>NW_026988413.1:51790000-61790000 GCF_030222135.1 Aotus nancymaae
CAACCTCCGCCTCCTGGGTTCAAGCGATTCTCCTGCCTCAGCCTCCCAAGTAGCTGAGATTACAGGCATGTGCCACCACACCCGGCTAAATTTGTATTTTTAGTAGAGATGGGGTTTCACCATGTTGGTCAGACTGGTCTCACACTCCTGACCTCAGGTGATCCACCCACCTCATCTTCCTGAAGTGCTGGGATTACAGGCGTGAGCCAACATGCCCGGCTTCCCTTTGCATTTTATACTACATGCATGTATTGCTTGTTTAAAAAAATTTCAAGTGCATGTAGACACAAAATATTTATCTACATGTTTTGTAGAAACTGAAAAAATAAGAAAAAATGTGTCAGGTTTTAGGGTGGGAGTAATTTTACTTCAGTTTTCATGAGCATCTTGGTCCTTGTGATTTTCTACTTGCCCTTTCTCTTAGGAACCCTTAAGTCAGGGAGCAGACATGTGCCAGCTAGGAGGCCTTGGTGGATGGCCAGGTCTAAGCAGCTGAAGGCCAACCCTGACTCTCACTCTCTCCTTGTATCTTGTGGTACATGCACCTGTGCAGTGAATGTCGCCAGTTCCAGGAAATAAATAAGGAGTGACACACATGGCTCATTTTCCCCTCTCCTGCTCCCTCCCCCATGATCCAGTAAACATTACAGGCATGGTGTTCCTGCAGACATGTCAGATCCTTCCTTCTAAATATAAATGCAGAGACACTAAAAATAACATGTTAAAGGTGAGTTTTGTTGGTTCCTGAAATGTCAGCACACCAAGTGTATAAACTTATTTCTCGAGGAGCCAAGAAGGAACAGGTAGCTATGCACTTATAACTGAGCTTTTGCAAATGCAAAGAGAAACTGAAGCTTGCTGGAGAGCTGCCATATCTTGATTATTTAAGTTGTGCTAAAAGCAGGACAGCAGGGAACTAGTTCTTCCATTGTCTAATAGATTTGTATTGGGGTTCTTAAGCACGTGTAGTCCACAGGAATGGAATTGAAGCTTGATGAGCCTACTTCAGCAAACCATGGCTGAGAGAATGCAACGATGAATTGGTCAAACATCAGCCAATGAGCTAAGCATTTGAACAGTATGGAGTTCATAGAATCACAAGTCAACCAAGAGAGAGTTGTGCCTGGCATAGCACCTGGCCCACAGTCTACCATTAATATATGCATGAGCAAATGAATAAAAAAGTATCCCATACTGGCTTCTATTGTTATGAAGGATCTGAAGGCTGATGTTAAATGCTGTAAGAGTTCAGATGAGAAAGGCAAGGCAGAGAGTGAAAGGCAACAAGACTCCTAAACAGATACTTAGAGGTTGGCAGAGTTAGAATTATGGCCAGTATGAGACTCAGGACAGGATCTGCCAATATTCAACCTCACAAGATGCAACAGGTGACAAGAGCAGCTCATAATCCAAGCTTAGGTCACATCAAGGCAAACCTGGAATTCAAGGGCCCACACCTGTAAACAAGGTGAGGCCTTGCCAACACCGTCCCAACTCTCTAGTGGAGAAGAAAGCACACTTAATACAAGCAATGGCAGATACTTAAGAACCCATGTTATATAATCAGTTACCACACAGAAGCCAAATACAAAGAATGTGGCTAGGATACTTCTATGACCTCAATATTACTGTAAGATGCATTTTCTACAGCCACTCCTGCCTCCTCACCCTTCTAAACAAATAACCAAAAGAAAACCAAAATAACCAACCACTGACATTCTCTGAACATACTGTATTTTCATATTCTTTGATGACTTTGTTTATGCCATTTACTTTACCTGTAATGCCTTTCATTTATTCATTTATCATTCAGGAACAAGTTTTCTTATTTGTGAATGACCATTCATTTTCTGACTTGGCGATTTATTAATTGCCACTTATGTCCTTAGTGCTGTGCTAGGTGCTGTGGATATCGTAGGTCCCTGCCCTCATGGGAGAGACAGACAATAAACAAACAGAAATATTTACTTACACATTGTCATAAGCGCTAAAAAGAAAATGACTCAGGGAAAATAACAGATGGCACTGACTGTAGACTATGATTCAGAGAGGCCTCCTGGTTACCTACTCTGTGGAACATTTTCTGACCAGCCCACATACCCATCCCAACTGAATCAATACTTTTCTCTGTGCTCCAAAGTTATAGCTTCTAGTTTTGACTTGACACCTCTCTTTTGTAGTTGTTTATATATCTAAACTTCCGTATACACAGACTATTAGTTCTCTCGATGCAAGGAGGATAAAGAGAAATGCACGTGGAATTTGGAGTCAGAAAAGCCTTAAAATGGATGCCAGTGTTCTGCTTAAACCCAGGGATATTTGGCAAATATTTAATCTGGAAGTAGAGCCTGAGGTGCTAAGACTAGTATGCAAGTAGTTTATTTGGGAAGAGATCCCAAGAAGTGGGAGTGAGGGGTGGGAAGTGGAACGGGGAAGGAGGAGGAGGCAGTCCAGGGATGCACCATGGAGCTGGTCACCGCTGCAGACAGAGGGGCCACTGGCCTTGGAAGGAGACATGTGAAATGGGTCTCAGATGACAGAGGGAAACATTGATAGATTGGCCCATCCTCCACTGATTAAGGGAGGCCATGTGGGCATGACTGCCCTCCATTTCTAATTTGTGCGAGATATGAGTGTCCAGTGGATGCAACAAGTCCCTACATGAAGTATCAGGGACACCTCCAGGCAAGAAGCAGGAGTGTGGACCAGGTCCACACAGTGTCCAGCTGCTCCTGTGTGAAGGTCGGCAGTCCTACAACAAGTCGACGAGGCGTGACTGGAGTAAGAGGCGAGATGAGAGGGTTCAAAATTGAGGTGTCTGAAACCCACATCTACACAACAGAGACAATAATATCTGCCTCAAAGGCATTTGAGAGTTACATGAGATGCTTTATGTGGAAGTGTTCTACAAACTGCAAATTCTAATCTTTATTGCGTTCAAGTGACCTTTGGTTTATACAACTAGAAAAGTACCTGACGCACTATTAAACAAAAAATACATGTGAGTTATGTGAGTAACTAAGTAAGAAGAGTGAAGGAGCAAATACAGAGGTATCCCAAGCTCTTTACCCGAGGGTCCCACCAGTGTAAGATTTACCAAATATATTTCACATGTTCCTGGTCTTGTCCATATTCAGGTAGATTCGAAAGAGGTAAAAAACGGCAGAAGAGATATTTTTAAAGTAGGTCACTTGAAGAATTCATTGAGGCCCTGCCCTTGAAAGGAGAGAGCCAGGAAGGAGAAGGTTTATTTGCCTATGCAATGTAACCCCATTCATGGGCCTAATCGCCTTTGGCTTTTTCCATTGTTTGACAAAATATTTAAACAGTAGTTGGGTGGGAAATCTTTAGAAATCAGAAAATGGAGTTCTCTTGCCTTAAAAGCAGATAAACTGTGATGAAAGTAGAGCAAGGCAAATTACATTCTGTCATAAAGATTCGAACAGGCCTAGCGGGCTGACAGAGTCAACAGCCACCCAGATCAGATTAGCTGGATTGAAGTCAGGCAGCACCAGCCTAGGAAGCGTTCATTTCATTACAAATTACTTCATTTCGGTAAGCCCTTACAGATCCTGTGATAGGCAGGGCCAGGCACGTGCTAGGCCATGGGGCTACAGGAATGGCAAGGGTGACAACCAAGGAGATGAACGGTGAGAACACAGTTACCTCAAGAGAGGCGCACAAGAGTGCTTGCAGAGTGTAGACAGTGGGTGCAAATGAAAGGTGCCTGGGTCTGCTTGCAGGGGAAGAGAAAGAGGGCCAACACAGTTTTCAAAACAACAACAACAACAGATGCTTTACCAAAAGCCCAATGGATAAGTAGACATTAGTTGGATGGAGTGAAGGGGTGGAGGTATTCCAGGCGAGAGAACAGCCTGGGCATTGGTCTAGAGGTGGGAGGAGGCCTGCTGCTTTGGAGGAATCGCAAGAAGGTTAGGGAGCAAGGGGGAGTGAGGGTGCAGGGATACGGTGGAGAGGGGGCTGCAATGGCGGGACCTGACGGGACAGCACCATAAAGAACCTTCCATTTGGACACATGCATTTGAACTTGCCTATGGGAAAAGGCAAGCCACAGAAGGATGTTAAGCAGTGGAGGGATGAGATGATATCGGTGTTCTCTGTCTAGAAGGATACCTCCGGCCATGGGGTATGAGAGAGTGGAAGACTGAGTGGGGCTGGATATATGCAGACGCCGGAGCTCAGCTTGGAAATGACTGTAGTGTTGAGTCCGGGAAGATGGGTAAAGGCCCGTGGCAGTGCAGTAGGGATAAACAGGTGGTGATGGGCTTCCAGCGGGGACCCAACATGCTGGCGACCATTCATTTGGATGTGGAAGATGGAGGAAATGGTCAAAGCTTTTCCTCCTTCATCTTCCACAGCAGGTTTCTGCCTCAGGTGACCGGGTGGAAGGTTGTGCCATTTGCTGAAGAGAAGAAAGGCTCATGGAGAAAGTGAAGCCAAATTGGAAGAATAGAAACATAGTGGGTGGAGACATCTGCTTGCCATGTTTTATTTTTCTTGATTTTGGGACATGGGATCCTTTTGTAATATTTTTCCACATATGATGTGCAACTAGCACATATGATTGTACGGGTCTTTCCCTGCAGAAGGGCATCTGGCCTGGGAGAGAGTAAAGTTGACCTGCAGCCTGTGAGAGGCTCCCTCAGAGTGTACAGCCAGGGCTGTGTCTGCCTGGGAAAGGCGCGCCCATGAGAATGCTTCCCATCGCCTCTCTGCACCTACTTCCCACCCGCCTCTGTGCCCTGGATGGCTGGCCTTCATAGATGACATTGCCCTTTCCTGCACCTGGCTCAGTTCCACCGTGGGAGGTGCCAGCAGGAGAGCAAGGGGAAGAGTGTTTCTTTCTCTCAGCTCCCCTCCTTACTGAGGGCCATTGATTGTCTCTCTCCCTTTCTGAAGGTCACAGCTTTCACAGCTACAGTTCCTGCTTTGCCTGAGTACAGGGCTCTCTCTCCTTGCCCCTCAGGGCCTCCAACTGTTGCTAGCCCCAGAATACCATAGCATACAGTTCCTTGCAGGTTTACCTAAATCCCACCTACGTCTTTGTAAATGGTACCTTCCCCTCACACTTTCCTTCATTATCCACTTTGTGTCATCTGTTCCCAGGACTGATGTTGAATATTTTTCTAATTTATACAAAGCAACATCTTCATTCACTTCTCTATGCACCTGTGTCATCTGGGACCAGGACTGATGTTGAATATTTTTCTAATTTATACAAAGCAACATCTTCATTCACTTCCCTATGCACATGTGAAGCTGTGACTACCATAGGGATGCCTGTTTCTAGTTCTCAGGAAGGTGCTATATTAAGCAAGGGGCCCTCTGGGTTCTGAAACTCAGGTGGCCTTGATTGCTCTGCAAAATGGAAGCCAGATTGGCTTGTCAGTCTCACCCAAAGGTTAAGGTAGAAGGGAAGAGACAGGAGAGTGGGGAAGAGAAAGGTGCTCAGAGTCAGCAGACCCTGAGGAGGGGCACTGTGGATGGTTGGTATCAGATATTGACATCACCCCTGGAGCCTTCACTGGGAACTGGGAATTGACACTTGGGAATGTTTGGGTGCAGGTAAGGCAGGTGTCCCTTCTCCACCAGAATGGACTGCTCCCTTTCTTCAAGTTTCTCAGTTTCTTACCCAACCATCCCCTTCCCCTACCCTGGCTATATATAGCGCTTTCTAATTTTCTTTAATTTAACATGGACTCCGTAGAAGAGAATATTTTCCTTAAACTTTCAGGTTTAACAAGATATTGTGAAAGCCATTGATCTCCACTGTATCATGCTGGAGAAGTAGGGAAATGTCTCTTTGTAAAATGGGTATGTCTGCCAGTTTACACCCAGTTGTTGGCTCATTTTTTTTTCATTCTTTATGCATCTATTATTTATTCATTCATCAAATAGCTATCAAATGCAATCTAAGACTTGATCATTGTATTTATCCGCAGCTAGACCCTCCTACCTCCTTCTTAAGGAAGGGGAAGGAGGCATGCAAGGCACACAGCAATGTGGGCTATTGCTAAGCTAGAACAAGGAAAGGGCAGAAGGAGGAGAGGTGTGGTGGTTCCTATAGATGACCTTTCCCCTCCCTGCAGCCAGGCCTGGGCCAGACGGGTAGGAAGAACCCGGCAGGCTCACACTCTCACTCGGTTTCACACTTGCTTTGTACTCTGATGCTGACGTGGAATGGCTGTGCTGGCAGCCCACGTGTTTCCAGACACTTGACCCAGCTGCCGGTATGAAAGCCTTACCTCCTGGCCAATATGTAGCAAAGGTCAAAGGGGACAAAGATCCTGTGAACTTGTTCCCCACTCCTTTCCGTACTCAGCTGCAAGGAGATGACTCGACTCACCACCAAAGGCAAGAATGAGGGATCTGTCCATTTGTATTCATCTTCCACCCTTTCTAGGCTTGGGATGTGTGGAGCTGTGCTAATGTGGAGTTGTTGAGCTACAGGACAGCATTAAAAGAGGCTCTGACATCTCAAATTTATTGCTTGAATACCTGAAATCCTTATTACAGGAAGTTACACAGCTTCCAAGCAGCATATATAAAATGAACATGGCAGTTTGACGTTCTGGGGAAATCCCAAGTATCACACTCTTTCACCAGAGTGGTAAATTGACAAGGGGCAGTGTTCTGGTGAAATCTTGCTTCTTTTTGCCTACCTTTCTCATGAGTTCTCTAGTTTCCTAAGAGCCGAGAGTGAGCAAATAGGCCCTTTCTCATTTTAGAACATCAGCCCTCTAATTTGCCTACTTTCTTTCTACACCTAGTCATTGGTACTTGTACTGAAGCGGAGGGGTCTCTCCTAACATATTCCTCTGCCCTCCCCATCCCACCGTGATTGAGAGAGAGAGAGAGATTGGAACTTGGGTTAGGATCTACTTCCCAGAATCTTTTATTTTCTTCTTTTTACTTATCTACCTTCCTTTCCTTTTTCTTTTCATTCCATTTCTTTCTCCCCCTTTTATTCAGTAATTTATCCAATTATCCATTCATTATTTTGTACTTGGAACCTGAGCTTAAGAGAGCTGTGCCCTCTTCCTCTCGCTGATTAGGATTTATTTATTTATTTCTGTGGTCTGTGAATGCCAGGATGATGTGTGGCTCAACCTACCTGTGGGTCTGCATATGTGAGTGATGGAACCTCCTAGGAAAGACTCTCTCCATAGAAGGGGAAGTGGAAGCACTTACTAGGTTCCGTTGCACTGGACTTGGACTGGAATGGAGACTGCGGTGGCCTGGCACAGTATGAGGAACAGCACAGTGCCTGTCACTGTGTGCTCTGGCCAAGCTCCCACGGACTTGTGCCTGGAAGCTTGGGTCCTGAGGTGAGGGCATAGGAATTTTTTTAAAAAGTATAAACAAAAATAGCTCTTCACGAAAGCATCCCTAGGTTACAGGAAGCAGCAGGCAACAGCAGCACCAGCCAGCCCCAGAAGCCAGGCTGATGTCAGTGTCCTTGATGCTGTGCAGATGCAGCTGTGGCATGGGTGGTGGCGGCCACCTCCACTGGGCACCAGCATAGACGTGCTGCTCTGTAACGTTGCCTTGGTTTTCAGCAGCAATGGAGACCTCAGTCCCGTAAGCAGAGGCTGGTAAGGAAGAAAGTAGCAGGTGCCGCACATAGCAGCGGGCAATCGTGCTCAGTATTGGTAAGATAATCCTTGGAGAATCCCAGATTTTAGGGGATGAGTTTGATATGAGGATGTGGCTGCAGAACGGATTTTGGTAAATCCAGAGAATGCTGTTTTGTGTCTCTCGCTAAGATTCTGTTTCACTCCAGGCAGAGGAATTTGAGAGACACAGGTTGTTACACATGCCTTAAATCCAATTTACTTCCAAAAAGCATTTGCAGAAGCTTTATAGAAAGCCTCAATATAAAAGGGATAATTTTGGCCGGGCGTGGTGGCTTACGCCTATAATCCCAGCACTTTGGGAGGCCGAGGAGGGTGGATCACAAGGTCAAGAGATCGAGACCATCCTGATCAACATGGTGAAACCCCGTCTCTACTAAAAATACAAAAAATTAGCTGGGCATGGTGGCGCGTGCCTGTAATCCCAGCTACTCAGGAGGCTGAGGCAGGAGAATTGCCTGAACCCAGGAGGCGGAGGTTGTGGTGAGCCGAGATCGCGCCATTGCACTCCAGCCTGGGTAACAAAAGCTAAACTCCGTCTCAAAAAAATAAATAAATAAATAAATAAATAAATAAGTAAATAAAAGGGATAATTTTTTTTAAATTTTGATGAAGTCAAATTCATTATTGTTTTCTCTTGTGGATTAGGCTTTTTTAAAAAATTTATTATACTTTAATTTCTGGGGTACATGTGCAGATCGTGCAGGTTTGTTACATAGGTACACACATGCCATGGTGGTGGTTTGCTGCATCCATTGCCCCGTCATCTACATTAGGTATTTCTCCTAATGCTATCCCTCCCCAATTCCCCTACACCCTGCTATTCCTGCCTAGCCCCCCACCCCCCAGGCCCTGGTGTGTGATGTTACCCTCCCTGTGTCCATGTGTTCTCATTGTTCAACACTCACTTACGAGTGAGAACATGCAGTGTTTGGTTTTCTGTTCTTGTGTCAGTTTGCTGAGATTGATGGTTTCCAGTTTCATCCTTGTCCCTGAAAAGGACATGAATGCATCCTTTTTATGACTGCGTAGTATTCCATGGTGTCTATGTGCCACATTTTCTTTATCCAGTGTATCCTTGATGGGCCTTTGGGTTGGTTCCAAGTCTTTGCTATTGTGGACAGTGCTGCAATAAACATATGTGTGCATGTGTCTTTAAAATAGAATGATTTATTATCCTTTGGGTCTATAACTCAGTAATGGGATTGCTAGGTCAAATGGTATTTCTTTTTCTAAGAGACTAGGATTGCAACCCTTGCTTTTTTTTTCTCTCTCTCTTCATTTGCTTGGTAAATCTTCCTCCATCCAAAAGGGATAACTTTTTTTAAAAAGGAGACAAAAAAACCACAGTCAAGAAATAAAGACTGGAAGGAAGGAAGGAAGAAAAGAAGAGAGGTATTTTAATAGAAAGCCTAGTCAAATAAATGTTTTTGCTTGATTTGGAACCCCGTCTCTTCTGGGCTTAATTCCCAAGAGGACAAACTCTATGCCTAATTAAGACCTGAACAAAAATGAAATTCAGTTATTTAGATGGAGATTCTGTTTTGTTTTCTAAATGTATTACTGTACCAAACAAGAAAATTCTATATATAGTTCTTCATGGTTAGAGAGCTACCTGAAGTCATCATTCCACCATGATTGTCAGAGAGTTGTCCAAGACCATACTCATGAGATCTGATGACTTTATTTGAATACGTTGTTGGAAAATTCTGTTTATTAGTTCTCTGTCCCCAAGGCCACAAACGACCCTAAAATGCAGCTGCCTAGGTGCCAAGCTGGGGATTATACAGATAGCTGAGGGAGCTGGAAGTGTCCTGTACTCGTGATCAGTGCCTGCACCTGTCCTTCTCATTTCACTCTCACAATGATACAGGGAGTTGGGAGGGCAGGTATCACGAGAAACCGTAAGTCGGAAAGTTGTTCGAGACCATACTTAGGTGCAGAGCTGGTGTTAGAATGGAGGCTCCAATTCTCAAATCCCAGCTGCATGAGCTCTTGCCCGAACATAGGTCTAGAATGGTAACTCACTTTGACTTTCTTACAAGCACCAGAAGATTCTGATGTTCACCACATGTGGGACTCTTAACCTCCAACACCATCTGTCTCCACTGAAGACTCAGTGGATCACGGGTGTGGTTTTCCCCATGCAGTTCTCATGATAGTGAGGGAGTTCTCATGAGATCTGATGCTTTTAAAAGTGGCAGTTTTTCCTGAGCTTTCATTCTCTCTCCTGCCACCTTGTGAGGAAGGTGACTGCTTCCCCTTCTACCATGATTGTAAGTTTCCTGAGACCTCTCTAGCCATGCATAACTGTAAGTCCATTAAACCTCTTTCCTTTATAAATTACCCAGTCTCAGGCATTTCTTTATAGCAGTATGAAAACAGAGTAATACATTTAGTAAACTGCCCAGGATGATACAGCAAGGAAACAGGTTAGATGAGGTTGATGAATATCAGGCATCTGATGACTAAAGGTGATTGGAGGATAAGAAGAAGAAGAGGACATGGTGAATTGGGGCATGTATCACAGAAACAGCAGTTCCTTTTGCTTCATCCCTTTAGTTGTTTTATATGCCCAGAGCAAAATGGTCCCATCCAACTGTACTGAGAGAGGGACTGGCACTAGATGGATCACATTGACAACTGTAGCCAGAATTCAGATGTCCCGAGTGGACAGAGCACACCACAGCCCATGCCTGTCTGAGAGGGCCACCCCCTTGCCAACACCTACCTACACTCACACACCCACCCACAGGCACAATAAAGTCCACTCCTCAAGTGGGGACAGTACTGGGAAAATGCCAGCTGACCTGTGGTCTCCTTTGGCTCTTTAGAAATTCAAAACTGCTATAATTAAACATTTCCAAGAATTTCGAAGATCCTCAGAATATTAGAGAAAGCACTTGAAGTTTCCTAAGGTAACAGAACAGAAAATGGTGAGGGGAAGAGAGCACAACAGAGCATTGTAGGCAAGAAAGCAGCACCAATCTGAGGGAAGAAATTGGCTTATGCCTTTGCGAGACTACTGGGAGAGGCCTACTAGGGAGTAGAGAAGAAATACTATTTATTATGTACCATGTATGTGCCTGATTCTGTGCTTTTATATACACCTGCTTTCATTCTCAAATAACTGTAGGTAGGTATTTTAGTTCTATTTTATAGGTAAGAAAACAGGCTTGGACAGGGCAAGTAATTGATCCAAAGTGACCCAGACAGTAAAAAAGAACCAGGACTTGAAACCCAGGTCTTTGAAGGCACAAAAGTCCATGCTCTTCCTATTGCATCCATATGCACGTATATCAGTATGTATCTTAACAAATGCAGCATATAGTAAGTTCCAGGTTCTGTTCTAAGTGCTTTACAAATATTAACCCATTTAATACCCACAACAACCCTAGGAAATAAGTACTATTATTATTTTCAGTTAGCATAAGAGGAAATTAAGGACAAAGAGACTGTGTCACCTGCCAAGATCACATGTCTGGTGGCCAGCCGGCGGCTTGCCTGAGAGCTCATTCTTCCCACTTTTATTCTGTGGGACCTCTCTGTGAGTGGAAGTGCTTATTTCTTGGGTTAGAGCCAAAGCATCTCTCCAGCTTACAATAAATGAAAACGGGGAAAGCAGTAACTAGGAGGCTGGAAGATGCCAGAGGAGACATGTCTACCCAGGATCAAAGCGCGGATCCTTGATAAGTAGCTCAACTCGGCCATCCTTGAAACAGCCTTGGCTGCCTGGCAATGCGTCAACACTTCAAGGCTATCTGACATGGCAAGAAATAATAAATGACTCTCGGGCCCAAGATGACTGCTCGGCCTCAGGGCTGAGGACTGTGTTTGAAGGATCATCCCAGGGCCCCCTGGAGGCCGCAGGCATGAGGCAGATAAGCAGTGGGCTGATGGCCAGGCCTTCCACTCACTGCCCCACTCTCTCTCCTCAGGGAGAGTGCTTAGCAGCCTGGGCCACTGCTTATGTTTGAGAAATGCCAAGGCCTGGTCTAGGGCAGGGGCTTCTCTGTAGCTTCCCAAGGGAGACAAGGCAGGACCGGGCATTTATAATAAAACAGGGGTTCAGAACATGTGGGCCAGAGCTGTCCCATGTGAGCTGGGTCCTCAGCCCCAGGAGGAATGGCTGCTCCTCTCTGCGTGTGTGCTGAGATGAGGAACCACAGGGAGCCGAAGAAAGAGGCTGAAGGAGCCCGGTTACCACAGGTGTCCACATCCTCAGTGTTCCTCTTTTCCTTGTGCTTCTTCTCTCTCACAGACACGCTGAGCCACATATCTCCTTTGCTGATAGGCATTATTATCCCCGTCCTATAGATGAAGGAGTTGTGGCCAAGAGATGTTGAGTGATATGGTTTGGCTGTGTTCCTACCCAAATCTCTTCTTGAATTGTAATCCGAATTGTAATCCAAATTTTAATCCCCCGGTGTTGAGGGAGGAGCCAGATGGGAGGTGATTGGATCATGGGGGCGGTTTCCCCCATGCTGTTCTCGTGTTAGTGAGGGAGTTCTCACGAGATCTGATGCTTTTAAAAGCGGCAGTTTTCTCTGCGTTTTCCTTCTCGCTTCTGCTACCTTGTGAGGAAGGTGGGTGCTTCCCCTTCCACCGTGACTGTGAGTTTCCTGAGGGCTCTTCAGCCATGCAGAACTGTAAGTCAATTAAACCTCTTTCCTCTATAAATTACCCAGTCTCAGGCATTTCTTTATAGCAGCATAAAAACGGACTAATGCATTTGAGTAAATTGCCCAAGAAAATGTAGCAAGGAAACAGGTGTGGAAAGACAGCCAGAAAGGTGAGGAGGGCCAGAGCATGTAGGAATTGATCAGTTTTGTCTTTTTCATAGAGTAAATGAGAGCTGTTGAAGGATTTTAAACAGGGAAGGCAAAGTCAGACTTGCCTTTTAAAGAGGACATTCTAGCTGCTATGTAGAGAATGAATTATATAAGGCGAAATGAGTTTTGAGTCTAATGCTGTGGTCCAGGGGAGAGGCCATGGTGACTCAGGTGGTGGCCATGGAATGAAGTGGGAGGATTCTAGAGATGTTTGCACCTGTTGGCATTTAAGGGGGTTTAGTAAATAAATGCATCACCTTTTCTTCAACTTTTCCAAGGAGATGTGGTCAAAAGTTACACAGTCAAGACAAGGAAAGAATCCCTATGGCCTGCACTTGACTAAAGAACAAATCTTGGTCTTTGATTCGTGACAAAACTCTGTAAGAATTATCAGAAAAGGCTTTGTGCCTTTACAGACTTTTCAGAAATATACTTTAGGCACTGAGCAACTGAAGACTATTGCACAATTTGAAACCCTTGGAAAGAAATTAGGCTGGAAGGTCTGAGTGCCTCAATAGCTTCTTGATCTGCTTTCTGTCTGGCACCCTTATATCAGAGCACTGGGGGCCTTGATCACAGAAGCTGCATGCCTTATGAAGGACAAGATCAACCCCTTCCACAGTCAGGTTTGTGCTTTAATCCCTTTTATTCCCAGCGTTTAACATAATCTATGTCAACATTAACTGGCAGCAAATAGACTTATGAGAAAAGAGTGAGAAACTTAAATGCAGAGTTTGGTTAAGGGTATAGCAAATGGATAACTCAAAAACAAACTGGTGCCAGGTGTTGAAGTCCATATATAGAGCCTTTCTTGGAAGGTAAGAGGGTTGCAGAGTTGTCATGCCAGACCCCTATTGACCCCAGTATAGATGGCACCATGTTTGAGAGGCTGAAGCAGAGACCCAGAGCCAGCAAATGAGACACGGATCTTATTTAGGGGACTTACATATAGAACACTGTCCCGGTGGCAGTGGTCTGGACAAAAGAACCCCTACTCCTTGTAATAAGCATGCAGTTTATATAGTATTTTTACTTAGCACCCTCCCCCTTGCAACTTCTACTTGGTGACCTTCAATTAACCCAAAACAAAGGGTCTTGACCCCCTGTATGGTCTGCATTCCATGGGCTGAACTGAGGGTTTAGATGTTTCTCATAGATAAGAAATGAATCTTTGGGCTGGCCATTTCTGAATTTCTTCACTTGGAAATCCAAACATATGTTCTTTTTAGACCATAGGGTCATTCTCAGGGTATGCTTAAGTTACTGCTGTCAGGTGCATCTGTCGTAAAAGAATAACCGAACCAAACAAGCCCTAATTATATAGAGATTTCTCATTGAGGAGCTGGAAGAACCCAGATGGAGAAGTGGGTGTGACCATAGGCATTTTGTGGCTGAAGGCTGTGGGGTTAGAAGAGAGTGACTCCGTAAATTTGTACACGGATGAGTCATACCCCAGGGACAGGTGCTTAGTTGTCTTTGTTGCTGTCTTTCATGAAGTGAATGAATAAACAAATGAGGCCAGTAGACCTCCATTGGAGGCTTGGTTCAACCACATGCATTCTTGCCTCAAAAACATTACTTGCCCTGTTCACTTGTCTGGAATTCTTCTCCCATAGATCTTCACATGGCTGAATTCCTGAAAAGTCCACCAAGAACTCTCCACCCCATCACCTTCGTTTTCCTTGAAGTATTTATCATTATTCAAAATACTTCTTTTTAATTTACTTATCTATCATTGATTTAATGTTCCTGAGAGAAGAGACTGTTCTGTTTGTGTGAAGCAGTGTTGCGGAGACTATCACAGTGTTTGGCCTAGCAGTTTTATTAAATGAATGGCATAAGTTAATAAATCAGGAAAGTTTTGTAAATATGATGCAAGCATTACCAGTTGGGACATGGGAAATTCAGCAAACCATTCATTGTTTATGGTGAGAACTAATTAGTTAGACTGATTTTGGGGGATCACTTAATTATCTGAGAATTTCTCAGGGATTGAAGCATGTATATATTTATAAAACGAATGTAAGACATATATTAATGTCAGTGAATTAATGTGTACACATAAGTTCACTGGAAAATAAGCTGTATTAGAATAGTTTCTCAGCAATAGTTAAAAAAAAAAAAAAAAGCTTAACATGAATGTTCAACCAAAAGTGTGAAATCAACTGTTACTCCATTTTTAGAAAAATAAATTTCTGCTTCTCCCTGGTTTTTCTAAGTTTCCAAATAACCACTTGAAGTTTGCAGCAAACCGAATAAATGGGGCCTTTGAGTGCACATCATTGTGATATGTCAGTTATAGCTGAGATTCAGATCCAGCCTCCTAAAACACACACACACTCCCACACCCAGCAGGAGGAGTCTTCCAATAAGTCACTACCAGGGGATGAGCCAAACAATGATTGTCGTAAACAGATTACAATCCAAGATATTTTAGGTCCTTTTTCTTTCTCTATTAATGAACCTGTTACACAGGCACAGCCCCAGAGATAGACATGCCAGAGACTTCAGCTGTAGGTTATCAGAGCCAATGTGAGCTTAAACTCATCTAAACTGTCCTCAGCAGAAGCCCAAGTGCATGTAATCCTCATTAAATGCTGTTTGATCAAGACACTGAAGGGACAGACAGGTGCTTTGCATTGGCTGGACTGTGATTCAGGCAAATTCGACTCATTAGGAAGAGGTTGACAAAACCAATACCTCGGCAACCTCCCAACCCCCACCCTTTGCAACTGTACCAAGGTCTTTAAGACATTTTGCACAAAGCAAGACCCAGTGAGGAGATCGTGTCTGAAAAACGGAGTTGCACTGGGTAGGTCTGTGAGTTTGCTCCTTTTTTGAGTGAGTGCTTACACAACACACTTCCAATATTAGAGGATAGGACTCAAGGCTAACACAATAGCAAGGAAACTGAAAAACCTGAGTCTAAACCTTGCCCACCTCCTTGGCTGATCGCTAAACTACACAAGTTGAGGGGTGACCTTGGGAAGCAGGCTAAAAATTAAGGGCTTAAAGCTGAAAGAACTGAACAGGTATCAGCTGTTGCATAGTATAGGGTGAGATAGTTTGAGTCCAGGCAACAAATACAACAACAACAAAATGTGTCCTCAGAAAAACTTAAGAGTGTAGAATTGCTACAAAGTATTACCAAATTGTCCAGTTTTCAACCAAAACTCTTCAGGCCTGCAAATAACAGAGTTTGATCCGTATTCAGGAAGAAAAGTAATACATAGAAACTCACTCAGAGTGGACCCAGATACTGGATTTAGTAGACAAAATTTTAAAACAACTATCATAAATATATGCACAGAATTAAAAGCATGATCTTAATGAGTGGACAGATAGGGAATCTCAACATAGAAATGGAAACTACATAGAAGTAACTATAGGGAAAATGTAAAGTTGAAAAATACAACAACTAATGAAAATTTTCTACATAAGTTTAATAGCTCAGTAACTGGCAAAAGAATCAGTGATCTTTAACACAGGTCAATAAAAAATTATCCAATCTAAATGACAGTAAAAAGAATGAATAAGAATAATAGAGCCTTGGAGACTTACAGAACAATATCACATGGTCCAAAATAGGTGAAATTGGGATCTTAGATGAGATAAAGAAAAGGAAGAAAAAAATATTTAAAGAAATAGATAAAACTCCCCAAATTTGGTGAAAAACATTAACTTCCAGATCCAAGAATGTTAGCAAATCCCAACCAGGATAAATATAAAGTCTACACCTAAGTTAAGTTTCTAAAAGCCAAAGGTAAATACATAATCTTAGGGAAAAAATTCCCACCCAACCCATATATACAGAAGAACAATAATACAACACCTGACATCTCATCAGAAGTACTGGAAGCTGGAAGTCACTGGAAAACATATTCAAAGTGCTGAGGGGAGAATAGGGCCAACCCAGACAGAATTTTATTTTCAAAGAAGCTATACTTTACAAATAAAGACAATATTAGGCAAATATTTTGAACAAAATTAAAATAGAACCTATCAAGATTAGTAAAATTAGTAAAAAGCAGTGCTTAGAGAAATTTATAGCATTAAATGCTATTACAAAAGAGATCTAAAATCAATAACCTATATTTCTACCTTAAAGTAAAAAAAGTCAAAGACAAAAGAAAAATAATAAAAATTAGAATAGAAAACAATGAAACTAAAAGCTAAAAAATGATAGAAAAAATCAGTGATTGGCTGTACAGAAAGAGCAATAAAATTGATAAATATCTAAGTGAGATAACCAAGAAAAAGGAGAAGACACTATTTACCAGTATCACAAATAAAATACATGAAGCTAAAACTAACACATCTAAAGACAGAAATACAAAAATCTAAAAGCAAGAGTTGGAAGCTGCAGTTTTTTTCCAAATTGATCTTCCTGAATGAGTCACGTGAGGACAGCTAGCTGCTTATCCAAGAATACTTATTGGACATACCATCTCACAAGCCCAGTCCAAAACTGCAAGAACCTAACCATAACTCCAAGTTTATAAGTCCTACCTAACAGCTTCTGACACTCACCAATCAGAACCCACCAGCCCGTATAACATACTGCCAGTGCCAATAAGCTTTCTTTCAAAACAACTTGCATAACCGCCTCTTTCCCTGATAAACCCTGACCTTTTCTTTGTTTTCTGGATATATCATCTGATCTCTATGTATGTCCTGGATTGCAATCCTACTTTTTGTATATTATTCCCCCCAAAAAAATCTTGTCACTTAGATCTATTTCTCTCTACTTATGTTGACAAAATCAGTAACAGTAAAATAGCTACAAAATTGGAAATGCTACAACAATCTCATAAATAACTCATGAATCAGACAAAAATCACAAGGAAAATGAGAAAAAAATTCTTGAACGATAAAAACATAGAATATAAAAATCTATGTTCTATAGCTAAAGTAGTGATTTGAGGGAAATTTATAGCTCTAACTACATATATTAGGGAAGAAGGTATCAAAATGAATAAACCTTTGTCTCGAGAAACTAAAAAAGAGAGTGAGTTAAACCCAAAGTACAGTAAATGATAAACCTAAAAATGAAAATAAAACGGAAAAACTATAGAAAAAACAATGAAACTAAAAGCTGGATTTTTTAAAGATGATACAGTTTAGAAACTTCTTCCTAGACTTAATGAGGAAAAAAGAGAAGATATAAATTACCAATTAGGAATGAAAGAGGGATTATTAAAAGGATGATGGGAGATAGTATAAAAATTGTATGCCAAAAAAGTCAACAAGTTTAATAAAGTGCAGGAAAGAAATTTCCAAAACAGATTCAAGAAGAAACGTAAAACCTGAACAGCCTTAAGGTCTAGAGCAGGGTTGGCAAACTTTGTAGAAGGTGAAATATTTTAAGCTTTGCGACTAATATAATCTATCAAATCTGCTATTATAGCATGAAAGCAACCACAGACAATACATGCAGAAATTGACATGACTGCATTCTAGCAACACTTCATTTACAAAAACAGGTGCAAGTCGAATTTAGCCAATGGGCTATATTTTGCCAACTTCTGGTCTAAAATAACTAATAGTTTTTTCTCAAGCTGTTAGCAGCTGATGGATAAGACACAGTGCTAGATAGACCCCCAGTTACTAAGTATGTCAAGCCCTGTTACTAAGTATGGGGTGAGAAAATAATCTTTCCTGTCACTTAAGTGAATGGAGGCTTTTAAAATCTATCCTGCAAGAAGTATATGCATTTGGGCTGTGCTGGGCATTTACTGTTTGAATTGAAAGCAATTCTTTTGATCTCTGGCAAAATTCCTGCTCTCTGTTAGGCTGGAAATTTCTCTTTGCTTTACAAAACAAATAATCACCTCTTTAGTTTATCTTTTATATTAATTTGTATTTTTATATTTTGGCTTTGTCCAGTGTAGTACCCCCCTTTACAAGTAGTTAATCATCTTAATCTTGAAAAGAAAAACATACAAAAATACTAGCTTTGTAATTAGCAACCAAGAGGTGGGAGCAGAGTTACATAAAGGCTAGTAAACATTTAAAAAATGTTGTCTCACCAGAAAACAAAGAAATGTATGTCAAACAATCTAGTTTTTTCTAAAAACTGGTAAATATTTGTAAAAAATTATAATAATCACTGTGTTAAGGAAGAGAGGCATGTACCTGTCCTTTTGGTGGGATGAAAAGTGGTAGAATATTTCTGGAAATTATTTCACTGTATTTAAGAGCCTTGTCTAGGATAGGTCACCAAATGATCCCCCAATGGATAATGTGAGTTCATTTCTTGCACACATAGTAAATACTAGATGGGGACTAGCTGCGGCTGGCTCTGTCATCTTTAATATATGACTTCCAATTTTGCACAAGGCATATTTCCATTCTGACCAGCTGGAAAGGATAGGAGCATGGGAGGTTTTTAGGGCCAATCTAGGAAGCAGCACATATCACTTCTGCTCAAATCGCATTAGCCAAAATTCAGTAACTGACCGTGCCCGATTGTAAGGGAGACTGGAAAACGGCATGTAACTGTGTGCCCAGAAAGAAGAATGTCAATTTTGCTGAGTGGCCAGCCGTAAACTCTTAAAATATATTCATTTTAACTCAGTAATCTAGGGATTTGTTTTAAGGAAATATTCACTCCAGTCTGTGGCAGATCTAGTAGTTGTCCCCCAAAATTCATTTTCCCTTCTTCCTTAGTCATAGAAAGTTATAGTTTTGGTAGTGCATGGCCGTTCAGGGTAAAAAAAAGTCTTTCTCAGCACTTCTTACAAATAGGCATGGCATACAGCTAAGTTCAGGCTAGCAAAATTCATGTGACAGCTTCCAGAAGCTTTTCCATGTGCTACGTGTACTTTCCTTTTATTTTGGACTCTTCCTCTATCCTTCTGTCCGGGATATGGATTTGAAAGCCAGAACTCTAGATGTCATTTTGAGGAAGAAAGTCATAGCCTAGACCTGGGAGAGTAATGAGCTGTACAAAGTCAAGGTCTCTGTAGAAATGAAAGAGCAGAGGCCCCATGCTAGCCCTGGAATGCTCACTTCAAACTTGCAGGAAAGAGAAAAAGAAGTTTTTTTTATCTTCAAGCCAGTTCTCTTAGGTCTCTGCTAAATCTAATCCTAATTTATATAGGCCAGGTATTTTTCTTCCAAGTCTTTAATTTTTTTTTCTTCTTTCCTGTTTGTAGTATAATAATAATTTATTAAAATATACTCATGGGGAAATATTTTTATACAATGAAATGGGAGATTGGAAATGGAAGCTGTCTTCTAAATGTTTCACACAACGTCTCCCTTTGAAGAGTGTGATTTCAATTCACTTTTGTGAAAGATGACTACCTCCTTTTACAAAAAGAGATCACCCTCGGCCAGGTGCAGTGGCTCACACCTGTAATCTCAGCATTTTGGGAGATGTGGATAGGTGGATCACTTCAGGTCAGGAGTTTGAAAACAGCCTGGCCAACATGGTGAAACCACATCTCTACTAAAAATACAAACATTAGCCCAGTGTGGTGGCACATGCCTGTAGTTCCAGCTACTCCAGAGGCTGAAGCAGGAGAATCATTTGAACATGGGAGGCAGAGGTTGCAATGAACCAAGATGGCAATATTGCACTCCAGCCTGGAAAACAGAGTGAAACTCTGTCTCTAATAATAATAATAATAAATTAAAAAAGAAAAATCACCGTAAAGGATTCTTAAGGTGCACAAAAGTAAAAAATTAGAACCCTCCTATTTTTTGTGTGGTAACTATGCAATGTTCTAGTTTGGAAATGGAATTTGTTGTATACAGTTGAACCAATGTCTCTGGACTCCTGTTTGTGATTTGAGATTGTTATTGACATGGTTTTAAGTGATGGGGGGTTAGAAAAGAAAGGAGAGAGAAATACTTTCATCAAGAAATGGATGACTTGCTCTTGTGCAAGGCAGTGTTTGTAGGTGGCTTATTTTACTTGGTGTGCTGAAAAGGAGATAAAAAGAAAAGCGGAGAGTGACGATTTTGTGAGAATTCTGGAGATGAGCATGAGCTATGAATGCCTCTGAAGTGTTGTGAAAGAATGTAATGTGATAAGGCATTAAGGTGAAGCATAAGAAAGATTAGAAGAACATGTTATAGGGTGGGTTCCAGTGATGTGAGCTCAGAGAAAGGAGTTCAGGCAAAGGGAATAAAATGTGCAATTTTCCATCAGAAGGAAGATCTGGACCTTTGTAGTCAGCTGCCCATTAGAGCCTCCACGTGATGCCCTGGAGGTCTGCCACCCACTTGTCTGTGCGTAACCCTTACTCCTGTCCTTTTTACTCCCAAGCAATCATGTCCTGATGATCTCTTCACCTACCTGTCTTCAAGTCACCCACTCCTTTCCATTACACTGACGCTTGTTAATGTCTCCCTTTTAGACCACCATAATCTCTTCTATGAATTTAAATGACTTCATGCTTCATTTTCCCCCACGTTCATTTTTTTCTGCTTTGATTCATTCTCTACATTTCAGCCAGAATCATCATCATTCAAAAATCAGATTGATTAATGGGAGAAAATTCATGCATTTTATTTTCCAGGAAAACTCAAATTATGAGAAAACATTGCCAGCATGTGTTTAAATTCTTAGATTGATGGATGCACCATTATTCCTAATTACCCTTGTATTGAGTTACAATTAATGCTCTACTCTCCGATGCACCAAATCAATATTACAAATATGGTTTTAAGTCTGAATTTTTAGTTTCCTTGTGTTTTGTGCCAGCTGTTAAAGGTTACTGCCTTCTTCTCTTTCATCTTAATTTTTTTGCTCACATTGAAATGCGTTACTCAGATCAGTCCTTGAAAGTCTTTAAAATATATGGCATAAAGTGCACACATTATTCTAGACACATTTCATAGAATTGATTGCAGTTCCCACTGCCCAGTCTTTAATAAAATTGTCACTGTGGCGACTGTTCATCACACCAACTATCCGAAGTGTGTTTATTTACATGAAATTAAGCACATCCTTCCTCTTCCTAGAATTTGTCTGTAACATGAGGTCAGCTGGCTTACTCCTGTGCCATAAACCATCTTTAAACAAACCTCAAACTTCTAAAACCTTAGCCTTATTCACCTGAATAAAGTAATTAGGAATAATGGTAACTCCATCAGTCTAAGCATTTAAATGTATTCCAGCAGTATTTCCTGATTTTGAGTATTTTCTGCACTGAATTGTTTCATTTCAGTCTATCTAGCACTTCCTTTCTCTTTATTTTCTGGACTACTGATTTCTTGACTCATCTCCTATTTATAACATCTTAGACTTGATGCGTCAACCTTTTTGATATGGTTTTCCTCCACAACTGCACCTAGTACTCACACTCTTAGAATTTGTCTGCCCCTGGCCCAGGGGCTGTTCCCAGCACAGACCCTATGAAGCCTGTGATACCTGACAAGTTTTCTTTGGCTCTCATATTTGTGATCTAGGATTCGTTTATATCTAAGATCTTTTTCTGCTTTAAAATTCTTTAATGCCATTATTTTGACAAGTTACCTGAATATGTCTACTGTGTTGACCACTGACTTCTAAGATCTTGAAGAAGATCCTAATTTATTCAATAAATATTTATCAGTTACCAAACCATCCCTTGCATCTTGGTCTGACGGCTCTCCCGCTTTCCCTGGGTCTATCTTCTTTCCTTTGATGCAGGAATTTCCCTGTGTGAATCCTGTAATAAAATCCTTGCCTCTCTACTGTGTTCCATTGATCTGTATACCAATAACATATTGTGTTGGTTACTGTAGCTTTATAGTAAGATTTAAAACCCACTGGTGTAAGTCCTCCTACCATATTCTTCTTTTTCAAAATTATTTTGGCTAATCTAGGTCCTTTGCCTTTGCATACAATTTGTAGTATATGTGAGTTTATTCTTTAAAACTTATATTTTGATTTAGACTGCATAAAATCTATAGATCAATTTAGAGTAAATTAGCTTAACAATATCAAATCTTCTAATCCATGAACACAATATATTCATTTAGGTTTCTTGATTATTCTTGGTAATTTTTTATAGTTTTCAATGTTCATGTCTTGCACATTTTTTGATAACTTTACTCCTAAATACATTATGCTATTGTAGATAAAATTTTAAAATTTCATTTTCCAATTGTTACTTGCTAGTGTATAGAAATACAATAGATTCTTAGATATTTGCCTTGTATTCTGTGATCTTGCTAAATTCACTTATTAGTTCTAGGAGTTTATTAGTAAATTCCTTAGAATTTTCAACATATATTATCATCTGCAAATAGAAACTTTTACTTTTTATTTTTTATCTTTATGTATTTTATTTCCTTTTCTTGGTTTATTACACCGGCTAGGACATCCAATGCAATGTTGACTAAAAGTGGTGAGAGCAGACATCCTTGCCTTACTACTGACTTTGATTAAAAAATAATGAGATACTCAATGCCAAGTATGAATTCAGCTATAGGTTTTTCATTTTTGTTTTTGTAGATACTCCTAATCAGGCTGAGGAAGTTGCCTACCATTCATTCTAAGAAAGGAGTTTTTCATAAATTAGTATATTAATGCTTTATTACCCAGCATATAGTCTATTTTGGTAAAATTGCCATGTAAACTTGAAAATCATGTGTATTTTTCCATTTTTGTACAAACAGTGTCTCACTTTGCCACCCAGGCTAGAGTGCAGTGGCACGATCACAGCTCACTGCAGCTTTAACCTCCCAGTCTCAAATGATCCTCCCCTGTCAGCCTCCCAAGTAGCTGGGACCATAGGTGCGTGCCATCACACTTGACTGACTTTTTATATTTTGTAGAGATGGGGTTTCTCTATGTTGCTTAGGTGGGTCTCAAACTCCTGGGCTCAAAAAAATCCTCCCCTCTTGGTCTCCCAAAGTGTTGGGATTACAGGCTTGAGCCACCATGCCCAGTCCCTTTTTCCATTGTTTTGTGTACTATTCAGTAAATACCAATTAGGCTAAGAAGATTGATAGTGTTGTTCAGACTTTTGCTGAGGGAGGAGTATTAAAATCTCCAACTAACTGTGGAATTTGTCTATTTCTCCTTTTAATTGTCAATTTTTGTTTTGTGTATTTTGAAGTTCTTATATTAGGTAGACACATTTATGATTGTGTTTTCTTCCTAACAAATTATCATTTTCTCATTAAAAATATCTCTTTGGTAATTCTCTGTAACGTAGAAATCTGTTTTATCTGGTATATAACGAATTCAGTCTTTTTATGTTTACTGTTCGCATGGTTTGTCTTTTCCCATTCATTTAGCTTTAGCCTATCTAGGTCTTTGTATTTAAAGTACATCTCTTACATATTACATATAACTTACAAGGTGGAAATTGTCAAAGTGAATAAAAACACATATGTCATGTGTGGGGTTTTTTTGTTTGGTTGGTTTGTTTTTGTTTTTGTTTTTTTGAGAGGGAGTTTTGCTCTTGTTGCCCAGGCTGGAGTGCAATGGCACCGTCTTAGCTCACTGCAACCTCCACCTCCCAGGTTCAAGCGATTCTCCTGCCTCAGGCTCATAAGTAGCTGGGATTACAGGTGCCCACTACCACGCCTGGCTAATTTTTGTAATTTTAGTAGGATGGGGTTTCACCATGTTGGCCAGGCTGGTCTTGAACCCCTGACCTCAAGTAATCCTCCCAAAGTGCTGGAATTACAGGCATGAGCCACCACACCTAGCCTCATGTGTTTTCATGTGACATAACGTGTGATTTATCCATTTTGACAATTTCCACCTCATAATTAAAGTGCTTAGTTCATTATTTAACACTATTGTTGATAAAGTTGGGGCTAATATTTTATTTGCTTTTTTATTCATCTCTGTTCTCCTTCCTATCTTTTTGGATTGTTAGAATAATATTCTAATTCATTTTAATTTTCCTACTGGCTTTTTGCCATACTTCTCTGTTACATTTTTTAATGACTGCTCTAGAAATTACAATATATATCTTTAATTTTTTCACAGTCCACTAATAGCTAATATTGTATCATTTCATATAATACATAGCTTTGAATCTTGAAATCATAGAGGTCTACCTATTCCCCACCTCCAATCCTTTATACCATAGCTATTATAGGCACTACATCTGCATACTTTAAACTCCACAGCATGTTTTTTTATCTTCAAACAGTTATATGTGTAATAACGAAATTATTATTAAGGGGAAGAAAGTATTAATATTTACCCAGATGGTTTCTATTCTGATGTTCTTCATTCCTTTCTTAGAATCTCAGTTTTTATCTGACATCAATTTCCTCCAGCCTGAAGTACTTCCTTTAGGATTTCATGTAATACAGATCTACTTGCAATAAATTATCTTATTTTTATTTTATTTGAAAATATCTTTACATGATCTACAGTCTTGGAGGCTGTTGTCACTGGATGTAGAATTCTAGGCGTACAGTGCTCTTTCGTTGTTTGATTTATTGTTATTTTCTTTCAGACTTTAAAGGTGTTGTTCCACCTTCTTCGGGTCTCCATAATTTCTCATGAATATCAGCTTTGAAATACTCTCAGCCACCTGATTTCTTCCACAAAAAATAATATTTATTATACTCCTTTTACAGAAAAACTAATTGGCTTAACTTTTTTTGCCCAAGAGTTGGTAGAGAAGTAAGGAGAATTTTTTAGTTCTTTCCTCTTTCCCTCTACATAGCTCTGGTCAATAAAAGGTTACTGGGGGTGGCAGGGAAGGTATCTGTTAAACCCAAATGTCTTCAACTTGACCTTGAATTACTAATCAGTGTGCTCCTGGGAAAAAAGGAAAGAAAGAGCCTCCTTTTCTAGCCTCAGGATGTATGTTCTCTGAATGACTCTTGGAACTGAGATGAGAGAGAAGTGTTTACTTTGATGGAAGCTTTTTCTCCCAGGTGTATGGGAAAGCTGGCATTGTATATTGCTGACGTGGGGCTGGAGTTAAGCCTTTAATTATAGGAAGAGTAAAACTTCAAGGGGCTATGCACTCTTTCTGGAAGCAGTCTCCTCTCTATGCCTGGATGAAAACGGAAAGAGGTAGCATGCCCACAGGTCTAAGTGGTACATGCATATGAGAGGAGATGAACTTCTGACCAAACAAAATTAAAATGAAGGAAACAAAACAGACTGCCATTCTGCTCTTTCAAACTTGTCCCTCCCAACCCCCTATAAAAACAGACACTGTTTTTTGACTACATTTGTCTTTGGTCTTATGTAATAGGCTTTTGAAGGGAACGTATGCTGTCCTAGCATGTAAAATGTGCTCCAGGAAGTGTCTAAAAGGCATACAACTCAGTTCCCCTTGGGTGCAATGCTGCTTGAGAAACTGGTGGTACCATGTAGATAGGTTTTGGAGCCAGAGGAACATGAGGTCACATCCTTGCTGTGCAATTTAACAGCTGTGTGACTTTGGGCATGTGCCTCAGATGCACTGCCTGAGATCTTTTGGAAAGGAGGCAGAAAATTAATAATAAACCTTTAATCTCTTTCTTGTCAGTTGCTGTGGCCAAAACTTCAAATACCAGTATCCAGCTTTCCTCTCCCTCTAGACACATAGTTAATATGCATTTCCAACACACCCTTGAATCTGCATGGTGCATGAAACTGTTCTATCCAATTGACAGTGAGTACAAACGATATACAGGCATTCCTTGTTTTGTTTTGCTTCACTTTATTGTACTTCACAGATAGTACCTTTTTACAAATTAAAGTTTTGTGGCAGGCCTATAATGAGCAAATTTTGTGTCTGTTACATTTTGCTAATTCTCACAGTATTTTACACTTGTTCATTATTAGTATATCTGTTGTGGTAATCTATAATCAGTGACCTTTGTCTTTACTATTGTAATTATTTGGGGACACCAGGAACCATGCTGATATGGAATGGTGAACTTAATTAGTAACTGCTGTGTGTGTTCTGACTGCTCCACTGATGGACAGTTCCTCCATCTGTCTCCCACTCCTTGGGCCTCTACTGCCTGAGACACAACAGCATTGAAACTGCCAAATAATAATCCTGTAACAACCTCTAAGTGTTCAAGTGAAAGGAAGAGTCACATGACTCGGGCATTTTTCTGAGTCCCACCAATCACTGAGATCACCACTGTGTGTTTGGTAAAAGTAACACCATAGAGCTGCATGCCTTCTTAGTTTCTCAGTTCTTCAAACCTGCAAGCAGTTCAGAGGTTCCTTGTGTTAAACAAATGGTTTTTTCCTGAATGTATTCCATCCCTCCTCCAAAAAGATCGTAAAAAGGAAGTCAAAACAAGTTGCAAAATTGGAAAATATTTTTGTTTTCTTGACAGAACATAAGAAACAATCACTTATAATGTACAATCGTAGATATTAATGTAAAGTAGAGAGAGAGAATTCAGGTGCTTGTCCCCACCCAAATCTCTCTGGTGGGACATGTTTGGATCATGGGGGTGGATCCCTAATGAATGGCTTAGGCCATCCCCTTGTTAATAAGTGAGCTCTGAGTTCACAGGACGTCTGTTCATTTAAAAGTATATGGTACCTCCTTGCTTGCCCCACCCTCTTGCTCTTCCTCTGGCCATGTGATATGCCTGCTCTCCCTTCACCTTCTGCCATGATTGTAAGCTTCCTGAGGACTCCCCAGAAGCTGAGCAGATGCCAGCACCATGCTTCCTGGAAAGCCTGTATAACTGTAAGCCAGTTAAACCTCTCTCTCTCTCTTTTTTTTTAAATAAATTACCCTGTCTCAAGTATTTCTTTATAGCAATGCAAGAATGGCCAATACAGAGAGGCTTGGAGAAATATCTTCTCTCATTTAAATCCTCACACTTTGACAATTCACACTTTCTTTGATTCAGGTGTGCTGTGAATATGAATTGGAGTATAAATGTTGCATGCAGTTGTTAAAAAGTTGAAAACTATTTGCATTGTTAATCCTGCCAAGTCGTCCACTGTCCTTACATATAAGTTATCTGGACACCATCTAATTTGATGGCAGATACCAAGAAATTTTAAATGTTAAGTACAAGGTGAGAACTAAGAAAATACCCAGAAGAAAATTCTGTGATACTGAATGAAGACCATCTATCAAAGAAAGGGAATAGAGAGAAGATGGATAAAGTATCTCCTTAGCTATATGGGACAAATAGAAATCATCTCCCACCATATTCTCCGGCCCAGTTAAAGATGTCACGATTAGGCCCAAGGGACTGGACAAAGATGTCTAACAAGCCATCCCAAGATGATACAGCCTAGTGGACAGCTTCCAATTTGAAAATCTGTGAGGAGTGCCCATGTTCCCAAGAACCCTAACCTCTAATGGAAAGTCCTACTGTATATGGAGATGTTGGGGTCTGCTTCCTTCCCTGAAGCTAAGTGGGCCCCTGGACAGTGAAATCAGTGGTCATCCACATACATCCTACCCCTCGACTTTTGTTGTCAAGTCTGGAAGGATGGTAGCAAAAGAGAATGTCAATTAAGCCATCCTTGGTAAAGCTAAATGCCTTTGCCTTCATCTTTTGCTTCCGTCCAACCTTGGGGTAAGTTGTTCACTATCCAGGGAAGTTAATTAGGTTGACTACGATTTTAGAATTCAAATCTGATGCAGAATTCCAATTGTGGCTGCCTTCTATCACTAACCCACCTCCACTGTTATGTTATTTTTTATTCGTTTCTACTTATTTTATTTCTACCTTCCTACATATCTCGGGTCCACCCCCTTTTCTTCAGCACACACACTCTGTTGCAATTATCAGACCAAGAAGAGGTCTCTTGATACATGAACCTCCAGCTATTATGACTTAGGTGTTAACAGATCCCTTAAAAAGTAACACGTAATTTAAAAATCACAGTTAAAAAACACAGAGGCAAATAAATACAACATTTACTGTCATTAATTACCTGCTCTAATGGGAAGGCCAAGGTTATCCCCATTCTCTCTCTATGCCCCCACACTTCTTTTCTTTCTTTTTTATTTTTATTTTTATTTTTTGGTCTCAACTCTTTTTATCTTAGATTCAACTATCCTAATTCTTAATCAAGGATACTTGGGGTTGGTATTGATACCAAGTATTTTTTTCTATGCAGTTCAAGGATTCTGCCTCTGGGCTTAGACCTTTAGGTGTCATTACACCCCGACCTGTCCAAGCTTTAGGTACCTAAAAGGACCTCCCTCCCCTTAGTAAAAAGTTGCCTCTTTTACAAAGCTCAGCCCTTCAGCTCTTACTCTAAACTATGTGCTAAACCTTTAGAGTAGAATTTTAGCTCATTTTAGGCTTTCTTATTGTTAATGTTTTAACAATTTTCAAACAATTTATTTTAAGTTACATTGATTTGTTATATGGTAAAAAATTCTAGCCTGGGCAAGAAAGCAATACTCCCATTCTCTCTCTCTTTTTCTCTTTCTTTTTCCTCTTCTTCTTCATTCTTTTTTTTCTTTCTTTCTTAAAAAAAAAAAAAAAAAAAAAAAGTCACAGGGTCCAAAAGGGCTTGTAACAAAAAATAAGTCTCCCTCCTACCCCTACCTCCCAGCTACTGAGTTTTTCTTCCCAGAGTCAAAAACTCTTCTTGAACTTTTTTCAGAGATATTCTATGCATGTACTAATACATGACTTACACATACACATGTACATGTATATTTAATTATATAAACAATGCATGGACATTATTTATCTATATAAATTAAAGCAATACAAGGTAGGCGCAGGTTCCTTGACCATATCTCCAGTCCCAGTTTCTTTCCTTTTTTTTTTTCTTTTTTTTTGAGACAGAGTCTCACTCCATCACCAGGCGCCAGGCTGGAGTGCAGTGGCGTGACCTCGGCTCACTGCAACCTCCGCCTCCTGGATTCAAGCAATTCTCCTGCCTCAGCCTCCCGAGTAGCTGGGACCACAGACGTGCACCACTACACCCAGATAATTTTTTTTTTTTGTATTTTTAGTAGAGACGGGGTTTCACCATGTTGGCCAGGATGGTCTCCATCTCTTGATCTCGTGATCCGCCCACCTTGGCCTCCCAAAGTGCTGGGATTACAGGCGTGAGCCACCGCGCTGGGCCCCCAGTTTATTTCCAAATGTAACTAGTTGGCAATCTCACTTCAACTTAGAATAAATCCTTCCAAAATATTCCTTTGTTTTATATGCACTTAGAAAAATATGTGGCATTATTTGATGGGTTTATTTTTTAAGAGATATACTGCAAAAATCATTCTGCAGCTTGTAAGTCTTTGGGTCAAGACTTTAAAGCACCCCAAACTCTGATAATAAAACAGTCCTTCTCTATTTTATCTTATAAAATAGTTCTCTATCTTATCTTATAAAATAGTTCTTATCTATTTTATCGTATCTGGTTTTTCTAAAAGCCAGGTGATGCCTTTATTTCCTCCTGATCCCAGGTTTCTGCCTCCCATTTGTCCACCCACAAAGTTCCTGTTTCTTCTCCAGGAAAGTCCTGGGAGCAGAGATGAGAAAGAGAGGGTCTGCGTTCAATTATTCTATCACAGAACAAAACTTGACACAGACACCAACAAGATGATTGTCCTCTCACCTGGTCATTAGCTGGAGTGTTCAAAACTAGGAAAAGGTGTCATGTGGGGCCGCCTTGTACCATGAACCAAAGGGGCAGGGGTCACAATCCCACCACTGTAATAGGAACTCTTGACACATTGTCTAAAGACAAAAGACAAAATCTGACGCATTTAAATTATCAGATCCTGTGCAGAGCCAGCTACTTGACAATAACAGCCAGGTTGCTTTGACAATGTATCTTGCACTAATGATCACGCAATCCTCTAGAGGAAAGATGCTACTTTTGAGAAATGATCAAAGTTTTACTACAGATTTGTATGACCAAAAGACACGCATTTTATATAGAGTTCCTGAAGATTTCAAAGAACAAGGAGCTTACTACATTTAAAAGCTATCTATTGCATTGTAAAGCCATTTAATCAGCTCAGTTCTTTTGTTATTGAAACTTTGGATTCTATTCTGACCTCTGGGCTGACATTGAATAAATTTAATCTCTCTTACATATGATCAGAGCCAATTTTAGGTTTTAGAAAACCTGTTTAATCTGAGAAAGTCTGTACCTATCTAAAACATGACTGGGCCACCAGCACAGCTTATTTTTACCTAAATACAGTCTGTCTGAATTTAAAAGTGCCTCTATATCATTAGCAAACTTAACAATGCTAGTAGTATTACTTATTCTAAAATTCTCTGTTTGAAAGGACATTTTCAGAGTAAATCTCCTTTTCTCTTGTTATACTTCTTCCAGAAATAAGGATCAAGGCTCTCTTTGGATTATATATGTTTCCCAAAGTGAGAAGCCAAGAAAATGGCCAGTCCTGACTTAGCCCCTTCTTGTCTGTGACATTTAATGTTATGATTGCCTTTTCTTGCTTCACTTACTTTAATCCCATCAGATTTGTGGTTGATGAAATGAGTTTTGAAATACTAGCCCATATTCTTTGTGTAATATAGCCCACCCATATAGCCAAAAAGATTGGATGTCTCACATTTCTGCCTGATTATATATGGGATACTTGTATTCGCCATTCCTAAAAATAGACTTATCACACTCTGTATCATATAAGCTGAAGAACATGCTTTTCTAAGAAATCACAAGTATTGGGTTCTATCCTCACAGTGAAATGCACATTTCCCTTTAAAAGGAAAGCTCTTCAATTTAGAATTTGAGTAAAATGGTGCTGTACAAGTCTATCATCTGTTAACTTTAGAGAGCTGAAAACTCATTTAGGATTATTCTTTGATTTTCTTCACATGTCATTTTTCACCTGATTGTGAATTAGGTGAAAATGCAGCTCACTCATTTTGAGCTGCATTTTGCTGATGATTTATTTCCCTTGGCGATGCCAACAGTTCTAATAAGCTACTTGGCTTCAGCAGGCTGACTTGCAAACTTGAGGCTTGATTATTGCCAACGCAAAGATGGCTTAGGGCTTGTCAATATTTCTGCAGGGAAGAGATGAGCAAGAAAGATTTCCTTTTTTCTTTTGTGTCTGAGAGTTAACTATGTCCTTTCCTTTCTCCTTCACAACCCATCCTAAAGTCCCACTAAGATCCAGGGAACTTCAAGAGAGGGATGGAGGTACTCCTTAGTCTGATTTAGTTCACATCTTTTTTCTTTTTCAGAGCCATCAAAAGGCTGGTCCTTAGCTTCTAGAATATCTGTCTCCTCCTGGCAGTCAGTTGAGATTTGTAAAGGTATTCATGAAGGCCTTTTCCAAAAGGTACAGGGGACAGGGGGAGGAAGATACTTCTGCTGACATTGTCCTGCCTCACTCTTCCCTATTCCCTCAACTGTGTCTTTCCCCAACAATCTCCTTACCAAAGTACTTTGTGCAGGGAAAGTGTACAATAGATACATACTGCAAGCCTACATTGTCACTCGGTGACCCTCAACCACCACCCCGACCAGTCCCTCCCTCAAGGATGAGAGGAAGATCATTGTGGATTGATTTACTAGGTATAGCAGGGTCTAAATGTATGCACTATGACCTAAATGTAAAGTTGATGTACCTATCTTTATTTCCTCAAACTGATCTTGAATCTGAATGCTCCTAGTAGCCAGTCAACACACATGAGTTAAAGAATCTCTTCTTGCTCTGGAGCCCTGCCTAGTGCTGGCAGGCAGTAGTGATGGGGTGATTGAGCCTTTCCCATTCAAAGCAAGTTGGTCTTCTCTAGCTTTAGAGTCCATTTCAGGTCAGTTTAATCCAATCTTTGAGTTGCTGGTATACCTGCCTCTGTCATCATGTGGTGGTCTCCATAGGTGTCTGCATGTCTAAATTTCCCTTTTATAAGAACACCAGTCACTAGACTGGGGCTCACCGTGATCCAGTATGATCTCACTTTAACTTGATTACATCTGCAAATACCCTATTTCCAAATAAGACCATATTAACAAGTATCAGGGCGGTCAATTTATTTTTGGGGGAAATACAATTCTACCCATAACAAAGGGGGAGGAACTGGATCACAATTCTAGATGTCCTAGGGTATTCTCTCAACCAGCCTGAAGTTGACACTGGAGTTTCTAATACCACTTACCTCCAGGAGATGGGGTACAAAATTCCTTCTATCTCAGTCTTATCCCCAGAATATCTTTCTTTAATTCCTTGTAGTCTTTCTTTCATGGTGGAAGAACTCTAGTCTCCGTCACATCTGGTAGAAACTTGTCCTCCATCATGTCCTCTTCACAGACGCTCACAGTAGAGCTCTGTGCTCAACCCTCCCAGCTTTGCTCTTGCTATATCAACATTGAAGACAGTCGGAGAGATTTCCCAGTGCCCCTTGCTGGGGATCAGCCATGGCTTCCCATTTATGGAAGTGCCACCTGCTGCTCAGGATCATAGGAATTCTTCAAAGCCTCCTTGGGGGTCACCACCTCTGCTTACTCCTAAATACTCTTTCTTTTCTCCTTAAACATCAGGGCACCTGGGTTGGGTTGGTTTGTTTGTTTATTCCCATGTAGATGGTTTTACTAGACCTTTGAAAGAGTTAGGGATAAAGAAGTTGTGGACTGGTAGAGTCAGATCACAGACCCCATGAAACAAGAGGAGGGATCTAGTACATCTTCCTTTCTTCAGAAGTAGGAGAGCTCAGAGATGAGATTAGCAAGTTCTGCATGCACAGCATCCCCAATATGAAAGCACTCTGTGACCATTTGTCTACAAATCCCTTTGAGACAGACATTGCTCTGTCATGCTCCCTCTGCAGCATCACTGGCCTGCTCAGAGTGACTCAAAGTTGCCTTGTACGAGGTCATGATACTCTTTTTGGGGCCCAAGTGCCTTGAGGAAACAACACTAGTTTTATCTAAGTCTCAGTTTTCTTTTTTTTTTTAATTGCATTTTAGGTTTTGGGGTACATGTGAAGAACATGCAAGATTGTTGCATAGGTGCATACGTGGCAGTATGATTTGCTGCCATCCTCCCCATCACCTATATGTGGCATTTCTCTCCATGCTCTCTCTCCCCAACTCCCCACCCCCCCCGTCCCTCCCCTATTTCCCCCAACAGACCCCAGTGTATAGTGCTCCCCTCCCTGTGTCCATGTGTTCCCATTGTTCAACACCATCTATGAGTGAGAACATGTGATGTTTGATTTTGTGTTCTTGTGTCAGTTTGCTGAGAATGATGGTTTCCAGGTTCATCCATGTCCCTACAAAGGTTGCGAACTCATCGTTTTTGATGGCTGCATAATATTTCATGGTGTATATGTACCACATTTTCCCTGTCCAGTCTATCATCGATGGGCATTCGGGTTGGTTCCAGGTCTTTGCTATTGTAAACTATGCTGCAATGAACATTCGTGTGCACGTGTCCTTATAGTAGAACGATTTATAATCCTTTGGATATATACCCAGTAATGGGATTGCTGGGTCAAATGGAATTTCTATTTCTAGGTCCTTGAGGAATCGCCACACTGTCTTCCACAATGGTTGCACTAATTTATACTCCCACCAACAGTGTAAAAGTGTTCCTATTTCTCCACATCCTCTCCAGCATCTGTTGTCTCCAGATTTTTTAATGATCACCATTCTAACTGGCGTGAGATGGTATCTCAATGTAGTTTTGATTTGCATTTCTCTAATGACCAGTGATGATGAGCATTTTTCCATATGTTTGTTGGCCTCATGTATGTCTTCTTTTGTAAAGTATCTGTTCATATCCTTGGCCCACTTTTGAATGGGCTTGTTTGTTTTTTTCTTGTAAATCTGTTTTAGTTCTTTGTAAATTCTGGATATCAGCCCTTTGTCAGATGGGTAAGCTGCAAATTTTTTTCCTATTCTGTTGGTTGCCGATTCACTCTAATGACTGTTTCTTTTGCCGTGCAGAAGCTGTGGAGTTTGATTAGGTCCCATTTGCCTATTTTGGCTTTTGTTGCCAATGCTTTTGGTGTTTTGGTCATGAAGTCCTCGCCTACGCCTATGTCCTGAATGGTTTTGCCTAGATTTTCTTCTAGGGTTTTTATGGTGTTAGGTCTTATGTTTAAGTCTTTAATCCATCTGGAGTTAATTTTAGTGTAAGGTGTCAGGAAAGGGTCCAGTTTCTGCTTTCTGCATATGGCTAGCCAGTTTTCCCAACACCACTTATTAAACAGGGAATCCTTTCCTCATTGCTTGTTTTTCTCAGGTTTGTCAAAGATTGGATGGTTGTAGATATGTTGTGTTGCCTCCAACGCCTCTGTTCTGTTCCATTGGTCTATATCTCTGTTTTGGTACCAGTACCATGTTGTTTTGATTACTGTAGCCTTGTAGTATAGTTTGATGTCTGGTAGTGTGATGCCTCCCGCTTTGTTCTTTTTGCTTAGAATTGACTTGGCTATGCGGGCTCTCTTTTGGTTCCATATGAAGTTTAAGGTGGTTTTTTCCAGTTCTGTGAAGAAGGTCATTGGTAGCTTGATGAGGATAGCATTGAATCTGTAAATTACTTTGGGCAGTATGGCCATTTTCATGATATTGATTCTTCCTAACCATGAACATGGAATGTTTCTCCATCTGTTTGTGTCCTCTCTTATTTCATTGAGCAGTGGTTTGTAGTTCTCCTTGAAGAGGTCCTTTACATTCCATGTTAGTTGTATTCCTAGGTATTTTATTCTCTTTGTAGCAATTGTGAATGGCAGTTGGTTCTTGATTTGGCTCTCTTTAAGTCTGTTATTGGTGTATAGCAATGCTCGTGATTTTTGCACATTGATTTTGTATCCTGAGACTTTGCTGAAGTTGCTTATCAGTTTCAGGAGATTTTGGGCTGAGATGAAGGTGTCTTCTAGGTATACAATCATGTAATCTGCAAATAGAGACAATTTGACTTCCTCCTTTCCTATTTGAATACCCTTTATTTCTTTTTCTTGCCTGATTGCTCTGGCTAGCACTTCCAGTACTATATTGAATAGGAGTGGTGAGAGAGGGCATCCTTGTCTAGTGCCAGATTTCAAAGGAAATGCTTCCAGTTTTTGCCCATTCAGTATGATATTGGCTGTTGGTTTGTCATAAATAGCTTTTATTATTTTGAGATACATTCCATCGATACCTAGTTTATTGAGGGTTTTTAGCATAAAGGGCTGTTGAATTTTGTTGAAGGCTTTCTCTGCATCAATTGAGATAATCATGTGGTTTTTGTCTTTGGTTCTGTTCATGTGGTGAATTATGTTTATAGACTTGTGTATGTTGATCCAGCCTTGCATCCCTGGGATGAAGCCTACTTGATCATGGTGGATAAGCTTTTTGATGTGCTGTTGCAATCAGCTCGCCAGTATTTTATTGAAGATTTTTGCATCCATGTTCATCATGGATATTGGCCTGTAGTTTTCTTTTCTTGTTGAGTCTCTGCCAGGTTTTGGTATCAGGATGATGTTGGTCTCATAAAATGATTTGGGAAGGATTCCCTCTTTTTGGATTATTTGGAATAGTTTCAGAAGGAATGGTACCAGCTCCTCTTTGTATGTCTGGTAGAATTTGGCTGTGAACCCATCTGGACCTGGGCTTTTTTTGGGTGGTAGGCTCTTAATTGCTGCCTCGACTTCAGACCTTGTTATTGGTCTATTCAGGTTTTCGACTTCTTCCTGGTTTAGGCTTGGGAGGAGGCTACTGTCCAGGAATTTATCCATTTCCTCCAGGTTTTCTAGTTTATGTGTATAGAGTTGTTTGTAATAATCTCTGATGATGATTTGAATTTCTGTGGAATCTGTGGTGATATCCCCTTTATTGTTTTTTATTGCATCTATTTGGTTGTTCTCTCTTTTCTTTTTTATTAATCTGGCTAGTGGTCTGTCTATTTTGTTGATCTTTTCAAAAAACCAGCTCCTGAATTTATTGATTTTTTAAAGGGTTTTTTGTGTCTCTGTCTCCTTCAGTTCTGCTCTGATCTTAGTTATTTCTTGTCTTCTGCTAGGTTTTGAGTTTTTTTGATCTTGCTCCTCTAGCTCTTCCAATTTTGATGATAGGGTGTCAATTTTAGATCTCTCCTTGCTTCTCATGTGGGCACTTATTGCTATATATTTTCCTCTAGAGACTGCTTTAAATGTGTCCCAGAGATTCTGGTATGTGGTGTCTTCGTTCTCGTTGGTTTCGAAGAACATCTTTATTTCTGACTTCATTTCATTGTTTATCCAGTCCACATTCAAGAGAAAGTTGTTCAGTTTCCATGAAGCTGTGTGGTTCTGGGTTGGTTTCTGAATTCTGAGTTCTAACTTGATTGCATGGTGGTCTGAGAGACTGTTTGTTATGGTTTCCATTCTTTTGCATTTGCTGAGGAGTGATTTACTTCCAATTATGTGGTCAATTTTAGAGTAGGTGTGATGTGGTGCTGAGAAGAATGTATATTCTTTGGATTTGGGGTGGAGAGTTCTGTAAATGTCTATTAGGTTTGCTTGGTCCATGTCTGAGTTCAAGTCCTGGATACCATTGTTAATTTTCTGTCTCGTTGATCTGTCTAATATTGACAATGGTGTGTTAAAGTCTCCCACTATTATTGTGTGGGAGTCTCAGTCTCTTTGTAAGTCATTAAGAACTTGCCTTATGTATCTGGGTCCTCCTGTATTAGGTGCATATATATTTATGATCGTTAGCTCTTCTTGTTGCATTGATCCTTTTACCATTATGTAATGTCCTTCTTTGTCTCTTTTGATCTTTGTTGCTTTAAAGTCTATTTTATCAGAGATGAGAATTGCAACTCCTGCTTTTTTTTGCTCTCCATTTGCTTGATAAATCTTCCTCCATCCCCTTACTTTGAGCCTTTGTGTATCCTTGCATGTGAGATGGGTTTCCTGGATACAGCACACTGATGGGTTTTGGCTTTTTATCCAATTTGCCAGTCTGTGTCTTTTGATTGGGGCATTTAGTCCATTTAGGTTTAGGGTTAATATTGTTATGTGTGAATTTGATCCTGCCATTTTGATGCTAGCTGGCTGTTTTGCCCATTAGTTGATGCAGATTCTTCATTGTGTTGATGCTCTTTACCATTTGGTATGTTTTTGGAGTGGCTGGTTCTGGTTGTTCTTTTCTATGTGTAGTGCCTCTTTCAGGAGCTCTTGTAAAGCAGGCCTGGTGGTGATGAAATCTCTGAGTATTTGCTTGTTTGCAAAGGATTTTATTTTTCCTTTACTTATGAAGCTTAGTTTGGCTGGATATGAAATTCTGGGTTGAAAGTTCTTTTCTTTAAGGATGTCGAATATTAGCCCCCACTCTCTTCTGGCTTGTAGGGTTTCTGCTGAGAGATCTGCTGTGAGTCTGATGGGCTTCCCTTTGTGGGTAACCCGACCTTTCTCTCTGGCTGCCCTTAGCATTTTCTCCTTCATTTCAACCCTGGTGAATCTGACGATTATGTGCCTTGGGGTTGGTCTTCTTGAGGAATATCTTTGTGGTGTTCTCTGTATTTCCTGGACTTGAATATTGGCCTGCCTTGCTAGGTTGGGGAAGTTTTCCTGTATAATATCCTGAAGAGTATTTTCCAGCTTGGATTCATGCTCTTCGTCACATTCAGGTACACCTATCAAATGTAGATTAGGTCTTTTCACATAGTCCCATATTTCTTGTTGACTTTGTTCATTCCTTTTTACCCTGTTTTCTCTAATCTTGCCTTCTCATTTTATTTCATTGAGTTGATCATCGACCTCTGATAGCCTTTCTTCTGCTTGGTCAATTCGGCTTTTGAAACTTGTTCATGCCTTGTGAAGTTCTCGTGTTGTTTTTCAGCTCCATCAATTCACTTATATTCCTCTCTAAGTTGTCCATTCTCGTTAGCATTTCGTCAAATCTTTTTTCAAGGTTCTTAGTTTCTTTGCATTGGGTTAGAACATGTTCTTTTAGCTCATGGAAGTTTCTTATTACCCACCTTCTGAAGCCTGATTCTGTCATTTCATCACACTCATTCTCCATCCAGTCTTGTTCCCTTGCTGGTGAGGAGTTGTGATCCCTTGTAGGAGGAGAGGTGTTCTGGTTTCGGGTGTTTTCATCCTTTTTGCGCTGGTTTCTTCCCATCTTTGTGGATTTATCCACCTGTTGTCTTTGTAGTTGCTGACTTTCAGATTGGGTCTCTGAGTGGACGTCCTGTTTGTTGATGATGAAGTTATTTCTGTTTCTTAGTTTTCCTTCTAACAGTCTGGCCCCTCTGCTGTAGGACTGCTGAGGTCCACACCAGGCCCTGCTTGCCTGGGCATCACCTGCAGTAGCTGCAGAACAGTAAAGGTTGCTACCAGTTTCTTCTTCTGCTTTGTCCCAGAAGGATACCTGCCAAATGTCAGTCTGAGCTCTCCTTTATGAGGTGACTCTTTGGATATACAGTGGTCAGGGAGCTGTTTGAGGAGACAGTCTGTCCTTTATAGGAGCTCAAGTGCTGAGCTGTGAGCTCTGTTGTTCATTCAGAGCTGCTGGGCAGGTATGTTTAAGTCTGCTGTAGCAGATTCATAAGCCCCTTTTTTTTCCCAGGTGTTCTGTCCCGGGGAGTTAGGGCTTTATTTATGAGTTTCCACTGTGCTGCTGCCTTTTTTTTTTTTCTTCAGGGCTGTCCTGCCCTACAAGGAGGCAGCCTAGTCACTGTCTGCCTGCAGAGGCTTCGCTGAGCTGCTGTGGGCTCTGCCCAGCTGCCTTGTGAATTTCCCTGCAGTCCTGTTTATATGGGTGTAATTAGAACTGCCTCGGCAATGATGGCCCTCCTCTGTAATGACAGACTCTCTCTGTAATGGCAGGTTGGCCTGGCAACAGCAGGCTGCCTCAGCAATGGCGGACTGCCTCTAGTGGTGGAGTGCCTCGGTAATGGCGGACACCCCTCCCCCACAGAGCTGGACTGTCCCGGGTTCAGCTGTGCTTGCTGTGAAACTCTCAACCCAGAGCATTTCCAATTGCTGGTTTTTTGTTTCTGTTTTTGTTTTTTTGTGGAGGTGGGACCAGCCGGGCCTGATCACCTGGCTCCCTGCCTCAGAGCCTTTTGTTTCTTAGTTGAACGGTCAGCTCTCTCCCAGGTGTTCTGGTCACCTGTTGAAAAGACGCCGGGATCTGTGTGATTTCCCGTGCGGTGACCCACTGCGCCGGCTGAAACAGCGGCTCTGAGATTCGTGATGCTTTTTTGCCTGGGAATCTCCTGGCCTGGCTCCCTGTTTCAGTCCCCTCCATCTTTTTTTTTTTTTTTTAATTAGATGAATCAGTGACTCTGCCTCCCCAGAGCTTCCCGGATCTCCCCTTGCTGGCTAAGAGGGGACCCAGTTCTGTTTACTCTGCACTGGGAACCGCCACGCCGGGGCGCCGGCAAAACAGCCGCGCTGGCCAAAACAGCTGCACTAATGACCCGTGGGGCTGCTCCGCCTGGGAATCTCCTGGTCTGTGGGCAATAAAAATCCATCTGGAAATGCGGCATCCACTCACCCTCTGCACTTTCACTGGGAGCTGCAATCCTGAACTGTTCCTAACTGGCCATCTTGGATCTCTGTCTCAGTTTTCTTATACATAAAATGGGATGGCAGTATATCCTCTTTGTAAGGTGGTTGTCATTATTAAACAAAATATATGTAAAGCAGCTAAAACAGTGACTGGTACTTACTGGTTGCTAAACAAGAAGCAATGCCTTTATCATTCATCTACTCTCTCTTCTCTCTCTAGATCATAGCCCTTGTTTGAAATTACTCCTCCTTTAAATATTCTCCACCTACTGAGAAAAAAGGAAAAAAAAGGGATTATGTTCTCTAGAGCTCCTCTTGTCCTAAGGCTCCACTGGACATATCTCAGACCTCAGGCCAGAACTGATTGGATACTTGCTCAGCCTGACGGTTATAATGCAATCTTAACTACAGAAATTTATCATGTGTATGCCAATTTACCATTTTCCATAAGAATTATGCATAGCACAAAATATGTCTGACTTTTGGGGGAAATGTCATCAGAGCATTGGATTAATTTCAGCTCACCTATGGTCATTCTTCATTTGTTGCTTTCAATGTTTTGATAAAAATGAAATCCTAGTCAGTGACTGCATTGGGTTATCTAGGAAGAGGAAGCAGAACAGACCAATAGTCCCTCAGCCCTCCTACTCAGAGAGATGGCTTCTCTTTGCCCAGTGTTGCCAGCTCACTAACTCTCACTGCAGAAGAAGGTAAGGGGCTAGCATCTCAACTGGGCTGAAAGATGTGGAAAACTGCATTAGAAGAAAATAGTAAAGATTCAGCTGGGAGTGGCTAGGGAGCAGCACTTTGTTTTTGTCTGGTTTTATTTTTTCTCATCACAGATAAAGTGAGGGCTTCCAGTCGCAGTAACATTAGGGAGTCCTATCTTAATCTTTAATGCCACCCTTTAACCTGTAGCTGAGGTCAAAATCTAGAAGCTGTATGTGATGTTCGTCTTTCCCTCATGTCTCAACTCCAATATATAAGCAATTGCTCTCAGCTCTACCTTGAAAATGTCTCCCAAACCTATCTGCTTCTGTCACCTCCACTGTCATCTCTCATCACAGCCTCTACTTGGCTTCCCCATCCCCGCTCTGGTATCTCTAATGATCAAATTTTCACCCAGGTTCCAGAGCAGTCTTTAAAATGTGTATTGGATAACTTTGTTCTCCAGTCAAAATCCTCTCATAGTTTTCCATCATGTGTAATAAAAATCAAATTCCTTACCTCGGTTCACAGGGCCCTGCAATGACATTTCTGAGAAAGTTCCTGCCACTCTCTGCTTCCTCCTTACTCCAACCTGGGTGTGCAAAATTTGAATTTATCCCCTTACTAACAGTGTTAACTGTGGTCTGTCGGTTAAGGTGGTGTCTTCCAGCACGATTCTTCCCTTTGTGATTAAATATGTTGTGGGGAGACATTTGGAGATTGTAGATATCCTGATTCTAGTCACATTTTTACCCACTAAGTCTAGCATCCATTAATGGTTCTTGCCTCAAACAGTTACTATTGTGGTGCTTGACCAATGGTGATTTTTAGTCTTCATCATTTCTTCTACATTTATTAGTTGTAATTCTACTGTAAGGAAGAGCTTTCCCATCTCTGCCTTTTATTTTTTAAATGTTATTTATATAGGTATGGATTTGTGGATTCTTTTATTTTATGATATAGGTTATAATCACTCCCTTTTTGTTTTGCTTTCTTGCCCCATTTGTCCTCAGTTTAGCCAACAGAAGCCCATTTGAACTCGCTTCTACATCATCTGACATATTCCATTGTTTTTCTTTTTTTAGCACTTTCTTACTGTTTAGAACCACAAGATGTCCTAGACTCATCTTGCAGTTTCCCCGACCTAGCTCAGAATCAACCGTCTTTCAAAAAAGTGCTGGTTCCTTTTATTGGAAAGTGGTATTTAGATATTAAGATTTGGCATGAGATGTGCTCATCAGTATTGGGGCATCATTGATTCTAAATATCTGCATTTATAAACACATATCTTATCTGTTTCTATTATCTATCTTAAATCCATATTAAAAGCCATGAGTTCATATTGGTAATTTGTTTCTGTATTGCATTTTGGAGTTCTCCCTTTTTTTAATTATAATGTTCTCTATCTCACCTGCTTTTTTGCCCTCCTTCCTCCATTTTTCCCCTGCTTCTCTCTCTTTCCTTCTTTCTATCCTTCTCCTCTGCCTCATTTCCACTTCATTCCTGAGGTCCTTGCCTCTTGAGAGGTCATAGTTCACTTTGTAGCCTTCTGGTATAATGAAAGGTACCCTGGAGGCAAAAGGACCTTAGTTGAATTCCTGGCACTACCACTTTCCAGCTATGTGACTGTGGCAAGCAGTCTCTCACAATAACAAATTCTCAAGACAACCAAAGTCTTGCCAAGCTCAATCCTTAGAATCAGACTGACCTGCTTTCCTTTAAATTCTCAGACCTATAGACTGGTTTATCCCTTTCATAACTTTAAAATCTTTATCGAGATACCCAGGCAATTATTTTCCCTCAGATGTTCTTCCTAGCGCTTCTAATTGAACAATTTAACTGTTGTCTCTCTCTTTAATTCTTCCCTATTACACAAGTGCATCAACCTTCAGTTATCTACTTACTATGGTACTGAGTGATGTCAATTTCTGCTCCCATTTTTTTTTAAAGTAGAGATGGAGGTCTCACTATGTTGCCCAGGCTGGTCTCAAACTCCTGGCCTCAAGCAATCCTCTTGCCTCAGCCTTCCAAAGTGCTGGGACTGTAGGCATGAGCCACCATGCCTGGCCCTCTGCTCCATTTTTATTTATCCCTTATAATATTCATGATGTAATTCTGTCTATATGTATCTATTTTTAAGAGGACAAAAGGATTGCAACTCCTAAACCACCTATTTGAAAAGGGCACTTTCCACCAGGATTGGCACTATTTTTCTCTCAGAAACCATAATGACAGCATCATAGACAAAATCAGTTTGATTACCCAAGCATTAAATGTTTTTATTACAAGAGTGTCTATAACTTCCAAGGGGCAGTTACATTTAAGATTGCTTGAGAACAATGATTTTGGCAAACCTGTAGTGTCAGAAAGTTGTGTTCTTTTTGGGGGGGGGGTTTGCATTTTAACAACCTGAGAAATCTACTTTTTAAAGGGAAAGTATTTACCATCTGCAGTTCAAGAGTGTTTGAGACAGGGAAAGTCTATCATTCACACACATTTGTAATGAAATTGGCAGATTCTCCTCTTCTGAAGGGTATAATCCACAGTGACTAGGATGGAAACACCCTGTTTCTGAAACCTGCTTGGTGCAATCTAGTGAGCCAGCTACTCAGCTTCTGCTGGTAACAATCTGAGTATTTTCGGAGTGATATCTTTCCATTTTTTTTCTTGTGGCAAAAATTTGAGTATTACTGATGGAGGAGTTGGTATGGTCTTAGATAAAATAGAGAATAATGAATATATTTACCTGATTTCCAGGTACAGTTAAAGCAGTTCGAGTGGGATCAGGATATATTTTCCAAAGTGCCTCGTACAGCAGGAAGGAGCAGTTGTAGAGGGGGGCAAGGCAGAGAAAGAATATGGAATTAAAAGGCTACCTCATAGAAAGTGATGGGTATAGAAAGAGAGAGAAAGAGGAACTATTGACCATTGCCATGAGTGAAGAAGCCTACATGGGGAAAAGATGCTGCCAGAGGATGTATAGGGAGGTTTGGGTAATACGCTAAGAGGCCTTCTGCACTGTGTTTTCCAGGAAACCTAGCACAAACACTGACATTATTTTTCAGTTGTTTGGTTTAGACTGGAGTTGCTTTAAAAACAAAACACCAAGCAGCAGCAGGTTCTAGCAGTAATATGTTGGACAGTCACGCATTGCTTAACAATGGGGATACATTCTGAGAAATGCGTCATTAGTGATTTCATTGTCGTGTGAAAATCCTAGAGTGTGTGGTGCTTGTACAGACCTAGACGATAGAGCCCATTACACACCTGGGCTCCCTGGACTAGCCTTTTGCTCCCAGGCTACAAACCTGTATAGCTCACCACTGTACTGAATACTGTAGGCCATTGTAACAGAGACATAAGTATTCATGTGTCTAAACAGATCCAAACACAGAAAAGGTGCAGTAAAAATAAGTATAAAAGATAAAAAATGGAGGCCTATGTGTGTCTTAGTTTTTAACAAAAACTTTTTAAAGTAACAAACAGGTTTTTAAATAAAAGTTTATAGAAAAGATACAAAGAAAATACTTTTGCACAGCTGTACAATGTGTGTTTTGTACAGGAACATGAGCTCGAATGCCCTCCCGTGGTACTTCTATGAGAGCCTCCTGAGCACCTGTGGGGGAAGGGAAGGGCAGAAGCCAGTGAGGAGTCTCAAGTAGGCTAACTTGCACCTGTGCCTTACTAGACAATGCTGCCTTCCAAAATGTATTTGTTACTTCTATTTCAAAACTATTAACAAGAGAAAAGGCAATCTTGTTCCTTTTTGGCCATATATTGGAATGACAGATACAGGGTAACAGCAAGACTGTTCAGATGTTCATTTTTTCCCCTGTATTTCCTGGCATCCTTGCATTAAGGTTGGGGCCATGTGAGTAGTTCTGGCCAATGGGCTGTGGGCAGAAGTGAATGGCCACTCCTAAACTAAGGTGGTTAAAAGTCAATGTGCTTCTTCCATCCTTCTCTTGCCATTTTATCTGACACAGCAACTTTTGAGGCCATGTGTCCCAAATGGTGCAGCTACGGAGAAGAGGTACTCAAACTGCACCGAACTTTATTTACAAGATAAACTTTCTTGGTCAATCCATTAAGATTTCCATAGCATAGCAAAATTTATCCTGACCATGAGCTGGTCTCTTTTGGATACTGCATGACAAACATCTGAGGCATTTTCAAAGCATTTTTTTCACTGAAAGGCAGTGAAGACATAGATATTGGAGATTGAAATGCTACAGACTCATGCTATGCAGTAGCAAAACATTTTCTTAAGTTTCCACCTGCAGAAACTCCAGGTAGATCATCAGGATAGTATGCCAGCAGTTCTGGAGGAAGACGTTAGAAACAGAATGTAAACGGTGTGTATTAGCTACCTTTTAGTAGATATGACAGAAAAAAAGATGAGCTCAGGAAAGAAATGGCAGGCAAAAATAAAAAGACACAGACTCTGTTTAGAAATCCAGAGTCTTATAAAATTGGAAAAGCCAGTTTCTTCCAGATCCCGACTGTAAAAGACAGAATTAAAAGGATTTTGGTGCTGCTTCCTCATAGGATATATAACACCGTGAGAGAAGCTTGTTCTCACACTAATGAGAAAAGGTCATGCAATTTACAAAATGGTAGATTTTCTTGAATTCATCAAAAACTGAGATCACGAGATGACCAAGTAAATCAAATGCCATAGAGTGCCAATCCTTCCTAAGAGAGATGGGACATATGAACTGTTTGACCTTTGGCAGAGCAAGGTAAGAGGAGGTGGCCAGCATAGAAACAAGCAAGAAGAAATCAACTAAAAATGTAGTAAGTTCTCAGGGCCCTGGTGTCGGCAGGCGTAACAGTTTAAAATAGCCCTGGGACCCCCAGACACCAGTGGAGTTGGCACTCACTGGCAAGCTCTTTTCTAGCAGCCTCCACCACAAAACCTACCTTGCTTTACAGAAAAGCAGACTTGAAAGAAACTGGGATAAAGCATGACTCACTTGTGTTCACAGGGATGAAAAACAATGGTAAGAACAGTAAATCATATCTTCTGACTCACAAGGCAAGTGCTATAAAAATTCTGTTAGGTCACAACCATTTTCTCAGTTAATAAAACAAATCATTAATCTGTTGCTACAAATATTTGTATACATTTACAGGGTAATATATGGTAATCATGCACAGACTGTGTAATGATCAAGTCAGGGTTTTGGGGCATCCATCACCCTAAGTATTTCTCATTTCTGTGTGTTGGGAACATGTCAAGTCCTCTCTTCTAGCTATTTTGAAACATACAATACATGTTAACTGTACCACTCTGCTAATGAACATTAGAACTTATTTTTTCTATCTAACTGTATGTTTGTACCTGTTAACGAATTTCTCCTTATCCACCAATACACACCGTTCCCAGCCTCTGGTATCTATTACTCTAATCACTATTTCCATGATATCAAATTATTTATCTCCCACATATAAGCGAGAACATACAATATTTGATTTTCTGTTTCTGGTTGTTTTACTTAAGATAATGGCCTCCAGTTCCATCCATGTTGCTGCAAATGACATCCATTTTTACAGCCGAATAATATTCCATTATGTAACTATGCCACAGTTTCTTTATCCATTTTTCCATTGATGGACCCTTAGGTTGAGTTCATGACTGTGCTATTGTGAATTATGCTGCAATAAACGTGACAGTGGGCAGTATCCCTTTGATAAACTGTCAAATCATTCATCTTTTAAGACTGCATCTTTGACTTCAGTGTCTATTTTGTCTACAGTAAATATCTACAAATATCTAATGCCTGAACTAAGTACCTCCACCTAGCTGTTGGCTCTGAGTTTTTGATAAATTTTCAGACTTTTAAGTTTGGAAAGGTCTTATTCAAAGTTTGGGACTGGAGGTATTTAGTGACCTTAAGCTCTATATCTGTTATTTTTTAAAAGCATTAGAGCTTCACGAATGAAATGCAAAGTGGGATTATTACATTGTTGATTTAAAATTCTTTGTTTTTGAAGCCTCTACTAGGCCTATTTCAATTCAGTAACTCCTAAAAGCCAGAAGAATTGCAAGGCATCAAAAGTACTGCCTTCCCTGTTTCAAAATTTTTCCTTTCCCTGTTTAAAAAGTACTGTTTTCACTTGTAAACATGATTGTATTATTGAAATTTTGGAAAGGAGAAAAAAATCCAGAATCTCATCACCCAGGAATAACCATTATTGATAATTTAATGTATATCCTTCCAGACATTTTCTTTCCTATGTATTTAGATAAGTATATTTTTTAAATTGGCTTCATGTATTATACACTCTATTGTACCTTCTCAAATTTCTGATCTTTTACATAAATTCACACTCTATCATCATCTTTGGTAACTTTTCAAATGCATTGTATACTGTGAGAATAACTGAAGCTTTCAGTGGAAATCAGATCCAATAGGCACTAAATCCTTTCAAACACATTCAAACCCAAAAAATCAAGTGGAGGCAATTATTCAATAATTAGATTTTAAAATTTTTGCTTTTGTGTCTTCAAAATTCAAATAAGATGTATCTTTATATGAAAGTTTTATTTTGACATCTCTAAACATTTAGTCACAAACGAGAGATTATCATTTCAAAATAAAATATACTTAAGAAAATATATTTAGTCTGGGCACAGTGGCCCATGCCTGTAATCCCTGCACTTTGGGAGGCAGAGATGGGAGGATCGCTTGAGACTAGTAGTTCGAGACCAGCCTGGTCAACATAGTGAGTCCCCATCTCTATTAAAAAAAGAAAAAGAAAAGAAAATATGTTTAGAAATATTTATTTCTAGAACTTTTTTTTAAAAAAAATAGGTCATCACAAAGTGAGCAAAATGCTTTCAAAGTCTCCACTATAAAATATTTGAGAAAAGTGAAAACAGCTCTATTGGCAAAGAAATCTGTTTGATCCCCTCAGAAGATAAACTGAGCTTTTTTTTTTTTCTTAAGTTTTGACGTTGTTTGAACCTGAAACTCCAGGGAAGGACAAGTCAGGATGGGAGTAGGATCTCTCTCCATTGTTCCTGTAAAGATTCAACAACATACCATAGATCTTTAGTTTCTTCAAGATAAAATGGTCAGTTTACTTGAATCATAACAACAACATACCAAGCACATAGTCAGATCCATAACTATCAGTGGCTTGGGAGTGTTATTTGCTTGTCACCTGTTAAATGTCTCCAGGTAGCAGTCCCCAGCCTAAAAGTCAGGAATCAAGTGACTGACCTTGAGGCAGAAGGGCGTACTTCAGCTTCATTTATGTTTAGAAATGTACAAAAAAGATTCAACATTTGCATTGTAAGAAAAAACATCCTTTTTCAAAAGGACACCACAGTGTTCTTAATGAGAAAGAGAGATCATCCCCCCAATAATTCGTATATAATTAAAGTCCCTTACTTTTGTATGTAATGAGTTCCTGAAAACATATTTGAAAGTCTGAAAGTCAGTCAGCATATAGACAGTTCTGGTTCCAGAGGGCTCAACGTGTTATGAAATCCGTAATTGTGATTAAACACATAATGTTTCACTTGTTTATACACTGTGTACATGGTTACTGAATACATTAAAAACAATAAACATTAAGCATAGAAAATAAAAATGCATGTTTTGAAATAATTTCTTACCTCAACTGCCAGTTGTCTCTGCCTAGAGAAAGAAGTTATCTAAAGCTGGGAGGAGGATGAGCGGATAGAGATTCTATTTAGTGGTGTCAGATCAGCTTTCTTAAATTCATTGTCAAGAGAAAGTTGAACACCAGCTACCTTCTTCTGTTAGAAGGGGTCTGTGAGAAGTCGTTTCCAAAGCCTTGCGCACATCTCCGTGCATTGGACTGCTAATTCTCAGTTTACACTTGCGCAGGCTCCTTAATTCCCCCATCAGCACACCTTGTTTAGATGATGTTTCAGAATGTCATCCGTAGTCTCTTGTGGTTCCTTTCCTCTGAAACCAAACTCATAGGCCAGCATTCAGTATCCACGGAGCATCTGACTAAAGGTAAAGGTACCCACCATCAGCAGACCTAACTGCGTTATCGCTGGTGTTGGTACTTTCATTTTGCTACCTTCCATTCTTCTCTTTTAACAAACTAAAATCTATTATTTACCCATATTTATTTAGTTTAATTTTTTCACATAGTAGGTGTGTTTATTTATAGGATACATGAGATATTTTGATACAAGCATACAATGTGTGATGCTCACATCAGGGCAAATGGGGTATCCATCACCTCAGGCATTTATTATTTCTTTGTTACAAACACTCCAGTAACTCTTTTGATTATGTTAAAATGTACAATAAGTTATTGTTGACTGTAATCACCCTGTTGTGCTATCAAATACTAGATCTCATTCGTTCTACCTATATTCATTTTTTACAAGACGATAAAAGCAAAATGCTACAGTTACTCAAATAATTGGATAATAAATCAGAAACGATGATTGCCAAAAATAGAATGTTGTGAGGCAGACAGAAAGACCACCACAAAATAGCTTAACATTCATTTGTCAGTGGGAGTGTGAATGTCCTGATTGGGAGACTTCAGGAGATCCAGTCTGGGAGTCGGGAGTCTGTGTAAAGGTTGTGTGGAAGTCAAGGTCTGCTGAGATCTCTTTGAGGAATAGCCACTGCTGATAGCAACATTAACTTAAAAATAAAACATTATATTATGGGATCTTTGGGGTATAGATTTTCTGGCTGGAAACCTGTGGCTGGTGGTGCCTTTGCCTGAGTTTTGCTCAGGCCCTCTGGGCCCTGGCACGCTGCTCTGCCCGCTTGGCCTGGCAGGCTGCGCTCAGCTCATACTGCTAGCCTGGATTCCACACCTACAAGGGAGACCACGAGTCAGGCATGGAGCTGCGAGAGGTGTGTGAGCGAGCGCGGGGTCCAGCCACTGCATAGTCAGATATGCCAGCTGCTGCTGTGGGGCTGGCAGCTGCAGGGGCCAGCATGGGCATCAGCTCTCTTGAGGCTACAGCTGGACCAGGTGCACTGCAAATCCCTGGCTGGCACTGGGGAATGTAGCACCCAGAAGCTTAGAGATGCCAGGAATATAGCATCCAGAAGCTTAGAGATGCCAGGAACTGCAGGGCCCTAAGAGGGAGTCACAGCCCTGGCTCAGGGAGCTCCCAGGTCTGGGCTCCCCAAAGAGCTTCAGCTCTTCCTTCCTTCCCTTCACCAGCAACGTGGAGAGCAAGCGGCATGTTTCGGCCCTGTTTGTGTTACAGCTCTTTTAGCCTTGCCATTTGGTGGGTCCTGAGTTCTTGTCTTGCAACCAGGAAGAATGAGGTACGCAGACAAGTGAAGGGTAAGCAAGAAGAGGAACTTCATTGCAGCATTAGTTCATGGGGAAATACATATATATATATATATATTTTTTTTTTTGAGACGGAGTTTTGCTCTTGTTACCCAGGCTGGAGTGCAATGGCACGATCTCGGCTCACCTCAATCTCCGCCTCCTGGGTTCAGGGAATTCTCCTGCCTCAGCCTCCTGAGTAGCTGGGATCACAGGCACGCACCACCATGCCCAGCTAATTTTTTGTATTTTTAGTAGAGACAGAGTTTCACCATGTTGACCAGGTTGGTCTCAATCTCTTGACCTTGTGATCCACCCGCCTCGGCCTCCCAAAGTGCTGGGATTACAGGTGGAAATACTTATATTTTAAAATTTAATTTTTCACAAAGCTTTCCAAGTATACTTTCTTTCCCTAAAGAAAAGCAAAATACAGTTACTGTTACTATGACTCAACTTAATTTTTCTACTTTATGATGGTGCAGAAGTGATACACGTTCAATAGGAACTTTACTTCACGTACACAGGCAACCATTCTGTTTTTCATTTTCGTACAGTATTTAATGAATTACATAAGATACTCCATACTTCATTGTAAAATAGGCATTGTATTAGGTGATTTAGCTCAACAGTAGGCTAATGTAACTGTTCTGAGCACACTCAAGGTAAGCTAGGGTAAGGTATGATGTTTGGTAGGTTAAGGGTGTTAAGTGCATTTTCAACTTAGGATATTTTCAAACTTAGGATGGGTTTATTGGTTGGAGCCCTGTAGTAAGTCAAAGAGCATCTGTACAAGCTAACAGGCCGTGAAGTTGCCCCATATTTTCCACAGCAGAGGAGCTGCTCACCAGTTTATATAGTTTGGATTTTTGTCCCCTCCTAATTTCTTGTGGAAGTGGATTCCCACTGTGGAGGTGGGGCCTAGTGAGAGGTGTTTACATCATGGGTGTGGATCCCTCATGAAGGGCTTGGTACTCTCTGCAGTAATGAGTGAGATCTCACTGCTAGTTCACGAGAGCTGGCTGTTTAAGTGTGGCTGGGATCTCCCTTGCTCCGCCTCCCACCACATGCCGTGCCTGCTCCTCCTTTGCTTTCCACCATGAGTAAAACTTCCTGAGGCCTCACCGGAAGCCAAGCAGATGCTGGAGCCAGGCTTGCACAGCCTGCAGAACCATGAGCCAAATAAACCTCTTTTCTTTATAAATTACCCAGCCTCAGGTGTTCCTTTATAACAACCTAAAATATATTAATACACCAGTACAGAGGATGGTCAGGGAGAGCCTTCTGGTGTTTTGGAATTTGTCACTTCAGAAATAAAAGAATTTTCAGTGACTCACAATGGTTTATCATTGATTTTTTTAATTATATTATTATTATGTCCATATATTATTATATTAAAAAGCTGGGCAGCTCTTTCCTGCCCAGAGCTCATTTCTTGGAGTTATTAATTTTATTTGTGGGTTTTTTTTTTGGTTTTTTTTGCGGTTTTTAGAGACAGAGTCTTGCTCTGTCACCCAGGCTGGAGTGCACTGGTGGTGATCATAGCTCATTCCTTTGTTTTATACAATATAAAAGACTTGCGTACTGCAAGTCCTTCTAGTATATGATATAGCTCTTTCTAATAGCATGCTCCCTGCAGCAGTTACTCACAATAAGTTTGAACCCAGTAAAATTGCTTTTCACAAGTTTCAAGTCTAAATACAATCAGGGTCTCATTCCTTGACAAGACTCAGCTCTCTAATTTATCCAACAACTATGGCACTCAACCAGTCACTTGTCTCCCCTGAAGGGCCACCCTCTCTCATTCCAGCCCTTTTACCTGTGCTACTTCCTCTGCCTGGAGTTCTCTTCTCACTCCCCTCCCTGCTAGCCTGACAATCTCCTCATCCTTTACCTTCTCCTTAAGGCAGCCCTGACACCCTACACCTGAGTTACATTTCCCTTTCTGCAGCTCAAAGAATCCTGTATCCTCTCATCACAGGATTCTTCACATTGTATTGTTACTGCTTCTCCTCCGAGGGCAGAGATCAGATGTGACTTTTCACAGTTGTGAGCAGATAGCAGGTGAACAACAAAAATTTGTTAAATGATATGAATAGTTAAATGAGTGATTCTCCTCAGCAGTGAAGACAGAGTTGTATTAAATCAGGTCTAAATCAATTCACTTTTAAATGATATAATTTTGTTTAATGTGTCACTCCATAGGGTTGGGATGAGGATTAAGTAGCTAAAAACAACATGTGGATCTATTGAGGGCCACAAGATGTAGCCTGTTCATTTGAGGACATCCGCTTATTTTTAAAGTCATCTGATTCATTTATTGTTTACTCTGAGGTGTGGGAGGTGGCAGTTTTTCGAATAAACAGATTAGAGGCATGATGTTTGCTTTTGTTTGCCCTGAGTGTTCTTTGAAGAAGCAGAACTTCTTAGGTGGAGTAAGCTCTTTTCCTTGTCTCAGGCTCCAGCTCTTGCAGGCCTGGACATTCATCCCCCCACTGACCCTCTGCCACTACTGGTGGTTGGGCTGGTTCTGCATGCGGTAGCCATGATCGTGTGGTCACAGGTGCCCGAAGTTGCTCCTTTGAAGACTTAAATGCCTGCACTATGTTGCCTAATTTTTCTAGTATTCTTTTTCCTTTTAACCTGATCCCAAGCATTTTTATATATCCAGCGTTGTTTAACCAAAGGCATTCTTAATAACTATGATTAGACAACTCATTTAACAATGCTCTGAGTTTCACTTTAAAAATGAACCTAATATGAAATTTTGCCTTTTACATTCAACAATTCCTATTGCCGCTCTTTCCCTTGCCGAGATAATGGAATAAGCCTCCTAAAACAAGATACTCAAGTAGAACTGCTAAGTGGGTGAGCTAATCATTACTTGAAGGAAATTGCTTTTTAATCTCTACATACGTGAGACTAGACAGAATTTCAGCTCAAGTTCTTGATAGCTCATTTCCATCAGATGTTCAGCTTGTAAGAACAGTTATTGGAGTCTCGGACTCTCTGGACCCTCCCTCCAGCCCAGCCTCGCTAGCTCCGCCTGCGGTGTGTGCTCCCGCCTCCAACTCAAAATGCCTGTCTGGGGCCTGCGGAAGGATCGCGTACCACGCAGAAGAGGTGCAGTGTGATGTCAGGAGCTTCCACCGCCGCTGCTTTCTCTGCATGCTTTGCAGGAAAAATTTAGATAGCACATCAGTGGCAATTCACAGTGAAGAGATCTACTGCAAATCCTGCTATGGAGAGAAGTAAGGGCCAAAAGGCTACGGTTACGGCCAGGGCGCTGGCACACTTAACAGGGACCATGGCGAGAGGCTGCGCATTAAGCCAGAGAGTATTCAGCCTCGCAGGCCTACAACAAATCCAAACACTTCTAACTTGGCTCAGAAATATGGAGGTGCTGAGAAGTGCTCCAGATGTGGGGATTCTGTATATGCTGCTGAGAAGATCATTGGAGCTGGAAAGCCCTGGCACAAAAACTGTTGCCGACGTGCAAAGTGTGGGAAGAGTCTTGAACCCACAACTCTGACTGAAAAAGAAGGTGAAATCTATCTTAAAGGATGCTATGCAAAGAACTTTGGGCCCAAGGGATTTGTTCATGCCCAGTAAGGTGTAAACCAAGAACTAATCATCACACACTGAGAATCTCTTCACAATCCAAGCACAGATAATCTTTAACTCTAAACTACTGTGAAATTCTACCAGCATTAAGTACTGTATATTACCCTGTACTTGGATAGGCTGGCTAACTCCTAGGAAGAGAGTGCTCTATCATATCCTTTTGCTTTATTCACAAACGTTTTGAGGGAACATTTCTTTTACGTTTTAAATAAAACTTCAGCTTGAAAAAAAACCAGTTATTTTCTGTGAACTTCAGGAGCTTTGGAGGGTATATGGCATTAAAACAATTGGGTGTTCTTAGTAACTTTGTTCATCACCACCTCCCTAAGTTAAGAGAAGCATCCGTCAAGCTGCTCTGATCTCTGCTTAAGATTAGAGCACTACAAAGACTTGTAGGCTTTTCACTAGATCAAGAACCCTTGGGCCTGGAACACTGTCTGACTCTGGTAATAATGGCAGCCACTCAAATATGGGACTGTCATGGGAATGGAGAATGTCGGGTTGAGGGGTGACAATAGAGCCCATCAGGTACCAGGATCCTTGGTCCCACCCAGCATCACCTTGGATGCTAGTAGGCATGTCTCAGGCTGAACTCCTTGATGAAGCACAAATGGTTTTAAAAACTAGGAACAAATAATTTTAAGAACCAGAACTTAGGTATCCAGAAAACAGCAATCAATTTCCTTGGCTCTTCATAGCCATAAGCATTGACTGGGAACCGTTGGGAGATTTTGTGTCCTAGGACCATGTGAATATCTTGGAAAAGCATAGACCCAAGAATTGTGTAGGACAGTAGTAACAGTTACTTACACGTCATACTGAAGATGTACTTTAAGTATTTTTTGTTATAGTAACTCCTCAAAATAGCTCTATGAGGTAGTTACTTTGCAGATAAGAAAACCAAGGGTTAAGAAGGGTGAGTAACCTGCCTAAAAGCACCCCACTTTTGTGTGCCTTGGCCAGAATTCACAGCCAGGCAGTCAATTTCAAGTCCCCACTCTTTACTAGGACCCCTGATCTGCCTCCCTAACTCTCATCCCACCAGGCTTCCTTACATGTACCTGAAAAATCCTGCTGCAGAATGCCAACTAATCTAGGTAAGGTATGTAATGGAAAGTAAGATGCATAATTTTTATCAGAGTGAAAACAAATTTTAGGCCCTGTTTACCGGAGCTGAAACATTTGCCACCGCAGTGCTCCAGCCCCCAAACCCACCTGAATACTCTTTTAGAACCCATGTTACTAGATACTGGAAACAAACATTTGTCTTCAGCGGATTCTCCGGGCTTCCCTAGAAAGAAGCATATGTTCCATAAAATACTGAAGACAGAGGCAAAATAAACTTGGGCTCAATGCTGGGTCAGAGCACATAGTTTCTGGCTGCAATAGCATATTTTACTGTTGAAGGTTTCCAAAGAACATTTGTAGGACTCCAAATTGGAGTAGTGGGACATAGGAAACCTCTCCCCCTCCCTCTCCTCCCCCTCTTCATCTTCTTCCTCCTTTTCCTCTTCCTCCTCCTCCTCTCCCTCCTCCTCTTCCTCCCCTTTCTCCTCTTCCTCCCCTTTCTCCTCTTCCTCCCCTTTCTCCTCTTCCTCCCCTTTCTCCTCTTCCTCCCCTTTCTCTTCTTCCCCTTTCTCCTCCTCTCCCTCTTCCTCCTCCTCCCCTTTCTCCCCCTCCTCTTCCTTCTCCTCTTCCTCCTCCTCCGAGGGCCTGGGCCAGTGCCAGGAAAGTAGAGTGACCAGCAGAGGGATCTTGCATGGCCCAAGGGAGAACAAAGTCACCAATATTTGGGGAAAGGATTCAAGAGAACAACAGAGAACCTAAAGGATACATTTTACTTGTTAAGACTTTTTCAGACTTTTACTTGGAGTCTGGCTTTGAAGATGGCAGTGAAGATGTTATGGACAGGGAGAACATGAAAGTACGATGTGATGATTATGCATTTCTTTTTAAGGATGCTCTTGATTTGTAAAATTCTGCAGAACTTCAGAAATCTCCAAAATGTCTCCAAATTCCAATTTTTTAGCATCTAAATAATATCTCCCACACTGCCTCTCAAATCTGGGAAAAGCACAGAACGCTTTGTGGACAATATGACTTGCTGATTGTCTGAAAATGATTCCTGTAACTATTCATAGATGTCATGAACTCATTTGTCCAACATATGTACAAGCCCCTGTGTGTGCCAGGCTAACACTGTCACTGAAGACACAAGGAGAACAGGGCTCAGGACTTACAGACCAGTAGCTACAGATACGTTGTAGAATCTGAGTTCCTAGTACACAAATGTGGAAAAGGTATCTGCAGCAGTGAAACCCCCATTCCCACTGCTGTGCCTGTTGAGACACACCATTGTAGTAAAGCTCTCTGAGCACATTTTTAGCTAAGCCATCAAATTCAGATTTGAGTCATCAGACCAAAAAACACAGCTCCACAGAAGTGCTTGCCTATTATGACCAGATTCTGTGATCAGAGTTGCTGAAAGTAGAGTTCCTGGAGAGATCTGATAAGAAAGCACAGATTGGGGCCGGGCGCGGTGGCTCAAGCCTGTAATCCCAGCACTTTGGGAGGCCGAGGCGGGTGGATCACGAGGTCGAGAGATCGAGACCATCCTGGTCAACATGGTGAAACCCTGTCTCCACTAATACAAAAAATTAGCTGGGCATGGTGGCGCGTGCCTGTAATCCCAGCTACTCAGGAGGCTGAGGCAGGAGAATTGCCTGAACCCAGGAGGCGGAGGTTGTGGTGAGCCGAGATCGCGCCATTGCACTCCAGCCTGGGTAACGAGCGAAACTCCGTCTCAAAAAAAAAAAAAAAAAAAAGAAAGCACAGATTGGAGAGAAGGGATATCAAACTGCTGCATGGTGGTGGCAGATTTGCACATAAAGGGAACATAGAGGGACACACCAGAAACATCCTCAAAAAAACAAATTCTTCACTGTGGGAAATTAAAGTCTATAGAAAGCTAAGGGACTGCACCCCATGTGTGGTTAAGTTAGAACAAGTTGCTTGTCTCTGATGCTTTCTCTCCCATACATTGCTGTTTGCTAGAAAAAAAAAAAAGGATCTTATTTTCTTATTTCCCCTCTCTACACACTCATTATTTCTTTCCCACAGTATACTTGGCGCTCAGAGTCCCCTTCTTCCTTCCAGAACAGAACTCTGCAAGCCTTTGCCCTTTTTTGTTCTAGTCAAAGGAGAAACCTTAAATGTAACCCATGCTTGCAAACTTGTTGTCCCCCACTAGCGTATATATAGTAGATCCTGGCTTCCCTCTTTAAAGATCCTGTCTCCTCTAGTGTATATGGAGACAAGGGTTATCTCATGAAGCTACCCGATTGTGCCTCCAGCATGCTCTCCATCCATATCTTTAGCCTCCGTTCCTCCTCAGATCTTATTTATTTTGCTGCCAATCCCTCCTGGAGTTGTCATGTGAGCTGTTCTTGTGATCACACCTAGGCCTTTAATTCCCTCAACAGCATGGCTAAACCTAAGCTTGAATGAGTAACAAGACTTCAGTAAAGATTTGGAAATGGCACACAGGAATGACCACTCTGAGAAAGTCAAAACTGGTACTAGAAACGTGGAATCATAAAGTTTACAGGCCGAGCTTCCCCATGTACAGCCTTTATTGAGCACCTCTCAGCTCAGTTCCCAGCAAGCTTCACCAGTCGTAGTCTCTGCATTTCCTCCCACCAGACAGAGGGAAAGAGGCCTCCAGTTTTTCTCTTGTCCATGGGATTCTTGTCTGCAATCCTGGTCTCAATATTCCCCGGGTTTTCTCAGTTTCCTCGCCTTTATGCATGATTAACAGTTGAAATGTCCTTCCCATTCAGGGAGAGTTGTTCTTAGCTCGGACAATGAACTAGCCCGCTGTAAATGAAATGTGAGTCCTTTTCCAAAGTCTGCGTTAGTATAGAATATCGCAAATAGTGCAGCTTCAAACAAGCTCCACTTTAAATCTGGGCCCCCTGGTGATCCCTTCACCAGCCTGAATGGGGATAGCCTCCAGTACCCTACCCTCACCCCCAGAAGCTTCCAGCCTCCACTCCAAAAAGGACATCCATATATTTTTTAAGAAGTGAAAACAATTTTCATCAGCTCTGAAGAATAAATCTTTGAAGATTAAACATTTTCCTATGGAAAACAATTTGCAGAACTGCAACGCCATCCCCAATGAAAACAGCTTCTTGTGCTTGTGTGCATGACACTGGAACCCCTTGGAAAGGCAGGGTCTCAATTTCTGTATTTGAGAATATCTGCTTTTCCTTTTAATAACTAAATATCCATTGTAGTGTCTTTCCAGAACAAAGGAATATTTACCCCAGAGGAAAATATTTGTCCCCTGTTTTATAATACATCAAACAAGGAAAGCTTTGAAAGTACAGGGTTGTTTTTTTGTTTTTTGTTTTCTTCCCAAGATTTCAAAGATCCCGAGACAAATTCTTTGTTAGGGATCAAGATCAAAGAGTTAGGCCTTTCCTTTCCCCCAGGAGTCTCTGCCAGAGGATGTTTTTCCCAAGCATATGGCCTAAAGTGGGGAGCCTGCATCATGTTTTGTCAGCAGGGTTACACAGATTAGTGATGGGGGAGGCACGAGGAGCTCCAAGAAAGGTCTCTAACATCTGCACCCTGGCACCAGGGCCTTGGTGCAAAGGCAGATGCTAACGACCATAAGGCAGAGGCCCTGATTATAGTTCCACGTCCGCCAGGGCTTGGAAAACCATTAACCCCCAGTCCCCAGCCACTCTTCAGTCATCCCTGCAGAGGCTAGCTCCAGAGCTGGCAGAACCCATGTCAGTGTGTCTGTGTCCATTTTATCACTTTTAGGTTTGTAAATGCAGACACGGCAAGAACCATATTCCTATAACCCCCTCTCTACACGGAGAATACATGTGGAGTCCTAGGATGCTAAACTTAGATGGAACCTTAGAGTTTCTCTATTCCAGCCTTATCATTCATTCAGATAGATAGAGGTCCAGAAGTAAACTTGTATTGGCAAAGTTGCAGAGCTGGTTTACTCCAGAGCTGGGACATACCCACAAGCCTCCTGTGTTCTTACCTGGTATTCTTCCCATATAGCAAGGGTTTTCTATGAGGGTGATAGGATGAAATACTGAGGGAAAAGCCTAATATGAGGTTCTATCATTCACAAACAGTTCCTAAGAGACTTCTATGTTCCAGGCGCTGTAGTAGGGGGTGGTTCTGCCCTTAAAGAGCTCACAGTCTAGCCTTCAAGAAAGTTAATGACTCCCTAAGAAAGGTGCTATGATGGACATCTTGTACTTTAGGGGCACCAAGTAGAGGCACCTTCCCAAGCTGAAAACTGTATTCTCCTTCTGAATTTGACTACATCTAAATAGCTGAGGACTTTCTGAATGTATGTACTTTGCTTTAGGGGCATTTAAACATTGCTTGCTACTCCTGTCATGGTTACGGTGAAAAAAAATTTTAAAGTCGGCTGGGTGCGGTGGCTCATGCCTGTAATCCTGAGACAGGTAGATTACCTGAACTCAGGAGTTCAAGATCAGCCTGGGCAAAATGGTGAAACCCCATCTCCACTAAAATACAAAAAGTTATCCAGGCATGGTGGTGTGTGCCTATAATCCCACTTACTCGGGAGGCTGAGACAGAAGAATCACTTGAACCTGGGAGGCAGAAGTTTCAGTGAGCCAAGATCATGTCACTGCACTCCAGCCTAGGCAACAGAGCAAGACTCCATCTCAAAAAAAAAAAAAAATTGAAAAAGTAAACATTGCCTACCTGTGCAGGTCAGATGGAGGTAAGTGTGCTGGAGGAGGGCAATGGGTCCCTCTGCTCTGACTATCTGGGCTGCTAAGTGAGCAAGTTATGTCCCAGCAGCTCCAGAGAGGACTAGGTATGACCAAGCCTGGCAAACCACCCCCAGGCACCATGCCCAGCCTCTGGTTGAGGCTGCAGATCTTGCCTTATGCAAATAACGTGTTTGTACAACTCTAGTGGGGCAGTGTCTCATGCTAGCGGGAGCCTGTCAGTGCTTAGTAAGGTGACATTGCATTTTTGATGCCCAGCCTTGACACCAGGACTTGGGCAAGTGAGGACAGACTGAGTGCCTCTCCAGAGGGAGGCTCTCTGGGAACTGTTAATCCTGGCTTCCCACGAGGTGCAGGAGTCTGAGCAGAAGAGTTCCAGAGAGCAGTGCAGGCCAAGCCACAAGCCAGGTGCACCCTGAAGGAGGGACTTCACCCCGCACAGTCACCCAACCTCCAAGCCATTCCACCTCCCAAGGAGCTCTTGATCTCTGGAACCACCCACTTAGATGGGTACTGAGAATAGGGGGAAAGGACGCAAGAAGTGATCAAAGTGAAAGTAAGAACAAAATGATTAAGACAGGTTCTGGGAAGAGGAGGAACAGAGCATACAGTGAAGGCTCCACCGATCATGCCACCTGCAAGGACATACCAAAAAAGCACCTGCAGAAGAACCAAAAATTAGGTGGAGTTCTTTGATTGCCCTAAGCACATCTGCAATAGGATGAAAATGAAATGGTGGATTCGTACTTAAACGAAACTAAAGAAATAGTTTTAAACTACTGGAAAAAATAAAGCATACATTCCTATCGTATTTTTTAAAAAATATGGAGTACAGGCTCTGGGGCCAGATGACCTTGGTTCAAACCCTGGCTCCACTTACTGCCTGTGTAACTTTGTGCAAGTTGATCAGCACCTGGGAGGTAGTAAAACGAGAATAACAGAGTAGCTGCCTTATGGTATTGTAAGCGTTAAATGGATAAATGCATGTAAAATGCACGGTCCATAATAAGTATTTAATATTAGCTATTATTAAAGCATAAGACATAGTCCTTGTTTCTACCTTTCTTACAGTCTGATGAGATGAGAAAAATCATATAGGAAACAATAGCAGAAACATGAAATAATATGTAATTCAGTTTCAAACTGTGTAGTTCAAACTTTAAGGTCTGTGAAAATTAGCATAGAATTCTTCTTAGATTGTCCCTGGATAGTGCCCAAATAAGGGAGATATAGGGGGGAGCACTGGCAGAGTGGTCAAGAGCTTGGATTTCAGAATTAGCACAGTGTTTGAATTCTGGCTCCACCAGTTACTAGCTATGGAATCTTGGGGGGAAATGCTATAATGGTTAATTTTATGTGTCAACTTGACTGGGGCACAGGCTTAACAGATATCTGGTTTGTCATTATTCTGGGTGTGTCTGTGAGGGTGTTTTGGATAAGACTGACATTTAAGGCCAGGCATGGTGGTTCATGCCTGTAATCCCAACACTGGGAGGCTGAGGCACGTGGATCACTTGAGGTCAGGAGTTCAAGACCAGCCTGGGAAACGTGGTGAAACCCTGTCTCTACTAAAAATACAAAAATTAGCAAGGTATGATGGCACATGCTTTAATCCCAGCTACTCAGGTGGCTGAGGCAGGAGAATCACTTGAACCCGGGAGGCAGAAGTTGCAGTGAGCCGAGATGTTACCACTGCAAAGTAGAATCTCACTTTGTCCGGCATGGGTGACAAAGCAAGAGTCCGTCTCAAAAAATAAAAATAAATAAAATAGCATCTAAATTGGTGAACTGAGTAAAGCACATTGTCCTTCCTGGTGTGGATGGGCCTCATCCAATCAGTCAAAGGCATGAGTAGAATAAAAGGGCTGATTAAGGAAGATTTTTCCCTCTGCCTGATCATCTTCTAGCTGCTGGAATATTGATTTTCTTCCTGCCTTCATACTTAAACTGAAACATCAGCATTCCCTGAGTCTCAAGCCTGTCAGACTTCAGACAAGCACTGTACCATCAGCTCTCAGGCCTTCAGATTCAGAACAGAACTAAACCCATTGGCTTTCCTGGGTCTCCAGCTGGTTAAATAAAAAATCAGTGTCTGTTAACAAAGAAGTAAATTGGGAATGACTCTGGCAGATCTTGGGAACTGCCAGATTCCATAATCACATTAACTATATTTTATCTGTGTTCAGATGTGATTACGATGGGATTGTTTCTCTTTCGATCCGTTAGAGTCACAGAGTGGCCTTGTCTGATGTTGATGTCATATGAGATTGTTTACATTCCAAGGAAGAACACCATGCCCAGTGGGGAGTGTCAGGCCAGCTCCTGGATGCCAAGGGTTACCTTGTTCTTTTCAGGAACTTCTAAAAAAAAAATCAATTGAAAGCCACTAACAGACCCAAATTGCCTTCTGAGGGGCTAGAAGTGAATGACTTTCCATTTTAGTGTTTTTTTTTTTTTTTGCTGCTGATCAAGAAGTTGCTGTTATTTATCAGATTAGAAAATTTATGTTTCCTTCATTCCAAGAAATAGATCAGGATTTGGTTCAGAGCACACAAGCAACACATGTAGCCTGTGACAAATGAATTAAAATGTGTGCAGTTCCAAGTGTCAAGAGGATTTTCATCACTCTGGGAACTGTCAGAGGAGCTGAGGGCAGTGCATGTCTCAGACACAAGCCAGGCTGTTGGTACATGCCCAGGAGGCCTGTGGCATGTGACATATCTCTGGGGGCAGCCAATTGGACACAGCTCTCTCTGCCATCCAGAGCTGTTTTGCAAAGAGTTTCCTTTACTGCTTCTAGGTGAACTGTAAAGGTACGTTTACTTTGTGTCATCATGACTATGCACTACAGAAATTAAAACCCTACTTTCCTCATTTATTGCACCCTTGTCTAGGCTCACACATGTGTCTTCTTCACAGGCGCTATGGCAACCTCATGTAGGGTTTCAGATCTTTCAGACTCTGCATTTTCCTTGTAGGCTAATGAAGCCTTGGAGAAATGCTGTATAACAGTGGCTTTTTGCTCTTGATCCCTTTATTTGGAGTTTTTTCAAAACTGAGATCAATGCAGGTGCTCCTAGGGGTCTTCCTTTGCTTTCCAATCAATGTGGACCTCCCCAAAGGTAACTCATAACCCAACATGTTCCTGTAGCCTCACCTATCCCAAAGCATGAAATACCTTGTCTCCCCGATGCTGAAGGTAGTTTTTCCTTCTAGTATACAAGTTACCATTTGTTATTTCTTATATGTAATTACTGATTCAAGATGCTATCAGCTAAAAAATGGAAAACCCAACTACGTGTGGCTTAAACAAGGAGAAAAATTGATTCCTTCACATAACAAGAAGTCCTAAGTTAGGACAGTTTCAAATAGGTCAATTCAGCAGCTCTATAACACAATTAAGAACACAGATTTTTTTTTCCCCTCTTTCCATCTCTCCATTCTGGTCAACACATAACATCTTTCCTCTTAGGCTGGCTTCCCTCAAGATGGCCAAAATGGTGGCTCCAGGCCTCATACTCTCACATAGTAACCAAATGATAGAGATGGGAATGGACACTATCCCTTACTCGGGCACCTATTTAAAAGATAAGAGAACATTACCGCGAGTCTCACAGCTGACTTTGCATCATGTCTCATGGGCTGGAATTGTGTTACATGTCCATTCCTGAACCAAACACAGACAAAAGGGATGGAACTTAGATCACTGACTTAATGAATTCACTTCCTTAGGCTAAGGAATGGCCTGGCCTCCCTATAAAGGAGATAACCACCAGATATATTTTAAAAATCAGGGTCTGTTAACAAAGAATTAAATTGAGGAATGACTCCTGAGTAGACAACAGATAGAACTGACCATTCTCAGATACCTCCAGAAGAAAACTCAGATCCAGTAGTGCCCGTGCACGCCACAAAGCAGGGCAACACAGACCCCTTTGCAGGTCACCTACTTCCAGGTTAACTCCGAAGCAGTCATATTTCACCTGGAAGCGACAACACGAAGGAGGCCAAAAATGAGACAAAACAGTCTTTTGTTTTAAGTACGGGCTACAGAATGTGTCTCTGAGAGAAATGGAAGTAAGACATAAAGTACATAAGAGTATGCCAATTGTTGAACTGTGCTTTCCTGAGGATCTAACATATAATGTTGTGGCTACACTAATAATACATAAATGCTTTTAGCCTTCTTGTATCACATGCATCATAATGCATGGGCTTGTTGTATGTGGTGTTTGATTGTAGTCTGACTTTCCTAAGTTTGAGATAAATACAGTTTTGGATTGGAATAAAAATTTAGGGCAAAATCTCCTTGGTTACTCCAGAGCCAAGAAGTAGAAGGATTCTGAGAATTGATTCCATTAGGTGTAGCTGTGCCTCTTGAGATGAGGAAGGGTTTTTATTTGTTTTGTTGATGATCCTGGATCTTGTTTCTCCATGCCGGACTCCCCTACTGATGCTAGGAATCACTAACATCTGACTGTGAGATTATTTTCAATTTTGAGTAAGTACAAGATTCCTTTTATTTGACAGCTGCTTTTCCAAAGGGTACTGAGTACACCCAGGTAACTGGAGAATCCACTCTGATGTTCTTATCACCCAAGGCTCTTTTACACTTACATAAAGCACTCTACGTGGCCACAGCCAGGTGCCTAGAAGCATTATGCATAGATGAGTCCTTGACCTTTGATCCAGTTATCCATTGCCTCATAACAATAACCATCCCACAATGCAGTGGCTTAAAACAACTGTTTTATTTTGCTTACGATTGCTGGGTCAGGAATTTAGGAAGGGCTCAGCCAGGTTCTTGGTCTGTGGTCTGCATGGCATCAGTTAGGGGACTCAGGGCTGGGAGACCACCTTCGGTATGGCTTCCTCACTCATGAGTCCGGCATCTTGACCTCTCTCTCTATACAGTACCTCCTCCTCCAGGACCTCTCCACATGGGGCTTGGGCTTCTCACAGCACAGTGCTCTCAATGTGCCCTATTTTTTACATAGTGCCTGGCTTCCGAGAGGCAGGAAGCAGACATTAGCAAACTAATTAAGGGCTGTGCCCAGTGCTGGTGTAGCATCACTGACATTGTGTTGGTCTAAGTAGTCACAGGGCTTTCCCAGGTTCAAGAGAGTACAGAGCAAGGTGGGATTTGGCAAGGTAACAGTGTTGCTCTACTTTGCGTTTCTGTAAAGGCATACCTGAGGCTGGGTGATGTATAAAGAAAAGAGGTTTATTTGGCTCACAGTTCTGCAGGCTGTATAAGCATGGCTCCAGCATCTGCTTCTGGCTAAGACCTCAGGATGTTATTTCTCATGGTGGAATGTGAAGGGGGAGCAGGTGTGTCACATGGCAAGAGAGGGAGCAGGAGGGAGATGTGAGGTGCCATACTTTTTCAACAGCCAACTCTCATGTGAACTAATAGGACAAGAACTCACTCATTACTTTTGGGAGAACACCAAGCTATTCATGAAAGATTCAGCCCCCACCCCCATGACCCAAACACCTTCCATCAGGCCCCCCATCCAACATTGGGGGTCAAATTCAACACAAGATTTAGAGGAGACAATCATCCAAACTCTATCAGTGACATTGCAGAAGAGAATATAGAAGGTATTGTTGTGGCCATCTTTGGGAAGTACAATCTACCTCGTCCTTTATTTATTTTAATTGTGTAACATTTCCTTCGTCTTTTCTCTTACACAGGTTTCTTGAGGAAAAACCACATGTGTGGCTCTTGTAAGGAGGCATAAATATCCTGTATGGGATGTCACAAATAGTCATTCTTCAGTAAGTCCTGACCAACTCCAAGGCTTAAAATTTAACTCACCAATGAATCGCAGAAGATCCAATGACTGACTCAGATCCACCCACTGTTCTTCAGTCCATCCCACCCTTACTGGTAGAGCAAAACTATATCAGAGAGACCTTAGTCCCTTTTAAACCAAGGCTCATGGCCAGGACTCATGGGAGCCACTGATGAGTGGTCAAATCTAGTCAGGGAGGACACAAAGATGACTTCAAGGGCTTAGAAAGATCAAAGGGAGTGATAAGACAGAAGACGAGAAAGGCAAAAGAAGGGAAAAGAAAAGAGAATTTCCAGCACCAGAAACTGCTCTGAGTTAAGCAGACAGGACTTCATAAAAAAGCTATCTGGAAGCTCGCAGAGTCACTGGGAGGCTGGGAACCTAACTCAGAAGAGGGCAGGAGTGTGGCAAATCTGATACAACCAGAACAAAGCACAGTCCAGGGAGGACGCTGTGCCACTGCCTCTGTTCACCGGATGCCATGGCTTGCATGGCTGCTGCTCGTATCACTGCTCTTGCTACCCTGAAAACCGGAAGTGCTGCTACAGCCACCTCTACCCACCATAACAGTGACCACCTGCTGTGCCTGCTCCCTAGTGCTGTTCCTAGAAGGGTGCGTCTGACTGGCTGAGCGGATCACATGTCCACACCTACCGTAAAGGGACGCTCAGAGAGTGAGTACCATTGTCAATGTCTTTCTCCCACCACGACTCATAAGGTGACCAGACAAGAGTTCATATGACAGAGGGAAAAATCATGGACAAATATCCACTCTGTAACTATTATGAATAGTTTATTTCCTAACCATTTATGGAGACTCCGCCATGTGCCAGGCACCATTCTAGGCACTAATACAAAAATAAACAAGAAAGACATGGGGCTTATCTTTGTGTGGGAATTGGGGAGGAGGAAAGACAATAAATAAGGTATTTCAGATAGTGATAAATGCAATGAAGAAAATAATGTGTGCTAGGATACAGGGTCACTGGGGAATGTATGGATATGTGTGGAGCACGGGGAAATGGGCAGGGGTTACTTTACTGGAATGGTCAAGGAAGGCCTATCTGAGGAGGTAGGGGGAATTGGTCAGAGATCTGAAAGATGGGATAGAGTCATCCAATGAAAAGGCCTGGGGAAGAACCTGCCAGGTAGAGGGAGAACAGAAGCAAACATCTTGAGGTGGGCATACATGAGCGGCTCTGAAGGAAGAAACAGGAGCCGCTGTGCCTAGAGCAGAATAAGCAGCGGGGGGTTCTGAGATGGTGTTGGAATGGCAGCCTAGCAGTGTCCAGGTCTCCCTGGTTGATTAGAGAGCAGGTGTAGCGAAGGGCACTTTACATCTGGAGGCATGGTGCCCTTTCTTATGATGGTGGCAGTGCTGTCTTAGAAGTAGAATTCAGCATGGTTTTGTGGACTTAGACAAGTTTTCAACCCCCTTGGCCACAATCTGCTATAAGAATATATTTTACGTAATCTGCTATAAGAATATATTTTATTCCACTACCAAGCACACATACGTGCATCTATATGCATCTAGGTACTCTCATGTGTGTGTGAAGATGGTTTATTTCATGTGTCAACTTGGCTAGGCTACAGTACTGATATTTGGTCAAACGTCAGTCTGGATGTTGCTGTAAAGGCGTTTTTTAGATGAGATTAAGACTTACATCAGTAGACTTTGAGCAAAGCAGATTACCCTTCCTAATGTGAGTGGGCCTCATCCAATTAGCTGAAGGCTCTAAGAGAAAACAGACTGAGATTCCCCAAGTAAAAGGAAATTCTGCCTCCAGACTGTCTTCGAATTCAAGCTGCAGCGCCAGCTCTTCCCTGGGTCTTCTGTCTGCCAACCTAAATCTATACATAGGTTCTATTTCCATGGAGAACTCCAACAAATAAAATATGAATATATCAAATCTACATATTTATCTGTATCTATACGTAACATCTATATGTAAAACAAAAGTTTCACGAAACATACTTACCCTTATGGCATACAACATAATCAGACATTCCCAATTCTCTTCTATTACAGAAAATAAATGCCAATAACAATCGACTTGCTTATTTCAAGCCTGTGAGGCCTTCTCCTCCCTTTCCCCTGAGTTTCCGGCGCCTTCATGCTCTTTCAGTTCTGGGAGTGATAATGAATCGTAAATTGGGAACGTAACTTAGAACTTTCTTATTTCATCCCTTATCATTTTACAAATAAGGAAACTGAGGAATAAGAATGATTTGTCTTTTATTCCCTTTATCCCAAGATGTTGCCATTTGATAACAGCCATGAGAAGACTATAGCATTAAAATTACATCCTCCTCTCCTTAAGTATTTGCTTTTATAAAACGATGACTTTCAGAGAAAAACTGCTTAAAAAAAAAAAATGCTTGCCTGAGGGTGGATTTCAAGCCCAGCTGCGTCTAAGTGAGGGCCAAGCAGGGGAAGAGCTGGAGCAGCATCTTCTCAGCCCTCTCCAGTTGCACTAAACTGCCTGCCTGAGTATGAATTCACTTTTCTTGGTAATTCTCTGGCTGGTGACTCCTTGCCAGTTTTTGGTTCCTTCTGGATGCTTATGCCTGGAGCTAAGGCAGCTGTCTTTTGTTTTCTTGTATTGTTCATCGTTAGGAGCTGGAGGCATGTTCTGAAAGGATGAGTCCTTTAGCCAGGAAAGATAAAGCTCTGTCCAAAAGGCAGACAAGAGGCTGACAGGTGGATGGCGCCACATATCCCGCATCACTTTTCCACAAAGCCCTAACACCTGCTGAGAACACGGTTTTGGTTGGGGTGAGTTCACCCAGCCCTTCATTTCCTGCCTGCTGATGCTGTCCACTGAGACCCCTGGACCTGATGCAATGCGCACAGGTCATTGAACAAGATGGCAGGTCGTGGGCAGCTTTGTACAGACTAATATTCTGCCAAGAAACCTGATCTACAAGACTTGTTCACTCTTGAAGCCAACTTGGCACTTCAGTGAAATGTGGAAAGTAAGCAGCTTTCATTTAAAAAAAACTATTTTCTGTTTTGGCTCTCTAGTTTAATTTGATTCATGTTTTATAAATAGTAGAAATATTAAGGGAGGCTTGCTTTCTTTGAAGTCTCCAGAATTAGTTACTTCTGTGCATGTCTGTCTTCCTTTCCATATCAGATTGTAAACTCTAAAAGGTACCATGTCTCAAACACTTAGTATCCCCCCATCAGAGCCATCACACTGCTGGGCACCTAATGGAGACTTAGTAAGTATCTGTGCATGAATGAACATAGAGAGGACTGATTATGCCAAGTGACCCACAAAGGAGCAGCAACCTCGGGCAAGGAGAAGGTTTTTGGAAAGACTGTAAGGCGGCATTTCCCCAATTCTGAGGAAGATGGTTTTATGAAATACTCTTCCCCAAAAGAACCTCATGTTTCCATTTAGGAAACAATGCACTGTATTGTCCCATAAAGTGGAAAGAAATACATAGTGGTATAATAAAGGCACTGAAAAGAGCTGCTGTAAAGACACCTCTATTTCTCAAAGCTACTTGAACACGGGCCCCTGCTGCTGTTGAACTCTACTAACCTTCTGTAGAATTCTATAGATAAACTCGTATTTTGAGAACACACTGCAGGAAAGTGCTGCTTTCAAGTGCAGCATAAAAGGAGTCTGGAAGTCATCACTCTGGTACTCAAAACAACAACAAAAACACTGAGCTAACTAAAACTCAGCAACTTTTCCTAGATCCAAAAGAACTGAGGTCACAGGGCAAATGGATGCTCCCAAAATTAGGGAGAGGCAGACAGATGAATACAGAAGATCGCAGTTTAACAGAGAAGAAACCTCCGTGGGAGTCAGGTACCAATACTAAACCGTATTGATGTATTGCTGGAGGCTCAGCGTGGACATGTTTGGAAGGTGAATACTTCAGTGGGAGCCAGTCTTAACAGGGTCCCCCACAACTCTGTATTACCTCCAGGAATGCCACCAGATTATCAGTGAAGATCAGAGCAAAACTCCCTGTGCATCAGGGGAAAGTCACCATTTTGAAATATGCCAGAGCATTCTGTTCTTCTAATGAGGTCTCCCTCAAGGAAGCTACTTTTCAGAACCTAACTAAGTGGGGTTCTGCTAGAGCCTAACCAACCTAGGGGAGTGGAAATACCCAACTCCAGCCCCCTGTAACCACTGTGTCTAACCTAAGAGGGGAAAAACAGAAGCACCTGGGAATGTCACAGCCCTGACTCACAGTGTCACTAGCAGACTGAGACCTAATTACAGGACTCCAGGCTGCTTTCCCTCCACATCATTAGGGCTCCTGGGTAAAGACAGGGAAATACAATGGAAACTTGTGGAGAGGCTCAACGTGAATGGTTGTGACTAAAGAAGGCCTTGTAGGCTTGAAATCAGTGAGCAGGTTGTTATTAGCATTTATTTTCTGTAACAAAAGAGAACTGGGAATGTCTGATTATGTTGTATGCCATAGGGTAATGCACCAGTAATGCTGAGAGAGATGCTATTTCCTCTACCTGCGTGATTTCCTCTGCCCTCTACTTTCTGTATGTGCATCCCTCATCCCCCATACCTCCCAGCTACCCCAATCCTATCCATTCTCTAAGTTTCTCCTCTTGCATGAGGCATCCTGAGGACTCTGGCACACATACAACTTAACATTTATATCCCCAGATTCAAACATTAGCTGGGTTTTTTCCCCCTAATTGTTTCATATTACCTCTTTAGAATATCAGTTTCTTGAAAACAGGGAACTATGAATTATTTGGTGCCTTCTCCTCCTTCTGGTGTGTGGCATCACCTGTTGGAGCAAAAGAGCCACAGAAGTCGGCAGAGCTCAGGCAAGTGTTGCATAAGAGATGCAAAGATATATCAAATCTAGATCCCGCATTCCAGGAGTTTACCTGTTGATAGACTGGACAGGAAGAGAATGGCTGCTGGTTGGCCCATGAGTTGGCTCTTTTTGTACAAAAGGAAAGATTGTGTAAATATAGGAACTGTCCCCAAAAAAGGGAGCAGACTGTCTGTGGAGCTTCTCCCAGCTAGGTCCTTCAGTGCAAAGGTGGGGTGGGCTGGGCACTGCTCTCAACAGCATGTGTCTGAGACCTGCTCACAAATTGAAGCAAGAGGGGGAAAAAAAAAACAAAATTAATAAAACATAAAACTTTGACCCTTAAAGGTAGTGTGATTTCACCTCCAAAATACCTATTATTTGGCAAGGGGTTCTGTTAACTTTCTAAGGAAGGTTTGAATCTGAGCTGAATTACCTAAACCAGAAGACGCTTTCAGTCTAGAATCATTTCCTTCCTTTAGGGAGACACGTCATAGTGTAATAAAAAGAGTTAGAGTCGGTGCTTTGAGGTAACAGGCCTGTCCTCACTCCACCCCTCCCTTCCTGGCCAAAGTAACCTTTCTAAAGCCAGGTTTCCTCATCTCTGCAATGAAGCACTAATGTCTAGCTTGCAGATTTGTTGTGAAAATTACAGATAATATATTAAAAATACCAAGGATAATACTGGATATGAGTAGTAGCCATTCTCATTATTAAGACAGAAATCCATCTGTTCAATAAGACTACTTCCACTAAAACTGCAAAAGCAAACTCATGTAAAATGGAGTGATTTGCCTTCTTGGTACATCTTACATTCTCTCTCCTTTTCAATGTGATGTCAAAAGTTACATCCTGATTAATTTTCCTAACATAAAAACACTCAACATTTTAGATCATATATCAGAAGTAAGGATCCATCTAGACTGAGCCAGTTCCCTTGAGGAAGAAGACTCAGGAAAGTAGAAATATCAGGTATATTTGTCACCTTTTATCACCCAGGCTGGTGTAATCATGGCTTATTGCAGCTGCAACCTCCCCAGGCTCAGGTGATCCTTCCACTTCAGCCTCCCAAGTAGCTAGGACTATAGGTGCATGCCACCACAGCTAACTTTGTGGGTTTTTTTCGTTGTTTTTGTTTGTTTGTTTGTTTGTTTGTTTGGAGAGATGGGGTTTCACCATGTTGTTCAGGCTGGTTTTGAACTACTGAGCTCAAGTGATCCACCCACCCTGTCCTCCCAAAGTGTTAGGATTACAGGTGTGAGCCGCCGTGCCTGGAGAGAGATCATATATTTTATAGAACTGATCAGCCCTTTTCACCCAGACCTCACATGTAATATGAATGCCCTAAGATTATCCTAGCAGTTCAGAATGAAAAAGTGAGTGAAATATTTGTGCCGAAAGCTTTGGGTAAATTTTTAGTTTGTTTTTGCGTTGGTCTGGCATAGAAGGATGTTTCTTTTCCAGTTGGAAAACTGATCTGTATCTTGCTTGGCCCTGAGTTCTTCCTTCCTTCAGGAAATTTAGACCTGCCCTGTTATGCAAGTTGTTTGCTGTGGGTAAAAGCACTACATGCAGCTTCTCTTAGTTTTGGGAGAAGCTCCAACCCTTATGACCTGACAGAGAGCTGAAGATACTTCAGGAGATTAATGAGTTCTGCAGGTTCCACAGGATCCAGATGGGTCTAGACCCAGGATCCCCCTAAGCACACTCTGATGGAGTTAGAATCAGGGGTCTCTAAGCATTTGCTCTCGTTTGCATCCAGCCCCACATATTCCAGGGTCTCTAAACCATGGTAGAGTTGGCCTCCCACTTCCTTGACCTGAACATTGCCCCATGCTCTAAGCTTGGATCACACCCAGCTGTCCAAATATCTCAGTGTTTTTTTTTCTGGGGGTGGAGGGGCTGGCAAGGAGTCAAGCCCTGGGTGAGACGGCAAAGCTTTTCTTATGTAATAAACCTGTTTAACTTGCTCATGCTAGAGCAGAGGTTTCGTAATGCTGTGTCATTGCCCTGGTAGATGTGACTTGTGATTTGGCAGTTTCTGAAAGTGAAATTGGAATATGCAAAAGACATGGTCTCAGTCAGGTTTGCAGAAATCATGGTTTTGATATCTGATTGACCTGCCCTAGAACACTGTCTTCAGCTTCTCCTGCACTCTCACCTGACATGAGACACTGTAAATAACTGTATTCAGGCTGGTTTACAGTTCTCCATTGTGGAGAGTGTAACCAGTAGGCCCTAAACGCTAAAGTCCATTCTAGTGTTTTAGATCCACCTTTTTAATAGAAGACTGCCAAACTCATTGGACTAATTGGAATGGTAATAGCTAACAATTTTGACACTTTTTTAGAACTTAGCAGTATCAGCACCTTTCTAAATGCTTTACATATATACGCTCATTCAACATGATGACCACCTTTTGTGATAGATATTACCCCCATTTTACAGATGATGAAACTGAAACGTGGAGTGGTTAAGTCACACATCCAAAGTCATACAGCTGGAAAGCAGTCAGCTAGGTGTTGCAACCAAGAAGGCCATATCCAGAGTCTCTTACACCATACCACCAGTCCCAGAGTTGGAAGACCCAGGCTCCTGACTTACTCCTCCCACTGACTTGCAAGCCAAGGTAAGAGAGATGCTACCATGCTTCACCCACTGAATGGTATTTTTGTGAAGAACAACAGCAGAGTCAATAACCTAGTCACTCTAACCAGAAACCTGAGCGTGGTCCTAGATTCTACCTCTGTCTCTCTCATACGCACACCTCACATCCAATACAGCATCAAGTTCCACCCTTCTGGGTCCAAAAGAGACTTCCAATCAGTCCCCACCTAGTCTCACATTGTTAGAACTCATTGACCAAGCTGCTTTCTAAGATGCCTGTGGATCGTGTTACTTCTGATCTTAACTCTAAAGGACATTTCTCAGGAGGCCGAAGCAGGAAGACTGCTTGAGCCAGGGAATTTGAGATTAGCCTGAGAAACACAGCAAAACTTCATCTAAAATTTTTTTAATTAAAAAAACATATAGAGGACATTTGTCATTTTTTTGGCTATATCTGAACACCCTTCTATTTTGAAGAAACTTCCATTGTGTGAGTTCTGGTGAGGGTCCATTCATTTGTTTTCTTGGTCCCCTGGAAGCTAGGGCACCAAATGTGAATTTGACCACTCTGCTGCCCTTCTTTGAGATTTTGAGTCTGAATGATATGAAGAAGCAGGAAAGGTTTAGGATTTGTACCTGTGGTGTCAGTGGTAGCCAGGAACTAAGAGGGGTGGTTGTTGGTTGTACCTATATGAGCATCATAAACAGATTCCACTTCTCTAAGTGCCTGGCCTTCATTCCTATCCATTTTCTACATCTAGTTCTCTAGTCTTCTCATGAGCTCTAAGAGCTACCAAATTCTAAGATAATTGGAGCTACCAACTATCTATCTTAGTTTCTGAAGACAACTGCAAATTCCATCACTAATCAGAGATGGGCAACTGACAGCCTATGGCATATAGGGCAGGAGCCACCGGTGGAATTATTATCTGTGGACTCAAGGCATAAAAGGTGCATTGATCAAAACCACATTGAGATCCCATCTCACACCAGTTAGAAGGGCAATCATTAAAAACTCTGGAGACAACAGATGCTGGAGAACATGTAGAGAAATAGGAACACTTTTACACTGTTGATGGGAGTGTAAATTAGTTCAACCATTGTGGAAGACAGTGTGGCGATTCCTCAAGGATCTAGAAATAGAAATTCTATTTGACCCAGCAATCCCATTACTGGGTATATATTCAAGGGATTGTAAATCATTCTATTATAAAGACACATACACATGTATGTTCATTGTGGCACTGTTTACAATAGCAAAGACCTGGAACCAACCCACATGCCCATCAATGATAGACTGGACAAGGAAAATGTGGTACATATATACCATGGAATACTATGCTGCCATAAAAAACAATGAGTTTGTATCCTTTGTAGGGACATGGATGAATCTGGAAACCATCATTCTCAGCAAACTGACACAGGAACAGAAAATCAAACACAACATCATATTCTCACTCATAGGCAGGTGTCGAACACATGGACATAGGGAGGGGAGCATCACACACTGGGGTCTGTTGGGGGAATAGGGGTGGGACAGCGGGGGGTAGGGAGGTTGGGGAGGGACAACATGGGAAGAAATGCCAGATGTGGGTGACAGGGGGATGGAGGCAGCAAACCACATTGCCATGTATGTACCTATGCAACAATCCTGCATGTTCTGCACATGTACCCCAGAACCTAAAGTGCAATAAAATATATATATATATTTTTAAATATATGTTTATTTTAAATATATTTTTAAAATATTTATTTTAAATATATATATTATTGAACTTTAGGTTATATAAATATATATATATATATATATATATATATATATATATATTTTAAAAGGTGCATTGAAGATACAGCTTTGGGGAAACTGAATTGCTGTCACCATAAAATGGTTTGAAGGATGTGAGAAATTTGAGGATAATAGAATTCTTTCCTTAAGGACTGAACAGCTAAAAGAAAGGGAATAATTAAATGACTAAACGACGGGCTCATGACTTGGTCTAAAACTAGGGACTTTCTATAACTATGCAAAAGGAAATTCCTATCTCTTGCAACCACAGCACAGGGGGAGCTGAAAACCGGAAGCACAAGTTAATGCTGTGGACTGCCAAATTACTCTGCCAGCTGAATTCACAGCCTTGCCATATCTTTTGTGTGAAATTTTTAGGGCACCAAGTCTCACTTCCGTACCTGCAACACTTAGCCAAGAGCCTGCCCCTCACTCAATAAATCCATGTGAAATGAACAATAAATCATCAAATTAAAAGTAGAACGCTTATGTTAACATTGTTCCCTCTTCTGAATTAGCAAAACGGCAATAAGGCGATGACTGTTATGAGCACACGCTATGTGATTTTACCTTCAGTGGCACGAAAAATTAGTGACTCTTGTAATCCTATCACAGGCACCTCCAAGACAGACAGAATTTAGGGAACATGCATTTCACTATAGCTTGAAAACAGAACTCCACCCTGCTGCAGCTATTTCCTCTTCAGAAATTGTCTTAGGGGCTTGTTTCCTCTTTGAGACTTGCAAACGTTTAGTAAAATATCTCAGAATTATTTGGCATAGCCATGGCTTTTAAGAAATGAACAGTGGGGGCTGCAACATTTCAAGAGGCAATGTTGTCTTCTTTTGGCTACACACAGAGGGACTGCCCAAGAATCCCCAGGAATCCCCAGAGAGAGTGGGGGTCTAGGCATTAGCCCTTCAGAGTGTACGCCCTCCACAACCTAGGTGGGCAGGGCTGCAGGGGGAAAGTCCGCCAAGGAGCAAACCCTCTTTTTTCATTGATAGAACAGAAAGCCCAGTATCTTCACTGGATCCTCAGTTCCTGGCTACTGACAGGTGATATAGCGTTTATGTGGTACCTTTTCAGACTTCAAGTATCTGGACAGGTACGACACAGACACCCATTCTTGCTCTGTGAATACTGAGTAAGGATCTCAGACTTCATGCCCCTACCAAGTTGCTGTTGTGTATCCAAACCCCTCACTGACAAAGTCACTGCTCTATCCTAATCCAAAAGTCTCAGCATCTCATTTCAGAATGAACTTGTTAGGTGCCTTCTAAGTGCCAGGTCTGAATGCAAGTCCCAGATTCCCCATTTCCTATGTGTGTGACTGTGGGCAAGCTGCTTCACTTTTCTGTTCTGCTAGTTCCTCATCTATAAAATAAGCATAGTACTTCCTGCCAGAGGTATGATAAGAGTTAAATATTACAGAAAGTACATATCACACTATCTGGCCATGTTCAGGCCTCGTTAGTATTTTTGCAACCAGCCCATCATGTTCTACGCCTCCCATGACCAGCTTTGACTTGTGGTTGGACTGATTTCCATGTTTGTCCTCCTACCTCTACACTTCTCAGACCTTCCACGTTAAAAAGGGTCTGTGTAATTCTAAAGTCTTTCAGCAGAATGTAGACTATTAGGCTGGCACAAAACAAAAATCTCCTGCACTTCAGCACTTGGCTCAGCATCTTTCCCGAAAACTGCAACTGATATTCCCAAAAGATAGGAAAGGAGTCAGGTGTCTTCCCACAGGTTGACTCTCACCTGAACTGACCGAGTGTTGCTTCTCTTTGGTGCTTATTCCACTGGTTCTCTCAAAGGTCACTTTTGCTTCATCGTCTCTCCTTCAGGACACAGTGAATCATGTATGCAATCATGTTTTCTTCTTTGCTGTGGCTGCTAAGAAAAACAGAGTTCACTCCGGAAAATAGTCAGAACATAGGGATTCTCTGCCTCATGTTTAAAGATTTTACCCTTAAGATCTCTGTAACTGGAACCAGTAATTTATCACTTCTAAAATTTATTCTACAGAAATATCCACAAAACTATAAAAATATGTATGTATAAGAATGTTTCATTGGAGCACAGTTGATAATAGAAAAAAAAATAAGAAAACTACCCAAATGCCCACCAACAGGGATAGTTTAAGTCAATTATGGACCATTTATGCAATGGATTAGTAACCAGCCATTAAAATAAAGCATTCCATCTGTATAAACTGCCATGAAAAGACTAGGATACATTCCAAGCTAGTAACAGTGATTTCTCATGGGAGCTGACTTAAAAAGGGGAAAGGAAGCCTTTCACCTATTACTTGATATCGTTCTATGACATTTGAATTCTTAAAACATCTTAAAAAATCTTAAGACATCACAACCTTTCACCTTTTACTTGGTGTAGTTTTATTATTATGTTTGAACTCTTAGAATAATATATATTTTGCTTTCAGAATAATTTTCATAATCTTCAGACCTTCCAATTATATTTTAACGAAATTTCCTGTTCCCCACTTTCACTGGGTCTACCTCCAGATCAGAGGTGAGCTGTGAAAATCCTTCTTGTAGCAGTAGGATTTACCTTGTGAGACACACATGAAACGATAAAAAGACAAGTTTTGGATGAATGGCTGAAGGTCAGCAAATCTTTATCCTATCAACTTAGAGGGCAATCACTCATTCACTTGAAAAAATAATTTCTGGAGGCCCTACTCTAGGTGCTTTTCTACGAACTAGAAATACATATACAAGACTGGCAATTCCATGCCTCAGTGAAGCATTCTTTCCAGTGAACATCACTCTAACTACAGAAAAGTATTTCTTTTGCTTTCCGTTTCTTAATTAGTACACCAGGCATGTTTTGAACCTGGTCTTCTTAGATCAGCTGTCTGGAGCTGATCAGGTATCAGAGATGCCTTTGACCAAAATATCTTGTCAGTAACTTTCAATGACAAAAACCACTTGGACCCCAAAAGCTGTGTGTGTGTATATATATCTGTGTGTGTACATATCTATATGTACACATATATATTTTTGTGCATATATATAAAGACAATGTGTAATCTGTTGTTGCTGTTAGGTGACTTGTGTAAAGTCAGGTCGCTGGATGTTAGTGTTCTATCAATATTTTTGGCAGGGATTTTCAAATCACTTACTATGTTTGTAAGTCTGTCTATTGCACTTGCAGTTCTGTCAGTTTTTACATTTTGCATTTTGAAGCTTAATATTTGGGTACATAAGCAGTGGGAATTGTTATGCTTTCTTGATGAACTGACACCTTTATCATTATGAAATAACCCTCTTTATCCCTAGTACTATTTTTTTCTTTAGAAATTGACTTTTTCTGATATTAATATAGCCACTCCAGCTTAAATTTAATTAATGTTAGCATTAATGGCATTTCTAATCCCATTCTATACTTATAACCTATTTCAATGACAGAAGTAATGAAAATATTTTGTGGTATACCTGATACAGGAACATGGAAATCACCCCAATTTAAAATGTTCTGAAATAAGGTCATTGACTTTTTGAAAGAATTTTAATTTCTGTAGAGAGTCCATGTTGTTATTTATATATTCATTCATTCATTCATTCATTCACTCATCCAGCCAGTATTTAATGAGTGTTTGCTGTGTTCAAGGCACTAGGCTTGCTTTAGTAAAAGAAAGAAAGACAAGCTCCCTGATCATGTAGAATTTATCCCATGTAACAGTAATAAGCTGACACATACAACTGTTACCTAGATGTGTTCAAGTTCTTCTTCAGGTCTGACTTTTCTTTAACACTCAATAATAGTCTGAATCCCTATCCTCTTGACCACATGAAGTCCTGGTATCTAGCAGTTTCCCCACCCAAACCTAACTTTCTCTGGGAAACTTAGAGGAAAGCTCACATGTTCTACAGTTCCACTCCAACTGTGGTTGTAGCCTCCACCCACAATATGGTGCTCAGCTCTCTCCAGCCACTATTGCAACCTCATGGCCTAATCTAGAACTGCCAGTACAGTGCTGAATAGCAGTGGTGAGAGTGGATATCCTTGCCTTGTCCCTGAATTTAGGAGGAAGGTATCCAGTCTTTCACCATTAAGTATCATGTTAGCTGTGATTTATCACGTGCCCTTTATCAGGTTGGAAAGCCCTTATAATGCTTTTCTGAGAGTTTATCGAGAATAGATTTTTAATTTTGTCAAATGCTTATTCTCTATTCTGATGATCATGAGTTTTCCTTTTTAATCTGTTACTATTGTGAATTACATTCATTGACTTTAAAAAGTTAAACCAACTTTCCATTCCTAGGATAAACTCCACTGTTCATGATAAGTTACCCTGTTTAATTATTTGACTTATAAAATGTAGTTTAGATTTTTTGCACATATTCTCATTAGAGACATTGGTCTGTAGTTTTCTTTCCCTTCTGATGTCTTTATCTGACTTTATTATAAGGTGATGCTAGTCTCAGAATGAGTTGGAAATTCTTCCCTTCTCTTCACTTTTTTGGAAGTTTTTGTATAATCGATATATTTCTTTCTTAAATATTTGGTAAAATTCACTAGTTATGCTATATGGCCCTGGAATTTTCTTTGTTGAAATATTCTGGTTACAAATTCTATCTATTTAATAGATACAGGGACAATCAAGTATTTATTTCTTCTCAAGTGAATTTTGGTAGTTTGTATCTATTAAATAATTTATTTCATCTAAGTTGTCAAATGTATTGACATAATGGATAATATATTTCCTTATGTTCTTTTTAATAATTCTGACATCTATAGTTATATCACCACTTCCATTCCTGATCTTGATAATTTATGTGTCCTTTTATTATTTTTTTTCTGATTGGTCTAGTTAGAGATGTATCAATTTTATTGATCTTCTCTAAGCACACACTTTTATTGATGGTCTTTATTGATTTTCTGTTTTATCAGTCACTGATTTACACTGTCATCTTTATTATTTCATTTCTTCTGCTTACTTTCAGTTTAATTTGCTCCTCTTTTTCTAGTTCTTTATAGTGTAAACTGAGATTATTAATTTGATCCCTTTTTTCTTTTCTAATGTAACTTTCACTTTAAGTTCTGCTCTAAGTGCAACAAATTTTTATATGTTGTATTTTCATATTTAGTCAGTTCAAAATACTTAATAACTTCCTTTTTTGTTTCTCCTTTGTCTCACGAGTTACTTAGAAATGTGTTATTTTGTTTTCAAATATTTTGGGATTTTCCTGAGAGATTTCTATTAATTTATAATTCCAGTATAATCAGAATATATATTTAGTATTATTTTAATCATTTTAAATGTATGAAGACATTTTATAGTCTAGAATATGTTCTGTCTTGGTAGATCTCCTATGTGCACTTGAAAATAATGTGTAATCTGTGCTGGTGGGAATGTAAATTAGTACAACCTCTATGGCAAACAGTTTGAAGATTTCTCAAAGAACTGAAAGTAGGTCTACTATACAATCCAGCAATTCCACCACTGAGTACTCAAAGGAAAATAAGTCATTATATCAAAGAGACACCTGCACCCATATGTTTATCTCAGCACAATTCGCAATTGCAAAGATATGGAACCAGCCTAAGTGCCCATCAACCAATGAATGAATAAAGAAAATGTTGTGTATATACACCATAGAATACTACTCGGCCATGAGAAAAGAATGAAATAATATTTTTTGCAGCAATTTGGATGGAGCTGGAGGTCATTATTCTAAGTAAAGTAAGTCAAGAATGGAAAACCGAATACTGTATGTTCTCACTTATAAGTGGAAACTAAGCTATGGGGACACAAAGGCATACGGAGTGGTATAATAGATATTGGAGACTCAGAAGCAGTGAGGTGGGATGGGGGTCAAGGATAAAAAGTACATATTGGGTACAGTATACACTACTCGGTGACAGGGGCACTAAAATCTCAGACTTCACCACTAGACAATTCATTCATGTAACCAAAAACCACTTGTACCCCCAAAAGCTATATATATGTGTGTGTGTACACATGTATATATGTACACATATATATAAATTTGTGCATATATATAAAGAAATGTGCAATCTGTTGTTGCTGTTACGTGACTTCTCTTGTAAAGTTAGTTATGTCACTGGATGTTAGTGTTCTGTCAATTTTTTGGGCAGGGATTTTCAAATCACTTACCATGCTTGTAAGTCTGTCTATTGCACTTTCAGTTCTATCTGTTTTTACATTTTGTATTTTGAAGCTTAATATTTGGATACATAATCATTTGTAATTGTTATGCTTTCTTGCTTAACTGATACCTTTATCTTTATGAAATGACCCTCTCTGTTCCTAATACTATTTTTTCTTTATAAGTCTACTTTTTCTGATATTAATATAGCCACTCCAGCTTAAATTTAATGTTAGCATTAATTAATGACATTTCTAATTCAATCCTATACTTTTATTTCATACTTAAAGTGGATTTCCTCTAGGCAACATACAAACAGATCTTACTTAAAAAAAAAAATCCAATCTGACCATCTCAGGTTTTTAATTAGAATGTTTAGACCATTTACATTTCACTCGAATGTTAATATGATTGATTTCAAATCTATTATCTTGTTATTTTCTAATTCAACTAGAAATTCTTCTAAAATTAATCCTACAGAAATACAGACAAAACTATAAATTTTTACCATCTGTCATTTATGTTTTCCCAATTTTTCTATATTTTTGGACTGAGAATTTTGTGAATCCATTTGTTTTCTTTTTGGGGTGACTATAATTACTTGCTGCATTAATTATTGTTGTTATTTACAAGACTCAGGTAACATACTCAGAAAATGTTTGACTTAGCAGTCAGGGAAAAATCCATCCTTATGGTATTGGTATGGTGTTCCAGTGTTCAAGATTTCTTGATGTAAATGCAGATTTCCAGTTGGTATTATTTTCTTTCTGCCTAAAGGACTTCCTTTAAAATATCTTTTGTGAAACACTGCTAAAGATAAATTCTTTATTTTTGCCTGCATTTTTGAAAGATTTTTGCTGAATATAGAAATCTAGCTTGTCAGATGTTTTTCTTTCAGTACTTTAAAAATATTGCTTCACTGTCTTCACCATGCTTTATTTCCAGCAAGAAGCTTGATGTCTTTCTTATCCTTGTTCCCCTACATGTGTCATTGTTCTGGATGCTTTTAAGATTTTCTCTTTATCACCAGATTTAACAGTTTGATTTTGAAGTGACTTGATGTAATTTTCTTCATGTTGCTTATGCTTGAGGGTCATGGAGTTTGGAGACCCATAGGTTTATAGTTTTTATCAAATTTTGAAAACGTTTAGCCTTATTTTTTTTTGAATTTTTTTTCTATTCTATCCACTTCCTAATTTGGGACTTGAACTATCCAGATTTTAAGCCTCCTACAGTTTCCCATTTCTCTGTTTATTATTTTTTCTCTGTGTGTTTTATTTTGGATCATATATATATATATATGTCTTCAGGTTTACTAGGCGTTCCTTCTGCAACATCTAATCCAGTGCATTGTGGTTTCCATCCCTAAAAGCTACATTTATGTCTTTTTATGTCTTCCCTGTCACTGCTCAGCATGCTCAATCTTCCCTCTAGCTTCTTAAAATTAGAATATAGCTATAATGATGGTTTAATGTCCCTGTCTACCAGTTCTGTCATCTGCGTCATTTCTAGGTTGATTTTTACACATTGATTTTTCTCATCATGACCCCAAAATGTGGGTCATATTTTTCTGCTTCTTTACATGTCTAGTGTGGCTGGCAAAACTCTAACATGACCTCAGTGACGGAGGCTTTTTTTGTAACCCCCCCACCAGCCTTGATGAAGTAATATCACTTTTATAATTATATTACATGTCCAAAGACAAGTTAACATTTTGAAGGTGAAAGTACCAAATCAATTGGATTAATCAAGAAAGAAACTGACTTTGGTGGACCTAACACAATCAGATGATCTCTTAACAAGAAAGCTAGAGAGTGGAAAAAGAAAGTCAGAGAAATGTGTCCCTCATGGCCTTGGAGATGATGCAAACTCTGAGTTCTACAGCTGTAAGGAAATGAATTCTGCCCATAATCCTATGACCTTGGAGGAGGACCTTGTGGCTCAGATGAAACTGTGGCTCCAACTGTCATCTTGATTACACCCTTGTGAGACCCTGAGCAGAGAAGTTAATTGAGCCTTGTCTGGACAAGGTAATAAATGTGTGTTATCTTAACCCATTTCATTTGTGGTTCCCTTAGTCAGTTTGGGGTCTTATAACAAAGTACTTCAAACTAGGTGGCAGAAATTTATTTCTCACAGTTCTGGAAGCTGCAAGTCCAAGATCAGGAAGCCAACATAATTGGGGTTTAGTGAGGGTCCTCTTCCAAGTTAAAGACTGCCAGGTTTTTGTTGTACCCTTACATGGCGGAAAGAGGGCAAGAGAGCTTTCTGGAGTTCCTTTATAAGGGCACTAATCCTATTCGTAAGGGCTCCACCCTCATGACCTAATTACTGCCCGAATTTTCACCACCTAATACCATCACATTGGGGTTAGGATTTCAACATATGAATTTTGGGGGGAAACAAACCTTCAGTCCCTAACAGTGGTAATTTGTTAGGCAGCAACAGAAAATGAACACACCTGGTAATAGTTGATGGTATGCCAGGTATTGTCAATTTTAACTTGTTCAATGTATATTCCTAAAAGTACTCTTGACCTTTGTCCTTAACACAGTTAGTTTACTTGGCAACAGTTAAATCCTCCGACGGGTTGCTTTTAGGCTTTCTTCTGTAGAACCAGAGCAGTGTTTTGTCTAGAATGACTTTTCCCTGACTACTGAGTCAAGCATCTTCTGAATATGTTACCTAATTCTCCATAAATCATGAGGCTTTCCACTCTGGCTGTTGGGAACAGAAACTTTTCCAGGCACTGTGTGAGCTCTGAGTTATTATTCCCTCTAATCCTTTGAGTAGCTCTTTCCCCAGCCTTGGCTAATTTGCTCAGACACATGCTTAGATCAATACCCAGCTGAAGAATCAGGGGACCCTTTGCTGATCTCCAGAGTTCTCTTCTCTTGGCTGCGTGCCCTGATGAAAACCCTAGCTACCTTGGTCTCGCCACTCTCCCAGCTCTGAGTCCTCCACTCAGGGAGGCATTCAGGTCTGCCTGGCTTCCCCTTCCTACACTAATGCCTGAAAACTCTGTCTAGGCAGTAAGCTGGGGCAATGATAGGCTTATTTCATTTGTTTATCATCTCACTGTACTTTATTGCCTGATACCCAGTGTCTTAATGTTCATATATTTTTTCTTATTTTTCAGTTGTTTCGGGCAAGAAGATATATCCAATACTTGTTGCTCCATCATGAAATAATGTTATCCTTATTTATATTATTATTTTAGTAATTAATTTAAAAGTGCAGTATAATCCTTAACTTTCCCACTTACATTTAATATTGTACTACTCAAGTAAATTATAAACACCCTGAAGCCATTGGTTCCATAGATCTACCATAATTCATGTTATAATTATTACATGTGTTACATCTACATTTTTTATTAATCATAGAAGATACTGTTATAGTTTTTCTTTAAAGAGTTATGTGAGTTACATAAAGAAATTAAGAGGAAAATCAAAGACAAAACATTCTTTTGTACTTATAATTTTTATGTTATTTCTTCTTTTTATGGAGATACTAATGTCATCTAGTATCAATTACCTTTAGCCTGAGGAACGTCCTTGAGCATTTCTTGTAGTGCAGGTCTGCTTGTAATGAATACTTTCAGGCTTCTTTCATCTGAAAATATCTTTATTTTGCCTTTATTCTTGAAGAATATTTTCTCTGGATATAGAATCTGGGTTGATGTTTTGTTTTTGTTTTTGTTTTTCTTTCAGCACCTTAAAGATATTTTACCACTCAAGATGAAAACTCAGCAGTTAATTAAATAATTATTCCCTTATATATGGTGTATTGATTTCTGTTGATACTATGAAGACTTTTCTCAATCTTTGGCTTTAAACAGTTGGACTATGATGTACCTTGATGTGGGATTGTTTATGTTTATTTTACTTTATGTCCTTTCAGAATGTTTATCTGTAAATTTCTGTCTTATCAAATCTGGGAGATCTGGGGGGCCATTTTTAATCATCTTTTTTTCTATTCCTTTTTTTAATCTCTTCTTCTGGGACTCCAATTACACATATATTGGAACACTTAATATTTATGTAACAAGTGCCTGTACTCTGTGGCTTTTTTCCCAATCTTTTTTCTTGCTGTTTTTCACATGGAACAATTACTACTTATCTTTTTTTCACTTCATTTACTCCTCCCTCTGTCACTCCCACTCAGCTGGCAAGTCTATTCAGTAATTGTTTTGGATCAGATATTATATTTTTTAGTCCTGGAATTTCAATTTAGTTTTGTCTGTTTTTCTCTGTTATATTTTCTGTTTTTCTTTATTGAGCTCATATTTTGTTTTGTTTCATTGAATATCATTACAATAGCTGTTTAAAAATCCCTGTCTTCTGTGTCTAACATCTTACCTGAGGGTCTCACTTGATTTTCTTTTCTTGATATGTTACATTTTTCTCAGTACTTTTTTGTTTAGAAATTTTGGATTTATCCTGGACTTGATATGACTATCAAGCTGTGCAAATTCTTGATTTTATTGTTTCTCTAACAAGTGGTTTTCTTTTGATTATGCAACTTTGTTTCTTGCATGGTAACTTTGGTCTCAGTTCAGATCATTTGTCTTTAGTTGAGCTGCCTTGGGTCTATTTTATACATACAGGGTTCAGGAATCAGTCAGAGAAAACATTAGACAAAATTTGGGGATTCCCTGTTTCTTTCTCTTTGGGAATTCTCCAACTTTCTCCATCAGCCATGGATTCCCCTACTAGAGAGATGGTGAATTTCTGCTGATGCCTCTACCACACTGCCACTGTGCACTCTCAGCGGGTTGCACTGAGACCCCGACTAGAAGCCACAGACACGGGGCACTTACTTCATACTGCTTCCCTCTTCCAAATATTTATTTTTCGCCAATGTCTGTCTGCTTCTGTTTTCTCTCCAGTGCCTTCAATTGGTTGCTTTTTGCTTTTTGTTTAGGTATTATAGTTGTTTTACTATGAGGAAATTTTTCACAAGGGTCTTATTCTATCATTACTAGAATCAGAAGTCCCTCTCAGTTACCTTTTAAATTCAAGAATCTTATTACTCAAAGTCAAAACATTTTCTCCAGGGCCTTTCAGAGACTGGTTGACATAATAAAAACTGTCTGCTGAGAAGGCAACTTTTTCCAATCATTGTTCATCAAAGCACTTAATGAAACTTATCCATATGATATTGAGCGTACTTTTGAATTTCATCTTTCGGCTCAAACACCCTATCGAAAATGCTTCCTCTTCTGAGCCACCAAATTTCTGTGTATAACAGAATATTTCTGTGATCTTTATCAGCACTTCTTCAGTTGTAAAAATATTCTCAAGTAAGTCTTTGTATAACAGAGATCGCCATTTTATAGTATTACCCAAAACTTTCATTTCATCTCCAAGAATGTTTGACATTCTCTTCGAAGAAGACAATGTGTCGTGACAATGTGTCATAACAATGTGAGCAACTTTTTCTTTTAATAAGATGCAAAAGCTCTCAGAAGTAACTTTTGACAAAGCACTATCAGTGTTGATGCCACTGTAGTTCTTAGACCTTTTGTTTATAGATATGAAGGCCAAACATTAATTATACCTTGGCCTTTTCTTGTTATGGACAGACAGCTCTTCATTTTCTTCAATTTCACAATTACTTGCAAATCTTACAAATGCTAAGTATGACATTTATTAGTGAAATCCCCTGATTCATCAACCTAGAAAAAGAAGCTGTGGTTTTTCAGTGTATGTCACAAAATTTCTTCAAGATTGTGTGATGTGTCATCACTACTTCAATATATGACACTATTTGAGAGTGTGGAACCTTTTCAGTTTCTTGTACCGCACCTTTTCCTAGCCTTGATTCACAATAATTTTACACGATCACATTGTTAGTCTTACCAACTCTGTGACTTTTCCTGTTTAAGTCAATAAGTTCTGCTACTAAATAACTTGTCCCCCAGTCCTTTTCACTGAATGTGCCTGTTTCTTTTTTTGTTTTTGTTTTTAACAAGAGTTACTGTTTGAGAGTCTAATAGCTGCTTAAAGTAATCAGCATCTTTACTTCTCAAATAGCTATGACTTAGGTGTAAGGGTTTTTGTTTTGGGTTGGTTTGCTTTGTTTTGTTTTGTTTTTTCTTTTTATTGGAGCCATTGCCACATCTATAAGTTGTTTGACATAGCAGGGATTGGCAAATGACAGCCCATGGGCCAAACCCCACCAGAGGCCTGCTTTGGTACAGCCCTCGGAGCTAAGGTTGGCTTTCACATTTTTAAAGCATTTAAACAAGCAGACAAAGACAAAAAAGAATATGTGACAGAGACTATGTGTGATCTGAAAAACCTAAAATATTTGCCACCTGCCTCTTTATAGAAAAAGCTTGCTGGCCTCCTCACATGGATGATTCTCAATAAATAAGAAAATTTGGAAATCAGCCTATAGAAACTCCTTGATAACTGTCATTCATCATAAAGATGGACTTTTTCTGCATTCTTTGTTCCAACCACGCAGTAAAATGACTCAGAAGGTTACAATTCGTCATCACTACCCTTATCAGGGTTATGCCCAGGCCTACAGTTTTCCTCTCCCATCTCATATCTCACCTTCAAAAATTACCACATTGGGTTATCAAACATGTTTATCAAATACAAACACGAGTTAAGTGTAAAACATAAGAGCATAATAAAATTTTAAAATTCCCCAAACTCATCAATCACTAGAGAAATCACTTTAAGCCTTTGCAACCTACATTTTACAATGTTTATAACAACAACAAAACTAAGGGCAGGAGGTGGGGCAGGGAGCAGCTGAAACTTTAGAATAAACATTAAATTTTCCCTCATTTTTAATTATACTAGCAAAGCTTCTTTGGTCCTGTAAGTCATCCTGCAGTGCATAAGGGGAGTTTAGGGGAAATAATTAGACAAGGAACAACTCACATCATCCATCAACCACCCTCTCATCTGTGCAATATAGCACTCATCAGTTACCAGTAACCTCCCATAGCGTGCATCAAAAACCACAATTGGGCACAAACAAATGAATACAGTCCTACTGTGTACTGCTGCAGTCCTACTGTGTACTGCTACACTGGAGCTGAAACACCTCTAATGAAACTGCCAACATGTCTGCTCAGCCACTGTCTATCCTCAAAGTATGCAAACTTCAAAAGTTGATGTTTAGGTTTTAAATCAAAACCTCTTACAGAACCCCTAGTGATGACATATTGAACTATAAGTTTTCATGGAACCCAAATTGAGAAATGTTGGACCAGGGTCTTGTATTCCAAAAGATTATCTTTCATTTGTATAATCCAAAACTCCATTAAGTTATTCTTCTCCAAAATCCAAGATCTACCTTTCTCCAAAGATAAATTTAATAATCACTGGCAAAATTAAAACAAATTGTTCTCACTCTCAGCCATCAATATTTTGGAAAACATCCAGTGCAGAAGGCAGCATTGTGTCTCTGTTACATTAACAGCTCAAATATCTGGAAGAATGTGGTATGTCTATAAACAGGTTACCACTAAAGTGCTCTCAGAGTCCATGGGGAAGTGAGATCACTAGGTAGAGGAAATCAGGAAAGGTGTCATGAGTCCAGTAGCATTTACAACAGATCTCATACAAAGGAAGCACTTACATGGTTACATATGATGGGAAAACATTTAGATGCAGAGAACACAATTTCCAAATGCATGGAGGCAGAAATTTATAGAGCAGGTTATGACAATAGTAAGTGATCCCATTTGACTAAAGTATAGGTGACATGTAGGAGGGAAGGGGAAGGAATATTATATTAATAGAGTGGCATGAAGCCTGAATGACAGCTGGAAGGCCTATAATGCTAAGACAAGGAGTTTAAGTCATGAGAGCTATTAGAGGTTTCTGAGCAGTGAAAGGACATAACCTTATGAAAAGTATGAGATCTGATTAATATAAACCCATTCCATATTGTGCCCCTTCATAAGCTACTTGTGCAGAAGAATGTGAATTGTTTCTGGCAAGATTTTTGTTTAATATATACACTTTCTTTCATTTCCTCCAGTGAGCCCCAACACACCCTTGTAAGACAGTTGGTGGGGTTGGGAGTATTGCCTACATCAGTGGAACGAGTTCCTCTGTTTCAGAATAGATGAAAAGCATCACAGAAGTAGGAAGAGAATGAGGCCCACAGATGGCAGAGTGGCCAGGATTTGTCAGATTCTCATTAATGTTTCAAACTTCCACATGGAAAAATGGAGAGCCTTGTATAACCTTTGTGTGGTACTTCTGTCTTACAGTAAAAATGAAGAAATCCTATAAAATCTAAGCAATGAAAGCAAAAAATTCCTCTCCCATGACATTACAGAAGGTAGCTTTTGGTCAAAGCATTGGTTTATTCAGAGGTTGGGCCCCACTGATGCCTGGCTCTAGCTTTCTTCTGCCAAGCTGCCTAATTTTTCAATCCCAGCTCAGTCTCAAATGAAACCATGCTCTAGGGTTGCCACTTTGAAGGAAGGAGATTTCATTCTGGAATCTTTGTGATGATGTAAATAAAGCACTAGAAAGAGTAGTAGAAGATCCATGGAGAGAACAGAAGGATGGGTACAAGAAGACAGATATGCTTTACAAATAAGGACTCTCTAGGATAAGATACAGACTGTGAGTAGGCAGAGGGAACATTATTTAAACATGAAGGAGATCACAGGAATGGCCACCACCTCCTAAAGTGTTTGGATGAAGGAGACAGCTCTGAAAGCTTAGAAACTGCTAAAATTAAATTTAAAAACTTTTGGTTTCACATTCTATATAACTCAATATAAGTAGGAATCTTGAGAAATATCAAGCAAACACAATGAAGAAATTAAAGGTTGAGAGGTTAGGAGCCACCATGTTCTTAGCAAACAGGCAGAGTAGGAAAACAGGATAATATTGAGGGGAGGATATAGGAGTAGCGGCAGTTAGGCTCTAGGACGCCTGCATCATCTTCACCTCTTACTATTCATGATCATCTGCAGTTTCCTCCTACATGGAATCAGAGGTGGTCTGTGCAACCACTTTAAGAAGACAATGTTTGACTTCTGAGGATAGGTCATAAAAGTCACCACAGCTGTTGCTTTGTTCTCCTGGATCACTCTTTCTGGGAAGCCAGCTACCATACTGGAGGGAAGCTCAGGTAGCCCTTTGGAGAAGAACCCATGGGAAATAGTGAAAGCCTTCCACCAACAACAAGCACCAACTTGGCAGCCATGTGACTAAGCCAATTTAGAAGCCACACCACCTCCAGTCAAGCTTTCAAATTGTTACCATTGGAGGATGTCCAGGTTCTTTGTGTCTTGAACAAAGAATTGGACAAAATGCACAAGCAAAGCAAGGAAAGAATGAAGCAAGAAAAGCAGGGGTTTTTGGAAAATGAAAGTACACTCCACAGGGTGGGGTGGGCACAAGCGTAGGGTCTCAACAGTGTGGTTACAGAATTTTCCGGGGCTTAAATGCCCTCTAGAGTTTTCCATTGGTTACTTGGGGTACACCCTATGTAAATGAAGAGGTTGAAGTAAAGTTACAAAGTCATTTACTAGGTGTATGCCCTATGTAAATGAAGAGGGTATTTCCTGTCATAGCTGAATTGTTTCCATTTGATTTAGTTCTAAGAAGTCCTTAGGTTCCCTGCCTCCAGGCCCTATTCTCCTGTCTTATTTCCCCCCAAAAGATGTGATCCCCATAAATCTCTATGGGAGGCAGAAAGACTGATGTTCTTTCTTCTGTAACTGCTTCATGCTGGCTTGGGGTGTAGTCCCTACCTGTTGCAGATCACAGAACTCTTGCCCTGCTCTGTCTAATGGAGGCAGGGTAGCTCCCTGATGGCCAGTTGTGGTGTCTTCACCTGGACTGACTGGAACCCTTGTCACATGATCATCTGAAGCTTGCTGGTCTCGAGGAGAGGGAAAATGAATTTGGTTAAAAGATTTAATGGGAATTTCTTGGGGTAGATACTTGTACTGTCAGGAATGTTTGTTACAGATATTTGCAGGAGAAAACAAAATGTTTCTTTGTCAGGAATGTTTGTTACAGATATTTGCAGGAGAAAACAAAATGTTTGTTTGTCAGGAATGTTTGTTATAGATATTTGCAAGAGAAAAACAAAACCTCTTCTGTTCTAGGATCTATGTGTGATATGGTTTGGCTGTGTCCCCACCCAAATCACATCTTGAATTTCCACATGTTGTGGGAGGGACCCAGTGGGAGGTAATGGAATCATGGGGGCAGGTCTTTCTCATGCTGTTCTTGTGATAGTGAATAAGTCTCATGAGATCTGATGGTTTTGTAAGGGGAGTTTCCCTACACAAGCTCTCTCTTTGCCTGCTGCCATCTATGTAAGATGTGGCTTGCTCCTCCTTGCCTTCCACCATGACTGTGAGGCCTCCCCAGCCACATGGAACTGAAAGTCCATTAAATCTCTTTTTCTTTTGAAAATTGCCCAGTCTTGAGTATGTCTTTATCAGCCGCATAAGAACAGACTAATACAGTAAATCGGTACCAGGAGTGGGGCACTGCTGAAAAGATACCCAAAAATGTGGAAGTGACTTTGGAACTGCATAACAGGGAGAGGTCAGAACAGTTTGGAGGGCTCAGAAAAAGATAGGAAATGTAGGAAAGTTTGGAACTTCCTGGAGACTTGTTGAATGGCCTTGCCCAAAATGCTGACAGCAATATGGACAATACAGTTCAGGCTGAGGTGGTTTCAGATGGAAATTAGGAACTTGTTTGGGAACTGGAAAAAAGGTGACTCTAGCTATGTTTTAACAGAGAGACTGGTGGCATTTTGCCCCTGCCCTAGAGATTTGTAAAACTTTGAACTTGAGAGAGATGATTTAGAGTATTTGACAGAAGAAGTTTCTAAGCAGCAAAATATTCAAGATGTGACTTGGGTGCTGTTAAAGGCATTCAGTTTTATAAGGGAAGCAGAGCATAAGGATTCAGAAAAATGGCAGCCTGCAATAGAAAAGAAAATCCCATTTTCTGAGAAATTCAAGCTGTCTACATAAATTTGCATAAGTAACAAGGAGTTGAATGTTAATCCCCAAGACCCTGGGGAAAATGTCTCCAGGGCATGTCAGAAGTCCTCACAGAAGCCCCTCCCATCACAGGCCCAGAGGCCTAGGGGTAAAAAATCATTTCATGGGCCAAGCCCAGCATCCCTGTGCTGTGTGCAGTCTGGGGACTTAGTGCCCTGCATCCCAGCCACTTCAACCATGGCTGCAAAGGGCCAACATAGAGCTCAGGCCACGGCTTCAGAAGGTGCAAGCCTCAAGCCATCCTTGCATGCATCCATCTTGATTGTTGAGCCCACGAGTGCACAGAAGTCAAGAACTGGGGTTTAGGAACCTCCACCTAGATTTCAGAGGATATGTAGAAATGCCTGGATGCCCAGGCAGAAGTTTGCTGTGGGGCTGGGACCCTCATGGAGAACTTCTGCTAGGGCAGTGCAGAAGGGAAATGTGGGGTCAGAGCCCCCACACACAGTCCCTACTGGGGTACCACCTAGTGGAGCTATGAGAAGAGGATCATCATCCTCCAGACCCCAGAATGGTAGATCCACTGATAGTTTGCACCATGAGACTGGAAAAGCTGCAGACAGTGTCAGCCTGTGAAATTGTCTGGGGGGAAGGCTGTACCCTGCAAAACCACAGGGGAGGATCTGTCCAAGACTATGAAAGCCCACCTCTTGCATCAGCATGACCTGGATGTGAGACATGGAGTCAAAGGAGATCATTTTGGAGCTTTAAGATTTGATTGCTCTGCCCTGCTAGATTTTGGACTTGCATGTTTTGGCCAATTTCTACCATTTGGAATGGCTGTCTTTACCCATTGCCTATATCTCCATTGTATCTGGGAAGTAACTAACTTTCTTTTGATTTTATAGGCTCCTAAGTGAAAGGGACTTACTTCATCTCAGATGAAACTTTGGACTGTGGACTTTTGACTTAATGCTGAAATGAGTTAAAACTTTGGGGGACTGTTGGGAAGGCATAATTGGTTTTGAAAGATGAGAACATGAGTTTTGAGAGGGGCTAGGGGCAGAATGATATGGTTTGGCTGTGTCCTCACCCAAATCTCATCTTGAATACCCAAGTGTTGTGGGGAGGACCCTGTGGGAGGTAATTGAATCATGGGGGCAGGTCTTTCCCATGCTGTTCTCGTGATAGTGAATAAGTCTCATGAGATCTGATGATTTCATAGGGGAGAGTTTCCCTGCACAAACTCTCTCTTTGCCTGCTGCCATCCATGTAAGATGTGACTTGTTCTTCCTTGCCTTCCACCATAATTGTTAGGCCTCCTCAGCCATGTGGAATTGTAAGTCCATTAAACCTCTCTTTCTTTGTAAACTGCCCAGTCTTAGGTATATCTTTATTAGCAGTGTGAGAATGGACTAATACAATATATACAATATGTCTCCGTAAAGTCTTAGCACAAGCAACTTCATTTTGTTTGGTTTGATTTGGTGGGGTCTAGTGCATGAGCTCAGTCCAAAACAATGATCTACCATAATTTTGTTTAAAAAATTCCCCCTTTTTGGTCAGGTTCTCACTTAGGTGAGAGTGTGACCAAAACTTAGATCCTTAGCACCACTCTCAGTTACCATCATTTTGGGTTTCTGGTCTCAGCATGTCATTCATAGGTTATAGTGGCCTCATGGTTGCACCTTTCTTTCTTTCTTTCTGTCTTTTTCTTTCTTTTCTTTCTTTCTTTCTTTCGACAGTTTCACTCTATCACCAGCCTGGAATGCAGTGGTGCAATCTCAGCTCACTGCAACCTCTGTCTCCCAGGTTCAAGAAATTCTTCTGCCTCAGTCTCCTGAGTAGCTGGGACTATAGGCACGTGCCACCACACCCAGCTAATTTTTGCTTTTTTAGTAGAGAGACAGGGTTTACCATGTTGGCCAGGATGGTCTTGATCTCTTGACCTTGTGATCCACCCACCTCAGCCTCCCAAAGTGCTGCAATTACAGGCGTGCACCACCGCATCCAGCCTTTCTTTCAGCTTTTGTCATTCCACTTGAAGAAAGACCATTTGATATTCTAGAGATGACTGCATTAAAGCATGTAAAACATTTGAAAGAATACAGTACACCAGGGGGAAACTATTATTATGACTATCAGGAGGATAATACCAAGAGTTTGAAGTATGTTCCTTATCAAGGGTCCCTTCAAACCAAACCACCTAAAATCAAATAGATCAAAGAATAAGATAGATAAAGAGTCTACTCACTTAACTAAAGTCTCTTTGTTAATCCACTACAACTGAAACTCTATAATACCTTATGTTTTCACCATGGGCTATGACTGCCAGCAGCTGCATAGATACTTTTCTATTTGGCCAATTCTATTATTTAGCATAACTTTCACAAGATAATTTAAAGTCTGTTGTGTAACAATAGCCTTTACAGTAGAATCTGTTATAAAACCTATTGTAAGGGATACATTTCTAATCATTGCCTCTTTTATTCCAAATCCTTCCAAATGGAAAAAGGACCTAATAAATGATGCCCTTCTATTATGAAAAAGTGAAGGCCTCCTGGCAATATTCTCTTTAACCCATGAGTGGGTTAAGAGGAGTGAACCAATCTTCAGTTTCTGACTGATTATGAGGCAACATATATAGCGTTCAAGTTTCTCACCTACACTGGACCTTCATCATTTATCTATCAAAGTATAAGGTTATCCATATATAAGGCTGGCTGCAAAATCCTTCACAAATAAAAGTATACACCATACGTGCACAAAGCAGACCGCTTTTTCATTTCTGTTGCTCATAGAGGCATAAACAAGAAAAAATACTCAAGGATAAGAGTCTCATGATAGTAGAAGTCTTGATCTGTGGTCTTAGGAAAAGCTGTTCACATAAAGGATGCCATCTTCTTCTCTGGGGAGAGAACTTCTCTGGTTAGCTTTACCTTAAGGGTTACAATAGGTATACAGTTCCAAGAGTATGGAGGGAACTTTCTCAGTTGTAAGACTATGAACTCAAAGTTCAAGATTCCAAAGTTTTGCTGCAATGTGAATGCCAAGGACAGTTTTTCTCTGATGTCCTCAGAAGATCCAATTTTTGGGTTCTAGATTATGAAGGGATTGATTGTCCTCAGTCAACCATAACAAGCTTTCTTTACCTGATAAAAATACTCTGTGGCATAATAACATTAGTAATAACATTAGCCCTCTTGAATGGGAAAGTTTTTATACAATGAGAAAACATGCATGGAAAATAGCAATTTAGTAAAATCCCCTTAGAAAATGTTTTAATGACTCATCAGGTGACCAAATGTACATGAAGTGTTGATACTTTTCCCAGGAATATGGGACCAAACATTGGTTATAAACTATTTTAGCATTTAGAAGTCATCACACCAATATATTCAATTTGGGTCATTTTATATTTTCTATGATGAGTCGTGGAATGCAGAACTTTTTTTGTTTTGTTTTTTGTTTTTGAGACAGAGTCTCACTTTCTCACACAGACTGGAGTGCAGTGGTGTAGTCTCAGCTCACTGCAACCTCTGTCTCCCAGGTTTAAGCGATTCTTCAGCCTAAGCCTGAGTAGCTGGGACTACAGGCATGAACCACCATACCTGGCTAATTTTTTTGTATTTTTAGTGGAGACGGGGTTTCACCATACTGGTCAGGCTGGTCTCTAACTCCTGACATTGTGATCCCCCTCCTTGGCCTCCCAAAGTGCTGGGATTACAGGTGTGAGCCACTGTGCCCAGCCAGAATTTTTAATAATAAAAGCTTTAAGGACTTGAGAAGGACAAGGTGGACATCCCAGTTTTCCATAAGTCCATGCTTAATTAATATTAGACTTATATCCCCTTGAATACCAGTTGTTTCACCAAATTAGGTGCATAACACTGGTAACTGATGGGTTTTCACAGGTAATTTGACTTAGACCCATGGAATTCATTCAAATTATATATCTAAACAACTTCAGTATCAGCTTATTTAGTGTAAAAATCTGACAAAAGTATTTTCTTAGTGTTTAATTAATTTTCGTTCTACTTGGGTTATCAGTTTTATAACCCAGTCAGTCTTTTCATTAAAGTTCCAGGAATTCTTCCCTAGTGTAAATTATATGATTCTAAAGTTCTTAGAAATCTGTATTCAAGAGTGCTTTTTAGGGTCCTTTCTATCCTTTCATCAACTTCCTAAAGTATACCATATGTAGGATTCTGTGTGCTTGTGAAATTTTCAGAAACTGCACCAGCATTAAGCAATTAACTGTGGAAATAACTTTAAATAGTTAAAAACACAATTGTCAAGGAAATTTGGTTATTTCTGTGGTTTACAATAACTTAGCATAATCATAATTATGATTGATGACATATACTCAGACATATTAGAATTTTTTAAATCCCATAAAATTTTGGAAAATAGATTAATATCATTCACTAAGATACAATCTGAGGAAGACTAAACTTTTAAAAATTTGTGTCAGTGCCTCCCATGTAACTATCATGTCAAATGATTCTTTTTATTTCTCTTCTTGATGATTCAGGGGACTTTTGCAGCATCTCAAAGTTAGAGGTCAGAAAACACAATTTTGAAGCTGAAATTTGATTTTGGAAAGCCTATTCAAATGTGTTAGAGGTTTAAAACACTTGATATTATGAAATAGAACTCCAGGTTACCACAAGTCATTCATTTAGCCAAAATGATTATGCAAAATAAATTTTTAAGGCAAAAACCTTTACTCACTGATAAAAAGAAGACTTAGCTTTTCAAACAATCTATCTCTTGTCTTTCCCTTCTCTCTTTTTTTTTTTTGGTAGTTTATTCAAAAGGCAAACAAAAATCTTTCATTGTCTTTTAATATGACATGAAAATCTTGTTCAAGAGAGAAAGCCAAATTTCACCCTTGCATTAATGTACTGTTAATGTCAACACCAATTTGTAGTAAAACCTTACAGACAAATCATTCCAATATTACTTAGTTTGATCAAACAGTGAGGATCTCATAAATCTTTTATAACCCTCTATAAATTTTTCTTAAAGAGCAGATCAATGCTTTAAGAAAACCCTGTTTGTGTTTTTATTTTGCTGTTCAATTTACAGAAAATCCAGAAAATACTCCTTTAAATTTAGTATGTTCACACACATAATTTTTTACAAGATTCTTTGCAAACCTTCCACAACTTGTTCAAACCTTTAGCTTTATTATAACTTAAAACAGTCTTTTAGATTTTTAGGCAAAACAAACAAACACATTCTCATGCTTCCTTATAATATTTTACCAAAAATGCATTTCAATTTTCTTATATAGCTTGCATGTAAAACTGTTTCTTCAGTAGTCTCAATTACATATTACAATGTAAACTCTTGGTGACTTTTACTTTTGGTGAAACCTTGGTAAGTTCAGGATTTTAATTATGTACTACATGTGGAGCCTAGGACCCAGCCAGAAGTGCAGATAAGGTCTGTCTCTTTCCAGCACCTAACTCCACGTGTCCTAGGCTTTACTTAGCTGTAAAGCAGTCAAGTTGTACAGGTAAGAGTCATAGTGGCATTTTATGAAGCATTTAGGAAGCCTAATCACCTTTAAATTGTACATTTCTTGCATAAACTCCCTTTCATAAATTAGTTCATGACTTACACAGACCAACTACAACATGCTTGGACTTTCTGACTTGACCTAAACTTCCCTCTTTTTAAACAACCAGTTTACTGGTTGGACAGTAAAGTTTACTTTATGACAAGAATTTACCAAACAAGATCCTTTCTTATATAAAATTTCTTTTCTTTATAACCTTCTTTGCATAGCTAGGAGACATGACTAATTTCATATATCCCCAGGTCTTATCTAGAATCTAATCCTCCAAAATAAATTGAACAATTTTTAAAAGTCAAGCAGTTTATGAACTTAAAGCATTTAGCAAACCTAGTATCTGACCTGCATAATTTAGACAAAATTTTTACATTTTTGATGACATTTTACCAATATTTAAAACTGTCTTTATTTCCCAAAGATTACTTAAGTCACACAAACTAAATAAAAGGCATTAAACTTTTTACTTTTCTGACAAAATACTTGATTTAAGATCTTCTTATGATTAAACCAATTAATTAAAGCTATTTTATATTACATATACAACATATATTAATATTCAGAAGATAAAGAACTCATTTCCTAAGCCAAGAATTCAACCACAAACCTGGGTGGCCCTTGTAAGAAGAAAAGAAAGCATGGCCCCATGGTTACAAGGTCAGGCTCCCAAGGATATGACTGACAAATTTGCTGGGCCATCTTGAACAACAGGCCTATGGAGTCCTAGGCACACATTTTATCCTAAGGTACCCGTTTTTATGACAGAACAATACAGAAAGACATATAAAGCACACTAGATTCACTACAGCTTAAGACCAGCCTCAGAATTCTTTTTTGTATTAATCAAAACTTTACAGAGGAGTTAAACTGTGTCTTTTAATATTCATTTAACCAGTTTGAACACAGAGAATGAGGCCAGAGTCTGGTAAGAATTCTTACCCTTTTGACAGCATGCTAGGTTTCTGGGTTCTCTCTCCCTGAGCAGCCCTAGCAACCCTGCTCAACCCTGTGTTTGTTTGTGTATGCAAACAAACACATTGCCATAAATTAAGAATAGTTACACCTAGTTTACAAATTTTGGAGAAATTAGGCATAGAGAGAAATAATGACTCAAATTCTATTTAAGAAAGTATACTCAACACACTTAAAGTATCAGGAAACCTAAAATCCAAAAAGTTAGTTTAAGGATAGAAAGCCCTTGTGCTCCATCAATTCCTGCAGACCTGACAAAGGTAACCTAGGAACTCCCAATAAACAAAACAAATGATGACTTGCTAGAAATGCATAGGAAACAAAATATCCACAAAACCAAATAAATAAAAGCCTTCCACTAGAAACTAAAAAACATTAGGGTTTTATATATGCATACACAAGCAAAGTCAAAGGACACTAAATAGTAAACAAATGAAAATTAGAAGCAAAAACAAGTAAACAGGAAACCAACCCTAAATTTTCCTACTCAATCTACCCTGGAGGATACAGTGTTATCCAGGGCACCCCCCAAAAAAGCTCACATAATGAATATTTTATTCCTGAAGCACAATTAAGTATCCTTAAGTCCACCAATATCACCATACATTCTGTGCAATCAAGAAATTCACTCTAGGCACATGACCAATATGTACTCCAGTGCCAGCACTATCCACACAAAACAGTAAACATAGTTGGAAGCAATGTAATCATGTATGTGAAATTTGGCTCCACACTAAATCCACCTTTATGCTTAACTGTATTAAAAAAAAAAAAAAAAGAATTTTCCAAACTGCCAATGTATTTCTTTACAATACTTCTTATTTTACTTTAATCAAGACTAAGAGCTTTAACTATGAAAATGTTAATTGGCCAAATATCTCCAATTCTCTATTAGGTTTTAAAGAATATTTTATTATCTAAACTTTTTCCACATCTTTTCTCCCCTACTTACTGGTTCCTTACTACATTGTTTCATAAATGACCTTTTGAACTCTGTAATTGGAGCTAACTTTTACATAACTTCTGAATTAGATGAAATTATTCTTTTTCTCATTAATAACACCTTTTCTGGCATATTTTGTAAATAGAATTATGTGTTAACAAGAATTCTTATCCTTAGTAACCTAAAACTTTATTGATATCTTAAAAAGCAAGAAATCCTGAACTATGAGATATGGACATTTATAGATAAGACCAATTCCACAATGTTTAGAATTATATTTCCCCATATCACAACCCTTTCTTAATTGGAAATGACCCAGATATTCAATGAGTATCAAAAATAACTTTAAGATTTTAATTTACACAAAAAGTTTACCTGAAACATCCCATTTTTATGTACTTATTTCATTTTTAAACAGTTTATCTAGATTACTTCTGTAAACTGAGATATTAGTATTATTTAAAGTTATTTCCTTGTTAACCACATTTTTTATAGCCAGTGAATATCAGGTGCTCACCAAACCTAAGTAAGAGCATCAAAGTTAAGTACATAGATATTTTTGCCAACAACTCAGAAGATTTAGTTAACATTAAATTCCTCTTATTTGTCAAAAAGAAAGAAAGAAAGAAAGTTAAAGGCACACAAAGCAAGATCATTTTGTTTTGGCTGGGTTTATAGTTTTGTAACTATCTGTGCCAAACCCTGATACCTCAAAATATCTAACAGAGACAAATATAAAAACGAGATAAAAATGTATGCTGACAATTCTGAAGGCATTTCTATTTTTATTTTACCAATAATTTAAAAACCAGCTTGTTTAGTAAAGTTATACTGAAGTCATGTGAACTTGAAAATTGCTCAGACTTATTTACTTAATTTATGAATGCCTTTTACTTATAGGACAATTTGGTAGACACAACATATAATAAGTGTACATACAAATAAACACATCTAGACATGTCTAAACACACACTAATGAAGATCCAATAGCTTTTTCCTTGGAGCCCTACCTATGAGATAGCAATACAAGCTCACTGGTTTTACTTTGTTTGCCCCAAAATGTAATCCATTAAAGGCTGTGAGCCAAAATTTCAGGTAAAGCAGTTTCCATGGCAGTTTGATTTTTAGAGGCCAAACCTCCCCAGACTCCAAAGAACACTGGGGCAAACAGTACCAAAGGAGTGCATCACCCTAAGACCAGGCCCCCTGCTTAGAGCAGCAGCACAAAAGGGATACATGCAACTCCATCCCACTTCCCTATTCAACAGCAAACTTCAGATTCCGAACAATATTGGGGCCCAACAGTGTTGCAACTGTGAGAGAAAATTCTAAGGAGAGTTTAGTACTAAACCACAGAATCTCTGCCAAGGGTATCCCCTTTGGAGAGGCTGAGGTCTGGGGTATCCCCCAGGCCATCCCACTCTGGGGTCTAATCTTAGAGTATCAGATGCCTCTGACCGCAGGTGGGCACCAGGGTCACTTTGCATGCTTTCCCTCCATAGGCGATGGCCTACTGTGAGCTTTCCTTTTGTCCCTAGATGAAGGTCTCAACTTCCAGCATCCTTATAATTTGATAAGGCCACGTTTTCCCATGCATCCCATTTCACTAGCGATAGCCATGAACTTTAATGATAAGAATTGGAGACTGGGTGGATTTCTTCTGCTCTTAGCCAGTTGAGTAGGGTAAGGGAAGAATTTAACATAGAAAAGAAGGTTTAAGTCATGTGAAATACATGCAAGTTTGTCCTGAGCTGTACCACATGTAGGGATAAGGGACCACAACCAGAAAAAATAGAAAAGTCCTTTTCAGAGCAGCCCAGCCAGAAATCTGCAGTTGCCTCTGTGTTTAGGCACTGCCCACCAAGGGTCCCCAGTTGGAAAGGAAAAGACAGACAGAGATATTCCCCTGTATGGAGCAGAAAAGAAAAGGAGAAAAGTAAATCCCAAACTTTGGGCTTACCTCTTGGCTGGCTCACCAAAATATGTTACTGGAGGAGTGTGTCCAGGTTCTTTGCATCTTGAACAAAGAATTGGACAAAATGCACAAACAAAGCCAGGAAAGAATGAAGCGAAAAAGGCAGAGATTTATTGAAAAGTGAAGTGGAGTGGGCATTAGCATAGGGTCTCAACAGTGCAGTTACAGAATTTTCTGTGGTTTAAATACCTTCTAGAGGTTTCCATTGGTTACTTGGTGTACATCCTATGTAAATCAAGAGGATGAAGTATAGTTACAAAGTCATTTAATAGTTGCATGCCCAGTATAAATGAAGAGGATATTTCCTATCATATCTGAAGTGTTTCCATTTGATTTAGTTCTAAGACGTCCTCAGGTTTCCTGCCTCAAGGCCCTATTCTTCTGCCTCAAAATGATTGCAGCCCCAGCCAATCTCTGAAGAACAGATGTTATGTTTGTCAAAAAGAAATAAAAAAACACCCTGAGCTAGAAAAACAACCCAGCCAAACCCAACTGTAAGAAATGTTTATTGTTGTTTTAAACCACTCTGTTTGGAGGTAATTTCTTATATAGCAATAAATAATTAATACACTGCCTTACCAGAATCGAACCTGGGTGGTGAGCAGAAACTCTTGCCAATGGGGTAAACAGTTAATAAACAGAGAGGAGATGTGGGGGCTCAAGGCTTGAAGATATGAGGCTAAGTTTCGGGATTTAAAATTAGGAACCTCAGTTAGTGTTTAGGTTATATGGGTTATGGTGAAGGAGGAAGCTGAATGCTGAGAGCTGGCTCTGTTTTCTGGGCTGAGGGAGTGCAATATGTTATCTTTATGGTTCTTTCTAGAAAGCTATGCTTTTCAGAAGAATAAACAGGGAAGCAGGGATTCAGAATAACTCAGCCTAGTTATAACTGTTCTTAGTGACCTACCAGGATATCCTTTACTGAACCAATGCACCAATCCCCCAGCTGCCGTATCCTCCAAGAACTGCTGTGGTAGCCTCCTCACCCAGAACAGATGATAAGTTACCCTTTCCCTCAGGGCACCCTGCAGCCATTAACTGACTGATATAGGGACACACAGACCCCCCTAGCCTCAATGTTTGACAATTCCATGGTACTAGTCTTACTCCAAAGCTCCCCATTAGATCAGACTGAGCCTACATTCCAGCTGAAATCACATCTTGATTAGCTTCATTCGCTGACCGAATTCACCTCATATCACTCCCTTAATAAATGATTTGTGTTAGAATTCCTGCTGCAGGCTCTGCTACTAGGGAATCCAAGCTAAGACCCAAGGTTTATCATGCATATGCTGATAGCATCTATTTTGCTGCACCTTTCAGAAACCATGATTGACCCAGATAGGGTGCATTGGTGAGAACCCCAACAAGAGCTGCTTTATATCATGGATATTAAATATGTAGATCCTCTTAGCTTTAAGAAGAAAATGTAAGGAGAAATAAGAGGATTTGAGGATTTGGTCCATAACAATTAGAAAAAGGGGGTGCACAGGTGATTTTCTCCTAATTTTCGAGGCTAGTTTGTGAAGAACCACCACAGACCATTGTCAGGCAAAATATGAATATCTTTGCAATACTAGTCTCACTCCCCTGGGGTGATTTTATGATTTTAGTTTATGTCCCAGTCCTTTCCAGGCTTGCTTGAGAACACTGGGGAAAACAGTATAATAAATTAGATACCGGCACCTATATTTGATGCTTCTATCATAGAAGAAAATGTGAACAAGGTTACATGAAGTTATATGACATGGGATCACCGAAGAGTTCCCAAAAAGATTTAAAGCAAAGATTTAAATGAATCGAAGAAATTCACACATCTGGGAGATGTCTATTCCTGAAAAAGAATATAACAAAAATCCCTACCACTGTCATGTTCAAGGTATAGCAAATGGAGGCAACTGTCTCAAACCCTAAGACTGTTTCACTCAGCCCCTTCTACAACCCCCACTGCTAGCAAATGGGCTGTTACTCAGAGAAATTTGACTCAGGGAGAAAAAGACATGGCTCTGCCTGCTGATAATCTACAGACACGACCATCATCAAAACAGCCAGTGGAGCTCCCATTTCTACCATGTACCCATCTCCCATCTCTGCCTGAATCAGGCCTCACTTCAGCTATTCAGAAATGCCGGAGAGGTACAGAACCCAGCAGAGCTTCCTGCCCTGGGTCAAATACCTCCCTAGGAATGGCTCCACACCTCTCCATTTACTCTCAACTTTTTACATTTTCATTTGGAAAAAACACTGAAGTCAGTAAACTTGGGTCTGTGACTGCCACCAACTCTCTGTGAGCCAGAGCCCTTCCCCTCTCTTTGCCTCGGTTTTGTCAGCTGCAAAATAGAGAGATTTATTTTAATCAGTGTGTCTGCTTCCAAAAATGCTGGTTCAGAGAGATGACTCATACAAAAAAGACTGAGTATAAAAACCAGGGATCATTGCAAACCATAACCCCCACATGGGGAATTCCCAGCATTTTGAGCATGATAAAGCCTTTCTCTAATAAATAAATGTGTTTGACATTGTTTAAGCCAAAAAACACTGACCACAGAAACTTTTTTGGTGGAATACTTACTTAAATTCCATGCTAACTGGAGGAGCCTTTCAAGGTTCTTGGGTCAGTGATTGCTGTGAAGATATTTTATTTTTAAATGAGATTCACATTTAAACCAGTAGACTTAGAATAAAGAAGATTAGCCTCCAATCAGTTAAAGGTATTAAGAGTAAAGTCTGAGGTTTTCCCAAGAAGGAACTGCAATGTTGGAAACCAGCCTGAGTTTCCAGCCTTTGAGACACACAATTCTCTATTATATGAGAGAGAGAGAGATGAATAGATGTAGATATCTATTTTCATATATTAGATATAGATGATATATCCTGTTGGTTCTCTGAAGAACTCTGACTAATACACTGGTATTGTGTTGTGGCTGAACCAAATACCAGTATAGAGTAATATAGTTCTTCATTCTCTGCTTTTTGTCATCTCATAGATTCTAAATTCTCTCAAGAATTTTCCATAAAAGAAATAATTCTCTTCTACAGGAAATGAGGGATAATGTAGTGCTATGAAAAAAAGTATGTATTAAAAGGCAAGATAATCAGTTTCCACACCCTGAGTGATCAAGGGATGTGGAAACTGACTGTCTTGCCTTTTAATACATTGTACATTTAATACATTTACATTAAATATTAAATAGTACATTGGGTTAATACATTACTATAACTTATTAAATGTATTATTAATTTAATGATACAGTAAATTAATGTGGTGACCTGTTTATCTAAGACAATCACTTGCTGAACTGAATTTTAGTGGTCCTTTCAAGTTCTGAAATCTGTGGTTTTCTGACTTACTGGCTAGTGTGCTTGAGAAATTAAGTCCAGATCATCTCTTGACAATAAACCTCTTAACAACCCCACAATGGCTGGGTTTCTTTGAAGGAGAAGATGCCATTGTTAACCCAAGTTCCTGGCAGTTTCTAGTTCAAATTGTCCCTCAATAAAGGTCTTTTCATGCTAATGAACAATTTCTAAAAGATAATTGGCTTTGGCTTAGTATATTATGCAGTTCCTTTGGAATCCCAAAGGAACTCTTATTCTGGCATAGATATCCCATCTAAATAGTCCCTTGAAAGAAGCAATCATCACAAATAGAATGGAATCTTTTATAATGTCTGTTATGGGAAAATTTTTTATCCTCTTAATGACTTGTATTTCTCATCCACAAAAATACTGATAATTAAAATTTCTACCCTTTTGTGTTGTTTTAAATACGATAATAAGTATAAAATCCTTAGCACAATGCTTGGCACAATGGAAGTGCTCAAAAGTTATTAGTTATTATAACCAGAACAAACAACAGCTTCTTAGATTGTCGTCACAGACTGTAACTGAAAATTCTTGTTTGGGAACACATTATTTGCCCTAAATACACAGTAAAGCAATGTATGAATCTTTGTCCAGAAATGCAAGTGAGCACAAAAATACGGCTTTATTTTTTATCATTTCACTTAACTTCTCTGTCTTACAGTCTGCTAGGGTAGGGGAAACTTACTCTCAGTCAATTTGGGGTCTCTTTTTCCCAAGGTTTGTCTTAGTTTCCAGGAGACTCTAATGGAGCTAAGGCATTGAATGGTGGGTTTGGAAGTAGAGGCCTCTTGTTCTTCAGTTCCCTGTCTCCATGTGTGTTCAGTGGGATATCTATAGTTACAGTCCTTGAGCATGACCCTTGCAGATCAGGGCTGAGACTTCCTGTCTTCATAGCCCCTTTAAGTCCAGACTTCCCCATCCTACTTCCCTGACGTGCATGGGGATGGGGGCATGGGCCTCTTTCTGCTGCTTCCTTGCCTCTGGAGTATACAAATGTCATCAAGACTGTCTACAGCAGCCGTCTGCCCAGACATTCCCACATTGTTTCCTGCGGTCTTACCTTCTCAGGGCTATGCTTGATAAATAAAGTTTTTTCTGCTCCTAGATCCCTGGGGCAGGGGTAGGATTTCTGCTTTACTTGTGCTATAATTTTCTCAGAAGCACTTCGCATAATCTCTTTTCTGGGTTTAGGTGTTTGTACATGTAAGAGTCTAAAGACTCAGTGACTGTTCTCTGAATACTGCTGAGGGTTTGTTTGAATAGGAGAAAGGGGACATGCTTAGAGAAAACAAACACAAACTGAAAATTACAAACATTTTTCCCACCACGAGCAAAGTATCAATGACAGTCTACTTTAATTCAACGTTTATGAAAGAAAAATCACAGAAACATTTAATTTCAGTTAGACATTTTCAGTTAAAAACATGATCTGAGTCCAAACTTCTTTTTTTTTTATTGCATTTTAGGTTTTGGGGTACATGTTAAGGACACGCAAGATCGTTGCATAGGTGCATATGTGGCAGTGTGATTTGCTGCCTTCCTCCCCATCACCTATATCTGGCATTTCCCCCCATGCTATCTCTCCCCAACTCCCCATCCCCTGCTGTCCCTCCTCTAGTTCCCCCCAACAGACCCCAGTGTGTGATGCTCCCCTCCCTGTGTCCATGTGTTCTCATTGTTCAACACCCACCTATGAGTGAGAACATGCGGTGTTTGATTTTCTGTTCTTGTGTCAATTTGCTGAGAATGATGCATTCCAGGTTCATCCATGTTGAGTCCAAACTTCTAACTGGCAAAATGGAGAAAGCATTGCAGGGAATCATGAGAGTGAAATCACAAAACCTCATCCAGGAGATCTCAGGGCTGCTGTTGCTGGTATGCCCCTCTGTGTTTGATATACTCTGACTTGCAAGTAACAGAAAACCAACCTCACCTATCTGGCTCCAAAGATTGAGATGTCTCCTGGAAGGCAAGGGCAGTGACAGCCAATTCCAGGACCTGGAACATGGTCAGCAGCCCTCAATCTCTTCTTACACCCTTGTTTTGCCTCTATTTCTTCCACCCTTGTAACAGCAAACACAGGAGCATTCAGGAGCCCAAAGCTCCTGAATTTTATGTTACTAGTAGGTTCAGCCATCTGGAAAGAGACCGATGAGTTTCAGACCAAAGTCCAAATTCCCTGGGAAGGGAACAATGGACCCATTTTAGATCCGGTGTTCACTCTGCACCAACAAATCGTGGCCAGGGTCTAACGTACATTTGAACTAACATAGAGCTCCCAAATTAAGTGTGTGGAGAAAACAAAAGAAAGGGTGGTTCCTAGAAGAAGGAGGGAATACACAAAAAAGGAAATGTGTGAATTTTGGGCACACAAAATAATGGAATCCAGTCAACAATTCCGTGTTAAAATGCTTTTCCAAGTCCAACCTGCCCTCAAACCCACTCACAGACAAAGTATGGGAGAAATGAGAAATAGAGAATTGTCTTTATTAAAACAGTTTAGGAGCCCTGATTCATTGTTTGGTAATGGACTTTTGAAAAAAAACAACATTCAGATTACAGAGAAGCAAGGAAAACAGTAAAGAGACAGATCCCACTAACTTGAGTGAGGGACAAGCTTAGATTTTCATCTCTAGATAAGAAGCCAGAGAAACCTTTTGCCAGAGTGACTCTGAAGATTAATAATAGTTGAGAGAGGGATGGAAAATAACTCGAAAGGCCCTGCCCCAGTACAGTAATACTTGCTTTATTGTGGCTTCATGAAAAGACTTAGTGACATTGCTCACTCTGCTCTTGGGGACAGAGGGACAGAGAGCACAATGGGAATGGACCGCTGGCTGCTCAGAGCTAGTTTTACAAGTCTGAAAATGGGAGATCAAAACAGAAAACCATAAAAGACAAGGCCAAGTCCTTACACTCTCAACCCCACACAAAACAAACAAACGACCTTAGTAACAGCCCCATTTTTAGTCAAGAAGAGATTTGAGATTTAATTCTTCATCTTTACTCAGAAGACTAACAAAGGATTGACAAGAAGCTAACAATGCTCGTTGCCTGTGGGGAAATGGAATAGGCAGGCTCCAGTGGTAAGAAAGAAACTTCATCATATGCTCTATTAGATTCTTTACATTTTGACCCATATGATAGCTAATTTAAAAAATAATTAAAACAGTTTAAAAGTATAGGATTATTAATAGATAGTGGGAGAAAAGAATGGATAGAGACCAAGTTACTGGCCAGGTTTTAGGTATACATTTTCTAATAGAAAGAAGGAGCTATCTGGGGGCTGAGGCAAGGGGATTCCTCTAGCCCAGGAGTTTTAGAGGCTGCAGTGAGTTTTGATGGTGCCACTGCGCTATAGCCTGGGTGACAGTGTGAGATCCTGTCTCAACAACACCAAAAAAAAGAAGGTTATTTTGAAAATGCAGCTTCTGGATATAAGGATAGTGCAATTTAAAATGCTAGTCAAATGTATATTCCCAGAAACACTCTCCATGGGCATGCTAACAGTAGACTCTACCTTTCTCTTTATGATGAGAAATGTACAAAAAGGAAAAAGCCATCCTAAAGCTGTCCCATGACGTCCTCCTAGCTTCCCCGCCCTGCTCGGCTGCCCACCTTGTCAGCACTGATGTCCAGTGAAGGGATTAGATGTGTGGTAGCTGGGATTGGTCCCTCTACTCCTACCTGAACATGGGCAACTATCTTTGCACACCTGTGCCTGTAGGAGGGCCAATCTCTCTATGGACACAGAAACACACTACAGAATCAAACATTTACTGGCAGCTTTCTGTGTGCTCACCATTACACTGCAGACCAGAGTATACAGGGGAATAAAATGTAAGTCCCACCCTTAAGGGTCATGTTCTTTCGGTCAGGGCACATAATAAATATGCATAATTTGGCATGGTGATGTTAAAGCCTATTTATTGATGCTGTCTCCTTGTTTCAGACACTTAAAAATGAAAGGCTTGGAAGTAATTTAAAAAAAAATCATTCTCTTACAATAAAGGAAATCTGTTCCTCAACACTGCTAATTTCAAAATGAGAGCAACTTGCATCAGCATAATGCATTCTTTGGGGATTTTTTACAATTCAAAAAACCTAAGACTTGTTTCCATTTCAGAAGGACAAGGCCTCCTGTTCCTCTTTAATTTTCTCCTGACTTTTATCCTAAAGCATCCGTCCTAATCATTTTATTTGGTTTTCATATTTGGCCCTTTCACATGATCTTTCATCTCATGGAAGCTTACCACAGCCTTTCTCTTTCCATGAATCAGTCAAACCAAAGAATATCCAATTCATACATTTATTAGGTTTCTTCTAGGGGCTGGGAAATGGTGGCTGTCCTCAAATATATAAAACATTCTTACATAGAAACAAACTTACCATACAAGACACAGAAGACTACGATCAATGTTCAGCTATTAAAGAGGTAGATTCCAGCAAAGCATGAGAACAAACCATTCGGTCTGCCTAGGATTGACATGGGCAGCTTTGAAAGTGTTGAGTTCCTCTTAGCTCTATGAGTCCACACCGAGAGTGGATGACTACTTCTCAGGAATATGAATGAGAAGAGAGAGTTGAGACTCAGAGGGTTGCCTGAGCAGGACCAGATGCATCATTCAGGCGCCCAGTGAAAAATAAAAATGTCAAAAAATTATTCAGAATGTCAAGATGGTGAAAGCCAAGCAGTAAACCAAGAGCATGAGGCCATGTGCAGTTGCACAGGAAACACGCTCATGAAGCCAGCCTTGGGTCAGAGCACTGGCTGAACTTGAGAGATGGCTTGGGTTTCTTCTAAAACTCAGAAGGTATGAAGTTTGTGCCAAAATCAACCATCCTGGATCATGGAATTTAGAATAGGAAGATAGAGTGATTGATGGGCCCAGGAATTTAAACCTGGATACAGAAACCATTATGTCCCCCATCTTGAGCTTTGATACCATATGAAAAATGTTTCATGTCTATGTGTTTCCTCAAGGAAGAAGATTCAGAGCTTTCATCTTATTATAAAAAACGTCTGACAGCCTCCCTGCAAAAGTCAAGAACCTCTTGTACAACCAGTGACCCAAGGATGGCTTTGAATCAGGCCTAACGCAAATTTGTAAACTTTCTTAAAACATAGATATTGTGTGTGTGTGTGTGTGTGTGTGTCTGTGTTAGCTCATCAGCTATCGTTAGTGTATTTTATGCGTGGCCCAAGGCAATTCTTCTTTTTCCAATCATATTGGAAAAGAAGAATTGGCAATTCTTTTTCCAGTCATGTTGGAAGAAAAGAAGAATTGGTTTCTTCTTTGTCTTGGATTGAGATAAGCCAAAAATTGAAAACGCCTGCTCTAATCAGACACCTTCATTTTGTCTATAAGGAAAACTAAGTTCAGAGGGGGCAGAATGACTTTATAAAGTTGGAGAGCTAGTTTCTTTGCATTGTTTTAGACGTTCAATCTAAAAGAGTTTTTATTACTATAACTCAACTAATTAATTGCAATGGCCTTGTCAGTAAATTTTGTTTTAGTCTTGGCTTTACTCATTTTATCATTCTATCTTAACCTTCAAGCAATATTCTGATTCATATTTTATATAAGTATCCAACCTTGGCTGTCACTTTGTAACTTTATTTGTAATTTTATGGCATTAGCTTCCAAAATCCTTACACTGATTTCTCAAAAGAAAATTGGAGATACATTTTAGGAATATTAATGTTGGCATTCTGCTTTAGTCATGGGATTGACAGAGTAAAATTTCAGTTGTAGGAAATTTTGAACCAAGAGACGGTGCTGGCACCATGTTCATTTATCCTCTCCTGTTATGCAAGCATGACTGCAAAAATAAACAACTTTAATCAGAAATGCCAGCATATGTAGAAACAACACAGATTTATAAATGAATGTTACTTGTACATTTCCTTTATCAAGCCTCTGTGGCTTTTGCTTTTAAAGGTAGACATGTTAAAACTTAGGTAATCCTTTTCTCCACTCAACTTCCTCTTTGATCTCTCCTCACTAGCATTTTCCTGGCTTGGCCAGAGAATTATTTCCAATTCTCACAGTCTCCTTTGAGTCTCTCAGCCCATTCAGGTCTTCAGCTCTATATCATAGTTTTGCAGTATAGTCTCTTGACAAAATTTTTATTTAATATTTACAAATACCTCACAATGTGTAGCCAGTTGTATTTTCAAAAATGACTATGCCAGTATATCTCATAAATTCCTATAGTATGATGTTGACACTTTTCCATCAAAAGGTGGGGTCTGTGTTTGATCCTATTGAGTCCAGGTGGGTCTGGGATATCTTGTATGTGATTCTACATGACCTCTTAAGGCAAGACAAAAAAGATGATAGAGCTTCTCCCCTGCTCTCCTCCCTTGGGACATGTGCCTTGAGGACTCTCAGCTGACATGTAGGAAATCCAGCCATTCTGAAGCTGCCATGCTGGACAGAGAGAGCACATGGGGAAACTATGGAAAGAAAGACCCAAGGAACCCCAACTTCTCCAGTCCCAGCTATTTGAGCTGTCCCAGCCCAGGCACCAGATGTAAGTGAGTAAATCTCCAGATGAGTCCAGCTCCAGCTTTCAGCCACAACTAATGCTGAATAGAGCAGAAATGAGACACTCCAATCCCCACCTAGATTGCTGATTTGTGAGCAAAATACATGTGTTCTTGTTTTAAACCATGAAGTTTTGGGTTCATTCATTACAAGTCATAGTAACTGGAACAGCAGGTAATGTTACTTTCAGGATTCACTTGAGTGCAGGTAATTTCCAAAACTTATTTAAGCTTGAAAGCAAATGTCTCGGCTTACATAACTGAAAGTCCGGGCTCATGCTGATGTGCCTTTAACAAGGGCCATAATGATGTTCCCAGGACCCAGACCCTTTGCATCTTTCAGCCGTCTCACGATAGCACTGGCCACATGCTCAGGCTTCACGTAGTGGCCAGGAAGGGTGAGCAGCTCCAGACATTTACCCTGTCAGATTTGAGCTCAGCCACGGCAGCAGAGGGAACTCCACTTTCACAATCAAACAAAGCCCTTAAGATTAATCCCACCCACTACATCTGATTTGGCCCCATCCCTGAACCATGGGATGTGTGGATTATCCAGGCTAGGGGCACACACATGGAAAAACAGGAATGAATTCTAGTTCACCAAAGTGCAGGAACTGACAGAGAAAGATATTTCTCCCAAAGATATTTCTAGATACTGGCACCAAAAGAAGGATCAAAGGATACTAGCTAGATGAAAAACAAACAAAATGCTCAGTTATCCCCGGACTATGTATGAGAAAGATTTCAACAGTTTTCCTCAACTATTTCCCTACAATTATGTGAGTCACTTTGTCATTTGTTACCCCACAATTAGCTGAAATAGGATTTGAACACGTTTGTCTGATGCAAAAGTTTATTTTCTTCACTCAAACCATATAGAACAGCATTTCTACTCTTCTGATTTTTTATAATTCATAGAGCATGCTGAGAATAGAAACTTTATGTGAAACCAGAGAGAAGAGGTAGTTTTCAATTCTACTCTGTTTAATTTACCTTTTTTCTTAAGCTTTCTCCAGCGTTCTAGTTTAACATACACCAATATCTTGGCATCAGCCTGCTGTCACCAGTATTGGCTTAATAGTCTACACATAAAAATATCTTCAGAACATTTTTATGGGGCTTATCCTATATAAACATAAGAGCAATTTTTGAAATTTTAGTAGCATCTTTATTAAGATACAATTCACATATAATGTACCTATTCAAAATATTCAATTCCGTGGGGGTTTTTAGTGTATAAACAGGGCTGTGCAACCATCAACACAATCAATTTTGAACATTTTCATCACCACAAAAAAGAAACCTTAGCATTGACTCCCCATTTCCCCTCTGCCTGCTCCCCACATAAGCCCTATGTCTCTGTGGCTTGCCTTATTCTGGGCATTTCATATAAATGGAATCATACAATATGTGGTCCTCTGTGACTGGCTTCTTTCACTTAGCGTAAGGTTTTCATGTAGTACATATGAGTACTTCATTTGTTTTTATTGCCAAAAAATATTCCATTACGTGGATATACCACATTTTAATTATCCATTCATTGGTTGATGAACATTGGAGTTCTTTCTACTTTAACAATGCTACTATGAATATTCATGGACAAGTTTTTGTTTAGACACATATTTTCATTTTGCTTGGGTATATACCTAGGAGAGGAGGTGCTGGGTAACTATGTTTAGCCTTTTGAGGAACTTCCAGACTGTTTTTCATTTTACATTCCCACCACTAGGTTATGAGGGTTTCAATTTCTCCCCATCCTTGTAAACACGTGTTAGTGTCTGTCATTTTGATTATAGCTATGCCAGCCGGTGCTAGGTAGTGCAGTATCTCATTGTGGTTTCTATTCGTACTCCCCTGGTGGCTACGGATGCCATGCATCTTTTCATGTGCTATTGGCCACTTGTAAATCTTCTTTTGAAAAATATCTATTCAGATTTTTTGCCCATTTTAAAATTCAGTTAGTTGTCTTTTTAGTGTTGATTTGTAACAGTTGTTTATGCATTCTAGATACAATTCCCTCATAAGACACAAGTTGCAAATACTTTCTCCTATTCTTGGGCTGCCTTTTCACTTTCTTGATGGTGTCTTTTGAAGTAACAAGTTTTTAATTTGTATTTTCTTTGGGACAGCATCTCTCTCTGTCACCCAAACTGGAGTGCAGTGGCACGATCACAGCTCACTGCAGCCTTGACCACCTGGGATCAAGTGATCCTCCCACCTTAGCCTCCTGGGTAGCTGGGACTACAGCACACACCACTATGCTCTGCTACTTTTAATTTTTTCATAGAGATGAGGTTTCTCCATGTCACCCAGGCCTGTCTTGAACTCCTGGGCTCAAGTGATCCCCCTGCCTCAGCCTCCCAAAGTGATGGAATTACAGGTGTTAACCACCATGCCTGGCTGAAAATTTAAAATTTTTATGAAACCTCATCTATTTTTTCTTTTGACACTTGTGCTTTTGGTGTCATGAAAGAAATATCTTTTAACACATTTCAAAGAGACTTATGCCTATGTTTTCTTCTAAGAGTTTTATACTTTTAGGCTCTTTGAGTTAGGTGAGTTCAGTGTTTGATCCACTTTGAATTAATTTTTGTATATTGTGTGTGGTAAGAATCCAACTTCATTCTTTTGTTTGTGGCTAGCCAGTTGTCCCAGCACCATTTGTTGAAAAGACTACAGTCGTCTTTCCTGTTGAATAGTCTTAGCATCCGTGTCAAAAATAAGTTGACTACATGGTTTGTTTCTGGACTCAATTCTATTCCATTGACCTACATGTCTGTCTTTATGCCAGTACCACACTGTCTTGATTACTCCAACTTTACAGTAAGTTTTAAAATCAGGAGGTACAAGTCTTTCAACAATGTTCATCTTTTCTGCGATTATTTTGGATATTCTGGGTCCCTTGAATTTCCCTATGAATTTTAGACCAGCTTGTCAGTTTCTTTATGGCTGCATATTTGTTTTCATCATCTTCTATTCACAAGTCTTATTCATAGTGATATAGGCCATCACTGGTAACTTCAGCAAGTTCTGATGTAATTTTTGCCTGAAACTTGTGGTTGCCTGTTTGATCTTATCCAGGATGTTTTCTCAGGTAAAGTAATATCTGAGTTCAAATCAATATCTTATTTAAATTCTGCTCATCAATTTCATAATCTGAATCATTATCAGACCAATCAGCAAATGTGTTTGTTACATCTCTTCATCAAATAAAACATCAAGTTCTTCTTGTTCTTCTGGAGGATATAGTTGACTTGATACATCATCAGGTACTAGTGTTGAGTCCTTCAATTTCACTGGAAATGGACAATGTCTCTTTTTTACTTTTATCCAGGCTCTGAGTCCAAGTCAGGGAAACTGGTAGACAAATCTCTAGGCATTAACTGACGATTATTTGTTTCAGTATTTTTCTTTGGACTCAGTGGACTTCCAATTCTTAGAGAATTTAGGGCAGACTCTGTATGTGAGCCAAAGGCTATGTGAACTCAGAACAGCATTTCTGTGTGTGTTTTTCACTTTAAATAAGTATGCAGAAATGCAGTACGCAGAATTGCTATTGATTGTATTCATTTAGTACAAAAGTAATTTCAGTTTTTGCCATTTTTTAATAGGAAGAACTGCAATTATATTTGTACCAACTTAATAATATAATTAATCTTGGCTCAACCCTACATGAATTTCCTGGTAGCAGATGGAAAAGAGGCGTATGATCCCTTTCATGTACCACTCACATCTTGCCCCCTGAACTACTCTGTTCACTGCTTGCTAAACTGATGGCTCATTCATCATTTGGTAGAGTCCTGCCTTAAACACATGTATCTATTTCTGATCCAAAAAGTAGGAGCTTCTGGAGTAAAGGATCCCAATCAGTGATTGGCTGTAAGGGAGAAGGTCTCAGTAGGAAAATCACATGGAGCTAGTCACAGAAACCTTGTGTCTGCTGTTCACCCCCTATACCACTCTATTCCCAGAATATCACAGTAGATATAAAAGAAATGAGAAGATCAGACATAATTATATGGGAAAATTCTCCAGGTCAATCTGATGGCCATTGTTCTGTAATCACCCAGGAAGAAACAAGGGTACCATAAGCCAATAGGAGCCAAGCCTCCATTCTTGGAAGAAGAGATTGACAGAAAGGGGATTAGGTTTAAAATTAATACTTACTTTCATTTGAAGCATACAGAAAATGAGAAGCAGAAATGGGCTACTCAGTCTTGCCAACCAAATGGGCAGAAGCAATTAAAGGACAAGGAAAGGAGAACAAAACTGTTTTTTAAAAAGACAAATATCTAACAGACGATTGATAATTTAAAAAAAATAAGAAGAAAAGGAGACAGAAAAAAAGGAGAAAGTTAAGAGCTTGTTCAAGGAAATTAAAGTCAGGATATGGGAACTTATGTAAGAGACTACTGACTCTAAGAATTACACAGGACCAGGAAAAAAACCCTTGGAGAACGACTCCAATTTTATTTTTGAGGAAGTGAACAAAGATTTGAGAAAAATCAGAAAGAAGAATGGAGAAGTAAGTTTAAGGAACTGTATAAGGAAAGCTGGAGAAAGAGAAATCAAAGGAAAAGAACAGCATAAAATGTACAGAATCAAGAGCACTTTCAATGTAAGACATCCTATTTCCGTGTATACTAGGCCAACGTATCTTTGTTGGGGGTTGAACAAAGTTAGGTTTATAAACATTAGAGCTGTGCCTCGCAGAGAGAGTAAGAATCAAATATGCCAAGCATCCAAGCATCCAATTAATTAATCTCTGAAGATCCTATTCAGACTTTGAAAAATTGGATAAACCGTTTTTAAATGGGAGGCTGTAAGGGACTTTGTCAGTATTTCCCTAAAGGAAGTAACTAAACAGGAAGACAGCACAACATGGACCAAAGGTACTGCTGAATTTTTGTGTGCACTTTGTATACTTTCAACTCCGATAAAATTCTGCTTACTGTGTTTTCAATTTTTTTATTAGGCACTACTTGTAAAACCTGAAATTTTTCTTTCCCAGCTCCACAGATGTTCTATAATGTAATTAGCCAACATTAAGTGGTTTTCATGACATGCATTGCTTCTTACGTCACTATTTTTCTTTCTTATTGATGTTCCTATGAACTGGCTCATCATGGTATTGAGTGGCCCACATGGAAACCATGGAGAGGCTAGTGTAAAGTGGCTGGAGTCTATGGTTCCAGCTTCAAACCTCACTCCATTGCTTGCTAGACACATAATTCAGCACAAGGTATCTATCTAACTGCTCTGTTCTTATGAAGTAATCCCCACCTCAAAGGATTGGTATAAACAGTAAAGTAGGTAATTTTTGTAAACTGTTTGTTACATCCCTAGTACATAGAAAATGCCCAATAAATAATAGTTGTTTTTCTTCTTATGTGGAATAACTTGTCCTAAAAACGTAAACTGCCTGTGTTCAAAACAAAAGAAAGGAAATAAACAGTAGCATTAGGAAGAAGGAACAAATTTAGTCTCTGATATTTTTAAGTGGGGATGGTATAAACCCCCGGCAAAGTGATTGTACATGTTAAATGTACAATGCTTGGAATACAATTGGTCGGCATACTTAATGAATGTCTGTTCCCTTCTCTCACCCCATCTTTTTTCAAATCTTCTTAAAACTTGAATTGCATAGCACTACAAGGCTGTGGAAACTGTTCATCTATTTGGGCTTTTTCAAGAATATTTCCATGTAAACCACTTAGAAGATGAACAGAAACAACTTTACACCACCAATTAAAAACTTTTTTAAAATTCTAATTTAAATTTATGTTGTTCATATAAACACGAACTCTATCTTGGTATAAACAGCAAATTAGATAATTTTTATAGAATGGACATTTTCTAGCAATAATTTTTAAAATGGCTTCATCCTCAAAATTTCTAACCCTTGGCAGGTGTTGGAAATATAGAAGGAAGCATAGTAATTGAATGTTTATTATGAAATCAAGTTAGTTCTTCATCCTTACCATATTCGGAAGCATGTTTTTAGTTTAATGCTTATATATAACCTTGCAAATATTTAATCTTGCACATACCTACCTCTGTAAATACATTTCTTTCCAAGTAGTTTCAGATGACACTTTTACCACTAACATTTTATACAATTTTCTAGAAAATCCTCCATTAATTCCACCTATTTTTATCAGTTTTACTCAAAATATATTTATTTACTTCTATAATTTCTTACAAATAATTTTGAGCTGAAGAGGGACACTGACATCACTTGGTTCAAATCCCTCATTTTACAAAAAAGAAAAATTTAGGAGTCACTAACTTCCAGTTATTCTATCCATGTTATGCCCTAAGAATGGACAGAACAAGTAGCCACTTACATGGCAAGACTTTAGCCTCAGGCTCATACTACCTGCTGACGAATCTCTCCCCTGCCATTGTATCACAGTGCCTAAACTTCCCACCCTTAGCTATTATATCCTATTAAGGCATTAAAGTTCCCCATCAAAACTTGAACTCTAATCAGCCATTGATACTGATGCATTGATTTAAAGAAAAGAAATGTACAAATCATACAGCAACCTATTAGTGATACTGAATAGGGGTTTTAAAGGATGGGGATGGAACCAGGAAAAGTTTAATTTATTCAGCCTACATGTGTAGAATTTATACAGCCTGCCATGTGCTGTACTGAGATACCAAAAGGAGGCATGGTCTCACCTTCAAGACACATCTAACTACAAGGCATTCTTGTAAAATAACCCTGCACAATGAGATAAGGACTACTATAGAGGCATGTACAGATTGATGAGGGTGCAGAGGGTGGAGCAGATTTGTCCCATCCTATAAGGCAGAAGAACAGAGAGGGCGGTATTTAAACTTGGCCCAGATGATATGCGGCATTTATGGAGCTCCAGTATATGGACTCTGAAACCAGATTAAGTGGGTTTGAAACCCTCTACCTCTGACTGACTTTAAACAAGTATGTAGTCCTTCTGTACCTCAATTTTGTCACCTGTAAAATTAGGATAATAGAATCTATCTTATATAACTATCAAGTAAAAGTTACATATAACTTGTATAAGTAATATGTAAATTAATAAATGCAAAGCACTGAGAAAATGCTAGCTATTATTGTGGTTTCACCTATTGGGAAAATAGGATTAAGGGTCATAGACTGGGCCTCAACACCAGAGTGGTGCTGGGTAGAAATGGGCTTTTTAATTGTTTTGAATTGAGAAAGACAATGGTGCTCTATCAGCAACCAGTAGTGGAGTCTGGGCACATCCACAAAGGGTTAAGAATGGAGTCATATGATAGCACCATAACCACACCAAAGTCCCACAGCCAAATCTTATGCAGTTAATGTGAGGATTTATCCTTACTAGAATGGACCTTCGGATCAAATATAAATAATTGAAAAAAATCCTTTCGGGGGAATTGGTATGTTTTCAAACGAAAAACCTTGGAAGCTTGATATGTGAGAGAAGCCGGCAAGAAAGGGGAAAATGACACAGAACAGGAGCCTGGAAATCTGTGTTGCCTGCTTCACAACTGAGCCACAATTTAAATGTGCACTTGAAAGCAGGGTGAGAGGAAACTGATGTGTGCAGTGTGGCTGCCCCTGGGTTATTGAGGGAGACAGACATAGAACGGCCTTGACACTGACCAAGTGAGGTAAGGGATGCCAACATGGAAGTGGGATCTGAGAGGGGAAGAGGCAATGGTGGTCTTTAGCACCAAGAGGGGTGTTGACATAGTTCTGGATATCTGTCCCCTACAAATCTCATGTTGAAATGTGATCTCCAGTGTTGGAGGCAGGGCCTAGTTGGAGGTGTTTGGGTTATGGAAGTGGATCCGTCATTCACGGCTTGATGCTGCTACGTGGAATGTGTGTGTTCCCATTCTTATTAGTTACCGTGAGATCTGATCGTATAAGAGCCTGGCATTGCTGTTGCTCCCTCTCTCACTGTACCAAGCCTGCCCTCCCACTGCCTTCCACCATGAGTAAAAGCTTCCCTGAGGTCTACCCAGAAGCCAAGCAGATGCTGGAGCCATGTTCATACAGCTTACAGATCCGTGAACCAAACAAACCCGTTTTCTTTATAAATTACCCAGCCTCAAATATTCCTTTATAGCAATGCAAAATGAACAAACGCAGGTGTTTTCATAAAAAATGGAAAATTCAGTCATCAGTCAGTGAGCTTGATGTCTGGATTGGGCTCTTGCTGAGATATGTTGGTATCACATAGAAACATCTAACGAGTCCCTTCTCATAACCCAACATGAGAAGATTGATTTGGAAGGTCTGGCTGTGGTTCAACATTTTATTTTATCAGCCTATAAAACTCAAGACTGAATTTTTCTCAGTAAGTCCAAAATTACCAACTTTTCCTCTGACACAGAGAGAAGCAGGACCATTGTATGTGGTGGGGGAGGATGTCCCCAGCCTGCAGAATGACTCCAGGCTGGGGATAAGCAGGGATGGATTTAGCTTGCTCTGTTTGCCAAGATGTAGGAAAGGAGCTTTCTAGTAACATGCACCACAGCACTAAATGCTTTCATTGTGATTATAAGGTTTGGCTCTGTATCCTCACCTAAATCTCATCTCAAATTGTAATCCAGGAGGGACCTGGTGGGAGATGATTAGATCCTGGGGGTGGTTTTCTCCATGCTGTTCTCCTGACAGTAAGTTCTCACAAGAGCCGGTGGTTTAAAAGTGTGGCCCTTCCCTTTGCTCTCCCTCTCCAGCCACCATGTAAGACATGCCTTGCTTCCCTGTCGCCTTCCACCATGATTGTTAAGTTTCCTGAGGCTTTCCCAGTCAGGCAGAACTGAAAGTCGATTAAACCTCTTTCTTTACATATTATCCAGTCTCAGGTAGTTCTTTATAGCAGTGTAAACATTGACTAATACATCTGACTATGAGAACTGCTTTCTGTTTATTCACTTAAGTCTAAGGTAGTAATAGTATGTTTGTGTTTAGGAATCATTTGTACCTAAAAACACACACATTGGAATCATATGTGCCACAACAAGATGAGCACACTATGAGAGGCCTAAGGATATGAGGACTGATGCATGTTTCTCATCTCCCATGACCTCATGGCCCGCAGTCATCACTGGGTGGAATTTAAAGCATTGTCTCACTTTCTTTCTCATGGTATCAGCGTACTGATAGATACTCTCAAGTGGGGTAACTGAAGAGTGTTTCATGAAGGACATTTTACAAAGGGGTGAGCAGGGTTAAGGGAAACCAGCAAGATATAGTGATTCAGCCATGGTTGGCAATCCCCAGGCCAGAAGTAACTACAGAAGGAGTAGCTGCCAGAATTTCCAGGGTAAGCCGTGGTGGAAGGGGTGAGCTGCTCTTCAGGAGCAGTGACCTTCTGTAAAGAAGTGCAGTCATGGCCAAGAGTGCCCTTTCTTTTGTGTAATGCCAGCATCACAATCCCTGTGCCACTCAAAGAATGTTTTGGAGTTGAGGTCAAATGGATTCTTCTTTCTTCCTCTCTCTCAATTATTGAAAATCATTATACATTTTAAATCGCATATTTGGATTCTGACTTTTTGTGTAGCTTTTTGTTTTTCTGGTAGTTTTGATTGCATCTAGTTGTTTCTTCATTTGTTTTGTTTTAAGAGAAGAAATATCTTTCGCTGGGCATGGTGGCTCACGCCTATAATCCTGGCACTTGCAGAGGCCAGGATGGGAGAATCACTTGAGCCCAGGAGTTCCAGACCAGCCTAGGCAACATAGCAAGACCCCATATCTACAAAAAAATTAAAAATTAACCAGGTGTGGCACACACCTGTAGTCCCAGCTACTCAGGAGGTTGAGGTCAGAGGATCGCTTGAGCCCAGGGGTCAGGGCTGCAGTGAGCTGTGATTGTGCCACTGCACTCCAGCCTGGGTGACAAAGTGAGACCCTGTTACAAATGGAGTCAAGCTTCTTACTCATGCTAGGTATTACATGAAATTCATTTCATTTTTCTTCTTGAGGAACACTGACTTTTTCTTTTAATGTGGATGAATTACTTTCTAGGCTTGAGAGACAAATGTCATTCTGAGATTTCTTTTGTAAAAAAAAAAGATTATAAAAATTATCAGTACTTGTGTTACTGGGTTAGTTCAGTCTTTCATCTCACATTGTCTTTTCCTTAGATTTTTCACCTTTGTCTAGCAGACTAATATTATTAAACAACATGCAAAAAAAGACACAACAGTGACCTTTTTTTTGAAGTGGTACATTTTTCTACTTAATTCTAAAGTGACTTACCTGGTTGATGTAGAGTGGGTCCTTGTATTTCTTGCTCGCTGATAAAAGATGGGATACCAATATTCAGTTACAGATTAGCTCATCTTTAGATGTAATGTATTCTGAGAACCATGTTTTCAATTACCTAGAAGTACCACTGTCTTCAGGGTATCAGAGAAGTACTGGTAATGCCAAATAAGCCAGCAGCGATGTTGGAAAGTGGGAACTGCCTCTCGCTCATCTTCCCCAATTAGCTGTGATCAAGACTTTAGCCAAAACATTGAATCCCACAAAGAGAGCTAGGGGAGATATAAAATAACATTGGCAGACAGTCCTTGACTTAAAGGACTCCATCCCCTAAAAAGCACATGCCACAAATGTATTTTAAAAAGAAAATGGCCTTGAACATAATGTTAGAACAATGATAGCAGGAGAAAATGACCTAAATGGTCCTGATCCATTTCATTTTCATTCACTGAGCCAAAAACAATAAACAAAACAAAACAAAAAAAGTCATCAACATGCATCTACTGAAGAAGGTTCCAGAAGACAGAACTTTTTGAGCATGGACAGGATGTTGAGAATATGGGAGGTCAAGTGGCTCTCCAAGGAAGAATGGAGAAGAAATGGTGGATAGAGATGATCTGGTCGTTTTCAAAAGCATTTAGGAAGAAATAAACAAATATTCACTAATAACTATTCTAGGCCTGGTATTCTGCTAGGAGCTTTAAGACACATAATAAATTAAAGGGGCTCCCTGACCAGTCAGGCAATTTTTCCTATCCAAAAAGCTTGTACTCAACCAGAAGAGGTCTGCTAGAGGAAATCATGCTGCCCTGGTGAGTGGTGTGAAAGAACAGTACAAGAGGTGCAATTTGTAGCAACAATGTTGCTGGGCCTTCAGTGCCGCCCAGGATTCAACACATGCCTCTGGTCAACTTCCTCTCCCATGCTCCACAAAACCTACTTCAAATCTCCATTCTCCTCACATCTGTTCCCTCCTTGCTCTTAGCAGATGACATTGATTCACAGATCATCAAATGAAAGGAAGCCATTAAGTCTGGACCATTTCCCATTTCCTACCATAACTTCTAACATAATTTTACCCACACCTACTATCTTTTCTCCTCTGGCATTTACGATACTGATTTTTAATTATTATTTAAATGTGAGCAGTCATTTCCCAGCCTAAAAGCTTTTGATGAATTTCAATTGCTCTAAAAATTAGGACCAGCATTTACATCATGTATATGATGTGGCTGCTGACTATTTTTCCAGCCTTTTTTGTCCATACTCTTTCCTCATGGAAGTGACTGTCAGCCCTCTAGTCACTTGACCTTTCTTCCAGAATGTGTCAGTTCTGTCCTGCCTCAGGACACTTGCACAAAGTGCTCTTTCTTCCCAAATACTCTTTTTCTTCCCCTTGAGTGTATCTAGTTGATTCCTACCCCTCTTGCAGATTTCAGCTCAAACATCACTTTCTCAGGGAAGCAGTCTCAGACTAGGTCAGAACCACCTTTTAGACTTTGCTGCACCTCTTATATCGTTCTTCCATACCACTCACCGTGGCTCGTAATTAATACGTGATCAATCTCTGCCTCGCACCCTAGACTGTAAGCTCTATGACAGCAGGAACAGGGTCAGTTTTCTCTTCACCACTGTAGCCCTAGCCCCATGCACAGCACTTGTACTTGGCACAGAGTAGATGCTGGATACATAAACAAGTCAGTAATGACATTTTACTGTGAAGGCAGGCAGCCAATGCAAGGGACAGAATGTTATTAATTCTATGCCTCCAGCAATAAATACAAAAGGACTCAAAGAAGAAAAAAATCAATATGAATAAAATTTCTAGTGACATATTTATGCACCTTTTAGGAACTGGACAAGAGGGTGGCTGGGAAAGAATATATAACTCCATACCCATATGTCCTCTGCAGCACTGTCAGATTTGTTCTAAAAAGATAAAACTTCCAATAATAGATTCTAAAAGAAAAGTTGTGGGGGGTGGTGGTTTGAATGGAACAAGAAAAGAATAGCAGTTTATGTTAAAATGCTATCTTTTAGACTAAATTCTCATTAGATCTCTTTGTAAAATAGATCTACCATCCTCCTACCCAAAACACCTACAAAAAATGTATTTTAAAAATAATGGATCATAAAATAAAAAGCATGTGTGATCAGAAAGAGAAAGCTGAAGGTAGGAAACCATGGTCTATACTTTGAAAAGAGAAAACTATCTCAGGAATGCCAACAATTGTGGAGATACTTTAAATCAGGTGCTGGGAGAAATTTTCTGTTAAGGATCACGTTGAAAGTATTTTGGGCAGAGTGGGGTCTAGTCATGAAGAAGCTAGTGAGTACAATTTAAGGCAGCACTCACGCTTGGGGTCACGCAAGTGTAGGGCCAGACTTAAAAAGGAGTGCTTCCATATTGCACCCTGGGTGCCTCTCTTTCCTCATGTACTCCCAGCCCTGTGAGTCAGGAGGTCTCTGTAGCAATTAACTCTTCCAGGGAGGAGAAGGCAGCATGGATGATGCATACATGAACAAACATTGATGTGTTTCAGCCAAACATCCTTTACAAAAATAGGCAGCAGAGTGAGTTTGGCCCAAAGGCCATAGTGGCTGACCCCTGATCCAAGCTCAAGATCCACAAATGCAAGGACACGTTTGGGCAAGAATATGAAAGACTGTAATAAAAAGAACGAGACATCAGAAGAGACCTGCAGAGGTCTTTTAGCTTGGTTTCCTCGACTCTATACTGAGCAGCAGACAGTATTGGCATGTTCAAAAACATCATTTCCCCCCTCTCATATTTTAATGCAAGTGTGACTGACTAAAAATTCTAGTTTAAAAATAATTTTCCTTCAGAACTGGAGATATTGCTTGTTGTCCTCCAGTATTCTGCATGGCTGAATTGAAGTCCATCAGCATGCTGCTTCTTATTCTTTGGTAAAAACTTACCCTTTTTCCTCTGGGAACTTTTAGGATTTTCTCTTGATCTTCAGAGGAAAGAAAAAAATTAACAATGGGGAATAGTAATGGGAGAGCATAAGAAAAAAATGTCAGGATGTGTCCCAATAATATGAATGAATGAAGTTCTTCTATTGATAGAAAAAAATTCTATTTTTTTTTAAATCCAGTCATATGCTTTTTATAAGAGACATACCTAAAATGAAATGACCCAGAACAATTGAAATAAAGTTTTGGAAAGAAATTAGCTAAAGTAAATGTCAATAAAAAGAAAATATGGTGATGTTAATTTTGCATGCAATAAAATTCAAGATGAAAAGTCATTAAATGGAAAAAGAATATTTTATATTAATGAAAAAAAATTTTGAAAAAAGTAGAACAGTAAAAACCCTTAATTGACAATATGACAGCTAAAGCATAAAATTGAAAATGTTATTAATACAAAAAGAAATTGACAGAGTTGTGGGGCAAGATGGCAGAATAGAAGCAGCTCCGGTCTTCAGCTCCCAGCAAGATCAACACAGAAAGTAGGTGATTTCTGCATTTCCAACTGAGGTACCTGGCTCATCTCATAACTGTACCTGGTTATATAGTGGGTGCAGCCCACAGAGGGCTAGCCAAAGCAGGGTGGGGTGTCCTCTCACCCAGGAAGTGCAAGTGGTTGGGGAACTCCCTCCCCTAGCCAATGGAAGCCATGAGGGACTGTGCCATGAGGAAAGGTGCGCTCCAGCCCAGATACTACCCTGTTCCCATGATCTTCACAACCTACAGACTAGCTGATTCCCTTAGGTGCCTATACCACCAGGGCCCTGGGTTTCAAGCACAAAACTGAGCAGTTATTTGGGCAGACACCAAGCCAGCTGCAGGAGTTTGTTGTTGTTGTTGTTGTTTTTCATACACCAGTGGTGCCTGGAATACCAGTGAGACAGAACCATTCACTCCCCTGGAAAGGGGACTGAAGCCAGGGAGTCAAGTGGTCTAACTCAGCAGATCCTACCCCCATGAAGCCCGGCAAGCTAAGATCCACTGGCTTGAAATTGTCGCTACCAGCACAGCAGTCTGAAGTCAATCTGGGACACTCGAGCTTGGAGGAGGATGGGTGTCCGCCACTACTGAGGCTTAAGTAGTCAGTTTTTCCCTCACAGTGTAAACAAAACTGCAGAGAAGGTCAAACTGGGTGTAGCCTATGACAGCTTGGCAAAGCCGCTATAGCCAGACTGCCTCTCTAGATTTCTCCACTCTGGGCAAGGCATCTCTGAAAGAAAGGCAGCAGCCCCAGTCAGGGGCTTATAGATAAAACTCCCAACTCCCTGGGAGAGAGCACCTGGGGGAAGGGGTGGCTTTGGGCACAGCTTCAACAGACTTAAATATTTCTGCCTGCTGGCTCTGAAGAGAGCAGCAGATCTCCCTGCACAACACTCAAGCTCTGCTAAGGGACAGTCTGCCTCTTCACAGGGGTCCCTAGTGCCTCCTGACTGGGAGACATCTCCCAGCAGGAGTCAACAGACACCTCATATAGGAAAGCTCTGGCTGGCATCTGGCAGGTGCCCTTCTGGGACAAAGCTTTCAGAGGAAAGAACAGGCAGCAATCTTTGCTGTTCTGAAGCTTCCAGTGGTGATGTCCAGGCAAACAAGATCTGGAGTGGACCTCCAGCAAACTCCAGCAGACCTGCAGCAGAGGGACCTGACTGTTAGAAGGAAAACTAACAGAAAGGAATAGCATCAATGTCAACAAAAAAGATGTTCACACAGAAACCCCATCTGAAGGCCACCAACACCAAAGACCAAAGATAGATAAATCCACAAAAATGAGGAAAAACCAGTGCAAAAAGCCTGAAAATTCCAAAAACCAGAATGTCTCTTCTTCTCCAAAGGAACATAACTCCTTGCCAGCAAGAGAACAAAACTGGATGGAGAATGAGTTTGATGAATTGACAGAAGTAGGATTCAGAAGGTGGGTAATAACAAACTCCTCCGAACTGAAGGAGCATGTCCTAACCCAATGCAAGGAAGTTAAGAACCTTAAAAAAGGTTAGAGGAATTGCTGTCTAGAATAACCTGTTTAGAAAAGAGCATAAATGACCTGATAGAGCTGAAAAACACAGCACGAGAACTTGATGAAGCATACACAAATATCAATGGCCAGATCCATCAAGTGGAAGAAAGAATATCAGAGATCGAAGATCAACTTAATGAAAACAAGTATGAAGACAAGATTGGTGAAAAATGAATGAAAAGGAATGAACAATGCCTCTGAGAAATATAGGACTATGTGAAAAGACCAAACCTATATTTGATTGGTGTACCTGAAAGTGACAGTGAGAATGGAACCAAGTTGGAAAACACTCATCAGGATATTATCCAGGAGAATTTCCCCAACCTAGCAAGACAGGACAACATTAAAATTCAGGAAATACAGAGAACACCATAAAGATACTCCTTTAGAAGAACACCAAGACACATAATTGTCAGATTCACCAAGGTTGAAATGAAGGAAAAAATGTTAAGGGCAGCCAGAGAGAAAGGTCAGGTTACCCACGAATGGAAGCATATCAGACTAACAGTGGATCTCTCTGCAGAAACCCTATAAGTCAGAAGAGAATGGGGGCCAATATTCAACTTTCTTAAAGAAAATAATTTTCAAACCAGAATTTCATAATCAGCCAAACTAAGCTTAATAAGCAAATGAGAACTAAAATCCTTTAGAGACAAGCAAATGCTGAGAGATTTTGTCGGCACCAGGCCTACCTTACAAGCAGTCCTGAAGGAAGCACTAAATATGGAAAGGAAAAACCAGTACCAGCCACTGCAAAAACAATGTGCAAAAATCACAAGCATTCCTATACACCAATGACAGAGAGTCATATCATGAGTGAACTCCCATTCACAAATTCTACAAAGAGAATAAAATACCTAGGAATACAACTTACAAGGGATGTGAAGGACCTCTTCAAGGAGAACTACAAACCACTGTTCAAGGAAATAAGAACGGACACAAACAAAAGGAAAAACATTCCAACCTTATGGAGAGGAAGAATCAATATTGTGAAAATGACCATAGTGCATGAAGTAATGTATAGATTCAATGCTAGCCCCAGTAAGCTACCATTGACTTTCTTTATAGAATTAGAAAAAACTACTTTAAATTTCACATAGAACCAAAAAAGAGTTCATATAGCCAAGATAGTCCTAAGCAAAAAGAACAAACCTGGAGGCATCACGCTACCTGACTTCAAACTATACTACAAGGCTACAGTAACCAAGACAGCATGGTACTGGTACCAAAACAGAGATATGGACCAATGGAACAGAACAGAGACCTCAGAAATAATGCCACACATCTACAACCATCTGATTTTTGACAAACCTGACAAAAACAAGCAGTGGGGAAAGGATTCCCTACTTAATAAATGGTGTTGGGAAAACTGGCTAGGCATATGCAGAAAACCGAAACTGGACCCCTTCCTTACACCTTATACAAAAATTAACTCAAGATGGATTACAGACTTAAATATATGACCTAAAACCATAAAAACCCTAGAAGAAAACCTTCACAGTACCATTCAGGACATAGGCATGGGCAAAGACTTCGTGACTAAAACACCAAAAGCAATAGCAACAAAAGCCAAAATTGACAAATGGGATCTAACTGAACTAAAGAGCTTCTGCACAGCAAAAGAAACTATCATCAGAGCGAATAGACAACCTACAGAATGGGAGAAAATTTTTGCAATCTATCCATCTGACAAAGGGCTAATATCCAGAATCTACAAGGAACTTAAACAAATTTACTAGAAAAAACAACCCCATCAAAAAGTGGGCAAAGGATATGAACAGACACATCTCAAAAGAAGACACTTATGCAGCCAACAAACATATGAAAAAAAGCTTATCATCACTGATCATTAGAGAAATGAAAATCAAAACCACAATGAGATACCATCTCACACCAGTTAGATGGCAATCATTAAAAAGTCAGGAAACAACAGATGCCAGAGAGTATGTAGAGAAATAGGAACACTTTTACACTGTGGGTGGGAGTGTAAATTACTTTAACTATTGTTGAAGACAGTGTGGTGATTTCTCCAGAAATACCATTTGATCCAGCAATCCGATTACTGGGTACATGCCCAAAGGATTATAAATCATTCTGCTATAAAGACACATGCACACTTATGTTTATTGCAGCACTACTCACAATAGCAAAGAGTTGGAGCAAACCCAAACGCTCATCAATGATAGACTGGATAAAGAAAATGTAGCACGTATACACCATGGAATACTATGCAGCCATAAGAAAGGATGAGTTCATGTTCTTTGCAGGGACATGGATGACACTAGAAACCATGATTCTCAGCAAACACAGGAACAGAAAACCAAACACTGCATGTTGTCACTCATAGGTGGTAGTTGAACAGTAAGAACACATGGACACAGGGAGGGGAATATCACACACTGGGGCCTGTTGGGGGTGGGGGACTAGGGGAGGGATAGCGTTAGGAGAAATACCTAATGTGGATGACAGGTTAATGGATGCAGCAAACCACTATGGCACTTGTATACCTATGTAACAAACCTGCACGTTCTGCACATGTATCCCAGAACTTAAAGTATAATTTTAAAAAAATTGACAATTGCACAAACATACTAGGAGACATTAATATATATGCACCAGAAATCGATGATCAAGTGAACAGAATTAAAGAATATAATTAACAAACTTGATCTAAAACATATTTACACCTTTTCAAACAAAGAGAGAATGCATATTATTTTCCAACACTCATGAAATAGCTACAAAAATTGAATGTAAGTCAAAGGGAAATACTTCAAATTCCAAGAAATTTTTGAAAGCATAAATTATAACGTTTTGATTCTCTGATAAGAATTATGTAAAAGTAGGAATTAAGAGAATAAAAACATTTAAAAATGTTTCTATACAATTCAAAGTGTTCTGACATTAAAGCTAAAATTAAAAACTTTTAAAATTAAAAATGAGAAATAATTATCTAAAACTTAAGTAATATAGTCAAAGTAGTACTCAGGAAATAGCATATCAACTTTAATATATTTTAAAACAAATTGTAAACCATGTTAACTCAAAAAACTACCAAAAACAAAAAAGCAAATAATAAAACATGAAAAGTGAAATGCCTTTGTTGGAAAATATGATTTGTTCAGTAATATTACAAGGGTTTCCCTTGAAAAGAGCAATGAAATATATCTTTGATAAGTCTAATTATGAAACAACAAACCATGTTAGGATGGACGATTTGTCTCTATCTCCATTAGAGATGGAGATTTGTTTTAACTTTTGCAGATTACTGAAAGTCAGTATTTCTATGATGTGAATGATTTTCCTGGAAAATATACATAACAAAACTTTTGAAGAAATTAGAGAAAGAATGAATCTGAATAGATAGAAACTACAGGAGAAATTTAAAAGGTGTCCAAACATCTCTGTTAGAAAAAAAAAATGCAGCCAGGCATAGTGGCTCATGCCTGTAATCCCAGCACTTTGGGAGGCCGAGGTGCGCGGATCATGAGGTCAGGAAGTCAAGACCAGCCTGGCTAATACGGTGAAATGCCATCTCTACTAAAAATACAAAAAATTAACTGGGCGTGGTGGCGCATGCTGTAGCCCCAGCTACTAGGGAGGCTGAGGCAGGAGAATCGCTTGAACCCGGGAGGCAGAGGTTGCAGTGAGCCGAGATCATGCCACTGCACTCCAGCCTGGTCAATAGAACAAGACTCTATCTCAAAAAAAAAAAAAAAAAAAAAAAATGCGCTGGGGCAAGAGGACCATGGCAGCATAAGTGTCAACCTCCCCAAATCCCTCTCAAGAAACAGAACAACTGGGATAAAAGTAATCCTTTTTCCCTTTGTGTTGGCCACCTTGCATAAAAACATCATTACTGACTTGTTGATTTATTCAGCCTCTGCTTTGCTGCAAGTGTTATGCTAGGAGCTAAGTCTACAATGGTGATGAGAGAAGTGACCCTGTTGCCGGCTCTCATGGAGCTTGCTAGTGAGGGAGGTGGAGACTGATCAAATGTTGAATTATAAGCTCCGGGTGAGTGGTGTGAAAGATACAAAAGGTGCAGTAATGTCTAAAAGGTGGTCCTGACCTAGTCTGAGACTGCTTCCCTGAGAAAGTGATGTTGGAGCTGAAAGCTGCAGGTGGAGTAGGAATTTACCAGGTAAACTCAAAAGAATGGAGCATTTAGGGAAAAGGAATCATTTTTGCTAATGGCCTAAGGCAGCACAGCCCAGGAATTGAAAGAAAGCCCAAGTGCCCTTTTGTGATCCATTCCTTGAATGTAGGTGGAACCTGAGCTTGCTTCCAACTAGTAGAATATGTCTGAGGTGGTGTAATACACATGAGCACATGTACCTGATCACATTACCTAAGATGGCAACACATTGTGTAAGGAGACTTTATCTCCCTTGCTGGCTTCGAGGAAGCAGGCAGCACATTGGGACAGTTCACATGATGGGGAATAAGGGTGGCTTCCCACCAATACCCAGCAGGAAACTGAGACTCTCAGTCCAACAGCCTACAAAAATGGAGTGCTGCCAATAGCCACATGAGCTTGAAAGTAGATCCTGCCTCCTCTGAGACCTCAACCCTGGCCAGTACCTTAGTGATAGCTTTGTGAGACCCTGAAGCAGAGGACCTGGCTAAGCTAAGCCCAGACTTTTGACTCACAAAAACTGTGAGATAATAGATGTGTGTTATTTAAAGCTGCTAAATTTGGTAATTCATGACCTAAGGACTAATGATCACTCTCATGAAGGAAAGTTAGGTGGCACAATCATGGCTCACTGCAGCCTCTATCTCCCAGACTCAGGCAATCCTCCCACCTCAGCCTCCAAGACAGCTGGGAGCACACTCTCATGCCACCATACCCAGCTAATTTTTTGTAGATATGGGGTTTCAACATATTGCCCAGGCTTGACTCAAACTCCTGGCCTCAAGCAATCTGCTGGCCTCAGCCTCCTAAAGTGCTGGGATTACATATGTGAACCACTGCACCTTTTATTGAACTGTGTGCCTGTTTTCATTTGATACATAGTGGGGTGACTGTAGTTAACAATAATTTATTAAATATTTCAAAATAGCCAGAAGATAAGATTTGAAATGTTTCCAACACAAAGAAGTGATAAATGATTGATGCAATGGATGGCCCAAGTACCCTGATTTGATCATTATACATTTCATGCATGTATCAAATATCGTATGTACCTCATAAATATGTATAATTATGTATCAATAAAAAATAAGCAGAAAAAAAGCAAGGCAGCATTCTACCTTGCTCACTAAAATATTTGCTCTTAAAGCCTTCCGCTACCACATAGGCAGCCTGACTACCTTTAGGTTGACATGTTGTGAGGAGGCCCAAATTGGCACATGCAGAGTAACCATGTGAAAAGTCCCTGAGACTACAAGAAAAGAGAACTGCCCAGCCAATCCTTGCACTAGCCCCTACTCATTCAGCTCTAGCCCCCATCTGACTACAACAGAGACCTCAGCCAGAAGCACACAGCCAAGTCCTTCCAAAATTCCTGACCATACCAACGGAGAGAAGCAATTTTTTTTAAGTTCTAGGGTGATTTTTTAAATAAAGCAATGGATAACTGAAATAGATAGTAATACTATAATAAACATTGATTTAATTTGGATAATAATATTAAAAACCCAACTTGTTATTTTGAAAAGTAGTTAAAAAAAAAAAGAAGTATTTATTTTGTATGAACTCTGTATGTCCAGATACCCAAGTAGTATGTAACAGAAAGTTTCCCTGTGTAGATGTATTTCTCCTAATAGATGAAAAGAGTGATTGAATATCATTACTTTCTAACCCAAATGAATGAATGAATCTAAACATTGAGCATCAACAAATGCCAACATCACAAAAAAAGAGTGGCAAATAGATACATGTGCTTCCTGATGGACAAACATGCTACCTTTGAACATGTATTGCAACAAAACAAAACACTAAGGACCAAGGCTGTGGATTTACAGGAACTACAATTTATAGAAAATACAAAGGATTGTGAAAGATGTGAAACTATGTCATAGGCATGCATTCAGCAAAATCCAGACCTGTAGGATCCACTACTGTAGACACTAGCCATGTGTGGCTATTAAGTACCTGAAACGTGGCTAATCGAAATTAAGATACGTTGTACATATAAAATATACACTAGATTTGTATCCAAAACAGAATGTATTATATCTCATTAATCATTTTTATATTGATTACATGTTATGCCTGGATTCTCATTTTGTGTCTATTGAGTAACACTGGTCCACACCATAGGAAACTTCATGATAACTTAATTTTCTCAACAAATAAATTGCAAGGGGAAAAAAGTTATAAAAGAAAAACCTAAAACTCAAAACAGACAAAAAATATATTCAATTGCAATGTGTGGACCTCGTTTGTGATTCAAACGAATTTAAAAATATGATTTATGATCCAGTTGGAAAATTGAGCACTGATTTGATTTTATTAAGAAATTATTGGGCTGAGCACTGTGGCTCATGTGTAGTCCCAGCACTTTGGAAGGCTGAGGTGGGAGGATTGCTTGAGCCCAGGAGTTTGAGGCTGTAGTGAGCTAGGATTATGCCACTGCACTCCAGCTTGGGTGACAGAGAGAGACATCCTCTCTAAAAAAAAGAAAAGAAAAAGAAAAAAATTATTTTGATAATTTAAGTTTGATAATGGTATTGGGGATATGATTTAATAAAAATATTTCTCATTTAGAGATCCACATTGAAATACATATAGTCATACATATTTATCATTTACAGGAGTGATATACTATCTGGGATATGCTTCAAAATAGTTTTTAAAATAACAAATTTAACAAGATTGATCATGAGTTGATAATCATTGAAGCAGAGTGATAAATGCATGGAAGTTCATTATGTCATATTCTCTATGTTTTTGTAAGTTTAAAATTCTCAATAATAAGAAAGTTATTGAAACGAAACAACTCAAAGAAACACACCAGGGCTTGGTACAGTGGCTCACACCTGTAATCCCAGCACTTTGGGAGGCCAAGACAGGCGGATCACTTGAGGTCGGGAGTTCGAGACCAACCTGGCCACCATGGTATCTAGTGAAAGCCTGTCTCTACTAAAAATACAAAGATTAACCAGGTGTGGTGGTGCATGCCTGTAATCCTAGCCACTCAAGAGGCTGAGGCATAAACATCACTTGAACCTGGGAGGTGGAGGTTGCAGAGGGCCGAGATCGTGCCACTGCACTCCAGAATAAATTCTTTTTTATTTTCATTTTTCAAAATAACAAGTTGGGTTTTTAATATTATTATCCAAATTAAATCAATGTTTATTACAAACAAAAAAAATGCACCAGGCCAAGTTTTATTGTAGAACAATGTCTAACAAATAATTGGTAGGTAATATAAACTCTTCCTTTGCTATACAAAGCTTCTCAGCTCATTCTTTGAGACTACTATAACTCTAATAGTAAAACCAGACAAGGATATAGTACAAAAGCCAGAAAATTCTAGGCCAATATAATTCCTGAACACATCTATGAAAGTCCTAAGTAGTATATTAACAAATCGAATGTAGCAATATACTAAAGACTAAAGGCCATTCCATGTAATTTATTGCATGTAAAGATTAAAGAGAAAAATGTGGAGAATTTCAGTAGATAACAAAATTGCGTTCTATAAAAATCAATTCCCATTCATGTTTAAACCAAAAAATAAAATTGCTAGCAAACCTGAATATAGAAGTCAACTTACACTTTTTACCCTCATGCTTCTGAATTCCATAAATATTCAAGATACCTAATATGTTCACTACTTGTGTAATTTTTTAAAAATTGAATAAGTCATGTACAAATGACCACATTTACTGCATAACTGTTATATCATTCACCTTCATATCATTGTCAGAAAAGCCTTTGCCACAAGATCAGAAGTAATACAAACTTCTAAAAGTGTAAAAGTAATGGGAATGAATAAGAGGACATAAATTTATGTCCTCTTTGATTTTTGATACATATCCATATACTAATTAGAATTCAGGGCCCATAGAGTATTAATGCCTTCCCAAATTATCTAAGTCATGTCTTTTCAGTAGATTCACAAACAACAATAATTAGTTTGAGGATATGCTAAACGTCCTGATTTGATCATTATACAATTTATATATGATTGGCATATCAATTATACTCCACAAATACAATTACAATATATCTATAAAAAATAAGAAACTGGTACTTTTAATAAAAAGTAATTAGTTTCAATTATTGTGAAGAAATTTGTGAGTTCTTAGTAAATTTAATGGTTCTAGCACGCAGTTTAAAAATCATTCTTAAAACTTCTTGAACATTGTTGGCACATGAAAGACTACACTAGCATATTAAGAAGGTGGGGACAGAATAAGAAAAAGGTAATCTTCTGAAAGTAAAAACAAATGTAATGTGACCATAACAACAAAAGCTGAAGAAACAGCTTACAAAGAGTTAGAAAATGACCAATCCTTGTGTCGAGAAGATATGGCTCAAATGGTCTGAAAACATACAGCCAGGAAATTCCAGCAACAAAACTGAAGAATTGATGGGGCACAGATTTATTCCTAATTATGGAAGCCTGCGGAATGAGTGCCCATTTAGGCAACAGGACATAGGAAAGAGAAATCCAGATAGTAGTCAAAAACTTAGCAGGCAAGCAGGTATTCTCATAATTGTCTAACAGGAATCTCATGGTTAAAATGCCTACTTTGAATGCTCAATTTGATCCCCTAAATCTCTGCTTTCCCACAACTCATTTAATGGAATCAGCGAGTAGCTAAAGCTAAACCCTAAAAGTCATCACTGATCGCATTCTTCCCTCTGCACAACCTTCATGAATCTCCCCTCACTGCCCCACACACATCTTATGTCTCAAATCCTGTTTATGCTACTTTGAAACATCTTAGATCTGCCCATTTCTTTCTCTTTCGACAACTACCTTCTTAGTCTAAGCCACCATCCTCCCTCACATAGACTACAATGATGACTTGACTGGTTTCCATGCTCTCTCCCTTATCTGCTATGTTATATGCTGCACACAGCAGCCATATTCATGCAAAATTTGGAGCAGCCAATTTAGACCACAACATTAAGGCCTGGAGTTCAGAATGGCACAGAAAGAAGACAGAGCATAGATTCCTGAACAATTATGCCATTCTTGTACTGCTTATTCTCAAACAGAGTAAATTAAATTTTATTGAAGCCACTGTGTTTTGAGGTTTTGTGACAGCCAACTAAGTATAACTGCATCTTAATCCATAATTTATGAGGGGGGATGCAGTCTAAGAAAGGGCATGTCCTTAAAAGAAGCAAAGCCTGTCCCGTCTTTCCCTGCCTTCCATGGAGGCCCTTGCAAACATGGCACCATCACCTCAATGGAAGTTACAGCCTGTGTTTCACAGGCTGCTAGAAGTGGCAAAGTGAGCAACGGTTCAAGGCAAGATTTCAGCAGAGCAAGGCTAAAGTCTGCCTGAGGGGACATACACTGTCCTTTAGAAGGAGGAGAACTTATTCTCCGGTAATATGTATATGTTTCCCTATAAGATTACTTGTCCCTAGAAGGCAGAGATTTTATCACATCAATTCCTATAGGCCCAACAGGGTCCTGAGCATAGTAAGTGCTCAAGAGACATTAATGAAATTGCTTAAAGGCCTTTCTGAGATGTGCCACCACAGTGGTGAGATGATGTCTCACCACTGTAAGACCAGCTGGAGCTTGGCCTCCCTCTTTGTCAGTTGATAATTGTGAATTTTAAAGTCTATTCATTACCATGTGTACATTTGATATTAAAATGCTAGGGAAAATTTCTTGCATTGCTTTGTTTATGTACCAGCCTGAATAGTACCACATGGAATTAGATGCCTAATAAATGCTTTCAGATAGTAGTAATGACAAAAAGAGCTCATATTAAGTTTTTAAAATCTAGGCATGATGCGTTAAAAAGGATTTAGATTGTACCTAACAACAGTTACTGACAACATGAGAGCTGATACTGTGTTAGATTCTATATAATGATATAGTGAGCACATGATATGAGGTTATAAAGAAATGAGATTAGTTCAATAAGTGTATGTGAGAGTAAGTCGTCTTGTCATTACTCCTCAGAGATATTAATGATTACCCTGGAAAAAAGTACAAACATTTTTGCTAGCCCATACACATTTTTCTGAGCCTGCATAAGGAGTAAACATTTCTGCTGCTTTAAAGTAGCAAAAATTTGATGGTGGGGATGGGAGGAAAGAAGAAGGAAGTAGGATATTAATCTACATATCCTGCTCAGGTTGATTCTGGAGTATCATGAAAGTCACTAGGAGTTCTATTTGCATTAAGACTGCCTTGGGCTGTGGAAGGAAATTATTAAGAGGTCTTTGGGAATGGTGGAACTGTCTGGAATGGTGAGATTATTACTTCCTAACAAAAGGAGACAGAGAAGATCAAGTGTAGGGGCAGGTTCCTTTATTTAGACATAGAATTTACTCTGAGGCGGGAGACGCCTAAGGCACCTGGGCTCCTAGTTGGCAGCGACGCCGTGATCACTGATGTTGTTCACACAGTGGCCATTCCTGACTCCCTCCTTCCTTGCTGGCAGAGCTTTCCTCCCATTGTAGAGACTGAATATGCCAACTTTCTCCCTTTTCAGCCTCCTTTGCAGCTACAGCATGGGTGCATATCTAATTCTAGCCAGTAGGGCCCAAGGAAAATATGCCAGGGGCTTCTGGGAAAGATTTCACATCTAATAAAAAGACAGAGAGATGTACACTAAACAAAACACCACTTTCCTTCCTTGCTCCTGTGTTTTTGTGTGAAGCCATGATGCTTAGAGCTATGGTAGGCATCTTGTAACCACACACAGATAAATCTTCAATACATCGAGGATAACAAAAGGAAAAAAATGGGAAAGAGCCAAGAATCTTGATATTCTTGAGTTACTGACCCCACCCTAGAAAAGCCTACTTCAAGACTTCCTGCTGTGGAGGAAATTAAATCCCTGTTCCGTAAGCCACCTTTAATGGGCTATTGGGACCTTTTTATTAGAACAGGATGGTACCATTCAAATGTCCTCTAGGTAAACACTTGGAAAGTTGTTTTGGGTATTGAGGTGAGAGATCCATGAAAAACAGAACACTTTGAAATGTGTTTAAAAGTGACAATCACTGATGGACCAAGAGCCTTACCCAGCACTACAATTGACAAAGCATGAAGCTACTGGATGAGCACAGCTGCAGGAAACGTGGCTGCAGAAGGATGGCAGTCAGGCTAGAAGAGGCCACCCTGCATCAGAATAAAGAGCAGTGAGAATGACCCCAAAATCCAAAAGCAATCAATGCATTGAAATGAGTCACAGAGCAGCAGCTCCCAACCTTTTTGGCACGAAAGACTGGTGTTGTGGAAGGCAATCTTTCCACAGTGGGCAGGGCACAGTGGGTGTGGAGGGTTGGATGGTTTCAGGATGAATCTGCTCCACCTCAGATCATCAGGCATTAGATTCTCATAAGGAGCATGCAACCTAGACCCCTGGCACGCACAGTTCACAATAGGGGTCATGCTCCTATGAGGATCTAATGCCACTGATCTGTCAGGAGGCAGAGCTCATGTTTGCTTGCCCGCTGCTCACCTCCGGCTGTGCACCTGCCACAGGTTCCCTAATAGGCCACTGATGGGTACCAGCCTACAGCTGGGGGATTGGGAACCCCTGTCTTAGAGACAGTGAGAAGGGAGGGTGTATTAGTCCATTCTCACACTGCTATAAATAACTACCTGAAACTGATGATTTATAAGTAAAAGGTTTAATTGGCTCACAGTTCTGCAGGTTGTACAGGAAGCATGGCTGTGGAGTCCTCAGGAAACTTAGCATCATGGCAGAAGTCGAAGGGGAAGCAGGTACATGGCTGGAGCAGAAGGGAGTGAGCAGAGGGGAGGTGCTACATGCTTTTAAACAACCAGATCTTGTGAGAACTCATGAGAACAACAAGGGGAAAATTCCCTCCCATGATCCAATCACCTCCCACCAGGCCCCTCCTCCAACACTGGGGATTACAATTCAATATGAAATTTGGGCAGAGACATAAATCCAAAATATATCAGAGGGGCTGGGATAATTTGGAAGGGGAAGAGAGGACTGTAAGTCCTAAACCTTTGTGTTTGTTTCACAATTTGTTGATTATTTCACAAAGCTGGTATGACCTGGGAAAACAAATGAAAATCTAGAATGATGATTATGTGTCTATAGCATCATAGGTGCAGTTCAGCAGAACAGAACATTTAAAAAGCCTTGGCAAGAGCCAGGGGCTTTAATTATATTGGGTTATTTTAATTAAACAGTATGTACAGACATACTGTCAATTTTTAGGATAGTGCTATGTTCATTCGTACTGAGTTTAAATGAATTTGAAGGGCCAATCGATTTCCTTACATACAACTTGTGGTGTAATGTATCTGTGGGAAATCCAGTCCATGTGTCCAACTCCAAAATTCTGACTTTCAGAGCAGGCCATAGGCATGCTTCTTTGCATGAGGAGCCCCTCGACATCCTATGAATAATGAAGAAAGTATTTGGGGACTGGTAGGTGGCCCTGAAAGTATAATATGATTAATACCCCAGACAAATATGGGATACACAATGTTCCCTAGCCTCTGATTAATAGATATAGATGAATAGGAAACTCACCATCAGGAAATAAAGAGGTGCATAGCCTAGGCCTAGGACTTCACATTGTGTATATAAATGTTGAGGTAGGCAACAGTGATTTCTTCTGGAACCTACAGCCAAGCTCCATGCTGTACTACTGTGAAGTAATAGTAGGTTCAGCTTTCCTTTGGAGAAAATGCTCTCTTGCCCTTGTTTCAGAGGGGAAAATGAGGAATAATGCTTAAAAGAAGCAAACACAACAAAGTATTTTTCTTTTTCCTGGTGTTACTAGCCAATATCTGCAAAATACAACCATTGGGTCTGCCAGCTTGTGTTTCCTTTGTTTAGCTAAAGACAGTGTTTTTGTCCCACGGACAAAATTCAGGCTCTCAGACAATTAGAATGGTGAGTAATATTGGGTGAAAGGAAGAAAAGTGGGGAACAGGGACTCTCGCAAGGCCAGAGTCCCTGCTAGAGTGCTTCTCGCCTGGTTGTTTGAATCCCAGTTTTTACCCAGGAAGAGGAGGGGCCAGGCTTCTCCCCACTGCAAAAGGTGGGAACTTTCCAAGGTCCACCTCAGTGGGCAGGCTGGTCAGGGTTTCTCCAGGGACCTCCTCCCATCTGGCTATCTCAATTGTACGGCCAAAGTGTCAGTGCAACAGCCACACAGACCAGAGTAGGTAAGTAAAGAAAGTACAGATGGGAGGTGGAAACCCCTTTTTTGGAAAAATCGAAGTTGTTATAACTGGAAAAGGAAGTGGTGTCTAAGAAGAATTTGATTATTCGTTTGGTTTTGTTAAGATGGGAGATATTCAAGTATGTTTATATGGTAAGGAGAAGTCAACAGAAAGGCAGCACTTTAAAGTTCAGAAGAGAGAAGTGACAACTGAGGAAAGGGACCCGATGAGACTGGTGGGGCTTGGGGAAATTAACCTGGGGCAAAAGGAGGGACACTTCGCTTCCTGAGCCAGGAGAAGAAAGAAAACTGTGTGTGTGGAGTCCTGTACTTGTCAAGATTAGCCAGGTTATACTGTGGCAACAATCCCACAATCTCTGTGGCTTTCAACAGAAAAGATTTATTTCTCCCTCATACCCGTGTCCAGAACCAGTTGACTCTGACTTGATTCCATGTTGTCCACATTTCAGGATTTAAGTGAGAGGATTAGCCCCTATCTGGAATACTGCAATCTTGGTGGCAGAAGGAAAAGAGAGAATGCCAAACCATACCCAAGCTCTTAAAGCTGCTGCTGGGAAGGGAAACACACGATCTCCGTATACATTTCATGACTGGAGCAACTCCCATGATCATGTCTGAGTTCACCAGAACAGGGACATAGAGAGGGGCTGTGAATATGGAGAACAACAGTAGACAGGGGCTTTGACCATGGCAAACAATATCATCTACGACTGAGCCATCCTGCTTTTGTTAGTGAAAAAGTTGCTCCTTCATTCATTCAGCAAATGTTGAGTAAGCCCCTACTTTGTGCCTGGTGCTACACTTTTCTTGTAGACCTCTAAATAAGACCGACCTTCACTCTTGTAGATATTACAGTTTAGAGAATGTCCACCTGATGGCCTTAGTTTTTCTTATTGGCATAGGGGACTACATCATCTGCTGAGAGAGAGGAAGTTGTTTGAAAGTAAGGAGTTTGAGGAGAGAGGCAAATATTTCAAATCACCACTGAACAAGAAGAGAAGGAAAGCTGAATGGGGGAAATAAAAGGATTGCCTGTCAGCATTATGGCTGTCACTGTGGTTGGCAACCTCATGGCTATGTTCCCTGTCAGTTCGCAGTCTCCTGGATACTCTTAAGAGCAAAAAAGGTAAGGATCTGGGAGGGCTAGGAGACATGGGAGCCAGAGGTGATGCTGAAAATATGAAGGAACAGAGTCTGGCTAGGTAATAAGAAAAGAAGCAAGGTCACATGGGCAAATGCTGAGCAAGAGAGAAAAGTCTTGGGAGCTAAGGTCAGGTGTATTGGGAGGAGAGTGAGTGACCTAAAACGGCCAGATGAACCAATCAAGAAATGCATTGCTGCAGTTTAAGGTTTCACAGGTGGGGCAGTTCTTGGTCTAGAAGAGTCTAGGGTGTGGAAACTGGGTGGGGACTGGTTTATGATTATCCCGGCTTTAATTGTTCCTAAGACACTGTCCCTGTAGTCAAGGGTTATGTCCATGTGCAGCTTTATATTGATTCACTCAAATGTTGAGTTTACTGGGAAGAATGAACAAACTCCCTATACTATTGTGTCTCCCACTCCTCACTCCAGATCCCAGTCATTTCTTACCTGATTGGAAAAAAGAGCTGCGGAAAATATAATGTTTCTTTTTAAAGTCCTCCAGTGCTTCTTTGTACGGTACTCTCTGGATACTAGGTGTTCATGCATTCCTCTTGAGTTGAATCATGTTGAGATTGTTCCCTTTTCTGCTTCCTACTCAATAGCAGGAGTTTTCAGACTCCTTTTGGCATCTAAAAACATTCAGCAACTTTGAGAATTATCCTTCCTTGGAAGAGGGCAAAAATGGTGCTCATACCTTTCATGTAAAGCAGCATGGTAACAACAGAAGGTGAGAATGGAAACAGAAGGAAAGAAAATGGGAGAAGGGAAAATATTTTAAAGGGTTACAAGAAAATCAGTGTTTTTTAGTTCAGTTTTATTAAGATCTAATTTATATGCCATTCACCAATTTTAAGTTTAGAATTCAATGAATTTTGACAAATGTATATAGTTGTATAACCACATATATCATTCTTATCACTCCAAAAAGTTTCCTCAGTCCTCTTTCCAGTTATTCTGCTTAACTCCAGTCTCTGACAACCACTAATCTTCTCCCTTTCACTATAGCTTTGCCTTTTCCAGAATTTCAAATAGATGGAATCAGACAGTATATAACCTTTCATGTTCAACTTTTTCAAGAAAACCAGTCTTATATGGAGGATGTGTAAATAGCATGTAGATTAGGGAAAGGTAAGGAAAAGAAATCGTAAAGTTCACCAGTCTGAGTGCTAACAGTTTCTCAGATCCTTTGGTCGAAGGATTGCCAGGCTCAGGTAATCCTTCCACCTCACCCTCACTACAGAGAATCTGAGACTACAGGCACACGCCACCAAGCCTGGATACTTCTTGTGTTTCTTGTAGAGACGGGATTTCACCATGTTGCCCAGGCTGGTCTCAAACTCATGGGCTCAAACAATCAGTCCGCCTCAGCCTCCCAAAGTGCTGGGATTATAGGCATGAGCCACCAGGCCCAGCTTTAAATGCTAGCTCTTAAACTGTCTTTCAGGGGAGGCCATTTCAAGATGAAATCTTGGATCTGTTGTCAGTGATAATTTCATAGTTCTAAACCCCAGTTAATTCTGAATTGGACCAGTTTAAGCATGTAGTTCCATAGAGAATGTGCCTACTTCTATCTCAGGCAAATGGTGGTTGTCCTATTGTCATCTTTTCCTCTGGAGACTGCTGTGAGGATTCACATCACTAATACTTGTGCAGGCCTCACTCTTTAACTTAACAAGCAATGTCAATACGATATTTTTCACTTGCATTTATATAAGACCTTTTTATTTTAAAACTGCAAATTCAACTCAAAGATTACAAGATCAAATTTTGCATCTTAAAAAAAATACTACCATAAACAAAGCCCACATTGTAATCAGAATCCTACTTTCTTTTCTGCATAAAGCAGCATAGAACAATGGTCAGTTACAGATACATGAAGCTAAACAAGAATTTGTACTGTAAATAAAGTAGGTTATATAAATTTTAAATGAAGAAAAGCAACAAATTAAGGACAAAAATGATCTTTTCCTTCTTTGAATTGTACTCTTACAACTAATATTTAAAAAAAACTCCCAAAATCAAATATTCAAAAATAATTTGTTTAAATGCGTTAAAAAAATTATTTTCCCCAGTAAACACAGGGATGATCAACCAAAAAAAAAAAAAAAAAAAAAAAACACAAAAACCCTCTTGTTTTTTGCTGAAAATAATCTAATTGTATTACTATTTACTACATTACTGAGTGCCTGGAGATACCTCCCACTTCCATATTTGCCCTGTATTGTATCTACGTGTAGATGGAGGTGACTGCAAAAATATGTGCTGACTTCAAGACAGTGCGGACTGAAGTTTTCTCTATCTGAAGAAGTCTCAGCCATGCCTCCAGTTTCGAGATGAATTTCAATTCACAAGTTCCAGTACCACCACCACCATCACTGGCCCCAGAGATAATGAGACTGCTAGTAACCTGAAAGACAATCTATAAAGATCCTGTAATCGTTTTCACTATATCACTTTTTCCTGGCTACTTGTATCCGATAAAACTTCAATTTATTTTTAAGCTGATAATCTTAGCTTTATGCGAAAACGCAACCATGCATGAGAACTGCTTGTCTTTCTTGGAATGGTCTGTATTTGGATGAAGTCATCAGACGTCATTATACTTCTTTATTTGGGGATTGCCAACTCGTTTCCCGGGATTTAAAGACTATAACGATGATAAAAGTCAGTTTCACACCCTGTCAAAGACTTGGCCCGTTGCCTTTTCTTCCCGGCAATACTCGGTTGGTTCAATTAGGTCTTGTCCCCCCATTATCTGTGAGGACTGAATTCAACCCTCGCCTTTCAACGCAGGCTCTTTGCTCGGGGAAAGTCAAACCATCCCTCAAAGGATCAAAGAGCTCAGCCGTAGACGGAGCCGCCGGAGGAAAGCGGAGTCGCTGCGTCAGATGAAAGGGCCCCATCAGCCTCACTCCTCAAGGCAGCTTCTGGGATTTTAAAGACAGGGTCAGGAGGATCAGGAGGGACAAGTAGAATGGAGGCGAAAGGCTGGATCCTTAATCCAGGCCGGAGACAAAGGTGAGTAACTGCTCGTGGTGAACGGGAGATAGGCAGCGGGAGGCTCCTCGCCCACTAGCCGGGTGGCGTGACTTCAGGAGCACTCAGAAAACCGGCCAGGACTGGGTAGGACAGAAGGTCCCAGCCGGGGCTGGCGAACCGGCTACTCGCGGGTGGGGCGAAGCTAGGAACGCCCTCTCCAGGCCCCGCCCTCCCGCGCTGGGCCGGGAACTGGAACTTAGGCAGGCGCCCGGGTCACGCGCCGGGGCTGCCCCGCAGCCTCCAGCTTCCCGGGGCCGGCGTCTCGGAGGAAAAGCGCGTGCCTCACGTCCTCCTCCCCGCTCCGCCCCCTGCGCACTGCGCACGCGCGGCCGCGTCCCGCCCCTTCTCGGCCCCGAGAGGGTGACGGGTGAGGGCGGGGGAGCCGAGGTGGGGAGGCCGCCAGAGCTCCCAGACTGCGAGCACGCGAGCCGCCGTCACCCACGCCGCGTCACGGCTCCCGGACCCGCCCTCCCCTGACCCCTCCCCTCTCTCCGTTTCCCCCTCCTCCTCCGACCGAGCGGTGGCTTAAGCAACGGAGCGCGGTGAAGCCCATTTTTCTCCTTCCTCGCAGCCGCGCCGGGGAGCTCGCGGCGCGCGGTCCCTGCCCTCCGGCCCGAGATGAATGCTGCGGTAGAAGCCGAGTTCAACATCCTCCTGGCCACCGACTCCTACAAGGTAGCGCTCGGGGCGGGGGCAGGTGACGAGGAGCCGGGCGCGCAGGGCACGAGCGCGGGGCTGAGGGGCGGGGGCGGCTGGGGCGGCTGGGGCGGCTGGGGCGGCTGGGGCGGCTGGGGCTGGAGTCGCGGCGCGGGGAGGCCCGGGCGGCGGCGGCGGCGGCGGCGGCGGCGGCGACTGGGGCAGGTGAGGCGGCACCGCAGTGAGCAGGAGGTGGCTTGAGGAGGATGGAGGGCTGGGCGGCGGAGGCGGGGCCTGGGGGCGCGCGGCGGCGGGGGCGCGGCGGGGTTTGAGGCGGGCCCCTGCGGACTCCCGGGCTCCGGGGCTCCGGGGCTCCGAGGCTCGGGGCTCCAGGCTCCAGGCTTGGGCGTCTCCGCCGAGTGCACGCCCTCCCCTGAAGCGCGGCCTCTTGGCCTGGAGCTGGTACCAGTTAGGTAACGGCCCCAGGGGCCCACGGTGGAGGGAGAGCTAGCGGGGCTTTCCCCGCCGAGCCAGCCGTGCGCGCTCTCCCCTCGCTGTGCAGGTAAGTCTCTTCCAGGGGACTTGGTAGGAGAAGTCCTGGCGCGGGCGCCGGAGCAGCCGCGGTCCTCTGTCTGAGACCCCGGCGCGAAGAACACTCGCGTGGCCCCTGTAGCTGTGCTGAATACCCCTTTCCACTCCACCGGGCTCCGTTTCAAACTCCTTTGCACCTAGTGGTTGCTCGTGCTTCTTACCCCTTGGTATAGAAGCCCATCTGCTCTTAGTGCTTTTGGGTCACTACAGGATTTCTGTGAAAAGGAAAGTGAAACACGAGGATTTAAAGGAACTGTGTTTTAACCCTGGAGAACTTGTCTAGAGGGAAATAGCACAACGTTGCGTTCACATGCCCTTTGAACACTTGCATGGGTAGCTGCCACATTCTGTTGATATGAAGCACATAGTAGTAGTAAAGGGAAGAGGTAAAGTAAATTTTACTTCTTGAGCAACATGGTGATTTGGAATACGGTGGTAAAACATAGTACTCTCATGTTTTTGTTTTGGTTCTTTTTTTCCTTTGTTTTTAGCCCTCCTCCGATATTCTAAGAAAGTGTTTTAGAGAATCCCATTTTACTTAAGTTTTATTTTGTCTGTTTCTTTCCAATCAGCTTAAGATGCTGTTTATGATATTTAGATAGATTATTTAAATCAAGCCAAGATTTATCAGCAAGTTGTCTTTTAGATGCAGTTTTAAAGTATTGCAAAATCCGAACACTATCAAGTATGATTCTTGATATTATTGTCAAGTATACTTGATAATACCTTAAGTATGGTCCTTTACTTGGTTCTGAAACCTCCTCTTGTGTTCTCTTGGTTCAGTCATAGGGTTTTCAGAATTTTAAATAGATTTTAGAATAGTTTCATTAATAGTTTTGTAGATTTTTTTCTTAACTAAATCTAAAATAATTTTCAGATTTTTTTTTACATGTTAGCCAAATGTAAGGGGAGGTTGATTAGTCTAAATTTTAAAAACAGGAGTGCAATTTCCTTTAGTTTGCAGTTCCTCTAACCATTATACATAAGGAATGTACTTTAACATCAGTTTTCTGGGGTGCTTTTAGTTAGTATAGTGAATTACCTTAAAGGTTTGTAATCTGGTGAGCCATACTTAAATACACTATTAGAATTTGCACGTATTTTCATAAAGTTTACTTCTGTTGATTTTCAAGTCAGGCTGGTGTATTTTATTCCTTTTATAATAAGAAACTTCAGGAGATTTTCATCTTAGATTTTTCATTTTTTTCCCCAAAAGTCACCTCTAGAGGATTCAATCAAGTTGATATGTTTTATACCAGTGGCTTACCATAGTATGCTACAGTAGATTGTATATTCCACATTTAAGTCTTTAACTTTCATTTCCCTTACATTTTTAGGGGTGCTTATAACGTATTTTACATTTTTGTCTTTTTAATCTTAGGAAAAAGGACAAAAATCATAATCTTTAGGTTAAAGTAATGAAACTTTTACTTAAAAATTATGTGAGAATGTTACATATCCTCATTAGTGCTTACAAACTATTGGTCAAAGTGTAGGGGTAGTTTTAGATGTGTTGATGAAGAGAGCAAAATATTGTTGATTTCTTCTTTCTAAAACTGAAGAAAGAATAATCGATTTCCTAAGCACTACAAAAGTTATTTTGCAAGTAGGTGGTATGGTAGCTAAGCACATGATAATGGGAATTTTTTTTTTGTCTTGTATCCTGTGAAGAGAGTCCAAGTCATTTTCGACCAAAGGAGCATTTGAACTGTATACATCTACTTCTATAACCTCATACTTTATTGTATATAATAAGGAGTTAAGGACACAGACAAATGTGGTTCCTCCACTTTCATCCTGGTTCTTGTTAAAAATAAGAAGGACACAGTTTAAACCACATTACACATTAGTTATGAAATGTGCTGTCCAGTGTAGGTTGCTTCTCCAAAGGTCATCTGTAAGTTGGTTATCTAGATTTCAGCATAGTTTTAGCCATTCATTTAATAAATATTGATACTGGATATTATAAAAGAAGACAAAGATAAGTACTATTTTGAAATCCAGGATGGAGGAAAGTTGATTTATAGAAGTTTCAAAGAGCTGTGCAATTTATATATGGTGATTAGGAATTGAAGGCAGCTTTTTTCAAAAAAAGAGAATTTTGCTTCCTCTAATGGCAGGATAACAAATCTTTGTTGCTTGTCCTTCACTACTTCCGAGCAGATGCTTCAGTATTGTCACTGTGGCTCCTGAGGCAACCTGAGCCTCATGGGGAGTGGGGTACTGTTGCAGTTTGTACCCCTGAGACTAGCTATGCATTTTTAAGGTACATGAAGGTATATGTGACATTGCCCATATATTTCAATTTTTCCATTATGTTTTATGTTATAAATTACAGGAAAAACTTGAGCAACATAAATAAAACATATATATAAATCATGAATATATTTCATAGATTAATTTAGGTCATTAATATTTAAGCTGGTGTTTTCGTTGTGAGTTAATGAAATCTGGTTTAAAGGTGTGGCAAAAGAGATAAAAGTCATTAGAAATTCCATGCAGGAAGTTTAAGGGAAAGAGGCAATATGATTATAGGTGGTTTTATAATTTGTCTCCTTCCCAAAAATAATATAACCCAAAATCCTTAAGTCATATTTATGTGCGAGCATTGCTTCAAAGTCAAATAGCAGTGAATTATTTTCTGGGGCAACAGACAGATTTGTAGGGCTTGAGAAATCTTGAATAATACTAAAAAGAAGAATCAGTTATGGTTTTTGCTGTTTCTAGCACATTAGCTTTGAAGCAGCAGCAGGTTTTAGCCAGTGTTGGGCAGAGTGTATCGTCCTTAGATATTGTATAGCTAAGATAACTTGCTCTGTGACCGTAGCTATGTTATCTCATGTGATCTTACATACACAGCTTATTTTTTAAATGTTGGCTTGTGATTATTAGCAGTTTAAAAGTATAACTGAAAAAGTAAATTAGTAGTACTCGCAGTTGGTCTTGTGATCCCATTGCGGGAGGAAAGATCTTCAACCCTAAGACATCAAATCAGCCCTACAGGACATGTAGAGAAGCATCTAGAGAAAACTAGGCTTTCTTCTTCCAAAAGCATTCTTTTCAACTGAAATATATGTCTTGTATCTTTTTTTGGAGACAGAGTCTAGCTCCGTCGCCAGGTGCCAGGCTGGAGTGCAGTGGCGCAATCTCGGCTCACTGCAACCTCCGCCTCCCGGGTTCAAGCATCTCATACTTATTTTTTTAAAACTGTCATACTTGGAACAAGGATATTTAGTCTTGCGAATATGGTTTTTTGATACAGTTGATTGCCCAGCACTCCATAATGAAAAAAGCTGTCCATTATATCAGACTTAGGGCTAGACCCTTTTTGTTCTAGGCACTAAAATAATACCATTTATTATCTAGTATGTAATAACTTTTAGAAGTTTATCTTTTCATGAAGTAAATTAATCACACAACTGAAGAGTTCTGTTCAAAGAACTACATTTTGCTATATGTGTCTATGTTCTTTACCACACATGTATTGATGTTGAGGCGGTGTTCTTTTAGCGGCAGGAGGGCCATGCGAGTTTAGGAAGCATTTTTGCTGGTAAGGTTTGCAGGGATCTTACTAGGCATTTTGTTTTGTCTACATCTACTGAATAATTTTGTATTTATTATAGAACCATTTTCTTTAGTAACAAATCAAGTCAGTGCTAAAAAGTTAACATTATTTAAGAACTTCCTTTTTGTGTTCACTTTAATTTAGAATACTATGAAACTATTTGTTAGCATGATTTAACATTTAAAATTGAGCACTTCATTTCCCTACCATTTGATAGCCTTCTCCATTTTTATAAATGGCACTGTGTTTTTTTGTTTGTTTTTTTTTTTTGCATTTTAGGTTTTTGGGTACATGTGAAAAACATGCAAGATTGTTGCATAGGTGCATCCGTGGCAGTGTGATTTGCTGCCTTTCTCCCCTTCACCTATATGTGGCATTTCTCCCCATGCTATCATCACTCATTCATTCATTAGTTCAGTCCTGTCTTATTCTGTTCTGTTCTGTTCTATTCTATTCCATTCTAATTTTTTTTTTTTTTTAAAGATGGGGTTTCTCCGTGATGGCCAGGCTGGTCTTGAACTCCTGACCTCAGGTGATCCACCCACCTCGGCCTCCCAAAGTGCTAGGATTACAGGCGTGAGCCACCGCGTCCGGCTGGCACTGTGTTATTAACTCAGTTGCTCAAGCCAGAAATGTAGGAGGTATTCTTAATTCTTCCCCTTTATTGTGTTCTACATCCAATTTATCAGGCTAGTTCCCCTTTACCTCCAAAAACACTAGGCAAATTCTCCCATCTAACCTAAGATCCCCTAACTCCTCCTTCCACTTTGGTCACCCTGTAATCTATTCTTATCCACCACCAGGCTGATCCTTTTAAAAGGTGAATCATGTCATGTTCACCCCAGCTTAAAGCATAATGGCTTCCCATAGCACTTGGTATAAAATCCAAGCTCCTTGGGGTAGCCTGTAAGCCTTATATGATCTTATTTTTGCCTCCCTCTGACCTTATCATGCACTTACTCCTCCTGCCCTGCCCTCATACTTTTAAGTACCAACCACACTGGCCGGTCTTCTGTTCTGTCACTTATGCCAAAGCATTTCCTGTCCTCTTGTCATTTAGGTCTTGATCACGTCACCTTCTCAAAGAAGTCTTCTGGCCCCCTCTAGCCCATCATTCTCTTACATTTTCATAGCATCCATCTTGATCTGAAATTACTTGGTTTGTTTCTGTATTTTTTTTCTTCCTTCTTCAGCCCTTAGTAGTCCAATGAAAATAGAGACCGTGTCAGTCTGTTTACTTTCTCATCCTCAGTGTCTGAAGTAGGTACAGAGTATGTATTTGTGAATGGATGAAGTATTTACAGAATAACGGTTGATTTGAATATGAGCTATGTTTCCCATTTTTCTGGTGAAGGTTCAGAATGGCCCATTTAGTAGAAAGTAAAATGAAGAGGACAGTAAACTAGCAAAACTAGAATCATCTTAAATCCTTTTGACTATATTATTAGAAATAATTACTAAAGAAGCTCTGCTTTAAAAATATTTTCCCATTAAGCAGTATGTACATATGCCCTATAAGTAGATCTAAACATGCTCCGTGTTCTTCTGTAAACTTGTTGGGTGTTGGTAGATGGTTAATAAATTGTGTTTCTTGGCTGAATACCTGAAAGTTTGCCTAGATAACTTAGATTCATTAGCTATATTCTAAAACATTTCTCTTAAGGTTCTCCAAATATTTTTAGAGTTCATACTTTGTTTCTAATTAAGCAGTTTAGACAGTTTTGTATTTTAAATATTTGTTTTCAGAGAAGGCATTCTGAGTAAAGGTAGGTTTTAAAGTACTATAATTAAAGAACATAGCTGCAGTACGCTTTAAAATTATAAACATTTAATTATCTAGAACTGGAGCTGTATTTGTATGATGGAAAATTTTCAGTATACTTGTAGACCAAGATATGGAAATAGCTTAGAGACATTTCCATTTAACTTTTGACTCTGTCTTCTCAGAAAAAGAAAATAATTAATTTGCCTTCTAGTAATTTTAAATCTGATATAGAATGCACCATTAAGTGTCTAAAAAGTAAGAGGCAAACTAACCGTGGAGAAATATAACTATGAATCAGACTTATAAACTTGTGCTGTAAGATCAGACCTTTTTTTCAAGTTTGACTTCATCCTGTGTGCTTTTTTTCTACCTCACTACTTAGTCCCACTAAAGAAGTTGGAGTTATTTACATTGTAAACTGGACATTTTCATTTTTACATACATCTTGGGTATGTTTTTAGGTAGAGATGCCTTTTTCTAATCAGTTTCATAAGTAGTTGAAGTAGTGGTCATATGTTTATTACTAGAGACTCATTCATAAATATATTTGTTTTTGCATTTTGGTGAACTGACATAGATTTCATTGCTGTGGATTTTGTATTAGCTATCTTGGTTAGTTACTTCTTATAGTGGGATCAGTCCCTGGATTCTAACCCTGACATATACTTCTAGGTTTTGATGAGATTTCCCTGTACCTTTTAGTATATAGCTATCTGTTGTACCTAAAGAAAACAGACAGCTCCAAGTATCGTATAGCCTGACTTAAACTCTCAGATCACCTGTTATTGTAAAGATTTACCTCCAACGTTGTCTGTGTGCAGCATTAGAGACTGTTTTTATAGAGTTGCAAGTATGCTACCATTGGCAAAGAAACAGCATGTTCATTCAGAAACGTCAATGGAAATATATTCATCTTAGGATTCTTGTGCTAAGCTACGAAGATTCTTTAGGATAGAGCCAAGTTTTACTGAAATTGAGACTGGGCACCCAAAGACAATGTTGGCTTTCCTATAAACTTGAGATCAAAGCTAAACAGGAAAAATGGTTTATGTTCACAGTGGTCACTCATGAAAAATGGTCTGCAAAGATTTATTCCACCATTGCCATGATTCACCCTATATCTAAAACATTAAGGCACTATTATTCTTACTCTTTCAGTTGGACACATTATTCTTCCACTTTTTTTTTTATTGTTAAAATGTTTTAATATGGTTGAAACATTGAAATAAAATTCAAGATATAATGAACATTCACTTTTTACTTTTTTTTTTTTCTTAAAAGCACATACATTTTTTACATAGTGACTCTTACCCAAGTTCGTGGAAAAGCAATTTGTGCTAAAGAAGACCTCTTCATATTTTTAAACCCCATGAGGATTTGATGTTTCATTGTATAAGAATTTATTTTCCAATTAGGTGGGTGATTTGAGAAAAAGAGAGATTACAAAACAGGAATTTTTGTTTCCTTTGCTGCCGCTGCTGTTGCTGTCATCCAAGTTTACATAGTGTCACTAGGAAAGCTAAAAGCGATCATCCTCAGTACCTCATTATACAAGTAAAGTAGTCATGTTAAGTCACTGACTATTGACTTAATGGAATATGCCACATTTAGATAGTAATAGTACCAAATTCTGCCATCTTTCAGTTCATTCTTTTCTGTCATGTGTGCCCCTTAGGCAGCTGCTTCTCTCTTGGCCTAGATGAAGGACTGTTCCCCAAAACCAAATGAAATACTTTTGCAACTTAGAGGCCTTGTAGTAGGTTTAGTGTGCTTGTATGTAAAATTTAGTGCTCTCTTGTGGTTTTAACATACTGAACTATGAAAATATCTTAGTAAGATACTAATTTTTTATTTGGTATAGCCAGGAAAAGAAATTGGTTAATAGCAAACAAGAAGTATCATTTCTCTGCTTTTGAAATATTTTAAAGCCTTTTCTGTTGTGATTTATAGTCTAGTCATCTGATGTTTTCTAACAGAAGTATTTTTGTTTATATAGGTTACTCACTATAAACAATATCCACCCAACACAAGTAAAGTTTATTCCTACTTTGAATGCCGTGAAAAGAAGACAGAAAACTCCAAAGTAAGGAAGGTGAAATACGAGGAAACAGTATTTTATGGGTTGCAGTACATTCTTAATAAGTACTTAAAAGGTATTGCTTTTCCTCGTATATTTAAAAGACTGCTTATTACTCTAGGAGTTCTCTTGGAATTTTTAACGAATCTGTTAATTTGAATGCATTAAATCTTCTAATTTGGTGTGTGTGTTTGATGTTCTAAGTATAAGAAAAGTTCTCTGAAATAAAAGTTTTTGTTTTTGTTTTTGAGACAGAGTTTTGCTTTTATTGCCCAGCCTGGAGTGCAATGGCATGATCTCAGCTCACCGCAACCTCTGCCTCCCAGGTTCAAGCAATTCAGCCTCCCGAGTAGCGGGGATTACAGGCACATGTGGCCACACCCAGCTAACTTTGTATTTTTAGTAGAGACAGGGTTTCTCCATGTTGGTCAGGCTGGTCTCAAACTCCCGACCTCAGGTGATTTGCCCGCCTTGGCTTCCCAAAGTGCTGGGATTACAGTCATGAGCCACTACGCCCAACCAAAATAAAAGTTTTGAAATGAGCTTAGAAAAGTCAGTAATTTTTGGAGGCTAATCTGATTTGTTATATATTAATTATTAATTCAAAGTAAAGAATTTGTTACTGAACTGGAAACTCCTTTTGAATTATGGTAGCAATCATAATTAGAATATTTTTATATTAGCCAGTTTTACTTTAAAGACTTATTTTTAAAAACTAGCTGTGTCCCTGGACTTAGTTGCAAATGCATATTAAAACAATCCCCCAAATTTCTGTGTTTTCTTACTTGAAAGGCCGTTTCTAATCTATTTTTGTAATGGTGTTTCTAGGGGGAAAACAGTTCCCAAACACATACATCTTGGAAAATTTTATCTCTAACCTTTTGAAATAAACATAATCTCAGAATTGAATATAGATTAAGTTGAATTTTAGGCAAATGATAACTCTTTTCTATAATCTTGACTATTTTAAAATTAGGCAGTTCAGATAGTCTTATACTACTGAAAACCTAGCTAGATAGCAGAAGTAATTATTAGTAGCAAGAATACCAAAGTTTTTTTTTTTTTCGTTTTGTTTTTTTAAGACAGGGTCTCAGTTAGTCACCCAGGCTGGAGTGCAGTGTCGCAATATTGGCTCACTGCAACCACTGCCTCCCAGGCTCAAATGATCCTCCCCACTCAGCCTCCCAAGTAGCTGGGACCACAGACTCACACCGCCATACCTGGCTGCTTTTTGTATTTTTTGTAGAGACAGGGTTTCACCATGTTGGCCAGGGTGGTCTTGAACTTTTGAGCTCTCAAGTGATCTCCCCTCCATGGCCTCCCAAAATGCTGGGATTACAGACATGAGGCACCATGCCTAGCGCCAAATGAGTTCACTAGTTATCATGTATAAAGTTACCAGAGACTGATAGCATACTTTAATTTAGTCATATAACTTAAGAACTTTGCAAAATGTTATTCATTATCAATTATAACTAAAATGTATCGAAAACCTATTCTAGGCCAGCATTATTGTGAGTGGTTCATATGTCTTAACTCATTTTGCCCTCACAGCCATCATATAAGTGGGTAGTCAATTGTTATCGTCATTTACAGATAAGAAAAGTTAATTAAAAGTGTGTTGTTGGATGGGGCAAAGTTTAGTAATTGTGGAAGTTACTGGCTTATCAGCCCTAAAGATGAGACATTCTTTATGAACATAGTGAGAAGGTTCATCTGGATGTAAGAAGCTTTGAGTCATCTCAAATTTGAAAAGTACCAAAATTAATCTAGAGAAAAAAAATTTTGATTTTTAAAAACTATGCAAGTAATAATTTTTTCTATTATACATCTGCTTTTAAAATAAATAAAATTTATACTTAGAGAGAGTGATTGGAAGTACAAATTCCTTTTCTGTGGCCGGGCGCGGTGGCTCACGCCTGTAATCCCAGCACTATGGGAGGCTGAGGTGGGTGGATCACGAGGTCAAGGGATCAAGACCATCCCGGCCAACATGGTGAAACCCCGTCTTTACTAAAAATAACAAAAATTAGCTGGGCATGGTGGTGCGCGCCTATAATCCCAGCTACTAGGGAGGCTGAGGCAGAAGAATCGCTTGAATCCGCGAGACAGAGGTTGCAGTGAGCCAAAAAATTGTACCACTGCACTCCAGCCTGCTGACCAGGTGAGACTCTGTCTCAAAAAAGAAAAAAAAATTTCTTTTCTGACTCTGCTGTTTACTCTGGGTGAATCATTTAATTTGTCAGTTATATTTTTAATCCATATAATGGGTGAAATAGCCAAAGCCATTAATTCTGTGACAATTCAGCAACTCACAGAATATCTCTAGCACTGTAAACAGGACATGTATATTCTTTTAGGTAAAGTAATAACCAAAGAGAAAATCCAAGAAGCCAAAGAGGTCTACAAAGAACATTTCCAAGATGATGTCTTTAATGAAAAGGGATGGAACTACATTCTTGAGGTAAAAAAATGGTTTCATGTTTTGATCTGTTTTGGTTTTTCTTTTCGTTCAAAACTTCTTGAAAAGGAATTTGTTTTTGTTTTGAGACAAAGTCTCACTCTGTCACCCAGGCTGGTGTGCATTGGCACGATCTCAGTTCATTACAACCTCTGCTTCCTGGGTTCAAGCAATTCTCCTGCCTCAGCCCCCCTGAGTAGCTAGGACTACAGGCACACACCACCATGTCCAGCTAATTTTTGTGTTTTTAGTAGAGACGGGGTTTCACCATGTTGGCCAGGCTGGTCTCAAAACTCCTGACTTCAAGTGATCTTCCCACCTTGGCCTCCCAAAGTGCTAAGATTACAGGTGTGAGCCACCACGCCCGGCCAGAATTGAATAAAACATTAGAGTAATTTGAATAAGACATCAGTTGTTTTTTGTTTGTGGTCTGCATATAATGGCTATTTTAAACATCCTTTTAAAAGTTATTGGTAACATTTTATCCCTCACCCCATATCCCCCACGTTAAATCATCAGCATATAGAATCTACGGCACATCTACCTAATTAATATAAACGAATTACAACTTAAATAACATTTTTGAGAAAGATAATTCATTCTTGAAAATACATTATAGGTAGGAAAGGGCATGGTTATTTGGCAGTTTCAAAATGTAGGTCTGTTTTCTTGACTGAAAGTAGATGCTTGAGTCTGTCACTACGCATAATTCTGGGAAATTTCTCATAGAATAGTGGGAGTGGTTTGGTGCTGATCCACAAAGTTGATTTTTAGTCTTTATTGTATTATATTTATATCTAGTATGTTTGAATTCATTGTTTAAATATCAAGGCCCTCAAAGACAGTAATAGAATTATGAGAGTTGAATACACTCTGGTGGTTTCCTTATGTTACAAAGATGATTTGGGAATGGAATCTGTTGACATCTCTTGATGTTGAGTGTTACTTTATCTCACAAACGAAAGTTTTTTACATTTTACAGACTGTCAAACACAGAATAATTAGAAATACTTTAACCTTCATGCCTGTATGACAATACTGACTTGTACTATTTGGTAATTATGGGTCTTGAAAAAGTCAGGTAAGCACTCTGTGCTGCATTTTTCCCATATCTTAAGTAAGGTCAGTAGAATCTGGAGCTAACTCCTGCGCTTGCTCCGTTTCTCTTCTGTGAGCTTTGTTGTAAGGATAAATACAGTAATGTTAGGTGCTATGCTTATTACTATACTGTCAGGTGGACAGGGCAATAAGTTGTTTGATTATATGATCAGAAAATCTTGGGGAACTAAAGCTTCTCTAGAGATAATCTGGTCTAACCCCATTTACAAACAGAATCTGAGACCCAGAGAAGGAATGACTTGCCCAAGGTCTCTACACTGCTTTTGAGTATGAACTAGGACCTGTAGGGCAATGTTCTTAGTGGTATACATTCGGCCTCCAGTGCTTCTGTTAAGCACATTTTTCTTTTATTTAATTACCTTGTCCCAAATCACATAAATTATTAGGATTTCTGAAACAACTTACCTTCCTAGTGAAAAGTTAGGGAAAGCTTTTCGCTTTTAAAGGGAGGGATGGAAGGTGGTCAGTGTCACATAGCAAATAACCTTCAACCTTATTTTGGAGGCAATTATTGCATTAAGAAGAAATCAGTCAAGTCAGGCTTGAATGTTAATTGACAAGATTCTGTATTTGGCCTATCTCATAGTTTGAGATCCACGACCAGAATAAAGAGGAAACCTATTTCGGTTCTTCTGCAGGAATTTTTTTTTTCCTTAGCTCTCCTTCTCTCAGTTTTGTTTTCTTTTGTTCTTTAATAGCAGTCCTTGGCTGGGCACAGTGGCTCACATCTGTAATCCCAGCACTTTGGGAGGCCAAGGCGAGTGGATCACAAGGTCAGGAGTTTGAGAACAGCCTGGCCAACATAGTGAAACCCCGTCTCTGCTAAACATACAAAAATTAGCCGGGTGTGGTGGCACATGCCCGTAGTCCCAGCTACTCAAGAGGCTGAGGCAGGAGAATTGCTTGAACCTGGGAGGCGGAGGTTGCAGTGAGCTGAGACCATGCCACTGCACGCCAGCCTAGGTGACAGAGTGAGACTCCGTCTCAAAAAAAAAAAAAAAAAAAAAAATATATATATATATATATATATCCTTTAATCTTTCAGTCCACAGCCTTTGTTTTGTGAAAATGACCAATTCAGAATAAAGATAATGTTCTTGGAATATGTTTAGAATATGTTGGAGTTAACTCATCCTTTGTCTTTTTCTGAATGAGCAGGGAAAAAAGCAACAGTTTTGTTTTGATCAGTTTGGAATTTTCTGCCCCTTCTAGGGATAAATATTAGCAGAAGCACATGGCAGCATTAAACTTAAAAATTAATATTGGTACCTATGTTGTTAATAATTTTAACTATTTTATTTTAGAAGGATAAGGATATTCTGAGTAGATTACAGTAACATCTACAGTTGCAATTTCTGTAACAGTAAATTTAGCTTCTATAAAATGTAAAGAACCTGGCCGGGCGCAGTGGCTCAAGCCTGTAATCCCAGCACTTTGGGAGGCCGAGGCGGGTGGATCACGAGGTCAAGAGATCGAGACCATCCTGGTCAACATGGTGAAACCCCATCTCTACTAATACAAAAAATTAGCTGGGCATGGTGGTGCGTGCCTGTAATCCCAGCTACTCAGGAGGCTGAGGCAGGAGAATTGCCTGAACCCAGGAGGCGGAGGTTGTGGTGAGCCGAGATCACGCCATTGCACTCAAGCCTGGGTAACGAGCAAAACTCCGTCTCGAAAAAAAAAAAATGTAAAGAACCTTTAGTAAAACAGCATATAGTTGAGTATCATCTGTTGAATGAATAAATTTATTTTCTCCTACCAGAAATATGATGGGCATCTTCCAATAGAAGTAAAAGCTGTTCCTGAGGGCTCTGTCATTCCCAGAGGAAATGTTCTCTTCACAGTGGAAAACACAGATCCAGAGTGTTACTGGCTTACAAATTGGATTGAGGTGAATTGTTTTTGTTGTTTTCATTTTTATTTAACATTAATTGAATAAAGACCATTGAACTGAGATTACAGTTTAGAATTTGTTACTAATAAAAGTATATTATCTCCTACAATTTACTTAACCTTTCTAGGCTTCAATTTCCTCATCTATAAAATGACAGACTAAATAATCTTTAAGTTTCCTTCTAGTAGAATAGAATGTTCTGAGATTTTGTTTAACAAATTGTTGAGAGTGATTGTTTTTAAAACTTAGTTGGCTTTCCTCTAATTCACTGCAATTTTAAATGTGTATTATCTTAGAGCAAACTTAGAAAAACAGCACATTTCTAGTAACTTAACATTCAATGAATGATAAATGTTCAAGTTAGACTAAAAGAACTTTGTTCCAACTTTTAGTAACTACTTTCTTCATTTTTCTCTAATCAGTTTAGGTCCTGGGATATACCACCTGTTACTTTTCAGTTTCTCATCTAAATATAAACAAGAATTCATATTGTTTAATTTTTCAGGAAGAGTATATTAAAAGGAAGGGTACATTGTGGGCTTTGGATTTCTACACAAGCCTTTTTTTTTTTTTCTTGTATATATACCTAAGTAGTCATGTTTTCACATGGTCAGAGCTTTGATAATAATACTCTACTTAGCTTCTGAACAGTTTAATAATAGATTTTATCTGTAAGAGGAAATTAGAAAGTAATGGTGGAAATAACACCTCACTATCTGGAAGTATTTACATAGTTCTTAAAACTAATTAGTTTATTAGTAATTTGCTGTTATATTGTAAAATAGTACATTTGAGCCTCACTTATAAAAATTGGGAAAAAAAATTGAAATATAAGAGGTCCAAGAATATGTTAGAAACACATTTTGCTAAGTTGACAGGAAATTAATAGACTTTTGATGGGCCATTAATAATAGACTCAGAAAAAAGGTACAGTTAAATAAGGGTTTTAAATAGTCTATACCATATACTAAAACTGTCAACTGTGAACTATAAAAGAGAGTATCTTGGGGCCGGGCACGGTGGCTCATGCCTGTAATCCCAGCACTTTGGGAGGCCGAGGCGGGTGGATCACGAGGTCAAGAGATCAAGACCATCCCGGTCAACATGGTGAAATCCCGTCTCTACTAAAAATACAAAAAATTAGCTGGGCACGGTGGCACGTGCCTGTAATCCCAGCTACTCAGGAGGCTGAGGCAGCAGAATTGCCTGAACCTAGGAGGCGGAGGTTGCTGTGAGCCGAGATCGCGCCATTGCACTCCAGCCTGGGTAACGAGAGAAACTCCGTCTCAAAAAAAGAGAAAAAAAAAAAGAAAAAGAAAATATCTTACTAGTTTATGTACAGCTGTAAATAGTGTTTGTATTGGCAAATATGTGGTTTTCAGGGGATGGTGTTACAAAAACACAAAAGTAGAAGAGTTGTTCATATCATCTAGACTAGGTTTTTACCTTAAATACCAAAGATCCCAACCAGGTAAATCTCACTTAGAAAATTCATCCTCCTGGCCGGGCGTGGTGGCTCACGCCTGTCATCCCAGCACTTTGGGAGGCCGAGGCGGGTGAATCACGAGGTTAAGAGATCGAGACCATCCTGGTCAACATGGTGAAACCCCGTCTCTACTAAAACTACAAAAAATTAGCTGGGCATGGTGGCGCATGCCTGTAATCCCAGCTACTCAGGAGGCTGAGGCAGGAGAATTGCTTGAACCCAGGAGGCGGAGGTTGCGGTGAGCCGAGATAGTGCCATTGCACTCCAGCTTGGGTAACAAGAACGAAACTCCGTCTCAAAAAAAAAAAAAAAAAGAAAATTCATCCTCCTTAACCTTTTTCATATCGTTCTTTTTAGTTGTCTGACTGGCGATTTAGTCAGTAAGTACTCTTACTCATGTCTAATTAAACTTTTCTAAAGCATATATTTATGGAAGGAGAGAACTAGATAGCATTCCACCTTGCTTCATTATATAGTTTTTTCTTCTTCTGAAAGTGAAGAAACATTGGGGTTAAAAGTAAATTTTTGTTTTTTAATAAAGAAAAATTTTAATAAATTTTTAATAAAAAATTATTTTTGGTATATCTTACTAGGAAACCATAAAGTAAAAAAAAAAAATTATTTTAAAGCGGTAGTTTAGCAAATATATAAGTATCATTTTTAATAAAAGAAGTTGTTAAACATAAATTTAATATGGGACTGTTTGATACTGTTTTTTACAAGTACATAGACCCTTACTTTTAGTCGCTTAAAACCTGAAACAGTTTATATTGAATTTATCTTCTTTATACTAATATATATTATTTCAAATTATTTCAGTCCTAAATAGGTATTTATATCTAAGGCATAAAAATTTATAGTCTGATACTGTCTATTCCTTATTGTAGTTTCTGATAGAGCCTATTTTTTTAATGTGTGAATCTGAATATCAGGTCTCCAGGATAGACTTCTTCATAGATATTTTGCATTCCTTGTGAGGATAGAGGAAATTCATCCTATTCTTATCAGTCCCCAACCCTAAGTTTACCAGCTTATATTTGAAATCTGTTACCAACCCCAATAAACTTGGTACTTAAAAATTTGAAAATGTTCTTTAAAACAGACCTTGATTTAAAACATTTTAAATAATAGCACTAAATAGTATTTCTTTCCATTCTCTCTCCCAGTATGTGTTCACAGTTATTAATAACTATTGATTGTTATTCACCTGTTAGTAGTACACAGAATTTTAAAATACATTGAAATTATTAAGTTGCTTTATTTCAGTATTGCTGCCAGAAGAAACTTTAGTCCCCTCACATTTCATAACAAATTTAAGAGCACCTAGGAGTTCTGCAAAGTTGTCTCAGGCTTACGGGGGGCTGAGGAACCAGTATAGTGGTCTAAACTTACCCCTCTCTTCTACCAAAAAGAAAAAGAAGAAAAGGAAATTTCTACTATTAAGAAGAAAAGGAAAGATGAGTTTAAAAACAATTATACTGACCAAGTGTCCTCATTTCACAGATGGGGAAATTGATCTCTTAGCAATGGACAGACTGATGAACAGAATAGGTGCAGCACCCTTTCTGGTACTACACCATTTCTCATTCTTTTAAGCCTTTATCCTATGCAGTGGCATTGTAATAAACACTTCTGAAAGGAAATTTACAGGTTTACTTCCTTTAGTCTTAGTTTCAACTAATAATTTTATTTTGATTTGTGTGGGCAAATTGCTATTTTGGAAGTTTCCAACAAGGCCTACTTTATTAGACCTTGGATTAACCCAAACTAACGTGCCTTTTTTTCCCTTGCTTACACCTACAGTGATCTTTTTAAAAGGGGAGTGATTTTATTAAGAGTGTAATTTAAGCTGATTTTGTTGGACTATGGAAAGGAAACGGTGATGTGAAGGATCACTGTGTCTGATAGTTATTTCTCTCCTTCCCTGGCATTTTTCGAGGGGTAAGGTCAATCTTCTACCTTTATAACTCAACTAGAGTTTTTCACATTATGTTTCATATCTTATACTCCTAGATAATATTAATATTTGAGTTGAATTAAAATGTGAGAGTTGACTGAATTAAATTCAACAAGTGAATATTCATTAAGTACCAGCTATGTACCAAAAACAATGCTGGGCACAGAAGTTAGAGTAAGATGTCTCACTTAAAGGGCCTTTGAGGGAGAGGTGGCAATTCATAACTAACCACTAATATCATTAAGAATTAGTGCTAAGTTGGTAGCAGAAAATAGGTAATTCTGTCTAAAGGAATCATGAAATGGAAAATAAGCTTTTAATAAGGAGAAGGAAGAGCTAAAGAAATGCTACTGTGTTCTTAGAATGACAAATAGTCCTATGGCGACTGCAGCATAAAAGTAAAAAATGTATAGACGATAAACCTTGTGATGGTATACAAGGCAAGTTGCTGGAAGGCCTCAAATCCTGTATGAATGAGCTCCACCCCCACCCCGTGGACAGCAGATCACCGTTAAAGCCTTTTAAGGAAAGCCTAAAAGAAAAAACTTGTTTTGGAATGATAACCAGTGGCAATATGAGGAATAATTAGAGAGATTAAAAGTTAGAGGTAGGATAATCATGGGCACTGGCAGTAGCATCGAAAGAGTAATTTCAGAGGCAGAAAATGGTTAGAGGTTGGAGGTGACTGGTTATAGAGTTTAAGAATTGCACCGATTTTCTGTTGTGTAACAAACTACCCCAAAACTTAATGGCTTAAAGCAACTGTTATTTCTCCTGATTCTGTGGTTGACTGACTGGATGGTCCTCTGCTGGTCTTGCTTAGACTTATGCATCTGCACTTAGCTGAGGGTTCGGCAAGGCTGGACTCTCTATAATGGCCTCATTCCCATGTCTGGGACCTCAGCTTAGATAGCTGGGACTACCAGGTCTCACTCCATAAGAGGCTTCTTCAGAGCATGGTAGTCTTGGGGTTCTAAAAGAGAACGAGAGTAGAAACTGGAAAACCTCTTGAAGCTGGAGCTTGGGAGTCACACAGGACTTTCTCCACATTCTGGTTAGTGAAAAGCAAATCAATAAGGACAGCACAGAATCAAGGGATGAGAAAGTAGATTCTATCTCTTGATGAGAAGAGCTGCAAAGCCCACATTTAATCAGTCACAGGAGTCTAATGAATGCTGCAGGGTTTTTTAAAAAGATGACCAGATTGGCAAGTTCAAGGTTAATCTTTTTATTCGTTTTTACCTGTTTTATTTATTTATCACTTAACTTGTATTCAGTAAAAGCTTGCTTTGTAAAATTTAGTTAATAAATATCTTTTTTAGTTAATAAATATCTTTGTCAGCACAGACATTGCATCATCTTAGCAGCTCTTTTTCAAACAGATGAAGCTGCTTCTAATGACATACTATCTGTTTTATAAAATAAAAATAGAAAAGTATGATCTTAGAATGGAAAAGTTAATTTCTAAGCCATGATAATTATTATGGTGGCTGTAATTAAACATACTTTCTCTGGAGCTTCCTGGCAGCCAAGAAAAAAACGGAAATCAAAACACTGTCCTTACCAGAAAGAGGAACCCAGCATTTCTTCCGTTTTCTCATTTGAGAACTTAGTAGTCACTGAATTATAAAGTCGACCGTGACCTTGATTATACAACATATGCGGAAATGTTTCCTGTAACTTACTTACATAAGTATTTTATCAAATACTTACATATTTTATCAAATACTCATATATTTGATAAAATACTTATATATTTGATAAAAGCTACATACATAAAGCATAACTCAATAAATAGATTTCTGTAGTAATAAGCTAAAGTGCTTCAAGTATATAACTTAGTTGTCGTATTCAATCCAAGGAGAAATTAGATTGAAGATTACCTAGAGGAGTAAACGAACAACTTCTTTAGACCAGTACTAATCAAAATGCAGTTCTGTACTTAATGTGAACTAGTATCAAATAGGGCATGCTGGTCCATGCTGGTCTATGCCCTATTTGATGCAAGTCCACAGTAAGTACAGAAATGAAGAGTAAGCATTTAGAAACTTAAGGCAGTTTGACATTGCCTCAGCATCCCAGTTTGAGTGCACTTTATAAACTATTGATCCATGACAGATTGAAACTTTCAAAATTGGTCCTTTTATCACAGATAGTCTTTCAGAATGTTATTTGCTTCTTTGGAGCTTTGGATAGAAACTTGGTAATGTGAAGTTCTCTGCTGTGTGGGCCTGGTGTGCTTATCTTTTTTGTTGCCGATTTGAGAGCTGAGCAATGTACTGTATCTGGAATGCACACGACAGGCATCCTACTGTGCAGTTTAGTGTCTAGTTAATAGTATGGAAGCTCCAGGACATACCTCCAACAAAAGCTAGGATTTTCCTCAGAAAGAACGCAGGATTTTATGTCTTAATGTTTGTGGTTAATTTTGTTACTACAGACTATTCTTGTTCAGTCCTGGTATCCAATCACAGTGGCCACAAATTCTAGAGAGCAGAAGAAAATATTGGCCAAATATTTGTTAGAAACTTCGGGTAACTTAGATGGTCTGGAATACAAGTTACATGATTTTGGCTACAGAGGAGTCTCTTCCCAAGAGGTAAGTGACTGAAACCAACCTCATTTAATATAATGTGGATTGATTGTTAGAGTACCACTACAAACTTTTGGGGGTGTTACTGGGATCGATCTTGGTTCTAAGTAGGCCATATTTTGAAATTCCAAAGATTCAGCCAACAGATACATATTCAGTACCTACTACTATGTTTGGGGTACATGGGATATATCCTTCAACAGATGTCCCTGTCCTTGATACATTAGATAGATGGACAGATGGATAGAAACAGACATAATAAATATATCAGATGTGAAATCATGCCATAGAGAAGCACAAGGCAGGGTAAGGGAAGAGAGAGTGATGAAAAGTGGGGTGGAGCACTATTAAATAGCTAATATTTAATTTAATATTGTTAAATATTAATATATCAAATAGTTGTTTAATTTAGTAATTAATATTAATAGTTAATAATTAAATAGTTTAATAACAGTTAATATTATCTCTTTGAGGAGATAATAGTTGAATTTTTTAATATTTAGGAAAAATTGAATCTCTGTCATTAAGAACTGTTATCTCTGATAATAAATACTTTCCTAAGAATAGCTAAAGACAATTTCCATGGGAGCTATGCTATATACCTTAAATGTGGTTGACTGGATGGTCCTCTGCTGGTATTATTATTATGTGGATTTTTCTTTTTTGGATTTCCGTTTATGATTGATTTTCCAGACTGCTGGCATAGGAGCATCTGCTCATTTGGTTAACTTCAAAGGAACAGATACAGTAGCAGGAATTGCTCTCATAAAAAAATATTATGGAACGAAAGATCCTGTTCCAGGCTATTCTGTTCCAGCAGCAGAACACAGGTAAAAAAATTCTGTTTATTTACTAAAACTACTAACTTTTTTTACTCTTCTCTTTCTAACTCAGTGACATTTTACCTAACTGCAGAGCCAGGTACCTACAGTAAATCTTCATGAACTTGAGCAACATGAACTCAGTATCTATACAGAAGTATAAACATTAGTCCCAGAGAGGTAGAGAAGTTTTATCCATCCTAGAAGAAACAGCTTAAGAGCTTTTTTCCCACACTTGCATTGCCATAGAAATTTTCTTTTTAAGGAATTTTTTTTTCAATTACTGTATTGCCAAATGTAGATAGATTTTATTCATTAAATTTATTTTTTTCAGTTACTGTATTGCCAAATGTAGATAGATTTTATTCATTAAATTTAGAAGCACTCACTTATAGTACTGGCCACTTTTTGCCTTTTCCTTGTCCTTCTATATGACCTTCCCTGTATTTGCCCTAGAAATTGTCGTCTGTACAGTACTTCAGTTGTAGATGAGAAAGCAAGACTTTGAGGAAAGAAAGGGTGTTCAGATCCTTTTTACACTTCCTTATCTACTCTTACTAAACCATCTTCAGTTACCCAAGAAAGAAATTATAATCTAAACCACAGCTGCTCTGTCCTAGAGCTAACTTTATTGAAAGTACATGGGGTTTTTTAAATGTTTGTCAAACCTTATTTCTGGTTTTTATAACAAAATTATTTACTATGATCATTAGAGAATGTTTAAGTTCTGCTTATACTTAAAAATCCAGAGTGCTAAAACCAGCAGTGAGTTTAGAATCAAGCTAAGCCTTATCGTTACTACTATTTGAGCCATATTAGTTGACCAGTGTTCATATGCAAGGCAGTCTACTGGGGGCAACAAGGGATAGAAGGATATTTTTTTAAAACGGACCCTATCCTCAGGATGAAAATGATACACTAGTGATAGTCTGCTCTGTTGGGTAAGTGCTTGTAAGGAGGTACGATTAAAATGCTGTAATGTTTCAAGGGAAGGAAAGGAAGAATCATATTCCACTAGGAAAGGAGGATCATATTTCACTAGCAGTATCAAGAAAGCTTTTATAGAGAATATGCAAAATCTTCTCTTCTTGAAAGATTGGTAAAATTTAATGGCTAACATTGGGCAGTTATTCATTCTCTGAGTAAATATTTATTGCATGCTTATCTTGTGTGAAACATTGTGATGAAAGCAGAGGGAGTGAATATGTTTAGAGAATAAAGGCTGAAACAGATTTCTTAGGGAGCATAGGGGAGACCGAGAAGACAGGTTTGGGTTAGTAAGGGCCCTCATATTTTGACATTGAATGTTAACTGTGTGCACATCATGCTAGATTATTCTAAATAAGTCATTTTTAAATGGAAGCAGGCAGTGACATTTTTGAGCAAAGAAGTGATGGTATCAGATAGATATTGTAGGAGACTTTTTTATAGCAGGATATCTGTCCTATGGATTGGAAAAACCGGAAGATAGTCTTTATAGTAAGCTATTCCAACAGTGTTAAGGTGATGAAGTCCAGAACCAAGATGCTAAATAAGTGGAAGGAAATACGTAAACATGAGCAATATTTGGGAGATAAAACTGCTAAAACTTGGTGTTTTGAGTTGGGACTCAGTAGGGAATAGATTCAGCTGGCCTTTAAGAGCATTGTGGTATTAGTAAGGCCTTGTTGAACACTTTTACATACAAGTTTGAAGACTAGCAACCTGGGAAAATAAGAGTGTCTTTAACAGATAAAGTTTTAGAGTATTTTTATTTTGGACTTAGATGTGCATCTTTTAAAAATCTAATGTAGTATCCACATATTAGACTCTTGGCTGTTGGTTGTTTCAAAGTAGTAACATCATGATTCTGAGAACAAGGACTGTGGCTTTAGGGCTTTCTTGTTAAAATGAAAAGGACGCTATATGTGGGCATGAGATAAAAATCCATTTTATTTTTATGGTCTCATACTATTCATTGCATTGGTAAAATTTGACTCTTAATATATACAGATGCTTCACATGTTCTTAATAGAAACGTCTTTTAAACAACAGCTTAGTGTACCAAAAAGAGGATTGGACTGAAAGTTGGGAAACCTGGGTGACCTTCCGGCTGACATAGTAGGTGGCCTTGGGCAAGTCACTTGTCTCTCTCAAGCACTTATCTCTGTTCATTTCCTCCATCCAACCAAACAAAAGGAGGAGCTAAAGTTTTACATCTCCAACATCACAAGGTCACTGATGATAAATAAGCTAACATCTAAAATAACTTTAAGAGAACTCTATATATTTAGAAGTTTACATTATTATATGTATCTTAATAGACGAATCTGCACCTAGACATATTTAATTACAGAAGCTTTTTTTCCTCAAACTTTGGAAAGGTATCAGATTTAATTTGGTGCTTGCAATTGGGATTAATGGCATTGGTAGAATTCATTAATGATCATTTATGATCTCTAGAATTCATTTATTATAATCTTCACATATCAAATATTAGAAGAATAGAGGTTATGATTGGACTAGCTAGAGTGTGCTATAGCAAGTGTCTGTGGGATGCTGACATGAAGATACTCAACTTTCTATCTAACAAAGTAGATCTGGAGCCCAGAAAAAAAACAGAGGCTAAAATACAGATGCTAGAAAGGCTCATGCAGGGACTTCTTTTTTTTTTTTTTCTTAAGCTTTGAATGTTTCACACAAGGTGTTACAGAAGACAAGTACCTAAGTCAGAGCCATGAGAAATACTGCCATTTGGTAGGTTAGATTGAAGAAGGAGAGCTCAGCGTCTGGGGAAGACTGAAAAGGGAACCATAGAAATAGAAAAATAAAGGTGAAACATGGGAGATGTCATTGAAGTCAAGAAAGCAAGCTTCAGGAAAATTCAGGTGATGGAGAAAGCAAGTAAGATCGAACAGTGAAGTTTGCTAGACATGATACAAGTAGATGGTTAGATGACTTACTGTTACAACATTGTAAGCGGTGTCCTCTTAACTGTAGGAGTTCATTCACACATTGTATAATTCTCTCCTTTTTAGAGGGAAGTAGCAGTTCTGAATATGAAGAGGAGCTTCTTTTCAGTCGTATCTTAATTCCTTCAGCCTACAGATGCATGACAGAGAATTGACATCATAGCTACTGGCAGCCTCTGTAGCTGTTAAGTGTTTACTAATGAGTTTAATATAAATAGGTTCTCAATTTTGGATTCTAGGTTGTAGTCTTTATAATCTTGAAATGTACATGCTGCATTACCCCAAGTATACCATTGACAATATGGGAAAAGGATATAACTCTAGTCTTTTAAAAAAAAAAAAAAAACTGTATAAAGTGATAATTTCAGACATAAAGTCTGATTCTTTAACAGTTATGAATAAACTTATACTTACTTGGGCTTTATAATAAATGAATGTGCTCTCTTTTTATTATATACTGGGGAGAACAGATTAGAGACAAAGACTAGAAAAACTAGGGAAAATGAAAAATTGCTTGGCATAACGAAATGATAATTTTCAGAATCGTTAAGTTCTGTTTGAGATCTTTTAAAATTATTTACGTTATATATTAACAAATATTTATGCAGGTTGAGCATCCAAATCCAAACTGCTCCAAAATCTGAAACTTTTTGCTCAAAGGAAATGCTTATTGGAGCATTTCGATTTCAGAACTGGGGATGCTTAACTCATAAGTATAATGTATACATTCCAGAATCTCAAAAAAAAAATTGAAATTTAGAATACTTCTGGTCCCAAGCATTTAAAATAAGCAATACCCAATCTGTAATTACTTATTAAATATGAATCTATCCAATAAGAAGAACTGGTATTAAGGACATTGCAAAAATCACTATAACCATTCTTATCCAGTAGAAACTCTCATACCTTATTTTCCATCTTAATTATGTTTTGCTTAAACTTTGAATTTTTATTTCCTGGGCATATATTAATTCGTAGCGATTATCTACAAACAAAGTACATGACTTCTTATTACTAGCCATTTGAAGATATAACAGGTAGTTGACTGTATATATGTATGGTGTAGTATAAATAATTGCCTCTAAGTATAAGACTTTGAAAGGTAAAAAAACAAAATGTATGTCTGTACTATTATTGGTATATAGTTTCAGAAATTCACAGAAGGGAGCCAGGTGCTCGCATTGCCTAACAAAATAATGAAAGTATGTATGCCTTCTTTCTGATATCTTGACATAATGTATAAAGGGTACTCACCAAGTGCTTTTTAGTTGACTGATTTTAAATCAGTAGATTCAGGAATACCAAAAAAAAAAAAAAGTTTATAATTGGTTGAAAATGACTTAAGAGCTAGGAAACTTAATAACTGTTGAAAAGGAGTAAGGCTACTTATAGTGTTAAAAACTCAGATATTTCATTTGCCTTAATGATGTACATTCGTTAAACGAAGTCAGTCACCTTCTCTGTGATGTTGATGGTTTAGTATAGTAAACACGAGATGTGATTAAAGGTGATTCAGGAATAGATTCTGTGTCTGCGTAAGTAAATCTGTATTTTCATTTTGTTTTCTAGTACCATAACAGCCTGGGGGAAAGACCATGAAAAAGATGCTTTTGAACATATAGTAACACAGTTTTCATCAGTGCCTGTATCTGTGGTCAGCGATAGCTATGACATTTATAATGCGTGTGAGAAAATATGGGGTGAAGATCTAAGACATTTAATAGTATCCAGAAGTACAGAGGCACCACTAATAATCAGACCTGATTCTGGAAACCCTCTTGACACTGTGTTAAAGGTAAATTTTCATATGTAACTTGATTATTAGAATACCTGTAGCCTAGCTGCATCAACACTACTTTTCATTTACACACACACAATTTCAGAGCTGTCTGGACCAGTCCCTGATTTTAGAGTTGCAGCCCAGAGAGAGTAATAGATTTGCCCAAGGTCACACATTAATAGCACAGAAGGATATCAAGAGTTATGGATTATTTTACTGTCAATTAGACAGTAAAATAATGTTTGCTGCTTACCTGCAAAATTAACAGCATTGCCATTTTAATTAATCTTGTGATTTGGGCACTAAACTTATTGGCAGTTTGTCTCTTTTTCATTGTAAGTCACTGCTAGACCTTTGAAGTTTTAGCACAAAAGAAATACGAACGAGGCGATATGGAATAAAAATAATTCAAAAATACTATTTAATTGGAGATTCTTTAGAAATACTATTGATTGATAATGTAGCAATGTTGCTTTTTGTTTGGTTAATGTTCAGGACTTGGTTTGTCTTCTTCAAAAATTAATAACAAGAGCAGGCTTATTTGATGCCTACTACTAGAAAAGTATTATTTTAGGTGCTTTACATAAGATGTGCCATTTAATCTCTACAAAAAGCCACAATGATAAATATTACTGTCTCTGTTGTAGAAGAAAAAACAGGGGCCTGGAAAAGTTAAAGTAACTTGCTCAAGGTCACACAATATATAAGATAAGGAGTCAAATATCCAATATAGGTCTTTTCCCTGAAAAGACCTATATTGCTACTTGACCACATTGTTTCTCGGTTAATGAGCAGATGATAGAGTACTTACCGTTTGAGAAACGGGACAGAATTAAGGAAGTCTTTTCTTACTCTTTTAAATGATAGTCCAAGCTGAAGGTCTTGTCTTAGCTTGCATTATTTGGTTTTAGCAAACTTGATAGGTTTCATGTTTTTACTGTTACCTAATAAAAAATGTACACAGCTAGTTACGAGAAATTGATTTTGTCAATATGGAATTTTCTCGTTATTAGAATCTTTAATCAGTTTGTTTAGGAAAAGGAAGTGATTGTTGTGGGTCTTGTTTCTCTGACCAAGCTTTCTGAGAAATTTTAAATTAATGTACAAAACTTTTAGTAGTTAGCGAATGAGTAGGATCATTTGCGTATTGTGCAATTTGGCTTTAATTAAGAGCAAAGGAGAACTTAAAGACTATGGGCTCTAGATGCTGTGTCTGCCTATCACAGTTTCTCTGAACTTTGTGATTGATATGGATTTATGTTTGAGTTATATCAGACAAAGACCAAACAAAGTCATTGGGCACAAGCAGAGTAAGTCCAAATCAAAAGTATGATCATGAGTTAAATGATGCTTTATATACTTCTTTAAAATATTATTTAACCTCCTAATATTAAGGATTTTTTTCTTAAATCTATATAATTTGAATAATGCTTTATATACTTTAAAATGTTATTCAGTCTACTAATATTAAGGATTTTTTTTCTTGAATCCATATAATTTGAAAGGTCTAAGGGAAAAAACTTGTTTTGAGCCACTTTATGGTATAAATTCACCTCATAGGAAATAACATCCTTGTTATTAATGTACTTTAAAGGGGTTGGGACCAAATTTTAGAAGGCATATAAAGTAGTTAATTTTTATATCTCAAGATTGTCTGTCAAAGCAAAATCATTTAACTTCGAAAGCTCTTATACTTGTTTTCAGCTTCAGTTATTTGCGTTGCATGTGTATTTTTCCATACAGGTTTTGGAGATTTTAGGTAAGAAGTTTCCTGTTACTGAGAACTCAAAGGGCTACAAGTTGCTGCCACCTTATCTCAGAGTGATTCAAGGGGATGGAGTAGATATTAATACTTTACAAGAGGTATGTATTCCGTAGTAAAAATTTCAATAAGACAGTTCTTATAATTAAGCTTGTTTATATTAGTTTGATCAACAACACATTACTAAATATAATTTTAAGTCTTCATAAGTGTTTATGTTGGTATAAATCTCTGCATTGCTTAAAGTGTACAATTAATAGTTTACAATATAGAAGTGCCAGCCAAGCCATACTTATTCTTCCAGTAGTCACTGACCTCCCGAATGCTGAATCTAAACAAGTATCACTGTGAAACAAGAAAACGTTAGTCAAGAAATACTCCTTGGAATATAAAACAGAGCCTTGACTCACTGGCATAGGTCTGAGTTTTCATAGACTGGAGCTTCACATACTCTAACAATGTAAAACTCAGATGATATTAACGGGTGCTTTTTCAGAAATTATAGAATAGCTGTCACCTCTTCTAAATTACACATTGAGTTGGTCATCACTATTAGATTTAGCCAGATAGTTTAAGTGTTATGCATACCTACCTTATTTTATTGTGCTTTGCATTTTTTATGAATTGAAGATTGTAGCAACCCTGTGTTGAGCAAATCTGTTAGTGCCATTTTTCCAACATGTGTTCACTTCATGTCTCTATGTCACATACTGGTAAATTCTTACAATATTTCAAACTTTGTCATTATATCTGTTGTGGTGATCTACGATTAGTGATCTTTAGTGTTACTACTGTAATTGTTTTAGGGCACCACAAAGCGCACCCAGATATGACAGGAAACTTAATTGATGAATACTGTGTGTGTTCTGACTCCTTCACCAGTTACGCATTCCTTGTCTCTCTCCTCTCACTTCAAGTCTCCCTATGCCCGGAGACAACAATATTTAAATCAGGTCAATTAATAACCCCACAGTGGCCTCTGAGTGTTAAAGTGAATGGAAAAGTCATATGCCTCTCATTTTTTAAATCAAAGCTGGAAATGACTAAGTTTAGTGAGGAAGGCATGTTGAAATCTAAAATAGGCCTGTTAAGCCAAACAGTAGCCCAAGCTGTGAATGCAAAGGAAAAGTTCTTGAAGAAAAATAAAAGTGCTACTTCACTAAACATATGAATAAGAAAGTGAAACAACCTTATTACTAATAGGGAGAAAGTTGGAGTGGTCTGAGTAGAAGATCAAACTAGCCACAACATTTCCTTAGACCAAAGCCTAATCCAGAGCACGGCCCTCATTTCAATTTTGTAAAGGCTGAGAGAAGTGAGAAGCTGCAGAAGAAAAATTGGAAGCTAGCCTAGGTTAGTTCCTGTGGTTTAGGGAAAGAAGCCATCTCCGTAACATGAGTGCAAGATGAAGCAGCAAGTGCTCATGTAGAAGCTGCTGCAAGTTACCCAGAAAATCTAGCCAAAATCATTGATGCAGGTGGCTACCCCAAACAACAGATTGTCAGTGTAGACAAAACAGCCTTCTACGGGAAGATGAGGCCCTCTAAGACTTTCATAACTAGAGAACAGAAGTCAATGCCTGCTTTGAAAGGATAGGTTAATTCTCCTGTTAGTGGATAATGCAGCTGGTCACTTTAAGTGGAAGCCAGTGCTCATTTATCTTTCTGAAAATCCTATGGCCCTTAGAATTTGCTCTGCCTATGTTTTATAAATGGAACAAGGCCTGGATAACAAGCATGTGTTTACCTCATAGTATACCGAGTATTTTTTAAGCCCACTGTTGGGACCTACTGCTCAGGGGAAAAAAATGCTTTCAAAATATTATTGCAGATGGCATCTAAGATCTGATGGAGATGTACAAAGAGGTTAATGTTTTTCATGCCTCTTAACACAACTTCCATTCAACAGCCTATCAATGAAAGAGTAATTTCAAGTGTTATTATTTAAGAAATACATTTATATAGCTGCCATCGATGGTGATCCTCTGGTAGATCTGGGCAAAGTAAGTTGAAAACCTCTGGAAAGTATTCACCATTCTAGATGCCATTAAGAACATCCATGCTTCATGGGAAGATGTAAAAATGTCAGCATTAACAGGAGTTTGGAAGAAATTGATTCCAACCCTCACCAATGACTTGAGTCTTGATTTGACTTTAAGACTTGAGTGGAGGAAATAACTGCAAACGTGATAGAAATAGCTAGGTAACTAGAATTAGAAGTGGAGCCCGAAGGTATGACTGAATTGCTGCAGTCTCATGATTAACCTTGAACAGATGAGGAGTTGCCTCATATAGATGGATAAAGAAAGTGGTGTCTTAAGATGAAATCTACTTCTGGCGAAGATGCTGAGAACATTGTTGAAATGACAACAAAGGACTTGGAATATCCATAAATTGGTTGATAAAACCAAAGCAGAGATTGAGAGGATGGACTCTAGTTTTTGAAAGAAGTTCTTGTGTGGGTGAATGCTGTTAGACCAAACAGCATCACATACTACAGATAAAACTTTCGTGATAGGAAGAGTCAATTGATGTGACAAACGACATTGTCACTTCAAGACTGCCACAGCCACCCCAACCTTCAGCAGCCAATACCCTGAAAAGTCAGCAGCCATCAACCCCGGGGAAAGACTTTCCACTCACTGAGGGCTCATATGACCATTAGCATTTTTTAGCCGTAAAGTATTTTTAATCAAGATATGTTTAAGGTATGTATTTTTAAGACATAATGCCATTATTGCACACTTCATAGACCACAGTGTGGTGTAAACATAACTTTTATATGCACTGGGAAACCGAAAAATTCCTGTGACTCGCTTTATTGCAGTGGTCTGGAAGCAAGCCCATAGTATTTTCAAAGTATATCTGTATTACCTTAAAATTTTTGCCTCTTGTTTACTAAATAAGCTGCTTAAGGGCCATAATTTCATCATAACTAACACCTAAAATACTCTGTAGAATATCACTAACAATATAGGCCATCGGTGTTCAGAAACCAGTGACATTTGGATGTATACCAATCTCAGATGGTATCTACAGCTGTGAAACACATTTTTTTTTCTCTTTGAAACAGTTTGGTGGTGGTTGAATAAGGTCGGTACCCAGATTACGGTAGTTTTCCAAAGATTGATTTGGAAGGGAGAAGTATTGTGTACAACAAACAGTATTTCTGTGGTGATATGTATGGGTGTCTGGAATAGATCTCTTGAACTAACAAGGATGAGGTTTCTTCCACCATCTCTCGGAAACTGCCTTGCTTAAGAGAATTTGGAATTCCTTTAGCTCTTCTCAGACATTTAGTATTGGGACATAGAGGCTTTCATGTGGAAAAGAAAGAAGAAATAGAAGAAAAGTCTGCAGTGAGAAGGGAGAGGACCTTACACATAGAAATCTCAACTGGCACACACACACCTAATTGCCATTGTCCTCTTACCTCAGCTGAACTGATACTCTCTTGGTATCAGTCAAGTTCTGTTCCCCATACCTGCCTTTGAGGCATTTAGCAGGTACACACACCCGTCTCCCCCCTTGCAGATGAAAGAACATGGCAGGGTACTGTATCTGTTTCAGAAATCCCATTAGCCTGCCCGTTGCTGTGCCTACCTTTCCTTGTTCCAGCAGCCAGCTGTTAGATTGTTCAGGCAAGTTGAACTGGATTCAAATTGGGTTTTTCAGTCAGGTATTCAAACTTTCCTTTCAAAATCAGAGCTCTTTGTCTTTCCTTTCTTTTCCTTTTTTCTTTTCTTTCCTTGTTTACATGAACTTTGGTAATGTATGTGCAGTTTTTTTTTTTAAGACAGGGTCTCAGTCTGTTACCCAGGCTGAGTGTAGTGTTGTGATCATAGCTCACAGCAGCCTCAACCTCCCAGGCTCAGGTGATCCTCCCACCTCAGCCTCCTGAGTACCTGGGACTGCAAGTGTATGTCACCATACCTGGCTAATTTTTTTTTTTTAATGTTTTGTAGAGATAGGGGTCTCGCTGTTTTCCTAGGCCAGCCTCAAACTCCTTGACTTAAGGGATCTTCGCACCTCAGCCTCCCAAAGTGCTGAGATTGTATGCATGAGTCACCATTCCCAGCCTGTATGTGCATTTTTATAGTGGAGAATCAACTCAAAACTGTACATGTAGTAAAACTACATAAACTAGAATTAAATATTGAGATAAATACTCTGGCATTAGTGAAACTTAGAACAGTTAGAGGATTGAATAGTTTTGTGTTACGCAGATGTACTCAGGAAGCAAAAATATTTTTTTTTGAGATGGAATTTCACTCTTGTTGCCTAAGCTGGAGTGCAATGGCGCAATCTCGGCTTACCGTAATCCCTGCCTCCCAAGTTCAAACGATTCTCCTGCCTAAGCCTCCTGAGTAGCTGGGATTACAGGCACCTACCACCACGCCTGTTTAATTTTTTGTATTTTTAGTAGAAACAGGGTTTCACTGTGTTAGCCAGGCTGGTCTGGAACTCCTGACCTTGGGTGATCCACTTGCCTGTCTCCCAAAGTGCTGGGATTACACACCTGAGCCACTGCGTCTGGCCAGAAAAATATCTTTAAAAAGCTGGGCCTGTTGGTGTATGTAAAGGATAATACAGATGTTCCTCTCAACTTAGGATAGGGTTGCATCTCAATAAACCCATTTTCAAGTTGAAACTATTGTTAAGTGGAAAATGTAGTTAATACACCTACCAGACCCTGTAGTTTAGCCTTGCTTACCCTGCAGGTGCTCAGAACACTTATTAGCCTACAGTTGAGCAGTCCTCTAACACAAAACCTATTTTACAGTAAAGTGTTGAATATCTCACATAATTTATTGATGTTCTGCTGAATGCAAATTACTTTTGCACCATTATTAAGTCAAACCATTGTGTGTCTGGGACCATCTGTATTTGTAATTTCTTTACATTGGCGGTAGGTCAAAATATGTTTTTAGAAGCAGTAAAAAATAGATTTAGCATTTTTGCTCTGTACATACAGTAAATTAGATGCTGTAATTTTGACAAAATGAAAAATCTGCTTTATTTGGAACAATTGCTTTCTGTCCTTGACTGTCAGCCTCACTCTTGGACTTTGCTACTGTGACATCCCATGAGGTTTACAGTATAACCCTGCTGTAGGTTTTGACTTTACACTGTGTACCAAAATGAAACTGCTTATTTAGGAAAATAAAAATCTCTTGGGTTGGACTAAACAGAAAGTGTCTCTTTCTATTGTGTTTCAGTTATGGATTCTGTATATCATTGAAACCTGTATTGGAGCGATTTATTACAACATTAAAATAGTATTGTGTTCTCATAGTTGGCAAGAGGAAGCTTTCTTTGAAGTCTCACATGTATTAAATGTTTTTCTTCCCAGACTCAAAATTCACTTTAACTCCAAATTGTCTAAATTTTAAAACTTTTGGTAAAGAAACTTGGCCTGAAATACAGTGATACGATATTAGACGATGCTATTGTTTGTTATTTCCTCATTGTTTTTGCTTCTGAAGCATGCTAAAATGAGGTGACAGGTCAGAAACTATTTTCTCTGTATTTTACCTTAACCCTCCATCTACCTGTTTCCCTTTCTTGTTCTACTCTTGGTATTTCTTCCGTATTTCACTTCACAATTATTTAAATGAAAAACCTCAACTCGGGCCTTGGGAACCTTTAGGTTCACGTACAATAAAGACATGAAACTAGATTTGTGTACATCCTAAAGGAATCACTTTTAAATAAGTTTTGTATGTTTTTATCTTGCTTCTTCTAGATTCATCTTGATTCAAATCAGGTGGTTGGCATTTAAAAAAAGTTGCATTTCTAAATGTAGATTTGTTTAAAAATAAAGTGGCTTGGGGTTTTTTGGTTGTTTTTTTTCCTTTACTGTGTCAAAAATAAGGGGAAAAAGTTGATTTGAGAGACTATTTGGTGAGAATGTGGTAACATTGTGTTAATGATACACATAAGGCTGTTAAACTTATGATTTTCTAATAACTTCTGAAAGTTCTGTTAAACAAAAACAGAGCCAGCCTTTCCAATTACTTCCTGTTTGACTATTCTCATTAAATAAATGGTTACCATACTTCACTTGCCACATTCTATCATAAAAGTGATTGAATATATTAAATCAGGCAGTAGATGCTAGGTAAATGACTTTGGTGAAAGAAATAGAAATGACATTGGTAAGAAACAAATTTTTAAGTTTTCAAGTTGTATGTCCCTTGAAAGAACTCTTTTAGCTGCTGCCAGAACTGTTCATACAGGTCTCTGTAGCTGGTTTATAACTAATCATTCTCCCAAAAATTATACAGTAATAAAAAACACCCAGAGCGTCTGTCTATAATTTTGTTTTTGGCACTGGAGCACCAGCCAGAGTAAAATGATTCTACCAGTATATCAACTGTTATATAGAAGTATTTTATACTCTTTTGCCACCAATATCTTTTGACTCTTAGGTGTTCCATTATGTATTATGTGTAATTACATGATGATGTATTGTGACTTATTAGTGATGATTACAGTCATTCCTAGAGTTGAGTAGATTGGCTCCCATTGCTTGTGTTGCTGACATCTGGGCAATATCTCAAGGAGGTGAATGAGAGAAGTTGACTCAAATAAGCTTAGGTGTCTATAACTAGTTTTTTCTTACTTTCTCTCATTTCCTTCACTCCCTAACCCTACCAGAACCACAGCGACAGCAATGCAGATTGAGGAACTATGAATGAAATTTTTGGGGGTGGGTGGGTCTTTAAAAACAAAATGTGGCCTATAGCTATCTATTGACTGTGTTATAAAACAGCTCTTGGATGCTTCATTCATCAATATTGTCCTTTGAAAATAATCTCCATTCTTTTCCAAATTACTTAGGTTTTGTTTGGTTTTCTTTTAATCTTCTAGATTGTAGAAGGCATGAAACTAAAAAAGTGGAGTATTGAAAATGTTTCCTTCGGTTCTGGTGGAGCTTTGCTACAGAAGTTAACAAGAGATCTCTTGAATTGTTCCTTCAAGTGTAGTTATGTTGTAACCAATGGCCTTGGGGTATGTCACCTTTTACTTCTGTGTTAGTACCTTCCTCACGTATCTAGGTAGAATACGTAAGGTAGAATACGTAATTTGACAAATTGTTAAAGATTGATGTGGCCCTGGACTGTTAATACGTTGTTGGGTACTACTGACCTTAACTCAGAAACAAGGAAAGAAGGGAGATATTAGGTAGTAATAGACCTAAGGAGACACAGATTTGGAAAAAGCAAGAGTAAGGAGAAAGATTATTTAAGAGAGATAATATAGGTCAGTCATTTTCCACTGCCTCCATTTATATCTTTGAATCAAAAAGTAATATTTGAGTGGGGAATGTCAGCTTACTTAGCCATCATATATTAAAGACAAGCAAGTATGTAATCACTGACCAAACTGTTTTAGGAAGGTAGAATATGTGGTTTGGATTGTTGTATCACAGTTGTTCCAGTAGCCATAGAACAGCTAGGCAACTGAACAACAACCCCCCTCACTTCTTTTTAATGTCTTGAGAGCTGGAGACTCTACAGAGCAAGGGACCAAAACAGAAGGATGCTGAGAACACCTGAGTTAATTTCCTGCTTTACTCTTTCATCTTTCTTTGGAGAGTTCTGGGGTTGACTCATTTGTTGCTGCTTGTTCCATTGCCACTTATTTCGATTGCTTTTCTGCCTATCTTTCTGATGCAGAAAACTCTGCTCTCTTAAGGTTCTGTAAGCCTTTTGCTTCTGACAATAACAAGGTAACAGTAAAGTACCAAAAGAGGGGTACATTATGAAATAGGAAAGCCTTTACCTTAGTAATATTCTTGTTGCCTCTCCCAAGATTGTGTGTGTGGTTTTGGTGTAGTTGGTATATAGTTGGGCTTTTTTCAACAGCATGTATGTGCTATGCTTACTATCAGTTTAAAGGCAGTTTGTAATATAAAAAGAGTTACCTTAAGGTTACATGTTCGAATGCTCACAAGACTTCCTACAAATGGCGTATTAGGTGTTCTTAAGTGGCAAAAAGGATATCCAAAATGTTATACTTTTTCTTTATTACAAATCACTATCCTTCAAAATAGGCTAAGGTGTTAGGTTTCTAAAAGCCAGATGTGGGTTGGTTCACTTACACCTATTAAGTGCTTAAAACTTAAATGTAAATTATTTATATGCTTTTTTGTAAGGGAGTGTTGAGACATTTCTGATGATTAGTCTTCTATTTCCCTAACTTTCTTAATTTGGATTTCAGATTAACGTCTTCAAGGACCCAGTTGCTGATCCCAACAAAAGGTCCAAAAAGGGCCGACTGTCTTTACATAGGACACCAGCAGGGAATTTTGTTACACTGGAGGAAGGAAAAGGAGACCTTGAGGAATATGGTCACGTATGTATCTATGCTGACTGGTTTTTTAAACAATACTAGGTTGGCTCACCAAATTAATAAGAAAGGGGGCTGGGCATGGTGGCTCACGCCTGTAATCCCAGCACTTTGGGAAGCCAAGGCAGGCAGATCACAAGGTCAAGAGTTTGAGACCAGTCTGCCCAACATAGTAAAACCCCATCTCTACTAAAAATATAAAAAATTAGCTGAGTGTGGTGGTGTGCACCTGTAATCCCAGCTACTCGAGAGGCTGAGGCAAGAGAATCATGTAAACCCAGGAGACAGAGGTTGCAGTGAGCTAAGATTGCACTTTAGCCTGGCCGAAAGTGCAAGACCCCATCTCAAAAAAAAAAAAGAGAGAAAAGAGGTTTTTATATTTTTTGTGGAAGATAAAGTGGTTTTATTATAAAATGTCCAATTGCTGACCTGGCCTACTAAAATAAGATACAAAACAAGTTTCTAGGTCATAAACATGGGGCCTGTGTAGACATAGGGAGAAATATTTCGTAAGTATAGTGATTGAGAGCAGGTTTATACATACTTTATCCAAAAGCAAACTATGTTATCTTAGTAGTGTGAAATGTGAAAACAAGGTGACTTGATCTGGATTACATAATAAATGGTGAGACCTTGATTTAACCAAGTTTTCTGATTCAAGTCAACCAAACTAGAAAAATCTACAGCATGCTAAAGTAGTTCATATGATCTCATGATCTTTAGCATACAAAACTACCTTCATATTCATGAACTCAAGTTATAAAATATTTGGTTTTCTTTTTTTAATTGCATTTTAGGTTTTGGGGTACATGTGAAAAACATGCAAGATTGTTGCATAGGTGAATATTTGGTTTTCAAGCCACTGGATTGAAAAGAAGTTTCTTTCGACAGAAACTAAACATGAATAATACGCTATTACTTTCTGTTTTGATTCTTCATACTACATCATATTTACTGCTTATTACGTTACTTTTATATTTTTTAAGGTTTTGAGCCAGAATTTAAATAACTTTTTTGTTACCGTTAATGAAAAATATATTTGTAAATCAAACTTTTAGAATTAGATTCCTTTATATAGACTGTTAGGCAATTCTTTGAGTAAGCTTTGTGTAACTTTTGTACCTACTAAGATTTTGGCAGATTTAGTTTATCCCAGATGAGCTAAAGTCACTTCAAACTAAAAGTAAAAACTTGTGTGATTTTTAAAAGACACTGATTTTAAGAATATGTGAATGATACTAGAACATTTGAAATAGTGATCAATTTGTAATCATCTAGGCAATTTGATTTAAGAGTAGAAACTAGCATGCCCTTATATTTAAATTTATGAAAGAAAATGCTACAGCTAAAGCACTGTGGTTTAAAGCAGCACAGTAACAAAAATATTAGATAATGCCATCTGCACCAGTCTTCAGACCACATGGAAAATTGAGATTACTTCTGTGGATTTTTCAGAGAGAAACCAGAAGCAGGTAATTCCTTAGTGAGACAGGAATGGCTTTACCCAGACCCAAAGGGAATTTAATTTCTTTCATCTGTCTTTGCTACTCTGGTATGGATGAGGTGGATTACCTTTATCATTGACTTTTGGAGTATAAATGAAGTCTTTAACCCACTCACTATGCATTAGTCAAGAATGCAATACCTGTTTGTTTCTGTTTTGGGATTGGTTTTGGGGTTTTTTTTAAGACCCAAATTTAGTGACTAGCAAATTTATTAAACTTGCAGGTTGCTAAGTTTCATCAATGTTGAGTCTGTTGGCCAGGAACAAAGGAAGGTTTACCAAGCTGTTTTGCTACACAGTCACAATGATTGTCAGTGACAGTCACAGTTCTCCTAGGCACCCAAGCATCTTCCTTCCACTGAGGGAAAGAAAAAGATAGGTCAGCTAGGTTTGACTTTCCTTTAAGAAAACCAGTTTAAGAATGGAGTATTTATAGGTCATTTCTTTTCCATAAAGTTAAATATTTCTACATACCAGGCAACTCAGTGGTTTGCCATTTTAGATAGTACCTTGCTCCACTAGTGTTTTTTCTGCGTCAAGTCAACTCAAAATTTGAACACTAGTGGCATCTCTGTGTATTTGACTGGTTGGTTAGTCTAATTCATCAAAACAGGATTCAAGTATTTTGCTTAATAGTGTAATATAATCATGAAATTTCCATTTATGCAGGATCTTCTCCATACTGTCTTCAAGAATGGCAAGGTGACAAAAAGCTATTCATTTGATGAAGTAAGAAAAAATGCACAGCTGAATATTGAACTGGAAGCAGCACCTCATTAGTCTTTGTTTTATGACTGGGTGTGTGTTGCGTGTGTGTGTATCTGTGTGTGTGCAGCATGCACACATACACCTGTGTGTATGTAATACATAATGTTTATTGTACAGATGTGTGGGGTTTCTTTGTGTTCTGTGATACATTACAGCCAAATTATTTGTTGGTTTATGGACATACTGCCCTTTCATTTTTTTTTTTCCAGTGTTTAGGTGATCTCAAATTAGGAAATGCACATAACCATGTAAAAGATTAGTGCTAAAGTAAGCTTTTTAGGGCCCTTTGCCAATAGGTAGTTACTCAATCTAGTATTGATCTTTTCGCAAATAACAGAAGTGAGAAACTTTTATATATTACTGATGATCCCATAAAACAGATTTGCATAAAATTATCATGATTGCTTTATGTTTATATTTAACTTGTATTTTTGTACAAACAAGATTGTGTAAGATATATTTAAAGTTTCAGTGATTTAACAGTCTTTCCAACTTTTCATGATTTTTATGAGCACAGACTTTCAAGAAAATACTTGAAAATAAATTACATTGCCTTTTGTCCATTAATCAGCAAATAAAACATGGCCTTAACAAAGTTGTTTGTGTTATTGTACGATTTGAAAATTATGTCAGGACATACATACCCGATAGAATTACTAACCTCACTGCCCCTTGTAGAATATGTATTAATTCATTCTACATTAAAGAAAATAATGGTTCTTACTGGAATGTCTAGGCACTGTACAGTTATTATATATCTGGGCCGTTGTATTGTACCAGTGAAATGCCAAATTTGAAAGGCCTGTACTGCAATTTTATATATCAGAGATTGCCTGTGGCTCTAATATGCACCTCAAGATTTTAAGGAGATAATGTTTTTAGAGAGAATTTCTGCTTCCACTATAGAATATATGCCTAAATGTAAAATACTGACAAAAGGTGGAAGTAGTGTATTTTAAAGTAATTACACTTCTGAATTTATTTTTCATATTCTATAGTTGATATGACTTAAATGAATTGCTGGAGTGGGTAGTGAGTATACTTATTTTAAATGTTGTTTTGATTCTATTTTTTATTAAGTTTTTAAAAAATTAAATTGAATATTAAATTGTATGGACATCATTTATTAATTTTAAACTGAATCCCCTCAATAAATACTGAAGCACATTCTTAAATGAAGATAAATTATCTCCAGTGAAAAGCATGATATGTGTTTCAATAGAAGAGTCTTAACTAAAAGCAGAAAGTTGGCTAAATTCAAAAAGTGCTTAACATCAAAATATGCTGGAGTGATTAGCCACTAGATTCTGAATCAGACATCACATCTGACTGGAGACCAGTTTCTTTCAAATGATTCTTTTATATATGTACATCTGTTCTTCTGAGGCAGTAGTTAGCCAGCTATGGCCCGAAGGCCAAATTTGGATTCCACTTTTTTTTTAAATGCATATTGTCTATAGTTGCTTTCCTGCTACACCAGCTGAAGGTAAACAGCTGCAACAGAAGCCAAATGATTCACAAAGGCCAAAATGTTATCTTCCCTTTACACAAAATCGCACAAAAAGTTTCCTGATCTCTGTTCTAAGAAAAGGAGTGTGCCTTGCGTTGAAAGGGAAATGTTGGTTTCTAGGGAAGGGAGGAAGCTAAATTAATTGATGATAGGGAATTTTCCTGTTTTGTCCTTTATTTTTTCTCATTTAAGAATCTGATACTGGAAGACTGATTTAGAGAAGTTTTAACATGACATTAAATGTGAAATTTTTAAAATTGAAAAGCCATAAATGTTTTAAATAGTTACATAAGAAAATGTTTTATCACTAGAATAATACAATTAGAAGTAAGTTATCTTTATTAAATTTTTTTGTAAGTGGTATTAGAATATGTTTTCCAGATGATTACCTAAACATTTAATGAGAACAATAAGCATTACTTTTAGTAAGAGTCTTCTGTAATCCATGGTAGAAAATAATTTTAAAATGATTCTTTGATGTATTTGAGTAAAGATGAGTAGTATTAAAAAGAACACACATTTCTTCACAAAACGTGCTAAGGGGCGTGTAAAGAATCAAAAGAAGCTATTACCAATAATAGTTTTAATAATCACCCATAATTTTGTATTTAACCCGTTTAAACATTGAAATTATACTACAGACAGTATTCTCTGCATTCTGTGAATTTCAGCAGCTTCAGAATAGAATTTAATTTTGAAACTTGCAGTGAAAAAAAGCTATCCATTTGTTCACAACCATAAATCAGGAGATGGAGATTAATTCTGTTGGCTCTTAGTCACCTGGAACTGATTAATTCTTTCTGTCACTTAGCACTTGGTATTTGGCCATCTCGAGTCTGAGCACCAAATGGTTAACATGAATGTCAAATAGAATTCTGCTGTTGTCACCCCTTAAATCAGCCTAACTCTTCCAGACAAAAGCAAATAGCATTTATGGATTTAAGTCATTAGATTTTCAATTGACATTAATTAATCCCCCTTGATTCATTATATCATCAAGTATTTATATTTTAAATAGGAGGTAGGATTTCTGTGTTAAGACTTTTATTTGTACCCTATAATTAGAATTGTTTTTATGAGTATCCCTTATTTTCCCTTTTTAAATTGTTATCAGACAATTTTTGTAATGAAATCTATCTTGGAAAATTAGAAAAATGGCAAGGTATTTATTGTTCTGTTTGCCATAATTTAGAACTCACACTTAAGTATTTTGTAGTTTTACATTCCTTTTTAACTCATTCAGTGGAGAATGTCAGCTTTTCTCCCAAGTTGTATGTTAAGTCTATTCTAATATGTACTCAACATCAAGTTATAAACATGTAATAAACATGGAAATAAAGTTTAGCTCTATTAGTGAAGTGTTAAATTTGTGTGCTTCAAGTAATGCCATTTCCAGACCTAACTTTTTTAGGTATTCCTCCAGTTCAAAGAATTAGAAGGTAAAAGAAGGGGAAGTGTCAAAGTTGACTCCTCTTTTCTACTTTGTGCAACTATATGGATGACAGTGCCTCTTACTAAGGAAGAACACTGGAGGGACACCAGATTTGGTATGAAAGAGCATGATTCCTATGTGAAGGCTTGAGATGCCTTTGAGACATCTAAATGTAGGTATTAAGTAGGTAGTTGATGATAAAGGTTTACAGACAGAGCACCTCAAGGTATACATCATTGGAAGCACACAGTAAAGGATACTTTTACAGGAAGAGTATTAGAGCAGGAGTTGACAAACGGAGGCCATGGATCAAATCCAGCCCACCATCAGTTTTTGTAAATAATTTTATTGGAACTTAGCCACGCCCATTTAGTTATTGGGCTATTTTCATGCCACAGTGGCAACACTGATTAGTTGCAACAGAGAAATTAAGGCTGCAAAAACTAATTTGCTGTGAGGCCCTTTACAGGAAGTGTGTTAATCTCTGCTACAGAGTATAAAGAGAATCTAGGGCTAAACCATAAGTAACTCTTGAAGGTTAAGTGGCAGAACGTGAGCAGACCAAGGAGAATGACAAGCATAGCTAAAGAGATGAAAGTTCCAACCAGAAGGAATAAAGTCACAAAAGCCAAAGGAAACATTTTTCAGTTCAGGTGTTGAATGCTGCTGAGAGACCAAATAGGATGAAGTATTTAAAGCAGCTACTGGATTTAGCCACCTGAAAGTAATTAGTACCTTAGACACATTCCCTTCCAGCTGGTAGAAGAGGCTGATTTCTGAAAGAAGCCTCCCTATATACCTCTTGGAATGTGGGATGTGAAAAGGGAGAAGAGAACGAGGCAATAGTACTTTCTCCTGCTTGTATCCTTATCTCTGAAAAAGGTCCAGGAAAGAGAGAGGAGTTGAAAATAAAAGCAAAAAGATCAGTGATTTGGGGTTCTAGAGAAGGTGGCGAAAGATAGGATCCAAAGCACTGGTAGGTATTGGTCTTAAACGGTAGGGGTGCCTTCTATTCTAGAAGAAAGGAGAAGATGGGAGCTGGTGTGTGCTTTGGTTTCCTCTGAAGTCAGAGACCAGATCCCACTTGTAGGTGGGTTATTACACAGTCATGAATGTTCACCCCAGAGAAGCGCCATGCTTCATGGTTAGCAGCAGAATTCGGTTAGGAACACAGTTATCCTGACCTGCTAGATGGATTTTTTTAAATTCTGTAATTGGCTACTGAGCTGTTATTTCTTTGACATAAACTAGGGAATGCATTTTGTAATTTTTATAAAGATGGATTCACGATCTTGCTTACAAACTCTCTAGAATTGGCTACACGTTTTAATTCTGATGATGTCTTTCTGACTAGCCAGAGGAGTTCTTCCAGGTCTCTGAGTCCCTCACTTTCTAGCCCTTCCTCTTCAGCTAACAGACGTGTTCCTTTTTCTCACACCCCTTTTAAAGAACTTCCTTGATAACACCAGCTCTAGCCTCCCTTCTCCCATTTACATCAGACTTCTCTCCATTTACTGCCTCACCTCCCATTCAGTCATCTCCCATCTGGTTCTCATCCCTTATTCGACTAAACAGTGACCTTGTAATTGCCAAATGAGTAAATTTAGTTATTATCTGAGGGCTCTCCTGCATTTGCCACTACTACTAAATCATTTCTTTACTTCTTTCGTCTATGTTGTTTTTGGGTCTTCTAATCCCTGTGACTGTCCCTTCTGTTAGTCTCTTCACACACTTTTAAATGTTGGTACATCCCATTTATCTCCATGTTCATCTTGGCTGATGTCAGCCATTCATGTGGTCTTAGCTATTAACTTTTATCTACTACAGCCTCCATGCATTTATGTCTCCAGCCCAGACCTAAATCATTCTACCTGTCAGTAATACATTTCCACTTAGAAGCAACAAGTCCAAGCTTATCATATTCCCCCAGAACTTACCATATTTATTTTGAGTCTGATTTATTTTGATTCTGGCTAATTTGGCAGCTAAGCCAGCCCCCAACATGAAACTTCCCTTTCCATTACCCTACGCATTTAATCAGCCACATAATCCTATTCATTTACCTACTAAATACCGTTGTAATCTGTGTCTTCTAACTCTTATGTCAGGCTCTCAAATTGCTTCCTGAAGTGCAGGCTGAGCATCCCAGATCCAAAATCTGAAATGCTCCGAAACATGGAATTAAGTCTGGAATGCCTACGTGACACTCAAAGGAAATGTCCTTTGAAGCATTTTGGAGTTCAAATTTTCAAATTAGGGATGCTCAGCCAGTAAGTAAATGCAAATAAGAATCCAAAATCTGAAATCCAAAACACTTCTGGTCTCGAGCATTTCAAAAAGGGATACTTAACTTGTAATACAGAAATTATCCAGTTAGTTTTTCTAACTCCAATCCAGCCTCCCTCCACTCTGCTACCAGAGTATTCTAACAAAATCAGAGTGAGAGAGTCCCCTGCTGAAAGCACCTCAGTGTTCCTTTAGCCTGCAGGATGCTGCTCAGAATCCAGCCTGACTCTCCCTGATTGGGCCTGTGCTGCGTGTATAGCCTCATGTCCACTCCTCATTTCCTGTCCAGCATCACTGACTTGCTTTACCTTAGGACGCACACATGCACACACGCTCTACACCATTTTCTACATTTCTCTGCCTTTGTGTATTCTGACCCCTCAGCCAGGAATGCCTTCCTTATAGGTGGTACTTATTTTAGGTGACATTGCCTTAAAGTGGGCTCATTTTAGGTGATAACACCTCCAAGAGACCTTGAACAACTCACCTGCCATCCCCACCTCACATGCCCTTCCTCTGGGTTCTGTAGGTGCTGAATGTATTTCTAAATTAGCACTTAAAATCCATAGGTTAGTGTCCTATATGAGACATTCATCTATATCTCCATCAGCACATAGTAGACATTGAACTGTCTGCCAAGTAAATGAATGTCATTAAGATAAACACTTTTAAGGTGTTTTGATGACTTCTCTGTAATACTAGTATCCTGAACATGTTAGTGTTTTTAAAAAATGAAACTTTTTTGACATTTTTAATTTTTTAAAAAAGGTGGATGACTTTTTAAAAGTATATTCACATATTACTATCTTTTTTAATTCTTAAATTCATGAAGTATAGTTTAGGTGTTTCATCAAAACATATTAGAAAGCTATGGTATAAAGAAATTATTTGCCTAAGTTTACCTTGTATGTAGTTCAGTAGTTCATAACTTTTCTTGGGTCTTAGGTTTCTGAGAATTTGATGAGAGCTATGGACTCTCGAATAAGCAAATTTGCATAAAATTTGAGGAGGTTCATTTCACAGGCATCACATTGAGAACTCTAAGTCAATTACAGAGCATAGACTAGATTTCAGGGCTGTTTCTAGCAAATGTTCCTCCCTCTGTTTGAACTTCTAGTAGTGCTCTTAGTAATTTTAAGGCTTTAATTACCTTAAATTGTTTTTGGAACAATTTTAAGGTTTTAATTACCTTAAATTGTTTTTGGAACAAGTCAACATAAATATAATTTTAATTCCACTCAAAGATTCTACAGCCTTCACTGATGCAGATTCCAAAATTAGTGGCTATTTTAAATGCCTTTTTTTTGTAGGTGGAGAAACAAGCTTAGAAAGTGAAATTAAGAAATCTGGCCATATGATGAGAGAAGATGAAGAAGAAAACCCAGGAATCTTCTACAAACAAGCTTTTGACAAAAGCTTGGTACAAACTAGCAACACCAAGCTTTTGACAAAAACTTTCTCTGTATTTTTATAACTAGAAGATTCTCTTTCTTAAAACTAGAAAATTCTGTTTCCAGAAATATAAACAGGCTAGGTCAAATCCAAATGAAAATAGGACCCCAAGAGGTAACCAAGCATAGAAGGTGCTTTTGCCCTAGAGTATTTACCAAACCTGGGGACTATAAGCTTCACTTTTTAGTGCCTGAAAGGACATGATAAACAAATCTAAGACCCTCCTGCCATAAAGCAGGTCTCCAAAGGGCTCCACTTCAGGATGAGGATGAATCAGTGGTGCTCTATCCCCACACCCCTAAGGAACTCCAAGAAAAGTTGCTTTAGGATGAGCAAACCAAGAAAAATGTAAGAAATGGATATTGCAAGCTGGCCCTTGCGGTCCAGATTCACCTCCCCTATATATTACAGAAACCTTAAACTATAAACTTAAACTGGACTGGCAGAGTCCAGAGTTCCCTAACTGTATGACAGAAGAAAATGCAAATTCTCCCTGAAGGGATACTTTCATCCTATGCCTCAAAGAATTCCCAAAATAATGTTCTAAGGAAAATGAACAGTTTACAAAATAACTAATCACATAGGCAACAAGACACCATGAATGAGGACAACAGAAAAATCATTAGAAAGGGTTCAGATACTGAAATTATGAAACATTAAATCATTGTGCTTAATATATTTTTTAAAAAATGAGGACAGGTGCTGTGGGTCTTAACACTTTGGGTGGCCTGTAATCTTAACACTTTGGGAGGCCAAGGTGGGAGGATCATTTGAGGTCAGGAGTTCAAGGCCAACCTGTTAACATGGTGAGACACTGACTCTACTAAAAATACAAAAAATAGCCAGTTGTGGTGGTGCACATCTGTAATCTCAGCTACTTGAGAGGCTGAGGCAGGAGAGTACTTGAACCCAGGAGGCGGAGGTTGCAATGAACCGAGATTGCACCACTGCACTTCAGCCTGGGGAACACAGTGAGACTCTGCCTCAAAAAAGAGAAAAAAAAAGATGAAGAAAAATGAAATGTACACTTAAATATCTATCTGCAGCTAATAGGAAAATTTTTTAAAGGCCTTACAAATTTGCTACAGGGATTAATAGAACGCGTGAAAATAAAAAATTCAGTAACTGAAATTAACAACCAGATTAGACAGCTATAAAGGGCACCAATGACTTGGAAGGCAGGTCAGAAGAAATTCAGAATGCAACACAAAGCAAATGGAATGAAAGTTAAGCAACGTGAAACAGAAGGCCTCATATGTCAAATCAGAGCAATGGAAGAAGAGGAAAGAGAACATGGAGTAGAGGCTGTATTTTAAGAGAGAAGGGTTATGGATTTACCTGAACTGATGAGAAGCGACAATCTAAAGATTAAAGCTCAACGGATCCCAAGCAAGATAAATTAAGTCCAGACACATTATAGTGAAACTGCAAATCACAAGTAACAAAGAAAGTATCCTAAAAGCAGCCAGAGAGGGGGAAAAAAAAAGATTGTAATCTAAGGAAGGAGACTGACTGCTCAACTCTCCACAGCAACAGTTGGAGCCAGAAGACAGTGCAATGTCCCGAAAAGAAATAACTGCCAGCAGGGAAGCCTGTTTCCCTAAAACTCATCAACAGGATGAAATAAAGATACTTTCAGATCACCTCAACCTGAAAGTTTGACACTAGCGTGCTGTCACTAAAGGGAATTCTAAAGGATGAAGAAATAAAGAGCAAAGTATTAAGTATGTATGAGCCAACTAAAACACTGTGAAACAATGTCTTACGGATTCAAATTAAACAACATTTAAAATATACAAGGAGAGCATTTATTAGAAGCAGGGTAAATTGAATTAAAAGTGTTCTGAGACATGAACTGTCAGGAGGAAGTTAAAGTGATTAATTTTACTCTATTTCACTAGTAGACATAGAAATGAAGTATGTTACTTTCAAACTAACAGGAAAAGGTGGTGGGATGGTTAAAATACTTGAAAATGAGAGACAAAAAAAACAGTTGGGACAAATACCAAAAAAATATAATGATACACAAATTCTGTATACCTAATGTAAATGATCCATATATCACACACAAAATCAGTTAAAAGAAATTTTAAAATTTATTTGCTACTTACAAGAGACACATCTAAACCAAGATTATAAAAGGTTGGAAATATTTTTAAATGAGCAATTTACTAGAAATAATTGCTGCCATTTTCCTTTCAGTCGGATGACTTGTTTGCTCAGGGTTTCTGACCAGGGCTGGCTGAAACAACGCATCGTATCACTGGGCTCCAGAACAGTGTGCCGACAACCTGTGGCACTCTAAAGGGACAGAGCATTCCAGCACTGTGCTGTGGCTTTATTTACCAAGCTTTTGGGATAATCTGTGCCTTGGGCAAAGAGCTCTCTGGCTGCCCTCAGATAATAATGCTGCACAGGATGTCACATTTAGAACTGTCAGAGAACTGTTCAGTGCAGGGAAAGCTACATTCTGAGAAACAGCACCTGCTGTGGAGTGTTCCAGTTTTTATATTTTTCACACCCATTCTCTGTATCTTTTATCAGGGTTTAGGTGCTTTATCTTTTGTATCAGTAAGTGGAGGAGGGAGGGGGATCAGAATTACCTGTGGGGCTTTTCTGAACCACATACACTTACTTACTCCTGAAAATCAGATAGACACCAGGATATATGACCGTGCAAAGGACCTGTGTAGTTCAGATAAACCACCAGAGAATTTTTAAACACATATCATCTCCAGTAGACAACCACTGCTGTATATAAACCACTACCCAAAAATGGATGCAAGACTTCATCCCTAAGTGCTTTCTAAACCGTATGACCGCCATTCTAAACTTCATTAGTAGTGTTCTCCCTTCTGCTTAGCAAGGCACAATGGATGGCCAAGAATGGCTCTGTGAGGTTTATACAACTTGTCATCACCCTAGCCTGCCTGGGGAAGGAAAGGTCTCTATTTTTCCTACAGGAGCAAAAAGGAGAATGACTTAGCTCTGGGAGAAGGACACATGTAAATCATTTCCAGGCTCTGCAAATTTATTAACCTGTTCAAACACTTTACAATATGCATGTATTTTATTAATGACACCAAGCATTTTCTATAAACAAAACCACAAATTTCATCTTATAAGTCAGTCATTGGGGTGTCCAGGACTCCCGGAAATGAAGGGGTTTTTCCAATCCTGGAGGGAGCAAGGAGAGCTTTCTGCTATTGAGGACCACTGGCCCATTGAAAAAACAGAGGGCCACAGAACCAAAAAGCAATTGAATTTAGCATTTGTGTGTGAATATGTGTATGTATATGTATGACTGTGTATGTATGGGTGTATCCACAGGTGTGTATGTAGAAGAGAGAAATGCCTCATTCTTTCTCAACTAGTTTTTAAACTAGGAGCAGAGAATAAAACAATGATATATAACACAAATAGTTTAAAAGCATATTGTAATTCCATATTATGTCCAAGGACACTTAAAATCTTTTTTTTTCTTTCTTTTTTGAGATGGAATCTCTCTCCATTGCCCAGCCTGGAGTACAGTGGTGCCATCTCGGCTCACTGCAACCTCCACCTCCTGGGTTCCAGCTATTCTCCTGCCTCAGCCTCCCAAGGTAGCTGGGATTACAAGTGCGTGCCACCACTCCAGGCTAATTTTTGTGTTTTTAGTAGAGACGGAGTTTCACCATGTTGGCCACGCTGGTCTCAAACTCCTGACCTCAGGTGATCCACCTGCCTTGGCTCCCCAAAGTGCTGGGATTACAGGCGTGAGCCACTGCACCTGACCTAAAATCTTGATAGGCAAAAATTTTAACTCACTGGATAAAATTATTTATTTGGCAGGCCCTTATTGGTTTCTACCACTAAACACTGTGAGGGCAGGAAGAATGCCTGGCCTATTCAACTGTGTATTCCCAGGGCCTGAGCACAGGCCTGGTCCATGGTGGACACTCAGCAGTTATGTGTTGAGCAGAGGAAGTTTCATAAACCTACAAGCCTCCCTTCTACCTCTTGCCCCGCGCCACTGTCTAGCTACGTATCATTCTCCACCCGCTTGGCCATACCTCCACCTCCTTATTACATGGAGCCAAATGCTGGTGTTTTTACGGCCAAAAGTGATCACTGGGAACTGACCAATGATTCAAGCAGCTCTCAGTCATCTGCACCTTGTGAGGAATTCTGGACTAACATTTCCATCTGCTTTACCCAGAAAAGGTCCAAATAAATTATTCCCCTGACAGGCCTTCAAAACTGCTACAAGCAGCATGAAGCTGTCTTCAGGAATTTACCATTTAGAAGGCCTGAATTTCAAGCATTTAGAACTCCCTCAACAAAAGCTCTCATCCTCCAGACCACAATTTTTGTTTGTTTTGACTTTTTTGACCACAAGCCTCAGTAAGAAACATGGTTCACATTGCAACCCAGGACACACACACATACACACACGTATATCAGTGACACTCCTTGTGCCATGCAATCTGCTAGTGCTACATCTGTTCTGTGCAGTTCTGTTCTACCTATTCTATTTTTTTCTTAATACTGGTTTCAACTCACAAAAGTGATGGCTTGAATCACTAATGGTTATGCCCTGCAGTCCAAAAACCCTGACCTAAACTGATCTAGTATAGCATCACCCACCTTGGTCTCATATTCACAAGATCATAGCTCTTCAGGAAACCCCAAGTCAAGCTAATGCCTAAGCCAAACTTAGGGGCTCCAGCTACTACCAGATGAGCTTCAGAAAGAGGTGAATAAACTGACTTGCTCTCTGTGCCATTTCCTAGGTAAAGAAAGATAGAAGGAAAAGAAATTATATGTGCCAACCATGTGCTAGGTGGGCATGAGAGGTCTTTTTATGAATGGCCTCCCTTAATCCCCTCAACAACTACCTATGGTAAGCATCATCCCCACACTGCAGATGAAAAAAAGGATGAGCACAGAGGTAAAGGAGCATGCCTAAGGCCAGACGGCTAGTAAGGAGCAAAAATTTCCATCAGGGATGTCCAACTCCATAGACCCACCACTCTCCTCCTCCTGACTGTTGCACCAACTGTGGGAAAGAGTGCTTCCCTCTTGACTCTCCTTGTGTCTGTCCACCTTTAGCATCTCACTCCAGATCTGGTTTTCTTGTCACTTACTCCAGGAAGGTCCCTCCAAGCCATGTTTGTCAACCTCTAGACATGCAGGTAACACTGTATTTTTTCCACAAGGTTTTGCCGCATTTGGTCATTGTGTGTGCAGCATGCGCACAGTATCAAGTGCACGAGTGTGTGTGTGTGAATATCTATGTGTCTATTGCCCTTCTGTTGCCAAAATCACACGCAGGCTTTCAGTAAATAGGCACCTGCAGTTCTGGGGGCTGCACATCAGGCTTCACGATTCCCTTTTGTGGTGCCTCATCTGACCCAACCACGGGAGAATGACTAGCTAGAGCATGTTCAGCTATTTTTAGTTTTCTCAGTCACCAACCTAGACTGTTCACTGAGGAGGCAGAAGGAATTGGGAAGGAAGGGCTGTATCAGCCCCATCCAAACCACTTCTAGGCAGCTGACAGCCTGCAGCTTTGGGGCAAGGGCTGAAAATTAAAAACCACGTGGGCAGAGCTTTCCAGGCAGGGAAATAAAGAGTGAACAGCTACCCTCACCAGCAATGGAGCTTGCCACCTTGGCCATCGGAGGCTGTGGGAGAGAAGAGAGCAGAGAACATAAAGGGGAGGTAGGGGCACCTGGGCAAGTCTGCAGCCAACTCATAAGAGCAAAACCAGCTATGAGGCATAAAAAGAACCAGAGACTGCCTCCCCTCCTTGACCCTCCTATTTGAACTTTGGGTGAAGGTTTTCTGGTATATGTACATAGTACCACAGGAAACTAGGAGGAACTTGCTTAGACCATGCACTAGAAGTATCCAATACTCACAGCCCGGGAAAGAAGGCAGCCGAACAGACATAAGACAAACTCCTTTAGCTGGAATGTGTTGGAACACTGTACGTCATAACTGCCCAGGTACTAAGTCAGCATTCATCCTGACCCAATCTCACTTTTAAAGATTTTCCTGTATTGATTGACTTAACGATATGTAGAAAAATTGTAGATATGTAGAGATAAATGAATATATATGGATAGGCAGAATTATCTAGAGACACGTATGAAGAGATTACTTGACATTTTCCCTCTGAAAGACTCACATTCAATGATCTTTTAGTTCCCTCTATTTGCAGGGATTCACACCTTTCTTAAAACAGCTCTAGCCAAAAAGAACAAATTTTGAGTTTTCAAACAAACAATACTTTGCCTCAATTTAAGAAGACTAAAAGGGGCCAGGCACGGTGGCTCAAGCCTGTAATCCCAGCACTTTGGGAGGCCGAGGCGGGTGGATCACGAGGTCAAGAGATCAAGACCATCCTGGTCAACATGGTGAAACCCCGTCTCTACTAAAAATACAAAAAATTAGCTGGGCACGGTGGTGCGTGCCTGTAATCCCAGCTACTCAGGAGGCTGAGGCAGGAGAATTGCCTGAACCCAGGAGGAGGAGGTTGCGGTGAGCCGAGATCACGCCATTGCACTCCAGCCTGAGTAACAAGAGCGAAACTCCGTCTCAAAAAAAAAAAAAAAAAAAAGACTAAAAGGAACGAGTTTCTCTGGCGTTTTTCAGAGCAATATTGTTGCAGGTAGTTATTTTCAGAGCAATATTGTTGCATGAGTAGGGCAGGAGAGGGCTCTTTCCCACCCACTAGGAATGTGGGCAATGGTTCAGAAGTAATCACATTGCCTCTCTAAGAGTGATAAATTGGCAACCACACCAGGGAGAGACCATTTCCTGATGGTCCACACCTGTTGCACTAAAGTGCTATTTGAATGCAGATTCCAGGGAGATGCAACCTGGGCACGTGCCTTAAGAGACAAAATGGCAGAGTATGACCTTCTGGGTACACTCCATCTGAAAAGGGAAGCAAGCCTCAGATGGACATGCGTACAACTTCGTAAACACATTGCATGTGCTCAGCTCCCAAGGGTAAGGAGGGCACTGCACATGCAGGAAGCCCACCCCAAGGGAAGAATTATGGGAAAGGGGCCAGCCTATAAAGTCCTAGGATCAAGGTTAAACACTGCCTTTGACCTTCACATGCCCACATGCATTTCTTCCAAGCGTACTTTCCTCTCTTTCCTGTTCTAAAACCTTTTTAAATAAATTTCCACTCCTGCTCTGAAACTTGCCTGGGTCTCTTTTTCTGCTTTATACCCCTCAGCTTAATTCTTTCTTCTAAGGGAGCAAGAACCGAGGTTTCTGCAGACCCATACAGATTCACTGCCGGTAACTCAGGTATCTTCCACTGGTAACATATTGGGTGCCGTGAGACTCAGCTATGTGCCACCCCTAACAAGATGAGGGGAAAATGTTTCCCCTTTCATTGCATCTATTTTGCTGAGTAAACGGTCTCTGTCGTCCTAGAGACCTTCCTGCAATCTAGAGTGTGTTGATTGTGTCCCTGTTTTTTAATATGTTCCTTGGACCTCTATATTTTCTGTAAGTGGTAATTAAATTTAGGGGTTTGGTCAAATTCAGTTTTAATATTTTTGGTGATACTTTTTTGTCGGAGAATTTGTGTACTTCCATAAAGAGATGCATGATGTCTGACTCTTTAATAGTAGCAGACATTTGTGATCTTTGCCTAGATCATTAATTCTGTTGGGGGTTAAAAATGGTGATATTCAGCGACAGAGCAAGACTCCATCTCAAAAAAAAACGGTGATATTCAAATTCCATTATTTCTCTATCATTCATTATCTGGGACACATCCATAAAAGAATCATTCTTTTGTCAATGATATGACTTCCTCTAGGTACATATAATATAGGAAAAGCAAAATAAATGCCTAACTTTTTGCATTTACTGGTTTCCAAAACCATAAGCTGGTTCTCTAGAATCCTCCAAAGGTAACCAATGAGGTCTGTTTCTTCTTTGTTTTTGTTTTAGAATCATCATTATGAACTCAAGGATTTTTAGTAGATGCTGCTGATGTCCTGGGCTCACCTCAGACTTCACCTCAGTGAAAGTGCTGGACAGTAACAATGCATACCGGCAGCTTCTCATATCACCCTCCTTTTGCTTCTTTGAGAGCTTTCTCCAAAGCTATAGGAACTTGCTGAGCCCGCCCGTGGGGAGCCCAGAAATGACCGAGATTCAATGCCTCAAAAGACAACCTTTAACCATGAGGGGTGGCTTCACCTTCCCTTGGCAGGACAATTTTCAGAGACATGCTACATCATTTAGGGGAGGTCTCTCAAGTCCCTGATGCACATTTTGCCATTCTTCCTTCCCTGTGTTGCTTTCTTCGCTATCTAACTTGTGTTGTTTCTTGGGATCGCCTTTTAAGTAAACCACCAGCATTCAATTCATTGTCTCATGGTCCTCTTTTGGGATGCACCCAAATTAAGATACATTTAACTATGTTTGATGACTTTTGATCTATTGAAATTATTACCCTTATCGCCTTAAATCATCCCATCTTTGGTCAGTTGGAGTGCATTCAGCTGGCTTCTAAGTCCTTTTGACATGACACTGCTTGGCTTTGATAATTTTCTTTTTTCTGGTATTACAAGATGTTTCAGTCTCATTTTGTATATTTCCTTTCTCAAACTTGTGATCAACCATTTCTCCAAGAACCCTTTGTTTTTATTTCTTGATGTGGGAAATAGTATTTAGAGACACAACCTTGGCAGTAAGGCTGTTTATTGCTACTGGATTGATCATTGTTTCTATGTCTTTTCAGGAGACAAATTAAAACTTTTCTGTTTCTTTGCATGTCTTGTAACTTTTTGTTCAAAAAACAGGCGTTGTAAAAAATGTGGCAAATCTGAAAATCAGATTCCCCACATCAAGCATATTTTTTCTTTTTTTTTGAGATGGAGTTTTGTTCTGTCGCCAGGCTGGAGTGCAGTAGCGCAATCTTGGTTCACTGCAACCTCCACCTCCCAGGTTCAAGCAATTCTCCTGCCTCAGCCTCCCAAGTAGCTGGGAGGACTACAGGCATGCATCACCAGGCCAAGCTAATTTTTTTTGTATTTTTAGTAGAGACAGGGTTTTACCTTGTTGAAACCCTCCTCACCTCGTGATCTGCCCGCCTTGGCCTCCCAAAGTGCTGGGATTACAGGCGTGAGCCACCACACCTGGCCCAAGCATTTTTCTTTTGTTGCTGTTTATTCTTATTTCTGCTGCTGTGTACTTAATTTAGTGACTTTTCTGGACTAATTCTGTAAAATCTGTATTCTTTGTCATGTGTGGCCCCTGAAGTCTCTGCTTGTTTCACTTACTGGTCAGCTAATGACTGGACAGAAATATATTCATGCCTGAACTACTTAACCTCGTAACCTCTGCTGAGAACTCTGTGTGTTTGGGCATACGTTCAGTGCTCCAGCGGACATTTCGCAACATTGCCTTAGCCTTCATTCCTGCCCATGCAAAGCCTCGGGGTCACCTAGAGCCTTCTCTTTCTTTCCTGGGCATATACACAGACCTGCACAAGCATGTGGCCTTCTACACTCCATGGAATATGTTGAAGTTTTTCAAAGATCTACTCCCAATTTTCAAAGGCTCTTTCCCCAGTTTTTCCTTCTAAGTTTTTAGCCACCCTCTTCTTAGTTCCAACTGGTAATGCTGTCTTGGGCAGCTGCATTGTTCAATAATGGCTGTTGATCATTTTTTAACAGATCTCCTGAAGCCAGGCTTGTTCACACAGCATAAGCTTTCTGTCAGGTCACATAAGGAATGCTCTGAGAGTGAATCTTTCCAGAGAGTGTTCAGACAGGTCAAATAGTGACAGTTCTCCAGGAATAAGTGTTTTGGGAGCCCCATACCTGTTCTGCCTCCTCCAGTGCCTACCAAGCTGCTAGTTTTCATAGCTATTATAGTTGTGAGGCTGTTACATGGTAACCATGGGGTAGGTGTTAGAAGAATGAGACTATGGCAAGTTAAAACATAAAGCTTAGGGCCAGGCACAGTGGCTCACACCTGTAATCCCAGCACCTTGGGAATCTAAGGTGGGAGAATCACTTGAGCTCAGGAGTTCAAGACTAACCTGGGCACCCTGGGCAATAGCAAGACCTTATCTCTACTAAAAATAAACATTAAATGAAAACTAATGTAGTTAGGCATGGTGGCACATGCCTGTAAGTCCCAGCTACTCTGGAGGCTGAGGTGGGAGGATTACTTGGGGCTGAGAGATTGAGGCTGCAGTAAGCTGTGAACACACCTGTGTCCAGCCTGGACAGTCTCAAAAAATATTAAAAAATAAAATAAAGCTTGCTGTTCAGCCATATTTCTTGAATAAAGCCCCTCAAATTGCTGCATGCTTTCAATTTCCAGAATTCTGAAAACATTTATTTTTGTCAGCTTTTGACATTGTTCTCACTGTTTTATAGAGACGAAGAATCTTGGAGGGCCCTACTTCACCTAAGAAATTGGAACACTGTTTAAATGAAAAAATATATTAAATTAATACTAATGCCTAAAATATTGGATTTTTACTTAAGCTTATTGATAGGTACCTCATGGATTTCACCAATCTCCTTTCTCCCTTGTCAAAAATCCTCAGTAATACCATCCAAATTGTCATTTTGCAACCGGGCATAGAGGCTCATGCCTGTTATCTCAGCAGTTTGGGGGGCCGAGGCAGGAGGATTGCTTGAGCCCAGGAGTTTGAGACCAGCCTGGGCAACATGGTGAGATCCCTTCTCTACAAAAAGATACAAAAATTAACCAGGTGTGCTATTGTGTGCTTGTAGTCCCAGGTACTTGGGGGGCTCAGGTGGCAGGATCAAGTGACTCTGAGAAGCAGAGGCTGTAGTGAGCAAAGATGGTGCCACTGCACTTCAATCTGGGCAACAGAGCAGGACCCTGTCTCAAAAAAAATTTATACATATATATATATATATATATATATAAATTTTGTTTTATCCTTCCATACACACACAACAGACTTGGAATAACACCACCAATATTGCTGCCAATAAGATAATCACTGAAAATGTCTTACACTATTTTACACTTCCTTTGTCCTTAGAGTTTATCTCACTGGGAATATAGAGTCAAAAGTACTAGGGTTTGGAGTTAGTTTGAAAAGGCTTTCTCAAAACTGAGGCATGAAAAACCATTTAGAAGTTCAATGAATCCAGGAATTGTGTTTTTTTTTTTTTTTTGAAAAAATTAATGAGATAGGTAGGCCACTAGCTAGACTAACAAAGAAGAAAAGAGAGAAGATCCAAATAAACACAACTAGAAATGATGTTGGGAATGTTACTAGTGACCCCACAGAAATAAAACAACCATCAGAAACTACTACAAACAACTCTACAGACACAAACTAGAAAACCCAGAAGAGATGGATAAATTCCTAAACACGTACACGTAAGACTGAGCCAGGAAGAAATTGATTCCCTAAAGAGACCAATAACAAGCTCTGAAACTGAATCAGTAATAGCCTACTAATCAAAGAAAAGCCCAGGACCTGATGGATTCACAGCTGAATTCTACCAGATATGCAAAGAAGAGCTGGTACCTTTCCTATAGAAACTATCCCAAAAAATTGAGGAAGAGGGACTCCTCCCCAACTCATTCTATAAAACCAGTGTCATCTTTATGTCAAACCCCGGCAGAGACACTACAAAAAAAGAAAACAATATCCTTGAATGTCAATGTAAGAATTCTCAACAAAATAATTGCAAACTGAATCCAACAGCATATCTAAAAGCTAATGCATCATGATCAAATAGGCCCCCAAATGCAAGGTTGGTTCAACATACACAAATCAATAAATGTGATTCATCACATAAACAGAACTAAAGACAAAAACCACATGATTATCTCAATAGACAGAAAGTGCTTTCAATAAAATTCAACACCCCTTTATATTAAAACTTCAAAACCCCTTTATATTATAAACTAGGTATTGAGGGAACACACCTCAAAATAGTAAGAGCCATCTATGACAAACCCACAGCCACATTATACTGAATGGGCAAAAGCTGGAAGCATTCCCCTTGAAACCCTGCACAAGACAAGGATGCCCTCTCTCATCACTTTTACTCAGCATAATACTGGAAGTCCTAGCCAGAGCAATCAGACAAAAGAAAGAAATAAAGGGCATCCAAATAGGAAGAGAGGAAGTCAAACTAACTCTGTTTGCTGATGACATGATTCTATATCTAGAAAACCATAGGCCGAGCATGGTGGCTCATACCTGTAATCCCAACACTTTGGGAGGCTGAGGCGGGTGGATCACCTGAGGTCAGGAGTTGAGAACTAGCCTGGTCAACATGATGAAACCCTGTCTCTACTAAAAATACAAATAAAAGTAGCCAGGCATGGTGGTGGGCACCTGTAATTCCAGCTACTTGGGAGGCTGAGGCAGGAGAATAGGTTGAATCTGAGAGGCAGAGGTTGCAGTGAGCTAAGACCACGCCATTGCACTCCAGCCTGGGCAACAGAGTGAGACTCCATCTCAAAAAAGAAAAAAGAAAACCCCATAGTCTTGGTGCAAAAGCTCCTGTAGCTGATACACAACTACTTAAGCAAAGTTGCAGGATACGTATCGATGTACAAAAATCACTAGCATTCCTACACCCCAACAAGAGCCCAACTGAAAGCCAAATCAGAAAGGCTATCCCATTCATAATTGCCAAAAAAAAAAAAAAAAAAGGGTAAAATACCTAGGAATGCAGCTAACCAGGAAAGTGAGATACCTCTACAATGAGAATTACAAAACACTGCTCAAAGAAATCAGAGAAGACACAAATGGAAAAACATCCCATGCTCATGGATAGAAAGAATCAATATCATTAAAATGGTTATACTGCCCAAAACAATTTACAGATCCAATGCTATTCCTATCAAAATACCAACACATTCTTTACAGAACTATTAATAGAAAAAACTGTTTGAAAATTCATATGGAATCAAAAAAGAGTCCAAATAGCCAAGGCAATCCTTAGCAAAAAGAACAAAGCTAGAGGCATCACATTACCGACTTCAAACTATACTAGAAGACTACAGTAACCAAAACAGCATGATACTGCTACAAAAACAGGCACATATACCAATGAAACAGAACATATAGCCCAGAAAGAAGCCCATGCATCTACAACCATCTGATCTTTGACAAAGCTGACAAAAACAAGCAATGGGGCAAAGACTCCCTATTCAATAAGTGGTACTGGGATAACTGGCTAGCCATATGCAGAAGATTGAAGCCAGGCCCCTGCCTTATACCACACACAAAAATCAACCAAGATAGATTAAAGACTTAAACGTAAAACCCAAAACTATAAAATCCCTGGAAGACAACCTAGGCAATACCATCCTGGACATAGAAATAGGCAAAGATTTCATGACAAAGACACTAAAAGCAATCACAACAAAACCAAAAATTGACAAGTGAGATCTAATTAAACTTAAAAGTTTCTGCAAAGCAAAATAAACTATCAAGAGTAAATATACAACCTACAGAATGGGAGAAAATATTTGCAAACTATGCATCTGACAAAGGTCTAATACCCAGCATCTATAAGGAACTTAAATTTATAAAAGAAAAACAATCCCATTAAAAAGTGGGCAAAGGACATGAACAGACAGACATTTCTCAAAAGAAGACATACTTGTGGCCAACAGGCATATGAAATAAAGCTTAACATCCCTGATCATTAGAGAAATGCAAATCAAAACCACAATGAGATACCATCTCACACTCGTCAAAATGGCTATTGTTAAAAAGTCAAAAAACAACAGATGCTGCCAAGGTTGTGGAGAAAAGGGAACACTTATACACTGTTGGTGGGAATGTAAATTAATTCAACCATTGTGGGAAGCAGTATGGTGATTCCTCAAAGAACTAATAACAAAACTACCATTCAACCCAGCAATCCCATTACTGGGTATATACCCAGAAGAGGACAAATCATTCTACCATAAAGATACATGCATGTGAATGTTCATCACGCACTATTCACAATCGCAAAGACATGGAATCAACCTAAATGCCCATCAGTGACAGATTGGATAAAGAAAATATGGTACGTATACACCATGGAATACTATGCAGCCATAAAAAAGAACAAGATTGTCTTTTGCAGGAATGTAGATGAGGCTGGAGGCCTCTTAAAACACTAACTTTTAACTAATTAATGCAGGAACAGAAAACCAAATACCACATGTTCTCACTTATAAGTGGGAGCTAAATAAGAACTTATGAACACAAAGAAGTAAACAACAGACACTTGGAGTCAACTTGATGAAGGAGGGTGGGAGGAGGGAGAGGAGCAGAAAAGGTAACTATTGGGCACTGGCTTCATACCTGGCTAATGAAGAAACATGTACAACAAACCCCCATGACATATGTTTACCAATGTAACAAACCTTCACATGTACCCCCAAACCCAAATGTTAAAAAAAAACAATGAAACTAAAAAGAAAAAACATCTCTATGTGGATTTGCCTCTATGTGGATAGGCAATGAGATTTGTTTAATTTCACTTTTGTTTTTTAGGAGTTGATTTTTAAAATTTAATCTTGATGTTTTGTTGGTTTAGTTTTTAATTTGTTTGTTTTTTTCAAGACAGAGTCTTGCTCTGTAGCCCAGACTGAAGTGCAGTGGTGCGATCTCAGCTCACTGTACCCTCTGCCTCCTGGGTTCAAGTGATTCTCCTGCCTCAGTCTCCCAAGCAGCTAGGACTACAGGCACCTGCCACCACACTTGGCTAATTTTTGTATTTTTAAGTAGAGCCGGGGTTTCGCCATGTTGGCTAGGCTGGTCTCAAACTCCTGGGCTCAAGTAATCTCCCCACCTTAGCTTCCCAAAGTGCTGGGATTACAGGCATGAGCCACTGCACCCGGCCTAATTTTGTTTGATAAATAGGTAAAATAGATGCACAGTTCCATGGTCAAATCTACAAAACAAAGTGTATTCAAATAATTGTAACTACTGTCCCTATTCCCTTTGCCCATTTCCTCCTCTTCCAAGCATAAATACTTTTTAAGCATAATCATTTCTTCCTGCCTTGCTATACTGTATCATTAACATAAGTAAATATGTTCATGGGTCTATCTTTTGGTATTTAGAAAGGTTTCTATTTGTGTTCTAACCATTACCTTTATACTAATACCTTTACTTAATACATTTAGAGCTCTGATCTTTTCCTGTTGTCTACTGGTTTCTACCATAGCATTCCTCAGCATCTAATTTGAAGTAATGTTTTATTCCTAGTTAATACCTACAAGGTAATCAGTGAACTTAATTTGTTGTTCATATAGTCACTCTCTTCTTCCCCCAGTTTTTGATAGTTGCATTTTATTATACTGCCAGAACACCCAGCCGTCATGCACCGTACTTACACACATGCTTTAAAAATCTTCATTTAGATTTCGTTCTATAGACAAATAGACATTTAATGTTCACCAATCGTCTTTATGTCAATGTCTCTCCAGTCATTTTGTTGTCTGAAAATTCTTCTTCAGCAGATTCCCAAGGGAAGATTTTTGAAATACTGTTTCCTGAATTTTCACATCTTCAAAATAATTTGTCTGAAGCCTTTATAATTTAATGTCAGTTTGATTAAAGTCTTTGATTCACATTTTATTTTCTCTCCTGGCATAAACCATGGCAGTCAAAAAAGAAAAAGTGTATGATGGTAATTGACTTTTCTTTCTCTAAGTGTCTGGTTCTTTTATATGAATATCCAAAGAATTTTTTCCTTTAAATTCCAGTAATTTTACAAGACTATCTCTCATTGAATTCTGCTCTGAGTCATTTTCCTCCAGATACACAATATATCCTTTCAAGATGTCACATTGAGGTTCATATTTTAAGGTCAGTTTTATTATAGTTTTTAGCATTTGCTTTTTGCAATTGATTGGTTTTCTTTTCCAGAACCTCCTATTTTACACGTTTGAACAACTTTGGATATCTTTTAAACTGTTATTTTCTCTCAAATTCTCTCTTCATGTCATTTTGATTTTTAAAATTTTCCTTCTTTTAATCTTTTAAAAAATGAATATATTTATTCTAGTATTCCATGAAGTTTAATCTTAATTTCCGAAATGATTTTTAAAATTTATTTTTCTAAAGGTAGTTCTGTTACCTCTACTTTTGAATATTCCTATTTTCCAAACACATCATTTGTGAGTTCTTCTACTTTTGATTTATGTTGTTTTTTCCACAGCTTTTAATCATTTTCATACCTTATTTTAGCTCGTTTTAAAATATTAGGTTATGGTTTTCATCCCTCTTGTGGACATGGCTTTCTTATGTACTTTCATTGTCTAAAGGAATGTTATTCTGCTCCTTATTACATTTTCTTAACTAAGAACTTTGTAGGGACATTTATCATGGTCTTTTTCCTGTGGCTATGTTTAAGTGAAATAATTTTTTTTTCTTTTTTTTTGTTTTTGCAGAGGATGGATGGCCAAGAATAGATTTTCCAGCTTCATATCTCTAGAACTTCCTGTTTTGTTGTTTGTGATGAGAAATGTAGCCTTAAGACTTTCTAAATATGAGCTTCTGCACCCTCCCCTGCTTTTCTTCTCTCCTTCTTTTCTTTGTCCCTATTGTCCTTTTCTGCACAATTTTTATTCTACTCCCAGTACTTGTTCCTCGGTGCAGTACTAAGCAAGCTTAGTAGAAGAACAGTTTGCAGCAGAGATGGTATGTAGCTCATAAAGCCTAAAATATTTACTGTCTGGCCCTCTCCAGGAAAGTTTGCCAACCCCTGTTCCACAGATGACTCTATCTTTTCTCTGAAGAGCGCCTCCCCACTCTGTGTGGTCTAAGTGGTGCTGTCAATCTCTGTGCACCATCACCGCCAGTGAGATGTGTTCCTAGGAGGGGTTAATAAATGGAGCCTTCTCTGCAGCTGATATATAGATATTAGGAGAGAGATTTTTCTATTGGGGTCACTTAGCTCCGGATTGTAAAGCTCAGGTTGCTGGTAGCCACTTCTCTTAGCCATGTGGAGGAAGCCTATTTGCAATAGGAGAAAGTGGGTGTAGGTTGTGAAGGCAGTTGGAGTGATTAATGAAATCTCTGACTCTAGCTAAAGCGGCTGCATCCTTGGACTCTGCAGCTACATGAGCCAATACATTCATTTTCTGCTTGAGCTAGTGTGAGGTGAATTCTGATGCCACAACCCAAAAAACCCAGACTAACACAGCTGTATATATGAAATCACATGTGCATGACCATTGAAATGATTTTTCTCAAATTATTCTCTACTAAGGCTTTTTTTTTTTTTTACTATAAGAGAATTAAAAACTTTGAAAAGAAATAAAAACAAGGGAGGAAGGAGAAATTACTTTCCCCGTGAGCAAGAGAATACCTTACCTAAGATTTGGTAAATTAGTCTAAATTTTTAAAAGGCTTGCAATGACTAGGCTGGGCATGGCAGTGCACACCTGTAACCTCAGTGCTTTGGGAGGCTGAGACAGGAGGATTGCTTGAGATCAAGAGTTCAAGACCAGCCAGGGCAATGTAGCAAAACCCCATTTCTACAAAAAATAAAATAAATTAGCTGGGTGTGGTGCTGTGCCCCTGTAGTCCTAGCTACTGAGGAGGCTGAGTCAGGAGGATCCCTTGAGAGCCTGAGAGTCCAAGGCTGCAGTGAGCTCCAGCCTGGGTGACAGAGTGAGACCCTGACTCCTTAAAAAAAAAAAGAAAAAGTATGCACAAAGTAAGTTCAGCTTGTGGTTTATAAATAATGTTGAAAATAATTTGGTTTAATGCAAATAAATAACATCACATTTTGATAGGCCAGGGCTGGTAGAGTTTGAATTAGAACACATAAATTACTATCGTAGTGGAATGGAACTTATCTGAAACATCAGTGGAGCTTTTTCAAAAACCAGATTTGAAAAGGCCACACTGGGGACCACTGGGATAAACAGAAAAGCTGGAGAATTACTACTCCAATATGGTTCCTTCACCTTTTAAAACTGTGTATTTTATATTTTGCTTAATTTGTGATATTCTTAGATAAAGGTTCAAAGTCCTTATTCCTGTTATCTCTAAATGTATATTCATACCACCACCAGACGGTTTCACCAATACCTCAAAACTGTTTTTCAGTTGACTACACCTAGTGGTAGCAAGCACCTGGGGAAGTCCTGTAGCTCTGTTAGACCAAGGTCAGATCCAAAACAAAAAGGAACCATCGCTAGGACATCAGGAAGGCACCGAAGCAAACATTTGAGATTTGTTAAGATATTTTATTAAAATATCAGAGCGACAATCTTTTTATCTTGAACAAGAGAGTGAACAGAAATCTGTCCCAGATAAATAATTTAGGATTGGCTATAATTAGCTCCTGATGTGATTCTCTGGACATTAAAATCACTCATGTGTAAGCACCGCAGACACAGGCCCTCAGGCACCTGAAAGCAACCTCCTTTCTCTCTTCATTAGAATGACTGAAAGCACTGCCAAATGCTCTCTCAGACTAGAGCAGGGCAACAAGAGGCCCGGCAGGGTGAGAAACCCACTTTGCAAACCACAGGGGTGGAACGGAGGCTGTGGGTCTGTGGAAAGGGCCCGACTGGCCATACAAGGGGGAGCCCCCAGGCCTCAGGTCCACATCTCAAAGGGAGAGCCCATCCTTGGTCTACCAACAATGTCACCTGTAATTTGTCCCCACGCAGTGCTTTTGTTTTGCTTAATCCTGGGAGGGAGGTACATGAGAAAGAGGAGGCCAGGAGGCAATAAACCCCTAGCGCTTTCTTTTCTTGCAGTTCATTACATAACTCTGTTTTGCCCATTTTTTTTTAAAGTCTCTGAAATGGAAGAGGACCTAGTTCTTGCTTTGGATGACAGAGAGAATCCAAATGATGGCTGCCATTCTGTGTTTTGCTTAACTCATTCCAAAAGCATACATGCACTTAGATTTTTTCTTCTAAGAAATGAACGTGGCCATTTTCCAGGCAGCTCTATAAACCAGCGAAAAATCAGAACTTGGGTCACAGATTAGGAAAGGAATTCTTTGAATAACCCGTCTTGTCTTTCCCACAACATCCTGTCCCCAGTCACCTCCTAGAAGCTCAAGGCAACTTGCAGCGAGAGTTTTCTTACACACGTCCCATCTTAACCCAGTCTAGGAAGAGAACCAGGAGTCACTAGTGCAGCAGCAATAGTAGTAACAGTAGTAGTGACAAACCACTTTCACAAACATTGTCTCATTTGCTCTCATAGCAATCCTATGAAGAATGCGCACAAGTACTACGGTCTTCATTCTGCGGACCAACAGACTGAGATTCCGCAAAGTTAAGGTAGTAATTGAGAGAGCGGGCACTTGAAATTCAAGCCTTTTACCTATAACTCAAGTAAAAGAGCGTATATCACTCTACTAGTTAGTTACAGACCCTCAAGTTGACTGGCTTAATAACTAGGAGTACCAGAGAAGTCTGTCTCTCAAATGTTAAAAGGAGCCTGGAGCTAAGTAGTTGGTGTTACTTCCCAGGGCTGCCTCTTGGAAGACACAGTGGCTTTGCTCTGTCACTCTCCAGGGAGCTCAGAAGTGACGGAATGGGGACATGGATTTTAACCTAACAGAGATCTGCCTAATGCTTATAGTCATCAATTGTATACCTCAGAAGTGGTGAAGTGGTCATGCAGAGATGGCTTAAAAATGCAGCGGACAGCTGGGCGTGGCGGCTCACACCTGTAATTCCAGTACTTTGGGAGGCCAAGGCAAAAGGATTACTTGAGTTCAGGAGTTTGAGACCAGCCTAGTCAACCTGGGGATACCCCCAACTCTACAAAAAATTTAAAAATTGGCTGCGTGTGGTAGTGCATGCCTATAGTCCTAGCTACTTGGGAGGCTGAGGTAGGAGGTCAAGGCTGCAGTGAGCTACGATCATGCCACTACACTCCAGCCTGGGTGACAGAGCAAGACCATTTCTTTAAAAAAAAAAATGTGGCAGGCTATTGTACAAGAGATCCAAGTCAGTTAGGGGCTTAGAAAAACCTCAGGGCTCATCCAGCCCCAAGATTTCTATGAGTTCCTGGAAAGGCAGAGAGGAAGAAAGGAGGTTTTGAAAGCAGAAGTAATGATTCAGTGAGGATGTTGGCTGCATTTTTCCTCTGGAAGGTGAACCAGAGAATAAAGAACACATTTTTCTTTATTTTGCAAGACCCAGATAGGAAGAGTGGAAAGGAATACAGTAAGATTTAGTACAACTGGAGTTAGAAACCAAAAGAATGGAGGGAACAAGCAAGTAAGAAGGAGAAGAAAGAAAGGAATTTGTTATGCTTCCTTTGAGAAAATCATTTGTCGGGATAATACATCTCAAATCTGACAACAGCTGATAAACTCACCTTTGAGTATTCCATAAAAATACAACCTGATTTTTAAAAATCAAAACCTCTTTTTAGTTCACTTTTTCCACTTCTTCCATGCAGAGATATTTAGCCAAGCATTACAACTGGTATTATGGGTTGAATTGTATCCTCCGGAAAAGATATGTTGAGGTCCTAACCGCGAGTACCTCAGAATGTGACATCATTCAGAAATAGGGTATTTACAGAGGTAATGAAGTGAGGTCATCAGGAGGGACCCTAATCCAATGTAACTGGTGTCACAGACAGGGAATTTGGACACGCACAGGGAGAACGCCACACGAAGATGGAGGCAGACGCCAGGTGATGCATCTTCAAGCCAAGTAAGGCCAAAGATTGCCCGAAAACCACCGGAAGCTAGAAGAGGGGCCTGAGACAGGTTTTCCCTTGCAGCCCTAAGGAGGAACAAGCCCTGCTGACACCTTGATCGTGGACTTCCAGCCTCCAGGACTGTGAGGCAATGTGTTTCTGTTGTTTAAGCCACCCAGCCTGGGGTACTTTGCTACAGCAACGTAAGTACACCAATCCCACTGGCTATTCGAGTTTCACCTTTCCTGGCTCCATGCTTTCCAGGTAAAAGCTTGGAGTGATCTGAAACTGTGACACTCAAAAGGCAAGGAGAATCCAACACGTTGGAACCGGAAGTAATCACAGAGGTCATCAATCTTAACTTGTTTTATAGAGATGAAAACTGGAGTTCAGGAGCAGTGAGTGACCTGCCCAAGTTTTCACCATGCAGAGCCATGACTCAAAAGAACCCCTATTTATCAGAAATCACCTCTGAAACCATTGGCTGGAGAATGGCCAGAGCCAGAGCACCATAAGATCTCCCCACAAAAACACTCCTGTGAGGCTTAGAAAATCCTCCTAACTATATCATTTGAGCCACATTTTACCATGTCACCCACAAGGGTGAAATGCAAGTTTGGAGGATGACTCTATGACATCCAGACACCTTCTCACTCCCCGTTTAGTTTTGAGTTGGCACGTTAACCACAACTGCCAGCTCACATTCATTCTAGCTGCCATGTTTTAGGAAGCACAGTAATGGTTCACTGTCCCTTATTCAAATTCTTGAAGCCCAGTGTTTTTGGAATTCAAAATTTTTCAGATTTTAAGAAGTATGGCCCATTATAAATTATATTATAAATTAACTCCTCTGGAAGGATCTGCAGCTATCTTTTAATCAACAAAATGCACTAATATTTAAAAAGTGGAATAAGTAATGATTATAAGTAGTTTCAAGTCAAGTTTTCCTTCCAAATAGTTTCAGATTAACTCAGGACAGGTGTTGCTCTCAAGTGAGTTACTAAAAATCTTAGTTTCAAAGCTTTCAATATTGCAGTCATGAACCATTGTGGTTCCCCATTTCACAGAGACGCAAACTGATGGCCAAGAAGGGTAGGTACCTTACTTGGGCAGTCTGGCTCTAAAGGCCACAGCCTTAATTGCCACCCATTGTTACATTGCCTCTTCAACCTTAACCCTAACCAAGAGTGGCAGGCTGGTGCCTGTTAAACCACACGGATAGAAATCAGAACAGGACCTGTTGAACAGAGTAGACAAAGCCAAAGAGGAGATGTGATCATCTTCTTCAGATAGCTGTCTTTTTCTCAAATTCTTTCCCTAAGGCCATTTTAAACAGGGGACACTGGGCTACCAAGGACACTAAGAACAAGCTTGCAAGGAGAAAGAGGTCTTGAGGTTCTGAGCAATAAGAGTGAGAGGTATGCAAGGGATGAGCAAAGGTTAATCCTAATCTTTGCCAAGGAAAGCAAAGGAAAGCTGTGAGTGTCAACAGCCTCAGGTCTTTGTAACTTTCAGTTTGTCCATTCGTCAAACACTCACTGGGTGCCTACTTTGTGTACACTGCAATCAGTGCTGGGAAATGCCAGAGAACTAAGTGCCCCTGGCTAGCAAAGCCTTCTGTGCGCCTGCTCCCAGCTGCCTTTCTGATCCCTTCTCTCCCTCTTACATTCTTTCTCCCTCTTTCACTAAATCCAGCCAAACTAGCCCGTGATGCCACAAACCCTCCAAGATCTTCCCCCACATCAGGACCTTTGCCCTTGCAGTTTCCCTCGCAGGCATTTTCTGCTACCAGCTCTTCCAATGGCCGACTGTTCCGTCATTCAGGCCTCAGCTTATCCATCGTTTCCTTAGCGGGGACTTCCCTAACCACCCAGTGGGAGGAGCCGCCCAGTCGCTCATGTCCTCATTGCCTTAATTTTCATCTTTGCGCTTATTCGTATCTACTGTTTTTTTTTCTGTTTTTCATTTGTTTACTTTCTCTCCCTATTGAATACTGCTTGCTGGGATCAGGAACCTGATCTGTTTTGCAGTCCTGCTGAATTTTCAGTGTTTCAAATAGTGCCTAGCACATAGTAAATAGTCTATAAATATTTATTGAATAAATTAACAAGCAGGAAAATGAGCTTGTATTTTGGGGATTATGTTAGCTTGTTTTGTTTGAAAGCCTGAAGTAGTAGACTGGAGAAAGCAGGAGGTGGGTATGTGGCTGGGACGGCCGCCTGTTCAGCAACGTCCATATCCCGCCTTTAACAACAGCACTCCTGTGTTTTAGCTGAGAATCTGTCCGGCCAGCTCAAGTGTACCTCTCTCGGCATCTTTACCGTGTGGATTTGGTCACAATGGGTGAGAATGAGCTGCGTCATTTCTGAGTCATGTCCTGAAAAGAACTTTCTTTCCTCCCCTCCCCTGGCCTTTATCCCCCTCCCCGCTACCTAAATGATGTCAGGATCTAAAGCAACCCCACTGGAGCCAAAGATGGAAATCCTGTGTTGATGACGTCAGCTGTGAGCAGTTTACTTCTGGGTTATTCCATGGAGAAAGTAAACTCCCATCTTCTTTAAGTGGTTATATTTGGGGGTTTCTTAGTTACAACAGCTAGGCCAGTACCCTACACCTAATAGAAGTTTTTAAGTCTTTCAACAATTTAGTGTTTTTGCTGCATCTGGTCCGCCTCTGCCAGAAACTGCTACCCAAATATTACCTTTATTTTTTGTTTTAGTTTATCCTTACCGTTTGTCCAGTTACCTTCTGTGTTCCACACCACACAGCATTTGTGTGCTGCATTTCTGCAGTTGCAGAAAAAGAAAGAAAGTACATGTAATGAATGTCTACTCGGCACCAGGTACTATGCTAAATGCCTTGCCTGTAATACCTTGTTTGATTCTCCTAATAGATAGGTGAGTCTGATGTCATTTTTATTTTATAAATACAGAAACAGGCTCAGAGAGGTTAGGTGTCTTGTCCAAGGTCACAAAGCTTGGAAGTGGCAGAGCTGGGCTTTGAACCCAGAGGACATCTGAGCCTGCTTATTCTAATACTCTGAACTTACATCATGGTATATGCAGCGACTGAGGGCTTGCACAGGGGTTTCGAGATTTGCTTTTCTTCTGGCTATAGTTGACATCATTAATGTAATTGTGTGACTTTCACTTCATAGTTTGCTACTCTTTATGATATCTATATGTAGCCTTTTATCTCTTGGGGTCATGTTTATTTGTTTATAAAAATGTGGTAAAATATAAGAAAATCGACCATTTTAGCCATTTTTAACTGTACAGTTCAATGACATTAAGGACATTCACAATGTTGTTCAGCCCTCATCACTATCCATCTCCAGAATTTTTTTTACCAGCCCCTGAGAAAAATCTGAAACGCTTCATGAATTTTCATGTTCTCTTCGCGCAGGGCCCACGCTAACCTCTCAGCCTCGTTCCAGTGTTGGCGTATGTACCGCAGAGCAAGGGGCCTTGTATCTAAGTCCCTGGTTTCTAACTCTTGGCTCCGCTCCCTGTTCTCTTCCTTTCCTTCTGTGATCTGTGCCTGCGGCTCAGGAATGAATCGGAGTGTCTCAGTCATACCTGTGCCTCAGGATTGTGAGAGAGAGGAAGGAGAAATAGGTATGATTCTTCATCAAGTGGCCTGACTTGGATCTTACCGCTGGCTTCTGCTCCCACCAATACCCAGGAGTCAGAGCAAGGATAGGAGAAGGTTCACAAACTCTCTAATGGAAATCTGAATCATTTCTGAGTTTCTTAGCCCTTCAAAGGGTGGGTTAGGAACTATAATTTGCTCCACATTGGAGCCATCAAGATGAGACTGGGACTGGGCATGGTGGCTTACACCTGTTATCCCAGCACTTTGGGAGGGGGAGATGGGAGGATCACTTGAGGTCAGGAGTTTGAGACCAGCCTGCCAACATAGTGAAACCCCGACTCTATTAAAAAAATATAAAAATTAGCCAAGCATGGCAGTGTGCCCCTATAGTCCCACGTACTCATTAGGTGGAGGCAGGAGAACCACTTGAACCCAGGAGGCAGAGGCTACAGTGAGCCTAGATTGTGCCACTGCACTCCAGCCTAGGCAACAGAGCGAGACTCAGTCTTGAAAAAACAAAGCAAAACAAAAGATGAGACTTAGAGTGCTACTGTGTCCAGGAACAGGAGGAGAGATGGGAGTCACCAGGTCTTGCCTCATCCCCTGGGTTCACAAGGGAGGTACCAAGGTTATGGTGGGGGATGTAACCTGAGCGTGGTAGGAGCTAGAGAACCAGGTAGGATTCCTGACTCCTGTCCAGAGCTCTCTACCTTGACATCTACCCACAAATCTCACCCCGCCCAATACTGTCCTATTTTCTCTTACGTCTGCTTAAAAGCCTTTCCCTCCCTAACCCATGCCTCAAGCACTGTCAGCTTTTCCCAACAGAGCCATTTGATCCCATGGGTCCTTCAGTCCCAGTGCTAGGGGATTAATAAAAACCTTAAAAAAATAGGCAGTTGTTGCCCGTGCTCTACTTTGCCACACAGCCCCCCAGCAGGACTGCAGGACCTGTCCCCCAAGCTGCTGGGAATGTTGGCTAGCAGCCCTCAACTGCCAGCCTGCTCTGGAGTTGCCCTCACCTGAAGACAGCTGCCCCGCCTGGGTTACACCCCCTTCCCAGGGCAGCCTGATCTATGACAGAAGGGCCATCCTAGCTCCAAGCTCTCTACAGAGCTGCAGAGTCCGGTCATCAGTCGGAATACACTGTGGCCCAGCTCCTCCCCCTGAACAATCTGACTGACTTTCCTTTCCCCACAGGTGCTAACCCTGGTATCCCCACTAATAAATCTCCGGCGCATTAATCCTCCATCAGAAACTCCTTAGGAAGCCAACCTGCAACAGCTCCAAAATAAAAAAACAATGATGAGCCTCTAGTGAATAAATGTTTAATGGAATGTTTACAGATGCCACATTATGTGAACTCCATTAATTGTTTAATTTAGTACTCTTGAACATTTAAGATGTCATTACCTCTAATCACAATCTGCAGGTTGGAATTTCTCAGTTCGTATAAATTCCAGCCCATATGTAATGGATGCTGACAAATAATAGCAAATTGTAAATTAAATGCAGCACTTACAGCCAAATAATTTCAAAGGCAAAGTCATTAGGGCTGGGTACAGGGGCTCATGCCTGTAATCCCAACACTTTGGGAGGCCAGTAAGCTAGAGGACTGCTTGAAGCCAGTTCAACACAAGGCTGGGCAAAAAAGCGAGACCTCCGCCCTCATCCTCCACAAAGCATTTTTTAAAATTAGCTGGGTGTGGTGGCACATGCCTGTAGTCCCAGCTACTTGGGAGGCTGAGGTGGGAGAGTTGCTTGAGTCCAGAAGGCCGAGGCTGCAGTGAGCCGGGATAGCACCACTGCACCCCAGCCTGGGTGACAGAGTGAGACCCTGCCTCAAAAAAAAAAAAAAAAAAAAAAAAGCCATTACATTGAACAGTATGAAACTGCTAATATCTGGCCATTTTTGACCTTTACAAATGGCGATTTCACATGATTCAACATAATATCTCATCAAAATATTTATCAATAAAAGTTATATTTAATTGGGGATGTATGTGAACTCTAAGTGTCAGCCTTCCAACAGTATGCATGCTAGGGCCTGTGACGATATCAGAAACAGCCTTGCCTCTTTGGAATAAAGATACTACCAGCACGACCTAGACAAAAATCATGAAAATGCCAAGATTTGGGGGCAAAGAAAGGAAACGGAAGCCCAGACTTAATTTTACTCTGCACGACTCATTGTACAGTTGAAGCACTTCCGGCCTCCCGAGGTTTCACCTCATCTCAAGCTCCTAGGGCCCCATTTCCTCCCTTCCCACTTCTGCACTCATTCTCCCTTTCAGGGGTTTCCTCCTCTGCAAGAAAACGTGGCTGTGGGAAGGGTCTGAGGTTCATGGGGGAGGAATCAAATTATGAACAGCTCTCCTCTCAATGAAAGGCTTTCCTTTTCTGATAATATCAGCATTTCCTATGTGCATTATCCTTTCAGGCCCTTGTGACAATGTCCCAAACCCCTACCAATAAATTACTTGATCCACTCTCCAAAAACGGCTTTGTTCCCACAAATGCTGTTCATGGGAAGAGACTGAGAGGTTAGTCTATTTCTGCCATTTGACCATTTTGTTTATTGCACTGATTCAACACATAAGTAAGCATTCAAGCCTTTCATTTATATTCAATGCAACTTCAAAAATCTAAGAGCTGGTTTAGAGAACATTAATCTCCTGCAATGCGGGTTCTCATCAGCACACTTCCCCAGGCCTGAACCTGCTACTCACCCCTCTCCCTCGCCCCCTGCAGGGCGCCTATGAGAGGGTGCAGGGAACAAGGGGCTCTGCATCTGCTCAGGACTCCCTCCAGCAGGGAAAGCTGGAGGCCGAGCCGAGTTGGACCAGAAGAATGGAAATGATGGAGAGACCCAGGCCCTATCTTAGAGAAACTAAAGATCTTGTAGATAGGAGCACCCAACATGCAAAGCTATGCATGCTATCCCAGAAAAGGTAAGTTCCTTTAAAAAATGAGTTTCAAAAAAAAAAAAAAAAAAATGAGTTTGCAAGCATGAGGGGAATGATTAGTGGAAAGCGAGGGCATTAAAAAGGACTTTCTCTATTTTTCTTTTTAAATTGTGTGATCCTTTATCCAGTTATGAGAGCAGTACATATCCTTGGTGGAAAAATGAGAAAATCATTAACAGTTGACCTTTGAACAACATGGGTTTCATCTGCATGGCTCTACTTTTAGATACAGATTTTTTTTCAATAAATAGATTGGAAAATTTTTAGAGGTTTATGACAATTTGAAAAAACTGCGGATGAACTGCATCCACGAGTAGAGTTTATAAACAGATCTTATCTAAAAGCTGCTAACGCTGAGGCTTGGAGGGAAAAGAGAAACACCAGCTGCCAGCCTTTTGGATGTGGAAAGCCTGGACAAGATCCCTTTTTCTGGACTGGTTTCATCAATGCTTTGTCCCTGAAGTCAGGAAGTACCCTGCCTGTAAGGAACTGCCTGTTAAAGTTGTTTTGATATTGGACAATGCCACTGACCACCCAGAACCCCAGGAGTTCAACACCACGAGCACTGAAGTAGTCCACTTGTGACTGAACACAACATCTCCAATTCAGCCTCTAGATCTGGGGTCATACGGACCCTTAAAGCTCATTACACACAGTACCCTATGGAAAAGATTTGTCAGCACAATGGAAGAGAACCCTGATAGAGAGAATCACAAAAGTCTGGAAGGATTACACCAATGAAGATACCATTGTTGTCATAGAAAAAGCCATGAAAGCCATCAACCCTGAAACAAATTTCTGCTGGAAAAGAAACTGTGTCCAGATGTTGTGCATGACTTCACAAGACTGACAAAAGCACCAATCAAGGAAATTTGAAAGAGATTGTGGATAGGGCAAAAGGAAAAAAATAGGTGGAGGGTGAAGGGTTTCAAGATCTGGATGTCGGAGAGATTTAAGAGCTAATAGACACCATACCACAGGCATTAACAGAAGACAAGCTGATGGAGATGAGTGTCTCTGCACCAGTGCCAGACAATGAGGAAGATGACGTAGAAGCTATGCCAGGAAACATACTGACATTAGACAATACAGCAGAAGGGTTCCAATTATTCAAGACTGCTTTTAACTTCGTTTATAACATGGACCCTTCTATAATACAGGCACTGAAACTAAAGCAAACAGTGGAAGAACTGGCACCATATACAAACGTTTTTAGAGAAATGAGAAAGCAAAAAAGTCAGACAGAAATTACCACATATTCCCATTAAATTATACCAAGTGTGCTTGCCTCTCCTGCCTCCCCTCCCACCTTCTCCACCTCTTATGCCTCTGCTGCCCCAGAGACAGCAAAACCAGCCCTCCCCTTCCTCCTCAGCCTACTCAATGAGAAGACAACAAGGATGAAGACCTTTATGATGATCCACTTCTACCTGATGAATAGTGAATTCATTTCCTCTTCCTTATGATTTTCTTAATATTTTTTCTTTAGTTTACTTTATTATAAGAATATAGTATATAATACATATAGCATACAAAATATGCATTAATCAACTGTTTATGTAAGGCTTCCAGTCAACAGCAGTCTATTAGTAGCCATGTTTTTGGAGAGTCGAACGTTTTATACACAGATTTCTGACTGTGCAGGGGATCAGCAATCCTAATCCCTGCATTGTTCAAGGGTCAACCTCATATACGGTACACACACAAACACATTTATATCATTCCAACTCTACAACCCAGAGGCAGCATCGGTAACTACTCTTTTAAAAATTATTCTACTTAATTTAACTTGGATTTGACAGGGAAAAAAATGAAATGAAACTGAAGGAACTGCTCAATTTTATAAATATATTTCTTCAAAATAAGAGCTATTAGTTATTAAGAAATTCTTCAAATAGATTACAAAAATATAAGGCTGTGAGACTGGAGTTAGCAAGTATTTTTTAGTTTAAGCTTCTTAATATCCATAAGTTTAAGTTTCTGGATACTAATCCTTGGATGACTGGGTAATCAAAATCAGACGCCACAATATGTTTTAAAGAGTTCTTTTTTTTTTCTTTGAGAGAAAAAGAGGATGCAAATGAGAACAAAACTTTACACCTAAGTTTACTCTCAGGTTAATTCTTCAAAATAATTAATTAGGGAAAAGCTGATATATAAAGAAAAATATAGGGGAAGATCCAAGATGGCTGGTTAGGAGCAGCTCAGGATTGCAGCTCCCAGTGAAAGCGCAGAGGGTGAGTGGACGCCGCATTTCCAGAACGATTTTTATTGCCCACAGACCAGGAGATTTCCCAGGTGGAGGAGCCCCACGGGTCACCAGCGTGGCTGTTTTGGCCGGCACAGCTGTTTTGCTGGCGCCCCGGTGCAGCGGTTCCCGCTGCAGAGTAAACGGAACTGTGTCCCCACTTAGCCAGCAAGGGGAGCTGAAACAGGGAGCCAGGCCGGGAGATTCCCAGGCAAAAAAGTGCCACGAATCTCAGAGCCGCTGTTTCAGCCGGCGCAGTGGGTCACCGCATGGGAAATCACACAAATCCCGGCGCCCTTTCAACAGGCGACCAGGACACCTGGGAGAGAGCAGACCGTTCAACTAAAAAATAAAAGGCTCTGAGGCAGGGAGCCAAGTGATCAGGCCCGGCTGGTCCCACCCCTACAAAAACAAAAACAAAAACAAAAAAACAGTAATTGGAAACGATCTGGGTTGAGAGTTTCACAGCAAGCAAAGCTGAACCCAGGACGGTCCAGCTTGGTGGAGGAGGGGTGGCCGCCATTACTGAGGCACTCCACCACTATGGAGGCAGTCCGCCATTGCTGAGGCAGCCTGCCGTTGCCGAGGCAACTCGCCATTGCTGAGGCAGCTTGCCATAGCCGAGGCAACCCACTGTTGCTGAGGCAACCCGCCATTACAGAGAGAGTCCATCATTACAGAGGCGGGCCACCATGGCTGAGAAAGTTCTAACTACACCCAATTAAATAGGACTGGAGGGAAGTTCACATGGCAGCTGGGCAGAGCCCACAGCAGCTCAGCGAAGCCTCTGCAGGGAAAGAGTGACTAGGCTGCCTCCTTGTCAGGCAGGGCAGCGCTGAAGAAAAAAAAAAAAAAGGGCAGCAGCACAGCGGAAACTTATAAATAAAGCCCTAACTCCCTGGGACAGAACACCTGGGAAAAAAAAGGAGTTTATGAGTTCTGCTGCTGCAGACTTAAACTTACCTGCCCAGCAGCTCTGAATGAACAACGGAGCTCACAGCTCAGCACTTGAGCTACTAAAAAGGACAGACTGTTTCCTCAAGCAGCTCCCTGACCCCCATATATTCAAAGAGTCACCTCATAAAGGAGAGCTCAGACTGACATTTGGCAGGTATCCTTCTGGGACAAAGCGGAAGAAGAAACTGGTAGCAACCTTTACTGTTCGGCAGCTGCTGCAAGTGAACCCCAGGCAAGCAGGACCTGGTGTGGACCTCAGCAGTCCTACAGCAGAGAGGCCAGACAGTTAAAAGGAAAACTAAGAAACAGAAATAACTTCAACATCAACAAACAGGACGTCCACTCTGAGACCCAATCTGAAAGTCAGCAACTACAAAGTCGACAGGTGGATAAATCCACAAAGATGGGAAGAAACCAGCGCAAAAAGGATGAAAACACCTGAAACCAGAACACCTTTCCTCCTACAAGGGATCACAACTCCTCACTAGCAAGGGAACAAGACTGGATGGAGAATGAGTGTGATGAAATGACAGAATCAGGCTTCAGAAGGTGGGTAATAAGAAACTTCTGTGAGCTAAAAGAACATGTTCTAACCCAATGCAAAGAAACTAAGAACCTTGAAAAAGATTTGATGAAATGCTAACGAGAATGGACAACTTAGAGAGGAATATAAGTGAATTGATGGAGCTGAAAAACACAACACGAGAACTTCGTGAAGCATGCACAAGTTTCAACAGCCAAATTGACCAACCAGAAGAAAGGATATCAGAGGTCGAAGATCAACTCAATGAAATAAAACGAGAAGGCAAGATTAGAGAAAACAGGGTAAAAAGGAATGAACAAAGTCAACAAGAAATATGGGACTATGTGAAAAGACCTAATCTACGTTTGAAAGGTCTACCTGAATGTGACGAAGAGAATGAATCCAAGCTGGAAAATACTCTTCAGGATATTATACAGGAAAACTTCCCAAACCTAGCAAGGCAGGCCAATATTCAAGTCCAGGAAATATAGAGAACACCACAAAGAGATTCCTCTAGAAGAGCAACCCCAAGGCACATAATCGTCAGATTCACCAGGGTTGAAATGAAGGAGAAAATGCTAAGGGCAGCCAGAGAGAAAGGTCGGGTTACCCACAAAAGGAAGCCCATCAGACTCACAGCAGATCTCTCAGCAGAAACCCTACAAGCCAGAAGAGAGTGGGGGCCCATATTCAACATCCTTAAAGAAAAGAACTTTCAACCCAGAATTTCATATCCAGCCAAACTCAGCTTCATAAGTGAAGGAAAAATAAAATCCTTTGTGAACAAACAAGTACTCAGAGATTTCATCACCACCAGACCTGCTTTACAAGAGCTCCTGAAAAAGGCACTACACATAGAAAAGAACAACCAGTACCAGCCACTTCAAAAACATACCAAATGGCAAAGAGCATCAACACAATGAAGAATCTGCATCAACTAACGGGCAAAACAGCCAGCTAGCATCAAAATGGCAATATCAAATTCACACATAACAATATTAACCCTAAACCTAAATGGACTAAATGCCCCAATCAAAAGACACAGACTGGCAAATTGGATAAAAAGCCAAAACCCATCAGTGTGCTGTATCCAGGAAACCCATCTCACATGCAAGGATACACAAAGGCTCAAAATAAAGGGATGGAGGAAGATTTACCAAGCAAATGGAGAGCAAAAAAAAAGCAGGAGTTGCAATTCTCATCTCTGATAAAATAGACTTTAAAGCAACAAAGATCAAAAGAGACAAAGAAGGACATTACATAATGGTAAAAGGATCAATGCAACAAGAAGAGCTAATGATCCTAAATAGATATGCACCTAATACAGGAGGACCCAGATACATAAGGCAAGTTCTTAACGACTTACAAAGAGACTTAGATTCCCACACAATAATAGTGGGAGACTTCAACACACCATTGTCAATATTAGACAGATCAATGAGACAGAAAATTAACAAGGATATCCAGGACTTGAACTCAGACCTGGACCAAGCAAACATAATAGACATTTACAGAACTCTCCACCCCAAATCCACAGAATATACATTCTTCTCAGCACCACATCACACCTACTCTAAAATTGACCACATAATTGGAAGTAAATCACTCCTCAGCAAATGCAAAAGAACAGAAACCATAACAAACAGTCTCTCAGACCACAGTGCAATCAAGTTAAAACTCAGAATTCAGAAACCAACCCAGAACCACACAGCTTCATGGAAAATGAACAACTTTCTCCTGAATGTTGACTGGATAAACAATGAAATGGAGGCAGAAATAAAGATGTTCTTTGAAACCAACGAGAATGAAGACACCACATACCAGAATCTCTGGGACACATTTAAAGCAGTCTCTAGAGGAAAATATATAGCAATAAGTGCCCACATGAGAAGCAAGGAGAGATCTAAAATTGGCACCCTATCATCAAAATTGAAAGAGCTAGAGGAGCAAGATCAAAAAAAAACTCAAAACCTAGCAGAAAACAAGAAATAACTAAGATCAGAGCAGAACTGAAGGAGATAGAGACACAAAAAAACCTTCAAAAAAAATCAATAAATCCAGGAGCTGGTTTTTTGAAAAGATCAACAAAATAGACAGACCACTAGCCAGATTAATAAAAAAGAAAAGAGAATAACCAAATAGATGCAATAAAAAATGATAAAGGGGATATCACCACAGATTCCACAGAAATTCAAACCATCATCAGAGATTATTACAAACAACTCTATGCACATAAACTAGAAAACCTGGAAGAAATGGATAAATTCCTGGACACTTGCCTCCTCCCAAGCCTAAACCAGGAAGAAGGTGAAACCCTGAATAGACCAATAACAAGGTCTGAAGTCGAGGCAGCAATTAAGAGCTTACCACCCAAAAAAAGCCCAGGTCCAGATGGGTTCAGAGCAGAATTCTACCAGACATACAAAGAGGAGCTGGTACCATTCCTTCTGAAACTATTCCAAATAATCCAAAAAGAAGGAATCCTTCCCAAATCATTTTATGAGACCAACATCATCCTGATACCAAAACCCGGCAGAGACTCAACAAGAAAAGAAAACTACAGGCCAATATCCATGATGAACATAGATGCAAAAATCTTCAATAAAATACTGGCAAGCCGATTGCAACAGCACATCCAAAAGCTTATCCACCATGATCAAGTAGGATTCATCCCGGGGATGCAAGGCTGGTTCAATATACGCAAGTCTACAAATGTAATTCACCACATAAACAGAACCAAAGACAAAAACCACATGATTATCTCAATTGATGCAGAGAAGGCCTTCAACAAAATTCAACAGCCCTTTATGCTAAAAACCCTCAATAAACTAGGTATCGATGGAATGTATCTCAAAATAATAAAAGCTATTTATGACAAACCAACAGCCAATATCATACTGAATGGGCAAAAACTGGAAGCATTTCCTTTGAAATCTGGCACTAGACAAGGATTACCTCTCTCACCACTCCTATTCAATATAGTACTGGAAGTTCTAGCCAGAGCAATCAGGCAAGAAAAAGAAATAAAGGGTATTCAACTAGGAAAGGAGGAAGTCAAATTGTCTCTATTTGCAGACGACATGATTGTATAGCTTGAAGACCCCATCATCTCAGCCTAAAATCTCCTGAAACTGATAAGCAACTTCAGCAAAGTCTCAGGATACAAAATCAATGTGCAAAAATCACAAGCATTCCTGTACACCAATAACAGACTTAAAGAGAGCCAAATCAAGAATGAACTGCCATTCACAATTGCTACAAAGAGAATAAAATACCTAGGAATACAACTAACAAGGAATGTAAAGGACCTCTTCAAGGAGAACTACAAACCACTGCTCAACGAAATGAGAGAGGACACAAACAGATGGAGAAACATTCCATGTTCATGGTTAGGAAGAATCAATATCGTGAAAATGGCCATACTGCCCAAAGTAATTTACAGATTCAACACTATCCCCATCAAGCTACCAATGACCTTATTCACAGAACTGGAAAAAACCACCTTAAACTTCATATGGAACCAAAAGAGAGCCCGCATAGCCAAGTCAATTCTAAGCAAAAAGAACAACGTGAGAGGCATCACACTACCGGACATCAAACTATACTAAAAGGCTGCAGTAATCAAAACAGCATGGTACTGGTACCAAAACAGAGATATAGACCAATGGAACGGAACAGAGGCCTCGGAGGCAACACAATATATCTACAACCATCCAATCTTTGACAAACCTGATAAAAACAAGCAATGGGAAAAGGATTCCCTGTTTAATAAGTGGTGTTGGGAAAACTGGCTAGCCATATGCAGAAAGCAGAAACTGGACCCCTTCTTGACATCTTACACTAAAATTAACTCCAGATGGATTAAAGACTTAAACATAAGACCTAACACCATAAAAACCCTAGAAGAAAACCTAGGCAAAACCATTCAGGACATAGGTGTAGGCAAGGACTTCATGACCAAAACACCAAAAGCATTGGCAACAAAAGCCAAAATAGACAAATGGGACCTAATCAAACTCCACAGCTTCTGCACAGCAAAAGAAACAGTCAATAGAGTGAATCGGCAACCAACAGAATGGGAAAAAATTTTTGCAGCTTACCCATCTGACAAAGGCCTGATATCCAGAATTTACAACGAACTAAAACAGATTTACAAGAAAAAAACAAACACGCCCATTCAAAAATGGGCGAAGGATATGAACACATACTTTACAAAAGAAGACATACATGAGGCCAACAAGCATATGAAAAAAATGCTCATCATCACTGGTCATTATAGAAATGCAAATCAAAACCACATTGAGATACCATCTCATGCCAGTTAGAATGGCGATCATTAAAAAATCTGGAGAAAACAGATGCTGGAGAGGATGTGGAGAAATAGGAACACTTTTACACTGTTGGTGGGAGTGTAAATTAGTTCAACCATTGTGGAAGACAGTGTGGCGATTCTTCAAGGACCTAGAAATAGAAATTCCATTTGACCCAGCAATCCCATTACTGGGTATATATCCAAAGGAGTATAAATCCTTCTACTATAAGGATACATGCACACGAATGTTCATTGCAGCACAGTTTACAATAGCAAAGACCTGGAACCAACCCAAATGCCCATCGATGATAGACTGGACAGGAAAAATGTGGCACATACACACCATGGAATATTATGCAGCCATCAAAAATGATGAGTTCGTGTCCTTTGTAGGGACATGGATGAAACTGGAAACCATCATTCTCAGCAAACTGACACAAGAACACAAAATCAAACATCGCATGTTCTCACTCATAGACGGGTGTTGAACAATGAGAACACATGGACACAGGGAGGGGAGCACTATACACTGGGGTCTGTTGGGGGGAAGTGGGGGGAACAGCAGCGGGTGGGGAGTTGGGGAGAGATAGCATGGGGAGAAATGCCAGATATAGGTGAAGGGGAGGAAGGCAGCAAATCACACTGCCACGTATGCACCTATGCAACAATCTTGCATGTTTTTCACATGTACCCCAAAACCTAAAATGCAATCAAAAAAGAAAAAAGAAAAATATGCTATAAAAATGGCAAACCACTTTCAGAACCAAAAAACCACAACACCTTTGTCTTCCACAGTTTTGAGCAGATACTGGGCATATAATAGTGTTCAATGAGTAACAGAATACATAAAAGAAAAATGGTTATTATCAGTCTATATGAAAAATATAAATGGCAGCACAGCAAAAAAGGAAAATGAGAGAAAATATATTTTCAACATATATAATATCCTTCACTCACAAAGAGCTATCATAAATTAGTAATACTTAAAATAGCAATAGTTATAAAATCCCATAGACAAAGACTATGAAGAGGCCTGGCCTGTTCACACGTAGAAAAGAATCTGAAAATGGCAAATAATCTGTGTATTGATGCTGAATCTAATTAGATGCCAGGAAAAGGCAAATTTAAAATAAGGAGAAATCATTTCTGCCCATCATATTAGCCAAAATTGAGATGATTCTTAATTTCCTCGTAAGGTTGGTATGCTTTGAGGGAGATGGCTACACTTGTTCACTAATAGTAAGACTCTAAATTGTTGCAGACATTTTTTATAATAATCTGGCACCATATATTAGAGTATATAGCATACATTCTCTTGGACCCAGAAGTCCTACTTTGAGGGCATCTACAGAGGAGAAATAAAAGTAAAAGTATATTAAGACATGTTTCACAGTAATATCAGTAACAGACATTTACTGAACATACACTGTGTGCCCAGTGCTGTGCTAAATGCCTTACAAATGATATCTGAATTAATTATCGTAACAACTTTATGCGATAGTGGCCATTACGCCACAGATGAAGGCTAAAGTTTACCCAAGTTAAATATGTTGTCCGAGGTTTCAAGAATTGCACTGGTAAATGCAATTTATATGCCCAGTATCTGCTCAAAAGTTGGAACTTGAAACTGGTCAGTGTGACAGCAGGCACTGTAACATGCTGCTAAATTAGAGGCAAATAACCAAAAAAGAAAACTAAGCCAGACGCCCTTAGAAAAGGAGTGATCACAATGACCTCAAACCGCTAGAATCAAAATGCCTGGTCTCACTTTGGTTTCAGAAGTAAATCCACTTTGACTGGGGGTAGGAAAGTTGCACCAAATGTTTTCCATAGAAGCAGAAAGAAGTTGTGATGAGGAAGAAAGAGACTAGCATGACAGTTTTTGCCAGATGGGTGGTTTGGGAAGAGATTTTTCTCCAAGGCAACCTCACGTTCTCCCTGTGAATGACTCTTAAGGACTGGAGGCAAAATCTCTAGCGAGACCATGGGCAAGATGCAGGTTCCACAAGACTTCCCACGAGAAGCAGCTCTGCTGCCCTTGCCCCAACTGGCCTCTCAAGAGAAAGGGTTGAGGGCATGAGCAACATTTTTCAATGGCAGAGGAATGATTCTGAGTATTTTCAGGGCACTGGAAACATTGCTTCAGTTTTCCTGGAAAATGCCACTTGTTTGTTTTATCTCCTTGGAATTTGGACAGTATGTCATAAATACTATGTCCTCGCCAAGCCCATAGCTGACTCTGCCCTGAAAGCTTAACCCCTGGTGGAAAGGAGAGAGACTTCATGTCTGTGGCAGGGCCATTTGCCACCATGTGGTGGGTTGCAGGGCTGACTACAGCCATTCCTCCTAGGGTTTACGTCTAGAATGTGGGTCAATATTCCACAGACAAACCACACGCCCATGCTGTAGCTCTGAGTACAGACTCCCCAGAAGCATATATTAGAATAGGTTCTCAACTATGCTTAAAATAAGATGTAAAACAATAATCACCATAAACACATTGCAACGACCAATGCAGACAATGTATTACAAGCCAAGGGTTATTATGATCAGTCCAATTCTGTGAACTTGAATCCAATAATAACATAAAGTAAGTAAGTAGCAAGTGGCAGCCTGATAATCTGGTCTAAGAGACTGTGATGATCAGTCCGACATTTTTTTCTTTCTGTCAACTGTTATTAATAGCTACTTAACCTAACCTTGTTCTTTCTTTAGACTCAAAGGAGTAAACGTCTAGCTTGTCCAAACTCCTGCCTTAGAGTGAAAATGTCTGAAGCAGATTTACAGCTCAGTCTCCAAAAATGTGGGTATTTCCAGACAGACTCTCCATGACAAAGTCCTTGTAGAAAGTTCCTATTAAATTCTTCCTTTCCACATAGGAAAAGTTTGCTTACTACCAGCTTATCCAAGAAGGCAGGATGATGCTCCCCTGACATGCCCAAGGAGCCCTAAGCATAGTGAGCAATCTCACATCTTCCAACACTTTGACCCCAACAGAGCAAGAGAAGACTGTGTTGAGGCATTGGATAAACAGGAAACATTCAAATCCTGAGAGAACCATTATTTGGGTTCAGACGCCAGCTCTGCTCCTTATTAGTCATGTGAACTCAGGCATGATACTTCACCCCTCTGTGCCTCAGTGGTACCATCGGTAAAATGGGAGCAATTCATTATTCCTCCTTTATAGATTTGTTGTAACGAGCAAATGAGAAATCGCATGTAAAACATATAGCGCTATGTCTGCATGGAGGAAGCACTAAATATTATTTTTAGTTGCTGTTGTTCTATCATGCAAAAAAACAAACTTTGATGGACTTTCATTGATGATCGCAAGAGTGGTTAAGCCCTTAGCTTTCGCATCTAGCTGACTCGGTTTCACAGTTCTGCTGTTTACTAGCTGTGTGACCTCTGACATTTTCTTAACTTTCATAAGCCCTTTCCTTATCTAGAAAAACAGAAGTGACCCCAGCGCCCTACCTCCTAGAGTCATCAGGAGAATCAGAGATAATAAACCTTTTAAATTCCTAGTCCTAACACACGGTAAGTGTTCAATAATCAGCTGCTTTTTTATTTTAATGTGTACTTTTTCATTTCTGCTTGAAATCAGGTTGTTAGAAATTAGAACACAATTGATTTCCCTACGAAGATTTGCAAGTTTACTGCAGTTTAATAGTCGGTACATTTTATGGTGCAAATCCTGGCCTAGGAGTTTGCATGTAAAGATACCGGACACAGCTCTGTCAAGTGCTAGCCAAGAGACTTCAGGAAAGTATCAGAAGCTCGAGTTTCTTAACTGTGAAATGGGATAAAAATATCCTTCCTCACAGAATAGTAAGATTTCCACAGAGTCATGGATGATAAGCACTTAAATTATAAAGCAATACAAATATGTAAGACTTCATCATTTTCCCAGAAGAAAAATGAAGACTTAATATAAGAAATATAAATGGAGAATAACATAGACCTACAAAGTAATTTCTCCATTGACTAGAGTGGATTTTTATTTCAGAGTAAGTTTAAGATAAGAATCTTTAAGTATCTCTCAGATTGAAGCTGGACATAGAAGGACAGAATTCCATCACAATCATTAGTTAATTCACGTACATGCTATGGGAACACGATGTCAGGAGAACAGGGACATAGACTAGCCTTCAGTATAGAAACAAATGAGCCAGACTTTACCTCTAAGCACCAGGCAAGTCTTCTGGGCCATGAAGTATGCTTTGGCATTTAGAGGGTATCTGCTTCTTGCTAATTTTAGTTCTGTGTCTCAAGGGATTCTCTAATGCAGACAAGTAGCTAAGTATCTGAAGGTCTTTCTCTCCTCCCTCTCTCCCTTTCTCCTCTTTCTCTCCCCATTTTTCTCTCTCTCACTTTTCCTCTCTGAAAATAAGCCCGTAAATATATCCACAGAATGTGGTAGGCAAGTATTCACATTTCTACTAAAAATTGCAGTTAAGCAAAAAAAAAATCCTAATTATTTCCGTAACTCAAAATTGTTGTTGGAGGATTTTTTTGTTTTTTTTTTTTCCCCCATGGTTCTTTGGAGACCATATTTTTTTCTATTTGAATTTATGAACTGATTTATGGCTGAGAAAATTAAGAGATCCAGGATGCAGGCACATCCATCTGTTGCCTTATCTCCTTTGCCTCTATGCAAGCAGTAACACTGGTAACCCAAACATCTGGTCACTTCAGCCTGTGTGAATCCACTCCCACCACGTCCCATCATTTAGTCCCATACCAAATGCATTTGTTCTGACAAGGAACATGCCCAGAGTAGTCAAACATTTTCATAAAACCCATGAAAGAGAGTCTGGGTGCAGTGGCTCACACCTATAATCTCAGCATTTTGGAGACCGAGTCGGGAAGATGACTTGAGCCCAGCAGTTCAAGAGCAGCCTGGGCAACACAGCAAGACCCCGTCTCTACAAAATCTTTAAACGTTAGCCAGGTACAGTGGCAGATACCGACAGTCCCAGCTACTTGAGAGGCCGAGGTGGGAAGATCACGTGGGGCCAGGAAGTTAAGGCTACAGTGAGCTGTGATAGCGCCACTGCACTCCAGCCTGGGTAACAGAGCGAGACCCTGTCTAAAAAAAATGTTTTTTAATCCAGGAAAGAGAAAGAGGAGGAAACTTTCCATCTTACAATAAGCAAATTAATATGCAAAAAAACTGAAGAGAATGCTGCCCACAATTACCAGTTAACCTGCAGTCAGTGCGAGAGCAGGTCTCTCGATGTCCGAATCTATCCCCAGCTGCTCTTAAAAGAAAATCTCTGTCAAAAAAATACAACTACAGAAATAAACCGGGAGGGAGTAAAACACACATTTGCTCACTATGTACGTACTGAGTATCTCCTCTAAGCAAAGCAGTGCAGGCACAGGAAAGTATGTAAGAAATGGTCTACTCTGGGCAGAGATTTCCCTCCAGAAAAGGATTAAATGACACAATGGGCCATGAGTCCTGCCCACCCCACATCACATCCAAGTAGAGCCCCCAAACATACCACGTTACTGCACGTTGCCCATCACTGGGGCCCTCTTTGCTGCTAGAATGGCCTTTCCCTTCCCCACCTCCCAAGCCCTGCACTGCCTGAAGCCTACCTAGACTTCACCTCCTCCGGGTAATCTATCCCCTGTCCCCTCAATCTGGGCAAACTCATCCCACTGCCCACTTCACCCAGCTTTGATCCTATGCCATGGAGATGCTATCTCTGGTCCTTCATGCTATACAGCACTTTCTGTCATTCTCCCTAGCTCCACTGAGAGCCTGGGTAGGCAAGGACCATGCATTTATCATCTCATGTCCTCAGAGTCCTAGCTTCTGGAGGTGCTCAGGAAATCTGCTGACTTGAATGAAATACAATAGTACTATAAGACAGCCTGTGCTGAATACGTGTTCAGAGGAACCCCTAAAGACTTCTAAAAGTCCACTGGAAGGAGAAAGGGAGTCTCTGAAGTTACAGACTCCTTCCACCAGCCTTAAGAACTTGCAAAGTCAGCAGAGCAACAGATTCTAAAATCTCAGAAATGCACAGGGTTGGAAATGGTGTAAACCCACCATTCCCACCATAAACTCACGCTTGTAAACCCAGCACTCTGAGAGGCCAAGGTGGGCAGATCACTTGAGCTCAGGAGTTCAAGACCAGCCTTGGCAACATGATGAAACACCGTCTCTACAAAAAAATACAAAACATTAGCTAGGCATGGTGGCATACACCTATAGTTCCAGCTACTTGGGAGGCTGAGGTGGGAGGATCACTTGAGCCTAGTTGCACTGAGCTGTGATCACGCCACTGCAACCCAGCCTGAGCAACAGAGCCAGATCCTGTCTCAAAAAAAAAAAAACAACAAAAAAGTGCACAGAGGTCTGGCACTTGGCACTTGTAGGAACATGTGCTACAGAAACTCAGCTAAATAAACAATGAAGCCATATAAGCATAATCCAAATAAACATTTTTAAGCACAAAGTGTATGAGCCACAGCTTTAAGCCTGACTTTGTTTTTTAAAGGGACAAACAGAGGTTAAGTAAACAGATACTTAAACAGAAGTTAAGTATCACTAGGAAGAGCCACACACTGAAGCAGCAGTCTACTCAAAGACTTTGAACTCACAGCATTAGGTCACATTCTGAGTCTGAAACTTAATAGCTGTGCAACCTTGGGCAAGTTCCTTAACCTCTCTGGGCCTCAACTTTCCCATTTGTAAAATAAGAGTAATAGTAGACCCCCATCATAGGGTTGCTTGTTGGAATGATTTAAAGAGATAATGCTGGCAAAATGGTTAGCGTGGTTTGTAGCACACAGTAAACACTGAATCAAAGTGTATTGCTCACTCTTCTGATGTGATTTGCATCTTCCTGTGGATGACCTAAACTCACAGGCCTCTTTTGATCTGGACATGGCAAATTCTCTCCAGGAAATCATTTCACAGAAACATGTGCTTACTCTCATTCCACTCTATCCAATTTAGTCACTCATTTAGCAAACACTTACTGAGTATCTTCCACGTGCCAGGCACTGCTCTGGACCCTAGGGTCCAGCAGTGAACAAAACTAACAAAAATCCCTGCCCATGTAGAGCTCACCTTCTGTTGGAGAGAGTAGGAAATCAGCATAATAAGTAAGTTACAGCATATTAGAATACACTGTGCTATGCAAAAGAAATCAAGACAGGTAGCCAGGAGCAGTGACTCACACCCGTAATCCCAGCATTTTGGGAGGCCGAGGAGGGCGAATCACGAGGTCAAGAGATCGAGACCATCCTGGCCAACATGGTGAAACCCGTCTCTACTAAAAATACAAAAATTAGCTGGGTGTGGTGGCGCGTGCCTGTAGTCCCAGCTACTCGGGAGGCTAAGACAGGAGAATCACTTGAACCCAGGAGGTGGAGGTTGCAGTGAGCCGGGATCATGCAATGAACTCCAGCCTGGCTACAGAGTGAGACTCCATCTCAAAAAAAAAAAAAAAAAAAGAAAAGAAAAGAAATCAAGACAGGTAAAGGGAATTCAGAACGGGAAGGGTTGCAGTTTTAAATAGCAGGAGTCATGGCAGGCCTCACTGAGAAGGTAACACTTAAGCAAAGGAGGTGAGGGAGAGAGCTACCCAGAGATCTGAGGGAAGAGGGGTCCAGGCAGAAAGGGCAGCCAATGCGAAGGTCCCAGGGCACGGCCGTGCTTCACATACTCCAGGATAGCAGGGAGGTGAGCGTGGCTGGAACAGAAGAAATGAGAGACAGAAAAGAAGATGACGTCGGGGATAGTCGGGGTCCTAATTAAGCCATTGTAAGGACTTTGATTTCCACTTGAAGAGAAGTAGGGGGCCATTGAGAGGTTCTGAGCCAAGGATCACTGTGACTGTTTAGGGTAGCCTGGCAGTGGGAGCAGAGAGGTAGGGGGCAGGGTGGATTGCAAAGACTGAGGCAGGGAGACTTGTCCGAAGGCTCTTATCGAAGGTCAGATGAGTGATTATGGCAATCAGAACAGGAAGGGAGCAGTGGAGGCGGAGAGAAGTGTTAAGATGTTTCTGGCTATGTTGTGAAGTGGAGCTCACTGGATGCTATGAAGCATGGGTGGGGGCAGATGAGCCCGGTCTGAGCACATGGAAAAGGACACAGCTGTCAATAACTGTAATGGGGAAGGCTGGTGGAGAAGCCTGTTAGCAAGGACCAGGTCAGTGATGAGGTGTTTGGCTACATACACGTTGAGTTTGGGATACCAAGGTCATAGCTGGAAGTTAAGGCAGTTGGTTTCTACAATTCAGGAGAGAAGATATAGAAAGACCTCAATAATGTGTTAGGAGCGAAACTCCCCTAGCTATGATCTTTATGGCCTTTGTCCTTCTGTAATTAGCCTGGAACCCGTGGTTCTCCCATTTTAGTGTTCACAAAAATCACCAGAAACGCTTGGAAAATTACTGATTCCTGGGTCTCAGCCCCGGAAGTTCTGAGTCGGCTGATCTGAATCGGCTGATCTGCGTCAGGGAGAACAGGAGATTAACATTTTTAAGCTTCTGGGATTCTTGTCCAAGTGGCTCATGGATCACCATCTGAAAAATTTTGGCACCGTTTCCTCCCCCAACCCCACTTCCCCACTCAAATATTCCAGCCACCTAGGCAATATTCATTTAATTTCGCAAACCACTCAGAAAAATACACCTCCCTCAAAATATTCCAGATTTAGAAAAAAGTGGTGCTGGACAGACAATTTATTTGAAGGGCCTTTCACTTGCTATTGTACTACGGAGTCTGAATGCTGGTTTTGCTCCACTTCCAGCAGGCAGGCCGTGGTACAACTGGAAAGAGTGACCAGTGTGGCCCTCAGTCCTTCAGATCTGTGCCCTTCTCCTTACGGGCTACTCACCTGAATTCCACATGCCCTTGTGCTGTCTCAAAGCCCTTCCATCTGTCATAGAAATAAAGAATTTGGATAATGTGTTTATCTGGAAGTGTTACCGACTCAATCTGTTACTTCTTTCAGAATTGACCCAGAAGGGAGGGCAACAATTAAAGTCTTGTTCCCTCACGGTGGAATTTCAGACAATGTGGCAAACAGAAGGAGGAAGGAGATATCTTAGTATCTCCGGGTGCATGCCCTTTGGTTTTCCCCGAATACAAGCCTTGTTGCAACTACCTGTGATCTTCCCCATTTACAGTTATTGATTGGGTTGATCTGGGTTGAGAGGACATGCGCGGACATGCTGTCGATGCATGACACTACCTGTGGCAGCCACAAAAACAGACCTCTCAGAACAATTAACGCAGGGAGAGTAACTGCCTGCCCGCTGAGCTGAGGGGCCTGGAATCCACCATTGTGTTTGTTTGCACAGACACCATGCTTCACACAGGTTGGGACACAAAGGCAGGTCCCAGCCTGTGAAACCAGAACTCTTTCAATGAGGACTCTGGCTTGAGGCCTCCCCATCAGCCTGGCTGGACCTTTCCTAGACCTGTACCACAACCTGACTTACTTTCTTTTTTTTTCTTTTCTTTTTTTTTTTTTGAGATGGAAACTTGCTCTGTTGCCCAGGCTAGAGTGCAGTGGTGCGATCTTGGCTCACTGCAACCTCCGCTTCTCAGGTTCAAGCAATTCTCCTGCCTCAGGCTCCTGAGTAGCTGGGATTACAGGCACGTGCCACCACACCCAGCTAATTTTTTGTATTTTCATTAGAAATGGGGTTACACTGTGTTATCCAGGATGATCTCAATCTCCTGACCTCGTGATCCACCCGCCTCAGCCTCCCAAAGTGCTGGGATTACAAGCATGACCCACCACAGCCAGCCACAACCTAAGACTTTCTACCCAACTTTTCTTCCTTCCCTCTCTCCTCCCCAGGGGCAGACTTGCATCACAGTCTGACAGCTCTCCCAGCCTCCTGGCGCTCCCTCCTCCTCTTCCTCAAGGCAATTCCCCAAAACAGTTCTTGCACAACTACTCCTGTCTTAACATCTGCTTCTGGGAGGAGCTGAATTAACACAGCCACCTAACCCCCAACTCCTATAAACCTGATGTAGGGAATGCTTCTGGTGTCTACATCACATCCCTCAGCCACCTCTGATTTCTGCCACAGCTGTGTGTGCCCAGAGCCACCTGTGCTGACAAGACCCTCCCTCATGCAAGAGTCAACAGTTCCACTTTTTGTCTGAGTCTTCTCCAATCCCATGGGGCTCCTCAGCCTGGGTGCAAGCATAGATCGGAATTGCATGGGTGCAGGATCCACCTTGGAAGTAGATCTTCCAGCCCCAAAAATGCCTTCGGATGACCTCAGCTCCAGCAGACATCTGACTGCAACTTGAGAGATCTCAGCAAAATCACGCGGCTAAGCTGCTCCTGAATTCCATACCCCCAGAAAATATGAAGGATAATAAATGATGATTCTTGTTTCAAGTTACTAAGCATTAGAGTGATTTGTTACATAGTAACAAATAATAAAAAGAGATACTCTATATTTCTATCTGCAAAGCACTTACTGACACTCATACCAGTCCTATGAGATAAGGATTATTTAATATCTGCATTAAAAAAAAAAAAAAAAACAGAAAGAAGGCAGAACAAGATAGTGAGAAGTTAAGTACATAGCCAGGGTCACTCATTTAACAAGTAGAAGAACAGGGATACAAACAAGATGGTCTGGCTCCAACATCTGTGCTCTTAGCCACTATAATGCCCCACCTCAAGTGTGGGAGTTACTTTGAGAAGAAAGTACTTGCATTTCTAAACTTATTCTGAATAATACTTTGTACCCTAAAAAACTTACTCTCTGTTTTGGCATTTAAGCGTGTGACTTTTTAGAAGTTGACTCCAGTTCAGAACATGATTTTTGATTTGGAGTATACATTACCTTCTTCCAGAAAACACATTTATAATTTTATAAAGTAACACTGGGAAAAAGTATTCCATGATCAAAAGGTCACTTCACTGCTAAGCTACTTGGGAGCACACACATTCTTCAAAGCAAGACTCATCTCTTTCAGCCCATTGGTGATGTTTATTCATTCTCAGGGTATGGATGAGATTCTATGGTGGAAATACATAAACAGCTAGTAGCCAATCTTCCTTGAATTCCTAAAACCCTAGTTAATCTGCATAGTTCAGCATTAGTGATGCTGTCTTATAGTTTTGGCCTGTTCTGTTAACCATCTCCTTAGCTCATTGCTCAGCTCTCTGAGTGAAAGACGAATGGCTCACAACTTCTCTATCCTCTGTAGTGCCTTGCACATAGTAGGCTCCCAAATGTTTGATTATTTAAGACACCCCAAACTTTCAAAATGGAAAGTCATTCTATTTGTTCCAAATTCCACCAGTTTCTCTTGCTTCTAGAGTCCATCATTTCTGTGCTGAGAGTTGTTTAATCCTCCCTAAGAGGTTGTAAATAAAGAAGCAGAATGAGAATGTCCCAAGTGTTCCAGACATGCCCATTGGAATCAACCCAGAATCCACCTTTGGGTTACTATACTCAGTTCTGAGCCCCGTGCATTAGGAGGAACATACATGGGCAAACTGGCGCTGCCCAGAGAAGGATGACCAGAGAAAGAAAGGTCTGAAAACCTTACTATGAAGAAGGCTGAAAGATGCAAGGATAGTTTGGAGATTATATTTGCAGCACATGCACAACCGTTTGAAAAGCTGGTCTGAGAAAGGAGGACCAGGCTCCTTAAAACTGTGAGCCACCCAGCCTTACCTCCCCAGCCATTTCCAGTGGAGCATTAGTGTGTGGCATTCAAGAAAAGAGTTGGGAGGGTAAATAAAATTGGAAACTGTCACAAAGGTAAGCCCCTCTGAAGTTCACAAAGCACATGAGCATACAGAAGATTCTCAGAAAATCCTCTAATAAAGAAACTTTTGTTCGAGTTTATTTACCAAACTTACTGAACCACAATCTCATCTTTTATTTTCCCACATAATGCTTAGTAGCATCATATGTAGAACATTAGAAAAAGCTGTTCTAAAAAGCAGAATTAGGCAAAGCATTGCATTGTACATTATAAATACATACACTTGTTATTTGTCAATTATAACTCTGTAAAGCCAGGAAAAAAGAGAAATAGAACTAGGGCAGGTTTTCAGAAAGCATCAGGAGATGAATTCTGGTACTATATACAGTATAATATATCCCAACACTCAAGTTAGCCAAAGACAGAATGGGCTGCCTGTGAGGTCAGGAATGCTGGGCTTCTGAAGTGTTCACTATATATCAAATGCTGTAAAAAGTCACATCACAGGCTTGAGATTCTGTGATAATTAGCAGGACAAAGAACGGATTTCTTTTCAGGCCAGGCACAGTGGCTCATGGCCTGTAATCCCAACACTTTGAGAGGCCGAGGTGGGCAGATCACCTGAGGTCGAGAGTTCAAGACCAGCCTGACCAACAAGGAGAAACCCTGTCTCTACTAAAAATACAAAAAATTAGCTGGGCAAGGCAGCGAGCACCTGTAATCCTAGCTACTCAAGAGGCTGAGGTAAGAGAATTGCTTGAACCCGGAAGGCGGAGGCTGCGGTGAGCTGAGATCGCACCATTACACTCCAGCCTGGGGGCAACATGAGCAGAACTCCATCTCAAAACAAACAAAACAAAAAAAACCCAACAAAAACAGATTTCCATGTCGGGGTCTGCATGCCCTATTGGTCATTCATGTAGAATCAGGGGTTTCTACTCCCTTAGAAATAATTAGTCTCATACTCTTATTCTATTTGAACTGATATCCCAGTATTATAATTATTTATAAACATGTTCGCCTTCTGAACAATGACTCGGTCTGGAAAACAAAGTCCACCTGCCCCTCAGCTGTGTAATGGAGATGATAATAGTATGTGAATTATAGACTTATTGTAAAGATTAAATGAGCCACTTCATGTAAATCACTCGGAACTGTATCTGACATTAGACAAGAGATTCAACAAACATTTTTGTAATTATATATGTTGGGAACTTTGAGACTCTTGCACTAGACACTGAATTCCTTGAGAATACAGTTTTTCTTATCCATGTTTGTCTTCATTGCCAATTGTTATCCTAGACACATAGGAAGCATTTAATAAATGCTTATAAGGTAGATGGATGAGTGAATGCAAAGGTCCTGCCTGCATTTGGGTAGCTCTCAAGCCCTTCCGCATGGGCATGGCCCATCAACATCTCCCTCCAAGCCCACTAGACAGCTGTAGGCCTTCCATGAGGGGTTCCCTCTCTCTTTCCCTTTTTAGGGGCACTGTAGTTTTAGAGCAAGTTTTCAGTTTTTCCCACTGAAGTATCCCTGTCCATGCCAGAGAATGACCAGAACCCCTCTGACCTCCGGAGTCTGAGGTAGGGTCGAAGGTCACCCAAGGCTCAGTATTTCTTCTAAGTCTCATCATTTTATCTTAACATTCTGTAAAATTTTTCTTTTCTATCATAATATATCTGTTTGCTTTTACACAGTGTTTTAAAAAGTTACCCATGTGTAAAATTGATGTCCCAAAATAGGATGTATTCATCCTGTGTCTTCCAGCCCCTCCGACGTTCTGCTGCGCATCTTCAATCTTTCCATTCCAGAAACCTAACGAACCTCTCTGAGTCCCGTCACCCAAATCCATTTGCTCTATTTTGTTTGTTCTGTGCAGACTTACATTCTGGAATTTGATGCTTCAGACCCATTTTTGTTCCTGTCAACAGTAAACCTCTAGTAACATTCTAGAAGGCCAGGGATTCATCACATTTATCGCTGTGTTTCTCTTGAGGAAGAGGGAAAAGACACAAACCTGGAGTCTAAGAATTTTCTGTCTGACAAAAAAAAAAAAAATGACCGTGTATATAACTTCTAAAGTAACCATTCTCAAGTTGAATACCACTACCTTGGAAGGCCAATTAGCAGAAAAGGGCCTTTGGAGGTTTTTAAAGGCTCTGTTATACAAGAGACAAATGTGTGAGATGGAATTGGCCTTTCAAACAGGTTTTTCATACGCAGCCTTATAAAGATGTGTGATACTTTTTTAAATACAGATGGCCTTTCCTTCTGATAGTTTTCAGTTTTCAAGTTTACCTAAAACGTGTCCTCCAGCTGCCCTCCCTGTTCAGCATGCCATCCCTCTGCCTCTGCATCACCTAAGCCTCAGGCTTTTCAGATTTCCTGATGTGCTGGACCTCCTGCGTGAGAGGATTTCACTTGTCAGAACAGAGTAAAAAGGCCAGAGGCGGCCAGGTATGGGGGCTCATGCCTGTAAACCCAGCACTTTGGGAGGCCAAGGTGGGAGGACTGCCTGAGCTCAGGGGTTCAAGACTAGCCTCGGCAACATAGCAAAACCCCATCTCCATTACAAATACAAAAATTAGCCAGGCGTGGTTCACCACGCCTGTAGGCTCAGCTACGCAGGAGGCTGAGGCAGGAGAATCGCTTGAACATGGAAGGTGGAGGTTGCAGTGAGCCATGATCACACCACCGCATTCCAGCCTGGGAAACAGGAGAATATAGGAAACATTGTTTTAAAGAAAAGATTTGTCTGTACTCTCTGATTCTCTCTTATCTGAGATAAGGACAGCACTTTTACTTTTTCACCCCCACAGAAAGAGTTGGGCTTTCCAATCCCACACCCTAGGTATAGCTCCCAACTGTGGCCTAAAAACATTAAATGGAAGATTCCTAAGTTTTAAATTGCACACCTTTCTGAGTTGCATGATTAACATCTCACACTGTCCTGCTCTGTCCTGCCCAGGACATGAATCACCCCTTTGTCCAGCGTATCCACACTGCTGTATACCCTCTGATCACATTAGTCAGTAGCCACCTGGGTTAGCAGACTGACTGCTGCAGCACTGCAGTGCTTATGTTCGAGCAACCCTGACTGCACTTAATAATGGCTAAAAAGCCCCAGAGTAGTAATGCAGGCAATTCAGATATGCAAAAGAGAAGACACTAAGTGCTTCCTTCAAGTGAAAAGGTGAACGTCTTCTTTGGATGGGCAAAAAATATATATGCTGATGTTGCTAAGACCTATGGTAGAAACAAATCTTCAATCTGTGGAATTGTGAACGAAGAAGAAGAAATTTGTGTATAGTATTTATAGGGTTCTGTATTTCCTTGGTTTCATGTATCCTTGGAAGAGACTCCCTGTGGACATTCTGGTATCATTGAGGTAAACATAATATCTGGCATCCAATCAAAATTCACAGGACACACAAAGAAGCAGAAAACTACAATCCATTTTAAGGGGGAAAAAATCAATCAATTGAAGCCAACCCAGACTGAACTCAGATGCTAGACTTAGCAGAAAAGGACATTAAAACTCACAACTATATTCTGTATGTTCAGAAAACTAGAGGAAATTGTGAACGTGTTAAGTAGAAACATGGGAGATATTTTGTAAAGACACAGATTGAACTTGGGTTCAATGCTCAGATTGAACTTCCAGAGAAGAAAAAATATTCAAAATAAACTAACAGAACATTATTGATCTGCAGGAAACATCAGGTGCTTGCTAATATATGTGTCATTAGTCTAGAGAGGAGAAAAGAAAGGAACAGAAAAATTAAGTGAATATATCTGAAATGTTTTAAAATTTAACTAAAATTATAAACAGATCTAACAAGTTCAACAAACCCCAAGCACAAGAAACATGAAACAACTATACCGAGGCATATGATAATCAAATTTTTGAAAAGAAGTGTTAAGGTAAAGTCTTGTCAGCCATGGTGGCTCACACATGTAATCCCAGCACTTTGGGAGGCTGAGATGGGAGGATCACTCGAGCCCAGGGGTTTGAGACTGGCCTGGGAAACACAGCAAAAGCCCGTCTCTACAAAAATAAAAATAAAAAATTTAGCCAGGTGTGGTGGCAGGCACCTGTAGTCCCAGTTAGTCAGGAGGCTGAGGCAGGAGAATTGCTCGAGTATCCGAGGCAGAGGCTGCAATGAGCTGAGATCATACCACTGCACTGCATAAAAAAAAAGAAAAGATCAAGTCTTAAAACCAGCCAAAGAAAAGATACTTTACATACAGGGGAACAAAGATAAGCATTTTGGCAGACTTTGTTGGAAGCAGTGCAAGTGAGAGAACAAGGAAGCAAAATCTTCAAAGGACTGAGACAAAAAAAATATCTATACTTGGTAAAAAACAGTTTTCAAAAATGAGGTGAATTAAGTAGATTTTGAGACATATAAAATTGAAAGAGTTTATCACCAGCAGACTCACATTATAAAAAGTAATAACGTCTTTCAGAAAGGTAAGAGGGAGAGAGAAAGAGAAGGAGTGGGAAAGGGAAGGCAAGTGAAAGGATGCAAATGTAAGTGTGGACTTGAGACTGAAGATCACTGGAAATAACTACAGTGGTAAACACACAAGATTTTTTCTTATAATTTAATACATTAAAAGACAACTGTTTGACTGACATGTTATCTGACCAAGATAACATGATGTATTATCCCGTTTAAGCTGTCAGTTAGTCATGACCAAGAGGAGTTTAATCCGAGAATGCAAAATTTGCTTAATATTCAAAAATAGGCCAGGCACAGTGGCTCACGCCTGTAATCCCAACACTTTGGGAGGCCAACCTGGGCAGATCACCTGAGGTCAGGCATTCAAGACCAGCCTGGACAACATGGTGAAACCCCACCTCTACTAAAAATACAAAAATTAGCCAGGCATGGTGACGAGTGCCTGTAATCTCAGCTACTAGGGAGCTGAGGCACAAGAATCACTTGCACTCAGGAGGCGGAGGTTTAGTGAGCTGAGATTGTGCCACTTCACTCCAGCCTGGGTGACAGAGTAAGACCCTATCTCAAAAATAAATAAGTAAATAAACAAGCCAATGTTTTTTCAGTATAATTTACCATATGAACAAACTAAAATGAAAAAACATAATCATTTCAATGGATACAGAAAGAGCATTTGAAAAAATCCCGCATCTAATTCTAGATAAAAACTCTCAACAAATCAAAACAGAAAGGAACTTTCTCAATCAGCTAAAGCGCATCTATGAAAAATCCACAGCTAATATCACATGTAGTGGTGAAAGATTAAATTTAACGGAAATGCAAGGCACAGAATAAACAACTTTGAAAAGGAAGAATAAAGTTGAGGGATTAACACCATCTGATTTCAGTGTTTATTATAAATCTATAAATATCAAGACAGTGTGGTATTAGTATAAATACAGACAAATAGATCAATGGAACAGCATAGTCTAGAAATAGACCCACATATGAATGGACAATTGATTTTTTATAAAGGTGCAAAAGAAATTCAGAGGAGAAAGAATGTTCTTCCTAATAAATGATATTGACACAATTACATATCCATATGCAAAAAAAATGCACTTTGATCCATATATGTCATATCAAGAATTAACCTCAAAATTGATCATAGATTCAAATGTAAAACCTAAAACTACAAAACTTCTACGAGGAAACCCAGGAAAATATCTTGTGACCTATGTCAGGTGAAGATTTCATAGCTATAGTATTCAATGTGCAATCCATAAATGGAAAAGTCAACAATTTGAGTTCACCGAAAACAAAAATTTCTGCCCTTTGAAAGATACTATTAAGAATGAAAGGCCAGAAATTAGGAGAAAATATTTACACATTGTATGTCTGATAACAGATTCTTATCCAAAATATATAATGAACTCTCAAGCCCAGTAATAAGAGACAAACATGAAAAAAAAAAAGATACAACCATTAAAAATCAGTGGATTTTAACACACATTTCACCAAATAAGATATACAAATGGCAAATAAACCTTTAAAACATTCTCAACATCATTAGTCATTAGAGAAATGCAAATTTAAACCACAATCAGATACCATCACAGATCGGCAAAAGTTGTCAGAATCAAAATGTCACCTGTGTCAAAACCCCGACAAATGGAGCTGGGGAAGGCCATAAAGGAGGAGTTTTCATGCAGGTATGCCTGATAATAGGAACTATCACAAAAGACTGCAAAAACCACAACCTTGCACAAAGGCTGCCACAACCTTACAAAAAACTACTTCTACAAGGACATCTGCCCAACAACTGCCTGTCCACTTTTGGATCAATGCCAACCTTGTTATTGGTCCTAGTAGCTAAGGATAATTGTCTGAAAACAACTTACATAATCCTCTTTATTTTACCTTTAAAAACTCTTGCCTTCCTTTATCTTCCTGAATACGTCCACACATATTCCCATTTCAATGCCCATTCCTGAATAAATCCTTGTTTCAGAGTCTCCCTCTCTGTTATTCAGGTTTGACACACCTATTAGAGAGCTTAAATTAAGAAGACTTAACATACTAAGGCAGGAGTCACGTGAATAAACTGGAATTATCATACACTGATGGTGGGTCATTTTACAAACCTGCTGTCTGTGCAATGATGACTTTAAAGACAGTAACAACATTTTGGAAAATGTTAAACTCCTGCTATTTGATCCGGCCATTCCAACTCTAGGTATTTAGCAGAGAGACATGAAAATGTACATCCACACAAAGATCTGCACATGAGTGTTCATAGCAGCATTATTTGCAATAGCATCAAACTAGAAAACACTTAAATGCCCATCAACAGGTAAATGAACACCAACTATGGCCTATCCCTACCATGGATCCAACAGGTGAACGCAAACTACAGCATATCCATACAATGGAATACTACTCGGCAATAAAAACAAAGAAGCTACTGGCACACAGTTTATAATCTCAAAAATAAAAGAATGCCAACTGAAAGAAGCCAAAACAATGTTCATTCTGTATGATTTCATTTACATAAAATTCTTTAAAGTACAAACTATAACAGAACGTTGATGTGTGGTTGCCTAGGGATTGAGGTGGGGAGAGGACGGGAGGAAGAAACTACAAAACGGTGCTAGGAAACTTTTAAGGACGATAAATATGTTCATCATCTGAATTTTGGCAATCATTTCAGGACCTGTACATATGTCAAAACTTATCAACTTGCATACTCTAAAATGCACAGTTTATCGTATATGTCAATTATACCTCAGTAAAGGTGTTAAAAATTAACAATGGGAATAAGGGAATAAATGATAACCAAACCATAAGAAAAGGGATAAAAAGGAAGCAGCAAATCAAATGAACAATAGACCGAGTACAGTGGCTCACGCCTGTAATCCCAAAATTTTGGGAGGCCAACACGAATGGATCAGCTGAGGTCAGGAGTTCAAGACCAGCCTGTCCAACACAGCAAAACCCCGTCTCTACTAAAAATACAAAAATTAGCTGGGCATGGTGGCAGGTGCCTGTAATCCCAGCTACTCAGGAGGCTGAGGCAGGAGAATTGCTTGAACCCAGGAGGCGGAGGTTGCAGTGAGCTGAGATGGCGCCACTGCACTCCAGCCTGGGTGACAGAGCGAGATTGTCTCAAAATAAATAAATTAATTAATTAAATAAAAAACAATACACATACTTAAATTGGCGGAAGGAAAGTAAGTATAGGCATCCTTTGTTACATTTGGGGGTTTAGTTCCAGGACTCCCACAGATGCCCAAATCCACTCATTCCCAAGTCCTGAAGTTGGCCCTGTAGAACCTGCCTATGTGAAAAGTCAGCCCTCTGTTAAAGTGGGTTTCACATCCAGAGAGTACTGTATTTTCAACCTGAGTTTGGTTGAAAAAAATCTGTGTATTAGTAGACTCTCCCAGTGCATACCCATGTTGTTCAAGGGTCAACTGTATTATCAGTTGTCACTAAATATAAACAAACTGAATTAACCCACCAAAAAACAGACTGTCAGGTTGGCTTAAAAACAAATTCAGCTATGCACTATTATGCAAAAAAGAAATGTAAAACAAAGCGATTTTAAGACGCTGAAAATAAAGGAGTGGGCTCCTGATACCATGCAACCACAAAGAAAGGGAAAGTGGAAGCATGTTAATTAAAACAACCAGAAAAGACGATCTAAATGTCAACTTCTGATTCCGAAAAATTAAAATCTAATCAATTAACCATTTGTCTTGAATAGATAGGAGTTAAAACTTAACATACTTACTAACATGGTTTTATATAAATGGTGATCCAAAAGAGGACCTGCGCTGGTTTTTAAATTAGCCTACCTAAATGAACTTTTCACAAGTGTTTTGTCCCACTGGGAGGTTCTTCAAACACCACTACTTGCTTCAAGGACACAGTTTAGTGATACATTGTGTTGGTTTTAATCATTAATTCCCAAGGCTAATCGTTGCTTCTAAATAATTATGTGTATTGAGAGTCTTTGGTGACAGATCATGATTTGTAATTTAACCCATCAGTTATTAGCATATTACAACTTAGAAAAAGATTGAAGAGTACTAGTTTAATGTCTTATTTTGCTGATAATTGGAGGCCAACAGATGTGTCAAATCTTGGATAAGAATATATCTTCCGGGCCGGGCGCGGTGGCTCAAGCCTGTAATCCCAGCACTTTGGAGGGCCAAGGCGGGTGGATCACGAGGTCAAGAGATCGAGACCATCCTGGTCAACACGGTGAAACCCCGTCTCTACTAATACAAAAAAAATTAGCTGGGCATGGTGGCGCATGCCTGTAATCCCAGCTACTCAGGAGGCTGAGGCAGGAGAATTGCCTGAACCCAGGAGGCGGAGGTTTCGGTGAGCCGAGATCGCGCCATTGCACTCCAGCCTGGGAAACAAGAGCGAAACTCCGTCTCAAAAAAAAAAAAAATATATATATATATATATATGTATGTATCTTCTGTTCCCTTTTCCTGTAGATGTAGGATTTGGGCCAATGCAATGATTGGCTCCATGTACTTTGCTGCTCTTTAAGGTTCTCATACTTGGTCCAGCGTTTCCGTCAGCGTAAGGAAGAAGGAGACAAGGGTTGTATTCAATCTGCAACGTGCCTTGAATGCCACCTTCTACAAAATATGTGAACTCAATAAATACTCTTTGAAGTCTTCAATCAGTCCTGCCAATGGGATAGTCTAGAACTGTGGTTCTCAAACTTTCATGTGCATCAGAATCATCTGGAGGGCTTGTTAAGATACAGATTCCTGGGTCCCTTCCCCAGGGTTGCTGACCAGATCCGATATGGGGCTGAGAATGTGCATTTCTATAAGTTCCCAGGAGGTGCTGCTGCTGAGTGGTGATTCTGCCACTCAGAGCCATTGTTTCTCCTGTTGCTGCTTCTCAGCAAGGCTTCAGCCCATGGCTATTTCTCTTGCCGTCACCACGACATCCACTGCCAGACACACTCACCTGGAAGACGACAAGAGACTCAGGCTGAAGCCATGGCTGTTTCTCTTGCCATCTTCCAGGTGGGTGTATCTGGCAGTGGATGTCGTGGTACCTCCCCAGATCCTTAAGACTTAGCACCTCATTGCCCAGCGATTGGGAGCGTTGCTTATCTATTTATTAGAAACAGCGTCTCACTCTGCTGCCCAGGCTGTAGTGTAGTGGGGCGATCACAGCTCACCGTAGCATCAAATTCCTGGGCTCAAGCGATCCTCCCTCCTCCACCTCCCAAAGTGCTGGGATTACAGGCACGAGGCACGACGCTGGCCTGAGTGATGCTCGCTGATGGCTCACAAATCCTCCTTTCTAGAAGTGCCGCTTCTACTTAAGGAACTGCTTGCCCAAGTTCTGCTCTCATCCCTGAGGCAGCCACTAAGTCCCCATAAATGGTGGATGAAGAGGGTGTAAAGCTCAGCCCCCCGCCTCAATTCAGGACCATTCTGAAGAGCCGCCCTGACTCCGTAAGGGAATTTACCCATTCCACATGCCAATACAGCTGCATGCAAATCTCCGACTCTCAGTATAATTACCGGTGCCCAAGGCAAGCCCCATCTACTGGACACCCTTTGCTCCACCCAACCTCACCCCTATCCCCACTGGATCCCCACCCCTGCATTGGCCTCAGAAAACTGGATACTCAGAGACCTTTGTGAGTCTGAGCCTCAGTAACACTGCAGCTGAGGCACAGAAGAGGGAGCCTTTGCTGCCTTCCCGGCCTCTGGCCCCACACGGAGGTCAGGCTGTTGCCACAGTCACAGGAGTCAACTGGACACTCCGCGCGCACATGCTCCTCAGTCTACAGGACAGTTGCCAAAACAATCAACCCTGGTGTTTGCTCTGCAGTAGAAAACATACAGTACTCCTGCTTCACAGCCACACAGGCAGGGTGAGAAGCCAGGAGGGTCCCACCCAGGGAAGAGCTGCTTTCTTACCCAGCCAGGTTCTCCCCAGAGACCAAAATGTCCCACCCTATACTCAGGAAACTCTCAGAGACATCAGCTCCAAGAAATACAGGTGAGGAACAAAGGTTTAACCGTTGCTTTTCTTCTTCCATTCATTCATACACTCATTCAACCAATGTTTGCTTGAACTTGCACTGTGCTGAGCTCTGGCCTAATCTGGGGATCCAAAGGGGGCCTAAAACAGAATCCTTTTCATCAAGTGGTTTACAATCTGGTGCAGGAGACACATGAGACAGGCAGTCCTGGGAGGTCCTGTGAGAGGCAGTACGTGCAGTGGTGAGGAGCCTGGGCTCTGCAGCCAGAACACCCAGCTCCAATTTCTGTGTGACCTTGGGCAAGTCACTTACCTCTCTGAGTCTCAGTGTCCTCATCTGTGAAATGGGGATGATAACAGTGCCTACCTCACACAAGGTGGGTGCAAGGTCTAAATGAGTTAATACCTGAGCAGTGTTTAAAATAGCGCCTGGTGGGCCCAGCACAGTGGCTCACGCCTGTAATTTCAGCATTCTGGGAAGTCAAGGCGTGGATCAATTGTGCCCAGGAGTTGGAACCCACCCTGGTCAACATAGTGGAAACTCACCTCTACAAAAAAAAAAAAATATATAGAAAATTAGCCAGGCCTAAAAAAAAAAAAAGAAAATAAAAGGAAAGAAAATTGGCCAGGTATGGTGGTGTGTGCCTGTAGTCCCAGCTACCCAGGAGACTGAGGCAGGAGGATTGATTGAGCCCAGGGAAGTTGAGGCTGCAGTGAGCCGTGATTGTGCCACCACACTCAGCCTGGGTGACAAAGTGAGGCCCTGTATCAAAAAAATAAAATGAAATAGTGCCTGATACAGAATCCTGATTGTTAGGTATTGTGAATATTGGAGAGAAGGGTACTGAGGACTCATAACAGGAGGTCAGGGACCCAGCCATGAAACTTACTGCCTGTCTGTAACATGAGCAGATCCAAACAAAGGATCCCTGCAGCCCTTCTAGTGTTGGAGCTGTGGGCGAGAGGTGCCACTCACTGGGCACTTATTAAAGGAGTAGTCAGGGGAACATCTCCTGCCTTGGACATGTAGGATTTAGGGAGAGAGGGAGGACCCTACTTCATTTGGCTTCACAGGAGGTTTGATGACATCTGACAGCCTGTTGCCAAGGGCATCAGCTGAGGATAGGCAAGATAGTTCATGCCCAGGCAGGCCCCTCCTCCACCCCAGGGCCCCCAGACCTAGGGGCTATAACCCCCCTCCACATCTCCTCTCCTGCCCTCCCCTCAATGCTACCCACCCCATCTCTGGACCCACTTTCCTCTTCTCTTTGTAAGTGCCACTGACAGCCTGCGGTCTTGCAATACATCTGCTTCCTTGGCCAGAGGGACTATCGACTCCACAGCACACGTCAGCAGGGAACTTTCAGCGGTCATGTGCCAAGGCTTTGGGGAACATAGTCCTGTCCATCAATACCCAGGTCAGGAAAGGACACTGGATGACACATGAAGAACGCTGGAGCTTGGAGCAAGGCTGGCGGCTCCCCAAAACAGTGGCTCCAGAGAGAACAGGCCAGCTGGCAGCCCTTCGCTGTTTGATGCAGACTGTACCCTCATCTGTGTCCGCTAGGCCACCAACCAGAGGGGCGTTCCTGGCTGTGGAGCAGGGAGGAATGATGGAGCAAATTCAGAGGGATCCCAGGGTCTACTCTGTATTGTCTTATTCCCTATCGGTTCTTGCCTTCTCTCTCTTCTCCTCATCTTCAGCTAAGAAAAAAGGAAGTGCAGTGGGGGGCAGCCAAGTCCCTGGACCAACCTGGATGCTAATTTCAATCCACAACACTGGATGTAAGCCCTGGCCAGCAGCCCTCAGCAACTTCCAGCTCAACCACCCGAGGCTCCTAGGGCTGAAAATACCCAAGCATCTGATGAAGCAGCTGCAGGTTAAATTTAGCCCTGGCGAACCTGGGACTGAGCTGGGTACTAGAAGCAGCAGAGCAGATGGACTGACGCACCCATCACAGGTGTGCGGACCGACGATGGCACCTGGGAGGGAAGTGGAGCGAGGGACGGAGATGGGGCGGGGCCCAAAGCTGGTTCTCACCTTGCGGAAGTATGAGAGGACCCGTCAGCCCAGCACTGCTGTCCGCAGATGCCAGGCAGGGAGCATCAACAAGCAAGGCAGAAAGATGTACAGAAAGGGGCAGGGTGGGATTGTAATAAACTGCAGAGCAGACATCTCATCTAAAACCACTGGAATAGCCTGGGCGACAGAGGGAGACTCTGTCTCTAAATAAATACACAACAAAGCCACTGGAATTCAGATGTTTAAATAAGATCATGTTTGCTAAATAAACTCCTGCATTTGGTCTGCAGACTCTCAGTGTGATACTCTGGCCTAGGTGAGTGGAGTAGGCAACCCCATGCCCATCATTTCACCATCAGCTATTTCATTCTTTGTTTCTTTAGAGTCTCCTGTTAAAATCCAAACAGACCTCTGGCTTTGAGCTTTCTTAGCTAATTCAGTTATTCTTACTGATCCCTTTAAAGGAGGAAGGAAGGGGAAATCATCAGCATACATGAACAAATTAACTGGTAAATTAGCACCTGTTAATATGTTCAGAATCAACTAACTGTTACCTGTATTAAGCAGCAGTTATTGAATGCAAAGAATTCCACTCAACTTGGGTTGGAGTCAGACAGGCTTTGGTCTAAATCCTGGCTCTGTCACCACTAGGAAACTAATGAACTTCCCCAAACTGCAGCTTCCTCTGTGGTAGGATGGCAATCATATGCCTTTCTTGGACTGTTATGAAGATTAAATGAAATAACCCAGGACAGTGTTCAACGTGAGATAATTCATGCTCAGTAAATGGCAGATGAACTTGAATCATCAGAAAGCCAGGTTCTGTGGGACAGGAACTAAGAGCAGGACGAGAAGAAGGCAGTGGGACAGCCCTTCACCAGCTCACAGCTTTCCTGGAGCCTGGGTCCTAGCCCAGGTCAGCCCTCTTGCAGAATCAGAGGGCTTCAGAGCCACATGGGGCCACACTGCCCCCCTGTGCCCATTTGCCACACTGCGGCTGCATTCGAGCAAAGCTGCCATTTGAGATGCAGAATCAGGTCTGTAGAACCCCTCCAGCTGTCTTGTGCTGACTTGGGTGGCTGTAGAAGGCAATTACCTAAGACTGCAACAACCTGTGTTGCCAGTCACCCAAGCAAGCTACCCCCACTGGGGAGCACTTGTCCAACTTCCCTGAGCCAGCACTCACCCACAGACAGCCAAATAGTGTAAACACCTGGATAGATTTTGAAATAAACATCCGTTGACACCAACCCAGACCTACACAATCAAAATCTCTGAGGATGGATCTGGGGATCCATATAAAAAGAAAAACTTTCCCAAAGGAACTTACATTCAGCCGATTTTGAAAACACAATGCTTTAAACCCTCACTGGGCTGCCCTGCAACATCTCTTGGGTCTGACTTGGTTTTACAAGTGACGCAAGGAGAAAATGGCAGTGCTCTCTGCACTGAAAATGAGTATTCCCACAGAGCTGGAGAAGCAAGGCGGTAAGGAGTGGATGAAAGGAAGTGGACGGAGCAGGAGGTGGAAAAAAGGAGACCCTGAGGAAGACAGACAGAAAAGAAGGAAAACAGGCAGAGAGAGAGAGAGAAAAATGGGAAAGAGGAGAAAAGGAGGAGGAGGGAGGGAGGGAGGGAAGGGGGAGAGATATATAAAGAAAGACATGAGAAGGATGCAGCACACTCCTATACTCGTGACGGCACTTTGCTAGGGCAGTGATAACCTGTGTCAAAACAACATAGTAGATTAAGAAAAAAAAGCATTTTAATGCTGACATAGGATTCACACCTACAATATGCAAAAAGTTCTACACATTGACAAGGATACAACAAACGCAAAGAAATGAGCGAAGACATGGAGAGAAGATCCAAATACTCAAGACACGAAAAAGTGTTCAGCTCACTAGCAGTTTGGGAAATGCTATACTTACTGGCAAAAGTCAGAAAGCCGCTTACTTATTCCTGGGTGGGATGTAGGGGAAAGGACTTCTTTAAATCTTGATGGTAAAAGACATCAATTGTTCCTGAACTTCGAAATGCTATCTGATGTCATCTAACAAAATTTACCACTCAATCAATCCACCTCTTTCATTCTGGGGACTTGCTCTTGAGATGAAAACACCAGGACACATCAACATTTGCACAAGAATGTGAATTGCAGCATGGTTCCCAGTATAAAAACACCAGTACAAAGAAAAAGCCCAGTAATAAAGTACTGTTGAATAAACACTGATACATCTAGCCCATTCAATATGGCTTCATACAGCAATTAAAAGGAATGCATAAGAGTCATATTGGAGTTGAAATTTAAGGAATGAGGTATTGTGTGGAAAACAATAATTTTTTTAAAAGCGCAAAAATGTTCATAATAGTGCTCCATTTTTGTAAAACAAAGCGACAGAAATTTCTAGTGCATATATGTGTATGTGTGTGCAGGGCTGATATTCAGCCAGCCCGCACTGATAAAACCATATTGGATATTTCAGCCAGCGTTCACTGTGTTTGGATGGTACTGTGCATACTGCAGCCAGTACATATTTGCTACGTATTTTGAATGTCATTCCTGTACATATACATTCATGTTACTGTATATGAGCATATAAGAAATATGGAGAAAATACAGGTGGCTACATAGTAGGTTGGTAACATGGATTACCTGGAAAGGAAAGGAGGCTCCTTTGGGTAGGACAAGGGGAACTAAAAGAGGGGATAACCAATCCAATAAGGATGAGAAAAATTAAGACAGCAGGAAAACCTGTATAACACAGTCACAAATATGCTATGCATTTCTGTAAAATTATATACATGTTTTCAAGTACACAGCATTTTAAAAATATAAATGTGAGAAGCCTGTATTAGTCTACAGTTGTTGCAATCATGCTGTGTAACAACCCAAACCCCAAAATCTCAGCAATATACAATAAAAACATGTATTTCTCATTCACGGATCTGTGGGTCAGGCTCCAGTCGGCTCCTTGTGTCTGTCATCCTGAAACCGGAACCGCCCGGGGCATGCTCTTCTCGTGGAAAATGGCAGTGGCACAGGAGGGTAAGCTAAGGCACACAAGCACACGTCGAGTCCCCGCTCATGTCTCATTCACTCACACTCTGATGTCTGAAGGAAGTCACATGGCCAACCCAACATCAGCAGGATAATATGCTCTTCCCATAAAGCAGGGGGAGGGAGGGGAGGGAGAGCAAATACTTGCTAAATGAAAATGCAGTCTCCTCCAGAGTCCTGTGGAAAGCTAGGCAAGAGAGGATGACTTACCATGGAGAGAGAGCTCTCTTGAACAAGAAAAGAGAAGTGAAGACAATGGCACGGGCGTGTTGTGCAAATGGCCTAGTCAGTTGAAGAACACAGATAGCTCTGTCCTGACACCACATCGCAACAGATGAGATACTTGCTGGGGCAGAGTGTAAACTGGTGCAACCTTTTTGGAAGACTGTTTGATAATGTATCTTAAAACATAAAATGCACAAACTTGAAAAACAAGTCTACAGTTTCTCTCCCGGAACGGAACCTGTCGGTGGCTATACTAGCCAAACGACGTCAAGTAAAGCAACGTTTAGAGAAGGAAACAAAAACTAGGAAAAAATACTACATATCAGAAGAAAATGATTCAATAAATCACGCTATATTCATAAAATGTAACATTCTGCAATTGTTAAAAACAAAATACAAGCACTCTACACATGCACATACCTAGAAATATCTTCAAGATACATTAATAAGTTTAAAATCAAAGTTCAAAAAACTGAGGAAAGAATATAAGCAGGCAAGTCATACATAAGAAAACCCAAATTGTGAATGAATATAAAACATGCTCTACTTCACTAGTGAGTAGGGATTTGGAATTACAAATACAGTAAGACACCATTCCACCCTCAGAAAAATTAATTTTAAAAATCTGAGAATACCAAGTGTTGGCAAAAACGTAGAACAGCAGGAACTCTTACACAGTAGCAATAGTATCATTCACAAGTAATAAAGGAAACTGCCTCTTGAAACTTCTGCTCCACAAGGGAACAGCTGATAATCTAGAAGGATCTTTTGTTTTTTTTTTTTTTCTGGAGACAAAGCTTCCCTCTGTCACCTGGGCTGGAGTACAATGGAGCGATGTCTGCTCACTGCAACCTCCACCTCCTGAGTTCAAGCGATTCTCCTGCCTCGGCCTCCCAAGTAGCTGGGATTACAGGCATGCGCCACCATGCCCAGCTAATTCTTGTATTTTTAGTAGAAATGGGGTTTCACTATGTCTGCCAGGCTGGCCTTGAACTCCTGACCTCAGTGATCTGCCCGCCTTGGCCTCCCAAAATGCTAGTATCATAGACGTGAGCCACTGCACCTGGCCTGTTTTCTTTTTTTTTTTTTCATACTTATAATAATGTAGATATAGACTGTAAATTTTAACAAAGCATTTAGAAAAGGCTTTCATGGCATCCAGGTGGGGACTATAGAGCTATGTGGGTTGAAGATTAGAATGAGTAGGAACACCCATAGCTGGCTAAAAAAAAGAAAGAGTACAGACTGATTATTCAGCAAGTGCAAGCCAAAAGGGGGTCTCCACTGGTGTGCCATGGATCTCTAGACTAGATTCTTGCAATGTCTCAAGTGACAAGATGGATGGCCTGGTGATGAAATGGGCAATTCATTCATCCAGCATAATGCAAATCCAACCGATTTACCGGGCAAAGGCAAAAGAAATTCAAAAAGACCAGGCAGATAAAATGAATATGTCTGCAAACAACAAAACGAGTGCCATAGGCATCAATGTGAAGCCAGGTGTTACAGGACAAAATTCACTGGGACGAGTACAGAGTCAGACATAGACAGGAGGTTTATCAACAGTCCATGTAAAAAAGAACTGGGAGGGTTTTTCACTCATTAAAAGATCCACTTGAGTCGACAATATATGTGGCTACCAAAAAGTAAAAATAAAAGTCTATTGCAGACTAAGCTATGTTATTAGAAGAGCTCAAAAGTGGGTGAACGAATTAGTGACATCATTGTCTGAGGTGCATGTTCAGATTTGGTTTCTGCTTTTTGTGTTTGAGACAGACTCTTGATCTGTCACCTGGCTGGAGTGCAGTGGTGCAATCTCGGCTCACTGCAACCTCTGCCTCCTGAATGCAAGCGATTCTCCTGCCTCAGCCTCCCAAGTAACTGGGACTACAGGTGCGTACCACCACGCCCAGCAAATTTTTTTTATTTTTAGTAGAGAAGGGGTTTCACCATGTTGGCCAGGATGGTCTCGATTTCGTGATCTCGTGATCCACCTGCCTTGGCCTCCCCAAGTGCTGGGACTACAGGCACAAACCACCGCACACAGCCAGTTTCTGCATTTTGAGAGGGACATTAAAATATTATGTATGTAGACATGTATGAAACATTACTATGCTCCAGCAATAAATAAATATAAACAACAGTATAAATTTTGTGCCACTTAATAGTTATAACAGCTCTATGAGGCAGGCACTAAAATCCTCATTTTACATAATAAGAGACTACAGCTCAGAGAGGCCAAGGCAGCACTCTAACTAGGACCCAAACCCAGGTCCCTAAATCTATAGCCCTGGCCTTTGCATATGACATTCCTCCACTTTCAACTAGAGGTGGGAAGGCCAAACTTAGGATAAATGCTGCAGCCGTGAGCCCCACTGGCAAGAGAGCTCTGCAGCAGCCACTCAATGCTTGGTACGTGTTTATATCACTATACGGTATAATTTCAGCTGAGCCAACCACTGGACCCAGGAGGCTTGATTGATTATAGAAACTAATCAATGTTTGGTCATGAAAATAGAAAATAAAAATTAAAACTATGAACACTTTAGAAGTCACTAATAACTATTAATAGGTAACCGTCAGTAAATAAATTGACAATGAGGCGCCGACCACTGCCTCATCTAAGTTGTCTGTACCTAGATTTTTGTCCAGCTTCACCAATGGCAAAAAAAAAAAAAAGCAGAAGAAACTTCAATGTCACTTTTGGCCTAAGCTGGAACTCAGGGAGGCTGAAAGCAGGGAGGCCACATAGACTGACCTGGAACTTTCCAGTCTCTCAAGTTTCCAAGCCGCCAGAAGCACCAGCACAAAGAAAAATCAATGCTAAGGGCTCCAGCAGAAAGTGACCCAAGTCAGTTTCATGAGACTCAATTCGGGGAATTTTTCTTTTTCTACTACAAAGGAGAAAGCCACGATTTGAGGGAGCTAGGCCATAAGTCTGGAGTTCCCGGCCACTGTATTGCCATCTCTGCCTGGTCGTGAAGGACACACAAAGGAAAGCTCTGGAAGAGCTGGAGAGAGACCACGTGTAGGTGGTCGGTACTGGTTACCAAGCGCGACGAATGAAATACCCCACAGCGAAGCCACTTAAAGCAACACGTTTATGATCTCACCTGTGCTGCGGATCAGACATGCAAGAGCAGCTTAGCTGGGTGGTTCTGATTCAAGGTCCCCCGCAAGGCTGCGGTCAACTCAGGGCTCCCTGCGGGAAGAGCTGCACTCACCTGGGACCAGGTTTCAGAGCACATCTGAGTCAGGAGCTCACTCACCTGGGTGTCGGCTGGCCTCGGGTCCTTGCTGGCTGAGAGCTGGAGACATCAGTTTCTTGCCACCTGGGCCTCTCCATAGGACTACTCCCCACATGACAACTCGATTCCTGCAGATGGAGGGCTCTGTGAGAAGCAGAGCAAGCAATGGCATGCAAAGCTCAGGTCACAGTCCCTCTGCAACCTAATCTCATAAATGACATCCCATCATCGTGTTCTATTTGTTAGAAGCAAATTTTAGGTCCAACTACACTCAAGGGGATGGGATTACACATGGTATTAGTACTGGGAGGCCAGGATCATCGAAACCCATTTTAGAGACTGCCTAACACAGTATCACTTGAGCCCCTGGAGCCAGCCATGCCTGAAACTAGATTTTTCCTGGTCTGCTCAGTTATGAGAGGTAATACATTCCCATTTTGTAAAAATCAGTTCAAGTTGGGTTTCTGTCATGTCATGTGTAGCCCAAAGAGCCCTTTGCTAAAACATTAACACGCACCCTGAAGGCAAACACCATCACCAACAACACAAGAGCAGCAAGAGAGAGGTCAGCAGACAAGCTTTCCTTGGAGTGGACACAATTGTTTTTTAGCTTTTTTAAAATTATTATTTATTTATTTATTGGCAGTTCTATGCCCAGTGCCTACCAAGCAGATTCCTTAACTGTTCTGTACAATCCTTGATGGTATTTTTGGGCTTATTCTGCCTGGTTATAAAAATCTAGCATTCTCAGATTCCTCTCAGCTAATTTAGCATGCCTGTGTGCAGTGTGAGAGCGTGCCAAATGCAGAACTTTCCTGCCAAAAATGACAGTGACTAGAATTAGACCATCAGGAGTGCAATCAGCTTAGACATGCTATTAACACCCCAACCATGAACACAGAAGGAAAAGCTGGAAAAAAATGGGAAGTTAAAAGAAAAATAAGTTAGCTCAGTTAACGGCAAACAACAAAATAAATTTCTACCCCAACTTTGTTGTGGTTGTTTATAAATGATGCAAAATTTTAACAATCACTTGTATAAGTGTAGAAGAAAAACAACCTATCATGTGTCTCTGGCTAATTAGTAAACTATAATGTGGATAACACTGAGATTTGAAAATTTTCCCTTCTACAGCCAGCTTAAAATGTATTCTCTTTAGCACCCAATCGTGGTGGATGGTATCATTTATCTCTCAGATACTCAACCACAACGTGAAAGCTGGATGACTTGGTTTGCTTTATAAAAGAGATCATCTGTGTATGTAATACCTAAATATGCGTGTGTGTGTATCTGATTTAAAGACAGTGTCTTACTGTATTGCCCAGGCTAGAGTACAGTGGCTATTCACAAGTGCAATCTTAGCACATTGCTGCCACAAACTGCTGGACTCGAGCGATTCCCCTACCTCAGCCTCCCAAGTAGCTGAGAGCACCACTACACTCACCTCGTAAAATACATTATTTTTAAAAATTCCAGACACTTTTTTTTTTTTTGAGACAGGGTCTCACTCTGTTGCCCAGGCTGGAGTGCAGTGGCATGATCTTGGCTCACTGTAGCCTCAATCTCCTAGGCTCAAGAGATTCTCCCACCTCAGTCTCCTGAGTTGCTGGGACCACAGGTGCACCCCATCACGTCCAACTAATTTTTTTTCTTTTTTGTAGAAGCAGGGTCTCACTATGTTGCCCAGACCGATCTTGAACTCCTGGGCTTAAACGACCCTCCCACCTTAGCCTCCCAAAGTGCTGAGATTACAGGTATGAGCCACCACACCTGGCCAGTGATTATATTTTTAACAGAAGATGCTCACACGCACAGCAGTGTTCCACTTTCCTCTATAGCAGGGGTTGTTAAACTTGAGTATGCTTCCAAATCATCTGGGGGGACTTGCTGAAACGCAGATGGCCTGTTGAAACCCATCCCTGAGTTTCTGATTTGGTTGGTCTGGGGTAAGAACCTAGAATCTGCATTTTGAACCCGTTTCCAGGTGATGCTTTTGCCGGTTGAGGACCCGTGCTGTGAAAGTTGAAGGGAACGTGTTCCTCTCACAGCCACTGTCCGATGCCTGGCTCACTCACAGGGCCTCTAGCACTCTCACCTTTTTCTGGCATTGCTAATTCTCTGACCGCCATCCTTCTCTTTCAATTCTATTTCTCCTAGCCACCAAGAAAGGCAACCCAACTCTGTGACATTTCAGGCATTTGTTAACTAAAAAAAAATTAATTTCTGGGCCAGGCACAGTGGCTCATGCCTGTAATCCCAGACCTTTGGGAAGCCGAGGTGGGTGGATCACGAGGTCAGGAGATCAAGACCATCCTGGCCAACATGGTGAAACCCTGTCTCTACTAAAAATACAAAACTTAGCTGAGTGTGGTGGCATGCACCTGTAATCCCAACTACTCAGGAGACTGAAGCAGAAGAATTGCTTGAATCCGGGAGGCAGAGATTGCAGTGACCCGAGATCACATCACTATACTCCAGCCTGGCAACAGAATGAGAGTCCATCTCAAAAAAAAAAAAAAAATTTCTGATGACTTCTTTTTCATTCTAAATAAATTTTCCCTTTTGTATCTAGTTTTTATTCCTAATTTTGTGCTCTTTTGCTTACAGACCACTGACACACACACAATTATGTCAACCTCAGGCCCCACTGGACTAATAGTCCATTATCGCATTGCTGTAAGCGATACCTGAGACTGGGGGATGTATAAGAAAAGAGGTTTAATTGGCTTATGGTTCTGCAGGCTGCACAGGAAGCATAGAAGTTTCTGCTTCTAGGGAGGCCTCAGGAAGCTTCCGGTCATGGCAGAAGGTGAAAGGCGAGCAGATGTTTCACATGATGGAAGAAGGAGCAAAGAGAGCAAGGCAGGAGGTGCCACACACCTTTAAACAACCAGATTCCACCAGAACTCACTGTCATGATGACAGTACCAAGAGGATGGTGCTAAACCATTTACAAGAAACACCTCCATGATCCCATTGCCTCCCACGAGACCCCACCTCCAACACTGAGAATTACAATTGAACGTGAGATTCGGGTGGGGGCACAGAGCCAAACCGTATCACCCACAAAACCTGGACCTGCTTCATTGCATGGAGCTCTTCATGGGAGGAGCCTCAGAGAGGGAAACTACCTGAAGCAGGTGTTCAGCATCTCCACAAACTCCCCCTTCACCCTCTTCCGGACAGACAGAGGGAAACGCCTCCAAAGGCGCTGACTTCTAGAAGGAGACCTGTCCTAAGCATTAAGCTCCTGGAGGGAGGTCGGTCGCATGCCTCCAGCATGGCAAGAGGAAGTGACCCCCCCCAAACCCTGCCACTAACACCAGCCAGGACATTTCCAATCCCTCCAGGGCCCGAGGCCAGGTGAAGCTAGAAGGGCCAGTACACCCTGTGAAGATTTAACAGCTGATGCAGTACCACAGCAGGTGTTAAATTAAGTCACGTTTTGAATATTCTCCCTGGAAGCCCAAAGATCTAGGGATAGAGCCAGAGAGAACTGTGACATTTAGCCCAGTCTGACCTTCACCCAGGCACTGCTCCCCTGGCTTATTTATTTACCCGATCATGGGCGCTCTCCCCAACAAGAAGGTAAGCTCCTTAATAGCAGCAGCTTTGGCCATCGGCATTACACATCAAAATAGAAAGCTATGCACTGCAGGGCTTTTTTTCAGTCTTGGGTAAGACTGAACTTGAAATCAGAAGCTACATGTCTCAAAAATGATCATGAAGAAACACAAAAAAATAAAAATACTATCATCACAAATGCTTTGAGAATACCAAGTCCAGCTCATCTCGAAGACACTAAAAAGATGCATCTTAGCCAAGCTGGAGTAAAGGCCCTTTCAAGCCAGATCATCAAACTGGGTGCTTCATTTGCCACAGGAATTCTTGCGAAATTCTATTTTTACTGCCATGGTTTACTGTTATATAAACCTTAACCTAGAGACTATGACACTTGTTTTACTTTTTGCTGGATAAATTGAATTGGCTCATTGTACATTTGTTATGGAAAACTTGGTTACCATAAATCTTACATTATTTAACCCATTATTGGTGACTTCTCTAATCGTATTATAACTAACCAAGCCAGGACTATAAAAAGTGGTGTAGATTCACTTGGAGTTAGAAAAAGCAACATGAACGCTTCTCCTTCACATTAAGTCATGTAAAGTGGGTTGACTGTTTCTTTACTAACTTTTTAAAATGATGATAGTAGCAGAATAGTTTTGAAAAGCAACACAAGAGCTTGACACTTTTTTCCACCTATATCCCAGCATCTAAAAGAGTGTGCAGTACTTAATGCATGCTCTGTAAACGTTTGTTGACTGACTTACTCATTGGCTTCTGATTAACACTGAGAGGAAAATTATTCGCTAGCACAGGGCTCAAGTGTAAGTCAAAACGTTAGAGTAGAACTTTCCTGGGGTTCTCTGAAATAATTTTTATCAATTTGCCTCAAATCTTTAAATGTCTAAGCGTTCCTCAAATACATAACTTATGATCATGAAGGAGGCTGAATCCAGTGAGAGATGAAATGCAGTTATGAACCATATATCCTTTAAAACTGTTGGTCCCAACAGTGGCTTAAACACATCAAATACATGAAGCAGTAAATCAGGAGGCCACTAGAGGGCAACAAAGGGCCACGAATTTATTCCAGCACCAAGAGAGCCCACTGAGGGCATGGGAATGACCTAATTCCCATCTAGGCCCAGTTTCTATGAGACTGAGGGCAGGGGTGACAACATTGCTGAAAAAAATGATGAAGACAGAGATGGATGATTTTTTTCCTAATCCAAATTAGCAAAGCACATTAATCAAATAGGAAATGCCTAAAAGTCATGGACACAGGGATCAGAGAACAATCACATTACTAGCAGTGTTAAATGTAGGGTTGAGAATATCAAAGGCCAGGGAGAATATGCAAAATCAACACCTGAATCACTAGAAATTCGAGAATATGAAGACAGAACGCAGAGGGCACATGGTCTGGTAAACCTGGGCTGACCCTCTCAGCCTGAATGAAGAACTGATTTGAATCCCCTGCAGCCACTGGATATTCCTGAACTATGTCCTGTGATGAAGAAAAACCGTTTTAGGCATTTGGGATTTCTCTAACTTCCGACACTGTCCATCATCCTAGAAGGCAGTACGCATTTACTAAGCACACCATCTTAACCTCTCTGTATCTCACTTCCCTCGTCTGTTCATTAGAGCTAATAACGATAGTTCAAAGTAGTTGCTCTTTTTATATGAAAAATTCAATAGAGACTTCTCATTATACAAAATGCCGTAATTTAAGCTAATCCAGACAAAACACATCAAACATTTCTCCTGACAAGCAGGCACCATTTACAACGCACTCAACCAGTCAGCCTGGTTACAACCAGTCACATAACCTTGATGTTCCGTGATTCTTGACAAGATTTGGTTGGGGGTGGGGAGTGATGGGAGGAGGTGAGATGTATAATAGAAATTTGCCTCATTTCAAACTTTGCACACAAAGCAAGATTTTATTAATATCTTTATGCACTACATCAAATTTCTATTAATTATATTTTAATTAAATTAGTATGCCCTGTACCTACCCCAAGACTGTTGTGAAAATGAAGAGTCCGGGGCATAAAGTAGACCTTGATAAATCTCAGCTGTTTATATAAGTCAGCTATGGCTGCATAAAAAAGACACCCAGAACCCCATGGCTTAAAACAACAGAAATTTGTTAATTCTCCATTTGCCAGTCAGCTGGGGAAGTGGTTAGTCTAGGCCAGGCAGGGCTGGGCAGTTCTGCTGGTCTCTGTTGGACTCATTCATACATCTGTAGGCAGCTAGGGATTGAATTCTCTAGGCAGAACGTAGCTCAGCTCCACCTATCTTTCCATCGCCCGGGGATTAGCAAACTAGTCATAGCAATAACAGAAGTGCAAGAAGGCAAGTGGGAAAACACCAACACTTGAGAATCAGACTCAGGACTGGAGAACCAGCAGTTCTGCCCCATGCTATTAGCCACACCAATCACATGGCCAAGGCCAGATTCAAGGATGGGGAAACGGAGTTTGCTAGCTGATATATACTATGCATCTTTAATTTTATTTTTTTGAGATAGGGTTTTGCTCTCGGCTGGGCTGGAGGGCTGTAGTGCAATCTCGGCTCACTGCAGCCTGGATCTCCTCGCGCTTCAGGGCTCAAGCTTATTCTCCCACCTCAGCCTCCCAAGTAGCTGGGACTACAGGCACACACCACCATGCCTGGCTAATTTTTGTATTTTTTGTAGAGATGGGGTTTTGTAATGTTTCCCAGGTTGATCGCAAACTCCTGGACTCAAGCAATCCTCGCATCTCAGCTACCAAAGTGCTGGGATCCCAGATGTGAGCTACCGCCTTCAGCACTTTTTTTAAATTGTCTGTCTCCTACAACTAGAATGTGAATGCCCTTAAAACAGGGATTATTATTCCCATTTCACCATTGAGGAAACGAAGGTATGGAAAAGCCATATAGCTATGAAGTGACAGAAGCAAGATTGAATTAAGAGAATTTGGATCCAAAGCCCGTGCTATTAATCACTACACTATATTAACTCTCCTCATAAAATATATGTAAGTAATTGTATGCTGTGAAAGATTCTCAGCCCCAAATTGGGTCTAAATATCGGTCTAACTATCATAACCCTTTTTTCCTGAAGCAAGACTGTCTGGAGGAAGCATCAAATTACTGTTTACTATTGGATCAGATGGTAACACAGAAGGGATGCATCGAGAAAACTGCGTTTATGAGAAAGACTCCAAGAGTTCATGAAACGACCCAGAAAGATCATGTGGTCCATCCCTCCGCCTCCAGGCAGGGCTGCATGTGAGTCTTATTAGAAGTACTTCAGTCAGCTATAATTTTTAGCCTTCAGAGACTATTTCCACAACCACTCTGGAAATGCCTATCAATGTCTCATAATTCCATCAGCTAATTTTCTTAATGTTAGACCTAAATTATTCCGTTTAATTGCACTATGATTTGGATCAGCTCTCCTTTGTAAGGTGTAGATCAGGGGTTGCAAACTGTCAGACTGTGGGCTGAAACCATCCTGCAGACATATTTTGTTTTGCCTGCACTGACAAAAACGTTTAAATAATTGCCAACGTTTAAAAATAGGGAGAATTCTATTAAAATTCCAGCTCTTCTCAAAATAAGTTCCCTGAAAGGGTTTGCTTGTAAGCAGAACCATCTAATCTCTTCTACTCTTTTTTGAGTTTGGTGAAAGTCACCTATAAAACCTTCTGAACTTGGTGTCTTCTTCAAGGGATGGCATTAACAACTGATCCGGTTTGGTGAGGAGCATAAAACTATTCATTTCTCTACTTATCCTCGAGTCGATTTACTTGTATTTTTCTAGGAATGTAAAAATTTAATCTAAGCCTTCCAATTTATTGGCAAAAAGTTGGTCATAATCTCCTTTTACTATTGTAGTGTGTGCAGCATCTGTCGTCTTATTTCCCTTTTCATTCCTATTCTTGTTATTTATGTCTTTTCTCTTCTTTATGGGTGATTTTGCCTGAAGTCTATTTTATTGCTTTTTTTCTACAAACCAGTTATTGGTTTTGTTGATCTTCTCTACCGTTATCTTTCCTTCCTGTGTCAATATACTGCTCTTATTATTTCTAAACTGCTCTTTTGCTTTGGGTATGATAGCCCAGGTTTATTCTTACGTTTTTTAAGTTGGAATCTTAGCTCACTGATGTTAAGCCTTTCTTTTCTGATGTAACCACTTGAACTATCCATTTCTGGGTGTCATTTTAGCTGTGCCTCACCAGTTTCGATATGTTGTATGTTATTGTTCAACTTTAAAACGTTTAAATTTACATAGGAATTTTTTCCTTTGACCCATGAGGTGTGATGGATTTGGTAAACTGGCGTTTATCCTCTTTCTACACTACGGAAGTACTACAGAGTCCAAAAAGTGAAAAACTTCATATGTCAGACTCCCCTGCAGTTACCGTTCTGAATGTGAATTAGGTTCTTCTTTTGAACGCACCTGCACATGATTTTAAAGGAGGAACAGAAGTAAATATCCTCTTCCTGCTGACAGGCAAGGTCATGGAATGTTTTGTTTTTCTTCCACAGCACTCCCGTGTCTAGTCTCTCTGGGTTTTTTGAGTGTTAAAGAGTTAGTTTTGATGGTAGCAGCACTGAATTCAGAGTTCTCATGTGCAGGCACTGGCTTTGTGGGTGTGGGGAAGTTGTGATGGCAGCAGGGGCTGCTTCCTGATCCCTGGGCTATGACCTGACCTGAATGTTCATATCCCCTCGAACTCATATATTGATATCTATCCTCTAAAGCAAGTGTTAAGAGGTAGGAGTTTTTGGGAGGTGATTATGTCATGAGGATTCCACCCTCACAGATAGGATTAGTGCCCTTAAAAAAGAGGCTTACAAGGTGCAGTGGCTCACATCTGTAATCCCAGAACTTTGGGAGGCTGAGGCAGGAGGATCACTTGAGCCTAGGAGTTTAAAACCAACCTGGATAACACAGTGAAACCATGTCTTCACAAAAAATACAAAAATTTGCTGGGTGTGGAGGTGTGCTCCTGTAGCCCCAGCTACTTGGGAGGTTGAGGTGAGAAGATAGCTTAAGTAAAGGAGGTTGAGGCTGCAGTGAGCTGTGATCACACCAGTGCACTCCAGCCCAGGCAACAGAGCAAGACCCCATCTCAAAGAGAAAAAAAAAAAACCTAAGAAGAGTCTTCCACCATATGAGGACACAATGGAAAGGTGTCACTTATGAAACAGGCCCTCACCAGACACAGACTCTTCTGGTGCTTTGATCTTGGACTTTCCAGACTCCAGAACAGTGAGCAATAAATTTCTGTTGTTTATAAATTACCCAGTCTAAGGTATTTTGTGAGAGCAGCCCAAACAGACTGAGATGCCTGGATCACAGCCCGGTGGCCTGTTCAACCAACAGTTCCCAGTAGCACCACAGCTGTCACAGGAAACCTGCAGAACGCCCTGGTTCCCATCCTCCCACCCTGGCAGGGTCCAAGGCAGTACCCTTGGGATATTACTCTGGGCACCATCTCTATAAACCCCACCTAAAGTTCAATTCTCCGTACCTCCCAACAATTTTGTCATCACCTGATTCCTAGTATGAAGACCTTTTCTGCTCAGTATAGCTATAGTGATTTTTGGATTTGAGCACTGAATGATACAGAGGATTTTTTTTAGTTTTAGATATTTATATCTCACAATTGGATTGTTGTCAGAGAATATGTTCTGTATGAAACTGAATTTTCAAAGTTTATAGAAGCGAGATTTGTGATCTAGCATGTGGACAATTTTAATAATATTTTATATGTACTATCAAAAGATGTATATTCTCCAACTGTTTATATATGTTCTTTATGTAATGTGTGCTAATTGTGCTGTTCAAATCTCCTATATCCCACTGATTTTTGTCTGCCTAAAATCTTGTACTATAATGATGGATTTGTCACTTTCTCCTGGTAGATTTGTCATTTTGCTTAAAATATGGTGATACTGCATTATTAGATACATAGAAGTTTAGAATTATTATAACTTCCCAGTAAAGTCTATCTTTAATTATTATGCAGTTACCAGAGTTTCTATCCTTTGACTTTGCACCTTTTTGTATCCTTATGTCTAATTTAATGGCATACTTTTACTTATTTTAAATCCAATCTGACATTCTTACCTTGTAACTAGATTGTGGTCCATTTACCTTTGTTGAAATTAACGGTAAGTCTCCATTTATTCTACCTCTTAGTTTTCATTTTCCATAGATCCCTACTGTAGATTACTGACTGTAGGTTTCTACGGATCTACTGATCGTTGTGCTCATTTTCTCTCCCCTCCTCTTGTTTCACTCCCAGATGTTTTAAGATGCATATTCTTATAAAGACTAAATTTAATCAACATCCTTACCATCCTCCCAAACAATACTAGAAGGATAGAATGTTTTCACTAATTGTAACACTAATAACTCATATGCTATTTTTGTTCAGTATTTTGGGCCTGTTTTATTTTGCCTCCGCAAATACAGACTTATTAATATCATTATGTTACAGGGTCAATGTTAGTTTACAGATATCCACACATTTACCAGTGTCTGTGTTCATCATTCTTTTTTACCTTTCTGGAATCTTCTCTTTTTTCCAGAAGTTCATCCTTGAATTTTCTTCTGGTAAAGGTCTATTGGTAAATGCTCAAATTTGGTTTTTCTAAAAATCTCTTAATTTTGAGAAATATGGTGTTAGTATGGAATTATGGTTTGAAGTTATTTTCTATTATTGAATTGAAGCTATTATGCTACCGTTTTCTGGTTTCCATTTCTGCTATTAAGAACTAGCCTTCTTAAATAGAAAACTTAATAGACCAATAACAAGTAAAGAGATTAAACCAGTAATAAAAAGTCTCCCAACAAAAAAGCTCAGGGCTGGATAGTCTCACTGTCACTCTACCAAACTTATAAAGAATAACTAAAACAAATTTTCCTCAAACGTCCAGAAAGTTGAAGAGAAGGGAATTATCCCTAACTCATTCTATGATCCCAGCATCATCCTGATACCAAAACCGGACAAGAACACAACAAAAAAAGGAAACTATAGGCCAATATCCCTGATGAACACAGAGGCAAAAATCCTCACCAAAATACTAGCAAAATGAAACCAACAGCACATCGAAAAGATAATACACCATGATCAAACAGGAAATATCCCAGGGATGCAAGGATGGTTCAACATGATTTATCAATAGAATCAACGACAAAAAACATATGATCATCTCAATAGACACAGAAAAAGAATTTGATAAAATTCAACATCTCTTTATGATAAAAGCCCAACAAGCTAGGCATAGGAAAAACGTATCTCATCATAACAAAGACAAACCCACAGCTAACATCATGCTTAGTGGGAAAGCTCAAAGCCTTTCCCCTAAGAACTGCAATAAGACAAGGATGTCCATTTTCACCACTCCTATCAAACATAGTACCAGAAGTCCTAGCTAGAGCAATCAGGCAAGAGAAATAAATAAAAAACATCCAAATACAAAACAAGGAAGTCAAATGTTCCCTCACTGCAGATAGCATGATTTTCTATTAAGAAAAACCTAAAGACTCTACCAAAAAAACCCATCAATCTAATAAATTAATTCAGTAAAGTTGCAGAATACAAAAATAAACATATAAAATCAGTTGCATTTCTATATACCAGTAACAAACTAGCTGAAAAAGAAAATCAAGATGGCAATCCCATTTACAACAGCTACCAAAAAAAAAAAAAAAAATACCTAGGAATAAATTTAACTAAGGAGGTAAAAGACCTCCACAAGGCAAACTATAAAACACTAATGAAAAAAATTAAAGAAGACACAAATGGAAAGACATCCAATGCTCATGGATAAGAATTCATATTGTTAAAATGATCATACTAGCCAAAATAATCTACAGATTCAATGTAATCCCTATAAAAATACTGATAACATTTTTCACAGAAATAGAAAAAACAATTTTAAAATGTATATGGAACCCAAAAAGAGCCCAAATAGCCAAAGTAATCCTGAGGAAAAAGAACAACATTGAAGGCATCACATTACCTAACTCCAAAATATATTACAAGGCTATAATAAACAAAACAGCATGATAGTGATATAAAAATAGACACACAGATCAATGAAACAGAAGAGAGAACCCAGAAATAAATTTACATATTTAAATGCAACTAATTTTTGACAAAGGCAACAAGGACATACACTGGAAAAAGGACAGTCTCTTCAATAAATAGTGTGGGCAAAACCAAATATCCATATGCAGAAGAATAAAATTAAACCTCTGTCTCACTATAAACAAAAATCAACTCAAAAATTGATTAAGGACTTAAATGTTAAGATCCAAAACTATAAAACTACTAAAAGAAAATTTAGGGAAACACTCAGAATTCACCTAGGCAAAGATTTTATGAGTAAGACTTCGAAAGCACAGGCAACAAAATGTATATCTATATAGACAAATGAAACTATATTAAACTAAAAGGCATCTGCACAGCAAAAAAAGCAATCAACAGAGTGAAGAAAAAACCTGCTGAATGGGATAAAATATTTGCAAACTATTCATCCAACAAGGGACTAATATCCAAAACATACAAGGAACTCAACAGCAAAAGAGAAAAAAAACTAAATTTAAAAATGGGCAAAGGACATGAATAGACATTTCTCAAAAGAAGACATACAAATGGCCAACAGGTGTATTAAAAATCCTCAACATTACTAACCATGAGGGAAATGCAAATCAAAACTACAATGAGATATAATCTTGCCCCAGTTATAATAGCTATTACCAAAAAGACAGAAAAGATGCTGAGGAGAAAGCAGAGAAAAAGGAATTCTTATACTCTGATGGTGGGCAAGTAAAGTAGCCATTATGGAAAACAGTATGGATATTTCTCAAAAAAAAAAAAAAAAACTAAAAATAGAGCTATCATATAATCCAGCAATCCCACTAGTGGGTATTTACCAAAGAAAAAGGAATCAGTATATCAAAAAGATGATGCCTGTACACCCAATAGCAAAGATATAGAATCAAACTATGTGTTCATCAACAGATAAATGAGTAAAAAAAATGCAGTAATATATACCCAATGGAATACTGTCTGGCCATGAAAAAGAATCCTGTCATTTGCAGCAACATGGATGAAATTGGAAGTCATCATATTAAGTGAAATAAGCCAGCACAGAAAGACAAATATCACATGTACTCACTCATGTGGGAGCTAAAAAAATTTCATCTTATGAAGGCAGAAAGAATAATAGTTGCCAGAGACTTGGAAGGGTGTAGGGGCAAGGAGAATGAAGAGAGGTAGGTTTATGGGTATGAACATACAGTTAAATAGTAGGAATACATTCTAATGTTTGTAGCAGAGTAGGGTGACTAGAGTTAACAACAATGTGTTATATATTTCAAAGTCACTAGAAGACTTAAAATACTCTCAACACCTTGAAATGATAAATGCTTGAGGCATTTAGGTATTTAGGATGTCCTAAATACTGACTTGATCATTACATAGTCTGTGTGCGTAACAAAGTATTACACATTCCCAGTAAATATATACAAATCTTATGTATCAAAAAAAAATTGGGCCAAGCACAGTGGCTCATACCTGTAATTCCAGCACTTTGGGAGCACGAGCAGGTGGATCACTTGAGGTCATGAGTTTGAGACCAGCCTGGCCAACATGGTGAAACCGTGTCTCTACTAAAAATACAAAAATTAGCTAGGCGTAGTGGCACATGCCTGTAATCCCAGCTACCTGGGAGGCTGAGGTGGGAGAATTGCCTGAACCCAAGAGGCAGAGGATGCAGTGAGCCAAGATCTCACCACTGCACTCCAGCCTGGGTGACAGAGCAAGACTCCATCTCAATTAAAAAAAAAAAAAAAAAAAAAAAAAATTAAGACTCAACCTTCTCTAATTGCTGTTTCATTTTAATATGGCTATTTTTAAGATCTCATCTTTGTTCTGGTGTTCCATGGTTTGCTTATGGTGTGCCTTGGTAGATTTATTTCTATCTATACTACTTGATATTTCTTGGTCTTTCTATATCTGATGAAATCTACTTTTATCAAATGTGGAAAATTCTCGGCCAATGTCTCTTTAAACATTGCCTCACTGACATTGTCTCCTGAAACTTTGCTGGTCACCTATTAGACGCTCTTCCCTATCCTCTATGTCTTGTTACCTGTCTCATTTTTCTGTCTTTATCCCTCTGGTCTGCATTATGGATAACTTCTTTGAATTTATTTTCCCATTCACTAGTTCTCTCCTCAGCTTCATCTAAAATCTGATATTTAATCTATCCTTGAAGTTTTCATTTTCAATTATTAACTTTTTATTGCTAGAAATTTTATTCCTTTTGCAAATTTGCTTGTCATGTCTTACAGTCTGTTTTCCAATCATATTTTCAAGTTGCTTTTATTTAGACATATTACATATGGCTATTTTATACTTTACATCTGATGATTTTAATGCTCAAAGTCTTTAGAGTCTGTTTCTGACATCAGTTTTTCCAACTAGCATTCAGTCAGGTGCCTCATTTCCTTTTTCTTTTTAAATGTTGTGACCCTAAAATGCTCCTTATTTAAAAGTAAAGAAATTCACCACAGGAAATCTCTGAAACCGTTGTTCAGGTTGCAATCCTCCTGAAAGTTTTTATGTTTGCTTCTGCCATTTCCCTGAGGACACTATCGACCCAGAACCTTTTTTTTTTTTTTAGATGAAGTCTCGCTCTTTCCCCCGAGTGCAGTGGCACAATCTTGGCTCATCAGTAGAGCAAAGGGATGCCTGCACACTCTCTGCCTCCTGGGTTCAAATATTCTCCTACCTCAGTCTCCCAAGTAGCTGGGATTACAGGTGTGCGCCACCACACCCAGCTAATTTTTGTATTTTTAGTAGAGACGGGGTTTCACCATGTTGGCCAGGCTGGCCTCGAACTACTGACCTCAGGTGAACTGCCCGCCTCAGCCTCCCAAAGTGCTGGGATTACAGGCATGAGCCACTGCACCCAGGCTCAACCCAGAACCATTCTAAATATAATTATCTGTTTGAGGGTTGGTTTTGTTTTTTTACTACATAGATTACATAAATTTGGACCACAACTCTAAGAAAACCAGCTTGTCATTACAAATTCTTATGGGAGGTATTTTTCTTCCCTTCCATCCAGTGCCAAGGTTGAAACAAGCAAGTCTCCTTACTAACCTCTTCAGCATATTAGGTTGATTTATTGCTCACTCCTGCCATCAGATTGTAGCCCGCTGGGTTCTCATCCTTCTGCAGAAGAGTCTCCTAACAGACTCACCCCTGGGGCATGCTCTAGCCTTATCACCTACCCCGTGACCTCCCCTGAAACTATCAAAAAGGAAGGCGAAAGTCTCCTGTCTGTAGCGGAAACCCTTAGTATTACTTCACAGGATCCCTGCTTCCTTCTTGTTTTTTGACCTCTGCAGATATCTTTTAAAGAAGCTCAATACTAAATGTTTTAAAGATGTTCGGTTTGCCTAACATTTTGTTCCTAGTTTTCAAGTGGAAGATAATTTAGAGTATCTAACCTTCCATATGGACAGAAACAGCTATCCCACCCCGTAAGGAGTAGGTCACCAGGAGAGTGGTGGGGGTGGGGGCGGGGATTAGGGGATCCTCTGATTATGAGTCCACAAGTGGCCAGTGGCAGAGGTAGTTCTGGGCCACTATTCCTGGGGCCAGTTTGGCCTCTGCAAGATTCTGAGAGCGGCAACTACTAAGGAGTCAGCCTTAGGAGGGTGTGACTATCCAAAACCACACATGATGCTTAGAATTACCTTTTGCTAAAGACCTGCTGCCACGACAAAGCTTCTCCTTATAGATGTATTCTAACTAACATACGAAATTACAAAGAGACTGTTGCTTCAGAATATCACCCTTTTGTAACGGCCAGTGAGTTAGCGCATTTAGACATCGAGAAGCGATGGCTGCTAACATCATGCACATAAAAGGGATTGAGATTATGAGATGAAAGAAGCCTCACCACCTAGGGTCTTACCAAGGCTCAAGCCTGAAGGTGAGCCAGCCTCTGGATCCACCTGCCCATCTGCAGGATCACGAAGGTCAGAGGAACATGGGAGATGACCACGCACATGCAATCTAAGATCCAGACCACAGGTCAAGTGGCCCAGATTCTTAAGCCCATACATTTAAAGGAAAAGGAAAAGATGGAGGGGAATGTGTAAAAAAGAATAACATGGCCAGGCACTGTGGCTCACACCTGTAATCCTAGCACTTCGGGAGGCCAAGGCAGGTGTATTACTTGAGGTCAGGAGTATGAAACCAGCCTGGCCAACATAGTGAAACCTCATCTCTACTAAAAATACAAAAAAATTAGCTGGGTGTGGTGGTGGATGCCTGTAATCCCAGCTACTTGGGAGGCTGAGACAGAAGAATCGCTTGAACCCATGAGGCAGAGGTTGCAGTGATCCGAAATCGCGCCTCTGCACTCCAGCCTGGGCAACAGAGAGAGACACCATCTCAAAATAATAACTTGAGGACACATGACAATATTCAAAAGGGGAAACAATATTAAACTGCAGTGTCTAGGACTACACATTTAGATGACAAACTAGAAAGAAATGCAAATAAGTAACTGCTATGAAAGTCAGAATAGTGGTTACTTAGGGGTGTGGGAGGCAGCAGTGATTGGGTGTCCGTGCCATAATCCCTCATTATACTCATCTTTTGTGTGGTTGTGTACAGCTGGTTTTATTTCATAGTAAAAAGCGTTTTGTCAAAAAGTCAGAAGAGGGCAATTATTCCTGTCTCAAAATATCATCTCACTGCTCAATCTTTATTGGTCCAACCCTACCTGAAGCATTCAATACCTTTTAGAATTAGGCTGCAAGGAACCCAAGGCAACCTGATAACACTCTTTCTAGATATATGGGCACAGATAGAGTTCTTTATCCACACACGCATACATACACACACGATTCTTCCCATCTGAGATGTCATCCCGGTTGTTCTCTCCCCAGGATGTCCCCACCTCCTCACAGCCCAGCTGCCTCGGCTGCTTTTCAACATCCTCCCTGATCCCTAGCTGAATCTGAGCTCATCACTATCTGGTGCTCTCTCGTGGGATATATGTTCATCTGTTTCACTTTGTAATGACTTCCCCACCTTCTGAGTTATATGATTATAAACTCCTGCAAGCAGAGAGTATCTAACTTTTTTCATGTGTCCCTTTTAGTATGAGCACAGTATTTTGCCCAATATGGCCATTGAGAAGCATTTCTTGTTAAGTACAAGAAATATACTGTCTTTCTTGCCTGTAATGAAGTTAAAAGGCAACTGATGTCTCTATACTGCGTTTGTTGCTGTTCTTGTTGTTTTGAGATGGAGTCTCACTCTGTTGCCAGGCTGGAGTGCAGTGGTGCCAGACTGTATCTCGGCTCACTGCAACTTCTGCCTTCCAGGTTCAAGCGATTCCGCTGCCTCAGCCTCCCGAGTAGCTGGGACTACAGGCGTGTGCCACCACGTCCAGCTAATTTTTTTATTTTTATTTTAGTAGAGACAGATTTTCACCATGTTAGCCAGGATGGTCTCAATCTCCTGACCTTGTGATCCGCCTGCCTCTGACTCCCAAAGCGCTGGGATTACAGGTGTGAGTCACCTCTCCTGTCCCTATCATTGCTTGTTAACAGTCATATTGCTCATTCTGTTTTAATGGGACATTGATTTTCCTTAGCGTTCAGTTATACGGCACAAAGGTCTGTAATTTGCTTGTCAGCTTTTCTCTGTTACAGACCAAAAAGAAATACCAGGAATTGGCCAAAGCTTTGAGGATAAGAACTAGTGGTGCTGGCAGCGGCATTCCAGCAGAGGGCAGCAGAGGGCTGAGCGCAGGGCCCCAGCCTGTTGCAGGGCAAATTGCTCCCGGGATACATTTGAGAGCTGAAGCAAGGCAGGTGTGCACACCCAGGACATCTCCTATTTTAAGGCAGAAAATGTCTAGAATTAGAGAACAAGCAAAGCTAGAATGTTGCATGATCCTCTCTGATCTCAAAGAGATCACAGTTCTGATGGAATCTGTCACTCATTCTAAGTTCAGCCTCTGCTGGGGGTTAGGGTCACATGACTCCTTATTTTTGTTTTTTTTTTTTTTGGTTGGTTGGTTTTTGAAACTGAGTCCTGCTGTATTGCCCACTCTGGATTGTGGTGGCACCATCTAAGCTCACTGCAACCTCCACCTCCCGGGTTCAAGAGATTCTCCTGCCTCAGCCTCCCGAGTAGCTGGGATTACAGCCATGCACCACAACATTGGGCTAATTTTTGTATTTTTAGTAGAGACGGGGTTTCACCATGTTGGCCAGGCTGGTTTGGAACACCTGACCTCAAGTGATCTACCCGCTTTGGCCTCCCAAAGTGCTGGGATTACAGGCGTGAGCCAGGGTGCCTGGCCTGTTGTTGTTTTAACATAATATCCTGAAACAACCTTCCTCCTGACTCAACATCTGCCTCCTGAAAAGCCACCTTCCTTCCTCTGAGGGGCAGCTTCTCCTATGTTCTCAGAGAGAGGAGCCAGTGTTTTAACGCAGCCTTTTTTCTTCTGTGGACTGCCCTGGTAATTGCAGTCAGCAAGTTCTTTCCAGGGAAGGGCTCATTCACCTGCATTTTGGAATAAGCCATCCTTATTTTCGGGCAGAGAATATCTGTTATCCCAAAACATCTTCCAAATTTCAAGGAGTACACGTTTCAAAAGGAAATTTCATCATAGTTTTACTCGAAGCAGTTGGCTTCCAAGAACCCTGTCTCTGGCCATTGGGAATGTTAAAACAACCTAAAGTTGGCCGGAGGAAGCCTTTGCACCCAAGTTCTTACTTAACTAACCGCAGGCAGCCTGGCTTACTACGTATACTAATCAAAAGCCTAAATTTAGGAGTATGCCTTTGTAAGAAACAGCTGAGTCTCCGCCATTGCAGCAACTGAGCTTCCTCCAATCACAAGCAGCCAACAATCAAATAAGGCAAACGCTGACCCGGAACTAGTTATGCCTTGTATGTCCCTCACTTCCGGTTTCCGTGCATATATAACACCTGATCACATTGCTGACCGAGTTCTTAGAACCAGTTCTGAATCTGAGGGGTGCCTAATTCACACGTCATGTTTTTTTGTTGTTGTTTTCTGGGTTTTTTTTTTTTTCTCACTTAAACTCTGCCAAACTTGTCTAAGGTTTTTCTTTTTAACAGGGTCTCTGGACCTCACTGCTCAAAGATCTTCTGTTTGTTCACTGAAAGGTGACAAATTCCCCTCTAAAAACTCCAAGGTCAAATGTGTCTGTGACTTTAGCGACTGTCGAAAGAATGCTGGGGTTGGGGGTCAGATGACTCCTTCTTTGTGTTTCTGTTTGGTTGGTTGGTTTTTGAAATGGAGTCTCACTCTGTCGCCCATGCTGAATTGTGGTGGCGTGATCACTGCAACCTCCGCCTCCCAGATCAAGCGATTCTCCTGCCTCAGCCTCCCGAGTAGCTGGGACTACAGGCACGTGCCACCACACCTGGCTAGTTTTTGTGTTTTTAGTAGAGATAGGGTTTCACCATGTTGGCCAGGCAGGCCCAACCAAGTGGGGACAGAAAGAAATATAGGGAATGACAAACAACCGTCAACTCTTGTGCCAGCTTCCTACGAACCATCTGTATTGGAACAATCGTGCATGCACTGACAGATGCCAGCCTAGCTGCAGATCAGGCCAACCCCAACCCCACCGAACCCGGAGGGGGAACGTGGAGTGAGATCCTGGCTTACCAACTACAGCAAAAGAACTGTCTTGTTGAGCAAACTTTTCCCATGGGACTGTATAATACCTTTGGTTTCCCAACTTTTTACAAGTTTACCTTGATCCTGAAATCTCTGCAGCACTTAAAGATAATAGACTTTTGCCGGACGCAATGGTTCATGTCTGTAATCTCAGCATTTTGGGAGGCTGAGGTGGGTGGATCACAAGGTCGAGCTCAAGACCAGCCTGACCAACATGGTGAAACCCTGTCTCTACTAAAACTACAAAAAAATTAGCTGGGTGTGGTGGTGCGCACCTGCAATCCCAGCTGCTCAGGAGGCTGAGGCAGGAGAATCCCTTGAACCCGGGAGGCAGAGGTTGCAGTGAGCTGATATTGCGCCACTGCACTCCAGCCTGGGCAACAGAATGAGACTCCATCTCAAAAAAAAAAAGATTATAGACTTTTCTGTAAGAAGCAGAGCTTTTAGACTATGTGACACTACTTGTTGCCTGCCCAAAGCCTATTCCTCCTTCTTTAGTAACAGAACTTTGGACAATATGTCTGTTTAAAAAGAAACAAAAACAGAAAACTGCATTCCAAACCACTTGCACAGATTACTGCCACTAAATATGCCAGTGAGCCTGGGGTGAGGCCTTTTGGGAGGTGCACATGCCCTTGTCCCTGTCCAATCCCAGCTGAAACAGGGACACAATAGCCACAGCAGGGATGGTCTAGCAGTCATCTTGTGAGCTCAGTGCCGAGAGCCACCCAACAGGAGAGGCAGGCAGACGCAAGAGGGGTTGACACCAATAAACTTTTGGAGTCACCATACCTGCCTCGACTCCTCTCTCCTTCTGTTACTTGAAAGAGTAAGTGAAACATTTATTCCCTAATTTTCTGAAGTAACTGACATCAACCCCCACAGCTATAAATCAACCCCTACTCCTATAAATGGCAGGAGGCTACCCTGCCCCATGCACCATGAGCATCCAGTTAACAGTCACAGAGAAAAACCAGATGGAAAAAAGACACTCTCACCTTTCCCTGATCCAGATAGGCAGCTGCTGTTTTTATTTCTCTTCCCCATATTGAAATAGAAATAACATTAGCCAGAACCTTAGAGTGAGGAGGCAGGAGGATCTGGAGAGAGCTTCGCATCTTAGGGTCTGAGCAGTGACCAACCTGTGTAGGGAACAGAGTCAACGCCGACTCTAGGAGTCCCCCAGCCCGCCTGCCTGACCTGCTCACATCCCCCGCCTCCAGTTATGTCTGAAGTTGAGGGAGGTGCAGCCAAATGATGCTCCTTCGCTTTTTATTTTCATTATAAACACACTATAAAAGCTCCTTTAACCAGAAAGTTCTGCAGATATATAGTACAAATACAAAAAAAAAAAAATACAGGAACATCAAAAGGGCTAATAATTCCACCCAAACACAATTTCTTTTAAAACTGTGGAAATAACCTTCCAGATCCTTTTGGATATACATATATACAAATATATATTTATAATTAAATGGAATTATACTATAGATAGAATTGTGCAATTCTAAGTGTGCAATCCCAACCGCTCAACAATACATTGCTATTGTAATGTAACTAGAGCTGCCTGCCCTTCTGTCTCGCTCCACTGAGACACCAGACCTAGGTGTGCCCTCCCCCACCACCAGTCCATCTCTGTTTCCAAAAGGGCTTCAGAGGTGGTGGTGCCCTTCAGAGGATGGCTTTGAGCCCAGAAGCTGAAGCTACTTGTCTGCATCAGTGCCAACTGGCTTGGCTTGGGACAGTGGCTGGCTGGGCATGCAGATGATTCTGCCCACAGTGACCAAGCAATGCAGTTCCCCATCCCAGCCCCCAGCTTTCCCAAGATCACATCTCCCTCCAGGCCAGTGCACTGAGGAGATGCCTCCCTTTTTAGCTTCTTTCCAGTCTTCTAAAGGTGTAAACCCATTGCCCCATTCCACTGGGGTCTTTCATTTTGGCTCCCCAGTCAACCAAATGGAAACTGTTTCTCCCCATATTTGCCATCTGTAGCAACTCCACCTCCAGGGAAGTGGCACCATGGACCGGGAGAGCCGGAAGGGTGGTGAATGTCCTGCCACAGCAGCAAGGTGGTCAAGCACAGAATGGGACCTGGCCTGCGCCTCTGACTCCTGCCATCTGTAACTTCTATGACCTCAGAAATGTAAGGTTCGAAGAACTAAAGGAGTGGAGTATAGGAGATAACTGTTAGCCAGGGGCAGAAAAAAGAGCTTTTATCTGAGGAGTGCAAGTCCTGTTAATTATCAGGCCCAGAGAGACATTAAAATGAGACCACAGTCGTGCCCTATTCCCAGCTTTGAGCTCTGTATTCATCTCCTGAAACTATTTGCTCTTTCCACAAGTATTCAGCTATAAATTAACCTAATAATGCCACGCCCACACTAGAATCCACACTCTACAGCTTAACAATAAGTAGCCAGTCACTAATCTGTATTTCTGTAAACCCAGGAGAGTTTCTGACAAACAACTTTGTATCAGCCCATTCCCCATACCCCGTTTTTTGCCTTTAAAAATCCACTTGTAGGCTGGGCACCATGGCTCACGCCTGTAATCCCAGCACTTTGGGAAGCCAAGGCAGGCAGATCACTAGGTCAGCAGTTCGAGACCAGCCTGGCCAACATGATGAAACCCCATCTCTACTAAAAATACAAAAATCAGCTGGGTGTGGTGGCAGGCGCCTGTAATCCCAGCTACTCGGAAGGCTGAGGCAGGAGAATCACTTGAAACCGGGAGGCAGAGGTTGCAGTGAGCCAAGATCATGCCATTGCACTCCAGCCTGGGGGACAAGAGCAAGACTCTGTCTGGGAAAAAAAAAAAAAAAAAACAACCCACTTGTGGCCAGGTACAGTGGCTCACATCTGTAATCCCAGCACTTTGAGAGGCTGAAGCGGGAGGACTGCTTGAGCCCAGGAATTCACGACCAGCCTGGACAATATGGCAAAATTTTATCTCTACAAAAATTAAGCCACATGTGGTAGTGCGTGCCTGTAGTCTCAGCTACCCAGAAGGCTGGGGCAGGAAGATGACTTGAGCCCAGGCTGTGGAGGCTGCAGTGAGCTGTGATCATGCCACTGCACGTCAGCCTAGGCGACACAGTGAGACTCTGCTTCAAAAAAAAAAAATCTACTTGAAACTGCTGCTAATTAGAATGCATATTCAAAGCAACTTGAATCTGGCCTCCTGGATGATATCCTCAAATTTGGCCCAAATAAACTCTATATGTATTTATTTTGCCTCAGGTCAACAGCTACAAACTAACTGCCTTTCTGAGTGCTGAGGGGCAGGTGGTAACATGAGGACTAACCTGGCCTGTGCTGAGTCTCCAACAAGTAAAGCCTCTGTGCCTCTGAAATACACGAGGAATGGGTTTTGCTACCTCCTTGGTTGGTCTCAAAGTCCTTGGAGGAAAAGGAATTCTTTTCAACAAAAATAATCATGGCCAAGATTTACCAAGCACTTATTCTGTGCCAGGCCATTTTCGTATATAATCTCATTTAATCCTCAGAAACACCCATGAGGTGGATTCTATTCCTATCCCCATTTTTCTGATGAGGAAACAGGCCAGGGTGGTTAGGCAATGTGACCAAGGTCATAGGGCTAGTAGGGATTGTAGGCAGGAATTGAGCCCAAAAACCTGACCCCAGAGTTCATTCTCTCTACAGGGTACAGCCCCCAAAGGAGAGATTAAAATTGCCTCTCAGGCTCCCATTTTCAAAAATCCAGGGATTTTCCTTAAAAAGGTCACCAGCTATTTCAGATTCAGATCCTGTATTTCCACCTGTCCCAGAAAGTAGAACATAACAGATCTGGGCATTCTGAACACTGGGCTTCTGTGGTCTCAAATCAAATCTTTCTTTAAGCCACAAGTGAGAAGAGTCCCTGGAAAGGACCACCTGGAAAATCGGGTAAGTTACTTCTGAGATCACAGCCCAGGAAAGAATGGTAACCCCATAGTCCTATCTCCAAAAAGCCGCATGAGGTTTGAGCCAAGTCTCGTGTGAAATGTTAGAATCCTAGCCACATCATTCTTGAAGTAATTCAGAGGGAGAGCTTGCATGGTGAGCATCAAGACTTATTATAAACCTACAGCAGCTAAGGAAGTATATACTGGTGTAAAAATTTAGAAAATAGGGCTGGGTGCGATGACTCACACCTGTAATCCTAGCACTCTAGGAGGCCGAGGCAGGCAGATCACGAGGTCAGGAGTTGGAGACCAGCCTGGCCAGCATGGTGAAACCCCGACTCTACTAAAAATACAAAATTAGCAAGGCATGGTGGTGTGCCTGTAATCCCAGCCTGTAATCCTTTGGGAGGACCTTACACCCAATTATGGAAGGTAATCAGGGAGATCAGATATAATCATCTTTGTGACCCCAGGTTAGGGAAGGTTTCTTAAAGAGGTTACAGAAATATTGATAAATTGGACATTAGAATTTAAAACTTCTGCTCACCAAAAGATATCCTTACAAAAGTAAAAAGGCAGGCCAGGCGAGGAGGCTCACGCCTGTAATCCCAGCAGTTTGGAAGGCCAAGGTGGGTGGATCACCTGAGACCAACCTGGCCAATGTGGCGAAAATCCATCTCTACTAAAAATACGAAAATGAGCCAGGTGTGGTGGAACATGCCTACAGTCCCAGCTACTCCAGAGGCTGAGGCAGGAGAATCACTTGAACCCAGGAGGCAGAGGTTGCAGTGAGCCAAGATCACACCATTGCACTCCAGTCTGGGCAACTAGAGCAAAACTGCGTCTCAAAAAAAAAAAGAAAAGAAAAGAAATCCAACAGACACGCATTAATGTCACACTGAGATTTAGCTAATGAAGCCTTTAGACCCAATTCCCAGTTTATAGAGAACAGAGAAAAATGAGTAGGACACCATAAGAAAACACGGGACAAATGCAGAATGTGGGACTCCTTAGGACTTTTTAAAAAGCCGAAGTCATAAAAAAAAAAAAAAAGAAAAAGAAAAAACAAAGAGATTAAAAATTAAAAGAGACTAAATATACAATACAAATGCAATGCATAAATTTGGGGTGGATCACAATTTCAAAAAATTAACTATAAAAACATTTTCAAATTGGGGAAATTTGAATATGGGCAAAATATTGTATGATATGAAGAAATTGTTTATTTTCTTGATCATCATCACAAAATAGTAGAATATCCCTCATCTTAGGGGAGTCATGAGGAAATATTTTTAAATCAGTGAACACACACAAAATAGATAAATACAGGTAAATAGATAACTAGATCAATTGATAGATAAGTGATAGAACAAATATGCCAAATGTTAATGATTTTTGAGGTAGCGAGAGGCATGTGTTCTCTGAATTATTTTATGTTTGAAATGTTTTGCCAGGCGCAGTGGCTCACACCTGCAATCTGGCACTTTGATAGGCCAAGCAGGTGGATCATTTGAGTCCAGGAGTTCAAGACCAGCCTGGGTAATACGGCGAAACCCCATCTCTATAAAAAATTCACTGGGGCCAGCGCGGTGGCTCATGCCTGTAATCCCAGCACTTTGGGAGGCTGAGGGGGGGCGGATCACAAGTTTAGGGGTTCAAGACCAGCCTGACCAACATGGTGAAACCTTGTCTCTACTAAAAATACAAAAATTAGCCGGGTGTGGTGGCATGCGCCTGTAATCCCAGCTACTCAGGAGGCTGAGGCAGGAGAATCGCTTGAACCCAGAAGGTAGATGTTGCAGTAAGCCAAGATTACACCACTGCACTCCAGCCTGGGTGACAGGGCAAGACTCCATCTCAAAAAAAAAAAAAAAAAATTAGCTGGGCATGGTGGCATGTGCCTTTAGTCCCAGCTGTTCAGGAGGCTGAGGTTGGAGGATCACTTGAGCCCAGTTAAGCCAATATTGTGCCACTGTGCTCCAGCCTGGGCATTAGAGTGAGACTCTATCTCAAAAAAAAATATCATAAATATTAGGCTAATACAATAATGAAAATTAGGTTAGAAAATCTCTGTCACACACACACACATGCACACATACACACACAGATATAGTCACGCCTACTACCCAGAGGAGCTAACCTTACACACTAGCATTCTCCAGTGTCGACAAAGATGTGGGGTACAAAGACCTCTCATGTATAGCTGCTTGGAGTATAAATCCACAGAATCACTTTGGCATCATACAGCAGAGCCAACAAAACATACCCCACGACCCAGCAATTCTACTGCAGGGTGGACACCCTATTGACATATGCATAGGGAGGCAGGAACATTCAGAGCAGAATTTATTCATAAAATCCCCAAATTGGTAACAAGTAAATATCTGCAATGGTCTGAATTTGTGAAAAACTACTGATTATTCACACAATAAAATGCTACATGACAATGACAGTGAATAAGCTACAGCTATTTGCAACAATGAAAATGAATCTCATAAACATCATGTTGGTGAATGAAGCCAGATATGAAGAACACATGCTGTATGGATCCATTTCTGTAAATTTCTATAGCAGGTATAATCAAATAATAGTGGCCATGGACATATATGTTTGTAACAAAATTTTAAAGAAAATCAAAGACATGATGAATAACCATCAAAGTAGAGGCATTGATTACTGTTAAACAGGGGGACTGCAATTGAGAAAGGATAGGCAGGAGGGCTCCAGGGGTCTCACAAAGTTCTGTTTCTTGACCTGATAAGGGGTTTACTTTATTTTAAAAATACATTAGGCTGGGTGCAGTGGCTTACGCCTGTAATCCCAGCACTTTGGGAGGCCAAGGCAGGCAGATTGCCTGAGCTCAGGAGTCTATAACCAGCCTGGGCAACACGGTGAAACCCCGTCTCTACTAGTAAACACAAAAAATTAGCCAGGCATGGCGGCATGCACCTGTAGTCCCAGCTACTCAGGGAGGCTGACGCAGGAGAATCACTTGAACGTGGGAGGCAGAGGTTGCGGTGAGCCGAGATTGTGCCACTGCACTCCAGCCTGGGCAATAAAGTGAGATTCAATCTCCAAAAAACCAAAACAACAACAACAACAACAAAAATTAAACTGTTCATTATGTTTAGTATACCTTCTTCTTTTTCTTTTGAGACAGGGTCACCCAGGCTGGAGAGTAGGGGCACAATCTCAGCTCACTGCAGCCTCAACTTCCCCAGGCTCAGGTGATCCTCCCATCTCAGCCTCCTGAGTAGCTGGGACTACAGGCGCATGCCACCACACCCGGCTAATTTTTTGATGTTTTGTTGAGATAGGGTCTCACTACGTGAACTCCTGAGCTCAAGTGATCGTCTTGCCTCAGCCTCCCAAAGTGCTGGGATTACAGTTGTCAGCCACTACACCCAGCTAGAATACTTTTCTAAATGTCTTTTATAGTTCACAATAAAGAGTATTAAAATAAATGTCCAAAACTGTCTGCAGAAAAAATCTGGCCCCCAAACCCTCAGTGTTAGAGGCAGGCCCCCTTTCTACCATGTTTGTCTCAGGGAAGGAAGATGACCTTTGAAATGAGACAGCAGGTTTCCGGGCTCCTCCAGGGAAAGTCTTTCTGGATTCCACCAGCCTCACTGAGGAGGGACTGATTGGTGGTCACTAGACTTTGAGCTTTGGTGGCCATGAAAAACAAGCAAATGATGTCTTTCTTTTTACAAATTTGACCATGCTGCTGGAGAGGAAATTCTTACTCCCAAAGCCTGCAAGCCCTGTGAGGAAGGGTAGAAATCTCCCGTTTTTTTTATGCCTGGGCCTGGAGACCAAGGAGCAGTCTTGCCTTGACACTGAGCCTTTTAAGAGGAATGACTATAGTGGGGTGTGGTGGGTGCCTGTAATCTCAGCTACTCAGGAGGCTGAGAGAGCGAATTGCTTGAACCCAGGAGGCGGAGGTTGCAGTGAGCCGACACCATGCCACTGCACTCCAGCCTGGGTGACAGAGCGAGACTGTCTCAAAAAAATAAAAAGAGGAGTGACAGGCTCTGGGGCACAGGATGAGAGAATGACAGACCTAGACCTCAAACCCAGGCCATGCCTGATGGCCCATGCCTATAGTCCCAGATGCTTGGGAGGCTGAGGTGAGAGGATTGCTTAAGCCACAAGGTCAAGGCCACACTAAGCTATGATCACGCCACTGCACTCCAGCCGGAGGGACAGAGGACCCTGTCTCCAAAAATAAAAAAAAAAAAACAGGCCTGCTGTGTCATTTTGTGCATCTATAATGAAAGCTGCCCTCCTATTTCTTGTTCACTCGGAGCTTTTCCTTAATTTTTTCAGTTGTCAGTAAGTAATTTGATCCAGCTGTGTTCAAACTAGAACCAAGGTGGGGGTTTCCTTTGCTCTCATGGAATGATGAATATTGAAGTAGGTGAGTACCAGTGTTGGCTCAGTGCCTGAAGGGAAGAGCCATGACCTCTGCAATTCTCATAGCCCCAAACCAGAGCCAGCATTAGGGCACGCAGTACATAAAGTACAAATGAAGTACAACATGTCAGCCCCTCTTTCAGATGCACAATTCACTAAAGGACACCCTTCCAATAAAATCAGGGCTTATAGGGGCCAAGCGCAATGGCTCACACCTGTAATCCCAGCACTTTGCAAGGGCAAGGTGGGCAGATCACCTGGGGCCAAGAGTTCTAGACCAGCCTGGTCAACATGGCAAACCCTGTCTCTACCAAAAATACAAAAAAATTAGCTGGGCGTGGTGGCGCACACTTGTAGTCCCAGCTACTCGGGAGGCTGAGGTAGGAGAATCGCTTGAACCCAGGAGGCAGAGGTTGCAGTGAGCCAAAGTCGCACCACTGCACTCCAGCCTAGTTGACAGAGACTGTCTCAAATTCAGGACTTATGGAGTAGATGGCTGTTGGGTAAGGAACCAGCAGCCTCTGCCCTTCTAACCAGGAAGAATCAGAACATTTCAGAGGAACCGTGGGAGTTTTTTACATGGGGCTGAAATCTTGAAATCTTAATAATATAAAGCTTACGACCTGAGTTCTGAAATAAAAATGAGTATCACTCAAGCCCAAATTGATTGCTAGGAATTAAATATTTGAATTTTCATCTCGTGGCAGTTTTCAAAAGAAGGGTGCAGGGATAAGCAAAACCATAACAAAACAAAAACGCATATGTCTACCAGGCTTGCATCAGCTGGAGGTGGGGATTGTCCTAACCAATGCACTCACATGTGCGCACAAACAACATTTCAGCATGCATTTGCCCGCACCGCTGGGAATGTGCAGCAGCTGTGCAGCCCTGCAGTGGGGGAGGCCCTGTGGCTGCTCTGTTACCTGTGTGAGTAGCAGGCACCTTGCCTGGATGTAGGTAGCAGGAGGGCCAGCTAGCAGAGAAGACACAGCTGACCCACGCTTCGGGTGGCCAGGACCAGTTTCATCCACGCTCACTTCTCTGCGTCCTTGTGACCAGTGAATGAGCTTTCTAAGAAAGCTAGCCGTGATTAGATGCTAATCCCCAAAGGACAGGGCCAAGCTGAGCCTCATTAGCACAACGAGCTATTCTGCAAACTCCGGCCTAACTCCAGAGCAGGTGCAGTAGACAAGTCTTCCCTTTCATTATCAACACACAGGGATCAATATTGCCTGCCCCGAGTAGGGGGTCGGCAACCTTTTCCCATAAACGGACAGGTTCTAAATATTTGAGGCTTTGCGGACCTTCTGCTGTCCATGGCAATTACTCAGCTCTGCCTTTATACTGTGAAAAAAGGTATAGACGATACATAACTAAGTGAGTGTGGCTGTGTCTCAAAAAACACTATTTATAGAAACAGGGGGCTGGCCAGATATGGCCAATGGGCTGTAATTTGCCAACCCCTGGCCTAGAAACCACGTGTCGGCTAGTTGTAATGGAGGGTGGGGATGCCTCCAGGTCCACGGTGTTGTAATCAGTTAGCTCTGCCTGCACAGGTGTTGTAAGAGGAGTATCAGGCTCTAGATCAGTGGTCTACAAAGTGGGCTATGCATACCGCAGGATGTGTACCATGTGATCCACTGGCATACAGGAAAAAGCATTAAATTTCTGTTCGTTTTAAAATCTGTTTTCGTTTTAGACTATTGATCTTGTCTACCCTGTCATGAATCTGTAGAGTTGGCAATGGATCAACATTGTAGTGGCAATGAGCCTTATATCTAATGTGCTAATGAGAAGTCAGGCTTATAAACCTCTGAAGAGGATCTCACAGCAGTTGCATCCTGGAATAGCAATACGCCCATTGCCACTCCCTGCTTGTCTGGTCTGAGCTACAGTTCTCTCAGGAATTCCCCTACAAGGAGAGCAGTGGTCCCTGATTCCTCACAGGCAGCTTCCTCGGGAACTATGGTGGACTTGCCACACTAAAGGAGTCTTGGATTCAAGGTTCTGTCTTGAATCTGATCAGTGGTTCAGCTATTGGTCAGAACACAAATAAAGGGAACTCCACCCCCTCATCCCAGCACACACCATTCATAAAAGCACTGATTAAGTTATGCTTTCCTGAGATCTGGTGGTCTCTCTCCCTCAGTAGTTCAGGCCTGCCATATAAAGTAGACAGATTGTGCACTGAACAAGGATGCTGCATCTAACGACGCATCCTTCACATTGTAGACAGGACAGACTTAGATGTCCTGTGATAACTTCCTGGTACATAGCAACGTGTCATTCTAACAAACTCAGTACATTATGACCATCTCTGACCAACAGATGTAAAAGCACTTTGAGGGAAGCATGTCTGTTTAATTCCAGAGGACTATATGGGTTCGTAGCAGCCACAACTAGTGAGAGGATAGAAGAGAAGAAAAATGCACAAAGTCCAACAGATGCAAACTCTTCCGGGGCAGGGATGTCTTGCGAATGCCTTTTACAGCATGGAGCGACCTCTTCAGAATAAGGTAGCATTTGAGTGCTCAATCATTAGCAGAGACCCCCAAAAGCAAGGGCTTGGAGGTAACCAACACCCCTCAAACATCACTGCTACTCAGGACTGTAGGTGAAGAGAGAAAGGGAAAAAAAAATTATTTCTCCCCATCCCAGCTGTTCTACCTTTTGTATAGAGAAGAGGAGCTGGAAGAAGTCAAGCAAAGCAGCACAGATGTGTTTTGATGTTTACTCACACGGAAGCAAGTAACAAAATAAAAAAAAATAAAACCATCCTTCGAGAAGAGCCAGTTGTTTTGTGGCTTCCCATTATTTATTCTCCTTCTCCTGGTAACAGCTCTCCACTTTCCTTTTAGGAAGTCAGTTCTGCTCCATGGTTCAAAGCCTCTAGAACTGCCAATGAAAATACCCTGCTTCTACCAGCCAAAGGGGTGGGCACATGACTCAAGCTAGGTCAGTTTCACTCTCTCTCTCCTCCTCTGTGATGGTTAATTTCGTGTGTCAACTTGACTGGGCCACAGGGTGCCCACATATTTGGTCAAACATTCTGGGTGTTTCTGTGAGGGTGTTTTTGAAAGAGATTAACATTTTTATCAGTCAAGAAGACTGCTCTCCATACTGAGTGGTCCTCATGCAGCTACTTGAAGCCTCAGTAGAATTAGAAGAGCAACCCTTCCTCTGAGTAAGAATTCTCTAGCCGACTGCCTTCATATGCAACATCAGCTCTTCCTATCTGATGGCCTTCAATAGCAACATGGGTTCTGCTTGGGTCTCCAACCTTCCAGCCCACCCTGCAGACTGAACTTGCCAGCCTCTGCAATCACGAGCCAATTCCTTATTTCATACACACTCACACACACAGAGTTGGTTCTGTTTCTCTGGAGAACCCTGATTTCTATACACACACTCTCATTCTCTGAATTTTGAATCATGAGTGTAGACACTAAAAATATAAGAATGTTTGGAAAGCAGTTATTCTAGCAGTGGTGTCCTGATGAGACTGTCGGGGACCTAGTTCCTGCTACCTAAGCCCCTCCAGAGATTATTTCATTCTTATCCTTTTCCAAAACTGGTTCCCAGTCTTCCTAACAATGCTTCAATCCACCCTATAACTTCTTTTAGTCCACAAATATTTACCAAGTGCTATGATCTGAATGTGGGTGTTCCTCTAAAATGTATGGAACGTATTACCCAATGTGATCATATTAAGAGGTGGGACCTTTAGGAGGCTTCGTGAATGGGATTAGTGCCCTACAGAAAAGGTGTGAGGGAGCCTGCCTGCCCTTTCTGCCATGTGAGGACACATGGAAGGCACTAACTATAAGGAACTGGCTCTCATCGGATACCAAATCTGCTGGCAACTTGATCTGGAACATCCCAGACTCCAGAATTGTGAGCAATAAATCTGTGCTGTTTATAAATTACCCAGTCTAAGCAATTTTGCTAACAGTCTGAGCAGACTAAGACAATGAATGCCTAATATATTCAAGGTACTGTTCTATTGAGGAAATACCAGTCAACAAGCTAGCCCTTGCTCTCATGGACCTTATTTTCTAAAAAGTCCTTTTCTACTTAAGTACATTAACTCTTCTTAAGAGTTTATTTTGGCTGGGCCTGGTGGCTCATGCCTGTAATCCCAGCACTTTGGGAGGCCAAGGCAGGCAGGTCACCTGAGGTCAGGAATTCGAGACCAGCCTGACCAACATGGAGAAACCCCATCTCTACTAAAAATACAAAATTAGCCAAGCGTGGTGGCACATACCTATAATCCCAGCTATTCAGGAGGCTGAGGCAGGAGAATTGCTTGAACCCAGGAGGCAGAGGTTGCAGTGAGCCAAGATTGAGACACTGCACTCCAGCTTGGGCAACAAGAGTGAAACGCTGTCTCCAAAAAAAAAAAAAAAAAGAGTTTATTTCTGTTGCTTTCCACCAAAGAATCCGGATAAATACTTAAAATCTCCCTGCAGAGACTTCTAGCTCCGCCCCTTTCCTGGGTCATCTTAGATAAACCAGATGTCAGTCTTAAGAAGTCAGAAGATCCCTGGCCCTATGCAGTTCCTAAGAGCCACTTCTTTATGATCACCCCATGAAAAAAAAAAAAACAACCTGAGATCCTGCCAGTGCTCTTGTCTATGTCCTAACTTTTGGATATAAATGACTGCACAGGAACATCTATATCAGAGGGGGTTCTCAACAGATGCCCTCCATCGAAACTCTCTTTTCTCCTCTCTTGCCTAGAACCTGGGAAGATACCTTAAAGAGTATTACCTTGTTTATGCCTCATTATGACTTGTTTCAGGTTTAATCGTCTTCATCAGAGCCTTGTTAATGTCCTCCCCCGAGACCTAAGGATTTATTCTGGGATTAGACAGGAGGCGAGATCAGAGAAGCTGATGAAAACAGCCAGACATGGCTTTCGCACCAGGTGCATCAGTTATTTAACACAACTGAAACTCTATCTTGAAGCAAGTAAGCATGCTGTTTGGTTCACCGAGGGGGTGTCGGTGACTACGGCTGGAAATTGTCACAGTTTAGTTTAGCACTCCTGGCAAACTTTGGAGCCAGCTTGCATAATGCAGTGTCTAAAGAACATGATTCCAGTTGAGCTGAGCATGTTTGCGGTTAAAAATAGAACTCTGTCACATAACAACTCATATATAAACCATGAGGCTTGGGGAGGAACAAAATTAAATAATAGTCACTGGAGGTTCTTGAGCACCTGTCCCAGTCCCTCAGAGCATAAGCTATCTGGGAATTGCCAGCACACGGAAGCCAAACCTGCCCTGAAATCAAAGGGCAAAAATAAACAACCAAACTGACCCAGTTAAATCAGGAAACATGACCGCACCTTTAAGCAGGCCACCATTCAGGTGGCCTCTCCAGCCCAGGCCTCCTCGGGGATTTAGCTCTGAGTTCTGAAAGAATTACGTGCTGTAGGTCCCATGACAGCCCTGCTGGATTCACAGCCGGGTTGAAAGCTGAGAGTGCGTTAGGTCTGAATGCCACCCTCGCGTTTGCTTTTCACTGCGCGCACATGGGTTATGCTTTGGACAGAATACAGGAAACGTGGGCCCCCGCTCCTTCTAAACAGTTGTGCGAGTCTCATGACCCACTGCTCAGACTTGCAAAGAGCTAAGAATTAGAAACGGAATATTTGGGTTTCCCTGCCAGGAAACACTTTACAACAGTGTGTAGGTCTAACTGGAAAGGCTGCCCAATGACGGAGTGGAAATTTCATGCCTGAGTACAAATAAAGCTAAGCCATCAGAACAATTAATGCTATAACATGCAACCAGAAAAACAAAGGGTGTGGGGGACCAAAAAGTAAAGGAGGCTGCCTCCTTCCGCAACCCCGCCACCGACCCAGGCAAATCGCTCCTCCTCTCTGGGCCCCACTTCCCCTCTTTAAGAATCTATCTACGATGATTGTGCCCTTCCAAACTCACCGAAACACTGTGAAGATTCACTGGAGACTTGTGTCTCTTACTCGATTCTGACTCTGAAACGCTTGAGTAGTAAGACGCTCTGTGCTTCGCAGTCACCTGAAGAGGTTTTAAAAACCTCCCTACCTCAGCTGTACTCCCTGAGATTTCTGGGTGGGGCCCAGGCACGGGGTGGATTTAAAAGCCCCCTCAGGTGATTCTAATGTGCCTCCAGGCCTGCGAACCAGGATCCAGGACTGGGAGAAGCAGCGCCCCACTGCTTCACCAGGGAGTGATGGAAGATGAAAAAGATGTAGATTCCCCCACCTGCTCCATCCTTCCAGGGTGTTCCTCTTATGGGGCTGGACAAATTGTCTCATTCTCAGTCCTTCTCTCACCAACTTCCCCCCTCACCTCTGCCAGGTTCAATCAGCAAGGAAACTAGCTAAATATCTCTTAATGGCGAGGAACTGTGTGTTGCTTTTTAAAATTAATTTTTATTTTTATTTTAAGTTCCAGGGTACATGTGCAAGACGTGCAGGTTTGTTACATAGGTAAATATGTGCCATGGTAGGTAGCTGCACTGATCAACCTGTCACGTAGGTATTAAGCCCAGCCTGCATTAACTATTCTTCCTGATGCTCTCCTTCCCCCACTCATCCCTCCCACAGGCCCCAGTGTGTTTTTTTCCCCTTCCTGTGTCCATGTGTTCTCACTGCTTAGCTCCCACTTATTTATAAGTGAGAACATGTGGTGTTTGGTTTTCTGTTCCTGTGTTAGTTTGCTGAGGATAACAGCTTCCAGCTGCATCCATGTCCCTGCAAAGGACATGATCTCATTCCTTTTTATGGCTGCATAGTATTCCATGGTGTATATGTGCCACATTTTCTTTATCCTATCATTGATGGGCATTTGGGTTGATTCCATGTCTTTGCTATTGTGAATAGTGCTGCAGTGAACATACACATACATGTATGTTAATAATAGAATGATTTCTATTTTTTGGGTATATATCCAGTAATGGGATTGCTGGGTTAAGTAACATTTAAGTGTATTATGGCTTTTCCATCAAAGAAGTTGTATCTTTTAGGATTCACTTAGTGCAGAAGCATTTGTAGCCAACGAGAGAGTCCTGCCACTCTCAGTCTGTGTTCCCGGTCTAGAGCAGGCTGCTGCCTTCACAGAGTGTTTCCAGCAGCTCCCCGTACCCAGCTGGTAACTCTGAGCCCTCCACGTGCCTTAAGATAGGTCATTATTAGTAAGGAATGCCTCAGTGTTAAGCACTGCCATCCTGCAATGAAATGCAAATAATTCAGGGCAGAGGATCGGTATGAAGTCCCTGATGCCTGGACGTACATTAATCCATCCAGCTTTTTTCCCAGTCCTCCTGTAGACTCCATATCCCTTCTCACTAATGCATGTTATTGTAGTGACTAAAATTATATTTTCCTCACCCATCCTAGGCTCATGGATGAGGCCCCTCTAATAAAAGACAGATTAACAAGAGAAGAAACATGTAAATTTATTTAAATGTAAGTTTTATGGGTACAGGAGCCTTCATAAGGAAATGAAGACCCCCAAGAAACAGTGAAACCTGTTTTTTATAGTAGGTGTGATGAAGAGTGGACAGTCGTGGAGAAATCTGAGAGAGAGAAGAGCATGATGTCACGGTAACCAGCTGGGGGAACTTCAGCAGGCCTGTTTGTTCAGGGTTTTCTCTGTGTCCTGTGTCCTCAGAGATAAGGATGCTGTTTTCCTTCAGATGTGGGGAGCGCAATTCTCACGTGAGCACCTGAAGACCTGCTGCAGGGGAGGGCAGAGAGGCCTTCTAGGTTTTAGGACCTGCTTCAGGAAAGAAGGGTAGGTGAAGGTCACAGAGACCTTCCTGCTTATGTGGTTTTTTCCAATTCCTTCAGCTTACCCTATTCAATATGCCGAGGTACTGTATGTTGGGGTAGCGTGTCTGCACCCCACCATTACTGTCTGTCTTGCTCAGTCTCGTCTGCAGGTCAGTGGTGCTTCCCACTCTCACAAACCCTGCACAACCCATTGTTCCTTCTCTATGTCTTCCCCACAGCCTGTAGTTTGGTTATTTGCCCTTGAAAGCAGCCAGTGTGCTTCTGCTGTGTTGAATCAAACATTTGGATGAAGCCAGAAACCTTGAAAGAGAAACCAAAGAGCACAGCAAGGTCATAGAGTCGCGTGTTTAAGAGCACAGACGCCAAACAGGTCTACGTTTGAATGTTGTCTCCACCACCTACTAGCCATGTACCCTTGGTCGACATACCCAACTTCTCTGAGACTTACCTACCCTCTCTGAGCCTCGGTTTACTCAACTGTAGAATAAATTTAGTTATTAAGCCTGTATAATACAATCGGTGTGAGGATTAAATGGGATGTACTTGGTATCATGTGAATACCCCTCAAACATTGGCCACTATTACCATTGTTGTTATTAATCAGAGTGAAAGGAGCATGGTGGACAAATGGCAGCTCCTCGGAATCAATGTGAACTGGGAAGCAACAGGACTTAGGATCAAAACACCTGAGCACGGCCAAGCGTAGTGGCTCATGCCTGTAATCCTAGCACTTTGAGAGGCTGAGCTGCTGCGTCCCTGCCGGTACCCACTCGAGGTCCGGCTCCCTGGGTAACCGATTTTATCTTGGAGACGTGATTTGGCAAGCATTCCGTTCTTTACTTGTTTTTCAGATGGGCTCCTAGTACGTTATATCCCTCACTCTTTGTTAGAATATTTCATACTTAAGCAATTTTAGAGAAAAAGAGCACTTTCCTCTAAATTTTCTTAGTCTTTGCTAATACATATAACTTTATTAACAAAACTGTAATCAATGGATATTTTGGACTATTCTTTGTCAACTAACATTATTCTACATATACGAATCAAATTCCCATACACTTGCCATTCTAAAAGGCTGGGTTCAATCATTCACATTCAATCATTAACATGACGCAGATTATTTAGCTACTCTCTGTCTACCTACTATTTGTCTTTAAAAAAAACTGACTTGTTTAAAAAGTGATTCAGAATTATGTCCTTGAGGTATAATTCCCAAACTGAAAGGTTGCAAGTTTATAGCTCTTGCTACACATTTCTTTCCAGACCATGTGACAGAAAGACCAAACCAATCTATTGTGCTAATATTGAATATAAGCACCACTCACCTACTGAAAACAGAAAATCACTATCAGAAAATCTGTGCAGAATTAAGCATACAATACATCAGTAACAACCTCAGTGAATGATCTTGGACCAGCAACCTCCGCTCTCACCCTTTCTTTCCTTTAATCAATAGTTATAATAGTTTTAAGATTTTTCAGGTGGCTACAGTGGCTCGCACCTGTAACCCAGCACTTTGGGAGGCTAAGGTAGGTGGATTACTTAAGCTCAGGAGTTCAAAACTAGCTGGGTAACATGGTAAAACCCTGTCTCTACAAAAAAGAAAAAAAAAATCAGCAGGTGTGCACCTGTAGTCCCAGCTACTTAGGAGGTGGGAGGATCGCTTGAGCCAGGGAGGTCAAGGCTGCAGCGAGCTGAGATTGTTCCACTGCACTCCAGCCTGAGTGACAGAGTGAGACCCTGTCTCAAAAAAAAAATTTTTTTTTCACGCTTGTAATCCCAGCACTTTGGGAGGCTGAGGATTTGCCTCACATGAGGTCAGGAGTTTGAGACCAGCCTGACCAACATAGTGAAACTCCGTCTCTCCTAAAAATATAAAAATTAGCTAGATGTGGTGGTGCATGCCTGTAATCCCAGCTACTCAGGAGGCTGAGGCAGGAAAATCACTTGAACCCAGGAGGCAGAGGTTACACTGAGCCGAGATCATGCCACTGTACTCCAGCCTGGGTGACAGAGCAAGACTCCGTCTCAAAAGCAAACAAAAAAACACCTGAACTGAGAGCCATTTCCTCTCTCTGTGAACTTAGGCTAGTCCAGTCATCTCTTCAAGCTTTGTTTCCACAGTTGTGAAACTGTGATGATAATAATAATATAATGCCTACTTCACAGGGTTATCGGGAGGACTAAATGCAATAACGTATGGAAAGCTGCTTTGCAAACTACAAGGAACCATATAATATCAGTGATTATTGCTTACACCCAGTTCTCAACATTTTCTGGGACTGCTCGTGGTAAATTGAAAAAGAATGAGTGGATTATCTAAGAATAGAAATGGGAAAAAACTGAGGCTCAATTCTCATGCCTTTAATCTGGCAGCTCAATAAAGTCCAGGCCAAAGGGTGATCCCCGCAGAGATTGAGGACTCTGACTAAGGAGACCACTGGCACTGGGTAATTGTGTTTCTAAGGCATCCTTTCCTTTGAATCAGCACCTGCCTACTGTTTACCTTCCATATAATCCCATGTTGCCTCAGGAGACACCCTAACATTGGTTAACATTATTGAATTTCATAAAAGGTGACCTTCATAAAAGATGAACAAGTATCACAGGGCAAAAGAAAAAGAGAGTGCAAAAAAAATCATGGTATATGTTACTTCCCCCCAGGTGCCTTTATTCTTAGCTCTCAATATTTTTTTTAATGTTTACCTTTTTTCAGTGTTGCATTTTGGGTAACACTTTTCTGGTATTTTATTGTTTATGAGTTCTCCAACTTCTGCTGACTTTGCTAACTTACCTTCTATTTCCCATTGCTACCCTAAATAAACATTTCTAATTTGAAAGTTAAAGGCTAAGGTACAGCTTATACCTGAAAGGAAGAAGAGGCTTTCAGAGTCAAAATGTTATTTACTAGCTATAGGCAGGCCCGAGATGTCTCCTACCAAAGTGGACGTTCTTTCTGAGTCCTGAGATACCTCACTCCAGGCTTTCCTCCCCTCCATTCTGGGGCTGTCCCCAGAGCAGCCACTGACACAAGATGTCTGACATTCACATTAAAACACAATGACTTAGGACAATTAAAATGCAGACCATGGCCAGGTGCAGTGGCTCACGCCTGTAATCCCAGCACTTCAAGAGGCAGAGGTGATCACTTGAGTCCAGAGTTCAAGACCAGCCTGGGCAACATGGCAAAACCCCATCTCTACTAAAAATACAAAAAAATTAGCCGGATGTGGTGGTGTGCACTTGTAGAACCAGCTACTTAGGAGGCTGAGGTGGGAGAATCACCTGAGTCCAGGAGGTTGAGGCTGCAGTAAGCCATGATCATGCCACTATACTCCAGTCTGGGAAACAGGAGTGAGAAACTGTCTCAAAAAAATTAATAAAATAAAATGTGGTCCTCCAACATACTGATTTTTTAGGAACAATCAAAAATTTAGCCAATGGAAAGTTCTAATAGCAAAATTCGAGAATTCTAGAATTGGGCTTTGTTCAAAAGGTCTTATGGGAAAGAGGCAGAAGATAATTTGTACAGTACTACTTTGCACAATAGTACAAAACTTTTCACCAACATTCTACACCTTTGACCCCTGCCCACTAGAAAGAAATTGGGGCTAACTGTATCTGTATTCACAAGACATGAGCCAGAATGGGGAGGCTAAAGAAAATTTGTGAGAGCATAAGGAGTGCCATTCCTCCAGAATTTTCTACCTGCTGGGGAGGCCACAGGATTAACTCAAAGAGAAGAGGGGCAACCTAGTCATCAGGAATGTTCTCTGCCCTCAAAACAGCTCTGAGGAGAAGGGTCTTGGAGTTGGGGGGTGTATAAAATATGCATTACTAATATGAAGAGCTCCTTTTCCAAGCTTCTTCTCAGTCCCAACCTAACTTCATTTTACCCCAAATTAGAAAACAAATTAAGAACCAGAAAGGAAAATTTTAACTTACTCATCTAAATCTACAAAACTAAAACCTTCACTTACACAGTAGGACATTTCACCAGCAAAATAGCAGTGTGAATTTATTTTAGTCCCTGGTAAGTAAATACAAGAACCTATAGTGGTGTTATGAAAAACACAAGTAGTTAAATGTATAAGAGAGGCAAATCAGGAAATGAATGTTCTTACGTGACCAAAGAGTAAAAGTAATCCTGAATTAAAGGGAAGCCTGGCAAGAGCTCTGGCTGACCTAGTCAGCCTTTGTGGGGCTCTAGACATGTAAAAAACAACCAGGTGGCCGGGCATGGTGGCTCATGCCTGTAATCCCAGCACTTTGGGAGGCTGAGGCGGGTGGATTGCCTGAGGTCAGGAGTTCAAGACCAGCCTGGCCATAGGGAAGCCCCATCTTTACTAAAAATACAAAAAAGTAGCTGAGCTTGGTGGTGGGTGCCTGTAATCCCAGCTACTCAGGAGGCTGAGACAGGAGAATCACTTGAACCCAAGAGGCAGAGGTTGCAATGAGCCAAGACCATGCCATTGTGCTCCAGCCTGGGCAACAAGAGCAAAATTCTGCCCGTCTCAAAAAAAAAAAGAAAGAAAGAAAGAAAGAAACAACCAGTGAACAGTTGGCCAGGGTAGCATGCCAGAAGAGGGCAGACATATCCCTGAAATAAATTGGAAATCTGCCATCAGTGGCCTTGGGCCTCTATGCCCAATCCCTGACATACTGGGGAAAGGTGCCTTTGTCCTGCTGGGCCCGCTTTGCCCCCAGCCAAAGTAAATATTACCTGCTTGGAGTACCCATCTTTGTTTGAGATCCCTCTTTAAACCCAATATCTTTTCAAACCAAGGGCACAGAGGACAGGTGCAGCCTCAGGACTCTCAACCTTAGGAAGGGGGTGCAAAGCGTCTTTCTCTCCTTCATCCTGTAACATAGGGCCCAGTGCCCTTGGGCTGCCCAAGGCCAGGAAATGGGCCAGGTGGGACAAGGAGAGAAGGGGAATGAAGCCAGGCCTGCCCACCCTCAACCCCCAGTACTATCTCAATTGTGCTTCATGGCAGGGGGTAGGACGAAGAAGAGCTACATGTTTTGAGCACTTATTAGATGCCAAAGATTCTGCTAGTTGCATTACATACATGACCCCTTTCTAATATGAGAAACGACACTTGGAGGTAGTTATCACTACTCCCACATTCTAGATGAGTCTCCAGGAAGTTAAGAACTCGATCCAAGTTCACACAGAGATTCAAACCTGGGTCTGACTCCCAAGATCCTTTTCACACAACATCCCATGGACCCTTAGCCACCAGCTGTGACTCAGTTGCCTCCATAACACCAACTTACTCCGCCTGGGGTCAGTCAGCATCTTGCCAGGGAGGGCTGGGACCATACTCTTGGTGCTGTTGGGCAGCTAGGCAGGAAAGCCACAGGCTTGAGATTCTGGTATCTCCCACCACTCCTAGACTTAACGAAAACACAGGATGTGAGATCTGGTTTCCCGGCCGCCACCAAGAGAGGCCAGCTAAGCAACCCAGTGGTAGTGCCCCAAAGAAGTTACCTTCCAGTTAGAGAGACCCAAGCTGCCCATTTCCTCTCCCTTCTTCTACCTGAGGACTGCTCCAAGGCAGACCTGTCCTATCTGAAGACTCCCATGTGGCTGGACAGGCTCACCTGCCGACTCACCAGCAGAGCTCATTGTGAAACAAGGCTCAAGCACCCCTGGCATTGCTCCCTATCCCTCCTGCCGCCCCTCACACTCCCCTCACTATCAGTGCTCTGAAAATGCACTTTCCAAATAAAGCATCAGCCTCAGTTTCCTTAGGAACCCAGGTTTTCTAGTCATGTTTATGCTTCATTTCTTATTTCATTATTCTTAATGATATAAGTACCTGCAAACCTACCATCCAAAACAAAATATAGAACCTTGACATAAACTTTATCTAACCATACAGTGCCCACATGCCATGTCCCCCTGCCCCCCAACACACACACAAGATCACCATCATCTGGAGAATTCCTTGGCTTTTTGAAATATATAGTTTTATTGCACCTGTATGTATTTCTATAAAGCTTATTTTTACATTAATTATAACTCTAGAAAAATACATCGTGCATTGTTTAATGACAGGAATACATTCTAAAAATGCATCATTAGGTGATTCCATCGTTGTGTGAACATAACAGAGTGCACTTGCACAAACCTAGGTGGTGTAGACTGCTACACACTTGGGCTGTGTGGCATAACATATTGCTCCTAGGCTATAAACCTGTACAGCATGTTACTGCACTGGATGTTGTAGGCATCTGTAACACAATGGTAAGTATTTGTGTATCTAAACATACAAAAGGTAAAGTAAAAGACAGTATTAAAGATTTATAGGCTGGGTGCAGTGGCTCATGCCTGTAATTCCAGCACATTGGGAGGCCAGGGCAGGCAGATCATGAGGTCAAGAGTTCAAGACCAGCCTGACCAACATGGCGAAACTCCAATGGTACTAAAAATATATATACAAAAATTAGCTGATTGTGGTGGTATGTCCCTGTAATCCCAACTACTCAGGAGGCTGAGGCAGGAGAATCACTTGAACCCGGGAGGCAGAGGCAGCCTGGGGGATAAAGTGAGACTCCGTTTCAAAAAAAAAAAAATTATAAACTGGATACCTATATAGGGCATTTACCATAAGTAGAGCTTGCAGGATTGGAAGTTGCTCTGGGTGAGTCGGTGAGTGAGTGTTGAGTAAATGTGAAGAACTAGGACACTACCATACAGTACTGTAGAGATTATGAACTCCGGATGCTTAGGCAATGGAAAATTTATTTTAAAAATATTTTCCTTCAATAATAAATTAGCTTACTGTAACTTTTTAATTTTATAAACTTTTTTGAACTTTGTAACTCTTGAAATAACACTTAGCTTAAAACACGAACACATTGTATTTTCTTTCTTTAGATCCTTATTCTATCAGCTTTTTTCAAATTTTCCAGTTTTAAATTTTTATTTTCTACTTTTTAAACTTTTTTATTAAAAACATGCACTTTAGCCTAGGCCTACACAACGTCATGATCATCAGTGTCACCTCCTCAACTTGTCCCACTGGAAGGTCTTCAGGGGCAATAACAAGCATGGAGCTGTCATCTCCTATGACAACAGTGACTTCTTCTGGAATTCCTCCTGAAGGACCCGCCTGTGGTTCTTCTTGAGGTGGGGTCACTCTTCAGAAATACGTCCATGGTGGTTTTCTTGGTTTGTTTCTTTTCTTTTCCTTTTTTTTTTTTTTTTTTTTTGTCAAAGATTTGCTTTTAAGCAGATACTGTACTATGAATATTCCTCTTTTTTTTTTTTGAGACGGAGTTTCGCTCTTGTTACCCAGGCTGGAGTGCAATGGCGCGATCTCGGCTCACCGCAACCTCCGCCTCCTGGGTTCAGGCAATTCTCCTGCCTCAGCCTCCTGAGTAGCTGGGATTACAGGCACTTGCCACCATGCCCAGCTAATTTTTGTATTTTTAGTAGAGACGGGGTTTCACCATGTTGACCAGGATGGTCTCGATCTCTTGTCCTCGTGATCCACCCGCCTCGGCCTCCCAAAGTGCTGGGATTACAGGCTTGAGCCACCGCGCCCAGCCATATTCCTCTCTATTAATGAAAACCTCAGTGTTGGGGTCTATGTTTTTAAACTTTTTAAGGAGCTTTTTGAGGTTTGCAAAACCTTCTGCTAAGCCCTTCATGAATTTTCTTGGGGATTCTTTTTTCCTTCTCCTGCAATTTCCTGTCTCTTGCCTCTTCTTCAGCAACACATTCCTGTTCCACTTCCAACAACTTCTTGTTAGTCAATTCCTCAGGACGACATCACTAGGTGATAGAAAATTTTCAGTTCCATTATAATCTTATGGGACCACTGTCATATATGGAGTCCGTCACTGACTGAAATGCCATTATGTGGTGTATGACTATATATCATATTATATAAATTTGGGGCATTTTCTTCACTTAGCATTTTATTACTGCTAGGAGTTATCCACATTGTTGTGAATCAGTGTGGTTCATTTGTTTTTATAGTCCTGCAATAGTTATGTAACTACACCGCAATTTATCCATCCACTCTCCAGTTGACAGGCATTTCAGTTGTTTCAAGTTTTTGCATCAAATACAGGGCCGCGATGAACATTCTTGTACACATCTCCTGTTTTACATCCGTAAATGTTTCTATCTTGGTCCTTTTTATGCTGCTATAACACAGGGTAGTTTATAAGGAACAGAGATTTATTTGGCTCACAGTTCTGGAAATTAGAAAGTCCCAGATCAAGGGGCTGAATCTTCCGCATCATAACATGGTAGAAGGCAACACATGGTGGGAGGGAGTGCTCACACAAGAGTTGGGGGCCAAACTCATCCCTTTATCTGGAACCCACCCATGAGATAACTAACCCACTCCCACAATAACAGCATGAACCCCTCTCCTCTTAAAGGTCCCACCTAACAACACTGTTGCATTGAAGATTCCATTTCCAGCACATGAAATCTGGGGAACACATTCAAACCACAGCAGTTTCCTTTGGTTTAACATCAAACCACACAGGCAGCAGTTAATCTCACCTGTTTAATTATTAGAACTGGATTTGGCTCTGAGAAATCCCTCAGTGTTTAGAATGTTGAGTATACAAAATTTCTTTTTCTTTTCAATGCTGAAAGAAAGTTTTATTTTCTTGACAAAATTATAATATTGTTTATAAAAATTATATAAATGCAGGCTGATTGTTTTGAAAAAGTCAAAAAGCCAAATATAAATAAAGCACTAGAAATAAATTCAGTCATAAAAAGTTGACATCATTCTTCTAAATGTTATGTAGAATCATAGGAAGAAACATCACTGCAATAATTTCAAAGTAATATTGAAGGTAACATAAGAGATGTTTGGTCATCAATGTCAATTCAAATGTAGAGTGTCTATGAAAATAGATCAGAGAGAAAGTAAGTGCATCTGTAACTAACAAAGGAAAAATAAGTTAGTTGCAAATACTGTATTCTTCAATGAAAGAAGAACACAGATTAAGGATAAAACAATTAGATGGGCGTATCAAGTAGGCCACCTTTAAGAATCATTTTTCAGAGTAGCTAAAAGGAGCAACAATAAAGCTCTACATATATAACTGAAATGTCTGCAATTAATCTAGTCCCAACACTTTTATTTGTAGAATTCTCAAATCAAAAGTAACAAATAATTATACATCAGGATAGTTAGGAATACCAAGTATTATTTTACAACTGCCACGATGTGTTTCTTCTTCTCTGACACAATTGGCACAGATCCAATGGATGGATCTGTGTTTAAACACATTGCTGTGTTTAATGTGATTCACTTGCTTCTTTCATGATGCACTGTTCCTGAATTGGGCTGTAGATAGATTTTGGTAGATGTTGATGGTGAGCTATCTGTTGTATATCAGGATGATGCTGACATTTCTCCTTCAGTTTCTGGTTATAATACTTGGCTGCTTTTACTCATGGTGTAAGCACACCCAATTCTTCAGAAGCATTAGCTTTACATAGGTGAATGTTCATTTCATCAGATCCATACATAATAAACTTGCTGTCAGAAGTCCATTTTACACAGACAACATGTTGCATCCGCTTTGTGTGATATGCCACCCTGCTTTGACTTTTGTCTACAGGAAAGATTCAAACAGATTTATCGAAACTAGCAGACATGAACTCTTTCCCAGTGGGAGAGTAATCCACATCAAGCACTGCAGATACATGATCCATATGGACCATTACAGAAGTGTCCAGTGCACACATATCAAAAGTTAATAAGTTATAATCTTCATTTGAAACCATAAAAATGAAAGCTTCCATAGGGTTCCAACAGATTGTATTTGTTCTCATATCTAAGACAACCTTTTTCAGAGGAGTAGCTTGCCTCATAGCATAAAGTCCTATAGTCCTGTCAGACACACAACTTTCCAAGAGAAATGTCTCAATTGGGTTAAATTTAACACTACTTATACTGTCAAATCTCCAGGTCATTGAACATATAGGATTAGTTATTTGTTCATCCCAAACATCTACTTGCTGTCCACATGTGGCAAAAACAGCTTCTCTCCAGTGATGATCAATCCCAGTATACACTGTATTTCCTAATATTGTATGTAATGGCTCTTCCTCCTCTCCATAGGCTGGCCCATCCATTTTCCACTACTTCACAGTTTTGTCATCACCAACAGTGAAAAAAGAAGCCCCACAACAGCGAGTACATATTCCTTGTACAAAGCCTTCATGTGCTTATATTGTACAGTTACATTTCAGTTGAGTCAGGTTCCAAATTCTAATCTCTCCATCACATGCCCCAGAAAGGACAGTAGCCAGGCTCTTCAGATGCTTTGCCAAGAAACTGACTCCATCTCAGTGACCATCCAGCCAAGCAAGAAACGGTTTTGCAAACTCCTTCCAATTTGGTAGCATTTAAAGCTTTTACATATTCTCGTGGGACCTCAAAAGGATGTAAGGTAGGAACGTGGTTTCCTGGAACTCTCTGTAAGTCCAACTTGGTTTTGCACACAGTTGTCCGGATTCAAACTCAACATCTTCACCTTCATCTTGGTTGCTCTTCCTTCTGGACTCCATGAGCTGGTCACTCTGCAGAATTTCAGAGTCCTGAGAGTGTCACAGGATTATATCTAGAAATTTCCTTACATAGGACCTGAGTTGATCACAGTTTTTATGTAGATTATGAAGACTGCAGCCCTTACCAATTTATCTCTGTTTTACCATAGATTTTGCAGAGCAATCTAATTGTAAAGCAGAAAACAAAAAATATAAGAAGTACATGTTTTGTGATCTTCATTGCACTTATCACAACTTGAAAAAACATATATATTTTAATCCTATCTTTCCCTTTATTTATTTTATTTTATTTTATTTTATTGAGACAGGGTCTGGGTCTGTCACCCAGGCTGGAGTGCAGTGGTGTAATCTTGGCTCACTGCAACCTCTACCTCCTGGACTCAAGCCATCCTCCCACCACAGACTCCCCAGTAGCTGGGACTACAAGCTCATGCCACCATGCCCAGCTAATTTTTGAATTTTTTGTAGAGGCGGGGTTTTGCCATGTTGCCTAGACTGATCTCAAACTCCTGAGCTAAAGCAATCTACCTGCCTTGACCTCCCAAAGTGTTGGGATTACAGGCATGAGCCACTGCGCACAGCTCTATCTTTCCCTTTAAAATATAAACTCTTTGAAGACAAGAATGTCTTATTCTACTTGTATGATCAGCACTTAGCAAAGTGTCCAGTATATATGGGTGATCAATAAATACTAGAAGGAATATATGAAATGTTCAGATCTTTCTTCTCAAAAGATTAGTAAACAATGAAATTAAAGATGCTAAAGGAGTTCAGTCTTCCCTAAGCTAACTTGTATCATAAATCCAAGTTTGCTCTAGCTCTGCTTTACATTTTCCTTTTCTTCAATACTGAGCAGCTTCTCCATCATACTTCCCAGGCATTCATATCCCTTTTACAGCTCCTCAGCAGCCTAGAACTTTTCCCTTTAGTTAAGCCTGTCTTCCTGGGATGGTGCCCAGATTCCACGACTATCTCTTTCTTGCTATACTCCCATTAAAACTGCCAGTATTTTCACTGCCAGGAGAAAAATATTCAGATAATTTCTCATTAAAGCATTATCCTGTAATAGGCCATTTAATGCAATAATTCTCCAGGGTATTTGTATTTTAGAACATGAAGCCCTTAGCCTAAGATAGAGAATGTATTATGATGGCATTTCAGGGTCAGTGTGACAGTGGCATGGTGTGTATATATGTTTCTGTAGGTGGGTGGGGGGTTGGTTGGGACTTTTCTTATTCCCTCAGGCCTCATGATAAAGGTGGTCACAAAGTCAAAGTCAGTAAATTCCTAGTCAAAGTCAATAAACTCGGGCTTCTCACCATTGGTCATACTAGGACAGGAAAAAAATCAACAAAGAAAAATAAGAAAGCAGACAGGTTTAAATACAAACAAAAAAAACCTTGCTTTTCCCTCAAGGAAAATAGCAACAAAAACAAATTGCTTCAGAAAGCAGAGACCAATTTATTGAGCTAGTAAGACAATTAATTACAAATGATTATCACTTTAAAAAATTTGAATGGGTGGAAAGTATAAAAAATACAAGCCCATGAAACATAAAGAATGTTCAAAAGCAGACCAGGTGTGGTGGCTCACACCTGTAATCCCAACACTTTGGGAGGCTGAGGCGAATAGATCATCTGAGGTCAGGAGTTCGAGACCAGCCTGACCAACATAGTGAAACCCCATCTCTACTAAAAATATAAAAATTGGCCAGGCATGGCCACACGCACCCATAATCCCAGCTACTCGGGAGGGTGAGGCAGGAGAATTGCTTGAACCCAGAAGGTGAAGATTGCAGTGAGCCAAGATCATGCCATTGCACTCCAGTCTGGGCAACAGAATAAGATACCATCTCAAAAAAAAAAAAGAATGTTCACAGCAGATTCTCCAAAAGACTCCTTTAAATGGCCAACTCCTAAAGTGCATTTAAAAGAAAATTCCATTTGAAAAAATTACAGTTATACTTAAGTTTCTACCAGTCCTTTGGGAGGCCAAAGTGGATGAGTCACCTGAGGTCAGGACTTCGAGACTGGCCCAGCCGACATGGCAAAAACCCATCTCTACTAAAAATACAAAAATTACCTGGGCACAGTGGTGTGTGCCTGTAGTCCCAGCTAGTTGGGAGGCTAAGGCAGGAGAATCGCTTGATTCGCCTGAGAGGTGGAGGTTGCAGTGAGCCAAGATTGTGACACTACACCCCAGCCTGGGCAACAGAGTGGGACTCCGTCTCAAAAATAAATAAATAAATAAGTTTCTAGAAACCACCTACTGTGTAAAGTACCTCCCTATGCCTGCTAGAGAAATGATATGCAAACTTTCATTGCCATCAATTCATCAGCATCAGAATTTTCCTGGCCAGTTTCCACTCAGGTGTTTCTTTCTTTCCCCTCTTTGCATCATTAGAAGATCTTCACATCTGTCTTCATTCCCAGGTTCCGATTTGTTTTATTTGAAGTATTTCATCAATGTTAACATATGCAAAGCTGGTGCCCTACAAATACCCTCATTACACAGATGAGGTAAGCCAAAGGAAATTAAATGGCAAATGCTCCAGGAAAATCTGTAGATCTGACAAATCCAGGACAGAAGCCAGTAGTTTCTGTGTCTAAATGCTGTGCTTTTGTCACAAGCAGTTTATGCTGCTAGTGCCAACCTGGCTGTCTACATTTGCTCATTATCACCATACCTGGGAACTGAGACCTCATAACCAATAGGTTTAGAAAGTATCTTGAACCTACCACCTAAACATCTTTCCAGTTCAGCCTCTACACTACTGACATAGTGATCTTCCTAAACTGAAATCTGATCATATTACTCTCCTTTGCCTGAAAGCACCTCACTGGCAGAGAATAAAGTCCAAACTCCTAGCCTGACATACAAAGTCCTGACTCTACACTGTCCCCCTTACCCAAATCATCAGATAAATCAAAGTATTTGGTCCCACCATAGAACTCCTCCTCCTCTATCACTGTGCCTTACCCTCTACAGCACCTCTGCTGAAAACCCCCCAGTCCCAATCTACTTGAGGAATCACCTACACATCTCTCAAACTACAGTGCTCTGTCTCTTCCCCTATGAAGCTTTTCCTGATACACTTTCTTCCCTCTAAGCTTCAGTTTCTGCATTAGCAAAAATGTGGATTATAATTCCCACACCATCCTTTGACTCAAGGATCACATAAAAAATGACTCTGAGGCCGGGTGCAGTAGCTCATGCCTGTAATTCCAGCACTTTGGGAGGCCAAGGCGGGCAGATCACGTGGTTAGGAGTTTGAGACCAGCCTGACCAACATGTTGAAACCTTGTCTCTACTAAAAATACAAAAATTAGCTGAGCATACTGGCACACACCTGTAATCCCAGCTACTCAGGAGACTGAGGCAGGAGAATCACTTGAACCCAGGAGAAGGACATTACAGTAAGCCGAGATCTTACCACTGCACTCCAGCCTCGGGAACAGAACGAGACTCTGTATCAGTAAAATAAAATAAAATAAAATGACTCTGAAAAACGCAAAATGCTATGTAAAGGCCAAGTTATATTATTATAAAATAGTTATTATACAATAAGCCTTTTTTAGAAATTTAATTACAGTACTTATAATGAATATTATAAAAATAACCTTGGCCAGCATGGTGGCTCACACCTGTAATCCCAGCACTTTGGGAGGCCGAGGCGGGTGGATCACGAAGTCAAGAGATCGAGACCATCCTGGTCAACATGGTGAAACCCCGTCTCTATTAAAAATACAAAAAAATTAGCTGGGCATGGTGGCGCGTGCCTGTAATCCCAGCTACTCAGGAGGCTGAGGCAGGAGAATTGCTTGAACCCAGGAGGCGGAGGTTGCGGTGAGCCGAGATCGTGCCATTGCACTCCAGCCTGGGTAACAAGAGCGAAACTCCATCTAAAAAAAAAAAAAAAAAAAAAAAAAAAAAAAAAAAAATTAGCTGAGCATGGTGGTACGCGCCTGTAATCCCAGCTACTTTCGAGGCTGAGGCACGAGAATAGCTTGAACCCAGGAGGCAGAGGGTGAAGTGAGCCGAGATCAGGCTATTGCACTCCAGCCTGGGTGACAGAGCAAGACTCCCTCTCAAAAAAATAAAAATAAAAATAAAATTAACCTCTACAAATTAGAGGAATTTCCTTGTTTATTCATTGTTTAAATATAAGCTAAGCTTGAAATGGTGATGAGAACTGCATTCACTTCAGACACAAATAGATTAAAAGTGGACCCATACAGGGAGGATTAGCATGACCTCTGCCCCACATAATTTTCAGCAATGAAAAACTGTATTTTATTTGCTTGCAAGAATTCTATTCTCATTTCATATTTTTCATTTTATCAATGGAACATTCTTCCTTACAACTCTAATTTGCTCTAGCCAAAGTCTGATTTCCTTAAATGACTTTTGTTCTAGCACTAAGTCTTTGCTGCTTCTTACCCACCCAATCAGAAGATTGACACACCCCCACTGTTACTGGAACACAGCAGCCAGAGTGGGTAACATTTCCTCTGCTCTTAGTCTGTACCAGGCCTCTTCTAAATGATTGCTTATGACTATAAAATTTAAATCCCACTACAATTCTCATTTCCTGTCTGCAAAATGGGGATGAGAAAATGGAAACTTAGAAAGGCTAAACCTCTTGTCAAAGTATAGGGTAAATGTCCCTGAGAGCAATAACTTGAGCATACCCTTAGAATGACCTTATACAGCAGACGCACCTGAGTGTGTGTTCCCAGCAAGGGAATCCAGGAGTGGCCAACCCCGAGATTCACTCCTTGTATAAGAGCAACATCTGAGCCCCAGGCCCATCTGGTAGAACAAGAGCCATACAGGGGTTTGAGTCCTGAGTTTGGGGTTGGATGTGTAACTACCCAAGGAGATTTTCCTGCCTTCTGTACAAAGAAAGAATATAGCGTTACAGTACAGAAAAAGTTTAATAGACATGAGGCAGCCAAGCCACATGGGAGATGGAGTTAGTATTTAAATCAAAGTTGGTAGTTTAGGAGTTTTTCAAAGGCAGTTTAGGGGAAGGGTGGGGGTGGCTGGGGTTGCTGTTGATTGGTTGGGGTAGAGATGAAATTATCATAGGGAGTTGAAGCTGTCCTCCTGTACAATGAATCGCTTATTGGTGAGGCCACAGGAGTGGGATTGGTGGGTCCAGGTAGAGCCATGGGTGTCAAACATACAAAAAAACCTGAAAAGACATCTCAAGAGGCCAACCTACAATAGCAGTGTTATCTACAGGAATGGCTGGAAATCTGTGTCCATTTCTTAGCAGAATCAGGCTCTTTTCCACCCCCTAGCCTGATGGCCGCTCATTAGGTTTAAGAAGGTGTTTGAGTTTGGGGAAAGGGCTATTATCATTTAAACTATAACCTATATGTCTTCTAAAGGTAACAGCCCCAAAGCCCAGGAATGAATAAGGCAGCTTACAAACTATAGGCAAAAGGGGCCAGTGGGCTAGATCAGATCTCCTTCACTATTATAATTTTGTGCACATTTTAAACTGATGGGCAAACTACAACAAAAAAATTCAGAGCTCAAATGATTAATCTGCACTGTAGAGTTAAGTAGAGTCCTCTAAAGCTCTCTATCTCCCTCTCTTTTTTTCTGCCTGCTTTAAATCTGCTGTTACTCAGCTGCTAGTGCTGAGATGAGACTCATTATTTACGGTCTAACTAGAATGTAAACATTGGAAACTCATTTAAATTTAAAAAAAAGTAAGAGAGATTTTGTTAAACCAAACAACCTAGAATTTTTAAATCTCCCTTAAAGTTGATGGAAATAAATCCAGCATCTCTTTTAAACCTTATTCTTTTTTTTCCTTTTCGAGACAGTTTCACTTTGTCACCCAGGCTGGAGTGCAGAGCCCCAATCTCAGCTCACTACAACCTCTGCCTTCCAGGTTTAGGCGATTCTCCTGCCTCAGCCTCCTGAGTAGCTGGGGCTACAGGTGTGTGTCACCACGGCCGGCTAATTTTTGTATTTTTTTTAAGCAGAGATGGGGTTTCACTGTTTTGGCCAGGCTGGTTTTGAACTCCTGACCTCAGGTGATCAGCCACCATGCCTGGCCCTTAAACCTTTTTCTTAAAGCTGACTCTTATTATTCAATTCTACTGCAAGCTCTCAATAATTGTCCAACTTCCTCTCTTGAGGAGCTTCACTCTCTTGATATTAATCCTTTTATAAGAGAGACAGTATATGATTGCTATGTGCAAGGGGACCTCCAAAATTATTGCCCAGAGGAAATTTCTTTATCTTTGTCCTAGTAATGCTATTTACCCCCACACCATAACATTGATAGGCTGAGGTACTAAGTACTAGGTGTTTGGTTTTTTCATACTCTTTACAGCATTTCTTCTTTCCTGTCTCCCTGAGTTTACTGTATATTGTCATTTTCCTTAAATATACTTCTGTGAGGCCAGGCACCGTGGCTCACACCTGTAATCCCAGCACTTTGGGAGGCCAAGGCAGGCAGATCACCAGAGGTTGAGATTTTGAGACCAGCCTGATCAATATGGAGAAACTCCATCTCTACTAAAATACAAAATTAGCGAGGCATGGTGGCACATGCTTGTAATCCCAGCGACTCGGGAGGCTGAGTCAGGAGAATCTCTTGAACCCAGGAGGCAGAGGTTGCAGTGAGCCGAGATCATGCCATTGCACTCCAGCCTGGGCAACAAGAATCAAACTCTGTCTCAATAATAATAATTATATATATATATATATTTTTTTTTTTTCTGTGTTTATTCTGTCTATCACAGCTAACTATTGTTTCCATGGCTGCACCAGGCACCCACTCTAACCAGTAATATCTCAGGTTGCTAACACAACACACAGCACTAACCGCTGGATATCCTCACGTAGGCAGTTACTTGAGAATGACATTACACTCCTAGCAGTCCCACTACCTATGGAAGAAATTGCTAACACACAAGCCCCATACTCTGGATTCAACTACACCATATACATGCACACCAAAAATACAGGTTAATGAGGTGAACCTAGGCCAATTGATCCCTCATGGCAATCTTCCATGGTGACCGAGCAAATAGGGAGGGCACCAGAGATGGCCTGTAAGGCTAGAAATTCCAAGGAGTCTAGCCCTTTCCCAGAGACTTTAACACATAAGCCCATTGCTATTACACTCTCAGTTATAATCAAACAAACCAGAATGGAAGCCATACAATGACGCTAACAAGTTCACTGTGGACCTCTTCAGTTTTTCTCTATAGTGAGGAAACAACAAAGTTAATGCCAGAAAGATTGATAACCATTCCTTTATGCATATATATAGTTCAGCAACCAGGATGGAATATATAGAAATGGAAGTCTCCTGGCCAACATGGTGAAACCCCGTCTCTACTAAAAATACAAAAATTAGCCAGGTGTGGTGGCACACGCCTGTGGTTCCAGCTACTCAGGAGGTTGAGGCGAAAGAATCGCTTGAACCCAGGAGGCGGAGGTTGCAGTGAGCTGAGATTGCGCCACTGTGCTCCAGCCTGGTGACAGAGCAAGACTCCGTCTCAAAAAAAAAAAGAAATGGAAGTCAAAAGTGGACTACTTCTCAACTTCACTAATACATCTACATCTTTTCCTCAATTTTCTCTTATCCCATTAATATTCAAAAACCTTACCTGTCAGGCCCACATTCACATAACACTACAAGTCAAAATTTTACTCCCTTATGTATGGAAAACTACTTTTTGGGTCACCGCCCATCCACATTTAATCCCAGGGGACCATGGGATCCCTCTATTTATGCAAATCATACTGGAATCTAAACTAATCACACCTATGCCTGGTTATGAGGTTCCTCTTCAGGAGTTTCATTGAAAGAAACTGGGTTCTTCTTTTCATACAGATCTAACGTATTTCTAGCCTTGTCTGTTAAGTGAAAAGGCACTTGCACTATAGTTGCAGCAATATCTGTAGTGCATACATATAACTCATCAGACTTGGTAACCTTTGGCCAAGTTCCAAATTTAAAATCCTTCTTACGTCGGTCCCTCCAGAGGGCATCAGAAGCAGTACTTAGTCAATCTCCCATCATTTGGCATCCTCACCGATAATAATCCTGTCATGGAGAAAAATGGCCTAGGACATTCTGTAGCCCGTGCAATCTTTTGGTTTGCAGATATACTCATGCTTAAGTGCAGCATTCATACTCTCACCATCCCAGTCTAGCAGTCTTGGGAAGCTACAGTCACAGCCATCAAGGACCAACAGCAGGCAGGGGATGTTTTGCAGAACCAACATGCTTTGCATGTGCTCACTGCTGACGCAGGAGGCACCTGTATGCTGTTAAACAAAACTTGCTGCTTTTACATCAGTACCTCAGGTCAGGTAAATGAAAGTTTAGAAAAGATAACAGAGAACATAAAAATATTAAAGGGCCTTCGAAAGGGAGTTCCTCAAAATTCCTTTTTAGCACAACTATTTCAAAGCTTCTCCAGTTACATTTCGCCATGGGTTGTTCAACTTCTTCTGCCTATAATAAAGTCATATTAATTTGTTTATTTGCATCATGAATTGTTAATACTACATCTTATTTTGTGTTTTCTAGGATACGACAATTTCAAACCAAAATAGTACTACGGCAAAGGTATCAGCCACTAAGAGAACCCTATAACTGTCCTTTGAATGCAGCAGAACAAAATTTTAGGCTACAAATGCTGTTCCCCGATAGTCTCATAGCGACCCTGCCCAATTTAAGTCCCAACTCAGGGATTTAGGCCCAAATAACCTCGTGACTGACTAACAATCTTAGGTAGGGCCAACTCTACACCCTCGGTCAGCAAGAAGTAGTTGGAAGATGAGACCTTCAACCACATGCCAAAGATTTGTCATTGTTGCTCTGTTGGGGTGTGCAGAGTCCTAATTTGGGAAAGGGAGTCAGGCTGGCAGGACCAGAAGAAAGCAAAAAGAGAAAGCAGATAGGTAAGTCTGCCTTTCTTCATAGTCTAGGATACATAGCCCCCATGTGTAAGTAACTCACAATCTTCCTGTGCCCAGTTACCACCAGACCCTTAGCTGATAGAAAAATGCAAGTTAGCTCACTGCAACCTTGGCGTTATCCATACCGCACAAAGTCCTCTTTAAGCACAGAGCACAAGCACCATCCTATAAAATCCCTAGCAAGCTTTTGTCTCTTTGCAGTCAGCTCCCCTTTTGCTGACCTGCCTGGTGCACTCCTGCAATGCGTTTTCCTGCTTTCTCAAATAAATGTGCCTTTCTTTACCTACAAGTGTCTTGGTAAGTTCTTCTTACTGCCTGCACCACTGGTGCCAGATAGTTGTTGATCACCTGTGACACTCATTGCATTAAATGTGGTTTCCTGGATTGGATCCTGGGAGAGTAAAAAAGACATTAGTGGACAACTGATGAAGTTTGAAAAATCTTTCAATTTAGTCAGTAGTAATACACTAATACTAATTTCTTTGTTTCGACAAATATATGATGGTTATAGAAGATGTTAATATTAGAGGAAACTGGGTGAAGTGTATACAGAACTCTTTGTACTTTGCAACTTGCTTGTAAATCAAAATATGTTTTAAAATGAAAAGTTTATTTTAAGAGAGCTCAATTTAATTATTCTGAGATTAATTTACTGTGCCTATTGAATCAATCTATTGTACACTTTAAATAAATTTAGTTATTTTAAAATGTTTCTAAAATGATTACTGAATTCATTAGTGAAAACAAAACACCTATTTGTGTTTATAAGCAAAAGTCAGGTTTTGAATTTGATATTAAACAATATCTTTTTGGCTGGGTGCAGTGGCTCATGCCTGTAATCCCAGCACTTTGGAAGGCTGAGGCAGGCGGACCACGAGGTCAGGAGTTCGAGACCAGCCTGGCCAACATAGTGAAACCCTGTCTCTACTAAAAATATAAAAACTAGCCGGGCGTGGTGGCAGGCACCTGTAGTCCCAGCTACTCAGGAGGCTGAGGTAGAAGAATTGCTTGAACTCAGGAGGCAGAGGTTGCAATGAGCTGAGATCCCACCACTGCACTCCAGCGTGGGCAACAGAATGAGAGTCCTTCTCAAAACAAACAGACAAACAAAACCCAACAATATCTTTTCAGAAAAAGAGATAAATGTTGGTTGGGAATGAGTTACAAAGTCCCATCTTGCCAATAAGGTGACCAAAACTTGGTATTCTCATTGAGAAAAACAAAAAATATTATAGTTAGCCAATGATATGACATGCCTAATATATCTTCCTTTCTGGCCTTCTGAGCATTCCTAAATCCCATGTGTCACAGTCTGGCACATATGCTCAAAGCCACAGAGAGAAAGTAAAACAATGACAAATTATGTAGATAACTTAGCCATAACTATACCACCATAGACAGAGCTCAATAATACCACCTCAGATAGAACCATTTTATATTACAGGGATTGTTTTCCAAATAGCCCTGGTAGAGTAGACCCGTGAACATGTTGTCCCCAGAGTGCCTGGCTCTTTCCTCAGATTTGAGGAACAAATGAGAAAATGACCAGTGTTGGAGTCAATGTGATATAGTCATCTGAACATTCATCTCAGATTTTGAACAGCTGTGCCTTCAATGAGATGCGATTGTTTAAAGACTCTTGTTTCGGGAGGATTTTTTTAAAAATCACAACTATCTTGTTGCCCAATCAGATCTCACTGGCTCTACCAGTCACGGCCAGCTCCTTCTCAGGAAGGTAGGCCCCTGAGCTTGCCTGACTGACAGAAGCAGCGCTGGGCTGTGACTGAAGGTGAGCAGAGGTGGCTCACTTCTGTTTTGTTCTGCTCAGTGAGCGTCTGCAAATGAGTTCTGGTAAGTGACCAGATGTGGTTCTGCTCACCTTCGGTGGTCTCCATCTTTAAAAACGAGTGGCACAAGGCCAAGAACGGGACGTTCTTAAAGTTCCAGGAGTTACTCTAGCACTGAAGGTTTCCTGAGGAAAAGTAACCACCATGCCTTCCACTGGTGGGCTTGAACAAGAAGCAGGAGAGAAAGTGAGGAGAGGCAGATAGAAGCAACAGAAAGTTTAGCACAGAAGTTAAGAAAGGGCCTGGCCAATTCCAGTTACTAAGGTCTTGAATAAACAAAAAGAAGAAATGCCAATACTGGTTTACTAAGTTATGGTATGTTTTAGATCTTTAATCAATAAAGCTGCATGTGAACCTATTTCTAATCTGTCAAGGTATATCTCATTTTGAAATAGCATTAAGAGTCTAATTTGAATCTTTGTGAATATGAAGCTCAAGCTAAATAGTCCTACTATTCACTATTCCATCCCCAGGTGCCTAACCAGAAGGCCTCAACAGAATGAGAGTAAAAGCTTAGAAAAATGGGCTAAAGAGACAAAAAGATAAGTACTGAGAGGAAGGTACAGAAACCGTAGAAAAAAGGGAGAGAGGAAGCTGGAAGACAAGGAGCACTGTTCATAGTGGTATCAGATGCAACGGGTAGCAATGCATGATCAGCTTCCACTCACCTAGCCCTAAGGGGTACCTACAATGCCTTCTTGCTTAGTAGGAGAAATCTGCAACCATCCATTAGGTGCTCACCGAGGACTGACCGTACTGCGAACTGAGGAACGGGAGCCAAGATAAAAATAAAAAGATTGTCTCTGTCTGCATGGAAAATGAGATGTATTCTTTGCACTCTCTGGACGGCAAACAAGGAGATAAATTGGTCTCGAAAGAGAAAGGGTTCGCTTACTAGCAGGATGTTCAATAACAGTTGTCAACTATGACGGAATAACCTCAGTGGCAGGTAATCTGCTAAGCCACATTCGTGCTTGGAAATTCAGGTAAGTACTTGGAAGCTGGTTTTTCATATGTACGAATATGCCGCATTCCAGCTGTCCAGGAACTTTCCAGGTATTGAGGAAGTGAGCAAGGAGATCACACTACCTTGGGGCTCCTGTAACTGGGTGCCAGGAGGAAAATATCACTTAAGCCGAATCTTAAAGGCGTCAGCTTCTTGAAGAAAGATACCAACGATGACAGACCGGGTAGAAGAGGTGAAAGTGTAGGTAACCGAGGGCCTGTCCGGCCACGCCTCTTTTTTTAGGTATAACCTTTCTTCATCTTTCAACCACGGCTGCGATGATAACTTTGAAAATCAACCTAACTTGTGTAGGAATGGTTTGGTGATTCACACTTCCCAGGTGCCCTACAGCATGATCGCCATAAGTCTGTTGTTTCCTAGTAACTTTCCACCATTTTAATCAAAGGCCCCTAACACATGCCTTGAAACACGGCTACATCTGTACCAATACATTATAAATTCATATAAAAGTTGAGATCTGTGAAGGAAAACGGGGGAAGGAGAGGTCGGCTTGGGTGTAGTGAGTTCAGCTGTGGTGAGCTCGGGATCACTAAGGGTTTCTCTGAGGACAGCGCTGGCGCCCCCCAGGCCAGGGAGCTCCGCAGCCACGCGGGGCCGGAAGCGCGGCGCGGGCCAGAGGAGCCCACGCGTGCGCAGGGAGTGACCGAGCGCCAAGGGCTGGACCGCAGGGAAGTGGGCGCGGCGCAAGCAGCATGGCGCCTAACTTCTACTTGGTTCGCCAGCGGATCAGTCGACTCGGCCAGGTGCGGCCTGAGGAGGAGCCTCCCTGTCCCCGCCCCGGCCCGCCCCTCACCTCCCCCGCCGCCCCTCTCCGTCTCCGCCCCAACGCCTCAGCCTGCGGCTCAACGGCCGCCGCTCCGCCCCGCCCCGCCCCGCAACCGCCCGGGCCCGCCTCCGAGCCCGGCCCGCGCGCGCGCCCCGCCTGCCCTTCCTCGCCGCCCAGCTGCTCGGGTCTTGTCGGTCCCCTCCTTCTCCGCCCCGTCGTCCTGACTTTCTCTCCCTCCTTCCCTCAGAGGATGTCCGGCTTCCAGATCAACCTCAACCCGCTCAAGGAGCCGCTCGGCTTCATCAAGGTCCTCGAGTGGGTGAGTGCAGCCAGCACCGGCCAAGCCAGCTGCGGCTCTGCGCGGCGCCTCGGCGGGGGATTGCGAGCCCGGACGCAGCCCTGCTCTGCGGCCTTTGAGGCCGCCGCCCCGGGACGGGAGTGGACGGCAGGGAGGGCAGGGAGGCCGCGGCCTGGGCCCGCGCGGGGCGGAGACGCCGCGGCAGGCGTCGAATCACGAGTTCCTCGACCGCCTGGCTCCTGGGGAGCCACCCTCCCACGCCGGAGCTCCCCTCTGGGTGCCCCCGTGGGGTGAGAGTTCAAATTTCCCCTTGGCTCCACTGCCTCCCGCAGAGGAAGGGAAAACTTCCTGCTGCGGTCTAACCGAACCCGGCGGCCGGCGTCGCTCTCTGCGGAGAGGCTCAGCGGCTGCGTCCCTGCCGGTACCCACTCGAGGTCCGGCTCCCTGGGTAACCGATTTTGTCTTGAAGACGTGATTTGGCGAGCATTCCGTTCTTAACTTGTTTTTCAGATGGGCTCCTAGTTAAAAATAGTAAAAAATAAACCGTGGGCCAGGAAAACGAAGGAAAGGCCTTTTAACAAAACGCACCGAGTCAGTTCGGTTCACTAACACGTTTGGAATGGACATCGTGTTTGTTTTGGGTATTTCCAAGCAACATCCTGCTTAGAAAGTCAGCTTTTAGTCCTTTCCTGAGAACACTCACAATCATTAACATCAAGGAACACTTATTAATTCGACCTTGGCAATGATCAGTCACTTGGAGGAGTTGGTGAATATACCGGGTACTGCAGGCTTCTTTCAAACTTCGTGGCCCAGTACGTATTTGTACAGGCAAGTTGTGTTTATAGACAGCAACATTTACATCCATAGCTTTTTCACCTTTTAGTGATAGAGTGGTGAAGAAGAACTTCTAATTTCCTGTTTTAAATAACCTACCGAGGATGTTTTTAAAAGCAACATAGAAACTCAGTTTCTCTGATGGGTACCTAATGTGATTTCCTACTTAGACCACTGTAACTGCCCAACGGGTTAGGCGGTTTCACCATTCACTCAACATTGTGTGTGTTTTCTGAAAACTGAAGTGGTGATGACTTCACACAAATGTCTACTTCAAAGACGCATATGTACTTGAGTTTTTTAAACCTAAGTCCAGATTTAAGTATAAGGAAAAAACCATTATTTAAGCATTTCAAAATTGCAAGAGGAAAATCGCAACGAGGCTAATCAAATATAAACGTTAAGACAGTCTTATATCTAGTAGATTTAGTCTCACTGAGGATTATAATTAAATTTATAACTAGCAATTTAGACTTCCACTTAAATGAAGAGGCAGTTGTTTACATCTGTGCTTATATTATTTGTCAAGTTTTTAAACAACTATAGACTTAGTTTTTTTCCTTAATATTTCAAGCACTAGTGATAAATTAATTCGTATTCTGATGTATTTTGAAAAAATATCACTTTTTAAGCGCCTTACGGAAATACCACTTTCAGTTTGAACAGCTTGTTACTGCACAGGAGAGTCTTTTATGAAAAGACTACATATTGTTAATGGTGTGGTAAATATTTATTCGATAAATATTTGACTATTTTATACCAGCTCTGTGCTACACACTAGCATACCAAGATGAATAAAACATGGTCTTTTCCTCATGATCTATTAAGGATGAAGGGCATGAAAAAAATATAAAAATGCCAAGTAATAAACTATAATAAAGGTGTATGCAAAGAATAGTAGATGAAATGAGGAAGAGATCATTTGCTTGGAGGTACTAGGGAGGACTTCATAGATAAAAGACGACTTGAAGGATGGGTACTGGTTTACTTGGGGAATGGCCTTCTAGGCAGAAGGAATCTTATATTCAGGGTTAGGAAACATTGAAGCAGTATAACCCTGTATGAGAACTTAAAGAAACTGGGCGTTGGTTGGAATATATACTGGGTGAGAAAGTATGGTTTGAGATTATTTTGAGAAGATTTCAAAGAGCTTGGCTGCTTCTAGGGTTAATCTTTGGAAATCTGGGCCCTTTCCTTAGGAAAATGCCTATGTACAGGGTACAGAATGTTGGAGTGTTTATTGGATCATTTCCACTCAAGCCCAGAATCCCTGCCATAAATGATAGGAACTTACTTAAAGCTTTAAACAAGTCAATAATATGATTAGATTTGCCTTTTAGAAATTTTCATTTTATTAGCAGTGTAGAGGATGGATTGGAAAGGTCAGAATTGGAGGAAGAGAAATCTGTTGATTGAGGAATTATGGGGGCCTAAAATTAGTTTCAGCAGGACTAAAGGGATTGACTAAAGGGGTTTACAAATTAGAATATATTTGGAAGGTAAAGAAGAGGGAGGACCCTAAGATGACTGTGGTCTTTCTGACTTGGTTGCCATTAGCATCTTATTCAAGGTATGTCATTAAGAGTAGGAGGAGCAGATTTTTGTGGAAGGTCAAATAAGGTTTCAAATGGATTGAGTCTGGTCTCTTTAGATCGTTTGGAGGTATCCTATAGGATACAGTTGTATATATGGATCGAGAATTTAAAATATGTTTGGGCTGCAGATTCAGCAGCTATCTGCCTGCAGAGGAGAGAAGGAATGGTTAGGAAATGGAGAGAAATAATGCTTTGGCATCGCTATTAGAATTTCAAGAAAAGAGAGCCCCAAAACATTAGGTGCAAAATGGTTAAGTAAAATAAGGACTAAAATGTGTCCCTTGCTTTTACTAATCAGACTATTGATGGCTTTAGCAAGAGCAGTTTCAGTAAAATCAAAAAGCCAGATTGTAGTAGGCTGAATGAATGTGTGATAAGAAAGTGAAGACAGTGAGCATAAACAGCTATTTGACTGTGAAGATCGGAGAAATTTGGTGGTTAACGAAAAAAAGTGGGGCTAGTTCAGCTTACAACTCAGTTGCTTAAATGCTTTCTCTGGAGACAACCATTGTATTTGTATGCAACAAAACTCTATTTGCATGTCCCATTTTATCATACTATTAAGAGAACACAAGGATCAAAGTTTAATAAAATTTTTACTCCTTCATCAGATTTTTTTTTTTTTTTTGAGATGGAGTCTCGCTCTGTCACCAGGCTGGAATACAGTGGCACGATCTCTGCTCACACAACCCCTGCCTCCCAGGTTCAAGCAGTTGTGCCTCAGCCTCCCCAAGTAGCTGGGATTACAGACCTCCACCACCACACCTGGCTAATTTTTGTATTTTTAGTAGAGCCAGGGTTTCACCATGCTGGCAGGATGGTCTCGATCTCCTGACCTCATGATCCGCCTGCCTTAGCCTCCCAAAGTGCTGGGATTACAGGCGTGTGCCACTGCACCCAGCCTCATCAGACATTCTTAAGTAAAACTGGGGTGTGTTTTTTGTTCTGTTTTTTTTTTTAACTGCAAGTGTGTGGCAGTGAAATAGAGTTTGGTATTCTTGCTGATTCTTACCAAGCCCCCCAGTTTTCCCTACCAGTGTATCTGCTTCATCAGTACAAATGTCAACACAGTGTAAAAGGCAAATAATGTCTTAGTATTGTTATGAAAATGTTTTACCTTCATGAACTCCTGAAAGAGCCTTGGGAGCTTTCAGGGGTCCACAGACCACACATTAAGAGTTGATGAGGGGCCGGGCGCGGTGGCTCAAGCCTGTAATCCCAGCACTTTGGGAGGCCGAGGCGGGTGGATCACGAGGTCGAGAGATCGAGACCATCCTGGTCAACATTGTGAAACCCCGTCTCTATTAATACAAAAAAATTAGCTGGGCACGGTGGCGCGTGCCTGTAATCCCAGCTACTCAGGAGGCTGAGGCAGGAGAATTGCCTGAACCCAGGAGGCGGAGGTTGCGGTGAGCGGAGATCGCGCCATTGCACTCCAGCCTGGGTAACAAGAGCGAGACTCCGTCTCAAAAAAAAAAAAAAAGAGTTGATGAGGTAAACATCACTGGGGACCAGAAACAGAACAGAAAATATGGCAGGGAGAAGGACTATTCCCAAATTTGGTAACTATTAATAAATCTGGAGAAAGTTGAATTGACTGTCTGAATTTATGACTGACTTAGAGCTGAGTACTTAAAAGTGTAGAAATAGAACCCAGGAGGCAGAGGTTGTAGTGAGCCGAGATTGCGCCACTGCACTCCAGCCTGGGTGACAGAGCGAGACGCCATCTCAAAAAAAAAAAAAAAAAAAAAGTTTAGAAATAAAGAGATATATATAGCCACTCAAGACCTGGACCAATCTACTTGCAGGCTTAAGGTCTAGATCTGTGATAACTTGAATTCCCTTATGTTGGTGGTTTGGGGGTTCCATCATAAGGTGTGGTGTTTGTGGACTAGGGGACTCAGAAGACCAAGCAGAAATGACCATGACCATAAAGCCACTAGACAGGGATAGAAGCAGGAGGGGACAGTCAAGTTGAGCCTATATCAAACATCCTAAAACACATAAAGAAAACTTAACTTTTACTTAAAAACTCAAATTACATCAGTGGCAACAAACGCTATCAGTTTTCCACAAAGTGACAGGCTTACTTCAAGACAGCCAGCCAGATCAACAATCAGGATACTGATTCACTCTAAAAGACATGAAAATAGTAGAACAATTGGAAAATGATATTTATTTATTTAGAGACAGAGTCTCTCTCTGTTGCCCAGGCTGGAGTGCAGTGGCATGGTCTCAGCTTACTGCAACCTCCTCCTCCCAGGTTCCAGCGATTCTCCTGCCTCAGCCTCCCGAGTAGCTGTAACTACAGGTATCCGCCACCTCACCTGGCTAATTTTTGTGATTTTAGTAGAGACAGGGTTTCACCATGTTAGCCAGGCTGGTCTCAAACTCCTGACCTCAGACAATCCATCCACCTCAGCCTCCCAAAGTGCTGGGATTATAGGCGTGAGCCACACCGCACTTGGCCAAAATCCAAATTTTTAAGGGTTATAGAATTATCTTGGCAGGCTATTTAGAATTTTCTACTATTGTACATTAGAAGCAAAGGGAGATAGAGCGAAACTAAAGCACTTTTCAACTGACTTTTTCCCCAGTGGAAATAAACTGAAAAAAGCAGCATCAAAAACAATACTTTTTTTTCTGATACAGTCTCATCCTGTCACCAGGCTGGAGTGCAGTGGCCTGATGTTGGCTTACTGCAACCTCTGCCTCCCAAATAGCTGGGACTACAGGTGCAAGCCACCATGCCCAGCTAATTTTTGTATTTTTAGTAGAGACAGGATTTCACCACGTCAGCCAGGATGGTCTCAATCTCCTGACCTCGTGATCCACCCACTTAAGCCTCCCAAAGTGCTGGGATTACAAGCATAAGCCACCATGCCTGGACAAAAAACAATACATTTTTTTAAATTAATAACTTTAGTAAACATTTTAGACTTTGACTCATAAAAATCAATACCTTGGGCTGGGCGCAGTGGCTCATGTCTGTAATCCCAGCACTTTGGGAGGCCAAAGTGGGCGGATCACCTGAGGTCAGGAGTTCAAGACCAGCCTGACCAACATGGAGCAACCTGTCCCTACAAAAAATACAGCATTAACTGGGTGTGGTGGCACATACCTGTAATCGCAGCTACTCAGGAGACTTCTCAGGAGAATTGCTTGAACCCAGGAGGCGGAGGTTGCAGTGAGCCGAGATCATGCCACTGCAAGCCAGCCTGGCAACAAGAGCAAAACTCCATCTCGAAAAGAAAAAAAATCAATACCTTGGGCATCTAATCTTTTGATTGTAAAGGCAAATGTGTTAATAATAGTTCATTTTAAGTACTGAATGGTCATTTGATTTAGTAAAACCAGTATACATTTGTTTTGCATGTAAACACTCATATATAATATGCTTTTATATCTATTTTTGAAGATTTCAGTCATGTCACTTTGATAAACTAAACCTTGGACAGAAAGAGATTTTAAGTAGATGGTTTCAGATTAATGATGGAACTAAATAGCAGTGACGATCCTGCAACTAGAAACATGTAAACAACACTCATAAACCAGGTGAATACTTATATTCTCTAGTAGAATCCTCAGAATGAGCATGGCCTAGCAATAGGAGTCAGGTCTCCAAACTGTTTAAATTTTATTTATTTATTTATTTATTTCGAGATAGGGTTTCACTCTGTCACCCAGGCTGCAGTGCAGTGGCAGGATCATAACTAATTGCAGCCTTGACTTCCCCAGGCTCAAGCCTTCCTCCCACTTCAGCTTCCTGTGTAGCTGGGACTACAGGTGCACACCACCACACCCAGCTACTTTTATTTTTTTTTAGGGACAGAGTCCACCATGTCACCCAGGCCAGTCTCGAACTCCTGAGCTCAAGTGATCCTCCTGCCTTGGCCTCCCAAAATGCTGAGATGAGCCACTGCACCCAGCCTCCAGAGTCCTTTTTTATCATGAACTCCTATTAGTGCAAAATTTTATGGATACAGCCATCTAAAAGTTAGATGCATGTTTTACTATGTCAGTTAGTATCTTAAGGTGTATTATATACTCAGTGCAAATTTTGTTTATATTTTTAAATCCTAGTATGTTAAATCATAGTATTGTTTCAGACACTATTCTGATAATTTCTGATTGTTTTGCCACCTTCTTGTGATCTGATTAAGCAGTATGTTTTTACATTGTAATGAGGCTGATGAATATAGTTATAGAGTATATATAGAGTATGAATGCTTCCATTTTCCTTTTTTATACATAAGTGTGTATGTTACCAATGTATAGTTTCTTTGAAGATATATTAAACCCATAGGTCGATTTTGTGAAGGTTAAGAGTTTGGTTAAAACGAGACAATTTATTTCATAAACCCAGGCCCATTCACATTGTAATGCATGACCACTAAAAGTGAAATAAGTGAGGTTATCACTGTCAGTCCTTCTGTGTATGAGATTCCCCTGACCTTCAGGATACCCAGCATGCTATACTGACTGACATGTGACCTTCTGATGTCCACGCCCAGCATCAGTTTCAGTGGTATATTAATTGCAATAAAGCTTCAATTCGTTAAGTCTAAAAGTAGATATAAATAGAAGTTTATATATTCTTGTATACCAGTTAATTGATTACTCCAGTCTAATTTGGAGACTAGTGCTCTAGAAAACCAGGCTGTAATATTCACTCTGATGTTACAGATCTCTGAATAAGATCTGCCATGGTGGTCATCTAGTGTGGGTCTGGTGGGCAGAGATGTATGTGGGACTGTTTCTCTGGTTACTTGAAGCTGTATGATTAACAAGTAATGTTTCTGACCTAAAAAGAAGCTTACTGTCACCCTGCCCCTGGAGTCTTACTAGTTACTCTGCAGATAGAATTTTATGTCAGTAGTTTCAGTCATTCTTCATGGGGTAGGAGTGTATTGGAAAATGAATTTCAAAAGTGGCCAGAAAATACAAATCAGAACACTAGTACTTTGTCATTTTAGACTAGGGTTAGAAACTGAAATGGTCATAGGAACCACCCTCTAAAGTAAATGAGTGAAGCAAGATGTTTGGAAGAAAAACAATAGTATATTGGTGATTACTGGCAACTACCACGCATCCTGAGGGCTGATAAGAAAATAGAGAAGGAGATAACCTGGAAAGCACATGCTTTGCCATAAGTGACATCTGTCACTCAGTTCTGATTGTTGCTTCATGAGAATGTGGGTCTGATGTTGCTGTTCTTCGGTTTTCCCACACACACTCAGGAAAAGCAGGAAATCCAAATTTTTATGTGTGATATCCTGATATTAAAACAGTGACAACAAATTCACATTTTTTTGTAATACTAGAAAGGCCATACAAATACACTTGCAGGCCAGGTTTTACCAACAGGCTGCCAGTATATAACTTCGAATCTAGATCAAAATAGCAGTAGAATATAGGAAGAAGTTAGATAGTTGGACATTCTACCCTTAGAAAATTTTGTGCTTTAATATAAAATATGTGCTTTTGTCCCTTTTTTGTATAAGATAAAGACCAGAATTGCTGTCATGGTATTTATTTATCCTTATAACAAAAAGCTTTAAAATGATAGTTATGTAAGATTCAAATATGGTTTTATTTGTAAGTTATTGGAAATTAATTTCTCCTCAAGAAGTTATTTAGTGAGCATTTGCTATGTGCCAGGTTTTCTGCTAGCTAGTCATTGAAAATCCTAAACAAGACCAGGTGCAAAAACATGACAGTCTAACTGACTGGGCGCTGTGGCTCACGCCTGTAATCCCAGCACTTTGGGAAGCCGAGGTGGGTGGATCAAGAGGTCAAGAGATCGAGACCATCCTAGCCAACATGGTGAAACCCATCTCTACTAAAATATAAAAATTAGCTGGGAGTAGTGGTGAGTGTGCCTGTAGTCCCAGCTAGTCGGGAGGCTGAGGCAGGAGAATCACTTGAACCCAGGAGGCCAAAATTGCAGTGAGCCAAGATTGCACCACTGCACTCCAGCATGGCGACAGAGTGAGAGTCCCAACTAAAAAAAAAAAAAAGCAACAAGCGGTAGTGTAATGTGCCATTTATTTGCTACTCTTTGTATTAGGTAATTCATTTTTCCTTTGAATTTTTTAATTTTTTTTTTTTTAAGACAGTCTCACTGTGTTGGCGAAGCTGGTGTTGAACTTCTGGGCTCAAGCAATCTTCCTGCCCTGGCCTCCCAAAGTGCTGGGATAACAGGCATAAACCACTGCACCCGGCCTCATTTTATTTTTTATAAGGCAAGTTACACTAGAAAAATGCCTATAGTAGAGTTCATATATAACAGAGTTAATGTCTATGATAGCTCAAGAGAAGAATCATGAGTTCTACCACAAGGAATTGGATAGGACCTTAAAAAATAAGCTAATTAGAGACAGGCGGCATTCCCAGCAGAAGAAGCATATATGTCTAAGACATAAATATATGCTATGTTTCAAGAACAGCAAGCAGTACAATGTGACAGAATGGTACAGTACCTGGCAGTGAATATAGTGCAGATAAATCTATCCAGAAAGATAAACTTGAGTATAGATCAGCCATGCTTTTTATGCCAAATTAAGAAGTTTAAGTGTTGTTTTGTTTGTTTGTTTGTTTAATTTAGGTTGAAAAACCATTGAGGAAATTCCTTTAAATGGGACGGATATCATCAGATTTTTTTTTCAGATCAGTGTGACATCATTCTAAACTAGCTCTGTCCAGTACAAAAAAATAAAATGGGAACCAAAATGGAAGCCACATAGTAATTTTCAGTGTTCTGTTAACCCACTAAAATGTAAGAGGAAACAGGTGAAATTTTTTTTTTTTTTTTTTGAGGCAGAGTCTCGCTCTTTCACCTAGGCTGGAATACAGTGGCACAGTCTCCGCCCGTCGCAACTGCCGTCTCCCGGGTTCAAACGATTCTCCTGCCTTAGCCTCCCAAGTTGCTGGGACTACAGGTGCCCACCACCACGCCCAGCTAATTTTTTGTATTTTTAGTAGAGACGAGGTTTCACTACATTGGCCAGGCTGGTCTGGAACTCCTGACCTCGTGATCTGCCCTCCTCGGCCTCCCAAAGTGCTGGGATTACAAATGTGAGCCACCGTGCCCAGCCGTCATTTTAACAAGACATTTTACTTAACCCAATCTATCCAGATTATTGTTTGAACAAGTAGTCAATATAAAAATTATTAATGAGGTATTTTACATCCTTTTCATACTAAATCTTCAAAATCTAGTGTGTATTTTGCAGTTAGAGTACATATCAATTTAGATTAGTGACATGTCAAGTGTTTAAGAGTCACAAGTAGTATTACAGGGTACTGCAGCTGTAGAGCCCACATTTTAGAGGATGAGTATCAATTGGAATGAAATTGGAAATGAGAGGAAGAGTCTTTTGGATTAGTCCCAGTGAAAAATGGTGAGGGCCTGAATGAAAATGGGTCAGGTGTGATATAGGCAGGTAAACAGAACTTTTTAAAAAAATGGTTTTATGCTCTAAGTAGTCACATGCAACATAGTTTTTGTTTTAACTCAGCATTAGGTTTCTATGATTCATCTATGTTGATGTAGGCAGCTATAATTCTATCTTTTTTGCCATATAACTTCCCATTTTAAGAATATACTATGGTGTTTTATCCATTTTACTGTTACTTTTCCCCTCCCCCCTTTTTATGAACATTCTAATACCTCTCTTAGTACATGTGAGCGAGGGTTTCTCTTAGATCTATATACTAGTAAATCCTTTGTGACATCATGTTTATTACAAACATGTCCATCTAGTTGGTAGCTTGTTTTATATTCAACAGCTGACTTGATTAAAAGATTTTTTCTGTAGCTGAATTTATGGTTCTTTTTTACAAAAAAATCTTAAATTCTTCCTTTTCATGTGGTCACAGGTTTTCTTTTATATTGTTTTTAAATTTTTTAAAGACTTTTTACTTTTGTCTGCAGCTCATCTGGACCATTTACTGAACAGCTTCTTTGTATTATCTATTGCTATATAACAAACTACCCCAAGCTTAGCAGTTTAAAACAACAGACCTTTATCTTCTCATCCATTTTTCTCTGGGTCAGGAATCTGGGAGCAGCTTAGCTATGTGGTTTGGGCTTAGGGTCACCCATAAGGTTTCAGTCAAGCTGTTGGTTGGGGTTGCTGTTATCTCAGGGCCTCCAGCTCATTCTCATGACTGTTGGCAAGCCTCAGAGGATCCCCTTCCAAGCTCAGTTATGTGGTTACTGGCAGTCCTCTAAAAGTTGAGTCTCTAAAAGTTGCCTGAGTATCCTTCCAACATGGCAGCTGGCTTCCCCCAGAGAATGAGAAAGTTCAAGAGAGTGAGAAAGGAAGACAGAAGTTGCAATCTTTGGCCAGGCACAGTGGCTCAAGCCTGTAATCCCAGCACTTTGGGAGGCCGAGCGGGCAGATCACAAGGTCAAGAGATGGAGACCATGCTGGCCAACATGGTGAAACCCTGTCTCTACTAAAAATACAAAAATTAGCCAGGCATAGTGGCAGGTGCCTGTAATCCCAACTACTCAGGAGGCTGAGGCAGGAGAATTGCTTGAACCTGGGAGGTGGAGGTTGCAGTGAGCCAAGATCAAGCCATTGCACTCCAGCCTGGGCGACAGAGAGAGACTCCATCTCAAAAAAAGAAATAAAGGTTGCAATCTTTTCATAACTGAGTCTCAGAAAAGACATTCCATTTCTTCTGCAGACCGTGTTCTATTCTGCAGAAGCATGTCACTGTTTAGTTCACACTCAAGGGAAGGGAAATCAAGCTCCACCTCTTGATGTGAGTTGTATCAGAGTTTGTGGGCATACCTTTAAAACCACCAATTCCTTTCCTCTGTGATCTACAGATCAATTCTGTTAGATACAATTTGTCTTATATACACTAGTCTTTTCCTGGCCGCTTTACCTCTTTATTCTGCTCCATTTGTTCAATTTGTGTATCTCTCTTTTTTTTTTTCTAATCTAAATGTGGATATATGCCCAAGACTCATTTTGTGGCCTTTTGTTTTCACTCTGTGTATTAATGCATATTCATTCTAAGAGAATATCGATTCTTCTCTCTTTACCTCTTTTTTTTTAAAACCTAAGACATTATTTAGTATAAATAATGACACATTTTCCAAGGAAAGTTATTTTTACACATTTTGAATTCCTGTAAAAACCAGGAATCACCTCTTAACAGTTAAGACCCCTAACTATGTGTTGGATATTCCCTCAGACTCTTCGTATCTGTAACCAAATTCTTTTCATGTATTTCTTCCTTGTGGTGGGGTGAAAAAAAAAAACTTGACAATTATTATGATTTGAATTATGGCCTACAAAATTCAAGGCCCTGGAATAATCCATGGGAAGCATTATATCAAGTGAAGGTTTGATATCAAATCTTCATTGAGTTTTATCTACTACTGCTTGCTGAGTGTGTGTGACCTTGAACAAAACCAAGTCTCTTCAAGTTTCTATTGTAGGGAAAGACAGACAAACAAATTAAGTGCTGTGCCAAACCGTGGTAATTAGAACGGAGGAGAAATAGAGCAGAGAGTAGAGGGAATAGGTAGTGTGGGATGGGGGATGCTGTTGTACGATATAGCGTGGTGAGGGGAAGTCCTGTCTGAGAAGGTCATACTGGAACAGGAAGCTGTGGACGTGAGGAAGTGAACCATGTGTTCCAGGCAGAGGAAATAGCCAGTGCAAAGGCCCTGAAGGAAGAGTGTATCCCATGTCATTAAAGGTATTGCATGGAAACCAGTTTGTGTATACAGATTAGGTAAAGAAAAAAGTAGCAACATGAGGTCAGAAATACAAGGGAAGAAAGGATCTTGCAGGCCTTTATATGAACTTTGGTTTTTATTCATAGAGAGCTTAAAAGCCAATGGAGGGCTTTGAGCAAAGGACAACATTTTAAAAGATTGTCTTGGCTGTTGTGTTGATAACAGACTGAAGCTGGGGCAAGGACAGAAGCAGAGAGATCATTTAGAAGGCTGTTAGCGCAAAATCCAGGCAAGAGGTGATGGTAGTTCAGATCAGGAGGCAGTACAGGTGGTCAGATTCCAAATGTATTTTGAAAATAGAATCATCACCATTTGCTGAAAGATTGAGCTCTTGGACTTTAACAGCGTATCTGGAGTTTTTTGCTTGCTTATGTTGTTTTGTAGAAAATTTACAAGTACAAAAATAAAAAGGAATTATTTTTTATCTTCCTTTGAGAGGTGACCAGTGTTAAAATTTTGATGCATAACCTTTCTAGTTTTTGTTGTTTAAACCTACTTTATATGTAATGAACACTTTCTGTGGTGTTAATCTCCAACATTTTAATGGCTATATAATGTTTCATTGCATGAATGAATGGATGAATTATAGTTTGATTCCCTATCAACATTTAGGTTACTTCCAGGTTTTTTTTTGTGTTTTAGATAGTATTTGAGAGAATTTCATTACATTTTTTAAAATATATGCATGATTAGGGAAATAAGTTTCCAACAACTTTGTGAGACCTGGCAGTACCCACAAGGGAGGCTTAACAGGCTCATGAAGTAGTGTCTCTTCTCTGCTTACAACCTCTTGGCTTTACAAATTACTGGTAACTTAGGTTCCAAATAAAAATACTTCCAATTCACCCCTTTTGATTTTGATACTAATAAATGAGTCTCCCTCTGTATTTCATACTAATATTTAGTAGATACACTAAAGTATGAGCAAATGAATTGTCATATGGGCTGGTACATTCATTTCTATATTATATTCAGAAAAATACAATCATATTTGTTGAGGTTTGCAAATGAATGTTTTATTGTCTTTTACCATCTTAGTTTGTGTTTAAGAATTTCTAGCCAGGCACGGTAGCTCACACCTGTAATCCCAGCACTTTGGGAGCCCGAGGTGGGTAGATCACGAGGTCAGGAGTTCAAGACCAGCCTGGCCAAAATGGTGAAACCCCGTCTCTATTAAAGCCTACAAAAAAATTAGCCTGGCACAGTGGCAGATGCCTGTAATCCCAGCTACTCGGGAGGCTGAGGCAGAAGAATCACTTGAACCCAGCAGGCGGAGGTTGCAGTGACCCAAGATTGTGCTACTGCACTCCAGCCTGGGCAACATAGTGAGGCCTCGTCTCTACTAAAATTGAAAACAATCAAATGAAATAAGCCAGGTGTGGTAATGTACACCTGTGATCCAGCTGCTTGGGGTGCTGAGGTGGGAGGATCACTTGAGCCTGGGAGGTGAAGGCTGCAGTGAGCCCTGATCATGCCAGTGTACTCCAGCCTGGGTGACAGAAACTCTGTCTCAAAAAAAGAAAAATTTCTAAAATTTTAGTGAGCCAATCTTTAATAATCAGTGTGCTTACAGTTTTATTGACCCTTGTTTGGGGTGTAGTAATGCTTATGTTTTTTTTCTTTTGTCTTTTTTCATCTTACTTTGTATAGCTTGCTTCTATCTTTGCTTTTGCCACCTGTGGAGGTTTTAAGGGCCAAACAGAAATTCAAGCGAGTTGTCCTCCCACAGTTACTGAGAATAAAACTATTACAGCTGTTTTTGGTTATCCATTCAGGTGAGTTATGTTTCTTTTTATGGTTTCACAACTCTTTTTACTTTCACACTGAGTTACTAAGATTTCCAGTAATTTATTGATTGTGGGGGGTAGAAAATATTTTAGATTGTGTGCTCATTTGTAAGGGATCATTACCTCCCAAAGGGTGGTACACAGACCCATGCCTGTCTGCAAACATCTCCTGGTCTGTGACAAAATAGTACAGAAAGTGAGAGTAAGCGTTTAAAGTTTTATAACAATGTGATGTTGCCTTGATAATTTTGTTCTAACAGAGGATAGGAAATTTAAAAATTAAGCAAAATAGAGACTGTTCTATCACCTTAGTATGAGAAGCCCTAATGTAACTTAGAAAAATCCAGATTCTCGATGTTTTTTGCAATTGCTGAATGTTAATGTCTTTATATAGTTTTAAGACATATATGTATATAAAGAAAAGAGCTTCTATATTTCATCATTAGCATAAAGCCATACTTTCTTACTCTTTAAGTAAAATGAATATTTCATCTGTGAAGTCTTGTTTGACATCAGTATCCATTGAAAAGTTTATTGAATATGTCCTATGTTTAAGCCAGGGTGGGAATCTTTCACTTACTAACTTAACTTACTTGACCTAGGACTCAGTTTTTTGGTCCAATAATTGGATATATTATCTTGTAAGGCTGTTTTGATGATTAAATAAAATCGCCATATTAAAGATAAGTCAGATAACAAGTGGTTAGTAATCATCAAACCCTCTCTATCTTGTATCCCTTCTCCTGGACGCTTCTCATAAAAGGAGCTGTTACAGCCTCTTTAATGATAAATTTTTTGCAGTTTATGAATGGGAAAAATGACGGGCAATATTTATTATTAGCAACTAATTGATTCAGGGTTAAAATGTGAGTCATTGTTGTAATTGGCTCTCTTGGGGCTAGTCACACATACTCTGCCTCCCACAATGGAATATGATGTCTCAAAGTGTGAACTGTTTGGTATAATCCCTCCTAACTGGCTAATTTTTTACTGCAGGAAGATAGTATCTGGGTATAAAAGTATTTAATTCAGTCTATATTCAATATGTCATAAACCAATACCAGGTATAACATATACATTTATTATGAAAATGTCAGTTTACTTAAATATATTTGAATTTTACATTTTTCCCAAATGAATGTTTTTAATATACTTGGGGAATATTATTTGAAATATCACTTCCATGTTTTGCTTAAATGTTTCTGTCTCTGTTGGGAAAAGTCCAGTAATTCATACATTTATTTTAATAGGTTAAATGAGGCATCATTTCAGCCACCTCCAGGTGTAAACGTATGTGATGTAAATTGGAAAAGTCTTGTCCTCATAGGCGATTACTCTTCTTCTGCACAATTCTATGTTACCTTTGCTGTCTTTGTGTTCCTGTACTGCATTGCTGCCCTTCTGCTTTATGTTGGCTACACGAGCCTATATCTGGATAGTCGTAAACTTCCTATGATTGTAAGTAATCACTTTTTTAGGAATTTGTATAAATTAAATGTAGGTTTTCTTTACTGGAAATAAAAATGCTTAATGTGGCCAGTTCAGCATATGTTGGCCTATGTTTGCCACGAGGTTGAGCTTTCTTCCATTAAGTTTAATCCAATTTTTTTTAGCCTATTTGCACTATAAGGAAAGTTTCTTTTTTTAACTCTATTTTAACTTGAAAAAAACTCAGATATGTAATAAAGTACATCAGGTTACAAATAGCAAAAAAAAAAATTAAGTCAAAATTAATTCTTTTAATTTGAAGAATTACTGATCACAACATAGTCTTGTAACTGTTTCTGCTTCTTACCTTTTTTCTTTCTCTAAAGGCCCACTTTATACTTCTACAAAATTTATTGAGCTTAATTATCTGTATCATGGGTTTGCAAACTGTGTCCTAAAAGTCACTTGTCTTATTTTTTATTTTTACTTCTTTATTTATGTATTTACTTTTTGAGACAAGGTCTTGCTCTGTCACCCAGGTTGGAATGCTGTGGCACCATCTTGGCTTGCTGCAGCCTCAACCTCCTGGGCTCAAATGATCCTCCTTAGTAGCTGGGACTACAGACACAAGCCACCATACTCAGCTACTTTTTGTATATTTTTAATAAAGACAGAGTTTCACCATGTTTCCCAGGCTGGTCTCAAACTCCTGGACTCAAATGATCGGCCTGCCTTGGCCTACCAAAGTGCTGGGGGTTATAGGTGTGGCCACTGAGCCTGGTGTTTTTTTAAATAAAGGTTTTTTTTTGGAACTCAGCCATACACAATCATTTATACATTGTGGCTGCTTTCATACTGCAGTGGTAAAGTTGAGTAATTGTAACAGAGATAACAAATATTTGCTATTTGGCTCTTTTCAAAAGAAGTATGTTGATTACTGTTCTATATCCCTGAACTCCTTAATTTAAAATCAGACCCAGATAATTCTTATACTCAGCATTAGTGGCAACCATGAACTCATTTTGAATCTTTGAGGTATCAACAAAGGACTTAGATTTGAAATCCTGATACTTTTCTTGGCTTTAGAGCCTACTGAGCTAGAAATATTCTCTGAGATTTAGTTAGTAGAATCTGCCCTGGATTATTGGTGGCAAATCCGGAGATAAATAATGATTTTAAGCTACACCTCCACTATAAAAGAGTAACTACAAAGTCAGTTATTAGTGACTTAAAGGGAGAAGAGAAGTGTTTTTTATGTGTGATACTGGTCATTCATATATATGAGAAAATACCTCTGCCAATTATTTGTGAAGTTACTTTAATGGGAAGGCTATTTAAATATAAAAGATTGTTAAATAAGATTGCAAGTTTTATTTACTTATTTATTTTTAATTTTTGCTGCTGGATCATAAGAATGCAAATGGTAAGTAAGTAATACAACAGTCTTTTATCATTCAGATTTATTCTCTTTCTTATGTCATAGGAGACATAAGAAAATTAGTGGTTTTCATAAAATACTTCTCAGTTGTTAAATAGGTATCAACTGTTTTAATTTTCAGTGCTTATTCAACATACATGTTAGGAAGCTATGTCTTCTGCAGACTTTTCAAATTTTATTTAAAAGGGAACTAGAATGATCTTATAGATAATTATATTTTATTAAAATTCTTTATAACTAGAAGCCGTTTCTTACCATTTTGTCATTATCCCAACAAATTTTTTTATTAAATCAGTATGCCCTTTATTTCTCATATTTTGTCTAGTAAAATTTTTTAAATACTACAGTTTTTAAAGCAGCATTCAGGTCCATTTTTGTAGGTGGTTTTTCTGTCTGATAAAACTATAAAACTGATCTAATTGTATTATTCAGAAAAGTCAAAAGTAATTTTCCACCTCAGAATGACCAATTAGTGGTCATATAAAGAGATAATCCAGAATTGGTTCTTTAAGTAGGTTTTTATTGTTATAAGATGTAATGGGTGCTTCTTGTCTGGAAAAGTCTCGCTTCTAAATTTTATTTTCAATTCTACTTCTAATTTAACCATAAAAATATTTAAAACTTTTTCTTTGAGAGGCAGGGCACAGTGGGTCACATCTGTAGTCCCGGCACTTTGGAAGGCCGAGGTGGGCAGGATCACTACAGGAGGTTCAGGAGTTCAAGACCAGCCTGGATAACATGGTGAAACCCCCATCTCTGCTAAAAATACAAAAATTAGCGGGGCATGGTGGTGGCCACCTGTAATCCCAGCTACTTGGAAGGCTGAGGCAGGAGAATTTCTTGAACATGGGAGATGGAGGTTACAGTGAGCCGAGATCATACCATTGCAGTCCAGCCTGGGTGACAGAGGAAGATTCCATTTTGAGATACCCAAAATTTAAGATATAGCCAAATATGACATTAATTTTTAGGTACTATTAATGAGGACAAGCTCTTTTTAGCGAAATTCTCAATTCTGTACTAAGGTGTTTCTAGTAGCATTTCAATTATGAAGTTTTAAATTTATGTCAATTCTCTTTTGAAGTAAATATAGCACTTTTTTGGTTGTTAAGTAGCAGGAGTTTAAGGTTTCAAGGCAATGTGGAAAATTGGGAATACCAGAAAATTAATCCAAACGAAATTAGAATATCTGAAATTCTAAAAATTATGAATCATATTGTGAATCGCTGGGGTAGTAGGAGTAGAGCTGCTCCAGGAAGCTGTAGGTTGTGCATTGCAGAGCTCCAGGTGGCACCGTTCACTTAGAGTGCAGTGTGACTAGAGTCCTGAGTAGACCAAATACTGTCTGCAGGGACCAGAATTCCCCCCATGTTCCTTCACTTAGGGTTACTTTGTGCATCATTTTCAGAAAAGTTTCTGCTTTTGAAATATAATAATGTCATGCCTCAAGCCATCAAAGTGGTTATAAGAGCACAACCAGAAAAAAGAAAAACAAGAAATTGGAAGGAAGAAAATACCTGAAAATTAGGAGAGTTTGACATATATCGATTGAAGCTGTGAACTTTACCGTAAAGAGAAATTATTTAACATGCGATATAACCTATGTTACTCATCAGTTTTCTAAAAGACATTGTATTTCTAGCAACTGTTTAGAAAATGTCTACCTGCAGGAGGAATGTATAGCAGATGTACAGCAGTAAAAAGAGTACTTCCACAGTGAAGAAAATACAAGCTGTAATATTTTACCCTTTTCTCTTTGATCTAGGTTTTTTTAAAAGGACAAGTAGCAGAGAGCTCAGATGCAAAATGCACATACTTCCATGTTTGTGTAATTAGTAATTGTTGTTTTTTGGTCCTCTAATCCTAAGTATTCATTCAGTGTTGTCTTGACCAAGTGGGCAAGCTATATAGCATAGCTTCTGTATCTCATAAGAGTTCACTGGTATTTATCCTAAATATTAGTTTGGTGCAAAAATAATTGTGATTTTTGTCATTAAATGGCAAAAACTGCACTAACTTTTGCATCAACTTAATAAGTGACTAAAAGGTGGCTGGCAAAATAACTAATCTGGTTTATTTAAAAAACAAAATGCTTCTGTGATAAGCTCCAAAACCCATTCTGTACAGCAGTAAAAAGGGGAGTACTTCCACAGTGCAGAAAATATAAGCCATGATATTTCTAGTCTTTTGACCAAATACTGTCTGCAGGGACCAGAATTCCCCCCATGTTCCTTCACCCTAGAACTACTTTGTGATCATTTTCAGAAAAGTTCCTGCTTTTGAAATATAAGAATGTCATGCCTTAAGCCATCAAAGTGGATTTTTGCTGCAGATATATAAGAGCTTCTATCCTTGAGTGTACGCGTATGTTTAGCATATGTAGCATCCAAAAGATAAAAATTTTGTAGTATTCCTACCCTAGTCATTAATTTGAAGGAAGATCAAACAAGATTGAACTTATGACCTAAAGTATTAAAATCATCCATTAGAACCATTTATTCTAAAATATTAAAACCATCCCATTCTTAGTAATAAATAGTAGAGAATTCAATACAGAGTTAATAGTGATAAGGTACCTAGGGAGATTTTTGTTGTTGCCTTTTTCTTAATATAATGAGCATTTTTACAATTTGTGGTTAGGAAATTTAAAAGAGAGAACCATTCTGATGTGGGTTTTTCACCATTTTGTTATACATCTAATGGAGAATTCAATTTAAATAAAGTTAGAGTTTTGCAGAAGAGGGATAAGGGAGTTGAGAGTATATGCAAGGGATGATAACAAAGGACCTTAGAATAGAAATTGATTAAAAGAAGTGAGGACATTAGTGAAGTCGTGAGACAGTAAAAAAGCAGTAGGATCAGATTGTAAGTCTTAGTGGAGCTAAAGGAGTTTTAGGATTGGGGTGCCAGAGAGAGTCAGCTGGAAAAAGGTGTTTTGGGAAAATGGGATGATCGAAACAGAGTATGGAGGGATAGATACAGTTATTGGTGATGACAAGGTCTAAGTTATGATCCTGGGAGTAAGTGGCTGATGTAAGTTTATGTTGAAGGCTCTATAAAACTTTGGTTTCTAGTGTGAAAATCTTAGACTTCTGAGGATCCAGATGACTGAGTCTTATTTACTGTTGTAACTCAGGCACTGTGCTTGTAACACCAGCAACAATCTTTACTATGCTGACTGTTTTAATAAAGTATATCATGAAGGCCATTTCTCAGTACCATAAGGTTGAATGTAATCTCAGTTTCTTTGTCATGGATTTGAAATTTAGATTAAAATTAATTGTTCATTATTAACTCATACTGATTTTTGCTTTAGGACTTTGTTGTTACTCTTGTTGCCACTTTTTTGTGGTTGGTGAGCACTTCAGCCTGGGCTAAAGCTCTGACAGATATTAAAATAGCTACCGGTCACAATATTGTTCAGGAACTTTTGCCTTGTAAGAAGAAAGAAGTGCTGTGTTACTTTGGCTCTGTGACCAGTATGGGATCCCTAAATGTATCTGTGGTATGTATGCATTATTTATAAATCATTTTTATATTTGTTTAAAGTACTAGTAATTCAAGAAAGCAACAGCTTTCAGTAAATCTCTGGATGGTTTTCATTTTTACTCAACTATCTGAGTTCTAGTTACAATGTAGCGTTTAGTGAAGAAAAGTTTGTTTTAAAAAAGTATTACCTGTTACCAAGATTATGATTTTATTCATCTCTGAGACTTTCTTTCATCTAGTCAGATTTATATCTGGGAAGATTAATTTTGGTTTTGTTTTTTTTTTTTGAGATGGAGTTTCACTCTGTCGCCCAGGCTGGAGAGCAGTATCATAATCTTGACTCACTGCAACCTCTGCCTCCTGAGTTCAAGTGATTCTCTTGCCTAGGTCTCCTGAGTAGCTGGGATTACAGGCATTTGCAATCACTCCTGGCTAATTCTTTTGTATTTTTAGTAGAGAGGGGGTTTTGCCATTTTGGCCAGGTTGGTCTCTAACCCCTGACCTCAAGTGATCCACCCACTTCAGCCTCTGTAAGTGCTGGGATTACAGGCATGAGCCACTGCACCTGGCCAGGAAGATTAATTTCTTTGAGGTTGACTCATGTGGGATGGGAAGCAAAGTTGTGTGACTCCTCTTTTTTTCTGGCTACAACTGTTGGATTGGAGTAGAAGAGATGGTAGGATGGGGATGATAAGAGGTAAATAGGAAAAGGTACACGAGCAGTTGATAATCATTCTAAATGGGAGAAAAGTGAAAACATTCATAAGAATAGCTAAATCTCTTAGCCATGATTTTATATGTTACAGATTTAGAGACTTAGCCTTATTTCATTGGGAATAAGTCATTATATAACCACATTTTGTACACTGAAATATAGTCTTTATTTCACATTGTGTGTAGTATTAAAGTTTAAGTGAAAGAATGGTATACTGCCTAAGAATGTTAAATATTTAAAGAAAATGAGATTTTTAAGTAGGGCATGAATTTTTATGAGTAGGTATTTGGTTTTCATATTTATTTTTCTCTTTCATAGATCTTTGGCTTTCTGAATATGATACTTTGGGGAGGAAATGCTTGGTTTGTGTACAAGGAGACTAGCCTACACAGTCCATCAAATACGTCTGCCCCACATAGCCAAGGAGGTATTCCACCTCCTGCTGGAATATAATTAAAGGGAGAAATACACTGTATGAAGTATATGTTGATACTATGACGTGTTGCCAACATCTGGAGAAGCATTATTTGTTTCTAATAAAAGTAATGGCTTTGTCAATATATTGGTGGGTTTAAAATTTTGCTGCTTTTTTACATAAAGCCTGTGCCTTTCCTAGAAATTTAAGATGTAAATGTATTCTCACATGTAAATTTGAAAGTTCAGGGTCCTATTATGAGATGATACACATTTTTTAATGAATAGTAATTTTTTCACTAAGCTGTTTGCCTTCTAAAGTGTTTACACCTTAAGCCTTAACTTGTATCTTCATTCAGAAAACAGTTATATTGTCATACCATAGTAGGAAGAAAAAATCTTTATTTGGAATATACACTACTGTAAGTTTGTACAGATCATATAGCTAAGACCTGTCTTTGCTCAAAAAGCCTTGATTACATAAATTGCATTTAGGAAAAACATATTTAGTTCAAAATTAATATCTAACATTGTTTATGTTATGATTTTTTTAATTGCAAAGACTTGGGATATATTTTTTTCTGTTTTTCTAAATGACCCGTGGTACTTAATAGGTGTACTAAAATTGTGTTGGGAGCAGGGATTTGGAAATTTCTGATAGATGTGTAGTTAATTCAGTAAATTTGTTGCATGAGATACGATCTTCTAGTGGTTTAATAGGCTTGCTATGTAAGTAGAAAGAACGTGGCTCAATTAGATATTTTTCTATGTATGGGCATTACTCTTGGTGATATTTGTTTCCTGTCCTTTGTTGCTCATGCTGTTTAAGTGCAGGCTGAGACCCAGCCTCTTTGTAAGTAGAGTAAAAGAATTCATCTTTTTTTGCGGACCCAATTCACAGGGTTAAAAAAATTAAGATTGCTTTCCAGGTTTGAAATTTACCATTGAGAGTTAATGAAGTTGCTATTTTGAGTTCAGCATTGATATTGTGAAAATAAATGCAGTTGGGTTTCATGTTTCTTAATATTCATTCTTGTTTCACAAATGAATGATTAAGGAATTATGCATCATAAAGGAACCTAAGTGAGTTATATAATGAGTGTATTGTCTTTGCACCCACAAATAGGTATATTCTGAATACAAGCTTATTCACATTTTGCTTCCTAATCTTTTTGTTGTACAGGGATTCAGGTTTCTTATTCTTACAACATGATTGTTGTTTATATGTGAAGCACATCTTGCGATTGCCTTATTTTTGATGCTTTTATTCATGATAAGAATTGTCAATATGAGAATGTATATCTTTTTTGCAACCAACTTAATAAAGGTGTTGAAAGAAAGAGTGCACTGATTGTTAATATTACAAAGAAACCTTCATCTTAAAGGCATTGAGCCGTGCAGAACGGAACTGATTTTCAAAACAGGAAATAGAATCACAGTCTCAATGTCTGGCAAGGAATAAAACAGACAGAAATGCTTTGGAGACTCTGGTTCTATCCTTTTTTCTTCCAACCTCATTTAGAAAATACTTATTTTTAACTCTCAGATTAAGTTTTCCTGATACATCTTTTCTCATTAATTGTCTAACTAGCAAAGATTCCTGATTAAGAGTGTATGTTCTGCAACCAAACTACCTAGATTTGAATCTTGTCCACACCACTTACTAGCCATTTAACTGTAGGCAAATTGCCTCAGTTTGCTTATGTGAAAATCAGAAATAAAGTAAGTAGTTCCCTCCTATTTACTGGGGATATGTTTCAGGACTCCTGGGGAAGCCTGAAGCCAAGTGTAGTACCAAGCCCTATACATACTGTTTCTTCCTATCCATATATACACTTATGATAAAGTTTAATTTACAAATGAGGCACAGTAAGAGATAAACAATGACTAATAAAAAAGTGGCACAATTAAAACCATACTGTAGTAAAAGTTATGTGAATATGGTCTCTCTCTCAAAATATCTTACTATACTGTACTATGGGGAACTGAAATCAAGAATAGTGAAACCACTTTCCTGATCTGAAAGTGTGTTTATGATTTAAAAGTCAATTAATAAATGTAAAGCCCTCAAAGTGTGTTAATGATTTAAAAGTGAGTTAATAAATGTAAAGTCCTTAACACAGTGTTCCGCATGTAGTAGGCACTCTATAAATGTTAGCTATGATTACTAACTTTTGATAGCATCTAATACAGAGATTCTCAAAACAGGAACTCATGGGGCTGGAACAGTGAGAGTGGTGATTTTGGACAAAGAGAGGCTTGGCTTCAGGCTTTCAAGCTTCTCCCTTTACAGTCCTTAAAGAGTTTTGGATCTTTTGGTGTGTTTTATTTTCCTCTTGGTGGTTGACATTCATAAGGTTAATGAGATCAAAATTTTAAAACTGTATTGAGATTAGAGTAGATTTTTAAAAGAGTTGTATTGCTTTTTCACTTTCTGCTTTTGAACCAACATTACAAGGTAACCCATTTATAGGATAATTTCCACTTTCTGCTTTTGAACCAACATGACAAGGTAACCCATTTATAGGATAATTTCCAGGACAGGAGTAATAACAGCTTTACTTACTAGGTGTTAGGTTGTGGAGAATTATTTATAAACAGATGAGCATTACTAATGTTTTTGTGACTAGAGGTCACTTGAATAGAAAGATATATAACTTGACCTGCTGTAAATGTTAAAGACAATATTGCTTATGTTTCACACTTGAAAAATTTTTACGTAGTATTTCAGATTAACAGGTAAGTATACAAAATAATATTTAACAAATGTTTTATTTGCATCAGATGTTTGTTGTTTGTTGAGACAGGGTCTTACTCTGTCGCCCAAGCTGGAATGCAGTGGCGCCATCTCAACTCACTGTTAACTTCTACCTGCCAGGCTCCAGTGATCCTCCCACCTTGGCCGTATGAGTATCTCGGACTACAGGCACATGCCACCACACTTGGGGAATTAAAAAAAAATTTTGTAGAGATGGATTTTCACTGTATTACCCAGGCTGGTTTCAAACTCATGGGCGCAAGCAATCCTCCTGCCTCAGCCTCCCAAAGTGCTGGAATTACAGGTGTGAGCCACTGCACCCAGACTGGCATTGGATTTTCGTTTTTTTTTTTTTTTAAGACAGAGTTTCACTCTTGATGCCCAGGCTGGAGTGCAATGGCACAATCTCGGCCCACTGCAACCCCCACCTCCCAGGTTCAAGTGATTCTCCTGCCTCAGCCTCCTGAGTAGCTGGGGTTACAGGTGCCCGCCACCACACCTGGCTGATTTTTGTATTTTTAGTAGAGACGAGGTTTCACCCTGTTGACCAGGCTGGTCTCCATCTCCTGACCTCAGGCGATCAGCCTCGGCCTCCCAAACTGCTGGGATTACAGGCAAGAGCCACTGTGCCAGGCTTTGCATCAGATTTTTTAAAGGAAATAAAACGTTACAGATAAAGTCTTTTCCTTACTAAGGTGTAGTTAAGGTTTTCCTAACTTTCACTATTTTTTTTTTTTTTTTTTTGAGACAGAGTCTCACTCTGTCACCAGGCTGGAGTGCAGCAGTGTGCTCTCGGCTCACTGCAATCTCCACCTCCTGGGTTCAAGCGATTCTTCTGCCTCAGCCTCCTGAATAGCTGGGACTACAGGCACATGCCACCACACCCAGCTAATTTTTGTATTTTTAGGAGAGAGGGTTTCACCATATAGGCCAGGATGGTCTTTCTCCTGACTTTGTGATCTGCCCGCTTCGGCCTCCCAAAGTGCTGGGATTACAAGCACGAGCCACCATACCCAGCCTACCTTTCACTATTAAAAATAGCATACAAGGTTGGGCGCGGTGGCTCCCACCTGTAATCCCAGCACTTTGGGAGGCCAAGGTGGGCAGATTATGAGGTCAGGAGTTCAAGACCAGCCTGCCCAACATGGTGAAGCCTTGTCTCTACTAAAAATAGAAAAATTAGCCAGGTGTGGTGGCATGCACCTGTAGTCCCAGCTACTCAGGAGGCTGAGGTGGGAGAATCACTTGAACCTAGGAGTCGGAAGTTGCAGTGAGCCTGAGACCACACTATTGCACTCCAGCCTCGGTGACAGAGTGAGACTCCATCTCAAAAAAAAAAAAAAAAAAAAAAAAAAGCACACAAATAATCTTCTGCAGTGTGTGAAGGCTTGTCTAAGACATGTCACGAGAAATAGGAACTACTAGAATGTGAGATGGTCATGTTTTCCATTGTAACCTAGGTATTTCAAGATTGTTCAGCAAAATCCTTGTAGCAAGTTAGTCTCCCACCAGCAATAATTAAGGTTTCCTCTTGCTCTATATTTTTGCCAATAGCTTGATGTTTTTGGACTATTGCCAAGCTGATAAGTTTGAAATTGTGTCTTTGATGCTTTAAAATTGATGTTTCTCTGATTGCTATTTATGTTGGTGGTCCTTTCCTGTATTTATTGACCATTTGGTTTCCCCTATCCTGTATTGCCTATTTATAGCCTTTGCAAATTTTTCTATTGTGGTGTTTGTCTTTTTCCTGTTAAATGAGACGCAGTCTCTCTCTGTTGCCCAGGCTGGAGTGCAGTGGCGCAATTTTGGCTAACTGCAACTTCCGCCTCCCCAATTCAAGGGATTCTCCTGCCTCAGCCTTCTGAGTAGCTGGGATTACAGGCGTGCACCACCATGCCCGGCAATTTTTTTTTTGTATTTTTAGTAGAGACGAGGTTTCACCACGTTGGCCAGGCTGGTCTCAAACTCCTGACCTCATGATCTACCCGCCTTGGCCTCCCAAAGTGCTGGGATTACAGGCGTGAGCCACCACACCTGGCCCTTATGTATTCTTGATATTAACCTCTTGACATAGAGGTTGCAAATGTCTTCTCTCTCTCCATGGTTTGCATTTTCACTTTGTGATTTTTGTCATGTAAAAGTTTTCTATTCTAATATTAATGTAACTATCTTCTTCACTGTTGGTGCATTTTTATGTATTAAGAAGTCCTCAATGTCATAAACATATTAACCTTTTTTCTTCTGAATATGCTTTTTCACTTTGAGCAGTTTGGGAATATATTTTTGTACATTCGTGGTGTCTACCTCAGTTTTTAAAATTTTTAATACTCATCTAATTTTCATAGTACCTCCTTTATTTAAAATTTTATCTTGCCAGACACAGTGGCTCTCACCTGTAATTCCAACACTTTTGAGTCTGAGACAGGTGGATCACCTGAGGCCAGGGGTTTGAGACCAGTCTAACCAACATGGTGAAACCCCATCTCTACTAAAAATAGAAAAATTAGCCAGGTGTAGTGGTGGGCGCCTGTAATCCCAGCTACTCAAGAGGCTGAGGCAGGAGAATCACTTGAACCTAGGAGGTGGAGGTTGCAGTGAGCTGAGATCATGCCACTGCACTCCAGCCTAGGAGACAGAGCTAAAAAAAAAAAAAAAGTTTATTCACCTCTGTCATATATCAGATTTCCATATTATTTGTAGTTCTTTCTGTATGCTCTTCACCACTACCATATCTTGCCCCAACACTCTTTATTAAATACAGCTTTAATAAGAAAAGAATTACTATCTAATAGGATGAGCACCACAGCACCATCATTATTCAAGTTATTCACTGTTGTCATGGCTATCTTGAAGCCCTATACTCGCCTATGAATTTTTGCATTGGCTTGTGAAGTTCCTAAAAACCTTCATAGGATTTCATTTGAAAAGAACTTCATTGACTTTATAGATCAATTTGAGGAGAATGGTCACATTTGTAATACTAAGGCTTTGTATTTATGAACATGGTATATCTCCACATTTATATCTTTTATGCCCTTCAATAAAGTTTTATAATTATCCACATAAAGATTTATGATTCACATGTCTTGTAGCTTTCGCTGCTCTTATACAAAGTAACATATATTCTAGAGTAAATTGTATTTGTTTATTGCTGATAAAGACTTCTGCCCATTTTTATCTATTGTCTATGAGGCAGGCTTTCTAAACCTTTTGTTAATTTTAACATGTACATTCTTTTTATATGAATAATTATGTCATCTGCAAATAATGATCATTTTGTTTCTTCACTGTATTTGGAAATAGTAAATCCTTTTCTATGATCTTTCTACATGATCATTGTTACTGAAATGTATGAAAAATAGAAAATATATACTTAGTTGGAAATATAATCACCGTAATTTTGTTTTAGTATAGTACAAATTTATACACACTAAGCATACTATAGCATAAAAATTTATACTACATTGTATCTTGGTCATTCTAGTAATATATATGTGATCAATATCAATTCTTATGATGTGGAACAAATAAATGGAAAATACCAGTTGAATTCAACTGAACAAAAATAATACTATTATATATTGTAGTACTGTCATACAAAGTCTATTTCTTATTTTTATAATTTAGATATTGCTTGTACAAGAATAATATTTACAAGCAAAACTTTGCACTAGTTGAATTTTAAAGAATATAATTAGGTTTTTTAGAAGTTTTATTCAGGTGTAATTGACATGAAAAACTACACATATGTAAATTATACAGCTTAGTAAGTCTCATATATGTGGTGAAACTGTCAGCCCGTCAAGATAATTAACCTGTGTCACCCCCAAAATTTCTTCATGCCCCTTGGTAATCCCTCTCACCCACCATTGATCTTTGTCATGATGTTAATGTGTGTTTTTGAGAGGTTTATGTTAATGGATTCATATAGTGTATGTATGCTTTTTGCCAGGCTTCTTTCACTCCAAATAATTATTTTGAGATTCATTCATGTTAGGCATATCAACAGCTCATTCCTTTTTTATTGGGGAGTGTTCCTTCATTATGTGGACTGCTGCAATTTGTTTACACATTCACATGCTGGTAGATATTTGGGTTGTTTTGTGCTTTGGGCTAATGTAAATAAAGCTGCTGTGAATGTTTACATAAAAGCCTCTGTGTGGACATATGCTGGCTATTGGGTAAATACCTAGGAGTGGAACAGCTAAATCACGTGGCAGGAATGACTTTTTAAGAAACTGCCAATGTGTTTGTGCCATTTTACATTCCCACCAGCCTTGTATGAAAGTCCAGTTACATCTTTAGCACTCATATGCTGTTTTTAATCGAGCCATTCTAACAGTTGTGTAGTGTTACTCATTGTGGTTTTAATTCTGGATATAAGTTCATTATTGGACTTGTCTTTTCATTCTCAGTCTTTTAAAGAACAAAAGTCTTTAATTTTGAGAAGTCAGATTTATCATGTTATCCTTATGGATTGAGCTTTTGGTATTGTATCTATAAAATCTTTTTATAATCCAAAGTCACAAATATCTTCTATTTTTATTTGTCTCTAGAAGTTTTATCATTGGGGTTTCACATTTAGGGCTACGGTCTATTTTAGGTTGATTTTTATGTATGGTTCAAGGTACTGAGCAAAGACCTGTTTTATATCTTGTGACATATAGATAACCATTTATTGCAGCACCATTTGTTGAAAAGCTGTTCTTTCTCCATTAAATTGCACATTTGTCCATATATATGAATGAAAAAGTTGTTCATGTGTGTGTGGGTCAGGTTTTGCATTCTAATTCTGTTCCACTGCCTATTTATGTTGATGCCACCACCATGCTGTCTTGATTCCTTACCCTAGCTTTGTAATAAGTCTTGCAATCAGGTAGTATTATCCCTGCAACTGTCTTCTTTTTTGTTTTACCTATTTAATATTTTCTGAGGCATTTCCATATGAATTTAGAATCAACTTGTCAATTTCTACAAAAAGTCCTACTGAGATTTTGATTGGAATTCTATTGAATCTGTAGATTAACTTGGGAAGAAATGACATCTTAATATTGGGTGTTTCAATGCATGAACATGGTACTACTGTTCTCCATTTATATAGGTTTTTAATTTTTCTCAGGAGCATTTTGTAGTTTTCATTACACCGATTCTGTACATGTTTTTTCAGGTTTATCCCTCAGTAGTTAATATTTTCCATGCCATTGTAAGCAGTATTTTTATTTCAATTTCTAATTATCCTTTGATTGTATATAGAAATATAATTTATTTTTATACATTGATCTTGTATACTGCACCCTTACTAAATTCGCTTATTGTAGTGGATATATGTTTCTGTTACAAGGTAGTTTGATTCTGTGTCACAACATGATGATCTAATTGAGTATTCATCATACTCCATTAGCTATTGTCCATCCCAGGAGATGGAAATACCAGATTCACCATTGGCTATGCTGAAGCTTCATTCCCTAGTTGGGAAGATCACCTCCAAATGGGCCATGCTTTTAAGGATCACCTTTTTTAGAGAGGGAAATATTTAATCTGGTTCTTCCCACTGACTGGCAGCCATCAGCATCACTTTGAAGCCAGCAAAAATGCAGGGCCCATTTCATACCTACTGAACCAGGATCTGCATTTTAACAAGTTCTCCCAGGTGATTTGTATGCATATTAGAGTTTCAGTAGCATTAGTTCCTATTGTCAAAAAGTGCCATGTAGATCCTTTGCTTCTGGGCACGCCTTAAAAACTAGCTTTGTCTATAGTTTACAGAAAGGCCTTTCAGGCCATTATCTCTTGTGAAGATATTGCAGGCTATTCTGACCACTGCTAGATTGTTTCATGAAATAAAGAAATTGGCTTACATTTAAGTCTTTTTACAGCACTTAATCTAGCATCAGAACTGATGGGGAGGCTATATGACCCTATTAGAGTTCTCAGGTAAGTGATTAGTATTTTAATCACAGTATCATTCTAGAACCTGGGAAGTCTGTTTTTCCTTGTCTCCATTTATTCATTCACCTCTATAGCCACCTCCAACCTCTTTACCTTAGTTGCCTCTCAACTGAATTTCTTCTGACCACAACCAGCCATCTTTTCAGTTCTCTCATTCTGATGATTCCACTACATGTGTTCTTTAATCTTACCAGGATTTCTGGTTCATTTCCTCACCTTCTCCCAATCTCTTCTGATCTTTCTCCTTCACTTTCCTACTATATACTCAACCTCTCTTACCAATATTCTATTTCCTTGCCTAGCAGAAACCTAACCGCAGATCATTTTGTCAACTTTTTCTTTTCCTACATTAAGGCTGCTGGACATTGCTGGGAAAAAATCATTCAGTTTTGCCAACTGGCCCTTGTGCAGATGTCTGGGATTTTGCTGGGTCTCTTAAGCAATCCTTCCCAGGCAGCTGAAGCTGCTGTAACAAATTGCTACAAACTTTGTAGCCTAAAACAACCAAAATTTGTTATCTTGCAGCTCTGGAGGCTGCAAGTTCCAAATCTGTTTTCTTCTGCCCCTCCAGAGGTCCTGGGGAGAATCTGCTCCTTGCCTCTGAGCTTCTGGTGGTTGCTCACTTCCTTGTCTTATGGCCACAACACTCCAGTCTCTACCTCTGTTTCCACATTGCCTTCTTATGTGTCTGTGTGAAATTTCCCTCTGACTCTCCTAAGGACAATTGTGATGGCATTTTGGGCCCAGTGGATAATCCAGAGTGATCTCATGTCACCATTGTTAATCACATCTGCAGAGACCCTTTATCCAAAAAAGTTAACATACATAAATTCCAAGGATTAGGATTTAAATTTTTTTTTTTTTGATGACCATTATTCAATCTACTGAACCATTCAAAAATAATTATTAAATATAGCATACATTTAAAAGCATATGAAAAAATACATGTACAGTTCACAGACCAAGAAACAACAATGTCCCTGCCCCACACGGCTCCCTCACTATCCTTCCCTGATTGGATCCTTAATTCTAAATATTGTGCTAGTCTCCTTTCCTTTGTAACTTTAATTAATGTGTGGTTTTCATTGTCAGCTTTGAGAATTTCTATAAATAAAATCATGGTTTCTTTGCTTATTTTCCTTGCAAGACTTTGAGGTTTATCCATGTTGATGGATTTAGCTATAGTTTACTAATCCTCACAGGTGTAGTTTTGTTGTATAACTATACCATAATTTATGTGTCCATTTTATTGGTGGACATTTGGATTGTTTGGAGCTTTCGCTGTTATGAAACAATACAGTGGAATTGGTGAGATATAGAATATATATGCATGTTCAACTTTAGTAATACCAAATCTCCCACCCTCCCACCTCAGCCTCTCAAGTAGCTGGGACTAAAGGCTCATGCTACCATGCTCAGCTAATTTTTGTATTTTTTAGTAGAGACAGGATTTTTCCATGTTGGCCAGGCTGGTCTCAAACTCCTGACCTCAGATGACCCACCTGCCTCAGCTTCCCAAAGTGCTGGCATTACAGGCATGAGCCACCATGCCCGGCCTCCAAACCACGTTCACAATAGTTCTACCCATTGACATGGTTTGGTTGTTTTGTCCCCTCCAGATCTTACATTAAAAATGTGACCCCAACATGGGAGGTGGGCCTGGTGAGAGGTGTTTGGATAATCAGAGTGGATTTTTCATGAATGTCTTGGTGCTACCCTCCTGATAATAAGTGAGTTTTCACTCAGTTTATGCAAGATCTGGTTGTTTAAAAGAAAGTGTAGCACCTCCTCCCTTGCTTCATCTTGCACCTGCTCTTGCCATTTGATGCACCTCACCCCCTTTGCCTTCCACCATGACTGGAAGTTTCCTGCGGCCTCACCAGAAGCAGATGATGCACCATGCTTCTCATGCAGCCTGCAGAACCATGAGCCAATTAAACATCTTTTCTTCATAAATCACCCAGTCTCAGGTATTCCTGTATAGCAACACAAAATGAACTAACACCTATCCTCCCTCTGTAGCAGATGAGGGAGACCATGGTTTCACAGTCTTATCAGTGGTTAGCATTGTTTCACTGTTTAATTTTTGCCAGTTTGGTGAGTGTGAGATAGTTCATACTGATTTTAATTTCCCTGATTATGATGAGCTTAAACATCATTTCCTAATATTCATATTTTTCTTTCTGTGAAATTAGTTGTTGTTATTTTTACTTTTTTTCCTCAATGAGTTGTAGTTCCATAATATTCTGGATGCTATGGTTTGGTTATATGTGTCACAGATATCTTCTCCCAAGCCCATATAATAAGTTGGGAAGTGTTTTCCTTTATTCTATACTCTGAAATAATTTAATTAGTTGGAATTGTTCCTTCCTTTAATATTCATAGAACTCACCAGTAATACTATTGGGGCCTAGAATTCTCTTTGTGGGAAGATTATTTTTAAATTACTGATTCAGCCAGGTACCCATGACTCACACATGTAATCCCAACATTTTGGGAGGCTGAGGCAAGAGGATCACTTGAGGTTAGGAGTTCAAGACCAGCCTGGGTAACAAAGCAAGACTCTGTCTCTACAAAAAAATCAGAAAAATTAGCCAGGCATGGTGGCACATAACTCTAGTCCTAGCTACTCAGGAGGCTGAGATGGGAGGATCACTTGAGCACAAGAGTTCAAAACTGCAGTGAGCTATGATCACGGCACTGCACTCCAGCCTGCGTGACAGAGTGAGGTGCTGTCTCAAAAAAAAAAAAAAATTACTGATTCATCTTGCTTTTGTTTATAGAACTATTCAGGTTTTTTATTCTCCTTATTCAGTTATTCTTTACCAGGAATTTTTCCATTTCATCTGAATTTCCAAATTTATTAATATGAAGTTGATCATAGCCTGTTGATTAAATTTCTAATGGCTGCACCATCTGAACACATGTTCCTTCTTTCATTCCTATTATTTTTGTGCCTTTTTTCCATCCATATTGTCAGAGGTTTGTCAGTTTGATCTCTTTTCAAATGATCAAGTCTGACTTTATTGATCCTTGCTTTTTTATGTTTGTTTTATTTCTCTTAATTTCTACTCTTGTCTTCAGTAGCTCTTCCATTTTCTTTCTTTTTTTTCCTTTTTTTTTTTTTGAGACAGTCTCACTTAGCCACCCAGGCTGGAGTGCAATGGTGCATTCTCTGCTCACTGCAACCTCCACCTCTCAGGTTCAAGAAATTCTCCAGCCTTACCCTCCCAAGTAGCTGGGACTACAGGCATGCACCACCACGCCCAGCTAATTTTTGTATTTTTAGTAGAGATGGGGTTTCACCATGTTGGCCAGGCTGGTTTCAAACTCCTGGTCTCAAGTGATCTGCCCACCTCAGCCTCTCAAATTCCTAAGATTACAGGTGTGAACCACCATGCCTGGCCATAATCAGGAAATTTTTCTTCTCTCTCTTCCAATTTACTGAACCATCCTGTGTCTTCTGTTCTGCTGTTGAGACTATCCTTTGAATTTTGGGTTTTTGTATTTTTCATTTCTAAAATTTTCATCTGGTTTTCCTTTTATTTACTGAGACTTTTTATTTCTTCACTGACACTATTTTTTTTCATTTGCTTCAAGCCTGTTTGTAATTGCTTGTGGAGCATTTTTGTGTGACTGCTTTAGAGGCTTTATCAGATGATTCTGACATCTCTGTCATCTCAGTGTTGTTATCCACTGTCTTTTTTTTCCCTTCATTGGATGTCTAACTGGTTCTTGGTATGAAGAGTGATTTTTGATAGGAACCTGAGCATTTTGGATACTATGTTTTGAGACTTTGGGTCTTTCTTATGCCTTCTGTTTTGCAGGCTTTCTCTGACACCACTCCAGCAGAGAGAAAGAGGGAGGACTACCTCATTAAAGCCTCCATGGCTGGAGGTGTTCATTTGGCCTTTGCTGGTGTGGGTGTGGGTGGAGCCATAGTTTTTCCCGTGGTGCTGGGCTAGAGTAGAGCAGTTACTGCCTAAAAGTTTTCTGTCTTGCTAAGCTGCCCTTTTTCTTGTCCTTTAGCTAGAAAGAACCAACTTTTGTTGGGACTTTTTTTTTTCTGTCTGCATTATTGCTGTTCACATGTTGCCAGTTTCTTCAGCTTCACGTCTATGATTTACAAGGCAAGAAGAAAATCCAGACGACTCACTACCATGTTGTTTCTTGGGTTCCAAGGTCCCTAGCCAGTCTTCCTTCATCTCTGCCTTTCAAAGACATCTTAGGTTTGTTTTCTATTAAGTTTTAGTTGCACTTAATGGGAAAAATAAGGAAAATGCATCTAATCCAACCTTTGGGAAGCTGAAGTTGAAGCTCCCTTTTATTTTTTCAATTGCCAAACTACATGTTTAGCCAGGCTGAGGAAAGACTTAACAGAGAAAATGCACTGTTACCTCAGTCTCTGCCATTGTTTTCTTCCTTCTTAGCACAATGGATCTGAAGTGTAGTAAGTTTGAGAGTGGGAGTAAAATCCACACTAGTCCCAAAGGAGAAGTACATCTGGACTCTAAATTCAGTTCCCCCCCTCACTTTACCATGTTGCTTCTTCTTTTTTTTTTTTTGAGACATAGTCTCACTCTGTCGCCAGGTTGGAGTGCACTGGCGCTATCTTGGCTCACTGCAGCCTCCACCTCCTGGGTTCAAGCAATTCTCCTGCCTCAGCCTCCTAAGTAGCTGTGACTACAGACATGCGCCTCCACACCCAGCTAAATTTTGTATTTTTAGTAGAGACAGGGTTTCACTATGTTGGCCAGGATGGTCTTGATCTCTTGACCTCGTGATCTGCCCACCTTGGCCTCCCAAAGTGCTGGGATTACAAGCATGAGCCACCATGCCTGGCATTGCTTCTAGTAATAGAGTTTTTTGGTTGGGATTTTTTTTTTTAAGATTCTATAAACTTATAAATCAGTGAAGAATGGATTTGATTGCAAATAACAGAAAAATAGAGGTTTATCTGTATCATACAGCTGTTAAAGTGAACTAAATATGGCCTGAGAAGACTCTGTACTTTTATATTTGAGTCCTGGTAGACCAGCTGTAACCTAGCTTAATAGGCAGACAAGATCAGAAACCTAACTGAGGAGTACGTGCCTGTAACAATCGCTGAGTTTTGGCCAATCCAGATGGCCATACTTCAACCACTCATATACTGCTGAGTGTTCAAACTGTGTTCAAATAAGCAAACGCCAACCCATAACCAAACCAGCTGTTCTGTACCTCACTTCTGATCTCTGTACCTCACTCTTCTTTTTTAATCTATAAATCTTCTACCACGTGCTGGAGTCTCAGTGAACCTGCTGTGATTCTGGGGTCCCGATTTGCAAATCGTTCATTTCTCATTAAACTCCTTTAAATTTAATTCAGCTGAAGTTTTTCTTTTATCATAGCCAAATGCTTTACCTCTTTAAAAAAATGAATGAGTAAGCACACCCCATGTATTTATACCACACACAGTGTCAAACGCTGAGAAGAGATTAAGTAAGATAAGGAGTAAGAATCAACCATTACATTTAACAATGTGGAGGTTACTGACCTTGACAAGAGCTATTTCAGTGGAATTCTGGGAAGAACAGTACTTCATTACAGTAGTCCAACAGAAATTTGAGGTGAGAGCATGCAAACTAGCAGGTATGGATGATTCTTTTGAGATGTTCTGCTATAAAAGGGAGCAGAGAATTGGAATAGCTGAAAGAAGATGTGAGATCAAGGGACGCATTTTTGTGTACTTAAGACAAGCTATTACAGTATGTTTTTAAGCTGAGAGGATTGATTCATTTTAGAATAGAAAAAAAATGCTGACACAAGAAGGAGAGGTGGGGTGATTGCAGAGCCAACTCCTTAAGAAGGTGCCCAAGAGGAAAGGTTGATCATGGTGAGAGCAAACACAATTCATTCATTGTATAGGAAGGGAAACACAGAAGTTTAAAATATTTGTTTGTAGATTGGGTGGTGATTAAACTAAAGAAGTTCTCTATACACTTGTTTTCTCAGTGAAATAAGCCAGTTCATCACCTGAGAATGAGTAGCAAGGCGGTACAGAGGTTTGAGTGAAGGCCACATTCATACAATGTGTCAAATGAAATAACATTGTACTGAGGATCCTAGCCATCATAATAGAACAAGAAAAGTAAATATTAGAAAGCTAATATTAGAAACTTAACTGTCGTCAGCACATACTATGTATCCAGATAGAAAACCCAAAATAATCTACCACTAACCACTAGAATTAGTTAAGAAAGACACCTGATAGGACTGGCACCATGGCTCATGCCTGTAATCCCAGCACTCTGGGAGTCTGAGGCAGGCAGATCACAAGATCAGGAGTTTGAGACCAGCCCAGTCAACATAGTGAAACCCCATCTTTACTGAAAATACAAAAATATTAGCCAGGCATGGTGGCTGGCGCCTGTAATCCCAACTACATGAGAGGCTGAGACAAGGAGAATCAATTGAACCTGGGAGGAGGAGGTTGCAATGAGCTGAGATTGCGCCAACCACACTCAAGCCAGGGTGACAGTGCGAGACTCTGTCTCAAAAAAAAAAAAAAGATACCTGAATATAAGATCAATATATAAAAACTGTTTCTGTACAAGAACAACAGTTATAAAACATAACTTAAAAAAAACATCATCTAAAGTTAAAAAAAAGATTAGGAAGCTAGAGATAAAAATAAAATGTGCAAAATTATTACTAAGAAAACTGTGAAACTCTCTTGTCTGATCTACAGATTCAATTGAATTCCAATCAAAATTCTAACGTTTTGGAAAATCTTAATAAGCTGATTCTAAAATTGTTATATAAAAGCAAAAAGTAGCCCCCCAAATAGCCAAGGCACTCCTAGAGAAGGTGATAGAGGAATTTGCCCTACTAAATAGTAATACTATGAAGCTATTGTAGTATAATGTTGTGAAGGGATTTATTAAATGGATTAGGCCTCACACAGTTGCAGGAACTGGTGAGGAAGCACATGGAAGGCGGTTGCCTCTGCATTTGGAGATGGAGCTGAAGTCACAGTAGACCAGCAAGACCAGGAGTCAGGAAGCAAAGCTCGATGTGAAAGGAGAGAACAAACTAGAATCTGTGAGGGCAAGTTGGAGCCCATGAGAACAAATGGGAACGCAGAAGGACAAACTGGAACCCACCTTGTTTTCTACCTCGACCACACAGGTGAACCATGGAAGCAGCCTGTGCCTTTACTGGAGAGCAGCGTGTTTCTGGCTCAGGACTCAGAGAGGACAAAGCTGACCTGACAGCAGCTGGAGGAGCAGCAGACGCACCTAGCACCCCACGCCAACCTTCACAGCCTACTGGCTGCCACTCCTCTGCTACTTTCCAAGTCTGTTCTCTGGAGCCCATTGCCAAGGCAGGAGATGGGAATTTTGGGAAATGTAGTTCAAGCTTAACTAAGTTACCACACTTTAAAATCACAATGAGGAACAGCAAAGGGCCCAGTGTGGCCAGACTGCAGTGAGTATGGGGGAAAGTATATAGCAGTGGAGGAGGACTTGCAGAAGTGTATCTTGAAAATACGCTACCTGGGCATTCACTTATTTGATTCCCTCTACATTTGTCTGGAAACAACCTACCATGTATGGTGCCTTAGCTTCCTAGGCTGGGGAAATGCCTTCAATGTACAAGGAAGCAGCGGTGGTGGGGTAACAAATAGCACTGGTCATTAAAGCTGATTAAAGCTTCAATTTTTCATTTTGACATGAAAATCTTCATGATGTGGTTTCTACTCTTCTTTCCCTGACAAGCAGGCAGTCTTGGTTTTGGCACAAAGGGAGTTCTGAGATCAGGAAATAGATAGGGTGGAACAGCAGGCTAAGGAAGTTCCTTTGCAACTTTTTTATAATGTTATTGTTTGTTTTTATAATTACATGAAAAGGCCTAAGACATTGTTATACCTTGCAAGATATCCATATGACGCTGGCCTAAAGGCCACCTTGGTTTCTAGGCAACATCCAAAAGATATAGTGGAGGCTGCCTACTTAGTACCAGGCAAATAGCCATTCTTTCGTTTTATATCGAATTGACAGAACTCCATTTGCCCACCCAGCTAAAGCACTACATTTCCCAGCCTCCCTTGCAGCTTTGTGTAGCTTTGTGGCTAAGTTCTGGCCAATGGAATTAAAGCAATGTTCTGTGGGACTTCAAGAGTCTCCTTAAGATCCAATCTTAAATAAGAGTCTCCTTAAGATCCAATCTTGAACAAAGTGCCCACAACAAAAATCACACTAAGTAGGAAAACATTGAAAGTTTTTCTTTGAAAATCAGGACCAAAGTAAAGATGCCTGCCATCATTATTTCAAGTCAGCATTTTAGAGAGTGCAGCACAATAAGGAAAATAAACACATAAGAACTGAAATGCAGGAAATAAAACTACCATTTTTTTGTGGATGATATGATTGTCTACAGTAGTGTTGACAAAGAGTTAAACTCCATAAAATATTTTGAGAGATTTATTCTGAGCCAAATATGAGTGACCATGGACTGTGACACGACCCTCAGAAGGTCCTGAGAACATGTGCCTAAGGTGGTTGGGGTACCGCTTTGGTTTTATATGTTTTAGGGAGGCATGAGACATCAATCAAATACATTTAAGAAATACATTAGTTTGGTTCAGAAAGGCGGGACAACTCAAAGCAGGAGGCTTCCAGGCTATAGGTAAATTTAAACATTTACTGGTTGACAGTTGGTTGAGGTTATCTAAAGACCTGGGATCAATAGAAAGGAAGTGTTTAGGCTAATATAAAGCCTAAACATTTGTGGAGACAAATGTGGAGACCAAGCTTTCTTGTTCAGAGGAAGCTCTCAATACCAGACTTCAGAGACAACAGATTGTAAAGTGTTTCTTATAGGACCTAAAAGAGTGTCTGGCTCTTAGTTGATTATCTCCTGGATCTAGAAAGGAAGGAAGGAAAAAAATGAGTGGGAAGGGATTCTCTATACAATGTGAATTTTTCCCACAAGGGATGACTTTGCAGGGTCATTTCAAGATATGGCAGAGAAACATGTTTTGGGGTAAAATATTTTTATTTTCTTCCTTGTTATGCCAGAGTCAAACTGGAAAGTAAGTCACGATATACATGCTATACATCAGAAATAAAACCCATCTGATGAGAATTTATGTTTTGGAGGACATGACTTCGCAGACCCCTTAGATAGGAATTGGGGCAAGATTAAAAAATCAGAGCTTAGTTCTCAGTAGAAATCCCTAAAGAATCTAAAAATAACTTCTTAGACATACTAGAAGATTTCAATAAGATCAACATAAAAACTCAATTTCATTTCTATATGCTAGACACAATCTAACAACTATTTTAAAAAATAAATATTAATATTGTTGATGTACAGTACCACTAAACTAAGTTCTAGGGGAAAAAAACCTAAGAAAGATGTGTGAAATCTATACATAAAAATTATAAAATTTTAGTAAAAAGCGTTAAAGGACATCTAAATGGACAAAGATCCCATTTTTATGAAATAAATTCTTACGATTAAACACATGAATTTTCTCCAAGCTGATCTACAGATGTAATGAATTACAGTCAAAATCCCCAAAAGATTTTTCATAGAACATGAGAAGTTGATCCTAATATATACTGAGGAGCAGATGTCAAAGATAGCCAAAATATTTCTGAAGAAAAATAAAGAGGGGAGAATTATTCTAGCAGATACAGTGATTTTTAAATAAAGTTATAGTAATTAAGAGAGTGTGGTCTTGGTGCAGGAATAAACGAGCTGACTGGTAGATAGAAATAGAGGGCCAGGACTCAGACTCAGGCACATTTGAATGTTTAAGATGGGCTGGAAGTACAGAACTGGAGAAGGCAAGATTGAATAACAAGTGGAGCCGAAAAAGTGGTTATCCATGTGGAAAAATGAAATCAGATCTTACTTCACACCGTATACAAAAATCAAACCTAGAAGGATTAAGAGCTTACATGTTAAAAGCACACTTTCACTTTTAGAGAAAAATAAGCTAATATTGTTCTGATCTTAGAATAGGGAGGGATTTCCTAAATAACACACAAAAATATGCTAACCACTAGAGACAATATTCACAAATTCAGATACATTGGAATTAGTCATCGACACATGTCATAAAAATATTTTAAAGAAAATAGAAGAAAAATTCCAACTGAAGTTACTAGAGTACAAAGGATTAGCATGCAGAATAGATAAGGATTCCTACAAACAAATAAAAAGGGGAAAAAAGCTGACAAAACTGCAAAGATTCAAACACATTTCACAGAAGAGGAAATACATACAGGTAAAAAACATGAAGCACCGTTGAACCTCATTATCAGGGAAACGTAAGTCAAAACCACAGATACACCATTTTACACCTATTGATAAAAATTGTGTGTGACAATATTGAGTTTGAAGGGAATGTGAATCAATGTGATCACATTGCTGGTAGAAATGTAAATTAATATAACCCCCTTGGAAAATAATTTGTCATAACCTTGTAAGGTTGTTCACGCCTGAAGACACAGTAACTCCTCATCTAGGTATATACCCAAGAGAAACATTAGCACCCATCTAATATGAAATAGAAAAATGTTCTAAGCAAGAAGTTTCTCTTACAAAAAGAAATAGAAACAACTCGGATGTCTATTGGAGGAAAAAATATAAATTTTAGTAGAGTTGCACAAGGGACTATAATACAGAGGTGAAAATTAATGAACTACAGCTTTACCAACCACATGAATGTTCCAGAAACACTGATGAGTGAAAAGAACAGGCTAGAGAAGACTACTCTAGCCTGAGAAGACCCAATTACATATGTTTTAGGTGTTCAAGCATATTTGGTAAAATTCATCTTTAAAAAGCAAAGGAATGACAAACACCAGATTTAGAAGAGTAACCTACGTGAGAGAGGCAGAGAGCCGAGATAGACTGGGGGCCCTTCCCTTTCCCTTAGGTCAAGGTAAAATGGTGGTGATATTCTAGTTCTTGGTTAGGCCTTGGTTTCACCAGGTGTTCATTATTAAATAAAAGTGACATAAAGTAAAATAAGGCCATGCATGGGCTGATGATGATAGTGTGCCATGAATCAAGAATTTTTATTAATTGCATTCTGTGCATTTGAATTCCATTTTGTAAAAAATCAACAAAACTGTAAGAATTGTAAAGAAATGTTCTTCAATCCCACTATCAAAATGCATCAAGCAGTTCATCTTAAAAGTCTCATTTAATGACCTGGAGCACGCTTTTATGCTTTCCAGTGAAGTGTGAAGTGTTGCCTTTCTCGTCAACAAACTGTCAGTCAGCACTGTACACTTCCAGCAGTTCTGAGGTCAGGGGAAAGATTTTGAAAACCTTGGCTGGGAACTTTAACATAGAAACAAAAAAGGTGTCAGCTAAGGTTTCTTAGGAACAGTTGTTCATTTGTTTATTTTAAAAATCTGGTCCCAAAAAAGTCTCATTTAAATTCTAGGGGAAAAAAACAAATGAGAGTATTGCAAAGTAAATGTTTTTTCTATGTGCCAGGTCACATTTATATTGTAATGTGTTTTACACTTTTCTTGGGTGTAATTTCTAATTAAAATATTCTTTATAACTTTATACAGCCCACAGTTTCCACATAGCAATATAGAAAAGCATTTTGATTTAGAAATAGCAGCAAAAAAAAAAAGTAGTTTGGGAAGCTAGAATGTATGTGTACTTGGAGTACCATCCCAGGCCAGGCATGGTGGCTCACACCTGTAATCCCAGCATTTAAGAAGCCCAAGGAGCAAGTGTTACTTGAGCCCAGGAGTTCAAGACCAGCCTGGGCAACAAAGTGAGACACAGTCTTTACAAAAAAAAAATCAAAAAATTAGCCAGGTATAGTGGCATGCACCTGCAGTCCCAGCTACTCAGGAGACAGGCAGGAGGATTGCTTGAGTCCAGGAAGTTGAGGCTGTAGGGAGCTGCAATTGTGCCACTGCACTTTAGCCTGGGTGACAGAGTGAGATCCTGTCTCAAATAAGTAAATCAGTGTCCACTTAGATGCCAGACAAGCAAATGCACAATCTCCACTGTGTCATGAGCAGGGCTTCAGAGATGGACACTATGGTACTGTGGAAAGTGACTGGACTTAAGCATCAAGTGAAAACCCATTTGCTAAGTCTCTGCTGTGCTTCCAACCAGCTGTGTATCCCTGAACTTCAGTTTCCCTATCTGTTTAACTCGGGGACTAAAATACGCCTTCCCTACCTCAGATGTTAGGATATTGACAGAGTAGATGTGAGTAGATACTGGCCAGACACATTCTGCCCATTACACAGTAAACCAATCACTGAGATGATGAGTTTGGCGGTGGAGAAGATTTTATTCATGAGGCAGTGAAATGAGGAGCTGGAGAATGCCTCTCAGGTCTGCCTCCCTGAAGAAGAGGCTTTAGGGATATTTATGGGATAGAGAAGCAAGGTGGTCTGAGGTATGGGGAAACGTGACTGAGCAAAGGAAAATGAGGCAATGGGTGATCTGCACAAGTGCAGTCAAGCTTCACGGCTCTTCACAGGATGCACGTTAACAAAATGACATCATTAGTGTGATCTGAGGGTGGAGTTTTTGGCCCTCCAACTAAGGTCACCCATTGTGAAATGGGAGAGGTCCCTGAACCTCCTTGCAGGACATGCAACAAGAGTATGGCTCGTCTGTTCAGCCACCACGTGTGCTCAAACCCCTACGGAAGGGGGAGCACACAGACAGGCAGGTGTAGGAATCAGGGCGAGCGCTTTTGGGCTCCGGCCACACCAGTAGCATTTAGGGGTGGGAACCTGTGACTCCTGAAGCCCCAGTGGATGTGCTACAGTACTCTTTTAGCTCTGCCATCTGCGGACGGCTTAAGTGTTAACCAGCTCAGTGCCTTCTTCGTACCTGGGTTTTTGTCCAGTGTCCAGGAAGAATCAGGTCACACACAGATTTGAAGGATGGTGAATGCAGGGTTTTGTTTTGTTTTGTTTTGAGACAGAGTTTCACTCTTGTCCAGGCTGGAGTGTAATGGCGTGATCTCAGCTCACTGCAAACTCTGCCTCCTGGGTTCAAGCAATTCTCCTGCCTCAGCCTCCTGAGTAGTTGGAATTACAGGTGCCCACCACCAGGCCCGGCTAATTTTTGTATTTTTAGTAGAGATGGGGTTTCACCATGTTGGCCAGGCTGGTCTCAAACTCCTGACCTCAGGTGATCCACCTGCCTTGGCCTCCCAAAATGCTGGGATTACAGGTATGAGCCGACTGCAGGGTTGGGGAGGGGGTTATTGAGTAATGGAGGTGGCTCTCAGCAAGATGAATGGGGAGCAGGAAAGGGGATGGAATGGGAAGATGATTCTCCCCTGGAGTTTAGCCGTCCAATGGCCAATCTCTCCTCCCTGACTGCCCCAGCTGAATTCTTGATGTTCGGATGCTCCTTCTCTTCTCTCCTTCTCTGCCACACCATTCTGCTACTCTTCTGCTCTTCTGTTTGTCTGCTTATCTGCTTGTGGAGCCTGGGGCTTAGGGTTTATATATGTACAGGATAGGGGGTGTGGCATACCAAAAGGCAACATTTGGGTGTGAAAACAGGAATGCTTGTTCCCACTTCAGACTGTGGGTTTCCAGGCTTGAGGGTGGGGCCTTTGCCAAGGAACCGCCCTCTTCTACCCAGCATTTTCCTGTCTCCTGTCCATATCAATTGGACATTCACACAGGTTCAATTGAAGGGTCGGTGGTCTCAGCCGGTTTGAAGTGGACAAGGGCTGACCCCAAAGTCCTAAAAAACAACTGTTACCATAGTAAGCAATGCCTTAGAGATGTTATCTATAAGGAAGCTACTGTCAGATACATATTATTTAGCCATATAGATTTTAAAATCAGCTAGAAGCAAACGACTAAAAGCAAGCAAAGCAAGATAAGCTTGGTGGGCCTTATCAGTTTAGCACTCAGTTTCCATCAACAGCTATAGTCAAACAAGAGGCAGCAGGTGCGGTAACAGGAGACCAGTGGGATGCAGACAGCATGCCAATGCCCACTTCATAGTGCTCGGAACACGGGTTTACTATTTCTAATGACCACAGAGTTTAGAGCTATTTTATGATTGCATTCCTGACAGAAATCATCAAATCATATCTGATGTGCTTGATGTCAAGTCCCTAATCAGGAATGTAAGTCCAAATTTATAACCGCTTTTTTTTTGAGATGGAGTTTCACTCTTGTTGCCCAGGCTGGAGTGCAATGGCGTGATCTCGGCTCACTGCAACCTCCACCTCCCAGGTTCAAGCAATTCTACTGCCTCAGCCTCCTGAGTACCTGGAATTATAGGTGCCCACCACCACGCCTGGCTAAATTTTTATAGTTTTAGTAGAGACAGGTTTCACCTGCCTCGGCCTCCCAAAGTGCTGGGATTACAGGCATAAACCACCGCACCTGACTATAACCTCATTCTTAGGCTAAAAAACATATATAATCCCGTTTGCAGAAACCTGTTTTAGGATGCTCCAGTTTATGTGGTGATTTCTAGAAAAATTTTATGGTGATAACTGAAGATTGTCAGTCACTGAAATATTAATTACATAGTCAGTGAAGAGAAGGTAAAATATACTTCTGGGCTTCACTTTACACTAGAGATGTTTTTCTAAAACGGTGCCTATGAAGCAAATCTTTGTCCCCATTACTTCACATTTATCGTTTCAAAGGCACTTCATCTTTATTTCTGGTTGATCACCCTTTGAGGGTGGCACTCCCAAAATGCCAGCTCAAAATTTCCCTGCCCTTCAGTTTCCATGACAAGTAAGTTAACGATCTGTAAATAAATCCTGAAATGTCCTCGGGAATCTGCCACTTGAAGGAATCCTATTAGAATTCTTCTGAAATGCAAACATTTGGCTTGTTATGCGCCTGCCTGAAGTTGTACACTGGGCTTTCTGGAGGGCAGCAGACCCCTAAGAATAGAGCTCCGGGCTTTCCTTTAGTTCCTCTCATTGTTTTTCAGGGACAAAAATCGTTATCTTATGTTGTTTTTTTTTTTTTTTCCAGAGGAGTAGGAGGAAGATCTAAAATAGTTAGGTCTGGCAGCTTAATCTGGGTTGGCTGTCTCTGCCGGCAATCTGTAAAATGTGTTTTTCAAGGATAAGAAGTTTGGTCCTGGGCCAGAGCTCATGTCTGTCATCAGCGGGAAGATAAATGATCCCTGTAACCTACTGCTATGCTCTGTTTACCCTTGTGCTTAAACGTGAATATCTTGCCTTCCATAGGCCCAGAGCTGCTCCAAGTGGATCCTTTGCTCCTGTCAAACAGAACCTTCACAGGTCTGCCGTTTGGGTGAGCACAGTGGGGCCAGCCTTTTGTGAGGTGAAACTCCAAACCAGCTTCCATTCTTGGGATTGGTATGTGGTTTTTTCATGTTGCCTAAGAGGCTCAGGAAGGGAACTTGAGGTGTTTGTTTTTCCATGCCTGCAAAGGCCACTTCCTAAGAGGTGAGAAGCAAATGTACATGCCTGCAAGGTATCTGTGAATGCAGCCACCGAGAGTCTCGGGGCAAGAGCTCTCCAGGGGAATCTGGCATCTATTCATCATGCGAAACGTCATTCTAGCTAGAACTGGGCCTGGGCTACGCTTAAAGCTTAAAGGGATGCTTGTTAAACCATGTTTCCTGTTTCCTGTAGAATTTAACCACACTAGTGCTGAAAATGTCAAAGCTCATAGTAGAGGGTTAAGGTGTGAGAAAGGGAAGGCATTGGCAGAAGGCCAGCAGTGTGACCAGGTCCTTCTCCACCCTCTTCTCCCATCCCTTGCCTCCCTGGAAAAGCTGGTTTCCTCAGGAGTCACTCCTTCAGCAGCCGTACAAGGCAAACACCTCGGGGAAGCCTGGCACAGGCTGGGGTTGCCTCTCGCCTGCCCCTGCCCTGCCCCTGCCCTGCCTCCTGCCCCAGCAGACAGTGAATAAGCCACCCGGTTGGCTCAGCTTCCCCAAATCCCATATCCCACGCTGGGGCACAGGTATCTAGGAGGACAGGACTGCGTCGCTGGGAGGTGGCGCTAGAAGGATGACAGGAGCCATGGAATCAAAATAGCACAGTCAACTCACTTCTACTGAAAGATTCACAAAGGAAAGGTTCAGTTCTGTAGCTTGTAAGTTCAAGTCAAACATTACTTTTTATCTGACTTTGTTTACTTGTTTTTTGAGACAGGGTCTCCTCTGTCACCCAGGCTGGAGTGCAGTGGCACAGTGGTGGTTCACTGCAGCCTCCAACTTCTGGGCTCCAGGATCCTCCTGCCTTAGCCTCCCAAGTAGCTGGGACCACAGGCATGCACCACGATAGCTAACTAATTTTTTTTAAGAGACAGGGTCTCACTATGTTGCCCAGTGCTGGTCTCAAACTCTTGGGCCCAAGCAATCCTCCCACCTTGGCCTCCCAAAGTGCCGAGATTACAGGTGTGAGCCACCACGCCTGGCCGAACATTACTTTTTTATAAGACACATATTTTTTTCTGAAATAAGGTCCAGTGAAGCCCACGTTGTTTGCGTTTAAGAAGCCATGACCCAAAACAGCACTACCCATTCCCGCCCAGGCTTGTTGCATTCACCCATTTAATCGCTTATTCAACGCGCACACATGGGGCTCCAGCCAAGTGCCAGATGAGAAAGACGCAGGCCCGTCTCAGGAGCTCGCAGTGTAGCAAGGAGAAAACAGGTTAATGTGTGGTTTCCAGGCAGTAGCTAGGGCTCAGATAAGGGGCAGCAGAAGTGGTCACGGGAGCCCAGAGAAAAGACCCCAAATCAGCCTAGGCGCAGCTAGAGAGAGACAGTGGCCACTGGACTGAGGGAAGGAGAGACTCACCTACCAAGCAGGTACACTGCCCTGGTTAGGGGTTGCCTGCCCTGGCCTCTGTTTCTTCACCTGCCAGATAAGCAGTCAGAGGAGTGACTCTAAGCCCTTGCCGTATTGATAAGTCTGTGGCTCCCTTCACCTACATCTCTGCAGAGCTCAGTAGCTCTCAAAAGACAGAGCCCAACCTCAGGGCAGTGCAGTGGTGTATGCTGGGGCTGGGATGTGTTAGGGTCATCCTGACTCTAGGATGCAAAGGTGGCCATTGCTGGCCCCAGGGTTTCATAAATTGCTTTGCAAATGAACAGTCTCGTGTGGGCAACATCGGTTCTGAAATCCTGTCAACTAGGTGTAATGTGCAGGCCAGGTGGAATTCAGGGCATGTGCTCACAGAGGAACCACCAGGGATTCTGGCTGTGGCAAAGGTGCTGCAGATTTGCCCCTGGGTTGATTTGTTCCCAGATGGAGAGCACCACAGCCAGCCACACCCTAGAGCACATTCCCCCCATTCCCTCAGCACCCCAGCAGCCCAGCAGCCCTCTCTGTCCATTCATTGTTTAGGCAGTACCTGAAAGAAATCTCGCCTCATCTGGTCAGCTACCCTAAGCCTATCTGTAGGGAATTTCACATCCTCTTCCCCCACCAAAAAATACACGTCATTTTGTGTAAATGTGAAACTTCAGGGACTCTTGCCTCATAAATGCATGTGTTTTTGTCTTGTATGCAGTGCTATTTTCAAGACCAATATTTAAGTCTTTCTGGTGAATTCCTGCCCATCTGTCAAGATTGAGCCTGCATGGCCTCCTCCTATCCATCCTGTGGGCTTCCATAGCCCTTTGTGCCATCACCACCAGAGCTTGAGAGCACAGTCTTGCAATGTATCTGCTGACACGTCCATCTCCCCAGCTGGCCCTGAGCGGATTCTCAGGGGTGGGAACCGTACAGTGCCTGGCTTCCATCACCTGATACTAAGGCCTCTGCTGACACCAAAGCTCTGGAAATGTTGCAGTCAATTCCAAGTGTCTTTTTCTCAACTATTCTCATCTTAATTTTTGTGGTCTCAGTGCCTTCCACAACGGTTTACTCTCTTACTCAGATTTCACCTATCTCACTGAATGGTGGTGTTGGGTCACTTGGGGTCAGAAAACCCTTCCAAAAATGCTGACACTGTGGCTATTACTATTGCTGTCTTCTACCAACATCCATGAAATTGTGGCATGCATGCTTATTAGCCTGCAAATGAGGTAAGATCTCAGTTCTTGATGGTATGGAGCACTGCAGGGAGAGGAAGTGTGCACGCACAGGCCCAGGGGCCTGGGGGAGCCCAGCCTGCTGTTGGAACTGCCAGGAGAGCAGATGACTGCAGCACACCCTTGCTGTGTGGGGTGGCAAGCAGCCTCTTCCTTCAGACTTCTGCCCAAATGTGACCTCATTAGATTGGCCTTCCCTAACCATCCCAGCTGACACAGAATCTCACATCACTCCCTGTCTCCTATCTTGCTTTTCTGTCTTTCATACGCGTACCACATCATCTCATGTATTTGCTATCTGTACTTCCCTACAAAATGGCAAATCCTATCAGAGAAGGAACTTTGTTTCATTCACTGCTGTAATTAATTCTACCACTTAGGACAGTGCCCCACCCTGGTTTGTATCATGGGTTAGAGCCTGTAAGCCATGCCAGGAGCTTGGGTGAATCCTGGGAGGTCAGGAGAGCCTTTCAAGTATTGTATGATTTGCATTTTAGGGCAATGATCTCTTCAGCAGTTGGGAAGTTCATTGAAGGAAGGCAAGACCACAGGAGTCTGGGAGAGCAGGTGGGAGGCGGCTGCACCATCTAGGAGGAGGGTGTTGGAGTGGATTTAAGACGCTGGGCTGGAGAGGAGTGGAGGAGTGTTGAAGCTATCAAGGATGAATGGACAGGGCTTGGCGATTGATCAGATGTGGAATGCAGGTGAGTAGGGGTCACAGATGGTGATTTGGGTGACTGGCAAATGGTTCAGGGCATTCAGGGGAAATGGGGGGTATACCTGGAGGTAAGATGTTCAACTGGGGCAAAAGTTTGACTTACTGTTCTCTGCTGAACTGTGAGAAGGGCTGTTATCCTGTGATCATTACTTGACACGGTCCGATGGCAAGAAGTGTATTGCTGGTGCCAGGGTCAGAATGCGGGAGTGTCTCAGTCCTGTGTTCACAGACCCTAAAGGAGAAGCAGGTTACAGGGGTTTCTGGTAGTTGTTTCTGCAGCCAGCTCCAGCTTAGACAGCCCTCATTTAAGCTGATGTTTTTACACTTCTCCAATTTCTGTTTTTTAATATTTTTACATTTTTAATTTATATGCCACAAAAAGCACAATTCTTGGGCACACATCACTGTGAATATTTATCTTTGCATACACCCATGGAACCACCTAAATCAAGATTCGAAACCTTTCCATATTTCCAGAAAGCTATTTGTGCCTCTTCCAAGTCCAAGGTAACAATGCTCACCCAAAGGTAACCTCTGTCTGACTTTCATCGTCTAGGATCAACATTGCTGATTCTTGAACTCCATGTAAATAGAATTGCACAGTATGTACTTTTTATATGTGTCTTGTTCTTTCAACATCATGACTATGAGGTTGACCTTTCAGAAATTTGCTGTTTTTATCATAGCTGTGTAATGTTCCATTGTACAAATATGCCATAATTTGTTTACCATTCTCCTGTTGATGGGCGTCTGGGTTGTTTAGAATAAAGCTGAAATAAACTCTCTGGTCTAAGTCCTTTTTGCGTTTACTCTCTTTTGGCAATTCCAGGAAGGCCTGTGTTTCGCGTGTGTGGATGTGCATTATTAAAGGAAAACCTTCTCGACAAGGCCTCTGCCTGGGGTACCTTTGAGAATCAGCAAATCCAAAGAGCAGTGGACAGAAGCTCTAAATCACCAGTGACCAAGGGTAATGTCACATGCCCTCAATTATTTCTGTTTTATTAGGGATCAGGAGAATTTGGGGGAAATCTATAAGCGATTTTGAGCAGTTATTCTCATGCGCTTATAAAGACTTTCACCTCTTGCAAAGGAGCAGGGCTGGGGAAAGAGACAGAACCGGGATGTAGTTTGGGCCCCATGTACCTGGAGAATGGTATTGAGCTCCCTATAGCATGTGGCCACCAGTTAAGGGAATGGTTTTTCTATATCACAAATGGAAAATATTCTCATTTCTCTGTCATTGCAGTCATACTGTAAACCATCCTTCACTAGGGTTTGAATGAAAGAGGTAATCTAAATTCTGCTAAAGAACTTCTCACATCCTTGATTGCTGATGACTATGGCATCCTCATAGAGGCCATTTCCCTTCTAACTTTTTTCCCAAATATTTCTGATCCTCCCTGGACAACTCTACTAGTAAATATTCAGAGATTCCTAATCCTAGACTTTTCAGGCATCCCAGATTTTAGAAGAGAAAGAGAATTCTCATTAGTTAAGGACTTGCTATGTGCCAGGTACTATGTGATGTAGTGTGCATCCATTTCCTTATTTAATCTTTACAGCACAGCGAGATAGGTTTTATTATTCCCCTTTGACAGATGAGGAAACAGAAGTGCAGAGAGGTTAATTAATTTGCCCCAAATCACAGAGCAGAGCCAGGATTTAATCTGAGATATATTTGGCTGTCTTGCCTACAGCAGATGGCTCCTAACTGTGTCTGAATGGGTGTGGTGGCTCACACCTGTAATCCTAAAATTTTGGGAGGCTAAGGCAGGAGGATTGCTAGAGGTCAGAAGTTCAAGACTTCCCTGGGCAATATAGCAAGACTCTCATTTCTACAAAAAATAATAATAATAAATTAAAAATAAAATAAGTGTCTCTGACCAGACCTCCTAGCCTGGCTCACACTGTCTCTATAAAACATTCATATGGTCTAAAAAAAGTATTGTCACTCAAATGACTGTGAGATTCCACTGTCCTTTTATAACTTCATGATATGGAAAATAGTCACAGTTGGCTGGATGTGGTGGCTCACACCTGTAATCCCAGCACTTTGGGAGGCCAAGGCAGGCAGATCATCTGAGGGCAGGAGTTTGTGACCAGCCTGACCAACATGGTGAAACCCCGTCTCTACTAAAAAATACAAAAATTAGCCACGTATGGTGGCAGGCACTTGTAATCCCAGCTACTCAGGAGGCTGAAGCAGGAGAATTGCTTGAGCCTGAGAGGCAGAGGTTGCAGTGAGCTGAGATCATGCCTTAAACTCCAGCCTGGCTGACAGAGTGAGACTCTACCTCAAAAAAAGAAAAGAAAAGAAAAGAAAATAGTCACGATCTTGAGGCTAAAGTGATGTAACCCAGAATCACATGGGTCCTCTGTGAAAAAGCTTAAGGTGACCCAGGATGCAGTGGTGACTTCCAGAAACCTGGAGATCAAAGGTGAGCTACATGAAGGCGTGGAAGGTGCTGAGCGCAGTCCCAGCTTGGGGCGAGGGCACTTCCCACCCACCCCGAGGGCTGTGATCAGCCCCTGCCTCCTCCCAGCCCTGCATTGGCAGCTGCACACAATGCTTGCCCCTGCTCCATGTACCCTGGTAGCAGAGCCAGCATAATTTCATGCTTCCTGATTTCTAAGGATAGTGAATCAATCTCCCCTCCAGTTTGCCTAGAAGAGGAGCTTATTTAGATAAACGCCTCCACAGAAACAGTTGTGGAAATCACTTAAGAAAACAAGAGGCTGCTAAAGGAATGCTCTGCGCACTGTGTGGAACAATTTGCCGTCAACACGGGCGATCCTAGGTGGGGAGCAGCACATCTGCTGCACGTCCTTCCCAAAAGGAGCCCCGCTTATCCTGGATGCTGAACTGCAAATAAAAACAGCAAACACCAGAGTCCTAGAGTCAGGGGGAGGGGGCTGGGGACAGAGGTGAATGAAGACTTTCCTCCCTGGCTTCAGATGAGCCCTTAGACAGTTCTCAGAACTCCTAAAGTCCTAAGTGGTCTCTAAGTTACTGTCACACCATACCCATTTTAAGGGGGTTCAGGGGACCTGGCTGATAGGACCCTCTCCTGGGACACTCCTCTAGGCACCCCTCACCATGCCCTGGAGGTGTTGGACTGACAAGAGACTGCTCGCTTTAGGGGACAAAGGGCACTGGGGAGTTGAGACTGCAGAGAGGGAACCCAGGGAGGAGCGCTGGCCTCGGGATAGTGGAATCCAGCTGCCATAGAAAACTGGGAAGTGGCCTCCGAGAAGCCTCACCTCCAGTTTAGCCAAACAGTGAGTCCCGGAGCATGCTGCTGGCTCCTGGCAGGCCTGAGCAGTTTCTATTACAAAAAGAAAAGGAGGGGAAAGGCTATGAATGCTGGCCTGGTTCCCAGAACAGAGGCTTCGGGGAAAATGGAAACAGCTGTTCACCCGGCCTAGTGGGCTTGGCAAAGGCAGGTCAGTGCAGAAGCAGAGGAAAACGTGGAGCCCCCAGGCTCTGCTCCCTGGGGCCAGAATCACCCATGCCCCACCCCTTCAAGTCTCAGCTCAGACATGGTGGGAGTAGAAAGAGCCCTGGATTGGGAGTTTCGGTTCTGGCTGAGCTCCTAACCAGCTTCCTCACGTGTCCAGGAATCCTGGACTCACAGTTCCCAGAGCCCAGGAGGATCCCTCACCCACTAGGATGACTCACACAGTCCTGCCAGCCCTGGCTGACAACGGTCTCTCCCATCCTGAGCTGCTGCCAGGTCATTGCATCCTCATGGCTCCCTCCAGGCACCCTGCTGGACAGAGCTTGATGGAAGAGTGGAGAACCCCAGCCACAGGGCTCCTCTGCTCTCATCCCACCTTAGGTCTGCCCCAGCCCTGTGAGGTCCGGCCCCTGCCTCCTGTGCCTTTCATATCCCCAACAATTCCGGGGACGAGGGGGACTCAGGAAGTATTTAATGGCCTGGTTAATAATGAGCCCTGGCTGGGCACGGTGGCTCCCACCTGTAATCCCAGCACTTTGGGAGGCCGAGGCAAGCAGATCACGAGGTCAAGAGATGGAGACCATCCTGGCCAACATGGTGAAACCTTGTCTCTACTAAAAATACAAAAATTAGCTGGGCATGGTGGCGGGTGCCTGTAGTCCCAACTACTTAGGAGGCTAAGGTAGGAGAATCGCTTGAACCCAGGAGGTGGAGGTTGCAGCAAGCCAAGACTGCGCCACTGCACTCCAGCCTGGCGACAGAGTGAGACTCTGTCTCAAAAAATAACACAAAATAAAATAATTTTTAAAAATGAGCCCTGTCACAGCTTATGATTTGGGGTCCAATAAATCTGGGTTCCGATTTGAGCCCTGCTGCCAGCCGGCTGGGAGTCTGAGACAAAGGCCTTGGCCTCTCTAAGGCTCAGCTTCCTCGGCACCGAAGTGGTGGATGCTTCACAGAGCTGATGGGAGGATAAAGGAAATAAGCGTATGCCAGCAGAGGGGTTTAGTAACAGTGTTCATCTCTCCATGCATCTGGAATCCTTGCCCACTCTCTCTAGACACAGGCTCAGAAGCCAATGGAGCCTTTCAGGGCAGGAACCTCATTGGTTTTAGGGTCACATCTGTTGCTATGGAGGCAAATGGCACATCTGCTGGGCTCCACACTAGCCTGGGGAGAGGCCTTATGGTGCGACTGTTTCCCAACCGGCAATGGTGAGGTGTGCAGCAGGGCCCCGTTTAAACACAGAGAGGCGGGAGCCCTCGCCCTGCACCTAAGATTTGTAGGACACCTGCTCCCTGATGCGCTCCCCAGGCCTCACCTCTTGGTGGGAGTGAAGGAAGTGATGGGATGAGTCACCACAAAGACCCTTCATAGGACACATTAACTTTACAGAATAATGTTTCTGATACAGAGTGGAGGATTTTTTTACTTTTTTTGCCCTCGATCACTGAAAGAGTAGAGGATTTTAACTACACATAGCGTGCTCTGGCAATTGGCAAATTTAACCCCTGCTTACCCTAAATCTTTTTTTTTTCTTCGAGACGGAGTCTTGCTCTGTCGCCCAGGCTGGAGTGCAATGGCAGGATCTCGCCTCACTGTAACCTTCGCCTCCTGGGTTCAAGTGATTCTCCTGCCTCAGCCTCCCAAGTAGCTGGGACTACAGGTGTGTGACACCATGCCCAGCTAACTTTTTGTATTTTTAGTAGAGATGGGGTTTCACCGTGTTAGCCAGGATGATCTCGATCTCCTGACTTCATGATCTGCTCACCTTGGCCTCCCAAAGTGCTGGGATTACAGGCGTGACCCACCACGCCCAGCCAGGAAAGGGGTTCTTAGCCCTATTTTTCAGACAATGGCATTGAGTTCCAGAGAGGTTGGGCAATTGCCCCAAAGTCACACAGCTTATTATTCAAAGCACAGTAACTCATGCCCCCAGAGTTGACTTCCTGTCTTCTCACCACAAGCCAGGGACGAACAAACACCGCTGTCTGGCCTCGTATACTGAGTTTTGGTGAGACATTCTGCACACACACACACCCCCACGTGCGCACGCACACACCCGCATACGTGCTCTGTTTCTTTCCTGGGTTCAGCTTCCTGTCCCTAAGTGCAAGAAAGAAACCTGGAGACCCGGAGATCAACTCCCCCCACCCCATGCTGTAGACCTTACTTGGGTGGTGGGTGGTGAAAGAAGTAAACATGTTTCATCCACAGATAGATTTCTTTGACATAATTTGAGACGGCTGTTCAGAAGAAATGCAAACAGAAGGAGCCCTGCCATGCTCTCTTTCTGGGGGAGATTTGTATCTGCAGAGAATCTGCACTGATGCAGCCAAGTTTTCTCAGAGGTCTTCCTTTGTCCGGTCCAGGAAAAATTAACTGAAAGTGGGACACCTTTAAATGTCTGCAAGTAACATTTCCCATCAATTCTCTTAGGGCTGCTCCCTGTAAGGTTTTGTCTACGTAACAAGACCATCTTGGCTCCTCAGGCCTCCTCATCTCCTCCCATAACCTGTTTTGCCCCATCCACGCCCCCATTCTTTCTGTAACCTCAGGATGGTACATCTACCTCTGAACCCCAGGGGGATAGAGGTAATCACTCTATGGTTCTCCCCCATGTGCACATTAACAAATTTTTATGCTTTTTCTCTTATTAATCTGCATTTTGATGCAGATAATCACTGAGATGATTTTCTAATGAACCTACAGAGGGCAAAGGAGTTTTTCCCTTGGCCCCTACTGTGGCTTCTCTGGACTGTGAGACCACCTTTAGTCTTGCCCAGGCAGGTTCTGAGGCAGGAGAATAGGGTCTGGAGGCAGGAAACATAAGACCAATTCACATCGACTAACTAGAACTAAATCAAAAGGAAAATCCCAACTTTCCACACTTAAGTACCAAAAGGACCAGAGGCCACTCCCTTTGTAAATCCCACCCCCCAATAATCCCTCTCTGGCTGGCAAATGAAAATGGAAAGTGCCTCTGATTAGTTGCTTTCTGCAATCAATTAGACATTTGCATGAGAGAGTAACTTCCCTTCAGCCTCTGATTGGTTGCTTTCTGCAACCAGTCAGACCGATTGCAGGCCACTACTTCATTTGCATGAGGTGTACACCAAGTGGCCAATGGGAAACCCCTAGAGGGTATTTGGACCCCAGAAGATCCTGTAACCAGGGCCCTTGAGCTGCTGCTCAGGCCCGCTCCTACCTGTGGAGTGTACTTTCATTTTCAATAAATCTCTGCTTTAGTCGCTTCATTCTTTCCTTTCTTTGCTGTGCATTTTGTCCAATTCTTTGTTCAAAACGCCAAGAACCTGGACAACTTGCAGTCAATACCCTCTACCAGTAATAGTTCCAGCTGTCTCCACACACCCAGAGGCTCGCCCTAAGCCCTGCTCTGTTGAGGCCCTGGGCAGTGGAGCCACAGGAGGCACCTCTGACCCAGTGCTCTGTCTCAGGCTGGTGCGGGCCAGGGCCTGAGCCTGGGCAGAGCAGCACTGCACCCCTGTGAATCACACACCTGGCAGGGGCTGTAACAGGGCTGCATGGCCACCACCAGGCAGCTGCTGGCAGGACTAGGTTAGATGGTGGCATGCAGGGCAGGCAGGGGCTTCTGCACGGAAGAGGAACTGTGGCACGTCAGTCCCACCAGAAAACCCCGTTCATCACCCATATGTTCAGCGGCCACACCATGCACTGCCTCCCCTGTGGAGGATGCAGTACAGAGGCTGCTGAGTGAGTGTGGAGGCAGCCAGGGCAGAAGCTGGGAGGCATACGGCACAGCGATGACGAACAAAGACGCTGGAGTCCCACGGTTTCAGATTCAAATCCAGACTCCATCTCTTAGCAGATGGATGATGTTGGAAAATCACTGAGTCTCCCTGTGTGCCTGTGTCCTCATCTGTAAACTGGGATAAGAATAGCACCTCCCCCAGGGGTTATGAAGTGATTTAAATGCAATGCCTAGCCTGTAGTGATTGCTTCATCCATGGTTGTTAGTAAGAGGTCAGTGAAATGCCCTGTTTTTGCACCTGTGGTGCCATGGAAATAGAAGTTATTCTTGGGACTGCTTATCACTCTTAACATGTCATAGGTTTCACATTTTGTTTATTTCCTGTCTCACCATTTGGAACACAATCTCCATGAGGGCAAGGATTTAAGACTGTTTTGTTCACTGGTGTGTCCTCAAGTGTCTACAAGACTCTGTGCATAATGGAAGCTTGATTTTTTGAGTGAAAGAAAAACAGAAAAAAAAGAGAGCGAGAAAGAGGAACTGAGAAAGAAAAAAGTAAAATCTCCTTGATATACAGATGACAAGAACTGTACTGAGGAGCCATCGCAGGCCAGAGACCTGCCCTGCCTGCTGTTTTTATGAAGGGCATGAGAAACAACCGTGACCCCTGGAAGCTGGACTGGCTTAGGAGACACACAGGGAGGGAGGGGAGCCTCAATCAGACTTAGGAGACCAGAGCAGCAAGGAAAATAGACCATGACCCAAAGGCTTGCTCAGTCCCACCTGACTTAAGGTTTCACCAGTTCCTAAGAGCAGCCAGTTAGGACTCGGCACACAAACCCCCTGATTAGCATGTGTTATTTACTGCAGGGGTCCCTAACCTCAGGGCCTGTTAGGAACCGGGCCACACAGCAGGAGGTGAGTGATGGGTGAGAGCATTACTGCCTGAGCTCCATCTGCTGTCAGATCAGTGGCAGCATTAGATTCTCACAGCAGCACAAACCCTACTGTGAACTGTGCGGGCGAGGGATCTAGTTTGCCTGTTCCTTATGAGAATCTAATGCCTGATGATCTGAGGTGGAACAGTTCCATCCCGAAACCACCCCATCCTCCTTGTTCATGGAAAAACTGTCTTCCACAAAGCTGTTCCCTGGTGCCAAAAAGGTCAGGGACTGCTGACTTATTGGACAAGGAGTGATGCAAACATTCACGGCATGCTGAGTTGTAGCCAGTTCTCATTCCGAGCATGAGTTCGGGCATTTCAGGACATACTTTCAGCTGCCTGTTGAGGCTCCTTAAGGCTAATCAGAAAAGGTTTCCCAACAAGGTAAGCTCTTAGGAAACAGTGCCAGCAAGATCCCGAGTGAGCAGGCCACGTGGGCAGCCCCTCGGGAAAGTCGCCTCTGCAGGCCTCCCTGCAGTCTGTGTGAGCTGCTTGTTACACACAGCTTCCGCCTTGGACAGTAGTCCGGTGGGGCTGCGCATTAGGGAGAAGGGGTAGCTTTGTGGCCAGCTGAGGGAGCCCCTCTTGGTCTAGAAGGTGCTAGCTGTCAGCCATGTTTACCCTACCATCAATAGCCTGTTCTGAGGCCCTGCTGAAACTCACCATTGGGCTTGTGAGGTGGAGTGAACTACTTTTCTGATTGAAAATATGCTCTCTAGGCTGGGCGCAGTGGCTCACGTCTGTAATCCCAGCACTTTGGAGTCCAAGACCAGCCTGGCCAACATAGTGAAACCCTTTCTCTACCAAAAAAACAAAAATTAGCCAGGCTTGGGGGCACGTACCTGTAATCCCAGCTACTCAGGAGGCTGAGGCAGAAGAATCTCTGGAACCTGGGAGGCAGAGGCTACAGTGAGCTGAGACTGTGCCACTGCACTGCAGCCTGGGCAACCAAGCGAGACTCTGTCTCAAAATAATAATAATAATAATGCTCTCTAAAGCCCACTGGCAGATAAGACCTGGGTAGACGGCAAGGGAAGACTCTGAGGATGGGGTGAGGAGGCGTCTCTAGAAACTGGAGGATCTGACACACTCACCAGTGGTAAAGACAGGAAGGGAAGGGGCAGGAGCAGACTCAGGCTCTGAGTGGGAGGACATCAAGGGAAGGACAAAGCAGAGGGCTCTGCGGAGCCTGACAGGCCAGGCTTTCCAGGGAGAGGTCCAGGGCCACTGAGAGCCATCCAAGCAGCATCTCCAGGCCCCGGAGAGAGACTGGAGGAAACAGATCTCATTGCCTATTTTGCACTTTCCCGGATACTGACTAGGTTATGCCTACTCACATTTTTTTCTCATTTTTCTTCTGAACTATTTGTCTATTTCCCCCTCCCTCCACCCCACCAGGCATGCAGGACTCTCCATATATTCTTGATGTTTATCTTTTGTCACTTACGTGCTACACATATCTTTTCCTAGCGTGTGGCTTATCTTTTGAGTTTCTTTAAAGTACTTGTGATGAACCAAGTTTCTTAAATTTAATGTGGTTGAAATCACGAATCTTTCTTTTTATGATTTCTGATTTTTTTGGTGTGTTATAGTTAAGAAACTCTTCCTTACTCCAAGATCAAAGAGATATTCACTTCCATTTTCTTCTGGTCAGATATCCCACCCACACGGCTGCTGCTGTTGTTTGGAGATCTGTGTCCAAGGCAGGGATGGGCAGCCCCCAAACCTGCTGTGCTGTGCCCGGACACCAGGAGGACAAGTCAGAGCCTGTACAACCTTAGGGTGCCTTTCCTGTAAACCAGCCCCAGCCATCATTGGGTACAAGCTACTGCTCCTAATCTACCCCTTACCCATACTTTGGCCAACACAAAAGGTGCCAGTGAGCCTGAAGCCATAAGATCCATGTGGCAGATTTGAGGGCCCCAGGTGCTGCATTTAACTAGGGGTACTCAACATACTGTGATCAGCACAGATCTGTCTGCTCACCACATGCCAGGATCTGCCAGGGACCATCTCACAGCTAATGATAAATCCTCCTGTCAGGACCACAAAGCAGGGCTTTGTGACACTGTGTTAGCCCACATCGACCCGGGGCAGGGCTCCAGGCGGAGCTGGTCAGCCCAGGCCACTGCAGACAATGGAGCCACAGTGGGGCAGGGCTCTCAATCGAAGTCAGCATGGAGGATGGTGACAGGAAGCAAACACCCTGGAAGCAGCCAGGTCCATGCACACCTCCCCAAGGAGGGAGGGCAGGGTAGGGCAGGGTGGGGCGGGCTCTGCAGAGTAAACTGGGCAGCTTGAATCTTGCAGCATCTGGCTAGCACCCAGGCAGGCTCCACAGATGCCCGCCCGGGCCTGATTTTCCTGTTCTCAGTCTCCCACGTCTGCCAGGAGGCCTTGATAAATATTCAATAGCTCTGGCCTCAGAGCCTGTGTCTGGAGGACATTCGTAGGCAGTGAACTGTAGAGAAGCTGAGAGGAGGCCTTTAAAGGAGCCCCAGACCTCAGCCTCTCCATTCTCCTCGGCATTGGGTTTTACAGGGTCCCAGGGGAGCCACCCACCTGCAGGCCTGACCCCCTGAGTTCGACGTGTGGGTTCCCTGAGCCCAGCTCTCAGGGAAGAAAGAGGCAGAATTCAGGCTGCTAGAGCAGCCGGGATGAGAGAAGTAACGCCGGCAAATGTGGTATTTAATGGATATTTTTAAACACCAGTAGCAAATACAGTCATTTCTGGGACTTTTTTTTTTTTTTTTAGAAGATGCTGAATTAAAAATTCAGCATCTTCGCTCATTCTTGATCTCCTTCTGCGGTTCCAGTTGAGCAGCCCCACAGGCTGCAGGCTCACTTCCGCCGCACGCCCCCCACCTGCCGCCACACAGCTTCCTGCCCCGCACCGCCCAGCTCACCTGTTGGCCATCAGACATCGCTCACGACCGCTCCCTCTCACCACAGACAGTGGTTCCAACCATTTTGAGTATGAAGTTTCTCATTTCGCTCAAAATATTTGACAGACTCCCTGCACCATTCATTATATTAGACACACAGAGTCAAATATATATTAAACTTCAATGAAATCAATTCTATATTGGACTTCTATAACACATCCACTGCCTGAGAAACTACATAATGATCAAAGCGACTGTGAATTCAGTAACCACATTGTGCAATTATATTTTACTTATCACAGAAGTATCTAGACACCTTTGAGAGCCAAAGGGACATCCATGTGCAAAGGATGCGATTTGTTCAATCTAAAGACAGGGGAGAGGAGGGTGTGTGTGTGCGGGGGGCAAATTTGCTGGCCCCTCACAAAAGCTCTAGTTTTGGAAGGAGAGTCCCAGTGTCCACAGGCCCAGCGGTTCCAAGCATTGCTGGGTCCTCCACTGAAAGAGCAAAGGACTCACAGGGCTCCAGGTGCCTGGTAATAACGTGGAATTGGCCGGGGCTGCCTGCTGCTGAGGAAGTTCTTGTCAGGTCTGACCTGAGTGGGAGCACTGGTGGTAGTCAGAGTTTCTCCCCTTCGGTGTGACATAGACCCCTTGGAGTGAAAATGTTGGAGGTTTCTCCTGATAAGCGCATTGCAATTCAGGGGCTCCCCGGGGTCCTGGAGTCCATGTATAGGCTTCATGGACCCCACGTGGAAACCTCTAGGATTCAGAGGTCTCGGAAGCTCTTCCCGTCCTAAGAGTGTGGTTTCTAATTTGCTGGAGTCCGCTGTACTTTCCTTCCCTGGCAGAGCCATTTTGGAGGATGGGAAGATGCGTCCTCTCTACCACCGCATATGCAGTCGACGGTGACTGAGGGGAATGTCATGGTGCCACCTTGTGCTTCTGTCCTGAAACTGCACCTCCTCTGGGGTCCACACTCAGGTCCACACTGCCCACCTCCCATTCCATGGGCCTCACTGTCCACCACTCTCCCACCTCCTTACTCTGACCAAGCCACAAGGACTCCTTACATCCCTGCCTTGGGGCCTTTGTACTGACTGTTCCCTCTGCCTGAAGTCTGGGTCGAAAGCCATATACACAAGTGCAGTTTGTCCAGCCATAACATGAACCAAGAAGAAAAGCACATGTTTATGAAGATGCCTTTCTTTTCACTTGACCTAAGATGAGAAAATATCACAGCAGTACCTTAAAGAATTGTTTGAAATTTGAGGCAGCTTTGAGGAGAGACTGAGGGAGATGAGAGGGTGTAGTAGTCAGCTCTCATTAAGTTTTGCTGCAGTAACAAATAGCCTCAAAAGTCTCAGTGGCTAATAGCAACAGAAGTATTTCTCCCTCAAGTTGCTTCTTTTTTCTTTTTTTTTTTTTCTTTTTGGAGACAAAGTCTTGCTCTGTCGCCCAGGCTGAAGTACAGTGGCACAATCTTAACTCACTAAAACCTCCACCTCCCGGGTTCAAGTGACTCTCCTGCCTCAGCCTCCCAAGTAGCTGAGAAGACAGGTGCCTGCCACCATGCCCAGCTAATTTTTGTATTTTTAGTAGAGATGGGGTTTCACCATGTTGGCCAGGCTGGTCTCAAATTCTTGGCCTACAGGCGTGAGCCACCGCGCCTGGCCTCAGTGGCTTCTTTACGGTGGGGAAGCTGTGTCTGCTTCACTGCAGGACAGAGGAGTGAATAAATTGCTGGGAAGTCTCACTTTCATCCCCTTAAACGAGAAAGCAACGCCGAATGAAGAAGCCGGGCCCCCTGCTTCCTCACATCAAGAGCCTTTCTGAGGCTCCTGGCTTTCTTGCCTTCACAGAGCAGGACTGAAGCTGGCCCTGCTCCACGGGAGTGACCTGCAGCCAAGGGGCTGGACAGAGCCTCCCGCCTGGCTCTGAGTCTCCCAACCAACACGCACATTGACCCAAAAGTTCCCAAGAACTCTGCGGGGACTGCACAACCCCGAAGCCCTTCTACTCCGACTGCCACAAGAGGGAGGACGAAGGCTTCTGGGTGCCATTAGAAGACTTCAGGCAAAGAGAAGGAGGAAAAGAATCCTAAGGAAAGCAGAGGCCAGGAGAAAAGAGAGGAAAGAGGAGGATGCGGCAGACGTGTGGAGCGTGGCAGCCATCAACCTGGAGCCAACCCTGACCTCTTCCCAGCCTCTCATCTGAGCCTCTTCTCTCAGCAAAACGGGCACTGGAATGACCCACCTGGAAAACTGATGGGGGATTAGTTTCCCTCCCTTGAAAGATCTCTTTTCTCAGCCACAGGAAAACAAGTTTCAAAGTTGATTGGGAAAGGGGGGGTGGGGTTCAGATATGGAAAGAATGAGGAGGGAACAGATGGTGCCTGCTAAGGCGACCAGATTTTTTCCCCCAGTTAATCTGGGAATGACCTAATTTACATACTATTTGCATAAATTTCCATTTCAAATTAAAGCTGTCCTAACTTCAAGTATACAGGAGAAAATAAATGAGATCAAGCAATCTACTGTAATTGAACTCAAGCCGGTCCTGACTTCTGTGAAATGCAGGTCAGGCTTTGAGGCCCTGGCAGGGGAGAGGAAAGGAGTAGGCCCCACTGTCTCTTTGAAGAGGGGCTGGAGGAAGCCTGTCTCCACCTCTGAAATTAGAGAAAGTCATCACGAGGTCCTGGGACAGACGTGGGAGATGAGGAGATGCTGCCTCTCCTCTGCTCTGCTCCTCCCTCCATCGCAGGGCCTCCTTAGGAGGAAGCAAAACTAGGACTGGAGCAGAAAAGCCAGAGATGCTCTCCTAAAGTCAGACGAGACTAGCTGGCATCTCACAAATGAAGCAAAGGGAAGGCCGGCGTTGGGCCCAGCCTCTTCCAGGCACAGCAAACTGGGTTCTTGCGCAGGAGGGGAGTGGGGTTCACACGCCCAAGTGCATGGGACCTGGAGGCATACACCCGTGTGGTGTGTGGGGTTTTTTTTTTTGCCTGCCTGATTCCTTAGCACTCCATCCTTTATTCTCATCCTCCACCAGTTCCCAGACCCCATCACACAGCCTCACGGACACACAAACATATGTGAGTGCCAAGAAACACACAGACACACACACACACACCCTGGGCATTTCCACCAGCCCAGCCCGTGCAGTCCCAACCTAGCAATGGGAACACTGGGAACCCTAGGATGTGTTGGTCATCTTGCTCACTCAGTGTCCAGCCCCTTTGTCTATTTCTTGGATTAACTCAGATCCAGGGAATCTGCAAGGGCAGTGAATTCCTAGGGCATTCCAGATGGGGAAAGAACCACAGCTGGGGGCGGGACAGTGCTGTGCTCCACGTGGAGTCACCGAGAAGTACTGGCTGCTGCAGAAAGAAATCCCCACCACAGTGAAGGAAGGCCAGCCAGCAGCCCTAGATGCCACTGACTGCAATGGAGGCTGAGCGGTCAAGGTGGACTTGAACCTGCCTCTCACGTGGTCCTCTGACGGATGTCCTGAGTGCAGTGCTGGCCTCCGTGTCTTCAGGAGCTATGTCTTCTCCCCTCATGTGTTGATTCATCTGCACTTAGATCCCTGTCTGTTTCTCTACACGCCTCAAGGAGGTGGGAGAAGGCTTGCTCTATCTTGATGTTCACTGGAGCAATTTCTGCTGAGAATTCTCAGGCCTCCTTGTCCCTGAAGTTAAGCCAGAAAAACTCCCTGCCCTCACTCCCCTGAAACAGGAGGGCAGAACAGCCTAGCTGTTTCAGTGGGGAGACAGTTTGAGGAAAGGAGAGGCGAAGAAAATAAAGACTGGCCAGGCACAGTGGCTCACACCTGTAATCTCAGCACTTTGGGAGGCCAAGGTGGGAGGCTCACTTGAGCCCAGGAGTTTGAGAGCAGCCTGGGCAATATATTGAGACCTCGTCTCTACAAAAAAATATAAGAGGCAGGAGGATCACTTAAGCCTGGGAGATTGAGGCTGCAATGAGCTGTGATTGCACCACTGCACTCCTGCCTGGGTGACAGAGCAAGAGGAGGGAGGGAGGGAGGGAGGGAGGGAAGGAAGGAAGGAGAGACCGGGGAAAAAGTGGGTTCATCAATATTTCAAAAAGTTATTTTGTCACATTCTTTTTTGGGAAATAATGATGCAGGGATCATATACGCTGAAAGAAAGATAGAAAAAAGGTCCAGAGAAAAGAGTAGCTAGCAAGACAAGGAGGGAAGAAAAGCTCAGATGGAGACATCAGAGTCTAATTCTGGTGAATTTTTCAAGGTTGCGCCCTCTGAGCCCCTGCCCGCCCCCAGACGCCCTCAGCCAGGCCATGCAGCACTGAGAGCCAGTCCAGGTCTGTGGGCAGCTGCTGGACAGCTGCCCGCCTGCTCATGCGGTTAAGATGAGTTCACTGCACAGTGGCACCACACAGATGCTCCTCCTGGCCAAAGAGAAGGCTCCGGAAGGCCAGGCATTCTCATTCAGCCCACCCTTTGAAGGCTCCACACCAGCAAAACCGTTTCTTTGGGGGTCACTCCGTCCCCAGCATAAGAAATACCACAGTTTAACCCAGAAGTCAGCAAACTCTGTAAAGAGCAGGACAGTAAATGTTTTAGGCTTTGCAGCCCATTTAGCCTCTAAAACAGCGACTCAACTCCCCTGAAATGCAAAAGCAGCCACAGAAAATATGCAAACAAATGAGTGTGTCTCTGATCAAATGAATAGACACTGAAATCCGAATTTATATAATTTTCATGTGTTGTGAAATTATTCTTCGTTTGATTTTTTTTTCATTTAAAATCATTCTTAGTTCACTGACCACACAAAAACAGGCTGCAGACCTTACTTGACAAGTAAGCTGGATCTTGCTTTAAGTAAGCCCTGAAGTAGAAGGTTTGGTCTTCTTAAATGCAAATTAAGAATAGACTGATTTGATTTACAGAAGAATTTACGTCGGTGATCTAAATAAAGGGTTCCCTGAATGCATTCAAAATAAGATTTGATTGTAACTTCTTCCTGCTGTGTTACCTGTCTCCCTTTTTTACTTTCAGTGTTTTTCTTTTCTTTTCTTGAGACAGATTCTTGCTCTGTCACTCAGGCTGGAGTGCAGTGGTGCAATCTTGGCTCACGGCAGCCTCTACTTCCTGGGTTCAAGCGATTCTCCTGCCTCAGCCTCCTGAGTAATTGGGATTACAGGTGTGTATTTTTAGTAATTTTTGCATGTTTAGTAGAGACGGGTTTCACCATGTTGGTCAGGCTGGTCTCAAACTCCAGACCTCGTGATCCACCGCCTCGGCCTCCCAGAGTGCCTCTGCACAGCTCTCTCAACAGTGAGCCCTCGATGTGTGAGTTCCCCCAGTTTTCCATGATTTTGAAGAGTCTGTTGTTGTATGCTAATTGCCACAGTATAACTCCAACAATGAAATGGGGCTCCACACCTATCTACAGGACACCACTCCACCAGCAGGGACCTGTGACCTTGGGGTGAAGCTGGAGAAAGGGATGAGAGACACAGAACTTTCTCTCCCTTCTCCCAGAAAGAACGTTTAGAGTGCAGTGTTTTGTTCTGTTTTATTATTGTATTTTATTTAGGTGAAACAAACATCTGGTACACAGATCTTCTTCCATTTTAAATGCCGCTGTAACCCCTTAAGGGTGTTGTAACCCCTCCTCTCCCCCATCCTGAGTGTTAATTTGAATATGAACTTAATGGACGCTAAATAAGTCAGCCAAGATGCCATTTTTAGTGCAGCCGAGCAGATGTGTTTCAGGGGAAATGTGATTGCATGGGCAACATCACCCAAAAGGCACCTCAGTGAGTGCCCTCCCACCCAGGGGAACCCAAAGGGAAGCCGTGGCACAGCCAGCATGGCCCAGTGCCACAGGGGAGAGCACGGGGTGGTTGCCCTGTCTGGGGGATTTCAATGTGAAAATGCTACCCTGTCTTCCTCGGGACCTGCCTCTGCTTCAAGTTTCCCCTCTCTTCCTATGGAGCACCTGCCACATACTGTGCAAAGGACCCTGCCCCCGACTTCAAGTGGTGCGCAGTCATCCCAGTGCTGGGAAAATAGTCTGTGCTCAACTATTTTAATGGATTAAAATCAGGCTTTCAAATTCCACCTGGCCAAGTTCCATCCCTTTCAGGAATTCTGGGTAACTCAAGACAGGCCAGGGAGTGCTTGGCTTAGCCTGGGTGCACTCATGCCCACAGTTGGAGAATTCTTGTCTGAAGTCTGAGATTCCCAGTTTGGGATTTGGCAAGGACTCGAAGAGACTCCTTAGGGTAGCTGAAAGCTGGAGCTGTCGCTGAGACTGGTTTTATCCCCTCTGCCCCACCAAGGACTGTTCCTGAAGCTGCACTGGTGATGGGGATGTGGGCTGTGGCACAAAGCAGCCTAAATCGACACGTGGGGCCTGCACTGCAGTTGCCTTTCAAGAGCGCACAGGGTCCCCTGCATTAACCACAGTGTGCACGGCTGGAAGAACAAGGTTCCAGATCTGGCTCTAGCTCTAGCTCTGCTTTTCATTAGCTGAGTGACCTCACCCTTGCTGGGCTTCCTTTTTTTTGTCTGCATAACAAGAGAGTAAAGCAGATGACCTCAAAGTTCTTCCCGATTTAAAACTCCATGGGGAGTTTCTCTTCTCTAAACTGCAACTCAGAATTGTTACGAGGATTAAATCTGATGAGGTATTTGCAAAAGTGAGATGCAGAGCTGGGATCTGCCTGGGCCGTCACTTCCAGGTACTTTCCTAAGGGATCTGCCAGCTCCATAGATCAGTGACTTAACAGAAGCCCGGCTGAGTCCAGATTAGGTCTCCCAAATCCCAGGCTCGGGGACCTGTCCTATTGAGCCACTTTCTCAAAACCAGGTGATGTTCACAGACCAGGGTAAATGGCCGGAAGCGGGGACTCCTCTCCTATGCCCATCCCCTGCTCTGAAAGTCCTGTGCCCCGTGGCATCAAACAGCCACATGTCCTTAATGAAAACCCCAACTGAAGAGTGCTGGCTCATTCGAACCCTCTGCACTCCACACGCTTCCCACTCGGTGAACGACCAGTCCAAGCTTGCACCTTCCAAGCCTACTGTTGCCCTGGCTGTCTCTCTGCAACTAGTACCAGTTGTCTGAAGCACCAAGAGGCAGGAGGAACAGGGCTAGGAGGAAAAACCCATGACGCCCACCTATGATGGTTCTGCCACCCCCAACAAAGTGTGGGCAACCCAGCAGGTCTCTAGGAAAAAGATCTGAAAGCTTCCCAGAGAAATTCCACCCAATCGGAAAAAAGAGTGGGTCTTTCCTGAGTGCTTACTGTGCACATGATCTCACTTAATGTATGCACACAACTATAGGGCAGACTGACGCATCAGCATCCCCATTTCACACAGTAGGAAATACAGCTCCAAGATGCTCAATAACTTACTCAAGGTCACGCTGTGGTAACAGCAGAGCCAATATCTGAGCTCAAGTGCATCAAGTATCAAAGTCCATGCTCTTAACCACTAAGCTGTGTCTTCTCCAAAGTGGGAACAGGTCACCTTGGTGTTGTTCACTTACACTACGGACCATTCTTTTGTCTTGAGACATTCATTTGGCAGAGAAAGTCAAATAAATCACCAGAACCTGAGGGATTAAATAAATCAACCCTAAGCAAAGACCCTACAACTTGGGAGAAATAAACGGCTAAGGTTTGCAGAGTTGCATCTCTAGGACTCTGGGAGCCTTTACAACCAAAAGGAGTTAAAGTTTAGTGATAGCATTCTAGGCTTTGGCGGAAGTCAGCCCAGGGGAAGATGCAGCTGCCCCAGCTTCAAACTCTGTCCCAACCAGGGACAACATTCAAATCAGGCAAGGGGGTTTTCTAGTATGGCCCCACCCCTATCAGATTTCCTCCTACTGCCAAACCTGGTGGTTAGAGATTTGATTTGATTTGATTTTTTATTTTTTGAGACGGAGTCTCACTCTGTCACCCAGCCTGGAGCGCTCACAGCAACTTCCGGGTTCAAGTAATTTTCTTGCCTCCGCCTCCCAGTAGCTGGGATTACAGGCTCCCGCCACCACGCCCTGCTATTTTTGTATTTTTAGTAGAGACGGGGTTTCACCGCGTTGGCGAGGCTGGTTTCGAACTCCTGACCTCCGGTGATCTGCCCGCCTCAGCCTCCCAAAGTGCCGGGATTACAGGCATGAGCCACGGCGCCTGCCCGAGATTTTATTTTATTAAGAAAAGCAGTGTTCCGGTGTCTTTCATTAAAAGGTAACCCAGTTAATTGATGGCAGAGCTGTCGACCCTCCACACTCGGGGCTGGCCTGAGCCAGGCCTCCCAGGTGGAATCTTCTGGTTATTTGGAAAATACTTTGGCTTGAAGCTGTAGGTTCTGGAGTTGCCATCGAGCGTTGGTGCAACACCACAGGATAAACTCGGAAGATCAAGCCAGAGGTCAGCATGTGGATCCACAGCCCTGCCCTCAGTTACAGGGGAGGCTCTAGGGGAAATGTGTCCTTGTCCGGCTTCAGGGAAGGAATTGAGAATACTCAACTCTCAATTCTGTGTCCAGAGCTCGACAATCACCGTGTCTAAAGGCCACTGGGCCCACAGGGAGGGTGCTGTGCTCTGTGCTGAGGATACTAAAATGCATACTGAGCCGTTCCTCTTTCCTCACAGCCCCTCCAAGTCAGCCCTCTGGCTCCTGGAAGCTGATCACTTTCCCAGAGACAGCCAATGAGTGGGACGTGGGAAAAAGAGAGGTGCTGCAGGTGAAGCTGGTCCTTGATAATTATCATTCCATCCCCTGCTGTCATCTTGCTTTACTCATATTATTTATAGGATGGGAGAATGTACCAGGCACACTGATCATGGTAGCTGTCATATACACCATTCCCGCCTAAGAAAAACTGTACAGTCACAGCCCCCAAGGAAGAAAGTATCCCCAAGCTGTCCCTTATTCAGCGTTTGTCTTGTTTTTAGCCATGTGACCCATACCTCCTCTTGGCCACCTGTGCTTGGACAGGGGTAGATGCCTCGCCCAAGACCTCCTATCTAGGGACTAGTGGGATTGTCTGGTGTGGCCCAGCTCTACTAACTCTGCCCAAATGAGAATTCAAATTAGCAATTAGGTCAATCAAATTATCTTTTCCTCTGAGAAAACTAATTTCAGAGTCTAAAGAGAATTTTTTTATAGAGACAGGATCTCACTGTGTTGGCCAGGCTGGTCACAAACTCCTGTCCTCAAGTGATCCTCCTGCCTTGGCCTCCCAAAGTGGTGAGATTACAGGCATGAGCCACCACGCCTGGTCAGGAAACTGACTTTAGAGATAAAGAGAAAATGAGCCAACTGGTAGCAGAACAAAAGTCACGAAGAAACACTTAGAAGAGGTGAGTGGGGAGCGAAGGCAGAGAGTTGTACTGATGCCAGAGCCGTAGGACCAGTGGTTCTGAACCCAAACATCTCTGCACACCCGCGGTGGCTGGCGCATACCGTGCACAGGTGGGTAACACATGGTGCTCAAGGTGGAAAACGCACCTTTTGTTGCAACTGAGGATATGTATTGTTACAACGGTGCTTGTTGGACAGAATGTTGAGAGTACTCCATGTAGAGCGGGAGAATCCCAAACGCGCACATCAGAGGGAAGAGGTAGACGATAATGACAAGTGTGTGCCGACACAACCAAGTTTCCCAGAATGTGTGAAAACTCTGTCTTGTGAGTACAGAAGAGAGCACAGCTGGGGCCATAACAGCTATTCTCAAAGACACGGGCTTGCAGAATAATCGAGTTAATGCTATAATAACCAGGGATGCAATTTCATTCCTCGAAAGGTTTGCCAAAAATTCTAGTAGTTGAACATGTGCCATTGAATTAGTCAGGACCTTTTTGGTTTCAAGTAACAGAAACCCAACTCAGAATTAACTTACAAAGGAATCTGATGGTTCACTTCACTGAAAAATCTAGGGATAGAACAGACTTCAGGGACGGCTGGATACAAATGCCCGGCGTCATCAGGAATCACTATTTCTCTCTCTTACTTTGCTTTCCTCCAGTTGGCATTATTCTTTGATTGGCAGGCTCTTTGCACACTCAACAAGGTGACCAATATTGGCTTCATGCTTTATATGGACCTCCTTCCAGCTTAGCAGCATCAGCAGATAAGGAGTAATTCCCTAGATCTACAGCACAAGTCCCAGGGGTCGTTCTCACTGGTCCACCTTGGAACATGTATCCACCTCTGAACCAATTAACAGAGCAGGGGAGAAGCTGTGATCTGAATGGCTGGCCTGGGTCATATGCCCAGTTCTGGAGGTAGGGCATGATGTCAGCCCCAGCAGAATTCGGGACCTAATAGTAGAAAATGGTTATTGCTGAAGGGATGTCAAACAGGCAGTAACAACAGCCTCAGCCTCAAACAAAGCAACTGAGCACAGCTTCTCTAGAGCAAAGGTCCTTGAACTCCTGACACTAACCTCTTACAGCTGCCTTGCATGCTAAATAACTCTCTGATCCTAGTCTCCCTGAGGTCTCACTATGCTTTCACAATGGATTTATCAATCAGGATTCTTATCTACAGACAACAAAACCCACTGATTTGTTTAAACAGAAAAAGAACTTATGGACGCATATTAGTGACTCACAGACTCTACTGGAAAGGTCAGAGAAATAGGGGTTGGCACTCTGCAGCCACAAACAATACCCAAAGCCTCACCTGTCTGGTCACAGGCTCGATCCCACTGCCTTTGGTGCATGCTACTGTTATCATCTCTGCCCCTGCTGCCTCTGGGGTTCCACGTCTCTCCGCCATGTTCCACCCACCCCATCACCAAGAACAATCCCACGCAGCAGCTTCTCCCTTACTTTTCACTCCTCTGGACTGAAATCTCATGATACTGCATCCAATCCACAGAGCCTACGTCATGTGCCTGTGTCCTAGCTGCAAAGCAGTCTGAGTAACTGAGTTCAGAGCTCCACCCTGGTGAGGTGGCACCCTTCACATGGCAGATTTCCCAAATTTAAGATGGTTCTTCAAATGATGCTGAAGGCACCAATATGACTAATATCTATTTAACTACACCACCACACCATTGTACTACACCACCCTTCGAGAAGTCAGGTCTTCTGCCTCTTCTGGGTTATGGACAGACTGAGCAATGGAGCCAACTCTTTATTTTCACATGTGATATCCCAATAAACCTTTGATTCCCTGTTCTTTGAAACCAAAAAGAAACCCAGTTAAGACAACACGATTTAGTCAATGTAATTTAGATACACTGGAGACAGTGGTTCTCATCCCAGCAGGATTGGCTCACAGAAGCTCATGGCTTCTTCTCCACAAGGAAAGGCTCCAGTGGGCCTTTTGAGGGGGTCTGGAAAGCACGGCCACATGCAGCCTCCCAGGAGTGCCAGCCCACAGACATTTAATAAGCCTTGTTCCAGAACTCTGCAAATGCCACAGTAGGCTACCACTTAACCGCAAGCCATCCCCAGCTATTAACAAGAAGCTGGGTTGCAGGTAGGGACTCCCTAGCAAGGGTCTTGCTAGTCTGATAATTTCCTTTCAGAGTCTGGAATCCTCTGGCAGTGCTTCCCAGGAGACTGAACTCTCTGACGTTCCTCCTGTGGCGTCTGCTGCTCCATCAGGAGCTGAAGTCATTCAGGAAGAAATCATTTTTGAGTATCAACTATGTCTCAGGCACTGCGCTCATGCTGGACATGCTCTGTCTCCAAGGGCCTTCAGACAAGGAAATTAGACACAGCTTAAATGGCAGGAGAGGAGGCCAGGCAGGGAACAAAAATGTTCAAGTGCCATTAACCAGAAACAGACGCATCGTTTCACTTCTTTTTTCCTTTTTTCTTTTTTTGAGACTGAGTCTTGCCCTGTCTCCAGGCTGGAGTGCAATGGTGCGATCTCGGCTCACCACAACCTCCACCTCCCAGGTTCAAGCAATTCTCCTGCCTCAGCCTCCTGAGTAGCTGGGACTACAGGTGCCCACCACCACACCCGGCTAATTTTGTATTTTTAGTAGAGACCGGGTTTCACCATGTTGGCCAAATGTTCTCGATCTCCTGACCTCGTGATCCGCCCACCTCAGCCTCCCAAAGTGTTGGGATTACAGGTGTGAACCACCACACCCGGCCTCATTTCTTAGCAGATTTGTTGATCAGGGCCACTATGGACCCACAAAGTCTTTGACCTAATATAGAAGTATAGTCATTCTATTTTCTGAGCAGGTCGACAACAAAGAAATTTCTCTGACTGGAGAATTCATTTGTGTAAAAGTCACCTGAAGATTTTGCCATTAAATACATTTAGTTATATTGAATAAATGAAGAAACTAAAATTAGAAGAAATGGTGACCACTTCAGAAAATCTAGATGGTGCAGATCCAGTTGGATATGCATACCTGGTTAGTCTTGGGGTGAACACTAGGAAGTCCAGTCTTTGTTTTTTGAGACAGAGTCTTGCCCTGTTGCCCAGGCTGGAGCGCAACAGCGCAACCTCGGCTCATTGCAACCTCCACCTCCCAGGTTCAAGCGATTCTCCTGCCTCAGCCTCCATAGTAGCTGGGACTACAAGCAGGCACGACCACATCTGACTACTTTTTGTATTTTTAGTAGAGACGGGGTTTCAGCATGTTGGCCAGGCTGGTCTTGGACTCCTGACCTCGAGTGATCTGCCCGCCTCGGTCTCCCAAAATGCTGAGATTACAGGCATGAGCCACCGTGTCCAGCTAGAAAGTCCTGTCTTTTACCAGTGGCCCCCCCGGCCCCACCCCTGACTCTCCTCAGAGTACTGGCATGTTTCACAAAGTGGGAGGGTGGACAGTTGTGGAAAATATGTGAGCTGACAGCAAGGGAAAAGAGGAAATGTCTGATTTGGACCCCAAATCTCCTCTAGGAACCCAGTCGCCACCGACCTCGCCATTTCCTCAGAGGCGGCAGGTGCTCCTGGAGACCGCTAGGTGTCGCTGTGAACCTGTGCGAGCGCGGCCTCACCCTGCGGGCGCACATCAGCGCGGTCTGTTTTCAATCAACGCCTTGTCAGTTTTTCTCCCCAAGGCCCCAGGAGTGTGCTAGGAATTTTTATTTCTTGAGAAATACTGTGATTGAGCTGCCCTTTGTTGGCCCTGCTCGAGAGAACGAAGGTTGTGCTTGCTTCTGCCAGCCCCCTCAGACAGGGGAGTCCCCTGGAAGTGTCTTCAGGCCACCAGCCTCTGCCTCCCCACCTCCCATTCTTCCTCTTCTTTCTCCTTCGTATCTTTCTCTCTGTGTCCAGTAACACTGACCGGGAGAGGGAAAAAGGTCGTCATCCCAGAGGCCTCCTTCAACCCTTCTGAATTTCACTGGCGTCTAAATAAACTAGCTTGCAAATCCTGTCCTTGTCCTCCCCTTCTGACGCTACTGCCAGCCTTGCCCCTTTCTTTCAAAGCATCCACAAGATTGAGGCAGTGTTGCAGTGGGAGCAACAAGAAGCTCAGCTATCTTTTTAATTTCCTTTTTTTTTAACACAGGGTTTTACTCTGTTGCCCAGGCTGGAGTGCAATGGCACGCTCACAGCTTCCTGCAGCCTTGACCTCCTGGGCTCAAGCAGTCCTCCCACAGCAGATGCCCTAGTAGCTGAGTCTACAGCCCTGAGTCACCACACACCGCCAATTTGTGTAATTTTGGTAGAGCTGGGGTTTTGCCATGTTGGCCAGGCTGGTCTCAAACTCCTGGACTCAAGTGATCTGCCTGCCTTGGCCTCCCAAAGTGCTGGGTTGACAGGCATAAGCCACTGCACCTGGCCAAGGCTCAGCTAATCTTACTAGGTTTGTCAGACTCTACTCTAGGCACACAGGGGCTTAAAAGTAGAATCTGCTTTCAGATCCTACCTCCCTCTGCCACTTACTAGTTGTGAGACCTTTGGCAGGTCACACACCCTTTCTGAGCCTCAATTCTTCATAGGTAAACTAAATTTACACACATAAATTCTATATTAAGTAGAATTATAAATGTGAAGACCCCACATGATCTGGCTTGTAGCAAGCACTCCATAAATGCAAAGTGATTTCCTTATGACTACCGGGACACTTACACAGACACATATACACGCACTCAACCAAAGACAGAATTTGGGACCTTTACTCTCCCGAGCATGTAGCAAGATGGTATGCCGAGGAAACAAAATTCAGGGGTGTGTATCCAGAGATGCCAAGAACCCCCGCCATGGATTCCAACCCTCTCTGTGTATGTCAACAATGATGGACCTGTTTTGAGCCCAGCTGGGTGCTGTCTTGGTCAGTGGCCATAGCTTGCTTGGCAAAATGCCAGGATAGCTGTCCTGGGCTCTTTGGGAAAAGGCCACTTGTGGGTGGAGCAGCTGCTCACTCCCTCCTCCAGAAGGCTTGGTGCTGCTGCACTCCCTGGTTTCCAGTTACCACATGACTACTGTGGATTTTTGGGGTGGCCACAGGGTGGACTCATGGCCTTGGGTGCCCTGTGGCTGCTCTCTGCAGGCACTGAGGTCATATACCCTGGAAAACTTGGGGGAGGGTGGAGAGAAGGGAGAGCCAGTCTTTCACCAGGGGCTTTCTGGCCCATTCACTGGACGCTAAATGGCAAAGAGGGGCCACGCCCCTGCTGGCCAACATAGGTCACTGCAGCCCCTCTGTCTTTGGGAAGAGGCTGTTTCTGAGTAATCAGGATCTCTGCTTGGAAGGTACTTGAATACTCACAGCCAGGATGAGGCTGCTTTTGTTGAGCAGCAGATACATAGGGGGTGTGTGAAGAACAGAGAAAAGAATAAACATTGCCTCTTGCATCGCACATAGTAGTGTGCGAGGCTTGGCAGGGGTGCAGGAGGAAACAGCTGTTTCAGACCCCTAACTCAAGCCTCAAAGGACAGGACATGCTCAAAGTGTGTTGCTCCTGCAGAAGCTGGTGTTAACTCTGAACCTGTGAAGACTTCTGCAGCCATGAGCAGCCTTAAGCTTTCAGGGTAGGCCGGGTGCAGTAGCTCATGCCTGTAATCCCAGCACTTTGGGAGGCTGAGGCGGGTGGATCACAAGGTCAGGAGTTCAAGACCAGTGTGGCCAAGATGGTGAAATCCCATCTCTACTAAAAATACAAAAATTAGCCGGATGTGGTGGCCTGTGCCTGTAATTCCAGCTACTTGGGAGGGTGAGGCAGAGAATTGCTTGAACCTGGGATGTGGAGGTTGCAGTGAGCCAAGATCATGCCACTGCACTCCAGCCTGGGCAACAGAGTGAGACTCCATCACACACAAACACACACACACACACACACACACAATCTCAGGGTAGAGAGCTGTTCAGCCAGAGGATCTATCTGGGGGTCCAGTCACCTGACCCCTCTTCCCATCAGAACACAAATCAAAGGCCATCACTAAGTCCTTCCTGCCTAGGATCAGAGGAGACACACTCAGTTGCTGTCCTGGCTCTGTGACCTCTGGACAAATCTCCTAATCTCTCCAACCTTCAGCTTTCTCATCTATAAATGGATATGATTCTCAAGATGCAGACCATTCTCAGAAGCGTGCCATGAGAATAGAGATGGTGCAGGTGGAGTGCCCACTTGTGGTAGGCACGCACTGCAATCCTGAGGTTTCCAGAAACCTATCTGCAGGCTGCTAAGGCGCAGCGGGAGCTGTTGCTGCTAACCGCGGTGAGGTCTGCCAGCATTCCAGACCAGACTCCTCAAACCAAAGCAGACGGGAGCTGGGAAGGGCTGAATGTCCCACACTGCAACCTGGGCTAAGGGTGCCTCACTTGTCTGTTTGAAAAGCATATCAAACCCTTAAGCATTGCCAGTGGGAATGTACAATGGTGCAGCCATGGTGCAAAGCAGTCTGGCAATTTGTCAACAATATAAATATAGAGTTACCACATCACCCAGTAATTCCATTCCCAGGTATATACCTAGGAAAGAAGAACAAATGTCCACGGAAGAACTTGTATGCAAGTGCTCATTGCAGCATTATTTATAGTAGCCAGAAGATGGAAACAACCCAAATATCCATCAACTGATGAATGGATAAATAAAATATGGTATATCCATGCAACAGGTGATTATTCAGCCATAAAAATGAATGAATGCACCTACAATGTGGATAAATCTTGAAAATGTTATGCTAAGTGAAGCCAGACACAAAAGGACAAACATTGTGTGATTCCATTTGCATGAAATGCCCAGTATAGGCAAATCCATCTAGAGAGAAAGCAGTTTAGCGGTGCCAGTGCCTGGGGACGGGGAATGACTGTTAATGGGCGTGAAGTTTATTTTGGGGATGATGAAAATGTTTTGGAATTACATAGTGGTGACGGTTGCACAACTCCGCGAATATCTAAAAACCACTGAATTCTATGGCATGTGAGTTAAATCACAATGAATCTGTTATTTTAAAAAAGGACCCTTAGCCTGCCAGCTGGAGTGTGCTCTGACCGTGGACCAGTAAACGAGGTGGGCTGTGCGGGGAGTGCAACTCTTGTGAGCCTTGCCTATAAATCAGATTAAGCAGCTTCCCTCCCTCAGCTGTGCAGGGTTCGGAAGGGGCTGCAGTAGCCACAGGCTGTCTCTGAAAACCACCACTATGATGAAAGGGCTGCTGAGGGCGCTGTGGCCCAGGGTGTGAGCAGCACAAGGCCAGCCTCACCTGGATAGCCCAGCTTGCAGCCACCTGGGAAGAATCAGAGCTCAGGAGCACGCCCTGCCTCGGTCTCAACATTGATGGGGATCAGGTTTTCCAAACCAGGCATCAGAACTGATTGTATGGTTTGTACTCATGGGGACAGTGAGATACACCATTTTAAGTGGGATCTGTCTCCAAAAATGTAGGCAGGCCTGTTTCCTTGGGGTATCAGCTGGAACCTTGTCGGGAAGCGCGATGTGGCAGAAACCCTGACCAACACACCTATGTGTGCACACAGGACAGCCATCCCCCGCTGCAGACCATACATGGGGCAGTCGCACTCGGGAGAGTCGCTCAGAGTTATCTAAAATGACTGCATCTGGTCGCTTCCACTGAGGGAGGGGCTCATGCCTGCTGGGGAGCCTTGATCTGATACAGGAACAGGGCTCAGGAGAACTCAGGACTTCCTTCATACCCAGGACAATCCTTCACAAAGGTGTCACAAGGTTTCCACCATCCTCCACCGCTGCCCCGGACCCAGCCCCCACCATCTCATACCTGGATGCATCCAACAGCCACCAAACTGGTCTTTCCACCTCTATCCTTGTTCTCTCCCTTCCTTAAGTCTCTTCTCAAATCAGCAGGCGGTTGCTTTCATAACACAAGTAAGTAATGTCACTCCTCCGCTCAGCCCTCTGCCATGGCTCCCATCACTCAGAGTAAAAGCCGAAGTCCTTACAGCGGCCCACAAGGCCCTGTGTGATATGCAGACTCCTCTCCACACAGGTAGAACATTCAAGGATCCAATAAGCAAATAGGCCAGGATGCAGCTGGAACTAGAACTCTGTGGAACAGCTTATCAGCAGGCCACATTCAGCTGTAGAAACAGAATGGAGGCTGCTCAAGGGCAGGGATGGGAGCTGCTGTGTTTCCTAATGAGTCCACGCTTGGCACATGGTAGTTGCTCCATAGATATTTATTGAATGCATAGGAAGGATAAACACATGCTAAGGGCCGGGTGCGGTGGCTCACGCCTGTAATCCCAGCACTTTGGGAGGCCGAGGCGGGTGGATCACGAGGTCAAGAGATCGAGACCATCCTGGTCAACACGGTGAAACCCCGTCTCTACTAAAGATACAAAAAATTAGCTGGGCACGGTGGCGCGTGCCTGTAATCCCAGCTACTCAGGAGTCTGAGGCAGAATTGCCTGAACCCAGGAGGTGGAGGTTGCGGTGAGCCGAGATCGTGCCATTACACTCCAGCCTGGGTAATAAGAGCGAAACTCTGTCTCAAAAAAAAAAAAAAAAAAAACACACACGCTAAGTTTGGAATGAGAAACCCCAAGTTTCAATAGCAATCGTTTTCTTCAATGCTCACTCATTTTGTAGCTTAATTTTCACAGCCATTACAAAACACATTAGTAAAAAGGCAAGCAATGAGAACCCCCGCTGTGAAAGGGGGCTCTGAGGAGCCGAAATGCCATTTCCTAGTTTCTGCTTGCACCCATGCGTGCCACACAGGCTGAGTTGCAGACCCTGCTTTCTACTGAGCACGATAAAAACCTCCAATGTCACGATCTACTGGGCAGTTTCAAAGTCTTCAACAATTATGACTACTATGTGGTCTAATTCCTGAATGTATTTACCCCAATTTGATAATGAATCAGAATGAAGAAAGTAAACATTGGCTATAATCAACTCATACCTGTTTAAGGCCTTCAGAGGGAAATGGGAGAAAACTTTCACAGATCCATGATGGTCGCTGGCTTCATTTCATTCTGGTAACTTCTCTTCCCCAAACCTGATCAACACTGGGAATTGGCTGTCTGCAACCAATCAGACTGATTGCTGGCTGAGTCTTCCTTGCACCTGTGTAACTTAACCTTAGCCTCTGATTGGTTGCTTTTTGCAACCAATGTGGTTTTGCTATTTGCTACATGACCTGGAAAAGAGACCATCCACAAGCCTGCTTATTCAATCCAATTCTACAAATGTTTGTTCAGTGCTTGCTTCATATCAGATCGATTGTGGCCACCACTTCATTTCCATGAGGTGAGCGTGAAGTGGCCAAAGGGAAAGCTGTAGGGGATATTTGGACCGAGAAGGTTCTGTATCCCGGCCCTTGAGCCACTGCTCAGGCCCGCTCCACACACTGTGGAGTGTCCTTTCGTGTTCATTAAATCACTGCTTTCATCCTTTTGTTGCTGCATTCTTTCTTTGCTTTGCTGTGCATTTTGGCCAATTTTTTGGTCAAAACACCAAGAACCTGGCCAACTTGCAGTCAAGACCCTCTGCCGGTAACTCTTTGACTTGTGGATTTCCCCCAACCAAACAGCCAGATATACAAAATAAGAGGGGGCAGCAGGGGCTCTCTCCTCCCGGTGCACTCTTGCCCGATTTCTTGAGTTTCTCAGGGCCTGCCTTGCGACTAGGAAGACAGCAGTTCCTGCTCATCACCAGGGAAGACACTGAGCTCTTCAGAGAGGCCCCCAGCTTCAGGAAGTCCCTCTCTGTCCCTAACTTAAATCTCTTCTCTGGCCATTAAGCACAATTCCCTCTTGCCCTGTCATCACTGGAGAAGAAAGAACAGCTGCTCACCATTCCCCTTGGCTCACTGCAACCTCTGCCACCTGGGTTCAAGCGATTCTCCTGCCTCAGGCTCCTGAATAGCTGGGATTACAGTCACCTACCACCACGCCCAGCTAATTTTTATATTTTTAATAGAGACGGGGTTTCCCCATGTTGGGCAGGCTGCTCTTGAACTCCTGACCTCAGGTGATCCCCCTGACTCAGCCACCCGAAGTGTTGGGATTACGGGCCTAAGCCACCTAGCCAGGCCCTTTTAATCATTCTTAATGGGCTTCTAAACAGTAAGTCCCCCTTCAGCCTTCTCAAAGCCTCATTTTACTTGCATTGAAGCTGAGAGCTTCTGAGGAAAGCATTTGACTCCAGGCCCCACAGATTTGCAATGTCTTAAATAGGCAATCAGCCACTTCACTCGCTTTAACCTGCATAAACGAGCAGTTCTGCCATCTCTCGCAAAGTTTAAATCCATTCAAGGGAGTTCCCTGGCAACCAGCCCTTATTAATAAATCAAGCCCAATCTAGGCCAGGACAGGGCATTTTGCAAATGCTTCTTTTGCTTGAGAAGGGACACTGGCTCTAAGCACACAGTAAACAAGCTGCTTCTCTCTCTGAAGCTCTGTGCTGGATGGATCCCATCTGTCTCCCACAGGCCCTTGGGGGCCTGGTAGGCTCTCACCTGACTCCCCGCAATTGGGAAGGGAGTGCTGCCCTAATGAGCTCTCACCTGGACCTTTCTTGGGGTTACTGGACTAGGGTGGCAGCAGCTGGGCAGCAGGGCATACAGCTCAAGTAAGGCTTGCTCAGGCTCTGCTAGGCACACGTTGGAAAGTTTCACTCCCTATTCCACCATAAGACCATTTATTCCCAGTTTATTGCTCATGCCTGCAGGTGGAAGTCTGAGTTGTGTGTCTAGACGGAGCTTCCAGTATGTCCCACTCAGAGTCCTGAGGTTCCTTCCAGTCACAGGAAAGGGAAGGAGCAAGGCGGGTCAGTTGTAAGGCTGGTGGTGCTTCAGCTTTGAGGAAAAAGTGATTTCACTTCAATAGTAATTCTAACTAGAATGGATAAAATTGAAAGGACTGACAATCCCAAGTGTCGGAAAGGATACGGAGCAGCTGCAATGCTCAGTGTTTGCTGCTGGAGTGGGAATCAGAGCCACCACATTGGAACTCTTTGACAGCATCCAGCAATTGCTCCAACAATCCCACTCCCAGGTATATGAGCAAAAACGTGAGTGTTTATGTTCACCAAAAGACATGTACAAGAAAGTTCATAGTGTTGTAATTCACTTTTTTTTTTTAGATGGAGTCTTGCTCTGTCACCCAGTCTAGAGTGCAGTGGCATGATCTCAACTCACTGCAACCTCCGCCTCTTGGGTTCAAGCAATTCTCCCTGCCTCAGCCTCCCAAGTAGCTAGGATTATAGGTGCCCACCATCATACCCAGCTAACTTTTGTATTTTTTAGTAGAGAGGCGGTTTTGCCATATAGGCCAGGCTGGTCTTGAACTTCTGACCTCAGGTGATCCACCCACCTTGGCTCCCAAAGTGCTGGGAATACAGGTGTGAGCCACCATGCCTGGCCTTTAGTTCACTTTTAAGTTCATTTTTTAAAAGTAAAACATTTGAAGCAGCTGCCACCCAAGTGTAGAATGGATGAATAGATTGTGACATAATCATAGAATGAAATCAGACACAGCAACTGAAGTACTGTTAGAGAGAACAACACGGATGAATCTCACATGCAGGAGGCTGACCCAGACACACAAGAGCACATTCTGTGTGATTCTACTTATATGAAATTCAAAAAAGGCAAAACTAATCTCTGATAATAAAGATCGGAATAGTGGCTGCCTCTGGGAGAAGTGCTGAACAGATCTAATGTGTTCAATCATCTAGTTGAACACATTAGATCTGTGCACTTTGACTATAAGTTATACAGTAACACAATAAAAAAGAAAAGAAGGGGCCTACTGTGTTTTCTTTTTCCCAGATGACCAACTCTTATTCATCTGGTTTTTTTTCACTATTCTGCTTCCTTAGCAGAAGATTTGAGGTGACTTACAAAGGTGTATGGTATATTTATGAGGGAAGAAATCTGGGTGATGTTAAAATGAGGGCAGGAAAATAAGTTGGAAACCAGATGTGAGGATAATCTTCACTATTTATGTCAGGACGTCCTGTGAACTTCCTATGGTGAACCGAACAGAGCTTCCTAGCAGTCAGTGCAAAGAAGAAACACAACAATTCCACACCCCAAAGTTAACAGTCCTGCTGATCAGAAGCACAGGTAGTTTTGAGATCTGATAGAAACTTTTCCTGTATCATTTCAGAACAGGCAACTATGTGATCAAACCCCTTTCTATTTGTTTAAAACTTTGTCAAACATCCCAGGCTTGACCCTGGACATCTGAATCCCCTCAGCCCACATGTTCTCACCTATGCCATGCCCACACTGTCCCCGTAGAATTTAGGGTGAGGCAGCACCCCAGTGACTGACAGGCTCCTCCCTAGACCCCGTTTACTTTCTTGTGTGTGGTTTGGGGGAAGCACTGTTCATGAAGGCTGGGTTTCTGTTCTTTGGGGTGCCTGGCTTGCCACTCTTGTTTCTGGAACCCAGACTGGCATCCTCAGCCCGTGCGTTGCTACTCAGTTCATCTTCTTCCCGGCTGGCACTTCTCAGTGGCCTCATCCCTTCCCCAGCAGCAACTCTGCGTGGGGCAGCTCCCTGGGGGCCGGACTCTTTCCTTTTTGGCATTTGGGTTAGTGGATCTTTCCACTTTCTGGCTCCAGTTTTTGAATTGAATTCATATATTTTCCCAGTCACTAGTGAAGAAAAAAAAATACAACAATCACATAAACCAGAAAATTCCAATGACTGTCTCTTCCCCGACTTCTACCCTGCTCTGTTCCGACTCCCGAGGGAAGATGAAGCATACTAGAAGATGTAAATCACTGACACAGACAGCAGGCGGCTGAATAGCACCGCAGTCTTCACCAGCCTGCCCTTGCCACAAGCCGTGCTGCCCCGACCACACAGGTAGCAAACAGCAAACCTCTCTGGATAGAAAGGTTTAGGAGTGTCTCAAGGACATCTCAACTGCAGGATGAGAAGGCCATGGAAATCTTGAACTCCATGCAAGCTTCGGATAAATCAGGTTCAGTTTCTAATGGAATTACCCATTACTTTCTGATTTATTTTGTTTGTTTTAAAAGACCCCTGAATTCCTGCTACAAAAAGGAATTCATCAAGTGAGAAGGGAAAGGCTGATTTTTATTTACGTTAGGTTAGCAGCCATTTGTAGACACACACACACAAATCTGGCCCCACTTGAGATGATGCAAGGAAGCCATTTTTACTGTGGCAGAGCCAGCAGACACTAATTGATTTAGGCCAGTTGGTTCATGTCTTTCATTTTTTTTTTTTCTGTCTCAACTACACAAAAACACAAAAATCCTCCCCAGCCTTTTGCTCAGGAAGATCAGGTTTAAGGCAAGCCCTTGGTCCTTGCCATTCCCATACAGCATGAGTGGCCTCTCAGCTCAGGATCCCACCAGCACTTAAGCTAATGTGGGCACATTATGGTAACAAGCACCTAATAATAGAGGGAAATTTAATTCCAGCAGCAGCAGCGGCGGCGGCAGACTTACTGGAGAGGAGCCATCCTCCTTAGGAGGAGGACCGGTGCCGTTTGCATGTGAGGGTGGCAGGAAGCCAACACACTTGCCTCCTGAATCTGGTTTCCTTCCCTTTATTCACGTCTATAATTGAGCCTTTGTAAGCAGAGGGATGAGTGTAAAGGAGCTAAATTTGGAGCTGATTTCAGGGGCTGATGAGAGCTCCGGAGGCCTGCTCTGCCTTATGCTCGTGTTGCCGACCAAGAAGAAACGATTGGCCCTGATCTAGGGAAAAAAGAAGCCACACTTGCCATTTCTCTGTATCTTCCACTACTAATAAAACGCTATTAGAAGCATGCAGGAAGAATGTGGATGGAAGGGGGTGCAGTGAGAACCAAAGAGCAGGAAAAAATGTAGATTCCTGGATTCACCAGTTCCCTCAACTGGTTCGGAATTTAGGAAGGGAGGCGAGAAAGAGGCACGGCCCTTGAATGTGAGCCTTTCGGTGGAGGCCCACTAAGGCCCCACGTAAGCATGACCTGTACTTGAGTGGCTGCAAGCCAGCTGGGTTCACAGCTGATCTCATGTTGTATTTAGCCTAGAAGGTCAGCACTGGAAAGACAACATAGCCAAACAGATTGACAAAATGAGTTAAAAGCAGGATGGATAAGGGCCTCCATGCTTCTACCAGTCTGGAATATGAAAAGCATTCTTACGGTGGTATTGCCTCTTAATTACCTGGATCTGTGGCTTCTCCATCAAAGACAGTGTTCATCTGGATAGTTTCCTAAGAAGAAGACAGAGACGGCATGGAATGAAACCCTACATTCCTTCCACCTGGCAAGGCCGCGCATCCTCACAACCCACGTGTCTTACCCAAAGCCTTCTTGACTTCTATGTCTTTCTTGGTTTTTTTTGAGTTGGAGTTTCATTCTTGTTGCCCAGGCTGGAGTGCAATGGCGCAATCTCAGCTCACGGCAACCTCCACCTCCCAGGTTCAAGCGATTCTCCTGCCTCAGCTTCCCAAGTAGCTGAGATTACAGGCACCTGCCACCATGCCCAGCTATTTTTTTATTTTTAGCAGAGACAGGGTTTCGCCATGTTGGCCAGGCTGGTCTCAAACTCCTGGCCTCAAGGGATCCACCTGTCTCGGCCTCCCAAAGTGCTAGGATTACAGGTGTGAGCCACCGCCCCGGCCAGTTCTATGTCTTTAATAGGCACTGTGCTACATGCTGAAGACACAGCAGTGAACAAGGCAGGCATGGCTACTGCCTGTACGAAGCTTGCCAACTACAAACGGGTGCTGTGATGCAGAGTGATAAGACTATGAAGGGGAGACATAGGGTGTAACGGGGCACAGGGAGGGTAGAGGGGACATTTAAACCAAACTTGGGGGTTAAGGAAGCATCCTGAGTAAATCAAATCTGAGCATAGAAGGAAGAGTGAAAATGCCACACAGCACAGCTAAGACCTACATTGTGTCAGTGGATCACTGTTGTGTAGTGTCAAGGTGGACACAGGTGAGCTCCTAGGTGTCCATACCTCTGGCCCTGGCACTCGGGCCCTCCCCTGTGGCCTCCCGTTGCCTAGGCCAATGCAGTGTCACATCTGGGCCTCATCTAAGTCCTGTGCTCCGTGTCTTTTCTCTTCCCTGATCTGTCCCCAGTGCCACCCTCCAGATCTGTGTAAGGCACCTGTCCCTTGTCCCCATAGAAATACCCGCTTCCTTCACATACTGCCCTCTAGAGGTGCCAAAGTCAGAGTCGTTAGCACAGTAACAAGGATTGTGTTTGGAGTTTAGCAAGCTTTCTAATCCCCAGTTTTTATCACTTAAAGGATCCTCGGGCCAGGTGAGGTGGCTCACGCCTGTAATCCCAGCACTTTGGGAGGCCAAGGTGGGTGGATCACCTGAGGTCAGGAGTTGGAGACCAGCCTGACCAATGTGGTGAAACCCCATCTCTACTAAAAATACAAAAGTAGCTGGGCATAGTGGTGCATGCCTATAATCCCAGCTACTTGGGAGGCTGAGGCAGGAGAATCGCTTGAACCCCAGAGGTGGAGGTTGCAGTGAGCCGAGATTGTGCCATTGCACTCCAGCCTTGTCTACAACAGTGAAACTCTGTCTCAAAAAAAAAAGAGAGAGAGCGAGGTGGAGGAGAGACAACTTTTCAGCTACCCTGTAACATTTTGCATTTGTGTGACACTTAATTTTCAAACTATTTCTCCATCTGTTATCTTAGGCAGGTGTCCTCACCCCCATTTTACAGGTGAGGAATCTAAAGCTCAGAGAGGCCAAGGAAGGTGATAAGGCTAAGTGGCCAGAGTCAACCCAGGACCAGGCAGGGCCCTTTCTCTGTCACTTTTCTGCAAGGTGGTGGAAGAGCAAAGAAAATTTAAATCAGCCAGGCACAGTGGCTCATGCCTGTAATCCTAGTACTTTGGGAGGCTGAGGTGGCTGGATCACTTGAGGTCGGGAGTTCAAGACCAGCTAGGCCAACATGGTGAAAGCCCATCTCTACTAATAATACAAAAAATTAGCTGGGAGTAGTGGCACATGCCTGTAACCCCAGACACTTGGGAGGGTAAGGCATGAGAATCACTTGAACCTGGGAGACAGAGGTAGTAGTGAGCTGAGATTGTGCCACTGCACTCCAGCCTGAGCGACAGAGTAAAACTGTGTCTCAAAAAAAAAAAGAAAATATTTAAATCTCATTGGAGACTGAAGCACTAGTTTTGGTCTTTAAGCTTCATTCCCCCAACTCACTCTCCTAGAGAGCTGGTATAGATAATAAATACCACTACTCAATATTTATGAAATCCAGTTCTTCTGCAAATATATCAGCAGGCATGTTCAGTGGAGGGAACAAATTCTATCAGGCGCTCGTCACACAGCAATCTGTTCCAGCGGCCAAACGCAAGCACCTCCCTGAATGATAAACATGACCACGAGGCTGTGGCAGGCCTGCCTTCTGGGGAGATGGGAGTCCCATCCCTCAGCGTCTATGCCAGGTGCCCGTCGCTGTCCATACTCACCACCACCACCTCTCTCTTTGCATTCTTCATTTCTGCAGAGAACAGAACAGGCAGAAGTTAAGCTTCTTGGGCATTAAATCGACCTCAAAATTCTACCCCAACAATGGTATTTCCCTAAATAGGCTTTGATCTCAGTCTTGCAGACACAGCAAAGAATTGTTCTGTCTGTAGATGTGTTTGTTGACAGCTTTCCATCTTCTCAGAAACAAATACATATACTTATGTATGCACACGCACAATAATACACACACGATTTAATATGTTTTACTCTTTTTCTAGCTTATTATCAGTGGACCTAGGAAACTCGCTTTTAAATGGCTTTTGAGATAAGAAAGAAAGATTACATTGGATATCTCTGTTCATAAGGCAAAGATTTTGTGCATTCATTCCCCATGCCCTTTAAATTTTATTTTATTTTATTTTATTTTGAGACAAGGTCTCACTCTTGTTGCCCAGGCTGGAGTACGGTGGCACAATCACAATTTGCTGCAGGCTTGACCTCCCAAGCTCAACTGACCCCCTCAGCTACCTCCCCAGTATCTAAGACTACAGGCATACACTACCACATCCAGCTAATTTTTTTTTTTGAGATGGAGTTTGGTTCTTATTGCCCAGGCTGGAGTGCAATGGTGCAATCTCGGCTCACTGCAACCTCCACCTCCCGGGTTCAAGCCATTCTTCTGCCTCAGCCTCCTGAGTAGCTGGGATTACAGGCATGTGCGGCCACCACTGCCAGCTAATTTTGTATTTTTAGTAGAGATGGGGTTTCACCATGTTGGTTAGGCTGGTCTCGAACACCTGACCTCAGGTGATCTGCCCACCTCTGCCTCCCAAAGTGCTGGGATTACAGATGTGAGTCACTGCGCCCAGCAACCCAGCTAATTTTTAAAAAATTTTTCTACAAACAGGGTTTCACTCTGTTGTCCAGGCTGGTCTCAAACTTCTGGGTTCAAGTGATCCTCTAGCCTTGGCCTCCCAGAGTGCTGCGATTATAGGTGTTAGCCACCATGCCCAGCCCCCAGTCACTTTTAACAAGTGGAATTAGAGGCAGTTTGTGAAAATCTCACAAAATCATCTCTTTCAATATGATCAATAGCCATTATAATCAAATTTCTAATCTTGTTTAGACATGCCTTAAGCATGTCAGACACATGCCTGTGGAGTGTTTAAAGCAGGCGTTTTTTTGTTTTTTGTTTTTTAAATAAAAACACTTCCCATTTCTTTGTCCTGCCTCCCCCCATACCCTGGAGTCTACTTGAGGCCAGGCCAGGACACCTTCTCAGGCCTGGAGCTGCTCAGATGGATCTTCCCAATCTACCCACTTCCCTGAAGTCGTTCAGCTCCCTCAGCCCATCTGACTGCCCCCATCTCCCCTTTCTCACTAGTCTAACCTAAATAATTTGTGGAAATGATCAAATCTGTTAGAATGGGAGAATCAAGTATTATCTATTCTTTGAAAAGAGGCCTGTGTCCAGCACAAAGCATTGGCTGTCCTCAGGACACCCGTTGTGAGCAGCAGTAAGCAGGTCCTGTCTACATTTACCACGTGGAGAGTTCCTTCTTCCTGTGCCGTGTGGTGAGGGACAGACCTAGGTGTTTAGCTGAGCTGATTGGAGAGGGCCCCAGGTAGGGCACAGGCAGGGGACCAAGGTGAGAGACCCAGGCAGGCCAGGGCCCTGTGCCCCCACCCTTCCCCTTCTCCAGCTGCATCAGACTTCTGTTTCCTCCCATCCACAGAAGATGCAGCTGAAAACACTCTAGACGTGATGCAGACTGATTCTCTGCCTAGTAGATGCCTTTTTATGTAGCACAACAGAGCAAGCAAAAAACAACAGACAAAGGAAACGGGTAGTGTACATACCTCCTTTCTTTGTCCTATGGGGGGAAGAAAAGAATGGATATTAATTCACCTGAAAGTATGCTGCACTGGTGCACAAATGACACCATGGGGTTCTTTGGGCAATTCTGCCCTTTGAGATACGGGGGTTGACTGAAAGAGTGGCCAGGGATAGGGGCCAGAAAGAAGGCTAGACCACCATCCCTGCTTCAAAGAAAGCAGCTTCATCACTTTGGACTAGGGAGGTTCTGGGAATCTGATGAGTTAAAAAGTATCACCTTATAAACTTCAGGGAGTACATTGTCTCTGATGAGAACACCTGGTGAGGACATGACTGTCCAGCAAGTCTCCCTGCCCTATCCGTTTCTCCCCAAGAGCCAGCAGAGCAGAAGGCTTGGCTCACAGCAGGGAGGTTTGAGAGCTGGCAGTTACATTTTGGTTTCCTGTCACATGAAGAGCTGCACTTGGACCCTATGACCTTTCCCATGATCACCTTGGATTCTATAGCTCTATACTCTAATTTTCTTCTTTGCTACTTAACAAAGGCCGGCTGTCATATGGTACAATTAATTTCCAGAGAGGCTGAGTCTGAATCTGGTTTTCTAGCTAGTTTTTCTTTTTTAAGTCAACCATGTTGAAAACAATATTTACAACGTAAGTTAAAAGAACCAGGTTCAAGGTGAACATTTAACATTTAGCCATAAATTACATGAGAGTGCGGTGTCTATTGGATTAGTTCCTTCAAGAACTTCTATCCAAATCCCATTACAGTACACCACCATCCTTACAAGCAATTACTCTTTTAGAGCTGTTTTTTTTTTTAAATCAATTTGTGAATAGAGTTCAAACAAAAATGCCTTCTTTAATTTCAGCAGATGCTCGAGGATTTCTTACCTTGAAGTCAAGGTTGCCAATAGCAACAAACTTAACGCAATAAATATGGCAAAATGCAATGCATATCTTTATGTTAACGCCTTGTACTTTTATAGTCTTTCATCCACAGACTTTAAATTATTTGACAGTTAATAGTTAATATTTAAAATACCTTTAGGAGGCACACATGTCTCATCACCCCCTCTTTTTGCCATTGAGAGATCCTAGAACTCAGAGGTTCCAACACCTCAAGACATTTGGGCATAGCGCTTAACTTAGAATCTAGAATCCTGAACTCACTGGGACTCATCTGTGAAGAACAAGGAAACAGACTGGGTAGTGTACTAAGCATTCACCCTCTATCAGGAACGCAGCTAAGTGCTTTGTTTGCATTTGCTCATTTAGTTGATTAAGTTTATAAATAAGAAAATTCAAGCTCACAGAGGTGGTCCCTTGCTCAAAGCCATATTCCAAGAAAATGGTAGAGCTAAGACTTGAGCCCAGGCCTCATCTAACTCCCAGTCTCAGGCTCAGAACCATCTAAGCGGTAAGTTGTAAGAGCTGCCGAGAATCAAGAAGCCTGGCTCTGGGAGAAGTCTGTGATTCTTTGGTGCTCTCTTCACGTCGCTCTACTACCTCACTTTTAGCCAGTAAAAGACACGTCACAGATTGGCACAATAAGAGGTATGTTCGTGAGCAGGTGAAAATTGGAAAGAGAGACAACGGCCTGCATTTACAACCCTCAAGAGAGACTGAGACCCACATGCAAAGCACCAATAAGTATTTAGTCACACAAAAACCCAGCTGAGTCACTGGAGACAAAAGCCTAATTCCCGTATTGGTTTTTCGTGCTTGCTTTAATTCCATACTATCCTTTAAATATTCTACAAATAAGGGCACAGCATGTTCTATCACTATTCACAACAGGGCTTTTCTGAAGGTTTCATCCAGGGCAAGGTCATCAGAAGGTTGATGCCGCAGCCTCATTGAGAGCCCATCTCAGACAGAGTAGGTTGCCAGGGAAAGCCTACAGGATGGTTTCCTGGCCTAGCAGGTGACAAAGAGGGTGCACCAGGACTGCGGGGAGCTGGAATCCCTTCCCCCATAGCTCCTTTTCCTGCCTTCACTCCAGGCAACCTGCCTAGGAGAGAAATCCTGATTCTCCATTTTTCCTTCTCCAGACATCACCAGAAACCGTGTCCTAAAGGAGGTGGGGAAGAGGACCCAGCCCACTGGCAACTTACAGAGCGTTCTTGTTCTTCCCAGTCTTGCAGGGGCAGTGTCTGTGGATGGCTTTGGCCAACAGGATGACCAGGGACACCAGGAGACCCAGAAGCAATATGGAGCCCAAAGTGACGACAAAAGGCACGTACCATGCGGACGGAGAGTAAACGTTTTTCCTCAGGACCCGGTAGGTGACCCTGGGCTTGAACAACAGAGAGCAGGGAGGGTGAGTGGAGGGTGGTGGCGATTTTGCCATTCAGCACTCCCTCTCGCTGAGTGTTTACTCCGCTCGTTGTTCTTGCTCTATAAATTGGACATCTGTGTGCTCTCAGTTCTTGCTGCTTCAACACATCACCTTATTTATAGGCTTTGCAGACGTCCATTAGATCAAATGCAGAAATTTTAGGGAACTGAAAAGCAACTCCAGGCCTAATTTTATTCTCTGTCTTCCCCTTCCCCAAAACTAAAAAAAGTCCATTGGCTTTTTTTTCTGCCATATTGGGCATAACCCAGGGACGAATATAGCCATTGTCTCTCACCAAGAAGGCATAAGCCACTTAAGTCTTTTTTTTTTTTTAACACCTTGTAGGCTTTTCAGGGTTTTCTCAACTACAAGCTGCCACTGCCAGAGGAGTGAGCTGACAGCACAGTGAAGCCTCAAGTTCAGCATCTGTTTCCTAGAGCTGGAGACAGATACCAAACAAGTTACAGAGGTTTCAGGATTGGAGATGTCACCATCAGGTCATGCTATGAGCCCAAGAAAGGTAGGAACTCTTCACTGAGGGGAGCCTACCAGCTCCTCCCACAAGGAAAGTCCTTAGGGTTGCCGGATGCCTCCATTCACTGGGGTTCTATTGACTTGAGCACAGGAGACAGAAGCATGAACCAGCTCCTGGAATAAACTCTGAGAAGAAGCTGGCCACCTCCATAGGGGGTTCTCTAAGGTTCTGATTACCTTCCTTCTGGCATGCTGCAGGTATGAGGGGTGCAGCTTCTATTAGGAGGAGGAGGAGGAGGAAGAAGAAAGTGGGCAGATGAGTCAGCAAGCCAGTTCCTCCAGGGAGCAGGGGAGATAATCCTGTTGTCAGATTCCAGGCTCTCCCTTCCCGATTCTGTGATAGCACCTGGTCATTTTCTTCCCACGCTTTCCCACAGTCTGTGTTTACTTTGTCAGTTTGAATACTTGTTTGTAATCTATCTTCCCCTCCAGATCAGTGGCTCTCAGACTTTAACGCACATCAAAATTCCCTGAAAGGCTGATTAAAAACACAGCTCACTGGGTCCCACCTCCAGAGTTTCTGACCCGTTAGGTTAGGGGATAAAGTTGGGGATTCCAGGTTCCAGCATCCTCCCCTGGAGGTCATGGTGATGACCATGGTTGGGTGATCTATAACTTTAATAATCTAGGGTGGGCCTGAGAATTTGCATTTCCCACCAGTTTCCAGGTGGTGCTGATTCTGCTGGTCGAGGGACGGCACTTGGAGAACCATTGGCCTATACCATCATCTTCCTGAGAGCAGGGATCATTTTTGACTTGTCTGCTAAAGTGACTGGCACACTATAGACATTAAATCGATATTTGCAGATTGGATGAATTGTTTTTGGAGTGGAGGTGGGGTGTAGGGCACAGATTGGCACGTGAGACTCTTCAAAAGATGTGGAAAAGAGCACCCAGCAGCAAGTAATCTAATTTCATGGACATAGACTTGCAAAGACTCATCTGAACAAGCAGAGAGGAGTTGTGAAAGTAGCAACTGGCAGCATGCCCATGAGAATCAGCTCCTGTGCCACAAGCCACATAGATCTCTCACAGGTCTCTGCACAAACACACACACACTCTTCTGTACCAGAACAGGAAAAGTGAGTGGTTTTATGAGTCTGAGGTCTCACCAGATTTTTGCCACCCTGTAGCTACTCCCGCCCAGCCCATGGCTGCCATTTCGGCAACATCGTAATACCTTAACCCTTTTCAGTCCACCCCACGTATCTCCAAGGGGGAAAGAAGTCCGTCAATGTGACTCACAAGGGAACATGGCTGGGGATTCCAGGCCCTAAGCCCTTACCCTGGGGGTTGTGGTGATGACCGTCGTTGGGTGCGGAATGACTTTAATACTCAGTGTCACCGTTCCTGTCTCAACGAGAGCCTCGGCTTTCTTCCTGCCGGACAGCAAGTTGTCATCAGTTACGTAGACAAGTAGCTTGTAGTCCCAGATCTTATCAAGCCCACCAGCATAGTCAAAGCGAGACGTAAGCAGCAGGCGGGTGACGTTGGAACCAGCATTGGGAGAGAAGGTGAAATGATTGTTGACGTTGCCTAATGAGATTTGATGCAGGGGTGTTGGTAAAAAGAAGCAAAGAGAGTAAGAAATAAAGGTTTAGAAGAAAACTGCATTCAATCATTTTCTCAAATTTCCACACCTCAGGTGTAGACTATATCTCTGATATACCAGAGCTGGATTAATTATATGCTATAGGCTTTAACTGCACCAGAGATGGCATTAGTACAAAGAAACCCTTGCTCACCACCAGCGTGGCTGCAAACGAGGCTGAGTAGAAAAGGTCAATAGGACAACACCCTTAGCCTAGTACCGTCTTGCTGAGTATTAAGCAGAGACTTTGTAACCCTGCTGCAGCCCCTTCTGATTTATCATCCAGCAATTATTTGGTAACAACATGTGTAATTCACACTTAGACAAATGAGTGGGCATCAAGAGGGTGGAATAGGTCACATCCCTAGCCATGGACCAAGTTCACTGCTTGCTTTTCACAGGACCCGGTGGGTCGCACTGGTTATGGATGTCCCTGGAGTCCCCCAAAGGAAGGTGCCTCCTGGCTTTGAAGGAATTGCAGCCCCAGGTCCTCCTGAACCCACACCATCACACCCCCAAACACACACGCAGCTCTGCTGGGGCTCATGGCTCAGCTCAGGGAGCCTGGGGCAGAGAGGCTGTCAGCCCAAGCACACGCCTGCTCATTCCTCCACTGGCTCCAGACTCATTACCGACTGAACACCAGTAAATGGAGCAGGAGATGATGCAATTTTTGTTCCCTTAGCAGCAAAATGCTCCATAAAGGCCTTAGGGCTCTCAGTATGGATTATTTCCATCTTCGGCAACTGCAGTCTCCAGGCAGTTTCTGCCCCTGGGTTTTGTGACACAGCCAGCTCGAGAGGCTTCCTACTGTTCGAGTTCCTGCTCCGCCAAGGGCACAGCAGGCAGCAGGATGGGTTTTTACTCTCACGTGGAATTGTTCTGCTTGTTTGGGTTTAAATCTCTGGCCCCAGCACTTCATTAGATGAGCTATTTTGGTCTAATTTCCATTGAGGGGTGCTCTTTTTTCCCTACAATGGTATATTTTTAAAGAGAGAAGATGAATGGAGCAGAAGAGAATTCCTGAGGACACATTTCAAAACGCACTTAATCTATTTAATCTATTATTATCCAGAGAGAGGACTGGGATTCCCTGCCCCCACTACAAGCTTTCAGGAACAGAGGTGGTCGAAAAGTTGGACTGAATTTTTTCTAATGACACTAATATGCTTCATGACTCATACTGTAGTCAGGAATTGGGGGTTGGGGTTCACCCATTTCTTGGGCCTTTGGGCAGTTACGTATGGGGGTCTGTAGGAGTGAGGAGAGAAAGGGAAACCGAGAGGAGCGCTAGGAAGCATAGGGGCCGCTAGACTCTGTATCTCTGCTTTCCTCATTCAAATACTTCCCCAGCACGCTGGGTGCAGTGATGCGCACTCATAGTCCCAGCTACCTGGGAGGCTGAGCAGGAGGATTACTTGAGCCCAGGAGTTCAGGACTAGCCTGGGCAACATAGTGAGATCCCATCTCAAAAAAATAATGTCTTCCCCACTCCCATCCCACTTTGCCCATATCAGTGTGTGAGCACAGACCCCCACCCTGGACAACTTCAGGGTCCTCAGAGACAGGGCCAGGGTCATCAACGCCGAGTGCTATACCTGCGCCAATGGAGTAACGGAAAGATCTGGGGCTGGAATCAAGGTCAGTACACGTCAGCTTGAAATTCTGAATATTTGTGCCAACTTTCAGCTCCACTGGGAGGGCCAGGAAATAAGAGTTTGGAGTACACATTGGCTTTTCATCATTTTCTTCAAGGATGTTCACAGTAACCTAGAGCAGCAAGAAGGTGGGTGGTCATTCTCAACAGCTAAACCTCGTTGCGTGCTTACTGTGTGTAGGCAGTTTTCAGGCTAAGCACTTTTCCTAGATTAGCTCATTTAAACTCACGTGAGATAGATGACATGATTATTCCCATTTTATGGATGAGAAAATTGAGGTTTAGAGAGACTAGGTAATTGACCTAAGATCACTCAGCTAGTGAATGGCAGAGCTGGGACTTGAACTCAGGTCTGTCCTACTCCAAATCCTGTTATTAAATCCTACACTGTGTGCATGTGTGTGTGCACATGTATGCATATACCTCGCCCTCCCCACACACATGCATGCGCCTGGACACATGGGCTCACTGGCAGATGATACTGAATTGTTTTTCCAGGAAGGTGCGAGTTTACGGTGACTCCATGTGCTTCCTTGCCTGCTGTCGCTTGTGAACTGGAAGTTGTATTTTTTTTTTTTTTTTGAGACAGAGTCTCACACTGTCGCACCCGGGCTGAAGTGGTGCTGTGGTGCAATCTCAGCTCACCGCAACCTCTACCTCCCGAGTAGCTGGGATTACAGGCGCCCGCCACCACACCTGGCTAATTTTTTGTATTTTTAGTAGAGATGGGGTTTCACGATGTTAGCAAGGCTGGTCTCGAATGCCTGACCTCGTGATCCAACCCGCCCTGAGCCTCCCAAACTGCTAGGATTACAGGTGTGAGCCACCGCGCCTGGCCTGTAAATGGAAGTTCTTTAACTCTGGCATACACAGAAATGGTTCTCAAGCCTGGCTCTGCTTGCTTGGGCCCACTTCAGATTAAATAGATTGGACTCTCTGGCGGATGGGGCCCAGGGCCTTCATGTATGTTCCCCAGCTGATTCCAATATGCAGCCAGGGCTAAGACCCACTGGGACAGAACAAGCAGGCCTGGTTAAACTGGGATCTCATCTGTAACCTGGGTTATTAGCACTGTACTAAGCCCTAGGGCTAACCTGCCACAAGCGGGGGCCAGCCTATTCTCTTTCATCGCTGTCTTTTATGCCTGGTGAATGGGAATATAGCCTGGGATGCCTGCCAGCACAGAATCATACAATGTCAGCCCTGAAAGGGACTTGCGTGATCATTTAGTTCACGACCCTTTTTTAAAAGCTTATGAATTTTGAGTCATATTCATGCTACCTTTGAAATTTGGGATTTCAGCTATTTCTGGGCCTGGGAATAAATTGAAATGTTCACTCTAGTTAGCTCCCAAAGTGAAGTCCATTCATTTTTCTCAAAAAAAAAAAAAAAAAAAAAACCAGCCTAACAAACACTGCAATTATCTCCAACTTTCCTTGGGTAGCAATGCCAAACCTTGCACATCATTAAAAGCATTATCCCATTAATTCAGAGCAAGCCATTGGAGGAGCCAGACTGTTCAGGCATTGGGTTATCGGGTGACTCTTCATTTAAGAGATGGAGAAATAGGGACACGGAGATAAGCATTGCTCAGACTCCCTCGGAAAATTGGGATCAAAGTTGAGAAATGAACTCAGTCTCCTGACTCTGAACCAATCTTTGTCGATGACTGCCTGCTGCTGAGAGTTCATTTTGCCTTCATGCTTTTTTACTTTACTAATGGGAAGGACCAGGGAATAGTTTGGTCTTGGTGGCTGTCATGTTGCCCTTGGATCATCCAAACCACTGACAACACAGACCTATCAGACCCTTGCAACTCGAGGTGTGGCAGGGAACCAGCAGCACTGCCCCAGTTGGAAGCACGGCAGAAAAGCAGAATCTCAGGCCCCTGACGCACTGACTCTGAGTCTGCGTATAACAAGATTCTCAGCATCAAAGGTGGGAAGCAGCTAGCAGCTCAGCAGCGTTTTAAGATCTACCCCATCATCTGCTGTGGGCGGGGGCGGGGTAGGAACACAGCAGAACCGCTCCTGGGGAGGAAACGCGTTTAACTCCAAAACCACACTCAGCTTCTGGGCAGTGCACATTTCATCGCCATCCTTCAGTGAAGGCAAAGCGGGATTTAAAGGGCCACAAGAGGAACTTTGTCCCACAAAGTGGCTTTATGGGTCCAGCAGATATTCCAATATCTAGCCACCAATTTCAGTGTTTCTTTCTGTCACCCACAAACTTAGGCCTCAAAAATATGTGGGGTTGGGCACAGTGGTTCATGCCTATAATCCTAGCACTTTGAGAGGCTGAGGCAGGTAGATTACTTGAGGTCAGGAGTTCAAGACCAGCCTGGCCAACGTGGTGAAACCTATCTCTACTAAAACTACAAAAATTAGCCGGGCGAGGTGGCGCATACTTGTAATCCCAGCTACTTGGGAGGTTGAGGCAGAAGAATTACTTAAACCCAGCCCAGGAGGTAGAAGTTGCAGTGGGCCAAGATTGCACCACCATACTCCAGCCTGGGCAACAGAGCAAGACTCTGTCAAAAAAAAAAGAAAAGAAAAGAAAAACATGGATCTTTATTTCCCAGGGCACCTTTACTTGTTTCTCGCCACATCCACAGGATGTGCCCTGGGAAGTTTCCTCACTGCTGCATCCACACTCTGGGAGTGCCAGAGAGACCCTAGGTCAACCAATTGGGTTAGTGGGACTATACCAAGCAGCCCCACTCACAGTGACGGAGCTTGTGTCCTCGCTGTTGGTGGCCTGGATTCTGAGAATATACACGGGGGTTGTTTCATAGTCCACTTTAGTTACCAGCTGGAGTTCTCCTGTCTTGGGATTAATCCAAAATACGTTCGGGTACTGGAGGCTGGCCCCTCCGGTGGAGATGGAGTACACGAGGCTGCTCTGGGGGAGGTCTTTATCAGTGGCTCGCACCTGTCCCACTCGGGTTCTGGCTGGAGGAATAAAGTAACTGCAGTAAGTTCTGCTTTTAGCAGGTAGGGAAGGATGATCCAGGAACAGATGTCCTCACTGCCATGGGCAGAAGGACTTCTGGAGGCCTCCTTGCTGTCCAGACTGTTTTATATCTTCAATTCTACTAAATTGAAATATGCTAACACAACACTCAACAGGTAACTGACCCTATGATCCAAGCAGTCCTGTGAGGTGTACTAGACAATTTATGCCCCCCGCTTTTTTTTTGAGATGGAGTCTCACTTACTCTGTCTCCCAGGCTGGAGCTCAGTGGTGTGATCTCAGCTCACTGCAACCTCCACCTCCTGGTTTCAAGCAATTCTCCTGCCTCAGCCTCCCAAGTAGCTGGGATTACAGGTGCCCGACACCACACCTGGCTAATCTTTTTGTATTTTTAGCAGAGATGGGGTTTCACCATGTCAGCCAGGCTGGTTTCGAACTCCTGACCTCAAGTGATCCACCCGCCTCGGCCTCCCAAAGTGCTAGGATTATAGGCGTGAGCCACCTCGCCTGGCAATTTATGCCTTTATATAGACTCCAGGGACACCAATCATTTTGCTCTCATAAACAATAGTGCCAAGAACGTACATCCTCACACAAACATCTCTTTGCAGCAGTGTTGTCTAAAAGTCCCATGTGTTTCAATTTTCTGTAATGAGCATGAATTGCTCTTATAAAAATAAACAATTTTGAAATAATTTAGCAATTGGTGATTACAGATTATAGATTTTTAAATCCTCTTCCATTTTGCTAATTTTACAAATACTGTTGGTGGGGCTGCTAGCATTCTGGCTTGCTTGTTTCATAGGAGTTCCTTCCCATAAATTACATTCCTCAAGGGCAGAAGCCTTCTCTTGTTCAATTCCAGATCCCCAGCACTAAGTGTGTGACCCAAAGTAGGTGATCAAAGAGAACCGTAGTAAGATCTGTGAGTTCACAGAAAGCCTGTTCCTTTCTGATTTGCTATTCACTGAATAAAGTATAAGAAATTAAAAGCATTTTCTTTGGACCTTCATTTTGCATTTTGCTTGAAAACTTCATGTCAGGAAATGGAGACCATCCTGAAGAGAATGGATCATTTGAGAGGGAGTGTTTTGCTTTTGGTTTGATTTGTTGTTTTTGTTTTTACTATGAAAAAAGTATCCATGATCTAAAGATGAAAGACTGTGAGGAGTCTATTACACGAGAGCATTTACAGTATTATCTTCAAGCTTAGTGAGCAAAAGAGAGGCAGACAGTGAAGCTGGAAGCGGGGAGTGAGTCTTTTCCTTAATGGGGGAAGAGTCTGCAAAAAGCAGGGTGTCATAAAGGGTAGAAAAGAAGGCCTCCAGTGAATCCTAGCAGGAGAGAGAGAAATCGTCTTTATTTTGTTTGTAAATGAAGGAAATACAGAAATGGGAAACCTTTTCTCTGTTGTTAAAGTTCGATTCTCTGGGTGAGCTGGATAAAACTCACAGTGGAGATCAAGAGAAAACTTAAGCCTCAAAAAGGGAGGATTAGCGGAATTGGGCAAACAGACGAGGAAGCAGTCAGAGGCTTCCGAGAAAGGCGGTTTCATCAACAGTTTCCAAAACTCCAAGTTTCACCTGAAGGCCTCCTCAGCAGCAAGGAAAATTTAAAAGAAATAAGAGGTGCAATAATACTAATCAGCTGTGAATCACTGTGCAAAACAGCACATGAGGCCTCCAGAAGGGAGCTTTCCACTCCAAAGAACACGCGTTTGGACAGAGTCCATCAAGAGCACTGTGGTCTGTGACTTTGTGACTTACCCGGTCTTCTTTCTGACACAGAAAATACGTAGGATGGCCTATCAAAAATGAGAGGAAACTCATTTTCTGGGCTCGTTAGGATATAAATGTAGATGTTTTCTAAAAATGGAAACAGAAACACATTTAATCACAAGTTCATGCTCATCCGTTTGTTTATTCAACATCTTTAAAGAATCTCCTGTGTAGAGGCTCTGCGCATAGGGGATACCAGGTGACTAAGCTCTGGGAACCCCTGCCTTTTAGATGCTGAGGGTGGTCACCCTTTGATAAGCACATGAGCACACAGGGCACTACAGAACCCAGAGGAGGAGCAGCTTTCAGGAGCAAGTGCAAGCTGAGCCTTACAAGGACAGAATTAGACAAATGGGCCAGGGACGAGATTGGCGGGGCATTGTAGGCATATGCAAAAATGCCAAGGTATAAAACCACATAATTCACTCAGGAAAATTTCAAACTGTTTGCCCAGTTGGAAAAAAATAGTGGCTTGGGCCAAGCAAGGTGGCTTACGCCTGTAATCCCAGCACTTTGAAAGGCCAAGGCGTGCAGATCACGAGGTCAACAGTTTGCAACCAGACTGATCAACATGGTGAAACCTTGTCTCTACTGAAAATACAAAAACGAGCTGGGCGTGGTGGCACGTGCCTGTAATCCCAGCTACTTGAGAGGCTGAGGCAGGAGAATTGCTTGAACCTGGGAGACAGAGGTTGTGATGAGCTGAGATCGCACCACTGTACTCCAGCTTGGGCAACAAAGTGAGTCTCCATCTCAAAAAAAAAGGTGGGGGGGCTTGGAGGCAAGTGACGGAAGGTGAAGCTGGAGAATTAAGGGGCAACAAATGCTGAAAATATTTGTATGCCAGGCCCAAGAGTTGAAACTGGAGATGCTCGAAGGCTTTAACCAAGGAAGTAATATGATGACATTTGCATTTCCTGAAAAATCATTGACAGAAATATGGAGCATGCATTGGAAAGTGATGAGACTGAAAGTAGAGAGACCCTTCAAAGACTCTTAAGTGTTGTAATTCAGTCCCTGGGTGAGAGCAGTACTAGTGAGATGAGGGACCTAGTACAATACCTAGTACTGCCCAGCAGAGTTTAGTCATCGATAAAAAAGACACTCATGAAATAAAACAAAATTATACTTGCTTTTATGATAAGGGGCCACCACATCCTGCACCTGGATTATCACCATGTATTTATTGCCGGCTGCTAGATTACTTGGATTTTCATAATCTAGATCACCAATCAGCTAGATTAAAACAGAGATAGTACATTATACAGATTAAACAATCCTTGGATTTCCATAATCTAGATCACCAATCAGCTAGATTAAAACAGAGATAGTACATTATACAGATTAAACAATCCTATTTATTGTGCTGAGAGAGACATTTTCATACATCGTTAGTGGATATGTAAATTGGCAAAACACTTTTGGAAAACACTTTGCCCATTAAAAATGTTACGACCATACCTTTGCTCACTGCTAGTGAACTTGTTGAAATAATTTACCAGGAGAGAGAATCTATGTACAAATATGTTCATTAAGCACTACTGCTCAACAGCACAGGATCACAACTTCAGATTCATTGACGAAAAGCACAAAATTGAATCTTTTATGCAGGGTTGTTTCATCATAGCAGTCCCTCCTTATTATCTGTGGTTTTGCTTTTGACAGTTTCAGTTACTCACAGTCAACCTCAGTCTGAAAATAGTGAGTACAGTACTGTATGATATTTTGAGAGAGAGAAACACATCCCCATAACTGGTTTTCTTTATTCTTCTTTAGAGATAGAAGTCCCCTTTGTTTCCCAGGCTGGTGTGCAGTGGCTATTCACAGGTGTAATCATAGCTCACTGCAGCCTCAAACTTGTGGCCTCAAGTGATCCTCCCATCTCAGCCTCCCAAGCAGCTGGGACTGTGGGTGTGCACCACCATGCATGCCACATAACTTTTGTGATAGTATTTTGTTATAATTTTTCTATTTTATTGTTTGTTATTATTGTGAATACTTACTGTACCCAATTTATAAATTAAACTTACTATAGGTATCTATATATATAAGGAAAAAACATAATGTATGTGGGGTCTGGTACTGTCTGTGGTTTCAAGCATCCACTAGGGGTCTTGGAACATATCCCCTGTGGGTAAGGGAGCACTACTGTATTTTAAATACTTATGCTGGCCAGGCACGGTAGCTCATGCCTATAATCCCAGCACTTGGGGAGGCTGAGGTGGGAGGACTGCCTGAGACCAGGAGTTTGAGACCAGCTTGGGCAAGATAGCAAGACCCCATCTCCACAGAGAACTAAAAAATTAGCCAGGCGTGGTGGTGCACTCCTGTATTACCACCTGCTAGGGAGGCTGACATGTGAGCATCACTTGAACCTAGGAGTTTGAGGCTCTGGTGAGCTACGATTGACACACTGCACTCCGGCCTGGGTGACAGAGTGAGATGTAGTCTCCTAAAAAAATTAATAAAAATAAAAAATACTAATGCATATATGTAGAAAACACACATAAAATATATCTACAGAAAAAAGGCAAGAGGGAAATGTACCAAACTCTTAACACTGGTTAGCAGTAAATGGTGATGCTTTTCTGTGCTTTCACATTTTCTACAGTGAACATGTATTAATTTCCTAAACAGAAAAAAACAGAAATTATTTTTAAGAGGGTACGATGAATAAAGTGGGTGAGATGTACTTGGGGATTGAAGAAGGGTTTGGGGTGTGAGGTGGAGAAAGCACAGTGAGGGGAGGGTAGCAGGCGGCTGGCTTCCCTCCCTGCGGCTGCCAATCTCCCAGCCCTTCCGTTTTTCTCTTCTCCTTCCCCACCAGCCTCCGGCAGAAGCTCTGTAAGGAAAGGTCTAACTCAGCTCATTGGGATCCACTTTTCATGCCCATCCTTCTTCCAATGCAGCGTTTGTCCCTTGGAGTTGCCAGCGAGGGGGCTCTCTATACGTCCTCACTGTCTCCCTGTCCTGTGGTCTCCACTGGTTCTACAGTGCGGAATTCATCCGGACACGCTCAAGACCCGGCCCTGCTTTCTCTCACCTCACACCTCTATGGGCCAGGAATGAGCACTCAAATAAACAAAAGTGCCTGAGCACAGAGGGCACTGACGTGTCTGTGAAGGCACACTAAGCAGGCACACAAACTGGGTGCTACCCGAGAAAGAATCCAGTCCTTAGCAGCCTGGGCACAACTATGTGTAACCAACGATTCCTGGAACAGGGTAGAATAAAGAGCGAATGGAGAACACAGACTCACTATTAAGCCTGTCAGTTACAGTCGCTCTGAGAGGGGGTTACCTTGGAAATTTCTCTCTATGGGGCAGCAAAAGCGTGATGCATGTTGGACCAATTCCCGATGCCCTTTTAATGATGCAACGACCATTAACTGACCACAATTTTCCCAGAGCCAGCTGGATCCTGTAAAAATCTGCCGCTGCTCCCCACTCCAGATGGCGTGGTGAAGTTGAATCTGTTGTTTGGTGCCTCACTGTCATCATCAAAGCAGAAATTGTTCAGGTCAAGAAGCAACGTCCCGTTGGCTGTTCTTTCCGGCACCATAATGCTGGTGAAAAGACACAATTCAGTATTTCCCCCAACACATGGTGATCGAGTGTTTCTTCTCACATGGGTCCTGGGCTAGACCTCTCTGCTTTCGCTGCAATTTAAAGTGAGTCCATGATCATGGCAGTCACCTCCTAACTGGTCTCTCTGATTCCACCCTTGCTGCCTTTTGGGCTATTTTAAACACAGCAGCCAGAGGGATCCTGTTAACATAGTGTCAGATCATGTCACTCCTCTGCTCCTAAGTCCCAAATGGCTCCTCATTTCACACGAAGTCCCACCTTTGATCAGAACCCTTCGTGACGTGCCCGCCTTTTCCTCTCTGAACATTGCCCACTAGTTCTTCTCCTTGTTCACTCTCCTCCTGCCACTCTGGTCTCCTGGTGCTCCCTGAACTCTTCGAGAGGCTCTGGCCTCAGCGTTGCTGCACTTCCTGTGGAATCCTCTCCCCACAAATACCCATGTGGCTCCCACTTTCACTTTCTTTCATCTGTCTAATCAAATGTCACCTTATCAGTGAGGCTACCCTATCTAGAATGGCAGTGATCCCTGGCTGGTGCTACCTTTCCTGTTCCCTCTTTATTTTTAATTCTTAACACACATTATCATCTGATACACCATTCTGTTTATTGTCGATTTCCTAGAAAGTAAACTCTATGAGGGCAAGGATCTTTGCATTTTTCTTGGCATACTCAATAAATATTGGTTGAGCAAATGAAAAATAGACTTGTAAGACTAGCACAGTCATGAAGAAGAATATAAGAAAAATACAAATCTTACCTCCTGCCTGAAGGAGTTTCTAATTAGCCTAGGGCAAATCCCTGTACCCCTTGTCTCCCATGCTTTGAAGATTGAGAATTCCTTGATTTGTGTTCTAGTGGCTTCAATGGCCTAGAAGGGCCTCCTAACACCTTTATATTATTCATTCAAAAGAGGTTTATTAATGGTCAAATTTGGGTGTCTCAATCTCAGTAGACTCCAGGGTTTAGGCAAATAACACAAATGAGTAAAGCTACCCCCAAACTCAGAGCCTTCTAATGAAGCCCAGCTTTTGTGGGAGGTCCTGAGGAAGACTAATGAACACCTTGAGGTTTCAGTTCATTGAAGGCCTTTCTCACGTCTCCACGTTTCAGTTTCTTCATCTATAAAATGGACATAAATTATATCAATTAGTTTTTACTACAGAACGCACCATCCCCAAACTGAGTGAATTAAAACAACAAGCATTTATTATTTCTCACGGTACTATAGGTTTTCCCACAGTCCTTCTGGTTTTAGTGTAGCTCAGCTGGTCTCTGTGATCACTGACAGCTTGGCTGGGGCTTGGTGGTCTAGGATGGACTCGCTCACACGCCTAGTGGTGAGAAGGTGCTTGGTTTCTGCTTCTTCTTGTTCTTGTCTTCTAGAAGGCCAGTCTAGGCTCATTGCATGGAGGTCTCTGGCTTCCAAAAGTAACAAGAGAGGGCAAGTTCCAATGCACATGCATCTTTCCAGCCTCTGTTGTACCATGTTTGTGAATGCTCCAGTGGTCAAAGCAATTCAGATGGTCAAGCTCAGATTCAAGGAGACCCATCTCTTCTTTTGAGATGGAGTTTTGCTGTTGCTGCCCAGGCTGGAGTGCAATGGTGCAATTTCAGCTCACCGCAACCTCTGCCTCCTGTTTTCAAGTGACTTTCCTGCCTCAGACTCCCAAGTAGCTGGGATTACAGGCATTTGCCACCACACCCGGCTCATTTTAAATTTTTAGTAGAAATGGGGTTTCTCCATGTTGGTCAGGCTGGTCTCGACTCCTGATCTCAGGCGATGTGCCCGCCTCAGCCACCCAAAGTGCTAGGATTACAGGCGTGAGGCACCGCGCCCACCAAGACCCAACTCTTGCTGGAGGGAATAGCAAAATCACATTGCAAAGGAGCATGCATACAGAGCAGGCAGGGAGGAATTTGTGGCTTTTTTTTCTGTTTGTTTTGGCTACCTATCTCAATCACATTTTGCCTTGGTATAATTTCTTACAAAAATATATCGTGGCTGTCATGAGAGTGTGCCTGGAAGACCTCCCACCATGAGCACATAACTGACCATCGGCTTCAGCTGCTGGGCTCTGAAATCCACCACTGTGTTTGCGGTGAGGCCACGTACCAACAACTGGTCATGGCAAAAATACTAAGGTTTATTCCTGTCCTATGTTAGCTGACACTGGCTCCAGGACCCCCAGTGGCCTAGCTGAACACTCCTTAGATGGCATGGCAGCCTAGAACATGTCCATCTACCTTTCCTCCCTCTTTTCTTTCACCCAGGTCAGTCTTGCATCATGATCTGATGACTTGCCCAGCCTTGTCCATCTCTCTCCCCATTTTCTGCCACAGGCATCTCCCCTAATAATAGCCTTACACATTTAATGCCATCTTAGCATCTGGTTCTTGGAGCATACACTTCTCCCTGCAACCAAACTCTGCCTCCTTCTATGTTCCACATCCTCTTTTCATGGCAGATAAAATGGGCTCTGGGCTCAGCGCAGACGGTGCAAAGTCTGACAGCAAGGATGGTCATGGGCCACTGAGGATAACAGGTTTGCTGGCTGGAGTGAAAACAGGCAGAATGGAGTCTCCACGATGCCTCATTGGCAAAGATCACCTCCGTATTTCAGCAGGATTGGAGTCTGAGCATTCCTGCCTTGATTGCACAATGTGGTTTTATTCATAGGGACTTAGAATAGATACCAACTTACTAAACACCAGCTTCATGCTGTGTCATACCAAGCACTTTAAAAACACTATCTCTAATTTCCTCGTGTCAGAGAGGTTTGTATTCTTGTCGCCACTGCACAGGGGAAGAAAGAGTGGTTCCAAGCAGTTTCCCGGCCTGTCCAGGAAAGTGGATGTATCCAGACACGATCCTCTGCAGTGTAAGAGTCCCTGTAAACTTGAACTTCCATTGATAAGTATCCAGACTCACAGATGGTTTGGGGATCTAAGCCTTGATTTCAGCTCTGCAGAAGCCAGAAGATTGCATCATTTAAAGAATCCAAGGTCCTGAAGCCAGGCCTTTCAGGAACTCCAACCCTTCACTTGGCCCCCCAGGGCTGCTTGGCCTGTTCTCTCATTCATCCCTGACACTTGGTGTTTTTCCCCTACACGCCTAACTTGGAAAGCCACTCCCCTCATTCAGCAATCCCTGCCTCAAAAGCAGGCTGCCCTCTTTCCAGCCATCAGACCATGTTTCTCTCCCACGCAAGGTGACTGTGTCCAGCCCATTCCGAATCAGCCAAACTGCTCCGCCTCTTGCTCACAAACAGCTTGCGAAGCACTTTCAGCGAAGAGCCTAACAATTTACAACCAGAACGGGGGCTGTCACTGTGCCTCGGATGCCTCCTTGGGGCTCTGGGCTCATTCATCATCAGCCTGGGAAAGCCACGGGGGCCTCGGCGCGAAGGGCTGGGAGCCTGCAGGGGCCCGCACGGGCAGCAGGAGGCGCCCGCCTCCTCCAGGCCGCCCTCTTCACCGCGGGAATATGGCAAGCGACCTCCAGCAGCTGCGCTGACCCCACCCGCTCTGCCACCTGCTCTCACGAACTCCCCAGCAGGGCCACGCCCACAGCCTACGAGGAAGGAACAAACATTCCGGAACAAGCGTCAGATCCCGTGGCGGCACCACTGCTATTGTCACTTTGTTCTGTTTTGACCTGCTTGTGTGCTTGCTTTGACATAATAGGACTGGAATAGGTATAAGGCTGGGAGGATGGCGGGTGCTGCAGGTCAGGGCCTCTCGGCCCTCTCTGCACCCGTCCTTATGCAGACTTGGGGTGTGGGGCTGGGCTTTTAGACCTCGCCCCTGGGGCTGCAGAGGAAGGGTCCCTTTTGTTGCCCTGCCTCACAAATTGGCATTCACAGTGTGGTTGAGAATTCCTCCTGCTAGAAGAGCCCAGAGAAGGAACTTGAGCCCTGGTTAGATTGTCTTCAGTAATAAATGCAATTAGTCCAGTTACAGATTTCGCATTGGCCTTCAGGGCTAATCAGGAGGGAAGATTATCAAGAGCAGGACTCTGGGCTTGCCTGGACGGTCTAGGATATTTGAATTGTGGTTTCACCAGCTAATATGGAACACAGTCTGCAAACTGTCTTTCCATACCCCAGGGAACTCTGGACTGCAGGAAGCCAAATATACACTTAACAGATATGCACTGAAGGGAAAAGTGGGCAAGGAAGGTTTGAGACAGCGCACCCCTCTCCAGGCATTCTCACTTCTTAATCTTTACCCCTTACCTCTTAGGGCAGAAGAACAAGGAAGAGCAGGAGAATGGAAGAGGGCAGGAGCTTCCCAGGATGTACAGGAACTGCCCAAGAGTGCTAGCATACATTTAAAATGTCAAAGAAAGCGTAAGTGTGATGCTACAAATCATCTCTACTCCATCCTCAGGGCCCAGACATCTCTCAGCAGAGGGTGGGTTCAATTTATGCATGTAAAGGTGTGGAAGTTACAATCCTAACTACCCATGCAGCTGTCCCCAGCCATCTAATGGACTGTAGGGCTCAGGTTGGGATAGGAACCTAGCACGTGCTCAAGATTGTGACTGACGTTATCGGGGTGTCAGCAGGAAGCAGCTGGTGAATTAGGATCATTCTAGGAGGGGTCAGTAAAGGGACTAAGAAAAAGGTGCTCACTCACAGGGTATATGGAAATCTCAAGGGACAATGCAATATCTCAGAGCTTGAGAGTAAAGCATGCTTACCACCTCTAGGCCCAGGGGAATCAGTGGAGGGAACAGGTCCTGCTTCCAGGGACAGAGAGCTGCCTATGGGAATGGAGACCTTCAGGCAGGGGAGGAGTGCATCCAGCTCACAAGGAGAGAGCCTGGCCCTACCCTTTCCCCCTTCCAGGATTCCCCATTGGCCAACCAGAAGCTAGAAGGCAAGGGAGCTTGTTGGTGTCTGATATAGTTTGGCTGTGTCCCCACCCAACTCTTATCTTGAATTCCCACATGTTATAAAAGGGACCCAGTGGGAGGAAACTGAATCATGGGGGCAAGTCTTTCTTGTGCTGTTCTCATGATAGTGAATAAGTCTCACCAGATCTGATGGCTTCATAAGGGAGAGTTTCCCTGCACAAGCTCTCTCTCTCTTTGCCTGCTGCCATCTATGTAAGACATGACTTGCTCCTCCTTGCCTTCTGCCATGATTATGAAGCTTCCCCAGCCATGTGGAACTGTAAGTCCATTAAATCTCTTTCTTTTGCAAATTGCCCAGTCTCAGGTATGTCTGTATCAGCGGTATGAAAACAGACTAATCCAGTAAATTGGTACCAGTAGAGAGGACCACTGCTGTAGATACCTGAAAATGTAGAAGTGACTTTAGAAATGGGTAACAGGCAGGGATTGGAACAGTTTGGAGGGCTCAGAAGAAGACAGGAAAATGTGGGAAGGTTTAGAACTCCCTAGAGACATGTTGAATGGCTTTGACAAAAATGCTGATAATGATATGAACAATGAAATCTAGGCTGAGGTGGTCTCAGATGAAGATGAGGAACTTGTTGGGACTGGAGCAAAGGTGGCCCTTGTTATGTTTTAGCAAAGAGACTGGTGGCATTTTGCCTCTGCCCTAGAGATTGGTGGAACTCTGAACTTGAGAGAGATGACTTAGGGTATCTGGTGGAAGAAATTTCTAAGCAGCAAAGCATTCATGCGGTGACTTGGGTGCTATTAAAGACATTCAGTTTTATGAAGGAAGCAGAGTTTAAAAGTTTGGAAATTTTGCAGCCAGACAATGCAATAGAAAGGAAAATTCCATTTTCTGAGGAGAAATTCAAGCCAGCTGCAGAAATTTGCATAAGCAACAATGAGCTGAATATTATCACCAAGACAATGGGGAAAATGTCTCCAGGGCATGTCAGAGACCTCTGTGGCAGCCCCTCCCATCACAGGCCCAGAGGTTTAGGGGTAAAAAATGGTTTTATGGCCTGGGCCCAGGGTCCCTCTGTTGTGTACAGAAGAAGACAGGAAAATGTGCAGTTTAGGTACTTGGTGTCCTCTATCCCAGCCACTCTAGCCGTCAGTGACTAAAAGGGGTGAAGGTATAGTTCAGGCTGTTGCTTCAGAGGGTAGACGCAACACCTTGCCAGCTTCCGCATGGTGCTGAGACTGCACAGAAGTCAAGAATTGAGATTTGGGAACCTCTGCATAGAATAGGTTGTATGGAAATGCCTGGATGCCCAGACAGAAGTTTGTTGTAGCGGAGTGGGGTGGGTGGCACTCATGGAGAACCTCTGCTAGGGTAGTGCAGAAGGGAAATGTGGGGTTGGAGTCCACACACAGAGTCCCTACTGGGGCACTACTTAGTGGAGCTGTGAGAAGAGGGCCACTGTCCTCCAGACACCAGAATGGTAGATCCACTGACAGCTTGCACCATGCACCTGGAAAAGCCACAGACACTCAATGCTAGCTCATGAAAGCAGCCAGGAGGGAAGCTGTACCCTGCAAAGCCACAGGGGTGGAGCTACCCAAGACCATGGGAACCCACCTCTTGCATCAGCATGACCTGGATGTGAGTCATGCAGTCAAAGGAGATCATTTTGGAGCTTTAAGATTTGACTCCCTGCTAGATTTCAAATTTGCATGGGGCTTGTAGCCCCTTCATTTTGGCCAATTTCTCCCACTTGGAACAGCTGCATTTGCCCAAAGCCTACACCCCCATTGTATCTAGAAAGTAACTGACTTGCTTTTGATTTTACAGGCTCATAGGCAGAAGGGACTTGCCTTGTCTCTGATGAGACTTTGGACTGTGGAATTTTGAGTTAATGCTGAAGTTAGTTAAGACTTTGGGTGACTGCTGGGAAGACGTGATTGGTTTTGAAATGTTAGAACATGAGCTTTGGGACGGATTGGGGCAGAATGATATGGTTTGGCTGTGTCCCCACCAAAGTCTCATCTTGAATTCCTACATGTCGTAGGAGGGACCTGGTAGGAGGTAATTGAATCATGAGGGCAAGTGTTTCCCGTGCTGTTCTCATGATCATGAACACGTCTCATGAGATCTAATAGCTCTTTCGGGGGAGCGTCCCTACACAAGCTCTTTCTCTTTGCCTGCTGCCATCTATGTAAGACATGACTTGCTCCTTGTCTTCTGTCATGATTGTGAGGCTTCCCAGCCATATGGAACTGTAAGTCCAATTAAACCTCTTTCTTTTGTAAATTGCCCAGTATTAGGTATGTCTTTATCAGCAGCATGAAAATGGACTAATACGGTATCCATCCAGGTCAGCATCTTGGAGCACAGAGCAGGGTGGAGACTGGAACTGAAGGGACAAGTCAGGGGTGTGTCTAGAACAGAGTTTAATCGTTTTGATATCAGACTCGAGGCCACATGGATCCTCTAGCATTATGCTGGGCATGGCGTTTGGGACAACATGGAGACATCCATGAGTAAAACAAAGGAATTTCTATTTATACTGTTCCTCCTAGGCAATCCTCATCTGGGATCCTTTGTCCTCTGCATGTATTGGGTTTATGTTCAGAGTCACCTGGAGAAAACTTACAAAACCAGTCAAAGATAAACTCGGGAGACTCTCCCCATGGGGACATCTGACCTGAGACCCACCCTGGTCTTCAGCCTTGCTCCAGATACAGGGCCATCTCTTAGCAAGGGCTACTGTGGAGTTGCTTCCCACAGCCCCAGTTCCTCGCAAAGAGCTCTCTTCAGCCTCTCAAGCCACCAGAGACTGGCTGGGACAAAACCTCAGAGATGAGGCTAATGTGGGAAAGTACTAATCATGTGGCTATTTGACAAAACAGTAGAAAGACAATCTTGTTTTCAAAAAGCATATTAACCCAGAATCACAAGGGATTGTATTTTAAAATAATAGCAAAAAGAATGAGTCAAAAGATACAAAATCACTTGTAACCCACTTGTATCTGCATTTTTTTCTCTTTCAGATGCCTTGTGTTTATATTCAATTAAGCTGTGTAAGGCGAATTCAATGCTTTGTTTGGTTTTACATAAGCACTTGGTTTGATTTATTCATCTGGCTGGTGGTGTGTTTCTCTGGGAGTTCCTATTTACTGATCCTAAGGCTCAAGCATCTATTATAACAGCTAACTAACACCCCCATCTTGCCACCCGTGGCAATAAATAAAGAGCAGGCACAGTCCAGAGAGGGCCTAACAAGTCCCCGTGGTCCTTTTCACCAACAGAGATGAGCAGGATATAGAAGGGAGCAAAATAAAAAACAATTCTTAAGAGTAAGAAAGTGAACAAGGGAGATAATGAAGAAGAAGGAAAATGAAAGAGAGGGAGGAGGAAGGGACGATGACAAGGAAACCTGTGGACAAAAGTGAACAGTTCAAATCAATTTATTCTAGTGAGCTGTTTCTCCAAATGCCTGCGCTTCTTCAGGTCCTCCTGAGAATATACCAGAGAAGCCGAAGGGCGGAAGGCCACCAGAGGTGGAACACCCAGCATAAGTTTCAACATGTGCATACCTGAAGGTGAACCTTTGGCATGTGGCAGGATTGTCGTTGATGTCTTCCACAGTGAAGGTTATCTGGATGCGATTCTCCTGACCCCCATATGGTCTGTCCTTCACCAGAACTTCCAGGGAAATGGCGGGATTTTGTCTCAATTCACCTGCATCTCGGTCGATCCTCTGGGCCACTTGGATTGCACCAGTCACTAAGAAAGCAAAGGTTAGAATGTGACCCCTGGAAGAGAAATGAAAAATACAGAAACTTGGAGAAGCCTGGAAAAGACCTTGCTAATAGGAGGAAGAGCTTACGCAGAGCATAATCTCTTTACAAGTACATTTTTGAAAACCCATGAAGTTCCTGTGTTAGGCATTTATTGGGGTATCTGGCCTGACCCTTCTAGGAATTCTCACACTGCACTTCAGAGTTGGGTCCCTGGGGGCAGCCCTTGCCCATAGTAGACTGGACTGGTAGATAGCTGACTCCAGCTTGACCCACAGGGCTCTCTTATTGAAGAATTTCTAACTGAAAGACACATTGGAGGCTCAGCCAGGCTAACAGTGGAGCTGCAGAGCTGAGGTCCCTAGAGCAGCGCTGGGTCACATCCTTCCTGTGCCCCCATCTTTCGACATTTTCTTAGGAGATGCCCGGAATTCCGTTGATAGATGTCCCTGCCTTTTTCTTCCCTTTTGGTGAGCATGGTTTGCCTTAGTTTCTGTTACCTGCAACCGAAGAATCTTAATAAATATGCTCAAAAAATTTTAAAAAACCCAAACTCTCTCTATTTGTTAAAAGTTGAATTTTTAACACTAGAGTAGACAGCGTTCTCAACCATGGTTGTCCCTACACTCTCAGCTGACAGGGCATTAGGACGTTTTCAGAGGCAGTGCTCAATTATTGCCTTTGCCTGCATCTCCTGGGAATAGGTATCCTTTGCCCAAAAGCCTAAGGAGGCAGTAGCACATTGTTTTTTCTGGAATTGTCCAAGGCTGAAGTCCTTTTTGGTGATGCAATTAGGACTTATAGGGGTGGGACAGTCTGGTAGTGGTTAAGAGGACAGGCCTGAGGAATCGGGCGGTTGGTACTTCTGCTTCACGACCTACAAGCTGTGAGACTTTGAGCAAGTTGTTTAACCTGCCTGAGGCTCTCCCTAGGCCTCAGTTTCCTCATCTGTAAACTGTGAATGACAATAGTTCATTGAGTTACCATCTTGAGTACTTGAGATGAGATACATGTGAATAATCGCTCAGCATAATGCCTGGTATGTACTAAGGCCCAGTAAAAGATGGTTATAAAAGTGCAGAGAAGGGGAATTCCTCCCCTTCAGGGATGGGAAAATAACTCCCAGCAGTCTGGCAGATTGATCTAGAATGACACTTTCCCATACAGTTACCACTAGTCACAAGAGAGTTATTGAGTGATTAAATGGTGCTAATCCAAATTGAGATGTACTATAAGTATAAACATACAACAATCTTCCAAGACTTGGTACCAAAGAAAATGATACGAAACACTTCATGAATACCCTTTTTTTTTTTTTTTTTTTTGAGACAGGGTCTTGCTTTGTCACTCAGGCTGGAGTAGAGTGGAATGACCATAGCTCACTGCAGCCTTAAACTCCAGTCAAGAGGAGCTGGGCTCCTGCCTCAACTTCCTGAGTAGCTGGGACTATAGGTGTGGGTCACCACACTCAGCTAATTTTTAAATTTTTAGTAGAGACAGGGTTTCACTACGTTGCCCAGGCTGATCTCCAACTCCCGGGCTCAAGCAATCCTCTGGCCTCAGCCTCTCAAAGTGCTGGGATTACAGACATGAGCCACTATGCCTGGCCATGAATAACTTTTAAGTATTGATCACGTTGAAATGATTATTTTATACATGTTGAATTAAATAAAAATGCCTCATTGAAATGAATTTCTCCTATTTCTTTTTACTTTTTAAAAATGTGACTGCTAGAGACTTTGAAATTATATAAGTGACTTCATTCTATTCCTATTGGACAGTGCTGAGATAGCTCCTCTCTTCAGAAGACTAAAGGGTACTCTCAGGATAAGTAACCCATCCATCCTTACACACCTGCCTTTGAGAAAAAGGTGATGGGATTCAGGACACATTACCCTAAAATATGGCACCTTGCATTTGAGAAAACAGCAGAAGTAGGAAGGTCTCTCTGACCTTCTCCTGCCCTTCTTCCCAAAGCAGACCATAAAAGAGCTCTCTGGCTTTCCTTGAAGCTGTCATAAGACCTTCATTCCAGAGGTATCCTACCTATACCTGGAGGAAAGGCACGTCCTATTCGGGAAGACAGAGATGCCAGGAAGAGTCTGAACAAATGGGCCTTGCTAAACTCTCCCAGGTTTATTATCATTAGATCATACCCTTCTGTCCTGCAATCATACTTCTCCATAATTACTCACTTCATCAAACTGAGCATAAAAACACACGGGTTTCCCTGTTTCTTTGAGTCTTCATTTCTGAAGGCTCTGGTGTAACACAAAACTTACATTAAATAAATTTGTATGCTTTTCTATTGTTAATCTGTCTTTTGTATAGAGGTCTCAGTCATAAACCTAAAAATGGGTAAGAAAATAAATATCTTCACCCCCCCCCAGCTCCCACAAAGGTGAAGGGGGACATAGTTGTCAACCCTGTTTCGTTTCCCCAACTCCCACGCCAGCTGCTTCTCATACATCTATTACCTTGGTAACCAATGATGACCCCAGACAGAAAGGCATGCCCAGACCAGAAGATAAGAAAAATACAATCAGCCCTCTGTATCCATGGGTTCTGCATCCTCAGATTCAACCAACTGAGGATTAAAAATATTCAGCAAAAATAAATGGATGATTGCATCTGTACTAAACATATACAAACATTTTTTTTCTCATCATTATTACCTAAGCAATACAATATAACAACTCTCCACATAGCATTTACATTGTATCGGGCAGCATAAGTAATCTAGAGATAATATAAAGTATATGGGGGACACGCATAGGTTATATGCAAATACTATGCCATTTCAGAGAAAGACTTGGGCATACGTGGATTTTGGTATCCACAGTGCGTGCTGGAACCAATCCTCATGGGTATCGAGGGATGGCTGCATTGTAAAACCATCCAAATGGCTGAATTAGAGGGTGCACTTAAGGATGGAGGAGAGTGGCTTACACTGATTTATCATGAAATATTTGCTAACGGTGGTAATGCTGTAGAGGAGGTGGCTGGGAAGACCTTTCTCATCAGGATCCTCCGCTGTGATATTGGCCACGATGGTTCCGGGACTCAGTTCCTCCAGGATCGTGTACACTCGTGTCGGGCTGTAACAGAGATACAGCAGACACAGCTAATTTTCAGGGGCACAGGAAGGTAGCGTCTAGGCGATGGGTATTTTGGTTAGTCCTAAATATAGTGCAGAGCTGTTCAAGTTGCATCAACATGCTCAGCGAGAGAGCACAGCAGCGGGAAGGAACGTGGCTGGCTTTTGTATTCCCAAAGATCACATCCCTGTGGATACAAAGAAAGTACTGCACTGCCGTTGCAACAATTTACATGGGCCACCACAGTCTCCGACTCTACGCACATCTGCCTGATGTCATTTCAGATCAGCCTTGGCATTAACGTATTTTGAAATAAGGAGAGTTGGCCTATCCGGTTCTCTTTTCTCATTTTCCCACTTTTTGTGCAGATTTCCCTGAATTCTTTTAGAAATCACTGTGTCCAGAGTTACATGCCAGGGTCATGTCCGGAGCTGCGGGCTCCCTCCCTTGTTCCTGACTCCCATCCCACGGCTGCCACCAGAAGCCAGAAATGCTGTAAAGCCTCTCTATTCTCACACCTTTGCTCACTTTTTTTTAATTCCTTGTCTTTTTCTTTCTTTCTTTCTTTCTTTTTTTTTTTTTTTTTTTGCCTGAGGATACAGAATTTATGCACAGAACTTGCGGGCATTAATCATGAGGTCAGCTCTCTGACCTGAGAACTAGGTCCCCTGGCAGAAGACCAGGCCCCATAACTGTCCTTCTTGCAAGATAACCCCAAATCACCAACTTACCCATCTTCCTCAGACCTCCACCAATACCTTTGGAATAGGTCAGTAATGAGACTGATAGGTTGGGAGTTTTAACTAACTATATATTGAATAATTTTGAATGCTCTAAAGGAGGCTTATTGTTTAAAATAACTCTGCAGGAAGTTCTTCTGCTGAGGAAAATCATTTCGGTGGGGCAAACAGTCACCTCTAATCTCCCAGTTTCCCAAATGGAGGTGTTCCCATGTGGATCGTGTTTGAGAGGGGTATAGTACCTCTGAGATCTTTCGTAAGCTCAGCATGTTTCTGCTGTGCTATCTCACCATCCCGATAACGTAGGTAGGGCCAGAGGAAGGAGAGATGGCAGGGAACCAATCGCTAGAGTCAGGGGCAGACACAGAAAGGCGGGAACCAGGTCCTCGCCCTGACCCTCCCTACAAGGGCTCCTCCCTGGATCCAAGGTCCCCCCACATCCATTCACAAGGTGGTCTTCTGTGGGTGGAAGACACACAGAAGATTACTCTCCCATTGCTGGGGGAGAGTAATCATGTTCAGCCTAAGGTCACTCCAGTGCCCCACTGAAACAGGCCCATTCATCCTTCCCTTACTGGGTACACCTCCTTCTCAGGGAGTCTGTGACGCTGTCACTGGTGAGTCCAGGAATAGGCAAAGTGGGATGGGACCAAAGAGGTGGGGTGGCAGGAGGCAAAACCAGAGCCAGGAGGGGAGAAGGTGGCCGCAGCCCCCCAGGCGGGCCAGTTCCTCAGTCCCTTCTGTGAGCGCCCCTGTTGCTAATGAGGTGTGTTTTTGCTTTGGTCATTGAGTGGGTTCTATTAACTTCCAACAAAGAGCTCACTAAGAGGCCTGTGCTACTCACATGGCTATGCGCTACTCCAAGCACGCTCCTAGAAAAAGCATCGTCAGGGAGCTGGTTAGACATGCAGACCTCAGGCCCGCCCACCCCAGCCCTCCAAACCAGGACTGGCGTTTTCACAAGATGCCCAGTGGATCTCTACAGGCTTTAAGGTTTCAGAAGGATGATTATAAGGTGATGCCAGAGGTGGCAACCACAGCCTCCCAGCCTCCCACAGGACAGAGAGAGGATACCTAGGGAGGAAAAGCCCCTTCTTCCCATCACCCCTTTTTCCTTCTCAGGCAGTGGTTCTCAGCTCGGGGGCAGGGGTGGCATCTGAACACGTTTGATTTTCACAACGAGGGAGAGAGCTGCTTTGATGTTTAGGGGATAGAAGCCGGAGATGATGCTGCTACACATCCCCTAGTGCACAGGACAGCCCCTCTACAAAGGGGTGCCTGGCTCAATGCCATCAGTGCTGCTGTGTAAGAAACTCTGCTCTGAAGGCTCATCTAGTCCACACTGGGTGCTCCAAGAACCCAGATCCCCGAGAAGGGGACTGGTCAGGCTATTGGCACAGCTCCTCAGGTGAAATATTCTCTGCTGGTTAGCCTGACATTGAGCCTGGCAGGAGATAAAATCTTTCATCTATTTGATTTTTGAATCCAAGATACAGGTATATATAAAATATCATTCAACATAGACCACAGTTAAGAGTTATGCAAAGCACAGTGAAGCCAGGAGCCATGCAGCCAGCCTGACAGAGTAAAGCTCTGCCGCCACCTGCATTCCCATGCCCTTCTTCCCCGAAACACCTGACCTCCAGAGCTTGGGCCAGCAGCCACACTCAGGGGGAAAGGTGTAAATGCTGAGAAGCCATGGATGGCTTCGCTATGAATGAGTTTTCAGTAACTGCCTAAAGTGTGCATGACACTGCCGGGTATCAGGTGGAAAAGGACTGAGTAAATACAAAAGAAACAGGCAGGAGCGGAGAAAGACCTCCCTACCCAACTCTAAAATAAAGTGCTCTGCACACATAGAAAGCTCTGTGCATGGGAAAACAGTAAATTTGTCAGCTGCTGGGTTTTTTGTTTTGACACAGCTGCTGGGTTTTTTGTTTTGCTCTTGTTGCCCAGGCTGCAGTGGTGCGATCTCGGCTCACCACAACCTCTGCCTCCCAGGTTCAAATGATTCTCCTGCCTCAGCCTCCTGAGTAGCTGGGACTGCAGGCACCCCTGCCACCGCACCTGGCTAATTTTTTGTATTTTTAGTAGAGATGGGACTTCACCATGTTGGTCAGGCTGGTCTCGAACTCCTGACTTTAGGGGATCCACCTGCCTTGGCTTCTCAAAGTGCCGGGATTACAGGCGTGAGCCACCCTGTCAGCCTGTCAGGTGCTTTTATAATAAAATAATCAACGTCAATAATAGCAGACTCCTGGAGCTCGCATCCTGAGTCTATAAAGCTTTCCGACATTTGTCACCACCCAGGGATAAAATGGGGAGACAGTCTCAAGAACAGACACAGGATTCGCTTTGGTTGTGTTAATTGCAGGAGTTTAACAAATAGTAAAGATAGAAAGCCTGTCTCTACGTTTTACATTTCTATTTCACACTCAAACTCAGAACACTTGAGTCTGTTTGAGGATTTAATTTTGTTAATCCTGAATTAAAGAAGTTATCGTTAGTGCTAGCACTGATTTATGGGAAAAGGAGGCTCAGAAGCTCAGGGGAACCATGAAAGCCCTCCACATCAGCACTTAGTTTGAAACTGAGCAAATCCTTTCAAATTGTGGATGGCTGAAGGATGAGGCTGACTCTCATTGACTGCCTGTGCCAAGTCAGGGCTGCCACCCTGCCCCCACTCCTCCTTTTAGAGTGAGGCTCTAGCAGACCCATCTTCACCTTCATCCAAGAAATGCTGTTTGAAATAAAGTTGACTGACTAAAAAAACCAGATCGTCACACAGATCATGCTGTCTGCCTGGGGATGGAGCCCGATATGTTCCTCTTTCAAACCTAAAAGGAGAACCAGAGAGTTCCAGGCTGACCTCTGGGTGCATCCCAAGCCAGAGAGGGTCATGTTTTCTCTCTGCTAAAGTCAGTTGCTGTATTTTTGAAGATGTGGTCCAAACCAGATGGTTTACAAGTTCTGCCCCTGGGGAGTTCTTATTATTTCTCCCTTTGCAACCCCATTAACCTGCCTCCCCTCCTCACAGATGGGGCTCGTGGGGAAGGTGGCAAAGAATGCATCTGCTCCAGCCCTCAGCCATCACCTCCTCTGCGGGTTCTCGAAGAATCTGCAGAGCTGTGTGGGGCCATACCTGAGCATGAGTCTGGACTGGGATGTCACAATTGTTAATAAGCTGCCTGGACTTTGCTCCAAGAGCCACCTGTCAGCTTAAAGGCACTGTGCTCTCCTTCTGAACCTAACCCAGCTTGAGGCGCTGATGGAAAGCATTATGTAGCAATTTAATTGCAGCAGATAAATTGAGGGTCAAGGTTGGAAAGAGGAACGTATTGGGGCTCCATCCCCAGGTTGTGGGGCTGGAGCAGATGCATTCTTTGATACCTGCAACTGGACTGTGGACTGTGTTCACATCCAGAAGTTGTGCAACTGTGGTGCATGTACCAAGTGGCACCAGGTTAGCCTGCGAGTGCGGCTGCCTTAATACCTCCCAATCTTCCAGTACTTTTGCAAGCCCTCTACCTAGCTCTGAGGCCTAATGGTCTTGTTGGTGGAGGGTCCTGTGCTGAATCTATTCATAGCCATTTATGCTGTTAAAGGTGATTTTGCCACTTTCCTTGTGACTGGCTCCTATGCCCATCTCAGGGACTGGGGCAGGCAGAGGCTCTGTAAGCAGTATGCCAGGAGAACTGCCAGGGAAACATTCCACGTGAGAGAATCAAACTTCGCTGACATTACTTTAAAATGGGATGGGGAAAAACACGGAGTGGGAGGAGTGAGGGCAGAGCCTGCGCTTTCCAGCTCAGAATCCCCGCTTCTTCTAAATCGCCATCTATGATAGACTCAGATCTTCCTTTTGTGTCAGGTGCCAGGCACATTTGCACAAACTCCCGTCCACCCAACGCATTTACCCTTCCCACCTCTGCTGGACGGAGGAGCTGCCAGACACAGTCGGATCACTCTACTGGATCCACCATGGAAGGAAGAAACTTTAGAGCACCCAGTAATGGGCAGGCACCATGAAAACAGCCCTCTCCTCAGTGCGAGGATGACATGCCAGGAGGGAGACATGAGTGATGACACGTGATCTGGGACTCTGCATCATCACTGTTACTAACGTGCAGTTACTATCACTGTCACCAACGTGCAGACACCATCACTGTCCCTAACGTGCTGCCACCATCACTGTCGCTAACCTGCGGCCACCATCACTGTCACTAACGTGTGGCCACCGTTACTGTCACTAACGTGCGGTCACCATCACTGTCACTACACTATCACTGTCACTAACGTGCGGCTACCGTCACTGTCACTAATGTGCGGTCACCATCACTGTCACCAACGTGCAGCCACCGTCACTGTCACTAATGTGCAGTCACCATCACTGTCACTACACCATCACTGTCATCAACGTGCAGCCACCTTCACTGTCACTAACGTGCGGCCACCGTCACTGTCACGAATGTGCAGCCACCATCACTGTTACTAACATGCGGCCACCATCACTGTCACTAATGTGTGGCCACCATCACTGTCACCAATGTGCAGCCACCGTCACTGTCACCAATGTGCAGCCACTGTCACTAACGTGTGGCTACTATCACTGCTACGTGTCGTCACCATCACTGTCACTACACCATCACTGTCACTAACGTGCGGCCACCATCACTGTCACTAACGTGCAGACACCGTCACTGTCACTACACCATCATTGTCACTAACGTGCGGACACCGTCACTGTCACTAATGTGCAGTCACCATCACTGTCACCAACGTGTGGCCACCGTCACTGTCACTACATCATCGTTGTCACTAACGTGTGGTCACTATCACTGTCACTACACCATCTAACGTGCGGCCACCATCACTGTCACTAACGTGCAGACACCGTCACTGTCACTACACCATCATTGTCACTAACGTGCGGACACCGTCACTGTCACTAATGTGCGGTCACCATCACTGTCACCAACGTGTGGCCACCGTCACTGTCACTACATCATCGTTGTCACTAACGTGTGGTCACTATCACTGTCACTATACCATCACTGTCACCAACGTGCAGCCACCATCACTGTCACTAACGTGCAGCGCTTTATTATAAAAGCACCCTCTGCGTGTGCACAGTGGCAGGCCCCACACCCGGGCATGTGTCAACCCCTCCTTCCCACAATACCCCAAATCCCACGGTGCCTGTGAACGTGGGGGTACAGGCAGCAGAGGCAGCAAAAGTGGAAAACAGCAGTCCAGAGGGCCAGACAGAGACTTTGAAGAGCTCGAACCTCTAATCTCTCCTGCAGGTCAGAGCAAAGGGCATGTCTCTGCCTTGTATTAATGTGCCAGAGGGGATGAGGTGGCCTAAGAAGGACGCGCCGGTGGCCCAGGGAGTTCTGCATGCCCTCAGGCCTACCTGGTAAAGCGAGGGGCTTCATCATTGAGGTTCACGATGTTCACCTGGATGGCCGTGGAGGCCCTGAGGCCGCCGCTGTCCCTCACCTCCACGATGAGATGGAAACTGCCAGGAAACATTCCACATGAGAGTCAAGCTTCACTGACACTACCTCAAGATGGGATGGGGAAAGACATGGGGTGGGAGGAGTGAGGGCAGAGCCTGCCCCTTTGGTGGCGACCCTCTCCGTAATGCCCCCACAGTCTCAGGGCCTGCAGGGCTACCGTTTTCTCCCCGCCCCTGAACCCACTGGCTGCTTCTCATTCTGCAGTGGCTATTGACCACCATCATCCCACCAGGCCAGCGTCTGCTCAAGCACCATGCTGCACCCTCTATTCTGGTGTTTCTCGCAAGATCCCTGGAATGTGCCTATCACTCCCACAGGAGGGAGAAAGGCCCCCACGGCTCCCATGTCTAGCTCTTGTTCCCACACCCAGCACAGAGCCAGGAGCCTCACTTGCTTCACCCCAAGGCCAATGAGTTTTCATCTGCAAGGCCTGGACTTTCCCGGAGGCCTGCTCACCCCACCTCATTGCTTTCCCCTCATCAGCCACTTTGCTTGGATGGCTGCTGCTCCCAAACAACATGGGTTCTGAGAAACCTTGTATAGATCACCCTTAACATTAGTGACTCCATCTTAGAAAAAGATGCCATCTTACATTTCAAAAGGCATCAAGCCAACAGGGTCCAGATGTGCACCTAATCAAGAGAGACAACACTCAACTAGGTCAGGGCATAATCCTTTACTACCAGTCTTCACCAGAGGACCCAAGGACCATAAAATGAGCAGGACTTCACTGGCTCGACATGGCCGTCTTGACGGACCCTGTCTTGCTGTCACTTGTGATCTGCACCCAGCATCTGCCCAAATCAACAAGCCTTCCTTACAAGACATTGATGACCTCGGATGTGACCAAGACACTCTCCTTGTCCACATCACTGTCCTTGGTCTGGCTTATTAACTTCTTTTTCCTACTCCCTTTTCTCATGGTGTTAAATGTTACTTTGATGTGGAATGTTTATAACATGTATGTGTTGATGACATATCTATGTATGGTTTACAATGCTGACCGAACTGTGGAGTGGCTTAAGCCTGTGTGCTCTGACTATTGTGTCAAGAAGAAGTCTAAGGAGAGTTGCTTCCTTGGGAATTCCATGTAGTTCATGGCTTTTGGGATTGAAATAGCATCGGTAAAAATCTGACCTTATGGAAAGATGAAAATGTGCATGGACCTGGAGCTCCAGTGGCGCAATCGGTTAGCGCGCGGTACTTACACGGCAGTACATGCAGAAAATGTGCATGGACCTGGAGCTCCAGTGGCACAATCGGTTAGCATGTGGTACTTACACGGCAGTACGTGCAGAAAATGTGCATGGACCTGGAGCTCCAGTGGCACAATCGGTTAGCGCGCGGTACTTACACGGCAGTACGTGCAGAAGATGTGCATGGACCTGGAGCTCCAGTGGCACAATCGGTTAGCGCGCGGTACTTACACGGCAGTACGTGCAGAAAATGTGCATGGACCTGGAGCTCCAGTGGTGCAATCGGTTAGCGTGCGGTACTTACACGGCAGTACATGCAGAAGATGTGCATGGACCTGGAGCTCCAGTGGCACAATCGGTTAGCGCGCGGTACTTACACGGCAGTACATGCAGAAGATGTGCATGGACCTGGAGCTCCAGTGGCACAATCGGTTAGCGCGCGGTACTTACACGGCAGTACGTGCAGAAGATGTGCATGGACCTGGAGCTCCAGTGGCACAATCGGTTAGCGCGCGGTACTTACACGGCAGTACGTGCAGAAAATGTGCATGGACCTGGAGCTCCAGTGGTGCAATCGGTTAGCGCGCGGTACTTACACGGCAGTACATGCAGAAAATGTGCATGGACCTGGAGCTCCAGTGGCACAATCGGTTAGCGTGTGGTACTTACACGGCAGTACATGCAGAAGATGTGCATGGACCTGGAGCTCCAGTGGCACAATCGGTTAGCGTGTGGTACTTACACGGCAGTACATGCAGAAAATGTGCATGGACCTGGTTATGTCTGACCTTGCACTGCTCATGACACTCCTGTACTGGGGGCGCCGTCTCCCATACTGTCATTCTGGTTCTCTGGAGACCAAAAGAGGACTCCCAGACAATTGCTTTATTCCCTGTCCCTCTCTGGGGTTCACCACCATCTGAACTTACAATGAGGCTGTAGACAGCTCAAAGCACCCCCCGCCAGCTGCCCTCAGTTTGCACTGTGACCTGTCCCTCATGTTTTCCTTGACCCTCAGATAAACGGTACTTCAAGCAAGGTCAGTAACCAGGCTACCTGCTGGGTCCTGCTTCAAAGTCCAACTCTGTTGTGGAGAAGAGGGTGCCATTAGCAGACATTCTGAAGCTCTTTGAGGGAGAAATCAGGAAATACTAAAAAACAAGGGAAAAATGTTGATAAAATCAGCTCACCTGCCCACCCTTCCCCAGAAGATGTATGCTCATCTCCGGTTTTATATTCTTAGCCCACGGAATATTCCTGATGCTTCAGGATGAGGTTCAAATGAGCAATTACCCAATTTAATCGCTCTTGAATCCATAAACTTCTGGCTCTGTTGGTCTGAGCCCTGGTTGACCACACCCTGAAGAGCTGGTGAGTAGATCCTGCTCTAACTACAGAAAGTGTATAAAAGGCCCCTGTCAAGGCAGACTCTGCTTCTGAGTCCAATCTTCTTATCCCTATCAGTGTGTTCTCACTTCTTCTGGACAACTCCTGGCTTTGATTCTATGCCTTGGCTTTAACCAACACTGTTTAAATACACCTACTACCCATTAGGTAACAGGACTATATCAAAATGAGTAGGATCCGATCACTACCCTTACAAACAACTTACAATATAGCCGGGTATAAAAATGTGCATGACCAACACTCACTGAAATGACTGAAGGAACCAGGGACAAGGTGAGCTGAGAATGAAATGTGGCAGGGCCTGCCGTTCAGGCTGGAAGTTGCTTTATGGATGTAGAAGAGCTGTTTTTATATCTAATTCCTGGCAATGTGGGCCAATGGGAAAGTCCTTCCTATATCTTTGGGTAGTCAAAAGTCTTTGTCATCCTTGGCTCCCAGCCCAGCTCTCTTGATGACACCCTGCCCAGAACTCCTTGATCTGATAGGAAGAGACAGGTTTATGTGTACAGCCCACTGAGGACCAGTCCACAGGAGGACCTTGCCTGTGCCACCCATGGGAGCTCATCAAGACTGCTCTGTTTCTCCCACAATGGAGTCAAGAAAACAGGGGAAGAGCCTGGATCAGAAGAGCTGGATTCAGGGTCCAAGTTCTTTTTTTTTTTTTTTTTTAGACAGCATCTGGCTCTGTTACCCAGGCTGTAGTGCAGTGGTGCCATCATGGCTCACTGCAGCCTCTCCACCTCCCAGGCTCAAGCAATCCTCCCATCTCATCCTCATGAGTAGCTGGGACTACAGGTGTGTGGCACCACACCTGACAAACTTTTTTTGTATTTTTTGTAGAGACAAGGTTTCACCATGTTGCCCAGCTGGGCTCGAACTCCTGACCCAAGGGATCCACCTGCCTCTGCCTCCCTAAGTGCTGGGATTACAGGCATGAGCCACTGCAACTGGCTTAAGCTCTGGTCCTTACCACGATATCTGGGACAAGTGCCTTTCTTGCCTATAATTTAGGGCTGATATGACCAATCGCTCCTCCATGTTATCAAGGATTAAATGAGAATGCACACCATAAAATATGAAGGATCGCAGCAATGCTAGAGACTTACATGTCTATATCCATTTTTTCCAAAGGGCTTTAAGGTTAGAAGGTTTCATTATTTCCTGCTAGGATGAGGGATGTTCTAGCCTCAAGGCCTTAGATCTCAGGATCAGATCATCAGTGGAGATTTTGCAACCAGAGCCACAGCCCCTGAAGTCTAGAATCAAAGGAGACACCTGCCAAGGTTTCCAACCCAGCGATTTGCTGTGTTATGATCACTGCTGAGCTCCCAGTACAAGAAGAGAGTGTACACAGAAAATAGATTAAAGGTCTCCTTTGAGGCCAGTATAAAGTTTTAAAGCCATTTTTAAAGTTTCCTTTTGTTTATTATTTAATAATGTTTTTCTAGTTGTAATGAACATATTTTATACAAAACTGAGAAAGACAGAAAAGTATAAAAAAGAAATGAAATATGTCACCTATTAAATCTCATTTTGGTGATTAGCCTTCTGTTCTTTTCTATACAGATGTATACTCTCTAAAAAATAGTGGTGATTTTATCAACAAAATCAGAATAACTGTTCATTGCATTTATATCTTGAGCATTTGCCCCTATTCTTAAATCGTATTTTACAGCCTGGTTAGTTAACAATGGCACAGCATCACACTACAGGATTTATTTTACTAAATCCTTTCTTGCTGATCATTTAGGTGTTTTCTGTCCATTTTTAAGGGGAAATATTTGGGTGATACCACAGAGCACCCTTCTCCCAGCCCCACAGATTGTGCAAGCACCTTGGCGGTACTCCCAGGTGGGATGTTTAAATACCAAGCCCCCCATTAGCACTCCAGTTCACAGCCTGGCAGCAGTTGCCTAGGCCTGCAGCTGCCCACCCACAGAGCAGTCCTGTGTCTTTAAGCAGAGTCTTCCCTGCAGAGAATCCTCACCTGTCCATAAATCAGAGCCTTAAGCTAGATATGATAGAACGACAGAGTTTTAGAGACTCATGGGTCGGGAAGGAGATTTATATGAACCTGAATCAGGGTGTCTTTCCACATATGTTTTGAAATGCTCTAGCAGCTGGGTCTCCAATTCTGGTTGGTCCCAAGCATGAAAAGGTCCTGGGATACAGAGATGGCAGACAGGCCCTGCCCTCCAAAATCTTATGGTCAACTGAGGGAACAAAGGTTTGGGGAGGTGCTCCAAGGGGGATCAATACAGGATATGATGGGAACCGAGAAGAAGGACCCTTAGACTCACCTGGAATACGAGAGTCACAAATTAGGGCAGTAAATTAAGTCTGGTGACTTTGGAGCCAGAATACCTGGATGTGAATTCTGGTTCGCCACTTTCCAGCCATGTGATGCTTGCAAAGGGTAATAATATTAGGGCATGCCCCACGGGTTATCATATAAAGTGCTAGAACAATGCCTGGCACATAGCAAGCCCTCAATAAATGTTACTACTGCTGTCCCATTAGAAGGGATCCATAAGGGAAAGGGCTTCATTTTATTCACTGCTGCATCCTCAGTGACTAGCACATAATAGATGCTCAATAAATATTTGTTCAATGTGAAATATTAAGGTTTTCTTCTTATTCATTTCCCATCTACATAAGACCAACATTCCCACCTTAGAGAATCTTAAAACAAAAAAAGCAACAACAAAAAAAATCCTGCAAAACATTTTCTAAAAATCTATTTGAATGTGCTAATGCTAGACTTGGCTATGAAATCTTCTCCATCGGGCCCATAGTCTCAACAACTTATGCAAAAAGAAAAAAAGAAAAACGGTAGCAGATAGAAAGCATGTGGAGAACTGCAGAACTAGGCACATGAGAATTTTCTTTTTAATTTCTATTAAGAGGGTGATTTCCTGGAATCTTGATTTTTTTTTCTTTTTAATACCAGGCTAATTTCTTTTTTCCCTGAACCTAAGAGCTGTGTTAAAGGGAATACCAGTTTTGTACTAAGAGATAATATCCAAAGACTAAAAATATTGTGTCATGTGGCCATTTGCCAGCGACTCAGCAAGGCTCTCTGTAAAACCTGGCATTTTCTCCCCCTTTTTAAAGGCTTGTTTAATCAAAGCTGCTCCCTTGATATTCATTCTTGGAAAACAGAAATTAAATAGAATGAAAAGCAACTGCAGCCCCTCTCTGCCCCAGTCCTGGCTAAGAAAATCCTGAGTAATCAGATCAATTCAGTTAACAAATGCTTGTCAGACAAGCTTTCTGGTTTCCTGCTGGGAATATTCCTTTACCACCACCCCAGGTTTGGCTATTTGCAGCTAGGTTTGCTCTCCGACCCAAAAGCTTTAGTTTGGAAGACAAGGAACCCATCCTTCCTGCCCCATTCACCCTTTATTGTGCCTTGGCTAGGGAGAAAGGAAGGTGAGAGGGAGCTGGCCCAGTTTCCAGAAATGTCAGGCTCCCTGGGGTAAGAGGGGAACGCCACCTCCAGGCTCGCTTTCCCACTGCAGTTGGAGTCATAGGCCAGTGATTCAACCTGTGCCACTCTGCAGCCATCAATTGCTTTCAGGCCTGCAGTAGAAACAAGCAACAAGAATTCAGCCTCTTATCTTCTATAGAATAGAGCAGTCAACTGCCAAGCCACCGCAGGCCGAGTTTCCAGAGGGAAAGACCCTTATTCTGCCAACAAACAGAGAGTGTCAATGGCTCCACAAGCCCACACCCACCCCAGAGGGCCAGAGCACTCAGGACTGTGGCAAGTTACAAATATGTTGCCACATTCCTACGATATTTTTCAATGGAAGCTGAGTATATTGTAAAAGCCTCAATTCCTCTGTTTTTCCCTATTCCACCCTAATCTCAGCTAAGAGGCAGGAGGTCGGGAGGAAGGAGGGAAGAGTGCCTAGAAGAAAGAAAAACTACCGTGAAGAAACTACCAGCGGCAAGCCCTTAACGTGGCTCCTGCTTGTGGTTCATTGTTCTGGGGATGAGCTAGGTGGGTTATAGGCAAGTACTTGCATGTCATTAAGAAGAGACACTATGACAAATGCAAAATGTGGTTATTAATGTAATCCTTCACCGATAAAGCTGCACATCCTATGTCCTCACGTTGTGTCATTCTTTCTCCATAATCGGCCCAGGTTCTGTGCTGCAAGAGTCAGGCTTTGCTAATCTTAATGACAACGATCCCTATCTATTTGAGTGTCCCTCCCAACATAGAAACAGCCAGCAGTGACCACGTATTTGGAGTGGGAATTGTCCAATACCGTTGCTTTTTCCTTTTATGAGCATTTTAACAAGAACCTGGAGTAGAAGGAAGAATACCTTTTGCTAAGACCTCACGTGGTGACTCTTGAGTTGTCAGGCAGACACCAGGAGAGCTGAATGAGTGGGGCATGTGGGGGTGTGTGGTGGGGACAGGGATGCTGTCACTCAGCAAAGAAAGGGGTGAGAAGCCAATGGCAGAACTTGCCAGAACAGAGTAGAAGGGAGCTGGGTCAGGAGACCTGGGTTCTCACTGCAGTTACCTGGCCCCTCAGTTCCCTCCCTCATTCAGAAATAAAGGGCTGCTCAATGGACCTGAAAGATCTCATCTAGCTACGACCCTTGATAGGGCCAGGTTTGGCATACGATGACCACTTTATTCTCAGGAAAGCCAAAACTCACAACTGGCTGCCACTTCTGAGAACCACAAGCAAGATAAAGATGGAAAGAGAACGATGGCCCCTGCTGCCCTCCCAGAAGTCCAGGTAGTAGCTAGGTTATTGCTCTTTTAATTTAATCTTTTGTCTGCCCTAGTGAAGACAAAGCACATTTCATTTTATGCAAAAGCCCTTCCTCAGTGGAAAGGTCAAGAGAAAGCCCCTTAATGGAGAAATTGCTGCACTTGATCATTTTGCCTCCAGCTGAGAAATTGATTAACAACCTGGGAGTCTCCAAGGAGGCTCTTCCGCAGTCACGGTGGCCATTTCCAAGCAGAGGGGAAAGGAGAGAGTGTGGGAGTTGAATGGGAGGAGGGTGATCTCAAAGAGCCTCCTTCGGGAAGTGGAGGTGTGGGGGAGCACCCGAAGGCGAAATGCCAGTAAATATAATTATTCCCATGCAGATCATCCTTCTCTATGTTCTGAGCCCATTATTAATGCATACCTCCGAGCCCCAGCTCTACCTGCATGCCCACCACAACACAGAAGGTGCCCAGCGAGGGGGAACCAATGCTAGATCTAAGCCTGTGCCTGGCCAGTGTGGTAGGCACTAGCCTATGTGCGTGTGGCTGTGAGCACTGAGGCGTGGCTGGTCTGAGCGGAGGTGATCTGTGTGTAAAATGCACACCAAGTTTGAACACGGAGTATGGAAAGAAAATGCAACATATCTCATTAGTCATTTTATGTTGACTATTTCGAAATGATATTTTGAATATACTGAGTTAAATAAGCTATTAAAATTAGTTTCATTTATTTTACTTTTAATGTGGCTGCTAGAACATAACATTTAAAATTACATATGCAGCACTCATTTCTGGCTCACAGTATAGCTCTGTTGGACAGAGCTGGTCCAATATTGAACAGTGATGGTCCAAACAATGTACCAGCGCATGCTTTTTAAATTCCACTAAAAAGGAGGGACAAATATAAATGGCTTCCAGATTAGTACCTATTTTACATTAACTGTGATACAGTTTCACTTTATTAAGCTGGAGAAGAGTTGTAAGATTTGACGTTTTAAAGGAGTTGAGGTTTCAGAATGCATCCTAGAGCTACTTTTTAAAATCCATTATTCATTCTCTAGTTGCTGCCACCAGCAAGATGACTCATGGAGCCCCCCCAGGTTAAGATGACAGGCACGAACCAAGCCTAGGTTGCTTCAGTCATGTGCTTTGGTGTTTTGTTAAAGTCTGTCCTTTCTCGCTCAGTCCAGTGGTTCTCTAAGTACATGGTACATCAGAATCACCGGGGAGGTTTGTATTCAAACTCAGCATTCTCATGCAATGTCCAGCAATCTGCATTGTTAAAATCAGCCTAAGTATGTTCTAATGCCAGAACACACTTCGAACGCCTGAAAAACACTTATAAACCAGTGTTTCTGCTGGGCGCGGTGGCTCATGTCTGTAATCCTAGCACTTTGGGAGGCCAAGGCAGGTGAATGGCTTGACTCCAAGAGTTTGAGACCAGCCTGGGCAACACAGCAAAATCCTATCTACAAAAAATACAAAAATGAGCTGGGCAGGGTGGCGGGCACCTGTAGTTCCAGCTACTTGGAAGGCTGAGTTGGAAGATTCACCTGAGCCAGGAAAGGAGGCTGCAATGAGCCATGATTGCACCAGTGTACTCTAGCCTGCATGACAGAGGTGAGACCCTGTCTCAAAAATAAACCAACCAACCAGTGTTCCCAGCCTTTTTGACCAGAATAATTGCCTAAGGTATTTAGCAAATATGCAATATTTTCTCAGACAATGCAGAAATGCAGACTCAGACTCGAAAACTCCAAGAGAGGGGCTTAAAAATTTTGGGGCCAGGCGCGGTGGCTCACACCTGTAATCCCAGCACTTTGGGAGGCCGAGGCGGGTGGATCATGAGGTCAAGAGATCGAGACCATCCTGGTCAACATGGTGAAACCCCGTCTCTACTAAAAATACAAAAAATTAGCTGGGCATGGTGGCGCATGCCTGTAATCCCAGCTACTCAGGAGGCTGAGGCAGGAGAATTGCCTGAACCCAGGAGGCAGAGGTTGTGGTGAGCCGAGATCGCGCCATTGCACTCCAGCCTGGGTAATAAGAGCGAAACTCTGTCTCAAAAAAAAAAAAACCAAAAAACAAACAACAACACCAAAAAACAAACAACAACAACAACAAAAAAATTTGGGGAGATGGTATCGCAAACCAGCAGTTCTCAAACCCGGACATGCATTAGATTCCCTGGGGGCTTTATAGTCCGGATGCCCAGACCATGTCCAAGTCCAGTCACGTCAGACTTTCACAGGGTGGGACCCAGACATCCATGTTCTTTAAAGTTCCCCCAGTGGCTTCAATTTACAGCCAAGGTTGAGAAGCACAGGTTTGGTCAGTAGCAAATTACCTGCCTCCCTTCTACTTTTACGAAGCAAAATAGGTCATTTGCTTCTGCTTAGTACTCCCAAGTGCCCAGAATAAAACGTCTAAGCACAGAGGCCATCGTATGTTACATCCTAAACTGTTATTACCTTTTTCTAATCTGAGAAAGTTTTCTTCCAGATTCTGTTCACCGCTCCCGCAGGCTGGCGGTTGACTTTCTGTACAGCTGTTAGTTGCAGCACAGGTGTTAAATATTTCATTAACAATTTCTGCTGTGACTCTGAGTAGCCCCTCCCCAAACAACTCCTCAGCTCACTGCAGAAGCCACAAGTCCTGCAGCTGCTCTCAGAACGCTCTTGATGGCACTACGTTTTTTTAAAGGGAGCAACACCTGCTGCAGTTCTTCCCACCTGGGCAGCTCCCCTTCCTCTGAAAGGGTAATTATCTGATGTCTGCAGTGTTTTAAAAGGGCCCATGATCTTATTCCGTCTGCATCATTTGGAGAGATACATTTAAAATGGAGATTTAAAAACAAATATAGATTTGTCTTCATGACTGAAATTCTTTCCACTTTGCCCCCACTGGATCTTATAAAAACTTTACAATAATTGTCACGTCGAATGTTAATGATTTAATGTTTGCCTCTGTCAGAGATCAGAGCACAATACCCCAAAATACGGCATCTTGGCAACTGAAGAAACCTCAGAAGGAAGAAGGCCACTTTGACTTTCTCCCGACTTTCTCCCCTGAAGCATGATCATAAAGGAATTCTCTGACCTACCACCCCTAAAAGTAGGCCACGAGATCCTGATTCCAGAGGGATTCCAGACCCTGCAACCAGAGACCAAGAAGAATCTGAACAAACAGAGCCTTGCTAAATTCCTTTTTGTCCAGTTATGATTCTACCTCGAACCTTGGCATAAAAATACAGTTTTCCCTGGGGGTCTTTGAGTCCTCATTTCTGAAGCCTCCCGTGTCATGTAAAACTTTGGTGAAATAAATGTGTTACACTTTTCTCTTGTTAATCTGTCTTTTGTTATAGGAGTGTCAGCTGTAAACCTTTTGACAAGTGAGGAGAAGCTATTCCTTCTTCTCCCCTACGCATGGATGTCTCCCATTCGGACGATAAACTTCCTAAGGTGAGTGTGTCCTACTCGTGTCTGTTTCCAAAGTATCTAATAGAATGCCTGGCACAGAGATAGCTCTTCGTAAATGTTGAAATGAACTTAATATGTAAGCGAGGTGCTACACTCTGGGTTTCTGACTTTATCTGCATCCGGAATCGCTGGTCATCAGTAAGCTAAAGTGGCCATAGGGCAGAGTTCTGGCCTCTGAGATGTGGCAGAAGTCCTCTGGGTAGGGCTTCCGGGAGAGTTTTTGTTTTCCTGCCAAAAAAGGGACAGATCGGGCCTGTCCCCTCTGCCCTGTATCCCTCCCTGCCTGCTTCTTCCTTCTTTCTGCATGGAACTCAGAGGTAAAGCCTGGAGGTGCAGCAGCCATCTTGCAATCATGAGGTGAGGAAAAGAGGATAGTGCCAACAAGCAAGCTCTGGATAGAAAAGTAGAAACGTAGGAAGGGCCCCGGCTCCTGATGGCAGCAGCTGCACCAGGGCTGAGCTTCCTGCCTGCCTCTAGACTTCTTCTTAAAGTTCCCATGGCCACCACTGTAGTTAAGTTTTGCTATCTGCAGACAAACACATTCCTAACTAGTATGAGAAGTATGATATTAAGAAGTATGTGTTTCAAGCACCTAGTATTGCTCTTAACACATAGTAGACACCCATTAAATGTTTGCATACTCATTCATTTATTCATGCAAATATTAACATGAATGAATTCTGAATGAGTTAATGAATAAATGGATGATTTTCTTTTTTTACACAGAAGGATCATCTTCTAATAAAAATGGAGTATTCCCTTACTTTAAGTTGTATCCAGTAATTTTATAACAGCTTTGCATCAGAGTCTGTCTATATATATGTGTCCTGGTATTCCCAAGGCTCATTTCTTCCTTTTAGAAAAAGTAGTCCAATTGAAGCTGCAAATCATGCAGCAAACAGTAGAAACAGCCTCCTGGTGTTCTGTTCCCTGAGTGTCATATTTCAAGTATTCTCTTCTCTGCAAAGCAGGGTTGGCAGGAGTGGTTCCTGCTCCAAGGTTAGTCGGATGGGATTCGCTTTTTTTTTTTTCTCTCTCCAACCTGGGCTGCTTAGCTGCAGTGTGTGCACAGGGCATGTTAGTGGGCAGAGCCAGGAGCTGAGGCGTCCATGCCCAGGGACCAACTAAGAGGCTTCACCTGAGGATTGGTGGTTACAGTTGCCCCACTGGTAGCTACATTAAGAAAACTGATTAAGAAGGGAGAGAAGAGATATCTGCTGTCTCAGACTGAACCATGAGACAATTCCCCAGGACCCAATCTCCTGCTCTACAACCTGGAATTCTGGAGACTCTTTATTTTTTTATTTTTATTTTTAGAGACAAGGTCTTGCTCTATTGCCCAGGCTGGAGTGTAGTGGCATGATCATAGCTCACTGCAGTCTCAAACTCCTAGGCTCAAGCGATCCCTCCACCTAAGCCTCCCAAGTAGCTAGAATTACAGGCACGCACCACCATGCCCAGCTATTTTTTTTATTTTTTGTAGGGATGAGGTCTCACTATGTTGCCCAGGCCGGTCTCAAGCTCCTGGGCTCAAGCCATCCTCCCCTTTTGGGATTACAGGCATCAGCCGCCGCATCTGGCCTCTGTTTTAATTTTTTAAACTTGACTCTAAACAGCTTGACTTCATCTCTTGAGAAAGGTATGTAAATGCTTGGATTTGGGATGTACATTTTATGCTTTTAAATACTAGAGTTGGTTTTTAACAGCTTAGATTTTTAAACTATTGAGCAGTTTCACATGGCAGGCACTGTGCTCAGTGGTTTTACATGCGTTGTCATGTCATACTCACAGGTTCTCTACTGTGGCGGGTGCTAGTATCTTCTTGGTTTACAGATGAAGAAACTGAAGCTTACAGAGGTGACTAATTTGTCCTAGATCACACAGAGCCACACATCCACTCTAGAATGTCTGGTCCCAGAGCCCCTTCATTCATTCCAACCATCCCGCATACACTGTGTTTGGAAGTGGACGGGATATTCCCCCGATGGCCACGGCCCACACCCACCCCGCCAAGACTCAGGGCGGCAGGCTCCTGTGTCTAAGCCAACACGGACAAGCACCTCTTCCGTCTAAGGACACTTACACTGAGGGGAATGTTTTGGCCTGTGTCTTCCGGATCGAAGGCCTCAACCTGGTAAATGAATCCAGGGTTTGCTCCTTCTACTACGTAGAGTTGTAGACCTATACCAGTGTCCAAAGCGGAATAAGAAACATCTTATTAGGTAAAGCAAAAATGGGGAATTCCAAAATCAGGGCAGCTGTACGTAACCAAAGGAACCAAGTGTGTTGGCATCGTGGGACAAAGAACGCAATTAAAAAGGCCATGAGCAAGGCCACTGGCCAACTTTCCTAAGTGGGTCCATTTAGGGGAATTCATAAAGTGCTAGGGTTGGCCAAGCTGTTATCAAGTCCTCTGTTGAGAGGTGCCCCGGGGTAATGCTGTTTATGGTGGGGGAAGAAGGAGGTGATAGGGCAGAGAGTTGGCAAGTAAACCCAGCTAGGAACCTGCAGCATGAGGATCCCCATGTGCTGGATCCACTTTAATGTGCAAATCCCTCCTCAACTGTGCTAAGCTACCCTTTGAAGGACACTTGGCAACTCCGCAGAAATGAGCTACTGAAATGAGGGACCTTACGGCAGAACACAGAAGAGATAGAATAATTAAGGGAGGGCTACAGAGGCTGAAGGGAGGAACCAAAAATTGATTTCATCTGTTTCAGAGTTTTTCCTGGTGAAGGAGGAGGATGGAGGAGCTGGCGATACCAGCACTGACCAAGGGGCCATGGAGCTTTCACCCGGGCATTTTTTTTTTTTCTGAGTAATGACTGACAATAAGAAAAGTAACAGGCCGGGCGCAGTGGCTCACACCTGTAATCCCAGCACTTTAGGAGGCCGAGGCAGGCGGATCACAAGGTCAGGAGTTCAAGACCAGTCTGGCCAACGTAGTGAAACCCTGTGTCTACTAAAAACTACAACAAAATTAGCCGGGCACCGTGGCAGGCGCCTGTAATCCCAGCTACTCAGGAACCTGAGTCAGGAGAATCTCTTGAACCGGGGAGGCAGATGTTGCAGTGAGCTGAGATAGTGCCATTGCACTCCAGCCTGGGGCCAGTGAGACTCCATCTCAAAAAGGAAAAAAAAGAAAAGTAACTCACTCTTTTGGGGGCACCATGCTCAGGACTTAATATACATTTTCTATTTTCAGCTTCATAACAGTTCTATTAATAGAAAGCAGGCATTGTACTTATTCTTTTAATGTAATTAGTGCTTTTGAAATGAGAACTCTGAGACTCAGGGAAGTGATGAAGTTGTCCTAGCTAGTAAGTGATAAAATCAAAATTCAAATCCAGATGCCTTACATCTGAGCTTCAGCTTTGATTCACTTTTTATCACTCTCACGCTTCATTCAAAAAAATATCTATTGAGCACTATGTCCAAACACTGATCTATACACTGGGAATACGGCAGCTCGCAAAACAGAACCTCACTCTCATGCGACTTCCATTTCCTTGGAAAGATATGGATAGCGACATAATTGAGTAAAACCTGTGTATACTCGTGAGAAACATGATGAGAACAATGAGGGAGGAAGTGTGAGTTGGGTTATAATTTTAATAAAGTGGCTATGAAAGTTTCACTGTGGCAGGGAAGGGCATGACACTTGTCAAGGTGAGATAGGATCTCGCTTTGTCAACCAGGTTGGAGTGCAGTGGCACAAACACAGCTCACTGCAGCCTCAGCCTTCCAGGTTCAAGTGATCCTCCCTCCTCTCCCCCTGAGTAGTTGGAACTACAGGTGCCTGCCACCACACCTGGCTAATTTTTGTATTTTTTGTAGAGATGGAGTTTCGCCATGCTGCCCAGACTGGTCTTGAACTCCTGATCTTAAGCAATACTCCCACCTTGGCCTCCCAAAGTGCTGGGATTACCTGTGATTACAGGTATGAGCCACTGCACCTGGCCTTAAAGAAATGAGGAAGAGCCAGGAGATAGGAGGGGATGCAGAGGAATCAACAAATGCAAAATGCTGAGGTAGGGCCATGCCTGAGGTGCACAGATCAGTAAGGGGTCCGGAGGCTGGGTCAGAGGGACTGAGCGGGGAAAGGGGGAAAGGAGGGGTGGGAGGGTAAGGAATGTAAGCAGCTTGATAGATTTAATGAGCTCTCAAGGAGACGCCCTCTGAGTGAGATGGGAAGTTCTTGCAGGGTTTTAGCAGAGGAGTGCCTTAACTGACGTTTTAATAGGATCCCTCTGGCTGCTGTTTGGAAAACAGACGGCAGGGGGCCAGAAGGCCAGCTGCCAGCCATTGCAGCAATCCAGGTGAGATGGGCTGAGTGGTTTGGACCATGGTTGTAGTGGTGCAGACACTAGGGAGGGGCCGGGTTCTGGGTAGATTTAGAAGCTGGTAAGATTTCCTAATGGATTTCACGTCAAGTGTAAAAGAGAGGAGTCAAGGATGACTCAAGGTTCGGTCCAAGCAACAAGAACGATGGAGTTGCTGCTGATCAAAACGAAAACGACACGGGAGCAGCAGATTCGAGTGCGCGCGAAGGGTGGAGAGGAAGCCAGGAGTTTGATTCAGAAGCAGGTTAATTTGCGATGTCTGTTAAACATCCACGTGGAGACGCTGGGTGGGAAAGGTGGATATTTGTGTTAGGACTGCCACAGCTCAGAGCAGCACCTGGACTGAAATGACAGGCTTGAAAGTGGTCAGTATCAGGGTGGTGCTCAAAACCAAGAGCTCGGGGGAGATCCTGTAAGATGTTAGTTACCGTGTGCTCTGGTCTTTACATTGTCCCTATTCTGTAGCAAACACATACTGCCCTCAAGGAGTCAGAGTCCGTGAGGGGAATGAACAAGCCATCAATGGCCGCAGTGCACAGGAATGGCCCGGGGTGGCTCAGCCAGATTCCTCTACAGTGATCCACTTGAGGTCCCCGAGCTCCAGTTTCCTCCCAGGGCCTGGGAGGGGACGGAGAGAAACCATGCCTGTTAAGGGCTCTGCGTACTGCTGGACGTTATTACTGGGAGTGGCGAACTGGAGGACATTTCATTTATTCCCTGCTCATTAAGCAGCTGCCTTTTCCAGGGAAACAGCTGCTTGTTTATTTACTTTTTCTGTTTCTCTCTATCCCCCAGGGCCCTCCCTGACGCCACCGTCTGGGCTGCAGTGCACTTCCTGGTGTATCCTACCTTCCGCCAAGTTGCCTTGAAACTGAGGAGGCTCGTTCACATCTGTTACCTGAACAGTCAGGACTTGCAAGTCTGTGACACCAACCTCATCCTTCACATAAATCTGCAAATCAAATATGTTTGGTCCTGTTTCAAAATCTAGTTGTTCCATCCCAGTGGTGACAACCTAAAACAAAATGCGAAATTCTTAGTCACCATGTGAAAAAGGATCCTTTTCGTAAGCATGCATTTTGCAAAGGGATATTCCTAGGAAGGAAGCATCTGGCATCCCGGAAACCAGCATTCATTCACTGTCAGAGGAGCCAGTTGTTTTGCCTGAGTCCTTCCAACATAAGCCCTGTGACACTTCACCAAAGGGACTCCTGCGTGTGATGCTGCATTTCCAAGAAAAGAAAAATATTCAGGAGACATTCTGATGTAATTGACTGGGGACAGAAAGCCTGAGAATGAAAAACAAAACACAAACAAAAAACCCTCCACTACTTGGGGGTAGGTTCCTAGAAAAATCCTTTAACTACCCTGAATGTAGTTGGATTTCCTCATTGTTAAGAAAGAATGCTGTGCTTTCCTGGGATTCTGTTAAGTTTTATCTTGACTCATCACTTCATTCTAATTTTCCCAAAGCCACATTCAAAAATAAACAAGAGACGAGGAATACATCTGCATAAGTAATGACATTTACTTAATCATCAGGCTGTTCACTTTGTGCCTTTCCACACAGTCTTCCATTGTCAGGAGCTTTTGTTGTCTGCACTGTCAGTATTTTGGAGATGTGGGAGGGATGCCAGGAACCAGGGCCAGAGAGACAGCACCAGAATCTAGAGCTGTTGCCAGCAGGAACCCTGGTGGTCCACATTGGGAGGGTCCCACTGAAGCCAACTAAAGACCAGCCTGTGACTGCTCATAGCTATAGGCACACACCCCCGCCAACTTGCGCCTTGAACTCCCAGAAGGCTTGGAGCCCTTTGGGAATCAGGGACTGAATTCCATGTATGTCCTTAATTATGCCAACAGAACCTTTTGGTTATTAATATGACTGGGGCCAGGTGAGGAGACACTCAGCATCTTGCAGTGAAGACAGAACTTGGCTCCAATTCCATTTCTACCACTGAACTTCTGGGCGGCCTTGGGGAAATCACCTTTCCTTTCCCTGATTGTGTTTCCATGTGATTGTAACTAGGGAAATAATCATTGCATTAGTTAAACAAATGAAGAATGATACAAGGTATTAAACAGCTAGATCAAGGTACTATGGGAAATGACGGGGGAAAAGTTCAGTGTGAGCTGTGTTTAGTTGGGGAAGGCTGCATGGAGGAGTGGGTAGGTATTGTGTTGGACGCTGCAGGTTCTAGGTTGGTTAAGAGGAGAACCGGGCCACAGATATGAATGAGTACTTGTAGTGAAGGGAGAGGGTGGTTGAGGTGGGAAAAGAGGTATTTTTGTGTCTATTGGTGAACAGAAGCAGCCTGGGAGCCACGTAAGTGGAGATGAACTGGTCTCTTTGCAGGGCACATGGTAGTGAGGGACAGCACATGGGTCAAACACACAGACGCTGGAGCTGGACTTACGGGCTTCAAAGCCCAGCCTTCCCATTGCTTAACCTTCCTGTGCCTCAGTTCTCCCATCTGTAAAATGGGGATAATAACACCTACTTTAGGGGTTGTCGGGAGGATTCAATGAGCTAATCTATGGGAAGTACTTAGAAGACTGTCTGGCACTGACTGTCAAACACTCTGCGAATGGTGACTTTTCTAATCACTAGGTAGTCAAAAACTGTTCAAAAAATGTACGTTCACCAGAGCAAGTGGACTTCTGTTGAGATGGTCTGCTCTCGATTTACACCCTGGCTTCCTGATTTACACCCTGGCTCCCTACTAAGCCTGGAACCTGCTCCTGCACGCCAAGCTTGGATAGATCCTTGACGTCAGTATTACCTATTGCCAGCCCCTTCTCCTCGGGGAGTACCTCTTACACCCTAGAGGAAGGAAATAGATCATCCAAAAAAGGGTCCAAAAATGTTGTATCTTGGAACCAAAAGAATGGGGTTGCTCTCAACACAAATGAAAAAACTGTTTTGTTGTTATTGTTACCAGCATTTATTGAGCATTTATGTGCCAGATTTGTCGAGCCATTTTGTGGAGTATTTAATTGTCACAATGACCACAGGTTGGTAAAACTTCCTCCATTTCACATATAAGGAGATGAACTAGGGGAGGAGGGGAAGGAGCTCTCCTGAGGTCATAGCTGGGAGTGGTGGAGCCTGGATTTGATTGCGGGCAATCTTGCTACAGAGTTTTAGTGAAAGACAGTAGGTTTTGCCTTAGGCATGTTCAATTGGAGGTTGTTCTGGAGAAGGATGAGAAGGTCCCCAGTGCTCACGATGGTAGATGGGAAAAGAGGGGAGTCAGGCTCAGAGATGGGCAAATGAAAGAGGGGCAGCTGCTGGCCTCCAAAGGACCTTACAGAGCCCATCTCTCTGCAGCTGGCTGGTAGTCACTCCTTCCTGGCCTCTTGAGCTATGCTTCTGGTGCCGCTCCAGGAGAACACCCTTGACCATGATTAGCTACGAGTGGCTGAATGAGGATCTGACATCTCTCTTGCTGGGCAATAGCAAACCAGTGCAGCATGAGGGCAATGAACAAGGATTCTTGGGGCCACCTGATTGCAAATCCCAAGCCCGCCACCTCCTAGCTGTGTGAACTTAGGCAAGTTGCTCAACCTCTCTATGCCTCAGTTTTCCTGTCTTCAGTGTGCAAATAACAGTACACCACTTCATAGCATTGTTATGAGGATTCAATGAATGCATTCACAAAATGTTTAGGGAAATTCCTGGCATATGATAAGTGCCCCGTAAATGAAATGTTAGCATCCTCCTCATCATTATCATTACTCCTCCTCACCACCCCCTGCCCCGCCAGAAGTCTCAGTAGCTGTGTCCCAAAGCAGGAAGGCTTGGCCTGTTGCATGATTTGGAGTTTACCCTCAGGAAGTATAAATAAGTCACAAGGCAAAATGGTGACCTAGACTTGTCATCCTCCAGACCGTCAAGGCTGTCCAAGGAGCAGCCAGGTTCTGCCACAGAGATTTTCATGCCTGGAAGGCTGTAGGAGCAACTCTTGTGAGCAATTCGGGTGGAGAGTGGGATCTTCGTGGAGGGATGGTAGATGATGTTGTGTAGTTTCCAGGGAGAAGGAATCAATGCTTAAGAACAGCTTCATGACTTGTAAAACTGTAGCTCATCTTAGCACCAACACAGGGTCCTAGGCAGCTGCAGGGTGTGGTGTGAGGAGGGCACAGGACTAGGACAATACACCAGACGCTTGAGCTACATTAGTTGAGGGGCTGAACAATCTGCCATTTCTAGAGGTTATGAACAAGATGGAATTCTTCCTTGATTAACAGCCCCGCTTGAATCCCATGGAATGTGGGAAGAGCAGACCCCATGAAGAGAGTTGAGAGCTCACCCAAACAGCCATAGACGTGCATGGCACTGTGACAGAAAGCCTGGGACTGGGGGATCAGGAGGCTGAATGAAGTTCTTGTTTCATCTTTCACAGCTGTGTGATTTCAGATAAATCATTTAAATTTGCTGCAAGTGTCTGTAGTCTCAGTTACTGGGGAGGCTGAGGCAAGAGGATCACTTGAGCCCAGGACTTCAAGTCCAGCCTGGGCAGCATAGTGAGACCCCATCTCAAAAAAAAAAAAAAAAAAGAGATCAGGTATGTGAATGTGCCTTGGAGGCTGTATGCAAATTCAAAGGCACATGGTCATTATCATCACTAAAGACTGTAGACCATAGATGCTGAGGATGAGAACTCCCAAGTGGAAACAACCAAATGTCTGTCAATTGATAAATGAAAAAACCAAATGTGGAATATAATATAATTTAGCCATAAAAAGCAATGAAGTAGTGATCCACGCTACAACATGGGAGACCCTTGAAACTATGCTAAGTGAAAGAAGTCAATCATTAAAACCACATACTATGATGATTCCATTCATAGGAAACACCCAGAATAGGCAAATCCGTAAGGACGACGTAGATTAGTGGTTGCCAGGGGTTGGGGGAATAAGGGAATAGGCGAGTGACTGCTAATGGGTACAGGGTTTTGTTTAGGGGTGATGAAAATATTCTAAAGTTAGATTGTGGTGATGAGTTGCATGGCTGTGAATACACAAAAACCACTGAACTGTACAATTTAAGTGGCTGGATTATATTCTTCTGTGATTTATACTCAATAAAGCTGTTTTTTAAAATGAGAGCACTGGAGCCAGACTGCCTGGCTTCCAATCTCAGCTTAGCTACCTACTAGCTGTACAATCCAGGGCAAATGACATAACCTCTCTGTGCTTCATGTTCCCCATCTGTGAAAAGGAGGTAATAAGATAGATACAATCCTTATGCTTTCGAGATTAGAAAAGCAAACACATGCAAAGCACTGTCAACAGTACCCGGCATACACAGCGCGCTCTATAAGGGTAAGCAATTGACAAGGCTTACAGGAACTGAGGAGCAGCAGCCACTGTTAAAGATAAGCTGGGTGTCTAGGGAGTCAGTGCACAGGGCAGGTAAGTCACAGAACCAGCATCTGGGACCCAGGAAAGTAAACCAGGGCTCCCCCGGGGTGATGAGAATATCAGGAGCCTGGGCTCTGGCCTCCAGTCGTGGGTTCTGCAGGTCTGCTACAGGGCCTCAACGTGCACACTTTTTCAAAGCTCTCATAGTGACTCTAATGATGAGCTGGGTTTGAGAACACCTAGTGGGAACCTCAGAGAAGCAACCAAGCGTAGGCCAAGCAGGCCTGAGTCCACTGGGTCCCATAAGGATGCCAGAGGAACGGCAGATCCAACGGCCGAGCTGATGATACAGCAGGAGGTTCCCAGGCCAGTTGAGGAAGGAGGTAGGGGCAGCGAATACTGAAGCATAGGCCGATCCAGACACTGGGACCCTAAAGACACCTTCGAAGGCCTCTACAGTTACCAGTGGCAAGCATGCAAGAAACAGGCTTGTACCCACTTTGGGGAAGTGACAACTTTGGAAAAGATTCAAATGACAAACTAGAAAACAGAGCAGCAGAGGCGTGCCTCCTGAATGTCAATGGTTGGGTCTAAATTATCCAAGAGGAAACATTCACATGGTAGGGCTGGACATTTAGACATATATTTTTATTAAAGGGTATATAGCTTCCTTATTAAATAAATCTCCTCTTAGATTGTCTCTGAAACAATCAGACTTACAGGAAAGCAGAATCACTAGACACAAGTTCATCAGAGCATGGCTTTTAAGGAGATTAATATCCAAACAGTTCCACCTAAAGAATTTAGATACTGTAGGCTCACCTAACATCCGACGTCATGTGAGGGGTGGAGGCAATAAGAAGCAGCTTTCTGTTTGCAACACATTGAGCATAATGCTTATGTGAACTGTGTGGAGTGGAGACGGTCTGAAGGCTACACGGGCATCTTCGCACAGAAGCCCTGGGATGCCTCAAACAGGACTTCTGGGTCTTACAAGAGGGAAGATTAAACCAGAATGGAGGAATCCATCACCGATCTGGAATCCCATCCACCCTCATTTTCAGGATCACCTCTTTGCAGACAGCACCCACGTTGGTAAGTTGTTGCTTACCTCAAAGTCAGTGCCTGTCAGCCAATTCACCCTGAAGGCTTCCGTGAGGGGATTTGAGTTGATTATCAGGGGAAATCCTGGGATCACAGGCGACAGTGATGCTGCTAATTTCACAGAAAACTTGTGCACCGAAGTCCCAGGTGGAGAATTCTCAGCGACGGTGCCTGTAGCAGGTAAGAGGATTAGGTGTGTCGCCTCTCCCCCTGTGGAGTAAAAAGAGTGCAGGATGACATGAACACAAAGCCTTTTGCTGGGAACAGAGACTTAACAGCTTGGTTTGTGGCTTCATTTCGTGGCTCGGGGTGAAGATGAGAGCTGGTCACTCCCCAAGAACGAATGCTCTTGCCAAGTGCTGGCAATGGATATGTGAGATCTCCTGGGAGCCAAGCAAACAACCACTTCCAAACAACCAAGAAATCTGCTTCTGTCACTCAGTAAATAAAGCTGCTGCTTTTCTCTTCTCTCCCTGCTTCCCTTCTCTTTTCTTCCAGCCTTTGGGAGGAGCAGCGAAGGAGAAATGTGACACCTTAGGAGATAGACACCCACCTAAAGGACCTCTCCTGATACCGTCATCTTCTCTCTTGCCAGGACCCTGTAGCTTACACGAGTTTGTTTTCCTTCTTTGTGTCAGTGATCTAGAGGTCACCTGAGAATTGAGTATGCATGTTCTCTAGAACACCAAAATCATGGTAAATCTCTCCACGTCCGTTAGCAATCTCAAGGACAATTTGTTGTTATTACTGGACTGTGTAGGCATCATGCGGCGGCATCATCAATACGTCTTGGTTGGTAGATTAACAGCCATTCCACAGAGGAGGAAGCGAGAGGCTTGGGGATGGCATGTGAATTGCCTTGGGCTGCCTTACAGGCAGGGAACTTTATAATTTAAGAGAAAACACATTTCTTCCAGGAAAGCCTTGGGACCATTCTAAGGTCTCCATGACAGTGCAAGACTTTGCCCGTGCGGAGAAAAGGAATAAGCTGTGTTCTCTCATGCGTCTATAGTAATAGTTACTGTTGTGGGTTGAACAGTGTCCCACCCGGAACTGCAGAATGACCCTATTTGTTTTTGGTTTTGGTTTTTTGAGACAGAGTCTTGCTCTGTTGCGCAGGCTGGTGTGATCTCGGCTCACTGCAACCTCTGCCTCCCGGGTTCAAGTGATTCTCATGCCTCAGCCTCCCAAGCAGCTGGAATTAGAGGCACACGCCACCACACCTGGCTAATTTTTGTATTTTTAATAGAGACAGGGTTTCATCATGGTGGCCAGGCTGGTCTTGAACTCCTAGCCTCAAGTGATCCACTCGCCTCAGCCTCCCAAAGTGCTGGGATTATAGGTGTGAGCCACCACGCCCAGCCAAGAATGACCTTATTTGAAAATAGAGTCTTCATGGGTGCAACGAGTTGAGAGGCAGTCATACTGGATGAGGGTGGGTCCTAAATCCAGTGGCCAGTGTCCCCATAAGAAAACAGGACACATACAGCGGACACCAGGACCCCAAGATGGCGTCACTTCTACCAGTGAAGGACAAGAAACTTCTGGAAGTCAAACTAGGGGAGCTGCCAAGCTGGATCTTGATGCAAGACTTCAGCCCTCGTGGCATTGCCAAAGTGTTATGAAGAGGTTACTACCAGTACTGCAACAAGTACATCAACATGAAGAAGGGGAGCCTCTCAGGGGTTACCATGGTGCTGGCAGGCTATGTGCTCTTCAGCTACTCCTTTTCCTACAAGAAGCTCAAGCACGAGCGGCTACACATGTACCACTGAGGAAGAGAACACACTGCTCTCCCCCCACCATCTTGACCTGAGCCCCTCCATAAGGAAAACAGTCTCGATCGTTGTTGAATCCTTTCATATCTTAATGGAAGTAAAAGACTGGTAGTGAAATAAAAGACTGGTATGTGAAAAAAAGAAGTCAGGACACGCACATAGGGGAAAAGGCCATGATCTAGTGGTGGCAGAGACGAGTGATGCCGCTACAAACCTGGGAATGGAAAGCAAACAGCAGAAGCTAGGAGGTGGGCATGGAGCAGACATTCCCTCAGAGCCCCAGCAGAAACCAACCCTGCTAACCTTTTGATGCGGACTTCTAGTCTGCTGGGCTGTGAGAGAATAAAGTTCTGTTGTTTTCAAGGCACCCAATTTGTGGTAGTTTGTTACAGCAGCCCAATGTTACAAATAAGTGCAAAATGTAAAATCCTGTCTTTCATTTACTCCTCAAACACCTCTCCCAGACAGGTATTAATGTCATTTTACAGATGGGGAAACTGAGCTGAAATCCACACAGCAAATAAAAAATAACAGAGCCAAGATTTACACTGGTCCCTTTTCCCAGCCAGCTTCCCAGTCTTGGCCACCATCAGACCCTGGGAACAAAACCCTGAACAAGTAGGAGGCACGGGGGTGGGTAGGGTCAGTAGAAAGCTCTGTCCCGCTGAAAGGTATAAATGTTCTAGAAACAAACAAGCCAGGATGTTTTCTTTCAGTTGGTGGGGGGTGGGGTGAGTGCAGAGGAGTAAATGGAAATGAAAAAAATTGAAATATTAAGCACATCCACTGATACAAGCTTTTATAAATCTAAAGTCATCTTATTTAGTTTAGAGGCTAAAATGCATAATGCATAAGTTATTGTCACTAGCAGAATTATCAAGTTTTATGGACAAGGACTGTGCAAGGACTCAGAAATATCAAAACAGCTGAAGTTTATGTTGATGCGAATATGAACAGATTTTTAAAAATCTATTAAAATTGACTTTAATATTATAGCATTCTTATGGTAAAAACCAGGAGCAAAAGAGTATGGTTGGAGTATTTAAGGAAAAAGCTCTCAAAAATAGTTTTTCAAAATGAGCAAAATAATCTACGGCTTTGATGGGTTGGGTATTTGGGGCATCATTCCCTCCCATTCTCTTTTCTCACAAGTGAAAGTCACTAGGACACCTCCCTGAGCTGTTCATGAGAGTGTTTCCTCACTGTTTAGCAAGACAGAGACAGCCATACAGGAAATAGATTGGCAATCTGTCTCATGGAACACCCACCTTCTCACCCATATTCTTCCCTTGCCCCCTCCAGCCCTCCCCAGTGACTTGTGCCTCTCCAGGCAACAAAGTTAGAACTTGCTATGTTTTTCTCAATGATAGCCTGGGGTAAGGTAGTGCCTAGCCCAAATGAATAGACTAAAATAAGTACCCACCTGCATTTACCAAGCACCTGCTCAGCGGGCACAGTGCTAGCTCCTTGACTCCCTGATGCCCCTCACTCCCAGCACAATCCTCCGATGGAGGTATTGCTGTCACCATTGCACACATCTGAGATCATACATTAAGGGAGTGGTCATGGAGGGCTCTGGCTCATGGCATCTGGATCTTGTAGCTAGCAGACTACACATACCTACTACAGACAGTCGGTCACTCTATGCCTGTCACATGAGCATGCACATAGGATGCAGCATAGTTATTCAGTGACCCTGGGACACTGCAACAACATGGCTCTGGGGGCGGGGAGGAAATTGACCTTCAATCTGGATGTTAGATCTGGATGACGCAATCTGTAAGAGGCTGTTTTGGGAACAACACGAAGAATTGTGCTGGAGTGTGAGTATGAGCATGGTGTGGGCTCAGGTAGGAGGGGCTTGCTAAGCTCCACTCAGGGCTCTCTACAGCCTCACCCCGAGTGGGGAGATCACTGTGGCTCCCAACCTTAGTGAAGCTCCTTTGGGGAGCTGAGGACTGTGGAAAAGCCATGCTTCTCAAATATTGCCTGCTGATAGCTCCTGGTTTTCTTTGCTGGGAGTATATCCATTGATTTTCTTGAATTCATCATAACTGATAATTCCTGGGTCTGAAAGACTAATTCCATGAAAGATCCATCCAATCTTAGGCATCTGACTCCAAGGACAGCTCCATGCTGTTTCCTAGGTCAATCCAGGAAGGCTCCATGAGAGGGGTGGGGCTTGAGTTGGGCCTTGAAGGAAGCATAGGAGTTAGACCACATGAAAGGAAAGAGGATGCTGTATGTTACTTCATTCATTCATTCATTCACTCAACATTTACTTGAGATGGAGTCTCACACTGTCACCCAGGTTGGAATGCAATGGTGCGATCTCGGCTCACTGCAACCTCCACCTCCCAGGTTCAAGCGATTCTCCCACCTCAGCCTCCCAAGTAGCTGGGATTACAGGCACCCGCCATCATGCCGGCTGATTTTTTACTGTATGTTACTTTATTTGAGATTACTATAGTGATGCCTGCTTCCAGCACCCTGAAGGGATGCTGATGTGGCTGCCCCACTAGAATCCTCTGTAACACAGGTGTTGGTGTGTGAGGGTAACGAGCAGGTTCCCAGACTCACAAAAGACAGTGAGATAGAAACAGTTTGCATCACAGCAGCCCTTCCAAAAATAAGATTTGACCTATTGTGTGTTTTAAATAAGAAATCTCAAGTATTTCTTGCAAACCTTTGTGATCTGTCCCTTTCACACTTCTAATAAAGTTCCAAATGATAGGGTTCAGTATAAGAAATTGGGTTCTTCCTAACCTCACTCTTTCCCTAGTCACAATAAAAGGCACCTCAACTCAAATGATATGGCCCTAAAAGCCCATGTTTCTGGGGGAAATCTGAAATGTTTACTTCAAGTGACACTCTGAACTACTCATGGCCCACTTCACATTCACAGGATACCCTGCCCTCTGCTTAGCTGAAAAGTCCAAGATAGAAGAAGGCTCAATATTAGGAAACCCAGTTATTTATTTATCTTATTAGCAGATTGAAGAGGAAAATTAAATGGTCATTTTCATAGATCTTGAAAAAGCGTTTCATTTAAAAATCCATTTCTATTTAGAAATTAATATTCTTATATTTTTATTGTATGTTTATTTAGAAATAAATACTCTAATATTCTTATATTAATAAGAATAAAAGCCACCTCCTTAACATGTAAAACATTTCTCTCCCACACCAAAAGTTAACATCATGCTTAATGGGGAACAAGACAGGAATTTATACTCTTGTCATTATTTAAAAATGATCAGAATGTCCAGGCCTGGCCATTAGATAAGAAAAAAATAGGAGCTATAGAAATAGGAGAGGAAGAATATAAATGTTCATTCTTTCAAATGTGGGAAATTCATGAGAATCACCTGAAAAACCATGCCAAATAATAAGACAACTTGTTAATAGATTTCCATACCTCATACAACAATCAGTTGAAAGATGTAGGGAGGAAGAGATTCCATTTACAAATGTAAAAAAAGAAAAAGTAAGAACTAGAAATAACCACAATCAGAATGTGCAAAATCTATATGAAGGAAACCTCAAAATACTCTTCAGGAAAACAAATGAAGACTCAAATACGTATCTAGAAACCTGTTCTTGGATTAGGAAGACTCAAGAGGATCAATAACACTCACTAACATTTACTAAGCATTTACTGTGTACTCAGACACTCTTCTAAGTGTTTTACCGTATAACTTATCAAAGATGTAAATTATCCCTAAATTAATCTGCAAGTTTAACATGATTAAATTCTATACATTATGCATATACTACCTATTCAGAAATAAAGTTAATTTTAAAAGTGCAATTTTAATAATCCAGGCTGACATTCATAAGATCACCCAAGATTCTTGATGCCCTGGAAGAAGGAAGAGGGAGTGAAAGGATGGCTAGATTGAGTCTTTGGCCCCTCTGTCAGACGGTGTTTGCTTTGTCCAAAAGGAAGACAGCCCCTCAGTAACTCAGTCTCCTCACAGGATCACTTGGCAACCTCAAATTGCCTGGCCAGAATCTCCACAAAAACTGACCTGGCATGCACACGAAGCTCTGCCATGAACATTATTTTCCCAACCTTAGATCTCAGGAGGACTACCAAATGTAGGCCAGTTAACCCAAGAGGGAAAGTGAAGTCTGTACCAACATACGTGAGATTAGGCTCTCTAAGTATCTCTCTTCTCCAGGGCTTTACCCGGCCCCCCAGGGCTCCCTGGAGCTGCATCACCTCACTCATAATTGCAGCTAAGCCCTCAGTTGAACAAGCCTCCCAGGAGCAATTTCCTTTTTGGGGGACATTGTCATACAATGGTATTATGCAGACCAAGTAGGCAAGCCATTCCAAAGCAAAATTGAGTTCCCACCTGACATGGCACCCAGGAGAACCAGGAGAATGATGGCTTCTTGCATACTTGACGGCCACCACTGTGTGTACCTCCAGCACATGAGCCACGACCTGAATCCCGTCTCACACCCAAAGTTTATTTCAGATGCCACTCAGCTTCCCCTCCAGGTTTTGTTGCCATGCAAGAAATCAAACAGAGGCTTTAGCAGTAGCCAAGGGAGACTCTAAACACCACAGGACTGTGTGTTCTTTGATTACCTGCTTCTGTGACTGCATGGTACCCAAGAGATCAACTGGCCAGTCTTGGTCAGCTCAGAGTTCACCTTGAAAGTCCGCACTCACCGAGCATCTCAACCGAGAGCTCCAAAGAGAAGTCAAAAGAGAAAGCCGAGACGCAGAGATAACAGTAAGAGCTGGACATGCGTGCGTAGTCCACCCCCAGTGGTCTCAGTCACCCTGTAGCCAGGCTTGTCATTCCCAGAAACAGGGGCGGGAAGTGGGAGTTTTTCTGATGTCTTGAATCAATGAGCAGGACTCAGACTTGGGAATTAACTGGCACTCGTTGTAAAGACAAGATCCGAGAGCTGGGAGCAGACCCGTCCTCATGGGTGACTCGAGGTGGAAGACTCTGCCCTCTGACTCCACCCCTCACCACCGCCCCTCCAGCTGTTGAAGAAGGCTGTGAAGGAAGATTACTGGAGTTGTGAGGCTTCTGCCCAGTGGGGAGTGATGCAGGTGTTGCCCTTCATGATGCTTTTCTGCTCTATGCAGCCCTGTGCCAGGGCACAAGATGTGCCATGTGAACAAATGCGGGCTGGGGTCTAGTCTCCACCGAGAAGGAGCAACAGCAGAGAAAAGAGAGGGTGACCAAAGAGTGGCCTGTCGCCTCTCCATGTAAAAGCAGTAAAAGCAGTAGTGGATGTAGTGGAAGGCAGCTGGGCTTGGACCATCTCTCCCGTTCCTGTGCCAGCTTGGGGAGAAGAGCCCAGCAGCCCAAGGCCGGGGGCAGGAATGCAGTGAAGAAGGTGAGGAGTTGAGGCAGAACCTCCCAGTCTGGACAAAACCCCACAGGCGCTCTGAAAACTACACAGATGCCCCACAGGTGAGCCAGCTTTAGGCACCTGCTATGTGGAGGTCACCAACAAGGGATAGAGGGAGACAACGTAATGGAACCAAACTGGGGTCTGCTCACCTGGTGCAATAAAACCAGATATCCACACCGAGGTTTCTGCAGCAATAGAAAGGAAGGCATTTATTTGCAAGGGCACCAAGCAGGAAGGACCAGGCAGCTAATGCTGAAATCCTGACCGACCTCCATGATAGCTTCGGAAACTAATACATGGAGGTGACACATAGGTTTTGGCCTGAAGGAGTGGGATGTCCTGAAGTGGTGGTGGTGGTAAGGAAAATGTGGTTAACAGCCGGATTCAGATTTGCAGTTGGTTAAGGAAGAGAAGCTTTGTTTAAAATTTTGAGATCAGTAGAAAAAAGTCTTGCCTGGCTGGGAATGTGACTCCCTCCATGCCCCTTGTTAGGCCTCCAAGTCCAAGCCTGGCCATTATAGCCTTGGTGACCTGCACATACACTTCCTGATGGCCTCCAGGAGCCAGAAAGTCTGAAGTAACCGGATGGCCACAAAGAGAAGCAAAATGACTGGTTCCTGCCTCAACTAACTGCTCTCCCCCTGCAACATTCGACCATTGTTCCTGCTCAACCTTGTGAAATTTCCCCCTTGGCATTAGGTTTCTCAAGACCCCCACCCCTGAACTATATAATTTACTGCACCCTCCCCTCTACTTGTAACCGATAACCCCCACCCTATGACCGTGCCTGTTGGTAATAGATGACCCCTACCCTTGTGACCTCCTCCTCCCTAAAATAGATGACCACCTCTAACTGACCATTTGCCCCATCCTATAAAACCAGTCCCCGTTCCGATGCCCTCACCTAACTCCCTTCTTGGACTTGGCCCGCTTGCCCCCAAGCGCAAAATAAAACGGCCTGGTTGCCCACACAAAGCCTGCCTGGTGGTCTCTGCTCGAGCGACGAGCCTACCCCTAAGGGAGAAATTTAGAACAAAAAATGGTGATCAGAATTCAGCTTTCAGTTCCTCTGTATCTGAGTCCAGTGGGGGTTCTCCGTGCGAGGGCGCCTAGGTTTCTGAAGGACAAATCCGGGACATGTGTTAAGATGTTGTCTTTAGTTTCTATAGGAAACCAAAAAACTCAGGGCTCTAACTTCCTTGGCTAGTGTTCGAGGCTACTATCACCTGCTGGCATAAATTACTTACTTACTTCTCAGGCTGGCTGGGTGCCTGAAATTGCTCTTGAAGGAACTCCAAATTTTTCTTTATTTCCATGCTTGGGGGCGCTCATCGGGTCCCTAGGAGAGGGTCCCTGCTCCATCTCAACAGCAACAAGGGCAGCCACGTAGCCTGCCCTTCTCCTTTCCCTCCTCCTCTTCTGTCCACCCAAGGACAAGATGGAGGAGCAGCTGGCAGCCACAGCACCCCACGCCCACGCCCAAATCTCAGTCTCAGCCCCAGCCACCAGGTTCAGGCCTGGAGAGACTGAGTTTGAGATGGAAGCCTTAAACCGTGGAGGACTGGGAATGTGACCAGAAATCAAGACATTGAGGAACAAGAAAGGGAATTTTAACAGAGGCCAAGTGAAAACAGTGAATGTTCAAAAAAGGAAAAAATTAAAACAGTGCATGGAAGAAACCTAGAACCATCTCAGTTTACATGTCACTGAACAGAGACTGCTCAATCAGCTGTTTAGAGCCCCTTCGAGGCACAGGGACAGGGACACTAAGGCTCAGAGAGTGAGGGGTTTGACCCGGGTCATGCTGCCTGCCAGCGTCCCTTGTGTCCCCTGCGTCCCAATCCCAAGATGGCAAGGCTGCCCTTGTCTTCCCCCACATCCAAACATTTGTCAAGCCCCTTCCAGCCTCCAAGTGCCTCCTGCCGGTCCCCTGCCCAGGTTTGTGGCTACTCCCCTGGCTTAAGGTCTTTGCCTCTGGCCTGGGTTATGGCCCCCAGCACATCCTACAGAAGCTTACATTAATTTCCCAAAGTGCGATTTTGGTCATTTACTTTCCTGCTCAAAATAATGAACAACATTTCCCTTAGGAAAAGTTGACTTTTCCTGTATAAAGTGTGAAAGAAGGTAGTAAGATTAGGAAAGTTGGCCCATAGGCCTCTGTTTGAAGCACATAGATGGTAACAAAAAACAAAACAAAATGGAGTTTTGTTGAGTAACCTTAGACAATTTACCTAACCTTTCAGAATCTCAGTTCCACCCACTTATATAAATCAGGGAAAATAATTCCTGCTACACGGTATCATCGAGAGCAATACACAAGAGAAAGAAGTGAAAGAAACTAGCCCATACTATGTATTTTAACAATACTTTTTTTTTTTTTTTTTTTTGAGACAGGATCTCACTCTCACTCTGTCTCCCAGGCTGGAGTGCGGTGGCGTGATCACAGCTCATTGCAGCCTCAACCTCCTGGGCTCAAGCAATCCACCCACCTCAGCCTCTGGAGTAGCTGAGACCACAGGCGTGCACCACCATACCAGGTTAATTTTTAATTTATTTTTTTTGTAGAGAGGAGGTCTCCCTATGTTGCCCAAACTGGTCTCAAACTTCTGGGCTCAAGTGATTCTCCCACCTTGGCCTCTCCAAGTGTTGATATTACAGGCATGAGCCACTATTTTTACTAACAGGACCCTGGCAAGGCCTGAAACATAGTAGGTACTCAATATACATTGGCCAAATAAAAAGAGAAATAAAAAACAGTTGCCAAGCTACCAATTCTCACCTCTCAGTTTTTCCTGTCACGTGAGTTACTGTAAATAATCTATTTCATTATGTATAATTAAAGTTGAAGTGACGGCTCAGATTAAGTTATAGAAAACGTCAGAATAATTAAACTTTTGAATTAAAGAAACTCACATCTGTTTAATTTTCAGCCTGACTGCACAGCATCTTTCACGTTGCTCTGTTTTTACCAGGGTAGCATGCTTCCCCTTCTTTCCCCTTCCTGGTTCTAGGGAGCAAAAGGGTCATCTTTTGGAATTTGTTGTGGGTGTTTTCTCCTGTAATTACAGCTTCTATTTCCAGCCCTGAGGTTGCTTCTGCCATTGCCACAGGCTGCTGCCCATGTGTCAATTCCCATCTCCCTCCGAAATCTCCTGGTTCTAGTACCAGACACACAGCTGGGCCAGAATCACACGAGGCTGGGTGGGACTCTGCGGCCCCTGGCTCTCTTGTCCCCTGACTTCCAGCATCTGAGCTGTCCTGGATCCACCAAGGTCTCAGCCAGGTGGGATGAATGGGGCCCTCAGGCAGGGTCGGAGTCTCTAGGGCAGGCCCCCCTCCAGCTTCCCATGAGACTCGAGCCTTCTCCTCCATGCTATCTGGCTCAGCAGTGATTCAGGCAGGCCCTTCACGTATTTCGGGGGACTTCCCTGGGAACTAGCTGCTATAAGTGTCTACTTTGCTAGCAAAGGAGTTGTGTTCCAGACATTTTTTGACTTGGAACATGGAACCCAGTTACCCTTACATAATCTACAACGTATAGTCATGCACTGCATAACAACATTTCCGTCAACCATGAACTTCGTACACGATGGTGTTCCCATGAGATGATAATGGAGCTGAACCATTCCTATAGACTAGTAACGTTCTAGCTGTTGTAACATCGTAGTGCAACACGTTACTCATGTGTTTGGGGAGATGCTGGTGGAAGCCTACTGCACTGGTAGTCATGTGAAAATCTAGCACGTACGGTTATGTACAGTACATAATACCTATCACGATAATAAATGACTCTGTTACTGGTTTGTGTATTTACTAGTCATCTTAGAGTATACTCCTTCCACTTATTACAAAAAAATAGGCCAGTCACGATGCTCACACCTATAATCTCAGCACGCTGGGAGATCGAGGCGGGTGGATCACCTGAGGTCAGGAGTTGGAGACCAGCCTGGCCAACATGGTGAAACCCCATCTCTACTAAAAGTATAAATATTAGCCAGGTGTGGTGACAGGCACCTATAATCCCAGGTACTCAGGAGGCTGAGGCAGGAGAAGCTTGAACCCAGGAGGCAGAGGTTGCAGTGAGCTGAGATTAAGCCACTGCACTCCAGCCTGGGTGACAAGAGCAAGACTCCATCTCAAAAATGAAAATAAAAAATAAAGCTAACTGTAGAACATCCTCAGGCAGGTCCTTAGGAGGTATCTAGAAGAAGGCATTGTTGTCATAGGAGATGACAGCTCCATGCGTGTTATTGCCCCTGTGACCTTCCAGTGGGACAAGATGTGGAGGTGGAAGCCAGTGACACTGATGATCCTGACCCTGTGCAGGCCGAGGCTCACGTGTGTTTGTCTTCATTTTTAACAAAAAAGGGTAATGAGTTTTAAAAAATTAACAGAAAAATATTATAGATTAAGGATATAAAGAAAATATTTTTGTACAGCTGTACAATGTGTTTTAAGCTGTTATTACAACAGAGTCAAAAAGTTTTAAAAATATAAGAGTTTGTAAAGTAAAAATGTTACAGTAAGATAAGGTTAATTTATTATGAAGAAAGAAAATTTTAAAAATAAATTTAGTAGACCAAGTTTACAAAGTCTATGGTAGTGTACAGTATCATCCTAGCCTGTCACATTCACTTACCACTCCCTCACCCGAGCAACCTCCAGTCCTGCAAGCTTCATTCATGGTAAGTGCCCTAAAGAGATGTACCATTTTTAAAAATCATTTATGCAGGGTTTTTTTTTTTTTTTTTTTTGAGATGGACTCTTGCACTGTCACCCGGGCTAGAGTGCAGTGGTGCAATCTTGGCTCACTGCAACCTCCGCCTCCCTGGTTCAAGCGATTCTCCTGCCTCAGGTTCCCAAGTAGCTGGGATTACAGGCACCCGCCACCACACCCAGCTCGTTTTTTGTATTTCCAGTAAAGACAAGTTTTCACCATGTTGGTCAGGCTGATCTCGAAATCCTGACCTCATGATCCACCCGTCTTGGCCTCCCAAAGTTGTGGGATTACAGGCATGAGCCACTGCGCCTGGCCTTATGCAGTATTTTTACTGTACCTTTTCTATGTTTACATATACTACAAATACGTATCATTGAGTTACAATTGCCTACGGTATTCAGTGCAGTAACATGCTGTACAGGTTTGTAGCCTAGGAGCTATAGACTATACCATGCAGCCCAGGTGTGTAATAGGCTATACCATTGAGGTTTGTGTAGGTGCACTCTGATGTTCACACAATGATGAAATTGCCTACTATTGCATTTCTCAGAATATATCTCCTTCATTAAGTAACTGTACTTGTCTGTAGTTTAAATTTACAGCCTTAAGATAAGACACAGACGTATTGTTCAATGGCTGGGGTCTGTTACTAGCTCTATGGGCATTGGTGGGCTAGTCCACAAACGTCGTCACCTTTGTATATGTGGGGCAGTTCTGTTCACGGTTCCCATTCGTTCAGCGCTCAAACTATGGGCTTCGAGGAATCCAAAACCTGGAACAGAACACCCGGGTTCCACCCTTCAAGCACCTCCCCCATCTCAGGTCTCCCTCAGGAAAAGCACTCAGGGAAGACCCACGCTCACACCAGTGCTGCTTGCAGGAATGGAAACACATCCCTCCCCGTGTCTTCTTTGTGGGCCACTGTCCTAGCGCACACGTTGCTTTAGCACCACATCTCATGGTTCTTTTATACATCTGTCTCCAGGCAGCCTTGGCAAGTTTTCCAGGACAGAGAAGCTCTTATGCTTCTTTGCACTCCAACTGCTTCACATTTAACACTGTGCCAGATGCATAGCGATGCATAGCGAGTGCTCAAAAAACATAGAATGACTGAGCTGACTTTATATTTCCTTGCCTTGTGCCATGCTCTCCTCTCACACCCACCCCAAACATCCACCCAGTGAGAGCCCCTCAGCTCTTGCAGGGGTAGAAATAAAGAAGTCCCATAATCCTTCTCACTCCTAGAACCCCGGAGCTACGTTCCCCCACTGGCCCTGAGGACCATGAGAGAGGCTCCTCTCAAGCCAAGGCCCTCAGGACCCACTGCTAGGGTCCTTTTCCTGGCTTCAAGGGTGGAAGAGTGACTGAGAAGACTTCCTTGGGCTCAGCCCCACCCGACTCCAGGGCACATGCTGTGAGTGTGAGCTGGGCTGCCTGCCCTCTGGGTTCACGCTCCAGATAATTCTTTTTTTTTTTTTTAACAGTTTGTGATATAATTCACATACCATACAATGGACCCAGTTCAAGTGTACAATTCAGTGATTTTAGTATATTCACAGAGTTGTGCAATCATCACCATAATCAATTTTATAACATTTTCCATCACACACACCCAAAAAAACTCTTCAATCCTTAGCAGTTACTCTCAATTTTCCTCTAACTCTCGCCCCCAACCCTAGCAACCACTAATCTACTTTCTATCTCTATAGATTTCCTTATTCTGGGCATTTCATATTAATAAAATCATATAATATGTGGTCTTTAAAATTTTTTTTTTAATTTTTGAGATGGAGTCTCACTTCATCACCCAGGCTGGAGTGCAGTGGCATGATCTCAGCCCACTGCAACTTCTGCCTCCCAGGTTCAAGCTATTCTCCCTTGTCAGCCTCCTGAGTGGCTGGTATTACAGGCACACGCCACCACACCTGGCTAACTTTTGTGTTTTTAGTAGAGACAGGGTTTCACCATGTTGGCCAGGCCAAACTCGAACTCCTGTCCTCAGGTGATCCGCCCTGAAAAGTGCTGGGATTACAGGCATGAGCCACCACATCTGGCAACACGTGGCCGTTTGTAACTGGCTTCTTTTACTTGCATAATGTTCTTTGGGTTCATCTGTGTTGGAGTATGTTCAATACTTCATTCCTTTTTATTGCTGATTAATATTGGGTTGATGCATTACCTTTAATGGAAAATAACCGCAATTACTTTGCATCAACCCAATATTATTCCATTGTATGGATATACCACATTTAATTTTCTTGTTCTTCAGTTGATGGATAACAGGATTATTTCAACATTTTGGCTATTACAAATAATGCTGTTATGAACATTTGCGTACAAGTTTTTGCATGACATAGGTTTTCATTTCTCTTGGGGAAATACCTAGAATTACCAGGTCATATGGTAACTTTACCAGGTCATTCTTATAGGCAAATATCTAACTGCTTTGAAGCCAGTTCCTTCTCTAGCGTCCTTCATTGGCTTCCTGGAGCCCATAGCCCAAGCTGTGGGTCTCTTCCTACTTATCCTCTCTGCTACCGTGTTCAAACATCTTCTTGCCAGCTGATTCTTCCTCCTTCTCCCTCTAGGTGGCATTTATTTATTCACTCAACAAATACTGACTATCTATTGTGTTCCAAGCCCTGCTGTGCATGCTAAGGTTACAGCGGGGAATAAAGCAGATGAAAATGCCTGGCCACAAGCAACAGATGCTGTGGAAGCACTCCTCCTTCCGCCCATCCAGTCATCCAGCCATGGCTCTGGTTGAAGCCCACAGCATGGCAGTGCTGTGCATGCATCAGGGTGGAACATCCGCTATGACATGGTTCTCCCATCAAGGAACTCAGGCCCAGTCCAGACAAACCAGTAAGCCCAGGATTACAACCAGGTAATCCAGGCATGCCTCTACTGAACTCCAAGCATGCCTGAGGCTGTGGGGCTTGGGAGACTGGAGGGAATAGAATCAAATTCTGATCAAGAGTGTAGCTGTCAGAGATGGTTTCCAAAGGCAGGAGTGAGTTGGAGAAAAGAAGGGTAAAGGCCATTTCCAGCAAAAGGAATTAACAACGTAAAGGTATGAAATAGCATGGCTCACCCCATGGCATTATGCCAGCTGATTTATCCTTACAGAAGCTCAATTTTTAAGAAAAAATGATTTCTTAAAATAGATAGTACATGCACACGATACAAAATTCTAAATCTTCAAAAGCGTAAACAATGAAACACATGTCTTCCTGTCTATCTCCTTTCCCCAGAAGCTGTTTCCCTCCTCAGAGACAGCCATTATTGTCATAGCCTTGTGATCCTTCCAGAAACAGTCTATGCATATACAAGTGTATACTCATCTGCATAGTCTCTGCTTTATGGAAACACAGTCTGTGCTTCCTGCTACTAATGGAAGCATATTATATCCTCTACTTTACTTGGTTTTCCCTCTTACTATATCTGGGAAATTGTAACATATCAGTGCATACCCAGCAGCCCCATTCTTTGTAGTGACTGCATAATATCCATTGTATGGATGTGCCACATATTGATCAAGTCTGCTATTGATGGGTTTTGGCTTTGTTCTCATTTCTTTTTCTATTACAAGTAATGCTGCAATAAACATCTTTGAACCTACATAATATCATACCAGAATATATTTGTAGACTAAATTTCTAAAACCTGACTTGAATAGGAGAAAACATTAACTGTTTGATAGACATTGCCAAATTACTCCTCAAAGAAGTTGTTCCAATTTGTACTCCTACGATTGACATATAAGAGTATGGGAGAAATCCCCCAAATCCTCACCAATATAGTGTTATCAAACATTTTACTTTTTGCCAATCTGTTGGATTAGAAAATTGTATCTCATTTTAATTTGCATTTCCTTTTCATGAGTAAAATTGGGCATTTCTACCATTTTTCTACTGGGTTGTTGGTATATTTTCTGCTGATTTGTAGGAAATCTTGATATGTTAAGGAATTTAGCACTCTATCTGTAATATGCATTGCAAATATTTTTTCCTTTTTACCATTTGATTTTTGACTTTATTTCTAGGGATTTCTGCCATACGATTTTTTAAAAATTTTATATAGTCAAATTTATCAATTTGTGTTCTGTGGCTCCACTTTTTGCTTGCTGCTTGGAAAGGATTCTGTCTGAGATTACACTAAATACTTTCATATTTTCTTCTAATACTTTTATGGTTTTGTTTTCAAATATAAGCTTCTCATGTCTTTGGAATGGTTCTGAAATGGGAAAAGTTCCCTTGTCCTTACTGCAGGGCGAGCAATGGGGGTGTGGCTCCCTTCTTCAGTGCCCCACTGCCCAAACCTCTAGGGCAGCATACAGACGGGCAGGCTGTGGGGCTCCGATGTCATGACAAATGTCTAGGGGTGAATGTTTACAGCTGAAGCCCCAGTGGACATGTATTACAGTGTGCTCTTTTAGTTTAGCCATCCGTAGGTGGCCTGTGTTAGCTCAATTAGACCTGTCTTATCGCGAGGAGAGATGGCTTTTTGTATCCTGGTGTTCTTGCCTTGGTCTACCAGAAGAATCAGATCACACGTGGACTTGGAGAATGAGTGCAAGGTTTTATCGAGTGAAAGTAGCTCTCAGCAGATGGGGAAGCCAGAAGGGAATGGTTTTCCCCTGGAGTTAGGTGGCTTGGCGGCCTGGGCTGTCCTCCAACTACCCCAATCAAATTCCACGTTCTGCCAGCTTTCCAGTGTCTGTCAGTGCATTCCTCTAAACATCCAGTTGCCTGTGTGTTCCTCCACTGATGTGCTCGTCTCCATGTCCAGCTGCTTATGTGTCTGCCTGCTAGGGTCTCAGGATTTTTATAGGCACAGGATAGGGGTGCGGTAGGCCAGAGTGGTCTTGGGAAATGCAACATTTGGGCAGAAAAACAAAAATGCCTGTCTTCACCTAGGTCCATGTGCATAGGCCCTAGGGTGGAGCCCTACCCAGGGACCATGCCATTCTCTACTCAGCACTTCCCTACCTCCTTCCATATCATTTAAAGGGACCACACCCTTCCCAGCACTTACTTCCATATCAGTTTCTTAAGGTGTGAGGTAGGATCCAGTGGGAACTTCTCTTTCCAGTAACTGCTCTTTAGCCAACTTAGCCAGAGCACTAATCATCTTCTCAAAGAGTTGGGGATATGGGAATACATTCTCCTTCACATTCAAAGAGTAATTAAGCTTAGGATAGAACTATCAAGCAGAGGAAATGTGCCTCTAGCATGTTTCACACAGCACCTGGAAGAAAAGAGGAGGAAAGTTTCTCCTAGCTCACAGCAGGCCATTCAAGAGAAAGTTGGAACTTTCCCCTGTGTGAAAGAATCAAGCCAAGACTTGCTTTTCCTGGCCTCACTCCCCTCATTTGCATGGATGCAGGTGACCCAGTGTCCTGTGCCTATCAGCCCTGTGCTTTGTAATCCCATCCTGAGTAAAGCAGTGGATGAAATGCATTTCAATGTGAGTGCCAAAAGCAAGTCTGATACTGCAGGCAAAAATACTCAGTGTTCTCATTCCCTCCCTGCTTTTGCCTAAACAGGAAGCTATGTCTTTACTCACCTAAACTCATGCAACAAGACCAGAAAGAGCCTTATAACAGGCAGCAGATCCTTTCGACCTCACAGTCTTCTAGTTAGGAATTCTGACTATTTTGATTCGTTTATTTATTTTTATTTTCCTCCTCCCCGAAGAAAGAACTTAGCCAGTTTTTAACTTTCCTCTGAAACCCTTCTTCCCATTTTCTATGTTTTCTGTGTTATTTAGAATTAAATATATTATTCTTCTTACACACAGGTGAAGGGTTCTTTTTAACCATCAATATTGTCAATACATTTATATTTCTCAAGATATTTTATAGCTTTTTTTATGCAACTTATGCAGCTTTTCTTCTTTCAATTCTTTTTTCTAGGTTTTCTTCTTTCTTACAGTCTTTAGTAGTTCTTTCATCCAGAGTGTGTAGTCAATAAGCACTTTTAGTTGTATGTGTCTGAAAATCTTTATTTCATCCTAGCTTGTATGTAATAGTTCAGCTGGGTATAGAAGTCTAGGTCAACAGTTACTTTCTCTTCATTTCTTAAAGATAGGATCTCCCTGTTTTCTAATATCTATTTCTACCCATGAATAGTTTGCTGTTGGCTTAACATTGTTTTTGGTATTTGGTTTCAGAAATCTGTCTTTTCTTTTTGGTAGTGTTTAAGCTTTTCATTTATCCCTAATGTCTTACAATTTTAAAATTCTAATTTTTCTTTGAGACTACAAGGTTAGCTGTTCTGTACTGTAACTTTCTATTTTTGAAAGGATAACAAGTTTATAACTGTTTTTAAAGCTCCACTGGTTTATTACCAATTGAAAAACAAATTCATTGAGTAGATGGTATTAGTATCAAAGTTTTGCTTTGTTATGTTTTCAAACCATAAGTCTAAATAGATTTGATAGAAGGGCCTATAGATTAGGACTTCTGCTGAGTACTGTCAGATAACCACAGACTTATTGTATATGAAACATAATATTAAAATAACAAAAATTGGCTGGGCGTGGTGGCTCACGCCTGTAATCCCAGCACTTTGGGAGGCCGAGGCAGGTGGATCACGAGATCAAGAGATTGAGACCATCCTGGTCAACATGGTAAAACCTCGTCTCTACTAAAAATACAAAAAATTAGATGGGCACGGTGGTGCGTGCCTGTAATCCCAGCTACTCAGGAGGCTGAGGCAGGAGAATTGCCTGAACCCAGGAGGCGGAGGTTGCGGTGAGTCGAGATCGCGCCATTGCACTCCAGTCTGGGTAACAAGAGCAAAACTCTGTCTCAAAAAAAAAAAAAAATTTTCACAGATAACATTTCACATGTAACAAATCATTTTTATTATTTCATCATAATCCTTTATAGGTATGTTTCATTAAAAACTGATCTTCAAAGGAAAATAATCTTAATTTTCAAAGCAAACAATATGAGATCTTGAAAGACAAAAATTTAGAGTTGCATTTATTTGGTTTGGTTTTGCTTAGCTTTGGGGACTTAAGATTTTCTTCCCTTTTAAAAAAAAATAGTATACTCTCTTCATGCAATCAAAATATTTCAATTCAAAAAAATTTAACTTAATATCCATCTTTTCAGAGCCTACTATATCTTAATATGAGATTCTTCTATTTGTATATGTGTGTATGTGTATGTGTATGTGAGTGTTTATACATTTGTGTGCTGGGTAAACCTACATTCTCAAATAAGTTCCAACTCAAGCAGTTGGACTTTTAAACAGCTCTTTGTGCTCCTGTGGGCCCTCCATACTCTGCATTTAAAGTCTCTGCTATATTAAAAATAAAAAAACTCTTTGTCCACTGGGCTCCTTACAGAGTTGCCACTAATTAACAGTTTTCTGGACAGCTAGTTGATTATACTCATGGGGTTTCCTCAAGCAACTAGATAAAAACAAGAAAGGACCATAGAGATCTTCTAACTGAGTGCTATACAAGCTTTGCATTTTCTGGATAAGGAGGCAGTTTAAATGACTTACCCAACTCACAAACCAAGTAGCAGAGGTCCAAGAACGAATGCCAGTCCTCTGGCTCTCCAGCTCTGCTATATTTCTCCTACTGTAAAAGTGTTGTTAATTATAACAGGAGGAACACAGCAGCAGCAGCCAATGACTGATATGCATGCACTGCTTACAGAAAGCACTTTCAAGTGCAGACAACACCTTCCGCTATAACTGCTTCATTGACCATCTCTTAAAACTTGCCAATCTATCTTCCAAACTGCCACCTCTGTCCCTCAACAGATAATGTGAGAATATAGATATTCTCTGAGAGAAATCTGGTCTTGGAGGACAGTGGCTACTTAACAGGCAAATCACCATGGCTGGACAGAGTCCTGAGGAAGGGCCTGAGGAGTGGGAGTGGATGGCCACTAGCTATTTGGACATGATCATCATTGTCATCACAGAACTCTCAAGGGCACAGCACATAGGGTGGCTTTCCTGAGGTCTTCTGCTTTGGGGAGCTCTGATCTGGAAGATGATAGATAGAAAGAAAGTGAAAGCTCTGCCAACGTTGCTTAAAGGGGTCCCTCAAATATATCTTGTGTGAATCTACACGTGTGAAGGTATCATTATCTAATGAGACTAGTTTTTAAATTTGTACATCTCTTTGAATGTTATTCTTCCACAGAGGAGATGCCCTATACATGACTTTTGGCTTGTGGATATAGCTGAAAGTAGGGGAGCCCTTTGGAAAAGTGGGTGGTAGAAAAGGAGGAGTACTGACTTTGCAGTTAGTGGACCCAAGTTCGAGTCCTAGCTCACAAACTACCAGCTTTGTGCTTTGTATGAGTGTTACTTAGCCTCTTCCTAGCAAAAAGAAAGAAAATGCAGCTAACTTCCATCTCTCCCACGTCCAAGATACATCTTGTCCAACACAGAAGGAAAAATTGACCTATGGGCATCAGAGAAAGGTAATCTTGACTGTGGGAAATCGGTTTATACTTGTTTTGAAGCTTAGTGTTTTCCCAAACCTATTGCTCTTCTTGAAAAAATAACTGATGGAGTCAAGTGGGAATAGATGGATGAGGTAAACAGATATTCCGACCCAGAAATGGTAACAGTACAAAATAAAGAAACTAGAAAGGAACAGGTAGGCTGCTGCATCTCAGCTGAGAAGCAGCTGTGCTTCAGTCTTCTCTTCCAAGAAAAATCCAGCCAGAGAGGGCTGAACGGGCTGATGAAGGAGAAAGTGAAGCCAAGACTATAGAAATGACAGTGAGAAAGCAAAGTCATGATGCAAGCACCATCCACCTGGGGAAGGAAAGACCCAGTGCTAGGCTCTTGACATGTGGCTTAAAATTCAATGGCACAAATACTATACTAGGCAAAGTCTTCCCACCAATCCCAAGAATGTGTTTACAGTCATATAGGTATAGACACAAATCTTGGCTGTACTGCTGATCAGGAGGGTGACTTTGGGTGGGTAACTTAATCTCTCTAATTTTATATAATGAGAATAGTAATATATACACATAAAATCATATCAATTAAATGAGGTGGTATCTATACAGCTCTTGGTATAAAGCTGGCATTCCATAAATAATAGCTAACATAACAAGTATTAATTTCACAAAACACAGACTTATGTGGGCAAAAGATAACTTTAGTTTTCCTGTTTCCAGCCTTACTTTTCATCTCAAGCTTTCTCAGACCACTGTGGAAAACTCAAATTAGCTATTTTCAGGTAAATCTGGTCAAATCCAGTAACTTCCCAGGCATTCTGGTTTTAGAACTGAGTTACAGTTCAGATTTTCTTCACCCTCTTTCCTTGTATCTCTGAGGTTGACACTGGTGTCCAGCTGAATTCCCACCTGCCCACACAGTGTTGAGGCCTGGGTGAGGGCACGGGGAGAGGGTACTCCCTTCTTGGTGCACTGCTGGCCTGCTGCTTCAGACACACCATCACCCTGTCTCAGAGACCTGCTGGTCTTCATGACGTCCTCCCAGGCTTCCTGCAATCCTCACTGTGAGCTGCGCCTTTCCCACGTAGGGTGCCTTCATTCTGGTCTCCAGGCCTCACAGGCTTGCTGTCTCCCAGGTATCTTCTGTGTGTCCTCACTCAGGAGCCTTGGGTGTTTTCTGATGGCTGCCACACCCCTTTAGGGATATGGAAAACTCAGGATAGCCTCTGCCATCATTGCTACCCACTTTGACACACAACAGTGGATCAGATGTAGTCTCCCTGGAGTTTATCCTCACATTTAAAGGTGCTCCCCAGACACACCCACCTCTGTGAGTTGGCTACTGTTCTGTTGGAGATAGGGAGGATGTACGCCTTCCACATAGCATGTGACTTTCTTACTCGCTCTTTGACTCTCCTCTCTCCACTCAGCCTGAGGGCTTTATCTGTTCGCCTAGAAGCAAGGGAGGATATGGATGGAGAGCAGGCAGGGAGAAATGGGTGCTGCCTGCTCACGTCTTCTTTCAGATTTTTCTTCTGTCTATGCCCAGCTCATGCCTTCTGGAGCCTAGGAGTTTGGTATCTTGTTCTCTGTTGCTGCACTGTTTGGATTATGGAAAGCTGTATTTGTTTGCTTATATGGTACAACTATAACAAAGTGCCACTAACTGGATGGCTTAAACAACAGAAATTCATTGTCCCATAGTTCTTGAGGCCTGAGGTCTGCGATCAAGGTGTCAATGGGGTTGATTCTTTTTCAAGGCTGTGTGGAGAATCTGGGCACGCTCCTCTCCTAGCTCCTGGTGATTTGCTGTCCTCACCCTGGTCTCAACCTTCCTGTGAAGACGTGGTGCACTTCTCCCTGTGTGTGCTTCTGTCTCTGTGTCCAAATCTCCCCTTTTGTAAGGATACTAGTCATATTTGCTTAGTGCCTACCTTAACAACTGCACTCAGACTTAACTAATTCCATGTGCAAATAAGGTCACTGTGATGGTTAATTTTGTGTGTCAACTTGGCTAGGCCATGGTACTCAGATATTTGGTCAAACATTGATCTGGATGTTTCTGTGAAGTCAATTTTTACAAGAAATTAATATTTAAGCCAGTGATCTTTAAAAGAGACTTGCCCCCATAATGTGCATGGGTCTCATTCAATCAGTTGAAGGCCTCAATAAAACAAAGATTGACCTTCCCTGAGCAAGAAGGAATTCTGCCAGCAGACTGCCTTTGGACTCAAACTGCAACATCAGCCTCTTCCTTGGGTCTCCAGCCTGTTGGCCTGGCCTGCAGATTGTGGACTTCCCAAGCCTCCGTAATCATATGAAACAAATCCTTAAAATAAATTATCTATTTATTCATCTATCTATCATCTATCTCCCCTTTAGTTCTCTTTTTCTGGTGAACCCTAATACAGACATATTCTGAGTGTTAGGACTCTAACATAACTTTTGGGGGGACACAATTCACTGTATAACAGATACTATTCAGCGTACAAGTGAATGAGGTGCACGAGGCTGGGGGGCCTGTTATTGATACAACACGGTTATCCCATAGTCCAAGATTGCCACCACCGCCAACAAGCACCATCGTACAGTCCCTCCGACGACGTATGAGGGCTCTGTACATTGTTCCACAGTTTCGGTATGGCTTCTTAAGTCTCTCAATGTAGGTTTCTCCTCTCTTCTTTTTCCTTTGTAAATTATGTGTTGTTAAACTGGGTTATCTTTCTTGTGGATATTCCCACAGTCTGTATTTTAACAAGTCTGTTTCCATGTATTGTTTAAGATGTTTCTATTTTCCCTGTCCTTCTTGTTAACTACCCCATCCCAAGCAACTCGCCCCACCCCCACTCCCTCCAGCCGCAGTGACCTCTGTCTCCTCAAGGACACCAAGCCTCGCAGGACCAGGGATTTTCCCACACGGTTTCCTCTGTCTGGACCATCCTTCCCCCCACTTCCTCCAGCTGGCTCCTTTTCAACACGCAGATCCTATTTTAGAGGGAAATCCCCTGACCCCACTCCGAATCATCCTCTCTCCTGATACCGCCTTCCCTTGATTCATGATTTCATTTATTTATTTATTTATTGAGATAGCATCTCTCCCTCTGTCACTCAGACCTGAAGTATAGTAGTGCAATCATAGCTCACTCACTGCAGCCTCGAATTCCTGGGTTCAAGCGATCCTTCCTCCTCAGCCTCTCAAGAAGCTGGAACTACAGGCACATGCCACCATGCCCAACTAAATGTTTAACAATGTTATGTAGAGATGGGGTCTCACTGTGTTGCCCAGGCTGGTTTCTAACTCCTGGGCTGAAGTGATCCTCCCCCATTGACTTCCCAAAGCGCTGGGATTATAGGTGTGAGCCACCAGGCTAGGCCTATTCATAATTTTTATATTTTTACTACGTATTTCTTCATGAAGTTATTTGTTTACAGCCCATCAGATTGTGAGCTCTGTGAGGGCAGGGACCATGTGTGTTTTGCGGATGACCGTAGCCCAGTGCAAGCCACAGTGCCATTAACTTGTTAAATAAATGAATGACTCAACGAAGGCATGTTGGCTCTGAACTCAAACCAGTGGCAGAGATTCTGCCTAGCAACCCAGTCCCTAGATCCCAGATGGAGGCTATTACAGAGAAGACAATAATAAACCAAACGCCAGTTGTAAGCACATGAATCAATTAAAGCCCTGTTTACATTTTTTTTGTCAAACATAATCAGTTAGCATTTGAATTAAGGTCAGGCTCATTGTTTATAGCCTCTATTGCTTGTCAAAAATGGATATGAGTTCCGTGTGCTTAAAAGGCTTGGTATCCGGGTTAAATTGCTTGCTATCTGAGCAATGGGGCTTATCTTTCCTCATCCAGATGTGAAGAACCAGAAGGTACCAGTTACTCTCGTTTTAACTCTGCAGAACCTGAGGCTTAGGTGGTCTGGAGGAGGTGGTCCAGAGTCTCGACCGATTGGTAGGTAGTTGCAGAGCAGGAAGCATGCGGGCTTTGGCATTGGATTGGCCTTAAGCCCAGTTCCTCCCAGAACTTGCTTTGTGACTCTGGTCAGTTACTTAAGCTCTCTGATTCTGCTTCTTCATCTGAAAAGTGGGGGCAAGGGTGCCTCTCCATTGCAGAACAGCTTGTGAGAATCAAAAAGGACCATCTTTTTGATTGGGTGAAGGAGCAAGTCCTGGCACGTGGTAGGTACTCAAGACGGTGTTCTCGCGTTCCACACAAAGTTACAGGGCGCCTGCAGCATTCTCATTATTGCACTCAAGGTCTCCTGGCTCAGGGTTTCAGATGTTTTCCACCACCCCACAAGTGTGAACATACAAACAAAAAAAAAGGACAGATAAAAATGATAATCCTCCATAAAATAACTACAAATCAAACCCCACATGATGAATTTTCCAGTGACTGCCATTGTTCAACTACCATATCTTTTGGAAGTAGCTAGGCATTCATTAAAAGTAAGCTATAAATTAGACTTGCTCCCCACTTAAAATATAAGCTATGATAACCAAGTACATGGTGACAGAAACGGAACTATTATATCATAGCTATCTATAAGAAGAGCAAGCATTTATATAGTGCTTTTCATTGCAAGATACTGTTCTTCGGCCGGGCGCGGTGGCTCAAGCCTGTAATCCCAGCACTTTGGGAGGCCGAGGCGGGTGGATCACGAGGTCAAGAGATCGAGACCATCCTGGTCAACATGGTGAAACCCCGTCTCTACTAATACAAAAAATTAGCTGGGCACGGTGGCGCGTGCCTGTAATCCCAGCTACTCAGGAGGCTGAGGCAGGAGAATTGCCTGAACCCAGGAGGCGGAGGTTGCGGTGAGCCGAGATTGCGCCATTGCACTCCAGCCTGGGTATCAAGAGCGAAACTCCGCCTCAAAAAAAAAAAAAAAAAAGATACTGTTCTTCGTGCGTCATATAGAATAACTCTTTAATCCTCACGATAACACTGTGAGACGGTTGTACTAACATCTACATCCCCCATTTTACAGGTGGGAAAACTGAGGCAGAAAGTTAAGTAACTTGCCTAAGTCTACAAATCTAGGAAGTGATAGAGACAGGATTCAAACCTGGGTGATTTGGCTCCAGTCTGGGTTCTGGCAGTCCCTCTGTCCTCAATTACTGCACTATTCAGAGCACTTACATACATAAATAGCACATTTGTCCGTATTGTACGCAATAAATATATACCAAATTTTGTCAATTAAAAATTAAATTGGGCCGGGTGCAGTGACTCACACCTGTAATCCCAGCACTTTGGGAGGCCGAGGTGAGCAGATCACAAGGTCAGGAGTTTGAGACCAGCCTGGCCAACATGATGAAACCCCGTCTCTACTACAAATACAAAATTAGCTTGGTGTGGTGGCAGGCGCCTGTAATCCCAGCTTCTTGGGAGGCTGAGGCGGGAGAATTGCTTGAACTTGGGAGGTGGAGGTTGCAGTGACCCGAGGTTGTGCCATTGTATTCCAACCTGGGTGACAAGAGCAAGACTCCATCTCAAAAAAAAAATTAATTTAAAATAGATAAATAAACAGCACGTCTGTCCTCTTAAATACAATGGTGATCCCATCTCCTAGTGTTGCTTCTTATTCCTTCTCCCATATTCACTGGAAAGAAAAGTAACTGGACAAAGGGGTTTGTGTGTGGCAGAGGTGGAGGAGAAGAACCTACTGGAGTGAGAATTCAATCTGGATCCGTTTTGTTCTTCCTTTGGTTCACTTGTTTGCTGCTATAACAAGAAATCCCACTGTCAATCCCTGAGCAGGTGAGGTGGGAGGGGTTTGGTGATCAGGAAGGAATGGGGTCTGGGTGCTCTTGGCTGTCAGAGATGGGGACAGGCTCTTTGATGTTTTAAGCTCAGCTGTCTTTTTTGGGAGCTTTGGGGAGAATAAAAAAGCCCTAACCGCCAGGGGCTTTCTAGGGAAAGGCCTGGGAAGGGGAATCGTGAAGGCAGAAAGAATCCTAAATCAGCCCTGACCAGAGCCTCTGAGGCAAGAGGACCCCTAAAGAGAATGCCTGATGGTAGGTGGGTGGGTTGGGGTGGGCAGCAAAGGTATAAATGTCTCACCAGTCTTGGAGGAATGGGCTCAAGCCAGTTGTAGGTGACATTATCATGCCCGTGTATAATGGAGATATTCACACCTGGAATGCAAGTGGCGCAGATGGCAGACTTTTCAGCTCTCCCACCTCAATAGAAGGGCCAAATCAGGAACCCATAGTCCATGCCCACCACGTTTGTCCCATCAGCTAGGGGCTGCCTCTGATGTCCCCAGGGAGCTCTGTCAGGCCAAGGGGTCATGAACACATATTGCCCCAAACCAGAGCTGCCCGTTGTCTCCCTCTGTGAAAAACAAGTACAGAAACGTTTCATTTTCCTGGTCTACCTGAGCGAGAGGAGGTTAGAAAGCACCACTGTCAAACTCTCATTTGAGAACATTCTGGTTCTGCTCCATGGAGACAAGAAAATATGCTGCTTACAGATTTGGCTAGAGTTCCCGTCTTCACCTTGGTGTAGCATGGATTCCATTCCAACTGACTTTTCTGTGTTTCAGAGGCTCCTGATCTGTGGGAGACCTGTGGCGGGGGGTGGGGGGGTGGGGGGTTGCCAGCCACAGGGTCCCATCTTAGAGTTAGGGTTCCAGGAGCAAGTCAGGATTGGGGAAGACAAGAAGTGCAGGACCCAAAGGGAGACTGTAAATCTGAATTAAAGAGAAACAACAGAGTGAGAGCCAGAGAGACCTGCAAGGTGAAGGAGGAGAGTGAGGCTCTAAGTAACAGGTAACTGAGGCTCAGCACCCAACTGGAAAGAGAGAACATGGAGAGTAGCATGGGTTTGCGTTTGGGTGGCGGCTGTGGACAGGGCGAAGCTGTCTGGGACTCAGTTGTCAATGGGGCCAGCCATGGGGCAAGGCAGTACTACTGGCCTAAGGATACTTGCCCAGGGCAGTCAGATTGAGAGGAACTGAAAAGAGGAATGTTTTCATTTGGTGCCTTGAGTTTTGGACATTTCTCCAACAGGCTTTTAGGAGAGAATGTTCTAGCAAAGACGTCATCATTGTTCACTGAAGTCAGTGAGCTCCGCAGGCATTTGAACTGGAGAGGACCAGGAGTGGGCAACAGAAGTCAACACAGGTTTGTACTCAGGTTTTGCTTGTTCCTACCCCTAACAAGGTGGGAGAGTATGAGCAGGATCCACTAGGCTTTTCTCTCCAAGCATTTCTGAGGTTTTTCATTAGGCGAAGTCCTGTCTGCCTGAGGCATCTCCAGCTTCCGCTTTTCCTCTGACTGGAGATAAAGGTTCTGTTCCTGTTAAAGGGATAGGAAGCCAGAGGGAAAGAACTCTGGGACCCAAGAGAGCCTTCCCCAGGCCTGGGCAGAAGGACCAGCTCCTACAAACTGGACACAGGGCTCTGTTTGCTTTATTGCTATGCCTGCTTAAGGATGCCTGGCTGATAAGATTAGTTGACACACCAGTGTCCCTGGGAAGTTCTAAGTGATGCAAACAAGCGTGACAGGAAACACTGAGAACAATATGAGGTTTCTATGTACTCAGGCTGGAGGACAGCTTTGCTTTCATGAATCAAATCCCTGGACTGATAGCCTATGCTGTGGTCTGGTTGCTACAGTTGTGATAGAAGCCAGAGTTTCCTTGGAGAATTCACTGTAGACTAGGTTTAGTCATGAGCTACTTGATTCACAGCCTTTGACAATGCCTGTGAGGGACAGACTGTATACCATTCTAACCATGGCTACTGATTGGTACCCAGACTGGTGGAAGTGGCCATCAACAGGAAAGCCAATTCCAACCTCCTTGAATTACAAACAAGAAGGTGGTATTTGTAGCAAATGGAGTCTCAGAGAAAGATAACAAGAAGACATTTCTTTATGAGCTGAGTCTAGGAAACCACCTGATGTGTGCATTTGAATATCATAAGTTAAAAATATCATGATTTCAATATATAGCCTTTGGCAGTAATTCTTGGATTGGTTTAGTTGACTATGCATGCTGTACATGTGTGTACCTGTGCAAATCAAGGAATTTTCCAGAAAGATACTGTACTCCCAGTAAGCAGGACTGCAGCATGATGCTGGTTAGAGCCTCCCCATCTTCATCCTTTTCTGAGGTAATTTGTCCTCCCACGGTCCCAGGGAGGACTCTCATTTACCCTGATCTTTTTTTTTTCTTTTCTTTTTTGAGACAGTCTCCCTCTGTCACCCAGGCTGGAGTGCACTGGCATGATCTCAGCTCACGGGAATCTCCACCTCGCAGTTTCAAGTGATCCTCCTGCCTCAGCCTCCCAAGGAGTAGCTGGGACTATAGGCATGTACCACCATGCTCAGCTAATTTTTGTACTTTTAGTAGAGACAGGGCTTCACTATGTTGACCAGGCTGGTCTCAAACTCCTGACCTTAAGCAATCCACCCACCTCAGCCTCCCAAAATGCTGGGATTACAGGCGTGAGCCACCGTGCCCGGCCTCATTTACCCTGTTTGTACCACACCCTGTCCGCAGATGACTGAACGTCCTAACCCAAAAGACCCTAGGCCATGGACAGGGCTGTGCCTATCACACTTTCCCTTTGTTTTTTTCTCTTTCAAGACTTTGACCTAAGAGTCATGGTGATGTTTCAGCGATGAAGCGCTCCAACTCAACGGTGATATAGACTCAGGAGTGGGGAAGTGTGCCAATGAGGAAATGCAAAAGGCAGAGAGAAGAGGACAGGAGCAGACACACAGACAAGCAGAGAGAAGAGGAAGGCTGTGGTCTCATGAGAGAGGCAGGGGACGTTTGGGATCCCAACATCCTCATTCCACTCTGAGCCTTCATTGTCAGCCTTGGTGTCTGGAGGTTGTCTGTCAAATCCTCAGATCTGTACAGTAACCCCCATTAAACTCCAATGAGTCCGGGGATGTTTCTGTCCCTTGCAACCAAATAATCCATAAGACAGCATGATTGGACAAGATCAGAGAGTAACCATCCAACACCCCAAAGACTAGCATATCTAAATGGGAGCCATTTAGGTGTCTCCAATTTACTTTAAATATTCCAGGGAGGTAGATGCAGTGAAATTATCTGTGTGCTGGTTCATTTCTGCTTTTACTCTAAGGACAGTCAGTTGCTTTAATGGAAAATTCTACTCCAGGGTAGTGAGCTAGTATTTTATCAGAAAGGATGCACTCTAGAGGCAGCTACTTCAAGTGCTTCTTTAATCGATGTCTCCCTGAATACCTGAGGCTTTGTTAATTAGCATAGTGAATGTCAGAAATGGATTTTTATTGTTTAAATTAGTTCATCGTTAATAAATATGATGAATATTAGAAATGGACTCTCCTTTGTGAAATTGAAGGTATTCAAGATGTGTGGATTGGCCAGCATATTTTAGATGTGTTACATTCTTCGCTGTTACATGAGGAAAGATGTCACTGGAAAGGGGTCCCAATCTAGACCCCAAGAGAGGGTTCTTGGATCTCACACAAGCAGGAATTTCAGGGGAATCGATGCAGTAAAGTGAAAGCAAGTTTATTAAGAAAGTAAAGGAATAAAAGAACAGCTACTCCATAGACAGAGCAGCCCCAAAGGCTGCTGGTTGCCCATTTTTATGGTTCTTAATTATATGCAAAACAAGGGGTGGATTATTGATGCCTCCCCTTTTTAGACCATATAGGGTAACTTCCTGATGTTGCCACGGCATTTGTAAACTGTCACAGCGCTGGTGGGAGTGTAGCAGTGAGGACGACCAGAGGTCACTCTCGTCACCATCTTGGTTTTGGGGGGGCTTTGGCCAGCTCCTTTACTGCAACCTGTTTTTATCAGCAAGGTCTTTACGACCCGTACCTTGTGCTGACCTCCTATCTCATCCCAAGACCTAGAATGCTTAACAGTCTAGGAATGCAGGTCAGTAGGTCTTAGCCTTATTTTACCCAGTCCCTATTCAAGATGGAGCTGCTCTGGTTCAAACACCTCTGACATTGTCGTAGATCCATAAATGTATGGTCTAGAGTCCTCCTTCAAGGAAAGACTTGCTAGCCAGCTGTGCAGAGGACCATCAGGGGACAGCTGCAGCTGCCTGCTCCTTCAGGGTCTGCTTCAGATGCAGACAGCCTCCTTATCCACAGCCCTTATCTACTGCCTGAGCCAGGTGGGGGATAAAGACCCAGCCATTTGACCCAGTGCAAGATTACCCTGATGGCTAATATTTGTAGTGTGATGCATTCAGCCCACCAGGTTGCTGAGGGATTGTCTACTTCCTGAATCCTGAAGGCCAGGCCATGAGTGAAGTCCACGGTACTTAGCTGAGGAGCAGGTGTCCCTGAGAAACCTGACATCCCAGAGAGTATCTGCAAACCTACCAAGAAAAACAGTCCCATCTCTCTCTCTCACCCTGCCCCCCCCGCCACACACACGGCAAACAGCCAGAAAATGAGCTTAAAAGCAGCTTAGAGATGGGGGAGCGGGCAGCGTGGATCTCTAAAGCTGTCCTGCTGCTATCCAGGAGTTCCTTATATGTAAGTCCTAGTAAACTCATCTATTTGCTAGGCTGGACTTGTCATTTTTTGGTCTCTTCACTCCCTCCCAGTTTAAGGGAAGGTTTTTCTGTGTGATTCCAGGGTTTTCTCATTACAATATCCACGCTAAAACTCAACATTGGCTTGGTTGGGACTTTGTTGGATGTGCATTACAGTTCCATTTTCCCTCTGCCCAATCTAGATTCCTTCCCTTTGGTTTTTTTAATTTACCTTAAACTTTATTGAACTTAAATTCTAACAGAAGAGAATTCAAATAGAGCAGTAAAAACAAACAAAAAACAAGCCAGAGCAGTTATTTGCCATTAATAGTTGCCTTCAATGTATAGATTACAAAGCTCCGTCAACATGGAAATAAACTCCTAATCATGTCATGCTTTTGATAGACTAGTAAGAGAAAACACGTGTAATGAGTATACATGAAGTTTAAAGATAATCTATACTCTTTGTGATATTCAATTATTTTGAGGTTTTTTAAAGCAGAACTAGTTGGCTGTATATGTTAACTGGTTTCATGTCATTTGCATTTGTTTCTGATATGGGTTCTTTCCCCCTTCCTTTTAAGGATTTGATCCCTAGTAAACACTTTGCACCCCAAACTCTGTCTCAGTATCTGCTTCCAGAGAACCTAAGTGGTTGGGAAGTCCAAGATTAAGGCAGCAACAGATTCAGCATCTGGAGAAGGCTACTCTCTGCTTCCAACATGGCACCTCTTCCTGTGTGCTCACGTGGTAGAAGGGATAGAAGGGTCAGGCAGCTCTCTGTAGCCTCTTTTATAGGGGAATTAATTCCACTCACAAGGGTGAAGACATCAGGACTTAATTACTTCCCCAAAGGCTCCACCTCTTAATACCATCACCTTGGAGTTTAAGTTTTAACTTACAAATTTTGGAGGGATACAGACTTATTTATCTCAAATAAATAAGACATATAGCACTTATTTATCTCAAACTTTCAACAATGATTTTCAACTAAAAAGAACTTAAGACTGGTGCATCAAGACCGAGCTGATTTAGGTCAGTTCACCATAATGGTGATACATGCTTTAGTTTTAGCTGAGCGACTCTTACATGACTCACCCCCTCATTTCACTCGAGTTTATCTGTTCAAATGTCATCTCTTCCAAGCAGCCTTCCCTGATGAATCTATCTAGTCAAAGGACACACACACACACACACACACACACACACCCATCACTTGTCACTGTGTCTGAATCCTGCTTTACTTTTTGTATTGGCACTTATCAAACCTTTATTTCTATTTTCTCTCCTCCACCTTACATCTACCATGTAAGCCTCATCAGGGCAGACACCTTGTGCAGTGATGTCTTCCTACAGCCTGAAAGCACGCTGGACACATGGTAGAAGTTAATTGCCATCTTGATCGAGTACATGAATGGAACTATGCAAAAAAAAATCTACCTCTGTCAAGTGGCAGCTATGGAGCGCTGGGGCTTGAAGGCATCTACACAAGTGGCCAGCCGTCAAACTTGGGTCCTATAACTGCTTGGCGACCCTCTTCCCCTTGACATTCCCACCCTCTTGACAACCTTGATTCCTGTTCTTTCATATAAGTTAGATTCATGGTCGCCAAGAAACCGTTTATCTGACCAGCCCGATTACGTAAGTTCAGCAAATGTTTGTTTCTGTATCAAGTGCCATGTTTTGACTCTCCGTGGGTCACTGGTATGCCTCAAGGGGAACACTTCAATACAGTGACAGGTTACTAATTGAAAGGACGGGGCCTGAGAGTGGGGCTGGTTACTAAGCAGAAAGCGCATGCTAAATACATTGATAATGCAAACACAAGCTTTTCATTCACATAGAACACCACCGTTTTCAAATATTGCTTAAGTAGATAAGAAGCAACTACTTATCTACCAAAAGCAGTGATATGCAGATACAAACCATCCTTATCTATTCATTAAAGCAATTCTCCTGAATACTGGGCAGCAGTTTGTTAATCTACTTGTAGCATAGATTTGACAAAAACATTGAAAAGATGTATATTGCTAACTAGATCTCTCCTCCCAGAATTAGTCTGAATGAAGGTTTAATTTTCCAGTACCGACAAAATACAATACCAACATGAGTGACTCAATTAGTGGCGGTGGTGGTGATAGTGCTGGAGGTGATGATGACGATGGTTGTAGCAGTGGTTGTGGTGGGAACAGTGGTAGTAGTGGTAGAAATAGTTAACACCACCAGGCTCTTACTACGGGCTGGGCTCTGAGAGATGGATTGTTAGGACCTCCCTTCCACCAGATCTGGCTTCAGTCTTCTCCTCCACACAAGCTCAGGTTTCACAAAATGTGTCAGGATTGACACCTGTGCACTGTTGACCTGTCCACAGGGCCTTGCCAAGTTTACATTTGGAGAAATGTTGCCATCTAGTGCCCCACAGGAGTCTTCACTCTTCAAGCAGCCAAGCCAGTCTCCCTCTGCGTAGTTCCCCCACCTCCCTCTCAGGTAAGAGGTCAGACACGCTGCAGGCCAGGAACGATGAGTATGGCCCTTACCCACAGTAGAAACCATGGAAATGTCTCCAGAAGTTGTTTCAGTTTTTGTTTTCATTCCTTTTCTCTTTATAAAATGTACAAAGAGAAAGAGCTAGACAGGGGCAAAGAAAGAGCAAGTTAACATTTGCCATGTCTAGCAAAACCCAGTGAGGAATGGGAGAAAGGTGTTCAGGAGAGCTCTAGGTACGGTAGTGGAGTATGTGAAGATGAACCCTGGCAGGGACTTCAGTTGCACTTTGGGTCACCTCCTGCTGATCCACCTGGATTTATTCCTCAGCACAGCAAGCTGCAGACTTTCCCACACTCACCCATCTAAAGCCCTCCGTCTGTTCTCTCAAGCCCATCCTCTTGGATTTCTGCAGTAACAGCTAACTAAACCCATCAGCTCCTTTGTGCTCTGGGTGTCTTAACCCTCCCGTCAGGTAGAAGAGGGATGTTTTCAATGGAAACTTTCAAAGGCTTAACAACGATTAGCTATGCTATAGAGGGGCCAGTGGCAGTCAGGCAGGTAGGGGAGATGCTTCGGGCACTGTCTCCAACCCCAGGCCCGCTCAACTTTCAACCATGATTTTGTCTTTCCTGGTATTGATACCTCTTGATTTGGATTTACATATTTATTTGTTTAATCCCAATCTTCCCAACTGGTCTATGAGCCCCTTAGGAGTTCTGTTCACTGCTGTATGCCCAGTGCTTGGCAGAGGGCCTGGCACACAGGAGCACTCTCATGAATGCTGGACAGAAGAGTCGGTGCACATCTTTGGGGATATTTGGGTTAGTGAATGGAGACTGAGAAGCGAGGCACACCACACCGGCAGTGTTTGGTCGGAAGGGACGTGAGACTTCATCCAGACTTGTGATTTTCAAATTGTTTAACTTCAGATCTCTTGATTTCCTGGAAATGCTATGCTGGAGCCCCCTCCTTTTTTATTTTTTTGGAAGAAAGCCCTTCTTGGCCAGGTGCAGTGGCTCACTCCTGTAATCCCGGCACTTTGGGAAGCTGAGGGGGACAAATCACGAGGTCAGGAGTTTGAGACCATCCTGGCCAACATGGTGAAAACCGGTCTCTACTAAAAGTACAAAAAATTAGCTGGGGGTGGTGGTGGGCATCTATCATCTCAGCTACTTGAGAGGCTGAGGCAGGAGAATCGCTTGAACCTAGGAGGTGGAAGTTGCAGTGAGCCAAGATCATGCCACTGCACTCTAGTCCAGGAGGCAGTGCGAGACTACATCAAAAACATATATATATATAGAAAGCCCTTCTCAGCGTCTCCCCATCTTTTTGTTTTTCTACTGGGCCCTACCAGATCAAGTGGCTCCAGGTAGCACAGTTTGAAAGCAATGGATCCAATCCCTTCATTTTACAGAAAAAAGAAACCCACAGAAGGCAAAGAAATGGGGAAAAGTGACAAAGGTGAGAGACGAGGAAAATGTGTATGTCAGAGAAGGGAATTGCTTTGTCATGTTTTCCCATTATGGCTCTCCACTGTGATTCAAGAACACGCCTCAAGATTTGTTCTTTCTCACCCAGGAATTCACAGTGTGATGCATCCAGCCTGGACCAGAAACAAAAGAGGCCTGGAGAGAATGTCAGGGGTGTGGTGTAGAAGGCGAACCTTGCTAGGCAGAGGCGGTGGCTTTGAGGACCCTGCGATAGGGAGGGTGTGTACACTGTTAAGGGTCCATCTGGGAAACTGCAGCCTGTGGAGACGTTGGGGACAAAGCCTTTTTTGTCCTTTGCCACCCGTAAGGCAGTGCTTTTCTGAGCAGCTCTAATTATAAATCCCTGTCCTGCTAAGATGGGTAAACTTGGCAGCATTTGAGATCTGCCTTGTGTCTTAACTATTTCTCAGTTGGTTTAGGCTTGGCAAAACCCCAAACGCATTTTGCCAGGCACTCTTTCCCTTAATTTCTAATCTCTTGAGAGGCTTAAGGGAAATTTCATCCATATGTTTCTGAGTCACTTACTGTGAACTCATCTTTTGGTAAAAGAAATATGTTCTTAAGCCAGCACAGTTCAGTCCAGAGAGAAGCACATTTTTAGGCTGAAATGGGTCATGCTTTCTTTAGGAAGAATTTCCTGGATTTTCTGAGTACAAGGAAAGAAGAGAACAACAGTTCCTGTTCCCATATTCCTTCCCCTTTCTGAATGTGCTTTCTTGGGGCTTGCCTGAAAGCCTCCTCTACTGTTTATGAAGCTGGTAAATGCCATATCTGTGTTTGGAGCTAAACAAACCCCGTGGGTTTGTGGTTTCTTGAAAATTCCCATTTTTAACCTAGGCTGGAAAAAAAAGCAATTATTGAACACATACTACACGTCAGGTGCATCTTGGCAGCCTGGTAAGATAGACATTATCCTTGTATACAAGGAATCTGAGAAGCGAAGATAGGAAGTCACTAGACAAGCTATGTATTTCATAAAAGGTGAAGTCAGAATTCACATCTAGAGCTGTCTGACTCCCAAGTTCGTGCTCTTTCCACCTGGCTGTGCCCATTCCCATGCACAGACAGGAGAGGAGGCCCAGTACATTCTAGTTAATGGTCATGGGTCCAGTAATGGGAACACATTTTTTGCAAAGTGAACAGAAACTAAACTTGGCATTACTGCAAGAGTTATCCTTTTCTTATTGACTCAGAAGAGTTTGGGATGCTGCCTTACTCACCGTGGTAAGATGTCAGACATAGAGATTGCCAGTCTTAGAAGTGAAGTTTTTGATATTACTGCTAATAATGACAAGCCCTAGGTATAACTATCAGTTGATAGGAATTACAGGTCATTTGAGGAATTATAGGCAACTACAGGAATTACAAGAACATGTTAAACAATACCATGACGACGCAAACAGCAAAATGCAGAACAGTAAAAATTCTGCAAAACAAATATCTCAGTTTCTCCAATAAACGGCAAGAAAACAAAAGAGGGCAAGGAAGCCTATGGATTATGAACAGCAAGAGCTATTTCAACAGAATGCCACGCGTGCATCTTATTTGGGTCCTCATTTGAACAAACTAAGAATAAAAAGGAGATAATCAGGGAAATTTGAGAACTGACTGAATATTTTATAACATTAATAAATTATTGTTTTTTAGATGCAATGGTATTGTGATTATGTTTAAAAAAAGAGAGAGACTTTATCTCTTAGAAATACTGCTGAATTGGCCTGGCACGGTGGCTCACGCCTGTAATCGCAACACTTTAGGAGGCCAAGACGGGTGGATCACGAGGTCAGGAGTTTGAGACCAGCCTGACCAAATCATGAAACCCCATCTTTACTAAAGATACAAAAATTAGCCAGGAGTGGTGGCATGCACCTGTAATCTCAGCTACTTAGGAGGTTAGAGCAGGAGAATCACTTGAAGCCAGCCGGCGGAGGTTGCAGTGAGCCGAGACTGCGCCACTGCACTCTAGCCTGGGTGACAGAGCAAGACTCTCTTGAAAGGAGGAGAGGAGAGGAGAGGGGAGGGGAGGAGAAGAAAGGGGAGGGGAGGAGAAGAGAGGGGAAGAGAGGGGAAGAGAGGGGAAGAGAGGGGAAGAGAGGGAAAGAGAGGGGAGGGGAGGGGAGAGGAGGGGAGGGGACTGCTGAATTATTTACAGATGAAACAATATGATGCCTTGGATTTGTTCTGAAGTAATCTGGGGTGGGGTGAAGAGGAAGGTGGGCATGATTGGGAGAAATAGATGAAAGGATGAAATAGAGATTGGCAACTCAAGTAGAGTCATTGGTACAAGGGGTTCATTGGTACAAAGTCAGATGTTTATATGTTTGAAAGTGTCCACAATAAAGAAAAATTGTTTTAATTATGATGATCAAAATTATTCTAATTAATTTAAGTTTCTTTATTTCACACTTGTATCTTAATCTTTATAACTCTTTAGAGGATCTGACATAAGCTATAGGTTTTTGTAGTGTTGGTGGTGGTAGTTATTTAAAAGGAGGAAGGAAGGAAGGAGGAAGAGATGAAGGGAAAGAAGAGGAAGAGAGGAAGGAGGAAAGGGAAGGGGAGAGAAGAAAAGCTGAGTCCATGGAGAAGGGAAGTAATTTCTCATCAGAGAGCCAAGTTTCTGAAGATTCAAGTCCCAAAACGTGTAGTTCACATGGGTTCAAACTTCGCCTCTCACTTCTCTGACAGCCAGATTGCAGAGCTGAACTGTGGGTGTGGGCCTGGGTGCCAGAAGTCCTCAAAGGTAAAGAACGGCTTCATCTCGACCTCTGTCCCTGACTCCATGGAGTTGCACTTACGTTGATGCCTTAACGCTGCTCTGAATAATCTGCACCATAATGTATATTGAATGGCGAGAGGCAGGCATACTTGTGAGATATTGTTAAAAATAATAACTTCCAGGTGTTTTGAGTGATCTTAGGCTAATGGTAAAGTGAAGGTACACTCTCTGTCCATGAAGATATGAGAACCTGATTAGGCAGTATGTCTTCTTTGTAACTTTTTTAAATTAAAAAAATTTTTTTTTAATTTTCATTGTTTCAGATATAGAGTCTCACTCTGTTACCCAGGCTGGAGTGCAGTGGCATGACATGGCTCCCTGCAGCCTCAACCTCCTGGGCTCAAATGATCCTTCTTTCTCAGCCTCCCAAGTAGCTGTGACTACAGGTGTCCACCACCATGCTCAGCTAATTTTTAATATTCTTTTTGTAGAGATGGGATCCTGTTATATTACTCAGGCTGTTCACAAACTCCTGGCCTCAAATGATCTTCCCACCTTGGCTTCCCAGAGTGCTAGGATTACAGGTGTAAGCCACTGTGGCCACCTTCCTTTTTAAATGGACATGTTTAAAAATATATGCAAAGAGAGGCAGCATGCCCCATGACACCATCATCCAACCCCAAACGGTTGTCAATAGATGCCCAAGATGGAGTACAGTGGCACCAGCATCTTGTTCTGCCTATGCCTTTCCTATGCTGATTCCTGCTGGCTTATTTTCAAACAAATTCCAAGTGTCATTAACATTTCATCTGTAGAACTTCTCGATGCATTGCTGCTTTTTATTTCAGATTCATGGGATTAAGAGATGAGCCTCTGATGGATTCGAAGAGTGAAGAGTCCACACAGAGATAACTGGAGTCTGTTGGATTTGGAGGTCCAAGGAGGAGATGAGGTGGCAGGTGGCAGAGGCTTCAAGGAAGAAAGGTAGCAGGTGCTGCATGAACACAGAGTGGCGGACTGGAGCTGAGACCCACGCAGGAATGGCTGTAGTTACTGAAGGGCACTGCCCCATCCAGAAAGGGGGCATGAGTGGGTTGTGGAGGATAGCAGAGAGGGTCTGGTTCTGCCTCCATGATTGGCATTACCCCAGAACTGTCTACGAGGGCACTATGCCAGGACAGTGAAGGTTTAAGATACTGCACCGTACTCACTTAAACGGTCAAAACTTTTATTTCCACCCAATTCAATAGAGACCTTTCTAAACCATATTACACACCTCTCTGCCTTTTTTAAAGAGTACTGCACTCAACATTTAGCCTTTCCTTGTTGGCTTAAAGGCATTACCATCAATGACTGTTTTGCATTGACCTCAAATGTGGTCATGCCTCTAGAGCTTCTTGAGAATGATTTTACATGGGTGCTCCTGAAAAAAATAGCTGCTAGATCTTTCTATTTATGTTTTTCTTTTTTCTTTTTGAGACAGGGTGTCACTCTGTTGCCCAAGATGGAGTACAGTGGCGCCATCATAGCTAACTCAGCCTTGAACTCCTAGGCTCAAGTGATCTTCCCTCCTCAGACTCCCTAGTAGCTGGGACTACAGACACGTGCTACCACACCAGGCAAAACTTTTGTATTTTTTGTAGAGATGGGGTTTCACTATGTTGTCCAGGCTGGTCTTGAACTCCTAGGTTCAAGAAATCCTCCCTCAGCCTCCCAAAGCAGTAGGATTACAGGAATGAGCCCCTGTGCCCAGGCTCATTTTTATTTTAATAGGATAAAGTGAAGGTGGAAAGGATTGTCTCTTCTCTAGCTATCGATTCACGTGACTGCAAGGGCCATCTTTGTTCTGTCTTCTAACTTGGTGCTTCTAACCAAGCTGTGAAGATGTTACACCTGTGTCCCAGGTGAGCAGAAATTGACTGTGACTGAGGCTCCGAGTGGCTGGCCTCTGAGGAAAGTGTGTGGATTTTATGACATCTATTTTGTGTCTTCAGGGTCTCTTTGTGGCTGACTTTTCAGTTATTAGCTGAATCTTAGTTAAAGCTGCTGAGTAGGTGATCTGTTTCTTCTGTATTGCTCACAGGTATTTGACACTGGCTTTTCAGAAAATAAGCTAAATTAGGTCTTGGTATCTCCTGCAGATAAGAAAATCTGAAGAAGATGGGTAATAAGTAGTCCAAACATATAAACACATGATGGTAAAAAAAAAAAAATTCTCCCAGATATCCTTGGGTCTTGGCAAGAGAGAAATTAGAATGGAAATAGTAATTTTTAAAAGCATGTTTTATTCAAAAGAAGTGCATCTAACAAAAAGAAACATAGAACTTCACTTTAAGAACTTATTCAACTACATCAAAATCAGTAAGCCTAGGAGCAAAAAGATGCTCCTCTGATGAAGTGAATCAAAAATGCTTTCCCAAAATATAATATGAAAACATCTACCTCTGCATATGGATAAGAGAGCAGGGCCAAAGGGCATCACCTCCTCGACAGCTTCTACACATTTCATTCTCCTACAAGAAGTCATTCTTCCAGTTATCCATCTGGAATGGCAATCATTTTTCCCATTATCCAACTGATAACTCCCTTGCTCAGAAAGTAGACCTGGTGTTTTAGACTTCATTTTGTCCAACAGGAAGGTAAGGTTGGTGTGTTGGAAAAAAAGACATCTTTGATGAGTGTTCATGGTATTACTGAGTTCCTAATTACAAGATATTGGAATACGGTGCTGGCAGACAAAGGGGAGTGGATGTTAGGAAAGAAGGTTTCAAACTGAAGGGAAAAGACAGAGACATTTTATGAACTGAGCCAGCGTAGCACTGAATTGACTCTTACTGTGCAGCAAAATCATCTAGGAAGCATTTTTAAACTTTCATTCTCCTTATGATATATAATTTGTAAATTGCATGTGTAGGTATTAAATATACAACATTTAAGACCCCATTGGAAAATGAGTTTTGATAAATGCATATGTTTGTAACATCCACCATTATCAAGACATCAGACACATCATTCCAGAATGTTCTCTCTGGCAGTTTCCAGACACTCATAGATGCCCTGTCTTAGAGGCAACCTCTGCTCTGGTTCTCTGTATTTTAGCGTACTTATTCTAGAACTTTATATAAATGGAATTATGCAGTAGGTACCTTTTTGTGTGTGATCTCTTCCACACAGCATCATGTTTTCCAGGTTCATCTGTGTGGTCATGGGAAGCAGTAGTTTGCTCCTTCTCTATTACTGAGTCTATTTTATGGTAGAGATATACCACAACTTGTTTATTACTTTTCTAGTTGAGGAACATTTGGATGGTTTCCAGTTTGGGCTATTATTAATAAAGCTTTAAAGTCTTCTAGTTTGCGTCTATTTTCATTTATCTTAGGTAGACATCTAGAAGTAGTGTTTTTGGTCATTGGGTAGGTGTATGTTTCACTTCATGAGAAACTGCCAGACCAATATCCAAAGTGGTTGTGCCACTTTATACTCCTACCAGAAATGAATGAGAATTCCAGTTGATCTGCATCCTTGTTAACATTTGGTGTTGTCATTTTTAAAGTTCAGCCATGTGAGTAGGTATCTTATTTTGGTTTTAATTTGCACATCCCTTATGACTAATGATGTTAAATGGCTTTTAATGTGTTTACTGATCATTTACAAATTTTCCTTTGTGAAGTGCCTGTTCAAGCTTTTTGATCAATTTCTTAATTGAGCTATTCATCTTTTTATTACTGAATTGCAGCAATTGCTAATATATACTGGTTGTAAGTCCTTTGTCAGATATATGCATAGCAAATATTTTCTGCCAGTCTGTGATTTGTTTATTTTTCTTAACAGTAGCTTTTGATGAACAGGAATGTTTAATTTTGATGAAGTCGATTTTAATACCTTTTTCTTTTATGATTATGTGAAGAACCTAAACATGAGAGATGTTTATGATTAACTGGAAAACCATAGCCCAGAGGTTTGATTTCTCCAATCATTTTAATGTGCAGCCAGGGTTGAGAACCCCCACCTTAAAACAAAATATGACTTAAGAAGTAGAGGACTCTAAAAAAAAATGAAATTCTGAAAATACAATAAGGCATAATCCAAATGAACACAAGGGAGGAGGTACTTCAACCCCTGAGCTGTGTGTCGGCACAGAGAGCATTTCATTATGTGGGTAGAGAGGAGCACAGACGAAGGACAGCACTGGAGAGGTTGGGTCATGTTCACAGCTCTGAACTCAGGCCTGTGCAATGCTCAGATGGCAAAACATGGACCCCGTAAAATTATGTTTCAGGTAAGAAGATGAACAAAGGAAGACGGCCTGGAGTAGAGGATGGAACAGATGATGACACTGCCCAGCTGCAATTTTACTCTGGCCTTGCCATCTGGAAGCAAAATCTTCAATATTAGTGGAGCAGAACACAGATGGTTAAGAGGGAACAGAAGCTAAAGATGGATGGACAGAGATTTAGGGAGCCCCGAGCAGCCCAAATGAGTTCAGGTCTCCAGGCTCCATGAATTACAGCCCAGGGAACAGGAAGACCTTTCAGAGGTAATTGAGGAATCACATTGTAATCTCTGAAAATCACGGAGGAAGGGAACGGTGCCAGAAAACTCAAGGTGAGAAAATGTTCTAAGTTTTAAAAGTGAGGCTGTCAGAAACTGTCAGGCCACAGCAGTGCCCAGCATCTGCCCCAGGAATGTGGCCCTTGAAGCCTGGGCACCCCCAGGCAAGCTGTCCAGGAAGTTCAAACCCTCTCTAACTGCAAATAAACAGCTTCGACTGCAAATCCCATTGACATGCCTCTCCTCTCTGGGATAAAGCTTGTGAACACAGGCACCACCCAGCCCTGCTTCACAACACTTAGCTTCTTTCATATTAGTTGTAATTCTGTCACTAATTATTACATTTATTGAGCACTATATGCTTGGCTAGTTATCGCTCAAATTCTAAAATTCTTGAGTCCTCAATAATACACATTCAGCCCAGATCTCCAAAGACCCCAGTTTGAAAATCACTGAATTAAAAGTTAAGAGCTGGTAAATGGATTTTAAAAACTGTGGTATATCCAGACAATAGAATATCATTCAGTGCTAGAAAGAAATGAGTTGCCAAGCCATGAAAAGACCTAAAAGAAGCTTAAATGCATACAAAGTGAAAGACGCCAATCTGAAAGGCTACATACTGTCTGTGTTATCCCAACTGTCTGGCATTCTGGAAAAGGCAAAACTATGGAGACAGTAAAAAGATCAGTGGTTTTTAGGCATTGGGAGGAGGAAAGGATGAACAGACAGCACGGAGAATTTTTGCAGCAGCACAACTACAGCTACACCTAGTTTTATTGCATGTCGCTTTATTTCCCTTTGCAGATATTACATTTTTTTTAAAGTGAATGTTTGTGGCAACCTTGTGTTGCGCAAGATCTATCAGTGTGATTTTTCCAACAGTACGTGCTCACTTCATGTCTCTGGCTCACATTTTTGTAATTCTTGCAATATTTCAAACTATTTCATTATTATATCTGTTATGGTGATCTGTGATCAGTGGTCTTTAATGTTACTATTGTAATTGTTTGGGGGTGACTCAAACTGCACCCATATAACATGGCAAACCTAATCAATAAATGTGTGTGTGTTCTTCCTGCTCCAGAAACCAGCCATTTTCTCATCTCTTTCTCTCTCCTCAGGCCTCCCCGTGCCCTGAGACACAAAAATACTGAAATTACACCAATTAATAACCTTATAATGGCCTCTAACTGTTCAAGTGAAAGGAAGAATCACACATCTCTCACTTTCAATCAAAAGCTAGGAATGACTAAGCTTAGTAAGGAAGGCATGCCCAAAGCTGAAACAGGCCAAAAGCAGGGCCTCTTGCTCCAGTTAGCCAAGTTGTGAATGTAACAGGACAGTTCTTAAAGGAAATTAAAAGTGCTACTTCAGTAACCACACAAATCATAAGTGAAACAGTCTTGTTGTTTACATAAAGGAAGTTTTAGTGGTCTAAACAGAAGACCAAACAAGCCACGACAGTCTCTTAAGCCCAAAGCCTAATTCAGAGCAAGTCTCTTCAGCACAATGACAACTGAGAGAGGTGAGGAAGCTGCAGAAGAAAAGTTTAAAGCCACATGAGGTTTAAGGAAAGAAGTCATCTCCTTAACATAAATGAAATCTTCTTGCACATAAAAGTTCAAGATCCAAAAGATCATTGATAAAGGTGGCTACATTAAACAACAGATTTTCAGTGTAGACAAAACAGCCTTCTATTGGAAGAAGATGCCATCTAGATACCACCTAGAACTTGTATAGCTAGAGAGGAGAAGTCAATACCTGGCTTCAGACTTCAAAGGACAGACTGACTCTCTTCTTAGGGGCTAAGGCAGTTGGTGACTTTAAGTTGAAGCCAATGTTCATTTTATATTTTAAAAATCCTAGGGATCTTCAGAATTAAGCTAAATCTGCCTAGTGCTCTATAAATGGAATAGCAAAGCCTAAAAGACAGCACATCTGTTTATAGCATGGTTTTACTGAATATTTTAAGTCCAGTGTTGAGACCTGCTCAGAAAAAAAAAAGATTCCTTTCGAAATATTACTGTTCATTGACAATGCACTGGTTACATAAGAGCTCTGATGGAGATGTATAAGGAGATTAATGATGTTTTCATACTTGCTAACCCAACATTCATTATGCAGCTCATGGACCAAAAAATAATTTCAACTTTCAATTTTACTATTTAAGAAACATAATACATTTCATAAAGCTATAGTTGTCATGGACAGTGATTCCTCTAGTAGATCTAGGCAAGGTAAATTGAACATCTTCTGGAGACAATTCTTCTTCTAGATGTGATTAAGAACATTCGTGATTCATGGGAGGAGGTCAAAATACCAACACAAACAGAAATTTGTAAGAAGTAGATTCTAATCCTTATGAATGATTTTGAGGGATTCAAGACTTCAGCAACTGCAAATGTGATAGAAATAGAGAACTAGAATTGGAAGTGGGGCCTGAAGATGGGACTGAATTGTTGCCATTTCATAATAAAACTTGAACAGATGAGGAGTTGTTTCTTATAAATGAACAAAAAAGGTGGTTTCTTGAGATGGAAACTACTCCTGGTGAAGATACTGTGAACACTGTTGAAATGACAGCAAAGGACTTAGAACATTACGTAAACTTAGCTGATGAAACAGTGGCAGGGTTTGGGAGGCCTGACTCCAATTTTGAAAGAAGTTCTACTGTGGGTAAGATGCTATCAAACAGTATTGCCTGCTCCAGAAAACTCTTTCCTGAAAGGAAAAGTCAATCGATGTGGCAGACTTCATTTTTGTTTTATTTTAAGAAATTTCCACAGCCACCAACCACCCTGATCAGTCAGCAGCCATCAACATTGAGGCAAGACCCTCCACCAGTAAAATGTTTACAGTTGGCTGACAGCTTAGGTGATCATTAGCATTTTAAACAATAAATATTTGTTAATTAAGGTGTGTATATTGTTTTTTAGACATAATGCCATTGCACACTTAATATACTATAGTATAGTGTTAATGTAACTTTTATATGCACTGGGGAATAAAAAATTCATATGACTCGCCTTATTGCAATATTTGCTTTATTGTGGTGGCCTGGAATCAAGCCACGATATCTCTGAGATATGCCTATATTCAGTATGATACAATAATGGTGGATACATGTCATGCTACATTTGTTAAAAACCCATGGAATATTATAACTCTACAACATCAAGAGTAAATCTAATGTAAACTATGAACTCTGGGGGACAATGATGTGTCAATTGTGCCTCATCAATTGAAACAAACGCACCACTTTGGTGCAAGAAGTCAATGATGGGGAATGATATCCAGATGGAGCAATGGGGGTAGATTATAAACTACCAGTAGAGAGAGTTCTCTGTACTGTCTTCTCAAATATGATATGAACCTAAAACTGCTCTTAAAAATAAAGTACATGTCGGCCGGGCACGGTGGCTCACACCTGTAATCCCAGCACTTTGGGAGGCCGAGGCAGGTGGATCACGAGGTCAAGGGATCGAGACCATCCTGGTCAACATGGTGAAACCCCATCTCTACTAAAAATACAAAAAATTAGCTGGGCATGGTGGCGCGTGCCTGTAATCCCAGCTACTCAGGAGGCTGAGGCAGGAGAATTGCCTGAACCCAGGAGGCAGAGGTTGCGGTGAGCCAAGATCGCGCCATTGCACTCCAGCCTGGGTAACAAGAGCGAAACTCTGTCTCAAAAATAAATAAATAAATAAATAAATAAAGTACATGTAAAAAAAGGTTAAGAACTTAAGATAAAATTTTTGTGGAGAACTTTTGGACTCCCGAGAGTACATTTGTGAATCCAGTTAGAGAAGCAATGTGTGAGGCATGTTGATGCCTTATTTCTAATTCTTACCATCACCTGCAGGATACATATTATTATTTTAATTTTAGAGATGAATTAGCTGGGGCAGGTTTAAGTAAATCGTCTCAAATCACACTGCTAGTAACTGGGAGTACAGGATTTAAATTCAATAATAATATGAATATCAATAATAAGTGAATGAAAAACTCATGATCTTGACCGTAGTATACCACTGCTTCCCATTTGGACCTCAGCTTACCTGCTATGTACTTACTTGGCTTCAGGTCCATCTAGGCCATAGGTGTCCAATCTTTTGGCTTCCCTGGGCCACACTGGAAGAAGAAGAATTGTCTTGGGCCACACATAAAATACACTAACACTGCTGGGCGTGGTGGCTCATGCCTGTAATCGCAGCACTTTGGGAGGCCGAGGCGGGCAGATCACTTGAGGTGAGACACACCTGGCCAACATAGTGAAATCCCATCTCTACTAAAAATACAAAAATTAGCTGGGCGTGGTGGCAAGCACCTGTAATCCCAGCTACTCGGGGGGCTAGGGCATGAGAATCACTTGAACCCGGAAGGCAGAGGTTGCAGTGAGCCAAGAATGTGCCACCACACTCCAACCTGGATGACAGAGCAAGACTCCATCTCAAAAAAAAAAAAAAAAAAACCAAAAAAACACAAAACAACAATGATGAAAACATACTAACAATAGTTATGAGCTGAAAAAAAAGAAAGTTTACAAATTTGTGCTGGGCCACATTCAAAGCCAGTCTGGGCTACATGGAGCCTGCAGGCCGTGGGTTGGACAAGACTGATCTAGGCTCCTCTTAGGCTGGTTTTGTTTGCATACTTCTTCGTTCATTCCAGCTGTGTTGCTGCCAGAACCCCTGACCTACCCTCAGCCCGGTCCTCAGTCTTAATCCCTATCCCTGCTCACCTAGGTCTTGCCAACCTTATTCTAGCTATTTATCCTCCTAACCAGCACTATGCATACCTCCAGCTTTGATTCCACCCCTACCCATCCCTATATACCCAGCCCTGCCTCACTTAGCCCAGTCCAGAAGAATGAGCCAGGGCCCTGTCCTAGTATAACCATGAGTCACAATAGTTTGAGCCATGAAGTGGAAAAACTCATGACTCCTGCTGCTGGTGCTGCTGGAGGAAACCATGTCTTCTCAGGGAAAACTGGTCAGCTAGCCAGTGGGAGTGAGAATTGCTGGGCAGAACTCCAGGGACCTTCATGTCAGCTGTTACATCTTCTGTCTATGAAAGAGAAGCAATGCCTTTCAGAAGTCAGGTGGGTGCTATGGCATAGTAAGATAAGGGGCCATTAACTGAGCTCCATGTCCCCAAGTCCTAGTGACAGTCTATTCAGGGGCCTTCGAGAACTTGGGAATGGTCAAGGCATTCTCATCTGAGCCAAGGCCTACACCATGAATGTCAATGCCATTGATGATTTATTTGAGAGTGGAGAACGTGTTCAGTCCTCAAAAGCTGTGATCCTGATTTCCTTCTCCCTGACGAGCATGTCCACCAGTCACACAATTATACCTCTGAGCTGATGCTGGGCTACTGATCCCATGATACCCACCCATCAGCCACCCCCACCAAAGAGTTCATCAAGACCAAGTTTTCGGCAATAGTTTATTATCCATTCACCTCCTTCAGTCCTCTCTGAGAAAATAAAACCAGAGAGGTGAAGCTATGAAATGGCTAGAAGGCTTTCAATGATACAGTTGTACATGACTGCTGCCCATTCTTAGCATGTTCTCTACTGGATTCACCTGGAAAGGCCTTACACTTCCCAGATACATGACAGGTAGAAGCAGATAGAATAACCCTATGGGCTCAGCCTAGTCATGAACCAAGGTTTCTATGTTAGGCAAATAATGGTTTTATTACAATTTGGCTTCATACATAATTATCCACAGTTAAGAATGCACTAATTTGTGATCATAAATATTTCATCCTTGTGACAGTTGTATTTTTTAAAATAAATTATTTAGTCATCCTCCACTCTATAAAAGGTGTATCATTTCCTATTGCTATTGTTATAATTCCTACAGCCTTAGGTTCAACAACATATAGTTATTATCTTAGAGTTGTGCAGGTCAGAAGCCCAATACAGGTCTCAGCAGGTTAAAATCAAAGTGTAGACAGGGATGTATTCATTTTGATAGCTCTGTGAAGAATACGTTTCCTTCTCTTTCCCAGCTTCTAGAGCCTGCCTGCATTCTTTGGCCTGTGGCCCTTTCCTCTATCTTCAAAGCCAACAATGTTGAATCTCTCTGACCCTTCTTATATTGGTTGCATTTTTCTCTGTGACCACAAATGGGAAAAGTTCTCCACTTTTAAGGACTTGTGTGATGACATGGATTCCACTGGAATTATCCAGGATAATCTCCCCATCTCAAAATCCTCCACTTAATCACATCTGCAAAGTCCCTTTTGTCATGTAAGGTAACATATTCCCAAATTCTGGGGATTAGGAAGTTAATAACTTGGGGAGGTCATCTGCCTACTGCAAAAGTAAGGATAGTCTTAACGCCATTCATATTTTAAGTTCCTCTCATAATGCCAGAGCTTGTGAATTAGAGTTCATGAGACTGGTATCAGATATCTCAATTTTTAAAGGGAAAGACCATCTTTCACTTATTAGGCTTAGCAGCACAAAACCAATTATTTGTCAAAGAGTATTTGCTGAAGCCTACACTATGAGCTAGGTCTGCCACGCAGGCCACCAGTAGAACATGATCTTTCAGGGAAGAGGGTTTGAAGAGTATGCTAATTTCACAGGGCTCCATCCAGAAGACGCTGACATGCTTCTGGATTTACAGGTTAAATACAAAACTGCTGAAGTACACTTTTAACTGGTGGAAGTCAAATATCTGGGTCATGTCAACTTCAAACATAATATCCAGATGCATCAACACCATGCCCCGCGATATGCCCCTTGAAGATTAGGCAGCCCAAGGTGCCAATTCTTCTCCTACAAAGAGATTTGGACCAGTGCTGTACAATAGAACCCTTTGCAGTGATCAAAATGTTCCATAATCAGCACTGTTCAATACAGCAGCCACTAGACTTTATGTGGCTACTGAGCATGTAAAATGTAGCTAGTGTGACTAAGTAACTAAATTTTTTATTTTGATCAATTAACTTAAATTTAATACAAACAGTCACATATGACTACTGGCTACCATATTAAATAAGGCAGATTTAAACCCTTTGGGAAAAAGAGAGCTTGGCTTGGCCCTCAAGGTCATGTTTTGATCCTGCTGATCCTGTCTAGAGGGATGCAGAATCAGGCACTCCATCCTACTATGCATGAGTCACTACAAACTCAAGTGTTTCCAAAGTTCTGAGAGCTCAACTGAGCACCAAGTCTACTCATTCAGCATCAACACACACAGCACCCTGAGTGTCCAAAACCACAGGGTTTATATTCTAGCCCACAGGACTGGCTACCTGGCTCTGCTCAAGGCAGCAGGATCAATAGGCAAGAATGTTGAAGAATTTACCACAACTCAGCCTTGCTGTCCTTTGCATCTCTCAGCAGAAAGCAGCAGGAAAAGGCACAGACTATAGTCTTGGCTTGGCCTCTGTGTCAACCACAGGGCAGAGTTAGGGGTTCTATCTAACCCTAACACCCAGACACGGTAATAGTGCCTTACTTCTTCGTTTATTTCTACCTTTGCATTTTGTAAATAGGAACTTCTAGGTTAGAAGGATATGCTGACCAAAAAATGGGGACATATTCAAGGAATGTCCCTGGGTCAACTCGTCATTCAGTCTCTGCCACATGGCCAGTGACTCTGATGTTATTATCCTGAGCCTCCCAAGGTACAGCCGTTCACTACTATTCATCATATTGTCTAAGGCGTTCACTAACAGAGCTCATTTTCTATCAGACCTACAAGAAACCTACAGTGACTGCAGCTGCCCAGATGTGCATATGAAATGCATTTCATTTTTATGAATCCTCCTAATCAGATTGCTTCGGTACTGTAGCCCCAGTTTATACCCCAATTTTTGCAAAGCCAAAGTTAAAGATAATTTGTCTTTTATGCTCTACTGCCACCATCACTAAGCTCTCATTGATCCTTACAGCTATATTTTCTTTATAACATCCATCTGTTCTGCTACATTTACCCTACTTCTTGCCAGCCCCCAAAATCTCTTAAAGCCACCATGGTAGCAATAACTACCAGTACGAATGTCCTGTTGACAGGCCAATTTATGCCTTATCTTTCACCAGATCAGATATACCTATAAGGTTCAGTTGAATCCCTGGAGAACCCCTGCCTGTCAGGAACCTAGTAGAGATACTCACCAAAATCCTCATTTCACTTAATTCATCCATATATCCCAAAGTCTAAGAAGACAGAAAACACTTTCCAGTCTTATTTTCCATTGCCTAGGTCATTCATTCTGGTGGACTGGAGCCACAGTTCCTCTTCATCCCCCAAATCCACCCCCTTCTTCATAACCCCTTCCTCTCAGCCACCAAGATGGGTATCATGTCACAGCCAGAGTCCCAGGCTGCTTCTTACCCTCATCAAAGATGCCAGTGGATTCCAGGTAAAAAAGCTTCAGTTCACTGTGAACTAGGAGATATGAACTATTATTGTGCCTCTGACATACCTGACCTTCCAATAATAATGCCCTTTTATCATCATTAAGTATCAGGACCTAATAAACTGGGCCTTGGTTAGGGGGAAATAATGCCTCAAGATAGAGGTCTTTTAAAAAAAGGCCATCCCTCCTAAAAAGAGCTGTTCTCTCATTCATATTGAATGAATGACTGGATGGACAACTGGATTCAATACATCTTTTTGCTCACCTCTACACGCCAAGCTCTGTGCTAAGCACTAGGGATCCTAAAATATTTTCTGGGCTCTCATGGATCTCACAATCTAGAGAGAAGATAAGCAGATAAATCTATAATTCCAACACAGAGCAATCATGTTCTATGAAAGAAATAAAGGCATTCAAAGAAGGGTATGTTTCTCATAGTGGGAAGCAGGTTGTGGTAGACAGAGGAGACATACGGAGTAGAGTAGCAATTAGGTGAATGGGACTTAGGTGAATGTGAGTTAGGTGAATGGGAGTTAAGTGGGAGGCAGATATTTCTGGCAGTGGGAGTAACATGTTCAAAAGCATAAAAGAGCATTATAATCAACCAGAAGATGGACCACCAGAGTGTGAAGCATGAAAGATGAAGCAGGGGGTTGTGAGAAGTGAGGTATCCCTAGGAAGGGGCAGGTATCCCATGCTGAAGGGTTTCATTTTATTCTGAAGGTGACAGGAAAACCACTGAAGACATTTTTAAGCAGGAAAGAGATATGATCAAGTTTATTTCAAAATAAGGGCTATAACCACAATACATAGACTGAATGGGAAGTCGCGTCTGGAGGCCAGAGGACTTGTGATTCAAAAGTGAGATGACAAGGGTCATATTATTTTTGACAAGAATGCGAGACCATTCAGTGGGGGAAAAGACAGTCTTTTCAACAAGTAGTACTAGAAAATCTGCAAAATAATGAAGTTGGATCCTTAACTAACATATGCAAAAATTAACTGAAAATGCATCAAAGACTTACATGCAAGAGCTAAAAATGATAAAACTATTTGAAGAAAACATGGGGCAAGCTTTATAACATTAGATTTGGCAATGACTTTTTCGGATATGACACCAAAGACATAGGCAACAACGATTTTTAAATAGACATGTTAGACATCACGAAAATTTAAAAATATTGTACATCAAAAGACACTATGAGTAAACTGGCAATTCATGGAATGGGAGAAAATATTTGCAAATCCTGTATCTCAAGAGGGATTAACATCAGAATATATAAAGTCCTAAAACTCAACAACAAAACTACCCAATTCAAAAATGGGCAAAGGACTTGAATAGACATTTCTCCTAAACCATATGGAAATAACCAATAGTCACACATCTTTTCAAGATCTCAAAATCACTAATCATTAGGGAAATATAAATCAAAACTACAATGAGACACCACTTCACACCCATGAAGATGGCTATCAAAAAATTTGAAACTAAAAAGTGTTGGTGAGAATATAGAGAACTGAAACCCTTGTGCACCATTGGTGGGAATGTCATATAGTGCAGCCACTGTGGAAAACAGTATTATGGTTCTTCAAAAAATGAAAAATAAGCATCACACACTGGGGTCTGTAGGGGGGAACTAGGGGAAGGACAGCAGGGGATGGGGAGTTGGGGAGGGATAACGTGGGGAGATATGCCAGATATAGGTGATGGGGAAGAAGGCAGCAAACCACATTGTCAAGTATGTACCTATGCAACAATCTTGCATGTTCTTCACATGTGCCCCAAAACCTAAAATGCAATAAAATATATATAAAAAATTACAAATAGAATTGCTATATGATCCATTAATCCAACTTCTCAAAGAGATATTTGTATGTCCGTGTTTTTAGCAGCATTATTCACGATAGCTAAAGCATGGAAGTAATCCATCAACAAATAATCGGATAAACAAAATGTGATATATACATACAATAGAATATTATTTAGCCTTAAAAAGGAAGGAAATTCTGACATATGCCACAACATGCATGAAGATGTGAAGTGAAATGTTAAGTAATATGTTACGTGATATGTTAAGTGACATGTTAAGTGAAATAAAGCCAGTCACAAAAAGAAAAATACTATATAAACAGACTTATATGAAGTACTTAGAGCAGTCAAAATCATAGAAATAGAAAGTGGAGTGTTGGTTGTCAGAGGCTTGTGAAGAGGAAGCTGAGTAACAGCTGTTTAACGGGTACAGAGTTTCAGCTTTATAAGATAAAAAGAATTCCAGAGACAGATGATGGTGATAGTTGTACAACATAGTAAATGTATTTAATTCCACTGAATTGTACACTTAAAAATTCTTTGGGAGGCCAAGGCAGGTGGATCACCTGAGGTCAGGAGTTCAAGACCAGCCTGACCAACATGGTAAAACCCCATCTCTACTAAAAATAGAAAAATTAGCTGAGCATGGTGGCGCGCACCTGTAATCCTAGCTACTCAGCAGGCTGAGGCAGGAGAATCGCTTGAATCTGGGAGGCGGAGGTTGCAGTGAGCCGAGATACTGCCACTGCACTCCAGCCTGGGTGACAGAGAGAGACTCTGTCTTAAAAAAAAAAATTCTTAAGATGGTAAATCTTATGTTATTTATATTTTATCACAATAAAATAATGGGGGAAAAAAGAGATGACAGTGGCAAGGGTGATAGGGCAATGGAAAGAAATGGGCATTGAGAACTATTAGAGGTAGAAATATTAGAGGTAGGAATTATAGGACTTGATAGTTCAAGTGGCTATGGGGAGACTGAGGGAGGAGCAGGACTCCAGGAGGACACCAGGTTTCTGGTTTGGACAATTGAGTAGTTGGCATCATTTGCTGAGACAAGGAATACAGTTGCCTCGTCACAAGCCCTGATGAGGCTTCACTTCCCCAAGACCATTCCTCACCCTTGACTTACATCAGCTCCACCTCCCGGATCCTTGGGCTTTCATGATTTCTACCATAGTGTATATTAATCAAAATTCAGCCTCCAGCCTTCTCTGCCCAATTGGCTGCTCCCTGAAGAGACATCTACCTTGACTCCATTGTTCTTTCCCTGCCCCTTGACACATCCATACTGTGGATTCTTCAGTTTACCTAGCCGACAGCTAGCCAATTCCCTACCCTAATTAGCCAGCCCTATCACCTGTGCACTTAACCAACCCACCCACCTCATCATTGAGGCCTCTATTCACTATCCCTGTTGGCCTTGGCCTTGCCACCTCCAGGATCCACACATCCCAGCCTGAACCCAGCCCCTTTATGAGTCACCTGAAGCCCAACCAAAACGTAAGTTTGATATCAATCCACAGCAAAGTTCTTGTACAGACCATAAAAGAGATACTTTATGAACCTCAAGAAGAAAAGTGATGGTAAGTACGAACTCATACAGGTTTGGCAAGAATAAACTGAATACATACTTCCCTTTTTGAACAAATTTACTGGATTAATCAGGAAAATGCTGTGGACAAAAAGGCATTTGATCTAATTTTTCATGCCCTCATAGACAACACTGAATGATAATATAATCAGGTGTGTTCATATTTGGTTGAATAACTATAGCCCAGGAGTATTAATTAACTGATTAATTCCCCTACAAGTGCTCAGACTCTGTCCTTGGTCCTACCTTTAACAAAAACTCTTATCAATTGTTTGGACAAAGAGAGACATCACAGCTATTAAGATCTGAGAATGACATTGAGCTAGATAATTTAATTGCTGATTAAACTGAGAGACTGAAAGATCTATGTAAGTTGGAATAATGGGTCACAACCAAGAAGAAAAATAATGGAGATAAATATAAAGTCCTTTTAAGACCAAAAAACACATTTGCAAGGATACAAAATGAGTGACATCTGAACTAACAAGTTTATTTGAAACAAACAAACAAACGCTGGGTCTAGTTGCTTTAAGGTCAAAAGAAACCGACCCGCTGCTCCAAGCCCACAGTGCAGTTGGATACTGCAGTCACCGAAGATGGTGTCCAGAGCTAAGGAGGTGGCTCCCCTCTGCTGTGACTACAACCTCCAGCTTGCAGTGGTGGGCTTCAGAAGGCCTTTGCAAATTTGGCAGTGGCAGCCTCTAAGGTAGAATTTTAAACGGGAGGGTTTTACTTTATATATCCTGATTTAATGCACATTTGGCATTTATTACTTTGCGTTTAAAAACAAAGAAAGGAAAAATCTGAAGCATAACATGTTAGTTAAGGATGTAGCATTTGGAGTTAAACAGATTGTTCGAATTTCAATTTAGCTACTTAGCTGTGGGAGCTGGGGCAGGTCATATCACTTCTCTGTCCCTTGGTCTTCTCATCCCAAACACGGGGAAGACAGTGACACCATAAATTTCCTTCAAGAGTTTATCTAAAAGACATATCTAAAACACCTGGTATATAATCAACACTCTCACTCCAACCATAATCAGAGAAGGACCCTGGACTAAGGGTCTGGAAAAGGGACGAGAGATCCTGAGAAGGAAACAAGAACTGCTTGAGAGGTTACAGTGTTTGGAAGGTTATTATGGGGAAGGAGAATAGTTTTTTTATGGTATTGCTCCAACAGGCATAATTGAAACCAACAGGTAGCAATTCTTGTGGTGGAAATGCCTTTCCACCCAGCACAAGGAAGAATGTCTCAACTCAGGCCACTCATGAAAAGTAGTGAGTGCCCCATGGCTGGAGGTTTTACAGTGGAGGCTGTACAATCACCTGCCAGGGATGATCATCAAGGAGGTCTTACCCTCGGAGCCTGGCTAGCTTAGTGTTCTGAAACTGGCCTGATCATCAGAAACACAAAGAGAGCTTGTCCAAATGCAGATCCCACAACCACACACAGTCCTAATGAATCAGAATGGCCGTGGGGGCAAGAATATGGATTTTCTAAAAGTTCACCAAGAGACTCTGATGAAAAACCGGCTTGCAAACCACTGGGTTATTACCTTTCTGTTTCCTTAAGTTTAAGAATGTACAACTTGACATATGTTGAGCTGAATTTTGAAGAGTAAAGCAGAGTCAACTAGGACCAGGGTGTCTTTGAAGGAAATAGGAAAGGAGAAAGAATGTGAATAATTGAGTTACCCCATCCCTACAACAACCCCAGGCATGACCAGGGTACAAAGAGTCCTTGTCCAGGCAACGATGTGAATCCATGGGAACCCTGCTGCCCTCTGACAAGGGAACCCTGGAATATATGTCAACTTTCTGCAAACCACCAGCATAAATTTTCTTTAAAAACTAAAATCACAAACAATCCCTCCCCAATAGAAACTATTTTGTTTTCAGGTAAACTCTATCTTAGATAAAACAGGAGACAGAGAGAGATGTCAAGATGTCACAGCCAAGGAAGGAAACAGGGGAGGTGCGGCGTTTGTTACTTTTTAATTGGAAAAAATCTTATTGCAGGCAGCAAGACATTTAAGAAATGCCTTTAATTGTTTGTTGCTGTCACCACTGAGAAAATGGTGAACTGGTAGGAAGCCGACTTCTAAAATTAGCTATCTTTAAAAGTTGAGGTGGAATCCTTACTTCTAGCAGGGTCAGGTTACTGTATTAAATACTAACAAAATATTAGTTACAATGACTTCTCTAGTCCTCTTACGTGGTTAACCCCTTAATTCTAAGAAGATACTGGTTGACTGTCAGAGCACCATTTCCTTTGTGCAGAGGACATTTAAGGAACCTAAGAATGCAAATACACAACAAACAGGTGTAGCCGGATAAACTGGTCTCAAGCATATTTTTTATTACTGTTTTTGAAATGTATGTAGATGTTATTGAAATTAAAATACAGATTTGCATTACTGAATTCTCAGCAGCTTTTCATTGGTATGAACTGTCCCAGTCAATGGGTACCAAAGTACAAGTAGCATCACCTGGGTGTGCCCGAACCTTTTCCGGCCGCAAAGAGTGAACGCTAAGCTCAATAGCTTAGGAAGAGCCTATTTGTGTTCTTTTTCCTCCCATGCACTCTACAAATCGCTTTTCCTTAGTTCTTATTGAGCTGGCTCTTTGGGAGTAGACAGGAAATGCGACGGGAGTGCAGGGAGAGGGGAGAAAAGAGCAATGATTTAGCTGCTTTCTTCTTGTGTGGGAGAGGTCTACTCCCCACCTATGAAAATCTTCATATATTTATCCTACAAACGGAGTCCTCTGGGGCTGCCAACATCAGTGAAATAAAGTGCGATTTAGTTTATCTTGAAAACAAAACAACCAAAAACCCACTGCTATTATCAAAACTGAAGAATTATTGGGAGGAGGGATTCCCTGAATTATTCATTGTTTCAAAAAGCAATTATTGATTTTCTGCAATATGCAAGGTTTGTAAAGCACCCTTAAGCAGTTTATGAAATTGTAGGGATGCCACCAGAAAAGGAATGGGGAAAAAATTTTATGCATGCCCAAAAGTTAGACACAGTAATTTATTAGCTTATATTAAAATAAATTATGTACAATCTGTAAACCTTTTTTAAATGATGAAATTTGGTGCTGAGAAGTTGTTGAAAATGATACACCCACACCCTGCTGGTAGCAGTGTAAATTAGTACAATCCTTTACCAAAGCAATTTGATACTGAATTCGAGAACCTTAAAATGTTCACACCCCTTGATCCAGTAACTTAAAGAAAATTTATTTTAAGAAAGTAAGTCAAGGTTGGGCACGGTGGCTCACCTGGCACTTTGAGAGGCCAAGTTGGGGGTGGATCATGAGGTCAGGAGTTTGAGACCAGCCTGGCCAACATGGTGAAACCCCATCTCTACTAAAAATACAAAAATTAGCTAGGTGTGGTGGCGGGCGCCTGTAATCCCAGCTACTTGGGAGGCTGATGCAAGAGAATCATTTGAACCGGGAGAGGGAGATTGCAGTGAGCCAAGATTGTACCACTGCACTCCAGCCTAGGCGACAGGGCAAGACACATCTCAAAAAAAAAAAAAAAAAAGAAAGAAAGAAAATAAGTCAAATGAAGTTAAAAGTCATATGCAGAAATATTTTTATTATGTACAATTTCTAATATTGAAAACTTAGAAGCAGTCAAAGAGCTTAATAGAGGAATATCAAATTATAGTAAGGCTACTCGATGAAATACTATATAGGCATTAAAATGTCAATAATAAACTACAGAAACATGAAAAATGCTGAAGATAAAATACTGAGTGAAAAAAATGCAGAGTATAAAATTGTACCTACGGCCACAATTATAGTTGAATAAAAATATATTCCTTACATTACCAAAGATTAAGGACTGACCAGAAACATGGAAAATTCCAAACAATTTTATTTACGATTCAAAATTGTAGGTGAATTTTATCTGTTTTTGTCTTAGAGTATATCTACATCATTATAAAGCTTAGTGCATAAATAACATCTGAGCATGAGTGCAAAAAGGATTGTTAGCGGGCTTACCTGTTATCACTAACTCCTGATCCAAAGGTATCTCTCCCTGGGTTATGAAGTTTTTCTTCAATTTATCCTCAGGGGAAGGGAGAAAACAGAACGTACAGCACGAGATACAGCAGTATGAGGACCTTCACGCAAATAAGACTGTTTCTCCTTTCCAGTCTAGAATGGGATGGAAAGAAAGGGATGATGATGAAACAGGGTCTGACACTGGTGAAGCTGGGAAATTGGCTGCTTCTTTTGTGCCTCACAAAAACCCTCTGAAATGGTGTCCTTCGCTTAGAAGAACACATGCCCAAGAGGGTGATGTGGTTTGCCCAAGGACACAGAGCTAGTTGGTGATGGAGCCAGTTTTCAAATCCTGGACAGATCCGATTCTGAAAGCCTCCCTGTTCTACTCTACATCCCCTCCCAAGCAAGTATGGGAGAAGACGAAAGCACATTGCTTATGACATGGGTCAAGTCAGTTTGCACCAAGGTCATTAACCCATTTGGACCTTGAGGTTTTAGGCCACTGTTTGAAATCCTAATGGTATGTTAGAATCATCCCCGGATGTACTGAAAGTTTTTTTTTTTGATGCCTGGGCCTCACCTCCAGAGATTTTGATTTAATTGGCCTTGGGCATAGCTAAGGCAAGGACAGGATGTAAAACTCTTCAGGTGATTCTTGGCTCAATCAGGGCTGAAAACCACTGGTTTAGGCCCTTTGCATTTCCAACCTGTATCCTATAAACCTTTCAACTGGTCCCATAATGGGAGTTAGAACAACACTCCATTCACTCTTATACTTTTTTATTGTGATAAAATAGGCATTACATAAAACCGACCTTTTTCTTTTTTTTTTTTTCTTGACACAGTCTCACTCTGTGGCCTAGACTGGAATACAGTGACATAATCTCACCTCTCTGCAATCTCTGCCTTCCAGATTCAAGTGATTATCCTGCCTCAGCCTCCCAAGTAGCTGGGACTACAGGATTGTGTCACCACACCCAGTTAATTTTTGTATTTTAGTAGAGACGTGGTTACACCATATTGGCTAGGCTGGTCTCAAACTCCTGACCTCAGGTGATTCGCCTGCCTCAGCCTCCCAAAGTGTTGGGATTACAGGCGTGAGCCACCATGCCCAGCCAAAACTGACCATTCTGAAGTGTACAATTCACTGGTACTAAGTACATTCACAATGTTGTGCAACCATCACCACTATCTGGTTCCAGAACTTTTTTTTATCACAATGGGAAAAATCCAATGGGGAGTCACTCCCCATTCCTCCCCTTTCCCCAGTTAATCTGCTTTCTGTCTCTATGAATTTATGTATTCTGGTCATACGATATAATCATACAATATATGGCCTTTTGTATGTGGCTTATTTAGGTAAGCATCATATTTTTTTTCCAACCTGAAGCAGAATGGATAGCATAATGTTTTCAAGGTTCATCCAGTTGTAGGTGTATTAAGACTTCACTCCTTTTTATGGGTGAATAATATTCCATTGCATGAATATACCATAATTTATTTATTCCTCCATCAGTTGATGGATATTTGAGTGGTTTCCACGTTTTGACTTCTGTTCACTCTTCTCTCAAATCTGAAGTTCCTCAAGACACAGCTTTACAGAAAGAAGGACTACAGAGGAAGAGTTTTATAAGTTAACATTGGGACTGTAGAGTGGACCTGTGATTCTGAAATCTCACCTAGCAGCACCCACGTTACCTGGAGACTTGTTACAAATGCAAATCTTAGGCCCCACCACAGACCTACCGAAGGAAGAAACTCTGGCGGCGGGGCCCAGCAGTCAGTGTTTTCACAGCTCTCCAGGCGACTCAGACACAGGCTGAAGTTTAAGAACCACTGGCATAACCGACACTAGCATGGGGCTCCAGCTCAAGACATTTCTGCGGCTTTCGTTCAGGTTGAGTCCAGCCACGCTGCGAACCAAGCACCTCTGGAGCAGAGCAGTCTCCAGCCCTGGGCAGCCTCTCTGTTAGTGCCGTCATAACACTCTCATCTGCTGGATCCAGGATGTTAGTGTCACTGAGTTCAGCTGGTGCATGAGACGAGGTTGTCACGACACCCTCAAGTGATCACAGCTCTCTGTAATAAGCAAACACATGTTGTAAGAATATAGTCTTAATTAGAGAGCTGCATCCTAGCAGTTTACATTGTTGAGTGTCTTATACTCAGAGAACTGCAATTAACTTGTTCACTCCAGAATTGCTACCAGAAAACAATGACAGAGTCTCCATAGTCTGGTTTCTGCTTCTTCTTCCAGTCTGGTAAAAATCCTGCTCTTCCCCACCGGCCTGGATTACTCCTACTCATTCCTCCAAGTCAGTGGGTCACGTGTTATGCCACCTCCCTGTCTTTGCTCAAGGGGTTTCTCCTCCCTGTGACACCCTCCTATTCTCTCCCCACTCCTCACATCCCATCCATCCCTCATACTCAATCCAGCTTCGCCTCTCTTGTGAGAGCCCAATGGGGCCATCCCCGCCATCAGCCATCTCCTCTTCCTTGCCCTTATTTTTGGTACCACGATTCTTTACTTGATCACACTGTTTGGGCATCTCTTGTCATTTTTGTTATATTGTTATTTGGTGCTTACTTTTTCAGACTTAATTCCTGACTATCACCTATTCTATAAGCTTTAATACACATGTTGTAGCAGTGTGAGAATGCTATTTAAAGCCATGACTGTGGCCACTTTCACATATTAGGACATAAATTCTCTTATAGGAAGAAATAATACCATGAGCCTTGATGGGACTTTGTAGGTGAGAAACGCAGGCTCTGGGTATGGCCTGGGAAGTAGTGAAGAAAAATGAAGCATGAGCTGTATTGTGCTCCAGTGGGAAGTAACCAGAATTTGAGGATTGCAGGAAGCCGTTATTTGAGTAGACAGCCACTCCTAGAGAATAGCAAAGCCCAAAAAGGTAATAGCAAGGCAAGATCTTAAGGGGACATGGCAAGTGGTCTGGCTAAAGGGCAGGACATTAGGCCTTCTGCTATTGCCCCTATGATGCTGTGCTCCAATTCCGCTGCATTCAGCCAAACACTGCCTACGCCAGAAAGGATAGAGGAACTGGGGCCCTGTACAGCAGGGAGACACGTGTACAGCAGACTGACATGTCAGGGACAGGGCAGTCACTGCCAGGATGCTGACAACCCTGGACCAGGAGACTGTGAGTGCTCAGAGACAGTCTCAGGACATCTTGAGGAGGACTCGGCTCTCACAGAAGAGGAGTGGGACTCTGCTCGTTAATCTGGGTACACAAGAAGAGGAGCCCAGAAGACTGGATGCCTTAGAGTCCTGCTGGCCAGAATTATAAGGATGCAACGTCTTCCATGCAGAAATAGCACAATACTGTATTTGCCTTTCTGGAATACTCTGCTGGGATGGTGGTTACAGAGTGGAGAAGACTTTGGAACTGTTTTCTGTCTGATAGTTTGGGTGGTCCAATATATTAGGCAAAAATCACAATAAAAGAGATGTGCACTAAGTACCCTATGGGTACCATCTTTTTTTTTTTTTTTTTTTTTTTGAGACAGTGTCTTATTCTGTCACCCAGGCTGGAGTGTGGTGGCACAATCTTGGCTCACTGAAAACTCCGCCTCCTGGGTTCAAGAGATTCTCCTGCCTCAGCCTCCTGAGTAGCTGGGACCACAGGCGCCTGCCCCCATGCCTGGCTACTTTTTCTATTTTTAGTAGAGACCGGGTTTCACCATGCTGGCCAGGCTGGTCTTGAACTCCTGGCCTCAAATCATCCACCCACGTTGGCCTCCCAAAGTGCTGGGATTACCGGTGTGAGCCACTGCGCTGGCCCTATTCATTTTTTTTTTAATAGCCAGAACAGAAACTTAACTGCCTTGAGACTTTTTCCAATTAAAATTATGGCAGCCCTAATACATGAACTATGGGTTCTCAGTCATCCATTTGTCTGTGTCCTGGAGTGGACTGGAGCTTACTTTCTACGTGTACCCTGGCCTTGCTTCCCTATTTGCCCACCCCCTTTTCTGAACCTAGGTCAGTTCAAGCTAGAGCCTGTATTGGGATCCTGAGCAGGAGTATATCAGTCCTGGGTCCCATCTTGGCCCACAGGTAAAACATATGGCTCCACAGTAACTAGCCCTCCAGAACGTTGGCCCCTCAGGAACTCATCAGGATCCACACATCTCCTTAAACTCACTGCTGCCCAAGATTTGTCAAAGGCTCAGCTGTCAAGGACAGCCTTATGAAGGACTGTCACAGGGATATTCGGTCCTAACCAGTTTTCCAGAGAAGGCAGTGGCAGAGGCTCCCAAGCATCCCCGCCTGCCTGCTTGGGTTTGAAGGTTGCCTAGGGATCATGAGGCTCAGTGACCTTGGGAAGCTTTCTTAGCTTTTCTGGGCCTCAGTTTACTGATCTGTAAAATGGGGATGAGCATGTTACAATCTCATATGGGTGTTGTAAGACTTAAGCGAGATGATCCATGCCGAAGGCTCAGCGTTCTCACTGGCCTTCATGATGCTCAGTAAGCACCCGCTGTTGTTGCCCCTGGTTAAGCCACAGCCCCTGTGCGCTCTGTGCCTAGTCTCTGATGCTGGCTCTCAGGAATAGTTTCTATTGGCTTATGCTGTGGCTTGTTGCCATTCGCCTCTATTAAAGGGTAGCCGGTGGCACTTATCACTGGGTTTCCTCTGAAGAAGTTGTTGAGAACAGTTCATAACGTTGCACAATACCGTTCTCAGAAGGCCTCTACAGAGCTCCTTCTGAGCAGCTGCCTCTCCCGAGCCACTGTTTTCCTCTTGTGAACACTGTGAGTGTTGTAATAATCAGGTTTCTCTTATCACACTGGCCCTGACAAACTGAGTGTGACTTCATGGTAGGTATTTGTATATGGACCTCATTCCTGGCTCTATTCTATGACCCCACCCCTTGATTTCTTCCTGTTAAGTCATTCTATGCCTTGTAATAGTAATAACTATCCACTGAGCACCTCTGTAGTCTAGGAACTACACGCTAGTGCTAGGAGCTTTACGTGAACTGGTATTAATGTCTACCCTAATTCTACCGGGAAGACATCATTCTCAATTACAGGCAGAGAAACCCAGTGGCGGAAAGATGCTGGCACTTGTCCACAGTTCCTGGGAAGGAGAGCAGGAGAGCTGGGAGTGCAGCCACTCTGTCACACACACCTAACTGATGCCCTCTTCCAGCATGTGAAGCATTTCTGTTCCTGTCATAAATGCGCTGAGGAGCAAGGCAAGACATAAATAAATAAATTACACTTTAAATGATGTCTTCCCTTGCTAGTTCTCTTATTTCTCAGGTGGGACTGTGGTTTTGGTATCGACGCTCCAGGTCCCCAGAGAGTCCCAGAACGCCATGACCAATGGCCCTGGGGTAAAATAAGGAAGCGCTCAGGAAGCAGTAAAAGCATACATGAATTCTGCTGCTGGTGCCAGAAACATGATTTGTTGATCACAGAGCTGCCTCCTTCTGTCCCCCAAACACTGGCCTCCCTTACTCCCCTCCAGGCCCCAGAAGCAGTATCAGGACTGCTGGGGTTTAGGGAGCACCTTAAGCACAGCTCTGTACCCTGCACCATGCCATTAGTTACTCCAGATGGGTTATGTCATCCCACGTGGTCTTCAGGGGACTCCCTGTGTGACGTGCTGGATGTGGAGATGTCTCCGCATGTCCCTGGAGGAGGTAGCAAAGAAGCCCCAAGGCTCTGGAGTCTCCTGCCTGCACCTGGAATCCAGGACTCCTTCCTCTCTGCCTGCCTCAGTCTCCTTTTCATAAGAATATTAATGCTAAAACCCTCTCCTGGGAAGATGGTAGAATGCACAGTTAAGAGCACAGAGCCATATGATCAGTTTGAATCCAGGCTCTGACACTAGCTCAATAACCCTGAGCAAGAGATTTAACCTTTCTGAAACCACCTTTAAGCTTTCTGTAAAATGTGGGTAATAGTAATTACTACTTCAGAGGAGTATGAAAGAATAAAATTGGTTATGGTTACAAAATAATTTAAACTATTCCTGGCACATAGTAGGCACCGTTTTATGTGTTAGCTGTTACTATTATTATACATGCAAAATGCTTATAGTGACCACCAATTGATCTTAGCTATTATCCCCGCCCCCTCTCCCCAAATCATGAACACAACTGCAAGCGGTGCCCTGGGAAACCCGGTCTTGTCTAGTACATGCAAAGGGCAGGAATACTGTGAGTAGCTCTTTGCATGAGAAACTGAGCACAAATCCTCAGCCCTTCCATCCTTGCTGAAGCAAGAAGGGAGGCAGGGAGTACAAACCATCTTAGATGCAGCTAGCTGCATTTCTCAGCTCCTTAAGACAAAGAGAGACTCATCCCTTGAATTTCAAATAAAATAAACTCCCAAGCTTAACTCTAAGCTTCATGTAGACAAATTAGCTCTGAGGCCTAATCACTGAGGCTGTTTCTTAAGTGAATTCACATGAACAAATAGGCAACATTCTTCTTCCTTTTCTAAGTAACTCAGCCTGGGAACAAGAAATTGACAGAAGCGGGGATGAACCTGTGTGTGCACATGGAGCCGGGTTCTCGGCTCCCAGGGAGAGGCCGACACTCCCCTTCCCCTCTGCCCACTCTTTATAGCTGCTTCCCTGCTCTTTGCCCTCCTGAATCATTTTCTTTTACTGTCATATTTTCAGACACTGAAAAAACTACCTTGGAAAATTCAAGATGAAGTCAGACTCAGAGGCATTTATTAAGAAGCATTTCTAAAGGGAGAAAAACAAATTACAGAAGCAGAAGCTGGGGTTGAGCAAGAAGAGATTCAGCAGTTTCAGGTAAAGAAACAAGCATGATGGATAAAAACACAAATAGGAGATAGGCCCCAAGAATCACAAAGTATTATGTTTATTACTTAACCTTTATTAAATGTTCACTGCATCAAGCATACATGCATCTCATTTAATCTCTGGATGAAAAAGGGTAGCTACAGTGATCTTTATCTTTTTATAGACAGGGAAAGTAAAGTTTATAGAGGTTTAGGTATTTGCTGGCTTATGACTGTGCCCCTTGTGAATCAGGAAAGACTGGAGAAGATTCAGAAAAGATCCAAAGAGATAAAGACGGGATCTAAAACTTAAGATATCTGGCCAGGAGTGGTAGCTCACGCTGGTAATTTCAGCACTTTGGGAGGCCGAGGTGGGCAGGTCACCTGAGGTCAGGAGTTTGAGACCAGCCATGGCCAACATGGTGAAACCAGTGTGTACTAAAAAAAAAAAAAATAGCTGAGTGTGGTGGTGCGCGCCTGTAGTCCCAGCTACTCAGGAGGCTGAGGCAGGACAATCACTTGAACCTGGGAGGCAGAAGTTGCAGTGAGCCAAGATAGTGCCGCTGTACTCCAGCCTGGGTGACAGAGCAAGACTCCATCTCAAAAATAAATAAATACAGTAGAATACAATAAAATTCAAGACTTTCAGGAAGAGTTCTGTTAAAAGTCCTAAAATTGTTTAGCACAGGGAAAAAAGAACTGAAGATGGGAGAGGGAAGAGAAGACTTTAGTGTCCCTAGTGTCCCTTGCAACTACCCTCTGTGCCAGCCAGAGCTATAAGAAAAGGATCGTGTGGCACTTCCAATGAGTCTCCTTAAAAGAGAAGAGGTAAGCCTTTCTTCTGCCCCTTCCTGCTGCCTAGAATGCAGATGTAATGGTTGGAACTCTAGCAGTCATTTTGGACCTTGAGGTGACCTTGAGAAAAGGGGCCATACCTCAGGATGTGGAGCATCAAGCTAAATGTTTGGGTCCGCGACACAGTGGAGCCACATACCAGCCCCGGACTGCCTATCTCTGGATTTCTTTTATATGGGGGAGAAATACACTTCTATCTTGTCATAGCCACTACCACAGCACACAGAGTAAACTTAACCCTAACAGATGGACCCAGGCTTCTGCTGACAACCATCTTGTAACAACAAAGGAAGCCAGACTTGGAATAAAGCTGATACCACAGTAGCAGAGCAGAAACAAACCCCAGATCTTTCCATACATCATGAAACTGCTAGGTCAAGCTTCTCCTGAAGCTGACATTTTCATGAGACTTTCCAGTTACATGAACCAAAAAACTCGCTTTATTTTTGAAGCTAGTTTGAGTTGGCAGTTTTGCTACTTGCAACTGAAAGCATCATAGTTGACATGGCATTTCATTTCCAATGAAAGAAGTGTAAGCAGAAGTATATTTAAGTGCATCTGGGCTTTCCTTAGAGTGGAGTCATTAAATGCATACATAAGGTCTGAATGATTTTTTTAAATTACAATGATGTGATATATAACGTTTCAATCAGTGATAGGCCACATAGACAGCAGTGGTCCCATAAGATTATAATAACGTATTTTTACTGTACCATTTCTGTGTTTACATGTTTAGATACACAAATATTTAAGACTGTGCTAAGTTGCCTACAGTATTCAGTACAGTAACATGCTGTACAGATTTGTATCCTAGGTGGGTAGTGGGCATCTAGGTTTGTGTAGGTACACTCCATGACACTCGCCCAATGATGGAATCACCTAATAACACATTTCTCAGAACATCTCTCCATTGTTAGGTGACACGACGGTACTTAACATTTATTGAGTCCCTAGTATGTGCCAGGTAGTTGACATAAATTATCACTCATCTAGGCAACAGTACTGAATGGCAGAAATTGTTGTTCCTGTTTTACAAATGAAGAAACTGAGGCTCAGGGGATTACATAAGTTGCCCAAGGTCATATAACTAGTAAGGACACAGCTAGGAGTAGAACCCAGGCCTGCAGAGGTCCTACAGACTTAATCTTTGCATTACACAGAGCTCTGGCCACAAATAATCACCCAGGCTGGAGTGCAGTGCTGTGATCTCAGCTCACTGCAACCTCCACCATCCAGATTCAAGTGATTCTCATGCCTCAGCCTCCTGAGTAGCTGTCATTACAAGTGCACACCACCACGCCCAGCTAATTTTTGTATTTTTAGTAGAGATGGGGTTTCACCACGTTGGGTAGGCTGGTCTTAAACTCCTGACCTCAAGTGATCAGACTGCCTTGGCCTCCCAAAGTGCTGGGATTACAGGTGTGAGCCACTGTGCCCAGCTTGTTTTGTTTTTTACATTTTCTGTAGAGATGGGGTCTTGCTACGTTGCCCAAGCTGGTCTCAAACTCCTGGGTCGAAGCCATCCTCCCACTTTAGCCTCTCAAAGTGCTGGGATTACAGGTGGGAGCCACCGCGTCCAGTCTTAAATTAAGCTTTGCTTTTGGAAATCTTAAAACTTGGCCAATTTGGAAGAAAATTTATATCAGTCTCACCAAAAAAAATGGACCCACAGTTGGGTAATTCAGCAGATATTCATAGTCAGAGACACAAATGCCCTCTCTTTCTTGCCCACACTTGCTCGCTCTCAGAGCTCTTTGGCTCTCTCTGAGGAATGGCTTATTTGGGTACCTTGACTATTTCTTCCTCTTTGCGATAGTACATAGTGTTGAGGACACATATCTTAGATATTGGATCTGGCCCATGTTCATCTTAACAAATTATACTGTCTCACTAGTGTTCGTTCTTCTACTGCTGGGCTGAGTGTTTGAATTTCACTTTCATTTAAGATTTAAGGTTGGACATTATACTCCAAAATCATTCCTGGTCCTTATTGATTAGCATTGATATAGTGCATCCAAACTGAAGATATGTGACACCCAAGTTACACTGGGTCTTCAGGCTCTGTTTTTCATCTATGAATAAGCACACTGAAAGAGTTTTGTTTAATATTATTGAAGTTAAAGCATGTCATGTTCATTTGCTGGTATGTAATTCATTATAAGCAAATGCTGACTCTGAATGTGAAGTCACATGAGCTGTATTTCCCATGATTCTATGCCATTTAGAAATGATCCCGGTGGGCGCAGTGGCTCACGTCTGGAATCCCACCACTTTGGGAGGCCGAGGCAGGCGGATCACAAAGTCAGCAGTTTGAGACCAGCCTGGCCAACATGGTGATGCCCCATCTCAACTAAATACAAAAATTGGCTGGGTGTGGTATGGGCGCCTGTAATCCCACCTACTTGGGAGGCTGAGGCAGGAGAATTGCTTGAACCCAGGAGGCGGAGGCTGCAGTGAGCCAAGATTGCACCACTGCACTCCAGCCTGGGTGACAGAGCAAGATTCCACGTCAAAAAAAAAGAAAAAAGAAAAAAGAAAAGAAAAGAAATGATCCCCTCTGCTAAGTATTTTTAAATATTTCAAAGTAAAAAAAAGAAACCCCAGATAAATAAAATAAAAATTTTTGCTCTTTACCAAATTGCCATATTCCATCTTATTTGGATAAGTCATCAATACTTCACAATCATCAATACCAGGTAATGCCAGTGAAAGTGGCATGAAATGGGGTATATAAATAGCAGTCATTAATATTTCTTAGAATGCTAATGACATTTTGTCTTCCCAGATAAGTCAGAGTCTGAATACATAAGTCACCAAAGCATACTTTATCATAGAATTCTGACCTAAAACACTATCCAAGCAAGTTTCCCAAATAAACAAATTCTCTGGAGTGTTTCCTACTCCCACGATCTACTTAAGAGCTTCACGAGTAGCCAACAGAAAACAGCAATCAGGGGCTTTCTGCACCCAGGAAATAGGTATTTGCCAATAAGAATGAAAGCAACTTGAAAGGGAGAAATTCTGTGTTAAATATAATTTCTACGCCCATACAACATCTAACAGAGCACTCTCAGAAGAGTGTATATTCAAGAGAAAGAGAAAACAAGCCAAAGACTAGGAGAAAATATTTACAAAAGACATCTGATGACGAACTGTTACCTAACAGATACAGAGAACTCTTAAAAACTCTAAAAACTCAACAATAAGAATATGAACAACCCAACTGAAAAACTGGCAAAAGATCTGAATAGACACTTCATAAAAAAAGACAGAGTTTATTGTCGCCTGGTTCGGCTCCTGGTGCTTTCAGGGGTGAAGACTCTGTGTGAGTTCCTTGGCTATAGAGAGTCTTTGTATGGTGGCTTTTTCAGCTGCTGGTTGTAAGAGCAATGTGCTGAGTATGTGGACAAGCTCACTGTCTCCTGTGGAGTTAGAATGGCAGAGGTCTCTCGAAGCTTATCTTGTTCTCCAGTGGTATGCACTTTTAAATTTTTTCCCTAGTGCTTTATTTACTGGGTTGAACAGGTTGAGCTTCAGGCCAGACGGGGAGCTGTCCACAGGGAAAAACTGATTGTGGTGGCCAGGCACTATGGCTTATGCCTGTAATCCCAGCACTTTAGGAGGCTGAGGCAGGCATATTGCTTGAGCTCAGAAGTTCAAGACCAGCCTAGGCAACATGGTAAAACCTGTCTCTATCAAAAATACAAAAATTAGTTGGGTGTGGTGGAGCAGATCTGTAATCCCTGCTACTTGGGAGGCAGAGGTTGCAGTGAGGTGAGATCGCAACGCTTGCACTCCAGCCTGGGTGACAGAGTGAGGCCCTGTCTCATAAAAAAAAAAAATGTGGCTACAGCAAGTGGGTAAATGCAATACTCAATGATGGGCAGAGGTACCAGCCCTAATACAGGCGGCTGAGGGAGCTCTCAGTGAAATACACTGAGGTCTTTTAGAAGGAAGGGAAGGAGACACCTCAGCTCCCCTGAAAGTGATCCACCTCCCAGTCATGCTTCTGACCCAGTGTCCCAGCCATTCAGATCAGACAGACACCTCTTTTCATCTGCAGGAAGGCTGATGTTCCATGTTAAGGTGCAGTGTGACTCTACCCCTTATGCAAACCTGAACCTGGAGGGCACACCGCCTGTGGTCCATGTTGAGGTGCAGTGTGACTCTACCCCTTATGCAAGCCTGAACCTGGAGGGCACACCGCCTGTGGAGATGCAGCCCCCTTGAAGTGTTCAGGAAAGGCTGTCTACAGGGGCACCCCATGGAGCACTACTCAGCCATAAAAAAGAACAAAATAATGTCTTTTGCAGCAACTTGGATGGAGCTGGAAGCTATTTATTCTAAGTGAAGTAACTCAGAAATGCAAAGCCAAATACCATATGTTCTCACTTATAATCAGGAGCTAAGCTATGGGTATGCAAAGGTATACAGAGTGATGTAATGGACTCTGGAGACTCAGAAGGAGGCAAGGGGGAGGAGGGAGAGCAATAAAAAACTACATATTGGATACAATGTACACTACTTAGGTGACAGGTACACAAAAATCTCAGATTTCACCACTATACAATTCATCCATGGAAACAGAAACCACTTGAACCCCAAAAACTATTGAAATAAAAAAAAAAATAAAGATATATAGCTAGCAAAAAAAGCATATAAAAAAGCTCCATAGCATATGTCATTATGGAAATGCAAATTAAAACAATGATATACCCTTACATACCTATTAGAATGGCCAAAACCCAAAACACTGACAATGGCAAATGCTGACAAGGATGTGGAGCAACCGGAATTCTCACTGATGGCTGTGCAGACGCAAAATGGCACGGTCACTCTAGAAGACAGATTGGTGATTTCTCACAAAAAATAAATATATTCTTCCAGTATGATTCACCAAGAATGCTCCTTGGTGTTTACCCAAAAAAGGTGAAAACTTAGGTCCATACAAAAACCTGCACATGGATGTTTATAGCAGATTTATTCATAATCGCCAAAACGTGGAAGCAACCAAGATGTCCTTGATAGGTGAACAGACGAGCAAGCTGCCGTACATCCAGACAATGGACTATTACTCTGCTCTAAAAAGAAATGAGCTGTCAAGCTATGGAAAGACATGGAGGAAACTTAAGTGTATATTACTAAGTGGAAAAGCCAACTGGAAAAGCCTACATACTGTTAATTCCAACTGTGCAACATTTTGGAAAAGGCAAAACCATGGAGAAGGTAAAACAAAAAAAATATGGTTGCCCGGGGTTAGAAGGGTGGGAGGAACGCCTAGGTGGAACAGAGGCTATTTTTAGGACAGTAAACTACTCTGTATGATACTATAATGGTGGATACATGCCATTATAAATTTATCCAAACCCACTGGACGTACAACACTAAGAGTGAACCCTAATATAAATGATGAACTTTGGGGGACAATGAGGTGTCAGTGTTGCTTCATCAACTGTAACAAATATCCCACCTCTGGTGGGGAATGCTGTTAGCTGGGGAGGACTGTGCAAGTGGGTGAGTCTATGAGAAATCTCTGGACTATCTGCTCAAGTTTGCTGGGAACCTAAATCTGCTCTAAAATATAAAGTCTATTTTTAAAAGTATATGTTCAATAAACTCAACTTAATCTATTTAATGAACTACTTGTATGTGAAATGATAACTTAAGTTGCACGTATGGCAATTTCAAAGCCACACATTTGGTTAAAATGGTTATTATCCAAAGACCTTAAAAACAACTATATGTAACTCAGCTCTAATATTCTACCCATGGAAAAATGCCACCGCCAGGTCAAATAATCAACCACAACCAAGTTAATTTTGCCAAGTGATGGCAAAGGCTCAATCAGCGCTAACTCCAGCTAGATGCCATCTTACGCCTCCGTTGTCTTGGAAGGTGGTCTCAGAGGCTCTGAAAAGCACAAAGTAGCATCTTCGCTGAATGCAATCATGGAAATAGACCAAAGAAGTTTCTGTAACCCTGGAAACAAAGCCAGACGTATCATTGCAGTATAAAGGGCAGATTCTAAACAGCCTAAACACTATCAAACATCCTTATCAATGCCACACCTGTAGAGTTCACAATACACACACCATTTGTGGGAGGTGTGGCAGGAAGGTCCTCACGAAAAGATCACCGCCTCTGGTCTGAAATTAAAGACAGAAATGTGGGAGAACACCTTACGCAGACAATTTCTCTTCTAGAGATTAGAAAGGCATTTCCTTCCTGGTCAGAAAGACGCTACACAACTACTGTCAGCTAAAAGATTAACAAACAAATAAACAAAAACAACCACATAGGAAAAATAATGTTACCATGCCTCAGGAGTTCTGAGGAGCATCAAATGGTTATTATCCAAAGACCTTAAAAACAACTACCGTAACTCAGCTCTAATATTCTGCCCATGGAAAAATGCTACCCCCAGGTCAAATAATCAACCACAACCAAATTACTTTTGCCAAGTAATGGTATGATGTTTTTCATGGACGTCAAAATGAAAAGTGTACATAAATAGTTTATGCATCAGGATATACATTGGAGTTTGCAAGTTCAAATTAAAAAAAAAAAAGCATACAGTCCAGCCCCTGATCTGAAGCTCTACCAAAATCTAAACTTTTAATCTTGGGTTCTTTGAAGGACTTTGAAAGGCATTTAGTCCAACCTGCTACCCAATGCAAAAATCTCTTCTAAAACATATTTGATAGTCATGCTGCTTAGAGAGAGAGAGAGAGAATCTGCTGTTTTCTAAAACTCCCTATCCCAGTGTTACATTGGCCTGTTAGGATGTTTTTGCTTACTGTTACCAAAACGTCCTTCTGTCTAACTCCTAAACCCTGGGCCACACCTTTGCTTCTTCCAGAACTAGAGACTAAGAATGATCCTTCTTCCTGGCTCTAGCATTTACCAACTGTGTGAGCTGCAGAAGTTACTGAACTCCCCTGTGCCTCAGCTGTATCTCCTGAAAGGGAGATAACAGTACCTACCTCTTAGGGTTGAGGTGAGAATGAAAATATTAGCACAGTGCCTGGCTTCTGTTGAGCACCCAATAATTATTAGTATTATCATTAGCTATTGTACACAACAACCCTCCTGATAACTATGAAATGGCAACTTCTTTATTAGGCTTGCAAGGAATAGAGACATTCTCAGATTACCTTAAATCAGTGATTGTCACCCTTTCTATGGAATACTAGAATTTGGGGTTACACATATGAAGGCCTGAAATGGTAACCACAATTATCCTGGGATTTCCCTGGTGCCCATCTACATCACTGCTATTTGAGTGTGTCTTTACTTCCCTAATAGCCTCTGTCTTTGAAACCCAGAGGTCTCTCTTCTTTGGCACTACTTGCCATCAGGTTCCACCTCTGCTCCTTCAACTCTGACCTGCGGCAGGCTAGACTCTGGCTCTATCCCACATCATGCGGTGCTCAATTTAGCAATCTAGCTTTCTAGAATTGCATAACAACAGAAATGCTCCCAAAAAAGGTCTTACACATTGCAGCACACTTGGGAAGCATTTACAGCAATAAAATAAACCATCACATATCCATTGACAAGCACTGCCTTAAGTAATAGGGTTTATTTGGGGCCACCCTGAGAAACAGAGGGGTCTGGAATCTCAACCTCAAAGCCAGACTGCATGGAGACTAGAGCTCTTTCAGGAGCTGGAAGGTTGCTTAGGATACAATGTGGCTCTAACAACTGGGTTATACCAGTAAATAAAATTGCCATCTGTTGAGCTCTTAATATGGGCCAGGCACTATGCCAAGCATTTTACAAGTGTTAGCTATCTTTTCTTTTTTTTTTGAAAAAAAAAAACAAAAAAACGCTGTTTAAATTGTGGAATAAAATACTCTTAGATTAGAGTGTTCAAAACAAATGTACAGTATAATGAACAATCACAAAGCAAACACTTGTGTAACTACCTGCTCGGTCAAGAAACAGAAAACACTCAGACACTGCAGTGTCCTCTCGCGCTGAGAACTCCCTTGAGATCCCAGGGCCCCTCCCTCCCTAGATGCAACCACTGTTCTCATGTTTCTGATCAATGTTTCCTTACTTTTTAAAAATAGTTTCCTTAACAGTCTATGCTTTTTAATATCAATATATAATTTATAGTTTAGTTTTGCTTATTTTTGAATTCTCAAGTACAATCATACATATTTCTTTTGTTCAACATTGTGCTTATAAGATTCATCCATATTGTTCTCTATTGCATAGTTCATTCCCTCTCAGTGCTGCATAGTATTCCATTATGTGCATATATAACAATCTGTTTCTTCATTCTACAGTTGATGGATTTTGCATTGTTCCTAATATGAGGCCATCATAGCAATAAAATTATGAATATGCTTGTATGTGTGTATATGTATATACACATACACATACATATATGTATATGTATACATGGTATATGTGAAAAGTTCCTCTTATATACATACACCCAAGAATGGAATTACTGGGTTGTGCACTGTGCATGTTTTCAGTTTCATTTGGTAACGCAATGTGTTTTCCAAAATGGTTATACTAATCTACATTCCATCAGCAGCACACAGATTTCCTGGTGTACCATATTCTCACCAACAACTGGTACCATCAAGTTTTTCAAATATGCCCCTCTGACGAGAGTAAAAATATTTAATTGGAGTTTTAATGGCTGGTCTTTTAAACTTTAAATACACTGAATCATACCTTATGATTCATCTCTATCTTGCTTCTTTTGCTCAACGTTGTGTTTAGAGGCTTCGTCCACGTTGCTGCATATGGAATCTCACTGTGTTTCTCTTTATTAATGACGTTGGTCATCCTTTTATTCTTTGACCACTTTAATATCCTCTTTTGTTAAGTGTCTGTTCAAGTATTTTGCCTGTTTTTCTATTGGGCTGCTTGCCTTTTTCTTACTGATTTGTAAGAGGCTTGTGTTTTTTCAAAAAAGTCTGGAGACCGGTTAGTTCCCTGGTGGCTTTCTGTTGTAAATATCATCTTTGGTATTCATGCATATCTCTTGAAAGCTCATAACAACCCCAAGAAATAAATATTATAATGTCTATGAACAGAACAGTCTTAGAGAAGTTGGGTGGTTTCTTCAAGGTCACTGAGCTAGTTAGCGCGAGAGGTGGGAAATCAAACTCAGATCTGCTCAGCCTGAAAGCCTGGCTCTTAAGCACTCAGCCGCACTGGGGACAGAGGTCAGCCCTCCCTTGCTTGCGTTCTATAGGTCTTCAGCACCTTCTCCTGCACCTGCTTCTCTCTTCTCTGCTTCCCTGTGACTAACTTACGACTTCCATTTCCTGCCCTCTCCTTGTGTGGCCTTTCTTCTTCTTCTTTTTCTTTTTCAAGACAGAGTCTCACTCCGTCACCAGGCACCAGGCTGGAGTGCACTGGCGCGACTTCGGCTCACTGAACCTCCGCCTCCTGGGTTCAAGCTCCTGCCTCAGCCTCCCGAGTAGCTGGGACTACAGGTGCACGCCACCACACCCATCTAATTTTTTTTTGTATTTTTAGTAGAGACAGGGTTTCACCATGTTGGCTAGCATGGTCTCGATTTCTTGACCTTGTGATCCGCCCGCCTCGGCCTCCCAAAGTGCTCGGATTGTGGCCTTTCTTCTGACCCCCTCAGCTCCAAACATTGTCGGTCACTTGGGTTCTCCTTCAAACTCCAAGGACATCTCATCAGTTCCATTTGGCACTGTCCTCTTCATGGGCAGGCTTTCACCCCAGGCCACATCATGGCCATGGCTCAGGTACTTTCTCACTCAAATCGGCTGTGGCCAGGGCGGCAGAATCCCATGGTCAGCTTGCCTTTGATGGAGTTGTGGGCATGAGAGACAAGGGTGCAAGGGCTGTTCTCTAAAACAGGTATCTCCTCTGGATCTTCACTTTTTAGGCCAATCATCACCTGCTCCTTTGACATCTCATCATCCCAATAACAAATCCCATTCCATCTTTCATCTAGGACACTGTCTTCTTCCTCGGTCCCCACTCAAGCATCAGCTTCCATCAGTTCTGTGACCTAAAAAACTGTTAAATGTGGCAACTCCTCTCCATGGCCTGCCTCCACCTGAGTCCAGGCTACCAAAATCTCTCACCTAGACTCCCAAAATAGCTACTCAGGTGCTCTTCACATCTACTTCTCCATCTTCCCCGTCCATTCCCCCATACGGCAGCCAGAGGCACCTGTTCAGAATGCCTATCTCATCATGTCAGATCGCATAAAATTCCCTTTGGTTTCTCCTTTCTCTTCAGATAAGGACCAAAACCCTCAAGACTAATTGCAAGGCCCTGGAAGGGCTGGCCTATGCCTCCCTCTTCACTCCCCACCTGGCTGTCTGCTCTCTGCCCCTAGGGGAACTATTCAGTCCTGCTGATACACCAGGTTCCCACTACCACAGGACCTCTGCACTGTCTACACTGCCTGGAATGTTAAGGCTGCAAGAAAACATGTGGTCTCATTTGTACTCTCATTCAGGTACATCCTGAATGGTAAGAAATGTGGTGGGATCTATCATTTAAATTTTCCGTACCTTTTGACACAGTATTTCTACTTTGTGTGTGTGTGTGTGTGTGTGTGTGTGTGTGTGTGTGTGAGACAGAGTTTCACTCTTTGGCCCAGGCTGCAGTGTGGTGGCTCAATCTCAGCTCACTGCAACCTCCACCTCCTGGGTCCAAGCAATTCTCCTGCCTCTGCCTCCCGAGTAGCTGGGATTACAAGTACGCACACCATGCCCAGCTAATTTTTGTATTTTTAGTAGAGACGGGGTTTCACCATATTGGCCGGGCTGGTCTCAAACTCTTGGTCTCAAGTGATCTGCCTGTCTTGGCCTCCCAAAGTGCTGGGATTACTGGCGTGAGCCACCACACCCAGCCAGTATTCCCACTTCTCCAAATCTGTACTTTAGAAATACAACCACAGGCTATATAAAAAGGTATGCAGAACAATTGTTTGCAAATCCTTATAATAGTGAAAATGGAAACAGTACACAAAGCTATCAATAAGATACTAGTCAAATAAACTATAATACATTCACAGCATGGAATATTATTCAGACATCAAAAAGAATAAGGTAAATTTCCTTGTGTCCATGCGAGACGATATTCCAGATGTATGAAGCTAAAAAAAAAAATTCAGAAGTATATGATTCCCCTTTTATGCTTTAAAAATACATTGCATGTATATTTTTTAAAGTTGCAAAAATATGCACAAACTGGTTGACAGTGGTTATGTTTGGGGAGGGAGGGTGAGCTGATGGGCATATTTTTTCCTGTTACATATTTCAGTAATATTTCGTATTGCTATTTTATTACTATAATTTTATAATATAAAAAAATTAATACAGTGAAAAAGACATGCGCATAAATTAAGTCTGCCACGTCTATCTTCTCCCTAGAATGTAAGGTCTTTGATCTTACATCACTAATATGTGCTCATTAAACATTCATTCATTTAATGAATAAACAAATAATGAACTGTTCCTATGACCCCATAAAATGCGATACCCACTCAGTCCTCCAGAAACGGACCCCTGGCTACTTCCTCCCTGGAGTTGTACTCCACACTTTTAAAAAGTTCTAAAAGCGCTTGACTTTTTTATGGCAGTCACATCATGCTATGTGCTGACAGCTTCAGGAACTTCACACCAGTACTGCACTCAAGTCGAGTTCCTCTTCTTGACTTCAGCAAATATCTTTTCTCAGACCCAAGCAGGACTTCACAGTTTGCCCCTGTTGAGTTTCATTGCTTTGTTCATGTCTGTCAAGGTATTTTGAAACTCAATGCCTGACTCCAACCCAGTACACACCCTACCAAGCTTCATACTGCCTGTACATTTATGATGCATTATGTTTACTTCCAATTTAATTATACAAAATGAAAATCGCACTGGGCAGAGCCTAGGACAGAACCCCGCAGCCTCCCTGAGCAATGATCTCCCTGTCGACTTAGGGGGACCTGGGCCTTCTGTTTGCTTCTCACACACAAGAAGCTCATCCCCACCTCAGGGCCTCTGTGCTTGCCGCTCACTTCACTTGGAAGATGGTAGCTCTTCCATGATCTTCGGGACTCATCTCCAAGGCTTTCTCACCGGAAAGAACTTCCTACTACCTAGTCTAAAATGATCCCCGTCTCCGACTCCACGTTACTCTGTTTTGTCTTCTTTAAAGGCACTTGTCAATGGCTGAAGTTACCTTGTTCCTATTTTTCATTTACCTGTTTATTACCTGCTCCTTCCCCTTACCCCAGTGTCAGTGGGGATGCTGTCGGCCTTATCCACCACTCCAATGCCTGGAGCACTGTAGTCACTCAGTAATTGTTTCCCACGTGAATGAGTAACAGAGTTGTCAATTTTTTTTTTTTTTGAGATGGAGTCTTGCTCTGTCACCCAGGCAGGAGTGCAGTGGCACGATCTTGGCTCACTGAAACCTCCGCCTCCCGGATTCAAGCGATTCTCCTGCCTCAGCCTCCTGAGCAGTTGGGATTACAGGTGCATGCTAACACGCTCGGCTAACTTTTGTATTTTTTAGTAGAGATAGGGTTTCACCATATTGGTCAGGTTGGTCTTGAACTCCTGACCTCGTGATCCGCCCACTCAGCCTCCCAAAGTGCCATCATGCCCAGCCTGGTCAAATATCTTGATACCTACTCACACTGTCTCCATTCTACCTGCAAGGATGGTCCTGGGACTACTGTATAACAAATTACTTCAAGTTTGGAGGAGTCAAAAAACACAAATTCCTTCTCCCATAGTTCCGGAAGCCAGAAGTACCACATGTGTTTCAGAGGGCCAAAATTGAGATGTCAAAAGACCTCACTCCTCCAGCAACTCTGCAGGAGAATCTGCTCCCCGCCTCTTCCAGCTGCCACTGGCTGTGGTGTTCCTCGGGGTGTGGCTGCATCCTGCAATCTCCATCACCGGCCCCTTTACATCTTCCCTGCTCCATCTTTACATCGCCTTCTCCTCTGTGTGTGTCTCTGCCACCTTCTTATATAAGATATATTTAACGGCATTTAAGGCCCAACCGGCTAATCCAGGATAATCTCTCCAACTCCAGAGCCTTAACTTAATCACCACCACAAAGGTTTTCCCATATAAGGTGACATTCATAGGTTTCAGGGATTAGGACCTGATATCTTCAGGGGCCACCATTCAGCCCAACAGAGGTTATTACTGACTTCGTGAAATGCCTCTGCAATATTGAGACATACAATGTGTCCAGATTTCTCTTTTCCACCTCTCGGGTAGGACCTGCCACAGAGGAGAGCTCCATAAATGCCTGAATGAGTAGATGAATAGAAGATGTTGTTCCACTCCACCACTCCCCACCTTAACCCTTAAAAAGAAAAGAATGGGTCTACGGCTCCATTAGCATAACTGGCTTTCCCAGTTCACAGACTCTTGAGAAGCCAGGGGGTTTCGGAAATGGGAAGCTTGTCATAACTGGTGGCCATCTGACACGCTGCCAATACCCACTGGGAGGGAAACGGAATCGCTGAATGAGCAACAAGACTAACATTATTTACAAAATTGAGCCTTGCCCACTACAGAGGGTATCAGCTTTGCTCAGATTTCTCTCCCTCCCCACTACTCTGAAGAGGGTTGTATTGTAGCCAAATGAGTTCTTTGGCTACTGAATAGGAGGAAGGGGAGAGGGAGACCAAACGGCAAAGAACAGACAGGAAGAAATTAATTTATCTTCCCTAAACAGAAGAGACCCTTGATGCACTTCATATAAAAATACAGCATCTTGGGAGGGGGCCACTGAAACCCCTAACAGGGTCACTTCATGATAAAAACTATTCTCAAGCCCCTGATCTAGCCCCCAGAGTTGGATCAGAAACCTGGTTGGCTGCTGTCAAAGAAGGTCATTCTACAGTTAGCACATTTATTGCTCTTTCATAATTCCTTATCAGAACCAAACATTTACTCCTTGGTCCTCATCCCCAAGACACCCCACCTATGATGGAGTTCTCTTGAGGTATCAGATGATACAGTTTGGCACCCTGAGATCGCACCTGGGCTGGACCCCAGGGTCCCCACTGCTAGCGCAGGGGGAAAGGCTCTGAAAGCTGAGGCCGAGGTGAGTCGCCCTGTGTCAGCATCACAGTGGTGCTATTGGTTGAGGTTATGCTCAGCTCCCAATGGTGCTCAAGACCTTCTGTCCCTCATTCCACAAGAAGAGGAACTCTGATGGAAGGAGGGGTGAGGCTGAGGGCAACTAAGTGGACTATCATAACGTCTGTAATGAGTGGAGAGGAAGGGGAGATTCTCTTCTCTCTCTCCCCATGGTGTAAGCATTGAGAAGGCTGAACAGGCACAGTAAAGGGCCAGGGGAAAAGCAGGATGCTCAAGTCTCCCTTCAAACACAAAGAAGGGGTTTTTGAGACTCACATGTGGTTCAAGCCAGCACACCAGCATAGCAGTCCAGATGCAAGCTCAGGCACAACGGTCCCAGCCAGAGCGGGATGTGCCCTTGCGGGGCGGGCCCTCCTGACCATGGTGTACTAACTCTGCCATGAAGCCTGGGGGCGCCATGCCATGGAGAGCTGCTTGCTTTGGGGGAGCTACAACTGGCTGTAGCATTTTCTTGACTATGTATTAGAATCTTGAGTTGGTGCCAGTTTTCTGGAAAACACATCAGTGCAATTATAAAGCACATCAATGGGACAATATGATATATTCAGCAAAATTCTCAACAAACTAGTCCCTTTTGACTCCCATTATAGTCTTCGATTATACAAATAGAGGCACGCGTGTTTTGTGGTTGAGGAAAAGAATGCTCATCACCGGTTCTTACTTGCAGTGACTTATCTGTGAATTTTGAAAGTGGATAAACCCCTTCTGAAGGATACGGTGAACCACAGAAGTGGAAACAAAAGTTATACCTTACCTATCTACAATGCCCATACTATAAAGCTTGAAAAAGGAGATCAAGGGGTTTAGAGCATCAGATAAGACTGTAAAAATTACACAGGTTAATTTTGTCGCAAACTTGGTCCTTTAAAAAAGTACAAAACTCTATAAAGGAAGAGACTGATAGATATAACTGTATGAAAAGTAAAGACTTCTGAATCCACATAAATCTACCATATCTGTATACACATCAGTCTACCACAAATAAAGTTAAAAGACAAATAGTAAGTTAGGAAAAAATCTTGGAACTTATAACATAAAGGGATATTTTATTTAAAATATAAAGAACTTTCACAATTCACTAAGAGAAGGATGAACACTCTAAAAGAAAGGTAGGCAATTTACAAAAAAAAAAATGAAATACAAATAGTCAGTAAGCAGAGATACAACTGAAATAAGCTGAAGAAGAAATTCTCTCCTTAGACTGAAAGATGAAAAAGAATCATCAGTATAGTTTCTATGAAGCCATGAGGAAATGGGAATTCTCACACACCCTGGCAAAGTTTGGCAATTTCAAAATTGTAAATGTGTACCCACTTTGACTTGGCAATTTCATTTACAGAAAAGCATCCTAAAGAAATAATCATAGGCTGGGCATGGTGGCTCATGCCTGTAATCCCAGCACTTTGGGAAGCTGAGGTAGGTGGATCACCTGAGGTCAGGAGTTCAAGACTAGCCTGGCTAACATGGTGAAACCCCGTCTCTGCTAAAACAACAACAACAACAACAACAAAACAACAACAACAACAAAATATATATATATATATAAATTAGCTGGGCATAGTGCCAGGCACCTGTAGTCCCTGCTACTTGGGAGGCTGAGGCAGGGGAATAGCTTGAACCCAGGAGACGGAGGTTATGGTGAGCCTGGGCAACAGAGCAAGACTCCATCTCAAAAAAGAAAGAAAGAAAGAAAGAAAAGAAGGAAAGAAATAATCGTAGATGTGCACAAAGATATAACTACACACAACATTTATTGCAGCATTCTCAATAATATATAGAAATATTGGAAAAACCTAAATGCCAAAACTTGGAATTAGTTAAAAATATTTTAGTTTAAGAATCAATCACAAGAATATTATAGTCTTTCAAAGTGATTATTTAAAAAGTGATTATATAGATCTATATTGGCTATGCTATTCAGTTCTAGATATTGAATATATACATATATATATATATATATAAAGTGTCTTGGTTTGGAGATTGGGGACCTAAAAGTATATATATTATTGATAATGTGTAGTGTTACATATATATCAAAATATTGACACATTTATAGGCTTAGGATAACTTTTATTTATGCCTTTCATTTCCTTCTGAATTTTTTGCAATGATTGCTTTCTACGTGAGGAAAAAAATACAACTGTTTCATGAAGACAGAATGTACATGTGGGCAAACACTCTTAAGCTGGAAACATCCTTTTTGGCCAATGACAATTCACAGAGTAAACAAAAAAGATCAAAGTGCATCATTTAAAACTAGGATAGCCATATAATTTATCGTCTAAACCAGGACACTCTTGATTCTGAAAGGGGAAGCTATTAATAATTTTACTGGGACAGTTAGCATAATCCAGGACTCCCCAGGCAGAGTCAGCTATTTGGTCAGCTTAAATAGAATGAAGACTTTATATATTCTGTCTCCAAAAACAACCCAGTGTTGGAGTGTTCAAGGGTCAGCCCCAAATGTAGAGACTACCCTTTTATCAGTACATTTGGGTATAGTTTTAAACATGCCAACCTGATGGTTAAGGGATCTTGAAAACTTCATCTTTCTCATCTATTTAGCTCATTTGGATCACCAAAGCCTTAATTTTAGAGATTTGTTCTTGATAAAAAGTATTTCTCAAAGAAATATTCCAGTTGACTAAGAACACACTGTATTACTAGCTATGCTATGTCACACTGCAGATTTTAATCTTGGAAATATTGTGCAACTCTTTTAAAGTTTTCTTGATTCCAAAATCCCTGAGACTCACCTGGTTTCCACTAAGTGCTTTATATAGGGAACTATTATCTCTGTGACCCGAGGCTCTTACTTAAGATGGCCACTATTCGCACCCTTCAGCCCTGGGTCACTGCCCACCAGCCATTTATGCCCTCCCTGCCTTTCGCGTCTGGGCTCAAGTTTCTCCTCTCTCCTGAGCTTTCGCTGCCCACCACAGCCGTCCGTGCTGCTCAGCCTCCTGTGACATTTACTACCTGCACATCAGATCAGCATCTTCTCACTGATGCTGTTCCCTAATTATTGATTGCACACAATCTCCCCCAAACTAAATAAGCTTCCCAGGAGAAGCAACTATTCTTAGTCTACGCCACGTGGCACTTGGCACTCGGCCAGGCAAGGTAAGTCTGTCTACCCCTCTTATCCAGATTATAAAGTGGAGGTTGTAACTCCTTTGTATATCCCACCTCCAACGCAAACTGAGGTAGTAACTAGGCATTATAAGAGACAATTTTTTTAATTAGGCAAATTCCCCGAATGCCAGGGTATTTGCGTAAGTGGACAAATCAAAGCCTTCTCAACTGAAGCAAGGCCTTTTTTTCCTTAAAACCCCATGAAATGACACACATTACAGATTCAGAACAAAGTCAGAACAGATCTATTTAAGAATAGTGTCCTGTGTGTTAAAAAATGGCTGCATAGGTATAAAGGATAAAAGCTTGGACAGGCTGTGTTAACATCTGCAACACACTGCTTCCATTTTACAATATTTTACTTGTATTTTGATTCTCTTTGTGGAAGGACAATATGGAGCTCACCCATTGATCAATTCCCCAACATTTGTGCCCACCCTCCTAAGAGTCCAGCACCTGCCACTACGTGGGCATCGATCGCAACCTAAGCAACACAGGTTAAATCAATCACGGGTCAGTCTATAATTGAAATAACATTATCTGCTCCTCCCCGCTGCTAAATTTATTAAACTAATATAAACGCCAATGTCTCTTTCTTCCAAGCCCAGCTTAGGATGGCTTAAGCCCTAACTGAATGGTGAACAACCAAAATTAGATATTGAGGCTATCTTATTTATTCCATGACCCAAGGCACTATGTTTCTCAGACACAAGAGAAATCTTGGGAAATCTGCCAACTCAACTGTATTACTTGTAAATGGCATCACTCTGTAATACCAATGTACAACCATACAAGTGGTTGGCAAGAGAGGGTGATTCCTCTTGAAGCAAAAAGTAAAATTCCCAGGTGAACTGGTAACACATACAGAGACATCAACGACACCATTCCTTCTGCTAGTCCAGCTAGCACCTGAGTGAGCATTAGGAAAAGGCTCACCTGCTTCAAAAAACTCGACTTCCATCTGTAGGAAAATAGTCTTTATATTCCCGATTTTGTTAGAATAAGCTACTTTACTGCCATCTGCCAGAAAAATTATCACAATAAATCTCTGGTGTCTGTGATTTGAACAGTGGCTCTTTAGAAGTGGCATAGTTGTATAGTGTACAACCTCCACAGCAGTGCTGGCCAGGTGTTTAATAACTTTGGAATATAATAAACTAGCAGGGGGAGCCACACTTTATTTTACTTCCCCTCTGAGTCTCAGTTTCATCATCCATACATTGGCAATAATGAGAGCTATCTAGTATTGGTGTCTTAGCACTGTTCGTATTGGAGTAGGAAAGCAATGGTCTGTGAAAGATTAAGACAATAAAAGAAGACCACATCACTTGATTATCACATAATAACTATACCCATAAGAAAGAGCGCTCACATTCTCTTTGACTCTACAAATATCATTCCTTCAATTATATAACTGAGGTCTTCACATATTGAAAGTGAAGACTTTGGGTTTTTTGGTAGTGACAATGGGTCTCACAACCCCCACCACAGTCTTACTAGATTTCTGATTGAAGGCAGCCTCAATGGCAAGGTAGTTGATGAGACTTAGGCATTGATTATTTAGAAATGAAAAAGAAAATCTAAAATTAATTGGCGTACATCAGGGTTTCTCGATCTCATCACTATCATTTGGGATGCGATCAACCTTTGCTGTAGGGGCTGCCCTGTGCATCATTGTAGGAAGTTCCCAGCATCCCTGGCTTCTACCCACTAGATGTCAGTAGCACCTTCAACCTCCAGTCATGACAACCAAAAATGTCTCCAGACATTGCCAAATGTCCTCTGGGAGGAGTGGGTGGCAAAATTGCCCATAGCTGAGAAACAGTGGCCTACACAGAAATTCAAATGTATGGCTGGAGCATACATTTGAATTTCCTGGGAAAAAGCAAGCTATCCTCCCACCAAAGGAGACCAGGACTCTAACTTCTACTATGGGTATTCCGTGACCTTAAAGGTTCTAGCTTCTACTTCCTGTCATAGAAATAAAAACCGGACTCTGGCCTCTTGCTTCAAGGATTTCCTCCTTTGCAAGGTATTAAAAGGTAGGGCTGGGGGAAAGTGTTAGGGACGACCTCACAGCCCAGGCATCCCCCTCTGCTCACTTGGTACCTGGCTGGCTGCCGGGGTCCCAGCATTGCCAACCTCTCTTGAATGATGGTGCTGTTACCACACAGGGCTGGCATGAAGCTGGATACTTGCAGCCTTCCTGTTGTGGCTCCTACAGAAGTATAAACTCATAACTTAGTTTCCCACAGCACAACTATCGAAGGCCAATAAAAGAAACAACCACACAGAAAACCTGACAACAGGGTACTGGGTTTGAAGGATTCCAGAGTCACGCCTTGGTCATTCCAGACAGGTCCCCTTTCCAGACGCTGCCTGGCCCAGCGTCCAGCTCACACTGTCTAGCTGCCTCTCTCCCACCACCCAAGGAGACCTTTAGTCCTTTCCCCTCTGGGAAGCCCAGGGGCTCCATGGCCTGTCTCCGGTCTGTTCTCTCCATCTCCTCCAGCCTTCACTTTCCATGCCTCTACTTTCTCCCTTCTGGCCTGACGGACAGCTGAGATCATCCACATCATTTTAAAAAATTCCCAGCTACCACCTGCAGAGGTTGGCCTTTTTAGATACTTAGAAGACAATATCTCTCGATAATTCATTTCCCTAAGTCTGAGCTATTTGGCTTGGAAAATCATCTCAGGGGAAGCACCACCAAGATCCGAGCTGGCTGTAGCCATCGGGCCGATCTTTACAGCATCCTGTGGCCATGAAGTGAGGTTCTGTCTCCCATGATCATCTTCTGGACATGGCCCAGGCTCCACTGGGAGGTGTCCTATGGAAAACGTTGGACAATTTCACGTATAATACACTTTCCAGGAATTTTTAAAAAATACTTTTTTAGAGATAGAATTTTAAGTCCATAATGAAAAAGATTTTTTAGACCACAAAGCATATTATTTAAAGCAGAGTAATTAATTGGTGCAGGAAAAAAATAGTTCAAACAACAAAACAGAAAAAGAGCTCAGAAACAGACCCAGGTGTTTGGGAAATTAGTAGATGAAAGATCTCTAGAGAAAAGGTAAACTATTCAAAATATGGTTCTGAGGATAAATGATAACTGTTTGGAAAACGATTGAAAATTAATTTTTTACCTCACATCATTAACCAAAATATTCCAAGATCTGAACATAAAAACAAAACCTATAAAGCATAAAGAGAAAATATCAGAAAATAGTTGATGACCTTGGGGAAGTGAAGATCTTCTTAAGCAAGACACAAAAAACAAAAGGCCTCAAGGGAAGAAAAAGTGTGTGTGTAAAAGATGCCATAGTCAAGGTCAAAAGGAGAAAAGCGACAAGCTGGACAATTACATTATTTCCAAATAGAGAAAAGATCCAAATCGAGAATATACACAGAATTCCTACAAATCAATAAGCAGACATAAAAAACACCAATGACAAATCATCAAAGGATACTAACAGCAATTTACAGAGTACAAACGCAATGAACATGAGGGGGAAATGCTCAAAAACACACCACAAATGAGGGAAATACAAATCAAGATAGTTTTTTACTCTAACATTGGTGAAAATGAAAAGGTTTGAAAATGTTGAGCATTAATTAAGGAAATGGGCACATCTCCGTACTGTAGTGGAAGTAGAAATTAGTCAGCTACTTCAGAAGACAATCTGGCAGAACTATTAAAATTTAAAATGCACATACCCAGCAATTCTATTTCTGGGCAGTAACACTCCCTCACGTGCCCAGGAAGCATATATAAAAATAAAGATGTTGACTACCTATTTTTCACAAAAACTAGAAAACTAAATGTCTATCAATAAGATAGATAAATATTTGGGAGGCCAAGGGGTGTATCATTTGAGGTCAGGAGTTCGAGGCCAGTCTAGCCAACATAGTGAAACCCCACTTCTAGTAAAAATACAAAAATTAGCCAGGCATGGTGGTGGGTGCCTATAACCCCAGCTACCTGGGAGGCTGAGTCAGGAGAATAGCTTGAATTCAGGAAATGGAGGTTGCAGCGAGCCGAGATTGCGCCACTGCACTCCAGACTAGGTGACAGAACAAGACTCTGTCTCAAAAAACAAAAACAAAAACAGATCAATAGACCCTGAAACATTTTATGGAATACCATGAAGCAGTTTAAAAGAATGAGGTATTTCCATATATAATGACATGTAACAGCACATGTGAAAAAAGAAAATTATAGAAAAATGTCCGCAAAGTGATACTATTCACATTAAAAACAAACAAACAAAAGACAACACACACAGCAATACCATCTACACCTATAATGACAGGCATATACAGTAGGTAAATGCCTAGAATAAATGGTATGAAAAATGCCTTCAGACCTGGGGGTAAAGGAGTGACTATATTTGAAGGGAATATTTCTCTCTTATTGCTACTGTTTTACTATTTCATGAGGAGAACATGTTTATTCATGAGGTATTAGTTTGTTTTCATGCTGCTGATAAAAACATACCCAAAACTGGAAACAAAAAGAGATTTAGGCCAGGCAGGGTGGCTCATGCATGTAATCCCAGCACTTTGGGAGGCTGAGGCGGGTGGATCACCTGAGGTCAGGAGTTCAAGTCCAACCTGGCCAACATGGTGAAACCCCATCTCCATTAAAAATACAAAAATTAGCTGGGCTTGGTGGCGGATACCTGTAATCCCAGCTATTCGGGAAGCTGAGACAGGAGAATTGCTTGAACCTGGGAGGCGGAGGTTGCAGTGAGCCAAGATTGCGCTACTGCACTCCAGTCTGGGTGATGGAGCAAGACTCCATCTCCGAAAAAAAAAAAAAAAAGAGGTTTAATTGGACTTACAGTTCCACTTGGCTGTGGAGGCCTCAGAATCATAGCAGGAGGCAAAAGGCACTTCTTACATGGGTGCACCAAGAGAAAAACACGGAAGAAGCAAAAGCAGAAACCCCTGATAAACCCATCAGATCTCATAAGCCTTATTTACTATCACAAGAATAGTATGGGAAAGACCAGCTCCCATGATTCAATTACCTCCCGAGTCCCTCCCACAACATGTAGGAATTCTGGGAGATACAATTCAGGTTGAGATTTGGGTGGAGACACAGCCAAACCATATTACATGATTTTCAAAATTCGCTATCAAGTTTCTTTTATGGAAGAAACACATTTTTCAAAGAAAACAATAACAAGCAGAAATCACACTCTGCTTAGTTTTAAGACAACTATTTCCTTTATCATGCAAAGGCAGTTTTGTCTGCAACCAAACTGGATTGTGCAGTTCCTTCGCATAGCAAACAGTCTTTCAGGACCTTTCCTGAAGAAAGGGATATTTATGTATTACCATGATGTACATGTCAAGAGGAAGTTCTGGGCAGAGGTTTTAGACAGAGGCCTCCACATAACTGAATCAGGCCAGCAGCTCCATTTAAAGGAAAGAAGCACTTTAGTTTCCTTTCCAACCACTGTCCACTGTGCGCCCTATGGCTGGGGCTCATTACCCAGAATCTCACTTCATCCTCTCATCAATCCCAAGAGAAGAGCTTTACTGCCCATTTCAGAGATGAGGAGCCTGAGGTTCAGATGGATCCAGGAAGGTTCTCAAGCAAATGACTAACGGGCAATTCTAAGTCATGCCTGCCCATCTCAAGCCTGTGCGCTGGCTTCCACCCTGCACTGCCTCCTGCACCGCAGTAAACGGTAGGTTTGGAGATGTGGATGGACTTTGCTCAAATCAATATGTGTACATTAATGTAAAATTTCTTTATATGTAGGTTAAGGGCCAAAAGTGATATCTATAAGAATCCTAAAGAGAAGCTATCATCTTTCCTGTCTCGCCCTTGCAAAAGGACAGTGGTCAGGAATGGGGCTGGATCTGTCACATTTTGGGGAACAGAGATGACCTTAACCTTCAGCACCACAGCAGTTCCAGGGAGCCCCAAATGACCCAAGTCACAGCCAAGAGTTTTAAGACAGATTTCCATCAAGATAACACACTCCCATGTTGGCTGTTCTGGCTCAGTCAGAGAATGCAAATGTTTCTGTAGTTATATTTATTAATAGAGTCCATGGTTAGCCAGGCCTGGCACATGGCTAGGGCTCTATATTGAAACCAATAAGTAAAAGCCTGGAATTTCTATTTTCTTTCCCACTCCTGTTGCTACTGGGGGCCTTTTATCTAGTTCTGTTTTTAATCCAGCAGCCTGCAAGGGGCAGGAAAGAGGCAGGCAAAGTTGTCTAGCAAGGCAGAGTAGAAGGCACACCTGCCCTCCAGATGTCAAGAGCTTTTATAAACGGTAACAACGTATGTAACAAATTTTCCCCAAACTATAATTCTCAGGGAGAGTGGGTTAGGGAAATAAATTTAGAGAGAAGAGTGGCAGATGGGATAGATGGATTCAATTAAAGCAAAGAACATCAAACAATTCCGAGGATGCCTCATTCTAATGGAACATGTCATTTTCTCCTCACTGCCTCCAGGGAACTCCCAACAGTCTAGGTAGGAAGTAGGGTGCTCACATGGTGCCTCAACCCCAGCAGGAGTTTAATATCCTCAAAGGAGAGACCTAATATTCCCTCTTCTTTTCAATAATATGGTGAAGCAGCACATGAATCAGACTAAGTGAATGCAGGATACATATTAGACGCACATCACTACAGAACCAGGTGTTATTCAAATTAAATAGGTATTTTCCATTGTCATCTCCATAGAACAGATTTCTTTATTCGTCTATGGGAGACTCTCCTTTTTAATTAAACCAACCACACTGTCATTTTCCTAAGAAAGATAATAAAATGATAAAAATATTTACATCCTTTTATCTTCCTAAACATTAATCATGAGGGGAAGAGAGTGTTTTGCTAGATAGTTTTATCACATAGACATTATACTAATATGCTTTAAATTACTGTTTTACAGGTCACTTTATCCTTATTAAGGATGTATAAGATTCCTATTGCCTCTAACAGTATTTGTAATTATTTACTACCAAAAGGAATTCAACTCTGTAATAAATTGACCACCATATATAATTGATATATAAGTATTGATATATATATATAATACAGCATGTAAACGTGAACTCTACTTCCAACTGACCTCAATTTTCATCCAAAGTCAAGTGTAAATGTCTAGTAGTTTGATGAGCAATGCTTTCTTTATTCTCTGCCTCTCAGTTATGCAATTTGACTGACAGTCATGTTATCCAACACAGTCGTAGATGGGTTACAGTTTCAACAAGTCAGTATTATTATGTCTATAGTCAATGGAGAAACTGGGGAAGGCTTAGAGTAAAGGAACTCTATAATTATACTCCATAACTAACTGCAACAATGTAGATGTACTCTGTTATCAATTAAATGTGGCAATGCATATAAAGTCTTCTTTTGTAGAGATGCTAAATCACTTTTAGATTCTAGCCCACAATTTACTATGTTGTAGAGTAAAATCATCCCAAATAGAAGGAAACAGTATTTGAGCTGTCAGACCCTCTTCAAGGTCCTGTGTAGTAACCTCCATTTGAGAGATTCTGCCGGGAAAGCAAGCTCATGTTAAAATATGGAACCATTGATTTGTTTCACGGTAACTGAGGTGCCCTGACTTCTGACGATAAGCCACCTTTGATTTTTTTTGAGGGGTTTATAGTGGCTCCCAGGAGAGGAGACAGCATTCTAGAAGCTCAAGTCACTGACTCCCAGCAAGTGGCTCATTCACATGGCTACTAGCAGGATTCAGCTCCTTGCTGGCTGTTGGATTGAGGGCCTCTGTTCCCCACTGGCTGATGACCAGAGCCCTCCCTCAGTTCCCTGCCACACAGGCCTCTCCATAGGGCAGCTTACAACATGCCAGTGGGTTTCCCTTAGAGCAAGCCAGGGCGTGCAAGGGAGAGTAAGAGCAACAGAAGTGACAGCCTTTTTGTACCCTAACCTCAGAAATGACATCCCACCACTTTTGCTATATTCTATTGGTTACAGGCAAGTGACTAAGTCTAGCCCACGCGAAAGGGGAGAGGATTACACAGGGCATGAACGCCAGCAGGTGCAGACCTTTGGGCCACATTAGCAGCTGCCCACACCTTCCTTGCATGCCCAACAACACAGGAATAAACATCAAAATAGATAAGAGAGGGGAAATAGGGAGGCAGAAGGGAAAAGGGAAATGTTCCAGCATCTAATTCCTCATGCCTCAGAGTGCTCAAATTCTCTCTCCCCACCCCCAAATCCGACCCAACAGCGCACCCTCCGATCAGGTGCTCTCTTCAGTCTCACATCTGTCTCCTCTTCTCCACCTGCATAGCACCACCAAAGTTCAGGCTTTCAGTTCTTCACACCACGGATATTGCAGCACTCCTTTTCTAACCAGACTGCATATGCCAATCTTTCTAAGTCACACTTTTAACTCATCTTTATGGTGCAGAAAGCCCTTCAGTAGGTCCTCATTGTCAAACAAAATCAACTCTTTAGGCTGCCATTTGGTGCCTTCCATAATTTAACCCAGGCTTGGGTATCCAAATGCATCACCCCCAAACCCCCAGTAACAATTCTCCACCCCAGGCAAACCATGCTGAACACCCAATTATGCTCAGCTTGAAGCCTCTGCTGATAGCATCATTCACTCCCTCTCCCTCCACAAGACCAGTCTTCACTTTACCATTATAAATCTTTGCCAATTTCCAAGATGCAGAGCAGATCCCATCTTCTCTGTCACACAGTTTCTGTTCACTCCTAACTAGATTTCAGTTCCTCTTATGAATTGACACAGCCCTGAGAAACCACCCCATCTACTGCACAGGCCAGTCCCTGTGTACCTGCCCTTTTTTCCCCAAGGAGTCGGTAAGTTTCACAACTTCCTCCTTCCAGAGACTTCCAAACTGCATCTCTGTGAGAGTGAGGATGGGTCTCATTCATCTTTCTCTCCTGAGGGCAGCTGTTCCATGACAGGCAATGTTGGTTGACTAGGAAAGAAGGAAGGGAGGGAGGGAGGGAGGGAAGGAGGGAGGGAGGGAGGGAATGTCAAGCCCAGGATCTAGCATATAGCAAGAGGTCAACAAGTAATAAATATTTGTTAACATCGCGGGTTCTTAAAATAGGAATTCTTCACCCAGCGACACCTTAGGTACGTAGAAACCCTTCCAAAGAGAGCAAAGGCAAATGCAGTTTATCTGAGTCTGACACAAACAAGCCGACTCACACAGACATCACAACTAAAAGCAAATCCACAGCTCCTCCTTCACTGACCCTCCTAACATCGGCTTAGAGATACAGGGTGCCAAGCTCAGGGACATTATTAGATGGCTCAACTCAGTCAGTACAAAGCAACTTCACATCAGTGCGCTTCAGCTGTGACAACTTGGGAAACAGCAGTGGTGAGAGTTAAAACGGTGCTGAGAAAAGAGAGAAAAAATAAATATCAATTGTGGGGTGGGGGCGGTGTCCATATAGTTTAGATAATTCCTAGTAAACAAAAGTATTTGTTAAAAAGAAGTAACAGAGACTTTTTAAAGCCTTTGTTGCCTACCCCCAGGGAGACGGTGAAAATCTCAACTAAAGCACCCAACGTTCAAAATCCAGAGGAAATCTAGCGCTCCCTTTCTAGCTGGCTAGAGCAGTTAGTCTGAAGTGAATTCTCCCAGGTATCAGATTTCTGGCCAAAGGTTGCCTGCGCAAACCTGGGCCACCCTCGTCTCACCGCAGGGAGCGCTGGAAATGGCTCAGGGGCTAGGCCCGCTAGCATCATCTTCCAAGAGCCGTGAATTAGCCCTCCTGTTCTGCTGACCCTGGAGCAAAGTCCATGCAGTGGTTCTCTAAGACCCGAAAACACGCACCGCGCGGGGAACCTGGGGGTTCGGGAGCCCAGAGTTTTGAGTTTTGCACGCCCCGCAGCCTGAGATGGAAAGGGAGCTCCTCGCGCCCCAAACTCACCTGCGTTTCAGAACCACATCTACCCACTGGTTTTAGCTCCCAGAGCAACTGCAGAATCTCCACGGTCCAAAGTCCTCCAGGAAAGGGGGTGACGGGGGTGAGGGCTGGGAGGCGAGGTCACCAAGGTCCCTTCCGTGGCTCCGAGTGGTGGTGGGGGCGCAACCCCTCTCGGCTCCTCCCCACCAAGCCGTCGGGACCCCCGCGGGGGCGTCTCGCGGTGGGCGACAGGGACCCGGGGAGACAGGGACAAGCTGGAAGCAAGAGCTGCCTGCAAAAACTTTCGGTCCTCCAGCGGAAACTCTGCGGGAAAGACCACCCTTCTTTCGGCCCCGAGTCGGGCCTCTCTCCGCACGCCCGACCTCTGCGCCCCGGCTCGGGAGGCGCCGCCGCCGCCGCATCCCGGCTGCCGGGTGCGCTGCAGCCTCCGCTCTCCGGCACGCGGCGCTCGCCCGGCCGCGCGGCCCCTCCCCGGCAGGCAGGCGGGCGGCCCCCGGCGGGCGGGCGCGGACTGCAGGCGCCTCTCTGCTGCCCCTGGCGGCCGCGGGAGCGCGAGCCCCGCCGAGCCGGCTCCGGGAGCCAGAGCGCCCGCCCCTCCTCCGCTCCCTCTCCCCTCCTCCTCCGCCGCCCTCCTCCCATCCCGCCCTTCCTCCCTCCCTCCCCCTTTCAGAACACTCAATGTCGGAACGTTCCGAAGATGACGTCGGAGCGTTCTCGAATCCCGTGTCTCTCGGCTGCTGCTGCCGAAGGAACAGGGAAAAAGCAACAAGAAGGAAGAGCAATGGCGACACTGGATCGCAAAGTGCCCAGTCCGGAGGCGTTTCTGGGCAAACCCTGGTCCTCCTGGATCGACGCCGCCAAATTACACTGCTCCGACAGTAAGAACCCCACCGCCTCCTCCTCCTTTTATTATCCTGTAACCTTTCCATTCACCTAGAGCCACTGGGAAAAAGTGTGTGTGTGAGAGAGAGAGTGGCCCCCGGTGTCCTCCATGCTTCTCCCTCTCTCTCTAAATAAATACACACAGAGACAGATCATCAATGCACAGGGAGGGCCCGGCTGCCAGGGCTGTCTGTCTGTCTGTCTGTGCCCGGCTCCCCGTGGCAGCCCGCGGGGTGGGCTCGCAGCCCCACGGTGTTGTCCGTTTAAAAGGCTACTCTGTTGCTGCTTGCATAGTTTTTTGGGTACCTATCTGGGCCAGGTAGATGAAAACCCGGACTTGGGAGAAAATGTTGCATTGTCAATTTTTGAAAGAATTTCATATACAGTATTTATATCGATCTGTTTGCAAATAAACACTCTCCCTCCCCCCTTGACTTTGGCTTTTTTCCCCCCTTTTTTCCTTATTTTCTGTTTTCCTTTTCTTTTTCATCTGCAGATGTAGATTTAGAAGAGGCTGGAAAAGAGGGTGGAAAAAGCAGGGAGGTTATGAGGCTTAATAAAGAAGGTAAGTGGAGCTACTGGCATTTTAGTGTTAGCATGTGTGGCAGAATCTTCACAGGATTTCGAATATAATGTGAATTGTTCTGCTGGGTACAGAGTGACTAAGGCTTGTCAAAAATTGAGCACGCCCAGGTGACTACTGCTTCATGTTAACTTCTTTCAAAGTATAAATACAACGGGGGGGTAAAGGGGGGTGAGACTGTTGAAGGCAGAAGTTTACTGCACTTCAGTTGGAGTCCACGTTTGAACCTTCTGATGCATATCTGCCATGCTCCTCGGGAGCATCATTGCCAAATGGTGGGGCGTTAAAATCTCTGAAATGAAGAGTGGGGCTCCCTTCACAACATCCCATCCTTTCTTGTGGGTGAATGCACAACAGTTTAATGAACCCCACATGGTCAGTCATTCCAGCAGCTACTTCTCCACTCGCCATTGAAAACCATTGTACGTGGCAAACCCTTGCAGCAAGTTACATTTCGCCCGATTTGCATTTGGTCACAGATTGTCACGTGGCAAGCAGGGTTAGGGGCATCTGTGTGTGCAGTGCCCCAGCTAGTCGCCCTCTCTTTTCCCAGCATGGAAATACAGTACCTGAAATGGGACACACTGAGTAGATAGGTCATCCCAGACCAAGACATGCAAGAGAAGCCACAACCTGCTGGAACTGGGCATCAAACACACATGGTCGTCATAAATAAATCATATCCTGTTCGCATTTGCAAGCCTTCGGTATGTAACTCTGGCCTATGGGCTTCAAATGGAGCAACTCCAGGGGCCACTTGCTGCTAAGCAAATGGATGGGTTCATTTGAATTGATTCAGTAACTGATGTCTTATAAACATAATTGGCTGAAATTGGGGGTGGGAAGATGGCACAAGGGGGCGGAAGAGGTTAATATTGAAAGAGTTCAGACATAAGTAGGCCGTAGGTGCACTGGTCATCCCAAATAAATGGAGAGAAGACAGTTAGACGCCAAAGAATGGTCCCCCTCATAAAATGGGATATCACCCTGGAAGGCAGCTGAATCCTGCGTGGAAAGATGGAACTCATTTTGTGAATCGACACTTCAGTTAGTTGGTTTTCTGTGCCCAATCATTTCCTGAGCATCCACTGAGAAGAAACTTTGCACTTCAGAAAAAAATCACATGAAGGTTAAAATGCATGCATATTCAAGGACAGTTTCCTAGCATAGTGTTTCTGCTAATTAAGCACTTTGGGAACAAAACATTATTCTAAAGATGTTTGCTTCTAAATATCTTAGTGTGATCTTGACATGTGTCTTCAGGATGCACGAGGGATTGATGTCAAGTGGACTTCTTACAAGTGGCAGCTTATTTGCGTTAAATATCCGTGTGTGGGCAGTGGGAAGCATCACTAGAGGTTATTTTTCTTCACAGACAAACTCTTGAGATCTCTAAATGTTTGCAAGACTCAGTTATCAGGCTACTGGCAACGTGTCCACAAAAGATGATGAGGCTGCGGAAATCTTTAAATTAAAGTTGAGTAAAGGTCATGGCATGGCACAGGATCGGTACCTCTCAAGTCTGGGTGACAGGTTATGACTATCACACATAAAACTCACATCCTTTCCCCCCAGTTCCTGTTTCTATTTCAAAAGACTCTTGTTCTCAGATTCTCTTTGCCTCATGAGAAATGGATTCTTTTTTCTTTTCTTTTTTTTTTTTTTGAGACAGAGTCTCACTCTGTTGAGAGGCTGAAGTGCAGTGGCACGATATCGGCTCACTGCAGCCTCCGCGTCCTGGGTTCAAGTGATTCTCCTGCCTCAGCCTCCCGAGTACCTGGGATTACAGGCGCCCGCCGTCACGTCCAGCTAAGTTTTGTATTTTTAGTAGAGATGGGGTTTCACCATATTAGCCAGGATGGTCTCAATCTCTTGACCTTGTGATCCGCCTGCCTTGGCCTCCCACAGTGCTGGGATTACAGGCGTGAGCCACCACGCCCAACTGAGAAACATTCTTTTAAGAAAAAGTGAAAAGCTCTCCTTTCCTCAGAAGTCACAAGTGGTATATCCTGCTTATTAGGTCCTTTGTCCTGTACAAAGATGTAGCTCCTAATTATACACATTTGCATTAAGGACACCCACTGTTCAGTGTAACTTGAAATTGCTAACTTCACCAAAAAATAGCCATATATGGGCTGAAATCTCTTTGTTCACAGGCCTGGTGGAACAGACTTGGGTGAGCAAATCCCAGTGGTCTTTCTGGTATATATGCACTTAGTTTTCTTTTCTTTTTTTTTTTTTTCGATGGAATTTCATTCTTGTTGCCCAGGCTAGAGTGCAATGGCACGATCTCGGCTCACCACAACCTCTGCCTTCCAGGTTCAGGCGATTCTCCTGCCTCAGTCCCTGGAGTAGCTGGGATTACAGGCATGTGCCACCATGCCCGGCTAATTTTTTGTATTTTTAGTAGAGACAGGATTTCTCCATGTTCATCAGGCTGGTCTCAAACTCCCAACTTCAGGTGATCCTCCTGCCTTGGCCTCCCAAAGTGCTGGGATTACAGATGTGAGCCACCGTGCCTGGCGACATGCAGTTTTCTTTATACGTAAAATATCTATATAGTGAATATATATTACCCCATGGTGAGAAATTGAAGGGTTGAGCTGACACAGGGTGTTTGGTTACCTGGATCTCCAGTAATGCTTGCCATGGGCCCTCTTGTTGGAGTAATCGACAAAGTCTTGGGGTGGATACATGTTTGTGGATGGGTCACTGCAGGACAGAAGTAGCCTGTGTGTGGCTGTGTGGCTGTGTACCTGTACATATGAACGTATATAGATTGTCCTTAACACTGTCGGCTTTAAGCAGGTCTTGAGAAGAAATCTGGGCTTTAATGGCAATGAATGAACAAAATAAAGATTAGAAATTCCAGTTGAGAAATAGAGGGAGGTGATTCCAATTTTGATATCATTTTTTTCCTGTGGTAAAGTATACATAACATAAAATTTACCATTTTAACCATTTTGAGTCTATAATTCAGTGGCATTAAGTACATTCATAGTGTTACGCAACTATCATCGCTCTCCATTTCCCAAATTTTCCATCATCTCAGTCAGAAACTCTGTACCCATTATACAATCCCTCCGCATTCCCTACTCCTCTCAGCCCTCGTAACCACTGTTCTACTTTCTGTCTTTATAAAGTTGCCTATTCTAATGCCTCATTTAAGTGGAGTCATATAATCTGTGTCCTTTTGTATCTGGTTTATTTCACTCTGCATGTCTTCATAGTTCATCCATGTTGTAGCATGGACCAGCACTTCATTCCTTTTTAAGGCTGAATAGTATTTCATTGTGTATATGCACTACATTTTGCTAGCCACTCATCTGTTGGTGGACATTTGGGTTGTTCCCACCTTTTGTCCATTTTGAATAATGCCACTATGAACATTGGTGTCATACGATATTTTTAGTGGACTAAACTCAGGAAGAGAAGTTAGGCTGGAAATGTGAAATGAGAATTATTTTGCTTTCTGCCTCTATCTGCCCACAACTTTAGAAGACATAGCAAGGGCTTGCAGACTTTTTCAATACCTTGATTACTGTAATATAGTTCCCCATTCCTCACTCCTTTAAACTTTCTTTTAATTCTTTCCATTTCTTTCTGTTCTCCACCCCTAATGTATAAAATGTTAATTGGATGCTTTGAAATGTCTGTAATAAAGTTTTCACATCATTGTTATTATTTCATCTAAAATTAGCTAAATTATAGCCAAGAGGAATTTGCCAAATACTTTTTTTTTTTTTTGAGATGGAATTTCACTGTTGTTGCCCAGACTGGAGTGCAATGGCATGATCTCAGCTCACTGCAACCTCCACCTCCCAGGTTCAAGCAGTTCTCATGCCTCAGCCTCCCAAGTAGCTGGGATTACGGGCATGTGCCACCACACCCGGCTAATTTTGTATATTTCGTAGAGATGGGGTTTTACCATGTTGGCCAGGCTAGTCTCAAATTCCAGACCCCAGGTGATCCACCCGCCTTGGCTTCCCAGAGTGCTGGGATTACAGGCGTGAGCCACTGTGCCTGGCCCCAAATACTTTTGAATGTTGTCAAGTCATCACCTGGGTTCAGAAGGCATTGCTAGTTCCATGGGTGGATATGCTTAGGTGGGGTTATATCCAGGACAACCTGGGCACTTGAAGGAGGAGAGTGCTTTGAGGTGGTTTCCTACATTTTGATCTATGCTCTTTGGAAGTCATTTCCCTTCTCTGGGCCGATTCACTCATATTTAAAGTAAGGGGGGGTGGGACTAAATGTCCTTTAAGGTCCCTTTGAGACCTCTGAACCCAAGCTTCTGTATTGAATGTACCTTTGAGATGCAGTTACACCAGGCAAACTGTTTCTAAAGAAACCTAAAAAAAAAAAAAACAAAAAAACTCAAGCCCTCACATTAAAAATATCTTAAACTACTTCAAAAATAACTGGGTTTATTTTCTCAATTTATAACTTCCTGGTGGCAAAAATCACTGCATCTGATACACAAGCAATATTCTGCTGCAAATCATTTGTGAATGGTACCTGGCCTTCAGCATTCTGAGAAGAGTGGAGTTCTGAGTCCAAAACCCAATGTGTTCCCACAGTGAGGAATGATTTGACCTCAGTCAGCTTGGATCAGTCAGGCATTCAGATTTCCTGAGAGGAGGAATCCCAGAAACCTTAGCCTGTGAAAGGTGTTTATGAGAGAAAATTTCAAGGACAGCCATTCTTCTATGGTAACCTTTTCAAATAGTTTCCTCTTCAGCTTGGTAGATTTATCTGAAGACTTTTTTCAGGCTAATTAGGGAAAAGCTCTCAGTGATTTAGAAAGATGTTCCCCTTGCCTCACCTGAAGTTTTTTTTTTAAAGAATGCCAATTCGTAGATAAGGAATAGGGTTCCTATGGCTCATAAGTGTCCCTAACTATAAAACAGAGATAAAAATAGGGTTGTTGTGGTGATTAAATGAGATAATACAAAAGGGCTTAGCATAGAGTAAGTGCCTAATGAATGCTGGCTTTTATTATTATTATTTATTAATGAAGCTAGCTCTAGAAAACGTTATTCTAATTAACTAGGATTTTAAACTAATCTGTGATGAAAAGAAAAGATATCTAGCAGAAACTTTATTTTTAGAGTAAATCATTTTATTATAGTTTCATGAAGCTAACGATTTTTTAAAGAAACAATTTCTATGGATATCAGTTTTTTGTTTTGTTTTTTTTTTTTGAGACAGAGTCTCGCACCGTTGCCCAGGCTAGAGTGCAGTGGCGTGATCTTGGCGCACCGCAACCTCCACCTCCTGAGTTCAAGTGATTCTCCTGCCTCAGCCTCCTGAGTAGCTGGGTCTACAGGCATGTGCCATCACACCCGGCTAATTTTTTGTATTTTTAGTAGAGGCGGGGTTTCACTGTGTTAGTCAGGATGGTCTCAATCTCCTGACCTCGTGATCCACTCGCCTCGGCATCCCAAAGTGTTGGGATTAGGGGCATGAGCCAAGGCTCCCAGCCGGATATCATTGTTTTTAATGAAGTGCAGTTAAGTGATCATTGCTAAGTTTTGTCAAGAGCTAGAGAAAAATACTTAGGCTGTACATAGCCTATGGCTAGGAAGAGTTTATACAAAGTTGTTTCTAGGGTCTGGGAAATCTAAATAATTTTTTTAAATGATAGAGAAGTTGTTTTATTTTATCACTGAGAAAAAATAGTCCTCGTAGATTGCTGTTTGGGTCTCTTGGAAGCAAGCACTTGTCACTTTGAAAACTTGCCTGTGTTTTAAAGTTCTCACGTGTTTTGTTGTGATATCAATAAACTGGTGGAAAGCTTCCAATTGGAAAAGTGTGCTGAGGCCAGTAAGATATTGCTGTGACCATAAGAGTTCGCCATTCTTTTGAGATGCTGGTGGAATTGGACTGGAATATAGGAGGATGCAGAGAACATAGGAGCACACTCAGCTCGAGTTTAGGATTCTTGCTGTCATAGCTGGATGGGAGCAGTTGGAGAAAAAGGTGGCACCTGACCTGGTAAGAATGAAGTATTCTTAGAATCCAAGCCAGGGAAGCCAGCAGTCGGCCATGGAGATTTATGGGAAACTGGGCAGGCTTCCCTTTATCATTATACAGACAACTCTGTTATCTATGATAATAGGAGATGGGAAGACACGAAGTCCACAGATTACACAGATAAACCTCATTTTTACCATTAAGTTCAGCTTCATTCCTCATTAAGCCTACCTTCCTCCCCTTTTGCTAACAAGCAGTAACATTTGTTCACTTTGGTGTTTCATTATCATCTCTCTTCTCTGGCCCAGCTTTTGGGATGGAAGCCCGGGAGAGATGGAGTGGCTCAGAGGCGATAAGGAGGAAAGATGAGAAGGAGAAAAGGAGAAAGGCTTGGAGAGCTATATGCTCTACAGGTGCAGCCCACTGCTGGAGCAGGGGCTTACCACAGTCAACGCAGCACAGCTGAGAGAGGACATCCTGATCATCCAGTTTGGAAAATACAAAGCTTCTAAAATGAGTACTTCTTTATACACACAATTATTTCCTTGTGCCTGGGTTCCCATGTGGAGGAAAAGCGTCTCTGGCTCCTTCCACAGCAGGAAGCTAGGATGGACACACGGAAACACTGTATGTGATTTTGCCTTCTTTGTAAGTTACCCTGTACCAGGGTCTTATCTAATGTCATTCTATGAGAATAATGTTTTACTGCTAGAAGATGTAGACCGTTAGACACACACACACACACACACACACACATTCATTTTTAAACTACTTATTATTTTTTAATAATGTTCACGTTACAAAATTCAAAAGGCTATCCAAGTGGAAAGTAAGTCTCTCTCCCACCCCATCCCCGGTTGCTTGTTATCCTTCCAAAGATATTCTGTATGCATTCAAGTAGATACATACATCATTTTGTCTTCTTGTTCTCACGTGAATGATAGAAAGCTATAGTATTAGCTGGTATCTTGCCATTTCCATTTATCTTAGAGAGCTGTCTGTATCAGTTCATAAGGAGTCACCATGTTCTCTTTTGGTGCCTGCATAGTAGGGTAGCAATGTAAGCCTCTGGGTGTCTTGCTAAGTTTTTAATACCCTTTACTGCTTTCTTGGCCTCTCTCATGCATTTGACCTGGAGGGAGCTCTCCTGATGTGCCAGCACTGGGCTAGATACCTGGGACACAGCAGTGAAGAAGCACAACCCCTGCCTGCCCTCAGGGTGCTTCTAGCCTAGTGGCAAAAGCACAGGTGGACCCTGATGAGTGCTCTGAAAGAGAAACTCAGGTGCTGCTGGAGGGCGTTGGGTTAAGTCCGGGGTGGGGGCGGGGTGCTCAGTGCAGGCCTCCCAGAGGAAATTTTATGTAAGCTAAAACCTGGGGGATGCATGGAAGTTACCCATGTGTGAAGCTGGGCAGGACGGAGTTAGAGGAAACGACAGGCATAAAGGCCCAAATGCCAGAGAATATAGACTGTTCTGAAACCAAAAGATCCTTTTGCCAGAGTAAAGATAGCAAAGCAGAGAGTAGTATAAGGTTTCTCACCAGCAGCACCACTGAAGTTTTGAGCCGGATGCTTCTTTTTAGGGGCGCTGTCCTGTGCGTGGCAGGATGCTGAGCACCATCCTGCGCCTCCACCCACTAGATGCCAGCAGTGCCTCCCTCCCCTCCCCCAAGTTGGGACAACCAAAAATGTCTCCATCCATTGCCAAATGTTCCCTGGGGGACACATCACTCTGATGGAGAATCAGTGGCTGGTGAGGCTGGAGAGGTAAGAACACAGGAAAAATAGACTAAGATACTCACAGAAATATTCTGCCAATATCTGTCCATGTGTTAGTTCTTCAGCCCATGTTAGTCAGCCTTATCAATTACTCAGCAGATATACCTGGACTGTGACTGTCCCCTGGCACTGAGCTACATTTGGGAGAATCTAAAGAGAGAGAAGACTTGGTCCCCCAGGGAACCCTCCTCCACACAGTTCCCAAGATGAGTCCAGTCTGTGGTCACAATAGTGGGTTGCAGGTTCTAATTCTGGGTGGCCCAACCCTCCTTCACTGTGGGTGGAGGAGACCCCAAAGCATCAATTCTGGTAATGATGGCATTTATTACACAGCGGCCCCCGATGTCAAAAGCACCACAGTGAAGCATTAAGGATTTCCGTTTGTATTTAAAGCCAGGCTGGAAATACAGCTGGCGTTCTCTGCAGTTTGATTACCCAGGGGATATGTCTGAAACGGGGATGCACATGACGGAAAGCAAAGTGGCCAGTGTCACCATTTCCATGTTAGAACGGGAAAGTACAAAGGGCAGGGGAGGGTCTGATTCCTGAGGCCTTCTGACCTGTGTACCAGGTGGTCTGCAGCACCAGTTAAGAGTGGGAGGCCATGTTGATGCTTTCAGCCAACAGTTCCCAGGGGCCTGTCGCCTCTGCTGCAGAATTGATTTAGAAAACTTAGGCAGATTTGTTTCTGTATGGTTTTCTGGGTTGGTTGCATTTATATCCTTCAGGCTAACCTTCTTTCGTTTATGACATTTTGTTTCATTCATGTTGTCCTTCAGAAGTAGACGTAAGATGCTAGTAGCCGACGCAGTGAGACCTTGTCCTAGTCAAATCCCTCTTCTCTAAGGCCCCACACCCTGAGGTGGCCCACTAGTCACATCTGGAGGCAGTGATCACTGAGTGATTGCAGTAATCAAACATAGCTGTAATGGAGAGGAAGAGCTTTAGCTGGTGGGTTCTACTTTTTCAGAATATTATAGAAACTGAGCAGCAAGGACTGACTTCTGTGTGTCTGTCTCCCAAAACTCCCAGTCGAGTGTTCTGCTGATGACGTGCTCCCAGCTAACACCATTTGGCTGGCTTTCTCTTCCTCTCTTCTGTGGTAGGGCTCAGACTGCCAAATGGACCTGGATTTGGACCCTGAGGCGCTTGAACTAATGATGAAACCTCAGGAAATCCCTTCTTGCAAGTGGGCTGAGGCTACAGCACAGGATCTGAATATTCAGGGGCTAGACCTGGCTGCCCTAGTCGTCTATAAGTAAAGCTGGAACTCTGCTGTGGGGAAAGCATTGTTTTTCTGGAGATGCTTTATCCTTGTACCTGTGGTTTCTCAACACAATTCTGCTTGCCAATTTTGAGGGATCAGGTACTTACAGAAGAAATGGAAACCAAATAAATACTCTCTAGGGCAGGACAAAGTGGCACCAGGTCACCATAGTGGAGAAGATAAAAGTGAGTCGATGACGGGCTCTTTGAACACAGAAGCACTTATCGGTGTACCTGATTCTGTGATGCTAATTGTAAATCTGTGAACATTAGTGGTGTAAGGATACCCTTAACTGTAGGGGGAGTGGGAGTTATGTGACCTTACCCCAAGACATCGACAGGCCATAGAGTCCTGGGGTGGGGTGGGGACACAGGACACCCAGTCCGATGATACTAACCGCTGATGAGTCCAGCATTCCAGAAGTAGGGAAGATGGTGGAGGCATGGTCCCAGTTTGGTTATATCAGACCAAGGTGATGGTCCAGTTCTTAAAAAGTATATGAGCCACAAAAGGACGAATACTGTGTGATTCCATTTATATGAGGTTCCTAGAGTAGTCAAATTCGTAGAGACAGAGAGTGGAATGGTGGATATTCAGGGGCTGGGGGAGGGGAAATGGAGAGTTAGTGTTGACATGATACAGAGTTTCAGTTGGGGAAGATGAAAATGTTCTGTTATCAGGACACACACTTAAAAAATGGTTAAAATGGCCGGGCGCGGTGACTCACACCTATAATCCCAGCATTTTGGGAGGCTGAGGCGGATGGATCACAAGGTCAGGAGATAGAGACCATTCTGGCTAACACTGTGAAACCCCTTCTCTACTAAAAATATGAAAAAAAAATTTAGCTGGGCATGGTGTCATGCACCTGTAGCCCCAGCTACTCAGGAGGATGAGGCAGGACAATCACTTGAATCCAGGAGGCAGAGGTTGCAGTGAGCTAAGATCGTGCCACTGCACTCCAGCCTGGGCAACAGAGCAAGACTCTTATCAAAAAAAAAAAAAGGTTAAAATGGTAAATTTTATGTTATAAGTATTGTACCACACACAAAAATGTTCATTGGCATTGCAGGCTTGGGAGCTTAGTGGAGTATTATTCAAATCTTGACCATTTATTGGCTATGTATTAAATTAAGCCTCAATTTCCACTATTCTTTTTTCCAGAGTGGGAATAATAGTACCTCTCAGAATTGTTGTGGAAATAAATGAGATGCTATGTGGTATAAAGTAGATACTCAGTAATGTAAGCCTTTGTTGTGAGGATCGTTGTTTTTAGCAGGCACTTGGGTCTTTGCCTTTGTCTTAGAGCTGCCACTTCCAGGGGACAGACTGCGTCCTTACTGCTCCAAGGGTGTGCCCGGGGCTCACCAGACATCTTTTGTCAACATGCGTGTCTCCAGTTCTTTAAGGTTGCCAAGAATAAAGACAAAGGGATTGGACTGGTGTCCCTGTACTGTTAGTTTCAAGAGTGAATCTGTTTCAGTGTTTTACAAAGTGTGTTCGTTCTGGAGACCCTGCTGTGTTGTCCCATGGGTACTTCACAGCCCCGGCCCCAGGCTGCAGTCATACCAAAACAAAACAACCGGGAGTGAAGCACAGGAACCAGGAATGTGCTTTTTTTAAAATTTTATTTTTTTGAGAGAGCGTCTCTCTCTCTCACCCAGGCTGGAGTGCAGTGTCGTGATCAAGCTCACTGCAGCCTCGATCTCCAGGGCTCAAGCCATCCTTCTACCTCAGCCTCCCAGGTAGTTGGGACTACAGGCATGTGCTGCCATGCCTGCCTAATTTTTTTGACTTTTAGTTGAGACAAGGTCTTGCTGTGTTCCCCAGGCCGGTCTCAAACGCCTGAGCTCGAGTGATCCTCCCACCTCAGCCTCTCAAAGTTCTGGAATTACAGACGTGAGCCACCGCACCTGACCAGGAACGTGCATTTTAAACAGGCTCTGCAGGTGGCTCTGATGTTTTCTGAACTTTGAGAACTGCTACTTTGGTTGAGAGAAGTGGCTCTCAACCCTGCCTACCTTGAAAATTCCTTGGGAAGTTTTTTAAAAGCAAAGATACCAGGACCAGCCGCAGAGATTCTGATTCTTTAGGTCCAGTTTCAGGGGTTCTAAGGAGCTGCTTATATGTTTGCTTTTGGAGTTTTTTGTGGGTTTCTTTTACATTTATTTTTCTGGTACCTATTGGGTTAAACACAGCCCACCTTATGTGTTTTTTTTTTAAGTTACAGTCCTAGTTGTCTTTTATCGGGCATTAAGTAGGTGCCAGGCACAGGGCTAACTGTGCATGTTTGCATGTAACCCTCATGACCACCCTATGAGGCAAATCCTGTTATCAGCCCTATTTCCGAAATTGGGAAGCTGAGGCTCAGAGAAGTTAAGTGATTTACCCAAGGCGACATAGCTGGGAAATAGTAGGGCTGCCTTTAACCCCAAGGCAGGCTGATTCCAAAGGCTGAACTCTAAGCACTGTGTCCTGATGTCTGTCATCATAGGAGCAGGGTTAGGACTAAGGGGAAGCAAGCAAGCGCCCAGGACACATGTTTAGGGAGGGGCTCACGTGGGCTTCTGCAAGTGCAGAGTGAGTGCTCCGTAAGCATTGCACCTGGGCACCTGGCTTGACTCATCCTCTCACCATCCTTGCCCAAGAGAGCATGTTCTTTAAGCTAAATGGCAAGGCCAGGCTACCTTTCCTTCCCCCTTGCCTGTGTAAGCCAGTGGCCTGCTGATAGGGCCCTGGGTCTCCCCATCAGGGAAACACTCTCTCATCCCAAGGCTCCAGCTTTGGGGCCTCTGTGGTCAGAGTTCTGGCCTCAGGGAAATCACAGGAGCTAATGCAAACTCTGTTCCTTTTTGGGAGAAGGTGTTAGCAAAGATGGTTGCCAAGCAACTCCAGGGGCATCTGTCTACAGTGATGATTTCTCTCTTTTTTCCTCCTTTTGAACATCTTCTAGGCTGCTGTTCAGTTTCCATCGTGGCATTGGGGCTGCTGTTCAGTTTTCCTAGTGGCATTGGGATTGTTAGTGATTTCACGAAGGGTGCGTTCCCTGGAGCGGAGATAGCTTTTCAATACCGCCACACTAGAGGTGTCCTTTTGATGGTGATATGCTTGCTAAGTGGGTGTGAAAGTCCTTTGCCTTCTTCAGCAACAGTGATGCCCTAGTTGTCACTAGCTTTGAGAGGGCAGTGACAAAGAGGATTCTTTGGATTGGAGTAGCTGGGAAAGGCACAGAATGCATCTCTCATATGAGGACAGGACGATGTGGCAGCATTTACTTCCCATGACGTTGGATTTCACCCATTCTCCATTAACTGGGGCCCCTAAGCATTTTGTAGTGATTGCCCTGCTTATCCCAGAGGAGCTGGTGACAACCCCCACACTTGTCTCTCCCTCAGTGGTTTTAGAGACCAGGGGAGTCCTTGACAGTCCTTTCCTCCTCAGTGCTGTCCCCTCTCCTACTTAGTCACCTCCTCTGTGTGGGGTTTCAAGTGACCTTCGGTGGACCCCAGACCCAGTCTACCAGCTGGTGGTTTGATTCTTCCGATAATGACCAGGAGCTTGCGGGTTCAAGCACCTTTTACACTTGATGGGACAGAATCCCACTCAGACTGGCAGGAAGAGGGTGATCCATTGGAAAAGAGGAACCGGTCACTTTTTTGGGTGGGGAGGGGCAGTAGCTCTGTTGCCCAGGCTGGAGTTCAGTGGTGCAATCATAGTTCACTGCAGCCTTGACCTCCCAGGCTGAAGTGATCCTCCCACCTCAGCCTCCCTCCCAAGTAGCTGGACCACAGGTGCACACCACCATTCCTGGCTAATTTTTTCTACTATTTGTAGAGATGGAGATCTCTGTATATTGCCTAGGCTGGTCTTGAATTCCTCGGCTCAAGCAGTTCTCCCATTCGGCCTCCCACAGTGCTGGGATTGCGGAGTCAGCCGCCACACCCACCGACACTGGTCACATCTGGTTAAGGTTGACTCTCTTTGGCCGACCCTTGTACAACAGCCCTGTTAGCTGAGTCCCCAGACTCCAGGCTTCTGTTCCCTTGAGTCACTCCCTCAGTCTCTGTGTCCCTCCTCATCATCGTTTGCAGAAGCAGGGCAGGACCCAGAGAGAATTAGGGACTCGTATGAGTCCTGCCACTTTCAGTGGCTGAGACAGAAGACTTAATGGCAGAACAGAAACCCGGTACACAATCCAGGTTAAAACAGAGCAGGGGCTTATTTGCTTTCCAAATGGAGCTGTTGGGGATTTCTTTAAATAGTAGACAACCTAGAGGTTTTTGAAAATCATATTTGCTTCACAGAAGTTTTCATGGCACCTGCTTTTGTGCCCTTTCTGCCAGCTCCTCCCTCTGAGACCAGGCTTTGCCCTCACTGTGCTCTGCGTTTGCTCTGGACCCTGGCTCCTGATCACACCCCAGGTGGTCCCTGTGTGTGGTGATTCTAACATGCCCGCTGCTTGCCTGACCTCTCCTCCACCCAGTGCTCATCTCACCCCCAGGTGCCATGCTAGACAGCCCCTCACGGATGTCCTTGTACATCTCAGACGCCCCTAGGCCCAAGTGCAAGCCAAGCCTCTGTGTTTTCCCCATCACTATCTTTAGAAAGACCCCCTCCTGCTCTCCTCCCTCCCATCTCAGCAATTCCCTGCACCTCTCCATCTCTCTCCGCTCCCCCACCCCACCCCAGCTTACCTGCCTCATAGCCTACCTAGATTTTTATAATAGCTGTTTAATTGGTCTTCCTGTCTCCGTCTTCCCTGCACACCACTTCAAAAATTAATCTTCTGAAAATTCACATTTATCAGTTTGTTCCTCAAGTGTAAACCTCTCAGCACTTCCTCATCAACCTCAGTTAAAGCAACATTTAAAGTCCTCAGTCCCTTCCCATCCGGACAGGTAGCCTGCCCTTTGCAGCAGCACTTTGGACAAGTGGAGTCTTTTCCTTGTCCCCCTCTCTGCCTCTGCCTGCTCTCTGCATCTACTGTATTCCCCTTCCCCCCTTCCCCCCTTCCCCTAACCCCTGGCCCCCCTTCCCCAGGGCCAGCCGTACTTACTAAGGAAGCCTCCCCGCCGTCGCTTGGGCCACCCGCCTGCACGTCCTCTGCACCCTGTGCATGCTGGCCATGCCAGCGTGTACTTTACCCCTAAACCTCACACTTCCTTGCACTGCTGCAGACTCTTCCCATGGTCTACCTGTGTCTTGTCATCATAGCTGCATTCGAATCTTCTGGAGGCAGGGTGGAGGAAGAGCGATCATATTATCGCCTTTTCTTTCCTAAGTTATCTTTGAACCAGCAAAGTATTACAGTTCGACTAAGCATCTTGTTTTTCAGGCACCTGTCTTGAAATACCTGTATTGTCTTTTTCTTTTTTTCTTTTTTTTTAAGAAAATCATGGTAAAATACAAATAACATAAAATTTACCGTATTAACCATTTTTAAGTGTAAAGTTCAGTTATGTTAATGACACTCACGTGGTCATGTAGCCAATCTTCATGACTCTTTTCATCTTACAAAATTGAAACGTCATACCCATGAAACAACAGTTCCTGTTTGTATTTTCCTTTTTAAAACTCAGTCTGGAGATGGCCAGTGAGGTTTTTGATTCACCATCTGACATTTTGAAGTTGTTGAGACTCTAAGAACTGGCAAGACTCCTGAAGTTTCTGTCCAAGAGGATAGCTGGAGCTACAGTGCAAAATCCAGCTCACCTTGGTGCATTAGCTCCAGCGCCCTAGGTCAGCAGAGAGAATTCCATGGAAAAATGCTACCTCTGGTGCACAGAGTCACAGACATCTTTGAGCACCTAAAGTTTTTCCTTTAGTATTCGGTAGTAGCCCCCACCCTGCAGCATTCTTTCTTCTTCGCCCTTGCAGGTCAGTGTGAAAATTTTTCACACGTATAAGAAGGTTGAAATAATGGTACCATGATCACCTGTAGAATTAATTGTTAATTCCCATTTTGTCTTATTTGTTTTCTTATAAAGATATGGATATGTTTCTATATAAAGATATATCTGTATATGTGTCTTATAAAGAATATACAGTCATGCATTCCTTAATGATGGGGATGTGTTCTGAGAGGTGTGTCATTCAGTGACTTCCTCGGTGTGCAGTAGGCTGTGCCATCCAGGTTTGTGTAAGTTCACTCTGATATTCCTATTGGTATAACCTGTTGCTCCTGGGCTACACACCTGCCCAGCGTGTTGCTGTACTGAATACTGTAGGTAATTATTGTAATACAATGGTAAGCTCTCGGGTCTCTAAACAGATTGAAACATAGAAAAGATACAGTAAAAATGTGGTATTATATACTCTTATGGGACCACTGTATATGTGACCCATTGTTGACCAAAGTGTCATTTATGTGACTGTGTGTCTATGTATATGTATGTGTGTATATATATATTTATATTTCTGTAGCATTTGAAAATAAGTTGTAAACATCACGACACTTCCCTTTTAAATATTTATCATTTTTTCACATCTTGATTGTGCCACCTTGAGCTGTTCGCTTAACTTCTCAGAGCCTCATCATACGTAAATATGTATGTATGTTTTTGCAGAACTATTTGGTAAGTCACAGACAGCATGACACCTCTAAATACTTCAGCATGCATCTCGTCTCCTAAAATTAGAGGCATTCTCTGACCTAATCATAATACCGGTATCACACTTAGAAAACTAATGGTAATTCCATACTCACATCTAATACCTAGTTCTCATTCAAAACTCGCCTGTCATGTCCCCACCTCCAAAAGCTTATAACTGCATTTTTCAAACTAGATCCTGTTATGGTTCATGTATTGCATTTGATTGTTATATCTCTTCAGTAGTTTTTAATCTAGAACAGTGCCCCCCACGATGTATGTGTAAATATATGTATACATACATATTTCCATGTACATATGTATACATATTTATATATATAACTATAGAAAACATTGCCATTTAAAATGCTGTATGTTCTGGTCTGTCTGATCACTTCCTTGTGGTGTCCTATCTTGTTTTTGCTATTCCTTGTTTTCCCCCATTCTGGAAGTTCGAGCTTAAGTATCATTTGATTCAGACTCAACATTTTGGCAAGAATGTGTCCCAGGTGATTCTGAGTGCTTTAAGCATCTCATCCAGGGGTTACAAGATGTCAGGGTGCCCTGTTATTAGATATGGATCACTTGGTAAGGTGGTGACTGCTTCTGTCCATTGCAAAAGTTGTATTTTTGTTCCGTAATTAGCATGTCATTCTGTGAGTAATGCTTTGGCACCAAGTGACTATCCTGTTCCCCAACAGGAAATTTTGTGGACTCTTCTAGGCATCCATTGATCACCCTTGCCTGGATCAGTTATTTCTTTGGGGATTGTAGGATGGTCATTTTCAATTTGTGTCATTCTGACCTGCTTTTATTGGTTGGCATTCTTCAATATCGAAGACATCTTTCTCATCAAAGGGGGATGAACTATTAAATTCCTCCAAAAGGTCAGAGTTAAGTTTTTCTCTTTAATTATCAGTGCTCAAAGTAAGGAATGATTCTTTCATTTTTCTTTTTATTTTTTTAGAGACAGGGTTTCATTCTGTTGCGTAGGCTGAAGTGCAGTAGCATGATTATAGCTCACTACAGCCTAGACCTCCTGGATTCAAGTGATGCTCCCACCTCAGCCTCCTGAGTAACTGGGACTACAGGCACACACCACCACACCACACCACACCACACTAATTTTTTATTTTTCATAGAGACAGAGTCTTGCTATGTTACCCAGGCTGGTCTCCAATTAAGCAATCCTCCTGCCTCAGTCTCCCAAAGTGTTGGGATTACAGGTATGAACACCGTACCAGCCTGTGATTCTTTTTTTTTTTCACTGAACCCTAATCTTGGAGGTGAAGATGATGGCCTATGATTCTTTAGCTTAGGAGGGACAAAGTTGAGGACAGGGTACACTAGAATTTCAAGAAGATGTATGTATAGTGCGAAAACCACAATCAATGGGAAATCTTAGAAAGAGAGAGTTAGCTTTGTAGTGCAAACCTCAGGAAGTAAAAGTGTGATCCAATCTTGGTTGGTACAGCATGAGTTGAAAAACATTGAGAAATATTATCCCACACAGTCAAGTGACCCTCTGCTTTAACCTGAGGAAGGAAGAAGATAATTATACTTAAAATAATCCTTCTCCCACCTTTCAGAGGGAGCACAGGATTTTGCCTGGATCTGGTGAACCGCTGAAGTTAAATTGCAAATCATGATGAGTGATGCTCTGCAAGTCAGAAGCTAGGGCTGTGCTTCCTGCCCGTTGCTGACTCAGTAGAAAGTGACCAGTTGTCCAGGGGGTGGAAGGCCCTGGGCTGGGCTCTGTGTGGGATGTAAAGGTGGGACAGTGGCCCTGCCCTCTAGAAACTCACTTCACAGCACCTGGAAACTCGGATGCTGCTTAGAAAAGGAAATGTGACTAGAATGCCTTGGAGCCCAGGGAAGGAAGATATTTCAGTCTATGGTCAGCAAGACCTTTAACCTGGGTCTGAGACCTTTGACTTAAAGGTAGAGGCTGTTTGGTTTGTGGTTTTACTTGGAGTACAGTAAAGGGTATTTAAGTCGGAGTCAAGTTAATGTTTGAAAAATAAAGGAAAGAATGAATGGATGGATGCCTTGTGCAGAGGCAGCACAGCGGCTAGGATTTGGACATTCAGGGCATTGTACAGGGAAGGAAGAGCTTAAGCAAAGGCTTTAAGGGCTCTGAGTTCCTTGAGAAGTTGCTTTTGGAAAAAGAATGGTGAAACTCCATTAATACCAAAGAGAAACAGTTCATAATTTATTCCAGTTGCAGACACACTCAGTGCCCAACTCCATGCTGTCTTTTTTGGAGTAGAGTTTTCAGAAAACAGCCTTTTTTCTTTGGTAATGTTAGTGTTTATTTTGCTTTCGCCATTCAGGGTGCTGGAGGGAGTACACACTCTCTGTCTCTCTCTCTCTCTCTCTCTCTCTCTCTCTCTCTCTCTCTCATACACAAACACACACACACTTTTTGGGTCTTGCTGACCCATTAATTTGTAAATTCTTTTCTATTAGAATCAGTGTTGTGCTAGTAAATGTGTAACAATCCGCTGTCTAAAAAAAGTTAATGCATATGCATATATATGTTTATTATATAGTCTACTGATAGAAAAAGCTGTTTGGCATATAATTTATAAAGAATAAAATATTTAAATTCTTTTTTTTTTTTTGAGACTGTCTCTCACTCTTGTTGCCCAGGCTGGAGTGCAATGGCATGATCTGTCACCACAGCCTCTGCCTCCCGAGTTCCAGTGATTCTCCTGATCAGCCTCCTGAGTAGCTGGGATTATAGGCCTGCGCCACTACGTCTGGTTAATTTTTGTGTTTTTAGTAGAAATGGGTTTTCACCATGTTTGCCAGGCTGGTCTTGAACTCCTGACCTCAAGTGATCTACCCACCTCAGCCTCCCAAAGTGATGGGATTACAGACACCAGCCACTATGCCCAGCCTAAATTCTTTACTGTAAATTTCATATAGTCTATAGATCCTCAACAACCCACCTCAGCCTCCCAAAGTGATGGGATTACAGACACCAGCCACTATGCCCAGCCTAAATTCTTTACTGTAAATTTCATATAGTCTATAGATCCTCAACAAATGCTTTGGTTGACTTTTGCCAAATTCTTACATCCCCTGACCTTCCTAAGATTTTCATTGACAAACAAATGTAAACCCCACATAAGTGTTAGTTGATACTTTTATTTAAGTCAGTGAGTAAGTTAAAAGTGAAAGAACAAAGATATACATTAGAACTTCAAGATCGTTAGTGACGTGACTTCCTTGCTGAACTGAATAATGGTTTTCAGGTACTAAAAGAATATGTCCTCATTGTTCTGTGCTAGTCACCCAAAGCTATAGACATGATATACAGCTGTCCCTTGATATCCAAGGGAGATTGGTTCCCAGACCCCAAATCCTTGGGTTCTTATCCCTTATAAGAAATGGTGTAGTATTTACATATACCTATACAGTCCTCACAGTAATCTCTAGTTTACTTATAATACCAAATACAATGTGAGTCCTGTGTAAATAGTTGTCATTCTGAGTTGTTTAGGGGATAATGATATGGGAGAAAAAGCCTGTACACGTTCAGTACAGACTCAGGCATCTTTTTGTTGTTGTTCCACATATTTTTGATCTGTAGTTAAGTTGAACTGCAGATGTGGAACTCACAGATTTAGAGGGTCGACTGTTCTTTTAATTTGACTTACATCATTAAAATTTTCTTCATCACTTTGTTAAATCTTGATAATCAAAAAAATAATAAATCACACCCTGATTTTGTAGTATGTGATGATTTCCATGGTGTAAACTCTCCTACCACTGCATTTCAAGCTGTCAATGTGATATCACTGAACTGAGAGTTGGGGAGAGATATGTGTCAGCACACTGTTATGTAAGATATCCACCATACAGATACATTAGATATAAATGACTTTGAGAACAGAATTAAACAACCTGTGGCTCATGGGCAAAATGTAGCCAGCTGCCTGTTTTTATAAATAAAGTTTTATTGGAACACAGCCACACTCGTTCTTTTATGTATTGTCTTTGCTAGCTTTTGCACTACAATGGCTCCATGGAGTAGTTGAGACAAGGCCTACGAGTTTTACTATCCGGTTTTTCATAGAAAAAATTGCCAACTCAGGCCAGGCACGGTGGCTCATGCCTGTAATCTCAGCACTTTGGGAGGCTGAGGCGGGCGGATCACAAGGTCAGGAGTTTGAGACCAGACTGGCCAACATGCTGAAACCCTGTCTCTACTAAAAATACAAAAATTAGCTGTGCATGGTGGCAGGCGCCTGTAATCCCAGCTACTCAGGAGGCTGAGGCAGGAGAATCATTTGAACCTGGGAGGCAGAGGTTGCAGTGAGCCAAGATTGTGCCATTGCTCTCCAGCCTGGCAACAGGGCGAGACTCTCTCTGGAAAAAAAATAAAAAGAAAAAAAGAAAAAAAAGTTGCCAACCTATACTCAAAGCATAGGTAATAAGTGAAATGTAGCAAGATAAATTGGAAGTGATGAGCTTTATATTCAATTGTAAGCTTATGTCATATAACTTTTAATAATTTAATAATTGGCTCATCACATTCCTGAAAATTTAACAATCAGCTCTTGTGAGCCTTTACAAGCCAGCCCCAGCTTACCACTGCAAAGCATGGAGGACTTCAGCTTTTAGTGCCAAAAATGAAGCTGTCACTATTAAGCAGCAGCAGCTGACAATACCGGATTGGAGGGGGAGCCTCACTAAGAAGGATTTGAACTACTTGAAATTGTGGTCTAATTGTCCATAGAAATCAGAAGAAAGCAATTTTGAGGTTAGTTTTCCTATGATGGGGTTTTTGTGTTTTGGGGTTGTTTTTTTTCTCTCTCTTAGAGTCTGGGGTTTGTTTTGGTTTTTCAAATGCTTTTTTTTTTTTTTTTTCAGAGCTAATTTTAAAACCCAATACAGCATGCTTTTCTTACCAAATTTTGTGAGCGTCTGTCTTGAGCCCGTTTAGCCCCTGACAGACGCCCAGCAGCTTCCAGAACTCCCACAGATGTTCTGTATCCCAAGAAAGGCCGACTTCCTGTTGCTGGCCACTAGCAGGAGGAGAGGTGGTCCCACCAGTTGCATTTTGCAGGGGTTTTCCTTGCCGCCATTTCCTGCCGGTTGCCTTTGAATGGATTACAGATGGTCAGAGAAAGACTTCTTGGCACAGTGAGAGGACCAGTCTCCAGTGCTTTGTGGGAAAGGATTTATAGCAGGATGGCAGTTTACGCCTACCAAGAATGGGCCTGGCTGCCGCGGCCTTGTAAAGAAAACTGCCTGCCGAGATGGGCTTTGTGGGTGGAGGGAACGGCCAGGATGAAGGGGATGTTTAAATTTATGTGGCACTTTTCAGTGGGTGCTCGGATCGCTGTGTGTCCAGAGATGTTAGACCTCTGTGGAGGTATCAGCCGCCGGGGAATGAGGTGCTGCTCTTGTTACATCAAGCACTTGTGTGAAGTATTATGAATCCTCATCTTTTCAGAGAAAGGTACAGCCAGGCGCTGTTATTCCCCACCGCTCACCCTTTTTGTTAAGCCACACTATAGAGCACATTTAATTTTTTTTTTTTTTTTTTTTTGAGATGGAGTCTCACTCTGTTGTCTAGGCTGGAGTGCAGTGGTGCAATCTCGACTCACTGTAACCTCCATCTCCCACGTTCAAGTGATTCTCCTGCCTCACCCTCCCAAATAACTGGGATTACAGGCACCCACCACCACACCCAGCTATTTTTTGTATTTTTCATAGAGACAGGGTTTCAGCATGTTGGCCAGGCTGGTCTCGAACTCCTGACCTCAGGTGATCTACCCACCTTGGCCTCCCAAAGTGCTGGGGTTACAGGCATGAGCCACTGCATGTAGCCTGCATTTAATTTTTAAACTTTAAAAAATATAGGTAACTTAAAATTTTACTACTTTAACCACTTTAGAGTGTATAATTCAGCGTTACTAAGGACAGTCACAGTGTTGAGCCGCTGTCGCCACTATGCATTTCCAGAATTTTTCTCTCATCCCAAACAGAAACTCTAAACCTATTAAACAATAATTCACCGTTCCTGCCTCCCCTCAGCCTTGTACCTGTTCTACTTTCTCTATTCTACTTTCTGTCTCTATGAAGTCACCTATTCTGGTCACCTGTTCCCCTCACATAAGGGGAATCATGCAGTGTGTGTCCTTTGGTGACTGATTTATTTTACTGAGCATAATGTTTTCAAGGTTAATCCATGTTGTAGCATGTAGCAGAATTTCCTTCCTTTTAAAGGTTGAATCGTATCTCATCATATGTCTATTTGACATTTTGTTTATCCACTCATCTATTGGTGGACGTTTGGGCATTGTGAGTAATACTGCTGTGAATGTGGGTATACCTGTTTCCATCTGTGAGTGGGTCAAACAGAGACCTGGAGAGTGCTGATTTGACTGGGATGCTTCCTGAGTCCTTTTGAGATAACCCAGCCGAGGTGCACTCAAAGCTGCCAGGAACGTATGTACGGAAGAGGATTATGAATCCTCATCTTTCAGGGAGAGGTATGGCCAGGCGCTGTTGTTCCCCATTGCCCACCCTTTTTGTTAAAGCCACAACATAGAGCACATTTAATTTTTTTTTTCTTTTGAGACGGAGTTTCGTTCTATTGCTCAGGCGGGAGTGCAGTGGTGCAATCTCGGCTCACTGCATCCTCCACCTCCCAGGTTCAAGCAATTTTCCTGCCTCAGCCTACCAAGTAACTGGAATTACAGCTGCCCGCCACCATGCCCAGCTAATTTTTTTATTTTTACAAAATACAGGATTTTTTGTAAAAAAAAAAAAAAAAAAAAAAAAAAAAAAAAATCCCATGCAGGATTGCAGGGTGAGGGATCAGATCTAGCTGGCACTCTGCTTGCCAAGCTGTGTGCCCCCTGAGCTGCATCTGACTAGAGAAGATGATCTGCCTCTAGCTTGCACAAAGATGCTTGCTTCATGGTCTGGAGGAGTCCTGCCAGGGCTGAAAATCTGAGAGGCCAGGATTGCACAAGGCCACTGGTGCTCTTGCTTTCTAGGGAAGAGGCAGCAGATCGCTGGGCAGAGGCCGTGTAGGGACGGTTAGGAAGGCTGAACTAACTGGGTCAAGATTCCTGGGATCGGGTCTCCCTCTGTCAGAAAACAGGACAACCTTGAGCAATGACGGAGCAAGACCTGGTGATCTGCATCTGTGAGATGAGGGGAGGACTGTCAGGTCCCTGCCAGTAGTATAGGGCTGTCTGTCGATAAAGAGCCGGCAAAATATTTGGGGGACTAGAGAGAGGCAGGAGCAGGCCTCTGAGAACAGGGTATGGATGACATAGAGCAGGAAGGTGGCAGAACTTCCCAGAGGGAGCGTGGTACAGAGAACTGAGAAGGGAGAGCCAGGGAAGCACCTCACAAAAGTGTGATGAAGTCAACAGCTACATTCTTTCTGACCAAAGATGGTGGTAGCAGCAGGAGGAGAGAGAAGTGGCGTTGGTCCTTCATAAAATTATTCAGCACTTACTGTGTATAGACACAGAATAGAAGGTGCAAGAGGGAAACAGAATCGTGATTCCTGACTTACGTCCTGTGAAGCGCTCCGATTGCATGAAGAATTGCAGAGGCGTGAGGGCCTATTTTCTGTGTGTACACTTCTTCTGGGGACAGTGCTGTGGTGTTTTTTTCCTTTTCCTTTCCTGTGGACTTCCTCGCCCTTTCAACAACAACAGAATGTTTAAAGAAATTTACAGCGTGGGAGGGAGACATACCTGTGCCCAGATATAACAAGGAAGCAAGCCACATGGGAAGGGGATGGAAACAAGCAAGGACTGAACTTGCTGCTTTAAAAGTTGCATTTTGGTGTTAGGGTTTGCGGTACATGTGAATTTCCTTGGAGAAAGAGTCCTCCCTGTTTGGGGTGGAGGGCTGGGGAGAGCCACTTGAAAATCTAGCCCTATTGACATGATTGGTGTTTAAGTTTTTACTGGGAGACAACAGACTGACAGAGATACAGGGAAAGACTGGTAATATGTATGCTAGCTGGAGAAGCCACCTCTCGATCCTCACCCCCCACCGCCCACTGTATAGTCAATTGTCAAGGAACTCGGTGGTGCAGAGGAAAAAGCACAGCTTTGCAGTCAGACCTTAGCTAACTTCTTGGCCCTGCTGCCTGCTTGCTGTGTGACTTTAGGCTAGCTACCTTGCCTCTCTGTTCCTCTGCTTGCTCATCTGGACAAGAGGGCCAGACCTAAGATTAGGGATAAGTCACCAGCTTCCATACTGTAGATGGTCAGAAAATGGTAGCTGGGATGATTGCTTGGAGGAGAGACAGGTCTGAGAAATCCAGTGGTTTCCCTGGATTAATTTCACGGTTGTAAATCATTGTGGGATGCACAAAAAATGGGCCAGAATTGAGAGCAAGGAGAGGGAAGTGTTGTGGGAGGTTGAGTTTGGAAGTGTCTAGGTGAAGAGGTGGGTTATAAGGAAGCGGGGCAGCAGGAAGTAATAAGAACTGAAGTGATGTATCCTGGGGCAGAGATGGCTTTCTGCCCCTTTCGATACTGACTTTCATTCTCTCTGGGCTCTGTCTTTATCTTGTCCACCAGCTCAGCCTACGCACCAGGGCCCCCACTGAGGGCACTTGCAGAATCTGGGGAGATGGGAGGCCGGGAGCTCCTGAGAGGGACTCTCTTGCAGGCAAGTGAGGATTACTTTCCAAACAGGCAGGCCACATGGGGCATGGATACCCCTTCTGTGCAGAGGGAGACACCACAGTGTCTGGCAGCAGAAACCCATGCTTGCTCTGTGCTCGTTCTTCAGGAGACACAGGGATCAGTGTGAGGCCACTTAAGTCAGAGAGATCTGGTTCAGTGCAGAGGAAAGTCTCATAACCCCTCACAGCCTCATTTTTCCCATCTGCATAATGGGATGACCACAGGTAGCTCATAGAGTTGTTGGCAAAGTTGAAGGAAATGAACACATAGCATTTAGCTCAATGCATGGTCCATGAGGACTGCTCAGTGAACATTTCCTTTGGATGCCATTGAGTAGACCCCGGAACAGAGGACTGGGGGGTGTCCTTTGGGATGAGCTTCCTCATGGTCCTGTCCTGTGGGAACAGTGTGTTGGTGGAGGCTGTATTCCCGATGCCATGGGGCATGACAGGCATGAGGAAATGCCATCTAGCAATGGGCCTTAAACCCGAGCCCTAGGCAGGGAGCCAGGAGTGTGCAAACCTGGCACATCCTTCAGAATGTCAGTTCAACTCTGCTTCTACAGGAAAGTAGTATTTTTTATCATTATATTTCATCAACTCTAAGATGCCATTTATCAGAAAATACATTGTTATTTTATGTAACACTGAGAAAAAGCACTGCCAATTAAACTGCAACCACTGTGAATTCTAAGACATCTTGATTTTAAAGATGTTAGTTACAGTGGAAGTGGGGGTGAGTGCAGCTTAGCATGAATAAAATACAGGAGGGCAAAAATAGAGCATCAAGCAAAATCTGCATTAATTTTTAAGATAAAGCACGAAATTTGAAGAAACACGGAAAGCTCCTGCGGTAGCCCCAGAAGGTGCAGGTATGTATGAACATGCCAGCCCATTAGGGCAACTCTGTTTAAAGAGCTGAGAGCAGCTGGGGCTTGAGCTCCCTTTAAGTTCAGATGGGAAGCAGGAGGGAAGGAAATGGCCCAGACTTCAGAGCATCCATTGTCATCCAGGGGCCTGAACATCCTCAGGGAGCCCCAGTGACCTCAAGGCCCCTGGTGAATCATTTGTGTTCACTTCACTTAGAAGCAAAATCTACATACAGCACTTTCAGGAGGAGAGGAGGTGTCCTGAAACCAAGCAAACAATGGCTACACCTCCAAAAGGGTGTGAAACCACAGAACAGCACCACCCTGTGAGAGAGACAGCTTCCTGTGACTTGGTGTCTTTCTGTACAGCCTGCCTGACCCACGAGCAGCACATCTCCCAGCCCTGGCGTTTTGGTGTTTGGGTGGAAATTCAGGGAGAAAACCAGGCTTGACTCTCTTGCCCTTAAGAATTCCTGGCACATCTCAGGTCTGTCAGAAGGGACCTGGTCATACTAACTTCTTGCCAGAGCCCTCCCCATCTATATATCTTTATGTAGGGACGGCCTCTGGGCAATTGTGGGATTGCCAAGGAGTGCGCCCTGGCGTGGTGACCAGCCTTCTGCCACCTTCTTGGCAGAGAAGTGAAATCACACCTCCAAGCTCTGTTGAGATTGTCCATCTCCTCTCAGGCCAGTGGTGATGGCCTGTCCCCTCTGACGGACTAGAAGGGAAACTAATAATAGGGTGGTAATAATGGTGCCAGCCAAATTCAGTGGAACAGTTTTATTTTCAGAGTGCTGTGTCCTGGAGATTAGAGCGGAGGGTAAGCCTTAGGTCATGGGACTTGCAGGTGGGGGCATGGAGGTGAGGAGACCACGTGATCCACTGGGTGATAGCTAGTGGCGGACCTGAGTCTGGAGTCATGCAGTGCAGGGAGGGGCTCAGAGAGGAGCAGAAAGCAGTGACTTGGCCCTGAGAACACACTCCGGGCTGGGAGGAGAGGGGACTGGAGGCTGGAAGAATAGGCACTGGGCCGAGGAGCAGGGTGCTCTAGGCTGGGTGCACTGAGCTACATTCATGGAGGATCTGGGCCTCCATAAGCAGATTTATTTAATGATCCTTTTTCTTTCTGAAACAGTGATATGTGATCACTGTAGGATTTGCACATCAACAAAAGAAGAAAAAAGCTAGCCTATACGCCTGTCACCGAGAATTAACCAGTGCTGACCTTTCATTTATTTCCTGTAACTTATAAAAATGGGATAATTTTGTATTGTGTTGATTATGGTGACCACCTTTCCTCGTTATTATGTATTCCATTGTAAATATGTTTCATCATTTATTTTATTTTATTTATTTATTTTGAGACAGAGTCTTGCACTGTTGCCCAGGCTGTAGTACAGTGGTGTGATCTCAGCTCACTGCTAACTCCGCCTCCCGGGTTCAAGCAATTTTCCCGCCTCAGCCTCCCTGGTAGCTGGGTCTACAGGGGTGTGCCACCACACCCAGCTAAAGTTTTGTATTTTTAGTAGAGACAGGGTTTCACTATGTTGGCCAGGATGGTCTCAATCTCCTGACCTCGTGATCTGCCCGCCTTGGCCTCCCCAATTGCTGGGATTACAGGTGTAAGACACCGCACCCAGCCTGTGTTTCATAATTTATTTAACCAATTCCCTCTCATTGGATATATTGGTTATTTTCAGGTTTTTGTAATTAAAAATAATATTGCAATCAAATGAATATCCTTATAGCTAAATTTTTGCACACATTCATGATTATTTCTAAAGCATAAATTCTTAGAAATGGAATGCTGAGTCTGAGAGTGTGCTATTTTTGAGGCTTTTGATACTCATTGCTAAATTGCCCTCTAGAAATATTGTTCCAATTAATACTCCCATCAGGAGTGTATGAGAGTGGCTGTTTTCTCAACTCTGGTCAATATCTCACCAAAGATTGTCAGCTATTTGATGATTTAACAAGTTCAAATGTTATCTTGTTCTAGTTTTCATTCTTAGGATTAGTAATAAGTTTGAACATTTCTCATGTATTTGTTAGCAACTCATATGAGTTGCTTTTTCACAGTTTTTGCTTAATTTTCTGCTGGTCTATTAATCTTTTTCTCATTTTTTTCTAAGAGCCCTCTATAGATTAAGGGTAACTTACCCATCTCTGTCACATTTGGATCACATGACTTTTAGGAAATCTTAATGCCCAAACATTTTCTGTCCAGTCTTGCCTATGGGACCAAAGTAGCTAGGAAAACAGAAACGTCCAGATAATTCTCAGACCACATGGCAGGCATTACTCAATGCTGGCAGGGGCCATTGGCATTAATAATTATGCTGACAAGACAGTACTAATAATAAAAACTACCATTTACTGAACAACTATTTTATGCTGGGCACTTTGCATATATTAGCCTTTCAATCGTATCACCCTGCAAAGAGCTGAGTAAACTGGGGCAGAGAAAAATTAAGTAGCACTTTTAAGATCACACAACTAGTAAGTGGCAGAGCCAGGATCTGAACGTGGATCCGTCCATCTCTACCACCCATGTCCTTTCTACTTTGCCGAGCTCTTGTTCTTGGGGTAAACGATAATTTGACAAATCAAGTCTTCCTCTCAGCACCTTCCACCTCTGGACCTGTTGGTTGGCTCTAGAAGAGTCACCCTGCCCTGGTTTTACCTGCCTTTGCTGCTGTACATCGTTTCTCAGCTGGCCCTGTTCTCTAGTCTTCCAAACTGCATGCTTTCTCCTTGGTGCTAGAGAGCCTGTCTGACTGTTCTGCTACTGATAAAAAAGCCCAAAAGATACCAGGACATGATTTCTATCTCAAATTTCAGGATCAGAAGGTAAAACTAGATCCATCCAGTCCTTAATCTAGTGGCCAACTGCCAGTGATCTCACCCATTATGACAAAGGAGCGAGTTGGAGCGCACATGGTAACTGGTCTTCAGAGGAGCCCTTGCAGGGAACGCACCTCCCGTGTAGTCTCTTCTCTGTGACGCTCGGCTCACCCTGTGACAGACTTTATGTGTGTGTTTTAATAATTGCTGTTGAGATATAATTCATATGCCACAAAATTCACTCCTTTAAAGTTGTTGTTGGTATTAATATATTCAAAAGTTGTGCACCCAACACCACTGTCTCATTCCAGAACACATTGGTTAGCCCCAAATGAAACTTTGTACCCATTAGCAGTTGCTTACCATTCCCTTCTCCCCTCAGCCCCTGGCAACTGTGAATCAACTTTCTGTCTCTATGGATTATCCAGTTGTGAATATTTCATATAAACACAGTTATATAATATGTGGCCTTTTATGTGTGGCTTCTTTTCACTCAGCATAATGTTTTCAGGGTTCATCCATGTGGTAGCAGGTATCAGTACTTCATTCCTTTTTTGTGGCTGAACAGTATATTCCACTGTAGGATTTACTACATTCTCTCCATTCATCAGTTGATGGACATTTATGTTATTTCTACCTTCTGGCTATTTTGAATTGTGCTGCTGTGAGCATGTGTATAAGTTTCTGTGGACATATGTTTTCTCTTGAGTATACACCTTATATACCTAGGAGTGAAATTGCTGAATCATATGGCAACTCCATGCTTAACTTTTTGAAGAACTGTGAAGCTATTTTCTAAAGCAGCTGTACTATTTTAAATTCCCACCAGCAACGTATGAGGGTTCTAATTTCTCCATATCCTCGCCAACATTTGTTATTGTCAGTCTTTTTTATCATGGCCATCTTTGTGGGTGTTGAGGATATTTCTTTGTGGTTTTGACTTGAATTTTCCTGATGACTACATGATGTTGAGCATCTTTTAATGTGCTTGTTGGCACCTATTGGCCATTTTTAAAAATTTTATTTCTTTTAGAGACAGGGTCTTGCTGTGTTGCCAAGGCTGGCCTCAATCTCCTAGGCTAAAGTGATGCTCCCACCTCAGCGTCCCTAATAGCTATTAAATTATTTCTCTTTCAGTTAAGTTTTAAGAGCTCTTTATTTATTCTGGATATATACCAGAAACTATATATTTCTTATCAGATATATAATTTGCAAATATTGTTTCCCTGCTGTGGGTTGCTTTTGCTTTCTTGATGATGTCCTTTGAAGCACAAAAGGTTTTAGTTCTGATGATGTTGTATTTATCAAATATTTCTTTTGTTGCTTATGCTTTTGTTGTCATATCTAAGAAATCACTGTCTAATTTCAGGTCACAAGATTTGCTCCCACGTTTTCTTCTAGAAGTTTTGTAGTTTTAGCTCTTACATTAGATCTATGATCTGTTTTGAGGTACGTTTTTGTACATGGTGTGAAGTAGGGGTCCAAATTTATTATTTTTCATGTGTCTATTCCGTTGTCTCAGTATCATTTTTTGAAAGAGACTATTCTTTCCTTCATTGAATTGTATTGGAACTCTTGATGATCAACTGACCATAAATATGAGTTTATTTCTAAACTCTCAATTCTGTTCCATTGATCTATATAATCTAATGCCAGTAACACTCTATCTTGGATACTGTGGCTTCATAGAAAGTGTTGAAACTGGAAAGTATGATTCCTCCAACTTTGTTCTTTTTCAAGATTGTTTTGGCTTGAAACAATAGGAATTTCTTGAATTTCCATATGGATTTTAAGATCACTTTGCCAATGTCTTCTAAAAATACAAAAAAAGGATTCTTACAAATATTACATTGAATCTGTAGATAAGTTTAGAGAATGCAAGCCACCTTAGCAACATTAGGTCTTCCAGTGCATGAACATGGGATAGTTTTGCATTTATTTAGATCTTAATTTCTGTCAACTATATTTCTAGTTTCCATGTATGAGTCTTGCGTCTCTCTGGTTAAACTTATTAGTATTTTTTTTTTATATTATTGTAAATGAAATTGTTTTCCCAGTTTTACTTCATGATTGTCCATTGGTAGTATGTAGAAATACAACTGATTCTTTTTTTTTTTTTTGAGACAGAGTTTTGCTCTGTCTCCCATGCTGGAGTGCAGTGGTGCGATCTTGGCTCACTGCAACCTCTGCCTCCCAGGTTCAAGGGATTCTCCTGCCTCAGCCTTCTGAGTAGCTGGGATTACAGGCACCCGCCACCATGCCCAGCTAATTTTTGTATTTTTAGTAAAGACAGGGTTTCACCATGTTGGCTAGGCAGGTCTCGAACTCCTGACCTCAGGTGATCTGCCCACCTCAGCCCCTCAAAGTGCTGGGATTATAGGCATGAGTCACCGCACCCAGCCCACAACTGATTCTTATATATGTTCTTTTATTCTGCAACCTTGTTAAACTTGTTTGTTAGCTCTCATAGTTTTGTGTGTATTTATACCTTAGGGCTTTCTAAGGTCATGTCATCTGCAGATAGATCTGAATGCATTTTATTTATTTTTCTTGCCTAATTGCTCTGGCTAGAACCTGCAGTATAGTATTGAGTGCTAGTGGTGAGAGTGGACATACTTGTCTTATTCCTGATCTTGAGGAATAGCATTAAATCTTTCACTATTAAGTATGATATGGGCTTTTCATAAATACTCTTTATCAAGTTGAAGAAGTTTCCTTGTATTCCTGTTGGTTGAGTGTTTTTATTAAGAAGGGGATTGGATTTTGTCAAATGTGTCATTTTCTGTGTCCATTGAGATGATAATATGGTTTTGCCCTTTATTATGTTAATATGGCATATTATATGAATTGAGTTTCATATGTCGAACCACTCTTGTGTTGCTGGGATAAATTCCACCTGTTTGTGGTATATAATCCCTTTTATGTATTGCTGAATTCGGTTTGCTAGTATCTTGTTGGGGATTTTTATGTCTATATTCAGAAGGGATTTGATCTTTAGTTTTCTTAAGATGTCTTTGTCTGGTAAGGTAATACTAGCTTCATAGAGTTGGAGAGTGTTCCTTGTGACCCAGTCTTGATCAATGGAATATGGCAGGAGTGACACAGGAGGCTGGGTCACAGGGCCCTTGCAACTTCTGCCTGTGTTTCTTTGGAAACTCACTGTTGGGATGCTTATTCTTGGATCCAGCTACCAGGCTATAAGAAGTGCAGGACATTTGGGGTGGAGGCCCTCCAGTCAACATCCCTAACTGACAGCAAGCATCAGATGCCAGCCATGTGAATGGGCCATCTTGGACATCCAGCTCAGTAGATGTACATACAGATACTACTGTAGCTTCAACTGACGTCCGATCGTAAGGGAAAACTGCACAGCTGAGTTTAGTCAATCCATTGAACTGTGAGAGATAATAACAAATTGTGGTTTTAAACCACAGAGTTTTGGGATAGATTTATTACACAGTAATAGAGCAGGAATCCATTGGCTGCAGCCATCCCTGGCCCATACCTTTCTACAGAATTGTGGAAGCATGCGATGGTGTTTTCTTTTCTCCTGTCTCTTGAAAAGGCCCTGAAAAACGAAATGGCCAGAAGGCAGCATTGAAAAGAAGAGGGAACCTGGGTCTTGGAACACCCATGCCTAAGTAACCAGTGGCCTATTTTCCAAAAGATGCTTGCCTAGCTGTACTCTGCCTCTGCTCTTAGCAGAGTGAGTTAAAGGCTCACAGGGCTCACACATCAGTCAGCCTTCAGCCACTTTGCTGCCCCTGTACCACAGGAGGGTTTTGCCTCTTTGAGTGCCCAGACCTGCCATTGGCTGGCATTTGGAGCCATCTGCTCGCTTAGCTTCCTAAATGGATCTGTCATGTGGCATTTATCCTTAATTCCCAGGGTTTTCTCAGGCCTGCAATTGGTCTGTAAGCTGAGCATCTCAGACCATCTTGCTAATCCCACCTTCAAGCCTGTGGACAAAGCTGGACTGCCATTCTAAAGACAGATATGACCTAATAACCAGAGAAGCAGAACCAGAGTGGGCCCCAGGTAGATGTGAAAGCTTTTGTGAGCCAGTGCAGCCTCCCCAAATCCCACCCTAACCTTGGGGCCACCATTTGCTTGCTGCACATAGGAACTAACCAAAGGACCCTGTCTGTTGGATATTCAGTTTCCCTGCTGCAGTCTCTAGGTGCATCAGCTTTGTGTGTCTGCACCAAGCTTACTTCTTCATTTTAAGAAAAAAATGCCAAAGATTTTGTATCTTTTATTTCAATTTCCATAATTTCAAGAACCTAAAGATACACTGTACATGAGAACAGGCTCAACATCATCAGTCATTAGGGAAATGCAAATCAAAACCCGAAGAGACACCACTTCACATCCACTAGAATGACTATAATAATATATATTTTTTAAATTAGAAAGGAAAATTACAAGTGTTGGCGAGGTTTGTGGAGAAACTGAAACTCTTACACATTGGTGTTGGGAATGTAAAATGGCACAGCCGCTGTGGAAAGCAGTTCAGCAATTCCTCAAAAGATTAGGCATAGAGTCATGGTATGATCCAGCGATTCCACTCCTAGATATATACCTAAGGTCACACAGAAACTTGTACACCAGTGTTCAGAGCAGCGCTATTCACAACAGCCAAAAGGTAGAGCTAACCAAATGTGCATCAAATGGTAAATGGATAAATAGAATGTAGTATATCCTACAATGAAAACTGTTCAGCCAGAAAAAGGCGTGAAATATTGATACCGGCTATAATCTGGGCGAACCTTGAAAACATTATGTTAAGTGAAAGAAAGAAGTGAAGGACCATATATTGAATGATTCCATACCTATGAAATGTTCAGAATAGGGCAATCCGTAGAGAGGAAATAGATTGGTGGTTGCCAGAGCCTGGGCAAAAAGGGGAATTGAGAAGTATGGGGTAGGAAAAATAATCTCAAATTAGATAGTGGTAGTAGCTGCACAATATTGTGGATTGCATATTGAAGTGTACACTTTGGAATTTTTTTTTTTTTTTTTTTTTTTTGAGACAGAGTTTCACTCTTGTTACCCAGGCTGGAGTGCAATGGCGCGATCTCGGCTCACCGCAACCTCCACCTCCTGAGTTCAGGCAATTCTCCTGCCTCAGCCTCCTGAGTAGCTGGGATTACAGGCACACGCCACTGTGCCCAGCTAATTTTTTTTGTGTGTTTTTAGTAGAGACAGGGTTTCACCATGTTGACCGGGATGGTCTCGATTTCTTGACCTCGTGATCCACCCGCCTTGGCCTCCCAAAGTGCTGGGATTACAGGTGTGAGCCACAGCACCCGGCCCACTTTGGAATGTTTAATGAATTTTGTGTTAGATGAATTTTACCTCAATAAAAAATTTTCCAAAAAAAAAAACTCTTCTACTTTAATGGTTATTGCTGTAAGGTGACAATATATATGTTGTTTGCCATGTAAAGGGCCTTTCCCAGTCAAGAAGCAGGACTAACCAGAGAATAAGTGCTTCCCAGAGTGGCTTGACGTGGCATGAAGAATATGGTCTGGGAGCCAAAGAATTCTAGTTCTCCATCTCACATTCCAGACGGGCAACTTCGGGCAAGTTCCTCAGCCTGGAGCACTCTGTTTAAGTCATTCTAAATTGCAGATCTTTCTCTAAAAATGCCTATAAAGTGCCCACTGTGCGCTAGGCATTAGTCCACTAGTCCCTGCTTATCCACGAGGGATACAGTTCCAAGACCCCCAGTGGATGTCTGAATCCACAGATAGTACTAAACCTGGTGTCTACTGTTTTTGCCTGTGCATAGATACGTACCTGTGATAGTTTAATTTTTAAATGAGGCACAGTAAGAGATTAACAATAATAACTAGTAACAAAATGGAGCAATTATAACAATATGCCAGCATCGCTACTCTTGCGCTTTGGGGCCATTGTTCAGGAAAGTAAGGATTACTTGAATGCAAGCACCGAGATGCCACAGCCTTCCATCGGATGACTGAGACGGCTACTGAGTGACTGATAGGCGGGTGGCATAGACAACGTGGGCATGCTGGGCAAAGGGATGATTTATATCTCAGGTGGGATGGAGCGGACGGCGTGAGATTTCATCAGGCTGCTCTTAACAGTGCACAATTTAAAACCTATGAAGTGTTTGCTTCTGGGATTTTCCACTTAATATTTTTGGACCATGATTGGCTGCATGTAACTAAAACTGTGGAGAGTGAAACCATGGATAAGTGAGGACTAACTATGAGTTTTTCAGTTGGAGACAATGAGGCATAAGGAAATAGAGTACTTGTCCAAAAGGAGGCAGCCAGCGAGAGGCCGAGCAGCGTTCCACACCAGGCATTTCTGCTGCAGAACCTGTGGTCTCACGCTCTGCTCCATGTGGCCTTCTAGGAGTGCCTGACCTCCCCACCTCCCATGGCGCCGTGGGATCCAATGCCATTAGACACCGGGAAACTCTCTTATAAACATAAACACTGTGCAGCACACACAAGGCTCAGTGTTGCTCCTGTCTCAGATATTAGCAATGAGAGTTATAGAAAAAACACCTGGAGCTCGTCTGCCCAAGTGGTCGGTCCTGGCCTTACCCAAAATGCATTCCTTGTGGAGTTCACCAAGGACATTAGGATTGCCTTATGTCCAGATTTCTCTGGACACAGGAACATGTCCCTATAAGGCTTCTGAGAGGACCCTGAGATTGCCATCACTCCATGGGGCCCAAACTTGGGGACAAAGGAAAACCAGATGGATCCCGGAATTCCTGGCACCAGCTGGGGCGGGTAAACATGGAAGGGGGCGCTAACCTCTGGTAAGTTATGTTTTTTGTATTTAGAAGAGGGTCTGTAGACAGAATCAAGTGGGAAGTATATCCCATTTCCTTTTTGGGGCTTCTGGTCCTGGAGCCAGTGGAGATGCAGGGGTTGGATAGGGAGACTCCCTGGCCCAGCATTTGACAGCTGGGTTGGAAACTCTTAGGGGCAGTATGTATGATCTGGAGGGAATATAACAGAGCTGGGAGCCAGAGTATTGCTCAGATTCTGGCACTGGTGAATCTGAGAATCAGGAAGATTGAGAAAATGTGGCAGAAGAGCTGGTGTGTTGGCAGCCTGCACTCTTGACACATTGAAGACCCCAGGCTTTTGGCCCCAGGCAGGCATCACTCCCTGCTACCTGCAGCCCTGTGTCTCCACCCTGAAGCACTTCTCTGGCTCCTCCCCTTCCCCACAGTGGCAGGCTGTTCACACCCGCCCGCATTCTCTAGGGCCTTCACAGCAGCCTCTTGACTGGGCTATTTCCTGGTTTCTGCCTCTCCAATCCAGCTTTACCGTCTCCAGTGTGACTCTTCTGAAACTCAGATCAGATTGTCACTCTGCTCCTCGACTCATGTCAGTGGGTCCCTGGGGTCTGCTGAGTGAAGTTGGCATATAGCCCCTCACCGTGGCCCTTGTGGGCCCTCCCAGCCCCAGCCACTGCCCCCTAGCAGAGTCCCTGTGTTCTCCACAGACCACTCCCCCTCTCCTATCACTCCTCTGTTCCTGACTGCTGCCTGGGTTCATCTGGCAATTTCTACTCATCCATTAGGGCCCAACTCAGATGAGGTTTCCCTGATACCACCCAACCCTCAGACCCTTGCAGAATTAGCCAAGTCTTCATCTGTTTACATAGCACATTTCAGCTGTTTCTTTTACAGCATATAGTAATATCGTATTGTATCTTATTTCACCTGTCCTCCTTTCTGGTGGGCTCTGGGTTCCTTTAGCACAGATCCTATGCCTCATTTATATTCCTCTTTCCCTTGCCTGGCACATAGTAGGTGCTCAGTACGTGTATTTTCCCATGAGTGTTCGTGGGCTCTCTGAGTGCAACAAAGTATAAACTGATTATTCCTTTCTGCCATGCATATGAGGCTGGACCTAAGGCTGTCGTCCCTGGTGGGGTGTTTAAAGTTCTTCCCTCTCCTCTGGGTATCCTGAGCAGAGATGCAGGGAGAAAGGGGAGAAGACTCATCTCATCTCACCTTGAGCTCTAACTGCCATTCAGACACCCCAGACGGACCATTCAGTGTAGGCCGAATGGCCAAACAGGCTCCTACGTGCTAATCAGGTACCATCTTGAACCCAGTCCAAATGGGGAAGCTGCCAGCATTTACACCCATGTGCCCAGCAAACTGGGAGTGAGGGCAGTAAAGAGTGCCTGGGGCTGAGGCATGGAAAGCCCGGGGTTGGATCTGGAGTGTTTAGGCCAGGGAGAAATGCCAAACCATCAGGCAGTCATCTTCCACATTCAAGTTTTGATTTTCATTTTAAGTGCACAAAATCCACAATCTTTTTTTTTTTTTATGCAGCAGCAGCAACAGCTTCCTAAAAATGTCTCTCAGCTGAGCCGTTGCCCATAACAGCATGCCATTTGGCCTTTGTGAAAGGAAAAACCTCTGTATTTGTATCTAGAACACCCACAGCTTAGTGTGTCAGATGCTGCTGGCTAGTTTGATTGGTTGCCTTGCGTGGGTGGCTTCCCGCGGGGGCTGGCTTCCCTAAAGTTGAGTGGGCAGTCCCAAGAGTTCTTCAGTCATTTCTGCCTAACCCGAGGAATGCCAGGTTTAAGCAGAGATGAGGCTTCGTGAAGGAATGGATTCCTTTGCTTTTCTGTGGGGAGCGACAGAGGTTCCTAGAGTCTTCCTCGTGAGTGAAAAGGAAGTAGAGGTGTGCTCCAGCCAACTCTTCAGATGAGGCAAGTGGATTGATAATGGCGCATTCCTAGATTCCCAGAGACCTGGCTGGCGGGCTGCCCAGTGATCCGGGAGTTCGGGTCATCTCCACGTTGATCTGGGCCCTGGCTCGGGTGCCAGACGCGGAGAGTAATTAGAAGGGAGTGGAACAATCGGGGAAGATGATGTTTGCCAGCCACAGGCCGTTTTTATTGTCCCCGCGGGTTGGACACCGGGCTGAACCAGGTAGGACGGAGATCAGTTTTATTATCGTCTTTCGGCCCCTGCTCCTCCTGGCTGGAATTTCAGAGAAGCTAACCAATCTCTGCACGGGCGACTCCTCTTGTATCAAAAGGCTGAAATCCCTGGGGGTGTGGCCTACGCGGCAGCTGTTTCTCTCCTGATTTCCAAGGATAATGTCAAGTGCCTCCAAGTGTGTGAAATTCTGGCTGAAAGTGAATGATTGAAATGCTTTTTCCATTAAACCGTCTCCCTTTTGGTATAGGTGTTTTCCTAACAACCCTTATGCAAATAGCTGTGAAAAGTAGGAAATGGTAAGATGTCGAGTGTCTTCAGCTCCTGGCAGCCTGCTCTGCTGAAGCCTTCTGATTTTCCACCAAAAAAAGAAAGAACGACAGGCAGACCACCAGCCCTCTGTGTGGCACTGGGCAGACACAGCTGGGAGGCCTGTGTCGTTTTCTTGTCTGCTTCTTGGAGGGCAGGATTATGTTAGAACACTGAGCCATTATGGGTCTCTAGGATCACATATTGCGCTTTATTGTCTACACGGCCAATGTAAGTTATTGATTTGCAAATGGGAAGCATTCCTTTCCAACTCTCTTGAAGGAGGCTGGAGGGGAGCTATTTTCCGAGGGAGAAGACTTGGTTCATTCTTTGCAAAACATTTCCTGTGCAGCCCGATTCCTGCTTTTAGGACCTGCGCCATCGTCAGCGAGCGCACATGTGTGGTGTTCATTCACGAGGGAGGCAGGCATTTGGCAATCGTCCCCAGGGGTCCAGAGTGCCACTTGTTGCACGGAGGCCTCCGCTGTTGGCATCAGGCTCGCCATGTGAGTGGAGAAGGGTGGCCAGGGACTTGCTCCATGGCTGAGTCCGCCCTCCACGGAGACAGTAAAGCGGATCCCCAGGGAGCCCTCCCGTCCCTGCTGGCTTTTGCTGCTCCCTATTCTTGCATCCGCCTCCTTCTCAGCTCTTCCTTCACTGATCATATGTGGATTCTGGCAATGATGCAGCTTTGCCAAGTGAATCTTTTCACTGGCGCCCTTTCATTGGTGCCGTGGACGGGAGGTAGTGTCATGGTGCCGTGTACCCCGTCTGAAAACAGCCAGGTAGTGTATCCCTCCAATCCTTCATTTTTCACTGATTCTAAGATGCCTATTTTATTCACATTTTAACATCTCCAAAGTGGGGATGCATCTGAAATTCCATGTTGTGTCATTGTTTGGTAGTTTGGTTTCTTGTTTCTCACTAATAGATAAAATAATGGAGCATCTTATGGCATTGTAGATTCAAAGAAGTAGGAAGGAATCAGAAGGCCAGTGGTCTGATGACTATGATATACTTGGGATATTTGTCCCCACTCAGATCTCATGTTAGAATGTAATCCTCAGTGTTGGAGGTGGGGCCTGGTGGGAGGTATCTGGGTCATGGGGGTGGATCCCTCATGAATGGCTTGAGCCATCCCCTTGCTGATAAGTGAGTTCTCGCTCTGAGTTCACATGATATCCGATCTTTTAAAAGTGTGTGGCACCTCCCCCCACAGTCTCACTTTGGCCCCCGCTTTGCCTTCTGCCATGAGCAAAAGCTCCCTGAGGCCTCCCCAGAAGCCCATGCTTCCACCTCCTGGGTTCAAGCGATTCTCCTGCCTCAGCCTCCCGAGTAAGTGGGATTATAAGCACATGCCACCACACCCAGCTAATTTTTGTATTTTCGGTAGAGATGGGGTTTTGCCATTTTGGCCAGGCTGGTCTCGAACTCTTGACCTCAGGTGATCTGTCCTTGCCTCCCAAAAGTGCTGGGATTATGGGCGTGAACCACCACACTTGGCCTAAACCTATTTTCTTATAAATTACCCAGCCTTGGGTAGGTATTTATAGCAGTGCAAGAACAGCCTAACACAGACCGCTTTCAAAATGATTGCAAATCCTGCGATGTCCTTTGAGACTGTTCAGGGCCAGGTGCTATGGAGTAGGCAGATGTGTGGAGGGCACCACCTGTCCTGATGTCTCCCAGTTCCAACGCTTTCTTCTGGGGACCCTTATGCCACCTGATAGTGTTTGCCATCTGTCCCTGGCAATTTACTTCTCCTTCCCCACTTCTCTGGAAACATCACCCTCAGCTGGGAGCTTGTTGCCCTACCGTTTTAAATGTTGGCATCCTATTTTCTCCTTAATCACTCTCTCCTGGGCTCTTAACACATTCGTCTCATTTCTTAGGTGGTTTTCTGATCTTTGGGTCATTTTGGTTGTTTGGGTGACCCTGAAGCTCTTGTGTGGTTCAGAGACTTACATTCTCAAGTGTCCAGGTATAAGAGGACTTTTAGCTAAATAGACATTTTCTCTTCAACATGATGGAAACCTCCATGTTCTGTGGAGTAGGCATTTTCCCTTTACTGCGATTGTTTATGGTTCTCGTGGGTTTCGTCTCTGGTCCCCCATAACCTAACGCCATCCCATGCTCCTCCTCCCTCAGCCTTCCAGGTTTGGGGCACTGCCTCTCTTGGCTGTCGGCATTCTTTTAATTTTGTCTGGGGTTGCAGCGCATGCCAGCTGCTTCTTCTCTGGGTAAATTGGATCATTTCACCTCGGAGCAAGCTTGTTCTTACATTTTCTGAAGACCTCTTTCCCCTCACTTTTTAATCCCTTAGCTGATTTCCTCAGAAAGTTCTGAGGGTTTTTTTTTTCCCCTTGGTATTCTTCCTCTAAAAAAAAAGAAAAAGAAAAAGAAACTAGTCAAACTTCCCAAGAAAGTTTCTTTTTTAGAAAAATTTCTGCCTCTGTCACCAGTCTTGTGAAAGTCCCTTCAGTATGTCAGTTATTAATAGGGTTTCTCTATCCTTTAAAGAAGATGGGATTTATTTTGGTTTTACAAAGGGTCAGAAAAGCTCTTGTTGGCCAGAAGAGAAACTGTCTTCATTGTATAGGGAAATATGTTCCAAGCTCCAAACCACAACTTACAAATGAACTTTTGGACTAAGACCAGTGTGTGAAGTGAGGAGTCCATCTCTGCTGAGCTCTGAAATGGAAATGCTGGTGTGCTGGAGTTCAGGCTAAGACTCATGCGCTGGCTTCGAGTAGTCTGCAAGAGCCCACCAACTTGGGACCCTTGACCTCTGGAAAACTTTTTTAAATTAATTATACAATTAAGGCTGGGCACTGTGGCTCATACCTACGATCCCAACACTTTGGGCAGCTGAGTCGGGCAGGTCCCTTGAGTCCAGAAGTTCAAGACCAGCCTGGGCAACATGGTAAAAACCCTTCTCTACAAAAAGTACAAAAATTAGCCCAGCATGGTGGCATGCGCCTGTAGTCCCAGCCACTCAGGAGGTTGAGGTGGGAGGATCACCTGAACCCGGGATGCAGAGGTTACGCTGAGTTATGCTTGCACCACTGCACTCCAGCATGGGTGACAGAGTGAGACCCTGTCTCAAAAAAAAAGTTACACAATTATAAATTATTGTTAAAAAAACAGAGCATCCAGAGGGGCATGGAGTAAAGAAAGTGAAGCCCCCTCCTGCGCCCTGTGCAGGCCTCGGGTACCATGCTTCCCTTAGTATCCATCCCAAGCATCTCTCCCCCAGCATTCATGCAGCTTGACTTCATTTTCTTTAGGGGTCACAAGAGTGTTCCCTTGTTTTGGTTCAACCAAAATCCATTCATTGAGGCCCAGAGACCACCTTTAGCCCTGGGAAAAATTGGCCCTGGGTTCCCAGTAGAAACCAATTGACATGGTTTCCCATCTGAAAGACCCTGGGTTTTGGCTGCCAGATTGCCTGCCATCTGCAGCCCTCTCATCTCCTCTCCTCTCCATCACAAAAAGGCAGCCTCAAATTTCTTGTGAAGAAGAGTATCTCTACCCATTCTCAGCAGTGCAGCAGGACTCATTCTGGTCATGTGTTTTCTGGACGTTACTGAATTTGTTTTTCTGTGAGCCTACAGTGTACATGGCAGTACGCTCAGCCCAGAGAGGGAGGCAGAGCAAAGCAGTTGATCTCTCTCAAGAAACTTACAGACTCATCAGAAAATAAGAATATGCCCATTCAACAGCCACCCTTTATGAAGCAAGGCAGGTGTGCATATCAGGATTCTAAAATGTTATGACATTTGACCTTTGCATTTCTGGGCATATAAACTGAGTAAATAAACATACTTATGCACACAGATTTATATACAAGGATTTTCATTACTCTGTTGTTGATAAAAATGAGAAATTGAAGGTGGCCTCTAGGTCCAAAGATAGGAGACTGGTTAAGTAAGTTGTGATATATCCATTCAGTGGTTTACTAGATAGCTGTGTGAAACTAAGCTTTCAAAGTCAATCATGAGGCCGGGTGCAGTGGCTCCCACCTGTAATCCCATCACTTTGAGAGGCTGAGGCAGGTGGATCATCTGAGGTCAGGGGTTCGAGATCAGCCTGGGCAACGTGGTGAAACCCTGTCTCTACTAAAAATACAAAATTAGCCGGGCATGGTGGCACATGCCTGTGATCCCAGCTACTTGGAAGGCTGAGGCAGGAGAATTGCTTGAACCCAGGAGGGAGAGGTTGCAGTGAGCTGAGATCATACCGCTGCACTCCAGCCTGAGCAATAGAGTGAGACTTGGTCTCAAAAATAAATACATAAAGACATTATGGCATGGGAAAATACCATAAAATATTCAGCAAACCATGTTGGATATACTGATTGTAATCAATATGATCTGAATTAATTTTTCCCAACATTTTATAAAAATGTTCAACATATAGTTGAAAGGATTTTGCAGTGAAATCTTCCTTGTGACTACCACTGGCTGTACCATTACCATTTTATTATATTTGCTTTATCATCTGTCTCTCCCCCTCTTCATCCAATAATGCATGTGATTTTTAATGCATTTTAAAGTAAATTTCAGGCATCAGCACACTTTCCCCTTGACATTCCAGCATGCATATCATTAACTAGTGTTCACTATTTGGTTGGTTTTTTTCTTTTGAGGAAAAAATTACACACAGTGAAATGTACATTTGTTAAGTGTACCTTCTCTGAGTTTTGACAAATGCATACTCTCATGAAACCAGAATCCCTATTAAGATACAGAACATTACCAATTGTTTTTACTACTAAGCACACATACTTATTTGTATATGTCTATACCTGTGCAGTGGGATTCCAAGGCTGATGTTATTTTCTTCACTGTATTATTCTTTACTTTCTAAATGGTCTGAGTGAGTACATCTATTTGTTCTTTTATTTAACGGGTATTCATTTATCATGGAGTGTGTGTGCCAGGCTCTGCCCTAAATACAGGGACTCCAGGGGTTGACAGGACTGCAGAATTCCCTGCCTTTATGGCACCTATGATCTAGTAGTGAGTGGCAAGATGAGTGAACAAAAGATAATGCCTCAGTGAGATAGTGAGTGAGGGGCTGGGCGTGGTCAATGGAGGCTGAATGATTTGAGGAAAGAGCCATTGAGGGTCAGGAGAGTCTCGGGGGCCTGGGGACCGTCAGGAACAAGGACCCTGAGGCAGGAGGGGGAACGTGACAGGATGGGAGGTCAGAGGGGGAGCCACAAGCCAAGCCGTACAGGGCCTTGTAGGTGATGTGAGGAGTAAGGACCTTATCCTGGTGTGGAGAGAAGCCGTTAGAGGGTTTTAATCCGGGGAGTGACTCGCTCCTATTTCTGTTTTGAAAAGCTCTGCTCTGTGGAGAATCTGCTGTTCTGGGGTAAAGGTAGAAGCGGGGAAGTCAGAAAGGGAGGCTTGTGCTGGGGTGGCAATGTGGTTAGCAGCTGTGAGGGTAGAGCTGGCACTGCTTCCTGAGGGATGAAAGGTGGGATGTGGGTGAGAGAGGGGTCTAGGAAGATTCTCAGTTTCTTTGTCTAAGCAACTGGGTGAATGACGGTGGTCTAATTGCAATGGGCAGACTTGTGTAAGAAGCAGGCTCTGGGGAGGAGAGAAATCAGTTCTGTTTTAGACATGTTCGGTGCAAAGTGGAAACTTCACCTTTCAAACCTTTATGTGGCGAAGTCAGGCAGGCAGCGGCTGGGTGAGCACTGGAGGAAGGGGAGGGGCCCGAACTACTCCCCGTTGTTGGTGCACAGAAGGTGCAGGGCCATCTGCAGCCACCTTGGGGGCAGATGTGGTTTGGAATTCAGAATTATTCAAACTTTGGAAAGGTAATCGATTAACCCTCACCGAGGTCTGGGGCGTCACCTGTCATCAAATACGGAAGGTATTTCTGTAGCAAATTATAGTCTTCACACTTAAACAGATTAATAAAGACTAGAAATAGCCTCACATCAGTTCAGGTCAGGTGTTGTTATGAAGGCAGTTTTGTCACCAAATTAGGTAAAACTTGGTTTCAGAGCTTTTGAGTTTCTGAATTTCAGAAAATTAGCAATCCCCTCTCTAGTCTCAATTTCTACTCCCCAAATGCAAATACTTTGAAAAAAATTTTCACTGCTCTTTTCTATTTACTTCTATAATGTAAAGTAACTGGGCTTTCCTGCCATCTCTAGATTCTTAAAAGCTTTATATTATCTACTGACTTGCTACCATGGAAAGTGAGGGCTTATTTCTTTGATAGGCCCTCTGCACAGCGCACCCCTCCTCCATCCAGCCTTCCAATATAGTCACATGGTGATTTTTCACTAAATCAGCATTGGAGGCTTATATTATTATGACTGTAAGGTTCGTTAGGTTCTTGCCGAGTTTATAAAGAAGAAACTGAGGCCAGCACAAGAAGATCCAATGTGAATTTATTTGGCTCCCGGGTGAGGTTCTGAGGTCCGACAGGAGGTACCGGAGAAGTCGCACGGACTCCTCTCAGACGTGGGGTTTTATAGGGAGTGGAGGCGTTCGATTGGTTGTGGGAGAGCAAGGTTTGGGAAAGACAGGACTACTATTGGGTAGGGTTACAAGACTTTGTTTGCATACAGGACTCGACCACTATTGGCTAGAGTTACAAGACTTCGTTTGCATACAAGACTCGACTGCTACGAGTTACAAGATTTTGTTTGCATACTAGACTTGACTGCTATTGGGTAGGTTTACAAGACTTCGTTTGCATCCTGGCAGGGTTCCTTAAGGGAAGGCTAGGCTGTGCGAGGGGGTGAACGTGTCCGAGCTCTTGGAAAAAAAAGCGGGGGGTGTGTCCGAGCTCCCGGCGAGGCAACCGGCCTTACAATGACCATGTGAGTATTATTCACAGCTGAACCACCTGCCCTACTATTATTACATGTCCTTCCTTAAACAACTCTGATTTCTTCAGTCTTTTGCAGCGAAGAAGCAAAGGATATCAGGGTATAAGGTAATACAGAGTTCCCACCAAGCTTCCCATGCATACCCAGCCCCTCCCACATCCCTGTTCTTGAGGGTAGCCTTCCTGGACTTTGGGAACTAAAATCAGCCTGTGTCTCTGCCCCCCCGCCCACCCCACCCACTGGCTGTGTTCAACTAAGTCATTTACCATTTGTCCAACTGCTCTGCAGCAGCCTCCAGAATTTTACTGGCATCTTGGGTCTACTCTCATCTCCTATATTGTAGGACGATCACATTGTTCTGGTAGTTTATGCCTTTTTAAAATTAAATTTACTGTCATTCTTTGTGGGGCTTCAGGAGAGAGTAGAGATAGACATAGTTTATCAACCTGCCACGTTTCATGAAAAGCATCCCAGACCACTGTTCATACTTCCTGGGCCATGACCTTTTCATAGCGGGTGTCAGCAGATGTTTCTTATGTAATGATTTTGTCCACCTGTTGCCCAGTTCAGCCCACAGAGTTGGAAATTGGAAATTTGGAAGCGCTGTTACAACAAATTGCTTTCTAGGCATTTGAAATCTCCCAGGGTTTTCCCAGAGCAATTTAGGAGACCTCCTGAATGAGCCTAATGTGCTTTCAGCCTTTCTTACTACAGTGAAGAGACTACATGGCATTTGTATTTATTCAGCTATTTTGAAGTAGAATTCTTCACGCAACCGGGGTAGCATAAAGGGCAGGCAGTGGTCAGACAGGCCGGAGCTTGGTCACCAACAAGTGTGTGTACTGCACAGCGTACTTTTGCTCTCTGGGCCTCAGTCACCCCATCTATGGTATAGGTGGACTGGGGCACCTCATTCTATATCCATACTTGACACAGAGCCCTCTGTGTAAAACACAAAAAGAGAAACTGTTCTGGTTGAAGAAGAGGCAGATGCCCCCAGAGTGAACTGAGATACTTCCGAGCCATCCCAGGGCTCCTGGGAATATACATCGAGAAGCACTGGACTTGAAGATGTCTCTAAAGTCTCAGTTGGACAGCTCTGGGAACCTTGTCTTTTAAAAGGTTTACTGCTCTGCAGAAATAAAATACTCTTTGCAGCTGGGGTCCCAGGATGTGCAGCCCCTGCCTGGCTCCAGTGCCACTGGACCTGACACGGCGTGGCAGGCACTGTCCTAATCTCCCTTTCCTGGTGCAGAAGAGGAAGTGGGAATGTTGGTTCTAGCTGCCTCTTAGCAAAGACACAGATTTGTTGATTTATGGGTTAAGAGCCCTGGGATTGGAATCCTCCTGACACAGGCTCTGTAAGAATACAGGAATTTGTTTTCCCACATCATTTGCTTTTGATTTAGTGTTTTGATGTGGGGCTGCCTTATGACTCAGATGTTATCTTCCATTGCCAAATCACACGTTAGGTATGTATAACATTTCCTACACAGTGACAGCTTATCCTCTTCCAATCATCAGTGGCCATACCCCACACCCGCCATGGGGCAGGGCAGGGAGGGAGGAGGAATTAAAAAACTTTTCTATTCACAAATCAAGACATGTCACAGGGATGGGGCAGTGGTTTTCCAAATCGTTGTCTTTGTTGTTGATGTTGTTGTTTGAAGGAGACAATCATTTTCCAAAGAAAATCTTAAGCCAAAGCCCAATCAGTAAAACAGGTAAACATGGAACCCCTGCTCAAGTTGCAGAGTGGGATGAAGTGGAATAGAGACTCCAGCCCCTCTTCCAGCTCGCCATAGAGGCTTCAGTTATAGGGACAGACTCCCAGCTCATTTCTAGATCTTCCTCCTATACTTGACGTGACCTAGTAGGATAAGTGACTGAACCTCCCAGGGCCTCCTTGTCCTCATCTTTAAAATGGGGCTGTTGGGGGATGGGATAACATCTACCACCACTAGCTTTGAGTGAGGCACTTGGTGTGTTTCCCCAGTGACAAGTAGTCTTCTTATTACTGCCTACTTAGAAGGCTTGCTCCAAAAGGAAGCCTTCAGCCTCACAACAGCTTTCCTGCAGGGAATGTTTTAGAAAACCTGATTTGCACAGTTTGCAACAACTACTGTTTTCTTTTCAACCTCTGCTTTCCAGAGAAGGTCCTTGTAAGGTCATAGTAACATCCAGTTGTTAAGAGCTTGTGATTTTGCTTGGAATGTAAACAGTACTCTGTCTTTGGCTAGTTGGGAAAGGAAGTTTTATGTTTTCTTCTCTGTCTTTGGAAGTAGCCTTACTTTCGTGAATGCATTTTGATAAGACATACTGAAATCTGTGATTTTGGTTAAGCTCAAGATGAGGACACTGGCAGTAGTGTGGATCTTCTCAATGAGTGTATATTTGTGGGTGTTTTGTAGCTGTTAATTACATTAAATAAATTACCATAAAATTGCACCAATATTGCCCCTCCTTCCTCCATGCTGGCCCATAGGAGCTTTCTCTCTGTGTGGGAAATGGCTGTTTTTTCACTTCACTATTTGAGGACTGAGCAGCCTGTCAAATGTATTGATTGCCTTCTCCAAGTTGGAGATCGGGAGCTACATATTTGCTTATCTTCCCTAGTGAAAAAGCAAATAAGACTGCTTATCTAGTATTTAAACTTGCTTTTCATTTACTCTGTCAAAGGCATTATCCCACGAAGACATAATTTGAGAAGTATCTTCATAGAAAATAGCTCTCATTGCATAAGCCATGAATACCCTTGCCGGTGGAATCCATGTATTGCTTCTTTAGAAACTGTCAGTGCTCACAGCTCTCATCTCCCTCAGTGAATTATCTAGCTTCCAAACCTGTACTTTTTCTCCCACCAGCTCTTTCTTCCCCTTAAGCTCTGCCTGCAATAAACTGTGGACTGTGTGCATTTAGCTTCAGCCTCTTCTTCTGTAAAGTGAGAATAATAATGGTTCCTCCCTCAAAAGCTTTTTGCATGGAAAAAGAAAACGTGATATTGCTTACAAAGTGCTTAGTACAGTATTTGGCATAGAGTATGTGTTTGATAAACAGTAGTCATTATTTCTCTTTGTTGCCTTTTCAGTTCCCACATTCATAGTCACCCATCTCTCGGGCCATATTTACCTGGTTTATCTGGGACTTTGTTGTATTTTCCTCATCCCATGGGATTAAAAGCAAGCACAGCCCCTTTCCAGGGTGCTCTGTGTGCCTGCTGCCTCTCTGGTTCAAGATCTACTATGAACAGCTCCAAGCCTGGTGCTTCCTCCAGGTCGTTCTTCCTGTTCTTCAGGGATAGGAAGCATTGATGCCACCTGGCTTTCTTCCGTATCAACAGGACTCTGCTTGGTTCTGAATACCATGTTCCTTGACTACTTGTGTGGTAAAAATGTAATTTATGCCCTCTAATCCTCAATCCTAAACTGTGAGCCACATACAAGGAGCCAATATGGCAAGGGCAGTTAGAACCTAGATTTGGGGCCACACTGCCTGAGGGGTCAGTCCCTGACCCTACCACTTACTACCTGTTTGATTTGGAGCAACTTGTATAACTTTTTTTGTGTCTTGGTTTTCTTATCTATCAAATAGGTATAAAAATTCGGATCTGTATTTCTGAAATCCTAGCCACTCTGAAAACAAAATTGTTGTTTTTTTTCCCTCCTAATTTTGAGGAACACTCATTTGGCATCAAAGTCTGCCCTGACCTGACATATAGCTACTTATTATATACTTTATCCAAATTAGTATGATTATTCCTATGCTTCAGTGGAAAAATATTAATGTTTTTGATTATAGGATGCAGCCCCTGACTGCTGGAGTATTATATAATGTGTACCATATGACCTTACTAAAATATGATATATACAATTTGGGAAACCCACTTAGCCCAAGAGCTTTGGATAAGGGATTGTGGATCTATAATAGCCACCTCATAGCATTGTTGAAAAGATTAAACAAGATACAGCCATCCTTAGTATACATGGGGAATTGGTTCCAGGACACCCGTGTGCACCAGAACCCGTGCTGACTCACATCCCTCAGTCAGTCTTGTGGACCCCGAATATATGAAAAGTCAGCCTTCTGTGCAGGCGAGTTTCATCTCTCACAAATACTGTATTTTCAACCTCATTTGGTTGAAAAACTTTGGCATATAAGTGAACCCATGCAGTTCAAACCCATGGTGCTCAAGGGTTAACTGTATTTTGCATAAAGCTCTTAGAATGGTCTCTGGACTATAAGTACTCAATACACACTTGCTATGATTCTCCTAAAGACATGAAACAGTCCTGTGTCCATAAGAATGAGTGGTTTCTTTTACCACAATAAAAATGTTTGTTCTTTTTTTAAGTGAATGGTTTAAATATTTAACGAATGATATGAAAATGAATTTTACCGCCTGGATCTAAAGGAAGTGTGCTGTTTCTTTTGGAAAGACTTTCCAAATCCAACAAGAGAAGTCAGTTTCAGCAACTATGGGTGCCACTCTGTCAGATTTTTTTCTATACTCTTGACCTAGGGCTTGCTTACGCTAGCAAAGACAGAGTCCCTGTCCTTTCCTTTTCAACCTCACCTTCCGTTCTGCATACATCAAACATGGGTCGGAGTAGAATCCAAGGTTGACTCTCTGAGATGTTGTGCTTCCTGAAAACCTGTAGTTCTGGTGTCCCTGCTGTCTTGCATCTTTTCTGTACCTTTGTCCTCGATGACAAACCCTGTCAGCTCTTCCTTCTATATCCCCCAAAGGTAAAATATTTGTAAGTCTCTTGTAAAATATTACAGCTTCTATCTTTCTCATTGTTTTTCATCCCCAGTCTCAAGCTTTTGCCAAAATCATCTACCATTTGGACTTCTCCACTCACCTGTATAAATACAAGGTCCTATTTCTCCACTCCCCAGCCCCTGTCTCATTTAGACCTGGTCAGGGTCTAACCCTCCTTGTCTGTTTGATTATTATTGCTTAGTTATTTTTTCTTGGTGGCCATGTTGTGTTATCTTATTTGACCATCCTGTGTTTTCTTCCATATTGCACTTCTGCAAAATAGTCACAATTTACATTCCTTCATTTCTCTGGCAAATCACAAGACTCCCGTATTGTACGTTTGTTCCAAATGCCTCTATTTTTGAGATACACATCTATGTAACAAAATGCTATTTTCTTAGCACAGTGCTAAATCATATTACAGTCCAGGAAGTCAAGTTTGGATGACACCACCAACATTGGCAGAGAACCCAAATTAGCACATTAGAACCATGCGGTCATAGAATTGGACAGTTGGGAAGGACTCCAACTCCTCATTTTATAGATGAAGCAACTGAGGCCTGGAGAGCAAAGTGTCTTGCTCAACCAGACACAGTTGGCTAGTGACAGACATTGAGCCAGAACCTATATCTCCAGGCTAGCGTTCTTATTATGTTTTTATTAAACTGTTTATGTGCTTTATTTTCCCCCCGAATAATACAGGTATAGTTTAAAAACCAAGTTGTACTGAAAACTTAATCCAATGGCAGTCCCTTGCCCTGTCTCTGCCCACTGCTAGTCTTGTCTCCCTAGAGGCAGCCACTTTTCACTCTTTTAGCTGTTCCTTCTAGCATTTACTCCGTATCTCCATGAAATGTGTGTATATGAGTACTTCTTCATGTATCAGTTTTAGGTATTTCGGTGATCTGTGAACCTTCCATCACTGTAGAGGAGGGTTTGGCTGTCACACATCTCTACCCACTTTCCTTCTTCCATCCCTTCCCTATGGCTTTTCAATTCTCAGTGAAGGTATATGGTTATATCAAGCTTGTAAATATCAAGTGTCTGAATCTGTCCAGTTTCTAAGTCAAATAACAAGCTCAGAAAATGAGAGACACTGTACATCCAAATTTATTTGGTTTCTGGGTTTCAGATGTGAGTAGTGGAATTTCAAATGACGAGGAACAGATTTCAGAAAAGTATCCAAATCTGTTCCCTTCTAAAGGATGAAGGCTAAGTGTTTGGATAGTGAGAGGCATCTATACTGTTCACTTACAGAGCCAAGGAATATTTATTTCCTTGTGTCTTAAAAACATGCTTATTGATTCAGTCCTTATCTACCAATATTAGGCAATATTAGGCAATATTGGCAATTACACTTTACTTTGTATGTAGGTTTTTGCTTGTCCTAAAATTATTGCCTCATGGGTTTTACTTGTATTCTTATCTATATGTTTGTCCTTAATTTTGCCCACTAGACTGGGCATATCCTGTCACTGTTTTTTGCCCAGCTGGTCAGACATACTGGATAAACCCATCAATTCCCCTGTATTTTCTGGAGCCCAATAGCCCCTTGGCCTGCTATGCTGCTATGCTGTGACAATGGCCTCCCTCCCTGTTGTCCTGGGAAGTCCACTGACTGGCAGCTTGTCTTCTTCTGCTTGATTGACTCCCTCTTTTGCTAGGACTAATCTTCCAGGGACATCCTACATAAAAGGTAACTTTTTGGGGTCTTCAAAATATGGAAATGTCTTGGATCTGTCCTCAGACTTGATTAGTAATTTGGTGGCTACAGAACATTCAAAGTTGGAAATAATTTTCGCTTGGGATTTTAAAGCCATTTTTGTATTGTCATCTAGCTCTAGAGTCACTCTTAATAGGAGATGCCAGTCCTATGTGAGACCTCTTTTGCTCTCTGAAAGCTTTTAGGATCTTCTCTGTGTCACTATTGATCTGAAATTACTTGATAATGTGCCATGGAGGTCTTTTTTCTTTCTTTGGGTTGAGCACTCCACTGGTGGGCCCTTTTAATTTGGCAAGGCATATTCTTCAATTCTGGAAAATGTTCTTATACTGATGATGTTTTGTTTTGTTTAATTTCTTCCTTCCCATTTTCTTGGTTTTCTTTTTCTAGAATTCCTTTTGTCAGATATCGGACCTTAAGGAGTCTAAAACTCTATCAATTTCCACTGTGTTTGCTTCTGTTTTCTTTTTTGAAGACTCTTATATGCCTTCTAATAAAATTTTTATGTTACCTGTCATATTTTTAATTTCTAAAAGTTTTTTATTGTTTTCTGCTTTTTCTCTTGCTGTTGCGTCCTGGTTTTGGTTTCTCTGTCTAAGGACATTAGTAAGTGTTTTTGAAGTTCTCTTCTACTCATTGTATAGCTTCCATATTCCTCTATGCCTGTCATTGTGTCTCAGTCTCTTTCACGTAGGTGCTTTCTTTAGATGTCTGGTGATCCTTGGTCATTCATATTTAAGAGTGAGGTGCTACAAGTGGCTGGGAGGTTTAGGGTGTTTTAGTGGAGCTTTTTAACCGGTGGCTCATTGTACAGGGGGATTACATTGTGAACTTATCATTTATTTGGAGAATTTTCAGTTGCCAGCATATGGAAGCCTTTTCTTAAAAGAATTTCTCACTGTTTTTCCAAAGATGAATTCTCCCCTTTGGAGGAGAGACCCAAGGGCATCACGCGTGAGAGTGGCCACCCTCACTCCATCCTCTCCGTTTAGCCTGCCCATCACCCCATCCCTTCACCATGCCTCCTGTCCCCTGGTCTGGATCCTCTTCTAACCCATCTCTCCAGTAATCAACCTTCAGACTCAAGCAGTCTCCCCTCACATCACCCCTGCCATCTGAAGTACATAGTGCCTCCAGCTCCCAGGCCTCCCAAGGGTTGTATCCCAGGCAGATATGCTCACTTTGCATCCATACTCCTTTCTTAGACACATAGGTCACTGTTTCCTCCACTCTACTCAGTCAGCAATCACTCCTCACCTGTCTTCCAAAACCATGCCCTTGTTTGCTGATATCTCCCATTTCTATTGTCTTTGAACTCTTTTTAACTCCTTTACTGTCATTTTAGGAGTGTCTTGGTCAAGAGAAAAGATAAAATTGAGGAGTAACCATTAATCCACCATTCATTCAGCCAGTCAACAGCTAGTGGAACCAAGTGGGTTCCAGGCACTGCTGGGGATGGAGCAGTGAACAAATCAAACAACAATTCCTTCCTTCTTAAAACTTCCAATATAGTGTTTATTGGAGGTGCCATGCTCTTAAATGCCACAAAGTGGCAAGTCTAGTAACATAAACCAATAAAAAGAAGCTTGGGCTTGTTAAGATTCAAGAACCAATGTGCAAACGCCTGGGAACCCATATGTTTACTTGAACTTCTGCTGTTTGTAAGTGATCACAATGATATTGGAAATGGGGGTACCTCTGCTTATGAGCTGGGAGCCATCATGTTTGCATAGCACTGGATAGCCTTTGACAACAAAAGATGATTCATGTCAACCTTAGACTTCGTAGGAGATAGAAGACACCTTCTGCTACTCTAGAAAATCAGGATTATCACTTCACAAGGTTGTGGTGTAATCTGAAGAATACAGACCAATAAAAGTTCCTGACCAAAAGTAACCAATAATAGCAAACAAGCAGAAGGATCTATTAATCTCCAATATTAGTAAGACTCCTCTTTAGAGCTGTGGCTTCCAAGCTATTTTAATCATGCACCCTTATCAATAAAAATTTTTGGAGCTGGAACCCAAGAGGATGTGTATTTAATTATAAGTTACATGCACATATAAGTCTAATACATTAGCGATACTATGGAACAAAAGTTAAAAGTTAAAAGGGCAAGCTAAAAATAACTAGAAGTAGAAGTTGTAATATGTTTCCCCATCCTAATAGATCATCTTGGGCATGTAAAACTCACTTACGAACAACTCACCGGGAGAATGGAAGTGAGGATTTGGTCATACCTTACATCCACCATTGCTTAGCTGTGGGATATTGGGCAAGCTGCTTAATTCTAAGCCTCGGTTTCCTCATTTGTAAAGTGGTAATAAAAATACTGCAGTTTCCCTGGCTTCCTCATAGGGTGACTGTGAGGGTGAAATGGGCTCTGAAGGTGTTTTATAAACTGCAAGGCACTCAGCACTCAACATGCAAACCCACACATGGACACAGGGAGGGGAGCATCACACACTGAGGTCTGTGTGGGGGGACTAGGGGAGGGACAGTGGGGGTTAGGGAGTTGGGGAGGGATAACATGGGGAGAAATGCCAGATATAGGTGATGGGGATGGAGGCAGCAAACTATATTGCCATGTATGTACCTATGCAACAATCCTGCATGTTCTTTACATGTACCCCAGTACTTAAAATGCAATTATATATATATGAAAGAAAATAACTTTCCCACCAAATATTCCTTCAATAACACAGAGAAAAAAAAAATATGCAAACCCAATTGTGTGACCAGTTAGCCAGCTCCATGCCCCAGCCAATAACTTCTCCCTGAGTTTATTCCGTCACCCCAGATATCCTTCCTAATGATTTAAGAAGTAATGATGTGAAGGTGGATAAGAGAAGCAGTGAAAGTCTCTCATCCTTGCTTAAAAAGAGAGACAAAACCAAAAAGCAACCCAAGCCCAAATTCTGCAGCTAGTCAGTACCATCCACTCCATTCACAGAAGAGCAGCTTTCTCCCTACAGCTCCAAGGGTGTTATGTTTTCCACACTATAGATGTTATGGATTTATTTTCAGAGACAGGGTCTTGCTGTGTTGCCTAGGCTGCCATAAACTCCTGGGCTCAAGCAATCCTTCCATGTCAGCCTCCCAAGTAGCTGGAACTATAGCTGTGTGCCACTGCACCCAGCTGACGTTACGGATCTTGAGAAAGTAAATCTATTGTTGAGAAGCAGCAATGTTGTTCCTGAGACTCAAAGAATTTCAGTGTGTCCAGCTGAAGCATAGGGAAGGTCTCTATGGCCTGAGCAAGACAATTATGTGGGCTGCCTGGTGGCAAGTCGCTAAGCACTATAGCATTGTTACTGAAAGGTGTCTGGGGCTTACACACTTGGAGTATGTGCAATGTCACCATATAGCAAAACTGCATTTCTGGCATCATCCAAAGTAGAGGATTAATTATGCAAGGGGAAAATAAGATGTTCCAAGCACCAGTTAATGGAAGTGTTATGAGAACAGAAGCAATCATCACAGTTAAGTGTACTGAGCACTTGCTTTATGCCAGCCTCTACAAGGTGTGCCGCATGTGATCCCATTCAATCCGCACTGTTTGCATTTCCATTTTGCGGTTAAAGAAACCGAAGGTGAGAGAGGTTAAACAACTTGCTCACAATCATGGTGGAGCTGCAATTCAAATTCAGCTTGATCTGTCTCCAAAACCTGTACCTGAAACCACCCTATTCGTCCACCTATCAAAAGAGTTCTGTATTTTCATCTTTGTCAGTGACTCCTCTCTCTGATTTCCATATAACCAATCTTCTGTGCCATTCAACAGGACAAAACTGGAAGGAGACTAGTGATCTCCTGTGTTAGCCACTCTGCTGAGGTTAGAAACCCAGACTTGCTGCACAGGATCTTAAACAGCAGCAGCATCTGTGTGTTAGTCAATTCTTTTTGCATGACTCTAAAAGAATAACTGGGACTTCGCAATTTATAAAAACAGAGGTTTCATTGGCTCATGGTTCTGCAGGCTGTACAGGATGCATGGCACCAACACCTGCTAGGCATCTGGTGAGAGCCTCAGGAAGCTTACCATCATGGCAGACGGCAAAGCAGAACAGGCATGTCACATGGCGAGAGTGAGGGCAAGTGGGTCGAGGGTAGGTCCTAGACTTTTAAACAACCAGATCTCACATGAACTGAGCAATAACTCACTTATCACCAAGGAGATGGTGCTAAACCATTCGTGAGGGATCCACCCCCATAATCTAATCACCTCTTACCTGGGCTCGCCTTCAACATTAGGAATCATATTTCAACATGAGATTTGGAGGAGGTGCACATCCAAACCATATCAAGGTGACATATTGGTTTATTATAATTGACTCTTCCAAGGACATGGAGGGAAATTTGCAATTAAAAAAACCCAACCCTCCCCTTTTACTGCAAACTGGAGTGCAAGTAAGAAGGCATTAGTCAGCCCCACAGAAGGCAGCTCCATGGCCAAGCTTTGTTATGCTGAGAACCACAGCTCTCTGTCCAGCCAAGCTGCAGCCTCATCAAGGGGCCAGGTGAGCCTTGGAGGTCCTGCCCCAGGTTTAACACCTTCCCCCAACTGCCCAACACGTTCCTCACCTCATGCCCATCCCTCCGCACTCACTTTTCACTCCTTCCAAAAAGCCTTGCACTCTGGAAGGACACTAAGCTATCAGTCATCCATACCCCAATATGAATATTAAGCCAATATATAACTAGTATATGTACGCTTTGATGATTTTCTTGAATATTAGTTTGAAGGGCTTTGCTTCTATTGCTTTGAACTACAGGCATTAGGATCAGATGGGGTGGAGGACATCTGAATGAGTTACACATTTTTTTTTTTTTTTGAGGAATGAACAGTCTTCACTGGGCTCAGACCAGGAGTCCATGGGTCTTGAGGACCTCTGTGTATTTGTGAGTTTTTTTCTCCACGTTCTTTTCAGCCCATTTCCGTAGCCTCTTGAACTGTTTCTTCTTCTGGTAGTGGATCTTGGCCTTCTCCTTCCTCTTCTCCTTCAGGGTGGTGCCACTGCCTGGTACTTCCAGCCAACCTCATGAGCCAGGCGCCCCAGGTAGACAGACTTTCTTGTAGACTTCACATGCACATCCTTGAGGGCAGCAGGAACCACCATCTGCTTTTTCTTGTCCTAGGGTGGAGGGATGCCATCAGACACCTTGAGGCGGTCCAGGGCGGCCTGGCCTCACTTGGCCTGGTGGGGCAGCATGCCTTGAGGTCTGCCGGAAGATGCGGCTGGGGGCCAGGAAGTGGTAGGGGCCTCGGGAAGGGTTGGTGTTATTCTCCAGGTTGGTGTTCATCTGCTTGCAGAGGAAGGCCAGGTACTTCAGCTTGTTTCTGTAGAAACTGCCAGAAATGTTGATGCCCTCGTAGCATACAACAGCCACCTTCTGGCCCAGCAGTACCTATTTAGCCACAATGGCTGCCAAGCGGCACAGGAAATGGCTTCAACCGTGGAGCACCAGGACCTGCTCCCCCACCATCCTCTGCAGCCGCCTGGGAAAGTGTACTTTTGTTTTCATTTTGCTTTGTTCTAATTGTAAACTTTTTTATTGTTAATTATCTAATATATGGCTGGGCATGGTGGCTCAATCCTGTAATCCCAGCACTTTGGGAGGCTGAGGCAGGCAGATCACGAGGTCAGGAGTTTGAGACCAGCCTGGCCAACGTGATGAAACCCCATCTCTATTAAAAAATACAAAAATTAGCTGGGCATGGTGGTGCATGCCTGTAGTCCCAGCTACTTGGGAGGCTGAGGCAGGAGAATTGCTTGAACCTGTGAGGCAGAGGTTGCAGTGAGCTGAGATCACGCCACTGCACCCCAGCCTGTGTGACAGAGCAAGTCTCTCTCTTTCTCTCTCTCTCTCTGTATACATATATACATCTCCAACATATACAGGTTGTTAAAAATAGCCAAACAAAATACAGAAAGCTTCATAAAACAAATGTACAAACTCATATGAGGCCATCACCCTTTGCAGGGTCACCAAGATGCCATTTGTGATCCCCTCCCAGTGACTGATCCTGAAATTTAAAAACCAAAATAAATCCACTGGGTAGATTGGCTGTCCCCACATGTTTAACAACAAGGGATAGAGTCATAGTCTTTTCTAGCTGCAGTGTCTGGAGGTCTTGCATGGCTGTACCCCAGTTTTTAGGTAAAGCATTTCCCCTGGGTACATTATGCATTTTTTAATGCAGCTTTGTCCTAATACATGCCAGCCTCAATGCGTGCTGCATCTTTGAAGGGTACAGACTTACCAGTAGGGCCCAAACTTTTGGAGATCTCCTTTTCTGAATTATCTTAAGTTGGTAAGACAGCTAGATGGTTCTTTTCTTTTAAACCAAAACTGTGTTAGAGCAGCTGATCATTCAGCCTTGAATTTGGGCCATTACAGAGTTAAACCCTGAAAGAGTCGTTTTCTTTCACCTTGAACATTCTGATACTGTTTTACTGGTTCTAAATCTATTTCAAAAGACAAGGCGCTAGGCATGGGGGCTCACATGCTGTAATCCCAGCACTTTGGGAGGCCAAGGCGGGAGGATCCCATGAGGATTGCTGACCAACATGGCAAAACTCCATCCCTACAAAAAATACAAAAATTAGCTGGGTGTGGTGGCAAGTGCTTGCAGCCCCAGCCACTCAGAAGGCTGAGGCAGGAGGATTGCTCAAGCCTGGGAGGCAGAAGTTGCAGTGAGCTGAGATCTCTCCACTGCACTCTAGCCTGGGCAACAGAGTGAGACCCCCCCCATCTAAAAAAAAAATTTTCTAATTAAAAAAGACAAGGATTTTAGCCTAAGAAGCTTGTTAGATTGAGAGTCTGGTATACAGCACTCACCAGGATGCTTTTGGAATGCTTATGAAACCTCAGTGATTTTCTTACAGCTCCATTTGATTTTATATTATTTTTAACTTCTTATTTGGAAATAATTTGAGATTTCCAAAAGCATATCGAAAATAAGAATAGCACAAAGAACATCCTATAGCCTTTACCCAAATTCAACATTTATTTATTTATTGAAACAGGATCTTGCTCTGTTGCCCAGGCTAGCGTGCAGGGGTGCAATCATAGCTCACTGTAACCTGGAACTCCTGGCTCAAACAATTCTCCCACCTCAGCCCCCAAAGCAGCTGAGACTGCAGGTATGTACCACTGCATCAGCTAATTTTTTAATTTTCTTTTTTTTTTTTGGAGATAGAGGTCTCGCTGTGTTGCCCAGGCTGATCTCCAATTCCTGGCCTCCCATAGTGCTGAGATGATAGGTGTGAGCCATTGCCCTGGCCCAACTGTTGTTAACATTTTGTTCCATTTACTTTGTCCTTCTGTTTCTTGGGGGTAGGGAGTGGGGCAGGGGCAGGGGGAGTGAGCAGAGAGAGCGAGAGCAATCCAGATTTATTTTTAATAGTCACATATAATAATATTTTTCTGAACCATTTGAGGGCAAGTTACATTCTTCATGGTATTTTACCAATTACTTCAGTGTGTGTCTCCTAAGAATAGGAATATTCTCTTACATAACCTCAGTACAGTTTTCAACTTCAGTAAATATAACATCCAGGCATTTACTTTAATATAATCAGAAGAAAAAACCACCAACAGTCAGTGGTTTATTTTTTCTACACACTGAGCAGTAGGCTTCCATTTTCATGTGCTTTGCATATGGCAATCTTCAAGTCTAATTGTTTCAATCTTATTGAAATTGCTTTCTCCTGTATCAACAATAGGTAGAGGGTGCATATTGACATCTCCATTTTCAATCATATGTTTGTTTACTTTCTGCCCTCATTAGGGTCTCTAAACACATCAGAGAGAGAATAAAAATAAATATCCCATCCCGCTCCCAGGCCTTGGAAATGAAGGAGTAAACACAAGTATAATTTAACACTTTCCTAGTCCAGGGGAAGATGTTGCCTTTTTATGTCTATGGCCCTTAAGGAGGAGAAGCTCTCTGTCAAACAAAATATCCTTTGAATCTTCCTTGCTGAGCTTCCCCTCCGTGACTGGGTTTCACCGTGAACCCTGTCTGCTGGGGTAAAGTACTAATGAGTGACCCATGCCTGTTCCCCCCGGTTTTCTAAATTCAGCTGTCAGTGTTTGTGTCAGCTGTCATCAGCTGCATCTCACCGTGCTCCCCACTCTCTGCAGGGTTCTTGGCTTAGAGAACTTAGCTTAGAACTCCTTAGAGCTCTTGGCATGTCCCACATAGGAACTGAACCTTCCAGAGCATTCCAGCTCCCAACTGGAGGCGAGACAGCACACACATTTCCTGCTGGGGCCTCCGCTTGGGCCAGGAACAGGTATGGTGAGGGTGGCAGCAATGTTGGGAAAGTTCTTGGTGGCTGGGCCCCCTCCCTGAGGGCTGCGGCTAAGGGAGCACTGCAGGAGTGCTGTGCTTGGAAGTTTGCAGCAGCAGGAAATCACATTTATAGATTCTGGATCTGAACGATTTCATGCTGAGAATTTGGTAATACTTCCTCTTTCTTCACCTGCACCCTAACCTCTCATTTTGAGTTGCTTTGTCACCCCATTTCTCCTATTAAAAGCTGGTTTCTATAAAAATTTCAAGGCAGTGCATTCTTCCTTAAATTGTTTTCTATCAGGGTTTTCTAAAAGCAGTTTAAAATTCAAACAGCAGTGCCCTTCTCAGACTCTCCCTGACCCCAGACCCTCTCCCCAAAGCAACCTCTTTCATATCCTTTTGCTGTTTTTTCTGGTGTTGACCCCTCTAAATTAGATACTTAGACTGCGTTGCTAATTTATTGGTTTTAAACACGACCTGCTGACTTCCCATTAGAGAATTTGGCCCTCTTGTACCACCCGCCCTCACTTCTCCCCATCCTCCCGGTGGAGCTGTACAGGCGGGCAAAATTCATGGTCAGTGTTTACAGTGTGTTGATGATTTCAATATTATTCACTAGGGAGCCAACTATGGTTCTGGGATTAGGTTTCCTTTCTTATATAACTTTTTGTTTTCCTTTGAGTTAATAATTGCCTTTAAAAGACTGCTGTGTCTGTGAGATGCCCATTGCACATTCTCCCGAATGCCTACCCATGGCATCTGCCAGATGCTCACAAGCACCCTGTGAACTCTCGATCCCCAACTCCCGAATCCTCCCCCTCCCGCTCCTTCCTGGACTTGTTCCCTAGGCAAGCTGCCGAGCATCATGCGGGGACTTCCTTTCACTGTACCTCTGAGGCTTAGATCTCTGTTTTTCTTGGACCTACTTCCTACTTTTTAGTTTGTCCATTTTAGGGAGGGAGTATATCCTCTGACAGCTTCCTGAGAAAGAGTGCCTGGGAGGCAAAGTTTTTGACGCCATGTGGGTCTGAAAGTGCCTTTGTCCTTCCCTCAGTCTCAATAATGGTTAGTTGGTTACAGCGTTTTCACTTGAAAATAATTTCCCCTCCGAATTTTGAAGCTAACACTTCACTGCCTTCCAGCTTCTGGTGTTGCTAATGAAAAGCCCAGAGCCATTATGAGTCCTTGATGTGACCTGTTTTTCTCTCTGGAAGTTTATGAGATTTCCTCATTGTTTTTTTTTAAAGCGAACTGATCTCAATGTAGAAGATTTAGGGGTTTCAGAATCACGCAACTCTTAATCGTTAGGTAGAAAGTCAGCCTGCAGTGTGCATACCTTTTCCTAGAGCCAAGCACGAAATGCAAATGTGAGATTTCTATGATTCCTGACTCTCAGATGGTCTTGCACCTGGTACTTCTCCCCCTCTTCACGCCATAATACCTGGTTCTTCAGGCACAAGTAAGCAGTTTTCAGAATGTCTGAGAGAGAGGAAATGAACACCTTTATATACGTGTAAGAGTGATTTCACATCTTTTCCCTGAAGAGACAAAACTGAGGTGGGGATAGAGGAATAGGATAGAGGAATAGCATCATGGGCCCCCCTCCCCAGAAAGGACCCCAGTCCCATCCACTGCCCCCAACCCTGTTTTAGCAGCAGTTCCATTTCTTATATGTTTCCAGTAAATGATATTTTGTAACAGTCCTGTGAACTGATTGTTCTAGACTGGCAATTTCTGTGAAACCAAGTAATAAATACAAAGCCCCAGGAAGAAGCCATTCAGAACATTCTCTTCTTATTTAAAGAATATATTTGTACATGAGATTTTCTGTATCTTTTCTGAATGCTTAGCCATGAGGAGTGAGAGACAACTTAAAATGTTATCTTTTAAATTCTGCAAGTATTTTGCAACTCTGTCAATCCCCCTTCTGGCTCTTCTTCTGTCCTTTCTCATACGTGATTCTTCTTCACATGTACTTTAAAGGATTTCTAAGCATCAGAGTCAGTGAGTCCCTGAAATGAAGAAGGAATTGAGATGTAGAAGAACAAACTAAAAACAGCAAGCACCTGCCTGAAAGTCAAGTAATCATAAAGTACCTGTTAGTAACCTAAAATATGTAAACATAATCCAATAGTTATGCTAATGTATGTGGGCATCCTAACTTTCATATTCCTCAAACATAGACCCTGAAAAAAAAAACCCTGCTGGAAAGCACTGAGTTGATAGTTTCTCTCCCTTCTCCCCATCCCCTTCTTCAACATCATCATCATCATCATCATCACCATCATCATTGCCACCAAAGCTTCAAGTGGTGGGAGTCAGGGCAAAGATAAAGTTTATTGAGTTTTTAGAAGCTCACTGGGGTGAGGACAGTGAATTGCCAAGTCAGTTTCCCGGGGGGCGATGTGGGGGCATCGGCATGGCTACTGGCGTTGCTGTGACCACAGTTGGAGGCTGAGTGAGAGAAAACACTGGGTGACCTACAGGTAGAGAGGGTACATTCTGAAGGGCAGGGTCTGAGCGCCCAATGGATGTGGGATCCTGCAGAGAATGGAGACTGCTACAAAGCTGGTTTTATTCGACTGATTTCCTGAGGACGACGTCTCCTCCGGAAAGACAGCTTTTGTGTAAGGTGAAATGGAGGAGGAGAGGAGGAAGGTATTGAGGTTAGAGGGGTATTAAAAAGAAAGATTTGAGACTCGGAAGGGTGAGACTCATACTGGTGGGAGGAAATTGGAGTCCGGGATAGATGGAGAAATTGTCAGAACACCCAGCTATCTCAAGTTCAGAATTCAGGTTCAGATAATGATATCCTAGGACACTGGGAAAAAAAGAAAGAGATGGAATTGCTTTTGGTAAACTTAGCAGAGTCAGAGAGAAAAGGAGAGGTCACAAAAAGAAAGTGGCCAAATGATTTTCTGGTTTCCAGAAAAGGAGGGGAAAAAAACCTTAATTTCAGAATTTTCAGAGAAAGGAAGAGTCTAGTGTACATTATTAAAATTTTTTATTATGAATTCTAGAGAAGAAGGTAGTGAATGCCAGGAGCCAACCTGAGTTTAGTAAGAACTGTGTAGACCAGAGAAATCTCCTTTTCTTCTGGGCTGGGAGGCCAGAGAATATTATAGGTAAAACGTCTCTGGTTTTAACAAAGCATTTGACAAAGGATCTGTCACGAAATGTATGCAGAAAAGATGGAATCCACATGAAGTCATACAAGTAGGTAAATTTACAACAAGTTGAAAGGCAGTACCTGTGGAGAAGTCACTGAGAGCAAGGATCTTGTTTGTGTGGTGGGGTTGTTTGGTTTGGTTCGGTTTGGTTTTGAGACAGAGTCTTACTCTGTCACACAGGCTGGAGTACAGGGGGTGTAATCACAGCTCACTGCAGTCTCAACTTCCCAGGCTTAGATGATCTCTTCCCATCTAAGCCTCCCTAGTTGCTAGGACCACAGGTGTGTGCCACCATGCCCAGATAAATTTTTGTGCTTTTTCTAAAGACAGGATTTCATCATGTTGTCCAGGCTGGTCTCGAACTCCTGAGTTCAAGTGACCTGCCCGCCTCAGCCTCCCAGAGAGCTGGGATTACAGGCATGAGCCACCGTACCCAGCCAGATCTTTGTTTAGTTCACTGATGAATTCCCAACACCTAGAACAATGCCACAGTGGGTGCTTAATAAATATCTGTACAATGAGGGGGCCGTAACTGAGCCAGAGGTACAACTGTAGGGAAATGTTACAGGCTTCTTTCCTGCCTCTGCCCTGCTTGACATTGATGATGTGCTCAGTAAAGTTTGTGGAGAACAGAAAGCGAAGCCTGAAAACTAGTGTAGAAACCGATAGAATCAAGACCCGAATATCTCACTAGTCTGAGTTAGATTTCTCAAGATCTAAAAGTTTCATAAGAATATATGTAAACTACTCTTCTTGAGACTTGAAAATCAACTGAACAGGTACAAGAAGGGGAGATATAACTTAAGAAACCTTACTTTTAAAGTTCATATATTTTCGTTGACTCCAAACTTAGTGTTAATGCGGGTTATGATGTAGCTGCCGGAAGAGGTCCATGTCAGCTATCCATGTTTGAATTTATCAGTTTCAGCAAATGCTTCTTGCAGGCCCGCTCTGTGCCAGAGCCTGGGCCGGGGAACCAGTGGTGTACAGAGACGGGCATCTCCATCAACCCCGGGACAGGAGGTGAGCACTAGGGTTGAGGCAAGGGTAGCATCCTCGGGGGCTTGAGAAGGGAGCAGGGTGCCTCCCTGTGCCTGGGGTGGTCCAAAGCATTCACAGGGCAGGGAAGCTCTTAGGCTGAGACCCAGCAAACAGGAGGGAAAGGGACAGCTGGCAGAGGAGACAATTTGTCCAAAGACAAGGGGTGGGGGCAGTTGAGGGTGGTATGTTCAGTGGGCTGTCTGGGGCTTAGCCTGTGACGGGGAGAGGAGCGGTGGCTGCAGGCAGGTCAGCAGGAAGGCCTTGGCCCACCAGGAGCCATGGGAACCGTGGGAGCCGTGGGAGCCGTGGGAGCCGTGGGAGCCGTGGGAGGAATGCATGCCCCAGGACTCTGCACTCTTGGTTTTTCTCCTACCTCCTGGGCTGCCCCAACTCAGATTCCTTTGATAGTTTCCACTTCTCTGAGTCTCAACTTTGGAGTGCCCCAGGCTCAGTCCGTGGCCCTCTTCTCTTCCCATATATACCTTTATGCCTTTCTGCCCTCATCCAGCCCCATGGCTGTAAGTGCGTTCTATTTGCAGACGAGTCCCAGACTTCTGTCAGCAGCCTGGGCCTCTTTCCCAAACTCTGGACTCAGACGTCCCACCACCTTCATGACATCTCCAGCATTTAACATGTGGAAAACTGAACTGTTAGCTTACCCCTTCATAGTTTGCTAGGGCTGCCACAACAAAGCACCATAAACTGGCAGCTTTAAATAACAAAAATTTATTTTCTCTCAGTTCTGGAGGCTGAAAGTCCCAAGTCAAGGTGTTGGCAGGGCTGCACGCTCTCTCTGAAGGTTCCGGACAGAATCTGTTGCACACCTTCTTCTTTGCTTCCGGTGCGGCTGGCCATCCTTGGCTGTCTGTGTCTTGTAGCTGCGTCAATCCCAGCTCTGCCTTCTTTATCACGAAGTGTTCGCCCTGTCCGCCTTCACATCATCTCCAGGCCTGTCTGTGTCTCTTCTCCTCATCTTATAAGGACACCAGTGATATCGGATAAAGGCCCAGCCTAATAACCTCATCTTGATCACTTCTGCAGAGACCCTCTTTCCAAATAAGGCCACATTCACAGGTACGGGATATAGGACTTCCCCATGTCTTTTCAGGGATCCCATAACTTTCTTCATCTGCAGCCTTCCCAGGTTAGCTGACAGCCACTTCATTCATCCAGTTGCTTTGGACAGAACTCTTGGCATCATCCTTGACTCCCATCTTTTTCTCCCACCCACATCTAGTCCACCAGGAAACAGGCTAGGTTCAAAACCACCTCCACTTCTGCTGCCCTGATCTGAGCCACCATCATCTAAATCACCATAAAATCCAAGTATCAGTTCATGTCACTCCACTGGTCAAAAGCCAGCACAGCTTCCCGTGCCACTCAGAGTCATTGCCACAGCCTTTCCGCCACCCCCATGCCATCCCCGACTTCAGGGCTGTCTACGCTGGCTCACATTGGCTCCTGCACACAGGCTGGCCTCTTTGCTCTCCCTCATATGTCTGGGAGTACCCCTTCTCTGGACCTTTGCACTAGCTCTTCCCTTTGCACGGAACCACATCCCCTAGATGTGCTCCAGCCTCACAATCAACTGTCTTACCTTCTTCTGGTCTGCTGAAATATCACCTTCTCAGTGGCACCCTTTTTACAATTCCAGCCAGCCTCCCCACCCAGCCTTCTCAGCTTCAGTGTTTTTTCCATGATACTTTTCCCCTTCTATACTAGAATATTTATTGTTTGTCGTTTGTCTTGCCTGCTAGTATGACTCTACAAGGCAAGGATCTTGGTTTTGCTCACTGGTGTTTCCCAAGTGCCTAGAGCAGAGGTAGAGCCAGGACTGGGCCCAGGTCTCCCTGGCTCCAAGGCCATCCCCTTCCTGTTGTGAAAGACCACTATGAACTATGCAAGGGTAGAGCTCTCTGACACCACATCTTATTTATTCTCCCTGCCCCATCTTTTGCTGTCATCCTTAGTGACTTCAGTATCTCTGTGAGCCTACTTGCTAAAATAGAAATTTTAAACTGTACAAAAAGAACATGATGTTATGTTCAAGAGAATGGAGTCTGGGCTGGATGTGGTGGCTCACACTTGTAATCCCAGCACTTTGGGAGGCCAAGGCTGGAGGATCGGTTGAGTCCAGGAGTTCGAGGCCAACCTGGGCAATATAGTGAGACCTCCTCTCTACAAAAAAATTTAAAAATTAGCTGGGCATGGTGGCATGCGCCTTTCATCCCAGCTACTTGGGAGGCTGAGTTGAGAGGATCACCTGAGCCCAGGTCAAAACTACAGTGAGTGATGATAGCATAACTACACTCCAGCCTTCCAGCCTGGGCAACAGAGTGAGACCCTGTCTTGGGGAAAAAAAAAAAAAAAGGAATCTGGATCCACTTACACAGCAGGTAAGCATAGGCACCTCACTTCACCACTTCATCTCCCTGTGCCTCAGTTTCCTCATCTATCAAAAGGAGATAATCATGCTAGCTTACCTCAAAGGGTTTCTGTGAGGGTTAAATAAGTTAATATATGGAACCACTTACCATGGAAACAGTGAGTACCATATCAATATTATTGTAAGAATATATATTTGAGTCTTGAGAACACTACGCTAAATGAAATGGGCCAGTCATAAAGGACCAGTACTGCCTGATTCCACCGGGCAGTTGTATCTAAGGTAGTCAGACTCACAGAAGCAGAGTGTAGAATGGTGAGTGGCAGGGGCTGGGGGAAGGAGGAAACAGGGCTGCTGCTGAGTGGGTGTGGAGTTTCAGTTGTGCAGGCTGAGTCAGTTCTGGAGAGCGGCTTTACAACAGTGTGCTTATGGTTAACAACAGATTTGTTAAGAGGGTAGAGCTCATGTTATGTGGGGCTTTTTAAACCACAACTTGTTTTTTTAAAAGGATGTAATGTATTAGTCACTAACCCTTTGTTTTATTGAATTTTCTCAGGGTTAAGGGACTTACCCAAGTGCTCTCAGCTTATAAACGAAAGAGGGTAACAAGAATGAAGCCTCTGACTTCTAGGGCTCCTTGCCCCGTTCCAAGTCAGGCATCAGTCCTTTCTGTCAAAATCCAGATTATGAAAGGACCATGGTATAAACGGCTCTGCACTATGGGGAGGTGCGTCCGTGCTTTCTTGGGAGAAAGGCCTCACATGTTGGCTTCATAAAACTCTTCTATGCCCCATAGGTTGGGCAACGAGAAATAAATAATCCAGACATTGGTGTTATTGATGGGTGGCTAGGGCTTCCCAAACAGGGGTAGTAAACAAAAGAACCATCTTAATTTCAAGCTTCATTAGAACTAGCAAAGACTAAAAGTCATTTTTCAAAATGGTGGGTGGTGCCAGGGATCTCTTCCCACCTGGAAGGGGCACTTGGTCTGTAAAAGCAGCAAAAATAAGTGTGTCTTTTATGTCGCTTGGGTAGGAGCTCCTGTCCCAATTAATTCTTATCTCCTCCCTTTATAAATATGCTTGGGCAAAGTGACATCCTAGCAGTTTGTTGTTTTGTTTTTTCTCTTCTTAACAAGGAATTCTCTCTGCTCAGGCATTTTAGGTGCTGATTTTTCTCATGTCCCAGAGATGCTTCTAATTAGTTGATGCTTCCTTCCCATAATAGTTCACCACAGAGAGTGGGTTTGGACTGGAGGAGGGAGCAATTCTGTCATCTTATCAAAGCGCCGCTGATCAGGTTGACTTTCCTGAGTGCTCATTCATTTTTCCACCTCTCTGGCAACGGAAGCAGCAAGCTCCCTGCTGAGTGGAGCTGGAGGTTGCTGGGTCTTGCCGTGTCCCCAGCGCTCGCCAGCACCCTTTGATGAAATGCTGCCTCGGAGCCTTTGCAGTAGAGCTCACTGGAGGAATGATCTCCTTCCTTTCTCATCATTGGATAAACACTCAGCTGGGGATAATATGGCAAAAGCATGCCACTGTCACCTTGTCCCTAAGTAACCTGGCACCCATCAGGGCTGCCTGCAGGCCCGTGTGTGTCCCAGAGAGAAGGTATGTAAAGGTCTCTTCCTTTTCTCGCTCCCTTTAGGAGCACAGTGACCCTCCAGGCCAACAATACAGTGTTGTATTCTTGGGTGGTTCTGACATTGCAGAAAGGCTCTGCGGACACTAGAGATCCAAGAATTCTCCTCCAGTGCTTCAGAACCGGAAGGGGATGCTAGCTCGGGCCTTCTTTTAGGATTTGTATCAGTTAGCTTTTGCTGTGCGACAAACCACCCCAAAGCTTGATGGCTTAAGACGGGAAACATCACTTACCATGATCCCGTGGGTTATCTGGGGCCTCGGCTGGATGGTCAAAGGGACCCTGCCTCGCCTGTGTAGTGGTTGGGAGACTGCTTGGTCTGGAGAGGTCTGGCAGGAACAGCTCACTTGCAGTCCTTGTGGTCCGCCCATACTGCTGCAGACCAGCCCGGGCTTTCCACTTGAGGGTTCCAAAGAGAATAAGAGGGCACACAAACCCAAAGCACAAGTGTTTTATAAGTGTCTGTCACATTTGCTGATGATTGTTGGCCGAAGCAAGTCACGTGACAGCCCAGAAGCAATGTGAGAGGGAGCACCCCAGGGTGTGAAGATAGGAAGGTGTAAACAATTGGGGAGCCATTCCCACAGCGGTCTACCCAGGAGCGCCGCGTCAGAAGGTGCGTCCTGTTCTCGCCCTGATTGGGTTTGTGTCAGTGTGGGGTGGCTCTTTCAAGGAAGAAATGAAAGGCTCTTTTGAGGCAGGGAAGCACAGTGGAGTTTGACACACAGTGTTAAAATTCTGCACCGCACTTACCAGCAGTGTGGCGCCGGGCAGGTGACCTGACTTCTCTGAAGCCTGGGTTCTTCACCTCAGGCTGGGTCTGGTCCAGCCTCCCTCCAAGGTTCTTCGGGACACTCACTGATGTTTGTGTAGCAGGGTGCGTGGCATGTGGTCGGCACCCAGTGTAGCTGGCATGGTGGTTGGGCAGCGGAAGGGCAGCTATGCTGGGAAGTTGGGCAGTGCCAACGCCTGGGGCAACAGGTGGCCATTCATGCACAGAAAGCTTGGCTGGGCCCTTGGACAGCGGTGTGCCCTGGCCCGGGAGGCCAGGTGAAGATCACAGAAGGCTCTCTGGCTTCTGGCAGACTAAAAGCCTATTCACGTATTTGTTGTTTAAAATGGAAACAAGTCACCCTTTCTTGATTGTACATCCCCCACAGCAACTGCCCGTTGACTTCCACGCCCTATCTTTCCCCAGAACTTTCACTCCTCGTGCTTCCACCGTGGCTTCTCTGTGCCTTTGACTCTGTTGCTGGGTCTTCCCGGACGCTTCCTCGTGACTCGCCTCCTACCTCTGCGAGTGTTCTGCTCAGCTTCCTTCACTGGCCCCTTCCCTCCTCTCATCTTCTTGTTATTTATTGGTGTTCCCCAAATTCTGGCCTTCACCCTGTTGTCAGACAACACCGTTTCACAGAGAGAGTCCAGCACAACCCCAGCTCGGCTCCCGCCTGCTCATGATGTCCCCACTCTGTCTCTCTGGCCCCAGCTTGCCTCTTGGACTACAGATCAGTTTCTCACACTCAGTAGGCTGCAAAACAAAGCTCTCTTCCCCATATGTCCTCAGTCTGCTCAGGCTGCCATAAGAAAGTACCAGAGCCTGCGTGGCTTAAACAACAGAGATTTATTTCTCACAGTTTTGGAGGCTGACACCCACGATCAGGGTGCCAGCATGGTAAGTGGACGGGTGCTCACTGGGCAGAGAGAGCCCTGGTGTCTCTTCCTCTCCTTACAGAGGCACCGGTCCCACCACAGAGCTCCACTTTCAGGTCCTCATGTAAACCTCATCATTCCCCAAAGGCCCCATCTCCTGATACCACCTCACTGGGTACTAGGGCCTCAGCACATGAACACATGAATCCGAGTAGGGGGGACCCAGTTCAGTCTCCAGCACCATATAACCTGCATTCCGATCTGTCTTCCCCTCTTCTCGGTAAACCAAACCAGAAAGCTCTCAGTCATTTCCCACAGTGGTCAGTTCCAAATAAATGTCTCCTGGGTCCTGTGTCCTCTCTGTCCCTGCAGCCACTCCCCCCAGACCCTGCAGCAACTCCCTCACCTCCAGGCTTGGTCCAGCAAGTTCAGCATTGCTTCCAAAACAAACACCTGATCACTGCTCTCTGCATTCTCTCTCTCATACTCTTGAGCACATGGTAAAACCCTGCCTCACGCCTCTCTGGCCTCATCACCTGCCCTTCCCCCCAGCATCCTCATTCCCTGCTATATTCACCCACCTGTGGCCCCCTCACCGGGGCAGCACTGCGCTGCGTTTGCTCCTGCTGTTCCCGCGACCTGGGCTACTCCTCCCCCTCCCCGCGACTGCCTGGAAGCTTGTGCTCATCTGTCAGGAACTGACTCTGGGGTCATCCTGGTGAAGCTCTCCCTGCCCTCTGCCGCAGCGTGAGCCATGCACGCGTCCTGTTTATCTCTTGCCAAGTGTACTGTGGGCTTGTGAGTCTCAGCCTGTCTCCTTTAATGATCTGTGAGCTCCTTGAGGGCATAAATCATCTCATTCATTTCTCAGTACCCCAGTGTCTGGCATATAGTCAATGACAATAAATAAGTGTTGGATGAATGAATGAATGAGTGAGGGGATGAGGGCAGTAGGTGAGACCGGCAGCCTCCTGTTTCCCACACTGAATCACCGAAGTTCCCCGTTGGCACAGGCGCCACCAGCTGCCAGCCCCCGAACTTCCTGCATATCCAGCTTACCAAGCCCTGGAGCAGCTGGCGTTTTCCTTCCCACCCCATAGCACTAGGGCCCCTGGCAAGCTCTCGCCTGCCCCCAGGAAGGCCTCTTATGGAGAAAGCCCTTGGCACCTTAGCCAGAGCTCATGGCTCCCTCCTCGATTACGCTTTGCCCTTTCTGCCTGTTTAATCATGTCACTTTATACCATCCCATTCTCTGACCGTCTGGCTCAGGCTAGCCCTTTATTAATCAGTTCGCTCTGCTGTCCGGCTTGTTTCATTGTTTTAAGTGTGTGTTGTCGTCCTAGCGGATGCTCATTGTACACAGAGCTTCTGTTCTTGATTGGTTCTTGGACATTTGGTAAATGCTACGCCACGGGTGTTTATTCATAACGGACCTCGGAGTTCTTGTCACTTCCCTGCCTGCTTGTCTCCCTTTCTCCCAGCTGCCCTCCTCTTTAAAAAGGCACAATGTCTTAAGAGTTAAGATTCAGCAGACTTGAGTTCAGATTTTGGCTCCACCATTCCCAGACTGTAAGACTGGGAGCCAATAGCTTAACCTCTTTGAGCTTCTATTTCCTTATCTATAAAATGGAGCTAATGTCACCCCTGCAGGGCTACTGTGAGGATTAAATGAAACAATCCATAACAGCACTTAGCACAGTACCTAACGTGGAGTAAATACTCAATAAATGCCGGCTGCTGTGATTGATGTTTTTTCAATAATATTATTTTTTCAATAAATCTTCTGCTTCAGGTTCTGTTATAGACTAGCCCCAGGCCAGCACCTAACGCATAGGACAAGTTTTTGTGGAAAGCATGCAAATTGATTTCTAGGGCTACCCCTGAAACGCTTCCCCTTCCTTGTTAGTTGGAATGAGGGGCTAATTTCCCTAAGATGTTTCCACTCGTCTCCAACAAGAGCTTCCTTCTTGTGACACAGCGCATGTTCTTATCTTGGGGCAGGGTGGGTTATGCTGGCTCTTCACCTATACACACGTCTGGGACAGCCAGGCTCAGGAGTCCCTTCTTTTTTTTTGAGTTGGAGTCTTGCTCTGTCAACTAGGCTGGAGTGTAGTGGCACGATCTCGGCTCACTGCAACCTCTGCCTCCCGGGTTCAAGCTGTTCTCCTGCCTCAGCCTCCTGAGTATCTGGGATTATAGGCACATGTCACCACACTCGGCTAATTTTTGTAATTTTAGTAAAGACAGGGTTTCACCATGTTGGTCAGGCTGGTCTGAAACTCCTGACCTCATGATCCACCCGCCTTGGCCTCCCAAAGTGCTGGGATTACAGGCATGAGCCACCGTGCCCAGCCAAGGAGTCCCTTCTTAATCAGGCAAGACAGCTAGACCCTTCCTCTCTCATATCAGAGTTTAAGGCTTGCTTTCCTGGTTTGATTTGGTCTCAGCTTGGCTGTCACCTGTCTCGAAGGGCTTTTCTGGGAAGACAGCCTGAGGGACCTGACCAGGCATCCAGGAAGACTGCTCCAAGGCGAGGAAAGGATGCTGGGCCCCCGCTTCTAGCCTCTGGAGCATGGCCAGGCAGAGGCACCCTGGCTAAGGGATGCCCATTTCTCTCTCTCTGGCCAAGGCTGGTAGAAGTCCTGCCCACTGAGAGTCAGGTGAGGGGCAGGGGCACAAACCCTACTGAACACAGTTCTTGGTCCCTTTCCTGTGGATGATTCCTTCCTGGGCCACTTAGCTGCCTCAGAGAGGGGACAGTATTATGGTCCCATCTCTGATCACTGGAGAGGCAAATCAAGCACATGATTCTCACCCCTAACCTTCTTTATCCCAGTTCATAACTGGGTGGAAATAGAAGAAATCATAGACTATTCCTATGGGAAGGTATCCTTGAGGGGAGTCTAGGCCAGTGCCAGGCTGAACAGCTACATCAAAGTTACCTGGAAAGCTTTGTGCAGATTCCAAAATGCAGATTCTTGCAGTGGATGCATATCCAGAATTTCCAGTTCAGTCAGGGTGGCTGGAACCCAGGCATCTGTCCCCTACGAGCTCCTGAAGGATTCCAGTGCACAGTTAGGTATGAACCCACTAACCTATCCCACTGCCTTATCTCACCAGCAGAGGTGGAGGGTGCTCTGAGGGCCCCAGGGAGGTCTCGTGCCTTGAAAAGTTGGTGATAAAGGCCCAGATCACCGAGGATACTGCTGAAGTCCTGCCACCTTCTCAACAGCCAGGGCTGGCAGTGTCCCTTTACCAGATAGGATCCTGGATATCAGGGTGAGGCCAGCAGGTAGCACTGACTCACGGGGTCCCAGCAGGCCACATTCCCAGGGGAGCTGAGAAGGAACTAGGGCAGAGAAGAAGGGCCCTTGGCCATTTCTTTCAGAGGTCTGTGGTATGGATCCATGGATGCCCTCTTCCTCTGCCCACTGCCCTCCCTGGGCACCCATGGCGATAGAGGGGCCACTCTACAACCCACCACTGCCAGGCAGGTGGAGAGTGAAGCCCGTGTGTTGCACCGAGTCCTGTTAAGAGCATAAGTTGAAGTTGGCTGGCTGATGTTTTTGACACAGAGGTAGAAAGTAGATGTGGGAAGGCCGGGCGTGGTGGTTCACACCTGTAATCCCAGCCCTTTGGGAGGCCAAGGCGGGTGGATCACCTGAGGTCTGGAGTTCAAGACCAGCCAGACCAACATGGAGAAACTCCCTCTCTACTAAAAAATACAAAATTAGCCCAGACTGGTGGTGCATGCCTATAATCTCAGCTACTGGGGAGGCTGAGGCAGGAGAAACGTTTGAACTCAGGAGGCGGAGGTTGCGGTGAACCAAGATCACACCATTGCACTCCAGCCTGGGCAAAAAGAGCGAAACTCCATCTCAAAAAAAAAAAAAAAAAAGTAGACGTGGGACAAAGTCTAAGTTCACCAATACAGACAACTCCAGCTCCTGAGTAGATTGAAGGGGTTTTGTCTTCTCATCTGGGCATTTGACCCTTCTAGAAAGATGGGACCATCCAGAGATAGCCAGCCCTGACCCCAGCAGTTTACACTGTGGGCTGCTGGAATCACAGGCATAAACCTCACAGAGACAGGTCATGCCTCTGAATCAGAAACTGCATTTAAACGAGGAAAACAAAACTGTGTGAGCCCTGGACAGCCCAGGAAGGAGAAAGCCCCAGGCTGCTGTGAAGGGAGCCTTCTGCCGCTGGGAATTAAGGGCCCGGAGCTTCAGTTCCTCTGGACTCTGTGGCTGGGCTGCTGGTGTTACAGAAAGGTGGGATCTTTTTCCTGGTAAGCGAGAGGCAGTTTGATGGCGCTATGAAAAATCTTCCTCGGGCGTGCAGACCTTAAGTAAATAAAAGCACAAAAATAGATTTTCTCAAACCGTGTCCTTCCAGAGCATAGTAGGATTTACTGGGAAATTGGATTTAATTTTCCCTGACTCACCTGACTGGTGAGTGGAGGAATTCAAAGGAAAGGTCTGTGTTTCCCCAGTGGAATCTGCTGAAACAGGGACAACTGCAGGGCTTACGGCTTCTTATAGGTGACCTTTTAAAAGGCAGCTGGGGGTATCTGAACAGCAGGCTGGGGAGTGGGGGCTGATGCTTAGCTAGATGCTTGCCTCTGAACCTGGAGATGAGAGATTGATTGTAGAACCTCTGCCCCGTCCACATCTTATAGATCAGTTTCCTGAGGTACGGAGGCTGCCGGGCAGCCCTCTAGAGAACAGGATTGCTTTTCTAGTGGTGGTGAAGGATTGGCCCTGAAGCGCCCATGCCTTGACTCATTCCACTTGGGTATCAAGACTGCAATTTGCTAGATGGTTGGCCCAGTGCTGGGGTTTAGGGTATGACCACAGAGCACAAAGGAGGGTTTCTCTTGAGCCAAGCTCTGCAAATTAAAATGCTAGAACATCACTAGCATCTTAGGAGGGTTTTCAGACACCAGGCTTTAAGTGGCCCCAAACCTTCCCCAGACCAAAATATAATGCCATGGGCCACATTCCAGAGTTTGGGTTCCCACACCGAATTTTATCATGGATGAGAACCAGAAGTGTGCCAATATACTGCCACTCTGAAGAAATATAAAAGCCTTGATTTGTAGTGTTTGCCAATTTTCAAGGTGTAACTACTCCCACTGTGCCAATTTCAAACTACCAATGTGATGTCTCTAAAGATGGAGTTGGAAAGAGGCGTGCACAATTGGCTGTCATGAGCAGTTCTAGTCGGCTCCAGCACACCACTGAGCTCTTGAGCCTCCAATTCATATGTCCAAAGAGCTCACAAGTAGAGGTGCCTCCGAGGGGCAAACGGCTGGCACCCTCAGTACCCCTACAGGTACAGAACGCCCTTTCCCCTTAGCTAACGGAATCTTCTCACTAGCAAGAACTTCCATGTTACCAGATTAATACTGGGATGTGTCAGTGGGTGTCTCCACTTTAATAGTAGTCATAATAGGACAAAGATTGGTCAAGTTTAGGAGTTATCAGATCCCTTAAGGAGCTTATTTAAAATGCATCCTACTCGACTACACACCCCAGAGAATCTGATTTCCTCTATCTGAGCTGGGATCCAGTCATCTGTAACTGTCAAGAAAGTTGCAGGTAGTATTCACACTTTGAGAAGCCCTCATCTACTGTTTGCTCACCCTGTGGCTTAGAGGTCTGGAAGTTCAAGGTCTGGTGACTTTTAACGGTGATTTTATTCTTCATACTAACTGTTTTTCTCCAATGAAACTTCATACTAACTGTTTTGCTCTGTGTTTTTTTAAGTCCTACCATGCAAAATCTGATTCTAAACTATAATATGTATTGAGATCATCCCAAGTATCAGACATCAGACATGTGTTACCCCATCTTATTCTGACAACTACCCTATTATTACCTCCCCATTTTGCAGATGAGGAAACCAAGGCCCAGAGAAATTTCCCAAGCAGGTGGTGCTAGAATTCAAGTTCAGGCCATCTGACTCCAGAACCTGCATTCTAAGCATGATACTGGGCTGCCTCTGTAAAATAGTATTCCTTTGAGGGTCTTTGGCTTTTTACTTAGCTAATTCAGGCTAAAATTCAGTTAAATTTCATGAACATTTAATTGAGTACCTATAAGATGCTATCACTGGCATACGTTATCTCATTTAATCCTAGCAGCAACCTTACAGGGAAGGTAAGGCTTACTGTTTGCTGGAAGAGGAAAGGGAGATCCAGAGATGTTCTGTGGCTTGCCCTGTGTTGCACAACCAGCTGGAGGCAGAGCAGGAATTTGTTGCTCATTCCACTACCCCACAGCTGCCCAACTAAGTTTCCTGTGTGGTTCTTTAGTCTAAGGCAGCTTTGATTCATTGCTGCTTTTTTAAGCATTTGAGCACGTTTCTGGCAGTCTTCACTCTTGACTGATAAATGTCTGAGTCTGTATATAAAACAGTGTATGAATGGGGAAGACAGCCGTATCCACCACTATCTTTAAACACCAGGCAGAGTGGGCTAAGTGCAGCGCTAAGATGCAGAGGAGCGTGCAAATGCAGAGAAAGCGTTTGTTGTCTCAGCAGGAAGTGAAGAAGGCTCCCTGAAGGAGGTAACACCAAGTGGGACCTGGAAGAATATGCAGTATTTCAACGAGTATGGAGGGAGGAGTGGGGGATGGGCAACAGTGAGAGAGGATTTGGTGGAAACTGAAGCTGGGAACCCAGGGATTGGGGCCCGATTATATGGCTTGATGAATGTTGCCAGCAATCTCCCTTTTTTCTTTGGCCCATAACTAGTTTCATGCTTGACTTGTGATTAAGGACATTGTGATTTTTCTCCTCCAGCTGATCGATCTTATTTTCCATTACCTTAAAACAGCTTTTTGTAGCCTTTCTATGGGGGAGTTTTAATTCCTGGGCCTTTGTGCTTTAAGCCCCAGCACCTTCAAAGTGGGCTTCCAGGCACATGTGATTTGCTTGAGGGGCCCAGATGTGCTGAAATGCCCCGTGCTCCTTTCTGTTCTCTCAGAGCAAAGGTGTATTTCTGTCCCTCGGCAGCATTGGTGCGGTCGGTAGCCAGTCCAACTGGAGTGGCTCTGGCTCCCTTTGTAAGCACCCCCATTCCTAGGAGAATGCCTTGGGATATGTGTCAGCAGCTTCCTGTAGTCTGGCTGTCCTGGTGGCTGGAGTGCTTTGAACACTGATTCCCAGGGACATTACACACTTCCTTTCCACTGTTTTCTGGCTCTGCCAAGTGGACACTGACCTCAGTGGAGCCAAATGGCACATTTACCTCTGAGCTCTGGCAGCATCGTTTGAGCAATTATTGTAATCTTGAGAGGCTTGTGGGGCTCCCATAGCCTTGACTAAAGGCCTTCCATAGGAAAAAAAATGTTGCAGTTTCTTTGCCAGTTAGAGATCAATCACAGCCAGAGCCAACTTCTGCTTTCCTCAAGGAGAGGCTAACAAGTGCCACAGGATCAAGGTCTATCGCCCTGGAACCTCTGAATAGGAGCCCACCATGGCCAATAGGACCCATGGAGACCATCAGCCGTGGGATCACCTGTCATTCCTGGACTCTGGTCTTATGGATTCCGAGCAGTGCGTCTCTCCTTCATCCCTGAGTCTGCAAGCAGAGCGCTGATATAACATCCCTCACTACTGAGCGGGGGTTGGTGTGTGTAAAATGATGGGGGAATTTTCTGGAGTGAGCATTTTCTCGTGGTCTCCATCACATGTTCTGCATGACATTTGTAGTAATAGCTTGATGGCTGAGGCCTGCTGTGATGCAGTCTCACTGGCAAAGGCCTCTCCTTGTGCCTTTACAAATGTCACACTTCCTGCATGTGTGAGGGACCGCAGGAGGGCTTCTTTATAGACTCTGCTTCCAGTGTAGCCCTGCCACGTGTCATCCGAGAAGTCTCTCAGGATGCTGTGTTGGGACAGGTGGTGCATCTCTCTCTGTGCTAGATAGATGCTGCTGCCTGGCCCCTCCTGAGGCCTTTCAGTCCATTTCTAAATTAAATCTCTAAACAGTAGCAGAAGACTAGTGAGAACTGCTTTTCTCATCCTTGTTCTAGTCTTAGCAGAACTGTGAGAGCCCTCAGTACAGGGTTTTGGCTCCCACAGACAACTAATCATTCTCCCCATTTCTTTGCGTGGGATTCCTATCTTTTTTCATCCAAATAGAAGAAAAGACTCTCAGGATGTGGATCTCAGGAAGCAGTATGGTGGATATCAGGTTCTTGAGTGTACCTCCAGGTAGCCTTTTTTTTGATTCCAAAGTCTACTTAAGTGTCAGAGAGAAGGCTGAATTCAGTTGCCGACGAGGAGATCTTCAAGTAAGACTTCTACTTAGCACCTACTGTGAACAGAACTGTGTTAGGGTGGGGAAGATGAAGATATACATGAGCCTAAAGCAGGCATAGGCCATGGGAAGCCCTTTGCACAGTTATCCTCTTGGCTACCAAGGTCATCCCTGTTCAGCCAATCAGTGAGATCTCTGCCACGTTGGGCCCAGATTGCCACAGTGTGCCCTCAGTTACTCTCCTGCATGCTGGCCCAGTGTCAGACGTGCAGAGCTGGGACAGGAAGGGGTGGGAGAAGCCTAGATCTTCCAGGCCTAGGATCCCACATGGTCTCAATGTCAAGGGCCGCCCAAAGTCAGGAAGTAGAAAATGGGCCTAGAGAGAGCATCCAAAAAACACCCACACCCATCCCAAACCCTGGCTCTGAAGAGGGCGTTGCTGAGGATGGGGATGCAGAGTAGCTGTGTTTGCCATGGGGTGTGGGGAAAGAGCAGCTTTCATGCGCCTGGTGTGATGGGCACGGGAATAAACCGCTTCTCCACTGATGGCTCACCTGCAGCATGCCTTAGATCCCCTTAGTACTTATCTTCCAAGGGGCTCAAAGAGTGAATAAATAGAGACAATTATTGACCTCGTAATCTTAGATAGCAGCATGGATATTAGGGCAATTTATTATCATTTACTGCTTCCCCTTTCGAGGGAAGAGAAAATGAACGAGCATGGAAAATAAATCAACTTCTTGGGAACTTCAGCCTAGTTAACATATTACCATTGATTAAGCAGCTACCACGTGCCAGACTGTTTGGCTATGGAGATAGGAAGGGCGATAAGTCACAATTCCTGTCTTCCAGAAGATTCTGGTCTGGTGAAAGTCAGAGACATAAACCAGCCACTTCATGACAGCCTTAGGAAAGCTGCCATCGCTTTGCTGAGGGAGGGCACCAGGAGGGGAAAGGGAGGCTTCCCTGGGGAGGGGCCAGGTGAGTGGGAGAGATGAGAAGGCGCCATGGATAATAACATGTTCTATTTATTACATCCCTTCTGTGTGCCAGCCCCTTCACAAATAAGTCATCTAATTCCAAGTGTGGAAACACAGGCTTAGAAAGGACTGTAACGTGAAATGCCAGATTTGAACTTGGGCTTCTAGGGCTCTAGGGCCCAACAAACAGGCACTGCATTGTTTTTTTGTTTTTTTGAGACGGATTCTTGCTCTGTCACCCAGGCAGGAGTGCAATGGCACAATCTCTGCTCACTGCCGCCTCCGCCTCCTGGGTTCAAGAGATTCTCCTGCCTCAGGCTCCCGAGTAGCTGGGATTACAGGCACCCACCACCACGCCCAGCTAATTTTTTGTATTTTTAGTAGCGACGGAGTTTCACTGTGTTAATCAGGATGGTCTCGATCTCCTGACCTCGTAATCTGCCTACCTTGGCCTCCGAAAGTGCTGGGATTACATATGTGAGCCACCGTGCCTCGGCCTACTGGCACTGCATTTTTAAGGCCCATCTCTCATAGTTTTTTTTCTAAACTCTGAGCAAGACCTGAGGCCTAAGGGAGCATTCTGGGGACCCAGCACAGCCCCTTGGCCTCGATACACCTTGAATGCCAGTTTTTTGTTTTTTTAGATGGAGTCCCACTTTGTCACCCAGGCTGGAGTACAATGCGCAGTCTCGGCTCACTGTAACCTTTGACTCCCAGGTTCAAGCGATGCTCTTGCCTCAGCCTCCTGAGCAGTTGGGATTACAGGTGCCTGCCACCACGCCCAGCTAATGTTTTTGTGTTTTTAGTAGAGACGAGATTTCACCTTGTTGGCCAGGCTGGTCTCAAACTCCTGACCTCAGGTGATCCTCCCTCCTTGACCTTCCAAAGTGCTGGGATTACAGGCGTGAGTCATTGTGCCCGAATACTGGTCTTTAAAGGTCCTTCTCCTGAGGAAGTAGGGCTGAGACTGTCTCGTGTGGTCGTGTTTTGTTGGGTGGTTGGGGTCAGGGTCAGGAGGGACATCCTGTTCATGCAGCCTGCTTCCACCTGCCCCGTATGTTTCTCAAGAAGCTTCCACCTGACCCTTGTGTTTCTCAGCGCCTACCTGCTACCAGGCCCAGCTCTGGGCTCCAGCCAGGGGAGGGGATGCCTTTCAGCCTAGCCCTGGCAAGAAGAAGCCAGGATCCATTTTAGCCATTGGTTTGCAAAAGAAGAAAAGCTTTGCTCCTGCTGCCTGCACACACCCGCCCGCTCACTCGCCTTGATGCTGGAGAGCTGACCGCTGCTGCTTGCTTTTCTAGTTCCCTTCTTTCATTTTCCTTTTGCAAATTTCACTGATTTTGAATCTCTCACAGTTGAGCCCTTGGTTTCCAGAGATCTGAGAAACAGAAAGTGATCACATGTTCCTAGAGGGGAGCTCAACATTTTGCTGGGAAAGTGGGAGATGTCAGGTCTGAGGTCATTTTCAGACCCCAACTTGTTTTTTTCAATGCATTCAAGGAGATTTGAGAGTTGGGGAACAAATATAGTCATTCTGTCATAGCAGAGGAGAAACATTTTTGTATATTGTCTTAAGCTTTCCATGCAGTGTAATTGATTAAAATGCAACTGAAAACTGCTAGCAAAAAGAAAAAATAATAAATACAGTATAATGAGTGCATAAAGATCATTAGGGGAAAGGAAGACTCTTAGGGCTAGCCATTCTGTGTCCTGATTTGAATCTGCTTGGAGTAATCACGTGTCCTTGAACCACGGTTGCTGTTCTTCTCAGCAGTTTGGCGCATCTGTGTTCATGTAAGTGGAAGCCCACCGATTAAAACCACTGTCAGCCACCAGCACAGCTTTTTGGTAGTTTTCCAAGGAAGTTCAGTGGCACCTGGTCCTCTGGCCATTGTCATAGGTTTGTCACTTCCATAGGTCTTACCAAGATCTGTGGGTCCAGTTACCTCCCAGTGAGCAGAGCTCCCATCTACTTCCTGGAAAGGGCTTGGTGTATTTAACACAAATACAGCCCCAATTTTTTTTCATTACAATACCTTTTAGAGTAAGTTAAAATGAAAAGCATAATTTTTAAATTATATAAAATTATGTTAACAGCTATAGCATTATAGCATATGCCATCTTGACGATTTTGTAATTCCTTTAGCGACTAAGGTGGTTTCACAACCCTGAAATCTAAGGCCGTTTTCAGGAGCTTTGTTATTTTTTCCAAGAAACTGGAATGTAAGGTCGTCTGTTCTGCTGTCTTCTTTTTTCCCACTGCGGGATTCTCTGTGGCGAGCGCAGATATCACTGTTTGCGAGTCGGCTCTCCGACTGCCTTCAAAGCCGCGTCTGCTTCTTGCAGCTTCTCTGTACACCTGGTGCTTCACCTGGAATTCCTGCTTGCATAAGGAAGGAATCAAGCCTTACTTAGGCTCTCTTAAGATTTTCATCATTTGAGCTCTCACCAGTTGTTGCTTCATAATGTCAAAGTCTCGAGCCTTGGAAGGTATCCAGGGGTAAATTCAAAGGCGCGCAGCATCTAGCTTGATCCTGAATCCACAAAAGCAGCTGTCTTCCTGTCTTAGAAACAAGTCCTGTATAAATAGAGAATTGGAGATGTCACCCTGTCTTTTCCTTAACTGTAACCATTTTCAAAAGTGAATATTGGATATAAAGTTTATAAACACATGACTTTGCTTGTCAAAAGTGTTCTCCCTAGAAGACTGTTTATCTTGAATAAAATTCTGCTCCCATGCTGCCAGTTTCCTTTTCAGTGTTGACTTCAGAAGCAGTTTACCAACTACACTGGGAAGTCAGTTATTACTTTACCTTTGTAGGAACCATTCTATCGTCCCAAACTTTGTGTCTCCTTATATCACACCTGAGCTCTTATCCCTCCCTCCTCTGCCATCTGGGGACGTGGGAGGCAGATTTCAGGGGGAGGAAGGCTGTGAGCACGGACAGAGGCCTGGGAGAACCTCAGTGCCATTGGGAAGCAGGAGGAGTGCCAGACTAAGTTGATAACGTAAATGTGATGGACTCTGCCATGAATGGGAATTGTACCAGAAGTTCAGTAAGGGGAGTGAAAGGCTGCTTGCTCAGAACAGAGGCAGTGAGAAGAGTGTGATAAATTTATAATCAGTGTAGGTTTAATGCTACAAGCCTGACCTGTGAGTAATCTCCTGAATAATCTTTAATGAGTCAATATTAAGTTGATAGACATTGGAAAGAACTCCAGTAACCTAATTTCACATCCCCCGCCCCACCCATGAGGGTTTATAGCCTCTATGTGCTCATTTGACACAGGAAGTGATCAACTTGTTTACCTGGCTGTGTTGGGCATAAGTTCTTAGGTTAATAATTGGTGCTGTAACCATAATTTTAAATCAGTATAATGATTTCCATTTCTGTTCATAAAAACCTGTCTGCATCCCAGTATGGTAGATGATGAATATAATTTTCTCCATTTTATAGCTGGAGAAATCGAGCCAGGAAAGAGTGATGCCGGAAGGGGCACTAGTCAGTGAAATGCTGGTAAATGTTTTCACAAACACCTCTCCGAGGGAAGAAGTCCTGTTTGTAGTGGATGCTGACTTCCATCATGTAAATACTCCCACCTTGGCTGATTCAAGCTACCAACATGGCATCACTGAATGCAGAGTTGGGGAGAATTGCACAAAGCGCCTATGAGCTGGTACTAGCTGGCTGCAGCATATAATTGGCACGAATGATTCCGTTACTGGCTTCAGGCTCTTGGATGACCACTGAGTACCAGCTCAGACCACTTTAAATCCCAATTTAACTCTCAGACTCTGCTCAGCCTCTAACTGCATTGCCTTGAAGAATGTTTTTCAAACTTTGAGTTGTAACCCATTAAAGGATCCTGAAATTAATTTAGGGAGCTGAATGAGCATTTTTAAATGAAATAGAATAGAGTAAGACAAAAAGAAATGAATAGAACAGAACAGAAAATATCAGAGTGTAGTCTACATGTTTCAATGATAGATGATGGATAGATGGATGGATGGATGGGGTGAGTGGGTAGATGGAAAGATGGATAGATGGATGGGTGAATACATGTCTGTAGTAGGTTGGGGTCAAAACTAAAAATACTAATCCAAAAGCAAATGTACCTCTGTTTTCTCATCTGAAAAACTGAGTTGGTGGAGTTGACTCCTCCCTGCCTGTGATCAGGCCAGGGGCTGACCAGATCACTCTGCGATATTGCCATGGCAGTGCTACCACTCTATCTAATCCAAAGTTGATCCATTTGTGGGGGAAAAAAAGGGGAAAGCAGTCAGGTTTGGCTTTGTCTCTTTGGGAAATGGTTGCGCATTGTGTTTGGAACTGGACACGCATTGTGTTTGGAACTGGAGAGAGTCCCATCTTCATTGGGCACATGTTTTCTTGGCATTCAGCCACAGCCTAGAGAAGCCTCCCAGGGGCTCTCAGCCTTCCTCTGCCCACATGTGTACACATGTGCACATACACACACATGAAGTTCTGCAGTCAGAGGGATCAACCTTCCTAGGTCTGCTGTGGCATGTCATAGGGGAGAGTCCTTGCTCCAAGGGAACTAGTGAATTTTTTAAAATAAGAGAGTTAATAATGAAAGCTTTCTCCACACTCTTTCCTGAGTCCCTCCTGGAAAAAGGTACAAGGCCAAGCAGTGTTTAGGAGCCATCACAGCAACCCCGTGAGATGAGACAAAGACTGTTAGCTCTTTTCAGAGATGAGGACACTCAGCCTAGGAAGGGCTAAGCAATGAGCCCTGTGCTCCCAACCTCACCTTCTGACCCCAGGCCAGTACCCAGGCCAACAGCCCCTTCAGAGCCTCAGGACAGCCTGTTAGTCACCCAGGAAACCCTTCTAAACTGGTTTTCTCATCTGTGAAATGGGATGTTGTTCTATGTAAGCAGCATTTTGCTGAGAAAGGAGAAGTGGCTTTAGAGTCAGAGTATCCAGGAATCTCATCCTATTTTTTACAAATCACTGCCATGGGATTGCAAGCAAATTACTTTACTGTCCTTCTCTTGCATGGAAAGTGGCAATGTTGACAACTTCCAAGGTTCATTATGAAGATGAACTAAGATGATGTTGTCACATCACAAATCTGCAGAGATATATATTAACATGTCAACAGTGCTTATCACCAGGTGGTGGCATTACAGGTGGTTTCACTCTTCCCTTTTTTGCCCATGTTTTTCCAGTGGTGCACCAGTAAATATTTTTTTTTTTTTTTTTTTTTTTTGAGACGGAGTTTCGCTCTTGTTACCCAGGCTGGAGTGCAATGGCGCGATCTCAGCTCACCGCAACCTCCGCCTCCTGGGTTCAGGCAATTCTCCTGCCTCAGCCTCCTGAGTAGCTGGAATTACAGGCATGTGCCACCATGCCCAGCTAATTTTTTGTATTAGTAGAGATGGGGTTTCACCATGTTGACCAGGATGGTCTCGATCTCTTGACCTCGTGATCCACCTGCCTCGGCCTCCCAAAGTGCTGGGATTATAGGCTTGAGCCACCGTGCCCGGCCGCACCAGTAAATATTTAACAAAAGAAAAACAAAAAGCCTGATTTGTAGTCTTTGCCCATTTCCTTGGTGTAAATACTTCCACCATGGCTGATTTCAAGCCACCGCCATGACGACACTGAACATGAAATTGAGAAGGGACATGCATGCTTGGCTCTCACAAGCTGGCACCAGCCCACTTCGGCTCACCACTGTTTTAACTGTGCACTGAATGTTTTGCTTGAGGGTAAATTAAGAGAGAGAGAGAGAGAGAGAGAGAGAGAGCGCAAAAAAGAATTAGTTAGCAGAGTCCCTATCATTATGCCTGGCGTTAGTTCTCCTCGACCCCTGCTCTCCCTCCCGCTTTGTCCCCCAGTCCACATTGCTCTAATGAAACAGCACACTGCCTGTGAACGCCTAGCCACGTGAAGTGGTGGGTTTCCTGGGAGCCAGCTGCCTGTATTTGCTCCCTGTCAGCAGGGCCCTCAGGACCTGGGCAGCCTGTAGAGGAGATCCTAAGGTTGACTCACTGAGGAGTAATCAAGCAGACTCGCAGCCCTGTCACTTTCCACGGGAGACATGCTCAGAGCAGACACATAGGAGGTTGAGGCTGACGCTGCCCTGGAGGGAAACTAGGAAAAGTCTCAGTGAGTGAGAGGCCTGGAGGGGAACACGCTCAGGTGGCCACAGTGTCTAAGGAGCCGAACCTTTACCTTCCACTCACTGATGTAACAGACGAGTGTAGGGGTGGGGGTAGGGGAGATGGGATGGGCTCTGCAGGGCTCTGGAGGAATATGGAAGAATGAGGCGTCTGGCAGCCTGACAGGCCCCCACAGGTCACCCAGCATGTAAGAGAAAGGTGCAGGAACAAATTCCCCACCCACTCCAGTGTCGAGTCTCAACCTCCCAGCACTTGGCAGTTTCTGACACAAGAGTAGATGTTCAAGAAATTTTTGTTAATGCTTGGTTGGGTTGTTTTTTTTTTTAATTATTTTTAATGATCACCTTTGATTCCTTCATAGCTTGACTTGTTGCAGAAAGGATGTCAGGCAGCCAAATAAATGCTTATTGAATAAATAAGTAATTTATTTATAAATAAATAAATAAGTAAGTTATAGCCGTCACCAGCTCCCGGTTTTACCTGTTCCTGGATATAAAACGTGACTTTAAGTCGAAATGAGACATAGAGTGTTAGTCAAGTTTGCTGGTAATGGTATTTTTCTTTAATGTCTTCTGTATTTTCTGTATTTTTCCAAATGTATTTTCAGAGAACTTGGATCCCTTTTATTTTATTTAAAAAAATGAATATGTGCTACAAAAATAAACAACCTGTAAATTAAAAACAAAACTAGAGTTGTGTCAACAGTTAAGGCCCAAGAAGGGTGGTCTCCATGGCTCTGTGGCTCTGTGTGAGGGTCCTGCCTGCCCACAGAGTGTTGCTTGGACCCAGTATTGGGCTCGTCTCAGCCTCTCTTCCCACAGGCCTCCCGCCTACCAGGCCCTGACTAATAACGCTCCCCTCCAGCACCTCCCAGCACACAGTGTGTGCCAGTCTTGGAAGTGGCAGTGGCGAGAGATGAGGGGGATGACAGGCCACGCCCTTTAAAATACAGTTGGGCCTGCGTCCTGGTCACCTTCTGTGAGGCAAGCAGCCTGTATACTTTGAATGGTGAACTGTAGGGTATGTGAATTATATCTCAGCTGGGTGTGTAATCCCAGCACTTGGGAGCCAGGAGGATCACTTGAGCCCAGGAGTTCAAGACCAGCCTGGGAAACAACGTGAGACCCCATCTCTATGAAAAATGTACAAAAAGCAGCCAGGTGAGGTGGCTTGTGCCTGTGGTCCCAGCTATTCAGGAGCCTCAGTAAATACCCAGTGGATAATGGGTCATGACGGCAGCAGACGAGCCACTTGTTTAGCCGCTTGTTCAGCGGACTCCTTCAGCCGTGGCATGTCCCTCGGGTGATGGGGAAACCCAGCCACTGCCGAGGCCAATTGAGGGCACCTGAAAACCTGGGGAGGCCACTACGGTGTGAGTCGCCTGCCCCCAGCCAGGTCTGGTCCACTCTTTCAGTCACAGGCTTCCCCCAGGGCGAGTAGGGGCCTCACCCCTTGCCTGTGATAAACCTGCAGGTTCCATTTCCCTTGAAGCAGCAGGGCTGCTCTGGGAGCACAGAGCCTGGAGGCCTCCCAGGCGTTTGTTGGGTTTGAACCTTCCCCTCCTCTGGCCTAGGATCGCACTTGGGGGAACCATCATGTTGGGGAGTTTCATTAAAGTCACAGGTTGGGTGTAGCAAAGGAAGGCTTGGTGGGGGGTTCTCAACCAGAGGAGATTTAATTCCCCCGTCACCCCTGCTGGTGTTTATGGCTGCGCTCTCAAAGCCAGTCAGCTAAGAGGAGGCAGGGCGGAGGTGTCTGCCAGAACCCGTCTCTACCCAGTGGTACACAGATGTGACTGTGGGTTTCTCATAACTGGCCTTTTTCTTGTCAGATAGATAATTTTATTTTGATTTTGATTTTTGGACAGGGTCTCACTCTGTTGCCCAAGCTGGAGTGCAATGGTATGATTGTAGCTCACTGCAGCCTTGATCTCCTGGACTCAAGCAACTCTCCTGCCTTAGCCCTCCGAGTACCTGGGACCACAGGCACAAGCCACCTCACCCGGCTGCTTTTTGTACATTTTTCATAGAGATGGGGTCTCACTTTGTTTCCCAGGCTGGTCTTGAACTCCTGGGTTCAAGTGATCCTCCTGCCTCCCAAGTGCTGGGATTACTACACCCAGCTGAGCTATAACTCACATACCCTACAGTTCACCATTTAAAGTATACAGTTCAGTGGGTTTTAGTCTGTTCTCAGAGTGGTGTGACCCTCTTCACTATCCATAATCTTAGAACATTTTCATTGACCCAAAAAGAAACTCTGGACATTTTATCTAAATGGGGTCATTCAATATGCAACCTTTGTGTCTGCCTCTTTTCATTTAGCCTAATATTGTCTAGGTTCATCCACATTGTAGCTGGGATCGGTACTTCTCCTTTCAGTGGCTGGACAGTGTTCTGTGGTATTTTGTTTATCCACTCGTCAGCTGGTGGGTGTTTCGGTTATTTCCACTTTTTGGCTGTTCTGAGCAATGCTGCTGTGAACATCCGTGCACCTATGTGTTCATCATCTCGGAGATACTGCCATGTAACTGATCTTTTAACAGGACACACCTGATCATGCCACTTCTTTGCTCAAAAAGCTCTATTACTTCCCAGTATTCTTAAAGTCAGAGTCAGAACCCTCACCTGGGCCTGGCCAACCTCACCCTTCCCGTTTCCCCTGTGCTGTTCCAGCCAAGAGGCCCCAAGCCTCCCTCTATGCACAGAACCTCCTTCCTTGGCTTCAGCTTCGAACTTTCTGCCTTCCCCTGCCCTTTGCTTCTCTAAACTCTACTCATCCCGGAGTCTCAGATGGCCTGCCCCTCCTCAGGGAAGCATTCTCTACTGTCTCATACTAGGGCCACCTGCCGCACACTCCCAGGGGACCCCGTGCATCTCTGCCATAGCCCCTAACACAGCTGCAGGCAACGATGACACCTTGGTGGTCTGCCTAATGTTTCTCTCTTCTGCTACCTTAAGCTCCTGGAGAGCAGAGAACCCATTCTTGTTCCCCAGTTTTCCCCAGCACCTAGCACAGTGCCTGGCACATGCAGGCGCTCAGTAAATACTTACCAAATGAATAATGGGTCACAATGGCAGCAGACGAGCCACTTGTTTAGCCACTTGTTCAGCGGACTCCTTCAGCCGTGGCATGTCCCTCGGGTGATGGGGAAACCCAGCCACTGCCGAGGCCAAATGAGTCCTCCTTCTGTCCCCAGCCAGACACACTCTCACTTCCCTGAGGGACCCCTACTTATGCAGGAATGGGTTTGGGGGAGTTCCCCCCGATGCTGAGATAAATAGAGCCTCAGTGAGTCCCAGTTAACATGTGTGTGGGTTCTCTCAGGACAGGGTGAATCCCAAAGCACGTGACTCAGAGCCCCTCAACAGCACGTACTGATCAGCAGCAGCTGCAGTCCATTTCCAGGGGAGAAATGAGGAGGGATTCTCTGAGCCAATTGCTTCTCTGAGAGGTGGGGAGATGCCTTCTGACAAACCAAGTTCCCTTTAGTAAAGATTATTGCCTTGCCAAGTGTTGTGCTTGAAAAACTGTCCTTGAAGAAATTCCAAGAGGAAACTGTACACCTTCTGAGACTTAATTGCTGTTTCAAAAAACACTGTTTTCATTTCCCCCACAGATATGCACTTATTTGGCCATTACCCAGCACATGACGACTTCTATCTCGTGGTGTGCAGTGCCTGCAACCAGGTCGTCAAGCCACAGGTCTTCCAGTCTCACTGCGGTAAGTGGACTCCTGCCCCGGTGGGCACATCGGCAGCTGCCACTCTGGGGACAGTCGCCTTCCCCCAGGCTCCCCGACGGGGTCTGCCGTGTCTTGTCTTAGCCTGAGGCTGTGGGTAAAGTCTTCCTGGGCTGCTGCCTCTGCTCGCAAGCTAACTCTTTCAGGAGCTGTAGTCCTTCTGCTGAAATGCGCGGTCCTGTCCGAACAAATGAGAGGAAACCTACAACTTGTCTCAGTCAATGGGACTAGACTGAAACCATCTGCCCAACTTGGCGATGGCCTCTACAGGTGACCAGGGGGAGAGGAGAGCTGCTTAAGGAGTCACTCCTGCAGCCAGACCTTTTCTTCCCCTGAAAGAGGGCCAGGAGAGAGTCTCCCCAGAGTTATACAAAGACGGGCTGGAGCTAAGCGCAGCCAAGTGTGTGGGCCATTGGGGTGCTGCCCCAAGGACATGGTGCCACCAGTAAAACCCTTACGTTCCAATTCACCTTTCCCAAGAATCCCCCTTGTTAAAAAAAATGCAGGTGTGCTTGGAAAGTGCTTTCTGTCTGTGTCTTAACATCCTTGATGTAATAAATTCCTTCCGTTGGTCGTCAACAAACCATGCAGCTGCCATGGACAGAACAGATAAAAGTCCACGTGGCTGCTCCCCTCAGGGATGAATAAAACGCCATTTGGCCTTAGACTAGAAGTCACTTAACCTCTCTGGGTGGAAGTTTCCTTATCTTTAGCACGAAATTGGATCAGACAATTTCCAAAGCTATAATATGCTGTGAGTCCAGTATCTCCCAATCTCTTTAATTTAAGCCGTATTCCCTTTGGATGAACGTAAACTCTGAATGCCCTCCTTACCGTTAAGATTTCAAAGTACATTTTATTGTGCCTTAAAAAAGTCAAAGCAGTTATAATATTGAATATGCTTTTGCAAGTTACACACTTTCCCCCTTTCTCACACTCCGAATTTCTGACTTTCCTCTACCTCTTCGGTTATCATTATTCTATAATAAAATAAAGGGAGTTGAGCTTATCCAAGCTCTTTAACAGTCTCTCTATATGCTAATTGTCAGTTGCAAACACGTGTATATGTATGTAAATGATATATACATATCTACATATATATAATCTGTATCTGTGTATACACTGTAGGCATATTCTGTGTTTATAATGTATAGAATTCAGGCTTAAGGGGCACCTCTGGGAGTGAGTCCAAGACTTTCAAACCAGCACAAGGCAAAGAAAGGGTCCTAGAAAGTGCTGTACGAGGCGCTTTAGTCAGAGGCCAAGTGTTCTGCCCTGCCTGCAGCCAGCGCTATGTCCTCGGGCTACTTGCTTGATGTCTCAGGGCTTTGGTTTCCGTGTCCCCACCATGGGGAGATGACTTCTGTGGGTGCGTCTAGTTCTGACATGTTCGTTCTGGCAGAGTGAGCAGGAAAGGAGCAAGACGTGTGCCCGGCACAAGTCAACCTTCTTGCTCAGTGCTCTGTAGCAAATGACCTTCGCCACTGCCTGGAAGAAAGAAAAGGTTAAACCTCCCCAAAGAGGAACTGTCAGAGCTTGGTGGTGGTGCCACCAGCTGAGGTGACAGGTGGAGAATCCAAAGCAGAGCCATGGCAAGAAAGTCCCACCCAGCCAGTGGTTCAGTGACCAGGCATAGAAGCTCCGTGGCCAGTGCATCTGTGTGTCTTGTGAGAATGCAGAGGCTCTATCATCCTGAATGTGATTTTCATTCACAAGGATGGACAGCTATTATAGGCATGAAACAGGGGTTTGCATTTTACTGTAAGCTATCAAAACCTTCACTGGAGCTGGGTGCAGTGGCTTATGCTTATAATCCCAGCACTTTGGGAAGCCAAGGCAGGAGGATCTCTTGAGGCCAAGAGTTTGAGACCAGCCTAGGTAACATAGTGAGACGCCCATCTGTACAAAAAGAAAAAAATTAGCCAGGTGTGGTGGCATACCTGTCAGTCTCAGCTACTGGAAAGGCAGAGGGGGAGAATTGCTTGAGCCCAGCCGTTTGAGGCTGCTGTGAGCTGTGCTTGTGCCAGTGTACTCCATCCTGGGCAACAGAGCAAGACCCTGTCTCAAGACAAAAAAAAAAACTTTCACTGGGAACTTAATTCACTGGAGTCTTTGATGGAAGGATCCTGAAAGGGACCCAAGACCTGGGATCCCACTGTCCCCTGCAGAATTCTGCCTAGGGGAAAGGTCCCAGATAGCCAAGGGAGGAGGCTCTGGGGCTTGGCAGAGCTGATATACCTGCCTCCCCCGACCCTGGGGCTTTTGGTCTAAAAGCCAAGAGTCAGCTTAGGGGACAGCCTATGCTTTGGGGCTCTGAGCAATGCAGTAAATTAGTTTGGGGGTTTGGGGTTACTGACCTCAACACTCAAAGCCCAGTCTCCATTAAGCTTCTTGCTGAACCAGCTGACAAGCAGCAATGGGGACATGACCACAACTTGCAAATTGAGACACCAAGGCCTCCCTCAGCTCTCAGTGTGTGTCCTAGTACAAATGCAAACTTACATTTATCAAGACCAGGAGAGATCGCAAAGCAGAGGTCAGAACCATCATGGTTCTTTGTGGGAAGTACTTTTTAATGTCCCTAAAAATTCCTTTGATAGCTTCATGATTGTCTAAGTCGATTCAGGCTGCTATAACAGTATCATAGACTGGGTGGCTTATAAATGTATTTCTCACAGTTCTGGAGGGTAGAAGTCTGAGGTCAGGATGCCAACACAGTCAGATTCTGGTGAGGACTCTTCCAGGTTGCAGGCAGTCAACTTCTTACTGTGTCCTCACGTAGTGGAAAGAGAACAAGAGAGTTCTCTGGGGTCTCTTTTATATGGGCACTAATCCCATTCATGAGGGCTCCACCCTCATGACCTAATTATCTCCAAAGGCCCCACCTCCTAATACCATCACGTTGCAGGTAGGATTTCAACATCGGAATTTGCAGGGGACACGAACATTCAGTCCATAGCAATATTCGTTTTTTGGTTTTTTTTTGCTCTTTCCTTGCATGACCGGCCTTGCTATTTTCCACAAGTTAATAAGAATGCCAGTGTGCTGAGTGCCAGATGCTGTGCCAAGTGCTTTCCATGTCTTTTTGTTGTTGTTGATGTTGTTTTTTAAGACAGACTGTCACCCAGGCTGGAGCACAGTGGTGTGATCTCAGCTCACTGCAACCTCCCCCTCCCCAGTTCAAGCAATTCTCCTGCCTCCGCCTCCCAAGTAGCTGGGACTGCAGGTGCCTGCCACCACACCTAGCTAATTTTTGTATTTTTAGTAAAGACTGGGTTTCCCCATGTTGGCAAGGCTGGTCTCAAACTCCTGATCTCAGGTGATCCACCAACCTCAGCCTCCCAAAGTGCCGGGATTACAGGCATGAGCGACCACGCGGCCTCCATCTCTTTGAGCATATAATCCTTTCAGCAGCCCTGCCACATAGGTGTTAATATTATACCCATTTGGTAATCGAGGACACAAAGGCTTAGGAGGTCAGTGTTTTGCTCAAAGTCTGGAAGCTAGGTGTGTGTTGGCTTGATTTTGGGCACAGGCCAACACCCTGTGTTTAACTGCAGAAGTTTTTTTCAAATGAAATCTTCTATAGAACTCCATTCTATAAGTATATATGGGAAGCAGAGCTACTGGGGTTGAAATTAGGGTGGGGGTCCAAGTCCCATGGGCGCAGCCTTGTCCTGACTTTCCTTACCCCCCCGCCGTCAGGGCTCCACAGAACATTATTTGAAGATTGTCGATACAGAGGAGAGAACATGGGCTTCAGAATGAGACAAAGCAATTCATGACTTCCCCACTCACTGTGCGACCCTGGGCAAGTCACCTCATCCCTCTTCACCTCCCTTTCTTCATCTGTAAAATGGGTACTCTGCCTGCCGCAGGGGGTTGTTGGGATGATGTGACTGATGTGAAGCTTAAGGTTCATTTTTTCCTCCCTTCTGTGCATGGAGTCTTTCCCCATTGCCCCCAGCTGGATGTGACTCTTCCTGCTGAACATCCACAAAACAGTTCTTCTGTGCCACTTCCCCTCCTGCCATGCCATCATCTGTGGCCTGATCCAGATTCTAGGATTCTTTCCTGATCTAGGATGTACCTTTTCAGTTCTGTGTACTCAGTGTTCAGAAAGTGAACTCATCCTAGGTGCATGGCAGTGTTCAAGATCTCAGTATACTAGTCATTTAACTTAAATTGAAAAAAGTGAGTGTGTGTGTATATGTCTGTGTGTGTGTACATGTGTATGTGTGTGTGTGTATGTTTAGGCAGTCAGTTGTGGGGACTTCAGAAATTTGTGGTTAAAGGAAAACTGTTTCTTACTCAACACCTCTAATACCAAATTGTGAGTTTTCCATACAAAGGAAAACTGTTTCTTACTCAACACCTCTGATACCAAATTGTGAGTTTTCCATACCAAGGGGATTCTCTGGTGGCACCAGTTCAGTGGCCGACGATTTAATTCAGTTCTGACAATAACTACCCAGAGCTGGGGCCAGGCACAGGGGCTTACACCTATAATCCCAACATTTTGGGAGGCCAAGGCGGGAGGGTTGCTTGAGCTCAAGAGTTCAAGACCAGCCTGGACAACATGTTGAAACCCCATCTCTACAAAAAATTTTAAAAATTAGCCGGGCATGTTGGCATGTGCCTGTTTTCCCAGCTACTCAGGATACAGAAGTAGGAGAATCACTTGAGCCCAGGAGGTAGAGGTTGCAGTAAGCTGTGATGATGCCACTGCACTCTACCCTGGGTGACAGAGTGAGACCCTGTCTCAAAAAAAACACGAACCAAAAAAACACTACCCAGAGTTAGCACAGACCCCACAGGTTAAAGGCTCAGTCCCTCAGAACTGCACCCCCACTTCAGATGCCAATCACAATTAATAGGTTCCCAGGTTACCCACATTTGTGTCTGGCTTTGTTACACATTAGGGGCTTCCACAACCCCTCCTCGGGAGTAATTGGCTGTAACAACTCACATAATTCAAGGAAACACTTTACTAATGTTTACTGGTCAGCGATGATAGGGTGAGGTCTGGAAGAGCTCTAAATGCAGGAGCTTCTGTCCCTGTGTGAGGTTGGGGTACACCACCTCTCAGCATGTGGACATGTGTACCAATCTGGAATCTCTTCAGACTCCATCCTATAGGGTTTTTTGGAGGTTCCATGCATAGTTGATAAAATCATTGACTGTTGGTGATGGACTCAATCTCCAATCGGTCTTTCTGGTAACCAGCCCCCATCCTGAAACTGTCTGTGTACCCCCGCCACCAGTCATCTCGTTAGCATAAAAGGACACTCCAGAGATCCCAAGGGTCGGAGAAGCTCTTGTGTCAGGAAACTGAGGACTAAGACCAAATATAATGAAAGATATTCCTGTCACCCCTGTCACCCAGGAAATTACAAGGGTTTTAGGAGCTCTGTGCCAAGAACTGGGGATAAAGACCAAATATATATTTCTTATTATATCACAGCATCACAGTAGCAGTGTGAAAAATAGAATGTCATAGTGGAAAAGTCATGAATTTTGGAGTCAAACAGAGCCAGGTTAGAATCCTAACATGTACGAGCTGTTTGACCTTGAGCTAATTGTTTGACCTTCAGAGCCTTCTTTTCCTCATCTATAAAATAAGGATGGTAGTTCTTGCTTTGCAGAGTTCCTGTGAAGAACACAGAAAAGGGTTGTATAGTTTTCTGGCACATGGTAAGGGAATAAAGAAAGGATTGTCAATAAATTGTGGCTATTTTTTATTAAGTTGAATGTTACTTATGAAAAATGGGAAAACCAATTCAGTCAAGTGCTTCCTGCCTTCGTTTGTTGCCCTGTCTCAGAGGACGCGCACACCGAGGTCAGCCTACAGACTTTCGCCTGTGATTCATCTTTCACTTCCCACACTCTTGGAGGCAAAAAATGCCGGCCTGAATGTGATTACATTTGCCAGGAGTCCTGAGGGCTTCGCTTTGCAAATATTGGTTTACATTAGGCCTCTATGGCAGCTCTTTTGGAAATGTCGTGAAGCTCCAGTATCTCTCTGGGTTCCCTGCCAAGGTCCATCCAGCCGGTGTCATAGCATCCTATGGGGTAATGTGGAGCCCCCCTCCTCCCAGGGCGGGCCACAGTCCTTCTGCTCCTGATCCTGTGCCCCAGGCTGGCCTCCCAGATGTAGAAAGCAGGTGCAACCACTGCTGGCGAGACCCTCTGCTTGGCATGGAAGTGGAGTGCTCTGGGAGCCACGTTCTGTGCCACCACATTAGGGCTGGCTTCCTTGGGTCTGTTTCCTAAGTCTGTACCACCAGTCTTTTAGCCACTTTTTAAACTTCTACCCAGGAGAGGTAGGATTTCGAGAGGTTAGTTTGTTTCTAAAGTCCCTTAGGTGAATGGATAAGGTTATTTAGGAATCGTTGTAGAAAGGGAGAAACAGAAACAAGAAGCCTTACCTTGGGAGTCTGAGTTCCACTCTGCAGGCATCTCTGTCCTTCGTAGCTGTCCATCCCAATTTGTGACATGGTGCATTGGCATGACGTGAGAGCCTAATGGTTGAGCGTAACCACTCTAGGATTCATCTGTTAGGTTAAAATTCCAGCTCTAGGCCAGGCACAGTGGCTCATGCCTGTAATCTCAGCACTTTAGGAGGCCGAGGTGGGCTGATCACACTGAACTCAGGAGTTCGAGACCAGCCTGGGCAACGTGGCGAAACCCTGTCTTTACCAAAAGTACAAGAAAAAGTTAACCAGGCCTGGCGTTGTGCTCCAGCTACTTGAGAGGCTGAGGTGAGAGGATTGCTTGAGCCTGGGAGGTGGAGGTTGCAGTGAGCTGCAATTGTGCCAGTGCACTTCAGCCTGGGCAATGGGGTGAGACTGTCTCAAAAATTAAAATTTTAAAAATTCCAGCTCTGCACCTTATTCCCTGTGTGACCTTGGGCGGGTTACTTTGCCTCTGTGTTTCAGTTTCCATATTAAAATGGGAATAATAGTTTATCTCATAAATTTTCATGTTGATTAAACAAACTTGCTTATAGAAAGCAAGGTGGTAGAACAAAGTTTGGTTTTAAAAAAATGTTTCACAACTATTAACCGAGCGATAAGCTGCAGAGATTCGTGAAATCTTGTCCAGAGTTTTCACTTGCAATTACTATGGAAAGGGAGATGTCTGTGACTCTTTGTCTTGTCAGAGCTGTGATGGGTCCTTACCTCAGTCCAGGGAGACTCCAGGAAGAGGGCAGGGGTGCTCTGTGTGTGTGCACAGGCATGTATGAAAGACGAAAACAAGGAGATGCAAGGTGCCTATACTGGAAAAAACCATTTTTATTACTTTTTAGTAATTGTGTATTTTCAGTCAATTTGGCCTATTGTAATTAAAGAAAAAAATAATAGGTAGATCCAGGTTGTCGTTTTGTAATTGGGGTGAACATTTATGGAGAGTTGCCTGATTTGCCTAAATGAAAAAGGTATGGCTTTATTATTATTATTATTTGGTCTTCTAATATATTGACATTACTACCTACAGTAAAGCAGCATTTCTCAGCAGGGGCACTGTGGTCATTTGGGGCTGAATAATTTGTTTTGGGGCCTGTTCTGTGTCTTGCTATAGTATGTTCGGCAGCTTCTCTGACCTCTACCTACTGGATAGCAATAGCAGTCCCTACCCCACCCCTAATCTTGACAACCAAAACCATCTCAGGGCTTTGCCAATGTCCCTTAGGGGGCAAAATCACCCCCGGTTGGGAACTACTGTGGTAAAATATAACATGCCACCATTTATTATACTGTATTTCATGCTTTTCTGTATTTAAATTTTTTATCAAAGTAAAATGTGTGTTTATGCCCAGATTGACTTCTGTGGAATCGCATCCATATGTGGAAAGTTGACTCCTTCAGCTTACACAGAGCTGACCATCGGGATTATTTCCCCATCACATGTATGTGCAAAGTGTAAAACAAGCTATCTTACAGCAGTCCATAAAGTCACAGTCCTTTCCACCTCAAAATAATTTTTTTTTAAAAAAAATGGCAAAAGAAATAACACCTTCATGTACACAGTTCCCACAGAATTTGTCAGCCACACTTGGCACTAGTCCTCTCAGCGGAAAGCCATACGGCTCCACACCCCGCCCATCAGACAGAGATAATCCTTGGATGTCACTGCTACTTAAAAAAAAAGGTTCAGAACCAAAGAACCTGGATGTCATTCAATAGACGAGAGAGGATTCGATTTTTTTTCCCTCCTTCTCAGAGAGGGCTTTTTATTCCCTTTTCTGATTATATTTTTGAATGCCCTTCAAGTAGCTGTTTTTCATGTTGATGGTGATGCAGTGGAATTTAATGAACTGTGAGCTAAAGCAGAGAGGCTGAGCAGAAAAATAAATGAGTGACAGAAACTCACCCCTGGAGCGAGGCATAGCGTGTCCTGGCTGGCACCCCATCCTTCTGTGTACATCCAGATGCTGATGCTGGTTGGATACCGAGAACAGGGTGTCTCAGCAGTGCTACATGTGGGAGCCTAATTAATGAGGATCCAAGGTTTCCAGCAATTGTTCTTTTTGTTTTGTCTATCTCCAGGTGACCTCTGGTTGAGAAGAGACAAACGGTGTGTGCTCCTGAGCCCTAGAGAGAATTAGTCCCTCCAGATGTCAGCACCCCCTGGGCTTCCCAGGGTGTCAGGGGCATCAACACCTGCTAATTATCCCGCCAAGAATTCCTTTCTGAAGGTGTTGATTGCCATAGCGCCAGGCTTCGGTTTTTTGTCAATTAAGTTAGATTTGTTTGCTGACATTAAATTATTGTTATTGTTATTGTTAGTTGTCTTTTATAAGACTAGATTTTTTTTTACATCAGAGTAGTGTAAAATAATTAAAGGAAATTATTCTGTTTGAACATATTCTTTGTCAAGTCCGATAGCCTTAATTAATAAGGCTTGGCAAGAGCACGTGAATCTGTGCAAACTTTATTTCATTAGTAGGATTTTTTAAACTTTTAATTTGATCAATCTTTCCCAGAACCAGAATGAACTCGTGGTATTGATATAATCTTTTGAGTTCCTAATGATCAGAAACAATGTCTGCTATTGTTTTTTCTTATTTCATTTTTCCACCATCGCTAGTAAGGTGCAGTTACACTGTAGATCCTAAGGAAATCCTTATGATAGACCCTAAGAAAGTCTCAAAGGAAAGAAATGACAGAATGACTGATTAATGAAGGATTATCCTGTAAATCAAGCATTACAACCGAGAGAATCTACCACTAAGTAGGACTATGTTTTGCTTCACTTCAAATTTTTATACTTTGAATTTGCTATTGCTCAAATTAAAGTTAATGCTGGGTCCAGAACATAGCAGGTTGACCCAGTCCCACTTTTCACTCCTCTAATGCAGGATAAAAATAAGAACAACAAAGCTAAAACACTTACTGAGCACTTACTATGTGCTAAACATTTTAATGTGTTAATCGTCTCATCACCTTCAGGGGATATCTGGTTGTATTATCTTTATGTCACACTCAAGGAAAGGGAGACCTAGAGGACTTAAGAAATTTGTTCAAGATCAGGCTGACGTAAGTGGCAGAACCAGAATTTCAACGTCTGACTCCAGAGTGCCTTAACCACTACATTGGTTGTATGTTTTGTGTCTCAAACTCACTGCGATACCGTAACTAAACTTTGATGCAGAAAAGTCATTTTCATCCCCTGTAGGATGCTGAAAAGTAAGCAACAGATGCTTGGGGCAGGTGAGCTTCATTGCTCTTTCTCATCATTTTAATCCACACCACTAATCTTGTCTGCTTATTGGTATAGGCAAAAACTTGAACACAATTTTGAGGGAAGGAAGAAGGGAGGAATAAGTTGGTAATAGGGAATGTATTTAGAGCCTTAACCACAGCATTTGAAATAGACCTTTAAATACATGAAAGCAAGAAGAACGAAGCTCGTAGAAGAGGTGGAGTGGGTACCACATATGTTCTCCTAAAAGTTCTACCTGTATTTCCTGTTTATCCCCGACAAATTAGCAGATCCATGACGTTCACAAAGAGTAGATAATTTCCTCCATATTCAATTAAATTCTCTTTTTTGCATGTTTCTGTGAATTGAGTAGAAATGTTGCAAATAAGCACATAGCAGATACAACATTCAGCTTAAATTTAGAAATAAACTAATAAGATCTTCATAACTTTAGGATTATTTAAATCTTTTTTTTTTTTTTGAGACAGAGGCTTGCTTGTCACCCAAGCTGGAGTGCATTGGCACGATCACTCCTCACCGCAACCTCAACCTCCCAGGCTCAGGTTATCCTCCCACCTTAGTCTCCCAAGTAGGGGGACCACAGGCATATGCCACCATGTCTGGCTATTTTTTTATATATATATATTTTGTACAGATGGGGGTTTTGCCATGTTGCCCAGGCCTCAAATTTCTGGACTCAAGTCATCCTCCCACCTCAGCCTCCCAAAGTTCTGGGACTACAGGTATGAGCCACCACACCCAGCCAGAATTCATTTTTAATTGAAACAATCTTCTACTTACAAACTCATGAAAGGCTACTTCTTGAAGGCTGAGTGTCTCATATTACATTCTCCAGAGTCACATGGTTTCAGTTCATTCATTTATTTGAAAAATATTTATTGAACACCTGCTATATGCCAGGCACTGTTCTAATGCTACAGATACAGTGGTGAACAAGACAGTTAAGGGCCTGGTTTTCTTGAGGCATATGTTCTGGCAGGTTAAATAACAAACAAATACATGATCAAGCCATATGAAGAGCTGTCACAAGAGTGTCCCAGCAGAGAGCACAGAAGACCAGAAACAAACAAGGCATGTTTGAGGGCATCAGAGTAGTAGACAAGGACCAGAAGGGCAGAGTCGTGGAGAACAGAGTCTCAAGGTTGGGTTTTATTCTGGGTGTGGTGCTAAAACACTGGAAGGTATTGAATGAGGGAAAGACATAATCTGGTTTCTGTTTTCAGAATCTCCCTCTGGCTGCAGTGGAGCCCTAGGAGACCCAGGAAGGGCTAATGCATAGCTAGCGACAACAGATCATAGTGGTAGCCGTGGAGATGGAGAGAAAAGGATAAGCTCGAGATGTTTTGGAAATGTAACTGACAGAACTTGCTGACAGATTGGATTGGATTAGATTGGAAAGGGAAGAGTCAACATTTATTTAGAGTTAGGTTGAAGGAGAATGGCCAGTGACTTGGCAGGAAAAGCAGCAGAGAATGACGACACGGAAGCCAAGAGAAGAAAGCATTTCATAGATCATGTCAGATGCCAAGAGGTTGAGTAAGATGCGAAAAGAGAAGCAGTCGCTGGGTTAGCCACCTGAGAGTTGTTGACTCTGACAATAGCCAATTGACAGTAGACGATTTTAGTTGTATCTTGAGAATTTTTTCCAAGAACAGATGACTTCAGTTTTGCTTTACCAACATGCACCCTTTTTAGGCTGGCAGCACCCCCAGTGTTTTATTGACAACTATGCTGAGCTCAGCTGCCACCCAACTCAGTCGTCAGCTGGCCCCTCTGCCCTCTGCATCTCCGTGGCCTATAGCACCAATTACTGTGCAGTAGAGTCACCTGTGAACATTAGACAGTGAGCTTCTGAGGGCTAGGGCTGTGCCTTTGGCATCCTGAGTCCCAGCAGGAAGCACTTTTCCTGGCTTCTGGTAGACACTCAGAAGCGTCTGGGATAGGCTGAGTCAGATGGCTCACCTGAGGTCAAGAGTTCGAGACCAGCCTGGCCAACATGGTGAAACCCCGTCTCTACTAAAAACACAAAAATTAGCCAGGCATGGTGGCACATGCCTGTAATCCCAGCTATTCAGGGGGCTTAGGCACGAGAATCACTTGAACCTGGGAGGGAGAGATTACAGTGAGCCGAGATTGTGCCACTGCACTCAAGCCTGGGTGACAGAGCAAGACTGTGTCTTTAAAAAAAAAAAAAGTGTCTGGGATAAACAGGTGGATGAACAGGCAGAAAGAAGGACTCCTCCAATCCCAAATTCAAGTGCTCACCTTCTGCCTCACCAATATTAGCATCTATGATGGCTGTTGCAAAAGCTTATGCACTTATCCACCCCTGCCCTCTCACACTCTCAAGGAGCCACGGCCCCTGCCAGGCTCGTTATTCGATTCCCTGAGTCCACACAGGGAGTGCTGGATTTCAAAAGTTGATTCCAAGTATACTGGGTTTTTTTGTTTTTGTTTTTTTTAAATAAGGGAATCTTGGAAGAAAGAAGGGAGGAAGCCAGCAAGGAGGGGAGATTGGCTCGCCAGTTTTGAATAAGCCAAATTCCACATGTAAGTGAATATATTCATTTAGAAGGGATGGCTGCTTGAAAGAGAATGTTCAACTCTGTTGAGACGCAGTTGGAAAAGCTGATGCGGGGAAACATCCTTCCTCTGTGAGCAGTGGGGAGGCCATGGCTTTGATCCCTGACCACAGCTGATTGCTGGAGGGCTCTCACTGTAACGTGACCCCTGGCTTCTGACTCATCACTGGCACGTCCTCGTGTCCTCGTGTCCTCGCCATGCAGGCTGCTCCATTCCATTCCTCAGAGCTGTATCCACCGAGGAGAATTTGGGTAACAGTCATTGCTTTATTTAAATCTGAATAAGGAATGTTAGGAGCACTGATTCAAAAGGTCATCTCGGAATTCTCCCCATCCTGAGCCATAAGCAGAGCAGCATCTCCCAAGCAGTACTTTCTCTGGAACAGTAAGCCATACGAAGAACAAGGGTTTGAGTGGATGCATACCCTTGTGAAATTGTGCCAGACTCCCCTCCCCACCCCCCAGCCTCATAGAGGCTTTTAGCACATTAAAGCGTCAAAAACAAAAATGCATCTATTGCACATTGGGGTCCCATCGCCCTCGTCCGAATTCAGCCACATGCAGTGAGCAACAAGAACAACGATAATGCATGTGTTTCCTAAGAACGTGGCCCTAGACACAAGCTCACCCTTTTGTCTGGTGTCTGAGCAGAGAAACAAAGATGTTTCCCGGCCCTGGAGGAGAAACTGGCCATGGGGAGGGCCCACTGTCCCACATGCTGCGTGTACGGTACTCTTTCAAGAGGGGTTTTGGTCATACGGGATTTTCGCCTCCCACTCTGACACTAGAACCCGATCCCATGTAAGCTGCAGCATTCTGATGCCAGTTTTTCTTTGGGGAGTGCCCTCGGAGTTTTCTCAAGGAGCAGATTCTTACGTCTTCATCTGGGATCACGGAGAGTTACCCACCCCTATGTGGAGTGTCACATGCTAGAAGCCCGTGTGCAGGCTTGCCCCCGGATGCTGCAGATCCCTAACGATACTTCCAAGCCTTATCATTTCTAAACCCAAAGTGCTTCTTCCCATGATGAAGCACTTTGTTACTATGGCAGGCTTTCTTTCGGTTTATTTTTCCCCCAGAAAACAGTGCTGTTAAACTGATGTTGCATTTCACAATTAATGGCATCCTGGAATCGGGGAATACTGTTTATGATTTGGGTAGGCTCTTTCCCCTGCTGCTTTGCAAGGCCAGGCGTTTCTGAAAACTGGGTGCAAATTCGGGAGTGCTACATAGGTCCAGGGGAAAGCGTAAATTGGGGGGCATAAAGGATGAAATAGCCAGTAAACCCTTTCACTGTGATGAATCCCACTTCACGTGGAATGAATAAACTTTTTTTTTTTCCAGAGAAAGCAACCATTGTCTTTGTTTTACCATGCTGGAACTACAGATTCCTAAGATTTGCTTTCTGTTATTTGTTTGTTTGTTTGTTAGCATTATAGATATTTTGCATTTCTCCCCCTGAATTATTTCCTCAAATTCTAGAGCCTTCTGTACAGTTATAGAATCGCTTAGTTTACATAGTGGCTGTGGTTTTCTGTTCATCCCTATAAGTGGCTGCCTCCACCTCGTACATAATCTTCTTAAACAAGCACCTTCTTAAATGAGACAACCCTCTTAACCAAAGAGCACTACCATATACTCATTAATAAGAAGGTTGTGGGGCCAGGTGTAGTGGCTCACACTGTAGTCGCAGCACTTTGGGAGGCTGAGGTGGGTGGATCACTTGAGGTCAGGAGTTCGAGACCAGGCTGGCAAACATGGCAAAACCCCATCTCTACTAAAAATACAAAAAATTAGCCAGGTATGGTGGCACATGCCTCTAATCTCAGCTACTAGGGAGACTGAGGCAGTACAATTGCTTGAACCTGGGAGGCGGAGGTTTCAGTGAGCCAAGATTACGCCACTGCACTCCAGTCTGGGAGACAGAGAGAGACTCTGTCTCAAAAAAACAAAAGAGAGAAAAAAAAGTTGCTGGCTCTAACTGATCCCCTACTCCTGTGACCCGCATTTGTCAGCTTGGGCATCATCCTGATAGTGACACTAGCTCTGAAAACATGAAGCAAGTTTCCCAGTGTGTTTAAGGAGGCAGGGACTAGACGGTGGCCCTTTGAAAATTCTCCTCCCACTTTCTCGGCGGAGCTGCCCTTGTCATATTCTTACAACAAACCTATGAGTTCTTAGGGTTTGGTGATGAGGGACTTCGAGCCCTTACAACTAACCTTTGCCTTAGCTACTCTTTGAAGGGGGTACTGGGGATGGTGGTAGTGCAGAGCCGGCCTGGGAGATGAGTGGGGTGGCCAGAGGAAGAGGGTATACCCCAGAGCTGCCCCTCTCTGTGGCTTGTATTGTTTGTGAACCAAGAAACCACTGGGCTCTTTGAGCTCCCCGTGCCCCGCGTGCAGGCTGAAGAACTTAGGGTCTTCTCATTTATCTTTTTTTTTACCACTTCTCTCCCACCCTTACTTGTCTACAGAACTTGTTGACTTGCCATCAATGCGATTTGATCAATGTTACCACGATCCTGCATTCCATCCTTTTTAAGTTGTTAGGGGGTTTCTTTTTCATGTTTGTTTCATTATTCATTCGACGCTGGAGTTGCATTGGGCTGGTAGCACATCCTGGGGAGGAACCATCCATCTGGTTTTGGTTTTGATTGGGGGGATTTTTTAGGAGAAGTGCTCATTTTTCCTGAGATACCTGGGCCTGTATCTTCCCTTTGTGTCTCCTGTTTAGCCTTTCCTTTTTCAGAAGTGAAAGAGCAGACAGAAGGTCCCCTACAAACAGTTAACTATGGTATTTTCTCGATTCCAGGATGCCATTAATTGTAAGGTGCCACATCCATTAAATAGCACCCTTGCCCAGGAGCCAGCAGCATGTCAAGGGAGTCTTTTCTTCCACCCAGCATTAGGGAGCGGAAAGAGATGGGGTATAGCATGATAGCGCATAGCATGCGCCGGGGAATGTACTAAGAGCAGTTTCTAGCGCCGTATGACTAGGTCATAATTAACCCACACATGTCCCCTCTTTTCTTCTGGGAGTCAGGTACTTCATTTTCCCTTTGGCTTAGAGTTTAGTTTAAAATAAATAATAATGAAGCTACAATGGTCTGGGAGTTTCCTGCTTCTTGTGATACCCCTAATAATTGTCATGTAAATTAACTAGTCCCACAACAGCTAGGCCACACATAGGAAGAAAAAAACCACACCACTGCCAGATGGTAATCTAGGAGTGTGATTTTAGTTTTCAGACGTAAAGGGTCAAGAGGGAGTGGCCTTACTATTTTTTATTTTTGATTTCTTGTTTAATTTATGGTGGTCATAGAATGTTACTTATAGGTTATCCACTTCATAATTCACGATCACTTCCTTTGTGACTAGCTAGCATGTGTGATCCACTTTTGTAAATGTCTCACATGTGATTGAAAAATGCACATAATCTCTCTTGCGTGCAGTGTTCCATATATTTATTGTATATTTTGTAATTTAGGTCCTGTATGATTAGAAAATTTGTTTAATCTCTCTTTTGTGTGCAGGGTTCCATATATTGTTTATTTTGTTTAAGTCTTGTCTATTCTTGCCATTTTTTGTCTGCTTGCTCTGTAATTTCTGAGAAGAGAGTTTTAAGTCTTCTGTGATACTTGTAAGTGTGCCGGTCTCTCCTGTAACTCTAACAGCTTTTGCTTTACAATTTTAAGGCTGTCCTGTTAGGTACATGTAAGTGTAATTGTGATGTCTTTTTAGTAATGGTGTCTTTGTGCCTATTAATGCTTTTGCCTTAGGTTCTGTTTTATCTGATTAACATTGCTATTCAATTTTCTTTGGGTCAATATGTATTTGCCTCATTTATTTCTTTCCAGTCTTTTATTTTCAACTTTTCTGTGTCATTTTGTTTTAGGTGTCTCTCTTGTAAGCAGTATATAGCTGGCTTTTTAAAAAGTCCAATCTGATAGTGTCTTTTAATAGACGAGTTTTATCCATTTACAATTATTGTAATTACTTTATATATTTGGACTTATCTCTAACTTCTAATTTGTATTTGTTTACCTTGCTGCTTTGTTCCCTTTCCTGCCTTCCATTAGATAAATACAATTTTCCTTACCCTGTCCCATTTTTCCCTCTGCTATCTTGGTCACAATAGATTTTATTTCTAAAATCTATGTATTTAATAATTGCCATTTTTTTTTTACATACATACAGAACTTTAGTTTTTGAAGACTAAAGTTATCCAACATCTCTATTTTCTCAAATAACACAAAGATCTTTGCATATTCTACCCACTTACAGTCAACTGGTAATTACAATAAAGAATTGAAATCATGGCCCAAAACACTGGCAGTGCTTCTAGCCTGCTTCTCAGCCTGCTAATTCATAGGGGATTAGAGGCACCCTGATTAATTTATAAAGCACGAACTTTTTGCTGATTCGCTGCTTTACACCCTGAGGTGCTTCCAAGCACATCTCAAGTTCAGAGTGATACTTCATTCACAGCTCATAATCTGTCTCTCAAGTTCCCAAAGTGTTCTGAAGTAGGATTGGACAAAGGGGAACTCAGAATCCTATGATCCACTACTAGGACCTGTTTTCATATGTCAGATTTGTCATTTGTCATAATTTTCAGTGAGAACATCAGGGAGCTTCTCCTCCCTGCTCAACACCTGCTTCCCTGTCCTTCAGTTCTCAAACTTGACTGTGCATACACATCTTCCAAAATATCTTGTTAAAATGCAGATTCTGATTCAGTTCAGAAGGTCTGCATTTTTAACATGATCCTTGGTGATGCTGGTGCTTCTGGTCCACAGATCCCACTTTGAGAAGCACATGCTTGGTGAATAAAATTTAGCCAGGAAATTTGAAGTATCAGCTCTAGGTCAGGGTTCCTTGATACTTACAGAATATCAGATACTAGAAGAAACTTTCTCTTTGAAGGGGTTGGGGTTCAGGATTATTTTAATTCTTTTTTTTTTTTTTTTTTTTTTTTGCGATGGAGTCTCACTGTATCACCCAGGCTGGAGTGCAGTGGCACGATCTCAGCTCACTGCAACCTCCTCCTGCTAAGATCAAGCAATTCTCCTGCCTCAGCCTCCTAAGTAGCTGGGACTACAGGCGCATGCCACCAGCTAAGTTTTTGTATTTTACATAGAGACGGGGTTTCACCATGTTGGCCAGTCTGGTCTTGAACTCCTGACCTTGTGATCTGCCCACCTCAGCCTCCCAAAGAGCTGGGATTACAGGCATGAGCCACTGCACCTGGCAGGATGATTTTAATTCTGAAGGTCTCTTTAAGACCGGGCAGAGTGAGTAGTCATTCAGTGCTCTGTGAAGTCCCTCCACTTTGACCCCCAATTCCTCTGCTGTTCCTCTTGAGGTCAGCACAGCACACACTTCTAGTCTCAGGCCTGTCACTGCACCATTTAGATGTGAGTCAATGCCCTGAGGAAAAGTCTGCCTCGGGTTAGGGGCAGGCTTCCGGGTAATTTATGTTTAAGACAAGCTTTTAATAGAGATACACTCCTAAGTAGTAACCAGGAAAAAGATTCTCTCTCTTAACGGGTATCCATTTATAGGACTCAGCTGTTGAAGCTCAAGGGTAGCATTAGGCTTAAGCTTAATCTTCTGTATACCGTAATTTACAGCACTGAGTAAAGCATTGTACGTACAACTATTTCAGTCATTTGCCGTGATAAATAGCTATTGCTCTTGGCAGAGCAGAAACGCCATCTATGCTTTCCATTTATGAATATTGAATTGTCTCAGGCAGGCTTTTGCTGTAAGTTTTTAAAGGGGAAATCCCCAACTAATCACATCGCCTCACTGGCCCAAAATGTGATCTCCCTGCTATGTGCACCAGTCAGCTCTTGATCCAGGCAGCAGGTCTGCAGTACACGTGTTTCTGGTGAAGTCTGCACAAAGCACTTGTAACAATTCCAAGTGCAAGTCCTGCTAAAGGCTGCAGTTTTACACCGAATGCCACGAGCTGTTAGGGTGAAGATTCAGCTGGTGGCAGAAAGCCACGAGCAGGGATCAGGAAAATAACTCAGAGGTGATAATCTGATGTAGGAAAAACAGAAGGGGCATGATTCTATCAGGTTCCTGATTGTAAAAAGATGATGTCACCCATTAAAACTAAGGGAGTCAAAAAGGTAAAAGAAAATGCCCAGGCTGTAAATCCCTAGGGATCCACCCTTCAGGAACTCAGAGGCACACATGCCTTCTACCAGTTTTCTCTTCAGATACTGTATTCCCTGCTGGCGTGGAGGAAGCACAGTGGATATTCAAATAGGACATGCAGGTAGAATGACTATCTTGTCTTGGGAAATCCCTTAGGCCTGGGTCAGCTGGTCACCCTACACTCAGGCTTCCAGAAATTTCCCCTCTTCACCCCCATTCCATCCCACCAACAAATTTGCCGTGCCCGAGGGACTAAAAAACTTAAGCTGGCATTCTTTATCTCACATTTCTGAGTACCCACTATGTGCCAAGCATTGCCTGAGTGGTGGGATAAGAGAGAGTCAAGCACGAACATGAGTAGAGATGGCAAACTCACCAAAGAGTGTGCCGTCACCTGTTTTTGAATACCGTGAGATAGACTGACACGGCCACGCTTCCATGGTCACGCTCCCAAAAGCTGCTTCTCAGCATTATCTCTGGAAGATGATTCCTCTGAAAGCACTACCACCTTTTGAGCTCGATCATATACCTGTAGAAATACCTTCCATTTCTACAGCATCTTGCTGTTTCCGGAGCGCTCTTGCAGCTTACTCATTTTGATTTTCATAACAGCTCAGTAAGGTACACTGGCAGATACTGGTTTCACAGATTTGGAAGCTCAAAGAAATGTAGTGATTTACCTGGGGCCATCCAAGTGATAAGGGCAGAGCTGGGACTAGATGTCAGGATTCCTGACTCCCCACACTGCATCTTCCATGGACAGAGACCCCAGAGGGGGAAAAACATCACAAAGCAGCAAAAAAAAAAAAAAAATTCACCCACTACAGCAGGCAAATTTACTTTTATGAAACTTCCAACATTTACAGTTTCTAATTCTAAATTTACATGCAATGAATACATCCTCTAGCTATCTCGTATCTTCCTTACACAGGGCCCAAGCTTTCTGCAATACCTATTTGAAAACCAGTCATAGGATTTGGACTCTGAAGGAAGGTGATTCACCTTCTTGTAGGTTCTGGTCTTCCCTTTCATTTCCTAGCCAGAAGATTCTATCAGAGCAAAAGTGATGCTCATTTCAGCAGACTCTGAGAATAAATCCCTTCAGCATTTTGATTAGTTACAATGGGTAATAAGAGAACATGCATGTAAACCTACTCATGAGAATGGGTTTTGGCTGAAAGCTAAGCATTGATGTCCTTGCCACCAGAGCTTAGAGTTGCTTATTAGTATTCTGAGAGCTGGAGTATAGGCACGGATAACTTGAGGTTAACTTGATCCTGTTAACGCCTCTCATTCCCAGGCCACAGATAAGATTGTTGGATAGGAAGTTGAGAGGAAGCCATCTGGAGAGAGATGCAAATGGCTCAAGTGACCTGGCAACTTGGGACTCCCTTGCAACCTTGCTGTGACCACCTACCTCCATTTGCCCATCTGTGGAATGGGTATGGCAGTTATACACCAAGGTTATTATTAGAAATGATACATTTGAAAATACCTTAGCATGTAACTTGTGCTATAATTATACTCAGTGCCACATGGAAAATAGGCATTTTTAGCTGAAATGCGTAATGAGGTTAGGCAGGGAACATCAGTTGGTGGCAGGAAGAGTGTTCCTAGAGACGAGAGGTGTGAGGAGAGGGGGCCAGGTGCTCACTAAGGAGAACAGAGAGACCATCTATGAAGCTGTCTTGGGCATCACAATGGAATGCTCAGAACAAACAAGCACAAAACAAACATTTGGACATCTGGCCTGAATTTAGAAACAAATAAGGGGCTTGGCGATGAGCCTCTGTCTTTTCACGCTGCAGCTCTGCCCTCCAGCCCTGGGTACCAGCCGAATTCCAGAGGGGTGGGCTGGAGAAGGAGGAAGGCCTGAGTAAGCCAGTGCCCACGGGGGCTGCAGCCGCTGGGTTTCAAGGAGCCTTAGGGAGCCTTCTATCAGGCAGCAGAGGGGTTCTGAAAGAGCCAGACCCCAGAGCCGAGCCATCTGGGCTTGACCTTGGCTCTGCTACTCACTCACTGCGTGACCTTCAGCCAATCCTCTTCTCTCCCTGCCTTGATTTCATCATCCTCAGAATGGGGGTAATAATAGTACCTGTCTCAGAGGTTGTCAGGAGGGTAACATAAGTGAATAGGACAGCAACATGTAGGAGAACACCAGGCATCTATGTACTTAAACACAGCAAGGCACTTCTCTGGCCTTGTGAACTTCAGCACGTGGCAAAGAAGAAACACAAGCTGGACTGGCTGAGGAAAGCTCACCTCCAGAGGACTGGGTGGGTTGGCCATGAATTACATAGTCATTCTCAGAGAGGACGCATGGCGGGAGATAAGCAGCAAGGCTCATAGCTGGATGGATACATGGCCTTGGCTGGACCACTGGCTGGTGAGCATAGGGGACCTATGAGGGGCTAGGTTTTGCTCAGGCGGACCCTCTTGAAACTCCCAGTGGGCCTCCCTCCTACCCCGACTGAAGTTGGAATCTTGGGGGCTTCTGTGTCCCCAAAAGCAGATTCCAGTGGCCAGCATCCTAGAAATTTTTGTCCACTTATCTCACTTATGTCACTCCTTCCTAGGGTCAATTACTGATACTATACTTTCTCTACTCTGCAGTCATTCTGCTGCAGAATCATTCCCCTGTTATCTGTCTGCCTCAACATGGGAAAAATCCTTGTCATCTGGAACTCTTGCTTCCTGCCTGCCGTCCTGTCTCACTGCAGTGTGTGGGCAGATCAGCTCTCTGCTGCACACATCTTCAGAAAGACTGGATTTCAGGCTTTCAGAGCAAGTGTCTGAATCCACTGGTGAAAGGAGACAGCAGTCATCTGCTGGTTGGTGTTTGCCAAAATGTGGCCTTAGAATGGGATGAAGTGATGGCTCCTGGCACGGAACCTGGTTCCCCCTGGGCGTACACCCAGCCTGAACAGCTCCTTTAAAACCAGAAGTAATTTGTCATCTTTTGATTCTCTTCCAACACTGTCCCTGTCACAGGTAGATAAATGAGGCGGCATATGGGTGTCCACACGCAGGATCGTCTAATCCCAGCAGTTTCTCATGGAGCCATCGCTTCACAAGGGTGGAGAGCACAGTGGGGTGGTCCCTGACTTCAGGATTGTAGCCATAAGCATATTTTTTTCATCGCCTGTCCCATTTATATGCATGAAATGCTTTCTCAGAATCTCCGAGCTTCTATGTCATTGATAGGTGCATTTCTCATTTCAAAATCCTGAAGTGAATCATACATTTGTGAGCTCAGCATCTCATGTCTGTATTTCCACAGAATGCTACTAATCAAATCAATGTCTCAGCAAAAGCCAACAAGCATCCCTGAGTTAAAAACAGAAAACAAGTCTAAAAAGACTTGATTACAGAAAGTCAATGAGAAAGGTGCATACATTTCAAGTTCCCCTCGAGTTGCATGCACCTATATGTGGCTTGAGAGATATCTGCAGGGTTTTCTACACAGCCCATGTGGACTTTAGATTTGTTGCTTACATATAAGTAAAATCACCAGGTTATTCCCAAGGATGCAACAGGCAGAAGAGGCCTCCTGATCTAGTTGCCAAAATATGGTTGACCTGTGACTCTTTTGTAAATGAAGGATGAGCCTGTGTGGCGAATTAGCTCAGCTCACAAGGGCACACCTCCTGTCTATGCCAAAGGGTTGAGTGTGTTTCTAATCTGGCCAGACTGCTTTGATTTCTGTGGGCATAGGTCACATTCTTCATCCACACAGCTGCCAGATTAACTAGGCATCCTTGGTCAGAAGGTCCTGGGCTTGGCTGGATCAGTTCAAGTTCATCCCAAACACAGGAAAGTCATCTGCCCTGCTAGTATTACAGTGAGTCCATGAGCATCTTTGAGACACCCTTAGAAAGGAGAGAATTTGGAGCATCTTCTCCAAGCAGGAGCTGTTGAGCATGGACCAGATTCTTACGCAGGCTACTAATGCTGGTGACCATAAGAAGTGTATAGCTGCCTCTTCATTATCTATGGTATTGAAGGATAAATCTAGCATGAACTTTAAAATTTCAAAATAAATCCCACAGTTTAAGCTTTAGCCAGGGATTTCATACTAGAAACCTTTTAGGGGAGAGTAGTATTTCCTTTTATGTTTTCCCAATTAATCAGTAGTTTTAATGAGCAGCAAAATGACCCAAGGGGGATGAGAGACAGCACAGGAGGATAATTTGCCTGGGGTTAAGAGATGAGTCTGGGTTCCTGTTTCTGCTGCTTTGAGACTCTGTTCGTCTACAGACTGTATGTGTTTGCTACATGTACTTTGTAGGATCAGCATCTACTTTGTAGGATTAGGGAGGGATCAAATGAGTTAATGAATACAAGAGATATCCCATGCCCGGAACACAATACATATGAGCTGTTATGACTTATTAGGCTTCTTTATTTTTTTGAGACAGAGTCTCACTCTGGCCTAGGCTGGAGTGCAGTGCTGCCATCTCGGCTCACTGCAACCTCTGCCTTGAGGGTTCAAGCAATTCTTGTGCCTCAGCCTCCCAAGTAGCTGGGATTACAGATATGCACCACCATGCCCGACTAATTTTTGTATTTTTAGTAGACAAGAGTTTTCACCATGGTGGCCAGGCTGGCCTCAAACTCCTGACCTCAAGTGATCCACCTGCCTCAGCCTCCCTAAGTGCTGGGATTACAGGTGTGAGCTACCATGCCCAGCCTAGACTTATTTTAAGAGAAGGTGGCAAGAACTCCTACTTCAAGGAAGATGGTAACACTGAATAGTTTGTTCATTAAGACAGACACATACCTAAGTGAATCTTTGAAATAATCCTGCATTTCATTCATGGTGGAATCTCATAATTTTTTTTTAAGTCTAAAAGCCTGAGCCAGCTGTACATGATATATTAAACCCACACATTTACTTACTTTAGAAAGGTTACTATTTTGAGAGTATGATCATTCCTGGAAAAAAAAAATTTGATGTGCCTCTTGTCCATTGAAAAATTATCATATAAAGAATAATTCCATTCTTTGGATTATATCTTCAGATTCCTGCATTCTTTTCAAGCTTTGTAATAAAGCAGGGGAAAGGAGTATTGTGAACATCTTGAAGAAGACATTCCCTATCATTCCTCCACCTTGCCCCAGAGTTCACCATGTCTGACAAATAGTGGGTATTTGATCAATATCTTATGAATGAATGAATGATTTCGATATTTAATCCTTTAAGTCAGTGATACACAACGTGTAGTCATGTGTCAGAACCCCGTGGAAGGCTGTTAAAATCAATTGCGGCTCCCCCACCCTGAGTTTCTGATTCAGTCAGTCTGGTTTGGGGCCCCAGAATGTGCATTTCTAGCAGGTCCCCAGATGATGCTGATGCTGTTGGCCCTGGGACCATACTTGGAGAACCCACTACTTTGGGGTCTACTCCACTGCTTAGGTCCATTTTTTTATCCTTTGCCAAGCCTTCTAGGAAATTGACCTCTACCTCTGTCTGACTTTGCCCCATTGAACTGACATGAATTTCATAAAAATTACTAGGATTTGATCAGATGGAAAAGCTACCTGGATTTTTGTTTGTTTTCAGTTAAAAACTATGGCCAGGTGCAGTGGCTCATGCCTGTAAACCCAGCACTTTGGGAAGCCAAGGTGGGTGGATCACCTAAGGTCAGGAGTTCAAGACCAGCCTGGCCAACATGATGAAACCCCATCTCTACTAAAAATATAAAAATTAGCTGGGGTGATGGCGGGCGCCTGTAATCGCAGCTCCTTGGGAGACTGGGGAGGAGAATCACTTGAACCTGGGAGGTGGAATTTGCAGTAAGCCGAGAATGTGCCATTACATTCCAGCCTGGGTGACAGAGCGAGACTCCATCTCAAACAAACAAAAAGAAAGCTACATTTTGCCCCTTGTATAATTATAAAAGAAATGACTATCAGATTGCCACCTCCTGCATCATGATGTCTATGCTGGCAGGTCACAGCTGGTTGGGGTGAAATACAGTGGCCCACCTTACAGCATTTAAGCCAGATTGCATCTTCATCCAGTTTTGGAATCCCCACCTAGTGTCACATGTACTTAACTCCAAAGCTGAAATGAAACATGACCTTTTGCAGAAATTGCAGAGAGCAAAAAGGGCACGGGAGATGAGCATATGATACAAAGAGGAACACGATATTTGCAAAGTCTTCTCATGCTGGCTGTGGGCCTGGCTGAAGTCATTATGTCCCCAGGTTTATAAACAAGAGGCAGCATGGCCAGAGGAAGGCTGCCCCCTGCAAAAAGTCATTCTCCTAATGCCAGATGTCACTCTGGATGGCAGGCAAGAGTGGAATTGTAAACCCAGGTGTGAGGGAGCTCCTCCCTCCTCCATAACCCCTTCTCAGGAAAGAGTCCTTGAGACTGTGAGGACTGAGTGGACACAGAGGGACGGGTCAGTGGAGGGTACAACGGGGATACTAGACATCCTCAACAGAGAGAAGATACGAAAAAGGAACCTAAGAAGGGAATTGAAGGGAAGAAGAAAAGTGCCTTACCCTAAAGTAGGAAGAGTGTGTTAGTAACCTGTTGCTGCGTAACAAATGACTCCAACATTTAAGCAGCTTAGAACAACAAATCTGTGTTGTCTTGCACAGGGCCAGGGATCTGGGAGCGGCTTAGCTGTGTGGTTCCGCTCAGAGTCTCTTATGAGGCTGCAGTCAAGCTTTCATCTGAAGGCTTAACTGGAGTTGGAGGGCCCACTTCTAAGATGACTCCCTCACATGGCTGTTGGCTGGAGGCCTCAGTTCCTGGCACCCAGTACCTTAGGCCTGTCCACAGCCCTGTTCACAGCATAGCAGTTGACTTCCTTGAGAGCCAACAACCCAAGAGAGGGAGGGGGAAATTCAAAATGACTTTTATGGCCTAGTCTTAGAAGGGACACACTGTCACATCCACTTTATTCTGTTATAGAAATGAGTCTCTAAGTCCAGCCCACACACTACAGGAAGGGAATTGGGCTCCACCTTTGGAAGGGAAGAGTGTTACCAGAGTGAGACTCTTGCTAGGCTCAGAAAGCACCAGAATAATTGACAGGGCCTTTGGAGTAAAGATGAGGAGGGCTGCAGCCATTGGGGCCATAGGGGTGCAGCCTGATTCAGCAGAAGAAAGGTGGTTGGGTAGAGGAAGGGGCATTGGAAATTCTCCGTGGGCTTGAAGCCTACCATCCTATAGGGGTTGTGCAGGCCCCTTCTCTCTTTCAAGCTAAAGGGTGACTTTGCTTACAAAAGCAAAACCACCGGCAGGGCGCGGTGGCTCAAGCCTGTAATCCCAGCACTTTGGGAGGCCGAGGCGGGTGGATCATGAGGTCAAGAGATCGAGACCATCCTGGTCAACATTGTGAAACCCCGTCTCTACTAATACAAAAAAAAATTAGCTGGGCATGGTGGCGCGTGCCTGTAATCCCAGCTACTCAGGAGGCTGAGGCAGGAGAATTGCCTGAACCCAGGAGGCGGAGGTTGCGGTGAGCCGAGATCGCGCCATTGCACTCCACTCCAGCCTGGGTAACGAGAGCGAAACTCCATCTCAAAAAAAAAAAAAAAAAAAAAAAAATGCAAAACCACCTATGAGTCCCAAGACTCAGATTTGGTTCCAGAGAAGAGAAAGGCAGGGCTGGAGGCTTAGACCCAAGCCTCTGCTGGAAAAAGAGCAGTACACAGCACTATGCATCTCCTTCTCGGTAGTCCGCCCTGCCAGGTGCCTGGTAGGAAAAGAACAGGGAATGAAGGCAGAAGGGATGTCAAGGAATAAAGAGAAGCTTCTGGGCTGTGATTCTCAGGAAAGGCATTGGGAGGGGGTGTTAAGCAGGAGGGGGTGTTAAGCAGGGGGTGGAGAAACCCCACTATTTTTTTTTTATTAAAATCCCGCTTAGGATGATAACTCAGTCCTGCCAATAATGACAGCAGTCAGCCCTTCGTGGCTGCTACAGCTCCTAGGTTGCTCGGAGTTCCTCCCATGGGTGGATGTTTGTTTTGGCCACCCTGGCTCCATAAATGGATTCCATGTAGCAGTCTTCTTTTGAGAATGCAGAGCCATTGGGGTCATATTGTACTGTGTCTGTTCTTATCTCCCCTATCATCCCCAGGGAATAAGCTAATCAAACTTACTGATGATTTTACACTGAGAAGGAGATAGCTAATAACTTGGATGACAAGTATTAGAATACAATGTGATGTGGATAAATTGGGTCCCTGTATTAAGAGCTATAAAATGAGATTCTATCAAGGCATGAATAATGGTGGCCATGAAAAGGATTAATCAAATACCCCTTTAAAAAGGTATAGAAATTCTGGTCAGACAGCCCTTGTTTAATTGCACTCTTGCCCCCACCCCACCCCCACTCCATTCCCCCTGAAACTGCTTTCTACTAGGAGAAATATGGAAAAGAGTTTAGAGGAAGTAATGGAGAAATTGGGACATACATTTTGATAGAACAAGATCATGAAGACACATTTAAGCAACGAGTGTTTAATTTAGGGGGAAAAATGGCAATTGGCATGAGTAATCATTTACAAATATAATTTCCAAAGGAGCCGTGTTGATACCATTCAGCAAATGCCAACAAAGCATTTACTTTCCAAAGGGAGAAAGCAAGACAACAAGAGAAATGAAGGCATCTCCAGGAGTGGACCCGCGAGCAGCCAGGCCATAGAGAAGCATCAGGTGTGAGAATGGGAAACGCAGAAGAGACGTACAACTTCTGAAAGATCTCAGAGGACTGGCATTGTCTGGAGAAGGCTTCCTGGAAGAGGAGACTCCAGCAGAGCCCTGAAGTGTGGACAAGCTTCCATTCACTGCAAATTCGTGAGCACACTCTGGTGTCAGGATCTAGTAAGAAAATGGGCTTGAGCAGAACAGGGGGTACCTGTGGGGTTCTTCTCTTCATTTTCACCACCACAACGCTGGTCTGAGCTGCCATCAGTTCCCACCTGGACAACTGCAAAAGCCTTCCAGCTGTTCCTGCTTCCACTCTTGCTCCTCTACAATCCATTCTGCACGCAGAAGTCAGGATCAAAATCAGAGTTCATCATGTCATTCTCTTGCCTTGTGGCTTCCCATTGCTCTTAAGCTAAAAGTAAAAATCGTTATCATGGCTACCAAGTCTTGTGTGGTCTGGGCCACATCCTGTGCCAGGCTGCCTTTCATTGCCTATGTTCCAGTCAAGCTGGCCTTCGAAATTTCAGCACATTGGGTCTTTCTGCCACAGGGCTCTTGCACATACATGCTTTTCCATCTCTACATGTGATTTTCCTTCATCCTCTCTTTTCAAAGCTAACTCCAACTCTTCCCTCAGACTGCATCTTAATGATGACTTCCTTCTGGAAGACTCCCCTCATTTTCACAACTGGATTTGCTCGCCCTCATATGCTGAAAACAAGTATTTCTTGTGTGAACATATGTGTTTAACACCTGCCTTCCCAGCTCAGCCACAAGCTCTGAGGGTGGAGACTCAGTCTTTGAGTCCCTTGAAGCCTAGCATAGTCTCAGTAAATACATGATCGCTGGAGCATGACATTTCATTAGAAACAGTGAGGCTAGTTGAGAAATTATACCTGACCAGTATATAGGAGAGTACCATTATGAATTCTTAATGGGATGAAAACCCGAATTCATGTCTAGACCCTGCCACCTGCTGGCTGTGCTGCTTTAAATAAATCACAGATCCTCTCAGAGCCTGTTTCCCTGTATATAAAATGGGGATCCTAACAGCCCCCTCATATGGTTGCAGCATGAATTGAATGAAGTAATATATGGAAAAGCATTTTTTAACTGTAAAACCAGACATAAATATCCTTTGTCATTTTTCCCAGTGCATGGCACACTGGGTCATTCATTAAACACCTATTGGATGGATGGACGGACAGACGGACGGACGGACGGACGGATGGATGGATGGATGGTTGGATGGACAGACAGATTAACAGTTAGGGGGCCAGCATGAGTGAAGAGGAGAACACAAGAGGAGAACTTGGTGTATGGAAAGCATGATGGAAGCCAAAAAGGAGAGACTTCTCAGAAGTAGGAGGAGGCTTGTCGATTCACCCACAATATCACATGCAGTAGAGCAGGCAGGAGAATGAAGGGGGGAACCATTTAACCTGGGTGGAAGGAAATCACTGGTGACCTCAGGCTGATTCCGTCTCAGCCTTTTCATGTTGTCTGGGCTTTCAATGACATGCCTTAATTGTAACTTAATCACTTTACTGATTTCTATCTTTGGAGGGGGGGAATCAAATTGATTTGCACATACGGCAAAATTGGTGAGATTACTCCAGCTGCTGCCAGCAGGTGCTGACAAGTGAAGAACTAAACGTCAGAGGATAAGAAAATACACTAAACATTTCTTTTAATAAGGCCTAGAAACCTTAGTTATTTAATAAATTGCCATGGGTAATTGGTTTCAGTTTCAAGGGTTGTTTCATCTTTAACTCCCTGTGTTCCGGAAGGAATCGTGCTGATTGTGTAGACAGCCTTGTGGTTTGAGACCCACCTGAGCTATCACACATTTCTCTGTCTCTCTGATCACACCCCACTTTCTACCACCACTCCCAGCATCCACCTGGGATAGGTCACTCTGACACACACACGCATACACACGTACACACACACACACACACACACACATTCACTGTTCAAGTTGCTAGTCTTTTTATTGGTTCCTCCTCCAGCGAGGATGTTTAGGCCTCACCTCCCTGCTGGGCCCTGATCCAGCTGGTCTGTTTGTGTATGAACCTTGGGAGTGAGTGGCCCAAGCTGGACCTAAGCCCAGCATTTATCATCTCAGTGCTGACTCCCATGGAAGGAAGAAGACATGATGAATAAATGAAACCCCATGGCTGTTTTAACATTCATCATCCCAGTCCTCCAAACCCGGCTGATAAAAATGGGTACCTGGATTTAAAAAACAAAAAAAGAATAAGCTAGAAAAAAGGGCCACTAAAGGGCCTTAATATTTTTTCTATAATTTAGTACATTTATTATATATTTAATATTTTCTGTGTAGTAGTTGGTGATGTGGAACATGGGTTTATGGGGAAAGGAGGCAACATGCAAGAAAACTTTAAAATGGTTCAAAGAAAGGACTTGAAGCCTCACCGCCCCCAGCCACCCCATGTCCCCCTTCAGCAGAGATGGCTCAAGATGTAAAGGCAGACTTGTACCTGTCTCCGTTCTCTCCCCTGTACCTCCCAAATCAGGGGCTTTACTTACTGCCCTGTGTTGAGATGTTCAGTGTCATCTGCAGAGTGGTTTCCTGTGAACTGATACACACAGTTTGCTAAAAAAGGAGGCTAAGGCCCTAGTCTGCGTATAAATGGCACTGTGCTGGGAAGAACCACCACATTCTACCCTGGGTAGTATAGGGAGGTGCAGAGTGAAGAGCTCACACACCCGATCAGTGGTAGACCCCGTGAGAAAGCCGGGCGGTCGGCAGGGAGGCCTAGGCACAGGCGGGGCAAGGCCCCCTCCCAGAGTTGTGTGGCAGGGGACCACAGAGCCGGGACCTGTCACCACTGATCTGTCCTCCAAAGGAGCAAACCCCAAAGCTCTTGGGTCCTTCCAGTGTCCAGAAACGTGAGGATAAAATCCCTGCTTCACATAGAAGAATGTGATGGTTCAGAGCCGGGCTGGGAGCGATGTTCACTGCTCAGCCAGCCTTATCTAGCTCCTGCTCTGTCTCAGTGTAAATCTTCTCATGTGTGGAAAATGGGTATAATCATGCTTCTCAGAGAGGTGGTATGAGGATTAAACACTGTTACGCACGTAACATGCTTACACTGAGCCCAGCCCAGCAGGAGAAGTGAGCTGATGGGAGCATGGAAGCCCAGATAGGTTTATCCCCCCTCGGGAAATTCTGCTTTCCCTTCACCTATCACTGCTGGGAGCCAGCCCAGCCTGCCCGCCAGGAATTTCATTTCACCATAGCTCTTAGAGGCAGGGGTGAGAAACCTCAAGAAGACAGCAGTCCATGAGGGGTTTTGGAGTCGGGACTCGGAAGAGGGACGGGGATGGGAAAAAGGCTTAGGGAAGAACTACAGAATTCCTAGTGATCCAGAGAGGGGGCCTGGATGAAGAGCACTAGCCTGCCAGGAAGACAGTAGTTCACCTCAAAACAGCAGCCATGTCCCAGGCAGGGTGAATTCCAAGGAGAATCAAATGTTTCAAAAGGGGCCAGCCATGGTAGCTCACGCCCATAATCCCAGTACTTTTGGAGGCCGAGGTAGGAGGATCCCTTGATCCCAAGAGTTTGAGACCAGCCTGAGCAATATATTGAGAGCCTATCTCTACAAAAAATGTAAAAATTAGCTAGGTGGGGTTATGCATACTTGTAGCCCAAGCTACTTAGGGGGCTGAGGTGGAAGCATCGCTCCTTGCGCCCAGGAGATGGAGGCTGTAGTGAGCTGTGATCATACCACTGTACTCCAGTCTGGGTGACAGAGTGAGACCGGTCTCAAAAAAAGAAAAAAAAACCAGAAAGGTAGACTAGGATGATAACTGACAAAAAAGCTTTTGAATGTCTGCCTTTTTGGTGAAAAAGAATTCAAATTAATTTGGCTTTGAGAATTTTAATTGCACACATCGTAATAATTGCATATACCCCAGAGCATTGTAAAATCAGACTTGGAAATCTCTTACCATCTACACTGTAAAAGCAAGAACCTAATCTTGCAAGCAGAGTTTTAAAACTCCTGAGCCCAAGGAAGAAATCAGTCTACCTGTGAAATCTGCCTCCGTCCTTCTCATGGTTGTCTTTTCCCTCCCTATCCCTTTTGGTCCCTACCTTCTCTCTAGTGAATGTGAGCAGGGAGGAGGCCTCACAAATCTGATTTTCTTTTTTTATTCAAAAATACAATCCCTAGGAAAATCAAGGAAAGAAATAAGAATAGAGAACCAGCATGTGCTCATTTAGGCCTTCTGCCTAATTTCTTTTATTCCCCTCTGATGTCTTTTTGGCTCCTTTTATGGCTGTAGAACTAATGTGATGGTTTTGAAGGTAGTGCCGGTAGCCTATTGGGTTCGAAGGGAGCCTTGACTTCTGAGTCCTTTTATCATAGCCATTCATTTTTCCGGAGCTCTTTTTCCCTCTGTAAATCAAAACAGGTATTTAATTCAGACATATTTAACTTTAAGTGTTAAAAAAAACTCCCATCTACTAGTCTGACACTACTCATTTATTTTGTCCATCATGTAGGTGCTGTAGCTCTGAAGCATATAATTTAGGGTTCTGGGCTTACTGCGAGTACCTGGAGGTCATCACCGTTAAGTGAATGAGTTCTTTATTAAGCCAGTATTTGATTAAGCCTTGAAAATACTAACAATTATGTACATGGGACTGCCTGCTGAGATTAGAAAACGCAAAAAATCTTAAAGCTTACGTTTCTTGCATAAGTAAATAGCCAGATTTGATCTTCCTTTCATCTGTGATTTATATTTATTACAGTTGGTGAGTCTAGTTAGTGGTTTAGTTTCCTTGGGTTTTTGCTACATCCAGGTTCCCATTATGTAATCATCTTTGATAAAAACTAATGCATACTACCCTGGACCCTAGAGTATAACATGATGCCAAATCCCATTCCAAATGTGTTTCCTACTAAAGCAAACTATATTGGAAGGCATTAAAGAGACGCATTCCCTGGTCACTTCCAATTGGAAATATACAAGTTTCTTTTTCATAAATCACATTCACATTTTTCTGTCTGCCTCATTACCTCTATTGTGAGCGCTCCCTTTGCCCACATGCTCATGAGAAAGTGATGATGGTGGGTTGTGCCATCATCACTTAAGAACATGACTGGCAAACAGGGTTTTTTTAAATGGGTCATTATTTGCATCAAAAATAAGTGCATTTGGACATATTAGCATCCATCAAGAGCAAAATCCAGACAGTGAGAAACTGCAGATTGGACAGCAAGAGTCTTCAACAGGAAAACTGTAAGGAAAAGAATGAGGGGGAAATTGGTTGCTTAAAATAAGTTTAAAGGGCACGTAAAAAATGGAAAGACTAAAATGCAGCCTCTGAGGATACACGCGTGGGTGATGACATCAGAAACATACACAAGGAGGCGAAAACTGTGGAGCCAGGAGTCTGCTTACTTTTGGAGGGAGGTGGGGGGTTACAAGTGGACCAGACACATGGAGTGGGGTGCTTGGCGAAGTTCCGAGTCTCCACCTGGATGGTGGTGACCTGGTTGTTGCCTTCCCATCCCTTCCAGCGCAGTGCATCTCTCGTTGGTTTTCAGTGCCCATGCTTTATTTTACAATCCCAAGCTTTTCTTTTAATGAGTCTACTCAGGGTTCGCATAACCTACAGTCTTGCAGGAATTTCACTTTAGGGATTGGGGTCTAATAATAAAATGCATTTCACTTTTCTCACTAAGAGGGAAATTGAAATTCTAGCTGGAAATTCACCAGTAGGATTGTCTGACAGCTTGGTCAGAAATGAGAGAAAAATGAGGGCTGGTGGATGGAGCTTTTCTAGGTTCTGGCTTACAGATGACTCCCCTGGTCTTTATTTTTTTCTATGTTCATTTATACAGTGACTTGCGTAGTTAACGTGTTTAGTAATGGAATAAGCCCTTGCAAACTCACCTCCTCTAAACAAAAATGAGGACCCTGACAGCAGCCATATTGCTGCCTGCCCTTCCCCTCCTTATCTTGAGCAATGTTTAAAGAGCACAGAGGTTTGCTTAAGGGAACTCATCCCTGCCACTAGCACCCATTTCCTCTACCCCTGTTGCCCCCGTAAGTGCCAGTCTGAAGAAACCACCCTAGTTGTGTGATTTAGGATGTCCTCTAACATCCCTGCAACTGGGGTTTCATTTCTTTAAGTTTTTTTCCCCTATTAAATTCAGTTCGGCCAGGCACGGTGGCTCACACCTGTAATCCCAGCACTTTGGGAGGCCGAGGCAGGCAGATCACCTTAGGTCAGGAGTTCAAGACCAGCCTGGCCAACATGGTGAAACCCCATCTCTACTGAAAATACAAAAACTAGCTGGGCATGATGATCCATGCCTGTAGTCCCAGCTACTGGGGAGGCTGAGGCAGGAGAATGGCTTGAACCCAGGAGGCAGATGTTGCAGTGAGCCGAGATTGTGCCACTGCACTCCAGCCTGGGTGACAGAGCAAGACTCCATCTCAAAAATAAATAAATACATACATAAATGCAGTTCTTCTAGAGTATGAACCGCCCTAATGTGAATGAGGCAGGTGAGAGTTCCAAAAGAGGGTAAAATCATAAAGAGCATGACTCTGGAAAGTGGAGGTGGGGGCACAGGAAGACAGACCTAAAAGAGGGGTTGCTGAAAGTCTTGCCTTTTCTTTTTTTCTTGTTAGACATGGCCTAAACTTGTTGATATTTTTCAAATTAAATCTGGAATCCCACAAAAACACATTTACATCTGTCCCCCGGGCTGGATAGTACTCACAGGATTCAGTGCATAGGACTGAGTCCAAACATGTTTGAGAAGAAACAGGCCAGATTCTACTCCATGAGGGCAGGGGTGTTACTTGGTTTTGCTTACCATTCAATTCTCAATCCCTGGCACAGTGCTTGGCACATAGTAGGTGCACAATGAACATCTGATTTAAAAAATGAATCAATAAACCGAATATGGTGGCTCACCCCAGTAATCTCAGAACTTTGGGAGGCCACAGTGAGAGGATTGCCTAAAGTAAGGAATTCAAGACCAGCCTGGCCAACATAGTGAGATCCTGTCTCTGCAAAAAATTTTAAAATGTGCTGGTGCAGTGGCTTATGCCTATAGTTCCAGCTACTCAGCAGGCTGAGGTGGGAGGGTCACTTGAGCCCAGGAGTATGAGGCTGCAATGAGCTATGGAAGGTAGCTGGGCTCACCACTATTCTATTAACGCCACAGGGCGTGGGCCACAGTGAGCTATGATCGTATCACTGTACTCCAGCCTGGGCAACAGAGGGAGACTCTGTCTCAAAAAAAAAAAAAAGAGAGAGAAAAGAACAAATAAACAAGGGACCAGACTGACAAATAGCTGAAGAGATAGTGTGCAGAGATCTTCTAAGATGGGCAGTGAGAAAGTGTCTGTGGTCACTCCAGAGGGTTGTCCTTCCCCTCTCCTTCACTCCTATTTTCCTTTCTGAAGCCCAGGGTCGACCACCTGTGCTCTGTGCCTGCCTAGCCTCAACAGGAAAATCAACTAATGCAGAGTTGGTGAGTTGTAACAGCTCTTACCACAGTTTATCCCTCTTGCACAGCACGTTTTGGGTGGTAGAGGTATTTTCCCACAGATTGTCTCATTTGGGCTGCACAATACTCCCATGCAGTAGGTAATTCCCACCTTACGGAGGAGGAAACTGAGACTAAAAAGGATTAAAATGGCTTTGGGGGCAGAGCTGTAATAGATCTCGGAACTTCGGATCCTTCCACCCCGCATCCTTTCTGCTGCACTGTCCCAGGCACTAATGGAGATAGAAAGCCTCATTGGGATTCAGACCTTGCCCTCAAGAAGCAGAAAAGTCTCATTCTGAAAGAGAAAACTACCATAACTAGTGAACACACCAAGAAACATAGAGCAGCAGTACCTGATTCTTCCCCAGTTGTACTCCTCAAGGATGCTCTGAAAGATGAGTTAGCTGTTGCTTTTTCTTAGAAGGGTTCTTTCTATGTAAACTTACTTCCAGAGTGTAGAATGCGTGGTTCAGCCTGTCTTCAGCTGTCTTCTATAATGGAGAGGAGAGGGAGAGCATATATAATGAAAACCCAGAGGTAATCCCAAGATCTCATTTTAATCACCTGTATCAATCTCGCACTTCAGCAGACCTCATTAGAAATAACTACATCATCGATAGAAAACAGAAAGCAAAATATCTAAATAAAAGTCCATCTATAAACTAGATAACCTTCACCTTATACCAGTGTCGTCTATAACAGAGTTAAAACTACTGACACAGAAATGTCCATGCTTTTGGACTTTCTTCCCTCCAGACTGTTTCACGTGTATTCTCTCGTTTGATGTTCTCAATTATCCTGTGCAGGAGTTAGGGCTGATATTGAGGTTCAGAAAATTTGAGTGACTTGTGCAAACCCCCACGGCTACTTAGTTGCAGAGCTGCAACTTGCACCAGACCTCTTTCCAGCCCCCAGCTCTTTTCCTGTTTCTACAGCCGCCCCTCTCTCCTACAGTGGCTTCTCCTTCAGCCGTCCTTGAGAAAGACTCAGCAGCAGCAGCTCGGCCACCTGTGAGTCGGCAGCGCTGGCTCTCACCGGCTCTGTTGCTCACATCACACACAGTAGTTAAGTGTTCACTGACCACTTGTCTGTGTTACAGTCATTTATTTAGTCTGTGCTGAGGAGGAAGAGATGCTTTATTTAGAAGCCTAATAGTGAAAACTTCTGAGTCTTCACTATGAGCTTAGTGGCATTCGGATGATCTTGGGGTCTTCCAGTGGTGCTATCTTAATCCACTTTGTACCAGGAGGATAAACCAGGGAGGGCTCTGTTCAGGGTGTGCCCACTGTGTTGAGGACTTCAGGAAGGTCGTGTCTGGGTTAGCTAAGACAGGGCAGACGAGGAAGGCAGGATAATGAGAAGAACCACTTTTAGGACCTTAGCAAAAATAATCAGACCTTTTTATGCTCTCTTGCGATGAAAAAAAGTGTAGAATTTCTCTTCTTGGGACCTGGGTTGGGGCAGTCTCAAGGTTCACATCCATGTGTCAGTTGACAGCCAGTGCTTCTCAGCCTCAACTCCGTGTTTGAGCCACATGGGAAGCTAACACTCTGCATGATTCCAGTGGCAGCCAAGCATGGGAATGATGTTCAGAGGGCAGTGTGGTGGCTGTCAGGCATCTTAGGCTGGGCTGAACTACATTTCCCAGAATTCCCTGTCCAGTGGGTTTCTAACTGGGAAACCACAAGAGAAATTCTTGGGAGATTCCAAGGATGGAAGGGCAGCAACACTTTGCAACACATACTTTGTCGCCCATCTGCCAACTGGGCCTGCAACTGTTCCACCTTCTGGATCCTCCTTCAGCTTCTCTGGCTCCTGGGCCAGGTGTGTGCATTTAGTTCCATGGTGAAGAGCTGCAGCTTCTGCAGGACATCAAGGTCAGAGGCAACAAGAAGTGGCATGAGTTCAGTCCATCTTCATGTGGTTCCAGTTAAGGCCTGTGAGTTCCCGATTATTCCTGGTCTACCCAGCTGCCTGTCTTGCGAACCTCACACACTCATATCAGATACAAAAATGACCATTTTGTAGAGGCTGCTTAACTGGCTCTTACTATTGCAAAAGGTCAATACCCGAAATAAATTCATGAAAATGCTGATAGATATGTCTGTACTGTATTCATCCTTGTGTTCTGCTTCCCTTAAGCCCTGATACAGGTGGTTTTCAGGATTATGGTTGTTTGAAGGATTGATATGCACTGAAGGAGGCCCAGTATAAGACAGAGATTCAAGTGATTCTGATCCATGGAAAGACAGAGCTGGCGGCTCCTTGTCTCCACCCCTACCTCCTCAGGGGGACACCTGAGGGGCATCCTTTGAAAATCTTTGGTAGATGAGTAGTCTTCAAGTCAGTGGTACATGGGAGACCCCTGAGGAGAATCTTATAAATGCAAATTCTTGGGCTTTACCTCAGATCCAAAAATCCAGATATTAAATGACTAATCTGAAAGTGAGACTTTTTTTTCTTTGAGGCAGGATCTCACTCTGTCGCCCAGGCTGGTGTACAGTGGCAAAATCGTAGCTCACTGCAGCTGCGACCTCCCAGGCTTAATTGATCCTCCCACCTTAGCCTCCCAAGTAGCTGGAACTATAGACATACACCACAACGCCCAGCTAATTTTTTTGTAGTTTTAGTAGAGATGAGGGTTTCCCCATGTTGCCCAGGCTGGTCTCAAACTCCTGGACACAGTTGATTCACCTGTTAGGCATGAGCCACTACACCTGGCCTGAAAGTGAGCATTTTTTTAAAAGTCCTTTGCCCAGCCTTTATGGGGTGCAGGGAATGTCATTTCTGACCCAGATGCTGGTTACGTGGAGATTTTGTTTGTGAATAGGCATCCAGGAGCACACTTGTGATTTGTGCCTTTTCCTATATCCATGTTATAACTCCATTGAAAGTTTTATAACACCCCCACTTCTCACCTTCTCATCCCCCATAATCCCATACTCCAGTGACTGGCCAAAGCTGAAGGCCACTGGACTGCATGATTCCTTAGACACCCTTCCTGGCAAAGTAAAACACAGAGAAGGGAAATAGAAAAATGTTCAGCAATTGAGGAGTAGTTAAGTCAAGATACATTCATCATTCTAATGATACAATCCTATGCCGTTATTACAGCAGTGAAGGAAAAAACTACAGTAAGGCAGCCAGTCAACTTGAAGCAATGAGAATGGGTTGAGGAGGTATGAGAGGAGCCAGTTTGGAAAATCACGCTGGAGCCAGATCATGGAAGGCTTTGAATGCAAACTGAGGAAAAGAAAAAGTCACTTGCCGAAAGAGTGATTGATAAAAGTAGCTTTTTTTTTTTGAGATGAAGTTTTGCTCTGTCGCATAGGCTGGAGTGCAGTGGCGCAATCTCGGCTCACTGTAACCTCCGCCTCCCAGGTTTAAGCAATTCTCCTGCCTCAGCCTCCCAAGTAGCTCGGATTACAGGTGCCTGCCCCCATGCCTAGCTAATTTTTGAATTTTTTAGTAGACACAGGGGTTTCACCATGTTGGTCAGACTGGTCTCGAACTCCTGACCTCAGGTGATCCACTGACCTCGGCCTCCCAAAGTTGCCGGGATTGGTGCCTCACACCTGTAATCCCAACACTTTGAGAGGCCAAGGAGGGAGTTCAAGACCAGCCTAGGCAACATAGCAAGATCCTGTCTGTACAAAACAATCAAAAATGAGCTGGGCATGGTGACATGTGCCTGTAGTCCTAGCTACTCAAGAAACTGAAGTGGGAGGACCACTTGAGCCAGGAGGTCAAGGCGGCAGTGAGCCGAGATCTCATCACGCACTCAGCCTGGGCAATAGAGTGAGATCCTGTCTCCAAAAAAAGAGCAGTTGTAAATCTAACATTATATTATCCATCATATTTAACTGCTCACAAAGTATACTGTTTGAAACACAAACTGTTAACAACGAACAGGTCTTGGAGCAGCAAACAGGGACTTTCCCTTCCTTGGAAGTCAAGACAGACTTTTCAACGTCAGCTTCTTTCTAAAGTGCCTGAAGTCTACACATGGTTCACAGTGCATTTAAATGAGTGAAAAGAAAAAGGTAAATCCCCACTTCTCCCATTCTGAAGACCTCACAGGTTCCTGTGGGGCATAGCTATTAAAGGTGAATTAAGATTTTCTATGTGGAGTGCAGGAAGAACCTTCACAGACTGGTCCATTTTTAGGCAGTGAGTATCCAGAATACAGCCAACAGTGATTCTCAACAGTGGGTTTGGACCTGGGGGAGAAGGGAGCAGGGGAGACAGCAGACAATTGTGTTAATTTACACTCATCTCTGAAACTTTTTGAAATAAAGAAGTGGAGACCCTTGAGACCTGCCAAGTCAGAAGCCCCACAAGCGATCTGGTGCTGCCCGGATGAAATCCACTAGCCTAATGCTGTCTACTACTTTATTTAATATCCAGGGATAGAGCTCTTACAACCTCTCTCTCTCTTTTTTTTTTTTTTTTAAAGACAGTCTCGCTCTGTCGCCCAGGCTGGAGTGCAGTGGCACAATCTCACATCACTGCAACCTCCGCCTCCCAGGTTCAAGTGATTCTTGTGTGTCCCATACAACCTCTATTAGTGACCCCTTTTCTCAGGGTGACAACTGTGTACCTCCTGCCTCTACCTCCACCCTCAAATGACAACTCCAAAGACTAGAACTCTTGAGCTTTCAAAATAAAGGTAGAATTAGACTTAAAAGCATTGGTTAAGAACAAAAAGTATTGTCAAACTTCTTTTAAAAGGCCCACTTTCTTTCTCATTCTTGTTTGACTTGTAGTATGATAGTTTTACCCTTCCTTACTCTCCTGTACTGTACCCTAAACTCATTCTGAGGACTATCCAGAGAACATTCTTTCATCCTGCAAGGAATTTCCTCTGAAACCCAAAACACTTCCAAATATTTCTCCATCAGCCCCTTGGCCTGTGCAGACAGAATCTAAACTCATATTAACATTTGTCTCAGTCTACAATCACCAACAAGACAAATCTAATAAGGAAAACAGTAAGGTGGGGCATTTCAAAGTGAGGGGGGAATTCCTATGCACCCAACCCATTTCCTTCCTTTCCTCGTGCAGGTCATTTAGAATTAGCTCCCAAGCATCGTCTCTCCCACTCCTCACGTTCCTCCCCAGCAGAGGACCTTTGCCCAAACATTCTGAAAGTACTTTTTGTTGGCAGATTTTTCTTACTAACATTTTTTGGGAAAGGAAAGTTCACTTTCATGTGCCCTGCTGCCTCATGAGACCACCTGATGATCTCCTTATCTCCGGGCTGGGCCAGCTCTAAAGCCACAGGCAGCCCTGTCCCCGCCTGGCTCTGAGTGTTGTTTTGCTCAGCTCCCGAGAGAGCTTCAAGAGGCAGAGGCGCAGAGTGCAAAGGCCCCAAGCCTCAGGCCTGAGGGGGAAGACTCTGGAAGCAGGAGGGTGAGCCTCAGCTATCTAGCCCAGTCATACCCAGGGCCAGGTAACCAGGGGGACACCTAGCTGGGTCACTGGCAGGAGGATTCCTGCAACATCGGTGCTGGGTCTGCACAGATCTCACGAGGACATAGCATAGGACCTGTCCATTTGTCTGGTCCAACAGGTAAGATGCAGTCAAATGGGACTACAGAGCCATACAGCTGGAGAGAGACCTCTAAGATGGTCGGATCCAGCCTCCCAAACCCCTTATTGCAGTAGAGGAACCCGAGGCCTACTGAGGCTAAATGAACAACCCAGCCAGAGTCTCACAGGGAGGGAAGAGCTGGACCACTCTCCTAGGCATTCCAGGTCCAGCGTCCCGCTTCTGCGCTTTGTCTCTTGTCACAAACGCAGACTAAGTCTGCCCTGAACATGTCTTCCCATCATCATTTTATTAGAGTTGTGTGTTGTATGTGCAAAAATCATGCTCAATGTGTTTTTCCTCTGCTCTTACACCGTAACAGTCATCGACAGAAGACTTCTGAGACCAAACATGCTGGAGTTTTTCCCACCACCAAGCAAGCAATCAGTTCCACAGTGAACACCAACTGGATGTCTTTAATTCAATTCTGATGCTATCTACCTAGACATCACGTCAGATCCCATAGGGTGAGGGCTCAGTCCCTAAGACTCAGTCCTCCCTCTGTCCCACCAGTTGCAAATCTGGGCCTCCAGAATATTTGGCCAACTGGCTTCAAGTTGGAACTCTTATAACCCTGTCTTTGGGTTCAATTAATTTACCAGAGTAGCTCACAGAACTCAGGGAAACACATTTACTGGTTTATTACAAACGATATTTTAAAGGATACAAATAAACCATCAGATGAAGAAATACGTAAGGTGAGATCTGGGAGGGTCCTGAGCACAAGAATTTCTGTTCCTATGGAGCTAGCGTGCGCCACCCCTGCCCTGAAAGTCAGTTCCTCTTAACCTTTCTGTAAGCATCCACGTGTTCAGCTATCTTATAGAGGCTTCATTATGTAGGCATGATGGATTAAACCATTGGTCATTGGTGATGAACTCAACCTTCAGCCTATCTCCCCTCCTGGAGGCTGGGGGGTTGGGCTGAAAGTCCCAGCCCTCTAATCCTGCCTTGGTCTTTCTGGTGAACAGCCCCCATCCTGAAGATACCTAGGGGCTGCCAGCCATCAGTCAACTCATTAGCATGCAAAAAAGACATCATTTTGGCACTTCCACAGATTTTAAGAATTGAACGCCAAAAAATGGGTTGAAGACCAAATATATAGTTCACAATATCACAGGTGTAAATGTTTTTCTGTTTTTTAATTCACTGGACAGATAACACATGTATCTGCTACAAAAGGAAATACAGTGAAAAGTCTCCCTCCTCCTCCTGCCCACAGCCACCCATCCCAGAAGCCAGGGCTGTCCCGTCCTCCCAAAGATAAGCAAGTGTACATGTCTATATTTTTATTTATTTAAAACAAATGAGTGCATTTTATACATGATTCTGCTCCTTGCTTTTTGACTTACTAATGCATTCATTTATTAATCAAATAAATAAACTACAAAATAGGAGATCCTATTATGTGCCAAGCAGTGGCTGGGGTTCAGAGGGAACCACATCGATTCCCTGTGTCTAGAAACTTCCTGGGGGATATAATAGTAAACAAAGAAGTGTATGATGTCAGGTGAAAAAGTCAGTGCAGGAAGGGCAGAGTGCCCTTTGGCACAAGGGAATCGGGGACTGCAGTCAGTGAGAGGGTCTTGTGGATACTTGGTCAAAAGACTCTAGGCAGAGAGGGCACCAAGGGAGAGACCCTGGAGCTGGGGGCTTGTCAGGCTCCTCGTGCCCCTGGGATGACATGGGGGTGACATGCTGAAGTGTCAAGGAGTGAAGAATGGGAGAAAGGAATGACTGCTCAGGGAGGGACTAGTCAGGTAAATCCTTCTAAGGATGCAGATTTTATTATAAGTGACACAGAAGCCTTTGGATGGTTCTGAGCCAGAGAGAGACATGCTCACTGCAGTTGCTGAGTGGGGAATACAGGGTAGACAAGGGAAGGGTGGCAACAGGACACTGTCACAAGGTGCTGGTAAAAGTCCAGATGAGCAGTCCTGGTGGCCTGGGTCAGCCTGGTGGTGGCGGCACTGAGGAAAAGCCAGATTCTGAATACGTTTGGAAAATAGGGCCCGTGTGATTTGCTGGGATGTGGAGTGTGAGAGAACACAGGAGGCTAGGTGAGCCTGAGGTTTTGGCCTGAACTCCTGGGGAAATGGAACACTGAACCCGAGGCAGGGAAAAGCAGTGGGGGGAGAAAATCAGCCTTTGGTTTGAGACATGTTACATTAGAGGTGCTGACTCAGTGGCCAAGAACTGGCAGTTGGATATAGGTGTGTGGGCTGCAGGGAGAGGTCAGGGTTGGAGAAACAAATCTGAGGCTCATTCACACGTAGGTGTTACCTAGAGCCCTGGGAACAGATGGGATTAGAGTAGTTTGCTGACATTTTTCACATCCTGGCGCCACTCTGGTTAAACAGAGAGACAGACTTGGACTCCAGGGCCTTCTGCCCCTCCCAGCAGGCCCGACATCATCCCAAAGGCCCAGGGTATCGCTTGCCCCTGCCACTCCTTTGCAGCCTCTTGCAGTGAGAAATAGGGGAAAGAGCCCCTAGGATGCAGGGCAGCTTGGGCACTGTCAGCTGGGTGACAACAGCCATGGACCCCTCTCGGCCTTGTTGCAGCACCCAGAAGTTTCAAATTATGTGGTGTCTGAGGACCATTCCTTCCAGCTGTAATGTTATTTGCCTGTAAGTCAAGTGATATGAGGTGTACAAAAGGAATTCCTATGCACGGCCCACATGAAAAAATACACAGGACTTTAACAGAGAAAAAGAGGAAAGAGCGCAATCAGTTGTGGAGTGCTTTTCTGGGAAGAGGAAGGTAATTTCAAACTTACTGAAAAGTTGCAAAAACTGTCCATCCCCTCCTCTATATATGTATGTGTCTAGGCATATTGGTTTTTTAATATATACTTATATTTTTTATTTTTTCCTGACCCATTTGAGGGTAAATTGCAAAACTGTATCCCTTCACCCCTTAATATTTCCACGTGTATTTTCTAAAAACAAAGGTATTCTCTTAAATAACCAGAGTACAGTTATCAGGAAACTAACATCATTGATAAAACCTTATTCAAATTTTGCCAGTTATCCCTTATATCAAAAAATTGTTGTCAGCTGACGCAGTGGCTCATGCCTGTAATCCCAGCACTTTGGGAGGCTGAGGCAGGTGGATCACCTGAGGTCAGGAGTTCGAGACCAGCCTGGCCAACACGCTGAAACCCTGTCTCCACTAAAATCACAAAAATTAGCTGGGCATAGTGGCATGTGCCTGTAATTCCAGCTACTCGGGAGGCTGAGGGAGGAGAATCACTTGAACCCAAGAGGCAGAGGTTGCAGCGAGCTGAGATCACGCCACTGCACTTCAGCCTGGCGACAGAGCAAGACTCCATCTCAAAAAAAAAAAGTTTGAATCCCAGAGTACATATTGCATTTACTTGTTGTGTCTGTTCAGTCCCTGTCATTCATGGCCTTCATGTTTTTAAAGATTACAAGTCTTGGATTTGGTTTACCTGAATATTCCTTGTGATTGGATTGAGGTTTTGCATTTGGGGGTGGAAGGCTTTTTTAAGGGGGTGAGATCTGAGTCTGAGAAGTTGGGCTGACTGCAGAGGAACATCAGGACAGTGCTGCTGTCACATGGAGAACAAGCCTTTCGGGTGGGGACTGGGCAGCTCAGAAACCTAAATATTCCCCTGGTGTGGGCACAGAGCATGTTAAATATACCCTAAGTTCTTGGGCAAGGTAAGGGACTCTCTCCCTGGCGGATTTAGTCTCCGGGTTATTCTGAATATATCTAATAGATTGTTGCTTTTGTGTTGGGATGCGTTGTCTCATTTAATCCTTTGGTGACTTGGGAGGTGATGATGTTTCTGTTGTTTTACAAATGGGAAAACTGAGGCACAAGGAACACAGCCATTTAGAGACAGAACTGGGCATGAACCAGACCTCAGCCTTCACACACGCTGCACCGTGCTGTTTCAACCCCTTAAAGGGTTTTCTCCGCAATCAGTCCTTGCTTTGCTTTGCTTAAAACAAGACTTAAATAAAGACGCCAGCTCCATTTTCCACTCATGTCAGTGATTGATACTTGATTAATGTTCAGGATTGCTGTCATCTAGAGCATAATTTTCACAGATGCAACGACCAATTTTGTTGTTACTGAGGCGGAAAGATCTATTTCCTCATAAGTTAGCAAGCAGATTTGGAGGGAAGCAGGAACCACAGGGTGTCTCGCTGGCTGATTCTGAAAGGAAGCTGTGCCACATTTGGCATTGTTAGCATTTATGGCTGGTGGGTCAGAAGGTGCAAGTACATGAGTGTGGCCACCTCCTAGGCTGCTGCAATGCAGCTGTGTATCTTTCAGCATAGCCACGGACTTTTTTTTTTTTTTTTTGAGACGGAGTTTCACTCTTGTTACCCAGGCTGGAGTGCAATGGCGCGATCTCCTCACCGCAACTTCCGCCTCCTGGGTTCAGGCAATTCTCCTGCCTCAGCCTCCTGAGTAGCTGGGATTACAGGCATGCACCACCATGTCCAGCTAATTTTTTGTATTTTTAGTAGAGATGGGGTTTCACCATGTTGACCAGGATGGTCTCGATCTCTTGACCTCGTGATCCGCCCGCCTCGGCCTCCCGAAGTGCAGCCATGGACTTCTAAAGTGATCTATCTGCCTTCTCAGTGTCGCCCTGAGTGGCACAGAGAATCTTGGAGAGCTCCCTTCCTTGACTTTCCAGAGGTGACAGTGATAGTTAGAGTTTTGTAACCTGCCTCCCTCCCCTACCGAGGATTCTCCTGGAGAAGACTTGCTGCTTGTCAGAAACAGTGAGCCAGTCTGCAGCCTCCCTGGGACTCTCATTCAGGTGCTGCTGGAGGAGTACTGGGTTCCAATCCAGCTTCCTGCCACACGCTGCCTAACCTCTCTGAGCTGTTGGCAGTAGGAACCATGTGCTGAGTACCTGGCCCCAGTTCCTGGCACAGATACTTAATCGTTCTCGGTTTTTTCTCTTCTTTATTTTCTGTCTGTTCTCTGCCTGTGTGGATCTCCTGTGCCTCTTCCCCTTCTCTGACTCCCTCAGTAAAATCAAGAATATTTTATATCAAAATCTAAATCAATTACAGAAGCTGGGAGGCCGGGTCTGACAGCTCCACTCATCTCTGACCAGGAGAGCAAAAGACCCTCCGAATTCTAGTTTGAAAAGCAGTGAGTTTGACCTTAGGAGGTTGGGCTGCCCATGAAGAATCACTTCCTAATTTTGGCTGGGGAGGTAAGGACTGGAAGTTGAGGAGGACATAAGGGTATTGAGGGGGAGAGGTGAGTTGTGGGATGCTGGAAGATACTCACCAAGGGAAGCTATAGGATCCCCAGCCAGTGACCTGTTTTGTAGGAGGGACCAGGCTGCGCATACGTGTTTGGGAAGTGGGGGTAAGCGGCAGACCATCTTACATTTAAAATTAAAATAGTGGCCGGGCGCAATGGCTCACACCTGTAATCCCAGCACTTTGGGAGGCCGAGGTGGGCAGATCACGAGGTCAAGAGATCAAGACCATCCTGACCAACATGGTGAAAACCCATCTCTACTAAAAATACAAAAATTAGCTGGGCGTGGTGGCGCGTGCCTGTAGTCCCAGTTACTCAGGGGGCTGAGGCAGGAGAATCACTTGAACCCAGGAGGCACAGGTTGCAGTGAGCTGAGATCGTGCCACTGCACTCCAGCCTGGTGACAGAGTGAGACTCCATCTCAAAAAAACAAAACAAAACAAAAATTAAAATAGCTTCCCTGAAGTATGAATATGGAAAAATAAACAGTCTGCGAGCTTAGATAAATGGTTGTGCGTGTAAAATGGATGAATAATGTCAGTATTTGGAAAGGGCCTGTCGAGAGTGAGCCCTCGGCCTGTGGCAGCCATTTTTGAGGTGTAGAAGGACACAGACTCTGGAACCGTACTGCCTTGCATCCCCATCCCAGCTCCAGCATTTCTGGTTGTACAGCCTTGGGAAAGTTGCTCTACCTCTATGTGTCTCACTCAGTTTTCTCTTCTGTAAAATGGGCATAAGCACAGTACACACATAATAGGGTTGTTGTGAAAATGGGGCGGATTCAGGTACATAAGGCACTTAGAAAAATGCCTCGCATATATTAAGCATGAGGTAAGAGTTATTACCTACTGTCCTGATGAGAGAGTCCATATGAAAATTGCCACTGGTTATTGCTCCGATGCAGGCATGTTTAAAGACATCAACCAAGAGGCGGGTAATCTTGAAATTAGATCACAAGCTTTATTTCAAGGCTAGATCTCTGCAGAAGATAAAGCCAATCATCTTGCCTGTGGGTTAAGAGTTACCCATAGGACAGAGCATGCTTACTCTTCTGAAGCTCTTGAAAGGAGACAGTTGGGGCTCTTTGCCTCTGTTCGTGACAATGTGCCCTTTGAACAAAGATCTGACACCACTGCACTCGTTTGCGAGGGCTTCCATAACAAAGTGCCACAATCTGGATATCTCAAGTGACAGAAATGTATCTCACAGTTCTGGAGGCAGGAAGTCCAAGATCAACATGTCGGCAGGGTTGGTCCCTTCTGAGGGCTGCGAGAGAGAATCTGCTCACTGACTCTCTCCTAGCTTCTGGTGCTTTGCTGGCAGCCTTTGGCGTTCCTTGGCTTGTAGACGCCTCACCCTCATCTCAGCTTTCATCTTCACAGTGTGCTCTCCCTGTGTATGTCAGTCTCTATGTCCAGAGCTCCCTCTGTAATGACACAGTCAGATTACATTAGGGCCCGCCCTCATGACCTTGTCTTAATTTGATCATCTGCAAAGACTCTATTTTCAGATAAGGTCACGTTCACAGGTGTGAGTGTTTAGGACTTCAGCATCTCATAGGGAGAGACTTAACCCATAACACTCCCAATTCCTCCACCCATGTCTGAATTGCTGACACTGCCTTCCCTCCCACTCACCTTCCACACGGGCTGAAAAATCATTCTTCGACTGCATTTTTCACCACGGAGGCATCGTACTGATACTTCACCAGAAAAGAACGTCAAGCTCAAATGTGTCAAAATCAAACACTATCATGTTGAAAGGCAAGCTGTATAATGTTGTAGGGAGCGGATGTGACCTGGTTATTGGGTAAAGAAAACTAAGGCTTTATTTTGTGTGAGGGACTATTGGCCCAGGGCTCTGGCAGAAGTTCAGAGGGGAAAAGAGAGAAATGGCCATTTGAGGTCTTTTGAGTTGGATTTAGATGAGCCTGAAATGCAAGACCCTCCCTGAGCTCTGTTCTGTACTGAGAGGAGGCCCACAGTGCCAGAGAATTCACATCTAGAGCTGAGCCTCCGCACCTGCCCACTCTGCTGCTGCCCAGCTGCGTGAACCTGGACCTTCCTTTCTGGGGCTTAGGGTTCTCATTGGTCCTGAAGAAGGATTAAGAATGGAGCGGCCTTTCGCTGAGCAGCTGCTGTGTGTATGTAACTTCCTCTTTAATCCTCACAACAAGCTGCTAAGATGGATGTTATTAGGCCCATTTCATCCACGGGAAACTTCAGAGAAATTAAGAGACCCCAAAGCTCACATCTTTTTTGTTACATGACCCTGCCTCTTTAACCCTTGGATCAATGGTTTTTCCATCCCAGCTGTATAGGCTATGCACTTGGAAGCACTTTGGGTTAGAGGTTTAGCATGTCTGGGAGTGGATATTGGTATTTTGTGAGTGTTTTCGAAGTGATTCTAATGTATTTCTAGTGTTGAGAGCCACTGCTGTAAATGCTCTGTGGATCTTTCCTGTTTTGGAAGCCACAGTGAGTGTACAGCGCCTCTGTGCTCATCGCTAAGCTCCTCAGCCTGCAGTCTCAAGCCTTCCACCAACCTCTTTTCTCCTTTCCAGCTTTCCCAACCAGTGTCCCTTTGTTGTATTTCACATGTTGTGATCAGCTGCCCCTTGGGTTCCCTGTGGGTTGGACGGGTCAGCATGGCGCTGCCTGGCCTCTGCCAGGTGACACAGATTCTGGCTTTCTGGCCCTGACAAAGGCGTTGTTCTTGACTCAGAGATTGTCTTCACCAGGTTTTACAAATTAGCTCAACCCACTAGTGTATCTTGAAATCAGCAGAGTGGAACATTTAAAAATAAAAGAAGAAAACAGAGTGGATCACAGTAAGGGAAAGGTTTGGAGCTATATATACAGTATATAGTCTTCATGAAAAGGAGGTTCCAGTGCAGTCAGAAATGTTTGAACTGTTGAGTGTTGGAATGAAATGTTTGAACCTGTACCAACACGTATTTATCATTGCTTTTAGAACCTGGGGCAAAATTCTCCTCCCCTAAGGTCACAGAATAGTAGATGAAAAGACCCACAGGTCATGTGGCCAACTGATCCCCAATACCAGGGCCAGGCAGCTGCACAAGGATCCCTAGGGAACTTGCTAAAAATGCTGATTCCTCTGGCCCAGTACTCAGGATTCAATTAAATCAAATGAATAATAATTCATTTGATCCAGGAATGTGTATTTTCTGATTGTGAGTTTCATGAACCTCTGATCTAATCCACTTTTGTCATTTGACATTGAGTGACATGCCTAAGGTCACATACCTCATTAGTGACAGAACTAGGCTCTATCCCTTGCCCTCCTCCATCTTTTCATTCCACGGGTCTCTAGAGAGGAGCGAGGCAGTGGTTCCGACCCAGACTGAAGGTTAAATTAACTGTAAAAGTTTTTGAAAACATGAATGCCTTGGCTAGCTCTCCCCCAAACCAATCAGCCACAGTCTATGGAGGTGGGCCTGAATGTCTGGCTTTGCGGGAGTGCTTCTGAAACTTTAGGGTTCATGCAACTCACCTGAGGATCCTGTTAAAAGATAGGTTATGCTTCCATGGGTCTGCGGTGGGGCATGTCTATTTATTAGGTTGGTGCAAAAGTAATTGCGGTTTCTGCCATTTAAAAATGGGATTTGAACCCATTTTTAAAAATGCAAAAAGCCGTGATTAATGGGCTCCCATTGATGCTGCTGCTTGTCCAGGGACCACACTTTGTGTAGCGAGGCCTTAAGGCACGGTCTCAGGTCCCTAAGGGCCAAAGATTTCCACACCTCTGCCAGCATCTTCCTTGTCTAGCTCAGTTTGTATCTGTGGATTTGCATTTGATCACTCTTCAGCAGTGATTTTCCACTATATCATTTATTAAAAGTCAGCCTCCCTACACACATTTTAAGTATCTTGTCAGAAGGGATGGATATTGGTTGCAAATTCTTCCCCCTTGCCCTCCCCACCTCATCCACCTGGTACTATACTCTTCTCTACAAAGTTTACCAAGCTTTGCAAAAAGCTCCATGACCAACTCTGGCTTAGCTCTCTGCATCCAGCAAGTACTTATGGCACATCCAACTGGATGGGATGCAAAAGTGCACCAGACCCATAGCCTTTCTTGGAGAAGCTTATCGTCTGGTAGGTGTGGTAAGAAAAGTACAAAAGTCATCATAGCTCATGTCTGCTGAGAGAAACAGATACTGTGCAGAGCGGTTGAGAGCAGGGAGCCAGATTACATGGGTTCAAATCCCAGCTCAACTACTAGACAGTTGGGTAGCCTTGAAAAAATCACTGATCCTCAGTTTCCCCAGTTATATAATAAGGATAAGAATAATGTGTAATTCACAGGGTTCTTTTGCAAATTAAATCAGTTAATGAATATCAACTGCTGGCAAGTATATGGGAGTGCTATTATGATTTAGTTATATTGCTGGTAAGTATACGTGAGTGCTAGTATGATTTAGTTATATTGAAAGCGGTATCATGACGTTTGTGCTAGACCTTGAAGTATTCATCACATTTAGATATTCAGAAGTGGAGAAAGGGCACTCCTGGTGGTGGGAACATGTCGGCAAACACAGAAAGATAGACGTACAAGGACATATAAAGCTAGGAGTTTAGTTTGACTGACACAGCAGTAGTGCTGAGGGGAAGCTAATGGGCTTAGAAAGCCAGTCGATGTCAGTTGGTGGAAATCCTTCAAGGCCACACGAAAGAGTTCAGCTTTTGTTCTAGAAGCAACAGAGAGCCATCCTGGAAGATCTTTTAAACCTGTCTTTTCATACAAAGTTGCACAGTGTGATGTGGCTGTGAGCAGAGCATAACAACCACTCACCTCTTTTAGGTGGTTGTGGTTATTTTCTTCATCCCTATTTGTGTCTGCTTCGTGTTGTCGGTGTGGGCTTCTTGTTGCCTGAGTGAACATTCAAAGCAAATAGGTTACCTTGGGCCAGGTTACCAAAAAGATTACATAGCACAGAATCCATCTAGTCATTGGAACTCGTGGCCCCGAGTCTCTGGGCCATTCTTTACCAGTGGAATCTTACCACCTTCTAGCCACAAAATTCTTAAAAGATCATACTCCCTCCTCACGAGCTTTGAGCAGGAACCTGCAGCTCCCATTGTTGCTATTCCTCCCGCCCCTTCATTATTTGTATGTTTTGTTTAATTAGAATTTGAGGTTAGAAATAATTCTTCACCCACTTAATTAAGAATCCCTCTTAATTCTTAACCGTATGTATAAATGATAGGCTCATTCTTCACACACACACACACACACACACACACACGTGCGGGTGCATTAGTAGGTAGCATGCTAGAGCTTCATGCTGCTATGTGACCTAAGGGCAAATTGTTTAACATCTCTGCATACCCAAAGGGGAGGAATTCATCTGTAGCATGAGGATTATAAGGGTTTCTACTTCTTTGAATTGTCATGAGGACTGAGTTAGTACAAGTAAAGCAGTTAGGGCCACGTGCTCTGCACGTGATCAGCTATCAATAAGCATTAGCTATTGTTGTTACAATGGAGGAAGTTTGAAAAGTTTATGAGTGAGAAAGAAGATATAATCACCATTTGGGAAAGGAGCAGAAGAATTTTTCAAACACTGAATGTGAAATCTATGGCAATGCACTTGAAAAGCTAGAGAAAATGGAGAGTTTCCTGGCAAAATATAAAGTCTCAAAATTGTCCCCAAAGAGGTAGAACACCTGAATAGACCAGTAATCATAAAATACATTCGAAATTTTATTAAAGAGATTCCCTTTTTTTAAAGTCCTCATGGTGTTTTAACTGGGTACTAGTCTTCAAAAACCAGGTATATCCTTTGTTATTCAAACTATTTCAGACCATCGCATAAGATGAAAATTTCCCTCAATTCATTTTATGAAGCCAGCATGACCTGAATACCCAAACCTAAAAAGAACACATCTCTTCCATCTCAAAAGCTTTGAGAAAAAAAAAGATTATCCTAACAGAGAAAGATGGAGAAGAAAGTAAGACTCTGTGTGCACAACATGCACTTGCTTTAAAGCAGTGGGTCTCCACCTGGGCAGCGCCAGCCCCCCCATTCCCAGAGATCCTGATTTAATTCGTCTGGAGAAGAGCTGGGGTTCATAAATATGTTTTCCAACTCCCTAGAACAATTGCTTTAGGGGAAGTGGAAATTATATAAGCCCACAGGCCTGGTTTATAACTCCAACCCATCCCAGCTCAACAGCAGTTCCCAGAAGAGACTTTTTGCTCAAACATTGGCATGGTCAGAGCTAAGAGAGCCATTCTTTGGCCATAGATGTGCCAAGTCTCCCATCAGAGCCTGGAAGAGGTTCCACAAACCTGCAAATGCTGTATCTTCAGAGACCAGAGACTTAGCGAGGAACAAACCACTCATACTTTTAAGTTCTGAGCCAGCAACCTTGCCTGCTGCGAAGGAGGCCAGGAGAGCCCAGAGAGAGTTTTCATCACTGGAATCCAATGGGATTTTAATGACAGACCTGTTCATTATCATGCTGCAAGGTAATTAAGCACACATGGCAAGCAGTTCACATAAATAATTGAATAGCAATGCGTGCACACAGTCCGTCCATGTCAGCTTCCCCGTTCTTCATGCATTCTGCGTTTCCTGTATTCAGCCCCAATGTGGATAGCACTGTTGCCACTCAGTAATTGAAGCCTCATCACACAGTCCTGGGAAGCCCACAGAAGAGGGAGAGACTGAATCCCATTTCTCCAGTGGTTGGTGTTCCCTGACAAGGAACTCTAGAGTTCCTTTGAATCATCCATCTGCAGAACCCAAGAAAATGATTGGCTTTACTGTCTTCAGCCCCAGTTTTTAAGAGTAAATCTAGTTTCAGTCCCTTGTTTCACTAAATAATAATTATAAGGCAACTTGAACAATTCTTACCATAAAACAATGTTGAAAATAAATGAGTACATTGATGGCTTAGATTTGATTAATATAGATTTAATTAATTAACGATTAATTAAATAGCCAGCTGATATCATCATAATTATTGTAGATGTTGTTATTGTAGCCCAGGACACGGGGATCTAGTAGGAAAGCGGCCAAGGAAGAAAGGATTTCTTCAAGGTATTTAATTTGAAATCATTTTAGCCCTTATAGGTGAGAATGCACAGAGGAGAAGTGAGCCTTTGTTCCTGTAGAATGATTTCACCAGCTCAGTGGGGCAGCCTCCACGTTTTCAGTTAATGCTGACAATGTCAGGCACTCTATCAGGAAGGGAAAGCATACGTGTAGAGGCTGGAAAGTTCCAGAGCTTATGGAGAGATGCGATCATGGCTCCAGGAAGAATGTTCTAATAGGTGTTCTCTCTTTGTTCCTTCTTGCTTTGTCCCATATTTGTATTCTCTCTCACTCTCTCTCTCCTTATTCACTTTGATTAGAGTTTGGAAGACTTACAGTATCTTCCTTTTGAACAGGGCCTGGCCACATTCAGGAATCACTCTTTTAGTCTTGAGCTCCATCTTGTAAGCAACTCCAAAGCCAGCCAGTTTCAATTTTTTTTTTTTTTTTAAACATGAAAGGAGTCTGCTAAAACTTCAGAACAGCACACAATAGCCAACAGAGCCTCAGCTGGAGGGCGGGGAGGGTGGGGAGGGCAGTAAGAGCTGGTGTACACTTGAGTCAGATATTAACCAAAGATTATTGATGGTCTACTTAATCTGCAGAGGATCACCTTGACAGGAGCTGGGCTGCCTGTCCTGATTTCTCTCCAACTGTGGAATTTCTGAGTGATGGCAGATTGGACTTGCCAGCCACCGCAGCTGCCCCAGGCGCTGAGGCCCACTCAGAAGCATATAAGGAAAGGCCTGGAGTTGGGTTTTTTCTTTTGTTTGTTTGGAGTTTTGATTTGGTTTTTAGCATTTACTGGCTGAGAATCCCTTATATGTATTTAGGACTTCATAATGTAGAAAGCTTATTTTATTTCTGCACCATCTCATTGGACGTTCCCAGCATCCCTGTAAGGCAGGCTGACCAGAGGTCTCAAACCCGTATTTACAGATGAGGAAACTAATACTCAGAATTTAGTGATTTTTGCAGAGCTGCAACTAAATTATTAAGTTCCCTGCCATTAGAAGGGTTAACAATCCAGAGACAAAGACAAGATGGTGTACCAAATACTATCTTAAATATGCAGTGTCTGGAATTCGGCTGGGGCTCAAAAGGATTGAAAGAATGGATGGATGCATGGATGCATGGATGCATGGATGGGTGGGCGGGTGGGCAGGCAGATGGATGGATGGATGGTTGGATGGACAGATGGATGGATGGATGGATGGGTGGGTGGATGGATGGGTGGGTGGGTGGATGGATGGGTGGGTGGGTGGGTGGGTGGGTGGGTGGATGGATGGATGGATGGGCAGATGGATGGATGGATGGATGGATGGGCTGGTGGGTGGATGGGTGGATTGATGGGTGGGTGAGTGAATGGATGGAAGGATAGATGGGTGGGGGTGGATAGAAGGATGGATGGATAGGTGGATGGGTGGATGGATAGATGATGGATGGCTCCTGGAAGTCAGAAAGTGGATCTTACTCACCTTCGTACCCCTGGTTCCTACTGCAATGCTTTGACATATAGGACCCACTCATTAAATATTTGTTGAATGAATAATCTGCTTATGTATACATATACTTTTGTACATAGGTAATTTTCTGAGCTTTAAAGAATGGAAGGGTCTGACAAATGCAATGTGGATACAATTATTTGTTGTTTATCAGCACACATTATTCACCATAACGTTAGGTAGAAAATCATCCATTCATTCATGTATTTCTTCAGCAGATATTTTTGAGTGCCAGCTATCTCCTAGATTCTGTTTTAGGTATTGGTAATGCAACAGTGAACCAAAGCAGACAAAAATAGGCAAAGTCCCTGCTTTAACGGAAATTGCCTCTTAATGGGAGACAGCAGACAACAAGCAACTAAATAGATAATATGTTAGTACTGAGAAAGAAAAGTGAAGCTGATGAGGTAAAAGAGAGTGATGATGTAGGGTTGCTATTTTCACCACAAAGGTCTCTCTGATACAGTGTCATTTGAGCAGAGACCCAAGAGAATTGAGGAGACAAGTAGGGAGGTTTTGTAGGGGAAGAACATTCCAGCCGGAAGAAACGGCAGGTGCAACAGCACTGAGGCAGGAGCGTGCTTGGTGGGTCTGAGGAACAGCTACGAGCCCAGCGTGTCTGGAGAGGGGAGTAAATGAGGCAGACAGCTACAGGAGATTGAAGGGATTTCAGCAGAAGAGTGATGTATCTCCCAAGCTACTGCTACCATCTAAACCAGCTGCTAGTGTGGTAAAGAGTTACCCACAGGCCTGATGGTGACCCCACCCCTGCCAACATAGGCACCATGTTGCTTGGTATTGACTACAATGCCCACTCAGAGCAACTGTACACTCAGCAGTTGTCCCTGGGTGCTGGAGGGGCCTTGGGGGTCCATGGCCCCAAGCTGCTAAACCATTTCCACTATCATCTCAAATAGTTGTGACCTCCTAGTCCTAAAACATCCCCCAAAGAAAAAGAAAATCCATAATTCATATGCATTTATAATCTGTACTTAGTTTGACTTAGGTTTTGGCTTTTACTGTGGCCCAGGCTGGAGTGCAAGGGTGCAGCCTCGGCTCACTGCAAACTCTGCCTCCCAGGTTCAAGCAATTCTGCCTCAGCATCCTGAATAGCTGGGACTACAGGCACGCACCACCATGCCCAGCGAATTTTTTGTACTTTTTAGTAGAGATGAGATTTCACCATGTTGGCCAGGCTAGTCTCAAATCCCTGACCTAAGGTGATCTGCCCACCTTGACCTCTCAAAGTGTTAGGATCACAGCCTTGAGCCACCACACCCAGTCAATGTGGGCTTTTTTTTTGAGACATCGTCTTGCTCTGTCCCCCAGGCTGGAGTGCGGTGGCACGATCTCAGCCCACTACAAACTTTACCTCCCAGGTTCAAGCGATTCTCCTGCCTCAGCCTCCCAAGTAGCTGGGATTACAGGTGCCCACCACCATGCCTGGCTAATTATTGTATTTTTAGTAGAGATGGGGTTTCACCATGATGGTCAGCCTGATCTTGAACTCTTGACCTCAGGTCATCCATCTGCCTTGGCCTCCCAAAGTGCTGGGATTACAGGTGTGAGCCACCACACCTGGCCGGCTTTTTTTTTTTTTTTTTAAGAAATAAGAAATAATGTATAGGTTAAGGGCACAACTTTTCTTCTTAAAGAGACTTTATTTTTTAGGACAGTTTATATTTAAAGAAAAATTGAGAAGATAATGCCTGTTGAATATCTCTTATCCAGCATCCGGAATGCTTGGGACCAGAAGTATTTTGGATTTCAGATGTTTTCTGACTCTGGAATATTTGCATATACATAATGAGCTGTCTTGGGGATGAGACCCAAGGGTAGACACAAAATTCATTCGTGTGTCGTATGCACCTAATACACGTGGCCTGAAGGTACATTTATACAATATTTTTCATAATTTTGCCCATGAAATGAAGTTTTGGCTGTGTTTTTACTGTGACCCGTCACTTGAGGTCAGGTGTGAAATTTTTCACTTATGGCATCATGTTAGCACTCAGAAAGTTGCAGATTTGGAAGCATTTTGGATTTTCCGATTAGGGATGCTTGACCTGTACAGAGAGCTGCCATATATAAACCTGCATCCAGTTTCCCCTGTAATTAACGTCTTACATTAGTGTGGTACATCTGCTGCAATTCTTGAACCAATGTTAACACGTTATTATTAACTGAAGTCCATAGTGTATTCAGATTTCCTTAGTTTTGCACAATAGCATTCTCTTTCAGAATCTCATCTAGGGCACACCTCACATTTAGTTGTCATGCCTCCTTAGCCTCCTCTTGGCTTGCCAGTCTCTCAAACTTTCCTGGTTTTTTTTAATAACCTTGACAGTTTTGAGGAGTTCTGGTCAGGCGTATTATAGGATACCCTTCTGTCGATATTTGCCTGATGTGTTTTCTCATGACTAGACTTGGGTTATATGTTTTGGGGGTAAAGACCACAGAGGTAAAGTGCCATTTTCATCACATTACATCAAGGTTAATGTACTCTCAGCATGGTTTACCACTGTTAATGTGGACTTGATCACCTGACTGAGGTAGTGTTTGAGGCCGTATTTGTTAAGTTTGTCCTCTGTGAAATTACTTTTCTCCCACAGCCTCTCCTGCCCCGCTTTTTCCATACTGTACTCTCTGGAAGGAAGTCACTATGCACAACCCACACATAAGAAGTGGGGACTTGCTGGGCACGGTGGCTCACACCTGTAATCCCTGCACTCTGGGAGGCCAAGGCAGGTGGATCACCTGAGGTCAAGAGTTTGACACCAGCCTGGCCAACATGGTGAAACCCTGACTCTACTGAAAATTAGCTGGGTGTGGTGCCACATGCCTGTAATCCTAACTACTTGGGAGACTGAGGCAGGAGAATAGCTTGAACCCAGGAGGCGGAGATTGCGGTGAGCCGAGATTGCACCACTGCATTCCAGCCTGGGCAACAGAGCACGACTCCATCTCAAAAAAAAAAAAGAAGGAGGAGGAGGAAGAAGTAGGGACTTATGCTCCCTGTCCTTAAGGGTGGAATGTCTCTATATATTATTTGGAATTTTTCTGCAAGGAAAATTTTGTCTTCTCTTTTATTTATTTATTTATTTATTATTGGTACATAGTCTCACTCTGTCACCTAGACTGGAATGTGGTGGCACCATCACAGTTTACTGCAGCTTCGACCTCCTGGACTCAGGTGATCCTCCCGTCTCAGCCTCCCAAGTAGCTGGGACCACAGGTGCATGCCACCATGCCCAGCTAATTATTATTATGATTATTTGTAGAGACAGATCTCACTATGTTGCTTGAACTCAAACTCTTGGGTTCAAGCAGTCCTTCTGCCTTGGCCTCCCAAAGTGCTGAGATTACAGGTGTGAGCCACCATGTGTGGCCCATTTATTTATTTATTCAATCATGTATTTATAACAATATGGACTCATAGATCTTTATTTTGTACTTTGGGTTATAATCCAATACTACTTTATTTTGTTTCTCAAATTGTTCAGTTTTAGCCACTGAAAGCTCTTTCAAGTGGCTCTTGTGTCCCTTTGACACACGCCCATCCTTGGAGTATTTTATTATTTTTTTAGCACTTCCTTACTTTTTGGTACTACAACATGCCCCAGGCTCATCTTGTATATTTCCTGCCTCTGTTCCAGAATCAGCCATTTCTCCAAGGAGTCTTGGCTCCTTTCATAGGAGAATGGTATTAGAAACCAAGGTCTGGGTACTAGGTATGCTCATTGCTGCTGGAGTGTTGCTGCTTCTGGCCTTCTCAACTGACAGAACAAGAAAATAAGTATGTGTCTTCTAACTGTGTATTTATAGCTATAAATAGGTATCATATTCCTGTAAATATTTCTATATGTAACCATCTGTATGTATATTAAGTTAAACATGAGTTCATACTCCAACCAATTACCATATGTATCATTCTAGTCCCCTCCCTTTGCTTATGTTTAAATTTCTACTGCAACAGTAAGAAACCTGGCATCCACCATATGCTATCCATTTTCTTAATTGTTCAGTTCCAATATGCATATATAATAGTATCAAAATTGTAACCCCTGGGAAACAATGTTATCAACTAGAGGAAAGTGCTTATATCCACCTTTTTTTTTGGGGGGGGGACGGAGTTTTGCTCTTGTTACCCAGGCTGGAGTGCAATGGTGTGATCTCGGCTCACCCTAACCTCCACCTCCTGGGTTCAGGTTCAATTCTCCTGCCTCAGCCTCCTGAGTAGCTGGGATTACAGGCATGCGCCACCATGCCCAGCTAATTTTTGTATTTTTAGTAGAGACGGGGTCTCACCGTGTTGACCAGGATGGTCTCGATCTCTTGACCTCGTGATCCACCCGCCTCAGCCTCCCAAAGTGCTGGGATTACAGGCGTGAGCCACCGTGCCCGGCTTATATCCACTTTTGCCTTTAGTTTATGGACTACTCATTTCCAAAGTTACTTAGCTCAGCACTTTTCCCCAACCCTCTTCAGTGAAGTCTTTTTATACCTTTGTAATACAGTTAGATTTTCTTGTCACAGGCTGCATTCCTTCCTAAGATCTACAGGAATACCTTTTAATTTAACATTTTATCTCCAGCTAGATAATAAATTCACAAAGAACAACTATCGTGAGAAGCAAAGTGGTACAATCATACTTTTTAAAATTGTTCTTAGGTTTTTAAAAATAATTTTCACATTACACAAGTAATACATTATTACAAGTTAAAGTCCTCCTTAATAGTACTCTAGGCCAGGCTCAGTGGCTCACACTTGTAATCCCAGCACTTTGGGCGGCTGAGACAGGCGGATCACGAGGTCAGGAGTTCGAGACCAGCCTGGCCAACATATTGAAACCCTGTCTCTACTAAGAATACAAAAATTAGTCAGGCATGGTGGCATATACCTGTAATCCTAACTACTCAGGAGGCTGAGGCAGGAGAATTGCTTGAACCCGAGAGGCAGGGTTTTCAGTGAGCTGAGATCATGCCACTGAACTCTAGCCTGGGAGACAAAGCGAGACTCTGACTCAGAAAAAAAAAATACTACTCCAAGCCCATTCCCTACCCCAAACATACATACTGTTGTTAGTTTGGGATGTGTCTGTCCAAACATTTTTCTTGCATTTATACTCTCATATATATATAATATACGCACATATATTTTATATATATAAAATATATATATACGCACATATATTTTACACACACACACACACACACCCCCCTGTGGAAAATGTCTAGTGTTGCTGTATGTTTTTCTTTTCTCTATTTTTCCTTTTTTTTTTTTTTTTGAGATGGAGTTTCGCTCTTGTTGCCCAGGCTGGAGTGCAATGGTGCTATCTCAACTCACTGCAACCTCCACCTCCTGGGTTCAAGCAATTCTCATGCCCCAGCCTCCCAAGTAGCTGGGATTACAGGCGTGTGCCACCATGCCCAGCTAATTTTTGTATTTTTAGTAGCAATGGAGTTTCGCCATGTTGGCCAGGCTGGTCTCAATCTCTTGACCTCGTAATCCGCCTGCCCTGGCCTCCCAAGGTACTGGGATTGCAGGTGTGAGCCACCACATCCAGCCTGCTTTGTGTTTTTTAACATAAATGCTAACAATATATAACTTCTGCAACTCTGTTTTTCTCGAAACCTTTCAACCTAGGTATCTTTCAAGCATGTGCATGACTGTCTGCTTGATGAGTAATATTCCATAGAATGAACATGTTGGTTACATTTCCCCCTACGAATACTGGCAGTGCTCTAGTGCTCTACTGAACACTCTTGTGCATAGTGTTTATTCAGGAATGACTGGGTCATATACACGTTTCAGTTTTAACAGCTACTATCAAATTACCCATTGGTATACTCACCCTGGGGGAAAAAAAATCTTGTTCCGTATTATGTGACTGCGTGGGACAAAGAAGAGAATCAGATTGCTAGTTTTTAATTTGTCTTAATATTTATTTCTAGAGAAAAGTGAATACGGGGGTAAGACTTAGTCTGTTATTTAAAAGAACCTCATGCTGTGATGATTTCCAGTGCTTTTTTAATGTTAATTGTTAAATTATTAGAAGATGGGTAGAAAGCTGGGGTAGTCTACCCAGCTTTCAGTCAATGATGCTAAAGTAGCTCTGCCGCAATTGTATGAAGCAGCAGGAACTCCTTGTTTGCTCGATAGGGCCCTTAGATGCCACAGCACAGGAGGACCAATGGCAGACACAGGGCAGAATCCTTCTTTGTCTCTCGTGTGCTCCTGATGAGTAGGAATCTCATGAGTTCATTCACTGGGCAGATGCGATTGATCATCTCCTAAGGGCTGGGCTAGGATGCCCTTTGCCATACTGGACACTCCCAGGATGCATCTGCAGAGGTGAACACTGTATTTCTCACCTGTTGTTTGCCATTTGCTTGGGTGCCAGCATGAAGCCCAACACTAAGGAGACAGGGGAAGGTGACAGTGCCGCCTTCCTGGGTTTGCCCTGCCTGGCTCTGCCAGCCATCACCTCACACTGTCTGCTCAGTCTTGGTTTGTTCACACTAAGGGACATGTGAGGTACCTTCAGGGCTGCCTGAGGGATTGGGGATAACTTAAGCATCCTACAATAAGGTGAGTGGTGGACTCTGACCTGGCACAGGCCACAGGTGTGCTCCTAGAGCCTTCTTTGTGCTCTTGGAATTATTTCCTAGATGATTGGAAGTTTGGATGGAAGTAGCTGATATCTCGCCGTGCTGCTGTTTAATCAGAAATGGAAATTAGGGCCGGGCACAGTGGCTGACGCCTGTAATCCTAACACTTTGGGAGACCAAGGCGGGTGGCTCACTTGAGGTCAGGAGTTCGAGACCATCCTGGCCAATGTTCAAGATTCACTTGAACCCGGGAGGCAGAGGCTGCAGCAAACTGACATGACATCACTCCGGCCTAGATGACAGAGCGAGACTCCATTTCAAAAAAAAAATGGAGATGGGGCGTGGTGGCTGACGCCTGTAATCCTAACACTTTGGGAGGTTGAGGCAGGAAGATCACCCGAAGTCAGGAGTTCGAGACCAGCCTGGCCAACATGTTGAAACCCCGTCTCTACTAAAAATACAAAAATTATACGGGCGTGGTGATGCATGCCTGTAATCCCAGCTACTCGGGAGGCTGAAACACAAGAATCGCTCAAACCCAGGAGGCGGAGGTTGCATTAAGCCAAGATTGCGCCTCTGCACTCTAGCCTAAATGACAGAGAGAAACTCCATCTCAAAAAAAAGAAAGGAAATAGAAATTAAAGTTGCTCACAATGTCCCAGTTCTGAGTAATCAGGACTAAGTATGTGCTTCCCATTTGGAGAGCAGATTCCTTACAAAGAAGGCTCTCCCTGCCAGTCCACACACTGGGGAATGTTTAGACCATACGATCTGAGAAGGAGGTGAGGAGATTTTTCTAAGGTTTGTGAGGCAGCTTTTCTTGAAACATCAATCATGAATGCTTTATTCTCCCAGTAGTCCTGTAATTTGTCACAACTGGCTCCAGTATGGGGAGTGCAAAGGTGGAGGGGTCAGGTTGCTTCCACGCAGTATTGTTTTATAGCTTTTCTCATTACAGAGGTGATTTCCCTCATTTTACTAGTGGCCAGATAGTAAACTCTCTCTTTCTTCTCTCTTTACCTTTGTGTTCTGAATCTTGTTTGCCTTGTGAACAAGGTCACAATGGGTTAAATTGTGTCTTCCCCAAAAATAGGCTCGAATTTACCCACCCCCTACCTGTAGATGCGACTTTATTTGTAACTAGGGTCTGCATATGAATTAAGTAAAGATGAAGTTGTACTGAATTCAGGTAGCACCAATAAAAAAAATCAGTCAGGCATAGTGATACGTGCCTTAGAATCCCAGCTACTCAGGAGGCTGAGGTGGGAGGATCCCTTGAGCTCAGGAATTTGAGGCTACAGTGAGCTATGATTACACCACTGCACTCCAGCCTGGGCTACAGAGCAAGATCTTGTGTCAAAAAACAAAAACACACACAAAAATAGAGAGAGAGAGAGAGAGAAAGACTGGATGCAGTGGCTCACGCCTATAATCCCAGCACTTTGGGAGTCTGAGGCGGGTGGATCATAAGGTCAGGAGTTCAAGATCAGCCTGGCCAACATGGTGAAACCCTGTCTCTACTAAAAATACAAAAATTAGCTGTGCATAGTGGCAGGCGCCTGTCATCCCAGCTACTCAGGAGGCTGAGGTAGGCGAATCATTTGAACCTGGGAGGCAGAGGTTGCAGTGAGCCAAGATCGAGCCACTGTACTCCAGCCTGGGTGACAGAGTGAGACTCCATCTCCAAAAAAAGAGAGAGAGAAGAAAAAGAAGAAGGTTTGGAACCAGAGGCAGGGAAAAAGGCCACGAGAAGATGAAGTCAAAGATTGAGAGTGATGCAGCCACAAGCCCAAGAACAGCGAAGATCGCTGGTGACGACAGCAGCAAGGAGAGGGGCAGGTAGCACATTCTCCCTGAGAGCCCCAGAAGGAACCACCCCTGCCCACACCGTTATTTCAGACTCTGGCCTCCTGAATGATGAAAACTAAGTTTCTGTTCTCGTAAGCCCCCCAGATTGTGGGACTTTGTTACGGTTGTCATAGGAAACTAACACACCTAGTCTTTTGGTCCTCTTGAAAAAGGAGACTTTAAACCCAAATATCCTCTTTCCATCAAAGAAAAGCTTTAGTCCTACATCGAGCAGTGTCTTCAGTTCTAAATCCAGCCTTTTCAGCAAGCATCACTTCTCCTTTTCCTCCCTACTTTGCAGGAAAGTCAAGTACCAGTGGAGTGTCTCAGCAGCCGCGTGGACACTTGAAGCCTGTTAGCACTGACCCTGGCAGCCCAGCTAAACAGCACAGCATAATGCAGCAGCGGCTTGGGAGGTGGAGCTAGAATCCACAAACAGGCAAAACAAAAAGGGTTTTGACCTCACTCTGCTGCCTTCGCAAGGGAAGAGGCCGCAGGGCTGTGGCGCTGTCTTGGTGTGTGCCAACCTGAAACACACGTGCTTTGACACAAAGTGCACGTACAGGGGCCAGAAGCAGGGTGGGCAGCCTCTTCTTAAATTCTTCATGGCCTCTCTCCCTTTGGCTGGTGTGTTTTCTAAAGGATCCATTCAGGATCCATTAAGTCTTCCATAACATCATGAAACTATGGGATTTCAGAGCTGCAAAAGACCTGAGTGTGATTCAGTTCCACTTCCCACCCTTTTTTATTTATAATAATAGCTGCTATCTGTTGAATAATATAAATACCAAATATTTATTGATACATACTACGTGCCAGAAAGTATTCTAAGTGCTTGATATGTATTCACATATTTAGTCATCACCGGCAATGCTCTGCAAATAGAACCCTCAATATTTCCAATTTGCAGATGAGGAAACTGAGGCAAATAAAGAAAAGGAACTTAACCAAAGACTAACAGCTAGAAAGTGGCAGAATCAGGATTCAAACCCAGGTGTGTCTAACCCTGAGCCCTCTTAGCCCCTCTGCTTTGCAGAGACCTAACGCACCCCACGTCATGCATCCAAAGAGCATGGGCATCAACACCCAGACCCACACTGCCTGGGTCCCCTGGAAGTGGTGCTGTACATTTTTTTTTATAGATAGGGTCCTGCTATGTTGCCCAGGCTAGTCTTAAACTCCTGACTTCAAGCAATTCTCCCTCCTCAGCCTCCCGAGTTGCTGGAATTATAAGTGCACACCACTATACCTGGCTTGTATCTTCGTCTTTTTTTTTAAGGCAGAGTCTCACTGTGTTGCCCAGGCTGGAGTGCAGTGGCACCATCTCGGTTCACTGCAACCTCCACCTCCTGGATTCAAGTGGTTCTCATGCCTCAGCCTCCTGAGTAGCTGGGATTAAGGCACACACCACCACGCCCGGCTAATTTTTCTAATTTTAGTAGAGATGGAGTTTTATGATGTTGGCCAGGCTGGTCTCGAACTCCTGACCTCAGGTGATCCACCCACCTCGGCCTCGAAAAGTGCTGGAATTACAGGTGTGAGCCACCATGGCTGATCTTTGTTTCTCTTAATATGGACCCAACTTTAACTGTGAGGGCACACACAGGCATGCACATGTGTGCACGTGTGCACACATAGTCCTAGCCCTGCCCTCAGCCTGTCTTCGTGATGTCTGAGGACATGGTAGTACCAGTGATGAGTTACAATGCATTTTGAAGTCACTGTGAAAAACAGGTTATGTGATGAAGTAAAGTTACCACTACCAGTAAACAATGCAGTTGGGACATGCAACTAAATTAGAACCAAACTGTTAATCTACGTGTATGCATACACACTCACACTCACTCACTCACACACACCCCTCTTAAAAATAGTGTGCTAGTCCCTCCCAAGAGAAAACTAGCTTAGAGGTAGTATTTCCATTAGGCTACGCTATTCTCATTCATATCAAAAGTTTCTCAAAAGAGTTTGGTCTGAGAGAGGCAGCCACAGGAGGCCTCCTCTGGCTGTGCTGTCTCCAGGTAAGGAGCCGGCAGCAGGGAAAGCAGAGCCCTGTGGGCCCTGTCCCTGGGCAGAGCAGCTGGGCTATGTCTGCCACCAGCCCCTGGGAATTCTTTCATCTGGGATGGTCCTCCTCTCAGGTCTAGGGTGTTCATGAGTTTTACAAAACACGATCACAAAGGAACGACACCCAAGTTAGTGCAAGCCTCCTACTGTCTCATTGTCCCCCACACAAGCCCTGGGAGCAGACCACTCCCCACATGGCAAGGCCACAGGCGTGCCTGTGAGCATCTCTAAGAGCGGGATGCGGGCACAGCAGAGCTCACCCCCGGGCCTGTGCAGAGGGTTGGGAGCCTCCGAGCACAGTGATGAGTGATGAGCTGCTCCAAGGCCACTGTGCCGAATGTTCCAGGAATCCTTCCAGCAGCTCCGCTTGGCACCCCATTGTCCCCCACCCAACCCTGTGTTTGTTGAGTCAGGCCTTCAGTTCCTCCCCTTTTTTTGCCTCCCTCAAGGCAAGGTGGAAGCCATGATGGCCATGAACAGAGTCAGAGACGTGGGTGACTTCTGTGGCCACCCTGTGGCTCTCTATTGTGTGTCCTCTCTCCTGTGCCCACTGAGAGAGGTGTGGGGAAGGTCCCCAGCCCTGGCCCCGTGAGTCCAGTCAGGGACCCCGTGTTCCGGGCCGGCCACTTCACTCCCGGCAGCGACATTGGGTGTTAGGTTGTCGTAGTTGTGGCTGCTCAGCCTGTTGGGGCAGGTGCGGGGTCTCCTGGCTAGAATTTGTGTGGGGTTGGAGGCAGGGCAGGGAGGCCGTGTGTGTGGTGCTCAGGGAAGCTTCCTACAGCCCAGATCTGAAGAGAATGGAGAGGACATAGGCAGGAAGTAGCTTGGCCTGAGTGGAAGGAGGCAGGGCTTCCCCTGGGAGCTTCATCAGGGCCTCCCCAGGTGTGCTCAGCTCTGCCAGACAGGTGGAGCGCCCTGGAATTTTCCAGTGGATGCCCAGAAGACACCACAACTCCTCTGAGGTAGAGAGGAAGCCAGCGCAATGGCTCACGCCTGTAATCCCAGCACTTTGGGAGGCTGAGGCTGGAGGATCGCTGAGCCTGAGAGTTCAAGACCAGCCTGGGCAGCATATGAGACCCATCTCTACAAAAAATAATAAAGCCAGCCTGGGCAATATAATGAGACCTCATCTCTGCAATACATTTTTAAAAAATCAGCCAGATATGGTGGCACATGCCTGTAGTCCCTCCCCTGTAGTCCCAACTACTCAGGAGGCTGAGGTGGAAGGATCACTTGAGCTCAGGAGGCAGAGGTAGCAGTGAACTGTGATCACACCACTGTCCTCCAGTTTGAGCAACAGAGCAAGACCCTGTCTCGGAATGAATGAATTAACGGTACCTGGATTACTAGCCCAGGCGAGAGGCAGTGTTCTGTCTGTTCAGGTCTACATTCTGCAGGTATTAATGAATTAACCACCTATACCGGGGAAAGCTGCCCAGAGAGGTAACTGTGACCCGAGGGCTGTACCAAGATCAGATTTCAGGCTTCCTATGTGGTACTCAGACTATTCAAAGCAGCAAGAAGTGGCTGGGCATGGTGGCTCACACCTGTAATCCCAGCACTTTGGGATGCCAAGGCAGGGGACCACAAGGTCAGGAGATCGAGACCAAGCTGGCCAACAGAATGGTCTTAGTAGAAATTCCATCTCTACTAAAAATACAAAAATTAGCCAGGTGTGGTGGCATGCGCCTGTAGTCCCATCCCAGCTATTCGGGAGGCTGAGGCAGGAGAATCACTTGAACCCAGGAGGCAGAGGTTGCAGAGAGCCAAGATCACACACTCCAGCCTGGGTGACACAGCAAGACTCCATCTCAGAAAAAAAAAAGAAAGGAAGAAAGAAAGAAGCACATCCAGGGGCTCCAGATCCAAGTCTGTGCCACCAAGCTTCTTACTAAGATGTCATTGGGCTTTGGTAGTTAAAGGGGGCAGAGACAGTTAAAGGATTATGTGGTCACCTGGGTTTTGGAAGAATCCAACATGGGGTCACAGCTGAAGGGTTACTCCTTTCCTAGGCCCTGGCAGCGCAACCTTTAAAGGCATTCTTCACTGGGCCCTTCACAGCTGGGTCTTTCTGGTTCCTGCACTTGCTGAAAAGCAGAAATTTACTCCAAAAGGAATGCTCACTCCTTTTACCCCTGCTTTTTCTGTAAGTGGTGGGTTTTGTCTGTCTTCTGTTTATGGAGCTGCCAAATCCTAACCCTTCCCATATCCACTGTGGTCTCCAGGCACACCCCCTATTTGAATAGGTATCAGATTTCCCCCAAGTGTAATCTAATTATTCCTAGAATTAGTCTTCTCTGAGAAGGCCAAGAGCCCTGACCTCATTCTCTGCACTGGCTCCTGCTACTCTGAGATATATCCCTGGGGTACAGCTAGCTCTGCAGGGGCTTGGGAATCTCAACCCAGTGAACCAAGAGACAAGGTTATACACGAGTTTTGGAAGCCAGAAAGACCCAAAGCCCCAAGTAGGAAGTTTCTATAAGAAAATGCTTACACTATAAGGCCTTACACAAATATCTGGGATAATTGTTTGAGATGGAGTCCTACTCTGTTGCCCAGGCTGGAGTGCAGTCGCACAATCTTGGCTCACTGCAGCCTCCACCTCCCAGGCTCAGGTGATGCTCCTGCCTTACTTAGCCTCCCAAATAGCTGGAAATACAGGCATGTACCACCACACCTGGCTAATTTTTGTATTTTTAGTAGAGACCAGGTTTCACCATGTTGGCCAGGCTGGCCTTGAACTCCTGACCTCAAGTGATCCACCCGCCTTGCCCTCCCAAAGTTCTGGGATTACAGGCATGAATGATCATGCCTGGGACGATGATTTTATCAACTACCCACATCCCCTTGAGAGGACTTCATGAGGGTCCTTGAAGTAGATCCTGTGGGGTGGGGTCTACTCCGTGGGAGCCTCCCAGACTGAGTGTGAAGAAGGGTGCTCCCCAGAGGAAAATCAAGGTGCTATTACTGGAAGAAGAGAAAAAGGGGAATGGATGCTGAGCAGGCCAAGATCACAAATACTCCCCTCACCCATCCAGGACTCTTTCTCTTTCCTTCGCTTCCCTTCACTCATCTGTTCTTCAGTTCCTGCTCACAAAAGGACAGAAGAATCATTCTGTTTCAGTAGGTACAGTCTGTGATTCTGGTGGCCACTGTGAACTGGTCTGTTTCCTAGTCTTGCTCATCCTGGAATCAGGATGTAACATGGAAACACAACAGGCCCCTTGCTTCCCGGCTGCCGTTCATCACCTGTCTGTGATGCCTTCCTGTGCCTGGAGCAGGTGCTTCTCTCCTCAACTCGGAGGCCCTCCCCACAAGATAAATCCTCTCTCCGAAGCCTGCCCTCCTGTGCTGTAGCCTTCTCTTGGCTTGTTTTGTTCTGAACTTCCTGTTCTATTTTTGAACAATCATAGCCTGGACCCAGGCCTTGGCAGACAAAGAGCCCATGTGAATGGTAGACATCCGACCTGAATACCTGACCTGCGATTAGTAACCTGGGTTGGCCCCAGGCCGAAGGTGGTTCCATGCCTCCATCAGTCGTCACCCTCCACCCTCCCAACCTGGCTGGCCACATTTTTTGCTCCTGCCGTCAACTGCAGAGATGCAAACTGTGTGTGAAGAGGTGTTTCCCTGCCTTGGAGGTTTCGGGTTGTGTGTGTCCGCCTCTCCCAGGAGCCTTCAGGCACACACACCAAAAGGTAGATGCAACCCTGCCTCTTTGGAACAGTGAGTAGAGCAAACAGACTGTGTTAGAGCGTCCTTAAATATTCCTTAATCCAGCCCATCCTGCAGGTGGAAGTGAATGCCATTTATATTGTTTTTTAGTGATCACTCAGCTCACTCCAAGTGGCACCCAGAAACTCGGAATTCAGACTGCTTACTTGCTGGCTCCAATTCTGCAAAATACCCTGCCATCCCTATGGCCACTGGGGTTGGACGGTGCCCACGTGCACTTTCCCACTCAGGTAGCCTATAGCTGATTAACCAGGAAGGCGTGGGGCTACCTAGCACAGCTACAGGACTCGATCTGAGATGCCTCTCTATCGTTGTTTGTATGGCTGATGTTTTCTTATCGTTGCTGTTGTTTTAAAAGGGGAGAGGTTTTGACACAGAACTGTTTTATCTAATTCACCCTTCACTGCCCCTTCCACGCCCTCTCCCCTACCAAAAGAACATTTTAATGCTTTTGATGATATTCACTATTTCATAGTTGTCTTAAGAAACTGTTATGGTTTTCAACTTCTGATTTTAAAATATTAATAGTCTTACTATTACAAAATTTCTTATAGATTAACGAGACAAAATATACTCATTAGAGAATGAGTGGGAATAGGCAATTCACGAGAGAGGAAATTCAAGTGGCCAATTAACCTGAAAAATGTGCAGCCTTACTGGCAGGCAAGAACACAAGTTAGTCAGTATTTTTCACTGACGAAAATGACGCTTGTTTAGAAATTAATAATAATACCCAGTGGTCGTCAGGAAGAAGCAAAGCAGACTTTCCGTCAAGCTGCTGGATATACAAGTTGGGGCTCCCTTCATCTTGGGCATGTGGCTAGATGTATCAAGGACCTGGAACCAAAATTTGTACTTCTCAGAATTTATATAAAGTAAATAAATCAAAATGTGTACAAGCATGCCTTTAAGGAATATCCATTCCAGAATTATCCATAATAGCAAAAAATTGCAACGAATATGAATAACAAACCATACAGGCTACAAAGTAGCCTCTAAAATAATCTTTTAAAAATATAACATGAAAAAATGTTCATAATGTGAAAAGTAGGGGGGGAACAGCATTTAAAACAATGCTTAGTGTGATCACTTTTTAAAAATTTTGTACGTATCTGTGTATTTTTAACTGAAATGGGATGGTGACTGTGGGTCATTTTTAGTTTCTTCTTCATTCATATCTACATTTTCTAAAATCTTTTTTTTTTTTTTTTTTTTTTTTTGAGATGGAGTGTCACTGTGTTGCCTGGGCTGGAGTGCAGTGGCCATCTCGGCTCACTGCAACCTCTGCCTCCCGCCACTACGCCCAGCTAATTTGTTGTGCTTTTAGTAGAGATAGGGTTTCACCATGTTGGCCAGGCTGGTCTCAAACTCCTGACCTTGTGATTTGCCCGCCTCGGCCTCCCAAGTGCTGGAATTACAGGTGTGAGCCACCGTGCCTGGCCTAAAATCTTTATTATACACTTAGCATTTTAATAATTATATTTTTTAGATTTTCTTTCTTTTTTTGTTTTTTTTTTTTGAAACAGGGTCTCACTTTGTCATCCAGGCTGGAGTGCAGTGATGCTATCATGGCTCACTGCACCCTTGACTTCCAGAGCTCAGTAGATCCTCCCACCTCCCTCCAGTAGCTGGGACTACAGGTGCATGCCACCATGCCTGGAAAATTTTTCTTTTTTTTTTTTGTAGAGATGAGTTTTTGCCACTTAAACCAGGCTGGTCTCAAACTCCTGGACTCAAGCAGTCTGCTCACCTAGGTCTTCCAAAGTGCTGGGAGTATGAGCATGAGCCACCACACCTGGTCCTTTTTGTAATTTTACAAACAGAGAACCACAGGGTCAGAGTTAAGGTATAAGAGAACTCAGTTTGCTTTTGTTTGGTTTTGTTTTTCTGGGCCAGAATCTAAAAGGTTCAGAAAACAACTGGGCCCCCATATAAAATAGTCTGTCTTTGCAAAGGTCTCCAAACCTGAGGGGAGAATGAGAAGATGAGGTCTGCTCAGGTTTTTATTTTGTCACCTGCACCCTTTTATTGAAATTTTTTATTACAGATATGAAGAGTAACTACTGACATGTCCCAGTGGGATTTTAATTTATATAATGAAGTATATAATAAGTGTATAATGAGTGTATATAATGAAGTATATAGTATTACTTATTTTTCTTTATCTTTGGGAAAAAATCCCTTAAATTCTGCTTGTACCTTTTCCTCCAGATTGAAAAACAGACTAATTGTGGCTTACGGCAGATTTGGCCTCAGGTGACTTAAGTAATGACAGGAATGCCTTCTGAAGCTCCTCCCTCCTACACCATCTCGTTTTTTCTTCTCCCATTCCCTCTCACTTTTTTTTGGAGGGTAGGGGTTCCTTTTCTTTGCCTATCCCTTAAGCCTGCTGGTGTCAATTAGGATGCTCCAGTCACAGCAAGTGTGAAGAGCTCTTCCTCCAAGTTATCCATATGGCCAGAAATGGGGGATTGGTTTGACTCAAAGTACTGAAATGTCAGTGCAGAATTTGGTCTGTGCTTGCAGCCAGTTGTACACCACCAGTGTTTTTTCTCCACCTCTGGGGTATACAGTGGGGGTACACTTTTAATGGCATGCCACTAGTCACAGTTTTACCAGGTATAGTTGGGGGTCACAGAGATGAGAACAAAACCATTGCTTACATGTGAATTTCCTTGGTTCCTGAGTGAGCACCCCTATCCAGTTTGATGACATTTGGGCAGGTGCTCCAAGTGACTATCTACAGAAATGCCTTTAGGCACTGTTTAGATAGCACAGTACTCCAGTGACCCAGGAGGGTAGCTGCCTTATTCTTTTTGAAAGCTATTGTCTTGACTTGGCAGCTATAGGAATTCAAGATTCATGGTGTCGTAAAACATGCTAGGAAAGAACATGAATTTTAGAAAACAGGGAAGCTCTGAGGAAGTACCAGGCTACTATTTACAGAGTCTTTCCTGGGTGCCAGATACGGAGCACAGCACTTTACGGAGTTATCTCATTTGATGCTCACAGGAACTCTGGGAGTAAGATATCATACTTCCATTCTTTAGATGAGGAAGGTGAGACTCAAGAAGTTAGGTCCTTTTCCCAAAGTTTCCAAGCTTGTACCTTCTGCTGGAGCTGTTTTGAACCCACACCTGATCTCTTTCTGATGTACCAAGCTGCCTCCCAGAGCTTATGCTAAGCCATGAAGTCTATACTTCAAGTTACACTTACGGTCTATTACTATTGTAATAAGACCTCTGCTGTGTGGCATCAAGGACCCATGGGTGACATTGACAGCCATGGTTCCTAAATGCCACACATGTATCCTCAAGAAAACCTAGTCAGGGGGCCTCAGAGGGCTTCTAGGGTAAGCCTTGGGATTCATATAATTTACTGGTCTCCCACAGCAAGAAGCTATCCAGGGGCGCCGAGGCAGGCAGATCACCTGAGGTCAGGAGTTGAAGATCAGCCTGGCCAACCTGGTGAAACCCCGTCTGTAGTAAAAATACAAAAATTAGCCAGGTTTGGTGGTGGGCATCTGTAATCCCAGCTATTCAAAAGGCTGAGGCAAGAGAATCACTTGAATTCAGGAAGCAGAGATGGTACCCCTCTATTCCAGCCTGGGTGACAGAGCGAGACTCCGTCTTTGGAAAAAAAAAAAAAAAAAAAAAAGCTATCCAGATGCCCATTATCTCTTCTGTCCAGAAGTATATGAGAGCTCTGAGCATCTCCCTGTCCCTCAGGGGACCCAAGGATTCAAGAACTGACCTAGACAGGATCTCAAAACATCTGACTCAAAATTGTAATATGTATTATAATATTACTGTAGTAATGTGGTCTTATTGTTGGCCTGGCCTGGGAAATAAATTTCCATCAGGGATGCCTCTGGAATGGGTATATTCAGCATATAGCAAAATCATCCAGGGAGCTTGTAAAGCACAGATTCCTGGACCAACCCTGAGATTCCAGTTCAGAAGGTCAGGAGGGTGGGGCATTTGCTGCCAAGTGGCACTGATGCCTCCGATCCAGAGCTGTGGGCTCCTTCTGGAATAACACTGCCCTAGTGTGCCCTGCAGGGGAGGCAGGCGAGTGTGAAGGTGCTATTGTATTGCATTTGGATTGAAATTCTGACCCTGCCAATGAGTGGGTGGCTTGGTCAAGCTACTAGCGTCTCTGGGCTTGCTTACTCACCTTGAAAATAAGGATTTAAAGAGCAGCTACTACATAGCATTGTGGGGATTAGATGAGCTAAGCCATGTGAGGTATTTCAAATTGATAGCTCTTAATCAGGGTTTGCTTTTATTAGCAACACATGGAACCACGATGTCCCGGAATGGAGTAAAGTGCTCTGGCCTTGCAGTCAGAAGTTTTGAGATCCTGTCTAGGTCAGTTCTCAAATCCCTGGGTAGCCTGAGACAGAGAGGGGTGCTCAGAGCCCTCTTATACCTCAGGGCAGAAGGGCTGATGGGCACCTGAGTAGCTTCTTGCTGTGGGGAACTTTAAATTGCATGGATCCCAAGGCTTACTCTGGCCCTCTGAGGCCTCATGACTGGGGTTTCTCGAGGGTGCATGTGTGGCATCCAGGCCCCATGTCTGACATGGCTCAGGTAGGGAGCATGCCACAGGCACCCTGGGCCTGCTGACCTGCGGAGTCCTAACCTTTCCCCTTTGGGCCTTGAGTCACCCTTATTCCCACTGTGCCTGCTATAGTTTAAAGGCCTCAGGCCCTGCTTTCTTTTACTTGCAGCTTTTTATTTAATTTCTATCTAGGAAAGCGCCACAAACCCGTGTCGTTTGGAAAGTAAGACAGAAACCTGACAGTTATCTCAGGGTCCTCTCTGCGGGAGCCTGGGCCTCTCCACCCACAATATTCCTGCAGCGCACTGGGCTCCGGGGCAGGCCAGACACATAGAGCACAGCCATTCCCCTCCAAGCCGGCCATGATGGCACCGTGTTCTGTGTCAGCATGGGAATTTAGAGCCTGGCTGTACCAAGTGTGGTTCTCTGATCAGCTGAGTCATCATCACCAGGCTCCATCTGATATGGTTTGGATATGCGTCCTCACCCAAATCTCATGACAGATTGGAAGAGGGGCTTGGTAGGAGGTGATTGGATCATGGGGGTGAATTTCCCCCCTTGCTATTCTCGTGATAGCAATTGAGTTCTCACAAGATCTGATGGTTGAGAAGTGTCTGGTACTTCCCCCTTTACTCTCTCTCCTGCTCTGCCATGGTAAGATGTGCTTGCTTCCCTTTCGTCTTCTGTCATGGTTATAAATTTCCTGAGGCCTCCCAGTCATGCTTCCTCTTAAGCCTACAGAACTGTGAGTCAATTAAACCTCTTTTCTTCACAAATAACCCAGTCTCGGGTAGTGCTTTATAGCAGTGTGAGAATGGACTAATACTGAAAATTGCTACCAGGAGTGAAACACTGCCATAAAGATACCTGAAAATGTGGAAATGACTTTGGAACTGGATAACTGGCAGAGGTAGGAACAGTTTGGAGGACTCAGAAGATAAGATGTGGGACAGTCTGGAACTTCTTAGAGACTTGTTGAATGGTTTTTGACCAAAATGCTGATAGTGATGTGGACAATGAAGTCCAGGCTGAGGTGATCTCAGATGGCGATGAGGAACTTCTTGGGAAGTGAAGCAAAGGTGACTCTTGCTATACTTTAGCAAAGAGACTGGCAAATTTCCCCCCAGCCCTTGAGATCTGTGGAACTTTGAACTTGAGAGAGATGATTTACGGTATCTGGCAGAAGTAATTTCTAAGCAGCAAAGCATTCAAGATGTGACCTGGCTGTTTCTAAAAGTGTATGCTCATATGCTGAACAAAGAGATTATCCGAAACTGGAACTTGTATTTAAAAGGGAAGCAGAGCATAAAAGTTTGGAAAATTTGCAGCCCAGACGTGAGGTAGAAAAGAAAAGCCCTTTTTTCTGGGGCTTTTCAAGCCTGCTGCAGAAATTTGCATAAGTAAAGAGGAGCCAAATGTTAATAGCCAAGACAATGGGCAAAATGTCTCCAGGGCATTCCAGAGACCTTCATAGCAGCCCCTCCCATTACAGGCCCAGAGGTCTAGAAGGAAAAAATGGTGTTGTGGGCCAGGCTTAGGGTCCAGCTGCCCTGTATAGCCTCAAGACATGGCACCCTGCATCCTAGCCACTCCAGCTCCAGCCATGGCTAAAAGGGGCCAAGGTATACCTTGGCTGCGGAGGTTTGGGGTTTATACCATTTGAAGTTGGAATCCCCACATGGAGTCCCCACTGGGGCACTGTCTAGTGGAACTGTGAGAAGAGGGCCACTGTCCTGCACCCCAGAATGGCAGGTCCACCAACAGCTTGCATCATGCATCTGGAAGTGCCACAAGCACTCAATGCCATGAAAGCAGCCACAGGGGTTGTACCATGAAGAGCCACCCAGACAGAGCTGCCCAAGGCTTTGGGAGCCCACTGCTTATGTCACTGTTGCCTGGATGTGAGACACGGAGTCAAAGGGAATTATTTTGGAGCTTTCAGATTTAATGATTGCCCTACTGGGTTTCAGACTTGCATAGGGCCTATTGCCCCTTTGTTTTGGCCAATTTCTCCCATTTAGAACAAGAACATTTACCCGATGCCTGTACCCCCATTGTATCTTGGAAGTAACTAACTTGTTTCTGATTTTATAGGCTCATAGGTAGAAGGGACTTACCTTGTCTCAGATGAGACTTTTGGACTGTGGACTTTTGAATTAATGGCTGAAGTGAGTTAAGACTGGGGAACTGTTGAGAAGGGATAATTGTATTTTGCAGTGTGAGAAGAACACAAGATTTGGGAGGGGCCAGAGGCAGTGATACAGTTTGGCTGTGTCCCCACCCAAATCTCACCTTGAATTGTAATAATCCCCACATGTCAAGGGCAGGACCTGATGGAGATAATTGAATCATGGGGGCAGTTTCCCCATGCTGTTCTCATGATAGTAAGTAAATTCTCTTGAGATCTGATAGTTTTATAAGGGGCTTCCCCCTTTGCTTGGCTTCATTCTCTCTCTTTGCCTGCTGCCATCCATGTAAGACATAACTTGCTCCTGCTTACCTTCCCCAGCCATGTGGAACTGTAAGTCCATGAAACCTTTTTCTTTTGTAAACTGCCCAGTCTCGGGTATGTCTTTATCAGCAGTGTGAAAATGGACTAATGCACCATTCTCGTGATAGTGAGTGAGTTCTCACAAGATCTGATGGTTTAAAAGTGTGTGGCACCTCCCCCTTCACTCTTTCTCTCTCCAGCTCTGCCATGGTAAGACATGCTTGCTTCCCTTTCACCTTCTGCCATGATTGTAAGTTTCCTGAGGCCTCCCAATCATGCTTCTTGTTAAGCCTGTGGAACTGTGAGTCAGTTAAACCTCTTTTCTTCATAAATTACTCAGTCTCAGGTAGTGCTTGATAGCAGTATGGGAACAGACTAATATACCATCCCTGGTTGTTTTAAGATACAAACTTTGACCAGGCACAGTGGCTCCCACCTATAATCCCAACACATTGGGAGGCCAAGGCAGAAGGATCACTTGAGTCCAGAAGTTTGAGACCAGGCTATCTCTACAAAAGTTTTTTTTTTTTTTAATTAGCCAGTTGTGGTGACAAACACCTATAATCCCAACTACTCAGGAGGCTGAGGTGGGAGGATCACTTGAGCCCAGGAGATGAAGGCTGCAGTGAACTATAATTGCACCACTGCACTCCGGTCTGGGCAACAGAATGAAACTCTGTACCAAAAAAAAATTAAAAAAACAAAGAAACAATGCAAGCTTTATTATTATTTGGGTATGGGGAAACCAGGAGATCAGGAGACCACTGCCATTGAAATGAGTGTTGGTTACTCACAGTTCCCAAGAGAAGGGAGTGCACATGCCTCAGAGCCACATGAGGAAGCACCAGGAGTGCTTAGGAGGCAGAGGGAACAAGAGAAAATGTAGGCAGGCCTTTCTGGTGATTTCCACAGGAAAGAATTGACTAGGCATAGTAAGTCAGTTCAGGATTGGCTAGTTTGAATCATCTCAGAAGGCTGTAGGGTGGAGAGGCAGTCTTTAGTTGTCTGGTACCTAACCCTGGGGTGATTAAGGAAGGGTCTAGTGGTGCAGATTGTAAGAGGCAGACAAAAGAGATGATTGAGATGTGGGCTTCGGGTTGGTTGGTCTGCATATATACTCATACTTATAGGTGAGTCCTTTACTATCTCTAGGAATTTGCTAACCCTGAGAAAAGCAGTCTCCCCAGGACAAGCAAGCCCCTACAATGTCAAAGCATTGGAAATACAGGAAAAATATTTTATTTTTTGTTTTTTGAGACAGAATTTTACTCTTGTTGCCCAAGATGGAGTGCAATGTCTTGATCGGGGCTCACTGCAACGTCTGCCTCCTGGGTTCAAGCAATTCTCCTGCCTCAGCCTCCCAAGTAGCTGGGATTACAGGCTCCTGCCACCATGCCCATCTAATTTTTTAAATATTTTTAGTAGAGAATAAAAATACAAAAGTAGAGTATTTAGTAGAGTAGTATTTTTAGTCTCAAACTCCTGACCTCAGGTGATCCACCCACTTCAGCCTCCCAAAGTTTTGGGATTACAGGTATGAGCCACCATGTCCACTGGAAATACAGGAAATTTTTTAAAAGGCACGATTAAAATACATTGACCTATAGAATAAGCATCTGCATTTTAACCAGATGCTGGAGTAATTAACGTTGGAGAACCGCTGCTCTAGGGTACTACTCTCTGATTCTCTGAATTGGGTCTGCTAAAAGCACCATTTGTCCTAAGCCATTCTGTATGCACATAGGGACAGTGACTCTGGGTTTGTAAGACTATGACACCAAAACGAGTCTGAAATCTTAAATGGAAAGCAAAAGAAGAATGTCCCAGAATATTAGCAAAGCCTTCCATTTCTTGGGCATATGCCAATAATATTAATATTCTTTTGATTGTTACTAATGGATGGCACAGCAGTCTTAGATATTGAGCAAACAGATGATACTACTTTCTATAACAGAACTTATTTAAAGGGAAGGAACTTACCACCTCATCAGTGAATAGAGATAAAGCCAATATTTTTAACCCATTTCACAATGGGAAAATTGATCAGTTAATTATCCAATGAAATCCTAGTTTTCTATATTCCCAAACAAGTTGCACTCCAATTTATTTTAATGGGGCAAAATATTTCTTTAGATGACCCATCTGGCTTACATTTGTCATCACCCCTAGAAACTCCTTTAGAAGGAACACTTACTGGCCCACTCAACTTGGACAGGCTGTTATATTGAGGAAGAGAGGAAGAAGAATGAGAGTCAAATGTGGGTGCCTCACAGAATCGCAGTGCTTGGAAATAAGGGGACCATTCAATCAGTCAATATAATCCCTCATTTTACAGGTAGGGACACTGAGCCCTGAGAGGTTAGTAATTCTCATGAGGCTCTGTGACTCTTTGATGCAGGCACGGAACGGTACCTAGGCCCCTGGGTTCACAGCCAGCTGTTCTCCACAATACTGTGGAGTTTTCCTTTTCTCATCATCCTTCTACCCTTCCCACCTCAGCAGAGCACCTCCTTCCTCTTAGATCAGAGCTAAAACCCTCCGCGCCTAGTCTGGCAGTGCTGACAACAGCAGCTGCATATTTTATTTCTTTGCTTTATTTATTTTTACCCATCTTTGTTGCAAAAGGATTTAAGGCCACTTACAAAGTTGCAAACAACAGAACAAGATAAAATAAATTTAAAATAAGTGAGAAGGATGAGACAAAGGAATAAGTAGCTTCACTGCATCTTTGCCCATTGCTCTCCTGCTAGGGCTGTTGAGCTTCTAGCCATTAAATCACAATGATGGGCGATGACGTCTGTACTCATGCCCTGGCTACTCAGCACTTCAGTGGATTTTTCTCCTGGGCCAGTTTTAGAGCCTCTCCCCCTTTATGATACAGATGCCCTTTTAGGTCACTTTGGGAAAAACAGAAGTTCTCTGCAGGGAGCCTTATTTGCAGGGTGCGACCATAGTGGTGATAGGGTTGTTGCTGTGTTGTTGCTCTTTTAGGGCCAAGCAAGAGATGAGAGCTAGTTCTTACCTAGAACCTTCAAGCTGTTGGTGCTGTCCGGAATCGATGACTTTCTTGGCTTCTTTGGTCTGCCCTGCATTCCAGAGGCTGTAAGGAGGAGGCTCACCCTGCAGCCAGGGTACAGCCCATAGCCCAGTCTTCCTCCATCTCCCACTCATTGTTCATCCTTTTCTGCACAATTTTTGACCTCTGCCCAAGCTCAGATCTCTTGGTTCCGTGAGCCCATCTTCCTCACTGCGTTGACTTCATTCAGGGACCCAGTACACCCTCTCTGCTCTCAGGACCTCCACTTCTCATGGACAAGCCTTGGTCCACCTGGCTCATTGCCTCGTGTGCGCTAACTCCCTGGGCCTTGTCCCTTTAGAATTCAACCCACCCCCTGGGTTGGGTGGCCTCTTCCATTTCTTCTAAGATGCTGCAAAATGAATCAAATATAACTCCACCAAGAAGCCCAGTATTCATGATGGCTCTTACCTCTAGAGATGTTTGGAAATGTTCATTTGGGGGCTGTCAGGGTAACTGGCATTGATTTGATTAGAGGTGCTAAATACTGTGCATTGCATGGGACAATTCCACCCAACGGAGAATTAGCCCGCTTAAAATGCCAGGTGTGTTCCTACTAACGAACACTGATAAAAACACAAGGAAAACCTAAACATTACCCTTGTACAATGCTGTCAGAACAGCCACACTGCAGATTTCTTGGTTGATGCCCAAGAGTTTAGTAGGAGGAAATCACTAAATTATTTTTATCTACACAGTGTGGTCAGAAAGAATTACATTTTGAAGAGGTCGGGCTATGCCGGGAATTGTTTATTTCATTAAGCCAGAGTCCCACAGTTAGATCAAGCTATAGCTCTGCTCAGGTCATTTGTTGGTCTACATCAGGGCCCTAGAAGCTGCAGTGTTAGTGAGTGCTCCATGAACTGCTAGCGCAGCCTGTCCTTGGGCACCGTCAGATACCCCAGTCCCCAGAGGGGAGGCTGGTGGCTGGCATAATGATGGAGAACTGGCCACATTGGAAAATCTTAACAGAGGTTTGTTGTTTTGTTTTGTTTTGGTGGTGGTGGTGTTTCCTGTAACAGGCAGAGGAGCAGAACATTCAGAATTAAATGGTCTGTTTTCTCTCATAAAAACCAGCTATGTAATCCTAGCACTTTGGGAGGCCAAGGGAGATAGATCACTTGAGGTCAGGAGTCTGAGACCAGCCTGGCCAACATAGTGAAACTCCATCTCTACTAAAAATGCAAAGAAATTAGCCAGACGTGGTGGTGCACATCTGTAATCACAGCTACTCCAGAGGCTGAGGCAGGGAATCACTTGAACCCAGGAGACAGAGGTTGCAGTGAGCTGAGATCACGCCACTGCACTCCAGGCTGGGCAACAGAGCGAGACTCCATCTCAAAAAAAAAAAAAAAAAAAAAAAAAACTAACTGTGATGCTCTTAAGGTTAAAAAATAAGCTCAGGGCCTAAGAGAAATAATTAAGTTTAGCTAGCTCTCAGACCACTGAAGACTGCTGCCCACTGATCCCTGCATTTCTCTCTTCCTTTACTGTGGATTGGCTAATTATTTCCTGATTTATTCATTCATTATCTGACACACTTGGAGTGCCTGCTATATACCAGTACTAAGGAAAAGTCCCTGACTTGGGCTCTTTATATACGAAGAAGGGTGGCAAGTCTATCTGCTATTACAGAGCCACGTGCCAGCTGCTAAGGTGGAGGTGTGCTCAGTGGGTCCAGAGAGCAGAGAGAAAGGGCTTCAAGTGAGGCCTGGCAGAGGTTCAGGATGGCAGGGAATCTCCTGGGTGTCCCAAATGCACTCATGTTTGAACTAGGTCCTGAAAGAAAACAAGGAGTTAACCAAGGTGAAGAACAAACGAGTGGACAAGGATTCCAGAGAAAGAACACTGCACCAAGCCACAGAGGCATGAAACAAAAGGCTCTCAGTTGTCTAGCATGGCACTCGGCAAGGGTGCATGCGGGGAGGGTGTCATAGTGGTGCCCTGGAGACAGGGAGAGCTACCACAGATTCTTGGGGATGGATCCTTCTCCAGCTCAAAGATATGAGAGGCCATTAGACATCCCTCAAGGCCACATGTCAATCAAAATAATTAAAAGTAAAAGAACTGGAAAGCAGGCTTATATATTCCAACATCCATCTAGTTTTTCCCCAAAAAAAAGCTTTTGATAAAATAAGATGAAGTGCCAAAAAGATGCATGTGTTCAGTAGCACAGCATAAAGTGAGTAGAGTGAAAGTAATAAAAAATACTAGGCCAGGTGCGGTGGCTCACACCTGTAATCTTAACACTTGGGGAAGCCGAGGCAGGCAGATCACGAGGTCAGGAGTTCGAGATCAGCCAGACCAACATGGCGAAACCCCGTCTCTACTAAAAATACAAAAATTAGCTGGGCATGGTGGTGCACGCCTGTAATCCCAGCTACTCTGGAGGCTGAGGCAGGAGAATCATTTGAACCTGGGAGGCGGAGGTTGCAGTGAGCCAAGATCGCACCATTACACTCCAGCCTCGGAGACAGGGTGAGACTCCATCTCAAAAAATTAATTAATTAAAACAAAATTTAAAATACTCAATTTCTACAAAACTGAGTTATTGCTAATTAAGGACAGCACAGCACCAGAGAGCGTGCTTGGGTGTGGAGTCTGACAGAGCTGAGTTCAAGTCTTGGCTTTACTAATTTGGCTCATGCCACTGTGCCAGCACTTTGGGAGGCCGAGGTGGGTGCATCACCTAAAGTTAGGGTTTGAGGCCAGCCTGGCCAACATGGTGAAAACCTATCTCCACTGAAAATACAAAAATTAGCCATTTGTGATGACACATGACTGTAGTCCCAGCTACTTGGGAGTCTGAGATGCAAGAATCATTCAAACCCAGGACCACCGAGAGGAGGATGCAGTGAGCTGAGATCACACCACTGCACTCCAGCCTGGGCAACAGAGCAAGACTCTGTCTTAAAAAAAAGGCCGGGTGCGGTGGCTCACGTCTGTAATCCCAGCACTTTGGGAGGCCGAGGTGGGTGGATCACAAGGTCAAGAGATCGAGACCATCCTGGTCAACATGGTGAAACCCAGTCTCTACTAAAAATACAAAAAATTAGCTGGGCATGTTGGCGCGTACCTGTGATCCCAGCTACTCAGGAGGCTGAGGCAGGAGAATTGCCTGAACCCAGGAGGCAGAGGTTGCAGTGAGCCGAGATCACGCCATTGCACTCCAGCCTGAGTAACAAGAGTGAAACTCCGTCTCAAAAAAAAAAAGATATAATCTCTCTGGACATTGGTTTTCATCTCCAAAGATGGGGGTGATGATACCAATCTCATTGCATTACTGTGTAGATTAAACAATATCCCAGTGGTTTTTATTATTTACCTGTTATTTGCTGCTTTTTGAAGGACTAACTTAATCAGGGCGAACAATAGGTTGTGGTCTGTGCAGATCAGTTCTCATTAGTGGAATAAAGAACAATCACAGATTACAGTTAATAAACTAGATCTAGAAATGTCAAAATTCTTTCTTATTTTATTCATTTGACAAATGTAAATTACACACTTCCCTTGGGCTGGCACTTCATGAGGCTTAGAGTAGTGAACCAGACAGACCCCGTCTCTGCCTTCCTGAGGCTGATAATCTGGTGATGAGGAAAATATATTAAGGGATCCCTTCCTGAAGTCTACCCATTTCAGATTCACTGAATGCCATGTTTGTTGGGGACCAACCTCAAGTGGTTTGCACATAGGCCTCTTGGGTTCTCTTGGGTAGAACACAGTTGCCAGCGTGAAAGGTTGTGAAAGATCAACCTGGTGAGTGAGGGTCAGCTTCTCCCCCACAGCCTTGCTACCTTGTGAATGAATGTGGGTGTGAGACTGAATTCTACCACAGTTGCAGGCATTTATCAAACAAACGTTTATAGACAAGTAGAAACAAAGCAGTTGATTCAGCCTTTTTGGGAAGCTTGACAAAGGCCCAGCCCTCACTCCTTTGAGGTTTTCCAACCACACCTGGCACGAAAGGTTCTTTCACTCCAGGCAACTAGAAGAATCCTTTAGAGAGAGGAACACTGTTTTCCCAAATCAGCATCATTCCCTTAAAAACCGTCCAGATTCGATGGCTGGACACAGGGCAGCCTGGAGCACTGTCCCTGGGGGGGATGGGACAGTCCTGGCTGGATTCTAATACCTGTTGATACAAGGGTGGGGAGTGTCTCTCAAGGTTTTGGCCGGGCCCCATACCTTGAATACCGTTAATTTCACCAGTGAAAAGCCTGTTTCTAATAGCGATTATACTAAGTCACAAGTTTCAACGATAAAACCCATTTTTTGTGTTCAGAATGTTGGACCAAATATGGATAACAGAAAAACTTTAACTGGCCACATTTGGAATGTGGCCCACTTTGATTAATAGCAGTTGCCCAATCTAGACTTTGTATTCTTGTTACCTGGGAGCTGCTGACCTGAAAAGGTAAAGCCTAGGCTCACTTCCACAAACAGTAAAATACAAATTATACTCAAGTACTTTTAATTCATTTATTTATCTATTTTTATTTTTTAATACTCCAGCATTTTATAGGCATTGTTACCTTGTTGCATTTCCCTTTCCTATTTAAAAGATATGATTATGATTCACTCTGTGTGTGTGTGTGTGTGTGTGTGTGTGTGTCTGTGTGTCTGTGTGTCTGTGCGTGTGTCTGGGTGTTGCATGTCTGTGTGTGTGTAAGGGGCTGGCTTATATCTAAAGTGACTAGAAGTCCTGATTTGCCTGGGAGAGTCACAGTTTATACCTCTTGCCCTGGGGCCCATCCGTTTAGCACCCCCTTTTACTTTCAAAGGTGTCTAGTTGGGATGATAAATTATGTGATTTCTCTATTTCTAGAAAGAATGCAGTGGCACAAAATAAAGAGAACAAACCCAGGAAAGCTAGGTTCAGCTCCTGTCTTACCAGTCCCCATAGGGTGGCCTTGGCCAATTTGCCCAATATTAGTGTCCTTCTCTGTGAATTGAGAATGATGCTTCTACCCACCCTCCCTCCCCAATGAGTTCTCTCTGAGATACCAGTTATGCCATGGATGCAAATGAACTTTGTAAAGAGAAAAGCCTAGCAAGAGTTAGGGATCATTACCATCTTCAAACTAACATTGTTTTACACCTGAATTGACTCTGGCTTGGGAAAACTAGCATGAGAATATAAGTCATGTGAGCTTTTCAACTTGTCTTCTCTAAGGCTGGAGACATCCATAGCCTGCTTCTGCCAAGGAAGTAACTAGCAAAGATGTCCGCTTGAGTTTCCACCTCCAGAATTCCATCAGGGAAGAGAACATGGCTATTAAAAGTAAAACCATAATCCGATGGTTTTCTTTAAAATGATTTGGGCACTGTGGCTCATGCTTGTAGTCCCAGCTGTTAAGGAGGCTGAGGCAGGAGGATCACTCGAGCCCAGGAGTTTGAGGCTACAGTGAGCTGTGATTACACCACTGCACTCCAGCCTGGGTGACAGAGCAAGACCCTTTCTCCAAAAAAAATAAAGTGCACCAATGTAAGAATTATCCAATAAAGATTTAACTTAACACTTTTTTTGTATGAGTAGAACTCTTCTGAAAGTTTGACATGAGGATGGGATGGGGTGCAAATAGGAGTGGTGCCCCAGACAGAGGTGCTGTTTTGCCTATAATACAGTTTCATTTTTTCAAAGTTAAAATTGCCTTTGTTCTTACTATAAAGGAATGCACTGCAAAAACTGCCAATATTTCAGAAAACCTAAAAAAGTAAAATACGAAAATAAACATTTCCATGTAAAACTTTCTGATCTTTTTTCTATGTGTATGTGTTTGTCTGTGTGTTGTACATATGTATCTACATGCATATATTTTATATTTTTGAAATAAAAGTGGAATCTTATTATAGACATTGCTTTGCAACCTGCTTTTTTTTCATCTAAAATTATCATGGACACATTTTAGTAAATATAGATCTGCATCATCATTTTTATGCATCTCCAGCATTCCATTGAGTGGATGTGCCAATAATTTACTTAACCAGTGCCTAATTGCTTGTAATTGAGGTTGTTTAGGGGCACAGTATCTACCCCTTTTGCTGTAATTTTTAGAAATCAATATAAGGTATCTACACGCATACACACAAATTTGACACACTTTTTGAAATGCTACCACAAGTTTCGTGTATTAATGTTTGTCTTTTTTTGCATTTAAGTGGAAAGATCTATGACAGTTAAAGTGTACACTAGGAGAAGCTATAAATAATAGGGCAAAGGGGCCGGGCACAGTGGCTCACACCTATAATCCCAGCACTTTGGGAGGCGAAGGCAGGCAGATCACTTGCACTCAGGAGTTCAAGAGCATCCTGTGCAACATGGTGAAATCCCATCTCTACAAAAAATGCAGAAATTAGGCAGGTGAGGTAGTGTGCACCTGTAGTCCCAGCTACTGGGGAGGCTGGGGTGGGAGGATCACTTGAGCCCAGGAGGTGGAAGTTGCAGTGAGCCAAGATGCACCACTGCACTCCAGCCTGGGTGATAGAGCCAGAGCCTGTCTCAAAAATAATAATAATAGAGGGAAAGGGCAGCTCAGGGTGGAAAGCCAAGGTATCACATCATTGCAAACTGCCTGAGACAGTAAATTAGAAATAACCTCCTCATACACAGGAGCTCCAATATGGTCATTCCTGAAGCAACATTGCTGCCAGGGGCCCTTGTCATTTTCTGTCTTTTTTTTTTTTTGAGACAAAGTCTCGGTTTGTCACCCAGGCTGGAGTGCAGTGGCGTGATCTCGGCTCACCGCAACCTCCGCCTCCCAGGTTCAAGCGATTCTCCTGCCTCAGCCTCCCAACTACCTGGGATTACAGGCACACACCACCGTGGCAGGCTAATTTTTTTGTATTTTTAGTAGAGATGGAATTTCACCATGTTAGCCAGAATGGTCTTGATCTCCTGACCTCGTGTTGCACCCACCTAGGCCTCCCAAAGTGCTGGGATTACAGGCGTGAGCCACCACACCCAGCCGTCTTATTTATTTATTTATTTTTAAGACGGAATCTCACTCTGTCACCCAGGTTGGAGTGCAATGGCGCAATCTTGGCTCACTGCAACCTCCACCTCCCAGGTTCAAGCAATTCTCCTCCCTCAGTCTCCTGAGTAGCTGGAACAACAGGCACGTGCCACCACGCCTGGCTAATTTTTATATTTTTAGAAGAGATGAAGGCCACCCTGTTGGCCAGGCTGATCTCCAACTCCTGGCCTCAGGTGATCCACCCGCCTCGGCCTCCCAAAGTGCTAGGATTACAGGTGTGAGCCACCGCACCCAGCCCTGTAAAATTTATTTCTTAAGGTAAATCGGGGTCAGAAAGTTTGACAGCTACAGTCATAGGCTCTAAAGTCATCATAGTTTTATAGCAGTTAATGCCTGTAACATTGACTTTTGAGTTATTAAAAAAGGATCAAATAACATTCAAAGTGTACCACTTAAGGAATCAAAAGCAGGCACTGTGGCTCACGCCTGTAATCCCAGCACTTTTGGAGGCTGAGGCGGATGGGTCACGAGGTCAGGAGATCGAGACCATCCTAGCTAACATGGTGAAACCCCGTCTCTCCTGAAAATACAAAAAATTAGCCAAGTGTGGTGGCACATGCCTGTAATCCCAGCTACTTGGGAGGCTAAGGCAGGAGAACCACTTGAACCCAGGTGGCAGAGGTTGCAGTGAGCCGAGATTGCACCACTACACTCCAGCCTGGGCAACAGAGTGAGACTCCATCTAAAAAAAAAAAAAAAGAAAGAAATCAAAATATAGTCAAAATATAGTGGGATGGCCGGGCGTGGTAGCTGATGCCTATAATCCCAGCATTTTGGGAGGCTGAAGCAGGCAGATCACCTGAGGTCAGAAGTTTGAGACCAGCGAAATCCGTCAATATTAAAAATACAAAATTAGCTGGGCTTGGTGGCGCACACCTATAATCCTAGCTACTTGGGAGGCTGGGGAAGGAGAATCAATTGAACCTGGGAGGCAGAGATTGCAGTGAGCCGAGATCACACCATTGCACTCCAGCCTGGCAACAGAGCGAGGCTCCACCTCAAAAAGAAAAAAAAACAAAAACAAAGTGCAGCAGAATGAGGATCTTTTGGAAAGAGTCCTGTTCCGCTGTGGCTACAATCTTTTTAAAGATTTGGCATTATACATTTTGAATGGAAAGCCTTTCTACCTTCTCCCTAACTTGAACCACAAACAACTTTTTAGAAACACCAAATTTGATTCATATTTAATATAAAGATATTCACTTTCCAGATATGCCTAGTAAGGTATACATATATCTTTACAATTCAGATTAAGAGAGACTTCATTTGTTCATGCAAAACACGTATTTAAAACACACAGCAAAGTTTCTATGCTCTGGCTGGGTATTGGCCTGCAAAGATAGATGAGACTCAGAACCTGCCCTCAGGGAACGTCAGTCCGGGGGTCTGGATTCCAGTCAACCCACATTTGAGACCTTTATCATAAAGTCATCTTTCAAACTGTAGTGCAGTACCGGTTAAGGCTGTCTCACATTGATACTCGTTCTCCCCAAAAATCTGGTATATGGCCAGGCGCAGTGGCTCACGCTTGTAATCTCAGCACTTTGGGAGGCCGAGGCAGGCGGATGACTTGACCCCAGGAGACCAGCCTGAGTGGCATGGCAAAACCTTGTCTCTACAAAAAAAAAAAAAAAATTAGCCAGGCATGGTGGTACATGCCTGTGGTCCCAACTACTCAGGAGGCTGAAGTGGGAGGATCACTTGAGCCCAGGAGTTTGAGGCTATGGTAAGCAGTGGTCACACCACTGCATTCTAGCCTGGGTGACACAACGAGACCCTGTCTCAGAAAAATTTAATTTTTAAAAAGAAAAATCCAGCATATGTGGCCCCGTAGATGCAAAACTGATATTGTGACATCAGTTACAATGTCTTGGTTTGTGGGTCCACGTCACAAAGGATTAAGCCAAAATCTAGTTGCAGGTTTGGTCAGGCAAGACTGGCTTAATCGCTGTGAATCCAGGTAGCAGGGCACAAGTGAGGCATGTTGAGCTGAGTGCAGGCACCACTGGGAAGTCCGCATGGCAATGTCAGGCTCTAGAACCCAAGCGCTGAAGCCAAGCCTGCAGCCAGTAGCAGCCACAGCTACCAACATGCTTTCCTTGCCTTTCTATCTCCCAAAAGCTCAGGCTCCATCCTGTGTTGGCTCCATTCTCTTTTTGGCCAGCTTTCCACATGTCCAGACCATGTGTAAAGACCGTGCTGGTCCCCACCCAGCTTCCTCCTCCACGTATGGAGTCTGATGTGGCTGCCTTCGCTCAGAGGAGTATAGACATCCAGGGCATGGGCGCAGGGCCCCAGCTTCAGCCTCCGTGGGCCGGGTGTACTGAGCTCACCAGCATTTCCCAAACCGCCTTCTCTTGTCTGCATCAGCACAACAGCATTTGTCGGAACTGTGGTGGAACTGCTTTGTTAAGCATGGTACTAACTACAACAGATTTTTGCTAATATTCCATATGTCTCCATTAGTGCACTTTAATTTGATATTACAAGTTCGGTGGCTAGGCCTCATGGACTTGCACAAGTTCTCATTTTAAATAGCCTACCCTGTCTTCCCTTAATATGCCAGTGCTTGTCAAATCATGTATCCTTCTTTTTGGCTTAAAAAAAGTGGGGTGGGGGGTGCTTTATGATCAGAGGAGTCACTCACATGTTATATGGAAATATTCTCCTCACTTTGTATCTTGTAAGCAAATGAGTTTCCCTGCCAAGAATGTTCTCATTCACCTGGCACCCGTATTCTTTCAGGCGGCATTGATGCAAATGTCCTGTGATTACCAAAAACACCTAAAGAACACTTCAGAGTGAGTGTTCACTAGCAGTGGGAAGCACTGCATACACCTCCCACCAAGCTGCAGAGCATTTCCAGTCAACGGGAGCATGTAGATTCATTAGTCTTCGTGACCTTCATGACAGTCAATGTGAAGCCCACCTTGACCCCCAACTTCCTTGGCCTTGGCCTTTGGGTGTGTGTTTTCTTGTGTTATACTTTCAGGGAGAAAGAGGTGTGAGAGGCAGATTCATAAGGGGGTGGCAGAATGTTCTGTAACTTCCTAACCATCACCTCCCGACAGGCTCCTCTCTGCATTATACATTCAACGTCTCTGATCCTGGCCCTGAGCCTTCACTTCCTGACAGACACCTCGATTCATCCCTGCTTGCAAACCTCCTGGCCATCTGCAGTAACCTGCCACTGTGTCCCCTCAGAGCAGATGCCCAACACCTGCAGTGAGCCTGCTCAGCCTGTATCACGTATTACTATTGTATGTCCAGTTGGCATGAGCAAGGGAACATGACAGTGGGAATCTACATTTGGTCCAATATTTTCAGTGACCTCTGTTGCAAAGAACTCAGCAAGGCCTCTCTTTGAAACACCTGTTAGAGAATTGATCCACCAAACCATGTGCTAAGCTAGATCCCTTCTACATGTGCAGGGGCTCACCGTGGACATAACATATAGCTGTCAGGCCTGCTGGGACATTCCACTTCGCTGCTCCTTAGACTAGGATTCAGTAAGAAACCAGGGGTTGGCATTTAGGTGAACTGATCAAATCAAAGGACAGGATGCAAACTGGATCAAGACAGTTGTTTTCCATTGAAACAGTAGCTCTGGAGTGCAGATGTCTGAAACTCCCCCAACACTGTAGAAAGGAACCCTTCTGTGTTAGGCACTTGCACTGTCAAACACTGGAAAAGCCATGAAGACAGGGAGTGTTGAGAAAATTGAGGATGATGTTGTGCTTTTATTTTATTTTATGTTTAACATATTTGAGACAGTGTCTCACACTATCACCCAGGCTGGAGTGCAGTGGCATGATTGCAGCTTACTGCAGCCTCCGCCTCTGGGTTCAAGCAATTTTCCTGCCTCAGCCTCCCCAGTAGCTGAAAATACAGGCACCTGCCACCACACCTGGCTAATTTTTTTATTTTTAGTAGAGACAGGGTTTTACCATGTTGGCCAGGCTGGCCTCGAACTCCTAACCTCAGGCAATCCTCCTGCCTCAGCCTCCCAAAGTGCTGGGATTACAGGCATGAGCTACTGCTTCCGGCCGATGTTGTACTTTTAAAGTCAAACAACTCTAATGGCCTTTTCAATTTTATCATTCTTTTCTCTGGAGGCACCATGGAGTGAAGCAAGGAGGGCCAGACCAGGAGATCAAGACCTGGTGCTGTTTGTGGTTTGCAGTGTGGCCCTGGCCAAATCACGTGGCCTCTCTAAATCTAAGTTTACTTGTCTGTGGAAATGGGAATAATAAAGTCTGCCCCTTTTAAGCTGCTTTGTGAACAATGAAGCTCTACACCAGCATATGTCATTGGCCATGTGGCTGAGACCCAGGATTGGACATCAGAAAGCTTTCCTGGGTGTGTAACCTTGGGAAAGTCATTGGTTTTTCTGAGCCCCAGTATTCCTCCTTTGCAATAGGGGTAATAATAGCTGCCCTTCCCACCTCACAGGATCAAATAGTGTAAGGTGTGTGAAAGAGACATAAACTGTGGGGTTTTAACCCACAGAAATCCTGGGGCTGCTTTAAAAGTTGCTGACCCCGAGGGCAGGGCTGATTGAAGACTCACTTCTTGGCCAGGTGTGGTGGCTAATGCCTATACTCCCAGTACTTTGGGAGGCTGAGGTGGGCAGATCACCTGAGGTCCGGAGTTCGAGACCAGCCTGGCCAACGTGGTAAAACCATCTCTACTAAAATAGAAAAATTAGCCAGGCACAGTGGCAGGCACTCGTGCTCAGCTACTGGGGAGGCTGAGGCAGGAGAATCGCTTGAACCAGGGAGGTGGAGGTTGCAGTGAGCCAAGATGGCACCACTGCACTCCAACATGGGCAACAGAGCGAGACTCTGCCTTAAAAAAAAAAAAAAAGACACTTCTCCCTCAGGACCTGAAACTTCTCACTTGCTGTATCCCTTCCACCATCCTCCTTTCTCCACCCCAGACTTCTTCCTTCCCTGCTCCTTCCTTGGTCTTGGATGCACTACGTTGCCTTTGTTCTCCTGTGATATGTCAGGCAACTTCTGCGTTTCACTCCGGGGTGGCTCCATTTCAGATCCCTCTGAAACAATTTCTATATATAGTTGGTAATAAAATGTGGGTTATTTTGAGAGGAAAGCGAAAGCCGCCGTGTGGGTTCCTGTTCACCACCATGGCGCTGGTGACCCCAAAACCAGAGGAGCAACTTTTGCTCTTCAGAATGAATGTAAAGCTGGCCCACAGTCACAGTGGCTTTTCCAAACAGCCTGTTTCTACTTACTCATTGCTTTCCCCAAAACCTGTGGAGTGGAAAGGGGGTGACATTTTATTCTTTAAATTAGATGGATGGATGGATGGCTGAGGCATTAGGTTTAAGACCACCCAGCAATTTAACATTTCTTACTTGGCCAGCCATGGTGCTGAAGCCTGTAACCCCAGGACTTTGGAGGCCCAGGCAGGAGGATTGCTTGAGGCCAGGAGTTCAGGACTAGACTGGGCAACATAGTGAGACTCTGTCTCTATAAAAACTTTAAAGATTAGCCAGGCATGGTGGCAAATATCTGTATTCCCAGCTATTTGGGAGGCTGAGGCAGAAGGATTCCTTGAGCCCAGGAGTTCAAGGCTGCAGTGAGCTATGATGGCACCACTGCACTCCAGCCTGGGCAACAGAGCAAAACCTTGTTTCTAATTAAAACAGCAAAAAAGTTTCTCACTTTTACCTCCACACCCAGGTTCTCTTGGAATTGTTTTCTAAACTCCTCAGGTAACTGAAATTATATCTGTTTAATTCTCTTGGTCCTACAATGAAATACTGCTTGATGCACTCTGGGGAAAAATGGGAAAGCCTGTTAAATAGGCAATTTAAGAAGTGTTTCTGCCGGGCATAACGGCTCATGCTTGTAATCCCAGTGCTTTGGAAAGCCAAGGCAGGAGGATTGCTTGAGGCCAGGAGTTTGAGACCAGCCTGGTAGCGAGACTTCGTGTCAACAAAAGATTTAAAAATTAGCTAAGTGCAGTGGTGCGGCTGTTCAGGAGGCTGAATCAAGAGGATTGCTTGAGCCCAGGAATTCAAGGATACAGTGAGCTCTGATGGCACCACTGCACTTCAGCCTGGGTGGCAGAGCAAAAGTTCTCTAAAAAAGAAAGAAAGAAAGAAAAATTCATCCAGCATGTCCCTTTCTTCTCCTATGGGATTTGCCAACTAAGAAATTCCAGTGCTCCTGCCATCACCCCCCGCTGTGCAGCAAAGCCTCCACATTTGCAAAACTAAGTCAATCTCTAAAAGATGCCTCAAGGAAGCACCCAGTTCCTTCTGCTAATAACCACAGTGTGTCATGTGACACCTCCCCCTCCCCCCAACCAGTTCTCTCTGAAAACTACCCACCCACCCCACCAGTAAAGTAGCATGACGTCTGTCCTTCAGCTGCCAATATCTACGTTTCCTTCAAGGTGGTTATCTTTTGCTTTTGTTATTTAAGTTCTTTATTTTTAATTGTTACCCGATTGCTTTGGGGCTTGCATAAACAGTTAACAAAAACACTTGCACGAGGCAGCCGGTTCGCTTTCAGTGCTTGTTGTTCTTGGCACTGGGTCAGTTCTATGAACTTCTGGTGTCCAACTGGTAGGACCTGAAACTCTGTGTTTAACAAGTGCCTGTAGTCAAAACAGTTGGCGTGTGCAAGCACAGATAGCTGGTATTGACTGCAGCTGGTCAGCCGTCGGGCTGTGCACCGTGCAGAATACCGAATCGCGTTGCTCTGTTTTGGGGTTGGGCTCTGTTGTTGTTTAATTGTTGCAGGTTTTTTTCCTCCTTTTTCTTTCTTTTTTTTTTTTTTTTTTTTTTTTGATGACATCCGTGCTAATGTGGATCGCTTCAGGTTCCAAAAGTACAACATGTTTACAGTCGCCGTAGCATCAGATTAAGTTGGCAGCCTGAGTCTCTCTGTAAGTGGTTTTAGTTTACATTTCTTCTTCTAGCAGGATGTTTTGCATAATTTTGCTGATCCTGGGTTATTTATAGACTTTTTTTGAAGAAACGGGGATGCATGAGAGTTTCTGTTCCAACTGTGGAAAGTGAAATTTATTTCTTCACTGAGAGAAACGGTGGTGACTGTGCAGCAGAGGGTTGTTGTAGCTCTTGGTGATTAATTTCTTAGGGGTCACTTGATAACGTTCTGGAGTGTCCTAGGACGTGTTGTTTTCCTTTAGTCGTTCACAAACGGAGTAAAATGAAAGTAATGATGCCATTTCCTCTGGGGCGCTCCTCGAGGGTGGATGCAGTGATTGGGTATTGTTTCAAACATCTGAAATGAGTTTACACTGGTTGTTTTGTCAAACTAACGGGAGCAGTGGCAGCTGGTGACCGAAAACCTGCCCAAGGGCTGGTCTGAAGGACTCAGAGACATGGGGGAGGGAGACAGAGGAAGGACAGACACAGGGAAGTTCCTGGATCTTAGTTTGTCCCCACCTAAATGACAGCAATATGCAGACATTTGTAACCTTTTTAAAAGCATGATTGACTGCAAGATGGCATGCCGGCTCATGCTTTATCACTGTGATTTTCTGGCCTGGTGGTAGCATCTTTGGGGGCCCGTGTGCATGTTTGAATAAGAACTAAAGCTTAGCAAAAATGCTAAGCCAGAATTAGCACTCTATAAAAGGGTTTCCTGTAATATTTACTAGAACAGTTGGCTAAAAATTGCCGTGCTTGGCCCACTGAATGGCTGTGTAATTAAATCAGCCCTTGATATTGTACCTTGAGCACCTCCCATCTCCGAGGCTGCCTCTCCTGGAATTTGCATGGGTAAGTAGCGCGTTCATCAGCATAATGAGTGTGGAGTCCCAGTCTAATGGTCGGGGAGAACCTTGTAAATGAGACACTTCATTGTGCCTCCGGTTAAATATTTTAAACTAAACAAGTCGAAAAAGAAGCAGAAGACAACAAACATCATTTAGGCCTCATGGAAGGCCCTCTGAGGAGCGGGTCTGCTTAGATCCAGGACTTAGAGTCCCACACAGATGAGCCCAACCCCCACCCCCAGCATCACTGACACACGTGAATGAGAACGGACAGTGAAAACGGAAATTTCCAAGGTGGTAAATGTGACCATTAGGCTGAGGCTTGACATAGTTCTTACTGCTGAGTGCTGTCAAGAGCGGATTTCTTTTCTCCTCCATGTTTCTCTCATTCATATAAAAGTGCTTTTTTTTTTTTTTTTTTTGTCTCTAACCTTGCAGAGAATAATGATGAGGCTGCCTTGCTTTCGGTCTTTGACGTTTAGAGTGTGTCCCGTGCTTTTTCACGCTGGCCCCACCACCAAGCTGGCGGGGCCCAAGTCCAGCCCTTTGGCCCTGGTAGGAAAAGCCTGGCTTTGGGGCCTGGCACACACAGGGGAGCTGAGAGGCTGGAACTCAGGCTCAGACATGATCTTTCAGACCTTCGCCTCCTCATGCCCCATCTGCTCTGGGCTAACTGGCTACAACCCGATGCTAAGGGACTCTTTGTTCTAATTTGATTCAAATCTGCCCCTGTGGATGAGGCCCCTGTTCCACTTCCCTGAGCCTCCTCCGTATGTCAGGTTGGGACAGGGAAGACTTTAGGCCTACCTTCGGAAGGCCACAGGCTTGAGGTGTGTGTGTTGGTTTGTATGCTTCTCAGCTAGGAATGATTATGGGGGCTCCCACCCCGCTGTGTCAATAACTCTTACAGTCAAAGTGAATGGAAAGATGTGAAGAGAACTTACAGGCCTTTATGTTGGAGCTGGGAAGAGTGGCAGTGAATACCGAAAGGCTTTTGCATTTGAATGGGCCAAACCCGCCCACCCTGCCTTCCTTGGGAAAGTAAAGGCCCCTCAGCTCTGTCTCCTAGAGCACATCGCCCCTCCCAGCCCCTGCAAACATTGGCCTACTAATACCTTAGAAACACCCTCCTCCCTCACTCTGATTCTTCCCTCCAGCCTAGCCCCATGACCTAGCTGCTGTTTAAATGTAATTGATCCAGAGCAACTGGACCGCTTAGCAGCAGTGAGTATTCATGAGCCCACCTCTTCTCTCTTGGCCCTGGGGAAGTAGTTCTGTCCACCCTACACTCAGGGGAGACCCAAGCATTTAGGCGGAACCTAGAGACCAGTGAATTCCCAGCCAAAGGCAGCACTGGGCCAGATGGTCCATATAATTCTGTCAAACCTGTGAGAGTCAGCTACCTCACTTTGCCATCAGTCCATTCACCCCCCCACCCCGAGGACTTGTCTTCTGGAAAAACAGCCATGACATGTAGATGAATCAGGACCAGGAATCAGATTACTTTTTGGGTAAAAGGTGAAACAAGCAAGTAAGCTGATAAAAGGAGTTGGTCACTGCCAGTCTATAGCCTGGAGTCACACCTTTTCAGACCAGCTACTAACACCTGCTCCGTGTACTTGTAGACTACCTCAGCTTCAGGGCTCCAGGACAGGCAGGCTTTGGCAGGTGTCAGGGATTGGGAGATTTGCCCCACGACGACCTTGCTGTTACTGACAATGGGTTCTTGGGCCCTCTGTGCAATAGAAATTGACATGAGGCCAAAAGTGTCTTCCCAGACAAGTCTTCACTGGACCTTATGCCCAGGCATAAGGGAGAGAAAGAATTCCCCAACTGACTCTCTGAAAAGAGCCGATTGGGAGTTTATTTTTTTGACACAGGGTCTTGCTCTGTTGCCTGGGCTAGAGTGCAGTGGCACGATTATGGTTCACTGCAACCTCTACCTCCTGGGCCCACGTGATCTTCACACCTCACCTTCCCAAGTAGCTGGGGCTACAGGCGCGTACTACTATGCCCAGCTAATTTATGTATTTTTAGTAGAGATGAGGTTTTCCCCATGTTGCCCAGGCTGATCTCAAATTCCTGAGCTCGAATCATCACCCACCTCAGCCTCCCAAAGTGCTGGGATTACTGGCATGAGCTACTGCACCCAGCCCCAGTTGGGATTTTTTATTAGGCAAAGTACGGGAATTGATATCAGGGTCGGGTATGCAGGCTGGGCTGGGCAAAACGTGTGAGGGGTGGAGTATGCAAGTCAACGTACCTGGTTATGTTGATTACTCATGGGCCACCTGGTGGACTGACCAGCGACTACAAGGCTGTAAATCAGTTGTTCAGCATTCCTTCCTGAGGTGGGACACTCCACAACCTTGGTTTCGGTATTTTGGATCTTTTAAGTCCAGTTCCTGGAATTCTTTAAGTAAAAGGCATGGTTAAACATTATGAGAGCACCGAAGAACAATATAGAATGGTTTCTTTCTTTGTATGACTGAAGTGTTGGGGTGAGTGGACATGGTGTCAGTGAGGTGGTGGTGTGGGTGTCGTGGTCAGTGGGAATGAATGAAAGAATGCCCTTGTGTGGATAGCTGAAGCCAGGCTGCATTCCTGCTCTGTCACACTCCTCAGTCACGCAGCCCAAGGAGGAGGATGCTTCCGAGCTGCACCTGGGCCTCTACCTCCATCCCATGCTTTTTCTCCCTGATCTGGCAAACATGCATTTTTTTTAGGTGAACCAATTGCCCTGGTATGATAGGGCTGTCAAAACAAAATGCAACAGCCTGGGTGGCTTCAACAACCACAATTTATTCTCTCATAGTTCTGAAAGCTGGAGGTCCAAGATTCAGGTGCCAGCAGGTTTGTTTTCTCCTGAGGCCTCTTCTTGGCTTGCAGATGGCTGCCCTCTTGCCGCCTCTTCATGTGGTCCTCTCTTTGGACCTGTGCCATTGGCATTCCTTCCTTTCCTTAAGGACACCTGTCCTACCGGATTAGGGCCCCATCCTAGTGGCCTCATTTTAACTTAGTCACCTCTTCAAAGACTTTCCCTCCAAATGTGCTTACATTCTCGGGTACTAGGGATTAAGACTCCAACATATGAAGTCTGAAGTGGACCAATTTAACCCATAATCGACCAAGCCTGGTCCTGCCTCAGTATCCGAACATTGTAGGAACCTCCATGCTGTACAGATTCATCTGGGAGTTTATTCCTCTCATGCATGAGTTTACAGAACCAGGCGCCATCTCTATATGGGTGCATAGTCAAAGGAAATGTGATGAGCGAAAGACAGGAATATGTTTTAAAGTCGTCAGTGGCTGTGAAAGACTAAGTTAGCTTCCATGTGGCTGATGATGATTCTTAGGTGACGTGGCAGCCCACCTGTCTCCAGAGAGACTCTTGTTAGGGGTAGGTTGAGTAACGGTAGCTTGTGGACCTGTAGACTCCAGAAACTATGTCAGGAATTGTTACCTTCCCTTCTGGGCCCCTTCCCTCCCACCTCCTTTCTGGGCCAACTCCCTGATCTGTTAATAGATTCATTGGCATAAACCTCTCAGTGTCTTGCCAACAATTACATATAGATACAGACGGTGCCTGACTTACAATGGTTTGACTTACGATTTTTTGGTTTCAAGGTGGTACAGAAGTAACATGCCTTCAGTAGAAACTGTACTTTAAGTACCCATTAAGTACCCATGTAACCATTCTGTTTTTCATTTTCAGTACAGTATTCAATACATTACATGAGATATTCAACACTTTATTATAAAATGGGTTTTGTGTTAGGGGATTCTGCCCAACTGTAGGTTATATTTTGAGCACATTTAAGATAGAGTAGGCTAAGGCTGTGATGTTCAGTAGGTTATTGCATTAAATGCTTTTTGTTGTTGTTGTTGCGACGGAGTTTTGCCCTTGTTGCCGAGGCTGGAGTGCAGTGGCATGATCTTGGCTCACTGCAACCTCCACCACCCAGGTTCAAGCGATTCTCCTGCCTCAGCCTCCCGAGTAGCTGGGATTACAGGCACCCACCACCATGCCCGGCTAATTTTTGTATTTTTAGTAGAGATGGGGTTTCACCATGTTGGTCAGGCTGGTCTCAAACTCCTGACCTCAGGTGATCCAACCACCTGGGCCTCCCAAAGTGCTGGGATTACAGGCGCGAGCCACTGTGCTGGCCCTTAAATGTATTTTTGACTTATGATATTTTCAATTTATGATGAGTTTATCCAGATATAACCCCATTGTAAGTCAGAGAACATCTCTGGATATATTTTTTCGATCTGCCCCTAGCACTGATTCCCCTTGAAAGTTGGGAATCTAACCTTAGATGGATGAGGAGAGGGAAATTAATTTATGTCAGTTATTGCCTTCCATCTTAATGCTGCTCTCTTCCCAGGGGCATGTGGTTGGCCATGCCATTTCTTCCCCTGCTGTGGGATATCCTTGACACTGAGACTGTAAGGGCCAACAGGTGGCCCCTGACCATGCTTTGCAAAATGTTTCCAAGATTGCTTTTAGCAAAGACCATTTCCTCCTTGAAGACACCAACATCCTCAGCTGGAGTGAGAACAGGGTTTCTGAGGACCTGCCCTGAGAATGTCAGAGCCTAAAGCCTGATGTTGTTAGAAACCCGGTGGCTCACGCCTATAATCCCAGCACTTTAGGAGGCCAAGGCGGGTGGATCACGAGGTCAAGAGATCGAGACCGGGCCGGGCGCGGTGGCTCAAGCCTGTAATCCCAGCACTTTGGGAGGCCGAGGCGGGTGGATCACGAGGTCAAGAGATCGAGACCATCCTGGTCAACATTGTGAAACCTCGTCTCTACTAATACAAAAAAATTAGCTGGGCATGGTGGCGCGTGCCTGTAATCCCAGCTACTCAGGAGGCTGAGGCAGGAGAATTGCCTGAACCCAGGAGGCGGAGGTTGCGGTGAGCCGAGATCGCGCCATTGCACTCCAGCCTGGGTAACAAGAGCGAAACTCCATCTCAAAAAAAAAAAAAAAAGAGATCGAGACCATCCTGGTCAGCAAGGTGAAACCCCGTCTCTACTAAAAAATACAAAAATTAGCTGGGCATGGTGGCGCACGCCTGTAGTCCCAGCTACTCGAGAGGCTGAGGCAGGAGAATTGCTTGAACCCAGGAGGCGGAGGTTGCAGTGAGCCGAGATCGCGTCATTGCACTCCAACCTGGGTAACAAGAGCGAAACTTCGTCTCAAAAAAAAAAGAAAAGAAACCACCATCAGGGTGGACGCTCAGGGATTGGTTGGGGTCAAGCCATAGGGGAGCTAAAAGCAACCCTCATGGCCCTTCATCACCTGCCGGTTCCCTGCTGCTGATATTCAGGTCCTGATCTCAACAAGGAGACCGTGGAGAGACACTGTTCCCACAGGCTGAGGGGCCCCTCTGCAAGCATGGTGAGAAGACCCATTACTTTTTCTTTATTAGCCAGCTTCAGCTCTGGTCTGAGATGAAAGAGGGGTAACTGCTACTGGGAGAGATCAGGAATCTCAATATCTCAGTAATCCAGCTGCTGTGTGCTGAAAGACCTGTTCCTCCTGGCAGCCTGAGGACATCTATAGGTTCCTCCCTGGCTTCACAGACAGGTTTCTGCCAATGGAAATGGTATCTTGACTTATTTATAACAGTAATCATCATAGTCTTCTTTTATGTTTTGCATAGTCTGACTGAACTTTGAAACCTCTTTTACATGCCTGATGTCATTGACTCCTCCCTATAGCAATGGAGGCGGCAGGTAGTGCTAACCTCAGCATGGATGTTCTGGAAGGAGAGCCAGGATTTGGACTCCTGCTCTTGGATGTCAGTGCTCCTTCTATTGATTACAGCTACCTTTTCTTTTCTTTTTTTTTTTTTTTTTTTTTGAGATGGAGTTTTGCTCTTGTTGCCCAGGCTGGAGTTCGATGGCACAATCTCGGCTCACTACAACCTCCACCTCCTGGGTTCAAGTGATTCTCCTGCCTCAACCTCCCAAGTAGCTGGGATTATAGGCATGTGCCACTACGCCTGGCTAATTTTGTATTTTTAGTAGAGACAGGGTTTCTCCATGTTGGCCAGGCTGGTCTTGAACTCCCGACTTCAAGTGATCCACCCACCTCAGTCTCCCAAAGTGCTGAGATTACAGGCGTGAGCCACTGCGCCTGGCCTGATTACAGCTTTCTAATGGCTGTATATGGTGGCCAATAAGGAAGGTCACTTGTCTGGGAATTGCAAAACCATTTATTATTATTATTATATCTCTTCTCAGTAATAAAGGCAATGTTGGACTGCTCATTGTGTGTAATACCCACTTGAAGAGCTTCACACTTAACCTTCACATCCAACAGTAAGAGAAGGGCTATCCTTGGTCCCATCCATCAAAGTCACCCACGAGATCCTACCAGGAAGATGAAGAAATGTGAGCCATATGAGACACCTGCCCTGAATGGCACACGGTTCGGTACAGCCACACCTCAAGAGCGCTGTTCACAGGCCACTGTCGCACTGAGGGATGTATCGAGGTGCCGACTTGGGACGGTCCTCTTCCACGTTGTGTCTGAGCACTTGGAAGGATACTGGCATTGATGGCAGGCCGATCGAGTTTTCAGGTGGTAGATTTGGGAGGGAAAGCAGATTATGTTAATGAATCAGAGTCCAAAAAGATCTCAACAGACTGGAGCAGTAGACTGAATCCAACAAGATGACATTTTTAAAGGATACCTGTGGATATGCAGCTTGGCAGCAAAATGTGTGAAATAAAACTTAGGGATGAGGCAGCTGTCAGAAATTTAAAAATCTAGATTGGATCTATAGCTACATTAATAGGAGAATAATGTCCAGAACAGACCATGAGGAGCTGGTCAACCCCCACCCCCGTAACGCTGAGTTCCCAAATCTGAGTTCCGTGGTCTGGGAAGAACAACAAGAAAACCGAGACCAGGGAGTAATGAAGATGCTGTTTTGTGAGGAGCAGGTTAAGATGTCTCAGGGTGTTTAGCCTGAGAGAAGCAAGTTTCAAGGAACAAATATTTGGCAAGATGTTCCATGGAAGGGGGATTAGACTGGTTCATAGTGACTCCCACAACGCAGGCATGGCATTCGTGAGTAGCCATTACATGGGAGCTTGGCATAAGGGAGAACTCTCTAACGGTCAGGACTGAACTCGGGAGGTGCCACTAAACTGGCACACCGCTTACCTGGCGCAACACTTACTTGGCTCACTGCTTGCCTGATGCACTGCCCTAGATAGAGTCTGCAGTGAAGCTGTGCCTGGCAGCCCCTGGGCGGGAGTGTGGGTGAGCGGCTGCAGTCCTGGAGAAGGGGGCCTGCAGAGAATGCTTACCTGTGGGGTTTCTCTTGCCTGTTGAGAGTCTGTTAGTCCCAACTTAAAGGTCTAAGACTTGGGTCCGTGGGAGAGTAATGATCCCTTTATGGAAATGATGGCTGTATCAGGGATGAACCAGCAAGTTGGCAGGAGAAAGAGCTGTGCCTCGGTGTCCCATTTGTAAATAGCTAGTGGAGCCTGTGTGTGTGTGTGTGTGTGTGTGTGTGTGTGTGTGTGTGTGTGTGTGTGGTGGTGGTGGTAGTGGTGGTGCTGGTTGTTTGAATTCAGGGTTTTTGTTTGTTTGTTTTGAGATGGAATCTCACTCTGTAACCCACCCACGCTGGAGTGCAGTGGCACAATCTCAGTTCACAACCTCCACCTCCCATGTTCAAGTGATTCTTCTGCCTCAACCTGCTGAGTAGCTGGGATTACAAGTGTGCACCACCACACCCAGCTAATTTTTGTATTTTTAGTAGAGGCAAGGTTTCACCATATTGGCCAGGTGGGTCTAGAACTGCTGACCTCAAGGGATCTGCCCACCTTGACCTCCCAGAGTTCTGGGATTGCAGGCATGAGCCACCCTGCCTGGCCCTGAATTCAGGTGTTCTTTATTTTACGAAGTAAGGGCACTAAAACCAAAACAACACCCAGTAGAGAGTAACAAAGCTATCACAACCAGTCTATCTTCACTATCAATACGAAGAGGAGATTCTAATGCAGAAACATAGGGAGGACATAAACTCTGACAAATCTGTATGCACATGTGCATATATGTGCATGTGTTTGTTTATATATCACATTGTTTAACACAAATTAACACTTCTTTGTAGACCCAAATTGGTAGCGTTTGGGAACTGCTGTCTTAGAGCGCCTGTTTGCTGTATCCTGCTGGCTGCCTTAAATACTGTAACTTAAAAATTACCTCCTTTAAGTGATTCCAGAAAGGGCTTTAAAGGTAACTCAGTTATCTTGAAACTAATTGTTCTGCTGTAGATTATCCTTGCTCTTTCTTTCTGCAGGCTTTTTTAAAATTGGGATGAAATTCACCAAACATAAAACTAACCGTTTTAAACTGAACAATTCAGTGGCATTTAGTACGCTGGCAACATTGCACAACCAGCACTTCTATCTAGTTCCAAAGTGTTTCATCACTCTAAAATAAAACCTCATACCCATTAAGCAGTTACCCGCCCCCCATCATACAGACCCTGCTAATCACCAATCTGCTTTTCGTATCTGCGGATTTACCTATTCCATTTCATTTAAATGGAATCATATATATATTATATATATCTATGTATGTATATACACACATACACACACACTTATATATAAAATATATATATGTAAAACCTTTCGTGTGTGGCTTCTTTCACCTACCATCATGTTGTTGAGACTCATTTGCGTTGTAGCATGTATCATGCGTGCTTCATTCCTTTTTATGGCTGAGTATTCTTTTGTTGTATGTATACAGCACCGTTTTTGTTCATCCGCTCATCTATGGATGGGCATTTAGGTTTTTTCCAACTTTTTGGCTCTTGTGAGTAGAGCAGCTATGAACATTTGTGGACACGGATTTCTGTGAGTATCTGTTTTCAGTTCCTTTGGATATATACCTAGGAGTAGAATTTTGGTCCATATGGTCATTCTATATTTAACTTTTTTTATTTAAAAGAATTAATTGTGATGAAATACACGTAATGTGACATTTACCCATCTTAATTTTTAACGTACCATTCTGTGGCATTAAGTATCTTCACGTTGTTATGCAACCATCACCACCATCCTCTCCTGAACTCTTTTTTTTTTTTTTTTCTGAGATATTATCTAGTTCTGTCACCCAAGCTGGAGTACAGTGATCTTGGCTCACTGTAGCCTCCACCTCCTGGGTTTAAGCCATCCTCCAACCTCAGCCTCACGAGTAGCTGGGACTACAGGTGCACGCCACCACACCCAGCTAATTTTGTATTTTTTCGTAGAGGCAAGGTTTTGCCATGTTACTCAATCTCCTGAGGTGAAAGGATCCTCCTACCTCAGCCTCACAAAATGCTGGGATTACAGGTGTGAGCCACTGTGCCCAGCCTTCTCCTGAACTCTTGATCTTGGAAAACTGAAACTCTGTACCCATTGAAAAATAACTCCCCATTCCTCCTCCCTTGCAAGCCCTGGCATCCGCCATTCTGTCTATGAATTTGACTATCTAGTACCTCATATGAGTGGAATCATACATTATTTGTCTTTTTGTGACTGGAATATTTCACTTAGTGTAGTGTCCCCGAGGTTTGTCCAGGTTGTAGCATGTGTCGAAATTTCTTTTATGGCTGAATAACATTCCATTATGGATATATACCACGTTTTGTTTCTCTGTTCATTCATTGATAGACACTTGAGTTGCTTCCACCTTTTGGCTATTGTGAATAATACTGAGATATCAGTTCTTTTGTGTATAGATCCAGAAGTGATATTGCAAGATCATGTGATGACTCTGATTCTTTAAGGAATCACCTTGTTCTTCATAGTGGCTTCACCATTTTACATTCCCACCAACAGTGCACCAGGGGTCCTGTTTCCCCACATCCTCACCAAGACTTATTTTTATTTTTGTTTAACAGCCATCCCAGTGGGTGTGAAATGATAAGTCACTGTGATTGCGATTTGCACATCCCTAATGACTAGTGACTGGAGAGCATTTTTTCATATGCTCTTGTCAGCCACCTATATATCTTCTTTAGAGGAGAACTATCTATTCAAGTCTTCTGCCCTTTTTCTTTTTTTTTTTTTTTTTTGTTTTTGAGATGGAGTCTTGCTCTGTCACCCAGGCTGGAGTGCAGTGTCATGATCTTGGCTCACTGCAACCTCCTGGGTTCAAGCCGTTCTCCTGCCTCAGCCTCCTGAGTAGCTGGGACTACAGGTGCGTACCACCACACTCAGGTTATTTTTGTATCTTTAGTACAGATAGGGTTTCACCCTATTGGCCAGACTGGTCTCGAACTCCTGACCTTGTGATCCACCCACCTCGGCCTCCCAAAGTGCTGAAATCACAGGTGTGAGCCACCACGCCCAGCCCTTTGCCCATTTTTGAATTGGGTTGAGCCTGCCTGTGTTTTTATTTAGAGTTATGTTTCTAAACTTGCTGCTCTTCAGAAGCTAGAATAAATATTGCATCTTATTATCCTAAGCCACATGTTTGCTGAGAACTTAGGCTGCCTGAGGTGTAAGGCCACCAGGAGCCTACATGGGCACCCGAGATGAGGAGGGAGAGCAGGGCTGCAGGAAGCAGGGGCCAGTGCTCTAGAAGGTCCAGATGGTTCTGGGAGAGCTGGCCCAAGGGCAGCTGTTCCCATCTCCGTTTTCCAGGTCATCCTGGAACTCTTTGCAGATATATTAGGAAAGCAACTCACGTTTGTCTCTGGAAAGACTCGGGTTCCCAGGCCTGGGGCCTGCCCTTTCATCTGTGTTTCTTCTAAACATTGCAACATCCAGCAGGCCTCTACTCCACAGTCCCCTGGGTGAGTGAAATGTGCCTAAGGGCCCTTGACCTGCTAACCTCGGGTTGGGGAACAATGCTCACAGCCTAACTCTTGGGAGCAGATAATCTCCAGCCAAAGCTGCAAATGACTGAAAAGGAGGACTGGTCAGATGGGTGGTCAGCTTACGCCCCCTCGGCACCCCCCAGCTACATTCCAAACAAATGGTTCTGCTTTGCCAGCCAGCACAGCTCCCTCCCAATCTGAAACCGATGAATTCTCCTCAATTCTGGGAAGAAACTCTGTCAAAAAGAGGGGAAAAGGAAGCCAAGAACCCAGAAGTCCAAAGTCATGTTCTCCCAGAATAATTTTCCCACTGGAGGCTCACTGTCTCTGGCTTTGGTTATGTTTTCAAGTGGCTGAAGGGATGGTCCCAACAGGAGGCTACCTTACATAGGCAGTCATTATAATGACCTCTCTATTCTTGCTAATGCGTAGGAGGCTCTCCCTGGCATGTGTGTGCCGGGAGCAAACGTGTGAGCGTGACATGAGGAGATGTGTCTTCCCACAGTCCAAAATTCTCCAGGAAAGTCAAACTTTCTGAGTCTTGGAAAACTTTTGTATCTTAAAGATTTGTGTTGCATTCTCTTTACTAAAAGGCATATGCCCCTTAGCTAGGGTTGATTTAATATTCATCAGGTAATAACCAGGTTTTACAAAGAAATGTCAGATGCCACACAGGAGAGGTCCTAGTAGAAGATAAAGATGCGCAAAACATACTTTGCTAATTTTTTTTTAAATTGAGGTGAAATTTGCATCACAGAAAATTAACCATTTAAAGTGTGCTGCTATTCAGTGGTATTGCGTACATTCACAATGTTGGGCAACCAGCAGCCCCCAAAGGAGACCCTGTGCCCGTTAAGCAGTCACTACCTCCGCCTTCTGCAAGCCTGCCCCTGACAACCACAAATCTCTGTCTGTCTCTGTGATTTTACCTATTCTGGACATTTCGTATAAAGGGAATCACGTAACATGTGGCCTTTGTGAACCATTGTTTTGCTAGGCATTCTCCCTGCTCCCAAGTCTGCAGTTTTTGGCCAAGATCAGGGAGGAAACTTTCTAAATATCCAGAATGAATGAAAGCTCCCTGCTTAAATCAATAGTTCCAGCCACCCACAAAAGTATTTTCCAATCATTATAATGACTGCTCTAAAGCATAGTGCTTGGTATTGAAGTGGACTCTGCCTATCAGGATGGACAGGCCAGAGCGAAGGGGGAGTGGGAATGCCCGAGGCATCTTCAGGCTGCCTGGGGACCCTGGACCCAGGCCAGACAGACAGCAGCTCCAGGGCTGCGGTAAGGCCCAGCCCTGCACACACAGCGCTGGCTCTCATGCACCTCTGAGGAGCCTGCTGCTTCTGACCACACCTTGTGTGTGCGGTTCAGGAAAACCCAAGTTCATCTGCCAAATTCAGGATACAACCCTGACTTTTCCGGGCTTTTCTTTCTGCCTTTCCCTAATCTCATCTGGGCGTGCTCTCTTAAAGGGGAAGTGGTGCGTTCTGACTGGCCAGGGCCCTTATCCAGGAGCCAGGAAACGTCTACTACCACGAGTCGCGTTGCCCAGCGTGTCACTGGCTCAGCCTCCTTATCCAAACGGCAAGGCAGCCTCCCCGGGATGTGTAAGTGTGAGCGCAGGGCACGAGGGCCACACAGGACGGTGTGGGGCTGAGCGCAGGTCACGGAACAGAGAACCTGGCAGGCGGAGCATGCTGGCAGCCCACGAGCCATTTAGCAAGATGAGTGTTAGCATAGACAGCGCTCTTGCTCTGTGGGCTGGAGCTGGAGCCGAGACAGGGCTGAGGCGGGGAGCGGGGAGAGTGGCTGCCTCAGAAAGAGGTCAGGAGTAGGAGGCTGGGTTGGGGACCAGTCTATTTTGGACAACCCTTCTGGATGCACCAGCCTCAGGCCTGAAAAGGAGTGGAGTGGAAAATTTTCCAGCACACCTTTCAGAGCACTGGGAAGCCAGCTGCAGTGAACCTTCCCCGTGTGTCAACCCCACTTCCCCGCGTTTATGTCCGTGTATTTATCTACTCAGGGCACTTATCTACTCAGCCATGGCGTTTCTTTGTTGTTTTTCTATGCAATTTGTGTTAAGACGTGTTTGGGGTCCTTTCTATTCAAACTGCATAAATTGCTTGAAACCAGCACCCTGGTTTTTTCCTTCTTTCCTGGCCACGCATGGTCCTTGTCCAGTGCGTGCACGCTGCAGGCCCTGAGTCAACACGGGCGTCTGGCCCACAGGTGGACCGACCGGCTCACTAGGATGCTGGGTGGTGTGTCTGGCTGGTTTCGAGCTAGGGCTCTGTTTCCTGTGTGCCTCGCGAAATCAAGGGGCAAATGCACACCGACTCACGCTCACAGTCAGCTCCTAACTAGATGCTACCAGTGAGTGACTGGTGGCAGGAAAATAGACCCTCGCTGTGTTTTAGGTTCCTTTCTGTCCTGGGTGTGTGTTTGTATGGTAGGGCAGGTTGATCTTAAATCATGTAAAAAGTTTTGTTTTCACCAAAGTAACTCAGACCTTTTGCTTCTAAAGAAGGAAGAGATAAGGGGGTGAGAAAGGAAAAAAAAAAGTGTGTGTCTCTGTACGCATATGTTGACAGGGCACAACCACACCCTACTTCAAGACAACTTCCTGTTTGCCGCTGCCAACTGCCACTCCAAGAAGAACAGAAATGGTTCCGTTATTAGTGGCTGCTGTAGGACCATGACGGTCGATGGGGTGAGAGGCTCTGAGCGATGCCGTGAGCTTAGCAGTCAATGGAGTCTTTTCACCTTCTCTTGTAAGAGACCGTGGTCCTGTGCTGTGGAAAGGAGACGCTGGTACAGATGGAAATAAAGCACTGGTGGCCCCTCCTACCAGCCTGTGGTCCTTAAACGGTGTGCGCCCATTGGCTTCTGTAAGTGGAATGATTTCATTCAGGGGCAGGGAGAAGACTGAGAATTTCCTCCTGAGCAAAGCTACTACCTGTGCATGTTTTTCTAATGGACATTTTCATATATCAGGGGAACTCATGTTAAGCGCCTGCGATGGGTTGGCACTGTGGTAGCCACATTTTACATGTTCTCAATCCTCCCCACACCCATTTATTCCACCATGAGCAGAGTGAGTGCTCTTGAGCGCAAGACCCTGTGCTAAATGCCAGAGATAAAAGAGTAAACAAGACACCTGCCCTCCAGGTGTGTCCAGGCGCAGGACACTTAAGCCAGTAAACCGGTAATTACAGCGTGTGATGTGCACCAAGATGAGGGACACAGTGTGCTTGACGGGCACCTGTCCTGTTGTAACTCCATGATGTGGGTATTACTGCCCTCATTTTTTGTTTTTGTTTTCATTTTCTGAGATGGAGTCTCACTCTGCCCCCCAGGCTGGAGTGCAGTGGCTCAATCTCAGCTCACTGCAGCCTCTGCCTCCCAGGTTCAAGTGATTCTCCTGCCTTAGCCTCCTGAGTAGCTGGGATTACAGGCACGTGCTACCACGTCCAGCTAATTTTTGTGTTTTTAGTAGAGGCGGGGATTTGCCATGTTGGCCAGGCTGGTCTCGATCTCTTGACCTCATGATCCAGCCTCCCAAAGTGCTGGGATTACAGGTGTGAGCCACCACACCTGGCCTATTGTCCCCATTTTACAGGTAAGGAGACTGGGGCTCAAGGGGTTAAGTAATTTCCACAAGTCACAGAGCTAATGAGTGACAGAGCTGGGATTCGAGCCCAGATCTTTCTGATTCCAAAGACAGCAGTGTCTGCTCTGCATTTCCAGTGATTCCCAAAGCCCATGGAGCATGAAAATCACCTCAGGACCTTTTAAAAAGTCACAGATTTGGGGGCCCTGGCCCTGGTGTCCCAAGAGTGAAGAAATCCCTGCTGCACTGGATGTTCTCTGATGTGTAAGTGCAGCTGGGGTACTTTCTGCCTCCATGGGGCCTGGCAAGCCCTGAGGCCTTAGCTCAAGGCCCCAGGGCAAAGGCCACTGATGCTGCCTCAAGACAGCGTGGGGAAGATTCGGTTCAGCTGTCCAGGTATTTTTATTTATTTATTTTTAAATTTCAGCTTTTATTTTAGATTCAAGGGGTATATGTGCAGGTTTGTTTTTGTTTTTGTTTTTGTTTTTTGTGGGGTATTTTTTTTTTTTTTTGAGACGGAGTGTCACTCTGTTGCTCAAGCTGGAGTACGGTGGTGCAATCTCAGTTCATTGCTACCTCCACCTCCCAGGTTCAAGTGATTCTCCTGCCTCAGCTTCCAGAGTAGCTGGGATTACAGGCACGCACCACCACGCCTAGCTAATTTTTGTATTTTTAGTAGAGACGGGGTTTTCCCGTGTTAGCCAGGCTGGTCTCAAACTCTTGATCTCAAGTGATCCACACCCCTCAGCCTCCCAAAGTGCTGGGATTACAGGCGTGAGTCACCGCGCCTGGTCGTTTTATCAGATATTTTAAACGTTGGGAATCCCAGCTCATGGATCTTCTCCCCAAGATCCTGGGGCCTGTGTCACCCCCTCTGCCAGGTCTAGCTGTCTGCCATAACTGTCCTATCGGTGCTCTTGGTGTGATGATGTCAGCTGTGTCATCGTAAGGTAGCATTCAACAGCTTATCTGCAAGCTGGAAGCCCTCAGTTTTCACCAAAGCTGTGATGACTCCTGTGTTTAAACACATGTGACTTGTGCGGTGCGTTTGTGGTTTTGGTGGGGGCTACTCTGATGGAGAAGTTCAGTGCCATGCATGCGGAGTCCTTGTCAACCCCTCTGCTACCACCGGGCCCAGATAGTGGGGAGCAGATAGAGCCATAAAAGGCCTAACGTTACAAAGAGGATCATGGCTCTGGCTCCAGGTGGAGTCTCAGACTCAGGTCCTTCGGGCAGCAGCCTGCCTTCTGATGGCCGTGTCCATTCTCCTCTACTCAGAGTGACAACTGTGGCAGCAAGCCAGGATCTGGATGGAGAGTGCTGTCCCCTGAGCACAGGAAGCCCTCGATGACAAAGGTCTAGCAATGACAGCACCTATCCTATCACCACTGTAATAACCCAGGGCTCATAGCCCAGTGTCTGACACGTGGTAGGTGCCAAGGAAACACTAAGCAAAAAAAAAAAAAAAAGAGTGAATGAATGAAGGAGGTTTCATTTTAACCCATATTTTTGTCTCCTTCCTGCCTTTGTATTTGCACCTACTTTCCTCTGCCCTTTCTGTTTCAGGATACGTTCGTGTTTTGTTGTTGTTGTTGATGGACTTAAACAGCTTTAACAAAGACAGAGCCTATTAAGCAATGCATCTTATATCATTTCCTTTTTTCCTCATCCTCATGTATTTATCAAATGCTTTTCTTTGTTTCCTTTTTGTTGTTATTTGTTTGCTTGTTTGTTTTTGAGATGGAGTCTCATTCTATCACCAAGCTAGAGTGCAGTGGTGCGATCTCGGCTCACTGCAACCTCCACCTCGGCCTCCCGAGTAGCTAGGATTACAAGCATGCACCACCACGCCTGGCTAATTTTTTTTTTTTTGGTAGTTATAGTAGAGACGAGGTTTCATCGTGTTGGCAAGGCTGGTCCCAAACTCCTGACCTCAAGTGATCCACCTACCTCAGCCTCCCAAAGTGTTGGGATTACAGGAATGAGCCACTGTGCCCAGCCTCAAGTATTTTCCTTTAAGTACTGATTAGTATCTACATACTATTTGTGACATCTTGTTAATTTTCTTGCAGATCTGAGTGTACTATTTTGCATACATTTTCTTAGGTTGATATAACTCTCCTACCTGTCTCCTACCATTCGCTTTATTATGGATTATTCAGGTTGTTTGTAGTAATTTTTTACTATAGTAGACAGTGCTGAGAATATCTTTGATTTTTTTTCCTTTGGGATATTTCCTGGAGGTCTGTTTTCTAAACTAACATTACCAGATTACCAGATCAAAGGCTATGGATGCTTTTTAGTTCCTGTTATTATCACCAGGTTGCTCTCCAGAAAAATGTAATCCCTTGTAAGTACCGCTGGCAAGGTGCACATCTGCTTGTTTCCCCACAGGTTCTATTTCTGTGGTTTTTCCTTTTAGCTACACTAGGTGTCCGGTGGGGGCATCCTTGGGGGCTGATGGAAGTATTCAGGGCCCTGGAAAGCCCCTGGGACTCCCCAGATCCTACCCAATAGTGGTGATGCCAGAAATTTGCACCTTAGTATACATGATAAATAGAAGAGGAGGAGGAAGGCGGAATGCCTCCACAGGGGAAAAGTTAAAAAGGATCCTACTTCGCAGGAGCTCTGGAAGTGGGAAGTGCTCTTGTAAGAATCATCCGAGTTGGCGTTTCTGAAGTGTGGAGGGAAGGGAACGTCCCAGGCACAGGGGCATGGTAGAAAGGGCATTGGCTCTGGGGCCGGGCAAGCCTGGGCTTTCCTCCCAGCTGCTGAGGTCTACATGACCTTGGTCTTGTTTCACAATCTTGCTAAGCTTTAATTTCCCCATCTGATATTTAAGAAGAAAAAATAATAATTTCCCCATTTATAACAGGGCAACTAACAGTATCATACCACGTGGTAGGGTTTTTGGGTAGATTACATGAGCTGGTGAGTGAAAAGCAGCTTGCACGGTGCCCGATACATAGTAGGTACTCAAGAAAGGATGCTTTCCCTCCCTTTTTTTTTTTGAGACAGAGCTTCTCTCTCGCCCAGGTTGGAATGCAGTGGAACAATCTCGGTTCACTGCAAACTCCACCTCCTGGGTTCAAGCAATTCTCCTGCCTCAGCCTCCTGAGTAGCTGGGAATACAGGCATGTGCCACCACGACCGGCTAATTTTTGTATTTTTAGTAGAGACGGGGTTTCACCATGTTGGTCAAGCTGGTCTCGAACTCCTGACCTCAGGATCCAGCTGCCTCGGCCTCCCAAAATGCTGGGATTACAGGCATGAGCCACCACACCAGGCTGCTTTCCTCCTAACTAAATGAATGTGCCTGGGGTGAGCAGATGACCAAGAAACAAGCCCAGAGTGAGCTTAGGGGATTTGGGAGCTGAGCTGGCATGAGCAGTGTAGATCACAGGCCCACATTAACGTTTGTCAAAGAACTTAGTGCCCCAGATAGTTTATGTTGCCCACAGTGGGTAGGAGGTGAAGAGGGGTAAAGAAGACCTAGTCTAAGTCAATTGATGGCAGGCACCTGTGTTTAAGGAATGCCTCCTCGCTCCTCAGCCCTGCCATTTTTAAGAGGTACTGCAATGTGAGAAGGGAATGGGCACTCCAGAAAAGCTCACAAGCACTCCTGGCACGGGAACTGCTTGGCACAGCTCTGCCTGCACCCGCGGCCTGCCCTATCACCTGACTTTTCTGTGTCTTCATTTCCTCCTCTGCTGAGCAAGGCTGATTCAATATCCCCCTCTAACCACCATGGCAGTAAGTTTAGTATCTAACTTTGATGGTGACACATGAGACCACAGGCCCAGGTTCTAGCCCCAGCTCTTCCACCTAATAGTCTTATGACTTTGGGCAAGTTTGTCAAATGCAGTCTGTCTCCATTTCCACAGCTGTAAACTAGGGGGAATCGTTGCCTCCCCAAGCAGCTGTGAGTACGGCTGCCCTGGCTCCTGGCACAGCTCCCAGTGCAAAGGTGCCAGCCCTGCCTCTCTCTCCAGCTCCAGTTTACGTTTAGAAGAAGGTTCCTTGGAAATCAGGGTGTTTATAGGCAGCATCCTGACTGCAGCTACAAAAGCAGATTGAACCCACTGATAAGATAGAGGCCGGCTAATGACTTGCCAAGCACCTGCCCTCAGAAGTGGGGGCTGAAGGAGACTCCATGCTGTCAAGTGAGTAAGCCGGGTGCTGGCCTAAGCCCAAGTGTGCTTACACAACCATGGCAGGCCACAAGCGACTGTGGTGCTCAAAGTCCATTGGGAGGGGGTTGGTCTCTTAAAGGCCCTATTGGAACATTCCCAACAAGTTCTTTCTAAAAATGATGCAGGGAGCCACCTTGAGTATTTGCGGCCGGCTCAGCCATTCACGAGGCATCTGTGCTGAGGTTTTCCATGCAGGACATTGATGATGCTAGTATGAAAATATCTCCATGAATAAGAGTATGTATGGGAAAGGGAAGGCTCTGAATTTTTACTGAAATGAAATTGCCTGAGAACCTGATGGAGTTTATCTGCAGAAGGTGACGGAAGCAAACTGGAGACACCAGGGCTCCCCGTGCCTGTCAGATTTGGGGGATGCTGAGAGGTGGAGTCTGCAAGCTCCCTGCGCAGCTGATCTCCAGGACTGCCCGTGGAGTTGCACCTGGATGGTTAAGGAGGCTTTGGGAAAGCAGGTGGTCTTGAAACAAGCAGCTGCTGAGACTTTGGCCTGGACTTCCTGTGGTGGAAATGCCTAAAAGTGAAAGGATTTGGCTTTTCCTCTCTTTGGTTCCGGGGCCCCCAAACTCCTTGTGATTGAGGTCTCAGGCAGTGGCATGGAGCTGCTGACTGGCACCTGCCAGCTGCCTAACGCTTACAAGGTGTTTCTTCCTCTCCCTAGGGGAGCCAGCTGCCCTGCTGAAAAACCCAGAGCCAGTGGGAAGGGAGAGGTCCCTTGGCTCTTTCAGGCTCCTCCTATCCCTAGCATTATCTTCCAAGATTCCAAGGTGGTAGAGCCCAGAGTTAAGACAGGGGCTCTGAAAACATCCCAGATCTGACGTTTTCTAGCTCTGCGACATTAAGAACTCATTGTATCTCTGAACCAAACCTCAGGAATTATACCTCAAGGAAATAATTCTAAATCACTTTTTAAATAAATCAGTTTTTTAAAAGACAAATAGTAGGTAGAGAGTGAGAGGGTAGCTAAGTAATCTACAGCATGTTAATGACTGAATATTACCTAATGGTTTAAAATGGCAAGTATGTGGGAATTTGATACGTATATTTAGAATAATGATAGTTGGCAAGGAATAGTCCAAAATATCCATTGATTATAGTTTTGTCCATAAAAGTTAACTGTTGTAAAAAGAGGCCAGTAGTGCTTCTCTTACAGTATTGTAAGAATGAAATGCTAAAAGGTAAATCAAGTGTTTAGAAGAGTGCCTGGCACATAGGAAAAAAAAATTTTTTTTTTGAAACAGAGTTTCACTTTTGTTGCCCATGCTGGAATGCAATGGCACGATCTCAGCTCACCACAACCTCTGCCTCCTGGGTTAAAGTGATTCTTCTGCCTCAGCCTCTCCAAGTAGCTGAGATTGCAGGCATGCACCACCACGCCTGGCTAATTTTTTGTATTTTTAGTAGAGACGGGGTTTCTCCATGTTGGTCAGGCTAGTCTCAAACTCCTGACCTCATGTGATCTGCCCACCTCAGCCTCCCAAAGTGTGGGATTACAAGCCTGAAAAAAAAATTTTTTTTTTGAGACAGGGTCTCACTCTGTCACTCAGGCTGGAGTGCAGTGAAACAATCTCAGCTCGCTGCAGCCTTGACCTCTCTGGCTCAAGCGATCCTCCCACCTCCTAAGTAGCTGGGCCTACAGGGGCACACCTGCTGATCTTTTTTTCTTTTTTGTAGAGACAGGGTTTTACCATGTTACCCAGCTAGTTTTGAACTCCTGAGCTTAAAGTAATTCACCCGCCTCAGCCTCCCAAAGTGCTGGGATTACAGGTGCGAGCCACTGTAGCCACCTGAAAAATCTTAAAACTATTATAACTATTGATCAAAGGACAGAAAGGGTGAGAGCGGAGGTTGCTGGTCCAAGATCATTCACTGAGGTTGTTATTGATGTATTGTATGCTTAATTCTGCACAGATTTTCTGATAGTGATTTTCTGTTTTCGGTAGGTGAGTGGTGCTTATATTCAATATTAGCACAATAGATTGGTTTGGTCTTTCTGTCACATGGTCTGGAAAGAAATGTGTAGCAAGAGCTATAAACTTGCAACCTTTCAGTTTGGGAATTATACCTCAAGGACATAATTCTGAATCACTTTTTAAATAAGTCAGTTTTTTTAAAAGACAAATAGTAGGTAGACAATAAGAGAGTAGCTAAATAATCTGCATCATGTTAATGATTGAATGTGAATGATTGAACCCAGCCTTTTAGAATGGCAAGTGTATGGGAATTTGATTCGTATATGTAGAATAATGTTAGCTGACAAAGAATAGTCCAAAATATCCATTGATTACACTTTTGTTAATAAAGTTATATGTATTAGCAAAGACTAAGAACATTTAGAGGAAAGTGCTCTTTTTCTCTAAAATTGCTTAAGTATGAAATATTTTAACAAAGAGTGAGGGATATAATGTACTACAAACTCTTTCTGGGCAGGGCAAATAGAATTAGAGTAATTATAGGGATCTACCTTAGGCAGGCCCTTAATCAAAACATAGAAAGACTTGATTAAGCCTCAAGTGGGTGAAGGCTTATATCTGAATGATGGTAATGTACAGCAGGAGAGCTTTACTCAGAGAAATCTCACCTGCAAAGCTACATCTTTTTGCAAGACATAAGACCCTGCCTTCTCCTGTCACCAACCTAACCCACCTCCTCACCAACACAAAACTGTGTAAGTCTGCTACAGGCAGGTCTTCATACACTAGAGAAACACAGATTAAATGGGTCTTTTTGTAGAATCCACTCACTCTGCCCTACCTGGGACATCAGCTCTACCCATTTTCAAAAGCTTAGCTATAGCTCACCTCCAGAGTGAAGCCCAGACCACTGACACTATTGGTCCCTCCACTCTAAATTCTTACATAACCTTTCTCAACTGCACCGGTAGGAGGCAAGCTTGTTCCCATAGTGTAAGGGTTGTGAGAGCCCTTCTGAATTAATTCAGTTTCACAAATAGAAAATACTGCTTTCACCTATTTATTGCAATACAGAATCACACATCAAACAACTATTTAAAAAACTTATATTAAGGGTAAAGGGCTGTCTTCAGGTTTTAGTTAATATTTCCTCATTCCAACTTGTTATTTCAATTGGCAATTTAAGACAAGTTTCTGAACCTAAAATATGAAACCAGGCGTGGTGGCTCACGCCTGTAATCCTAGCACTTTGGGAGGCTGAGGAGGGTGGATCACTTGAGATCAGGAGTTTGAAACCAGCCTGACCAACATGGTGAAACCTTGTCTCTACTAAAATTACAAAAATTAACCAGCCGTGGTGGCAAGCACCTGTAATTCCAGCTACTCTAGAGACTGAGGAAGGAGAATCACTTGAACCTGGGAGACAGAGGTTGCAGTGAGCCGAGATCACTCCACTGTACTGTAGCCTGGGCAACAGAGTGAGACCGTCTCAAAAAATAAAATACGAAACTAAGAAAAAAAGCTTATCCACTGATACAGTTGTTTTGTGGGCCAAATGTGGTGGCTCACCTGGAATCCCAACACTTTGGGAGGCCGAGGCCGGAGGATCTCTTGAGCCCAGGAGTTCAAAACCTGCCTGGGGAACATAGAGAGACTTTGTAGCTACAAAAAAAAAAAAAATTGAGATAGGGTCTTGCTCTGTTGCCTAGGCTGGAATGCTCTAGTACAATCACAACTTGCTGTAGCCTCTACTTGCCAGTCTCAAGAGATCCTCCCACCCTTGGCCACCCAAAGTGCCGGGATTATAGACACGAGCCACCACACCTGGCCTTACCAAAAAAAAGTTTTAATTAATAATTAACTAGGACCAGGCACAGTGACTCATGCCTGTAACCCGAGCGCTTTGGGAGGCTGAGACAGGCAAATCACTTGAGGCCAGGAGTTCAAGACTAGCCTGGCCACCATGATGAAACCCCATCTCTACTAAAAATACAAAAATTAGCTGGGCATGATGGTTCATGCCTATAATCACATCTACTTGGGAGGCTGAGATCTTGAGAATCTTGAGCCTTGGTTTTCCCATGCCCAAGAGAATCGCTTGAGCCTGCATGGTGGAGGTTGCAGTGAGATGAGATCATGCCACTGCACTCCAGCCTGGGCCACAGGAGCAAGACTCTGTCTCAAAAAATAATAATATTTATTAGCCGTGTGTGGTGGCACACACCTGTAGTCCCAGCTACTCAGAAGGCTGACATAGAAGGATCACTTGAACCTGGAAGCTGAAGGTTGCAGTAAGCCATGATCGTGCCACAGCACTATAGCCTGGGTGACAGACCAAGACTCTTTCTCAAAAAAAAAAGTTTTTTCTGTAAATTTAGCAGCAGAATACCAGGACCACTAACCAGCATCCTTTTAGAAGGTGATTGTAGATTCACTGGTCTGGTCCATTTATTTTGGTCTTCATGGCACGCTTCCTTGTGATTTGTCTTTGTTTACTTGCATAATTTTTAACCCTTAGTTTAGCAAAATAAAATGTATCTTCATTATTCAGATTTATCTCCCCACCTAAACCGAGAAATATTTCTGTACATCCCCTACCTGCCCACCACCAGCTTTTAATAAGTGATAGCAAGGGAATGAATGAAGACTGCAGAAAAATCTAGAGCAGTAATGGTAAAAATCAAAATCTTATTTTCATATTGGAAGCCTCTGCCAAAAAATAAATTGCTAAACAAGACATTTCTGAGATGCAGAAAGTCCACAGACTTGAAGTTAGGAGACTTGGTTCTAGTCCCAGGATTGCCACTAACTGGCTTAACCCGAAGGCTGGCAACTGATAACCTCATCCATCAGAAAGATCACACTAGTTGATTTTTAAGATCCAGTTCTGACCTTTAGTGATTCTAAGTTCTGCATTTTCTAATTTCCTGGCTTAGATTCTTATTCACCTGGTTTCCTGCCTTCCTAAGAGGCATAGGCCCATGTACCCAGAGCAGAGGCGCCCTGATCCTTGAGTAGCCCTGACCTTGGCAATCATCTCACCTCTCTGGGTCTCCTTTGGCCAGTCAGCTGTGAGGAGGGTGAAGACGCCTGGCTGCTTCCTGCCTGTCTCACAGGGGTTGTAAAGGCCAGTATAATTTTACAGAGAGTGAATTCCTCCAAGGAAGATCTTGCCTGAGTAAAATTGTTCAATACTTCGGCTGTTATTATCGCTATGACATCCAGGAATGATGAGGGATGAGAAGGGAAGGAGCAGATATAAGCATCCATTGTATTTATGGTGACTGAGTGGATGGAGGCCTTGAAGCCATCTAGGGACCCACTTCATCTACAGATAAAGACACAGGAACCAAGGAAGTTTAAGTGGTGAACTGAAGGCCAAGAGCCTAATACTGTGTATGTGTGGTTGACATGGGAGCCCAGGTCTCCTGGCTCAAAACAGAGGCCCCAGAACTAGCTCTTTGTTCTCAAAAGCTTCAACAGGATGGCTTCTGAGAACTAATCATGTATGCAAAGGTCTACTCTGATTCAATGAAAAAAAGTACCCTGTAAATTTATTCTGTGTAGGAGCATATGAGCCCTGGTCAAGCAAAAACAAACAACAATCAGATGATCCTCAAAAATCTGCTTCCTCCTAATTCCTATTGCGTCAGAAAACTAAATGCATCCTGCTTTGAGACAGCCTGGCAACCCGCTGGTACAAGGGAGCACAGAGAAACCCCAGACTCCTGTCCCAGCTGGCCATGGGTGGGAGGCTGGCATCCCCCAGCTCAGGGTGCCTGCAAAAGCAACCAGGGAAGGTGTGCTAACGAGAGAAGCCTCGGCTCAGCTTTGGACTGGAGAGAGTGATCTGCCATCTTTGCCTGTCACATTTTGCATTATCAAATTCAGCCAGCTTTTCGGATCTGTGATCTCCAGGATATCTGTTATAACTTCATTTATTTATTCAACACAGGTTAATTAAGCACTGAGTATATGTGGGGCATAAGAGAGCCAGAGAGGGCCTAGGCTTTCAGGAAGCTTTGTCTTTTTTAGGGTTTGGGATTCCTTCCTGTAATCATGTACAAAGTTTCTGAGCAGGTGTAAAAGAGCCTTTTGCTGGAATCTTAAATTTTTATCAGATCTGTTTCCCTAAAACAATTAAGAACCACCATAGGCCAGGCGTGGTGGCTCACGCTTGTAATCCCAGCACTTTGGGAGGCTGAGGCGGGCCAATCACGAGGTCAGGAGTTCGAGACCAGACTGGACAACATAGTGAAACCCCATCTCTACTAAAAATACAAAACAAATTAGCCTGGCATAGTGGCAGGTGCCTGTAATCTCAGCTACCTGGGAGGCTGAGGCAGGAGAATTGCTTGAACCTGGGAAGCAGAGGTTGCAGTGAGCCAAGATCATGCCACTGCACTCCAGCCCAGGAGACAGTGTGAGACTTACACTCAAAGAAAAAAAAAAAAAAAAAAACAAAAAGAAACACCACAGTGGGTGCACACTAGAACTTCACTTCATTGCTTCATGCATCTGCTGTCCTGGTTAGTGTCCTCATCCTGCCCATTCAGTCAAAAGCACAGGGGCTAACAGAACGTGAACAAGTGAGGCATCTCTGCCCAGAGCACAGGTTTGTTTTTGTTTTTGTTTTTTTTGAAGCAGAGTTTCACTTGTGGTGCCCAGCCTGGAGTGCAATGGCGCAATCTCGGCTCACTGCAACCTCCGCCTTCCGGGTTGAAGCGATTCTTCTGCCTCAACCTCCCAAGTAGCTGGGATTACAGGCATGCACCACCACGCCTGGCTAATTTTTTGTATTTTTAGTAGAGACAGGGTTTCTCCATGTTGGTCAGGCTGGTCTCAACCTCCCAACATCAGGTGATCCACCCACCTCAGCCTCCCAAAGTGCTGGGATTACAGGCGTGAGCCACCTTGCCCTGCCAGAGCTCTGGCATGTTCTGTAGAACCTCAGGACGTTGTGCTCGCTGGCCCAAGTCCATGCCCCACATTGCAGATTCTGTCTCAAGCATTGACATCCTCCTACAGGAGGCCCCAAACCTCTGTGGACCCTAAGGAGGCTTTAGCAGGGGTGTGTCAACACTGCCTTCTCAGTCCCAGGAAGGAACAGCTGCTGGGCCGCTTTCTCGCTCTCAAAGGCCCTTCAATTCAAGCCTGCTGGCCCCTCTAACTTTAGTGCTTCTGCAGAGTGTCAGGTTTGAGAGTTTCTTATTTGTTAAGAGTCCTGCCCTGTCCACTGCCCTGAGGGACCTGTGGCCTCTGTGTAGCTGTCTAGGAATCTCTTTGGCTATGTGGGGTTATCCCACTGTTCAGGTGACACCTGGTGTCTATCTTCTACTCCTGTGGAAGTGGTTTTGCAGAAGGATGGCCTGGTAAATGTCTCCCACGAGAACCTTGATGTTAGTTTAGCACGCCATTTGATACGGAAACCCAGAACATAATTATTGCTAGCTGGCGGAATAGGAGCATATGTCAAGACAAATCATCATCAGAACCTAGGCTTCAGGGATGCCGATGCTGCAAGAAAAGCGCTTCTCTTTGCCTGCTGTATGTTTGAGTGAATGTGAATGTGTGAGAGCCTTACCTGCTACAGATGCTGTGCTGAGTTCTCTACTTTCTGCCCCTGTAGAGAGAAGACACGGTTCAATGTGTAGACCTTCTCCCTCTCCAGCGTCTCCAGCGTCCAATCCCAGGACATCACTAGTACAGGTGAAAACAAAAGCCTGTTTCAGCGGCCATCACTCTGCCAGCAGCACCTCAAAGCCATTCAAAACGCCCAAAGACAATCTACTTACCTCCAGCAGCAAACAGCACACAGTCTTTCCTGCAAAAGGATCAAGGGATAAACCATGGTGAGTGTCGGATGCTGGCAGCTAGCTACCGTCTGTCCCCTGTGCTTTTCCTGTCACCACGGGAAAGTGTTTACCCTCTGGCTTTGTTCCTGGGTGTCACATGCAGGAATTTGGGGAACTAAGGAATGAAGGGACCGAAACCCAAAATGATGGAAAGATAAACTTAAATATTAGAGAACATGTGAGACCTTTAAAGTACCCTATGGGCTGGGCACGGTGGCTCACGCCTTAATCCCAGCACTTTGGGAGGCTGAGGCAGGTGGATCACCTGAGGTTGTGAGTTCGAGACCAGCCTGGCCAACATGGTGAAAACCAGCCTCTACTAAAAATACGAAAATTAGCCAGGCATGGTGGTATACACGGGTAATCCCAGCTACTCGGGAGGCTGAGGCAAGAGAATTGCTTGAACCTGGGAGGCAGAGGTTGCTATGAGCCAAGGTCATACTACTGCACTCTAGCCTGGGCGACAGTGAAACCCTAGCTCAAAAAAAAAGGAATACCCTACGCCTTACAGGAGACTTTTTTATTCTCTTGAGAGTTGAGCCAAGTTGTATCTAAGAAAAGGGTAACAGGGAAATATTTCTCAGTTCTACAGTCACCTCTCAATTTTCCACCCTATTAAGAGAAGCTTTGGTATAAAATCAGAAGCACTGACAGTTGGCCTTGCTCCACGCCTACCCCCAGTGCTGGGTCCCAGGTCCCATGGAATAGTGGAATAGCCACCCGCAGAGGCAAGTGACTGGGAGCTGACCACGGGAAAAAGAGAGGAAAGCCAAGTAGAAGGTCACCCCTTTGGTGGAGTGGGCAACAGCTGCTTACAGGTGGCTGAAAAATCAGAGGCTTTTTGCCAGGCACAGTGGCTCACACCTGTAATCCCAGCACTTTGGGAGGCTGAGGCGGGCAGATCACTTGCGGTCAGGAGTTCAAGACCAGCCTGACCAACACGGTAAAACCCCATCTCTACTAAAAATACAAAATTAGCCAGGCGTAGTGGTGCACATCTGTAATTTCAGCTACTCAGGAGGCTGAGGCAGGAGAGTTGCTTCAACCAGGAGGCAGAGTTTGCAGTGAGCTGAGATCATGCCACTGCACTCCAGCCTGGGTGACAAAGTGAGACTCCAATTCAAAAAAAAAAAAAAATCTGAAGCTTTTAATTCATTTTGCTATTTCAACCCTTTCTAAAAAGTCAGAAAAGGTTGCCTGTGGAACAGACAGATAGGAAACCAAACTTAAGAAAGATGAGTATCTTCAAATGCTGTTGGCACCCAGCTTGGAGCACTTAAGAACTGGCTTCTGACAGCACCTCTGCGCTTATCTTTCAAGCCTCGAGAAGGCAGAGAAGGGATAAATGTGGAGTCCATCTAATTTATGTATTTAAAGAAAAAAAGTGTTCCATTCATTAATGACAGTTAATTGCACTTAAGTTTATACCCAGGCAAACTGTGGAGTAAAATCATCCATCAATGGGTTTGTCACTGCACACTGGAAATTATGACTTAGTAAAGAGCTAATTATGTCAGATCAATTATAGAGCCTCTTGTGATGGAGTGGAAAGGTGTAGGCATGGCTGTGGAGGAGTTACCTGCCATGCAGCTGGGCCTCAGGGGCAAGCTTTGTTCTCCTTGGGTTGTTGGGATCACGGGTCCATCCCGTGGGAGGCTGCAGCTGGTTAGGGAAGACTCAGCCTGAGAGTGGTGGCTGCCCGCCCACTGGCCATGGGAGTCTACCAGTCACTACCCTGCAATCCGTCTTATCTGTGACCTGAGAATGTGCCTGGGAGTTTATTTACTGGGGCTGCATGGTGTCCTGATGTAACCACAGCTCTGGAGTCACTGCCTGGGCACAAATCTCAGCTGGGTGACCATGAGCAAGTTTTTTGATCTTGAGCAAGTTTTTTGATCTTACTGTGCTTCCATTTCCTCATCTATAAAGCGGGGCCAATAATAGCTCTATTCCTTGGGATTGTGGTGAAGATTAAGTGAGCTAGTTTTTATAAAGCAGCAGGCACAGTATCTGGGTCATAGTATATGTTCAATAAATATTTTAGTATAACGTCGTCATTATTATTATTATATTCACATGTGTGCCAAAGGACAGAGCTTCCATCCTGGGATAAAGATTGACAAGTCAAATCTCTCTAAAAAAAAATTAGAGAAATGGCCCTTCAGACTCAGAGTGAAGATAAAAATGATCAAATAATTTATTCAGGGTCCAGAAATGAGCTACAGAGAAACGAAATAAGGAAAGCCAGGCCAGGAGCACATAAGCCAGGAGGAGACCCAGGGGACTCGGGGAAGTTCATAGATGAATTCTCCTTGTAAAAGAGCAAATGAAGGGTCTCATGTAGCCCCATGGCACCAAAAAGCACTCGCCCAAAAGGCAAACGTTCAGGGAGACCATTGGATTCAAATCGTTGTCTTCACTCAATCCTGTCCAAATCAACACACACTTCTTAAGACCTGCCGCAGGCGAGTCCCCTTCAACTAGGGGTAAAAAATGATTTTGAAATAATCTGGCCTGGCTCAATGGCTCACGACACCAGCACTTTGGGAGGCCAAGGTGGGTGGATCACAAGGTCAGGAGTTCAAGACCAGCTTGGCCAACATGGTGAACCCTGTCTCTACTAAAGATACAAAAAAATTAGCCGGGCATGGTGGTGTGCACCCGGGCTACTCAGGAGGCTGAGGCCGGAGAATTAGCCGGGTGTGGTGGTGTGCACCCGGGCTACTCAGGAGGCTGAGGCAGGAGAATTAGCCGGGTGTGGTGGTGTGCGCCCGGGCTACTCAGGAGGCTGAGGCCGGAGAATTAGCCGGGTGTGGTGGTGTGCGCCCGGGCTACTCAGGAGGCTGAGGCCGGAGAATTAGCCGGGTGTGGTGGTGTGCGCCCGGGCTACTGAGGAGGCTGAGGCAGGAGAATTGCTTGAACCTGGGAGGCGGAGGTTGCATTGAGCCAAGATGGCACCATTGCACTCCAGCCTGGGCGACAGGGTGAGACTCCATCTCAAAAAAAAAAGAATCTGAAGAAACTAGCCTAGGTCCAGAGATGAGCAACCAAGAGAGTTGTAAGGAGCTCATAGTGAAAAAAGCCTTCAAAAACTAGAGCACTTATGTATGGGAAGAAGAGAAAGGCATGGGCAATTTGCCATGCCTTCAAGTTGGTAAATATTCTGCAGACAGAACGAGTGGTGTGCCATGAATGAGGCCGAACCATGGATTGCAGTGGTCTTCCTACTGTCCCCCCCTCCCATCTGCCTGGCTGTCGTCCATCTACCTACCATGTCCAGGAACGTGAGTCAGGGAAAAGATAGAGTCTCCAAGCCTGGGAAGATTTGGCTTTGAGCCTTAGAGGGCTCAGCCTCAGTTCTAAGAGGTATCCCAGAGTGCACTCTCCAGACCTGTACTGAGCTAGGAGCAAGAAGCCAGTTCACTGCGTGCGGTGGCTCACGCCTGTAATCCCGGCACTTTGAGAGGCTGAGGCAGGCAGATCACGAGGTCATGAGATGGAGACCGTCCTGCCAACATGGTGAAACCTGGTCTCTGTAAAAATACAAAAATTAGCTGGGCCTGGTGGTGCATACCTGTAGTCCCAGCTACTCGGGAGGCTGAGGCAGGAGAATCACTTGAAACAGGGACAGGGAGGTTGCAGTGAGCCAAGATCGCACCACTGCACTCCAGCCTGGCAGCCTGGCGACAGAGCAAGACTCTGTCTCAAACAAAAAAAAAAAAAGAAAAGCAAGTTCAAATCTGGGCCTGCCTCTAACTTTCTATGTGTCCTTGAACAAGTCACTTTACTTCTCTGAGTCTCATTTTCGAGCCTGAGTATTTTGAAATTCTGTATCACAGTCCTACCAAAAATTCACAAAGTTGCTCACTGCCTCCTGAATTAAAGAGTTAGTCCCTCAGCCCAACATAAGGGACCTCTACAAAGTAGCTGCAACCCCCCAAGTCAATACTGAGTATCCAATACCACCCTATTACACCAGGTTTCCGCCCATCTCTACCCCTGGTACCTTTGCCTGGAACATCCATCTATCTTTACTCAACATTTAATGAGCACCTATTGTAATACTATGTGTGCCAACTCTGTAACAAGCACGGGGGATACACGGGGCCCACTGTTGTCACACAGGCATCCTTGTGCAAGTTAGAAAAGGGTCTGGATGCAGCCTGGACCAGGTGCACAGTTGACTAATGGCCTTCATCCCACACTCATTTCCTGAGCCAGGCATCCTTTCGCAGTGCATAACCTATACAACTGTACACTGCAGCCCCGGGCGTACAAAGTAAGACACAGACACCGTCTTAGGGAGTCTGTCAGTAAAAACATAAGCTAACACAGGACAAAGTGATAAGGACTGTGAGATCTGTAGCAAAGAGAAAGGCACCTGACCCAGGCTGAGGACTCAGGAAGGGTTTTTCAAAAGAGGTCACTTCAGCTAAATTCAAAGGACAAGGGGTAGGAAGGAAGTAGACAAAGAAAATGGGGTTAAAATGGGAAATTTTTAATGTTATGTCCATTTTACCACCAAAAAAGAATTTTTTTTTCCTAAGAAAATAGGAAGGGTGGCCGGGCATGGTGGCTTACGCCTGTAATCCCAGCACTTTGGGAGGCCAAAGCAGGCAGATCACCTGAGGTCAGGAGTTCGAGACCAGCCTGACCAACGTGGAGAAACCCTATCTCTAATAGAAATACAATATTAGCTGGGCATGGTGGCATATGCCTGTAATCCCAGCTATTCAGGAGGCTGAGGCAGGAGAATCACTTGAACCCAGAAGGTGGAGGTTGCAATGAGCCGAGATCACGCCATTGCACTCTAGTCTGGGCAACAAGAGCGAAACTCCTTCTCAAAAAAACAAAAAAAGTAGGAAGGTTGTCCCAGGCAAAGGGAACAGAATGTGCAAAAGTATTTGCATGTGGGGAGAGGCAGTTGTGAAACTGGTAGGGGAGTGAGGCCCAGATTATAAAGTTCTGCTGTATATGTTAAGTTCAGGAATTTGGACTTCACCCTGGAAATTGCAAAGAGGTGTTAAAGGAGCAGTTTTCTGTTGTAGTCTGGTCACCTTGACAGCCATGTAAAAGGATGGCTCGAGGGGTCACACGAGAAGCAGCAAGAACGGTGAGGATGTTGTGTCACCCAGGCGAGGTGCGGTGACAGCCTAGACCCAGCAGTGGTGTGTACAGAGTGGCTGGGTGAGATAACTATTAAGGAGGGAAAACGCCACAGGACTTTGGGGCTGGTCATATGTAGGACTGGAGTACAAGGGTAGGGATTAGGACAGCTGAGTTGTGGTCCTGCCGCTTCCTCAAGGGAAGGACAGTGAGGGCCAGAGCTGTGGGAGGGAAGGGAAGGATGAGTTTGGCTGGGTAGTCAGTGGATTTTGAAGTATCCGAGAAATATCCACAAACAAATGTGAGTGGACATTGACTATTTGGAACCAGGGGTCGAGAGACAGGTATGGGCTGGGACTAGAGATGCGGGAGTCATCAGTGTAGATGTGGGCATGGAAGCCATGAGTACAGATGGTGCCTGCCAGGGAGCTATATGGTGTGAGAACAGGCCAAGGGTGGTGCCAGGGAGGACTGGGACAGGGGAAGAGGCGCCTGAGGACGCTGGGTCTGCTGAGTCCAGTGTTCTTCCCACAGCGTTCAGACCCCTTCTCTCTTGGCCAAAATCCTTACCATTCTCCTTGCCCATGTCACTGGCTACCTTCTCTTAGTGCCCTTTCCTCATTCACTTCCTCCTTGCCAACAACCCGATAACGCTATCGCCTTTCCTTTAATCCCCAGAGTACTCAATTTTTACCTCCCGTGCGACACTTTCTCTGGTCTTCCATAGACTCCACTTCCTGTCTTCCTCCTGCTCAGTTCTTACTGCAGGGCCTCCTGTATGATAACCTCTCACCAGCTCAACAAGCATGGTGCTCTTGGCGGTCAGTATTTGTCGAATTGAATGAAATGGATGTGACCATTGAATGGGATTCTAAGATTTCCATTCATGGAGATGGCTGACCTTTTGTCTAGAATTGTTTAGACAAGCACTGTCTTATAGAAATATAATTTTTGTCGCACATGTTAATTTTACATTTTCAAGCAGCCACATTGAAAAAACGTACAAAAGAAACAGGTGAAGTCAACTTTTAATAATACAGTCATTGGCCAGGCATGGTGGCTCATGCCTTTGTTCCCAACACTTTGGGAGGCCAAGGTGGATACATCACTTGAGGTCAAGAGTTCAAGACCAGCCTGGCCAACATGGTGGAACCCAGTCTCTACTAAAAATACAAAAAAATTAGCCAGGCACGGTGGCGCATGCCTGAAATCCCAGCTCTTCAGGAGGCTGAGGCCAGAGACTTGTTTGAACCTGGGAGGCAGAGGTTGCAGTGAGCAGAGATATTGGCACTGCACTCCAGCCTGGGCAACAAAGTGAGTGAGACTTCACCTCAAAAAAAAAAAAAATAGTCATGTGCCACATAACAACGTTTTAGTCAACAGTTGTCCCATAAGATGATTATACCATATTTTTACTGTAGCTTTTCTTTTTTTGTTTTGTTTTGAGACGAAGTTTCGCTCTTGTCACCCAGCTGGGGTGCAATGGCACAATCTCGGCTTACTACAGCCTCCACCTCCCAGGTTCAAGCAATTCTCCTGCATTAGCCTCCTGAGTAGCTAGGATTACAGGCACACACCACCACACCCGACTAATTTTCGTATTTTTAGTAGAAACAAGATTTCACTATGTTGGGCAGGCTGGTCTCGAACTGCTGACCTCAGGTGAGTGATCCACCTGCCTCGGCCTCCCAAAGTGCTGGGATTACAGGTGTGAGCCACCGCACCTGGCTAGCTTTTCTATAATTAGATATGTTTAGACACACAAATACTTACCCTTGTATTACAGTTGCCTACAGTATTCAGTACAGTCACATGCTATACAGGTTCGTGCCCTAGGAACAAGTGGCTGTACCATACAGCTTAGGCTCAAGCACCTTTCACACTTGACAGGACAGATCCTGCCCAGACCAGCAAGAAGAGGGTGATCCATTGGAAAAGTGGAGCTAGTCACTTTTTTTTATTCTTTTGAGACCGGGTAGAGCTCTGTCGCCCAGGCCAGTGTGCAGTGGTTTGTGTTAGTGCACTCTGTGATGGGAGCATGACAAAATCACCTCTCATTGCATTTCTTAGAACGTAGCCCCATCATTAAGTGACACATGACTATCTTCTTTAACCTAATATATTCAAAATACTACCATTGCAACATATAAGCAATGAGATAGATTACAATACTTTCTTTTCATAAGTCTCCAAAATCCTGCATGTATTTTATTGCACTTACAGCACATTTCAGTTTGGACACTAAATTTTCATCAGAAATATTTGATCTACTTGTAGATTTCATAAAAACTATAGATTATAAAATAGATTGACATACCCAAATTGTTCTATATATATTTAAACATTTTCTAGGCCAGGCATGGTGGCTCACACCTATAATCCCAGCACTTTGGGAAGCTGACACCAGTAGATCACGAGGTCAGGAGATCAAGACTATCCTGGCCAACACGGTGAAACCCCGTCTCTACTAAAATACAGAAAACTAGCCAGGTGTGGTGGCTAACACCTGTGGTCCCAGCTACTCAGGAGGCTGAGGCAGGAGAATCGCTTGAACCCTGGAGGCAGAGGTTGCAGTGAGCCGAGATCACGCCACTGCACTCCAGCCTGGCGACAGAGCAAGACTCCATCTCAAAACAAACAAACAAAAAACATTTTCTAATAACTGAATCAAGTATCTGTTCTTAAATTTTAATGAACTAAAATGAAATTTAAAATCCCGCTCTTCAACTACAGTAGCCACATTTATGTAATTTATTTTTTTATTTATTTGAGACAGGGTCTCACTCTGTCACCCAAGCTGGGGCTGGAGTGCAGTGGTGTGATCTCAGCTTGCTACAGCCTCAACCTCCTGTGCTCAAGTGATCCTCCCACCTCAGCTTCCCAAGTAGCTGGGACTACAGGCACATGCTGCTGTGCCTGGCTAATTTTTGTATTGTTTGTAGAGTTAGAGTTTCACCGTCTCGAACTCCTGAGTTCAAGGGATCCACCTACTTTATCCTCCCAAAGTGCTGGGATTACAGCTGTGAGCCATGGCGCCTGGCCCCCACAGTAGCCACATTTTAAATGCTCAGTAGCCTGAAGTGGTGAGTGGCTGCTGGATCTAGACACATGGGTCAAGGACCCTGGGTGGGACCCTCTGGTTTTTTCAATTCAAAATTGTGTTAATTGGGCTCCTCTGATCTCTTTAAATGTTACACTCCCAACAGGAGTTGCTGAATTCCAGCCCCTTTCTCCCCTCGGTCTGGTGCTGCTGGGTCTGTGGTGGAAACAGACCTGGAGGACCTGCATCAGGCGGTGCAGAGAACCCCCGCCCAAGTTCTGTTCCATTGCTCCACGTGAGCTCTGTATCGGCCCCTACTGGCCAAGAAAGCATAAGCAGTGCCAGCCCCTGCTGGCCCGTGGCCCTTGATTAGAGTTAACAGCAGGTTAGGGATGCCGTTTCCAGATAGCTCAAATTTACATGTACAGCAATGCAAAAACTACTCTAGAGTTCAGGCCGACCTCCTGGCATTCCTGCACAAGGTTAAATGGTCTGTGGTTTTGTTATTTTCTCCTTTATGTGGCTGAGTAGGTTAAAAAATAACTGCATTACAAGAAAGGGAAAGGCTGGGCGTGGTGGCTCACACCTGTAATTCCAGCACTTTGGGAGGCTAAGGTGGGTGAATCACCTGCGATCAAGCATTTAAGACCAGCCTGGCCAGCATGTTGAAACCCTGTCCCTACTAAAAGTACAAAAACTAGCCAGGTGTAGTATAATCCCAGACACTTGGGAGTGTAGTGTAATCCCAGGCACTTGGGCGGCTGAGGCAGGAGAATCACTTGAATCTGGGAGACAGAGGTTGCAGTGAGCCAAGATCACACCACTGCACTCCAGCCTAGGCAACAGAGTGAGACTGTCTTAAAAAAAACAAAAAAGAAGAAGAAGAAAAAGAAGAAAGGGGAAAACAGAGAGAGCATTGCCACGTTACCAGGTTTGTCCCCTGCAGAACTGCCTGACAGGACTCATAGGCTGCCCCACATCCCTAGCCCTGCACGTGGGCTCTCAGAGCCCCCTTCCACTAGTTCACTGTCCTGCTGGTAGGGACCACCTTTGTGGGAGCCCGAGGTCAGGGATACCTGGCCACCATCCCACAGCATTGGCATCCGTGTAATTGGTAAAGTGGAGGGAGGTGGGTAAGATGACTCAGTCTCCAGGGAAGAATCAATAAAGAATTATGGCTGTTTGGCTTTTTTGAACTCAGATGAGCATTTCAGCTTTTACTTATGAGTCCCCGCTCAGCCATAGGATCAGACCCTGGCACAGCGACAGAATCAGCCAGTCTGACTCTCCCAGCTGCTGTCACTTTGGCTACCCTGGTCTGGCCTGGCGAATTGATGAGGAGCTCCGACCCACTGATGTAGGCTGTGGTGGGCAGGAGGCAGGGAGGAGGTAGGAGGAGGATTTCCTCCCCTGGATGGCTTGTTGCCTTCTCTTTGGGCCTTATCAACCCACACGTGTATGTTGAATGCTAAATATGCTCAGCTATTAAAAATGCAGGAGATGAGCCCACTGCTCCAGGAGGAAAATGAGCCAAAGCAAAAGAAAAATCAGCAGGCTCCCTGGCCTCCCTGTGCATGCCCTGCAGCAGGTGGGGGAGGACTTCCTCTCCCCAGGTAGGTGGGGCTCCTCTCCAAATGCTTGGAAATACCAGGCGGGTCCTCCCAGAGCGACTGGGGCTGAGGGAGTGGAAGTGCTCTGGAAGTCTTCCCAGCGCTTTATGGAGAGGGAAGCAATCACTGAGAGGCCCTGGCCAGACGCCTGTGGGAGAAACTGGACGGCTTATCTCTTCCTGCCTGGTGCTGGCATGAACTGGGGGTAAGACCAAGGCTCAGGATTGATGGTTCCCTGAAGACACAGGGAGTCGTCTCAGGCTATGAAATACGAGCAACCCAAGGAGCCTTAGACACTGCAGGGCCCTACCCCTTTGACTGCCCCGCATTCCTCAGCAGGATGCTTGCAGTCCCCGCTCCCTGGCCTCCTTGCCCCTCGCTCTGCCCTTCCTCCAGGCCACCCCGCACACCCCACCAGGATGATGTGTGCCCCTGCTCTGCCCACAGCTCTTTGGTGGCTCTCAGTTGTTTGCCTACTGAGTAGAAGTTTAACATTTTTGTGATGGACTTCAGGGGGAAGGGCTAAGAGAGGGTGGGGTGATACACAGACCAGAATATTCAAGCATCTGCGGTGTCGGGGAAGGGGCATAGTATCCCTTCGAAGACAGGGAGGCAGTGGGAATTTCAGCATCTAAGTGCTGCCTGCTCACTGGGTTTTCAGATGAGCAAAGGTAAGGACAATGGACAGCTCCTTGGGTGTAAACGCAGCCAACCTTGTGAAGTCACAGAAGTGCTCAGAAATAGGGAATCCAGCCTAGGGAGGGACAGTAAGACCAAGACAGCCAGGGAAGGAAGAAAATGGCCTGAAGCAGCCAGGCGTTGTTGCTCATGCCTGTAATCCCAGCACTTTGGGAGGCCAACGCGGGTGGATCACTTGAGGTCAGGAGTTCAAGACCAGCCTGACCAACATGGTGAAACCCCATCTCTACTAAAAATACAAAAAAAATTAGCCTGGCATGGTGGTGTGTGCCTGTTATCCTAGGTACTTGGGAGGCTGAGGCGCGAGAATTGCTTGAACCTGGGAGGCAGAGGTTGCTGTGAGCCAAGATTTTACCACTACACTCAAAAAAAAAAAAAAATGGCCTGAAGGAAAGAAGAGGAATGAACCACAGAGATCAGTAACCATGGTCCTTCATGGCTGCGTAGCTCATTATGATGTGTAGATGCTTTCATAGCCCAATCCTACTTGAGCCTAAAGACTATTTTGTGATGAAGATAAGAAAATAGAGGCCCAAAGAGGTGAAGTGATGGGCCGAGATTATACACACAGTGGGACAGCAGGAGAGCTGTGACTCAATCCCGGGCCGTCTGGCTTCCAGTGCTGCAGTAAGGAGCACCACCCTCGGTGCTGCCTGACGTCAAGCCCATTCCGCCCTTCATTTTGTGGAATGACCTGGGGCAGTGTTTCTCAGCCTCAGGCTCCGCATTTATGAAATTGGGGGTGGAGATTAAACACAGCATTGCATGTGGGTGCATAACTCACTGCTTGTGCCTGTGCAGTATGTGTCACCATGAGCGCACACTTCACCTTTGTCATCGCCCAGTCTCTTCTCCTTGGAAGAGGAGAGGCAGCTGCAGCCTGATTCCCACCTAAGCATTTGTTCTTACCAAGCCTTGGTGGGGTGCCAGTTTGGCTTGTATTGTGTTACATGATTTAACCTTCACTGAGAACATTAATTCATTCATCAAACATTTATCGAGACTTTCCTAAATGCTAGATAATGTATAGGCTGCTGGGATCATTCCAGAGCGACGTGTATACTGGGATAGGGTTCCCATTGTCAGGCAGCTCACAGTCTGGTCAGGGCACATAGATGTCAAAATAAAACCTTGCCATAGGACATGATGAGTGCAGCAGAAACACCTAGGAAGGAACAGCAGGCACTGGGAGAGAAGAGGATGTTTCCTCCGGATCTGGACAGATGGGGGAGTGTTCACCCGGAGAACGGGGGAGGGCACACCAGCAGGAGAGCCCGGCCCACGGAAAGGCACAGAGCCAGGCCGGAGCACTGGTGTTCAAGGAGAAGGGAGAAGTCCAGTGAGGCTGTGGGAGAAGGTAGCTCGGCCAGGAGGGGTGGGGGGCCAGGCTGTGAAGGTTGTACTTGGACCTCTGGGCCATGGGCAGCCCACAAAGCCTCTCTTGGTCAGATTTGCATTGGCTGAGTGCAAACAGATTAGAACACACAGAGAGGCCAAGCCAGAAAGATTGCAAGGGATGCTGAGGCCTGTTTAAGAGGTGGACTTTGGTCAGACTGACTTGTGAGTAACTGTCAGGGAAGAGCTGGTTTCGAACTGGATGTTGATGATGTTAACATGGAGTTTTTTGGTTGTTGTTTTTGTTTGTTTGAGGTGGAGTCTGACCCTGGCTTCTAGACTGGAGTGCAGTGGCACAATCTCGGCTCACTGCAGCCTCCATCCTGTGGGTTCAAGAAATCCTCCTGCCTCAACCTCCCTAGTAACTGGGATTCAGGTGTACACCACCATGCCTGGCTAGCTTTTGTATTTTTCGTAGAGACAGGGTTTTGCCATGTTGGTCAGGCTAGTCTCAAACTCCTGACCTCAAGTAATCCACCTGCCTCGGCCTCCCAAAGTGCTGGGATTACAGGTGTGAGCCACCGCACCCAGCCTGATGTTGCTAACATAGAGTTTAAAAAAAGAAAGTCTATTTAATTTGGGACAGAGCTATCCTGAGTTTGCTGCAGGTCAGTGTGAAGAGTAAACTCTTTTTTTTTTTTTTAATATGGCAAAATGCCATTCAGAATAAATTTTTAAATGTTTAAAAAGAAAATGTGCTTTGTTTTCTGGATGGAGGTGGTTCAGGTGCAAGGCTGCCTGCCCAGAACTGGATTCTAATACCAAAAAGGAAAAACCAGAGTGAGTGAGTGATGCCCAGGAGAGGGAAGGTGCTCCCAGGGGCTTTTCCTCTGGCAGGAAACTGGGAGCAGCAGGTGTCAGGGTACCTGGCCAGAAGCCAGAGCACCGATCAGTAGCCTGGGATGCTTTGCCATTTCCTCATCTCTCAGTGTGCTCAGAAAAAGCTTCTTGAAGGCCAAAAGCTGAGGATGGGAGCCCAGGGTCTCTGCTCAGGGTGCCAGCTTCCAGCCTTCCTGGCAGGGGAATGGAGGGTGTTCTGTAAGGAGTTGCCCTGTCTTCCCTTGGGTCAGTATTGCCTCCAGCACTGTTGGGAAACAGTAACTGTCTGAACTGTACTGGCTGGAAGGCGTTGCAGACAGAGCAGCTTGCAGCTCGAACAGCAGGAACCAATGACCTCTGGTGGCTGCAGAGGGGAGCGCTTCCGCTTGCTGCTCCCGAGAGGAGCCTGTTCTGGGCCAGTGCTGGCGACGGGTGCTTGGGGCTTTGCCTCACCCTGCACCAGCGCTCCCTGCAGAATCCACTTGCCTCCTAATGTCTGCCTTCTCAATTCCTGCCTCCAAGGCTCTGATACCATTTCTGCATTGATGTGAATTTCAGTGGCCATTCATTGGAATTGTGTGACTCTTTGTTCTCATGTGCGGAGGAAAGGCACTTAGCAGGTGCAGTTGATTGGTCTGGGGTTGTCCTTAAAACCCTCCTATACTCCCTGCCTGAGGCCACACTGCTGCAGACACAGCTGGTCCCAAAGGCAGCCTGTGCAGCATCGTATGTCCCACTGCATGAGGGCTCGATTTTTCCTTTTTTATCTTCTCCTGTTCTCTGGCTTGTGGATTTTTTCACAGTTCTAGGGCACTAGGACTCCCCAGGACTGTCAGGACACTTAGTATCCCTTATTCACCCAGCGGATTTGGAGACCACCTTCTGAGCTCCATGCCCTGGGAAGCCGTGAATAACAGAAGTACAAGAGAGACTAACAGACCAGCAGGGAGACCTGTGCTGGGGCCTCCTGCTTCCAGAAAACGGGAGCAGCCAGAGGGGGGCTCCACTGGTTCTAAGATGTCTTTCTCTGGAAGACATCTTAGAACTAGCGGAGAGCTCCGGTGCCTAACATGCTTCAGGATTGCAGGAGACCACATGTTTGTATGTGAGGAGGCTGGAGTTCCTCCTTACTCTTCTTCTAGAACGTCCTCTCCAGATGGGACCTTTAACCACTAGTCCAGGCTTAAGCAGTGCCTAGAATACGCGGGATGGAGAACTAGGTGGGATTGCGAAGTAGGGCTGACAGGTCCTGGAAAAGGGTCATTGAGTCTGGCCCCACCTCGTTCTGCTTTTCCTCTTCGCTGTGCCACCCAGAAGGGGTCCTCTACTCTGCATGAATGTGGAAGGCCACTGCCCCCACCCTCCGCTGGTGCTTCCTCCACCCTGTCTGCCCCTCCTTCTACTGTGGGACCAGAAGGGACTGAGGAGACAGAAGGTTTCTGATGGTGACCATGATTTGCACCCCACATATAATACCCTACAAGTATCAGGGGGATGAGAGCAGATGCTGGGATCCCCTGTCCCTTTTTTATTTAGTTACAGTTGATTGAGAGTCTGCTATGTGCCTGCCACAATGCTAAGCACTTGGTATCTATTATCTCATTTAATCACTTCAGGAATCTCTTGTTATCTTCATTTGACTGATAGTGAAACTGAGGCACGAAGACCTGAGATAAGTTAGGCCGGGCAGCCACATATGTTTGTGTGGGCTTTGCACTGTGTGAGGCCACCCCACCAAGGCAGGACTAAAACCAGCGCTCCCTCCTTACCAGGCCCGCTGTACCCTTTCTCATCCTTACTGAGTCCTGATGGGCTCACTGAGGCCCTGAAACCTGGTAGCCAGAAGGCTGTGATACCGTAATGCATCCAGCAACAGAAAAGTCAGGATTTGAGTCTAGGTTGGTCTGATTTGAAAGACTGTATTCCTAAGCCTTATCCTATACTATCTTGAAACACTCCACACTCTATGAATTTGCCAGAATATTGACAAGGCACAGACCTTCAATTCAGTCATACTTGTTCTCCCTGATTTTATTTGATTTGCTCCTGGCCATTTTTACAGTTCTTCCAAGTCAGCTTGTTCATTTTTTCCTCCCACCTAACTGACTCAGGAGGAAATCCCACATTATTCTTCTCAGCAGCTAATCATCTCTTAACCCAATTGAGGAACAAAGTCTTGGCCCATCGTCAAAGTCACTGATGACAGTCTGACCTTGGTGGCGGTGGGTCCCTGTCGAGCTCTGCATGACACCACTCTAGGCTAGAATTGAGCCCTGCTAACCCATCTTTCTTTTGCCTCTGCTGCCAGGACCACTCACCCGATAGCTGTGTGTTCTGACCACATTTCCCCAGTTTACTGAAGGTGTGTTATGTGGGAGAGAACCCAAAACTGTACAAAGGCCAGGAGAGATCAGACACGATGTCTCCTCTCTAACAACCAGGCCTGACGCTCAGCCACAGAATAGTATTAGATTTATCTAGCAGATATTCTTTTTTTTTTTTTTTTTTTTTTTAATTAAGACGAGGTTTCACCGTGTTGGTCAGGCTGGTCTTGAACTCCCGACCTCAGGTGATCCGCCTGCCTTGGCCTCCAAAGTGCTTGGATTATAGGCGTGAGCCACCACGCCCGGCCGGCAGATGTTCTTATTTACCATGCTCTGTGGTTGAAAGCCTGTTTTCTGTTTGCTAAAGGAGTTCACAGACAGGCTTCTGAAAGTTTTCCCAATATTTTTCCAGACACACACACAAAATACCATTTATTCACTTGTCAGGATGTATGCAGTACCAACTGTATCTGTCATGCCACAGTAGGACCTTGTGTCTCTGTTATTTACCCTGATTCTTACTGATTGCCTGCCTCTCAGCCTTCTAGAATCTCCCCAAGTATTTCTTCTACTTAAAGAATTTAGATTGGATATAAATAATCTCCTCATAGTAGCCGCCAAAATACATCCGAGAGAGCCAAATTGAATTCCTTCTCCAAGGGCATTTTAAAAGAGGGTACATTCCTTTTTCTTTGGGATGACTTAATGCTATCACTGCTTGGAAGCCAAGAGGCTGGGTAACATGGCCCTTCTAAGGCTCTGCCAGTGAGTCAGAGGCTCTCAAAATTCTGCCAGGCCAGCAGCATAAGCACATAGGCTTTTGTGGGAGGAATTGGTGGAGGAAATCAGACAGCTGAGAACTCTCATCAGACACAAAACCCACAGCACAAATACCATATGTCTTCAGGCTCCTGCCTGTCAAATTCATCTTTACCCTGCTCTGGTAAGTGAAGAAGGGCTGGCAATAATTTCTGCAGACCTAAAGACATTCTGAACCATTCTCTTAAGGCATATCTGTTGATAATAAAAGAATAGATCATGATCACCAGGAAAGCGTAGCTGGCAGGAGGGCAGCTGGCCCTGTGGCGCATTGGTGGCTCTTGCAATGGCACCGTCACGAGTCTCCACCTCTGTTCTTTTGCAGACATCACTGGGCAGGGAGGGGAATCTTCTTGATGCCAAGAGAACCATGTTTCTTAAAGCCAGAGGACCCGCCTTGATCTAGAAAGATAAATTCAGACAGGCCAAGCACACAGGAAGAAGACGTGGGCAACTAAAGCAGCACAAAAGAAACAGAGGTAGATACCGCCCCCACGTAGCAAGAGGGGTGAGGGAGGGTGTTCTCGGCATTGGGTTCCTTTCCCAGGACCGAGACAGAGGTACAGAGATGATGAGGAGATAACTACTCCCAGCATATTAGACACAGCAGGGGAACAGGCTGCAGCCCTGAGCTCCCTGAAAGAGTTCATCCCAAGTGAACAAAACAGGCATTATGAAAGCAGCAGGGGAAGCGTGGGGACTCATCTTTCCCTTTCAAACACTGCCCCACAAAGAAAGGACAATCGTGAGTTGATAAATGCAGCTAATTGTGTGACTTTGGGAAGTGTGCACATGCATCCTTTAGACTGAAGGGAAAGGAACTTTGAAGGGCTTTAGCTAAGCTTGGGGGTAACTGCCAGGCTTGTTTGTCACCTAAGCAAACAGCATAATAAATTGCTGAGTCAGCCATCAGGCTATTGCCAACTCACCACCCCCTCCCAGGTCCCACCACCTGCACAGGGAGGTGTTTGCATTACTGTGATTAGACACAAAGAAGATGGGAGATGCCTATACTGTGAAAGCAGCGGTCAGAACCTTTTGGCTTCTTTCCAAATGGAAAAAAGCCAACCCTGTCATTCAGGGCCCATGGCCATCTGGAAGGGGTGTGCCCAAGGCTGGGACACTTTGCTGGCCAGGGAAGGTGACAGCAGAGGAAGTGAGGGGAATGCATGCGGGGACAGTGAGCGGAAGCAGAAGACAATTCTGAGACGCTGGCTTCCCTGTGACTGCACTGTCCCACTGGCTAGAGCATAGGCACATGTGTGATCTGCGTGTACGGGAGGTGGGGGCGGGGCTCTACATAGGCTCTTATGTCAGCGGGATCTGTTTGGTTAAAAAGGATCATCTCTGGGATTGGCTTTCCAGATTCTGTGGCACTGTCCTGTGACCGTGTCCTCCTTTGCTCTCTCAGTTCAGGATCTCGGGGCTGTCGCCAGCTGCAGTGAAGAAAGTCTGGCCCAATGGCTAGCATGTACACTGGGGAAGAGGATGGCGAGGTCAAATGCTTTTGCCACCGTCACTCAGCTGCCTACTTCTGTATCTTCTCAGTGCAGGCCAAGGCAGGTTCCCTTCCAGAGAAAGCCCAAAGCTTTTGAGGGAGAGAAGGGACACCAAAGAAGAAAGTATCAGAGGCAGCTCCACGCTCTCCTCCCTCACTCTTCTAAGCCCTTGTCCACTAGCTAGTGAATACCCTTAGAACGCACTCAAAAGGGCTCAGTCTCCTTTCTCTCCTCCTGCCAAGTTGCCATCCTTTTACCTAACATCAGAGGTGTTTACTCAGTGGCCCAGCTCCTTACCAATTCACCTGGTGTTTGAAACCTTTGAAACATTCTTGATCAGACTTTTTTCCCCCAACACTTCTTATTCTTCATTCCAGAGGACTGCATGTCAGGCTGTCTTTCCTGTTTCCGGTGGGCTCCGATTTCGCATCCAGCTGAGTTCTGGAAGCATTGACAGTAGAGTATGAATGGGCCATACTCATTACATAGTGGAAAAAATTCCAAATTAGGAGACAGTCACAGACATTAGCTGGCCTGGCCCAAACTCAGTTACACACAGTTGGGAAGGAGTGTCACCAAGGAGATGACTGGCATGGTTCTACATGCCGGGACCTGGTGCACCTGTGCTCATGTAGCTGCCTTAAGGAGCACATTCAGAGCTGCACATTGGCTTTAGATGAGAAACGCAGACTGTGCTGTGAGCATTTGAGGGCTGCTTGGCTTGGTTTTTAAATATATTTCTATCTGTACAATTGCCTGGATTATTCTATCCCAGGTATCATATCTTTGTCTGCTGAAGGCCTAAGGGCCTAACATCTACATAGGGCATTTTTCACAGAAACTAGAGGCATTATGTTAACTTGTACCAGCTCATGCAATGAGAACTAGATCTGGAACTTCAAGTTCTAATTTCCTTTCCTGAACTAACTTGGCTTCACAAAGAAATATTAATACATCAGAGAAGGCTGCCCAGGTCCTAGAGCACCTTCTCACCTGGCTAGCTGTCCATGTGTTCATATCAATATCACTTGAAGTTTAATTTTTTTTCCCTAAATAAATAAAAGTCAACAGATAAAAACAAGGGTGAGAAATTAAATCAATAAAAGCTTTTTGAACAGAACAGATTCTTATAATTTTTTTTTTCCCGAGCTAGGGTCTCACTTTGTTACCTGGGCTGGAATACGGTGGCACAATCCTAGCTCGCTGCAGTCTCAAACTCCTGGGCTCAAGCGACACTCCTCCCTCAGGCTCTCATGTAGCTGGGACTAGGTGTGTGCACCACCATGCCCAGCTTTTTGTAGAGACATGGTCTCACTATGTTGTCCAGGCTGGTCTCAAATACCTGGCCTCAGCCAGGAGCAGTGGTTTATGCCTGTAATCCCAGCACTTTGGGAGGCTGAGGCAGGTGAATCACCTGAGGTCAGGAGTTCGAGACCAGCCTGGCCAACATGGTGAAACGCTATCTCTACTAAAAGTACAAAAATTAGCCAGATGTGATGGCATATACCTATAATTCCAGCCACTCGGGAGGCTGAGGCAGGAGAATTGCTTGAACCCAAGAGGCAGAGGTTGCAGTGAGCTGAGATTGTGCCATTGCACACTCCAACCTGGGCAACAAGAGCAAGACTCCATGTCAAAAAAAAACAAAAAAAAAACGGCTGAACGTGGTGGCTCGTACCTGTAATCCTACCACTTTGGGAGGCTGAGGTGGGAGGATCGTAATCCCACCACTTTGGGAGGCTGAGGCGGGAGGATCATAATCCCACCACTTTGGGAGGCTGAGGCGGGAGGATCACTTGAGGTCAGGAGTTCGAGATCAGCCTGGTCAACATGGTGAAACCCCATCTCTACTAAAAATACAAAAATTAGCCAAGTGTGGTGGTGCACACCTGTAATCCCAGCTACTTGGGAGGCTGAGGCAAGATAATCACTTGAATCCAGGAGGCGGAGGTTTCAGTGAGCCAAGATTGTGCCACTGCCCACTCCAGCTTGAGCAACAGAGACTCTGTCTCAAAAAATAAAACCTGGCCTCAAGCAGTCCTCTCACCCTGGCCCCCAAAATGCTGGGACTACAGGCATCAGCCACCACACCTGGCCAATAAGTTTGGGTTTGGGGGGTGCCGGCGGGGCCTGTGGGATGAGTTGAGACACAGTCTTGCTCTGTCGTCCAGGCTGCCTTGCAATAGTGTGATCATAGCTTACTGTAACCTCAAACTCTTGAGCTCAAGTGATCCACTTGCAGCCTCCCAAGTAACTGGGACTACAGGCACATACCACCATGCCTGGCTAATTTTTATTTTTATTTTGTAGAGACTCGTCTCACTATGTTGCCCAGGCTGGTCTCAAACCCCCAAGCTCAAGCAATCCTCCTGCCTCAGACTCCAAAGTGCTAGGATTACAGGCATGAGCCACCACACCAGGCCACTGATAATTGTTTTTTGTTTTTTGGTTTTTTTTTTGAGTCAGAGTCTCGCTCTGTCACCCAGGCTGGCATAGTACAGTGGCACAATCTCGGCTCACTGCAACCTCCACCTCCTAGGTTCTGGTTCAAGCAGTTCTCTTACCTCAGCATCCCGAGTAGCTGGGATTACAGGAATGCCACCATGCCCAGCTAATTTCTGTGGTTTTAGTAGAGACAGAGTTTCACCATGTTGGCCAGGCTGGTGTTGAACTCCTGACCTCATGATCCACCTGCCTCAGCCTCCCAAAGTGCTGGGATTACCGGCTTGAGCCACTGTGCCCGGCCCTGATCTGTATTTTTAAGATCAGGTTTATTGAAGTATAATAGGTTGTAAGAGTTTTGTAATTTTTTTTTTTTTTTTTTTTTTAGTTTGTATATGTAAAAAAAATTTAAGTGTGGTAAAATACACCTAACATAAAATTTACCACCTTAACCATTTTTAATGTACATTTGGATAGTATTAACTACATTCCCACTGTCATGCAACCAGTCTCCAGAACTTTTTTTTCCATCTTGCAAAACTGAAACTCTATACAGTTATTCAACGGGCATTAACAAAACCTGCCCATTCTCCCTGCCCCCCATTCCCTGGCAACCACTGTTCTACTTCCTGTCTCTATGAACTTGACTACTCCAGGTACCTCATATAAGTGGAATTGTACAGTATCTGTCTTTTGTAACTGGCTTATTTCATTTAACATAATATCCTCAAGGCGCCTGCCCGTGTCAGCATTTCCTTCCTTTTTAAAGCTGAATATGCCACGTTTTGCTTCTTCATTCATCTGCCGATGGACACTTGGGCTGCTTCCACCTCTGGCTACTGTGAATAAAGCTGCTGTGAACCCGGGTATACAAATCTCTCTTCAGAACCCTGATTTCTGTCACTTGCGGCTTTTTAAATGTGCCAAGGAGTAAGCCTAGAAGAATTCTGTATCACATTGTTTTGCATCTCTTATCACTTGGAAAAAAATCAGGAATGCAGCACTAATTTCACCAGGTAATCTCTGTGTAGCGTCTTGGTGCACCCATTCTCAAAGGGCTCCTTGTGCCATTCTTCAGTGATAGGGGAGTGCTTTGAGAATTGGCATTAAATAGAAAGGAACAGCAGTTCAGCTCTGTGTCAGAGACTGAGACACTCTGATCAAGGACGGAATTGGCAGTGGCACGGGGTGTTACCAAAAACTGTCATTCTAGTGTCCCCTCACATGGGACTTGAAGCCCACATCACCTTTCCCCAGCCCGAGAAGGTATGTGGTCCGAGGGAGAAGCCCATAATGTCCAGCCACAGTCTGTTCCACTACTCTGCACCCTTCTCACTGGCAAAGGTCTGTAACAAACAGCTGTGATCCTGTTTCAAAGACATAAAAGGGGCAGGGGCTGGGATGGGGCTAAAATAATTTCATGAACAAGTTGATCAAAGAAATAATCTGTGAATGAATCTTAAAGAAGGGAGAGCCAGCCCACCATGTGGACAGATAAGATTCTTCGCCTGCCAAAAACAGCCCCTCTTCCCTGCCCTACATTGCCTGCAGGAATGTAAAAGCCATATTCTAGATCATTTGGCATTCAAATAGCTAAGTAGGCTTCACTCTCAGCTCAGAGATGACTGGGGAGCCCATGTTAGCATTCTCCCCTCCTGCCAGGAGGAAAGGGAATCTAGCTCAGGGACCAAAGCAAAGCTTATTCATCTCATCTTTTAAGACCCTGAGACAGAGTTCTCCACAGCCCCCCAGACACAGATCCTTCTGCATTAAAGAGGCAGAGAAATCAAATGCACATCCCATACAGGAGAAATAGCAGGGAAGGGGGCTAAGGTGACAGATTCTGAAGAGTCAAGCACACCTTTGTGCTCTGCCTTCTTAAAATTCATCCTCTCACCTGCCAGCCTTGAGAATTGCCTATTTACATAACTCGCTGCCTAAAATGGAATATTGGATAATGCTACATGGCGGCTCACTCAATTTGAGCCCATCCCCAGGATGTGAGAGTGATCCAGAAGCCGTCCGACAGCACGCCGTGCAGCACGCTGGCCTCCAGCCATGCCTCCGTGTGGTGTGATCCTGTCAGCACTCCGGAGCTAAGCAGATGTCAGGCCCGATCCGGGCCGGGCTGGGGACTAGCTGAGCGGCGGGGGGAGGGGGCGTGATTCAGCAGTGGCACACTGTCTTCAGGGGACAAACGGCATCTCTTCCTGAGCTTCCCAGCGGGCGCCTTGTTCTGCCCAAGGTGCTGTGTCGGAGACCGTCAACCTCTAGGGCCCGGGAAGGGGGGAGCTGCAGGATCTATGGGGCAGCCCAGCATGAGAGGTAATCAGTCAGCCCTGATGCCACCCCTGGTGCCGTGCCAGCCTTGCACCCCCTGTTGATCCTTTCCAGGGCACAGAGCTCGCTCCCTTCAAAACTGGACTCATGCTGCTTGCTTATAGGAGGGGTATAAATAAGTGATAAGGACATGTTCTGATAATGATAAGCGGGTATGGCTCCTCAGCAGACTAAATGTATCAAAGAAGGCAATTGTGTGTGTTTGTTCATTTATTTTTCAGCGTTCCGGTTCCTGTAGTCAGTTTAGAGAAAATTCCTAACCTAGTGAAGGCAGATGGTGCCAATGTCAAAATGAACTCCACAGCCACTACTGCAGTTTCCGCCTCCTCCACCTCGTCCTCTGCTGTCTCCACCCCTCCTTTAATTAAGCCGGTCCTGATGTCCAAGTCAGTGCCACCTTCACCAGAGAAGATCTTAAATGGCAAAGGAATTCTGCCAACCACCATAGACAAGAAACACCAAAATGGCACCAAAAACAGCAACAAGCCTTACAGGAGACTTTCAGGTATGTGTCAGTGTCGTCAGGGTCTGACTCATGATTAGACTGAAAGGGAGTCGCATCCATAACCAAGGAGTGATGTGTTCTTGTCATTAAGCAGGTCTGTCTTACTTTTAAGGGGGACGTGGAGCTCACCTGCAAACAGGAACCCCACCTAAAAATGCAAGGGAAAACCAGGTCTCTTCTTCCCTGGGCAGATTAAGTCCCTGACTTAGTTCAGTGCTTAATGGGAGTGACCCTCGCAACCCAGGTGGCAGGGTGCCCTGCACCAACCCAGTCTGTAGATTCCGAGGGTCTTGTGAGCAGGTGGTTCTGTGTATCCGCATCATGCTGACAGCTTGAACTAGCGCTGGCTTCCATAGACGCTTCACTGCTAAGAAGCTGGACAACACACACACACAGGCATCTCATGGTGGCTCAAGGTGTGCCAGGGGCAGCCCCGCCAGCGCTGTGCTGCACAGGGACACACAGCCTCTGTCCTTTGGCCTCGGGAGTTTCCAGGTTGATTCTGCAGTTGGGTTTACAACCGTCTATCCCCCATACTCAGGTTGGAATTCCCAAACAGGAATGCTGGGGCTGGCAGTGCCCATGGGGTATTGGGGCGGCCTCTTTTGGGTCTGCTCCTTGGTTGTCTGAACAGACACTTGGGGTGCCAGGAGAGGCACATGGGGCCCTTCTCTGAGATGACGGTTGCTCTGCTGGAGGCCCCCACGTGGGTAATGTTTGCTTTGAATCTGCTGCAGAACTAAACGTGTCAGTTTTTGCTTTCTCTGAAAGACCAGGAGAAGCCATAATCATCATAACTTCTTCACACATCATGGGCACTCCCTAATGGTGGCCAGAGAAAGTAAAATACAGTGACAGCCACACTATGACAGAGAAACTGTCCTCGGGTTAAGCTTGATTTTTAAGCACCCAAGGAATTGTTGGTAATTTTATTGTCTACTTCTGTATTTGACTGTATTTCTAGTTTTTCTGTCTTTCATCTGTAACTCTCTTAAAAATTATGTCTGAAAAGTCCCTCAGTCCCAAAGCATTCAAATAAAGCAGGTATCGTGCCTTGCACATCCCTGCCGGCACTGCCCACCCACTGTCAAGAGAGGAAGGGAGAGCCTGGCACTCTTCCTAAGCACCGTGGGCCTCACGGTTCAAGCTGGAGCCTCCAGTGCCTGGCTCTTCCTGAATGGAAAGCTCGGTTTCACTCCTCAGAGGTGGTGGCACCATCCCCGGAAAACCGGTAGGCGTGGGCACAGTGGCTAGAGGCCAAGGGGTCCTCGCTGTACCAGAAGCACGGCCTTGGCTTCCAGCCTGCGACCTCATCTGAAGTTGTTTGGGGGTTTTTTTTGCCGCGTGTGGTTTTTGCATTCTGTGGGTTGTCCTGTTTTATTGGGTCTTTTGCTTGTTTCTGCCTCACTTTCACATTTGGCAGCCAGCTCCTCCCCACAGCCAACAGCCTGCTCAGCTCCAGGTCGACAGGAGGCGCTGGTGTGGGACCAGGCACAGGCCTGACACTGACAGACCCAAGAGGAAACACCAAGCCAGGCAGCCTAGTCAGAGAGGGCTCCGAGCAGACCAGCATCTCCAGGCCTAGCAGTTTTTTTTTTCCCTAAGTGAAGCTTAAAAAAAAAAAAAAGAAAAACATTTTTAAAAAACAGAGAGAGAGAAAAGGCAGATAAAAAGAAAGAAAGCAGAGAGGCACTTTGGTAACCAGCCAGGGAATCTGCTTGGGTGCAGAGTGGTTTTCCTGTGCATGCCATAGGCACCATCACTGCAACCTCCCTGTGACCCTCAAAGCTTTTGAAAATAGAATACATTTATTTATTATGTTATAATCTGAGCTTTATTGTATTCTCAGAGTTTACTCCACCAATTTCAGACAGTTTTCTGGTTAGGTAACCTTTTTTGAGTTTGCAGCCATTCCAGGGTCTTAAGGATGTACCACCAATTTCTGTACACCCCTACCACCACCAACACTGTTACCAGATGCCCCACATGCCCAGAGGGCTGTGTCTTTCCTGCTCTGCGGGACTCACATGTTTGCTTGGTGCCTTCCAAAAACGGCACAGGCCATCTGAGAGGTGAAATTTTAAAGGCCAAAGAATCCTTAAGAGATCCCCTAGTCTGGAGAGTGTAGTGAGACCCCGTATCTGCAAAAAATAAAAATGAGCCGGGCATGGTGGTGTATACCTCTTACTCAGGAGGCTGAGGCAGTAGGATGGCTTGAGCCCAGGAGGTCAAGCTGCAGTGAGCCTTGTGATCCTACCACTGGACTTCAGCCTGGGCAACAGAGCGAGACCCTGTCTCAAAAAATAAAAATAAAAAAAAGAGATCAACTCAGAAGCCCTCATTTTAAAGGTGAGGACAGCATGATTGTCATCCTGGCAGGGGTGAAGAACCCAAGATGAGCATAGAAAGAACAGGCTCCTTAGATGTAACTGCCACACAAGCTGTCCACAGTCAACTGGAAAGGCAGGAGCTGGTGAAACCTGGCCTCTCCGCACAGACATCCTTCATCTCACAGGGGCAGCCTGCCGTGTTTTATTCCCACATGAAGCATCAGGCTCAGGACAGTGGGGGCGGGGAGCAGCTGTGAGATGAGCAGACCCTGCCCTCTCTGCACGTTCAAGTTCAGCCTCCTCCCCTGCCCCTGCCTGTAACACTGCCAGAGTCTCCCTCCATCAGGTAAATGGTGTTTGTGGTCAGCGAGGATGTGTGTAAAGCCTGTGCTGAGGGCTTTGTCCAGTGTGAGAGAGCCAGGTCATTCTGACACGTCAAGGAGTAATCTCCCACTTAAATGGCTAAAACTAGCAAGAAGGCAGGAGCCGGAGTCAGGGTTTCTGCACTCTTGGAGCAGCCCATGAAAGAGGCCGTTGGGTCTCAGGTGGCTCTCCCTGGTCTGCAGCCAGCTATGCCCAAATGCCAAGGACCTGTGGACCCATTGCAAGTGAAATAAAGCGTTAAGAGCGGCATGGCTCCTCTCCTTCCCTTTGGTGCCTGCTCCCGCCCTCTTCCCCGAGCTTTGTGCTATGTTAGGCCATCCTGCCGAAGCTAGACTTGGAAACTCTGGGTTCAGAGGGGAGCACCATTTCCCCACCAAGCGGTTCTGGAAGCATTTTAGCAGCCGGTTGAGAAAACGAAAAACAAAAAAACAAAAAACAGATTGCCTGACAATGTCTCACTTGTTGGTGCAAATGTGCATTTTTTTTTAAATGTAGTCTTAATGCCAAATCCTATTTAGTCTCCTTTTTTCTTATATTTTTTGTTTGTTTCTTAAACCAGAGAGAGAATTTGACCCAAATAAACACTGTGGAGTATTGGATCCCGAGACAAAGAAACCTTGCACAAGATCCCTCACCTGCAAGGTATTTCTCTTTCCATAAAAAATACTTCCTGCTCTCGCTGGGGCCTTTGTCGAAATGTTTGCATGCCACTCTCTGCACACGGCAGGGTGTGGAACCTCGACATGACCCCCAGCTGTTCTTTGTAAGGGAAATGCTTTCTTCTCGTCCATGGTAGCAGAGTGCCTGCCTCAAGCTGGCTGGCTTTTTAAGAAGGAAAAAAAAAAAAAAAAACTAGGCTTCCCCTGTTACTTGTGAGGCCAGACAGTAAATTGTATTTATAGGCACTCACAGGCGGTTCTAAAGCCTGCTACGTTTTAATGTATGCAGGAGCAGCGGCAGCGGCGGCGGCGGCGGCGGCAGCGCCCTGAAAGGCAGCCCTGGAGGGGAGGATGATATGCCGCGCCCCTGATCCAGCCACACCGGGGTGGCCTGGGGAACAGCTGACCCAAGGTGGCCGCCATTGGGTAGCCCAAAGCCCTGTATTTCATACTGAACTGCTAGTGCTTCTTGGGATCAAGGCGATGGCCCTCTCTGCTTGGTGGCTCTGTTTGTCTGGGCCGAATTGAGCCTCCCACCTGCACCTGGATTAACTCTAGCATTCCCTCGCAGTTGCCTTTCATCAGAGAGGTTTTCATGGGTTCTGCGCTGAAGCTCATCATCCTATGCCATTTTTTGGAGGAAGCTTTGACTTCTTAACACCAGGAGTGTAGGGCATGGTTGCATTCGTGTGGTCTCTGCCTCTTCCTAGCCACAGAACAGGAGCTGTTGCCTTGAAGTTGACTTTTCAAGCACCTCTAAATTTCCATGAATTGCTATTTCTGAAATGGAGGGCCTGGGGAAGCAGGTTTATGTGCTGATCAAAGAGGCTGTGCTTTTCATTTCTCTTCTCCTTAGACACATTCGCTAAGCCATCGGAGGGCAGTCCCGGGCCGGAAAAAGCAATTTGACCTCCTCCTGGCAGAACACAAAGCCAAGTCCCGGGAAAAAGAAGTTAAAGATAAAGAGCATCTCCTGATTTCCACAAGGGAAATACTTCCAAACCAATCTGGGCCGGCACAGGATTCTCTGCCAGGGTCTTCAGGGAGCTCTGGGCCAGAACCGAAAGTTGCATCCCCTGCAAAATCCAGGCCACCTAACTCTGTACTTCCTAGGTAAGTACCACCTTGACGATAGAAGCCCTGAGTGCTTGGTCAAGTGACTGTAGCTTGCTGGGTCTGTGGCGTGTGGTCTGATCATGTTTTAAATGGAAGTCATAATAGTACTACTTCCTAAGGCAGGAGTAAAGTTTAAATGAGATAATGTACATAAGAGGCCCAGCCCGGTGCCTGCCACATAGTGTTCAACAGATTTTACTGCTGTCATCATTATCATCATCACTGTCATCAGCATTGTTAGCAGCAGCAGACTTCAGAGCAGACCACCAGACCTTATATCAGACAGTGTGTGTTTTTACAGAGCAAGAGTAAGCTGGAAACAAATAACCAGGAACTGTGACACATCAGCCGCCAGGTGACTTCCTGGTTGCCTAGGTTTTGATATTAGTTGACAATTCCTGGAGCGGAGTAGGGAAACCGGGGTGGATAGGTTATTAGCACCTCTTAGGCGCTCACTGCACCATGCTAGTTCATTTCCCGTGGTATTTTTTTCCACGCCCTTCTATCATCAGGATGAAAGGGGAAATTGGCATAGCAGAGGTTGTTTGTCCTTCCACGTGTCTCCACATCAGGAAAGCTGCTCTTCTGGGCCACCTGTTTGCGGTTCTATTTGGTTGTCCTGGACAGAAAGGAAAAAATAGAAAACAGAATTAAAACTCATTTGGATTAAAAGTAATTTAAAATCCATGCATGTCTGTTTTTTGACAGGCAGCAGCTCAGTTTCCAAATAATGGGACAGGGAACCATTTATTCAAAAATATTTATTGAGTGCTCACTCCATAAGCAAGATTCCATGTTAGGTACTCTCAGGCAGGGGTGCAGAGATTAATGAAGCTAGACCCCGCTTTTCAGAAATTTAGAGTTTAAAAATGAGATAAGAATCAAGTAGCCATAATTTTTATAAAAAGGAAACATTAATAATACTCCATGAGAAGTGCAGATAATAGTATTATCTGATGTCTTTTATGTATACAGTGTGAATCTCAATGGGTAGCAAATAAGCTTTAAAAGGACATAGTCATAAAAGAAGGGGAGGGAGTTGATTTTTAAAGCAAAATCAAATACTTGATAGCAGTCACTCCTGATCTGCCAGGCTCTCACCCTGACGCCTTCCATGTTGGTGCAAGCCTGACCCAGTTTGCCAGCCAGAGTCCCTCTGTCATTATGGCCGAGCTCAGCCTCGGGCATTCAGGAAGATGTGGTCAGATGGAATTGCCATCGCCAGCACTTCCATCATGCTCACCATCATGCCGTCACTGTCGCCATTGACATGCTACTTTCCTGGCCACCCCTCACCTTGCAAGGTCATTTTATAATGACTTCTCACCGTGATATTGGGTGTTGGTTAAGGATATTACCCTTGTTTTAGAGTTGGGGCAACAATTCCCTTCCAAACTTCTGGAAGGGGCTTCAATTCTGTATACAGCGGCTTTTAAACATCTTTGTAGCTGTCGAACATTTCCATTCCAGCACGACCTTACATGGGTGCTCGATAAGAAAGCAGACCTGCCTCCACCTGGACCCTAGCTCAGCTCACACATGGACCCAGAGCCATCGTCCCCCACACTCGCTCAGGGATCTCCTTGGGTTCCCCAAGAACTCCAGGGAACGCCTTCTTTGATTATACAAATCTCCTTCCATTTTTGACTGATGGAGGCACTTCTCACCCAAGCAGTGGTACCTGGCTTTACAGAGAAACAAGGGAGCAGCTGTTAAACAATAAAACAGACAGTGGAGCCTGAAGGATCTGCTCCGACTGTTCCTTTTTGGTTTAATTTTCAGAGGAATGTTCATCTATAGAGAAATGCCAGCTGTTTGTGTTCTCTTAGGGAAGCAGAAAAGGAGGGGTGAGGTTAATCAGCAAAAAGAATGTCTCTGGAAAGGAAGTGGAGGGGCAAAGGAACACATTACAAACGTTGGTAACAGAATCTTTTTTTTTTTTTTGAGATGGAGGTTTGCTCTGTCGCCTAGGCTAGGCTGGAGTGCAATGGTGCAATCTCAGTTCACTGCAACCTCCCTCTCCCGGGTTCCAGCAATTCTCCAGCCTCAGCCTCCCAAGTAGCTGGGATTACAGGCATGTGCCACCATGCCTGGCTAACTTTTGTATTTTTAGTAGAGATGGGGTTTCACCGTGTTGGCCAAGCTGGTCTCGAACTCCTAAACTCAGGTGATTCGTCCACCTCAGCCTCCCGAAGTGCTGAGATTACAGGCATGAGCCACCGCACGCGGCCCACAGAATCATCTTTGAGAATGCTTTTCAAGGTTGAGACAGGCACCAGAAAATTCAGGGGAGAACTTTTTTCCAAAGTTAATCAGGAAAATGTCCTACCCTTATCTTAGGTTAGGGCAAGATCGCTGCAATTAAAGATTGAACAGGCATGATCAGAGTTGAATATTGTAATGACACAAAACTTAGAAAAACATTTCTTTACTCATATTGATGTATATATAATAGATGTTTAATCTACACAGATTATCTGTTCTTAGCAAAAAAAAAAAAAAAAACTATCCCACATGAATGGAATTTATTGTCATTCCCTCCCACTTGTGAGTTCCCTTTGTAGGAAATGCTAACGTGTGTGAATTTATTTCTTTTTGTTAACCTTGAAAATATTTTAGTTCTCATATTCTTACATTGCAACCCATTCTTGTCAGGGATTACTAAAAAAGGAACTTGAGTCTAGAATTAGAAAAGTTAAAGTTAGATAACAAGGGTTGGAATGGGATTTGAAGGGGAAATCTCAACTCCATGCCTACTAACTAGGCAAGCTTGGTCATGGTTCTTAGCCTGTCTAGCCTCAGATTGCTCATCTGTACAGTGGAGCTAATCAGAGTCAAGTGAGGAAGTACCAAGCACATAAGAAGCACTCCATCGATGGTAGCTGTTAGTGAGTGGGAGGGGTACTCCACGGAAGGTGGAGGGAGGGAATGCAGGCCTCGACACTGCCTGATTTCCATTTGCCTGCCCTCCGTGCCTTTGCCCTCAGCCCGAGGAGCCTGGAATAACACACTCATATGTTCTGTTTCTTTGCCTCCAACTCTAAAGGAACACATTGCTTGCTTCAAAAAGCCTGAGGGCTAGGGATGACTAGCCCAGCCAAACCCACCAGGACTGTTGAAGAGGGTGAAGAGGGCCAGGGTCAACCTGGGCTCTGACAAGCCAGGCTGAGAGCCCTCAGGAAGCCAGTGCCACAAAATCTGGGCACAGTCCCCTCTGCCTCATAGATGCTTGCACATGCAGTCTGAAGTACGAAAGGGCAAACTCTAGTTAATCTTAAACTGACAGGGACAGTGTGGAGAGAAGCAGAAGGTCCTAGATTCCTGACAAAGGGCAGGGATGAGTCTGGAGTAAAAGCAACTTCTGTTCCATTCTGTATCTCATTAGGACAGTGATATTGCCACACTGTAAGCCAATTCTCTTTTTTTTGTAGAAACAGAGTCTAATTGTGTTGCCCAAGCTGGTCTTAAACTCCTGGGCTCAAGCAATCCTCTTGCCTTGGCCTCTCCAAGTGCTGGGATTACAGGCATGAGCTGCCACGCCCGACCTTGTTCTCTCCCTGACTTCTTATATATTTGTCTCTGCGCTGTTTCTACATCTGCTTCTCAGTCTGGGAGGTTTGAGATCATGCAGATGGGCACAAAACCCCTCCATTTCTTATTAACTTTAGAAAAATTTCCTCATCTGAGGCCAGGCGTGGTGGCTCATGCATGTAATCCCAATGCCTGGGAAGGCAGAAGTGGGAGAATAGCTTGAGCCCAGGAATTCGAGAGCAGCCTTGGCAACATAGCGAGACACCATTCTCCACCAAAAGGGAAAAAAAAATTCCCGTCTACGAAAGGTAGATCCTAGTTTACTCACCTAAGGTGGATGGAATAAGAAGTGTACATTTCATGCCTGGCACATAGTAAGGACTGAATTAAGGTCAATTACCTTCTGCTCTCTTCCCCAACACACTCAGACAAAAGGCTGATGTTCTGCTTCCTCAAAGTGGTGGTGTGGGACTTTCTCTGCATTTCCCTGAGTTGAACTGGACAAGAGCCATCATCCTATACTTTGACTTTAGACCAGACTGGCGGGCAGAGGGGGGAAGGGTGATGTAATGTGGAGAGGGAAAGAGTGAACGGCCACTAAACAAACTTGAGTGACTGTGTCAACACCTTCCCGTGACTCCTCGCCCAATTCACCATCACTCCTCACCCAAGCCTTGCTTTTTCTGAGCCAAGCTGGTTCCAGGGAACTCCTTCCCGCCAGGTGTCACCCTGGAGTGCAGCAACCAGAGCTAAAAGGTCCTGAAAGCATCCACCACTCCATCATCTCCAGGAGGCTGCGTGCACCCTGAGGGAAGTGAACCTAAAAAGGAAGTGATGCAGAGCTCCCCGCTCCCAGTGTGTGTGTGCACACGCAAGCATACCGTCATGCATCCCTGTTTCTCCCTTTGCTCCCACAGCCACTTCTGGGCTAGAGCACAGCTTCCATGCTCAGCTTACTCCCCAGGAATCTCTTCCACTCATCTTCTCCTCTCTTTTATCTGGCAACCAGAACTTATGGAGTGTTTCAGCCAGTTTTCTTCTTAATTACACTGCTTTTTTTGCTGTTAGTGTTTTGAGACAGAGTCTCGCTCTGTCACCCAGGCTGCAGAGCAATGGCGTGATCTCGGCTCATGGCAACCTCTACCTCCTGGGTTCAAGCTATTCTCCTGCCTGAGCCTCCCAAGTAGCTGGGATTGCAGGCGCCCGCCACCATGGCTGGCTAATTTTTGTATTTTTAGTAGAGATGGGGTTTCACCATGTTGGCCAGGCTGGTCTCAAACTCCTGACCTCAGCCTCCCTCACCCACCTCAGCCTCCCAAAGTGCTGGGATTACAGGCGTGAGCCACCCCATCCAGCCTGCATTTTTTTAAATCAGAGTAAGATAGGCACATAGTTCAAAAATTAAATTGTGCTTGAAGAATTAGAATGAAAACAGTTTCTGCTATCCTGGAACATGTCTTTGCCCTTTCTGTGTGGAAGCGGAGTGACTGCTGTTTCCTGGATCCGAGTGACTGCCTCCTTCTTGGTTTGCTCCTTTATTTTGATGAAGTACCTCCTCCATTAGCTTTCTGTGAAAAGATGTGTGGGAGGTCAATATTTAGAATCCTTGCACGCTTGAAAATATTTTTATTCTACTCTCACACTTAAATTGGTAATCTGAATATATAACTGGATTGAAAATCATTTCCCTACATAATTTTAAAGACATTTTTTCATTGACTTGTAGCATTTAAAATTTTATGAAGAAGTTTAATATTCTGATTATTGTTTCTTTGCACATATCAGGTTTTTTTCTCTGAAGCCTCGGGGCTCTGAAAGTTCACAGTGATCACTCTTTTTTTTTTTTTTTTTTTTAAAAGACAAGGTTACACTCTGTGACCCAGGCTGGAGTGTACAATATACAATCATAGCTTATCCCAGCTTCAAACTCCTGGGTTCAAATGATCCTCCTGCCTCAGTCTCCCAAGTACCTGGGACTACAGGTGCAAGCCACTGCCCCTGGCTAATTTTTTTATTTTATTTTTTACAGAGACAGGGTTTTGCTGTGTTGCCCAGGCTGGTCTTGAACTCCTGGGCTCAAGCCATCTATCTGCCTCAGCCCCCCAAAGTGCTGGGATTACAGATGTGAGCCACCACACCTGGGTAATCACTCTTGATGTACCTCGTTTTCATTCATTGTACTGGATACTCAGTAGGTCATTCAATCTGAAGATACTTATCCTCTTCTGGGATATTTTCCTGTGTTACATCTTGGATAATTTTCTTCCCACTATTGCCTTTATTCTTTCTTTCTTGACTTCCTATTATTTGGATGTTGGACCTTTAGCTCTCTTACCTCTTTTTGTCTCTGAATCTCCTTGGTCTACTTTCTGAAATATTTTCTTTGACTTTATCTCAAAAAATGATATATTAATCATTTATGTTGCTTTCCTATTTTTTAGGATCTGGTTCTCTTTATCTGGTTGTTTCTTATACTATTCCATAAGATACTATCACTTTTCAGAAGTAATAACATCCTAATATCTTTGAAGATAGGTTTTTTAGGTTTTCCTCTTTCCATCATTGTCTTAGTTTTTTCCGGGTTTGTTTCCGTTCTGTGTTCATGTCTTTGATGTTTGGTTGGGCAGTATCACAGTGGAGATGCTGCAGCAGTGTTGGGTAACCTCTAACCATGCACATTAGAAGAGAGGCTCTACCAGCCTAATTGGAAGTCTGTGTGTGAGGTTGTCAACCAAAATTTGTCTGATCACCACTCAGCCTTTTGTTTGAGGATTCCCAAAGGCAGGATCTGGAAGCCTTCTCTGGGGCCAGTTTCTCAAAGAGAGAGGCCTGCCTGGTGATGTGCCTGGCAACGGGCATTCTGGAAGCCCTGACTAGAAATGGCCCACAGTGCCACTGTGTCCAGCCCTGTGCCTCACTCCTACTCTGTGCTGAGCCTGATGGCCTCATGTCTAGAATCTCTCCAGTTCAATTTATCTGGCAAGCAAAGCTTTGCTCTCTTGTTAGAAAGTTTATTGTGGGTGGCCGAGTGTGGTGACTCATGCCTGTAATCCTAGCACTTTGGGAGGCCGAGGTGGACCCATCACTTGAGGCCAGGAGGTCGAGACTAGCCTGGCCAACATGGTGAAACCCTGCCTCTACTAAAATACAAAAATTAGCTAGGTGTGGTGGCATGCATCTGTGATCCCAGCTACTCGGTAGGCTGAGACAGGAGACTTGCTTGAACCCTGGAGGTGGATGGAAGTTGCAGTGAGCCACGATGGCACCACTGCACTCCAGCCTGGGCGACAGAGCGAGACTCCAGAAAGTTTACTGGGGTACAAAAGAGGGTGTCCTGGCAGAAATGGTGATGACTCATCATCTGGCTGTGTGAGGTGGTAGAAATGACCTTTAGGTCCAATTGCCTTGTATTAAAACCTTCAACTCTCGAGCTGTGTTTAGTCCTCACCTCACCTATGACTTTTGCAGCTCTAGGGATGTCCTGAGGTTCTTTAGTAGGTCAGTTGCTTTCCCATCAGTTAATACTTCTCCAGCCGCATCCTGTTTTCATAAAATGTTAAGACCTCATGTGCTTGTATCAGTTAGGATGCTTCAGGTACAAGTAGCAGAAAACATAGACTACCATACACTTAAATAATCAGGAAACTTACCACGTGCAACGTGAGGTCCAGAAGTGAAGGAGCACCAGTCCCCAGTGATCAGAAATTGACTTGCTTTCACAGCGCTTCTTTTAGTCCAACCTCTTCAGTCTTTTGGCTTCATCCTCGAAGTCTTGTAGCAATTTCAGGCACATGCAGATGTAACACCAGATGAAACTGAAGACCACCTTTTCCATGTGTCTCTTTTTTTTTCTTAATAAACTTTATGTTTTAGAGGAGTTTTAGTTTCCCAGCAAAACTGAGCAGAAGGTACACATTTCCCATTTACCTCCTGCCCCCACACATGCATAGCTTCTGCCACCATCAATGTCCCCCACCAGAGCTTTGTGTCTCTTTTTTGTTTTTTTGAGACATGGTCTCTGTCCCCCAGTCTGGAGTGCAGTGGCATGATCTCAGTGCAACCTCTGCCTCCCAGTCTCAAGCAATCCTCCCACCTCAGCCTCCCGAGTAGCTGGGACTACAGGGTCATGCCACCATGGCTGGCTAATTTTTGTGTTTTTTATGGAGACAGGGCTTCACCATGTTGCCCAGGCTGGATGCCTCTTTTTTAAAGTGAGAGAAAGCATTCCAAAAGCCCTCTACCCCAAAAAATAATTTAAAAATTTTTTTCTCATGTCCTTTTCTAAACCAATCATTAGCAAGCAAGATGAAAGAGAGTCCTATTATTGGTTTAGGAGTTAAATGGATGTTAGGAAGTCATTACCATGACTATCACCATATTTCTGCTGATCTCTTTGTTCTTTAAAGCTAATGCCTTTTTTATCTCTTTACAGTTATTTTAGTAAGATTTTAGAAGAGAGAAGAGATAAATGTGTGTGATCCATCTGCCCTGTTTAACAGGAAGTTTTTCACATTCCATGCTCATGGCAGCGTGATAACATTTCATCCTGGTGTGGTGGCTCACGCCTGTAATCCTAGCACTTTGGGAGGCTGAGGTGGGCGGATCACTTGAGGTCAGGAGTTCAAGACTAGCCTGGCCAACATGGTGAAACACCGTCTCTATTAAAAATACAAAAATTAGCCAGGTATGGTGGCTCAGGCCTGTAATCCCAGCTACTTGGGAGGCTGAGACAGGAGAATCTCTTGGACCCAGGAGGCAGAGCTTGCAGTGAGCCAAGATTGTTCCTGGGTAAAGGAGTGAGACTCTGTCCCAAAAAAAAAGAAAAATTAGCCGGATATGGTCACGCATGCCTGTAATCCCAGCTACTCAGGAGGCTAAAGCAAGAGAATCACTATTTTAAAATTAGCCAGATGTTGTGCCACATGCTTATAGGCCCAGGAGAATTGCTTGAACCCATGAGGGAGAGGTTGCAACGAGCTGATATCACACCACTTCATGCCAGCCTGGACGACAGAGCGAGACTCCATTGCAAAAAAAATAAAGAACAACAATAATAATAATACTTCTTTTTATATATGTGTGTATATATACATATATAAATATCTCTTTATGTAATCTATATATGTGTATATATGTATATATATAAAAAGAGATATTATTTGACAGTAAAAAAGAAATCCTGCCATTTTCAACAACATGGATGAACTTGAGGGCATTAGGCTAAGTGAAATAAATTAGACAGAGAATGACAACTACTGTATGATTTCACTTACAGGTAGAATCTAAAAAAGCCAAATTCACAGAGAGAGAGAGTAGAATGCCGTTTGTTTGGGGCTAAAGGTTGGGAGCAATGGGAGATGTTAGACAACTTTCAGTTATAAGATGCATACACTCTGGAGATCTAATCTCTAGCATGGTGACTCTAGTTAAAAATACTGTATTGTGTACTTGAAATTTGCTAAGTAAGTAGATCTTAAGCATATTTCACTGGGGCTCAGTGGCTCATGCCTGTAGTCCCAACTACTTGGGAGGCTGAGGTTGGAAGATCCCGTGAGCGCAGAAGTTCCCGTGAGTACAGTGAGTGAGTGCTCCACTGTACCCCAGCTTGGGAGACAGAGAGACACCGTGTCTTTAAAAAATAAAAAAAGTGTTCTCACCATGGAAAAACAAAAAAATGGTAACTGTGAGGTGACGTATGTTAGCTAACTTGATTATGGTAATCATTTTACAATGTATACATATACGAAATCACATTGTATACCTAAAATATATACAATTTTATTTATGTATTATAAGTATAAGATGTTATACCTCAATAAAGCTGAAGAAAAATAAAATGCCAAAAAATAGGAAGTTCTTCAGTAACTTTCTTATATATACTTACAGTAGCAACTCTATTTTCTTCTTGTTTTTGTTTTTTCTACTTTTCATTATAAAATTTTTCCCATGTATAGAAGAGAGACTAGTATAAAACCCACATGTCTAGTTTTAACAGATACTATATTAATATTTTGCGATTATATTTGCTTCATCTACATTTTTTGATGACGTATTTTGACATAAATTGCAAGTACCATGGCATTTCACCTCAAAAGCCTTCCAAATGCATCTTTAAAAAGTAAAGACAGGGTATGGTGGCTCACACCTGTAATCCCACCACTTTGGAAGGCCAAGGCGGGTGAATCACCTGAGGTCAGGAGTTCGAGACCAGCCTGGCTAACATGGTGAAAACACGTCTCTACTAAAAATAGAAAAATTAGCCAGGCATGGTGGCACACGCCTATAGTTCCAGCTACTCAGGAGACTGAGAGAGGAGAATCGCTCGAACTCAGGAGGTGAAGTTTGCAGTGAGCCGAAATCGTGCCACTGCACTCTAGCCTGGACGACAGAGCAAGAGTCTGTCTCAAAAACAGAAAAATAAATAAATAAAGGTAAAGACAGGCCTAGCACAGTGGGTCACACCTGCAATCCCAACACTTTGAGAGGCCGAAACAGGACGATCATTTGAGGCCAGGAGTTTGAGACCAGTCTGAGCAAGGTAAGCAAGACCCTGTCTCTATAAAATACTTTAAAATTAGCCTGATGTTGTGCCATGTGCTTATAGGCTCTGCTACTCACAAGGCTGAGGTGGGTGGATCCCCTGAGCCCTGAAGTTTGTAGCTACATTGAGCCATGATCATGCTATTACACTCCAGCCTGGGTGACAGAGCGAGATCTTGTCTCTAAAAAATAAAAATAAGTACATAAAAAGAAGCAATTCCCTACATAACCATGATGCTATTACAATAAAATCCAGCTCCTTTTTACCTATCTCATGCAGGACAAGGAGGTCCTATCATGATGGAGAGGGCTTCACAGAGAGAGAGCCTGTTAGAAAGTTTGGAAACAAATGTTCATCAATAGAAGATTCATTAAGTAAATTATGACATATTCATACTATGGATTACTGGGGAATACTAAAAGTGATGTAGTTCTATACATGGAAACACTTCTACAACATCACTAGGTTTTTTAAAAAGCATATCTCAAAATAGTATGTACTGTTCACATTTCATGTTCAGTGTGATCGTGTGATCCAGTTCTTGCTTTAAAATGCATTTGATGTGTGTGCACAGTAACAAAGTCTGGAAGGATGGAAATCAAAATGCTAATAACACTTGATCTTAGGTGGCAGAGTTATGGATACTGGTTTGTTTGTTTGTTTGTTTATATGTTTCAGCCTCATCTAAATGATTTTATTATTTGGGTCTTCATCGGTAAGCAGACAATAGCGTTGTTGCCCCTCCCAATACAGAAGAGCAGGTATTGAGGAACGGCTGGGGAGATGCGTTCTTTGGCCTGTGGACACGCAGAATGAATGGCATCTTTGTTTTTATAGTACAGGAAGGTGATAGTCCAAAATGAATCGTCATCCCAACAGAATTCTTGTCATGACACTGAAAAACTACATATGGCCTTGTTTTGTTTTCCTAGTAAAATATACGTAACACAAAATCTACCATTTTTAAGTGTCTAGTTTAGTGTCACTAAGCACACTCACAGTGTTGTGTATTCATACTGTCATCCGTCTCCAGAACATTCTCTTCATCTCCAATTGAAGCTGTATACCCACTAAACACCGCTTCCCTATTCCCCCTCCTTCCAACTCCTGATAACTCTTTTCTACTTTCTGTCTCGGTATCTCACAGAAGTGGAACCATCCAATACTTGTCCTTCGTGTCTGGCTTATTTTATTTAGTGTGATGCTTTCAAGTGTCATTCATATCATAGCAGAATTTCATTTCTTGTTAAGGCTTGCATAATATTCCATTGGATGGGTATACAATATTTTGTTTATCCTGTCATCAGCTCATGGACACTTGGTTTGTTTTCACCTTTGGGGTTTTGTTTTTAAGTGGTATACTTTTGCAATCTGGTTTAAGTTCAAGTATTTGAGACCTGAAAAGATTTCGAAGCAACAGAGAATCCAGGGTGAAAATAAGAGAGAAGGGAGACAGATCAGCAGTGCTATTTCATTAGACTTGAAGGAGCAGCTTTCAAAGCAGAAAAACAATTCTTTTTTCCTCCAAAACTTCTTTTTTCTCCCTGTCTTTTTCGCCTCTCCCTGCTCAATCACCTGATGAAAGTGGAGAAGTAGTAAAAACTAGTAGCAGTTAACTGTGACTGTTCCTCATCTAACTCTTCTGCTAATGTGGATGTGTTTGATTTTGCTTTTTTCTTGTGTTGTTTTGTTTTTTACTGCCTAGGAAGCAGGTAGTTCTGCCCCTTATTGTGACATTGCTTTTTATAAGCTTAACCATGATTAGGATGACATCTGTTGGGTTGTTTTATACACACATAGAATTCATTCATTCATTTCATTCATTGAGAAAAATCTCTCTTTAGCACCTACTATGAGCCAATCATACCCCACAGTGCATAAAAGGGCTTGTCAAAAAGTAAATTGAAGCCAGATGCAGTGGGTCACGCCTGTAATCCCAGCACTTTGGGAGGCCAAGGTGGGCGGATCACCTGAGGTCAGGAGTTTAAGACCAGCCTGACCAACATGGTGAAAGCCTTTCTCCACTGAAAATACAAAAATTAGCCAAGCATGGTGGCAGGTGCCTGTAATCCCAGCTATTCGGGAGGCTGAGGCAGTAGAATCGCTTGAACCTGGGAGGCAGAGGTTGCAGTGAGCTGAGATGGCACCACTGCACTCCAGCCTGGCGGACACAGCGAGACTGTCTGTCTCAAAAAAATAAATAAATAAAATAAAGTAAATTAAAACACTCATTCTCAGAAAATACATTTAAACTACACACAACTCGACATTGAGTAACAGGCCAGTATGATAACAGTTTCCTAAAGTCATAGCTTTGTGTCAAAGAACGTATCCAAAGGACTGCGTTTCTTCATTACTGGTATTTTGGTGATTGCTCTGATCTTGTTTACCTGGTTGATCTTCCTGCCAGGTTCCACTTTCAAAGGAAAGCAATTGTATGGCAAGTGCGACTTACTTACCTACAAATGGGTGAATAGTTGTAACTGAATTCATAGAAGACTGGTTCCGGTTCATTTCACTTTGTCACATTCCCGTATTTGACGTTCCACTTACGCTGTTGGGATTTTCCATCATTCCGGTCATCTGCCCCAGAGACAGCAAGTGGGGCAGAACCTAACTTAACTGGGTACCTGGAGAGAGATGGTCACTGCAAACCCTTCAGACTTGATTGTTTTCCCTTGTGCAAAGTCACCACTGATGTGCCCACCCTGAGGTATTGGCACGGCTAATCAAGCTGGTTTCTGTGTTCGTTGTTTGTTGTTTGTTTGTTTTTTGAGACGGAGCCTAGCTCTGTAACCAGACTGGAGTGCAGTGGTGCAATCTCGGCTCACTGCAACCTCCACCTCCTGGGTTCAAGTGATTCCTCTGCCTCAACCTCCTGAGTCGCTGGGACTACAGGCATGTGCCACCACACCTGGCTAATTTTTTGTATTTTAGTAGAGATGGAGTTTCACCATGTTGGCCAGGATGGTCTTGATCTCCTAACCTCGTGATCAGTCTGCCTCGGCCTCCCAAAGTGCTGGGATTACAGGCGTGAGCCACTGCACCCGGCCTTAATCAGGCTTTCTGAACACCATTAAACTGGGTGGATCTTGTTACCTCAGAAAAGGTTTATTTGGTTTATTTTGTTTGTCCTCCCCTCTTGCCCTTAGACCATCATCTGCAAATAGCATAAGCAGCAGCGCGTCTTCAAATCATAGCGGCCACACCCCAGAGCCCCCACTGCCACCGGTTGGAGTTGACCTCACCAGCCGACTGTCCAGTGATGAAGGGGAGATGGACGGAGCCGACGAACCCGAGAAGCTAGACTGTCAGTTCTCCACACACCACCCCAGACCTCTTGCGGTAGGCCTCCTTCTGTTCCTTGCCGTGCGTTCCTCGCCTGTGCTTTGCAGACACGTAGGTGATCATACCAGAGGCGTGATCCTTCCTGAGGCAAGGCTGTTTGTGCAGTGTTTTACAAAAAGGCTTATCGTGAGTTTGAAGGATTGCCTTAGAAATACCCTTGAATATTACAAAAGGAAAGGAACAGGCTCCCGGCTGATTATAATCCCGAGTACTTCCACATACTCTACTAAAAAGAAAAAAAGGGCAAGAAAGGATAATCCTGAGTATTTATGGCCTGCCTTGAAGTGAGCATGCTTGAGAGATAGTGTTTCTATAAGTGCGCTCAGGAGCTGACCCTCTGGCCTTGGCCATCTAAAAACAGAGCCTCTGATGTCCAGGGTGAGCTGGGTTCACCTGCTCGGGAAGCCGTCTTTCTCAGCAGCATGTCAGGAGCCAGCCCTTGCTGGTATTCTTCCCTGTTGGTTCTAAGTATTACTGTTTACTCCAATATTACATCCTCACCCAGTGGTGTGCCTCTCAGGTTAGAAAGGGACAAACAGAAAAGGAGTCTTCTTCCAAGATGCTGCCTTATGTTAGGAGAGAAAATCTTCCTATGAAACCCCCAGCAGACTTCCCCTTATATGTGACAAGTTGGCACCAGAACTGAGCATGTGTGTGTGTTGAAGGAAAGAGGAAGCATTTCAGGTCACCACTATTACTGATTAATAAAAAAGGGTACTTTCTTTCCAATTCCTTGAATGAGTGCACGCTAACAATTCAGAAGGTCATTGAAACTGAGGTGGGAAACAGGAGGCATCCACTGGAGGCTTGTTTATTGCTTGCCTGCGAGTGCTTGAGAAGGGAATACCTGGTGCTGCCATCACAGAGCCGAATGTAGGGGCCTAGAACATGGGACCCCATGGTGGTTTACTCTGGTGCCAGCCTGAGTCCTGCAAGATCAGCTCTGACTGTCTCTAGACTGTAAATGAAATCCATCCTGCTCCTATATCAAGATAGAGTGAATCCCTCTTCCCTCCTCTCCATGTCATGAATGAAGGCCAAGTTCACTTCCCTTTCCTGGGGATAATGCTTACCTGTGGCTCACCATCAGCCTGAGACTTTGCCTCCTGGTTAGTACAGAAGATAGTCAGGGACGATTCAGAATGCCTTTGACTGCCAGAAGTAGAAAACTCAGCTCATCTGCCACAAGCGCTGAGGTCATTTAATTATCTCACATAGCAGGGAGTCTGGAGGCAGGTGCTCCCAAGCTTGGTTCAGCTTCTCCACAATGTCATGTAGCTGAGGGACAATCTCTGCAATTCCCTCTACCTTTCACACATGGTCCCAGTATGTCAGCCGCAGCTCCGATATTACATCCTCACCCAGTGGTGTGCCTCTCAGGTTAGAAAGGGACAAACAGAAAAGGGGTCTTCTTCCGAGATGCTGCCTTATGTTAGGAGAGAAAATCTTCCTATGAAACCCCCAGCAGACTTCCCCTTATATCCAACAGAAATGGATCACATACCCACCCCTAGATCAGTTGGCAGCAGAGAAGGAAGGGGTTACAGTGACGCTGGAGGAACCAGCCATGATTCATCCCAAGGTTCTGGGAGGAGACCCACTTGAATACTGCTGTGTCAGATATAAGAACAAAAGTACGATTCTGTTAGCAAGGAAAAGACAGAGAGAGGTGGGAGTGGGTGGCAGCTGGTGAGGTTGGCAACCAGTAGGGTCTGCCACGGTGGCCCACGCAGTGAGGATCTACAGCTCTGCTGGAGGCGTAACATGCCAGCTGGGAACTGGAGCCTCTCGGGGCCGAGCCTCACGTCCGTACGGAATCAGATACACAGGTAGCAAAGACAAAACGGTGCCTCCAGCTCCTGAGTCTGAAAGAGATACGAGGCTCTCCAGAAGGCCAGACTCTGGAGCACATCAAGACATTTGTCCAAATGACAAGCTGCCAAGCTACAGTGGATTTGCTAAACTTGGGATGTGGCGCAGCTATGTGCCCTGAATGTTTTGCTGATTTAAATGGAAAAGCCACGGATGTGTGTCTTTGCTTTGTCCTTTCTCTTGTGGCCAGTTGATACATTAAATCATTGTTTGTAATGGATGCTTGCTCGGTGCATCTTTAGCAATTGGGATGAGGGAAGAAATGATGTCTAGACCTGGAACAGCTCCCATGTGCTGCCAGGGACCAGTTTCTGTGTCGGAAAATTCCCTTCGTATGTTTTCTTGCTGGTCAGTAAGCACTTAACATGAAAGTGCAGAGAAGCATTTTTCATCAGCAGTACTAGATGGGTGACAAGATTTTAATGCAAAACCTCCCAAAATACCAACAGAAACAGAACAAAGGGAAGGTCTTGCATTTCCTCCTGAGAACAGTTCCAAAGGCTGGTTCCAGGATGGGTTTGTGGAATGAGTGCCAATCCAGCCCTGTGTCTGGGATAGAGGCCAGGGAGCTGCTGGGAGGCCTGGAGGAACGGGGAGAGCTGCTTTTGAGTTATAGAGTCATTTGCAGACTCGCCTGAGCCCTAAACCAGCCAAATGCCACCTTCTCAGAGGCTGCTTCTTGCATTTCTGTCTGCTAGCCTTCCGGTTGTCCCAACATTATGATCAAATGTTTATTAAACATCTGAATGCCAATATTTCATCCACATATTTTAAGAGGGATAGTGTGCTTTAAATATTTTCTGGATTCCTGTCTCCCCAGTCCATTTGTTAGCACAAATGCCTACAGTCCTCATACTGAGGAGATGGAAGAGAATGAGCTCCCCTGTCTATAAACTGATAGTCAAGTCAGGTGTGTAGGCATCCTATATATAATGTAAAACAGCCATGTCATGAATCCGAGACTAAGTGTAATAAAGTAGGCAATGGGTGTGCCATGGGAATTCACAGTGGGAGGATCACTCAGATGAGAGCCCCTGGAAATGAGAGTCTTGATAAGGAAACCAGGAGAAAGTGGGGGTGAATTGGGATTGACAAAAAGAAGAGGGAAGGACTGGGTGCGGTGGCTCATGCCTGTAATCCCAGCACTTTGGGAGACCTAGGCGGGAGTTCAAGACCAGCCTGACCAACGTGGAGAAACCCTGTCTCTACTGAAAATACAAAGAAAATTAATTAGCTGGGCATGGTGGTGCCTGCCTGTAATCTCAGCTACTGGGATACTGAGGTGGGAGAATCTCTTGAACCTGGGAGGCGGAGGTTGCGGTAAGCCGAGATCGCACCATTGCGCTCCAGCCTGGGCAACAAGAGTGAAACTTCATCTCAAAAAATAATAATAAATAGATAAATAATAATTTTTTTAAAAAAGAAGAGGAAAGGAGATAGCAGAGAGAAGGAACAGCAGGAGCAAAAGTGTCAAGGTGGTGCTGTGTCCCAGTACAGCCTACAAAGACTGATTGGAGGCAGAAATGGGATCGGGACTGGCAAAGGAAGCCATTCAGCTTGGCTGGAAGCAAAGTGGCTCTGTTGACATCAGATAGGAAAGGTGGGACCTGCGACACCTGCACAAGCAGTTTCCATTACTGTAATGAGAAGCAGGGAACCACCAAGTTCCTTGAGGAAATGTGGCTGGTAATAGGACAAACGGATGGTCCTGAAAAGTCACCCTGGATGCTGATTATTGCTTCTCTATTTTATCTATCTATCTATCTATCTATCTATCTATCTATCTATTTATATTTTGAGACACAGTCTCAGTCTGTCACCCAGGCTGGAGTGCAGTGGCACGATCTCAGCTCACTGCAACCTCCACTTCCTAAGTTCGAGCAATTCTTCTGCTTCAGCCTCCTTAGGAGCTGGGATCCCAGGCATGCACCACTATGCCCGGCTAATTTTTGTATTTCTAGTAGAGACGGGGTTTCACCATGTTGGCCAGGCTAGTGTGGGACTCCTGACCTCAAGTGATCCTCCCATCTCAGCCTCCCAAAGTGCTGGGATGACAGGCGTGAGCCATTGCGTCTGGTGTTGTTATCCCAGGAGTAGAGAACGTAGCCCGCTCTGTGCCACAGAAAATTGAATGTAGCTATTGTTGAGTTGTAATGTGAGGTTCTGCAGAAAATTCAGAGCTCAAACTACAGCACTGCAGAAATATTTTTGGCTTCAGTACGATTTGCTGCTTTATTTTGAGTAAAATTGTGCCCCTGTGTGCTTTTATGCAAATGTTATTTTTCTCTGTATAGTTTATATTAGTTTATTAACCTGTAATCAAAATTAAAAATTTTTTTTCCTCACAGTTTTGCTCATTTGGGAGTCGCCTCATGGGACGAGGGTACTATGTGTTTGACAGAAGATGGGATCGTTTTCGATTCGCACTAAACTCCATGGTAGAAAAACACCTGAATTCACAGATGTGGAAGTAAGTGAGCAGCTTTTGTGCAATATAAGATCTGAGCTGCCCCACAGTTACCTGAAACCTAACTTTCTATATAAATGTCAGTGGTTAACTTTTCATAGAACGAAATCATTCTGAAATCAGGATGCTTGATTAATTCTTAAATGCCAGCTCTTCTTAATGGTTTGCCTGAAGGTTTTGAGAAACAACGAATGATGTGTTACATGCTTTGTCTTTTTCGGAGACCATTTTTGTGTTGGTAATCTAAATGAGAAGGATATTAGATATTGTTTGTTTACCTGTGTTAAAGGGCCTTTTCATTGCTCCTAGAGAATCTAAGGATATTAACAACATGCTTCTGGCTGATTATGGTGGTTCATGCCTATAATCCCAGTGCTTTGGGAGTCCGAGGCAAGAGGATCACTTGAGGCCAGGAGTTCAAGACCAGCCTTGGCAACATTGCAAGACCTCATCTCTACAAAAAATAATTTTTAAAAATTAGCTGGGTGTGGTGACAAACACGTATAATCCTAGCTACTTGGAAGGCCTGGGGTGGGAGAATCGCTTCAGCCCAAGAGTTCAAGGTCACCGCTATGGTTGTACCACTGCACTTAGCCTGGGCAACAGAGCAAGACCCTCTCTCTTAAAAAAAGGAAAAAAGGCCGGGCGTGGTGGCTCATGCCTGTAATCCAAACACTTTGGAGGCCAAGATGGGCAGATCACCTGAGGTCGAGAGTTCAAGACCAGCCTGACCAACATGGTGAAACCCCATTTAAAAGAAAAAAAAAAATTTTTATATTTTTTTAAAAAAGAACATGCTTCTGTTTGTAATGTTAATGCTACAATATCAAAACTAAAGATTTCAGCCAGGCTTGGTGGTTCACGCCTGTAATCCCAGCACTTTGGGAGACTGAGGCAGGTGGATCACCTGAGGTCAGAGTTCAAGACCAGCCTGGCCAACATGGTTAAACACTGTCTCTACTAAAAATACAAAAGTTAGCTGGTGGTGCACACCTGTAATCCCAGCTACTCAGGAGACTGAGGCAGGAGAATCTCTTGAACTCAGGAGGAGGAATTTAAGCACTCCACCCTGGGTGACAGAGCGAGACTCCGTTTAAAAAAAAGAAATTAAAGATTTCATAGAGGTGTGGACCAATTTCTAATTGTTTGCTGTCCCGCAAAAGCATCTGTACACCTGCCAACAGGGCAGATCCTAAGCAATGCTACAAAGTTGGTTAAGTTTGTCTTTGGCCCTTCCTGTCTCCCTAGGACCGCCCCCCGCCTCACTTGTACTTCTCTACCCTGAACTCTAACTTAGGTTCCCTTTCTCTTAAGTTCCCTTATTATCCACTTCCCAGTGTACTTACATCTTAATAAGGGATTCATAAACGGGGAAGAAGCCTTAATCTGAAAGAATGCTATTGGGAAGAAATAATAGGCCTAGACCCTCTCAAACCACAGCACGTAAGTGGCTACCATTTTGGCCACTTGATAATGTAAGGGCAGCCCACTGGGCATCCCCATCCCCCACTCCTACAATGAAGAGCTCTCAATATATCATCGTCCATTGGAGTCATGGGTCATGTAAATCTGGGCCTAGATAGTCCAGGAAGGACAACAGCTGAGGCCCCCCACCTGCCCACTGAGGCCCAGTAGAGTGAAGGAAGGCATTCATAAGAAACGGGAGGGAATAGAAGTCAAAATTTACCCCTCTCCCAGGTTTCCTCCTCTCCCCCAGGCAGCTACGACACCTCAGGCCCCTTTCTGGAAGCCTAAAGAGCTTCCAGACCTGAACTTATAGGAGAAGTGAGCCCCATTTGTATCTGCATTGAGCTCTCATGCCAGACTCAGGACTAAATATTAATATTTACTATAAGGTAGGTAAGGGCCACAAGAGAAGCTTATCATTTCTTCCCATATAAGTGACTGCCCAGTGTGTCTAAAGGGCACCCTTGATATTTACATGTATCCATTCCAAACAACAAATTGGTGCTGCACGTGAGGTGACCATGCTCTCAGTTACTTGGTGATTGAGCCTCTGTGCTTGTTCCCCAAGACGGCAGCCAGCCCTGGTGATCCTCAAAGCTCTTTGCTCCCTGTGTTATGGAAGTATCAATCCCGGACACGTGGAAGGAATGTGTTGATCTGTATTTCACTCCCTGCTGTCCTGTCAGCTCAAGCTCCATATTCCTTTCCTCCTCAGGCACAGAAGCCCGAGCCACAGGGCATCAGGTCCCTCCCCCCTGTTCAGGACTTGCCTAACCAATCTGCTGTCACTGAGCAACATTGGGGCTGCCTGGGTGTCAACTCTGGAGAGCGTAGCACCCCGCTACCCTCTCAACCTCGCTGCCCAAACCCCAGGCCCAGGCGGGCCCGAACCTGGAGGGATGGCAGCCGATGGGGGCGTGGAAGACATTAGGAAGAAAAGGAACGGCCAAGACTCTTTTTTCTTTAACAAGCATTTAACTCTGCATCAGGAGCCGCCAACACAGTATTCTCTTTCAGCCAGGTCAGCATCTGGACCTCCACGCCACCTGGCAGGGGAGGATGGGCACTGTCAGTAATTTATTCGCATCTGTGGGCTTTAGTATGGGACTTCCCTGGGCCAGTGTGCAAAGCTTAAACCAGAGCACAGCCCAGCAAAGCTGAAATCCCCTGCCGTTTGGCACCTAGAGAAACACATAAACTGTTTAGCCTTGGAGGGGGAGGGACTCCTGGGGACAGGGAGCTGCCACATGCCCCTCGCCCTGTTTCCCCCACCCTGTCTCCCCTCCCACCCCTGCCATCCACATGTGATTAGTGAGGCAAGAAAAGGATAGAAAGTGTGCCATAAAAGAGCTCCCATCCCAGTCCTGAGTGCCAGCCAGGTGAGATTTAGGACTCAGCTCTGCTAGTCAGCATGAGTTGAAGTGTAAATTTATACTATTTAATTGGAAAATTATAAATAGAGACATTAAAAATGGATCCCATTCACAGTCATTGATTGGGATCCTCTCTAAATGAGCCATCTGGTATTTGTAAATAACTTTTTATTACAAGTAACTGCCAAACCTCTGCCCACATGTATTTCTATCTATACTTTAGTGGGTAAGCAAACTTGAAGTCAAGGAAAGATGGAGTGGGTTGCTTATAGTACCACAGAAGGCAACAAAAGCAGCAGGAAAGTTGGGAGGCACCTCCCCCTCTAAGAAACATTCCCCGCCCCTGCTAGGAAGGGGTTGTGCGGTGCCATACAGTTCTAAGGACGTGTGTAGACATTTCCAGTCTGTTCATATGGGAGTCCTTGCCCAGCATGCAGAGTCCCTAACAATTGGGTATGGTGCTGCTGAGAATCCACCTGCTCACCCATCCACCTGCCCATTCATCCATCCATTCATTCACTCATTCATTGCAACAAGTATTTGTGGGGCACCTTGCTGAGTGCCGACAGATCTCTTACCTTCTTTAGGCTTGAGAGAAAGTAAATTCTCAACACCATCGTGGCCACTGTGAGTTTGGCAACATTTTTCTCTTATATTTGATCTCTTTGGTCTGACATTTTCAAGGACAAGGATTCCTCTGGATTCCACCCTAATGATAGATGCCACAGGCTCTACCAAAGTGCAGACCAAAAGCAGAATCTTCAGAGAGAGAAATGCTAGGAGAAACGTTTATCTCTCAGCAGTTCCTCTTTCCAGAGTTCCCTGGCACCTGGTCCTGATGCTACAGCTGCGAGAGTGGCCTCCAAAGAAGAAAAGGGCGGTGTGAGGCCCTGTCTGGCATGTGTTCTAGCCCACTGGGTCACAGGCTCTGGACCTGCTCACCTTCATGTGCTGCTTTCAAAGAAGGAAAGCTAGTTCCTAATTGCTAGTAAGCCCCAGCTACGGTGAAAATGATTTCCCAGGGAGACCGGGAGAAGGAGGAAGGTGAGAAACAGGAAAGGACCAGCTTGAGCACATTTACCTGGCTCCCGAGGGCCTTGTGCTTTCCTGCAAAATCTTGTCCCTGTGACTACTGTGCCTCCTCCCGGTCTCCAGAGTAGCAGCAGCATCAGCGCCCCAGGCTGTAGAATGAAGGAGGAGTCACTCCTAGCGCAAGGGAGTTAGCAGGGAGGCCCCAAGAGTAAGCCACAGCCTAGTGCTGGCCTTGGCTCCTGGGAGTTTGCTCTGAGGCACCCCCCCAAGCTCCAAGAAGACCAGAGAAGGAAACAGTGGGTTTCCCCTCCCCTCCTGTCTTTCTCCTCCTACTGACATCCTACATTTATCTTCGGAACAAACTAGAAATCCCTGATCCCCTTCTCTGGACACATGAGGGTCCCACACTCACCTTTTCCTAACACAGGACAGGAAGACCTGCTAAAGGTCAGCAGCTGCACCCCTGACAGTTCCTGTGAGTGAGAGCTAAGGTAGGGTGGGCTGAATAGGAAAAAACAAAGCTAGTTTGGGAATGGGCAACTTGTCATCTCACCATTCCCAAACCCCTAACCCTTCACACCCAGCCACCAGGAGCCGGCAGCCACAAGTCAATATGGAAATGACTCTCTGCTGAGGGAACCAGAGGCTGCAGACGGCAAAGGCAGGAGGATGCTGGCCCTGGAGAGGACCATTCTCCAACTGCCTCCAGCCCAGAGCAGGTTGGGGAAGCCCTGAGAGTCCCTGGGCAGAAGCTGGAGTGGGTGGAGCGGGGAAGCTCCGGCCCCCGTATCCAGGTAGCAAAGCCCTATCCTCACATTTCTTACCTGCCACCAGGACCTACATGTGAGATGATCACTTCTCATTTAAAAACCACCTTCATTGCTGCCGAAAAAAAAAATAGAGGGGTGGGTTGAGAGAGGAGAAGACTGGGGAAATTTCTATTCTAAATAACATTGACCTTTTATTCATGAACCAAAATCAGGCCTTCTCCAGTAGCCAAGCCTGGGGAAAAGGATCTGAAAGGCTGAGTGTGATGCAAATTAGGTTGCTGGATGTTGCAATGGGGGGTGCCATAAGGAGGGGCCATGCTTCAGAGTCTCCCATCTTTCAAGGCTTCATTCTTCATAGTCTGGTTCTGCCGGGGTGTCCTCTGTAGCCCTGATGCTCAAGCGTCATCTAGCCTCCCGAGCAATGCCAACCCCATGTCTCACTGACTGTCTTTCACTCTTCTCTCGTGTTTAGGAAGATCCCTCCTGCGGCAGATAGCCCCCTGCCCTCGCCGGCAGCCCACATCACCACCCCCGTTCCAGCATCCGTTTTGCAGCCTTTCAGCAACCCCAGTGCTGTGTATCTTCCTTCAGCTCCCATCAGCTCGAGGCTCACCTCTTCTTACATAATGACATCAGCCATGCTCTCAAACGCAGCTTTCGTGACATCGCCGGACCCGAGCGCCCTCATGTCCCACACCACAGCTTTCCCTCATGTGGCCGCAACCCTCAGCATCATGGACTCAACCTTCAAGGCCCCATCCGCCGTGTCCCCGATACCAGCCGTCATCCCTTCCCCATCCCACAAGCCATCCAAAACCAAAACCAGCAAATCCTCAAAAGTCAAAGACCTGTCCGCCCGTAGCGACGAGTCTCCAAGTAACAAAAAGAGGAAGCCGCAGTCTTCGCCTTCCTCCTCCTCCTCCTCCTCCTCCTCCTCATCCTTGCAGACATCCCTCTCGTCTCCACTGTCAGGGCCTCACAAAAAGAACTGTGTTTTGAATGCCAGTTCTGCTTTGAACTCCTATCAGGCGGCCTCTCCCTATAACAGTCTGTCTGTGCACAACTCAAACAATGGGGTGAGCCCACTCAGTGCCAAACTGGAGCCCTCAGGACGGACCTCGCTGCCCGGCGGCCCCGCGGACATAGTGAGACAGGTGGGCGCGGTGGGAGGCAGCAGTGACTCCTGTCCCCTCTCTGTGCCCTCCCTTGCGCTCCACGCGGGGGACCTCTCTCTGGCCTCACACAATGCTGTGTCTTCTCTGCCCCTCTCTTTTGACAAATCAGAAGGAAAAAAGCGTAAGAACTCAAGTTCTAGTAGCAAAGCCTGTAAAATCACTAAAATGCCTGGTATGAATAGCGTTCACAAAAAGAACCCGCCCAGCCTTCTCGCACCGGTGCCCGATCCCGTTAACAGCACCTCCTCTCGGCAGGTAAGGGACCTCCTGGCACCGCCTTCACCGGCTCTGGGGGGCAGGGGGAGCTGGGCAGCGCCCCTGCTTAGCCGGGCGGCTCCGACAGGTAACGCAAGCTTGACTCCTTTCCTCGTTCTCCCCGAGGGCAGTTTTCACCCTCTGCTTTGAGAGCACTTTATTGAACAAGTACTTGATACCACGCTCACTATGTACTAGGCGCTGTTCTCAGCACTTTACAGGTATTACCTCACCGAGTCCTCATGACACCCCAGTGCAGTGGGTGCAGTGAGCACTGTACAGATGAGGAAACCGGGGCATAGAGAGATTCTGAGTTCCCTGCTCCACATTGGTCAGTTTTATGTTTTGAGGTTCTGGGGACGTTGTCATTAAAGAGTTCTGTTGCTAAGAAGCTTGATCTGATCTGTTGGAACCCCTTAGGAAGAGCTTGAGGCCCAGGCAGGTTAGATGACCCAGGGTCTCACCTGGGAGTGGAAGAGCCTGTGCCCAGCTCCCAGGTGACTGTCCTTCCCCCTTTTCTAGGCTGCCTCGACCCCCACGTCCTCCTCATAGAACTCATTCCTTCCTAAAGGAAAACTGCAACTCCCACCAGCTGGCAGAGAAGTGTTCAATGCCATAGTACAAATAGGAGTGTGTATGGTGAGGAAGCTGAGAGAGTGCGGCGCGGTCTGAGAAGAACACATGTTTCTTTCCCCTGAGCTTTGCTCTCATCCCTGAGTCTAGTCCTTCTGCTCCGGCTGGGGAGGCTACTTAGGAAAGCCCACCACCACCACCACCCCAGCCCAGTCTCTGGGGCCGGTCGGGCAGAGATGAGGGAGCGGACATCGGGATGGGATTCTCTGCAGAGCCGGGTCTGGCGAGAGGACTGGCCGACCTGCCCCGGAGCCTAGACCCATCAGGGCAGTGTGTCCAGAGACCATTATACAGAATCAAGGGAACCAGACCCCAAGCCCAGCCCCATCTAGGGTTGAGGACTTTGGAGCAATGGGAGGCAGTTGTTAAAAGATGTTTTAATGTTTTATGTCACCGCTTATGAGACTTGTTATAACCTCATGAAGAGCACAGCCTGAGGGGGATTCACAAATCACAAACACATAAGAAACAGCAAGTTTGGAACCCAAGGGCCAGACAAGCTGCAAACTAAGGCCAAGGTGAGAGGAGGGGGCGACACAGGTCCCCTCGCTCGAGCAGAGGGCACTGTTCTGACTCCCCATGGCCAGGGGTGTGGGGGAGGGGGCCTGGCGCCCACAGGGCTGTCCCTGGAGGCTAACTTGCTGCTCCTCAGCCTGGAGGCTAAGCCACCGCCAGGACCCAGGACGGAGAGCAGAGCCAGGATACATCTCAAGCTTAAACATGTACACGACTCCCCTGGTGGGGCTTGTGAACATGCATATTCTTAGTCAGCAGGCCCGGGTAGGGGCCTAGGAGTCTGCATTTCTAGCAGCCTCCCAGGCCACAGCTTGAACAGCAAGGCCGTGGTATCTCACTCATTTTAGAGACAGTCCTAGCAGCTAGCACGAAGGTGATGGGCTCTGTTCCAAGCACTTCAGGTGTATATGATTACTTGCTGTTACTCCTCTTTTACAGATGAGTGAACCAAGCCAAGGTACAGGAAGGTTAAGCAAGGCACCCAAGCCACACAGCAAGGCAATAGCAGGGCTGGGATTGAAACCCAGGCATTTGGCTCTGCAGTCCGGGCTCTTGGGCTCCATGCCATTCACAGAGTGCTCTGTGTTGAGTAGATGTGGCTCTGGTGATTCTTTGGTCTGAAGGACTATAGGAAATGCTTAGTAAATGCTGAGGCAGCCAGAAGCGGTGGTGAAAGGAGCTGCCAGATGCTCAGCAGGAGGGAATTTTTAAAAAACTGATGCATTTAACAGCTGCCTTGGGTCTGGTCAGCATTGGTTCCTAATGCAGGTGAAACCTCCGTGCTTGTCACCAGGGCATTAAGAAAAGGCTTTATCGGCCAGACATTGTGGCTCACGCCTATGATCCCAGCACTTTGGGAGGCTGAGGTGGGCAAATCACAAGGTTAGGAGTTCAAGACCAGCCTGGCCAATATGGTGAAACCCCGTCTGTATTAAAATTACAAAACTTAATAGTGATTTAAGGCAAACATCTTTACATAAAGGCAAGTTAATAGACAAGAGGAGCAGTTTTTAGGATCAAAGTACAAGCTGCCTTTGCAGACCAGACAGGAACAGGTTAGTGCCTGGCATCAGCTTCCCCAAGGACCGGGCTCCCTGTGGGCAGGACAGTCAGAGGAAAGGGAAGAGCACAGTGGCCACACCCACAGGCACAGCGTTCCTGCCCTCCCCTCCGTGTGAAGGAGAGGAGCGCCATCATGCTATTTTTCTAAAGAACAGTGGAGTGTGCGTTACATCTCCTATCCAGAAAAACTGGACCCAGCAAAAGATCCTGGTGTTTTATCTGCAGTTGGGCTGAGGGAGTCTGGGCTGGAAACAAGACGGGTTTGGGACTGAGGGTCAAAGGTGGATGAGCTATGTGACCCTTTGGCCACAGGTAGAAAAGCCCAGCCTCTGCCAAGTGAAGTGCTCCCAGGAGGGGCCAGGCTTCTCCCCAGATGCCTTCGTCCTCATCCCTCCCCCTTGCGGTCCGGCCAGCTAGGGAGCAGTATGAAGAGTTCCCCACCATTCCACTTTTCCTCTGGGAAGGAGAGGGCATCTCGAGGCACCCTCTGCAACATTATCGTTTTCTCTGCCTCTTACGATGGAAACACCAGTTCCGAGCCAGTGTGAGGGAATGAAGCACGTATTGTGCAGCCCTTCTTTCCCCTGGCAACATGTGGCATCGGCGGGCCCTCCCCAGGCTGGCTCTCATGTCTGAGTGGGGGCTTCACTGGTGTCTTTCAGGTTGGGAAAAATAGCAGCCTAGCTTTGTCACAATCCAGTCCTTCAAGTATATCCAGCCCAGGACACAGCCGACAGGTAAGTTACTGGGGTGCAAAAATCCATGTGGTCATCAGCAGAGCGGAGAGAATTTGGGCATTGGGGTCAGACCCTGATTCAAACCTCCTCTCCAGTTAAGAGCATGGCTACCTAGCTTCCAAAACTAGGCCTTCTAGTTATTAGCTGTGTGCCCTTGTGCAATTTACTTAACTTCTCTGTGCTTCCATTTCCTCCATCTATAAAGTGGGAATCATACTGGCCCCTACCTTCTATGGCTTTTGTGAGGATCAGCCTATTCATGTAAAGCATCTAGAAAATGCCTGGCACACAGTAAACCCACAAGTGTTAGCCATTATTATTACTAGCTGTATGAGCTTAGGCACATTACTTCTCTGAGTCTCAGTTTTTTCATTCATTAAAAGGCAAAATTGATGCCTCCCTCTTAAGTCTATTAGAAAATTAAAGGGACTTACCAGCCATGCATGGTGCCTCATACCTATAATCCCAGCAATTTGGGAGGCCAAGGTGGGAGGATGGTTTGAGCCCAGTGGTTTGAGACTAGTCTAAGCAACATGGCAAGACCCTGTCTCTATAAAAATTTTAAATAGCCAAGCTTAGTGGCACATGCCTGTAGTCCCAACTATTCAGGAGGCTGAGGCAGGAGAATCGCCTAAGTCTAGGAGGCTGAGGCTGCAGTGAGTTGTGATCACACCCTGCCCTCCAGCCCAGGCAACAAAGCGAGAATCTACCGCCAACAAAAAAAAAAAAAAAAAAAAAAAAAGAGGAGGGGGGCCTTGCCCTTGGTGTCTGTCCATCAGCATTCTCTCAAAAGCCTCTGGCGAGCTGCAGCCACCATTCCTGAAGTGGTTTCATGGCAGCAGTACTCAGGGTAGGCTTAGTAGTTTTTATCAACGAGGTGTAAGGGTAGTGGACGTATACACCTGAGACAAACACTGTTCTCAGTAGAATGTGTGTATATGTGTCCTGGGGAGGACCAAGAAGGATTAGGAGGTGGGGTTTTGCCTCTTATACATGACTGGAAAATGTTGTACGTGTGCGCGTGCGTGTGTGTATAACTGTGTTGTTATGTTGCCTTAGATGTGCCGTGTGTTTGTAGACACCAAATAGCAAATTAGCAATGTGTTTGTCTGGGTTTTGCCCTTTGGGATCTTCCCACAAATCCTGGGTAGAGTTTGGGTGAAGATGATGAGGAAATAGCTTTTGTATCCCCGGGCCAGGATATAGTTTTGTATCTCCTCACCATTTTGAGCCCTTTCTGTGCCAGAACACCTGCAGCCCATCATGTGTGCTGGGGTGGGAAGGCGCATTTCCACTCAAGCCATCAGCCTCTGTTGATGGGGCGTCTTGTAGCAGTTGCGGTGTGTACATACAGACTGCAGTTCGCCCTCACCAAACACGGCCTGCATGTGCCCATAGGTCCAGGTACACCCGCTGGGAACCCAACATGCTGGCAGTCAGCCCTGACAAATATCATAATGGCCACCACTTGTTAAGTGTAGCACATAGCCTGCAGAGAGAGGGCTATGTGGTATGTCCTTCACACACACTACACACATTTACACCTTTTCACGACCCTGTGAGGGACAGGATGATTACAGATGCAGGTAGCTACGCTGAGAAGCTAAGTAACTTGAACGCAAAATCTCTCTCTCCAAAGCCGCTATGTTTAACCCAACACTAGACTCCTTAGATAATTCACTGTGTCATCTGTAGGTTATGTAGGAAGAGGTGAACTAATGGAGAACAAAAACAAAGGCATCAGTTATTCTGTCCACTCTCCTAAAGAGGACTCCCACGAATGTCCACGGCAACTGGCCTTGTGTTTTCCCCCACAGTGAGGACCTCTGTGACTGCCTTACACGCAGGGATCCATCACCTCATTTGCTATTCCAGCTGTCCTTTGCCGGATACGGGAGGTGGGATATGATCCTCTCTATTATAGGTGAAAAAACTGAGGCTCCATCCTTGAGTTCTCATGGGTAATCTCAACTGTATGGTTTTGAAACAGTGTTTCTTTTCTTTCCTAGAAGAACACAAACAGAACGGGCAGGATAAGGACTCTTCCATAACAAGACTATGAAGCCACTTCCACACCAATTCCAGGCCACCTAATCCCACCACAGGAGGCTATGAGGAGGGAGGGAGTGGGCTCGGGGGGAGAGTCTGTTTTCTGTGCACTCCCTGTGCCTCTGGCCTTTCTTCTTCTTTTTTAACTGACCAATTTTTAGTTTTGAAGAAAAAGAAAAAGGCAAAAGAACGTGAATTTGAGATTTACAGAAAACAGTTCCAGTGTTTTGTTTCTGTCGTCTTTCCTTTCATTTGCCATGTTTTTACATTCTTCCAAATTTGGGGTCACTCCCCCAGCTCCTGATGCTGCTACTGTACCATCCTTTTGCTCCAGCCATGAGAGCAGACATGACGGAATGTTGGTTCCAGGTTGGCATGCTCTGAAGCTCTTGAACTTTAGCACAGGCAGAGCCCTTTTTCTTCCCGTCCTCTCCTCCCGATCCCTTCCATTCCCACATCTGCCACTCTGTGGGTCCTTACTGGCCTTTGGGTCTCACAAGATCTCCTCAGGACTGCATACAGGGAGAGGGGGATTTATTGGGGAGGAACTGAGAGTGGAGAGCTGGAGGGTGGGTGGGGTTCTCTCATCCGGTTTCCATAGCTCACCATGGCTGGAGCCAAATGCTACAGGCAAGATTGAAAACAGTGGCCATTTAATGATGTGGTTTACCTAATACCACTGTCCAGCTGTGCAGCTCAGAAAGGATAAACCAGTCAGGGACAGGGACCAGAACAGGTCTGAAAAGGTGGCAGCAAGCAGAGCATGGTGGGTAGGGGATGATCCCTAAAAAAAAAAATTCTGGGGACTGTGGTGGTCTGAGCGGGTCAGGAATCTATAGAATCCCTTCCAGGAAGCAGTGTGCCAGTGCCCAAAGCAAGATGAGCCAGGAGGGAGAAATCCCAGGAAAAAGGTCGTGAGAACCCAGAAAGCCACTCCATGAGGAGGCACAGTGACCACAGCTGCTAAAGGTTCTCAGGCTGCCTTCCCGGGCTAGGAAGAGCCCTCCAGGGAGAGCTTCCACACAGGGCGTGTGTCAAACCTTTTGTGAGAATAAATAAGATCATTACCCATCCCCATGCCCTGGGCCACGGGGACCTGGTGAGACACCCTTGGGTCAGCTTGTGCTGTTTTAGAGACAGCCATCCCCAAGAAGGGATGATAAGGACAGCCACTGCTCTGTGAAGAAAGCCATTTGGAAGAGCCACGCTGGGGCCCACCAGCTATAGAACTATTCACACTGGAATTTTGAAAGAAACAGCAATACCACAAGCTCTAGTAGGGAATCATAATCAGGAAAGGAATTCACGACATAAAATAGGTGTTCTGTGCTATTAATCGTGTAACTTTGCATACAATATATGGCAGACATACTGGGAGGTTTTGCTTTATCCTTAAATCAGCAATGAATGCTAATTTCACAGCTGGGCAGAACCCTCATCCCCCACCCAGAAGTTTTCCTTTTCTTTCCCATTCCCCCAACCCAAAGATCAGACTACTGTTAAGCTTCACCACACAATTGGAATTGCAAAGACGGGAGGTAAATGGAGTGATTTGCATCAATGGAATTGCACTGACAGTGTTTCTTATAGGATTACTAAATTTTTTAATGTAACATGATTTTTTTTTAAAATCAGGAGTTAATATTAAGTACTAGGATATTAAGTTCAGATGATTTCATTTTTGTTTCTACAGTGTTAAAAGTGCACTTATATGCTGGTTTATTTACATCTTGGGAAAAGAGACTGCAAATTGAAGGGACGATTGTTACTTTTTCTTTTCAAAAAAAAAAAAGGTTAAGCAGATTTTAAGACTTATAAATGTTTAAGAAATTATAAACAAGGTTAGACCCTTTGAAAAAAAGTTGAGAAGATATTCTTAAAGTAAATTTTTATAGTGTTAATTTTGTAATAATTTATGTTTTACTATATTACAGAGCTAACTGACCAGAATAGTTTCAGAAACAATATGAAACTTAGGAAAGTTTAAGCAATGTTTATATTTTTAAAAGTTCTTTGAATTATGTTTTTATTGTACATTTCTTCAGACTGAAAAGTATGTACATATCTTTGTTATTTTTGCACAATTTTGTCTTGTTCGGTTTCAGAAGTCTGTTGTTTTTTATAATTTATTTTGAGTTGTAAAACTTGCAGGAGTCAAAACAAAACAAAACAAAATCTCCGCAACAAAATAACCCTCTGATTTATAAACTCTTATAGTCAAAGAGGGAAAACAAAGGTTGAGATTAAGTGGCTGCTTCTGAGAAATAATGTCTCAAGGACTAATGGAGCAATTCAATAGGTTTAGACGTTGTAGCTCTCTACATCTTGAATTGGAAGCTGAAATAAAGAGCCCCCCCCCCACCCCTACCTTCATCGAATGCTGCTTACTTTGTCAAAGACTGGCTGTGACCAAGATGAGGACATTTCTGAAAAACTGGGCAAAAAGGGAAAGCCCACGGTATTTCTTCCTTTGCAATCAACCACAGGTTTACTTTCTAATGATGTATTAGAAACTTGCAGCTTGAAAAATGGAATGCAAATAAAAGGTTCTCTTTGGGTTTGTCTTAGTGGAGTTAAACTGGAGCAGCCTATAAAGCATTTTTTAGGGTGATGTCCTCTGGGTCCTTCTGTTCTGCACACCCACTCAGTCTTCTCTCCCAGCCCCTTGACTGCACACATCCCTGTTTGCCTGAAGATCTCCTGACTTGTCGCCAGCCATAGAGGCTCGAAAGCTCTGGTTGTTAAGCATAAACGCAATGCATAGACCTGTCAGCCATAAAAAAAAAAAAAAAGAAAAGGAAAAAAAAAGCGACATGGATAACTTGTATGCCTTCTTTTGTATCAATGTACCAATTGTAAATAATGCTGATCAACCTTTGTAGAGAATAGTTTATACAGCATATTCTATTATTGCTGATTCTCAGTGAACTCTTGTTTTGAAAAGAAAAAAAGAAATTTTCTATTTACACCTTCTATTTTGCTATGCTGTCAGCCCATGGCACTTTAACAAAACTCTGTGGGTTTTACGTAGCTGGTCAGTCATGGGGTATATTAAATAACTGTTGTTGCACAGACAAGAATTTGCACCTGCTCATTTGTCCTTTCCTACTACCGATTTTAGAACCTTTTCCAGGAGAATTTTGAAGAAAGCATGTCCAATCATTCTAAACAAACGCCACACTTGTGGAGTGGGTTTCTTTTCTACGATCCATATTTTGTAACACTAAGTATTTTCCTTCTTCGCCCTGCACCTTTATGTATTAGCACTATCAGATAGAGTTCATTCCATGCCTGTGATATTGTAAGCAGAATAAATGTCTAAGGTAGGTGTAAATAGTAAATTCTATGGCTTACAGTTTTAAAAGGAAAGAACAAACATGTATCTATTGATACTGCTGTGGTTCCTCACCAGGCCTGGAAATATTCTCCAGTGAGCGATTGTATTTTTTTGTTGTTGTTTTGCTTTTTTTTTTTTTTTGTAACATGGCTTTGTAAATAAAATAATTTATATGTTTGTAAAACAACGTCTTCGGGTTTTCATAAAATTTAAATTTTTGGCATTTAGTTTTTCTTTGTGGGGAGTGAAGTTATTCTCACCGGAAGAGCCTTCCTGCTAGAACTACATGTGAGTCAGGGGATGAATAAGAAGAGAAGACGCTGGGCTCGCTCAGTGTGTATTTAGGGGGAACCCTCTCTGTGCCGACCCCCGAGCCAGGCGCTCTGTGCTCGGGAATGAGAAACAGGATCCCAGCTGCTTTCTGGAAGACAGTGGACTCATTCAGCGTGTATTTAGGGAGAACCCTCTCTGTGCCAGTCCCTGAGCCAGCGCTCTGTGCTCAGGAAAGAGAAACAGTATCCCAGCTGCTTTCTGCAAGCAACCCAATGAGGGGGAAAGCAAATAAATCCACACATGATCAGATGTGTAATTGCAGATTGTGGCAAACGCTATGGTGGAAAGAACTGAATCCTGCGAGAGAGAAAGTAACGGGAGACATTTAACATGGAGAAGGGGCGGCTGTCAGAAGTTCTCTTGGAAGAAGTGATCTGAAGGCAGAGATCACTTCTTGGAGCCTAAAGAGCATCCATTGTGGACAGAGCAGGGCCAGAGAGATGGACAGAGGGCAGGGACAAGGCCACGAAAGGCCTTTAGGGAGTTTGAGTTTTGTGACAGATTCAGTGGGAATCCTTGGAAGGGCTTTAAGGAGGGCCACGGTACTGTGATCTGTTAAAAGGACCCTCTGGCCACTGTGGTGAATCAGTGGGAAGCGATTACAAGAGACAAGGTGAGGAAAACATCAGTGTGATCGAAGGATGCTGACACTGGCTATAAAGAGAAGTGTGTGCCGGCCTGGGCAATAATGAGAGGCCCTGTCTCTTAAAAAAAAAAAAAAAAAATGCTGGCCAGGCGCGGTGGCTCACGCCTGTAATCCCAGCACTTTGGGAGGCCGAGGCGGGTGGATCATGAGGTCAAGAGATCGAGACAATCTTGGTCAACATGGTGAAACCCCGTCTCTACTAAAAATACAAAAAAATCAGCTGGGCATGGTGGCGCGTGCCTGTAATCCCAGCTACTCAGGAGGCTGAGGCAGGAGAATTGCCTGAACCCAGGAGGCGGAGGTTGCGGTGAGCCGAGATCGTGCCATTGCACTCCAGCCTGAGTAACAAGAGCGAAACTCCGTCTCAAAAAAAAAAAAAAAAAAGCCAAGCATGGTGGTGAGTACCTGTGATGCCTGTTATTTGGGGGCTCAGGAGGATCGCTTGAGCCCAGGAGGTAGGTGGCGTTACCAGTGGAAGGTATCCAAGTTACTGGTGGCAAATCCATACGGATTTGCAGCAACCTCAGTTCTTGCCTCTTCAGAAGAAAGAATTTGACTGGGGCATAAGGCAGAAGAAGAAATCAACACAAGTTTAAGAGCAGGAGTGAAAATTTATTAAAAAGCTTTAGAGAGCCAGGTGTGGTGGCTTACGCCTGTAATCCTAGCACTTTGGGAGGCCGAGGTGGGTGGATCACCTGAGGTCAGGAGTTCAAAACCAGCCTGGCCATCATGGTGAAACCCCATCTTTAAAAAAAAAAAAAAAAAAAAAAAGCTTTAGAGGCCAGGCACAGTGGCTCATGCCTGTAATCCTGACATTTCAGGAGGCCAAGTCCTGTGGATCACCTGAGGTCAGGAGCTTGAGATCAGCCGGCCAACATGGTGAAACCCCGTCTCTACTAAAAATACAAAAATGAACTGGGTGTGGTGGCGCATGCTTGTAATCCCAGCTACCTGGGAGGCAGAGGCTGAGGCAGGAGAATAGCTTGAATTCAGGAGGCAGAGGTTGCAGTAAGCGGAGATCATGTCACTTGCACTCCAGCCTGGGTGACAGAGCGAGTCCATCTCAAAAAAAAAAAAAAAGAAGAAAAAAGCTTTAGAGCAGTAAGGAAAGGAAAGAAAAGAAGGAAAGTGCAACTTGGAAAAGGAGCAAGTGGGCGACTTGAGAAACCAAATATGCAGCTTGACCTCTTGAGTTGGGGGTTTGATCCGTTGGGCTACTTCCAGGATCTTGCATTACTTCTCCCCACTCCTGAGATCTTATTAGGAAGTTGTTGATAGTTTCAGGTGTTTTCTATCTAGTACAAGACTGCTGGTCCCTGGCACCAGCTGTGACCAATTGTTACTTAAGAGAAACAGTTAACAACTGCCTGACCATCACCTGAGGGCCAACCAACACTCCTGCTGTCGGGGAGGGGGGCAGAGGGGAGCGGGCTGGGGAGCTCTTTCCTGCCCTGCTCATGCCTAAATAGCTACCCACTGTAACAAAGGGTCCAATGAGCCATGATCATACTGCTACAGCCTCAACTTCCTAGACGGAGTCTCACTCTGTCCCCTAGGCTGCAGTACGGTGGCACGATCCCAGCTCACTGCAACCTCCACCACCCAGGTTCAAGTGATCCTCCTGCTCAGCCTCCCAAGTAGCTGGGATTACAGGTGCGTGCCACCATGCCCGGCTAATTTTGTATTTTTAGTAGAGACAGGTTTTCGCTATGTTGGTCAGGCTGGTCTCAAACTCTCGACCTCTGGTGATCCGCCCACCTCGGCCTCCCAAAGTGCTGGGATTCCAAGCGTGAGCCAATATGCTTGGCCACAAAGTTTTTAAAAGAAATTTTGTTTCTTGAGAAGGGTTAAAAATAATAAAAGAAATTTTGTTTTGCATGTGTGTTTGCTCATAAACATCTCAGCTTCTGTGTCAAAAAGGTACACATGACTGCAGCTACTAGCAGCTCTAAGTTGGAGGCATCAGTTTGGGAATCTTGAGTGCAAACAGTCCCTGACTTACCATAGTTTGACTTAGACTTTACAATGGGATTATCAGCATGTAACCCCATCATAAGCTAGGGAGCACCTGTACATGGATGTTATTTATTGTCGTGATTACCTGAGTGAATGTAAAGGGAGAAGAAAAGAGAGGTTGGATAGAGGCAGAAAGTTGGCAGGGAACCCTAAAATGAAGCCCTCACAAAGAAAAGAGTGAGCCCAGCAGAAAATAGTTCCCTGGAAGCAAGGACTGTACATGTATCCAGGGAAGGAGCAGTCAGCTGAACCAAATGCTGCTGCAAAGTAGAAGACAGGGATGGCAGCGTGTCTGGGGCTTTGCAATGTGGTGGTCATTGGTGAATTATTAGTTTCCTAGGGCTATCATGACAAATGACCACAGTGTGCTGGTTTAAAGCAACATACATTTATTCTCCCACGGTTCTGGAGACCAGAAGTCCAAAATCAAGGTGTCCACAGTCTGCATTCCCTCCCAAGCCTCTAGCAGAGAATCCTTCCTGGACTCTTCCAGTTTCTGGTGACTGCTAGCAATCCTTGGCTTCCCAGATTAGAGGTACATCCCTCAAATCGGCTTCCATCTTCACATGGGCTTCTCCCCTGTTTCTCCTGCGTCTTCAATCTCCCACTGCCTTTCTTTCACCAGGACGCCTGTTGTTGAACCTAAGGCCCACCCTAAATCCTGGATGATCTCATCTGGAGATGCCTAACATCAGCAAATTCCGTTTTTCCAAGTAAGGTCACACTGGCAAGTTCTAGGGGTTAGGACATATATGTTGGGAGTCACTATTCAACACACGACAGTGGCCTCAGCGAAGCAGGTGTGACAGAGTAGGGGTTGGCATGAAGGGCAGATGGTGGGCAAAGCCAGACTGGAGAGGTTTGGAGGGTGCGTGAGAGCTAAGCCAGGGAATTCACTGTGCAGACAGACAAATCCTAAGGAGCTTAGATAGCACAAGGGAGGCTTTGGATTTTGTGTTTTTTTGTTTTGTTTTTCACGGGAGGAGACACCAGATTATAATCCATATGCTGGTAAGACTGAGGTAAATAGGAGAGGGAGAGGTTAAGAAAGCAGGGCCGGGCGCGGTGGCTCACGCCTGTAATCCCAGCACTTTGGGAGGCCGAGGCGGGTGGATCACGAGGTCAAGAGATCGAGACCATCCTGGTCAACATGGTGAAACCCCGTCTCTACTAAAAATACAAAAAATTAGCTGGGCACGGTGGCGCGTGCCTGTAATCCCAGCTACTCAGGAGGCTGAGGCAGGAGAATTGCCTGAACCCAGGAGCCTGAGGCAGGAGAATTGCCTGAACCCAGGAGGCGGAGGTTGCAGTGAGCCGAGATCGCGCCATTGCACTCCAGCCTGGGTAATAAGAGCGAAACTCCGTCTCAAAAAAAAAAAAAAAAAAGAAAGCAAGAGAAGGATGTTGGTATGGTTAGGCTTCGTGTCTTCACCCAAATCTCATCTTGATTTGTAATCTGCAGAATCTTCAGAATCCCCACGTTACGAGAAAGACCAGGTGAAGGTAATTGAATCATCGGGCAGTTTCCCCCACGTTGTTCTCGTGATAGTGAGTTCTCAGTTCTCACGAGATCTAATGATTTTATAAGGCGCTCTTCCCGCTTCGCTCCGCAGTTCACCTTCTTGCTGCTTTCTGAGGAGGGTGTTTTGTTTCCCTTTCATTTTCCACCGTGATTGTGAGTTTCCTGAAGCCTTCTCAGCCATGCTGAACTGTGAGTCAATTAAAGCTCTTTCTTTTATAAATTACCCAGACTCAGGTAGTTCTTTATAGCAGTATGAAAATAGAGTCTTACAGGGTAATTTAAAAGAGAGGTATTTGACTAAAGGTCCAAAAAATAAAAAAAAAGAAGTCCTCGAGATGGCAGGAGGGAGATACTGGCCTTTGTAGAAAGAGGGACACCTCAAAGGTAATGGGGAGGAAGTTAGCTTACAGATGGAGTGTTAGGAAGATGAGGGAATGCCCAGCTGATGGCTTCCATTTTCTCAGCGATCATGGGGCAAGGTGAATGAGAACATGGGAGAAGTTTGAGAAGAGTAAAGAAAGAATTAAGGGCCAGGCTTGGGCTTAGCGGTTTACACTGTAATCCTAGCACTTTGGGAGGCCAAGGTGGGTGGATTGCTTGAGTTCAAGAGTTAAAAACAGCAACATGGTGAAATCCTGTCGTTATTTAAATAAAAAAAAAAAGAAAGAAAGAAAAATTGGCTACACGTGGCGGTGGGCGCCCTGTAGTCCCAGCAGGAGGATTCTTTGAGTCCAAGAGTTGAAGGCAGCAGTGAGCTATGATCGTGCCGCTACACTCCAGCCTGGGCGACAGAGCGAGACCCTGTCTCAAAAAAAAAAAAAAAGAAAAGAAAAGAAAAAGTAGTTAAAGAACTAAACTACGAGATAGTGCTGAGAGCGCATTTGAGATTCATAATCTAAGATCCCAACATGGAGAAGATAATCGTGGAGAGTAGCTAGAGTCCCCTAAGAGCAGAGCAAGGCCACTCAAGCCAGAGCTGTCGGGCAAACTAAGGCAGATTTTTTTTTTGTCATTTTGCCTCAGTCACAAGTGAATTTTTTCACTGTGGTGCAGAACAGAAAACCAGAGGAAGCAGACGAAGCTTGACACATAGCGCATACTGAATACATGTTTGTAAAATGGTATTGCCCAGCATCACGAAACGGCAGTGTGGCACTTGCTGCACTCAGGACTTCTTTTGCCCACTGCTTTGCTGAGAGCCTTGTCTCCGGCTGGCGGTCCATCACTGTGCACTGGCCTGGGTAACATCAAGCTCCATTGTGAAAGGGGCCGATACATTCTGTTTTTTTCTAAAGCCAGGATTCTGCAAAGCCTCCTTCAAAACTACTCATAGGCCTGCAAAAACATGAGAAACTGGAAGTGATCTTAACTGTAGAACCCTCTTCTACAGGTGAGGAGATAGAGACAGCTTATTTTTGGTTTTGTGGAGGCTTTTCTTTTTGAGACAGTGTCTCACTCTGTTGCCCAGGCTGGCACAATCAGGGCTTACTGCAACCTGACCTCCCAAACTCAACTTATCCTCCAGCCTCAGCTCCCCCAATAGCTGGGACCACAGGTGCGTGCCACGACACCCAGCTAATCTTTTGTATTTTTAGTACAGATGGGGTTTCACCATGTTGCCTAGCCTGGTCTCAAACTCCTGTAATGGAGCAATCCACCCTTCTTGGCCTCACAAAGGGCTGGGATTATAGGTATAAGCCACCATGCCCAGCCAAGACTGTGATAGTTTAAATGAGGTACTGAGACCTCACAGCTGGCTGTTGGTCAAGCCTGATTGTTTTTGCAACCCAGTGCTCTTTCCATTGTACTTCATTTCCTCCTGTAGAAAGAAACTCTACCAGCAGGGTGCGGTGGCTCACACCTGTAATCCCAGCATTTTAGGAGGTCGAGATGGGTGGATCACCTGAGGTCAGGAATTAGAAACCAGCCTGGCCAACATGGCCAAACCCAGTCTCTGCTAAAAACACAAAAAGTAGCTAGGTTTTGGTGGCATAGGCCTGTAATCCCAGCTACTCTGGAGGCTGAGGCAGGAGAATCACTTGAATCTGGGAGGTGGAGGTTGCAGTGACCCAGGATCATGCCACTGCACTCCAGCCTGGGTGACAAAGCAAGACTCTTTCTCAAAAAAAAAAAATGTACCCACAGACTGTTCTTCCTATGCCACTGTGGGTATTTCCATATATGTGTTTTAAAATTCAATGTGTCAGCCAGGCACAGTGGCTCTTGCCTATAATCCCAGCACTTTGTGGGGCCAAGATGGGTGGATCACCTGAGGTCAGGAATTCAAGACCAGCCTGGCCAACATGATAAAAGGAGTCTCTTCTAAAAAAAACAAAAACTAGCAGGGCGTAATGGTGGGCACCTGTAATCCCAGCCTCTTGGGAGGCTGAGGCAGGAGAATCACTTGAATTCAGGAGGCAGAAGTTGCAGTGAGCTGAGATTGTACCACTGCACTCCAGCCTACTGGGCGACAGTGGGAGACTCTGTCTCAAAAACAAAAGTGTCCTCTAGTTGGTTTACTTCACCTTCTTTAATTTATTTTGCTTAAATATTTTTCTCCTTTTCAGTTTTTTCCATTAGGCAAGAATTACTTGCCTAATGGTTTATTTCTTGCTTTCTGATCTCATTGGGGCTATTCGAGAGCAGCAGGTTTTAAGTAACCATGTTTCTGAGCAAAGTTCCCAGGAATGTATTTTAATAAGTTTATTTTCTATTCATCACATCTTCATAAGCCATTCAACTAGAAAAGTAAATGAAAGAGATGCAAAGAAAGCTGAATGCCTCGAAAACCAAATCAATCCTATTCAAGCCTGAATCATTGCAGAATCACTGTGGGAAGCTTGCCAACAGCTTGGAGGTACTGCATTTATTGAGACAATTCAGAACTGGAATCTGATCTAAGGTCATTAACTTTGGGAAGGTTCTCCATTTTTAAAATGGTGGCACTTTTCTGGGTTTCCCCTTTAGCCGTCAAATACTTCAGTAAATTTGTAAAACAAACAGCATCATCACAAAAATGTTTGCTTCCTCTGCAACCTAAACAAGTACTGAGAAAGCTGCTATTAAAATAGGAGCTTGAGCCAGGTGTGGTGGCTCATGCCTCTAATCCCAGCACTTTGGGAGGCCAAGGCGGGTGGAACACGAGGTCAGGAGTTCGAGACCAGCCTGGGCAACATGGTGAAATATTGTGTCTACTAAGAATACAAAATTAGCCGAGTGTGGTGGTACATACCTGTAGTCCCAGCTACCCAGGAGGCTGAGGCAAGAAAATTGCTTGTACCTAGGAGGCAGAGGTTGCAGTGAGCCAAATTTGTGCCACTGCATTCCAGCCTGGGTGACAGAGCAAGACTCTATCTCAAAAATAAATAAATAAATAAAAATAAAGACAAATAGGAGCTTCTTCAACATGGGCAGAGAGAGACCCTGTCTCAAAAAAAGTAGCCAGGCGCGATGGCCCACACCTGTAATTCCAGCACTTCGGGAGGCCGAGGTGGGTGAATCATTTGAGGTCAGGAGTTTGAGACCACCCTGGCCAACATGGTGAAACCCCATGTCTACTAAAAATACAAAAATTAGCCAGGCATGGTGGCACACGCCTGTAGTCCGAGCTACTTGGGAGGCTGAGGCATTAGAATCACTTGAACTCAGGAAAGCAGAGATTGCAGTGAGCTGAGATCATGCCACTGCACTCCAGCCTGGGTGACAGAGCAAGACTCCATCTCAAAAAAAAAAAAAAAAAGTAAATAGGAGCTACTAAAGTCTGTATTAGGATTTTCATTTTCTCTCAACCCACTTCACTTACTGATTTCATAGCCAAACTTATCTTTAATCCCCTTTGTACCCCAAAAAAATCTCTTCCATGTTCCAGAACAATCTAAACATGACTTGCAGGCTGAGGGAGGAGGGTAACAATTCTTGCATATTACTGGAATAGGGCAAAGCAGAGTGGCAGGGAAGAGAAGAGCATGGGGAAGGAAAATCTCAGGGATCCTGGGGCTTTTCTTTGGGAAAGAATCAGAGGCAGGTTTTTGTTTTCAATTTGTGCACATCTTTTTGTTCTTTGCAACTCAATACACTGGGGACATTTTGACATGGACTAGATATTCCACGCGAAGAAGAGGACCAGCTGACTCTGCTGTAGGACAGATTCAGAGAGGGCGCCTCCAAGTCCCTGCTCACCTTCCAGCACTGGGAGGATGTTTCTGCCAGGCCCATGCTGAGCCCAGCACTGTTCAACATTTTAATTAATGAATTGGCATTCAAAGTAACCTTGGTAAATTAAAGCCATGAATACAAACAGACTGATTTATAGAATAGTGGTTACCTTTGGGGGGCATGAGAGATTTCTGCAGTGCTGGAAATGCTCTGTATCTTGACCTGGAAGCTTCTTAAATGAATCTAATCATTTGTGAAATATTTATCAGGTTATATACTTAAGATATGTTCATTTTACGCTGCACTCTTAAATTTGAAAGTTTATACACACACAAAAGGTAAATGGAAGACTTGAAGTGATAATTATCTTAGCAGAAAGCAGAAAGTTATCAGGTGGTTTGAGGAGAATACTGATAAGAAGCCCATTTTCTCCTCCCATCTCCCAGAGGCAGTAGGTACCACAGAGGAGGGGGTGCAACAAGTCGTCGACAGTGGCGAGGGGGTTTGAAAGTCTCACATGAAGTTGGTTGCCCCCAAATCCCCTTCACCTACTGTGCAGCCTGGTGGTGACCTCCCCCAGCCTCTAGCAGGGAACTGGAGGGTTATTTTCTGGAGAAATTAAATGGAACACTCAGGTTCAGGGTTCAAGGATACCAGACCTATTTTAAAGTTTTTAATAAAAAATTGAAAGCATTAAAAAAAAAAAGCTACCAGTTGCCTGGGCCCCACCACAATCCAATTGAATCAGCATTTATGTAGGGAATAGGAATCCAGGCATTTGTATTTAAATGCTCTCCAGATAATTTAACATACCCTTAGAAAACAAATGAAAATAACAAAGGAAGCAAAAACATTTAAATTATTTTCTTTATTTAAAAAATGAAATAGAGGCCAGGCACCGTTGCTCACACTTAGAATCCCAACAGTTTGACAGGTGGAAGCAGGAGGATCACTGAGTCCAGGAGTTTGAGACCAGCCTGGGCAGCATAGCAAGACCTTGTCTCTATTTTTAAAAAGAGGCTGGGTACGATGGTTCACGCCTGTAATTCCAGCACTTTGGGAGGCCAAGGTGGGTGGATCACCTGAGGTCAGGCATTCAAGACCAGCCTGACCAACATGGCGAAACCCCATCTCTACTAGATACAAAAAATTAGCCAGGCATGGTGGTGCATGCCTGTTGTCCCAGCTACTTGGGAGGCTAAGGCGGGAGGATTGCTTAAACCAGGGAGGCAGAGGTTGCAGTAAGCAGAGATTGCACCATTGCATTCCAGCCTGGGCAACAAGAGTGAAACTATCTCAAAAAGAACTATATGGGCGCCATTAGGTGATCTTACCTTCATGTTTACTAAAGTACAGTATTTGGCCCTGCGCTTCAAAGCTTAAAGAAACTGGATGGATATGGGGGCCAGAGAAAAACTCTGCAAGTGATCAGAAATCATTGATTACAGTGAAAACTTACGGAATCTATTTCTCTGTAGATGGTTAAAAAGAGAATGCCTGGGATGTCTTCAAAAGCAATCTACTTCAATTTTCCAATGGAGATTTTGTATCGTGAAGCTTGGTGTGGATTACCATATGGGTTACATTGACATTCTGGGGCTTTTTCATTCCAAAAGTAAGTGTATTTCATATTTTTGTGAACATCAAATTTGTTTTTAGAGATCACCTTAAAATTCCAAGAGGGAATGTCTTGTTCAGTGTTCAGTGTTCAGTTCCTAAGTAGTGTCAGACATACAGTTGGCATACAACAAATGATTGTCGAATTAAAAATGAAGGCGCCTTAAGTGAAAGTTGCCAGGAAAATTTAAAATTAAAAAGGAGCCAGTGGTGTGCTGGTAAATGTGAAACAGTGGCCTTTGAGGGGTGAGAGGGAAAGCATCTGTGAATTTCTGTGACACAAACATGGCCACCATGGCTAATACCAAGCTAGCAGCAGCCTGTCCTCACTGGAAAGAAATGCCATTGACTCTCCTGAGGCTGTGCAAACCAGCTCCAATACACTGCCAGTCCTGTCCAATGCAGGAGACATACTATGACCACCAATCCTATATTAATTCACGTTCAACTATGTGAAATAACATATCCCATAAAGCCAGCACTGAGAACTTGGCTGTCATTTGGAAGTGACCAACACTCAACACTGACAATTTTTACCCTTTTTAACTTGTAACCATATTTCTGCTTGAAAAGAGTATTCAGGCAAAGTGATGTCTTAGTTTCAAAAATAATATATGAATAATTATCTGTCTGTCTTGTATAAGTGATTCCCACTTTGGGCTATACTACAAATGTTTCATTTGCAACCTACTATAGTCTTCATTTAAATATAAAATCAAGGGTGAGTAGGTTGTGAGACAACCAACCCATAAAGGCCCATATATCCCATGATGCACCTGAAGTCTAATATCATCAGTACGGTGGTATTCTGGGAAATGCATTCTCAGTTTCAGCCAGGGAAGAGAGGATTGCATGCCAGCTGGCCATCATACCAGCTATGAGAAAGTAGACCCTTCCACCTTGCCATCTGCCATCTGCCAGGAGAGCAAAGACTTATAGTCTGTACCCAGGGCAGACTCCCGGCTCTAAGCCATACTGTCACCACTCTGATAGCAAGAAATGGGCTAAAGGGACAGGATTCCCCTGGTGGTGGCAGTGCTGGTAAACAAATAATATTGATCATGTGTTTCACTTTTTTTCTAATTTAATCCTCAAAATAACTCTATGAGGTATCTAAGATTATTATCTCTATTTTACAGGTCAGAAAACCAAAGTTAAAAGAGATCAAGTTATTTATTCAAGATTATAACAGCAGCTAGTAAGTGGGAAAGGGTCTTTGACTTCCCCATGTAACTTGCGTAAATTGGAGATCATCTGTGGTCACCTTTCATACAAATAATACAGAAGCTCAGAGTGTTGGTTTCAAGAATTTTGTTCTGGGCTTCAATTTGGTAGACCGAATTAAAGCTTAAACAGAAGTAGCCAGTGTGATGGGAGCTAAATTTAGACTCAGTTTATAATATGTTCTGAAATTCAGAAGTAGCCTCAAAAATGAAACAGAAGGAAAAAGAGTGTATGTAAAAACTGGTGAAATCCAAATGAGATCTATAGCTGAGTTAACAGCATTGTAGCAATGTCGATTTCCTCATTCTACAGTTACACGATATTAACATTGAGAGAAGTAAGTTTTTTCATGAAGTACTGTGAAAGGGTACCATAGGCCCACAGTCCCAGCCTTGTCCTGCCACCCTGTATGCTGTTGCCACTTTATGTTTTTTGCACTTTCATGTTTGGTAAAATGAATTTAGAGTTTTAAAATGTTTTAAGCATTTTTGCTTTTTTAGGTCCACAAAGAATGAGCAAAGGCTAGATACACTTTGAATCCATTTTCTACTGCCTCAGATATTAAATGTTACCATTTTACAAAAACTGAGATGGAACTTTTGAGACTTGAGTTCTAATAGTTGTCACTATTAATCTATGTTCTGGCTTTTTTTTTTTTTTTTTTTTACTTTAAAAATGCAGCTAACTGGCCAGGCACAGTGGCTCATTCCTGTAATCCCAGCACTGTGGGAGGCTGAGGTGGGTGGATCTCCTGAGGTCAGGAGTTTAAGACAAGCCCTGCCAACATGGCGAAACTCTGTCTCTACTAAAAATACAAAATTAGCTGGGTGTGGTGGCACATGCCTGTAGTCCCAGACTTGGGATGCTGAGACAGGAGAATCGCTTGAACCCAGGAGGTAGAGGCTGCAGTGAGCTGAAATCACGCCACTGCACTCCTGCTTGGTTGAGACAGAATGATACTCCATCTCAAAAAACAAAAGTAGCTTGCCAATAAAACAACTTGGTGAAAGTAACATCATGTTCTAAATTTATGTCTCCCTTATGATTTGCACAAGAATATTAGGCATATAATATCTTGTCGCCTTCTTACATTGCCACATAGAACCAAGAGTCCGTAGTTTTGAAAAAATACAACACAAGGCTGGGTGCAGTGGCTCACACCTGTAATCCCAACACTTAGGGAGGCTGAGGAAGAAGGATCACTTGACATCAAGAGTTCGAGAGCAGCCTGGGCAAATAGACTGTTATCTCTACAAAAAAACATTTTTTTTTTAAATAGCGGTGCTTCAGGAGGTTAAGGCTGCAGTGAGCTGTGATCACACCACTGTACTCCAGCCTAGGCAACAGAGTGAGACCCTGTACCCAAAAAAAAAGTGAGGTAGATAGGTTATCCCCATTATATCCGTGAGGAAACTGAGGCAGAGAGTCTAGGCATTTTGCTCCAGGTGACATAGTTATTAATGGACAGTGGTAAGACTGGGATTGGAAGTGAGGCAGTGTGGCTTCAAAGGCCATTTGGCACACTGCCTGCTTTCTCAAGAAATTACCCTTAATATTTTTTACCTTCCTTTTTAATAGCAACCAAAACTCTTAGCCGAGGCATCTCTGACTTGTTCCTGGTTGAAACAAAAAATGGAGAGAGGATATCAGGCCCCAGTCTGTTCTGGCCACTCACGTCTCCTCACTTTTCCTTTTATACGATTCTCTCCTCCGCCAGTACATAAACACACACACACACACACACCCTGAGCTATAACTCAAGGCTGGCAGGCAGATGGGTAAGTCTACCTGACACTAAAGCCCAAGCTCTTTATGCTGGTGGTCCACACAGGGGGCGACAAAGTGTTTCCATTTACCTGGGATTTTTCCAGTTTTATCACTGATAGTTTCACAGCACTAGAAGCCCCTCCCTCCAGAACAAATCAGGGCAGTTGGTCACTCTCTGCTCTAGAACCCTGTCGGGGAGCTGTTAATAAACTGTGATGTCTGAAACAGCCCCACACTCCCACTTACAGAGCAAAGCAATTTTATCAGACTCTGGGGGAAGAGGGAGCAGACACTGCATTTTCTTTTTTTAAATTTCTTTTTTTTCTTTTTTTTTTTAAGGCTAGTCAAATGAAGGGATATGCTGCATTTTCAAAAGCCTTCCCAGGAGACTGCAGTGTTTGTGCTGGTTGGAAAATCACAGTAAGTCTACCCTAAGCATAAGCTGTGTACTCTCAAGCTCTTGTGGACTCCTGATCAAACACTGCCAGCCCTCTGTTTCAGCCCACACAGCTTGCAGTAATGCAGGGGCTTGGGACTGGTTGTGCATTACAATCATGTGGGAAGCTTCTAATGCTTATCAGCTTGGGAAGTCAAAATTGTATAGCCGCTCCAGAAAACAGTTTCTTTTTTATTTTTTTTAATTGCATTTTAGGTTTTGGGGTACATGTGAAAAACATGCAAGATTGTTGCATAGGTGCATACGTGGCAGTGTGATTTGCTGCCTTCCTCCCCTTCACCTATATGTGGCATTTCTCCCCATGCTATCTCTCCCCAACTTCCTACCCCCTGCTGTCCCCCCCTACTTCCCACCAACAGACCCCAGTGTATGGTGCTCCCCTCCCTGTGTCCATGTGTTCCCATTGTTCAACACCCGCCTATGAGTGAGAACACGCAGTGTTTGATTTTGTGTTCTTGTGTCAGTTTGCTGAGAATGATGGTTTCCAGGTTCATCCATGTCCCTACAAAGGACGCGAACTCGTCGTTTTTGATTGATGTGGAGAAATAGGAACACTTTTACACTGTTGGTGGGAGTGTAAATTAGTTCAGAAAACAGTTTCTTAAGTTAAACACATGGCGCAGCACAATGGCTCATGCCTGTAATCCCAGAAGTTTGGAAGGCCAAGGCAGGAGGATTGCTTGAAGCCAGGAATTTGATACTAGCCTGGGCAACATAGCAACACCCCATCTCTTAAAAAAATTTTTTTTTTAATTAGCCAGGTATGGTGGCATGTGCCTGTACTTCTAGCTACCTGGGAGATTATAGCAGGAGGATTATTTGAGCTCAGTTTAGTTCAAGGCTGTGGTGAGCCATAATGGTGCCACTGCACTCAAGCCTGGGCAACAGAGTGAGACCTTGTCTCTAAAAGACAAAGAAATCTGAGCGTGGTGGCTTACACCTGTAATCCCAGCACTTTGGGAGGCCAAGATCACTTGAGTCCAGGAATTTAAGACCAGCCTGGGCAACATAGTGAGACCTAGTCTCTACAAAAGAAAAAAGAAGAAAAATTGGCTGGGCATGGTGGTGCACATCTGTAGTCCCAGCTTCTTGTTAGGCTGAGGCGGGAGGATCACTCGAGTCCAGGAGGTCCAGGCTGCAGTGAGCCTTAATCATGCCACTGCTCTCTAGCCTGGATGACAGAGCAAGACTGTTTAAAAAAAAAAAAAATTAAACGAGTACTGACCATCTAGCCATTCCACTCCTAGGTATTTACCCAAGATAAAACTATATCCATGTGTATGAATATTCGTAGCAGCTTTAGTTGCAGTAGCCCACAACTGAAAACAACCCAAATGTGCATCAACAGGTAAGTGGGTAAACAAAGTGCGGGATATACATTCAGTGGAATCCTCCTCAGGAATAAAAATGAAATACTGATACATGTAATGACATGGATGAATCTCAAAACATTATGTTGAGTGAAAGAAGCCAGACAGAAAAAAAAAAAAAGACTACATACTATGGTTCCATTTATAACAATTCTAGAAAATAGAGAAAATGTGTAGTTACAGGTAGTAAGTGAGTGGTTGCCTGGGGATGGGGCTGGGGAAGAGTTGGTGGTGGAAACGTTCATTATCTTGCTGTGGTGATGATTTCATGGCTATATCAAAAACTTACCACATAGCACACTTTAAAAACGTGTGGTTTATCAAATGTTAGTTATACCTCAATATAACAATGTAACTAATGTCCCAGCCGCATCCCAAGAGATTCCATGGCTGGGCACCATGGCTCAAGCCTGTAATCCCAGAACTTTGAGAGGCTGAGACAGGTGGATCACCTGAGGCCGGGAGTTGGAGACCAGCCCGACTAACATGGAGAAACCCCATCTCTACTAAAAATACAAAATGAGCTGGACGTGATGGCACATGCCTGTAATCCCAGCTACTTGTGAGGCTGAGGCAGGAGAATCACTTGAACCCGGGAGACGGAGGTTGCAATGAGCCAAGAATGCACATTGCACTCCAGCCTGGGCAACGAGAACGAAACTCAGTCTCAAAAAAAAAAAAAAAATTCCATTTCAAGGCCTGAAATGGGCACAGTGTCTCACTCTGTCTCCAGGCCAGAGTAAGGTGGGGTGATCTGCAACCTCCGCCTCCCGAGTAGCTGGGACTACAGGCGTGCGCCACCACACCCAGCTAATTTTTGAATTTTTAGTAGAGACGGGGTTGCACCATGTTGGCCAGGGTGATCTTGATCTCTTGACCTCGTGATCCACCCGCCTCGACCTCCCAAAGTGCTGGGACTACAGGCGTGAGCAACCGCACCTGGCTGTCAGTACTTTTTAAAGGTTCCCAGGTGTTCTAATGTGTTGCCCTGAGTGAGAACCACAGCATGAATGCCTCCCGCCCGGAGCCACTCCACAACCACCGAACAGATTAGTCACAATATTAAGAGTGATAAGGAGGTGAAGGGCAAGTTGTGGAAGGAGCGGCGCTGTAAGGATGTTGAAAATGACACTCATTAAGCCCAGTTTGGCTTATTAACAGACAACACCAGCTGAGAATAGCTAACTCCACTAGGTGGCATCTGGACGCTGCTCTTGAGCAGTGTCTGAAGTGTCATAGCAGCTTTAGTTGCAATAGCCCACAACTGAAAACAAGGCACTGTCTGAAGTGTGCTGAGTTCTAAGCACACGATGTTGTTCCTCTGACAGAGAAATGACCCAGACTTATTGGAAAACAACCAGAAACCTAGGAAGATGTCAGCAGGGCCCACTGTGCTCTCCTCGGCCTGACTTCGTAGCCAGAGGACATCAGTCTATTGCAACTTCAGTGTCATTTGAGGTTCTAGGGTACAATAGAGCAGCTATTTATTCAGGGGCCAAGTAACTCCTGAGGAGTAAGTATGTTCTCAGCCAGGCACAGTGGCTCCCACCTGTAATCCCAACACTTGAGAGGCATAGGTGGGAGGAGGACCGATTGAGCCCAGGAGTTTGAGACTAGCCTGGGCAACATAGTGAGACCCCATCCCTACAGAAATCAAAAAAATTAGCTGGGCCTGTAGTCACACCTATTCTGGAAGCTGAGCTAGGAAGATTGCTTGAGTTCAAGAGGTCGAAGCTGCAGTGAGTTGTGATCATACTACTGCACTCCAACCTGGGTGACAGAGCAAGACCCTGTCTCAATAAAAATAAAAAATAGTCCAGGTGTGGTGGCTCAGGCCTGTAATCCCAGCACTTTGGGAGGCTGAGGCGGGCAGATCACTTGAGCTCAGGAGTTTGAGACCAGACTAGGCAATGTGGAAAAACCCCATCTCTACAAAAAATACAAAATTAGCCAGGCGGGGTGGCATACGCCTGTAGTCCCAGCTACTCAGGAGGCTGAGGCATAAGAATCACTTGAACCTGGAAGGCAGAGGTTACAGCAAGCTGAGATGGTACCACTTCACTGTAGCCTGGGTGACAGAGCAAGACTCTGTCTCAAAAAAAAAAAAAAAAAAAAATACATGACGTCCTAAAGGAGAAGACCAAATGTCTTGTGCTTACAGCACTGAGCGGAAACCACTGTCTGCGGGGGACCAGCACTTTGTCTTCTCTCCCTTATTAAGGAATGTTCCTTACATTTTACTCTGTTTTGCTTGGGCCACACTGGCCTTTGGCAAGTCAAAGGATATCATGTTAGCAGCCCTGTTTGCTGTGACTCAGGTCCTCCTCCCCAGGCCTGTGGTCTCCTGCTTCTCACAATCGCTATCCCCACTGCACGCTCCCTCTCCATTTCTCATCCCTGCTGCCACTGCTGGGCCTCTGCTGTACTGGCCGCTAAGCAGAGCCAGAGCTGCTTTCCCAAGTGATCATGTAGCTTCGGTCAAACCTTGCAGGATCAAGCGCTTAGGGAGTCAGAAATTGAAGGAGGGGCGCATAATTTGGGTCTTCCTCTTTATGCTTTCCTCTCCCTTCTACCACTGAACATAAAGGAAGTCCCCAGAGGAGTGGATTTAAAAAAAAAACACTGAAGAATAACATCCACATCAGTTGTCAAACTCTCCCAGAACCCATCAGGAACCAGGCTTCAGAGAGGGCCCTCAAATCCGAAGGCACCGGAGGAATGCATTGACTTTGTCAGCTGAGGTCTGTCCCTGCGTCAGAGCTCCCCAGGCTCCAGTTAACTCTGTCACGGTGATCACGCAGGCAGCCAGCCAGCCAGCCAGCCAGCCAGCTGTGCTTCTGTGAGAAAAAAAAGTTTAGAAAATGTGATCTTATGGCCAGGCGTGGTGCCTCACACCTGTAATCCCAGCACTTTGGGAGGCCAAGGCAAGTGGATCACCTGAGTCAGGAGTTCAAGACCAATCTGGCCAACATGGTGAAACCCCATCTCTACAAAAATTAGCCAGGAATGATGGCGGGTGCCTGTAATCCCAGCTATTTGGGAGGCTGAGGTGAGCGAGTCACTTGAACCTGGGAATGGGAGGTTGCAGTGAGCCGAGATCACACCACTGTACTCCAGCCTGGGTGACAGAGACTGTCTCAAAAAAAAAAAAAAAAGAAAAAGTGATTTATGTGAATTTCAGTGTAATGCTCTTTTATCTGTCAAATATGTGTTTGGGGGCAGGGGTAATGGGAGGAGATTCCACATATGATTTTTCAAAAAGTATTCTGTTGTTAAAAAGTTTGCAGAACCATTTCCAACATCCTTCTGAAAGACCCTTCCTACGAACCCAAGCCAGTGGTGCAGATTTGGGTGCACAGTCTTTTGGGGGGTTTTGTTTTGTTTTCTTTTTGAGACAGAGTCTTGCTCTGTCACCCAGGCTGGAGTACAAGTGGCACAGTCTCAGCTCAGTGCAAAACCTTCACATCCCAGGTTCACGTGATTCTAGTGACTCAGCTTCCCGAGTAGCTGGGATTAGAGGTATGTGCCACCACAACTGGCTATTTTTTGTATTTTTAGTAGAGATGGGGTTTTGCATGTTGGCTATGTAGTGGCAACAGGAGGCAGCCAAATGCCTAGGCAGATAGGGGCAAGTCAATGGTGAAACCCCACCTCCAAGCCAAGGACAGTTTAAAGCCTGAAAGCCAAGCTATGAGTTAAATCCTCGACCAGACTGAGAACTTGTCTTCCCGTTTGGCATGTTTTCTTCTGATTGATCCTCATCCTTCACCAATTGTACATACACCTACCCTTTCCTAATTGGTTTTCTACACTGTCATGCCCACCTTGGAGTGGTGTCTTCACTTTAACCTTTTTTGGATACTCACAAACCAATCAGCATGCACTCCCCATTCTGAGTCCATAAAAGGTCCTGGACTCAGCAGCACAGAGGGAGAAACCACCTGACTACTGGGGTGAGGGACTACCCTCCCCCCATGGCCCCCAGCATCCCCTCTCCACTGAGAGCTGTTCCATCACTCAGTAAAACTCCCCACCTTGCTAACTCTTCGATTATCAGCACATCCTTATTCTTCTTGGGTTAGGGACAAAAACTCAGGAATTGGTGCACAGGCCAGACTCAACCCAGGTAGGCTGAGTGGGCTGGCTGTCTCTTGCAGCAGGAGAGTGAGGCCTGGGTAGGATACCACTGGCTGGAGATCCCTGGCTTGCAAAGTGATCAATCAGAAAATCCTGCATTACAGACTGACCTCAAACTCCTGGGCTCAATCCTCCTGCCTTAGCCTCCCAAAGTGATGGGATTACAGGCATAAGCCACCTCACCTGGCACACAGTTTTCAGGTCTTTTCAGAGAGTAAGTCTTTTCCCCCGGAGAACACCTCCTCTAGACTTTGAGGACAAGAGCATCATCCCTTCTCTCTGTTCGAAGTTGGGCCAAAGACCCAAACATTTCATAAAATTTCCTCTAGTTCTCCCAGATGCTCAGGGCTTCTCTGGCCTGCCAGATCGGTCAGAATTCTCGAGGTAGGTCTGCTCTCCAGAGATTCTGTGCCCACATGTCCCCAGTACCATGGCTACTTTCTGTTTCAGGCTTGGTTCCGTCTCCTAGCGTTCATTTTGTAGCTCCTCTTTCCACTCTATTTTTTTAAACCTTATTTTAGGTGTGGGGCACATGTGAAGGTTTGTTACATAGGTAAACAGATACCAAGGGAATTTGATGTACATATTATTTCATCACTTGGGTACTAAGCCCAGGACCTAGCAGTGATTTTTTTTTTGCTCCTCTCCCTCTTCCCGCCCTCCCCCATCAAGTAGACCCCAGTGTCTGTTGTTTCCTTCTTTATGTCAATGTGTTCTTATCATTTAGCTCCCACTTGTGAGAACATGTGGCATTTGGCTTTCTGTTCCTGTGTTAGTTTGCTAAGGATAATAACCTTCAGTTCCACACTATTTTTCAACTGATGAAAAATTATTTTTACTAAATGCTGAATAGATTAAAAAATTATAAAATACGTATATAGGGTATAAAGAATCATCTGATGAACACCTGTGAACTCACCCTTCAGTTAAAGAAAAATCATATTAGAATTAATCCTCAGCCAGGCACGGTGGCTCATGCCTGTAATCCCAGCACTTTGGGAGGCCGAGGCGCGTGGATCACGAGGTCAAGAGATCGAGACCGTTCTGGTCAACATGGTGAAACACCGTCTCTACTAAAAATACAAAAATTAGCTGGGCATGGTGGCACACGCCTGTAGTCCCAGCTACTCGGGAGGCTGAGGCAGGAGAATTGCTTGAACCCAGGAGGCAGAGGTTGCGGTGAGCCGAGATCGAGATGGAGCCATTGCACTCCAGCCTGGGTAACAAGAGCAAAACTCTGTCTCAAAAAAAAAAAAAAAAAAGAATTAATCCTGCAGTCCCCAGGATATTTCTCTCTCATCTCCAAGGCAAACACTAGCTGAATTTTGTGCTTACCATTTTCTTGTGTTTGACAGATTTCCTACATATGTTGGAATCTGCAAACAATATATTGTTCAGTTTGGCATGTTTTTAAACTTTATATAAATTGATTCATATGATATATATACCCTGGAAACCGTTTTTGAAATTCACCTATATTATTGCAAGTAGCTACAACTGATTGTTAAAATGCTTTATAGTATTCATGTATCATAGTTTTTAAAATCCATTTTACTCTTCATATTTGGGCTGTTGTCAGTCATTTCTATTATGAATGGTGCTGCTATAAACATTCTTGTACATATCTCCTGGTATACATTTACAAGAGCAGCTCTTGTAGTGAAATTTCTGTGTCAGTGTGTGGAAACATGTTTAAATTACCAAGATAATTCTAAACCATTTTCCAAAGTGGATGTTCCAATTTATACTCCATGATCAGTGACCATCTCATTCATTGTTCAACTTTGTAGTCTTTATCAGCCTGGTAGATATAAAATGGTATTTTCTTGTAGTTTTGTTTACCCGGTTGTCAAAGAGGCTTAGGTTATTTTCACATGCTCGCTGACCATTTGTCATTCTTCTTCTTGAAGTGCTTCTTCGGGGCTAACTCTTCAGTGAAGGATGTGGGCACAGGCCCTCAAGGACAGATGGCCCAGAGTTAGTTTCTCAGCTCTCCCCATGACAGAGTAGAGGCCCTCCTAGCTGCTTGCATCCCACCTTACTCAGTGACCCTCCCTCAAAACAACTGTCAGGGCCAGGCATGGTGGCTCATGCCTGTAATCCCAGCACTTTGGGAGGCCAAGGCAGGTATATCACCTGAGGTCAGGAGTTCCAGACCAGCCTGACCAACATGGTGAAACCATGTCTCTGCTAAGAAAAAAATATATAAAATTAGCAGGGTGTAGTGGTGCATGCATGTAATCTCAGCTACTCGGGAGGTTGAGGCAAGAGAATCTCTTGAACCCAGGAGGTAGAGGCTGCAGTGAGCTGAGATCACACCATTGTACTCCAGCCTGGGCAACAAGAGTGAAAATCTGTCTCAAAAACAAAACAAAACAAAAACAAACAAAAAACAAAATTCAGGTGGTCTCTGTCTCCTAAGACCAGCTCCAGCAAACAAGGGTTGAAGCTCAGGATCCAGGCTGCTCTGTGGCCCACAACCCAGTGAAGTCAACAGGCCAAGACCTTTCTGTCTGGTGTTCAGCGCCATGCCTGCAGGCTGCACACACAGAGGATGCTACTTAGAACTCTCCACTGGGCACCCTCAGAACTGCACAAGTTTCTTCTGTTACTAGTTCATCCAGTGTTATGATGCCAGCACTTCAAGCCTTGGTTAATCATTGGATCAACAAGTACCCAACTAGGTGCTAGAGAAACGGGAAAAGGCACTTAGGCCCAGCCCTCAAACTGGATCAGGGACGGTGACGGTGGTCCACACCTCACCTGCTCTCTCTGCCCTGACACAAGCACCAGGCTTGCACTGAACTGTGAGCTGTAGAAAGTCCAGGTCCCGGTTGCAGCCACAGGGGAGTCAGATGTATCACGTGACCGCGCCGGGTGGAGGGAGGCTGAGTTGCGTGGCTGAGATGCCAGGCGGTCACCTAGCAACAGCGAACCGCAGAGCAATGGAGACCCGCAGCAGGGAGCTCCAAGCCGCGGAGTATTTGGAAAAGCATCGGATCAAGGAGCTGGTGAGCTACCTCACCAGCGCCCTTTTATTTTTCCGGCCGGGTAAGCGCCCCTATGCCCCAGTACAGCCCTCCCTCCACGCGGGGCTTGCTTTCCTCATGAAACCCCCTCTCGCACACTCGCTCTCCCTGCCTCCCAGACACTTGAATCTTTCTGCTGCTTATTAACTCTGTGACCTTCAATTAAACGACTTCTTGGGGTTTTTTTTTTGGAGACAGAGTTTCGCTCTTGTTGCTCAGACTGCAGTGCAGTGACGCAATCTCGGCTCACTGCAACCCTCACCTCCCGGCTTGAAGTGATTCTTGCCTCAGCCTCCAGAGTAGCTGGGATTATGAGCGTGAGCCACCACGCCCAGCTAATCTTTGTATTTTTAGTAGAGACGGGGTTTCGCCATGTTGGCCAGGCTGGTCTCGAACTCATAACCTCAGGTGATTTGCCCGCCTCGGCCTCCCGAAGTGCTGGGTTTACATGTGTGAGTCACCGCGCCCAGCAGTGTTGGTTTTTTTAGATGGAGTTTTGTTGGAGTGCAATGGCGCGATCTTGGCTCACTGTACTTCTGCTTTCTGGGTTCAAGCCATTCTGCCTCAGGCTCCCAAGTAGCTGAGATTACAGGTGCCTGCCACCACGCTGGCTAATTTTTGTATTTTAGTAGAGACAGGGTTTCACCATGTTGGTCAAGCTGGTCTTGAACTCCTGGCCTCAGGTGATCTGCCTGCCTGCGCCTCCCAAAGTGCTGGGATTATAGGTGTGAGCCATGGCACACGGCTGAAGTTTTCAATCTGATAAGACAACTAAACAATTGATAGGGTAGGATAGATGTTCTAGAGATCGCTTTTCCTGTCCCCCCTCCCTTTTTTTTTTTTTTTACACATCTGAACCCCCTACAAAATTTGAATCCTTTTGTAATTTGGGGGTGATGTATCATTTAAAAGTTATATTAAGGTGAAAATGGTTTTATGTCCTCTCCAGGGTGCAGAATTTTAATTTGTCTGCCTCCATATGGAGCGTCAAAAATGCCAGAATTACGATTTGCTTCTGTGTAAGGAAATGGAAATACCAAGCATTCCAACTTTGCCAAAAAAAACACCCAACCAATATGATCATGTATAGGGTGATAAAGTTCTTGCTAGTTGTTTTACATTATTAAATATTAAAAAAAAAAAAAAAAAGCGAGGCACGAGATGGTGCCAGTGCACTCCATCCTGGGCAAGAAAGTGAGATTCCATCTCAGAAAAATAAAAATTCAAAAATAGGCCAGGTGCAGTGGCTCAGGCCAGTAATCCCAGCACTTTGGGAGGCTGAGGTAGGCAGATCACTTGAGATCAGGAGTTCAAGACCAGCCTGGCCAACATGGTGAATCCCTGTCTCTACTAAAAATACAAAAATTAGCCGGGCGTAGTGGTGGGCGCTTGTAATCCCAGCTACTCCTAAGGCTGAGTCAGGAGAATCATAAACCCGGAAGGCGGAGGTTGCCGTCAGCTGAGATTGCACCGTTGCATTCCAGCCTGGGCAGCAGAGAAACTCTGTATCAAAAAACAACAAACAAAAACAAAACTCTGTGATAAAATAGAAATTGAAGAGAAATAAATGAATGCCTTTAAAAAAAAAAAAATGTACTGAGGAGGCTGTGCGCAGTGGCTCATGCCTGTAATCTCAGCACTTTGGGAGTCCAAGGTGGGCAGATCACGAGGTTAGGAGTTAAGACCAACCTGACCAACATGGTGAAACCCTGTCTCTACTGAAAATACCAAAAAAAAAAAAAAAAAAATTAGCTGGGCATGGTGTCATGCCCTTGTAATCCCAGCTACTCTGAGGCTGAGGCAAGAGAATCGCTTAAACCTGGGAGGCAGAGGTTGCAGTGAGCCAAGATCATGCCACTGCACTCCAACCTGGGTGACAGAGGAAGAACTCCGTCTCTGGGGGCAAGGGGGAGAATGTACTGGAGAAAAGTTGCTATCAAACTAAATTTTTAAAAATATATTTTTTGAAAAAGTGACTGCTGTCTTTTGGTAGCACTTGGTACTGTAATGTTGAAAACAGTCTGGGCTGGAGGTGGTGACTCATGCCTGTAATCCCAATACTTTGGGAGGCCGAGGCAGGAGGATCACTTGAGCCCAGGAGTTCTCAGACCAGTCTGGGCAACACAGCTGAAACCTCTCCTCTACTAAAACTAAAAAAATTATCTGGGGCATGGTGACACATGTCTGTGGTACCAGCTACTTAGGAGGCTGAGGTGGGAGGCTTGCTTGAGCCTGGGAGGTTGAGGCTGCAGTGAGCAATGACTGCACCTCTGCACTCCAGCCTAATATTATACATCAAGACAAATGTTGGACCAGTGCACGATGGCTCACACCTGTAATCCCAACACTTTGGGAGGCTGTGGTGGGCAGATCGCTTGAGTTTAGGAGTTCATAGACCAGCCTGGGCAACATGACGAAACCCCATCTCTACCAAAAATACAAAAAATTAGCTGCACGTGGTGGTGCATGCCTATACCCAGCTACTCTGGAGGCTGATGTGGGTGAATCTGAGAGGCGGAGGTTGCATTGAGCTGAGATTGCTAGTCAGGCCAGGTGTCAGTGTAAGACTCCATCTCAAAAAAAAATTTAAAAAGACAAATACTACTTTTCCTTATAGTAACAAGGGATATATTATGGTACATTCATTATATAAAAATATTTGTCAACATTTATTTTTCAATTTCACTTTTATCAAAATGGATGTATGGAGTTTAAAAACTGAAAAGTACTCCAAAGCTTATAATGAATAACAACAGCATTCCCGTCGCCATCCCCAGCTTCTACCGTACAGAATGATTTCAACTGTTCAAGCAATATTCTTTGCTATTTATCTTGAGATTTCTAAATAACAGACCTATATTGCTGCTGTTTAGTTGTTCTCCCTCTAGGTTTAGATATTAGCTTTATGCTGTGGAAGATGAAAATGCGGCTATCTTAAATTAGCATACACCTCATACACCTGTTGCCACTCACACCCATCTTCTGGATAAATTTACAATTTTGCTATCCTCAGTATTCAGAATTTTTAATATTAGGCAAGTATCCATAACTACTATGCTGATTATGTTTCCCTTGTTTTCCCTGGTTAATAATACGTTTAAAATTTTGGTTTCCATTTGTGTGATCATCACTAGTTCATCCATATCCTTTTTTGCCACAATACAGCTCTACTCTCATTACATTTGCATTCATTGGGTAATTGCCCCCCACCACCATCCCACCTCTGCACCCCTAGCTCTGTGTCTTCCTGCTCCAGTCTGCACTGACTGCTACACAGTGGTTATTCATGGCTTCCCCTCACTCTGATCCTAAAACAATTCCTCGCCTCTCTCTAGTGCTCAGAGCCTGTTTCATGGCACTGCCAGCTCTCCCTGATTCTTGCTCTACCCCTTTCTTCTGGTGCAGCATGTCCTTTAGTGGCTTCCTGAGAGAGTATACTTTGAGGGGTAAAGATTTTGGGAACTCACATAAATGAAAGTGTGAGTTCCTACATGTAAAACTTTAATAAACAGAGTGGAGGCTGAGCACGAAGGCTCATGCCTGTAATCCCAGCACTTTGAGAGGCCGAGGCGGGCGGATCACTTGAGGTCAGGAGTTCAAGACCAGCCTGGCCAACATGGTGAAACCTCATCTCTACTAAAAACATAAAAATTAGCCAGGTGTGATGGCGCACATCTGTAATCCCAGCTACATGGGAGGCTGAGGCAGGAGAATCAGCTGGACCTGGGAAATGGAGGTTACAGTGAGCCAAGATTTCACTGTTGCACTCCAGCCTGGGCAACAGAGCGAGACTCTGTCTCAAAAAATAAAATACAGAGTGGATACAATTTTAAGTTGGAACATACTACCCTCAGAATTTTTAAGGCATTGCTCCATTGTCTTCTAATTTCTCATGTTGCTCTGAAGAATTTTGATGTCGTATGTCATCAGATTCTTGATCTGGGTATGAGACAAGTTCATTCTGGAAACTTTTTAGGACTTTTTTTTTATCTTATCCCTAGTGACCTGAATATTTTCATGCCTTGGAATGGTTTTCTTGTTGTTGTTGTTGTTAATGGATTGTTCTTTGGGTACTTCATGGTCTTCTTAAATTCGGAGACATTTTTCTTTCAAGTTTAGGAAGTATTTGCTTATTTTCCTTTACCTATATCTTTCTTTCTGGAATTATTAGTTGGATATTGGACATCCTGGCTTGATTCTCTAATTTTCTTTACATCTTGATATGTTGTATGATAATCTTTATCAGAAGAATGCAATTTATGAATCTACTGCAGTTTCTCTTGAGAATTTACCAGATTGTTATTTTGATGCCCCTCACTGGCATACACTTAGATTTCCTGTCTTCATTAGTGGTTTTTTATGGGTAAGATGACTGTGTGAGTTATCATCCAAACCAGGGATATTTTGAGTGAAAACAGGTGCTATTAATAATTATGCCAGGACAACATAGTAAACTAAGACTGTCCCAGGCCAACTGGAACATTCAATTATTTTGAGTATGGGTATCTTAAACATGATATGAAAACAAAAACACTTTAAAATTCAAAAACAGACTGGGCACCATGGCTCATGCCTGTAATCCCAGCATTTTGGGAGGCCGAGGCAGGTAGATCACCTGAGGTCAGGAGTTCGAGACCAGCCTGGCCAATGTGGTGAACTGCTGTCTCTACTAAAAATACAAAATTAGTGCTAGCTTTGGTAGCACATATACTAAAATTGGAATGATACAGAGAAGATTAGCATGGCCCCTGTGCAATGATGATGCAAATTTATGAAGCGTTCCATATTAAAAAAAAGAAAGAAAATACAAAATTAGCCAGTTGTGGTGGCATGTGTTTTTAATCCCAGTTACTCAAGAGGCTGAGGCAGGAGAACCCGGGAGACAGAAGTTGCAGTGAGCTGAGATCCTGCCACGGCACTCCAGCCTAGATGACAGAACGAGACTCTATCTCAAAAAATAGATTGAAAAGACAAAAGCACCATGGCAGCCAGTGGATCAACTGAATGAAAAATTGGTTTTTTTTTTGAGACAGAGTTTCACTTTTGTTGCCCAGGCTGGAGTACAATGGCGCGATCTTGGCTCACCACAACCTCTGACTCCTGGGTTCAAGTGATTCTCCTGCCTCAGCCTCCCGAGTAGCTGGGATTACAGGCACGCGCTACCACGCCCGGCTAATTTTGTATTTTTTAGTAGAGACGGGGTTTTTGCCATGTTGGTCTGGTTGGTCTTGAACTCCTGACCTCAGGTGATCTGCCCTCCTCAGCCTCCCAAAGTGCTGGGATTACAGGCATGAGCCACACCTGGCCTGAAAAATTAATTTTTCTGAGTCACAACATAAGCCTATTTACCTGATCTGCATGAATTTCCCAAGAGTCTCTGAGAATCTCAAACAGTTATAATAAACACAAACAGAGGCCTTCATTTGGCCATCTCGGTCACAACACAAAATCACACTCAAAGAAGTGCAGTCATTCCAGCAATCAAGAGTAATTTGAAAGGAATCAAAAAGACTTTTAACTCATAATCCACAGTAAAACCACTGAAAAGTCCTTCCTCCTTGTTCCCAGCTGTATTCTCCACAGCAGCTGCAGAGCCTGTCAGGTTACAAATCCATGACACTCAGCCCATCCAACTCTTCCCTCTCCTGCTCCCTAGCTTGCATTTTTCTCCCAGATCTTTATTATGTCAACCAATTTAGCATCTTGAAGATTCTTTTTTTTTTCCTCCAGCACAAAAAGCTTTGAACCTATCTGGCAAAAACAGAATTTTCCAGTAGAAGCCATTATGGGGGAAAGAGAATCTAAGCAGATAAAGACAAAACTCTCTTTAGTGGAAGGGAAGTCTGGGAATACTCACACATTAATTATATACCTATCACATAAATAACGTATCAGTTTTTTTTAAATGGGTACCACCTTTTTTTTTTTTTTAAGACGGAATCTTGCTCTGTCGCCCAGGCTGGAGTGCAGTGGTGCATCTCAGCACACTGCAACCTCCATCTCCAGGGTTCAGGCGATTCTCGTGCCTCAGCCTCCAGAGTAGCTGGGATTACAGGTGCAAACCATCACGCCGGGCTAATTTTTTTATTTTTAGCAGAGACAGGAGTTTTGCCATATTGGTCAGGCTCGTCTGGAACTCCTGACCTCAATCCTCCTTGACCCCCCCCAAAATGCTTGGATTACAGGTGTAAGCCACCGTGCCTGGCAGTGTACCATCTTTAATAATGTAAAGTCCTTAAAACATCTTTATAAACACCAAAGTTGGGGAGAGGAAACCGTAGGTTCAGAAACACTGAGCTGGAGTAAGAAGGTAATGAAGCTAAAGAAGGGGTTGGCTGGCATGCAGAATACATATACAGTGGAGAGGAGGCAGATGGAGAGCAATGGCAGAGGAGGGTGGACTTGTCCTTTTAGTGTTGGGGACCTTAGCCTGAGGTGGCATAAGTTCCTTTGAAGTCATTTGTTTTGTCCTAAAAATTCATGAGATCTGTTATTCTGTAGATATACCCATTTCTTAATATAAATGTTTTATATTACTCACCAAGGTATGATTGATGCTTAGGAAGACACGCTAGCCTTATCCTGTGTCTTTTGAAGGCCCTGGTATTAAGACATTTGTCCCAGTTTGAAAACCTTGGAATTCTATAGTTGCAGAAAAAAAGACCATACAGCTTGATTGGCCAATTACTATTGAGGAAACAGGTACGCAGTCCTCCATTCTCAATTTCAAAATTGTGAAAGCTCTGAAAACCAACAGTTTCATACATCATTTAACAGCAAGACCTGACCTGATCTGAAATAATTTGGTAGGAAAACCTGGCCTCAGTTAGGGTATATTGGAAAATGTAATTGCTAGCTATTACAAAAATTAGCTGGACATGGTGGCAGACACCTGTAATCCCAACTACTTGGGAGGTTGAGGCAGAAGAATCTCTTTTTTTTTTTTTTTTTTTTTTTGAGACGGAGTTTCCCTCTCATTACCCAGGCTGGAGTGCAATGGCGCGATCTCGGCTCACCGCAACCTCCGCCTCCTGGGTTCAGGCAATTCTCCTGCCTCAGCCTCCTGAGTAGCTGGGATTACAGGCACGTGCCACCATGCCCAGCTAATTTTTTTGTATTAGTAGAGATGGGGTTTCACAATGTTGACCAGGATGGTCTCGATCTCTTGACCTCATGATCCACCTGCCTCGGCCTCCCAAAGTGCTGGGATTACAGGCTTGAGCCACCACGCCCGGCCATAGAAGAATCTCTTCAACTGTGGAGGCAGAGGTTGTAGTGAGCCAAGATGGTGCCACTGCACTCCAGTCTGGGTGATGGAGTGGGACTCCATCTCAGTATATATATATATATATATATATATATATATATATATATATACACACACACACACACACATACACACACATATATATATACTGAGATGGAGTCTCATATATATATATACACACACACACACACATATATGTGTATACATATACACATATATGTGTATATATGTGTGTGTGTATATATGTGTGTGTGTGTGTGTATATATATATATGTATGTATATGATATGGTTTAGCTGTATCCCTGCCCAAATCTCGTCTTGAATTCCCATGCATTATGTGAGGGAGCTGGTGGGAGGTAATTGAATTGTGGGGGCAAGTGTTTCCCATGCTGTCCTCTTGATAGTGAATGAGTCTCACGAGATTGGATGGTTTTTTTTGTTTTTTTTTTTTTGGAGACAAGAGTTTCACTCTTGTTGCCCAGGCTGGAATACAAAGGCGCAATCTCAGCTCACTGCAACTCCCGCCTCCTGGATTACAGTGATTCTCCTGCCTCAGCCTCCTGAGTAGCTGGGTTTACAGGCACACACAACCATGCCTGGCAATTTTTTTTTTTTTTTTTTTAAGTAGAGACAGGGTTTCACCATGTTGGCCAGCCTGGTCTCGAACGCCTGACCTCAGGTGGTCCACCCTCCTTAGCCTCCCAAAGTGCTGGGATTACAGGTGTGAGCCACTGCACCTGGCCTGATCTGATGTTTTTAAAAATGGGAGTTTCCCTGCACAAGCTCTCTTTGCCTGCTGCCATCCATGTAAGATGTGACTTGCTTCTCCTTCCTCTCTGCCATGACTGTGAGGTCTCCCGCCATGACTGTGAGGCCCCCTCAGCCATGTGGAACTGTAAGTCCACTAAACCCTTATACTGTATAAATTACCCAGTCTAGGGTATGTCTTTAGCAGCATGAAAATGGAGTAATACTGTATATATATATTTATATATACTGTGTATATAGTGTATATGTACACCATATGTTTATGTATATGTTTATATATACACCATATATATACACAGTATATATATATACACACAGTATTACTCCATATTATATAGTACATATATAAATGTATATATAAACATATGTAAACATATATACTGTATATATATAAGAATGTATATACACAGTGTGTATATATAAACACACATATGTACACATATATATACACCATATATATAGTTGCTGGCTGGTCAGCCTCTCCCAGTGATAATTCTATGCAATATAAGGAGGGAATATGAAGTTTTAGGGGATGGCTTTAATAAAATTATACATTAAATAACACAATTATATTAATAGTAACCCAAATGAGAAAGATTGCTGTGGGACTGGTAGAGTAAAATGAAATTTGAAAGCTATTGAGAAAAAACTCAGTAGAGACCATCATGACTGACTAGATTTGACCATTGAAGATGCTTCCCATATTTTAGTTAGTAGAGTGTGGTAAAGTCTGCAAGCTTTAGAAGCACATTGCCTGGATTCATACTGGCTGTGTGGCCTTGAGCAAGTGACTGTTGTGAGGAGTAAATGAAGTTATCCATAGAAAATGCTTCACATAGTATCAGGCATATAGTACCAGTTACATTTACGTAACATAGTTGGTTAGTAATATTTGAATCTTCCTTTCATGTTTTAAAAAGGTTCTGTCTTTATATATTTATGCTGTGAGCATTTTCAAAACTTTTTTTTTTCTTTTTTTCGAGACAGAGTCTTACTCTGTCGACCAGGCTGGAGTGCAATGGTGCGATCTCAGCCTCCTAGGTTCCAGCAATTCTCCTGCGTCAGCCTCCCAAGTAGCTGGGAATACAGGCACCTGCCACCACATCCGGCTGTAGTTTTTTTTTTTTTTTTTTTTTTTTTTTTTTTGAGACGGAGTTTCGCTCTTGTTACCCAGGCTGGAGTGCAATGGCGCGATCTCGGCTCACTGCAACCTCCGCCTCCTGGGTTCAGGCAATTCTCCTGCCTCAGCCTCCTGAGTAGCTGGGATTACAGGCACGCGCCACCATGCCCAGCTAATTTTTTTTTGTATTAGTAGAGACGGGGTTTCACCATGTTGACCAGGATGGTCTCGATCTCTTGACCTCGTGATCCACCCGCCTCGGCCTCCCAAAGTGCTGGGATTACAGGCTTGAGCCACCGCGCCCGGCCCCGGCTGTAGTTTTTAGTAGAGATGGGGTTTCACCATATTGGCCAAGCTGGTCTCGAACTCCTGATGTGATCCACCCACCCTGACCTTCCAAAGTGCTGGGATTACAGTCGTGAGCCACTGTGCCCAGCTCAAAACATTTTCAAAAGCAGAATACAGTATAAATTGTAGTATCCAAGCATAAACATTATAACATCTCATGCAGCCTAAAAGGATACACAACAATAAAACTGGTTTGGGTTTTCATCAAAGTGGTACACCAAGTTCCATTAGCAGGATTTATTTATTCAAGCCTTAAAAAGATAGTGAGTTGAAATTTAAACTTGGCCTTTTTCCAGTTTCTGAGTTTGACACATGGTGCAGGAAGAAGAAACAGACTTCATACAAAATGTGACTGCCTTTAGTAGCCTATTTATTGCTGGAACCTGCTTATACAAGTAAGGTGCAATACTAGATTTAAAAGTCTACTTCTGGTTTCAACACATAAATTCCCAGGGATGAAGATGGAGTGAAAGCCTATAAAGATTTTAAAACATAACCTGAGTGAAGAGAAAACCTAAGGAATGGGAGAATATATTTGCAAACTATGTATCTGATAAGGGGTTAATATCCAAAACATGTAAGAACTCAATAGTAAGAAAATAACCAATTTTTGTTTAATAGGTAAAGGACCTAAATAGACATTTTTCTGTAGAAGATAAAGAAGTTACCAACAGGTATATGAAAAAGTGCTCAACATCACTAATCGTCAGGTGAATGGAAATTAAAACCCCAATGAGCTATCACCTCACACCTGTTAGAAAGGTTATTATCAAGAAAGATGGCTGAGCACTATGGCATATGCCTGTGGTCCCAGCTACTCAGGAAGCTGAGGCAGGATGATCACTTGGGTCCAGGAGTTCAAGACCAGCCTGAGCAACATAATGAGACCCCCCCATCTCTAAAACACTAACAAAAGATGAAAGATATCAAGTGTTGGCAAAGATGTGGAGAAAAATGAACCCTTGTACAGTACTGGTGGGATTGTGAATTAGTACAACTATTATGGAAAACAACATGGTGGTTCCTCAAAAAATTAAACATAGAACTTACCTGGCGGTCCCACCACTGGGCATATATCCACAAGAAATGAAATCAGTATGTTGAAGAAATAGCCGCACTTGTGTTTATCGCAACATTATTCACAATAGACAATATATAGAATGGCCTAAGTGTCCATGGATGAAGAAAACGTGACATATATAGACAATGAAATACTATTCAACTTAAACAAATGGGCATCTTATCATTTGCAACAACATGGATGAACCTGAAAAACATTAAGTAAATCAGGCACAGAATAATACCTCATGATCGTAACTGTACGTAGAATCCGAAACAGTCAGATTCATAAAAAGAGTAAAAGAATGGTCATCAAGAGCTGGAGGGCAGGATTATTGGGGAGATGTTGGCCAAAAGACATATAATTTCAGACAGAAGAGGAGTACGTTCAAGAGATGTACTGTATATCATGGTGACTACAGCTAATAATACATTTTATACTTGAACATTGCTAACAGAGTAGATTATACATGTTCTCATGAAAAGTAAAAGGGGACTTCAAAAAGTTCATAGAGAAATGGAATTAAAAGATTAAAAATTAGCTTTGCACAGTGGCAGTGTCATAGCTAATGAGGTTTATCTGAGGCGCGATTATTGCTAATTGAAAACTCTTCCCAATACCCCACTGTGATGACTTGCAGTATAGTCAGCATTGGCAATTTTTGACAGTCTACGGAGACTGGAAAAAAAAAAGATTAAAAATTATTTCTCAACATAAGCTCTATCAAATTTGAGATGATTTTGTAAACAATGTTACCAGCCATTAAGTCCATCCCTAAAGAACTGAGGGTCCTGGGAATTTACCCAAGTCAATGCAGTCTTTTTTACATCATTAAAGAAAAATGGGTGCCCTTTAAAGATTTTTTAAGATCAGAAAACAAGTCAAAAGGAGACAAATGAGGACTGTAAGGTGGATGCTAATGATACCCCATTGAAACTCTTGTAAAATTGTCTTGTTCCATGAGAGGAATGAGCAGGAGCATTGTTGCAGTAGAGGACATTCTGGTAAAATTTTCCTGGGCTTTTCTTTAAAGCTTTGTCTAACTTTCTCAAAACATTCTCATAATAAGCAGATGTTATTGTTTGGGACTCCAAAAAAATCAACAAGCGAAATACCTTGAGCATCCCAAAAAACTATTGCCATACATTTGTTCTTGACCAGTCCACTTGTGCTTGGACTGGACCACGTCAGCTCTTGGTACCCACTCCTTTGATAGAGTTTCTCTTCAGGATCATACTGTAGAACTTTCATCTCATTTCAATTCTTTGAAGAAACGCTTCAGGATCTTGATGCTACTTGTTTTAAAATTTCCATTGAAAGCTGTGCTTTTGTCTGCAGCTTATCTGGTACAATGGTTTTGGCACTGATTGAATGGAAAGTTTGCTTGACCGTTTCAGTCAGAATTGTGTAAAATGAACCGAGATGTCTATGGTTTGAGCTGTTGTTTGTGCTGTTGTAAATCTTCTTGTATTAGGCACAAACAAGATTAATTTTGTTCCTCACAAATTGATGTGGATAGGGTTAGAGTGAAATAAGATTGGCCATAAATTTTAACAGTTGGTTGGTGATGGGTTCATTATACCTTTCTGTCTACTTTTATAAACATTAAATTCTCAGTAATGATGTAACTCAAATTTTTTTTTTTATTGCATTTTAGGTTTTGGGGTACATGTGAAAAACATGCAAGGTTGTTGCATAGGTGCACACGTGTCAGTGTGATTTGCTGCCTTCCTCCCCTTCACCTATATCTGGCATTTCTCCCCATGCTATCTCTCCCCAACTCCCCACCCCCCGGTAACTCAAATTTTTAAAGAACATATGAGTTGTCCAAGCATGATGGTTCATGCCTATAGTATCAGCAATTTTGGGAGGCAGAGGTGGGAAGATTGCTTTGAGCCCAGGAGCTTGAGCTGGGTCTGGGCAACACAGCAAGATCCTGTCACTGTTTAACTTTAAAAATATATGAGTGAAGCTTAAGATTGAAATGATAAAATGATCAAGCAGCAAGAGTGGTATGTAGCATCCAAACTGCTCTATCTCTACTCCTTTCGGCTGCTTTTCATCATGATTGTCCTGAATTATTTCTGAAAAGTGGGTTGTTCTTGATTTTTCATTTTTAAAATTGCTTAAACTATAGCATATTATTTATCCAAAATACTGCTTTTATATCAGAAATGAGTACATACACTTCCTAAAAGACCATATTTATTCCAAGTCTCTGTATGTATATATATCTCTCTCAAAAAACATACATACATATATATGTATGTATGTATGCATATGTATTTTTTTTGAGATGGAGTCTCACTCTGTTGCCCAGGCTGCAGTGCAATGGCACGATCTCTGCTGAGGGCAACCTCCACCTCTTGGGTTCAAGCAGTTCTCCCGCCTCAGCCTCCCAAGTAGCTGGGATTACAGGCATGCGCCACCACGTCCAGTTAATTTTGTAATTTTAGTAGAGATGGGGTTTCTCCATGTTGGTCAGGCTGGTCTCAAACTCCCAACCTCTGGTGATCCGCCCCCTCAGCCTCCCTAAGTGCTGGGATTATAGGCGTGAGCCACCACGCCTGGCCTATTTATAGTTTCTCTGCTCTTTAGGTGGCCAACTTCTTTCCTGCATTATGCTGTTCCCTCTATCTTTCTGGTTTTCAACCCCATCTACAATTTATATATAGTCACTTGGGGAGTTTTTCTAAAACATGCCCAGGTCCAATTTCTGTAGTTTTCTATTCAATCATTGGAGATAGGGCATTTGTATTTGTAACTATTTAAGTTTTCGATGTCTTACCTTCTTGCTGAACTGTTTTATGAAAAGTAAGGCCTGTGTCCCCAGTGCCTAGTACAGTGCCCCTGCTACAGCTGTTTAATAATTGTTAAATGACTACTTCTATTTGCAACATTTTTTTATTTCATATCAGAAAGAGCTGGAACTATTCTTTTGCAGAAAAACCAAGAGAATATTTAATATCTCTATTGGAACGTCTGAGAATTGCAAAAGTAACAGGCGTAGCATTCCCTTTCTTTATGGATAACTCTAATGTTGTATCTATGTTTGAGATGATGGACTCCTCCAACAGAGGCACCATATCATTTGTGCAGTATAAAGAAGGTCAGTACTTTCTACAAATTGAGGTAATAGTTTGTGGCCATTCCATAATTTTTTCCAGCAGAAAATCATTCTCACTTTGTAAATTTTCATTTCTTCTCATTATTTTACAGCCCTAAAAACCCTTGGTCTGTGCACTGAAGATGAAGATTTAGAAGATGATGGACACAGAATCACTTTGGATCAATTCAAGGATGAAGTGTATGTTTATTGTTAAATGACAACTATTTTAATAAGGTGGCATGATTTTGAAATACAATACCTTTTAAAATAGGTTGCTATCTTTTGAAAGAAATATTTTGTTCCCTTGAAATTTTCAGCTGACTGAAAAGTGAGGCGAGGGAAGGCTAACAGTAAAGTCTCTAAGCTCTGGAACAGTAAGTTCCAGAGGCAGCTCCATTCTTTTGTTTTTTGTTTTGAGACGGAGTCTTGCTCTGTAGCCCAGGCTGGAGTGCAATGGTGTGATTTTGGTTCACTGCAACCTCTGCCTCCTGGGTTCAAGTGATTCTTCTTCTTTAGCTTCACGACTAGCTGTGATTACAGATGCGCACCACCATGCCCAGCTAGTTTTTGCATTTTTAGTAGAGACAGGGTTTCACCATGTTGGCTAAGCTGGTCTCGAACTCCTGACCTCAGGTGATCCACCTGCCTTGGAGTCCCAAAGTGCTGGGATTACAGGCATGACCTTCCGAGCCCAGCCTGCTCCATTCTTTTCTTAGTGGGAAGCCCCAGCAATTCTCAAAGGATGAGGTGAAGAAGCATTAATATGCTAGGACAACTAACAAACGCTTTGATCTCAACACAGTAGCTGGAAACTCTATTTAAAATATATCCTAATGGAATTTATCTCAAAATATTTCCTCAAAATTATAAAGTAAATGTTTGTCAATAGCATAGGCTGCATGCTAGTCTGATAATTTTAGATTTGAGATATTATAGGATTAAAAGTACTAACCCAGTGTTAAATAAAGTCAGAGAAAAATGAATGGAATAAAATTTAATAGTTATAGAAAGTTTCCAGGGAATCTAGCTCAATTTTTTAAAGAATTTTTACTCTGAGGTTAATCAAGAAACTATTATTGAATACAGCACCCAAGGTCAAGAAAAAGTTACAAGAAAAAAACTTCTGAGATTTTTGTCTCATCAGTTACATAAATAATAAAAATTTTTTTTTTTTTTTTTTTTTGAGACGGAGTTTCGCTCTTGTTACCCAGGCTGGAGTGCAATGGCGCGATCTCGGCTCACTGCAACCTCCGCCTCCTGAGTTCAGGCTCTCCTGCCTCAGCCTCCTGAGTAGCTGGGATTACAGGCACGCGCCACCATGCCCAGCTAATTTTTTGTATATATTTTTTTTTAGTAGAGACGGGGTTTCACCATGTTGACCGGGACGGTCTCGATCTCTTGACCTCGTGATCCATCCGTCTCGGCCTCCCAAAGTGCTGGGATTACAGGCTTTGATCCTCTGCGCCTGGCCTAAAATAGGAGTATTTTTCATTTCCCACAAATATCCTCTTTATTCACCATCTCACACAGTTTGTTTGTTTTTTAGAGACAGGGTCTTGTTTACTTACCCAGGCTGGAGTGCAGTGTCAAAATCACAGCTCCCTGTAGCCTTGACTTCCTGGGCTCAAGCTATCCTCCCACCTCAGCTTCCCAAGTAGCTAGAACTACAGGCATGCAGCAGGGTCTTGACATGTTGCCCAGGCTGGTTTCGCACTTCTGACTCAAGCAATCCTCCTACCTTAGCCTCCCAATATGCTGGGATTACAGGTATGAGCCACTATATCTTGCCAGTTTTCTTACGGAAATACAGTGAATTCCCAAACTAGATATAGTAGCCTCAATTATAAATATGAATTCTAAAGTGAGTTAAAAAAAATTTACTGTTTGATTATCCACAATAGAATTTCCCTTAATTAGCACAGGAAATTGAAAGTTGGTTATAATATGTCTGCTCTTTTATTCAACAGACATACTTGGCATTTATATTTGTAAATAGAACTTTTCATTGTTTCGTTTTCTGTTTTTGTTTCCTTAGGAACAAGAGGATTAAGGAAATATGGTCAGCATTCTAGTAACACTGTAAGTCCAAGATAATAAATGATTCTATAAAGTTTTCCAGTTTCATTAATTCAGAATTTCATCATATAACTTGAAATCAAACTGGCTTCTTAAAAAGCAAAAAAAAAACCATTTTCTGAAAGACATTATTTTCCAGTATTAGGCCAATTGGTCCTCAAATTAAGTAGAATCTCAACATCTTGTTGAGCCAGTTTGTATATTCCAACTTCATTTAATGCTGCTGTGGCAGGAAGTTGCCCTGAAGCTGACTGCAGTACATCTTTCAGGAGTAGTGCAGAACCGACGTTCAAATTCAAAACAATACAGGCTTCTTTTATACTGTTTAGGGAAAACAAAGGAGGGAAGTGAGATCTACATTATCTGCATCATCCATATTACGACAATTTGAGAATCTAAACAGCTCCTCTGCACTGCTGGTCCACATGTTCACTATAAAAATAGGGATTTATTGGTTCTTTTAACGTGGTAAGTTAACATGGTAAGACTACACAGGTGCAGAGTTTATATTTCTTTACTATAAGGTACTAGGATCCCTATTTCAATATCTATCCATTTCTCTAAATACAATACTGCATATCAACACTCTATTAAATATAGGTATAACTTTAAGTAGATTAGAATATGGGAAAAGACAAAAATAAGGGATAAAATAAAAGCAGAAAGAACATGAAAATAAATTTTAAAAACAAATAGTTGCCCGGGTACAGTGGCTCACACCTGTAATCCCAGCACTTTGGGAGGCCGAGGCGGGCGGATCACCTGAGGTTGGGAGTTTGAGACTAGCCTGACCAACAGGGTGAAACCCTGTCTCTACTAAAAATACAAAAAATAGCTGTGCCTGGTGGCGTGTACCTGTAGTCCCAGATACTACGAAGGCAGAGGCAGAGAGGTTGCAGTGAGCTGAGATTGCACCACTGCACTCCAGCCTGGTGACAGAGCGAGACTCCATCTCAAAAAAAAAAAAAAAAAAATTCGTATACTGAAATATGTAAACATAAGCTTTCATAAGTTTAAAATGAATGCTTTATAACCTGACGAAACCAAACAATTTAAATTTCACTTTTTTTTAAGACATGGTCTTGCTCTGTCACTTAGGCTGGAGTGCAATTGCATGATCATAGCTTGCTGCAGCCTCAACCTGGGCTCAAGTGATGCTCCGGCCTCAGCCTCCCAAGTAGCTAGGACTACAGGTGCACAACACCACACCTTGCTTTTTTTTTTTTTTAATACTTTTTGTATGGGTGGATCACAAGGTGAAGAGATCGAGACCATCCTGGTCAACAAGGTGAAACCCGTCTCTACTAAAAAATACAAAAATTAGCTGGGCATGGTGGCGCACGCTTGTAGTCCCAGCTACTCGGGAGGCTGAGGCAGGAGAATTGCTTGAACCCAGGAGGCGGAGGTTGTGGTGAGCCGAGATCGCGCGATTGCACTCCAGCCTGGGTAACGAGCGAAACTCCGTCTCAAAAAAAAAAAAAAAAAAAAAAAACTTTTTGTAGGGATGGAGTCTTGCTATGTTGCCCAGGCTGCTCTCAAACACCTGGCCTCAAGCAATCCAGCCACCTCTGCCTCCCAAAGTACTGAGATTAGAGGTGTGGGCTACTATGCTTGGCCTATAATTTAAACTTCAAATCAACTAATTCTGAAAACATTTGTAATTCTTATATTTATCATTATATTTAGAACCAAAATTAATGTCAAATGTTTAAGGAAACAAATTTCTTTCAGTCCTAGCCTATTATTAGGTATTAAACATATTTGTAATTTATTTTGTGAACAGGGCACAACTGTACTTGCTCTTATTTTCTGTTTATTCCTCCGGTAACTAAGCAAATAGAAGCATTAAACCAAAAACTAGAAAACAAAACCCAACATATAACTTACACCTAGTTCTGGTCAACTTTTTGAGGTCATGGGTCACCTCTATCATTTTGGTTTCCCCCTTGTGCGGTAAGCATACAGTAGACAATGTTTTAAAACTTACACTGATCTTATCCCATCCCAACATCTCCAGAACCCTAAAGTTAAAAGGAGTTAGCCTCCTATAACAATTTGATACATGAATATTAATTGTTAAATGTTGAACTTACTGTTTAAAATAATTTTCTGGTCTCTTGCAATAGTGAGAAAACAAAGGGAAAAGATTCCGAGTCATATCAAACTGCAACTGGGCTGCTCCTCCTTCATTGAAGTGATTAGCAAGAATTATCTGAAACAAAGAAGAATTCATGTAACCGTTGTCTTTATTATCACAGTCCAAAAATAGTCTATTCTTACTTACTTCTTGGTAGATGTATACATCCAGCTTCTCGACAAGCATTTGCCAGAACATTTTAAATAAGGAGAAACAGAGCTGCTGCTCCAGCTGCAGTAAATGGTCTCGTAGTGTCAGCAGTAACGGGCAGGCTGAACTGGACAGGGACATGACTGCCTGCTCTGACTGAGACGGCAAGGACAACCATCTGGAAAAAACATTCATTTTTACCACAGAATTTTCATCAGTTTGTATTTTTAAAGTTTTTAAACCATTTTAAATTTGAGGAAGTGTTCTGTGCTGCGGCATTTTGGATAAGAAAAATACACAGCCCAACATTAAAACCTCTATCAGAAAATAAAGTACCTGTATTTATATTTTCTCTCTCAATTACTCTTTAATATGAGGCTATTTCCAAAATATCCCCAAATGTTAATGTGAAATACTGATATAAAGAAATTAAAATTTAAAATGTCAATTTTAGCATTTTTTTATTATTATTATTATTTTTTTTTTTTTGAGACAGAGTCTCACTCTGTTGCCCAGGCTCAGTGGCTCAATCTTGGCTCACTGCAACCTCTGCCCCCTGGGGTTCAAGTGATTGATTCTCCTGTCTCAGCCTCCCAAGTAGCTGGGATTAGAGGTGCCCATACCACACCTAGCTAATGTTTGTATTTTTAGTAGAGATGGGGTTTCACCATGTTGGCCAGGCTAGTTTCGAATTCCTAGCCTCAAGTGATCTACCCACGTCAGCCTCCCAAAGTGCTAGGATTACAGCCATAAGTCACCTCGCCCAGCCTGACTTTAGCATTTTAATTAAGACATCAGCTAATATTATGCTCTCATTTTCAGTAAAAACATGACTAATAACAGATTATAAGCACTCTGTGGTAGGGACTATGGTAGGACAAAAAGATACTGCCTGCTTTCCAAGACGGAAGTAACACAGGTATACACAAGGAATGGTAGTGGGATAAACTGTCCAACAAAAGTATCACAGGTGCACTTTACTGTGCAAAATGGGAGATGGGTTAGGCTATTCAACCCCAGACCACACACCATCCTTCTACTGATATGTATTCACAAACAGCTAAATTATAATCAGTTCTGATTAAGAATGTCTGAGAGAGCCAAGTGTGGTAGCTCATGCCTATAATATCAGCACTTTGGGAGGCCAAGGCAGGTGGATTGCATGAGGTCAGGAGTTCGAGATCAGCCTGCCCAACATGTGAAACCCCGTCTCTACTAAAAATACAAAAATTAGCCAGGCCTCATGGTGAACGCCTGTAGTCCCAGCTACTTAGGAGGCTGAGATAGGAAGATTACTTGAACCTGGAAGGTGGAGGTTGCAATAAGCTGAGATTGCATAACAGCACTCCAGCCTGGGTGACAGAATAGGACTGTCTCAAAAATAAAAGTCCAAGACAACATATTTTAGAAATATTTTTACCAGCAATAAAGTTTAAAGTACATAAGGCCAAATCAGGTTCTTTCTAGACACCTTGGAAATCTGATCACATGTACCATCTTTAACTTTTACCAAACTGGTGTTAAGAGCTGACTCAGGCAGAGGACATACCTTTCCTTTTTATACAATTTGGCAGCATCTTTAACATCTCTAAACACATGGTCTACTTGACGGGTCAACATATCATGCTTTAAACGCTCTAAGAGGTTAATCATGTCATCAAAGACAGAGCTCTCCATAGAGGCTAGTTGTCCCAGCTGCAATTTACTCAGAGTATTATTCTCTGCAAATACCTCCAGGGCAGCCTGTTGAAGTTGTAGAAAGAACTGAAAGCAAAAACATGTTAAAACATTAACATACTTTAACAGCTTGAAACACAATTCATGTGTCATTCAATTCACCCATTTAAAGTGTATAATACGGCTGGGTGCGGTGGCTCACACCTGTTAACCTTAGCACTTTGGGAGGCCAGGTGGGTGGATCACCTGAGGTCAGGTGTTCAAAACCAGCCTGGCCAACATGGCAAAACCCCATCTCTACTAAAAATACAAAAATTAGCCAGGCGTGGTAGCATGTGCCTGTAATTCCAGCTACTCAGGAGGCCGAGGCAGGAGAATCATTTGAACCCAGGAGGCAGAGGTTGCAGTGAACCGAGATCATACCACTACACTCTAGCCTGGGCAATAGAGTGAGACTCTGTCTAAATAAATGTGTATAATTCAATGATTTTTACTATATTCAGAGTTGTGCATCCATCACAATTTTAGAACACTTTCATTACTCCCCAAGAAAAGCCCCCACTCTTAGCCGCCATACCCCAGTAGTCTCCCCAATGCCCCCAGTCCTAGACAACCTCTAATTTACTTTGTCTCAGTGGATTTGCCTTTTCTGGATATTTCATATAAATGGAATCACAGAACGTATGATTCTTTGTGACTATCTTCTTTCATTTAGTATATTTTCAAGGTCTGTCCATATTGTAACACATATCAGCACTTCATTTTTTTTACATTCCCAGGTAATACTCCCTTATATAGCTATACCACATTTTATCCAGTCATCAGCTGGTGGACATTTGAGTAATTTCACTTGTTGTCTATTATGAATAATGCTGTGAACATTCTTGTGCAAGTTTTTATGTGGACATATGTTTCATTTCTCTTGGTATGTACTGAAGAGTGGAACTGCTGGATCTTATGGTATGTGTATGTTTTAACAGTCTGAAAGGCCAGGTATGGTAGGTAGTTCATGCCTGTAGTGTCAGCACTTTAGGAGGCTGAGGATCATTTTATAGTGAGACCTAATCTCTAGAATAAATTTAAAAATTAGCTGAGTGTGGTGGCGCACACCTGTAGTCCCAGCTATTCAGAAGGCTGAAAAGGAAAGATTGCTCGAGCCCTGGAGACAGAGGTTGCAGTGAGCTGACACTGTGTCACCGCACTGCAGCCAGGGTGAAAGAATGAGATCTCATGTCAGAAAACAAACAAAAAACCAGTTGAGGAATTGCCATACTGTTTTCCATAGCAACTGCACCATGTTACATTCCCACTAGCCAATGTTAAACCGTTCTGAAATGGAACAATCTCAAGATATATTGTTAACTGGAAAAAGCAGAAGAGTTTGCATAGTATGTTACCATATGTTGACATGCACACACCAGTATTTATATAAATAGCTTCAGTAGTATATACAAGAAATTGATCAAAGTGATTGGCTTTAGGGAAGATTAGAATTAAGATTTTCACTAGAGTTTTTTGGCTTTTGAATTTTTATCACACATGTGGATTACATAGAGTGAAAAATATTTTTCACCTTCTGTGTATGGTAATCATGAACTTAACAAAAAAATGACACTATGGCCCAGGTACAGTGGCTCATACCTATAATCCCAGCACTTCGGGAGGCCAAGGCAGGTGGATCACCCTGAGGTCAGGAGTTCAAGACCAGCCTGGCCAACATGGTGAAACCCTGTCTCTACTAAAAATACAAAAATTAGCTGGACATGGTGGTACATGCCTGTAATCCCAGCTACTTAGGAGGCTGAGGCAGGAGAATCATTGAACACAGGAAGTGAAGGTTGCGGTGACCTGAGAGCGCACTATTATACTCCAGCCTGGGCAACAAGAGCAAAACTCTACCTCAAAAAAAAAAAGACTCGTTTTTTATTTTTATTTTTTTTTGAGACAGAGTCTTGTTCTGTCCCCCAGACTGGCATGCAATGGCTCAATCTCTGCTCACCACAACCTCTGCCTCCCTGGTTTAAACAATTGTCCTGCCTCAGCCTCCTGATTAGCTGGGACTACAGGCGAGCACTACCATGCCTGGCTAATGTTTGTATTTTTAGTAGAGACAGGGTTTCACCACGTTGGCCAGGCTGCTCTGGAACTCCTGACCTCAGAAGATCTGCCCACCTTGGCCTCCCAAAGTGCTGAGATTACAGATGTGTGCCACCATGCCTGGCCTTGTTTTAAATAAAAATAAAAGTAATTTTAAAATTACACTATCAATAAGCATTTAAGAGTAAGATTAACTATAAAGGTCTGAAATTTTGTTTTTCTAAAATACAAATGACTAAATAAATCACCTTGCCAAGGTGGTTGTTGTTTCTAAAACTCTGAATAGCATTAGGCAATAAACACATCACAATAAGCCATGTTAAGGGCAACAGACATTTGGCTACCCTTGATGGCCAAACACAGTGACTCAAGCCTGCAAACCCAGCACTTTGGGAGGCTGAGATGGAAGGATCGCTTGAGGTCTGAGGTTCGAGATCAGCCTGACCAACATGGTGAAACCGCATCTCTACTAAAAATAAAAAATAAGTTGGGCATGGTGGTGCATGCCTGTAATCCCAGCTACTCGGGAGGCTGAGGCAGGAGAATCACTTGAACCTTGGAGGCAGAAGTTGCAGTAAGCCAAGATCACACCACTGCACTCTAGCCTAGGAAACAGAGTGAGACTCTTGTCTCAAAAAAAAAAAAAAAAAAAAAATTGGCTACCCTTGAAATGCTTTTTTTAAGAATTTTCAGTTGCTTTTCTTTTAAAGTTCTTGAAATGAAACTAATTAAAAATTAATAAAAACCAAAAGCCATTTAGAATTTTCCCAAAGACTTCATGGATAACAAAGCATAAAATCTGGGTTTTTTTATACATTTACTATTAAAATTCAGACTACCCCACATGAACCTAGATCATCTCTCTCTCTCCCCATCTGCCTCTCTCCCCGAGCACCCCGACCCCATATCTTTTTGCATGCAATGTATCATGGGCATCACTTACTTTTACTTCTCCTGCAACTTTTCCCGTTCTTTTAACAGTATCGCAATTTTCCTTTAGGGAACTGCCTCTTCCCCACTCTGAGACAACTTAGGTGCTGTCAGCCCTATCCTTTGATGCCAAGAATGCACACATAACTTGGTGATCCCATGCCTTGGCTGCACTAGTGATCATTCAGAGATGGACGTATGAGAGGCACCTTGGTATTTCTGCTAAAACTATCAGAGAAGCAGCACTCTTTGAAATTGCAGAAGGACCATGTGAGCCTGAAACCACCTGTGGCCACATGTCCAGAGCCTGCCTCAGAACAAAACCAGAAATAAGCAACTTCAGAACAGCCCTGCCTAATCCTTTTAAAAAGTTAAATTTCGTACCTCCTATACCTTATCCCACACCCCAAGTTAGGCCAGTTTGAATCTGGTTTCTGTCACCTAAAACTGAAAAATTCCTAATTCTGAATGGCTGCATATTTCAGGCTTGGTACAATCTGGCAATGGACAGTTATCAGGAGAGAACCTGAAACAAATGGAAAGTGAACTCTGTTCCATTCTTTGTCCATTTTCTAATTATGCAATACAAGAGCTTTAATAATTTTTACTTATAAAGCATTTACTGGCTACAGGGCTGTGAAAATGATTAAAGTATTTTTGAGGTTAAGACAGAATTTGCACCATATATATATATTATATATATATATATATATATATATAATTTTTTTTTTTTTTTTTTTTAAGACGGAGTTTCACTCATTGCCCAGGCTGGAGTGCAATGGCGCAATCCCAGCTCACTGCAACCTCCACTTCCTGGGTACAAGTGATTCTCCTACCTCTGCCTCCCAAGTATCTGGGATTACAGGCACCTGCCACCACACCCAGCTAATTTTTTGTATTTTTAGTAGAGACAGGGTTTCACCATGTTGGCCAGGCTGGCCTCGAACTCCTGACATCAGGTGATCCACCCACCTCAGCCTGGGATTACAGGTGTGAGCAACAGTACCCGGCAAGATTTGCACATAATAACCACACTAGGACACAATTCATTCACAATTTGAAAAATCAATTCCGAAATTTGATTATTTTCTGCTGAGAGAGGACCCAGTTAATTCAGCATGAGATTATACGTTTTCTAAGGGTAGGGATGATGGCTTATTCATCTTTTTTTTGCAGAGGGAGGGAGGCAGAGTCCCCCTCTGTTGCCCAGGCTGGAGTGCAGTGGTATGATCAAGGCTCACTGCAGTCTCAACCTCCAGGGCTCAAGCAATCTTTCCACCTCAGCCTCCCAAGTAGCTGGGACCAGAGGGCATGCCCACCATGCCCAGTTAATTTTATGTAGAGACAGGGTCTCCCTATGCTGCCCAGGCTGGTCTTCAACTCCTAGGCTCAAGTGATCCTCCCACCTTAGCCTCCCAAACAGCTAGGACTACAGGGGTGTGCCATCATGCTTGCTAATTTTTTGTATTTTTTGTAGAGATGAGGTCTGGCCACGCTGCCCAGGCTGGTCTCCACCTCCTGGGCTTAAGTGACCAGGTCACCTTGCCTTCCCAGTGTTGGGATTACAGGGGTGAGACACCACACCCAGCCATCTTTCTTAACAGACTATAGCACCACATAAAACAGTTGATGATGTTCTACAAATAATTTCATTGAAGCTGAAAATCTGGCACAAGAATCAAGAATAACAATTTGTTGCACATTACTAAAAATGCTTCACAGAATATGGAGCTGTGGGGGTGCTGAGAGAATAAAGTACTTACTTAAATTAGAGACAACACATAAAAAAGTACAAAATGAACGTATGTATGCTGATTAGCTGACTTTATTTTTTTTTGAGATGGAGTTTTGCTCTTGTTGTCCAGGCTGGAGTGCAATGGCACATTCTCGGCTCACTGCCACCTCTGCCTTCCAGGTTCAAGCGACTCTCCTGCCTCAGCCTCCTGAGTAGCTGAAGATTACAGGCGTGCACCACCACACCTGGCTAACTTTTGTATTTTTAGAGACAGGGTTTGATCAGCTGATTTTATTTTATTTGCTTTTGAGACGGAATTTCACTCTTGTTGTCCAGGCTGGAGTGCAACAGTGCATTCTTGGCTCACTGCAACCTCTCCCTCCTGGGTTCCAGAGGGTTCTCTTGCCTCAGCCTCCCAAGTAGCTGGAATTACAACCGTGCAACACCACGCCCAGTTAATTTTTGTATTTTTAGTAGAGACGGGGTTTTACCATGTTGGCCAGGCTGCTCTCAAACTCCTGACCTCAGGTGATCGACCCACCTTGGCCTCCCAAAGTGCTGGGATTACAGGCATGAGCTACCTCGCCCAGCCAGATTAGCTGACTTTATAAACAAATTGATCATTACCCTCTATCTTATAATCATATTATAAAATAACTGTTTTATTTTCCTTGCTCAGCAGAATGACATTATGCACATGGATTTCAGTTAACATTTTTATATTATCAGACCTTTATTAACATTTTTATATTATGAGACCTTCATGCAAAAATAAAAATAAAAAAATAAAAAATAAAAACATTTTTATAGAAAAAAAAAGCTTTAGGCCAGGAATGGTGGCTCATGACTATAATCCCAGCACTTTGAGAGGCCAAGCTGGGTGGATCATGAATGATGTCAGGAGTTTGAGACCAGCCTGGCCAACATGGTGAAACCCCATCTCTACTAAAATACAAAAAATTAGCCAGGCATGGTGGAGGGCAGCTGTAGTACCAACTACTTGGGAGGCTGAGGCAGAGAAATCACTTGAACCCAGGAGGCAGAGGTTACACTGAGCCGAGATCGTGCCACTGCACTCCAGCTTAGCAACAGAGCAAGATTCCTTTAAAAAAAAAAAAAAAAAAAAAAAAAAAAAAAAATCCTGATGCATCTGCAAGGAAAAAAAAAAAGAAAAAAAGCTAAATAATTACTAAGTCCCAGCCAGATTCCAGATAGGAATAAACCATGATTGTGTTTATCAGGTGTTTATCTTGTTTATATCTATAACGATCATATTTACTTTTGCTCCCTATTTATATGGCTTATTACCTGGGATTTAACACAAAAACATTTTTTGTTTGGCTTTTTCTTTTACATTAAAATAGGTATTATGAGGAATACATTTTCTTCTATACAATGCTTTAGAAGTAATCATAAATTTTTGTTCTACATATAACAAAATGTACTATATAATGCATTAATATACTACAATTTTTTTTCTTAAACTCATAATTTAAAATATGTCATGTTTTCTAGACTTACTTCCTAATCCAAGGATTTAATGTTTTTACATGTCCATGAATTAATATATTTCATTTCTGCTTTTATTTCGTTTTATTGCATTAAGATTTGATAATGCACAGAAATTTTAAATTAATTTACCTTGTCCATCTTTGTGACTCATCTGTACACACTTGAAAATTGTTTTTCCCATTATACTGTGGAATTTATCACCTATCTTCAATTAATCAATCTAATTATTTAACCTTGTAATTTTTTAATTCTCACTTTACCTATCACCTTCTAACAGTATATTTTTGTCTTTAAAATTGCATTTGTCTTCATCTTCCTGTTTTTTATGACACAATTATATATTTTATATATTTAATATTTCATATCAAAATTTTCAGTCACTATCAGATTTATTCAGTACAGTGAGTTTGACATTTAATGTCCACTTTACCATTTCATTGTCATCCTAGTTCTGTTAATGCATTCCGCCATGAAATTTACTTTATGGAACACCCAAGTTGGTACAAACCCAAGTTGACTTTTGTATTCTCACAGATGATCTTAGAAGAGTGACTGTTAAGGGCACCCTGAAGCCGGGCGCTGTGGCTCACGCCTGTAATCCCAGCACTTTGGGAGGCCGAGGCGGGTGGATCACAAGGTCAAGAGATCGAGACCATTCTGGTCAACATGGTGAAACCCCGTCTCTACTAAAAATACAAAAAATTAACTGGACATGGTGGTGCGTGCCTGTAATCCCAGCTACTCAGGAGGCTGAGACAGGAGAATTGCCTGAACCCAGGAGGCGGAGGTTGCAGTGAGCTGAGATCGCTCCATTGCACTCCAGCTTGGGTAACGAGAGTGAAACTCCATCTCAAAAAAAAATAAAAAATAAAACAAAATTAGGCTGGGCGCGGTGGCTCACGCCTGTAATCCCAGCACTTTGGGAGGCTGAGGCGGGTGGATCACGAGGTCAAGAGATCGAGTCCATCCTGGTCAACACGGTGAAACCCCGTCTCTACTAAAAATACAAAAAATTAGCTGGGCACGGTGGCGCGTGCCTATAATCCCAGCTGCTCAGGAGGCTGAGGCAGGAGAATTGCCTGAACCCAGGAGGCGGAGGTTGCGGTGAGCCGAGATCACGCCATTGCACTCCAGCCTGGGTAAAAAGAGCGAAACTCCGCCTCAAAAAAAAACATAAAATAAAACAAAATTAGTGTAAGAAGTCAAGTGATAGCCACAAAGTTCATTTACCTATTCTATTTACTCATGCATATATTTGAAAATATGATACACAAAATGTTACTTATTTTTATTTTTTGTAGAGACAGGGTCTATGTTGCACAGGCTGGTCGTGAATTCCTGGGCTCAAGTAATCTTCCCACCTCAGCCTGCCAAGTAGCTCGGACTGCAGTCATGTGCCACCACATCTAGCTACTTTTATTTTTTTATTTTTTGGAGAAATGAGGTCTCCCTATGTTGCCCAGGTTGGTCTCCAACTCCTGGGCTCAAGCAATTCTCTCATCTCAGCTTCCTAAAGTGCTGGGAGTACGAGCATGAGCCAGTGCACCCAGCCAAATAGTTTTTTAATGTATGAAACAATTAAAACTTCAAATGTTTCCTTCCTATTTTTATGGTTCTTTATAATTTGTCATGTTTTGAAGACATTCAAGAGGTATTAAACATTTTTTTATGTTCCTTATAGTCCTGGATTTTATTGCTTTTGACATCACTATTTAATCTTAGCTTTTCTTGTGATTGCAATTACCATATACGATATTTCCAAATGGTTCACTCTATAAACAACTATTTCATGAAAGGTTTGCTTTTCCAATGGTTAAATACATTAAAATATCAGGATTATTTAAGTACTTGAGATTTGCTTGACAAAAACGTGTATTTTAATTACACCTCCTAATTATGGCACTATGATTCTATCTAGCATGTTTATTTTTGCTTGCAATAGATTCAATTTCAAAAAGCATTAATAGTTCAAACTAGTAATATATTACTTAATATAAAAGAATATTAACTCACAACATTGTCAGCCCAATCTGCTAGTACTGTTGAGATGTAGTTCACAGCATTAAGAATTGCACAGTATCGAAAGCCAAGCGAAGCTCTAGACTCTTCTTTCATCACCTGTGTCAGTCGTATCCTAAAATCATCTACTAAGTCCTTCTGTAACTCCAGGAACTGCAGCTTTCGGGAAGCTGTGGGAAGATTTTTATACCTGTCTGTGGAAAAAGTTATTAAGACATTAAGGTTTATGGTACCATCCAAGATATAGTTACAAGTTTTCCCCACTGTCATGCTTTAGTGCTTTTGTCAAAAATCAATTGACTAGTCAAGTGTGATTTATTTCTGAGCTCTCTTAAGGATATGACTTTCAAAAGTATGCATGTTTGCCAAAACTTATTGAATAGTACACTTAAGATCTGCACATTACACTGTATGTAAAGTATGCCTCAATTTTTTAAAAAGGCAAACGAGTAAATTATATATAAAAGTTACAGTTTCAGCCAGGCACAGTGGCTCATAACTGTAATCCCAACACTTTGGGAGCCCAAGGCAGGTGGATCACCTGAGGTCAGGACTTCCTGACTAGCCTAGCCATCATGGTAAAATCCCACCTCTACTAAAACTACAAAAATTAGCTGGGCACTAGTGGCGTGTGCCTGTAATCCCAGCTACTTGGGAGGCTGAGGCAGGAGAATTGCTTGAACCAGGGAGGTGGAGGTTGCAGTGAGCCAAGATTGCATCACTGCACTCCAGCCTGGACAACAGACAGAGTGAGACTGTCTCACAAAAAAAAAAAAAAAAAAAAAAAAAAAAAAAAAAAAAAGACAGTTTATTCAACAAATAAATGGCATTTTTTTAAAAAGGAAGAACTTGGATAAATTCAGAGATACAAATTTAAGAATTTACACACAAGGTGGAGTGGCTCACACCTGTAATCCCAGCACTTTGGGAGGCCAAGGCAGGTGGATCACATGAGGTCAAAAGTTTGGGCTGGGCGTGGTGACTCACGCCTGTAATCTCAGCACTTCAGGAGACCGAGGCGGGCAGATCACCTGAGGTCAGGAGTTCAAGACCAGCCTGGCCAACATGGTGAAACCCCATCTCTACTAAAAATACAAAAAAAAAATTAGCTGGGCATGGTGGTGGGCACCTGTAATCCCAGCTACTGAGGAGTCTGAGGTAGAATTGCTTGAACCCGGGAGGCAGAGGTTGCAGTGAGCCAAGATAGCACCATTGCACTACAGCCTGAGTGATGAGCAAAACTCTGTCTCAAAAACATAAATAATTTACAGTTGACATGATGTCTGAAATTTTCTTTAGAATACTTCAGAAAAAAGTAATTGAAAAGTGGGAATTGCTTTCAACTTCGGTAATGGGTATCTGAGAGTTCATCATATTATCCTACTTTTGTGTATGTGTGAAAATTTTCCCAATAAAAAGTTTTTAAGAGACACACAAATTTTCCTTAATGTTTTTGTCTTCGTGTTTTTCATATTTTTCTTACAGTTAAAAATATGCAATTATTTGCTGACTGGGCTTCAGGTTACCAGACAAGCCTAAGAAATGGACAGGCTGGTGGATGAAGGTGAAGAGGGCCAGGGATGGTAGCCATGAGGGCCCAGTGGCACCTGGACAACCAGCAGGCCCACAATGGGACAATGTGATGCCTAAAGACCAACGAGGGCCAGAGGATGCTAGGCTACCCTCCAGCCAGAGAATCCCTGCACTATAACGGAAGTTTCTGTTACTATTCCAATCCTTAAAATTACTTTATTATTTTACTCTCTTCTGCAATCTTTGATAAATCAAAATCAAGAAAATATTTTAAATATAGGCCAATCACCATTTACTGAAGACACCTAAAATGCCCAATAACAAGCGAGTTTAGATAATAAAATTAAATTCTTATTTAACTGTTTTTGTGTAACTATTCAGGAAGTTTCCCTTCATGTACACTAATGCTTAAATCCTTAAATTAAAAACCCAAAAGTTAGAATATTGTTAGATTTCTACCAGTATAGAAACTGAATTTAAAGACAACCATCATATAATATTAATTTGTTGAGCCACTTATTTATTGATTACCTTATTGACAGAGTTACACTCTCTCGCCAAGGCTGGAGTGTAGTGGCTCAAGCACGGCTCACTACAACCTCCACCTCCCATGCTCAAACTGTCCTCCCACCTCAGCCTCCTAAGTAGCTGGGACTACAGGCATGCACCACCATGCCTGGCTAACTTCTGTACTTTTTGGAAGACAGGGGTTTCACCATGTAGCCCAGGCGGTTCTGGAACTCCTGGGCTCAAGTAACCTGCCCGCCTCAGCCTCTCAAAGTGCTGGGATTTTAGGCATGAAACACTGCATCCAGCCTACTGAGCTACTTTAAAAAATGCCATGTGAAAGCAGTACTTTTAAAACAAAGTTGTATCTTAAAAAACTTATACCTACCAGTTATAACCAAGAGTAGAGTCATAAAAGTTTCTGCACAATCTGGAACTTTCATTTCATCCACATCAGTGATATCTTTATATTGCGATACCCAGGCAGCTTCTGATGAAAGCATTGAGTCCATTTTTTGAAGAGCAACTGAGAAGCAGAAAAAAAGGATTATATCAATTAAGTAGTTATAGTCATTCCTAATTATTCAATTTGTAATTTTTTAGGAATGATGGCTTTTCTATTAAAAAAACCCTACAATCTCCCACTAGTTGTATTAAATTTGACTTAATTAATGCTTTATTTTAAACAGGATACTTTACCCCCATCCCCAAATTTTGAAAACAGTTGACTATTTAAGCTACAGTCAAAAAGATTCTACTGGCAAGCACAGTGGTTCACACCAGTAATCCCAACACTCTGGGAGACCAAGGTGGGCAGATTGCTTGAGTCTAGGAGTTCACAACCAGCCTAGGCAACATAGCAAAACCCCATCTCTACAAAAAACAAACAAATAGTAGTCAGGTGTGGTAGCACACACCTACAGTCCCAGCTACTGGGGTGGCTAAGGCAGGAGGATCACATGAGCCCAGGAAGTCAAGGCTGCAGTAAGCCATGATCAGCTCACTGCACTCCAGCCTGGGTGACAAAGTAAGACTGTATCTCAGAAATAAATAAATAAATAAAATATTCTAACACTGGGAGGCCAAGGTGGGCAGATCACTTGAAGTCAGGCGTCCCAGACCAGCCTGGCCAACATGTTGTAACGCTGTCAATCCTAAAATAGAAAAATTAGCCAGATGTCGTAGTGCGCGCCTGTAATCCTAACTACTCAAGAGGCCAAGGCAGGAGAATCCCTTGACCCCAGGGGGTGGAGGCTGCAGTGACCTGAGATCGCGCCACTGCACTTTAACCTGGGCAACAGAGCTAGAGTCTGTCCCAAAATAAATAAAATAAAAAATTCTACGATAAAATCTATAAAACAATTATACACCCCACTGGCTTTACTACTCCACTCTAGAAACACGTAGAGTATAATTCCAGGAAAAATGGAAGTTTCATGTGAAGAAAAGATTATCTCTGAAGGAAACTCAGAAAACCCTGACAAAGAAACTTCCAGAGCCTCTAGTTCCTACTCAGAACTGGAAAAGAAAAATATCAAAAATTTATATCCACAGAAACAGACATATCTCCCTACCCTCTGGCCACATCAGCACTTACATTTTCTCTCCACCGTCAACCATCTCTGAAAACAGGTTTCCTCTGAAAGGATATGCATACAACTAACAAAAGTGCCAGGATAGCCATGAACACTGTGTAGCTCCCTTTCAAACAAGAGTACTTCATCCACCAAATGACAGAAGAGATTGTCATCATATAGCAGACAAGGAATATCAGTGGCTAACTTCTCAAGAACCAGCATCATAAGGCCCCGAGAAAATTCAAGCTAAAAAAATATAAAAACAGGTGTGTAAATAAAAAGTTATCCATGCACACATATAGTTCTAAAAGAGAAACACAGGACTGAGTCTCTTACCCTCGCATTTACCAAACAGCCTATTTTGTCTAATATTGGCTGAATCTTCTCATCCAGAAATTGAGTATGGTTTCCAATCCACATAAGTACTTGAGCGAAGTACCATTCTGGCTAAGGAAGGAGGAAAATAGTTTGAATTCTTAAGTCATTCCAATTAAAAAGTTATAATTACATGAATCTATTTAATTGTATATGCACAACACTTACAAATATTAGTTGAAAATTCCTGTATGTAAGAGCACAATTTCTACTCTGAATTTTTAACTCCTGCAAGACTTAATAATCAAATGTTTGCCAATGTACTCCCAATAAATTTCAATAATGTGACTTAAGCCAATAAACTCATAAATTTATAATGTCACATATATTTAAAACCTAGCACTTCATTAATATGCAAAATGATGAGTATTACAAAGAACTGATGGCCTATAAATTTTTTGAAATAGCATTTGAAAATAATTGTTAAATATAATTTTCTTATGGTTTTATTTTCAAAAAGTAAATTTAGAAAAAATTTGCTAGTCTGCATTACAAAAACTACAGGTCTTATACAGGTTTAAGAGCAGAAATACCAAGTACTTAATATTTGCTTTGCTTTGTTTTGCAATGATAATTCGGTAACATCTGATGCCCAAGAGCAAAAATACCATATTTTCTTACAGTATATGAACACAAGTCCTCAATTATACGTATGAAGAGAAGTGACAAAACAGGAATTTCGCCGTTTAGAAAAAAACAAAGTGAATAGAGTCAGATTTTAACTTAAACCAGTAATAGTACAGAAACTCCAACATTTGCTAGTAATAAAAATGAAGAACAAGAGCTGGCAAAACACACCTTGCTTAACACATTAGTCTGCCGGTTCCCTCTGAAGTGATACCTGAACCTCTTCTGAAGAGGAGTCAGCATAATCTGGATGGGCAGGATGACAGAAGGGGATGCAGGTAGAGAGTATTTTTCTGGGAGTTGTTTTGGCTCAGTAAGTAATTCATCTCTGACATAATCAAGTCAAGGAAAAAGAATCAAAAGTATACCTAATACACACACACATATGTATGTATACACACGCAATAAAGTTTTCCAACAAATGTATCAGATACTCAGTAATTATTATGCAAATAAGTAATCTCACTTTATATTGAATATACATTCAATTAAAATGCACAAAAAGCCAGGCATGATGGTGACTCACACATGTAATCCCAGCACTGTGGAAGGCTGAAGCAGACGAATCACTTTAATCCAGGAGTTTGAGACATGCCTGGGCGATATGGCAAAACCCTATCTCTAGAAAAAATAACAAAAAGTAGCCGGGCATGGTGGTACATGCTTGTAGTCCCAGCTACTCAGGAAGAAGAGGTGGGAGGATCAATTGAGCCTGGGCAGTCAAGGCTGCAGTGAGCCGTGACTGTACCACTTGACTTCAGCCTGGCTGACAGAGTGAGACCATGTCTTCAAAACACAAAAATGGGCTGGGCGCAGTGGCTTATGCCTGTAATGCCAGCACTTTGGGAGACTGAAGTGGGCGGATCACCTCAGGTCGGGAGTTCGAGACCAGCCTGACCAACATGGAGCAACCCCATCTCTACTAAAAATACAAAATTAGGCAGACATGGTGAAACATGCCTGTAATCACTGCTGCGTGGGAGGCTGAGACAAGAGAATTGCTTGAACTTAGGAGGCAAAGACTGCGGTGAACTGAGATGGTGCCATTACACTCTAGCCTGGGCAACAAGAGTGAAACTCCGTCTTTTAAAAAAAAAAAAAAAAAAAAAAAACTGGCCAGGCTTGGTGGCTCACACCTGTAATCCCAGCACTTTGGGAGGCAAAGGCAGGTGGATCACAAGGTCAGGAGTTCAAGACCAGCCTGACCAACGTGCTAAAACTCCGTCTCTAACAACTGCAACAAAAAAATTAGCCAGGCATGGTTGCACATGCCTGTAATCCCAGCTACTCAGGAGGCTGAGGCAGGAGAATCACTTGAGTACGGGAGGCAGAGGTTGCAGGGAGCTGAGATCACACCATACACTCCAGCCTGGGCGACAGAGGATTCTGTCTGGGGGGAAAAAAACCCACGAAAATGCTATCAGAATTTATCTATAAAACTTTCCTAAACTAGTAACAAAAAAAATTCAAGCATCATTTGATTAAATTAATACTGTTACTAAGGTTTCCTCCCAATTGCCCATTTGTTCTATCATCCCAAGAGATCTTTTTGTGCTACGAACTTGGATCAGTCATGTATCTTGAACTCTTCCTTACAGCCCTCCCACCCACATGCAATTCACTTTCCAAGAGTACAGTCCACCACTTGGTGGGCATCTACAGACCAAGTCCAAACACAGGATTCTTGTTTGGCTTTCTTGGCCATTTTGAAAAGGTTTTACTCTCAAGCCACAAATCCATGCTAGAAAGAAGAAATTTTAGTAAGTTTTCAACTGCAACAAAGATACGAGGTTTGTAGTTTCAAAAGCTGACAAAACAGTGTCTCCAGGTAACTGTATGTCTCTGGGGCACTGGCGGGTCGACTTAAGCCAACAGTTTGTGATTGAGGGGGTGCAATGAATGGCCAATGAAGCTGTGCCAAAATTTCCTCAAAATCACTGCAACAGAAAAGTAACACATACATTTGAGTACATCACCACCAAATGATCACCAAATACCCATTGGAAAGCAAGTACCACAAAATATGGGTAGTAAATTCCCTACCTTGTAAGCTTGTCCTTGAGAATTTTATGCCAGAATTTAACTGTGGCTCTCATGAAACCAAGAAGATGAGTACAGGATGATTCCTGAAGTTTGATGTCAAGTTCTGCCATAGATACTAGAGTGGAGGCTGCCTCTGGTACATTATTGGTCATCAGATATTGCTGAATATTATCACTGTAAACAAAGTAAAGCAAAAAAATTTTTTCTTTTTGAGATGGAGTTCTCACTCTGTCACCCAGGCTGGAGTGCAGAGGCGTGATCTTGGCTCACTGTAACCTGTCTCCCGGGTTCAAGCGATTTTCCTGCCTCAGCCTCCCAAGTAGCTGGGATTACAGACGTGCCCCCCAACACCCAGCTAATTTTTTTGTATTTTTAGTAGAGACAGAGTTTCACCACGTTGGCCAGGCTGGTCTCAAACTCCTCATCTCAAATGATTCACCCGCCTCAGCCTCCCAAAGTGCTGGGATTATAGGCTTGAGTCACCATGCCCAGCTAAAAGCAAATTGAAAGAACAGATTGCTCAGAATAATTTCAAATTTGGAATAAGTTCCTCTTCATGTTTTATATAAAGTTATATTCAAGGAAGAATGAAGCACCACCCTGAGGTAGCCTTTGTTTTCTAACCTGATACCAAGGCCTCTCTGGGAGCCTAGAGTCCTCTACTTCTGCATTCTTCTAAAAGCAGCAGCCTGTAGCCTATGTTCTGGAGACCTCCCAGGACCTTTCCCTTCCTACTCCTCCTGACAGACCTGTTTTGTGCCACATTCCTGTGGACACCACTCATTTCTGATCAATCTGCCTTTTACAGAAGTCTTCAGTATCTTAATCCAAGGGAATAACATGGGTAGCATCTGGTAAGGTCAAGTACAATGTTCTTCAATTCTTACCTACTTTGCCTAGCTGAACTTGATTTCCCACTTCAAAGAAATGTAATTCCAATAAAAACTACCATGTTTAAGAAATGTACAGGGGCCAGACATGGTGGCTCATGCCTGTATCCTCAGCACTTTGTGAGGCCAAGGTGGGCGGATCATCTAAGGTCAGGAGTTCAAGACAAGCCTGGCCAATGTGGTGAAACCCCATCTCTTCAAAAAAAAAAAAAAAAAAAAGTACAAATATTACAGAAGAATTTCAAATGTACAAACACAGAATATAAGAGTATTGCTTTTTTATTTGATTTTTTTTTTTTTTTGAGACAGGGTCTCACTCTGTCACCCAGGCTGTCACTCAGGCTGCAGTGCAGTGGTACAATCACAGCTCATTGTAACCTCAGCCTCCTGGGGTTCAAGCGAGCCTCCTATCTCAGCCTCCCAAGTATCTGGGACTAGGGGTGCTCACCACACCGCCTAGCTAATTTTTTTTCTTTAACATAGATTAGATTTTGCCAAGGTGCTCAGACTCGTCTTGAACTTCAGGGCTCAAGTGCTCTGCCCAGCTCAGCCTCCCAAAGTGCTAGGATTACAGGTATGAGCTACCATGCCTGGCAGGAGTACTGCTTTCAAGGATGTAATGAAATAAATTTGCTCACAACACTAAAGCATAAATGACATTTACAGCATAGGAAAAGCCAGAGAAACAGGGTTCACTCAGAGTGATAGGGCTATACCTACAGTATCCAAGAAATAGAGCTAATATGAAGATACTAATTCTAACAAGAATAAACTACTTTTAAAAAAGACAATGTCCATCAGAATAAAATCAGGCCATTATGAAGAAATCTGGAGATGAAGAAAATCCCAGAAGCTCTAAAGGAAAGCTAGAAATAGAGATATTATTATAAGACCTCAGGAAAAGAACACATTATTAAAGAGAAAAAAATAACGGTGCTCTACTTGCTTATGAACTTGATCTACATTTCTAACATAAATCCCTCAGCGTATTTCCCTTACAAACAATTCAGATATCAGAAAAGGTTATCGAGGCCAAGCACAATGGCTCACGCCTATAATCCCAGCACTTTGGGAGGCCAAGACAAGTGGGTCACTTGAGGTCAGGAGTTTGAGACCAGCCTGGCTAACATGGTGAAACCCCCTCTCTACTAAAAATACAAAAATTAGCCAGGCATGGTGGCGTATACCTGTAGTCCCAGCTACTCAGGAGGCTGAGGCAGGAGAATGGCTTGAACCCAGGAAGCAGAGGTTGCAGTGAGCTGAGAAGATTGTGCCACTGCACTCCAGTCTGGGCAATAGAGCAAGAGTCCGTCTCAAAAAAAAATTTAAGAGAAATAAATTAAATTTAAAAAAAAATAAGGAAAGAAAAAAGTTATCAATAATCATAGTCCTATTTCAGTTAATCTATTACTTTGGCTACTACAAGAGTGAGGGTTTCAAATAACTTATTGTACTTAATAAAGTTATTAACATTGCCCCTTAATGGTATTTCCTTTCTCAGGGACAAGGAGAAAAGCAGTAAAATAAAGCAAGATTTAAAAAATTACTTTACGGCAATATAATTTATCTAAATAAGAAGGAGATGCTCTAAAAAGTAAACTTTTTAGTCAATTTCTAGAATCAACACTACAATCTTAGGCATATCAATTTATATGTAAAACTCATATATGCAAAACAAAGATTTCTATACTGTACTGATATGTTACATTCTTTAAAATTTTGGGAAATGTATGCAGTAAAAATAAATGCATAAAATATCCATAACAAACATAACATTATTACCTACGATACATTTGAAACAGAACATTAAAACCCTCAGATGACTTTTTCCCTCAGGCTTTTTAGGCAACAATGGTTACTGAACGCTTTGCAACAAGTACTAGTTAAAACAATCCAAGGATGGGACAGTACAATTTGGGCGGACTGGGGGACCTTATCATGAAACAAAAGAATCTACTAATCTAGGTGGAAATGTTACTTCAGGTTGTTTGAAAGGCAAAACTAGATACAATTAACCACCAGTGATAGCTATTCAACTCAAAAAGAACAAAGGTCAAGCCTTCCTTGTTTTTCCTACCCAGAGGTAGAATACCTCGTTATTCATCCAAGAATACTGTGTACCTCTTATGATTCCCATTGAAAAATATTCAAATTAGAAAGAAAGCAATCCATTATTAAGTGATCAGTTCTAAAAATTAAATAGGAATACCTATTACCAAACTATGTGTTTTATTAATCTGGCATTACAAAGAATAGTTTTTATCATGTGTTCATATTCCAGTTTTGAGACTTAAGTTTAACATACTTACATTACCTTCTTTCAAATGCTAATTAAGTTTCCTGAAAAGTTTATGTTCATTCACAATAAAGGAAAAGAAGCATTATCATGCTATTTTCATAACTGGTTAATTATTATAATCTTTAATTAACTCAATTATTTAATGGTACACATGCACTCTTTAAGACAGAAGCCTCAAAGGAAAATAGTAATTATGAGAACAAAGAGGCCCATTTTACCTTAGTTCTTCAATTTGTGAAATCCATTTAAGGTAAGCAAGATGACGTTCGATCTCTTCAATCTGGCTAATCATGGCTCCAAGATCGTCCATCCAAGGCTGTGCAGTCAGCAAATGGCTGTTAATTGCGCTGAAGAGATGAGTTTCCTGCTCCAGAAACTGATTAAGAAATTGCTTTGATTCTTCTGCATTTTTTAAGGCACTTTGAATTCTTTTAGGGATTTCTGATGAAACTGTAAGTACCTGACAAATAAAAGAAAAAAAAAATGAAAGAGAGAAAGAAGAGCAGCAATCAGATGAAGTTTTCTAATTTTTTTTTTTTTTTGAGAGGGGATCTCACTCTGTTGCCCAGGTTGGTGTGCAGTGGTGCCATCATACCTCACTGTAGCCTTGACTTCCTGGGCTCAAGCCATCCTCCCACTTCAACCTCCCCAGTAGCTGGGACTACACATATGCACCACTACATTTGGCTTTTCTTTTTTTTCTTTAAATATAAACAAGGTCTCACTATGTTTTCCAGGCTGTATGCAACCTTTTTTATTAGTTCATTCCCTTCAAAATACATATTTGTTGTAACAGACCTGGAAATCATCCATCAAAACCTTCAAAAGAAAGGTTTAATTTCTTCATCCCATACCAACCAAAGCCAAACATAAAATACTGTTTTATATACATATGAATGTCAGGAAGAAGTATGCCTTTGTGTTGAAAACAGTAAATGAAACAAAAAAAAATAAGTAAAAAATATATGCATACATACATATACACATACATGTATAGGAAGGGACCTAACACGCTGGCCCCTAGTAAGCATCTAGAGGTCTGCCTCGACAGGCTCAGCAGAGGATCCAGCGAGAGAAAACTTAGTAATACATGTTCTACCTACTAAATATTTTCCTTCAAAAGCAAACAAAGGGCCGAGCGCAGTGGTTCACACCTATAATCCCAGCACTTTGGGAGGCCGAGGTGGGCGGATTACTTGAGGTTTGGGAGTTTGAGACCAGCATGGCCAACATGGTGAAAGCCCATCTCTACTAAAAATACAAAAACTAGCCCAGCATGGTGGCATGCACCTATAATCCCAGCTACTAGGGAGGCTAAGGCAGGAGAATCACTTGAACCCAGGAGGAGGAGGTTGCAATGAGCCCAGACTATGCCACTGTACTCCAGCCTGGGTAACAGAGCGAGAGACTCTGTCTCAAAAAAAAAAAAAAAAAAAAAAAAAAAGCAAACAAAGATCTCATTCTAAAAGGCTGGGCATCTCTATTTTGCCAACATCCCCCAAGTGATTCTGAATTAAGGCCAGGCTAAGAACCACTGACTTGGTGGGATAATATCTAAGCAATACCTTTAGAAATGGCATTTACTGGCCAGTGCAATGACTCACACCTGTCATCCTAGCACTTTGGGGAGGCCGAGGCAGGGAGATCACTAGAGGTCAGGAGTTTGACACCAGCCCGGCCAACATGGCAAAAAATACAAAAACTAGACAGGCATGGTGGCACACGCCCATCATCCCCGCTACTCAGGAGGCTGAGGCAGGAGAACTGCTTGAACCTGGGAAGCAGAAATAACAGCGTAGATCGTGCCACTACACTCTAGCCTAGATGACAGAGAGAGATTCTATCTCAAAAAAATAAATACAAAAATTAGCTGGCTATGGTGGTACGCGCCTGTAATCCCAGCTACTCAGGAGGCTGAGGCAGGAGAATCACTTGAACCCGGAAGGTAGAGGCTGCAGTGAGCTAACGCCACCACACTGCAGCCTGGGTGACAGAGCAAGACTGTCTCCAAAAAAAAGAGAAAGAAAGAAAGAAAATGGCATATATTAAATGAACTTTTCTCATAGTATGTGGGAAAACATATATAATTATTATTAGTCATCAGCAAAATACAAAGAACATTATAGAATAATTTTCAATCAACAGTGATTACTTATTCTGTACCAGACACTGTGCTAGAAATATTCAGATAAACAAGATACAGCCCCTGTCCTTAAGGTCACTTTGGTATGTAAGACAGCTGCAGGCAAATAATTTCAACAGTGGGATTAATGCAATAAAATATACAGGCTATATTTAATGAATATGCATATTAATCACCTAGAGATCTTGTTATAATACAGATTCAGACATAGTAAGTCTGAAGTAAGACTGAGATTCTGCATTACTACGAAGCTCCCAATCTGCCTAAACTAAGATGGTGTCACCAAGAGTGGGAAAAATGGGGCCAGGCATGTTGGCTCATGCCTGTAACTCCAACGCTTTGGGAGGTTGAGGTGGGCAGATCACCTAAGATCGAGGATTCAAGACCAGCTTGACCAACATGGAAACACCCTGTCTCTAGTAAAAATACAAAAATTAGCTGGGCGTGGTGGCATAATTTACAGTAGCCTGTAATCCCAGCTACTCAAAAGTCAAGAGTTTGAGACCAGCCTAGCCAATAGGGTTAAACTATATCTCTACTAAAATTAAAAAAATTAGTCGAGCACGGTGGTGCATGCCTGCAGTCCCAACTACTCAGGAGGCTGAGGCAGGAGAATCACTTGAACCCAGGAGGTAGAGATTGCAGTGAGCCAAGATCATGCCATTGTACTCCAGCCTGGGCAACAAGAGTGAAACCCCATCTCCAAAAAAAAAAGTGGGAAAGAAGGGATGGACACCAGAGATGTTGAGGCAGAACTCAGATGACTTGGTGATAGGGACAGAGGATGATGACAAGGAATCCAGGACTCCTAGGCTTCAGTTCTGAGTGACAGGCAGATTGTGATGCCATTATCCAAACAAGAAAAATAAGCCTCTAAAAAATGGATCAGTAGTTTTGGACATGCTGAATTTAAGGTTCAATAAAGAACTTCAGCCAAATTTTCTGTGGTCATTAGGGAAACAAGCCTAATTACAGTGGATCAAAGATGAACAGCAAATTAGAAAGCAGAGATAGATAACAAAGGTTATTTCTGAAGCCTGACAACCAGAGGAAAGAACTAATACCTGCTAAAAGAAGAATGGTTTTTGTTTGTTTGTTTAGGTTTCATGGAAAAGACCTGTCTATGTCCGTATGCTGAAGGGATAGAACTGGTTGAGGAAAACAGGGTAAAATTATAAGAGTAACACAAATTCACTGAGGTGGCAGGTAGAACCTGGGGTATAAGGTCTGCCTTAGACTGATCCTCTGCTAAATGAAGAGGTAAAAAATGATGGCACAGGCCGGGCGCAGTGGCTTGTGCCTGTAATCCCAGTACTTTGGGAGGCCAAGGTAGGTGAATCATGAGGTCAGGAGTTCAACACCAGCCTGGCCAAGATGGTGAAACCCTGTCTCTACTAAAAAATACAAAAAATAGCCGAGTGTGGTGGCAGGTGTCTATAACTCCAGCTACTGAAGAGGCTGAGGCAGGAGAATCGCTTGAACCAAGGAGGTGGAGGTTGCAGTGAGCCGAGATCTCGCCGCCACTACACTCCAGGCTGGGTGACAGGGCGAGACTCCATCTCAAAAGAAAAAAAAAAAGATTGCATTTAAGTTTGTGGACTGTGGAATAGACTATTCAACAAACCGAATTCAATGCTACTAAACTCACACTATGCCTCTATTTTTTCTGCTTGGGAAAAGGAAAGGGCAGAAGGGACAGGTTAAGTAGATGTCTCAGAGAGAATTTGGAAGAACAGCTGAGGGGAGTACAGAGGAGTGGACCTTCCCATGGCAGGACTGCTGGCAGAGCTGAAGATTCAGCCAGAGTGGCAAACCACACACATAGGTTGGCATCAATCTACTCAGCTGTGACTTCCTCCAACTGGGCCCACAACAAACTGCCAGCAGGAGTGGAAAAGACAGACAAAGCCAGGCTAAACTTGGAGATTAGCAGTAGGTGTGGTGGGAAGACAGGAAGCTGTGGAGGCCTAAGGTAATGGGGACAGGAGAACATAAGATGACCAAAAAGCTGGAAATAACCCACAAAGAATTTACTTAACCTAATTTAGTAGCTATATGACAAAAGTATTTTATCTTTGACAAACACCCCATTCCAAGTAAAGGGGCCTACTTTTTTTTTTGTTTAAGCTTATACTCACTGGATTTTTAAAAAATTATTTAAGTAATATGTTCATTGTTAAAGGAAAAAACCTGCCGGGCGCGGTGGCTCACGCCTGTAATCCCAGCACTTTGGGAGGCCGAGGCGGGTGGATCACAAGGTCAAGAGATCGAGACCATCCTGGTAAACATGGTGAAACCCCGTCTCTACTGAAAATACAAAAAAAAATTAGCTGGGCATGGTGGCGCGTGCCTGTAATCCCAGCTACTCAGGAGGCTGAGGCAGAAGAATTGCCTGAACCCAGGAGGCGGAGGTTGCGGTGAGCCGAGATCGCGCCATTGCACTCCAGCCTGGGTAACAAGAGCGAAACTCTGTCTCAAAAAAAAAAAAAAAAAAAAAGGAAAAAGGAAAAAACCTATAAATGCATAAACATACCTATTTTTGAGACGGAGTTTCGCTTTTGTTGCCCAGGCTGAAGTGCGATGGCATGATCACAGCTCATGGCAACTTCTGCCTCCTGGGTTCAAGTGCTTCTCCTGCTTCAGCCTCCCGAGTAGCTGGGATTACAAGTGCCTGCCACCACACCTCGCTAATTTTTTTTGTTGTATTTTTAGTACAGATGGGGTTTCACCATGTTGGTCAGGCTGGTCTCCAACTCCTGGACCTAAGGTGATACACCTGCCTCAGCCTCCAAAAGTGCTGGGATTACAGGCATGAGTCAGCACGCTCAGCCTAAAAATATTTTTTAAATACATCGCTTGTCAACCACCCATCCAGAAATAACCATTATGTTATACTTCTTTTCACGTTTCCTACATGTGCATTTATTAAAATTTGAAATGTGACTGGGTATAGTGGCTCACATCTGTAATCCCAGAACTTTGGGAGGCCAAGGCGGGTGGATCACCTGATGTCTGGAGTTCAAGATCAGTCTTGCCAACATGGTGAAACTCCATCTCTACCTAAAGTACAAAATTAGCCAGAAGGGATGACGCATTCCTGTAATCCTAGCTGCGTGGGAGGCTAAGGCAGGAGAATCACTTAAACCCAGGAGGCGGAGGTTGCAGTGAGCCAAGATCGTGCCATTGCACTCCAGCCTGGGCAACAAGAGTGAAACTCCGCCTCAAAAAAAAAAAAAAAAAAAATCAAAATGGTGTTTAAACCATGGTATATATTTTTATATCCTATGAAATTATTTGCTTGTAAAAGCAATTCAGAAGTCACTGTTATGTTCACTAAAAACAGATTGAAAGGGAAAAAAAAGTCACTGTATGAAAAGCTATATAAAATGTTAGGTCTCAATATGTTTTCAAGACAAATCATATCAGCAGGAACTTTGTCTTTTACATAATTTGTAAAATAGGTAGTACACTGTAGGTCCTGAAATCCTCTTAAACAGTTTACAATAATTAGACTATTTGTCACATTCTGTATCTTTATAATTCCATATATAATAATGTTTACATTATATCATTGATATTATTTCAGTGAGGTTCAATACTTACTTGTTCTTCTAACTGCATTTTACTTTCTGTCATCTGTTCTATGAGTTTATCAAGTTTCTTTAAAGATTTAAGGTCATTTCCAACTTCCTTTTCTATGAATGCAGACACATAAGCGAGATCACCATTATCTGTACCTTCACTGACTTGTTTATTTCCAATAAGAACTGCAACATTTATGTCACCTAAAACAAATGAAAAACAATTACTCAACATCACTAAGTACTGCAGAGTTAAAGACAACATAAAAGATGTAAAAGCAGTGTATCTACCTTCAAAAGTTAATAATTTTGAAAGGCAATATGGCTCACACCTGTGATCCCAGCACTTTAGGAGGCTGAGGCAGGTGCATCATCTGAGGCCAGGAGTTCGAGGCTGGCCTGGCAAACATCGTAAATCCCCATCTCTAGCAAAAATACAAAAATTAGCTAGGCGTGGGGGCACATGCCTGTCGTCCCAGCTTTTCAGGAGGCCAAGGCAGAGAATCCCTTGAATCCAAGAGAAGGAGGTGGCAATGAGCCAAGATCATGCCACTGCACTCCAGCCTGGGCAACAGGGGAACTTGGTCTCAAAAAACAAAACCAAAGCAAAAAAAAAGTTAATAATTTAAAGAATCACACACACACACACACACACACACACAGAAATTACCAGATGAATAGCTCTAAAGCACTCTATCAACCAACTACTGCAAATGCTTAAGAGCTGAGGAAAGTATTAGAGTAAAGGAAAAATTCCTAAAGTGTGACCCAGTAACCAAAGGTTTCAATAGACAAGGCATAATACCTTTTCAAAATGTATAAGGAACCAGTGGTATAGTCTAGAGCAACATCAAAGGAAAACTCTTGTTTTAAAATAAAAAAAAAAAAAGGGCCGGGCACAGCAGCTCATGCCCATAATCCCAGCACTGTGAGAAGCCAAGGCAGGAGGATCACTTGAGCCTAGGAGTTGTAGAACAGCCTGGGTAACATACCAAGACTTCACGTAATAAAATTAGCCAGGCATGGTGGCGCGAACCTGTAGTCTCAGCTACTTGGAAAGCTGAGATGGGAGGACTGCTTGACCAGCCTGGGAGATTGAGGCTGCAGTGAGCCATGATGCACCACTATACTCCAGCCTGGACAACAGAGCGAGACCTCATCTCTTTTAAAAAAAAAAAAAAAAAAAAGTAAAAACGTTTTTAAGTTTCAATGTCATCGTACGAAGATATCTTTGTCAGAAACAGAAAAAAAATAAGAGAACAAATTACTAGGAAAAAGTAAAAATGACTAATGCAACCACTAAATAATATAGTCTACAGTGAAATTCTTTCCATGGCAAATAAACTACCTGTTTGATGACATTTAATAAGTGCAATACACATTGGATTTACACATTTAATGTATAATAATCTACTACTATGTACAGAGCTCACAATGTCTTTTTTTAATTTTAAGTAAAACAAGTGAGTTGTGGGTGTATTTGCAGACAATTGGAGGCAGGAAATGTTTTGTGAATGCTAAAGTTGCTGTACCTTAGGGAGGAAATTCTACCTTCACTTTTTCAAAAAAAATTACACCCACTGGGCATGGTGGCTCATGCCTATAATCCAAGCAATTTGGGAGGCCAAGGAGAGCTGATCACCTGAGGTCAGGAGTTCGAGATCAGTCTAGCCAACATGGTGAAACCCTGCCTCTACTAAAAATACAAAAATTGGCCAGGCGTGGTGGTACATGCCTGTAATCCCAGCTACTTGGGAGGCTGAGGCAGGAGAATCACTTGAACCCAGAGGCGGAGATTGCGGTGAGCCGCGATCTTGCTACTGCACTAAAGTGCAGTGCAGAAAATAGTATGAGAAAACAAATTAGTAGGAAAAAATCAAAATGACTAATGCAACCACTAGTTGCGAGACAGAGTGAGACTGGGTCTCAAAAAAAAAATTACTTGACATGTAACTATTCAAATGTGGCATTCTTGGTGAAATGACATTCTTCTAAATGACACACCAGTGATATGGGAGGTTTTTACGTGTCTCTTTTTCTATTTCTTGTAAACAGCACTCCTAATTGCAAAGCAGTTTGAGCCACAGAAAGAGGAACAAGGACAAAGTCCTTAATATGACAGTCTACATCTGTTATTTTATTAAAATGACAGCTCAGTAGGCATCAAACTACTTTTGAGGCATCTAAATGAGGCAAAGGTGGAAAGGGAAGGGTTTAACTCAAAGATACAGGGCACTCTCAAATCCTTCAAGAAAAAGGAGCTGATATGTGGCAGCTTTGACAGTCATGTGCTATGGACTGCTTAAAGCCTTCTTTCTGAGGCAGATTCTATCAGCAGCCATGTTAAAGGCAAGTCTTACTCCTAAGGGCCATGTGGTAATGTGAGCACCCTTTCTCTTACTGCTACTCCTTTCCAACTGTTTGCCATAGCAAAAGAATAAAAAAAATCCCCTGAGAGTAATCACATGCTTTTCCCCTTCATCTCCCAAAAAACGTCACTTCAGAACTCCCTAAAGAGTCCTTGATTTGCAATAAACTACCATTAAAGTAAAATGGCAAAAGTCCACATCCCTGACTTAGGGAGGCATATACTCCCGTCTTAGGGAGGAAAGGGTGGGACCGACCTTTTTTCCCCCTTTCCTGTCCAGTCCAAGATCCAGAACCCAAGTTATCCGTTGTGCTCTTCCCAGAGCAATTTTAAATTGCCAATTTACTGAAGATGAACTAAACAACTAGCATTTGCCTCCTTTGAACCTAATTAGTGTGGTGGTCATCTGTCCTACATCATGAGCCCCTCCAAATTCCTGGTGCTTAATAAAAGTTGATGTTTCATTAAAATCACAGGCAGGCCCCAATTACTCTCGGTTGCAGACCCTTGTAAGGCAGAGATCGGGCAGGACAGCTGGGAAGAAAGAGCTAAGGTGTTTGCAGCTGGCTTACTTTTCTCCTCGAGGTTCTTCCCTTCATCACCACTTTCAGAGCAGCACTAGAAAAGAACAGGTGTGACAAACACATTAAGGTTAAAGTCGTGGATGGAACTCATACCGGGCTCCCAAAGAGCACCCACTGGGGGCCAGAGAGGTTCCAGACGCTCTCCCCATTTCTGAGCGGCCAGGGCCCTCTACATCAGGTGCCCCAAAGTGCCACCTTCCTGGTGCCACCACTGCCACCTTCCCAGGAGGTCTGTCTTACCTCTGCAGCACCTGGAGTTACCTTGCCTGCCCACTAGGGCCACCTCCCTCGAGATCTGTCATCTCACCAGGGCCGCCAAAGTCACCTCACTGGAACTACCACCTCCTCTAGGCGGTCTTGCAAGGGCCTCTAACCTAAGCCGCCTAACCTAACAAGCTTACAGGGCCACCTCACCGGGACTACCTCCCCCGAGAGGTCTGTGCCACCCCAATGGGCCACCAATGTCCTTTCCCAGTGACGCCAGGGCCGTCTCACCGGGACTGCAGGAGAGGCGCCAATCTCGCCGACTGGTAGCATCTCGCCTCCGCGCGAGTCCTCGGCTCCATTCGCAGCCAGCGTGACCTGTGGAGTCCGCTAAGCCCAGCAACACACTGACCAGCTCAGCCTCGGAGGACGTAGGACTCAGCGCCACCGCGACTTCCTCTTGACGTCTCTCTGGTTTCTTCCTCTCAGCCCAGAGAGGCCTCTGGTTTCTTCCTCTCAGCCCAGCCGCCGGCCGTGCTCTATTCCTCCCCCTCCTGGCCGGAGGTCGGAACGGCAGCTCAGGAAGCGGGCACCCGCCCCCAAGGCGCTCCAGAGAAGAGATTCGATCCCTCCCAACCGCGGTAAAAGTCACTTTATTGACGCTGTTAATGATGGAACTTTAAGATAATCCTCTCTCTAAGTCTTTTTTGTTTTTCTTTTTTTTCTTTTTTTCGTTTACGAGATGGGGTTTCATCATGTTCGTCAGGCTGATCTTGAACTCCTGACTTCAGGTGATCTGCCCGCCTTAGCCTCCCAAGGTGCTGGGATTACAGGCGTGAGCCACCGCGCCCGGCCTATCTACGCCTTAAATTCAATATGAATCGTTTAAATTTCTATTTTAGACAATATCCAGATGTTCTGAGAATGTAGGGGGCTTGTTGACCAGGAGCTTCCGTGCAGGGTTATTTTGTTCGAATTTTTAGTTGGGGGTTTCCAATGAATGTCAGAGTCTTTAGATCTTTCTTTTAAGGTTGGTTAAGAGTCCCTAGAGATGGCTGCTAATATCCTGCCTAGAGGATGTAGTGGTGGTAAGAAGCGTTCTGGGAGCTGAATAAAGAGAACAGAGCATCTAACACGTATTTTGCCCAAAACCCAGTCTTTTACCAGGGAGGAGAAAAGGCAGTTACCTAGCAGCAAGGGGTGGGTAGCGGACCTGTGAACTGGACAGCCTCATAAACAAACTAACATGGAAGGTAGTACCGTAGAGACTAAAACAAATAAGGGGGAAAAAAGCAACCCCCAGAGGAAACAGAAACCATATGGTGAGAAGAAAAATCAAATATATTTCACTGAGATATATAATCGATACCCTGAGCTACAAATTACCATTGCAAGCATAAAACAAGAAAAGGATACTATTTTTTATATTACTTATTATGGGTACATAATCATATATATTTATAGTGTACATCTGATGTTTTTTCTTTTGTTTTGTTTTTTTGAGATGGAGTCTCACACTGTCACCCAGGCTGGAGTGCAGTTGTGCAATCCCAGCTCATTGCAACCTCTGCCTCCCAGGTTCAAGCGATTCTCCTGCCTCAGCCTCCTGAGTAGCTGGGATTACAGGCGCACACCACCACACCCAGCTAATTTTTTTTTTTTTTTGTATTTTTAATAGAAAGGGGTTTCACCATGTTGGCCAGGCTGGTCTTGAACTCCTGACCCCATGATTCGCCTGCCTTGGCCTCCCAAAGTGCTGGGATTACAGGCATGAGCCACCGCACCTGACCCACAGATGATGTTTTGATACAGGTATACAATATGTAATTGTCAAATCAGAATAACTGAGGTATCAATCACCTTGAGAACTTATTTCTTTATGTTAGGAACAGTCCAAGTCCACCCTTTATTTTAAAATAGGCAATAAATTATTGTTAACTGTTGTCACCCTGTTTTTTTCGTTGTTGTTGTTTGTTTTGGTTTTGGTTTTTTGTTTGCTTTTTGAGACAAGTTCTTGCTCTGTTGCTCAGGCTGGAGTGCAGCGGTGCAATCATAACTCACTGTAACCTTGAACTCCTGGGCTCAAGGGATCCTCCCACCTCAGCCTCCTGGGTAGCTAAGACTACACACTGGCACCACCATGCCTGGCTAACTTTTTTTTGTTGAGACAGTGACTCATTATGTTGCCCAAGCTGGACTCTATCTCCTGGGCTCAAGCAATTCTCCTGCTTTGGCCTCCCAAAGTGCTAGGATTACAGGCATGAGCCACAGCACCTGGCCCCTAATTGTATATTTGGACTCATTAATCATCCCTACTCTATGCCTTCCTCCACCCTACCCTTTCGGCCTTTGATAACAATCATTCTACTCTATCTCCATGAATTCAACTTGTTCAATGTTTAGCTCCCACATATGAGAGAAAAGGATACTATTTAAAAGGAGCATTGGCCGGGCACAGTGGCTCACTCCTGTAATCGCAGCACTTTCGGAGGCCGAGGCAGAACAAATCGCCTGAGGTCAGGAGTTCGAGACCAGCCTGGCCAACATGATAAAACCCCGTCTCTACTAAAAATACAAAAATTAGCCGGGTGTGGTGACAGGTGCCCATAATCCCAGCTACTCGGGAGGCTGAGGTAGGAGAATTGCTTGAACCCAAGAGGCAGAGGTTGCAGTGAGCCAAGATTGCACCACTGCACTCCAGCCTGGGCAACAGAGTGAAACCCTGTCTCAAAAATGAATAAATAAATAGATAAATAAATAGATAATAAAAGGAGCACTCACTAGTGAAAATGGGAATGGTAAAAATAAATAAAATAAAAACAGCATTCAGAGATGAAAAAACATAACAGCAGAAATGAAAAGTTCAAGAGTCAGAAGACAGGCCAGGCACAGTGGCTCACGCCTGTCATCCCAACATTTTGGGAGGCCAAGACAGGTGGATCACTTGAGGTCAGGAGTTCTAGACCAGCCTGGGCAACATGGTGAAATCCCGTTTCTACTAAAAATACAAAAAATCAGCTGGGCATGGTGGCCCATGAACCTGTAATCCTAACTGCTTGGGAGGCTGAGGCACAAGACTTGCTTGAACCCAGGAGACTTTTAATTTCTGCTGTCATATTTTTTGGCCGCTGAATGCTCTTTTTATTTATTTATTTATTTTCACCCTTCTCATTTTCACAAGTGAGTGCTCCCTTTATTATTTATTTGTTTATTTATTTGAGACAAGAGTCTCAGTCACCCAGGCTGGAGTGTATTGGCGAGATCTTAGCTCACGGCAACCTCTGCCTCCCAGGTTCGAGTGATTATCCTGTCTCAGCCTCCCAAGTAGCTGGGACTATAGGTGTGCACCACCAGACCTGGCTAATTTTTGTATTTTTAGTAGCAAAGGGTTTTCACCATTTTGGCTAGGCTGGTCTCGAACACCTAACCTCAGGTGATCTGCCCACTTCAGCCTCCCAAATTGCTGAGATTATAAGCATGAGCCACCACACCTGGCCAAAAACTAGACTTTACTTTTTTAGAGCATTTTAGGTTACAGCAAAATTGAGAGGAAGGTATAGAGATTTCCCATATACCCCTGAACTCACACGTGCATAGAATTCTGTACTTAATTAGTAAACTGTGAATCAAATGTGAGGTTAGAATAAAAATGTTTTTTTAACACTTGTAGTCAAGAATAAAAACATATTCAAGATCTGAAAAAATTTAGCTTTCATTTACTTCTTTTCTCAGGAAGCTACTGAAGGTTGTACTCCACTAAAATAAGAGAGTAAACCAAGAATAAAGAAGACATAGGCTATAGGAACCAGATTCAACACAGCAACAGAGACGCCCTGACAACAACTGTGGAACAGGCATAGATTAGCGCAGGTCAGGAGGGTCCGGCAGAGATAGATGAAACTAATAGAACACCTCATCTAAACCTCTGGAAGGGGGAGACTTACACAATCATTGGGGGTGGGGGGGGCTTGACCTAGTGATGAATAATAAACTAAGTTAATTATTAACTAGAGGAAAAACAAAAGCCATACAGAAGAGAAGTAATCATGGTTTCTTACTTGCCTAAAATGTGAATGGTATTTACGTAGTCATAATGAAGTAAACATAAATCCACAAAAAAGTACAATATAATTCTGCTGCGAAGATGAAAGGATGGAAAGTTTGGTGGAGAAAGGGGAAGGAAAGAGAGCTAAATCTTCATTTTCCATTAAGTGAATTCAGTAAATAATGCCTAAAAGTGAAAAATCAAGAAATAATACGAACACATTGTATGGAGATATTAAGATAAATATCAAAATAATGAATTAAAAGAGGTGAAATGGGCCAGTCACGGTGGCTCGCACCTGTAATCCTAGCACTTTGGGAGGCTGAGGTGGGTGGATCACTTAAGGTCCAGAGTTTGAGACCAGTCTGGCTAACATTGCAAAATCCTGTCTCTACTAAAAATGCAAAAATTAGCCGGCCATGGTGGCATGCACCTATAGTCCCAGCTAATTGAGAGGCTGAAGCAAACGAATAGCTTGAACCTGGGAGTCAGAGGCTGCAGTAAGCCAAGATCATGCCGTTGCACTCCAACCTGGTCACAGCGCAAGACTCCATCGAAAGGAAAAAAAAGAGGTGAAATATGACTGCCTTTGAGAAGGCGGAAACAAGTGAGGGCTGAAGTGGGAATACAGTCCCTGCTGCTTCACTGCAAACCTTACAAAGTGTCCACAGAATCATTTGCCTCTAAATTACAACAATTACTCTGATAACAATTAAAAATGAAATTAAAGGAGAAAAAAGATTGTCCTAAACCCAAATTTTGGCTTCTGAAAAATCCACTTTCTGATAAAGGAAATATACAGGGAAATAAATAATTTAAGATTAAATGTATAGTTTTGACAACAGAAATGTTTGCAATGACTGAGGGATCACAGAAAACAGTGAACTACTATCTGAGGCATGGAGAAAGGCATCAGAGTGGACAGCATAGTAGGCAATAATAACGATGAAGGAAGAGAGAAAGTGTGTGTGATAGGCACTTACAATCTATAGGGTGGGGTGGAGTTAAAAGCTGAATACTGTAGGTTATACATAATAGACACGTTAGAATGGAATTTTTTACTCAAGGAGAACATTCAGCTGTTAAATGTTTTGTTTTGTTTTGTTTTTTTGAGAGTCTTACTCTGTCACCCAGGCTGGAGTATAGTGGTAATGTCTCGGCTCACTGCAACCTACGTCTCTTAGGTTTAAGCGATTCTCTTGCCTCAGCCTCCTGAGTAGCTGGGACTATATGTACCCGCCACCATGCCTGGCTAATTTTTGTATTTTTAGTAGAGACAGGGTTTCACCATGTTGGCCAGGCTGGTCTTGAACTTCTGACCTCGTGATCCACCCACATCGACCTCCCAAACTGCTGGGATTACAGGCGTGAGACACTGCACCTGGCCTCAACAGTTAAATGTTTATTAGAGGAAGTTGGTACTGGGAAGAGGTTTTGAACACTTCTGTGTTATTTTAACCAAAAAATAAAGAGTTGCCCATTTTGGAAAACAGAAAATTAAAAATGCATGTTTCACTTGTACTCTGTCTTAGGCAGTTTTGGCTGAAATGCAAAAAGGGTAAAGTTTGGCTAACGGCCAAAGAAATGTGAAAAATCTTTCCTCTAAATGTGTTTATGAAGAGTTGGGCTGCACTCTCAGATTTTTTTTTTCTCTCTCTCTCATCAGGCTGGAGTGCAGTGGTGTGATCTCAGCTCACAGCAACCTCCGCCTCCCAGGTTCAAGCGATTCTCCTGCCTCAGCCTCCCGAGTAGCTGGGACTACAGGTGTCCACCCCTACGCACAGCTAATTTTTGTATTTTAAGCAGAGACGAGGTTTCACCATGTTGGCCAGGATGGTCTTGATCTCTTGACCTTGTGATGCGCATGCCTAGGCCTCCCAAAGTGCTGGGATTACAAATGAGAGCCACTGTGCCTAGCCTCTCAGGAATTTTTTTTTTAAGACTTTACTTTTTTAAAGCAGTTTTAGGTTACAGCAAAATTGAGAGGAAGGTATAGAGATTTCTCATATACCTCCTACTTCACATGTGCATAGCCTCTCCCCAACAAAAGTGGTATATTTGTTATAATTGATGACCCTACATTGACACATTATCACCCAAAGTCTGTATTTTACATTAAGGCCCACTCTTGCTGTTATAGATCAGCAGTCTCCAACCTTTTTGGCACCAGGGGCTGGTTTCATGGAAAGCATTTTTTCCTCGGACTAGGGGGTAGAGATGGTTCCAGGATGAACCGTTTTCAGGTCATCAGGCATTAGATTCTCATAAGGAGCATTGCAACCTAGATCCCTCACATGTGCAGTTCACAATAGGGTCCTCACTCCTATCAGAATGTAATCCTACCCCTGATCTGTCAGGAGGTGGAGCTCAGGCAGGAATGCTGCACTGTAGCCTGGTTCCCAACAGGCCAGTGACTGGTACTGGTCCACAGCTCGAGGGTTGGGGATGCTGTTGTAGATTTTATGGGCTTAAAGAAATGAATCATGACATGTGGCCACCATTACAGTATCATACAGAGTAGTTTCACTTCCCTAAAAATTCTCTGTGCTCCACCTATTCATCCTTCCTTTTCTCCTAAGCCCTGGCAACCACTAATTTTATTACTGTATTCATAGTCTTGCCTTTTTCAGAATGTCATTTAGTTGGATTAACATAGTGCCCTTTTCAGATTAGTGTTTTTGTTTGTTTGTTTGTTTGTTTTTTAGACAGAGTCTTGCTCTGTCACTGGAGCGCAGCTACTACTGCTGGAGTGCAGTAGCTCCATCCCAACTCACCGAAACGTCTGCCTCCCAGGTTCAAGCCATTCTCTTACCTCAGCCTCGAGTAGCTGGGATTACAGGTGTGTACCACTGCACCCAGCTAATGTTTTACACTTTCAGTAAAGATCGGGTTTCACTGTGTTGGCCAGGCTGCTCTTGAACTCCTGAGCTTAAGTGATCCACCTGCCTTGGCCTCCCAAAGTGCTGGGATTACAGGCATGAGCCACCGTGCCCGTGACCAGTCCAGATAGTTTTCTTTCTTTCTTTCTTTCTTTTTTTTAAGACAGGGTTTCACCATGTTGGCCAGGCTGGTCTTGAACTCCTGACCTCAGGTGATCCGCCTGCCTCGGCCTCCCAAAGTGCTGAGATTACAGGTGTGAGCCACCGCGCCTGGCCCAGAGTTTTCTTTCACTTGGTAATATGCATTTAAGGCCCGGTGCGGTGACTCACGCCTGTAATCCCAGCACTTCGGGAAGCAGAGGAGGGAGTATCACCTAAGGTTGGGAGTTTGAGACCAGCCTGACCAACATGGAGAAAATCCATCTCTACTAAGAACACAAAATTAGCTGGGTGTGGTAGCACATGCCTGTAATCCCAGGTACTCAGGAAGCTGAGGCAGGAGAATCACTTGAACCCAGGAGGCGGAGGTTGCTGTGAGCAGAGATCGCACCATTGCGATATATATGCATTTAAGTTTCCTCCATGGTTTTTCATGGATTGCTAAGATCATTTCTTTTTGGTGCCAAATAATATTCCATTGTTTGAATATAGCACAGTTTATTCACCAGCAGAAGGACTTCTTGGTCCTTAAGTTTTGCCAATTATGAATAATGCAGCTATAATGATACACGTGAAGATTTTTGCATGAACATAGTTATCCTCTCCTTTAGGTAAATACCAAGGAGTGTAACTGCTGAATTGTATGGGTGATAGTTTATTTAATTTTGTAAAACAAAACAAAGCAAAACATATTAGGCAGGGCGTGGTGGCTCATGCCAGTAATCCCAGCAGTTTGGGAGGCCTAAACAGGCAGATCGCTCGAGATCAGGAGTTCCAGGCCAACAGTGAAAAGTCTGTCACGAGGTTGCTGCGAGCCGAGATCACGCCACTGCACTCCAGCCTGGCGACGGAGAAAGACTCTGTCTCAAAAAGAAAAGAAAAGTCTGTCTCTACGAAAAATACAAAAAAAATTAGCCTAGTGTGATGTTGAGTGCTTGTAGTCCCAGCTACTAGGGAGGCTGATGCAGGAGAATCGCTTCAACCCGGCAACAGAGTGAGACTCTCTCTCAAACAAAACAAAACAAACTATTAGAGGCTGGGCACGGTAGCTGACTACTGTAATCCCAGCACTTTGGGAGGGTGAGGAGAGCGGATCACGAGGTTAGGAGTTCGAGACCAGCCTGGTCAACATGATGAAACTCTGTCTCTACCAAAAGTACAAAAAATTAGCCGGGCATGGTGTTGGACGCCTGTAGTCCTGCCCAGCTATTCCGGAGGCTTAGGCAGGAGAATCGCTTGAACTCAAGAGGCAGAGGTTGCAGTGAGCCAAGATGGCGCCATTGCACTCCAGCCTGGACAAAGAGCGAGACTTCATCTTGAAAAACAAAGGAGCGGGGCGCGGTGGCTCACGCCTGTAATCCCATCACTTTGAGAGGCCGAGGCGGGTGGGTCACGAGGTCAAGCAATCGAGACCATCCTGGTCAACATGGTGAAACCCCGTCTCTACTAAAAATACAAAAATTAGCTGGGCATGGTGGCGCACGCCTGTAGTCCCAGCTACTCGGGAGGCTGAGGCAGGATAATTGCTTGAACCTGGGAAGCGGAGGTTGCGGTGAGCTGAGATCGCGCCATTGCACTCCAGTCTGGGTAACAAGAGCGAAACTCCGTCTCAAAAAAAAAAAACAAAAACAAAAACGAAAAACAAAGGAAAAATAAAAAGCCAAACTATCAGAGCCTAGGCAACATAGTGAAACCTTGTCTCTACCAAAAATAAAATTAAAAAAAAATTTTTTTTTTAAATTAGTCTGGGTGTGTTGGGGTGTACCTGTAGTCACAGCTACTCGGGAGTCTGAGGTGGGAGGATTGCTTGAGCCTGGGAGGTCGAGGCTGCGCTGAGCTGTGTTCACGCCACTGCACTCCAGCCTGGGCGGCAGAGGGAGACTGTCAAAACAAAAACAAAAACAAACCTATGATCAGGTTTCTTGAAGCAGATCCTATGGGGAGCCATCAAGCTAGAACGGTAGGAAGTAGCAAGATGGTGCGCTTAGATCCACTACATTTCCAGATCAAATATTGTTTAGGGTCTAAACAATATTTAGACCCTAAAGTGATTCTCTTTTCATTACTGTTAACTGCGTGGTCAGTGCAACATGAAAAGGCGACAACCATGTGGAGGAAACACTTCTTAGAATATAATAACACCAAAGGAGGCAATCGCTGTCTTAGACTTCTTAAAGATCTAAAGGTCTCTTAGATGCTTGGTGAAATCGCTTTTTGCCGTAGGTGCGACCCAGGCGCGGCCGCGTGGGAGGTCCAGGGTGAGCGCGCTCAGGCTGGGCGTACGCGTGGGGGTGCTCTCTGGCTCGCCGACCTCTCCGAGGGGGTGGGGCGGGGGAGGGGCCAGCGGTGGGGAGCGGGCTCCACCCCCAGGGCGGGTCCGGCCGGGCCGCGGCGCGTCGCAGCGCCGCACGTGTGCGAGCCCGGTCGCCGGTGAGTCCGCGCGAGCGCATCGGGTCCCTGGCGCGGAACGCGCTGCTTTTGCCCGGCCGCCTTAGTCGCTGACTCCTCCGAGTGGCCCCCGCCGCCCTCCTGCGCCCCGAGCGGAGCGCAGGCTACCTCACCGCCCGGCCCACGCCGCGCCCGCGCTCCCAGGCTCCGGGTAAGTGCGCGGCCTCCCTGCGGCCGCTGGGGCTCCTCGGGCCCCAGCCCCAGCCCCAGGGCTCCGCCCCGAGAGGCAGTGCGGACTGGGAAGGCGGCCCCGCAGTGGTCGGAGCCCGCGGCGCCTCCATTACGGATCGCGCCTGCTGGAGCGTGGCTGGAACTCCGGGAGTCCTGCGCTTCGGCGGTGCAGGCGCCGCGTCCTGCTCTCCGCTCCCCCTGCCCTTCGCCCTCCGCCCTCCGCCCTCTGTCCGGCCCGTCGTCAGGGGGCGCCGGGCTCGCGCGCTCCCCTCCTCCCTGCGCGGCGCTGTCCCCCGGGAGGCCTCTTCCCACTCCTCCCTTTTTTTGCCCCGGACGCTCCCTAAACTCTTGTCCCTCCCTCAGAAGAAAACCGGTCTTTTCCCTGAATCCCTTCACGGTGCCACTGCTTCCCCCCGCCTGCCTTCTGTGGGTCCAGCCCAGGTGTTCCGCCCTGTGTCCTGCGTCGCCCCTCACTGGGAGCCTACTGTGCGCCACGCGGGCTCTGGGGACTGCTTGCTTTGTATACATTTCCCAGAGTAGGAGTGGACTGGCTGCGGACTAAGAGTGCTTTCTCCAGCCCTCAAGCTGGGTGAAAGCTTTACGAGCGGATGGAGGTCCTGCTGTGCAGGCTGAAACTCGAGTCCTCCCAGTCAGCTGTGTGCCAAGGGGTTTAGAAGCACACCTTCGTTGCCTGCTGAATAGGGTTGGCAAAAAATTTAGTTTTTCAAATATTTGGTCCCGTCAAACCACCTTTTTTTTCCATTCCAAAAATAAAAGGTTACTAAGGGATTCCCTCCCCCATCCTCGAGCCTCTAATCATCTGTGAAATGAGTATGCCCCAATGGACTGTACAACCCTATTGAAAAGGAGATTAGGCAATCATTGTTTTCAATCATTAGGAAAGTAGCCAACAGTACGTACTTAACAACTCCCTGTGAACATGTTCTTGTTTTATATATATATATATTTTTTGAGACAGTTTCACTCTTGTTGCCCAGGCTGGAGTGCAGTGGCGTGATCATAGCTCACTGCAGCCTTGAACTCCTGGGCTCAAGCAATCCTCCCACGTAGCTGGGACTATAGGCATGTGCCACCACACAGTGTCTCGCTGTGTTGCCCAGGCTGGCCTCAAACTCCTGACCTTAAGCAGTCCTCCTGCCTTGACCTCCCAAAGTGCTGGAATTACGGGCCTGAGTCACCATACCCGGCCTTGAACCACCACACCCGGCCTTGAACATATCTTTATTTATTGATTTTTTTTTTTTTTTTTTTTTTTTTAGAAAGTGATTTATTTAAAGAGAGAGAGAAACAGGAGTATTGATTTTTTTTATTTTTATTTTTTACCTCTCAGTACAGTGGTAAGGATGATTTATTTTTTTAGGTGGAGTGGAGTCTTGCTCCATCTCCCAGGCTGGAGTGCAGTGGCACTATCTTGGTTCACTGCAATCTCCACTTCCTAGGTTCAAGCGATTCTCTTGCCTCAACCTCCCATGTAGCTGGGATTACAGGTCCACGCCACCACTAATTTTTAATTAGCACGCCCAGCTAATTTTTTTGTTTGTAGTAGAGACCAAGTTTCACCATGTTGGCCAAGCTGGTCTCCAACTCCAGACCTCAGGTGATCCATCCATCTGTCTCAGCCTCCCAAAGTGTTGGGATTACAGGTGTGAGGCACCACACCCAGCCTTGAACATGTCTTTTGATAGAGGCAGGGGCATGCAGGTACTGTATTAATGAAACAGCATTTTTCCTTACCTAGAAGAGAGAGAGAGCAATCCAGCTGGTCATACTGTTGACTAGGGGTTTTGCTGTGGTTTCCAGTCCTTTGCACGTGCTTTTTGGGCTGCCTGGAACTTGCCTCACACACGTCTTTTCCTCTCTGGTTCTTCCTTGTCTTTGCTCAGAAGTCTCCTTAGATAAGGCATCACTGAAGAGCACCTCTCTTACTCTCAACCCTTTACCCTGCTTTAATTGTTTGGAGCTTGCGTGTACTGAGATTAATTTTATTTTGTTCTCAGATATATTCTCAAATACATTGTAAGCTCCGTGAAGACAGGAAATTTACCTTTTCCTCCAGTGCCTACAACAACGCCAGACACATAGGATACTTGCTCAATAAATATTTGCAGATCCCAGCACTTTGGGAGGCCAAGGTGGGCAGATCACCTGAGGTCGGGAGTTCGAGATCAGCCTGACCAACATGGAGAAACCTTGTCTCTACTAAAAATACAAAGTTAGCCTGGCATGGTGATGCATGCCTGTAGTCCCAGCTACTTGGGGGTCTAAGGCAGGAGAATTGCTTGAAACCGGGAGGCAGAGGTTGCAGTGAGCCGAGATCGCGCCATTGTACTCCAGCCTGGGCAACAAGAGTGAAACTCCATTTCAAGAAAAAAAAAAAATTGCAGAACGAATGACCCTCAGACTTAATGCTTTTGCATATTAGGATGTAGTGTGCCTGCCAGGCCCGGTGCTGTCATGCCTGTAATCCCAGCACTCTGGTAGTCTGAGGTGGGCAGCTTGCTTGAGGTCAGGAGTCCAAGACCATCCTGGCCAACATGGCGAAACACCCTCTCTACTAAAAATAGAAAAATTAGCTGGATGTGGTGGCCCATGCCTGTAATCCCAGCTACTCAGGAGGCTGAGGCAGAGGAATTGCTTGAACCCAGGAAGTGGAGGTGGAATGAGCTGAGATTCACCACTGTACTCCAGCCTGGGCAGCAGAGCAAGACTCCATCTCAAAAAAAAAAAAAAGAATATAGCGTGTTCTCTGTGCCCTGCCCTAAAGAAAATGCTCACTACCGTGAGAGCTAGAAAAACTTGTAGGAGATGGAGGAAAGATGTATTTAAAAAGTGAAAGCTATGGATGGTTTTGAAATATGTTGATAGGATTAAGACTAATGGCTGCTTTTCTGATGTTTATTTTGGAGGAATTAATAAGGGACTGTTTGGCCTGGGCAGTGGCACACACTTGTAATCCCAGCCAAGGTAGGGTGGATCACTTGATCTCAGGAGTTTGAGACCAGCAGGCAACATGGCAAAACCCTAGCCCTACAAAAAATACAAAATTTAACCAGATGTGGTGGCATATGCCTGTAGTCCCAGTTACTTGGATGGCTGAAATGGGAGGATCACTTGAGCTGGGAGATCGAGGCTGCATTGAGCCCGGATCACACCAGTGCACTCCAGCCTGGGTAACAGAGTGAGATCCTATCTCAAAAATAAATAAACAAGGGACTTTGCTAGTGTTATATTAAAAATTTGAAAATGCTAAGCCTAATTTTTGTTGTAGGTGTAGAGGATTTTATTATTTATTTATTTGGGACAGGGTCTCTGTCACCCAGGCTAGAGTATAGAGGCACTGTCATGGCTTACTGCAGCCTCGACCTCCTGGGCTCAATTTTTATTGAGATAGTTTCGCTTTTGTTGCCCAGTTTGGAGTGCAATGGCACGATCTCGGCTTACCGCGACCTCTGCCTCCTAGGTTCAAGCAATTCTCCTGCCTCAGCCTCCCAGGTAGCTGGGATTACAGGCATGTGCCACCATGCCCAGCTAATTTTTTTGTATTTTTAGTAGAGATGGGGTTTCTCCATGTTGGTCAGGCTGGTCTTGAACTTCCAACCTCAGGTGATCCGCCCACCTCGGCCTCCCAAAGTGCTGGTATTACAGGTGTGAGCCACCTCGCCCGGCCCCGGCTTTTTTTGTGTGTGTATGTGTGTGGTTTTAGTAGAGACAGGGTTTCAACATGTTGGTCAGGCTGGTCTCAAACTCCTGACTTTGTGATCCACCCGCCTCAGCCTCCCCATGTGCTGGGATTACAGGCATTAGCCACCCTGCCTGGCTTGAAAAGCGTTTTAAAATACTGTTAAAATTATAATGTTTCTATTCTCACTTGCCTCATTTGGAGTGCAGAGGAAACAGAAACCATTGTTTTAGCATTCCCTCCAAAGAAATGTGAAGGATTGGCTGGGTGCAGTGGCTCACACCTGTAATCTCAGCACTTTGGGAGGCTGAGGTAGGTGGATCTCTTGAGGTCAGGAGTCAAGACCAGCCTGGCCAACATGGAGAAACCCCATCTCTACTAAAAATACAACAATTAGCCTGGTGTGGTGGCACATGCCTATACTCCCAGCTATTTGGGAGGCTGAGGCGGGAGGATCACCTGAACCCAGGAGGTGGAGGTTGCAGTGAGCAGAGATCACACCACTGCATTCCAGCCTAGGTAATAGAGTAAGACTTCATCTCAGGGGAGGAAAAAAAAGTGAAGGATTTTAAGTTTTGGAGTAAGTACCAGAGGAGTTCATTTTCTTCCTGATTGTAGCATTGCTTCTGGTTTATAGAGTTTTACTTCACCATTAAGATCACATCATTATCATCATGGGTAGTATATTTGTGCAGCACATTTCCTTAAAATGTTTTCTTTTAAATATGTCAAAAACCTCATAGCACTGCCCTCTCCCCTCTTTTTACATCTAGTAACTTCATTCAAGGTAGAATGCTTGGGTTTTCCTGATTGCAAAACTGATTTCCTCAAGCCTCTCACCTTGGGATAGTCAGGGTCGTTTTGTCTTTCCAGATTCTCTCAGGCCTCTTCTGTGTTCGCAAGATCACCTCTCTCTTCTCTCCCCAACCTCAATTTAAAAATTATACTCCAGGATGGTCATGGTGGCTCATGCCTGTAATCCCACACTTTGGGAAGTTGAGGCGGGTGGATCACCTGAGGTCAGGAGTTCAAGACCAGCCTGACCAACATGGTGAAATCCCGTCTCTACTAAAAATACAAAAATTAGCTGGGCGTGGTGGCAGGTGCCTATAATCCCAGCTACTGGGGAGACTGAGGCAGGAGAATTGCTTGAACCAGGAAAGCAGAGGTTGCAGTGAGCCGAGATCGCGCCATTGCACTCCAGGCTGAGCAACAAAAGTAAAACTCCATCTCAAAAAAAAAAAAATTATATTCTATTTCATCTTTCATGTAATTCCTGCTTATGAAAATGACACTAATTTGAGTTTTGCCTCTCCTAGTCCAGAACTTTGAACAGTTCTTCTGGTAAATATGCTCTCAGCTTTTAGGCCTATAGGACAGAATTAGAAAAATATATATTAAGTGATTTTAAAATCACTGGTACTATGTATATTTTAATAATTAATTTGGGCCAGGTGCAGTAGCTTACGCCTGCAATCCCAGCACTTTGGGAGGCCAAGGTTGGTAGATCTTTTGAGGCCAGGAGTTAGAGACTAGCCTGGCCAACCTGGTAAAACCTCATCTCTACTAAAACTACAAAAATTAGCCAGGCATGGTGGCATACACCGTAATCCCAGCTACTCAGGAGGCTGAGGCATGAGAATTGCTTGAACTCAGGAGTTGGACATTGCAGTGAGCCAAGATTGTGCCACTGTGTCACCAGCCTGGGTGACAGCAAGACTCTATGTCAAAAAAAAAAAATTACTTTGTCTGTGATAGGGCCATTGACTGAAACAAATGAAAAATGTAATTTCATTTGAAATTAAAAAATGAGTTTAGTTAATGAGCTTGCCTTTGCAGTTAGATATATCAAGAAAAAGAGATCAGACAAATGTCCACAAATATCAAGAAAAGACTGGCAACATAAAGGCCTGTTGTCAACCTAAAATAATCAGAAGTATCAGAATCTAATATAAAGAGAATTTATTCAAGTGCAGAGTTTGAGGATTGCCCATCTGGAAACACAAGTTCCAATGGAATGGAGTCAGAGTTCTGAAGTAGGGAAGTTTTAGATTTTATACAGATAGAGACAGGAGTTTGTAGCAGAATTACAACGTTTTTCATATAGGGTTGGCACATAGTTACAGCAATTTGGTTATAGGCAGTGTTTCTTTTTGGGGAGGGTACATTGGAGAAGGTGTAATAGTTCTGGGTTTTCTGTCATATGGTTTAAGCGTAAGCAGGACACCAAAGGGAAAGTTCATCTCTAACAAGGGTTGTTAATTACGAATCTTTAATCATTGTATAGAACAGGAAAAATAAGAAAGTGAGCTAATCTGTAATCTGAGAAACAGAAATTTTAACCATCTTTGACTCAGATCACAGTCACTTTTTCCTCCAGGCTTCGAGTGTTTTGGAGATTCCAACAGCTTTTAGATTCTGTTTATTTTCATATTGTTTATTTTGTGCCATTGGCAGTGTTTGAGGGTCTCTTAAAATTAAATGGTACTTGAAAGAGAGAACCATGTTAATTATTAGCCCAGAAAATAAGAAACATAGAAGCTTTTTAACAAAAAAAAAAAAAAAAAAACTTCTCCAGACACAATACAGTTCTGCTGTATAAATCATCCATAATAAATATTAAGGACTAACAGTTAAATGAGGAACTATTACAGACCTTTGGCCAAGTCATTATATTTTACTTTTACAGAGAAAGAAACAGCCTTAGGTTAAGTCAACCAGTTGGTAAATAGCAAGACCTAGATCTGGCTCCAAGATTGTTGAAGCAGGGAGGCCTGATTTTTTTTTTTTCCGCATAAGAGCAGGAGGTGAATATTTTGCTGACTGTGAAGTCCCTGTGTCAAGCTGTGTGAATGGCTGCTATTGACCACTCTTTCCTCCCTACTGAGAGTTCTGGCCTCTGGAAAGGCATCAGGATCTCCTGGTCGATCCATGATGCCAGCTGGGGAGCCTCTATGGTCATTGGGGAGCCATTGCACGTTTTTGGTAAGGGCATGTGTGACACAATGTGATGACTGCCCATAGGTTGTCTCCAGTGGGATGTCCCCCCAGGTACCTGCAACACCGCAGGACTATGAGTGGGCTCCTCTTTCTGGGGCCCCTGTATCAGGAAGACCACCACTATCCTCTCAGTTCCCCAAGGATGGAAACTCGAGTCATCCTGAAGTATTTCCTCTTTCCTCCCACATGTGTCACCTTCTCCTGTCCCTGCTGCCACTTCCTAGCTGTTCTTAAAAATTGTCTCCTTCTATCTCCCTTGCTTCAGCCTTAGATCAGATTATATTCATTTCTTGCCCAGATTACAGCTGTACCCTCTTACCTGGTCTTCCAGCCTGACCCCAGTTTCTCTTCAAAGGCGTGCCACAGAATCTTTCTAAATTACAAATCCAGTGCTGGTCTGGTTTTCAGGATATGACTCCTCCATGTAGCCTCGTGTGGCCTCCGCACCCTCCTGACCTGTAACCCCAGACTCTTCTTGTGTGTCTAACTCCCACAGTGGGCAGTGAGTTCTTTGGGATCTTCCAGCACTCCGTGTGCTCCCACGCCCCCAAGCCTTTGCACGTGCTGTACCTTTGACTCCAAAGGCCCTTCCCCTGCTTTTCCTTCCTCTTGCTCAGGCCACAAAATTTGGCCCAGGCGTTGCAGTCTTTGGTTAGGTTTTGTCTTCGGCGTGTTCTCCTGGTCCTTGTGTAAGCCCTGGTCTCTTTTTGTCTCCTTGACTTATACAAAACCTCTGGGGGTAGTTTTGTTGCTATAAGGCGAGAGTGAAATCGTATCAGCATTTCATAAACCAGGATTCTTTTTTTGACTACACCTGTTTAGGACAAAGAATAAGTGCTTTCTTGTTTGAATTAGAGATTTTTTTTTTAAAATTTAAGTTCTGGGGTACATGTGCAGATTGTGCAGGTTTGTTACATAGGTATACACGTGCCATGGTGGTTTGCTGCACCCATCAACCCGTCGTCTACATTAGGTATTTCTCCTAATGCTGTCCCCTATCCAGCTCCCCACCTCCCGAGATACTAATAACTACAGTTGTGGTCTATTTCTATTCCAGTTTCAGGTTCTTCCATTTCCTGTATTTAGTTTCTTGTCTTTCAAAGGAAATTGTTTTAACTGACATTTTGTTCAGTGCCTTCTCTCCTACTTTTTGTAGCTGCCATAATACTTTTTTGTTTTGTTTGTTTTTATTTTGTTTGTTTGTTTGTTTGTTTTTTGAGATGGAGTCTCAATCTGTCGCCCAGGCTGGAGTGCAGTGGTGTGATCTCGGCTCGTTGCAACCTCTGTCTCTCAAGTTCAAGCAGTTCTCCTACCTCAGCCTCCCAAGTAGCTGGGATTATAGGTGTGTACCAGCACGCCCAGCTAATTTTTGTATTTTTAGTAGAGAGGGGTGTCACCATGTTGGCTAGGCTGGTCTCAGGTGATCCACCTGCCTCGACCTCCCAAATTGCTGGGATTACAGGCGTGAGCCACCTTGTCTAGCTACTTTTTTCTTTTTTTTTAATGAAAGTTTATTCTTAAATGTACAACAGGCTCCAAGACCATACTTCATTCTAGCTATGGATGGCAAAAGATATTATGGCAGGGAATACAGATGTAAACAGGAATGGAACCCAGGGTCACCATTGCCTCAAGCACAAAGAACTGCTGGTTTTTTGCTGGATTTCTTAATACCACCTGTGACCAGGGACCCTTCCCTATCACTTCTGGCCCCTGGAGTTTCTTCTACTCCTCTTTTTGTTTCTACTTGAAAGCCTTATCCTTGTCCCTCTCCTTGGCCACTCCCTGAGCCATTTTAGGAGCTTCTTAACACCTGTGAGCCATGTAAGCACACTGTCCCTGCTGTCTCAGCTCTCTTACCCTCCGGTCATAATCCTTTTTTGCTTTTACTTTTTGCATGTACTTGTTTTTTTCTTTTTGTTCTTGATTTTTTGACAACAGGGCAAGATCAAATATGGGTTTTTAAAATTTAGTTGTTATTATTTTGGTGTAGTTGCTTGTATAAGTGCTTTCTTGTTAACCATGCCTTAGAGAACTAGAATATTTATTTTCTGCTCATTTACATTCTTTATGAATAAGTTTACGGGGTTCATTAGTATGTTAACTTCAGCATCTTGTATATAATTAACATAGAAAAAGCCTTTATCCTTATTTTACCGAAAGCATCAAATAAGATCAACAGAGTGAGACCCTGTCAAAAACATTAAAATTTGCCATTTTAACCAAGTGTACAGTTCAGTGGTATTAAGTATATTCACATTGTTAAGACATTCACTCTCTAGAACTTTTCGTCTTGCAGAACTAAAACTCTATACCCCCTGCATGACATATCCCCAGTTTTTAAAAAATGTGGTATGTTATAGGTATGCTTTCATGTCAGTAAATGTGGTTATACAATATTTAATCAGGTTGTTGTTGGTGGTAGTTGTTTTGCATTGGAGTCTCACTCTGTCAGCCAGGCTAGAGTACACTGGCGTGATTTTGGCTCACTGCAACCTCCCCAGGGTTCAAGCAATTCTCCTGCCTCAGCCTCCCAAGTACCTGACTACAGGTACCTGCCACCATGCCCAGCTAATTTTTGTATTTTTAGTAGAGATGGGGTTATATCATATTGGCCAGGCTGGTCTCAAACTCCTGACCTTGTGATCCTTCCACCTCAACCCCCTGAAGTGCTAGGATTACAGGCATGAGCCACTCCTCCTGGCCTTAATCAGTTTTTTGAAAGGGGTGATACATACACATCAAACAAGCTTCAAATGATACAACTATGGTATTGAATGAGAACAGCAAATTTTCCACCTCCATCCCTAGCCACCACTTCTAGACTCTATGCTAGAGGTAACCACCTTTCCCAATTTCTTGTCAATGTTTCTACGTATTGTTCAATTTATGTACCCAGGCTTCATTGCTCTTTTTTTTTTTTTTTTTTTTTAATAGAGATGGGGTTTCACCATGTTGGCCAGGCTGGTCTCGAACTCCTGACCTCAGGTGATCCGCCCACCTCTGCCTCCCAAAGTGCTGGGATTACAGGCGTGAGCCACCAAGCCCAGCCAAGCTTCATTGTTCTTAATATTTTGCTAATATGAAAGTATTGTGGTCAGACACGGTGGCTCACACCTATATTCCCAACACTTTGGGAGGCCAGAGTGAGAGCATCGCCTGAGCACAGGAGTTCAAGACCAGCCTGAACAATACAGTGAGACCTAGTCTCTACAAAAAAAATAAAGATAAAAAAATCTAGCCAGGCATGGTGGCATGCGCCTGTAGTCCCACCTGCTGGGGAGGGTGAGGCAGGAGGATTGCTTGAGCCCTGGAGATGGAGTTTGCAGTGAGCTATGATCATGCCACTGTACTCCAGCCTGGATGAAAGAGCCAGACCTTGTCACTGAAAAAAAGAAAAAAGTACAGAGATGAATATCCTTAGAGCTAAAACTTTGAGCACTTTCTTAATTATTTTCTTAAGATAAATCCCTAAAAGTAGTATTACTGGCTCAAAGAGCATACATATTTTTAAGGCTTGTGATGCACACTGTCAAATTCCATGCAGAAGTATTGTGCCGGTTTTCTACATCACAAAAAGTATATGCCAGCATCAGGAAGAATTATTTCTATAAATGGTTTTTAGGATCCTATGAACAGCATTAACTGTGCCTTTCTCTGCTAAAACAACTTTTCTTTTTTTTTTTTTTCTAAGACCGTCTCTCACTCTGTCACCCAGGCTGGAGTGCAGTGACATAATCTCGGCTCACTGCAACCTCTGTTTCCTGCGTTGAAGCGATTCCCCTGCCTCAGCCTTCTAAGTAGCTGGGACTATAGGTGCCTGTCACCACGCCCAACTAATTTTTAGTAGAGACGGGGTTTCACCATGTTGGCCAACTCCTGTTGTCTTGAACTCCTGATCTCAAATGATCTGCCTGCCTCAACCTCCCAAAGTGCTGGGATTACATGTGTGAACCACTGCGCCCGGCCTGAAACCAGCTTCTATGTAGGTGATTGTTACTTTCTACTCTTTCCTCTTCCCTAACAGGTTTTCTTAAATGTTTTCTTGGAGCCTTAAAGATGGAGATGACAGAAATGACTGGTGTGTCGCTGAAACGTGGGGCCGTTGTTGTCGAAGATAATGACAGTGGGGTCCCAGCTGAGGAGACAAAAAAACAGAAGTTCTCGGAATGCAATCTAACCAAAGGTCAAGATGGGCTACAAAATGACTTTCTGTCCATCAGTGAAGACGTGCCTGGGCCTCCTGACACTGTCAGTGCCGGGAAAGGTGGAGAGAATTCTGAGGCTCAGTTGGAAGATGAGGAAGAGGAGGAGGAAGATGGACTTTCAGAGGAGTGTGAGGAGGAGGAGGAATCAGAGAGTTTTGCAGACATGATGAAGCATGGACTCACTGAGGCTGACGTAGGCATCACCAAGTTTGTGAGTTCTCATCAAGGGTTCTCAGGAATCTTAAAAGAAAGGTACGTTTAGTTTATGTATAAAGTTATTTTGATTGATTAGGTTCCTTCTTTATAAAGAAATCAGTTTTATATTCTTCCATTTAGCTTTCTATCTCCAAGGATTGTTTATACTCCTGGTCAAAAGGAATAGGATGAAGGAAACCTGCTTGAATAAATACATAGCCTTGGATTTTAAAATTTAAATTAATTTTTTTCCCTTTTTTGAGAGAAGGTCTCACTCTGTCACCCAGGATGGCATGCAGTGGCAACATCATGGCTCAAATAAATTCATTGGCTGGTTGTGGTGGCTCACGCCTGTTACCCCAGCACTTTGGGTGGCTGAGGCAGGAGGATTTGGGATCAGGACTTTGAGACCAGCCTGGCCAACATGGTGAAACCACACCTCTACTGAAAATACAAAAGTTAGCCGGGCATAGTGTCAAGTGCCTGTAATCCCAACTACTCGGAGGGTGAGGCAAGAAAATCACTTGAACCTGGGAGGTGGAGCTTGTGTGAACGGAGATCGCACCACTGCATTCCAGCCTGCCCAACAGAGTGAGACTTCATCTCAAAGAATAAATAAGTAAATTCATTTAAATGGTTTCAGGCGTTCTCCTGAGTTTGTTTTATAATCTTAAACTCTTTTTTTCACTTGAATGTGCCACAGCTGTGGTAGAATAAGGTAGTCTTTGGAGCCAGGTAGATCCCAGTGTAAATCTAGTTCTCTTAGTAGTTACTTAGCTTCTCTGAACCTCAGCGTCCTCATTTAAAAAATGGATCAGGCCGGTATAGTGGCTCATGCCTGCAATCCCAGCACTTTGGGAGGCTGAGGCAGGCAGATCACTTGAGATCAGGAGTTCAAGACCAGCCTGGCCAACATAGCAAAACCCTATCTCTACTAAAAATACAAAAATTAGCTGGGCATGGTGGGCAGAGCAAGACTCTGTCTCAAAAAATAATAAAAATAAAATAAAATAGAATGGGCGCAGCACACCTATAATCCAGCACTTTGGGAGGCCGAAGTGGGCAGATCACCTGAGGTAGGGAGTTTGAGACCAGCCTGACCAACATGGAGAATCCCTGTCTCTACTAAAAATAGCAAAAAATTAGCCAGGTGTGGTGGCACATGCCTGTAATCCCAGCTACTCGGAGGCAGAGGTAGGAGAATCTCTTGAACCCTGGAGGCAGAGGTTGCAGTGAGCTGAGATTGCACCTTTACAATCCAGCCTGGGCAGCAAGAACGAAACTCCATCTGAAAAAAATAAAATAAAGCCAGGCGCAGTGGCTCACGCCTGTAATCCCAGCACTTTGGGAGACCGAGGCAGGCGGATCACCTGAGGTTGGGAGTTCGAGACCAACCTGACCAACATGGAGAAACCTTGTCTCTACTAAAAGTACAAAAATTAGCCAGGCATGGTGGCGCACGCCTGTACTCCCAGCTACTCGGGAGGCTGAGGCAGGAGAATCGTTTGAATCCGGGAGGCAGAGGTTGCGGTGAATCGAGATCATGCCATCGCACTCCAGCCTGGGCAACAAGAGCAAAACTCCCATCTCAATATAAATAAATAAATATAAAATAAAATAGATTATATACCACATTGGGGTTGTTGAGGATTTTGAATAATGCCTGTAAAATATTTAACATAAAGGTAAGCTTCAGGCTAGTTCAAGTAGACTCACTGGGTTCTGATTCAATTACTGTATATTATATTTTATGGCTTAATTTAGTGGGAGCTGTCTGAATAGTTATAGGGTAATGTTAATAAGCTTTTGTTTTTTGTGTTTCTCTGGAAAAATATTTTAGAAGCTAAGAGGGTCTTTTCTTAAATTACCATATGAAACTTGAGCCAAGGTGTGGCTAAGCATTCATTAAAAAAACAGAAAAGGCCAGGTGCAGTGTCTCACACCTGTAATCCTAGCACTTTGAGAGGCTGAGTTGGGCAGATTGCTTGAGGTCAGTAGTTCAAGACCAGCCTGGCCAAAATGGTGAAACCCCATCTCTACTAAAAATAGAAAAAGTAGCGGGGCATGGTGGCACATGCCTGTAATCCCAGCAACTCAGGAGGCTAAGACAGGAGAATCACTTGAACCCAGGAGGCAGAGGTTGCAGTGAGCCAAGATTGTATCATTGTACTCCAGCCTGGGTGACAGAGCAAGACTCCATCTCAAAAAAAAAATGCCTCCATCTCAAAAAAAAAATAACTCCATGTGATTTTACACTGACGATTTTTTAAAATTCCTTGTTCTGCACAAGAGTAAGGCTTACTATTGATGAACTTTATCCTAAAATTAATAGAAAACAGAGTGTTAATTATCTGAAAGTTTATGTTTTCTTTTCATCAGGTACTCTGACTTCGTTGTTCATGAAATAGGAAAAGATGGACGGATCAGCCATTTGAATGACTTGTCCATTCCAGTGGATGAGGAGGTAGAAGTAGCTCTTTAGCAAATGTCACCTTCTGTATAAAAATAGCATTTCCTAGAGATACAGAAATACAGAGCTTTAATAAACTTGAATTCTGTGTATGATTCACCGAGTTCTCATGGTTGTTTTAAAGGACCCTTCAGAAGATATATTTACAGTTTTGACAGCTGAAGAAAAGCAGCAATTGGAAGAGCTCCAGCTCTTCAAAAATAAGGAAACCAGTGTTGCCATTGAGGTAAATAATGCAGAAATATTTGGAAAGGTTTTTAGGGTTTTGGTTTCTTTTTGGGTTGATGTTAAGTGTTTATGGAAAAAATTACAATGGTTAACAAAAGGGTGACATTGCTTTATTGGATCTAACAAGGGTATTACACTAAAAAAAATTTTTAATGGGACAGATAGCTAGTATCCCAGATAAACTGTATCCTGCCAAAAGTTATATTTTTGTTTAAAAACATTTTTATTTGGATACAGTGCTATGTGGCTGTAGTCCTAACTACTCTGGAGGCTGAAGCCAGAGGATCTCTTGAGCCCAGGAGTTGAAGACTAGCCTGGACAATATAGTGAGACCCCATCTCTGAAAAAGAATTTCAGGGACCACAAATTAATGAAGACGTTTGTTGTTTAGAATCACAGAGTAACTGTTATACCATGGGTCTGTTTCTTTGCAGGCATGCATCACCATACCTGGCTAATTTTTTACTTTTAGTAGAGACATAGTTTCACCATGTTGGTCAAGCTGGTCTCGAACTCTGAACCTCAGGTGATCTGCCCACGATGGGTCTGTTTTAACAGGACCACCATTTGCTGCCTGTCAGGTCTGTGACCCAGGTCAGGTTCTGGCTTCGGCAGTTTCTTGGTCTCAGCTGGGGCTCTGGGAAGGGGAGGAAATGGGGAAAGGAAGTAGGGGAGCATTTATTTGCTCATCCTGGTTTGATTCTGCTATTGAAGAAAAGGAGAGCTCAGCTACTGAGTAGAATAGTAAATGTCTGTTAAAGCTTTTGTTGAGTGGGCGCAATGCCTCACACCTGTAATCCCAGCACTTGGGGAGGCCAAGGTGGGCAGATCACTTCAGGTCAGGAGTTTGAGACCAGCCTGGCCAACATGGCAAAACCCCATCTCTACTAAAAATGCAAAAAAAATTGGCTGGGTATTGTGGTGTGGGCCTGTAATCCCTGCTGCTTGGGAGGCTGAGGCAAGAGAATCACATGAACCCAGGAGACAGAGGTCGCAGTGAGCTAAGATCGTACCATTGCACTCCAGCCTGGGTGACAGAGCAAGATTCTATATCAAAAAAAAAAATTATGTTAAATTAATTTTGTACCACATTTTAGTGAACTATGGGTTTTTTGGTTATCTGAAATTCCCCCTTCCATCACTCCTAGTTAATACATTTACTGCAGCTTTTTAGAATTCATTATCTGCCCCTTTTCTCCCTCCGCACCTGAACTTGCCAAAAGTGTGTGGTATTACAATGTTAGAGATCTTCAATTACTGACAAAATCTTTAGATGAAATCTTTAGCAATGCCAGGAAGAAAATTCCTTGCAGGTTTTTAGAGCAATCCAGAATAATGGTTCAGATTTCCTTTGCTTTTACAATGCAGAGGTTTATCTTAGGCTTATAATATGTATTTTCATATACATGTGGTAAAATTTACTATCGTCTTAAAAACTGATGTTTTCCCATCTACCCAAAGTCCTTACCTTTAAAAAGTGTAAACTATGAGCAAGTTTCCTCATTTGTAAAATGAAGATAAAAGACTTTCTGAGTTTTCGAGGTCTAACTATGTATTCATATATACAAACTACGATTCTCATTCCTATCAGGAATTTCAGATCTAGACTCACTTTTTGCTATGAAGAATTGGTTTACATGTAATTGTAATGTAGTTTGGTGGGACCTTTTTCATGTTTTATTTTGTTGAAGTATCATCAAGTTTAGCCAGTAGCAGCTGCAGTATATCTTGATGTTTTCATCTTGCAGGTTACAACCCATTAATGGATCATGAAATCAGTTTAGCAGTGGTTGATCTCAACTAGCATTTTTAAAAAACAGAATAAAGTAAAGGCTGGGCACAGTGGCTGCTGCGTGGAATTCAGCACTTGGGGAAGCCAGGGTGGGCACATCGATTGAGTTCAGGAGATTGAGACCAGCCTGGGCAACATGGTGAAACACTATTTCTACAAAACATAAAAAAAAAATTAGGTGGGCATGATGGCAGGTGCCTGTAGTCCCAGCTACTCGAGAGGCTGAGGTGGGAGGATGGTTAAGCCCAGGAGGCAGAGGTTGCAGTGAGCCAGGGTCTCGCCACTACACTCTAGCCTGGGCGACAGAGCGAGACCCTGTCTCAAAAATACATATAATATAATAAAATAGAAGATATTTGTGCATTGCAAATAGTATGAATATTGTATTGTGATTTTTTTTCGATTCTTAAAATGAAGCATATACACACACATTTGTGGTTATATTGAGTAAAGAGGGAAAATGTCTCAGTATGAGATGCACTCACAAACTGAAAACATCATGTAACCAGTGAGTTTACATTATGTCGATTCTTTACAGTGAACCCATGTGCTAGAACCTCATAAAATAATTTAGAATAGAACTCAATAGGAAGCAGCTGTAGGTTGGATTGTTCAAAGGGATCGCGTTTCTGATATACCAAAAGGCCTGATTTTGCTTGCATTTTCATGCAGAAGTCCTGAGGTGTCTGTCCAGCAGAGACCCCGAGAGGGAGTATCTGGGTTGGTGGCCCCGGGTTCAATAGTCTGGATTTCAAATCTAGCTCTACCACCTTCCAGTGATATAACCATAGACACAGTTCCTCACTTCTAAATAGATATAATGGTGTTATGTGGGGAGATTACAAAGATTAAATAAAAAATGACCGGAGTGCTTTGTACAGTGTCTGCAGAGGGATGTGCTCCATCAACAGGCTCCCAGGATTTGCAATATTGAGAAGCTGTGAAATATTTCTAAGGCTGGGCACTGTGGCTCACGCCTGTAATCTCAGCATTTTGGAAGGCCGAGGCAGGTGGATCACTTGAGGCCAGGAGTTTGAGACAAGCCTGGCCCACATGGTAAAACCCTGTCTCTACTAAAAATACAAAAATTAGCCTGGCATGGTGGCGTGTACCTGTAATCCCAGCTACTCAGAAGGCTGAGGCAGGAGAATCCCTTGAACCCAGGAGGCGGAGGTTGCAGTGAGCTGAGATCACTCCAGCCTGGGCGACAGAGTGAGACTCTGTCAAAAAAAAAACAAAAATTTTTTTCTGAAATCGTATGCAGACACTTGTTATTTTGCATAGTTAATAAGGTGAGCAGTGTTTTTACTAATTCACTGTATTCGTTCCCTATTTAATGTTTGTTAATTTAGTGGTGTTGCTATCTTTTTTTTTTTTTTAATAGGTTATCGAGGACACCAAAGAGAAAAGAACCGTCATCCATCAGGCTATCAAATCTCTGTTTCCAGGATTAGAGACAAAAACAGAGGATAGGGAGGGGAAGAAGTACATTGTAGCCTACCACGCAGCTGGGAAAAAGGCTTTGGCAAGTAGGTGTCTGAGCGGCTTCCTCCTGCCAGGTGGCCATGAAAGGCAGGCCCCACTGCTTGTTAGCCTTGCCTGTTCATGTTCTAGGGCTACACTAGTGCCACTCAGAGAACAATATTGATCATGTCCCTCCTTCAGAGAGGGTGAGTATTGTCATTTCAGATGCCAGCGCAGTCCTGCAGCCTGTCTGGCAAGGGGCATAAGGTCTTTTATGTGAGTAAAGATTTGCTGAAATTATAGTGGTGCCTGAGAGAGAGACTTAGAGATTTGATATGTTCCCTGAAGAGCAGAGCGTGCTGAGTGGCAATTCAAGAAGAAAATGGAAGGATTATTGCTCATTCTGTGTTCTTCATGGAGGAGATAAAGCTTTCAGATGAACAAAAATTGCTTATTCCAGTGGCATATTTTTGCAAGGCCCCTATATTGAAAGAACTTTTGCTTTCCAACTTTATCTTCTTCAGTCACACATAAAAAATAGGAAATATATACAAAGACATCCTTTTGTCGCAGCCCATCTTTTGTTGTGCATCATTCATTTGACATGGCATATTGCCAATGAGTCACCGATATTTATGTTCTAATGTGTTTTCCACAGCCACAAAAGTTTTTATTTGCATATAACCTTTAAGGAAAATTAGGTAATTTTTTTTCTTTTACCTACCATATTGACAGACAAAATTTTAATGAAAATTACAACAAGAAAAAGTTATTTCCTCACCCTCTTCTCCTGTCAGTGATGGCCTGTATTAATGAACAGTTATTCCTAGATGTATTTGTTGGAACAAAATTCTAAGACTATATAGCAAAAAAAACGATTTATTAGGGCTCTATCAGTATTCTTTTAGGTTAATTCAAAAGATAATACTGTGATGGTTGAAGCCTTGATTGCTTATAACCATGTTTCTAGTGAAATGAGAGGCTATAACAAAAAAGAGAACAGGAAAAAAGTTTAGCTATGCTTGAGGAAATAATCTAGGCAAGTCAGCAAGACCGGATAGTGCTATAGAAGCAAGATACCTGAGCAGTTACAGAGGAGCAGGTGGAGATCAGAGGCCAGTATTCAGTGAACACTGAAAAGAAGAGTCAGATGATGTGTCCTGTCACTGCTCAGGGCATGAGTTCTTAATCACTCTTCACTCCACAAATGAATGGTGTGGTTGCTGTATGTTTCTTTAATGTCTGGGTCATAGTATAAAATACCACCTGAGCAGCCTTTTTTCAGCCAAGGCTGCTCAAAGAGGAGTAAGCCCAGTGGAAAGTGATTTGAGCAACTGTTGCTTCTGTTCTCCCAAGGATGGTGTACAGCTAGTAACTAGATGGAGAGGAGAGGTGACTCACTACAGACAGCGATGCCTTGAGGCACGTGGTCCTATTTCTCTCAGGGAACCCAGTTGGGAAGGGGGCATGGCAGTTGTTTCTTGTTAAGAAACAGCCCACATTGGTCAGCAGTGCTGCCCATTTTGAAGGCAGGAAGACAAGGCAAGGTCTTGTTGCGCTTGGTGTGGTCTGAGGAAGCAGGTTGGAAAAGGCAAAAACTGTTTTTTTGACTGGTGGCTTTTTGAAAGTGACCATCATTTCTGAGGAAGCTAGGTTTTGTGAGAGGATGGAGGGCATTTGCGGGCCAAAGCGGCCATTGCAGTCTTTCTACCCATCCCCTTCAATAAACACAGTGTCAGATCTCTCATGTGTTTTTTATCCACATTTTTTCTGCTTGTGCCACACCCACCTTTCCATTTTTTGTTGTTACAAAGTTTCCTTAAGATTTTACAAGTGAAGTACTGAGCTATGTGATGTGAACTACCCTTCCCCATTTCCCTTTGGACACCTTCAGTAAGATAGGAATTTCTCACTTTAAAAAGAAGCAAGAAGGAAGGTCAGATTGGATCAACCCCCCTTGTATAGAGAACTACACTTCTTAGGATTGCGGTGTTGTGGCGTTTATTCAAGGATGAACTAAATCTCTGCCTTCTGAGCTGTTCTCTCCCACCTCCTCATGGAAGGCCACCCTGGCCCAGATAGGCCCTTAGGAGCCTGCATTTATCTTTTACAGACACCACTTTCCCCAAGCTGAGAGTGGCCTAAAGTGAACATCCTCAGGAAAGGAGGAAGAGCTGGTATCCAAATATTGTTGTTCATGTCCCTCTACCAGTGACAGCTTGTCCTGAGCCATCTTGCCTAGCATTTGAATGCTTTAGCTTTTAAAGTATCATTACAAAGCTTTGCAATTTACAAATGTTTTTAAGCTGTGTTACTACCAGACCCTATTACTACCAGACACTGATAGAAATTGTCATTGGTGGGTTATGCAATATCTAGCAGATTCACAATATTCTTTTTTTTTTTTTTTTTTTGAGACGGAGTCTCGCTGTGTCACCAGGCTGGAGTGCAGTGGCGTGATCTCAGCTCACTGCAACCTCTGCCTCAGTTCAAGCGATTCTCCTGCCCCAGCCTCCCGAGCAGCTGGGATTACAGGTGCACACCACCACGCCCAGCTAATTTTTGTATTTTTAGTAGAGACGGGTTTTCACCGTGTTAGCCAGGATGGTCTCGATCTCCTGACCTTGTGATCCACCCATCTCGGCCTCCCAAAGTGCTAGGATTACAGACGTGAGCCACCGTGATTAACAATATTCTTAACCTAAACTTTTCTCAGATGGAACTGTGCATCCTAAAACATAGATGTGGTAGATTTTAAATCATGATGCCCAAACACCACAAATTACCAACTGTTTAAACTCAGACATTATTTTATGTGTTAAGCCAGTCTGATAGGGCACATCGCTCTACCTACCAAAGTGTACGTGTGGTATTTTTTTGAAAATACCATCTAAACTATTAAAACATTACTGGCAAATTAATTTATATTTTGAGACAGGTAGTATACATTCCAAATGCCTCTAAGAACACAGTTTTTAACGACTTACATAAAAAAGGAAAATTCTGCCATGTGATATGTATAGGTTCTCTATACTTTCTGAAATGAATGGTCCCCAGGAGGGATCCCTGTATGTAGGAATACATAGAGACTCAGGAGAAAGAGCCAGGCAGGTACAAAGAAGCTCTCTGGGAAAGGCTGGTGTTCTGGAATCCACAGGAATAGGAAATCCCAGTAATCAGAGTGGTCAATGGACTATCGTTGCTTCCATTTCTGTAGCAATGGAAAGTGCCACAGGTAGATCCAGCAAGATGATTACTCTGAAATCTGTCCATCAGTTTAGCAACATGGAAGTTACTGGTGTCTTTTTGCCAGAGCATTCTAGTGGAATGATGAGGTTGGAAACCAGTTTACACAGTAGGTTGAGATGGAAGGTATGTATACAGACTGCTTTTTCAAATAACCTGCAAAGAGGAGAAGATAAGGGAACATGATTAAGGAGGAGGGAACATATTTTAGGTTTTTAAGATGGAAGAGCTGTGAGTTATTTATATACGCAAGGGAGACAATGGAGGGCCGGTTGTGATGGCTCATGCCTGTAATCCCAGCACCTTGGGAAGCCTAGCTGGGCAGATCACCTGAGGCATGGAGTTCCAGACCAGCCTGGCCAACATGGCAAAACCTCATCTCTATAAAAAGAAAAAAATATTTAGAAAAAGGAAAGAGACAATGGAGAGGGATGGTGAAAGTTCAGGGAGAATAACAAAATAAAGATAATGGATGGAGTAGGGTCCCTGAAAAAGCTGAAGGTTGGTGTGCAGGGATGCAGTGGTGGGAATGACCTTGAATAAGAAGGAAAGAATGTTCCGCATGCTTCTATCCTTTCATCTTTCTCAGCTACAAACATTTTTCCTTCCTTATTCATGGAGATCTCTGCGCTCAATACATAAACTTCCTGAACTTGGTTTCCCTTTTATCTGGTTTCCATTTTTACTAGACTGGGACTGCCTTGTCAGGCCCTCAGAGGGTGGAAGCAGCCTTCTTCAAATAGGAACCATATTACCCAGCCTGGGAATTCTGTGCATTTGCAGTATAAATCACTGTCTCAAAAATGTCTGCAAGTTATTTTAAATTCACTCAAATTATAAAGCTAAGTATATGCTGCTTAGCATTCTTAGGGGGTGGAATTTTATAAAGTCATAGAAATTGCCAAAAATAAATTCAGACTCACTGATTTTCTGTTATTTAAAATATTCCCGGTTAATCAATGCATATACTTACAATTTTGTATATTGATTGCACTTAGAAAAAGAATGCATACTTGTATCTGTTGTTTGCAAAGGAGATAATTGTATGCATGCTCAGTGCTTGGATTTGCTAAATAGAGGATGCATGCTTGTGAGCCAAAACTCACACTCCCGTTGTCCTGGTTTCTCTTAAGGTATAGCAGCATTTAGTTTTTTAGTCTTGTGACTTCATTTATTTCTTGCCATTGTACTTAATTATGAATTCTCTGAAGGAGTAATTAAGAAAAATGTATGTATACTTCATCAACTTTTATCACAAGTATTTTTAAAGTTTTTATTGTGGACATTTTCAAACTTGCACACAAATAGAGGAAATAGTATATGGAACCTGCGTACCCATAAACCATCTTTAAGATTATCCAACATTCTGTTGTTCTGTTGATCTATTCTTCCTACCTTTTTTTTCTTGCTGGAGCATTTTAAGGGAAATTTTACATAGCATGGCTTTTCACTCATAAATATTTCGGTATGTATTTGCCAGATAAGGACTGAAACCCCAAGCTATTATCACAATCAAAAACATCAGTAATTTCTTCCCACCACATACCTATACCTACTGCATATTTGATTTTGCTGTATCTCAAAAATGTCTCTTACGTCCAGATGGCTTGTTCGAAGAATGACGACAAGGCCAGAACATTGCACTCATTCATAAGTCTTAAGTCATCTCTTAAATTATTTTGAATCTATAAAGAACTTGCTGTTTTCTATATATATTTAACATTTTTCAAATTTAAAAGTCTTTATAATTCAATGCAAGAAACTAATGAAATGCAGAAAAATACAAAGCAAAGCAATAATTACTTGTAGCCTAACCACCAAAGAAAACAGATAATCACAAATAGCATTTGGTAGATGTCCTCCCATATTTAAGAAAACAAATCTCTTTTTGGGGAAGGATTTACTATCTAGTCTTAAACATTTTGCTTTATCCCAGGGGTTCAGACAGTGCAGCTTTGAGGATGAACTAACATGCTCATTGTGAAGACGTTGAGACAAGGAGGCTGTACCTGTAGAAGAATTTTCTAGTTGTTCATTGTTTGCCTCTACAGCATTCCATTGTTAATGTCTAAATGGCTGTTAACCCACCCCATAACTCCCAGGTGCTGTAGAAGTCCTCAGTGTAAACCATGAGATCATTTGCATGTTCACCTCTAAAGCACTTTAATATTATAAATTAAATATTGCTCTTTTGTAATCTTTATGCTGTGCATTTGGACAGAGGTCAGAACTGCAGCAGGTAAGAGCATTTGGCATTTCATGTACGTAAAGTGAAATGCCAAAGATTTTGTCACAAGTGCTAAGTATAGACAACTTAGCTTAACTGATAGTGAGCTGGAAGGAAACTCGAAAATGATGTTCCTACTCAACAATTTTCTGAAGAACTTGTGAGGAATTCACACCAAGAGCTAAAGAAATACTTGTAATACTTTTCTGTCCAAGACAGAAAAAACTCACATATTTATCAAGAAGGAAGGGTGATTCACTAGGCATACATGCTATGGCAGTTTTTTGAAATGGTTTATGGATTATTTTGTTCTTTCATTGTAGCTTAAATCACTAACTTACCAAACAGTGTTTTTGCCTTGACGAAGCCAGGTATCCAAGTACCAACTTCAGTACCAGCAGTATCTTAAGCCTCTGAAGGTAAAGGATTCATGATGAGTTCATGAAAGAGGATTATTTTTAAAAGAAGAGGACTCTTTCTAGAAATTGTTGTATGAAGTATTTTTTGTTTTTCTTTGATGGAGTTACAGTAAACAAATGAACTTGATGTGTTTATCAACTGTCGCTCTGTGCCACACAGGACTCATGAATGTTATTGTACAACATCTGCGAAGTGCAGTTTTGGCTTACATATTTGTCCCAAAGTATTTTTTAAAAACAAAACAAAACACTTTGAGCAGCTTTAATCTAACCTTTTTTTTTTTTTTTTTTGAGACAGAATCTTGTTCCTGTTGCCCAGCCTGGAGTGGAATAGCACAATCTTGGCTCACTGCAACGGCTACCTTGCAGGTTCAAGCAATTCTCGTGCCTCACCCTCCCAAATAGCTGGGATTATAGGTGCCCGCCACCACATCCAGCTAATTTTTGATTTTTAGTAGAAATGGGGTTTCACTATGTTGGCCAGGCTGGTCTCAAACTCCTGACCTCAGTGATCCACTGTCTCAGCCTCTCAAAGTGCTGGGACTACAGTCATGAGCCACCACACCTGGCCTAAATCTTACATTTTTTAACACGGGATTGGAAAACTGAAGTAACACTAGTTGCTCAGAAGTTAGCATTTAACCTGGCTAATTTTTTTTTCTTCTTTTTTAAAATTAAAAATACTTTTCTTTTACTTATTTTTTGAGACAGGGTCTCACTCTGTCACCCAGGCTGGAGTGCAGTAGCATGATCTTGGTTCACTGCAACCTCCAGCCCCCGGGCTCAAGTGATCCTCCCACCTCGGCCATCTGAGTAGCTGGGACCACAGGTGTGCACTACCACGCCTGGCTATTTTTAGTGGGATGGGTCTTGCTATGTTGCCCAAGCCAGTCTTCAACTCCTGAGCTCAAGCTATCCACCCGCTTCGGCCTCCCAAAGTCCTGAGATTACAGGTATAAGCCACTGTGCCCAGTCACATTTTAGCTTTTTGTTTTAAATATGGATAGATACCATTAAGTGTCCAATTGCAGAAACTGTAATACCTGTAGTCCACACAGCTATAACCACTTAACCTATATTTCTTTGTTTTGCTTTTTATTTTTTATTTTTATTTTTGATACCAGAGAGGATATCCAATATTTCTTTATCAGACTAGTACTGATTTCCCACTCAAAGGTTCTATAGCAAAAAAATGAGCTCTTATACCCATAACTTTAATTACGGTGTATATAATGTTTACTTTTTTTGCTTTTAAGATCCAAGAAAACATTCTTGGCCAAAATCTAGGGGAAGTTACTGCCACTTTGTACTATACAAGGAAAACAAAGACACCATGGATGCTATTAATGTACTCTCCAGATACTTAAGGTGAGTTACTGTTGTTATGCTTATACAAAATTAAATCAACAACAGAAATGTGTATTCCTTTTTCCGTGATAATGGAAAAATGAGCAGGAGCAGCACAGATTACAGATAGCACGTGTACCTTCCAATGATAGTTTTTTTGTTTTTTGTTTTTTGGTTGTTGTTGTTTTTGTTTTTTTTGAGACAGAGTCTCACTCTGTCACCCAGGCTGGAGTGAATGATTACAGCTCCCTGCAGCCTTGACTTCCTGGGCTCAGGCAATCCTCCCACCTTAGCCTCCTGAGTAGCTGGGATTACAGGCATGTGCCACCATGCCAGGCTAATTTTATTAGGTTTTAGAGACAGGGTCTCACTATATTGCCCAGGCTGGTCTTGAATTCCTGCACTTAAACAGTCCTCACACTTCAGCCTCCCAAAGTGCTGGCATTAAGAATCGCCATTCATGGATAGGAAATGCATTGTTTCTTCCAGGCGTGAGCCACTGCTCCAGGCTGCAAGGATAGATGTCTTAGGCAATGGATGAATTAATTTTTTTGATCCCCACATGCGTAGTGCCAATAATTCGAGATAAAAATTCTGTAAGTAAATGATTCTCATGCAGTTGAGAATTACCAGTCCATCTGGCTGAAAACGAAAATTAACTTTCTCTTCTGAAAGCCTATTCTTGTCCTTTGACGTGGTTGCAGAGGTTGGTCTTGCCAGACTGGGAGCTCTCAATTCCTGGAGACTGACTAAACCTGAGTCCGGTCTGATTTTCTCACAGGAATGTAAATATAGCAGAGGCTGGATCTCTGGGGGTAGGCACGGGGCCAAAGCTTTTCTTAAAAATGGAAGTGGCTACGTACCACAGCAAGTCTGTATGCTGTGGAAATTTGGTTTCTAATATATATTTAACTCAGCTTAAATATGGTAACACAGTGTATTAGTTTGCTAGGACTTCCTTAACAAAATACACAGACCAGGTGGCTTAACAGAAATTAATTTTCTTATGCTTCTAGAGGCTAGTAATCCCAAACTCAAGGTGTCAGCAAGTTTGTTTTTTTTCCAGAGGCCTCTCTCCTTAGCTTGCAGATGGCTGCCTTCTCACTGTGTCCTCATGTGGCATTTTCCCTGTGCACGTACACCCCTGGTGTCTCTGTGTGTGTCCACATTTCCTCTTATGAGGGCACCAGTCAGATTGGATTAGGGCCTGCCTTAAATGGCCTCATTTTAACGTAATCACCTCCTTGAAGGCCCTGTCTCCAAATATAGTCTCATTCTGAGGTTCTGGGGGGTCAGAGCATCAACAGATTGATTTTGGCGGGGAGACAGTTCAGCCCATAATACACAGTACCCAATTAAGTAACATTTATTTTGCTCTGTTTATTAATTTCCTGGGAGAGAGTCTGTGATACTATGCCTGTACCTGAGCCAGAGACAACAGACCATTCTTGACAGGAATAGATGGGTGGGGAGGGAGTTCCATCAAGATTAGGAGTTGAGGATTGCTCAGGGTTTAAGAAATCCTTCCGGCTGGGTGCAGTGGCTCACACCTGTAATCCCAGCAGTTTGGGAGGCCAAGGAGGGAGATCACCTGAGGTTGGGACTTCGAGACCAGCCTGACCAACGTGGAGAAATCCCGTCTGTACTAAAAATACAAAATTAGCCAGGCATGGTGTCACATGCCTATAATCCCAGCTACTTGGGAAGTTGAGGCGGGAGAATTACTTAAACCCAGGAGGCGGCGGTTATGCTGGGCAGAGGTTGTGGTGAGCCGAGATCGTGCCACTGCACTCCAGCTTGGGCAGCAAGAGTGAAACTCCATCTCAAAAGAAAAAAAAAAGATCTACATGGCTTTTTCCTTCTCGTATGCAACGGTTAAATTTGTAAAATACTTCTTAGTTAACTAGGTTACTTATATCTTTATATCAGAACTCTTCAGATCCCAGTTTTAGCATTTCATTTGGCTTTTTTTTAATACAAAGCAGTAGCAGCATTTTAGGAAAATTCACACACTAACTTTTTAAGAATTGAAGATAAATTTTCATAGTGGTGCATTGTATCTCTAGAATGCATTTCTTCTTTGCTTTCTTTCCCTTCAGGGCTGGATAATTATTTGTTGCGGGACTGTCCTGTGCATTGCAGGATGTTTCGCAGCATCCCTAGTCTCTACCCACTGTGTAGCAACTCCTTGCTCAGTTATGATGGCAAAGAATGCTTTCTTTGCTTTCACAGCCTTAGGTAATGTAATGAATTGCAGGTGATGGGTAAGAAGTGTATTGTTGCCTTTTTTGTTGCTAGCTAGCCAAGTCTTTGAAAAACCTCAGTTATTTACTAATAGCCACAAATGTTGATACTGCTAAGAAAGGAATTATTTGGCCATCATTTGCTTTTTTTTTCTAAAGAGACCAGGTCTCACTATGTCACCGAGGCAGTAGTGTAGTGTACAGTGACTGTTCACAGGCACCGTCATAGGGTACTGCACCCTCGTACTCCTGAGCACAGACAGTCCTCCCCACTCCGCCCTCCCCAGTAACTGGGACTGTAGGTGCATGTCACCACACCTGGCTGTCATTTACTTTTCTAGTATGCATATGAATTTATGTTGTTTTCCTAGATACTTTTTTTTGACTAGATACTTTTTTTTGTTTTGAGACAGAGTCTTGCTGTGTCATGTAGGCTGGAGTGCAGTGGCATGATGTCGGCTCACTGCACTCTTCACCTCCTGGGTTCAAGTGGTTCTCGCACCTCAGCCTCCTCAGTAGCTGGGATTACAGGCGCGTTCCACCACACCTGGCTGATTTTTGTATTTGTAGTAGAGATGGGGTTTTGCCATGTTGGCTAGGCTGGTCTTGAACTCCTGTCTTCAGGTGATCCACCCATCTCGGCCTCCCAAGCACTGGAGATTACAGACATGAGCTGCCTCCCTGGATTTATTTTAAAATAAAGTTTCTCTTCATTCTTCTTTTACTGTGTTATGATTTTAAGTGTTTATATTAAAACTTAATTATGAGAATTAGGATTTCCTTATGATATTATGGTATGTGACTTTCTTTAGATGATCTTGTTTCTGTCTTACCAGAGTCAAGCCAAACATATTCTCCTACATGGGAACCAAAGATAAAAGGGCTATAACAGTACAAGAGATTGCTGTTCTCAAGTAAGTAGAGAGTACATAACAGAATTTATACTGTAAAAATTCTGGCACTGCTTTTCAGAATTCTCAAATTTACTTTGTGGGGTTTCTCTCTTTCAACTTTAGATGGTGCTTCTGCCTATTTAAAAATCACTTTTCATTTTGTTTTTTTCTTCTTATCTGTGAACCGTGTATTATTTGTGTAGTTTTTAAAGGATTTTTTTATAGACCCAAGAGAATAAATGCTTTTCTCTCTCTTTTGTTCATTCATTGTTAAATATAACTATGTTATTTAAAATTGCAAAACAGTGAACCTGCTGTTTTGTTGTACAGCTGAGATGTATAGATAAAAAAGATGGTCTGTGTTTTTGAAGCAATTATAATTAGTGGAGTAGACAGACATGTAAATCAGAACTTCTCCTGCAGCAAGATAAATGCCGAAATAGAGATATCCTTTGGATGTTCACGTATGCCTGTCAAGAAGCATGGAACTTGATGTGTAGAGCACACAGGAAAGCTTTCACAGAAAATGGGATGCTTGGATTTTAATATAGATCAGGTCTTCTCAGCCTCTGCACTGTTGCCCTTTGGGGCTAGATAATTCTTTGTTGCGGTACTGTCCTGTGCATTGCAGGATATTTCGAATCATCCCTAGTCTCTACCCACTGTGTAGCAGTAGCAACTCCTTGCTCAGTTATGATGGCAAAGAATGTCTCTAGGCATTGTCAGATATTCCCTGAGGGCCAGAATTGTCCTTGATTGGGAAGCACTAGTCTAGATTCTAGAAGGATGAGTAGAGAGTTCCTGGGGCTGGGTAGGGTTTAGGGTTGTTTTTTCCAAACCAAGAAAGCAGTTTAAGAAAAGACATTCGAAAGCACATTTGTTACCTGGCACATCCTTTAGTTTCAGGGGAGCATAGCAAGAAGTAAGGGTCTAGGAGTTAGGCAGGACATACAAATCCCAAAGGGCCTCTTAGATCAGGTTGAGGGTCTTTACCTCGACCTTAATCTAAACAGGGGGAGTGGTGTGTAGAGACTGGATTGTGGATTGCAGGTGGAGCAGGACACATGAAACCAGAGACCAGGGCTATTGTTATATTCTGGAGAGGGAGAATAGGGGTGTGAACCCAGTTAGTCACAGTGAAGGTAAAAGAGAAAGGATGAATTTAACAGCTATACGGTGTCAGACACATTTAGGCTTTCATCTTAGTACACCTCCAGAGGCAAGGAATGGTGGGAGAGAGAAATAACAGGGGCAAGGAAACTTTTGGGGTGATGGATGCATTGTCTTTAATATGGTAATGATTTCATGGGCTTACACATGTCAGAACTTGTACATTTTATTTTATTTATTTATTTTTTGAGATGGAGTTTTGCTCTGTCACCAGGCTGAAGTGCAGTGACACAATCTTGGCTCACTGCAACCTCCATCTCCCAGGTTCAGGCGATTCTCTTGCCTCAGCCTTCCGAATAGCGAGGACTACAGGTGTGCACCACCATGCCCAGCTAGTTTTTGTATTTTCAGTAGAGATGGGGTTTCACCATGTTGACCAGGATGGTCTCAATCTCTTGACCTTGTGATCTGCCCGCCTCAACCTCCCAAAGTGCTGGGATTACAGGCATAAGCCACTGTGCCTGGCCTAAAACTTGTACATTAACGTGTACAGTTTATGTCAGTCATACTGCAATTAAAAATAAAATCCCTTGTGTTTACTACCTTTACTTAAATACATGTATTTATTTTGGTTTTTTGTTTTCTTTTGAGACGGAGTCTCACTCTGTCACCCAGGCTGGAGTGCAATGGCACAGTCTCGGCTCACTGCAACCCCCACCTCCTGGTTCAAGTGATTCTCCTGCCTCAGCCTCACAAGTAGCTAAGATTACAGGCATGTGCCAGTGCGCCCAGCTAATTTTTATATTTTTAGTAGAGATGGGGTTTCACCATGTTGGCCAGGCTGGTCTTGACTCCTGACCTCAGGTGATCCACCCACCTCAGCCTCCGAAAGTGTTGAGATTACAGGCATGAGCCACTGTGCTGGGCCCATATATTTATTTTGAATTCCCTTATCTTTTTATAAAGAATTTGAGGGAGTATCTCCTGTTTACTTAATAATCCTCTACAATTGGGCTTCTTTCCCACCAGTTTTCTGATTCACCTGAAATAATGTAGTTGTTGAACTGGTTGCATCCTAATGTTTATTCCAGATCTTTTTCTTCCTTGACCTTGGGACAGTAGCGTGATGTAGTCATAAAAGCATTCATCTCACTGTTGCTTTTACTGATGGTGTGTGCAAATATTGAAGCTTTTGAAAGAGAGCAGGAGTAAATACATGAAGGTGATGGTGTTCCTACCTAGTGGCCTGGTTTTACTTTCTCCTTGTGGCATATAAAATGTGGAGTCATTTGCTGACAGTGAAGGAACAGGAGTGGGTAAGGGAGCTTTTGAAAGAGTGGAGATTCGAAATAATCTTTTGGGTAATGGCCCAGGGGCTCCCCAGAAACTGAGAAGAATGGGGGTAGGGGGACATGGGTTTGAAGGTGCAGGCTTTCTCATCCTCTGTGGATAGAGGTCACAACAGAAGGTTTTTACCTTCTCTTTGGCATCTAAAATACTTAGACACCTCCTGTGATTTCTGACTGGCTCTGTGAATTTTGCTCCTGATTAAAAAAAAGTTGATTTATTTTGTTTTGTTTCCTTTTTTTTTTTTTTCTGAGATGGACTTTCGCTGTGTCACCCAGGCTAGAGTGCAATGGCACTATCTCAGCCCACTGCAACCTCTGCCTCCCCAGGTTCAAGTGATTCTCATGCCGCAGCCTCCTGAGTAGCTGGGATTACAGGCGTGCACCACGACCCCTGGCTTATTTTTGTATTTTTAGGAGACGTGGGTGTCATCATGATGGTCAGATTGGTCTCAAACTCCTCATCTCAAGCAATTCTCCCCCCTCAGCCTCCCAAAGTGCTGAGATTAGAGGTGTGAGCCACCGCGCCATGCTTATTTTCTTTTTAACACAGAAAGAACTACTAGAAAACGAAAGGTCTGCCATAACTGTACTCCCTCAGAGATCACCGTATTCACGACATGGTATATATTTCTTGAGAGACTTTTCTTTTTTTTTTTTTGTTTTTTGAGACAGAGTCTTGCTCTTTCGCCAGGCTGGAGTGCAGTGGCATGATCTCGGCTCACTGCAACCTCCGTCTCCCGGATTCAAGCGATTCCCCTGCCTCAGCCTCCTGAGTAGCTGGGACTACAGGCGCATGCCACCACACCCAGCTAATTTTTTGTATTTTAGTAGAGATGGGGTTTCACCATAGCCAGGATGGTCTCGATATCGTGACTTCATGATCCGCCGCCTTGGCCTCCCAAAGTGCTGGGATTACAGGCGTGAGCCACTGCGCCTGGTCCTCCTTTTTTTCATTTTTAAACAAAAATACTTAAGTATATTGTTTGGAACAATAGATAACATACCTTATTTCCTGTAGGTATATAGCAAAATACGTTTAAACATACGGATATATCCTAATTTAAACTATTACTCTATTTTTGAATGCTACATTGTTTCCTGTTTCTTGCTATTATAAGGCAGTCCATGACAGACATATTTGTAGCTAAATCTTGGCATACATCTGTGATAACTTCATTAAGATAAACTTAGCAATGAGATTACTGACTTAAAAGGAATTATGACATTCCAACGTTTGTCTTTTTTCTTTGCATTTGCTGGTCAAAACAGAAATTCTTTCTCTTTCTTTTTCTTTCTTTTTTTTTTTTTTAAGTAACAGAGCCTAATTTTCCTGCAAAAAAGTGCTACCAATTTACCACCTTTATTCTAGTTCCCTAGAGTCTTCGCAGCAAAGTGTTATGATTTGAGGGGGAGTCATTTGAGGGTGAAAAAAAAATGGCATCTCATTATTTTATTTTTCAAAGTCTGAATAGTTAAAGACTGAGAATATTTCTTTTTTTCTTGGTCAGCCAGCAGGTGTCACACTTTATCAGGACGCTGCTCTGTCCCCAGATTTTGCTGACTTTATCATCTTCCTGTTGACTTAGTAAGAAACCATATTAGCCACCTAAGTGTTGGCACTCTGAAAGCACAAAGCACTTATCTCACGGATACAGGCTACACCCTTAGTTTGCCTAATGGATGCATGGGGCCAGGCAGATTGGCCTTTCCCGTGGGAATTCATGAACCAGAGAAACCCACTCTGCCATGCAAGCATTTGAATGATTGCTGGATCGATCAGTCCTGGGGATAAGCAATACTTCTTTTCAGCTTCATGAAACTCTAAAGCCACCTGTGAATTTTAGCAGGATCTCAGGCAGGAACACTCTTACTGAGAATGATTTGTTTCTTTTCCTGCCTGTTCCTGCCAGTCTCTTTTCTGAACTTGGGCCAGTATTTCCCTGGCTTTGTTAATAAAGATTTTCTGTGCAACATGTTGGTTAGTTGGTTCCTGATGTTTAAAAGCAAGATTTTCATATTCCCTAGTAGTTACTCACTGAATTAGCTGTGAATTTACAACCAGAAAGCTTCATCAGGGATCATCACAATTAAAACTGTGAATAGTATCATGAAGATTTTGTCAGTTTCATTCCATTTCTCGGGGAGCACCTGCACCAACCAGCACTGAGTATAGTTCCTGTTTTGCAGTATCAGTGACATTTAGAGGTATATTCAAGAATTTGTATTATTATTCAGCTGCAAAAAAGAATGAAATGAAATACTGATATATACTTAAAACATGGACAAACCATAAAAAAAATTCCATTAAGAAATCAGGTGCTTTTCCTGCCTGACTTAGTTTAAAAAAAAAAAAAGAAAGAAAGGAAAAGAAGTCCGGTGCACAAGATCAGATATTGTATGATTCTGTTTCTATCATGTGTAAGAAATAGGAAAATCTTTAGAGGCAGAAAGTAGATTAATGGTTGCCAGGGTCTGAGGGAGAGGAAATGGGAGTGACTGCTGAACAGGTACAGGGTTTCTTTTTCAGGTGATGGGAATGTTCTGGAAGTATATAGTGGTTATGGTTTCACATTGTTGTGAACATACTAAAAATCACTGAAGTATACACTTTATAACAGTTAAAATGGTGAATTTTATTTATTTTATTTTACTTGAGACAGGGTCTTGTTGTCGCCCAGGCTGGAGTGCAGTGGCACAATCTTGGGGCTCACTGCAACCTCTGCCTCCCTGGTTCAAGTAATCCACCTGCCTCAGCTTCCCGAGTAGCTGGGCTTACAGGCATGCACCACCATGCCTGGCTAATTTTTGTATTTTTGGTAGACGTGGGGTTTCACCATCATGGCTAGGCTGGTCTCAAACTCCTCATCTCAAGCAGTTCTCCCACTTCGGCTTCCCAAAGTGCTGGGATTACAGGCATGAACCACTGCACCCAGCCTTCTGAATTTTATATTAACTTTATCTCAACTTTAAAAAAAAAAAGAGCAGAGCTACCAGGCACTTCTGTGGCACCATTAGGAAGCAGTGTCCGGAACACTCTCTGTAGGACAGCTTCTGATTCTGAATTGTTGTATCAGTTTCTACAGCAGTAGTTACTGCCTGAAGAGGAGTTCTGTCCTCCTGTTCATCACTCTATTCATACTGATCTTCCGCTTCTAGATTCCTTGGGATACAATTCCTTGGTTAATTCATGCCCTTGGGTTCTACCATTGTCCCCACACATAGTCCAGGAGTTCAGGATTACAGTGAGCTATGATTGCACCACTGCACTCCAGCCTGGGTGGCAGAGCAATTCCCTGTCTCTAAAAAAGAAAGAAAAACTTATATAAGACAAGAAAAATATACAAAAGTCTATATACATAGCTCGGAGCAGTGGTTCATGTCTGTAATTGCAGCACTTTGGGAGTCTAAGGCAGGCAGATCACTTGAGGTCAGGCGTTCCAGACCAGCCTTGCTAACATGGTAAAACCCTGTCTCTACTAAAATTACAAAAATTTTTAGCCAGGTGTGGTGGCAGGTGCCTGTAATCCCAGCTACTTGAGAGGCTGAGGCAAGAGAATTGCTTGAACCCAAGAGGTAGAGGTTGCAGTGAGCCGAGATCATGCCATTGCATGATCTAGGAGCCTGGGTGACAGAACAAGACTCTGTCACCAAAAAAAAAAGAAAAAAAAATATAGCACTTGGACAGGCGTGGTGGCTCACACTGGTAATCCCAACTCCTTGGGAGGCCAGGGTGGATTGGGCGTGGTGGCGCATGCTTGTAGTCCCAGCTTCTCGGGAGGCTGAGGCAGGAGACTTGCTTAAGCCCAGGAGACAGAGGTTGCAGTAAGGGTAGATCACACTGCTGCACTCCAACTTGAGCAACAGAGTGAGACTCTCTCAAAAAAAAAAAGAAAGAAAAAAGAAATATAGCACTTAGAGCAATTTCATACTGGAACATGACTAGGTAGAATAATCATAGCCCCAAATACATCCAAGGATTTAGTCTGTATTGAAAGTATCATCTAAGATTAGTGGAGAAACATGGTTGATTCAAAAAATGTTGGATAACTGGGTAACCATTTAAAAAAACGTAAGTGTGGCTCCCCTACCTCACTTGCCTTTGCTAGATAAATTCCAAGTGGATCATAAATTTAAACATAAAAATGCAACTGTAGAATTAATCTACTTAAATTTGAGATTAAAAAAAAAAAAAGAACTTCTGACCGGGTGCAGTAGCTGACCCCTATAATGCCAACACTTAATGGGGCCAAGGCAGGTGGATCACTTGCAGTCAGGAGTTTGAGACCAGCCTGACCAACCTGGTGAAACCCCATCTCTGCTAAAAATACAAAAATTGGCCAGGCATGGTGGTGTGTGCCTATAGCCCCAGGCACTCAGGAGGCTGAGGCAGGAGAATTTCTTGGATTCAGGAGGCGGAAATTGCAGTGATCTGAGATCATGCCACTGCACTCCAGCCTGGGCAACACAAGAGGAGACTCCATCTCAAAAAACAAACAAACAAAAAACAAAACAAAAAAAACTCTGGCAACATCCTAAGTGTGACTTAAGTCCCAGAGGTTTTTTTTTTTTTTTGAAACGGAGTTTTGCTCTTGTTGCCCAGGCTGGAATGCAATGGCATGATCTTGGCTCACCGCAACCTCCACCTCCTGGGTTCACGAGATTCTTCTGCCTCAGCCTCCCAAGTAGTTAGGATTACAGGCATGCACTACCACGCCCATCTGGGTTTCTCCATGTTTGTTAGGCCAGTCTCAAACTTCTGACCTGAGGTGATCCACCTGCCTCAGCCTCCCAAAGTGCTGGGACTACAGGCATAAGCCACCATGCCGGGATGCTATTTTTTTTTTTTTTTTTAAAGAAGAAAAGGTTCATGAATTTAACGAAAATTTCTCTATATAGTTGTTTGTTTTAATTTTAGAGACAGGATCTTGCCGTGTTGGCCAGGCTGGTCTTGAACTCCTGGGCTCAAGCGATCTGCCTGTCTAGGCCTCCCAGAGTACTGAGATTATAGGTGTGAGCCACCGTGCCTGGCCCCTACATAGTTTTCCTTTACAGAAGAATGACAAATATAAAAACACAGTTTCAGTCAACACAGTAATATTCAGTTCAGCCAATAATCATGCTTGGGTACCTAAATAATTGGGTAAAAGACTATGGAGGAACAGGATTTTTACACAATTTCAAAAGTATTTCCCCACTGATTACTGATTAAAAGCAAAGGGAAAGAGACTCTTAGAGTGTAAAAATCTAGTACATACTATCCTAATTAAATGATTAAAGTTATCATTAGTGATGGACAAACTCAATCTCTGCCTTTTGATGTGATGCATCAAAAAGGGCCATGTCACCTAAGTAGTATTTCTACCAAAAATGTTTACATGAAGAAACAGTCAGACAAATCCACATTGAAAGATGTGTAAAAGTGCTGGCCTGGGTTCTTCTAAGAGCCAGATGTCATGAAAAAACAAGTCTAGACAGATCACTTAATGGAGACCAAACAGACATCACAACTGCAATGTATGATCCTCAGTTGGATCCTGGAAGCCTAACAAACGAAGACAGCCAGGCCCACTGGCTCACGCCTATACTCCCAACACTTTGGAAAGCCAAGGTAGGTGAATCACTTGAGGCCAGGAGATCAAGACCAGCCTGACCAACATGGTGAAACCCTGTCTTTACTGAAAATACAAAAAAAAATAACTAGATGTGGTGGCATGTACCTGTATTTTCAGCTACTCGGGAGGCTGAGGCAGAAGAATCTCTTGAACTTATCTCATGCCTATAATCCCAGCACTGTGTGAGATCAATGTGGGTGGATCACCTGAGGTCAGGAGTTCAAGACCAGCCTGGCCAACGTGGTGAAACCAGTCTACTAAATATACAAAAATTAGCTGGGCACAGTGGCTCACGCCTGTAATCTCAACACTTTGGGAGGCCAAAGCAGGCAGATCACCTGAGGTCAGGAGTTCGGGACCAGCCTGTCCAACATGTGTGAAACCCCATCTCTATTAAAAATACAAAATATAAAAATTAGCCCAGTGTGGTGGTGTGCACTTGTAATCCCAGCTACTCAGGAGGCTGAGACAGGAGAATTGCTTGAACCCAGGAGGTGGAGGTTGCAGTGAACCAAGATCACGCCACTGAACTCCAGCCTTGGCAATAGAGCAAGACTCTGTCTCAAAAATAATAATAATAATAATACAAAAATTAGCTGATATGGTAGCGCACACCTGTAATCCCAGCTACTCGGGAGACTGAGGCAGGAGAATCACTTGAGCCCGGGAGGCAGAGGTTACAGTGAGCTGAGATCGTGCCAGTGCACTCCAGCCTGGATGACAGAGTGAGACTGTCTCAAAAAAAAAAAACAACAACAACAACAACATTGGCTGCCAGTGGTGACACTAGAGATAAAAAGGGGAGAAAGGCTTTTCAGTGCTCTGTTTTTCTACATATATTTCCTATTGAAGAAGACAAGGAATTTCTAATGAAAATTTGATAGCACAGGAAATATCTATATATTAAATGATAGCAGCATGGTATAGGTTTGGGCAGAATTCCAGCTATATATAACATGTCTTTAAAAAAAGAAAGGAAATACAAAGTTAGATGTCAGTGGAAATTTTTTCAGGCAATAGAAGTATGAATTTCTTTTCCATTTCTCTGTTGTATTTTCCAAGTTTTCTATAACGAGTTTACAATATTTTTCTGATAGACAAAAATAATAACCTTTTTAAAAAAAAAAATGCTTAATACCATTCTTTATATGGGATTTGTCCCTGTACCCATTTGTTTCCTCACCTCTCACCCCACAAAAAGTAGAAAGTTCCTCAGATAGGCTGGGCGCGTTGGCTCACACCTGTAATCCCAGCACTTTGGGAGGCCAAGGTGTGCGGATTACAAGGTAAAGAGATCGAGACCATCCTGGCCAACAAGGTGAAACCCCGTCTCTACTAAAAAATACAAAAATTAGCTGGGCGTGGTGGCTCACGCCTGTAGTCCCAGCTACTCTGGAGGCTGAGGCAGGAGGAATGCTTGAACCAGGGAGGCAGAGGTTGCAGTGAACCGAGATCATGCCACTGCACTCCAGCCTGGCGACAGAGCGAGACTCCCTCTCAAAAAAAAGAAAAAGAAAATTCCTCAGATATTTTCTGTTACTCATCAGCCTATAAATAATAAGAGGTCTTAAGTATATAAAATATGGATGGCCAGGAGTACATAGTTCCAACAGGAGCACGTACCATTACACTGAAGGAAGAATGCAGAGAGAAGAGAAGGACATGCACACCTCAGGTGCTGCAGTGCCTTTTCCTTTCGGGGGCTCAGAGCTGTGCTGTATCTTGTTTCCTGTACTGTTTCAGGCAGACAATCAATATCTTACGATCTTCTTTCTACTCTTTTTTTGTTTTGTTGCGTTTCCTTTTTTTTTTTTTAAGAATAACTGCACAAAGACTTGCCCACCTGAATAAGTGCTTGATGAACTTTAAGCTAGGGAATTTCAGCTATCAGAAAAAGCCTCTGAAATTGGGAGAGCTTCAAGGAAACCACTTCACTGTTGTTCTCAGGTAAAGACCTGCAGGTGGGAATGTAGACCAGAGGGTCTGGCTGGGGCATTGTGAGTCTGTTACTCATCATTGGTCATAAGGTCCTGGTGAGCTGGTACTAACAAAACAGGAGTGGCAGCAAGGGACGGTAGGGCAGGGCCTGGCAGGGCTGGGAGAGCAAATACAGACACCTTGCCCCTTGGAAACCTAGCACAGCCTTTGGAAAGACACCGTTTTCTTCAAATACTGTGGTAAAAGACACTGAGCCTGTGATTCCACTTAAGACAAAGCTCCTAGAATAGGCAAATCCATAGACACAGAAAGTAGAATAGTGGTTACAGGGGAAAAGGGTAGGAGTAATGGAAAGTTACTGTTTAGTGGGTACAGAGTTTCATTTTGGGAACATGAAAAAATTTGGGAAGTAGATAGTGGTGAAGGTTGCCCAACACTGTGAATGTAGTTAACCCATTTATGCCTGGTGTTCCATTATTGGAATGCTAAGTATGTAAGGGTTATTTCTGTCATACTGCTCAAGATCATCCCCAAAGTCTGATTGCAAAAATTCAAAAAATTACAACCTCCAGCATAAATGGGTTAATACCACCAAATTGCACACTTAAAAATGGCTAAAATGGTAAATTACATTATAAATCACTTATCACAACTTTTAAAAAAAGAAAGAGCCCTCAGGAGGTAGAGAGAAAGCTGCAGGGGAGTGAACGAAAGACACGAAGCTACACTAGTCGTTTACGATCTGCCTCCCTGAACGTTTGACTTTTTTTCTCTGGATAATTTGGGTCCCTGTAGAAATATAACAGGAACTGATGACCAAGTACAGCAAGCTATGAACTCTCTCAAGGAGATTGGATTTATTAACTACTATGGAATGCAGAGATTTGGAACCACAGCTGTCCCTACGTATCAGGTTGGAAGGTTGGTATTGAATTTCTTTTATCAAAAAGAGATTTTTCATAAAAGAAGCAGGATTTGTTGGTGGTGGCATTTTTAATTATTTCTACGTTCTCTCATGTCTGGGGTAAACGAACTACAGTCTCATAATTTTTAAGATAATGCATGCACAAGGTAAAAAATCAGAGTTCAAAAGAATATGACTTGAAAATTGAGCTTTCCTACCACTCTTGGTAACCCATCCAGGGGATCTATTTTTATTTTTATTTTTATTTTTATTTTTTGAGACAGAGTCTTTCTCTGTTGATCAGGCTGAAGTGCAGTGGTGTGATGTCAGCTCACTGCAGCCTCCGCCTCCCAGGTTCAAGCAGTTTGCCTGCCTCAGCCTCCTGAGTAGCTGGGATTACAGGCTCCTGCCACCACACCCAGCTAACTTTTTTGTCTTTTTAGTAGTGACAGGGTTTCACCATGTGACCAGGCTGGTCTCAAACTCCTGACCTCAAATTATCCACCCACCTCAGCCTCCCAAAGTACTGGAATTACAGGTGTGAGCCACTGTGCCCGGCCCTATTTTTATTTTTATTTTTTAACAGGTAAGTCTTGGCTCAGTAAGTGATTCCACAGTAATCAGTTGGGTAACTCAGACCCAAAGTAGCCCTACAGAGGTGATATATTTTATGATCTGTGTTAACAAGTTAAATTTGATACGCCCTTCTCTCACTCTTAATTTTATGTATTTTTTAATTTTTATTTTTTGAGATGACGTCTCGCTCTGTTGCCCAGGCTGCAGTGTAGTGGCACCATCTCGGCTCACTGCAACCTCTGCCTCCTGGGTTCAGGTGATTCTTCTGCCTCAGCCTCCCAAGTAGCTGAGACTACAGGCATGCACCATGCCCAGCTAATTTTTGTATTTTTAGTAGAGGCGAGGTTTTGCCATGTTGACCAAACTGGTCTCAAACTCCTGACCTCCAGTGATCTGCCCGCCTTGGTCTCCCTAACTGGGAGGTGTGAGCCACCGTGCCTGGCCCCTTCCCTCACTCTTTAAGGAAAGTAATAAAGGATAAAATTAGTGACATGGAGTTTAAGAACTCTGATTTACTTTTAAACTAATAAGAATCCCTCTAGACTAAGCTACAGTGGGAATCCCATCAATAAATAGTTGGGTTCATAAATGTACTTCTGGAATCCTGTTGCTCAGCAGAGACTGTGTTACATAAACTAGTTATTCAGTTAGAATTGTAGTAGTTACAGGTTGGAAATGATTTGAGTGTTCATATTCTGCCTTGTGTTTCAGACCCTTCAGGTTAGCAAACTTAGGCTTAGCGAGGACTGTCTGAACTCATTAGTTGATTGGCTGTAGTTTGGAAATAGAGTTTTCCTGGCTTCCAGTCCATTGTTTTAGCAGCTAACTATGTGAAGTTGCATTAGTTTTTGTGATTTTAAAAGTGCAAAATGATAAAAATCTATATTTCCTCTGCCTCTTTGAGGTAGTATTGAGAAGATGAAAAAGCTCAGGTGAAATCAGACTTGAGTTCTGAGCCTCAAATTACTCATCTGTAGAATGGAGATGATAATACCAATTCAGAAGGTGATGAAAATGAAGTGAAATGATGTTGAGGCCACATCTATTTTTATGCCTAGAATATAGTGAGTGCTAATATGTTTTCAACCTTGCTAATGTCAGAGGGCATTGACAAAAACAATAAAAATGTGATTTGTATTACGGGACAGAATATTTAAGGGAGGGCTGTATCAGCTTATAAATTTGTTATTAATTTGGCAGAAGGACAGCCGTGGAACCCTATAAATTTTGTACTTCAAAGATAATGTAAACAAACGTAAATAACTAAAATGAGATCAAATTTATCCCACAACAAAAATTACATAGCATGCCCAAAGGTCAGTACTGTCAGCTCAGAATTCCAAATCATTTGTTTTTACAGCATAAGAATATCTCTTGCTTTCAAAGAAACCCATTGTTAACACCATAGAATTTCCTGAAGGCAAAAACTAACTCTGTTTATATTGTATAGGTGGAAAAATGACTTGTATCTAAAATATTGAAAGCTCTTACAACTCAAGAACAGAAAGACAACCCATTCTAAAACTTGGCAAAGAGTCTGAATAGACCTTTTTTTTTTTTTTTTTTTGAGACGGAGTTTCGCTCTTGTTACCCAGGCTGGAGTGCAATGGCGCGATCTCGGCTCACCGCAACCTCCGCCTCCTGGGTTCAGGCAATTCTCCTGCCTCAGCCTCCTGAGTAGCTGGGATTACAGGCACGCGCCACCATGCCCGGCTAATTTTTTGTATTAGTAGAGACGGGGTTTCACCATGTTGACCAGGATGGTCTCGATCTCTTGAACTCGTGATCCACCTGCCTCGGCCTCCCAAAGTGCTGGGATTACAGGCTTGAGCCACCGCACCCGGCCTGAATAGACCTTTTTTTTTTTTTTTTTTTTTTTTTTTGAGACGGAGTTTCACTCTCGTTACCCAGGCTGGAGTGCAATGGCACGATCTCGGCTCACCGCAACCTCCGCCTCCTGGGTTCAGGCGATTCTCCTACCTCAGCTTCCTGAGTAGCTGGGATTACAGGCACGCGCCACCATGCCCAGCTAATTTTTTTGTATTAGTAGAGACGGGGTTTCACAATGTTGACCAGGATGGTCTCGATCTCTTGACCTCGTGATCCACCCGCCTCGGCCTCCCAAAGTGCTGGGATTACAGGCTTGAGCCACCGCGCCCGGCCAGACCTTTTTTAAAATAACATAAACAAATGGCCAATAAGCACCCAAAAAGATGCTTATCATCACTAATCTTTAAGAAATGCAAATCAAAACCACAGTGAGATGCCACTTCATATCTACCAGGATGGCTGAAATAAAAAAGAGAGAATAACACGTGTTGGTGAGGACTGGAGAAATTGGAACCCCTGTACATTCCTAGTGGAAATGTAAAATGGTATAACCATTTTGGAAAATAGCCTGGAAGTTCCTCAAAAGGTTACAAAGTTAGCATATGACCCAGCAGTTGCATTTCTAGGTATATACTGAGGACAATTGAAAATTATATGTTCACACAAAAATTTATACAGATGTTTATAGCAGCCAAAAGACTGGAAACAACCCAAAGGTCCACCTACTGATGAATGGATAAACAAAATATACAATGGAATATATAATATAAAATAATATACAATGAAATATTAGCAATAAAAAGGAATGAAATACTGATAACGTTCTGCAACATGAATGAACCTTGAAAACATATTGCTAAGTAAGCTGGGCACTGTGGCTCATGCCTGTAACCCCATTTGAGAGGCCAAGGTGGGAGGATCACTTGAGGCCAGGAGTTCAAGACCAGCCTGGGCACCATAGCAAGGCCCCATCTCTACAAAAAAAAGTTTTTTTTAATTAGCTGAGTGTGGTGCTGCCTGCCTTTGGTCCTAGCTACTCAGGAGGCTTAGGCAGGAGAATCAGTTAAGCCCAGGAGTTTGAGGATGCAGTGAACAGTGTACCACCACTGCACTATAGCCTGGGTGACAGAGCAAGACCCTGCCTGTGAATGAGTGAATGAATCCATTTCTTTGTTTTTTCTTTCTTTCTTTTTTCTTTTTTTTACTTCAAAACCACAATCAGAAGAAATTTTCTATGAAATTTCCAATGTGAGCAAATCTATAGAGAAAGAGCTGGAACAGCCCAAATGGGGAGTGACTGCCAGTGGGATAGGAGTTTTTTTTTGGGGGGGGGGTGATAAAAATGTTCTAAAATTCTGTAATGCTCCACGATTCTTTAAAAATATTAAAAGCCATTGAATTGTACACTTAAAATTCAATGGGTGAATTATATGGTATGTGAATTATTGAATACCTTAAAAACTTTTAAAAAAAGAAAGCGACCTGGGCACAGTGGCTCACGCCCGTAATCCCAACACTTGGGGAGGCTGAGGTGAGTAGATCACCTGAGGTCAAGAGTTCGAGATCAGCCTGGCCAACATGGTGAAACCCCTTCTCTACCAAAAATATAAAAATTAGCTGAGTGTGGTGGCATGTGCCTATAGTCCCAGCTACTCGGGAGGCTGAGGCAGGAGAATCGCTTGAACTCAGGAGGCAGAGGTGACAGAGTGAGACTCTGTCTCAAAAAAAAAAAAAAAAAGAAAGAAAGAAAAGTAGAGTAAGTAAGCCCTCACATCTGTTTAAATGATTTTCGAGAAGGGTGATAAGACCATTCAAATTGGAAAGGCTAACTTTTCAACAAATAATTTTTGGGAAAATTGGATATCCACATGCAAAAAACTGAAAATGGACCCTTACCTTACAAGTTACACCATATATAAAATTAAAATAGGCTAGGCATGGTGGATTACGCCTGTAATCCCAGCACTTTGGGAAGCCGAGGTGGGCGGATTGCTTGAGGTCAGGCTTTCAAGACCATCCTAGCCAACATAGTGAAACCCCATCTCTACTAAAAAATACAAAAATTAACTGGGGGTGGTGGCGTGTACACCTGTAATCCCAGCTACTTGTGAGGCTGAGGCAGGAGAATTGCTTGAGCCCAGGGGGGCAGAGGTTGCAGTGAGCCAAGATTGCGCCACTACACTTCAGCCTGGGTGACAGTGAAACTCTGTCTCAAAAATAAAATAAACTCAAAGTGGATCAAAGATCTAAACATAGAGCAGAGCTGCACTTACACAAACTCTTAGAAGAAAACATGGGTGGAAGCTTCATGATACTGGATTTGTCAGTGGTTTTTTGGATATGACACCAAAAGCACAGGCAACACACAAAAGAAAAAAATAGATAAGTTGGACTTTAAACAAAAAACACATGTGCATCAAAGGACATTATCAATGGAATGAAAAGATAACCCACAGAATAGGAGACAATATTTCAAATCATATATCTGATAAGACTTATATCTAGAATGTATAAAGGACTAAATGACTCCTAAAACTCAACAACAACCAAAAAAAAAAAAAAAATGCAAAAATGAGCAAAGGAGTGGAATAAATGTGTTTCCAAAGATACACAGATTGGTGTTTGACATCACAAGTCATTAGGGAGATGCAAATTGAAACCACCATGGGTACCACTTTATATCCATTAGGAAGGCTACCATCACAAAACAATGAAAACAAATAAGTGTTGGTAAGGGTGCAGAGAAATAAGAAACCTGGGCTTTGCTGGTGAGGATGTAAAATAGTGTAGCCATTGTGGAAAACAGTATGGTGATTTCTTAAGAAATTAAATATAGGCTGGGCATGGTGGCTCAGTCCTATAATCTCAGCACTTTGGGAGGCTGAGGCTAGCTAGTCACAAGCTCAAGAGATCGAGACCATCCTGACCAACATGGTGAAACCCCATCTCTTCTAAAAATACAAAAATTAGCTGGGTGTGGTGACGAGCGCCTGTAGTCCCAACTACTCAGAAGGCTAACGCAGAAGAATCTCTTGAACCCAGGAGGTGGAAGTTGCAGTGAGCCGAGATCGTACCACTGCACTTAAGCCTGGTGAGAGAGCAAGACTCCGTCTAAAAAAATAAAGTAAATATAGACTGGGTGTGGTGGCTCACACCTGTAATCCCAGCACTTTGGGAAGCCGATGTGGGTGGATCACCTGAGGTCGGGAGTTCAAGAACAGCCTGACCAATATGGAGAAACCCTGTCTCTACTAAAAATACAAAAAATTAGCATTCCTGTAATCCCAGCTACTTGGGAGGCTGAGGCAGGAAAATGGCTTGAACCTGGGAGGCAGAGGTTGCGGTGAGCCGAGATCATGCCATTGCACTCCAGCCTGGGCAACAAGAGTGAAACTGTGTCTCAAAAATAAATAAAAATTATGTTATGATCCAACAATTCCACATCTCAGTATATACCCAGAAGAAATGACAGTGGGAACTCACCAGATACTTGTACACACGTTTATAACAGCACTATTCACAATAGCCAAAAAGTAGGAGCAACCCAAGTGTTTATTCAAACAAAATGTGGCATATACATACAATGGAGTATGTAAGCCTTTAAAGGGAGGGATTTTGTTTGTTTGCTTGCTTGCTTTTTTTTTTTTTTTTTTTTTTTTTGAGATGGAGTCTTGCTCTGTTGCCCAGGCTGGAGTACAGTGGCATAATCTTGGCTCACTACAACCTCCACCTCCCAGGCTTGAGTAATTCAAAAGGAGGGAAATTTTCATACATGCTCTCACATGGAAAAGCCTTGGAAACTTTATGTTACCTGACATAAGCCAGTAACAAAAGGACAAATATGGTGTGATTTCTCTTACATGAGGTTCCTAGAGTAGTCAAAACCATAGACAGGAAGTGGAATGGTGGCTGCCAGGGGTTAGGGGGATGGGTAGATAGGGAGTTTTATTGAATGGGTATTGAGTTGCAGTTGAGAAGATTGAAAAGTTCTGGAGGTGGACAGTGGTGATGGTTGCCCTGACAATGTAAATGTGCATAATGCCACAGAACTGTACACTTAAAAATAGCCAAAAATCTAAATTTTATGTTATATTTATTTTACCACAGTAAAATAAAAGAAGGTAGAAGAAGGAAAGATAAAGTAAGAAAAGTACAAAACACCTTAATGTGTAGTGTGCTAAGTAGGATGGCCCATTGTAAAGATCTGTTTATATTTAATGTGGCGTTGTATACTGAACCTTTACAGTATATGGTGGCATCTTAAAGGTGTTGAAAAGTCCTGCAGTTAAGAAACAGTTTAGGGCCGGACGTGGTGGCTCCTACCTGTAATCCCAGCACTTTGGGAGGCCAGGGCAGGTGGATCACGAGATCAGGAGATTGAGACATCCTAGCCAGCATGGTGAAACCCCACTAAAAACAGAAAAGTTAGCTGGGCGTGGTGTACAGTAGTCTCAGCTACTCAGGAGGCTGAGGCAGGAGAATCGCTTGAACCAGGGAGGTGGAGATTGCAGTGAGATCGCACCACGCACCACTGCACTCTAGCCTGGGCAACAGAGAGAGACTCCGTCTAAAAAAAAGGTAGAAACTGAAAGAAACTGTTTATTATGTCAGGTGGTGGCAAAGGGTTTTCTATAAAGGAACAGGTAGTTAATATTTCAGGCTTTGTGGGTCATTTAATGTTTGTTGCAGGTACTGAGCTCTGGAGTTAACACTGCAAAAGCAGCCATGGACAGTATGCAAATCAATGAGCATGGCTGTTTTCCAATAAAACTACAGAATTAGGTGGACAACCAGATTAGGCCTGCAAGCTGTAATTGATACTTAACAAAGGTTTTTTGTTTGCTTGCTTGTTTGTTTTTGTTTTTGAGACGAAGTCTCACTCTTTCGCCCAGGCTGGAGTGCAGTGGCGCGATCTGGGCTCACTGCAACCTCCACCTCCTGGGTTCAAGCAATTCTCCTTCCTCAGCCTCCCGAGTAGATGGGACTACAGGCACGTGCCACTATGCCCGGCTAATTTTTTTGTATTTCTGGGAGAAATGGGGCTTCACCATGTTAGCTGGGATGGTCTCAATTTTCTGACCTTGTGATCTGTCCACCTCAGCCTCCCAAAGTGCTGGGATTACAGGCATGAACCACCACACCCTGCCTAACCAAGGTTTTTAAGTGTAAAAATCTATGTCTATTATATCTGGCAGACCAGTGCCTAGTACCAACTAGTACTCTACTCTTTTTGTCAATATTGTCTAAAGGATTATCCAAGTAAATAATTTATCACCCCAGGAATGATTTAAAGACTGATTTAACATGGCTTGTTCCAGGACTGTGAGGATGGCCAGCAATAGGAAATCTGTTGATGTAATTACATTGTTGGATTGAAAATCCATATGATGTCATCAATATATACCAAATAGCATTTTAAACAGTTTAATATCCAGAAATGGCCTTTATTATGTAACTTCAATATGAAAAAGAAGAAACATAATTAACTAGAAAAACAGAAAAATTACTAGAAGGGGATTCCTGTGTTCTTTTGATAGAGAAAGGTCTTGCTAAGTAAGACTCCAAGACCAGAAATCTTAAAGGAAAAAAATTTTCAGATAGAGTATAGCAATAATACAGTAAAAGTTAAAGGAAGAATTACATACTTACAGATTCACCAAAAAGGTCAAAAATACACTCTGAAGTGTTAACAGTGCTTCATTTCTTAGAGATTGAGTAACATGTAACCTGCCTTATATACCGTTCAGTTTTTTAAAAGCGTATATAGGCCAGGCATGGTGGCTCACGCCTGTAATCCCAGTACTTTGGGAGGCCAATGTGGCAGATCACCTGAGGCTAGGAGTTTTGAGAGCAGCCTGGCCAACATAGTGAAACCTCATCTCTACTAAAAATATAAAAATGGGCTGAGCACAGTGGTTCATGCCTGTAATCCTAGCACTTTGGGAGGCTGAAATGGGTGGATCACTTGAGGCCAAGAGTTCAAGACCAGCCTGGCCAACATGGTGAAACCCCTTCTCTACTAAAAATACAAAAATTGTCCAGACATGGTGGCCCAATCCTATAATTCCAGCTACTTGGGAGGCTGAGGCACAAGAATCGCTTGAACCTGAAAGGCAGAGGTTGCAGTGAGCTGAGATCACACCACTGCACTCCAACCTGGGCAGAAGAGTGAGACTCCATCTCAAAAAATAAAAAATTAGCCAGGCATGGTGACTCATACCTGTAGTCCCAGCTGCACCGGAGGATGATGCAGGAGAATTGCTTAAGCCCAAGAGCAGAGGTTGCAGTGAGCCAAGGTTGTGCCACCGCACTCCACCCTAAAAGACAGAGGGAGACTATCTCAACAAATTAAAATTAAATTTTAAAAAAAGCATATGGGCCGGGCGTGGTGGCTCACCCCTGTAATCCTAGCACTTTAGGAGGCCGAGGTGGGTGGATCACCTGAGGTCAGGAGTTCAAGACCAGCCTGGCCGTCATGGTGAAACCCCATCTTTGAAAAAATAAAAATTTTTAAAAAGCATATATAAATTTTATAATCATCAGATAATCAAGATATTTCCATTCTGACAAGAATAATATAGAAGAGCAAATTGTATTCTATTGCCTAGATAATACCAAGAAGGTATTAACATGGAGAAATCAAACGAGTTTCACACAAAGTTTCAAACATGTTTTCACACATAAAGAGTTAACTGTGATTTATATAAATAATACCATGTGGGATGGGCACAGTGGCTGGCCCCTGTAATCCCAGCGCTTTGAGAGGCCGAGGCGGGTGGATCACAAGGTCGAGAGTTCAAGACCAGCCTGGCCAATATGGTGAAACCACCCCCCTACCAAAAAAAAACACAAAAATTAGCCAGGCGTGGTGGTGGGTGCCTGTAGTCTCAGCTACTCTGAGACTGAGGCAGGAGAATCGCTTGAACCCTGGAGGCAGAGGTTGCAGTAAGCTGAAATCATGCCACTGTACTCCAGCCTGGGTGACAGAGTGAGACTCTGTCTCAAAAATAAATAAATAACATGTATAACTACTTAAAGCATGACTAGGTAGTATTTGTACTATTAACACATTTAAACTGAAATGATATTAAATATTATGGGTAAGCATTATGTTTTCAATTTTATTCTCTTTTTTTTAAAGTTATTTTGGTAGAAGTCCTTTTACATTTGAAATCTGCATCATACTAGATTCTCTGCTTACTCTTAAGTTTAATAAGATAATGTAGGACCAGGCATAGTGGCTCACGCCTGTAATCTCAACACTTTGGGACACCAAGGTGGGAAGATAACTTGAGCCCAGAATTTTAAGACAAATAGTGAGACCCCATCTCTACAATAAATTAAGAACTTAGCCATGTATGGTGGTGTGCATTTGTAGTTCCTGCTACCATCAGGGTGGCGGGAAAGCTGAGCTGGTAGAATCGCTTGAGCTTGGGAGGTCAAGGCTTCAATATATAGTTAATGTGATTTGTTGACTTTTCAGAGATTTGTGCATATAAAGTTTATCTTCATGCAAAATTAAGTAAAATAAATGTTGTTTAATTTTAGAGCTATACTGCAGAATTCCTGGACAGAAGTCATGGATTTAATATTGAAACCCCGCTCTGGAGGTGAGAATAAAATTCATGTTAAGAAAATAAATAGAATGTATGGCTAGGTATTCATGAAATTGCTTTGAATAAAAGCATTTGTGCAAACTGGGATTATTTCAGTATTTTATTTGTTTTTACAATAAAAGTATACATTTATGTATATGTTTCAACAGTTTTATGTATGTATTTAAGATTTATAATTTACATCCTATTTTAGCTTTTTTTTTTTTTTGGAGACGGAGTTTCAGTCTCATTTCCCAGGTTGGGGTGCAATGCTACAACCTCGCCTCCCATGTTCCAGTGATTCTCCTGCCTCAGCCTCCTGAGTAGCTGGGATTATAGGCATGTATCACCATACCTGGCTAATTTTGTATTTTTAGTAGAGGCGGAGTTTCACTATGTTGGCCAGGCTGGTCTCAAACTCGTGACCTCAGGTGATCCACTCGCCTTAGCCTCCTAGAGTGCAGAGATTACAGGTGTGAGCCACCACTCCTGGCCTCTATTTTAGCTCTTTAGCTCGTTCAGTGTATTAATTCATAACAATAAATATATTTTAAAAATAAATACGTTTTTCTTTATTCATTTCTAAATATGAGTGTATATAAATCTAAAACATTTCACCTGTGGTTATTTTGTTAAAACATAGTATAATAGAATATAAAAACTTGGTAAAAACATCTTGAGGATTTGCAGTGTGAAGAATTCACCAAAAATTTTCCAGAAAATATCTCTAAAATCACATTGAATGAAAAAAGATTTAATTACTGCTTTACTGATTGTCAATATAATTATGCTCACTTTGATGATTCATTTGCAAACTATAAAAAGATGAAGTTATCTAATTTTAAGGCAAGTACACCCTGCCCGTTAAACTTGACATTACAATGGAAAAAGAGAGAAGGAAAAAAGTACTAGCAACTTTTGGTCATGTTAAATCAGCTATGATAATGAACAGTTAAATGGCTTGTACTGTTGACCAGAGGGTGATAGCATGTTGATAAAGCCAAATAGTTCTGTAAACTTTCTACATTTCCCGTCTTTGCACTTCCTCAGATGAGTGGAAGCTCTAAACAGCACCTATATCAAATAGCATTTCTAATTTTATGTTCTCTGTGAACTGTACTTTAAGTTATGGAAGTCTGTCTGTTGGGTAAGTCATTTATTCATAGTTTTTTTTCCCCCTCAGCTGAAAAGGGCTACTTGGTTAAATGCAGAGAAGAATGGGCGAAGACCAAAGACCCAACTGCTGCCCTCAGAAAACTACCTGTCAAAAGGTGTGTGGAAGGGCAGCTGCTTCGAGGACTTTCAAAATATGGAATGAAGAATATAGTCTCTGCATTTGGCATAGTGAGTGCAATTTGTGAAGTCAGGCAATGGCTTAAGGTGTTTTAATGCTTTTTAAACTTCATCTTAAGGATTTTACTAAATTTTGAAAGAGCAGAATGTAAATAAGGATTCTTAGGTGATCTCTGAGCTGTTTGACCTGAGTAGTCTTTGCTCAGACCCTGAGTGGTGATGAGGGAGTGGATGCGGGCATTACTTATTGAGGGCACAAGAAAAGCATCAATGTGGAAACCATAATCTTCAGTGGAAATTCTGTTTAAATTAAGTCTCTTGGTATTGGAGAAATTCAGAATCTATTGTACAGTCATTTCTTGATCATTCCATCGCCAGAACTATAAACTGCTTTAGTAAAAGGATTGAACAGCAGGCAGTCTAAATAGTTGCATTTTAGTCTGGTTTCATCATGGTGATTCAAGAGTAGGAAGTACCATACTAGCAAGTGTAGCCCATGCCAGTATTTGGATATGTATAATCCAGGACATGTTAAAGTTTAACCCTTAAACTAAGTCTTTTCCCAGATGCACAAAGAAAGCAGAATTCTGAGTGCATGAAATTAGTTGTCAGTTCAATAATTTAGGTTCTCTCTTTCCATGGCATTATGGGAAAAAAAGCACTGTTAGCTCAAAAATTGATGTGTAAATTCCTTGAGTTTGCACACTGTGCCATTGATGTAAGGCATGCCTGTCTAACCTGCAGCCTGTGGGCTACATGCAGCCCAGGACGGCTTTGAATGTGGCCCCATACAAATTTATAAACTTTTCTTAAAACATTATGGCCGAAAAAAAACAAAAAAAGATAAAAAATTAAAAAACATTATGGCCGAGCATAGTGCATCATACCTGTAATCCCATCAGTTTGGGAGGCTGAGGCAGGCAGATCCCTTGAGGCCAGGAGTTTGAGACCAACCTGGCCAGTGTGGCGAAACCTGTCTCTACTAAAAATACAAAACAGGCCGGTGCAATGACTCACGCCTGTAATCCTGGCACTTTGAAAGTCCAAGGCAGGCAGATCACCTGAGGTCCAGAGTTCTAGACCAGCCTGGCCAGCATGGTGAAACCCCATCTCTACTAAAAATACAAAAAATGCCAGGCATCTGTAATCCCAGGTTCTTGGGAGGCTGAGGCAGGAGAATAGTTTAAAACTGAGAGGCAGAAATTGCAGTGAGCCGAGATCACGCCATTGCACTTCAGCCTGGGCAACAAAGCGAGACTCTGTCTCAAAAAAAAAAAACCCTCATTATCCAGACATGGTAGCGTGCACCCAGCTACTCAGAAGGCTAACATGGGAGAATTACTTGAACCTGGGAGGCGGAAGTTGCAATTAGCTAAGATAGTGTTACTGCATTCCAGCCGAGGTGACAGAGTGAGACCCTGTCTCAAAAAAAAAAAAAAGGAAAGAAAAATGAGAGATTAAAGTAGAGGAAAAAAAATGAGAAGTTAAAGTAGCAGAAAAAAAAGAAAAATGAGAGATTAAAGTAAAAGTTTTGGCTGGGCACAGTGGCTCATGCCTATAATCCCAGCACTTTTGGGAGGCTGAGGCTGGTGGATTGCTTGAACCCAGAAGTTTGTGACCAGCCTGGGCAACATAGCAAAACCCTGTCTCTAGAAAAAATACAAAAGACTAGCCAGGCATGGTAGTGCACACCTGTAGTTGCAGCTACTCAATAGGCTGAGATGGGAGGATCTCCTGAGCCTGTAGTTTGAAGCTACACTGAGCCATAATCATGCCACTGTACTCCAGCCTGGGCGACAGAGTGAAAACCTGTCTCAAAAATAAATATAAATAAATAAATAAATAAATATAGTAGAAGTTTCTTATACTAGGATTACCACTGAACAAGCAAGGTAGAAAGTACAGCACTTTTTGGTTGGGTGTGGTGGCTCACGTCTGTAATCCCAGCACTTTGGGAGGCCAAGGTGAGCAGATCACCTGAGGTCAGGAGTTCGAGACCAGCCTGGCCAACATGGTGAAACCCTGTCTGTACTAAAAATACAAAAAAAAAAGGTCATGGAGGTATGCCCCTATAATCCCAGCTACTCGAGATGCTGAGGTGGGAGAATTGTTTGAACCTGGGAGGCGGAGGCTGCAGTGAGCTGAGATTGCACCACTGCACTGCAGCCTGGGAAATGGAACGAGACCCTGTCTCAAAAAAAAAAAAAGTACAACACTTTTTATATTCAGAATATGTTTTCTTGCTTATTTTTTTCTTCCCTCCAGATACCCAGAAATAATCGCTTGATGTATATTCATAGCTACCAAAGCTACGTGTGGAATAATATGGTAAGCAAGAGGATAGAAGACTATGGGCTGAAACCTGTTCCAGGGGACCTTGTTCTCAAAGGAGGTAAAAAGGCAAATGTCTTTGTTATTCAACCAAGCTAGGGTTCAGTTAGTTGCCATTAGTGGCTTTAAAATCCAGCCCAGCTACTAATTAAGAGAGATGTGGCAAGACGTGGTGGCGCATGCCCATAATCTTAACACTTTGGGAGGCCAAGGTGGGTGGATCTGAGGTCAGGAGGTGAGACCAGCCTGGCCAATATGAAGAAACACTGCCTCTACTGAAAATACAAAAATTTAGCCGGGTGTGGTGGTGTACGCCTGTAATCTCAGCTACATGGGAGGCTGAGGCAGGAGAATTGCTTGAACCCAGGAGGTGTATGTTGCAGTGAGCTGAGATAGCGCCACTGCACTCCAGCCTGAGTGACACAGTGAGACTCTATCTCAAAAAAAAAAAAAAAAAAAAAAAACATGTCTAGTAACTTACATTGGTTAGTTTTTATCTGTATCTTTAAAGAAAAAATACACATCTGCTTGAGTAAGCACCTTGAACTCGAACTCCTGACCTCAGGTGATCTGCCCACCTCAACCTCCCAAAGTGCTGGAATTACAGGCTTGAGCCACGAACCCCACCTCTCTCTGGGCCTCCCTTTTCTCAACTCAAATAGGATTTGAGCTAAATGATAGCTGAAATCTCTTTCGAAACTTTTATGTAGGTCTAGCAAATAAATATACCTCTGGATGTATCTTGTCAGCCAGGCATAAAGAGTTTCTTCAACTCAACACCAGACTGCCACTGACTTTGCATGTGGGCTATGATAGAATGGGCATTTAGTATATGCTGTACCCAAAATGTTCCCAAGACAGTGCTAATATCCCATCTGCTATGGAGCCTGTACTGTGTGCCAGGCTTTGGCACTAAGCCCTGTACCTGTGTCTTTTCATTTAGAGCCCCCAGTGTTACTGTGAAGTATTTTCTTTGTTTTTCAGATGAGGTTTAGTCACTTGCCCAAGGTTCCACAGCTAGTTAAAACAGAAAAAACTGGGATTCAGAGTCCAGTCTGTTTGATTCCAAATTCCATGTGTGTCTGGCATACTAGGCTACCATCTATTAGCTGAATACATAGTCTGCCCATCTGCAGGCAGACCCTGTAAACCCACTAAGCTTCTAATTTTGTTCAGAAATTTTAAATTATTTTTCTTGATTTAACAAGTTTTCCTCATGCCGTGTTGATCCCATTCAGTGTATTTTAATATCCTGGGTGCTGCTGTGTTTTATCCTCTTAAGTACACACTGTTTTTTTTTAATTGTTTATCTTTTTTTAGCAAAATGCATCCATTTATGATGCCATTGCAAATACGATTTTGTAGTATGATGGCTTTTCAAAATGTTTTCTTGATTTTAAATAGTAGGCATTCCAAAAAACTGAGGATGTAGCTGAGAGGTAAATGTTTTTAAATTTTCATTGAAAATTTTACTTTAGATTGGGCACAGAAGCTCACATCTGTAATCCAAGTACTTTGCGGGGCCAGGGCAGGAGAATCACTTGAGGCCAGGAGTTGAAGACTAGCCAGGGCAACAAAGTAAGACCCATCTTTACAAAAAATTTAAAAACTAGCCAGGCCTGGTAGCATGCACTTAAGGTCCCAGCTTCTCAGGAGGCTGAGGCAGTGGGATCACTTGAGCCCAGGAGGTCGAGACTGCAGTGAACCTTAATCACACCACTGCACTCTAGCCTGAGTGACAGAGAAAGACTCTGTCTCAAAAAACAATTTTTTTTTTTTACTTTTTCTAAATCCTTGATTTTTATTTCTTCAGTAAAGCAGAAAAGACAGAAGGATATGTTTCCAAACTTAATTTCTTTTTCTTTTTTTCTTTTTTTTTTTTCCCTTTGAAGCAGGGTCTTACTCCAACCCCCAGGCTGGAGTGCAGTGGCACAATCACAGCTCACTGCAGCCTCAACCTGCCAGGCTCAGGTGACCCTGCTGCCTTAGCTTCCCGAGTAACTGGGACTGCAGGTGTCTGCCACTACACCCGGCTGATTTTTACATTTTTTATAGAGATGGGGTTTCGCCATGTTGTCTAAGCTGGTCTGGAACTCCTGGGCTCAAGCAATCTGCCCACCTCAGCATCCCAGAGTGCTGGGATTACAGGTGTGAGCCACTGCTCCTGGCCCCCGCTTAATTTCTTTAAGCTTTCTAGGCCACTGAACCTGTACTAACTTGAACTTCTGACATGCTTAGATGTGTATAATTAGAAGATTGACCTCATAAAAATGTTGCCTATTTTCTTAATTTATTGTTCACTTGTGAATTTACAGCCACACCCACCTATATTGAGGAAGATGATGTTAATAATTACTCTATCCATGATGTGGTGATGCCCTTGCCTGGTTTCGATGTTATCTACCCAAAGCATAAAAGTAAGTTCCCTGTATGGGGAAAATAGTTAAAACAAGTTTAACATAATGAAGCTACTATATCAAACATGTATAAACTTGAGTTATTTATGACAGTCTCCCAGAAAGGGATGCATTCACATGGATAATTTAAATTAAGAAACTCTACCTCCGAATCTAAAATAAAAGTTGAAATTATAAAATAAAATAAACAGGCCAGCCATGGTTGCTCACACCTGTAATCCCCGGACTTTGGGAGGCTGAGATGGGTGGATCACTTGAGCTCTGGAGTTCGAGACCAGCCTGGGCAACCTGGCAAACCCCGTCTCTACTGAAAAAAAAAAAAATTAGCTGGGCCTGGAGGTGCGCACCTGTGGTTCCAGCTGTTTGGGAGGCTGAGGTGGGAAGATGGCTTGAGCCTGGGAGGCACGGGTTGTGGTGAGCTGAAATCACGCCACTGCACTCCAGCCTGAGCAACAGAGCAAGACTCTGTCTCAAAAAAAATAAAAGCAGGGGCGGGGTGATTTGTTCAGGGAACTGACCCACTTGATTGTGGAGTCGAGAAGTCCCACGACAGGCCATCTGCAAGTGGGAGAACTGGGAAAGCCGGTAGCATGGTTTAGTCCAAGTGTGAAGGCCTCAGAACAAGGGAAGCCAATGATATAACTCTCATTTGGAGGCCAAAGACTTGAGAACTTGGGGGATCACTGATATAAGTCCCAGAGTCCATAGGTCAGAGAACCTGAAGTTGACATCCAGAGACAGGTGAAGAAGGGCATCTGGCTCTGGGAAGGAGAGGGAGAGAATTCACCCTTCCTCTGCCTTTATGTTCTATCCAGGCCCCAAGACAACTGGAGGTGTGCACCCACCTTGAGGGCAGATCTTCTCCACTCTGCCCACCAACTCACATGCGAGTCTCATCTAGAAGCACCCTCACCGACACACCTGGCATAGTCCGGTCACTCTAATCAAATGCCTAGATTTCCCTCTCAGAAGAAGCCTGAGCTCAGTGCTTACTGAAACAGTGAAAATAAATTATGTTTTACTAGCTGCTGGGGTATCCCTTACCCCTGTCAAGTTGACACTCAAAATCAACCATCATAAGAAAGAAAACATTATTTTCGTCTTTTCTCTTAAACCTTTCGGGATCAGGAACTTTGCTGGTACCAATGAGAACATAAATTCAGCAAAGCCTTTGACAAAGCCATCCATGAAAACCTTTTAACCAGGATGGCCATTTGTAGACTGGATGGGTGATATTTCAGGTTTCTGGGTATGTAACATATGCATACCTGGTATCTGACAGTGCTTGATTTAGGGATCCCTGTTGTCCTTAGTGTGTAGTGAGGAACCCTGTTCTAGCCAATATTGTTTATGAGTAACTTAAAGAAATTTGCGGGGCCGGGCGCGGTGGCTCAAGCCTGTAATCCCAGCACTTTGGGAGGCCGAGGCGGGTGGATCATGAGGTCAAGAGATCAAGACCATCCTGGTCAACATGGTGAAACCCCGTCTCTACTAAAAATACAAAAGATTAGCTGGGCATGGTGGTGCGTGCCTGTAATCCCAGCTACCCAGGAGGCTGAGGCAGGAGAATTGCCTGAACCCAGGAGGCGGAGGTTGCGATGAGCCGAGATCGCACCATTGCACTCCAGCCTGGGTAACAAGAGCGAAACTCTGTCTCAAAAAAAAAAAAGAAATTTGCTTGTTATATTTGCATGTTGTACAAAATAGTTAATATTAATTATATGAAAAATGTGTTTAAGAATTGCATAATATTCTATTGCAGTATTACTTTTTAAAACTCGATTTCATTGTATTTGTATTTATCTGTTCAATAATTTATCCAATATGTATGACACCTCATATTCAGTGTCTTGTATTAGTTACTGAATAAGTAGAAGCCTAGCAGAAGTTGTAATAGAGGGGCAAGTTTGCAATAAATAATTTAGTAAGATGTTAAAAAAAACTGCAGAAGGCATTTAATAGGAATAAATGTAAATTCCCACATTTATTCCCAGTGACCAAATGCTGATAGAAAAGGCCCAGTTTGATAGTAGTTTGTATAAAAAGTTTAAAATATCTGGTGTTTTTGTTGTATACGAACCTATTATCCTGGGTCAGATAAAAGGTTTGATGGGATATACAGAAATGTTAAAGGAGGGACAGCTGTGGGAAGCATCGTTTGGTGTAAAGAGGTATGGCTGAAAGATCCAGTACTTATGACCATATGTGAAAGAGGACGGTTAATCTACTGTGTTCCAAAGCAGTAAACACAAGTTATAAGAAAATGGATTTCAGCTTGGAATAGGAAGAACTTTCTAATAATTGCATGTCTCAGGAAGAAGTATTTCCCAAGCAAAGGCTGGAAAACCGTCTCTCTTGAGTGTTATAAAAAAGACTCTACATCAGGTGCGCAGTTGAGCCAGATGGTTTTCCAAGGTCTCTTATTTTTATACATTTATTTATAACTAGCCCTTCCACAGAGAGTTTGAAGCCTCCGTATATAGTGTCTTCCAACTCTCAGCCCATATAAAATGTAGTTTAGCAACTTCGGATGAAATGGCCTTTTGTAGTTGGCCTGGGAAGCTTACACCACAGGTACCCTGACTGGTTGCAAAAATAACTTACAAATTGGCCAAACCAAAGCTGAATACATCCTCTAGTTCTAGTTACTCAGTCACTAAATATTGATTCCAGGGAACAGATTTTGGATTATAAATTAAGGTGACTAATTTTATTAGGGCAATCTAACTGAGCTTACATGTTACTCTATTTGTAATATAGTTCAAGATAACTTGGCTGACAGGCTGCATTTCAGTTAACTTTTTATATTTTATATTAGTTCGAGAAGCCTACAGGGAAATGCTCACAGCTGACAATCTTGATATTGACAACATGAGACACAAAATCCGAGATTATTCCTTGTCAGGGGCCTACCGAAAGATCATTATTCGTCCTCAGAATGTTAGCTGGTGAGTAATCAATCTGGAATGAAATAGAACTGAACTACTATATAAGTTGTAAGCTCTTGCTTCACTTATATAGAGTCATGTACTGCACAAATAATTTTCAGTCAGTGACAGACTGCATATATGATGGTGGTCCTGTAAGATTATAAAACCATATTTTTACTTACTTTTTTTTTTTTTTTTTTTTTTTTTGAGATGGAGTTTCACTCTTGTCACCCAGGCTGGGGTGCAGTGGCGCTATCTTGGCTCGCTGCAACGTCCACCTCTCAGGCTCAGATGATTCTCCTGCCTCAGCCTCCGGAGTAGCTGAGCTTATAGGCACCCCGCCACCACACCTGGATAATTTTTGTATTTTTAGTAGAGACAGGGTTTCACCATATTGGCCAGGCTGGTCTCAAACTCCTGCCTCGGCCTCCCAAAGTGCTGGGATTACAGGCTTGAGCCACCATACTCAGCCTTACCTTTTTTCTTTTCTCTTTTCTTTTCCTTTCTTTTTAATAGAGACAAGTTCTTTCTCTGTCGCACAGACTGGAATGCAGTGCTATAATCATGGCTTACTGCAGCCTCAAATTCCTGGGCTCAAGCAGTTTTCCCACCTGGATTATGGGCGTGAACCACCACGCCCAGCCTGTGCCTTTTCTCTGTTTAGATGCACAAGTACTTACCATTGTGTTACAGTTGCTTTCAGTATTCAGTACAGTAACATGCTTTATAAGTTTGTAGTCTAGGAGCAATAGGCTATACTCTATAACCATGGTGTGTAGTAGGCCATACCATCTGTGTTTGTGTAAGTACATTCTTTGATGTTCACATGGTGATGAAATTGCCTGACAAGAGTTAGAACATGTACCTGTTGTTAAGCAGTGCATGACTATATTTTTCAGTGCTTAGAACCCAGCATGTAAGTGTTTCATAAGTGTTAGTTATTATTGTTATTATTACTGTTGTTACTGCTTCTGCTACTATGTATTTTTCAAGTCATCAAGAAGTAAATGACGGTAAGCTGAGCATAGTGGCTCATAAGTAATCCCAGAGACTGGAGAGGCTGAAGTGGGAGGATTGCTTGAGGTCAGGTATTTGAGAGGAGCCTGGGCAATATAGTGAGACCATGTCTCTAAAAAAAGAAAAGAAATAAGGAGGCTGTTTTGAATATAAACAGTTACAGAAAGTGAATTCATTTACATTTTGTTGGCTTCACTGAATTATTGAAGTAGTTTGTACAGAGTGAACTTTTTTCCTATTTCTGAAAACTTTAGATTTGCTTAAAGAGCTATCCCTGAGCAAATTACCTTACTTAGAATTAGCTGTGAGTTCCAAACACTGCTCTGGTTGTTTTAACATCGTATTTCCAGAGAGGAAAAGATTACTTGTATTAGTTCATTTAAAAATATTTTATGGCCGGCTGTGGTGGCTCCCGTCTGTAATCCCAGCACTTTGGGAGGCCAAGGCAGGAAGATCACCTGAGGTCGGGAGTTCGAGACCAGCCTGACCAACATGGAAAAACCCCGTTTCTACTAAAAATACAAAAATAGCCCAGCATGGTGGCACATGCCTGTAATCCTAGCTACTTGGGAGGCTTAGGCAGGAGAATCACTTGAACCTGGGAGGCGGAGGTTGCCATGAGCCAAGATCAAGCCATTACACTCCAGCCTGGGCAACAAGAGTGAAACTCTATCTCAAAAAAAAATTTTTTTTATTGCAAGGCAGAGGTGGAAAGATCACTTGAGCCTAGGAGCTTGAAACCTGCCTCTGCAACATAGCAAGACTGTCTCTACAAAAAAATGCAAAAATTAGCTGGGTGTGATGGTGTACACCTGTAGTCCCAGCTGTTTGGGAGGCCAATGTGGGAGGATTGCTTGAGCCTGGAAGATAGAAGCTGCAGTGAGCTATGATCACACCACTGCCGTCCAGCCTGGGTGACAAAACGAAACTGTCTCAAAAACAAATTTTAATACCTAGTATTACCTAAAGCTTTATCTGATAATTTTAAAATGAAATCCTGGGCCAGGTGCGGTGGCTCAAGCCTGTAATCCCAGCACTTTGGGAGGCCGAGGCGGGTGGATCATGAGGTCAAGAGATCGAGACCATCCTGGTCAACATGATGAAACCCCGTCTCTACTAAAAATACAAAAAATTAGCTGGGCATGGTGGTGCGTGCCTGTAATCCCAGCTACTCAGGAGGCTGAGGCAGGAGAATTGCCTGAACCCAGGAGGCGGAGGTTGCGGTGAGCCGAGATCGCGCCATTGCACTCCAGCCTGGGTAACAAGAGCGAAACTCCATCTCAAAAAAAAAAAATATTAATAAAATAAAATGAAATCCTGAACTAGTTGTTTATTCCCTGGAAATTCTTTCATTCCCTATTTCCTTCTTGTCTCCATCTTTCTTCCCTCCTCTTCTCTGGATTATGGCAAGAGGTCCACATGGTTGGACCTTGTCTTCCCCACTCCAGAGAACTGTTCTTCCTTAGTAACAAGATGTTGTTGGTTGTGGCACCCACTCTGGAGAAAATGTAAATGCCATAATTGATTTGGTCACGACTGTGCAAAGTGAAGTTTACTACTTATCAACTTCATTTAAAAAGAACTGTCAATTGTACATTTTAAAAATTTTAATTATTAATATAAAGAGATGGGGTTTCACCATGTTACCCAGGCTGGTCTCGAACTCCTGGGCTTAGTCAGTCATCCCACTTCAGCCTCCCAAAATGTTAAGATTAGAGACATGAGCCACTACACCTGGCCCCAGTTGTATGTTTTTAAATAACTAATATAATATAATTGGATTGAGTCAGGCATAGTGGCTCATACCTGTAATCCCAGCACTTTGGGAGACTGTGGCAGGTTGATCACCTGAGGCCAGGAGTTTGAGACCCCCCCCAGCCAACATCGTAAACCCCATCTCTACTAAAAATATAAAAATTAGCTGGGCATAGTGGCAGGCACCTATAGTCCCAGCTACTGGGGAGGCTGAGGCATGAGAATTGCTTGAACCTAGGAGGCAGAGGTTATAGTGAGCCAGGATTGTGCCACTGCACTCCAGCCTCGGCAACAGAGTGAGACTTCATCTCAAAAAAAAAAAAAAATTTTATATATATGTATGCAAAACTTAAGTATAAAATCTGGCCCTGCTCTGTTATTCAGGAGTCCTAACTGTAATTATTTACAGTAAATTATGTGTTTTTCTTAAACAAATGATGGCGAGTGGCTTAGTATGAAAGTTCACATTCATACTTACCTTTATTCATACATTTTGAAGGGAAGTTGTTGCATATGATGATCCCAAAATTCCACTTTTCAACACAGATGTGGACAACCTAGAAGGGAAGCCACCACCAGTTTTTGCTTCTGGTAAGTTTACTCAGTCATCAGCTCTGTGTCGACTTTGAAATATTTTCTCAAACAAAAACTTAATTTTTTTTGAAAACTGCTCTTACAGCCACTACCAGCACCCATGATTTCATTGTTGTGTTTTATGACCTTACTTTCATGATTATGGCTGGAGGTTAGTAAATCAAACCGGTAAATCCTCCTGAAAATGAATGAGTGTTACAGATGGTTGTGATATTAGGTGATGGAGTCTTTCTCCCCAACCCCTACAGGGAGTTACCAAAGGTGAGTGAAAATTCAGGAAGAGTCTAAAAAATTGGTGGCAGGCCATGGTGGCACACACCTGTAATCCCAGCACTTTGGGAGGCCAAGCAGGTGGATCACTTGAGGTCAGGAGTTCCAGACCAGCCTGGCCAACATAGCAAAACTCTGTCTCTACTAAAAATACAAAAAAAAAAATTAGCCGGATGTGGTGGTGCACACCTGTAATCCCAGCTATTCGGGAGGCTGAGGCAGGAGAATCACCTGAACCTGGGAGATAGAGGTTATAGTAAGCCGAGATCGCTCCACTGCACTCCAGCCTGGGCGACAGAGTAAGACTCTGTCTCAAAAAAAAAAAAAAAATTAAATTGGCATTCTCATCATTAAATTCTTGTTGCCATTCCTTTTTCTGTTTTTTCTTCCCAGGCCATAATTTTTTATTATTATTTTTTAACTTTACATGCATTTCTCTCTTGTGCTCTTCTGTCATCTGCCCTTTTGTGAAAGCTCCTGGGTAGAATTTCCGTAACCGTTCCGCAGGTTCACACTCACAGATCTCTTAATAGTCTCATTCTCGGAGGCCTCCTGGGAAACAGAGTCTAAGGAAAGGAGCACAGTTCTTTGTATTTGTGTAGAGATTATGTGACACTCTCTGGTCTTTCTGCAGTTGCCTTCATTTTCTGACTGTTTTCTTCTTTCTTGCCTGGCAGAAGGCAAATACAGGGCTTTGAAAATGGATTTTTCTCTACCCCCTTCTACATATGCCACCATGGCCATTCGAGAAGTGCTAAAAATGGATACCAGTATCAAGAACCAGACGCAGCTGAATACCACCTGGCTTCGCTGAGCAGTACCTTGTCCACAGATCAGCAAATGCACACAAGTGTTTGCTTCCTGGCTCCCTGTGCATTTCTGGCTTAGTTCAGATTCATATGGATTTCAAATCTTTGTAATAAAAAATAATTTGTATTTTTTAAACTTTTTATTAGCTTAAAGAAATAATTTGCAATATTTGTACATGTACACAAATCCTGAGGTTCTTAATTTTAGCTCAGAATATGAATTGGTCCAAATAAACTTCAGGTGCTTCAATCAGAGTGAGATGTCAGCTTTACAATAATAAAAAAAGGACTTTGGTTTAAAGTATCAGGTTTAGGTTTTGCTCCATTCTCAAAAGACAGCAGGAGTTTTTGACACATCTATGATGGAGTATACAACCGTACATTTTAAGAGCAAGTGCAACAAAACAAATCTGGACTGTGGGTAAATAATTTGATAACTGCCACCCACGAATATTAATACAGTACTCATGCTGATTTAAATGATAATAAAACATCTACAAATTTGTAAACAGTGATCATCATTATCCTGCTTATGTACTAGATTCAGGCAAGCATTTATAGACTTTAGTTGCAGTGGCTTTTACATTTATATTATCAATGCCTTGCAGGAGATTTGCATTGATAGAACCTTTTTCTTTTATCCTTTGTTGTTTTTTTTTTTCCAAGACAGGGTCTCACTCCATAGTGTAGGCTGGATTGCAGTGCAATCCTGCAATCCTCAATTCTGGCTCACTGCAACCTAGACCTCCCAGGCTCAAGTGACTCTCCCACCTCAGCCTCCTGAGTAGCTGGGAGTACAGGCACACACCACCACGCCTAACTGATTTTTGTCTTTTTTTGTAGAGACGGTTTTGCCATGTTGCGGAGGCTAACTCCTGGGATTACCAGTGTGAGTCACTGTGCCGGCCGGGCTTTTTTTCTTTATGTAATCGTGTATAGCTGTTTTTACTAGTGAAGGTGTAATTTTTACTCTAGGTGCCTTTTATGTTCAGAACTCTTTCCACTGGACTGGTATTTGCTATAAAATAAATAACGGTAGAGAAGAAAACTATAGAAATGTACAAGAGCATCTATCAGTAGCGTTTGTTTGCCCTTTGTCACCAGTGGCTTTGGTATTTCCGTGTCTGACACTGCATAAACTTTTCTCTGGTATGAAAGGATAGATACGCCTTTCTAAAGTTGTGTATCATAATTGTATCAAGTTTTATTTTCTATGATTTCTAGAAACAAATGTAATAAATATTTTTAAAATCTCCTTTCTACTGGTTATGTAAATAAGTCAAATAAATATATGAAATCAGTGCAGATAAGAATCTTGACCTTGACTGAAGGTAAGGAACTAAATGAAATGAATGAGGAATCCTCATCAGAAATGATGTTGAAACCAAAATGTCTTGTGATCAGCTGTGAAGTATGAGGATAATGAGTCAAATGCTATGCTTAATTGACTGTATTGGACTGGACTCCAGGTTATTCTTACATTGGAATCACTCACTCATCTTCCAGTGTGCTTTCTGGAATAGAAAAGAAATAAATAGGAAAGAGCTCCCATACCAGGAGCATTGCTCCATGGGAGTGTGAATGACAATTTGTCTTGTATCGGTAGTAGAAATGAGATTGAGGACTGTTTTTGTTTTGTTTTGTTTTGTTTGTTTTTTTGTTTTGAGACAGTGTTTTGCTCTGTTGCCCAGGCTAGAGGGCAATGGCACAATCTCAGCTCATTGTAAACTCCACCTCCCGGGCTCAAGCGATTCTCCTGCTTCCACCTCCTGAGTAGCTGAGACTACAGATATGCACCACCATGCCTGGCTATTTTGTATTTTTAGTAGAGGTGGGGTTTCACCATGTTGCCCAGGCTGGTCATGAACTCCTGACCTCAGGTGATGCACCTCCCTCAGCCTCCCAAAGTGCTGGGATTACAGGTGTGAGTCACTGTGCCTGGCAGTGAACTGTTGCTCAACCCTTTTGTTTTAATGACATCCACATTGCTGAGTCTTAAAAAAGATTGGACATGGATCTGAGTCATGACACCAAATTGAAAAAAAAAAGGGATTGGACATATCATAAATTGTCTTTTTTTTTTTTTTTTTTTTTTTGAGACGGAGTTTCGCTCTTGATACCCAGACTGGAGTGCAATGGCACGATCTCGGCTCACCGCAACCTCCGCCTCCTGGGTTCAGGCAATTCTCCTGCCTCAGCCTCCTGAGTAGCTGGGATTACAGGCACGCGCCACCATGCCCAGCTAATTTTTTGTATTAGTAGAGATGGGGTTTCACCATGTTGACCAGGATGGTCTCGATCTCTTGACCTCGTGATCCACCCGCCTCGGCCTCCCAAAGTGCTTGGTTTACAGGCTTGAGCCACCGCGCCCGGCCTGTCTTTTTTTTTTTTTTTTAGATAAAGTGTTGCTCTGTCATCCAGGCTGGAGTGCAGTGGTGTGATCTTGGCTGACTGCAACCTCCCCCTACCAGGTTCAAGTGATTCTTGTGCCTCAGCCTCCTGAGTAGCTAGGATTACAGGCACCGGCTGCCACTCCTGGCTTATTTTGTATTTTTAGCAGAGGCAGGGTTTCGCCATGTTTGGCTAGGCTGGTCTCCAACTCCTGTCCTCAAATGATCTGCCCACCACTGCCTCCCAAAGTACTAGGGTTATGGATGTGAGCCACCATGCCTAGCCCACTAAACTATCCTTTTAGCTAGCTAGTTTTGAAAGAATATTTTGTCCTAGGTCAGGCATGGTGGCTCACATCTGTAATCCCAGGACTACGAGACCGATGTGGGAGGATTGCCTGAGCACAGGAGTTCGAGACTAGCCTGGGCAACATAGTGAGACCCTGTCTCAAAAAAAACACACACACACACATATATATATATATACACACACATATATGTATATTTTGTCTTACAAAAGCTAAACATGTATTAAGTGTATAGTAGTCCTGTCTGTACCTTCCAGTAATAGCCAGTTTCTCTCCTTCATCTGACTGAAAATTATTTATAAAGGGACCTAGGTCTTCTGTTGGCAATTGCATTCAGCAGTTCTGCATTTACAGGTTGAGTGTCTCTTATCCAAAATGCTTGGGACTAGAAGTGTTTTGGATTTTGGATTTTTTTTTTTTTTTTTTAATTTGCACTTCAACTTACTGGTTGAAATCCAAAAATCCAGAATGCTCCAATGGGCAAGTTTTGGATTTTGGATTTTCAGATTTGGGATGCTCAACCAGTATAAATTTGCATTCCAAAACAAAAGTGAGGCTAAACTTGTATTTTCTTCATCTGGGAAACACTTATGGCTCCATATGATAAGTTAATTTTCCTGGCTGTGTTAGCTAATACCAGTTTGTACATGTTTCTTCATAAACACCAGTGGATAAATGATTCAAGGTGGACTCTTCAAGCTGTTTTGAGACTCAGGGACACACCACCTAACTAGGGACTTAACCTGAAATAAATAATTACCTTAGCATAGAATTCAGATCATGTTTTGTTGTTCACGAATGGAGGAAGTTTCTCTTTGGCAAATTTACAAAGCCTGAAAGCAACCTTATCCTCCACATAAAAGTATCATCGCTTCCTAAATTTTTGCCTAAAAGAAATAATAAAGGATCATTATTTTTATTATAATGTAAAACCAACACTCTTCCATAATGGAAAAGGAAGCTAAATAATCAAGATTGTTCTTTAAAATGTTTTTCTTCATGGTTTCATGTTGTATATAATAACCAGACTCCTATTATACTAATAAAAAAAAATCCTGATTGATTCCTGAATCTTCATGGTTTCATATTGTAGGTAATAACTGGACAGCCATTATGCCAGTTTTAAATCAACCAAAAAATTGGTAACAGCAATAGTACATCAATACTTAAAACTTCACCAGTTGCTCCAGGCTGCATGAATTAACACAAACTGGTATTTGCACTGGAATGTATATTGTGGTCAATTTACACTTAAAAAATAAGAATGTGTGTGTATAATACAAAATAGAATACATATAAATGTTTTATAGCCACCCATGTGCACTGATAACTGACGTGCATGTGCCTTTTTGAAACCAAAGCAGATCTGGAGTGTACCGTGTAGTTTTTTATTTCAGACGTAAGAAGAAATAAAACCACACTGGAAGAACGACAAAGCTGAGTATGGGCAGCTTCTCATCTTTGTAAATTCGAAAGCATTTGCCTACTCAGCAAAGGATAACTTTAAGGCTTTCTTTGTTCAGTGAAATCTGCTTTCCCACTTTGTGTAGGGTAGAACTTAGTTTTGGATCATGAACACTTTGGAAAATCTGAGAGAGAAGTATAGACATTGCTTTCAGGAGAAGGAAAGCGGGAACGTGTGTATCCATATATGTGTGTGTTACAAATTCATGCAAACTTTTTATACAGTTTTAGGGGCTTCAGTGTATTCAATAAGACCCCCTACTCTAGGTAAGTGCTTTCCAAACTTTACGTAAGAGTCACCTGGTGATTTTAAACTGCAGGATGTATTTCAGGAGGTCCAGGTAGCATCTGAAATACTGCATTTCTAACTAACTCCCAGAGGGTACATGAGCCTGGTACACACGAAGCAGCCAGGTTCCAGACCTGTACTGGCCAACACAGTGACCACTAGCCATGTGGCTACTTAAACTTGACTTAAGCTCCTCTGCCACAGTTTCAGTTTCCCCATAGCCAAATGTGTGACTAGTGGCTCTTTGGTGTACAGCACTGACCCAGTTAATAAATCAGTCACCCTAGATACAAAGGAGAGTCTATATTGATCAGATGTGATACTGTTGCAGGCCAAGAGTGGTGGCTCACGCCTGTAATCCCAACACGTGGGAGGCCGAGGCAGGCGAATCACCTGAGGTCATGAATTCGAGAGCAGCCTGACCAACATGGTGAAACCCCATCTCTACTGAAAATAGAAAATAGCTAGGCATGGTGGCACATGCCTGTAATCCCACCTACTCAGGAGGCTGAGGCAGAATTGCTTGAACGCAGGAGGTGAAGGTTGCAGAGAGCCGAGATCGCACCATTGCACTCCAGCCTGGGCGACAGAGTGAGACTCTATCTCAAAAAAAAAAAAAGATATAATACAGTTGCAGATGTTGCAGAATTTCTGCTCCTTAGTTCAGCTATATCCAGGTTCTTGTGTCATGACCAGGAAAAGTTAGGCATGTAGACACTGAGGGATGAGGGGAACAGAATTTATTGGGCAAAAAAGGAAAAGGAAAAAAACTCAGCAAAGTGAGAGGGATTTCTGCTAACAGGCCCCCTCCTCACAGATTGATTCCAGGCCACACAGGCTCCTTCCCCAAGCAAGGAGCACGAACTTCTTGGCTCCACCCCGTTGTCCCAGTGCTGAGGCTGGACCAAGATTCTCCTGGGACCCTCCCCTCTTGTCTTCCTCCTGCATCTATCAACACCTGGAGATGCTGATGATTACAGGCAAACAATGAATGTGCAAAAGGGATTATGTTGTAATTAGGTCTAGGCTCATATTGACGATCTAAGATTTTACACTTAGAGCCTTCCTCAAGCTCACTTCCATGCTTCTTATTTTTGGGCTTCCTCCAGGATCACTAATAATCATTTTTGTTTGTTTGAGATGTAGTCTCACTCTATGTCACCCAGGCTGGAGTGTAGTGGCGGGATCTCGGCTCACTACAACCCTCACCTCCTGGGTTCAAACAGTCCTCTCACCTCAGCCTCCCTAGTAGCTGGGACCACAAACGTGTGTCACCATGCCTGACTAGTGTTTTTGTATTATTGGTAGAGAAGGAGTTTCTCCATGTTGGCCACGATGGTCTCGAACTCCTGGGTTCAAGTGATTCACCCGCCTCAGCCTCCCGAAGTGCTGGGATTACAGGCATGGGTCACTGCACCCTGCCTTTTCTTTCTTTCCTACTCTTCTCCAAAAGTTTCATCAAAGCATTCTTAAGGCACTGTGTGGCCTTATGACTCTATACAGGAAATTTATCCTCCACCCCCAAAAAAGTCAGAATTGTTGTAATTAAAAACTCCTTGGCTGTAGCTTTTTATGAAAGCAGCGGCTTCAAAAGGCAGGAATGTCTAGAGAGTCCATATTACTGTGTTGTCCTATGGGTATGCTGTGTTGATTTTCTGTTACAGCTTATCCAGCTGTGCTAGACTCCTGGAAAGTACCCAGTATATAAAAAGAGATGACAACAGGAAACCATGATAGGAGACATTATTCAAAGCCTCTGTCTCCTTATGCATATTTACAGTTCCCTCAAAAGCTCTACATGGATCTGTAGAGCAGCTCCGTCCAATACAAAATACAATGTGAGCCATGTACATATAATTGAAATTTTCTAGTAGCCTTATTAAGAAAAGGAAAAACAAGTAAAATTAATGATGTAATTTCTATAAAGGAATGTATCCAAAATATCGTTTCAACTCAATATTTTACGTTCTTTTATTTTTGGTACTGTCTTAAAAAGCCAGTGTGTATTTTACACTTAAAATATATATCGATTTGGACTAGCTGTATTTTTAGTGCTCAGTAGCCACTTGTGGCCAGTGGCTACCACTGTTGGACAGTCTATAGAAAGGTCACTTGTTCTTTGTCACATGTCACCAATACAATGGTAAATTTGAGTATTAAGGTTTGAGTTTTTAAATTGGGAATATGTAGGTCGGAAGTACAACTAGCTGAATATGATTTTGAAATGTTTACTGGATTGTTAAGTTTTATACTGATTGGGAGTAAATACTTTTGCCATGGGAGCACATAAATATGATTGTTATCAGGTTCTGAAATATTTCAGAGTGTTTGAAATTTTCCTTAAGCAATTCAGATAACACCCTATAATTTTCTTTCACCTATTAATAATGCAAAGCGAATCCTTAGTGCAGCCTCTATTTCAATTCATTTTATTTTTATTATTTATTTATTTTTGAGACAGGGTCTCTCTCTGTTGCCCAGGTTGGAATGCAGTGGTGAGATCTCACCTCAGTGCAAGCTCTGCCTCCCGGGTTCGAGTGATTTTCATGCCTCAGCCTCCCAAGTAGCTAGGATTACAGGTGTGAGCCACCGTGCCTGGCCTTCTATTTAGATTTTAAACTCCCAGTTCATGGAATATAAATTGAGGTTTGGGAGATGAGAATAAGGATAGAGTCAGAAGTAAAAGAAAATTGTGAGAACAGTTAGCACGTGAAGCTGAGAACTCAGGTCATACAGGATGGCAAGGTGATTAGGCAGGGCTGAGGTTTTGTGTTTGCTTTTATTAATGATAGCTTTATTGAGGTATAATTCATATACCATACAATTCACTCATTTAAGTGTACAAAGGATTTTGGTATATTTGGAGTTGCACAATCATTATCAGAATCATTTTTACATTTTTATCATTTCAAAAACTTCAAACGCATTAACACTGACTTCCCATTATCACCTCAGTCCCCGCCCCTGGCAGCTGCTACTTTATATCTCTGCTGATTGGTCTCTTCCAGTCACTTGATACAAATGAAATTATACAGTATGTGGGACTGACTTTCACTTAGCATAATGCTTTCAAGGTTTATCCAGCTTGTGATGTAAAAGTACTTTATTCCTTTTTTTAGGCAAATAATACTCCATCTATGAATATACCACATTTGATTTAATCAACTAATAGACATTTGGGTTGTTTCCACCTTTTGGCTTTTATGAATAATGCTGCTATAAACATTTTGGTATGAGTTTTTGTATGGTCATACGTTTTCATTTCTCTTGAGTATATAACTAGGAGAGGAATTGCTGTGTCATATGATAACTGTGTTTACTCTTTGAAGAACTACCAGACTGTTTTCCTAAGTAGCAGCATCATGTTACATTCCCACTAGGAGGGTGTGAGAGTTCCATTTCTCCACATCGTCACCAACACTTGTTGTTATCTGTCTTTGTGATTGTAGCCATCCTTTTGGATATAAAGTGGTTTCTCAGCTGGATGCAGTGGCTCACACCTGCAATCCCAGCACTTTAGGAGGTTGAGGCGGGCAGATCACTTGAGGTCAGGAGTTCAAGTCCAGCCTGGCCAACATGGTGAAAACCCATCTCTACTAAAAATACAAAAATCTAGCCGGGCATGGTGGCAGGCGCCTGTACTCCCAGCTACTCGGAAGGCTGAGACAGGAGAATTGCTTGAACCCAGGAGGCAGAGGTTGCATGATTGCATCACTGCACTCCGGCCTGGGCGACAGAGCAAGACTGTCTCAAAAACAAAAATAGGCCGGGCACAGTGACTCACGCCTGTAATCCCAGCACTTTGGGAGGCCAAGGTGGGCAGATCACAAGGTCAGCAGATCGAGACCAGCCTGGCCAACAGGGTGAAACCCTGTCTCTACTAAAATACAAAAAATTAGCAAGATGTGGTGGCACACGCCTGTAGTCCCAGCTACTTGGGAGGCAGAGGTTGCAGTGAGCCGAGATCAGGCCACTGCACTCCAGCCTGGCAACAGACCGAGACTCCGTCTCAAAACAAACAAACAAACAAACAAAAAAACACACACACACATGCAAAAATAAAAATAAATTTAAAAATAAAAATAAAATAGTTTCTACTCAGGTTTTAATTTGCATTTCCATAATGACTATGTGGAATATTTTTTGTGTGCTTATTGGCCATTTATCTATTCTTTGAAGAAATATCTGTTGAGATCTTTTGCACATTTGGAAGGTGTTATTTGTCTTTATGCTGTTGAATTCTGAGAGTTCTTTGTATGTTCTAGGTACAAATCCTTTACCAGGTGTATGATTGGCAAATATTTTCTCCCATTCTGTGGGTTATCTACTTTCTTTCTTTCTTTCTTTTTTGAGACAAGATCTTACTGTTGTCCAGGCTGAAGAATGGTAACATGATCACGGATCACTGAGGCCTCAACCTCCCAGGCTCAAAAGTAGCTGGGGCTACAGACACATGCCACTACAGGCTAATTTTTGTATTTTTGGTAGAACTCAAGCCATCCGCCTCCCTCAGCCTCACAGAGTGCTGAGATTACAGGTCTGAGCCACTGAGCCTGGTCTAGCTTTACTCTCTTGAGGGTTGGGTTGTTTTTTGTTTGTTTGAGATAGTCTTACTCTGTCGCCAGGTTGGAGTGCAGTGGCACGATCTCGGCTCACTGCAACCTCCCCCTCCCGGATTCAAGCAATTCTCCTGCCTCAGCCTCCCAAGTACCTGGGACTATAGGCACGCACCACCATTACAAACAAAATCTTAATAAAGAATATCTTCTGAAGACTTTAAAACCTAACCTTCGGCCCAGGCACGGTGGCGCACACCTGTAATCCCAGCACTTTGGGAGGCCTAGGCAGGCAAATCACTTGAGGTCAGGAGTTCAAGACCAGTCTGGCCAACATGGTGAAACGCTGTTTCTACTAAAAATGCAAAAATTAGCTGGGCGTGGTGGCGGGCGCCTGTAGTCCCAGCTACTCGTGAGGCTGAGGCACAAGAATCGCTTGAACCTGAGAGGTGGATGTTGCTGTGAGCCAAGATCACACCACTGCACTCCAGCCTGGGTGACAGAGCAAGATGCCATCTCAAAACACACAACAACAACAACAGAAAAAACACTTAGGCACACTTGGGAGCACTTTTGTTTCAACTCGGGTCAACTCCAGCAGCCTCTGAGAGCTGCAAATGGGGAACATAACTCTCCTCAGCCCAGCACCCACGTTTATTCTTTGCTAGCCACATTCATCCTGTTTTCTACATTTCTCTCTTCCTGTTTACAAAATTAATTTTCAACATAGAAGATCTTACTACCTGTTTTGGCCTAGACAGAAGTGTTTCACTACCAGAAAGCTTAGCCGTCAAGCTGACACAGAGTCATTCCACTTAACACGTTAGCCGCCTTCCAGTAGCTTATCCCTTTGGAAAGATGATGGAGTCTTAGTTGGTCCTTTTTTCTGATAATAATATCTGTCTAATAAACTGGAGCTAAAGTCTGTTTCTTTCCTGTGCTATCCTGGCTTTTTAGGATCCGTGCACATTAATTAGGAGGAAGTCATGATGTGGAAAACTCCCAAAAGTGAAAATCCAAATTAAATAAAGCACAGGAGGCTGCTGTGGTGAAGGGGAAAGGACATCAAAGCGGGAGTCAAAGCACACAGGTTGAAGTCCTGGCCCTGCCGCTGACTGTTGCTCAGAGACCTTCAGAGAGCCACATCCCTCCTCTGGGCCTCAGTTTTCTCCAGAGATTCCCTCGATGCTAACTGTTGCAGAGTTTTCCATGGAGTGCACCCCTCACATTGGACTACCTGAAGTAGTTCATCAGATGGCCTCTCACTCCTTCCCACCGTAATCAATATTGTCATCAACTCCATGGCACGTGTCTCCTTGTGGACCCATCACAGCACCATCAGTTCCCACTGCTGCAGGCTAAGGAAGAAGCCTGTACAGGCTCCCATCTGGGTGGGGTTGCCTGGCCATAGAGGTATGAAAACAGAGTGATGCCAAGTAGGATCATCTTCCCTCCAGAACTTGAGCCCAATCTTCCAGGAGTTGTCATCTATGCTTAGAGCAATAACCCATTTTCTCTTCTCTCTTAGCATATGAATTGTTCACTACTTTGAAAAATTGCTTGGCCGGGCGAAGTGGCTCACGCCTGTAATCCCAACACTTTGGGAGGTGGAGGCAAGTGGATTACCTGAGGTCAGGAGTTCCAGACCAGCCTGGCCAACATGGTGAAACCCCACCTCTACTAAAAATACAAAAATTAGCTGGGTGTGGTGGTGTGTGCCTGTAATCACAGCTACTCTGGAGGCTAAGGCAGGAGAATTGCTTGAGCTGGAAAGGCGGAGGTTGCAATGAGCTGAGATCGTGCCAATGCACTCCAGCCTGGGTGACAGAGCTAAATTCCATCTCAAAAAAAAAAAATTGCAATATACATTCATAACTAAGTCCACCTTCAAATAACACAATACTGCTTCATGAGTAGTACAGGTCCTTCATGAATAGTACAGATACTTTATAACAGTATTTGCTGGCCATGCACGGTGGCTCATGTTTATAATCCCAGTACTTTGGGAGGCCAAGGTGGGCAGATCACTTGAAGTCAGGAGTTCAAGACCAGCCTGGCCAACATGGTGAAAATCCCTCTCTACTAAAATACAAAAATTAGCCAGGCACGGAGGCAGGTGCCTGTAATCCCTGCAACTTGGGAGGCTGAGGCAGGAGAATCACTTGAACCTGGGAGGTGGAGCTTGCAGTGAGCCGAGATCGCACCATTGTACTCAGGCCTGGGCAACAAAGCGAGACTCTGTCTAAAAAATAAACACAAACAAACCAAACAGTATTGGCAACTCCTTTCTACTGCTTTCTAAAGCAAAGAAACAAGGCTTTCATTGATTTCACATTTCCATCCTATAATCACCCATTTCCTTGTTGCTATTATTACTTTGAATGGTCATCTATTAGATCAGTTAGTAAGAAAAGTAAAAGGTTATTTTTATTCTTTCTCTGATTCTCTTCCTTTCTTGATGTGCATGAGAGTTTCTGGTCTATATCATTTTCATTTTTTTGCTGAGGAACTTTTTTTTTTTTGAAGCGGAGTCTCACTCTGCCACCGAGGCTGGAGTGCAGTGGCGCGATCTTAGCTCACTGCAACCTCCGCCTCCTGAGTTCAAGCAGTTCTCTTGTCTCAGCCTCCGGAGTAGCTGGGATTAGAGGCACGCACCACCACGCCTGACTAATTTTGTATTTTTGGTAGAGACGGGGTTTCAACATGTTGGTCAGGCTGGTCTTGAACTCCTGACCTTGTGATCCACCCACCTTGGCTTTCCAAAGTGCTGGGATTACAGGCTCGAGCCACCATCCCCAACTGGAACTTCTTTTAACACTTTTTGCAAGGCAGGTGTACTGGCAATAAATTCTCTAAGTTTTTGATTTTGAAAGTCTCTTTCTCCTTCACTTTTGGATGTAGAGAATTCTAAGTTGGTGGGTTTTTTCTTGCAACACTTTAAATATTTCACTCCATTCTTTATATTTTCATGGTTTCTGATGAGAAGACCAATGTAATTCTTTTTTTTTTTTGAGACGGAGTTTAGCTCTTGTTACCCAGGCTGGAGTGCAATGGCGTGATCTCGGCTCACCGCAACCTCCGCCTCCTGGGTTCAGGCAATTCTCCTGCCTCAGCCTCCTGAGTAGCTGGGATTACAGGCACGCGCCACCATGCCCAGCTAATTTTTTTTTTTTTATATTAGTAGAGACGGAGTTTCACCATGTTGACCAGGATGGTCTCGATCTCTTGACCTCGTGATCCACCCGCCTCGGCCTCCCAAAGTGCTGGGATTACAGGCTTGAGCCACCGCGCCCGGCCAAGACCAATGTAATTCTTATGCTTGCTCATCTATAGGTAAGGTGTTTTTCTGGCTTCTTTCAAGTTTTTATCTTTGATTTTCTGCAATTTGAATATGATATGCTAAAATATAGTTTTTATAATATTTATCCTGCTTAGTCTTCTCTGAGGGTTCTGGATACAATGGTTTGAATGGGTCTCCCAAAATTCGTGTGTTGGAAACTTGATCCCCAATATGGAAGTGTTGGAGGGGGGACTTTAATTTTTAATAGGTGATTAGGTCATGAGGACAGAGCCAGAGCCATTACCTGAGGAGTGAGTTTGTTACCACTAGAGTGAATTCCTTATAAAACGCGGAGTCCGCGTTTCTCTTGCATTCTCTCTCTCATCCGCTCCTGCCTTCCCACCTTCTGCCATGGGACGACGTAACAAGAAGGCCCTTGCCAGCTGCCACCTCTTTGATCTTGAACTTCCCAGCCTCTAAAACTGTGAGAAACAAATTTCTGTCCATTATAAATTCAACAGTCTCAGATATTCTTTAATAGCAGCCCGAAAATGACTAAGACACTGGATGTGGTTTGATGTCTGTCATTAATTTTGGGAAAATTTAGAGCCATTATTCAAATATTTCTTCTGTTCTCTATTCTTCTGGTTTTCCAATACATGTATCTTACACTTTTTCATATTGTCCACAATTCTCGAACATTCCATTCAGGTTTTCTTGTTTTATTTTTCTCTTTGTATTTCAATTTGGGAAGTTTCAGTTAACGTAACTTCAGGTTCACTGATTGTGTCTAGTCCACTGACAAGCCCATCAGAGACATTCCTCTTTTCTGTTGTGGTGTTATTTCTACAATTTCTAGCATTTCCTTTTATTATTTCTTAGAGTTTCCATCTCTCTGCACACATTATGCATCTGTTCTTTCATGTAATCTACTTTTCCCATGAGAGCCCTTAACATATTAATCATAGTTATTTTCAGTTCCAAAATCTGTGACCTAGCTGAGTCTGGTCTGATGGTTGCTTTTTTTTTTTCCTTGCCTTAAAACATAGTATGCCATGTGATTTTTTTACAGAAATATGGGCATTATTTATCAGGTAGGAGGAACTGAGATTAGTAGGCAGATAGTGTGAGGTTTTGTGTTAATCTGGCTAGGAGTTGGACTGCGTTTAAATTTGTTGCTGTAGGTATTGGAGGCTTTAATTTATTCGAGTGTCCTAGTTTTTGTCTCCCCTGTTGTCTTCGTGTTTCTGTAAAAACTCCTTAAATGGAATCATTACCTTGCAGCTCCTTCAGCTGGAATCCATTGTTATTATGCTGGAGCCCTGTTGATGTGGTGGTAAGGTACGTAAGGAAAATACAAATCATTCTATAATTCTGTCATTAAAGCTCGTGCTTGTATCTCTGGGCTGTGACTTTTTCCTCCTTAGGTGAGACAGAAAGGCTAGAGGGGCTGAATTTGGGTAACTTCCCTAAGTCAGATAAGGCTCTGAAAAGTTTTTGCCCTGCTAACTAGGCCTTTGATAGAACACTGTGGCATATTTTAGAATGGTTAATTTTCCTCTTACCCTGCCAGAAGCAAGTGTTCCTTCTTGATTCTTTATAGTAAAAATCTGGTTGGGTTCCTAGAAGTAAAACTCACTAAGACTCCAACCCACGGGATTTTCTCACCTTTTTTTTTTGAGATGGAGTCTCACTCTGTTGCCCAGGCTGGAGTGCAGTGGCCTGATCTCAGCTCACTGCAACCTCTTCCTCCCAGATTCAAGCAGTTCTCCTGCCTCAGCCTCCAAGTAGCTAGGATTACAGGTGCCCACCACCAGGCCTGGCTAATTTTTTAAAAATTTTTAGTAGTGGGCCGGGCGCAGTGGCTCACGCCTATAATCCCAGCACTTTGGGAGGCCGAGGCGGGTGGGTCACGAGGTCAAGAGATCGAGACCATCCTGGTCAACAAGGTGAAACCCCGTCTCTACTAAAAAATACAAAAATTAGCTGGGCATGGTGGCGCACGCCTGAAGTCCCAGCTACTCGGGAGGCTGAGGCAGGAGAATGAGAATTGCTTGAACCCAGGAGGCAGAGGTTGCAGCGAGCCGAGATTGCGCCATTGCACTCCAGCCTGGGTAACAAGAGCAAAACTCCGTCTCAAAAAAAAAAAAAATTTTTTTAGTAGAACTGGGCATGGTGGCTCATGCCTGTAATCCCAGCACTTTGGGAGGCTGAGGTGGGTGGATCACCTGATGTCAGGAGTTCAAGACCAACCTGACCAACAAGGTGAATCCCCATCTCTACTAAAAATACAAAAATTAGCCGGGGGTGGTGGCACGTGCCTGTAATCCCAGCTACTCGGGATGCTGAGGCAGGAGAATCGCTTGAACCCGGGAGGTGGATGTTGCAGTGAGCCAAGGTCGTGCCATTGCACTCCAGCCTGGGTGACAGAGTGAGTCCACCGTCTCAAAAAAAAAAATTTTTTTTAGTAGAGATGGGGTTTCACTATTTTGGCCAGACTGGTCTTGACCTCCTGACCTCAAGTGATCCACCCACTTTGGCCTCCCAAAGTGTTGGGATTACAGGCGTGAGCCACCACCGGAGTTTCTCACTCTTATGTTGGTCCACACCCAGCCTTTAGCCATTCATCAGTTACTATGTAAGTGTTCCTGCCAGTGTGGCGATGTTCCAGGTAAACTGACTTCATCTGTGATTCTCTTGATTTTTTTGTCCCTCCAGATTTTGAGGTGATGGTTTGCCTTGCAACCTCAACTCTCTCATGGGTCCCAGAAAAATCATTAGAGTCATTGATTTTCAGTTTTTCAGCTTCCTTTCTGTAAGAACATGAGTGGCAAATTCTAAGCTCTTTCCATGTCAGATATGAAATTGGAATGTGTTTTTCAAATATATGTGTAATTATATATAATTAGTCTCTCCTAATTGGAATAAATGTCATGATGCTAATGCTGTTCAGTCACCATTTTAGTAATCCTAAACCTCCTAAAATACCTTGTCAAGAGTGTGATGTGATTTCTAATTTATGTTTCTGCAACTCTATATATTAATATATATACATATACACATATATACGTATGTGTTATGTATCTATAGATCTATGTGTGCACATATATACATATCTGTGTGTGTATGTATACATGCACACATACATTTTTTACATGGGTACAATGTGTGTATAATACTATGCTGTAACTTCTTTTTCCATTTAATATTCTCCATACTGCCTTTTTCTTGAAAAGCTAGATTTAGGGCAGGTGTGGTGGCTCATGCCTGTAAATCCCAGCATTTTGGGAGGCCGAGGCAGGTGGATCACTGAGGCCAGGAGTTTGAGACCAGCATGGCCAACATGGTGAAACCCCATCTCTACTAAAAATACAAAAAAAAAAAAAAAAATTAGCAGAGTGCAGTGGTGCATGCCTGTTGGGAGGCTACTCGGGAGGCTGAGGCAGGAGAATCGCTTGAACCCGGGAGGCGGAGGTTGCAGTGAGCCGAGATCGCGTCACTGCACTCCAGCCTGGTGACAGAAGGAGAGTGCATCTCAAAAAAGAAAAAACGTTGGCAGACTAAACACACACCTCCATCTTCTGTCCTTCCCAAGGTCTCACTGAATTATGGAATTACAAGAAAGAACCAGCAAGTGGAATCTTATCCATGGAGAAAAAGAAGAGGAATTTGCACTCAGCCCAACACACGGTATGTAATGAAGGAAATGTGGCAACTGGCAAACCCATGGTCAACAAAAAGAGCAGGGCTGTGCCAGGAAGCCTTCTTTAGGGTAATTCATTAAGGAAGCATGCTTGGAATTGCAGGGACTATCCTCTCCCTCCTCTTCTCTTGCACCAGGATTCATTTAACAAATACTTGTTGAGCACATTGCAAAGCACTAGGCACTGTTTTGAGTGTATTGCCCTCAGGATAAAGCTCATGGACAGTTTTCTAAAGCAGGTGGACAGGCAGCCCCAGGAGGGCACCCAGTGAAGTGTTTCATGCCCAGGTGAAGGAGAGCAGAGCTTGCGCTGCCTTGAGAACTCCACAGCAGACGTGGGTGGGGAGCAGGACAGGCAGCTCTGCCTAGGAAAGAAACACACTAAACCTGTTCCATTGGAAATACAACCCTCCTGAATGTAGCAATTGTGGGGTTCCCCAGACTGCTCACCCACACATCTTTTATTTAGTGAAGTATGCCCTGCCACTTACATGGAAGCTGCCAGCTCTCCCCTCAGGGAGAGGCTTGCTGGAAAACAGATCACTGCTATAGAAACACACGCCCACCTCAGCCCAGACTAACCAATGGAGGGCTTTGCTGCTGCCTATGAGTGAATGTCAGACCTCTCTAGACAGCAGGAAAGGCCATAGGAGCGTGGAAGAAAAGGACCGGGTGGGCATGGTGGCTCACTTTGGAAGGCTGAGGCAGGTGGAGCTCTTGAGCCCAGGGGTTCAAGGCCAGCCTGGCCAACAGGGTGAAACTGTGTCTCTACTAAAAATGCCAAAAAAAAAAAAAAATTGGCCAGGTGTGGTGGCACATGTCTGTAGTCCCAGCTACTCGGGAGGCTGAGGTGGGAGACTTATGTGAGCCTGGGAGGTCGAGGCTGCAGTGAGCTGTCTTTGCACTACTGCACTTCAGCCTGGGTAACACGAATGAGACCCCATCTCAAAAAAGCAAACAACCACAAAACCAAACAAAAATGAAAATAAAGGACCAAGATGAACTAACTCAGCAACAGACCCCCATTAGAAATAGCAATGCCTCGGGAAACAAGAGAATTTCCAATTGCCCTAATTAATGTACATGGTATAGTGTGGCAGAATGCAAATGCACTGTACCATGTATTATTATTAAGATACATGGCATAGTGCAAAAAGTCTTCAGTGAAAGGGCATTAATCAGACAACTGAATGAGTGATTGCCAAAATACTGTAAGAGACTGGGAAAATGATCAAGGGGATTAGCTGCGAACCAAGTAATCGGGAGGACACAGTAGAGGAAGTCTCAGAACATAAATCAGAGAGCCAGCAGATGGAAGATATTTTAAGGTAAAGAAGGAGGAACAAAGACAAGAGTGTGGGAAAATAAATAACAGAAGAAAATTTCCCATAACTTGGGGAAAAATACCTCAAAGTATCAAACGGGACTAATTAAAAAGGTCCACACATTCTACTGAGATTTCAGAAATCCGAAAGTCTTCAGTAGCGGGAGTTGAAAAACCATGTCACTTGAAAAGTATCCAAATTCAGACTGCTTTGAGATTTCTCATCACCAAGTGCTGGAAGGAATTGGAAAAACATCCTCAAAGATGGAGGAGAAAAGTGTTAGACCTAAAATTCCATACTTAACTAAGGCATCCATCAAATGTGAAGATAAAATAAAGATATTTTCGGGCATAAATATATTCAAAACAGCCTAATCTTTCATGAGAAATTTCTTGAGGGGATTTTCCAGAAAAAAATCTAAATAAATCCCCAAAAGGAAGATGACATGGGAGTAGCAACTAGAAATTGAAGTATAGGGTCAGGTACAGTGGCTCACGCCTGTAATCCCAACATTTTGTGAGTCTGAGGCGGGAGGATCACTTGAGCCCAGGAATTTTAGACCAACCTGGAAAGCATAGGCACAGTGGCACATGCCTGTAGTCCCAGCTACTTGGGAGGGTGAGGTGGGAGGATCCTTGAGCTCAGGAGGTCAAGGCTGCCGTGGGCTGAGGTCATGCCACTGCACTCCTCCAGCCTGGGTGACAGAGCCACAACCTTGTATTAGTCTGTTCTTATGCTGCTATAAATAACTGTCCAAGACTGGGTTATTGATAAGGGAAAGAGGTTTAATTGACTCATGGTTCCACATGGCTGGGGAGGCCTCAGGAAACTTACAACCGTAGCAGAAGAGGAAGCAAACACATCCTTCTTCATATGATGGCAGAAAGGAGAAGTACCAAGCAAAAGAGGGAAAAGCCCCTTATAAAACCATTAGATCGGCTGGGCGCGGTGGCTCACGCCTATAATCCCAGCACTTTGGGAAGCCGAGGCGGGTGGATCACCTGAGGTCGGGAGTTCGAGACCAGCCTGACCAACATGGTGAAACCCTGTCTCTACTAAAAATACAAAAAAATTAGCTGAGTGTGGTGATATATGACTGTAATCCCAGCTACTCGGGAGGCTGAGGCAGGAGAACTGCTTGAACCCGGGAGGTGGAAGTTGCAGTGAGCCAAGATTGCACCACTGCACTCCAGCCTGGGTGACAGAGTAAGACTGTCTCAAAAAAAACACAAAAACAAAAAAAAACCACCATCAGATTCTGTGAGAACTCACTCACTTTCATGAGAATAGCAGCATGGAGGTGACTACACCCATAATTCGGTTATCTCCTCCTCGATCCCTCCCATGACACATGGGGATTATGGCAACTGCAATTTAAAACTAGATTTGGGTGGGGACACAGCCAAACCATATCAACCCTGTCTAAAAAAAAAAAGACTGGGTGTGGTGGCTCATGCCTGTAATCCCAGCACTTTGGGAGGCTGAGGCAGGTGGATCACTTGAGGTCAGGAGTTTGAGACCAGCCTGGGCAACCCCATCTCTACTAAAAAACAAAAATTAGCCAGGCATGGTGGCATTCACCTGTAATCTCAGCTACGTGGGAGGCTGAGGCAGGAGAATCACTTGAACCCAGGAGGCAGAGGTTGCAGTGGGCCAAGATCACACCACTACACTCTAGCCTGGGCAACAGAGTGAGATTCTGTCAAAAAAAAAGGAGAGAGAGAGAGAGAAGGAAGGAAGGAAAGAAAAAAAGAAAAAGGAAGAAAGGAAAAAAGAAAAGTACAATACAATATATTAGTGATAGAAATAAAAAGGGGTACCTTAGACATTGATATTAGGAAGGTTCTCCTTTGATTGCCCAACTATTCATGAACTAGGGTTTTATGATTCAGGATGTCAAAAAAATATGAACTAGGGTTATATATGTATATTTTAATTGGTTCCAGCACACTAGTTCTGTAATAATAATGTTTGCATATTCACAGTTTTTATGATATTTGTTTGGTTTTCCTCTTTTAGGATTTATTTATTCATTCAACAGATGTTTGCTGAGCACCTATTACATGCTAGGAACTGTTCTTGGGAATGGGAAAACTCAAAGAACACAGCAAAACCCCCCTCATGGAATTACTTTCTAGTGAGGAAACTATGATAACATTTAAATATTCTGGGGAGACACTATTTCCCTAAATGTACACAACACTCCTGAAATCAAATGTGTGGGTTTTTTCCAACACCGACCAATCTCTGACACCAGCTGGCGGTCCTCCAATGTAATGCAATTCTGACTCTATCCACCTGTAGTTAATGTCAGAACCCACAAATTAAAAGTCCAGTCTCACAAAACTACCCCTATTTCAGATGCTAATGGCAAGCCCAGGTCTCCCACACTTCTGACCAGCTTGCTATACCACACAGCTTCCTGTGACGTCCATGGTTTTGACAATTTGCTAGAATGACTTGCAGAACCTAGGGAAACACTTTACTTACATTTACCAGTTTTTTGTAAAAGATGCAACTCAGAAACAGCTGACTAAAGAGATGCATAGGACAAGATGCACCTCGGCAGGGGGCAGGATGTGTTCCATGCCCCCTCCGGGCAGAACACCTTCCCAGCACCTTGATGTGTTCACCAGCTCAGAAGCTTTCAGAATTCAATACTTTTGGGGTTCTATGTAGGCCTCATTATATAGGCACGATTGATTAAATCATCAGCTCCTCTCCTTTGGGCATGGGGCCAGGCGTGCTGAAAGTTTCAGCCTTGTAGACACATGACTGGTTCCCCTGGCAGCCAGCCCAGATCCTGGGGTTATCTAGGGGCTAAAGTCACTTCATTCACTTAAATTCAGGTGTAGTTGAAAGGGGCTTCTTAAGAATTACCAAACACACTTTTTACCTCTTTTCACTTAGGAACTTTTATAGGTTTTAGGAGCACTGTGCCAAGAACATGTGATGAAGACCAATTTTTAAAAAGTATTATTGTTATTATTGGTGGGTTTTTTTGTTTTTTTTTTTTTTTAAGATGAAGTCTTTCTGAGTTGCCCAGGCTGGAGAGCAGTGGCGTGATCTAGGCTCACTGCAACCTCTGCCACTTGGGTTGAAGAGATTCTCTGCCTCAGCCTCCCAAGTAGCTGAGTCTTAGAAGGGCGCTGCCACATCCACCTAATTTTTTTTTTTAGATGGATTCTCGCTCTGTCGCCAGGGTTGGAGAGCAATGGCACGATCTCTCCCTGCAACCTCTGCCTCCCGGGTTCATGTGATTCTCCTACCTCAGCCTCTAAGTAGCTGGGATTACAGGTGCACACCACCACGCCCAGCTAATCTTTTTTATTTTTAGTAGAGACGGAGTTTCACCATGTTGGCCAGACTGGTCTCGAACTCCTGACCTCGTGATCCACCCGCCTTGGCCTCCCCAAGTGCTGGGATTACAGGCATGAGCCACCGTGCCTGGCTAATTTTTGTATTTTTTGTAGAGATGGGGTTTTGCCATGTTGGCCAAACTGATCTCAAACTCCTGGCCTCAAGTAATCCACCCTCCTTGGCCTGCCAAAGTGTTGGAATTACAGTCATGAGCCACTGCGCCTGGCTGAATTTTTAAAATTATAATTAATTGTATCACAAATACATACTATTAAGTCTTGATAAATGCTATGCAGGAAATTAAACAGTAAGGGAATGAATGGGTGGAAAGGAAGAGTTGTCTTTTTAGATAAGTTGCTCAGGGAGGTGACATCTGAGCTGATATCTGAACCAAGTGAGAGAATAAGTCATGAAGAGCAAACGCAAAGGTCCTGAGGCAGAAACATGCATGGCCTGCTGCAGCAAAGAGAAAATGTAACTTTAGATAGAAGTATAAATACAAGGCCCAGCGTGGTGGCTCCCAGCACTTTGGGAGGCTGACGCAGGCAGATCATGAGGTCAGGAGTTTGAGACCAGCCTGGCCAACATAGTGAAACCCCGTCTCTATTAAAAATACTAACATTAGCCAGCCATGGTGGTGCACGCCTGTAATCCCAGCTTCTTGGGAGACTGAGGCAGGAGAATCGCTTGAACCTGAAAGGTGGAGGTTGTGGTGAGCTGAGACAGCACCACCGCACTCCAGCCTGGTGACAGAGCGAGACTCTGTCTCAAAAAAAAAAAAAGGGAAGTATGGCCGGGCGCGGTGGCTCAAGCCTGTAATCCCAGCACTTTGGGAGGCCGAGGCGGGTGGATCACGAGGTCAAGAGATCGAGACCATCCTGGTCAACATGGTGAAACCCTGTCTCTACTAAAAATACAAAAATTAGCTGGATATGGTGGCATGTGCCTGTAATCCCAGCTACTCAGGAGGCTGAGGCAGGAGAATTGCCTGAACCCAGGAGGCGGAGGTTGCGGTGAGCCGAGATCGCGCCATTGCACTCCAGCCTGGGTAACAAGAGCAAAACTCCGTCTCAAAAAAAAAAAAAAGGAAGTATAAATACAGCATAAAAATATGATGTCTTGACAAAGTAAGAATATTTTTAACTAACAAAAGTGTGGAGGAAGCAAAAGGAATAAGGCAAGGCCAGGTGCAGTGGCTCACGCCTATAATCCCAACATTTCAGGAGGCAGAGGAACCCAAGAATTGGAGACCAACCTGGAAACACAGTGAGACCCCATCTCTACAACAGATAAAAAATAAGCTGAGCATGGTGGCACACCCCTATAGTACCAGCTACTACAGAATTTGAGGTGGGAGGATGACTTGAGCCCAGGAGGTCGAGGCTGCAGTGAGCTGCGATCACGCCGCTGCACTCCAGCCTGGGTAACAGGACAAGACCCTGTCTAGAAAAGACAAGACGAGAAGGGAAAAGAATAAATGCAATAACTTACCGATTTTCATACAGAGAAATCAATAGATACAATCTGGTATTTATAATTTAAGAAATGGGTGATGTCATATAGTATTTAAAGGGAAAAAAGGCAGCCATTAGAAGTAAAAATAGGAACCAACTAGAATCACTGGGAGGTCTATGGAAAGAATCAAGGGGATATATTACAAATAATAAATGGTTTATATTATATGGCAGGAAGTGAAAAATATTGTCCAAAGTTGATAAATTAATTGAGGGCTGTGCAGGCTCCAACCTGTCTGTGGTTTGGGGTTGCTCTCTGCCTCGTAAAGCAAAGTGGAAGGTTTGTTTTCTGGGAAGACAAAGTTGTTTTCTCTGAAAAAGCCTCCTACATGGTTGCCTTTGGCGTTTACCTGGAATAGGAGGGCCTCAACTGAAAACCCAGGCTTGTCAGAGATTGAGGCCTCATGAGTCTGGGTTTTCAGTTGAGGTCTAGAGAGAAGACAGGGATTTTAACCAGAAAATCCTGAGTTGGGTGTAGTTATGCCCAAACTCAGCCTGGGCTTCATGACTGTTGTACAAGCAGATTCTTTAATAATAATAATTTGTAAAAATACAGTGCCCAAACTTGATAAATTAGCATACAAAAGTAATACCAAGAAAGGATAATATTTACTATTATGATGATAATGAATTAAAACCAGAAACTGTGAATGGTGATTGATTCTGTATATGGACTGCTAATGTGTGGAGGGAGGAGAGACTTTCATTTTTCATTTCTGCACCTCAGTATGATTTGAGTTCTTTCTACCTCTTTTTTTTTTTTTAACCTTGCATGGATAACTGTAATTTAAAAATAGCTTTTTTTTTTTTTTTTTTGAGACGGAGTTTCGCTCTTGTTACCCAGGCTGGAGTGCAATGGCGCCATCTGGGCTCACCGCAACCTCCGCCTCCTGGGTTCAGGCAATTCTCCTACCTCAGCCTCATGAGTAGCTGGGATTACAGGCATGCGCCACCATGCCCGGCTAATTTTTTGTATTTTTAGTAGAGACGGGGTTTCACCACGTTGACCAGGATGGTCTCGATCTCTTGACCTCGTGATCCACCCGCCTCGGCCTCCCAAAGTGCTGGGATTACAGGCGTGAGCCACCACGCCCGGCCCAAAAATAGCTTTAAAGTAATATAGAAAATATATTCCCAGCACTTTGGGAGGCTGAGGCAGGTGGATTACTTGAGGACAGGAGTTCGAGACCAGCCTGGCCAACATGGTGAAGCCTCATCTCTACTCAAAAGACAAAAATTAGCTGGGCGTGGTGCCATGTACCCGTAGTCCCAGCTACTAGGGAGGCTGAGGCAAGAGAATCGCTTGAACCCAGGAGGCAAAGGTTGCAGTGAGCCAAGATCGTGCCACTGCACTCTAGCCTGGGTGACAGAGTGTGACTCTATCTCAAAATATATATATATATATATATATATGCATATATATAACTTATTTTTTCCCAAAGTAATTAAAGTAGCTTACAAAAGTACAAACAGTAATAATAGTAATAATAATTAGACTAATTCAGGAAAGAAGAAAACTCATTTTTCTTCATCAATTTGGGCTGCTGTAACAATACCACAGACTGGATGGCTTAAACAACAGAAATTTGTATCTCACAGTCTGGAGACTAGAAGTTCCAAATCCGAGTGCCAGCAGCGTAGGGTCCTTGTAAAGGCCCTCTTTCTGGTTTTCAGATGGCCATCTCCTTTTTTTTTTTTTTTTTTGAGACTGAGTTTCGCTCTTGTTACCCAGGCTGGAGTGCAATGGCGCAATCTTGGCTCACCGCAACCTCTGCCTCCTGGGTTCAGGCAATTCGCCTGCCTCAACCTCCTAAGTAGCTGGGATTACAGACACGCGCCACCATGCCCAGCTAATTTTTTGTATTTTTAGTAGAGACGGGGTTTCACCATGTTGACCAGGATGGTCTCGATCTCTTGACCTCATGATCCACCCGCCTCGGCCTCCCAAAGTGCTGGGATTACAGACGTGAGCCACCACGCCCAGCCTTCCTTTTTTTGTTTTGTTTTTTGTTTGGTTTAGTTTTGTTTGTTTTTGAGACAGAGTGTCACTCTGTCACCCAGGCTGGAGTGCAGTGGCACAATCTTGACTGATTGCAACCTCCACTTCCTGGGTTCAAGTGATTCTCCTGCCTCAGCCTCCAGAATAGCTGGGACTACATGTGCCTGCCACCTTGTCTGGCTAATTTTTGTATATTTAGTAGAGACAGGGTTTCCCCATGTTGGCCAGGCTGTTCTCCAACTCCTGGCCCCCATTGGTCTGCCTGCCTCAGCCTCCCAAAGTACTGGGATTACAGACATGAGGCACCGCGCCCAGCCCAGGTGACCATCTTCTTACTGTGTCTTCAGATGTCAAAGAAACAGAAAGCAAGCTCTCTTCTTCACAGCTCTTCTTATAAGGGCACTAGTCTCATCATGTGGGTTGCATCCCCAGGATCTAATTACCTCCCAAAGGCCCCATCTCCAAATGCTAGCACGTTGAGGATTAGGATTGCAACATAAGAATTTGGGAGACGCAAACATTCAGCTCATAGTACATTGTAAGAAGTCTGAAGCTGGGGTAACATTAGTATTTTAAAACTATTTAATAAGTAACTGATTTTTTTTCATGGTTTAGCCATTAAAAGATTAATGATCTGCAGAATACTTCTTGAAAGTCTGTTAACTCTAACAGGAAATTCCCTCTTTGGAGATAATTATCCCCTGGAGATGATTGAGGGAATGAGCCAAATAATTCCAGCCAAAAGCCCTTGATCAATACAATACGTCAGTTTCATGTGCAGACTAATCTGCTTTTCTAAATTTAGTTTAGATAATGAGTACCTGAATAGAAGGACTTTGTTGTGATAGATAAATATATATCTATTTGGGAAAATGAAGATGGTAACCAAGCTTTGAAACAAATGCTGTCTACATTTATCAATTGGCAGCATGTTGTGTGTGGTTAATAAATCCTGAAAAATGGCAGCTCCTGCACTGAAAACATAAAAAATCCGTTTCAGCCGGGCATGATGGCTGACGCCTGTAATCCCAGCTCTGAGGCAAGTGGATTGCCTGAGCTCAGGAGTTCGCGACCAGCCTGGGCAACATGGTGAAACCCATCTCTACTAAAAAAATAGAAAAAAATTAGCCGGGCATGGCAGCGTGTGCCTATAGTCCCAGCTACTTGAGAGGCTGAGGCAAGAAAACTGCTTGAACCCGGGAGGCAGAGGTTGCAGTGAGCTGAGATCACACCACTGCACTCCAGCCTGGGCAACAGAGTGAGACTCCGTCTAAAAAAAAAAATCTTCTGTTTGCATTTGTGACATATCACTCACCCAGCAGAGGGAGATATGGCTGTATACCTTTTAGCAGTTATGGTTTCTTCAACTAGCAATAAGAAAGACACAGGTCTAGGCGCAGTGACTTACACCTGTAATCCCAGCACTGTGTGAGGCCAAGGCAAGAGGATTGCTTGACCCCAGAAGTTCAACACCTGCCTGGGCAACATAGTGAGACACCATCTCTATTTCTAATATATATATATATATATGATGCTATCAGTGTACATGTAAGCATCAAATAGATCTTAGTGATGACACAGACCAAGTTCTACATTTTTCAGATGAGGAAAGTGAAGCCCTGAACAGGAAAGTGATTGGGCCAGAGTGAATAGTTGTCTCTTGTCCTTCCTGTCTGACTCCTAGGTCAGTGCTCTTTCCTGTCTACCTAGGTTCTCACTGCACTCTCAACATTTTGAAAATGTGGTGGGGAGAGTATTATCTATTGTCATAATGATTGGTCAGCGCTACTGGCATTTTAATGGGTGGAAATCAAAGCTATAAGACATCTGCAGGCAGGACATGGTGGCTTACACTTGTAATTCCAGCACTTTGGGAAACTGAGGCAGGAGAATCACTTGAGCCCAGGAGTTAAAGACCAGCCTGGGCAATATAGGGAGACCTCATCTCTACAAATAAAAATAAATATAAAAAGTTAGTCAGGCGTGGTAGTCCCAGCTACTCAGGAGTCTGAGTGAGGAGGATCACTTGAGTCTGGGAGGTCAAAGCTGCAGTGAACTGAGATCACAGCATTGCACTACAGCCTGGGTAATGGAGCAAGACCATGTCTCAGGAAAAAAAAAAAAAAAAAAAGACATCTGTAATACAGGGACACAAATACCTTTTGCACATTTTTAACATACTCTGATTTTTCCAGAAATAGAATTATGTATATGAAAGGAAGATTTGCCTGTATAATGTCTTGAACTTTACCAAGAGTTTTCTACCATTTCAGACAATCATAATATCTCTATCAGTACCATGTGAGATAACTGACTCACTACTATACAGTATACCTGTATTGCTCTGTGTTTGTAGTTGGCACATTTACTATGATGCTATGTGAGGATGCGAGTATCTGATTATTTCATTAAGCCTTCTTGCACAGTCGTACCTTGACATGTGCATATTGAAATGCCTATTTCCTTTTTTAAAGATTAAGAAAATTTTAATTGATGAATAATTGTACAAACTTATGGGGTACATGTGATATTTCAATATATGCATATACTGTGTAGTGGTCAAATTAAGGTATGGGATATCCATCACCTTCAACATTTATCATATGGTTGTGTTGGAGACATTCAAACTCATCTTTTGAAGCTATTTAAAAATACAAAAAAATTGTTGTTAATTATAGTCACCCAACTGTGCTATAGGGTGCTAGAATTTATTTCTCCTTTCCATTTTTTTTTTTTTTTTTAAATGGTGTTTTTTACTCTGTTGCCCAGGCTGGAGTGCAATGGGGCAATCTTGGCTCACTGCAACCTTCATCTCCCGAGTTCAAGTGATTCTCCTGCTTCAGCCTCCTAAGTAGCTGGGATTACAGGCATGCACCACCACACCCAGTTAATTTTTGTTTTTTCAGTAGAGATGGGGTTTTGCCATATTGGCCAGGCTGGTCTTGAACTCCTGACCTCAGGTGACCCACCCACCTTGACCTCTCAAAGTGCTAGGATTACAGCCATGAGTCACCACACTCAGACTATTCCTCTCTTCTAACTGTAATTTTGCATCCATTCTCTCCCTCATTAACCCATTCTCCCCATTAACCATTCTTTCCCTATTCCCCTCCCCTTACTCTTCCAAGCCTCTGGTAACCACTATATTTCCTTTATTTCTGTTTTATGATATAGGGGTACCTAATTTTATTGCACTTCGCTTTATCGTACTTTGCAGATAATATATGACTTATTTTGTTTTGTTTTTTAGGGGTAGGTCTCACTATGTTCCTCAGGCTGCAGACGTATTGTGTTTTTTACAAATTGAAGTTTTGTGGCGACCCTGCATTAAGCAAGTTGATCAGTGCCATTTGTCCAACAGCGTGTGATCACTTCACGTCTCTAGATCACATTTTGGTAATTCTAGTATTATTTTAAGCTTTTCAGTATTATTATATCCGCATGGTAATCTGTGACCAGTGATCTTTCATGTTACTATTGCAATTGTTTTGAGGCACCATGAACTGCACCAAATAAGCCACTGAACTCAATCAATAAATGTGTGTGGTCTGACTGTTCCACTAACTGGCCATTCCCCCATCTCTCTGCCTCTACTTGGACTTCCCTGAGATTCAACAATGGGGAAGTTAGACCAGTTAATAACACCACAGTGGCCTCTAAATGTTCAAGTGAAAAAAAAGAGTCACATGCCTCTCACTTTAAAGCAAAAGCTAGAAATGATTAATCTCAGTGAGGAAGGCATGTGGAAAGCTGAGATAGCCCAACAGCTAGGCCCCTTGCATTACAGCATTACACAGCCAAATTGTGAATGCAAAGGAAAAGTTCTTGAAGGAAGTTAAAATTGCTACTCTGGTAAACACATGAATCATAAAGCAAAACAGCCTTATTGCTGAAATGGAGAAAGTCTGAGTGGTCCAAACAGAAAACCATACCAGCCACAAAGTTCCCATAAGCGAAAACCTAATCCAGAGCAAGGCCATTTCTTTTTTTTTTTATTTTTTAATAATTTAACTTAGAGATAGGGTTTTACCATGTTGCCCAGGCTGGTCTCAAACTCATGGGCTCAAGCGATCTGCCCACATCAGCCCTGCAAAGTGCTGGGATTACAGGCGTGAGCCACCACACCCAGCCACTCTCTCCAATTCCATGAAGACTGAGACAGGTAAGGAAGCTAGAAAAATTTGAAGCTGGCAGAGGATGGCTCATGAAGTTTAAGGAAAGAAGCCATCTATCTACCTAGCAAAAGTACAAGGTGAAACAAGTACTCATGTAGAAGCTGCAGCAAGTTATCCAGAAAAATCTAGCGAAGATCTCTGATGAAGATGACTACATTAAACAGATTTTCAATGTAGACAAAACAGCCTTCTTTTGGAAGAGCCATCCAGTACTCTTCTAGCTAGAGAGGAGAAATCAGTGCCTGGCTTCAAGGCTTTAAAGGGCTGACTCTCTCGACAGGGCCTAATGCAGTTGGTGACCTTAAATTGAAGCCAGTGCTCATTTACCATTCTGAAAATCCTAGGACTTTTAATCCTAAGCATTATGCTAAATCTGATTTGCTTGTGCTCTGTAAGTAGAACAACAAAGCCTGGATGACAACACATCTGTTTACAGCATGATTCACTGAATATTTTATGCCAGCTGCTTGAGACCTACTACTCAGAAAAAAAAAATTCCTTTCAAAATATTATTACTCATTAACAATGCACCTGGTCATCCACGAACTCTGGTGGAAATTTACATGTAACGTCATTTTCATGCCTGCTAACATAACAAACATCCATTCTGTGGGCCATGGATCAAGGAGCAATTTTGACTTTCAAGTCTTATTTTTATTTATTTATTTATTTAATTGAGAGGGAGTCTTGCTCTGCCAGGCTGGGGTGCAATGGCGTGATCTCGGTTCACTGCAACCTCTGCCTCCCGGGTTCAAGCAATTCTCCTGCCTTAGCCTCCCAAGTAGCTTGGATTACAGGTGCCTGCCACCATGCCTGGCTAATTTTTTTATTTTTAGTAGAGACAGGGTTTCATCATCTTGGCCAGGCTGGTCTTGAACTCCTGACCTTAGGTGATCCACCCGCCTCGGCCTCCCAAAATGCTGGGATTACAGGCATGAGCCACTGTGCCTGGCCTCAAGTCTCATTATTTAAGAAATATATTTTATAGCCGGGCACGGTGGCTCAAGCCTGTAATCCCAGCACTTTGGGAGGCCGAGGCGGGTGGATCACAAGGTCAAGAGATCAAGACCATCTTGGTCAACATGGTGAAACCCCGTCTCTACTAATACAAAAAATTAAGCTGGGCATGGTGGTGCGTGCCTGTAATCGCAGCTACTCAGGAGGCTGAGGCAGGAGAATTGCCTGAACCCAGGAGGCAGAGGTTGAGGTGAGCCGAGATCGCGCCATTGCACTCCAGCCTGGGTAACGAGCGAAACTCCGTCTCAAAAAAAAAAATAAATAAATAAATAATAATAATAATAATAAAGAAATATATTTTATAAGGCTATAGCTGCTATAGTTAGTGATTCCTCTGATGAATCTGGGTAAATTGAAAACCTTCTGGGAAGGATTCACCCATTCTAGATGCCATGAAGAACATTCATGATTCATGGGAGGATGTCAAAACATCAACATTAACGGAAGTTTGGAGGTTGACTCCAACTCTCATGGTTTGTATGGGTTCAAGACTTCAGTGGGGGAAGTAAATGCAGATGTGGTACGTATTGTGAGAGAACAAGGATTAGAAGTACAGCCTGGGCTGGGTGCGGTGGCTTATGCCTGTAATTCCAGCACTTAAGGAGGCCAAGCGGGGGCAGATCACCTGAGGTCAGGAGATCAAGACCAGCCTGGCCAACATGGTGAAACCCCATCTCTACTAAAAAAAAAATACAAAAATAAGCCAGGCATGGTGGTGCTTGCCTGTTAATCCCAGCTACTTGGGAGGCAGAGGTAGGAGAACTGCTTGAACCCGGGAGGCAGAGGTTGCAGTGAGCTGAGATCTCGCCATTGCACTCCAGCCTGGGCAACGGAGGGAGACTCCCTCTCAACAACAACAAAAAAACAGTGGAACCTGAAGGTGTAACTGAATTTCTGCAATCTCATGATCAAACTTGAATAGATGAGGAGTTGCTTCTTATGGATGAGCAGAGAAAATGGTGTCTTAAGATGGGATATACTGATTACTTTTCATCAGTATAGATTAGTTTACTTTTCTAAAAATTGAATAATAGAATATATAACCTCTTTTGTCTGGCTCTTTTTTTTGCCCAGCATACAGGAATACCTTGAAGATATTACAGGTTCAGTTCCAGAGCACCACAATAAAGCAAATACTACCATAAAACAAGTCAAAAAAGGGTAAAAAGTAGATCACTAAGTGCTTAGGGATGGGATTCTATGGTGAGATGAGAAGAGATTACCACAGAGTATGAGATAACTTTGGAGGTGATGGTTATGTTCATCATGTTGGTTTTGGTAGCAATTTCTCAGGTGAATAACATGTCAAAAGTTCTCAGATTGTACACTCTTAATTTGTACCATTTATTGTATGTCAAAAAAAATTCAACCAAATACACCACCTTTGTTTAGATCCTGTTTTGAATCATTTATAAAAAGATACTTGACACCTGAGGCATATTTGAATACTGGCTGGATATTATATTCTGTTGTGAAATTATTAGTATTTTTTGGTGTGAGAATGGTATTGTAATGTTAAAAAGTGTCTGTCTTAGTTCATTTGGGCCGCTAAAACTCAGTATCATAGACTGAGTATAAACAACAGAAACTTGTTTTTCACAGTTCCGGATACTGGAAGCCAAAAGCAAAGGCACTTGCAGATTCAGTGTCTGGTGAGGTCCGGGTCCATTTCCTGGTTCATAGAAGGTACTTTCTCCTGCATTCTCATGTTGTGGAAGAGGGAAAGAGGGAAAGTAACTCTCTGGATTTGTTTGTTTGTTTGTTGAGACAGTGTCTCACTCTGTCACCCAGACTGGCGTGCAGTGGCATGATCACTGCAGCTTTGACCTCATGGGCTCAAGTGATCCTCCCAACTCAGCCTCCTGAGTAGCTTGGACTATGGGCATGTACACCTGCTTGGCTAAATTTTTTTTTTTTTTTTTTTTTTTTTTGGAGAGAGATGAAGTCTCACTACATTGCCCAGGCTGGTTTTGATCACATATGATCCTATCCTCCTGCCTCAGCCTCCCAAACTGCTGGGATTACAGGTGAAATCCATCTTACCCAGCCTCTGGGGCCTTTTTAAATAAGGACACTAGTCCCACTCATGAGGGTGAAGCCCTCAGGTACTAATCACCTCCCATAAGCTCTATCTCCTAATACCATGTGATGGTTAATATTAAGTGTCAACTTGATTGGATTGAGGGATGCAAAGTGTTTCTGGGTGTGTCTGTGAGGGTGTTGCCAGAGGAGTTTAACACTTGAGTCAGTGGACTGAGAGAGGCAGACCCATCCCCAATCTGGGTGGGCACCATCAAATCAGCTGCCAGCTCTGCTAGAAAAAGTAGGCAGAAGAAGGTGGAATCAGCTGACTTGCTGAGTCTTCCACCCTTCATCTTTCTTCCATGCAGGATGCTTCCTTCCTTTGAACATTAGACTCCAGGTTCTGTGCTTTGGGACTCTTGGACTTAAACCAGTGGTTTGCCGGGGGCTCTCGGGCCTTTGGCCACAGACTGAAGGCTGCACTATCAGCTTCCCTATTTTTGAGATTTTGGGATTCGGACTGAGCCACTATTAGCTTCCTTGATCCTCTTCTTGCAGATGACCTATTGTGGGACTTCACCCTGTGATCACTCCTTAATAAACTCCCTTTCATATATACATCTATCCTATTAGTTCTGTCCCTCTAGAGAACCCTGACTAATACATACTATCACATATATGGATGATTAGGTTTCTTTTTCTTTTCTTTCTTTCTTTCTTTTTTTTTTTTTTGAGAGAAAGGGTCTTGCTCTGTACCCAAGCTGGAGTGCAGTGGCCTCAAGTGATCCCCCAGCCTCAGCCTCCCAAAGTACTGAGATTACAGATGCACACCACGGCGCCCAGCAGATGAGGCTTCAATATATGAATTCTTGGGGGGACACAGACATTCAGGCCATAGCAGTATCTCTTAGAAATACAGACTGAAGTATTTCATGATGAAATTCTAAGATATCTGGGATTTGCCAAGTTTGGGAAAATGATGGATATGGTGAAACAAGATTGGCCAAATATTACTAATGTAGGATTTGAATGATGGTTACATGGAGTTTGTTATAGTATTGTCTTTATTTATGTGTATGTTGAGATTTCACATAACAAAATTTTGTTTTATGTTTTTTGTTTGTTTCCACTCTTGTTGCCTAGTCTGGAGTGCAGTGGGGCAGTCCTGGCTCACTGTAACCTCCGCCTCTCAGGTTCAAGCAATCTCCGGCTTCAGCCTCCCAAGTAGCTGGGATTACAGGTGCCCACCACCATGCTTAGCTAATTTTTGTATTTTTAGTAGAGATGAAGTTTCACCATGTTGGCCAGGCTGGTCTCGAACTACTGACTCCAGGTTATTCTCCCACCTTGGCCTCCCAAAGTGCTGGGATTATAGGCGTGAGCCAGCATGCACAGGACCATTTTATGTTTTTTCTTCTTTTTTTTTTTTAAAGGAGACTTATTCTAGTCATGTTCAGAAACAGTGTACTAGACTAAATGACTTCTAACCTTTGCATCTGAGAAAAACTACCTTTTCTATCAGGTGATGACTTACATTATTAACCACCTGATTCTCGATAGAAGCAAAGCATTGAAGTCTGAAGGACACATGGGTTTTTTTGTTTTTGTTTTTGTTTTGCTGATATACTGTTGGAATCATTACTTAATTAATTTGTTTGTTTATGTTTTTGAGACTGTCTCATTCTGTCACTTAAGCTGAAGCACAGTGGTGCAATCACAGCTCACTGCAGCCTTTACCTCCCAGGCTCAAGCAGTCCTCCCACCTCATCCTCCTGAGTAGCTGGGATTGCAGGTGCACACCAACATATCTGGCTACGTTTTTTTATTTTTTGTAGCTATGGGGTCTCACTTTGTTGCCCAGGCTGGTCTTGAACTCCTGGGCTCAAGCAATCCTCCTGCCTAGACCTCTCAAAGTGCTGAGATTACCTCACTCAGACAGAATAATTACTTTAAAAATTAAAAAGAGGCTGGGAGCGGTGGCTCACGCCTGTAATCCCAGCACTTTGGGAGGCCAAGACGGGCGGATCACGAGGTCAGGAGTTTGAGACCGGCCTGACCAATATGGTGAAACCCTGTCTCTACTAAAAATACAAAAGTTAGCAGGGTGTGGTGGTGTGCGCCTGTAATCCCATCTACTCAGGAGACTGAGGCAGGAGAATCGCTTGAACCCGGGAGGTGGAGGTTGCAGTGAGCCAGGATCAGGCCACTTCACTCCAGCCTGGGATTGCACCTGTAAATAGATGGTGCACTTCAGCCTGGGCAACATAGCAATGCTCCGTCTCTTTTTTTTTTTTAGGCAGGGTTTTGCTCAGTCACCCAGGCTGGAGTGCAGTGGTGCGATTACAGCTCACTGCAACCTCGACATCCCCAGCCCAAGTGATCTTCCCACTTCAGCCTCCCCAGTAGCTGGGACTGCAGGCGCACAGCACCACACCCGGCTAATGTTTGTATTTTTTGTAGAGACAAGGTCTCACTATGTTATGTAGGCTCCTAGGCTCAAACCATTCACCCACTTTGGCCTCTCAAATTGCTGAGATTATAGGCCTGAGCCACCACACCCAGCCCCCATCTCACATTTAAAAAAGGAAAAAGAAAAAAGAGCCAGTGCTATCTGCTATTTTAAAACTTCTTTCTTGTTATCTTACCCAAAAAATCTCACAGAAATAACCTGTCATTGGAGAGAGAATATGTTATCATCACTGTGAAACTCAAAGTGAATTACAATTTCTTTTGCCTGGGGAATAGAAAAGTTGGTCTGATCTTTCCTAATCAGATACAATTTTCTAAATAAAAAATTCAGCCAAACTGGAAACTAACTGTGGGAACAAATTATCTGTGGGCTAAATAATTATAACAATTTTCAAAAAGTTAAAATATGGCTCACAAATGAGAATGAACACGTCAAAGATGTTCTCTCAACTCATCAATGAAGGAACAAACAAGATGATAAAGTCAGTTCAAAGGGTATTTGACAAAATGAGTATTTCCCTGAAAAAGGGAAATTTGAAGTAAGGTTCATTATCTATCTTTTTTCTTCTCTTCTTTTGAGACACTGTCTCATTCTTTTGCCCTGGCTGGAGTGCTGTGGTGCAATCTCGGCTCACTGTAGCCTTGACATCTCCGGCTCAAGTGATTCTCCCACCTCAGCCTCCCGAGTAGCTGGGACTACAGGCATGCACTACCACATGCAGCTAATTTTTGTTTTTTATGTAGAGACGGGGTTTCACTATGCTGGCCAGGCTGGTCTCAAATTCCTGGCCTAAAGTGAACCACCCATCTCAGCCTCCGAAAGTGTTGGGATTATAGACATGAGCCACTGCACCCAGCTTCATTATTATTTCTTACAGCTGAATGTAAAACTATAAAAATCTAAAAATTAAAAGTTTACTTACTTAATTAATTTCTTTTTGAGACAGACTGTTGCTCTGTTACCCAGACTGGAGAGCAGTGGTGCAATCTCGGCTCACTGCAATCTCCACCTCCCAGGTTCAAGTGATTCTTTTGCCTCAGCTTCCTGTGTAGCTGGGACTACAGGCATCTGCCACCACGCCCAGCTAATTTTTTTATTTTTAGTAGAGACAAGGTTTTGCCATGTTGCCCAGGCTGGTCTTGAACTCCTGACCTCAGGTGATCCTCCTGCCTCGGCCTCCCAAAGTGCTCAGATTACAGGTGTGAGCCACTGAGCCTGGCCTAAAGGTCTAGTTTAAATAAAACAGATTGTTGGTCAGGCATGACAGCTCATGCCTATAATCCCAGCACTTAGGGAGGCCAAGGCAGGTGGATGACAAGATCAGCCAATCGAGACCATCCTGACCAACAAGGTGAAACTGACTCTCTACTAAAAATACAAAAAAAAAAAAAAAAAAAAAAAATTAGCTGGGTGTGGTGGTGCACACCTTTAGTCCCAGCTACTGGGGAGGCTGAGGCAGGAGAATCGTTTGAACCTGGAAGGTGGAGGTTGCAATGAGCTGAGATTGCACCACTGCACTCCAGCCTGGGCAACAAGAATGAAACTGCATCTCAGAAAAAAAAAAAAAAACCAGATTGTTCAATTAGAGACAAAACTGGTAAAATATGACAATAAAACCATAAACTTTAGTATTACACTTCTACCAGACAAAAATTATTTTTACCTCTTTTGCAAAAAATCTGCAATTTTATATGTACTTCAAAATCTAGGTCTTTATTTAATAATGATGAGTCAAAGAAAGTGATTATCCCTAGAATGGGGTGAGCAAACTGCAGACCAAAGCTAACTTAAGTCACTGGCCTGTTTTGGCATAGCCTAAGTTAAGAATGGTTTTTACATTTTTCAAGATTGTGAAAAACACAAACAAAAAACCTGCCTTTTTACAGAAAAAGTTTGCTGATCCATAGATCCTAGAGATGGAGATGCAAAAAAAAAGTTTTTTTTTGGCTGGGCACAGTGGCTCACACTTGTAATCTCAGTACTTTGGGAGGCCAAGGCAGGTGGATAACTTGAGGCCAGGAGTTCAGGACCAGCCTGGCCAACACGGTGAAACCCCGTATCTATTAATAATACAACAATTACCCAGGCATGGTGGTGCGCACCTGTACTCCCAGCTACTCAGGAAGTTGAGGTGGGAGAATCGCTTGAACCTGGGAGGCCGAGGTTACAGTGAGCTGAGATGGGGCCACTGCACTCCAGCCTGGGAAACAGAGTGAGACTCTGTCTCAAAAATAATAATAATAATTTTTTTTTAAACAGGCAGGGTCTCGCTCTTGCTCTGTCATCCAGGCTGGAGTGGCAAAATCATAGCTCACTGTAGCCTTGAACTCCTGGGTTCAAGCAATTCTCCTGCCTCAGCCTCCCATGTAACTAGGACCACAGGTGCACACCATTATGCCTGGCTAATTTTTTTTTCTTTTTTGTAAAGACCAGTCTCCCTGTGTTGCCCAGGCTGGTCTTGAACTCTTGCCTCAAGCAATCCTCCTACCTCAGCCTCCCAAAGTTCTGGATTACAGAAATGAGCTACTGCTCCTGGCCTGGACAATATTTTTCACAGCCCCATAATATGTTAAGTAATTATTCATGAATTTCATCATCTGTGAATAATGTTGGTCTTCAAGTAGCTTCTTAATTCAGAACCCAATGTAGAATATGGTTTTTTTTTTCTTGAGACAGAGTCATGCTCTGTTGCCCAGGCTGGAGTGCAGTGGCACCATCTCGGCTCACTGCAAACTCCGCCCCCCCCCCCCCCCCCCAGTTTCAAGCAATTCTCCTGCCTCAGCCTCCTGAGTAGCTGGGATTACAGGCGAGCACCACCATGCCTGGCTAATTTTTGTATTTTAGTAGAGACAGGGTTTCACCATATTGGCCAGGTTAATCTCAAACTCCTAATATCGTGATCTGCTGGCCTCGTCCTCCCAAAGTGCTGGAATTACAGGCGTGAGCCACCACGCCCGGCCAGAATATGGTTTTATTACCTCATTGCTTGCCAAAAGTTAAGGATAACCAATCATTCATGATGTAATATTTTTGTAGTTGCAATTTGTTAGAGTCATAATAATTTGAAAATGTTCATAACCTATCCCCAAATTATCAGCTGATAAAAGGCCTACTAAATTCATTTGTACTGTTTCCTTCATGTTCAAGGGTTACTAAGAATATCAACTACAGGTGTTAGAAAAAAATAAATTTTTTTTCCATCTAAAATCTTACTTTATATGTTTCTTTTTTCCCCCCAGGCTGGAGTGCAGTGGCGTGATCTTGGCTCACTGCAACCTCCACCTCCCAGGTTCAAGCAATTCTCCTGCTTCAGCCTCTTGAGTAGCTGGGACTACAGGCGCACCCCACTACACCCAGCTAATTTTTGTATTTTTAGTAGAGGTGGGGTTTCACCATGTTGGCCAGGCTGGTCTTGAACTCCTGACCTCGTGATCTACCTGCCTCGGCTTCCCAAAGTGCTGGGATTACAGGCATGAGCCACTGCACCCAGCCCCTATATGTTTCTTTGGATAAAGAAGGGCAGATAATTTTTGGATGTCTCATATGATATTAGCATTCATTCAAATATTCTCAATTTATAGTTTTTTCCATGACTGTAAATGACAAAGATTCCCACCTCAACTTTGGTTAAAATGCTTTATCCCTCTAAGAATTATATATGTAGATATGTATTATATATTATAAAACTACAAATGTATATATGTTATTACATATCATAAAATGTATATCCTGCTGGTCAGGTGTGTTGCCTTACATTTGTAATCCCAGCACTTTAGGAGGTTGAGACAGGTGAATTGCTTTAGCTCAGAAATTTGAGAACAGCCTAGGCAACACAGAGAGACCTCATCTCTACAAAAAATGCAAAAGTTAGCCAGGGTTGGTGGCTGGTGCCTGTAATCCCAGCTACTCTGGAGACTGAGGTGGGAGGATTCCCTGTGCCCAGGAAGGTTGAGCCTGCAGTGAGCTGTGATTGTGCCACTGCACTCCAGCCTGGGTGATAGAGAGAGACCCCATCAAAAAGGGAGGAAGGAAGGAAGGAAGGAAGGAAGGGAGGAAGGGAGGAAGGGAGGAAGGAAGGGAGGAAGGAAGAAGAAAGGGAGGGAGGGAGGGAGGGAAGGAAAGAAAAAAAAATGCCTGTGAGAATTGTAAAACATCTTGATATGGTTTGTCTCAGGGTCCTCACCCAAATCTCATCTTGAATTGTAATCCCCACATGTGGAGGGAAAGACCTGGTGGGAAGTGATTGGATCATGGGGGTAGTTTCCCCCATGCTGTTCTCCTGATAGTAAGGGAGTTCTCATGAGATCTTATGGTTTTAAAAATGGCTGTCTCCTCTGCATTCTCTTTCTCCTGCTGCCATGTAAGACACACCTTGCTTCCCTTTTGCCTTCTGTCATGACTGTAAGTTTCCTGAGGCCTCCCCGGGCATGCGGAACTGTGAGTCAATTAAGTCTCTTTTGTTTATAAATTACCCGGTCTCGGGTATTCTTTATAGCAGTGTGAAAATGGACTAATACATGTCTATTTTATTATTTTATTTTTTGAGACAGGGTCTTGCTCTGTTGCCCAGGCTAAAGTGTGATGGCACCATTTTAACACACTGCAGCCTCGAATTCCTGAACTCCAGCAATCCTCCCGCCTCAGTCTGCTGAGTAGCTAGGACTACAGGCACAAACTACCATACCCAGGTAATTATTTTTATTTGCTTTTTGTAGAGATGGGGGTCTCCCTATGTCGCCCAGGCTGGTTGTAAACTCCTGGCCTAAACTGATCCTCCCACCTCAGCCTCCTAAACTGCTGAGATTACAAGTGTGAGCAAGCATGCCCAGCCTGAGTTTTCTTTTCTTTTCTCTCTTTTTCTTTCTTTCTTTCCCTTTCTTCCTTTCCCTTTCCCCTTCCCCTTTCCCCTTCCCTTTCCCCCTTCTCCTTCCCTTCCCTACCCTTCTCTTCCTTTCTTTTTTTTCTTTCTTTTGTGGAGAGAGTCGCACTCTGTCGCCCAGGTTGGAGTGGAGTGGTATAAGTGGAGTCTCAGCTCACTGCAACCTCTATGTTCCAGGCTCAAGACATCCTCCTGCCTCAGCCTCCTGAGTAGCTGGAATTACAAGTGCCTGCCACCATGCCAGGCTAATGTTTGTAGTTTTAGTAGAGACATGGTTTTGCATGTTGGCCAGGCTGGTGTCGAACTCCTGACCTCAAGTGATCTGCCTGCTTCGCCTCCTGAAATGCTGAGATTATAGGCGTGAGTCACCACACCCGGCCAGAGTTTTCATTATAGATACTGTTTTTTAAAATTTTATTTTATTTTATTTTATTTTATTTTATTTTATTGAGATGGAATCTTGCTCTGTCTCCCAGGCTGGAATGCAATGGCCCATTCTTGGGTCACTGCAATCTCCTCCTAGCTTCAAGAGATTCTCATGCCTCAGCCACTTGAATAGCTGGGATTACAGATCTGTGCCTCTACACCAAGCTAATTTTTTTGAATTTTTAGTAGATATGGAGTTTTGCCATGTTGGCCAGTCTGGTCAGGAGCTCCTGGCCTCAAGCAATCTACCCGCCTCAGCCTCCCAAAATGTTAAGATTACAGTTGTGAGCCACTGTGCCCAGCCCGTCTTTTCACTGTCTTAACAGTGAATTGTGAAGAGCTCATGATCTACATTTCTTTTTTTTCTTTCTTTTTTTTTAAGAGATGTGGTCTCGCTATGTTGCCCAGGCTGGAGTGCAGTGGCTATTCACAGGCGTGATCCCACTACTGATCAGCATGGGAGTTTTGACCTGCTCCATTTCTGACCTGGGCCAGTACACCCCTCCTTAGGCAACCTGGTGGTCCCCCACCCCAGGGAGGTCACCATGTTGATGCCGAACTTAGTGCAGATGCCAAATTGGCATAGCGCACTACAGCCCAGAACTCCTGGACTCAAGCAGTCCTCTAGCCTCAGCCTCCCAAGTAGCTGGGACTACAGGCACGCACCACCGCACCCAGCATGGTCTACATTTCAACGATGTCTAACTTGCCCTGTATTCTTTTTTGGACTATGCTTTTGGTGTTGTATCTCTTTTCCTTACCTTTTTACTGTACATAATTGTAAATGTTTCTAACAAAGCTTAAAGTTATTCATTATTTTAATTATTCTCTTGAAAATGGCAGTGTTTTAACTACTGTTTGAATATCTCTTCTTGCTCATTTAATTAAATGTACTGAAATAGTTTATCAACTCCTAAGCTTAATGTTATTTTTCCTTTGAGTTTTTGCTTTTTTTTTTTGCTTAAATACATCATTTTGTAATTATTTTAGTAACATATTAGAATGAAAGAAAATGTTGTGTCTTGGAAGAGTTCATTTAGGGCTATAAGACCATAAGTGCTACTTTACAAACAGGAACGTATTACTAGCAGAGATGGTATAATGATCCAAACTTTTTATAAATTTCTGAGAAACACAGGGAAATTAACTATAAATCCCAAACTTAAAATGTGTAAATACAGCCGAGCATGGTGGCTCATACCTGTAATCTCAGCACTTTGGGAGGCCGAGGCAGGTGGATCATGAGGTCAGGAGATTGAGACCATCCTGGCCAACAGGGTGAAACCCCATCTCTACTAAAAATACAAAAAATTAGCCAGATTTGGTGGCATGCACCTGTAGTTCCAGCTACTCGGGAGGTTGAGGCAGGAGAATCACTTGAACCTGGGAGGCGGAGGTTGCAGTGAGCTGAGATCATGCCACTGCACTCCAGCCTGGGTGACAGAGCAAGACTCTGTCTCAAAAAATAAAAAATGTGTAAATATTCCCCCCTTTCAAGGTAAAGTCATGGCAAATGTTTTATGTAAAGTCCTTCATGCCACTGTCAGGGAAAAAAAAAAATCTAACTAGATTAAAAATCCTAGCTAAATAAATTATTATTTTGGGGTGTGGTTGTCTCAGGCCTATAATTTTAGCATTTTGGGAGTCCAAGGTGGGTGGATTGCTTGAGCTCAAGAGTTCAAGACCAGCCTTGACAACATGGCAAAACCCCATGTCCATTAAAAATACAAAATTAATAGCTGGGCATGGTGGTGTTTCCCTGTAGTCCTAACTACTCAGGAATTCAAAGTGGGAGGATAGCTTGAGGCGAGATTGCATCACCGTACTCCAACCTGGGTGAAGGATCCAGACCTTCTCTCAAATATAAACAAACAAACAAACAAATATTCTAAATGTGTATGGCACTTTATGAATGTTGCATTTTTTAAAAAATAGAGTTAAGCTCTCACCATGTTGCCCAGGCTGGTCCTGAGCTCCTGGGCTCAAGCAATCCTCTCACCTCGGCCTTATGGCCCAAGAATGTTACATCTTATCTTGTCTCTAAACTTTTTGTTGAATTTTTGTTACTACTGCTATTAAGAACTTTCTATAATTGACACTATGTGTTAGGCACTGTACTAGGTACCTATCATATGTCACCTCTATTTTTTACAAAACCACAAAAACCCCAAAAGGCAAGTGTTGTCATTCTCCTGTGGCAGAGGTAGAGGCTAAGATCTAGAAAGATTACTTGTTCGCAGTCCCTGCTGGGAAATGGCCGAACTGGGATGGGGCATCAGTGGGCCTTTCACACAGAACAGATTTCTGACACATTGTTAAAATCGATGTTTGCTGAAATGACACTTTCCTCCCAATTATATTTTGTATTTATTTACTTTTTAAAAATTCATTTTTTTCACACTGAGAATAAGAAAAAGAGAAATTTAAAAATTTTTAAATTCATTTTATTTCATTGTTTAATTGACATGTAAAAATTGTACATATTTAAGGCCAGGCATGGTTGCTCATCCCTATAATCCCTACACTTTCAGAGGTCAAGGTAGGAGGATCGCTTGAGGCCAGGAGTTCAAGACCAGCCTGAGCAACATAGTGAGAACCCTGTCTCTACAAACAAACAAACAACAACAACAAAAAAAGACACAAAAAAAGGAACTCAATAACTCTCAGGGGGCTGAGCATGGTGGCTCACGCCTTTAATCCCAGCGCTTCTGGAGGCCAAGGCGATCATGAGGTCAGGAGATCGAGACCATCCTGGCTAATACTGTGAAACCCTGTCTCTACTTAAAATACGAAAAATTAGCGGGCGTGGTGGTGTACACCTGTAGTCCCAGCTACTCAGGAGGCTGAGGCAGGAATTGCTTGAACCTGAGAGGCAGAGCTTGCAGTGAGCCGAGATTGATTCACTGCACTCCAGCCTGGACAATAGAGTGAGACTCTATCTCAAAAAAAAAAGTTTTTATATTTGCCAGGTGTGTGGCCTATGCCTGCAGTTGCAAGTACTCTAGAGTAGGATTACAAGTCTTCATTCTTTTTCGAGGCTGCAGTGAGCTGTGATTGCACCACCACAATCACAGAATTGTGATTGTGTGACAGGCCTGGGTGACAGAATGGGACTCTGTATTAAAGAAACAAAACAAAACAAAACATTGTATATATTTACGAGGTACATAGTGGTGTTTTGAAACATAGAATGTATAGTAATCGGATCAATGTGATGAGCATGTCCATCATCTCAAACATCATTTCTTTGTGTGAGGAATGTTCAATATCCTCCTTCTAACTATTGAAACTATGGAATATATTATTGTTAACTGTACTTATCCTAATGGTGTAGAATACTAGAATTTTTTCCTCCTATCTAGCTGTAATTCTGTATCCTTTAACAAATCCTTCCCTCTTCCTCTCTTTCTTCTACCATTTCGAGCCTCTAGTATCTGCTGTTCTCCTTTTTATTTTTATTTGTTGGCCAGGCTGGTCTCAAACTCCTGGACTCGAGTGATCCGCCTGCCTTGACCTTCCAAAGTGCTGGGATTACAGGCCTGAGCCACTGCACCCAGCCACTTTGAGCTTCCTCTATCTGTTTTTTTGTTTTGTTTTGTTTTTTTGAGATGGAGTCTCACTCTGTAGCCTAGGCTGGAGTGCAATGGCGCTATCTCAGCTCACAGCAACCTCCGCCTCCCTGGTCCCATCAAGCAATTCTCCTACCTCAGCCTCCCAAGTAGCTGGGATTACAGGCACGAGTCACCATGCCCAGTTAATTTTTGTATTTTTTAGTATAGTTGGGATTTCACCATGTTGGCCAGTCTGGTCTTGAACTCCTGACCTCATGATCCGCCCACCTCAGCCTCCCAAAGTGCTGGGAATACAAGTGTGAGCCACCGCGCCCGGCAAGCTTTCTTTATCTTAATGTCTATCTCTCTCCCTAGACTTGGGAAATGTTCAGCTATTATTTCATTAAATGTGTTTGTTATACCTTTTTCCTTTTCTTTTCCTTCTGGAATGTTCATAATGTGAATATTTGTTCACTTAACAGTATCCTGTCCCATAAATCCTGAACCTTTCTTCACTCTTTGTAATTCTTTATTTTATTTATTTATTAAGACAGGTTCTCGCTCAGTCTCCCAGACTAGAGTGCAGTGGCAAGATCTTGGCTCACTGCAAGCTCCACCTCCGAGGTTCAAACAATTCTCCTGCCTCAGCCTCCTGAATAGCTGGACGACAGGCATGCGCCACCACACTTGGCTGATTTTTGTATGTTGGCCAGGCTGGTCTCAAATTCCTAATCTGAAGTGATCTGCCTTCCTCGGCTTCCCAAAGTGTTGGGCTTGCAGGCCACTGTACCCAGCCTTAATTTTATTATTTATTTACTTATTCTTCTGATGTTATTTCAAAACACTGGTGTTCAAGTTTAGGCATTCTTTCTTCCAGTTGGTCTAGTATGTTGTTGAAGCTCTCGATTGTATTTTTTTTTTCTTTTTTTTTTTTTTGGAGACAGAGTCTTGCTCCATTGCCAGGCGCCAGGCTGGAGTGCAGTGGCACAATCTTGGCTCACTGCAACCTCCACCTCCTGGGTTCAAGCAATTCTCCTGCCTCAGTCTCCTGAGTAGCTGGGACTACAGGCGTGTGCCACCATGCCCAGCTAATTTTTGTATTTTTAGTAGAGATGGGGTTTCACCATGTTGGCCAGGATGGTCTCGATCTGTTGACCTCATAATCCCCCCGCCTTGGCCTCCCAAAGTGCTGGGATTACAGGCATGAGCCACCGCTGCGCCCGGCCTGTATTTTTTTTTTCATTAATTGAACCGTTTGACTCTAAGATTTCTCTTTGTTTTTGTTTTTGTTTTTGAGACGCAGTCTCGCTTTGTTGCCCAGGCTAGAATGCAGTGTTACGATCTCAGCTAACTGCAACCTCTGCTTCCCAGGTTCAAAGGATTCTCCTACCTCAGCTTCCATAGTAGCTAGGATTACAGGCGTGTGTCACCACGCCCAGATAATTTTTGTATTTTTAGAACAGGCAGGGTTTCACCATGTTGGCTAGGCTGGTCTGGAACTCCTGATCTCAGATGATTCACCACCTCGGCCTCACAAAGTGCTGGAATTATAGGCATGAGCCACTGCACCTGGCCGGTTTTTTTTCTTTTTATATCTATCTCTTTGTTGAATTTCTCATTCAAATCATAAATTATTTTCCAGATTTCATTGAATTATCTATCTATATTCTCTTGTATCTTGCTAAGAGTCCTAAAAATTGTTATTTTAAATTAGGATCTGTGCTGGTAGATTGTTGGAAGACCAAACTGAAGGATAGCACTTGAGATTTGTCTTCTCTCTGTTCTCAGATATTAGGAGCTCAAAAGACCTCTCCAACCAGGTAGGGGTGTGGGATTGCGGGGGTCTATATTAGTTTCCCAGAGCTGCCTTAACAAACTGGGTGGCTTTAAACAACAGTAATTTATTTCCTGATAGTTCTGGAGGCTAAAAATCTGGAATCAAGGTGTCAGCAGGTCCACATTCCTTTGGAAAAAATCTTTCTTCTTCCTTGCCTCTCCTAGCTTCTGGTGGCTGCTAACAACCTTCCCTGGCGTGTGGATGCATTACTCCAATTTCTGTCTCCATTGTCACGTGGACTTCTTCCCTCTGTCTTTTTATCTTCTGTATCTCTGTATCTAATCATCTTTTTTTAAAAATTTGAAATGGGGTCTCGATCTGTCACGCAGGCTGGAGTGTACTGCATGATCATGGCTCACTGCAGCCTTGAACCCCTGGTCTCAAGCAGTGCTCCCACCTCAGCCTCCTGAGTAGCTGGGACTGCAGGTGCACACCACCACACCCAGATAGTAGTTTTCATTTATTTATTTATTTTGAGATGGAATTTCACTCTTGTTCCCCAGGCCAGAGTGCAATGGAGTGATCTTGGCTCACCACAACCTCTGCCTCCTGGGTTCAAGTGATTCTCCTGCCTCAGCCACCTGAGTAGCTGGGATTATAGGCATGCTTCACCACACCCAGCTGATTTTGTATTTTTAGTAGAGATGGGGTTTCTCCGTGTTGGTCAGGCTTGTCTTGAACTCCCAACCTCAGGTGATCTGCCTGCCTTGGCCTCCCAAAGTGCTGGGAATACAGGCATGAGCCATTGTGCCCGGCCTAATAGTTTTTTTTTAATTTTTATTTTTTTCTGAGACAGTGTCTCACTCTGTTGCCTGGGCTGGATATGGCCATCAGGCCCCCACATGCAATCTCTGCCTCCTCTGTTCTTTTCTTCCAACAAAGCTCACATTTTATAGCCTGTAGCCAAGTTGTTGAAATGGAGCGTATTTTGAGCGTCTAATTTCTTTTTAAGTTTTAATGTCTGACAATTTCTTAAGATGTTAACCTCAAGTAATTTTTTTTTTTTTTTTTTTTTGAGAAGTCTTGCTCAGTCGCCCAGGCTGGAGTGCAGTGGTGCAATCTCAGCTCACTGCAACCTCTGCCTCCCAGGCTCAAGCAATTCTCCTTCCTCAGCCTCTTGAGTAACTAGGATTAGAGGTGTATGCCACCACACCTGGCTAATACTTTGTATTTTTAGCAGAGATGGTGTTTCGCCATGTTGGCCAGGCTTATCTCAAACTCCTGACCTCAAATGATCTGCCCACCTTGGCCTCCCAAAGTGCTGGGATTACAGGGGTGAGCCACCAAGCCCAGCCAGTTTTTAAGATGATTTTTTTTTAACAGTTTCATATGAGAAATTTCAAACATATGCAAAAGAATAATTTTTTAAAACCCTGAAATCTGTGTGTAGTGGTTGATGCCTATAATCCCAGCACTTTGGGAGGCCAAGGCAGGAGGATTGCTTGAGCCCAGAAGTTCCAGACCAGCCTAATCAATGTAGCCAGACCATGTCTCTACAGAAAAAAAATATATATATATAAATTTTGTAGTTTTGTTTTTTTTTTTTTGGAAACAGGGTCTCACACTGTCACCCAAGCTGGAGTACAGTGGCAGGCTCTTGGCTCACTGTAACCTCTGCCTCCCAGGCTTGTGATCCTCCTGAGCATTGTACACCATGCGCAGCTAATTTTTGTACTTTTTGTAGAGACGGGTTTTTGCCATGTTATCCAGGCTGGTCTGGAACTCCAAAGCTCCAACAGTCTGTCCACCTTGGCCTCCCATAGCGTTGGGATTACAGGCACAAACCACTGTATCCAGTCAAAAAAAAAAAAAGTTTTAAATAAATCAGCCCAGTGGCCAGTGGTACACATCTGTAGTCCAAACTACTCGGGAAGTTGAGAAGGGAGGATTGCTTGAGCTCAGGAGTTTGAGGCTGCAGTGAACTATGATCACATCACTGCACGTCAACCTGAGTGACAGAGCGAGACTGTGAAACAAATACAAAAATAAAAACTAGCCGGGCGCGGTGGCTCACGCCTGTAATCCTAGCACACTGGGAGGCCGAGGTGGGTGGATCACCTGAGGTCAGGAGTTCAAGACCAGCCTGGCCATAATGGTGAAACCCCATCTTTAAAATAAATAAATAAATAAAAATGAAACCCCTACGTACCCCTTACTTAGCTTCAACAATCTGATCCATTCATGACCAATTTTGTTTCGTTTATTTTCCTACCTACTCTGCAGCCCCACCACTGGATAATTTTTTTTTTTTTTAGATAGGGTCTCACTGTGTCATGCAGGCTGGAGTGCAGTGGTACAATTGTGGCTCACTGCAGCCTTGACTTCCCGGGCTCAGGTGATCCTCACACCTCAGCCTCCTGAATAGCTGGGTCTACAGGTGTGTGCTACTACCTCTCGCTAATTTTTTAAATTTTTTGTCTCGCTACGTTGTTCAGGGCCTCACTATGTTGTTCAGGCTGGTCTAAAACTCCTGGACTCGAATGATTCATGTCAACTCCCTAAATTGCTAGGATTACAGTCATGAGCCACCGTGCATAGCTCTCAAAAATTCTTTGAGGTTCTGCCGGGCATGGTGGCTCAGGACTTTGGGAGGCTGAGGCGTGCAGATTGCCTGAACTCAGGAGTTCGAGACCAACCTGGGCAACATGGTGAAACCCCCATCTCTACTAAAATACCAAAAATTAGCCAGGTGTGGTGCCATGCGCCTGTAGTCCCAGCTACTTGAGAGGCTGAGGCAGGAGAATTGCTTGAACCCTGGAGGTGGAGGTTGCAGTGAGCCGAGATCACGCCACTGCATCCCAGCCTGAGTGACAGAGTGAGAGTCTATCTCAAAAAAAAAAAAGAAAAAAGTAAATATTCTCACCCTTTCAAGGGAATATACATTTTAGAATAACTGAGAGAGTACAATTGGAACGTTCATAACACAAAGAAATGATGAATGTTTGAGGTGACGGATACCATATTTATCTTCACGTGATTATCACACATTGTATGTCTGTGTCAAAATATCTCATGTATACTGTAAATATATACACTCACTATACTGCCATAAAAATTAAAAATTAAGGCTGGGCACAGTGGCTCAAGCCTGTAATTCCAGCACTTTGGGAGGGCAAGGCAGGCAGATCACGAGGTCAAGAGATCGAGACCATTCTGACCAACATGGTGAAACCCCGTCTCTACTAAAAATACAAAAAATAAATTAGCTGGACGTGGCAGTGCTCTTCTAGTCCCAGCTTGGAGGGACTTGGGAGACTGAGGCAGGAGAATCCCTTGAACCCAGGAGGCAGAGTTGCAGCGAGGCAAGATTGCGCCACTGCACTCCAGCCTGGCAACAGAGTAAGACTCCATCTCAAAAAAAAAAAAACAGAGAGAGTTATAGATGCTGGTCAGGCTTCTACATTAATACCTTTCATCGAGCTGCTACGTTTTCTGCATGATGAGCTCAGGTCAGGAACCCTGAGCTCCCAGCAGGTGCTAGAAACCCACTGGGGCTTGAGAGTTTGGCTTGTGAAGGCTTCAAGTGGGGCCTGCAGATGTGAGTTGTTTGCCTCGGGGCTTACACAGGTCATTCTTACAGGATCACAGAGGGTTAGAGAGGCACCTTGAAGTCTGAGGCCCTCTAAGAATAAATCTCAAAGGGATCCAGTTCTAAAGATTCTTTAGCAAGGATTTGAACTATGAGGTTGAGGTGCCAGACACAAGCCTGCCCCAGTCTATAAGCAGAACCCTGCCACGGTTGTGTTGAGTCTGCTCCTGATCAATTGATGCAAGCAGACTGCAAGGAGAGGAATGCATCTTGCAGATCAATAGAAGCAACCTGTGGAAACTGAGGCCTGTCCATCTACATCAGCCCAGTGGTATATGTGATGGGGTTACTGAGTAGTCTATAGGCAAGACAGTCCTCAGTTTACATTACTGTTTCACATTGGTTCAACCCGTACAAAAAAATAGGTTTAAACTTGCTTTTTTTTGGAGACAGGATCTTGCCGTGTCACTGAGGATGGAGTGCAGTGGTGCAATCTTGGCTTAGTGCAGCCTCAATCTCCCAGGCTCAAGTGATCCTCCCACCTCAGCGTCCCAAATGGTTGGGACTACAGGCATGCACCACCATGTATGGCCTAGTTTTGTATTTTTTGTAGATGGGGTTTTGCTATGTTGCCCAGGCTGGTCTCAAACTCCTGGGCCCTTTCTTTTTTCTTTTTATCTTGTTCAATAGCAGCAGAGTTTAGTTGTGTGTGTGTGTGTGTGTGAGGGGGGTTGTTGTTGTTTATTTGTTTGTATTTTGAGACAGAGTCTCCCTCCGTCGCCAGACTGGAGTGCAGTGATGCAATCTCAACTCACTGCAACCTCCGCCTCCTCGGTTCAAGTGATTCTCCTGCCTCAGCCTCCTGAGTAGCTGGGACTACAGGTGCCCGCCATCATACTTGGCTAATTTTTGTATTTTTAGTAGAGACGGGATTTCACCATGTTGGCCAGGATGGTCTCGATCTCTTGACCTCATGATCCACCGGCCTCGCCTCTGAAAGTGCTGGGATTACAGGCGTGAGCCACGATGCCCAGCCCAGAGCTTAGTTTTTTTTTTTTTTTTTAAGAAGGAGTTTTGCTCTTGTTACCCAGGCTGGAGTACAATGGCATGATCTCGGCTCACTGCAACCTCTGCCTCCTGGGTTCAGGCAATTCTCCTACCTCAGCCTCCTGAGTAGCTGGGATTACAGGCATGCGCCACTATGCCCAGCTAATTTTTTGTATTTTTAGTAGAGACAGGGTTTCACCATGTTGACCAGGATGGTCTCGATCTCTTGACCTCGTGATCCACCCGCCTCAGCCTCCCAAAGTGCTGGGATTACAGGCTTGAGCCACCGCACCCGGCCCAGAGCTTAGTTTTTTTTTAACATTGCAACATAAAAATTCTGGAATAGAAGGCCAGGCACAGTGGCTCACAACTGTAATCCTAGCACTTTGAGAGGCTGAGGGGGCAGATCACTTGAGCTCAGGAGTTCAAGACCAGCCTAGGCAACATGATGAAACCCTATCTCTACAAAACATTAGCTGGTAGTGGTGGTTCGTGCCTATAATATCAGGTACTTGGGGGGCTGAAATGGGAGAATTGCTTGAGCCCAGGAAATTAAGGCTGCAGTGAGCTGAGATCTCGCCACTGCACTCTAGCTTTGGTGATAAAGTGAGACCCTGTCCCAAAAAAGAAAGAAAGAAAGAAAAAAGAAAAGAAAGAAAGAAGGAAGGAAGGAGAGGGAGAAAGAGAGAAAGAAAGAAAAGAGAAACAAAGGAAGGATGGATGGATTCTGGAATAGAAATTAAATTACAGGGTGAGTGCTGTGGCTCACACCTGTAATCCCAATACTCTGAGAAGCCGAGGTGGGAGGATTGCTTAAATTCAGGAGTTCAAGACCAGCCTGGGCAACATGGGGAAACCCCATCTCTCCAAATAAAAAACAATAACAAACAAACAAAATTTAGCTGGAGGCCAGGTAAGGTGGCTTACTGTAATAACAGCACTTTGGGTCGCTGAGGAGGATCACCTGAGGTTAGGAGATCAAAATCAGCCTGGCCAACATGGAGAAACCTGTCTCTACTAAAAATATAACAGCATGGTGGTGAGCATCTATAATCCCAGCTGCTTCGGAGGCTGAGCTTGCACCACTGCTCTTCATCCTGGGCAACAGAGTAAGATCCTATCAAAAAACAAAACAAACAAAAAAATGCCAGTGGTGGCTCACACCTGTAATCCCAGCTCTTTGGGAGGCTGAGATGGGCAGATCACCTGAGGTCAGGAGTTCTGAGCCCAGCCTGGTCAACATAGTGAAACCCTGCCTCTACTAAAAATAATTTTTTAAAAAATTAGCCAGGTGTGGTGGCATGCACCGGTAATTCCAGCTACCCAGGAGGCTGAGGCAGGAGAAATGCTTGAACCAGGGAGGCAGAGGTTACAGTGAGCCGAGAGATGGTGCCACTGCATTCCAGCTTCAGGGACAGAGTGAGACTTAGTCTCAAAACAAACAAACAACAAAAACATAAAACAAAAAAACACCTAGCCAGGTGTGGTGGCTAGCAGCTGGAGTTCCAGCTACTTGGGGGACTGAAGTCGAAGCATCATTTGAGTCCAGGCGGTTGAGGCTGCTGTGAGTCAAGATTGCGCATTGCACTCCAAGCCTGGTGACAGAATGAGATCCTGTCCACACCCCCACAAAAAGAGTGAAAAGTGTATTGACTTGTTTCTTTTTTTCTTTTTTTTTTTTGAGACGGAGTCTCGCTCTTGTTACCCAGGCTGGAGTGCAATGGCGCGATCTCGGCTCACCGCAACCTCCGCCTCCTGGGTTCAGGCAATTCTCCTGCCTCAGCCTCCTGAGTAGCTGGGATTACAGGCACGCGCCACCGTGCCCAGCTAATTTTTTTTTTTTTTGTATTAATAGAGACGGGGTTTCACAATGTTGACCAGGATGGTCTCGATCTCTCGACCTCGTGATCCACCCGCCTCGGCCTCCCAAAGTGTTTTTTTTTTTTTTTAAGATGGAGTTTCGCTCTTGTTACCCAGGCTGGAGTGCAATGGCGCGATCTCGGCTCACCACAACCTCCGCCTCCTGGGTTCAGGCAATTCTCCTGCCTCAGCCTCCTGAGTAGCTGGGATTACAGGCACGCGCCACCATGCTCGGCTAATTTTTTGTATTTTTAGTAGAGACGGGGTTTCACCATGTTGACCAGGATGGTCTTGATCTCTTGACCTCGTGATCCACCCGCCTCGGCCTCCCAAAGTGCTGGGATTACAGGCGTGAGCCACCGTGCCCGGCTGACTTTTTTCTAAATTTAAAAAATTTGAGAATTAGATGTGAAATACTGGGTATGCTTTAAAATCAATGCAATCATTAGTTTAACCATTTATGTGATAAAAATGAATAGAGGTATAACCTATGACTCAGCATTCCATTTCTGGATGTATACACATATTCACCAAAAGCTTTGTATAAGGGTGTCAAAAAAAAAAAAAAAAAAGAAAAGAAAAAGAAAAAGGCCAGACACAGTGGCTCACAACTGTAATCCCAGCACTTTGGGGAGCTGAGGCAGGCAGATCACCCGAGGTCAGAATCTAGAGGGTATACAGAAATTATTTACTTTTTATTGAAGTTGGGTCAATTGTGTTATAATAAAAAATATTATTTCTTATATTTAAGGAATTATTTATTTGAACAGGTATTAGGCAACTAAGTAAAGGGGATACTGAGGTAACACAGTAATAAAGTAGGAACCAGCCTCCATCTCTGGGGCTGGGAAATAGCAGTAGGGGTTGTTAAGTAGACCTCAGAGGCTTAGAGGAGGGAGCTGGGACCCAGATGTGTAAGGAGGGCGTACTGCTAGGAGTTGCTGTTATTTCTAGGGGAATACAATGAGGCTGATTTGAAGAGCTCCATAAAACCTGGGACTGGAACCATTGCTGTCCCTGTGATAAAGAGCTAGATGCTGAGCTGATGGTGACCAAACGGCCAGCAAACAGGAAGGAGCATTTCCCTGATCCCTTTCTTCTGCTCCAGGCTTCCATTCTCCCTCTAGTGCCCCCAACTGGCAGAATTAATGGTGGAGCACACTGGCAAAGGAGAAGTGAGGTCACATTTCCTCCATTACAAATGTGGCTTGGCTGGGCTCGGTGGGTCACGCCTGTAATCCCAGCACTTTGGGAGGCCAAGGCGGGCAGATCACGAGGTCAGGAGACTGAGACTATTCTGGCTAACATGGTGAAACCCCATCTCTACTAAAAAATACAAAAAAATGCGGGCCGGGCGCGGTGGCTCACGCCTGTAATCCCAGCACTTTGAGAGGCCGAGGCGGATGGATCACGAGGTCAAGAGATCGAGACCATCCTGGTCAACATGGTGAAACCCCGTCTCTACTAAAAATACAAAAAATTAGCTGGGCATGGTGGCGCGTGCCTGTAATCCCAGCTACTCAGGAGGCTGAGGCAGGAGAATTGCCTGAACCCAGGAGGCGGAGGTTGCAGTGAGCCGAGATCACGCCATTGCACTCCAACCTGGGTAACAAGAGCAAAACTCTGTCTTAAAAAAAAAAAAAAAAAAAAAAAAAAAATTAGCCAGGCTTGGTGGCATGCGCCTGTAGTCCCAGCTACTAGGGAGGCTGAGGCAGGAGAATCGCTTGAATCTGGGAGGTGGAGGTTGTAGTGAGCCAAGATCACACCACTGCACTCCAGCCTCGGTGACAGAGCAAGATTCCATCTCAAAATAAAATAAAATAAAAAATAAATAAATAATGGATGTGAAGATATTTTTAAAATATGGCATATTTATACAATGGGATACTATAAAGCAATGAAAAGAATCTACAGGCAACTCACAGGTAAGGCTCACAAACAAAATGTTGAAAAAAAGCCAGATACAAGAGTAATTAGTGTAAGATTCTATTTCCATAAAATTTGAAAGCAGGCAGCATGAAACTATGGGGTTAGAAATTAGAATAGAGGTTATCTTGGTAGGGGCAGTGACTGAGGAGAGAGGAAGGGAACTTCTGGGATACCAATAACATGCAAGTTTTTTTTTTCTTTGAGGCGAACTGTTGCTCTTGTTGCCCAAGCTGGAGTGCAGTGGCGCCATCTCAGATCACTGCAACCTCTGCCTCCCGGGTTCAAGCAAGTCTCTTGACTCAGCCTCTGGAATAGCTAGGATTACAGATGACTGCCACTGTGCCTGGCTAATTTTTGTATTTTTAGTAGAGATGAGGTTCGACATGTTGGCCAGGCTGGTCTCAAACTCCTGACCTCAGGTGATCTGCACCTCGGCCTCCCAAAGTACTGGGATTATAGGCGTGAGCCATCACTTCCAGCCAATAGAAAATTTTTTAAAACACAGTTGTCTTTATTGTACACTTGTGATTTATGCATGTTTTCTATGTATATCATGTAACAATAAATTTTTTAAAAAGTATGGCCAGGTGCAGTGGCTCATGCCTATAATTCCAGCACTTTTGAAGGCCTGGGCAGGCAGATCACTTAAGTACAGGAGTATGAGACCAGCCTGGGCAACATGGTGAAACCCTTCTGGGCGTGGTGGCACATACCTGCAGTCTCAGCTACTTGCATGGCTGAGGCCAGAGGATCATCTAAGCCTGGGAGGTCGAGGCTGCAATGAACCAAGATTGCTCTACCGCATGTCAGCCTGGGCAACAGAGCAAGACCCTGTCCCCAAAATACATACATACACACAGACATACATACATATAATTAAGCAGTATATATATATATATATTTTGAAATGGAGTCTTGCTCTGTCACCTAGGCTGGAGTGCGGTGGCGCAATCTTGGTTTACTGCAATCTCTGCCTTCAGGGTTCAAGTGATTCTCCTGCTTCAGCCTTCCAAGTAGCTGGGACTACAGGCATGCACCACCACGCCCAGCTAAGTTTTGTATATTTAGTACAGATGGGGTTTCGCCTTGTTGGCCAGGCTGGTCTTGAACTCCTGACGTCAGGTGATCTGCCTGCCTCGGCCTCCCAAAGTACTGGGATTACAGGTGTTACCCATTGCATCGAACCTTTTATTTTTTTCTTTATTTGAGACAGAGTCTCCCTCTGTCACCCTGGCTGGAGTGCAGTGGCACAATCTCGGCTCACTGCAACCTCTGCCTCCCAGGTGCAAATGATTCGCCTGCCTCAGCCTTCCAAGGAGCTGGGGTTACAGGTGCATGCCACCACACCCAGCTAATTTTTTTTTGTTTTGAGACACAGTCTCTCTCTGTCGCCCAGGCTAGAGTGCAGTGTCGAGATCTCAGCTCACTGCAACCTCCTCCTCCCGGGTTCAAGCGATTCTCCTGCCTCAACCTCCTGAGTAGCTGGGACTATAGGTGCCTACCACTACGCCAGGCTAAATTTTGTATTTTCAGTAGACACAGGGTTTCACCATATTGGCCAGGCTGGTCTCGAACTTCTGACCTTGTGATCCGCTCGTCTTGGCCTCCCAAAGTGCTGGAATTACAGGCGTGAGTCACTGCACCTGTCCAACCAGCTAATTTTTTTGTATTTTTTAGTAAAGATGGGGTTTCACCATGTTGGCCAGGCTGATCTTGAACTTCTGACCTCAGGTCAGAAGTTTGCCTTGGCCTCCCAAAGTGCTGGGATTACAGGCTTGAGCCACAGCACCTGGCCCAGGCCCCAATTTTTTATTTTTATTTATTTATTTTTTGAGATGGAGTCTTGCTCTGCTGCCTAGGCTGGAGTGCAGTGGTGCAATCTTGACTCACTGCAACCTCTGCCTTCCAGGTTCAAGTTATTCTTCTTCCTACACCTCCTGAGTACCTGGGATTGCAGGCGTGCACCACCACACCTGGCTTTTTTTTTTTTTTGTATTTTTAGTAGAGACTGGGTTTCGCCATGTTGGCCAGGCTGGTCTCAAACTCCTGACCTCAGCTGATCCTCCTGCCTTGGCCTCACCACAGTGCAAGGGGAGGCAGAGATTGCTGTAAGCCGAGATGGCACCACTGGACTCCAGCCTGGGCAACAGAGGGAGACTCCGTCTCAAAAGAAAAAAATAGGATTTTACACTGAATCTATTTCATTAGTTGTGATAAAATGAAAAGCAAATTATTATAATCAGAGAGCTCAAGCATGTGAGAAATGAGTATAATAAATATCATAGCTATATCCATGTTCTAAGACTTGGAAAAAATAAAGCTCAGGGTGTTAAACTTAGCATAGATTATGTCCAGACCATCTAATCTATTTGATTATGTGCTGGCATGTTAGACAATATTCTAAATCCTAATATAGCCCCAGGCAAATTTTTAGGCATCATTTTTGAACTGGCTTATGTAAGAGTCTCATATACTACTTTATTTATAACGAACTTATCACTATTGGTGATTGTCTCTCGACAATCCAGTCCCTATTCCCTTTTCTTTTGTCTGAATATTGAACTGAAAATGCCCTTTGCTATCTACTGCTTAAATAAATAGCAGAATAAGAGGCCTCTAAGATTCTCACTTGAATCAGAGGCATTTAAAGGCAAGAAGGAATGACCCCTTGTGGTGATTTTAAAATATGTCCAGCATTCTTTGATAATCCTCCTTTCCAGAAGTGGACTTAATTCCCCTCCTTTAAACGTGTGCTGTACTTGTTTCTGATGAACAGAATGTGGCAGAAATGATGGATTGTGACTTCTGAGGGTAGGTCATAAAAGGCATTGAAGTTTCTTTTTTGTTATCTCTTGGATCATTCACTCTGGGGGAAGCCAGACACTCAAGCAGTCCTATGAAGGGGCCCAGGCAGTGAGGAAATGAGGCATCTGCAACAGCCATGTAAGTGAACTATGTTGGTAACAGGTCTTTCAGCCTCCGTCAAGCCCTCGGATGACTGCAGCCCCAAGTGACACCTTGACTCACCAGCAAAACTGCTCCCAAATTTCTGGACCAGAAAAACTGTGAGTTATGAAATGTTTATTTTTTTAAGCTACTAAATATGGGACACATTTATTATACAGCCATAGATAAATAACACATTGCTTAACATGGCACATATATATGATCAGCTAATATTTATTGAATGATTAGATACTTCTCTAAGTGTTTCATGTGAACTAAGTCATTTAGTCCTTTAAACAGACATGCTGGAACTTCTCCAAATATTGTATGTGAGCTAACTCATTAAATCCTCACAACAAATTTACAGGGTAGGTAATATTAATATCTACATTTTGCACATCAGGCAACTAAGGCACAGAGAGACTAACTTGCTCAAGCTGACCCAGATAGCTAATGATGGAACTAGCCCTTGAACTCTGGCAGTCTGGCTCTGCCACTCTTCTCTATGTTTCACTGCTATTATGATAGTGCTATTGCCCCTGAGAAGTATACTATAGTGAAACAACAAAGGATAGGTTTAAGCTTCATAATTGAAAAAGCAGATTAGATATAAACAAACTTTAAGGAATTAAAAAGCCTTGGAGTTTCTTTTAAAAGGAGGCTGGGTTCTCATCCATTGGAGGCCCCAAGATGGATGATATGACCTCCGTGTTTTTCCAGTTCTATGACATATTAAATATACCTTCTAAGATACAGCATGATTTAGTGGCTCCACTTGGAAATATCACAGTGCGATTGGTTTTACAACATTCTTTTCATTTTCTATTACATTTGGGAAAAATTAATATTATGTGGATATTTCGAGTTTCATTGTAACAAATTTGGGAAAAATAAATATGTACTGCCCTTTTAACTTCTTTTGGATTGCTATGGAGACCAAAATATATCCAGTATTATAACTATTTAATACTTCCCCTTATTAATTATAATATTTACATAACTAATTTGACTTATGTAGTAATAAATGGTAGAATAAAAAAGTTTATATCATTCTTATTACATTATTTCTCTTAAAAGTTCCCTAAAAACTGGCTGGTCATGGTGGCTCACGGCTGTAATCCCAGCACTTTGGGAGGCCAAGGTGGGCAGATCACTTGAGGTCAGGAGTTTGAGACCAGCCTGGCCAACATGGTGAAACCCCATCTCTACTTTAAAAAAAAAAAAATTAGCCAAGGATGATGGTGCACACCTGTAATCCCAGTTACTCTCCTGAGGAAGCAGAATTGCTTGAACCTGGGAGGCGGAGGTTACAGGGAGCCAAGATGGTGCCACTGTACTCCAGCCTGGGTGATAGAGCAAGACTGAATCTCAAAAAAAAAGAAAATAATTACTTTAAAATGTAATTTTAATACTTTTATTTGTGAAGCATTTCTGAAGAAATATCTAATTTCGAAGTCAACAGAGACTAGGTTTATAATGCATTCAATTTATCTTTTTAAGACATACAGTCTCATTGTTCAGGCTGGACTCAATGAGTGGAGTCAAATTACTGGACTGAAGCTGACAGGACAGGCAAGCACCACTGTGCCCCACTCTTTCTAAAAGCATCTACTATAGTATGTGTAAAATTAATTGATAATTAATCTGGCATACTTTAATTCAATAAATTCAAAGCAATTCATAAATATCTAGGTTGCAAAGATAGTTTCCTTCTAATTTATAGAAGTGAAAAAGTAAAAAGGACTGGCAAGATAGCTTTAAGTTTTGTTTTTTTTTTTTTTGAGACAGAGTCTTGCTCTGTTGCCCAGGCTGGAGTGTGCAGTGGCACGATCTCGGCTCACTACAGCCTCTGCCTCCCGGGTTCAAGCAATTCTCCTGCCTCAGCCTCCTGAGTAGCTGGGATTACAGGCATGTGCCACCACGCCCAGCTAATTTTTGTATTTTTAGTAGAGATGAGGTTTCACCATGTTGGCCAGGCTGGTCTCAAACACCTGACCTCAGGTGATCCACCCGCCTTGGCCTCACAAAGTGCTGGGATTAAAGGTGTAAGCCACCGCACCCAGCCAGTTTTAAGTTCTTTTTTTTTTTTTTTTTTTTTGAGACGGAGTTTTGCTCTTGTTACCCAAGCTGGAGTGCAATGGCGCGATCTTGGCTCACCGCAACCTCCGCCTCCTGGGTTCAGGCAATTCTCCTGCCTCAGCCTCCTGAGTAGCTGGGATTACAGGCACGCGCCACCATGCCCAGCTAATTTTTTGTATTAGTAGAGACGGGGTTTCACCATGTTGACCAGGATGGTCTCGATCTGTTGACCTCATGATCCCCCCGCCTTGGCCTCCCAAAGTGCTGGGATTACAGGCTTGAGCCACCGCGCCCGGCCTCAGTTTTAAGTTCTTTAATTCAGTGTTACCTTCTTGGTGAGGTCTTCCTGAACCATATTCCCAAGAGGTTGTTGATTTTTTTTGGCTTTCTGTTTTTCTTTAAATTTATTTTTTATTTTATAGAGTTGGGGTCTTACTATGTTCCCCAGGCTAGTCTTGAACTCCCGGGCTCAAGCAATCCTCTTGCTTTGGCCTTCCAAAGTGCTAAGATTACAGGTGTAAACCACTGCACCCAGTCACTTTTTTCTTTTTTTTTTAAATAAAAATGATCACCAAGGCCGGGCACAGTGGCTTACGCCTGTAATCCCAGCACTTTGGGAGGCTGAGGCGGGCAGATCATGAGGTTAGGAGATCAAGACCATCCTGGTCAACATGGTAAAACCCCATCTCTATTAAAAATACAAAAATTAGCTGGGCATGGTGGTGCATGCACGTGATCCCAGCTACGGGAGGCTGAGGCAGAGAATCCCTTGAACCAGGGAGTCAAAGGTTGTTGTTACTCGAGATCACACCACTGCACTCCAGCCTGGGCAACAGAGTGAGACTTTGTCCCCCTGCCAAAAAAACAAAAACACAACACAACACAACAAAACAAAAAAATTAGCTGGGTGTGGTGGTGCATGCCTGTAGTCCCAGCTACTTGGGAGGCTGAGGCAGAAGAATCATTTGAACCTGGGAGGTGGAGGTTGCAGTCAGCCGAGATCACACTGTTGCACTCCAGCCTGGGTGACAGAGTGAGACCCTGTCTCAAAAAAAAAAAGAATGTCACTTAAGGCCGCTGAGTGCAGTGGCTTATGCCTATAATCCCAGCACTTTGGGAGGCTGAGGCAGGCGATCACCTGAGGTCAGGGGTTCGAGACCATCCTTGCCAACATGGTGAAACCCTGTCTCTACTAAAAGTACAAAAAATATTAGCCAGGTGTGGTGGTGGGCATTTGTAGTGCCAGCTACTCAGCAGGCCGAGGCAGGAGAAGCGCTTGAACCTAGGAGGCAGAGGTTGCAGTGAGCAGAGATTGTGCCCTTATACTCCAGCCTGGGCAACAAGAGTCAGACTCTATCTCCAAAAAAAACAAAAACAAACAAAAAAAAAACCAAATGGCCTGCACCTGTAGTCCCAGCTACTTGGGAGGCTGAGGTGGGAGAATCACTTAAACCTGGGAGGTGGAGGTTACAGTGAACTGAGATCTCACCACTGCATGGCAGCCTGGGCAACAGAGCAAGACCACCTGTCTCAAAAAAAAAAAAAAAAAAAAAGAATGCCACTTAACATAGACGAAACAATAGGATTATAAAATCATTGTTCTACAACCAGTATGGTAATAGTTGATTTAGGCAAGAATCGTCAATGGATGCCAACCCATTGAGATATTGTCAGGGAAGAGATATTCACAGTTTCAAAGGATCACCCCATGTAACGAAGCTTTTTGTTTTAGATGAAACACACCACTTTAAAGTGAACAATTCAGAGGCATTTAGTACTTTAGCAATGTTGTGCCACCACCTTCATCTAGCACCAGAACATTTTCATCACACCGAAATAAAACTTGGTACTCATTAAGCAGTTGCTCCCTCCTTCTCTCACCCCTCAACTCCCACCAATCTGCTTTCTGTGGATTTGCCTGTTCTGGATATCTCATATAAATGGGATCATACAATATGTGACATTTTGTGTCTGGCTTCTTTCATTTAGCATAATGTTTTCAGTATTCATCCACATTGTAGCATGTGTCAGTACTAAATTCTTCTTATGGCTGAAAATATTCCAGTGCATGTATAGACAACAATTTGTTTACTCATTCATTTATGGATGACCATTTAGGTTGTTTCCACCTTTTGGCTGTTGTGATAGTGCTGCTATGAACACTCATGTACAATGATTGTTTGAGTACCTGTTTTCAGTCCTTGTGCATATATACCTAGAAGTGGAATTGCTGTTAATTCTATAATTAGCTTTCTGAGAAGCCAACAGACTGTTTCCATAATAACTGTACCATTTTACATTTCCACCAGAAATGTAGGAGTTTTCTAACATATGAGGGTTCCAGAATTCTCACCAATACTTATTGTCCATTAACATTTTTTTTGAGATGGGGTCTCACTCTGTTAGTCCAGGCTGGAGTGCAATGGTGCGATCATAGTTCACTGCAGCCTCCAGCTCCTGGGCTCAGATGATCCTCCAGCCTCAGCCTCCCAAAGGGCTAAGATTATACTCGTGAGACATTAAGCCTGGCCTTATTTTCCATTAAAAAATTTTTTATGGCTGTGCGTGGTGGTTCATGCCTGTAATCCCAGCACTTTGGGAGACTGAGGCAGGTAGATCACAAGTTCAGGAGCTCAAGACCAGTCTGACCAATATGGTGAAACCTCATCTCTACCAAAAATACAAAAAAAATTAGCTGGGCATGGTGGCACACACCTGTAGTCCTAGCTACTTGGAAGGCTGAGGCAAGAATGGCTTAAACCCAGGAGGTGGAGGTTGCAGTGAGCCGAGATTGTGCCACCACACTCCAGCCTGGGCAACAGAGCAAGACTCTGTCTCAAAAAAAAAAAAAAAAATTTTTTTATGGTCATCCTAGTAGGTGGGAAGTACTAGCGCTTTATGGTTTTGCTTTGTATTTTTTTTTTTTTTTGAGACGGAGTTTCACTCTTGTTACCCAGGCTGGAGTGCAATGGCGCGATCTCGGCTCACCGCAACCTCCGCCTCCTGGGTTCAGGCAATTCTCCTGCCTCAGCCTCCTGAGTAGCTGGGATTACAGGCACGCGCCACCATGCCCAGCTAATTTTTTTGTATTAGTAGAGACGGGGTTTCACAATGTTGACCAGGATGGTCTCGATCTCTTGACCTCGTGATCCACCCGCCTCGGCCTCCCAAAGTGCTGGGATTACAGGCTTGAGCCACCGCGCCCGGCCTTTGCTTTGTATTTTTCTAACAACTAATGATGTTGATCCTCTTATCACATGCTTGTTTGGTCATTTGTATGTCTTTGGAGAAATGTCCATTCAAATCTTTTGCTCATTTGTTACACAGACTTCTTAAATACAGAGGGAAAAGGTATATGTATGTTGGAGAAATAATTAACTGTAACATCACCAGTAATGGAACAAACTGACATCATGTTTTCATGCACTAAGATGCACACAACATCATCTATAGTATACTCAACAAAATTGTTTAACTTGAATCTAACCATAGGGAAATAAATCCAAAATAAGGAACATTCTGCAAAATAGTAGAACTGAATTCTTCAAAAAAGTCAATGTTATTAAAAAAATAAATTAAAAAAATAAAAAGGGGGCTGGGTACTGAGGCTCAGGCCTGTAATCCTAGCACTTTGAGAGGCTGAGGCGGTTGGATCACCTGAGGTCAGGTGTTCGAGACCAGCCTGGCCAACACAGTGAAACCCTGTCTCTACCAAAAAAAAAAAAAAAAAAAAAAAAAATTGGCCGGGTTCGGTGGCTCACGCCTGTAATCCCAGCACTTTGGGAGGCCCAGGTGGGCAGATCACGAGGTCAAGAGATCGAGACCATCCTGGCCAACATGGTGAAACCCCATCTCTTAAAAAAAAAAAAAAAAATTAACTAGGTGTGGTAATCCCAGCTACACGGGAGGTTGAGGCAGGAGAATCACTTGGACCTGGGAGGCGGAAGTTGCAGTGATCTGAGATTGCACCACTGCACTCTACCCTGGGTGATGAAGTGAGACTCCATTTCAAAGTAAATAAATAAATAGAAAGAAAACCAAAAAACAAAACCAAGAATGATTCTAGACTAAAGGAGTTTAAAAAGACATGACAGGCCGGGCGCGGTGGCTCAAGCCTGTAATCCCAGCACTTTGGGAGGCCGAGGCGGGTGGATCACGAGGTCAAGAGATCGAGACCATCCTGGTCAACATAGTGAAACCCCGTCTCTACTAATACAAAAAATTAGCTGGGCATGGTGGCACGTGCCTGTAATCCCAGCTACTCAGGAGGCTGAGGCAGGAGAATTGCCTGAACCCAGGAGGCGGAGGTTGCGGTGAGCCGAGATCGCGCCATTGCACTCCAGCCTGGGTAACGAGCGAAACTCCGTCTCAAAAAAAAAAGACATGACAAATTCAACGGATGATCCTTAATGGTAGCCCGAATTAGGAAAAAAAGAAAATCAGCTACAAGTGATATTACTGAGATATTTTGCAAAATTGAATATGGCCTGTATGTTACAGATGATTACACTGAATAAATATGGAAGTTTCTTGGAGTGATCATGAAATTCTGATTATGTAGGAGATTACCTTTGTTCTTAGTAGATATGTATTGAAATATTTAGGGATAAAGAGTAACTGTCTGCAAAAACTCAAATGATTCAGCAAAATAAACCATAGACATAGACACATAGATAGCATATGTGGCAGAATGTTAAAAATTGGTGGCCAGGTGTGGTGGCTCACGTCTGTAATCCCAGAACTTTGGGAGGCGGAAGAGGGTAGATCACGAGGTCAGGAGATGGAGACATCCTGGCTAACACTGTGAAACCCCATATCTACTAAAAATACCAAAAAATTAGCTGGGCAATGTCGGGGGGCGCCTGTAGTCCCAGCAACTCGGGAGGCTGAGGCAGGAGAATCGCTTGAACCCAGGAGAGGCAGGTTACAGTGAGCCAAGTTTGTGCCACTGCACTCCAGCTGGGTGACAGAGTGAGACTCCATCTCAGAAAAAAAAAAAAAAAAAAAAAAAAATTGGTGAATATGGGTTAATTTGACTGTTGATTATATTTTCCTTGTAAGTTTTCTATAGGGTTTGATATTTTTGAAAATAAAAAGTTAAGGGCTTTTCAAAATCCAAGTGGCCTTTTCCGTTCTGTCTGATTTAACATCCTTAGAGTAAGCCACCTTGTCAGTTAAAGATACAGTTGTGTAACTAAAGAGGGAGTTAATGGTCAGGATGTGTATCTTTCAAAAACTATTGTAATTATTTACATAAAGAAGAGAACATTGCAGTTATCTTTTAGTGCCTCTATAAACTTGATTCAGATCTTTTGTAGGCAGCCTGATAAGGTGGAGTTTGGGGACAGCCAGGGCTGAATTTCGATCCTGGCTGGTTAAACTGTTTAGCCTCGTTGTGACTCAGTTTCCTCACTGCAGGATGCAGAAAATAATTACTTGGTGTGATTGTTGTTTTGAATTGTTATACACATGGTGTTTACGGAACCGGGCTTCAATTTATGTGCAAAACCTTTATTCTACTTTGAATGCTATCTGTATCTTTTCCTTCATCACACTCGTGCAATCCTGGAGGGCATGTAGAGGTGAGAGAGAAAACGACTTCTCCAAGGTCACACTGCGAATTGCGGACCCAGGTTTCCCAGCTTTTGGTCGTGTGCCCTTTCCACGCCCGCCGGAGAGGAGGAAGCGCCGCTCATGGGGATGCAAGGATGTAGAGGAGCAAAGGGAGAGAAGAGGCCGCGGGAAGAGAGGTGGTGCGAGACCCGCGGAGGCGCCGGCCAAGGAAGGGCGCATGGAGAGGCGGGCGGCGCGACCGGCCGGGGTGCGGAGGAGAGAGGCCGCGGCGGGGAGGGAGGGTCCCGCGGGCCGGGTGCCCGGGAGAGGCGGGCGGCCTGGGCCAGCCACAGGGGCGCAGGAGGCGGAGGCCCGGGCCGCGGGATGGGGCCCAGGAGGCCGAGGGCCAGCGCGGCCACGGGCGGCGGCCACTCCTGCACAGGTGGGTGGGGCGGGGGCGCGGGGCGAGCGGCGTGGGGGTCCCGACCCCCGCGGCTGGCGGGTGGGGGCGGGGCGGGGGCGGGGCCGGCCGGGGGCGGGTCTTGCTGGGCCCCCGCGGGAGCGGCGGCGGCGGCGGCGGCGCAGGCGCGGTTCCCGCCTCCTCCCGGCCGGCGGAGCGAGTGGAGGCTGGAGCCCGGCTCGTCTCGGCGTCCGCGTCGCCGCCGCCGCGAAGCCCCTCGCCCCTCGACCCGCTTCCGCCGCGTCGGAATGAGCTCCCGGAAAGGTGAGTGGCCCGCGGCGCGCCCCCTCCTCGCCACGCGGCCGGCCCGGGCTGGCGGCCCGACCGTTAATGTGTGTCTTCTTTTCCCCCAGTGCTGGCCATTCAGGCCCGAAAGCGGAGGCCGAAAAGAGAGAAACATCCGAAAAAGTGAGTCCACGCTGCGCCTGTTCCCGGTCCCCACTCCCGCCCCGTTGGGGGCGCCCGCGGCCGCGCAGGGGAAAGTTGCCCGGGTTCCCGGGCTGGCTGCCGGGCTGGTCCCCTGGGACGCCGGCGCTCGGCTCCTGCGCCCCGCGGGCGGCCCGGGGGGAGGGGCGGTGGCGGGGGAGGGGCGCGCGGGCTGCGGCCGGTTCCCTAGCATCCCGGAGCCTCAACCCCGCGCCTTCCCGCCCTGGGTCGCCGCTGGCGGGCGGGAGACCGGCAGGGAGGCTCCGGGCGGGGCGTGCGCACCCCTCCCCTGAGCGCCGAGCTGGCCCGGGGGTCGCGGCCCTTCCCGGGAGGGGCCCCGACGTCCGCCGCCCGGCTCCGGCGCGCCGGGTGCTGGCTTGCGGCGGCTGCGCGGCTCCCACCTGAGCCGCGGGCGGAGGAGGCGGAGGGGCCGAGTGTGCGCGAGGGCGTGTGTCTCGCCTCCCCTTCCTCCCCGGCCCCCGCCTGTCGGCCTTTCTGCTGAGAACCGGAGCTGGTTGTCAAGTGTTTCGCCTCGGGCGTGTTCCTGGCGCGAGTTCAGCCCCGAGACCTGTGCATTTCGGCTCTCGGGTTTGGATTCGAAACTTTCCGCTTGGGTCGATCGTGACTTGGGTGCACGGCGGGCGCCTGGGTCGCGGGCTGCGCAGGGCGGTGGGCGTGTGCGCGGGGCGGGGGCTGGGGCGTGGGGCGGGATCCCGGCGGGGTGGAAAACGCGCCCGCGCGGGCCACCTCCAGCCTGGCCGCGCTTCCGAGCCGGGCGGCAGCTGCCCGAACGAGAAGCCTTTCCTGGAGAGCTGCTCCGAGACCGCACAGCGCCGCCGCGTCTTCTCCTTTTCCACTCCTCTCTTCTAATTTTTTTGATTTACCAGCGTTCAACATCGTTACCTCGTCCTCTAGATTAATTGCTTCGCTCTTCTGAGCAAGAATACTGTATGTGGCATCTTTGGTACTGTGGGGAACGAGAGTCCAACATCATCTTTAATAAAATCCGGAAACATTTTTGGTTGGTTGTTTCCTTTGAGGGGTACCTCGCAGCACTCTCAGGCTTTTTTCCCCTTCTTGTTGGCCTTGGTCCCTACCTGGAGAATTTCATACCCATGGTTGGCTTCTAGGAAAACCAGCTAAGTCATTATTAAGTTATAGTACAGGATGACAGGACTTTGTTCATTTAAAAGGAACATATTTGAAAGTATTTTTAGGGCTTCACAAAATGTGGAGAGTGACATAAAAATACCTGTCTTAAAAAAAATTAGAGTAAGGGGAAGGGACTTACTAAGGACATGAAGAACTAAATTGGTGAGTAAAAATTGGATGTTGAATTCATAAGATGTTAAAATGGAATGGATTTTTGGTAGTTTTAGATGCATTTAAAAAAATTAGTGCTAGTTTTCATGTGAATTAGAACCTTAAATTTGAGATTTCCTTTGGTGAACCATGGACGTTTACCCAGTGGTAAGGAGAACTGTAATGTTTAGGATTCTGAATGAGTACTGGGTTTTAATCACAGCTTTTTCTTTCTTTTTTTTTTTTTTTTGAGATGGAGTTTTGCTCTTGTTACCCAGGCTGGAGTGCAATGGCGCGATCTCCGCTCACTGCAACCTCCGCCTCCTGGGTTCAGGCAATTCTGCCTCAGCCTCCCGAGTAGCTGGGATTACAGGCACGCGCCACCATGCCCAGCTAATTTTTTGTATTTTTAGTAGTGACAGGGTTTCACCATGTTGACCAGGATGGTCTCGATCTCTTGACCTCGTGATCCACCTGCCTCGGCCTCCCAAAGTGCTGCGATTACAGGCGTGAGCCACCGCGCCGGGCTCCAGTATGTGTTTTGTTTTTTATTTGCATATATTAGGTTATAATTTTCCTAATGGCCAGGGGCCTTTCTGATGGGCCACAGTTTGGTATGTGATATGTTTATGAAGATTTGGTGCATAGCCAGCCACAGTACTCAGCTTTTACTCTCACAGATTCTCCCACTGTATGTTGTGTATATGTGATAGAATTTGAGGCTGCTAGGTAACGGGACCAGCCCAATTAAATAACTGATTGAGGCAATACCATTTTTCACAAGACATTATTTTATTTTTCATTTTATTTATTTATTTTGAAACAGAGTTTCACTCTTGTTGCCCAGGCTGGAGTGCAATGACCTGATCTCGGCTCATTGCAAATTCTGCCTCCCAGTTTCAAGCAATTCTCCTGCCTCAGCCTCCTTAGTAGCTGCGATTACAGGCGCCCGACACCACACCCAGCTAATTTTTTTTTTTTTTTGTACTTTTTAGTAGAGATGAGATTTCGCTGTTTTGGCCAGGCTGGTCTCCCAACTCCTGACCTAAGGTGATCCACCCATCTTTTCCTCCCACAGTGCTAGGATTACAGGCGTGAGCCACTGCTCTCGGCCTGAATCAAGACATTTAAAAGAAGTGTTTGATTTTACTTATTTGTTCATCTATTCAATGGGTATTTACATGTTTTTCTTTGGAGATGGTAATAGAGCTTTGAACAAGACAAAGCTCCTTGCAAAGCTAACTTTCTTTGGACGTTTGGGGAAAACTGCAAAGAGGGTGACAGAAGATAATTTCAGACAGGGCTAAGGGATATGAAGAAAATTAAGATGGGGCATCTTAAGTAATAATAATGGATGATATTTGAACACTGCCAGTCACTCTGCTGATTGCTTTACATGTACCTTGTTGATAACCCTATGAGGTGTAGGCACTGTTATTACTGACATTTTACAGATGAGGAAACGGACACAGCAAGAGTAACATTAACATGCCTAGCTGTTAAGTTGAATCCAGGCAGCCCAGGACCAGAGTCCACACTCAACTCTCTGAGAGGTGACATTTGAGCAGGATCGAGAATGAGGAGGAGATGCAGTGTGGCAGAGGCCCTGGGGAGGAATGGGCTGAAAGTATTCGAAGAACCCAAAGGTCAGGGTGTCTAGAGTGGTCTGGAGAGGTTGATGGGAAGCAGGAGTCAGAGCATATCTGCCCTCGTAGGCCATTGGAGGCTTACATGTGGAAGGGACAGGTTCTGATTCCTGTTTAAAAAGAGCATGGCTGCTACCTGGAGAGTAGATTGTGGGGAAGGGGATAGCAGTGGAAACAGACCTGGCCTGCAATAGTGCATGGGAAACAGGCGACATGGTTGAGTGTGCAAGGAGTGGCACCTGAGAAGTAAAAGGATCTCCAGGACACTAGTATTTTCAGGGTACTCCGCATTTTACAGACAGCTCTGACAGGTTGGCCACATAGTAGCTTCATTTGAATCAGAATTCAGGTCTCCTGAAGTCCTATTTTTGCTTTTTGATTAATTTTCCAGAGGAGGAAAAGGAGATAGGTATAATTTTTTTTATAATAGGTATAATTTGGCTGGGCGCGGTGGCTCACGCCTGTAATCCCAGCACTTTGGGAGGCCGAGGCGGGTGGATCACGAGGTCAAGAGATCGAGACCATCCTGGTCAACATGGTGAAACCCCGTCTCTACTAAAAATACAAAAAATTAGCTGGGCACGGTGGCGCGTGCCTGTAATCCCAGCTACTCAGGAGGCTGAGGCAGGAGAATTGCCTGAACCGAGGAGGCGGAGGTTGCGGTGAGCCGAGATCGCGCCATTGCACTCCAGCCTGGGTAACAAGAGCGGAACTCCGTCTCAAAAAAAAAAAAAAAAAAAAAAAAAAAGGGTATAATTTATTAATTCGATGACTGGCAAACTTGAATTATGTGACTCTGGGTCTGGGTTGGTGTAATATGATTTACTGTTGTTATCTACTTTTGTTATGCAAACTGGCTTTTCATTAATTTTAGTTCAGTTAAAATCTGTGAGCTTTTATGAATTGAGCCAGTTCCTAGAGGCTGTTTTTATGGTACACTGGCAATTGTTGTTGTCAGGAATAAGATTAAGATTTCTCAACTTAGTGGTAGATTATTCTCTGAGTTTAGTTTGCTAAATGTTAATTGTGCTGCTTTGTGAGTAACAGGCAGCACGGAAGGACTGTAGTGCTGTTTAATCACAAATATTAGGAATTAGCTACATCTCATAACTTGGTATAAATTTTTGTCTTAGGGCATGTTTATGTGTAGGTACAATTTTTAAAAGATCTCTTTCATTTATTTTATTTTTTAAAATAATTTATTGGGAAATAGTTCACATACCATAAAGTTTACCTTTTAAAATATACCATTTGCAGATTTTTAGTCTATTCATTAAGTTGTGCAACGGTTACCTAATTCTATAACATTATCACTTCCCCAGAAAGAAACTCCATATTTGTTTTCCAGATATTCTCCATTCCCCTTCCCCCTGCCTTGGCAACAACTAATTTACATTCTAAGTCTCTATGAATCTACTTATTCTGAACATTTCATGTAAATGGAATATACAATATGTGGCTTTGTGTCTGGTTTCCTTCGCATAATGTTTTCAAGATCCATCCATGTTGTGGCACATATTGGTACTTCATTCCTTTATATTGCTGAATAAGTAGTGTTGATATGCCACAGTTTACCTATTCATCTATTGTTCTTTAAAATTTTTCTATTTCTGGCTGGGTGGCTCATGCCTGTAATCCCAGCACGTGGGAAGCCGAGGCGGGAGGATCACAAGGTTAGGTAGGAGTTCGAGACCAGCCTGGCCAATAGAGTGAAACCTCGTCTCTATAAAAATCGAAAAATTAGTTGGGCATGGTAGCGCGCACCTGTAGGCCCAGCTACTCTGGAGGCTGAGGCAGAAGAATCGCTTGAACCAGGAGGCGGAGGTTGCAGTGAGCTGAGATTGTGCCACTGCACTTCAGTCTGGGTGATAGAGTGAGACTCCACCTCAAAAAAAAATTCTATTTCTTTTTTGTTCTTATTTTTTATTAAAACATTTAGTTTTGAAATAATTTCAGACTCAGAAGACCTTGCAAAAGTAGTTCAGAGTTCTTTGTGTACCGTTTTTGCTGCTTCCCCCACATTGATATCTTAAATAACCATAGAACATTGTTGAAACTAAGAAATTGACATCGACACAAATGTTATTAACTCAAGAAAGATTTTACTTGGACTTTATCAGTTTTACATGCCCCCTTTGTGTATGTAGCTGTAACAAATTGTATAATTTACGTAGATTAGAATAATCACCACAGTCAGGATGGGAAACTATTTCATTACCACAAAGAACAGTCACATTCTCTTTCCTCGACGCTAAGCTTGGCAAGCACTGATCTGTTCTCTATCACTTAATGTTGCCACTTTGAGAATGTTATATAAATGGAATTATACAGTATGTCACCGTCACCTTTTGTGATCGTTTTTTTCACTCAGCATAATGCCCTTGAGATTCATACATGTTGCTGCCTGTGACCGTAGTGCATTCCTTTTTATTGCTGACAAGTATTTCATTGTGTGGATTAACAGTTTATTCACAGGTGAAAGGATATTTGGGTATACTTTGCTTCTGGTTTTTTTTTTTCTTGTTTTGTTTTGAGATGGAGTCTTTTTTTGTTGCCCAGGATGGAGTGCAATGATGTGCTTAGCCTCCTGAGTAGCTGGGATTACAGGTGCCCGCCACCACCCCTGGCTAATTTTTATACTTTGAGTAGAGACGGGGTTTTGCCATGTTGGCCAGGCTGGTCTCAAACTCCTGACTTCAGGTGATCCTCCTGCTTCAGTCTTCCAAAGTGCTGGGATTACAGGTGCCTGCCACCATGCCTGGCTGATTTTTTTGTGTTTTGTAGAGACAGGGTTTCACCATGTTGACCAGGCTGACCTTGAACTCCTGACCTTGTGATCCGCCCCGCTTGGACTCCCAAAGCATCAGGATTATAGTTGTGAGCCACCTTGTCTGGCCAGGTTTTGTTTTAGCATTGTCATTTTAGTGAAACTGCTTTTATTTATTTATTTTTATTTGAGTCAGAATCTGGCTCTATCACCCAGGCAGGGCATGGTGGTGCTTGCCACAATCTTGGCTCACTGCAACCTCTGCCTCTTGGGTTCAAGTGATCCTTGTGCCTCAGCCTCCCGAGTAACTGGGATTAGAGGCATGTGCCACCATGCCCAGCTAATTTTCGTTGTGTTTTTAGTAAGAGGAGGCTGGTCAGGAACTCCTGGCCTAGGCCTCAAGTGATCTGCCTGCCTCAGCCTCCCAAAGTGCTGGGATTACAGTCATGAGCCACCGCACCTGGTCCAGCTTTTTTTTTTCCCAAGTGTTAAAAGTAATATGGTCATGGTAGAAAATTCAGTACAGAATTTAGCATAATACAGAAAAATTAAGAAGTAAGCGTTAGCTTTGGCTTCACTAATGATTTTTAATTTAGAAGTTTTTTAGCATGTTAATTTAGGGTATCTAATTGTTTTGGTGTGTTATTCTGTTACTTGTGCATGGTTTTGTTTATTTTTTAAAAAATTGAGTCCTGGGGATACAGCCCAGGCTCAAAGATGTAGTTTTGATTGAACTACTTTATACTCCCACAAGTGTAAGGACACTTATGGTTCCTTCACATTTTTGTCCACACTTGGCAGTGTCATTTTAATAAATTTTAGCTATTATGGGTGTGTATTGATATTTCATTATGGTTTTCAGTTGCATTTTCCTGAGTAATGATATTAAGCATCTTTTCATATGTTTATTGGTCATTTGAGGTTCCTATTTTGTTAAATGCCTTTTTAAGTCTTTTGTTCCCCACCCTTTAATACTGTTTTAAGTTTTTCTTATTGATTTATAAAAATTTGTAGATTTTCAGTTGACTTCTTTTTCAGATATATGTATAAGTTGTGTATTTTTCTAATCATTTTGGGTATCATTTTGTAATCTAAAAGTAAACTGGAAATTGGAAGGGCATTGTCAACTGGTTCTGCCCTGCCCCCTTAATTTATCAAGTAAAATAAGGGGGCAGGGCAAGGGTGTCCCAGGCAGAAGAAACACTGCAGTTGGTGTCAACATGTGAGGGTTAAAATGGCGTGTAGTCTTGGAATGTCAAGAAGGTTAGTAAGGCTGGAGTGCAGGGTGTGGTAAGCAGTAAGTGGGGCTCTGAGGAAGTCAAACAAGGGACTGGGGAGCTGTTAAGGGGCACAGACTCAAGTTTTTAGAAAGATTCCTCTAGCTATTGTGTGTAGAATTGCTTAGGTGCTCCATTGGGAGGCTATTGCATGAGGTGTCAGGAGACTGATGTGTACTAAGGGGCTAGAATCCGCTAGATTTAGTGTCCAGTTTAATGTGAGAGGAGAGTGGGAAGGGTCTAGGATGAATTCCAGGTTTCTGAATTAGCTAAATTTGTGGGTGGTATTGCCATAATTGGGAATGCAGATGTTTGGGAAAAGTTAATGGTGACTTTGTCTAGGCTTTTTGAGGTCTTCATATGAATTCCTTTAAGAGTTGTTTGGTCAGTGTTTGTAGCTAGAGCACTGGGAAGAGCACTGTTTAGGAGATAGATATTGGGAATTGTCAGGTATAGCTGATGTTAAGGACTGGCAGAAGGTGCATTAATAGGTGAAGCGAAGGCTGTAGGTAGGGTTGGTAAAGAAGAAGCCAGAGAGATGGGAGACCCCGGAGAAAGTTGTCTCACAGAAATCAAGGGGATACAGCATTTCAAGAAGGTCATGGTCAGCAGTGTTAGTCTGCAGATAAAATTAAAGTGAGATGAGCCTTAATCTTGGCTTGTGCTTCTGGTATTTAGAAAATCATTAGAGACTACAGCTGGAGCTATCTTGGCACAGTGTTTTTTCTTTTTTGAGACAGAGTCTTGCTCTGTCACCAGCTTGTAGTGCACGATCTTGGCTCACTGCAACCTCTGCCTCCCAGGTTCAAGCAGTTCTCTTGCCTCAGCCTCCTCAGTAGCTGGACTACAGATGCCACGCCCAGCTAATTTTTTGTATTTTTAGTAGAGACAGAGTTTCACCACGTTGGCCAGGATGGTCTCGATCCCTTGACCTAGTGATTCACCCACCTCGGCCTCCCAAAGTGCTGGGATTACAGGCATGAGCCCCTGCGCCGGGCCAGCACAGTGTTTTAAGATAAAAGCAACCTTGCATCTGCATGAGCTGTATGAGTGAATAGGAAGATAAGAGCATGGTCCTTTTTTTTTTTTGAGATGGAGTCTTACTCTGTTGCCCAGCCTGGAGTGTAGTGGCGCGATCTAGGCTCACTGCAACCTCTGCCTCCCAGGTTCAAGCAGTTCTCCTGCATTAGCCTCCTGATTGAGATTATAGGTGTGTGCCACCACGTCTGGCTAATTTTTGTATTTTTAGTAGAGATGGGGTTTCACCATGTTGGTCAGGCTGGTATCGATCTCCTGAGCTCGTGATCTGCCCACCTCAGCCTCCCAAAATGCTGGGATTGTTTCAGCCTTCTGAGTAGCTGGAACTACAAACATTTGCCTCACTGAGCCCAGCTATAAGTTGCATGTTTTAAAATACCTGGAATGTGCTTCTCCATACCTTTCTGGAATATTGCATAATACATGATATGGGTGCCATATTACCTTTGGAAAATGTAAAAAACTTGAATAGGGGAAATAACTGCTCCCAAGGATTGTGGACCTGTGGTAAGTCTTCATGTAAAGGTTGGCTGTTCTGTGGTTGTTAGACTTTTGTTGCTTGCTTCTTTCTTTACTTTCTTTCTTTCTTTTTTTTTTTTTTTTTAAGAAAAGACATTTATTACTGAGCTATAAATTAGGGGCTCAGCTTGGACACGTTGAGAATCTGCTGTGCCTCCTGAAGGCTGAGCTGGAGAGGTTGGAAGCGGCTGCAGACCGGTGTCCAGCGTGTCCTCGGGCATCAGCTGCGGCCTGGCTGGCTGCAAACCCCAGCCACAAGGCCTGTGCAAAGGCCCTGCGCACCACCTGCACGCCCATCACGATGATCTGCGCCTGGTACTTGGCCATGACAGCCGCTCTGCTACCGGCACTCCGGCTCTGACTTCCGGGCCTTGCGGCTGGGGCCGAAGAGTGACCGGAGGATCAGAGGTCAAGGGAAGCCGCAGAGAGCGCATGCGCGAGATGGCACTGGGCATGCGCATTGCCTCGGTCCCCACATTTCTAGCTTATCCAGTTGTGCCTACTCAGTTGTATTTCCACCTGTACTTGAGCATGTTGACTTCTCTGTTTTTGCTCTAGTTCCAAGTTACCTTCATTGCTGTGATTTTGAATACTTTTTTTTTTTTTATCGCCTGCAACTCCCGCCATACATTTTCTTTTCTTTTTAAAATACAGGTGGGTATTGCTTTGCTGCCCAGTTTGGTCTTGAACTCCTGGCTTCAAGCTGTCCTCCCACCTTGACTTTCCAAAGTGTTGGGATTACAGGTGTGAGTCACTGTGCCTGGCCTGACTACATTTTAGTTTTTGGAAACGCAGGTCTCTCTCATACCCCTATACCCACATGTTATGCTTGCTATTATATTTTTGGGGACCATTCTTGCGTATTTTTTCATTAAGGCAATATTTTTCAAGTCCCTATCCCAGTGTTGTTTTCCCATTGGGTTGGGATAATATTGAATTTATTGTTTATTTCGGGAGACCTGAAGCGTCTTGAATTGGAAACACATTTTTTAAAAATATTTTTTTCCACTTTTTAAAAATATTATATGCCATATCTAGAAATTATAGGAGTATTAAAAGACAGAAAACAAAAATGACTCATATTCTTACCAGCAAGCACGATATGCACAGATAGGACATTGCTAATATTTTGGTATATTTCCTTCTGTTCTTTCTCTGTTACTTTGTTTTTGTTGCTTACTTTATCATCTCTTTTTTTTTTAATTTGATTTTTTATTTTTATTTTTTTTAAAGATGGGGTTTCATCATGATGGCCAGGCTGGTCTTGAACTCCTGACCTCAGGTGATCCACCCACCTCAGCCTCCCAAAGTGCTAGGATTACAGGCGTGAGCCACCGCGCCTGGCCTGTCATCTCTTATATATGATTTTATATCTTGCTTTCCTCACTTTACATTTTGTTATAAACATTTTTCATGTCTTGAAAAACTTCATAGCTAATTGTTAGTGACTAACATTCTAGTTTATTTAATTTGCTTAAATATTTCCCTATTGCTAGACAAATGTCTCCACTTTGCTGGCATGATATTACTTCAGTGAATATCTTTGTCTGCATTTCAGATTTTCTTAGACTAGATGGAGTTCTGCAAATAGAAATAGACATTAAACCTTTTTAAGGCTCTTACATTTTGGAAAAGCTCTTTTAAAGAAGAATCAACAGGAGTAGAACTAATTCATCAATTATGGGACCTGAAGAGACAAGCAATACAAAATGACAAAATTAAAAGTTTTTTGACTTAGACTTTAATACTTAATGACAAATAAGAAAGTTGGGAAAAACCTGCCAGGCACAGTAGCTCACTCATGCCTGTAATCCCAGCACTGTGGGAGGCTGAGGTGGACGGATCACCTGAGGTCGGGAGTTCGAGACCAGCCTGGCCAACGTGGTGAAACCCCATCTCTACTAAAAATACAAAAATCAGCTGGCCATGGTGGCACACGCAGCAATCCCAGCTACTCGGGAGGTTGAGACAGGAGAGTCACTTGAACCTAGGAGGTAGAGGTTGTAGTGAGCCAAGATTAGACCACTGCACTCCAGCCTGGAGGACATCTTGTAGTTAAACAGCTTTGCTAATCAGTTCAAAATTAATAATCCGGCTTGGCCTGGTAGATCATCCCTGAAATCCTAGCACTTTGGGAGGCTGAGGTGGGCGGATTGCCTGAGGTCAGGAGTTCCAGACCAGCCTGGGCAACATGGTGAAACCCTGTCTACTAAAATAAAAAAAAAATCATCAGGATTGATGGTGTATGTCTATAGTCCCAGCTGCTTGGGAGGCTGAGGCATGAGAATCATTTGAACCTGGGAGGTGGAGGTTGCAGTGAGTCGAGATGGCGGCACTGCACTCCAGCCTGGGCGGCAGAGTGAGAGTCTCAAAAACAAAACAAAACAAAAATGGGTTCATCAGTTCCAGAGTGCATGGTTTCAGGCATCTCTTTGAAAAAATTATTAATGTAAATTTTTTAGGCATTATAATTTTCAAATCAGTGTTAGAATATGGAGCCTAAAAAGATAGGAACAAGGAAGAGCATCTAGATGACATGATTGAATGCATTAAACTTGGGTATGTTGTACCATACAACTGTCATTGAACTTTGTGGACATATAGTGTGGGTACCTGTATCCCCCAAACTACTGAAATTTAGATGTGCTTCTGGATGGACTCTGTGTTGGGCAGGTGTAGTAGATACAGTTGGAGAAAGGCTAAGGAAAAACTGTAAGCTAGGAATGATATCCCCAGAAAGCTGAAGTCTGATTGAGATGTAGTAGAGATAAGATAGATAATCCACTTAAAAGAGATTCCTGGCTCTTGGCAGTCCTACTTCTGTGCCTGGTGCTTTGTTTGTTCACCAGGTGCTATCATTGCTTCTGATATCTAGGGTACAAAGGTTGCCACTGTGTTCGATACCAGCTAGCTCCTTCAGTTACTTTTATGGGGAACCTTATTCTGTTGATTATTTTTGTTTCTAGAATATCTTATTGATAGTTTTTTTGGAGGATTGGGCATGATGTATTTTATCCTAAGATGTTACTGAACGTTAATTGCAGAATTGATGTAAAATTGACTACACCTTTCACGGATGAAATTCACTGTGTATGGCTCTGGGTCTGAAAATGTGTGGAGTGGCCAGGACTTTACAGAGCACCTGGATCAGTGTTTTTCAGCCTTACTTTATATTAGCAGAATGTGTTGTGAAATAAAATCTTGCGTAGGCTGGGTACAGTGGCTTACACCTGTAGTCCCAGCACTTTGGGAGGCTGAGGTGGGCGGATCACTTGAGGTCAGGAGTTCGAGACCAGCCTGGCCAGTATGGTGAAATCCCATCTCTACTAAAACTACAAAAAATTAGCCAGGTATGGTGGTGTGCACCTGTAGTCCCAGCTATTCGGGAGGCTGAGCCAGGAGAATTGCTTGAATCTGGCAGGTGGAGGTTATGAGATCATGCCATTGCACTCCAGCCTGGGTGACAGAGCGAGACTCCATCTCAAAAAAAAAAAAAAAAAAATCTTGTGCGGAATACTGTTATGTATAAAGTGGAAAAGGTGGCTCTACTCTGAGAGAATTGGCAGGTGAGAGCTTGGTCCTTGCCGTGTGGCCTTTGTCTTGTCCACTAGGGTGCTCCCTTAAGCATCTTGGAAGAACACAGTTTGAAGTCCATTACCCTAAACCATTTCATGTTTTCACTGAAGGAGAAATGAAGGACTGAAGAAGTGGCTCTTCCTTTTTTTGGAGATATAGTTTTTCTCTGTCACCCAGGCTGGAGTGCAGTGGCACGATCTCAGCTCACTCCAACTCCCGCCTCCTAGGTTGAAGCAAGTCTCATGCTTCAGCCTCTTAAATAGTTGGGATTATAGGCGTGCGCCACCACGCCTGGCTAATTTTTTATATTTTTAGTAGTGACGGGATTTCATCATGTTGCCAGTCTGGTCTTGAATTCCTGACCTCAAGTGATCTGCCCACCTCGGCCTCCTAAAGTGCTGGGGTAACAGGCTTGAGCCACCGAGCCGGGCAGGAGCGTGGCTTTTGATGAAAGTCACTTATCTTTTTAGTGCCTTAGCCAGCTTACAGTGTTGGATTAGAGTCTTGGATTCTGATTCAGTGGTCTTTCATACTACCATTAAGCTGTAGGATGATAAACCCTTCTGGAACTGATACAGAAAATAAAGTTTCTAGTCATCAAAGAGGGATTATTGTAAGAACCTTACTTTTAACTCCTTCCTTTGCTGGGAGGGAAAAAAAAAGGTAAAAAATGTTATTTGTCTGAAGAGACCCTTAATAGGTCACATGAATCTGCATGGTTTTATCATGTGCATCTGTGGGAGTGGGATAGAAGATGCTTTACATAGAAAATCTTAGAATACAGGAAAACAGTTTTTTTAAAAAAGCAATAAGGCCACATTTTTTTTACCTTAGTTTTAAAAACTTGTTTTTGTTTTATTTTTCAGTAGCTAGAAGGCTATTCTTTATAGTAACCAGCAGACTATATGCATGACCAGTAATAGAAATGATCTCCTCTTTTCTTGGCTCCACTGATGCCCACTACCTGTTCTGTCTTTGTAATCAGTTAAATGTACACTTCAGATGATTCTAAGCTTTGTAACTGTATTCTCTTTTAAGTTTTAAATCCCATTACTGAAAAGTATATACAGTTTACCCTTCAATAACGTGTTTGACCTATGGAATTTTTTTTCAATAAATATATTGGTAAATTTTTTGGAGGTTTTCTGCAGTTTGAAAAAAACTTGAAGGTGAACTATGTAGCCTAAAATATTTTTAAAAAATTAAGAAAAAGGTATGTTACGAATGCTTAAAATATTTGTAGATGCTAGTTTGTTTTATCATATACTACCATGAAATGTACACAAAATGTATGTGTACAAACAGACTGTACATGGCACTATTTGCAGTCAAGAGAAATGCAAGCAAACATAAAGGTGCAGTATTAAATCATAACTGCATGGAATTACCTGTAGTATATGTTGTAATACTGTAATAATTTTGTAGCTACCTCCTGTTGCTTTTGTAGTTAGCTCAAGTGTTGGAAGTATCCCTGTGATGCTTAAAATGGCCTGTGGTTGGCCAGGCGCAGTTGCTCATGCCAGTAATCCCAGCACTTTGGGAGTCCGAGGTGGGTGGAGTGCTTGAGCCAAGGAGTTTGAGACTAGCCTGGACAACATGCTGAGACCTCGTCTCTATAAAAAATACAAAAATTAGCTAGGTGTGGTGGTGCATGCTTATAGTCCCAGATACTCAGGAGGCTGAGGCAGGAGTATTGTTTGACCTCAGGAGGCCAGGGTTGCAGTGAGCTAAGATCATGCCACTGCACTGCAGACTGGGTGGCAGAGCCAGAACCTGTCTCAGAACAAAACAAAAAACCAAAACAAAGCCCTGTGATGCTAATCATCTCCATGTGGGCAGCTCATCTCCAGTAAATTGTGTACCTTGGTAAAAAGTGATCTTGGCCAGGCATGGTGGCTGTAATCTCAGCACGTTGGGACACCAAGGTGGGAGGAGCTCAGGAGTTCAAGACCAGCCTGGCAATATAGTGAGACTTCATCTCTTTAAAAAAAAAAAAAAAAAAGTAAAAGTGATCTCATATTTTTCTTACATATATTTCACTATGTTTAGTGCAATACTCTAAACCTTGAATAACACCATGGGACTCACAGAGTGACACTAGTGATGCTGGAAGTGCTTTCAGGAAGGAGAGAAATGTCATGATGTTACAAGAAAAAGTCAAATTGCTTGATATGCACCATAGAATGAATGCATTCTGTGTGGTTGCTTGCCATTTAAAGATAAATAAATTTAGTATAAATGACCATAGTGAAAAAAAGAAAGGAAATTCATGAAGCTGTTTTTGTAGCTACACCAGCAGGTATGAAAATCTCACACTTTTTGTGAAATATTTCTTTATCATATTTTGAAAATGCAGCTTTTACGTGGGTGCAGGATTGCAATAAGAAAGGCATACCTAGCCAGGCACAGTGGCTCACGCCTGTAATCCCAGAATTTTGGGAGGCTGACGTGGGCAGATCATGAGGTCAGGAGTTCAGGACCAGCCTGGTGAATATGGTGAAACCCCATCTCTACTAAAAATACAAAAATTAGCCGGGTGTGGTGCTGCATGCCTGTAGTCCCAGCTACTCAGGAGGCTGAGGCAGGAGAATCTCTTGAACCTAGGAGGCAGAGTTGCAGTGAGCTGAGATCACACCACTGCACTCCAGCCTAGGCAACAGAGCAAACTCTGTCTCCAAAAAAAAAAAAAAAAAAAAAGACCTGTAGATGCTAATATAATTAGAGAAAGAATGACATCTGTATGACAACTGTAAAGGTGAAAGATGTAAAGCTAGAGAACTTACTACCAGCAAAAGGTGGTTTGATGATTTTAGAAAGAAGTTTGCCTTGTCTTAAGAAATGTTGATGCAAATCAACAACAGGAAGTTGAGCAACACCAAATAAACAAACAAACAAAAAGAAATGTTGAGATAACAGGAGAAGCCACTTCTGCCAACTAAGAGGCAGCATATGACTTTGCAGACACCATTAAGAAAATCATTGAGGAGGCCAGGCACGGTGGCTCACGCCTATAATCCCAGCACTTTGGGAGGCCGAGGCGGGTGGATCACGAGGTCAAGAGATCGAGACCATCCTGGTCAACAAGGTGAAACCCTGTCTCTACTAAAAAATACAAAAATTAGCTGGGCATGGTGGTGCACGCCTGTAGTCTCAGCTACTCGGGAGGCTGAGGCAGGAGAATTGCTTGAACCCAGGAGGCGGAGGTTGTGGTGAGCCAAGATCGCGCCATTGCACTCCAGCCTGGGTAACGAGCGAAACTCCATCTCAAAAAAAAAAAAAAAAAAAAAAAAAATCATTGAGGAGAAAGGTTATCTGCCTGAATAGATTTTTTTTTTCTTTTTTTAAAGATAGAGTTTTGTTCTCCCAGGCCGGAATTCAGTGCTCCAGCCTTGACCTACTAGGCTTACGTGATCCTCCCATCTCAGCCTCCCGAGTAGCTGAGACTACAGGCACACGCCACCACCACACCCAGCTAATTTTTAAATTATTTTTTGGAGACTCAGTCTCCTTGTATTGACCAGGCTAGTCTTCAGTTCTCTTGCCTTGGCCTCCCAAAGTGTTGGGATTACTTATGTGAGCCATTGCACCTGGGCTAAGTAGATTTTTTTTTTTTTTTGAGACCGACTTTTGCTCTTGTTGCCCAGGCTGGAATGCAGTAGTGCAGTCTCGGCTCACTGCAACCTCTGCCTTCTGGGTTCAAGCAATTCTCCTGCCTCAGTTTCCTGAGTAGCTGAGACTACAGGCACACGCCACCACACCTGGCTAATTTTTTTTATTTTAAGTAGAGACAGGGTTTCACCATATTGGCCAGGGTGGTCTCCACCTCCTTACCATAAGTGATCCACCTGCCTCAGCCTCCCAAAGTGTTAGAATTACAGGCGTGAGCCACTGCTCCTGGCTCTAAATACATTTTAATGTAGATTAAAGTGCCCCATTCTGGAAAAAAAATACCATAGAGGACATTAATTCTATTCACAGGAAAAAGAAGTAAGCACCAGGATTTAAGGCAGGAAGGGATGGGCTAACTCTACTGTTTTGTGCAAATGCAGTCAGGTTTATGATCAGGACTGCCCTTGTCTATAAAGCCGACAACCTTGAGCCTTGAAGGGAGAAGAGAAATACTGGCTGCTAGTCTTTTGGTTGTACAAGAAGTCCTGGACAATGAGAACCCTTTTTTGGATTGATTCCATTGATGCTTTCTCCCTGAAGTCAGGAAGTACCTACCCAGTGAGGGGACTGCCTTTTAAAGTTCTTTGGATTTTGTACAATGCCTCTGGTCATCCAGAACTCCACGAGTTCAACACAGAAGTGTGGAAATAGTTTACTTGCTCCTAAACACAATGTCCCTAATTTAGAAATGCCTTAAGAAATGTCCACATCAGGGAGCCATGAGGACCTTTAAGACTCATTACAATACTGTATTCTATGGAAAGGCTTGTCAGTGCAATAAAAGAGAACTCAGTTGAGAGACCATCATGAATGTGTGGGTTACGCCACAGAAGATACCATTGTTGTTATAGAAAAAGGCATGAATATCATCAGGCTTGAAACAAATTCCTGCTGAAGAAAACTGTCAGATGTGCATGACCTCACGGGTGATCAAGGAAATCATGAAAGAGCTTGTAGATATGGCCAAAAAGGTGGGAGTGAGAATGATGAAGGGTTTCCACATATGGATTGTGAGAAATTCAAGAGCCGTTAGACGCCACACCACAAGACACAAGACTTATCAGAAGATGACTTGATGGGAATGAGGGCTTTCAAACCTCTGCCAGACGATGAGGAAGACGTAGCAGTAGCAGTACCAGAAACAAATTGATACTAGACAATTAAGCAGAAGGGTTCTGATTATTGAAGACTGCTTTTGACTTCTTTTTCACTGTGAAGGTGATGAGCATGGAGACCTTCATGATGATCCACTTCCACTAAATAAATAGTGCTGTGGTTTGGATTTGGATATGGTTTGTTTGGCCTCCCAAGCCTCATGTTGAAATTTGCTACCCCAGTGTTGGTGCTGGGGCCTGGCGTTTGGATTATAGGGTGGGGGTGGATCCCTCTTGAATGGCTTGATGTGTCATTCTTACTTCTTCTCACTCTTAGTTTCTGGAGAACTGGTTGTTGAAAAGAGCCTGGCACGTCCACCTCCACTCTTGCTTTCTCTCTCTCCCTCTTGCTGTGTGATCTCAGCACATGCTGGCTCTTTTTCACCATGGGATAGAAGCAGCCTGAGACCCTCACTGGAAGTAGATGCTGGTGTCATGCTTATTGTACAGCCTGTAGAACCATAAGCTGCATGCATCTCTTTTTCTTTATTTTAATACATTACCCAGGCTTAGATATTCCTTTATAGCAGCAAAAATAGACTATGACAGACAGTAAATATATTTTCTCTTCCTTATGATTTTCCTTTTTTTTTTTTTTTTGAGACAAGGTCTTGCTGTGTCACCCAGGCTAGAGTGCGGTGGCATGATCTTGTCTCACTGCGACCTTTGCCTCTCGGGCTCAAGTGGTCCTCCCACCTTAGACCCCCAAGTAGCTGGGACTACAGGCACACACCACTGTGCCCGGCTAATTTTTGTGTTTTTAGTAGAGACAGGGTTTTGTCCTGTTGCCCTGGCTTGTCTCGAACTCCTGTGCTCAAGTGATCCACTTGCTTCAGCCTTCAAAAGTGCTCGGATTACAGGCATGAGCCACTGCTCCTGGCCTCTTACAATTTTTTTTTTTTGAGATGGAGTCTTACTCTGTGGCCCAAGCTGGAGTGTAGTGGTGCAATCTTGGCTCACCACAACCTTTCCCTCCCGGATTCTCCTGCCTCAGCCTCCCGAGTAGCTGGGATTAGAGGCGCCAGCCACCATGTCCAGCTAATTTTTGTATTTTTTTTTTCTTTTTTGAGGCAGAGTTTCGCTCTTGTTACCCAGGCTGGAGTGCAATGGCGCAATCTTAGCTCACCACAACCTCCACCTCCTGGATTCAAGCAATTCTCCTGCCTCAGCCTCCCAAGTAGCTGGGACTACAGGCACACGCCACCATGCCCAGCTAATTTTTATATTTTTAGTAGAGACGGGGTTTTACCTTGTTGACCAGGATGGTGTCGATCTCTTGACCTCGTGATTCACCTGCCTTGGCCTCCCAAAGTGCTGGCATTATAGGTGTGAGCTACTGTGCCCAGCCATTTTTGTATTTTTAGTAGATACGGGTCTTCAGCAGGTTGGACAGGCAGGTCTTGAACTCCTGACCTCAGGTGGTCAGCCTCCTCGGCCTCCCAAAGTGCTGGGATTACAGGTGTGAGCTGCTGTGCCTGGCTGATGATTTTCTTAATAACGTTTTCTTTTATTTAGTTTGTTTCATTGTGGGAATACTGTATGTAATACATATAACATACAAAATATATGTTAATCTGTTTACGTTATTGATAAGGCTTCTGGTTTTTGGGGAGTCAAAAGTTGTATGTGGATTTTTGACTGTGCATGAATGGGATGGCGTCCCTAATCTGTTGTGTTGTCAAGGATCAGTTGTACTTCCCCTGTATAGGCAAAGGCTATCTTATTTCTATGCTTTACCAGAGATGTGATACTTCCCATTTCCCCAAAAGCCTGGTTTATCTTTGAAAAAAAATTTTTTTTTTTGAGATGGAGTCTTGCTCTCTGGAATGTAACGGCATAATCTTGGCTCACTGCAATCTCCGCCTCCTGGATTCAAGCAATTCTGCCTCAGCCTCCCGAGTAGCTGGGATTATAGGCACCCGCCACCATGCCTGGCTAGTTTTCGTATTTTTAGTAGAGAGGGGGTTTTACCATGTTGGCCAGGCTGGTCTCAAAATCCTGCCCTCAAGTGATCGGCCTGTCTCGGCCTCCCAAAGTGCTGGGATTACAGGTGTGAGCTCAGCCTGTTTTGTTGTTGTTGTTTTTGAGACAGAGTCTTGCTCTTGTTGCCCAGGCTGGAGTGTGTAATCTCAGCTCACTGCAACCTCTGCCTCCTAGGTTCAAGTGATTCTCCTGCCTCAGCCTCTTGAGTAGCTGGGATTATAGGCACCTGCCACCATGCCTAGCTAATTTTTTGTAATTTTAGTAGAGGCAGGGTTTCACCATGTTGGCCAGGCTGGTCCTGAACTCCTGACATCAGGTGATCCACCCACCTTGGTGTCCCACCCACCTTGGTGTCCCAAAGTGCTGGGATTACAGGCATGAGCCACCCCACCCAGCCTTATCTTTGAATTTTTTTGCTAAGGCTAATAATGGCTGTTGGAGGTAGCTGACCAGAGTTGAAGTTTTAATGCCACTGCTTTTGTCATTGGTGTTAGCTAAGTGGAGGTAGCTGACCAGAGTTGAAGTTTTAATGCCACTGCTTTTGTCATTGGTGTTAGCTAAGTTATTTAATTGCTTTAAGGCTAAGCTTCTTCATCCTGAAAGAGAGCTAATAAAACCTACCTCTCAGAGTAAAGGAGATGTTTGAGGATAAAATGAGATAATTCTAACCCTTTATGTGACACATCCAGAATGCTTAGTAAGCTGGGACTGTAGGTATGTGCCACCATGCCTGGCTGATTTTGTTTTTTACTTTTGTAGATATGAGGTTTCACTACGTTGACTAGGCTGGTTTCAAACTCCTGGCCTTGAGTTCGTTCTGCCTTGGCCTCCCAAAGTGTTGGGATTATGGGTGTGAGCAACTTGAGCCCAGGCTTAAATCTTTATTTTTATCAGCAATAATTCCTATAAGGTATTTGTAAGAGATACATTGTCTAAGTATGGGTCATGAAAGTGAACTAGAGCTATGCACTTACCATCAGATCAAGAAATAGTGAAGAGACATTTATTGTTCCTGGCAGGTCATCTCTATTTAGGTCTGTAATTCCAAACTATAATAAAGAGACAGGCATGTGAGACTAAGACGTGATAAAAGGAATGGAGGACTCCAGCAGCTTTAAAAAAAATTACTGTTACTTAAAAAATCTGACTGGTGGTTTACCATGAAAATACTGAATAGTCTTAGTTGGGAACTTTAGGTGATAAAGGAGTAAGGTGGATATGCATAAGGCCTTTACCACAGTATTGTTAGGGTAGCGGATGCTTTTATTATTATTTTTTTTTATTTTGAGACAGAGTCTCTTTGTTGCCCAGGCTGGAATGCAGTGGCACTATCTTGGCTCACTGCAGTCTCCGCCTCCTAGGTTCAAGCGATTCTTCTGCGTCAGCCTCCCAAGTAGCTGGGACTACAGGCGCGTGCCACCACACCTGGCTAATTTTTGTTTTTTGTTTTTTTTTTAAGTAGAGACAGGGTTTTACCTTATTGGTCAGGCTGGTCTCGAATTCCTGACCTCGTTATCTGCCCGCCTCAGCCTCCCAAAGTGCTGGGATTACAGGCATGATCTCCCGTGCCCGGTAACAGATGCTTTTTGGAGTACTGCCTGTCTCAGGTCTTTCCTTTCTCACACTTTGCCTCTATCATGTATCTTCCACAGGACCAGAGAAATCTCTGTTACTGAAGAGATACTTGTATTTTTTTTTTTTTTTTTTTGAGACGGAGTTTTGCTCTTGTTACCCAGGCTGGAGTGCAATGGCGCGATCTCGGCTCACCGCAACCTCCGCCTCCTCGGTTCAGGCAATTCTCCTGCCTCAGCCTCCTGAGTAGCTGGGATTACAGGCACACACCACCGTGTCCAGCTAATTTTTTGTATTTTTAGTAGAGACAGGGTTTCACCATGTTGACCAGGATGGTCTCGATCTCTTGACCTCGTGATCCACCTGCCTCGGCCTTCCAAAGTGCTGGGATTACAGGTGTGAGCCACTGCGCCTGGCCGATACTTGAATTTTTAACCCAAGGGTTTGAAAATTTTGGAAATAACTCTTCCTTTTTTTAGGTATTTAATATATCTAATACAGATGCAGATTTAGATTTCACTATCAAAACGCAAATACAGGTTGTACATGCTTTAACTTTTTTTTTTTTTTTTTTTTTTTTGAGATGGAGTCTCGCTCTGTTGCCCGGGCTTAAGTGCAGTGGCACAATCTCGGCTCACTGCAACCTCCGTCTCCCGGGTTCAAGCGATTCTCCTGCCTTAGCCTCCTGAGTAGCTGGGACTACAGGCGCCTGCCTCCTTGCTCAGGTAATTTTTGTATTTTTGATAGAGATGAGGTTTTACCATATTGGCCAGGCTGGTCTCGAATTCATGATGTTGTGATCCGCCTGCCTCTGCCTCCCAAAGTTCTGGGATTACAAGTGTGAGCCACCATGCCCGGCCTCATGCCTTAATTTTAAGCTGAGTATGTATGACATTGAGCTATATGAAATTGTCTTTTTTTTTTCAGCCCAGACTATCAAATTTCATGTGGTTCATCTGAACTAACACAAAAAATAGCTAATATAGTGACTAACATTTATTACATACTTATTGTGTATTGGGCATTCTGATATGTACTTTAATATGCATTGATGTTTAATTCTCACAACACTCTAAATTGGGCTTAAAAACTTTTTCAGCTGCCCAGATTCCATTTATGCTACTGGAAATGGGCCTTAGTTTTTGTATGGGAATTATCTCTTGTCTATTTTTAGTTCACATTGTTTGGGTTTCTCTCTAGTTTGCTTCATGCTCCAGGATGGAGCATGGCCTGTTTTACTTAGTGCCTTCCACTTTTCAGTTGGAGAGCCCACCCATAGCTAATCTCAGGGCCTTTGCAGGAGGATTTGGAAGAGGCTCTTGCTTTTCTCCTACAGTCTTCCATGGAGAGGATGTGAAATAGAGGTATTGAAGCCATTTTGTCACCAGGCAGATACTGAAAATCAACAGAGAAAAAAGCCTTGCCAAGAGTTAGAGAGAAACTCAATCCTGATGGTTCTGTTTATTTATTTTGATTAAGTAATTAATTTTCTTGTTAGAATCTCACTGTGTTACCTAGGCTGGAGTGCAGTGGCACAGTCTCAGCTCACTGAAAGCTCTGCCTCCTGGTTTCAAATGATTCTCCTGCCTCAGCCTCCCAAGTAGCTGGGACTACTGGCGCGTGTCACCATGCCTGGCTAATTTTTGTATTTTTTTGTAGAGACAGGGTTTTATCACATTGGCTAGACTGGTCTCAAAACTCCTGACCTCAAGGGATCCGGCCGCCTTGGCCTCCCAAAGTGCTGGGACTACAGGCATCAGCCACCGTTACCGGCCCTGATGATGGCATTTAAACCCTAACTCGAGGTGTGTCTTATGCATAGGTTGCCTGCTGGACTTCTAGTAATTTGTTTAAGCTGGGTTGAGTTGGATTTTCTGTTACTTTTTTTCTTGGAGACAGGGTCTCACTCTCACCCTGGTTAGAGCACAGTGACATGATCATGGCTCACTGTAGCCTTGACCTCCCAGGCTTAAGCAGTCCTCTCACCACAGCCTCCTGAGTAGCTGGGACCACAGGTGTGCTCCACCATCCCTGGCTAATTTATTTTTTATTTTTAGTTGAGATGTGGTCTCGTAATGTTGGCCAGGCTCTTCTCAAACTCTTGGGCCTAAATGATCCTTCTGCCTCTTTTTGCCAAAGTGTTGGGATTATAGGCATGAGCCACTGTGCCTTGCTTGCTAATTTAAAAAAAAAAAAAGGTTTTTTGTAGAGATGAAGTCTTGCCATGTTGCGCAGACTGTTCTTGAACTCCTCCTACTCTCTAGCAGTCCTCCTGCTGTGGCCTCCAAAGTGCTGGGATTATGGGCATGAGCCACTGTGCCCAGCTGTATTTTCTGTTACTTAAAACTGAAAGAGCAACATTGTTGATAATAGCCACATGGAAACAACTCAAATGTCAGTTGATGAATAAACAAAATCTAGCATATCCTTACAATGGAATATTATTCAGCAGTAAGAATAATGAAGTACTGTTACATGCTACAACATGGGTATACCTTGAAAACATTATACTATATCGAAGAAGTCAGTCATAAAAGACCACATATTAATATGATTTAATTTATATCAAGTATCTGAAATAGGCAAATTCATAGAGACAATAAGTAGGTTGCCTAGGGCTGGTGGGGAGGGGGAAATATGGAGAGTGCCTGTTGATGGCTATGTGTTTCTTTTTGGGGTGATAAAAATACTACCAAGTCCAAGCTTAAAACTGTGCTATCTTGCCTTTTTTTCAACTAAGTCATCTTTATGGAACTTGGGAGCTGGGAGTTCCTTAGCAATTACTTAATCTAACCCTTTCATTTTACTGATGAGAAAATCAAACCTTAGATAATGAGGGATTTATGACTTGGTTTCAAAGACAGGCAGGTAAACAACTAGCAGTGATACAAGGTGGAATAGAAGTTACCCAATAGAGGTACAGGCATTTATTGTGTGAAATTAAGGGAGGGATTGTTTAATTCTGATGACTAGCCAAGAGGTTTTTTTTTTTTTTTTTTTTTTTTCCCCGAGACGGAGTTTTGCTCTTGTTACCCAGGCTGGAGTGCAATGGCGCGATCTCGGCTCACCGCAACCTCCGTCTCCTGGGTTCAGGCAATTCTCCTGCCTCAGCCTCCTGAGTAGTTGGGATTACAGGCACGTGCCACCATGCCCAGCTAATTTTTTGTATTTTTAGTAGAGATGGGGTTTCACCATGTTGACCAGGATGGTCTCGATCTCTTGACCTTGTGATCTACCCGCCTCGGCCTCCCAAAGTGCTGGGATTACAGACGTGAGCCACCGCGCCCGGCCCGGTTGTTTTGTTTTTTTTTTTTTTGAGATGGAGTCTTGCTCTGTCACCCAGACTGGAGTGCAGTGGTGTGATCTTGGCTCACTGTAGCCTCCATCTCCTGGATTCAAGTGATTCTCCTGCCTCAGCCTCCCGAGTAGCTGGGATTACAGGTGTGTGCAGCACCACACCCAGCTAATTTTTGTATTTTGAGTAGACACTGGGTTTCATCATGTTGGCCAGGCAGGTCTTGAACCTTTGACCTCAGGTGATTTGCCTGCCTCAGCCTCCCAGAGTGCTGGGATTACAGGAGTGAGCCACTGCATCCAGCAGTGGATTATAAAGATGTGTTAGTCTGTTTACTGTTGCAATAACTGAATACCTGAGACTGCTTTATTTATTTATTTATTTACCTACTTACTTACTTACTTTGAGACAGAGTCTCTCTCTTGTAGCCCATGCTGGAGTTCAATGGCACAATTGCGCAACCTCCGTCCGCCAGGTTCAAGTGTTTCTGCTGCCTCAGCCTCCCGAGTAGCCGCAATTACAGGTGCGCTCCACCACACCCGGCTAATTTTTTGTATTTTTAGTGGAGACAGGGTTTCACCATTTTGGCCACACTGGTCTCAAACTCCTAACCTCAGGTGATCTGCCAGCCTCAGCCTCCCAAAGTGTTGGGATTTCAGACATGAGCCACCGTGCCCAGCTGGTAATTTATTATTATTATTATTTTTGAGATGGAGTCTCACTATGTTACCCAGGCTGGTCTCGAACTCCTCACCTGAGGTGATTTGCCTGCCTCAACCTCCCAGAGTTCTGGGATTACAGGAGTGAACCATTGTGCTTGGCTGAGACTGGGTAATTTATAAAGAAAAGGAATTTATTTCTTTCATTTCTGCATGCTGGGGAGGCCAAAGTCAAGGGGCACATTTAATGAGGACCTTCTTGCTTTTGGGGACTCTGCAGAGTCCCAAGGCAGCCTAGAGTATCACATGGTTAGGGGGCTGAGTGTTCTAGCTCAGGACTCTTCCTCTTATAAAGCCACCAGCCACACTCCCAGGATAACTCATTAATTTGTTAACCCATTAATCCATGAATAAGTTCCATTCATGAAGACAGAACTGTCATGACACAGTCATCTCTTAAAGACTTGCCTCATAATACTGCCACATGGGAGATTAACTTTAAAATGAGCTTCACAGGGACAAACATTAAAATCATATAAAAAGGTGGTAGCAGATAGATAAAGCACATGAGATGGGCTCTGTAAACTTTAATGTAGTATAGGCTTAGCTGAGAGATGTGACTGCTTACCCTAATCCTGTTGTATAATGGCTGATTAGCCAAGTAATCTGAACATGTTTAAGCCATCTATGTGCCTCAGTTTCTTCATTTGTAAAATGCGATTCATTATAGCAACTATAGCACTTTGGGAGGCCAAGGTGGGCAGATCTCTTGAGGTCACGAGTTCAAGACCAGTCTGGCCAATATGGAGAAACCCTGTCTCTACTGAAAAAAAAAAAACAAAAATTAATAACCAGGTGTGTTTGCATATGCCTGTAGTCGCAGCTACTTGGGAGACTGAGGCAGGAGAATTGCTTGAACCCAGGAGGCAGAGGTTGCAGTGAGCTGAGATTGCGCTACTGTACTCCAGCCTGGGTAACAGAGACTCCGTCTCAAAAAAAAAAAATTACAGCAACTATAGGGTTATTGTGAGGATTAAATAAACATTCAGGTGATATATTTAGCATAATGCCTGCAGGTCTTAAGACAGGCACTGTTCAATAAATAGTAATTTTGCTATTTACTGTTTTCTTCCTGTTGTATCCATTCAGTTATCTCTGGTTTTTGGGCTTAGCTAATCCTCGTCTCTAGGACTTTCACATGGATATTTATGAAGGATCCCTGGTTACATAGGGCATTAAGGCGTGATTGTACTTTAATGCTACCATGTATTGTTACTCTCTTCTCCTAATTCTTTGTTCTTGACAAGCTCTGATATATTTCTTTTTCTTTTTCTTTTTTTATTTTTGAGACAGAATCTCACTCTGTCGCCCATGCTGGAGTGTAGTGATGTGATCTAGGCTGCAACCTCTGCCTCTAGAGTTCAAGTGATTCTCCTACCTCAGCCTTCCAAGTAGCTGGGACTATAGGTGTGTGCCATCATGCCTGGCTAATTTTTGTATTTTTTAGTAGAGATGGTGTTTCACCATGGTAGCCAGGCTGGTCTGAAACTCCTGACCTCAGGTGATCTACCTACCTCAGCCTCCCAGAGTGCTGGGATTACAGGATTACAGGTGTGAGCCACTGCGCCCAGCTGCTCTGCTATATTTCTTTATTTTTTCTTTTGTATTTTCACTGCTGGCAAGAATGATATATTTCCTTAGATAATTTTTTTTTATAGCATTATCACCTGATTGGACAGAACTAGTTTGGTTAGAAAATAGTTCAAGTGTGGCTGGGCGTGGTGCCTCATGCCTGCAATCCCAGCATTGTGGAGGCTGAGTGCAGTGGTGCCATCTCAGCTCACTGTAACCCCTGCCTCCTGAATTCAGGCAGTTCTCCTGCTTCAGCTTTCCAAGTAGCTGGGACCACAAGCATATGCCACCACCCCTAGTTAATTAAAAAAAATTTTTTTTTTTTTTTTGCAGAGATGGGGGGATCTCACCACATTGCCCAAGCTAGTCTCAAATTCCTGGGCTCAAGTGATCCTCCTGCCTCAGCTTCCCAAAGTGCTGGGATTATAGGGATGAGTTGCCATGCACAGCCATAATTTCTTTCTTTCTTTTCTTTTTTTTTTTTTTTAAAGTCTGAATAATACCTAATTGTAGTTACAGATATTTAAAAGCCAGTCTGTGGCCAGTGTGTTGGCTCATGCTTGTGATTCCAGCATGTTGAGAGACTGAGGTGGGAGGATCACTTGAGTCCAGTAGTTTGAGATAAGTTTAGGCTAGTTGAGACCTTGTCTCTACAAAAATGAAAAAAATTAGCCAGGCATGGTGGCATGTGCCTGTAATTCCAGAACTCTGGGAAACTGAAATGGGAGGATTGCTTGAGTCTAGGAGTTTAAAATAGCATGATCAAAATAGTGAGAACCTGTCTCTACAAAAATTAAAAAATTACCTGGGCATGGTGATGCGTGTCTGTAATCCCAGCTACCTGGAAGGCTGAGTAGAGGTGGGAGGATCAACTTGAGCCCAGAGGTTGAGGTTTCAGTGAGCCATGATTATGCCCACTGCACTTCAGCCTGGGTGACAGAGTGAAACCTTATCTTAAAAAAAAAAAAAATCCAGTCTGTCTCATAACTAAGTAAAAGATAATTTATATTAATTTTATGGTTCCAGGGAAATGTGCAATATTTTATTTCTTCATGTAGAAATTTTACTTATTAGTAAACCCTTGATTTTCAGGGACCCAGAAAACTGATACCCAACAGTTGTTTGGTGCCACTTAAATCATGCAGTTAATAAAGGTTTTTTTTGTTTTTTTTTTTTTTATTACCAATAAGCAGCAAAGACTTGAAGCTCCATTAGTAACTAGAGTTGTGAAGTGGAGTGTGGCTTTTGTGTTGTATTTGATAGTACTGGAGACTTAACAGTTTATCGACCTTCATGTAACAGTTGTGTGTTACCTTCTGTGGGCCAGTCACCGTGCAGAAGTGACAAGCAGGAGTTGTTTTCTGCATCATAGAGAGTTGTGTGATAATCATTGAAGTGCAGAATCCTTCGCTTTATAGGAAAGGAAATAATTGCAGTTGTGAATGCAGTTGAGAATGGTTTGAAGCTAATTAGTAAATTGGAATAGTTACTGATGATGAAATACGTACCTCCATGAATTTTAAAAAAAACTTTAAAGCCTTGGTAATAGCATTTGGTGATTATTTTGCTGTATTAGAAAACGTTGGAAGAAGTTTTTATAGCTTGGATATAAAGTACATTTTTAGAAAGATTGTTACCTGGTACTGCCTTAAAAGACAGCAGTAAAATTTTGCACTCTTTTTTTTTTTTAAAGAAAGAAGTTTCATCTTAATGTCTAGTTAGCAGAGGGAGGGAAGTACATAATGTTTTAAACTGTTGCCACTGAACAGAACTTTCTGTGATTATGGAAACATTCTATGTGCTGTCCAGTATCATAGCTGATACTCTTTATGTTGATTAGGCTGGTCTCAGCCTCCTGACCTCAGGTGATCTGTCTCACTGCAACTTCTGCCTCCCCGGTTCAAGTGATTTTCCTGCTTCAGCCTCCTGAGTAGCTGGGATTACAAGTGCCTGCCACCACGTCTGACTAATTTTTATATTTTTAGTAGAGATAGGGTTTCGCCATGTTGGCCAGGCTTGTCTGAAACTCCTGACCTCAGGTGATCCACCTGCCTTAGCCTCCCAAAGTGCTGGGATTACAGGCGTGAGCCACTGTTCCTCTTTTTTTTTTTTTTTTTGATACGGAGTTTTGCTCTTGTGTCCCAGGCTGGAGTGAAATGGCATGATCTCGGCTCATTGCAACCTTCACCTCCTGGGTTCAAGCGATTCTCCTGCCTCAGCCTCCTGAGTAGCTGGAATTACAGGTGCCCGCCACCACACCCAGCTAATTTTTGTATTTTTAGTAGAGACGGGTTTCAACACGTTGGTCAGGCTGATCTTGAACTCCTGACCTCGTGGTTCACCTGCCTGGCCTTTTTTTTTTTTTTTTGAGACGGAGTCTTGTTCTGTCGCCCAGACTGGCATGCAGTGGTGTGATCTTGGCTCACTGAAACCTCCACTTTTCAGTTTAAAGCAATTCCCTGCCTCAGCTTCCTGAGTAGCTGGGATTACAGGTGCCCATCCCCATGCCCAGCTAATTTTTGTGTTTTTAGTAGAGACGGGGGTTTCACCATCTTGGCCAGGCTAGTCTTGAACTCCTGACCTAGTAATCCACCCTCCCTGGCCTCCCAAAGTGCTGGCATCAGCCACCATGCCTGGCCCTTTTTGTTTGTTTAAAGTGTGAGTGTGTGTGTGAACCTGAATGGGATTTAAATCAGAAGAATGCTTAATTGTTTATTTCCCAGAGGCCATCACACAAGGCTTAGCAGAAAGACTTGCAAATAAAGTTAATTGTGGTACTTTGGAAATAAGGAATAGTAGAAGGGTTGTATAGTCAAATCTTAGAGTGTAGAGCAGGGGTCTACATACTGTGGATTGCTGGCCAGATATAGCCTGTCATATGTGTTTGTATGGTTTGTAAGAGCTTTTACATTTTTAAATGACTGAAAAAATTCAGAAGATTTTGTGCCATTACAGGAAATTTGGATTTCAGTGTATAGCCCAGGTGTACTTTGTAAGGCAGGAGGATCTCTTTTGACACTAGGAGTTTGAGATGAGCTTGGTCAATATAATGATAACTCATTTCTACAAAAAAAAAAAAAAGATACCTGGGGTTCCAGCTACTTGGGAGGCTGAGGTGGGAGGATCACTTGAGCCCCCCAGGAGTTCAAAGCTGCACTGAACTATAATCTTAAAAAAAAATTCTGTGTTCATAAATATTTTTTGAAACACAATTGTATTCATTTTGTTTACATATTGTCTATGTGCTTTTGTGCTACAGTGGCAGAGTTAGAGTGTTGTAAGAAAGACCATATTGCTTACAAAGCCTTATGGTTTTGTGAGGTTGACTGTTTTGCTTTTTATGGGAAGCATTTGCTAACTTCTGGTGAGAATACTTTTGAAAAACAGAATGATACGACAGTGCAGGCCGGGAGAAGTGGCTCATACCTATAATCCCAGCACTTTGGTAGCCCGAGGTAGGTGGATCAGCTGAGGTCAGGAGTTCGAGACCAGCCTGGCCAACATGGTGAAACCCCTGTCTCTACTAATAATATAAACATTAGCTGGGCGTGGTAGTGCACACCTATAATCCCAGCTACTTGGGAGGTAGAGGTTGCAGTGATCCCAGATTGTGCCATTGCACTCCAGCCTGGGTGACAAGAGTGAAACTTCATCTCCAAAAAAATAAAAAAAGATACGACTTTGTAAACTAAGAGATAAAGATTTATGAAAAATGGGGACTTAAAATTCATTTGCTAATCGTACTTAAGTGAGCAGAATATTGAAACACAAAGTGCTAAAATGGAAATGCACTCTGAGTCAGAAAACATGTGCAGGAAATTAAAGGTTGTATGAACAAGGGTTCTTTGCTCAAAGGAGTCTATGTTCTGGTGGAGGACTGGACAACTAAACGCACAGATGTCTACAGATTTTCTGGCCTTCACTCTGTCCCATTTCAGAGACTCCATTACTGCAAAAATACTGTTTTTCTTAATAATGATTTTTTTTTTTTGAGTCAGGGTCTCGCTCTGTCGCCCAGGCTGGAGTATATTGGTGTGACCTTGGCTTACTGTAGCCTCAACCTCCTGGGCTCAAGTGATCTTCCCACCTCAGCTTCCTGTATAGCTGAGACTACAGGCACATGCCACCATGCCTAGCTAATTTTTGTATTTTTTGTAAAGATGGGGTTTCACTATGTTGCCAAGGCTGCTCTTAAGTTCTTAGGCTTGAGCAGTCATCCCTCCTTTGCCTCCCTAAGTGTTGGGTTTACAGGTGCAAACCACTGCTCCTGCCAATAGTGACATTGTCAAATGTTTGCCATTCAAACATTGATGACATTCAAGTCCTCCTCGAAGGCTTCTACCTACCTTCTTTACTATCTCTTTTACCAGTTCCCTGCAAACTTTTAACTTGTGAACACATCCTACTTGCAGGGCCTCTTGGGAGCAGGTTTGGGTTTGGAGAGAATTTTTTCAGGCCCTTAGAAGATTTTTTATGTCATTTGTATTTGAGTCCTAGCTCAGCAGTTTATTCCTTTGCCTCTTTGTGACTCTGCTTCCTCCTTTCCCATTCTGTGCTTTTATATATTCCATTTTATTGTCCCTCCTTCCCTCTTCCTGTTTATTTGAAGCTTACCTGCTTTTCCCTATTCAGGTCAAATTTGTAGGTTGGGTATGTGGGGCCGTGTGGGAGGAGAATGACTAAGTTAGGGAGAGCATGTACCTTTTTCAGTGAGACAAGAGGATCGTATGTAACGAGGCCTAGAGGTGAGCGAGAACAAGGTGGATTCTGGAAGTAATTTGGTATGTGTTGAGTTTAATGTCTTTGTGGAGAGTGTTGGGAGGTGAGACCAGGGAGCTAGGCAAACGGAATGTTATGAAAGACTCTTTCTTGTATCAGTAGGTTTTCAGATTTTATTGTATGTAAGATTCATCTGGGCTAAAAATTCCTTGGCTCCACTCCCAGAGATTGAGAGCCCAGATTGCAAGGCATCCAGTTATTCATTTCTTAAAAAAAAAAAAAAAAAAAAAAAATTGCTTGGATTTTGATGGGATTGCATTGAGTATATGGATCAATTTGGGGAGAACTGATTTTTCTTTTGAGGCAGCGTCTCACTCTAGCCCAGGCTGGAGTACAGTGACATGATCTTGGCTCACTGCAACGTCCACATCCTGAGCTCAAGTGATCATCCTTGCCTCAGCCCCTAAGTAGCTGGGATTATAGGTATGAGGCTATGTTATAGGCACACCTGGCTATTTTTTGTGTTTTTGGTAGAGACAGGGTTTCACCATGTTGCTTAGGCTAGTCTCAAGCTACTCCTGAGCTCTAGCAATCAGTCTGCCTTAGCCTCCCAAAGTGCTAGGATTACAGGTGTGAACCAACACTCCTGGCTGAGAATTGATGTCTTAACAATATTATATTTTTGCCCCATGAGCATATTTCTTTCTCTCTCTCTCCCTTTTTTTTTTTTTTTGAGACTGGTTTTCTCTCTGTTGTCCAGGCTGGAGTGCAGTGGTGCTGTCCTGGCTCACCGCAACCTCCACCTCAGGCGATTCTCATGCTTCAGCCACCCCACATAGCTGAAGTGTTGTGAGAAAGACCAGGGAGGGTGGATTACTAGGTCAGGAGTTCAAGACTAGCCTGGCCAAGATGGTGAAACCCCCGTCTCTACTAAAAACACAAAAATTAGCTGGGCATGGGAACGGGCACCTGTAATCCCAGCTACTCAGGAAGTTGAGGCAGGGAATTGCTTTAAACTGAAAAGTGGAGGTTTCAGTGAGCCAAGATCACACCACTGCATGCCAGTCTGGGCGACAGAACAAGACTCCGTCTCAAAAAAAAAAAAAGGCCAGGCAGGTGAACCACGAGGAGTTCAAGATCAGCTTGACCAACATGTTGAAACCCATCTCTACTAAAAATACAAAAATTAGCTGGGTGCAGTGGTGGGCGCCTGTAATTCCAGCTACTCAGGAGGCTGAGGCAGGAGAATCGCTTGAACCCAGGAGGTGAAGGTTGCAATGAGCCGAGATCATGCCATTTCACTCCAGCCTGGGACACAAGAGCAAAACTCCATATCAAAAAAATCATTAAAATTTTATGATAAAAAATTCGTATCTTTTATCACAGGAAAGCCACTGGAATCTTAATCAGCACCTTCATGATTGGGTTGCCTGTTCGCTTTCGTATTTTGTAGTAGTAGATTGGTAGCCACATATTAGAGTGTGGAAGAATGTTGTACAATAGGCTGGGATTGCTGGGTACACATACAGCATATACAGTGAAAGACAATAAAACTACTCTTTATATGATGTAGCCTGTATTTGAGATGTTCTTACCCCCTTTTGTAAACTTCTATGACAGCAGTTCTCAAGTATTTTGATCTCATGACCCCTTTACTCTCTTAAAAATCGAGGGAACCCACTCCCCACCCTGCAAAGAGCTTTTGTTTATGTAGCTTATGTATATAAATATTTACTGTATTAGAAATTAATATTAAGTTAAAAAAATTTATTTTTTTAGGACAGAGTCTCACCCTATCACCCATGCTGGAGTCCAGTGGCACATTTATGGCTCACTGCAGCCTCCACCTCGTGGGGTCAAGTGATCCTCCCACCTTAGCCTCCTGAGTAGCTGGAACCACAGACCCATGCCACTCTGCCTGGCTACTTTTTGAATTTTTTGTAGAGGCAGGATCTTGCTATATTGCTCATGCTGGTCTCAAGCTCCTGGGCTCAAACAATCTCTTGCCTCAGCCTCCCAAAGTGCTGGGATTATAGATGTGAGCTGCTGTGCTGAACCTGTAGAGTCCTGAAGTTTGGTAGTATCACTTCTTCACCCTTTTAATCTCTTTTTCAGAAAAGTATTTACTTAGAAAAGTGGCATTGTTTTACATTTTAGGAGGTATCTTTATTATCTGAATTAATAGAACAATTGGATTCTCAGTCACTTCTTCATTCACTCTCTTAGGTTATATTGTTTTGATTGCAGTATGTGAATAAAATCTGGCTTTGGACAGATACATAGTTAGATAAAGAGAGAGTATTTAATAGCGTTTTCATATAATTGTGGGTATTTTTTGGTTCTACACTAACACTTGACAAGTTTCAGAAGAAAGGTTAGTTGTATTGTGGAATCTGAAACCATATGAGTGAGGTTTTCATACTTATATTTAAATCTATTGTTTTTTAATTTTTTTTTTCTTTCTGGCCATACCCTGTGTGAGTTAAATCTGTTGCCTTTTCCCCAGTGCATGATTTTGTGACATCATGCATTAATTACGTAAAAAATACTGGCTCACTGAGGTATGCAGATCTTTTAAATGTTGGCCCATGTCATTATACAATATCTAAAAAAAATTATGAATATTTAAGTCTAATTGCTGTCTAAGTATTGTTAACTATTCTATTACTATGCTGTCATCTTTGTGAACCCTTATGTCCAAGGAAAGATTCACATTGCCCCTGCGTAGTGGTATAGAAATGTTAATTTTTATTCTACTACTGTTAGCTTCAATATCTGCACAAATGGAAGGCAACCAGTAGAAGAATGTACTTACTGCCTGGAGACTACTTTAATTGGGAATACAGTAGTTAAGACCTTGCTGTATCAAACATATAAGTGTACAAGGATTCAGCTAGGGGCTTGTACTTATAATCACACAATTTATTCAGTCTGTGACCTAGGCAATGAGCAACCTTATGTATGTTATGACCCCAATTCCATGCTGTGACCTGGTTTAAAATATGAATTGAGTCAAAAGTAGTATCGATATCAGAGGAGGTATAAAAATAGGAGTCAGGAAAAGCATTGATTGGCCCCCTGAAAGAATTATTCCATATTATAAACCAGCCACTTGGGCTCAAAATGGCTCTTGGGGCTACCACACTCCCATTTACATGATAAACCGTATTCTAAGATTGCAAACCGTCTTGGAAATTATAACCAATGAAACTGCAAGAGCATTAGATCTGCTCGCAATCCAAGCTACACAGATAAGACATGCCATTTATCAAAATAGACTAACATTAAATTGTCTTTCTTTTAGCCCAAGAAGGAGGGGTATGTAGAAAATTTAACCCATCAAACTGCTGCCTAGAAATTAATAATAACGAACAAGCAGCCATAGAAATTACAGCCAGGATGTGAAAACTAGCTCATGTTCCAGTTCAGACGTGGAAAGTGTGGTCACCAGATTCCCTCTTTGGAGAATGGTTTTCATGTTTTAATGGTTTTAAAACCCTGATGGGGGAGTAGTAATCATATTAGGAGAATGCCTAATACTTCCTAATGCCTAATATTTTCTTACCCATCCTAATTGGAAGTATTTGGTCAACCATAAAAGCGGTAGTAATCAAGCAAACCACCAGTCAATTAATGACATTAAGTACCAGACTGTACCCCATTATATCAATTAATGACAATAAGTACCAGACTATACCCCATATAAGAACTACTTCCAAATGACATGTATAATAGTAAAGTTTTCTATGGGCTTATGGAAAGTGTGTTCATCTAGTAAAACTTAACTATTGGCAACTGTCTGGGTAAAATAAGCTTAAATTGAATGGGTGATATGTTGGAAACCCAGGAACCTGCATTAATACCATCTTTTCCAAGCAGGCAACTCAACAAAAGAAGCAACTTAAAGTTAAATAATAGCACCATTCCTGGATCCACAATGCTCTGTGGGTCAGCCCCCAAGAGCCTTCTAACTTTCAAGCCGTTGCCCTGGTTGGCCCCAGGCAGATGGCTGGTTAGCCAACGATGGGTAAGATTCCTCAGAGGAGGGACAACCTTAGACAGGCACAGTCACAAAGGGGCCACTAGGGGCTAAGGTAAACTTCATTTCATGCCCGTTAGGGCAAGAAAGGACTCCTGAAAATTCTACTTTAGTGTTCTAAGTTCACCGTGAACTAACATACCAGCCTGCTGTTCATTATTCAGTAACAGCATGAAAACCTCCCCAAGAAGGTTTCGCTAATCAACACTGCATATACGCAACTGGGCCTTCCCCCTTGACATTCAGCTATAAAAATGTAAATGTGCTTAAATTAAAACTAATATGTAAGCTCCTAGAAATGCCAAATAACTTAAGCGAAAACTAATATACCTTCAAGTAGTAGAAAATGCTCAAAATAGTGGTGTTGCTTCCTATTACAGTATTAATAAAAAGCAACAAAGGAGGAAAATGAAGAAGGAAATTAAATAGCAATAATAGTGAAACAAAACCTTATAATTTGTACTTACTATATAATAAAGTTTGCTGTGTTGTACATTGTTTAATATCTCCTCAGCTCTGCTTAAGCAGAAATATTAAAGTGCCTTTCTGCAAACGTTCAGCCTTAACTATCCTCTCCACATTCTTAGCAAAGTTCCCAGGAATCAAGAAATTCCTGTTAACCAACTGCAAGGTCATGGAGCAGATAGAAATTGTGAAATATGTTTCTCAAAATGTTACTTTTCAAATGTAATGTGCATCACAAGACATGTTACAAATTAACTGTTCTTTGTCCTGGCTTCTGTAAATCTGTCAGCTGCTGCGTCAACCTGGGTGTATAAAAGGTACCCCATTTTCTTTGTCCTTTGCTCAGTCTTAGGAAACAATTCCACTGAGCCTGTAATCACATTAAATAAAATTCTCCTGTTTCACCCCCCGAAAAAAAAAAAAATCCTTATTGCAGCCTACTACGCTTCTGGTGGCAGATACAAGTTTTATGAAATTCTGATCTTCTCTTGAAAGCTTCAATGTTATAATTGACAACAGCGACTACCGTATCTTTTCCTTTAATTGACAGTCTGTTTCATTTTTTAAGAAAATGTCTGCTGTTGCCTGGTGTAGTGGGTTACACATGTAACCCCAGCACTTTGGGAGGCTAAGGCAGGAGGATCCTTTGAGCCCAGGAGTTTGAGACAAGCATGGAAAACATAGTGAAACCTAGTCTCTACAAAATGACAAAAGAAAACAAAACCCATCCCCAAACCAAAAAACCAAAACCAAAACACTTAGCTGGGCATGGTAGTGTGTGCCAGTGTTCCCACCTGCTTGGGAGCTTGGGTGACTGAGTTGGGAGATCACTTGAGCCTGGGAGATAGAAGCTGCAGTGAGGTGTGATGACGCCACCACTGCACTCCAGCCTGAGTGACAGAGCAAGATGCTGTAACCCTCCCCCGAAAAAAAAAAAAAAAAGAAAATATAAAGATGTGTATCCAACTTTGAATAACCATAATTTATATGTTTTTTGTTCTTTCATGGTGCTCTATGAAAAAATTGATTGCTTTAACTCACAGCTCAACTGCCCACTTCCTTTTTCTTGAAATAGCCATTATATTTTGGTGTATGGCATAAGGTTCTTTATGCCTACTTCCCATTTTCTCACATAATTTTAAAAAGATATATGTTTAAGGGTAGAGATTAATAAAATAATTTTTTACTTCTTTGTTACAGACATTTAAAAAATGATGATGAAGAATGCAGTGACTCCTAGTACAGTTAAGGATCCCGGCCTTTTTTTGTGTGTGGCAGGATTTCACTCTCTTCCAGGCTGGAGTGCAGTGGCATGATCTTGGCTTACTGCAGTTTTCGCCTCTAGGACTCAAGTGATCTTCCCACCTCAGCCCCAGAGTAACTGAGACTACAGGTGTGTGCCACCATGCTATGCCAATATTTGTGTTTTTAGTAGAGGTGGGGTTTCACCATGTTGGCCAGGCTGGTCTCAATTGCTTCCAAGTGATCCACCCACCTTGGCCTTCCAAAGTGCTAGGATTTATTACAGGCGCGAGCCACTGCACCTGGCCAGGATCCTGTTCTTGATTCATGCCATGGCACTAGTATTAGACTCGATCAAGGCACTAGAAATACTAGTACCTTAGTGTGAATCAGGGCCAGAATCCTGGCCAGGCACGTATCTTTGCTATTGAACTGTCAATGAAAAAGGCAAACAGTATTTTAGTATTATTCTCAGGGGTCACAGGAGTTCATGGCCCATTCATGGAGAGATGCTGTTGACCACTGTCACTCAGTGTTCAGGACTGCTGTTCTTTCCTCCGAATTCTTTTGCCTATCTCAGGTTGATGTTTCTTCCTTCATTATTTTGTTAACAGTATTTAACACAATTGGGTGAGCTCCTTGAAGATGAGAAATTGTCTCTTAATTACTATAATATTCTTCTATGCTTAGTTCATAGTACCTGGATCATAGGTAATTAGTAAGTGCTTATGGAATGAATGAGGTGATTGAAATAAAAACTCCAAAACTAGTCTGGAAACTTTAACTAGAGGAGGAATGGCTTTCTGTACTTCTGTTCAAAATTCCTGAGGGCATGTGTTTTGGGTATAGAACTTTGATAGTTTACAATGATGTTTCAGAATTATGCATAAAATGTGAATTTATTCATCTTTGCTTTAGAACAGATTTTTGTGACTCAATAAATGCAAGAATGGATTAAAGGGCCATGCTTGAATATCTGTCCTTTGAAAACTCTTTGTAAGATACAAATAGACAATTTCTCAAAATTATTGAAAAGTATTAGTTTTAATAATGTCATAACTATTCCTTTTAAAATCAGGGACAGTATTGAGTTGACTGCTGTCCCTTTTTGTTGTGTGGTATCATGGTATTAAGCAGTGTTAGTGCAGTCAGACAAAAACACTCCAAACAGATTAGAAAGAAGCAAAGCTTACTATTATCTTTTTGAAAAATCTAAGATTCTAATTTGAAAACTATTATAACCAAAAAGAGTCAAACTAAACAGTTCCAAACTATAGGAAAAAAAAATTTCAACAATTTATTAGATATATACAATGAAAATCCTATTTACAACAGGATTCAAAAATTATTATTTCTCTTTCATAATTAAGAAAATGTAACCCCAGATAAGTGATTTAAACAGGCCACTTAATTATAACAGAGTACTAGCCTTTAAGGTCAGTGCTTTTAGCTTGAGACCCTTAGGTTGGACTTTTATATTGTCTTAAAAATCTGCCTGCCACAGTGACTCATGCCTATAATCCTGGCACTTTAGGAGGACGAGTGCATCACCTGAGGTCAGGAGTTCCAAATTAGCCTGGCCAACATGGTGAAACCCTGACTGTACTAAAAATACAAAAAAATAAGTCAGGTTTGGTGGCGCTGGTGGCATGCATCTGTAATCTCAGCTACTAGGGAGGTTGAGGCAGGAGAATTGCTTGAGCTGGGGAGGCGGAGGATGCAATGAGTTGAGATTGCACCACTGCACTCTAGCATGGGAGGGAACACCTCAAAATAACAAAAAACAAAATAAAAAAACAAAAACTTGTAACAATTTTTATTAAATTTATTTAAAAATGATAAAGTTTCTACTCAGCTTTTATTTTTGCCTTCTAATAATTTCAAATTAGTACTTTGTCTTAAAGCATTTTATTTTCAGGGTTTTGGTTAGAGGAGTTACATTGAAAAAGTATTTTTTTATATTTTTTTTTGTTGAAGTTTTTTTAATTATGAGAAACTTCAGACTTAGAAACTGAGCTTATAGCATGTTAAACACATAAGTCTCTGGCACCTAAATTGAACAATCATTAAGATTTTGTTTCTTTTTTTTTCTTTTTGCAACTGTACCGTATCTCTGGTATATTATTTCTTCCTTACATATTTCCATATACATCACTGTCCTAGTTGGCTCCGGCTGCCATAACAAAATACCGTAGATGGGGTGGCTTGAAACAACAGACGTTATTTCTCACAGTGCTGGAGGCTGGAAGTCTGAGATCAGGCTGCCAGCACGGTCAGGTTCCAGGAGGGACCTCTCCTTAGTTTGCATATGGCTGCTGTCTCACTGTGCCATCGCGCTCAGGAGCTTTAGTAATTCTAGCACTTTGAGAGGCCAAGGCGGGTGGATCACCTGATGTCAGGAGTTTGAGACCAGCCTGACCATCATGGTGAAACCCCGTCGCTACCGAAAATACAAAAATTATCCGGGTGTGGTGGTGGATGTTTTTAATTCCAGCTGCTTAGGAGGCTGAGGCAGGAGAATTGCTTGAACCTGGGAGGCGGAGGTTGCAGTGAGTTGAGATCATGCCACTTCACTCTACCTGGGCGAAAGAGTGAAACTCCATCTGCCAAAAAAAAAAAAAAAAATCCCACTATGAGGCCCACCGTCATTGATGCCTTCCTCTAACCCTAATTACCTGCCAGAGGCCCTACCTCCAAATATCATCACATTGGGGGACAGGGCTTCAACATATGAATTTTGGGGGACACAATTCAGCCCGTAGCGGTCATGCATTTATCACATAATCATGATGCATTATCACACCCAACAAAATTAACATAAGTTTTCTGGTGTCATCTAAAACTCATTCCAGGCCAGGCATCGTGGCTCATGCCTGTAATCCTAGCACTTTGGGAGGCCGAGGTGGGTCAGGAGTTTGAGACCAGCATGGCCAACATGATGAAACTCCATCTCTACTAAAAATACAAATATTAGCTGGGCATGGTGGTGGGTGCCGGTAATCCTAGCTACTTGGGAGGCTAAGGCAGGAGAATTGATTGAACCCAGGAGGCAGAGGTTGCAGTGAGCTGAGATGGCACTTTCCGCCTGGGTGACAGAGCGAGACTCTGAAAAAAACAAAATACAAAAACAAAATCCATATTCACATTTCCATAGTCACTTTAGGGAAGGCCTTTTTTTTGATTTGTTAGAATTGGGAACTCAGAGTATGTTAAATTTGTTAAGCTTTTTAAATCTGGAAGTGGTTTTAAAAGTAGTGTAGTAAGACAACATACTCTGCTCAACCAACGTGTAGTATGAAAAAATAATTTAGAGGAGAGACTGCTATAGAGTTAAATTTACTTTTAACAAATGTAATGAGAACTTTTTCTTTGGTTTTCAGTCCTAACAAATCAACTGTAAAAAGATGGAAATCTCCTAAGTTCTGTACATATAAATGTTTGAGTTGTAAATTAAAAAAATAACATCTTGAAAGTATTTTCTTTAAAGGTTTTATATTTTTTCTAACAAATTATAGTGGTATTTTAAAACAATCCCAACAAACTAAAGAAAAGTTTGAGTAAAGATATTGTTAAAAGTCAAGTCACCATTTTGTGATGTAGCTTTGCAAACTTTTCCAAAGCAGAATTTGTCATAATAGTTTAGTAAAACGTTGTAAAGAAAAGAACATCACTAAGGTAGTTTTTGTCTCTTGTGTTTTCTATTAACTATAGTGAATATTTGATGTGAAATGCTATTCAGATATGAATTTAACCAGTAGGTGGCAACAAATCAATATCAGAATTTATTTTTAGGAAAAGTTCAAGAAAAATGCTATAAATCGTAAACAAGATAATATTTGACTTTTTTCCACAAATAAACATTTTGTGCTTTTGGCCTTAGTAAATTTTGAACATTTGGTATATATTTTATTTTTATATGCTATGTGAAGTTCGTTCTTTTTTTTTTTTTTAAAGACAGTCTTGCTCTGTCACCTGGGCTGGAGTGCGGTGGTGCCAATCTCACTGCAACTTTCGCCTCCTGGGCTCAATCAAGCCTCCCACCTCAGCCTTTCCAGTGACTGGGACTAGAGGCACGCACCATCATGACCAATTTTCAGCTTTTTATTTTTTTGTAGAAATGAAGTCTCACCAGACTGGTCTGGAACTCCTGGGCTCAAGCAGTTCTCCTGCCTCTGACTCCCAAAGTGCTGGGATTACAGGTATTAGCTACCACATCCGGCCCAAGGTTCATTTTAAAGCTATGAGTTGATTTTTGATAATTGAATTATTTGCTCATAGTTCTTTGAAAAACTGAGCGATACATTGTTTGTTTTATTATCTTGTGACTATAAATAATCAGACATGGAATTGGGAATTTTTTGTCTTCCTTTATTCTATTTGATAAGAGCCAGGTGAGGTGGCTCATGCCTATAATCCCAGCACTTTGGGAGGCTGAGGTGGGCGAATCATGAGGTCAGGATATTGAGACCATCCTGGCCAAGATGGTGAAACCCTGTCTCTACGAAAATGCAAATATTATCCTGGCATGGTGGCGTGTGCCTGTAGTCCCAGCTACTGGGGAGGCTGAGGTAGAGGAATTGCTTGAGCCTGGGAGGCAGAGGTTGAAGTAAGCTGAGATTGCACACTGTACTCCAGCCTGGTGACAGAATGAGATTCCATCTCAAAAAAAAAAAAGTTTAATAATGATTTGATAATAAGTAGTCTTAGCTATGTTTTTGAGATGTGGTCTCGCTCTTGTTGCCTAGGCTGGAGTGCAGTGGTGCGATCTTAGCTTACTGTAGCCTTCACCTCCCAGGTCCAAGCAATTCTCCTGCCCCAGCCTCCTGAGTAGCTGGGCTTACAGGCGCCTGTCACCAAGCCTGGCTAATTTTTTTATTTTTGGTAGAGAGGGGGTTTTACCATGTTGGCCAGGCTGGTCTCGAACTCATGACTTCACATTATCTGCCTGCCTCTGCCTCCCAAGATGGGATTACAGGCATGAGCCACCACACCCAGCCAATAAATAGTGTTATTTAAGTTAATAATTTATTTTTTGGAGACCAGGTCTCACTCTGTCTCCCATGCTGGAAGGCTGGAGTGCAATGGCAGGATCTTGGCTGACTGCAACCTCTGCCTCCCAAGTTCAAGCAATTCTCCTGTCTCAGCCTCCCGAGTAGTTGGGATTACAGGTGTGTACCACCACACCTGGCTATTTTTTTTTTTTTTTTTTTTTTTTTTTTGCATTTTTAGTAGAGATTGGGTTTCGCCATGTTTGCTAGTGATCCACCCACTTCAGCCTCCCAAAGTGCTGGGAGTGAACCACTGTGCCTGGCCAAACTTTATATGTATTTTAAAACCAGAAACATCATAGCACTGTCTGATGTAAAAGATTGGAAGAAATCAGTGTATATTTATGTGTTACAATGTTATAAATGCAGTAGATTAGTTAGTATTTACATCAGTTATATAGCTTTAGGCTAGAATGTTTGGTAAATGGTACATAAAGCATGAGATACTGTTAGTAAACATTTTTAAACAGCTCATTACCAAAAACTGTTAATAAATGTATATGTGTATTCTCTTCTTTCTCTGTCTTCCTTCCTCATAAAACTGTACAAAATGGACTAGCAGGGAGCAGAAAGTAACTACTGCTAGAAAGTAGGAGAGAGATTGGTTCTCAAGATGTATTTTCAGAAAAGAATGTAGCTATTTTTTGTAATAGCAGTTTTCATTTCTGAGGGATGGTAATGTTAAAATACTCTTTGTTCTCTAATGTATTGTTTGAATTAAAAATACTGTATGCCATTGAACATAATCCTGAGCAGAGCAGCTGGTGATTACTAAACATTATTTGTCACTTCAGATGATAAATTTTGAAGGTCTTTGTTTTATATATTATCTGTATACACAAACTGCTAAATGTTATAACTTAATATTTGTTATACTAAACATTTCTGGGTATTTTCCAATCCATATTCTTACAATTTCTGATGAAAATTTCATACAATTTAGATAGTTTTATAATTTTAGGTTTTTTGGTTGTGTGTGTGTGTATGTATATATATATATAAATACTACTCCAAGACTTCATGAATTTGTCAGTTATCCTTGGACAGGGGCCATGCTAATCTTTTCTATATCATTCCAATTTTAGTAAATGTGCTGCCGAAGAAAGCACTTATTTTTTTATTTGTTTTTTCTTTTTTGAGATGGGGTCTCACTGTCACCCAGGCTGGAGTGTAATGGCACCAGCTTGGCTTACCTCATCCTCCACCTCCCAGGTTCAAGGGATTCTCCTGCCTCAACCTCTGGAGTAGCTGGTATCACAGGCGTGTGCCACCATGCTCAGCTAATTTTTTTTATTTTTAGTAGATGGGTTTTACCACATTGGTCAGGCTAGTCTTGAACTCCTGACTTTGTGATTCACCCACCTCAACTTCCCAAAGTACTGGTAATACAGGCATGAGCCACCATGTCCGGCTGCCACCACTTTTAATCTTAGTGTTACTGGCATGGATGCAGTTTTAGAATCCTTAGTGTAAAGGATGAATGCCCTTTTAATCTAAAAAAATATTGAATTAATTCTAGTAGTTTCAAATCAATTTCTTTGGATTTTTTCAGGAAGAGCCGTATCAGTATTAAGGTTAATGTTTGCTACTCCTGCTCTCCTTTTATCCCTGCCCTTATCAAGATTTCTAGCTGTGGAATGAATAGAAATGGAGACAGGAGTCAATTCTCATTTTGGTACTGGTTTTATTTTTAGTTTTTAATTTTATTTATTTATTTATTTAGAGATGGAATCTTTCCCTGTCGCCCAGGATAGAGTGCAATGGCGCCATCTCCACTCACTGCACCCTGTGCCTTCTGGGTTCAAGCGATTCTCCTGCCTTAGCCTCCTGAGTAGCTGGGATTACAGGTGCTCGCCACCGCACCCAGCTAAATTTTGTATTTTAGTAGAGATGGTGTTTCACTGTGTTGACCATGCTGGTCTTGAACTCCTGACCTCGTGATCCACCTACCTCGGCCTCCCAAAGTGCTGGGATTAAAGGTGTGAGCCACTGCGCCTGGCCTTTATTTTTATTTTCATTTCTGGCATGTGCCTCTGGAAATGAAGTTACTGGTTTTAAAGTATAAGATTTCCAAGCCTCTTGATAAAATGCCAGAGTTTGATTACAGTGGTATTTGAATCATGAATGGAAAATTTTTCTTACCTTAAGTGTACTCCTTGAATATTACTTTGTGCACACAAGTCCTTAAATGTATCTTTTTTATTAATAGGTGAACCAAAAAAGATTGTGGTAAATTGACACAAGATTCATTTTGAATTTCTGTATCTTTCTTTTTTTTTGAGATGGAGTTTCACACTTGTTACCCAGGCTGGAGTGCAATGGTGTGATCTCAGCTCACTGCAGCCTCTTCCTCCTGGGTTCAAGCCATTCTCCTGCCTCAGCCTCCCGAGTAGCTGAGATTATAGGGATGCGCCACCATGTCCGGTTAATTTTATATTTTTAGTAGAGTTGGGGTTTCTCCATGTTGGTCAGTCTGGTCTCGAACTCCTGACTTCAAATGATCAGCTCACCTCGGCCTCCCAAAGTGCTGGGATTACTGGTGTGAGCCACTGTGTTCAGCTTAATTTTTTAATTTTTTATTTTTTGAGACAGGGTCTTACTCTGTTGCCCAGGCTGGAGTGCAGTGGTGTGATCTTAGCCCACTGCAACCTCTGTCTCCTGGGTTCATGTGATTCTCCCATCTCAGCCTCCCCAGTAACTGGGACTACAGGCCGTCACCACCACAGCAGGCTAATTTTTTTGAATTTTTAGTAGAGACAGGGTTTCACCATCTTGGCCAAGCTGGTCTTGAAACCTGACCTCATGTGACCTGCCTGCCTTGCCCTCCCAAAGTGCTGGGATTACAGATGTGAGCCACCATGCTCAACTTTCAATTTCTTTTAAATAATTACACCTTAAGCTCTATGTGCAGTTGTGATATTTTTGTGTGTGAATTTTCCTTAATAAATAAGAAAAAGTATCTCTTGGCCTTGAGTGCAAGGAAATCATGAAGGGAAGAATGCCGGAAATCTCTTGTTATTCCTTAATCATCCTTAATGTTAGGGCACATAGTTTAAGACAGCTATATTAATAAATTAATTTATTCATTTATTTTATTTCAATATAAGGCATTTTTATTGCTTCACTTTTAATAAATTCGGTTTATTATTTGGTGCCGGAACATGTGTTGTGTTAAGAACTAGGAGAATATAGAAATGTTTGTGGGAAAACCATTAAAACTTCATGGTAGTCATAAAGATAAGACGACCAAATTTTGGAGGAGCCCAGCTATATTTTAAATAGTGTAGTGTTAACTCCATAAAACTTTGCGGTAAGATGTGGGTTCATCTTGTATCCCTGGTGTTTTCCCTCATTCAGCCAGTCTTGTTGCCTGTCCCTTGCTTGTTGAGTGCTCGGTGTGGCCGAGGCATTAGGATTTTTAAAAGTTCTGCAAGTGGTTCTAATGTTCTGCCAAGTGATCTGTAAGATATATTTAGATGCATTTTTCTTTTTCTGTTTGATACAGGCTTTTTGTTTTTCAGTTAGAGGGCAGTATTGTGATGTCTTCCTGTCCTCCTCAGTGTCAGAACAATGATACTGTGGTCTCTGTGGTAATTTTGCTGAATGAGTGAATGTAGAATAGTGTCATTACTTTCTGTTCTCATTCTGTCCAAATAAATAGGTTTGGGGAAGCCTGCTCTTAGTGTGTGTGTGTTTTTTTTTTTTTTTTTTTTTAATAGAGGGAGTCTTGCTCTGTCGCACAGACTGGAGTGCAGTGGTACGATCTTGGCTCACTGCAACCTGTGTCCCTGGGTTCAAGCAATTCTCCTGCCTCAGCCTCCATAGCAGCTGGAATTATAGGCATGCACTAACATGCCTGGCCAATTTTTGTACTTTTAAGTAGAGACGGGGTTTTGTCATATTGGCTAGGCTGGTCTTGAACTCCTGGCCTTAAGTGATCTGCTCTCCTTGGCTTCCCAAAGTGCTGGGATTACAGGCGTGAGCCATGGCACCTGGCCCTCTTAAGAGTTTTTGAGCTGCTTTTTGGTGTCTGTTTTCCCATACGTTTTTGTGAGACTGGTTTATGAAAGCCAGACTGAACCATTACCGTGTTGACATCTTAAGTGTTAAGACTGGCAGAGTTCTTTCCCCTGCCAGCCTTTATTTGGAAAAATTTCAAATTTTCAGAAAAGCTGCAAGAAAAATCAGTGGTTTCTCTAATGGTAATACATCAATTTTTAAAAAATTTTTAATCCTTTTTTTAAGACATAGATTCACTATCTTCTACATTTGCCATATTTGCTTTCTTCTTTTACCTTCCTGTGTCTCTATCCATCTGTCCTCTAACTGGATTCTTTGCTAAGGCATTTGAGAACTTGTGGCCGACATATTAACTTCATTCCTAAATAATTCAACACTTTTTTTTTGAGACAGATTCTTGCTCTGTTGCCTAGACCAGAGTTGAGTGGCATGATCATAGCTCACTGTGTCCTCAACCTCCTTGGCTTAATGGATCCCTCTCACCTCACCCCACAAGTAGCTGGGACTAAAGGCGGGTGCCAGCATGCCTGGGTAATTTTGTATTTTTCGTGGAGACAGGGTCTCTCTATATTGCCCAGGCTGATCTCAAACTCTGGGCTCCAGCAATTCTCCTGTGTTGTTGGCTTCCCAAAGTACTAGGATTATACTAGTGAGCCACCATGCTGGCCTAATTTTTTTTTTTAATTGAGACATAGTCATTACTCTATCTCCCAAGCTGGAGTGCCCGGGTGTGATCTCTGCTGACTGCAACTTCTGCCTCCTGTGTTCAAGTGATTCTCCTGCCTCAGTCTTCCCGAGTAGCTGAGATTGCAGGTTTGTGCCACTGTGCCTGGCTAATTTTTATTATATATTTTTTAGTAGAGACAGGGTTTCACCCTGTTGGCGAGGCTCGTCTCCAACTCCTGGCCTCAAATGATTTGTCCACCTTGGCCTCTTAAAGTCCTGGGATTATGGGCATGAGCCACCATGCCCGGCCCTTCTGCAATAAAGTTCTTAAACCACAGAGATGAGCACTGTCTTCTGTTTTTCTACAGGAGGTATCTGACTTGGGGAAAAATGCTGAATTGGGTGTTAACTTCATTTTCTGTGCCCTTTCCCATCTTACCCTGCTCTTCTGTTCTGTTTTCTAGCATTCTTTTTTTGAGATGGAGTCTTGTTCTGTTGCCCAAGCTAGAGTGCCAGTGGCATGATTTGCCCTCCCTGCAACATCTACCTCCTAGGTTGAAGCCATTCTCCCACCTCAGCCTCCCGAATAGCTGAGACTACATGCGCCCACCACCACACCCTGCTAATTTTTGTATTTGTTGCCCAGCATTCTTAGTTTTCCCTGCTGTTTCTGTTTCAGAATCTTACATAGTTCTGTCTCAGTCTGTGAGGTCTTCATTTTCCTACGATACCTATTCTTCTCTTCCTCTCAGAACTACCTTATCCATTCACATTAGTATATGAAATTTTATCTTTCATTTTTTTAGATCCATTTGTATTTTAAAAAGAGCTTTCTTGTAAGGTGAGGGAATAAATTAGATGACTAATAGGCAGTGTGACATGGTGAAATATATAAAGATTCAGGCAATGTAGGAGAAAAAATTTCAGGTACGTGGTTAAAACTGATCCTATAAGATCAGTAATATGTAAACTCTTATCTCACATCTGAGACTGGAACTTGCAGTTCCTATTTTATTTACTTACTTAAAACTATTTATTTACTTTCTAAGAGATGGAGTTTTCCTATGTTGCCGAGGCTGGTCTTGAACTCCTGGCCTTAGGTGATCCTCCCATATCAACCTCCTGAATGTTTGAAACCACAGGTACATGTCACTACACCTGAGTTCCTGTTTATTTATTTATTTATTTTTTAAAGAAAGAAAAAAAGAATGAAGAAGAGGAAGAAAAAGGAAGAGAAAGAGAGAGAGAGAATGGGAGTATTGCTTTCTTGCCCAGGCTAGAATGCAATTTAGTAATGGGTATTGAAAACCACTTTTATACCAATAATTATACTTAATGATGTAGACAGGAAGGAATAAGGGAAGAAAATAACAAGCAGCTAACCAGTATTTCATTTAAACCTATGAAATGCTATGCGATTACTGAGGAGTGATTTACTTCCAATTATGTAGTCACTTTTAGAATAGGTGTGAGGTGGTAATGTATGTTTTGTGTATTTGAAGTGGAGAGTTCTGTAAATGTTTATTAAGTTTACTTGTTCCGGGTCTGAGTTCAAGTCCTGGATGTCCTTGTTAATTTTCTGTCTGGTTGATCTATATAATCGTTAGCTCTTCTTGTTACATTGATCCTTTTGCCATTATGTAATGTCCTTGTTTGCCTCTTTTGATCTTTGTTGCTTTAAAGTCTACTTTATCAGAGTCGAGAATTGCATCTCCTGCTTTTTGTTTATTTGTTTATTTTTACTCTCTGTTTGGATGGTAAATCTTCCTCCTCTTTGTTTTGAGTCTTTGTGTATTGTTGTATGTGAGATGGGTCTGGATGCAGCATACCGATGGGTTTTGGCTTTTTATCCAATTAGAATATATATGAGTTTAATACTGCGATTTGATGCTAGCTGGCTGTTTTGCCCATTAGTTGGTGTAAATTTTTCATTGTGTTAATGCTCTTTGCTTTTTGATATATTTTTGGAAGGGCTGATATTGGTTGTTCCTTTATATGTATAGTCCTTCTTTCAGAAGCTCTTGTAAAGCAGGCCTGGTGGTAGTGAAGTCTCTAAGTACTTGTTTGTTCGCAAAAGATTTAATTTTTCCTTCGCTCATAAAGCTTAGTTTGGCTGGATATGAAATTCTGGGTTGAAAGTTCTTTTCTTTAAGGATGTTAAATATTGGTCCCCACTCTTTTCTGGCTTGCAGGGTTTCTGCTGAGAGATCTGCTGTAAGTCTGATAGGTTTCCCTTTATGGTTAACCTGACCTTTCTGGTTGCCCTTAGTATTTTCTCCTTCATTTCAACCCTAATAAATCTGGCGATTATGTGCCTTGGGGTTGGTCTTCTTGAAGAATATCTTTGTGGTGTTCTCTGTATTACTTGGAGTTGAATATTACCCTGCCTTGCTAGCTTGGGAAAGTTTTTCTGAATGATATCCTGAAGAGTATTTTCCAACTTGGATTCATTCTCTTCGTCACATTCAGGTACACCTATCAAACGTAAATTAGGTCTTTTCACATAGTCCCATATTTCCTGGAGACTTTGCTCATTCCTTTTCATTCTTTTTTCTCCAATCTTGTCTTCTCGTTTCATTTCACTGAGCTTGTCCTCGACTTCTGATATCCTTTCTTCTGCTTGATCAATTCGACTGTTTAAACTTGTGCATACTTCGCGAAGTTCTCGTGTTGTGTTTTTCAGCTCCATCAATTCACTTACATTCCTCTCTAAATTGTCCATTCTCGTTAGCATTTCGTCAAACCTTTTTTCAAGGTTCTTAGGTTCTTTGCATTGGATTAGAACAAGTTCTTTTAATTCAGAGAAGTTTCTCACCCACATTTTGAAACCTGCTTCTGTTACTGGAACACACTCGTTCTCCATTAAGCCTTGTTCCGTTACTGATGAGGAATTGCGATCCCCTGTAGAGGGAGAGGCATTCTGATTTTGAGTATTCTCTGCCTTTTTAGGCTGGTTTCTTCTCTTCATTATATATTTATCCCTCTGTCGTCTTTGTAATTACCGACTTTCTAACTAGGTCTCTGAGTGGACGTCCAACTTTTGATTCCCAGCGCCGAAATCTGAGCAATCCACTGCGCCGGCCAATGTTAAGATTGATGGTGCTTTTCTGCCCGGGGATCTCCAGACTCTGCACCTAGAACTGCTGCGCTAAGGCGCCAGCAAAACCGCCACGCTGGCCACAAGAGTCGCTCTGGCGACCTGTGGGGATCCTCCACTGGGAATCTCCTGGTCCGTGAGCAGCAAATATTCGTCTGAAAGCGTGGCATCCTCTGGTTCTCTGCACTTTCACTGGGAGCTACGATCCCGAGCTGCTAGTGATCAGCCATCTTGGATCTCTCTCGAGTTCTTATTTAAAAAAATTTTTTTCTTTCTTTTTTTTTTTTTTTTTTGAGATGGAATCTTGCTCTGTTGCCCAGGCTGGAATGCAGTGGCACGATCTCTGGTCACTGCAGCCTCCACCTCCTGGGTTCAAGTGATTCTTCTGCTTCAGCCTCCTGAGTAGCTAGGATTACATGTGCCCACCACCACACCTGGCTAATTTTTCGCATTTTTAGCAGAGACGAGTTTTCACTATGTTGGTCAGGCTGGTCTCAAACTCCTGAGTTCAGGTAATGCACCTGCCTCCGCCTCCCAAAGTGCTGGGATTACAGGCCACCGCCCTGGCCTTAAAAAAAATTTTTTTTTTTTTGAGATGGAGTCTTGCTCTGTAGCCCAGGCGGGAGTGCAGTGGCCCAATCTCGGCTTACTGCAACCTCCGCCTCCCAGGCCCTGGTTTAAGCAATTTTCCTGTCTTAGCCTCCCAAGTAGCTGAGATTATAGGAACGCATCACCATGCCCAGGTAATTTTTGTATTTTTAGTAGAGACAGCATTTCACCATGTTGGGCACACTGGTCTTGAACTCCTGACCTCGTGATCCGCCCACCTCGGCCTCCCAAAGTGCTGGGATTACAGGCATGAGCCACTGTGCCCAGCCACAAAATGTTTTAAAAAATACATTGGGCTGCATATTGATTTACCCGTCCTCCTGCTCTGCAATCTACCCTCTTGCACTGTTCCATTTTGGATGTAGCTGGGGATTTTGATTGGAATGAGCCCAGGGTTAGTCATCTGTATGTCTACCCTGGAAGTCTGATAATCTATATTTCTGGTATCTTCTAGAAGAAAATCCTATAGGCTGGGCACCGAGGCTCATGCCTCTAATCCCATGAACTAAGGTCAGGAGTTCGAGACCAGCCTGGGCAACATGTTGAAATTTCGTCTTTACTAAAAATATAAAAATTAGCCTGCTGTGGTGGGCGGCGCCTGTAGTCTTAGCTACTTAGTAGGAGAATCACTTGAACCCAGGAGGCAGAAATTGTGGTGAGCCAAGATTGCATCACTGGACTCCAACCTGGGCGACAGAGCAAGACTCTGTCTTTAAAAAAAAAAAAAAGGCCGGGCATGGTGGCTCACGCCTGTAATCCCAGTACTTTGGGAGTCCGAGGCGGGTGGATCATAAGGTCAGGCGTTCGAGACCAGCCTGGCCAATATGGTGAGACCCTGTCTCTACTAAAAATACAAAATTAGCCGGGTGTGGTGGTGCACGCCTGTAGTCCCAGCTACTCAGGAGGCTGAGGCAGGAGCATTGCTGGAACCCAGGAGGCAGAGGTTGCAGTGAGCCGAAGTCACACCACTGCACTCCAGCCTGGACGACAGAGTGAGACTCCGTCTCAAAAACAAGAAAAAAAAAACTATAAATTTTACAGTTGTTTAGATCAGCTAGTCTGTATTAAATATCTTGTGTTCTTTCATTCATTCAGCTAGTATTGGGCACCTACTATAAATGGGCTTTGCTAGGCCCTGGAGACGTAGTAATAAACAAGGACTTGTGGGCCTCACCCTTCAGCATCTTGTTATCTGTCTGTGGAGTCAGATGTGTAACAATTAATACATCTCAAAATGTGGTGTAAAGTGGTGGGAGAAATATCAGATGCTAGGGGAAAGCTTCACCTGGACTTGACAGGGAGGAGAGAGGTAAGGTTGCTGGCTCGAGGTGCAAAACCAAGAGACTGGCAGTGGTTAGGAAACTTCTTTTGTAAAGGAGCAGATAATAAATAATTTAGACTTTTCCTGCCACGTGACCTCCATTGCAGCTGCTTAACTCTGCCATTGTAGTGTGGAAGCAGCCATGGACAATGGATAAACAAGTGAGCATGACTGTGTTCCAGTCAGACTTCATTTATGGACACAGAACTTTGAATTAAGAATTTTCAGGTGTCCTGAAATACCCCTCGTGAGTTTTTTTTTTTTTTTTTTTACCCTCAACTGTTAACAAAAAATGTGAAGGCCTAACAAACACAGCTGGCATTCTGTAACTTGCTGCCTCCTGGAATGTGCTGCTAAAATGCTTATTATTGGGGGTCTTTTGCTTATACCTTGAATTTTTTTTTTTATTTTTTGAGACGGAGTTTTGCTATTGTTGCCCAGGCTGGAGTTCAGTGACGTGGTCTTGCTCACTGCAACATTTCGCTTCCTGGGTTCAAGCAATTCTCTTGCCTCAGCCTCCTGAGTAGCTGGGATTACAGGCGCCTGCCACCATGCCTGGCTAATTTTTTGTATTTTTAGTAGAGACAGGGTTTCACCGTGTTGGTTAGGCTGGTCTTGAATTGACCTCAGGTGATCCATCCACCTCGGCCTCCCAAAGTGCTGGGATTACAGGCATGAGCCACCACGCCCAGCCACCTTGAACTCTTTGGAATGCAGTGGACCTGTAGTCAGAGCCTGCATTATGCTTTTAGCAGGAGAGAAATTTGAAGGTAGGTTTGAAAATCATAGTGTTTCTGTACCTCCAGCTGTTCTTTTGAAGCATTCCAGTAATTCTGGGCATTGAATGGATGTTAGGACTTACGAGGGTGATTATTAAGTGGCATACATGCAGAGAGACTTGAATGTCATAATTGATAGTACTTAGAAGGCCAGTCATGATCTTGCCAATTACTCACTGTGTAATGTTGGGCAAATCAATGCACTTTTCTGAGCCTTGTCCATGAAAAAAGAGAAAGTAAACTTACCATAGCTATTTTTCAGGATTACTATAAGGAATGGAATAGATAATGTACTTCAAAGCAATATGAAGAAGTTCTTTGTACTATGGTTTTCTGCAGCTTTGTTTCAAATTTAAAAAAGTCACTCTGACCACTGTATGGGGAATGAATTATAGAGTGGCAAGAGTGGAAGCTAGGAGGCTAGAGAGCATGCTATTGCAATAGTCTAGCTGGTGGGTTGTAGTTGAGGAGATGAGGTCAGATTAAGGACTTATTTTGAATGTAGAGCTGATTGGATTTAATGATAGAGTATGAGGTAAGAGGAAACTCAAGGATGACTTTAAAAATGTTTTTCTTTTTAAATTTTTTTTGTTTTTTAAAAATTTATTTTATTTTTATTTTTGTATTTTCCTTTTTTACAAACCCTTATGTCAAGGGCTGACTTTGAATAGATTGCAGTGAGGGAGCTGCTCTGCTACCTACGAAACTAGAAGTGGGTCATCTATGAATGGTTTGGCGCCAGGGTCCCCATGAACGTGTGTTGTGAGACGGGCGAGGGGGTGGCCGTCTTTCTGGCCGTACCCAGTTTCTCAGGACAAGGGGCTCTCCGCACCAGACCTGTGCCCTGTGTTCGGTGGGGCAGAGTGTCCCACTGGTGGGGAACCCACTATCTGAGGCCAACTGAGGTGGTGCTGCCCTGTTTTTCCGCCTGGGCGAGATTCTGACTTAGGGGACTTCAGACGTAGATGGTAGCTTCGCCCTGTTGGCTCCTCAGCCAAGTACATATACCAAGATTTTTTTTGTTGTTTCTGAGAGACAGTCTTTTCTTGTTCTCCAGGCTGGAGTGCAGTGGTGCTATCTAGGCTCACTGCACACTCGACCTCCTAGGCTCAGGTGATCCCCCTGCTTCAGGATCTAACTTTTTGTAGAGAAGAGGTCTCACTATGTTGTCCAGGCTTGTCTTGAACTCCTGGGCTCCAGCAATCGTCCTGACTCAGCCTCCTAAAGTAGTGGGATTACAAGTCTGAGTCACTGTATCCAGTTGACCTTTTTTTTTTTTTAAAAGGCTTGAGAGACTAGGGGAAAATGATGCCATTAAATAATGGAATTCATTTTTTAAAAAGTAGAGTTTGTCAAAAGACTTGGTTTCTAGTCTTAGTTCCTTATTAGGGTGACATATGAACTTGACATTTCTGTCTCTTGTTGCTTCATGTGAACTGCATGGCATTTACAGGGGGATCAACAGGCTTCCTTAGTTTCATGCAGGCATGTAATAATCTTGTTAAAGTGTTAAAGAGCTGGAGAAATGTGTTTTATGTAATTGTATGCCAAGGTTTTTTTTTTTATTTTTTGAGATGGAGTCTTGCTCCATTGCCGAGGCTGGAGTCCAGTGGGGTGATCTCGGCTCACTGTATCCTCCACCTGCCAGGTTTAAGTAATTATTCTGCCTCAGCCACCTGAGTAGCTGGGACTACAGGCGGGTGCCACCATTCCCAGGTAAGGTTTTGTATTTTTAGTAGAGACTGGGTTTCACTGTGCTGGCCGAGCTGATGTTGAACTCCTGACCTTGTGATCTGCCTGCCTTCACCTCCCAAAGTACTGGGATTATAGGCGTGAGCCACTCCACTCGGCCATGCCTAGGTATTTTAACACCCCTTCTCCAAAAACATAGCCACTAGTTTCAAAGGCACTCTTTAGTGGTGAGGTGAAATACTTTCTTTGATTCTGTTTTGTTAAATGTTTTCTTCATTGACTTGTGTGAAGACTTACATCATTTGATTATTAAATTAGTATGTGTAAGGATGTTGACTTCTACCTTTTCAGGGGAGAATGCAGTTGGGATTTATAAAAGCTTACTTGAATGAAACTGGTTCTTAAGTGATTGTTAAGGATGAATGGCTCCAGTTGACTTCCTAATGTACCTTCTGCAATGGACTTGGTGGATTTTACAATAGGAAAAATAGAACTATTGAGTATTAATGGCAACAGTTTTTTTTTTTTTTTGAGACGGAGTCTTGCTCTGTCACCCAGGCTGGAGTGCAGTGGTGCAATCTCTGCTCACTGCAACCTCCACCTCCCAGGCTCAAGCGATTGTCTTACCTCAGTCACCAGAGAAGCTGGGATTACACATGTACACCACCACATCTGGCTAATTTTTGTATTTTTAGTAGAGACAGGGTTTTGCCATGTTGGCCAGGCTGGTCTGGAACTCCTGACCTCAGGTGATCCGCCCGCCTGGCCTCCCACAGAGCTAGGATGGTAGCACTTATTGACAGTGCCAAGCATAGTGCCTCATGGACACACTCACTAAAGCAGTAACATTCCTCAGCATTCTGTGGGCCTGCCAACCTTACTTATTTGTATTGCACATTTATTAGCTAGATTTTCTGTTAAGAATAGTCTGGCCAAAGTGCTTTTAAGGAAAGATAGTTTGAATCTTTCCAAAAATTTATTTCTCCTGAGCATTCCAACTCCATTTCTACTAAGACCACTTGAGTTGGTCTTTCATATCTGGAAAAAAGCCTCCTTAGCTGAAGTTTTTCACCCAGTTAGCTTGGGTTCACTACAGGAAAGATGTGAGTGTCATGTCTGCAAATTATTCCTGTAGTGTTGAATATGTAGTCCTTTATCTTTTTGGAAATTAATGTATTATTTTCACTTTGTCCTTCTTAGAATATTCACTCTAAAAGGCAAGGAACACTATTTCTTTGTGTTCTGTGTTAGTATGTAGCATCTGGTACACTTTGGTGCTGAGTAAAGTGTGTAGTAAGTAGCTGAGAAGAAAGACTTTTTTGTTCTTAACATTCTGAACAGTGCCAGTATTATAATTTTATTTGCATTAAGAGTCAGCCCTTGCAGAAGTAATAGACTGCCTACAGTGTCTCAAACATGGAATATGGGTAGGTGTTTTTAGAAAGATTCTATATGGTTCTCTTATAGTTGGAAGTTTGAAATTTAGGAGGAAGTCATATGTTGCCTATTTTCTAACATTGGTGAAGGTAATGCAGACTTGAGTATTTGCCACTGCTTGGGTTTGCAGAAGGCTTAACTTTGTTTGTTTTTGAATTTTGTTAAGGAAGTTTTAGTATATGCTTTTGTCTAGCATAAAATTTCAATGTTTATGTAAATGTATATTCTTGCTGTTTCTTTTTATAGGACTTTGTTTTTGAGATGGAGTCTGATTCTTTTGCCCAGGCTGGAGTGCAGTGGCACCATCTTGGCTCATTGCAGCTTCCACCTCCCAAGTTCACATGCCTCAGCCACCTGAGTAGCTGGGACCACAGGCATGCACCACCATGCCCAGCTGATTTTTGTATTTTTAGTAGAGACAGAATTTCGCCTGTTGGCCAGGCTGTTCTCCAACTCCTGGCCTCAAGTGATCCACCCACCTTGGTCTCCCAAAGTACTGGGATTACAAGCATGAGCCACCATGTTGGGTTGGACATTTTTGACCCTGTGCTGCTTCTCCAGCTGCACCCAGGCTGTGAGTCAGGGAGGCTTTTGGGTTTTAGCAGGGACCATTGAGCTGTGGAGACCATTCCTTGGCCAAAGTGGAGATTTATAGACTAGCTAATAAGACATCTGTGCAAACTTTATTTTTTTTAAATTGAGGTTATATTCACATAAGATGGAATTAACCATTTTACAAATGAACAGTTCAGTGGCATTTAGTACGTTTGCAATGCTGTGTAGCCACCACTTCTGTCTAGTTCCAAGATGTGTGATCATCCTAATAACAACTGTACCCATAGCCGGGCGCGGTGGCTCATGCCTGTAATCCTAGCACTTTGGGAGGCTGAGGTGGGTGGATCACCTGAGGTCAGGAGTTCAAGACCAGCCTGGCCATCATGGTGAAACCCCATCTTAAAAAAAAAAAGAAACTGTACTTATTCAGCAGATACTCCCCATTTCCCCCTGCCCCTACTCCTGGGAGCCAGTATCCATTTTGTCTCTGTTGATTTACTTATTCTAAATATTTCATGTAAGTGCAGTCACATAACACATGACCTTTTGTGTCTGGCTTCTTTGACTTAGCATGATGTTTCTGAGGTTCATCCATATTGCAGCACGTATCAACATTCAGGTCTCACTCTGTTGTCCATTCTGATGTGCTGTGGCTCGATCTTGACACATTGCAGCCTCCGCCTCCTGGGTTCACAGAGTTCTCCTGCTTCAGCCTCCTGAGTAGCTAGGACCCCAGGTGCATGCCCTCATGCTCGGCTTATTTTTACATTTTTAGTAGAGATGGGATTTTACCATGTTGGCCAGGGTGGTCTCCATCTCCTGACTTCAAGTGATCTGCCCGCCTTGGCTTCCCAAAGAGCTGGGATTACAGCCGTGAGCCACTGTGCCTGGCCCAACGTTTCATTCCTTTATATGACTATGTAATATTTCATTGTATATATGCACCAGGATTTGTTTATCCATTAATCTGTTAGATTATTTTCACTTTTTGGCTATTGTGGATAATGCTGCTGTGAACATGGGTGTCCATATTATTTGAGGTACTAGTTTTCACTTCTTTTGGGTTTCTACCCATGAGTGGAATTGCTGGATTGTATGGTAATTCTGTGTTTAACTTTTTGAGAAATGACCAAACAGCCTTCCATAGCAAAGATACCATTTTATATTCCCATCAGCAGTGTACAAGGATTCTAATTTCTCCACGGTTTTTAGTACTCGTTAGTCGTTGTTGTTTTTAACCATTAGCCATCCTTGTGGGTGGGAAGTTGTGCCTCATTTTCATTTGCATTCTCCTTACGAATAATGATGTTGAACATCTAAAGTCTTTTGCTCATTTCAAAATCAGGTAGTTTATGTTTGTTGTTGTGTGTGTTATTATATATTCTAGGTACTAGACCCCTATCAGATTTGTTAACATTTTCTTCCATTCTGCGGATTGTCTTTTCATTTTCCTGATAATGTCATTTGATGCAGAAAAGTTTTTAATTTTGATGAAGTTCTGTTTACAGTTTTTTCTTTTGTTGCATGTGCTTTTTTGGTGTTATATCTAAGAATCTGTTGCTATGCCCAAGGACCTGAAGATTTACCTGTATATTATCTTATAAGAGTTTTATGGTTATGTGTAGGTTGTTTGTCCAGTTTCATTTTATTTTTGTATAAGGTATGAGCCGGGAGGGGTTCAGCCTTATTTTTTTGCTTGTGGATACCCAGTTGTCTTAGTACCATTTATTGAAGAGACTGTTCTTTCCCCATTGAATGGTCTTGGTGTACAGACTATTACTGCTGTGCGTCTGTTTATCTTTGTATCTGGAATTCACTTTTAAGAACTATATATGGGCCGGGTGCAGTGACTTAGGCCTGTAATCCCAGCATTTTGGGAGGTTGAAGGGGGAAGATCACTTGGGGTCAGGAGTTTGAGATGAGCCTGTACAGCATAGTAAGACCTTGTCTGTGTAAAAATTAAAAAAAAAAGGCCGGGCGCGGTGGCTCAAGCCTGTAATCCCAGCACTTTGGGAGGCCGAGGTGGGTGGATCACGAGGTCGAGAGATCGAGACCATCCTGGTCAACATTGTGAAACCCCGTCTCTACTAATACAAAAAAAAAAAATTAGCTGGGCACGGTGGCGCGTGCCTGTAATCCCAGCTACTCAGGAGGCTGAGGCAGGAGAATTGCCTGAACCCAGGAGGCGGAGGTTGCGGTGAGCCGAGATCGCGCCATTGCACTCCAGCCTGGGTAACAAGAGCGAAACTCCGTCTCAAAAAAAAAAAAAAAAAAAAAATTAAAAAAAAAAAACCGAGTGTGGTAGTACCTGCCTGTCGTTCCATCTACTTGGGAGGCTGAGGCAGAGGGGTTGAGTGGGCCTGGAAGTTCAAGGCAGCAGTGAGCTATGATCACACCACCAGTCCAGCCTGGGCAGCAGAGTAAGACCTTGTCTCATTAACCCATTATATCCTGCTCATGGTCATTGACAAGGTCTGAGTTTTCATAAAAATAATTTGCAACCTTCGGCATAAATGGATTAAAAAAAGGAAAAAGCTGTATATGAAGGTATTTGGCCACAGTTTGGGTTTTTGGTAGTAGATAGGGTTTTGTCACTTGAATGCAAAATTAGTTTTATAACTCTGACTTTTAAACTAAATGGCTAAAGTATTACTGATTTTATTTTTATTTTTTTGTGTCCTCTTGGAAGATGCATTTAGTTTGCCTCTTGATTTTGAGTACTGTGGAAATGGGCTTACTGGTTGCTGTTTCTGAAAATGTGTACTTTAACTGATTCTCAAGGTAATTATTGATATGTTTTTAAAATGAAAAACACTGAAGGAATTTTATGGATAAGTTTTGTTTATGTTTTGCTTCACATAAATTGTGTCCCTTTTGAAGATGTAGCTCCTCTTTTCCTCTTCCAGTTGATTAAGCAGGTAAAACTTTTGTGTTAGAGGAATTAAGATGAGAGGTACTTATCAAAATATGAATCTTCCAAGGTTTATTATTGTTCCTTGTTAGGGATATGCCTGGATGTTTGTGTGATTGTGAGAAACAATGTGTGTATGTGTTGCTCATTTTTAAAAAGTATAGATGTTGCTTTATTATTTACCTTAAATATATAGCAAAATCAACCTATAGGCAATGCAAGTGAAGAGAAAATATAACTGAAGATTTAATAAACTGGATTGGTGGAAAGACCATTTTATTATTTGGAATGTTAAAAGAAAAACTTCAGCTAGACTAAATTTAAAGGAGTTTAATTGAGCAGTGAACAACTGGTGAATCGGGCATCCCCAAGAATCACGGGAGATTCAGGGACTGCAGTGTAGCCATATGGTGGAAGAAGATTTATAGGCAAAAAAGGGAAATGATGTCCAGAACTCAGAAGTGAGGTACAGAAACAGCCAGGTTGGTTACAGGTCGGCATTTGCCTTAGCTGAACACAGTTTGAACATTCAGTAGTGTATGAATGGTTAAAGTACGGCTGCTGGGATTGGCCAAAACTCAGCTGTTGTTACAGACCCATACGCCTAGTTAGGTTTTCCATCTTGTCTACCCTGTTAGGTTACAGTTTGTCCATCAGGACTTAGAGAAGTACGGAGTCCTTCTCAGGCTATATTTAATTTGCTTTAACAGGAAAAATAACTAGAAAAACATTTTTTAAAGGGACTTATATCCCCTGCTCACCAACCCACCCAACCACCAGCCAAGTTCATTAAATTTAGGAGTGGATGTTGAAAATAAAAACTAAAAATTGTTAATCGCCAATATGTTTGTTCTCTCCCTGCCTTCCTCCCTTCCCCCCCTTCACCTTCCCTTCCCTCTCTCCTCTTCCCTTTTCCCTCCCTCCCCATCCTCCCCACTCCCCCTACCCCCCCTGCCCCCCCTTCCCCCCCTGCCTTGTTGGTCAGGCTGGTCTTCAAAATCTGGACCTCAAGTGTATCTGCCTTCCGTGGCCTCCCAAAGTGCTGAGATTACAGGCTTGGCTCACGCCCGACCTGTAAGTTTTTTGAAAGCTTTCAAGAATGTGTTTCTTAAAAGCTTTCAAGAATGTAGAAGAAACAAAGAGGAACATAATTTTTAGCTTTAATAATGTTAATAAAAATTCACAAAACCATAAATAAGTGGAGGGCTGTATACTCAAACCCTTCTGTTTGATTATAACTGAGGCTATATTGAAAAGGATATTTGGAGTGATGAAAAATTGTGATTCCTTGATTAGCACGTGTAGAATTTAAAAATAGTATGTTACACTTTCGCAGAAATTAGATATGTACAGGATGATACTGTGAACATGTTTTTCTTAGCTGTGATTTCCAAATTAATTTTTAAATATTGAGTGAATTAAGCAGTTTTAAAAGATGCAACAGATTTAATTTTCACCCTTTTGATTTTGTTTTTATTTTAGCTGAGATGTAACTCTTGTTTTACTTGAAAATATTGCTTGGGTTTTGTTTTAAAACATGAATTTTACTCCTTCATGTAGATTATGTCTTATAGGTTGTTGTCATTATTTGATTTGTAACTTTTGTATTCTTTGGAATACAGTGGTTAAAAACTGGACATGTGAAATACTGATAGCTCACTGCTCTCCAGTACCAGGATTTTATACCAGTGTCTAGTGGAATAGACCAAAGGTCAAAGTCCTTGGACTCAGAACTTGCATGAATTCTGCAGTGTGTAAAAGTTTTCTGGAGAATTGGTGCCTTACTCATATTCTCGAAGGGGATGGTGAGAAGTGTGTTTCAAAAAAGTTAATTAAGCTAGAATATTGACAGTTGGAGAGTAAACAGAAAGTAGGGATAGTGAAGTTATTTGCCCTGAAGTGTGACAAAAAGAACATAAAATGAGTACGGAGTGACATTTCTGTTTATCCAGATATCCTGTATTAAGGAATTTGGTAATGGTATAAACACTGATTCTTAAACATTTTGCTTTTAGGACAGACACTAAAAATTATTTAGGGTCTTTTAATGACCTAAAGACCCTTTTAATATAGTTTATATCAATTGATACTTGCTTTATTAGAAATTAAAAACATGTAATTATCAATTCACTTAAAATAAATTTATTGTATGTTAACAAATAGCATATTTTTAGGCTGGGCGTGGTGACTCACGTCTGTCATCCCAGAACTTTGCTAGGCTGAGGGAAGTAGATTACCTGAGGTCAGGAGTTTAAGACCAGCCTGGCCAACATAGTGAAACCCTGTCTCTACTAAAAATACAAAAATTAGCTGGGCAGTGTGGCATGCGCCTGTAATCCCACCTACTTGAGACTGAGGTAGGAGAATCGCTTGAACCCAGGAGGTGGAGGTTGCAGTGAGCAGAGACCATGCCACTGTACTCCAGCCTGGGTTAATGGAGTGAGACTCCATATCAAAAAACAAAACAAAACAAAACTAAAACTAATTGGCATATCTTAAAATAAAAAGGTATGCTTTTGGCTTAGCGGGGTGGCTCATGCCTGTAATTCCAGCACTTTATGAGGCTGAGGCGGGTGGACTGCTTGACCTCAGGAGTTCGAGACTAGCCTGGGCAACATGGTGAAACCCTGTCTCTACTAAAAAAATACAAAAATTAGCTGAGAGTGTGGTGCACACCTGTAGTCCCAGCTACTTGTGAGGCTGAGGTGGGAGGATCGCCTGAGCCTGGGAGGTTGAGGCTGCAGTGATTGTACTCTAGCTTGAGTGACATGAGATCCTGTCTCAACAACAACAAAAAGGTGTTCTTTTTAAAGCTAATGAGAAGAATGGCATTGTTGTACATATTTGCAAATATCTTTAATGTCTGGCTTAATTGAAGCCAGATTCTCATATATGTTTCTGCCTTCAGTCTGTTGTGATAGTTATTTTTGTTGAAATATATGAAGAAAATATTGAAACCCATCCTGGGTTCTTATATGCTTTCTTTAAAGCAACAAACTCATTTTATACATTTTTGACAGAACTGTGAGGTACCCAAATTTGAATATGCAAGGCTTGTCTGTTAATAAACTGAAAACAGCATTCTCTGGAAAAAGCAAATAAAATGGTTACACAAGTGTTTTTCCTGGAGACATGCATTGTACTTTGGTTTGTGGCAGGAATGCTTCCCATTTTAGCACATAGAATATGAAAAAGATGTCAACTCAACACTGAGATTTAATAAAAATTATTATTTTTAATTGTTTCATCAAGAATACCCTTATGTGAACCTGGCAACTTTTTAACTGAAACTTAAATGCAGGAACTCTAGTACAGCTTGGGGCTACCCATTGATTTGTGCTAAGATGCCAGCACCTTATTCCGTCATTCCTTTTACATCGTCAGTGCAAATGTTGACACAGAAAGAGGCAAATAATGTCTTGAATCATTAGGAAATAGGTTTGATCTTGGGGATTTCTGAAGGTTTGTGAACCAGAGTTAGAGAACTGCTTAGATGAACGTTACCACTTGGAGTTGCTTCTGCAGTTCTTCCTCCCCTCAGGAAAAAAAGAGAATCAAATGAACGTCTGATTTTTCAGGTATAAAGTGGAGGGATAGGGAAGAAATGTTTATGACATTACTATTATTCATTCTCATTTAAGCCTCCTAACTATCGTGTACACTAGATATTGCTGTCCCCTTTTTGCAAATGAGATAAAGAGGTCTTGAGGGTTAGAATAGCTTGCCTAAAGTCATAGAACCTAGTAAGTATGGCCAGTGGGCTGGAACGAGACTCTGGGTGAAATCAAAGTGTGCTCTTTCCTAGGCCACACTTGCCTCCAAATGGATGTGACTGATCCTAGAGTGAGAAGATGCTAATCCAAAGATCAGAGTAACGTTGTCTATCTTTCTATCTCTTGTGTCCTTGCCTTAGTTTCTTCCTTATCTTTAGCCTTACCATTAACCTTTTAAAATTAGAACAGTAGGAATTCCTGATTAGAAAGATAGATGGTTGTGGAAATAGCAGATAAAGATACAGATAAGATCTTTGATCTAATTTGTGAAATTAAAATAAAGTCATGGAAAAAATATTGTCAGAGCTAAAAGTTAGGAACATAGTTTATCTGGTGGGCTCCCTGGTTTTTAGAATTTGTTAGTACTAGTTTGCTGTTGAAGTGCTTACTTAGCTTGGAGGGAAAGTAGCATAAGTAAGTAGATACCAGGCTTTATAAGCAGCCTTGAGAGTGTCTTGATTGAGTAGTGAATATACTACCAAAGTTAATGCTACTTCCTAGGCCTTAATGCACAGTAATTTAGAGGTATTTTCTTCAAGTTAAAAGGCACAGTTTTAAGATTACCTAAAGATGACTGGACGTGGTGGTTCTCCTCTGTAATCTCAGCACTTTGGGAGGCTGAGATGGGTGGATCACCTGAGGTTAGGAGTTTGAGATTGGCCTGGCCAACTTGGTGAAACCCCGTCTCTACTAAAAATACAAATATTAGCTGGGTGTTGTGGCAGGTGCCTATAATCCCAGCTACTTGGGAGGCTGAGGCAGAAGAATCACTTGAATCCAGGAGGTGGAATGTTGCAGTAAGCTGAGGTCATACCACTGCACTGCAGCCTTGGCAAGAAGAGTGAAACTCTGTCTCAAGGAGAAAAAAAAAAAAAGATTATCTAAAGATGTATTTTTGTAAACCTTTTTGTTGTCTTTATAAAGACTGGGAGTTTCATGATACCAAACAGGAAGTGATTACAGAAAATTTTCAGTGACCAATACCTATGCTTTGAAAGAGAGGAGGGAAACAATGATAGAATCTCAGAATTAACAAAAATTTATTATGCATTATATTAGAATCATGTCAAATACAACTTATCCGGATTTTTTTGTTGTTGTTTTTTGAGACAGAGTCTCACTTTATCGCCAGGTGCCAGGCTGGAGTGCAGTGGCACAATCTCGGCTCACCGCAATCTCCGCCTCCTGGGTTCAAGCAATTCTCCTGCCTCAGCCTCCCGAGTAGCTGGGACTACAGGTGCGCACCACCACGCCCAGCTAATTTTGGTATTTTTTAGTAGAGATGGGGTTTCACCATGTTGGTCAGGATGATCTCGATGTCTTGACCTTGTGATCTGCCCATCTCGGCCTCCCAAAGTGCTGGGATTACAGGCATGAGCCACCGCGCCTGGCAACTTATCCAGATTTTTATTATTTGTTCACTGTGAATATTTGTTCATTGTGAATATATATCTGGATGTGCCAAAGGAATGAGAATACAGGTGTGTAATATTTAGCATGATATTAAAAGTGACTTTAGGGATTAGTCAAGTTGTTTTAAAACAGTGGAACCTTTTCTTTAATTGAAATTGTATCCAGGAGTCCAATATTTGAAGCATAAAAGCCAAGTGATTGAAAGGTTGAAATGAGAGTCATGGGCCCAGAATTCTCATGCTTGCCTGGCAAGTTCTGTTTATCATTGCAGCGAGTCCTTGGCTAGTATTAATACACCGTGTTAGTGTGTATTAGTGTTCACTTTGTGCCAGGTTCTGTACTAAAGCACTTTACATGTATGATTTCATAGTTAGAAAACCACTCATCTAGTTCAGCTTCTGAATTTTTTTCTGTTAAGAAACAGGTCCAGAGAGCTTAAGTGAATTGCCCAGGATCTCAAACTAGTTTTGAATAGAGTTAATCCTGGCAGTCAGTTTAGCTAGTGGCATGCTTGTGGTGTTTTATTTTTCCAGTTACTGAATTAATGGAGGTTTTTTGCAGTAAAATAAAAATTTACAGAAGAGTATAAAATGGAAAGAAGTACTTGACTTTCACTATCTAGGGCTTTGATAATATTTTGGTGTGACTCCTTCTAGTCTCCTTTATGAGTTTTTTATTTTTTTATTTTTTAAATTTTATTTATTTATTTTTTTTTGAGATGGAGTTTCGCTCTTGTTACCCAGGCTGGAGTGCAATGGCGCGATCTTGTCTCACCACAACCTCCACCTCCTGGGTTCAGGCAATTCTCCTGCCTCAGCCTCCTGAGTAGCTGGTGTAAGGTATATTGCCGAGTCAAAATGAGGAAACTGAGGCCAGTGTGAGAAAATGAGAATCCAATTTATTCAGCTCCCAGGCGAGGTTCTGTGGTCCGGGAAGGGGCCAGAGAAGTCTCGCTGGGCTTCTTAGGGCATGGGGTTTTATAGGGAGTGGAGGTAATTGATTGGTCATTAGGGAAACAAAGAGCAAACAGTTTCATTGGTGAGGGGGGTTGATTGATTATTAGGGAAACAAAGAGCAGACAGTTTTATTGGTCAGGGGAAGTTAAGGTGCTGATGGGGCGAGCTGCCATTGGTAGCCAGGCGGGGCTACTGGTGGATTGACTGGCTGGAGAGGTCAATGTTAAGCTGCTGTTGGACAAATCTTTGGCGGGCTTTTTAAATTTTGAAGGAGTTGAGTGAGGAATGCAGGAGTGGGTGTGTGGAGCCTGCATGGAGAGGCCTGATAGGAGTAATGTGTCTGGAATGATGACTTCATTATCCGGCACGGGGAGAGATAAGTGTGTCCATTTAGCTCCCAGCGAGGCAGCTGGCCTTACAGCTGGGATTACAGGCATGTGCCACCATGCCCAGCTAATTTTTTGTATTTTTAGTAGAGATGGTGTTTCACCATGTTGACCAGGATGGTCTCGATCTCTTGACCTCGTGATCCACTCGCCTCGGCCTCCCAAAGTGCCGCGATTACAGGCGTGAGCCACTGCGCCTGGCTGAGTTTTTTATTTTTTATAAATAGAGGTGGAATCCCCTTATGGTGCGCAGGCTGGTCTTGAACTCCTGGCCTAAGCGATCTTCCTGCTTCAGTCTCCCAGAGTGCTGGGATTATAGGCAAGACCCCTGCTGCACCCAGCTCATACATTGTTTCTTTATTAGGAAATTGACATACCCACCATATCATTTTATTGTGAGCTTTTAAATGTTTAACAGTATATTCTAAGCATATTTCCTTTTCCCCTACATATTTGTGAGAATTATGAAATTTCTGAGCAATTTATTTAATCAGTTTCTCATTAATGGGTATTTATGTTTACAAGTTTTTCTTTTGTTATATGTAATGTTGTGATGTACGCCTATGAGCATACATTTTCTAGAACATAAACTTCTAGATTTCAAATTACTATGTCAGCAGGCATTTAAAAAATATGTTTTGGGATGGGTGCTAATGCCTATAATTTCAACACTTTGGGAGGATTGCCTGAGGTCAGGAGTTTGAGACCAGCCTGGCTGGCCAACATGGTGAAAGTTTCGTCTACTGAAAATACAAAAATTGGCTGAGAGTGATGGTGTACGTCTGTAGCCTCAGCTACTTAGGAGGTTGAGGCAGGAGAACTGCCTGAACCCAGGAGGCAGAGGTTAGAGTGAGCTGAAATTGTGCCACTGCACCCCAGCCTGGGTGACAGAGTGAGACTCCATCTTCAAAAAATAAAAAATATGTTTTGAAACATGTTGACAAAATGAACTTTGGGAAGGTTTTGCCAGTTTATTTTTTGGGATAAATCAATTTTTATTTATTTATAAATAAATTTTTCGAGAATCTCAAGTGATTCTCATGCCTCAGCCTCCCAAGTAGCTTGGATTACAAGCATGTGCTACCACATTTTTGATTGTTTTTGTGGTAACTTGAAACAGTTTCTTCTTTATTTCCACTGTGTCTCCGTTTGTCTTCAGAGCATTTTCTTTTTTTAGGGGTGGGGGTTTGTTTGGGTTTTTCTGCCTCCCTTTTTCTAGAATCAGAGCTCATTAAACTTGTTAATAACAGGAGCAACTCCTGAGCACAAGTAGTGCTAGAAAGAGTCAACAGACAGATGTTGTACCTGCGTTGTATTGTGGTTAGGGCACAAATGCGAGTGTACCTGCATACTCTGGTTGGCAACATAGAGATAGCAGGCTGGATAGAAAAGGAAAATTGACAGCATAGTGTAAGAACAGTGGGCAGTGAGGTATGTCTGTGGCTGCAGAAGAGACAAAATAGAGCAGCTGGCAGTCTGGAAGGGTAGGGTCCCAGGGTCCATGAGAGACAAGCGTAAGTGTATGGGTATGCTCAGCTCCAGGGGGCACCAAGGCACATGTGCAGCAGGGATATTGATATTCCAGCTTTCCTGTTGCTGTCTTCTCTGGGAAAGGCAAACAAGCAGAAAGGGAGTAACAAAAATTGTGTTTAATTAAAAAAGAAAACTGATATCTGCATGTGATTTCAAAGATTGAATGTGGGAACACAGCATTTGACAAGTGGTTTTGCTTTTGTTGTTTTCTGTGTTGTTAGTCAGCTTGGGCTGCTATAGCAAAATACTGTAGACCATATTCTGTTATTTCCTGCTTCTGCTTAAAGTTCTGGAGGCTGGAAGTCTGAGATCAGGGCGCCAGCCATTGTGAAGGCCAGGGTAGGGATGTTGTTGTCATGAGTGGTGGATATCCCTCTTTTCCTCTTCTTATAAGCCACAGTTTTGTTGTATTAGGGGCCCACACTTCTGACTTAATTCCATTCTCCAGATTCAGTCACAGTGGGGGTTAGGGTTTGAACATGGGAATTTTGGGGAGAGTTCATTGCATAGTGTAGGGCATTGCAGCTCCAAAAGAGCAGCTGTTCTTTTTTTTTTTTTTTTTTTTTTTTTTTTGAGGTAGGGCCTTGCTCTGATGCCGGGGCTGGAGTGCAGTAGTGTAATCACAGCTCACTGCTGCCTCTACCCCTGGGGCTCAAGTGGCCGTACAACCTCAGCCTCCTGAATAGCTGGGACTACAGTTGCATGTCCGGCTAATTAAAAAAAAATTTTTTTTGAACAGATTGGGTTTTACCATATTGTTCACAGGCTGATCTGGAACTCCTGAGCTCAAGTGATTCACCAGCCTTAGCCTTCCAAAGTGCTGGGATTACAGGTGTGATTCACCTCGCCCGGCCACTTTAAAAAAATTATTTTTATGGAAATATAATTCACATGGCATAGAATTTACTGCGTTTTTTAGTATATCACCTAGTGTGCGACCAATATCATTATCTTAATTCCAGAACATTTTCATCATTCTATAAAGAAACTCCATATTCATTAGCAGTTATTCCCTACTTCCTTTGCACCAGTAATCAGATATATGCTGGCACAAATGAAGTAGGAAAAAAGCAGAATAAATGTGCCTATTCTGGAAATTTAACATATTTAATGACCTTTTGTGTCTGACTTTCTTTACATAGTATGTTGGCTTCAAGGTTTATCTACTTTTTTTTTTTTTTTTTTTTTTGACATGGAGTTTCACGGTTGTTGCCCAAGCTGGAGTGCAGTGGCGTGATCTTGGCTCACCACAACCTCTATCTCCTGGTTTCAAGTGATTCTCCTGGCTCAGCCTTTCAAGAGGCTGGGACTACAGGCGCATGCCACCATGCCTGACTAATTTTTGTATTTTTAGTAGAGCCGGGGTTTCACTATGTTGACCAGGCCGGTCTCGAACTCTTGACCTCGTGATCCGCCTGCCTCAGCCTCCCAGAGTGCTAGGATTACAGGCGTGAGCCGCCACCACCACCACATCCGGCCGAGGTTCATTTACTTTGAAACATGTATCAGTACTTCATCCTTATTTATTTATTTAAATTTTATTTTTTACTTTTATTTATTTTTGTCCTCAAGTTACATCCGTGTTGTAGCATTTGTCAAACTCCATTAACTTTTATGACTGAATAATATTACATTGTATATATGTAGCACAATTAGTTTACTCACCCATTGATGACATTTGGATTGCTGCTTCCTTTTAGTTATGAATAGAACTGTACCAACATTGCTGCACAAAGGTTTGAGTTCTTGTTTTCTTTCTTTTGAGTATAAACCTGGGAATGTTATAGCTGGGTCATAGATTAATTTCTGTGCATTGGTTTTTGAGGAACCACCAAACTTTTTCACAGTGTCTGAGCTGTTTTACATAATCACCAGCAATGTACAAGGCTTCCAGTTTCTCTACAACCTTGCCTACACTTATTGTTTGTATTTCTGTTATTTACATACTCTTGTTTGTAGCTGTCCTGATGGGTATGAGGTGGTAGTTGATGGTTTTTATTTGCATTCTTCTAATCTGGTGACGTTAAGTATGTTTTCCTGTGTTTTTGTCCATTTTTACATCTTTAGAGAAATGACTGTTGAAATCCTTTGTTTGTTGGCCAAACAAGTGACATGCACTGGGTCACTTCTGTAATTCCAGCACTTTGGGAGGCCATGGTGGCCACATCACCTGAGGTGAGGAGTTCAAGATCAACCCAGCCAACATAGGGAAACCCTCTCTCTACTAAAAATGCAAAAAATTAGCTGGGCATGGTCACAGGTGCCTGTAATCCCAGCTACTCAGAAAGCTGAGGCAGGAGAATTGTTTAAACCCAGGAGGAGGTGGAAGTTGCAGTGAGTCCCGATCGCACCATCACATTCCAGTCTGGGCGACAAGAGTGAAACTCATCTCAAAAAACAAACAAACAAATCCTTTGCTTGTTATTTAATTGGGTTTTGTTGTTGTTGGTGGTGGTGGTGAGTTGTAAGAGTTCTTTACGTACTCTTGACCCTTATTAGATAAATGATGTGCAGATATATATCTTTTTCATTCTGTAGGTTGTCTTTTCACTTTCTTGGTGATGTCCTTTGATGCCCAAAACAGCTCTTCACTTTTATTACAGTTTTTAGTCAACTAAGGCAGTTAAGGAGGGTTGTACCATGTGTACAACTGAGCCCCTCCTGGATTGTGGGTTGTCTGATGGGAAGGGTGTAAAAAGGCTGAAGCAATTGACTTTAATTTTGTGTATATGTGGAAGGGTGGATTTGACTTTTAAAAGTGAGACATAACTTAGTTTTTTAATCCTTTGTTACATTCCATAAAAGGTTCGAGGAGGCTTATGATAGATGTGCTAAAAATTAGGATCAAAGGAAGCATAGGTAGAATAAAGCTTGGGGAAAACAATGTCATTGGAGAGTTCTAGATAGAAAAGAAATGTATAGCAGTAGTGTAGGATTAGGGGTCATCCAAAATTTTCTTCTTTGTGTGTGACTGACTGACTGACTGAATGACTTATTTCTTTATTTTGAGACAAGATCTCACTGTGTCACCCAGGCCAAAGTGTGGTGGTGTGATTTCGGCTCACTGCAACCTCTGCCTCCTGGGCTCAAACAATCTTCTCTCCTTAGTATCTCAAGTAGCTGGGACTACAGGAGTGTGCCACCATGCCCTGCTAATTTTTTGTATTTTTGGTATATGTGGAGTTTTGCCATGTTGCCCAGGTTGGTCTTGAATTCCTGAGCTCAGGTGATCTACCCACCTCAGCCTTTCAAAGTGCTGGGATTACAGGTGTGAGGCACCACGCCCGGCCTATTTTTTCATTCTTTTTGCATTTAATATTTCTTTAGTAAAGAGATAATTTTACTGTAATTCTGAATGCATTTGCCAGACTTGCTATGTTCTCTGCACTGATTCATTATCATGGTTTTATCTGCTGCGGTTTTACCTGTGTTTGTCTTCAGTCTCTCCCTGTTCCCTGAACTTCAGTTGCTTCAGCTGTTCCCCTTCCCAATACATAATGGAGTCTTAGACTCAGCAGCATACCTCCCAGGCTCATCTCCCTAGCATTACGCCTTTGCATTCCTTGTTTTCCCTGCTGCAGCGTGGCCCCTCTGTGTCTTCCTTTTTGTTTGGCTCAGACCTGCTAGGACTCTCATACCAGATTTCACCCCCAGAGGGAAGATTTCCCTGACTCCTTACTCCCCCATGCATGAGGAGTTCCTTTGCCTACCTCTGTCACTGTGCAGACCACAGTGCTTACGGCTGTATGTCTGTGTGATTTTTCTTTTTTCTCTCTTCTACTGACTTTTGAGCCCCTCTGGGACATAGACTGAGACTTCTTGTTTGTCCTCATATAGCAGAGTATGTGGCCCAGGGTTGGCACCAGTACATGTCTGCAAAATGAATAAATAAAATCTATAGTGTCATGGGAAGCAAACTGGTAGATGTTGTCTGGAATCACTTCTGTAGATGTGATCATGTGGTGGACAGTGTTTCAAAACTGGAGATATTTTATATGAAAGTCTCTATAGTTTCTGTAATCTGAAAAAAAAGTGATTATTTGGCTACTGTAGGTCAGCATGCTTTCATGATCGTTGTTCACTAGGCATTTTTGTTGGTTTGCCGTAGACTGTTGTTTTTGTAAAAGATGGGGTTCTGGTTTCTCACATGTTTCTGCAGTTCTGACTTCCTGAATGGCTGATTAAGGATAGAGCCTTAATGAAGATACTTATGGGTATGTGAAGATGCACACGTGTACACTAAAACATACACAAAATGCTGATGAATTGAATTTTCAGAAACTTTACCCGAATAACTATCCTAGGATACTTTAATGATGAAGGCTCTCACAAGGTAAAATGTTAAGTGACTGAGAAAGTTATTCTAAAGTTCGTAGATTCCTTAAAGAAAAATGGACATATTGTCTTTACTTTTAATGTATTTTTTTCTTTTAGGTAAAATGAGCTTTTTTTTTTCTTTTAACCGTCAACTAATGTTTATGGACTTGCCTGAAGAAATTTTTAATTCCTTTTTGAAATTAAAGATTGAGTTTTGTTATTTATGTTTCGAGTTTTAAGAGCATTAAGTGAATAGTATTCTTGTGGGTGTTTGCAAAATTTGTGTGCACTTTTTTTGGAGGTAGTATGGTCCATGAGTTCCATTATATTTTTATAGGGGAGTGATCACAAGCCCACCGAAGCAAAAGGACTGGGGCCGTGGAAAATGGAGCAGCACTGAGGGGCTCTAAGCAGGATTCTGCAGTGGTGTGGGCTGGGGATTGGGAAAATGTGAGGGGTAGGAGACCTAGTAGGGGCCAGAAATGATCAGAGCTCCAACCATGAAGAAAGATTATGGAACGAGAAATCCTGTTTAGTTTCCGTGAAGTTTCAAGTAATCTAAGTACTTACTTAATTATGAAACTCCCTTTCATATAATAATGAGTGAGTGCTGTAAGAATACTGGGAATACTATGGCTGACAGTATCTTCTTAATAAGCTACTGTGTAGATTGAATTAGACAAAATTGTAAGATAGTCTCATAGCTCTCTATAGGAAAACAGTCTTTTTTTTTTTTTTTTTAATTGCATTTTAGGTTTTGGGGTACATGTGAAGAACATGCAAGGTTGTTGCACAGGTGCACACCTGGCAGTATGATTTGCTGCCTCCCTCCCCTTCACCTATATCTGGCATTTCTCCCCATGCTATCCCTCCCCAACTCCCCACCCCCCCACTATCCCCCCTCCCCCCAACAGACCCCCGTGTATAGTGCTCCCCTCCCTGTGTCCATGTGTTCTCCTTGTTCAGCACCCACCTATGAGTGAGAACATGTGGTGTTTGATTTTGTGTTCTTGTGTCAGTTTGCTGAGAATGATGGGAAAACAGTCTTTAGTTGAATAAGCAGAAGCCACTTTCCACCTTCTGATACATTAAAGGTATAGGTATCGGGTGCTTGAGGAACTGCAGGAGTGGTCCTGCCAATTGGAAAAGTAGTACTACCGTAAGAATTTTGCCTAATAGTTTCTTGGTAGTCATCAGAATGAAGGTTATATTAAAGTCTGTACAATTCTGTGAAAATCAGTAGATGCCCATCATTCCTTAAGGAAATCCCCCCACTCTGTTGGTTGTCTTAAATAAGAGTTCTAATATCCAGGACTTTCCAAGATTTTTTTTTTTTTTTTTTTTTTGAGATGGAGTTTCGCTCTTGTTACCCAGACCGGAGTGCAATGGCGCGATCTCGGCTCACCGCAACCTCCGCCTCCTGGGTTCAGGCAATTCTCCTGCCTCAGCCTCCTGAGTAGCTGGGATTACAGGCACGCACCACCATGCCCAGCCAATTTTTTGTATTTTTAGTAGAGACGGGGTTTCACCATGTTGACCAGGATGGTCTCGGTCTCTTGACCTCGTGATCCACTCGCCTCGGCCTCCCAAAGTGCTGGGATTACAGGAGTCAGCCACTGCGCCCAGCCTGACTTTCCAAGTTTTATAAAGAACAACTGCCTGAACATTTTTGCAGATAAACGTATACAGACTGCTTAAGAATGGGTTTTCTAGAGTGCTTAGAAAACATAATCTTGTCACTGCTTGGGAGGTAGTATAAGAGAAGGGAGAGCAGAAGAAATATTCAGGTGCCAACTCAGTCTGTTTCACACTTGGGTGTTGGCAAAAGAAGGACAGGGTTTGTTTCCTGCATGTTTTTAAAATTCCCCTTCATGCAGATTTTTCCATGTAAACAGTGTAAACTGTTATGACCTCCAGATGGAGCAACAAAAACTCTAACCCTAAACTGCTTATTTTGGGGTATATTCAGGTGACAAACACACAACTATAGTAGTAGTAAAGCTATTAGTTAATATTGCCTAGTTCTCCCACTTTGCCAAGCACTTTGCAAAAACACTTTTTTATATGTTCTCTTGTGTTAACCTCACCACAATCTTATGAGATACGTGTTGGAATCCAGAATTAGAGATAGAAAGTAATTTGAATTTCAGGAGCTATCTTTTGATTCCAATTAATGTACCAAAGCTCATACTGTTCTTCACCTTTGTATATCCCACTTCGTTGTTAAGTTATGATGATGATTATAGAAGATATTATTTCTGATTATAAAAAAATATATTTAAAGTTAAACAGGGAATTCAAAAATGTGGAAAAAAAGGAAAGAAACTCCATCCACAATCTTACCACTTAAACACTTTTAACATAAATTTATCTGGATTCTGTATGAAATCATATTTACTAATATTTTTTAAACAGCTGCAGGGCATTGTAGTTGGGTTTTTGTAGAGATACATCATTGGTACTTTTTCTCCAGAAGTCTTTTTTCTTTGTAAAAGTGTAATATTATCGGTGAGAGTTTAATAATATTTGTAGACAATAAGAGAGAGCACATGGTAGCTGACAGACGGTTGGTAATGCCGGCAAGGGCTGTGAGGGTTCAGTAGGCTTTTCTCTCCTGCTGGTCAGTGATTCTGTTCACCAGCTTAACAGACCGAGTTCTAGAGTGAAGCACTTAACTTATTACTCATGGGTTCTCTATACCTATTTTTGGGTGATCGTTTGTTTATCTTTTTAAAAAGATCATAAAATTTTTCTTCTTTTTTAATAATAAGGCTTTCTTGCTTGAAAAAAAGAAAGCCTCTTTGTATCCACCACAGCAGATGGAATGGCATTTGTACTTCTAAATTTTTCAGTAGTAGGAGTACTAAAATAGTACTAAAAATTAATTACTTTGATTACCTCCCCTCCCACCCAGTATTGGGGAAAGTCATAATTAAGTCTCCCTTCAAGGTAGTTCATTAGCTCTTTTATATTAAAAAATCTGACCCTTAAATTAAATCCTCCTTTTGAGCTGCCTTTGTGTTTCCAGGCCATGTTTAGCTGCACCTGCCTGCTATTCAGTTTCTTTCTTCACCAGTTATAAAATAAGAGGTAAAGGATTGTATTCTCTATTCAGAACTAGAGTTCCATGGAAAGCTTTCCATAAGTGTGAGTCTCCATTTCTATAATCAAGTTGTAAATTTGTGTTTAAACATTTTTTCCTCTTATTTAGCCATATCTCCTCCTTTGTATTCTCTTACAAAAATGTTCTTGTAATAGTGTTTTACTTCTAATTCTGAGAAATTTATGACATTTTGTTTTTAAAAGTTATTGTCTACTTAAGTTAGAGATGTAAACAACATTAAAAAGGACTGCAGATAAAGACATTTGTAAGTGAGTGTTTTGGTTAAATGCTTTTCCAACTGAAGGTGGCATCTTGCCAATGAGAGGACGGCAGTTAGCCAACTTGTTTTTTCTTCATGACTGTTTTTTCTTTGTTCAGGCGGAGTACATCTTGCTACTTGAAGGGTAGAAGACTCCTCACTGCTTGCCTTCATGAGATTTCAAAGGAAATTTTTTTTTGCCTGGTTTAAGTATTGATCAAGAAGATGACAGTGTTGTGGTCTCTTAACTTTCAAAATTTCTACTTAGACATCTTGGTTCTAGTGATATGTACTTTGCAAAAGTAATTCATAGTCATTATGACTTTCATTAATATTCTGAAACCATGGTATTCTGAGACGATTCAACAGGGTTTAAGTTTCTTAGAAGCCCAGTGCACTGCAAAGATTATGGTGTCTCTTTTTTTCTTCCTGGCAAAATGGAAAATGACAATACTGAAATGCAAACTAATGGAAAGAAGTCCAACAGAATTCTCATTGTTACAGCTTCAAAAACTACATCAGATGCCTTAAAAAAAATACTCTTCTTTTGGTACCTCATTTTTGTTGGTTTTCTAAGCATGTAGAAGCGGGGACCAGAGCATGCCACCCCAGAATATCCCATTTTAGTGTAGGTGTTGTTTTAAAATGAAGGCATTTAGCTTTCTGCCTTCCACCTTTCTGTCTAAAAGCAGAATATACATTTATATTTCTGAAAGTGTTCCTTAGACTAAAGAATTCCCTTTTTTAAATGCATTTCTAGTGATCTTCCCACTATTTATCCTTTCCTCAAAGCCCAGAACTCATTTTCTTTTGTCTAGCCTTTTCTCAGTACTTTATCACCTTTTGTCAGCATGGTGTGTAAGCCCACATTTTAATTACCTCTTCGAGTTACTCAGTACTGAGTTATCCTTTGTGTATGCACATTGCATGCATAGGTCAACTGTTTTTTTCCCCCCTCCTGTTGATCTTTTATCAGTTAGATTCAGGGACCCCAGCCACTGAATCTAAGAGGGTAGAGAAAGACTGTTTTCCTCCCCAACAGTGTGCTTCATCTTCTTCCTGTTGGGTAATTCAACACTGACTCTCCCCCAAATTACACAGAAGAATAAAAGTAACACAGGAATGAGAAAGCCAACATAGATTTATCTGTCAGATGCCTTTAAATAAGTTATTTCTCTAAAATAAACTACATATTCCTTTGTTTGTTCTTTTGTATACTGTTATAATAAACTAGTAGGCAGCAGAATTTTTTTGTGTGTGACAGGGTCTCACTCTATCACCCAGGCTGGAGTGCAGTGGTACATTCTTGGCTCACTTCAACCTCCACCTCTCGGGTTCAAGCGATTCTCTTGCCTCAGCCTCCCCAGTAGCCGAGATTACAGCTGCCCACCACTGCACCTGGATAATTTTGTATTTTTAGTAGAGACAGGTTTCACTGTATGGGTCAGGCTGGCCTCAAGCTCCTTGCCTCAAGTGATCTGCCCACCTCAGACTCCAAAAGTGATGGAATTATTACAGGCATGAGCCACCACGCCTGACTGGCAACAGGATTTTTGTTAAAAGCTTTTGTTCTCTCCAAGATTTTAGAAATCACAGGGAACATGGTAACCTATGAAAATATGAACTTGACCTAGAGTATTTTGAATAATATTTATTGCTGTGGTTCTAGATGCTTCTAAAGTCTAGTCTAGAGGATAGTTTGTATCATTCAGTTAGGTCAGGATCCCCTTTGGCAGTGTAATAGTTTGGTTTTAAAGCTGTGTACTTTTTTTTTTTTTTTTTTTTGACACGGAGTTTCGCTCTTGTTACCAGGCTGGAGTGCAATGGAGCGATCTCGGCTCACCGCAACCTCCGCCTCCTCGGTTCAGCCAATTCTCCTGCGTCAGCCTCCTGAGTAGCTGGGATTACAGGCACGCGCCACTATGCCCAGCTAATTTTTTGTATTTTTAGTAGAGATGGGGTTTCACCATGTTGACCAGGATGGTCTCGATCTCTTGACCTCGTGATCCACCTGCCTCAGCCTCCCAAAGTGCTGGGATTACAGGCTTGAGCCACCGCGCCCGGCTAAAGCTGTATACTTTTTGATTTAGGCAAAGAAGGCTTTTAGTCTTTCTTTAGTGAAGAGGGTGTGCCTAGTCTGAGGGCATCTGTGGGGAGCATATATCAATCAGTGATTGTAACCCGGGGCCAGAGCAGCCCTCTGGTGCTCACAGTGGATTGTCTGTATGTCATCTGTCTCAAGATTTCTGTAGTCATGATACTAAAAATGAAAAGATGGAGCAAATATTTTTGTTTTTCCAGTTTGTCAGTGTCTTTTAGTCATCCAACTAAGGCTCGGGATGCTATCTAATGGGAAATCAAGAGTTAAGACAAAATCAGGCCAAGTCTTTGGGCAAGACAGCTAACTCTGTTTACTTTAGTATGCATACATGCATATCCTGCCTTGGTCCAAAAAGGATTTAAGGTGGCACTGCTGTGCACTTTCTGTGGTTTATGGCCTGAGACTTATTTATAAATACAGTTACTAGTTTCAAATCGAAATGAATCTGGCTTCCAAATGGTATGTACTATAATAACCCCAACAATGCTGCCATTGTAGCTCATGGTCTGCTTTAAGATTTCAATATGTTCATTGGTCATAAATCTTTACCCTGTGTTGTTAGAATCAATTTTTGGAATCAGCTAAAAGTCATTAAGTGCCAAGTCTGGTGAATGACCTGGATGGGCAATCTGGGTTGTTAGAGCTTTTGGTTTATTGTTTTTGACCCATGGACTGTGAGCCAAAACAGGATGATGAAACTAGTTTCTAAGGCACAGTTAACTCCTTGTTAACATTCAGCAGGCTTGAACAATGGGTCTAATTGACTCTTGGTCTTGTGCTACATTAGCAGTGTCATTGAGATAAAATAAACAAGTTAACATTGTCCTCCTCACTTGTGATTTTGATATGGATGTTTTCTTGGGTTTGGAGTACAGCAAAGTATACCATTGCAAATTTCATGTGTTCAGGTTGTAATGAAAACTTTTGTCGTCAACTCTACCGATTTTTCACAAAATATTTTTTTCAGCTGTTAACAAAAGATCCAAAACAGTGAACAGGTTGTAAGTTGGTGAAAATTTGTTCCAAATGTTTTCGCTAACTTTTAATATACTTAATTTTACCCTCTGCCAGATATTCGTGTGTTTTGTTTTTTACTATATAATCGTTAAACTGGATGAATCAAGTTACTACTTTGACATGATTTTATAGATGAAGAAACAGGTTTATGGAAAATGAGACTTGATTTAAGGGATCAGAGGTACTAAGGAGTGAAGATTCAAATCCCAGTTTTCTGGTGTGTGTTTTTTTTTTTTTTTCCCCCCAGTGCATAATGCAGCTATGATGGATATCAGCCATACCTTCCTTGATTTTCTTTTAGTAATATGAATTAATTTTCATACAGAAACATGAAAATTAAGAGCTCTTCTCATTTCCATAAATCTCACTTGTGGATTTAATGTCACCCATAATTAAATGTCAATTATTTTTTACTTAGGTCATTTTTCATTTTATACTGACATGAAGCTTAGATATGCATTTATTTCTATTTCTGTTAGTTGTATTTTGGACTTGAAAATGGTTACAGTACAAATGAAAATGTTACAGTATATTTCTCCTGTGGCTATCCTTTTGTTTCCATAAGTCGTGGCAGAAAATCAGTTTTATGTTATAGTCACATTTGTGTTTGTGTTGAAATATTAGTATATCCCAGCCATGATGTCAGATGTGTAACTATACAAGTTGCACTGAGGTTTTCAATGCGCACATAGTGTTCTCATATTATATATATATAATTTTTTTTTTTTTTTTTTAGACAGAGTCTCTCTCGCTCTCTCTTGCCCAGGCTAGAGTGCAGTGGCGCTGTCTTGGCTCACTGCAACCTCTGCCTCCCAGGTTCAGGTGATTCTCTGGCCTCAGCCTCCCAAGTAGCTGTGATGACAGGCGCCTGCCACCATGCCTGGATAATTTTTGTATTTTTTGGTAGAGAGGGGATTTCAGCATGTTGACCAGGCTGGCCTCAGACTCCTGACCTCAAATAATCTGCATGCCATAGCCTCCCAAAGTGCTGGGATTACAGACGTGAGCCATGGTGCTGGGCCTCATTCCATTCCATTCTAAAGATTGTGTCAAAATGAGTTATGCTTCATGTCAGGTGATAGGACCTTTATATCTCTACAGTGTTTGTGGTACAACAGATTAAAAATGAATATATTTCATTTCTTAATATATCTCTTTAGGGTAATCACAGTGTGCTAATTTTCCTTAGCGAGAAATATATGTGTTAGCTTTAGTGTCTTTTTAGGTTCAGATTAATTTTGGTAGGCCTTAAAAAATGAGAAGAATACCAAAAAGAAGCATTAAGGTAGACCCTTAGAAGTATCAGGCTCTCCCACCTGACTCCACTCATAACAACAAATGAAAACAAAAGTAGTTGACATAGCAAAGATTTTGTTAACTTTTAAAGCTTGATAGGGCTTTGCCGGTTTAGAGAAGATAACTTGCCAGTGTTCAGTTTGGGATGGTGAGACTGTGTGACCCCACCTCCATCCAGGCCATGCAGAACACGGGACTGTAGAGAAACAGAGGCTCTAACTCTCAGTTCCAGCAGGAGGAAGAGTGCCAGATGGGCGGCCAGTCCTGTTAGGGCAAGGAGTAGCCCTTCTAGAGACATGGATCTTAACCTTTCAGTGAGTATGGACAGGGGTGGGTGGTAGGTAGATCACGTTCGTGGTGGTGAAAGTGAGATGTAGGAGAGGGTTTGGGTGATGATGGCTAACTGGGTTCACTCTGTGCTAACTGAGCCGAACAAAGTATGAGGCATTGCTCCATTGTCTCCCTTGGAAAGACTGCTGTCACAGGCTCTCTTGGTAGCAGTGTGATCCAGGCAGGGCTGCGTGAAGGCCTTACAGAGGGAGGTGGGCTCTGTTGGAGTGGGCCCTGTGCCTTTGCTGTCTCCTACTGCTAATGTGAGGCGTCAGCTGAGGAGGGATGGGGGTGACCTCTTTTAGGCAGGGGGTTGCAGTATAATCTGAGCCATGTTGTCCTATGGGGCCTTTTTATTTGATAATTTTGTTTGCTTTTCTTTTTTTTTAAGAGACAGGGTCTTGCGTGTTGCCCAGGCTGGCCTCAGACTCCTAGGTTCAAGCAGTCATATCACAGTTCAGGAGTTTCTTAGAGTCAGACAACATATGATCTACTCCTGGGTATTTACGTAAGTGAAACAGAAACTTAGGTTTAGAAAAAAACCTATATGTAACTGCTTGTAGCAGCATTTTTTTAACAATTAATAAAAAATGTGGATTGTTCAAATTTCCCTAATTGGTGAATGGATAAACAAACTATGATATAGCCATAACAATGGAATACTATTCATTAGTAATTAAAAAAAAACTACTAATACGTTCAGCAAGTGGTTGCATCTAAATGCATTATGTGAAGTGAAAGAAACTGCTCTCAATCACATACAGACTCTAGGAAACACTGTACTATGGCAATGGGAAATTGTTTGGTTGTGGTAGTGGTTACACAACTGTGTCAAAACTTACACAACTGAACATGAAAAAGATGAATTTTACTGTATGTAAAAATTACAGGCCAGGCGCAGTGGCTCATGCCTGTGATCCTAGCACTTTGGGAGGCTGAGGCGGGTGGATCACGAGATCAGGGGTTCGAGACCAGCCTGGCCAACATTGTAAAATCCTATCTCTACTAAAAATACAAAAGTTAGCTGGGTGTAGTGGCGCACGTCTGTAATCCCAGCTACTCGGGAGGCTGAGGCAGGAGAATTGCTCGAACCCAGGAGGTGGAGGTTGCAGTGATCCGAGATGGCACCACTGCACTCCAGCCTGGGTGACAGAGTGAGACTCTATCTCAAAAAAAAAAAAAAATTACAGTTTAATTAAAAATGAAAATAAAACAAAAGTAATTGTTGTAACAAAGATTTTGTTAATTGTTAAAGCTTGATGGAGCTTTGCAGGTTTGGGGAAGAGTACTTGCCAGATTGTGATAATCTTTGAAGGCCTTTCGGTGATTGTAGCACAGACCTTCTGTCTGAAATGGTCAATGGTGTGCCTTGTCTTTTATACCAAGGTGGTGGGCTGTAGGATGTTGACAAATCCAACAAATCCGAGGGGTCAGATGGCCACCGTATGAGGGAAAGCCAGTGTATTTTGAAAAATATACAAATATTCAATAAGGTCACATAAAGTTACAGTGTATAGTGAAAATGTGATAGCTGCATTGTACCTGTGTTTCCAGCACTTTTGACCACTGTGGTTTATGGACTACAGATCTGTGTCGGTGTCCCTTCATTCAGTGTATTTATTGAATACCATGTAAAACTCAAGGTCTTTGATTGACAATTGGTTTGCTGTTTGTAATAGCTTGTTTTTATTTTATATTCCAAAATTAATGGCACAAAAATGCAATTTCTTTTGCACTAACCTAATAAAATTGGCCCATATTTATTTCAGTTTGAGAGTTTTATCATACCTGTGAGTTACTGTTTTTGACAGTTCCCCAGAGTATTGCCCAGTGGGTGGGTGAGGGGAGGTCACTAAGTATTCTTAGTCTCTAGTTTGTAATTAGTTTATGAGACTTAAATTTTCACCACACATGTAATTCTGAACCTGCTGTAAATATTGTAGAGGCAGTATGTAGTGGTGGCCTCTGGAGCCAGAGTGCCTGGATTTTTCAGCTTTACCGGTTGCTAGCTGTATGACCTTAGGTCAAGCTATTTAACCTCTCTGCTTTAGTTTTCTCTTTAGTAAAAGAGGGGTGATAATGACAATGTCTACTCCATGGAGGGTTTGTGTGGATTAAATGAGCTAATCAATGGTAAGCACCTCCAACAGTACCTGGCACATAGTGAGCTCTGTATTAGTTAGTGTTTTTCTTCTGTGTCAGTGAATAGCTTCGTAAGTCTTCATCAAATATTTAAATACTCGAATGGCCATGATGCTGTCTCTCCTTTGGCTTCCTGAAATCAGATTTCCTTAGTTATTGTAAAGCCAGTGGATTTCCATCATATTTTCCTTTCTGTCCTGTTTGACTATAATTCCTCTAAGTTATACTTTATTATATATTTGAATTTTAGGAAATATGCTTGATATATTTGGAATCTGTTTTCTAAAGACTTTTTTTTTTTTTGTAGAAATGGGGTTTTACTATATTGGCCAGGCTGGTCTTGAACTCCTGACCTCAAGTGATCTGCCCTCCTCGGCCTCCCAGAGTGCTGGGATTACAGGCATGAACCACCACACCCGGGCTAAAGACTTTTTTTTAAAATCATATATACTAACTGGAAACAATTTGTTACATATTTTTCCTTCTGTGTTCAGCAGCTCAAAACTATTTCTTTGCCTTAAGAAATAGGAGACAAAACTAAATGTATCTCCTAAGTTAGGAGCCTTGGAAGGCTGAGACTGAGAAAAGTTGGTAATTTAAGAGAACTGGATATGAGAAATCAAAAGAACATCCATTATTTTGCCTCTCTGTATATGGTATTACTTTTGTAAAATTGTGTGTCTTTTATAGAGAGAAGTACGCTTAGCACAAAGCTGATTGTCTTTGTCAAGAGTTGTTGAAAAGCACTTGCAGAATAGTTTTTGGAAACAGCTGTGAGATTGTTGTACAAAGTATGCTTATACTCTTCAGAGCCATTCTTTAGTAGGAAAAAATAAGGTCCATATTTTAAGCTTGATGATAGCAAGCCAGTTTATTAGACTTTTCTCCTTGTGGGGTTAAATGGCATAGTATTCATGAGAGGTACTTTGGGAGCTGTGAGCTGGTTTGCTAGCAGTGTTTATATCCTGTATACTAAGAATTTGAAGTGACTTTTGCAGCCATTCTTAATCCTCAGTATCTTTCGCTGTGGAGCCTGAACCCTGTGTGTCTAGTGCTATCCAGGAGAAATATTGTGTGAGCCACAGTGTACTTTTAAATTGTGGTAAAGGCCAGGAGTGGTGGGTCACGCCTGTAATCCCAGGACTTTGGGAGGCCGAGGCGGTGGATCACCTGAGGTCAAGAGTTCGAAACCAGCCTGACCAACATGGTGAAACCCCATCTCAACTAAAACTACAAAAATTTACTGGGTGTGGTGGCACATGCCTGTAATCCCAGCTACTTGGGAGGCTGAGGCAGGAGAATCACTTGAACCCGGGAGGTGGAGGTTGCAGTGAGCTGAGATCATGCCATTGTGCTCCAGCCTGGGCAACAAGAGTGAAACTCCATCTCAAAAAAAAGAAAAAATAATAATAAAATAAAATAAAAATAAAATAAATTGTGATAAAATGTATGCCATGTAAATCCTCTTAACCACATTTTTAAAGTATGCAGTTTAGTTGCATTAAGTACATTTATATTGTTTGTAACCGTGACCACTCTTTTCTAGAAAGTTTTCATTATTTCGTACAAATTCTGTGCCCATTAAACAGCAACTCCCCATTTTCCCTTCCTAGCCCCTGGTAACTACTATTCTACCTTTTGTCTCTATGAAATTTGCTTATTCTTGCTACCACTTGTAAGCAGAGTTAAACGATACTTTACTTAGCATAATGTTTTCAAGGTCCATCCATCTTGTAGCATGTGTCATACTTCATTCCTTTTAATGGCTGAATAATACTTCATTGTATGTGTATATAATTTAATAATACATTTAACACATCCAAGATAGTCTCATTCATGTAATTAGTATGAAATGTTAAATATTTTACATCAAATATTTATATATAATGTATAAATTTATATGAATTTATAACTGTGTTATATATAACACATAAACCTATTAAAATATATTAAAATAACATAAATATGTATATACATCAAAATATATATAATATGCACATTTATATGAATTTGTAACTGTTATATGTAAAATATATAAACTTATTAAAATATTAAAAATATATAAATATTAAATATTAATAAAACATTTTCATTCAGTTTTTGTACTAAGCACATCTCAGTAGCTAGATGTGGCTGGTGGCTACTGTACTAGTGTAGCTCTAAAATAAAGGAAGGATTAAGATTATTAAATAGCAGAGTTTAAAATATATATGTATATATTTATTTATTTAATTTTTATTTTTATTTTTTGTGACAGAGTCTTTCTCTGTTACCCAGGCTGGGACGAAGTAGTATAATTTCGGCTCACTGCAACCTCTGTCTCCTGGGTTCAAGTGATTCTCGTGCCTCAGCCTCCCTAGTAGCTGGGGCTACAGGAGTGTGCCACCACACCCTAGCTAATTTTTTTTTTGTTTTTAGTAGTGATGGGGTTTTGCTGTGTTGGCCGTGTTGGTCTGAAACTCCTGACCTCAGGTGATCTGCCTGCCTCGGCCTCCCAAAGTGCTGAGATTACAAGCGTGAGCCATCACACCTGGCCTACTTTATATTTTTTAAAGAGAATCAATATTTGGTGAAAGACATATTATTAGAGAAGATTCTGGGCATCAGCCATAGAAAAACAGGATTAAAAAAGGACTAAGGGTCAGGTGTCGTGGCTCACACCTGCAGTCCCAGCACTTTGGGAGGCTGAGGTGGGTAGATCTGGCCATGATGGTAAAATCATGTCTATACTAAAAATATAAAAATTAGCTAACTGTGATGATGGGTGTCTATAATCCCAGCTACTTGAGAGGCTGAGGAAGGAGAATTGGTTGAACCTAGAAAGTGGAGGTTGCAGTGACCTGAGATTGAGCCACAGCACTCCAGCCTAGGTGACAGAGACTCCCTCTCAGAAAAAAAAAAAGACTAAGATTCAGGCATAGCTTTCCCTTTGTTTTAAACCTCACAAGGGATGGTAGCCTTTAATGGAAGAAACATTTCTCTGAATTTTTTTTCACCAGAACCTCTGATAAGATTGTTTAAGGAACTTGACAAAATTTTTCTGGATTCATACCTTGCTAAATACAGTGCTGGTAAACAATAGGTACCTAACATTTTGAGTACAATGTTTTGAATAATGAGTAGAACTGGAAAATAAATTTGCAGGGGATGTGTGAAACTGGATAAAAAAAACTTTTGTCCGAACTATGGAACTTTTTTTTTTTTTTCCATTTCCATTCATCGAACTTTGGGATTGGGTCTGATTATGCCAGGCATTCTCCTAACCCTTCTGTTTTTCAGGAGCTAGGGGAACATGGGTACAGGTATAGACTAGAGATGCTCACTGGCAGCCCTTTGGGATTTGGCTGTGTTGTATGTTGTGTCACCCTGAGGGATTGGATTAGGTGTGCACCCTGACCCCGGTGCAGGCAGTTCACAGCATCCTTGTGGATGGTGTAGCCTGGCTGGGAAAGATAAACTGGGGTAATGCTTTTCTTGCCTCAGGAATTTGGATTTCTAAGAGCTCAGGTCAGTTCAATGGAGATACAACTGTACATATTGAAAGCATTTACTTTTAGTGAAAGAACTGGGAACAAGTTCTAGGTCTGTTGCTTATTTAGCTGGGTAACATTAGACATATCATCTTACCTTTTAGGGTTTCACCTCCTTTACTTACCTCTAAAATGGAAATGGGGCCTGGCATGGTGGCTTATACCTGTGATCCCAACCCTTTGAGAGGCCAAGGTGGGTAGATCACCTGAGGTCAGGAATTTGAGACCAGCCCAGCACACATGGTGAAACCTCATCTCTACTAAAAATACAAACATGAGCCGAGTGTCATGGTGGGTGCCTGTAGTCCCAGTTACTCAGGAGGTTGGGCATGAGAATCACTTGAAACTGAAGTAGCAAGACTCTATCTCAAAAAAAAAGTAAATGATATTTATACCTACCTAATAGTGCTTTTGTGAAGATGAAGATATGTAATATCTTCCCAGATTCTAGGGTAGTTGTTATCACCATAATATCCAACGAGAGCTCCTGTTGCCACCATCCTATAAAGGAGGCTGGCATACTTTTATTATTATTTTTTGAGACAGAGTTTTGCTCTTGTTGCCCAGGCTGAAGTTCAGTGACTCTGTCTCGGCTCACTGCAACCTCCACCTCCTGGATTCAAGCAATTCTCTTGTCTCAGCCTCCTGAGAAGCTGGGATTACAGGCGCCCACCACCATGCCCAGCTAATTTTTATATTTTTAGTAGAGATGGGGTTTTGCCGTGTTGGCCAAGCTGGTCTTGAACTCCTGACCTCGGGTAATCTGCCTCCCTCAGCCTCCCAGTGTGCTGGGATTACAGGTGTGAGCCACCACGCCTGGCTGAGCCTGGCATAGTCCTATGTTTTACTTTCAAGCTACAGTTGTAGAGCTAATCACTTGGGAAAGAATCAAGGAGATGCTCAAACAGAAGCAGATGTACTGTGGCAATGGTATCCTTGAAAGAGAGAGCAGGAGTAGAACTGTCTTTTTAAGAGTCTGATGTAGAACTCATAAACATTCAAATGCCGTAGATGATTTAAGGAAAACTTCATGTACAGTGTGGGAAACTTATCATTTATAGTTTTCTCAACAGGATCAAATCAGCCAATTAGATGGTACACAGATGGCAACATAAGGCAATAGTCTGTCAGTAAGGAATAAAACAGAAAAACAATAGCAAGTGAAAAGCACCGTCCCAGTCTGGGACCATTGGTGCAGTAGCAGCCGATCTTCAGGTGCGTTTCAGAGGCCCTGAGAATATCTGAGTATTGCCAATAAGGAAAAGCCTGGAGTTAGCCAAGTGTTTTATATGCTCAGTCTCCTTTTTTTAAAAAAAAAACAAAAAACCAGAGTCTTTACTCTGTTGTCCAGGCTGGAGTGCAGTGGCACAGCTCACTGCAACTTCTGCCTCCTGGGTTCAAGCAGTTCTCTTGTCTCGGTCTCCTGAGTAGCTGGAATTAGAGCCATGTACCGCCACACTCTGCTGATTTTTATATTTTTAGTAGAGATGGGATTTCGCCATGTTGGCCGGGCTGGTCTTGAACTCCTGACCTTAGGTGATCTGCCCCCCTCGGCCTCCCAAAGTGCTGGTTTACAGGTGTGAGCCATCACACCCGGCCCAGTTTACTTTTTAATCAGACATGAATATTTCAATCTAAGATGGCTTAAATAAAATTAAGACAGGTAATCTTTCAACTCTCATGAACATATGATTGTCAAGAATCATTGATTCTGGCTGGGCGCAGTGGCTCACGCCTGTAATCCCAGCACTTTGGGAGGCCTAGGTGGGCGGATCAGGAGGTCAAGAGATCGAGACCATCCTGGTCAACATAGTGAAACCCTGTCTCTACTAAAATGCAAAAAAATTAGCTGGGCGTGGTGGCGCACGCCTGTAGTCCCAGCTACTTGGGAGGCTGAGGCAGAATTGCTTGAAACTGGGAAGTGGAGGTTTCAGTGAGCCAGGATTGTGCCACTACGCTCCAGCCTGGTGCCTGGCAAAAGAGTGAGACTCTGTCTCAAAAAAAAAAAAAAAAAAAAAAAGAATCATTGATTCCTTGAAGTGTTGGTGGCTGAGGTTCATCTGTATTTCAGAGAAGGAAATACGGAAAGAAACATGGGAGAGCAATGGAAAAACTAAGAGACGACTACTAGGCAATCATTTTGGGATAAACAGCATTCTATTTTGCCTTGGAATATCTTTCAGTTATTCTTCTGGTTAAAATATTTGAAAATTGTGAAATTCTTTATGTATTTATTTCATGAAATTGTAAGGATAAAGAATAATAAAATAGTTAATCCCTAACTTGAGAAATGGAATGCTACCACAACTACAAATATTTTTTTTTATTTTCCATGCTGTTAATTTATCCTCTCACTTCACTTTCTGTACATTTTTTATTTCCTCTGCCTTTATTTTATTTGGAGTGCACTGGCATAAACTTGGCTCACTGCAACCTCTGCCTCCTGGGTTCAAGCAATTCTTGTGCCACAGCCTCCTGGGTAGCTGGGATTACAGGCGTGCACCACCATGCCCGGCTAATTTTTTGTAATTTTTGTAGACATAGGGTTTCATCATGTTGGCCAGGGTGGTCTTGAACTCCTGACCTCAAGTGATCCACTCGCCTCAGCCTCACAAAGTCCTGGGATTACAGGTGTAAGCCACTGTGCCTGATTTTCCCTCTGTCTTTAAAGAAAATAGTTTTAGTCCAAATGTCAGACAGTTAGGCTTTAGAATAAGGAAAGGTTGGGCACTTTAAGTGAGTGAAAATATGTTTGCAACTACAGTCATACCTTATTTTATTTCTGCCCTACTTAAAAGTGGGATTTCTTTGTGTGCCCCAAAGGTGCTCTGGGGAACAGGCTCCTGCCGTTATCTCTGGCTTCATTTCTTACCAGTACCGACTTAAGTCCTGCCAACCACCAAAACCACTCAGATGGAGCACATGATAGGTTCTCTGTAGCTTTGCATATGCCATTTTTCTGTTTAGAGTGGACCCAGTCCTCATTTCTTTATTTGGCAAAGTCATCCTAAACTTTATAGCTGGGACTATAACTTTATAGACGTGTGCCACCACACCTGGCTAAATTTTGTATTTGCTGAGACAGAGTCTGCCTGTGTTGCCCAACCTGGTCTTGAACTCCTGACCTCAAATGATCCTTCCACCTCAGCCTCCCAAAATGGTGGACTTAGGAATGTGACCCGGCCTATACCTCATTTTGTTGCACTTTTCTAATATTGTAGTTTTTGTTTTTGAGTGGCTCATGCCTGTGATCCCAGCGCTTTGGAAGGCCAAAGTGGGTAGATTACCTGAAGAAGACAGGAGTTTGAGACCAGCCCAACCAACGTGGTAAAACCCTGTTTCTACTAAAAATACAAAAATCAGCTGAGTGTGATGGCGGGTGCCTGTCGCCCACACTTAAGTACGGTGGCATGACCTCCACTCACTGCAAACTCTGCCTCCTGGGCTCAAGTGATTCTCCTACCTCTGCTTCCCAGATACTAGCTGGGACCACAGGTGTGAGCCACCATGCCTGGCTAATTTTTTTTGTGTGTGTGTAGAAATGGCTTGCACTATGTTGTCCAGGCTGTTTTTTTTTGTTGTTGTTTGTTTCTTTTTGTTTTTTTTTAAATACAAATTGAAGTTTTGTGGCAACTCCACATCTTACAAGTCTGTTTATGCCGTTTTTTTCCCCAAGAGCCTTTGTCTCTGTGTTAGTTTGGTAATTCTTGAAATATTTCAGAACTTTCCACTATATTTGTGATTATGGTGATCTTTGATGTTAATATGGTAATTGTTTTGAGGTTCCAAGAACTGTGCTCATATAAGACAGTGAGCTTAGTTGATACACGCTATGTGTGTTGTGACTGCTCCACTGAGCTGTTCTCTGTCTCCATCCTCTTTGGCCTTCCTACTTCCTGAGATATAGTAGTATTGAAATTAAGCTAATTAATAATGCTACAATGTTCTCTGAGTGTTTAAGTGAAAGGAAGATTTACATGTCTCTCCCTTTAAATCAAAAGTTAGAAATGATTAAGCTTATGAGAAAGGCATGTCAAAAGCTGAGGAAGAGAAAAGCTAGACTTCTTATGCCAAACAATTAGCCAGTATGAATGTAAGGGAAAAATTCTTGAAGGAAATTAAAAGTGTTACTCCAGTGAACACACAGATGGTAAGAAAGCAAAACAACCTTATTGCTGATAGGGAGAAAGTTTGGGTGGTCTGGATAAAATTTCGACCAGCCTCAACATTGCCTTAAGCCAAAACCTAATCCAGAACAAGGCCCTAACTCTTACCGGTTTTGTGAAGGCTAAGAAGAGGTAAGGAAGGGGCAGAAGAAAAGTTTGAAGCTGGTTCAGGCTAAGAGGTTGGTTCATGAGGCTTAAGAAAGGAACCTGTCTTTGACTGAGGGTGGTGGCTCATGCCTGTAATCTCAGCACTTTGTGAGGCCGAGGTGAGTGAATCACCTGAAGTCAGGATTTTGAGACTAGCCTGACCAACATGGTGACACCCTGTCTCTACTAAAAATACAAAATTAGCCAGGTGTGGTGGCGCATGCCTGTAATCCCAGCTACTCGGAAGGCTGAGGCGGGAGAGTTGCTTGAACACAGGAGGTTGAGGTTGCAGTAAGCCAAGATTGCGCCATTGCACTCCAGCCTGAGCAACAAGAGTGAAATTCTGTCTCAAAAAAAAAGGAACCGGTCTTTACAACATAAAAGTGCAATATGAAGCAGCCAGTGCTGATGTAGAAGCTTACAGCAAGTTATCCAGAAGATTCCACAGCTGAGATCATTGATGAAGGTGGCGACAATAAACAGATTTTCTTTAAAAAAAAAAAAGAAAAGAAAAGAAAATAATATTTGCTGGGCATGTGGCTCACGCCTATAATCCCAGCACTGTGGGAGGCCAGGGCAGGCAGATTGCTTGAGCCTAGGAGTTTGAGACCAGTTTGGGCAACAAAGTGAGACCTCGTCTCTTAAAAAAGTAATTATATGTATCTGTATGTTTTAGTTCTTAGTCTAAATGATTTATATTTTTATTTATCACTTTAATGATAGATATGGATTTTCCTATGTTGCTCACACTGGCCTTGAACTCCTGGGCTCAAGAGTGCCTCCTGCCTCAGCTTCCCAGAGTGCTGTCACACATTTAGTAGTCTATGGTATCATGTAAACATAGCTTTTATATGCACTGAGAAACCAAAAAATTTGTGCGACTTTCTTTATTGAGGTGATCTGGAATTGAACCTGCAATATTCTGGAGGTATGCCTTTATATTTAAGTATACATTGAGAGAGATTTTGTTATTAAATAATGATGTGACTGGAAGGAAGTTATTTTTTAACAAAAGGAAAACTTAAGAGTTTCCGAAAGCTCTGTTCTTGAGAGATTTTGTACTTACCTCTTGTCTAGACATTTGGCTTCAGCTTCTTTAGTACTTGTCTTCCTTCTCTGCATGGTCCAGGAGAAAAGCATCTGGGAGGAGGATGGGTCTACTTACAGACTTGGAGTTTTTAATCTCACATTTTTAGCATGTGATCCTCTGTTTCTAATAGCAGTAAGTGACTTCCATAAGCATACTTCACCCATTTTGCAGTAGAAACTTGATAATTTTTGAGCTGCTTAATATGTTTTTATAGTTTTTTTTGTTTTGTTTTGTTTTGTTTTGAGACGGAGTTTTGCTCGTTACCCAGGCTGGAGTGCAATGGCGTGATCTCGGCTCACCGCAACCTCCGCCTCCTGGGTTCAGGCAATTCTCCTGCCTCAGCCTCCTGAGTAGCTGGGATTGCAGGCATATAATTTTTTTTTTAAAGTTCACTGATTTATTTTGGCATTTTTGTTATGTTGTAAGATCCTGCTATGGGTGGAATTAGAAGGGACAGACTAAATGAAGTTTTTAATGCTGGTCTCTTTAGAATGCCAATCGTAAAACTTCCATAAGATTCCCTTTTTAAAAATTATAGAATAGTGTGAGAAGAATTTAATTGTTCCTTTTTTTCCCCTTCAATATAACACTCTCAAAATCCGGACAGAACCATTGCTTTGACCTTGATTAAAGTGTGAATTTTATTTAAAAGTGAAAATTAGCATTGGAGGCTATTTATAATGGTGTGATGGCAGTCTTTTTGTGTAGTGCCCATTTGAAAGCCATGTAACCACAAAAGGCGTGTGTTTTAAATGGGGCATCCTTTGATAAGACAAGATTATTTAAAATATATATTTTAATTATACAAATAATATCTATAAAAAATTAAAGTGGAAATAAAGATAAATCTGATCATGAGTAAGGAAAATCATTTTATAGTTATTTTTTATTTTTATTTTTGAGATGGAGTCTCACTCTGTCTTCCAGGCTAGAGTGCAGTGGCGTGATCTCAGCTGACCACAACCTCTGCCTTCTGGGTTCAAGTGATTCTCCTGCCTCATCCTCTTGAGTAGTTGGGATTACAGGTGTGTGCCACCACACCTGGCTAATTTTTTTATTTTTAGTAGAGACAGGGTTTCGCCATGTTGGCCAGGCTAGTCTTGAACTCCTGACCTCAAGTGATCTGCCTGCCTCATACTCCCAAAGTGCTGGGATTACAGGCGTGAGCCACTGCACCCAGCCATTTTCTAGTTATTTAAGAATATATCCTTCAACTTTATTTTACATGTATATACACGTATATATGTACCTGTGAAATATCTGTAACAATAGTAGTATATTGTGTGTATTCTGCAAGCTACTTTTCTTTTTGGTAAGAGTTAGGTTTTAGATACCTTTATCAATACATGTGGATCTTCTGTATCCTTTTCAAATGCTGTATGTTATGAATGTACCATAGTTCATCTAACAGTTGGATGGTTCTTCATTTCTTGCTGTTGCATACAGCAATGTGACAAACATCTGTGTGTGATTCTCCTAGGACATGTATAAATGTCTTTCTAGGGTAGACTTGGAAGAGAAACTGCTAGAGTATTCATAGCCAGCATTCTCCATATTGAAATCAATAAGTAGAATAGTGTTTGGCATGATTCACTAATTAATTGTGTTTGTGAAATGAATTATGCGTTTGAAATATTGTCATTTTAGTTAGAAAGAGAGGATGGTGCCAGTGTAAAACCAGTGATCTCAATACTGGCTATGCATCAGAATTGCTTGTAGGACTTTTTAGACATTACCACCCCCAGAGAGTGATTTCATTGGTCTGTAAATCAGTATAGCTGTCCTTTGGCATGAAGAGTAAAATTAAATACAGAGGATGCATTCTGAGACTTTCTTGGAATGCCGAAATTACCCAGTACTTAACTTAAATGTAGTTTACTTCATGAACTACAGTTAAATATAGCAAAAAATATTTGATCTTCTTTATGGACTCTTAATATATTAATGGCTTTTTACCCTCCAAACACTTAGCGCAGTTGATCTAATAAATAATTGTTTTAAAATTGACTGAGAGGACCAAAGAAATTACTTGTAGAGGGATGCAGTAGCAGGATTGTAAACTGGAAATCTGAATATGGCTGGATTTGTAGGATTGAATCATAGTTTTTACAAATATTATGACAGTAAAGGAATGTCATTATTGAAAAATTTGAGGACATTTGAAAGTGGAGATGCATAGAACTTAGTGGCTGAGAACCCAAACCCTATGCATCGACTGTCTGGGTACAGATTTTCCCTCTACCACAGTGGCTCTCTGAACCTTGACAAGTTACTTAGCCTTTCTGTACCCCAGTTTTCCTATAAAATGGAGATAATGATAGTATTTATCTTATAGGGATATGGAAATATCAAGATTATTATATGTAAAGCAAATAGATGCATATCTGCTACATTGTAACTGGTATAAAATGCTAGTTGCTTCTGTTTTTACTTTGTATTAGGCAGTTCTTGCATTGCTATCAGGAAATACCTGAGGCTGGGTAATTTATAAACAAAAGAGGTTTAATTGGCTCCAGTTCTGCAGGCTTTACAAACGTGGCTCGAGCATCTGCTTCTGGTGAGGCTGCAGGAATGTTACAATCATGGTGAAGGCAAAGAGAGAGCAGATGGTCAGATGGGTTGCCTGGCGAGAGCTGGAGCAAGAGAGAGCGGGAGGAGGTGCCAGATACTTTTAAACAATCAGATCTCATGCGAACTCACTCTTACCAAGGGAATAATGCTAAGCCATTCATGAGGGATCCATCCTGTGATCCAAACACCTCTGACCAGGTCCCACCTCCAAAACTGGGGATTACATTTCAACAGGAGATTTGAAGGGTACAGATACCTAAACTGCATATCATTTATTTGAAATACAGTTATTATTCTAATATTTTAATGTTCAAGCACTGTTTTATGCTTAAAATACTGTTTCTTTTTTCTTTTACTTTTCTTTTCTTTTCTTTTTTTTTGAGACAGGGTCTCACTCTGTTGTCCAGTTTGGAGTGCAGTGGCACCACGATGTTGGCTCGCTGCAACCTCTGCCTTCCAGCTCACACATTCCTCCCACCTCAGCCTCCTGAGTAGCTGGGATTATTGACGTGCATTACCATGCCCAGCTAATTTTTGATTTTTTTTGTAGAGATGGGGTTTTGGTATGTTGCCCAGGCTGATCTGGAACTCCTGGACTCAAGCGATCCTCCTGCCTCAGGCTCCCAGAGTGCTGGGATTACAGGCAGGAGCCACAGCGCCTGGCCAAAAAACGTTCAGTGTGATTGAAAACCAGTAACTCAGTACATGGCTGCAGGTGATAAAGGTGAAGAACTTGTAGACGAATATTGACTCAGGGTAGCTTTATTATCAAGGGTAAGACTCTTGTGTGCTCTTGCTGTGTTTAAGACCCTGTATGTTGATTCTTGCTTACTGAAATGGAGAACGAGTTTAGATTTTAGTTTGTACATTTGTGGGAAACCTCACAAACAACAAGACAGGAATCAAGTAGATGTAGCCCATTTGACTAAAGTGTGATACTTCATAATGTTGTATAAAGCACCAGAGCCTTGAAAGTAGATTTTACTACTGCTTGCTGCTGTGAAAGATATTTTTATAGAAATAAGGGACAACTGATGCTTGAGGTGAGAATTTTAGGATTTACAAATGAGAGAAGTGATAATTGACAAAGCTCCTGAAGGGTCCCCTGTGTGAGTACAAACGCAAAGTGAATCGTGGTGAATTGACAAGCCTTATAAATAGCTCCATGAAGTTTAATGATTTTCCCCCAGCATGACATATGATTTTTAAATTTTGCTTTTAAATCTCAATCACCTGTTGAATCTTTTAATTTTTCACTGTGTAGTTGGTTATATTTCTGCTCTACTTAAAAGTGGGATTTCTTTGTATGGCACAGAAGATGCTCTGGGAACAGGCCCCTGCCATTATCTCTGGCTTCATTTCTTACCATTGGGAAAAAGGAGGGGGAAAAAAAGGAAGTAATGGGTTGAACGTTAATGTGAGTTGAGAGTTAAGGGCACTAATTCTTATGCCTTGTAAACAAGCTTTTTTGTTTTGTTTTGTATTCTTTAAATGACTTGTTTTCTTATACACATAAATAGCCTTCCACTATAAATTTGCCACCTCTTAACATAATGAATTTTCTTTTTGAGATGATTAGGTGAGTGTTGGCTTACCAAAGAAGTTAGAAATCAGGCATGAATTGCGTTAGTGAATTCACAGTTGTTTGTACGCAAAAATTGTAAATGAAATTAAAACATCATATTATTATTTTTTAAAGACAGAGCCTTGCTCTGGCCACTGCAACCTTGCCTCCCAAGGTCAAGCAATTCTCCCGTCTCAGCCTCACAAGTAGCTGGGATTACAGGCATGCGCCACCACGCCCTAATTTTTATATTTTTAGTAGAGATGGGGGTTTCACCATATTGGTCAGGCTGGTCTTGAACTTCTGACCTCAAGCAGTCTGCTGCCTCAACCTCCCAAATTGCTGGGGTACAGGTGTGAGCCACTGTACTTGGCTTAATTTTTGACTTTGTACATCCCAGTATCAGTGAACCAAGTAGTTTTTCAGTTGTCTGTTAACATCTGACATGAAAAAATTCTCTCAAGATTATAAAAATACTTATTTTTTTGGAGTATTACTTCATAATATAATTGGTAAAATTTGTGTATTAGTAAAATAAATGATATACATATTTCAAGAATAATGCAGCAAAAGCTGTAAAACTTGGCTTTGTATTGAACACAGCATTGGGTGCCACCTTGAGTGTAACAGCTCATAGTTACCTAAGAACTTGTGTTACTTCTTCTGTCTACTTGACAGCATCAAGGTAAAAGAGGTTTTGTTCTGTTGAGAGGCTGGATTAACTATTAATGATACTTTGCAGTAGTGAGAAACCTTTAGATAGTTGTCAGAGATTGGTTTCATCACGTTTCATTGCTAACAGAGGAGAATGATGGTGAGGCTGGTAAAATTAGGAATTTAATACATTGTAGTTAGTCCCTGAAATTTTATATCAAAACACTGGTAACAAACACTTCTGGTGAACTGTGAAGTTTTGGTGTATCCATGCAACCTTTAGGCTGGGTAGTCAGAGGTCCTCTCTGCCTTCTTGCTTGTGGGCTTTCTTTCATACCTTCCTGGGGGCAGGGGGATTAAGGATCCCACTTTTGGAGAGACTGATTCACTTTTCTTCCCAGAATTTAGAAATCAGCAGCAAATCTTTCTTTTTGAACTAGTATTTCTCTTGGGTTATAAATTGTACTCTTTAATAATTTTGAAAGTGACAGAAAAACATTTCCTCTCAGAGTTTCTCATAAGTGGTAGCAGCAGCTACCTTGTAAGTTCTGAATCAGAAACCTAACCAGCCTGAGACTACCTCCTTTTCCTCCTTCATTCTCTTCTGGCCACACCTCCCCTGCCCACCGCCCTCTGGCACTCCCAATGTAAAGTTTGGAGCGAACATGACATAGACTGTGGGCACTGTGTTCAGGAGCATGAACGGTCTTGCTTTGGAATTGCAACAGGGAAAGCTGGTACTGGCAAAGACTACGTTTAAGGAAGTGGGTGGAACTGGGACTTCATCTTAAAAGTGAAATCACAATCTGAAAGTAACCTTATTTTATTTAAAAAAATTATAATTGAAAATATGTACTTATTTTTATAATGAACAAAGATTGTATCAAGTGTTGATTGTTTTTGGTGGACATTTCCATACTAAGTTGTATAATAACATGATTGGACATCTTTTAGGTTATAATACAGCCATAACGAAGAGCATTTTTTTTCCTTTTTATTCCTTATAAAATTATCAGACTTTTTTTTCTTTTTCTTTTTTTTTGAGACGGAGTGTTGCTCTTGTTGCCCAGGTTGGAGTGCAATGGTGCTGTCTCAGCCCACTGCAATCTCTGCCTCCCAGGTTCAAGCAATTCTCCTGCCTCAGCTTCCTGAGTAGCTGGGATTACAGGCATGCACCACCATGCCTGGCCAATTTTTGTATTTTTAGTAGAGACAGGGTTTCTCCATGTTGGTCAGGTTGGTCTCGAACTCTCAACCTCAGGCAATCCGCCTGCCTTGGCTTCCCAAAGTGCTGGGATTACAGGTGTGCCCGGCATACCTTTCTTTCCTTTTTCACAGAGTCTTGCTCTGTCGCCCAGGCTGGAGTACAGTAGTACAATCTCAGCTCACTGCAACCTCCGCCTCCTGGGTTCAAAGGATTCTCCTGCTTCAGCTTCCCAAGTAGCTCGGACTACAGGCACACGCCACCATGTCTGGCTAATTTTATTTTTTTGTATTTTTATTAGGGATGGGGTTTTACCTGTTTTCCAGGCTGATCTCGAACTCCTGACCTCATGTGATCCACCAGCCTTGGCCTCCTAAAGTGTTGGGATTACAGTCATGAGCCACTGTGCCCGGTCTCATTTTTGCAAATTGTTTATGGGCTTTATTATGTATCCTCTTTCAATCTCTTACAATCAAATAATTATGGTTTTTTTTTTTTTTTTTTTTTTTTGAGACAGAGCCTTGCTGTGTCCCCCAGACTGGAGTGCAGTGGCATGATCTCAGTTCACTGCAACCTCTGCCTCCAGGTTCAAGCTATTCTCCTGCCTCAGCCTTCCGAGTACCTGGGATTACAGGTGTGCTCCACCACACCTGGCTGATTTTTGTATTTTTAGTAGACATGAACATTCACTTTGTTGGCCAGACTGGTCCCAAACTTCTGATCTCAAGTGACCTCTCTGCCTCAGCCTCCCAAAGTGCTAGGATTATAGGCATGAGCCCCACTGTGCCTGGCCTCAAGTAATTATTCTTGAGGTACCTAGCATGTTATTGTCCTTGTTGATTTTTCTTTTCATTTATTAACCTGATAAACTTCTTTTCTGTCCTTATTTATCAATGGTTTTGCCTGACATTCTAGAATTTCTTTAGTGTTTTCTGTCAGCTTTGTCACTTTTTTCGTCTTTGGCAGATTTTAAGTTTTCACTGGGCTCTAGATTTGTATTTGATTGAATTGTTAGACTGTGTGACCATCAATGAAAGACTGACAAAGGATTTTGATGGGTGGGGATAAAAGTGGTAATTGGGGATAGTTTTTTGAATGCTCAGTTCACCAATGATTGTTCTTTCATTTGCAGAATTTCTGCTTTTCTGTGAATTCTCATAATAGAGGACTTCAATAATGAACTCTGGGATAACAGGGACTCCCTTTTAAGGCTAGACTGGCTTTTGGAGATGTTGGTCAGTTAATCATCCACCCTTATCAATTACTCAGAGGAACTGCTTTATTCTTGCACTTTTGTGAACATTCCCTTATGAGTCAGTCTCAAGTTTTGAGTCAGGACCTTAGTACTTGGCTTCGGATAGTAGTATCAGAAATTGGCACCTGAGCCAGAAAAGCCTCTGTGGGTGTTTTGCATCTCAGTGAGAAGTCTCTTAAAGGTACTATGTTGGAGACACCAAGAGAGGCTCCATAAGCATGTATCTCGAGGTACTAGAATGTGTAAACATGTGAAATAGAGAGGAGAAGCAGTTAATTGGTAGTGGCAGGAGAAATAGAGTTAGGATGAGAGAAGTGTTGAAACCTCAGAATAGTGGAGCATTAAGGTGGAGAACCATCTCATTGAACACCTGGAAAATTGATTGGGGAGCTGCCCTGACTTCTGAAGAAGCATGTGGTTTTTAGGCCTGCTGAGGCATTTTCCTCTTAACTTCTAGATATATTCTTGCAGTATTAACCTGTCATTTCAGGCAACCTTAACACATATTTGTTTCTTTTCAGACAGAGTCTTGCTCTGTTGCCTAGGCTGGAGTGTAGTGGTACAATCTCAGTTCATTGCAGCTTAAACCTCTTGGGCCCAAGTGATCCTCTCATCTCAGCCTTCTCAGTAGCTGAACCACAGGTGCATGTCAGCATGCCCAGCTAATTTTGTTTATATATTTTTTTTAGAGATGAAGTCTTACTATGTTGCCCAAACTGGTCTTAAACTCTTGTGCTTAAGCGATTCTTCTGCCTTGGCCTCCTAAATTGTTGGGATTACATGTGTGAGCCACCTTGCCTTTATATTTGTTTCTTGTAGTCTAAAGTGGCTCCAGATAAATGAAAGGACTATTTAATTTTTGAAAATCCTCCTGATGGGCCATAAGTGGTGACTCATGACTTTAATTCCTACACTTTGAGTGGTCCAAGGTGGGAGGAGGATCAGTTAAGCCCAGGAGTTGAAGACCAGCCTCAGCAGCATAGCAAGACCCCGTCTATACAAAAATAAAACAATTAGCCAAGCATAGTGGTACGCATCTGCAGTTCTGACTACTTAGGAGGTTGAAGTGGGAGGATTGCTTGAGCCCAGGACGTAGGGGCCCCAGTGAGCTATAGTTGCACCACTACACTCCAGCTTGGGTGACAGAGCAAGAGTCTGTCCCTTACAAAAAAAAATCCTCCTCTTGTACACTCTAAAGAAAATTAAGTTTGTGGATGATTATGTAAAGAATTTGGCAAGTGAAAGGAAGTTTATTAAATTTGCCAGAATGATTCCTGTGGAAAAAGAATGTAGCTCTAAGAATTTAGGTAGAATAATCTGCCCAGTTACTATCTTTTTATTTCCACCGCACAAAAGTCAGGGTCCTCATGCTCAGGTGTAGTGATCTGAATGACGAAGGAGCATATCATGTCCACAGCTTCCTTGTGTTCTTATGCTTCCCTCACTTCTAAAATTCTAGGTAGATTCAGAGTGACTCCATTTTTCTCCTAGGATGTTTGTATATTTGAAGCACCTCCCCTATGGGATGTCATTCTGTCTAGTGTTACTGGTAATCTGCTATTCCCTCATCAGGGTTCCAGGGCTTGACTGAGTGCTGGACTGATATGATAGCCCTTAGTGTTCCAGGAGTCTTAAACTTACGTGTGTTACAGCTTACAAAGTGAAGTATTAGAGCTACGAGGCCATTAACTGAAGAGTCAAACTGTTCATCGTCATAAGGAGTTTGAGTATCGTTTAAGATGTGAGTAAAAACAAGGATAAAAGTTATGAGGAAGATCTGTAGGTTGGATGCAAGAGAATAACTGGGGAAATCACAGTAAATTGTTGACTTTGAGGGGTATGTATAAGGGGATGAATAAGAAGAATATCATGTTCCAGATGATTAGTTGTTTTAATCAAGAAAGCTGATTAATAGGGATGATTAATTGATTGGATATGTGAGAAAATAGCATTTTAACAGCTGATTTAAAATAAGATTGAAATGTCCTACTGTTACTGAAACACCAGGGTTTGTCTAGGTCCTGCTGCTCTCCACACAAAAAGCCAATGACTGGCTGGGTGAGGTGGCTCACACCTGTAATCACAGGACTTTGAGTGGCCGAGGCAGGTGGATCACTTGAGGTCAGTTCGAGACTAGCCTGGCCAACATGATGAAACCCCCATCTCTACTAAAAATACAAAAATGTGTTGGGTGTGGTGGTGGGTGCCTGTAATCCCAGCTGCGCGGGAGGCTGGGGCAGGAGAATTGCTTACACTTGGGAGGGGGAGGTTGTGGTGCACGAGATTGTACCATTGTATTCCAGCCTGAATGACAGAATGAGACCTGAATGACAGAGTGAGACCTGTCTCAAAAACAAACAAAAAAGCCAATCACTGAAATAACAAGTATTACCAAGGAAGAAGCCTTAAATTGGGTGCTGCAGTGAGGAGTTGGGAGCTCAGTCTTGAATCCATCTCCCAGACTCACTAAAACCAGGGCTTTATATAGCAGGGAAGAAATACAACAATATGAAATAGGAACTAGGGAAGGGCAGGGAAGCAGTCATGTTGAATGAGGGATCCAAGTGTCATTGTCTGGATGTGGTGATTTGGTGAGTTTCAGTTTTTTTTTTTTTTTTTTTTTTTTGAGACAGAGCCCCACACAGATAGATGGTCCTCTGTGGTCTCCCTTTTCTTCCCTCTACTTAGACTTTTTTTTTTTTTCCCCCCTTTTTGACACAGTGTCTTGCTCTGTCAGCCAGGCTGAAGTGAAATAGTGTGATCTCGGTTCACTGCAACCTCTGCCTCCTGTATTCAAGCGATTCTCTTGCCTCAGCCTCCTGAGTAGCTGGGATTACAGGCAGGTACCACCATGCCTGGCTAATTTGTGTATTGTAGAGACAGGGTTTCACCATCTTGGCCAGGCTAGTCTTGAACCCCTGACCTCAAATGATCCAGCCACTTTGGGGATTCTAAAGTGTTGGGATTACAGGCGTGAGCCACCAAGCCTGGCCTTCAGTTCTTTGAGAGAGAGAATTTTTTTTTGTTTGTTTTTTTTTTGGTGGGGGAGGCCTGAAGATCCTTTCCTGAGGAAGGAACTTAGATAAAACAGTTTTTTGTTTTTTTTTTTTAAAGGGGAAAACAGGTTTGTTTTAAGTTTTTTTTCCCGCCTTTTTTTGAGACGGAATTTCATTCTTATTGCGCAGGCTGGAGTGCAGTGGCGTGATCTTGGCTCACTGCAACCTCCACCACCCATATTCAAGCGATTCTCCTGCCTCAGCCTTCGGAGTAGCTGGGATTACAGGCACATGCTACCACGCCTGGATAATTTTGTATTTTTAGTAGAGATGGGGTTTCTTCGTGTTGGTCAGCTGGTCTGAAACTCCTGACCTCCAGGTGATCCACCCACCTCAGCCTCCCAAAGTGCTGGGATTACAGGCGTGAGCCACCACACTCAACCCTTGTTTTAAGCTTTAAGACCAGAAGGATCAGCTTCTGTGTTTAACAAAAAGAACCCCTATTTGGGTGGGTTTTTACTATTGGGGTTGTTGAGGTTCTTGGAAATTTTGCTGGAGGTCTCAACAGCAGTAATCTTATGGAGAAGATGAACAATGTGATTGCTTCCCGTCGTTTATCTTTTTGTCCTTTAGATTTCCCCATTATAAATTCGTGTGGTTTAGCTACGAGATGATCTCCGAAGATCAGTCTAGTTCTAAAATTGCTTGGATCTTTGATTAAGTGTATCTGGAAATGTAAATAAGCTAATATAGTGAATTTGTAACAAACATTAGATTGACTATAACAGTCTGAGAAGACCGTGAAGGTTATCAACAACCAATGTCTGATACGCCAGGCTGTCTGAATTGAACATTCAGGTGCCTCTCTTCAGGTAAGCAATGGTCTCATGGGGACTGAAACAAGTAATTTATATATTTTAGTAATTTGGTAATGCAAATATAGAGAGGTAGAGGAGTTGAACTTAATTCTGGGAAGGTGATTAGAGGTAACATTTGGGACTGAGATTAGAAAAGTGAGTTGGGTAGCCGAGCGTGGTTGTGCCCCACTGTAATCCCAGCTACACGCAGGGCCGAGGCAGGAGAATCGCCTCAACTTGGGAAGCAGAGGTTTCAGTGAGCTGAGATCGCACCACTGCTCTCCTGCACTCCAGCCTGGGCGACAGAGTGAGAAGTCGTCTCAAAAAAAAAAAAAAAAAGAAGAAAAGTAAGTTGGATGTGAGAGGGAGACAACTGAACAGTGGCATTTCAGGGAGAGAAAATTGTATACGAAAAGATTTAGTGGCATGAAAAACCATGTTATGTTTGGGGAGCCACATAGATTAGAGCTCAGTATTTCCAGAACATATGATACTACAACGGAAGAATGGAGGGAAAGATATTTCAAATGAGATTAGGAACTAGCCTGGGATCCCTAAAACATTTCAGGTTTGGCAGGGCAATGCTATTGCAGCTCCCTGAGGTCAGGAGTATAAAAGAAGACATTAGGTTTGTAAGTTTATAGATTCAATTTTAGACATTGCATTCAAGCCATTCAGGGAATGTCTAGGTGAAAATGTCAAGTAGAGGTTGGAGGACATAGGGTTCTGGGTTGTAGGAGAGAATGTTGGGCTGGAAACTCACATACAGTCATGATCAATGCCCTATAATTCTTGATGGTAAGAGCATATGTAGATAGAAGGATCAGTGAATGAACAGAGGGTCCTATAGGTGTCACGAGCATTTAAGGGCTGCATGGAAGATAATGGTCTTGCAAAGTACCCAGAGTTAGGAGGAGAAAGCAAATGTAAAAAGCATTTAAAAAAAAAACAAAACAGAAGAACTTATGTCCTCCTGTAATGTTATTTAGCAATTAAAAAACAAAATTATGACAAAAAAGAAAAGAACCATAATTTAAAATATATTTATTCAAACTACAAAGGAACCTCTTGCCTATTTTCTGTGTGAAATAAGCCAGTATTGTCTTGAGGTGGGAGTAGGGCAGATGGTAAAGGATTGATTAAAGGCTGAGATGTAGAAGGAGCTGTTGACTGTACTGTCAAGCATTTTCAGATTATATCCATAAGGAATACAGCTATTAAATAATCAGGTTGATGGACTTTTTTCCCCCATTCATTGGTCTAAATGTATACATGGAGACAGTGGGTGGTTGAATTAATATGTAATTACAAGTTGTAAGATTGCTGCTTTGGAAGAACCGAGAAGTGGTGAACAAGACTCACTTTAGAATCGTGAAGATGCGTCATTTTAAAATCTGACTTATAAAAGCAGACTAGATCTCTCTATCATTTCATAGAACAAAATAAAGTCTAAGAGGGTCTAAGGTTTATATGCAGATACTATTATAAAGCATATTAGAGGAAAATTGGATGAAAATTAAAAACTTTGGTGTGAGGAAGACCTTTCTTTCTTTTTTTTTGGAGACGGAGTTTCGCTCTTGTTACCCAGGCTAGAGGGCAATGGTGCTATCTCGGCTCACCGCAACCTCCACCTCCCAGGTTCAAGCAATTCTCCTGCCTCAGCCTCCCAAGTAGCTGGGACTACAGGCACGCGCCACCATGCCCAGCTAATTTTTGTATTTTTAGTAGAGACGGGGTTTCACCATGTTGACCAGGATGGTCTCGATCTCTTGACCTCGTGATCCACCCGCCTCAGCCTCCCAAAGTGCTGGGATTATAGGCGTGAGTCACCACGCCTGGCCCGTGGAAGACCTTTCTAAGTTAAACAGGAAGACCAGAATTTAACAAAAGATTGGTCAACTTCATTGCAGAAAAATAAAGTGTGTAGGATCCCAGACACTACCGTGGAAGTAATGGAATAAAATTCAAAAACAGCTCACTAATTGAGGGAAAGGATTTGCAGTGTGTATAAGAGAGTGTCCTGAGTATGGTCATGGGAATGGATGATTCAAGAGTCTGTGGACTGAGGAGCCTGGGGTCCATAGCCAGGGCTTTTATAATAAGTCATATCAGTATGGACATCCAGGTCCCCCGATGATAGCAGGTACTGTGATGGCGTGGAAATCAATTAAATGGCTTCTGGAATTCTTCACAAATGTGGAGAATTACCAGACCAATTTATGATATGGACAGGGAGGAGTAGATGGTAGCATAGACTGAATATGTGGGCCTCAAAGGATACAGTATCATAGTGTTAACATTCCTTGATTTCTGAGTCCTTCTGGAGCTATGAAGGTTTAGAGATAAGGTGAAAATGAAGTTAGAAACCTTTTCATGCATTATTGGAATCCTCTTTGGTTTGGAGCGCCCAGTGTCATCTGCCAGAATATGGTTTATAGCTTGAATTTTCTTTCTAGTGTTTACAAGATGGGAATTAACTTCATTAGAGCTGTGAGGTTTAACCTTGGGCTTTTTCATCTTAAGTGCTTTGATTTACGTAGATACACTGAAGTGTGAACTTTTTATTGTTTTGGAATAAAAAATTGTCATGATGAAGATGGATTCAAGTGTTATCTCTTTTTTGAAAAAGTGAGTTGATACATGGAGCACTGTTCTCTAGAAATGGAAGCTGAGATACAGATTAAAGTGAAGTTCCCACCTACAGTAACACTACAGTGATAAGAAGGGGGATGTTGAGGTTGATAAGGAGGAGGAGGTGGATTTAAACTATGGAGAAACCATTTAACATCACACAGGCCTTGAATCCTTCATTAACTCATTCAGTAAATATTTATTGAGAGATGACTGTCTTTTGCTAGGCACTACATAGCAATAGGCAGGGAGGGCTCACCACATGCCAGGCACAATACTACTATACTTTCATGGGTTATTTCATTAAATCCTCACCACAGCCTTTCAGATAGATATTATTATCCCCATTTTACAGAAGAGGAGACAGAGGCTTTAGAGAGTTTTAAGTAATTTCCCCAAGGTCATATGGCTATTAAAAATGGCAGAGGAACTCCAGCCTGGGTAACAAGAGTGAAACTTCGTCTCAAAAAAAAAAAAAAAATGGCAGAGGAGGTCAGGCACAGGGGCTCACACCTGTAATCCCAGCACTTTGGGAGACAGAGGTGGACAGATCATGAGGTCAGGAGATCGAGACCATCCTGGCCAACATGATGAAATCCCCTCTATTAAAAATATAAAACTTGGCCGGGCGCGGTGGCTCAAGCCTGTAATCCCAGCACTTTGGGAGGCCGAGGCGGGTGGATCACGAGGTCAAGAGATCGAGACCATCCTGGTCAACATGGTGAAACCCCGTCTCTACTAATACAAAAAATTAGCTGGGCACGGTGGCGCGTGCCTGTAATCCCAGCTACTCAGGAGGCTGAGGCAGGAGAATTGCCTGAACCCAGGAAGCGGAGATTGCGGTGAGCCGAGATCGCGCCATTGCGCTCCAGCCTGGGTATCAAGAGCGAAACTCCGTCTCAACAAAAAAAAAAAAAAAAAAAAAAAAAAAAAATATATATATATAAAACTTAGCTGGGCGTGGTGGTATGTGCCTGTAATCCTAGCTACTCGGGAGGCTGAGGCAAGAGAATTGTTTATGCCCAGGAGGTGGAGGGTGCAGTGAGTCGAGATAGAGAGCTGCTGCACTCCAGTCTTGCTACAGAGCAAGACTCTGTCTCAAAAAAAAAAAAAAAAAGGGCAGAGGAGACTGGGGGCAATGGCTCATGCCTATATTCCTACACTTTAAGGCAGAGGTGGGTGGATCATGAGGTCAGGAGATTGATACCATCCTGGCTAACATGGTGAAAACCCTGTCTCTACTAAAAATACAAAAAATTAGCTGGTCGTGGTGGCATATGCCTGTAGTCCTAGCTCCTGGGGAGGCTGAGATGGAGAATCCCTTGAACCCAGGAGGCGGAGGTTGCAGTAAGCTGAGATTGCACCATTGCACTGCAGCCTGGGGGGACAGTGTGTCCATCTTAAACAAAAACACCCCCAAGCAGGCAGAGGAGCCTGTTCCTAAATCCAAGGCAGAGCCTGAGCTCCAACACTATCTGCTGAGGGTTTACTGTGGCGCCACGTGCCAGATCCTCAAGGTGAGTCTCAGCATCACCCCAGCTGTAGGCGCTGTGCTCTGTGCTCTCCCCATGGCTAGGCAGGTGGGTGACAGCCTGTGGTAGATTCTGCTCTCTCATCAGCTATTCATGCTGGGTTTATAATGCTCATTGATTGAAGGTATAAGCTTAAAAATTTGGGAAAAACTCCTATTTTAACAACACTGAGAGGATATTCTGTACAGGTTCATTGTTTTTTTTTTTTATGCAACTAATTTTTATTCCTTTTCTCCTTTACATCTTCTCATATTCCAGTCAACATAAAAAAAATTAAAATTTGCTTTACTGCTAAAAAAAACACACACTGAACTATTGAAGTCTGTTTTTGAAATCTTGATACTGTTGATAGCATTTTAGTGTCACTATTTTATTTTTAATATGTGAACTTTATATTATGAGAGCACACTTTAAAGAATCCAGTTGGAAATACTTGTTAGGGGCAGGAAAACAGCTTTACACACGAAATAGTCTGGGTAATAGGACTATGTCGTTTTTATTAACTTAAAATTACGTACTTTAAAGGAAATGTGTTAGGTTGTTTTTCTTTTTCTTTTCCGTCCTTCCTTTTTACTCTTGTTATCTCCCTTCCAAATCAGTATAGCAATTATCTTCTAATTAAGTTGAACTGGTGCTTACATTCCTGTTGTAGATGTTTATTGTCAATCCTTTCCTAAAAGGACAAGTATATTATCTCTGCTCGGTAAATGGGTGTTGCTGTTCACTTGTACTGTACTGTGAAGGAGGAGGGGAAAATTAAGGTATAAAATAAGAAGTCTCTTTCTAGAGGAGTTAGGCACACTAGATATTAAATGTGTATTTAATTAAACACAATCAGGAAATTAAAACAAAGGTTAAACATTTTGAAATCTGTAAATTCAGGTTCTGCTTTAATATTTCATTCTTAAGTGACAAAAATGATTCACTGAGCCATATTTTTTAGGGCCAGTGAAATAGAAACAGCCAAGGGTTGCATATCTGTTTATTATAGCCTGTAAGGCGATTACCCTGGCTTCTCAAATTTCCTGGTATATTGAATTCATATGTTAGCATTTCTTGTTTGTATTTTATTTTGCTGAATTGAAAATCATCTTGTAGAGCCATGCTAGTTCTACCTTAAAAAAGAAAACACCCCTCTGCTTTAAAGAAATGGTACTTCCTGCTTTCATAAACAGTCATGTGCATAGTTTAGCAAGGCCTGATGCCTCTGGAGCTTTTTCCCTTTATAGCACCATTGAATCTCAGTCCTAAGAGAAGTACTGCGAATCTTGTGGCCTCATTCTGAACAAAAGGGATTACAGAAGAAAAATCTCTTGATATAAGGCTTGAAAGCAAGGGCAGGCAATCTTGGTTGTGAATATTTTCTGATTTTTCCAGAAATCAAGCAGAAGATTGAGCTGCTGATGTCAGTTAACTCTGAGAAGTCGTCCTCTTCAGAAAGGTACAGCTACATCTCTTGCATGAACAATTAATGGTGTAGCATTGCTAAGAAACAAACCAGGACATATTTTTTTTTCCTTGTCAAGTTTGCTATATAACGTATTGTCCTGCATGCTGGTATTGTGCTGTATTGAAGATGTATATTTGGGCAAGCTGTTCTGCTTTTGCAAAGGGTAATTGATTTTTTAAGAAAAATAGTGAAGTCTAATCAGCTGCAGCATGCACACCATAACACAGCAGACCGCTGGTTCATGTGTGACAGCTGTTGAAGGCTTTAAAAAATAATTTAGCTAACAAACAAAAATTCTTGCTTTTTTAAAAGAAAATACTGTGAGGTTTTCTTCCTGTATTTTGAAGTTGCTGCTCTACAGAATTACAAAGGTTATTTGTAAAATGTAGGTTAAAAATACTTGATATTTGGTTGTAATAAGTATTCTTATGTGGTAAGGGAGTGCCATTTGTAAATAGCTTAGGAATTGCAAACCCACAGATTAGTCACATTCTGAAAGAGAGATATGATGCTTCTTCAAGTCTGTGCTAGGAAATGGAACAGTCACTGCATGCAGTAATGGTTCATGCCTGCAGGTAAGGACAAAATGACTCAGAAGTATTTTTAAAGCAATTATTTTATCTGTCAATCATATGATTATACCTGTAAAGAGCTATTTCATTAAAATGACTATTTTGTCTTATAAAGAATTTAAGATATTTTAATCTGAAGTCAGAAATAAGGCTATAGTTGCCCATTTTGTTATGCAAATATTGTGTTCAGTTCTGTTTACCAAAATTGTGTATACTACATAATGTCTTAAATTGAGGTTCTTGGGCATGCAGTATCTTTTCTCTTGGTTACCTAATAGGTTACACTTAATACTAATATTTTATACTTAAGGCATATGTTAATTTATCTTTTCTAGCGTTAGTTTGCAGGGTTATCTTTTTTGTTCATAGATGTAATATTTAGAAAAATATTATGGAGAAATAATGTGTTAGTTAAGGAATGATATAGGAAAAATACAAAAAAAATATGAGTTGAAGAACCTACCATGGTTAAATGGATTTAATTAAAGTAAGCTAGTATATGGAGGACATGATCTGATGTAAAAGTATCATTTTAAATGGATTTATTAGTATAATCAGGTAAAAAGCTTCTGGCTATAACTTAGGGTATCACAAATAAAAATGATGTTACTGCTTTTGTTAGAGACTGAAAGTAGAAAATTTTAGGACTGTTAGTGTTTATTTTTGTGTGGCTTCTAACTTCTGGTTTGTGGCTAGCCATCTGATCTTAAGCATTCTGTTTGCTGAGATAAGAAACAGTCTTCAGCCTTGTGAATATTCTGCCAGTAAAATGGTGGTGATGGAAAGGGGAGAAGAGGGTGGTGTGCATAGTGAACGATCTAGGTGTCAACTGTAATGTTAGAGCTTGGTACTAGGAAGAGCACACTTAATGAGATGACAGTAATAATTACATTAGCTTTTTGGAGTATCATGAATTCTTTACTGATAAATTGAGGATTGGACAGAGTGGCAGTAAATATCGAGAAACAGTGTAGGAGTGGGTGAGGTTTTCTGGTTAAAATACATTCTGTAAGAAAAGATATTCTGAGATATTTTGGTGATTTAATTTATTTATATACGTACCTACACTCTTGTGGTTATTTGAAGGAAAGGGAGGACGCATATGGTTATGATTTCAAAGTTTAGAAATCAGTCACTATTGCTTATGATAACTTCATACACAGTTTTACCAGAGATTGCTTAATTTATGGATTATTATTTCATGACCATTGTGCTATATCCTGACTTAATGGTTGATAAATGTAGCTTATAAGTCAGACAGCACTTAGCAAACATAGAAGTTGTTTTATTAATGTAGATATATTAAAACTAGGAGGTACTCTCCCTCACTTTTTAATTAAAAGTCATACAGTATTACACAGTCAAATCGTTTGTCTTTTTAATTTGTTTGGAAAAATTTGAAAAATAAGACTAAAGTTTAAAAAGAATTTATGGCTTGTAACACCATATTCTGTCCAGGAATTTAATACCTTATAGTTTCATGTAGCATTATCATTATGTTCTTCAATTTCTTGTTCACCAGTCCAGCTACATTTTAAGAGTTTTTGCTTTCACTTAAAAAAAATTAAACTTAATGGTTTGATGCATGGTGCTTTAAATCTTAGCGATATTTGAAAGTTGCATATAGTCAGTGTTCCCATCTATCTACTGGGAGGAAGGATAAGAAATCTGGCTTCTTTCTTTAGAGAGGGGAGACGCTGCTTGATTGTAAGCAAACCAGAAGTTATCGTTCATCACAACTGATTTTATTGCTGCAGTATAGAATGATCTTTTGATAATTCAGAAAACTGGGTAGAGAAAGGTACCTCTAAATACAAAATATAAATACAAAAACTCTGATGTGATTATTTCTAGTAATTTTTTATCTCATTTTTATCCTTCTAAAATAATTGCTAGTCTTGCAAGAGTTTAGTATTGGTTGAATTATTTTTGTTCAATTTTGTAAAATGGGAAAAGCAAAACAACCCAATTTATTTTTGTAGAATCTTAAGAGTCCTTCATTGAAAAATACAAATATGATTTGAAGTAAAATTATAATGGAATTTAAAGGTTGTTTGGGGGGCTAAATTGGAAAATATGTTATCCTAATAGATCTCAGTACCACCTTGAAATCTAAAATTATGTTTTTACCTTTAATGGAATATTGGAGGTATGTAGAATGCCATTTTGTCAGGGGAGTTAGAGAGTACTTCTGTTCTAAATGGCTGACTCTTAAGACCAAAACTATCAGGGTTACAAAAGTTAGTTTAGTTTTTGGTTTTGTGTTTTGAAGAGAAAAAAAAAAGTTCAGCATACCGCTTTTAAAAATCAAGAGCAGAGAATTCTATTGAATGGTTTTTTTAAAAAGTGCCTAATGATGAATAAAAAATGATTTATGTAACAGTCAGTTAAGAGGAAGACATTTGCTGCAAGACAGTACCCTCTGGAGATTTTAGGAGTAAATCCTACTTACAAGTATTTTCCTTTTTTTGAGTGCCTGTTGAATGAATGAATGAATGAATGAATTCATCTTGAATATAGTAGAGTTGGTACTAGGCACATTTTCACTCTCTTGTTTACTCCTATTTACAGTAATAAATGGGAGTATCTAATGGAAAAAACTAGATTTTCAAGTTCTTGTTTCTTCATTTTGTCCTTTCTTACTTAGCTAGAGCACTTCTGGGATTTATGGGGTAATGTGTGTGTGGGAGAGTAGTAGTAGTAATAAAGTGGAAGGAAGAAAATAAGAGCTAAAAAGGTGTAGTTCAATTGTTCCTTGGTGTTCAAGGGGAATTGGTTCCAGGACCCCCATAGTTACCAAAATCCACAGATGCTCAAGTCCTTCATATAAAATGGTATAGTATTTGCATATAACCTGTGTACTTTCTCCCATATGTTTTAAAACATTGCTTACAGTACCTAATAAAATGAAAACATTCTGTAAATAGTTATTAAAAATTTTGTATTATTATTATTTTTTGTATTCTTATTTTTTATTGTTTTATATCCCAAATATTTTTCATCTGTAGTTGGTTGAATCTGGGGATTTAGAACCCATGAATATGGAGGACTGACTGTAAGAATTTATTAAATAGTCTAGATACGAGTTCTGAGTGCTTTATAGGTGGAGAGAGGGAGGAGAAAGAGAGAGAGGAAAGGGATGTGTGTGCTGTATGGAGAGGGAATGGCTATTAGGAGAAATCGAATCATCCCAGAAGAATCCTGGGTGAACAGAAGGTACTTTGGTGTACTATCATTTTTGTCAAACTTTATTGCTATTTCTTCAGGGAACTCATGTAACAGAATCGTACATTTGTTAATGAGTAAAGAAAGTTCAGCCCAGGGTGGTCAGAACTATGATTTCCAGTCTGTCTAGAATGAACCCAAGGAGGGCTGAGGAGTTTGTGAGATGAGGAGATCTGAGAAGCTGAGACTGCATTCACACTGAGACTGCTATTGTTAAGTCTGAGTGAATGTTGTTTTAATTAATAAAGTTCACAATGAACTAAAAATTAATAATAATACTATATAGGTTTGCATTTTCTCAGGGAACAGATACAGAAAGGATAATTTCTTTTTGCACGTTTGTGGGTTTTTTATGTATTTTAGTTTGTTTAAAGGGGGTCTATATACTTGTAGCTCAGTAGATGAGAAGTCCTATCCTAGATCCTTAATATTCCAGTTAGCTAGCAAATACTGAATTTACAAATTGCTGTCTTGTTCAAGAAAGGAGGGAAATGGAGAGGAGAAAGTGTCATAGTCATATTTATGCTGTAGCCTACATTCTACCAATGCTGAATAAAAAGGATTGGTGAGAATTGATAAAGATTGTGTGTTGTCCTTTCTGCAATATAAGGGCATTTCAAATCCAAAAGAAACGCAGGCTGTTTTTGTGTTTATAATTTAATTGTTACTTTCTTATTTTGGTGCCTCATATGCAAAGGTGAAAATAATATATAGTGATGTGTGGATGTGGAGAGCAAAAAGATATACCCGGAAAAATGAGGAGAATGGAAGGGAGAAAATTCAAAAGTGAGGAAGGTACCAGATGAAGAGAGAAAGATGTAAAGGTCATTCTGTGGAAAAGGATCCTGGACCAAGATGTGTTTGATTTGATTTTAAGTTGATACATTTTCTTTTATGATGTGTGGTGGACTAAGAGCAGTTACAGGAGGAGAACCAAAGGTTCTTTCTTCATTGTTTTCCCCTCCTTCTCCCTTTGCTGCCCAAAGACTAGGACAAACATTTGTTGATAACTATTTTTCCCTTTTCCAACCCCTGCTCTGCCACTGTTGACTTTCTTTCTCTCCTTGTAGATAGGTTCTTATTCCTGAATGGTAGAATGAGATGATATAGTGGCTGATTGTGTTATTTTCTCATCACTCAATTCTTTATTTAATTTTTATTAGTATTTTTATTGAATATACATATATGGGATAGTACACAGATCATAAATCTTTATGAAAGATAGTTTATTAAATTTTTTTCAGGGAGAGTGTGTGTGTGTGTGTGTGTTTGGTGCCTAAGAAATCTTTGCCAAGCCTGGGGTCACTAATATTTTCTGCTAGATTGATTTTTAGGAGTTTTAGGATCTTAATATTTAAGTCTCTGATTCATTGGGGATTTTAGTATTAAGGTAAAGATTGAGATTTTTTTTTTTTTTTTGCATATGGCAATTCAATTGTATCTGTTTTTGAACATCATATTAATGGAAACCCCTGGAAATGCCTTTCATCTGTTTTCTTCCAGTGTTATCTATATGAAGTTCATCCATGTTGTTGTGTGTAGTTGTAATTGATTCAGTCTCATGTCTGTACAGTATTCATTAATATGCCTTAGTTTATTCATTCTAGTAATGAGCATTTGGGAGGCTTACAGTTTGTGGTTATTAGGAATAGTGCTGCTATGAACATTTCTTTCTTTTGGTCTTTCTTTTCTTTTCTTTCTTGTCGTAGTTTCGCTCTTTGGCCCAGGCTGTAGTGAGGTGGAGTGATCTCAGCTCACTGCAGCCTCCACCTCCTGGGTTCAAGTGATTCTTCTGCCTCAGCCTCTGGAGTAGCTGGGATTATAGGCCCGTGCCACCACCCAGCTAATTTTTATATTTTTAGTAGATAAGGAGTTTCGCCATGTTGTCCAGGCTGGTCTTGAACTCCTGACCTCAGGTGATCCACCCGCCTCAGCCTCCCTACTTGTTAGGATTACAGACATGAGCCACCACATCCGGCCTGCTATGAGCATTTCCATCCATGTCTTTTGATTAATGAAGTGTGTATGGATTTGTTGAATATATTCCTAGGGGTGCAGTTGCTGAGTTTTAGTGGGTATTGTCAATTTTCCAAAGTGAATATACCAATCTATACTTCCACCAACTGTGTATACTCTGGTTTCTTTTCAACTTGATATTGTACATATATGTTTTTTCCTTCTCTTCCCTTTCCCTACTTTTCTCCTTTCCTGTTTCTTTGTTAGCATTCTGGTAGCTCTATCAGTGTTACCCAGAGTTTGCACCATTTTGAGGAGGATTTAGAAGCAGCAACTGGAATATTTCTGAACATCAGTGTTCATGAGGGAAAACAGAATTAGAAGCACAGGCCAGTAAGCGACCCTAAGGTGTTGTCATCAGAGGCACTGCTTTCCCACAGACTGTTTATAATCTTGTAAATGGGTACTAGAGGCTGTGGGTATTAACATTAGTTTTCAGACTTGGCTTCAGTAGTAGAACTTTTCTTCCATCAAATCTTAATAGAAAATTATGTAAACTATATAAAGAAGGTGCTCGGTTTGGGAGCTGGGGAATGTAAACCAAAGCCGCAGTTTTTGATGCATAGCTGTCCCCCTTGGAACCACTCCCTGCAACTCCAGTCCTCTTTACTTCAAGCCCTTGAGGTAGGTAGGCCTCCTTAAGTCTGACCAAGAAATGATGACATTTTGAGAGCTTATGACGTGGTAAGTTTTAAGCTGTTCCTAGTCTCTAAAAGTTATGTATCATATACCTAAATGAAAGTGTAATGTTTCTGGTAAAAGACTGGACAATGTTCTTATCTGCTTTTCTGTTGGCCATTATTTATTTGGTCAAGATGTAGTAGTTTCTACATTATTTTGTAATCAATTTAACTTTGATTCTGTCTGTTTTCTGATGCTTCTCTGGAGGGTTGCTTACATTACAGCCAGAGCAAACCTTTCAGAACACAAATCTGATCAAGTAGGTCATTCCATGTTTAAAACCTTTCAAGTGTCTTCCCCTTGTACTTGGGAGTAAGGTGGACTCCATATCTGGGTCAGTGAGCACCTCTGTTTTCTGTCCTCATCTCTCTCTCCAGCCTTGTCTCATATGTCTCTTCCTATGGTCATGTCCTTGCTGTTTTCCTGTTCCCATCCCTCCTGCCTCAAGGAAGCCCTGCCTGTATCAAATTACAGGAATGTGTACTTCTCCTTTGTAGCATTTGTCACAGCTGCTGTTTGACGGTGGGGAGTACCAGTGACATTTGGTCTACTTACTGGCTTACTCACTGTTAACCCCACCTTATGATCTTATATATAAAAGTGTTTTTATCACAAAATGTCAACAAAACAAGTAATGTTCATTTGCAACTTACAAATTATGAGCTTTATAGGAAGACTTTCTTGCTATGGGGAGGCCTCTCTTTCTATGGCATTGGCATAGATTAATAATCATAAGCTAATTTTGTTAACTTAAAAACTGTCAAGGTTACAAGTCTTAGGTTTTTTATCACCATAAAAGTGCACAGTCTATTGTTATTTATTTTACATTTAACACACAAGGGAAATTAAATTTGGACAGTTTCCATCTCTGTGTCAAAATGGTAACATCAAACCATAGTCATTTATATCCCAAATATTAGTATTTCGTGTATCACCTTGGTGCTTTTTTTTTTTTTCGGCGGGGAGGGTAGGGTCACATTTGCACTTCACACTGTACTGTCTTTTACTCAATATCATGGTTTTTGTTTGTTTTTTGAGATGGAGTTTCCGTCTTGTTGTCCAGGCTGGAGTGCAGCGGCACCATCTTGGCTCACTGCAACCTCCGCCTCTGGGTTCAAGCGATTCTCCTGCCTCAGCCTCCCTAATAGCTGGGATTATAGGTGCATGCTACCACACCTGGCTAATTTTTGTGTTTTAAGTAGAGATAGGGTTTTATCATATTGGTCAGGCTGCTCTTGAACTGCTGACCTCAGGTGGTCCACTGGCCTCGACTTCCCAAAGTCCTGGGATTATAGGCATGAGCCATCGTGCCTGGCCTAATGTCATGCTTTCTTATTTTTAAATTTGGTAAAATAAATATCAAATATTTTAATGCTTTTTAAAGCTTAATTTTCTTTAAAAAGGAATGTTTTTATCTTTTCCAGAAATGGAGAACCTATATTGTTTGCCTTAAAAAACAATTACTGTTAACTCCTGTCTAGATTCTGTTGTCTGATAAAGGCTCCAAGCCTGAGCCATATGCTCTCTCTGTTTACAAGGGAAGTTAAATTGGCAAGTGTCATAAAGGAACATAAATATGTGTTAGCACCAGAGTGAGACTTGTTCTCTTATACACCCAGATAGATTGAAAGAACCTCGGAAAAGGAGTAACTTCCTCAGTATGTGATTCAGTGTAATTCAATACCAGGTTTCAAGTATCACCTAAGATCATTTTGCATGCCGGGAGTGGCACTTCCTCTTCTCTTGGAGATCCTCTTCTCTTCCAGCAATGTAGGTTATGATGCATTTATCAGGGAGGTTCTGAACAAATGTGAGCAGCTATTATAGTAACAATAGCAACAATAAAAACTCTACTTTTAACAATCATAGTGCAGATTCCTTTTGTAACATTCTTTTATGTACTGGGGCTGGAAGAAATTAAGACTAATGTTAGTAGATTATATTTGTTATCCATCCCCTCAACATTTTCAGCAGCTGCTCGGCACTAGCCACTTAGTGCAATTTGGAAATTTGAGGAGCCACAAAGGCAGCACAGAAATGTAGGATTTGTACAGAATATCGGTATACAAAACTTTCATGGAAGACACATTCATGGGTGGCTGGCTGCTGGCATTACTTGTTCTGTTTCTTGGACATTAAGTGCTAAGCACTCTCATGGATAAGACTACAGTGAGTATCCTTTGGCACTCCTTTGAAAGAATTGCACATAACTAATAATCTCATTTCTGGGAAACTTACTTTAAAAGATCAGAGGTATGGTAAAGAGGTTACACACACAGTTGCCTAACAAGAGTCGGTCTAATGAGTGACGACAGCCAGGTGGGGCGTACAGAAGCTGGAGACCATGACACCATCTAGAGGTGGCTGCTGATCAGCTTTCTTGCTGATTGCTGCCATGTAGAAATACAGCCGAAATTGCAGCACTGTACTCCAGCCTGGGTGACAGTGTGGATTTTTTTCTTCTGATTATTTTTAGGACAAGTTGAACATTTGGATTTTTATGTCAAATCTCTTCATTTTAAATGCTTGTGTGGCTGAGCACAACTATAATCAGTGTCTCACAACTATAATCCTGACCACTGCTTTGGAAGGCCAACGTGGGAGGATTGCTTGAGACCAGGAGTTCAAAACCAGCCCAAGCAACCTACCAAGACCCCTGTCTCTACAAAAAATTTAAAAATAAGCTGAGTATCGTGATGTGTACCTGTAGTCTCAGCTACTCAGGAGACTGTGGTGAGAGGATCGCTTGAGCCTGAAGTTTGAGGTTGCAGTGAGCTGTGATCATACCATGGCACTGCAGCCTGGGTGACAGTGTGAGACCCTGTCTCTAAAAATACATGCATACGTACATACATACATACATACACAATGGTGCAAGTTCAAAACAAAACAAAGTCAAAACAGCCTTAAAAATAAGAGTATCTACTCTTCAGATTCAGCTTATGGTAAATATTTTTCTTCTGTGCTGTAGCACATTGGTTCTTAATTTGTGAGCCACAGACTTGTGCAGGCTTACTGTAAGGGATTTTTTTTTTTTTTTTTGGAGATGGAGTTTTGTTCTTGTTGCCCAGGCTGGAGTGCAATGGCAAGATCTTGGCTCACCGAAACCTCCACCTCCTGTGTTCAAGCGATTCTCCTGCCTCAGCCTCCCGAGTAGCTGGGATTACAGGTACCCTCCTGCAGGCCTGGCTAATTTTATATTTTTAGTAGAGACAGGGTTTCTTTATGTTAGTCAGGCTGGTCTCCAACTCCCATCCTCATGTGATCCACCTGCCTTGGCCTCCCAAAGTGCTGCGATTACAGGTGTGAGCCACTGCACCGGCCTGTAAGGCATTTTTTTTAACCCTGTGAGTACTAAGCATTAGCTGTAGATTGAAATAATGAAAAATAAAATTATCTTGATGCTTATGGGTATGTCTCTGTAGTTTTCTGACATTTCAGGTATGCCACACACTGATCACTGCTCTGATGGTCATACTGAAATAACATTACATAATTCAATAAGGTATTAAAACTCTATGGAATAGGAAGAGCCCTGATACAGATGTGGGTTTTTCTCTTTCTTTCTTTCTTTTTTTTTTTAATTTGAGACGGAGTCACACTGTCACCCAGGCTGGAGTACAGTGCTGCAATTTCGGCTCATTGCAACTTCTGCCTCCCAGGGTGAAGTAGGTCTCTTGCCTCAGCCTCCTGAGTAGCTGAGATTATAGGCACCTGCCACTATGCTTGGCTAATTTTTGTATTTTTGGTAGAGTCAGGGTTTCACCATGTTGGCAAGACTGGTCTTGAACTCCTGACCTCAGGCGATCTGACTGCCTTAGCCTCCTAAAGTGCTGGGATTACAGGCGTGCACCACCATGTCCAGTCTAGATGTATATTTCTCAAATTGGATATTATTGATTTGTTCTGTAAATATTTACGTACCCACTATGGTGGAACTTAAGCTTTATAAATAATCTGAAAATGATGGAGATAGAATACTGTTCTGTTTTCAAAACTGCTACCTCATTTTTCTCTGCCTTTCCCTTTTCCTTCTTTTTCCATCTGTCTTTTCCTCCCTTGACCTGCCCTCCCCGCCAGAGAAGATACTGAGACTAGTTTGACAACTACCTGTAATGCAGTAGAAAAAAAGGGGTCAGAGAAAGTGCAGGTCACAGTAGAAGGTTATGATAGAGCACAGTCAGATGCACACCCAGATATGGGTATTTGCTGTGCAGCTAGTAAAGGTGACTAACAAAATTGGCTTTAAGCTTTTTTTTTTTTTTTTTTTTTGAGACGGAGTTTTGCTCTTGTTACCCAGGCTGGAGTGCAATGGCGCGATCTCGGCTCACCGCAACCTCCGCCTCCTGGGTTCAGGCAATTCTCCTGCCTCAGCCTCCTGAGTAGCTGGGATTATAGGCACGCGCCACCATGTCCAGCTAATTTTTGTATTTTTAGTAGAGACGGGGTTTTACCATGTTGACCAGGATGGTCTCGATCTCTTGACCTCGTGATCCACCCGCCTCGGCCTCCCAAAGTGCTGGGATTACAGGCGTGAGCCACCGTGCCCGGCCTGGCTTTAAGCTTCTTGACAGCCACACTAAGAAATTAATATTGCTCTTTTTTATCTTTAAGGACAAACAATACTAGTTTCCCCAGTAGAACCAAACCTTTTCCTTTAACTTAATTATTTTAGGATAACTTTTTCCACATCTTAAAACAAGTGCTTATTTATTTTATAAATTTCAGATAAAAGGATGACAAAGCATTAAGCTCTTACTCATTGAAATTCAGTTACCAAGATTAATATTTTCTGGCTATTTTTTTATTTTAGTAAGATATATAAAAAACAAGCAGATGAGCCATGCACGGAGGCTAATGCCTGTAATCCTAGCACTTTGGGAGGCAGAGGCCAGCGGATCACCTAAAGTCAGGAGTTGAAGACCAGCCTGGCCAACATGGTGAAACCCCATCTCTACTAAAAAAAACAAAAATTAGCCGGGTGTGGTGATGCACACCTGTAATCTAAGCTACTTGGGAGGCTGAGGCAAGAGAATTATTTGAACCCAGGAGGTGGAGGCAGAGGCTGCCATGAGCCAAGATCAGGTCACTGCACTCCAGCAGCCTGGGCAACAGAGCAAGACTCTGTCTCAAATAAAAAACAAACAAACAAAAAAACAAAACAAAAAAAACAAATGAAAAACCCCAAAATCAAACAGATGTACTTTAACAGTAACATTATCACCAACCGTACAATCCAGTATCATACTGAGAAATGATTTTCGAACTGGCATTTTACACTTAACATATGCAGTTTTTCTTATGTTATTGAATAATCTTCTATAGCATAATTTTTATAGTATGATTTATAAAGACTGTATAGAGCTGAGTTCGTGATATGGATGGATGTACATAATGTTATTGTTTGAATCTTGATCTTAGAAATGGAATAACTTGTGAAGCCAATTTGTAAGACTCTTGATAAAGGAGTATTGAATTGCTTTTCAGAAAGTTACATCTTTGCACTGTCGTTGGCAGTGTATAAGAGGACCTTTTAAATTGCACCCTTACTTGAAATTCTCAAAATAGCCTCTTTTTGGAAGTTGTGTAGATGACATTGAACTATATTGTAGACAGTGTTGACTTACCAGTCTCTGCTCTTTAGGTCTTTTCTCTAGTGAAGTTAAATATTATTGTGGTAGTTTTTGTGTTCATTGGGTATGTGTAAGTGAAAGTGAGATCAGTATAATCAACTGTAATAAGATAAAGCATTTATTAGTAGATTTTTATATTCAGTCAAGCATTTATGAAACACCTAAAGTATACCTAATGTGTCGTTGATAAGAAGTTAGCAGTTAAGTAACATAGTCAATGAGAAAAAAATTTGAGTATTCTATTTATGCTAATAAATCTAAATTTTGTAAGGATTTCAAGAAGTTATGTGATTCAGCCCTCTCTAAACAGATGACAAAACATTCAACACAGATGGTTGGCTGATTGGCTTTCGTGTGTGTGTGTGTGTGTGTGTGTGTGTGTGTTTGTGTGTGTGTTTGAGACAGAGTCTCGCTCTGTCACCCAGTTTGGAGTGCAGTGGCAAGATGTCGGCTCACTGCAACCTCCGCCTCCTGGGTTCAAGCGATTCTCCTGCCTTAGCCTCCCAAGTAGCTGGGACTACAGGTGCCTGCCTCCATGCCCAGCTAATTTTTGTATTTTTAGTAGAGACAGAGTTTCACCATATTGTCCAGGCTAGTCTCAAACTCCTGACCTTGTGATCAAGGAGCCTTGGGCTCCAAAGTGCTGGGATTACAGGTGTGAGCCACTGTGCCTGGCCTTGTTGTTTTTTTTTTTTTTAAATAAAGATGTAAAGGAATTAATATCCTCTAACCTTACTTTTTCAACCATGGCCTTGTGGTTGTTTGCTCAATACATTTTCAGTGACTTAATTTTGTTGTACTACGGTGAAATTACCACTTAATTTTGTTCCACTTCTAAGACAGTTCTAAAATTTAATCAACTTTTTGGTAAAGACCTTTTCATTTTTTTTGCTGGAATTTCAATTACTTTTGTCGGGGACAGGGGCATGCTCTCTGTATAGTCTCAGGATGACTGGAATCTAGTCAAAATAGTATTCGAAGCTGAGGAAACAGCATCTGAGAAATCAGGGTGAAATGAAACATTGTGGCACCATATTGAAACTCTAAATACTTCCATAAGTGGGGAAAGAGATGGAGAAGAGGATGGGAAAATAGATGAGAGGGGCTTATAGTGACCAGGTGACAAAGAAAGGTCTTTGAGTTTTATGCTGAAGTTTACCAAGAGCCATTGAAAGGTTTTAGCAAGGATGTTTATAGATAATATATATACATTTCCCTGTGGGCATAAAGTAAGTAAGGTCTTCTAAAGAAAATCTAAAGAAGTACGTTTTTCCCCCTAGAATGGAAGGCTGTAAGATTTGCTGTAGACTTTGCAGCAAGATGTTACTCATCTATTCTGGAAACAGTTGGGAATATTATGGCAGCATTTACAGTGAGTGACAGAGGGTGGATGAATTCCTTGACACTGGGGGTATTAAACATCTAAATGGATTACCATAGGTAGAGATACTTCTTTCTAAAAACAGGTGGCCCAGTGCGGTGGCTCATGCCTGTAATCCCAGCAGTTTGGGAGGCCCAGGCGGGCAGATCACCTGAGATCAGGAGTTTGAGACCAGCCTGGCCAACATTACAAAACCTTGTCTCTACTGAAAATACAAAAATTAGCTGGATGTGGTAGTGCACGCTTGTAGTTCCAGCTACCGGAGAGGCTGAGACATGAGAATTGCTTGAATGTGGAAGATGGGGGTTGCAGTGAGCTGAGATCAGGCCTCTGCACTCCAGGCTGGGTGATAGAGGGAGACTCCGTTTCAAAAGAAAAGAAAAAAAAAAGATAATAATTTGAAATGTTTGCTCATCGTTTTGTATCAACAGTTTGTTGCAGAAATCCTTAACTGAATGGATACCTAAAGCATCATTTATTTGAATGGTTTACAATACTTTAGGCCAGTGCTGCCCAAATAGACTTTCTGAGTAGTCTGTCTTCCACTGATGGAACAGTCTATAATATTAATAAAGCCTATGAGCATTTGAAATGTGGCCAGTATGATTGAAGGATTAAATTTTTAATTTTACCTAATTTTAAAATTCAAAAACCACTCCTTTTTCTTTTCAGATAAGAATGCCAGTAAACTGTTATTTTAACCTTTCTTTTATTTAGAAATGAATATTATTTCCTTTATTGCTCTTTTGTTCTTAAATGAATGCTTCCCTTTCCCCTTTGTTTCCTAAGCTCCGCCCTATTCCTTTTTTTTTCTCCCCTTTCTATCTTGACACTATCATATTTTACAGGTAAAAGAGTTTATTTCCTTTACTGTAACTCAAATTAGTAATTTAAAGAAAACTGCACTCAGTTATTTGTCCTTGTATAAAGTTATTTTGAGTGTGTGTGTTTTTTAAAGGAACTCCTTAGTTTTCTGTCATCATTTAAGGAGAAAAATGTTCAATTATCTGCCATCATATTACTTATGAAATGTTATGTCCTCTTTTTAATGTTCTAACATAAAGCAGTCTTTTTAAGGCAAAAGGAGTGTAATTTCTTAAATGTTGAGTTTAAAGGGAAAGGTAAAATCATATAGATGAATTTCCAACTCTGTGTTGTCTCATGAAAGAGATAAAGGTAAATAAAGAAATTACAGTTTATGGTATTCGGCTCCCCACCCCGCGCCCCCACAACCACAACACTGAATTTAACCTCAGTTTGTTCTTGCCATTCAGTGTTAGCTAGAGGTTAAAAAAATACGAAACCCTCAAATTTGGATTCAATTTCAATTCTTGTACCCTTCACCAGACACACCCGCACGTGGTGATTACTCATGATTATTAAACTACTCTGGACTCAGGATGCAAAAAGGACACCTTTTTCCTGGGACCAGGATAATCTTTAGCCTGTAGGGAGAAGCCTCTGTTTAATGCAGAGGTGAGGAAGGTTTACAGTTAAGTGATGGTAGGTGGTGTTATATTCTGTTATTGAAAAGGAAGTCTGGTGAGATTAAGCTTAGAGTTGTGAAAGAATTCTTGTTGTTGTTGTTCAGCCCAGTCTTTCCCATTAAAAATGCTTGTGGCTCGGTATAGTGGCTCACACTAGTAATCCCAGCACGTCGAGAGGCTGAAGCAGGAGCATCGCTTGAGTCCAGGAGTTCAAAACCAGCCTGGGCAACATAGTGAGACCCTGTCTCTAAAAAAAAGAAAAGAAAAAAGCTTGCCTTTTTTCTTGCTGGGTATTCATCAGTTATAACTTGACAGTCTGTGTTTGAATAAGTGAAAGGCTTCTGTAGAGGAATCCTTGGTTGCCTATGATATAAGAAACAGGTCTTTTACATGTGAGGTTTCCCTCAGTTTAAGACTGTCAGTTTCTTGTGGGGGGCTTTTGTTGAAGGAAAAGGTTTATTGGTGCATTTATTGCTGTGATGTTGTCCTGTTATTCCATTTCAACATAGATGCAAGTATTTATTTCAAAGTAGACAAATGAAGAAATTGTGTTTGGGTATAATAAGTTGTGTAGTGTGCATTTCATCCTCATTTCATTCCTCCACTGCCACGTACCCCTGAGTAGCTTCTGTTGCTGTTGATGCCCTAGTATCAGCCATGTTCCTAGTGGCAGCTTACACTCTGCTTGTTAATAGCCCCTTGCCTCCCCTCAAGCTGCTAGAAAAGATTTAGCAACTGGTGGAAAAAAAAAAAAAAAAGGAGCTGATTTTCATAGTAGTAAAGTGGTTCATCTAACTGTTTAATGGAATTACTGGTTTTATGGGGACTATTAAAGGTTTCCTGATTCTTTGGACCAGATATTCATGATGAATTTGTAGAAGAGCTTTTAGATCAGTGCAAATCAAGCATTTTCCAAAAAATATTCTTCCACTTTAAATGTTTTAAAAGTGGATCTACCGGTTAACTTTTTCGAGGAACAAGGCTCCATTTAGTTCCATGATGTGATTTGGTACATTTTGTAATTTTGAAGTTTAAAACTCCTATTAGGATTCAGTGGCATATGTTGCATGCATGTAAGGGACAACCTATGTATCTCCAAATGTGAAATTATAGTGACTGACAACATACCCTCTGAAGTCCAACACAGCTGACTTTTCTCCAGTAATGCAACACATCAGGTTTTTTTTCTTTCTTGCATTGTTTGCATGTAAGGGCATGTGGTACACAGTAGTGTTTTTGTTGTTGTTGTTTGAGACAGAGTTTTGCTCTTGTCACCCAGGCTGAAGTGCTGTGGCACCATCTTGGCTCACTACAACCTCTGTCTCCCAGGTTCAGGTGATTCTCCTGCCTCAGCCTCCCGAGTAGCTGAGATTACAGGTGCTGCTACCATTCCCGGCTGATTTTTTATATTTTTAGCAGAGCAGGGGTTTCACGATTTTGGCCAGGTTGGTCTTGAACTCCTGACTTCAGGTGATATGCCCACCTCGGACTTCAAAAGTGCTGGGATTACAGGCATGAGCCACTGTGCCTGGCCAAAGTAGTGGATTTTTAAACACTAGAATAACACTTAGCTCAATGAAATGGTCATGTTTTGATAGGCACATGGGCAACAAGAGCTCATATGAGAAAAAGGTTTACATGTCATATGTCATCCTCATTCTATCTAGGTCATATGCTTAAGAAAAGATTATTAGGAGGAATCACCACATTTGAGAATTATTTTTTCCTTAACTTTAGTATAGTTGAGGTTGTGGAAGTTAAAAGTTCATTTATGAATGATGTGACATTTTAATATTTTTTTATTTGCTAATCAAAAGCATTTAACTATTATTGCTTGATTTTTAACCAGGCATGTATAGTATGATGAATGGAATGAAAAAAACATAATAGTAAGAAGAGAACATGGAAGTCTGGGCCATCTTCCACCCTTGTTTTATTCATTAGAAAGAAAAACTGATGCCCAAAATGGTGAATTGATACAACTAAAATTTTAGATTTTATAAGCTGATAACTTCCAATATTTGAAATTGAGGCATTTGGAGTCTGGGAACTTAGTACCAAGGAATTTAACCAGTTTTTCTGTTCTTTAAGAAAACCAAGAATGATTATTTAAATTTTACTAGTACTGCTCTTTTAGCTGTGTTCTAGTCAGGGAAGAAATAGCTTACATGCCTTTCATTTCACAGAGCATTTTCCTGTTCACTATTTAATTCTTTAAAAAATCCTTGTAGATAAATAGTCTGGTGGCTTTATTCTCACTTTGTAGATAAGAAAACCGGTAAGTTTATGACTTAACAATGTCACATACCAGTTAATACTAGAGATCTCTCAAAGCTATGTTTTGCAGCTCCAAACGCCCTGTGCCTCAGAGTATAATGTTTGAACCACAAAAATGCCATTGTTTGTATGTACAAGGTGGCCTGCATCAGGTTGCAGATATGTGTAAGAGGATGTGCTCTTCTTGTGTCTCCTCTAGTCACTTCAATTTATATGCCTCAGGAAGGCTGAGAGATGAGATGTCTTGTCCTTGGTAGAACAAATACAATTAGCACATGTGGACAGAATTGACAGTTTATTTTTTACCCTCTTCTAGATCAGCTTGTTTTAACCTTTGAATTTTTAGTTTCAAATCTTTTTTTTTTTTTTTTAAGAGGCGGGATCTTGCTCTGTCAGTCTGGAGTGTAGTGAGTGGTAGGATCATAGGTCACTGCAGCCTCAACCCGAGCTCAAATGATTCTCCCAAGTAGCTGAGACTATAGGTGCACACCCCCATGCCTGACTGTGTGTTTTTTTTTTTTTGTGTGTAAAGATAGGATTTCGCTATGTGCTCTCTGGACTCAAACAATCTTCTTTCATCAGCCTCCTAAAGTATTGGAATTACTTACGCCACCACGCTTGGCCCACGTCTTTTCTATCTGAAGCGAACTGTGTGATTTCTTAGGCAAGGGGACTGGTGTTTAAATATAAATGCGTCTCTGACTTTTTAGGACTATAAAATTTGCTTCCTTTAAGTAGTAGCAGCCTTTTCAGGAGATCATTTAAAAGATTGTTAAAGCTAAGCATGACAGCTCACACCCTTAATCCTAGTACTTTGGGAGGCCAAGGCAAGAGGATCACTTAAGCCCAGGAGTTCAAAATCAGCCTAGGCAACATAGTGAGATCCCGTCACTATAAAAATAAAAAACTTTTTTTTTAATTAATAAAAGGTGGTTGATACAGTAAATTAAAATACCAAGAATTAAAAGTCTTTGTTTTAATGACACATTTTGTTAGGTACCATTAAATTGTTATATTTCATTCAGTTAATAGTTAAAAACTTTGAACGATAAAATTACAAACCAAGGAAAGGTTTAACTTCTGTGTGTGTGTGTGTGTGTGTGTGTGTATGTGCACGCGCGCACGTGTGTTTGTTTTTTGGTGTGTATGGCACTCAGGTGTTATTTTTAGTTGTGTAGGCATTATTGGCACTTCGATAATCAGTGATGTACTTAAAGGACATCATCATTTTCTTACTTTGTCTTCCCCTCTTTCTCATCCTTCATTAAGGACCTCACCTGCCCTGAGTGCTAAGTGTTCTTCAAGCACGCTTTCAGTTAGTCCTCATAGCAATATTATCATCTATGTTTTACTGACGAAAAACTGAGACTGTGAGATAACTTACCCAAAGACACAGAACTGATCATTTTTAAAATTGCCGCCTTTTACAACAGAGTTTATGAGGACTTCATATGTAGAGAAAAATGGCTAATAGCAGGAGAAAATACCTTGGAGAGAATAAAAATAAGAAGGTTTGTTAACATGTAGCCTTGTGCAGTAGTTAAGAAGCCCATGGAAGCGTGGTTTTGATTTCTAGTTCACATGGTCCTACAAGTAACAGGGCCCTCCATTTTTCTCTACAAAAGAGTGAATTTGAATGCCCTTAGGAGCCACAGGTCCACTCAAGTAGAACTAGCACCCAACATTTACTGTCTGAATCTTAGTGCTCACCTGCCTGGTTCTTAAAAGAATTTGAGCTATGAACCATTCATAAAAAGGGAAAAGCTTCATTTTTTGGGAAACGTCAGTCACGTGGAATCCTTTTCTCCCTAACAGTTCAGGGAAAGTGAAAGATTGCTGTCACTAACTTCTGGCAACTTACTGAAATTGTTAAAATTTATACTTGATTGTCTTCAGTACTCAAAAGTATTTGGTGGCCGGGTGCAGTGGCTCACACCTGTAATTCCAGCACTTTGGGAGGCCAAGGTGGGTAGATTACCTGAGGTCTGGAGTTGGAGACCTGCCTGATCAACAAGGAGAAACCCCATCTCTATTAAAAATACAAAATTAGCTGGGCATGGTGGCGCATGCCTGTAATCGCAGCTACTCTGTAGGCTGAGGCACGAGAATCGCTTGAACTCAGGAGGGTGGAGGTTGTGATGAGCTGAGATCACGCCATTGCACTCCAGCCTGGGCAACAAGAGTGAGGCTCCATCTTAAAAGAAAAAAAAGTATGTGTATATATATACACACACGTACATACACATACTTTAATAGAAAAGGTTTCTGTCTTTGATTAATGAAGAAGTAGATAGAAGTTGAACCAAAAGCAGTACCTCTCAGTTTGTTGGTTTTATCTAAATGTTGGCCATTCCTCAAGGTCACTGTCATAGGTCTGTTGCTTTTCTCATCTGCATTCTCTCTGAAGATGATCTCATCTGTTTCCATGGTGTTAATACCATTTGTGGGCTGGTGACTACCAAATTTATATCTGTAGCTCTGTATTCTGAGCTACAGATGTATATGTCCAGCTGTCTACTTTATATCACTACCTAAATGTCTATCGACATCTCAAATTTAACTGGCTCTAAAACAAACTCATTATCTTGTCTGATCTTTTCTGACCATACTGAAAGATCGATCATATGGCTAATCTGTGCTTCATTCAGTTTCTTTTTTTGTAAAGTGTGGTTGCTGGGTGAGAGAGAAGGGAATAAATAATCCTTTTGGTTTATGGCTGTCCTGAGGGGCTCTGGGGTCGGTGACAGAAATTACCCTGTGTGTAACTTTCTCTCTATGTGTTTAAATGAACATCATAAATAATCTTTAAAAGAAAGTAGAAAGCAAGAAGAAATTTTGTGAGGTCAGTGTAAGAGTAGCATTAAGTTCCCTTTATGTGTTTAAATGAACATCATAAATAATCTTTAAAAGAAAGTAGAAGGCAAGAAGAAATTTTGTGAGGTCAGTGTAAGAGTAGCATTAAGTTCCCTAATCTTATCCCAGCAAATAGGATTTTTGCTGAAGTGTGTTTGTAACCTTCCAGCTTTTGTTTTTGCAGCAGCTGCTGGAGCCATTATCATCTCTCCGCCAGGCTTCCTCCTCACGCTATTTCTTAATTGCCAGGGTCTACAACAGTGGGGCCCACAGGCTTTACCCTGCCTTGCCGTGACCTGGGGATGACCTTTCTGTCACTAAAATTTTGTCACTCTGCCTTTTAATTTTTAAAACAGTCTCCAGCTGGGTGCGGTGATACATGCCTATAGTTGTGGCTACTCTGGCAGCTGAGGTGGGAGGATCACTTGAGCCCAGGAGGTCAGTGCCATAGTGCACTAAGACTGTGCCTGTGAATAGCCACTGCACTCTAGCCTGGGCAACAGAGAGGGACCTTGTCTCTTGAGGGGAAAAGAAAGTATTTTCTAAATGCAGAAGCCTGAGTTACTTATCTCCTCATTTCCCCCCATAGTCTACATCTAATTGGTCACTAGATCCTACTGGTTCCTTTGTAGAAGTCCTCTCCAGATCTGCTCTCAGAACTTGCTGTACCGCTTTCATTCCGTCATTCCTCCTTTTTGCCAAATGTTGTTCCTGACTGCCACTAGCCTCTCTTCCTGTTCCTCTGCCCTTTGCATCATCCCCAGGATTATATTCCTATAAGAGACTTGTTAATGTAGCTTAAGACAGGTCATTCATAGTCTGGTGGTCCGCATCTAAAGTCCTCACTTATTCTGCCATTTTCTGGCTCGTTTACCCTTCTTATCTTTATAATGTGTACTTCCCTCTACCTGGACCTCACTGAGAAGATGCTATGTCTCCTGCACGCTGTCCTTACTACTCCACTACAGAGGGTCCTGCTTCCTCCTAGAGCACTGTCCAGACCTCTATACTGAGACTCAGTGCCTTTTACCCCACTAGCTCAAGAGACAAGGAGCTTTAACCGTCTCATGCCATGTTCCTGGTGCCTAGCACATTCTTTGGCCCATAGAGGAGACACAAATTTTATCTGAATAAATATTTTTATTTCTTTCCCAATTGGTTAGGAAGTACTAAAAAAAAAAGTTGTGTTTCTTTTTTTCCCCCATGAGACGGCGTCTTGCTCTGTCACCCATGCTGAAGTGCAGTGGTGCGATCCTAGCTTACTGCAGCCTCCGCCTCTTGGGTTCAAGCGATTCTCCTGCCTCAGCCTCCTGAGTAGCTGGGACTACAGGCACATGCCACCACGCCCAGCTAATTTTTGTATTTTTTAGTAGAGACGGTGTTTGATCATGTTGGCCAGGCTGGTCTTGAACTCCTGACCTCAGATGATCCACCAGCCTCGGACTCCCAAAGTGCTGAGATTACAGGCGTGAGCCACCATACCTGGCCCTGTATTTATAATTAGAAAATATTGGACAGTATCTTCTTGTTTTACTGCCTTCTGAACAGCCTTGCAAATGCTTCTTTTTATAGCTGTTTTTACCCCAACCTCTCTGTGTTCTCATTGACTCAGTGGGGTCTCTAGCTACCATAGTGTTTTTGGTTGGCTGGGAGTGGGATACCTGGAAAAGCCTCCTGACCAGCAGGTGGGACTTGGGCCCACTTCCCCTGCCAGCTCTTTAGCCCTCTTGGGGTTTCTTTCTGGCAGCTCTCTTTCCTTTTAGAAGTCCCACTCAATGTTTGAAACACCCAGAAGTTCTGAACCTCGGAGGCACACTCAGTTTATTAATGGCAGAGTTGGGATTTCAACTTAGTTACCTTGGCTTTTTCTCTTCCATTTTATTGATAGCAGCAGCCAGAATCCTTGGCAGAGGTCTCTGGATTAGACTTGTAAGTTTTGTTTATACCATTTCTCACATATAAATTTAGATAATCTGCTCAGCTGCAGATATTAATGTGTTATGGTTTAGAGATAATAACATCTTTGTAGCTGAAATTAAAATTTTTTTTGGTCTTGCTACAAATTCAGTCTATTACAATTGTCAACTTTCTTCACAGCCCTAAATTTACCATTCATTATTTAAGATTGCTTGGCATGTGACTTTAGGATTTCATTTTTTTTCTGGACAGAGTCTTGCTCTGTCACCCAGACTGGGGTGCAGTGGTGTGATCTTGGCTTGCTGCTACCTCAGCCTCCAGGTTCAAGGCATGTGCCACCACGCCTGACTAATTTGTGTATTTTTAGTAGAGACAGGGTTTCACCATATTGGCCAGGCTAAGTCTTGAACTCCTGACCTCAGGTGATCTGCCTGCTTTGGCCTCCCAAAGTGCTGGGATTACAAATAACTTCAGGATTTTAATTTTAATCTTGCCACATTTGATCCTATCTCAGGCTCCTCAACTGTGAAGTGTTAACATCTAGAGTTAGAGAATTAAGATTAGAATGTAGGCCACCTAGGTTGGCTCACATGGAAATAATCCCTGCACTTTGGGAGGCTGATGGCAGAGGATTGCTTGAAGCCAGGAGTTTAAGACCAGCTTGGCAACATAGAGATACATCTACCCAGATTAAAAAAAGGAAGATTAGCTGGGCATGGTAATGGGTATGGAGTCTCAGCTACTCTGGAGACTGAGGTGAGAGGATCACTTGAACCCAGGAGTTGGAGTCTACAGTGAGTTAGGATCATGCCACTGCACCCCAGCCCAAGTGACAGAGTGAGAACGTGTCTCTAAAAAAGAAGAATAAAAAAGATTAGAATGTTAAGTTATCCTGACTTTTTGAGCCCTAGCTTCACCTTCTATCAGAATTAATAAAATACTGAAGTAGAGTTATATTTGAAATGCTGGCTTCTGTGGTAAGCTTTAGGCTTTTGTAGCTTTCCATTCCTCATGTTCAGTTGATAGCTGCAGTCAAGCTAGAGGTCACTCTAAGGATTGGCGATCTGGGTTGCCTCAAGACTCAATGGTGGACATGGTTCAGTGGCTCTTTTGGATCAGCCTGGAGCCTCTCTTGAATGCACATGAGGTAAAAATAGATATTTCATTTCAGGTTGGCAAGAATAAGCTCTAGATTGTTTTTGTCGCTTGTTTCAGATTGGACTCTGTGTGTATACATGGGTACATGCACACCTGCCTGTGAATAGGTCCTTGTGTATATTGCAGAACCTAGCAATGACTACTTGCTTTAGTTTGGAGTTTTATCTGCCCCTGCCTATAAATTTCCAGCTGCTTCCTTTTTATTTTTTTGAGACGGAGCCTTGCTCTGTCGCCAAGGCTGGAGTGCAGTTGGGGCGATCTTGGCTCACTGCGATCTCTGCCCCCGACCCCGCACCACCCCCCCCACCGGTTCAAGCGATTCTCCTGCCTCAGCCTACTGAGTAGCTTGGATTACAGGCATGCATCACCACACCTAGCTAACTTTTGTATATTTAGTAGAGATGGGGTTTCACCATGTTGGCCAGGCTGGCCTCGAACTCTTGACCTTAAGCATTCCACCCACCTCAGTCTTGCAAAGTGCTGCGATTACTGGTGTGAGCCACTGCACCCTGCCAAATTTCCAGCTTCTTTCTCACAAGCAGTCAAAGGAAGGGGGGATGTACATTAGATTAACTTAGAGCTCTGGGGTTGAAGGATCATATGAGATCATATTCATTTTATAGATGAAGTCACAGACTTAGAAATGTTGTCTGCCGTCAACCAACTGTTAATGACATAAGATCGAAATGACAATAGAAATATTTAATTTTTTATTTTGAATATATTCTGAATTTGACCAGGTCCTTGGGCTTGCTGGAGTAAGGTTATCAGGTAGAATATGGCCCCAGTGACTGTAATAGTGGCCCCAGTGACCTTTTCTTGGTGGAAAGATGTCCTAACTAATTTTCTTGAGCATTTAGGATCATCTATAGGGGTGGTAGGGGGAGTGGCTGATAGTAATGCCAATCCATGAGAAGACGTGTGGTCATTTTGCTGGGAGAGACAATGGGGAGCACGTGAAGGGAGAAAGATGAGAGTTGCAATGATTATGAAAGATCATGTCTGACTCGATCTTCCTGTAAAGGAAGAGATCATCATGTGATGATAGATTTGTATATTGTTAGAGCGGAAAGCAGCATAGTGTATTGGAAAGAGGATATGGGCTTTGGTGCCAGGGACCAGAAGCTAAATCCTGGCAGGTGGCCTAACCTCATTGTGCTAGTTTTCCTAACCTTTAGATTTAAGGGAACAGTGCATATTAAGTAGATGCTGAAGAGGGATGGATGGTATAAGGGACAACTTGATTTAACGGAATGATCACATGCTTTGGAGTCAGGCAGGATTTTTATATGAACTTGGTCACTGATGTTTACCTAGGCCAAATAGGTAACCTTCTCCAGAGTCCAGTTTCTCTATAATGCATACACATTTTGAGCTTTAACTAAAATAGTGTTCCTAACTGTTTAGCACAAGATACCTATTCAATAAGTGATCTAGGAGCTGGCGGATGCTTTAAAGAGGGAACATCTAAATTTAGCTTTATAGTCTTGTTACATACCTCAATATGTCACCATCTAATTTTGGTACCAAAATTAGAGTTCCTTAGAAGCAAAAGTTAAAAAGTTTACATCCTTTTCTTACCATGCAACCCCTTTTAAAGCTAATTTATTTTACTTTCTGACACCATTTCTGTGCTTTCACTTAAGAGTTCTTACATCTTTCTGCTTTTAATCCCTTCTCTCCAATTTTGTAAAAATGATACTGGAACATTCTTTAAAAGGCAGGCAAACAAAGTCAGAATAATAACAGTAAAACATTGCAGGTTGTGAACTGGCATAATACTGACAAAGGTTACTTTAGTTAACCAGCTTAAACACTTTGGTAAATATTTAGTAGATAGGTATTTCAATACATATTGTATGAATATTTTATTTGTGGAAATTGAAGGCCCATCATTGAGCATGTTTAATAAGCAACACAACAGAAAAAATTGATGGTAAAATTGGTGATTTCAAAGCACAGTTCTTTCTCATCACCTGTAAATCTTCCCATTTTTAGAGTCAAGTGAGGTTCAAAGGTTAGCTGTCACTTCTCCTTGGACTTTCTGAAACTATAATCTATGGTTAGGCTTTAAAACAAAACAAAATGAAACATTTTTTCCACTTCTTCTCCACTGCTCCCCAATTTCTGTGCAGGAAGGGTTTATATGCAGAAAACATTATAAATCACGTGATTTATAAACCTTTTCCACATTCTTGGGACTCAGTTTGAAGAAATGTTTTAATATAGGTGTTCATTCCGTACTTCCTCCTGACAGAACGATTATTTCACCATTGCTCCATGAAAAGATAAAAATAAATTTTACTTTTGACCATGCTGTGGTCTGAATATGTTCCCCTGTAATTGATACATGACATTCCTAACCCCCAATGTGATGGTATTAGGAGGTGAGGCTTTTTGGAGAGATAATTAGATCACCAATGTATAGCTCTCATAAGTGGGATGAGTGGCCTTATAAAGAGGACTGAGAAAGGGCCCTTGCCCCTTCCACCATGAAGACACAGCTGGAAGGCCCCACCAGTGAGCTAGGAAACTGACCTTCACCAGATATTTAATCTGTCGGCACATTGATCTTGGACTTCCAGCCACTAGAATTGTGAGGAATAAATTTCTTTGTTTATAAGCCATTTTGTCTATGGCATTTTGCTATAGCAGCCTAAACGGATTAAGACCTTTTATATTGTGCCCATTGTATTTGATCCGGAGGTTATTCTGCTGTAAATAGAATTTGATCACTGTAGATAGGGAATTTCAGCAGGATTCATCATCCAAATTTTTTGAGAAAAGAGGCAAGAAAATAGCTTGTAGGTAAGTAGTTTGTTGAGAAAGTAGGAAGCCAAAACTGACACTGCTGTGAAGATCCTAGTTTTAAAAGGAGCAACTTTAAGCTCAGAGAACTTTCTTATTCTTATCAAGCGTGTATCACTGTATTTGAATCTAGACTGAGATTTTCCATACTTTAGTGGGGTTTCTGTTGTTGCTTCATATTGTAGAGTGTTATTTTTAAATCTGTCTAACTAGATTTTGTTAATTATTGTTTCATTTTTTGTTCTCATCCCAGAACATCTTGTCAGCTCCTAAGAGTATGTTCGAAACAATGTATTTTGATGTTCAGGCTATTTGCCGGTTTCCAGCATTAGTAAGGGCTCTGACCCACTTACAGAAGGAGAAAACAAAGATGTATTATTTTGGCTGGGAAGGACTAGATATAACTGCCTCAGTGATACCTTGATACTTTAGGAAAAATGTTCTTGTTCTCTCTGTATTTTTATTTGACCTGTGCAAAGATAAATTGTAATGACATTTTTTCCTGGCTTAATAGGAAGGAAGGAATGCTATCTATAGTTTGTGCTTTCTGATATTAAATTGGAGTTTTTGTTTGAGAAGTTTTCACAAAAATTTTAGGTTGGTTAGAACATAAGGTTTATCTTCTTGTTGCCCTTTTAAACAACTGATTAAATTGTGCTAGATAGGAAGAATTTATAATTCATAGCCTCTTCTGATGAATGGGGCTATTTCTAAATTAGGGTTTCCTCATCAGGCAGCTGGACTATTCAAATATGTAGGGCAATTGTACACTCTGGTTTGCCAGGGATGGCTGTGATTTATATGTGTTTTCTTGGCATGCTTATCAATAGGGGAAGCAGAACGAAGCCCCTTCATTCTTAGAAGTGTATTGAATGATAAATATACCTGGCTGCCCTGGCTTAATAACTCCATAGACCTCAAGTTTGCTTACTGCCTTTGTGCTTTGTTCTTTTGTCAAGATACCCATTTTGGAAGAAAACTTAGAAGGGTGTGCTCCAGAATGATTGTGGTTATTTCGGTCTAGATGGTGGGGTTATAAATGATGATACGTTCTTCATAGTGCTCATTTCTAATTTCCTACTGAATGAAAATGATTTTCTTATTAAAATCAAAACATGGAATAACAAATTTTCAGAAATTGCTTAATTTGAACAAAAATAAAAATCATGACTGTGTAATGGTGAAGCTTATCATTCAGGCTTCTGGGTTTCAGATTATACAAACTGACTATTTATTTCTGAAGTAGGTGGTGGACTAAAAGTGTGGGCAATGGGAGAGGCAGCAGCTGTGGGCACACCACTGGATCCGTCCTGGGACCATAGTACTAGATGTGCCTTGCCTCTGAAGCTGAGTCCTTCCAGTGAATTTCTCCTGTAGTTTTGCTGCTTGTGACTTTGAGACTTCTTCGGAGAGCTGCCACCAGTTGGGCGTGTTACAAGCTGAGCCTAGGCCTTGGGCCTGTGCCTTGACTGTCTGAGAGTCAGGACAGGCTGTACCTCCTGAGGCTCCTGGAGTGGGAAACAGTGCTTTAGCTGACTCCTGTGGAACTTTTCTCAGCATCTTTTCTCACCCAAGGGATGCTGATGATGGTTTTGTTACCTTGACTATTGATCAGTTAGGACTTTGAATGAGGCAATTATCACCTTTCAGGGGCCATCTGCATTGAGGTGAAAATGATTGTTAATTTTGCCACTAGTTGTTTATCCAAGTGATGCTACTTTGCTGTTGTTTACCCTGCATGATTCAGCCTTAGAAGCTTTTGTCATTTGTCTGGTTGGGGGAGTATGGAATAGTTGTTTTGACAAGGGAGCTGATATAGATATGTGCCTTGCCTTTAACTCTAGGTTATTTTGCTCATGAGTTGTGTCAAACTTAATAATACTGTAGCTTTTTTAGTGCTATAATTGTCAGACTCTACTGCTGCTTTTATTGCCTGTTTGTAAACATTTAAGTGTTTTCCCCTAAATCAGTCTTAAGAATTAAATGTTTATAATACACCTATAACCAAGCAGGAAAAATAGAACTATCTTGAGTTAATTGCCCTGGATGGTGCTTCCGTCCATTTTTCATGTTTGCCTTGCAGCTTTACCACATCACCCAGATGTCATGTCGGGGTGTAGACCCTCTCCCCATTCAGTCTTTGTGATAACTCTGCTTATCTGTCAGGGTATTCATGTTTTAAAGTATGTATCATGGTCACAGCAAAAGCTTTGTGGCCTCTTCTAAGTTTGTTTTTTCATTTTTCTAGTTAGTAGTTGAATTTGAGATTTAAGTAGTATTTAGAGTTCCTTTTAGAGATGAAAACTGTCTGGCCCCCAGAAGAATGATCAATTTAGACTGTTCACTCCTCTGAGGTTTGAGTTGTTTTAGTGAGGAAGATTTGTTTGATGAACAAGAATATTTGCATATTCTTCTCCTAGGAATTAGAACATGTCATTGAACCAAGTAAAGGTGTAATATGCTTTTCAGAATGTACTGAGAAGCTTGCATAATTTAGTGGATCTTTTATTAGTAGACTTGCAGTGGGGAGTTGGAATATGCAGGATGTTATGACAAATAATACTGGTTAGATTTTCTATTCTAATTTTTCTGATTAAAAAATCATCTGGCAACCTACAGAATGGTATTTCAGAACATCACACCTTTCCAGACAGCGTTTGGTAGGAAGCTGAGTTTGTGGGCTTTTGAGAGGTGTTGCATTTGCTGCCGCCACAATGTCTTGGGTTTCTAGTTGTCTTTCGGAAAACTGGTCGTGTATGGCATTCCGGCCTCTGGTCACTCTCCAGGCCCCGTGCCCATCTTGGGACAAACTTGACTTCATAGTATCACCAACGATAATTTAAATCCTTAAGCTAGTATCTATTGCTTTGGAGATTTATGTCATATTCTGCATCTTTCAGCACTGTATGAAACAGTGTTCCCAAACTAGTCTTCTATCTGTATATTTGTGGAGGTGGTTCATCGTGTCTTTTCATTTATTCAGTTTTTAAATAAAAGTCTTGAGATACTTCTTCTTTCTTGATTACTTAAATTTGGCATTTCACACCTGGTGCCCATGGAATCTTCTCTTTGCTCCTGTTGTTGGTTAGGGCCAAGTGATTTGCTCTTGTCTTTTCTTCTCTCTGGCAAATGAGCTACAGGACTTTGTAAAGGTAGTATCATTAAGGGGAATGGTGTTTGTTTTATGTGTCAAAGATTTATGAATTTCTCATCTTGGACCTGTCATTTACTAGGTGTGTTAACTCCTGTATTATTCTGAAATCTATTTCCTTATCTGTAAAATGGGAATAAAGCCTATATTTTTCCTTATACTATTATATCAGGAATGATAATACTGTATGTCAGTGAATTAGCTGCCTGTAAATGGTAATTTACACCATTATTTTATGCACCACCAAGAAAGAAAAATCACTGCTAATTAAGCTATATCATTGAAGATGTACTCTGTTAACAGAAACTACAAATGTGAAAAATTCTTATTAGAATAAATATGTGATGTGAAAACTCTACTCTCTATAATGCTGTCTGTGATATTTCAAAAACCACAATTCTAATAATGTTATTTCCTTGTCCTAAACTCCTGTAAGATAAAATCAACCCTTCATATGATAAACAGTGTCTAGCATAATATAGATCAGAGTGTGGCATCTACAGCACCTGAGTACTTGTTAGGAATGCACTGTCTCAGACCCTACTCCATTGCTATGGAATCCAAAACACAGAGATGGAACCCAGCAACTGTACTTTAACAACGTCTTGAGGAGACTGACGTATAGCTAAGTTTGAGAAGCACGGATCTAATTCAGACCTGTTTCAAGTTTCTTTCTGTTTACTCTTCTCTATTGTACCTATAGGTGTTAGTATAGAAGTACTCTAACTGCTGAAATATAAATGAGGTTCCCTCTCCTCAAGAAATTATCCCCCAGAGAATAGTACTGTGTAACATCTCTCATCTTAGAGGGAATTATCTCAATGACTTTGTTTTGAATAGCAAAGAATTCTTTGTGGTGACATAAATTGAAATGGTTTCAATCTTTGTTAGTTTTAGATAGTTTAGAATTCACTAGTAGAAATAATTTTTTAAAAGACATTTTAACACCTGCTTATTAATTATTTCTTACAGTTACAAATGTCGAATGTTTCTCATGCCTTTTAAAGATCATACTAAAAAGCAAACAATAAGTGATTGTGATGTAGAGAGGATATATTTGTATGTGTATAAAACCAACTGGAAAAGCTAACTGACATGAATGAGAATGAGTCATTAGTTTTGACTTGGAGAACATTTCTTTTGGCAATGTGTTACATGTTTAAAACGCACACGGGAGCACACACACAATCTCAGGCAACCTAGAAGTAAAAATGCTGCATTTCAGAAAACTGACTTTGGGCAAAATAAATGGCTTTACTGATTAGTACAATGGTAATAAAGGTGCATGCGATAAAGCATTTGAAATAAACTTGCTGTGTGAGAATGGGAAAAACAATCTTTCTAAATATCTATAACATGAATTTAAATATGTACTTGCATTAAAAAATTCAATGTTGTAAGTAAACATTTGACTATTTTATCTCGATTCCTACAAGTTGACAAAATTTTGGTGGGAGCATTTGCCAAATATTTAAGTTTCCAAAAAATTACATTACCCTGTCTGCCTCAAATGGTTTCCCACAAGCGTGTCTAATCTTTTGACTTCCCTGGGCCACATTGGAAGAAGAAGAATTGGCTTGGGACACACATAAAATGCACTAACACTAACGATAGCTCATGAGGTTTAAAAATTGCAAAACTAATGTTTTAAGACAGTTTGTCAGTTTGTGTTGGGCCTCATTCAAAGCTGTCCTGGGTCACAAGCAGCCTGTTAGACAGGCTTGGTCTAACACCTCTTTCTTCTTGTATAATTCTTTTGCTCTTTGAAACTGTTTTACCATCTTCTCTATGTCTGTGATGCCCTCATTTCTTACCCAACCTGAGATTAAGAATACCTTTCTTTTCTTGCCGCATATAGCATGTGGTGAATCTTACATCAGCATATCTATCTTTGTTGCATTGGTGCTTTTCTGCTTGCTGATTTTCTTCTAACGTGTAAGTTATTTTAAGGCTGCCTCTCCAACGCAGTACATAGCCAAGTGCTTAAGAGCATGGGCTTTGGCTGGGCGCGGTGGCTCATACCTGTAATCCCAACACTTTGGGAGGCAGAGGCAGGTGGATTGCCTGAGCTCAGGAGTTCGAGACCACCAGGGCAATGTGGTGAAACCCCATCTCTACTAAAAATACAAAAAAATTAACCAGGTGTGGTGGGATGCACTTGTAGTCCCAGCTACTTGGGAGGCTGAGGCAGAGAATCACTTGAGCCCCAGAGGTGAAAGTTGGTTACAGAGTAAGACCCATTATTAAAAAAAAAAAAAAAAAAGGCATGGGCTTTGTAGACAGTCTTTGTTTGAAGGATGGTTTAGTTACTATTTAGTTTTATAACACTGGGCAAGTTACTTAATCTTTCTCAGTCTCTGGAAATTAATAATAATTTGTGTGTTGCATTATTTTATAGATCGAAGTGGCACATAGTAAGCATCACTGTAGCCTATTACTAAATTTTGTCTTCACGGTGTTTAGCACATCGTAGAGATCCAAGACATACTTGTTGTTTTTTTGAGACAGAGTCTTACTCCGTCACCCAGGCTGGAGTGCAGTGGCATCATGTTGGTTCACTGCAACCTCTGTTTCCTGGGTTCAAGTGATTCTTCTGTCTCAGCCTCCCGACTAGCTAGGATTACAGGCACCAACCACCATGCCCAGCTAATTTTTATATTTTTAGTAGAGAAGGGGTTTCACTATATTGGCCAGGATGGTCTCGAACTACTGACCTCGTGGTCTGCCCACCTTGGCCTTCCAAAGTGCGGGGATTACAGGCATGAGCCATCGCGCCCGGCCCAGGAAATATTTTTTAAATGAGATAGTATAATTTTCTCTAATGATCTGTGAGTAGACTGAAAAGCAATAGCAGTTCATCGATGAAATATTAGTATACATTTCAAAAATCTTATTTACTAGTTAATATATTTGCATTGTTTTAAATAGTATTTAATTGTTCCTTTGTTTAAACAAACAAAAAACACCCACAATTTCATCTTCTAGTGGCAACTACTCGTATAAATCTTTGTAGTCTTTGTCTTACCTACTTTTTCTTTTTACATAATTCAAATTACTAAAATAATCAGTCTCATTTACCTTATTATAACTGGTGTAGCAAAAGTGTTCTTAATGTGAATCTTTTTAAAACAGGGACTTGGCCGGGCGCGGTGGCTCACGCCTGTAATCCCAGCACTTTGGGAGGCCGAGGCGGGTGGATCACGAGGTCAAGAGATCGAGACCATCCTGGTCAACATGGTGAAAACCCGTCTCTACTAAAAATTAGCTGGGCATGGTGGCGCGTGCCTGTAATCCCAGCTACTCAGGAGGCTGAGGCAGGAGAATTGCCTGAACCCAGGAGGCGGAGGTCGCGGTGAGCCGAGATCGCGCCATTGCACTCCAGCCTGGGTAACAAGAGCTAAACTTCGTCTCAAAAAAAAAAATAAATAAATAACAGGGACTTAAATTTTGTATAAATCATGAAAAAATACTTAATTGGGCCATATTTTAATAACAATATTGTTATATTGTAATCCCATAGGGCTGGGATTACAGGCCTCAGCCACTGCACCTGGCCTAATTTTTTATTTTTAATAGAGATGGGGTTTTGCCATGTTGGCAAGGCTGGTCTTTAACTCCTGACCTCAGGTCATCCTCCCACCTTGGCCTCCCAGAGTGCTGGGATTACTGGTGTGAGCCACCGTGCCTGGCCATCTTTTTTTTTTTTAATTGGGAGAGAGAATTGAAAAGGGTCTGATTTTCTTAATGGTTATTAGAACCATTTTTATTTCCTTTTGCAGTCTTTTCATTTTAGTCTTAGATTGCAAGTGTTTGAATAATGACAATCTCCTAAGTAGAAATTTTTATTGCCAATTTTGTTTTACTTTTGTACTTAAAAACTCTTTGCAAACTTAATCTTAAAAACAAATTTTAGTGTGGGTGCTGTGGCTCATGCCTTGACCTCTTAAAGCAGTTGGATTATAGGCAAGAGGATTGCTTCAACTCAGGAGTTCAACACCCCCCCAGGCAACATAGGAAGACCCCATTTCTACAATAGGTAAAATTTTCTGGGTATGGTGACAAGTGCCTATCTGTGGTTCCTGCTACTCAAGAGGCTGAGGTAGGAGGATTGCTAGAGCCCAGGAGTTCAAGGTTACAGTGAATTATAATCATACCACTGTACTCTAGATTGGGCAACAGAGTAAGACTTATCAAAAGAGTAAACAGCCTACAGATTGGGAGAAAATATTTGCAAACTATGCATCTGACAAAAGTTTAGTATCCAGCATCTCTAAGGAACTTAAACAAATTTGTAAGAGAAAAAAGTGGGCAAAGGATATAAACAGACACTTTTCAAAAGAAGACATATATGGGGCCAATAAGCATATAAAAAAAAGCTCAATATCTCAGATCATTAGAGAAATGTAAATCAAAACCACAGTGAGATACTATCTCACATCAGTTAGCATGGATATGATTAAAAAGTCAAAAAATAACAGTTGTTGGCGAGCTTGCGGACAAAAGGGAACATTTATACACTGTTGGTGGGAGTGTAAGTTAGTTCAGCCACTGTGGACAGCAGTATGGTGATTCCTTGAAAACCTAAAAGCAGAACTACCATTTGACCCAGCAATCTTATTACTGGGTATATACCCAGAGGAATATAAGTCATTCTACCGTGAAGGCACATGCACATGAATGTTCATTGCAGCACTGTTCACAATTGCAAAGACATGGAACCAATTTAAATGCCCGTCATTGACAGGTGGGATAAAGAAAATGTAACACTACGCAGCCATAAAAAAGAGGAGATCATGTATTTTGAGGGAACATAGATAGACCTGGAGGTTATTATGTTTAGCAACTGAATGCAGGAGCAGAAAACTAAATACCACATGTTCTCATTTGTAAATGGGAGCTAAATGATAAGAACTCATGAACACAAAGAAGGAAACAGACACTGGGGTCTACTTGATGGGGATGGTGGAAATAGGGAGAAGAGCAGAAGAAATAACTATTGGGTACTGGGCTTAATACCTGGGTCATGAAATAATCTGCACAACAGACCCTCGTGACACAAGCTTACTTATATAATAAACCCTGCACATGTGCCCCTCAACCTAAAAGTTAAAATAAAAAAGTATATTTTATTTTTAATGAATTCAAGAATATTGTATTTATAGTAATAACAATATGTTGGCTGCCATAAACAATGATTTTCGATAATAATTGTATACTTTTTTGACTGAAAAATTGTTTATTTTCTAGAAATAAATTCCTTAGAATCATAAGATACGACAGATCATATAAATTTCTGAGACAAAAATCACAAGATTTTTCACACATATTGCCCAGTTGTTTTAACAGTTGATATTTGTCAACATGTGAGTGTCCATTTCAGCATTCCTTTATCTGTGTATATGATTGTCTTTAAAAACTGGGACAGATGTGAAAGGTGAAGCAAGGGCAGGCACCTCATTGGTATAAATGTCCTTTATAGGAAAAGAAATCTAGTCTCTGGGTAAATCTTTTAAACTTCCTGTCTTTTTTCCTTCATCCTGTTTATGTGTGCTGAAGTAATCTTTCTAAAGCACATGGACGATTTTGCTCCCCCTAGCCCCCATCTACTGCGTACGTGCCTTTCTGCCGATGTGAGAGCCTGGCAGTTGTGGTCTCCAGTGTGGGTGTCCACTACCTTTGCAGCTGAGTTGGTTGTATTCGACATGTGCTCTGCTGCTGCCCAGCTGGTGGGGTGCAGCTGCTTGTTGGCCCTTTGTTCTCGTTACTGCTCCCTCTACCTGAAGTGCTCCGGCCTCCATCTCTGTCAAGTCTTCCACACCCTCCAAATACATCTTAGGTATCCTTCTCATTTGTACCTTTCTGTTTTATTAAAGGACTCTGTGGTTTTGGTTCCTCTTATCCTCAGGCATTCTTGCTTTGCTTAGGCTGAGCATCACAGTGTCCAGCTGGCAGACCTTGATCGTTCCTGCCTTAGTGTTTCGAGGATAGAAGAGGCACTAATTCTTCCTTTACAAAATGTCTTCCCCACTGCTGGCTAAAATCTACCTATTTGTCAGACCCAGTTAAATCCCACGTCTTCTTAAAACCTTCTTGTGTGATTAAGTTCTCCTCATTTCCATCAGAACCACTTAGTACTTAAAATAAAAACTGTCGTGCAGTTTTTACCTTGACTCCTGGACTAGATCCCTGGGACAGCGACTCCGGCTTCACTGTAGCTTTTATCCCACCCCCACTCCCCCCGCAACCCACTGTCTACCCCGCCTCTGGCTGAACACAGTGGTACAAGTTCTTACTTGAAAGTATATTGAGATCTTTTTTCTCTGTATATGATTGTTTGATATTTCTCAGCTCTTAACCTCAGTTCTCTACAGTAGTGTTGTCTAACCAGGACTTACTCCTACTTTATGATCGTCCTGTAACCTGACTCTAGAATTTTATCTCTGTGCTCCTCCTTCATCTGTTGGGGGCACTGTGGAAGGAGAGGGAGAGATAACCTCTACCATAGTCAAGATAAAAGATACATATTTGATATAACAAAGAGGACATTTGTAAATGTCTGGATTTTTTTATGTTAGCACAAAAAGGATGGTCCTTTTTTTTTTTTTTTTGAGATGAAGTCTCGCTCTGTCTCCCAGGCAGGAGTGTAGTGGCATGATGTCGACTCACTGCATCCTCTGCCTCCAGGGTTCAAGTGATTCTCCTGCCACAGCCTCCCAAGTAGCTGGGACTACAGGTGCATGCTACCAAACCTGGCTAATTTTTGTATTTTTAGTAGAGATGGGGTTTCATCTCATTGGCCAGGCTGGTCTTGAACTCCTAACTCGTGATGCGCCCACCTCGACCTCCCAAAGTACTGGGATTACAGGTGTGAGCCACTGTGCCCGGCCTAAAGGATGGTCTTTTTAAAGCAGTAAGTATCCCTTCAAAATTTTGGGTGGTTTTGTGTGCTTTATCTGTTGGGCTGAACTCACTGCAGTTCGCTGAACTCATTGTTGGCTCTCTTGGGCCAGCCTTTTTTAAAACAGCTAGCTGTGGTGTTTGTACCATTTCATTCCGGCTTCAATTTCATGGTGAGAAAGTAGCAGAGAGATCACTACTTCTGTGAGCAGTAGTTATGATGCAGGGCTTTTCTTGGCCTCTTCATTGTACTAGTAACAGGGTCTCCCTGTTTACTCAACCTGCCCTGCTCAACCCTTGAGGGAGGGAGCGTGTGAGTGAGTGAGTGTGGGATCTGGATGGCTGCTCCAGGCACCGACACAGGAACAAGCTCTCCTGGCATCCAGGTCAGGGTGCCTGGGACCCTGAAACCCCAGAGTGCGTGTTACAGTGCTCTCTTATTTCCGCGTCTGCAGACAGCAGTGTGTTATCAGCTCATTTGGCCCCTTGCCGTGGCGCCTGGGTGAGGGTGCCTGTGACCCTGAGGCCCAAGAGAGTGCTCTCTTAGTTCTGCTGTCTGCAGACAGCAGTGTGTTAGCAGCTCAAATGCCCCCTTGCTTTGTTGTGTGGGGCGTCTACCCTTCACTGGTGAGGACAAAGGGCTGGTGTGACAGCCTTTTTGGGTACCCACACCTGGTGGGCCCCAAGCCCTTGTCCAGCATCCTAGAAGAATGAGGTTGTGTGGACAGTTCAAGGATGGTGAATGTGGAGAATTTTATTGAGTGATCAAAATAGCGCTCAGTGGAGAGGGGAGCTGGAAAGGGAACGGGAAAGGCACATCTTCCCTGAAGTAAGGTCGTCTCTCCCCTGAGGTCTGGCTGTGTCTCCCTCTATCTAATGAGTGTGGGGTCTTTATAGGCACAGGATGGCGATGGGGGTGGGGTGGGCCTAAGTAGTTTTAGAAAAGGCAATATTCTATTGGTAAAAAGGCATATTCAGAAAGAACCAATCAGACGAGAGCAAACAGGAACAGAAATTCTCACTTTGGGCTGTGGGTTTCAGGCTGTTTTTTGTTTTTTTTTTTTGGCTTGAATGTGGGGTTTCACTGAGTATCTGCCCCTATCTGTCTGGGCATTTGGCTGCCTCCTGTCACTATTGGTTATAGTTAATATTATCAGAAACTGAAATGTTTCCATATGAAAAATGATATGTCTGTGCATGTCAGTTTGACTCCCGATTTTTTTTAAAAAAAGGTGTTCTGGCATAATCTTTCTACATTTTTACATTAGGCCCATTACATTACATCTAATGAATGTTTTATTTTATTGTTCAACTTTGCATTAGTATCCAGAAATCAGAATTTCAGCAATTTCTCTTTAAAACAACATCTTTTATGAAATGTAATTTCAGAAAATTGAGTTGATGTGCTTTCTTTATACAGCTTCAGATGGAAATTTTCTAAACGATATTTGAAGAATCTAAATTCAGCCACTGTACTATTCTCATGACAGCCAGTTAATTTTCCAGATATACTGAGATTTTTCCATTCTTTGTATCGCTTTTTTCATATGAAATTAGGAGATTGGGCTGAGTGCCATGGCTCACATCTCTAATCCCAGCACTTTGGGAGGCTGAGGCAGGATTGGCTTGAGCCCAGGAGATGGAGGTTGCAGTTAACCAAGATTGTAGCACTGCAACCCACCCTGGGCAACACAGTGAGACCCTGTCTCAGAAAAAAAGAAATTAGGATATTGGTTTGCACCATTTATTCTTCTATTATTAAAACCTTCCTTTTCTAAATAGTGGATTAGAAATAATAATAAAAATTACATTATTTGAAGTCTTACCCTTGTCAGTTACCTTCTCCCCGTTCCCCCCCCCCCCCCCCCCCCGCCGAATAATACTCTATTTTGTGGATATACTGCATTTGTTTTATCTGTTCATCAGTTGATAAACATTTGGGTTGTTTTTACTTTTTGAATGTTTTGAATATTGTGACTGAACATTCATGTACATGTTTTTGAGTGAATATATGTTTTTATATCTTACTGGATAAATAACTAGAAGTAAGATTGCTGGGTCACATGATAACTCATATGTTTGAAATTTTCTGGAACTGCCCGAGTGTTGTCCAAAACAGCTGAGTAATTTTACATTCCTCCCTGCAGTGTAAGAAATTTTTAATTTCTCAGGATCTTCACCAGTAGCTGGGACTACAGGCACACGCCACCATGCCCAGCTAATTTTTTGTATCTTTAGTAGAGCCGGAGTTTCACCATGTTGACCAGGATGGTCTCCATCTCTTGACATCGTGATCCACCCGCCTCGGCCTCCCAAAGTGCTGGGATTACAGGCGTGAGCCACCGCGCCTGGCCCTGTTAGCATACTTTTAATTGTAGTTATCCTACTGGATGTGAAGTGGTATTTCATTGTGGTTTTGATTTGCGTTTCTCTAATGGCTAATGATGTTGAGCCATCTTGTCATGTGCTTTTTGGCTACTTGTATGTCTTTTTTGAGGAATATCCATTCAGACCCCTTGATTATTTTTAAATTGTGTCTTTTCACAAAGACATAAGAATGATGCAGTTGACTTTGGGGACTTGGGGGAAGAGTGGAATAAAAGACAGCATATATGGTGCAGGATATACTGCTAGGGTGATGGGTGCACCAGGATCTCACAGGCCACCACTAAAAAGAACTTATTCATGTAACCAGATACCTCCTGTACACCAGTAACTTAAAGAAAAAAAATTTAAAAATTGTGTATTTTGCCTTTTTTATTACTTAGTGAAGAGTTTTTTGCTTTGTTACTTGGTTTGAGAATTAAGTTTGTTGGGAGAGAAGGACCAAGCAGTGGTTTATGGTTCCCATTCTCTCTGCTAAGATGTTTCCAGTAATCTGACACACAAGGGCCAGAGGGTGCCAGCAGTGAGAAATGATTTGCTGCTGAGCAGATGAAAGAAATCATTTTTTGCTCTTTCTTCTGTTTTTGGAGACGGTCTTGCTCTGTCACCCAGGCTGGAGTACAGTGGTGTAATCTCGGCTCACTGCAACCTCTGCCTCCCAGGTTCCAGGCCTGCTAATTTTTCCATTTTTAGTAGAGATGTGGTTTCTCCTTTTTGGTCATGGCTGATCTTTAATCCTTACCTCAAGTGGTCCACACACCTTGGCCTTACAAAGTGCTAGGATTACAGGTGTGAGCCACCGTGCCTGGCCAGAAATCTATGCTGTCTTATCCTTGTGTCTCAAAGTATATTCTTTGGTTACAATCCTGAACTTGAAAAAAGTTTTTTTCTTTCTTTCTTTTAAAGAGGGAGGTTTTGGCTATGTGTGGCTTGGATATCTTTTTAAAATATGAATTTTGGTTGGGCACAGTGCCTCCTGCCTGTCTAGCACTTCAGAAGGCTGAAATGGGCAGATTACCTGAGGTCAGCAGCTCGAGACACCTGGCCAACATGACAAAACCCCATCTCTACTAAAAATACAAAAATTAGCGAGGCGTGGTAGCGTGCATCTGTAATCCCAGCTACTCGAGAGGCTGAGGCAGGAAAATTCACTTGAACCTCGGAGGTGGAGGTTGCAGTCAGCTGAGATCGAGCCACTGCACTCCAACCTAGGTGACGGAGTGAGACTCTGTTTAAAAAAAACAAAACAAAACATTAACTTTATTTCTTTCTTGAGCATATATATAATGTGTTTTTAAATCAAGCAAAATATATCTTCTCTTTTATTTATTGGGAAGTATATGATAGTTCCATAAATGTTTCATAGACAAATTTATTTTATGTTTATTTTATTGAAAAATAGATTTAATATTTTGAGATGATTATTAATATATTTTGGAAGTCTCTAGGTTCCTAGACTTAACAGAATTTCTTGGTAGTAACAAGCTGTATTTTAAAGATAATTTTTTTAGCACAGTTTCCAACTTTTAAATTCTAAGCAGCATTGTTCAGTAGAACTTTCTGTGATTTTCTGTCCAGTCTGGTAACCCACACAAGTGGCTGTTGAGCAGGTGAATTATGGCTAGTAAGACTGATGTGCTGAATCTTTGTTTGGTTATTTTTAATTTAAATAGCCGAGTGTGTCTGGCTACTTTATAGGACAGCGTAAGTCTAGAACCCCAATAACCCTCTTTTACTTTTTTTTTTTAGTGTAAGTTTAGACATTTTCTAAGGAAAAGCATAAGATACTTTAGCAAAAAAATTTACTGAATTTATTTACTATTTTCTCTATGGTCTTAAGAGTGCTTGTTTTTTAGAAACAGCCCGTTAAACTTTATACATACAATTAAAGTTATATCTCTGTCTGTAATTGCAATGTAAAAAATGACTGGGTAGATTTTCACCAAATTTACAAGGTTTTGGATGATCTCAGTAAAAATATAGGATATGTGTCATACTTAAAAGTGGCTTTGTGGGCTGGGCGCGGTGGCTCACGCCTGTAATCCTAGCATGTTGGAAGGCCGAGGTGGGTGGATCACCTGAGGTCAGGAGTTCAAGACCCGCCTGGCCATCATGGTGAAACCCCAACTTAAAAAAAAAAAGTGGCTTTGTTGGGAGTATGATGGTCATCCTTGATTGGAGAGGCTAGCTGATGATTTGGCAGCTCTGCCGTACTTTATTAAGGACATGGAGGGAGCAACTATTGCTTTTATGTATGGGTCATAAATAGGAAGTTACTAAGGCAGGCTATTTTATCTGCTGGTTGGCAGCTAACTGCAGCTTGCTCCAGCGTTAGTAACCGATATGGTTCTCCTAATATGTATTGAAAGAGAATAGTTGCTAACCTTAAATAAAATAGATCTTAAGAAGATAGATCCTTTATAGGCAGAAAAGCAAGGCAGATTTTATTGACAATGGTTTCTTTTTAAATTTATGTATATATAAACACATACATTGTGTGTGTGTGTGTGTGTGTGTGTGTGCGTGTGTGTAATATATAGAGAGAGATTGGGGGGATCTCACTATGTTGCCTAGGCTGGACTGAAGTGATCTAAACCTTCTTGGCTCAAGTGATCCTCCCACCTCATCCTTCCAAGTAGCTCTGACTGTGGGCATGTGCCACTGTGCCTGGCTTACAGTTTTGTGATGGTGGCAGTCTTCTAGGTAAATTTAACTGTTATTAACATGATTAATGAAAGCTCAGTATGGAAAGGGAAATCTTTGATTTAATATTTTAACGTCTTTTTTTTGTTTGAACTCTTGTGTGTCTTGAGATTCGGGCTTTTTAATCATGAAAGTTTAACAAACAAATGCACTCATTTTGGGGCCAATGGGAATGTTTTGTTCACTTTGAATAGTAACTGAATATACTAAATTCATGAAATAAAATAAAAATGAATTTCATGATGTATTTTAACTGACAGGTTGGAGTTTGATTTCGAATTCTAAATGTTCTAAAATGGAAGATGAGGGCAAACTGAAACTTGAGCCGACATTAACCAAATGACAAGTAAGAAATGTAATTTACTGGATAATTAGAATATCTTGAAATTATTATTACTTTTATTTTAGACAGTTTTGCTTTAGTTACCCAGGCTGGAGTGCAGTAGTGCGATCTCAGCTCACTGCCACCTCCACCTCCCGGGTTCAAGTGATTGTCCTGCCTCAGTCTCCCGAGTAGCTGGGATTACGGGTGTGTACGTACCACCGTGTCTGGGTAATTTTGTATTTTTAGTAGAGACAGGGTTTCACTACATTGGCCAGGCTAGTCTTGAACTCCTGACCTCACGTGATCTGCCCACAGCAGCCTCCCAGAGTCCTAGGATTACAGCCATGAGCCACCATGCCCAACTTAAAATTATTTTTGTGTAAAGGTTACAGATTCTGAATTCCTAAAAGTAACTCTAACAAAAGTGATACTGTATGACCTTTATGGAGTAAATTGTAAAATTTTATTAAAGGGCATAAAATCACTGTTGAATGAATATATATATTCATAAAATATAAATACTTAAAAATATAGAATGGGGCTGTTTAATATGGTACAGATGTTACTTAAAAATCTCTAAATTCAGCATATGTGTGTAATTCAATCTAAAATAATTAACTGCTGGGGCAATTGGTCATCCATATGAAATGAACTAAAACCAGAGCTCTTTTAGAATTTAATAAAAAATTACAGGTGGGGAATATATATCTAAATGTGCATATTTGAACATATGCATAACCTGCTCCTTAAGACCCTTGAGCAGCATCTTTCCTATATTTTGTATGACTGAAGGCATATACAGATCTATTCACACACAACTGAAATGTTTCAAGAAACAAAACATTTACTGCATGAAGCACACTTAGGTATTTTATACTTTTATTTCATTTTTATTTTTAAAATGGTGTGTATTGATGTTGCTTTCTGTGTATAGCTTGACAAAGATTAGCTTCAAGAAACTCTTGTGTGTGCAAGGAGAGATGTGTGTGGAAATTTTAGCTCACGCCTGCAAGTGTTTCATCTCTAGTGGCAGAGGAAGATATGTATGTGGTTAATGAAAATGCAAGTGGAACCCAGTAAGTGCTATAGTTGGGATCTGTGAGGGATACAGACAATTCACAGGGAGTCAATAAGGCTTGAGTTGATTGTTGAAAGAAGAGTAGAATCTGCCTAAAATAAAGAAAAATGGCTTTTTATGAGGTAGATGACACAAGGTTGAGCTGAGATGGGAGACATTTAATTTACTCCAGCACTTGGGCAGGGAAGTATGTATGTCAGGGACAAAGTGCAAAGGAACAGCCTTCATTTCTTTGTTCTGTCTGGGTTACTAAAATGTGGAAAGATTCTGTGACTTTCTGGTCAGTATATTAGGAACCCCTGTGGAGGCTTTAGAAAAAGGATCTGGAATGCAGTGACAAAGAATAGTTGCAATTGGGCTTTTTGCAGCTGAAGAGATGACAAGATCTTTTTTGGATTTACTGCCCTTGAGCCCAGTCTTTACAAATGCAGGTTGTGAGAGCTTTGGTCCCAATATGACGTTTCTGGACTGGGGGCCCTGGGCTGGGGCCCTGGACTGTATGCAGTCAGCGGTCAGCAGGGCCACTTCATCTTACTTCTTATTTTTCACAAAGAGAAATTGCCTCAGTAGTGAAAATTTCTTGTGTGTCATTTGTGCCTTTTCAAAAACTAAAACTTAAAAAATGTTATTGAATAAATGTGAAAGCAAATAGATAATGCCTGATTCATATCAGGTATTAGAGTTTAGCGGGGTTTTTTTTTTTTTCCGACCGGTAAAATTATAAATTTCTCTGTGCTAATTCCAGTGTCGTTCCACAGACTTCTCCATGAGGTCAGGGGCCTTATCATTCTTTTTCATGTTGAAACAGACACAGAACTTAATAATAAATGGCCGGTGTGGTTATATTTACCGTAAGTGTAAGTCTTTCTGAATTATGTTTTAAAATTAATGTTATGAATTGAATTTCTATATTTATACCAGATTGATCTTTCTCAAAAATGTAACTAATGGTGAAAAACTTTTAAAGAATGCTTTGGCACTACAATGTTTAAAGCGTTGCTCAGAGTATATGCTACAGTAGGCAAAAATAGAAGTTTAAAACTTACCAATGATTTTGTGATTAAAAAATTGTTTTCTGCTTAAAATGCTTAAATTGTTAGACTGTTGTCTTCAGTTATTGTTTGGTCAAATTTTACTTCAGATTTAAACCTTTGATTATAGTACCTTTTTTTTTTTTTTTTTTTTTTTAAATTGAGACAGTTTCGCTCTTGTTACCCAGGCTGGAGTGCAATGGTGCAATCTCGGCTCACTGCAACCTCCGCCTCCTGGGTTCAGGCAATTCTCCTGCCTCAGCCTCCTGAGAAACTGGGATTACAGGCATGCGCCACCATGCCCAGCTGATTTTTTTGTATTTTTAGTAGAGACGAGGTTTCACCATGTTGATCAGGATGGTCTCAATCTCTTGACCTCGTGATCCACCCGCCTCGACCTCCCAAAGTGCTGGGATTACAGGTGTGAGCCACCGCGCCCGGCCAATTATAGTACTTTTAATATTTTCATAAAAAGAAACTTTACTTGTTAATAAAGTTACAAGTTATTGTAAGGAAGAAATCTTCTCTTGTTGGTTGGATGTTTCTATTAAAGTGTGTGCAAAAGCCCATCAGAGGCAGTTACTGCCAATAAAGATTCTTCCTGTTGTTGAGAGTGTTATTTACACAGAATTTTGTAAAGCAGCTTGGCATTATATTTGGTTTTAAAATGTGTATAATGTTTGATCTGGCACTTTTACTCCTGGTACTGTGTGCTAACAGTTTAATTAGTGAAGTATAGACTAAGATGCGTGGTTAAAGATGTTTTTTTTTCACAGACTATACAATCTTCCCAAGACTGGAAACAAAGGAATGGTTCAATAATTTTGATAGACATGTAAGGTGAAGGGCCTGCTAAAGTGATATTTTACAGCATTTTTAATGATTGGAGAAGATGTTTATGAAAAGAGTGATTTCAGATTATATCTGGGTAAAAATTGTGAGGAAATACATCAAGTTATTTTGCTTTTTCTGTGAATACTAGGGCTGTAAAGAATTAGTTTGCTTATAGCCCTGTGACTTACAGATAATGAACAAGTATTATTTTGTTTATCTGAAGAAAAATACTACTTTTCAAGCAGAAAAGTGACCAGTTGTATGTTTATTTTGGAGAGTTAGCTCTGTTAAAGGAAGATGGGTTGAATGGGGAGGGGAATGTGGCACCACAGATAAATGGCAAAGGGTGCGGTTTGGACTGTTTTGGGGAAGGGGTTATATTATAAGGGAGACACCATAGGAGAAGGAGCATTTTGTTTCTGGGGTGGAAATAGAGGCAGTAGTGGCAGAATACTCCGTATTGCTGACCTTGATGGATAGCTGTGGCTGGGGCCGTAGTAGCATTTGGCTTTGGTGTGAAACTGGTTTGAGATCCCAGAAAAAATGTAGAGGCTTTTGTAAATCAGACCATCGGGCAGTGTAGATTGTTGTCCGGATCCAAAGAAGGGCATGAGGGCTGTTGTAGCTGGACAAAGAATAAGGTTGGTGAGAAAAGTAGATATCACTTGCTCAAAGTCACAGGGTTCGTAACTGATGCAGCCGGAAGCTCTCAACTCTGTACTTTTCAAATTCTAGTGACAGGATTGAAATATTATTACTTAGTAAGAAAAGCATATAACAGGAGCAGTATACAAGTCCCTCACAATCACTCAACTCAGGATTTTTCAGCTTTATGAAGGGTATTTTGGGATGTAACCGCATTACAAGTTGAGTAGTATCTGTAATATGCTTTAGAGATTTTTGTCAAAAATTGGTGTATGGGTTTAGTAAACCTTTTTCTTAGAAACAGTTAACTCACATGAAATTTATTTTCTGATTCTACCAAGTTAAATACTAATATTTTTTGAAGTAATGATTTATAATTTATTTTTTCATTTTTACTCTTATTTATCTCCAATACCAAAACATTATTGTATAACTCTTCCTGCTACTGACTCCACTTTTTGAAAGGATTAGACTATTTTACTTTTCCTTTAAAGCATTTTAAACAATTCAAGATGCCTTCTGAAACAAATGAGACACTTCCTGGGATGACATCAAATCAGGACTGGGGGTCAGTGTCTTGATGGGAAAAAAAAATGATTTAAGTGAGTTGTAGTGAAAACAATATAATGACATTCACCTGGAATGGTATGTTAGTTTTAGATTATTTTGGTTGTTCATTTCATATACTAACCAACAATTAAAAGACTTTATTTTAGCTAAGTATTACAAGCCAGACTGTTAAAATCATAAGTGGATCTAAGAATTAGGAAAAATAAAATTACTTATTCTATATATAAAATATTAATTTTATAGCCACATTTAAACTGCACTATTTTTTTCCTATGTTTAGTTTTTGTCTGCTTATTTTGAAAACATTAATCATTTGATTAAAACTCTTATTTCATTTTTTATGATTAAGTCAGATATTATTTAAGTTCTTAAACTTGCCCCTACTAAGTGTAGTGATGAATAGGTTATTTGGCTTATATACCTCAAAGTCAAGTGTATACTGGTTAGGAATTTTTGCCTGTTCTTGCTGCCAGTTTGTGGCTGAGTGATTAGCAAGATTCTTTACTCATGTAATACATAGAAATATTATCTCCACTAAATAAATAGAATTTTATGTGCTTTTACACAGCAGCTATGTGGAAAAGAAAGGACTAGGAAATAGTATTTTTAAAAACTGTAAATTTGAGTGACGTTTTTAAAGTTTAGGAGCAATGTCAGATTGATAAGAATATTAGATTATAGGCTTAATAATTTACAAAGTATTAGGCATATACTTTTTCACTTGTGATTTTTCATCCAGTATCTATTATTTAATGTCTAAGTAAGGAGCTCTACTAAGTACACAGGGACTAAGGCACAGTCTGTTCTCAGGCACGTACCTAGCATCATATCTAGTAAATAGGAATTGGCTTCTGGCGCTTGAAAGCCTGAAAGGATCTTGGATATATAGGAGCAGACCCTAGTGAGTAAAACATAAATCTTCTTGCCGATCAGTAGTTTTAAAGGGAAGGGTGAAAAAAGCAATTCTATTATAACGATATATGGGCCTGGCCTGAGTAGGGCTATTCAGTTTCTCCTGTGAAGAATTCTCCGTATTCCTGTCCAGGGCAGAGACAGGAGCTGGACATATGTTCTGGGAGCAGAGTGGAGTAAGGAGACTAAGATTCTGCCCCGATTCTAACTGTTCATCATGAAGACTGTCTCTTAGCCCAATACTTTATCTCCTTGTGCCTAATGTCTCCAAAATGTCCTGTCTTCTGCTTTGGAAAGGATTGTGATCTGGTTATACCGGAGGTGGGCGTGTCCGGAGAATGCACCACCCACTCCATCCAACCAAGCTGTGTGTCTCCAGCAGCTTGTCTTCCCCTAAAATGTCTCCCCAGTCTCTGGTTGTAGTGCTGAAGCTCTTGTGGTCCCAGGGTGTACTACTTTCTGGTCAGTATTTCTGCAGCCATTTTTGGTTATAGCTGCTTATGTTCTTCCTAGTTGTCACCTCTTCTTTATTCTCATTGTTTTTTAAAAAAAATTGTTGAATTTCTTGTTCCTTGATTTTTTTCTTTGTTCTTTGTTCTTTGGGGTTTTCTTCTTTTCTTTTTAACTAGGAAGGAGAGAAGAAAAATGAATAGAATTGATCAGTCATATTTAAGGTGTTACCCAGTCCCCAGTCATGCTTAAATTAAAACTCCCTTAGGCATGGTTTTCTGAGTTGGAACTCTAAATACATTGTGGCGTGATTATTTATATTTTAATAGAATTCACTGAAAATTAATTGTACTTGACTTGTAGATGATTGAAAACTGTGATCCATGCAATAACTTCTTAGGAAACAAAGTTTATTAAAAGCACAGTTCTTTTTGATGAAACATTTTGAACCATTAAAAATTCTTATTAATAAAAAAATAAAATTCTTATTTCTGTCTGCCTTTCTTTACCTATGTCTTTCTGTGTCTACTTTTCTTACTTGGGTTTGGACCATAAACACACTTTAGTGCATTGACAATCAACACCTATTAGAGATGGTAATGATTCCTTGGAGCATTGATTCCTAACCATGGGTGTGTATCAGTTACCTGGTGACATGCTCCCTGGCTACATTCCTGACCTACTGAGTCAGAATCTCCTGATTCTCACTTTTGCATTTTGATAAACTTCCACTTAATTGTGCTGTGTAGTCCTATTTGAGAACTATTGTGTTACAGCTTCCAAAATAAATAGATTTAATTTTGTGTTGCATTTTATTTCCTAGCAAATAAACTTCAAATTCTTCATCCCAGGGGTCAAAATCTGATCTCATCCTTTCTAGCACATCTGCCAATATTCTCCTTTGGTTATGCCAGCAGAAGTGGTTGAGCCTTTTCCTTCTGCTGTACCTACTGCTGCTTAGGCTGTCAGGTTCTACTGCTTCAAACGCCCTTTCCCAGCTAGATCTCTTGACACCTTTTCCTTCATCTTAGATCTCCTCAATCTTCTCTCCTTTCTTTGAGCATTTTTAGGCACACAGCCAGCCGGAGAGAACATGTATACTTTTCCACATGTTTTGTTTTTGTTATTGTAACTCCTGGGAATTATACAGGAGACTGGAAATTGTATATATGTTGAATATGCATTGAGTTAATTAAAGAAATAATGTTGGCTGGGCGCAGTGGCTCGTGCCTGTAGTGCCAGCACTTTGGGAGACCGAGGCAGGTAGATCACGAGGTCCGAGACCAGCCTTACCAATATGGTGAAACACCATCTCTGCTAAAAATGCAAAAATTAGTCAGGTGTGGTGGTGGGCGCCTGTAATCCCAGCTACTCAGTAGACTGAGGCAAGAGAATCACTTGCACTCAGGAGGCCGAGGTTGCAGTGAGCCAAGATCATGCCACTGCACTTCAGCCTGGGTGGCACAGTGAGACTCCATCTCAACAACAACAACAAAAAAAGTAATGTTATCAAACCACGTTGTGCCTTGTTTTATGCTATAATTTGTATATCTGTCTGTTAGATTCCTAGTTTTAGGAGAAAAGATTCATATTTTGTTCATTTTATCAATAAAATAGTTTGAGCTTTGTAAGTATTTCTTGAATGAATAAATAAGGTATATTCTCTATACTTTGGATAATTTTGGCAGAATTTGGAACTGTGGGTTAGAATCCCGAGATCTGTGATATAAGGGAAGGAGAAAATCAGTTCTGAGAGTTATCAGTCTGTGCATTGGTGGGATGCTTTCACTGATGGGGCTTTAGTCCTGGTCTGTCAGGTATATGGATTTGATACATTTTGGGACAGTCTTCATTTGTCAGTTACATTTGTGCTGAGATAGCACTGTGTCTTCTGTGAATGCAAGAGACAATAATTTGTAGTATTTGGTTTCATGGGTGCTAGTCTCAGCACCACTGTATGGTTTGAATTTCTATTCTGCTTTATTAGGTAAGTCTCTTTTTCTATGTTCAACTTTAAATCTCTTATTTTTCTCATGAAATACTTCCTTTGCAAGGTAGCAGATGGTTTAAGATTAGGCACAGAGGTCAGGACTGAGTATCCCATGTGCTAATGTCAATGACTGCAAAATTTTATATTTGGCAATGACAAGTACTGGAGCTTTATCAGTTGGATTGTGATGGGAGCACGTGTTAGGAGTTCTTACAGGGGAAAACTCGGTGACTGTGTTGGCCTTTTTTTTGTGGGGGCGGTCAGCTTTATTAAGGTATAATTTACATAAATAATTCAATTTTAAGTGTGCCTAGTTCAATGAGTTATGACAACTGTACATACACACGGTGTAACCACAACCACGAGGAAACATTTTCATCAGCAACTAAAGTTCTCTTGAGACCCTTCCCAGTCTGTGGGGACTGTCCTCCAACTCCCTGGCTTCCAGCAACTCCTTCAATCCCTCTGGCTTTGCCTTTTACAAATGAAAGCATGCAGTAGGTTGTAGTTTGTGTTTGGCTGTTTTTACTTAGCATAGTGCTTTTGAGTTCATGTTGTAGTCTTTATTGTGGTGTTGCTGCGTGCTATTCCTTTGTGTAGCCACAGCTTATCCTTTTCATAGCGATTTGTTGTGTTTTGGAGAGCTTGAAACTGGCTATTTGTCTAAGAACTTAGTTTGACACCTAATATCCAAACTGCACATGAACACAGTTTCTTATTTAAATGTGCAATAAAGTCAAATAGATTAGACAAAAGGACTTACATGTAATGGTTATTGTGGTAACATATGCATGTGGTAATGTTTCTTGAAGTGTGGCCCTTGAACCATCTGCATCAGAATCTCCTGGTGTGCTTATCAAACATGCAGATTCCTGGGCCTTCTCTCAGACAGTAAGTCATGCACTTTGCAGTTGGGGAAGTCTTGATGCCCTATTTGGATATCAGTACTACAGATGGCTCATCTCATCCCAATGGGTACGTTTCCGTTCATGTGTTAGCCATCTAAACACAGGGTCTACTGACACAGAAGGAGATTAAGTCCCACTGGAAAGTGAGGTCTAGAAATATTTCCAGGTTCTAAGTTACCTATTTAGTGTGGAGCAAGCTTAGTTTCTGCTTCATTATCCTCATCTGTAAAATGGAGTGAATAGTAGTACAGTATTTACTCACAAATTTGAGGTTTGAGTTAATATGAATAAAGTACTTAAAATGTTTGCTTTTAAAAATATTGTTAAACATGGTATTATTGCTAACCTAGAGATAAACATTCAGTACTTGTTTTGATTTACTCACATTTATCAGTTTGTTAGAAATCACCATTTTCTGTTGAGATTTAAGAATTCCTTCATGATCACTTCCTGTCTTTCAGAAATACTCTCTTTTGAAAAGGGTCTGTGGGTGATAAGCTCAGTTTTTGTTGATTTGAAAATATGTCTTATTTTCAAATTATATATATTATATATAAAATTTGTTAGCCAGATACACAACTAAGCATTGGCAGTTAACTGGCTCTCATTACTTTGATTTTATAGTACTCTTGGTTGACTTTGTTTCTTTTGAGAAATCTAGTGACAGTGTAATTGTCATTTTTATATGGAAATTTTTTTCCCTCGGTTTTTGTTTTTTTCATTCCTATTTTTTGTCTTTGCTGTGAGGTTCTTCACTTTTACCGTACTAGAGATTTCTCTGTATGGTGTATATGCTTTCTGCCTTCTGAATCTGATACATTATATTTTTTATTCTGAACAATTATCAACTGTCATTTTTTCTAATAATGGATTTCTAATAATTTTCCAAAGATGCTGACACACATTATTATTTCTTGTTTTTTTCTCTCTCCTTCAATAACTCCAAATAGTAGATATTTTAGACATTCTCAGTCTGTACTCCAGTTCTCAACCTTTCTATTGTATTTTGAATCATTTTTTTCTTTCTGTTGTGCATCCTAGGTGGTTTCTCTGCATCTGTTTTCTAGTCTCTTATTAGTTGTTTAATCAATTTTAGCAAGCTTAGACTTTTTTTTTCTGATCATGCATTAATTTCCTTTTTATTTCTGTTAACATCAACATACTTACTTTATATTTTCTAATTTTCATGTCTAAAATATAATTTTGCCTATTAATATTTCTTTTAGTTTCCTTATTGGGTGTTGTTTCATTATTTGGTGACTTAAAAAAATTGTTAAAACACATTTCCCAAATAATTATTGCTGAAAATCCCGGAGAGCTCAGATTGAAGGTATATTTCTTCCAAATGGATTTATTTTTACTTTTTCCAGGCACTATGGTATGCTACAGACCTGGAAGCACTCTCAGTTTTTTGGCTTGGGGATTTTCAAGACTGGGTAGTTAATATAAATTTCAATGCTAAGTCTACAAGGGGAAGCTTGAGATTGCAAATCCTTGGGAAGATTTTGCCTTTGTCTCTAGTCTGAGGAAGTATGAACATGTATCTGAAGTTTGTCTCATTGGTTGGTTGTAGGTGCCTGGTTCTTCTTTTCTCCATCTTGTCACTTTTTAGAGCATGTCCTGAACACTAGTTCAGTTTGCTTAGCTGGGAGTCATAACCAACTGTTACCTTGTTCTTGAGCTTCTCCCATTGGGGTTGGATTTCCTGCTTCCACAATCCCTTTTATTTATCTGGAAAATTTTTCTGATGATTTCTTCAGGTACCCACCAATCTCTGAAAATTACCACTCTTAACAGAATAATATTAATGTGTGTCAGCATCTTTGGAGAATTATATACACAATTCCTTTTGTAAGGTTGCTATTAGTGCTAATTGAAAGAGCAGTGTTCAAAAATAAAGCCGTTTGTCTAAAAATTAAGAAAATGGATGAGTGACGTTATAAAGTTTCAGGGAGGCAGTAGTGTTGCAGAGGACTAAGAAATCTTTAAGTGATATTTTCTCTCTGGGAGAAACAGTTTTTACAGTGGGAACAATTTTTCTGTGTATAACCCATGACGTAAAACCCTAGTTCGTAAAGTCTTTGACGAATGGGCTTAACTTTGTACCTGTTAATTGCATTTTTTTTTTTTTCTTTTTGAGACGAAGTCTTGCTCTGTTGCCAGGCTGGAGCTCAGTGGCACAATCTCTGCTCACTACAACTTCCGCCTCCCGGGTTCAAGCCGTCTTCCAGCTCAGCCTCCCTAGTAGCTGCGACTACCGGCGCGTGCCACCATGCCCGGCTACTGTTTTTTTTGTATTTTTAGTAGAGACGGGGTTTTACCATATTGGCCAGGATGGTCTCGATCTCTTGACCTCGTGATCCGCCCGCCTCGGCTTCCCAAAGTTCTGGGATTACAGGCATGAGCCACTGCACCTCGCCGACTTTGTACTTGCTAAAAGAGAGTTAGTTGGAATTACAGGTGTATGCCACCGTGCCTGGCTATTTTTTGTATTTTTAGTAGAGATGGGGGTTTCACCATGTTGTCCAGGCTGGTCTCAAACTCCTGACCTCAAGTGAACTGCCCACCTTGGCTTCCCAAAGTGCTGGGATTACAGTTGTGAGTGGGAGGATTACTTGAACCCAGGAGGTGGAAGTTGTAATGAGCAAAGATCATGGCACTGCACTCCAGCCTGGGCAACAGAGCGAGATTCCATCTTAAACAACAAAAAGAGACATTTAGTTAGAAAAAACTATATGTGTTATTGGGAGGGTGTTGTTTTGTTTTGTTTTAAAGACATAGCGTCTTGTTCTCTCACCCAGGCTGGAGTGGGAGCATATTTTTTAAGTAGTTTGCTTACTAGTTAATTTTTTAAAAAATCCCTTTCAGACATCTTTTTAATCAAAAATGATTATAATAGCAATTCAACTCATTTGTCATATTGCCTTATAGAAGTATGTGATAACTGTTTGAAACTTTCTCAAGAAATCTATTAACTAATCTTGATATAAAATACATAGATTTAGAAGCAGAGAACTGTTAGATGATGGGATCGATGTTCACCTTTGCAGTTAGGATAGTCAGAGATGAACAGAGAGGAACGGGAGGAACTCCAGACGTGCCAAAAGGCCTGCAGCAGTATCATGCATGATGTATCAAGGTCTATTTATTGGTCATAGCTAGAACCCTGAGGAAACAGTTTTATTGTCACCACATACCAGAAAAGTGGGGAGGTGAGGATTAACCTTTATTGAATGCCTACCTCGTACACAGTTACCATGGCAGGGGATTACTGTGTCATCTCTTTTAATGTTTACAACATTAAAAACTGTGCATTAAAAGCCCAGAGAAGTGGTCAGTGGCTTGATTTGTCATGTATTGTTAAGTGATGGAACAGGTAGGTATTCAGTCTAACCCCAGAGCCTTGTTACTAGAAAGCTGTACATTTGGACTGTGACTTAACAACAGTTATTTTGTTGTTGGGTTTTGTTTTTTGGAGATAGGGTCTTAATCTGTCCCCAGGCTGGAGTGCAGTGGTGCGATCTTGGTTCACTGGGAACTTCTGCATCCGAAGTTCAAGTGATTCTTCTGCCTCAGCCCCCTGAGTAGCTGGGACTACAGGCAACACCACCATGCCCTGCTAATATTTGTATTTTTTTGGTAGTGATGGATTTTCACCATATTGACCAGGCTGGTCTCAAACTCCTGAAAGGAGTTTTAGGGGAGTGGTAAGAATCTTGAAAAAATTACCTCCTTTCCTTCATCTCACCAGTCACTGAGTTCCTTTTACTGGAGACAGCTATTACTGGCTCGTTGCTGCATACAGTGCTTAGGATGTCTGTGTAAAGCAAATGATAAATACCATACACAGTGCTCTGCACCTTTTTATTCATCAATGGTCTATCTTTCATATTAATACATGTAGAACTGTTTAATTATTTTAGTGTAACAGCTTTTTTAAAAGATTATTTGCATACTATGTAGTTACCCATTTAAAGTATACCATTAAGTGATTTTTCAGTATACTCTGAGTTGTGCAGCCATCAACCACCTAATTTAATTTTTTATTTTTTAGAGATGGGGTCATGACTGCCGAGGCCGGAGTGCAGTCGATGTTTACAGGTGTTACCGTGGCATATTACAGCCTTGAACTCCTGGGCTCAAATGATTCTCCCATCTCTACCTGCAGAGTAGCTGGGACAATCAGCATGTGCATCTATACCTGGCTCTCTTAATTTGAAAACAATTTCGTCACCCCTCCAAAAAAACTTTATACACTTGAGTAGTCACCCCTATTTTCTTTTTTTTCTTTTTGAGATGGAGTTTAGCTCTTGTTGCCCAGGCTGGAGTGCAATGGCGCGATCTCGGCTCACCGCAACCTCCGCCTCCTGGGTTCAGGCAATTCTCCTGCCTCAGCCTCCTGAGTAGCTGTGATTACAGGCATGCACCACCATGCCCAGCTAATTTTTTGTATTTTTAGTAAAGACGGGGTTTCACTATGTTGACAAGGATGGTCTCGATCTCTTGACCTCGTGATCCACCCGCCTCGGCCTTCCAAAGTGCTGGGATTATAGGCGTGAGCCACCGTGCCCGGCCCTCACCCCTATTTTCTGTACCCCCTTAGCCTTATGCTGTTACTAATCTACCTTCTGTTTCTATAGATCTGTCTTTCGTAATCATTGTATACAAATTGAATCATATATGTGGTCTCTTGATTTATAATACTTTAATGCTGGAAAGGGTCATCCATGTTGTAGCATCTATCAGTACTTCATTTCTTTTTATTGTTGAGTAGTATTCTGTTGTATTGGATATGCCACATTTTAATTTATCCATTCATCGGTTAGTGGATGTTTGGGTGTTTTCTACTTTAGGCTATTAAAAAAGTGCAACTGTGAGTGTTCTTGTACATGTTTTTGTGTTGACACAAGTTTTCATTTCTGTAGAGTATGTGGCAAGGAGTGGAGTCGTTGCATCATCTGACAACTCTTTTTTCCTTTTTGAGATACCTCTAGACTGTTTCCAAACTGGCTGCACCATTTTCCATTTTCATTATCAATACCTGTGGGTTCTGTTTTGTACATTGCTGACATTACTTGTTATTATCTGTCTTCTTTATTATTGCCAGCCTAGTAGGTGTGAAGTGGTATTTCATTGTGGTTTTGATGTTTTTCGTTTTTCTGATGGCTAGTATTGTTGAGTCTCTTTCCTAGGAGTTTTATAATTTTAGCTCTTATATTTAGGACTTTGATGAGTTGGTTTTTGTGTATGGTGGGAGGTAAAAATACAGCTTTACTCTTTCGAATGTGAATTTCAGTTGTTCCATCACCATTTGTTGAAGAGACTATTCTTTCCCCATTGAATTGTCTTGACATTCTTGTTAGACATCAGTTTACTGTAAATGCAAGGCTTTATCTCTGGACCCTCAATTCTTTTCCATTAGTCTTCATCCTGATGCAAGTATGACATTGTCTTGATTTCTATAACTTTGTAATAAGTTTTGAAATTGGAAAGTGCAAATCCCCCAGTTTTGTGTTTTTCCTTTTTGTGATTGTTTGACTATTCTGGGACCTTGTATTTCCATATGATTATAGGAGTCACTTGTCAAATTCGGCGAAGAAGCCAGCTGGGATTTTGATAGGGATTTCATTGAATCTGTAGATCAAATGGGGCATTTTCCATATTGACAAACAATATTAGGTCTCTAATCCATAAATATGGGGTATCTTCTGTTTATTTAGGTCTTTAATTTCAACAAGATATTGTAGTTTTCATAGTATGTTTTAAACTTCTTTCATTAAATATATTCTAAGTATTTTATTATTTTTGATGCTATTGTGAATAGAATTGTTTCATTTGCCTCATTCTTTTTGAGTGTTGTTTTGTATGGAGACGCCATAATTTTATATTATTATTAACAAGTTTCTTATTGATAGTCATTTAGATCCCAATATATTGGTTTTTGCAGACATTGCTACAGAGAGTGTACATCACTAAGGTGAATTCCATTAAAGAGAACTACTGAGCTGCAGAGTCTCAGATATTGGAATCATCTGTGAAATTTAAAATGGTTATGTCCTGCATATTTATCATTTTACTGCTTATTTTAAAACTTACAGTAAGGTATTTAAAATGAGCTGTATAAAAATGTTCTAAACTCTTTTCAGCTAACCTTATTACTTATTAAAAATAGTGATAATGCTGGAAGAGGCTCATGTTGCTTAAAAAAATGCCTGGAGCAGCGCCATCCAATAGAACTTTCTGTGATGATAGAAATGTTCTATATCTGCATTGCCCATACTGTGCCGTAGCCACCAGCCACATGTGACTACAGAGTGCTTGAAGTAAAGATAGGATGATTGAATTTTTAATTTTATTCCATTTTACTTACTTAATTTGTCTTGTAGCTACCGTATTATATAACACAGATTTAGGGATTTCATTTATTTCCTGTGTTCTAAATTACCTTAGAAGGTAGAAAGTTGACCGTCTTTGAATTTTGTTGATCTATTTTGTATTATAATTGTATATGCCTTTAGATCTAAAGCTTGTGGAAATTTGCAGAAGTCTTGTGTAAAGTGATATGTCTTACATTATTTCCTGAATAGCATGAGGCAGTCATTAGTGGTTATAGCAACTTGCACCAATGTAAGTCTTAGTAAACAGTTCCTTTTTTGTGACAGTTTATTTACCCTGCACCTAGGTGGCTTCAGATGGTCTACAAACATAGTTTAATAGAAAAGCGTATGGGTTTTTAGTTTGCTAGTTCTTCTTACATGTATGTCTTATCCTGATATAAGTGGCAGGCTTTTTTATATGTATGTGCTCTAAAGTCTGTGTTTGAAACTTATAAATTTATATTGGCAATTATAGTAGTGGTCCTTGACTATAGATTATAATGTTGGTGGCTTGTTTAACTTTGTACTTTTGCTTTGAACTGGGCTCTGCCCTTGGCCATTTTATTCCTCAGTTTCTCCCTGGCACTCTTAGATGCTTGGAAAGGCTTTGGCTTCCAGCTGCATGACTATATGCTTTAATTTGCTTCAGTTTCAATCACCTTTGCCTTAGTTTGCAGCCCAAACTCTTACTTTTCATCTATAGATTTTATAGAATAAGCAATCCCCAATGTATTCTATGCTGCTTGGTATCTCACTTGCCTGTCAAACTCTAGATGAGCTAGAACCGGTTACTTTTGTCTAAAATCTCTTCCCTTCTTCATCCACCTGCTCTGTTATCTATCCAAATGAATTATACAGTATTTAAACCAGAAATGAAGAGTCAAACATCCACCTGTAGCAAATGAATTAGAGTTGTCCTTAGGTATTTGTGGGGAATTTGTTCCAGGGTACCATGCGTATACCAAAATCCATGGATGCTCAAGTCCCTGATGTGAATGGTTTAGTATTTACATATTACCTGCGCACATTCTCCCTTATACTTTCAGTTATATCTAGATTCCAACACCTAATATTATGTAAATAGTTGTTATAACTAATTGTTTATGGAATAATGACAAGGAAAAAATGTCTGTGTGTGTTCAGTACACATGAAGCCACACCTCATATTTATTATCCATAGTTGCTTGAGTTCATAGATGCGGAACCCAAGGATAAAGAGCAACAGCTGTACTGAGTTCCAGTTTTTATCATCTCTTTCCTGGACTAACAATTCTTGCATTTTCCCATGAGTTTTCTTGTTTCTTGCTTTTATCCTTCCTACCCATTCTACATTCTGATTTCATATGTCTTTTGCAGAAAGTTAATCTTTTGTCCTATAGTTGCATTTCGGTGGCTACTGCTTGCCTCGGGGATAAAGCCCGAGTTCCTTAGAATTCGGGATTATTATTATTTTGAATTGTGAATTATCCCTATGCCTAACCTCTTTCCTGTCTCCAGTCATACCAGGTTAGTTTGGCCCTCTGTACTTTTGATGATGTGGTTCCCTAGGTCTTGGACCTCCTGTAGTTGGCCTCCTTCTGGCCAGTTTATAAGATCACCTCTAGAAGTCTCTGACTTGGCCCACTGCCATGTCTGTTTCCATAATGATATCAGGAGCAGTTGCCAACATTCATGTGTTTACATGTACTTTTCCCCTTCTCGCTAGAGTGTACAACTCTCAGTGCTGGGCTTCTGTGTGCTCCTGGGTAGTTGTAGAATCAGTGGATGTCATTTTACATGCATTTGGACTCATTGGTTTAAGTTTTCTGTCAGTCTTTCTTCATTTCATTAGTAATATTTTCTGCCAGATTCCACAAATGCTTTATAAAATATTAATAGTGTTAGTAGCATAAGACATATGTAGCCCTGAAATGCGATTTTAGGGCCAGAGGTTTGCTTTCTGCAAAGAATATGTGGATTTGATGTGTAAAATGGGAAGGATTAAAGCAAGAAACAAGGAAATTAATGAGGAAATGTTAGTCCAGGAAATAGAAGATAAAAACCTCAACTCAGAACTCAGTGAGGTGATTAAGCAGCAATACCTTTAGAACATCAACTCCTTTGTTTTCTAAAATGTAGGTTAGTTTGGAAGCAGGTCTGATATACTTACATCCTCACTAATTTTTAGTTTGGCTATGTTCTACATTCTAGAAAACAATATGGTCTCAGGAAATAAGTAAGTAGTAGCTGGCTTGTAATTATGATTGTTTGCTGTTAGGACTTGGGGAGTGATGTGGTTTGGATCTGTGTCCCTGCCCAAATTTAATGTTGAATTGTAATCCCCAGTGTTGGAGGTAGTGCCTGGTAGGAGGTGGTTGGATCATGGTGGTTGATTTCCCCTTTGATGCTGTTCTCATGATAGTGAGTTCTCATGAGATCTGGTTGTTTTAAAAGTGTGTAGCACCTCTCCCCTCACTCTCACTCTTGTTCCTGCTCCGGCCATGTGATGCACTTATACCCCCTTTGCCTTCCACCATGATTGTACATTTCCTGAGGCCTTCCCAGAAGCTGAGCAGATGCCAACAACATTCTTCCTGTACAGCCTGCAGAACTGTGAGCCAGTTAAGTATCTTTTCCTTGTAAATTACCCTGCCTCACATATTTCTTTATAGCAATGCAAGAATGGACTAATGACTAATACAAGAAATAAGATATTTTTACCTGACTATTCCCAAAAGAGAACTGACTCCCATTCCGGATTACCCAGCTTAAGTCCCTGGCCATTTCAATTATTAAAAAAAAAAATTTTTTTTTTGAGGCTAAAATCTGATAATTCTACATGATCTGCTCTGGTACACTTTGAGGAACTTTGCAGCTGTATTCGCTTTCAATTGCTGTGTAACAAATTACTGCACACTTAGCAGCTTAAAACACCACCTATTTATTAACTCACAGTTCTGTAGGACAGAAATTGGGGCAGCACATTGTGACAGGATTCTTACTAGACTGAAACCAAGATGTCGGCCAAATCTGCAGTTTTCATCAGAGCTTCAGGATCCTTTTCCAGCTTACTGGTTGTTGGCAGAACTCATTTCCTTGAGTTTGTAGGACTGAGGTCTTTGTTATCTTATTATTCTAGCTGTTGGCAAGGACCACTGTCACTCCTAGAGGCAGTTCCTTGCTCTCTGTGGCCCTAGTTCAGAAATGAGGTCTGCTTTCTTCCAGGTCAGCTAGGGTCTGCTGTTCTGCTTCCCCTTCTTTGACCAGCCAAAGAAAATCCTCTGCTTTTAGGCACTGGTGTGATTAGGTCAGGCCACCCAGTGTGATCTCCCTTTGGCAGTTAGTGTAGATAATTGGATAATAGGTGTAATACCTTACACTCACAGATCCACGCATACGCAAGAGGAGCAGGAGATTTCACATGGATGAGGGTCATTGCACATTTAGGTTTGATTTACACAAAGTTTTGAACTTTTTGTTAAAGAGGAATATGTGAAATCATTAGGGCTTTTCCCTCACCTGTGTGTGACCTTACGTAGGGTTAAAGTACCTTTTTAGATAAGCTGTTTTTAGAGAACATACATACAGGTTGAGCTTCCCAAATCTGAAGTTCGAAACGTATCTGGTCCCAAGCATTTTGGATAAGGGATACTCAACCTCTTTTGACTGATTCTGCTATTAATTAGAAATTGGGTATTTCTCTAGCTGACAGTCATCACCAAGAGAGGAAGGAGGAGGGAGAGTGGAAGGGAGAGAAGAAAAGTTTTACATACAGGATGGGCATAGGGAGGAAAGAAAATGAAATTTGACTTTATATGAATGTCCCTAAACTACTACCTGAAGAAATTCATCTGGAGCTTTTTTCTTTATGTTTGATTAAAGATTTACTGAACTGTGTTTCTTAAATTGTGTCGCCATCTAAGGTCATAGCAAAGGATAGGACATTTTTTCTACCAAATGTATGGTTTATTTTTTCTTTTCTCTGCTCAAAGGAAATATACAGTAGCAGCTGGGAGGAAATTGGAACTCTCATCTGGTTGCCATGGCAGTTTAGAGCAGATGAGACTTAACAGTTTCCTGGGTTGTTCAGTTTTTCCTCCCTATTCTGACAGAGCAGGTATACATGCAGAATATAGTATGAAGTACCATAGTATGATAAAATGATTTTAGTATTATGGTATGATATTGAAAGAAAAATATTTTTAAGTTTCTTAAAACTGCATTTTAAATTTAGCCTATTTGGAGTAATGATTAGAATTTTTATGTTTTATGTAGAGTAAAAATAAGTATAGTTCTTCGTGAAAAAATACAAGTAGCTAGTGGAATTTTGCTTTCTAAATTATGTCATTCCCATCACTGAAGTGCTGTATTTTTCTTTTTTCTCCCTTCACCTCTTTTTCCCTCCCTCCCTCCTTCCCTCTCCCCTCCCCGCCCCCCCCACAAGACAGGGTCTTGTTTTGTCATGTGGGTTAGAGTGCAGTGCTATGATCTCAGCTCATTGCAGACTCCCAGGCTCAAGCAGTCCTCCCACGTCAGCCTCCTTGGTAGTAGCTACAGGCTTGTGTGCCGCCACGCCCAGCTAATTTTTGTATTTTTTGTGGAGACAGGATCTTGCCAGGTTGCCCAGGCTGGTCTCAGACTCCTGGGCTCAACCGATACACCCACTGTGGCCTCTCCAAGGTGCTGGGATCACAGGTGGGGGCCATTTCCCCCTGGCCGGAAGGGGTGTATTTCTTATATTACATAAAAACATGTTCTTAAATTAGCCCCTTGTTTAAACTTTGACCTTTAAATAGAATCTCAGTCTCCTTTTTAAAGACTTGCAGATTAATTTTCACCTGAACGTAGCTGAGCTTATTCTAAAAGAGACTATGTGTATGGATTGCTTAAATCTACACATACATTTTTTCTATTTTCTTAAAATCATGTTTTATAATGGTATAATGTTTGATATTTAAAATATTTACAGCAGTATTGCATTTTTCTTTTACTTTTAAAATTTAGTTTTATTTTTGTAGACTGGCCCCAGAACTTCTGAGCTCAAGTGATCGTCCTGCCTCAGTGTCCCACCTGGCTGGGACTACAGGTGTGCACCACCACACCTCGCTTCTTTTATTTTTTAACAATAGCTTTTTGAAATACAATTTACATAGCATACAGTTTGCTCATTTAACATATATGTTTCAGTGTTTTTTATTATGTTCACAGAATTGTACAGCCATCACCACATTAGGACATTATCATCCCTCGTAACAGATATCCCATATCTATTAGCAGTCAGTCCCCATTTTCCTCCTATTTTCTCCATTTCCTCCAACCCTGAGATGTAAGCAACCGCTGATTTACCCTATCTCTAAATTTATCTTTTCTGGACATTTGATGGAAAATCATACAACCCACGGTCTTTTCTGCCTGGCATCTGCCACACATCATAAAATTGGAGGTTCATCCATCTTGTAGCATTTATCAGTACTTCATTTCTCTTTATTCTTCAGTAAGATTCCCTTGTAAGGATATACCCCATTTTATTTATCAGTTGGTGGACATTTAAGTTGTTTCTGCTTTTGTGATAAAATAATAGTACTTCTATGAACACCATGGATGAGATTTTGCTGAACGTATGCTTTCATTTCTCTTGGGTATATACTTAGGAGTGGAGTTGTTGAGTTACTTGGTAATTTTATATTTAACCTTTCGAGGAACTGCCAGACTGTTTTCCGAGATGGCTGTGCCATATTACACTTCCAACCAACAATGTCTGAGGATCCCTCCTACTTTATGCTTCCTTACAATTATTGTCTGACCTTTTTTAATCGTCATTGTAGTGGTTATGAAGTGGTATCTGATTGTGGTTTTGATTCCATTTCTCTAATTACCAATAATGTTGAGCATCTTTTCATATATTTATTGGTCATTTGTATATCCTCTTTGGAGAAATGTCTTTCCAGTCCTTTTTATCTGTTTTTAAATCGGTATGTCTTTTTATTGTTGAGTTGGAAGAGTTCTTTATATATTCTAGACTTAAGTCACTCATAAGTTATGATTTACAAGTACTTATAACCCCATTCTTTGGGCTTTAAATTTTCTTGATGCTGCCCTTTGTACAAAAGTTATAAATTTTCAAGTCCAATGTATTTTTTCTTGTATTGCTTATGCTTTGAATATCATATTTAAGAAGCATTGCCTAACCTAAGGTCATGAAGATTTACTCCTAGATTTTTTCCTGTGAGTTTTATAGTTTTAGCTTTTTCATGTAAAGCCTGTGTGTGTGTGTGAGAGAGAGAGGTCCAACTTTATTTGTTTTGCATATGAGTATTTGTTGTAGTATCACTGTTGAAGACTATTCTTTCACCATTTAATTATATTGGTATTCTTGTTGAAAATATTTATGGTTCCTTTCTGCTGCCATCACTGCTTATATACTTCTTATAATTTTTATATGAAATAGCTTCCTGATGGCTTTCATTAGGATTGATGAAAGTTGTTTTTTAAAATCTGTTGATATACAGTATGTATTTGGTGAGATAACCTGTCATGTCTTGATCTTTTACAAAGTTGCAATTTAACCAGGCTTTGGAGTACTCTAGAAGCCATGAGAAACACTTTAAAGAAGCCAGCCTTGGCCAGGCACAGTGGTACACACCTGTAGTCCTAGCTACTCATCAGGCTAAGGTGAGAGGATTGCTTGAGTTCAGGATTTCAAGGTTGCAGTGAGCTGTGAATGCACCACTGCACTCTCCCCTGGGCAACAAGAGTGAGACCCTGTCTCAAAATGAAAAAAAGAGAAGCCACCCCTAAGATGGTATGGCTTGGCTTTGTCTTCTCTGTTTCTGCCCTAGGAGAAATTTACCTGGGTTCCCCTGTGTGGTAGACAGTAACAAGGATGGAGAGATGAAAAAGAATTAGCGGTTACACATTGAACTGACTGTTGCTATGATAAACTGAGTGATTTGAGAATTAGTGATAACTAGTATGAAGTCGGTCATTAGAAGTCCTAGAAAAGATAATCAATTATGGCCAGGAATCTCTGAATGTGAGCCTGAAATGCCCCTCAGTACAGGTTGGATCTGAATGGTCTAGAATTGTACCATCCACTAGAATTACTCATGTACAAAACATCTTAATATTTAGCAAGTAGAAAATTATTAATAAAAAATATTTTACTTTTTTGAGTACTGAGTCTTGGCAATCTAGTATGTATTTTATACTTTTAGCACATCTCACTTCGAACTAGCGACATTTCATGTGCCCGGTAAATGTGGCTGGTAGTTACCGTACTGGGTAGCACAGTTCTAGATATTTTGATATGACAGCCAGTTGAACTATTAATCAGCATTACTAAACCTCCTCTGTACTTTAGGGTATCCTGACTTACCCTTTTCACTTGGTAGAGCTGGCTTTTGAGAAGCTTTCTGCCTGCCTGTTTAATGTGGCCCTCACATTGAATATGTGGGCATTCCTGATTGAGATGTTTTAACACTGTGTGAGGTCACACATAGAAATCCTGGAGGACTGAGAAGTACCTACACACTTAGACTGCAGGGTCTGAGAATTTTGAGAGTCTGAGCCATGTGGGCAGCTCAGCAAGTAGGTAAAGAATAAGTGAGAGAGACATTATAATGAGATGCTGGAACATCTCAAGTGAGAGAAAATGGTGTGTGAAAATTAGTATCTCTTCTCCATACTACAGTCTACTCCATTGAGATAAAGCTATGCATAGAAAATGCTACTCATGCAGTGGTTCTCAATGGGCATGACCACTCCCACCCCACTCCTGACACACACACGTTTGTCAGTGTCTAGACACATTTTTGATGGCCACAGCTGGGTGGTAGGGTGGAGGTTGGGGGTTGTGTGCTACTGACACAGAGTGGCTGGAGGCCAGGGATGCTGGAAAGCATCCTACAATGCACAGGACAGCCCTGCACTGGCAGGACAAGAACTATCATTTCTTGTCCTTTCATCAAGTAGTTTCTACAGCAAACGCAGTGTTTTTTTTTCTAAATTCAGAGTGTACGCATTTTTTATATAAAATTTCTGAATTTGGAAGAAACAGCCAGCTTTCAAAGTATTTCTGATTGAGGAAATGTGTCAGACAAATTGATTCTGCCCACACCCCTGAAGAGTGGGTTGTGCTTCTTTTGGACGTCATCTCAAACCTTTTCCTCCCGCTGGGGAAGTGGTAAACTACTGGAATAACTTGCCTGCCTCACCCCCTTCAGAACTCTCTTTTGCTTGGGACCATTCTACTTCAGTAAGGGCACATATGTTAAAAAGAAATAAGCATTTACATGACTTCCAAAAAGATTCTTGTATTTCTGTAAGGCCTGTTGGAAGTTTTGAATGTATTCTGGAAGTGGGGTGTGTGTGTGTGTGTGAGAGAGAGAGAGAGAGTGTGTGTGTGTGTGTGTGAGAGAGAGAGAGAGAGAGAGAGACAAAGAGACAATGTAATTATTCTCTTTCAGGGCTCTATGAGGAGAATGGTTGTAACTCAGAGTGTTATCACCACCACAATCCTGATGTCTGTTACCCAGGGAGCTGTAACTGTTGAGTCTTCATAAATTCCAGCAAGCAGCAAGCAGTACATTTTCAGCTTATGAATATTCTTTAGTTGACCTGCCAAAGATATTCATACCTTCCAGTATTTGCCTTTAAGGTGATCTACCGTGTGTGATTCCCACCTCTTCCTCATGATGTTGGGTGTTTCTGCTGCCTTCTTCTCCTACCCCTTCCTTTAGTTGTGGCTGTGTGGGTTTTTTTGTTGGCAAGCCACTTAACATTAGTGGTGGAGTTGAGGGTTCTCAGATTGGCCAAGGATTTAGAGGCCCAGTTTAGAAGAGGCAGGGGTTGGGGCAGCTCCTTTGGCCCTGTCTCTTTAGTGGCAGCTGCAGATGAGCTTGCGCGTTGCTTTGACCCTCAGCTTCTTAAGATTCCAGGACTGAAGAGTGAGCTTTGGCTTTACACCCCAGGCTGGTGCTACAGTGAGGAGAGAAAGGATCCAGAATCAGCCTTCCACTGGGCAGAGAGCAATAGTGGTCTGAAAGGAAATCTAGCAGTGACACCAAGATTCCTTTGGTCCCAATAACTAGGGACCCCTTATTTCACTCTATTTATGCTATCTGGGGAATACCTCCATCAGTCGAATGACTCCCTTGCCCCTACCACATTTATCTGTTTCCACCAGCCTTTTACCCACACAGTTGTGGCCAGGTGAGAATGTTCAGTGGTAGTTTTTTTTTTTTTTTCTTTCTAATTTTAACATGTTTATTTGTATTGTATGTTTTACAGTACAGTGTTTTTTATTGTATGTTTTGCATACAATAAAAATAAATGTATTCTTTGCTGAACACTTCAGCAAGGAAAATAATTATAATAATTTTAAAATGAAATCCCTGGATTCAGTAAATATCTTTTATAATCGATTACACTAAATCAATATTTAGACATATATATAGACAAAGTTAGGTAATGAATGAATAAAAGAAATGATTATGTGAACTGTAAATTTCAGAGATGAGGATCATGCATGATCATTTAAGTCACTCTGCCACTTTTTAAAATAATACCATTGACATTTGCTTCAATCACATACACATTCATTGCAGGAGAGTTAAATTAGACTGCTGATAACAACTGAAAACTGTGATCTTTGTTAGCTTAAAAGAAAATTTAATTTAATACAAAGATATTCAAGATGAAAATCTCAGGACCCTAGATCAGGAGCTTTCAGTGCATGTTGCTCTACTTTGTTGTAGGCAAGATTCAAGTAAGTCTAAGACAGAAGAGTGTTTCCATTGAAGACATGATCTAAGAATCGCCTTCTGTAGAGCAAATTATGTTCTGTAGAAACTAGCTAGCTAGCCACCAAGATGTTAGTAATAAAGGATTCCTTATACTAGCAACTAGCCATATTTAAAAGGTCTTAGCCAGTATTACAAAAATAAAATATTTAGGGTAATATTTATGAATACAATCATAATTGGTACCTTGCCTTCTACTAATAATTATCTTCAAAATGATAAAAGCAGCTTTCAGCTGTGGTTCTTCTCTGGGGTGAGAAGGTGCAGTACACATGGGTCATCAACTAATATGGCTTCTGAAAGCATTCTTTGGAAGCAGCTGGATTTGGTTTGATTGTAGGAGAATCGGTGCCCAGTTTGCTGGGCAGACTTCTCCATGGATTTCTGCATACTGGAATGCCTTCACCAAGTGAAGTCTTTCTTCCATGCTTTGGTGCACTGAGAGATCTGACACTCAAGTGCTTGATGGCTCCATTGGGGTTGATTATGAAGAAACCTCTTTTGCAAAACCAGGACCTTCTAACAGCACACCATTGTCTTGGGAAATTTGCTTAGTTAAATCTGACAAGAGTGTGATGTTCATGTGCCCCAAACTGCCATTCTTTCTCGGTGTATTTATCCAGGCAAGATGACTAAAGTGGGAATCCACTGAGACCAAAACAACTTCACAGTTCACATTGGCAAACTCCTTATCTTTGTCACTAAAAGCAACAGTTTCTGTAGGACACCCAAGGTGAAATCCAAAGGATAGAAGAAAAGCACCAAAAATTTCCCTTTAAAGTCATCAAGCTTTAGGTCTTTGAACTCTCCATTTCTCCATTGACAATGGCTGTACCCTTAAAATAAGGTGCATGCCGGATGACAGCAGGTGAATGGTATAAGGAACTGGTGGTAAATAATTTTGCTTGATCAGAACCAGCCCACAATATGTTTGTCAAACTCATTCTTCCAGTAACAGCAGGCCTGTTGGTTGCAGTGGCAGAAATGCCACAAGGTTTGGCACTCACATGTCAGGCAACCGACCCTCAGAGCAACCTTTCCATAGCAGCCACCATCTTCAGGGCATGTGTTCAATGGTAGTTTTATTAGTAGAGTACCTTAAGGGAGGGATGTGCTTCTGGCATCCAAGTTGAGACTGTAGGGTCCTATTTCCCCACATTAGGACAAGGTTAGAAATAGTAAGTGAATCCCATTATGAATAGATTCCCATTATGAACCTTTCTCCTCATAGAGCCCTGAAAGGGAATAATCAATCAGTCTCTTTCTGTCTGTCTCTCTCTCTCTCTCTTAAACTCTCTCTCTCTCTCTCTCTCTCTCTCTCTCTCTCTCTCTCTCTCTCTCTCTCTCTCTCACACTCTCACTCTCACTCTCACTCTCATTCTCACAGAATACATTAAAAACTTCCAACAGGCCTTACAGAAGTACAAGAATCTTTCTGGCAATCTTGTATATTTTAGCTACAGTGTGTATTAATCAGCTTTTATAAGTTTTTGAAACCTAGCCTCATTGCTACTATGGGAAAATAATTCTGATTTTCAAATAACAGGAAATAAGTGCTTTCAAAAGTTGAGTGCTACTTACACCTATATTTTTATAATCTTGGTGATATTTTCTAACCAATAAGGCTATATACCATGGAATATGCTTTCATTTCACTTAAATTTCCTAAGATTGGTAGGACCTCAGTGAAGCACTGAAATTTCATAACATTGGTAGTTCTTGAAACTCTAAGTGAAAAGATACCTAAAAAAATATTTCTTAGCTAATAAGGGCAGATTTTTTTTTTTTTTGGCCTGACCTATATGTTGAAACACTACTTGAATTCAACTAAAATGGGTGAAGTGACATTAAATGGCATTTCTTCTTAGTATGTGACAAATTTTATTTTTTCTCCCATATTAAGAAATGCTGAAATGCATCCATAATGCAAGATGTACTTCTCAGTAAATGGGAATTTTCTCTCTGCTCTTTCAGGCCGGAGCCTCAACAGAAAGCTCCTTTAGTTCCTCCTCCTCCACCGCCGCCACCACCACCACCACCTTTGCCAGACCCTACGCCCCCAGAGCCAGAGGAGGAGATCCTGGGATCAGATGATGAGGAGCAAGAGGACCCTGCGGACTACTGCAAAGGTGATGTGCCGAGCATGGTGGTGTGGGGCGTGCCTTCCCCATTAGGCTACTTAATAATTTGCGGAATGGACAAGCGGGGAGGGATTAGTAATGCAGATTGCTTGGTCTTCATTAAATTAGCCTCCTTGTGTCATTATCATTTTAAATTCTTAGGTCATTGTATATGGAATGATATCAGAAAATTTAAGTGATATGAGAGAAAATTGTAAGAGAAAATACATGCGTATGTATATACACATTCTAGGTACTTTCAAAAGGACATAAAGCTGTTAGAATTAAAGATAATATACAGCAGGACAGTTGGAGGACATAATAAACCATCTAAAAAGAGCATGGGGCTGGTGCAGTGGCTCAAGCCTGTAATCCCAGCACTTTGGGAGGTCGAGGCAGGCAGATTGCTTGAGTTCAGGAGTTTAAGACCAGCCTGGGCAACATGGTGAGACCTTGTCTCTATAAAAAGTGCAAAAAATTAGCTGAGTATGGTGGTAAGTGCCTGTAGTCCCAGGTACTTGGGAGGCTGAGGTAGGAAGAAGTCTTGAGCTCAGAAGGCAGAGGTATCAGTGAGCTGAGATTGGATCGTGCCACTGCACTCCTGCCTAGGTGGCAGAACCAGATCCTCTCTCAAAAAATTAAAGTACAATAAAAAATTAAAATAATTTTAAAAAGCGTAGGGAGGAGAAAGTATACCAGGCTCCTTAGGGGAGCTAATTATAACTCTTGTGCACTTATTTGACTTTCTGTTTTCTGACTGCTAAGACTAAAAAGAAAAGCATTCCTTTCCGTGTATAGCTTTGAATTACATAGCATTCATTGTCTGTGGGAAGCAAGCAAGCACATTTGTTTACAAAGAAAGATTCTTTCCTGCCATCGTACTTGACGAAAGAGACATTCTGTGGGGTTCTGCCATTGTGTGACATAGTGGGCTATGTTTTCAGCTATGATTTCATGGAAAACTTAGACACTATTCAAGTGGAGTGTTTTTGTATTGATGCTTTGTAAAGACCAAGAGCATATAGTGGAACTCCTAAAGGGCAAGCATGTTGTGTGATGAATATTAAGAACAATATGATTTAGACACCATGCTTTATGTAGACCCAACTTTGAGAATCTAGGAGAAAGAGAAATGACTATTCAGCTGCTGCTTTGTTACTTAACTTACTCTTTTGGACATTAGTTTTATGGAATTTGGAACTCCTGAGCAGTTGGTGAGATTATTTGCTACAGATTTTTTAAAAAGTAAATCAGATTCCATATAGCAGTAAAATAAATGGCAGAAAATGCAGACATGTTCAGGCCATAAAGCATTAATGTATTTTGGGGTCTATATATCTTAATAATTCATCATTTATCTAGTAGATACAGGTCATTTGTGTGTTGGTTAAGGAACAGTGTACATTTAGTTACCTGCTAAGAGGAAGAGAAAGTTACTCTGCTACAAAAGTGGAAGAACTAATCATCTACTCTAACCTGATTTTTCCACAGGTGCATGTACTTACACATAGAATCAGTGTTTTCCTTAGAAAAGAGAATGTGGATCTTACTTAGCATTTGTTTGAATAGTGGTTATGACCCCAAAGATCTATGCAATCTAGTAAAAGAAAAGATAGAGCCAGTTCGAAAGGTGACAAGAAGGTGTTTTCCATCCTCCCTCTTACTCTGCATTTCTTGTACTGTCTTCGATTTTTCTGCTGAGGCCCAAAGCATTAGGTTCATCTGTAGGAACATTCATTTTTCGAGACAGAGTCTTGTTCTGTTGCCCAGGCTGGAGTGCGGTGATGTGGTCAGAGCTCAATGCAGCCTTAACCTCCTGGGCTTGAGCAATCCTCCTACCTCAGCCTCCTGAGCAGTTGGAACTGCAGCATGTGTCACCACCCCTGGCTGATTAACATTATTATTATTATTTTTTTATAGAGACAGGGTCTGGCTAGAACCATTCTTTAGGAGCTATTACCTCTAGCAGGTAGGCTCTACCAAGCAGGAATGAAAATTGTCTCATCTGGATCTTAAGTATGTGGGTCAGGAGATGTAACCAGTCTTCTCGTCCCCTTACTACCTCTGGGAATCAGCACAGCAGACACCCAATCCCGAAATACAGGGCTAAGAATAAAGTATTCCACAGCCAGGGCTGATTCTAGGTAACATTCACTAAACTGTAAACGTCATAGAGCATTAAAGTCAGCATCAGTGAGGCCATTAGAGATTGTAAGGTTCTCTCCTTACACCTGCCACTACCCTCCCCCTGACCCCCAACACCGAATTTGGTAAGTAACCTGTGCCTTTAGTTAGCATTACATGTGACAGATGCCCTACTATTAATTTTGTGGTGTATTCCACAACTATTTGTGTAAGATTACTGACATAAACATATTCAGGGAGTCCAAGGAATTGATTGGGAATGTCTGGAATAAGACCTGTGACTTTCTCATTTTTTGTTCTCGTATAAAGAGAGAAATTCCCTCACCCTCTGCCAGGACTGGTTAAGCTAAAGTTACTAATATGGTGTTTTATCACCCCTCAATACTTTAGTACGTTTTACCTACAATCAAGTACATTCTCCTATAAATCAAAATACAACCATCAAGATCAGGAACTTAATGCTGATACCTCATGACCATTTAGTCCTCGGGCTTACAGGTACTGCCGATTGCCCACTGCTGTCCATTATATGTGATGAATTTGTGGCTGAATTGTATATTTTGTTTGCTTGTTTTTGTAATTTCTTTTAATTTTGAAGAGTTCCTTAATGATTTCCTGGCTTTCAGGTCCTTGACATTTTTGAGGATTGTAGTCCACTTATTTTGTACAATGTTTCTCAATTTGGGGTACCACAGAAGTGATGTTGTCTTTTTGCATTGCATCCTTTCAGATGGTATACAGATTTGATTTATTCCATTGGAATCGATGGCTTCACTTGATCAAGATTGTGTCTGCCAGATATCCCTGGCAGCTATTCTTTCCCCCTAGTAATTAATACGTATTTCATTGAGAGTTACTTTGAGACTACATATATAACCCATTCTTACATTTATCCCTGTCCCTGCCCCCACCCTGGGCTGACTTTCTATCTCAGATGAACTGATTCATTCATGGATCTCCGTTTTATTCAGTGGATTATAATTAGTTATCTTCTTTATATGTTTTGATGCTTAGATTATCCCAAATTTGATTCTTAGGAGCCCCTTCATATTGATTCTGTGGCCTTTTGAAATGCCTCAATCATTCTTTGTTTCTTTTCTTGTTTTGTTTTGAGATGAAGTCTCACTCTGCCGCCCAGGCTTGAGTACAGTGGTGCGATCTTGGTTTCACTGCAACTTCCGCCTCTTGGGTTCCAGCGATTCTTATGCCTCAGTCTCCTGAGTAGCTGGGACTACAGGCTCATGCCACCTTGCCTGGTTAACCTTAGTACTTTCAGTAGAGATGGGGTTTTACCATGTTGGCCAGGCTGGTCTTGAACTCCTGACCTAAGTGATCCTTCTGCCTTGGCCTCCCAAAGTGTTGGGATTACCGGTGTTAACCAACTGCACCCGGACCTTTGATAATTTCTTTACCTTCAAGTATAGTAGGATATACCAGGTTAATCTTGTGTTTTTCCTATCCCAGCCCTGGAGTTGCTCTTTCCACAGGGAATCCTGCCCCTTTTTTTATTTTAAGTAAAGAATAATATTTAGAAATCTAGACCTGGGCAATTAGGTATGCTTATTAATTCAGGGTTGTCACTTTCAGATCCCAGTACAGAACTAGGCACACTTGTGTATGAACCTGCTTCCTTTATGTTTATATTGATTTATATGTTTATGTATGTCTTAAAATCCATGAGTTTATCAGTCTGATACCTCTAATTCCAGAAGATTCAGCCCAGTTTTTGTCCCTTTCCTTCTTTGTGGTTTCTTTCTCTGTTAGTAAGTTTCTTTCTTTCTCCCCATCCTTGTTGTGTTGACTTAGTTGATTGATTTCCCTGTGTGGTATGAGTCACCAGTCACCATCACTGTATCTCTCCCTTGTCTCCTCACCTAACTTGTGCTCTCACATCCTTTGTCGATTGGCCCTGCCTCATGGCTTGGGATTGAATGGTGCAGGATGTGAAGGGGAGAGAGTTTTCCCAGGCTGGTAGCGTATGTTTTGTAATCTGATGTATTGTTTGTCTTCTGTCACTTCACCTTTCTCTTGTTTTCATTGACTTCATCCCTGGAGAGTCTCTGCCCTCAGCTACTTCTCAGTTCCCTCAAAATATGATAAAAAATCATCAGCAACAAAAGACCCCACATGTATTTCTTTTTCAAAAAGAAATACTCGTTCATCACAGGAAGTGTTGACACTTGGGGTGGAGGGTAGAAGTCACCTGTGATCCCACTACTCTGCAAGAGTTGCAATAAGCCTTCTTCATCATTTATGATCAGCTAGATTACATCTTAACTTTTTACCTCATCTTTGCAAGTTTCCCTTATTTAAAACATGTGAACCCTCAGCTGTTTTAATAAAAGCATCAGTATTTAAAGTTCTGATATTGTAAAAGCATTGTTCCTTGCTCTTGTATACTTTCTTGCCTTGGTATTCTCTCTGGAGTGGGACTCTTTATTTCCTCAGAGCCGTGTTCCTACCCACCTTATCTTCCTTATCTTAGATCTCCAAGAGGATTACGGCATTATGGACTAGTCCCTGCCCCTTGGTTCAAAACCTGGCTCTCTTGCATTGTAGCTTCATATTCTTGGACAAGTTCCTTTCTCTTTAGGCTTTGGTTTTTTGTCTATGATATAATATATGAATCTTACTACCTAAGATTTTTATGAGGATTAAAATGAGATAAATATGTGAAGTTCATGACACAGTATCTGATAAGAGGCTCTTAAGAAATGTGAGTTTTATTCTTCTTCTGTCTCTTCCATCATTCTTGTCTTGGTGTGTTCCCATCTGTACTTTCATGCTATACCCATCAGTGCTGGGCCCCTAGCTCCCTGACGATGTCTCATGTTGGATGTGTTTCCTTAACCTCTGGAGAGAGAGCTGTCAGCACTGTCTATCTTTTTTGTATATTACCTCTGGTCTGTTGTCTGGGCATGAGCTGTGGCAGCAGGCTGTGCAGTTTATTTGGATTCTGCTTCCAAGCCGTGGGGATTACCAGGATCAGTCACAGGGTCAGCCTGTAAACAAACTCTGTTGGGAGGTCTTGTTTAACACATGCTTGTTTCATGAATTTGAGCAAAATAACCCATGTCACAGCCAAACCTCCTCTTGTGGGAAGATTTGTGTTTCATATGGGGTTTTCAGAGGCAGTAGGGGTGCCTGATTAACATTCCTAGGCTGCACTGTAAACCCCTGAATTGGAATCCTCGGGAGTGGGTATTTAACAAATTTGTCAGGTGATTTTTTTGCATGTTGAACACTAAGATCTGCTCTGTTCTAAGGTCTGAATGTACCATTCTTCTAAAACTCTATAAGATACAACCACATGAAGGTATACTTGAAGTGTAAGTGGAATCATTGCTTTGAACTACCTCATGTTCCTAACTTTGTCCAGAAGCCTCAGTATATACTCGCTGCATGGACGTACTAAATGGTGACCATAGGAACATCGCCTTGCAATATCAGGCTGCCTGTACTCACTCGGGCGTGAGTTTTGTTTCTCTCTTAAATCATTTTTAGATCAGTTGGCACCTTTGTACACTTTTCATTTCTTGGATTATTTCTGGAGATACCAATTCACCAGCTGTGGTCTGACTTGGTATGAAAAGACATCATTTCCTTAATAATGCCTTCCTTCAGCCTCTAATCAAATCCTTATCAGACCCTTTCTTTTATTACCCACAGTATTGTCCCTTCCCGACCCCCATTTTTCATAGTGTGGAATTGTACATTTATTTCTGTGTTCACATATCTCCTCCTCTCTAGTCTGAAAGGTTCCCTGTGGTCAAGGCCCTGTATTTTGTTAACTCCACTGCATTTGAAGTATCCACAGTGTGGTGCATATTGTTCTTTGGATAAAGGCATTTTCTCCGGAGTTAGGCTGCAAGTAAGGGATAGGTAGAGAGTGCTGATGTTGAAGTAGATCTGGGAAGGCATGATGGCATGAGCTGACTGGCAAATCAGAATATAGAGCCTTTGTTTCTGCCTCATGTTTTCTTAAAATCATCCATAGTGCTCCACAATTCTTATCTATCACACACATTTGAGCGGCATACATTTCATATCTGTGAAAACAGGGACAATATTTTCTTCAGTATAGAGCATAAATATTGTACACACTAGAAACCTGTCAGAGGAGTTCCTGCCTATACGCAAATAGCCTTTACCCATGCATGTCTGTTTTCTATCTGTGAAAACTGTAAACTGGTTGAATTTTAATAACTCATAAAATTTACTGTTGGTGGTTATATGCTGTCATTGGCGTCCCTCCTTCCCTTTCTCCTTCCCTCCCTGGCCCACAATTCTCTGAGTCTATGACTTTGGTTTTTGTTTTTTTTTAAACAGCGTCACTTTTTTTTTTCCTTTTGAGATGGAGTTTTGCTCTTTTCACTTAGGCTGGAGTGCAGTGGCGCATTCTTTCCTCACTGCAACCTCCGCCTCCCAGGTTCAAACGATTCTCCTGCCTCAGCCTCTCAAGTAGCTTGGCTTACAGGAGTGTACCCTGTGTCCAGCTAGTTTTTGTATTTTTAGTAGGGATGAGGTTTCACCAGGTAGCCACTGTGCCCAACCTGTTTTATTTTTTAAGGGAAAAAATCAAAGTACCTTAAAGCTGCTTTAGAATTGGTATTTGTACAGTAAAAGTTATAACAAAAGAAATATTTGTACAGCCAAGTATGTTGGCTGTCTTACATCAGAGGTTCTTCACTGGGGACGTTTCTGACCCCAGGAGCCCATTTTGAGTGTTTGGAGATGTTTGGTTTCTGTAACTGAGGCTGCTACTGGCATCTATTGGGCAGAGCCAGGGATGCTGCTAAACATCCCCCTGGATGGACAGTTACCCATAAAAATAAATTACTCACCTCCTAATGTCAGTAGTGCCCAGATGGAAAAAGTCTGCCCTAGAAATACTTGTTTTTCTCTATTAAAATGGTGTTGCGTGGCTCAAGTATTTTATAGAAGTGTGGTCTTTACTTTCTGTTATTTTTGATACAAAGATAACCCTTCTTCATTCACAGTTCTTTTACTTAAAATCATTAATGCAGCACAGATACTTAATTCACTATGCTTTTCATTTATTAGTTGGCTTAATTTGGCTTACTTTCAAGCCTTAAAGAGAAACCCCACTTACCTATGTGAACAAAGCAGTAGATGCTCTTGAACCTATTACATAAGGCCTCATTACATTTCTTTTATGGAGACCAAGGAGGTGCTGACTCCTGATCTGTTGGTGCTTTAAATTGACAAGGATATTTATGATACAAGCCTTAAATAGCATGACAGGTGAATTCATGGTTTATTCATTGAGGCTTGACGATGTGCAAAGCCTTGTACTTTACTACAGGGCACATAGAGGTAAATGAGAAACAGCCCTACTTTCTAGATTATGGCCTCATAGACTTGGCCACTAGAATATCAGCTACTTAAGGGCAGAGCCTTGACCTGTCTAGCTTCCCTGGCACCCCAGTAGAACAATCTGTGGTCTGCTGAATAGTGACTGAATGAATAGACTGCTCAGATATCTTTTTCATCTTTCTAAGTGTGGTTCTTAATAATAAGTGAGAAAAGGGAACATATATGAGGGCTTAAAAGGAAGAAGGTTGTTTTTGATTAGAGGAATCTGAAAGGACTTGAAACATTGAAAGTGACTTTGTCAGAAAAGAATATTGGGATGATGTTGAGAGTATAGGGCCCTTCTCAGACTGAATCCTGGAGGTAGAGCAAGTTGTGAGAAGCTACAAGTGCTTGTGTTTTCCTAACAAATGGGGAAACTAAAAATTGATGGTAAAAGGTTAGGCTTAAAAGTAGTTTGGGAGCATCATGTAGAGGACAGAGATGAGCGTGAGAAATTTGTGATGAAGTAGCTTTAAAGCATCACTTCAAAGTATTATCAAAAATCCCCACAGAAAAATGAAAGAAGCAGAGTAGAAACAGAATCCTGGTGTTATGATCATATTTAGCAGGCTGGGTGCGGTGGCTCACACCTGTAATCCCAGCACTTTGGGAGATGAAGGCAGACGGATCATGAGGTCAGGAGATCGAGAGCATCTGGATAACATGGTGAAACCCCATCTCTGGCATGCACCTGTAGTCCCAGCTGCTCAGGAGGCTGAGGCAGGGCTTCAACCTGGGAGGCAGAGGTTACAGTGAGCAGAGATCACGCCACTGCACTCCAGCCTGGGCAGCAGAGCCAGACTCTATCTCAAAAATAAAATAAAATAAAGCAATAAAAACAAAAACATATTTAGCAAAAGAGCAATGCCAAAATGTCAGCAGTATGAGGTAAGCCTGGGGTGGTTTTTTGAAATGTACTTTAGTTGCTGCAGCACCATTTATTGAGAAGACTTCTCCCCCACCTATTGAATTGCCTGCCTTTGTCCGTCAGTAGACAGCATGTATGGGGGTTTGTTTGTGGACTCCATCTGCTCAGTCCCTCTGTTGGTCAATGCTTGCTCTAAGGGTCTGGTTACTGTAGCTTTATATAGCACGTTTTGAATGGGTAGTGTCAGTCCTCCAGCTTTGTGCTTCTCTTCCAGGATTGTTTTGTATGTATAAATTCATAGTCAGCTTATCCATGTAAGTTTTAGATATGCCTTAATAATATTGAACCTTCCAGTCCATAAACATGGTATTTGTGTCCATTTATATAGGACTTTATTTTTCTTACAAATGTTTTGTAATTTTTGGTGTGGAAGTTTTTCTCATATTTACATTTTTTTTCTGACTTATAAATGACAGTTGTGTTTTGATGGGCTATAGAAGTGTAAGTGATTCTTATGCACTGACCACATGGCCTGTAACTATGATGTTTGCTTATTTGTTAGTGTTTGTGCATTTGTAAATTTCTCTGGTTTTTTCCTACACGCAATCATTTCATCATTTCACTACAATTGAAGGGTTTTCTTCTTCCTTATGATTCTTTATAAATTATTATTCTTTGTTGCCTCATTATTTTATGCATGAGGTTGAATAGAAGTGGTAAGAATAGACCCCCTTGTCTTGTTTCTAATCTTACAGTGAATGTGTAGGTTTTTTTAGATACCTTTTTCAGGTTGAGATAGATCATATGTTTAAATATGAAGTTAAAACTGTAAAGTTGCTAACAGAAAGTAGGAGAATATCTTCACAACCTTGGGGATAGGGAAGGATTTCTTAGAGCACATATAAGAAATATTAACTATGAAATAAAAAGTTAATTGAATTGAATCAAAAAACTTTTTCTGATTAAAAGACATTTTTGGAAATGAAAAGACCAGCTTCAGACTCAAGAAGCTCTTTGCAATACATTTATCTGACAAATAATGTGACTGGGAGGGAACTTTAAGAGTGAAGTTTCGGAAAAATGTTCTGTATATTGATTAGAGTGTACATATTTGTCAAAAAGCAGGGAATCGTACATATAAAACCTTGACTTTCATTGTATGTAAATATAATCTGAATTTTAAAAAACATGAAAAGGAGCTAGTTATATCTAGTTTGTAGGATTTTGGCTTTTTTCTTTTTTATCTGTTTGTCTTGGCTTTCTTTGTTTTCTGCATTGAGCATATATTTCTTTGTAAATATAGAAAAATATGTGCTTTCACTGCTGAAAGAAATCACAGACAACACAAACTTATGGAAACACATCCCATGCTCATGGGTGGGTAGAATCAATATTGTGAAATGACCATGCTGCCAAAAGCAATCTACTAATTCAATGCAATTCCCATAAAAATGCCACCATCATTCTTCACAGAACTAGAAAAATAAATCCTAAAATTCACATGGAACCAAAAAAGACTCTGCATGGGCAAAGCAAGACTAAGCCCCCCCCCCCCCCCGCAAAAATAAAAAAACAAAAACCTGAAGTTATCACATTACCTGATTTCAAACTATGCTATAAAACCGTAGTCACCAAAACAGCATGGTACTGGTATTAAAAATAGGCACATAGACCAGTGGAACAGAATAGAGAACCCTGAAATAAATCCAAATACTTAGAGCCAACTGATCTTTGACAAAGCAAACAAAAACATAAAGTGGGAAAAAAGATAGCCTATTCAAGAAATGGTGCTGGAATAATTGGTAAGTCACATGTAGGAGAATGAAACTGGGTCCTTGTTTTTCACCTTAAAAAAAAGTCAACTCAAGATGGATCATAAACCTAAGACCTGAAACTATAAAAGTTACAGAAGGTAACATTGGAAAAGTCCCTCTAGACATTGGCTTACGCAAGGATTTCATGATCAAGAACCTAAAAGCAAATATGATTAAAAAAAAGTTAAATATCTGGGACCTAATTAAACTAAAGAGCTTTTGCACAGCAAAAGGAACAGTTAGCACAGTAAACAGACAACCCACAGAGTGGGAGAAAATCTTCACAATTTATACATCTGACAAAGGACTGATAACCAAGAACTACAATGAAGTCAAATTAGCAAGAAAAAAACAAATCCCATGATAAAGTGGGCTAAGGACATGAATAGACAATTCTCCAAAGAAGATATACAAATAGCCAACAAATATGAAAAAAAAGCCTAACGTTGCTAATGATGTGGGAAATGCAAATTACAGCCACAGTGCGATACCACCTTACTCCTGCAAGAATGGCCATAATCAAAAAATGATAGATGCTGGCATGGACGCCGTGAAAAGAGAACACTTCTACACTGCTGGTGGGAATGTAAACTAGTACAGCCACTATGGAAAACAGTGTGGAGATTCCGTAAAGAACTAAAAGTAGAAGTACCATTTGATCCAGCAGTCCCACTAGTGTGTATCTGCCCAGAGGAAAAGAAGTAGTTACACAGAAAAAGATACTTGCTCGTGCATGTTTATAGCAGCACAATTCCCAATATGGAAATTGAAAAAAAAAAAAAAAAAAAAAAACAGACGCAGAAGTGGTACTTTTAAAAGTAATCAATGGGCCAGGCATGGCGGCTAACACCTGTAATCCTAGCACTTTGGGAAGCTGAAGCAGAAGGGTCATTTGATCTCATGAGTTCGAGACCAGTCTGGGCAACATAGTGAGACATCTCTAGTTTTTAAAAAAGTTTTTTTAAAAAAGGATAGAAGAAACCAGTGTAGGTTTTAAAGAAGGACATGCTATATTTAAGGAAGCTTAATTTGAAATCTTAGATGATTGACATTAGAGAGAAGATGCAAGGAACAGACAAAAGCAGACAATACTATGGAGGAACCGTCTTTGTTATTCAACAGTCCGTTGAATACAGAGGGCAGTGACCAACAAAACCCACACACGCCTAAGTACGGGAGTAATTAGAAGCATAGTACCTTCTGGGAATCATTTATCTTAGTGTACTTTGAATTAATGAAACTGCTTTTCTTTTCCTCCCCTTCCCATTCCTCACTGAGACTGAGCCTCTCATTCTGTTGTCTAGGCTGGAGGGCAACAGCCTAGGTTGGAGGTGCGATCATGGCTGTTTGTCTCAGCCTCCCAGGCGCAAGCTATCCTCCTGAGTAGCTGGGACTACGGGTCTGCACCACCATGCCTGACTGATACTTAAATTTTTTGTAGATACAGGGTCTCACCATGTTGCCCAGGCTGGTCTTGAACTTCTGAGCTCAAGGAATTCTCACACTTCTGTCTCTCAAAGTTCTAAAGATTGTGGGCATGAGTCACCATGCCTGGCAGATTTTAAAATTGTTTGTAGAGATGGGATCTCCTGCTGTGTCCCAGGGTGGCTGTCATTTCTTTTTTGCTTTGGATATTGTTTGGCTATGAAAAAGCTCAGAGCCAAATGTTCAGCCCACCTCTAACAAGTGAACAGTAATTTATAGCATGCATTCTGTATCCTAACCTCACTGTAGCATTATTCTATTTTATTTTTTCTCGGATACTTTTTCTGTGTCCCAATTTCTTTCTAATTGTGTATCTTATATTGTGGTTTTATAAGCTGCCTCAATTCCTTATAGAAAAAAATGGTGTAACATATATTAAAACATCACATTGTACCCCATACATACAGTTATGGCTTACTAATTAAAAATAAATTTTTAAACATGATAAAGTAATGTTGGCACTATTAGTAGAAACAGTGAAGTCACAGTTGGTCTGGGGCAAATGTTGATGAGTTTGACTGTTGGAAATATCAAGAAAGTAGTTAGATATATGAATCGGAGGCTCAGAAGAATCAGCAAGCAGGTGGTTTAGTAAAGAATTTAACCTTGCCCAAAGAGAGATCTGGCCTTTTTGTCTTTGGAGCCTTCCAGGGGCATAGAGAGATCTGAGTGCTTGGGGCACCCCTGATAGTCTAACAGTGTGGCACATTATTGAACCTGAGGATGGTCTTTGGGATCCCCAAACTCTGTGGTTCATGTCAGAAGGGAAGGCAGTTGGTAGACTATTCCCAAATCTTACACAAATATTATAGATTTGATTTGATAGGTAAAACAGATCATATAATGGTTGGTAAGTACTTTTTAAAAAAAGAGAAAAAGATGCAGAGAGGCTGTTCAGTGACTAGCCTTTAAAAAATTTAATAGAATGCAAGAGAAAAAGGAACAAGTACAAGAAATAGACATAGCAGTCAGGGAGGTAGGAGAGCAATCAAGATGTGTGTCAATTCTGACATGGAGAGGACTGAGATGGCAGCCATGGTGTTACTCTGAATGACACTTTCCTGAACACATTCAGTTGTGTAAACCAAAGTTTGTAATGTTTGAATATAGATGGGTGGTCACACTTCCAGTCATTCTAAATGTCAGTGGCTCTTGTCCTCACTTGTCAGCCCCTGCATAATCTCCCCGTTTGGATCTGGAAGTCCCCAGAGGGGGCACAGGATCTGGGCCAGAGTCCCCATGTGTGATCTCTTGTGATCCTCCTTCCTGGTCCTGGCTTGCTCCTGCTGGTACTGCCATTACCTACTAAGAAAATGCTGTGGTGCCTGCCACAGGGCTTTCGACACTGTACTCAGTGCCAGAGCACAGTTATGTGGCATGGGAGTGGTGAGAGACCAGTTCAGATGCCTGCAACAGCCCCATGCCATCACACCACAGTGTGCCCACTGTCCCTATAGCTAATGGCCTCACCCCTGGTCCCTGGAGTCCAGTTTAATCTTTAAAAAATTTGTAAAATTAGTTATAAAAGAACTTTTGGTCAAAAAGGCTAAAGCCCTTGCCATCATCAGACTCAGATTCTTCTTTATTTTCCCTTTTTTTCTTTTTCTTTTTCTTTTTTTTTTTTCAGACAATCTGGCTCTGTCAGTCACTGCAAGCTCTGCCTCCCAGGTTCAAGTGATTCTCGTGCCTCAGCCTCCTGAGCAGCTGGGATTATAGGCATGTGCTAGCACACCCAGCTAATTTTTGTATTTTTGGTAGAGACCCGGTTTTGCCATTTTGGCCAGGCTGTTCTAGAACTACTGGCCTCAAGTGATCTGCCCACCTCAGCCTCCCAAAGTTCTGAGATTACAGGTGTGAGCCACTGCGCCCAGCTGTGATTCTTTTTTTTTTTTTTTTTTTTTTTTTTTTTTGGCTTCCACTTTCTTCTCCTCAGCTGGAACAGCTGCTGTGGACGGGGTAGGACCCTGTTGATGCAGCACCAGCTGCTGGAGCAGGTCCACCAGCCCCTACATTACAGATGAGTCTCTCGATGTCAACATTGGCCAGGGCCTTTGCCAACAAACCAGGTGGAAAAGGTTCAACATTTACACCACCTGTTTTAATTAGGGCCTTGATCTTATCCTCTGTGATGATCAGCTCATCATCCTGCAGAATGAGAGTGGAGTAGGTTGCAGGTGAACCCTGGAGGTGTGCTGTTGGACGCAGTGCAAGTTGCTGGATGAAGTGAGGGCCTCTTCTCAGTGTGGCCATAGCTTTCTCAGAAGGACTGAGCCCCTTGGTAGCAGCTAAGGAAAGGACTGGAGTCTGGGTTTAGAAAGTGTTGACAATTAATGTGGTGGCTTCTTCTTAGCTCATTCTCTTTCCCTTCCTCCTTCCACTCCCTTTAGGTTCACTGTAGCATAAAGGTTTTTTTCCTTTTATACTCTCAGCTAAAAGCTGGAACACTCTTGCAAGTTATTTTGTTAGTTGGGGCTGTCCACCAGTTTTCTTTAAGGGCATAGGATTGTTGGATTCTTATTTGGGATCTAAGGTAGTATTCTAAAAACATTTACAAACAGAACCTGTTATGAGTAATATATTTTCTCTTTATTTCCCATTTGGTGCTAATTTAAAAATGGACTGTATTCTTAGAGTTCTTTATTCAGATTTGTCTCCTTAGCATTGATGTTCTGGATTCAGTGGAATTGTTACAGTTTCCCTCTCTTGGTTGGGGATCCTGTTTTAACTAGCAATTGAGAAGAGTGAAATGAAGTAACGAAGTTCCAGATTTTGTTGGAGATTTTTTGTCTGGTTTATGTTGACTAGGAAGCAGTAATTGAAAACGTGCTATTTTTTCCCTCATACATTTTAAAAAATTGAGTTATAATTGCAAACATAACATTCTCCGCTTTAAAGGGTACAGTTGCATGGTTTTCAGTATATTCACAGAATTTTGCAACTCACCACTTTCAAATTCCAGAACATTCTCCTCACTCTCCATAAGAAATGACTGTCCATTCTGTCCATTAGCAGTCAGACCCTATTCTCCTTACCCTTACAACCCTTAGCAATCAGTAAGCTATTTTTTGTCTCTGTGAATTTGTCTTTTCTGGACATTTCATATAAATGAACACAATACATCACTTTTTGTGTTTGGCTTCTTTTACTTACAATGTTTGAAGATTCATTCTTGTTATACCATGTATCTGTTCATTAATTTCATGCTTAATAATATTTTATTTTCTGGATGTATAACAGCAATTCATATATATTTGGGTTGTTTTCACTTTTTGGCTATTATGGATATGCTGATGTGAACATTTGTATATGAGTTAAAGTGGGCATTTGTTTTTATTTCTTTTAGTAGGTGTCTAGGAGTGGAAGTGCTGGCTCATATGCTAACTCCATGTTTAACTACTTGAGGAACTGTCAGATTATTTCCCCAGATGGCTATGTAACTGTATAGTCCCACCAGCAATTTACTCACCTTTGTCCCTTTTATATTTATTTTTCTTGTAACTTATTTGCTTCTGTAATTCTATTATAATGAATTAGTTTTATATATTTATTTTTTAACCTTTGATTGATTCTGATGGTGGCCTCTTCAGCTCTGCTTACTATTACTACACATACTCACCATGAGCCTTTAAACCTGAGTGTCTCATCGGACACCTATACCAAAATCCTTCCCTTTGACGATAGTAATTTTGCCTGTGTTGGTAACACACTGAGATGGTCATGTTCTTTCCAAGACTAAATGGTCTGAGGCTTGAAAAAGACTTTTCACAACAGAAGGATTTAATAATAGCTTTCAGTTTAAGCTAAATTTCAGTTTCAGGAAGATAAAAGCTGACAGGAACAGTGAACTACTTGCGGGGCTTTCTCAAGAGTCCCATGGGTTGGGGCCAGTTATGAGTCAGGCGGATGTCAAGGTGAGGCTATATTAGCAGAGCATAGCAGATTATTTGGTGAAATTTAGCAATGAAATGATTGTAGCTTCTAGGGAGTGGAGTTAGATTTGGGCAAGAAAAAGTATTTATTTTATTGTGACATATCTGAGCATATTTCTGAGTAGAGGTTGAAAGACCAGCAACAAAGGAATTAAATAAGTGATTTTTGGAGCTAGTTGATCAGTCTTTTAAAAAGAACGAGGGCACATCTTTCCTGCAGAACAGAGGGAGGAGGTTTTGCGTAGCTGTTGTGGTGAGCAGAATAAAGACTGTGGTGATTATTGTTGTATAATAAATTATCCCCAGACTTAGCAGCCATAAACCACTTTTTAATTTTGTTGATGATTTTATATAACAAGAATTTAGAAAAGACAAAGCTGGGATGGCTTGACCACTGCCTTGTGGTATTTGAGGCCTCAGCTGAGACATCTCAAGGGCCTGAGGTGGCTTCATGGCTGGGGACTAGAACTAACTGAAAGCTCACATCTGGCCCCTGGGCTAGAAAGATAAACACCTAGGACAGCTGAATGGAGCGCCTGCCCTTGCCCTTTGCTTATGGCTTGACTTTCTCACAGCATGGGGGCCTCAGAGCTGTCAGACTTCCTACTTGGCAACTCAGAGTTCCCAAAGCTACTGCATACCTTCCAGAGTGGAAACTGTCCCTTTATGATCTAGCGTCAGAAGTCACACAGTGTCATCCACTACATTCTTTCAGTTAGAACCACATCAAAAGCTCATTGAGATTCATTAGAAGGGATTTAGAGTCCATTTCTTGATAGTAGAACATCAGCGTAGAAGGGATAGTAGAAGAGCAGGTAGTTGGGGAGATACTGTTTCGGCCTTTGTTGGAGAACAGAGTTCCGCAGAATACGGCAACAAGAAGTCAGTAAGCCAGCCATAGAGAACGAAAGGATGTTCTTTGCAGCCACATGGATGAAGCTGGAGGCCATTATTTTAAGTGAAAAACTCCAGAAACCAAAAATCAGCTACTACAAGTTCTTATTAATAAATGGGAACTAAATATTGGGCACTCATGGACTTAAAGATGCAAACAGTAGACAATGAGGTCTCCAACAGGGGTGAAGTTGGGAGGGTGGTGAGGCTCGATCAACTACCTATTGGGTATAATGGTCACTGTTTGGGTGATGGGTATACCAGAAGCCCAAACCCCCCACCATTATATAATACATATACATAACAAATGGGCACATGTACTCCCTGAATCTAAAATAAAATTTTAAAAATACAAGAACCCTATAAACAAGGGCACTGTTACTGTCAAATGATACAGCATTCATAGAAATAGAGATTTGTGTAGTTTGAAAATACCTTATATAAATCAAGACGAAACCTTTATTTTGCAGATATTAAACCTAAAGTTAAATGATAAAAACAAATTTATCCTAGAACCGAGCACATTCTAGGGAAATAAAATCAATAAAAAGATGATACAGACTGCCAAATATATGTAGTTATGGTAATACGTAGGTACAGTAAACTAGCCCCTTTTTCTAGGACATAAATTTATCTAATTCTCTTTTTGTCTGGTATGGATTACAAGCTTTCTAAGCGTAGAGTCTACTAAGTATGTCTAAATTGATACTTTGGGTGCTTAACAAAGGAGTATGTACAAGTTGGTGCACGAGTTAGACTTTTTGATGGTGATTAAACTGGAAAGCGTGAATGATTCTTGGATCATAAAACTAAGTGGGGCTTTTGAATGAGGCTCAAAAATCATTTTTGTTTTCTACGTAGAGACCATGATTACTTAATTCTTTTTGTAGTCATCTGTCTCTAAGACGTTTTTTCTTTCTCATTTTTTAGAATAATTAAGAATTTTATTAGAGTAATTTAGAATTGAGATTATTTACAGTGTGTTATGTTCCTTTTTTGTTTGTTTGTTTAACAAGGGAATGTAACATAGGCCTGGGAACATGTCTTCACACACACAGATATGTGCTGTGATACACCCTTGTACTCCATAAAGAGCAGGAGCCTGAAAATAACAATAGGTCTTAACCTTTGGATGGAACTTATTTTTTAGTTATATTTTGAGGTTGGAATGTGGATAATTAGGCCTTTCAGTTTTAAACAGCCAGAGAGTTGTTTTCTGAGTTATTTTAGTTGTTAAATTTTTAGTTACTAAGACTTTTTTTTTTTATCCAACCTTTTTTTCTTTTTAAAAGAAGTCTCATTTCTTAAGTGGATTCTGATTTCTGAATTCTACTTTAACTCAGCTAACACTTTATCATTCTAAGATTAGTTATGTTTCTTCAGTTCATAATTCAGTATATTATACATTTATTTATCCAAAACAGTTAAGAACCGATAAACTAGCCCAAAGTTTTTGAATAGATGAAAACAATGTCCAGGTTAATGTACTAAAGCTCATGTTCTTTGTTCTGGAGAAAAGCCTTTTTAATATTCTCAAATAATGTCTACTCTTTTGCCCACAAAACAAGGAGAAGGTTAAGAACAAGAAAGAATTAGAAATAATATATAAAAACTATCATAAAGTCCTAATAAACATTGCAGCCTACATGTAGTGCTAAAATTCTTAGGCAGAAAGACCACATGACTTACTAGGGGAAAACCAGCTTGTTACTAAGTATTTTTGCAGGAAAACATTAGTCCAGAAGACACTAGAGAGGTGCATTTAACATACTCAAGTAAAGAAAATATGAGTCAAGAATTTTACATCCAGCCAAACTGACCTTCATTTATATAAGTCTCATACAAACTGTTATATATATTTAAGCGCCGAGGGGATATTGTTCTTTTGAACACTCAAGAGAATTTGCAAAAAAAAAAAAAAAAGAAAAAAAAAGCTTCTAGCAACCCAAATGAAGGAAGAGGCATATATAGATATATAGACTGATTTCATAAAACTACAAAATAAATCAAACCTGTAGCATTCCTCTGGATCACTTAATTTATAGAGTACTATTAAGTGTGTTAACTAGACAGTTAAATGGACTTAAGAGATCGTGTATTTGGTTTTCATAGACTATTTTTCAATTTATGGGTAAATTTTATAACAAGTTTTGAAGCAGTAGTTTGGATTTTTCTATCAACATATCCTAAAGAGATAAATAGCTGTGTCTGGCGTTATGCATGTAAGAAATAAAGGAAAAATGTTAGTAATAGACTAAGCATGGTGGCTCATGCCTGTAATCCCAGCACTTTGGGAGGCCGAGGTGGGTCAGGAATTCTAGACTAGCCTGACCAACATGGCGAAACCTCATCTCTACTTAAAATACCAAAATAATAATAATAATAATAAAATATAAATAAAAAATAATTAGGCAGGCCTGGTGGCACATGCCAGTACTCTCAGCTACTCAGGAGGCTAAGGCAGGAGAACCGCTTGGACTTGGGAAGTGGAGGTTGTAGTGAGCCTGGATTGTGCCACTACATTCCAGCCTCCATGACAGAGACTCTGTCTCAAAATTTTAAAAAAAGTTGGTAATAGTGTCCATTAATTCTTTTTAGTTATAGACTCCGAGACTTACAGGGTATCAGTATACTTTACATTCAGTGAAGTTGAACACTTAGTTGTATTTGTGTGTATGAGAAAAAAAGCTTTTTACCCAAATTACAGAGTCAAGTAAATCTCTAGACACAGCCTCTTAAAAACAGCCACACCGGGCATGGTGGTTCACACCTGTAATCCTAGCACTTTGGGAGGCCAAGGTGGGCAGATCATTTGAGGTCAGAAGTTCAAGACCAGCCTAACCAAGATGGTGAAACTGCATCTCTACTAAAAATACAGGAAAATTAGCCAGGTGTGGTGGTGCATTCCGGTAGTCCCAACTGCTTGGGAGGCTGAGGCAGGAGAATGGATTAAACCTGGGAGACATACATAGGTTGCAGCGAGCTGAGATCATGCCAGTGCACTCCAGCCTAGGTGACAGAGTGAGACTCCATCTCAAAAAAATAAATAAATAAATAAAAATAAACCAGCCCCTAGCCATTTATGATCTGATGTTAACCACTGTGCAATTTTAGGATTCCTACTGATCCCCAAGTGCATTTAAAATTGTGTTCTAAAGCACTCTTGGTATTGAGATGTGGCTGTGGAGTGTTCTAGACTCTACAATGTAGACTAGGATTTTAGTTATTGGCTTGTAGCATAATGTGACTTTCATTTCCATTGTGGCTTCTTATCATTCTTGAGGGTCTTTTCTGAACAACGAGTTTCAGTATATTTAAGAAAATTTTTGATGCATCTACAAACTTATAGCACTAAAATGACAAAAAAGATTATTCATCATAAAAATAGAAGAGATCCTTATTTGCATTTATATAATTTTCTTTGTCTAGAAACTCATTCCTGCTTTGTAATTGTATGGAGCTATTAGTGAATTTTAACTTCTTAATGTTGGTGGATTCCATGATAGCTTGGCTTATTAGGATCTTATAAAAATTATCACAGCTCAATCTTTCTTATTGGTTTGCCTGGAGTACTCACATTTTAATTTTACTTTGTAGTAGAAATATGATTTTTTTCCTATACAATTCTCTTCGCAGTGTTTCATATGATACTACTTGGGATACATTCAGATTATTAGTTCACTTTCCCTCCTTCTGGTCATAAGTGATAAAGGGAAATCTTCTAGTATATACTTTGTTAATTTCTTACAAATAACAAAGTCAAAATTTGCCAGGTGTTGTGGCTCACGCCTGTAATCCCAGCACTTTGGGAGGCCAAGGTGGGTGGATTGCTTGAGGCCAGGAGTTTGAGACCAACCTGGCTAATGTGACCAAACCCCATCTTTACTTTTAAAAAAAAAAAAAGCCACAAAAATTAGCCAGGTGTGTTGGCGCACATCTGTAATTACAGCTGCTTGGGAGGCTGAGACACGAGAATTGCTTGAACCCAGGAGGTGGAGGTTGCAGTGAGCCAAGACTGTTATCAGTGCACTCCAGCCTGGGCAGCAGGGTGAGACTACATCTCAAAAACAAAAAAAAAGTGGGGATGGGGGAAGCATAAAGTCAAAATGTTTGCACAAATCTCAAGGCTCTTCAAAGTCTGATCCTAGTGTACCATTCTTGTTTTCTTTCTTAGCATCAAACATATTTATTTCACCTTAAATTACTGTGGTTGTCCTCATGCTATCCTTTTTTATGTTAGGGCTGTCCTTTTTTGTGTGTGTGTGTGAGACAGAGTCTTTCTCTGATCACCCCTGCTGGTTTTCAGTGGTGCAATCTCAGCTCACTCCAACCTCCACCTCCTGGGTTCAAGCGATTCTTCTGCCACAGCCTACTGAGTAGCTGGGATTACAGGCACCCACTACCACGCCCAGCTAATTGTTTTGTGTTTTTAGTAGACAAGATTTCACCAGGCTGGCCAGGCTGGTCTTGAACTCCTGACCTCAGGTGATCCTCCCGCCTTGGCCTCCCAAAGTGCTGCGATTATAGGCATGACCCTCCATGCCTGGCTGCTTCAGTTGAATTTTAGCCTACCTTTGGTTTTTGTGCTTATTTAAACTTTTATCTTAGATTCAGAGCACATGTGCATGTTTGTTAGATAGGTAAACGGTGTGTCTCAGGGGTTTGGTGTATGGATTATTTCATCACCCAGGTAATGAGCATAGTAGTACTCTCTATAGATATTTTTTGTAATTCTCTCCTTTTTCCCACCCTCCATCCTTAAGTAGGCCCCAGTGTCTGTTGTTTCCCTCTTTTTGTTCCTGTGTTCTCCCTGTTTAGTTCTCACTTATAAATGAGAACATGTGGTATTTGATTTCTGCTCCTGTGCTAGTTTGCTAAGGGTAATGGTCTCCAGCTCCATCCATGTTCCTGCGAAGTACATGATCTCGTTCTTTTTTATGGCTGCATGGTATTCCATGATGTATATGTACCACAGTTTCTTTATCCAGTCTACTGTTAATGGGCATTTAGGTTGCTTCCTTGCCTTTGTCATTGGGAATAGTGCTGCAGTGAACATACACGTGTGCATGTGTCTTTACAGTAGAACAATTTATATTCCTTTAGGTGTATACACAGTAAGGAATTGCTGGGTTGAATGGTAATTCTGTTTAAAGTTCCTTGAGTAATTGCCACACTGATTTCCACAATGGCTGAACTAATTTACACTCCCACCTGCAGAGTATAAGCATTCCCTTTTCTCCACAACTTTGAAAACATCTGTTATTTTTTGACTTTGTAATAACCATTCTGAGTGGTGTGAGATGGTAGTTCATCATGGTTTTGATTTGCATTTCTCTAATGATTAGTGACGTTGAGCAGGTTTTCACATGCTTGTTGGCTGCATGTATGTCTTCTTTAGAAAAATGTTTATGTCCTTTGCACACTCTTTAAAAATGTTGTTTCTTGTTTGTGTATATGTTTACATTCCGTGTATATAGATTCTAGATATTATACTTTGGTCAGATGATTTGTTTGCAAATATTTCTGCTGTTCGTAGGTCATTTACTTTGTTGATAGTTTATTTTGCTGTTCACAAAGTTCTTTAATTAGGTTCCCTTTGTCGATTTTTGGTTTTGCTGCAATTGCTTTTGGCATTTTCATAAGAAATCTTTGCCTGCTGCTATGTCCAGGATGGTATTTCCTAGGTTATTTTCCACAGTTTTTTTTTTTGTTTGTTTTTTTAAAGACAAAGTCTCCCTCTGTCACCCAGGTTGGAGTGCAGTGTCATGATTTCAGCTCACTGCAACCTTTATCTACCGGGTTCAAGTGATTCTCCTGCCTCAGCCTCCTGAGTAGCTGGGATTATAGGCAAGCACCACTATGCGAGGCTAATTTTTGTATTTTTTTTTTTTTTTTTCAGTAAAGACGGGATTTCACCATGTTGGCCAGACTAGTCTCAAGCTTCTGACCTCAAGTGATCTGCCTGCCTCGGCCTCCCAAACTGTTGTGCTTACAGACGTGAGCCACCACACCCGGCCTTTCCACTGTTTTTATAGTTTTAGGTTGTACGTTTAAGTCTCAATCCATCTTGAATAGATTTTTATGTGTGTTGTAAGAAAGGGGTCTGGTTTCAATCTTCTGCATATGGCTAACTAGTAATACAGCACCATTTATTGAATAGGAAGTCCTTTTCCCATTGCTTGTTTTTGTCAGCTTTGTCAAAGTTCAGATGGTTGTAGGTGTGTGGCATTATTTTTGGGCTCTCTATTCTGTTCCATTGGTCTATGTGTCTGTTTTTGCACCAGTACCATGCTGTTTTGGTTACTGTTGCCTTTTAGTATACTTTGACGTCTGGTAATGTGATTCTTGTAGCTTTGTTATTTTTGCTTAGGGTTACCTTGGCTATTCTTCAGGTGTTTTTTGTTCCTATGGATTTTAAGATAGCTTTTTTCTAAGTCTGAAGAATGCCATTTATAGTTTGATAGGACCAGGATTGAATCTATAAATTGTTTCGGACAGTATAGCTGTTTTAACAGTATTGATTTTTTTATCTATTAGCATGGACGGTTTTTCCGTTTGCATCATACTGATTTCTTTGAGAGTGTTTTATAATTTTCATTATAGAGATCTTTCACTTCCCTGGTTAGCTGTACATTTTATTCTTTTTATGGCAGTTGTGTATGGGATTGTGTTTCTAATTTGACTGTCTGTTTGGATGTTGTTGCCATATAGGAATGCTACTGATTTTTGTATCCTGAAATTTTGCTGAAGTTCTCAGATCAAGGAGATTTTGGGCAGAAAACGTGCGGTTTTGTAGTTACTGAGTCATGTTGTCTGGGAACCCGGATAGTTTGTCCCTCTTCCTATTTGGATGCTTTACATTACTTTCTTCTGCCTGATTGCTCTGGCCAGGACTTGCAGGACTATGTTAAATAGGAATGGTGAGAAAGGACATTCTTTTCAGATTTTCAAGGGGAATGCTTTTGGCTTTTGCCCTTTGCCCATTCAGTATGATGTTGTCTGTGGGTTTGTCATAGATGTCTCTTATTATTTTGAACTATGCTCATTCAATGCCTACTTTATTAAGGGTTTTTAACATGAGGGGCTGTTGAATTTTATTGAAAGCCTGTAGTGTGCAACTATTGCAGTACTCATGTGGTTTTGGTTTTAGTTCTGTTTATGTGATAAATTACATTTATTAATTTGCGTATGTTGAGCCAACCTTGCATCCCGGGGATCAAGCCTCCGTGATCATAGTAGATTAGCTTTTTGATGTGCTGCTGTATTTGGTTTGCTAGTTGTTTGTTGAGGATTTTTGTATCGGTGTTTGTCAAGGGTATTGGCCTGAAGTTTCTGTTTCTTGTTTTGTCTCTGCCAGGTTTTAGTGTTAGTATGAGGTTAGCCTCATTGAATGAATTTGAGAGGAGTTCCTCCTCCCCAATGTTTTGGAAGGTTCCAGTAGGAAGGGTACTAGTTCTTTATACATCTTGTAGCGTTACGCTGTGAATCCATCTGGTCCTGGAGTTTTTCTGGCTGTTAGGCTTTTTATTGCTGATTCAGTTTTGGAACTCATTATTGGTCTGTTGAGGTATTCAGTTTCTTCCTTTTTCATCTTGGAAGGTTGTATGTTTCCATCTAGAGTTTGTAGTTTGTGTGCATAGAGGTGTTCATATCAATCTCTGAGTTTTTTTTGTTTTTGTGCTTCTGTGGGGTCAGCGGTGTTGGTTTTTTTTTTATTTTTTTTTTGAGACTGGGTTTTGCTCTGTCACCCAGCATGCTGGAGTTGTAGTAGCTTGATCACATCTGGCTGCAGCCTCAGCCTCCTGGGCACAAGCAGTCCTTCAGCTCCAGCCCCCTAGGTAACTGTCACTTACAGGCGTGCTCTACCATGCTTGGCTAATGTGTTTTTTTGTTGTTGTTTTTTTTTTCAAAAGAGGTTGTTTTGCCCTGCTGCTTAGGCTGGTTTTGAACTCCTGGATTGAAGCAATCCTCCCACCCCAGCCTCCCAAAGGACTGGGATTACAGGCATAAGTCACTGTACCCAGCCCACTTTGTCTTTTTGAGATGGAGTCTTGCTCTGTTATCCAGACTGAAATGCAGTGGTGTGGCACCATCTTGGCTCATTGCAACTTCTGTGTCCTAGGTTCAGGCGATTCTCCTGCCCCAGCCTTCTGAGTAACTGAGATTACAGACTAGCATGCCTGGCTAATTTTTGTATTTTTAGTAGAGATGGGGTTTTGCCACGTTGGTCAGGCTGGTCTTGAACTCCTGACATTAGGTGATTTGCCTACCTCGGCCTCCCAAAGAGCTGGAATTACAGGCACAAGCCACTGCACCTGGCCTCACTTTGTTATTTCTTAATTATATATTTGCATTTTCTCTCCCTTTAAAAAAAAATTTGTCTAGCCAGCAGTTTATCTTACTCATTTTTTTTTTTTTTCTCAAAGAATCATTCCTTGGATTTGCTGATCTTTTGTATGGTTTTCCCATCTCATTTTCCTCAGTTTAGCCCTGATTTTGGTTATTCCTTGTCCTTCAGCTTCAGTGTTTGTTTGCTGAGTTTCTCTAAGCTGTGAAGTTAGGTTGTTAATTTGAGATCCAACTTTTTGATGTGGGCCTGGAGTGCTATAAACTTTCCTCTTAACACTGCCTTAGCTGTGTCCCAGAGATTCTGTTATGTTGTATCTTTGTTCTCATTAGTTTCAAAGAATTTCTTGATTTCTGCCTCAATTTTATTACTGACCCAGAAGTCATTCAGAAGTGGGTTGTTTAATTTTCATGTAATTGTATAGTTTTGAGCGCTTTTTCTTAGTAATGATTTTTGTTTTTATTGTGCAGTGGTCTGAGACTATGGTTGGTAAAATACAGGTTTTTTTGAGTTTTCTGAAGATTGTGTGGTCAGTTTTTGTTTTGTTTTGGTTTGTTGGTTTTTTTGAGAGAGAGTCGTACTCTGTCGCCAGGATGGAGTGCAGTGGCATGATCTTGGCTCACTGCAACCTTCGCCTCCCAGGTTAAAGCTGTTCTTCTGCCTCAGCCTCCTTAGTAGCTGGGACTATAGGTACGTGCCACCATGCCCAGCTAATTTTTGTATTTTTAGTAGAAATGGGGTTTCACCATGTTGACCAGGATGGTCTTACTCTCTTGACCTCGTGATCCATGCACCTCGAGCTCCCAGAGTGCTGGTATTAAAGGCGTGCGCCACCATGCCAGGCCAGGATTGTGTGGTCAGTTCTAAAGTATGTGCCATGTGATGATGAGAAGAATTTTATATCTAGTTTACAAGAATTAGCTGGGCATGATGGCACACGCCTGTAATCCTAGTTACTGGAGAGGCTGAGGCCTCTTGAGAATCATTTGAATATTGGAGGTGGAGGTTGCAGTGAGTTGAGATCACACCACTGCCTCCAACCAGGATAACGTGGAGGCAGGCCCAGCTGGATGCTGTGCACACGGGGTTTGAGTGAGGAATTCCTAGCTAAGGAAATGCCAAACATTTGTAAGCAAAGGTTGAGCAACCAAACCAAACCTGCTCAATCTTTGCTGCTGGGGGAGATAGTCACTGTCCTGGAGAGCAAACCATCCTGATCTCTTCTCTAGAGGAATATAGTATTTCTATTTTCTAAGGTTATTCACTGTAGAAACCTTTGAAAGATATCCTGGAGGGGAGCGAGATCCAAGATGGCTGATCACTAGCAGCTCAGGATCGTGGCTCCCAGTGAAAGCGCAGAGAATGAGAGGACGCCACACTTTCAGACGAATTTTTGTTGCTCACGGACCAAGAGATTCCCAGCGGAGGAGTCCCACAGGTCGCCAGGGCGACTCTTGTGACCGGCGCGGTGGTTTTGCTGGCGCCTCAGCGCGGCAGTTCTTGGTGCAGAGTCCAGAGATTCTCGGGCAGAAAAGCACCATCAATCTTAACACCGCTGTTTTGGCCGGCGCAGTGGATTGCTCAGATTTCGGCACTGGGAATCAAAAGTTGGACGAACGCTCAGAGACCTAGTTAGAAAGTTGGTAATTACAAAGACGACAGAGGGATAAATATATAATGAAGGGAAGAAACCAGCCTAAAAAGGCAGAGAATACTCAAAATCAGAATGCCTCTCCCTCTACAGGGGATCACAGTTCCTCATCAGCAACGGAACAAGGCTTAATGGAGAACGAGTGTGTTCCATTATCAGAAGTAGGTTTTAAAAGGTGGGTGATAAGAAACGTCTGTGAATTAAAAGAACTTGTTCTAACCCAATGCAAAGAAACTAAGAACCTTGAAAAAAGGTTTGATGAAATGTTAACGAGAATGGACAATTTAGAGAGGAATATAAGTTAATTGATGGAGCTGAAAAACACAACACGAGAACTTTGCGAAGTATGCACAAGTTTAAACAGTCGAATTGATCAAGCAGAAGAAAGGATATCAGAAGTCGAGGACCAGCTCAGTGAAATGAAACGAGAAGACAAGATTGGAGAAAAAAGGATAAAAAGGAATGAGCAAAGTCTCCAGGAAATATGGGACTATGTGAAAAGACCTAATTTACATTTGATAGGTGTACCTGAATGTGACGAAGAGAATGAATCCAAGTTGGAAAATACTCTTCAGGATATCATTCAGGAAAACTTCCCAACCTAGCAAGGCAGGGTAATATTCAACTCCAGGTAATACAGAGAACACCACAAAGATATTCTTCAAGAAGACGAACCCCAAGGCACATAATTGCCAGATTTATCAGGGTTGAAATGAAGGAGAAAATACTAAGGGCAACCAGAGAGAAAGGTCAGGTTACCCACAGAGGGAAACCTATCAGACTTACAGCAGATCTCTCAGCAGAAACCCTACAAGCCAGGAAAGAGTGGGGACCAATATTTAACATCCTTAAAGAAAAGAACTTTCAACCCAGAATTTCATATCCAGCCAAACTAAGCTTTACAAGCGAAGGAAAAATTGAATTTTTTGCGAACAATCAAGTACTTAAGAGATTTCACCACCACCAGGCCTGCTTTACAAGAGCTTCTGAAAGAAGCACTATACATATAAAGAACAACCAATATCAGCCTTTCCAAAAATATATCAAAAAGCAAAGAGCATCAATACAATGAAAAATTTACACCAACTAATGGGCAAAACAGCCAGCTAGCATCAAATGGCAGTATTAAACTCATATATATTCAAATTGGACAAAAAGCCAAAACCCATCGGTATGCTGCATCCAGACCCATCTTATATGCAACGATATACAAAGACTCAAAACAAAGGGATGGAGGAAGATTTACCAACCAGAGAGTAAAAATAAACAAATAAATAAAAAGTAGGAGATGCAATTCTCGCCTCTGATAAAATAGACTTTAAAGCGACAAAGATCAAAAGAGGCAAAGAAGGACATTACAAAATGGCAAAAGGATCAATGTAACAAGAAGAGCTACCGATTCTATAGATCAACGAGACAGAAAATTAGCAAGGACATCCAGGACTTGAACTCAGACCCGGAACAAGTAAACTTAATAAACATTTATAGAACTCTTCACTTTAAATACACAAAACACACATTACCACCTCACACCTATTCTAAAAGTGACTACATAATTGGAAGTAAATCACTCCTCAGTAATCACATAGCATTTCATAGGTTTAAATGAAATATTGGTTGGCTGCTTGTTTGTTATTTTCTTCCCTTATTCCTTCCTGTCTACATCATTAAGTATAATTATTGGTATAAAAGTGGTTTTCAATACCCATTTCTAAACTGCATTCTAGCCTGGGCAAGAAAGCAATACTCCCATTCTCTCTCTCTCTTTCTCTTCCTTTTTCTTCCTCTTCTTCATTCTTTTTTTTTTCTTTCTTTCTTCCTTAAAAAAAAAAAGGCAGTTCCTGAGCATAGTAAAGGAGCATGTGCTCCATACTAAGCACTTCTAAGTGATTATTTCATTTAAAAATCTCAACAATTCAGAGTTAAGTGCTCTTTTCTCCAGTTTGCACACACACACAAAAAAAGAAAAGAAAGCAGCACTTAGGCTGAAAGTTGTCTTTTCTACTTACCTTCTAAGTACCTTTAGCGTTTTGAAAGATACCTCTGTCTTTCTTGGAGATATGGTATTTGGGAATATATGTATCATTCTAAATTTGGGTTGTACCAAATGTATTTAGTTCTGAAGATGAGACAGCAATACAAACTTAAAAAAAAAAAAAAGATATCCTGGAACAAAGGACATCAGTCAATGCCTCCATCCAGAAAATAGGCAGAAATATGAGAGATCCATAGAGCATTGTCCTCCAACAAAATTTCTTTCATGAGTCTCTGTAGAATGATGATCACAAGTAGTCAGTGTCTTTGACTTTACTACAGTAAGTGCAAAATTATCACACATAACATTTTGGTGCTATTTGCATGTCAGCTGTATTATCTATTGCTGTGTAGGAAATTACTCCAAATCTTACGCACTTAAATATTTTTTATTTTAAAAGTTTCTGAAGGTCAGGAACTGGGGAGTGAATTGTCTGGTTGGTTGTGGAACAGGGGCTCTCATGAAGTTGCAAGCAAGCTGTCAGCTAGGGCTGCAGTCATCTGAAGGTTTACTGGCCTGCAAGATGTTTCCTCACTCTGTCAGTCAGTAGTCTTCACTTCTTCACTGCTGTTTGCCAGAGACCTTGGTTCCTTGCCATGTGTACCTTTCAGGGCTGCTAATTACATGGTAGCTACTTTACCAGGGAGAGACTTCTCCCACAGCCCCTGACAGTCTGTATGGTTGAACAGATGGACCTAATGGACATTACAGGATCTCTCCATTCAAAAACAATAGCCTAGATTTTGAACTGGTAAAAAGCATGTCCTGTTTCTTTATGTCATGCCAGGGCACAGAAGAACAAACCTCCCTCAACATAATATATTTTATACATTACATACATACAAATACACAACATAATGTATTTCAGTGATTCATCTTCTCATTTGTCTTCCCTAGATTTTAAACTCTGTAAGGACACAGACAAGGATTCTTTAGAGATAGTATCCCTAACACCTAGCAAGTCTTTATTATGTAATCTTGGAAAGTGACATTAGATTTGAATGTTGAAAGTCTTGATTCTCTTATAATAATACTTTAAGTTTGAATAAACCATTAATAAAAAGGTGAGTGAATCTTTTAATTATTATTAATATTATTATTATTATTTGAGACAGAACCTTGCTCTGTTGCCCAGGTCGGAGTGCAGTGGCACTGTCTCAGCTCACTTCAACTTCTGCCTCCTGGATTCAATTGATTCTTCTGCCTCAGCCTCTCGAGTAGCTGGGACTACAGGTGCACATAACCATGGCCAGCTAACCTTTGTATTTTTAGTGGAGATACGGTTTCGCTATGATGGCCAGGCTGGTCTCGAACTCCTGACCTCAAGCGTTCCGCCTGCCTCAGCCTCCCAAAGTGCTGGGATTACAGGCATGAGCCACCATGTCTGGTGGCTTTTATTTTTTAAATGATGTTTACCAGCTGTATATTACTGTATACAGCTGGTATACAGTAATGACCTTTTATTTTTTAAATGACCTTTTATTTTTTAAATGACGTTTACCAGCTGTATATTACTGTATCTGGAATGCTCTTTTGACTGCTGTAATGAATTGGATTACACTTTGGGGCAGTTAGTTTTATGATTGTAAATAGCCATAGACAATACTTTTAACTGTGACCTGCTCATTTATTAATCTATCATTAGTCACAGTGGGCTAGAGTAACGGCAGAACGATTGTAAACACTAATACGGCACATAATATGTACCCAGGTGTAGTTCTGAGTGAGGTTGGCAGGGGGGCGGGTAGGGCAAGTGCTGAGACAGGTTAAGTAACTGGCTTTATGTCATAGCAGTAAATGCCAATGCTGTTACTCAAATCACCATCCTTGAATTCATGCATAAACCTCTTTTAAGTAGTTGGTAGTAGGCAAGGGTTTAGAATTATGTGTTGGCCTTGACATGAACATTTTAGATATTCAGGGTTACTCAATCGGTGGACTCTCCTTTAATCTGTGTGGTCTTACTGCAACAATTGTTTCTGAATTTGTTTTTTATTTATTTGTTTTTTTTGAGATGGAGTCTCACTCCGGCACCAGGCTGGAGTGCAGTGGCACCATCTTGGCTCACTGCAATCTCCATCTCCTGGATTCAAGCGATACTGCAGCCTCCCGAGTAGCTGGGACTACAGGGGAGCACTACCACGCCCAGCTAATTTTTTGTATTTTAGTAGAAATGGGATTTCACCAGGTTGGCCAGGATGGTCTTAATCTCCTGACCTCATGATCTACCCGCCTTGGCCTCCCAAAGTGCTGGGATTACAGGCATGAGCCACCGTGCCCAGCTGAATCCATTTATATTTTATAAAAAGAAAACACGCTTTCTGGCGGTGACGACCTACCCACAAGAACATGCCTCTCGCAAAGGATCTCCTTCATCCCTCTCCAGAAGAGGAGAAGAGGAAACACAAGAAGAAACGCCTGGTGCAGAGCCCCAATTCCTACTTCATGGATGTGAAATGCCCAGGATGCTATAAAATCACCACAGTCTTCAGCCATGCACAAACGGTAGTTTTGTGTGTTGGCTGCTCCACTGTCCTCTGCCAGCCTACAGGAGGAAAAGCAAGGCTTACAGAAGGATGTTCTTTCAGGAGGAAGCAGCACTAAAAGAACTCTGAATCAAGATGAGTGGGAAACCATCTCAATAAACACATTTTGGATAAAAAAAAAACAAAAAAAACAAAACGCTGTTTTCCTCATTAGCAATTTAAAGCATAATTTAAATTACATTCACCACAGCATAATTTCTGATATTTAGTATTATCGTTATTAGTGTTTCTGCTGTGGTGAATGTAATTTAAATTGTGGTTTAAATTACTGATGAGGAAAATATTATTTTCATTTGTATTTATCTTACCCTTAAGTAATTTTTGTCGTTATTTGTTTTGTTTTGACACAGGGTCTTGCTTTGTCTCCCAGGTTGGAGTGCAGTGGCGTGATCGCTATTCACTGCAGCTTCGACCTCCTGGACCCACGTGATCCTCCTGAGTAGCTGGGATCACAGGCATATGCCACCATGCCCAGAAAAATTTTTTAAATTTTGGAATGACTGAGGAATTCATTCTTTTGCCCAGGCTGGTGTCGAGCTCCTAGCTTCAAGTGATCTTTCCTGCCTCCGGTGTGATTACCTACAGTATGAGCCACCATGCCCAGCCTGTTGTTAATTTTTTAAGTCATAGATAAGTAGGAATCCCTCTGTGTCTTTTGGAATATTAGCGTTTGCTCTAGTTTTTTCTCTAGAGCAGTCTCCCATTCGTTACCGCTATAGGAAATATTTGACTGTAATAGCAGAGATTGACTTGTATTCAAGAGTTCTTAAATAACAATGGTTTCTCTGATTGACTGCTTTTGATTTCTCCCAGTTTCAAGTTTTTAATGGTTGTACCAGAGACTTCATTATTGTTTATATTTTTAGATGCTACTAAGAGCTTTTACAAATGTCCTTTTTTATATTTAGTATTATTATTTTTAGTGTTTCTGCTGTGGTGAATGTAATTTAAATTTTGCTTTAAATTACTAATGAGAAAAGTAGTATTTTCTTAGATGGAAACATTTTTACTTGATATCACCTACTTTTATTTTCTTTATAGTTCAGGGATATGGCTGTCAAGTTTTAGGAAGAATGTGTTGTAACATTTTAAGGCAATGATTTATTTTCATATTTCTTTATAACCTAAATTAGCTAAAGAATGATTGTAAAATTTTGTTGATGATGGCCAGTTTCCAACTTGGGCAATATTTTTGCTATATTACACTGAGAAAATAGCTGTTACCTGAAATGGTAGTTTTAATTTTATTCTATAATTATTCATTGTTTGTTCACAACATCATGCACTTAATTCATGTTAGAATCCTAGTTAGTTGTGTCTTTAGACTTTCACCTTTTGAATGTGTCTGATGGATTCTTCACGTTGTCACCTTTTTCTTCTGTACCTGTGTGTGTCCTCACACACTAGGTAGTCTGGTCTTTACTGAAACATTCTTATTTATTTATTTATTTATTTATTTAGTTAGTTAGTTAGTTAGTTAGTTAGTTTGAGACGAGTCACATTCTATAGCCCAGGCTGTACTGCAGTGGTGTGCTCTCGGCTCACTGCAGCCTCCACTTCCTGGGTTCAGGCAATTCTCCTGCCTCCGCCTCCCAAGTAGCTGGGACTACGGGTGCCCGCCACCACACCTGGCTACAGAAATATTCTTTCTAGGCCTTTTCAATTTGACAGCAAGGAAATAAGTCTTTTTTAAAAAAACTGTAATTTTTTTTTAGAGTTTTAGGTTCGCTGCAGTATTGAAAGCACAGTGATAACCCATGAACTCCCTGCCCCGACACATGCATAGCCGCCCCCAGCATCAGCACCCCCTCCAGAGTAGTGTGTTTGTTAGGATTCATGAACCTCCACTGACACATCATTAGTACAATTTTTACAAAGTTTACATTTTAACTCTTTTTATGTTGAAAATCTTGGTTCCTTAATGACATTTACTTATTTGTTTTATGTTTTAATGCAAATGAGATATTTCAGTAATGTTCAGAGAACATTATTGACAACAAATGTACTAAAGTTTTAAGATTTTCTTGGGCCGGGCGTGGTGGCTCAAGCCTGTAATCCCAGCACTTTGGGAGGCCGAGGCGGGTGGATCACGAGGTCAAGAGATCGAGACCATCCTGGTCAACACGGTGAAACCCCGTCTCTACTAATACAAAAAATTAGCTGGGCATGGTGGCGCGTGCCTGTAATCCCAGCTACTCAGGAGGCTGAGGCAGGAGAATTGCCTGAATCCAGGAGGCGGAGGTTGAGGTGAGCCGAGATCGCACTATTGCACTCCAGCCTGGGTAACAAGAACGAAACTCCGTCTCGGAAAAAAAAAAAGAAAAAAAAAAAGATTTTCTTTCTGTCCTTTTTGTCCTTACATTGTATCATACATCTTAATAATCGAAAGATATCCTTTCGTTGAAGCAAAAAGATTGGTTGCATATGTTCAAATTATTTCTTTTTTTTTAGTAAAGAAAAGTGGTTGTTAGTACATATGTAGTAGCAAGTCATGCTCTGACTATTCTGAGTGGATTTAATTTTTTTAAAAAGCAAGTCATCATAAGGTTTCATTGAGATCTCTGCGTATTATGTTTTTATTTTCACTTTACTGATCTTTTTTATGTGTGTGTTTTTTTTCCTAGTTTAATCACTTTTCTGACAATTACCAGGTACTTTTTGGAAGTGGTTGATGTTAGCTGAATTGCAGCATGTATAGCTCAAAAGGTATTAGCATATGTAAGGAATATTGGCAGTGGTAAGAAAATGACAATCCATTAGAAAAGTGATCAAAATCATTGAACAGATACTTCACCTGAGAAAACATATGACTAGGCCAGGCGTGATGGCTTCTGCCTGTAATCCCAGCACTTTGGGAGGCCGGAGCAGGCTGGGATCACCTGAGGTCAGGAGTTCAAGACCAGCCTGGCCAACATGGTGAAACCCTGTCTCTACTTAAAATACAAAAATCACTATATATATACATACATATATATATATGTATACATATATATACACACATATATGTGTGTATACACGTGTATACACACACATATATGCATGTGTGCCGCACCTCACACATATACACACACATGCACCACACCTCGCTGATATACATATACACACATATATGTGTGTATATATAAAACCATATGCCACTGCATATATTTTTCTGTGGCTTGTCTGTGAATAAATTTTTTTCCAGCGATGATACTTTTTTATTTATGATTGTACTGATTAGTGCTTCCAGAACAGTAGAATAGAGGTAGGGAGAGCAGGCATCCTTATCTAGTTTCTGATATTAGGGGGAAAGCATTTGGTTTTTCATCTTTGAATCTGATGTTATCTGTAGGTTTTTCATTGATATTCCTCTATTCCTGCTTCATTGAGAATTGTGATCAAGAATGAATGTTCCGTATTGTCAGATGATTTTTTTCTGTGTCTGATGTGCTGATAATAGGGATTTTCTTTTTTAGTGTGTTAATTATGATGAATTACATCAATTGGGTTTTGAATATTGACCCAATTTTTTAGTCCTGTCATAAACCCCATTTGATCATGATGTTTTATTCTTTTTATATATTGCGTGATTTGATTTGTTCGACCTTTGCCTGAAATGTTTGTATCTACATTATGAGGAAAATTAGTCTGTAGTTTTCTTGTAATGTCTTTGCCTGGCTTTCAAATCAGAGTAATGCTGGTTTCATAGGATAGAGATTGAAAACATTTCCTCTTTTTTACTTTTTAGAGGAATTTGTAGAGATTTGGTAGTATTTATTTCATAATGTCTAGAGAGAATATACCAATGAATTATTTATGGGAAGATTTTGAACAATAAATTTATTTTTAAAAATAGATATATGGTTATTCAGGTTTTTGTTTGTTTGGACTTTGCATGGTTTGTGTCTTTTCTGTTATTTGTCCATTTTATCTAAGTTTTCCTATGGATAGGCATAAAATGATAATATTCCCCTCTATCTTTTTAATACCTCAAAAGTTCATAGTCACATTACCTCACTCATTGCTCATGATGGTAATTTGTGTTTTCTCTCCCTGCCCAGTCTTCCTGGCCTGACATTTGTTAATTACTTTCTTTTTCTTAAAGAACCAGCTTTTGATTTCACTGATGTTCTCAACTGTTCTTATGCTTTTTAATTTTACTTACTATAGTTCATATCATTATTGTATTTTCATTCTTCTGTTGATTTTGGGTTAGATTTGCTTTTCTTTTTTTAGTTTCCTGAGGTGAAAACCAAGATTACTTTTTTGAGATCTTTTTCTGATACACAGGCATTTAGTGCTATAAATTTCCCTCTGAGTTTTGCTTTAACAGCATTTCATACATTCCAGTATAGTTTTCATTTTCATTTAATGTAAGACATACTTCCTAATTTCTTTCTGATTTCTTCTTTAGCCCATGGGTTATTTTGAATTTTGTTACTTAGTTTCCAAATTTCTGAGTATTTTCTCTTCTTGGTTTGTAGTTTAATTCTGTTGTGGTCTGAGGACATACTTTGTGTGATTTGAATCCTTTTTTTTTTATTTTTCTTTTTTCTTTTTTTCTCACTCTGTTGCCCAGACTGCAGTGTAGTGGCGCTGTCTCGACTCACTGCAAACTCTGCCGCCTGGGTTCAAGAGATTCTGCCCCAGCATCTCAAATAGCTGAGACTACAGGTATGCACCACTGTGCCCAGCTAATTTTTGTATTTTCAGTAGAGACAGGATTTTGTCATATTGGCCAGGCTCGTCTTCAACTCCTGACCTCAGGTGATCCACCCGCCTTGACCTCCCAAAGTGTTGGGATTATAGGTGTGAGGCACCATACCTGGCCGAATTCTCTTCTTTCTATTGAGACGTGTTTTATGATCCAGTACATTATATATCTTGGTGAATGTTCTGTGTGCCCTTGAAAAGACTATTTGTTGTTGAGTGTAGTGATCTATAAATGGTAGTTAGGTCAAGCTGGTTGATAGTATGTTCAAATCTTCCATATCCTTATTGATTTTCTTTCTGCTTACTTTTATTGATTTTTGAGGAAGGAAGTATTAAAATTTTCAATGACACAGAATATGTCATTATGTTATGTTACTGTGAACAAATTTCTTTTTTCCACCCCTTCCTTTTTTTAGTGATTGTGCGTGTTGGGGGTGATTCTCATCTTTCCCTAGCCCTTTGAAAGTTTTCAGTGGTTATATTGAGGAACGCCACAATCAGAGGACTGAGAAACCACTCTCAGCAGAACTTAGATAACACCTAATATTATCTTTAGTAAGAAAATGAAGAGAATTTGTGGAAAATACTTCCGGAACATTGTCTATCATGGAGTTCTGAACTTCTGGTCAACTCTATAAATATAATCTATTTTTTGCTTGCCAAGGAAAAGGGAATCTTTATCTTTGTTGAGCAAGTCTCCCAAATGGCTAAAGAGGAGAGTTTTAAGATTTTCTTCTTTGGAGTCTTCTTACTAGCATAAGTAGAGTTCTAGTTACAGTAATCTTGGCTGTGCTGGAGGCATGGAAGTAGAAAACAGATCAGTGAATTTAATGGTTACTTAACAGTTCATTCTTGTTCTCTTCGTGTTTGTAATCCAGTAAGACTTTTTTTTTTCCTATTAGAAACAGGTCTCACTGTATTGCCCATTCTGGTATTGTTGGTTCAAGCAGTCCTCCTGCCTCAGCCTTCCAAAGTGCAAGAATTACAGGTGTGAGCTGCTGCACTCAGCTAAGAAGTGGTTTTTTTTTTTTACCCAGGCTGGAGTGCAATGGCGCGATCTCGGCTCACCGCAACCTCCACCTCCTGGGTTCAGGCAATTCTCCTGCCTCAGCCTCCTGAGTAGCTGGGATTACAGGCACGCGCCACCATGCCCAGCTAAGTTTTTGTATTTTTAGTAGAGACGGGGTTTCACCATGTTGACCAGGACGGTCTCGATCTCTTGACCTCGTGATCCACCCGCCTCGGCTTCCTAAAGTGCTGGGATTACAGGCGTGAGCCACCGCGCCTGGCCAGAAGTGTTTTTTAAGAAGCCAAAAAAAGGCCGGGCGCGGGGGCTCATGCCTCTAATCCCAGTACTTTGGGAGGCCAAGGCGGGTAGATCACCTGAGGTCAGGAGTTTGAGACCAGCCTGCCTGACATGGCAAAACCCCATCTCTACTAAAAATACAAAAAATTAGCCAGGCGTGGTGGTGGGCTTCTGTAATCCCAGCCACTTGGGAGACTGAGACAGGAGAATCGCTTGTACTCGGGAGGTGGAGGTTGCAGTGAGCCGACAGTGCTCCATGGCACTCCAGCCTGGGCAGCAAGAGAAAAACTCCATCTCAAAAGAAACAAACAAACCCCAAAAATCTACGTGAAAAATACAAGGTTTTTATATTAAATAGTACACATAGTCAAGTGTACACGTGTAGCAACCAAACCCTTAAGTCGTTGTGATCTTCAAGTGCCTGAAGCTTTCTGGCACTCTGCCTAATGCTGTTAGCAGGGTCCACAGCACTGTTACTGTCCCATACTTCTTTTCTATCCTCTGGTGAAGCAGCAAACTAGACTTTGTGTAGTGACTGTACTCATTCCCTTGTGTGCTGAGCAGTGTTGTGAACTATGAAGTATCCATTGTTAGTAGCCATTATGGGGCACATAGTTAATTAAGCCCAGGGAATTGGGGTCGTTTCTGGCGGAGTTACTGGAGTGTTCGTTGTTGCTGATTCCCTAGGTATTAGTTAGGTTAGTGTGGTCTGCTGCACAGGGGCAGGCACCACTCTTCTTGCAGCATGAGTGTCAGAGGAGATGCCCTGTGAGCAAGGCTACTACCATTCTGAGAGAAGGGAATGAAAAATAGTCAGAAGAGACTTGATTTTGTAGGAAACCAGGAGTTACAATATGAGAATATATATAGATTTGAAATTGTGTATATCATATTTTCAAAATTTGAAGTACGGTAAGTGTTTTATACTTTGAGTTGTTTTAATTAGAAATTATTATTATGAGCCAGGCATGGTGGCATGTGCTTCTCTGGAGGCTGAGTTGAGAAGGTTGCTTGAACCCAGGAGTTCGAGGAGACACCGAGCCCTGTTTGTGCTGCTCCACTGCACTCCAGCCTGGGTGACGGAGCTAGCCCCCATCTCTTTTTTTTTTTTTTTTTAAATGCCACTCTTGTGTAGTTTGCCATTTTATAGAGATAATATTTTTAGCTAGCCTGAGGGCTTCATGGATACTGGACTCCACTAGTAATTTTGTTGTTGTTGAGCTTTCAAAGCCCTTGAGAAAAGAAGCTGCTTTGCTTACAATGTGATTACATTGGAAATAGTGCTACTCTATTTTTGCTCACATGTATACACTTTGGCTAATTGAGGATTTGAATCTGAAAAGTATATTAGTGATAGAGGTTTATTTTTATACATACATTATTTTTAAATTTAGAGACTTAAATGTTAGCAATAATGTCCATTAAAGTAGTTTATAGGTTTTAATTAGACATCCCATTTTCTCCATATACTAAGACCAGGAAGCAGTCTTCTAGTTATTAAAAGTGGAGTGTGTTTCTTACTAGTTGACAAAACATGGGCTTTGGAGTCAGACCTAGTTTCCAGCCCTGAACCTAGTACTTCATAATCTCTGATACTTGGTGTTCTCTGTAGCAGTGTAAAAATAATACCATCTACTTTGTAGAGTGGTTGTAAGAATTATGATAGTTCAGTCTTTCCTAAATACTTGTGCTATAAAATGCAACTACATCTCTGAAGAAGTAATTCCACAAACACGTATGTCTAGAGACTTAACACTGGAAAGAGCAGCATTTTCTGTTCTCTTACAGGTTCTAAGACATTAGTCCTATGGTCAAGAAATCTGCTTTTCTTTTTTCAACACTGTATTTCCCAAACAGAATTCCCTTCCTCCTTCCCAATCCCCTGCTCCCCTATAGAACACCTGCAGTATATTATAGTTTTTTTTTGTTTCATGAAACAGTTTAGAAAATAAAAGTGCTTAGCACAGTGTTCCCAATTCATACTGGATAAATGATTTCATTTCCTCCTTTGAGTGTTAATTTTAATGGTTTTAAAACTGTGTTGTATGCTGGGCGCAGTGGCTCACGTAGTCCCAGCATTTTGGGAGGCCATGGTGGACGGATCACCTGAGGTCAAGAGTTTAAGACCACCGTGGCCAGCATGGTGAAACCCTGTCTCTACTAAAAATGCAAAAATCAGCTGGGCATGGTGGCGCAAGCCTGTAATCCCAGCTACCTGGGAGGCTGAGCCAGGAGAATGGCTTGAACCCAGGAGGTAGATAGAGGCTGCAGTGAGCTGAGATGGCCACTGAACTCTAGCCTGGGTGACAGAGCAAAACTCAGTCCCCCCACCAAAAAATATGTATATATGTATATATAAAAATAAATAACTATTGTAAACTCAGAGCTCCTCTCTTTTAATTAATTGTAGTTTAATCTTCTAAGTAGTAAGCTATTTAATAATTTGCTACATTTTATTCCTAATTTACTATCATTTAGTTCATATATTTAGCCCATAATGTTGTCATACACCTTAAGATTAACATCTAGAACAATCAAGTGCAGAGGCAATAGAAGAGTAAGAATCTCAGGAACACAGTGTCTGGTCAGATTCTGGTTTCACTAATTCAATGCAATTTAAATATTCGTAAATATATTCTTAAAGTGTTCTTGAGAGCCCTCTGGGAGTACATTGAAGGATCTGGTTAGATACTTACTACAACTGCTTCAGACCTTTTAAGACTAGTCACAGGCCATCCACATCTTTATTTTGTAATTTGTAAGAATTCTACAGATTAAAAAAAGAGAACATCTTTACAATAAAAAAGCAATATTCAATTAAAAGACTGAAAAATGTGTTTCCAAAGTAAAAAAAAAAGTAGTAAAATGTTGTTTTAGAAAAATTGAAGAAATTGAGAAAGCATAGATTAAAAGAATAAAATGTAAAGAGAGTAAAAGTAGGAATGTTCATTGCTAACATCTTATCCTCCTGGAGTGTTTCTTAAGTATTTCACAAAAACAGTACCATATTATCCATGCTAGTTTGCAGCTTGCTTTATTTTGCTTAAAAATGCAAAGTGAAGAACTTCTTGTGCCAGGTATCAGTGAGACACCCTGCTTCCTCTCAAGAGTCTACCTTAACAGGGTGCCCTCTATCCATCTCTGATTTCTTCTTTTCTTTTTTTTTTTGAGATGGAATCTCACTCTGTTACTCAGGCTGGAGTGCAGTGGCACAATCTTGGTTCACTGTAATCCCTGCTTCCGGGGTTCAAATAATTCTTCTTCCTCAGCCTCCCAAGTAGCTGGGATTACAGGTGTGTGCCACCACGCCCAACTGATTTTTTTTGTATTTTTAGTAAAGATGGAGTTTCATCATGTTGGCCAGGCTAGTCTCGAACTCCAGACCTCAGGTGATCCGCCCGCCTTGGCCTTCCAAAGTGCTGGGATTACAGGCTTGAGCCACCACACCCAGCCTCATTTCTTCATTGGTAAGGAGTGTTTCTAGGCAGGAGTTAGAGGTTGGGAGAAGAGTGATGAGAGGAATAAGCCCTGTCGGAGGGTAAATTAAGACGTACATTGTACAGTTTCTAGTTAGTTTTGAATAAACTGTTGGATGTATGCAGAATTACTCTGAGTAAACACTGTTTTGTTCAGTTTTCTTGTACAGATCCAAAAAGAGTTGAATTCAACTTACCGTTTAGGAGAAAAAAGTCTTTAAATACCAAGAGCTGGTGTGTGCATAATGTACACACCTAGACTGAAATACAGAAACTTGGCTGGGCGTGGTGGCTCATGCCTATAATCCTAGCACTTTGGGAGGGGAGACGTGTGGATTGCTTGAGCCTAGAAGTTCAAGACCAGCCTGGGTAACATGGTAAAACCCTGTCTCTACAAAAAATACAAAAATTAGCTGGGTGTGATGGTGCATGTCTGTAGCTCCAGCTACTTGAGAGACTGAGGTGGGAGGACCTCTTGAGCCTGGGAGTCACAGGTTGCAGTGAGCTGAGATTATGCCATTGCACTCTAGTCTAGACAACAATGTGAGACCCTGTTTTAAAACTAAATAAGTAGGCCGGGCGCGGTGCCTCACGCCTGTAATCCCAGCACTTTGGGAGGCTGAGGCGGGTAGAACACAAAGTCAAGAGATCAAGACCATCCTGGCCAACATGGTGAAACCCTGTCTCTACTAAAAATACAAAAATTAGCTGAACGTGGTGGCGTGCACCTGTAGTCCCAGCTACTCAGGAGGCTGAGACAGGAGAATTGTTTGAACCCAGGAGGTGGAGGTTGCAGTGAGCCGAGATTGCGCCGCTGCACTCCAGCCTGGCGTCTGGTGACAGAGCGAGATTCTATCTCAAAAATAAATACATAAATAAAATAAATAAGTAAGTAAAGTAAGTAAATATAGAACCTCAATTTATTTGTTATGGGGTGCTGACGGATGGTTCATTGCCTCTTTAAATTAAATTAAAACAAGAAGCCTAATTTTTGCTGAGGCTGAAGTGCAGTGGCATGATCTGGCTTATTGCAGCCTGTGCCTCCCAGTTTCAAGTGATTCTTTCTCCCCTGCCCCTGCCAGCAACAGCTTCCCAAATAGCTGGAATTACAGATGCCCACCACCATGCCTGGCTAATTTTTGTATTTTTAGTAGAGACTGGGCTTCATCGTGTTGGTCAGGCTGGTCTTGAACTCCTGACCTCAAGTGATCCACCTGCCTCAGCCTCCCAAAGTGCTGGGATTACAGGCATGAGCCACTGCGCCCAGCCAACACTTTTTCTTGTTGAAAGATACTCCTCGGGGGAAAAAAAGGGTTGTATTATTAAACATGTTTTAGTCTGCATGTGTTATGCAGAGCTTTCCTTAATGACATCAAGAATTGACAAAAGAAGAGGTGAAATGTTACTACTATTTTTTGAATTTTTTTCTTTCTTTCTTTTTTTTTTAAGGTGGCTATCATCCAGTGAAAATTGGAGACCTGTTCAATGGCCGGTATCATGTTATTAGAAAGCTTGGATGGGGGCACTTCTCTACTGTCTGGCTGTGCTGGGATATGCAGTAAGTGTTCTTTGTCATTTGTGCATTTGTTCCCTGGAGTAGCTCAGATCTGTGTTCTAAGAGGGTACGGCTGAGGATCACAACTGCTTTGTTGAGGTATGTGAAGTGCTTAGCGCCGGCCTGCCTCAGTTGGCTAGATTCCTTCCCATCCCTCTGGCTTAGTTTGAAGTTCATTTCAAATCTTAAAATGTTACTTCATTCCAGCTCTATTTCAAAGTTTATTCATCGAAATTGCTTTGCATAGAGATCATATTATTTTTCTAGTAATTTGTCCATATCATACTAACATAATGTATAGTCTACGCTTTTCATTGTATAGGATTTTCAAATCAATTGATTCTAACTTTTCAAAGCCATGACCCATAGTAAGAAATTTCACTGCTCCTCCACATATATAAACACATGTATTTTGTGCGTGCCTCTGTGTGTACTGAAGCAAAAGTGTTAGAAGAGAGTAATTTTCCATACTGTTCAGTTGGTGTATAATATATGTGAAAACTCTGTTACTTTTCTAGTCTTAATTTTAATTAGGGAAAAAACAAAACAACAAAGCATAAAAGAGATTCTCTTGACCCATGCTAATTAAATGTGGTCCTCCAGTTTGGAAAGTACTGTTTTAAAGGAACGCTTGTGTTTCTGTTTATTGGATAGATCTGATTACAAGTCGAATATCCCTTATCTGAAATGCTTGAGACCAGAAGTGTTTTGGATTTTGGAATGTTTGTGTGTATACGCAATAAAGTATCTTGGAGAAGGGACCCAAGTCTAAACACAAAATTCATTATGTTTCATAAACACTGTATAAACATAACCTGAAGGCAATTTTATACAATATTTTAAATAATGTTGTACACGATGCAAAGTTTTTACTGAGTTTTGATTGCAGTCAGAGGTGGAATTTTACACTGTGACATCATGTTGACACACTCATAATGTTTAGGTTTTGGATTTTACATTTTCAGTTAGGGATGTTCAACCTGTATGCAAGTGATTTCTTCTACTGATAATGTAGATAAATGGGCTTTTTTTTTTTTAAGGGGGAAAAGATTTGTTGCAATGAAAGTTGTAAAAAGTGCCCAGCATTATACAGAGACAGCCTTGGATGAAATAAAATTGCTCAAATGTGTAAGTACTTTAAAAATGTGAATGATATAAGAAAAATTAATGACTTAAAATCTTACAGAAAAATTTTTCTGGGTAGTACTAAATTAAAGTCAAGTTTGGTGGGGTGCCATGGCTTATGCCTGTAATCCCAGCACTTTAGGATCCCAAGGTGGGTGGATCACTTGAGATCAAGAGTTCAATACCAGCCTGGCCAACATGGCAAAACCCTGTCTCTGCTAAAAATAGCCAGGCATGCTGGTGGGTGTCAGTAATCCAAGCTACTTGGGAGGCTGAGGCATGAACATCACTTGAACTTGGGAGACAGAGGTTGCATGAGTCGAGATTGCACCAGTGCACTGGGCAGCAGAGTGATACTTCATGTAAGAATAAATAAATAAATAAGTAAAAATGAAAATAAATAACTTCAAGTGGTGAATTTTTTTGTTTTAAAGAATCACTTTTATTTAAACAGTATTGGTGTTATAATGGGAAAACATGCTTTGTCTTAAATTTCTGTGTCCTTGCATTCATTTTTCTTGGCATAGGTTCGAGAAAGTGATCCCAGTGACCCAAACAAAGACATGGTGGTCCAGCTCATTGACGACTTCAAGATTTCAGGGATGAATGGGATACGTATCCTTTACTTCCTGATTTATATTGGAAATATATCAAGTTCCTGTAATCTCTGATTGTTGCTGTATCACCCTCAACACCTTCAACATAAACTCTCTAGGAACATTGTCAAGTATTGTAAAGTGGTCCGTCTAGGGTGGTTTGCATGGCTTTTTGGGGTTTTTCGTGTAGTAACATCTTAGAAACTTATTTTTAACACAATAGGTTGACTTAATTTTGGTGTGGAATTAATTATTGATCTTTTTCTGTTAATTGTGGTAAAGTCTTATTTATTTTTGCTGTAGTGGATAAAAGTATACATCAGCAACACTTCTTTGTGTTTTAAGCTTTCTGAAACCAGTGCACAGGAACAATCTGTGTGTGCCCCAGTGGCTGCAAAGCACCATGTAAGAATGGAGCATTGGTTAAAATAAAAGGAATGATGCTGTATAAATGTCCACATCCGAAGGTGGCACTTGAGTACTTTTAGTTCTGAATAGTACTAATAATTGCTGATTTCTGTTTCCAGAATGATACAACTGAGCCTTTCAAATAATTGTCCTACAGAGGCTCACCTTTCTGTCAGGTGAATATGGAAACATTTTGATTTTCTTGATTTTATTCCCAGTTACCTACATTGCAAAAGTTTAGAAAAGGTAAAATGATGCATTTTCTATACTCCTTGGTAAATCCGACATAAGCCCGTGCTTCATAGAAAATACCTTTATTGCCAGGCATGGTGGCTCATGCCTGTAATCCCAGCACTTTGGGAGGTTGAGGCGGGCAGATCACAAGGTTAGGAGATCGAGACCATCCTGGCTAACATGGTGAAACCCTGTCTCTACTAAAAATACAAAAAATTAGCTGGGCGTGATGGCACACCCCTGTAGTCCCAGGCTACTCAGGAGACTGAGGCAGGAGAATCACTTGAACGCAGGAGGCAGAAGTTTGCAGTGAGCCAAGATCATGCTACTACACTCCAGCCTGGGTGACAGAGTGAGACTCTGTCTCAAGAAAAAAAAAATGAAAATACCTTTATTGTTTTTCTTCACAAATTTTATTGGGAGAAATTTCAAACATATATGAAAGAAGAGAGGATACTACAATAAATTTTTGTAAGTTTGTCACTCACATTTAATTATTGTGGTTTGGCTATAATGCTCCATCTATCTTTTCTTGCTAAATTATTATAGAGCAAATTCTAGAAGTCATGTCCTTTTACTTTGGTGAATGTCATTGTGAATCTTTGAAAAAATATGAACTTTTAAACAAACATAGCCATAAAACTCACCAAAGACATTTACAGTTTTTTCGTATTGAATCAGATATCCTTGGTATTGGAGACCTCTGAAATCATTCAGATTTCCTTGGTATTGCAAAAATGAATTTTTAAAGACACATTTGAATGATTTTTAACAATATTGTTTACTCCTAAGTCTGTATTGACTTACTTCAGTTGTTCAGCTGAAGATTAATTTGTTCAATTTATGTTTTTCTCTTTATTGTTAGAATATGATACACAGAGTATTTGAATTATCCTGACAGAAGTTAATGATTCTTAACAGCGGAAAGTGTTTCTTGGTCAGCTATAAGATTTGGTGTTTCTCATGTTTTTTAAAAAGGATGGCTTTAGTCCTAATACTAGGTATCTTTGGAAGTGTTTTTAGTAAGAAGACAAGCAAAGATGTCTCTTGACTTTTCTTTCTTTTTTGAGAATATCAGTTTTGACCATGCTACTAAGTTATGTGGGTGCCTGTTGTTTTTGCTGGGGCCTCAGGAGGAAATGATGTAGGACTGTAGAAAGGGTTTACATCTTATCCTTATCCTTCCTCCACCTGAGGACTTGGCAAAGGATAGCTCATTACAGAATGAGACTGCGTCTCAAAAATAAAATAAGCTGGACATGGTGGTTTTTTGACTACTGGGGAAGCTAAGGCAAGAGAATAACTTTAGCCCAGGAGGTCTAGGCCAGCCGAGGCAGGATAGTGAGAACCTGTCTTTTTAAGAAACGAAAATCTAGATTCCTGAGATATTATTTTTAGATTAAGTCTTAATACCATATCTTAAATGGTAATCATACGTTCTTAACAGCTGCCTATAGTATTAAAATTGATTTAGTTGTACAGTGTAAGATACTATTCAAGGAAAAGATTAAAAAGGCTTTCACTGTGTTTACTAAAATTTTATAATGTGTTTTATGTAGCTTATCAAGTAGAAATTTAGGTAGGCAGTTAGGACACTTGAGACACAGAAGTTCTATTTTACTTCAATTCCTAGGAGGTTTGAGTCTTGCCTGTTTCATTAGACTGATTTTCAAGGAGTGTGCTCCGATGGATGAGAGTGCAGCTCAGTGTGGGCTTGAGTAGTGGCCCAGCCACTTGGCACTTTCTAACTACACTCTACAACTAGAAAGTGCCATGTCCTCATGTCTACAGTGGGGTTAATTACATTATTGCCTAAGGTTGTTTGGAGTACATGCAAAATAATAAATATATGTCACAGAGTAAGTACCCTTAGCCTTTTGTATCTGCAGGTTCCCCATTCATAGATTTAATAAACCTTGGATGAAAAATATTTGGGAAACACCAGTAAAAAGTAATACAAATTAAAAAATAGAGTATATCAACTATTTACATAGCATTTACATTTCGTTAGGTATTGTAAGAAATCTAGACATGATTTTAAAGTATGTGGAAGGGGCCGCCGGGCTAAATGGCTCACGCCTGTAATCCCAGCACATTGGGAGGCCGAAGCAGGTGGATCACACAATCAGGAGTTCCAGACTAGCGTGGCCAAGATGGTGAAACCCTATCTCTACTAAAAATACAAAAATTAATCGTGTGGGGTGGCACGTGCCTGTAATCCCAGCTACTCAGGAGGCTGAGGCGGGATAATCGCTTGAACCCAGGAGGCGGAGGTTGCAGTGAGGCAAGATCGCGCCATTGCACTCTAGCCTGGGCGACAGAGTGAGACTCTAATTAAAGTATGTGGAAGGATGTGAATAGGTTATATATCTATATATATATATGCTATACCAGTTTATTGAAGAGGCAAGCATATGTGGATATTGATAAACTGAGAGTGGTCCTGGAACCAATTCCCTGAGATACTGGGAAACAACTGTACTTAGTAATGTCAGTTCTTGTTGCCAGTGTTGATATTGTATTTCATAAAGTAATAAATGCTTTGCAAGTGACACAGTGATGCTGCTTTCAATAACTGCCTCACTCCAGGCCACACATCCCCAAATGATCCTTAACTGTGTCCAAGATGTCTGCATGGTCTTCGAAGTGCTTGGTCACCATCTCCTCAAGTGGATCATCAAGTCCAACTATCAAGGCCTCCCAGTACGTTGTGTAAAGAGTATCATTCGACAGGTGAGGCTTTTAACAGCAACCCGTAGGCACTAGTACCTAATTGGCTAGGCTTTCAACATGAATGCCATTTAAGAATGTATATATATCTCATATGTATCAGTGCATAACATTTTGAACTCTAATTAAACCAATTAATGTTTATTTAATGATATTTTGTGTTGTGAAGGAAGCAATATGTAATTATCAGGTATGCGTTTTTGCGTGTCATTTTTTTAAGGAATTACGTGGTACAGTCACATTGTTTTTATTCAGTATCTTTACGATAAAACATGCCACTTAGTTCATTAGGAAGTAATTTAGAAGAAAGAACTTACTGTGTTTATTTACTAAGTGTTCTCAGAGAGTAAATAAATAATAAATAATTGAAGGGTTGCGCACAACGTTTCGGTTATAACGTGGTTACATTTTGGGGCTCTAATGTACAGCATGATGACTATAGCTAACATTATTGTATATTTGGAATTTGTTAACACAGTAGATCTTGAATGTTCTCATGCACACAAACAGTCTGTGTGTCATAATGGGTTAGGTTAATTAGCTGTTCTGTGGTAATCATTTCACAGTGACACATATTTCTAGACATGTAGTACACTACTAATATATTCAGTTTTTATTGTCAGTTGTACCTCAGTAAAGCTGGGGAAAAATAGAAATGTTTAACTCATGTAATAATTACCATATTAGATGGGTGTTTTGTTTAGTTGCCCTGCCAGAAGAAAACCCTTAGCTAGGGTCAGGCTTAGAGACGATGCTCTAGTAAACACTCTCCTAATTAGCAGTGTTTGCCCAGTCTAGTTTTCTGCATGGAATCAGTATGTTTTCTACTCACTGCCCTTAAAAATTTTGAAGTTTAAATTTATGTAGCAAAAACATCTTTGATATTTCTGTTGAATTTGTGTACAGATCACTTTGTTTAGCCTGCCTGTGTGTTCATCTCTTCACTTTTTCCTTTTGTACGGAAGTTGTTTTAATTAATTAATTAATTTATTTATTTATTTATTTTTGGAGACAGAGTGTCACCCAGGCTGGATGACAGATTGTGCAGTGGCGCAGCCTCAGCTCATTGCATCCTCCGCCTCATCCTTCTGAGTAGCTGGGACTACAGGTGCCTGCCACCATGTCCAGCTAATTTTTGTATTTTTAGTAGAGACAGGGTTTCACCATCTTAGCCAGGGTGGTCTCAAACGCCTGAGCTCAGGCAGTCTGCCGGCCTCTGCTTTCCTAAGAACTAGGATTACAGGCATGAACCACTGTGCCTAGCCTTGTATGGAAAATTGGCAGCTTGTTCTCTAACATTATAGATGTTACTTGAGAAGAGGGACTGGAGAGAGAGAAGCTCACTATGTTGTCTCCTATGTCAGTTGGATTGAGGTGCTTCTACATAGTATTATGCTAGGTATATAGGTAGGCCTGGATTTGTGGCTACCTTTTGTTTAGTACTATATCTGCTTGCCCTTGGATTTCAAATAGTGGCACTTTTATTCATTATTTTGACAGGCTCATATCTCAAATGAACAACTTTAATGTAGAAGAGGTTATGTGGTCTCTGGGCGCTGGTGGATCACACTTGTAATCCCAGCACTTTGGGAGGCTGAGGTGAGCAGATCACAAGGTCAGGAGATCGAGACCATCTTGGCCAACAGAGTGAAACCTTGTCTCTACTAAAAATACAAAAAAATTAGTTGGGTGTGGTGGCATATGCCTGTAATCCCAGCTACTTGGGAGGCTGAGGCAGGAGAATCGCTTGAACCAGGTAGTTGGAGGTTGCAGTGAGCCAAGATCACGCCACTGCACTCCAGCCTGGTGAAAGAGCAAAACTCTGTCAATAAAAAAAAAAAAAAAAAAAAAAAAAAGGAGGTTTTTTTGGTAAGGGTAGAAATTAGTATGTTAACTGGAATTATTTGATCCCTAAACAATACTTCTGTATTATTTGTAACATTTAGCAGCAACTCTAAACTGGAAAAAAAAAAAACTATATTGTTAAAACTTGGGAAGAATCTCCTAATTATTTTTGATAAATCTTGAAAATATTAAAGGAATTACATATTCTAACAAATACTGAATAATTTCAGAAATAGCTGCCTGCATGTATTTCCCACAGGCTCCATCATTTCCTAGAACCTCATGCTTTCAGAGGAACCTGCTGTGGCCTTAAGTGACTGACCACACCACCATTTAGGCTTAGTATGTAAGAAGGTGAATTTGACTGTGCACAGTGGCTCACATCTGTAATCCCAGCACTTTGGGAGGCCGACGTGGGCAGATCACGAGGTCAGGAGTTTGAGACCAGCCTGGCCAACATGGTGAAACTCCGTCTCTACTAAAAATACAAGAATTACCTGGATGTGGTGGCAGGCACATGTAATCACAGCTACTTGGGAGGCTGAGGCAGAATTGTTTGAACCCGGGAGGCAGAGGTTGCAGTGAGCCAAGACTGTGCCACTGTATGCCACTACACTCCATCCTGGACAACAGAGCAAGACTCTGTCTCAAAAAAAGAAAAAGACAAAGAAGGTAAATTTGCAGATGAGCAGATTGATGTTTATTTTATATTCTGGAGAAGGAAAACAAAATCTAACCATAGCAAGTTGAAGCAGTCTAAATTGAAAGATGAAAATATGAGGTTCAGTGGAACCTCAGTGCTTCCTTGTTGAATGAACCAAAGATTTAATAAGTTAATGTGTGTACTTGGTTTTGTTTTTCAAGTCAGGGTCTTGCTCTGTTACCCAGGCTGGAGTGTAGTGGTCAATCACAGCTCACTGCAGCCTTTACCTCCTGGGCTCAAGCGATCCTCCCAGGTCAGCCTCCTGAGTATCTGGGACTGCAGACATGCACTACCGTGCCAGCTAATTTTTATTTTTTGTAGAGACAGGGTTTCACTGTGTTGTTAAGGCTGGTCTCTTGAGCCCACTCCTGGACTCAAGCAATCTTCCCACCCCAGCCTCCCAGAGTTGCTAGGATTATAGACATGAGCCACCACACCTGGCCAGTGCATGTGTTATCCTCAGTGTAATTCATGTACCCTGTCTTTTGTGGAAATTTAGAAAGATCTCTTGCATTATTAATTTAGTCCAGAAAAATTGATGATGAAAATTTTTTTATGTCATGTGGTCTGCACATTGTTCTTATATGCAGTGTTAATGGAACTTTGGTTTGGTTTTGGTTTTGTGTGTGCGAACCCATCTTTATTTAAGAAAAATCTATGGAATTTGGATTTTTCCCACCTTAGCTTATGCAGAACTTTGAGTATAGTAAATTGTTCAAGAAATTATGTATTCCAGTTAATAATCTTCTTACCTGAGATTTCCATTTAATCCCTTTGATTCAGCCTGTGGATTCAGTATTTATTTCTCCTGGATAGTGTTAGGAAGATTTTTTTATTGCAGATTGTCACAATTAAGTCATTTCCCAGAATAAGCCAGAGCAGGCCAGTTTTCTTAGTATTTCTTAGTATCTTTTCACCGTAGAACTTCTTCACCTTAGGAGTCAGGGATAGCTGATCACGTTCCAGTTATTCTCCTTGCTCTGTCGCTTGCTATGCTTCCCCAGGAACCCACCTGTGGAACTCTCCTGTGCCATGTCTGTTACTCTCGATGTTCTTTTTCTTTCTACTGCTGTTGTCCTTAGTCCAGGCCCTTATCACCTCCAGCCAGTACCTTTTTACAGGCTTCGCTTGGCTCTGTATGCATACAGCCCATCCAATTCCTGGTCGCTGTTCCAGTTTATTCTCCTTTCTATTGCCAGTGAAACCTTGCTTTAATGACTCATATTCCCATTTAGAATCCTTGAGTGGCTGCCCATTGCCTGCTTGCTAAAGCTTTACAGTTCTTGACCTTCATGAAGCAATGTATGCAATTATTAAGAGCTTGGGTTTGGAATCAAATATACCCTACTTTCACCAAAGGGTTTTGGCTAGGTTACCTACCTTCTGCAAACCACAATTTTATCATCAATAAAAGTGGGAATAATAATGCTACCAGCTGGGTGTGGAGGCTCACGCCTGTAATCCCAGCACTTTGGAAGGTTGAGGTGGGAGGATTGTTTGAGGCCAAGAGTTCAAGACCAGCCTGGGCAACATCGCAAGACTCTGTCTCTACAACAAAAATTTAAAAATTAGCTGGTGTGATGGCGTCCACCTGTGGTCCCAGCTACTTGGGAGGCTGAGGTCTGAGGATCACTTGAGCCCAAGAGGTCAAGGCTGCAGTGAGCCATGATGGTGCCACTGTACTCTAGCCTTTGTGACTTAATAAGACTGTTTAAAAAAACACACACAAAACAAAAATGGTACTTTCCTCATTAGCTTATTGTAAAGACGTAATGAGAGATAGTACTGCTAATAGTAGCAAATAGTTAATTCAGTGCTTACTATGTACCAGGCATAATTGAGTACTTTGCGATAGCTGAATTCACTGAATCCTCACAGTAACCCTATGAAATGGATATTATTACTTTACTGATTTCATCAAGTGGAAACAGAAGCCCAGAGAGGTTAAGTATCTTGCCCTTAGTTAGGAAGTAGCTTAAAAAGTGCCAAGTGTTGGAGCAGGAATCCAAACCCAGATAATCTGGCTTCAGAGCTCATGGATATACTATCTTGCCATTATATAATGAGCCTGCAGTAAGTTTGGAATTGCACTGGGCCTATGTCCAGTAGAAGTTAAGTCACTTTTTTTTCTGGGAACCTGTTTAAGATCTTCTGTCATGTGGTGTCAGCCTGTATTTCCCCTTGCAAACCAAAAGTAATGTACTTCAGGTACCCTATTTCGCTCTGGAGTTTACCAGCTTACTCATTTTTTTAATGAATATTCAAAGATGTCCCAAACATTTATAATGTGCACATTTGCTAGAATTTTTAGTCATAAATTTTTACTGGTTTTATTTTGTAGGTAGTTTAGTGAAAGTACTTAATGATAATCATCTTGACCCCCTAAGTGCACCTTGTCATTTTTTATCTCCTCATCTTAGATCATTTCTTTTGTCCTAGGCTGCCAGAAATGCCATCCTTTCTTCTCTACCCACATTTTTTAAGACTCAACCCAAATCCCATCATTATGATCAAGGCTTCTCAGAGTACCCAGTTAAGAGAGGGGGATATGCCTTCCCTCCTTGGAATGCCTTCGGCTCACATTTGGTCCCATAACTAAGTGTAGGCCACATCTCAAACCTAGCTCTACTGACACTTCAGACCAGATAATAGTGATTGTGGGAGACTGTCCTATGCATAGTAGGATGTTTAGCAGCGTCCCTGGCATCTACCCTTCAGATGCCAGTATCCACTGTCACCATTTCCTGGTTGTGGGGATTAAAAATATCTCTGACCTTTGTCAGTTTCTTCTCATTGATAAACACTGGGATAAGAGAAAGTGCAAGAATTACGTGCTTTGGCGACAGGCTTGATTTCACATCGTAGCTTTGGCACTTCTGTCTTGTACTCCTGAGCAAGTTACTTAGCCTCTGTGAGCATCTTCCATCGTTTGTAAACTCCAAGTACTAATGCATAATTTGTAGTTTGATTGTGGAGATGAAGAATAGCGGTGGGCCAGGTGCAGTGGCTCATGCCTGTAATACGAGCACTTTGGGAGACTAACGCAGGCGGATCATGAGGTCAGGAGTTGAGACCAGCCTGATCAATATAGTGAAATCCCGTCTCTACTAAAAATACAAAAATTAGCTGGGTGTGGTGGCGCACGCCTGTAGTCTCAGCTACTCGGGAGGCGGACACAGGAGAATTGCTCGAACCAGGGAGGTGGAAGTTGCATTGAGCTTAGGTCGCGCCACTGCACTTTAGCTTGGGCGACAGAGCAAGACCGTCTCAAAAAAAAAAGAGTAAGGGTGGCCACCTGAAGCATCCATCATAGTAACAGAAATTATCCATCATGTCTCCTAAACTCCAGGATCATGTATTTTGAGTTTCACATCTCTTTGTATCTTCCTTCATATATTAGATGTCCAAGAAGTATCTTGATTGTCTTTCCTTAAATGAAGGAAAAGGGATATTTCCCTTATTCTCTAGAAAATGGCTGATCTTTCTGTGATTTGAAGGGCTGACAGATAAACGTTGCCACTTGTTTATTTTTCAAAAGTAATGATGGAATTGGATCAATTGCTTTTTCTGGGTTTTGTATACACTATTGTCAATCCTTTGATCAGTTCTTAGCTGTCCCTGTTCTTAGATATAGCTAGCCATGGTGACTCTGTGCTGTAGCAGAAGGAGGCCATCCTGACAGCTTCTGTTGATTGCCCTGGGGTGCTGTGTGTAGCCCACTCTCAGGTCTGCCTGGTGGCTGCTTCTCTGGCCTTACCATGGAGTCTTGTGACTGTGCACCCTGGTTTTTGTCTTTTTAGTCACTTTATTGAGGCCTATTTTATGTCCGCCTCTTATTTTTTTTCCAACACTGAAAAAAGAAACATTTGTGTTTTCATTATTTGTAGTATATTAAAAGATGGACCTCAGGTGATGGTTTCTTAAAAATTCTTTGACGCTCTTTAAAGTGGCTTTAACTTTCTTGTGTAATTTAAAGGGTAGCTGGTGTTTTACTTAAAGAGTTTATGGTTTAGTTTGTTACTCTTTACAGAAACCTTTTAAGAACATGGCTGCTTGTCGTTAGTTAAATGCAGCTTGCCAAGGGCAAGGCTCACATTTTGGTGATTTTGCTACATTGGTAAAAAAACTAGCAATTACAGATGTAGCCCTGCATTTTAAAATTTTATATATATATATATATATATATATATATATATATATATATATTTATTTATTTATTTATTTATTTTATTTTTTTTTTTTGAGACAGAATCTTGCTCTGTTGCCCAGAGGCTGGAGTGCAATGGCATAATCTCAGCTTACTGCAACCTCTGCCTCCCGAGTTCAAGTGATTCTCCTGCCTCAGCCTCCTTAGTAGCTGGTACTAGAAATGGGTGCCACCACACTCAGCTAATTTTTGTATTTTTGGTAGAAATTGGGTTTCACCATGTTTGTCATGCTGGTCTTGAACTCCTGACTTTGTGATCTGCCCACCTTAGCCTCCCAAAGTGCTGGGATTACCAGCGTGAGCCACCGCACCCGGCCCCTTAAAATTATATTAATACTCTTTCTGTTACCATGATAGCAACACACTTACTGTGTTCCTTTGGGCACTGATTGTTTTAAGTTCTTTATTTGTATCATGCTATTTAGTCCTCGCTGTGACCTTATGAGGCTAGTGGTGTTACTATCTTCACTCTACCTAAGGTGTTGCACAGAGGGATATGTATCTTCCTCAGAGTCCCATAGTTAATTGTGGTGGATCCAGGATTTGAATCCAGATGGTGTAACTCCAGAATCCATGCTCTTCACTGCAGGATAGTGTGAAATGTCCTACATAGACAAGATTGAGATGATACTGAATTGTAATATGTCTATAAAAAGTATGCATTTGTGTTTCTGTGGTTAGTAGTTTTCTTGAGTAGAGCTAGTAATCAGATTGTTTAAAAATACAGTTGTTAGGTGGGATTTGGTGGCTCACGCCTGTAATGCTAGCACTTTGGGAGGCCAAGTCGGGTGGATTGCTTGTGTTCAGGAGTTCGGGACCAGCCCGGGCAACATGGTGAAACCCCGTCTTTACTAAAATACAAAAACTTAGCCGGGCATTGTGGCATGTACCTTTAGTCCCAGCTACTCTGGAGACTGAAGCAGGAGAGTTGCTTGAACCTGGGAGGTGGAGGTTGCAGTGACCCGAGATTGCGTCACTGCTCTCCAGCCTGGGCAACAGTGTGAGACTCCATCTACACACACACACACACAAAAAGTATAGCCATTAGATTTTATGAAGTAGATAATTGTAATATTGTTACAATTATCTGCTGTAATATGTAACCAAATGGGACTTTTAAAACCCAGTGTTTTTCCAGATCTCTCCCTTTGGGTTGCAACCCTCGAGTGTGCCAAGAGCCACAGTGGTGCCCCGCAGGTCCTCTTGCCTGGATCATTGGCTGATTTAGTCTACATGTAGTATTTATTTACCATTTTAATTCTCTCAGTGACCCTGTTTATCATGATTGAACCAGTATTGGTAAACATTTTGATATTACTGGGTTTGTTCAGCATGGTAGTGCACACGATGCTGTATTGACTTGGAATTTTCCTCAGGATGTTGAGTCCTTGACTCAGGAAGTATGGTCAGATGGCTCGATTTCAAGGGAGCTAAGCTGCTTTCCTGACCCATTGCTTTGTGCAGTCCGAATGCTGGGCACAGCAGCTTTAACTTTCTTCCTGATGACATTCAGAAGTACAGCTACTGGCTTTTCTCATTAATTCTCACCAGTTAGACATGGGAAGAAAGAGCAGAGGGTATTTTAGGACAATGTGGGTAAGGATGCTGTCCCCTGGATTTTTGGCTCTTGTCCTCTTTTATTTTAACAGGTATTTTCAATCTCCTCCTTTCAGTTTAACATCTTGGTTTTCACAAGCAGTTGGTAGGACCTGCTTTGTCTTTTTACTGTGGAAAGGAAATCTAGTGGGAGCCTCAGCGTTTCCAGCAGGAAACTTCCTAGGCTTGCGGAGAGCCCCTCTGGGAACCTCCACACCCACAAAATTAATATCCTCAATGAAGGACTACTGCTTGGTGCTACCTCCTTCCTCTGCCAGCCCATCTGGCCACCCTTGTGGGTTTCCCTGGTGCTTCATTAGGTTCTGTTACCCACAGCGTAGGAGGAGACAGAGTCTCCCTGCCCTGTGTCCTTTGTTGAGTTGTGGAAGGAAGAAATTCCCCACTCATCAACAGTAGCAGAACATAATTTGGAAAGTTGCAAGTTGCTCTCATTCTATTTCTTTTTATAGTTTAGAATTTTGGGGGAAGCCTTGCGCTCTGGTCTGTGAGCAAGGCCAGGGAGACAGTCTTTAGAGGAGTCTCCACATTATTCTTGACGGTTCCCTCACTTATGTGCAAGATTACAGGACCTATTTCAGTCAAGTCATGATGGAGAGGAGCAGGTTTGTGTTGTGAAGACCAGTAATAGATGGTATCTGACACAAATGTTGGTGTACAGAAAGAAAGCTTTGAGACCATTCTAACCAAGCCCCTTAATTTGAAGATGAATTTGAGGTTCAGGGAACAGAAGGAACTTTGTCTGAGCCTGTAGCTAGTTTGGATCTGGACTCAGGGCTTCTAGCTCCCCGCCCTAGACTTGGCCTTTTTTTCTGCACTGCTGCTGAACTCAAAGTCTGGCTTTACCCAGAGAAACCTGGCACCTGTTCCTCATGTGTGTGAACTGGCTTCCTAAGTTGGATGATTGAGAGTTATGTCCCTGGCCCATCTGGGCTTAGGTTGATGTCAGCTTTCCTGGCAGCCAAAGGATTTCTGCTGCCTCCTGCTGTTGGCACCAAGTATTAAGATTGGTTTCTTTGTTTTTTTGCTTGTTTTGAGACAGAGTCTTGCCTGTTGCCAGGCTGGAGTGCAATGGCGTGATCTCGGCTCACTGCAGCCTCTCCTGGGTTCAAGTGATTCTTGTGCTTCAGACTCCCAAGTAGCTGGGATTACAGGCATGTGCCACCACACCCAGTTACTTTTTGGATTTTTAGTAGATGGGGTTTCACCATGTTGGCCAGGATGGTCTGGATTTCCTGACCTTGTGATCTGCCCACCTCGGCCTCCCCAAATGCTGGGATTACAAGGCAAGGCTGAGCCCAGCCTTGACATTTTAAATGTAATTTAAACATCCTAATTGAAGTATTATCCAAAACAGTAAATATTCTAAGGCAAAAAAATCAAAAGTCTTAAAAAATAGCTTGTCCTAGTTTTATCTATTTTACTGGTACTTACTAGGAACTTGTCAGTATCTCATTAAATCATATTTGCCATGCCCATGATTCATCTTGGTTTCTTTTTGGCCATTTCCCCCAGCCCTCATACCCATTTCCTGTCCTGAATTGGTAAGCTCTGTGAGGATGTGAGGACTGTAAGCAGCGCGAAGCCTGGGAGCTTTTAAATATCAAACACCTGGAATAGTGGCATGTGATAGGAGCTTGGCTGATGCACATTCATTGAAGTTATGTAAAAATACTCCCTTTGGTGAAGTGTTTTAAATGTTTGTAGGGATTTTGATCCTGTTTAAAAGACAGATATTCCTATTTTCATTTTCCTTTTGAAATGTTTGTTCCCTCTCACTTCATAATGCTACTTTAAACTTGTACTAACAGTAGGCTACCTACTAATAGCCTGCTGTTGATCAGATGCCTTCCTGATAACATAAAGAGTTGATTAAACTGGGAATAGTTTAGTGTTGGATGATGTGAAGCATATAACACTTTCTGTCTCTTGTGAACAAAATGACTATTTGATTCATTGTTTGAATGGTGATTGATATAATTGCTTAACATTTGGAATTTCTGATGCTTATATGAGAACATGATCTGTATTGTAAAAATAAATTTCATTTGTGGAAAAATTAGAAACATTCTTCTTCAGTGGAAATAATTACAGTAAAACATTGACTGTGTATTTAGGTCACTGACACTCTCTTAAGTTTTTGATTTTTTTTTTTTTTTTTTGAGACGGAGTTTCGCTCTTGTTACCCAGTCTGGAGTGCAATGGCGCAATCTCGGCTCACCACAACCTCTGCCTCCTGGGTTCAAGCAATTCTCCTGCCTCAGCTTCCTGAGTAGCTGGGATTACAGGCATGCGCCACCATGCCCAGCTAATTTTTTGTATTTTTAGTAGAGACGAGGTTTCACCATGTTGACCAGGATGGTCTCGATCTCTTAACCTCGTGATCCACCCGCCTCGGCCTCCCAAAGTGCTGGGATTACAGGCATGAGCCACCGCACCCGGCAAGTTTTTGATTGTTTTAATGTGATAAATATTAGTATCTTGGTTCATCACTTTCTTTTAGTATAATGCTATAGTGTTGTCTAGATACCAAAGCTTTTTCTTTCTATTTAAATTAAGCCCCCTTTTCTTGAAATATTAAAAATGTATGAACATCATTAGCCATGGGGGAAATAAAGATCAAAACTACAACAAGATACTCCATATCCACTTGGGTAGCTAAAGTAAAAAAGATGGTGTTGTGTTTTTGTTTTGTTGCGTTTTGTTTTTGAGACAAGAGTTTCACCATGTTGGTCAGGCTGGTCTTGAACTCCCGACCTCAGGTGATTCACCTGCCTTGGCCTCCAAAGTGCTTGGATTACAGGCATGAGCCACCACACCCAGCCGATGGTTGTTTAGGATGAAGAATTGGACCCTCATACATTGCTGATAGGAATGTAAAATGGTGCAGCTACTGTGGAAGACATTTTGGCAAGTGATCAAAAAGCTAAATATAGAGGTACCATATGACCTAAGTATGGTAACTCCTAGGTGTATACGCCTCCCCCCAAAAAAAGTATGTTTGCTGGGCACAGTGGCTCACGCCTGTAATCCCAGCACTTTGGGAGGCTGAGGAAGGCGGATCATAAGGTCAATAGATCGAGACCATCCTGGCCAACATGGTGAAACCCGTCTCTACTAAAAATACAAAAATAGCTGGGCATGGTGGTGCGTGCCTGTAGTCCCAGCTACTCAGGAAGCTGAGGCAGGAGAATTGCTTGAACCCGGGAGGCGGAGGTTGCAGTGAGCCGAGATCGCACCACTGCACTCCAGCCTGGCAACGGAGTGAGACTGTGTCTCCAAAAAAAAAAAAAAAAAGCATGTTCACACAAAAATGTATACACGAGTGTGCGTCACATTATTATTTTTATAGCCCCTAAAGTGAAAATAACCTGAATGTTCATAAAGTAAATGGATAAACAAAATGTTGTATCTCCATACAGTGGAATACGATTTGGCAGTAAAACTAGGCGAAGTACTGATGCATGCTGCACAAGAGTCAGACTTGAAAACATTATGCCAGTTACAAAAAAACACTTTATATGATTCCATTTATAGGAAATGTCCAGAATCACCAAGTAGATTAGTGGTTGCTAAGGGTTAGAGGGGGTAGGAGAGAGATGGTGAGTGAATGCTAATGAATATGTTGTTTCTTTTAGGAGCAATGAAAATGATGTCATTTAAATAGTGGTGATAGTTGCACATCTGAAATCTGTTAAATTGTATACCTAAAGGGGTTATATGATACATGAGTATAGTTGTTACTTAGCAAAAAAACACAGCTGAGGCTTGAACAGCACAAGGGTTAGAGGCACTGACCAACCCCTTCCAATGAAGTTTAAAATCCATGTCTGACTTTTGACTTGACCAAAGCTTAACTACTAATATTCTGCTGTTGATCGGAAGCCTTCCCAATGACATGAACAGTTGTTTAACATGTATTTTGTATGTGTGTTATAGAGCACATTGTTATAATAAAGTAAGCTAGAGAAAAGAACATGTTAAGACAGGAAAAGAAAATATGTTTACTATTTATTCATTAAGTGGAAGTCGATCTTCATAAAGGTCTTCATCTTCATCATCCTCATGTTGAGTAGGCTGAGGGGTTGGTCTTGCTGTCTCAGGAGTACAGATGTGGAAGAACATCTGAGTATAAGTGGACCCATGCAGTTCAAACCTTCAAGGTTCAACTGTATATAGATGCATTTGCTTCCACAAGCATAATCTCTGAAATGATATACATTGGTTGCTTATGGGAAGGAGAGCTGTATTCCAATGAGGGTAGGCATGGGAAGGAGATTTTTACTAAATATCCTTTTGTGTTTATCAAACTTGGTAGCCTGTCATTGTATTACATGCTTTTCAAATAAATAAAAGTTATATAATGAGGTATTAATAGCTTATCTCCTCTCTTAATTTTACTGTGTCCAGGTCCTTCAAGGATTAGATTATCTGCACAGTAAGTGCAAGATCATTCATACTGACATAAAGCCGGAAAACATCTTGATGTGTGTGGATGATGCATATGTGAGAAGAATGGCAGCTGAGGCCACTGAGTGGCAGAAAGCAGGTGCTCCTCCTCCTTCAGGGTCTGCAGGTGAGGGAGCTGAGCCAGCTTCATTTCAGTCTGTCTGGGGGTATTGTAAGTTTGCAGTGTTGCATGTTGAAGGTTTCTGAATCAAACGTTACATGTAAAGACACTTTTGGCAAAGTTTAATTTCTGGAAATAACTGCACCCTTTTCTTGAGATGGAATATGCCCCAGGTACATTATATTTTAATATTTGAATTACTTGCCGTTTAAATTTGTAGTTGCTGCTTCATTAATATTGGAACAGTTTTTTCTGTTGCCCACTTCTCTGCAGAGGAGAACATAGTAACGGCTTTCCTGGAGCTGACTTTTAGTCATCAGAATATTTTTCTTTTTCTTTTTCTTTTTTTTTTTTTTGAGACGGAGTTTTCGCTCTTGTTACCCAGCCTGGAGTGCAATGGCGCGATCTCGGCTCACTGTAACCTCTGCCTCCTGGGTTTATAGCAGTTCTGCCTCAGCCTCCCGAGTAGCTGGGACTACAGACATGCGCCACCATGCGCAGCTAATTTTTGTATTTCTTAGTAGAGACGGGGTTTCACCTTGTTGACCAGGATGGTCTCGATCTCTCGACCTCGTGATCCACCCGCCTCGGCCTCCCAAAGTGCTGGGATTATAGGCGTGAGCCACCGTGCCTGGCCTCCATAAGAATATTTTTTGAGCTTCAGTTATGTTACAGTAATTCCTATTGTCCATTTGTCATAGCTATGTCAATCTGAGTTTTATCAGTAGATTTGGAGTTAGTTAGAAGAGTCCTGACGATGGGGGAAGAAGACCAAGTGACCTGAGTATTGGCACATCTTTATTTCTGGTGGGGGTGCAGTGAAGTGTGGACTGTGCTGCTGTGGCTCTTTGACACTGTCTGTGCCCTTGTGTTGTCAGGCAAGCATAGATAGTAAAGGGCTGAGACTCCGGGGACTGCCTGGGGCTCTCTTCACATCTCCTCTACTGCCATCACGGTGTTGTTTAGATCATGGACCCAGCCTGTCAAACTTTTGACCCTGATAGGGTTCAATCGTGTGATTTCTAGAATCTTAGCTGCATACCGACTGCAGTTATTTGATTTAAATTGTAGAAAGCTTGCAAAATAGATTTCAAATATAGATGTACATCTAATCTAAATTGTTCATTTCATTTTATTTATAACAAATTTGGTTTAGTGACTGTGATATGTATGAATTATTTTCCATTTTCTTAAGCTATCTGTTGGTGCTTTGGGATTGACTGTTTTTGAGATGTGTCAGTATTTCATTTTAGATAAATAAGAGAAATAGCTCAGTATGAACAACTTTTCTGCTATGCATTTTAAGGGTCAGTTCTTTGTTCCCATTGCATAAACTTTCTCTACATCCCAGTGATTACAAAGCTCTGATTAATATGTTTGTGAAGTTGGATAGTCATTAAAAGATAGTAATTATGTCATTTTGCAATTCAAATGACCTGCATGAAGATATGTGTCTGTTTTCCGCTAAATACCAATTTTGTTTCATTTTATTTTAGTGAGTACGGCTCCACAGCAGAAACCTGTAAGTACTTGACGCATACTACTTTTATGCACTATGGCAAAAGAGACTGTTTGTTATTGAGTTGTTCAAATTGTTAAAAAGTTGTAGTATATATTAATTTAAAGGGTAGACACATTTATAAATGCTGTGTATCCTCAAATATTTAAGACTTACTATCTTGTTTTTTTTTTTTTTTTTTTTTGTGGCTGAGTCTTGCTTTATTGCCCAGGCTGGAGTGCAGTGTTGCGATCTTGGCTCACTGCAGCCTCCTGCTCCCAGGTTCAAACGATTCTCCTGCCTCAGCCTCTCGAGTAGCTGGGATTACAGGCACCCACCACCATGCTCAGCTAATTTTTGTACTTTTGGTAGAGATGGAGTTTCACCATGTTGGTCAGGCTGGTCTCGAACTCCTGACCTCAAGTGATCTGCCCACCTTGGCCTCTCAAAGTTCTGAGATTACATACATGAACCATCACACCTGGCCTGTCTTGTTAAGTGTTAGTGATCTCTGCAGAATTGGAATAGTTAGAGCCTTTCAAAGATTGTCTTCTTTATGCCTTTTCCAGACTACAATTGGCCAAGTCTAATGAAATGTGAGGTGGTGGAGTTGAAGCATTTTTATTTCAAAACCACTTTATATTATTTCTGATTGGCTGCTAAGTTACCTGTTTTTTCTGAAGCTGTTGTTCTAATTTTTTTCCAGCCAGATGTTAAATAAGAAAGAGGTAGTTTGTAGTGCTGTCAAAACACTATGTCAGTCCTAGGTACCAGGCGTGGTGGCTGACGCCTGTAATCCCAGCACTTTGGGAGGCTGAGGCCAGCAGATCGCTTGAAGTCAGAAATTCGAGACCACCCTGGCTAACATGGTGAAACCCTGTCTCTACCAAAAATGCAAAAACTAGCCGAGTGTGCTGGCAGATGCCTGTAATCTCAGCTACTCGGGAGGGTGAGGCAGGAGAATCGGTTGAGCCCAGGAAGGGGAGGTTGCAGTGAGCCGAGATCAGGCCATTGGACTCCATCCTGGGTGACTGAGTGAGACTCTGTCTCAACAAAAACATCAGCCGGGCATGATGGCGTGTACCTGTACTCCCAGCTACATGGGAGGCTGAGGCATGAGAAACACTTGAACCCGGAAAGTGGAGGTAGCAGTGAGCCAAAGTCGCGCCACTGCACTCCAGCCTGTGCAACCGAACGAGACCCCGTCTCAAAGAAAAAGAAAGCAACAACAAAATAACAAGAAAACACTATGTTTACTGAGACAACCCTTGATTTGGAATGTAAGTTCTGGAACAAGAGGGAGCTGTAATAATTAGGCTTCCTGGCTTGCTGGGGAGCCCAAGTTGTTTCCCATAGTCCTTCCCTGGCTTAAGCCACCTGAGTTTACTGTATGAAAGATTGGAGGCTCTCTTTGCCAGTGCTTTGCAAGTCAGCTGGCCATGATGGGAGGCAAACAAAAGCTGTGGCTTTTTGTTTTTTCACATTGCTGCATAGGCTTATCTCTTACAGTTCATGTTGTCTTGGCTGGTAAGAGCTTCCAAGACATATGTGAGAACCAAACACACAGTGACATACACCTGCTCGGGCACCTGTTTCATTTTTGGCAGTGAGGAGATGGGATGTTGTTATTTTGTATATAGAGGGAAGCAAATAAAACTTCCAAGCTCCAAGAGGAGCTTCTCCTTTAAGACCAAGAGAATTTTGGACTTCAGTTCTCTTAGAGTTTGAATGGTGAAGGCTTACTGGATTTAAGCTGTATCCCTCTGCGGGCAGGACCTGGTAGTAGACCCAGCATGTAATATTAGTCAGCACTGCTTTCCCTTTGATTTTACCATAAGCCTTACCATGAGGTGGATGTGTCTGGGTTTGGGATTTTGGTAGAATATGGCGTGAGAAAGCAGAGTTTATTGTTAGTTGCCATGCTGCCAGCAGTTATACTATCATGTGGTGCTTTAAAAAGAAGAAAACTGACCTGTGGTCTTTTCTTAACATGTTATAGATAGGAAAAATATCTAAAAACAAAAAGAAAAAACTGAAAAAGAAACAGAAGAGGCAGGCTGAGTTATTGGAAAAACGCCTGCAGGAGATAGAAGAATTGGAGCGAGAAGCTGAAAGGAAAATAATAGAAGAAAACATCACTTCAGCTGCACCTTCCAATGAGCAGGATGGTGAATATGGCCCAGAGGTGAAACTAAAAACAACAGGATTAGAGGAGGCGGCCGAGGCAGAGACCACAAAGGACAACGGTCAGTGGGGCCAAGAGCCTGGGCTTCATGGGGTCCTCAGGTTACCATGGGGGCTGATTTGTGCTGCTGCTTCAGATGGCAAGGATGATTCTCTCCAAGTCTCTATTGGGAAATATGGGGAACAGCCTTGTACTTCATTTGTGAACTGTATGCCAGAAATACAACATTTCAAAATAGTTTTTAAAAATGTAAAATGTCTGAGAAACACCATGTTTCTATCATCCTAAAGATGGTGTTTTATTTTGTCATTAACTTTTTACCTAACTGTAATGCACCACAAATCTATTTCTGAAGATTGTAGAGGGTGGAAATGGAAGTGCAACTTTATTTAGAAAGAGTTATTTTCTCCCAAAGCTAACTTTTTCCTATAAGAGCAGGCCAATTATTAAATGAACCAAAAATGAGATTTCGAAAACCTGAAGGTTTTACTCCAAAAGCCGAGAGTTGTTTACTATGAGGTGCATAAGTTAAGCACATTCAAAATGTATTTTATTGATGAGATGTGAGGCTGTATTAAGGAGAGTAACAAGTTCTAATTCTTGACCCATCAACTTCTTAAGGTGAAGCTGAGGACCAGGAAGAGAAAGAAGACACTGAGAAAGAAAACATTGAAAAAGATGATGATGATGTAGATCAGGAACTTGCAAACATAGACCCTACGTGGATAGAATCACCTAAAACCAATGGCCATATTGAGAATGGCCCATTCTTACTGGAGCAGCAACTGGACGATGAAGAGGATGATGAAGAAGATTGCCCAAATCCTGAGGAATATAATCTTGATGAGCCAAATGCAGAAAGTGATTACACATATAGCAGCTCCTATGAACAATTCAATGGTGAATTGCCAAATGGACGGCATAAAATTCCCGAGTCACAGTTTCCAGAGTTTTCCACCTCGTTATTCTCTGGATCCTTAGAACCTGTGGCCTGCGGCTCTGTGCTTTCTGAGGGATCACCACTTACTGAGCAAGAGGAAAGCAGTCCATCCCATGACAGAAGCAGGACGGTTTCAGCCTCCAGTACTGGGGATTTGCCAAAAGGTAAGTGTTCTTCTCATCAGCTGTCTGCCATCACTGACTCCCGGGGTGTGCCTTTAACAAATGCTATGAAGGAATTGGCTGAAAGTGGCCAAGCCCTGTATGCTTGCACTAATCATTTTTATTACTTTTATACTCAGGAACAAGTAATGTGATTTAAATATACATTCTGTGCCACTAGGCTATCTCTCGCTCTCTGCATACCAAATCTTATTTCTAACCGGTTCTCATTTTTAATATATTCAGTCAGCAGCATCATTTGCAAAAACCTTCCAGTTTTAGCAACTTACACCTGTAGCTTTCTAGAATGTGTGGTTTATAATTTGTGTCTTCTTCCATCTGATATGATTATATTTAGTTTTTGTTTTGTTTCTATTCAAGAAAAGTATGCCTGCTCTTTGGCTCTGTTGAGAAAGAAGTGTCATATTGTCTTTTCATAGTTGTTCCTGATTATAGGACCCTGTTATTGATAACTCACCCAGGATTGTAAATTTCAAGGAATTGGCATGGATTTAAATGTGATGACAGATGATAGATTGGCTCTTGTGTTCTTGTCTACCTAAGAAGCCTTGACTTATTCAGACCCTTATTTTGGGAATGAATGCCACGTGACTCTGGTATGTGAAAACTGGGTAACTCAGTTGGTTTCCATTCTGATTCAAGGTGGGAAAGCTCTGAAACCTCCTCTGCTCCCTCTACTGGCAAGACTGTTTAACACACAGTGAATAATTGATGAGCCAGCCCTGCCAACAGTCCAAGACATTCTGCAGCCCCTTGGTTCCAGCAGGCTGGAATTGCACAATAAGGAGTGAGCTGGCTTTGTTAAGAACTGGCTATGATGAATCCTCCTAAGGATGTGTTTTCTTTACTTGGCTGGACATGGTCAGCTCCTGTTCCCCTTTATAGGGAGTGTTTGAAGGTGCTTACATAGAATGTAGGTTAATTTCTGAGAAAGGGCAGTAGTGAGATTTGCCTTATCCAGATTTATTGTTGCTGTTGCAGTTGAATTTTTCTCTTAATGAAAGTTTTTTGTTTTTTTTTTTTGAGATAAGAGTCTCTCTCTGTCGCCCAGGCCGTAGTGCAGTGGTGGGATCTTGGCTCACTGCAACCTCTGTCTCCCAGGTTCAAGCGATTCTCCTGCCTCATCCTCCTGAGTAGCTGGGACTACAGGCATGTGCCACCACGTCTGGCCAATTTTTGTAGTTTTCGTAGAGACAGGGTTTCACCATGTTGGCCAGGCAGGTCTCGAACTCCTGACCTCGTGATCTGCCTGCCTCAACCTCCCAAAATGCTAGGATTACAGGTGTGAGCCACAGCACCTGGCTAAAGTTTCATATAGAAAGTAATTTACAAACTTCCTTCCCTCCCTCCCTTCCTTCCTTCTCTTCCTTTCCTTCCTTTCTTCCTTTGTTTTCTTTCATCCTGTCCTGTCCTGTCCTTTTCCTTTCCCTTTCCTCTTCCTCTTCCTGTTTCCCTTCCTTCCTTTTTCCTTTTCCCTTTCCTTTTCCTTTTCCTTCTTTTCTTTCTCTCTCTGCCCCTCCCCCTTCTTTCCCTCTCTCCCTCTCTCTCTCCTTCTTTCCTTTCCCTTTCTTCCTTTTCCTTCTTTTCTTTCTCTTTCTCTCTCTCTCTCCCTTCCCTCCCTCCCCTATCCTCTCCCCTCACCTCCCTGTCTCCCTCCCTCCTTCCCTCCCTCCTTTCCTTCTTCCTTCCTTTTCTCCCTCCCTTCTCCAGCCCCCAACCCCCCACTCTGTTGCCCAAGCTGGAGTACAGTGGTGCAGTCTCGGCTCACTGCAACCTCCACCTTCTGGACTTAAGCAATTCTTCTGCCTCAGTCTCCCAAGTAGCTGGGATTACAGGCGCCTGCCACCATGAGCTAACTTTTGTATTTTTAGTAGAGACAGGACTTCACTATGTTGCCCAGGCTGGTCTCGAATGCCTGACCTTAGGTGATCCATGTGCCTCAGCCTCCCAAAGTTATGGGATTACAAGTGTGAGCCACCATGACCAGCCCACAGTATGTTTTTTATTCTTACTTATTTTGCAGGTATTAGCTTGGGCTGGAGTGGCTTCATGTACAGTCAGCCTTCCATATCCAGGGGTTTTACATCTGTGCATTTCATATCCGTGTGTTCAGCCAACCTCAGTTAGGAAATAGTTGGAGCAGGAAAAAAACCTCTGTCTGTTTTGAACATGTACACACTTTTCTCCCTTGTCATTATTCCCTAAACAATACATTAAAGCAATTACTTATGTACCATTTACATTGTAGCAGGTATTATAAATAACTAGAGATCAACTAAAGTATATAGGAAGTTGTATGTAGGTTATATGCAAAGACTACACCATTTTATATCAGAGACTTGAGCATCTGTGGATTTTGGTATCCTCAGGGTGTCCTGGAACCAGTCCCCCTGCAGACACTGAGAGGCACCTGCATACCAGATTAAATCCCAGCTCAAAACTTAGTAACTGGAATTTTGTCCTCTCTGAGCCTTGGTTTATTCCTCTATCAAAGGAAAGGAATGGCTACCTCTTGGGTTGTTAATAGCAGTGAATTAAATAGAACAGGTAAATGGCAAAGGTAGATAAATAACATGTAATATATTGAAAAATTTCCCATTGAATATAAGTTGCCTTGATCATCACAATCGATGTAAAGGAGCACAATTGCTGCCTGTTACCATGTGCTCATCATCAGAGACCCAGGCAAGTCATAAGACTTATGCTACTGTTTACATGGCAGCTCCATCTCTGTGTCACAGGAAACTTCAAACCTTACATGTTTAAAACTATAATACAACTTTCCCTGCCAACCTGCTAAACATACTGTATTCCTTATACTTGTTACCACCATTTCTTGTTGCTCCAGTAAGAAACTTGATGATCATGATGTTTCCTTTTTTTCTCTCACATCCAGTAAATCATCTCATTTTACCAGTTGTACCTCCTAAGTAGGGGTCCCCATGCCTTGGCCCTTAGTGGGCACTGTCATTGCTTGTCTCTGCTGTTACAGAGGCTCCTTACTGGTCTCTTGGGTTTGTGTTATCCCCAGCTTTTCTCCCCACCTGCTTTTCAGCTTGCCTTTCCATGGGGCTACTGGAGTGTCTTTGCAGTATGCTCATCCGATCAGTGCATTCCCCTGCTCACAGTTTCCACAGCTCCCCATCTTCTGCAGCAGTGGTCCCAACAGTAGAGAGAGTACATCCATGTATAACCAACACCATCCAGGGAGGTGCACAAAGGCATTATTAGAGCATCTGTGTATTTTTTTTATTCTGAAAGAACAGTACAATAAACAATTGGATATCCTCCACATAAACTCAGCAGTTAAAATGTTGCCGCATTGCATATGTTTTCTTTACACAGACACTGTGCGCTACGCAGATCAGGATACTTTACTCCTAAATACTTAAGCATTCACCTTCTGAAAGATGAATTAGGACGTCCTCCATTTGTAACAATAATGCTATTATAACATGTAAGAATATCACTAATTTCGTATTATTATTGTTATTATTTTGAGACAAGGTCTTGCCCTGTTGCCTAGGCTGGAGTGCAGTGGTGTGATGTTGGCTCACTGCAACCTCTGCTTTCTGGCTCAAATGATCTTCCCACCTCAGCCCCCTGAGTAGCTGGGACTACAGGCGACACCACTATGACTGGCTAATTGTTATATTTTTGGTAGAGACAGGGTTTTATTACATTGCCCAGGCTGGTCTTCAACTCATGGGCTCAAGTGATCTGCCCACCTTGGCTTCCCAAAATGCAGGGATTATAGGTGTGAGCCACCACACCTGGCCTAATATCTGTTATTTATACCATATTCAAATTTCCTCAATGATTCTATAATTTTCTTTTTAAATTTTCCTGATTCATGATATGATCTAACACAGTGGCCTGCCTCCTGGGTGAGGGCTTCCTGCATCCCCAGCAGACTCACTTCTCTTTCCCCTCTACTCCTGCTGGCCATGCTTATCTTAGTTCTATGGGCAGTGCTCATTTTCATTGTCTGTCTGCTCATTAGAATGTAACCTCTTGGAGAGTGCTGTGTGTTTTATCATTGTATCCTCAGCATCTGACTCGGTGCTAAGATAAATATTTATTGAATAACGAACAAACGAATGATGTCTTGTTATATTCTTCTTTTCTTCCCTTTGTCCCGCTTTTTCATTTATAATCACAATTTTACTGCGTCCAACACACAAACCATCCCTAATACCTTTTGCATCTGGTAGACACTGGCGGTCTTGCAGAGTGTTTTAATATTGTCAAATTCTAGGCATGTAGCAGGGACAGGATCTCCTTTGTTTGGAAGCACTCAGTTTTTGCCCACACCTTAGCCATTTGATAAGCAAGGGTAGCCTCCCCCATGGGAGGTGTTTTTTTGTTTTCTGCATGGAAAGGGGTATGTGTCCTAGAGTCTTGCGCTTGACCACATGGTACTTAACGTGAATATGAGGCAAGAGAAATAATGTTTATGAAGAGTTTGTGTAGATCCTGTGTTTGCTAGAGCGGAGTGTACACGTTAGGGCATAGTACAAGAAAGATTGGGGCCGATTTGAGGAGCTTGAAGTAGAACTTAAATGCCAGGCTAAAGAATGTACACTTCTTTCCTAGAGTAATTTGGCAGCCATTGAAGGTTAAGGAGAGGATGGTCCCTCTTAGATGATCAACTGCCAGAGCCATAGTGCCTATCTTGGCTCAGCACATCTGAGAATGAAGGCCCTGGAACAGGGTGGTTTTGTCGGTCTTACCTGCAGGTTATTTCTGGAATCCTTTCTGTGTCTTGATAGGGCCACACATCACTGTCAGTCCTTGCCTCGGCTCCTGTTACACAGCTGCCATGCTCCTGTCACTTCAGCTCGTGTTCCCCAGTCTGTCTGTTTCTGGGAGTCCTGAGAGAACTGTTTAAAGCATAACTTCTTCCCCCTTACCTACCACAGCCCCCAAAATGATCTCCATTGTGCTTCCCATGTAGACTGATGCCCCAAGGTATCCCTCACTGAAGCTGATGAAGTCTCCAGTCTGTTCCCTGGCAGGGCTCTGTCGGTACCTGCTTCAGACCCCTTCTCTGTTTCCCTCATTTATTCTACACCATTCACACTGGCTTCTTTCTGAAGTTTATCAAAGTTGCAAACCTGTTTCTGCCTTAGGATTTTTGTACTTCTTGTGTCCTTTGCCTCAGACTTGTCTTACTTTCATTCCTGCCTTTATTCAGACCTCTCCTGAATGTCACCTCAGAAAAGACCTCCCCTGAACACGCTTGGCCTTATCCATCTCCTTTCTTTGCTTTGCTTTTCTTCATAACCTGTTTAGCTGCCTGACATGATGTGTGAATTCCTCATTTATTTGCCTTATTGCTCGTATTTTCAACCACTACATGAATTTCCTAATTTGGCTTGTGTGTTTTTTCTTAGTGTGTTCCTAGCACCAAAACCATGCTTAGCACACAAAAAGGACTCAGTAAATATTTGTTGCCTGAGTAGTTGAGGTGGCAACATTAAATCTCTCAGTTCTGCTACTTCCTTGGGCTTCATACTGAACCTGCTCCATATAGAGGGGATATTCATGCTGTCCTCATAAGGGCTGCTTACAATGTAAAGAGTCAGTGTGACCAGCACCGTGTGCTACGTGTGCGTGACAGCAGCTGTCTCATGACACTGAGGCACTGTTGACTGCCCTCTCCTAGTTTCTAGGATAGCTTCCTGTAGAATGAGTGACCACAGTGTCACGCAGAGACTAGTTTATCAGAAAGTGACTTAAGGGGCCCAGTTCTTCCCAAAGTGAAAGCTTTCCACTCATTCCACTCTTAGTGGAAGCAGAGTGCAATTGCAAGCTTTTCATTTTGGTAGAAAGACAGCTGCAGTTGGTCCTTTGTGACACCATTATCTGTAAGAAAGAAAAGCTGTGGCGGGTCGCTGCAGTGGTGGCTCAGTCAGAAGTGCAGTGAAAGCATTTCAGTTGGGTTTCAATGGACTTCTTGGGAATGAAGCAGCCTGATACCTTAGTTCAGGAACTATCACAGTGAGAAAAGAAAGAAAAACAAAATCTCTTTTACCTCCTGTTGTGCTTTTATACAATTACATTATTGAGATAAATTACCTAGCATTGTTTGGAGCACAGTAGAAGCTGAGTAACGGTTTACAAACCTGAACCAGGAGGATAACAGCATGTCACCAAAGAGATTCTGTTCAGTGAACCTTAATGAGGGATATGAAGTACCAAAAAAACCCTGAATTTAGGCTGGGTGTGATGACCTAAGCTGTAATCCCAGCAGTTTGGGAGGCTGAGGCAGGCAGATCAGGTGAGGCCAAGAGTTTGAGACCAGCCTGGCCAACATGGTGAAACCCTGTTTCTACTAAAAATTCGAAAATTAGCCAGGCATGGTGGTATGTGCCTGTAGTCTCAGCCACTTGGAAGGCTGAGACAAGAGAATGGCTTGAACCCAGGAAGTAGAGGTTGCAGTGAGCTGAGATCGTGCCACTGCTCTCCAGCCTGGGACATCTCACTCAGAGTGGCTGGCAGATTGCAAATCATCTCCTTCCACCTGAGTGCCCTCAGATAACAGCCAGCTCAGCTACCTGTTCTCATGGAGAAAAATCTTCCTGTGGCTCGGGGGACCACAGTATGTATAACAGGGCTTCTCTTTCTTCTAATTAGACCTATGATTTGAGTAGTTTGTCGGGGTGGAACTTGCTCTTGGGTCTCCCCTTCTCTCTGCTGCTGCTTTCTGGTCCCCTACTGACCAATTGGGAGGCTCCTGTCACAGATGATGGTTCAGCTGGTTGCAGCAGAGGGAAGCCCCTGCATCTGGCCAGGCATCCAGACCGTGTCCTGCCTCTCCTGTGTTTGGGTTTTTAGTTTCTTTGGTGGGGAGGGGCTGGTCTCTTCCAATTCTTCTTTTCCTGGACAACGAGCCTCATAGAGTTTAAGTCATTTGCCAGTCTTAAAACTGGTAGATGTTGAAACGTAGATTTGAATCCAGTTCTTCAGACCTCAAATTCCATTTTCCTTCTTGCTGATTCTCCTTAATTAAATGACATACGAGGCATTCATGTAGTCATATCTAGTGTTGTTCATCTACCCGTTGGGTCAGGAGTTTATATTTATCCTGGACTTCTGTTCTCAGCCCCACATGAATCAGTGTGTTACATTTTGCCTTCTTTTGTTTGTCTTTGTGTTTTTTGCTGAGTTCTTGTGTTTCTTTTCCTCAGCTCATACCTGGCCTTTGATGAGGCTTTCTGGTGGATCAGAATCCTTATAAAGAAGGAAGCAGGGATATGGAAGGTAGCAAGAAGGGAGTATCTGTACCTGGCTGGCTCAATTGATTAACATGCTGGAGGAATAGGTCTTGAGGGTTAAGATATTGGTCATTCACTTGGCATCCTCTGGAGCCCTCCTAGGAAGCTGTGTGGTCACCCTAGGTCCTGAGGCCTTGCCTGTTTACTGCTGTACTGCAAGTTGCAAGGCTGGCCCCCTTTCCTGTTATAGGGGGTGCTGAAGAATCAGAGCCTCCTCAAGCACCCTGATTCCACAGCTCATACATACCCCAACAGACATTTAGTTCATTTCAGCAGTGTTCAGCTTCAACAAAGGGGCTCTCCTAGGTAGGCTTTTATGTTAGTCCATTCTCACATTGCTGTAAAAATACCGGAAACTTGGTAATTTATAAAGAAAATGGGTTTAGTTGCCTCACAGTTCTACAGGCTGTAAAAGAAGCGTGGCTGGGGAGGCCTTAGGAAACTTTTTATCATGGTAGAAGGGGAAGCAGGCATCTTACATGGTGAGGTGTGGGTGCCAGGGACCCTGATGTCTTGCAGTGTCCAAGGAACTGTGTGTTATTGGGAGTGATTTGCCAGTGTTCTTTCTGTCTTCGTGTTCCTTGTAATAATGCACCAGCGAGCTCGATCCACAGCCATGAGAGGATGGACTCTGACACCATGAAGAGCTGCCTTAAAGTTGCAGACAGGGAGACAGCAAAGCTGGGTTGTTCTAGCGCTGACCCGGACCCGAAGGAGCTGAGGAAGAAAAGTGAAAGGGCAAGGCAGTGCCCATGGCGTCCTGTGGGCAGCCCAGTTTGCTCTTTCGTGCAGTATTTTCCTGAGGTGTGGAGACCAAGCAGTTTTAATTCTGTCAAGTTTAATTTACAGTATTCCAGGCCTAAGTGATCATTCCATCACTCTTTAGGAAAGGAGACTGACGCTGGCAAACTCTGCTCACGCATGTAAACCACTTATCCCAATCACTAACTGTCCTGCTGTTTGCTCATGCCAGCAAAAACCCGGGCGGCTGACTTGTTGGTGAATCCCCTGGATCCACGGAATGCAGATAAAATTAGAGTAAAAATTGCTGACCTGGGAAATGCTTGTTGGGTGGTAAGTAAAGTTTTCTTTTTAAAACACTTTGGTCATGATTCTATGTGCAAAGACACTTTTTGAATGTCTGTGTTGCTCTGTGGTAATGCAGTCTGTTCCCTTCTAGCATAAACACTTCACAGAAGACATCCAGACGCGTCAGTATCGCTCCATAGAGGTTTTAATAGGAGCGGGGTACAGCACCCCTGCGGACATCTGGAGCACGGCATGTATGGTAAGGATGGCTTTGCCCTTTGCTGCCATGGAAATTGGCTCATTCCTTTCACACTCTGGATGGGGCTGAGTCTCTCTGGGGCATGTCTCCTCAGTTTTTCTGACTATAAGGGTCATCCACCTTGGGCTGGGTGAGGGGAACGTTTCTGCCGCAGGAATCTTAAGAAGTGTAAGGATCCTTCTTAGGCGGGCCCTGGGTGTAAGACTGCCTGAGGCAGGCAGGTGGGAGCCCTCTAGGTAGCCTCTCCTGTGGCAACCAGACACGCAGGGTTCCTCACCTCTTCCTGACTGGAAGGGATTTCCCCAGATGCCAACGCATAACCTCTCTTCCCTTATAAAGCAAGAGCTAGAGGATATTTTGGCTTATTCTAGGATGTCTGGCCCTTTCTGAGATGGTGGCAGCAATGCCCACTCCCTCTGACAGAGTCTTTTCCCACAGTGATTGTGATGACGGCTTCCACAGGGCAGCAGAAGCATCTTCTTTCCCTGGTCAGGACTGTTTTGCTGAGGTTTGGTGCCACCCAGTTGCACTGTGTCTAAACTCCCCTGGCCCTGCCCGGGCATCTATCAGTCGTTGACCCTGCACCTGTGAGTTGGTGTACACAAGGGGCCCCGTGTCTGCAAACCAGTTCCTGGTTCTCTTCCTCTGCCCTGTTTCCTGGCCCATTGAGCACCTTTTTCTCAGTGGGCTTTACTTAGTTGTTCCATGTTGGGAAAGGTGGGTTGCCTGCTGTGGGGTTTCATGCTTTTCCTATTCCATATTGTTTTTTATCCACATTTCCTCTAGTATTTGAAAGAAAGGGCTTGTGTGGAAGACTTAGCATTTTTCTTTTCTCTGAAAAAAACTAATGCAGAATAAATATATTAATTTTATGTTATTTAGAGGTTAACTTAACAATTCTCTTGCATTTACTGTGTTTCATCTCCTCTAATGCTCATGTAAAAGCATTGTTGAGCAGATAGTGCCAGCTGATAGGAGAAAAAGGAGATGCTTTATGTCTTTCGTCTTTGACTCAGCATGATCTGAGTCAGCACATGGTCAGATAGGTCCTGAAACACCCGGCCTTTCTATTCCCTCATTTGCTTTTATGGATAATACCAGATATTAATGTTTAAATTAGTAAAGGTGTTAAAGTTTTTCTGTATCAAAAACCAAGTCCCTGCCTTAGCTAGGTATAGAAAAGAATGGTTAAAGGAACTGGTGGACAGTGATGGTTACTTTGAATTTAGGGAGTGCTGTGTGGAGACGCATTTGACCCCTCTGTGACCCTAACAGGCAAACTGAGACCTGGGGGAGTAAGCGGAACAGGATCTGTGGGAACAATGAGTGGGAGTGTGGGAAGCAGGGGCCACTTCAGGATGTGGGGAGCGTAGGCTCAATGGCCACCAGCAGCAGGGCTGCCCTGAATTAGGTGCAAGAACTCTTTCAACTCTGAAATGCTGTGCTTCTAATTTGGGGTATTAAGTTTGGTGATATAACCAGAAAAGTAGGACACAGTCATGGATGTAGTGGGATAATGAAGCTGTCAGCACAATTTTATACCAGGTTATCTGTCCTTCCTTCCATTAGATGGTTTGTCCCTCCATACAATTTCCTGTCCTGTTTACTTACTGAAATGCTTTTGCTGTGAACAGTGGCATAAATACCAACAACAGGTTCCCAAGGACAAGCCTTCTCTGTCTCCTCACCTGCCCCCTTCCCAAGAATTAAGCATAAGCTCCCTTAGCACTGGCAGGGCTGCTTATGAGGTTTTCTTTTTTAGTTGGTTGTCATAAGGCAGATCTTCTTTTTCTTTTTTTAGGAAAGGGGCAGGCCTTCATTCCCTGCCTCCCCCACCCCCAAAAGTCATGGCTTTAGAGGTTTCTTTTGTTTTTCGTAGGTAACCTAGGAGCAATGAGGCAGTGTTTGGTACCTCCACTGTTTTGTTGTATTGTAAAAATAATACATTTAATATATTAAATTAGACCTCATAATACCAAGCTTGATGGTTAAGCCTATAGTCTTTGAGAGTTTTGTTTGTTTAGAGACAAGGTCTCACTCTGTCACCCAAGCTGAACTACAGTGGCACAACTGTGGTTCGCTGCAGATTCCACTTCTCGGGCTCAAGTGATCCTTCTACCCCAGCCTCCGGTGTAGCTGGGACTACAGGCACACGCCACCACACCAAGCTAATTTTTGTATTTTTTGTAGAGATGGAGTTTCATCATGTTGTCTAGGCTGGTCTTGATCTCTTGAGCTCAAGTGATCCACCTACCCTGGCCTCCCAAAGTGCTGGGATTACAGGCATGAGCCACTGTGCCCTGCTGTCTTTGAGTTTTATAAACAGCATCAAATCTCACAGAGACTCTGTTGGGAATGAGAGCTGATGGGTGGTAGCCAGGTTCCCTTGGCTCTTGTCAGGGAGGAGAGCTTTAGGCTCTGCAGCTGGAGAAGCACAACAGAATGAGGCACTGCAGCGAGGGTATGTCGGTTTTGAATCTCTTTCACTTTTCTTGAGTTTTACTTTTTCTTGAGCTTTACACCTTCCAGGTGTAAGTACATGTAATCCGAAACTTCTTTGTGGTTGAAGCGTTGGTTCCTTTGCATTTATGTGTTAGAGGCCCTGGTAGGACTTTTTATGAGCTCCATGGTAAGTCCAGGTCAGTGCCATAGAAACAAGAAAAGCTGCTGGGCACGGTGGGTCACGACTGTAATCCCAGCACTTTGAGAGGCCAAGGTGGGCGGATCACGAGGTCAAGAGATCAAGACCATCTTGGCCAACATAGTGAAACCCTGTCTTTACTAAAAATACAAAAAAATTAGCTGGGCGTGGTGGCGCGCGCCTGTGGTCCCAGCTACTCAGGAGGCTGAGGTTTGCGGTGAGCTGAAATTGTGCCACTGCACTCCAGCCTGGCGACAGAGCAAGACTCCGTCTCAAAAAAAAAAAAAGAAAAGCCATTCCAACCAACTTAACCAGACTTCTTAGACGCTTTCACATTACAGAATAGCTAGGTGATCTTATTTGTTCAGAATCAGGGTACTTTGGCATAGGAGAACATTTTAGGAGAGAGGCACTTGGTCTCCTAAGAGTTCACAAACAAGTAAGTCCAGGGAAAAGCCGTTGAGGGGATTGGGCCAAGTACAGAAGAAAGAACCCAAAGTTCCCAGGTATGAAAAATAATAATAAAGGTAATACTTGGGCCCAGTGGGGTGGTGTATACCTGTAATCCCAGCACTTTGGGAGACCACGGCAGGTGGATTACTTGAGGCCAGCCTGGCCAACATGGCCAAAACCCATCTCTACTGAAAATACAAAAATTAGCCGGGCATGGTGGCATGTTTCTGTCCCAGCTACTTGGGTGGCTAAGGCAGGAGAATCGTTAGAACCCAGGAGGCCGAGGTTGTAGTGAGCCAATATTGCGCTGCTGTATTCCAGCCTGGGTAATAGAAGGTTATACTGGAAGTAACTTACTGAGTTGAAGGCAGAGTGTTTTCATTGTAATGTACATTTGCCCTATTGCACATGTCATATTGTTAAGAGAATCTAGTCACTCGCCAAAGAACCAAAAATAGGTAGCATTACAGCCTCCATCTTCCTTCTTCCTTTAAAAAAAGAAAATATTATTTCATTGATCGGCTTCTATACATGTTTTCTTGGAAATATTTGGGTGCTAGAAGCCGTGGTGGCTCAGGCCAGTTGTCCTGGTGCTTGAGGAGCCGAGGCTACGTGTTCGAGGCCAGCCTGGGCAACATAAGAACCTCTCATTCGTTTAAAAAAAAAAAAAAGGAAATATATGGGTGCTAATTCAAAATGATCATTTTTTTCAAAGAATATGTAGCTGACATATTTTGATAGTAAGAAATATGTACAAAGCTGGGCGCAGTGGAGTGTACCTGTAGTCCCAGCTTCTTTGGAGGCTGAGGGAGGATCATTTGAGCCCAAGAGGTCAAGTCCAGCCTGGACAACATAGCGAGGTCCCATCTCTAAAAAAATATAAAAGAAAAAGAAATATATGCAACCAGCTTTAAGTTGTTTTGAAAATTAATTAAAAGAGTTAGCATAAGGCTCCAGGCAGGGTTTGAAAAGCAGCTGGAGCTTGCTTTGGAACTTGATCCAAGCTTTTCAAGTCCTTGGTGTCCCATTAGGGTTTTCAGATTTTTCTCTTAGCTTATAAGATACTGAATTGATTATTTCTTAGGCTAGAAAGACTCTCCTGGTCATTAAGGATGTAATCCAGTTGTTCCACGTGGATTTGGGGCCAGTTGTGAGGTTTTCCTGCCCTCATCTGGGATTGGCCCAGCTGTCTTTTTTGTTTATTGGGTGGAAAGAAGAGGCCCTACGTGAGGGCCTTCCTGGGTTCTCTGCTGGTGCCTTCATGCATCCACAGTGCTGGGACCACCAGCTCACCGTGCTGAGATGTGACATGTCCATGTCCTGCTCAGACCTATGCCAGGTTCAGGGCAGGGATCCTGATTTCATAAGCTAATGTTCATCACACGGACAGCTGGCAGCCATCTTGTCACCATGCTTCCTTCCTTTAACTGATTCACATGCAGTCTTTTAAAAAAAAAAAAAAATGGTGAAAAGATGTACCCACTCTTGGTTTGTTAAAGGCAGTCCTAGGAGAGGTGGCCCCTTACCCAGGCAAATGATTCTTCCCTTAAGGGTGCTTTCCCAGCACTGTGTGGTCATTAAAAGAAAAAGAAGGTAGGTTGATGCAGTGAAGTTTCCACAGTGCTGACTCCTTGGGGTGGGAGTGGCGAGGGCAGTCACAGATTCACAGGCACCAGTGACTGGGCCTCTGAGCACCTTTTGGGACAGCAAGATATGTTCAGAATAGAAGCTGCTGTGAGAAAAAACAGAAATGGGATTTAGCTTATTCTTTTTTTCACTTTTAAAACATACTGTTCGATCAGCAGAGTAGTAGCAGTTACCATTTTTGTATATTGTTACCAGCTTAAACTCATGCCCTTAAGGTTTTTTTTGTGAGCAAGTTAAATGGGAACAAATGGTCTTCCCTACATGTGGGTATACTGAGGGACAGCCAGTGGCCACCCAGGAAGCCAGTGCTCCGTGACATCCACCAGAGGGTCTGTAAGGCCATCTGCTTCCTCTGGCCTTGGGGAGAAAGAGGGTCTTTTTTGTTTCCAGGTTTCCTTTGGTTGAGTCAGAAATGAGTGAAATGACAAAAATAGATGATAAGATGCTGAAAACAGTCCTTGATTACTAAAACATGAAGATCTTTGCCTAAAGGACACAGCAGTGTCTGCTGTACAGAGGCCAAGGCTATTACAATGGTTGAGGCAGGCGCTGGAGTCACATGAGCCTGGTTGAGTCCTGGGTTGAACTCTAGTTCTACTACTCATAGAAGGCATACCATTCTTTGGCCAGGCCTGCACACAGGTGTGGCTGACTCACTGTCATTTTGGTTTTGCTTCCTGCAAAATGAACAGAATACATAGCTCTTATATCTTTCCTTAGAAGCAATGTAGGGCCAGGTACTGTGGCTCATGCCTCTAATCCCAGCACTTTGGGAGGACGAGGTGGGAGGATCACCTGAGGTCAGGAGTTGAAGACCAGCCTGACGAACATAATGAAACCCTGTCTTTACTAAAAATACAAACAATTAGCCGGGCATGGTGGCACATGCCTGTAGTCCCAGCTGCTTGGGAGGCTGAGGCAGAAGAATCACTTGAACCCAGGAGCCCAGAGGTTGCAGTGAGCTGAGATCACACCATTGCACTCCAACCTGGGCAACAGGAGCAAAACTCCATCTCAAAAAAAAAAAAAGAAGAAGAAGAAATGTAAAAATACTTCTGAAACTTCCTTGAATGTGGAAGAAAGAAAATAGTGCACTTTCGGGAGGTTATTTTGTTTGATTCTGTTCTTCATAAAGTGGTGGTCTCTTCTATAAGGAGAAAAAGCTGTTGACTTGGGGGCCATTCTCTGAAGTGCTTAGCATGTCGTCTGTTGTATCCTAGGCATTTGAGCTGGCAACGGGAGATTATTTGTTTGAACCACATTCTGGGGAAGACTATTCCAGAGACGAAGGTGAGTAGTGGTGCCTGCTGAATATCTCGGTCTAGGTCTCCTGCCAGCCCTGAACTTCAGTAGAGTACCGTATTTTTGTACTGAAATAGAGCCATGTTTTGGTTTTCAAACACCAAATTCAGACGCTTTTCCTTTGAGTTTGACGCCCCCCTCAGTCTCAGTGAATGGGCAGAGCCTGCCTGGCACAGGCAGCACTCCGAGAGCCCTCAGGGGCCTATGCCAGTGGCTCTTCCTGGCCTTGCACAGGGCAGGAACCCAGCTGGCCAAGAGAGGACAGATGATGCAGACCTGAAACCTCTCTGTGGTCCTTTTGAGACTGATATGCTGCCCATTTTTCTGTCCTGTTTGGGAGCTGAGCTGAAGACCCAGAAATTCTGGCTTGAATTCCATCTGTAAACCTGACCATCTCCATGCTTATTTGCTTGCGATGCTGGGGTGGCCTGGGGTGAGCTGGCCTCCGTAACGGTTACTGCTCCAGACGGTGCCTGAGGCCTGCTAATCCTACAAGCCTCTGCATGGATGTGCTGCAGACACTGTTGATTTGAATCTATTTCTGATTTTTTACTAATTTCAATTTTTCCCTCTTCTTTTATCCCGTCCTTCCCTTTGCCCCTCCCATTCCCATATCCTTTTTTTCTCTCCTCCATAGACCACATAGCCCACATCATAGAGCTGCTAGGCAGTATTCCAAGGCACTTTGCTCTGTCTGGAAAATATTCTCGGGAATTCTTCAATCGCAGAGGTAGTACCTCTTCTTTTTGAAAAGCGCCACGATGCAGACAGAAACGGAAGAGCAGCTGCTGAATTTAGCATTAATGGTGACAAAGGCATTTCTCCTAAATTCAGAAAGCAACCCAGCAGTATTACTATGCTGGAAGTTGTCAGGGAAGACCACATTTAACCCTGTGCTGTGGTCACCCTGCTCATCAGCCCCTCTCCAGGCCCTCCAGCTCTGGGTCCTGAATCCAGCCATGTGGGGAAGACCTGTACTTTTGGTCATTCAGGTTGCGCTCTGTTTCTGTCTGCGCGGGCGGTGGTAGTGTCTGCATGCAGTGTACTGATTAAACTGTCGTGTGTTTCTGTTTTGCTGGCAATGTTTCCCAATGCAGATCACATAGCATTGATCATTGAACTGCTGGGGAAAGTCCCTCGAAAATACGCTATGTTGGGGAAATATTCCAAGGAGTTTTTCACCAGAAAAGGTAACGGTATTTATGCAACGCTAATTTTCAGCATAGTCTTCTCCCAAAAGGAGAAATTGTGCATTCATGATTGGGCAGTGCCAAAAGATCTGGATTTTCACAGCTGGGGAATTCTGCCGAAGAAAGCTCTCAAGAAATAAACCTGACCCATCTGATTCCTGGAGTAAGAACTTTGTAAGAGAACAGCCTTCCTAACAACATTTTTCTCCTCCACCTGTCTCTTTTCTTACTCCAAGTTACCAATCTATGTATTATTATATTTATGGAAAGGCGTTTAGGTGATTATTAAAAGCCAGCTAGACTTACCTTTCCATTTCTCATGTTCAGGTACTATCTTTAGTGGAACAGAGACTTGACTTAATGAATGTCCAGGGACATGGCTTTTGGTCAGCCTGTGGTGGGTATAGGCCTGTGAAACGCTGCGTACCTCACATTCTTCAAAATCACATCCTGTGTTCCCACTGTTTTGTGTCACACTGTATTAAGGTGATTATTTTCATGTTGTAGTTCTTACTGATCTTCCAACTGTTTATTTGCCCAGTGTAGTCCCCAGTGATTAATTTATAAAAACACCCCAGAGCCCCAGGAATATTTTTAAAAGAACCTCTCCTAACTGCTATATTGTTTTTTTTTTAAGTTGGAAGTCTCGTTCTGTTGCCCAGGCTGGAGTGCAGTGGTGCGATCTCAGCTCACTGCAACTTCCACCTCCCAGGTTCAAGTTTTTCTCCTGCCTCAGCCTCCCAAGTAGCTGGAATTACAGGCGTGTGCCACCATGCCTGGCTAATTTTTTTGTGTTTTTAGTAGAGATGGGGTTTCACCATGTTGGCCAGGCTGGTCTCAAACTCCTGACCTCAAGTAATCTACCCACCTTAAGCCTTCCAAAGTGCTGAGATTACAGGTGTGAGCCACTACAACCAGCCTGCTATATTTTTTTGTGATGAGTATAGTTGGTCCTTTTACTTCATACTTTTCCAGGTTAGATTTTTTGTTTTGGGATGCAACATCCCTTAATAAAGAACTTTTAAAATTGATGTGAGTAGGACATGGGATTTTAGAAATTTCTTTGAAGTCCCAGATACTCTGTCTCCCTTACTTAAATGGATTTTCGCTCTTGTTTCCCAGGCTGGAGTGCCGTGGTGCGATCTTGGCTCTGCAACCTCTGCCCCTGCCCTCCAGGTTCAAGCAGTTCTCCTGCCTCAGCTTCCTGAGTAGCTGGGATTACAGGTGCCTGCTACCATGCCTGGCTAAGTTTTTATATTTTTATTAGACACAGGGTTTCACCATGTTAGCCAGGCTGGTCTCAAAGTCCTGACCTCAGGTGATCCACCCACCTCGGCCTCCCAAAGTGCTGGGATTAGAGAGGTGTGAGCCACCACACCTGGCCTCAAATTGATTTTTTATTTTCCTATGATATAAGGAATTTTTGTGGAGTAGTAATCTTTATTACTCACTTTGGTGAGGTTTGGCTAACCAGTCCTTCTATTTTTCTTTAAATTATGTTTCCTTGTTAAATCTACAAGACTTGAGAACTGACTGTGCTAAAGATGGTGGTTTCCTGCTGTACTTACTCTGGGCAAATTGACTACACCTCTTAGATTTTATAGGGTCACCTGGTGAAGGCAATTTGTGAAATATATAATTTGATGTAATTATTTATCTCATTACCTCTCAGACTCATCATCGGTAAAAAATGATCAGGAAAAACCATTTATCAGACAATCTGTAATTATTTTTGGTTCTGATAATCTGGTCTTTGAATCTAGGCCGTGTTTGCCAGGTACAGAGTTGCCTTCTTACATGGAGACTCACAAGCACAGGCCCAGCTGGAGTCAAGGGCAGGAAAATGGTTTTGCTGTGAAACTGTGTTGAGTAATGGAGCTGGGGCTCCCACCTGCTGTGAGAATGGTACATCAGGTCGTCTCTGAACTTCAGCTTCCTCATCTGTCAACAGGGGTTCTTTCAGGTTGGCCTTTATCCTTACAAGAAGGTATAAGAGGATGGCTGTACAGCACTGGGCACAACCATAGCTGTTGTTATTGCTAAAGAAAAGCTTTGAACAGGAAAACACTGGAAGCCTATGAACGTCTATACAGCAATATTACTGAGAGAACAGACTGAGTTTCCCTGGAAACTTACAGAAAATATTATTTGAAAATAATTGGGCTGGGTGCGGTGGCTCATGCCTGTAATCCAGCACTTTTGGGGGCTGAGCAGGTGGATTGCTTGAGGTCATGAGTTTGAGACCAGCCCAGCCAACATGGTGAAACCCCTTCTCTACTAAAATACAAAAATTAGCTGGGTATGTTGGTGGGTGCCTGTAATCTCAGGTGCTCGGGAGGCTGAGGCAGGAGAATTGCTTGAACCTGGGAGGCAGAGGTTGCAGTGAGCCAGGATCATGCCACTACACTCCAACCTGGGTGACAGAGTGAGACTCTGTCTCCAAAAAGAAAAAGAAAATAATTGAAGCAAAAGTTGGGAATTGTTGTGGCCTGGGATTCAGTACGGCTTGGGGAATTTTTTTTAATTGAAGTCATACCCCTCCTCCCACATTTCAGAATGTTTCCAGAGCTGGTCGGGGAGATGGCTTGGCCCTTGATGGGCTGTGGCTAGTAGGTGACTTGCTGTGAGCCCCCAGCTGTGGGTCAGATGGGAGTTGGGCCTGGTCTGTCACAGAAAGAGAGAACATGATTGACTTGCAATGCTCTAGAGGCGAAGGAGAGACCTGAGATACAGGGGCCACAGCACCTGCTTGGGCACCATGGTTTGCTGAGCCTCATTTTCCACTGCGGTCAACTGGCACGGTGAGGACCAACAGTAAAGGCACTCAGGAACTATTCCTTTAATTGGAACCTTTCCTGAGTAACAAGAAGCCACTTTGAGTGACCTAGCTCTACATTTATCTATTTTTTTCTGAGATGCAGTCTTGCTCTGTCACCAGACTGGAGTGCAATGGCGCAATCTTGGCTCACTGCATCCTCTGCCTCCTGGGTTCAAGCAATTCGTCTGCCTCAGCCTCCTGAGTAGCTGGGTCTACAGGTGACTGCCACCATGCCCAGCTAATTTTTGTATTTTTAGTAGAGACATGTTTTCACCATGTTGGACAGGCTGGTCTCCAACTCCTGACCTCAGGTGATCTGCTTGCCTCGGCCTCACAATGTGTTGGGATTGCAAGCGTGAGTCACTGTTCCTGGCCGTGTGTTTGTCTTTAACTGTCTCTTGAGGGGATCGAGGATGCCATACTGTGCACAGCGGCAAGGAGGGAAAGAGGAACAAAAAGAGAGGCCTTGAACAGTGAGAAAGTGAAGTCACTGAGTTGTTGGAAGGGTCCTGTAAGCGCCTGCAGGCGTGGAGGTGGTGTAGGCATCTGCTCTTGGGCTGTCACTCCTGTGGTGGTTCGTTTCAGTGAGAGCGGCCTGCATGTGGCCCTTTATGGCTGAAAGGCAGCTTCCACTTGGGCCTTTCTGTCAGTACCTTTGCTCCCTGGGACAGCTCGTGGATGTGCATCTCCTGGTTACTGCCTTCATCACCACATATAATTAGAACTTGTGTGATTGAGTTGTTTTTTGAGCAGCTTATTTGAAAGTAACCTGCAGAGTTAAAATGCATTTGGCATCCTTCTTAATGACAGACCAAAAACATTTTAACATTAACTTCATTAACGTCCGCATTTGTGTGGGCAGGTATTTCCATTTCTCTTGAACATACATGTGGAAAGTTTAAGTATAAATTTTCTAATTCTGTAGTAACTGTAACTCTTCTTTCCTTTTTTTGGATGTAAGAGGGCATTTGTGACTAGGCGAGAAGTCCCTTGATAGATCAGGGAATTAGGACTTTAGTTCTTTCCTGATTATTGTTTATTTCTAAAGGCAGTAGAGATCAGAGGGACTTAGAGTTTTTACGGAAGCCACAGGATAACATTATGAGGAATGAGGGCCTGTCATGGAAGTAGATTTCACCATGTTTCTTAGGATGAGGGGAGTAGCTTTGCTGCATGAAAGATGTGTTTTGGCACGTTCCCTTTAGTAATATGTGAATGAATGTACATTTTGGAAATAATGGAATCTTAAAGTATATTCATTTAAATTTTGTTCCTATAATACCTAAAGTACTGTGCTAGAACTGTTAGAAAGCAAAATTTATTTATTTTTATTTTTGTTTTTATTTTCTTTTTCTTTTTGAGAAACAGTCTCACTGTGTCACCCAGGCTGGAGTGCGATGGTGCAATCTTAGCTCATTGCAACCTCAGCCTCCCAGGTTCAAGCGATTCTCCTGCCTTAGCCTCCCAAGTGGCTGGGATTACAGGTGTGTGCCACCATGCCTGGCTAATTTTTGTATTTTTAGTAGAGGCAGGGTTTCACCATGTTAGTCAGGCTGGTCTCCAACTCCTGACCTTGTGATCCGCCCACCTCGGCCTCCCAAAGTGCTGGGATTACAGGCAACAGCCATTGTGCCCAGCCAGAAAGCAAAATTTAAAACAGCTGTTGATATGCCTAAGTCTCCTTTTCAGCAGTACTAATGGAGAGTTGACTTCCCAGGAAGTTTTCCGGCTCTTTATCCTCTGGAGTCAGAAGCAGATTTTCATCCCTGCCATAGGGCCAGAGAGAGTGGGGTCTGTGTGTGAATGGTGAGCATCAGATGCCCACATCTGTCTCCTCTTCTTGTTTATAATTCAAGAAGTCATGATCATTACTAGTTTGAATCATTCCTTAGCCAGAAAGTTAAAAGATGAGCTGGAGTTTTGGGCAGGGAATGTAATTACAGCTCTTACCCTATTAAGGTTAATTTGCTGGACATGAGTCACCAGCATTAAGAAACTAGTGTGTTGAGAGGTGGGCCAATAGAAACCCCTACCTTCCTGGGGATTTCCCCTGTCCTGTCTTCAAGAAGTCGGTGGTCCCCAGAAGCATTCCAGCCCTCAGATCATGGTAGGAAAAACAGTGCAGCCTGGAGCAGATCTCACTGGGCTGCTCACCAGGAATTTTTCTGACTATTCAGCAGGCATATTTTAGTAAAAGTTGCTGTGCTGATAATGGGATTATCAAAAGAGACTGTTTACTTTAAAAAAGAAAAAGAAACTGGTCTCTAGATGACAGCATCAATTGTGTTGGGATAAAAGTGAGTAATTATGTGCACGTGTGTGTGTCAGACTACAGAGACCTTAAATGCAATTGAAAATTTCAAAAGCAAGAAGCTTCTGTGCAGCAGCATAAAATCCACGTTTCCCCGAGTCAGGGATAACATCAAGAGATGTGTGAGAACTGAGGGCAAAAACCCAGGAGCTGAGTTGTTTTTTTTTTTTTTTTTGTTATTTGTTATTTGTTTTTTGTTTTTCTTTTTTTAAAGACAGGGTTTCACTATGTTGGTCAGGCTGGTCTTGAACTCCCGACCTCAGGTGATCTGCCCACCTGGCCTCCAAAGTGGTTGGATTACAGGTGTCAGCCACCACGCCCAATGGAGCCAAGTTTTTAAAAAGAGATACTGTGTTCTGTATTTTTAATATTTAGTATTCGAGCTGAACTTGTCAGAATGTGTTTTAAAATTACCTCCTGAATACCTAACAAGTGACAGATTCTTTTGATGCTGTAAAGAGCAAAGAAAGCTCTTTGGTGAGCATTTGACAACTACACAGGCTGGGGTTGTCACTGATAAACAACACTCCCCATGTTTATACCTCCATCAGATGATGGGCGTTTAGTTTTCCTCCACTTTTTGGCTATTAGTGATGGCCGACTGTGATCATTAATGTAGATGTTTGTGTGGGCAGATATTTCTGTTTCTCTGTAATACACGTGTGAAAGTTTAAGTACAAATTTTTAATTTTTGGTGAAGTCCAATTTATATACACTTTACAATTTGTGCTGTTGATGTCACATCTAAGAAATTCTTGCTTACTTCAATGTCATGAAGATGAAGTTTTCTAGGAATTGCTTAGTTTTAGCTCTTAGGTGTACGATCTCTTTTGAGTTAATTTTTGTATGTGATGTGAGGTAGAGTTTATACACATTTTAAACTCAAATATTTACTTATATGTGGTTGTCTAATTGTATCAGAATTCATCCAGATCTCTTAATTGTCTCTTGCTCTGTACTGGTATTTCTTGGTGGGTTTACTTTATACTGGTAGTACACAATTAAAGTTATGCTCATCAGTTTATATCATGGTTTGCTTTGTAATTACCAGAATTCATGTAAATATGGTTCAAGATTTGCCTGAGAGTCCTCCCACATGTGTGTAAAACCTCATGGGCTTCTTTGTTTCATTCTGGAATATGACAGTTTCATGGATAAAATAATATATTTTCTGTCACAAACCACTTTAAGATTCAAGAGAAGTATAATGGAACTTCCCTGTTTCCTTAGAAGGGCTCTGCAAGTCCAGGACTGGCCAGTACATTTGCTGTCACTCAGAGCCTGTTTCCTGTCAGTTTTCCTTGGGTCTGTCAAGCTGTTTATTAGAGCAGATTCAGAAGGCTGAGGGGCTCCTGGGGAACAGCACAATTGGCCGAATTCCCCACTTGGCTGCTGGGCTCACTTTTGCATGTGTGTGTTGGAGTTAATACTGGGATAGCTGATAGTCTCAGGAAGGGAGAAGTGATACTCCACATTCTTTAAGGAGAACAGGCTAGAAATGGGGCTTTAAAAAAATAACATTGTCACAGTTGTCTATTTGTAAAATTTATTTCACTGAAACACATCTTCATATATTTTCTTCTTTCCTTTCATCTTCATATATTTTCTTTATTCCTTTTTAATTTGTTTTCTTTAATGACAGAGTCTCACACTGTCACCTAGGCTGGAGTGCAGTAATGAGATCTCAGCTCACTGCAATTTGTGTATTTACCTAAGAGAAAATAATTATCAAGGTAACTTTGTTTTTTTTTTGAGACAGAGTCTTGTTCTGTTGCCTAGGCTGGAATGCAGTGGCTCCATCTCTGCTCACTGTAACCTCCGCCTCCTGGGTTCAAACGATTCTTGTGCCTCAGGCTCTTGAGTAGCTGGGATTACAGGTCTGCACCACCACACCTGGCTAATTTTTGTATTTATTAAAAATTGGGTTTCACCATGTTGGCCAGGCTGGTCTCAAACTTCTGACCTCAGGTGATCCGCTTGCTTCGGCCTCCCAAAGTGCTACCATTATAGGAATGAGCCACCACACTTTGCTGGTAACATTTCTTTAACTTGTTAGGGTGCTACTTTTATAATAAGAGCAAATGGTGAAAATGTGTTTTTGAAATATGCTTTCCTCTCTTATTCTTATTTATCGTTCTAAGTGATGGAGGTGGCTCTATTTCTTGGGTATCATCTGCAGGGCTGGAGCTGGCTTGTGGACTCAAGACCCTTGCTCGTCCAGTGAGCCCACTCCTCGTGTCTGCTAGCAGTAGATACAGAGTGAGGGGCTTGGGCTTTGTGTTCAAGTAACCTTACCAACTCTTGCCAGGGTAGGTTACTTCTGATACTGAGTTTAAGGGTTTGTACATATAATCATTATAGCCTCTAGATGAATTGATTTTCTTTGCATTATGGAGTGTTTCCACATACTTACACATTCTACATACTTGGTTATTTTAGAGGCAGTTAAGTGTTAAATTGCTATGTGTTGAGGACCGCAGGTGTTTAGGACTCTCCTGTTGCTGTTTATAGACTGCTTCTTTGCACATACAGTCTTTACTTGGTCAAAAGTGATTAGATATTTTATGCTGCTCTTTGCAAATGTTTCTACCAGTTTATAGTATGCCTAGTTGTGGATGAATAGTTTCTTGTGAACTTCCAGTATTGTTTTCCTCACTGTTAATATACAGCTGTGAAGCAGCTATAGTGGTAAAGCTTATCTTTTCATGGAAGACTGTACTTAATTTGATGCCTTGTTGATGGATCTTAGTTTAAAACCTGGCCCCCTCAGAAATAGGTTCCTTCACTGTTTTCTGCAGACAGTGCTTCTCTGTAGTTGCATTTATTTGCAAACTGGAGAGCGTTTATTCTGAGATAGAATAGCTGAATGTCATAGAAGTTCTCTCCCCTTCCAGAGAACTTGCTTTAGTCACGTGTGAGCTTAGTTTGCTTTAACTGCTGCTGTGGTGAGATCAGTCTAAATCAATATAGTCATATTAACAACTAACAAAAGCTGGTGTTTTGATTCACTTGATTTTCATCTTAATGAGCATTTTAATAAATCTTGTGATGATCTGTAGGACACAGTTTGTTCTTTTACTACCCAGTGTTGTACTATGGTTTTCTCCCATATTGAAGTAATATTAAATATTATTAATCAAGTTAATGTACCTTGTGTTTTGTTTAACCACTGTTTTCCTATTATTGGCTCTTTGTAATTTTGCAAGTATATATAATTTTGTGCTGACATATATTAGGCACAAATTTGGGGTGGTGCAGCCAGGGTTTATCTTCTTAGGCTGAATTCCTAGAGCCAGAATTTCAGATTTGGAGGGATAAACCTGCAGTCACTGCTCAGACTTTGTTTTTATAGAGGCTGTGTTTCCTTCAACAGGAGATCCCTTCCCGCCTCTAAGATTGCAGGTTCATTTCTTCATCGATGCAGATCTGATCTCTAGTTTGGCTGCGATACTTAACTGTGTCTCCAGTCCTCGTATTGGAGCCAGAAGCTTATTTTACATCCCAACTCCTTTAGCAAGAAGCCCTCTTAAAAGATTCTTTATACAGAATCCTGTGCATAGCATGACTGCAACTCTGTAGACATACTAATGTGTAAGAACATGCTTCACGGCCAGGCACGGTGGCGCACGCCTGTAATCCCACCACTTTGGGAGGCCGAGGCAGGTGGATCATGAAGTCAGGAGTTCAAGACCAGCTTGGCCAACGTGGAGAAACACCCCATCTCTACTAAAAATACAAAAATTAGCTGGCCTGTAATCCCAGCTACTAGGGAGACTTAGGCAAGAGAATTGCTTGAACTGGGACCCAGGAGGCTGAGGTTGCAGTGAGCCCAGATCGCACCACTGTACTCCAGCCTGGGCTACAGAGCGAGACTCCGTCTCAAAAAAAAAAAAAAAAAAAAAAAGGAACATGCTTCACAATAGACACAACAGAAGATCTGTGCGGGGTAGGATTGTAGGCCACTTCCCCTTTTGTTCTTACAATTTTCTGTAATGTTCTGTTCTTTTTATTATGATTTTTTAAAGGGGAGGGCATTTCTAAAATAACTTGAATAAATGAAACAGAACAAGCTCCTGAGAACACCTTTGTGAGCAGAGCACTGATTATCTACTGATGCAGCTCATGAAAAAAAAAATTTACCTTGCTCTATAGCAGGTGAAAGGGGAGAGAGAAGTCAGCCTTTGCATGAAGTGCGCTCAGGTGCTTGAGTGCCTCTCCCTCCCCACTGAGACCTGGGTGTTCTAGGGTGCAGGCAGAGGGCAGTGTTTCCTCTACAGAGGCCGCTCAGGGTGCACCGGAGGGCACCTAAGGAGACCTGTTGGCAGGGGCATGGTGTCCTGTGATAACTCCAAACAGGCAGAGAAAATGAATTATTCACAGTGAAATTTTCCGGAACTTTTGAGTTTGCTGCCTTTTTGAAAAGGGTTGTGGGGGACAGGCTTTCCCTCTGTCTCATAGGCTGAACTACAATGGCATGACCTTGACTTACTGTAGCCTTGACCTCCTAGACTCAGGCAATGTTCCTGCCTCAGTTTCCTGAGTAGCTGGGATGTGCCACCATGCCCAGCTACCTTTTTTTTTTAAGTAGAGACAGGGTCTGTGTTACCCAGGCTGGTCTGAAACTCATTGACTCAAGGGATCCTCCTGCCTCAGCCTCCCAGAGGGCTAGGATTACAGGCATGAGCCACCGCCCCCAGCCCTTATTTGCAGTTTGACTTAAAAATAACCTTTTTTTCTCTTATAAAATGACTATTACAGCTCATAGGCCGTTTACTAGCTTGTTAGTCATTCTTTTATGTAAACCAAAGCTGCATGTAACCCACACTTTTCATACTGCAGCAGTATAACTTCAAGGTTTACAAATTAATGTCCTAGAATCTTAGATCTTAGAGCAAATGCAGAGACATGAATGATGTTCGATTTGGGTTTGCCTCAAGTTTGCAAATTTTATGAAAGATCCCAGGTTGAAATGAGAGGCGCTTGCTTCAGCTTTTGGAAAAGAAAACACTCTGGGCATACTCAGCCCACTCCACTTACTTAAAGAAACTTAGAACTGATGTGAATGAACTGTTAACCTCTGTTTACATCCACCAGGCTTCCTTGAAATGTGCCTTGGTCATATGTACGTTGTGATTATTGCTTATCGGGGAAAAGCTGGCGTTCTTTGTTGTTGCTGTGTAAGAGTTGAGCAGATGGTTGTCCGCTTCATGGAAAAGAACCTGACTGGACCAACAATGGGAAATGCAGATTTGGAGCTTTCTTGACATTGGTCTGATTTTTCCCCTGTAGGAGAACTGCGACACATCACCAAGCTGAAGCCTTGGAGCCTCTTTGATGTACTTGTGGAAAAGTATGGCTGGCCCCATGAAGATGCTGCACAGTTTACAGATTTCCTGATCCCGATGTTAGAAATGGTTCCAGAAAAACGAGCCTCAGCTGGTGAATGCCTTCGGCATCCTTGGTTGAATTCTTAGCAAATTCTATCAATACTGCATTCTGAGCTAGCAAATGTTCCCAGTACATTGGACCTAAACGGTGACTCTCATTCTTTAACAGGATTACAAGTGAGCTGGCTTCATCCTCAGACCTTTATTTTGCTTTGAGGTACTGTTGTTTGACATTTTGCTTTTTGTGCACTGTGATCCTGGGGAAGGGTAGTTTTTCGTCTTCAGCTAAGTAGTTTACTGACCATTTTCTTCTGGAAACAATAACATGTCTCTAAGCATTGTTTCTTGTGTTGTGTGACATTGAAATGTCATTTTTTTGAATGAAAAATACTTTCCCCTTTGTGTTTTGGCAGGTTTTGTAACTATTTATGAAGAAATATTTTAGCTGAGTACTATATAATTTACAATCTTAAGAAATTATCAAGTTGGAACCAAGAAATAGCAAGGAAATGTACAATTTTATCTTCTCGCAAAGGGACATCATTCCTGTATTATAGTGTATGTAAATGCACCCTGTAAATGTTAATTTCCATTAAATATGGGAGGGGGACTCAAATTTCAGAAAAGCTACAAAGTCTTGAGTGCTTTGTAGCCTGTGTTGCATGTAGCAGACTTTAACTGCTCAAAGGAGTTGTGCAGACTTTTCATTCCATAACAGTCCTTTCACATTGGATTTTAAACAAAGTGGCTCTGGGTTGTAAGGTGTCATTTCTCTGTATGGCACTTGAAAGGAAGAAAAGATATGCTTCTCGTTTTAAAATATGCATTATAATTTAGCAGTCCCATTTGTATTTTTGCATATTTTTAAAAGTACTTTTAAAGAAAAAGAGCGATTTCCCTTTAAAAATGTGATGGCTCAGTACTGTGTCATGTTGTCTCCTCTGGGCGCTGTAAGTTAAGCTCTATGTAGATTAAATTGGAAAAGAGAAACGTGTTCATTTTGTGGAATGAAAAAATACATATATTTTTGAAAAAGCATGATCATGCTTGTCTAGACCACAAGGTATGGTATATACAATTTGCAGTGCAGTGGGCAGAATACTCCTTAAAGCTAAAAGGTAACAGTGATCACATTCATTCCATAGGTAGCTTTGTGTGTGGCTACAACAAATTTTACTAGCTTTTGTCTTTCCAGGAAATGAAGTTGAGAAAATGATTTTCCCTTTGCAGGTTACACACAGTTTTGTTTATGCATTTCCTCCTTAAAATTAATTGTAGAATCCAGGACACAAACCATAGTAGGCAATACAATTTTAGAATGTAATATATAGAGGTATATTTAGCCTCTTTTAGAAGTCAGTGGATTGAATGTCTTTTTATTTTAAATTTTACATCATTAAGGTGCCTCGTTTTTGACTTTGTCCAATTAACATTTATCCATACGCCTTTGCAATAACTAGATTGTGAAAAGCTAACAAGTGTTGTAACAATAATCCATTGTTTGAGGTGCTTGCAGTTGTCTTAAAAATTAAAGTGTTTTGGGTTTTTTTTCCAGACATTGCCTTGGTCATTGCCCTATAAGTGATAGAATCAATGAACATCTGCTATCAGTTTAGTGTCACTAAAACTAAATACCAGCATTCCTGTTGCAGCAAATGTAGTTGTAGAACATGCATTAAGGCTTATTATAAGGAAATTATTTATTGTTTTTTAAGAGCAGAAGGGATTTAGGAGATAAGCTACAGTATAGATTAATTATCTAGAATTTCAATGATTCCTTTTCATCCATGGTTCATCAGAAACGTATTCACTGCATTTGTTTAGTCATTGCAAACTTAACTTAAAAGAGCATTCCCTGTTAGGGAACAAGACACATAACCCTCTTAGGAATTGCCATTATATCACATACCACTGTGAGGTAGAATGTACCATTCATTCATTTCTTTATGGAATGTGCATGCTAAGTTTTTCTAACGAGGCTGTAGGTTTCCATGTAGATTCTATGATAGATGGTGGCTGTAGACTGGTGACACTATCCGTGATTTCTGTAGGAAACATCCTTACAACAACCATAGAGCACAATTTATATCTTCCCTGAGTGTAAAAGGAGTTTTATCATTGTGATAGTATACTTGAATGAAATTTGTCTAATGCAGTTTTTGCTCATGCTGGAAAATAAACTAGATTATGAATTTTTAAGGGTGTCCCCCTTACGATAAAACAGCCCAACTGGTTTATAATACAGAAACAATTGTTCTAGAAGGAATATATATTTGTATTAGGCATAATATGGTTTTATCAGATTCTTGGTGGTTTGTTGATAAAGAATGCACAAAAACTAAATGAGAACCACTGGTTATGCTAAACATTATAACCAGCTCTGACTTTAGTTGAATGTCCTATTTTTTCCTTTCTGTAGTCCATGTGAAATCTTCATGGAAAATGACAAGCAGTGGATCACATACGTGATTATAGCAGATACAGGAGCTGGCTATCTGGAAATTGGCAGACAGAACTGCCCAAAGGCAGAGAAAAGGTGGATATAAGATCTTCAAAAAGTCATAAAGTTATTAGGTGAAAACTGATTTACTAACTTGCTTCTTCCCATGACCTGGACCATACATAACTAGTTACCAGGATAAAATCAGGAAACTTTCCATTGGAGTAGAGAATTTCAGTTTGTATCCATAGTTCAGATTATTTCCTAAATTCCACTTTTTTCTGCCCTTTTAAATAACTTGAATGAAATTTTGGTAGAAGACTGTATTTGAGGGTAGATACTTCATCAAGGAATCAAATTATATAAGATTCTGCAGTTAACACAAAAGCTTCCATATACATATTTTCTATAGGAAGCAAATTTCAAACCAGTCAATTTAAAATACGTAGAAGGACAGACCTTTTAAGAAGAATATTTATATTTCATATGCTAGTTAACTTTATTCTTTTTGAAACTATCAGGATAGATGATGTAAAGCCATTTCTTCTCAGACAAATGTTTCTTTACTAAATACCATAAATAGAATTTTGTTTTAACAAATGGAGGATGGCAGAGTTGACCTATGTTCTTCTATAACTTGAAGCTGATTAGGATTGAGCCCTAAATGAGCTGTGTTAATGTGCCATCACTAGCTAATTATCAAAAGGAAGTGGAAATTCAAAGTGTAAAACATAACTGAATGAGATCAGTCATTTTAGCGTTTACTTTTTTCTGATGCACAAAATTTATATTGTCTTGTACCAGATTATGTCAGGTAACTGGATGATGAAAAACGTGTTGATAAACAGTGTTACTACTATTTGATGTACTTACTGAATCCTCCTCAGAGGTAGAAGACAAAGCCTAAGAAATTTTAATTTTTCCAGGATTATAACTAGTATTTTATATTTTAGCAATAAAAAGGTATCACTTAAGAGGCCATTTTCATTTCACTGACAGATCCAGGAAAAACGCCTTTTTTCTTTAGTTTTGTACACCCAAGACAAATTTTCCTGTTTTAGGCAAACTACCCATATTTTGAAACAGTTGTTGTACACTGTATTCAAGAACTACTGTGTGTAATGCATTAGCGGTCTGGATTCATGTTGTATGATGCCAGATCCTTAATTTACTCAGCACAATCATTTAAGTAGTTTTTATGGCTCTCGCACAAATGGCAAACAGGAACCACCACAGGAACAACCCCTTGCTGCCTCCGGTTAGTAGTCACTACAGAAAACTGAAGGCTTCTTACAAACTCTATTTGAAAACTATAACAACTTCTATAGAAACACTTACACAAACCCTGAACTTAGAAGTTGTACAGGACAATTTGGTAAAACTGACATAATTGTGATTTATTAACATGAATTAAAATGCCCAACCAGTGCTTTAATGTGACAGTATATTTAAAAAACAAAAAAAAAGAAATTAAAGGTCATATACTGTACTACTTTCACAAAGATCACACAGTTTTGCAAAAGACTTATCATATGTACAATGCTATATATCAAATGAGAAAAGCTGTAAGCAATTATATACGCAAAAGAAATGCAGTATTTACAGTTTGTCAGGAGACATTAGAAATCATCTATACATTAAATTACACTTTGCTTGCAAATAACTGGTAAAACAAAATGAGCCATGTCCACACCAAAATATAAAAATTTGTATTGCATTTTTATACCTAAGATGCATTCACAGAACTGCTGCTGACAGGAAAGAAAAAAAGAAAAAGAAAAGCCTCATAGTGCCATTACTTAGCTATGTAGTTAAAGCATATGTATAAAATAATAGAGAAAACATTCACTAAATGAATTTAACTGCAACAATAAAATTTAAAGATCATACAGCATTGAATCTACTGCCAGAAAAAACAGCTGGAATGTTCACTTACAAAATAAAGATACCTAATACTGGCTTAACAGCACATTTTTAAAGGAATTTTAAAAAGCAAAAATGGGAAAAATACAATGAATGAGCACTGGTGTTTTTTTATACAAAGGTTCATGTACAAGCTTTAAAAAGTACCTTAACAGGTACATATGAAATATACAGTTTTATCTTACAGAACATTTAAAAAAATGTTTTTGGAGTCCATTTTAATGCCACCCTGATCCATGGTAATTGTTTTGAAATGTTGGTGGCACCTGTGCTCTGTGAATTGGAATCTGTCCAGGCACTGGAGATGCCTGCTGAGGTCCTTGAACCCCATGTGGCAGGGCCACAGAGCCAGGATGAGGACAGAACCCTGAAGCAGAAGGTGGTGTTGGAATACTGTTTGGTCCTTGGGGCTGGAGATGAGGACCTGCGACAGGTAATGGACAATGTGGCCCTGTTCCAGAAGGCTGGTGCTGGGGTCCCGGTCCCAAAGTGTTATGATGTGTAGCTTGTGAGGGATACGGGGGTACAGCTGGATGAGCACTTGAAGGAAAAAGTGGAGGTCCTTGATGAGGTGGGTGGTGTAAGGCTTGAGCTGATGTGGTATGATGCCCAGAAGCCAAAACACTGGAAGGTGGCGGCGGAGGGGGAGGTGGGGGTGCTGAATTTACAACATGCTGGTGTTGTGCTTGTAGACCTTGGAGTCCTGTGGAAGGATGGGGTGGTGGATGGTGATGAGGGGCGGGAGGGGGCGGGGGTGGGGGTAAGTGGTGTCCAGCAGTTTGAGAATGAATATGCGATCCAGGGGTGACCGCATGAACAGGCCCTACTACATGTGCTACAGAGTGTTGCTGATGGGAATTCGGCTGTTGTACAAGGTGTGGTCCTGGAGCAGGCGGCGGTGGAGGTGGTGGGGGGACTACGGCGGCAGCAGCAGTTTGATGGTGAATGGTGGGGTTCTGAGAGGGCAAAAAATGCCCTGGAGTAAGGTGTCCTGGAACAGTTTGCTGGCTTGTGGTGCCAGGAAGTGCTTGATTTGGTCCTGATGTAAACACAGTTTGTTGAGAAAGACTACCTTTGAGCTGATTATAATTCTGAAAGTTAGCAGAGGGCTGCTGGTTTTGATAGTAAGACGAAGAAGAAGAAGGAGGTGGAGGAGGTGGAGGGGGTGGTGCCGTGCTATTCAGACTTTGTTGGTTAAACTGACTGTATGTTACTGAAGATTGTCCTGAGGGTGTCTGTGTAAATAATGCTCCAGAAGTTGCCTGCTGAGTATTGGCTGGAAGGTTCTGTGCTGCTGGATAAAAGTTTCTCTGAGGCTCTCGCTGAGGTGTTCCAACTTGAGGTGACTGTGAATGATGAGGCCTGTAGGGAGATCCTAACTGTTGTGAAGGAGGCTTTGGTGAAAGGTAACCATGCTGTACAGGTGTGTGAGGCGTAGATGACTTTGGAGGATTTTCTAGGTGAGGTGATGGAGGACAGTGCAGCTTTGTTGGTGCAGAAGGCAGTTTCTGTGAAAGTTGCTCAGATGAATTACGAATGTGTGTCTGAGGAGGATGATTCTTTGAAAGTGCTTGGCTGTTACTTGATACCTGTTTTTGTTGGAGCTCTGTTTTTAGGTGAACACCATTTTCAGCTTCTGATGCAGTAACTGTGGTGTCCCATTGGGGATCCGGTTTTGTGAGTATTTTTCCGTGTGCTTGAGCAGGAATTACAGATCCAGGTGAACTAGGCTATGAAGAGAAAACAAATTATATACATATAAGGAACATTTTGTGTACCTTAAGGTTTATTCTTGTTGGTATTTAATATGATCTAAGTATTAATTTTAATGTGGGGCAGGAAATAACATGCCAGATACATCAATTATGGAGGCTTAGGATGTTACAAGGCCAATATTTTTCCATCGTTCCAACAAGTTCTGAGAGTATGCTTAAAGTGAATTCTCCGGGTTAATTTTTATTGAAGACAAGTTGAGGACATAATTTACTCTGCCTTTTTTCCTTAAGCAATGGAACCTGTTTTTGAGCCTTACTCTGAAAGAACTCCAATAGCAAGTTTCAATTTTATAATTGAAATTTCTATAACCAACCTAAGGATAAATTGATGTGGGTATATAAACTTACTTACTCCCTCAAACCATTTTGATTTTTAATAGCTTTTCATTTTCCTTACATACTGTTTTCCTTTTCTTTAGTTTCCAATGATATACATGCCATACTAGATTATTACATCTTCATGATCCAGGATGGAGATGTCATTCCTTTTAAATGATAAAATGACTTTTTTTTTTCATAATTGGCTGGTCAAGAATTTCACAACAAGGCTATGAATTTCCTAGACACCACTAGAATAGAGGTGGAACATCTGAAGAAAACATAAGCTGTTGAAGTGTGCTTAGAAAACTTGTTTGGTCAGAGTTATCCATCACAGTTCAGGAAGAGAGAACAAACAAAGTAGTAAACACAATTGAGGACATCTGACAGGAAAGTGTCCAGAAGTTACACACTGATACTCGACACAGCAGAAAAACACTGTATATTGTAACCAGCAGCTTTTCTGCACTCAACCTGAGGTCCTTTGGAACCCATCAAAAGGTCAATGTTATCATTACCTTGCTCATTTTTGAAGGACTTTTACAAGTATTTTGAGAAGTATCTGGGGATGGACATTCATTTATAGTTGCAGGTGGTTCTGGATTTTCAGGATCAGGGTCTATAAAGCAGAAGAAACCTATAGTAAGTGTAAAATTACATGATAAACACGGTTTTAACACCACAAAGCAACATACATTCTATTGAAACTGACTTTTTATAAATGCTCTCTCGTCTGATTTTAAAATGTTTAAAAGAGTAACATTATCGGTCATCTGCTTACTGACCTTCCATAAGTTCACTGAAAGAAGGGACTGGGCCCTTAGCTTGCAACTGGGGAATGTGATTTGAATGAGATGAGGGTGAAGACTGAACATGACTCGGTGAACATGAGACACATGGTGATTCTCCCCCTAGAGATGAAGCAGAGCAGACCCAAAGAGAACATTAGAGCTGCAAAGAACGAGGATGAAGAGTGATTAACTGACTCCACTTTCTGGTGAAGGAATAAGCTCACTTACCACTATCTTTATCTTTTCGGTGATCACTGAGAAGTAAAGCTCTCTGGTAACTCCTTTCTCTGACTTGTTCCACTGATGTCGAGGCAGTCCTTTAAAAGAAAAACCACATTACCCTCTATTGAAAGAAGCTACTGCTAGCTGCATTCTTCGTTGCTTCGTATTCAACATGTACCGTTCAGACCGAGGCTTTTGCTCTACTGGTAAAATAACTTTGGTGTTAACCTTTGGAAATAGTTAATCTTCTCTTACTTTGCTGGCGGTGCCCAGAACTGAGATTGTTATCCTTATTTGAAGGACTCAATTCCTTTGTCTCCAGCAATTTATTGGCAAGGAGTTGAAGATAATGTATTAACATTCAGAATGTCACTTCTGGTTACCAAAGGTACCAAAACATGCCCCTAACAAACTGCTGTCAGGATTGCAAGCTTTCAGGTGGAAGGGGACTAAGGAGCAAAGTGTGTGGCCTTTGTCAAGATCCATTCTATATGCAGCTGCTCCTACTCCTTCTAAAGAAGCACTAAACCTGGTTGTTCTTTCAAGGTAACTGGTAGGGGTTATAAAGGAGTCAGCAGGATTGTTAACTGTGATACAAATTCTCTTTTTTTTTTTTTTTTTGAGATGGAGTTTCGCTCTTGTTACCCAGGCTGGAGTGCAATGGCGCGATCTCGGCTCACTGCAACCTCTGCCTCCTGGGTTCAAGCAATTCTCCTGCCTCAGCCTCCCGAGTAGCTGGGACTACAGGCACACGCCACCACGCCCAGCTAATTTTTGTATTTTTAGTAGAGACGGGGTTTCACCTTGTTGACCAGGATGGTCTCGATCTCTTAACCTCGTGATCCACCCGCCTCGGCCTCCCAAAGTGCTGGGATTATAGGCATGAGCCACCGTGCCCGGCCGATACAAATTCTTTGGAGAGGATATTTGTGTGTAAAGTATGAATGCATTACCAAGGAATAAATACAATAGACCTTTAACAACACAGGCAATACACAGCTGGCTTAAAATCCCATTCACAGAGAGCATCTTTTAAAATTGTGGCCACAAAGCACTATCTGCTTAGCCTTGGGAGAACAACAAATGGGAAGAATACTTCAACAAAAGCTTGTTTTTTCCAGAGCAGCATACTTCAGAATGGACTTACCATTGAACTTCTGGTTCATTCTTCTCACTGGCAGTAGCATCCTTAACAGGGCAGTTATTACTAGTTTCTTCAGAAGTAGCATTATAAACTGTAGCTGGTGTTAGTAAAGGTAGGCTAGCAGTGTGTTCTACTTGCTCCCCATTCTCATTACTGCTGGCACAGCTATCACCATTGTTGCTCAAGCTTCCACTTGCATGGGGTGATACACTAACGAGTGGAAAGTTCTCTGTCTTAGAGCCACTTTTCCTAGCTTCACGTTGTCTCTTACGGTATTCTAACAGAGAAACCTTAAGCAAGAAAGAGAAGAAAAAGCAATCTTTTATTCTTGTTTTTAATGTCAGAACCAATGCATTCTTTTTTCTAAAGAGAATTACCATATTTACATTAGGAAAATTATTTTAATTGATTCTGAACAAATAATTAACAATTATCAAATGCCTACTATATTCCAGGCATTGTACTTATATGATTTACATATGTTATCTCATTTATCCTCACAACAACCCTATGAAATAGGTATATTATCATCCCCATTTTACAGATGAGGAAATTGAGTAACTCACTCACTCAAGGTCACACAGCTGGTGAGTGTTGGAGCCGGGATTCGAACCTAGGTCTTACTTGAAAGCCCGTGCTCTTTCCACTATACTACATTGCTTCCCACATAGTTGCCAACTGGACTCTGTTATAAAAATTAAAAGCACACATCACGAAAATTCTTGGACTTGCAAAGCAATAAGCCTACTAACAAAATAAGTGCTATAGTTTCTCTCATTCTTTTGAAATAAGGCATTCTAATTATCTCAGTATGTCTGCCAACCAAATAATGGTGGAAAATCAGGGAACTAACAATATTTAATACATATCTATTAGTAAAATAAAAACACTCTTACATTCATGACCTAAATACTATAGACATTATGGATGAAGAAAGAAGCACTTCCTCTATACAGGGTATGTACAATAAAGTTAATAATGCAAATATTATTCAAGTCTGCTTTTTTGAGGGGGGGTTGGGGAGTGCGTAGTTTTAAAAACTACTCATTAGGTGAAATAAATCATCTTGAGATTTCTCTCTCTGAAACCATGCTGCTTACAAGGATTTCCCATATCACTAGAATTTTTTACTTTTCTGTAAATGTTTTTTAATTAATCCAGCATTTAAAAAAGTTTAAAAATACGAAAATGTAACTTGAATAACTAAATTAAGAATGCCTTACATATCTCACTACCAACTGCCCTCAGTAGTATTATGAAAAAAAACTATTAAAAGGACTATAAATTGTTAAATTTGTAACCTTTTTCTTTTGTGGTGGATTCTGGGGTGTGCAACTCCCGTCGATCAAATTGTCATTAACAGTCCGTCCGAAACCAGATACAAGCCCATCTTCGGAAGTACAAAACACAGTTGTTTCCATAAACATGCCTCTAGTATCATCCTGCATCAGGCACTTTGACTCACTTATTCGGAAGCCTCCTCCAACCTCCAACTGATGCGAGGGTGTCAGGTCCCTCAAGTTGGAGTTCACTGAGAAGTTAACGCCTGTTCTGTCAGGGCTCTTTACCCAGGAAGAATATATTGTGCCCCGTCCCGAGTGAGTCGAGTCCAGCTGGCTGTTGGGCTCAGCCCTGTCATGTGCAGGCATTTCCATGGTTTTTTGTAAGGCAGTTGGCTCAACTGCATCAAGTCCCAGTTGAAGATCTGACACAGGTTCTTTTTCTCCAGGGCACTGCCTGCTGACTTCAGTCCTACTCCTAGGGCTCGTATAACCAATGGTCTTTATTTCTTGCAGACCCAGTTCAGTTAAATTGGAATTTCTAAAAGGCCCCAATGTTAACATCGTTGAAGATCTGTCATATCCCTGTTTACAGAATTAAAAATAATGATATATATATATATATACATATACACACACACACACACACACACAATCACATCTTGGGAATATTTATTTCAAAATTTACCAGTAATTTAAACAAAACAATATAATAGGAAAACTATCAATTCACCCTTTTTAAGTTAACTTCTTACCTCTTGACTATAAGTGCGTCTCTTTATTTCTGGAGAACTTTCTGGGGAAGAAATATTCTGTATAAAAAAAGAATTAGAATTGAAAATTTAAAAATACATAGTATACCCATAATAGTTATAGAAATGAAAACAAAATGAAAAACCAGTACACACTTTGGTTTTACATATTCTTTCCTGTTTATTTGCATTCCCCAAGTAAGATATTTGCTTTCACATTTGATACACAAAATCATTTAGTCTACTGTGTATATCAATAAGACAAAAGTTATGCTCATTTTAGTAATAATAAAAACATCTAAATTCATCTAAATGAATTTTCCTGATGTTTAGTTTCTTGCAAACTTTTTGTATTTTCTGAGCACACTAGTTGTTAAAGGAGGGGAAAGAGCTCTTAAAGAAATCCCATCCCCCCAGGTGTTGAATTTTTCTTTCTCCATTAAAATTTCTCACCTCAAAGTGCATGGTATTTCCTGGTGTACCAGGAGTTACTGGGGTAACTGGTGAATATATGGGTTTATAACCATTTCTACAAGTTTCATCATCTGATTTTATCCGTGGAGGCGTGGCAAAAGATGGGTCCATAGGAGTAATATCGGTGTGAGTTGGTGTAGCATACGGGGAAGGTGTAGGTGTGGAGGTTTCTGAGTAAACCGAATCTAGCAACTGATAAAATCTTCGTTTTTTTAATGGTGTAGTTAAATCTGTTGGTGAAATAATAATCTGTAAGAAATTACACTGCTGCTATTTGTTAAAATCTGTATATGTCACATTCTGGGAAAGGTAAAATATAAACAACAGCAATTATGACTTTCACCCCAAAACTAAATTTCAAGGTTTCGAAAAAATGGTACTAACATGAAGCAGTCCCCGCCCCCTCCCCAATTAGCAAACATTATCTTGCCTGGAGGGGTTACAGGCCTAGGGGTTCTCAAAGTATCTTACAAGTACTGATGTTACTTTAACTGATTTGTAAGAGTCCTTGTCTGTCTGAAAAGCAGCCGGTCCAAAAGCTTTTAAAAATTCATCAGCCCCAACATACATGGTATTGTGAACTGGCATCGTCATCAAAAAAATATAGAGGAGAGAAAACAGAAAATCTATACAACACTGAGCTTCTCTTCTAAAGTGCATGCCAGTAACTAGAATATGCCTGTCATAAAGCTATATATAATATATGCCCTGCCACATTCCTCAGACTAAAACAATACTGAAAAAAAAAATCTACCTGGAAGGGAACAGCTGTCATTTAATAGTAGTGGACTTTTATTTTCACCATTGACTGCAGGACTTCTGGATCTTTCTTGACAGGGTGAATTAAATCTATATAAAATTGCTGAATTTTCTTCTTCCAGAGCTTGTTTCAACCATCGCTGAATAAAATCGAATAATACATGAATAGGAATCAGTTTGTAGCTGTTTATATAGCCTGTAAATACAGAGCCAATTCCAAAAACATTTCACTACCATGGAAGGTAGTAAGGAATGAGTCGGCATTTGGCTCATTCTACATTTTTACTTCCAAAGAAAAGTTTACCTTTTTGCATGAACCAGAAATGTTTTCAGTAGGTTCTTTTCTTCTCCTTTTTTCTGAAAGGAATGGTGAAGTAAATCTAATATAATGCTTAGGAGTAGAGTATACATGGGGACTGTAGGTGAGACCTGGTAAAGAATTGAGCTGTGTAGCTAACACTTCAGGATCTGTAGTTATGCGTAGAGGCCTTTCTGAAAGGCCGTCTGAAGGTTTTCCTGTCTTCTCATTCTTCTCACTTAACCATTCATTGACCAAGTGCTAGAGAAAGAAAAAAATCTGGATCATTATAAATGTAATTCCAAATTCTCCTACTGAATATTCTAGTATCAGATTTGAAATTGGTATATTATCTAAAATGATAAATTGTGTAATTTAAATCATATATGATGTTCAAAAAACCAGTATGTCATTTTACATTTCCTTGGTTATCTACTGTTATTATGATACTGTTTACCCAATATTTTGTAGAACAGAACATATGGTAGCTTTTTAAGTATTTATATTACATGAAATTTGTATTACTTTTTTTTTTTCTTTTGAGACAAGGTCTCTGTTACCAGGCTGGAGTGCAGTGGTGCAGTCTTGACTCACTGAAGCCTCCGCCTCCTGGGCTCAAGTGATCCTTCCACTTAAGCCTCCTGAGTAGCTGGAACAAGGCGCTCACCACCGCGCCTGGCTAATGTTTAAAAATATTTTTTAGAGACAAGATCGGCTATATTGCCCACGCTGATCTCAACTCCTGGGCTCAAGCATTCTTCCCGCCTCAGCCTTGCAAAGTGCTGGGTTTACAGGTGTGAGCCACCGTGCCCAGCCAAGTTTTTAATATAGTAACAACTAGAGACATATCAGTACCATTTTATTAAACACAGTAAGTTTGGGTTTACTACTGTTTCTACTATAGGCATAAAATGTTCCATCTGTTAGAAAAATCTGATTTTAGGCAGTGTTTTCCTATACTAGCTGCCCATCAGAGTCTCCTGGAAATGAGGACAGGGTACAATACTTTTATTTTTTGAGACAGGGTGAGTTGCTCAGGCTGGAGTGCAGTGGTGTGATCAGGTCTCACTGTAGCCTCAACTTCCTGGGCTGAAGCCATCCTACCACCTTAGCGTCCCAAGTAGCTGGGACTGCAGGTGTGCACCACCATGCCTGGCTAATTTTTTTGTTTTTAATTTTCTGTGGAGACAGTGTCTAGTTATGTTGCCCAGGCTGGTTTTGAACTCCTGGGTTCAAGTGATCCTCCCACCCTAACCTCCCAAACGTTGGGACTGCAGACGTGAGCCACCATACCTCACTCACAATACATGTATGTTTAAAAGTCAGCATTGACAATCACTGATTTAAGGGGTTTGGAATATCTCTTAAGGTTCTTGTGCTTTGAAAATTTTCATAGTCCTTAATTCTGTTGATTCTCTGATCTACAACAGACATAATACAGTCTCTCTTGGGTATATGAATATCCCTGACCCTGAAGTACAAATTACTACTTAAAAAAAAAAAACTATTAACATTTTTTCTTTGCTCTAAGGGCATTTGTATTATCTGGTTAGCAATTGATATTTTAATTTCTAAGTATAAATGTAACTTATAGAAAATGTGGCTGGGCGAGGTGGCTCATGCCTGTAATCCCAGCACTTTGGGAGGCCAAGGGGGATGGATCACGAGGTCAGGACATGGAGACCATTCTGGCCAACATGGTGAAACCCCATCTCTACTAAAAATACAAAAAAATTAGCCAGGTATGGTGGTACACGCCTGTAGTTCAGCTACTCAGGAGGCTGAGGCAGGAGAATCGCTTGAATCCAGGAGGTCGAGGTTGCAGTGAGCGGAGATCACGCCACTGCACTCCAGCCTGGGTGACAAAGCAAGACTGTCTCAAAACAACAACAAAAACCCAGAACTTAGTTTATATAAATGTGCATATGAATACTCACACATACATACAGAAACACACATTTTAAAAATCTACCCATCCTTTCTTCCAAAGGTAACTACTATAAACATTTTGGCATCTTTTCTGTCCCTCTGTGTGTATAGAACTCTATTCCTGGGACAGCAGTAGAATGTAGTAGTGAAGCACATGAAGTCTGCACAGACTGCCAGGAGTGTGAATCCTGGGTTTGCCATTTACACTGTGACCATGAGCAAGTTAAGTAACTTTTTTATATTTCAATCTTTATCTGTAAAAGAAAGGTTGTGATAGAACCTAGTTCTATAAATAGGATTGTTATAAAGATTAAAAGAGTTCAATAACATAGAGAAAGCTCTTAGAACAGTATCTGGCAAAGAAAAAGTGACATGTTATCTTTAAACTGAATGAGGCCTTTAGGAGTAATCATGATTTGGTATTCTATCAAACAGTATGTTATTTAAAATAACAAAATCTGCAGACAAAAGAGGCTTTTTAAGAGAATCAGATAGGATGTAGAAGCTTACATATCATACAAGGGATTTAAATAAATTTGTAGTACCACAGTAAATTTATAGTACCACAACTTTGTTTAAAGTTTAATAAAGGGTATGGATTATGTCATATTTGTAATTTTACAAATAGTAAGTGGTTTTACTTCTTTTAAACCTGAGGTTTTTTTCTTTTCACTTTACAAAGTTGCAATTTTTTGTCCATCGTTACAGGCAAATACTGGGTTGCCTAAGCTACGGTGATGGAGTAAAGAGAGCACAGACTTTGAATTATAAACAACTGTGTTTAGATTGTCTCTAACAAAACCTGTGACTTTGGCAAGTACATTATTTAACTTGTGCCAATAAGATATAATCCTGGGTTCATACTAGAATTTTACTAAATGTACATGTCATGGTTTAGCAGCATGCCTACAAACTGTACTGAATTAGGTAACAACAAAGACAGAATAAATGAAATTTCAAAGTAAAGTGTGTGAGAAGTATACATTTATGATCTACCCTTAAACAGCGTAAGGATTACCGTACTTTAGTATCTCTGCCCCAATCTTCTGTACTCTAGTCAGAGTGAGAAAGAGCAGCCTCATTAGGATGTTATTTCTGATCTGAAAAGCTCAGGTTGGTTTAATTAACTGAATTGTTTCCCATAATTGCTTCATTAAGTCTGACAGTGTTTCAAAGATTTTTATTAATAATTACACCTAAAACTACTCTTCCTTGTAAATTTTCATAGTCTTAATATATTCTATGGGAATCAACAGTTTCTTCACATCTAATTTTTATCATCTACCTATACAATGAAATTTATAAAAATATAAACAATAAAGGATAACACATCTGAAACCAGTTTCAGAGAAGTATGTATTTTGTATATAAAGTAGACAAACTTATTTAAAGAAATCATGAATTGTAATACTAAAAGTCCTGATAAACTCAATATAACTATCTTAATAATGCAAACATTTATACTAACTGATTTTACAGTTTTGGAATTCTCATTCCTAGTATAAAAATCTGCAAATATAAAAACCGCCTGTTATTCTGTTCATTATGAGATCTTAAAAATTCAGTTTTTAAAACACAATTTTATTAATATAAGAAACTGTTAGAAAACAGCTCTTACATTCATTAGAATCATACCTTCTTTGTTTTGGGGTACTTTGTAGGACATTTATTAAGTGCTGGAACTTCAGTTTCAGGAATTATTTCTGCTACTGCAGTTTCAGTTTCTGTTTCTATTGTAAGTACAGTATTTTCAATATCATTTTGTTGTGAAGTAACTTCTATATCAGGAGAAGATGGCTGGATATCCGAACACATGCTGACAGTTCTGTGTCTCCGACGCTGCTGTCCAATGTGAGTCCTACTCCGAGAAAAACTTTTTCTCTGTTTAGTTCTATTTACTCTGGCAGGGGTTGGCTTGCTAGCATTTTCTTCTTTTGCTTGTTCCTAATTTAAAATACAACAGAATGGAACTTTTTATACTGTGTACATACAAAGTTTAAATGTAACAGCATTAATCTACTTCAGAAGCCAACTTTCCAGAATTTATGAATTCTGATATATAATAAAGAACAGAGACAATATATAGTCTTATCTCAAGCTGAAACTCCTACAGGATTTGAAAAATGGTATTAAAAAGTTAGTAGACATTATTTTAAATTCCTTATACGTGTAAGATATGGAAATTTTATTTGAAAATGTTTAAGAAAATAAAACTAGACCTGAATAATAATACCTGAATAACTTCAGCATCACTGACAATCTGTGTATCTTTACATTCAGTTTTAACTTCAGTTTTGGCTGTGCTGATCCTTTCCAAAGCTTGTTCTCTTCTTTTCTCTCTCTTTTCAAGTCTGGCAAAAGCTTGCAAAATTGCTTCCATTTTCCTTTCTTCTCTTGTCTATGAAATTTAAATTTTAAGTGATATCATAAATATCATTGCTCAAAAGTAAAATTAAGTCCAAATGTTTATCACAAATTTTAAAAGTAATTAGAGAAAAAAGCATTTCTGTTCATTTAAGACCTTTCAGAATTCCCATCATCTTGGTAAGCCCTGTTACTGCAAATATTTCATGAAGGAAACAATTGAATGATTGTTAATGATAAGGGTAAAACAAAACAAAAAAGCCTCAAAAATTACCTTGTTTTAGCAAACTGAAAATCTTTTCTCTTAATAATACAGAAACCAGCCTTTTAAAAAAAAGATCCCAAATTTCCAAGGAAAAATTCATAAGCACTTGAGTGTGACTATATTATACTGCAGCAGGGTGCTGTTAGGTAAAGTCTTGCATTTAAAAATTATGACTCATTGGGTAAGTATCTCTTGTGACTCTAGGCAAGTTACCCTTTCTGAGACAATAAGATGTAGGTAATAAAACTTGCACTTCTCTGAATTGTTACTCACTTTAAACAGATAATGTGAGGTTTTTAAACGGTACTTGGAAAATGGTAGGCATTCTGTATGTGTTGTTTATTATATTCTACTTTAGCCCTCATGCTCTCCATTCTAATTCTTATAAGGCATTCCTCCACCTTCTGCTCTTCCTGTCTTACACTCACAATTCAAGACAGGGACTGAGAAACAGCCAAGTGTTCCTTTGAGCATCAGTTCTCTATCCAAGAGAGCATTAAGAGCAAACCCAGAGCCTTGACCAGTGGGCCTGGCAAATGCTTTAGCTCTAAATCAGAACCAGGAACCACATCCATCAACCATCCGTTTCTCCAAATGAAAATAACCAGGTCCTGAGGCTCAAATCCATTTGTCTTTCCTCCTTTATTACCATCGATACGGGGAAGAAAGAAAGATCAGAAACTGAAGGTCTGGATGCCATAGTTGTCTCAGTATTGGAGCTTTAGTTCCAGTAATTACTAGCAGAGATTCAACCCTGAAGATACCTACACTTTGGAAACTGTTTACCCATTCCTGTATTTTTGTTGTTGTTACACTTAGCAAGGGAACAAAATAGTATGTCAACAAAAGTACTCTAATATACTTCTAAGTTCCTAATTTGTTACAGCAAGTTACCATATTGCAAATACGACACTGAAGAAACAAGGTCCAAAGAGGTAAGATTCTTTGTTCATGGATTACATATCTGCATCTCACCTCTCCTAGTATGGGACTGGCAGACACTAAAATAGCACATGCAAAAGATGGTCCTACTTGCTCACCAGAAGTTAAAGTTTTAAAGTGGAGTTGTTTCCTTAGAAAATTCCATATTTTTCAATTTTTAAATTACCTTTACCCCTTTTTCTCATGTGGTTTTCTGTAAAGCTCTGTTTTTATCAGGGTTTCTCTAAAATCCTGAATTTAGAAAAACAGAAATTTGGAGTAACTAAAAAGATCACTTTCCCAAACTGTGCTTTACCTGATGAACCTGGTTGGAGGGATTAATAACTATGGTTACTTGTTTTCAAAAAATTTAAAATAAAAAATTTGGGGAAAGTATATTTTTCCAGGGGAAACAAACTTGTCTTAGCAAGAATCACTGTATGTGTAAGAGAAAAAAATTACCCACAAGGTGGGCACCCAAGGAAGATATTTTCTTATCCTGGGTGTTCTAAGGTAAATATGAATGTATGCCAAAACAGCCTGACACAGTCCAATATTCCCTTGTTTTAGATGGTAGGAGTAAGGGTCACAGATAAAACTGTATGGAGTTCATCTGGATCTTAAAAAAATGTGGTCCAATACTGCTGAAGAAACCAAAGCCATGTGTATTAAGTGACTCATTCAAAAGCAAAGCCATAGTAATTATGCAGGTTTCCTGCCTCCTAATTTACTCTTCTTTCTGATTAACTACTGCCACTACATAAAGCAAAACTCTTCCTACATTAAACATCTCGGTAAGAATAAAGCTGAAAGCAGCAAACATTTCCTAACAGCTTTAAACCTAGCTTTATCTTAAAATACACTAATATTTGGTAATATATACATGCCTTATTTTCTACATTTATTTTAAATTTCTTAAGAGTCAGATGTCATTCAGTTTTTCTAGTCACCATTACATACAGTACAGTCTTTGACATAGCCATGTATATGGTACCTATTTAAAGACGAAATTTGCCACCCATTTTATAGCTCTAATTGAAAAATAAGTTTTGAGAGGTAGTTACAGCTGACTCCAGAGAGGATTAGAAAAATTAGGAGTCCTAATAAACCCCAGCAGACTTCCCACAGCCCCTAGTACCTGTGCTATATAATATATAATACTGTGCTATATAATATATACAACTTGATACATTTAGACTTCCCATAAAATCTATCTATACATTGTTTTTATGACATGAATCTTAGTTTATGGTTTTGTAAAGGTAAATACAGAGGATTTTAATTTTCTGTAATCAGGCTGCTTAATATCCCCATCACAAAGCAAGACCCCCCATCTCCACAAAAAAAAAAACAATGTTTTAAAAAATTAACAGGACATGGTGGCATGTGCCTGTAGTTCAGGCTACTCCAGACACTGAGGCAGGAGGATCGGTTGAGTCCAGCAGTTGGAGGCTATGATGAGCTATCATCATACCACTACACTCCAGCTTGTGAACAGAGTAAGGCCCTGTCTCTAAAAACAACTAGGAAAAGGAAAGCCAGAGCCCACTGCAAAAATAACCTTATTCTTTGATCTTGAAATAGAGAAATGAAATGATTTCCTTGCTCAAAAAAAATGATCCTTTTACATAACATAGATTAATTTATAAATCTAAAAAGATGGGTAAGGTTGTTACCAATAAAAATCATCCCAAAATAACGTGTATGGCTTGTGTGGTGTCTCCATTTCCTCTATCGCGTGATGAGTGAATTTATACTCACAGCACTCTCTTGTATTTTGATACTCGTTTGTTGTTCCCTCTACCCCATTCTCTACAAAAGCTACTCCATAGCAGTGACCTTACCTTTTTTGTTCACCTGATATCTCAAATGGCAAACACTCACATTTTTGTGAAAGTAATAATTGTGTATACATTATGTCAAGCATATATCACTGTTACTTGAAGACAACTGGAAGCATTTCAACAATTTTGGTAATCTTGAATTTATTAGAAGGCAGCTAAAGCTGATTAACCTCATTTTGTTTGAACTGAGTACCTATAAAAATAAACAGGTTCCCTTTCACTATTTAACACCACAATGTCATTAATTACTTATCTTTAGAAATACAATTCCCAGTGTCTACAATGAGAGAAAACGGGACCTTAAAAAAAGAAAATCAGCATCAACTCAATCATGCTGAAGACAGAACAGTGAGTTGGATAACATCTCATATTCCTCTCATCAGATGACTTTTCTGGCAACAAATTTATCCTAATTATATATTTTTTAAAGCACTGTGTCTTCTAAAGTGATGTTCTAAATTAGGTCAGTCAAGTTTTCCTAGAGGCATTCAATAACAGCATGGATTCTGTAGTGTTTTCCCACAGTGTCTTCCATTAAATAAAACTGTGGGAGTCAAAGGTGTTATCCACAAAAACCTGCAAGGGTATACAAATTCAGGAAAAGCTGACAATTTCTTGAGCTTTTAAACACATGTACACTGGGAATCTGGAAAGGAAGGATATGGTAGTGTTCACAACAGTAAATTCGACTGGTCATGGCTTTTTTTCACAGCATCATCTCAAATTATACTTGTGTGGAATACATTTTGATGTGAAGGATGAAAGCCGAGAAAATCGTGGCGAATCCTGGGCCAGGCCTCCAGATCATTACCTGAACTATAGGGAAGCTTCACTGAGTTCACGTTCATGGGCCTGTATCTTTTCCTCAAATGGTTGCCATGAACATTCAGTTAGCTTATTTATTGAGGGTCTACTTTTTTGCCCACCGTTTTTTAGGAGCTAGGGCTACGACAATGAATAATGCTAAAAGTTTTCTCCCTCATGGAGTTTACGATACAGTCATACAAAAATTCTACACTATCTTAGTTGCTTGACAAGTCCAGGAATCTCTTATCTATGTGATTTCCTTGTCATACCCTTTCATTGTTTCTCAAATGTCTGTCCTTTTAAATGTGAAGACCACACTAAATCATTTTCTGTGGACTCACTCCATTTTAAGCATTCTGGCAATATAGGCCATCAAATATTATCAAGATTATATTCCCAAAGTATATTATGAAGGTTATGAAACATTATTTTGGAAATTAAAACTACAAGGAGACTGTTTTCATGCCATTATAAATGGGGGAGCAAGTGTCTTTTTTTTTTTTTCAAGATTGCATCACTGCACTCCAGCATGGGTGACAGAGCAAGATTCTTGCTCTTGATCTTGGCTCACTGCAACCTCCTCCTCTGGGTTCAAGTGATTCTGGTGCCTCAGCCTCCCAAGTAGCTGGGATTCAAGGAGTGTGCCACCCTGCCTAGCTAATTTTTGTATTTTTAGTAGAGATGGAATTTTGCCATGTCACCCAGGCTTGTCTTGAACTCGTGGCCTCAAGTGATCCACCCGCTTTGGCCTCCCAAAACACTGGGGTTACAGGCGTGAGCCACCATGCCCAGCAAATCGCCTCTTTCAGAATTTAAATATTTCAAAAGTTTGCTGTTTTAAAAATGATCACTTTAAGCTAACGGTATACCCCCCAAGTATCTAAACTTCTTCCACATGTACTGTTTATGACAGGATTATAGCCACCTAATGCCACCTCAACAAACATACTAGGAGGACACTCAGTAGTGCCCTGGTTTTTGGAATCAAGTGAGTATAAACCATCTACTGTATTTCAGTTACATGGCTAAACTGGGCTCGTGGTAAGATTTTCCTAATGTGCAATAACCAGTTCCACACAACTTAGCTGCAAATTTGCTTTTATAAAAGCAGGCAACAACAACTTAACAAAAAAGACAAAATATAATGGATGGAAAAAGAAAATGTTCATAAAAGAAAAATCCAAAAGGCCAAAAGAGGTGGAGGGTAGTGGAACTAGAAATGACAAGGCTTTCCGTCTTGGTCACATAAATATTCTTTCATGAAATCTTCATCGATGAATATCTGTGTGACCTATAGCCAACCTCATCTCCCTAGTAGCCCTCTCCTCCTCCAACCAAATATAATTTATAGCTCTCTCCAGGATTTCCCCCTGGGAAAATACATTCCATAAAACTTTTGTCATAAGCTACTCTGTATTTGGTTAAACCCTACTTGAAAGGTCCATCATAAATAAAGTACAAAAATATATTAAATATACATATATAAATAGAAATATGTATTACCTAGAGTTCATGAAACAATCTGATCTCTCCCCAGCTATATCTCCTTCACTTATTGCTGAGTTGTAATTATTTTGTAAATACCTCAAAAAGCAGAGACATTGCCTTATCTCCCACTCTGATTTAAAATAAAAAATGATGCCAACAAACAAAATACATAAATACCCTGGTGCAATTTTTGGAAATTAAGCATTATGTTAAAAGGTGGTGTCTGAAATTACGTACATAGGTTAAAATTGCCAATTTTGCATTGTTCAAGCTTTACTACAAAAGGATAGGGTGAAGTACAATAATTCCCCTTTATTCACAGGGGATACATTTCAAGATCACCAAAGCATGCCTGAAACTGCAGATAGTAGTGAACCCTATATATAGAGTACTGTTTTTTCCTATACATATAGAAGTATAAAATGGAACAATTATATACTGTAATAAAAGTTATGTGAATGTAATATCTGTCTCTCAAAATCTCAGTATTTTTGAACCTCAGTGGGTAACTGAAACCTCTGAAAGCAAACCTGCAGATGAGGGACTACTGTACATTTAAATTTGGTGATTACATGGAGTTTATCTGAGAGGAGGTTATTACTGACTCATCATATTCCAATCTGATAAATATACACGATACCAAGTCTAGGTGAGATCTCCAATCTGAAATGCTCCTAAATCCAGAACTTTTTGATTGCCAACATGATGTTCAAAGGAAATACTCATTGGAACATTTCAGATTTTTGGATTTGGGATGTTCAACTGGTAACTGCAATGCAAATATTCCAAAATATTAACCCTGAAAAATTTCTAGTCCTAGAAAAGTAATACTCAACCTGTATCTCCATACTGGTTTGGAAGTCTTGTCACAGGCAGAAACTTGTATCACTTTGACCTACGTTTCTCATGAGTAGTATGGCTACCACCTTTATTCTGCCTAGTTTTAGTTGTGCCTCTTTGTCACTTTTTTGATTTGACCTTGTCTTTCTGAGTACTGATGTTAATCTAACCAATATAAAAGTCAAGACTAGGAAAATAAAAGGGGATTCATTTTAAACTTTTCAGAACCAAATACAATACTAATGCTTGGGGATAGGGAAATCTAATTACTTAGGACTCCTAGGATGCCTGTGTTTGCGTTCTGCTTATTTGACTACATCGAAAAATTCTGTAATGCAAACATCAAAGCAAATGTGCCAATTAGAAGTAACAGGATTGAGATGACTTTGAGAGCTATGTATGGGTCAGGAACAAGGATTTTTAGATTTTAATTTCATATCCTTTCGAAATACCAAATTATAGACATTTATACTTTCCAAGTTTTCCACATTTTATTCCCATGAAAAATACTCAGTTTCATAGCCACCTTAGTGGCAGATGGTAAAATATGTTAAAATGGATATAGAAAATTTTGAAGTGTTCTTCATTTTACTGTAGCATACTAATAAGGAAAATCAGGATCAAAAATGGATTCCAAGTAAGCCAATATATACATCTATTTTCTAAGTTCCACCAAGTTTAACACTGAGTATCCAATTTTCTTCTGGCGTCTAGAAATAAGGATGTTCTAAGATCCACTAACTTTGTCAGCATTTATAGAAGAAAATATATTTAAACTAGCCTTATATAAATGTTTTTAAACAGAATTCAATATGAATAAAATTACTGTATTTCATGGGCAAAGAACAAGCCCCCAGTTTTCTGTTTTTGTTTCTTTTTGCAACGGGGATCTCACTCTGTCATCACCTAGGCTGGAGTGCAGTGGTCAATCACAGGTCACTGCAGCCTTGACCTCCTGGACTCAAGCGATCCTCCTGCCTCTGCCACCTGAGTAAGCTGGGAATACAGGCATGCACTGTCACACCTGGCTAATTTTTAAATTTTTTGTACACATGAGGTCTCACTACATTGCCCATAATGGGTCTCTAACTCCCATAATGGGTCTCTAACTCCTGCTGGGCTCAAGTGATAGTGCTGGGATTACAGATGTGAGTCACCATGCCGGGACTGTGATTTTTTTTTTAATTTCATTTTTTCTCTAAAGTGGTCACTACAGCCCTTAAAGCCACTTATAAAAGAGGTTCCTCCCACAAGACACATGCCACACACAGAAACAAGTAATACTCTAAATTAGTTTCCTAAGAATTCCCTGCACAAGGCTGTGTCAACTGAAGAATAAACAGGACAATACTAAAAATCAATACTCAATAAAGAGCCATAGGTAACAGAATTCCTCCTTTATATACTCCTCCAATATTTTCTTTCTGCTTTTCTTCTAATACTACCTTGTCTCAACAGACCATTGTTCCTGAAATACTAAGGCTATGAAACAGTTCTTTACTGTTTTCAGAATTTTAAGTAACAAAATCAATATTAGAAACTATCAAGGTGATAGTTTCTAAACAGCCATGTATTCACAATGACCAAACTTTTTTTTTTGGAAACAGTCTCTCACCCTGTCGCCCAGGTTGGAGTGCAGTGGTGTGATCTCAGCTCACTACAACCTCTGTCTCCTGGGTTCAAGCAACTCTCTCATCTCAGCTGGGATTACAGGTGTGCGCCACCATGCCTGGCTGATTTTTGTATTTTTAGTAGAAGCAGGGTTTTGCCATGTTGGCCAGGCTGGTCTCGAACTACTGGCCTCGAGTGATTCACCTGCCTCAGCCTCCCAAAGTGTTGGGATTACAGGAGTGAGCAACAGCACTCGGCCAACAATAACCAAACTTTAAAACATCCCACCCTTAAATATGTGACATGAGATTCCATGGAATACAACATGAAAACCCTGAAAATAGGAAACAAAAGAGCATATGAAGTAAAGGGGGGAATGGGGAGAAGCTATCATAAGGCCATCAGTCAGTCTGTAAAGTCATTTTCAAATTTTAGGGCATGGAAAGTATACTATGATACTTTTTTAACTAGCTGACAGATCAAATGCTAAATTCCCATAATTTGTGAGAAAACAGCTTGTCCTAATTTTTACACTGATAAAATATTTGTAAATAGTACAAGGAATATACATCCTAAATTTATTTTGATGAGAACCTTGTTGTATGATAGCAGGGTGAGAATATAGAAATAGTAGCTATCAGTGGTTGGGTTTTTTTTTTTTTTTTTTTTTGCATAAGCAATTCATTTGGTGCTATAAGGTTTCAAGTTCATTTTTATTATATTTAAAATTATGAAAGGATACATTTAACTAATAAAAGACATTTTGAACAATTGTGACATTAAAATTTATTCAGTGTAGAATTAAAATATTAATAGTAATCAGCTTCAAAAATGTTCATAAAATATTTCTTAATGTCATACATTGTTAAATCTCTAATGAACAACCAATAGAAATACAAGATTAGTGGAATTTATTTAAATGGTAATGACAAAAAAACAAATAAAAATGCTCAATGGCACGTCATGAGGCCCAAATTTGCTAACTTCAAAGAATGGTGTAAAAGCTCATGGAAAGGCAGCTACAATTAACATGTGAAGAGCAGCTGTCACTAAGCCCAAACTTACTGGCTTCCCAACTTACCATCTTCCTTTTCCTTTCTGCAATCTGCTCCTCTGATTCCATTTCTACTTCATTACTAATAGGAGTTTTTTCTTCTATATCATCAATAAAATCTGGTTCCTGAAAGATGGAAATGACTTCTTTATAAACTATTACTACAACTATTTCAATGTCTTTCAACCACAACAAATTCAACATGTCAACGTAACCTATTTAAATTCATTTAAGAAATTTAAAACTGGTTTCCTCATTCAAGATGCTTTTCAAAATCAAGCTATCAAATACTTTTGCTTTTTAAATTTTAGCCAATAAAGTTTTTATCAATATAGGTCATATATGGTAGCATGGCCTTAGGTTTATATAGTTCCCAAAACATAAACATGTAAGTTATTTCAGAAAAACCTGCAAATACCCAGTGGCTCAGTGTTTAATTCAGTCGAAAGCTTAAGGGAAATTATTTCTAGAAGACAGAGCCCTGGAAATGAGCAAAATCTTACTTGATTTTCACATTTTAATGATCCCTCCTAACTGTTTTTTGTTTATAGAGGACACATATGTATTTATTGGTGGAGCAGATAGACTTAGGCCAAACTCTACCCCCAAAATTACCTTATATGTTATTAGTGAATTTTCTCTCAAAAATTTTATTTGCCGTTATTTTGACATGCTTACAGAATGGATCGTGTGTCTACATGTTTTAGGAAAGAAAATTTTGCAGCTTAAGACTTTAAATAAGAACATTTATTATGAACATAAAGTGCCACCCTAGAAGGTTTTTAAAAGTTATCTAGTCTTAGGAAAATCTTGTCTGCAGCTCTGCAAGGATTTGCTAGCTGAGCTGTTTCTTAATAAAATAATTCACCAAATTTGTACAAATTCTATCAGAGCCTGTATTTTCACCATGAATACTTCATTAAATGACAGAATAGACTTAAAAATACTTTAAACAATTATACATAGAACAAAGAAAAAGATAAAATATGACAAATTACTTTCCTTTGTTTATTTAATTTCATTGAGAGTCAGCAGAGTTCAGTACCTGATTATTTGATACTGACAGTCTCAGTGGAGAAAGCTTTCTTTGTTTAGTTTCTGGGCTCTTCATTTTGTTGGTTGTTCCTTCACAATCCAAAGTAATATTCTGATTTTGTGTATCTTTTTCTTTGGAAATATCTTTGTCTTTTTTTCCTTTTTTCCGTCTGGTCTCATAGCCACTATTGATATTTTCCATGGATTCAGAACTACGTTTTAAAACAGGGCACTCTGGGTTTTCTTTGAGGCATGCACAGTCCACCTTGTACTTACTGGAAAGATAACCAGTTAAATATTTATTTCAAAATATAAAACAAAACTGGAAAATTTCTAATCCATTTTAAGCTGTAACTCCACAAAATTGTATGCAATTACTACTGATTAAAGCAATCCTTTTTAGTAATTTACAGTCCTAGTTAACGACCACAAAAAACTTTCCTTATAAAAATAATGTAATAATTAGATGTTGATTTCTGATCAGATATTAGGCGTCTGTACAGGTTAAGCATGCCTTACCTGAAATGCTTAGGACCAAAAGTGTTGTAAATTTTGGAATGTTTACATATACATAATGAGATATCTTGGGGGAATGGGATCCAACTCTAAACACAAAATTCACTCATTTCATATAGGCTAAAAGTAATTTTATACAATATATTTAATAATTCTGTGCCTGAAACAAAGTTCTGACTGCACTTTGACTATGACCTCATATGAGGTCAGGTGTAGAATTTTCTACTTTTGGCAGGTGTAGAATTTTCTACTTTTGGCATCATGTCAGTGCTCAAAAAGTTTAGGATGGCTGGGTGCAGTGGCTCTCGCCTGTAATCCCAGCACTCTGGGAGGCCAAGGCAGGCAGATCAATTGAGATCAGCCTAGCCAACATGGTGAAACCTGTCTTTACTAAACATACAAAAATTAGCTGGGCGTGCTGGCAGGCACCTGAAATCCCAGCTACATGACAGGCTAAGGCAGGAGAATCGCCTGAAACCGGGAGGCAGAACTTGCAGTGAGTCGAGATCATGCCAACGCACCACTCCAGCCTGGGTGACAGAGTGAGACTCAGTCTTAAAAAAAAAAGTTTAGGATTTTGATTTCAGATTTTTGCATGAAGGGTGCTCAACCTTCATATGTTACAGAATTAGAAAAAAAAACACATTAAAACTTTGAGTGTTTTAAAGTAAAATGATACTGTGGATTACATAAAACATTAAGGCAGAAACCAATACTTCAGTATCCCAGAGTGCTATATAAAATACTAATCTGAAATCTGACCAAATAAAAAATGCTAGATGTAACAAATAACTAAACCTTAGTTTGTTTTGTACTTTATGGAATGATGGCAACAACCAGGTTTCTTTAAAAAGCTACCTTGATGACATTTAATGTCTTCTTTTTACCATACTAAGTGTTCTCTCTTTCAAATGGAAGCCTGAGACATAACTGCACTGTCTCATATTCACCGTAATGATACTTATTACTCCCATTTTACAAGTGAGATTAAAACTCAATGAACATTAGCATCTTGTCCAATGTTACAAAGTTAATAAGTGGAAGAGACGGCATTTAGATCCAGGTCTCTCTATGACTCTCAGGCTCATGTACTTTTCATTTCAGTATTTCTCAACTCTGATCTCTTTATCTCTACCCCAGCTGCTAAGATGTAATTCATCTCTAGGATATAGGCCAAATGCCCAAACCTCAGTTAAAACAATAATACAAATCTCCACTTTGCATGTTTTAAGCAGTTGAATGTTTGTTCACAATAAGAACAATTTACTTTTTAAGTGTCTAATATTAACAGGCACTAGTAGTTCTGTTGATTTTAGGACAACAGAACTACAAACAAAAATGATGGCAAGAGCTTTTGTTTATTAAGCACTTTAGGAGAGTATTATTATTCTCATATACTTGAGGTAATGCAGCACAATGTGATGAAGAAATTGGTCCAAGGTCACACGGTAAGTGACCAAGCCAGGATCTGAAACCAGACAGATTACATTCTTAACCTATATGGGATAGGTAATCCCACAAAGCAATGAGCAAAGAACTGTGCTAAATCTTCTACCTTCTAGGACAGAAAGGGCTAAAATGATACGATAAATCTGACAGCAATAATCAGTAGAAAGACATACTAAAGGAAGAGGGATTTCACCAAAAGAAAACATAACATATTAAAAAGAATATCACACAAAGTTTAAAATATATAGAATAAGAGGAACTGAACTGAATTGCTTATAACCCAAAACCCAAAAGACTACAGAATATATAAAGAATTTCTAGGGGGGGAATAAAAAGCAAGAAAATGACTACCCAGTAGAAAGACAGATGATAAGATCAAGCAATTCACGAGAGAGAAATCCAAATGACAATACAGAAAAAGACCTCTGGGTTCATAAATAATCAAAGAAAATGGTAAATAAAAATATTAACAAAAAAAGATACCATTCTACATTGAGCTAGCATGCATATATATGTATGTATGTGTGTGTGTGTGTGTGTGTGTGTGTGTGTGTATATATATATATATATTTTTTTTTTTTTTTTTTTTTTTGAGATGGAGTCTCACTGTCACCCAGGCTGGAATGCAGTGGCACAATCTCAGCTCCCTGCAACCTCCACCTCCCAGGTTTAAGTGATTCTCCTGCCTCAGCCTCCTGACTAGCTGGGATTACAGACCTGCACCCCCATATCCAGCTAATTATTGTTATTTTTAGTAGAGACAGGTTTCACCATGTTGGCCAGGCTGGTCAAGAACTCCTGACCTCATGATCCGCCCACCACAGCCTCCCATAGTGCTGGGATTATAGCCGTAAACCACAGCGACTAGCATGTATTTTTAAAGTCTTAGGGTAAAGAAGTATAGCAAGGCACTAAATTACTTAGGACTGTAAACTGGTACAAGCTTCTTAAACAGAAATTCACTCACATCTGGCAAAAGCTCATGCATTGCACATTCTACAACCCAGCAATTCCACTCCTATGTCCCTACCATGCAGAGAACACATACATACATGTTCATGTCCCTACCATGGAGAGGACATGTACACACATACAGATATGTTCAGAATGCCCCAGGTGCATTCTTTTGTCAATATAAAGGTCTGTCAACAGTGAAATGGATAAATGCCATAGGCAGTGAAAATGAACTATAATCTCACGTAAAAAATGAGAAAAGAATGCAGGAGAATAGAGGTTACAATTTACATAAAAGCTTAAAAGTATACAAAATTCTAGATACTATTTGCCAACAAATACAGACATAGTAAAATGTTAGAGAAATCAAATTAAAGATAGCAGTTAGTGAAGGAGAAAAGGGAGATGCAACGTGGCTGCTAAATGTAAGGGGCTTCAAAGAATAATGTTTTAATTTCTTAATTTGGGAATTACATAGTATATAGTATTTATTTTATTTATTTGTTTGTTTGAGATGGAGTTTCACTCTTGTTGCCCAGGCTGGAGTGCAGTGGTGGGATTGCTCACTGCAATTTCTGCCTCCTAGCTTCAAGCAATTCTCCTGCCTCAGCCTCCCAAGTAGCTGGGATTACAGACATTCGCCACCATCCCTGGCTAATTTTGTATTTTTAGTAGAGATGGGGTTTCACCATGTTGGCCAGGCTGGTTTTGAATCCCTGACCTCAGGTGATCCACCTGCTTGGCCTCCCAAAGTGGTGGGATTACAGGCGTGAGCTACCACGCCCAGCCAGATGTTTGTATTACTGTTTACATTTTTCTTTCTTTTCTTTTTTTTTTTTATAAAGACAGGGTTTCACCATGTTGGTCAGGCTGGTCTTGAACTCCTGACCTCAGGTGATCCGCCCGCCTTGGCCTCCAAAGTGCTTGGATTACAGGTGTAAGCCACCATGCCCGGCCACTGTTTGCATTTTTCTATCAAATTTTTAAAAACTGAATTCTATAGAGCTGACTCTTGAACAACACAAGTTTGAACTGTGCACATACACTTATACGTGGATTTTTTTCAATACATATATTGGAAAACTTTTTGGAAATTTGCAACAATTTGAAAAACCAGATGGACTATGTAGCCTAGAAATATTTTTAAAAATAAGAAAAAGGTATGTCAATAATGCATATGCATGTAGATAGTAGTCTATTTTATCATTTAGTACCATAAAATATACACAAATTATAAAAAGTTAAAATTTATCAAAACCTATACACACACATACAGACCTTATATGGTGCCATTCACAGTCCAGAGACATGTAAAGATATAGTATTAAATCATTAACTATATAAAAGTAACTGTAGGACATTCTGTACTACTAATTTGTAGCCACTTCCTGTTGCTACTGTGGTGCCTCAAGTGTTGGGAGTATCTATGTAAAATGGCATGTGACACATCCCCAGGAGCAGTTCATCTCTCAGTAAATTGTGTATTGCAATAAAAAGTGATCTCTTGTGGTTCTCATGTATTTTAATTAGTGTTTAGTGCAAAAAAGTAATTTTTTTTTTTTTTTGAGACAGTCTTGCTCTGTCACTCAGGCTGGAGTGCAGTGGTTTGATCTCAGCTCACTGCAACTTCCACCTCCCAGGTTGAAGCAATTCTTCTGCCTCAGTCTCCCAAGTAGCTAGGATTACAGGCACCTGCCACCATGCCTGGCTAATTTTTTGTATTTTTAGTAGAGATGGGGTTTCGCCATGTTGTACAGGCTGGTCTTGAACTCCTGGCCTCAGGTGATCCACCCGCCTTGGCCTCCCAAAGTGCTGGGATTACAGGCATGAGCCCCACACCCAACCAATACACTAAATTTTAAGTAACACTACATGACCTATACAAACTGCCACTAGCGATGCTGAAGTGCTCCCAAGAAGCAAAGAAGTTATGACACTGCAAAAAGAAGTTGAATTGCTGAAGATATATTGTAGACTGAGGTTGCAGCTGTAGTTCTCTGCCATCTCAAGACAAATAAATCCAGCATAAGTGCCACTGTAAAAAATAAAGAGAGATTTGTGGAGCCATCACTGCAGCTGTGCCGCAGAATGTGACAAGCTTGCACTTTCTGCAACGTATATTTTTATCTAGTATTGTAAATGAAGCTTTTATGTGGGTGCAAGTCTGCTATATAAGAAAGGCATACCTATAGACCCTAATAGGTTTCTAGAAAAAGTGAAGTCATTAAATGACAACATAAAACAAAAGGAATATGAAAGATCTAAAGTTGGAGAATTTGATGCCAGTAATGTATGGTTTGATGATTTTAAAAAGAGGTTTACCTTAACAAGTAAAGCCACATCTGCCGACTTAAGCAGCAGATGAGTTCTTAGACACTATTAAAAAAATCATCCAGGAGAAAGAATATCTGCCTGAAAAGTCTTTTAATGCAGACAAAAGTGTCCTATTCTGGGGTTGGGGGGTGGGCATGAAAGGATATTTATTAGTAAGGAAAAGAAGCAAGCACCAAAGTTTAGGGTAGGAAGGAACAGATTGACTACTATTTTGTGCAAATGCATTTGGGTTTACGATCAGAACTGCCTTTACCTATAAAGCTGCTAAACCCAAGCCTCGAAGGGAAAACATGCACCAACTGCCAGTTATTTGCTTGTACAAAAGAACTTGGATAAGAACCCTTTTTCTGGATTGGTGTCATTGATGCTTTGTCCCTCAAGTCAGACAATAGGCAGCTAGGAAGGGACTGCCTTTTAAATATCTTTTGATATTGGACAATGCCCCTGGCCACCCAGAACCCTATGAGTTCAACACTAAGGGCATTGAATTAGTCCAAACATAATGTCTCTAACTCAGCCTCTAGATTAGGGAGTGATAATGGCCTTTAAGGCTCATTATACACCGTACTCTACGGAAAAGACTGTAACACTGTGGAACAGAACCCTGAATGAGAAGATCATTAAAGTCTGGAAGGATTACACCATCAAAGATGCCATCATTATAGAAAAAGCTATGAAAGCCATCATGCCCGAAACAATAAATTCCTGCTGCAGCAAACTGTGTCCAGATGTTATACAAGACGTCACAGAATTTAGAACAGAGCCAATCAGGAAAATCATAAAAGAGATTGTGGATATAACAAAAAAGGTGGAGGTGAGGGAAGAATACAGATATGGATCTTGGAGAAATTTAAGAGCTAATAGATACTACATCAGAGAAATTAACAGAAGATACCTGATGGAAATGACTGCTTCCAAACCAGTGCCAGATTATGAGGAAGAAGATGTAGAAAAAGCAGTGCCAAAAAACAAATTTACATTAGACAATCTAGCATAAGAATTCTATTTTTTCAAGACTGTTTTTTACTTTATGACATGGACTCTTCTATGATACGGGCACTGAAACTAAAGCAAATGATGGAAGACTGGTAACATACAGAAACATTTTTAGAGACATAAGAAAGCAAAAAGGCCAAAAATTATTATTTTCATAAAGTTTTACCATGTGCGCTTCACTTTCCTGCCTCCCCTTCCACTAACCCTCCTCCCTCTGTCACCCTGAGACAGCAAGACCAACGCCCGCCCCTTCCTCAGCCTACTCAACCTGAGGATGAAGACTTTTATGATAATCCACTTCCACTTAATGAACAGTAAATATATTTTCTCTTCCTTATGATTTTCTTAAAAACATTTTCTTTTCTCCAGCTTACTTTGCTGTAAGAATACAGTATATGGCATAGAGAATATGTGTTGTCATTGGTAACACTTCTAGTCAATAGTAGGCTATTAGTAAAGTTCCAGGGAAGTCAAAATGTATAAGCAGATTGCAGACCGTGCAGGAAGTGGGTGCTCCAACCCCGCATTGTGCAAGGGCCAACTGTATTCAGATTCATCATTAGTTTTTTAACTACTGTTTCAGAACAATAGTACTTAGGAGTTTCTCTGCAGGATCTCCAACAAACCCTATTAATTTATACCGCAAAGAAAATTTGGTAGACTTTCTTTTGTTTTGAGGGGCAAAAGATAAAATTATTCATTTTTACTCATGAACTGTATGACTAAAATTGTATCCCCTAGAAGAAAAAGAAAAAAATTCTTACATAAACAAGGTTAGTGTTGTATGGCTGAATTAGGATTACTTGTTATAATTACTGTGAACATTTACAATAATACTTAGGGAAAATGTAGAAATGAAAAGCAGCAAAGATATAATACAGGCTGATACTAAACTTCTGGTTTTCAAGTACTTTTAACTGCTTCATGATAAATAAAAATAAAAAGCTATAAAAGTAATGACAACACCTAAATTATTACAGCGACACTATGGAACTATTTTGAAATAACAGATGACATTTATAGACTTGAACTTACCAATTCCCATAGTCAAAATCAAAAGCAATAGTAATTTCGGTTCCCTTTGGAATACTTTGTATAGAATAAATATAAAGATGTATGGTTCCATCTTGAATTTCGTGCCTCACCTGTAAGTTACAATAATTTTGTATTACCATAAATTACTTTCTGCCTTCAGAAGCATCAACCTACAATTTTGAAAATTACTCTTTTCAAAGTATTTCACAAACACAACCTGGAAAATATGTCATTAATGAGAAGGCTTATAACTGTCTATCAGTGGTTATTAACTGGGAAGGTTTTTCAAACATACACTGCTACCCACTGCCACCCCAACCCCTTGAGCCCACAATGTGGCATTAAAAAAAGTAATTTCGGGAGCCACGGTGGCTCCAGCCAGTTGTCCTGGCGCTTGAGGCAAGGCTATGCGTTCAAGGCCAACCTGGGCAATGTGAGAACCTCTCATTCATTGAAAAAAAAAAAAAAGAAAAGAAAAAAAGTAATTTCATCAATTCTAATTTTTCACCTTTTAACATCCCTGAAATCAGGAGTCTTATAAGTGGTGGCATGTTAGGATTTTGTTGTTGTTGTTGTTGTTGTTGTTTTTGAGACAGAGTCTCACTCTGCCATCACATCAGCCTAAAGTGCAGTGGTGTGATCTCAGCTCACTGCAACCTGTGCCTCCCAGGTTCAAGCGATTCTCCTGTCTCAGCCTCCTGAGTAGCTGGAACTACAGGCACGTCCACCACGTGTAGCTAATTTTTGCATCTTTAGTAGAGACAGGGTTTCACCATGTTGGTCAGGCTGGTCTTGAACTCCTGACCTCAGATGATCCACCCGCCTCAGCTTCCCAAAGTGCTGGGATTACAGGCGTGAGCCACCATACCTGGCCTTCTTAGGTTTGATGTAATGGTAGAGCAAACACTACTTTTCTATGACAAGACACTATTCTAGATACTTTACATGTACTCCTTCAGTCCTCCTATCACCTTTTTACAAATAAAACTGAGGTTACAAAGGTAGTAAGTCACAGGGAAGAAATAAATTTAAGTCTGGTTCCAAAATCTATGCTCTTAGCTGGGTTCAGCAGCGCATGCCTGTGACCCCAGTTACTCTGGAGGCTGAAGCAGAACACTTGACCCCAGGAGTTTAAGGCCAACCTAGGGCAACATGGCAAGATCCTGTCATTAAAAAAAAAGAGAAAAGTGGCTCATGCCTGTAATCTCAGCACTTTGGGAGGCCGAGGCGGGTGGATCACGAGGTCAAGAGATCGAGACCATCCTGGTCAACATGGTGAAACCCTGGTCTCTACTAAAAATACAAAAAATTAGCTGGGCACGGTGGCGCGTGCCTGTAATTCCAGCTACTCGGGAGGCTGAGGCAGGAGAATTGCCTGAACCCAGGAGGCAGCGGTTGCGGTGAGCCGAGATCGCACCATTGCACTCCAGCCTGGGTAACAAGAGCTAAATTCCGTCTCAAAAAAAAAAAAAAAGAGAAGAAAAAAAAACCCTACACTGTTGGCTGCAATATTATTTAATTATAAAACTAACAATCGCCGGGCGTGGGGGCTCACGCCTGTAATCCCAGCACTTTGGGAGGCCAAGGAGGGTGGATCACGAGGTCAAGAGATCGAGACCATCCTGGTCAACATGGTGAAACCCCGTCTCTACTAAAAATACAAAAAATTAGCTGGGCATGGTGGTGTGTGCCTGTAATCCCAGTTACTTAGGAGGTTGAGGCAGGAGAATTGCCTGAACCCAGGAGGCCGAGGTTGTGGTGAGCCGAGATCGCACCATTGCACGCCAGGCTGGGTAACGAGAGCAAAACTCCGTCTCAAACAAACAAAAAAACAAACAAACAAACCAAAAAAAAACTAACAATCATTTTGACATGTAAAAAACAAAACCAACATGATTTTACATTCTACACTAAAATATAGCTTTATTAAAAATTTTACAGTAGAACATATTAATTCTACTTAGATCTCAGCTTTGTCATCTAACTTAAACCACAGCATGTATTGACCCATAAATAAGAGCTTCCAAGATAAAAAGAAAGTTGTCTGGTATCAGGCTGGGTATGGTGACTCATGCCTGTAATCCTAGCACTTAGGAAGGCCGAGCAGGATGATGGCCTGAACACAGGAAGTTCCAGATCAGCCTGGGAAACACAGGGAGACCCTAATTCTACAAAAAATTTAAAAAATCATTAGCTGGGCATGGTGGCACACGTCTGTGGTCCCAGCTACTCAGGAGTCTGAGGTGAGATTGCTTCACCTCCTGAGGGCCCTGGAGGTTAAGGCTCCAACGAGCCATGATCACACCTCTGCACTCCAGCCTGGGCAAAACCCTGCCTCAAAAATAATAATAATAATAATGATTTTAGAAGTCTGGGCAGGCTCACACCTGTAATCCCAACACTTTGGGAGGCCAAGGCAGGATCGCTTGGCCCAGGAGTTTTCGAGTCCAGCCTGGGCAGCAAAATGAGACTCTTATCTCTACAAAAATTTAAAAAATTAGCCGGGTGTGGTGGCACACACCTGTAGTCCCAGCTACTCAGAAAGCTGAGACAGGAGGATCACTTGAGCATGGGACGTCATGGAGGCTTCAGTGAGCTGTGATCATGACACTGCACTCCAGCCTGGGAGACAAAGTGAGACCCTGCCTCAAAAAAAAAAAAGAGTCCAACATTTCCTCTTATAAGGAACATCATAATTTCTTCAATGTGCAAAGTAATTTTTAAGACTTCATAGTGGCTAGGCGCAGTGGCTCATGCCTGTAACACCAGCACTTTGGGAGGTTCAGGCAGGCGGATCACCTGAGGTCAGGAGTTCAAGAACAGCCTAGTAAACATGGTGAAACCCCGTCTCTACTAAAAATAAAAAAAATAGCCGGGCGTGGTGGTGCTCGACTATAATCCCAGCTACTCAGGAGGCTGAGGCAGGAGAATCACTTGAGCCCAGGAAGCAGAGGTTGCAGTGAGCAGAGATTGTGCCATTGCACTCCAGCATGGGCAACAAGAGTGAAACTCTGTCTCTAAAACAAAAACAAAAAAAGACTTCATAGCTAATATAGCCAGTATCACCTAAATTTTCACACACAAAAAAGATGCTGGGCAGTATAAAATCCACCAACAGTTGAAATGTGTTTTAGGTTACCAGAGTTTTGTACTTGCTGCTCAGATTCCACAAATTACCAGCCCCGATATCACCCCAAAAGATTTCTACAAGCTTACCTCTGCATTGGGTGTACAAGACCGCCTGATGAATCGAGCCTCATTCCCAAAAGTCCTTGCATCAACACACATTTCTAGCCCATGAAATTTAGAGTAGAATAATACAAAAGGGTATGGTCTACAAAGAAAGAAACATTATAAACTATTAACATTTTAGGCCAGGCGCGCTGGCTCACACCTCCAATTCCAGCACTTTGGGAGGCCAAGGCAGATGGATTGCTTGAGCCCAGGAGATCAAGACCAGACTGGGCAACATGGTGATACTCCATCTTTACAAAAAAAATGCAGGCATGGTGGCATGCACCTGTAGCCCCAGCTACTTGGGAGGCTGAGGTGGGAGGATCACCTGAGCCCAGGAGATCAAGGTTGCAGTGAGCCATGATCATGCCACTGCACTCCAACCTGGGTGATAGAGCGAGACTCTGTCTCAAAAACAAAGGACAACATTTTAGTATAACAATCTCCTGTTACTCTTCAGAGGCAAAGTGATGAAGAGACTTAAGAATACAGAGTCTGAGAAACTTCTAACAGACATAGTGAAGCCAAGATTTTGAATACAGGCAGTCTGACTCCAGAATTCACTCTTATCTTATGCTAGTTTATGCTAATGAGATTTTTACCTGCCCCATAATCTCACTTAAATCAAAGACAATTAACCAAAGGTAGAAATTCAAATTTATTAAGATAAAAAAAGAGTAACTATTACATTTACAGGATTCATATGATGTCTTTAAGGTTCATATTTCCTGGTGCATTTAAAAGTATCTGTCTTACACCCCTGTTTCAGATCAAATCTAATGTATAATAGGGAGAAATTGCTGTGCATCTTCATATCTTTCTTAAGTAAAAACTCAAGTTATAAACAACAAATGTTTCTGATAATTGTAGGACACAGACTAGGAATGTTCTCCTAGAGATATGAACATACTTCTAGACTACAGAGAAGCAACACCTTTTAGAGGATCATATTAATTCTGCACATGAATCCTAAAACAAAGAGGATTGTTGTTCTAATACCAACAAAGTGGGTGCTGAAAGTGGTGGCAATAATCTAGGACCCAGTCTAACACTGTCTAATAAAGAGGAAGGGGTTTTTTCCCCTATGGTCACCATGGGCTTTCTCAGGTTCTGGCTTTTACGTTACAAGGAATTAGTATGACTTCCAGATGGAGATGGAAAGGGTTCCTTGTAATCTCAATCAGAGTTCCTGACTGACATTCTTATATATCTAACCTATGTTGTTGTTGGTTAATCTTCGAAGTAGATTGTTTTAGGATTTTTCCAAGACAGATAACAGCAAGAGGCTGAGGAATACATCTTTGCATTTTTTATGTTGTTTTAGTTTATCATAGGTCAAAAATTTTCATCAGTCACTGTTCAACCACACTACAGCTTTAAATACTGAAATGAGTATGTAGGAAAAAAGTACATAGAATCACAACATCTAGATAAAATAGCCAAAAATTCAATATTTACCGATAGAAAATGAACACGGGAAAATAAAAGAATATACCTTTTAAAGAAATATCCATTTGCTTCAAATTGTTCTCTCAGCATAAACTTCCCTCTGTATTCAATGATAAGTGCATCAGGAGGCAAATCTTTCACAGATTTAAGAATTTTCTTATTCTTTTGTATATGGCTCTAAAATCAAAGTAAATGTAGAGATTAAAGAAACTAGCTTGCTTTCAGTTTAACTAAAAATACACAGTATAAAACTGTTTTCCAATTTTTGGACAAATGACATATTTACCTCTACAGGAGGTTTGAAAAGCAAATTGTTGGTATTCAAATCTGATTTATTCAAGTCTTTTTTGTCATTTCCATTGCCTAATCTCAGAGCTATTCTTTGAGCCTCCCTCTGAACACCCTCACTATACTGGTTGTTATTTGCTTCTTCATATCGATCCATCCATGCTTTGATTTTTGTCTCCCATCCAAAATTTGAACCGTCAGATGAAGGATCAATCTCTGGAGCTGAACCCTAAAATCATAAACTGAGTATTAATATCTGGACTTACACACACACACACACACACACACACACACAAGGGCAATCTATATAAAAGAACATAATGTAAACTAGAAACTGCAGTTTAATGTTTTTTTTCCCCCAGAAATGTGGAATAATAATTACGCCTTATACTACAGAGACAAAAGATACACTGTAATGTGCTCCCCACATCCTATGTAATATGACAATTTTAGAAATTTGTCATCCTTTTCTACCTAAGTCAGAAGGCTACAGTAACAGCATACAGCTGACCTCTGTGACCCAAGACAAACTTATATTTTGGGGTCAAACAGAAATTGCTTCTCTCAGCAATTTTAGCATCTAAAAAATTGACATATATTAATTAATTCAAGGTAATTTTTAGCTATCATCAATTATTCTGACTGGTTTGTAATTATATGGTTTTCTATGGTGAATTTATAGTATGACAACTGACTTGACTAACTCTCTAGAATCCCAACTATGCCAAAGAGCAAGTTTTCAAGTTCCAAATGTGATTCTGCATTCCTAAGTACAGTATAATAATACTAAGTGGTATCAGAGACATGGATTGCAGTAATAAAATTCAAATTGCCCAAAATTATAAAATTAGAAATTGCTTATCTACCTCCCACTTTTGATGACTAATATTTTAACAATGTTAACTACAAGAGTAGTATATAACTCCAATTAGAACTAAGGTCCCACAACTAATAATGAGCAATGACATGGCACACAATAAAGAGAGCATTAGGTAATGATACGGACAAGCAAACACTTTGCTCCCGAGTAAATGACAGTTGATAACAACATTTTAATATTAATGTATTTACCTTAACTCTTGATGACTTCCTAGATCCTTCACGAAATGCCTAAAATAAACATGAATTCTAGTTATTTTTTTAAACAACTGAACATAATTAAAGAATCAATTGGTTCACTGAAACTTTTAACTCAAGTGTCATAACAAAAAATCTGGTAACCAATAAAGCTGACACTAGGAGAATGTTTAATAAAGGCATTTATTAGAATACTACTCTAATAAAAATAGAATGTGGGAACACTAAGAGAATGTTTAATAAAGGCATCTAATAGAACACTATTCTAATAAAAACAGAATGTGGTTGGGAGTGGTGGCAGGCACCTATAGTCCCAGCTACTCAGGAGACTGAGGCAGGAGGACCACTGGAGCCCAGGAGTTTGAGGCTGCAGTACACCATGATATTCTATGAATAGCCACTGCACTCCAGCCTGGGCAACATAGCAAGATCCTGTCTTAAAAAAAAAAATACACAGCCTATATAGAATATGAAAATCTGCATATAATATGATGTAAAGACAAAAATTTCTAAATATTCTCTATCTCCAATATTACAATAGTAGAAAAATATTTCCGATAGAAATTGGGAAGGTATTAGAAATAAAATTTTGTTGATAAGATTTGTTTTGGGTGGGAGTAAAATAATGATATTACTTTAATTCTCTAAGCAACTAGCAAGTAATATTTGAGCCCATATGGGGCTTAAGTAATAAGCACTGTGGTAAACAGAGCTGTATTTATTCAATAAATACATAGTGAGAGCCCACTAATCCGCCAGATCCTGAAGGATGTATTTGAGACTTAATTCCTATCCCCCTCAACCCCCGAAAAAGTGTAAACTCCATTCAGAGTGACTAAGAAATATAAACCTACAGCTAGCAATATAGATCCAAATAAATAAATTTGTGTGTAGACAATATGTTAGAAGACAGCAAGGTTTAACAAAAAAAAGGAGGCAAAGAACCATTACATAAAACATGGGGTAGAAAAGCTAAGTGGACTATGTTAGACAAGTGAAAGGAATACAATCCTGGTAGTACAGAAAACCATGAAGGCTTTCTATTTTATTTTAGCTTCTGCATTTCAGTGACAATCTCATTAAATGATTTCAAAGCAGTTTGCAAAGTTTCTTCTCTACTTCAATCTTCAAAACACATTAAAATTTTCCAGTAACTTTAATTGTTTAAAAATAAAAAACTTTCACTAGATCCTGCCACCTTTTTAGCTACCATCAATTTTTCTCACTCTCCTGCCTCTTCTATAAAATTCAGCTCCCCCTCCACTATCCTATCCACTCACCTAAAAACAAGCAAAAACATACCTTTTTACATTTTGAAATGTGTTGTTCTTTCTCCCCACTTTTTTTCCTTCTTTTATCATTAACTTTGGAAACTCTAGAAGCAGTTAAAGTAATTGATGTTGGAGTATGCTGAAATGCAGTATATAATTCCATAGGAACCTCATCACCACTCTCAGTTGCACTGGTATCTCCATCTTCAAAGACAAAATAAAAATTACTGCACACTTAATACTTCTATTTTAAACAATGAAATAATCATATGACAAAGTACTGTCATCTTCATTTTTCTAAATAAGCACTTTTTTTTAACTTGTTCACTCATCTCACTTACATATTTAAATACAAATCACAAATATGATTTCTCACACATTAAATTCGAAAGGATCCAAAAGTCATAACACACTCTAGTGGTGTGCCTGTGGGAAACAGGCACTCTCATACACTACGAGTGGAAATTTGAAATTCCCTACAGAGGGCAATTCAGCCATATCTAGCAAAATTATATATGTACACACCCTCTGACCCAGCCATCCCATTATTAGAGATCTAGCCAAAGATAAAACAGCAAAAGTACAAAAAAACTTATACAAGTGAGTCTTGCTGAGAATACTGTTTTTAATAACAAAAATAAAACAAAGCAGAAATAGTGAAAACAATCCAAATCTCCATCAAAGAGGAATAGTTGAATAAATTATGCTTATTCAAAACCAGGTGTGCTGGCAACAACATGATTAAGTGCCAAGTGAGGTGGTTCACGCCTGTAATCCCAGCATTTTGGGAGGCAGAGGCGGGCAGATCACAAGGTCAGGAGTTCGAGACCAGCCTGACTAACATAGTGAAACCTCGTCTCTACTAAAAGTACAAAAATTAGCCGAGCACGGTAGCACATGTCTGTAGTCCCAGCTACTCCGGAGGCTGAGGCAGGAGAATCACCTGAACCCAGAAGGCAGAGGTTGCAGTGAGCTGAGATCTCGCCACTGCACTTCAGCCTAGGCAAGAGAGCGAGACTCCATCTCAAAAATAAATAAATAAATAAACATGATTAAGCTAAAATAAAAACTGTGGCATATGTTACACAGAAGTTAGAAAATTCTGTTCCTAAAACTGAAGATGTACTATTACACACGATAAACTAATGGATCACTATCTTTCTGAAGAATAAACGTATTTTCCTTTTTAAACCAACAGGTTAGCTATGTGTAAAAAAATTATGGCTGATTTAAATTATTTATTTTCCTCTTGTTTCCATTTTATTTCCCCAAATAAGTACATATTTATTCTATATGAAAAGAAATACTTAAAATCTATACCAGAGATTGCACACTATATGTACAATCAACATTCATCAACAAGGTATTTATATTTAACTGAAAATATGCAGACCATTTATTCTCTCAATCACATGAATTTTAATTTAGTATAGGTCTTTTTTACCTACCTGACATATTTTCCCTTTTCCGGCGTTGTAGTAGCACTGCCCTCTCTTTATCCAAATTCCTACATTAAAACAGCATGATTATCAAATATATACAAATCTGAATATGAAGTAGATCTGTCTTAAATGTGATAAACTTTGTAATTTATTTAATGTTCTCAGTGAAAAACCAACAGTATAAAATATATACAGTATCTCTTGCAATACAGTTTATATAAATCTAATAATAATAGCAGTAGATGCCAGAGAAGTAACTCCATTTTTTTTTTCAGACAGGGTCTCACCCAGGCTGGAGTGCAATGATGTAATCACAGTTTGTTACAGCCTCAACCTTCCAGGTTGAAGGGATCCTCCCGCCTCAGCCTACTGAGTAGCTGAGAGTACAGGCCTGAATCATCAGGCTCAGCTAATTCTGCAATTTTTTGTAGAGATGGGTTGCCCAGGCTGGTCTTGAACTCCTGGATCAAGTGATCCTCCCACCTTCACCTCTCAAAGTGCTGGGATTACAGGTGTGAGCCACAGTAAATGGCCAAGAAAATAATGTTTTACCTATGAAACTAGTATTTTTTTCAAATAGAATAAAGCAAAAAGTCTGAAAAAAAAAAAAACAACAAAAAACCTCGTAAGGTTAACAATGTAATTAAAATCACAAATTGAATTTCTTAAATGTATGACACTGAGTTAGAATCTATTCCATTATTACCATTGCCTTTAATTATTTCCGAATTTTGAAATAAATACTGAACTTTTTTTTTTTCTTTTTTGAGACAGAGTTTTGTTCTTGTTGCCCAGGCTGGAGTGCAATGGCATGATCTTGGCTCTTGGCAACCTCCACCTCCCGGGTTCAAGCAATTCTCCTGCCTCAGTCTCCTGAGTAGCTGGGATTACATGCATGCACCATCACTCCTAGCTAATTTTGTATTTTTAGTAGAGATGGGATTTCTCCACGTTGGTCAGGCTGGCCTCAAACTCCCAACCTCAGGTGATCTACCCTCCTCAGCCTCCCAAAGTTCTGGGAGCATGTAACAATTAAGTGAAATACTTCCTTACTCTCTCCCTACCTCTATCCATGAACTATATCATCTACAGTAATTCTTTTACTTTTCCCCCTCTAACTTTTCCATTGTATGTAGTTTAGAGGTCAGACAGTAAATTATTCTCAGGCGGGAAAATAAGAGCTCTAGATTATGAGAATGTCTTCGTACTTGCCTTAATGTCTACCAGGAAATGTAACTACTCTAGCATCACGGATAATTATCCCAGCTATCACAGAATAATAAACAGACCTCTCTCAACTAATTGCCCTTCTAATGGTAAGTTTTTAACCAAATTTTACTGACTTCATCATCAGATATTTACCCCATCAAAAATTATCTGGCAAAAGGCTAATAATTATCATAAAGTGAAACAAAACCACATAGAAACCACTCAAAGTAAGAGAAATGCACAGTGTAACTGTGCTGAGATTACCATTTCTCACCTAATTAAACTGGCAAAAATGAAAGTCTGCCAAATAATCTGTTGTGAGGCTTCGGAAAGCAGGCATGCTTATGCATTACTGTTTGGAATTCAAACCTGCACAGCTCCTACTGGAAGGGAATTTGAAATCTAACAAATTTTTTTTTTTTTTTTGGAGACAGAGTTTCGCTCTTGTTACCCAGGCTGGAGTGCAATGGCGCGATCTTGGCTCACCGCAACCTCCACCTCCTGGGTTCAGACAATTCTCCTGCCTCAGCCTCCTGAATAGCTGGGATTACAGGCACGCGCCACCATGCCCAGCTAAATTTTTTGTATTTTTAGTAGAGACGGGGTTTCACCATGTTGACCAGGATGGTCTTGATCTCTTGACCTTGTGATCCACCCGCCTCGGCCTCCCAAAGTGCTGGGATTACAGGCATGAGCCACTGCGCCCGGCCTCTAACAAAATTTTATATATATGTTTATCATTTTACTGAACAATCTCACTTCTATTTATAATAACAAAAGACCCGAAACAACTCGAATATCCACACAAAGGCAACTTGTTAAATAAACTAGAGTACATAAAAGATAAAGTATATTGAAGCTGTATCAGTCAATGTTTATATACTACTGTGATCTTCAGCATATTATTTTTAAGAAAAAAGAAATGTGGTGAAGACTCTATAATATGCTACCGCTTATCTAAATAAGGAGGGAAAGACAAATATATAGGTGCATATCTACATGTAATAAGCAAGAAGGGATGAGTTAGACTTAACTTGCTTTACATATTTGTCTATGTGCTTTACATATTTGACTTTAGAATGACAGAATACTTTGCTTTATACATTTGACTTCAAGTCTCACTTGCTTTATATATTGACTTTAGAATGATAGATTACTTCTTATAGAATTATAAAGTATATAATTATAAAGGTAAATAAAATATAAAAAACAATTCTTTTTTTTTTTTTGAGACAGAGTCTCCCTCTGTTGTCCAGGCTGGAGTTCAGTGGCACAATCATGACTCATTGCAGCCTCAACTTTCTGGGCTCAAGCAATCCTCCTGCCTCACTCTCCCAAATAGCTGGGTCCACAGACACATACCATCACACCCAGCTAATTTTTGCTTTTTTTTTTTTTTTTTGAGACAGAGTCTTGCTCTGTTGCACAGGCTGGAGTGCAACGGCACGATCTCAGCTCACTGGAACCTCAGCCTCCCAGGTTCAAGTAATTCTCGTGCCTCAGCCTCCTGAGTAACTGGGATTACAAATGCTGCCACCAGGCCTGGCTAATTTTTGTATTTTTTTTTTTTTTGTAGCAATAGTGTCTTGCCATGTTGCCCAGGCTAGTCTCAAACTCCTGACCTCAAGTGATCCACCTGCCTCGGCCTCCCAAAATGCTGGGATTATAGGTGTGAGCCACCAGGCCCAACCAACAATTCTTAAAAAAAAACAAAACTATTGATTACTCCTACATTTGCGGTAGGAATATGAAATGGAATAGCCATTCTGAAAAACAAGTCTGACAATATCTTCTATATCTAAACATGCAACTACCACATAACCAAGCTGCTGTTCTTCCTGGTCATTTAACTGGGGCGGCGGGGGGAGGACTTTGGTTCACACAAAAACCTGTAAACAAATGTTCACAGAAACTTCATTTGTCATAGCCAAAAAAGTAGAAACAACCCAAGTGGCCTTCAATGGGTGAGTAGGTTAAACAAACTATGGTACACATATACCATGAAATACTATCAGCAATAAAAAACAAAATCATAACACATCCAACAAATTGGAGGGCTCTCTAGGGAATTATGTTGGGTAAAAAAGTCAATCCCGAAAGGTCACATACTGGGTCACATACTCTATGACTTCATTTACGTAACATTCTTGAAATGACAAAATTATAGAAATTGATTATAGAATAACAGTTGGCAAAGTTCAGGGGTAGGAGGTAGGTATGACTAAAACGGCAGCATGACTCCTGTCAGTGATAGAAATGTTCTATAAAGTGACTATGTTAATGTCAATATCTTAGTTATGATATTGTATTAATAGTTATATAAAATGTTATCACTGGGGCAAACTAGGTAAAAGATACACAGGCTCACTCTACAATATTTCACAACTACATGTGAATCTACAACTCAGAACATTTAATTTTTTAAAAATTCAATAACATTAATAACCTAAACAATGTAAGTGTGTATCCAGTTGGTGTTATAAACACACAATTATTTTCAAGAGACTTAAAACTCAGTATTGACTATAAAACCCTTGTATACTATGCCCTATGGAGGGAGAAGTTCTAACCTGTTTTACACAATCATATCGTTGGTGCTTGTGTTGGTGGTAGGACTTGAAATGTGCAGACGTCTACAGATTTCCTCTGTCAACAGGTAACTACTGTATTCTTTGTGTATGATTAAACAGTTAATCAATTATGTGATTTTCTAATTGCATTATTCTCTGTATTGTTGACAACTAGGATAAAAGGAAATAACATGAAACCACTACATAAAAACTTGTATTACTAAATTTCAATTGCAATTATCAGTATAAACTCATGTATTTTATCTTAAAGAAACAGATGCAACATACTTCCTAGATTTGTCTACTAAAAAGACTATGAACAGTGACCAATACAGTTATAACAAGCTTTCCAATTCTGGCCTTGAAAGCCAACTATGAATTTGGGGCACGGAAGTGTAGGATAAGCCTAAGACATCTTGTAATACCAGATAATTTCTTTGCCATCAACTACCACTACAGTACTATTTAAAGGACTTGCTAACCAGCTTGAAGAGGTTCCTACTGACCAGAAATGGAATAAAATTAAACATCAGTAAGTATAGTAACTGTAACAGACAGACATCCACTATGGTTTAAATCCATGAGTTCACAATGATACTTAATTTTTCATTATTCTGAAAACTAGTAAATAAAGGCTAAGACTCAACAAGCATTTTTCCTGCCTTTCTTCAATGAAATATATCTTAAGAGAACTGAACAGTTAATACAGAGACATGACTGGGTAAGGTCACACTTGCCTGTAATCCCAACACTTTGGGAGGCCAAGGCGGGAGGATCACTTGAGCCCAGGAGTTCTAGACCAGCCTGTACAACATGGTGAAACCATGTCTACAAAAAAAAAAAAAAAAATACAAAAAACTAGCCAGGCATAGTGGCAATGCCTGTAGTCCCAGTTACTTGGCAGGACAAGGTGGAAGGATGGGAGGATTGCCTGAGCCCAGAAGGCTGAGGCTGCAGTGAGCTGTGGTCATACCACTGCACTGTAGCCTGTGTGACAATGTGAGACCCTGTCTTAAAAAAAAAAAGACAGAGAAGTTTGTTCCTATAGAAACATTCCAGCTGACAGGCCAGGTGCAGTGGCTCCTGCCTGTAATCCCAGCACTTTGGGAGGCTGCAGCGGGCAGATCACAAGATCAAGAGTTTGAGACCAGCCCACCCAACATGATGAAACCCTGTCTCTACTAAAAATACAAAAACGAACCGGGCATAGCAGTGCGTGCCTATAATCCCAGCTACTCAGGGGGCTGAGGCAGGAGAATCACTTGAACCTGGAGGCAGAGGTTGCAGTGAGCCGAGACTGTGCCATTGCACTCCAGCCTGGGTGACAGAGACTCTGTCACAAAAAAAAAGAAAAAAGAAAAAGAAATATTCCAGCTGATAAGTAATGAACAACAGAATTAACTTATCACTAATTTGCAACCCCTAGTAAATTAGTGGATCTAAGGTAGTAGATCTAAGGACTATCACTGGCTCCCATCATAAGACAACCTGCACCACCTGATAGGACAACACAATCTAACTATGAAATAGTCTTATTAAAAAAAAGGGAAAAGGAAATTGAACCTAAATCTGATGAAGCCTACAGACAGAAACACCTTCTTACAGAAACAGAGAGGACAGAGAAACTTGTGAAATCATGAGAATACAACTGGCAAAACTCATCAGAACAGCTGAGTTCCTCATAACACACACAGTAAAGGTGACTGGGGTGGTAAGGAGGGTAGAGTAGGTTTAGAGACTTAAGAGATGAATATCAACCAATCAATAACAATCGCTGGATGAGCCAGAGATTTTGTTGCCTGTATAATAATGGTTTTGTGGGGTTTTCTTCTTTTTTTAATTTTTTGAGACAGGCTCTCACTCTGTCACCCAAGCTGGAGCACAGTGGCATGACCATGCCTCACTGCAGCCTCGAGATCAAAAGCTCAAACCATCCTCCCACCTCAGGCTCACAGGCAGCTAGAACTAGAGGTGCATAACACCACGCCTGGCTCATCTTTTGTATTTTTAATAGAGACGGGGTTTCACCATGTCACCCAGGCTGGTCTTGAACTACTAGCTCTCACGATCCAACTACCTCAGCCTCCCAAAGTGCTGGGATTACAGGTGTGAGCCACTTTGCCTAGCTGTTTTGTGATTTTTTTTTGTTTAAAGAATTATTTTACAGATATATACTGTAATATATATACACAGAAACACACATGTACTGAAATATATGTGGATGAAATAATATGATATCTGGGATTTGCCTTAAAACAACATACATATGGCAGTATAGATGGGACAAGTATGTCAATTGTTACTGAGGTAGGGTGGTAGAAACGTGGGCTCATTACATATTATTTTTACATAAGTTTGAAATGTCCAGAATAAAAAGATTTTAAAAAACAAAGAAGAAATGTAGAAAAAGGCCAGGCGCGGTGGCTCACGCCTGTAATCCCAGCACTTCGGGAGGCCCAGACAGGTGGATCATGAGGTCAAGAGATGGAGACCATCCTGGTCAACGTGGTAAAATAGAAAATACAAAAAAAAAAAGAGACTGGGTTTTGCTCTGTCACTGTCACCCAGGCTGGAGTGCAGTGGTACAATCAAAGCTCACTGCAGCCTTGAACTCCTGCGCTCAAGCAATTCTCCTGCCTCAGCCGTCCAAGTAGTTGGCACTACAGGTAAGAGCTACCATGTCCGGCTGTGATTCATTAATTCTTTAAGCCCGAATTCATAAAGGAGTTTTTGTTAACTAGTATTACATTAGTAAAATTACTGGCAATGTTATCAGATATGTGCAACTTACCTAGGCTGACAACGTTCACACAGGTATGTATCAGGAATATGTTGCCTATCAATCCCCATGCAGTCAATATGTTGCCAAACGCTTAAAAAAGAAGCAGAACATATGTAATATTATTAAAGTCATCCTTAAATTAAGATTTGATATTCCATTTAACTATCATTTAATAAGCACCTACTTTGAGCTTAGTACTCTTACAAGGTACCCTGAGAAATTCATAGAAATGTGTCTTCAAGGAGATAAAATTTCAAGATGCAAAAGCAAGAGGGCAACCATAGGATATATAAATTTTTTAAGCAAAAACAATTTTAAAATATAAAATATATAATTTATTCTACAATTATTATTAGAAATCACAAAGTAGAGATGCCCACACTACTTGTAGTTAATGAGAAAAGCACCTTGGAGAATAACGAACTTGAACTGACTCTCATTTGGGAAACAGTAAGAAAAGGTATCAGTGTAGCAACATTTATCAAATATCATTTATCAAATACTAAGAGAGGATGGCCACAAGGTGCTCAACATATGTGAAGAGAAATACTCATTTTGAGGAATAGAAGGTTGTTAAAATTGGATTTAGTGAAGTACGGTCAGATTATTTAGGACTTGAAATGTGCAGACGTGTGTAGATTTCCTCTTTCAACAGGTAACAATCAGAGGTGCTTTGGTGGCATGTAGTAATTATTCAAAGAAGAAACTAGAAACAGAAAGATCAACTAAAAAGGCGTTGCCAACATTCCACACTTGAGCTAAAGGAGGACAGAACCAGAATAATGCCAAAGAAACATAAGTTAAAGAATATAAGGCATTCTATGAGGACAGAGATTAGACCTAATTACTTTTAATGGAATACACGGACCAGTTTGAGGCAAATTTCTCGATTTGTTATTATTGTATTTTACTGCCAAGACTAATTGGTCTAAAGTTGATATATATGCCTGATTCCAAAAACAGTCTTAGCTATTCTTTACATAAGAATAAGCTACTTCTAATATATAACTACAGTAGCTTCCCCCTTATCCATGGTTTGCTTTTTGTGGTTTCATTTACCTGTGTTCAATCACAGTCTGAAAATATTAAGATATTTTCAGGAAGTGGAGGGCGGGGAGAGAGACAAAGACCACATTTACTTCTTTTTTTTTTTTTTGAGACAGAGTCTTGCTCTGTCGCCAGGCGCCAGGCTGGAGTGCAGTGGTGCGATCTTGGCTAACTGCAACCTCCACCTCCCGGGTTCAAGCAATTCTCCTGCCTCAGCCCTCCGGGTAGCCAGGACTACAGGTGCACACCACCATGTACAGCTAATTTTTTATTTTTTATTTTTAGTAGAGAGGGGGTTTCACCATGTTGGCCAGGATGGTCTCGACCTCTTGACTTTGTGATCCACCCACCTTAGCCTCCCAAAGTGCTGGGATTACAGGCTTGAGCCACCACGCCCGGCCAACCACATTTACTTCTATTACAGTATGCTGTTATAATTGTTGTTAAACTCTTATTGCACCTACTTTATAAATTAAACTTTATCATAGGTATTTATATGTAGGAAAAAACACAGTACCATAGGGTTTAGCATTCTCTGCAGTTTCAGGCATCTACTGGGGGTCTTGGAACACATATCCCAGGGGAAAGGAGGGACTACTGTACCAAATTAACTGCTATTGTGTTATTCTTAACTTTTCAACTGAGAATGTTGAGGCAAGAACTGACAGAATGTGAAATATATATCAAATGTGAAAAAAGAAGTCGAAAAGTAGGACAAATGACAAGGGTTAGAATAACAAATTAAATTTGTGGGGCAAGTAATGATGTCATGCAGACAACAGAAGAAACAAAGCTAGAAAATGAATAAGTAATTAGAGCTGTGTATGTCAGACTTCAAAGAGATGAGTATAAGTAGTAGGAACATGTAAAAACAATGAGACAACGTAAAGTATGAATAGAGCCTTGCAGGAGACTACAGGCTGAGCAACAGAAAAACAGAGTAACAAATATGAGATTCATAACAAAAAGCACTCGCTGAGAGGCAAATACCTTGAATAATCCAAAAACTGTGAACTGGTCCTTCAATAATTTGTAGATGGATATAAACCTAAGGACAATTTTACTATTCTCTAATAGAGATAATTGTATATTATATATAGACCATTGCAGTTAAAAGAAAAACACTGCTACAATTATGTATTAAAATAAATATTACATACCAAGTGGTATGTAATCTATCACATTAGACAAGATCAGCCAAGAGAAAGCTTTTTTATATGATTGGTTCCAATATGATTTGACATTTTCTACTATGAGGAAAGCAAAATGTCACTGAAGTTATTTTTTAGTTTTAAAATTTACCTCCTGGATATATTTACTTAAGTCATTATTCATGGCAGAATGTGTCACATAATGCAATTTTTTTTTTACATTTGGAAAGGTATTACAATAGGTTTTTATTATTAAACTCAAAGTGTTAATTACAACTTTCCATAAAAATATAAAATTTTACATTACACTTAACATTTGAATTTCTCATTTTTTGGCAAGAGTAAACAAACTTTTTGAAACATAATCCAAACTGCATGTTTGTATCAATAATATTCAACTCCAAATCACCTAATCTAATAGATGGGGATAATATTACAAATAATGCAAAGTAATATTTGGCTTTAGGGTACATTTTTACACACACATTCAAATATGGGTATATAGTCATACTACATCACTTCAAATAATTAAGCTACACCATGATGACCAGAGCCAGGAAATTCTGTAAAGCTCCCAAACTTTCTTGCCTTCTACAATGCACTGCTTAAGTACTCTCTGCTTCCCACCCTATGCAGGGGATAAACTCTGTAACTTTCAGGCTGAAATCCTACTGTTCCCTCTTCACCCTCCCCAATTCCTTCCCCCCCCATTTAAAAAAAAAAAAAACAGGAAAAAAAATGAAACAAAACCCCACTTTCTGTCCCAATCACACCTTCTCTAGGGGAGGAGGCCTTTCTTGGTGGCTGAACCAGGGTTGGGGGAGGGGAGACTGTGGTTCTGGTTCAAGGAGACTCCAGAGTGCTGCAAGGTTCAAGTCAAAAGGAGGTGAAAGAGTCAGGTCAAACAAACATCAATCAAAATGTTTAATTCCCCCAAACTGGAAAATCACAGTTGACTATATAAGCACAAATTATTCCAAAGGAAATACAAAGGACTCAATTCTCTCATTTCTATCTTGTCTACTACTATATTTATGTACTTGTACTACCACTGAACTAAGTGAAAAGAAAAATGTGATCCTACATGAATAAAGTTCAGAACTGACTGTCTATTACTCAGTTAACAACAGGGATTTCTAGTAAACTCATTTTTCACATGGGGGCTTTTTCTAGGACTGCATAAATAGTACAAGTCCCACTTAAAATATGTATTCATTAATTCCCTTGAAAGTGACTTTAGTTATCTTTTCCAACATTACCAAAGGTCATTAGCATTCAAGAAAAATAAAATAACAGTGTAAAATATTTTACCTGCATTTGTCACAACAGATCATATATCCATCATCATGTGTAAAACCACATATGCACCTGGTTACATCAGTACCATAACTTCCATCCTCAGATGTGCTGATTGTAGTAGCACTAGAAGTTTCATCAAAATTAGGAGTGGTAAATATGCCTACTTCATTTTTGCTAATAAGAACTGATGGAGGAGGGGAAGCCGGAGGTGTTGGAGGAGGACGAGCACCATAATTATGGTCCTGAATAATTAAACACAAATATAGCAAAATATTATTTATTTTCAACAATGATATGAACCAAGCAACTTAAATAAAATTCGACCCTTAATTTCAGTACTAAAAAGGTATGAGATTGGCTCATTCCTTCCTTAATACTATTAAAAAAATGACCTGGTGAAGCCAGATATTAAACCACTGTAGTACGTGAATATATCTATCTACAAAGTGGGAGTGGTCACTTTGACATCCAAATTTCATTCCCTCCCTACCAAATCATATCTTCAGAGTCCTCACATAGCTGCACCTCCAAGATGAAAGAGGGTGCTAAGAGGTGAGAACAGAAGTGTTAAAAAAAAAAAAAAAAAAAGAAAGAAAAGAAAAACACACATCTCAGAAATATGGAATCTAAAGAATAACAAAACGACAAAACATATGTATCACTATTAAGTATATAATATAGAGGTTTTATTAATTTGTTAATTTTTATTCTGGTCCAAGTAGTAAACATCTCTCATAATTCTACCTCCATAGTAACACAGATGTGTCATTATGTAATTACATTTGAATTTAAACACTCCTTCTTACTAGCTATGCAATATTTAATAAGTTAGATAGGCTTTCATTTTCTCACCTACGAAATAAGAGATGAAAACTACATCTCATGAAGTAGTTTTTAACGATTAAATAATATATATCTGACGTAACAAGTGTTCAATAAATGGTAACTATATAATTTACTATATAAATTACTATATAATTCAAAAACTAAAAATTAAAAAATTAAAACAAAAAATTAAGTACTATATAATTCAAAATAATAGTAGGTAGTACAATACAACCTTATCTACATTCTTTTAGGAAGTAAAGAAATATAATGTCAAACTATTAACAACATAAATTGGAAAATAATAAGGGAAACTCTTCACTTTTACAGAACTTTAATCCCTTAATGGTTAATGAAAAATCAAACACCTAATTATTTTGATAGAACAAAACAAACATGCTTTTTAAACATGCAGTTTTAAGCACAATGCCACACACATCTACTTTCTTGATTTTTTTATTTTTTATTTTTTATTTCATTTTATTTTTAAAGACAGGGTTTCACCATGTTGGTCAGGCTGGTCTTGAACTCCCGACCTCAGGTGATCCGCCCGCCTTACAGGCGTGAGCCACCGCACCAGGCCACACATCTACTTTCAATCTCTAAATTTAAAAATATTTTTTCAGAGAAATGTTTAACACTTACCGCATAGGGCAAACCAATGTAACTGTGTGAATGATGTGAGCTGCTGGTATATAACTGGTGGGGATAACTGTTGGATTTCTCAACTACCACAGGGCTAGCTTCTACGGATTCTGGTCTGGAGGAAAAAAGTTGCATCAAAGAGAATTCCATTCATTTTTTTAAATCAATTTAATTAAAACGGTGAGATACTTATACTAAAATATTGGCTATACAAATACAGTATCTACTTACAGCAGGGAGATGCACTGTAGTTAAGCTATATCCCATTTAGATTATGTGTCATAACCAAACTTCTGTTTAAGTAAAATAAATGTCCCACTCCAAGTTCAAATTTAGCTTCTCTCTCTCTCTCTCTCTTTCTCATTAAAAAAAATTACTAGAGGCCAAATATTGTTTAGTAAACCCTATGGCACTGAGAAAACTAAGCAAAGGAGTGCAAAGAAGTAGTAGAAATAATTTAAGCAAGACTACAATACACCAAATCTATATGGACCTCAAGTGGAATCTGAAGTATGCATTTCAGTGTTCAAAAATAAATGCATGTGTTGAGTGTGACCAGGTATTAACATAACAGAGTCTTGGAAATGTCAGTAAACTTAAGGAATAGAAAGTTTCACAATAAACCAGGATTTATAACTGAAAAAACATAAACAGTAGCCTGTAAGATGAACAACTCTGGTCTTAGATGATGGAGACTGACCAACTACTGACACAACAATTTGCCCACTGTTGTTGACTTACAAACTCTCTAGCCTAGCATTTTACATACATCAATTTCCTAACTTCTTTACTCATACCAATCCTCCTGAGCTCTACCTGATTAATTCCTACCGATCAATGAGGTTGTAAACCTACATCTGAGGTCAGTTCACACTGTAATTAATCTCTCCTTTGCACATACTCAATAACATGATTTGTTTCTGTGCCTTTATTTTACAATACTGTAACATCACTTGACATAATTTTTTCATGACAATCTTTATCCTACCTCCTGTTCAAAACTTCCCCTTAGAACTTAGTACTATTTGGACTAGTATTTGGTTTTATAATTTTTGTTGGTTACACTCTGATTAGTCATAAGACTGGCAGCATAAAAAACAATATTTACAGTCAACTGCTTCTTAATATACTGTCCTCCCTTCACAAAGTCTCAATTTAGCTCTCAGTGGCTGCTGTTGTGAGCCCTGTGTGCCAGAATCAGGAAAAAGAGGAGATACAAACTGAGGTTATTGAATGGTTCTAAAGAAGATTACAAAGAGTCTCCAATATATTCTGAATACAGTCATGATTTGCTTAACATTGGAGATACATTCTGAGAAATACATCATTAGGTGATTTCGCCGTAATGTGAACATGACAGCGTGTACCTCACACAAACCTAGGCAGTATAGCCTACTACACGCCTAAGCTAAATGGCATAGCTATTGCTCCTAGGCTACGAACCTATACAGCATGTTAAGCACTGATACTGTAGGTAATTGTAATACAATGCTAAGTATTCTGTATCTAAACATATCTAAACATAGAAAATAGGGGCTGGGTGTGGTGGCTCGTGCTTATGATCTGAACACTTTGGGAGTCTGAGACAGGAGGGTCACTTAAAGCCTGGAGCTCAAGAGTAGGTTGGGCAAGATATCAAGACCCCATCTCTACAAAAATTAAAAGTAGAAAAACTAGCCAAACATGGTGGCACAAGTCTGTAGTCCTAGCTACTTGGGAGGCTGAGGTGGGAGAACTGGCTGGGGCCAGAAGTTGGAGGTTACAGTGAGTTATGATCATCCCACTGCAATCCAGCCTGTGCAACACAATGAGACTCTGTCTCTAAAAAGAGAAAAAAAACATGTACAGTAAAAAGACAATATAAATAAGATAAAAAATAGTACACCTGTAGAAAGCAGATCCAATATAATTTTGTATGACCACCATTGTATATGTGGTCTGGTGTTGGCTGAAATGTTGTTATGTGCACACGACCATACTTTGAAAACCAATATTCACCTGTAATCCCAGCACTTTCGGAAGCTGAGGCAGTGGATCACGAGGTCAGGAGTTTAAGACCAGCCTGGCCAACATGGTGAAACCCCGTCTCTACTAAAAATACGAAAATTAGCTGGGCGCGGTGGCAGGCACCTGTAATCCCAGCTACTTGGGAGGCAGAGGCAGGAGAATCACTTGAACCCGGGCCAAGAGGCTGCAGTAAGCAGAGATCACACCACTGCACTTCAGCCTGGGTAACAGAGTAAGTCTCTGTGTCAGAAAAAAAGAAAAAAGAAAAGAAAACCAATATTCACCTAATGTCTATGCTGTTACATCAAGAATTCACTTATTCATTATTTTAAAAGAAATGTTTCTTAATTTCAAAAATAATACATGCTCATTATAGAAAATCTAAATATAGCAGTAATAAGGAAGTGAAAGACCATGTCCCCACCCAACTCCCAAACATTCCCATGTTAATATCACCATGTATCCTTGCCTAAGCTTTTCTATGTATCAGTATAGCTATACAATTTTTGCTTTTTAAAATCTGAAAATATACTCCATGTATTCATGACTTACTTTTTCCATCTTTAAATGTCAACATACCTACTTGATTCTTGGTAATAATTGCTTATTTCATTATATGAATATAAATTTATTTAACAATCTCCCCTACTGGTAGATATTGACATTATTTTTATTTTTCACCATTAAAAGTATTACTGTAAATGTACATACATTAATGTTTTCTGCATACATGGTATTATTTCTATAACATGAATTCCTGCAAGTACAAACGCTGAATAAAAGGGTAAATGTACATAAAACTGATGGATACTACCAAATTGCCTTTGATTACAACAGTGACACTTTTGAAAATTCTTTAAAAATTACATGGAAGAAATGAAGTTTTAGCAATGATTTACAATACTATTATTAAAGCAACATGTAGGAACTGTGACCAGAGCGCAAAGATTCACCCTTAAAAATTTAGATCAAACTCTGGAAAATATGTTACTAAAAGGTGTGGACCAAACTTGGATATTCTGAAGTAGCTAATGGTTAGGAACAAAATAAAACTTTCAGTGCAAATGCAGATAAATTTAAGCATGTAAACCTGTCACAAATGTTTTGTATAATTTCATGATTCAAATTAAAGCTGCAGCACTGACGAGCTGGCAATGCAAGAAAGCAGAATTAAAAATTATTAAAATCTTCATGTTTAATGCATGTACAGTAGTACCCCCTTATCTACAGGGAATATATTCCAACCAAGACCCCAAGTGGATGCCTGAAAGCATAGATAGTATTGAATCCAACTGCTTCCAAGCAGAACACATTTCTGTTAATGTTCTCCTCATCTAAAAATTAATGCAATTTCCATCTTAACTAAGCAATTGCGGCCATAACTTTTGCAGTTTGAGGTCCAAAAGCAAAATAAGCATGAATTTCTTTTTCCTTCTTCCCAAATTTAAAGACAGAAGTGTTATATTTCTAAGTGTTATACTTCATAATTATTGATAGAACTGTTTCTATAGTTATGTATCAAAACATATTCCACAATGCAGTGTTCATCCTACAGAAAAATGAGATTTCACTTATGTAACTTTGATATCTTACTCTTCGTTAGAGAGTGAAGAACTTATATAGTGGTTTATACTCATTCATATACCGCTTTCTATGTGCTTTTTCTTTTTAACCTGTCAGAGGGAGTACGTGTATGTTCTAAAATCACTGGATCCAAAAGATTTTCTCTTTATCCATGGGAAATTTCCCAAAAGATATTCATTTCATACTCCAAGAATTCAAAATGTTCAAAAATTTTCAAAATGGTCAAAAATAAATACAATTACTTTTGCACCAACCTAGTAGCAGGTAATGAAACTATTCCCAATATATAAGCAATAAGGTATGGTCAAAAACACCGTAATTTATAAACGAAGTCACTTTTTCAAAACTCTGAATTCTGTAACCAGCAAGTAGAATAACTGATATGCATAAAAGGGGATTCTAACATGCGACTTGGCTCTAAAATTAAAATGGTAAGTATATACTCTTGTTAATGAAGAAGCCAATACGTAGGTGCTAACTGCTTCTTTTAGAAATTCCTCAACAGCTAAAAAATGCACAAGGAATAAATACATCAGAAAAATAACTAAACTGCAACCCTTAAGAGGTTATAGATCTAGGCAACAAATAACTATGGACGCTAAAACTCTGAGGTAAAAGGTTGATAGGTAGAGATGACAATAACTGAATCTGTTGATCATTATTATTATCATTAGGAGTTAGACAACCAAGCTTTATTTGCCTCTCCTAATGCTATGTGATAGGAAGTATGCACTCCCACCTATAAAATATACTGAAAAGAAAAAAGAAAAACAAAGAGGAAACGAAAGAAAAAGAACAGAACTTGAAGCTAATTATATCTCTAAATCCAAATACCAGTTTATCAGAAATATGGGGGAAGTAGAATATTACATGATACCAGAAGGAAGCAATCAGCCCACTCCAGAAAGTTAAAACGTCTACAAGCCAAATTTTCCAGTTTCTTCAACAGGTCTATGGCATAAAGGCAAACAAATTTAAAAAGAGGGAGGTTGTTATAGATGAAGAGAGATTCAAGAGACAGTTTAAGCAAATGCAATGTGTGAATTTTGTTTAGATCTCAATTTGAACACATCAATTAGAAAAAGACATTTTTGAGACAAGTGAGGAAATCTGAAGATGAACTGGATATTTTATGTTAATTTTGTTATATGAGACAATACTACTGTAGCAGAAAAAAAAAGTCCTTAACTGTTAGTGATATATAGGGAACAATACATGCATGAAATAATACATGGGTGAAATGGGAATTTGTTTTAAAATACTTAAGAGGCTGGGTGCAGTGGCTCATGCTTACAATAACAGAACTTTTGGGGGAAAAAAGGGAGGATCACTTGAGACCAGAAGTTTATGACCAGTCTGGGCAACATAGCAAGATCCTACCTCTACCAAATAATGAAAATACTAGCTGGGCATGGTGGCTCACACCTATAGTCCTAGGCTTCAGCTACTTAGGAGGCTGAAGCAGAAGCATCATTTGAGACAGGGAAGTTAAGGATGCAGTGAGCTATGATCATGCCACTGCACTCCAGCCTGGGTTGACAGAGACCCTGTATCAAAACGAAAACAAAAAAACTGAAAGATAGATGAAACAAGATTAGCAAAACTTTAAATACTGCTGAAGTAATGGCCAACTGGGATTACTATTCTATTTTACACACTGTCATGTATATATTTGCATTTCCATACTAAAAAGTAAAAAAAAAAAAAAAGTTCCCCAAGCTTTTTATCTTACATTTAGTATCTCTATACACTGTGTACTAGCAAGAATAGTAGTCTATCACCTTTCCTCCCACACATGAAGACATCCTGGGCATTTCTAAGCCCCTATTTGTAGAATATCTCTTAACCCTTACTCCTTAATTACAATACATTTTTTAAGGCTTACTTCAAGTATTTCTTAAAGAGCCCTTTCTTGATTGCTCCAACTCCATAATTTTAGGATTCGTGAAGCACTTATTTACTGTATTGTTATCACTTTTCACGTAATATTTTTGTGTGCTGCTAACAATCTTCCATCATGCATCCATGGTTTTTTCTCCCAAAGTCTATGACAATCAATGAGGCATTTACTCCAGTAGAAAGAATGCCATATTCACCTCTCTGAACTTGAGGTTTTTTGTTTATAAAGCAGGAATAAAGATATTTGCTTTATCTTCTTCCCAGCAATATGAAGTTCAGATGATATAAAGGATGTGAAAATCCATTTTCTCAACTCTAATGCCTTACGCAGCAGACACATTACACTATTTATTTGTTCAGAATTTGCTCAAGCACAACTACAAATAGTCTGAAGTTGCTTTAAAATTGTTTTATAACCTCAGTTTACAACAATTCAAACTTCCAATAGAGTGGTTCTACGTACAAGTCCAATGGCACAATGGCATCTGTTCAAAATAAATCACTAATTTTGCTAGAGGAGACAGGACCTATTACCCTAGCAAAAGTAACTTACTTCAAATAATATATAGGAAAAACCCAGTAATGATGGAAGAAGATTATACCCCATGCATATGCAAAAAGACATGGCTGGTGGAATCTTAAAGTAGTATAGAAAGGTCAGACTTCAGGAATAGTGTTTATTTATGTAAGCAGTCTCTCAAAAGTAAGTAGTATATAAACTCTTGTAATAGAGCGAGAGTTTCCTTTGGAGGTTTGGATTTAGAAAAATATCACATTAAACTGTATCTCTCTGTGATATGAATAACATAAACATCTAACACAAATTCAAGTACCTGCACTGAAATCTCATGGCAGCATGTGGTATAAAATGGTAGTCATTGGGAATGATTCCAAATATACTTAAATTTTTTTCCTAGCTCCAAATTAGATCACAAATTTTTTAAAACAGCAAAAATCTCACAGCGACCCCTGGAGAATACATACATATAAACCAGTTTGATAGCACGGATTAAACAAATATTGAGAGCTTAATGTTCACTAGCTACCCATCAGAGACACAAAGATGAGACACTGTCTCCACCTTCAAGGAACTTACAATAATACAGTTTCCTTTCCATCAATAAACATTTGAGCACACAGTAAGTACCAGGCAGTGAGATACTGTACCAAATTCTGGAAATAAAAAAATAAAGTGATCCTTCTTAAGAAATGGACTTACAGGCAAAAAAACAAGTGTAACAGTAATTACAGTAGTGCCATCAGAGGTATATGCACACAGGAACCTTCTAACAGTCACATTTAAGCAAGTTTTAAAGAATGGCAGTTTAACAAGTCCATAAAATAGGGAAGTCAAAGAGATGGAATAAGTATTCCAGACAGAAAGCATGCATGCAGTCAGAGATAGCAACAGCATGATACATTTAACCACGTTTCTCTAAGCATGATCTACAGACAACCAGAAGCACAATTACCTGTAGTGCAAGCTGTTATTTTTCACAGCTCTACTTAAATGTAATAAACTAGAATGTTTAAAGATTGGGCTTAGAAATCTACATTTTAATAAACGTCTTCAATTTTATGTTCACTGAAGTTTAGGAAGAACAGAATGAAAAAGAATTACTAAAATTCAGAGCAGTTAAAGGAGTGGAGAAAGGGCCAGAGATGAGAATAGACAAAGACTAGTAACCCTGCGTATCCAGCTAAGGAATATGACCTCTTATTCTGAAAAACTATACAGAGGTCCAGGCACAGCAGCTCACACCTGTAATCCCAGCACTTTGGGAGGCCAAGGTAGGAGGACAGCTTGAGGCCAGCAGTTTGAGACCAGCCTGGGCAACATAAAAAGACCATATCTCTAACAACAACAACAACAAAACCATAAAAACAGCCAGACACGGTAGCTCACGCCTGTAATCCCAACACCTTGGGAGGCCAAGGCAGGAAGAAGATCACTTGAGCTCAGGAGTTTGAGCCCAGCCTGGGCAACATAGTGAGACCCATCTCAAAAAAACATAAAAAGAAAAAAACTACACAGAGCAACTAATGGTTTGTCTCTCTCCCAGGAAAGTTAATGATGTAAGTGGAGTAGCAGTACGACAAAATAAAACTAACAGTTTCAAATGTGAGGTTGAGTAATCTGTCAATAATTTTCCTAGATCCAGGAGGCTCAGGAGAAGCCCTGAAACTGATCAGCACAGGTAAAAAGTACTACCTCTCCAAGGCTCCCTCCATCATCCTCAAAAATAGGTAAATCTCCTTTGCTCAACCTAATTCTTTACTTTTCTGAAAAGCACTTGGCACTATGTCTAGTTTCGAAGTGATCCTCATGAGTGTGTGGCATCCAGGGTCCAAACTGGTAACTTTTTTATTTAACAAACAGATATTAAAATGTGCAACTTGCTTTTTTTGTTTTATTTTTTGAGATAGTGTCTCGCTCAGTCACCCAGGCTGGAGTGCAGTGGCATGATTTTGGCTCAGTGCAAGTTCTGCCTCCCAGGTTCAAGTGATAGTGTCTCGCTCAGTCACCCAGGCTGGAGTGCAGTGGCATGATTTTGGCTCAGTGCAAGTTCTGCCTCCCAGGTTCAAGTGATAGTGTCTCGCTCAGTCACCCAGGCTGGAGTGCAGTGGCATGATTTTGGCTCAGTGCAAATTCTGCCTCCCAGGTTCAAGTGATTCTCGTGTCTCAGCCTCCCTAGCAGCTGGGATTACAGGCGTGCGCTACCACATGTGGCTTGTTTTTGTATTTTCTTTTTTTTATTTGAGATGGAGTCTCACTCTGTCGCCCAGGCTGGAGTGCAGTGGCATGATCTCAGCTCACTGCAACCTCTGCCTCCCGAGTTCAAATGAATCTCCTGCCTCAGCCTCCTGAGTAGCTGGGATTACAGGCATGCACCACCACACCCAACTCATTTTTGTATTTTTAGTAGAGAACGGGTTCCCCCATGCTGGCCAGGCTGGTCTCAAACTGCCAACCTCAGATGATCCACCCACCTTGCCTTGCAAAGTGCTGGGATTACAGGTGTGAGCCACCACACCTGGCTTTTTTTTTTTTTTTTTTAAGAGACAGGGTCTCAATTCTGTCACCCAAGCTGGAGTGCAGTGGTGTGACCATAGCTCACTATAACATCAAACTCCTGGGCTCGAGTGATCCTCCCACCTCAGGCTCCCAAGTAGTTTACAGACATGAGTCACTACGAGCCTGGCTAATTTTTAAAAAATTTTTAGGGTCGGGCGCAGTGGCTCACGCCTGTAATCCCAGCACTTTGGGAGGCCGAGGCGGGTGGATCACAAGGTCAAGAGATCGAGACCATCCTGGTCAACATGGTGAAACCCTGTCTCTACTAAAAATACAAAAAAAAATTAGCTGGGCGTGGTGGCACATGCCTGTAATCCCAGCTACTCAGGAGGCTGAGGCAGGAGAATTGCCTGAACCCAGGAGGCGGAGGTTGCGGTGAGCCGAGATCGCGCCATTGCACTCCAACCTGGGTAACAAGAGTGAAACTCTGTCTCAAAAAAAAAAAAAAAAAAAAAAAAAAAATTTTTTTGTAGGCAACAGGGGTCTCATTACGTTGCCTAGGCTAATTTCAGAAATCCTGGCCTTAAGCGATCCCCTCACCTTGATCTTTCAAAGTGCTGGGATTACAGGCATGAGACACCATGCCCAGCTAGAATCAGTTTCAAGTGCTTATCTTTGATCTACAGCACATTACTATAAATTCTGAAAAGCAATCTTTACATAGACTTCAGAGTTGAGAGAATAAAATTATTATATATTTTAAGTTCTTAATTCTTACAACTACATGATTTGGAAAACTGCATCTTTAATCCTTCAACAATTAAACAGTATGCAATTAAAAATTTCACAGTAAAAATACTAACACTCAAAAAATACCATTACTTGTTAAAATTCTTTACACTAAAGAGTTTTATATCCCTTGTCTTCCCACGTTCTGTCTCAATGTATTATATCATGGTCAGTAAACAATCACTTAGATAACACAGGTATTAACAGTAAATGTTAATCTCCCTCTCAACACTATTTTAATTCTGCTAGTTTCCTAATGCCTTTAAAACTTTTCCAGCTTCCCTAAACAGATATTAACCAGAACTGCTACTTTAAAGAACTCAGCATTCAACATACTGAAATCATGCCAATGTTTATAGACTATTTATATATGAGGGACTTTTCATTCAATTATATAGCACCTGACATCTTTCTACAATGAAGAGGCTATAAAATATGTCTAGCTTTAGGTCTATCTCTTCTTAACAATTGAAATGGAGTTTGTTATGATATGGGCATTCAATAATCATTCTTAATATTGTTTAACTATAAGACCTTCAAGCAATATGGGTCCAGCGCAGTGGCTCGTGCCTGTAATCCCAGCACCATGGGAGGCCGAGGTGGGCAGATCACCTGAGGTCGGGAGTTTGAGACCAGTCTGGCCAACATAGTGAAACCCCATCTCTACTAAAAATATTTAAAAAATTAACTGAGCATGATGGCACATGTCTGTAATCCCAGCTACTTGGGAGGCTGAGGCAGGAGGATCAACTGAACCCAGGATGCAGAAGCTGTAGTGAGCCAAGATTGCACCACTGCACTCTAGCCTGGGCAACAGAGCGAGACTCCTTCTCCAAAAATATAAATACAAAATAAATAAAAGTTAAAAATGGCCTTCAAGCAATATGATTCATGACTCAATGCTTACTATATGCCAAACCCTGTGCTAGGTGCTGTAGATACAGTGATATTAGTGATAAAACAGGTGTTTGTAGTCATAAAGCTTACGCTTTAGTAAAAATACAAAGTATGGCAGCAATGAAATAACATGAGAGGTATTTCAGATACTAATTTAGAGAATATGAAGAGGCAAGGCCTCACTGGAAGGTCATATTGGCGTTTAGCTAAGATTATGCCAAGAACATAAGAAGAATGATCCAGGCAGAGGAAATCACGCATACAAAGGCCCTAAGGCAGAAACAAATTTGAAATATTGAAAACAACAACAACAAAAAATCAATATGGAAGCAACAGTAGGGTAAGGAGAGAACAGTGAGAAGAGATTAGAGAAGTGGGAGGGCCTGGAAGCTTTTTAAGTGGGAGAATTACATGATCTGGTTTATGCTTCAGAAGCAGCACAGTACCTTCTACAGAGAATAAATTATAGAAGGCAAAAGACAAACATGGAGAGTATTCCACTCGATTGTCTAGTCAAGAGATTACAAGGGGCTGGATTAGGACAAAAGTAGAAATGGATACAAGTATACTGATTCAAAATATACTTTTGGCCTGGCACAATGGTTCACACCTATAATCCCAGCACTTTGGAAGGCTGAGAAGGGCAAATCACCTGAGGTCAGGAGTTTGAGACCAGCCTGGCCAACATGATGAAATCCTGTCTCTACTAAAAATATAAACATTACTTGGGCATGGTAGCATGCACCTGTAGTCCCATCTACTCTGGAGGCTGAGGCAGGAGAACTGCCTGAACCCAGGAAGCAGAGGTTGCAGTGAACCAAGATCGTGCCACTGCACTCCAGTCTGGGTGACAGGTAAGGGGAAAGGATCCATCAAGAATGATAGCTTAGAGCTTTAATTTAAGCAGCTGGATAGAGATGTTGCCATTTAAAGAAAGATGAGGCAAGGCACGGTGGCTCATGCCAATAATCCCAACACTTTGAGAGGCCAAGGCAGGCAGATCATCTGAGGTCAGAAGTTCAAGACCAGCCTGATCACCATTGAGAAACCCCGTCTCCACTAAAAATACAAAATAGCCAGGTGTGGTGGCACATGCCTGTAATTCCAGCTATTTGGGAGGCTGAAGCAGGAGAATCGCCTGAACCCCAGAGGCAGAGGTTGCAGTCAGCTGAGATCACACCATTGTACTCCAGCCTGGGCAAAAAGAGCAAAACTCCATCTCAAAAAAAAAAAAGAAAGAAAGAAACAGATGAGGCCTGGTTCTGTGATTCATGCCTATAATCCCAGCACTTTGGGAGGCTAAGACAAGTGGATTACTTTAGGCCAGGAGTTTGAGACCAGCCTGGCCAACATGGCCCATCTCTACTAAAAGTTTAAAAATTAGGCCGGGGAAAAAAAAAAAAAAACACAACAAAAAAAAATTAGGCTGGGTGCAGTGGCTCACACCTGTAATCCCAGTACTCTGGGAGGCCTAGGTGGATGAACCACCTGAGGTCAGGAGTTCAAGACCAGCCTGACCCACATGGAGAAACCCCGTCTCTACTGAAAATACAAAATTAGCCGGGTGTGGTGGCACATGCCTGTAATCCCAGCTACTTGGGAGGCTGAGGTAGAAAAATAGCTTGAACCCGGGAGGCGGAGGTTGCGGTGAGCTGAGAGAGCACCACTGCACTCCAGTTGCCACTGGGCAACAAGAGCGAGACTCCATCACATACGCACACAAAACAAATTTAAAAATTAGCCAGGTAATCTCAGCTACTCAGGAGGCTAAGGCACGAGACTCACTTGAATCCTGGAGGCAGAGATTGTAGGGAGCCGAGATCACTCCATTGCACTCCAGCCTGGGTGACAGAGCAAGACTCTGTCTAAAAAAAAAAGAAAGAAAAGAAAAGAAAGAAAAAAGAACTAGATGAGCCTAAAAAACTACAATCAAAAGCAGATCTGGGGCAGAAGAAGATCAAGAATTCCAAGTGAAGCTGTCAATTTGGGTATACAAGTCTGAAGCTTAGGAAGATTATGACTGGAGATAAAAATTTGAGGGTAACCAGACATAGAGATTGTATTTAAAGCCAGATAATTACCTAAAAACCAAGTTTTTTAAGGGGACTGCAGCTGAGTCTTAGACATTTAAAGTGCCTGGGCATAACAGAATAAGCCAGGAAAAAATGGGCAGTAGTGGTCAATTAAGTGTGGTCCTAGAAATCCAAAGTTAAACCCAAAGTAGGAAAACTAAGAAGGGATGATTATTTACATCAAATCTGAAAAAAATCTATATAAATTATAGAAGACTGCCAATTAGTTTCATAACACTGGAGGTTATAGTAGTGCTGTGCAACCTGATAATAAGTACAAACAGCTTTTTCAACGAGTTTTGCTATAAAGAGGATTAGAGAAATTAAATAATTAAGAAAGGGAAAGAATTCTACTATATTTGTATGTGATACAAATGATCTAATAGAGAAACTGAAGATGCAAGAGACATGGGATGACTGCAAGCAAGAGAGAAGAATGAAGATTTTGAAAAGGGGCCGGGCGCAGTGGCTCACACTTGCAATCCCAGCACTTTGAGAGGCCGAGGCAGGTGGATCACAAGGTCAGGAGTTCGAGACCAGCCTGGCCAACACAGTGAAACCCCATCTCTACTAAAAATACAAAAATTAGCCAGACATGGTGGTGGGCGTCTGTAATCCCAGCTACTCGGGAGGCTGAGGCAGGAGAATCGCTTGAACTCGGGAGGCAGAGGTTGCAGTGAGCCGAGATCATGCCAATGCACTCCAGCCTGCGAGACAGAGCTAGACTCCATCTCAAAACAGAACAAAACAAAAAACTGAAAAGGTGAGAAGAAATAAGATGCAGATGGCAAGTGGAGGAACAGGACTCTTAATTTTTTTTAAAAGTGACATTTTTCTATTTTGTAAGAGAAAAAACATAATTTGAATATAAATACAAAATTTTAGATTTGAATTTGTGTCCTCAGTACCCAAAATAGTAGCTGGCATATAACAAGCCCTCAATAAATGTTTACTAATTGGGCTGGGCGCTGGCTCACGCCTATAATCCCAGCACTTTGGGAGGCTGAGGCGGGTGGATCACGAGGTCAAGAGATTGAGACAATCCTGGTCAAAATGGTGAAACCCCATCTCTACTAAACATACAAAAAATTAGCCGACCATGGTGGCACGCGCCTGTAGTCCCAGCTACTCGGGAGGCTGAGGCGGGAGAATTGCTGGAACCCAGGAGGCGGAGGTTGCGGTGAGCCGAGATCGCACCATTGCACTCCAGCCTGGGTAACAAGAGCGAAACTCTGTCCCAAAAATAAATAAATAAATAAATAAACAAACAAATAAATGTTTACTAATTTAGAGCACTGAATGAGAACTTTTTTTTTTCTTTTTCAGACAGGGTCTCAACTTTGTCACCCAGGCTGGAATGCAATGGTGCAATCTCAGCTCACTGCAGCCTAGACCTCCTAGGCTCAAGTGACCATCTCGCCTCAGCTCAAATAGCTGGAACTACAGGCACACCCAACCACACTCAGCTAACTTTGGTAATTTGTTTTATATAGGTGGGGTTTTATCACATTGCCAAGGTTAGTCTCCAATTCTTCAGCTCAAGCAATCAGCTGGCCTCCTAAGTGCTAGGAATACAGGCATGAGTCACTGGGCCTGGCCAGAACTTTCTCTTTCACTTAATATCTTAACTTCGTATGGCCCCTAGGCCCTGCTTCTCTAATCTCTTCTTAATACTCTTCCCTTGGTCTATAATACCCATGTTTGACATTTTTTCCCTGTTCTTTAGGACATTCTAAGTTTGTTTCTGCCTTGGAGCTTTTGTACCTGCTGTTCCCTCTACCTAATTATACTTAAAGTCATAACAATGAAATAGTACTTGCTAAAGCCAATAAAATCAGAGAAAAATAGTACTCTTTGTTAGAAAGAGAACCTTATCAAGATTCCTTTGCCTTAAACAAATGGTAGGCAAACTAGGACCCCTGGGCCAAATCCACCCTGCTTCCTGATTCTGTAGGTAAAGTGTTATCCGAACACCCGTCATGCCCACTCATTTACACACACAGTCTGCTTTCCAGCTGCAACAGGAGAGCTGAGTAGTTACAACAGAAACCATATCATTGGAAGTCTTAAATATTTACTCTTTGGCCTTTTACAGGAAAGTTCTGCTGACCCTTGCTCTAAATTTAATTCTAAATTCCAAAATAATTAGGGAAATAAAAGAGGATTTTCAACAATACACACGTTTTTTAATAATCAGAAACCAAATTAAATTTTAAAATGAGAAAATGTATGGAGGAAAAAAACGAGCTAGCTACAAAGTCTAGTATTACATGTCACATGTTGACCTAGGTTTTTAAAACTCTATTCCATTAAATAATCAAATTTTAAGTGTCACAATAGGGATTTTTTTTAAAAAACTCAGTATTAAATCCTTCATTTGGCTAAATAAAATTATCTTGAGATTTCCTGGTATTAAAAAATGAGGATTTTGGCCAGGCATGGGGGCTCATGCCTATAATCCTAGCACTTTGGGAAGCCAAGGTAGACGGATTACTTGAGCCCATGAGTTCAAGACTAGCCTGGACAACAAGGAGAAACCCTGTCTCTACAAATAAATACAAAATTAGCCAGGTGCGGTGGCGTGTACCTGTAGCTGCAGCTACTCGGGGTGCTGAGGTAGGGAGGACTGCTTGAGCCTGGGAGGTAGAGGCTTCAGTGAGCCATGATCATACCACTGTACTCCAGCCTGTGCAACCTTGAGGTCCTTTTTTGAGTCTCCGCCCAGCCCCACTGCCCCACCGCCCTCCCCCCAAAAAAAAGGATTTCGCACAATTGTCTACCATAGCTGCTGAAGCAGAGGTATTTCCATTTCCTTTTCTTTTTCCTAAGAGCACAGTTACCGTCTTGTGTAAGCTCTTAGAATCCTCGGGAATGTCTATGGTAGGAGAAGGGTTAAAGGTGCTCTAAGGCCTTCACTTCCATTTTAACCAGAGTTGTTTTCCTTTCATCTGTTTTATATATTTTGTTTCTGCAGAAGTACTTGAAAAACACAGACAGTAATAAATTTAACCAATAGCTAACAGTTACCACGAGATGAGAAAAAACAAGACATGATCTAAAACAGATCAGCAATATCACCCTAGTTCTGACACTTCACAATCTGTGACTTTAGGGAAGTTATTTAACCTTTCAGAGCCTTTGTTTTCACATCTGTGAGATGAAGTTAACATTGGGCTCACAGGATAAAATTAAATGCAGTAACATGTAAAACATTTAACTGGAACAGCAGTGCTCAACAAATTGAAATTTACTCGTATTCCCTTAAGTGGAACAATATGAAATTACTGATACCAGACCAACTTTGACCTATAAAAATGGCATTCATATAGTTCAACTTAATCCTGCAAAAATCAGCTGTGCAGAAGAGTTACCAAAGGGTAGAAGGGCCTCCTTACAAGGGTGGCTCTTGGCTGGCATTTGGGAATTTAGCTGGTAAACAGTTCCCTACATTGATAAGAAACTTTCCCCAAATGTTAAGGGTAGCTTACTATGCCTACACTGTTTATACAAACAATATAGTTTATGTTGTATACCTACTTTCTTTCTGGGAGTCTGGAATTTTAGTACATTCTAGGCAGGTGCCTGTGTGACAGCTCTCAATAAAAACTTTGGGCATTGAGTCTCTAATGAGCTTCCTTAGTAGATAACATTTCTTATGTGTCGCCACAATTCATTGCTGAAGAAATCAAGTGCATCCTATGTGCCTCAATGAGAAGAAGCCTCATGGAATCTTGCACTTGCTTTCCTCCAGATTTCACCCCATGTACCTTTTCCCTTTGCTGATTTTGCTTTGAATTATTTTGCTGTAATAAATCTTAGCCATGAGTACAACTACATTCTGGGTCCTGTGAGTCCTTCCAGCAAATCTCTGAGTCTGGGGGTGGTCTCACATTTGACACATCAACTTTTAAAATATAACTATTTTAATGGCAATTTTGTTTAACTGTATTGTACACAGCCCTAACTTCTCAGAATATATTACATTGTTAGATGTCAAGGTAAATTTTGATGTATGTACACGCTATCATAATGGGATACTCTCAAGGATTAAATTCTATAAACTTACTTTCTCCTACACTAAATGTCCCAAAATGCCAGGGTATTGACTTCTTTTGAGTAGACACAAATTTTCAGGAACACAATCTGGCAACATACATCAGTTGCCTTTAAAAAGATCTTGCATTTCATTTGATCTAGTAATTCTAGATTACATTTATTCTAAGTAAATAATTAAAGATATGCACAAAAATTATGCCAAGATGTGGATTCCACTGCAATATTTGGCTCAAATAACTTAAATATTCAATAAGAGATTGATTAAAACTTAATTGTGATATACCTCTAGACTGGAATATCATGAAACCATTCAAACAGGAGTTTGAATGTTAATTTTAAAAACCTACTCAAAATTTGTTGTGAATGTTAATAAGAAAAAGCTATTCAAGGCTGAGCATGGTGGCTCACACCTGTAATCCCAGCACTTTGGGAGGCCGAGGCAGGCAGATCATTTGAGGTCAGGTATTTGAGACCAGCCTGGCCAACATGGTGAAATCTCATCTCTCCTAAAATACAAAAAATTAGCTGGGCGTGGTGGCACGCACCTGTAGTCTCAGCTACTCAGGAGGCTGAGGCAGGAGAATGGCTTGAACCTGGGAGGCGGAGGTTGTAGTGAGCCAAGATTGCGCCACTACACTCCAGCCTAGGTGACAGAACGAGACTCCATCTCCCCACCTCCCCAAAAAAAAGCTATTCAAAATTCTTTGTTAAAGGCAAATTACAAGGTAATACAGTCAGTATGATCCCATTTTTCTTTCTTTTTTTGTTTTTGGAGGTAAGGTCTCCTGTCGCTTAGGCTGGAGTGCAATGGCATGGTAACAGCTCCCTATAACCTTGAACTTTCAGGGTCAAGCAATCCTTGTATCTCAGCCTCCTGAGTACATCCCATTTTTATCACTGTGTACTTGTATATACAGAAAAGAAAAAAAATCTAGTAGTATATTCCAAAACATCATCAGTGATTATTTCTAGATAGCTGAATAATGGATATTTCCTTTCGGTAATATATTTTCTGAAATGTCTATAATGACTATGTTCTACTTAAATTTTAAAAAGGTTAAGTATACCTATACACTTTATGTAAACTTTGAAAGATGTATGAAAATCTGACATGAGAGACAGGTAAGAAAAAAACTCGTATTATGGGGCCTGGTGTGGTGGCTCACGCCTATACTCTCAGCACCTTTGGGAGGCCAAGGTGGGAGGCAAGGAGGGAAGAAAAGAAAAGAAAATGAAAAAACTTGGCTGCTTCTCTACTTTACTGCTGGGGGAAATCTAAAAGACTTCTAGCCCTCAAGTCCATTCATTCAAAAAAGTATAATACGTACCTACAGAAGATGGTACTACCTACAAAGATGTCTTTTCCTATATTATATTCCCTTACTTCCCCTTTTTGAAAAAAGCATGTAACTTTATAGGTACAGCTTGAGGTTATAATTTGTTTTCATGAACAGGTATAATCCATATGACCCACATAATATTATCTCTATCTTATTGTCATCACTATGGAATAGTCCTATCTTTCTTGGGGAGTGAGACATTCTCGGAAATATTTTATACAAAAAAAAAAATTAATAAGTAGAGTGCATCCTCTAACTTTGTCACATATAATCACATATAATATACAATTACAAATAATATCAGGAGTTAATACTGTCACCAGTCCAACTCTAGTCTCAGAACTATGTGGGTGGAGCCCATGAGACAGAATCAGGTAAGGATGATTTGGAAGTCATGAGAACACAAAGAACACAATCGATGCAACTGAATATAAACTGAGATACATATGTATGTGTGTGCATATATATGTATGAGTGCACATATATACATAATTCTAGGCACTACAGGTACAGAGGTAAGATATCATTCCTGCCCTCAAGAAGCTCAGTCTAGTGGTGTAGTAGAGATAAAGTTATACTTCACTGTGAAGAAAAAAAAGACAGACAATACAGAAACAAGATTTTGAAAGGACAAAAAAAGGGCATAAACTGGCACAAATAAAGGCAGATACCCAGAAAAAACGGTTTATTAGATAAATGATAACATTTCAAAATAGCTTGAGTGTAAAATAAACCTACATGTAAAAGAAACCTGAACATACTTAAAAGAATGGCAAGAGCCAGGCGCGGTGGCTCACGCCTGTAATCCCAGCACTTTGGGAGGCCGAGGCGGGTGGATCACGAGGTCAAGAGATCGACACCATCCTGGTCAACATGGTGAAACCCCATCTCTACTAAAAATACAAAAAATTAGCTGGGCATGGTGGCGCGTGCCTGTAATCCCAGCTACTCAGGAGGCTGAGGTAGGAGAATTGCCTGAACCCAGGAGGTGGAGGTTGCGGTGAGCCGAGATCGCGCCATTGCACTCCAGCCTGGGTAACAAGAGCGAAACTCTGTCTCAGAAAAAAAAAAAGAATGGCGAGGAGGCCAGGCACGGTGGCTCACGCCTGTAATCCCAGCACTTTGGGAGGCTGAGGCAAGTGGATGACCTGAGGTCAGGAGTTCAAGATCAGCTTGGCCAACATAGTGAAACCCCATCTCTACTAAAAAGAAAAAATCAGCTGGGCGTGGTGGTATGCACTTGTAGTCCCAGCTACTCAGGAAGCTGAGGCTGGAGAATTGTTTAAACCCAGGAGGCAGAGGTTGCAGTGAGCCAATATTGCACCATCGCACTCCAGCCTGGGTGACAGTGAGACTCTGTCTCCAAAAAGAAAAAAAAAGGGGGAGGAATAGGGAAGCTGAAAAGGTTCACAACAAAGGAGGCAAAAAGCCTTTATATACCAGTAAGGCACAGTGGCTCATGCCTGTAACTGCATCACTTTGGGAGGCCAAAGTGGGAGGACTGCCTGAGCCCAGGAATTCTAGACCAGTATTGGCAACACAGTGAGATCCCATCTCTACAAAACACTAAAAAATTAGCCATATGTGGTGGCATGGGCTTGTAGTTCGACCTACTTGGGAGGCTGAGGCAGGAGAATCACTTGAGCCCAAGAATTTGAGGTTATAGTGAGACATGATCGCACCACTGCACTCTAGCCTGGGCAACAAAGTGAGACCCTGTTTCCTTAAAAAAGAAAAAAAAAGGGGGGCCAGCTGTGATGGCTCACGTCTGTAATCCCAGCACTTTGGGAGGCCGAGACAGGTGGATCATGAGGTCAGGAGTTCGAGATCAGCCTGGCCAACATGGTGAAACCCCATCTCTACTAAAGACACAAAAATTAGCTAGGCGTGGCAGCAGGCGCCTGTAATCCCAGCTACCTGGGAGGCTGAGGCAGGAGAATCACTTGAACCTGGGAGGTGGAGGTTGCAGCGAGCAGCCGAGACCGTGACATTGCACTCCAGCCTGGGTGACAGTGCAAGACTCCATCTCAAAAAAAAAAGAAAAAAAAAGGAAGGAAGGGAGGGAAGGAAGGAAGGGAGGGAGGGAAGGAAGGAAGGAAAGGAAAGGAGGGAGGGAGGGAGGAAGCCAGACAGCCTTTACATACTATTATAAGGAGTCTGAAAAAAAAAAAAAAAAAACGAAACAAGAAAAGGAGTCTGAATTTAGACTTAAAGGCAACAAGGAATCAGTGATGTAAAAAAAAATGGGAAAATTAAATTACTTACATGTTTTTAGAAAAATCATGGCTTGTTCGTATTGTCTTTGAGTAAAAAATAGAATATATGAGTAAGAGGGCTTTTTTGGTGTGAATTTACTAGAAAGGACAAGAGAGGAAAAAGAGAGAATTAGTATAGTACTAATTTTATTAAGTTTGAACTACTCAGAACATCTAAGTAGTCTAGTAATGCAGAGGGCTATGTGGGTGGAGCTCATGAGAGAATTAGGTAAGGATGATTTGGAAGTCATAAGCATGTAAAAACAGTGAAAGGTATAGAAGCAGACGAAATCTCCAGGACAGTTTACAAAGTAAGGTAATACGGATCCCTAGAAAACACAAATATTTAAGAAAAAGAAGAAACATTTAAAAAGTGGATCATGCCATAAAAAGAAAACCATTCCTCAAAATGTTAAATGTAGAATTCTGTGATGACCTAGTAATTCCACTCCTAGCTATAAAACCAAAATAATTTAAAACAGGGAGTCAAACAGATATTTGTACACCAATGTTCATAGCAGTATTATTTATAATAGCCAAAAGGTAGATATAACCCAAGTGTCCATCAAGAGATGAATGGATAAGCAAAATATAGTACACCTATACAATGGACTACTATTCAGCCATAAAAAGTAATGGAATTCTGATGTATTATGTAACATGGCTGAATCTTGAAAACATTATGCTAAGTAAAATAAACCAGATATAAGAGAATAATTATTTTATGATTCCACTTATATGAACTATCTAGAATAGGCAAATAGAGGTAGAAACTAGAATAGAGATTACAAAGTACTAGGAGAAGGGGGAAAGAAGGAGTTGTTTAATGAATGTAGAGTTTGTATTTGGGGTGATAACGTTTGAAAACAGTAGTGATGGCTGTACAACACTGTGAATGTACTTAACGCCACTGAATTGTTCACTTAAAAATGGTTAACATGATAAATGTTATATCTATTTTAACACAATTTAAAATATATATATATTTTTTTCCACTAAAGCCAAAGGTCAATAGTATCAGATTCTGCTGCAAGACTGGTCAACATAAGGCCTAAGAACTAGGCATGGGCCTTAATGTGATGGTGGCATGGTCATAGTAATGGCTAAATTATACATAGCAGGTGGAAGAATAAAAGGAAGACCACCACAAGGATTTGGACATCTGAATGGATTTACATTTTAGACAGTGCCCAATTACAGGAATTAGAGGTACAGATAAAACTGACAAAGGGTCAAGAGGTAATCCAAATGAATCACCCAGGCCGTACCTTTGACCCCTTCAGGTGATACTGGTAGCCCAAAGAAGGTGAAACGCTGCTCATAAGTCTTGCAAGTAAAGCAGGTAGAAAAAATAATATGGTAAGCCTGATTTGCATCTGGCTTCAAGGGAGTATCAGGGTGTGGTTTCCTTTCCTTCAGATATATTGGAGACTGAAAGTCTCCTTATTCTCCTGGCCTAGAATCGGTGATAGTGGATCTTTGGAGGGTAATTCATTGGTTCCCCAAATAACACTGTCACAAAACTACTGGTAGAAGATCAGCTACTGAGTCCTGCCTGGTATGGGATTGAGTGCAGTATGACTAGAACTATTCTTGGAAATAGGGTTGCTCCTACTCCAAAATGATAATCAGGCACCTTATTTTTTCTTTTTTGAGACAGAGACTTCTGTCACCCAGGCTGGAATCCAGTGGTGCAGTCATGGCTCACTGCAGTGTGGAATTCCTGGGCTCAAGTGATCCTTCCACCTCAGCCTCCCAAGTAGCTGGGATTACAGGCATGGACCACCATGCCCAGCTAATTTTTTAAAAATTCTTATTTCATAGAGACAGGGTCTCGTTGTATTACCCAGGCTGGAGTCAAACTGCTGGGCTCAAGTGATCTGACTCAGCCTCCCAAAGTACTGGAATTACAGGCATGAGCCACTGAATTATTTATGCAATATTTCCATTCTTAAAAATGGAAATAGGCTATTTCCAAATGTGTTGTAATTCTAAATTAATGTCAAAAACTTTGAAGGAAGAACAACCACTATTCTGTTTGCAATCATATAGTTGACATTGCCACATTTTTCTGGAACCACTTTACAAATTTAAAATCCTAGTTGTGTTTATACCAAAATGACCTTATTCATTAAAAAGCCATTAAAAATTACATCTAAGCCACATCATATATTATTAGTGCAGAAATTTAAGTAAGTTAGAACTGAAAATCTAAAAAGGGAAAAATGCCAACCATTAAACTGAGAGAAGCATTTAGAGAATAAGAACAGTTTAGAATGATTGAATAAATAAGCTCTAATTCCTCAGAAACTGGACTTAAAAAATGTTCTTCTTCCCAATTAAAAATTTAATTTCTTCCCTGTGTAAACTATCAAACTTTAAGTGTGTTTTGATGAGAAGCGTATACCAGCATCTTAGATCTTAGGTACAATCTCTAATTTTCTCTTTGAGTGTGAAGACCTTCAGTAACATACACCTCAATAATATAACCACAGCCAGTGTATGTTATTAAAGGTATAACATGAATAGGTTTTATTAATTGTTATATTAGTAGGTATAAAAGATCTCCATGACTTCTCAATATACTCCTTCAGGTTTATGATCAAAATTTGTTCCCTTCTTTTCTCTCTCTTACAATCTATTATTTTAAAATATTTGTATTAAAATATGTAAGAAATTTAAAAAAAGAGCAAACGAAGTTTGGTATGACAACTGTCCTCAGTTCATCACATGTGGCATTTCACTTAACTCATCCATTAACTAAACATGCCTCTTCTGACCTATGTGGCAGGATGAATCTGGAGCCAAGTAACTCTGGGTTCAAACTTAACTCTACTTTTTATTAATTATGTGGCCACAGGCAAATGTGTTAATCTCCTTGAGATGCATTTCTTACAAAATGAAAACAATACCTGCCTTTTTGCTGGGATGATTAAGATATTTTATATACAACATCTTGCTCAAAGTAGGGGAGCTGTTTAACACGGTTATAAAACATTGTATGAATACAATGAGCTCTTTATGTATTACCACAAGTGAAAAAAAATTAGAAGAAAAAAATTGTTTATAATTAAGTATGAAACAAATGAAAAATTCAGCATCACCCTAAGAACAGCTGTAAACATGGCTGGGCACAGTGGTTCATGACTGTAATCTCAGCTCTTTGAGGGGGCTGAGGTGGGCACATTGTTTGAGCCCAGGAGTTTGAGACCAGCCTGGCCAACATGGTGAAACCCCATCTCTACTAAAAATATAAAAATTAGCTGGGTGTGGTGGCGTGCACCTGTAATCCCAGCTACTTGGGAGGCTGATTCACGAGAATCAGGCTTAAGGGTAAGCCTGGGAAGCAGAGGGTGTGGTCAGCTGAGATTATGTTACTCTAGGTTGGATGACAGAGGAAAACTCTGTCTCGAAAAAAAAAGAAAGAAAGAACATTTTAAACAATACAAGGACACTAATTTAAGCAGGCTTTGGAATACAAAAACAAAGCCAAGCTTCAATGAAAGCACTTCCAATTAGTACAAACAAATCAGTATTCACTTTAAAAGCAGCAGAAAAAAATTGGTTCTTCACAGTGGATTAAGTGTTAAGAAATCACAAGCAAAAATGTTAAGCACTGAGTGAAAAAAGAAGTTTTTGAAAATATTTCATTATATGCAAAATATTTTACTATCTTCAATTATACAAATTCGAACTAAAATTACTTGAGAACTGGCTGAGCACGGTAGTTCAAGCCTGTAATCCCAATACTTTGGGAGGCCGAGGCGGGCAGATCACGAGGTCAGGAGTTCGAGACCAGCCTGGCCAATATGGTGAAACCCCATCTCTACTAAAAATACAAAAATTAGCCAGACGTGGTGACACACGCCGGTAATCACAGCTGCTCAGGAGGCTGAGGCAGAAGAATTGCTTGAATCTGAGAGATGGAGGCTGCAGTGAGCTGAGACTGAGCCACTGCATTCCAGCCTGGGTGACAGAGCAAAACTCCGTCTGGTTGTTGCGGGGGGAACCTAAGCACTAACAAATTAATGATTCCTGTCAGCAGGTGGCTCCAGTGACAAGGGAATAGCAGTATCAAACACGACAGCAAAATACAGATGGTAAAAAATGTATCAATTCTCAGAAATTTGGAGTCAAAAAGTCATGTCAATACTTCAATAATGAGTATTAGTGGTAATACTATTTTTTTTTTTTTTTGAGATGGAGTCTCGCTTGGTCACCCAGGCTGTGGTGCAGTGGAACCATCTCAGCTCATGGCATCCTCTGCCGCCCAGGTTCAAGCAATTCCCCTGCCTCAGCCTCCTCAGCAGCTGGGACTACAGGCACACACCATCAGGCCCAGCTAATTTTTTTTTTTTTTTGTATTTTAGTAGAGACAGGATTTCACCCTATTGGCCAGGATGGTCTCTATCTCGTGATCTCATGATCTGCCCCCCTTGGCCTCCCAAAGTGCTGGGATTACAGGCGTGAGCCACCATACCTGGCCGGTAATACTATTTAAAAGGAAAAGAAAGTTAACAATCATGTTGGTGTCTAAGAAAGAAAGGTAAATTCGCTTTTTTTTAACTTTAAAAAGTGGCTAGGAAAGAAGAAACTTAATATTTTCCACTCACACCTTTTCCTACTTTCCAGCTCCAGAAGGGTTTTTTTGGCTTATGTAACCAATTTAAATACTTACTCTGAACCTGCAGCCATTTCCAAGTATGACGTCTCCGCTGTATCAACCCCCAATGGGATCACTATGCTCATGACGTTCGCCTCTGGTAAATTCGATTACTATGGAGTCCTATGCATTGGTATCCAAAACACTGGGGCATGCCAGCCACAGTGCTCATTGCAAACATCTAAGTGCATCCACAAACCCTGTTAAAAGAAATGGAAACAAAAAAGCAACAGTCACCCTATAACAGTATGTAAAATAACATGAAGAAAACATTCTTTATTAAAATCTCAATACACACTGAAATGTGCTCCGAGTCTCTTTCATTAATTTTTCTGCAATTCAGTTATGTAATCATGATCAAAAGAAAAGTTTCTAAATCACAATCTTTCTGAGGGTATGAATTTAGGATGCAACAAGATTACTAAGGCATATTTAGTGAAGAACCAAAAATTATTCATTTTAAAGGATAAAATGTAGTTTCTTATACTGTTACTATGCAAAAATAAATCATCTTTGTTCAGTGAGTAATCTAACAATATACTAACAAATACTGAGCACTTACTATGGACTAGACACCATAATCAGCTTTTTACATGAATGGTCTATTTAATCCTCCTAATTCTCAGGTAGGTATCTCCATTTTACCACTGAGGAAAAGAAAACCAAAACAGACTAATACTGAAAAGCACTGTGTAATTGTCTGTTATTGTATTTTTTATATTATAATAATGAGTAATATGGTAGCTCTCCCCCAGCTACACATAATTTAAAAATAGCTTAATCAAGGTCACTCCACTTAAGAGATGAAACCAGGATTTGAACCAATACTACTCTACTGTTTGTATCTGTATATGTGGGAAACTATTTTATTTATAATACATTCAATTATTGCACAGTAGTTGTCATTTTATGTAGCAGGTTAACTCTAGGTATACTGTTGAGGGAGTTCTCTATTTCTTCCATTAATACTGTTCAGTTAAACAGTTAATACTCCCTAATACAATCAGTAGAAAAAACTAATGAAGTTTTTTTTTTAAACAAATTTACAATAGCAACTAAAAGATACTTACCTTCAACATCAATTTTTCTTATCTAAATTCACTACATAACAGTGGCTACAGGTATGTTTATAAAATATCTACTTGAAGTCTTTTCAAAAATGATACAGGTGCAACTCAGAAACAAAACCGATATAGATAATCCTATAAATTTGAAAACAGCAACATTCATTATCCTTGCCTCTAATGTTATACCTGAAATAGTGAAAAGCAGTGTGCAATTGTATTATTGCATATATTTGTATTATAATAATTAGTAATGTGGTAGCTCTCCCCCCATTACACAGTTTAAAAGTAAAAGGCTAGTATTCTTGGAGAATTCAAACCACTATTAACACGTTATTTACCCACTTTGGTAATTTTCCCTCACAAGGTATGAGCTCACTATCTGTATAATCTGTGAAACAGGAATTAACCTGAGTAGATATTCTCAAGTGTAATGGAAAATTATAGGCAGATATAAGAACTGCTACTTGAAGAAACACTGTTTTTTATGTTAGACTCACAAGAAGTCTTATATTTTAGATATATCTTATATTTAGTGGTACACTTATTTACCAGAGCAGACACTGAAAGGAAATCAAGTCATTATTAACATCTTTTAAGTAACTGAGTGATATTTCTAATCTAAAATAATCTACTTAGGTATTTATTTACTAGTATGTCCCTTTTTATGTGAATAAGCAATCTTCAATAAACACCACACTTGGGCTGTTTCAGTAAAAAGCTTGCCATAAACCTCCTTCAGACAATGACTTATGTTTGCGCTATTGCTGCTTGTCTCCCAAATGCTGCACAGTGCCTGGAACATAATGGCATTCTACAAATGATTGGTGAATGCATCAGAGAACTTGAGAAGAAAATGCAGCTCTGGCTTAATTAGCCAAATGAACTATCACCCTGTATAATCAAGTATTGTTAAAAACAACTACATGATATCCCCATAACTGCATATCCCTAAAAATACAGAAGAAGCTCATACTCAGGACAAAGATACGTCATCACATCTGAAACAGAACTGCAGACTCTGAATCTGATTCAATACGAAGAGTAGATTTTAGTAATTTACTCACAAGAGGTCAGAAGACAAGAGGTCATATGTACTAAGATATTAAGAAGGCAAGTATTTCACTGTTTTCATTAATATCAAAAATCTTAAAACGAGAAAACTCACATTGCTTGAAAATCTTGATATTTAATAAAATGATGACTCTGCTAGGGTCAAATCATAGTTTGTTTTAAGAAGGGAAAGTCAATGCAGTAAGCAGAAAAGATGTGACCTTTAACAGGGTGAGCTTAAAAAGCAATCATAAATGGGCTGAGTGTGGTGGCTTAGGTGGATGGATCACAAGGTCAGGAGATCCAGACCATTTCGGCCAATAGGGTGAAACCCTGTCTCTACTGAAAATACAAAAATTAACTGGAAGTGGTGACATGTGCCTGTAATCCTAGCTACTCCGGAGGCTGAGGCAGGAGAATTGCTTGAACTAGGGAGTTGGAGGTTGCAGTGAGCTGAGATTGTGCCACTACACTCCAGCCTGGCAACAGAGTGAGAGTCTGCCTTTTTAACACAACCTGAACACTTGACAAGGTTTCATATCTTATATGTGAATCAAAAAAACTAGTTATCCAACTGACAAGTAAAATATGTACAAAATACAATGAGAATAAATGGCAGCCATGAAAGAAATAATATAAAAGGAAATACCATGAGATGTCTGGTAAATCTGAGGTCCAAGAAAGAATAAATGTCTTCACAAAACCTGCTTATCCAGAATAGACCTAGAAACCAAGTGAACATAGGAGTTTTGAGCTATTTTTAAATGGCATAAACAGTTATTTCTAACATGGTACCTAAAACCAAAGCGACTCACACAAAGCAGCCAATTCTTAAAAGGATACATTTATTCTTCCCTTTTTACACAAAACACAAGTAAAAGCAACAATCAAAGCTAAATACTAAAGCAAACTGGGAAAAAAAACCCACTGGGACACAATATTAAATTTAATATTTTAGGCCGGGCGTGGTGGTTCATGCCTGTAATCCCAGCACTTTGGGAGGCCAAGGCGGGTAGATCACGAGGTCAAGAGATCGAGACCATCCTGGTCAACATGGTGGTCTAACTCTACTAAAAATGCAAAAAATTAGCTGGGCATGGTGGCACGTGCCTGTAATCCCAGCTACTCAGGAGGCTGAGGCAGGAGAATTGCCTGAACCCAGGAGGCGGAGGTTGCGGTGAGCTGAGATTGCGCCATTGCACTCCAGCCTGGGTAACAAGAGCGAAACTCCGTCTCCAAACAAACAAACAAACAAAAAAAAAACTCTAAAGTAGGAAAAATGAAGTAAAAGGCAAAAAAAGTAATTAAAGTAGAAAACAGTTTATCAGAAAAACTGTAAGCCTGAATGAAGCTGTCTTTAAGACCATGTTAAAATAAACAGAAAACAGGCTGGGTGCAGTGGCTAATGCCTGTAATCCCAGCACTTTGGGAAGCTGAGGCAGGCAGACCACTTGAGACCAGGAGTTCAAGTGAGACTTCGTCCCTACAAAAAAATTTAAAAAATACAAAAATTACAAAAATTAGCTGGATTAGGTGATGTACACCTGTAGTCTCAGCTACTCAGGAGGCTGAGATGGGAGGATTGTTTGAGCCCAGAAGGTCAAGGCTGCAATGAGCCATGATTGCACCACTGCACTCCAGCCTGAGTGACACAGGGAAACTCTGTCTTAAAAAAAAAAAAAAAGGACACAAAACAAAAAATAACACTTTAAAGATTAATACGATACCCAAAAGGCAGAAAGAATGAAAATATGAGGAAAAATATTTTTCTAAAATTACAAATATAAGAGCCTAATATAACAATCTCTTTGAGGAAAGAGCCATTTATTATATTTCTATCTTTTATAAGCACCTGGCACAGTGCTCAATAAATTTTCAATTAAATTAACGTAAATATTTTGGATGTGTATCACTAAAGAGACTAAGCAGGTAAATTTCTGGCTTCATTACTAATGGAAATAAAGAAAGAAACTTGAAAGAAATTTTGAGGAGATACGTAACTGAGATTTCCTTATAAATTGGAAATTAAACTGCCCTTATTCATTTAAATTTTTTTAATTTATAGCAGTTGACTAAGGTAAAATAAAAAGAATACTAGTCAATTAAGATCCACTCCAAGTTACTATCTATGAAGGCTTGGGCAAGTCTTTTCACTGCTCTCACTTTCAACTATAAATGGAGGGTGATTAGGCTGACGATCTTACAATCACAAGTACATTAACAGATTATTCCAAGTAATCAAAACAACAGAATTTTAGATTCTAAAAAGCTATAAAATATAAATTTGATAATAGAATGAATATGTATTTCTACAATTGAGCTCATGTTAGTATCAGATAGTGTCCCACAAGCACTTACCTGATACTCAAACTTCCCCAACTAGTGGTTATAATAATAATGATGGCAAATACTGAGTGCTTACAAAGCTTAATCTCCACAATAAACCTACGGTATAGGTACATTTATGATCCCCATTTTACAATGAACCTCATTGTAAGAGAGGTTAAACTTGTAAGAGAGGTTAAACTTGTCCAAAGTTCATAACAAATAAATAGCCAAATCAAGATCTGAACCATTGTGGTCTGATTTCAGAGCTTACACATTAGTTAGCCTGAAATTTAAAAATGCCAGATGGCCAGGAGCTATGGCTCACACCTGTAATCCCAGCACTGTGGGAGGCACAGGCAGGCAGATCACCTGAGGTCAGGAGTTCAAGACCAGCCGGCCCACGTGGTGAAACCTGGCCTCTACTAAAAATACAAAAATGAGCTGGGCATGATGAGGTACACCTGTAATCCCAACTACTCGGCAGGCTGAGGTATGAGAATTACTTGTACCCAGGAGGCAGAGGTTGCAGTGAGCCAAGATAGTGCCAATGCACACCAGCCTGGGTAACAGACTCAAGTCTCAAAACAACAACCACCCCCCACCCCGATAAAAAAAAAAAAAAAAAAACATAAAAACTGCCAGATGATAGGTAAAATAATCCAGATTTTCCAATTAAGGAAGAAAAAATTGACAGTTGACAATTGCCCCTCTCAAAAAGGGAAATTAAATACTTAACTGTCTCACTCCAGAATATCTGGATTACATTTCCTCTGATCATTAAATGAAAGCACACTAACAAAATCCACCTTGCTCCTCACCCAAATGTGATCTAGTTAACAAACTTACATTTAATCTGTAACAATGCATTAAAACACCACAAGTGTTGAAAATACAGTCTCAAAGTCTAAAATTTGTGTTTATGGCCAGATGCGGTGGCTCACACCTGTAATCCCAGCACTTTGGGAGGCCAAGCTGGGTGTGGATCACCTGAGGTCAGGAGTTCGAGACCAACTTGGCCAACATGGCAAAACCCCATCTTTACTAAAAATACAAAATAGCCAGGCATGGTTGTACATGTCAGTAGTCTCAGCTACTCGGGAGGCTGAAGCAGGAGAATCACCTAAACTGCACAGCCTGGGCAACAAGAGTGAAACTCTGTCTCAAAAAAAAATAATAATAATAATACAGACAGACGTTAAATGGAACACTACTCAGCAATATAAAAGAACAACCTATCAGTACATACAACTTGGGTGAATTCAAGGTAATTACGCTGAGTGAAAAAAAATAAAAATAAAAAGCCAATCCTGGCCGAGCACAGAGGCTCATACCTGTTAAGTCCAGCACTTTGGGAGGCTGAGGCAGGTGGATCATTTGAAGTCAGGAGTTTGAGACCAGCTGGCCAAGATGGCGAAACCCAGTCTCTACTAAAAATACAAAAATTAGCCAGGTGTGGGGGCGGGGACCTGTAATGCCAGATAATCAAGAGGCTAAGGCACAACAATCTCTTGAATCTGGAAGAGGTTGCAGTGAGCCCATATTGCACCACTGTACTCCAGACTGGTCAATAGAGCAAAACTCCACCCCAAAAAAAGAAAGAAAAAAAAAAAACAAAAAAACCCCAATCTCAAAAGGTTACATAATATTTAACTCCATTTATGTAACATTCTTAAAATGATCAAGTATAGAAATGGAGGATACATTATTTAAAAGGAAAGAGGTAGTAGGTAGAAAGAGGTAGGTATGGTTTTCACTGCTCTCACTTTCAACTATAAATGATCCTAAGGATCCTTGTGGCAAAAAATACTAAGGATCCTTGTGGTGAAAAAATTGTTCTATCTATACCTTAACTGTGGTGGTGGGTACAGGTACCCACACATGTGATACTAATGCACACAACCAAATCCGGACAAACAAAGGAGTACAAATAAAACTGGGAAGCCTGAATAAAATGAGAAGATTGTATCAATGTCAATATTCTGGTCTTGGCCAGGTGTGTTGGCTCACGCCTGTAATTCCAGCAGTTTTAGAGGCTGAGGCAGGAGGATGACATAAGGCCAGGAGTTTCAGACCAGCCTAGGCTACATAGTGGGACCCAAATTCTACAGAAATAAAAAAATTAGTTGGGCATGGTGATGCATGCCTGCAGTCCTAACTATTCAGGAGATTGAGGTAGGAGGATCGTCTGAGCCTAGAAGTTTGAGATTACAGCAAGCTATGATTATACCACTGCCCTCCAGCCTGGACAACAAAGGGAGACCCTGTCTCTTAAAACAAACAAACAAACAAAAACTGGTCAGGACATTGTAATACAATTTTACAAGATGTTACCATTGAGGGAAACTGTGTACCATGGTTTGAATAAGATTTGTCCCTGCCAAAACTTACGTTGAAATCTTTATTTCCAGTGAAGCAAGGTTGTAAGATGGAGCCTTTAAGAGGTAGGGCCTTGAATAGGAGGGGTCTGGATCATAAGGGCCCCGACTTTGTGGATGGCTTGGTGCTAGTCTTACGGTAGCGAGAGTTATCTCTGGCAAGACTAGATTCGTTCTCTGAGGATCAGATTAGTTCCTGAGAGAGTGGGTTGTTAAAAAGCCAGAATAGCCTTTAGTTCTCCTCCTTCACGTGTCCATTTCCCTTTTGATCTTCCTCCATGTTGTGATGGCACCATGCTTCTTGAAATTCCCAGCCAGCAGAGCAGTGAACTACAAAACCCTTTATTAATTACCTAGCCTGAGGTATTCTGTTACAGAAACACTAAATGGACTAAGACACTGAGTAAAGATACATAGAATTTCTATTATTTCTTACAACCATATGCAAAACCATAATTATCACAAAATTAAAAGTTTAGTTTTTTTTAAAGTGACATTAAAATTGTGGCCTTCAAACTCTTTTTGAGCATTGGTAGCAACTTTCCTACACATGAAACATTAACCGAAATCCAGGCATCCTTTTTGATGATAACATGAAAAAATAGTTTTAATATCCTATGCTTTTACAAATAATTGTCAGTGTCCACTTGAAGTGCTGGACTAAGAAGGCCAAATACAATGGGAGAATGCCACAGTGATGTCTGCCAATGGGCACGGTAGACATTTGTACTTCATATTTGCTATATCTGTGGTTAAAGAAAATGGCAGGGGAATATCCAGGCCTCTACACCCTCTCACCTATGGCTTCCTGAAGAACTGTTTGAAAATCAATAGCTAAAAGAAAATACTAACTCAAAATTTGATATGAAAAACCTGTTTTACTGGTATATTCTACTTGTCCAAAGGACAAACTGAGAATATTTCTTACTCTTGCAAAAAATAGTGTTAAAGCTTGCTGTAATTAATAATCAGTAACAAAATCCTAGGCTGGACATGGTGGCTCACATCTGTTATCCAACAATTTGGGAGGCCAAAGTGGAAGGACTGCTTGAGGCCAGGAATTTGAGACCAGCCTGGGCAAAAAAGCAAGACTCTGTATCTACAATTTAAAAAAAAAAAAAATTAACCAGGTGTAGTGATGTGTGCCTGTAGTACCAGTTAATTGGGAGGCTGAGGTGAGAGGATCACTTGAGCCCGAGTCTGAGGTTACAGTGAACTACGATAGCACCACTATACTCCAGTCTGGGCAAGAGAGCAAAACCCTGTTTCTAAAAAAAAAAGTAAATAAGTAAAACAAAAATAAGTAAACAACTTTTATTAAAAATCCTGCAAACAAATTTATTTATTTATTCTTGAGATAGAGTCTTGCTCTGTTGCCCAGGCTGGCATGCAGTCGTGCAATCTCTGCTCACTGCCACCTCCACCACCCAGGTTCAAGCAACTCTCCTGCCTCGGTTTCTCAAGTAGCTAGGACTACAAGGGTGTGCCACTAAGCCCAGCTCATTTTTCTATGTTTAGAAGAGACAGGGTTTCACCATGTTGGCCAGGCTGGTCTCGAACTCCCGACCTCAGGTGATCCACCCACCCCAGGCCTCCCAAAGTGCTGGGATTACAGGCTCGAGCCACTGCGCCCAGCCCCATTTATCTTTCATTTACTTAACTTATATATACCATTAGGCTTAATCATTATTACTTTTTTTGGCTTTCTTTTTTTTTTTTTTTGAGACAGAGTCCTGCTGTGTCACCCTCGCTGGAGTGTGGAGTACAGTGGTGTATTTCGGCTCACTGCAACCTCTGACTCCTGGGTTCAAGAGATTCTCCTGCCTCAGCCTCCTGAGTAGCTGGGACTACAGGCGTGCCATCACATCCAGCTAATTTTTGTATTTTTATTAGAGACAGGGTTTCGTCATGTTGGCCAGGCTAGTCTCGAACTCCTGACCTCAAGTGATCCACCCACCTCGGCCTCCCAAAGTGGCCTCCCAAAGTGCTGGAATTACGTGCATAAGCCACCTCCCCTCGCGTTTTTTTTTTTTTTTAAGACAGTTACACTCTTGTTGCCCAGGTAAGTACTATAGCACAATCTTGGCTCACTGCAACATCCACCTCCCATGTTAAAGCAATTCTCCTACCTCAGCCTCCCAATAAGCTGGGATTACAGGTGCCCATCACCATACCCAGCTAATTTTTGTATTTTTAGTAGAGATGGCGGTTCATCATGTTGGCCAGGCTGGTCTCGAACTCCTGACCTCAAGTGATCCACCCACCTCAACCTCCCAAAGTGCTGGGATTACAGGCATGAGCTACTGCACCTCACCATTTTCAGCCTTTAAATAACCAAATAAGAGCATGATTAAAACAAAGTTGGCAATTATTTTATTCTGTAATTCTTTCTTTTCTTCCCCCGTCCCCTGCCCCCGATTGAGATGGAGTTTCACTCTTGTTGCCCAGGCTGGAGTGCAATGGCGCCATCTCGGCTTCCTGCAACCTCCACCTCCCAGGTTCAAGCAATTCTCCTGCCTCAGCCTCCCAAGTACCTTGATTACAGGCACTTTCCACCATGCCCAGCTGATTTGTTTTATGTTTTTAGTAGAGAAGGGATCTAACAATGTTGGCCAGGCTGGTTTCAAACTCCTAACCTCAAGTGACCTGCCTACCTTGGCTTCTCAAAGTGCTAGGATTACAGGCATGAGCCACGACGCCCAGCCTATTCTGTCATTCTTTAATCTCAAATAAAACAATGTCCTCAACTCTCCTTCAAGTATGCTTTCTGTCACTACTGTGAATCCATTTCTTTCATACTAGAAAACTTGAGACTTTTCTTCTTTCCCTCTCTAAAAACAACATGCATCAAATCTAATTAATAGAATTTAAACAAATCTTTCTGATGGTACTGTCTACATTTTATTATCTTAGACCTGGGCAATGAATACTTCTCTAAGTAGTTTCCTTCCCTATTCTAACTTGGCCTTTAAATCACTGGTTCCCAAACATAGATCCACAACTCTTACTTTTCATATACCTGGGGAGAGGAGTAGAAAATGATAGATTCCTAGGCCTGACCCTAGAGATTCTCATATAGTAGGTTTGAGTTGTGGCCTGAATGTCTTATCAGAAAACTAAAAGGGCATTCACACTAGTGCTCTATTTTAGAATTACTTGTTACAACATTGGACAGAATATTATACTTCAAAGCCCACTGGTTTCCTCATAACTTTGCCCTACTCAAAAAAGTGTAGTTCACAGTAATTTCAGTCAAATTCCTAATCTTGACATTACATCAGGTTACCGTGTTTCATACTAATAATCCAATCTATAACCCCATTGATTATGCAAGTCTTTTTGCTACTGTTGGCATCTCCTTGCTCATTCCTCATTAGTAAAAGAAAATTTACTAATTTTCTTTTCCTTTTCTTTCCCACCCAATAAAAATCATATTAGACTTTCAAGAACCAATGCTTCATTGACTCCTTCCCAATTTTTTTGTGGCACATTTGTGCCACAAAACTAGCTTTGAGATATCTACTAGATCAACCTCCTAAAGGCTGTTTCCTCAGCTGTTAATAACAATTTGACTAGTCTTGATCTCAAAAGACTGCTCCAGCTATGAAACTTGTTCCAAACTAATGTCTTCCCTTCTTAACCTCCTAAAGAATACACTACTTACATTAACTACTGGTTTATATTTTGACAGACATTATTTCAAAACAGCTGTTAAATGTATAGCTTCCACAATTAGGTCATCTATTTAACACCAGACCAAGAACTGATATTTTCTATATTGCCTCTCAAAACCTGTAATTCAGTGGGTAAGATACCCACCTAAATTATTCTTTTTATTTTATTTATTTATTTATTTTTCTGGGTTCGTGTCAATTGGGTAAATTATTCTTGATTAAACCACAATTTCCTTTTTTCGAACACATTCAATCCCTCCTCATTCCTTTAAATGAATATGAAAAAATGAAACCTGCCACTGACTAACGTTACTAATGTAGTTGTCCCCCAAGCTCAGTCCTCCCCATTATTGGTCTCCCATCAATGTTGGATCCAATCTTTCATTTCTGTTTGATTTACTATTCCCACTCAAATCTTTCAGATGTGTATCTATAATATCTGCCATCACTTCAAAAATCAAGCCTTCAAAATGAAACTTTCTTTTCTACACACCTTCTTTCATTCTATTTTTTAATCAGTATTGCCATTCTCTTCAATCTTTCTTTCCTTCCAGTCTCCTATTATATCCAGTCAACCATTTGTGCCTCACCAATCATTTGTGCCTCCCCAGTGTTTAAGATTCATTCCGGATGGGCGCGGTGGCTCACGCCTGTAATTCCAGCACTTTGGGAGGCCCAGGCGGGCGGATCACGAGGTCAAGAGATCGAGACCATCTTGGCCAACATGGTGAAACCCTGTCTCTACTAAAATCACAAAAATTAGCTGGGTGTGACGGTGTGCGCCTGTGGTCCCAGCTACTTGGGAGGCTGAGGCAGGAGAATTGCTTGAACCCAGGGAGTGGAGGTTGCAGTCAGCAGAGATAGCGCCACTACACTCCAGCCTAGCTCTGTCTCCAAAAATAAAAATAAAATAAAATAAAAAAAGACTCATTCCTTCTCAGCCTCCATGGCCCTTAACTACCATCATCTTTATCTGAAAAACCCAACTTAGCTGAATAACCCACAAATGAACAATCTTTTCAATGAGCAACTATCAAGATCTAAGTAATTTGTCTCTAAAGAATGGAATTCTTAGTATTGTTTAAGCATTTCCCTCTTCCCTCAGATTACAACAATTATTCTATTATTTTAAAATAAAATCAATTCAAAGTCATTCATTTAACATATTTGAGCATATACTATGAGCATATACCATGTTCTAGATACTGCTCTAGGTGCTTGGGAATGGGCAATGAATAAAATTACATTGCTCTTATGGCACCTGAAATGACCTATGGCAATCGAATATAATCAAGGGTACCTTAAAGAGTCTTGCTCTGTCCCCTGGGGTGGAGTGATCTCAGCTTTCTGCAACCTCTCACTCCCAGGTTCAAGTGATTCTCCTGCCTCAGCCTCCCAAGTAGCTGAGATTACACGGACTTGCCACAACCTGCTAATTTTTGTAATTTTTTTGAGACAAAGTCTCATTCTGTTACCAGGTTGGAGTGCAGTGACACGATCTTGGCTCACTGCAACCTCTGGCTCCCAGGTTAAAGTGATTCTCCTGCCTCAGCCTCCCGAGTAGCTCAGACTACAGGCATGCACCACCACGCCCAGCTAATTTTTTTGTATTTTAACTAGAGACAGGTTTTCACCATGTTGGCCAGGATGGTCTCGATCTCTTGACCTCATGATCTGCCCACCTTAGCCTCCCAAAGTGCTGGGATTACAGGTGAGAGCCACCATACCTGGCCTTAATAGAGATGAAGTTTTGCTATGTTGGCCAGTCTGGTCTCGAACTCCTGACCTGAAGTGATCCACCCACCTCAGCCTCCCAACATGCTGGGATTACAAGCATGAGCCATCATGCCCAGCCTTAGAATAGTTTTCTTAAAGTAGCTGCCTTTGATTAATGACTTGTTTATTCTCATTACTCAAGAATTAGTCCTTTTTATGTATCAATAGAAAACTACAAAAATTTTCAAATGCTTTAATTCAAATTATCAAACAGTCCCTCTTTAGCTATGTGATCCTAGGAAATGCCTCAGTCTTAGACCACATGCAGTGGCTCATGCGTGCAATCCCAGCACTTTGAGAGGACGAGGTTGGTGGATTGCTTGAGCCCAAGATTTAGGGACTAGCTGGGGCAACATGGTAAAACCTCATCTCTTTAAAAAAAAAATTAGCCAGGTATGGTGGTACAGGGTCCCAGCTACTTGGGAAGCTGAGGTGAGAGAACTGCTTGTGCCCATGAGGTAGAGGCTGCAGTGAGCTGAAATCACGCCACTGCACTCCAACCTAGGTGAGTGAGACCATGTCTCAAAAAGAAAGAAAGAGGAAAAAGAAAACAGAAATGTTTCAGTCTCAGCTAGGCATGATGGCTCATGCCTGTATCCCAGCACTTAGGGAGGCTGAGGCAGGTGGATCGCTTGAGCCCAGGAGTTCAAGACCAGCTTGGCCAACTTAGGAAACCCCGTCTCTAAAGAAAATTTAAAAATTAGTCGGACATCATAGCCGGCGCCTGTGGTCCCATCTACTTGGAAGGCTGAGGTGAGAGAATGGCTTGAACACAGGAGGTGGAGGTTGCACTGAGCCAAGATCACATCACTGCACTCCAGCCTGGGAGACAGAGCCAGACTCTGTAACACACATACAGACACACACGTACGTCTCAGTCCCTCTAGGCCACTCAGGAAAAAAATGGGCAAAATATCCGTCCTGTTGTGCAAAGTAATATATGTAGATACACTGTAGATATTTATTAATGTTAGTTGTCTTTTAGAAAATACAAAAATTACATTATCCAATCCAATGATAATAATTTCAATAACAATACTGTTGGCCACTAAGCAAATGCTGAAAGAAAAGCAACTCTATTACTGTATTTGAATAGTTATCTTAATATTTCAGATGTATTTAAAATATTTACTATAAAAATCTTAAGACTAAAGTAAGAGTAGGCTTAATTCCTAAGTACTTAACAAACTCATAAAATCAGTAAGGGACCAAAATTAATTAAATATATATATATGTAAATACTTTCAAGTTTAAACAGTTTTACTTCTACAGTATTTTCCTGTCTTTTAACTCCAAGACTTACAATATCCCAAGATCAGCTTCCTCCTCTTCATACAGTAATGTAAACAGAAGAAAAAAACCTGGAAATGGGAAGACTAGTATAATACAACTAGAGAGTTGAGCTTAAGGAAGGAAAATGTCTACGCATTCATACACAAAAATGAACTACGAAGTTAATAGATCTACATCTCCAATAAGAAAAATAGTATGCAAACACACATGAGCTTTTAGAGTAGCTTGTCTTGAACTTCAAAAAAGCACACAATCTCCAAAAAATTTTAGAATACAGGCAAAAATAAAGTATCAAGAATGAGGTTGGTGAACACAATGAGTCCTATAAGGGACCAACACATTTGCCATGAGACAGACTTCCAGCTTCATTGTAAGGTTGAGCTGGGAGGACTGCTTGAGCCTAGGAGTTAAAGACCAGCAAGGGCAACATAGTGAGACCCTAACTCTACAAAAAAAAATTTTTTTTTTTTTTTAATTAGCCAGACATGGTGGCATGGCGCCTATAGTCCCAGTTACTTGGGAGGCTGGGGTGGGCAGATCGCTTGAGCCTGGGAGATCAAGGCTATCGTAAGCCATGATCATGCCACTGCACTCCAGTCTGGGGGGGCGACAGAGTAAGACCCTGTCCCAAAAAAAAGAAAGCGGAGGGAGCTTTCTGCAAAGGGATTATATAGAAATGAAAAACAATCCACATACAGACAGCTGATCAGCCACTCCTAAAACCCATTGGAGTATGAGGAAATTGCTGTGTGTAGCTGGGGACTGAACTAGAAATGGTTTTCCCAAAATCCTTAATGAACTATTTACTTTAGGAGGTTGAGGTATCAATTTTAAACGTCTGTAAGTGAAATTTTAAGCTATGCCAACATAACCTCCTTTGAAATATAACTTTCATCATCATTCTATATCAATTTAAACGATAAATATATCAGTTTCTCACAATTATTCTCAAAGTAACTACACAATAAAACAGCATTTATCTCTTGGTACAACCATATTACATCCATGAGATTTGCCAGTTTTAACATACAAAGATCAAACAGTTGATAGATTAATGTATAGCTAACAGATTAATACTAATATACAGCAAATACGTTACTGTATACCAATTACGGGCTTAAATTTGAAAAACCACATAATCTGACTCCAGTGATATTAACCAACACAATTATCAGTTATTCCCCTTAGGAAGCAGTATGTGCAAGATGAACAAGACAAAATTGATAGCTACTATGATGCTTTTACATAAGAAGACACTCAACTATCTGCCACTTAATTTAATCTAGTTTATAGTATTATTATCAGAGTTCAAAAGATCCCTCAAAAATAATTTAAATCTCACAAGATAACAAAGGAGTTTGGATTTTGATATGTTCTAGAAGCACATGAAATCTGTTATTTCATCTAGTACAGTCCTATAAATCCCACTGGATAAACCAGAGTCAGATCCTGAAGTCCCATTTTTAGATTTCCATGAGACGACATGATCAAGAGTTACAGTATATATAACTGGATCCATCCCCTTTTGAACTAAAGAAATATAAATTTACACATATACAAAAGAGACTAGATGTCTGTGAGTTCATCAAAGTCAAGTTAACAAGGAAAATCATGAAAAATATACATCTTCAACACTGTACTTTTAAAATATCCTTATCAATTTTTTAGTTTCAAGCTGAAATGTATTCTTCGAGTATAGCTCCCCTGACTAGAATTCTAGTTTCTTGTTCCTACATAAACCAGATCAATAATGCATTGTCTACAGTTTTTGGTTTAACATATTTCAAAATAACTTACCTAGATCTTTGTAGAGCAATCTGAATATAGAATTTCTTCTAGATTTCTATTTTTTCCCCATAATCTTTTAGTCACCTTGCCCACACCCTAACCTGACTACAATTTTCTTCAGCATTTGGCTTTAGCAAGCTTTCCAAAGCATTTAACTTAGTTTGCATTTAAACAGTTCTCTCTTCACATTCATTTATCATTGGTTTATGTAATATTTAATAAAATATAAACACATTACAAGTACAATGGAATCAGCCAATTTGGGAACAAACCTATGACTCGACTGTTGGAAGCAGCATAAAGTAGTTTATATTCATTCAATATACACAAACATTAGTATTTTTTTTTTTTTTTTTGAGACGGAGTTTCGCTCTTGTTACCCAGGCTGGAGTGCAATGGCACAATCTCGGCTCACCACAACCTCCGCCTCCTGGGTTCAAGCAATTCTCCTGCCTCAGCCTCGCGAGTAGCTGGGACTACAGGAGCGCAACACCATGCCCAGCTAATTTTTGTATTTTTACTAGAGATGGGGTTTCACCTTGTTGACCAGGATGGTCTCGATCTCTTGACCTCGTGATCCACCCACCTCGGCCTCCCAAAGTGCTGGGATTATAGGCGTGAGCCACCGCGCCCCACCTTCAGTCTTTTTAATAAATATGTTACTTTCATATCTTAAGAATTGGAGGTAAGTAAGCCATGTTCCATATGTCATTCCCCAGTGCAAATTTTTCAGTAGCACTCCTCTTAAGTACATATTCTGTTATTCTGGCATTCAAGGCTCAACCACAACTTGATCCCAATTTGCACCACAACTTGATCCCAATTTGTACTGCTGTAATTTCAATTTAAGCTCCTTTTCCTAATAGCCTAGAGGTTCTGGAAACCAATAAATCATCTTTAAATGGAATATACAGAAACAGTGGACGGAGACTCTGTCACATGACACTGTTCATTTCAGAGACTCCGAAAATAGTGGCCTACCAGGCACGGTTGCTTATTTCAGAGACTCCGAAAATAGTGGCCTACCAGGCACGGTGGCTCATGCCCATAATCCCAGCACTTCGGGAGGCTGAGACAGGTAGATCACCTGAGGTCAGGAGTTCAAGACCAGCCTGGCCAACATGGAGAAACTGTGTCTCTACTAAAAATACAAAAAATTTAGCCAGGCGTTGTAGTGGTCTCCTATAATCTCAGTTACTCAGGAGGCTGAGGCAAGAAAATAGATTAAACCCAGGAGGCGAAGGTTGCAGTGAGCCGAGATCATGCCATTGCACTCCAGCCTGGGCAGCAGAGCAAGACTCTGTCTCAAAAAATAAATAAATAAATAAATAATAAAAATAAATAAATAAAGAGAAATGTCCAATATGATTTCTCGGAAAAGTATAAAGCACCAAGAGCCAGGACCTAAATTTCAAACCTTGATTAACCACTATGTAACTCTACAACCTTGGGAAAACCATTTAACCTCTCTGGAGCTCAGTCTCATAAAATAAAAGCAGAGAACTCAAACACAAAAATCAGCTGCAGCCAGTACTAAAATGCAGATTCAAGGACCAACTCTAAAGATGTGATTATATTGGTCTGGAAAGGGGCCCAAGAACGTTCATTTTAATATAATTCATGAGGTCCCTCGGCCACAATGAGAAAAAAATAACAAAAAGATCTCTTAGGTCAATTCTAACTGTAGATTCTTCACTTCAGTCAATAAGGTGCTTCTTTACATGTCCAGGAGGGGAGTTCTGGTCCAAAAGAAAATCCTTTCATTCATCATGGGGCTTTTGTGTCTTTCACCATACCCTTAAGTTTAAACACTGAGATAAGATTTAGCAGTACTACAAACTGAACTTTCACTAATCTGTTAAGACATATTTACAAACAGTCAATTCGAATTATTTTTTAAAGCACCTACTGCTTAGTATCCACTGTATTTCATAAATCTTCATTGTTTTGAAATACAATTATCTTAATTTTCTCAGAAAGAAATTGTAAATTTTAAAGAATATAATCAGCAAAATTTTCTCCTCCTGCTGTCTGAAAATTGCCAAAGAAATTATCATTCAAATTCACTTCCAATATTTTGCTACCACTGAAAGAAAATACATCAAACTGCTGAGTCTTATTACAATGTAATAAAAGTCTGTTTTCCTATTTATTTTCCTTCTCTTGTCTATCTTAACCTGAGTATGTATTTCTTTTATTACAAGGTTTTTGAAACCATATATCGCCTCACGCCTATAATCCCAGCACTTTGGGAGGCCGAGGCGGGTGGATTACGAGGTCAAGAGATCGAGACCATCCTGGTCAACATGGTGAAATCCCGTCTCTACTAAAAATACAAAAAAAAAAAAAAACATTAGCTGGGCATGGTGGCGTGCGCCTGTAGTCCCAGCTACTCGGGAGGCTGAGGCAGGAGAATTGCTTGAACCCAGGAGGCGGAGGTTGTGGTGAGCCGAGATCGCGGCATTGCACTCCAGCCTGGGTAACAAGAGCGAAACTACGACTCAAAAAACAAAAAGAAACCATATATCACTTTGCCCTGAAGTTACAGATGTTTCATGCTCTGCTGTATACCATCTGTATATATACCATCTCACCAACCTCCTTTTAAAAAGCATTAATTTGCATGTATGTGAAAAAGAACCTATCTCAATGTTTTTTTGAGACGGAGTCTCACTCTGGTCAACCAGGCTGGAGTACAATGGCTTGATCTCGGGTCACTGCAACCTCTGCCTCCCGGGCTTTAGCAATTCTCCTGCCCCAGCATCCCAAGTAGATGGGATTACAGGTGCCTGCCACCACACTTGGCTAATTTTTTGTATTTTTAGTAGAGATAGGGTAATGGATTTTTTTTTAACGGAGAAAGCGGAGTATCATAAGAAAGATGTTTTCAGCCCTTAGAAACTAAGCTGCTGGCATTAGCAAATCATAAATCTAAACAATACAAATGTAACTCAAGACTCATTTAGCAATAGTTCTTTTTTTTTTTTTTTTGAGACGGAGTTTAGCTCTTGTTACCCAGGCTGGAGTGCAATGGCGCGATCTCGGCTCACCGCAACCTTCGCCTCCTGGGTTCAGGCAATTCTCCTGCCTTAGCCTCCTGAGTAGCTGGGATTACAGGCACGCACCACCGTGCCCAGCTAATTTTTTATATTTTTAGTAGAGACGGGGTTTCACCGTGTTGACCAGGATGGTCTTGATCTCTTGACCTCGTGATACACCCGCCTCAGCCTTCCAAAGTGCTGGGATTACAGGCATGAGCCACCGCGCCCGGCGCAATATTTCTAAAGACTAAATAAGGAACTAGAAGCGCAACTTTTTTGTATGTGTTCTGGATTTCAAATTAGATCAGCATCGAGGAAACAATTTAAATCCCATTTCTGTGGAAAACTACATGGGAATATTATCCATATACTGTCTAACTTATCTATACTTTTCTTCCTTAAAATTTTATTTGTTGTGATTAAAAAAGCAGCCCATATGCATTTCGAAAAAATCAGAAGAGAAAAAGCAAAAAAATGAATCTCCCACAAACCCAATTATCCATGAACAAATCAGTTAAAACCCCTGGTATATATGGACATGTATGTACCCAAGAAAAGAAAAAATTTAATTTTTTTGTTTTTGTTTTTTTTTTTTTGAGACGGAGTTTCGCTCTTGTTACCCAGGTTGGAGTGCAATGGCGCGATCTCGGCTCACCGCAACCTCCGCCTCCTGGGTTCAGGCAATTCTCCTGCCTCAGCCTCCTGAGTAGCTGGGATTACAGGCATGTGCCACCATGCCCAGCTAATTTTTTGTATTTTTAGTAGAGACAGGGTTTCACCATGTTGACCAGGATGGTCTCGATCTCTTGACCTTGTGATCCACCCGCCTCGGCCTCCCAAAGTGCTGGGATTACAGACTTGAGCCACCGCGCCCAGCCGAAATTTAATTTTTTTAATTAAAAAAAAAGAAAAGCCTTGCTGTGTTTACAACCAACAGAGTAAAAACTTTATTCAGGCAAGAATCATCAATAGATGCTAAATCCTGAAGAAGAAAGTTTAATGAGGAAGAGGATATTTATACAAATCTCAAAGTATCCACAAATTAATTAGTTATGTCAAAATGAAAAACATCAACTATACAACAGAGAAACTACTCAACACCCTAACCAAGTTATCAAAATGGACATAACGATAAAGGGCAAACAAACAGATGACACAAAAACAACTATTACTAATCTAGTATTCCAGCCAAAAATGGACAATCTGAATAATGAAGAAAGCTTAAGACAAAGCCAAACTGAGGAGCAATATATAAATAAGCCTTCCAATGTCATAAAAGACAAAGACAGAGGAACTGTCCCAGATTAAGAGACTTAAGGGACAAGAGAACTAACTGTAATTTGTGATCTTGGATTGGCTATAGCACTGAAAAAAATGCTAATAAAGGACATAATAGGGACAATGGGTAGAACTAGAATATGGACCATGAAATATTACATCTTTGTTAAACTTCCTAAATTTGACAACTACTCTGGCTACTTAGGAAAACATGCGTGTTCTTAGGAGATGCATACTTCAGTACCAAAGGCGGTAAAGGGGTGAAAGGCTGAAAACCACTTTCAAATGGTTCAGGAAAAAAACAGGTGTATACATAAACAGAATAATATAGCAAACAGCAAAATGTCGCAAGGCAGGTGATCTTGGTACAGGGTATGAGAGAGTTACTTCCAATCAAGTAACTTCTCCATAAATTTTAAATAATATTAAGGTTAAAACAAAAAAAAAATCTTGGTTTTTTTAGCATTCCTCAACACGTGTGTGGCAATTTTTAAATTAAAAATTGAATCAGTTCGATATATCAATTATTTAGTTTTGGAAGCCCTCCCAAGTATCTCTGAACATCCGTGGAACAAGGTGGTTGTTTTTCAGGAGAATTAAAGGTGTCTTTCTCTTGCTTTACATCTGAGAAATTCCACTCTACACACCATAAACACCCACCCCATCACCATCTCCTTAACTAGTCTCAGATAATTAGAGGGGATCAAGATGGTGAATAGCAGCTCTTTGACACCTTGCCAATTCCTGTGAGGCCCATCTGTACTTTCTTCAAATAAATTATGTGAGATTTCCCTATAGCCTTATAACAAATCCTTTATTTAAGCTGGCTAGAGCTGATTTCTGTTCCTTGCATCCAAAAAACCCTAAAACAGCAAGCTTTTAAGAAGGCAAAATAAACTCTGGGTTCTCTCAAAGCAGGGAGAGTCTTCTCTCTCTTTGTATCCATGATGTCAGGAAAGTAAGAGCTAGTCAAATTCATCTTTTGTCTGTGCTTCAAAAATATTGTTTTGGTGAAGGCTTAACTAATGATGTAAAATGTAATAAGGCTGTGTCAAGGCAACCAATTAAGCAGCTTCATTTAAAGAGAAGCAGAGACTTATTTTCTGAGTAAGAGTTACTATGTATCAGACAAACCTCAGACCCTCATTTATGGCTATTGGACCACAAACCTAACCATTCAAATTAGTCACATCATGAATCTTCCCATCTCAACCACTTGATTAAAGAGGAAATGGGGTTTTCAAATTCCTGAACGCTTTCTTTAAATGTTGTATAAAGAAAGATGGTAAGAGGAACTCAAGATACCTCTCTGTAAACTCAAAAATAGAAACAATTACACATATTAGTCTGTGAAATAAGAAAAACAAAAATACTAGAAGAGTGTATCTTTCTCATACATGTGGAACCTCTGAAAGACCCAAACTGGTTTTCCTGACAATATCCTAAGTGGTAATGGTTAATTCTTTGCAACATATTCCTCACTTTTTACTAAAAACCACTGACACTAGGTTTCATCTTAGGCCAAACAGTAAGGAGAACAGAAAAACGTATTTGATCTGTTTTTTCGTTTTGTTTTGTTTTGAGAGTCTTGCTCTGTCGCCAGGAAGTGGCGTGATCTCGGCTCACTGCAATCTCCGCCTCCCAGGTTCAAGCGATTTCCCTGCCTCAACCTCTCGAGTAGCTGGGACTACAGGCCCGCACTACCGTGCCTGGCTAGTTTTTTGTATTTTAGTAGAGACGGGGTTTTACCATGTTAGCCAGGATGGTAGTGATCTCCTGACCTCGAGATCTACCCACCTTGGCCTCCCAAAGTGCTGGGATTACAGGCATGAGCCACTTCGCCAGGCCTAATCTTAAGCTTATTTAACTCAAATAAGTTTAAAATAATTTATAAGGGTAAATATTTTAAGGCTTCAAATAGAAATTATTTTAAATACCCTATGAAAACAAAAGTCAACATAAATGAAAAAATTTAAACATTTTTGGTCTCAGATAAAACATGAGACAACATAATTACATGAACTTTATTTTTTATTTATTTTTTTGAGATGCAGTTTCACTCTTGTCCCCCAGGATGGGTGGAGTGCAATGGCACAATCTTGGCTCACTGCAACCTCTGCCTCCCAGGTTCAAGCAATTCCCCTGCCTCAGCCTCCCAAGTAGCTGGGATTACATACTCCCGCCACCATGCCCAGCTAATTTTTGTAGCAGAAACGAGGGTTCACCATGTTGCCCAGGCTGGTCTCGGATTCCTGACCTCAGGTAATCCACCCGCCTCAGCCTCCCAAAGTGCTAGGATTACAACCATGAGCCACCACGCCCGGCCAGGTGAACTTTAAAATTATAAATACCCAAACCAAAACGAACTCAATCCACTATCATATCCTAGACAGGCGTGACCTTCTTAAACGCTGCAACCAACTTGGATATTACACAGGTGTGATTACACAATATTATCTTTCTCAATATTAAAATTCAGTACCAAGAATTTTTTTTTTTATCTTTTGGTTACTATTTACTTTTTTCTGAGACAGACTCTCACTCTATCACCCAGGCTGAAGCACAGTGGCACAATCTCAGCTCACTGCAACCTCTGCCTCCTGGGTTAAAGCAATTCCCCTGCCTCACCCTCCCAAGTAGCTGGGATTACAGGCACCCACCTCCACACCCAGCTAATTTTTGTAATTTTTAGTAGAGATGGGTTTTCTCCATGTTGGCCAGGCTCATCTTGAACTCCTGACCTCAAATGATTCACCCCCTTCCACACCCCCCGACCCTTCCCCCCGACACCCCGCACCTTGGCCTACCAAAGTAGTGGGATTACAGGTGTGAGCTACTGTGCCCAGCCTATTTTTAATAATTAATATCTGCTACGTCTTAGTCTTCTGAAGGAATATTTCTTCCTTTGGATTAACTCTAAATTAAGCAACCTAAGAGCTGGTAAGAAATTACCTCTCTGTCCAATTGTTGTAAAAATAAAGCTACACAAATCACTGCTTATCACGTTGACCTGCATGCAGATCCTTTCTAAGCCCAGATTTCATATTTGAAACAGTTTTGAAATACAAAATATTTTAATTAAAAATGATGAACAAGTAGTTATTTACTCATTAATTTATATTATAGGTTAATTATTTACTCATTAAAAGGCATAATGTCTGTTATGATGGCATCTTAATGCAACACATCAAAAAAGAATTCTTTGTTGACCTGTTGCATTGAAAATGTCCAACGCCCCCAAAAGCTTAAATAGTTTTGGTAAATAACCAAATGAGATTTCCAATAAAACTGTAAAATTCACCTAACAATAAAAAAAGTTTTTATGTCCAAAAATGAAATCCAATTATGATCTGTTCGTGAGGGAAAAAAGAATTGATTTCATATCAAGTGAAAATGTGTTATCTAGTGAAATATAAGACCAACTGCTTTTCCTGACTTTTCCTAACTCTGATTTAAGTAAAAAGCATCCTAGTTACCAATAATTAATAAACTTCTCTTATCCTTAAAGACACAAATTAAGATCTAATTAACTTAATCTGGGTCACCTTCATTTGATTTTTAATGTCGAACTTAGCATGGAAGTTCACAGTAACAAAAACCAATTTGTTTGCATCGTAATATGGTTAATTACTATCTCTTGCAATTGCTATTAAACAAATTACATTAAGCCTTCGCTGAAACGATATTTTGAAGCATAGACAAAAGACGAATTTGAGTATTTTTATACAGAGTAAAACACTCAAATTTTATACTATATAAAGTAAAATACTCCTATTTCATATTATATAAAGTAAAATACTCCTACTTATTTTAGATAAAGTAAAATACTCATTGTTTAATAGCAAGATTTTTAAATACCATCCACTTCCAGTTTAGTGTAGAAAACTATTTCAACAACAAATATTGTTCCTCCATATTAAGTAAATTTTTAGGTAATACAAAAATTATCCTTTCAACGTCAAGAAAAAAATAAGGCTCCTCCCGACATTTGCACATTACAAACAGCTAAATCTGAGCCACTTCAATTTTAAACCCAGCCTAAAACCCAGTAACATTCATACAGTAATAGTTCAAATAGTATACCTCTTGTTAATTTGCCAGTGAACACAGAAAGTAATTTTACTATAAAGTAAAAATAATTCTATTTTCAATATTAAAAAGTCTCATAATCCATCATGAAATTGGGGGAAAACTGTATTCTCACAGAATACAAGTATTTAACATTTATTCTAACATGTAACAGGGAACAGTCCCTGATCACCCTACATATTTGAGATATAAATGTGTTTGCTTAAACAAAAGCTTCACATCCAAGAAATAATTAAGCACCTACCATCTGCTAAAAATAAATTCTTTGTAGATAAAAGCGATTACACATTATTAAAATATTTTAAAAATAGTAAACATACAATAGCATCTGTTGAGAAAACTGCATACTAGTATTTCCTAACCCGTTTTGATAGCTCTTCAACGTTCTGTTGGTTTTATACATTTTAAACATACTATGGTTGTACGAATACAGAGCTGTTAGGGTTTACATAAAGCATACCTTTAAACATTAAACCACAGTTTCTTAATGAGATTGAAGAATGAAAATGAGTATATTATTCTTGGAAATTAAGAAGCCAATTTAAGAAATTATAATTTCCCTAAGACCACTAAAATATGTAGAGGGGAAATTTTTTCTCCTATTAATTAGCTGTTCTTCCTACTTCCTCAATAGATTCAAGAAGTCCTAGAGCTTACTGGGGGCATATACGGCAAAGATTTCTTGTTGGAAGCTGTGAGGAATTCAGACAAGCCAAAATTGTAGGACAGTTATCAGTCTTACAGAGTTGATGGGAAATGGAGACCTGTCAATGTTCTACACTTAAACTGGGATCAGAGAGATCCTTTCATTTACACTAACAACAAAAGGGAAGTATGATCAAAATGTAAGCTCTAAAAATAAAATTTACTCTCCAATTACATTATAGTTTTCTATAAATCCACTTAAACAGATAAACAACTAATCCTTCAAACTCAGCTATCCTAAAAACAAAGACCATTTGACTAGTTTCCCCCAAGGGACCAAATTGTTTCAAAACTCTCTAGGAACAAAAATTATGCCTAACCTTTTAATAAATTTGCCTAGAGAATCCTAACTTAAAACATACATAGTCAGTTAGCAAAAAACAAACATTTATAGCCCTGTTATTTATAAAGTAACCATTCAAAATAAGGTACAATACTTAAAAAAAAAAAAAAAAAAAAAAGCCAGTCTCATTTTACAGGAACTAAAATATCAAAAAAACAAAAACAAAAACCACCACCACCAACAAAAAGAAACAAACAAAACCTAAAGCAGTAAAGCAAGCCAATATGCAGAAAGCTAGTAAACTGAAGGCAGTTTTTCCTATAATTTCTAACTTGGTATTTTTCATTTGAAGCTAAATAAGTTCAATTGCTTTGTCTGTCTAGACCTGACTAAGGTCTCTATGAAGAAAAACATTGGGCACAGGCAGTGTTCCCTCCTATAGATACATAAATCAAATTTATAAGAATACAATGGTTTTGTATATTGAATAGTAAGTTTAAAGTACCAAGCTTCTGAACCACAGACCTTAATCACCTAGTCTTTAAAATAAATGCACAATCTTTACACAGCAGTGAAAGACCTGGACTTACATACTCACTCAGATCAAAATACAAATGAGTACTGACCCCAAACCCTATACAAACTCGTCCACTACCCACCAACATTTCACTTTATAATAAAATATTTCAAAAATTCTAAGTAAGGTTGTGTGCTCAGTCTTCCATGATGAAACCTACTGGTATGTAGAAAATCTCTGAGCCAGTTATTTCTCTAATTATTTCGTAGGCTAGAACCTTACCACAGTCACCATATGAAGTAAATGCTGCTGCAAAATATTTACAATGGAATAAGAGAATCATGAAACGGTGTATACTGTCCAACCTTTTTAAGTACTACTGGATTGAAAGGCAATCGTCTTGCAGTTGCTCCACAATCAGAATGGTTATTAAGTGTCATTAATGGCCCACTCATAGCTCAATGCTTAGTTCAGCCCGAAAAGATAGAACTCCCACTATGAAAGTGAATTCTAATCTTTCACACTTTAAAAAATACAGCTAAATGACACCTGACACTACTTAATTTTCAGTCTCAGTCTATAAGATTCTGAAAATAGCATAAAATGGATTCGAGACCCTATTATGGTAATGTTTTTATTTAAGGTCTATTAAAACAGACTAAATTCCACAATCCCATAATAGGTAAATGGGCATGTTTGGGGAGGAAAAAAATCAAGAATCAGAGCCTTACTTTTAACTTACATAATGATGATAGTATGCCCTAAGACAATTGTTAAAAGCAGCATGAAGCTTCACTTTACCAAATACACCATCAACTTTGAAAATTCTTAAGGAAAGCTTAAATACACGGGGAAAATGGATGGCAAAATATAATGGCATCTCTACACCCAATGAAGTAACAGGTTTAGGCTTGTTTGTACAGCTCCCTAAAATTTAAGCTGAAACAGAATACAAAAACCAAAATCCACAAAATGGGTCAAGAAGTGGTTGGGAAATGTCTTACTTTAGTTGAAACATTTAATTATACAAAATAGATTGTACTGAGATACTTATTAAACATTTTAATTTACTTTGGCATACTGAATAAAAGATGGCTGAATTGAATCAAACAAAAACTATTATTGGTACCCAAATAATTGTTTTTAATGATGAAAAGCAGCCATCATCGCCACTGAAATTTGCAAAGCTGAGTGTTTTATTTTTTTTTTTCAAAAGTGGAGACATTTAATTTATCTTTCAGGAAAAACGAATCAAATTAATCAACTAAAACACAGCATTGAAATTTGCAGTAAATATCAACACATTTTTGTAACTGGCTCGGGGAAGGGAAAAAAGCCCAGTCTTTTCTTGTAAACATAATAAGCCTGTAATATGCTGCAGACAAATGCACTGCATGGGGTGTGGAGGACCCGAGCTGATTAGATTACCACAACATCAGCCTGGGGCCGCCATTTTTAGAATCTGTAAAGGACAAAAGAGGGAAATTTCAGTTTTTACTCCCCATCTCAGAAATTAAAGGAAAAAGCAGACTATTTTCCAAATAGGTATTCATGTCTCCAGCCCAGAGTTGAATGCACCTCACTTAATTCTATCCAAGGTCTCCAGAACTCTAAACACCTAACCTTATTCACATCTCTAAAAACGGAACAAAATAGGCAAAAAAGGGGTTTACTTTAGAGCTAACTCTAGCGATTTCTCTTTGACTTTAAATTGTATCATTCTTAAGACAGAGCCCAGCAAGGACGGATCTATATGGAGCTAAGGCCAGTGGAAGAGAGCACTCTGGATTGTTTTTTCTCACCCCCACCCCGATTAGCACAGCGAACCGTTTGTTTCTCATCTGTGCCTGCTGCCACAGGGTTTGTGCCAATCCCCTGGTCAAAATAAGCTTTTCTGAAATGAGCCATATTGTGGATCCTAAGGCTCCGACACAGTAAAGGACGGCGGTAATGCAAAAGGAGTGGGGGAGGAGACTGAGAAGGCTGGGTACTGGGGTGACCACCACAGGGGCGGGTTTACCCTCTTCTGGAGAGGATGAGGAGCTAGCTGTCTCGCTCTCCCACAAAGAGAGCTGCCCAGGGCGTTCTTCTTAGCCCTTTCGTATTCAAGTGCACATTATACCAGAGACTGCCCGTCAAGAAATGGAAGAAAATGGGGCCTATATGGCTTTTCAGCACCTCAACAAGACGCGGCTGAGATAAGGGAGCGCTGGCAGCTCCTGGGACCACTTCGACACAAACCCTACCAACAGTCACAAGCCTCCCTCCTCACTAAAGCGGCCTTAACCTGCTGCCAATGAGGAGTGCGCCCCCTCCCTAACTCCTACTCTCAAGGGGGTTTAACTGCCAGTTTCCCCTTCCCCAACCCTAAAACCCGCCATAATGCTCCATTTCTAGGGTCAGGGAAAAGAAAAGATAAATTCGATTTAAGCAAGCAACGTCTCGCCCCGGAAAAGACACCTGAGAGTCAACGTCGGCTCCCCCAGCTTAAGGATAAAGATGAGAAACCTCTCTCCCCCTTGAAACATAACTCCCCCAACCCCGCAAGCCCCAGGAACTCCCACGGAGACGACAGGCACTGACCTGTGATGTTCACACACCAGACACCCGAACCCCGTTATGTGCTCGACCCCCAAGGAGTCTCTCCGCACCTCCGCGAACAGGCGACCCCCAGATAGCAGCCACTGCGGACACAGGACCCGGCTCCACACACCCCCTCCCCAAACAGCAGCGCGCAGCCTCTTCACCAGGATCCGAGGAGTAGGAGAGGGGTCACCCAGAAAGTCAACAGGAACGCAGAGGCAACGGCGAGGCTGCTCGGAGTGTTTATGCCCCCTCTGTTGCAGCTCCCGAACTCAGGCACGGTCTCCGACTCGGCCCCCTACGCCCGCTCAGTGTCACTGCCTCTCACTCTGGGAAAATGGCGTCGACGGCGGCGGCGGCGGCCGCGGCGGCGGCGGCGGCGGCGGCGGCAAGTGTACGGGGCCCGCCCGTCCCGCTCCGCAGGGGCAGAGGGGGAGGGGATGAAGCTGCCCGGCGCCATTTTGCTTGTGGGCTGCCGCCCGCCGTTGCCTCTCCGCGGAGGCTCGAAGATAGCAAACTGGAGGCGGTGAGGGGGACGGAATTTCTTGTCTTTCTGCAACAGATGCACTCAGCAATCCACGGAAGGTTTGAGGAAGTGTCGGTGTTCGGTGGGATTGGTTCTTTCCCCCTTCCCCCCAATGGCCCTCAAGTCTGGATATAGGTGAGCTTGGGCATGCCACTATTGGGTGCACGGACAAGGACAGGGCCTGGGAACGACCTCCATCCCGTCACCCTCCGAAAGTGATACACTTTCTCCCCCTCCCAAACAACCCCAGCTCCGTCTCCGCGTCTCTCTCCCCCTCCTTCCCCAGCCCAGTCTGGCCTCCAGCGCTGGGTGAACCCGGTTGGGGTGTCACTCGACGCCCACTAGGGGCCGAGGAGGCTCCAGTGCGCAGGCTCCGGGCACGGGATAAAAGCGGAGCTGGTGACTCCAGCGCTGTCTCTATGGAGGAGCGAGAAACGGAAGAGGTCGGGGGGAGAAGCAGCAGGAAAAATGCAGCCACCGTCAGCGCCGCCTCCTTGCCACCGTGTTTCGGGGTAAAAAGCTGCCGTTGCCGTCGGTGCAGTTGCCGTTGCAGCCTCCTGTACTTCTCTTGGTCTCGGGGAAGGATTTCCCCACCGGTGGGACATTGTGCCGGGAGGGGAGAGGGAATTACTGTACGTGGCGGTGATTAAACGAGGGAGGGACAGAGATAGTGATCTCGAAGAAAAAAGGGGGAGACCAAAGAATAAAAGGTTTCCCCACTAAAGTGACACGGCGATTACGGCTCTTGTTTTCGGGGTCTTTTCCCGAAATGGTTTCCGTCTTCCCCTTGCCCCGCAGCGACCCGGAGCGCGGAGGGGAGCGGAGTGGGGAGAGGCAGAGGCGATCTTGGCAGCCAATCGGCGCCTGATGTGTCCTGTCGGGCGCGCAGTGGTTGGCTGGCGATGACCTCATCCTGCAGCAGCGGGTGGGGCCAAAGCCGTAGGGGGAGGCTGTTGCAAAGGTAGAGAGGGAGAAGTGACGATGGTGATCGTTGCTGCCGCGGCCGATTTGGAACCCAAGCAGTGGCGAAGCGAATCGCAAGGCTCTTCCCTGACTATTTTCTCCTGTCCCTGCGCGAGGTGAGGGCCCCGGCTCGGCCTCTGCGAAACTTTGGGGCGCTGGCGCGGAGGAGGAGACAGGATTTCTCCCTTGACTTTTGTAACTGCGTCAGGGCAAGATGGCGCTGGGTCTCCTTGGGGCGCGGGGGGAGAGGCACGTCCACCACCGCCGCAGCGCATGTGACCGGGCTGCATTCCTGTGGGGTTTGGCTCCGACCCAGGCCGGGGCGGGGGAGGGGACACGGTTTGGGCGGAGGAGACTGTGGTGCGGTCTGCGTTGGCGGCCCGAAGAGGAAGAGATGACTGTTCGAAAGCGTTCCCCTCCCCCTCCCCCATACGGCAGAACAGCTGTGGCTCCCAGGGGAAAGCCCCCGCAGGACACTCCTCGTGGGGTGTGACGGCTGTTGGAGGAGGTTTGGCGCCCTATTTTCTTATCTGCCTTTCTCCCCGCAGAGTATTACTTACGTAAGGTGGTAGGTCCCTGACATGGGACTCGGAATCTACTAGGAGTCTTCAGGGCCATTGCGAAGCGTAGCGAGGGGAGACTAGCTCCTGGGCGCACAACGTCGAGGAGGATCGATTACTTTCTGAGGAAACAAAGTATTTCCAAAGTTTGGAAACAAATGCAAAGGTGTAAATAACACCCAGGAACACTTTAATTGCTTTTAAAAGGTACAAACAGCCATCTGAATTTAAGGGCCCTTTTCAGACTTTGTTCCTTCTGTACTTCCTATTCCTTATTCCACTTTCCTGTCTGTACATCCTTTAAGAATACAGTTTTGTCGCTGAGATTTGCTTTATTATTTTTTAAAGACATTCTCGCTATGTCGCCTCGGCTGTAGTGCAGTGGTGCAATATCGGCTCACTGCAACCTCCGCCATCCAGGTTAAAGCGATTCTCCTGCTTCAGCCTCCTAAGTAGCTGGGATTACAAGCGCCCGCCGCCATGCCTGGCTAATTTTTTATATTTTTAGTAGAGGGGGCGTTTCACTGTATTGGCCTAACTCTCGACCTCAGGTGATCCTTCCGCCTCTTCGGCCTCTCCAAATACTGAGATTACCGGGCGTGAGCTACCGCACCCGGCCTGCCTTTTTTTTTTTTTTTTTTTTTTTTGGCACTAGGTATTGTTAGTAATACGGAATAAAAGCCATGTTTTAAACTGTAAAGTTGTAGGGCTGTTTTCAGTACTTTTAGTCTGTTTTCTTTCTGTTGCCGTTTTGTGGTTTTTAAAAATAAAAGATGCAATTGTAAGCACTTCTGGTAAATATTCCTTAAGGGTCCTGCATCATTATCAAATATTCAAGCTTAACTTTGAAGCACTTTTGTAGTAGTACAGACTACTTTTTTTAGCTTTTGAAACCTTGATAGGAGAAAATAACCAGCAGTTTTTAAGGGCTATTTTGGTATATCCAGTAAGGCAGACTGTAAGTTTGTTTTTCCCACTTGGGCAAATTAGTTATAGTAGTCAAAAACAAAAGTAGCAAAAAATTTTAAAGGGCTTCTCCTTTTGGGTGGTGTACAGGGTGGGGAGTTATTCAGCAAACACATTTGCAGCTAAAATCCGGCCTACTTCTTGAACACATACTGGGTGCTAGGAGGAAATGATTGCTGGACCGGAAAAGAACCTGAGGTCAAGGTTGTGCTATTTCCTGAAGTCTTAGTTGTAGGCGAAAACAAGATTGGGTTTTTAATTCTTTTGTGTACCTTAAATCCTCACTAGTTTTTGTGGATTTCTTTTTTCAGTTATTAAGCAACTGAATGTGGATGAACTATAAATATTTAGTACAAAGTATGTAATAGGGCCACTCTGAATACAAAGTAAGCATTAAGAACCCTTGAATGTCTTCAAGGGTTACTTTGCTACGTGTAAGATTCCCTCCTTCAGTTTTTATTCCTGCTTACGAAAGGAACTAAATATGAAGTCAGATTTTAACGTAATTTTCAGAATGTTCCTCCCTTCACCGTGCCTTAAGAAAAAGAGGCCATTTTCCAAGCGAATGGAAGCACCCTTGTTCGGTGCGTTTAGTCACCGTGTGTCTTCATTGTTCCTGATTGCCAAATCCAGGAACCTCTTGAGCTCTCAATTTTTCTTGACTGTCCTATGGCATTTTAAATGCTATTAATATTTGAAATCACTTTTCTTTGACTGCCTTCATACATTCATATGTTCTGCCTGGGCAATTTCATTTGGGCCTATTATGTTCCAGTGCCTCTCCAATTTTCACCTCCATCTTAGCTCTGCCAGCTTCAGAGCCACAGGTGAGCAGTATTAAAGTTTACTGGGGACTACAGGCTTTCTGAGCTCAATAAAAATACTAAGCTTGGTACTTGTTGCCTAAGAATTTTCACCCATTCCCTTACAAAGATTACTTGAGTAAATTACCCCAACTTCCTTTTCCTTATTTTTGTCGAAATCATTGTCTCTTAACTTGGGAACATTGCAGTTGGCAATAATCTTACTAGGTTCACATAGCACATCTTCTGATACACTAAAATTAAAATGCACACCATCTCAAAAGTGCTATGCTATTTCATACCTTTGTGCTTTTGTCCTGCTACCTGGAGTGCCTCTTTCTCACTTCTGGGTAACAAAACTTGAGCCTTTTCTTTGCATCTTGAAAACTAAAAAATCCCTACTCTCAAGTAAATGTCATTCTTTACATTGATAACCCAGTCCTAGTGCTTGACACTTGATAGGCATTCAGGTGTACATGGTTTTTTTAGAGATTGACAGGATTAACTGTACAGTCTATCAACTGTAAATACTGGCTTTTAAACTGTTTTGAAAGAGCTCTTTTGATCAACAATTTGGATAAGAGATAAAAGGTTAGGGAGGCTCCAGGCAAGGCAGAAAACTGCTGATGGCCCAGAGATAGTCTGCCCCAAAAAGGTGGGAAAAAGAAGAAGAAAAAATACTGGGCTGGCTATTTTTAAGGAAAAATACTTTAGAGCATTTTTCTTTAATGCCTACTTTTGCTGCAAGCACTGAAGTTTATTGTACATTTGTATTTCTTATTTGGAAAAAAAAAATGGCCTTTGGGGTTTGTTTTGTTTTTTGCTCCTTTGTAAGCACACTGTAAAAGCAGTGTTGTTAGCATCGTCTTTTGAGGTATCAAACATGCTTTCAGTCAGCAAATATCTTTTATATAGCACAAGTCCTAATAAACTAAATTGGTTATCAACCTAATACAAATGGTATGTCATACAACCTAGTGCCTGGCTAATTTTTGCATTTGTAGTAGAGACGGGGTTTTGCAGTGATGGCCAGGCTGTTCTTGAACTCCTTGACCTCAGGTGATCCACCCACCTTGGCCCCGCAAAGTGCTGGGATTACAGGCGTGAGGCACCACGCCCAGCTGATGACTTAACTTTTGAGGTGTGGCACAGGACAGAGAAAGAATTACTTTAAAACATACATTTCTTCAAGCCAGGGGAAGAGGCTGGCTTTTGCCCTCAATGTGGCAAGAAGAGCCTGAATCAGAGTAGGAGTGATAAAGAAGGAATGTAAGACATTACAGAAGCATCCATACTTGTTGTCTGGGTGGGTATAAAGAAAAAGAAATACTAATTTTCAAGAAAAATAATTGAGATTTTATAGTTTTCAGAGATAAAAGCCAAAGCCAGGTAGATTCAGCCTTAATAGGACAAATTTGGCAAGAAAGCTGAGATCTTATGTCTACGTTTTAGGTCAAGGAAAAGGAACTGATTGCATTTGTTTTTTTAAGATTATATGCTAGAACATAAACTTAGAACCTAAGTCTAGTTAGCTTTATATTTATAGTAAGAATAGTTTAAAAATTACTTTATTCATAACTATCCTAAGTAGTACCTTTTATTGGTAGATTATTCTCTAATGCACACAAGTGATAGGTAGCATTTGAAAGCAATTGCTGGCTGGGCATGATGGCTCATACCTATAATCCCACCGCTTTGGGAGACCAAGGTTGGTGGATCACATGAGGCCAGGAGTTCAAGACCAGCCTGGCCAAAGTGTCAAAACCCCCATCTCTACTAAAAATACAAAATAATTAGCTGGGTGTGGTGGTGCACATCTATAATCTAGCTACTCAGGAGGTTGAGGCATGAGAATCGCTTGAATTGGAAAGGTGGAGGTTGCAGTGAGCCGAGATCGCACCACTGCACTCCATTCTAGGCGACACAGTGAGACTCTGTCTCATAAAAAATAAAAATAAATAAGAAAGTAATTGCAAGGCCAGGCTTGGTAGCTCACGCCTATAATCCCAGTACTTTTAGGATACTGAGGGAGGAGGATCACTTGAACCCAGGAGTTTGAGACCAGGCTGGGCAACACGATGAAACCCCTGTCTCTGCAAATAATTTTTAAAAAATCAGCCAGGTGTCTGGCACACGCCTGTAGTCCCAGTTACTCAGGAGGCTTAGGTTGGAGGATCGCCACTTAAGGCCAAGAGTTCAAGGCCAGCCTGAGCAACATAGCAAGACCCCCATCTATAGGAAAGTAAAACCTAAGTTTTCAGTTACTCACCCACTTTGGGTTTCCACCTTCCTTAGAAAGTAAAGTAGTATAAATTATTTCTGAAATTTGTGAAAATGATGTACCACATAACCTCAAACCAGGTTGCTTCTACTTCCAATAACTTGATTCCTAAGGGGCAAAGTAATTCGAATGATGGGTGAGCTCATGAGATGGTGTAGCTCCATATCAAACTCTGGATTTGGGAAAATTGCTATTGATTTATTAAACACTTGAATTCTTATATCCTAGGTCAGAATTTAGAAACTAAACTCTCAGTAGAAATTTGTAAACCTCTTTTTTACATTGAAAAGTGAATCCAGATCAGGCGTGGTGGTGCACGCCTGTCTGTAATCCCAGCTACTCAGGAGGCTGAGACAAGAGAATTGTTCCAACCCAGGAGGTGGAGGTTGCAGTGAGCCAAGATCATGCCACTGTACTCCAGCCTGGGTGACAGAGGGAGGCTCTGTCTCAAAAAAAAAAAAAAAAAAAAAAAATCAAGTAAAGCCTATTTGCAATTCTCCATCACACATAATTACCTACGTACTATGCCCAGTGTCTGGCCCCTGTTGGAATTCTGACAAGCTTAAGAAATGTTCAGTTAATTTTCCTCATTCTATGAAAAACTTGAAAAGGCAGCAAAAATATTCACTGTTCTCTGGTTCATATGATAACAATATTGTGGTAGTCTAGGCATCTCTTCCATGTCCTAAGCACAACTTGTCTGACCACATCTATACAATAGACATTCTGTGGCGACTCTTTTTTTCTATTTCATGCTCCCATTTTATGGCTAGTGAAAGGCAAATGGGAGTAAAAAGGATAAGGGGACAGATTAGATAGCTTTGATTGAAGCATTCTTTTAAAAAAGTTAAATGACTGATGAAAGATTTTTATAAATGACATCAAAAGTCAAGGGTTCATCTATGCCCATTTAGTTTAAAAAAAAACAGAAAGTATCTAAAAATTAACTACTTCCCTTTCTCCACAAACTCTGCCCATATAGGTAAGTTTTATTTTTCTGGGGGATAAGAAACATACACAGTTATTTGCATTTATAATATTTTGTGAAAGTTCTGTATTATTATGTGCTCCAGGTGGTCTTATATAAAACCCATAGCATTTGATTCCTAAGAACATATCTCCTTAAAAACTCCTTGGCTTTTATGCTAATACCCTTTTCTAGTTGGTTTCTTCAGCTTCTTAAATGTTGAATTTCCCAGTGTTGTGTCCCCACCAATGTTACGTTATCCATTTTACTAATTGTAATCATGAATTCCCATACCTTTACCTGTTGATGACTCTAGAATTTGTAATCTCTGAACTCAACTGAAACTACTAAATCAATTTACTTGTCCTATCAGGTACCTCAAACCAAACAAATTTAAAACAGACCTTGGCCAGCGCAGTGACTCACACCTGTAATTGTAGCACTTTGGGAGGCTGAGAATGGGCAGATCACTTGAGGTCAGGAGATCAAGACCAGCATGGACAATTTGGTGAAACCCCATCTCTACTAAAAATGCAAAAATTAGCTGGGTGTGGTGGCACATGCCTGTAATCCCAGCTATTCAGGAGGCTGAGGCGAGAGAATTGCTTGAACCTGCAAGGCGGATGTTGCAGTGAGCCCATATCATGCCACTGCACTCCAGCTGGGGCAACAGAGCAAAACTCTGTCTCAAAAAAAAGAAAAAAATTTTTTTTTAGATAATAGTTAAAATCATTTTCTAGCTTAATTCATAAAATCAAACATTTTTCCAAAAATGTATTTCCAGAAAAATCTGTTTAGCTTAAAACACTGTTCATTTACCAGAGATTTGAGGATCAAGTCAAAACACACTGTGACATACCAGGTTCTTCATCCAACCCCTGCTTTAACCTCCCAAGATGTTAGGAACATCATGAACACTGCTGGAAACTAGAATAATCCAAGTTTGAATACCTGCTTTTCCACTTCAAGGAAGACTTTTAGGTGGTTTGCTTTCTGAGACTCAGTTTTAAAATCCATACAATAGGTAAAATATTAACTGTATAGTGGTGTTAGGAATTAAATGAGATACAAAACCTTTCAGGAGCAATTATTGACTTGTAAGCCCAATTTTTTTTTTCCAGAAAATTAAGACATTCCTTTTTGTTACATGTATACCTATCATACTGTCATGTTCATGTTCCCGTTTTCCATTAGTAAATGAGATTCATAGACAAAATGTGTGTCTTTATGGCTAAAGTACACAGTTCCTGGCATGTAATAGGCCTGCAGTTTTGTTGCACACATAGATAATCTGCTTTGATGCCAAATGCCTGAAAATGTTGCCGTAGTATGTGTTTATTATAATAGCAAGTCTGTTGAATATAAAATTAGCTGTAAATGGTCTGGTTGATTCTATACCATCATCTTATAAGACTTTAGAGGGTTTTCCCACACTTTTCAAAAACATGTATGTGTCATGTCGAAAGCTGGAAGGACTAGTCCCTACTCTATGCATTTATAATCTAGTTTGGGTTTAAGCCACATGGGTATGTAACCAAGTACTGTAAGCATTCAGCCAGATACCCCAGTTCATGGGGTAGTGTGTTTCACAGAGGAAATAGAATTTTTGGATTAGGAGGCAGATAGTTGTGGGTTTCAATAGGGAAAGGGTGGGGCAGTAGAATACAACATATTTGCAGTCAGCATGGTTTTATGTGTAAAGGCATAAAACAGGAACAGAGACAATGTTTTAAGTAAACCAATTTCACTAGGTTTGTGTGACCTTGTAGATTGAGAGATGAGAGTGGAAAGGGAGTAGACTGGATCACATTATTTTATTTTTAATTTGGAGTCTTTTTTCCTGTGAATCTCAGGCCACTACTTTCTCTGTTTTGTTTTTTTATTTTTAAGAAACAGTCTCAGGGAAATGACTGACTGAGTTGCAGCGTAACAGGGGATAGAGCGAGGCCTGAACTTAAATACTGCTGTTCTACCTCTCAGTTGAAAACAGGACAGTCAGTAGAGTCTGTTGTATACTGGGTTATAATATCTCATTTCTAATCTAGCTTAGCATTAGATGGAATCAAGATTAGAAAAAGTATTTGGTTCTTACCACATTTTTTTCTTCCTGGTTGTACATAAAAAAAGACTGGCGTGGTGCAGTAGCTAACGCCTGTAATCCCAGCACTTTGGGAGGCAGAGATGGATGGATCATATGAGTCTAGGAGCTTACAATCAGCCTGGGCAACATTGTGAAACCCTGTTTATACTAAAAATACAAAAATTAACTGGGTATGGTGGCATACTCCTGTAATCCCAGCACTTTGGGAGGCTGAGGTGAATGGATCTCTTGAACCTGGGAGGCAGAGGTGGTAGTGAGTTGTGATCATGCCACTGCACTCCAGCGTGGGCAGCAGGGCAAGAAAGACCCTGTCTCCAAAGCAAAGAAATGGAATGAAATGAAATTAGCAACAAGCATGAGTTTTAAGTATCAGACTTCCTTTCCCAGTCAGTACACAGGCTGCATGACCTTGATGGACTTGACTTCACTGAACTGTTTCCTTATCTATAAATTGTTTAATTATCTACAAATGTGTAGCTTGCTACCTGACAGCATTAGATATTGGATAATTGATTGTCATTGTTATTAATAAACACGGACTTAAGAGAGTTCTCGAAGTTTTAATTGTATGCTGAGAATCCATGTAACACAGGCAATCTATGTCTATACCTGTATCTATAGCAAAGCTAGAACTTACCATAAATTTTGCTGTTGCATCAGGAAATACATAATACATTTTGACAGCTGATACTATAATATTATTCTGTTATTTCTTATTGTAGGTCCCCAAAAACTCTTATTAAAATGCTTCAAATTTTAGGTTAGCATTTTTGTTAATGTTTGGACATCTTAAATTCATTATAATCATGCATTTTTTTTTTGAGACAGAGTCTCTGTCACTCAAGCTGGAAAATACATTTTTATAGTTTTATGCACATTTGACAGTCAGCAGAAATAATAATCAAATTGTTGTACTGTGTGTATGCTCTGCTATCTTCATATGACCAAGACATTACTGTTAAACAATACTATCTGGCCACATATATAACCATTGCTATTAAGAAAGTTGTGATTATGACTTGGAAATTGTCATATAGAGATGGTTCTGATATAATTTCCAGGTAGCTTTCATATTCTCACCATTTTACAGTGTGGATTTCAGAAGAATGTTTCATATGATCAGTTTATAGATGTGGGAACACATCCATTAGAAAGCTGAAGCTAACTTATGCTAAGATAACAATCGTTTAATTATACCATTGAATTTTAAGAGGAAAAACACAGTATGCTGTCTTGTCTTTTTCTTCTTTTCCATGTGTGGCTAGTTCATGTTTTGCTTGAGTAACATTTTTTGCCTGGGCAAATTTCCATATTATACATTCTGATCACTTTACCTCCATCACCCTTGAAATTTTAAAAAACTTTTGATTTTGTGGCTTTTACGTTACAAAATGTTATCGATAATCTCTCATCATTTGATCAGCTTTGTTGGTACTTAACATGGTAGTTCTGCTTTACAAAAGATGCCCCTGTCGCTAAAATATAACACTCAAATGAAATTAAAACGTAAATTTCAGTGTTTTTTTTGCATTTGTTCTATAAACATTATCTCACTCTGTGGCCCAGGCTAGAGTTCAGTGGCAGGGCAGTCATAGCTCATTGTAACATAGAACTCCTGGGTTCAAGCCATCCTCTAGCCTCAGGCTCTCCAGTAGCTAAGAAAGGCATGTGCTACCAAGCCTGGCTAATTAAAAACAAAACAAAAAAAAAGAACTGTAGAAATAGAGTCTTGCTATGTTGCCCAGGCTGGCCTGAAGCAGTTCTCCTGCTTTGGTCTCCTGAAGTATTGGGATTACAGGCATGAGCCACCACACCAGGCTATCACAGTGCATTTTTTAAAAAGATAAAAATGTCTAAGCTCTGTTTGAGAATGTAAGGTGTCACCAAATATGATGCTGGGTATGTTAACTTATTTCTTTTTCTGAAGGTTGTTTTTATGCTACCTTATGAATGAACCATCAAAGGTTCTAAAATCAAACATTTTGAAAATAGTTGACTTAATGGCCATTTTGTATGAAGGGTATATACTTTGTATTATTTGTGTGCTTAAAACTGGTTATTTTCATGAATGTACTGTCTATGGATAGCTAAATGTCAAAGCCAGCTAAGAATGAAAATGAGAACCATTTATACTTACTGTCAGCTGAACACTTGCATTATTTTTACCTTTATATGGTATATCTCGTAGAAATTAGTTTTTGGGTCGTAGTTTTGTACATAGCAGAGCAGCTCCCTCCCTGCGATCTATTCAAAGTCAGTCCTGGACACAAGGGTCTGTCTGCCCCTGGCCCCCCACCCCAACCTGCGCGTGCCTGGCGCCTCTGTTGCCAACTGTTTCTCTTCGTTCCTCCCTTCCAACACCCCGGGGGCCTTCTTCCCTGGCCCCCACGTGCAGCTCCAGAGTCCTGGAGCAAGTAGTGGGGGTCTAGCGCGCCGACCGCGTGTTCAAAAAACTCCAGTCCCCATCTGCGGCCTTTCCAGGCTGGCGGGGCTCAGGGGCACGATGCCACACCTGGGGTGGCGGAGGATGCAGGGGCACTTTTGCTGAATGTCCCACCTCTTCCGTTCTCGGCTCCTCCCCCAACCCCCGCCAGGGGCTTGTCCCTGGTATGTGATTGGGTTGGAGAGTGTGGCAGGGATGGCTGAGGCACTATTGTTTTGAGGGCAGGATGCTACAGTTCCAGCCCCGGGGGTGGCCGTGCCACCGGCCCGGGGATGGCTGAGAGTGGCTGTGGGATCCACCCCTCTCCCAGTGTGTGGAGAGGTGGGCCGGTCACCACTCTCGAGCCCTTTTAATAAATTAGTTTTTAGTGATAGTAGAGACTTAATCTTTTTGCCAATGAGGAAGTTGAGATCAATTGAGATAATTCAGATACAGGTACTATATTTTCCTTAGTATTATCAAATTTGATCTTTTTTCATCCATCAGATTGGATTTATGTGAATCAATTCACTCAAATAAGTGGTTACATTAAATAAGTTATTTTTTTTTTCAGTACTTCATATATCCTGTGTCTTGCTTTCGTGGGTAATCCTTAACATAGAGTAGTCACCTAATTTTTAGTTCCCATTCGTCTCCATCCTCCTCCTTTTTTCCATCCCTATACTCTCCAGACTTCCCCCTAGATCAATTATGCAACTTCTGTATGTTAATTTAACAATACATACTCCTTCTTCAAATAATAATAGAAGTATGTCAAAGTGTTCTAAATGTGTTGTCTTTACCCCTGGAGGCAAGAATTCGTTTTATTTGTAACTGGCAAGTCAAACTTTGGTACTGTAGGAAGCCCTGAAACCTTTGTGACCAGAGGTTAGCATAGTGAAATTGAAAGGGAAATTGAGACATTTTAAAACGTTTTTCATATTAAGCTATGAAGAAAACTGACCTTCATTGCACTTAGGTAGTAGACTACTTCCTAATTCATTCATAACTTTAGGTCCAGGTAGCCTTCTCTGAAATTAAAAACAGAACAAAACATAGTGAAAAAGATTGTAGGGTGAGGTTATATGCCATCAAAATGATCATGAGATATGGCTATTTTTGAGTATCTCTACCTTTTTTTTTTTTTTTGACAACCAAATGCTAAATCAAAATGATTTTTTTTTTTTTTTTTTTTTTTTTTTTGTCAGTTAAATAGAAACTGTGGCCAGGTGTGGTGGCTTATGCCTGTAATCCCAGCACTTTGGCTGGGGCCAGGGGGGTGGATCGCTTGAGCTTAAGAGTTCAAGACCAGCCTGGGCAACAATGGTGAGACTCTGTCTCTACAAAAAAATACAAAAATTAGCCAGGTGCAGTGGCATTAAGCCAGTAGTCCCAGCTACTCCAGAGGCTGAAATGGAAGGATCACTTGAGTCCCAGAGGTGGAGGCTGCAGTGAGCCATGTTCCTGCCATGTTCCCATTATTGTGCTACAGTCTGGGTGCCAAAGCCCCTTTCTAAAATAAATATACTAATAAATAACTAAAAACTATCAAATTATTTTCAAGGATAAGAAAGGACTAAATAAACTCAGCGTAGTTTAATCAGAGGCCTAGATCAAAACATTACATGTATTTTTTAATTAATGTCTTTAAATGCCTGATTAAGTTCCCTGTATATGTGCTCAGTAAAAATCAGTCATTTGTGGAAAATAAGTGGCTATTTGGTTTTCTATGCATAAAATTAAGATAAAAGTCTTTTTTTCCTAACAGCCCTCTTCCTAGTCTATTCAAAACAAAAAGAAAACATGTTTTTTCTTGCCTTACATTTTTATGAAATAACTCATTTGTGTGAAGATTAAAATATTCTAAAATAAAAATTGCCAAAGCAAAATGAAGGAGTCAGATTTCAAAATCAAGTTGTGGGTGAGGCATGGGGATAGAAAGAAGAGAATTAAACATTGATAGGTGGAGTTTTAATTTAGTTCCTTAAAATTGATAGTGAAAAGAAAATAAGATACCTTCGCAGCAGTACAACATAAAAGATGGTACTTTATAACTCAGTAATTGCAACCAGACCAGCTAACTTTTTTAAAACTTGGGGCTCTAGAATGTTCAGATGAAGGTAAATATAGGGTATAGACCCTCTTTAGATTGAGGAAGTAGGAGTTTTGACATCACATGTCATTTGGACTTAAAGCTATGAATTTGAAAGTAGTTTGGTTATACATTTCCTTTGCAGCCTAGCCCCTCTTTCTCATTGGCAGAATTAATTTTGGTGGGAGGATTCATTCAGATTGTTAATATGTATCAAGGGAGGTATTGTATACCAGACGGCTTTGAACTGCTTGAGAGAAGTGTTCTTAAAAGAACAGGGTAATTATTAATCATCATAATCTTTGTCAAGGTGCCTAAGTAACTCCCTTATGTAATCGCAGCCAGTGATTAGATAGCTTCACACCAAGCAGGTTAGATTTGTTCCTTCTGAATCAAAGAACCCTTTGCTTCATGATCTAGGTCTTATGTCTCACAGAATCCTTTATAATACAGAACAAATGGTTTAGAGGAAAGGCTCACATTCTGTATTCCTGGAATTCATATAGGATAATTTTCTCAAGGTTTTAGGACAGACCAAATGTATGTACATGTAGCTCCAAATAATGTATGTCCATCAGTCAACAAAGCAAAGTAATTATGAAACTCTTGTGGGTTCTTTGGTAGAATTTTTATAGATACCTAGTCTATCTGAGAAGCAAACAAACTAGTTGTCAAGGGCTTTAGAGACAGTCAAATTCCTGGACTTTAGGATTTGAATAAGTTGAATGGAAACCAATTGAATAAATTGAATGGAAACCAGAATAGTTGCCAGTTTTAAGTTCACTAAATAACAGCATTCTAATTCCAATACTGAGTTTTAAAACTGATCTTTTTTCCTTTTTTTTTTTTTTTTTGAGACAGTTGCACTCTGCCACCCAGGCCGGAGTGCAATGGTGCGATCTTGGCTCACTGCAACCTCTGCCTCCCAGGTTCAAGCAATTCTCCTACCTCAGCCTCCCAAGTAGCTAGAATTACAGATGCCGGGTTAATTTTTTGTATTTTTAGTAGAGACGGGGTTTTGCCATGTTGGCCAGGCTGGTCTCGAACTCCTGACCTCAGGTGATCCACCTGCCTCAGCGTATCGAAGTGCTGGGATTACAGGCATGAGCCACCATGCCCAGCCTAAAATGGATCGGCAAATAAGGACACAGTCTTATTTAAAAAACTGTCTTTGTAAAACCTCGCCACATTGTTCTTACTCTCATTTTGCTATAGAATAAAAGTTAACATTCATTTTGGAATATTGTTTTGGAATCATTCATGTATTTCGCTGTCTGATTTTACAAATATGGAGAGCATAACTCAAAGACGATCCTTTAATCAGTTTTTTAAATGAAACTATTCTCAGCTGTAAAAAATAAAAATATCAGATTTATAATAATAGTCATCAGCATTCTTTTAAATTGTGACAAGTTAGTTTTGTGAATTTCTGACAGAAATTTAAATTAGGATATCTCCATAAATAGCAATTAAAATTGTTTACAAAGACTTATTCAAATAATCACATTACAAAAAAATGATAAAAATATAAAAATAGGTCACAATTTATGAGACTTTTGTATATTGTGTATGTTTCCATAGAAATAGATAAAGGAAATAAAGTAGAATGGTTTCTCTCTTGGTTATAGGCTGACAGATGAATTTTCTATGTTACAAAAAAATGGGAATGAGCTAGTACTTGGATATTAACTTAAAAATGGGATACAGGCCCAGCACGGTGGCTCATGCCTGTAATCCCAGCACTTTGGGAGGCCAAGGCAGACGGCTCACGAGGTCAAGAGATTGAGACCATCCTGGTCAACATGGTGAAACCCATCTTTACTAAAAAATACAAAAATTAGCTGAGTGTGGTGGCACCCACCTGTAGTCCCAGCTACTCGGGAGGCTCAGATAGGAGAACTGTTTGAACCTGAGAGGCGGATGTTGCAGTGAGCTGAGATCGTGCCACTACACTCCAGCCTGGCGACAGAGCAAGACTCTGTCTCAAAAAAAAAAAAGGGATGCAAACTGAAAACAGTAAGGTCTCAGATTTGTCAGAAGCCTGGGAATCATCTTTATTTCTTTAACACCCATGTCTATTATGTCCCTAATGTCTGTTCTAGCTATAGTTCTTGGCCTATCTCCCCTCCTTGTCTTCACACCCAGTGCCACTACTTTAATTCAGGCCTGGAAAAGTGTAGTCAGTCACTCACTCTGAATATTTGCTAAACACATAAGTTTGTGTATAGAACTTTGTAGTAACCTGCTTGCTTGCTTACCCTGGCTTTTAATTTTTCTAATCCATCTGTTAACCCTTCAAAGTGATTTTACTTAAATGTGAATCTGGTACTGCTTGAAAGCTTTTAATGGATCCCATGATCTGCCTCTTGCCTTTTTTTTTCCAATCAAAAATATCCAGTTGCTGCTGCTTTTGCTTCCACCCATATAGTTTGATCATCCCTAATGTGAAAATCCAAAATCTGCAATGTTCCAAAATTTGAAACTGCCAACCTGATGTACCAGGTGGAAAATTCCATACTTGACTTTGTGATAGGCCACAGTCAAAACTTAGTTTCATGCATAGATATTAAAAATATTGTATAAAGTTACCTTCAGGCTGTGTGCATAAGGTGAAACATTTATGAAACATAAATGAATTTATGTTTAGACTTGCATCCCACCCCCAAGATAACTATCTCATGTATATGCAAATACTCCAAAATCCAGAGCACTTTTGGTCCCAAGCATTTCAGATAAGTGATATGCAACCTGTAGTATGATCTCTTCATAGATCCTATTTTTTGAATGCAAGTGTTTTTCTACTGTCGCCTTTTCTGATTTTTTCCAAGAGGTCAACTGTTTTTTGTAGTTCCATGTACCCTAGCTCTATTATAGCACTTTTGCAGTTTATTACAATTATTTATAGCCTCTCTACCCACTAGAACAGCAGTCCCCAACCCTTTTGGCACCAGGGATCAGTTTTGTGGAGGTGGGCAGGTGTTAGTTTGGGGATAAAACTGTTCCATCTCAAGTCATCAGGCATTAGTTAGATTCAGAAGGAGCATGCAGCCTAGATCCTTCACATGGGAAGGTTTGCATTCCTATGAGAATCTCACTACCACAACTCATCTGGAAGGATGCAGAGCTTTGAGGGTAATGCTTGTCCACAGCTCACCTCCTGTTGTGTGGTGGGTTGGCGGAGGGTGTTGGGGACCCCAGCACTAGAATATGAACCCCTGAGGAGCAGAATATCTATCTTGCACTGTCTCCCTCAGATAAAAGGATGCCATTTATTGTTAAACATGTAGTGCCTGCGTTTGTACCTAGGACATAGTAAGTACTTAAGTAAATTTTGAATTAATTGGGTCTGTTCTCCTTGATATAAGTAGTAATCTTCAAAATAGCGCCTAAACCTAGATTGTAAAAAGAAAGGTCAGAGATGCATTTCTGTAGTTAATGGTTAAAGAAGCTGGAATTGCTAGTGATTAATGTCCAAGAACATAGCCATTCTTAGTAAAGAAAAAAATAATACCAAGAAAACAATTGGGCATCTATTCCTCTTAGGTTTCATCAGGTACAATTATCTCAAAGGACTAGCAATCCCAGATGAAGATGAAACATATCCTGGTACTCATGTGTCCATTGCAACTGTAAAGGTGCTTTAACTTCAAGGGAACTTCAGAGCAGAGAACTTCCCCACAGTTAACTTTTCTAAACAGTTCAATGGCCTTATTTACAGGATGAAAGTTCAGGTAGATTCTGTTGTCTCATTTCAAAAGAATAGATACTGTCCCACAAATATGGGTACAGATACATAAACACTCAGCAACATGCAGCAACATTCATAGGAACTAAACAGATTTGCAGCCTAAAATGGCGCTGGTAAAAATACATGTCAGTCTCTGCACAGAGATTCTGAATGATTTACAGTCAACAGTAGATGAGATTGTTAATATCTGTTTTTAAAAAGTTGAGTCCATCAATGTGCTAACTAATCCCTCGCACAATACAAGCAAGATTATATTCTTTGGAAGGATTTGGCACTAAGTTAAAAGTCACGTCTAAGTTCGGCAACAATAAAGTAAGTTAATTTATTCTGTTAGATAATCAACAAATTTCTTTTCCAAAGTGGTAGTTGTAGGTACTACATAAACAAGTTTCCCTACTATGGGCATATTAAAATGCTGCACGTTAGTGGTTCCCAAGCCAGTTTGATCACCGTAGTTAATTTTGAAACTTATTAAAATAAACATTCGTAGGCTTCTTCCCCACGGGTCCCAGAAACAAGATGTTAGGTATCATCATTCGTAATTTTCTTACAGTACAGCAATTTCTGAAGAACCATATGCTGCACTATTTAATATGACGCAGAAATCTGCATTTTTGACAGTGACTCTTATCTGGGAATGCAAAGGCCTCATTTGAGGGATACAGGCATGCATTTAACATAAACTTTAGGACAAATTAAGTTGATGTTTGCTGCAGGTTGCTATGAAAAGTTTAATTCCACTGAACTCATCCTCAATCTTCAGTGCTCCTAATGGGTGATATTTAGGATTGGCTCCGGGAACATGTGTTAATTTTTCTTAGTAAAACTTATTTAAAGCTTCAGCACTAATACTTCTCTAATTTTGGTATCATGATTCATTCTCAGCTTTAAAAATAAAGTGTCCTGGATCAGCTGCCTTTTGTGGTAACTCTAAGCATATACAGTTAACTCTTAGCAACTCAGGGGTTGGGCTCCGACCTACCTCCCATGCAGTCAGATTCACATACAACTTTTCACTCCCCAAAAACCTAACTGCTAATAACCTACCGTTGACTGTCAGCCTTAACAATAACATAGTCAATTAACTCGGTATGTTATATGTATTATATACTGTGTTACTACAATAAAGTAATTAGAAGAAATCAAATGGGCTGTGTATGGTGACTTATGGCTAGTAATCCCTGCTTTGGGAGGCCGAGGCAGGAGGATCATTTGAGCTCAGGAGTTCAAGACCAGCCTGGGCAACAAAGTGAGACCATGTCTCTACAAACCAGGCATGGTTGTGCATGCCTGTAGTCCTAGCTACTCAGGAGGCTAAGGCAGGAGGATTGCTTGAGCCCAGGAGTTTAAGGCTGCAGTGAGCTATGATTGCACCACTGCACTCTAGCCTGGGTGACAGGATGAGATCCTGTTTAGTTTGAGACCAGCCTGGCTAACACGGTGAAACCCCATCTCTACTAAAAATACATAAAAAGTAGCCAGGCATGGGGGCTGGTACCTGTGGTCTCAGCTACTCGGGAGGCTGAGGCAGGAGAATTACTTCAACCTGGGAGGCAGAAGTTGCAGTGAGCCAAGATTGTGCCACTGTATTCCAACCTGGGCAACAGAGTGAGACTGTCTCAAAAGAAAAGAAAAAAAAAAAAAAGAAAATGTTATTGATCATGAGGAAGAAAAATAAGTGGGAGTGGATCATAAAGGTGTTCATCATCATCTGGTTGAGTAGGCTGAGGAAGTAGGGGGAGGCAGAGGCAGAGGCAGAATAAAATTTGTGTGTAAGTAAACTACACAGTTCAAACCCTTGTTGTTTAGGGGTCACCTGTATTTAAAATTCCACATTCAAATTTGGCCCTTACTCTTATTGGTAATAACATATATAATTCTTTTTTTTTTTTTTTTTTTTTTCTGAGACGGAGTTTCGCTCTTGTCACCCAGGCTGGAGTGCAATGGCACGATCTCGGCTCACTGCAACCTCCGCCTCCTGGGTTCAGGCAATTCTCCTGCCTCAGCCTCCTCAGTAGCTGGGATTACAGGCATGCACCACCATGCCAGGCTAATTTTTTGTATTTTTAGTAGAGAGGGGGTTTCACCATGTTGACCAGGATGGTCTCGAACTCTTGACCTCGTGATCCACCCGCCTCAGCCTCCCAAAGTGCTGGGATTACAGGCGTGAGCCACCGCGCCCGGCCAACATATATTATTCTTAGAATAGTAAATGAGTGTTGGATTGTAAAATTATTGGCCTAGAGGAGTTGCATAAAGATTGAAATAAACGAGCTCCTTGGCTTCTTTATTTTGTAAATGAGGGGCAGACACAAAGTAAATTTCCAAGTCACCCTGAAGTCAGGCACTTTGAAGCCTAGCTATGAGTAAATTCAGTTATACTGTCTAATACCCATTTAGGTTTTCTGTTTATGGCATAAACTTTGAGGCCAGTCTTAGTTGTTTTAAGAACTCAAAAGCAAAACCTTTGTACCAGAAGTGTTTTTCAAACATTAAATCCTAAATTTTTTTAAAAAGTGACCAAATTATAGAACTCTAAGAGTTTATCTTAGTCACATACCACTGGAAGAGGATTTTTCAAGAAAATTAGACTATTTTGATGGACTAAACTTTTGTCAAACAGGTAAAGTCTTGTCAGCCCAGAAACTCTCTCTTCTTAGGAGTGTTTCGATTTGTTGAGAAAGGAAGCCTTTATTTCTGAACTCCCTACTTAATATAACACTTTGCTTCTTTATTTTTATTGATACAGATAATATTTGTGCATATTTTGGGGGCACATGCGATATTTTCATAATTGTGTACCATATGTAATAAATCAGGGTAGTTGGAATAGCAGTCACCTCAAACATTTATCTTTGTGTTGGGAACATTACAAATCTTCTGGCTATTTTGAAATATACTATGTAAATTACTATAATTTTCCTACTGTACTATATTAGAACTTACTCCTTTCTAACTTTACTTTTGTACCACTTAACCAACTTCTATACATCCTCCTCCCCACACCCCTCTTAATATAAGCATCTTTTATTTTCTTTATTTTTGAGACAAAGTCTCGTTCTGTCACCCCAACTGGAGCACTGGCAAAATTTCAGCTCACTGCAGCCTTCGCCTCCTAGGGTCAAGCAATTCTCCTGCGTCAGCCTCCCGAGTAGCTAGGATTACAGGCTTGTGCCACCACACCCGGCTAATCTTTATATTTTTAGTAGAGATGAGGTTTCACTATGTTGGCCAGACTGGTCTCGAACTCCTGACCTCAGGTGATCCGCCCACCTCGGTCTCTCAAAGTGCTGGGATTACAGGTGTGAGCCACTGCACCCAGCCATAAGCATCTTTTAAAAAGGTGGAGGGGGCTATAAACTGTTATTTAAGCATAGTAACAGTCCATCCTACTACTTTTACAGTGAATTACTGCAAGATGTTTAGACATTGTGATCTTTTTATTACAGTTACTGTTTTCCCTAAAGGTCAAACCAATAACTTTAGATCCTGACTTGCAATTCAAGAGTAGAAGTATCACCTCATTTAACACTAGCAACTTAGAAGAACAGCAGATCTGGCTGGGTGTGGTGGCTCAGGCCTGTAATCCCAGCAGTTTGAGAAACCTAGATGGGTGGGTCACCTGAGGTCAGAAGACCAGGCTGGCCAACATGGTGAACCCTGTTTCTACTAAAAATACAAGAATTAGTTGGGTGTGGTGGCACAAGCCTGTAATTGCAGCTACTCAGGAGGCTGAGGCACAAAAATTGCTTGAACAGGGTGGGGAGGCGGGGCATAGGTTGCAGTGGGCCAAGATTGTGCCACTGCACTCCAGCATGGGTGACAAAGTAAGACTGTGTCTCAAAAATAAAAAATAAGAATAGTAGTAGGTCTTAAGATATTTAGATGTCTGGGGTATCTAAATATCCCAGCTGGGACTTTAATGATCCATTGTTTAAATTTACTTTGACATTAAAAATTGAGTCCTAATGCTAGTAAATAATTTTCATCATTTAATTCCACATGTTTTTGGAATATTCATCAAGCACTTTTCTGAATGTCATTAGACTTCCTATATAGTTAACTTTGGCTATAATGTGCTGATTGGGTAGATTTTTTTTCTTTACATACCTGTCTTTTAACTTGGTTGATACACCCTCAGCATGAAAGATACCAACTTGCTTATTTATTACAGAACCAGATTACTTGATCCCTTGTGTTGGAAGTCCCCAGCTTATTGGTTATTAAATAAGCATTCATTAGATTTTCAATTATTTATAAAAGCTAAATATAAAGAACCATAAACTATTTCAGCAAATTAAAATAATACAGCTGAAGCATATAGATAAATACATGAAACAATATAGTAAATACATGAGACAAAAAAATTTAGTCTTTCATTAGTCTGGAAATGAACAGATTTTTGTGTGTGTGATTGTTTCCGAGACTACGGACAGGTATTTTGTATTCTTAACTCCTCCTGTGTTCAGTATATTATTCTGAAGATTAGCCAGGAACAGTAAATGTGCTATTGAATTTCCCTTAGGTTCAAGGTATAAGCTAAACAGAGTCTTTCCCTGCACAAATTCTCAAGCTGGCTATGTTTCACTGGAGTGTATATGGAGACAGTGGGAATCTTGCTTGTTCATTGATGGGTGTCATTATTTAGATGATGAGGCATTTGGCTACCTTGAAAGTTAAGTTTACTCCCTGTGTTACCCTCACTTTATTGAATTTCTTTACTTTGACTTTCAGAGCCCTGGGCAAAAATCACGTATTCATTTGGAGGACTTTGTTATTTTATTGAAGTTAAAGTATAGGGTCTCCCCGAATTGGAAACCAGAGTAGCCCATGATCATTCTCTGTGGGATTCCTTAACTAGTAAGGCAAAAGAAAATGCAGTTGCACTTAGACGAGTGTGTGGGTAAAATAAAGAACTGTGAAGTGCAAAGGGCAGAGATTTTTTTAAGATGACTATTTTAACTCCTAATAAATTCAAGGCTACCCGGACAAATGAGGTGTAGACTTTAAACCTTCCAACATTCCATTGTGTTAATCATTCTTCCTGTTCAAAGAGACAGTAAGGGATAAGTTAGAGTGGCTACAGTTAATCAATAATGTGCTATATAAGCACCCAAGAGTAGAGATAAGGATGGAATTAAGGGTGTTAAAGAAAATACGGCCTGCCTTTTTTGTTTACCATTCAATTGTTTTTACTGTCCCTGGAGACTTATATCTCTATATTCCTAGGACCAAAGTTTACACAAGTGCCAATATATGAACAAGAACACCCTATTAAAATTCCTCTGAAACATTGTACATCTTAAGAGATGGGCTGTCACAAATGTCAGTCTTGCTACGTTAAACATAAACTTAAGTATTAGTGGAAACTGATACTATTTAGGATTTGCCTGAAACCCTCTAAGGTAGAGGTCCCCAATCCCGGCCCTGACCGACCTCACCAACAGGAGGTGAGTTAGTGGGCCAGTGAGCATTACTCTTGAGCTCAGCCTCCTGTCATATCAGTGGCGCCGTTAGATTCTCATAGGTTTGCGAACCCTATTGTGAACTTCACGTGTGAGGGTTCTAGGTTGTGCTGTCATGATGAGAATTTAACTAATGCCTAATGATCTGAGGTGGAAGAGTTTCATGCTGAAACCATCTCCCCTGGCCTGTCTTTGGGACCGCTGTTCTAGAGGTGTCCAGTGTTACCTAACCCCTCTCCTTACAAATTAGTTTGCCTAATAGCTGACTGATACCTGTTTAAATAGCCACAGTATATTGGGGTAGTTTATTGCCATCTTTGGTCAGCTCTTTTCCTCTGAGTCCCTAGAGCTGAAGACAATATCCTAAATTGATTATGTCTCACAAAACATGAGGAAGATAAGGAACTAGTTAGGTAATTGGCAAACAGCAAAGATTATTTGTACTTGTAGCGTGCTCCATAAGTAGACTTTCACCAAGTAAGCAATTTGAGAAATAACCTTGATTTTTTTCAAGTGTTATTTTTAATTCTACAGGAATATTTTCATAAAAATCATTTCCATTATTCTGGAAAGTTTTAGGAGATATTTGAAATGTGAGATGTTACATTTAAAACTATGAAATTATTGACCTAAGTATATGATTGTACCCATGTGGCAGTAAACTTAAAACTTTCAGGGGTTTTTTGTTTGTTTTTTAGAGTTGTTAAAAGGGGGAAAGGGGAGGAATATGTAAAGGGAGACTGGCTTGCAAAGCTTAAAATATTTATTGTGTAGCCCTATACTATAGAAAAAGGTTGTGTATTCAGGACAAGAGCAATTAAAGGAAATTTTCTGGATTTAAGACTTCTAAAAATAAATAGTGCTCAAATTGCACTTGTAAGCCAGAGACCTTACTGGTCATCAAAGGTTCAGTCAGCACTTAGAAAAGAGGGAAGCCAGCTTAGCCAAGAGTCAGAATACAAATATTCAGAACCGATTAACAGGCAAATAATTATATATACCGTGTCCCAGCCAGTAGATGGAATAACATGCCACCATTAAAATAAATTTATATTAACATGTAAAAATGTTTGAAATATGTTAGTTTAGGGCTTTTTACCCCTATCTTAGTGACATGAAGAAAATAAAGATAAATCACAAGCAACTAGAAAATAGACATGTTAACTTTAGTACATAAACTGGTAGGATTTTTACATACTCTTACTAGTGATAGGTTGTTGTACAGCAATATTCTAAAAGTATCACATAGTGAGTATCCTTATTTTAAAGAGAAATGGAAGCTAATCAGATAAGTAAATTGTGAGCTGAGGTCTTATCATGCTCGCTATTTAGAGAGAATAAAGTAATAGGATAAATGACAGCGAATGCTTCCTCACTGGGAAAACAGCCTTCAAAGATGGCACTAAGTTACAGTTCTAATGCAATGGAGTCACTAATTACTATGAATACTTTTGTTACTTGGCAGATTCCTAATAAAGTTAATTGGATACAATAAAGGTGAAGGTTTCTTTTAAAACGACAGACTCAGTGAGGCATAAACATAGAACAATTATCAAAGCTATATTGGACATGAATGTATGCACACCCCATAGGTAGCTGCCCTCCTTGGGCAGCTTTTCTTTGACTCCTGTGCCAAAATTTAAAATAAGCGCTGTGTGTTTAATCGCATTTCCCAAAAGGAGAACTTCATGAGGCACTAATGAGTAATGTTTATGAATGATTTTACAGGAGAAAGTACAGAGGATGTTTAAATTGCAAAAATACCCTTCCCCTTTTTCCCCCTACAAAATCCTTTGCAGTTATCACCTAAGCTTTTTAGGTGTGTGTTTTAAAAAACAAACACAAGACCTACCTTAGCAATTTAGGTATGCGGTATTGTTTCTCCTCAGCTTTTCTTTTCTTTTCTTTTTTTTTTTTTTTTTGAGACGGAATTTCGCTCTTGTTACCCAGGCTGGAGTGCAATGGCGTGATCTCGGCTCACCGCAACCTCCGTCTCTCCTGGGTTCAGGCAATTCTCCTGCCTCAGCCTCCTGAGTAGCTGGGATTACAGGCACGTGCCACCGTGCCCAGCTAATTTTTTGTATTTTTAGTAGAGACGGGGTTTCACCATGTTGACCAGGATGGTCTCGATCTCTTGACTTCGTGATCCACCCGCCTCGGCCTCCCAAAGTGCTGGGATTACAGGCGTGAGCCACCGTGCCCGGCCAGCTTTTCTTTATCACTCTCACCTGCCCAGTATTTGTAACTCTTATTTCTTATGCAGAACAGTTTAACATTTGACCCTAGTATCACAAAAAAGAAATAAAAAACAAATATAGCAGTTGAGGGCAGGATACAGGCTTAACAAGTGTATTCTGATACTTGTCTAGGAAGTAGGAAATGTGATCAGATTCTGTTTTCTACCATGTGATGTTGATTTGCAAGGCCCCACTGGGTACAGGACTACTAGTAACGCACCCTGTAACTTCTTGTCACAGAGGGACACAGCCATATATAAAACAGCATCTGCCTTTAGCATTTGGGGAACATCGTAGTACATTTAACCAGCTATTTTTACTAGGTATTTAGCCAGGTGTGACTGCAGTTCAGGATCTTTGTTTGTTTGTTTCTTTTGATACAGGGTCTCGCTTTTGTTGCTCAGGCTGGAGTGCAGTGACATGATCAAGGGTCACTGCAGCCTCAACATCCTGGGGCTCCAGCGATTCTTCCGCCATGGCCAAGCAAAGCTGGAGTATGGGTGTGAACCACCACATATATCTTGATTAAGATCTTGTCTGAGCCTGCAAAGGTTCAATTTGCTTAACCCCAGCACTTTACCTCAATGTGTAGGTCCTTAGCCAACATTAACTAAGGTAGTAAAGAGCTGAAAGTTTTAATCATAAGTAGGTGGAGGAGCATTTAAACTGGTTTAATAAACTTGAAATATGAATACCTTAAATATTCAAATAACAAAGCACTTATGAAACAGATTTTTTTATGGAAAGATCACAGTTTTCCATTCACCACACTTCATTTGGCTGGGTTCCTTTTTTTGTAATAAATAGAATGTTGAGAATTCCAAAGCAAATTTGCTCTTTTTGCACAAAAAGTTCACTTTGTTGACTCTCATGCCACCATAGGTATCTTCCATCTGATTCTGCACAACCTACTGCCTTCAGGGTATCCTGGGACCAGCCAAAGAAATGATTCCAAGAAAGCTTATGTGGTTTAACCTCTTAACCAGTGGTTCTTAAAATAGGGACAGTGAATCAACCTGCATCAGAATTACTGTAGATTCTGGACAAATGTACCAAGTCTACATCAAATCAGTTCTATATTTTGAAAAGGTAACTGTAATAAAAAGATTTTACAGAAACTGCAGTGAAGACAATGTCCCCACTTTTTAAAAATGGTGTAATATTAGACTCATTTATGGAATGTTTTATGAAGCAGATTAGTATTTTAATAAGCCTTTTAGGAATGCAGATATTATAAGGGATAACATGAACAGTGGTAAAGAGGGGGGCATATTTGAGCAGTGATTTTTAAAGAGCTATGAATTTACAGTGCAATCCTAGCAGGAAAAGAGAGGGAGAAAAGAACATCTATTTTAAGCTGCAGACAGAATTGCATCACAGCCGAGATTTCATAGTCCCCGTCCTCTCTATTACTGTTGAATTACATGATTAAAGGTAACTATATATATATGTGTGTGTGTGTGTGTGTGTGTGTGTATGTGCATACATAGGATGTTTAATTGTTGGAGGTCAGAGAATATTAAGGGAATACCACTTTCAAAAATTAGGGGGTGGTGGGGGGAGAATTCACCTGGCTGATGAGTTAAAAATGAGAAAAGGATTAGCAGTCATCAAAATTTCTAAGTAGTTATCTGCATGGTGGGTTCAGTTTAAACAAACATAGTACCACTCAAATGACTGTTGATGGGCTATTAAATTACATTAGTATTTTGTGAACCCTAGTCATAACTGGAAGGAGTCTTTTGAGAAATGGAAAAATCAGGTTCTTTGTACATGAGGAATATATCTTTTAAACACTTCCAATGTATAGATTAAGATGTGATTGATGAAAACCCTCCATTTTCTGATGATGGTTTTATGGAACCAAATTACTTAAAATTAAGAACCAGCTATCTGATTGCCAGTAGAGAGTGGAAAATAGGGAAAGGCAACATGTCAGTGTGATTTCTGGAGTAGTCATTCTTATTGGCTTAGGACACTAAGCTTCATTTGTTACAAGTTCATTTGTTACAAATGGGATTTCTGGAGTAGTCATTCTTACTGGCTTAGGACACTAAACTTCATTTGTTACAAGTTCCCAGAAAATAAGCCTGAATGAGCTTAGTAAGAGTAAAGTTACTTCCAGAGATGCTTCTCTCTTTCCTCAGGTATGCAAAGATTAACATATTTTTGTGCTGTGAACCTTCTGACAGCCCCCAAAACATGTCAGAATGTTTCACTTATGCATTACATAATGCACACACATTCTAAATTTTATCTACGGACTCCTAGTTAGAAATCCCTTGCAAGGGGTGTTAGAGTTCTGAGAGAAGGCTGGTAAGTACTATGAGGCTTGTAACTTATTTCAGTGCCCTGTTCAGGTCGGGAATATATTGTGTTGTTCTAGTTTCCAGCCCAATTGGTTTTGGAGAAACTAGCCTACTTAAAAGTGGTTCAAATGAAAACCCACAGGGAGGTATTTTTCTTGAGTTAAAAAAAAACCTAAGAGGCCAGGCGTAGTGGCTTACACCTGTAATCCCAGTGCTCTGGGAGGCAGAGGCGAGCGGATCATTTAAGGTCAGGAGTTCAAGACCAGCCTGGCCAACATGGTGAAACTCCATTTCTATAAAATATACAAAAAATAGCCAGGCGTGGTGGGTCTTACCTAGGTCTCAGCTACTCGGGAGGCCGACGCAGGAGAATCGCTTGAACCCGGGAGGCAGAGATTGCAGTGAGTTGAAATGGTGCCACTGCATTCTAGCCTGGGTGGCACAGCGAGACTGTCTCAAAAAACAAGAAACCCTAAGAGAAAAAAAACTTAAGCCCCCTTGAAGCCGGTCTGACTAATCAAGAGAGAGGTAATACATCCCAGTTTTGACCTTCTGTGGGAACAGCCCCTTTACTGTATGTGATATATTATTGGCATCTCATTCTGCACAGTCCAAATGATGTAGGCAAGATAATGACTGGTATATTACTATGGAACCCGAAGATCCACTGCAAGGCCTGCCAATACTTTACACATAAGGAGCCCCTTCCCCGACATCTGCCTTGCTGGCTTGCGGTGGGGTGCACTAGTAAAAACTACCAAGCCGTCCGAAAGTTCACTTCTCTGGAAGGGCGAGATGTAGGCGGCTGCGCCGCGGGGGCAGATTCGCGGCATACCTGTTGGCCAGAGCGAGTCGGGGCCTGGCGTTAGGGCATCCAGACTGGCCAGCATGATACAGGGCGTAGCCCAAGCCGCCTTTTGCGTCATGTGCGACGCCGCCCTCCAGCCTAGGAGACGCTGCCGCTAGGAGGGGCAGAGGGGCCTTTTCTGCCCGGGTCTGAATACCCCGGCGGCGCCGGAAAAAGGGCGACCAGTAAACTGCAGAGGTGCAGCTCGGCTCCAGAGATCGGAAACTCCCAGAGCCGATCCTGTCGGCCGGCAACATTAATTAACCCACTCCTGCCTTCGGGATCAGACGAGACACCAGCAGACCCTACTGCCCCCAGGAGCCCCAGAAACGCACTTCCGCCGCGCGGGCCTCCCTCCACTCGGGGCGCGTCCTAGGCCGGCTCACTTCCGCCCAGCGTTTTCTTGGCCTGGGGAGCCAGGGCTTTCCTTTTCCCTTATTCGGGCTCCTATTTGACTCTCCTTTTCCGTTTAACCCCTTTCTACCCTCGTCTCCTCCAAAAAAACAGTCTGGTGCCACTCCCGACTTTTCCTGGCTGGGACACTTAGCTCACAGGCCGATCGCAGCACAGCGGCCATCTTCTGTAAATCCTGGCAGCAGCCAGCCTGTTCATTGTCCTGTGTGCCCAGAGGAAAGAACCACTCATATTTCCTGATCAAGCTAAGGGAGGCAGGAGCAATAATGGCCCTGCTATAGGACTGACTTTTATTTGAATTCCAGCTCTTCCGCCACCTTAATCAGCTTTGTCCAGATTTTAAAAGTTAATTTATCTGAGCCTCTTGTTAAATTAGGTTGATGAGATGATGCCTGCAAAGCCCTTACAACAGTGCTAGGCATAGAGTATCCACATAAAGGTTAAAAGTAAGGAAAAGCTATGGGGATTTATTGAGTATCTCTTTGCCCAGTGACATAATAGTCGTGTTAACTATGCAAAGTGCGTTTGGTTCTCCATGCCCGTGGGGACAAGGCATGGGAATGGCCTTCTCCCACCTGTAATCAGAGAGCAGGTGTTTGAGAACTCTTAAATATGTTTGCCATCTCCCAAACAGCCTTTCAGGCTCCTAATTTCTAAGAAGTTTCCACGTTTATTCAACTTGGCTCACTCCTTTTTGTAGGGCTTTGTACTCAGTGAGTATTCCCTTAAGGGTGGTGGACAAGGGAAGGTTTGGTAGCATCATGTTTTTAATTTAACAGGGTAAATGGATATAAAACATCTTCCCAAGTACATCTTAAGCTGCCACCTGACAACAAGCCATAATACTCCCAAACTCTTGGGCCCTACACCCCTTCTCCCCGTCCCCTGCTTTAATTCGTTGTCATTGCTTCATGGACGGCTGGTTTTGGGACCAGGTGTAGATGATAGGAGGTGTCTTTAAGAAACAGCCAGTGAGAAATGCTAGTTTTTTTTTTTTTTTTTTAAGTTGCACTGATAACTGAAGTAGCTATCTGTGCTGCTTGTGATAATTTATAGGCAATGATAACGAATTAAACATACAGATTATTATCTTTCACAAGAAAAAAAAACCTCCAAATTTGTGACACCATTTATGATCCACTTAGTCTTCAAATACTGAGTAATGGAACTTTCCCCTTCCAGGCTGAGTTGTGAACTTGGGTTTGGTTTCTTTCTGCAATCCCTGCAGGGCCATAAATTTGCCCTTCAGACTATTCTCGGTGGCCCCTAACTGAGCTTCAGTGATACCATCAGTAACTGCAATTCACACTGGAGTCAAATTATCTGATTCCTACACCAGTCGGAGAACTGGAGATTCCTTAGAACTGTCATGCTTTCAAAGTTGACATGGAAAATTTTACATGAAGCTTAAAAATGGTGATAGAGATTAGAAGTGTTAAGCTCTAAATTAAAAGAGCAGTTTGTTTTGAGGCAGCATTGATTGGGAGGGAGCATGGGTCATATAAGTATACATTTCTATATAATGTAAAAATCAAAGATTTACGCATTTTATGTAAATTATACTACAATAAAATGAAAGAATAAGACATGATCATAGTTCAATAAAATTGTGTACCAGGTGTAATTTCTGTTAAACATTTATATTTTTATGTGTATATGTACCTTTTACGTGTATGTGTTAAGGATATGTATTAAAATGGTAATAACTTCCTCTGCCTATTGGGATAATGGAGAGTTTTGTTACTTTTTGTGTCTTTTTTTTTTTTTTAACATCTTCTGCAATGATAATGTATTGCTTTTGTAATTATGAAAACCAAAAGTTATTTTGTAAATCTTCGTTACTCCTAAGAGATGGGTATTCTGTTAGCTAACTACTCAATTCCTATGTAGGAAAACAAAATACATAATGCCTATTTGATAAATCAAAAAATAGAAACACTACTTAATCTAAATTGCCTCTAAAAGAATGTTGCCACTGGCATTTGAAGTTTAGGTTGAGTCTTAGTCCTTTTATTTTAAGCTCTTGGATATGAAGGGTTGAGTGATTTCCTTTTTCTCTCTTTTAATATATATGTATGTTTAACTTCGCTAAATAAAATTTAAAAGATACAGTGTATCTCAGTGCAATTTTTTAAAATTTATTTTCATCCAGGTTACCCTGCCCTTTCCCTTTGTCATTCAGCAGTCAGAACAAGGAAAAATTAAACTCCTAACTGAAAGGTACTTTGAATAGCAATCAATATCAAATTAGAGATAAAATACAAATATTGCCTAATATAAAATGAGTTTTCTGAGGGGACAGAAATACAGCTCAGTTATCATAAGTTACATCATTTTCTTTGAGAGAGCCTTTTTGCCTTGCGTTTATTACTGATTATGTATCTTACTACTGTGGGAACTGTAGTATCTAAACAGTTACAGCTTGTGTATTTAGCGCCCTCTAGTGCATTATTTTAAAATAACAAAATAGCATAGTTGATCATACTCCAAGCAGCGAGAAGAAATGGAAATGTCAGTCTACCTCCCCACCTTTGCACCTACGTGTTGTTTCCTACCCATGAGACATTGGGCTCTGACCTCACAGTAGTTCTTTAATCTCTAGGCTTCGGTTTTCTTATATGTAAAATGAAGATGATAATCATAAATACTGGATAGGGTTCTTCTGAGATCTGAATGATCTCTGCTTGTGACGTGAACGCCTGGCACATAGAAGTTCGAGTAGTGCTAGCTACTACTCAAGTCAGTACTAAACATGATTGAAGACAAGTACTCAATCTTGGCTCAGACGTCAGAATCTGCTAGTAGGAAAGTGGAAAATAACGAGGAACCAAAAATTACAGGATGAAAGCCTAGGTTTGATCCTCATCTCTGGTTCCCTTTTGCTGAGTCAATTGATGACAATTCTGAAGTCTGGGAACATATTAAATTCCTTTGCATCCTTCACAGTGCCTATAGTGGCACACTGTCAGCAAATATTTGTGTTAATGTTCAAGCTAAATGGTTAGAAAACAAGATGAAGAATGATAGAAAATACTTAGTATCAAAATTTATATTTGGATTCAACTCTGTTCTTTGAGGCAGAAGCCAAATGCCATTTTTCTGACTGTGGCTTCAGAACAGGCTGTGGACAAGATTTGTGTTATCCATGTGCAAATGTGAAAGCAGCATAATTATACTATGTGTTTCATATGTTCATTATGCAACTTTTGTGACTCATTACTGACAAATCAAGGAGAGTAGGTTCTAGAATCCTTCTCTCATCCATTCTCACCCATTTTCAGCACTGCTACAGTTTATTTCCTCAGACACATTCGAAGAGATACCTTCTCCACATAATCTGTGACTATAGTTTTTTTCCTGCACTGACAGACATGGACTTTGGTACGTAACACCAGTACTTCTTGGGCTCTCCAAGAACCCCGTTGCTTGAGGAAAGCATTGGATGCTTCTCACCCTTGAGTCCCTACAATCTGTGGTTGGGTCTGTATATAATAAATGTCCCCATTGCTTATTTTTCTTGTGTGCTTTATATTGGACATGTCACTGTGATGTCTCTTCTTCCACTGCCTCAGTGCTAAACCAGACCAATTTTCTCATGAAAGGTACATGATACAGGTAACCATGCATTGTGCCTCTATTAATGCTTGGACACTATGCTAAGCCTTTTACATAAATTACATCTCTCACAACCACATCCAGTAAGAGAGAGAGTATTCCCATTTTCCAGAGGTGAGAATTGCCCTAGTTCACACAGATACGTGGCAGAGTCAGACTTTCAACCCAAGTCTGCCTCTAGAACCTGTGACTTCAACACTGCATCAGAAACTCCAAAGGGAGAATTTTGAGTTTTGCATCTCCAGAAATACCTGTGAGGAAAATCATGAAGCTCCCTTTAGGCAGTTCTGAGGCTTCCTCCTTTTCAAGAAAACCCACCTATCCCTGATAATTACTAGAACTGCAATGACTCACATTTACTTGGCACCTCACAATTTTCAAAGGTTGGCCCATGGGGTATCTCATTTTATTTTCCAGAAAACCTTTTGCATTCATCATCAGCTGAGCCTCCAAGCTGGGGAGGCAAGTTCTTTTCTGGCATAAGATTGCAGCTCCTATTATTTACCCCCCAGGGGATAAACTGCAAATCACAAGCCTTAGAGCTGGGAACACAGAGCTGGCTGTGCAAGCATATAAAAAACCTTGACAAAATGGGAGGGGGTTCACACGCTGGCTGTCCCGATTGTAGTGCATTGGGCAAGGAGCTCTCCCACTGGAAGCTGTATCACAGAACCAAAGGCACTGCCTCGGTGGGCAAAACCACATTCAGCTGTCCTTCAGTCAGCCAGGGCCTTCCCTGTCAGTGTGCTCATTCACTTATGCTACTCCTGTGGTCTCTTACAATTGCTTTTCCTCTCCTTAACACTCTCTTCTTACTCCAGCCGCTACCCTCAAGTCCTTCTTATCCTTAAAAGCTTCCTCTTGGTTTTACACCTTAACCTCTTTATAGGATCCCAGTAAATGCCAAAGCTTATAGGGGTGGAAGATTATAAATCAAAGCCACAGACACAGACATGGGGGAGGAGCCGCCCAGGGGGTAGAAGGACCACAACTTGAAAATAAATGAGCCTCTTTGATCTCAGTGGGATTTTTGTGTTTTAAGGTCTGCAGTTCCAGTGAGGTACTAAATCAAGCTATGGTTTCTGGGACTTTTAGGAAGAACAATAACGAGAGAATTGTCCATATGTATTTCCTGAGTTTTAGCAAAACCTGGGGGCCTAGAGAAGTCCTGTTACTTTAAAAAGTGTCGTTTCTCCTTTAGCAAAAGAGGTTTCACATTTTAAAAGCAGCTTAAAGCATAGCATCAACCATTCTTTCTTCCACAATTGAGAAGTTCCATTAAATGATAGAAGGGGTTAGATTTGAGAGATCTATCATTTAAGAAAAGTTAAATTTTATCAGTTCTCAATTACCTGTGCTAGTGGAGGGGATCAGGGACAGAATTCCACTGGGACTTGAATTCATTGTTCATTTGCATTTGGCATTATGAGGCATTTTAGTGATGAACACTCTAATATGGGTGTGCCTGCAGTTCTGGAAATTTACAGCTGTTTATAGCAAATAACAAAGTTACTCAGTGAAGATGCTGACAGTGCTGGAATGCTGTCAAATGACTATTCCAGCCTCTGGATCAACTCTGTTTACTGAGGCCTGGAAACAGAATAGGCTTTGGCTTCAGACAGGAAGGTTTAAATCCTTAGACTCACATATCGAGTAGTTTAGGAAAAAAAAAACTCCTGATGCTGCTGTGTAACTTCAGATTCTTCATTTGAAAAATGGGAAAAAAGAAGTAATACCAAGTACCTTGACCATGGTATCAGTGACCTCAGAAGTTGTGAGGGAATTCTCAGACAAAACTTTGAAATATAATCCAGCATTCAATCAGGTATTTCAATCTTAAATAGTCTGGATGGGTTGCAAACTTCCATGAATAGAGGAGAGCTGCTAAGTACCTGAGTTAAGAGGACTTGAGACCAATTCCTGAATGAATTGTGACATTCTGTCTGTAGAGTATAAAGGAAACTCAGCATGGTCCAGGAAGGTCACAGACCAGAATCACTGGCTGAAACCTGTGGCCAGTGAGCAACCTCAACTCAACAGGTAAGTATATTTTGTGTTTCTAATAATCCAGAAAGTTCAAAATTCCTGTTAAGAAGTTGCTGCTGGCCAGGCACAGTGGCTCACACCTATAATCCCATCTCTATAAAAAATAAAAAGAAGCCAGGCATGGTGATGGGCACCTGTAGTCCCAGCTACTGGGGAGGCTGAGGCAGGAGGATTGCTTGATCCCAGGAGGCAGAAGTTGCAGTGAGCCAAGATAGTGCCACTGCACTCCAGCCTGGGTGACAGAGCAAGACTGTGTCTTCAAAAAAAGGAAAAATAAAAACGACTACTTGCTGGAAGACCTGAGACCTTCCCATAGCCACATGAATGGGCATGGAAGTGAACTCTCCCTAAGGAGAGCTTTCAGATGAAAAGGTGGAAGCCCAAGCTGGGCAGGGTGGCTCACGCCTGTAATTCCAGCACTTTGGGAGGCCAAGATGGGTGGATCATGAGCTCAGGAGTTCCAGACCAGCCAGATCAACATGGTGAAACCCTGTCTTCTTAAAAAAGGAGAGAAAAAAAAAAAAGAAAAGGTGGAAGCCCAGCACCTTGATTACAGCCTTATGAGAGAACCTAAAGGCACCTAGCTAAGCTGTACCCCAGATTTCTGACCTAAAGAAACTGTGAGATAATAAATGTTTGTTGCTTAAAGCTGCTTTTAAAAAAAGCTTCTGCTCTATGGTTTATCCGCAGTCAACTTACTCTGTGTTAGCACGTGAACCATTACAATTCTCAATAATTCATTTGAATCTGCACTAAGTGGCACATGTGGCCTTGAGTTCTCCACACTGCCCAAGAAGCCAGGTGGCAAGAAGGCTCATTTAAGCAGCCCTCCTACACAAAACTGCACCACATGTACAAATTCTGAATTGTGTCTGTAGGAGGAGGGGGTGGTTAGAATCGGGCAGAAAGAGCCAGAAACCAAGTGCCCAAGCATTCATGATCTGCTGAAAATACCAGATGAATTTCTGCAGTTTCCTTACCATCCATGTTATATAATATGCCCTGGATTAAGGACTGATTCTTAGCCAGGTGCAGTGGCTCACACCTGTAATCTCAGCACTCTGGGAGGCTGGGGCAGGTGGAGCACCTGAGGTCAGGAGTTGGAGACCAGCCTGGCCAACATGGTGAAAGCCTATCTCTAGCAAAAATACAAAACTTAGCCGGGCGTGGTGCGGGTGCCTGTAGTCCCAGCTACACGGGAGGCAGAGGTTGCAGTGAGCCAGGATCGTGCCATTGCACTCCAGCCTAGGTGACAAGCAAAAAACTCCGTCTCCAAAAAAAAAAAAAAAAAAAAAAGAGACACATTCTTGATCACTGAGGTAGAATTGGGTCCGTGTGCCCATAAACAAAAGAAAGCTTGACTAATGCAATTGTACGTTCTTTCCAAAGAACACATTTGTTTTCAGATGAGGAAGTTGGAGCACTGTTCTGCTAAATGTTTAGATTTGGTATTACTTAGGATAGGGAGTCAACAACTGTAACAAACATGCCAAAATTGAGTGGCAGTTCAGCAATGCTGTGGCCCTCAATACATGGCTTCCGTTTCACTGCTTAAGATAGCTGCTTCAGCTCCCACCCTCACATCTGTGCTCCAGCAGAAATGGAGGAGTTGAAGACACTCCTCCTTTTTAAGGATAACAATCTGGGCCAGGCACGGTGGTTCATGCCTATAATCCCAGCACTTTGGGAAGCTGAATTGGGTAGATTGCTTGAGTTCAGGAGTTTGAGACCAGCCTGGGCAACAGGGTGAAACCATCTCTACAAAAAAAATACAAAAATTACCCAGGTGTGGTGGTGTACATCTGTTAGTCCAGCTATATGAGGCGGCGGTGTGGGGGCAGGGGATAAGGCAGTAGAATCACTTGAGCCCAGGAGTGTGAGGCTGCAATGAGCCATGTTCTTGTCACTGCACTCCAGCCTGGGTGACAAAATGAGACCCTGTCTCAAAAAAAAAAAAAATCTATATGTTACATAACATCACTTCTATTCCCATCTCTGGTCACATCTGGCTGCAAAGGAGGCCGGGAAACTGGGTGACTGTGTATCCAGCTAAAAATTCTGTTATATAAGAAGAAAAGTACAGATTAGAAAATAACTAGCAGTTTCTGCCAGGATTTCCTTCCTGTGGTTTACCCCTCCAAACATACCTGATTAATATTCCAACTGCTGGGCTAAAAGCCTATTTAATTCCCTATGTAAAGAAAATGTTGAAAACTAGGGGCTTGGCCAGGCACAGTGGCTCATGCCTGTAAACCTAGCACTTTGGGAGGTCGAGGCAAGTGGATCATCTGAGGTCAGGAGTTCAAGACCAGCCTGAGCAACATGGCAAAACCCCGTCTCTACTAAAAATACAAAAATTAGCCAGGCGTGGTGGGCACCTGTAATCCCAGCTAGTTGGGAGGCTGAGACAGGAGAATTGCTTGAGCCCAGGAGGTGGAGGTTGCAGTGACCCAAGATCATACCACTGTACTCCAGCCTGAGTGACAGAGCAAGACTCTGTCTCAAAAAAAAAACCTAGAGGCTGTTTTGCACCCTCCATTATTTTTGGATAGCACATGTAACACATGTTTATTCTTGGGGGAAAAACAGAAAATACAGATCAGTAAGAACTTAAGAAGTAACATCATGAGACTCTATACCCAGTAATAATGATGGTAGGATTTTTATGTCTTTCCTGATAGACTTTCCTAAAAGAAATGTAGACATTTATAGCATTCAGTCTCATGGTGGTGATTTATATTATATAATTCCAATCACCACCGTCTTCATGGTAGTGATGACAGATGGCCAGTACTATTGTGTATGTCAGGTGGGTTGGGGAGAAGACTTTAAATCTAACCTGTCATGCAATTGAAAGAAAATAGAAATTGGGAGAATTGGATTTCACTTCTAACTCTTTACTAACCAACTGTCCTTGTGTCACCCTTAATCGGTAACCTAAAATCTTTTTTTTTTTTGAGACGGAGTCTTGCTCTGTCACCCAGGCTGGAGTGCAGTGGCGAAATATCAGCTTACTGCGACCTCCGCCTCCTGGGTTCAAGTGATTCTCCTGCCTCAGCCTCCCGAGTAGCTGGGATTACAGGTGCCCACCACCACTCCCGGCTAATTTTTTTTGTGTTTTTAATAGAGACAAGGTTTCACCATGTTGGCCAGGCTAGTCTTGAACTCATGACCTCAAGTGATCCACCAGCCTCAGCCTCCCAAAGTGCTGGAATTACAGGCATGAGCCACTGCACCCAGCCCCTAAATTCTTAATGTTTCCATTTCTCCATCTGTGAAATGGAAATTAGTTACATTTGATTTTCCTAATCCCTAAGATAGTTATGAAAATCAATTATTCCGCCCTGTATTCCTTAAAGTACTCTTGGGTACCCACTATGTGTCAGATATTGAGAACAAGACACACATGCTCCCTGTCCCCACGGAGTGGAATCTAATGGGTGAGGCAAAGCAGTATGTTTTGAGAAATACCAGCTGGGATACATAGGTGAAGGGTTACCGTCGAGTGGCCACCAACTATCCATAGCATTCCTTGATCCTTCACAGTCCCCTTCATATGTCTTCCCCAAGGCCAAAGTGGGGAAAGAGGTGAGTGATAAAGTGAATATGGTCCAGCCTGGTCAAGCTGCCATTTACACTCCACCCACTCTATAACCCAGTCAGCCCTAACTCTACTAATCCCAGATTTTCTATTCTCTGTGCCCCACCCTCTGACAGGGAAGTAGGAAAACAGAGATTTGTAGAAGTTAGTAAAAGCTAATGTCAGAAGGCAAAGTTCCATTTCTAGATCCAAGAAAAACTTCCTGTTTTGTTAAGACCCTTCTGAGGAGCGGAAACTGGCTCACTCAAATGAAAACCACAATGAATAATTTTACTGATTTGTACCATATGTTTAGCAAGAGTAAAATCCCAAGAGGAGGTTGGTGAATAAAGAGAAATCATCAGGAGCGGACTGTGAGATACCGGCCCCCAACCAACCAGGGCTTTTCCCCGCATCACCACTCCCTGAAGGAACAGTGACAACTGAGGGAGTGGAAACACATTTGGGACACATCATGCAAAGGTGACCTGGCGGCTCATTCAGGGGCTGTGTGACTTGGATTGCTCATCATCCTTTCTCCAGATGGAGTTTCCCTTTTTACAACAAGATCTAGAAAAGAAGCTGTGCTAGCGTAGACAGTGCTGCAGTAACAAATTAGCACCAGAGTCTTGGCTTAACACAGTAAAAGCTTGTTTCGTGTCTTCATTACATGACATACAGGTTGGTGGTAAAGTATGAACTGGAGATGGGAATTCTGCTTAAGAACCCTGGTTGATAGAGGCTTTGGCATTTGCTGCTGTATCACTGGAGGCTTGGGCCATCACCATCCTGGCTATAGAGGGAGAAAATGCATAGAAAATTCTTTTCCGTTGTTAAGCACAATTATTGGCATGAAAGAGGTTTTTAATACCTATTTTTAGATTGCATTCCAGCCCGGGCAATAGAGCAAGAATCCTGTTCTCTCTCCCCCCTTTTCTTTCTCTTTCTTTCTCTCATAAAAAAAAAAAAAAAAGAATCTTAAAAAATGAAAATTCACAGCAGTCCTATACTTCAGCCTGGAAGGGACACAGGTCACCTCTGTCTCCGTGGTTGGACAGAACAAACTATAGATGGACTGGGATAGATGGGGAAGCCTACAGGTATTTGGTGAGCAATAAATGCCTCTGCCATAACAGCCTTTTAATTTTATGTGCATGTTACTACGTGTTATGGCGGCTCAGAATTCCAGACAGATCTTTTGAATCCTAATCTGCTGGGATGTCTCATCTAAGATTCTTTCTTATCTATTTCCTGAGCACCTAATAGGCAGTCCTCAGGTCAAAAATAGCACACCAGTGTTCTGCATAATGGTTTTACCTCTAAAGTTTTCTTTCTCCTTCCCTTTCCCTTTTTCCTTTCCCCTTTCCCCTTCCCTTCAACGAGGTCTTGTTCTGTTGTCCAGGCTGGAGTGCAATCGCACAAACATAGCTCACCGCAGCCTCAATTGTTGGGCTCAGACAATACTTCTGCTTCAGCCTCCTGTGTATCTCACACCATAGGTGTGTGCCACCATGCTTTTTTTTTTTTTAAATAGACAGGGGTTCACTTTGTTGCTCAAGCTGGTCTCAAACTCCTGGGCTCAAGCGATCCTCCTGCCTAAGCCTCCCAAACTGCTAGGATTATAGACATGAGCCACCATGCCTGGTCTTTCCCTTTTTATTTTTTTTAAACCTAATTAGCTAGTCCACAGGAACTAGCAGCTCAGCATGGCCTCACAATATGTTGTTGGAGGACTGACATAGCATGGTGTCCCTGGGAGCATAGATTAATCAGTCACTGGAATTCAAAGATGAGTTTTTTGAGTGTGGAATTCTAAGCTGTTCATATTTAATTCCACAAAAATGGTAACATAAAACTGAAGGGTTGTTCTCTGAAGGATTATTGACCGTAATTGTTCAAAATGTATTATCATTCAAGCCTCCTCTCGCAGTTGACTCATGTTTGACTCTTGTCCAGTGTTTCTATGCCCAGGGAGAGTGCTCTGTATTCATCACCATTATCAATTAAATATACATATAGTCCACACACATAGGCTGCCGTTCTCTTGAATAAGCTGTATGCCCTTGCCAAGTAGGATAGGAGGAGTCACTTCCTTTTTTTCTTTTTCTTTTCTTTTTTTTTTTGAGACAGGGTCTCACTTTGTCACTCAGGCTGGAGTGCAGTAGCATGAACATGGCTCACTGTAGCCTCAACCTCCCGGGCTCAAGCGATTCTCCTGTCTCAGCACTCCTCAAGTAGCTGGGACTACAGACATGCACCAGCATGCCCAGCTAATTTTTGTATTTTTTTGTAGAAATGGGGTTTCACCATGTTGCCCAGGCTGGTTTCTACCACCTGAGCTCAAGTGATCTGCCCACATTGGCCTCCCAAAGTGCTGGGATTACAGGCGTAAGCCACCACGCCCTGGCGGGGCCAGTCACTTTCTAACGGATAGCTTATTCAGGTCTGACTTTCTCTGCCTTCCCCTCTTGCTCCTTGCTTTGGGGACATTTTGTCATCCATCAAAAAGGCAGAAGAGAGCAAGGCAAATACAGATCAGTTAGTTCGAAGCAGACTTACTTCACAGGGTGGTTCTCAGTTATTTTGTTTAACTTGGCCTGCTCTGGAGCTGTCTGAGGACACATACAGTTCTGCAGCCAGGAGGCCCTTTCCAGAACCTGATTTCCCCTTGGAATGACACATTATCCTCCCTTCGAATATAGCAGTTGTAAATTCCTGCCCAGGGAGCAGCAATTGCTTTGAATTACACACTATTTGAATAAACCAGTATGGGATTAACAAGGCCTTATTGTTCTGCAGTCCTTTATTGAAACTTGCTATAGTAATTTCTGGTGAAATTATATTCCCCTGCCTATCATTTAACTATGCCAAGGAGCACTTTTTCCACCCTCTAATTGGTCCTTTCTAGTTGTATGTAATAAAAAATATCTTTTTACTATATTATCAACCCTGAGCAGGAAGAAATAATACTACCAGGTTTTTTCAATTCACCCTTTTCTCTCCCTTTCCCTCTCTTTGGTATCTCTACTATGATTCCACAACTTGGAAGTTTCTCAGATCTGTGTGGTGCCCAGAATATTATTTTATGACTGCGATATACATATAGAAATGCACACACTACACCCACACAATCTAGGATTATCTCCTTTACAATATGCTATTTTTAAAATAAACATCAGGAGCACAGAATTAAATCAGTAATAATCTCTTGTTTCGAGACACATTCTCATCATTGGTCTGGAAATACTTTTTAAACTATTTTTACACAATCTAGGCAAACTATTTACATCTACTCTTCAATTAAAAATTTTTTTTTTCTAGCCCAGGCATGGTGGTTCGCACCTGCCCAGCACTTAGAGAGGCCGAAGCGGGTGGATTGCTTTGAGCTCAGGAGTTCAAGACCAGCATGGACAACATGGCAAAACCCCATCTCTACTAAAAATACAAAAATTAGGTGTGGGGGCGCACACTGGTAATCCCAGCTACTCAGAAGGCTGAGGCAGGAGAATCGCTTGAACCTAGGAGGCAGAGGTTGCAGTGAGCCAAGATCACACCACTGAACTCCAGCCTGGGTGAAAGAGTGAGATTCCGTCTCAAAAAAATGAAAAATTCTTACTTTTCCATCATCTGCAAATAGAATTTGGTAACCAAGAATAAATCTACCAATATTTACTTCCTAACTAAGCTGTTTCTAACAGAATCAAAAGGGAATCTCTATAATGACAAAGTCTAAAGGCAGACTAATAAAAACATTGAGATGAAGATGCTTAGGTCAGGCACTGTGGCTCAGGCCTGAAATCCCAGCACTTCGGGAGGTCTAAGCAGGAGGAATACTTGAACCCAGGAGTTCAAGACCAGCCTGGGCAACATAGTGAGACCTGGGTCTCTACAAAAAACACAATTAGCCGAGCATGGTGGCATACCTGTAGTCCCAGCTACTTGGGATGTTCAGCTTGAGCTCAGGAGGTCAAGGCTGCAGTGAGCCATGATCGGACCACTTGTACTCCAGCCTATGTGACAGAATGAGACCCTATCTCAAAAAAAAAAAAAAAAAGATGTTTACCAGGCTTTAAGTAGTTTGTTTTGGTGGACATTATTTGTCCATAAAATAGACCTTTATAAAAGCTTGGATTTGAAAACAATAAGTTAGAGCTCTTAAGTAGTCTTTTTTAGCTGGTTTTAGGCCAGTTAAATCTAACAGAGATCATGGAGGCAGAAAGCCAAATTGAAGCCAAAATAACTATTGAGAACATTCTGTATTCCATTAATAGCTAATGAAATTAAATCTATTAACTGCTAAATTAAAATATATATTCTATTTATTTACATAAAACTTTAGGCCTATATAACTATCATCATTCAAAAATAACAGCCTGGCCTGGCGCGGTGCTTTACGCCTGTAATCCCAGCACTTCGGGAGGTTGAGACAGGCATATCACTTGAGATCAGGCGTTCAAGACCAGCCAGGTCAACATAGTGAAACCCTGTCTCTACTAAAGATACAAAATTAGCCAGATGTGGTAGTACGTGCCTGTAGTACCAGCTTGAGAGGCTGAGGCAGGAGAATTGCTTGAACTTGGGAGGCCGAGGTTTCAGTGAGTGGAGATTGCGCCACTGCACTCCAACCTAGGCAACAGAGTGAGAGTCCATCTCAAAATAACCCAAAAAAGCAAAAATAGACTAATAGCACAATATTTTAAAAACATGCTTTGGTGAAATTCACAAAGGAATCATCTTTACCCTTTATCCCTACACCATCTTCTCAGATCTTGTGCCTAAATTGAAATTTTTGTGCCAGAAGAGAGTTAGAAAATAATATAGATATAGTTTATGCTGTAAGAAGCATGACAGATTTTTTTTTTTAATTATTGGATGATGACCATAAACTCTCAAAAAAAAAAAAAAAACCCTCAAAAACCCAAAGTCTATGACCTGGACTGAAAGGTTTTAATCTACAAAGATAAAAGTCAGCTTCCCTCATTTCCATTGTTCAAACCAGACACCTTTTTTTTTTTTTTTTCCTTGAGACAGGGTCTTGCTCTGTGACCCAGGCTGGAGTACAGTGGTGCAATCACTGCAACCTCAAACTCCTGAGTTCAAGTGATCCTCCCACTCAGCCTCTTGAGTAGCCGGGACTACAAGCATGCAACACCATTCCCAGCTCCAGAGATTTCTTTGAAACGTTCCATTAGAAAAAAAGAAAAAGAAATGGTCATTGGTGGCCATGCACGGTGGCTCATGCCTGTAATACCAGCACTTTGGAAGGCTGAGGTGGGCAGATCACTGGGGGTCAGGAGTTTGAGACCAACTTGGCCAAAATAGTGAGACTCCATCTCTACTAAAAATAAAAATAAAAATAAATTAGCTGGGCATGGTGGTGGACATCTGTACTCCCAGCTACTCAGTAGGCTGAGGCAGGAGAATCCCTTGAACATGGGAAGCAGAGGTTGCAGTAACCTGAGATCATGCCACTATGTCACTATACTCCAGCCTGGGTGACAGAGTGAGACTTTCTCTCAAATAAAAAAAAAATGATTTCATTAGTAAGGAGACAGAGCTAATTCCAGTGGGAACTTGTTTCAAAGTCATGTAGATGAAATTCTATGAAACGAAACTGAAGTAGAGGAGTGCCTTATGTAGACACTTGACTTGCAGGCAACATAAACAGAAAAAAAGCTCAATAAATCCAAACAAAGCTGAAGCCAAAATCGCGTAATGATTTCTAAGGGAGCAGTAGATAGTTTGAACTATACCCTAAAGAGATGTGAAAGTAAATCAGAATCTTATGAACGGGTTAAAAAAAATTACTGTGAAATTTAGAAAAACTGCTATCCATCCCAGATAGTGATTTTTTTTCCCTTAAATTAGTAGTGCATGACTACAAACAATTGCATAAAAAAAGAAAAAAAAATGACAGGAAATTTGAAATACAAACTTCCAGGCTTCTGGTAACACAATTTATAACAGAGGTCAAATATCCAGGGTTGCTTCTAAATTAAAAGAAAGAAACAAACAAAAAATTCCAATTTGAGCCCAAAGCATTACATATTTGATAAACTATTTGGGGTAATTCCACAAAATGTGCAGGCCAAGTCATTTTATTCATTCTTACACTCCAATCTTTTCATTTCATTTTGCTTCAGCAGTTGTTATAAAACTGAGCAGACAAGGCCAGATATGGTGGCTCACACCTGTAATCCCAGCACTTTGGGAGGCCAAGGTGGGTGGCTCACCTGAGGCCAGGAGCTTGAGACCAGCCTGGCCAACATGGTGAAACCCCATCTCTACTAAAAATACAAAAAATTAGCCAGGCATGGTGGTGGGCACCTGTAATCTCAGCTACTAGGAAGGCTGAGTAAGGAGAATTGCTTGAGCCTGGGAGGTGGACGTTGTAGTGAGCCGAGATCGTGCCATTGCACTCCAGCCTGGACAACAAGAGTGAAACTGCGTCTCAAAAAAAAGAAAAAAATAAAAACTGAGCAGACAGCTGGGGCAAACTCAGGAGCTCTCTTCCAATTACAAACTACATTTGTGTCCTAGGCAGATAAGAAAAGTCCTTTTGTTTCAAGTACAGACTCTTGTCACTGTTGAGGAGTGGTCACCATACTCCTTTCTGCCTTGGATTCATGTGCACTGATCACTCTCACATCCCTGGGCACCAGATTATCACATTGCTAGGAGCTGTGATCTGGCACAAGGCAGTTTGCACTCTGATTGGGTGGGTAGGTGACAGCAAGGAACCTGGCTGGAGTCACTGGTGACCATGACTGCTCTAGAAAGAACTTCAGGCCGGGTATGGTGGCTCACACATGTAATCCCAGCACTTTGGGAGGCTGAGGCTGGCGAATCACGATGTCAGGAGATCGAGACCATCCTGGGTGAAACCATGTCTCTACCAAAAATACAAAAACATTAGCTGGGTGTGGTGGTGTGCACATATAGTCCCAGCTACTCAGGAGGCTGAGGCAGGAGAATCGCCTGAACCTAGGAGGCAGAGGTTGCAGTGAGCCGAAATCATGCCACTGCACTCCAGCCTAGTGACAGAACGGGACTCTGTCTCAAAACAAACAACTTCAGAAGGCTCAGCCCCACTGGCCCTGCCACCCCTAGCATGCTGGTAATTCTCTCCTGGGCTACAGCAGAACTCTGAGAGTTCCAGGTCTACCTCATCTCAGCCTTTTCTCCACTTCCTTCCTCTATTTGACATTCCACTTTGCAGTGACCTAGTTCATTAAGATGCCCTTGTGCCTCAGTTTCCCTCATTAGAACTGGACCCTGCCCGTTAGCCGGGGTTCAATCACCCTGTCTTCCTCTTTGCCAATGTGCTTTCCTCTCCAACCTTCCTCAGACCCTGGCTGGGGCTCTGCTTGGATTAAGTCAATTGCTCAAGAGCCACGACTCTTTCCTGACTTTGGTCTACTATCCTGACTCTCCCACAGTCATTCCAGCTTCTTACTTTGCTCCCTGAAGATACTAATAATCAACTGAACTGGATGCTAGCTTGCCTTATCTACTCAGCCCACCTGGTTACCTTTCCCAGCGCCAGTCTAGCCAGCCAGGTTAGCTCCCCACTTGCTCTCACTCACCCACCCAATCCTGGATCCTCCTCCTCCCCATCAGCTGGTGCTGCTCAAATATTGACGTTGATAACAGTAATTAATGGCAGTTAAGAGCTCAGTCTGTCTCAGGAACTATCTTAAGTACATCAGTACTTAAATTCATTTAGTTATGACCACAACACTTGGAGAACCTCAGGCGGGGCGAGGTTGACTTGCTCAAGGTCACACAAAGAGTAAACAACACAGCTTTAAGTCAACCCCAGACTAGACATTTCTGATGCCAGGTAAATACTCTTAACCACTGGCCAAGGGTTCTCAAGGTTCCTTTGCCCCTTCATCTGTCCCATCCATGTTATATTTGTTGAAGGGACTGTGTAGATCTCAGCTATGTTGCCTCCCTACAGGCCTCAGGTCTGGGCCCAGCCTTTGGACACCATTCATTAGAAAACTGGTCATCTCTGGCCGGGCACAGTGGCTCATGCCTGTAATCCCAGCACTTTGGGAGGCCAAGGCGGGCAGATCACCAGAGGTCAGGAGTTTGAGACCAGCCTGGCCAACATGGTAATACCCAGTCTCTACTAAAAATACAAAAAATTAGCCAGGCATGGTGGCAGGTGCCTGTAATCCCAGCTACTTGGGAGGCTGAGGCAGGAGAATCGCTTGAACCCGGCAGGTGGAGGCTGCAGTGAGCTGAGATCGCGCCACTCCACTCCAGCCTGGGGAACAAGAGCAAGGCTCCATTTCAAAAAAAAAAAAAAAGAAAGAAAGAAAGAAAGAAAAGAAAAGAAAACTGATCATCTCTGTCATCTCTGCTTCTCCTATTTATGCTTCTACTACTTCAGCTGGCTTCAGTGCCAGTAGAAATGACTGGCAGTGATCAAAGTTCACACCTCAGTGCAGACATCTGTCAGCTCGCTGAGATGTATACAAGTTTCCCTGGGATCTCGGGAGCCCCAAGTCACAGGGTTCTGGCTCAAGCCTTTTATTATTATTATTATTTTTTTTGAGACGGAGTCTTGCTCTGTCCCCAGGCTGGAGCACAGTGGCACGATCTTGGTTCACTGCAACCTCCACCTCCTGGGTTCAAGCGGTTCTCCTGCCTCAGCCTACCAAGTAGCTGGGATTATAGGCATGGCAACACCACACTGAGCTAATTTTTGTTGTTGTTGTTGTTGTTGTTGTTTTAGTACAAATGGGATTTCACCATGTTGGCCAGGCTGGTCTTAAACTCCTGACTTAATATGATCTACCCGCCTTTGCTTCCCAAAGTTCTGGGATTACTGGCATGAGCCACCATGCCCGGCCAAGAATAGCAACTTTAACTGAGCATTTGCTATACACCATAGACTGCTCTAAGTAAGCACTTCGTCTGTATCAACCTAGTTGAGCCACACTACAACCCTGGGAAGAATGTGCTTTACTCCCATTGTACAGGGAAGGAAACTGAGCCCCAGAGAGGTTGAATAACTTGCCCAAGATCACACAGCTGGGAAGAGGCAGAACCAGGATCTGGAGGAAGCTGTTTACCTCTAGGGTCTACAACCCCTAACTTCTGCATCAGTCTGGTTTTCATGGCAAATGGGAAATGGACATTTTTGAAGATGCCCAGAAAGACACAGGGATCTGAAACTTTGGGAAGAAGAGTGAGGACCACTTATCACAGGCATCCATATTCCTAGGTTCACAGCTTATCTCCCCACTGACAGGGGGCCATGTATGAACTTATGGCCTGTAGTAAGCTTTTCAGAGCTTGCCACCTTGCTCTAGGAAACTGTTATCTAGCCCCATGTGGTTCCTGGGCCACCCTGAAGTGCTTTACACTTGATCTTAGCCAAAAGGCTGAGAAGTGATTGTAAGTGCTTTTAGAGTTAATTCCTAAGTTTAAAGTTTAAAGCAGATAAGGTACACAGAAACATAGAAAAGGAACCGAAGAAAACTAACAAAGTTTGGTAATTTTCAAATCTTGTTACATAATTCCTTGCTTGGGAAGAAATGTTCAAAAATCAACAAGAGGGGGACAAAAAAAGGATGTTAAAAAGCACTTTTATGTTTTAAGAAATTTACTGCCAGACTAAGAGTATTTCTGCCAAAAATAACATGCTTCTTCCCTACAATCTACACAATCTGGGATATGCTGAGAATTTGGTCAGATTTTGAGGGTGAGACCATAATTTCTCACCATGTTCATTTTCAAATTGAATGTCCCAGACATGAAAATACACACACGCCCCAGTGGAAGCAGTGGTTTTGCAGTTCCTACTGTGAGGGAAGTATCCCACAAAGATTTGGCCCAGAGATTGGCATCTGACATGGAGTCTCTCTAGTCTACTCACTGCAGATCTCCATCTGAAGGTCTGTAAGGAGCATGGCTGTGCTGCAGCCAAGCAGGCATAGAGCAGCAGGCATAGGTCGAGGTAAACAGCCTAGATGACTCAGCGGGATAGAGGCGCAAGTGCGCAGTCCCATGTCTTATATAATCATAGTCATGTAGACATAACATAGAGAAGCTTACCACTTGGCTCTCAGCCACTATTGTTTGTGTAGTGTATAAATATAACACTGACCCTGTGAAGGGGCTGCTGAATAAAGCCATGCCTCACCTACATGCTGTCTCTCAAGTGTTCTTCCAGCTCCCTGCTCCATGTCCAACCCACTCCCCTCAGCCCTCAGCTGGCTGGAACCTGACCCTGAGCATGACCAGGTCTGTGTCCTGTGGGCTGGGGATGCTAAAGGATACAAGTTCATGAACATGTGGGAAGGACCTGGGACTGGAAGCTAAACAAACTGGACTCAAATTCTAGGTTCACCAGTTCCTAGCAGTGTGATCTCTCTGAGCATCTGTTTCCTAATCTGTGAAATGAGAAGTAAAATACCATCCTGCAGGATTGTCACTGAGGCATTGCATGTATATCACTCAGCGCACTCTGAAAGTAATAGCTTTAGCCCCTCTACTTGGGAGAAGACTGGAAAGCTCCAAGTGACAGGAACAGAGAATGAGAAAAATCAGGACTGAGGGGTGAGCCCAGGGGTAAGAGAAGAGACCAAAGGGTCATGAGGAAAGAGAAGAGGAGACAGAGGAAAAGCAGGGAGGAAGAACTTGCTCCTTTTTGTCCTCTAAGACAGATTTGGCAAAGACAAAATACTTAAGGGAAATAAGAGACATTATTTTGTACCATCTAGGAGCAAGATTTTTCAAGTACTCAAGCTTCCCTCTTCCAGATATTAAAGTCATAGCAAAAGGGTTATATTATTACTATTGAATGCTAGAATACTATTTTTAAACCATTGATTTCGATTTTTTTTTCTTTTAGGTTTTTTTTTCCTTCTATTCCATCTCCCCATTTGAACAGACAAACCATTCTTTGTTCATATCTAAGAGATGGGTCTAATGAGAAGAAAATACAGTTTTGCAGTTTTAAAAGCCTGGGCCAGTGGTTCTCAAAGTAGAGTCTTCAGACCACATCAGCATCACCAGGATACCTATTAGAAAGGCAAATTCTTGGGCCCTACCCCAGGCCTATTGAATCAGCACCTCTGGGGGTTGGGCTCAGCATTCTGTGTTTCAACAAGCCCTCCAAGTGACTCAGATGTAGGCTGACGTTTGAAAACCACTGGTCTAGATCCTTTGTGGACTACAGAAAACAACTTTGGTAAAAGATTAAGGAGAAAACATCAGGAATAACAGCAAAGCTCCTTACCTAGGTTAAAAAATATTCTCCAGGATGAGGGATGAGGGTAGAAGGTAAGTGATAAGACAGAGAGGTGGTGGGGACAGCAGGAGAGGGCTAGAACTGAGTGCCAGCCCTTTGCCTATGCCAGAGCTCTCTGTTAGCTGCCTTCTGGTAGATGTCTAGTGAGGACTTAACGCAAGCAACAACCAGGACACTGTCTACTGGCTAACAGGCAGAGCAATTCCATGGTTTTTACCATTTGGTTTCACAAAATTGTGCAACCATCAGCACAAACAACTTCAGAGCATTTTAATCACCCCCTAAAAAAACCTCATCCCCAGAAGCTGTCATTCCCATTCCCACCCAAACTCCCCAGGCCCTAGCCACCTCTATCTGCTGTCTGTGGATTTACCTATTCTAGATATTTTACGCAAGTGGAATCATACAATACATGGTTCTGGGTGAGCATAGTGGCTCACCCATGTAATCTCAACACTTTGGGAGGCCAAGGTGGGAGGATGGCTTGAGGTCAGGAGTTCAAGACCAGCCTCAGCAACATAGCAAGACCTCCCCCAAAATACATAGTTCTGATTTTTATAAAGGTGAAATAAGTTTAGATTTTGTCATGAGAGTCAGTTCTATGGCGTTCAGGTAGACATTCCAGAAGGCCCCAGCCTACATGCCTGCTTATTCCTTCAGTACTTTCAACTATTTCATGAGTACCAATTTCCCTGTATTAATTCCTTCTGTGAAAACAAACACACACACACACACACACACACACACACACACACACCAGTCTGGGGCTGGACACGGTGGCTCAAGTCTGTAATCTCAGCATTTTGGGAGGCTGAGGTGGGTGGATCACCTGAGGTCAGGAGTTTGAGACCAGACTGGCCAACATGGTGAAACCCCATCTCTACTAAAAATACAAAAAATTAGCTGGGTGTGATAGTGGGTGGCTGTAATCCCAGCTACTCAGGAGGCTGAGGCAGGAGAATGGCTTGAAGCCAGGAAGCAGAGGCTGCAGTGAGCCAAGATCACTCCATTGTACTCCAGCCTGAGTGACAGAGCAAGACTCCGTCTCAAAAACAAAACAAAACAAAACAAAACGCCCAGTCTTGTTACTTTTTCTTGCACTAAGAATATACCATTCAAAAAAAAAAAAATCTGTCTTGAAATTTAACTGGAGTCACGAGATGGTTGCGCCAAAATGGTTATGATTTCAGAAAATCAGGCCATATGCCAAGGAGAGCACATGCAGTCCATGTGTCAGGCTCAGAGGTGAGAGTGCTCACCGCTCACCACCCTGGCTTGGGTTAGGCTTTGGGGCAAGGTAGAACTTGAAGGAAATGTCTCCCAAGAGCAAGCAATATGCTTTCTGGCTAATTTTCCTGTTTCAGTTGACTTTGGCCTGGCCTTGCTCCCTGCTTCCTCTTTTTGCCTCCATATTATCTCTTGTGCAACTCTGCTTGCAGGGAACTCCCATCCCTGTCTCCTAAGAACCAAGCAAACCCCTTTTTCTTTTCCTCTTTTATCAGCCTCTTGTTTCAGAATACATGTCTTTGTATGTTTTAAAGTAGTTTACGGTTTTCAGTAAGCACGACTATGTGGGCTTACTTATTTCCGAATGTGAGCCCCTGTTGACTGCCAAGCATTATGGCATGTCCATGAGGACTCTCAACAATTGCTGTTATTTGTTATGGGAGCTTCAAGGGCCAGCTTCCACTATCTGAAGCAGGTTCAAGAAGCTGAATGTGGCAATGTTTGCTGCTGTCCCTACCCAAAAACTATTTGATTAGCTCTGACCACAAAGAGCAGAAATTTGAGATGATCCCTTCTGTGCTTGGAGAGCCAACCCGAGACTAACCCTCCCTGGAAAAAGCACTTTTTTTTTTTTTGTTTGTTTGTTTGAGATAGAATCTTGCTCTGTCACCCATGCTGGAGTGCAGTGGCGAGATCTCAGCTCACTGCAACCTCTGCTTCCCGGGTGCAAGCGATTCTCCTGCCTCAGCCTCTTGAGTAGCTGGGATTACAGGCACCTGCCACCATGCCTGGCTAATTTTTGTATTTTTACTAGAGATGGGGTTTTGGCATGTTTGCCAGGCTGGTCTTGAACTCCTGACCTCAGGTGATCTGCTTGCCTCGGCCTCCCAAAGTGTTGGGATTACAGGTGTGAGCCACTGCACCTGACTGGAAGAAGCATTTTTTACATCAACTCTCAGGGCAGGTGGGAATTGCTCTGGAATTTATTATTATTATTATTATACTTTAAGTTCTGGGATACATGTGCAGAATGTGCAGCTTTGTTACATAGGTATACATGTCCCATCGTGGTTTGCTGCACCCATCCACCCATCATCTAGGTTTTAAGCCCCACATGCATTAGATATTTCTCCCTCACCCCCCCAACAGGGGGTGTGTGTGATGTTCCCATCCCTGTGTCCATGTGTTCTCATTGCTTAGCTCCCACGTATGAGTGAGAACATGCAGTGTTTGGTTTTCTGTTCCTATGTCAGTTTGCTGAGAATGCTGGTTTCCAGCTTCATCCATGTCCCTGCAAAGGACATGAATGCATTCTTTTTAATGGCTGCATAGTATTCCATGGTGTATATGTGCCATACTTTCTTTTCCCAGTCTATCATTGATGGGCATTTGGGCTTGTTCCAAGTCTTTGCTATTGTGAACAGTGCCACAATAAACATATTTGTGCATGTTTCTTTATAGTAGAATGATTTATAATCCTTTGGGAATATACCCAGTAATGGGATTGCTGAGTCAAATGGTATTTCTGGTTCTGGATCCTTGAGGAATCACCACACAGTCTTCCATAATGGTTGAATTTACACTCCCACCAACAGTGTAAAAGCATTCCTATTTCTCCACATCCTCTCCAGCATCTGTTGTTTCCTGACTTTTTAATGATCGCCATTCTAACTGATGTGTATCTCAATGTGGTTTTGATTTGCATTTCTCTTGATGATGAGGTTTTTTTCATATGTGCTCTGGAATTTTAGCAAACCTGCATCTCTCCAAAGCTACACTGGCCATGAGTGTACTTAGAAGTGTGACTTCCCAGTTCCCTTTATCTAGTTGAAGGTGTTGTGAGGGTTCTCACAGGACTCTGATTGTCTGTCTTTACTTAAAGTCACTGCACTAAGGCCTCAGCTCCTACCCAGAAAGCGCCTGTCCCTGTGCTACTGTCTCCATTTGGTGAGGTCAGAGCTGCACTTGTGTTCTGTTCCAATGGCTAATCCTGGAGAAAGAGAAATACTGCTTATATTAGCAGGGCTCCCAGAGAAACAGAACCAAAAGGATGTGTGTGTGTATATACACATACAAATATTTATCTTAAGGAGCTGCTTGATGTGATTGTGAAGGCTTGGCAAGTCCAAAATCTTACCAGGGAGGCCTCAGGAAAGCGTTGCAGCTGAAGTCCTAAGGCAGTCTGCCAGTGAACCCTGAAGAACTGATGTTGCAGACAAAGTCCAAAGGCAGCCTGCAGCGGAAGTCCCTCTTCAGGGGTGTGGGTGGGTGTCAGCCTTTTGTTCTATTCAGGCCTTCAATCAATTGGATAGGGCCAGAATAATGTTTGACCAAGTATCTAGGAATTGTGGCCCAGCCAAGTTGACAGATAAAATTTTATTATTTTTTTTTTTATGAAGTCTCGCTCTGTCACTCAGGCTGGAGTGCAGTGGCGTCATCTCGGTTCACTGCAACCTCCACCTCCTGGGTTCAAGAGATTCTCTTGCCTTAGCCTCCTGAGTAACTAAGACTACAAGCACACATCAGCCAGCCCGGCTAATTTTTGTATTTTTAGTAGAGACAGGGTTTCATCATGTTGGCCAGACTATTCTCAAACTCCTGACCTCAAGTGATCCACCTCTCAGCCTCTCAAAGTGCCGGGATTACAGGCATGAGCAACCGTACCCAGACAATTTTATTTTATTGTAATTTTTGAGATAGAGTTTCACTTTGTTGCCCGGGCTGGAGTGCAGTGGCACAATCTTGGCTCAATGCAGCCTCTGCCTCCCAGGCTCAAGCATTTCTTGTGCCTCAGCCTCCCTCAAGTTGACAGAGAAGATTAACCATCACAGGGCCCTTGTCACTAAGCGACAGGAGAGAAATGTTTTGTGCTGTCACAAGACATTTAGCCTCACGCTGCCGCTGCCACAGTCACTTCATTACAGTTTCCCACTGAGTCTCTCTTCCCCCAACTCTAGGGACCTGATACGGCCTCCCTTCGGGGTCATGTATGAAATGGTGGTTTGGAAGAGGGGTGCTGGGCTGGAAGTTAGCTAGAGGAATGCTGGCTCCAAAATCTGCTCTTCTTACTAATTTCCAGCCTGTATCTCTGGGCCAAGCCAGATAACTCTGTTTTCCCTCAGGGTTACTTCCACAACTTTCCACCCGTAGCTCGTGGGAAGACATTTTCACAGGCTTTACCAACATCTTATTCCTGGAGCCTAAGTTCAGCTAACCACTGTCCTTCCAGCTGGTCAGCCCCACCAGCCTCTAGTACATGTCCAAAACCTCCCGAATCCACGTGTGTGGTTGAGTTGAGCCGTGGTGACATTAGTCATATTTTTTGTTGATTGAAAACAAGGGTAAGCTGTAACCAAGGCCTCACTGTGGGTTTTGACTTAACTGTTGCTCACTAACTATAACAAGAGGGCTATAAAAAGGACCAAAATAGAAACTGTGTATACAGTAAGAGTAGAAGGCTGGGAGCCCAGAGTCCTTCTCTTCAGTAATACAAGGTGGTTTGTCTCCTTCCATGGAATAAAGCCACGTACGCATCTTCCTCAATGTCGCCTGAGTAATTCCTGACTGTTTTCTTTTAAATAACAGCCTTATTGAGATATAATTCATATTCCATACAATTCAACCATTTAAAATGCACAATTCCATGGTTTTTACCATTTGGTTTCACAAAATTGTGCAACTATCAGCACAAACAATTTCAGGACATTTTAATCGCCCCCAAAAGAAACCTCATCTCCAAAAGCTGTCATTCCCATTTCCACCCAAACTCCCCAGGCCCTAGCCAACCTTTATCTGCTTTCTTTCTCTGTGGATTTACCTATTCTGGATATTCTATACAAGTGGCATCATACAATACATGGTTCTGGGTGGGCATAGTGGCTCACACCTATAATCTGAACACTTCGGGAGGCCAAGGTGGGAGGATGGCTTGAGGTCAGGAGTTCAAGACCAGCCTGAGCAACACAGCAAGACCTCCCTTAAAACACATAGTTTTGACTGATTTTTATAAAGATGAAATAAGTTTAGATTTTGTCATGAAAGCAAGATAATCAAACCAAGCACTCACTTCCCAAGGGTAGCTGGTCACATTGCGCATCTTAATGGAATAAGTAGAAAAGCAGCTAAGAAAAGAGATACTGGATGCATGTAAATTTGACTTACAATCAAAGGAGGTCCTAAAAGGAGTCTGATGGCCAAAGCATTTAGAATCACATGGCGAGTCTGTTGAACAGTTCAGTCTGGCAACCCAGGTGGCAAATTTTCTGGAGTCCAGCTGTATCTTTTAAGGTATGTTTCTTAGGGAATTAATTCTCTTACACCTTGAAATTTTCTTCCAAAGGGAGATACAGTAAGCATGAAATAGACGAACAGGCGCAGTGGTTCACACCTGTAATCCCAGCACTTTGGGAGGCTGAGGAGGGCAGATCATGAGGTCAGGAGTTTGAGACCAGCCTGGCCAATATGGTGAAAACCCATCTCTACTAAAAATACAAAATTAGCTGGGCATGGTGGTGTGTGCCTGTAATCCCAGCTACTTAAAAGGCTGAGGCAGGAGAATCACCTGAACCTGGGAGACAGAGATTGCAGTGAGCTAAGACTGTGCCATTGCACTCCAGCCTGGGCAACAAGAGCGAAACTCTGTCTCAAAAAAGAAAGAAAGAAAAAAAAGAAATAGACATTTTCATTTATTTCCATATCTTGATTAAGAGAAGGGTGTACAGTGTGTAAAATCAAACATGCACTTTAGGGGAATCACAGTATCAGAGCCTGAACCAAGGGCCAAGAATCCAAATCTTGCTATCCTACAATGTTGTGCATTTGGTAAATTATAAGCAAGAAAGTGCCAAAAATTAAACTAAGTGCTTTGAAAAGGCAAGACAAGCTAGTTATTTCAAACAAAAAACTAATTAGCCAGCTTTCAAGTTGCCTTTCTCTGGATGCTGGGTTATGGTTTTGCTTTCTCAAAGTTGAAGAATTATAAAATGTTGCTTAATAAGAAATGCGGCTGGGTGCGGTGGCTCATGCCTGTAATCCCAGCACTTTGAGAGGCTGAAGTGGGAGGATCACAACGTCAGGAGTTCAAGACCAGCCTGACCAACATGGTGAAACCCCCTCTCTACTAAAAATACACACACAAAAAAAATTAGCTGGGCGTGGTGGCAGGTGCCTGTAATCCCAGCTACTCAGGGGGCTGAGGCAGGAGAATCGCTTGAACTCGGGAAGCAGAGGTTGCAGTGAGCTGAGATTGCCCTACTGCACTCCAGCCTGGGTGAAAGAGTGAGACTCTGTCTCAAAAAAAAAAAAAGAAGTGTAACATGGCCAGGCATGGTTGCTCATGTCTATAATCCCAGCACTTTGGGAGGCTGAAGTGGGGGGATCACTTGAGTCCTGGAGTGACAGGGAAACTTGGTGAAGACCCATTTCTACCAAAAATACAAAAAAAAAAAAAAAAATTAGCTGGGCATGGTGGTATACACCTGTAATCCCAGCTAATCAGGAGAATGAGGTGGGAGAATCACCTGAGCCTAGGAAGTCAAGGCTGCAGTGAGCCATGATCACCACTGCGCTCCAGCCAGGGTGACAGAGCAACACCCTGTCTCAAAAAGAAAAAGAAAAAGAAATGTAACATAAGAGCTGAAGGATCCTTTAGTGAGTATGAGGACTTGCATGTCTGACAAAGCACAGGCCAGCCCATTGGAAAAAGGTACTGCCCAAATAAGCAAACTTGAGGAGAAAGAATCAGTTTATGTAACAGTAAAGACTGAAATGAGAGAGAAAAGGGAGGAGGAGGGTGGAGAATGTCCCTGAGAATGGTTTGTTCCACTTATAACTGCTTGGAAGTTATATCCTCTCTCAGTAAAGTACTCCAATTATAGTCCCGTGAGAAAATGCCATATTACTTTCTGGGATAGCCCAGTGCATTGTGACAGAGGAATAAAAGACAACAAATCATTCAGTTTATCTAGTCAATTAAACTGGTAGGGCTGGGAGTGGTGGTACACGCCTGTAATCCCAACACATTGGGAGGCTGAGGCAGGAGGATTACTTGAGTCCAGGAGTTCCAGGATACAGTAAGCTAAGACTGTCCACTGCACTGCCTGGCTGACAGGTGAGACCTTGTCTCTAAAAAAACTAAAAATAAAAATCAGCTGGACATGGTGGCCCATGCCTGTAATCCCAGCACTTGGGGGAGGCCAAGGTGGGTGGATCACTTGAGTTCAGGAGTTTAAGACCAGCCTGGTCAACATGGTGAAAACCCATCTCTTCTAAAAATACAAAAATTAACCAGGTTTGGTGGTATGTGCCCATAATCTCAGCTACTCGGGAGGCTGAAGTAGGCGGATGGCTCCAGCCCAGGAGTCAGAGGCTACAGTGCACTGTGAATAGTCACTGCACTCCAGCCTGGGCAACACAGCAGGAGTGTTATGTGGAAATAAAAATTGAAAAAAAAGAGTGCCCAGGCTCAGTGGCTTGCACCTGTAATCCTAGCACTTTGGGAGGCTGAGGTGGGTGGATCACCTGAGGTCAGGAGTTCAAGACCAGCCTGGCCAACATGGCGAAACCCTGTCTCTACTAAAAGGACAAAATTCAGCCAGGTGTGATGGTGGGCACCTGTAATCCCAGGTATGTGGGAGGCTGAGGCAGGAGAATCGCTTCCAGGAGGCGGAGGTTGCAGTGAGCTGAGATTGTGCCACTGCACTCCAGTCTGGGTGACAAGAGTGAGACTCTGTCTCAAAAAAAAAAGGAAAAAAAAAAGCACACCAGGTGATTCTGATGCAGTTGAGGGAGGCTCTGGATCACTGCTTTCAGTAATGCTGAAGTAGACCGTTGCTATGGACTGAATTGTGTTCCCCTGAAACCCATATGTTGAAGCCCTAACCCCAATATGACTGTATTTGGAAATGGAGCCTTTGGGAGATAATTAGGTTTTAATGAGGTTGTGCTAGGGGAGTCATGGTGTTAGGATTAGTCCCCTTTTAAAAGGAAGAGAGACCAGTTCTCTCTTTCCACTAAGTGAAAATACAGCAAGGTGGCATTTGCAAGTCAGAAAGAGTCCACACCCAGAACCAAATCACTGGGCACTTTGATCTTGGACTTCCCAGCTCCAGAACTGTAAGAAATAAATGTCTGTTGTTTAAGCTACCCAGTCTATGGTATTTTGTTATGGAAGCCCAAGTTGATGAATACAACCAGCCATTAAGTAGATATATAAAGTCAACCCGTTTCTATAATGCCGGGAAAGCAGCAGCCATCACAACACAGAGTTTTTCAAGCAGCTTAAGGTCATATTCTGCACACAAGTTCAAATTGTATCATGCTAGCTTCTGGGAGGCTCAGGTGTAGATACTGAGGAGACTGTCTAAGTCACTGTTAGGTAGGAATGAATTCTGCAAAAATAAACTCTTTGTTGAAACTTTGTTCTAGACAGACTCTCTAATTCTTTTTGTGGCACTTAACATCTTACGATTCATCTGTGTACATGCTTTCTTCAACACTGACCATGGGCTTCAAGGAGGCAGCACCATGACTGATCCATTTCTGTAGCCCAGGAATTTAACACTAAGCTCTCTTAAAGAGATAGGGACACTTCAAAAATAAAAATAAAAACAAAAAACCACAAGAACATTCTCAAACCTAAAATAATAAACCATAAATATGAACAGACATCCAGTCAGTATTCAAATTTTCCAAACTGTCTCATGAATAGTATTTTTTATTTGTTTTCTGAATCAGGATCCCAATAAAGCCCACCCATTGAATTTGCAGTTGTATGATATGTCTCTCATCTCTTTAACCTAAAAAATCCCTTTCTTTTTCCTTCTTTCAACCTTGTTGTTGTTATAAAAGCCAGATCAATGCCGGACGTGGTGGCTCACGCCTGTAATCTCAGCACTTTGGGAGGCTGAGGCAGGCAGGTCACCTGAGATGGAGTTCAAGACCAGCCTGACCAACAGGGAGAAACCCCGTCTCTACTAAAAATACAAAATTAGCTGGGCATGGTGGCACATGCCTGTAATCCCAGCTACTTGGGAGGCTGAGGCAGGAGAATCACTTGAACCCAGGAGGTAGAGGTTGTAGTGAGCCGAGATCATGCCATTGCACTCCAGCCTGGGCAACAAGAGTGAAACTCCATCTAGAAAAAAAAAAGCCAGATCATTTGTCCTGTAGAGATGTCCACATTTTAGATTTTTTAAATTTTCTTCTGATTTTTCTGTGGTATCAGATTCCCCTAACACATTCCCAAATAAGGTCCTTTTTTGGGAGGGGGCCAAAAAGCTTCTGCACTGCTTACCATTGTTGCATAACAAATTATCCAAAAACTCAGTAGCTTAATCAACTTTTAAATTTTGCTCATAATTTTATGGGTCAGGAATTTGGGAAGGGAATCTGGGACACTCCATTGTGTCTGGGGCCTTAGTTGGGGCTAAAACTCAAACTATACACACACCACTATCAATATTACAACTACAACATAGAATGCAGTTTTAGATTTCTCAACATTTGTTACAGGCTAAACTGTGTCTCCTCCCTGCTCTTGCCCCAAATTAATACATTGAATTATCTCAGAATGTGACTGTATTTGGAGACAGGATCTTCAAAGAGGTAATAAAGGTTAAATGAGTTCTCTATGGTGGGCTCTAATCCAATATGACTAGTGTCTTTATAAGAAGAGATGAGGACACAGACGTGCACAGAGGGAAGACCGTATGAAGACACAGGGAGAAGGTAGCCATCTACATACCAAGGAGATGGGTATGAGAAGAAACCAACCCTGCCCACACCTTGACCTGGGACATGTAACCTCTGGAACCATGAAGAAACCAATTTCTGTTGTTTAAGCCACCAACTCTGTAATGCTTGTTATGGCAGCCCCAGCAAACTAATATACTGCTTCTATTCATCTTTAGGCTATATTATAGTCAAGATTGAGAGTCAGCTGACTGTATTTTAAAGTTACTTAAAATAATTTCTCTCTGTATAAATCACTAATTCAATACCAGTTAAATTTGTTTGTTTCGGTTGCATTCAGTTTTTAGAAATTTCTTTTTTGCCCTCATCTTTATTAATAACCTGCCAACCAAAAAAAGTCCAGGACCAGATGGATTCACAGCCGACTTCTACCAGAGGTACAAAGAGGAGCTGGTACCATTCCTTCTGAAACTATTCCAAATAAAGCAAAAAGAGGGACCCCTCCCTAACTCATTTTATGAGACTAACATCATCCTGATACCAAAACCTGGCAGAGACACAACTAAAAAAGAAAATTTCAGGCCAATATCCATGCTAAACACTGATGTGAAAATCCTCAATAAAATACTGGCAAACTGAATCCAATAGCACATCAAAAACCTTATCCATCACAATCAAGTCAGCTTCATCCCTGGGATGCAAGGCTGGTTCAACATAAGCAAATCTATAAATGTAATTCACCACATAAACAGAACCAAAGACAAAAAACACATGATAATCTCAATAGATGCAGAGAAGGCATTCGACAAAATTCAACAGCCCTTTATGCAAAAAACCCTGAATAAACTGGATATCAATGGAATGTATCTCAACATAATGAGATCTATTTATGACAAACCCACAGCCAATATCATACTGAATGGGCAAAAACTGGAAGCATTCCCTTTCAAAACTGGTACAAGACAAGGATAGCCTCTCTCACCACTCCTATTCAACATAGTATTGGAAGTTCTGGCCAGGGCAATCAGGCAAGAAAAAGAAATAAAGGGTATCCAATTAGGAAAAGAGGAAGTCAAATTGTCTCTATCTGCAGATGACATGACTGCATATTTAGAAGACCCCATTGTCTCAGCCCAAAATCTCCTTATGCTGATAAGCAACTTCAGCAAAGTCTCAGGATATAAAATCAATGTGTAAAAATCACAGGCATTCCTATACATCAGTAATAGAGAGTCAAATCATGAGTGAACTCCCATTCACAATTGCTACAAAGAGAATAAAATACCTAGGCATACAACTAACAAGGGATGTGAAGGACCTCTTCCAGGAGAACTACAAACCACTGCTCAAGGAAATAAGAGAAGACACAAACAGATGGAAAAACATTCCATGCTCATGGTTAGGAAGAATCAATATCATGAAGATGGCCATATTGCCCAAAGTAATTAATAGATTCAATGCTATTTGCATCAAGCTACCACTGACTTTCTTCAAAGAATTGAAAAAACAACAACACCTTAAACTTCATGTGGAACCAAAAAAGAGCCTACACAGCCAAGACAATCCTAAGAAAAATGAAAAAAAAAAAAAAAAAAAAAAAAAAAAAAAAAAAAAGCCGGAGGCATCATGCTACCTGACTTCAAACTATATTACAAGTCTACAGTAATCAAAACAGCATGGTACCAGGACTAAAACAGAGATATAGACCAATGGAACAGAACAGAGGCCTCAAGAATGAAGCCGTACATCTACAACCATCTGATCTTTGACAAACCTGACAAAAGCAAGCAATGTGGAAAGGATTCCCTATTTAATAAATGGGTTGGGAAAACTAGCTAGCCATATGCAGAAAGCTGAAACTGGATCCTTTCCTTACACCTTATACAAAAATTAACTCCAGATGGATTAAAGATTTAAACATAAGACCTAACACCATAAAAACCCTAGAAGAAGACCTAGGCAATACCATTCAGGACATAGGCATAGGCAAGGACTTCATGACTAAAACACTAAAAGCAATGGCGACAAAAGCCAAAAGAGACAAATGGGATCTAATTAAACTAAAGAGCTTTTGCACAGCAAAAGAAACAATCATTAGAGTGAACCAACAACCAACAGAATGGGAAAAAATTTTTGCAATCTACCCATCTGACAAAGGGCTAATATCCAGAATCTATAAAGAACTTAAACAAATATACAAGAAAAAAACAACCCCATCAAAAAGTGGGTGAAGGATATGAACAGACACTTCTCAAAAGAAGACATTTATGCAGCCAAAAAACATGAAAAAAAGCTCATCATCACTGGTCATTAGAGAAATGCAAATCAAAACCACATTGAGATACCATTTCATGCCAGTTAGAATGGCAATCATTAAAAAATCAGAAGACAGCAGATGCTGGAGAGGATGTGGAGAAATAGGAATACTTTTACACTGTTGGTGGGGGTGTAAATTAGTTCAACCATTGTGGAAGACAGTGTGGTGATTCCTCAAGGATCTAGAAATAGAAATACCATTTGATCCAGCAATCCCATTACTGGGTATATATTCAAAGGAGTATAAATCATTCCATTATAAAGATACATGCACACATATGTTTACTGTGGCACTTTGCAATAGCAAAGACTTGGAACCAACCCAAATGCCTATCAATGATAGACTGGATAAAGAAAATGTGGCACTTCACATAGCTGCAGGCTGTCAATGTGGGTAAAAGGAAAAAAGAAAAAAAAAGTAAAGAAAAAAAGAGAAGAAAATGTGGCACATATATACCATGGAATACTATGCAGCTATAAAAAAGGATGAGTTCATGTCCTTTGCAGGGACATGGATAAAGCTGGAAACCATCATTCTCAGCAAGTTGACACAAGAACAGAAAACCAAACACCACATGTTCTCACTCATAAGTGGGTGTTGAACAATGAGACCATGTGAACACAGGGAGGGGAATATCACACACCGGGTCCTATCAGGGGGTGGGGGAGTAGGGGAGGGTTAGCAGGGGTTGGGGATATGGGGAGGGATAGCATTAGGAGAAATTTTTAAAAATTATTTTAATTTATTGAGACAGGGTCTCACTCTGTTGCCCAGGCTGGAGTGTGATGGAGTCATCTCTGCAACCTCTGCCTCCTGGCCTCAAGCGATTCTTCCACTTCAGCTTCCCAAGTAGCTGGGAGTACAGGCGCCTGCCACCACACCCAGCTAATTTTTTAATTTGTTGTAGAGATAGGGTTTTGCTATGTCGCCCAGGCTGGTCATGAGCTCCTGGGCTCAAGCGATCCACCCGCCTCGGCCTCTCAAAGTGTTAAGATTATAGGTGTGAGCCACAACGCCAGGTTCATCTTTATTAAATTTTGTTTTCTAATTATGTAAAACATATGTGGTTCAAAAGTCATACCTACAAAATAAGGCACATTCAGGGAAGTCAAGTCTAGCTTCCGTTTTTCTCCCTTCTACTCTCTTCCCCCATCTCCTAGATAACTGTTTTTACTGGTGTTTGGCTTATGTTTCCAATTTTTTAATATTTATTTATTAATTTTTTGAGACAGATCCTCACTTTGTCACCCACGCTGGAGTGCAGTGGCATGATCTCAGCTCACTGCTGCCTCTGCCTCCCAGGTTCAAGTGATTCTTGTGCCTCAGCCTCCCAAGTAGCTGGGATTACAGGTGCCCACACCAAGCCTGGCTAATTTTTGTATTTTTAGTAGAGAGGGGGTCTTGCCATGTTGGCCAGGCTGGTCTCGAACTCCTGACCTCAGGTGATCCACCCACCTCAGCCTCCCAATGTGCTGGGATTACAGGCATGAGACACCATGCCTGGCCTCTACTTATTTTTAAAAAGGTACATACATATACGTAGTTGTATTTCTCCTTCTAAGATAGCATACTCTATACTGTTCTGCACTTTGTCTTTTTCACTTAATATACACCATCTGTCATATTAATACACACAACACCTCTCATTCCTTTCTACAGTTGCACAATATTCCATTGTATAGATGTCCTCTATAGGTGGACAGTGCATTGTTTCTAGTCTTTGCTATTACATAAAGTGTGCCTGTATCGTCCTTGTATGTCTGAGACTTTACAATGAAATCTGATTAAGCTGCCAGGGTCCTACATCGATCCCTGTCTCAAAGTGGGCTATTGCTATAGTTTACCCTGATTGTTAAGGTATTACATTTTTTGTTCTTTCTTATCACACTTTGCATGAGAAATAGAACGTGAATAACTCAAGCTCCCATATTCAAAATAATAGGCATTGAGGGGCTTTTGAAGGAAAAAAAAAAAAAAGCAGCAATTGATGCTTTCGTGGGTTACTATTTAGCAACCTGTGTAATGGAGCACCTCCATCGCACAGGTTGCTGAATAGTGGTCCACCTCCATCTTCCAGCAAGAAGACCAGTCAAGGATTGTACAAATACCTCTAGCTCCATATTCCATAGATGTGCCCAACCTAGATCTACAAAAGAAGTGAGACCACATCCCCTTAGGCAACATCTTCCCACATCTTCCCATTGCTGTGTGTTGAGGTACCCACTCCATTCCTTTATATATTCAACAAAATCTTTTTTTTTTTTTTTTTTTTTGAGACAGAGTCTCGCTCTGTCACCAGGCGCCAGGCTGGAGTGCAGTAGCGCGATCTCGGCTCACTGCAACCTCCGCCTCCTGGGTTCAAGCAATTCTCCTGCTTTAGCCTCACAAGTAGCTAGGACTATAGGCGTGCACCACCACGCCCAGCTAATTTTTTGTATTTTTAGTAGAGTCGGGGTTTCACCATGTTGGCCAGGATGGTCTTGATCTCTTGACCTCGTGATCCACCCACCTTGGCCTCCCAGAGTGCTGGGATTACAGGTGTGAGCCACCGCGCCCGGCCTAAACAAATACTTTATAAAAGTGTACTATGTACCAGATGTTGTGCCAGATGCTGAAGACGAAGCAATGGGTAAGATAAACCCAGTATCCATTCTCCTGGAGCTCAGAAAGCGGCTCTTAGCTTCTGCTATTGGCTCAAGCCAGTTTTGTTCGACACATGAACAAACACTTAGATATTCTTTCCCAAAGACCTCACAGCCTCAAAAACATCACCATCTTCCCAAGGTGAACACTAGACTGTACATTTCCCCTCATTTTATAGAAAGTGATGGGAAAAGGCCCAGGTGATTTTGCAATACTCCTGGCGATTCATTCTCAGGGGCAAAATTGGGCATAAAACCTAAGCATGTAGATTGTGCAAAGAAGCGATTGCTCTAATTCTGATGAATAGTAACCAGCCTTTCCTTTACATGCCTCTTTTTTTTTTTGAGACAGGGTTTCGCTCTATCGCCCAGGCTGGAGTGTAGTGGCATGATCTCGGCTCACTGCAACCTCTGTCTCCTAGGTTTAAGTGATTCTCATGCCTCAGCCTCCTAAGTAGCTGGATTAGCATACTACCACACCTAGCTAATTTTTGGTAGAGATGGGCTTTCATCATGTTTGCCAGGCTGGTCTCAAACTCCTGGCCTCAAGCAATCCGCTCGTCTCCGTCTCCCAAAGTTCTGGGATTACAGGCGTGGGCCACCTTCCTGAGCCTACATACCTCTTCTAAATCAATCATCTTTCATGATTGCCAATTTTGCATTTATTTTGTGAACTCCCAAGTTCTCTTATAACAAACAATAGTCACCATTTGTTAAATATTCACTAGGTTCCAAGCATCCAGGCTAAGCCCTTTACACTAAATCATGTAGTCTTCCCAATTATAAGTACCATCATGATATCCTTTGTATAGAGAACAGTGAGGCTTAGGGAGGGTCAGTAAAATTCCCGAGGTCACACATCCAATAAAAGCAGACATGATTAGAGCAGTCATACCAATGGAGATTCAGAAGTCTCTGGTATGATGAATAAGCTATAGCTCAAGTATTAACAGTAATCACTAACTTCTTTTATTTATTTATTTTTTTAAGACAGCATCTGTGTTGCCCAGGCTGAAGTGCAGAGGCACAATCTCAGTTCACTGCAACCTCTACCTGCCAGGTTCAAGCGATTTTCCTGCCTCAGCCTCCAGAGAAGCTGGGATTACAGGCGTGTGCCACCACACCCAGCTAGTTTTTGTATTTTTAGAAGAGACAGGGTTTTGCCATGTTGGCCAGGCTGGTCTCAAACTTCTGACCTGAGATGATCCTCCCACCTCAGACTCACAAAGTGCTGGCATTACAGGCATGAGCCGCTGCATCCGGCCTATAATCACTAACTTCTATTGACCATTTACTTTTGTGCCGGGTACTAAGTGCTTTACATGTAATTATTAGAAGGGAAAAAGATTCTTCCTCATCCCTTATGTTTCCTTCCATGTGGAAGAAGCTTCTTTGGCATGAGATTTCTGACCTGTCTCCCAGCTCTTTGACTCACTCCTGCCCAGGAAGGTGCCAGTGGTGGTGGTAAAGAGGGTGGTACAAGAAGAGGAGCAACTTCTCAATGGTGAGCGTGGGGAGGAACTGGAGACGCATAGCTCAGCCCCATCTACGTCCTCTTGGCAGCCAGCCTCTTTCACAGCATGCTTTGGGCTCTGCTCTTCCCAGACTCCACTGTTTACAGGAACAGTTTCCAACTGGGAGGCATGCCTGAGCCTGCGTGGGTACCTTGCCTAATTCTGGCATTCACTTAACCACAAATGTAAACCATGGACTCCTATATAAAATGTATCAGTGACAAAGCTGATGTTTGGATCCCATTTGTTTTTGTTTCTTTTTTTTTTTTTTTTTGAGTGGAGTCTGTCACCAAGGCTGGAGTGCAGTGGCCCAATCTTGGCTCACTTAACCTCTACCTCCCAGGTTCAAGCGATTCCACTGCCTCAGCTTCCTGAGTAGCTGGGATTACAGGCATGTACCAACACACCCAGCTAACTTTTGTATTGCCAGTAGAGATGGGGTTTCTCCATGATAGCCATGCTGGTCTTGAAATCCTGACCTCAAGTGATCTGCCTGCCTCGGCCTCCCAAAGTGCTGGCATTACAGGCGTGAGCCACCGCTCCTGGCTGATCCCATTTGTTGTTATTTCTCCTTGCCCAGCTCTTGCTCAGAACTTGGAAAGTGAAGAGAGGTTCCTTTATTATATTCTCTTGAATCCCCAAGCTATTAACTCATTAAATCCTAACAAAAATTCCATTAGAGGGCAGGAAGCAATGGCTCATGCCTATAATCATAGCACTTTGAGAGGTGCAGTCAGGAGGATTGCTTGAGGCTAGGAGTTCAAGACCATCCTGGGTAACATAGTGAGACCCTGTCTCTACCAAAAAAATTTAAAAAAAAAAGAAAAAAGAGTTCCATTAGAAAAGTTCTTTTATTAAGAAAGAAAAGAAAAGAACTCTTATCCTCCTAGATGAGGAAACTCAAGCGTTTGGCCTTTCGGTTGAAGAATAAATATTTGCTCTCAGTCCAGGATCAGATGAAAGTAAAGCATATAAAAGTGTTCGCAAACTGTTGAAGCTATGTATACAGAAGACAATGAGGGTGGTGGTTCTGGCTTTGACACCCACTGGCAGTAGGACTCTGAGCAAGTCCTTTCCAGACTTTAGTTCCTTATTCAGGAAAGTGAGGGGTCAGACGGGCTGAACAGTGCAGATCTTTCCCGTTCTAACATCTGTGACCACGAATCAGTGATGACTAGCCATTGACTGTATTCTCCTGGCTTCCTCTGCGTCATTGAGGACTTTTGAATGCCAACTTTTCCCGATTGAGCTAGGCCCAGTCCCTGGGGAACACATGCCACCTGAAACTCTCCCTCCTTGAATGGGCTGGGCTTAGTCATTGGAGGTTTGCTGCTCAGATGCCTTTGGTTGCTGCAGCAACATAATACACGCCCACACTTCCGTTTTGAGAGTGCAATGAAGGCCGATCTCCTCCAGTTGGCCACAGGGGCCTTCCCAAGCCCTGCCGCTTGGCAGTAAGTACTTCCTGGCTTCCTCACAAGGCCACACTAGGGAAGGGGGAAAGAAACCCACTAATCATTCCAGGGGAGTTGAAGTGAATACTTTCCCAGAAAAAAAAAAAGGCACATCTCCATCAGGGCAGCACTGAGGGGCTAAAATCTCAAGAGATTCAGATTCAAATATTAAGAGACTGATTCGGCCAGAGTTTGAGACCAGCCTGGCCAACATGGCTAAACCCCATCTCTACTAAAAATAGAAAAAATTAGCCGGGCATGGTGTTGGGTGCCTGCAATCCAGTTATTTGGAGGCCGAGGAAGTAGAATCACTTGAACCTGGGCGTTAGAGGTTGCAGTGAGCCGATATCGCACCATTGCACTCCAGCCTGGGCAACAGAGCAAGACTCGGTGCCAAAAAAAAAAAAAGAGACAGAGAGAGAGAGACTGATTCAGACCAGTATTTGTGAACCGGATTTCTGCTTGCTGATGCCGTTGGAAGAGCCTGTGTTTTTGAAATGACTGACATCATGAAATCTAGTTTGGTCACCAGGATATGGGGTTGACAAAGACCTTGTGGTGGGGCTTTACTATAAGTTTCATCTAATTCTGAAATTTGTGGTTTCACACCGGAAGCGAGCAAAATAACAAAGACCAGAAAGTGGAAGAAACATTCTGCCCTAGTGGAAACTATCTTTGCCCACCTGCATTCTTCCAAAACAGCAGTCAAATTAGCCCAGATACCTATCTTCGAGGGGGTCCCCAGATGATATATCCTCCAAAGGGAGTTTGTCGATGAATTTGATGCCCCAGTTATTCAAAAGAGAGTTCTAAACGCATTATCAGGGGGACCTGAGGTTGTTTCTCTCTGCCTCCGTAACAAAATAGCTCACTCCTTCGCACACCTGAATAAAGCAACTACACTGGGGTCAGGAAATAAGGACAGCACCAGGACAAATTCTGAACCAATGCAAGAAAATCTTTAAATGCAGTTGTCGGGACAGCTCTCCCATTGAGAGGAACAGGATGTGTGCTGGCTTTAGCCAAGGAGAATGGGCGAGATGAGATGAGCGCAGGGTTTGAACATGCAAAAGGGTGGGGTCGTCAGTGTGTACCAGAGGGAAAAGGCGAGCAGCCAGGATGATAGGACTTCTCTGTCCTTCTGACCCTTGCCCTCACAGGACCTGCTCCCACCAGCAACCAGCGGACACTTCCTCACTTAGCTGAGGGACTGAGGCTGTGGCCCTTGATGGCATTGTTCCCAGAATGGAAAATGTGGGTGTTGGCCACCCTATCAAAGACTTCTGATTGTTTAGAAAACTTTACAGCTCTGATCACCAGACCACAAAGCCTAAGGGCCGTTCAAGGCCCGTGGAAACTTCGGAACAATAGACTTGGCCCCATGCCTATCTGTTTTCATGGCTTTCTGAAAGAGGTAGATGGGGCCTCCAGCTACTTTATGCTTCAACCCAATCATCAGCCTATCAATCTTCTTTAAGCCAGTTATCACAAGCCAGCACTGGTTAGAGATCAGAGCTGAGATGAGTGTAATCTGCTCTCTAGAGACTGAGACTAGATTGAGGTGAAAGAGGTACTGGATCAGGGTACAGAGTCCAGTGGGTGCCAAAAGACTCAGTAACCATGATAAACAATATATATATATTTTTACGTTTTTTTTTTAAGAGATGGGGTCTTGCTATGTTGCCCAGGCTGGAGTGCAGTGGCTATTCACAGGCGCGATCCCACTACTGATCAGCACAGGAGTTTTGACCTGCTCCGTTTCCGACCTGGGCCAGTTCACCCTTCCTTAGGCAACCTGGTGGTCTCCTGCTCGCGGGAGGTCACCATATAGATGCCAAACTTAGTGCGGACACCAAATCAGCATAGTGCACTACAGCCCAGAACTCCTAGACTCAAGCGGTCCTTCAGCCTCGGCTTCCCAAGTAGCTGGGACTACAGGCATGTGCCACCGCGCCCGGTGATAAACAATATTTTAATGCAATCATTTAAAAATTCAAAATTAGTTCGGCGTGGTGGCGTAAGCCTGTAATCCCAGCACTTTGGGAGGCCGAGGCAGGTAGATCACGAGGTCAGGAGTTCGAGACCAGCCTGAACAAGGTGAAATCCTGTCTCTACCAAAAAGACAAAAATTAGCCGGGTGTGGTGGCACGCCTATAATCCCAGCTACCGAAGAGGCTGAGGCAGGAGAATCACTTGAACCCAGGAGGTGGAGGTTGCAGTGAGCCAAGATCGTGCCACTAGTATACTCCAGTCTGGGTGACAGAGCAAGACTCCATTTCTAAAAAAAAAAAAAAAAATCAAAATTAATACAAAATTACTCATGATGAACAAAATACCAAAAACTTTAAAAGAACTGCACTAAAATATTTATCTTGCTTACTGAGTTTTTTTTGTAGCCTCTTAAATTCGGCTGGGTGCGGTGGCTCACGCCTGTAATCCCAGCACTTTGGGAGGCTGAGGTGGGTCGATCAACTGAGGTCAGGAGTTCAAGACCAGACTGGCCAACATGGTAAAACCCCGTCTCTACTAAAAATACAAAAATCAGCCAGGTGTGGTGGCACATGCCTGTAATCCCAGCTACCTTGGAGGCCGAGGCAGGAGAATCGGCTTGAACCTGGGAAGCAGAGGTTGCAGTGAGCCGAGATCATGCCATTGCACTCCAGCCTGGGTGACAGAGCGAGACTCTAACTAAAAAAAAAAAAAAAAATCTGCACCCATGTTGAATGCCTCCTATGCCTCACTCTAGTCCCTGCTCTGCTGTGAAATGGTGTGCTGTTGACAGGCACTCAGAAATAAGAAATATGGAAATGCCTATTTTGATTATCAGGAGGTGAGGGTCCTCCAGGATGTGTGGAATGTGTTGCCCAGATAACCCAGGCCATGTTGCTCTCCTTTCTTTCTTTTTTAGCGACAGTGTATCACTCTGTTGCCCAGGCTGGAGAACAGTGGCACAGTCTAGCTTGCTGCATTACTGCAACTTTGAACTCCTTCAACTCAAGCAGTCCTGCTGCCTCAGCCTTCTAAGTAGCTGGGACTACAGGCGCAAGCCATCAGTTAATTTTCTAATTTTTCATACAGATGGGGTCTCACTATGTTCCCTGGGCTGGTTTCAAACTCATGGCCTTAAGCAATCCTCTATCTTGGCCTCCCAAAGGGGGTGGATTACAGGCATGAGCCACTGTAGTTGGCCCCATGATTCTTAACACCTAGGTGTTGAAGTTATAGGCTCCAGATACCTAACAATTATGCCAGGGAATGCAACTGGAAAGCTGACTAGAAGAGCTGCAGTCCAGGACACCTGAACCTTCCATAGGAGGCTGGGGCAAGTGTCTGGGGAAGGCGGTTGCCTCCTTGGTATCATCTGAAAAGGACTCTAGGCGTGCCATCAGTAGAGCTGTCAATCCTTTGGCTCTTGTAATTGTCTTGGTTTTAAAGAAACTTCCATTAAAATAGTATAACTATCTCTGTGGTTATTATTGGCAGAGATCTTAGCAGAGTCTTACTTATTCATTCAACAAACATTGAGCACCACATACCAGGAATGCCCAGTTTAATGAGAGTGGCAAGGTGGAGGTCAGAGCAGGATGGCAGAGAGACCATTCATTTGATTCTGATCTGCTTCCACCTGGGACTGCCACTGAGGAAGAGCAAGATTCAGGGCAGGTGCCTACCTGGGATCACAAGAAAGAGGTACAGGAAAAGACAGGGAGAGTCCTCAAAATACTCCTCACTCCTTTCTGTCTTGGGGAAGTGGAGACTATCTCTAAGGTGACAGCAGAAGGGAGTTTTCCCCTGAGGATATGCAGCTGTGCACCTGGGGGGTTTGTGGGTGGGATTCTGCCCCTAGAGGGTTGGGGAGAGGGGCCCAGAGGGACCCTAACTCTGCTCTCTGCTGACATGAAGGTAGTCTGTTAGGCTTTGTGGCCCTGACCGAGATCCAGGCTTTCCGGTGGGAGAGGGGCTGTGACCCTAATGAGGCAGACTCCTTGGGAGAGAGAAGCCATTCCGCTCACTCTCCCTTTGATGTGCTTCCCAGGGGAGCTGGCCTGAGAGCTGATCATTGATTTAGCAGCCTGAGCAATGAAAGAGAGAGGGGAGGCCAGGAATGTTTCTGGATCCGCTGAAAGCCCTCTCTCTTTTTAAACAACTAACAATTATGTATGTAGAACTCTTATATATATTATTTCTTTTTCATTGCAACACTTGTTAGGAGACACTCTATTATTCCTGAGGTAATTAAGTACCAAGAGGTGACAGAACTTCCAGATAAAGCAGTTAGTAAACAGAAGAGTCAGGTTGTGAACACTGCATCTGTGCCTCGTTCACTGGGCAGCTCAGGTCTGAGCACAGAACCGAAGGCTCCCATGCCTAAATCCAGACACCTGGAACCATTCTTTCCCCCCACCCTCCCTGCTCCTCACACATATCACAACAAGTACTTCCACCGAAAAAACATATATCAAACCTCGTCTTTTTCTGTCTCGCTGGTGCATCCTGCTCCAAGCTACCCTCATTGCTCACCACCTCACAGATTTCTCTGCTGCTACTTTTGCACTCCTTTGGTTTTTTCTTTTTACCAGCTGTGTGACCTTGGGCAAGTTTCTTTACCTTTAAGGACTGAGTGCTGTTTCTAAGATAGAAATGAGAACATCATCACCCTGCAGGTTGTGCTACGAGTTCGGATGCTGTGCCTGGAATAGGGCCACCTGAAAGGGTCTAGGATAAACCACTGTGGCTTAAGAATTGTTTTGAGCTGAAGGCATTTGAGTTTCTAAAATCCCTTACCTGCCTAAAAACAGAACCTCCCAAAAGAACTGTTGCAAATCACCTCCCCTAATCTCCTCTGTTAGGCAAAGAAGGTTAGCACCATACCCAAACAGACATTTGTCACAAAAGTATCCTATCTTCCGTCTATGTTGCTAAGAGCCCATGTATCTTTCCAAAAAGTAATTTGTTTCTCCCTAAGTGCTATCCTTCACCCACTTTCTAAGAAGTTGTTTGTTCTCTCAAAAGTGTCTATCTGCTTCTCCCTGTCCCCTGTTAGATGGTATAATATATAAGTAAGTCCCAAATTCTATTGGCCTCTTTGAGTCATAGTTCTTTGTGAACTCTTTTGCATAAGTAATTACATATATATATATATTTTCCTCTTGGTAATTTGTCTTTTGTCAATTTATTTACATATTCATTTATTTACTGAAACAGGATCTCGCTCTGTCACCAGGCTAGAGTGCAGTGGTACGATCGCTATTCACTGCAGCCTCAATCTCCTGGACTCAATCCTCCCACCTCAGCCTCTTGAGTAGCTGGGGCTACAGGAGTGCACCACCACCATGTAATTCTTTTCTTCCTCAGCTAATTGTGTGTGTGTGTGTGTGTGAGTGTGTGTGTGTGTGTCTGTGTGCACGCACGGGTAGATGGGATCTTACTATGTTGTACAAACTAATCTTGAACTCCTGAGCTCAAGAGATCCTCCTGCCTCGGCCTCACAAAGTACTGGAATTATAGGAATGAGCCTTTACGCCCAGCTTGTCTGTTTAATTTGCAGGTTCCTGATGATTAAAGCTAAGTGGGTAGAGGGAAAGTTTTTGCTCCCTGACATTTCCAAGAGATATAAATGTCAGATATGTAACCAAAAGTTTAAAATTTTCTAGTGGCTACTATATTATCAGAGGTAAAAAGAAAAGTAAAATTATTTTTAATAATATACTCTAACACAATATAAATAGTATCCATTTAACATGTAATCAATATTTTAAAAATATTAATGAGAATTTGCCGCACTATTCACAATAGCAATACATGGAATTAACTTAAGTGCCCATCAATGATAGACTGGATAAAGAAAATGTATTACATATATTCCATGGAATACTATGCAGCCATAAAAAAGAACAATATCATGTCTCTTGTGGGAACATGGATGGCGGTGGAGGCTATAATCCTTAGCAAATTAACACAGGAACAGAAAACCAAATACCGCATATTCTGACTTATAAGTGGGAGCTAAATGATGAGAACTCACGGACACAAAGAAGGGAACAACAGACAATGGTACTTGCTTGAGGGTGGAGGTTGAGAGGAGGGAAAGGAGCCGAAAAAAATAACTACGAGGTACTGGACTTAATACCTGGGTGACAAAATAATCTGTACAACCATGACACAAGTTTACCTACATAACAAACCTGCCCACGTACCTCCAAACCTAAAAGTTAAAAAAAATGAGATTTTTATATTCTTTTTTTTTCATACTAAGTCCTCAAATTTCGGTGTCTATTTTTACATTTACTACATAACTCAATTTGGACTAGCCACATTCAAGTGTCCAATAACCACATGTGGCCAGTGGTCACTGTACTGGGCAGCACAGGCTTCGAGCAAGGCCTGGCTCCTGGTGTTCCCTATTACCATGGTAGCTGCTGTTACATGGACGCTAGGCCTCTTGGCTCTGCCTTAGTTTTCCTGTCTGCTCATGGGGAACCCTGACACTGTCAGGTAATCCAATTCTATCAAATAGATCCCAATAGAACTAGCATGTCTGTTGTCGGTCCAGGGGGCAGGTGGACACATTTTGAGTAAGGAGGGTTCAGGAAATGCCCCTTTGAGTCAGGAGGAAAGGGATTTTCACATCACTGGTCCCTCCTGCTGAGGAGGTGGCAGGCACCAGGAGCTTCAGTGGAAAGCAGTAACTAGAGAGGGGTGTCCAGGGCAGAGCTTGGCCACTCTGTCACATTCGATGATGTCCTTCCATGTCTCTTTAGTTTTAAAAGAGCCTGGCTGGAAGCACCTGGGGCCTGGAGGAACCGTCTGCCCTTCAGCAGAGTTTCCTGCCCCTGTCCCCATGCCACCCTCCCCTGCCCAAAAGCAGAAACAAACACTCTCTTCAAAGGACTGTGTCAGGCGGACCAACTACTGGCCCACGCCCTGTGTGGCTGACCAGCCACTTCCGCTCAGCTGAGCGTGAGCTCATTGCAGCCAGAAATGCCTCTGTTCTCCTGGCGTCTCAAAGCCTTACATCTGCCCTCCCAGGACCTGCGGCCCCAGCCCTGAGATGGGGCTCACTTTGGAGGCCCTCTGGCTTCTCAGGACTCCAGCTGCGTAGTGTGCAGAGGCTGCCTTAGCAAAGCACCACAAACGAGGTGGCTTAGGACAACAGAAGCATATTGTCTCACAGCTCTGGAGGCTGGAAATCTGAAGTCGCATTGTTGGCAGGGCTGATTCCTTCCGAGAGCTGTGAAGAAGCACCTGCTGGAGACCCTTCTCTCTTCTGGTAGCCTCCCGAACTTTTAAAAAATTTTTTTTGAGATGGAGTTTTGCTCCCATCGCCCAGGCCGGATTGCAATGGCATGATCTTGGCTCACCGCAACCTCCGCCTCCTGGGTTCAAGTGTTTCTCCTGCCTCAGCCTCCCGAGTAGTTGGGATCAGAGGCATGTGCCACCGTGCCCGGCTAATTTTGTATTTTTAGTAGAGATGGGGTTTTGCCATGTTGCCCAAGCTGGTCTCGAACTCCTGATCTCAGGTGATCTGCCCGCCTTGGCCTCTCAAAGTGCTGGGATTACAGGGGTGAGCCACTGTGCCTGGCCTCCTCCCGCACTTCTTAGCTTGTAGACAACCTTCCCTTTGTGTCTTCACATCATCTTCTCTCCATACGTGTCTGTCTGTCCAAATGTGCCCTTTTTATAAAAGATGGCGGTCGAATTGGATTCGGGTATACCCTAATGACCTCATTTTAACCTAATTACTCTGGCAAAGATCCTATCTCTAAATAAGGTATGTCAGGGCTCAGAAAATCATACCCCAAAATGAAGGCCTCAGAAGCAACACAAGTTTTTCTCTGATCTCCCGTGCTGTCCTGTCTCTCAGTTCTATTCTCCCCCAAGGCTAGCCATAGAAACTAGAATCCCTCTTCCCCAAGGTAGGTCCTAAAAACCAGAACCCTTTTCCCCTGAGCCAGCCATAAAATCTAAAAATATTACTCTAAAGTTTCCCTCCACCTTTCTGTGTAAAAACTGGTCATACAGAAATTATGTGACCTGCCCAGGCATGGTGGCTCATTCCTCTTATCCCAGTGCTTTGGGAGGCAGAGGCAGGCAGCTCACCTGAGGTCAGGAGTACGAGACCATCCTGGCCAACATGATGAAACCCCACCTCTACTAACAAAACAAGAATTAGCCAGGAAGGGTGGTGCATGCCTGTAATCCCAGCTACTCGGAAGCTGAAGCAGGAGAACTGCTTGAACCCGGCTGGCAGAGGTTGTAGTGAGCCAAGATTGCACTACTGCTCTGCAGCCTGGGTGACAGAGTGAGACTCTGTTGAAAGAGAGAAAGAGAGAGGGAAGGAAGGAAGGAAGGAAGGAAGGAAGGAAGGAAGGAGAGAGAGAAAGAAAGGAAGAAAGAAAGAAAAGAAAGGAGGGAGGGAGGGAGGGGAAAAGAAAGAAAATTATCTGACCTACTTTGCTTGATAATAGGTCATAACACATCCCCATTCCAGGGAGGGTCCTGCTACCCCAGAAGGAAGGCATGCTTGCTCGGAGATGCCAAGAAGAACCTAGACAGGCCCGGCTGGGCTTCCCCACTCAGTCTAGTAGCTTTAGATTATGCTTTTTACGTCCAATCATATTTCTATACTGTTGTCCATATTTTATTAAGCTAAGCATAAAAATGGACAACTTCTCCTGCATCTTTGGTTCTTCAGTCTGATGACTCCTGTGTATACATGTTAAGTAAATGTGTATTTCTTTTCTCCAATTAACCTGCCTTTCAGTGAGTTACGTTTTCAGCAAAACTTGGGAGGGCAAAAGGGAACTTTCTCCCTGGCCTCTAGCAGTCACATGCCGAGGTACTAGGTGTTAAAACTTCAACACAGAATTTTGCGGGGGACACAATTCGACCCATGACAACAGGCTAGCCTCCTTCTGCAAGGGTAAATGTCTGCTCTTTCATGCCTGGGAATCCAGGAGGTAGGTGAGTCTCCGAGGTTTCTGGGCCAGTATTTGATAGAAATAATTGCTTAGTGGAGCTCACATAAATTCAGCATTTCCTGAAGCTGCAGGCAGTACTGTGACCAGCAAAACTCAGCCTTTGTCCTCTAGGAGTTATAATCTAATAGGACTTCAACCAGATAATAAAATACAGGGCGGTGAAAGGTACAAACAAAGCTATAGAGGAGGGAGTGCTTTCTCGCGGTTGCAAGGTAAGTGACAGATTTATGGAGATTTGCTTTGAATAGTCCTTCTGGTTCCAGAAGTAAAGATGAGAATGGCTGGGCATTCCAGGGGTGGGATTCCAGGGAGAGGTGGGCATTCCAGGGAAAACTAAACCCCTTGCATGTTTGGGAGGTAGACAGAAGCAGCCAGGGTGAGAAAAGGGTGGGAGAATAGGACACAGCCAAATGGTGTGATGGCTTTTTCTACCAGGTCAAAGTAGTGGCCTTTATTTGATAGGCAAAGGGGATCCCTTGAGAGTTTTCTAGTAGGAGGACAGCAAGGCAAATCATTTATCAAAGACTTGAATCCCACTGGTTAAGAATGAGCTAGGAGGACTTAAGGATAAGGTGGGTGGGAAGTGTAAATAGGAGGCTAGGGTAGCTGAAATGTGAGGGTAAAGGCCTCAGGTAGGGGAGTTGCTATGGAAATGGAAAGGGAGGAATGGGGTGTGGGAAAGTGTTGGAAAAGAAAGAACCCAAGGCTGGGTGCTCACCACTGCAATCCCAGCACTTTGGGAGGCCAGGGTGGGCAGATCACTTGAGGTCAGGAGTTTGAGACCAGCCTGGACAACATGGTGAAATCCCATCTCTACTAAAAATACAAAAAATTGCTGGGCGTGGTGGCATGTGCCTGTAATCCCAGCTACTCGGGAGGCTGAGGCATGAGAATTGCTTGAATTGGGGAGGAGGTTGCAGTGAGCCGAGATCACGCCACCACACGCCAGCCTGGGCAAAAGAGCAAGACTCCAACTCAAAAAAAAAGAAAAAAGAAAAATCTCACAGAACTTGACAATGGAATAGATGTTTAGGAATGAGGGAAAGAGAAAGAGAAGACAGACAGAGATGGTTTCGGGTTTCCCAGTCTGGGCAGTTTGGAGAGGGTGGGTACCACCAAGAGAATGAGGCAGGCAAGTCCAGGGTGTGGCTGGCAGTCAGGCCCTTCAATTGCTGAAAGCAGGAGTGGCCTCCCCGCTTCCCCTCCCCGGTCCCTTGTTTCTTTTTCCCTTGGAAACTGTATCATTTAAATTAAATGTATTTAATCATTTAAAAGTACAGTGTGGCCTCAAGGGTGTTCCTGGTGTCACAATGAGGAAATGAGAAAAGAGAAGGGCCTTAAATTTATCTCCCTATCACGATACTAAGGAGGAGGGGGGGATGGGAAGTGTGCAGAAATATGCATCTGCAATTTCATTTAAGTCCAGTGCTGGGTCAGCACCCCCAGGACACATTTGACACTGGACCCAGTGTCAAATGGGTCCAAATAGATACTTGCATTCAGTCCACAGGTCCTGGTATTTCTCCCTTTGAAATGCGTAAGATACAACTTTTGCCTCTTTATGAAAGCTTTTCCTCTCCTATGTGGGAGGCTCGGGAGCACGCCTGTGTGAACATGTGTATGTAGATGTATGTGTATGTGTGTTCACCTATTTGGATCTCTTCTCATGTCATCTCTTCCTTCCCAACCCTGCCTCAGCCCACTCTCACTGCAGGGGTGTTTGAACTCCCTTCAAGTAGTTTGAGGGCCCATTGTTTAATCTAGCTGGACACTGATGGGTGTGTGTTGTATGTGTGTGTGTGCGGTGCCAACAGTGTGATTGGGAAGTCACCTTCCACTAATAAAACACTTAGTGCTGGAAACGATGTGGTTGAAGCCAGTTGTTTTGCCTCAGCTGTGGTCTGTTGTCTGAGGGATAAGAGGGCGAAGCCCAAGTAAGAGATGATGTTGTGCTCCCTATAACATGATTATGGACAGGGCTCACACAGGAACACATCTGGAAACTTCCTGAAGGTGATTCTAAGGGAAGATAATACATGGAAATGCAGAGTAGCCAGGTTGGAGATGGTGGGTGAGTAGGTGGGGATGATGGCGAGAGGACTACGGAACAGGCTGGGATATCATCTCCTCTAGTTTCAGTCTGTCCCTTCATAAAAGAATTTAAACTCCCCCACAAACAATCTAAACACGTAACAGTAGGGAAATGACTGACTCTATCATCTTTTAATATAGGATGAAACATATTGCAACCATTAAGAAGGTATGGAAGAAGTGGATTTATTGACCTGGAACAATGTTCCTGATCTGGTGGTGGTGTTTTTAGAGACAGGGTCTCACTCTGTCACCTAGGCTGGAGTGCAGCGGCACAATCACAGGTCACTGTAACATCAAACTCCTGGGCTCAAGTGATCCTCCCACCTCAGCCTCCCGAGTAGCTGGGACTACAGGCAACAGCCACTGTGCTTTTCATGATCTTTTGTTGTGCATATGTGCAGTATCATCTTGTTTTTTTCATGTGTGAAAAGCATATGGATTCTAAGTGTTGAAAGTGGTTCCTAGTTACGGGCAACTTTTCCGTCTTCTTTTTCTTTTTTTGTTAATGAAAATATATTACTTGTAAAATTTTAAAAAGGATAAAATTCTTTAATAACAACATATGCCCTTGGAAATATTTCTTTGATGTTTAATTGGAGAGAAGAATTAGACGAATACTCTCGACTGCCGAAGTCAGAGCCTGGGTTCCCCGCCCCCACTGCAGCACCCCCTCCACTGTTTTCCATCTCAAAGCTCCTGTCAGCGGGATTGCCCTTCTGAGCCCAGCTGGGAAGGATGTGGGAGATAGGATAAGCATCACTGCCTTCATTAGGAGAGGGGCCTAGGGGGCCTTAGGCAGGCCGAGTGACTGGCTCTGAAATCCCTGGTTAATCGGTTCTGTAGGAGGTAGGAACTGGCCTTCCTTTCTCTCTCCTTCTGTTTTCCAGCTGCCAGCTGCTCCTCTCATGAATAGGTTTTCTTCTGGTTTCAGTCTCATGACTTTGCTTTCCAAATGCTATTGTACCCAGGCCAGCTGGTTAGCAGGACTGGTTTTTAGGGTTACAGAGTCTTCAGGTCACACAGGGGTTAAGCACCATGGGAAAGGCCCAAGCAAAGTTAGAAGGTCACCAGGAAATCAGGGGGCAGGGCAAGGGTGAGAGGAAGTGTGCCTCCCTGCACGCACAGTCTGGGTGAGTGTCCACTACGTTGGCAGAGCATTGTTAGGGGCTTGCCTGTAGGGTTCCTACAACAAACTCTCAGGGCCTGGGTGGGAGCCAGGAGAGCGTCCAGGTGTTCTGGCAGACAGCGACGCAGACATTTGCCATGGCTTTCAAAGGTTAAAGTGGTTAAAGTGGGTCATGCCCCACTGCTCAGCACTGCTGTGCACTCTGAGGGGTCCAGCGATGCCTGTGAGGGCTCCCCTTGAGTTTCCATAATTCCCGCAATGAGGAGCTCAGAACCACTGTGCAGCTTTAGGAAACTATTTGCCTGCAAGACTCTTTGTCTTTGTTCTTACTGTGTCCTGGCACCTTTCTTAGTATGGGGACAGCATTTTTTTTTTTTTTTTTGAGAAAAAGCCTTGCTCTGTCACCCAGGCTGGAGTACAGATGTGCAATCTTGGCTCACTGCAACCTCTGCCCCCTGAGTTCAAGTGATCCTCCTGCCTCAGCCTCCCAAGTCGCTGGGATTACAGGCATGTGCTACCGCGCCTGATTTTTAGTAGAGACAAGGTTTCACCATGTTGGCCAGGCTGGTCTTGAACTCCTGGCCTCAAGTGATCCGCCTGCCTTGGCCCCGCAAAGTGCTGGAATTACCGGTGTGAGCCACTGCACCTGGCCTGTATGGGGAGCTCTTACCTGGAGAAATGGAGAGGCCTGAGAACACCCAGCCTTCCCAGCACCCTGGGGCTGTAGCCTCTCAGCTCTTCTTGGTTGCTCTTCTGAAGATAAAGGAATCCTCACATACTGATTCCAGGGGGCACAGCTGGAAAATAGGGAGCAGTGGTTAAGAACACTGCCTCTTTTTAGCTACCCTGAGCCACAGTTTCTTTATATGTAAAAGGAAATACTCATAGTGTATGTTTCCAGGTTGCTGTGAGATAATGTAGCATAAAGAATTGAGACAGCAGTCCTGGGAACACAGCAAGCAGGGATGAACTTGAAAAACATGTCTTTGCAGATTGGAGATCAAGATCGCGCTGGAGCAGGTTCTGAAGGACACTTCAGTGCCAGCATCCATCCATTAGCTGCTGGACTGTAGGGAGTTTTCAGAGAGGTGTTGGGTGATACTATTTATAATCAAGTATAAAGTTACTCAAATATTTTAATAATCAGCTATGGCTGCATACTACCTAAATAGTAACTGTCATTCTAAGTATTAGTAAATATTAATTATTAATTTGTATAAAGATTAGCTATAGGGCTTTTATAGCTAGAGTCATTCTTCCCCAACACACACACATATATACCTCCATTCTTAACTTTATTTATTTATTTATTTATTTATTTTAGAGATGGAGTCTCACTCTGTCATCCAGGTTGGAGTGCATGGTGCAATCTTGGCTTACTACAACCTCTGCCACTCAGGTTCAAGTGATTCTCCTGCCTCAGCTTTCCAAGTAGCTGGGATTACAGTTGCACACCACCATGCTAATTTTTTTATTTTTAGTAGAGATGGGGTTTCACTATGTTGGCCGGGCTGGTCTCGAACTGCTGACCTCAGGTGATCCACCAGCCTCAGCCTCCCAAAGTGCTGGGATTACAGGCGTGAGTCGCCAGGCTTGGCCCAAACTTCCTCTTCTTATGAGGACCCTAGTCATACTGAATTAGGCCTCACCTGAATAACCTCAATGTAATTTAATTACCACTTTAGAGACCCCATCCCCAAATATGGTTACATTCTGAGATAGTAGGGGTTAGCACTTCAATATATGAATTTAGGGGAGACACAATTTAGCCCATTCTGTTCACCCTGGTGTGGCCAGGGTAGCTTGCAGGTTTCCTTTCTGGCACATGTAGGTACATGTTCCTCTGAGCTTTCCCTCAGTGTCTTCTTTTTCTAACTTCTCATCATGACAATATTTAAACATGCAGTAGAATATATACCTACCCACATACCTACCCTCATCTAAATTCAATACTAATACTTGTCAAGTATCATTTATTGATACATCCACATGTAGGAGACCAAAATATCCTTCCCTAAATATGAAGGATTGTTGAGCTGAAGACAATTAAGAAGCAGATGCAGGCCGGGCGTGGTGGCTCACGCCTGTAATCCCAACACTTCGGGAGGCAGAGGCAGATGACAGATCACAAGGTCAGGAGTCAGAGACCAACCCAGACAACATGGTGAAACCCCGTCTCCACTAAAAATACAAAAATTAGCTGGGCATGGTGGTGGTGCCTGTAATCCCAGCTGCTCGGGAAGCTGAGGCAGGAGAATCGTCTGAACCCAGGAGGCAGAGGTTGCAATGAGCCAAGCGTACTCCAGCCTGGGTGACAGGCCGAGACTCTGTCTCAAAAAAAAAAGAATGAAGCAGATGCAGAAAGCTCTCTGCCCTCCCTCATTTGTCTAAAAGCAGGACATAGATTTCCAGAGACAAAAGGTATCTCGACCCCCTCTTCTACCAGGGAGAACAAAGGTTAACCACTGAAGACAGCATTGGACCATTTGGGCCTGGAGGTGATACTGGAGGAATCTACACCAAGGAACTCTCCTAACCAGCCTTATCTGCCAATTATTTGCCCTCCCACAAGATGCCACCCCTAGAGACTCAAAGACATTTATTATGCTTTTGGCTTCCTCCAACACATGGGACAGAGCTGTTTTGGGATGGGACCTGGGTTAGGTTAATTCTGGCTTTTTCTGGGCTGGAAGTGGCTTCTCAGCACCCTAGTGGCCAGCGGCACCCGGCAGTCTGTGGTGCAGCAGCAACACCAGCTGGTCTCGAAGGTTTTCTCCAGCAAGGCCCGCCCACAGCCTGCTCCTGCTCTATCCTGGCAGGAGGAAAGCGTTGGCACCCCCAGACCATAGGCTCACCAAGAACTCAAGTGCTCATTCAACAAAATATATACAGTCAAAGAGAAAGTCTGTTATTTGAATATGTGTGTGGGCAGAACAGTTTCCCGCCCCACCATCCCTGATTATTTGTGCTAATGGAGCGGGGGCCAGGGAGGGGGAGACTGGGACCCCAGTGTGACCCCCAGACTATTTACACGTGGAGGAGGTTTATCTAGCATCGGGAAGTGTGAGGTCAAGAGGTGATAACTTAGAACTCCTCCCTGGGCATCAGGGAATCCCTGAAATTCTGTGTACACGTTTTTAGGTGTGTCTGTGTATATCTTCCTAGGGAGAGAGGCCCTAGTTACTGTCAGATTTTTGGAGGGAGACCCTGACCCCTTAAGGTTAAGAATCATTTCTCTGTGACTAATCCAGATAATGTTCTGTTGATTTAACATTAACTTTAGCTACTTTAAAATAAGTTTACCTTTCCTCAGAGATTTCTGTTCAATTGGCTTGGGATTTGGCTAGGTGGTGGGAAAATGTTAAGTAGAGTGAAAAATGTCTCACTGATTAACCACTGGAAATTTATTACAGCAGTTAAGAGTCCAGGGTCTGGAGCAAAACTGCTGGGGTTGGAGGCCCCATTTTTCTGTTCACTAGCTACATAATCTTGGGCAAGTTGTTTAAGCATTCTGAGCTTCAGTTTCTCCTTCTGCAGAAACGGGATGAGAGTGCTACATCATGGCACTTTTTGAATATGAAATGAGCTAATAAACGGTCTTCAGCCCTACATTAGGTAAGCCATTCTTATTATTTGTTCTATTATTTCTTATTTATTTCAAGACTGAGTCTTGCTCTGTTGCCCAGGCTGGAGTGCAGTGGTGTGATCTCAGTTCACTACAACCTCTGTCTCCCAGGCTGGAGTGCAGTGGTGTGATCTCAACTCACTACAACCTGTCTCCTAGGCTGGAGTGCAGTGGTGTGATCTCAGCTCACTACAACCTCTGTCTCCCAGGTTCAGGTGATTCTCCTGCTTCAGCTTCCCGAGTAGGTGGGATTACAGGCACGGATTACCATGCCCAGCTAATTTTTGTATTTTTGTAGAGATGGGCATCCTTGATTATTTGGCCCAGCTGGTCTCGAACTCCTGATCTGGCCACCTCTGCCTTCCAAAGTGCTGGGATTATAGACATGAGCCACTGCACCTGGCCTATTTCTTATTTAACAAGGTGGAACTGTTATAGGTGGCAGTGCCTTTGTGACAGGATGATGTTAAGGCTGTCTCCCGTAAATCAGAGTAGGCTGGGTTCTCCCATTTCTCCGGGATTCCTTTCTCCTCCCAGACCACCTAAAGCCAGCTTGGTCTTAAGGGAGATTCAAGAACCACATTTTCAGTATCTCCCAGCACATTCCACATTCCAACCCAGTTTATCCCTCTCTTTTCAATAGCCTACAGCCCCCATGTAAACATATACCCAAATGTATTATGTATATTAGAAATGAAGTGCTATTCCTTTATCAGGCACTCTGCGTGTGTGTGCATACTTCTATATATGAAACCTCATTTGGTCCTTACAGCAACTCTGTGAGGCATACCACATACCTTATTAGCCCAATTTTACAGATGGGGAAATAGAGGCACAGATAGGTAAGTGATTACACCTCAGTCCACAATGTCAGTAAACAGTAAATCTGAGATTAACATCCGCATATTAGAAGCCAATTCACCTCGCTGTTAGTCATTTACTTCCTTGCAACTTCACTTACAGTGTTTGATATTCCTTTTTTAAAAATTTTATTTATTTTTTGTATTGAGACAGGGTCTCACTCTGTCATCCAGGCTGGAGTGCAGTGGAAGATCATAGCTTACTGCAGCCTCGAACTTCTGGACTCAAGTGATCCTCTTGCCTCAGCCTCCTGAGTATCTGGGAATATAGGCAGGTGCCACCATGCCAGCATAATTTTTAAATTTTTTTGTAGAGATGAGGTCTCACTGTGTTGCCCAGGATGATCTCAAACTCCTGACCTCAAGCAAGCCTCCTGCCTTGGCCTCCCAAAGCACTGGGATTACAGGCATAAGCCACTGTGCTTGGCCAGTATTTTGGTTTTCATATTAATAAGTCTGTAAATTCCTTTAAGACAGAGATGATTTCTTAGATTGTTTTCCATTCCTTATAGAACCTAGGACAATACCTGGGACATAATGGGAACCCAATAAATATTTGTCTACTGATTGTTGACTAATTATATGTAGATGGGAAGCAGCTAAAATATGTTCACTGTGTTTAATAATTTAACTATTTTCTTGTACTATAAGTTTTGTCTATAATTTCTATATAACAAAATCTAAACATACATGTTACTACCAATGCTACGCTCTTTCCAATGTGTCTATAGAAACAAGGAAAGTATAGCTAAAGTAACAGTGCAGGAGATTTGTACCTGAAAGTGACCTATTTCCTGGTACGTAATAAGTAATGAAGAAACATTAACTATATTATGGTTATTATAATGCTGGTTGGACAATTATCATCATCAGAGCAAGTTGTGCTTGCTCTGAGGGAACTTCTCACTCCAGTTTTAAAATGTTGAGAAGGGGCTGGGTGCAGTGGCTCATGCCTGTAATCCTAGGCCGAGGTGGTGGATCACCTGAGGTCATGAGTTCGAGACCAGCCTGGCCAACATAGTGAAACCCTGTCTCTACTGAAAATATAAAAATTAGCTGGTCATGGTGGCGGGGGCCTGTAAGCTCAGCTACTCAGGAGACTGAGGCAGGAGAATTGCCCGAACCCGGGGCAAGCAGGTTGCAAGTGGGCTGAGATTGTGCCACTTCACTCTAGCCTGGGTTAAAGAGTGAGAATCCATCTCAAACAAACAAACAAACAAACAAACAAACAAAAAAAACCCACATAAAATAAATAAATAAAATGTTGAGAGGGAAGAAGAGGGACTATTCCCTGTTCCAACTCCTTTGATCCTCACTCAGCCTTGAGAATAAGTTTATCATCCCCATTGTTAATTATGAGGAAACTGAGGCTCAGAGAGGCCACACTGTTCACCCAGGGAGTGGTGGAACCAGGCTATAAAGGCAGTGTGCTTGTCTCCAAAGCCCCAACTCCTACTAACAGATAATCATCATTTTAAATTCAATACTCTGTTATCCATTACTATGTAACAGGTGACCCCTAAAGGTATTGGCTTATTGATAACATTAAACAATTAACCCTTATTCCGAGGGTCAGGAATCTGGGACCAGTTTAGCTGGGTAGTTCTGATGCAGTCTTTCATGAAGTTGCAGCCAGGCTATTCACTGCGGTTGCAGTCATCTCAAGGCTTGACTGGGGCTGGAGAATCTGTTTATAAAACTTATATGGTTGTTGGTGGGCCTCAGTTCTTCGCTGGCTATCGGCTTGGGTGTCAGTTCCTTGCTTTGCAGGCCCTTCCATGGGCTGCCTGAACGTCCTCACAACATGGCGACTGGCTTCCCCTGTGAGTGATGAGCAAGCCCATGATGGAAGTCGCAGTATTTTAAAACCAAATATTGGAAGTTAGACACCGTTTTCTGCCTTTTGCTGTTGGTCACGTAGACCGACTTTGTCAGAGTGTGGGAGATTACACAAGGGTGTGAATACCAGGAGGCAAAGATCACTGGGGCCACCTTGTGGAGGATGGCTACCACAAGTACTTGGGCCAATTTTAGGGTCAATCGGATAAGATCAAACTGGTGGCAACTAACTGTGCCAAGTGCACTGGCCATTTTGCAGGTACCCTAGGACTTATTCTTTGGGGAGTCTATGAAACCCACTGATGTCTCCCCTGGGCTGTGAATGTACTATTAGGCCTAACAGAATATTTCTATCAAGTCTGCCTTGAAGCTGCAGCCCTGAGGTATAGAAGGAGCAGAGAATCCAATGCTTCTATATTTATTTTTCTTCTAAGAATTTGTACATATTTATAAGGAGACCTGGAACTTGAGCTTCCAGCTTCTTTAACTGTAGATAAGGCAGGAAGAGCAGGTTGGGAATCAAGGACTTGGACACTGGAATCAGAATCTCTGCTCTGCCATTTACTAAGTGTGTGACTTTGGAAAGTTACTTCACTTCTCTGAGCTTTCATTTCCTTTACTGTAAAACAGTAATAGCAAAGGGGTTCTTTTGGGGATGAGGATTAATTGAAATAAAACACAATGTGGCAAACTGTGTTTTCCAAAGTTGGCTACACCAATATGTAGCTACATACCAAATCCTACATGCTCTTCCTATGCTGTGTCATGAGAGGTGGGGTGTATGTCTCCTTCCTTTGGAAGGAATTTAGACAGATCTTTTTAACTGCACATGGCCAAAGGGATGCTGAATGATTTCCAGGGTGAGGTAATGGAACATGGCCAAAAGGATGCTGAATGATTTCCAGGGTGAGGTCATAAAAGGCAGGAAGTTTTTCACTGGTTCTGTCTTGGAATACTTGTCCCACCCCCTCTTTTTTTCCTGTTTTGAGACAGAGTCTTGCTCTGTTGCCTGGGCTGGAGTGCAGTCGTGAAATCAGGGCTCACTGTAGCCTCAACCTCCTGGCCTTAAGCAATCTCTCCCACCTCAGCATCCTGAGTATCTACGATTACGGGTGTGTGTCACCACACCAGGATAATTTTTAAATTTTTTGCAGAGACAGAGTCTCACTATGTTGCCCAGGCTGGTCTCAAACTCTGGGCTCAAATGATTCTCCTCCTTTGACCTTCCAAAATAATTGGATTACAGGCATGAGCCACCACATCCTGCTGATGCTTGCCTTTTGATCCCAGCTGCCATGTTGTGAGGAAGCCCAGGCCACATAGTGAGGCCAGGTGTGGGTGATCCTGCTGGCCCTTAGCCACAGCCAGTATGAACTGCCAGGCATGTACATGAAGAAGCCATCAGACTATTACAGCCTCCAGCCTTCAAGTTTTTCAGCTGAAGTTCCAAACATTCTGGAGGAGATCAGACATCCCCACTGTGCTCTGAATTCCTGAGCACTCCAGTGCAATTCCACTGCACTCCAGCATGGCGACAAAGCGAGACTCCGTCTCAAAAAAAAAAAAAAAAGCCTCACTATAAGATATTTTGAAAACACTGGGCCAAAACTTTGTGTTTTCCCAGGATGACTGTTTCCTGGGAAGGTTTTGGGGAAGGAACATTTTAACTTTTTTCCCTGGCTACTTTTCACATAAGATTACTTACTCCGAGTATAACGTGTGTAAGAATAGACTTTTCATTCTCTATCTGCGGAGCTGTTTCATGGATTTCCAGCCCATTGCTGGGGGTTGAGCCAGAGCTGTTTCTGGATTTCGCTTATCTTTTGGTTCGCTGGTTCATTTGAGTTGTTTCTCAGCATTAGTCAACAGGCATCGAGGTTGTTCACATTCATTCCTTGCTCTGCCCACAAATGTAATTAGGATCATGTCCATTTTGACATTTTCCTTCCTCTAAAAGTATAACCTTCATAACCAGGCCAAGGCAGCCACAGAGGAAAATTAGGGCACAGCCTGAAATCAAAGACGATTTGTTGCACCAGGTCCTGCCGGTTTTCCAGGATTCCAGAGTGTCGCCTCTTCCTCCTTCAAGGTGCCTGTGTATGTGTATTTGTGTATTTGTGTGTGTGTGTGTGTGTGTGTGTGTGTGTGTATGTAGTTTCGGGGGGAGGGAAGATGAGGAGCTCAGAAGGCCTCCTTTGAGTTTCTGGTGCATTTTGGCCACTATCCACGTCCTCTGGAGGTGGTCCTGGGCTGCCCAGTAAGTATATGGATGTAACAAGGGTGAAGGAAGTGGGAAAGAGGAATGTATGACCAGGGCTCTGGCCTGCCTGTGCTTTTAAAAGAAAATTGTGGTAAAATACACATAAAATGAATTTTACCATTTTAATTATTTTCAAGTATACAATTTACATTCACATGGTTGAGGTTTTCTTTTTTGTACAATACATCATATGACCCTCAACACATTGTTATCACTACTATATTCACGGCCAGAGTTTTTCATGATTCTAAACTGAAAGTGTGTATCTGTTAAACATGAACTCTCCCTTCTTCCATTCCTCTAGCCTCTGGTCACTTCTATTCTACTTTTTGTCTCTATGAATTGACTATTCTAGGTACTTCATATAAGTGGCGTCATACAATATTTGTCCTTATGTGTCTTATTCACTTAGCATGTTTCCAAGGTTCGTCCACATTGAGGCATGTATCAGAATTTCATTCCTTTTTAAGACTGAGTTTTGTTCGTTAGAATGGCATAAGGAAAAAAGAAGACTGAGAAATATTCTCTGGTATATTTCCTGGCATGTGTATTTTGTTTATCCATTCCTCCATCAATAGACATTTGGGTTGTTTCTATCTTTTGGCTATCATAACACCGAGTTTAATTCTTTTATATCTAGAAATGCAATTTTTGGATCATACGGTGATTCTAGCATCCAGAGACCTGACCTTCATCTTCACTGTGTCTAAGGATATATTTTCCGGTAGAATGGGACCAGGAGCTTCCCTGCTATTTCAACATCCCAAGGGGCTATGCAAATTAGGCTCACTGTGCTCTGGTTGTGTTTTATTGAGTATTTACTTTGTGCTAGCCTCTGTGGTAAGTACAGTGTCTCTTAAATTACTCTATGAGTAGGTCTGATTGTTACTCCTGCTTTGCCGATTACAAAACTGAGGCATAGAGATGTTACATAACTAGCCTAAGGCCACAGAGATTGCAAGTGCTAAGCTAGGATTTGGACCAAGAGAGCATCATGCTAGTTCCCCTGCATTTAACTTTTATACCATTCTGCCTTTCCAAACAGAGTAGCCATTACATTCATCATCCAGGATTTATTTGTTTACCCAGGAGAAATTAACCGCTTTAATTAGGGTAAAAATCAAAGATGCAAATAAAAAACCTAATCTAAGAAGCCTACTAGTCTCTGTGGTTTACTAGGATACTAGCAGTAGTTCTCTTTCATATACATGTATTTGTTGTTGTTGTTGTTTTTGAGACAGGTTCTCACTCTGTCATCCAAGGTAGAGTGCAGTGGGGTTAAACATTGCTCACTGCAGTCTCCACCTCTTGGCTCAACCATCCTCCTGCCTCAGCCTCCCGTTTATTTGGGACCACAGGTGCACACTAAGCCTGTCTAATTTTTTAATTTTTATTTTGTAGAGATGGGGTCTCACTATATCGTCCATGCTGGTCTCGAACTCCTTGCTCAAGCAATCCTCCTACCTTAGTCTCCCAAAGTGCTGGGATTACAAGTGTGAGCCACCAAGCTCAGGCTCTGTTTCATATTTACAATTTTTTTCTTAGTCTGTAAGATATATAAGGGGACTTTGTATGCTGTGTATAGGAGCTAGTCTTCTCTCTATACTTACAAATATAAATGCTCTATTTAAGATGTGGCTCTTAAGGGTAAACCTATGGACCGATATATATTTAGCATGTTGAAACTGTCAATGGACTGTATCACTAGATGGCAGTACAAATCAAGTTTTAAAAAATCTAACTGCTTTTTAAATCTGTAAAATAAGTTAAACTGTAGGAAGGCACCTTCATCATTTTTGACATGATCAGGGCAACTGTATTTAATTCAGAATTGATTTTAATCACCAAGAAGAAAATTCACAATCTTTGTTAAGGCAGAAGGCCTCACAATTGTAAAGGCTTTTACAAGGAAAACTGCTTCTAAAATGTAAAAAATTCCTGCTTTGGAGGAAGCCAAAGTTTCCAGTAAATGTTTTGACTTGAGGAACTTTGCATCAGCAAGACAACATCACATCTGCATATTTACTTTGAATTCTTTCAGTTTTCCAGCCTGGTTTGGCTAAGAATGAGTCTTTACTCCATAACTGCAAATATAAATGCCAATTCTGTCCTCAGGTGAAGTTCCATTCAGTTAATGCCAGAGAAAAAGCCAGTGCTTAAATAATGTGGGAAGTTAGGATTGACCCACAGGTTGGTTTGACATCTGAGACCCTGAACTTACTGACTTGTCGTGGGGATAATGAAACAGATCTCACCCATTAGAAGAGGAGTCTCAGCTTTTTCTTTGAGAGAGGAGGTACAGGTGGTACAGGGTGAGGTAAATGCATTTACTTATCTTGGTTCACAAGGATTTGGCTCTCATCTGATGAATTTTAATGATCCTAACTTGTATCCTGACCAGGTGAGAGAGTTAATGTTTCATTTCAGAGGAAGCTGTACACTTGGACCTGGATGCCAGATTCTCTCAAAAGGGAAAACTGACTTAGAGATAAATTTTCTTTCTTTTCCTCCAGCTGTCTAATGTAAGCTATTAGTCTTCTAGAAGGATCACAGGGAACCAACATCAAAGAAATGGAATCCAGCTAATTCTTCCGAGAAACCGAAGTTTTCAAGACATGACTTGTGAAAGGCAAACATAAACTGACATCTTTCCACACTGAACAGCAGAAGCCAAAGTGTATCCGAAAGCCATTGTCAAAGCAAGGAGAACATCTGGGGTCAAGACCTTATCAAGGGCATCACTGAGCCTCAGATTCCTCATTTGTAAAATGGGCATAATACCCCACAGGATAGTTGTGAGAGTAAATGAGATAATGGACATGAAGGCACCTGTACACTCCATGGTGCTGTCCAAATATTGACTATTAGTGCTTCCATCATAGGAGTCCATCCAACCCCTTGCTTTCCCTCATCCTAGTAAGCGTCTGTTCTCCACCCAACCCCAGTCTTCTAATAATGTACATTGGAAACCCAAGCATCGTCTTTATCCTCCTTTTCATACCCCACCCCAATTGGTCTTTATCCCTCAGTCTTTTTTTTTGAGACACAGTCTCACTCTGTCACCAGGCTGGAGTGTAGTGGCTGGATCTCGACTCACTGCAACCTCTGCCTCCCAGGTTCAAGTGATTCTCCTGCCTCAGCCTCCCAAGTAGCTAGGACTACTGGTGCGCACAGCTAATTTTTGTGTTTTTAATAGAGACGGGATTTCACCATGTTGGCCAGGATGGTCTCGATCTCCTGACCTCGTGATCTGCCCGCCTAAGCCTCCCAAAGTCCTGGGATTACAGGCGTGAGCCACCGTGCCCAGTCCATCCCTTAGTCTCTATTTCCATAACTGGAAGAATCTCCTAAGTGGCCTCTCTAATCTAGCCTTGGATGACTCCATCCTGCTCACTATTAAATAAATAATCCTCTTAAAATCACACTTGGATTATTCTTTTGTTTTATTCAGAAACTTTCAATGGTTTCCCACTGCCTGCAGAATAAAGTCCAAACTTCAAACTAGCTGGAATTAAAAACTATTAACAATCTGGCCTCCCTACCTAAATAACATCAATGAGAGGACCACGCAGAAGTCATACATGTGGAAATGAAAACAGGTTTTACTGCCGATAAATGCTATACTAGAGGATAGGTTATGTGGCCAAAAGAGTTTGCTAACAATTTCTGCTTCCCACTCCCCCAGTCTAAGCTCCGGACACAGTCCACCTGAGGCTTGCCTTCCTCTCTGTATTTAAACTGGACGGTACTCATCCTATTTCCCCACTGCAGGCTTCCCAAGGGTTCCTGCATCCTTGGCATCTGTCTCACTCACCTGTCCCACCACAGGTTCTGCCATGATGTTTAGTTTCCTTCTTGGGAGTATGCCCTCTTCATAGAAGTCAGAAGCTCCTGACCCACTGGCTAACCCTGATTCCTAGAGGTTTTTCTGACTCTCAAAATGTTGATCTGCACTGTGTTTAACAATACATCAACTTACCTGCCAATTCATATTCTTTTTTTTTTTTTTCAGAGGTAGAGTCTCACTCTGTCACCCAGGCTGGAGTGCAGTGGTGACATCATAGCTCACTGCTGCCTTGACCTCATGGGCTCAAAAAATCCTCCTGTTGGGACTACAGATGTTCACCACCATGCCTAGCTAATTTAAAATTTTTCTGTAGAGACGAAGTCTCACTATGTTGTCCAGGCTGGTCTCAAATTCCTGGCCTCAATCAATGCTCCCGCCTCAGTTTCCCAAAGTGCTGGGATTATAGGTACGAGCCACTGCATTTGGCCTACATTCTAAAAATATTCTGTGGAGAAACTAGGAAAGCTAGCAGCCTTGGTTTCTCAGGTTTGAACTGCAACCTGACTTCTTGTAAAAGTTCCCTGTATCGCTGTCTCCACCTCAACCTCAACTTTTCCGAACTCACTGCTTATACTTCTAGTATTTCATGTGGATTGCTCTTGTTAATAGCCTCCACAACTGACAAATCCAGTAGTTTCTTCTCTGCTTTTGTCTTACTTGGCCACTTAATCATTCTTTCCTTTTTTTTTTTTTAAGACAGGATTTTACTCTGTCGCTCAGGCTGAAGTGCAGTGGTGTAATCTTGGCTCACTGAAACCTGTGCCTCCTGGGCTCAAGTGATCTTCCCACCTCAACCTCCCGAGTAGCTGGGACTATAGGCACGGGCCACCATGCCCGGCTAATTTTTGTATTTTTACTAGAGATGGGGCTTCACCATGTTGGCCAGGCTGGTCTCAAACTCCTGATTTCAAGTGATGTGCCTGCCTCAACCTCCCAAAGTGCTGGGATTACAGGCGTGAGCCACCATGCCTGGCCGACACTTAATCATTTTCTACTTGTTTTAAAACTTTTCTTTTTGCAGTGTCACTCTCAGGATACCTACTTCTTGAAATACTTTCTCTCCCACTTGGATTCCCTAACAACCCACTTTGCAGGTCCCTCTTGGTCTACTTTGCTGACTCCTGCCCTTTGTTCCAAGTCAGGTGGTCTGGGCATGGTCTAGCATCCTCTTCTCTATTTGTACCTTCTTCCTAAATGATTTCATCCAGCCTCAAAGCTTTAAAAGCCATCTGTTTGCCATGACTACTAACTTTAGATTTCTAGCCAAGGCTTCTCCCTGGAACTCTACCCTCCACATCTAATGGTCTACTTGATATCTAAAAATGAATTGAATTTTTTTTTTTTTTAAATGCAGTCTCACTCTGTTGCCCAGGCTGAAGTGCAATGGCGTGATCTTGGCTCACTGCAACCTCTGCCTCCTGGATTCAAGAGATTTTCCTGCCTCAGCGTCCCGAGTAGGCACAAGTAGGATTACAGCCAGCACCACCACGCCTGGCTAATTTTTATATTTTTAGTAGAGATGGAGTTTTGTCATGTTGGCCAGGCTGGTTTTGAACTCCCGATTTCAGGTGATCCGCCCTTCTTGGCCTCCCAAAATGCTAGGATTACAGGTGTGAGCCACTGCTACCAGCTATGTATTGAATTTCTAATAAGCAGCTTAAACTTAAATTTCACAAAAAAGAAGTTTTGGATTTTTATCTCCCAACCCCCTGCTGCTGCTCCTCTTCTTCCTTTCTCAGTAAATAGCACCACTATCTACCCTCAGAGCAAAAAAACCCTAGTAGCTCTGTCTTCTAATCTTCCACATTCAATCCTCAAGTTTTATGTTCCAAAAATACACTTCTCTGTAGCACATGCCATGATGTGCCACCCAGAGCCCTTTTAGGACTGCAGGACTTACTCCCACAGCTGCTGGGCATGCTGCCACCTCACAGCCCTCAGCCGCAGAGAGACACCGTACCCAAGATCACATCCTTTCCTGCTTGCCCATAAAAAAACCTGCTCCTGGTCAGGCACGGTAGCTCACACCTGTAAGCCCAGCACTTTGGGAGGCCGAGGCAGACTGATCAAGAGGTCAGGAATTCGAGATCAATCTGACCAACATGGTGAAATCCCGCCTCAGCTGAAAATAGAAAAGTTAACTGGGCGTGGTGGCACGTGCTTGTAATCCCAGCTATACAGGAGGCTGAGGAAGGAGAATCATTTGAACCTGGGAGGCAGAGGTTGCAGTGAGCCAAGATGGCGCCATTGCACTCCAGCCTGGGCGACAGAGTGAGACTCTGTCTCGGAAAAACAAAACAAAAACAAAACAAAAACCGCTCCCTCAGTAACCCAAGACAACTCTGAAAGGCCACCCCAGCAAATCCCAGTGCTGCCTGTGGGGTCAGCCAAGGCCCTCATGGAGACTGCCTCAGAGCCCAGCATCTCCTCTTGCCCAGACTGCGTCCTTCCCTTCCCTTCCCTTCTGGAAACCCAGTCTGCAACACTATCCCAAGTGCAGCCCCCTCTTTCCATCTCCCCGTTTCGTTTTGGTTAAGCCACCACCTTCTCTCACCTTGACTGCCGCATTGCTTTCCCTGGGTCTCCTTCCCGTTGCTCTTCACTTGACCATTTCTTCCCCTCACAACCGTCAGCTATTGATACGGCTTGGCTGTGTCTCCAGCTGAATCTCATTTTAAATTGTAACGCCCACAATTCCCACGTGCCCACAATTCCCACGTGCCGTGGGAGGAACCCAGTGAGAGGTGACTGAATTATGGGGGCGGGTCTTCCCTGCGCTGTTCTCCTGATAGTGAATGGGTCTCACGAGATCGGATGATTTTAAAAAAGCGAGAGTTCGCTGCCTAAGCTCTCTCTTTGCCTGCTGCCACGATTGTGAGGCCTCCCCAGCCACGTGGAACTGGGAACCCAATTAAACCTTTTTCTTTTCTAAATTGCCCAGTTTCAGATATGTCTTAATCAGCAGTGTGAAAACGTACTAATACAGCTATGTTTTATTTTTTGGGAGAGAGAGTCTTGCTCAGTCCATCCTCAGCTGGAGTACACAATCTTCTTGTGCCTCAGCCTCCCAAGTAGCTGACATTAAAATTGCACACCACCATGCCTGGCTAATTTTTTTGCATTATTGGTAGAGACAGAGTTTTGCCATGTTTGCCAGACTCTGTCATTTTCCAACCCTTTGACTTTCTGTATTGCATTCTGGGTAATTTCTTTGAATCTGTCTACTAGTTCACAACTCCTCTCTTCAGTTATACCAGTTTGTAATTTACACATTGTACTTTAAATTTCAATGATTATAGTTTTAGTTTCCAAGACTTAAAAAATTTTCCTTCTAATCTACCTGGTTATATCTAAGGTACTCCTTATTGTATTCATTGTTTTAGACACTGTCTTTATTTCCTTAACGTGTAAAACATGATTATTTTATATTGTGTATCTGGTAATTCCAGTATCTAAAATCTGTGGGGCAATAAATCGGTTGTTATATCTGCTGATTATCTCTTATGGTTTATTTGTATATTTAGTAATTTTAAAATTGCAAGGACATACTTTGTTGATCTTAATTGGTGAGAGCTATGTTAGAGATGCTTTCCTCTAGACAACATATGCTTGTATCTGCCTGCTACCAGGGGCCCTAGCAAGCTCTTTAATTTCTTGGTTTTGTGTTCTTTGACCATATGGAGAGTGTAAGACTGAATTCCATACTTGACGGGGGCAGGCCTATGATAAATTTCAAGGGGTCATCATTATTATTATTTTTCCATCTAGAGCTAGTGTGGAGATGGTGTTCTTGATAGAATTCTTTTGCTAGCATGAGGAATTTTCCTATTGCTTAGGATGTAGCCATCTTCAAGTGTCCTGATTTAGGATGTGAATGTCAAATTTAACTCACCTACTTCCAGTGGCCCAAGGCTTAATCTTCCATTCCCTACTTTGTTATACAGATTACCTTCAGGCAAGCCCAGTTTTTGCTTTTGCTTACGGTTCACACTCAGTTTTCAGCTCACTCCACTTCTTTTTTGAAATGCTTTTGGAATTTCTCTTACTTTCCTGCAATCCAAGCTGTATGTTAAAAATAAATTTATTGTAATTTATCTAAGATTTAACGGTATGGTATAAGAAAGGCCTTTTAGAGACTGAACTCAATGGCTCACGCCTGTAATCCCAGCACTTTGGGAGGCCAAGGTGGGTGGATCACAAGGTCAGGAGTTTGAGACCAGCCTGGCCAACATGGTGAAACCCCATCTCTACTAAAAATACAAAATTTACCTGGGTATGGTGGTGTGGAGATTGCAGTGAGCCGAGATTGCACCACTGCACTCCAGCCTGTGCCACAGAGCAAGACTCTTAATCAAAAATCAAAAAAAAAAAAAAAAAAGGCTTTTTAGAGGGTCTAGTTGGTACTGCTAGATGCAGAAACCAAAAGTAATCTTTTAGAAATGTGAAATAGTTTACATCACTCTTTTGCTTAAGATCCTTCAGTGGCTTTTTCTCACACTTAAAACGTACAAACTATCCTGGCCTACAAAGCCCAGAGCTGTCCTGGCTTAGCCCGCGAGGCTCCCCACCCTGCCACCTTGCTCTTCCCTGGCTGGCATGCCTTCTGCTTTTTTCACATTTGGCTTCTAAACATTCAGGTCTCACTCTAAATGCCACCTTTTCGTAGAGGCCTCACCTGACTCCCCTCTCCGTTTCTCTATCAATCACCCTGTTTTAATTCTCTTTAGGGCACCTATTATTAGCTGACATTTTCCTGTCTATTGTGTGTCTTCCCTACTAGAACATAAGACTATGAAAGGAAAGCAGAGACCTTTTTTGTGTGATTCACCAGCTCTTGGTGCATAGTAGAAATTCAATACATATTTGTTGAATAATGAGAGCTGAGTGTTGACTACCTATTCCCTTGAGACAGGACCTAGGTTCTTCAGAGTTCCACAGTTCCCACTACTTCCTTTTAAAAAATTATTTTATTATTTTTTAAAAATATTATTTTTTATTTTCAGAGAAGGGATCTCACTATATTGCCTAGGTTGGTCTCAAACTCCTGGACTCAAGTGATTCATCTGCCTTGGCCTCCCAAAGTGCTGGGGTTACAGGCCACTGTGCCAGGCCAGTTCCTACTACTTCCTATCATCTCCCAAGTTGAGCTTGCTTTGTGAATTTATTGGCCCTTGTATGCATTTGAATTTTCAATCCCTGCTCACAAATGTCACTCTAATAGTCTTCAGCATCTTCAGAGCAGAGACTTTGTTTTATGTTTCTTTTTTCCCTTCAGTGTCTTGCATATGATAGGAGGGGAAGGAATGAACATTCACTGAATATCCCCTACCTGTCAAGCACAACCACACTACAGTTTAATTTATGTCCTTACAACTATGCTATGGAGCTGAATAATATTATTTATATCTATTTTACAAATGAAGACACTGAGGCTTAGAGTTGTTTAGCGTCATATAGTAAACCAAGGATCAGAGATCAAGACCTACTCAGACAACATATACCTAGTATGAAGTATTGTAAAAGGGTTGCTCATGTGTGAGGAATGGCTGGCTGTTTTCAATTTGCAAAGGGGAGATTGGGCAAATGGATATTGCAGGTCAAGTTTTACTTCAGCAGTCCAGCTATTTATTTAGTTATCAATTTTATTCCACTGAGTGTATATCCCTATATTTGGCTAGATGAGACTTTGGAGATTTTAACCATGCCTTCTACATGAAAGTCTTGCTGCTGACAGATATTATGGAATCCAAGAGCAGGGAGATTTTCTGAGATAGTTACTTCAATCCAACCATCAGCTGTCACCGGATCACTGGACAAAGACAGAAACTGAATGCACAGAAGATGTACCACACCACCAAAAGTTCTTTTAAGTAACAAAATCTTATTTTTATTTTTTACGGAAATTCAGATATTCCAACAAATTTCTTTACATTATCTGGACCTTAAAAAAATTACACACAACTTTTAGACGCAATACAACAGAACAGAATGAGAAAGGGAGTCACTTTTTTTTGTTTTTTAAAAAGATAAAAACCTACTTCTTAGACTTAATTAACATTTAGTGATTTACATGTGTATTACCTATATACAAATGGTACATCGTCAATGACCCATCTTCAGAGCACTGTCATATGCTAAATTACACTTAGGTTTTATGGCAAAAACTTTTTTAAAACATTTGCATGTGGATAGGAAGTACTTTCTTAGTTTTGTTAACACCACTGTTAGTGACGTAGGACTCCCGATGGAATCTGTAGTTTGCATGGATGAAGGAAAGCCAATGCCTTCTGTCTTTATTGTAGATAAGGTAGACAGGTACCTCCCTTCAAATAAAATACGAATTCTTGAAAAGTTGTGTGTAATTAAATTTAGTAAGTAGGGTGTTACGGATACAGTAGGGAGCTAATACTTAAAGCAACAAATGATCCTCAGAATGACTAATACTTTAGTTGGAGATACTAAGTATGCCCCTAATTTGGTTCCTCAGAAAAGCCACATCTCTGTGAATTGGATTTTACTCCTTTGAGCATATCTGTAATATGCTTTTAGCCATTTGAAACATAATGCCATTTATGGTGAAAAGATGGCTTGCACCAGAAACATTTGGCTAAAATAGGAATGTGGTCCTAACAGAGAGAGGGTAAGAGAAGTGAACCCTGATCTGTATCACTTCTTGTGTTATCCTCCATCTGATGTTCTAGTGATAGATACTAATTTGTTCTTAATTTTGAATATATGAATAAAAGCATTCTACACGTCGATGTTTGCTGCTCAGGTATAGAACATGGTTTGGCTTCCACTAAGTACCCTTGCATGTACATGTTAGCTTGTGTTCATTCTCAGGCAGTGGGCTATTTCAATGTCAAATATTTCTCTGTTGTTGGATATCGGCAGGATATGTGGTGAGGCTGATGGTGGGGGAAGCCTGGGAGCAAATGATTGTTGAAGTCAACTGGTTAGTTGTTAACTACTTCCAGATGTCAGCCAACTAAAGTGAATCTGAGCATTTTTGAAACTAACATTAGTAAACAAAAAGATAACTTATTCCTACTGAGTTTTTTTCAACCTGTATAAGTATATAGTCATTTATTTCTAAGGCTATTAAATTATTATTTATTTTGTTAGTACCACTATTATTTAGAAATATGTTTAATGGAATGATTATAAAAAAATAAAAATGAGTGCCCATCGGTAAGGGAAATAGAAGATATGGATTTCTGGTAACATGTATGGCAAAGAAATAGGAAAAAAATAGAAGATATTTTAGATACTTATTTATAAAGTATTTTAAATTCCTATGCATATACTAGGGAGAATTAGAAAAAAAGTATTTATTTGATAGTAGCCTATAATATTACACATGAGCATCCAAGGTGAAAATGGACTTTCTATATTTTTCAGAGTTCCTTAATGCTGTTTCCTGAAAGATAGGGAAATCTATGTCGCTTGGGAACCTATGATGTAAAGATGTACTTCCTGTAATATGCAGCTTGATGGAGTAATAGTATATGGCATAAAAATTTTCTCATAATAACTTGTATGGACAGATTAAACAGAACACAGACTTGGTAAAAAGTTTGAAGCGTTGTCTCTTAATAACTGAGTGGTTGTAACTAAGTATACGGTGAAGTAAATGAATGGTAGAGATGAAGAACCAAAGGTCACGGCTCCTACAAAAACATTCAGACGCATTTTCTAAGATGCTTCCTCAGTAAATGATGCTTGATCAGCCTCTTGGTTATTGAGACAGGAATAATTTAGAACTAACCGCCTTTTTAAAAATTCTGTTGAAAGGTTAAAGCTTTTTGTTTTCAGTTTGATTTAAAAAGGACAGTTTACAAACCTCAGTACATATGTATTTTACATGTTAACGCTAGAGCATTTATATTCTTCTTCCTTATTTCCTGAACATGATTTTTCATGAACATTTTCTGATCTCATCCAGTGACAGTTTCCAATGAGCTGGTGTTTAATCCATAATCACATCTCTTTCCAGAAAATCACTCCCATCTCTGCTGATCTAGATTAGAAGGTGCGTTGACAAGTGAATGTTCCATTCTTGTTCATATTCATCTCTATAGTCTGATCTCTCTCGAGCGTATTCCTTCTTGATGTTGATGTACAAAAGCTGTTATTCGATTTGTTTAGCTGTTGTTCGATTTGTTTTGTGCTCATTCTAGAGAATATTGGCTTAGCAGAACTGCAGAAATGGGAGGGAAGAGAGAGAAAAGGGGTGGAGAGGGGGAGAGAAAAAATGCATCATTTTCTGTCTGCAAGATTTTTGTGCATAATATTTGTCATGGAAAAATTACACCAATGAATGGTTCAAATGCACTTTGCATTTGTTACCAAATAATACTGAAAAGTTTGAGATTTCTGTCCCATTCAACCCACAGCACAGTCTTCCCAGCCAGAAGAACATGCATGTTCCCTCCATCTGGGTCAAGATTACAGGCTGCTTTGAAGGAGCAAGGAAGAGTGTAGACCATTCCCAAGCATCAGTGACTTTTCTGCTTAGCATGGAAAAATGTGTCACTTGAATGTTTTCCTTTTCTTTCCAAGTTTTATTTATTTTGAACTCAACATTATAGCAGCTACAAAATTATTATAGATGAATCACCCACAATCCAATCACTTTGACAAAACTGTTTCCTTCCTATATTTCTTTCCATTCCTTATCTAAATGTGCAATTATTTTATACGATTGTAATTACAGTATAGATGACACTTTAAACATTTTCCCATTACATTAAGGACAATTTTCTACATTTCTACTCTCCATATCATCGGCATAAGCTTCTTTTCTTTACTTATTTACTTAATTTATAATAAAGAGACAGGGTTTCATCATATTGCCTAGGCTGATCTCAAACTCCTGAGCTGAAGTGATCCACCTTCCTCAGCCTCCCAGAGTGTTAGGATTACAGGTGTGAGCCACCGTGCCCTGCCATCAGCATGAATTTCCAATGGCTGCATGATACTCTGTTTCATTCTCATTCCTCTCTACTCTATGCTCAATATTTCATTCTCAACTCTTTCACTATTGTCAGACATATAGGTAGGTTTCTGATTTATTATTATAAATATGAATATCTTTCATATAAAGATCTGTTTGTTTTTAAAAATGTTTCTTGGCTGGGTACTATGGCTCACACATGTAATTCCGGCACTTTGGGAGGCTGAGGCAGGAGGATCTCTTGAGCTCAGGAGTTTGAAATCAGCTTGTAGTCATGATAGCAAAATCTCATCTCTACAAAACGAGTGTGGTGGTGTGCCTGTAGTCCCAGCTACTCGGGGCTGATATGGGAGGATTGCTTGAGCCTGGGAGGTCAAGGTTGTGGTAAGCCAAGATTGCGTCGCTGCACTCCAGACTGGGTGACAGAGTAAGACCCCCGTCACAAAACTTTTTTATTTATTTTGGATGAATTCTCAGGGGATAATTACTCTTCCTTTTCTCCAACAGATTAGGGACTGATCCTCTATCAACACAGCTAGATCGCAAACAGTGTGATTAACCCTACGCTTTGAATGATTTTCATAGACTTTGTTACTGTGAACCAGGGCTTAAGAGTATCTTACATATTGGGAAATTGGGTAAATACACTTAGCTGATCATGGTGTGGCATATTTAGGCCAAAAGGAAACAAACAGCCTGTTAGGTTTTGCATCACAGAGCACTTTGTTTTTTATTTATTTGTTTATATTTATTTTTGAGATGGAGTCTTGCTCTGTCACCCAGGCCAGAGTGCAGTGGCGAAATCTTGGCTCATTGCAACCTCTGCCTCCCAGGTTCAAGTGATTTTCCTGCCTCAGCCTCCAGAGTAGCTGGGCTTACAGGTATGTGCCACTACACTTGGCTGATTTTTGTGTTTTCAGTAGAGACAGGGTTCTACCATATTGGCGAGGCTGGTCTCAAACTCCTGACCTCAGGTGATCTACCCGCCTTGGCCTCCTGAAGTGTTGGGATTACAGGCCTGAGCCATGGCAGGCTGAGGTTTTGTATCACAGAGCACTTTAAAACACAAGATAAGATAAAGTTTCTGAATGTGTGCTAGAGAATCCTGAATCATTCTGTTGTTTTTAGTCTGTTCCCCCTTGTTTTTCAACATATTTAAAAAGATCATATGCACATTATGATCTTAATGAACTTCTCTCAGCAAGAGAAGTCATGGTTACTTTAATGTACCTGGACTACACAGAGGATAATTGAAATATGATCATGTAATAGTGATGATTAGTCTATAATGATTCTCTGAGATTGAGTCATGCTGGCAGAAGCCCTACGGAAAGGAATACTTTCTTTAGATATTATTAAAAGCAACACAATCAGCCACTGTGGAAAGCAGTTTGGAAATTTCTCCAAGAACTTAAAATAGAACTACCATTCAACCTAGCAATCCCATTAGTGGGTATATGCCCAAAGGAAAACAAATCCTTCTACCAAAAAGACACATGCACTCATATGTTCATTGCAGCACTATTAACAATAGCAAAGAATGGGATCAGCCTCGGTGCCCGTCAGTGGTGGACTGGATAAAGAAAGCGTGGTACATACACACCATGGAGTACTATGTGGCCATAAAAAATTGGGCCACCGTGCCCAAGTGAGTACCTAGGGTATAAAATTTAAGGAACTCACATGCAAATGTAAGATGAGCAATTCTTTATTTTATTTTATTACCATTTTTTTTTTTTTTTGAGGCGGCATCTCTCTCTTGTTGCCCAGGCTGGAGTGCAGTGGTGCAATCTCGGCTCACCACAACCTCCACCTCCCAGGTTCAAACGATTCTCCTGCCTCAGCCTCCCAAGTAGCTGGGATCACAGGCATACGCCACAATGGCCAGCTAATTTTTTGTATTTTTAGTAGAGATGAGGTTTCTCCATGTTGGTCAGGCTGGTCTCAAATTCCTGAACTCAGGCGATCTGCTTGCCTTGGCCTCTCAAAGTGCTGGGATTACAGGCATGAGCCACTGCACCTGGGTGGTGAGTGCTTCTTTAAAATTTGCAGGGCCAGTCACTGTGGCTCATGCTTGTAATCCCAGCACTTTGGGAGACCAAGATGGGAAGATCGCTTGACCCAGGAGTTCAAGACCAGCCTGGGCAATATAGAGAGATGCTGTTTCTACAAAAAATAAAAAAAAAATTAGCCAGGTGTGATGGTGCACACCGGTGGTTCTAGCTACTTGGGAAGTTTAGGTGGGAGGATCATTTGAGCCCAGGGGGTCGAGGCTGCAGTGAGCCATGAACACACCACTACGCTCCAGACTGGGTGACAGAGTGAGACCCTGTCTCAAACAAACAAATAAAAAAGCTTGCACCCTAGGTACCTAGCCTCACCCTAATCCCGGCCTTGCCCATGAGTGCACACTGCTCATCAGGCCCGCTGGGAATGTTTGCTTGGATTGGAGTTACTTAGACATTGCTGCCAGAGCATTTTTTTCCTTCCTACTGCATACCACCACCATGCAACAGAAACCCCAGGGCATGCAGAAGTTCTGCAGACTTAGGCTGATTAACAATAACCAGCGGTGATCCGAACACAACCACTCCCTGCAGAATATCAGGAAAACACTTTGTTGGGGGAGTAAAATTACAATGCTACTACAACTACTTAGATAGCATGCACAATGAAGAGTTTTCCACCTGAAGACTCGGCAAGGGCTAGCTCTTAAAACAGATTTGTGAAGAGAGTAAGTGGAAGGAAATAAAAGTCAGAAATTTCCTCTCTGGATGTGGCCATCACTCCTTCAGTCTAAGACCGTGAGACAGCAGGACAATTTGCAGAATTTGGTGAAAGCATCACTGTGGTGTAATTGCCACCTTGTGGAACATTCCACTCTTTAAAAAACTTTGCTAACATTTCCCATGCACCGTGGATGTTGCCTATCAGGGGAGGTAATTTAAAAGATGTCACATTCTCCCAGGTTTGTACAGAGCAGGAATGAATAAATAAGACATTCAATGCTGCTCTGGATCTTTGTTCAGTCAATTTTGTCCTTGTAACATGTCATGGGTTCGGAGTTGCCCATGTTCCATTTCCAAAGGGCTCTTTGCAAATCCTTTTCAAAGCTGTCATTTGAATCACTGCTCATGAGCGCAGCATTTATAATGGCCGCATTGTCCAGGCTGTCTAAATGCTACTTGGCTGAATTTTCTATGTGTTTACAGATGTTGAAATGTCTCCTGTGGTTGGTTTCTGCTCATTGTACCTATCTGACCTTTTTAGTCAGGGTCTGGAGCCCTCACGGTCAGGACAGCTGGGGAGCAGGCACTGAGCAAGAAAAATGTTTGGTGGGAGCAGTCAGGCTTTGGGCAGAGTGGCTAGCTGAATCTTCGTTGTAAAAACGACTAAAGGAGGAGTTCCAGGCCATTTTTTCTCATTGGCTGAACAAGCTTTGCCATTTTCTCCAACTCTATTGTTTCAAACTGCACCTACTTCTAGCAGGGACTTGTGATATCCTTCATCTCTGAGACGTGGAGTGCAGTCTCTCAGAAAGAATACCTCATCCTCAGTGTCCTCAGGTACTCTCTACATGATGGGCCCCACAGTGGGTGTGGCAGGTTAAAGATGACTGTAGATTCTTTGACATTCCTCCACGGAGAGGTGGGGTCTATGCTCCCTTTCCCTTGAATCTGGGCTTTAAGAGTCCTGGCACTTTCCTTCCTTCTGGTAAAAAACACCAAACCTAACACTTATCATCTTAGCCATTTTTAAGTGTATACTTCAATAGTGTTAAATGTATTCACATTGTTGTAAAATAGATCTCCAGAACTTTTTCATTTTGCAAAACTAAAATGCTTTACCCATTGAACAACTTCCCACTCCCCTCCTTTTTTTGAGACAGAGTCTAGCTTTGTCACCCAGGCTGGAGTGCAGTGTTGCAATCCTATCTCAGATTACTCCAACCTCTGCCTTCTGGGCTCAAGCAATCAGATCTGTGCTGAACCTAAATGCACGTTCACACATACTTTTGGGCTGAATTTTAAGGTGTAAGACCAACTTTGGTTGTTAACTGATCAAAATTAATTTTATATATTATTATAGCTTTGTAGACTGATTTGTTGTTTTGTAATTGGCCAGTGGACTGGTGAAGACTTGGGTCTTTACTTGTATGCCACCCTTCTACCCATCAATCCACACTCTCTGACCCTGTACTGCAAATGATGCCAGAAGACAGCTGGACAGGAAGCTACACCCCAGTCACCAGCCCAAGATAGATTCTCTAATACCTTCTTATGCTAACCGAAAGGGCAACACTAGCATAATACTTTCTTCTGAGACTTATAATTTAGTTTGCAGCTAAATTATTAGTGACTCACAGCCAAGCTTTCTCAACAGGCTATGCATGTGACTATGTCTGTTTGGTGGCATCTATAGTGTCACCGACATGTGCTGAGGTAGGAGTCAGGGACTGGGGAGAAAGAAAAGAAAGACAAAGTGTGTAATCTTTGACTCTTTCAGGACCAGTGACTGGGTTTTTGAACGGAAAGCAAGATGCTAAGTAGAAATAACTTCCAAAGACTCAGTCATAGCTCATTTTGATTTCTTTCTAGCATATTACCATTTATTTGCTTCGTAGTGCTACTTATGATCTGTAATTACCTCATGTATCTTTGTTTTCTCTTCTCCCGCACCAGAATGTGAGTTGCGTGCCATCAAAACCTCCTCTGTATTGCTCACTATTGCACCCCCAGCACCTAGCTAAGTGCCTGATCTATGTAAGGTGATCATTTAACCTTTGCTGAACAAATGGAAGAGATGTGAAATAAGAGAGTATCTTTAGCCGGGTATGGTGGCTCACATCTGTAATCCCAGCACTTTGGGAGGCTGAAGTGGGTGGATCACTTGAGGCTAGGAGTTCGAGACCAGCCTGGGCAACATGGTAAAACCTCATCTCTAAGAAAAATATAAAAATTAGCCAGGTGTGGTCGTGCACACCTGTAATCCCAGCCACTTGAGAGGCTGAGGCAGGAGAATCGCTTGAACCCAGGAGGTGGAGGTTGCAGTGAGCTGAGATTGTTCTGCTGCATTCCAGCCTCGGAAACAGAGTGAGATTCTGTCTCAAAAACAAACAAACAAAATGATGAAGCATGGGAATCTATGAAAAACCTACCAAATCTCAAGTGACTGGTAGAGATACTAAGTGACCTGCAATCTCAATGTGGACTTTCGGGGCTTTTGCATTTTTTTCACCTCCATTAAGGAGTGGGGCAGAGGGAGGAGAGGTGGGAAAGGGCTTTTTCATCCTAAGCCCACAGATGGAAGAGATTTCATCACTTAGTTGCAATAATAATTTTTTTCCAGTATGAATATGTAGAGAGGAATCTAGGAAATGGGTAAAGAAGGTACCATTTGCAGTAGTCCTTGGACTTTTTATTTCCTTTCTTCTAGATTTTTCTTCTTTTTTAAAAAAATTATTTTATTTTATTTTATTTTTTTGAGAGAAGGTCTCACTCTGTCACCCAGGCTGGACCGCAGTGGTGCAATCACCGCTCACTGCAGAGTTGACCCAGGCTCATGTGATCCTTCCATCTCAGCCTCCCGAGTAGCTGTGATTACAGGCGGGCGCCACCGCACCTGGCTACTTTTTGTATTTTTTGTAGAGATGGGGTTTTACCATGTTGCCCAGTCTGATCTTGAACTCTGGGCTCTAGCAATCTGCCTGCCTTGGCCTCCCAAAGTGCTGGGATTACAGGCATGAGTCACTGCTCACAGTCAGGTTCTTCTTTTTATGACCTTTATATCTTCTGCCTTAACCTTTATATTTTGTGCCTCTCTCTGTCTCTCTTTTTCTCTCTGTCTCCTCCATCTCCCTTTGGATCTAACATACCAATTTCAACACAGGAGAGATGGAGAGGATAGTTACTAAAATTGTTCTTCTAGCTACTCATGCAGATCTTTGCTGAGAAGGGGCAGAAAATGGCCTAAGATCCAGCCCTTGATAATTCTATGCTATTTCTGAATGCAGTGGACAATTAGACTGTGACACAAGGCACAATACTTTCTCATGTGTTTTTTTCTTTGGAAAGTAAATATTTCACAAGAACAGATTTCAATTAATTCATGAACATCTCTTTCTCTTCTTCTTCCACTCCTCCCCCTTAAGGAACATTGTGAAATATGGTAAAAGCAAGAAAACAGGCACAATTACTTCATAGGCCTTACTCAAGCACATTGAAAATAGAACGTTGCTGCTGATTTATAAATCCTAATAATATTCGCTGTCCAGTTTTGGCATGAAACCATGCCATATTTTACATAGGTTGAAAGGCTTTTGCTACTGAAGCCCAAAAGACAGGTCCACGGCAGCAGGGTGAGAGTATAGCATCCTTGACTCTTAGTGCATTTGACAAGAACTAATATATTGGTGGCCAGTCGTGGCGACTCATGCCTGTAATCCCAGCACTTTAGGAGGGCGAGGTGGGTGGATCACCTGAGGTCAGGAGTTTGAGACCACCTGGCCAACATGGTGAAACCCTGTCTCGAATAAAAAAATACAAAAATTAGCCAGGTATGGTGACCAGTTCCTATAACCTCAGCTACCTGGAAGGCTGAGGCAGGAGAATCAGTTGAGCCTGGCAGGTGGAGGTTGCAGTGAGCCAAGACCCTGCCACTGCACTCCAGCCTGGGCGACGGAGCGAGACTTCATATCAAACAAACAAACAAACAAACAAAAAAGGGTGAGATTTCTTTCTGTCAGCAATCTCTTCGCAAGTTGCCTGTGATGTATATCCCATTCTGGTTTAATTCTTATTCAGTAATAAACCTTTTCTTTCTCTACTACCTTTATGGAAAGGTTTTCTGGGTTGGGAGATTTTCTTATTAATTATATTACCTGAACAATGTATATTGATATATCTGTGTTTGCGAATCTAATTGCTTTAATGCTTTATTTAATCCTCTTTTAGCATAGAATTTACAATAGAAAAGGATTGTATTTTCCTAATTTCTCAGAAAGCCCTAGAATCAATGTTGTTAATTAGCAGATTACTAACAATTACCTATAAAAACCCAACTGATGTTCCCCTTTCTTCCAACTACTCTGCGAGTGTCAGTGATGTTATGGTAAGGTACATCTCTTTAAAACTTTAAGTTCATTCTCTCCTCTAGGAAGCTGTGAGGCTTTGGTTTCTCAGCATGTGAACCTATGGTCTTAGTGAATTTTTAGCAGGCAGGGAGTTCAGGATCATGAAGTTTTACATGCCTTTATTACCACAAATTTAATAGTCCTGGTTCTAATTATCCTTATGGGTGTTTATTGTAATGAAATAAGACATTTGAGTATGATGTATGCTTCCTCTCTAGACCAAAGGGAAGCAGACTTCAGGGTCCAGAAGGCAATTTATAACCAAGATCTAATGAACACACACACATAGGCACACACACCCATGATGGCCCTGTGAGAGAAGTAACCAAGAATAAAGGCATTTAGTAGCTGTGCTACTAATACATCACCGGCTGGGTGACACTGGTTGGCCACAAATGATGTAGCAGTCATGGAGAACCAGAGACTGCTAAATAGAATTTTAGAATTTTGGGGATTTCTAAAATGCAGAAATGAACAGACTGTTCTTCAGCTTAAAATTTTTTCTCTTTTTTTGTAGACGGAGTCTCACTCTGTTGCCCAGGCTAGAGTGCAGTGGTGCAATCTTGGCTCACTGCAATCTCTGCCTCCCACGTTCAAGTGATTCTCCTGCCTCAGCCTCCCAAGTAGCTGGGACTACAGGTGTGTGCCACCACACCCAGCAAATGTTTGTATTTTTAGTAGAGAAGGGGTTTCACCATGTTGGCCAGGGTGGTCTCGAACTCCTGACCTCAAATGATCTGCCCACCTCGGCCTCCCAAAGTACTGGGATCACAGGTATGAGCCACCGTGCCTGGCCCAGCTTAAAACTTTTTAGCAGTGATACCTTCTGCTGAATATGCATGGCTGCCTGGCACAGCTCATGAGGCCTCCTGCAGCCTCCTCTCCCTGCTCCATCCCCTCCCCTGCGGTTCCCCACCTCAGACTGCGCTCCAGCCTCCTGGATGTGTTCTACCTCGGGGCCTTTGCTCACTTTGCTGAAAAGCCCTCCCTCCAGTGTTCTGACTGGTGAACACCTGTTTATGTTTCACATTTCATCTGAGGTTGCTTCCCTGGGAGGCACTTCCTGAACTGCTCTCTTATATTTTTTGGGTCTCTGTTTTGCCGCAATCATCTCTTAATGGAGCTCACCTTTTGGACAGTGAGCTCCTCAAGTGCAAGGGTCACTTCACCCATCCAGGTGGTAACCAGGCCTGACCTTGCTTAGCTTCTGAGATCAGGTGGGTATGGCTGTAGACAAGGGGCATTTCTGGGACGCCACTATGTCCCTAGCACCTGGAGGAGAGCCTGGCACATAGCTGCTGCTCAACAACCCCTGGTGTTTACTGAAAGAAGCCTTAGGCAATGCACTGAATTGTGTCTCCCAAAGTGTAAATATAGAAGCCCTAATGCCCAGTGTGACTGTATTTGGAGATAGAGTCTTTAAGAAGGCAATTAAGATAAAATGAGGCCAGGGGCAGTGCCTCACACCTGTAATCCTAGCACTTTGTGCTGAGGTGGGAGTATTGTCTGAGCTCAGGAGTTCGAGACCAGCCTGGGCAACATGGCGAAACCACATCTCTGCTAAAATACAAAAAGTAGCCAGGCATAGTGGTGTGTGGTCATAGTCCCAGCTACTCCGGAGGCTGAGGCAGTAGAATTGCTAGAACCCGGGAGATAGAGGTTGCAGTGAGCTGAGATTGCACCACTCCATTCCAGCCTGGACGACAGAGCGAGACTCCATCTCTTAAAAAAAAAAAAAAAAAAAAAAAAGATAAAATGAGATCTTAAGAGTGGGGCCCTAATGCAGTATGACTGATGTCCTTATACGAGGAAGAAATACCAGGTGCACATGGTCAGAGAAAAAGCCACGTGAGGACACAAGCCAAGGAGGGGGCCTCAGGAGAAATCAAACCTGTCACACCTTGATCTTGGATTTCCAGCCTTCAGAACGCTGAGAAAGTATATTTCTGTGTTCAAGCTTCCAGGTTGGTGGGATTTTGTTACAGCAGCCTAGCAGACGACCAGACTAAACCAGGCATCAACTTTTCCAGTGTTTTTATGTTTTTCAGCTAAGCACCCCGAAGCCCAGAGAGATGAAACAATTGCCCAGAGTCACACAGCAACTTAGCTGAAGAGCTGGGATTAGAATCCAGCTCTTGTAACTTCTCTCTTTCTACTGCTTTTCCAGTTTCTTTCCCACCCTTCCCACTGAAAAGCTTTTTGAGTGACTTTCAGAAATCCCAGTTCTGTATATGAAACAGAATTGAGCACAGCTGCTCCAGTGAAGGGCTCAGAACTCCCAGGCCTTTCTTTCTCCCCTGCCCCTTGCACCTCTACAGCGTCCTGAGGGTTGACAGAATCTAGTTTGAAAGCTACTGCTCTACCCTGCTGCCTCCTGAATGCAAAGTCACAAATCTTCCCGACTTGCCATTTCTCTCACACTGACATAAAGCATTAGAAACCTGTTGTGAAGTAGGAAAGCTAACTGGGTCAGAAGCTGATAAGATGAGCTGGCCTAGGGGATAGATGATTAGGATTTCAGAGGAGGAAAGGTCACCCAATTGACTTGACCATATCCTGGGATGATGATAATGAAGATTTCTACAGACGCAGCAGAAACATCCAGAAACCAGGTGTGTCCCAGCTCTGCTCTGGGACCCATTTCATAAATTGGCAAATATCCAGAATATACACATGGCTTATTCTGGGGTGTACTGAAATTTTACGAAAGCTACTTTGGTAACAGCTAGGTGAAGAAAATCCTATGGCTGGACTTCATTAATGCTGTGTGGTCAATGACAGAGCAGGACCTGTGTGCCTCCTTGGATCTCAATCACCTGCATATTTGAGAATATGCAGGTTCTAGGGTGCACCTGAACCTACAGAAGCAGTATTGAGATCCCAGGTGATTCTCATGTGCACTCAAGTTTAAGATTATTAGCACCTGGACTTTGGAATCAGCCAGATAAAAGTTTGGATCCTGGGTTGGCTGCTTCTTAGATGTGGCCAAGTCATTTTACTTGCTGAACTAGGTGTGATACCTATTTTACAGGGTGTTTCTGAGGAATGAGGTCAGCATTAAGGTCCTGGTCTCAAACTCCTGACCTCTTTAGGGAGAGACAGAGAGGAGATGAAATAGAGTGGAATTGAAAAAAGCAGTTTCTAAGAACTGCCTGTGAAGTTTTTCTTATTTCAACAAATAATACAATAAAAATTTTATATAGTTTCTTAGTGCTTGTTTGGACTTAAGCATTTAAAAATAACTTGAGAGTTTTATAGGTACTAAGGATGATGTGTGAGTGCTGGAAATACTTGGCCTCTGGCTGGAAGGTGGAGTGAAGGTGCCAGCAGACTGACCCTGGGAGACTGTCTTCTGTTTTATGAATGTGGTCATGCTCTGAGTCAAATGATGTCCCTGGTAAGGACATCTCCCAGAAGAGCTCAGAAATCAGCTGTGATCCTCGTTCCCTGTGAGACCCCTGACTTGGATGTTAAGGGTTCTCCATAATGATAATACCTACCTTTACTGAGAACTACTTGTTAGGCATTGTGCTAAGTGCTTTAGGTACATTATGCTGTGCAATCCTGCAAATACCCTTATATGGCAGGTGACATCATTAATGCCATTTTACCAGTGACAAAAGTAACTCACTGATTAGGACTCTGAGTAGTATCCATACCACGGTAAGGATAACAAAGAGCAAAGGCAGATTAGGTCCTGCTCTGCTGTTTATTGGGCATTTTACTTAGATATAACTCCCAGACAAATCTGAGTCTTGATATGCTCTTGCCTATTACTCTACTACTTTCTCTGCTGTGCACAGATGGAGACTGTGATCTCAATTAATAACAGGTTATGTGCTTAAAGTCCAACGAATAGCATATTTTTCTTTTTGAGACAGGGTCTCGTTCTGTCACCCAGGCTGGAGTGCAGAGGTGCGATCTTGGCTTACCGCAGCCTCCGCCTCCCAGGTTCAAGTAATTCTCCCACCTCAGCCTCCCAAGTAGCTGGGATTACAGGGGTGTGCCACCACACCAAGCTAATTTTTGTGTGTTTAGTAGAGACAGGGTTTCACCATGTTGGCCAGGCTGGTCTCAAACTCCTGGCCTCAAGCAATCCTCCTGCCTCAGCATGACAAAGTTCTGGGATTACAAGTATGAGCCACTGTGCTCAGCCTATATAGCTATTTAAAATGAGTGCATAGATCTATAATAAATGAATAATATACATACCATAATAAAAGAATAAAGCAGGATATGAAGTAGCATGATTAATGGAACCTCATTTTTGAAAATCAACTATGTTTATGTTTACATGTACATAGAAAAAATATGGAAGTATCTACACCATAATGTTAGTTGAGTTCTGAATGGTAGATTTAGGATGTTTTTGAACTCTGAAAAAAAAGATCTGATTTTTCTTTTTCTTTATTTATCCAGTGAGCTGAACATGCATCATTTTTATAACTGGGAAAAAATGTGCCACTGTTATTTTGAAAATTCAATGCCTTGGAAAGAAAACTGAGCTAAACATTCTACTGTCTTCCACGTTATTGTGGGTTTGTATTTGCTTCTTTAAGAGAGTGATTAGGAGATGCTCTGAAGACTCTCAACACATCAAAAGGATAGCCACTCCATAAACATTCCTTTTAGCACCTTCACATACACTCAGTGCACTCCTCAATATATCACTTGATGCATTCTTGTTGAATGAATGAGCATTAAAAAGAAAGTCTGTGATCAATATGCAAAGTATTACAAAAGAATACTTTCATAAGGACTAGAAGAAGTCATAACAATAGAAAAGAGTAACTTCCAATTTCTTTTTCTTTTTTGAGACAGGGTCTCGTTCTGTCACCCAGGCTGGAGTGCAACGGCGCGATCCTGGCTCACTGCAACCTTTGTCTCCCCAGTTCAAGCAATTCTCCTGCCTCAGCCACCAAGTAGCTGGGACTACAGGCACATGCCACCACGCCTGGCTAATTTTTTGTATTTTTAGAAAAGACGGGGTTTCATTGTGTTAGCCAGGATGGTCTCCATCTCCTGACCTTGTGATCTGCCCGCCTTGGCCTCCCAAAGTGCTGGGATTACAGGTGTGAGCCACCATGCCTGACCCCAATTTCTTTTTCTTAAGATTCCTGGTAGTGGGATTAATTTGTGTTGAAAGTGATTCACTGAGTCTAGTGAGATCCTAGAACAAGGTTGGGGCTGTTGTTCAAGTCACTGTAAGAGCTGCCCTCCAGACATTCCCATCAGCCTGTCTACACCATATCGCTTTATTTTTCTTGTTGCCTTTGGTGGCTGTCAGGGATAGGCGGGCTAAATAACGCTCCCGGCAGCATATACCATTTCTGCATTGTCCATCTCTTGCTCACTATAATAGGACATTCTTCTTCCACAGATAGAACAGATATCTGGTTCTTAGAAAGGTTTCCCAATCTCTGCTCAGGCCTTGATTTTATTTGTGATTCAGAGAATGGCTCTTGGCCAATGCAAGAGAATGCCAATTCAGGGACTACTGTGGTTTGAATGTCCCCTCCAAAACTCATGTTGAAATCTAATTACCACTGTAATAGTATTAAGAGTGGGACCTTTAGAAGGTGCTTAGGTCATGAAGGCTCATGAATGGATTAATGTTGTTATCAGTGGGAGTGGGCTCCCAAAAAAGGGATGAAATTTGTCCTGATTTCCTGTCTCGTGTGCCTACTTGCCCTTCCGTCATGTTATGATGTAACAAGAAGCAGCCCCTCAGTCTTGGACTTCCTAGCTTCCGGAACTGTAAGAAATACATTTCTGGGAGTCTCTCTGAATCTGCTGTGATTCTGGGGGCTGCCTCAAAAATAAAATTCAGACAAAACATTTTTTTTGGTGGTATTCTGTTACAGAAACACACAACAGGTTAAAACAGAAACCATTCAAAACAGACTCTTAATTTGGCAACTAGATATCTCTGATATGAAAGTTGGGGTGCAAGGAGGTAAAGGCACCTAGATCTGCAGAAAGGCTCAATAGATTTGTCCTCATCGCTGCAACAGTTGTGTTGTAATGGTAGAAACAGAAATTCTCTACTATGGAAGATTAAAAAAAAAAATTAAACCTTCCGTGACCACATACTCTGTGGCAGGGATGAGGTTGGGGAGCCTGGGCACCACTGGTGGGCTTCCTGGTGCTGTGGTTCTGTCTATTCTCATCAGCCTGTGGGCCAGGAAAATACTGGCAAAACCTCACAGGCTGTATCCTCTTCATAGCACCCTCCTGGGAGCCACATCGGTCCCTATTTCAGGTAAGAAAATGAATGAACGAAGCACAAAGGTGGTCCTCACTGGCCACCTGAGCCTGGCGTGTCGGCTGCAGGAGGTCTTGGAGGAACCTGGCTTCCCTGCCGTTTCTCCCATGGTCTCTGGCCTGAGAGACTTTCCTTCTTGTTAGTGGTTGATCTCAGCTCTGGGTAACGAGAACTTCACCAGGCCACTGTTCAGAATCCACGGAGCGGACTGAGCAGGACAGACAATCAGTTCTAAAGGGACAAACACACAGCCAATTTAGCTGCTTAGTTCCAGACCCTACATGTAAACAGTGAGCCAGGAGTTTTGAGGCAAGTCTACTGCTCAAGGCAGCGACGGCATTTTCCCCTGAGCTCTACAGGGCATTGTAATGCGGGGGAGGAAGGGGATGGAGGAAGGATTAAGATGCACAGGACTAGTAGGGCCTCCTGTCTGCTCTGCAGCTGTAGAGCAGGAGGAGAATCTCTTAACCACTTGCTTTTTTCTTTTTTTTGAGAGGGATCTCAGCTCATTGCAACCTCTGCCTCCCAGCTTCAAGTGATTCTCCTGCCTCAGCCTCCTGAGTAGCTGGGATTACAGGCATGCGCCACCAGGTCCAGCTACTTTTGTATTTTTAGTAGAGAAAGGGTTTCACCATGTTGGTCTGGCTGGTCTCGAACTCCTGACCTCGTGATCCGCCTGCCTCAGCCTCCCAAAGTGTTGCGATTACAGGTGTGAGCCACTGCGCCCAGCCCCAACCACTTGCTTTTTTAGAGACAAGGTCTCACTTTGTTGCCCAGGTGAGTGAAGTGGTACCATTACAGCTCACTGCAGACTTGAAATTCTGGACTCAAGGGACCCTCCTGACTCAGCCTCCTGCGCAGCTCAACTATAAGTGAGCGCCACCAAGCCTGGCTCATTTTTTATTTTTATTTTTTGTAGGGAAGAGGGTCTCACTATGTAGCCCAGGCTGGTCTCAAACTCCTGGCCTTGGCCTCCCAAACTTCTGAAATTACTGGCACAAGCCACCAAGCCTGCCAGATGCTTCCTCATCCTAAGAGCTGAATGAGAAGAAGAGAGAAGGAAAAGAGATCTCTAGGAAATATAATTAGGACTGCTCTTTAATTAAAATAAAACTGATTGGACAATGTATAATTTTGAGATGATATAATATAGCAGGCAGAGTGTAATAGCTTGAATTTGAAAATTTCGACTTCATCAAGATACATAGATTTTAAATGTTTCCATTAATTCACTGAAATTCCTCATATTTCTAAGATTTCGGTTCTCATTGAAATCTTTCCAGAGTTCTCCCTTTAAAGTTAGTTCATATAAAGATGACTTTATGGGAGAATATCCATTCTTAGAAACTGCTCTTTCGAAAAGCCAATACTTTCCTTGTTTTTGTTTTTGAGAAAGAGTCTTGCTCTGTCACCCAGGCTGGAGTGCAGTGGTGTGATCTCGGCTCACTGCAACCTCCGTCTCCTGGGTTCAAGTGATTGTCCCACCTCAGCCTCCTGAGTAGCTGGGACTACAGGCTAATGACACCATGCCTGGCTAGTTTTTGTATTTTTAGTAGAGATGGGATTTCCCCTTGTTGGCCTGGCTGGTTTTGAACTCCCGACCTCAAGTGATCCACCTGCCTCGGGCCTCCCAAAGTGCTGGGAGTACAGGCGTGAGCCACCATGCTTGGCCTGGAAAAGCCAATACTTCATTTTTGAAAAGTCAGACCATATAAATGATCTTGTAATGAAGAGTCACCCCACTTCATCCCTTCTCATTCCCAGTTTTACTCCCTGGAGACAAACTCTTCTAATAGTTTCCAGTTTTATTGCTGTAGTTACTTTAACAGTATATATACTATGTTAACATTTGCTTAATTATGAATTTATTAATTTTAGACAACATATGTTGAGTCTCCTCTAGAAAAGTGAAGATTCACCTCTGTTCCTTCTCACTTTTCTCTCCCAATCTTGATTTTAAATAATGCCTTTATGAGTTTAAATAACAGGTATACTTTTACTTCTTTTACTTCTCTTTCTGTCTTTGGTCAGATTCAACATCATGTAACTGCTCTTTTCTTTCCACCTTTCTAACTGCTGACTTTCTGATGAAAGCTTGACTTTTAAAAAATCAGTATGGGGATTTTCAGTGGATTCATTAATGGAAACAATTTGGATAGAAATCTCCCTTCTTCCTTCTCCTGGAAAACTTAGACTTATCCCAAATATCCAAGTAGTTCAAGATTTCTGCCTTCTACACCCTACACATGATTGTCCATGCATTGTTGACACATGTGGCAGTGACTCCACTGTGGAGGTATAATGTATCTACTTACAAGGAAATTTTCCTCACTGACATTCTGCATGCTTCAAGGACAAGAGCCAGGCATTACATCTCTGAATCTCCACGACCTAGCAGAATGCCTGGCACATAGTAGGACTTCAAGATCTCTTTGCTGTGGAATGTGTGTATATCTGTATTATCTATCTCTTTTTAAAACACAGGGTCTCTGTCACCCTGGCAGGAGTGCAGTGGCATGATCACAGCTCACTGCAACCTCCAACTCCTGGGTTCAAGCAACCCTTCTGCCTTAGTCTCCTGGGTAGCTGGAGCTACAGACATGTGCCACCACACCTGGCAATTAAAATTTTTTTTTTTTTGTAGAGGTGGGGTCTTGCTATATTGTCCAGACTGGTTTTAAACTCCTGGACTCAAGTGATCCTCCAGCCTTGGCCTCCTGAAGCACCGGGATTACAAGTGTAAGCCAGCATGCCTGGCCTCTATGATATATATTTACATAATTAGAATGTCTATTGTTTGAAGGGGTAAGATGTCTTAAAATATATCCAAATATGAAAACAGATTAATGCTGTGTCTCTAATATTGTGGTCTCCTGAGTGAGCATGTACGTATGTGTACATGTATGTGCGGTTCTTGATTTTGGAAAGAGTAGACAGAGTGGCTCTGTGAGGAAGGATCAGCCCACAGCAGATGAAGTGCCAGCTTCTAGAATGAAAGGCAGAGCTGCTTTCTCCAGTCAGGTGGAACCACAAGATCTGCTTCTCTTTGTAATTTGTTCTGACTCTCAAGCTGTTGAGAGTTGTCACAAATAAAACCCCAAAACAACTCTGAAAGTCCTACCAATAGATCTAGTCCACTCAATCTGAACCAAGATGACCTGCTTTTAAACATATTTCCAAGATTTCAGCTCTCACTGAAATTTTTCCAGCATTCTTCTGTTAAGCCTTGTTCATATAAAGATGACTTTATAGGAGAACATCCATTCTCAGAAAATGCTCTTTGCAAAAGCCAGTACTTGCAATAGAGGCTGTCGGTTCTCTGCCACCTTGCCGTTGGGCTTTATCATTTCAGTACCCACTTGGCCAATGTTTAACTGCCAGCCTCTGCGTCTCTTTGCTGGCGGACTTTCTCTGTCCAGCAAAGTCCTCTCTGCTTACCCATGGGACAGACTGGAAATGCCAAGGAATCAACATCTCTTACCTCTTGCAGTCCTCAGTCAATGACTGATGAGAATTGATTTATAAATATCATTTCCCTTTCCCCTGGACTCTCAGAAATCCCCAGTGGAATTGCAATCCAGTTACCCAAGTAATGACTTGTTTGCTAATACTTCCTTTACTGACCACCTTCCTCTCCCCGTCTCACTTTTTCATCTCCTACCAGTGTTTCCTGGGCTCTATCCCTATAAAAACGACCTGCACTTAAATCCCATTTCAGCATCTATCTGTGGAAGAACCCAAGCTAGGGTAATGTTCTCTTTTTTTTTTTTTTTTTTTTTTTTGAGACAGAGTTTCACTCGTTACCCAGGCTGGAGTGCAATGGCACAATCTCAGCCCACTGCAACCTCCGCCTCCCAGGTTCAAACAATTCTCCTGCCTTAGCCTCCTGAGTAGCTAGGATTACAGGTGCCCACCACTACACCTGGCTAATTTTTGTATATGTATTTTTTTGTAGATACAGGGTTTTACCATATTGGCCAGATTGGTTTTGAACTCCTGATCTCGTGATCTGGCCGCCTTGGCCTCCCAAAGTGCTGGGATTACAGGCGTGAGCCACCGCGCCCAGCCAGGGTAATATTCTTATTCAGTAAGTTAGACAGTCATCTTTCCTTCCTTCAGTTACTTCCTACACGGGAATCATTTAGCCCTCTGTTATTCACTGTGGAGCTAATGCAGATGTACCCCTGGTAGAAATCTGTGCCCATCTTTGTGGGAAACATTTACAGGGGAATGGCTGCCAGTATAACAAGCTTTGCCATGAGAGGAGAAAATACGTTGGATTTCTTTCCTTTCAGATGTGGGAAGCAAGTCACAAATCAGATCTCCACAAATCCACAGTTAAATGTTCAGAGCAAGTGAGCCGCTTTATGAAGCCACATCAGTCTTCCTTTCCCTTGACCCTGGGGACACAGTGAGGACTGAAAGAGTTTTAATGTGATTTCTGGAATGTGCTTAATTTTCAGAGAGAGCAGCTTAGCCCATGGGAGACTCCATTAATATAATTTTGCAACAGAAAAGCTTCCTATTGCCTAATCTCATTAGCTCTGTTTTATGTACAGTAAATGGGTAAAAGCTGAGTTTGTAATTTGGTAAATGGGAATGTATAATTTTTGAGGACTTAGAATGCGGAATAAAAAAGAATTTATTTAACATGTAAAAAGAGGCCGGGTGCAGTGGCTCACCCATTAATCCCAGCACTTCTGGAGGCCGAGGCGGGCGGGTTACCTGAGGTCAGGCATTTGAGACCAGCCTGGCCAACATGGCAAAACCCCATCTCTACCAAAAATACAAAAGAGCCAGACATGGTGGCTCACATCTGTAATCCCAGCTACTCCTACTCAGGAGGCTGAGGCAGGAGAATCACTTGAACCCAGGAGGTAGAGGTTGCAGTGAGCTGAGATCACGCTACTGCCCTGCAGCCTGGGTGACAGAGCAAGACTCTGTTGCAAAACAAACAAAAAAAAGAGACTGTCCAGAACTCTAGAAATGACCATTTATTGGAATGAAATGGGGACATTCCTTAACTAGGGAGGGTAATAGAGAGGAACCAGCAACTTTATTCTTTTGTCCCATACTCCTAATAAATAAGATCTCGGATGTAACTTTTGAGCCACCAGTTAGTGGTCAACCTTACCTACATTAGTAGTTTTTCTTCATTTTTTTCCATTCATTCATTCATTCACCATTCATTCGTTCATTCAACAAACATGAATTGAGCACATATGATGTGTCAGGCACGATTCTAGGTATGGGGATACACTGGCAGACAAAGGAGAATAAGTTCCAGCTTTCATAAAGCCCACAGTGAAATGTGGATATAGACAATAAACAAATAAATATGTGTAATACTTCAGGTGGCTTTGAGTGCTATGAAAAAAAATAAATTGGGGTAAGGAGCCAGCTGTTACTTTGGAGCCGGTGGTCAGGGAACGTTTCCCTGAAGGAATGAGGATACAAAATATCTAGGGGATATCTCCCTTCTAGGTGGAGGCTTCAGCAAAAGCAGAGGAGAGAGGAACAGCAAGGAAGCCAGGGCAGCTGGCGATTGGAGAAGGGTCATCAGGGTGAACTGGGCAATATAGGACTCTTGGGCAATGGTAAGGCATTTTGACTTTATTCTCAATGCAATGGGACATTATTGAAGGGTGGGGAGAAGGGAGGGGGTGATGAGAATTACATTGTAAAAGGCTCGCTGTGGCTGTGAGTGACAAGAAGACTGTAAGGGGTAAGAGTTGAAGCAGACAGGGCAGTTAGGAGGCAATGGCATGGTCTGGATGAGAGGCAGTGGTGGCTTGGACCAGGCTGGGAGTGGTTGAAGTGGTGAATTGGATCAGATTCAAGATGTTACTAATTTATTTATTTTGAGACATAGTCTCACTCTGTTGTCAGGCTGGAGTACAGTGGCATGATCTTGGCTCACTGCAACCTCCACTTCCTGGGTTCAAGCGATTCTCCTGCCTCAGCCTCCCGAGTAGCTGAGATTACAGGCACATGCCACCATGCTCAGCTAATTTTTTGGATTTTAGTAGAGTCGGGGTTTCACCATGTTGGTCTGGATGGTCTCGATCTCCTGACCTTGTGATCCGCCTGCCTCAGCCTCCCAAAGTTCTGGGATTACAGGCATGAGCCACTGTGCCCGGCCTCAAGATGTGTTTTTAAGGCAGAGTCAGTAGGATTTGGTGATAAGTTACATGAGGAATGTGTGTGTGTGTCTGTGAGAGAGAAAACTCATGATGACTCCCAAGTTTCTGGTCCATTTGGGTGAGTGGGGTCCTATTTACTGAGATGGGGAACAAGATACACTTTTTCGAGGGGAAAATCAGATAGTCAGAATAGGCCATTAGACACAAAGATCTGGAATTCAAGGGAGAGGGTGGAACTGGAGTAATATATTTGGGAGCCATCAGCTATACAGATGGTATTGCAGGGACTGTAGGAAGAGAAGGAGGAAAGGCCAAGGACTGGCCCTATACCACACCCACACATGGAGTGGGGAGAAATGGTCTGGGAGCCCCAAAGAAAGGCAGGGGGGCTACTACTCCTCCTCCATCAACTGGGCAGCTTCATATTGAAAAATTACCTAAATAGCAAGTAAAATCGAAGTCTCAGTTGTGATCTCTGGGGTAGAGTGGAAGATCAGTGGCTGGATCTGTTTTTCAGCAGTCCACGCTTCACCTACGCAAGCCTTCAGCACTGAGTGCTATAAGGATGGGGATATATGAGAGGGTTCTCCTTCTTCTCTTCCCTGCCCACTGACCTTCCATTCTCCTATCCTTTCCTGAGAAGCCCATTCCTCCTCTTTCACCCACTCCACTTCTCCTTCTCTCCACCAGTTGGTGTCCTTGGGGCTGAATTTCAGGTGGTTCTAGCCTAGGAGGATGGGGCTATTAAGCTACAGAACCCATCCTTTCCAGGTGTAGACATAAGCTTCCCCTGAGGCTTGTGTCAGAGGTAAGGTCATTTTCTTCAAACACTCATCTCACACATTTCACCAATTTGAAATTCATCAAGGCTTGCAAAATGTCAGAACGCAAATTCTCCTGAAAGGGGAGTTTATTTGTTCTTCCAAATTCAGTGTGAATTACTTTAACCAGATAATCAGCTAATTTCCCTCCTGACAGCTGGTTGAGATCAGCCTGCATTATATTCTTTTTAAAAAACAAATCTTACTAAGAATATACCAGAAATTTTTAAGCTTTATCACGTGTAAAATTCACTGAAATGCAGATTCCTAGGTTCTATTCCCAGATATTCCAACTTGGTATGTCCAGATGATTCTGATGCAGGTGGCTGGTGAACCACACTGAGAAACACCGAGGTAGTGGATTGGACAGAACTTGCGGGGGGTGGGGAGAGGGGTCAGAGGGCATATCTGAGGAAGACGTGCTTGGCAAGCTGCCAAAACGAAGGCCTTTGAACTAAACAGAGAATGAAGTGGAAGAGGGTCTCCAGGTGTCCCTGAGGAAGGAAAGAGGAAGGGGGAAGAGAGCCCAGAACATAAGGGAATGGAAGCAGATGCCTTCTCTGTGATGTTGTTAGCACTTGAACTCACCCGACAACTCCAGGCTTCTGGCGTGCACCGAGGACTTGGGCACTTATCACGCATCAGGCACAGTATAAGTATCAAGCACTTTCCAGCTCATTGCATTTTTACCACCTCTTACTATCTCTTTGGGGATTACAGAGGCTGCAAAGGTTTTACGAAGCAGAGCTAGACCCGGAACCCTTGTCTATGTGATTCCAAATCCATACGCTCCACCACTGTGTTGCACTGCTCAGTCTGCACCATCATCAGGGCATGGGGGCTCAAAGAGAAGCGTATTCAGGAGTGAGTTTCAATGACTCAGAGGCTCAGGCTTTCCTCTGGGATGGGCTGCTCTGGTGCCCCCTGGTGGCTGCTAACCTGGTGTGCGGCGTCAAGGCGAGAACAAGCAATGAACTGAGTCCTAGCTCCCCAATAGGGAAATATTGAAGATCCTTAAAATATCACACTTCCCACCTGATCGAACACGCAAACCCTTTTCTCCCATTATTTGAGCAATTTCGGGAAGCTCCCGTTAGGGCTACATCCTTCAGCTTCTGCCTCAGTGACACATTACACACTAAGTTCTAAATTACAAGCCACTGCCTTGTAACCTGATCACAGCTGCACACACCTTCCCTCCAACCATATATGCTCAGAACCGGCTTCATTTTCATTAAACAGTAAGGAAAAGCTCCCCAGGCTTCTGTACTCTACTAGGCCTGCTTTTATTTTTAACAGCCTGTCTGCCGTTGCATTAGTAGGCTAAAAATAGATTTACTTATAATATAATTCATCATGCACTCAGCTGCCAGGAGGAAGCTTAATTTAAGTCTCACCCAAGAAGAAATACCTTTAAGAAACACATTATTTCATGTAACTATTAATATCAATTTTTTGAGTCCTCCAATATGAACTCTTTGGAAATGAGAGAACGTTAGAACGTTGTGAAAAGAGATCTTGGTAAAACTATCTTGCCATAGTCTTGGCCGAGGTTAGACAATGCATTGGGAGCTCTTTTCTTTCACTCCAAACTCCTTTAGTTTTTCTTTGCTTTTTCTCTTAATTCTAACTCTTTGTTTCAACTTGATCTGAATAAATTGGATCGTCATAGAGTTGCCAGATTTAGCAAATAAAAATACAGAATGCCTAGTTACATTTCAGATAAACATTGACAGTTTTTTAGTGTAAGCATGTCTCAAACATTGCCTGGTTTGCTCAGGACTTTTCTGGTTTTAGCACTGAAAGTTCTACGCGCAGGAATGTCTTCAGTTCCAGGCAATTGAGGACAGCCAGTCGCCTTAACTACAATATAAGTCATACCCCCATCTCCGGGATTTATTTCCCATTGAGGAGTCTTGTGGGAGAGAAACTTTTTAAAATAACGGCTTTATTGAGACATCATTCACATGTCATAAAATGCCTCTTAAAAGTATACAATTCAGTGATTTTTAGTACACTTTTACAGTTGTACAACTATCACTACTAATTTTAGAATATTTTCATCACCACGAAAGCCCAATACTTACTGTAAGTGACTCCCCATTCTCCACTCTCCCCAGGCCCTGGACACCACTAAGCTACTTTCTGTCTCTATGGATGTGTCTATTCTGGACATTTTATATAAATGAAATGTGGTACAGGCCAGGCACGGTGGCTCACGCCTGTAATCCCAGCACTTTGGGAGGCCAAGGTGGGCAGATCACCTGAGGTCAGGAGTTTGAGACCAGCCTGACCAACACGATGAAAACCTGTCTCTACTAAAAATACAAAAATTAGCCAGGTGCAGTGGCATGTGCCTGTGATCTCAGCTACTCAGGAGGCTGAGGCAGGAGAATCGCTGGAACCTGGGAGGCAGAGGCTGCAGTGAACCGAGATCACGCCACTGCACTCCAGTCTGAGTGACAGAGCAAGACTCCGTCTCAAAAAAAAAAAAAGAAGTAATATGGTACTTAGTGGCTGGATTCTTTCAGTTAGCATAATATTTTCAAGGTTCATCCCCATTGTAGCATGTCAGCACTTTATCCCCTTTTCTTGCCAATAGTATTTCACTGTATGGATATATAGGCATACCTTGGAGATATTAAGGGTTTGGCTCCAGACCACTGCAATAAAGTGAATATCGCAATAAAGTGAATATCACAATAAAGAGAGAAGTTTTGGTTTCCCAATGCAAAAGTGACGTTTATAGCATCCTGTAGACTGGTAAGTGCACAGTAGCATTATGACTAAAAAATACACATACTTAACTTAAAAATACATTTTTGCTGGTGAACATGGAGGTGTCCTGCCTCCATGCTGATGGCTGCTGACTGATGAGGGTGGTGGGTGCTGAGGGCTGAGGTGGCTGTGAAATTTCTAAAATGAGACAACAAGGAAGTTTCCTTTCATGGAAGATTTTTCTGTAGCATGTGATGCTGTTTGATAGCATATAAGTCCCAGTATGATCTCTTTCAAAATGGAATTGAGTCTTCCCAAACCCTGCTGTGGCTTTATCAACTAAGTTCATGTAAAATTTGAATACTTTGTTGTCACTTCAACAGTGTTCACAGTAACTTCACCAGGAGTAGATTCCATCTCAAGAAACGATTTCTTTGTTCATTCATAAGAAGCAACTCTTCATCTACTCAAATTTTATTATGAGACTGCAGCAATTCAGCCACATCTTGAGGCTCCACTTCTAATTCTAGTTTTCTTGCTATTTCCACCACATCTGCGTTACTTCCTCCATGGAAGTCTTGAAATCAAGCCAAGACTCAAAGTCACCCATGAAGGTTGGAGTCAACTTCTTCCAAACTCTTGTTAATGTTGATGTTTTTATAACTTTCTAAATTTTTTATTCACTTTTAATTTTTATTAGCTTCTATGAATCACAAAAGTTCTTAATGGTATCTAGATTGAAGGATACTTGCCAGAAGGTTTTCAATTTATATTTCCCAGATCCATTAGAGGAATCACTATCTACGGCACCAATAGCCTTACAAAAAATATTTCTTAAATAATAAGACTTGAAAGTAGAAATTGCTCCTTGATCCATGGGCTGCAGAATGGACACTGGATTAGCAGGAATGAAAACAACATTAATTTTTTTTATACATCTTCCTTACAGCTCTTGGGTGACCAGCTGCATTGTCAATGAACAGTAATATTTTGAAAGGAAACTTTTTTGAAAGAAACCTTTTTTTTTTTTTTTTCAGCAGTAGGTCTCAACAGTGGGCTTAAAATACTAAGTAAACCATGCTGTAAACAGATGTACTGTCATCCAGGCTTTGTTGTTCCATTTATGGAGCTCAGGCAGAGTAGATTTAGAATGATTTGTAAGGGCCCTAGGATTTTCAGAGTGGTAAATGAGCATTGGCTTCAATTTAGTCCCCGGCTGTATTAGCCCCTATGCTAGTTTGTTTGTGTTGCTATACAGGAGTAACTGAGGCTGGGTAATTCATAAAGAAAGAGGTTCATTTGGCTCATGGTTCTGCAGGCTGTATAAGTATGGCAGCAGCATCTCCTCCTAATGAGGCCTCAGGAGGCTTCCAATCTTGGTGGAAGATAAAGGGGGAGCCATTGTATCACATGGTGAGAGAAAGGGAGGGGGGAAGTGCCACACACTTTTAAACAACCAGATCTCATGTGAACTTACAGCAAGAACTCACTCATTACCATGAGGAGGGCACCAGGCCATTCATGAGGGATCCACCCCCATGACTCAAATACCTTTCACTAAGGCCCCACCTGCAACACTGGGAAATCACATTTCAACATGAGATTTGGAGGGATCAGATATCCAAATCATATCAGCCCCTAAAAAGAGAGCATGTCTTTTGATTTTTTTTTTTTTTTTTTGAAGAGACAGAGGTCTCACTATGTTGCCCAGGCTGGCCTGCAATGCCTGGGCTGAAGCCATCCTCCTGACTCAGCCACCTGAGTAGCTTGGATTACTGGCATACCACCACATCAGGCACTTTGAAGCTTCAAAGCCAAGCACTACATCTCTCTAGCTATGAAAGCCCTAGATGGCATCTTCTTTCAATACAAGGCTGTTTTGTCTGATTGGAAAATCTGTTATTTAGTGTAGCCACCTTCATCAATATTAGCTAGATCTTCTGGATAACTTGCTGTGGTTTCTCCATCAGCAGTTGCTGATTCATTTTATAATTTTTTGTTTTCTTTAAGAGACAGAGTCTTGCTCTGTCACACATAGTTCACTGAAGCCTCAATCTTCTGGGCTTAAGTGATCCTCCTACCTCAGCCTCCTGAATAGCTAGGACTACTCGGGAGGCTCAGGTAGTCCTACTACAAAATAGAATTTTAAAAAATGAGTTGGATATGGTGTGTGCCTAGGCTGATGTCAAACTCCTAGCCTCAAGTGATCCTCCTTCCTTAAACTCCCAAAACACGGGTATTACAGGCATGAGATATTGCCCCTAGCCCACCTCGCATTTTTTTTTTTTTTGAGACAGGGTCTTGCTGTGTTGCCCAGGCTAGAATGCAGTGGTGTAATCCCAACTCACTGCAACCTTTGCCTCCCAGGCTCAAGCAATCCTCCCACCTCAGCCTCTTAAGGAGCTCATAGTATAGGTGTATGCTACCATGCCTAGCTAACTTTTGCATATTTTGTAGAGATGGAGTCTCACTATGTTGCCCAGGCTGGTCTTGAATTCCTGGATTCCAGCGATCTGCCCACCTTGGCCTCCCAAAGTGCTGGGATTACAGGTGTGAGCCACCATGGCCAGCCCCCACCTTGTACTTTTATGTCACAGATATGGCTTTTTTCCTTAAACTTCATGAACTGACCTCTGCTTGCTTCAAACCTTTCTTCTGCAGCTTCCCCACCTCTCTCAGCCTTCGTAGAACTGAAGAGAGTTAAGGCTTTCCTCTGGACCAGGCTTTAGCTTAAGGAATTGTTATAGTTAGTTTGATCTATCTAAACAACTAGAAGTTTTTCTATATCAGAAAAAGATTTAGTTGTCTAGATAGATCAAACCATAACCGTAACAATCCCTTAAAGGCTGTTCCACTTTCTTATCATCTGTGTGTTCGTTCACTGGAGTAGCACTTATAATTTCCTTCAACAAATTTTCCTTTGCATTCAGAACTTGGCTGTTTGGTACAAGGGGCCTAGCTCTCATCCTGTCTCAGCTTTTGGCATGCCTTCACTAAACTTAGTTATATCTAGATTTTGATTTCAAGTGAAAGAGCTGTGACTCTTCCTCTCACTTAAACACAGTTTAGTAGTTAAGTAGGGTTATTAATTGACTTAATGTCAAAATTGTTGTATCTCGGAATAGGGAGGCCTGAGGAGAGGGGAAGACATGGGGGAATGGCTGGTGGGTGGAGCAGTCAGAACACACAGTTGTTAGGTTTGCCGTCTTATGTGGTGCAGTTTGCAGTGCTCCCAAACAATTGTAATACTTAAATCAAAGATCACTGATCACAGATCACCATAAGAGACATAACAGTAATGAAAATGTTTGACATATTATGAGAATAACAGAAATGTGACACGGAGACACAAAGTGAGCCCCTGTTAGAAAATGGTGCTGAGAGACTTGTGCAACACAGGGTTGCCACAAACCTTCAATTTGTGTAAAAAAAAAAAAAAAAAAAAAAAGCAATATCTGCAAAGCATGCTAAAGTGAAGTGCAATAAATACAGGGTGTGCCTGCACCACATTTTGTTTATCCATCATCTGATAGACATTTGGTTGTTTCCATCTTTGCACTTTTATGAAAAATGCTGGTATAGGCCAGGCACAGTGGCTCACACCTCTAATCCTCGCACTTTGGGAGGCCGAGGCAGGTGGACTGCCTGAACTCAGGAGTTCAAGACCAGCCTGGGCAACATGGTGAAACCCCATCTCTACTAAAATACAAAAATATTAACAAGGAGTGGCAGTGTGCCCCTGTAATCCCAGCTACTCAGGAGGCTGAGGCAGGAGAATCGCTTGAACTCAGGAGGTGGAGGTTGCAATGAGCTGAGATTGTACCACTGCACTCCAGCCTGGGCAACAGAGTAAGACTCTGTCTCCAAAAAACAAAAAAAAAAAAAAAAAGAAAAAAATAAGAAAAATACTGCTATAAACATTGCCATACAAGTTTTTGTACAGACATATTTTCACTTCTCTTGTGTATGTACCCAACAGTGGGATTGCTGGGTCATATGGTAACTCTGTTTAATTTTTTTTAATGAACTTCCAACCTGTTTTTCAAAGTATTTGCACCACTTTACATTCCCAGCAGCAATGTGAGAGTTTCAACTTCTCTGTATCCTCACCAACACTTATTACTACCCATCTTTGATCATAGCCATGCTAATGCATAGGAACTGATATCTCATTATGGTTTTGATTTGTATTACCCTACTCACTGCTGATGCTGAGTATCTTTTCATGTACTTATTGGCTATCTGTATGTCTTTTTTATATCATTTGGGGAAATGTCTGTTTAAATTATTTGTCCAGCTTTTATTTGGATCATTTGTCCTTTTATTGTTGAGTTTTAAGAACTCTTTACATGTTTTGGATACAAGTCACTCAACAGGTATTTAATTTGCAAATATTTTCTCTGACTTGGTGGGTTGTCTAAGAAATTGCTTTTAACCCAACAATCCTCAATGACCCTGGAATTCTTCATTCTGATAATCTCTATTCAGTGTTGAATTTATGCTGCGTGCCAGGCACTGGGGCTCCAAGGATAAAGACAATGTGTCAGGAGGAGCTGACAGTTCGGCGTGTGGGAAAGAGAAGTGTGCAAATGATTATACGGGGAGTGAGGAGGAAAAAACTGGGCTAACATACAGTGTGCCTTCATCTCTAGCACTTGGTGCAATGTGGGACACACAGCGGTGATCAATAAATATTTGAAAAAAAGACGGAATCAGTACTTGACTTAAACTGGGAATCCTGTCTTTTTATTGTGGGTGTGGAGTTTTTGTTTTTATTTATTTATTTATCACATAATTTAAAGACTTCTAAAGAGGCTAGTTAAGGTCTGAAAAATCTCCTCCATCTGCTGGTAGAAACTAAAACTTCCACTGCCATTAGACATTTCTAAGACTTTGAAGGTCCTGGTTGGATGGAGCTGTATCATTTGGGATTTTCTGGGAGGAATGTAACACACTATCATCAGGGAGTGCAGAGCTGGTTTGGATCTGGTGGGATGGAGAGAAGGTGGCTGGAGGGCATGAAGATTTTGAGGTGGGTGCAGGGAGACACTGACAAGGTAGTCAAAGAAAGGAACATGGAAGAGCACCAAAGACAAATTTGGACTTCAGCATTATGCAGGGGCTTACCTCATTTATAAATGGGGAATGAACACTTAACCTTATGAAGCAAAGAGGATAATTTACGTGAAGTTATTTTCTGTAAGAAAAAGACCACCACATAGGGTAGTCAAAGAAAGGACTACAGTACAGTTAAATGGCTCATACCTGAAATATCAACATTTCTGGGAGACTGAGGTAGGAAGCCTGCTTGAGACCAGGAGTTCAAGACCAGCCTGGGCGACACAGTGAAACCCCATCTCTTAAAAAAAAAAAATTCAGGGGTGCGGCAATGTACACCTGTAATCCTAACTACTCAGGAGGCTGAGGCAGGAAGATCACTTGAGCTTGGGAGATTGAGGCTGCAGTGACCTAGGATCTCACCACTGCTCTCCAGCCTGGGTGACAGAGTGAGCCCCTGTCACAAAAAAAAAGAAAGAAAGAAAGAACCAAATCATTAAACTGCTGAGTTTTCATGTTGTGGCATTAGAAGAAATGAATCAGCCTGAATTAGTAGGTATAGTTTTGACTCTGACGGCCTCTTGAAACCCAACTCAGTGAGTATAAGAAAGAATTACCTCTGTGTTGGCTGGGTACGGTGGCTCATGCCTATAATCCCAGCACTTTGGAAGGCTGAGGTGGGCGGATCACCTGCAGTTAGGAGTTCAAGACCAGTCTGGCCAACGTGGTGAAACCCCATCTCTACTAAAAATATATAAAAAAAGCTGAGGGTGGTGGTGTATGCCTATAATCGCAGCTACTCCAGAGGCTGAGACAGGAGAATAACTTGAACCCTGGAGATGGAGGTTGCAGTGAGCCAAGATTGCATCACTGCACTCCAGCCTGGTGACAGAATGAGACTCTGTCTCGAAAGAAAAAAAAAAAAACTTCTGTGTAAAAAAAAAAAAGTCTTCCTTTTAGGCAATAAAACACTATCAGCAGAAAGACACTCTCGAAAAATCTCTCCTTTTATATAAGTCAAATATTAATTAAAGCAAAATGAGATTGCAATTATGAGCAATTGTGAACTGTAGTATTAAGAGGAAATGCTCTTCAGTACAGTTAATTGGCATGAATTGTGATTTGTCCAAATTAATTGGATATCCAGAGTGAGGTTAATATTTTGAACATTCTAATAATAAGTAGAATTAAAGAAATGAGATTAGAGCAGCTGCCAGCTACCTATAAATGACATTTCTTGGGAGTCCTAGCACATTTCTGGGTATTCCTCCTCCCAACTGGAGTGTTTGATTTGCATCAGTGAGGGAAGACTCCACGGCCCTTCATCATCAGTGATCTCCAAACGCCTGCTTCACTACCCGCCCTCCCCTGTTGGGCCCCTGCCCCCGCCATTTCTGTCATAAAAGCACAGCCAGACTTTACCACACGTTCTGAGGACAACCAAGACTACATTTGTAAAATGAGTGCAGCTAAACAGTCTTGTCAGGAGCTTTGTCTCTCACTCTGAGAGCTCCCACTCTGTGAAGGCAAACATCACGAGAAGCTAGTTTGCAGTTAGTACCCGAAATCCCACTGGAAATGTACAGCCATGGAAAGAAACTGTGTGTGTGGGAGTGTATGAGCACATTCATATATTGCTAAAAATCAGAGTTTAAAAATTAACGTACCAGTTTCAGTTTTTCTTTTCTTTTCTTTTTCTTTTTTTGAGACAGAGTATTTCTCTGTTACCCAGGCTGGAGTGCAGCGATGCGATCATAGCTCACTGTAACCTCAAACTCCTGAACTCAGGCCATCTTCCCGCTTCAGACTCCCAAGTGGCTAAGACAACTGGTGCAGTGCCACCATGCCTGGCTAATTTTATTTTTGTAGAGATGGAGTTTTGCTATGTTGCCCAGGCTGATCTCAAACTCCTGTGCTCAAGAGATTCTTCCACCCTTTTATGGTGTGTGTCTTAATAGGATCTTCTGCTATTTTTAAAAATAATCTTACTGACAACATGTTTACTTGACATATATTCATTTTAGGAAGATGAGTTGAAGACCAAATAAACCTGACCGAAGTATTCATACACACACACCTACTTTGTGTTCTTTTGAAAAGTTTAAGCAGCCCAGTGCTTCAACCTGCATTGGCTGCTGAAAATATTAAAAAGCCCTTGTCTAGTACAGTCAGGTGCCACGTGTTGATGTCTTGGTCAACAACAGGTTGCATATATGATTGTGGTCCCATAAAATTGAAATTGAGCTGGCCGGGCACAGTGGCTCACGCCTGTAATCCCAACACTTTGGGAGGCCAAAACGGGAGGATCACCTAAGGTCAGGAGTTTGAGACCAGCCTGATCAACATGAAAAACCCCGTCTCTACTGAAAATACAAAATTAGGGCTGGGCATGGTGGCTGATGCCTGTAATCCCAGTACTTTGGGAGGTTGAGGCGGGTGGATCACGAGGTCAAGAGATCGAGACCATCCTGGCCAACATAGTGAAACCCCATCTCTCCTAAAATACAAAAATTAGGTAGGCGTGGTGGCACGCACATGTAATCCCAGCTACTTGGGAGGCTGAGGCAGGAGAATTGCTTGAACCCAGGAGGCGGAGGTTGCAGTGAGCTGAGATCATGCCACTGCACTCCAGTCTGGCACCTGGAGACACAGCGAGACTCTGCCTCAAAAAACCCCCCCAAAACCAAAAAACAACAACAAAAAACAAGATTAGCCAGGCATGGTGGTGCATGCCTATAATCCTAACTACTAGGGAGGCTGAGGCAGGAGAATTGCTTGAACCGGGAAGTGGAGGTTGCAGTGAGCTTAGATTGCACCATTGCACCCCAGCCTAGGCAACAAGAGTAAAACTCCTTCTCAAAAAAAAAAAAAAAAAAATTGAGCTGAAAAATTCCTATCGTTTAATGATATTGTAGCTGTTGTAACATCTTAGCGCAACACATTCCTCTCCTGTCTGTGGAGATGCTGGTGTAAACAAACCAACTATGCTGCCTGTCATAAAAGTGCAGCACGTACAATTATGTACAGTATATAATACTTGATACTGATAATAAATGACTGTTACTGGTTTGTGTATTTATTGTTTATAGTTATTTTAGAATCTCCTCCTACTTATTAAAAAAAGTTAACTATAAAGCTTCAGGCAGGTCCTCAGGTGGTATTGCAGAAGAAGGCATGGTTATCATAGGAGATGACAACTCTGTGTGTTATTGCCCCCAAGGCTTCCAGTGGGACCAGATGTAGGTGGAAGATAGTGATATTGATGTTCCTGTCCCTGGATAGGCCTAGGCTAATGTGTGTGTTTGTGTCTTAGTTTTTTTTTTCTTCCTTCTGAGACGGACTCTCCCTCTGTCACCCAGGCTGGAGTGCATTGGTGTAATCTTGCTCACTGCCACCTCTGCCTCCTGAGTTCCACCGAGTCTCCCATCCTAGCCTCCTGAGTAGCTGGGATTACAGGCGTGCACCACCACACCCAGCTTTTTTTTTTTTTTGTAGTTTTAGTAGAGACAGGGTTTCATCATGTTGGCCAAGCTGGTCTCGAACTCTTGACCTGAAGTGATCTGCCTGCGTTGGCCTCCCAAAGTGTGGGGATTACAGGCCTGAGCCACCGTGCCCAGCCTGTCTTAGTGTTTCACAAAAAAGTTTAAGAAGTGAAAAAAAATTAATAGAAACAAACCTGTTGAATAAGGATATAAAGAAAAAATATTTTGAAGCAGCTGTACAATGTGTGTGTTTTACACTGAGTGTTATTCTGAAAGAGTCAGAAAGTTAACAAATATTAAAACCTTTATAAAGTAAAAAAGGTAAGTAAGCTAAGATTAATTTTATTATTGAAGAAAGAAAAATACTAAAAAAATAAATTTAGTGTAGCCTAAGCCTATGTATAGTGTTTATGAAGTCTGTAGTAGTATACAGTCATGTCTTAGGCCTTCACATTCACTCGCCACTCGCTCTCTCACTGATCCGCCAGGAGCAACTTCCAGTCTTGCAAGCTCCATTCACGATAAGTGCCCTATACAGGTGTATTACACTTTATCCTTTATGCCATATTTTTACTGTACCTTTCCTATGTTTAGCTACATAAATACTTCTCATTGTGTTATAATTGCATACAGTATTCAGTACATTAGGATGCCATATGGGTTTGCAGCCTAGGAGCAATAGGCTCTACCCTAAAGCCTAGGTGTGCAGTAGGCTATACCATCTAGCTTTGCGTAAGTACACTCTGTGCTGTTCACACAATGATGAAATCGCCTAACAGTGCATTTCTCAGAACATATGCCTGCTGTTAAGTCACACATGACTGACTATATTTGAATGGCTTAGCGAAACCAGGTCAGTTAGGTTGACCCTCAGCCAAGTGCTATTTGCTCCCGTCCCATCTTGGCCTAGAGAACTGGGACCTCTCATGACGGGGTTCATTTACACTATCCATAGAGTGCCCCCTACTGCCTCGCTTAGGTGAGGATGAAAGGTTACGCTTGAGAACCTTTCCTTCTCTTTAGGATGGTTTAGAGGATGCTATACATCCTTTACTCTGGCAGATTTTGGGGTAGCTGCATCCTCCTCCAGAAACCCATGTCCTACATTCCAGTATGTTTGGATCTGCCTCAGGTTACCTCCCTGATGCCACACAGGACCTCAGAGTCCATGGGGAACACTGCCCAGGGCTTCTTTCTTCTCTGCATCGACTGGGCCTTCAGTCTATGGTGAAGCTCCTGTTGTCACAGACCACCCTGCCTTAACTTTATGGGTGGGAAAGTTTTCCAGTCTGGTTTCTCCACCTGGCTGAAAGCTTCGTGAAACTTTCTTGAACTTAAGACCCTGCTCATGATGAAATTAGCAGTGGCTATTTATTTTACCCTTCCAAAGAGGAAGCAGGCTCCATGCTAAGAGCCTTCATACATTTTCACCTGGAATCCTTGCCCTGGGAGACAGGTATTCCTATTCCTCTTTCCCAGAGGTGCAAGTAGGTAAGTATTACAGCTTGCCTGTAGTCACAGGGTTGGTAAGTGCTACCACTTGACCTTGATCTGTGCTATACCAGACCTCATGTGGTTAGCCATTGGTGTGTGTTGCTTCTTGGTATCCGATGCTGTCTTTTGCACAGAACTTTTACACATAAGGGACTCTGCTTATTTCTTTTTTGGAGTTCACAATCAACAAACATTAACAAAATGTTTGTTGATGGAGTAAAGAATAATGATAATAGCTAACAGTTATACAGTGCTAATTTTGTTAACTCAGTGTTCTAGGCACTTAATGGACATATACATCACACCAATTCCAAGAGGGAGGTACTATTATTGCCCCCACTTTACAGGTAAAGAAGGAGGGGTGTTTTCTCCAGGGCTGCTTGCCTTAGCCTACTGCGAACAACTGATCCCAGTTCTGTGCAGTTCAGTGCCTGATTCTCCTAGCTGTCAAAGTGGAATGAAAAGCATGACAGAAGGAAGAGAAAAATGGGTTTGTAATCAGAGAATTTGGTCCAAATACTGGGCTAGTCATTCACTCACTGTGCAAGGCTATGTCAGTCACCTGATGTCTCAGCCTGTGTTCTCACCTCTAGCTACAATGGGGACAATAAATCCTGTCCTCCAGGGTCATGTGAGAACTAAGTGATAATCAGTGAGGGGTGCCTGGCACGTGCAGGTGTTCAGTAAATGTAAAGGAAAATGCCAGTTCCCTTTTCAGCTGCACCCTACATCCTGAGGCAGCTCAGCGTTTTTGCCATGCAGATCCCAAGTGAAGAGATAAGACCCCTAGAACGCACCACTTATATTTTGGTTAGTCTTTGACAGATGACATGGGGGAAAAAAACCCAGAGGCTTAAACTGTGCTGCTGTTTGTATGTGTCAGTGGCTATACTTGTCAGCAGATGCTCTGTAGAGATGGACATAGGGGAGTCCATTTTCTTTGGCCAGAATAAAATCTAACACACTCATGGGAATAGGATCCAGTAGGAGGTTCTACCCGTCATTTTGCGTCACTTTATAGGATTTTGGGATGAAAGAGATAAGTCAAATGCAGGTCAAGGAAAACAACAAAAAATAAGATCTGGAATCAATACCACAAAGCCACTGCTATTTTTAATATCTTTTTGGGGTGGAGGTTAGGGCTCTATCATGAATTACGCAGCGCCCATTAAGCTAAATATGAAGGGCAATTAACACAGCATCACTGCAGCTCTGTGTAACTGGGCTCTGCTGTCCACATCTGAGTTAGCGTAAGGTGGTGTGCAGACACTCAGTTTCTCAGATATACAACATCTCTCTACATACACTGTCCTGGGACTGTGTCAGACCACCAGGCGGAGCAGCTCAAGCAGCTGAGCTCTTCTTCCCTCAGACTTGGCAGTTGTGGGATCACAGGTTTATCTCTTTGACTCTCCTGTGAAATGAATATTAACTACCAGGCTCTGCTTACTTCCCGGGTGGTGGTGAGGGCCAAGGAGAGGGGTGGATAAAGCTTCTTGGAAAGCTGGCCTGAGGGTTCAGCAGGTCCAGATCTGTGTTTAGCTCTGAGCTTTGCAGGGGTGAGGGGTAACTGGATCTTGTACCCAGTCAGGGGTTTAGGCACCAGCAGGACCAGCGGCTCATACACAGGCTGGCCCAGATCTACCCTTCTCCAAAGCAGAAGGAAGCATTAAGATTTCCCCTGCCTTGAGGATGTGGTGCTTGAGGTCAGAGAAAGCTGAATTCAAATGCAGCTCTATCAGTATACCCTTGGGCTAGGGCTTATCATCTCAGAACCTCATTTTCTTATCTGAAAAATACAAAGGAGATAACATCATCTACCCAGAAGGCAAGTAGAAAATGAGAGGTAATGTTTTAAAGTGCCTGGGGCCTGGAGGTGGCAATACGTAGTAGCTCCTAAGATTAGTTCTTTTCAAGTCTACTCCTGAAGTTCATTTTCACCCCATTTTATCTGCATTACAATTCAGGACATAGGGGATTCTAACTAGCTCTGGTCTGTAACTTCCAGCAAAAGACGGGGGGCTGATTTTTCTGGATGGCAGACTATGGCATTTTGGGGAAGTTGTATTTGAGGTTTAAACTTAAAGAGCGTGCCATTTGGAGAATATTTTCTGTCTCTAAGTGAGTTGATTTCCTTTTATGCCTTAATAGTTGCAAACAAATTGCTGGAAGATGGCAGAAGAGAGACTTGGCAGCATCGCTTGCCAGAGTGAGCTCTAACCTGCTGCCTCCAGGAATGAGAAGCTGCAGTGCCTTTGTAATAGGCAGCCCAGACCTACCACGAGCCAGCCTGTTCACCAAAGCCTGTGGATTCCTGCCATCAGCAGCACGGACAGCAGCATTCATTCTAGGTCTTGTTGGAGAGAATAACCTCTAGATGTCTGTGCCAATCCAAAGCTTCCCTGACAGAAATGCTCTTTAGGGAAGATGCTCTAAAAGGGAAGGAGACTCTCCTCTCTTCCCCAGGTTCTCCAAGTGTGTGTCTGACTTTGACCACGTCAGACCACCAGGAAGCTTGGTGCTTGACCATTAGTTTCTCCCAGAATCACCTTTACAGAGATTTACTTACACGCTATGCCCTGATTTCATGCAATAGCCCTGAGAAAACATTTTTTTTTTTTTATTAATTAGAAAACTGCTGTCAGGGACACTGACCATTCCGTCACTCAGTCTCTTACATAAAAAACGTTTCCTCCATAAGAAACATATTTTAGAGTTTATTTCTAGGAACATCTACTTTTTTTTTTTTTTTTTAAGAAAACAGTATGTTCCTTCTTTTCTGATAATGGGAACAGTGCAACTTACTGACGCCAAGAGGCTCAGAATCAAATCTGAGGCTCATCCCCAGCAACTAGAGTTTATGATTAGCATACTTGACGTATGCTCCATTTCTTGGTTTTGATTTTCTCTTTTATTAACCATATATGTGTCCTTTGATACATATGTATATCTCCTCTATTATAAATAATATATAGGGAAATACATATGCACATATACTATACATACACACAAATGCTTTATTATAAGTGGAGTCAAATCCTTTCTTGATGCCTGATGGAAGTACCTGGAGGATGATAATGTTTAAGATCCACTTACTCAAAGGGTTCATCTTCAAATAACCTTTTTTAGCATCTGTATCTCTGGGACATCTCACAAATTTAAGGAATCTGGGTTATAGCTTTGAACCCTCTATGGTCTTTGAAAAATCATTTAATCTCTCCAGCCTCCATATAATACCATGTGCCCCAATTACCTAATCAAGTGCTATGGGGATCAAATAAAATAATGAATGCCCTTTGAATTTAGGCGGTTTAGCAGCTCAAACCTTTCCAATTTCCAGATCAGCATTGCCTGATGAGGAAAATGCAACTGGGAGCAGTGAGGAAGAAGACTAAAATTGATTAAGCACTTTGCTTGATATTTTTTGATTGCCCTTCCTGATCTTTTCTCTAACCTTCTCCACCAGGAGCTGACCTCTTTAGACTGTGTCCACTGGGCTCCTTTGCCCTCTGGTTTCAGCCAACAGGAGACAAAGGCAGGAGAATGGGGGATGGGAGAAGAGGGAGGGTGGCGTTCTTCCTCTCCCCAGGACCCAGGTTGGGTGGCTGCATTTTTTTAGGGAAGGTCACCGCTTCTGCCAGGAGGACCCTCCTCTAGCCACAGGTACAGACAGCTTCGGCTATACTTCTCTCCAGCATTACATAACAGCTCCCTCTGTTGCTAACCTGGGGGGCTCTGTCATCCCTCAAGGTTCTCCCAAGTCCTGTCCATACCTGTGGAAATAGCTGCTTCTCCCAACTCTCCTAAATTACCCTGTTTGAAGGTGCCCTCTGTCTCCTGCTGGTATCTGACGTACAGGTACAATCCTCATGAAAACTCCCTGAGATAAACATTATTGCTCATTTTATATACGAGAAAAAAATAGTTAAATGTACTTCCCAAGGTCATATACGTTGTAACCCAAAGAGCTAAGTATCAAACTTAGACATGTCTTGTGCCCTTTCTCACTGGCTTATGTCCTTTTAGGTGGGCACACTTTTTAAAATTGCTTTTAGGTTCTGGGGTACATGTGCAGATCATGCAGGATTGTTGCCTAGGTACATACATGGCAATGTGGTTTGCTGCCTCCATCCCCCCTTCACCTATATCTGGCATTTCTCCCCATGTTATCTCTCTCCAACCTCCCCACCCCCCGCTGTCTTTCCCCTATACCCCTCAACAGACTCCAGTGTGTGATGCTCCCCTCCCTGTGTCCATGTGTTCTCATTGTTCAACACCCACCTATGAGTGAGAACATGCGGTGTTTGATTTTCTGTTCTTGTGTCAGTTTGCTGAGAATGATGGTTTCCAGATTCATCCATGTCCCTAAAAGGACAGGAACTCATTGTTTTTTATGGCCGCATAGTATTCCATGGTGTGTATGTGCCACATTTTCCTTGTCCAGTTGGGCAAAATGTTTTTGAAACTATTTTTGTTCATTCCCTTTCTTTTCCTTTTCCCCACACTAAAACACAATCTAATACAATATATAAATGAAACTATCTGGCTTAAATAATATTGAAAGAAAGCCTTTGTCAACAATGAGACACAGGATTCACCTGCTGCCTCTTATTATCTTATGTTTTACTTTTTTAAAAAAGCTATAAATAGCACCTAATTGTATGCGACAGTGAAAAGCACAAGACTGTCAAGAAAAAGTCTGAGATGGCATTGCCTCTGGTAGTTGTACTGATAAAAACATATCCCAGAAAAAATTTAAAATAAAAAAGATTAAATTCTCCTGTCTACTTGGGGCTGGATTCTTAGCATACTCTATGTGTCCCTGTCAACTCTGGAGACAGAAAGAAATAGAAGTTTAAATATTTAATTTAATTTTTCTAGTTCTTGGCAAGAGCAAAGAGAGAGAGGCATTCATTTGTAGAGTCTGAAATTTCTTCTATAAACACTTTACATTCTAGGGGATAAAATACACATACATACTTTTAAACTGTTACATATAGCTGCCTTTTAAGATACTTAGAATAGGCTCTTATTGCTCCTTCTTAAAGTGTCTGGTTGAAAAACCCTGATGCTTTTGTGAAGGGACTGCAAGAAAATGGGGGTGGTGTGGAAGGAATAGGTGAAGACCCTTAAGGTCCATCCCCAGGGTGGCCCTTAGAGGACTATCCTGGGAAACCTAGAGGTCTTTAGCTCTTTGCACATACAGTGAACCCCCAGGATGTATGAGCTTCCTTTATTAATGGTAAAATGCTTGATCAGCCTTTGATAAACAGAGACTCAGCAAATCTTTAGTTGGTGCTCAGATTTAGAGCAGATATATTGCTGGAAGTAACTACACCACACAGAATTCATTATTCAGCAGTGGATTATTTCATAATCAACCTTGCCTGCATTGGGCAGAGAGAGCCAAGTAAGGTTACAGAGCAGGCCTGAGAGAAAAAAGCCATTTGAGGAGTGTGTGTGTGTGTGTGTGTGTGTGTGTGTGTGTGTATTTAGGGGGTGGTGGTGGAAGGATTAAAAGCGAAATTAAGTCCCAGTCCAACTCTGAGTGGGGGTATTGGTAATACTTTATTTATTTTATTTTTAAATTAAATTAAATTAATTATTATTTTTGAGATGGAGTCTCTCTCTTGTTACCCAGGCTGGAGTACAGTGGCACAATCTCGGCTCACTGCAACCTCAATCTCCCGGGTTCAAGCGATTCTCCTGCCTCAGACTCCAGAGTAGCTGGGACTACAGGTGCTTGCCACCACGCCTGGCTAACTTTTTGTATTTTTAGTAGAGACAGGGTTTTATTGTGTTAGCCAGGATGGCCTTGATCTCCTGACCTCATGATCCACTAGCCTCAGCATCCCAAAGTGCTGAGATTACAGGCGTAAGCCACCGGGCCCAGCCAATACTTTATTTCTTAAGCCAAGTGGTGAGTAAGCAGGTGTTTATCACATAAGTTACATCATAGTTTATCATCATAGTTTGCACTTTTGAAAACTGTAAACTTAAAACTGCTCTAAAAGTAACATTTTGAAAAAATGTTTGCAGCAAAATTGAGCAGAAGGTACAGACAGTTCGCTTACACAACTTGTTCTAGGTATGCACTGTTCTGCACTACAGCATCTCCTACCGGTGGTACGTTTGTTACAATCGCTAAACCTACATTGACACATCATCACCCAGAGTTTATAGTACACTTTGAATTTATGTATTTTAGCAGCTCAAACCTTTCCAATTTCTGTCCTGAGGTCTGTTCCAATTTCTGTACTCTAATTACATCAGAGGACACTTTTAGTATTACACATTCTATGGATTTGGACAAATTGACAGATGTGTATCCACCATTAGAGTATCCTAAGTAGAAGTTTCACTGTCCTAAAAATCCTCTGTGGTCTCCCTATTCATACATATATATAGATGAAGTCTTGCTCTGTCACCCAGGCTGGAGTGCGGTGGTATGATCTTGGCTCACTGCAACCTCTGCCTCCTGGTTCAAGTGATTCTCCTGCCTCAGCCTCCTGAGTAGCTGGGACTACAGGCATGCAACACCACATGCCCAGCTAATTTTTGTGTTTTTGGTAGAGATAGGGTTTCACTATGTTGGCCAGGCTAGTCTTGAACTCCTGATCTCAAGTGATCCACCCGCTTCTGCCTCTCAAAGTGCTAGGATTACAGGTGTGAGCCACTATGCCTGGCCTACTTATACCTTTTTGAATGCAGAATATATTCATAATAATTTTTTTTTCAAAAAGAGTGACTAGGTAAGTGGTAAGTGAAATGTGAATAACATATATATGAAAAATATATATATATTTTTGAGACAGAGTCTCACTCTGTCGCCCAGGCTGGAGTGCAGTGGTGCGATCTTGGCTCACTACAACCTCTGCTTCCCTGGTTCAAGCAATTCTTCTGCTTTGGCCTAGCAAGTAGCTGGGATTACAGGCGCCTGCCACCATGCCCAGCTGATTTTTGTATTTTTTTTAGTAGAGACAGGGTTTCACCATGTTGGCCGGGCTGGTCTTGAACTCCTGACCTCAGGTGATCTACCAGCCTCAGCCTCCCAAAGTGCTAGGATTACAGGCATGAGCCACCATGCCTGGCCAACAGATTTTTTTCAAAATAAAATTTTGGGAGTGAAAAGGTGAGAGAACAAGTAAAAGCTCTAGATGTGGCACATGCAGGTAGTGGTCCTGACCACATTTACAGGATGAAGGGAAGATGCAGCTTGGGAGAAGGTACTCCAATGTGGAGAAAAAGAAAGTAATTGACAGATGCCAACCTCCGGAGGGACCCAAGGGGAGGGGATTGAGAACTCAGTAGGACTAGTAGGCTCTGGGACAGCAAAATGACAGAGACAGAGATGAGAATATAAAAGGGTGAAAATAAAGAAAAGATTTGAGGTGAGAGAAGGAATTTGGAGAAGTTGTCACTGATGAGTTTTATCCCAGCAGGGGTTGGTGGGGTTCAATGAGGGTGGAGGCGTGCTGAAGGCTTGGGCAAAGAGGAGGAGGTTTGGAGCCATTTCTGAAAGGAATGTGGGAGGAACCTACAAGGAATGAATGAAAGAGGTACCAAGTGGCAGGGAGTGGGCTGCAGAGGCTAGAGGTGTTTATATAGATGTATCATTATGTTTGGGGTCTTTCTCCAGCTATGCTCATCTGCCTAGGAATGGAGGTGGAGAAGGCAGATAGGGGGTGGGTGTGTGGGTGTAGTCCTGGATGGAGGGTTTTCAAGGTGGGAGAAAGCAACCTGGGGTGATGACAACGTCTAGGCATGACAGGACAGGACACTGTCTGTCTATATTTACCTTCGAGAGGGATCTCTCTGGGTAGCTCTGCTCTTGAGCACCAAAGACTGAAAGGTGAGGAGGCCAGCAAGTTGTAGGTTGCAGTAAGATCTGAGCCAGCTGCAGGTCCCACAGCCTGTAACTGAGACCCTAGGTTTATTTTGCCCCAGGAATCCCCCAACAGTTCTGAAACACCTGTAATGTTAAAGGGGGCTGAGGATAACTCTGTACACAGTTTTTATATTGATGGTGAGATATTCTGGTTTGTATTCAGCCTTCATAGCAGGAAGTAGCCTGGGACACAGCTAGAATTTACCCACTTTATTTTAACTACCACGTGCTGTGTAGTAATGATTGCAAACCACATGCCCCGTTTCTCTCCTGTGGAATTTTCAGCTAGAAAACTCCCTGCTGCTCTTGTGCATAGTTTTGGTCTTTAGTTGTTAGGAATTACACCAAGGGTGCCAGTTTTGGGAACTCAGTAAATTTTACTAGCATCCAGAAAGGAGGAAAAAGACTAACATTAACACATCAAAACATGTTAAAAATTGTAATTCTACAGATTTCATGGCAAAGAGAATTCAGTTTCAAATCTACTGCCCCCAGGAGTGGTTTTGCTGGAGTAAGAACAGTCAAACTGGCAGAGTTATTCTAACATCACAACAATGCAACCAGGTTGGAAATTAATTTTCCTGGGAGGATTTTAGAAAGGCATGCCAGGCAGTTCAATAGCCTCAAGGAAGTTGGGCATTCTGAGTTCTGATTCTGAACTTTCTACATAACTGGATGTCTTAGTAACTGGGAGCTTCTTGAAGCATATATTTATTCATCTTGTATCCCCAGAGCCTGGTATAAGGTGTGGCATATGTTGTATACTTCATGAATCCATAATATAGAATAAGTAATATAATATAGAATGAATCACTATTGGAGTAGAAATCAGCTGCCTGTATGATGTTATAAAATATTTCCATTTGGTAGCATCATTTTCTGGCCCTGCCTTATTATGGAAAGGAAAACTGTCATGGTAGTGGTGAATAAAAAGCCTTCCTTCCAGAGGCAAACTGCTGGGAGTGCATCCCTGCTGCATTGCCTATGAGTCAAATAGCTCACTGAGCTATGGTGTCCTCTGGTATACAATGAACATCTATAAAATGGAAACAGTCTACCTATACCTACTTCACAGGTTATCACGGGGGTGAAATGAGATAATTTAGGCAAAGTCCCTGGCATACAGCAAAGTGACAAAAATGCGAGGGAATTGGGAGTCTTTTAGCTGTTGTTATCACCTTCTTTGCTAAACCTCTCAAAGATTCACTTTTCATCCTATTCTTGCCGGCTGAGATTTTCTGAGGTATACTAAACATGGAAGGTATCAATACTCATAGAGAAGCTCTGAAGATCAGTTAAGGTACAGAACCTAGCACAGTATCCAGGCCATAATACACCTTGCCATAATGCAAGTACCCAGGTCATAATACATGCTTACTGAAAGGAGGAATGTTGAAAGAAATTTGCTTTCAATTTCTGTCAATTAAAAAACATACAAGTTAGTTCTTTTTTTTTTTTTTTTTTAGACGGAGTCTCACTCTGTTGCCAGAGTGCAGTGGAGTGCAGTGACATGATCTAGGCTCACTGCAACCTCCGCCTCCAGGGTTCAAAAGATTCTCCTACCTCAGGTCCCCAAGTAGCTGGGATTATAGGTGTGTACCACCACGCCCAGCTAATTTTTATGTATTTTTAGTAGAGACTAAGTTTCACCATTTTGGCCAGGATGGTCTCGAACTTCTGACCTCATGATCTACCCACCTCGGCCTCCCAAAGTGCTGGGATTACAGGCGTGAGCCACCGCGCCCGGCCACAAGTTATTTCTACTAAGCAAGTGATTTAAAGATTCTCATGTGTACAATAAAATTTTTGGATTCTTAGATTTAATAATACACTAAAATTAGTGAAAGTATCTGGAGGTTGATGATTCTCAAATTGCACTACATAAGAGCCTCCTGGTTAACTCAAAAATTCCTGGAGTCAGAATCAGGAGATCTGGGCAGAGTGCAGGCATTAGCATTTTAAACCAATCCTGCAGATGGTTCTGATGTTACATTTTAGGGCAGCCGATAGGCCTCCATTGAGAAACTCCAGGGGTTACCTAAAAATGTGATGGATACTCATCTAAATGCAAGAATCTCTATTCCTTTACTATTAGGGTTCCTTCTTTTTCTCATATGGTTGAAAGAATAACGGGACTGAAATTACCTTCAGTCATAGATCGGGTTGGGAGATGCTGGGTCCAGGCAAGTTTTGGTGTTCTGCAAGCATGGACACACTTAAATATTTGCCCTAAAGACCTAGATTTATTTCAGCTCACGCCTGTAATCCCAGCATATTAGGAGGCCAAGGCAGGCAGATCGCTTGAGGTCAGGAGTTGGAGACCAGCCTAGGCGACATGGTGAAACCTCGTCTCTACTAAAAATACAAATATTAACTGGTGTGGTGGCATGCACCTGTAATCCCAGCTACTCGGGAAGCTGAGGCAATAGAATCACTTGAATCTAGGAGGTGGAGGTGGCAGTGAGCCGAGATTGCGCCACTGCACTCCAGACTGGGTGACAGAATAAGACTCTGTCTAAAAAAAAAGATCTGGAGTTATTTGGACACCCATATGTCTGAAAAACATTCAGAAGGACATTCTTTTGGATTGTTAAACTAGGAGCATATCTGTTTCTCAGTCTGACATTTCAGGAGGACTGTATTTTGTCCTTCAGGATGAAAGGAAGAAATATTCTGCAACACCATTATAAATAATTCAAAATCCCAGAGAGCTTAATGTGAAACTTAAGAATGTGACTTGCAGTCACACTCCAAGTCCAACAAGAATGCATCTTGATCAGCATTAAAAGTCTGTTACTAGAAAATAAATGGTAGGTAGGCTCCTCAGTCTGCAGGGAGGATGTCCTGTGTATTTTTATGCTGGACTTCGCTAAGGATTTAAACTCCCCCAGTCTGGGCTCTACATTTAACCTCCGGTTGAGGTCATCGGTCTGTTCCATCATGACACGGTGTTGCACGGTATGGCTCTCCCCTCCTCACTAATCTATTGTGGTAAATGTTGTCTTGAAAGGGTCTTAAGATTCAATTATTAATCAGAACCAATTTAACAGGCTGCTGACGCCAGGAATGAAGTTTTTTTTCAATTTGCAAAGCTGGGATAAGCTGATCAAGGAGAATGGTACGATTTCACAGGAAATACATTAAGCTTCCCACGCCTGCCTAAAGAGCTTACGGAGGTTCACAAGAGTGCAGAGAAAGGTGTGTTTGGGTGGATACGTTAATAGTCAATGGAGAGTAATTACGAGAAATTATACACCATTGCAGGCCTCACTTTATAGAAAGTTTTTTTTGACCTGGGAGGAAGGGCCAAGGTGTTCTACTCTCTCTTTAAAAAAATCTCATTTAAAATGTAGCCCCACACATTTTACTTAGACAAATGGTGCCATGAAAGTGATATTTTCTTAATTCTGCTTTATTCCCTTTTTTCATACTGAAGCTATGAGAAATTACAAGCTTATTAATTGTCTTTTGAGGCGCCAGACTTCAGACTGGCAGGTGATAAATGACCCAAATCATTTGTAATATGCTGGAAGTATGGACAATCTGTGTTGAGTATAAGAAGATATATTGTTGAAGAGATTTTCTCATAATTAATGAATTGATCTCACATTGCCCTGTGCATGTAGGAGGTTACCACCTAGAGTATACCATCCCAAAATATGTTTCTTTAGTATAAGGATAATTTTGAGAAACTGCAGACACAGGAGAAGCTCTGAAGACAGGGTAGGAGTTCTGTTTTGTAAGGGAAATTGACATCCATATAGGAAATCTCCATTCAAAAGGATGAACTTCCATACTGAGTAAAGAAGGATGACTCTAAGTCAGACTTACCAATGAAGAAGGCACTTAAATACGTATAACAAACCTTCCACTTGTTTACCACGCTTTTCCTGGTCATCTCCCCCTAACTGGCCCCTGCAATACCCTTCTTTCTTTGTTTCAGCTGAAGATGATATTTAAGCCTGAAATTAATGCCACCTCCTTGAAATTTGCTCATGTCTCTGGGTATCTCCTATGTATACATGAAGTTATGTTCATAAACTTCTGTTTGTTTTTATCTTGTTAACCTGTGTTTTATTACAGGGGTTCATCCCAGCTAAGAACTCAGAGGGTAAGAGAAGAATTGTTTCTCTTCCCCTGTGATGCTTGTCTAAATGCAAGCTCCTCTTTCCTCTTTACTTTTACGTTTCCTTCTTTTTTTCCCCTTGAGCATAAATGGATAATAAGATTGAAATTACCTACAGTCAGAGATTGGGAACTGTTTTTCCCTCAAAGGATTAAAATTTTACCTCTAACATTGTGTAGGGGCAAATATGAACATCTCCAAGTCAAGGTGGGAACTAAGCTGCAGGTAGGACCAGCCACATTATTTGCAGACCCAGTGTTAAATGAAAATTGTTCAAAAAGCTGTAAAAAGTGCTGCTAAAGGTACTAAAATACAAACATTTTCCTTTTTTCCTGGGGTCTCTCTCATCTTGTGGAATTTTGAAAATATACTTTTTAATGTCATTCTAAGTAAATAAAAGTAAAAAATCAAATTAGCACCAATTTACTATTCATTTTTATTTCATGCAATGCCAGTTTAAATGCAATATCAGAGGACTGAACTCATCTGTATAATCACTGAAGTCACGCAACCTGCAGTTTGTCCCTGGAAGGCACCGTATGCTGGCCAGAAAAGGCAAACACTGACAGATTCCAGAAGGTTGGAAGGAGGAAGAGAAAGGTCCCCCAGGCACAAAGTAGGCTCAAGTGGACTGACTGAAAGCACTCTCTCTCGCATGGGGGTACTTAGGATCCTCACAGGCTCATTATCCCCTGACTTGAGGAACCTTCCCTTCTCACTGGTGGTATCCTCAACCCGCGGCAGACAAATGACCCCAAGGTATTGTAATATCTCTACTAGGTAACTGGATCAAGGTGGGCAATAGGCTTGCTCTTCATTGAGCTGTGGATGTCGTCCACTGTCCACCAGACACACTGTAGCACTGTCAGTCCTGAGAAGGGACAGACACTGCTATTCTCTATCCTGAGATGCTTCAGGATAGATGTGTTCAACTATGATCTTCCCCTCTGTGCCCAGACCCCTGCCTGGGGCAGATGGTGGCAGTGGTTACTGGGCAGGCACAGGGAAAGCAGGCTGGGCAGGGCTCAGGGTTTCAGGGTGCAGGAGAGTGGGCTGAGAATCCATCTGCAGGGAGGTGGGGATGGGACTGGGAAGAGGGTGGAGGGAGGAGGAGGCAGCAGGAAGCTGGTCCCATGAACAGTCTCCCTGCCTCCCATCCCCCACGTGCTTCACTGTCCCATCAGACTTCACTTACAAAACACATTCAAAGATACGACTATTAACAATGTCAAGACTGTGGCTGCAGAGTATTAAACCACAAGCATGGGGGCCCCTGTGAGCTTGGATCCCTGTGGGACTGCACTGGTCACGTGGCCCTGGTGTCGGAGCAAAGAACATGGAGCTGGCCCTGGGGGCAGGAGCAAAGGACAGGTAGCGAGATGAAAGTCAGAGCTTCCTGCCAGCATGGCCAGCCCGGCCTATTCCCAACTCCCAAACAGGGTTCTTCCTAACCAGGACAGCTCTGTGAAGAGTGGCTTTGCTCTCTGGACAAAAGCCTTCTCTTCTCTTTACTATTGCCCTACTTTCAGCATGGCCCTCTTCCTCCACCTGCCTTCCCTGCCTGGTGTCCTGATCCCCACTGCTGGGGGCAGCAGGCTGCACATTTCTGGACACAGAGTAAGTTTAAAATTCCAATAATTTGTGGCTTCTCTTTGGATTTTTCCTCTGCTGCTCTGCCCTTTCTTGCTTCTCTTCTCTCTCCGTCTATCTGAGAGAGGAGAGATCTGCCTTTTAATTATGTCTTACAGTTAATTAAGGTGGTATTCACTGCCTGGTAGGATGCATGTGGCTTCAGAAGTTAATGCTGGTGAGGGTCTTTGAGCTGTTAGGGGTATGTGTGAGGGTTAGGGGGTTTCTGCTGTCCAGGATTGTGAGAAGCCCAACCAGAAAAAATGAAAGAGAGAGAGGGAAAAAAGCTGGTGGAAGTCACAGAAGCATGGAAAAGTTGGGAAAAGGAATTTGGGGAAATGGACAAGGGAAAGACATAGAAGGGAGAAGGGAGGAATGTTGGAAGGACCCAGCTTTTCCCTTGCTCTACCCACATGGTTTGAAAATAGAGACTTGAGCCTGAGAAAGTCACTACCCAAGCAGATGGTATCTTTGCAGTGCTGATGCCTAGGCAATGTGGACCCTAGGTAGAGTGGCAAGGAGCTTCAGCACCAAGTCTCTTGCTCTGCTCCTGTCAAATTCTTGAAAACATGACTGTCTATCCTTAGTTCTCTTGGGGTACATCCCAAAAAATTAGTGCCCCATGAAGGTGTGGGTGGTCTGGAGAGAAGTGGAGGGTTGGGTGGGGGAGGTAAGTGGTACAGAAGAACAATGTTCGGGAGCTCCGGTAGGCCCAGAGCTGCGTTGAGGAGAGTTTGGACTTTATATCTACAACAATCTTTACAAATATGAATTGAATTTTGCCAGGGTGACCAGTGCGATGGCTGTATAAGTCAAGTATACTCATAACCTCAAATTTTGGAAGCCATTTTTTCCCCCTAGAAGTTTGATAATCAGCTATCCTCTTGAGTCCTATTGGGAAAGCATCTCTAAATCTCCAATTCTCCAAGAAGGAAGAAGGGGTAACTTGCCCTCTGATGGACTCACAGCCTAGAGATACCTCATGGCTTCTTGGTTGAGCCCAGCATACCAGCCCAGAGACCCAGACTCCCAAGGAGATGTGTCTCCATGCCCAGAAAACACCCAGCCACAGGCGTCCTGTTCTTTCTGTTCTCTCAGTAATTCAAATTTCTTTCCAGAGAAATATTTCTTTTTTGAGTTATTATGCAGATGCCACTGAGATTTTCCTTACAGGGGCAGCAAAAACAAATGTGTCAAAGTAAACATTACAACCCCATCCAAAGACTTGGAATACTGTAATATACTTGCTGAGATCTCTTTCATGACTGGCAAGACATGAGAACAATATTTATCTCTGAGAGAGAAGGTAAAATTGGTAGCAAAGATGGCGCTATTCCTTCTAGAGCAGAATCTGTCAAAGTGGTGGCCTGTGGGTTTCCCACATCAGAATTACCTGGATGATGGTCAAAAAGCAATTTACGCACACCATGGCAGAACTTCTAAATCTCTATGGGTGAGGGATCAGAACCTACATTTTAAATACTGGGAGTTTTACTCTTTTTTTTTTTGTAATATTTTTTTCCAAGAATGGATACTCTTCTTTCTACAGACACTTGAGAATCAGTGTTTGCAGTAGTGGCTCTAAAATCTTGGTAGGCGGTCTCAGAATCACCCAGAGGGCTTATAGAACACAGATTCCTGGGGCTCACCTCCACAATTTCTGATTTAGCAGGTCTGGGGTCTGAAAATGTCCATTTCTAATAAATTCCTTGGTGATGCTGCTGGTCTGGAGACTACATTTTGAGAGCCACTAGTTTGGAACAATTAAAACAATTTAGTTTCATGTCAGTCAGGTGTAACCTACTTCCTGTCCTGGGGAAGCCCTCTGCATCAGAGTGTTAGAGGTAGTGGTGGTGCTGGGCTTGTTTTCTGTCTATCTAGGAGGTAGATGTCTGGGGAAGAAGTTGTTGGGGCTCAGAAAACAATACCCAAAAATGAAGGCCTCAGAAGTAGACTCAGAAGCAAAAGATCTTCTCTGACCTTCTCCTGCCCTCCTGTCTCCCAGTCACATTCTCTCTCAAGGCTAGCCATAGAAACTATAATGGCAGAAACCGCAATTACTTTTGCATGAACCTAATAGAATCCCTTTTCCCCAAGGCTGGTCACAGAAACCAGAACCCTCTTTTTCCGAAGCCAGCCATAACATCTAAATATATGACTCTCATATTCCCTCTGCTCTAGCTGTATAAAGACTGACCATAAAGACATGTTCTGATTCACCTTATTTGACTATAGGCCATAAGGCCCCCACTCCAGAGAGGGTCCTGCCCACACCCAGAAGGAAGGAATGCTGGCTCAGAGACAACAAGGAGAATCCAGATAGAGAAGCCTTGCTAGGTTTCCCCACTCTGTCTATTAGCATTAGAGCCTAACCTTTTATCCAATCACGTTTCTATTGGCTGTCCCTACTTTGTTGAACCTCAGCATAAAAATGGGCAGTTTCCCCTGTATCTTTGGATCTTCATTCTGAAGGCTCCCAGAAATACATGGGAAATTAATTTGTATGCCTTTTCTCCTAGCAATCCATCTGCCTCATGTCACTGACTTTTCAGTGAACCTTAAGTGGGCCAAGGGCCTTGGTCCCCACACAGTGCAGGGTCACCCAGCAGCCCCCAAGAGCCAGGCCGGTCCGTGCAGGGCTCTGAGGGAGCAAACTAATGTGTCTCTGTCAGATGGCTAGGCTCTGTTGGCTAGCTCTTCAGACTCTTGGAAGCTCAGTTAGTTTAAGGCCTGGCCAAATCTAGAGCTTCTAGTAGTTCCCAGAACTAAACTGGAGTAACTAGAAGCAGAAAGGAAGGCACAGTTGGCTGGGCATGGTGACTCACACCTGTAATCCCAGAACTTTGGGAGGCTGAGGTGGGCAGATGGCTTGAGCCCAGGAGTTCAAGACCAGACCGGGCAACACAGTAAAACTCCATCTCTACTAAAAATAAAAAAATCAGCCAGGTGTGGTAGCACATTCCTGCAGTCCCAGCTACTCGGGTGGGAGGCTGAGGTAGGAGGATAGCTTGAATCCAGAAGTGAAGGTTCAGTGAGTTGAGATTGTGCCACTGTACTCCAGCCCCTAGCAATCTGGCAATCTGGGTGACAGTGAGATCTTGTCTAAAAAAAAAAAAAAAAAAAAAAAAAAAAAAAGGCAGAGTTCTCATCATCACCATAGCTAACCGGGAAGCCAGCTTGGCATATTCACATGCTGACATGCTACCAGGCCTCCAGGCTGATATTTTAGGGTCTCAGGCCATAGACGCGCCCCTTCTTCCATTTAGGAAGTATTTCAGGCTGAGGCTTGCACAGACAGTGGAGTGCTTTGCTGTGGCTCAGGGGCAGCCCACAGGACTCCTTCCCTCCTTCCCTCCTTTCTTCCTCTTCCCCTTCCCCTTCCCTTCTCCTTCCCTTCCTCTCCCTCCCTCTCTTTCCTCAGACACCTGCAGTTTCCAATTTGGTCACTAGAGGTCTCAGCAGGACAACGATTATCCTAGGAAAGGGCAAAGAAAGACCTGAAGAAGCCTGAAACCCACCCCTACTCCAAGCTGGCTGACTGTTGTTTGGGGGCTCTCCAGCAAAGGGAGAACTAAGGCAAGGAGCTCGTGACTCCTGCCTGCCTGCCCAGCATCCTCAGCAGGAAGACCAACTAGTCTTGTGTGGCTGCCCAAGGATGCCATTTTCCTCTTCAAACAGTGCTACAGTTATCACAGGAGAAGGGGTGGTAACACCAGGGCAGTGACAGCTGCCAAGGAGGGCCTGTAGTCCCCTTCCACTATCTCCATTATTTGAGGCTGCTTCCCTCAAATGACATGGTGGACTGGCATCTTTCAATCTTACGTGAAGTGCTGTGCAGAGGCAGCATCAAGGGTCCCCTTGGACAACCCTTCCAGCCAGATGTGCTGCCTCTCAGTCCCTTCTGCCAAAACTCTGGAGCTGAAATTCTATCCTGGTAATACTTTCTGAGGCCATAGCTTTTTGTGGTGCTATTTGTCCAGCAGCATTAGAACCTAAGACGTACACAAGAAATGATCCACCTTTGTGATTTTCCCTATTCAACCATAAGCTGTCCTGCTCCTCCCACCAGATTTTGAATCAGTGTCAGATTGAGGGAAGGCTGATGCAGACTAGATGTGTGATTTTGAAAAAAGTTGTGTTTTCGGCCAAACTTGATATATGAAAACCCGAATGAACCAAAATGTTAAATCAAGCGATGATTTCTTTGTTCTCCAAAAAAGATTCATCATAGCTGGGCACAGTGGCTCACTCCTGTAATCCCAGCACTTTGGGAGGCCAAGGCAGGTGGGTTACTTGAGGTCAGAAATTTGAGAGCAGCCTGGCCAACATGGCAAAACCTTGCCTCTATTAAAAAATACAAAATATTAGCTGGATGTGGTGACGCGTGCCTGTAGTCCCAGCTACTTGGGAGGCTGAGGCAGGAGAATCACTCAAACCCGGGAGTCAGAGGTTGCAGTGAGGTGAGATCACGCCATTTCACTCCAGACTGGGCAAAAGAGCAAGACTCCCTCTCCAAGAAGAAAAAAATCATCTTAAAAATGCCATTTACTTACCATGGAAAGAGAAAGCTCTGTAAAAAAAATGACATTGCATATTTGGTTAATATCTGTAATTCCATAATTTTATGTAAATGAAGGGTGCATCTCAAAACTCTGCTGAAAGCTGGCATGTGTGGATTTCTGTTTTTGCTTTATTGGCTTTCCAATTATTCTTGGACTACCTCAGAGACTTCCCTGGCCTTGTTAACTTGGTTAGCAATAGACTGAAAAGGAGAGAATGTAACCTTGTACACCTGCTGGGTCTGCTCAAGGTCCAGAGCTCTGATCAGTGGTATCTCAGGAAGGAGAGAAGTATACACTAGCCGGATAACCCCAAACTACTGAAACTAGCAGATTTGAGATGACCACACCGGATCTTGCCACATCTACCCGAGTTTGATAGGTCCATATAAAGGGGACAGGCTGCGTGCTCATCTGCACCTTCTCCTTCCTGCCCTTGTTCATCTTTAGTTAGTAACAGAAACCCACAAAGCACTTGCTCCTAGAGGCTGTCCCCGTTTGCAAAGCCTGACTATAACTTTTTTCATAATCCTACAGTGGAAAACGAATGTTGCCGGGAGGAAACTGCATGAAAAACAGCCTGAGGTTACTCAGCAAATTCAGCATCATGTACTTTTGAAATCAGCTGATTTCAAACTCATTTGACAGATGAGGAGCCCAAGGTCCCTAGAGGCATAGCAACATTCTTAAGTTCACCCAGATATTTCATGGCAGAGTCAGGACAGGGACCTGGGGTCCTTTCTTGGGATGTAGGCTCCTTCACTTTTAAAAAGCTCTCCTGGTAGTGTATAAGAGATTCTCTTCCAGAGAGAAATGAGCTGGGACATCACACCAAGAAAGATACCTTGATGGGAAGAGGAGGATTAAGTTTTAATCCAGGCTCTGTCCCCATCTTGGGCAAGTTACTTTCTCTCTTGAAACTTTGGCCATTTTCTATGAATTAAGGGATTTGGAGTAAAGGCTCCATCTCTAAAGACTCATCAGCTCTAGAATCCTGTTTCTAAATGACAGGTTGGGGGTCTCAGCACTGCAGGGGCTTGGGCAGTGCTCAGTCACATTTCATGAGAGCCCCTCTAATTTTATGTTCTTGTCATCTCTGGCAACTGACTTGGAAAGTTTCCTCCAAATTCCCATTTAACACACACTAGAAACTTCAGTGACAGTTCCAACCCCACAATCACAGTCAGGATCATATTTTAAATGTTCCAGGTATGCTCTTAGGCACAAATACCTCCTTTCCAATTTATTCTGTAAGTCGAACTTATCACATAATGAAATCACTCAGTTTGGAGATACAGTTAATGGAAAATGAAGGAACACCGTAAGGAATTGTGTGTGCCCACACATGTGTGTGTCTATGTGAACAGTATAATGAAAGGCCACTATAGTCCCTATCTGGCTTGAAACACCATTATTCTTTTTCCTTCGTAGTCACAGTTTTGTTCCACATATATATGTGTTTCCATCACATACCTATGTGTACACAGGGAACATAATAGATGAGAAGATGACCTTTTCTCTCCATGGCTCATTTTAGCTGTTACTTGGCACAATGGTGTTTACTCTCACTTAGCATTCACTCTACGGAGACTCCCTCAGCAGTGATCCCCCTAAGGGTGGTGGTCCTAGAGCACATTGCATAGCAAAGGCAAGGTTTGTACAGAGATGCCCACATGCGTGGGTCCACACTGTGTAGTGGTATGTTGCAGTGAGAGCGTGGACGCACGCCTAGAATCCTAAAAGCTGATCATCCAAGTGCTCATTGTCAGAGAACAAGAAGCAAAAGCATCCCCCAGGACTCCCCAGCTCCTTCCAGGGGAGGTGCCAGGCTGACAGCTGCAAGTGCCAGGGATTGTGGGAGAGAGAAGCACGAAAATAAAATCAGAAACAAAGACAGAAGATCCGTGGCTTGAAAGCGGCAGTTTCATGCGGCCCAAGGGCTAAGCGCTGAAAGCGGGAATCAGAGAACAGCAGAGAAAACATGCGGGAACGGAAGGCGGAAGCGCACACAACACAGCTGAACCCACGAAGCCATGCTCACACTTACATGGTGTGGTCTCACACTACCTTAGTTTGCCTTAAGCATTTCCATCATCTGAGAGTGTGGGAGGAAAAAACAGAACGGTTAAAGGTAAAATAAGTTAAGAGCTCACGCTTTGTTTTTTAAAGATTAAAACTAACAATGTCATTCCTGGTCATTCCTTGGTGATTCACAGTGAGGAAAATCATAGTTCTGAGAGCCAGACTGCCTGGTTCATACTTCAGTCCTGCTACTTGCTAGCTGTGGGACTGGGCAAGTGTCTTATCTTCCCCTGCCTCAGTTTCCTAATCGTAAAATGGGCTAATAGCAGCACTTACCTTATAACGTTGTGGTGAGGACGGAATGAATTACCGCATGGGAATACTCAGAGGCTAGGCACAGTGGCTCAAGCCTGTAATCCCAGCACTTTGGGAGGCTGAGGCAGATGAGTCATTTGAGGTCAGGAGTTTGAGACCAGCCTGACCAACATGGTGAAGCCCCGGTTTTACTAAAAATTGAAAATTTAGCTGGGCATGGTGGTGGGTGCCTGTAATCCCTGCTACACCAGAGTCTGAGGCAGGGAGAATTGCTTTAATTCAGGAGGCAAAGGTTGCAGTGAGCTGAGATCATGCCACTGCACTCCAGCTCGGGCGACAGTGAAATTTCATCTCAAAAAAAGAGAAAAGAAATACTTAGAATATCTCTATTATTCCATAAGCCCAAGGAAAGAATATTCCTAGTCAATACTAAGTATTATCTAAGAGTTAGATATTATTGTTGTTTTTATGCAATACCACCCAAAGGAGAGGAAAAAGAAGTGAAAGTCAAGGACTTAGAATTTTAGGACTTAGAGAATTTTACTCAATAAGAAAAATAAGAGAAAAAGACAAGAGTTAGAAACACACAGATTGAGCAATAGTTCCAAGTGTGTTCAACTTCTTTGAGGACATCATTTCACATTCTGGATTATCCTAAAGCAATTCAGAGTAGCTTTAAAAGAAAGATAAGTAAAAATCAATTGTACACACACAGATCAATTAGAACTCTAAAGCATGGTTCACGCTGGATGCTTCAAGGCTATGTACACATTCTCTGGTATTGTCCTGCCATGCTGTCATCTTGCATTTTCTCAATTGCCTCCATCTAGTACCTCACAGAGAATTGCTGAAAGGTGCCAGTGCATGGAAGGGGGTTTGGGGGTGATGGTGGTGTGAGTGCCAACTGGTTGATGAAGTCATGCAGGCAGGTGAACTTCTCTCCCCCATTCTTTCCCAGAATCATTTTCATTAGCTTTGCCCTCACTTGGCAGGATATTGTGGTCAAATGGAAGAATGGGACACTCAGTCTAAAAGGCACCTGCAAGCAAAATGCCCGTGGAGGACCTGGGTGTGAGTCTGCCTTTGCTGAGCATGCTCTGAGTCCCTAGTTGGTCAGCACCAGTGCCCGGTTAGTTCCTCACTTTTCCTCAAATTGAATCCCAGTCTCTTCACCTCCCGGTGGTGCATTTGCACACGTAGACGGGTCTATTGACACAGGTCATATTTAAAAGCGTGTAGCATTCCCTGAAACTCAAATTAATGGGTTGTCATCTCCTTCTGGACACCCAATTCCTTTCCCTCCAACACCTCCTATCTGACTGATAGCTTCTCATTTCCTGCTTCCCATCTGGCCCTCTTCTTACTTTTCTCTTTTGGATGCTTGTATTCATCACAGGCCCGAGATAGTTTTCAGAATAGAAGGTCCAGGCCTCTTCTCTAAGTTTCTTTCTGCTCCTTCTCACTTTTTCAAAGGCATGAATGACTGTGTTGGCTCTTTTCAGGATGTATTTGCATGAAGTGACTTGATTATATGAAGTTGGGTGTCAGAAACATCATTTCAAATGAGAAATGAAAAGTGACCTTGGAAGTTTTTAGCTGGTAGAATACAGAGAGGAAGAATGTTGAGTCCATTGGGTAACCTTGCCTAACTCACCTTTCCAGAAAGGGTGAGTCACAGACTGCCTTCGCTCCCTGAAACACAGAGGGCATAAATGTGGGCTCAGCTTCCATCAAGGTGCATTCTTCCACCACGAAGGTGGAGGAGTGTATGCTTATCTGTGAGTCTACACTGTTGTGGTCTGAGAAGACCTCTGCTCTGAGCAGGGTTTTAATCTGGATCATTAAAAAAATATGTACATGCACTCCAGAGTTGAATTCCCCAGCTGAGTAGCTGCCAGTTGGGCTGCAGGCTCCCAGAGTCTAGGCCTGGGTTTTTATTTCTTGGGCAGCCTCTCACTATGTCAAGTACAGCATGCCTCACGCTTCAGGTAGGGGTTAGGGCTTCCAGGAATGGCAGCTTTATTTGTCTGGCAGGGAGGTTGGCTTTTTAAAGACATAGTCTTAGATCTTTCCAATCACAGGTACTGTTTCAAGGACACAGATTATAGTGCTCATGCTCTGGAACACAGAGAGACACCTTGATCTGTTCAACACCTTTTTGAAGGGATGCTATTTATGTCATTGGAATGTTGCTCAGGCAAAAGTGCAAACAGGCAAAAGAGGCAGAAGATACTTAGAGAAGCAAAGACATTGTCAACCAGGAAAAGGAGGTATATTGAATTGATGTTTGCAGAAATAGAGACATTTAAACAGAATTATTAAGCAATTAACCAAATTATAACCAGACTAGAAAATACAAGATGATTTCACAGGAAATCATTTCAAATAAGTAATTATCTTGCCTTGGAATCATTATCTTGCATTTGGTTCCAAAACAGATGAAGAAGGCCATTATTTTACAGAAGAGATAGAGGCAGTTATGCTTTTTGTTTCGAGGAGACAAGCAATGCCACGTCTCCTGGAGCGTCAGTGAGCTCATCAGCCTGCAGGACTCCATCTGGAGGGCTGGAGTTCTCAATGCAGTGAAGACAGCCATGGCATCATCATCCCATACACTGTGAATTTTAGTAAAGAGTTCAATGGCAGTCACTTCTACGGTCTACTCTGGGTTCCAGGGCCCAATCCCCTCCCAAGGCAGGCCATGTATATTCTCAGGTGTAAGCTGTCAGGCTAGGTTTTGGTGGGTAGCCCATGTAGGGAAAAGCACCCCCTGCAAAAGGTTCTACCACTAGAGGAGGAGCTGATGTCTGAGTAACCTTGAGAGTATTTTGCTATGCTATGCTTAACTCATCAAAATCACTGATTTTTTTTTAAAGAGAGAGAGAGAGAGAGTGTGTGTGTGTGTGTGTGTGTGTGTGTGTGTATTGATCAGAACAGACATGCTGGTTATGGTAGTTGGGAATAGTTTAGAAACTAATTTTAATCCTCTATAAAAGTGCTCTCTAGGACAGATGAAATAGTCATGGTGGAGAAAGGTAGGGAGCAGAGAGAGAGAGAGAGAGAGAGGAGAGAGTGGGGAGAATGAGTGTGAGGAAGGGGAGGACAGGAAGTGGTTCCCACTGGATTTGCACCCTGATAGATAAAGCCTCATCCACCCTCTTTTATCTCTTCTCTTGCTTTCTCTGGTGTCAGGAGTGGAGAAACTATTTGCCTTGAGATCTCCTGAAACAATAGAGGAGCAATGAGGACCACATCAATAAAGCATAATTCTTTTGAGGGAGTATAAAATGCCCTACTCTCTTTTGGAATCAGTAAGGGGAAATATAAAACTCAAATAAATTGGTGCAAAAATTATTTTAAAGATCCTTCCGGTTTTATATTATAGCTAGTAAAAAGAGGCAGTTGAGAGGAGACAAGAGAGATAGAGAAAGCCAACAGGTAGTGAGATTCACAGAAGGAGCAAAAAAGAGATAAAAATGAAAGATCTGCGCACAGAAAGTCATACATGGGAAAGCAGACATGTGATGGCTTAGGGACAGCCACATACAGGTACCCCCAAAGACACACACACACACACACACACACACACACACCCCACATAATGCATTGTAATACATATTGACTTGAATCAGTATCATTGTTTGATCATCATTCCATTTTCCACAGACACAAACAAGGATGCAATGTCCTGATCCATACCCCTAGGATGCAGAAAATCACTCGAGGTGAAGATGGGCTTTATGCAGAACGTGGACTGCAGGCCAATGAGGAAGGTTCCGTCTTAGCTACATAGCCACATCTCATGAAAAACCTCTTCTGGGTCTCCCTGACCCCTGAAAATGATCCCTGGGATCATAGGGGTCATATTCCAATTAAGGCAACTGGATGTACTTTTTGTGCATTTTTATATAAGATGGGAGAGGATTTCTTAGGGAAAAGGAAGATCAATGCCCCTACCAAAAGGCAGGCGAAGCTTGCTGGCACCATGCATGTGTGTGGGTGAAGCACACTTTCCTCTGTGCTATGAGCCCACAAACAGGCCTTTTGCCATCATTTTCACCATATTGGTGAACTTTTGTTTTTTTTGTTTTTTTTTTTTGAGTTAAGAGTCTCACTCTCTCACCCAGACTGGAGTACACTGGTGCGACTTGGCTCACTGCAACCTCTGCCTCCTGGGTTCAAGTGATTCTCCTGCCTCAGCCTCCTGAGTAGCTGGGATTACAAGCACCTGCCACCACACCCAACTAATTTTTGTATTTTTAGTAGAGACAGGGTCTCACCATGTTGACCAGATTGATCTCAAACTCATGACCTCGTGATCAGCCCGCCTCAGCCTCCAAAAGTGCTGGGATTGTAGGCATGAGCCACCATGCCTGGCCATGTTGGAGAACTTTGACTGTTCACAGAGCTCACTAAGTATAAGAATCACTCATTATGGTGGATTAACTAATAAACTGAGATTTCATTTCATGAGCTTATTTATTATACCACAAATGTTAAAAAAGACAACCTGTATGTTTCTATTTGATTTATTCAAACTCGAATGAACCGTGGTCTCATTTATGTAGAGTGTTAGAAAAACCACCAAAATGTCCTTTTGAGTATTTTTATTTGGATGGTTTTCACTAAGCCCTGGGAATTTGGGTTCTATAGTTTAATTTCTCACTTCCTAGGTACTAGTAGATAATAGGTAGAATGCTGAGTACTGACTGATTTTCCTTCAAATGCACCACCTCCTGGATATTTGGTGTTCAGTGGTGGAGGGTAGCAATAAAAAGAACAGAAATGAAGGAAACTGGAAGTGGTGGCTCCTGCCTATAATCCCAGCACCTTGGGAGACCAAGGTAGGAGGAACACTTGAGCTCAGGAGTTCAAGACTAGCCTAGGCAACAAGGCCCCTGTCTCTACAAAAAAAAGAAAAGGAAAAAGAAAATTAGCATGGTGGCCTGTGCCAGTAAAGAATTCCCAGCTATTCTGGAGGCTGAGGCAGGAGAGGATTGCTTAAACGTGTGAGATTGAGGGTGTAATGAGTCATGATTGTGCCACTGTGCTCCAGCCTGGGTGACAGAGTGAGACCCTGTCTCAACAAAAAAATAAAAATAAAAAAAAGAAAACCCACAAGAAAAAACAAAAAAAGAAATGAGAGTCCTTGAGAAAATGATTTTTAATTGAGAGGCCTTTCAGAGAAGGAATACAAGATAGCGTTGTAATTTAGTATTAGAATCAAAGAAGTCTAGGGCTGGATGTGACCTTGGTAATCTTCCAGTCTATATTTTATATTTTATTATTAATTATAATTGTCAATACTAATAATAATTATTAATGTTAATTATTGATTAATAATATTAATTATCCAGTCAACTTGCTTCATTTTGTAGATTAGGAAAGAACTCAGGGGACAGGTGAGAGCCTGTTAGGGACAGAATTAGTGGTAGACCTCTTGACTTACATGCCAGGACCACCCACCATACTGTTTCCCATGTTTAATAGAAGAACAAAGTTTCCTAAGCAATACACCCATCAGGTAATATGAGTAATACGTCCAACCTGCCCTCTGAGTACAGAGAGACTTAATATCTTTATAAGTAAGCATTACAGGTGTGATCCACTGTGCCCAGCCAGAAGTGTTAATTTAATTTTTTTCTTTCTTATTTATTTATTTTATTATTATTTTTAAATATATATATATTTTATTGCTCTTTAGGTTCTGGGGTACATGTAAAGAACATGCAGGATTGTTGCATAGTTACATACACGGCAATGTGGTTTGCTGCCTCCATCCCCATCACCTATATCTGGCCTTACTCCCCATGTTATCCCTCCCTATTCCCTACCCCCCACTGTCCCTCCCCTAGTCTCTCCCAGAGACCTCAGTGTGTAATGCTCCCCTCCCTGTGTCCATGTGTTGTCATTGTTCAACACTCCCCTATGAGTGAGAACATGCGGTGTTGATTTTGTATTCTTGTGTCAGTTTGCTGAGAATGATGGTTTCCAGGTTCATCCATGTCCCTACAAAGGATGTGAACTCATCGTTTTTTTATGGCTGCATAATATTCCATGGTGTATATGTGACACATTTTCCCTGTCCAGTCTGTCATCAATGGGCATTTGGGTTGGTTCCAAGTCTTCGGTATTGTAAACAGTGCTGCAATGAACATATGTGTGCAGGTGTCTTTATAATAGAATGATTTATAATCCTTTGGATATATACCCAGTAATGGGATTGCTGGGTCAAATGGAATTTCTATTTCTAGGTTCTTGAGGAATCACCACACTGTCTTCCACAATGGTTGAACTAATTTACACTCCCACCAACAGTGTAAAAGTGTTCCTATTTCTCCACATCCTCTCCAGCATTTGTTGTCTCCAGATTTTTTAATGATCACCATTCTAACTGGCATGAGATGGTATCTCAATGTGGTTTTGATTTGCATTTCTATAATGACCAGTGATGATGAGCATTTTTTCATATGTTTGTTGGCTTCGTATATGTCTTCTTTTGAAAAGTGTCTGTTCATATCCTTCACCCACTTTTGAATGGGTTTGTTTCTTTTTTTTCTTATAAATCTGGTTGAGTTCCTTGTAGATTTTGGATATAAGTCCTTTGTCAGATGGGTAGATTGCAAAAATTTTTTCCCATTCTGTTGGTTGCTGGTCCACTCTAATGATTGTTTCTTTTGCTGTACAGAAGCTGTGGAGTTTGATTAGATCCCATGTGTCTATTTTGGCTTTTGTTGCTAATGCTTTTGGTGTTTTGGTCATGAAGTTCTTGCTTGTGCCTATGTCATGAATGGTTTTGCCTAGGTTTTCTTCTAGGGTTTTTAAAGTGTTAGGTCTTATGTTTAAGTCTTTGATTCATCTGGAGTTAATTTTAGTGTAAGGAGTCAGGAAGGGGTCCAGTTTCTGCTTTCTGCACATGGCTAGCCAGTTTTCCCAACACCATTTATTAAACAGGGAATCCTTTCCCCATTGCTTGTTTTTGTCAGGTTTGTCAAAGATCAGATGCTTGTAGATGTGTGGCTTTGCCTCCGAAGCCTCTGTTCCATTCCATTGGTCTATATCTCTATTTTGGTATCAATATCATCCTGTTTTGATTACTGTAGCCTTGTAGCATAGTTTGAAGTCAGGTAGCATGATGCCTCCAGCTTTGTTCTTTTGCTTAGAATTGACTTGGCTATGTGGGCTCTCTTTTTGTTCCATATGAAGTTTAAGGTGGTTTTTTCCAGTTCTGTGAAGAAGGTCATTGGTAGCTTGATAGGGATAGCATTGAATCTATAAATTACTTTGGGCAGTATGGCCGTTTTCACGATATTGATTCTTCCTAACCATGAGCATGGACTGTTTCTCCATCTGTTTGTGTCCTCTCTTATTTCATTGAGCAGTGGTTTGTAGTTTTCCTTGAAGAGGTCCTTTACATCCTTTGTTAGTTGTATTCCTAGGTATTTTATTCTCTTTGTAGCAGTTGTGAATGGCAGTTTGTTCTTGATTTGGCTCTCTTTAAGTCTGTTATTGGTGTATAGGAATGCTTGTGATTTTTGCACATTGATTTTGTATCCTGAGACTGCTGAAGTTGCTTGTCAGTTTAAGGAGATTTTTGACTGAGACGATGGGGTCTTCTAAATATACAAGCATGTAGTCTGCAAATAGAGACAATTTGACTTCCTCCTTTCCTAATTGAATACCCTTTATTTCTTTTTCTTGCCTGATTGCTCTGGCTAGAACTTCCAATACTATATTGAATAGGAGTGGTGATAGAGGGCATCCTTGTCTAGTGCCAGATTTCAATGGGAATGCTTCCAGTTTTTGCCCAATCAGTATGATATTGGCTGTGGGTTTGTTGTAAATAGCTTTTATTATTTTGAGATACGTTCCATCAATACCTAGTTTATTGAGAGTTTTTAGCATAAAGGGCTGTTGAATTTTGTCGAAGGCCTTCTCTGCATCTATTGATATAATCATGTGGTTTTTGTCTTTGGTTCTGTTTATGTGGTGAATTATGTTTACAGACTTGCCTATGTTGAACCAGCCTTGCATCCCCGGGATGAATCCTACTTGATCATAATGGATAAGCTTTTTGATGTGCTGTTGCAATCGGTTTGCCAGTATTTTATTGAAGATTTTTGCATCTATGTTCATCATGGATATTGACCTGAAGTTTTCTTTTCTCGTTGAGTCTGTTAGGTTTTGGTATCAGGATGATGCTGGTCTCATAAAATGATTTGGGAAGGATTCACTCTTTTTGGATTGTTTGGAATAGTTTCAGAAGGAGTGGTACCAGCTCCTCTTTGTATGTCTGGTAGAATTTGACTGTGAACCCATCAGGACCTGGGCTTTTTTTGGTTGGCAGGCAATTAATTGCTGTCTCAACTTCAGCCCTTGTTATTGGTCTATTCAGGGTTTTGACTTCTTCCTGGTTTAAGCTTGGGAGGGTGCAAATGTCCAGGAATTTATTTATTTCTTCCAGGCTCACTGATTTATGTGCATAGAGTTGTTTGTAGTAATCTCTGATGGTGGTTTGAATTTCTGTGGAATCTGTGGTGATATCCCCTTTATCATTTTTTATTGCATCTATTTGATTCTTCTCTCTTTTCTTTTTTATTAATCTGGCTAGTGATCTGTCTATTTTGTTGATCTTTTCAAAAAACCAGCTCCTGGATTTATTGATTTTTTGAAGGTTTTTTTTTTTTGTGTCTCTATATCCTTCAGTTCTGCTTTGATCTTAGTTATTTCTTGTCTTCTGCTAGGTTTTGAGATTTTTTGATCTTGCTCCTCTAGCTCTTTCAATTTTGATGATAGGTGTTAATTTTAAATCTTTCCTTGCTGCTCATGTGGGCATTTATTGCTATAAATTTTCCTCTAGACACTGCTTTAAATGTGTCCCAGAGATTCTGGTATGTTGTGTCTTTGTTCTCGTTGTTTTTGAAGAACATCTTTATTTCTGTCTTCACGTCATTGTTTATGCAGTCAACATTCAAGAGCCAGTTGCTCAGTTTCCATGAAGTTGTGCAGTTCTGAGTTAGTTTCTGAATTCTGAGTTCTAATTTGATTGCACTGTGGTCTGAGAGACTGTTATGATTTCCATTCTTTTGCATTTGCTGAGGAGTGACTTACTTCCAACTATGTGGTCAATTTTAGAATAGATCTGATATGGTGCTGAGAAGAATGTATATTCTATGGATTTGGGGTGGAGAGTTCTGTAAATGTCTATTAGGTTTGCTTGGTCCAGGTCTGAGTTCAAGTCCTGGATATCCTTGTTAATTTTCTGTCTTGTTGATCTGTCTAATATTGACAGTGGAGTGTTAAAGTCTCCCATTATGATTGTATGGGAGTCTTTGTAGGTCGTTAAGAACTTGCTTTATGTATCTGGGTGCTCCTTTATTGGGTGCATATATATTTAGGATCATTAGCTCTTCTTGTTGCATTGATCCTTTTACCCTTATGTAATGCCCTTCTTTGTCTCTTTTTGATCTTTGTTGGTTTAAAGTCTATTTTATCAGAGACTAGGATTGCAACTCCTGCTTTTTTTTGCTCTCCATTTGCTCGGTAGATCTTCCTCCTTCCCTTTATTTTGAGCCTTTGTGTATCCTTGCATGTGAAATGGGTTTCCTGGATATAGCACACTGATGAGTTTTGACTTTTTATCCAATTTGTCAGTCTGTGTCTTTTGATTGGGGCATTTAGCCCATTTACGTTTAAGGTTAATATTGTTATGTGTGAATTTGATCCTGCCATTTTGATGCTAGCTGGTTGTTTTGCCCATTAGTTGGCACAGTTTCTTCATTGTGTTGATGCTCTTTACCATTTGGTATGTTTTTGGAGTGGCTGGTACTGCTTGTTCCTTTCTATGTTTAGTGCTTCTTTCAGGAGCTCTTATAAAGCAGGCCTGGTGGTGATGAAATCTCTGAGCAATTGCTTGTTCGTAAAGGATTTTATTTCTCCCTTGCTTATGAAGCTTAGTTTGGCTGGATATGAGATTCTAGGTTGAAAGTTCTTTTCTTTAAGGATGCTGAATATCAGCCCCTACTCTCTTCTGGCTTATAGGGTTTCTGCTGAGAGATCTGCTGTGAGTCTGATGGGCTTCCCTTGTGGGTAACCCGACTTTTCTCTCTGGTTGCTCTTAGCATTTTTTCCTTCATTTCAACCCTGGTGAATCTGACGGTTATGTGCCTTGGGGTGCTCTTCTTGAGGAATATCTTTGTGGTGTTCTCTGTATTTCCTGGACTTGAATGGTGGCCTGGCTTGCTAGATTGGGGAAGTTCTTCTGGATAATATCCTGAAGAGTGTTTTCCAGCTTGGATTCATTCTCTCCATCACATTCTGGTACAGCTATCAAATGTAGATTAGGTCTTCTCACTTAATCCCATATTTCTTGAAGGCTTTGTTCATTTCTTTTTACTCTTTTTAATCTAATCTTGCCTTCTCGTTTTATTTCATTGAGTTGATCTTCAATCTCTGATATCCTTTCTTCTGCTTGGTCAATTCAGCTGTTGAAACTTGTGTATGCTTCGTGAAGTTCTCGTGTTGTGTTTTTCAGCTCCATCAATTCACTTATATTCCTCTCTAAGTTGTTTATTCTCTTTAGCATTTTGTGAAACCTTTTTTCAAGGTTCATAGTTCCTTTGCATTGGGTTAGAACATGTTCTTTTAGATTAGAGTACTTTGTTATTACTCACCTTCTGGAGCCTGTTTCTGTCAATTCGTCAGACTTGTTCTCTATCCAGCCTTGTTCCCTTGCTGGTGAGGAGTTGTGATCCCTTGGAGGAGGAGAGGCATTCTGGTTTTGGGTGTTTTCATCCTTTTTGTGCTGGTTTCTTCCCATCTTTGTGAATTTATCTACCTGCGGTTTTTGTAGTTGGTGACTTTCAGATGGGGTCTCTGAGTGGACATCCTGTTTGTTGATGATGAAGTTATTTCCTTCTGTTTCTTAGTTTTCCTTCTAACAGTCAGGCCCCTCTGCTGTAGGACAACTGGAGGTCCACTTCAGGCCCTGCTTGCCTGGGGATCACCTGCAGTGGCTGCAGAATAGTAAGGGTTTCTGCAAGTTTCTTCTTCTGTTATCTTTGTCCCAGAAGGATACCCGCCAGATGTCAGCCTGAGCTCTCCTTTATGAGGTGTCTCTTTGGATATATGGGGGTTGGGGAGCTTCTTGAGGAGACAGTCTGTCCCTTATAGGAGCTCAGGTGCTGAGCTGTGAGCTCCATTGTTCCGTTCACAGCTGCTGGGCAGGTACGTTTAAGTCTGCTGCAGCGGAACTCATAACTGCCTTTTTTTCCAGGTGCTCTGTTCCGGGAAGGGGGGGCTCTACTTATAAGTTCCTGTCATGCTGGTGCCTTTTTTCAGAGATGCCCTGCCCAGTGAGGAGGTAGCCTAGTCACAGTCTGCCAGCAGAGGTGTTGCTGAGCTGCTATGGGCTCTACCCAGCTGCTGTGTTTACTTCCTTGCAGTTTTGTTTGTAGGGGTATAGTTAGAACTGCCTCGGTAATGGTGGTCTGCCTCAGTAATGACGGACTGTCTCTGTAATGGTGGACTGCCTTGGTAATGGCGGATTGCTTCGGTAATGGTTGACTGTGTTGGTAATGGCGGACTGCCTCAGTAATGGCGGACACCCTTCCCCCCACAGAGCTGGACCATCCCGGGTCCAGCTGTGCTTGCTGTGAAACTCTCAGTCCAGAGTGTTTCAGATTTCTGGTCTTTGTCAGGGTGGGACTGGCCAAGCCAGAACACCTGGCTCCCTGTGTCAGTCCCCCTTTTTTTAGTTGAACGGGTGACTCTGTCTCCCAGATGTTCCAGTTACCAGTTGAAACGGTGCCCAGATTTGTGTGTGGAGACTGCTGCGCTGGCTGAAACAGCCACACTGGAGACTTGTGGTGCTTTTTTGCCTGGGAATTTTCTGGTCTGTGGGCAGTAAAAATTCATTTGGAAATGCGGTGATCACTCACTCTCTGCATTTTTACTGGGAACTGCAATCCAGAGCTGTTCCTATTTGGCCATCTTGGATCACTCCTCTTTTTTTCTTTTTAAGCCAGAGTCTTGCTCTGTTGTCCAGGCTGGAGTGCAGTGGTGTGATCTTGGCTCACTGCAATCTCCACTTCCTGGGTTCAAATGATTCTTGTGCCTCAGCCTCCCAAGTAGCTGGGATTACAGGTGTTCATGACCTTGCTGGTTAATTTTTTGTATTTTCAGTAGAGATGAGGGTTTCGCCACATTGGTCAGGCTGGTCTTGAACTCCTGACGTCAAGTGATCTGCCCACCTTGGCCTCCCAATGTGCTGGGATTACAGGCATGACCCACTATTCCTGGCCCCCAAATTGCGAATTTTATAACATAAAAGAAATTCAGGTTTCCAATCTGCCATATAGGTGGGAACCTTCAGGATTTCAGAAATGGAATTCTGTTGGCTGAAATGCACTTTAAACACCTCAGCTGGCCTTGAAGGTTAGTTAAGTTCCCTGTTTTACAATCTTGCCAATTTAACACTGCCATCCTATCCTCCCTCTGGGGTGACAGGTGGCTAAAATCACATTTAGATTTTCCTCCGAGGGGAAATTTCTCTCTCCTTGACAGTCTCACTGTTCTGTGCCTCACGGCCTACTAGGAACCTGCAGGGAGCTCCCCTTGGGAGTGTCTCTTCTTTGTCTAACTGCTTTCATCTACTCTGGGGTCAGAATATTCCTTTTCTTAAGAATTCATTCCTGGTGGAAATGTTAGCATGTTAGAATGTATTCTGGGCTCTTTCAACATTGTTTCTGTTTTTGCTTTAGATATTACTGAAAATGAGTTTTTTAAAAATGAAATGAGTCCTGGTACTTACTACATTATTTTGGTTAAAAAAATGAAGCGATGTTTCTCTATGCTTGCACATTCCAACACAGCAGTCCTAGTCACATGTGGCTATTTAAATTAATTAAAATAAAATACAATTAAAAATTCAGTTCCTCAATTTCACTGGACACATTTAAAGCACTCAAAAGCCACATGTGTCTAGGGTATGAAACTGGACAGAGCAGATATAGAACATTTTCATCATCATTTTGCAAGACAGTGCTGCTTTATAACACTTACTATGCTTTAGTAAAAATTGAAAGCAAGCTGTGCACTTTGCTCTACAAGCCAGATTCTGAAAAAGATCAATGAAACATAAATATGTACTACAGTCAAAACCCATCTATAAAATAATTAATAAACAATACAGTTGAAATTCTGAGTGTCTTTATGTTCAAGTCAGCCACACATAGCCTTATCACTTAATTTAGATTCTAATGAAATCAGACTTTATTTAAATGAAGATAGAACTGACTTTCACTCCAGTGGTAGTCCTTCTCAATGGAGGTATATATGTAGGGTTGGGAGTGGAGATGGAAGTACATGGGGAAATGTATCAGAAACACCTGAGAACCTGCACAGACATAGCCATTTCCTCCCTACCCAGATAGCATTGGAATTAGGGAGGGCAGATGTGGCATAAATAACTTCTGTTTTTTGAAAAAGTTCCTCAGATGGTTCTCATGTATCTTTCCCACCCCCATTCCTCCAGTTGAGAACCAAAAGAATGGCTAATCGCAGAATGGCAAGGGCCACTGAGGTAAGTTAAGCACGTAAATCCTTATTTAGGTTAAGCTCTGATTACTGGGGCTGGTTTCATGAGCAATTCTGTACTAAGTCTAAGTAGAGTGGGTAAGACTTCTGGTTAACAAGGTTATATTATTTCTCTAGAGCAGTATGGGAAAATATTGAAGGCATGCTAGCATTAAACATTTATTTGTTCAAGAATCACTTACTGAGCATCTAATAATGTCTGTCAAACACTGTGATAAGTATTGTGGAATATGGTAAAATAAGTAAGCAAGGGCACTGGAATGTGGCAGCTAAATTACTGTGTGGGCTTTGAGTTAGCCTGGGTTTAAAGTTGGTGCTTTCTATAGGGTGCAGTGCATACTGCTCCAGTGATGGCTGCATCAAAATCTCACAAATCACCACTAAAGAACTTGCTCATGTAACCAACCACCACATGTTCCCCGATAACCTACGGAAATAATAATAAAAAGTTGATGCTTTCTAGCTGCATGTCTTCAGGCAAACTACTCAACCTCTTCAAGGTTCAGTGTCTTGCATTAAATTGGGGATAATATTAGCACTTACTTCATGGGGTTATTAATGAAGGTTGAATAATACATATGGAAGATTTAGTACAATTTAGTGACTACAACATTACTAAAGGGTATACAGTTTAGTGCGGAAGATAAATCCACTTAAACTACACTCCTCCTCACTACAGATGTCTGGTTCAGTTGATAATGAAAAGGTGCTAAAGAAGTCAAAGGTGTAGGTTTGATCCCTGTGTGTGGTCCAATCAGCTCTAGGGTAGACCAGATGTCTCTGCTCTTAGCCCTGCCATTCCACAAATGTGGCCAGTAGGGAATCAGGGTAATGGCACAAGGACCATCAAACATGAGAGCTAAGATTGATCCAGGATGAAGTCATCCAAGGTCCTTCCTTTAGAGACAAGTAGACTAAGTTTCAGGATCGAAGTACCTTGCCAAACTTTAAACACAACCCAATTCCCTGCCCAGTGTTCACTGTGCACACGTTGAATATATGGAACAGAGCTCTTCATCACCACAAAATATTACTAAAGATCCTTATCTTACTATCATCTGGCCGTGGGATTATTTTCAAACACATTTTCATTAGCTTCAGAACCCAGACACAAGACTGGGTGCCATTTTCATTTATCATCAGAGATAAATTGACATCCTACAAACCATAGCTCCTAGGGGCAACTCTATGTAGACAAACAAACTACAGTAACCAAATATTCTTGAGATTTAGTTGTTGTACATCCCAAAAGTTAACCTGGCTCATCTCTGCTCAGCAGGGGTAAATCCTTCAACTGTGAAATATCAGAATGAGTAGCAGATCACAGTGAAAAATAGAGTGCCAGAATGTAGGACCCAATTTTCATGGCACCATAACTCTGACATGATTTTTCTTAGACTTTAATTCTCAGGGCAGATGGTCAACTTTTGCTTCCATCACTGCTTTCATCCTGTTGCTTCCTAAAAGCACAAATGGTGAAAGAACAGTAGGCTTTTTAGATGAGAGTGTGATGGCTTCTTGGTTGTTTTTTCTGCGTGGCTGTGTGGGATAGCTTCTTCCAAAGACAGTAAGTGCCTCAGCATATGGGGCTAGCATACCTAGTGACAATACAAGAAATAGACAAGATGGAGTATCTTTAAAGATGGAAATCAGATGTCCCTCCCTGTTCACAAGCCTTCAGTGGTTTCCATCACAGAGTAGAATACAAGCTCCTTTCACTGGCATATACGGCCTATAGGACTGGGCTCTTGTCTGCCTCTCCAGCTCCATTTCACACCACTCTCTATCGACCGGTCAGTCTGGCCTCCTTCCTGATTCTCCTTTCCACCTTAGGATCTTTGCATGTGCTCTTCGCTTCTCCTAGAATTCTTTCTTTCTTAATGTTGTTGGGTCAGTTTCTCTGCATGTCAGCTTGAATGTCAGATCCTCAAAGGCCTTCCCTGAACATACAACCAAGGGTAGCTACTTGGTCACTATTTAGCATACTACCCAGGATAAATTCTCTACATAGCACTTTATACTTTCTAATATTTTCTTGCCTTTTACGTTTATTTATTTTCTGTCTCCTCCCATTCTTGGCAACGGGAGGGAGAGCCGTAGGACAAATACCTAAAGCACGTGGGGGCTTAAAACCAAGGTGACAGGTTGATCGGTGCAGCAAACCACCATGGCATATGTATACCTATGTAACAAACCTGCGTGTTCTCCACATGTATCCCAGAACTGAAAGTAAAATAAAAAAATAATAATTTAACGTGTAGCTCAATATGCAACAATGATAAAATACATCATATGAAATGAGCCATTTTCAGTATGAAGAATTTGATACAATTTTTGTAAAAACAGATTCTATGTGTATTTACATATATTTGTATTCATAGAGAATAAATTATAAATGGCTTCATCTAAAAAAAAGAAAGTTCTGGGCAACAGGAATTTTGTCTACTTAGTTTGCCATCTCCTAGAACTGCCTAGCACATAGTAGGTGCTCAATAAATATTTACTGAGTGAAATGAATAGAGGAAGGTTCTGTCTCTCTAAAGAACCGTGACTAATACACTAACCTCCGCTTCCCAGGTTCAAGTGATTCTCCTGCCTCAGCCTCCCGAAAAGCTGAGACTACAGGCATGTGCCACCATGCCTGGCTGTTTTGTATTTTTAGTAGAGACACGGTTTCACCATGTTGGCCAGGCTTGGTCTCGAACTTCTGACCTCAAGTGATTCACCCACCTCAGCCTCCCAAAGTGTTGGGAACAGGAGTGAGCCACTGTGCCTGACTGAGGACTGAATTATTCTAACCATCTGGTTTGACATTTGCATCAAGTAGAAATATAAAAAAAGAAAAGAAAAGAAATATCAAACAGAGAGATCCTAAGACAAGGGGGTGAGCCATGGCAGGGTAAGAGCTATTTGAAGTGGATGAAGGAGTACTCTCAACAAGAAACAACAGAATGAAAGAAATGCTTTAGGACTCAACTTGCTAGGTTAAATATACTTTACAGGAGTATTATGCAATGACACATTTGGACAGAATGAACATTGGTTATGAAAAAATCCTCTGTTGTATGCACTTAAATCCTATAAACAAGAGCCACTGAATGTGTATCTGGGAACAAAACCTGGTCCTTCATAGTTAGTTGTTTTCTTTATGTTTAATAGAGGATGTGATGCTTGGCATATTAATCTTGTCTGATAGACTGATAGACAATACAACCAACCTTAGATTTTTCCACCATAAAGGGACAATGACAATTATCTGGTGCATCTAAACTCCCAAATATTCCAGTCTGTCTTCTGCATCAAGCCCTTTTAACAAAACTGAAAAATAGCAAAGGCTAATGCTGACTTCTGTGAGTTTCATTCCATTTTAAAGTTTTCTCACTATTCCAGCTTGGGTCAGGAAAATAGAAGAAGCAAGGAGGTTGCAAAATTTTATATAGTACCCACATCATCACTCACCAAATGATTGTAGGACTAAGCAGGGAAAGTGGCTACTGAATGCCAGGCATTGCCTTACACCATCTTATTCTCTTGTTAAGACACTGGGGAAGGCAGGTATTATTAACCCTCCTTTTACAGATGAAACAATGAGTCCCAAAGGTTTCAGTCACTAACCAAAGTCACCCAAATAATAAGCAGTAGTGCAGGTTTGGTGGGGATTCAAATAGAAGTCTAGCTCCCAAAACAACACTCTATCTAGAATCCCACATGTATTGTATGGTATTTTGAAGCATTTTTTGAAGCATCTTTTTTTGTGAAGCAGGAAAATCCCCACTGCATCTTTATTTTTCAAATGAGAAAACTATGCTACAGGGAAACTCTCAGAGAATCTGTAAATCTTACTGTGGTGTCTGATGGTTTGGTGTAACAAGGGTAGGTGTGGGTAAAGAAGGGGTGGGCGAGGGCATTCTGGAGGAGGGGGGCTGCAGGCCCACCGTGGAAATGAGTAACTCTATTTTCTCTTCTGAAACAAGATACAGTTACACATGAATTGACACATATAGTTCCAGGCTGTAAATGTTGCTCGTTGCTTGGTCTTTTGAAATTTTTAACTTTTCCTTCAAAACAAACAAACTCAGTTTTTCTTAAGAAAAAAAAGTACAGAAAAGTTTTGAGCTCACGACCGAATTGAATTTTCCAGCAATTAGGGCAACAAAGAACTGCAAGAATGCATTTTAATCAAAAGTCTCTTTGGTTAATTTCACTATCATATTATGCATAGGTAACATTTTTTATTAAGAATAAAAGTGCAGCTGATGATATACTATTTTGATTAAGACAGTTTGGATAAGAATATAATTTTTAATTTGTAAAGGTGAATGTGGTCACAGAGTGAAATGATCAATTTCTAGCTATACATGTTTTATGAGTTTAGGAAAAACATTTTCAAAAGAAGAATTTTCTTATTCTTTCTAGTCCTTTTCCAAGGTAGAGTCACCTTGTCACTTTTGTGGTCCAATAAGTTACCTTTTGCAAGTGAAACTGGGTGTTATTAACAATTATGTCAAGCCAGCAGGTGTAAACCAACCAGGACTGCCCCAGGTAAAAGAAGATGAATACCCATCCTATCCAAAGGGAAGCCACCTTTTCTTCTTCTATATGATACATGAGAAGCCCAGCAATCCCTTTTAAAAGGCAGCTATGACCTCTAACACTCTCCACTGCAGGAGTAGGTCCTTTTACTTTTCTTCTACTCTCTTCCTTTATATGCCCCCACTTCTGCCTCCCTCTGATGGAGGGCAAGCCAGCCTGAGGGCCCTTGGTCAGGGAGAGTGGCACCTCACGGGAGGCTCTTAATGGGGGTGTGCTGTCTCCTCTGGAAGTGAGGGCTGGGTTGAAGTCCTGGGGCCAGGATTAGACCAAACCACAGTCTGAGCCTCATAAGTATGGGCTTTGGGAGTCAGTATGTTTTGGGGAATCTTTTTTTTTTTGAGAGGTAGTCTTACTCTGTTGCCCAGGATGGAGTCCAGTGGCATGATCTTGGCTCACTGCAGCCTCCGTCTCCTGGGCCCAAGTGATTCTCCTGCTGCAGCCTCCTGAGTAGCTGGGATTACAGGTGTGCACCACCATGCCTGGCTAATTTTTGTATTTTTAGTGGAGATGGGGTTTCACCATGTTGGTCAGGCTGGTCTTGAACTCCTGACCTCAAGTGATCCACCTGCTTCTGCCTCCCAAAGTGCTAGGATTGCAGGTGTGAGCCACCGCCCCCAGCCATGTTTTGAGGACTCTGTTTTCCTCTTACCTTCCCACTGATGCCATTTGTCTGGTTGACCTCTTCAGCTGCTCTGGCATGGGAGGAGTCTTCGCCCCACTCCTGAGGTTGGAGAATAAGAGGGCTGGCTGGCTGTGCTCAGCTGAGGATCCCTGGTTGCCTTCCCCCTCCACCCCAATGGGGAAGGGCTGTCAGGCCAGTATCTCCTGGGTACAAATCCTATATCCCCAGCACGCTGCCCCTTGGCTAGAATAACATTTGGGCATCTGGGTCTCTTGGTTTCAGACAAAAGGCCAGAGGAGGGGGCTGGATTTGAGTTACTGAGTTCTCTGCCTGCTGGGGCAGGAGCTCTCTCCTTTCCATCCTGTGAGGCTTCCTGCCTTGATCTTTTTTCCTGCGAATTCAGTGGGCAAGTACTACCCTCATGCTGGCCTGGGGAATTTGAGGTTGGTGGGGACAGAGACTCAGGAGACCTGCCTCTCTGTTCCTAAGGGCACCAAGGCCTAGGAAGGTTGACTGTGTCTTTCAAAGCATCTCACATATAGAGGCTGAGGCTGGGTGAGCCTTTGCTGAAAGAGTCCTCCATTGCCAATTTATGAGTCAGGCATGGCGGGAGTGAGCTGGAGAGGGTCCCAAACTAGGGAACTGACAGGGTTCTCTGTCTCCTCTTGGGTTGCCCACATCTGGCTCATTGTGACCATTACAACAGCCATAGCTGAAGAGGGATCTAGTCCACAGAAGAATGTTCAGGACTTGTGACAATACTGTATGACCTGGGGGCAGTCAGTCTGGTGCTGAACCTGACGAGCACAGGACAGCTGCTTTCATATATACAAAGGGCTGGAATAGGGTCCAGCCTCCTTTATGAGTTCCTCAGAGCAGTGGAGACCTCTGGACTGTGTTCCAGAGATGGGACAGGTCTTTTGAGGGAGTTCACATGGTGAGATGAACCAAGAATCTCCAAAATAACTTTTTTGCTTTTTTGAGAAAGTAGCAAGGATTTTTCTTACCAAAATAAGAGATCATAACAGAAGACACAAATAAATTAATTGTTCTGATAATTTTAGACTCCAGGCCCTCTCTATGGAAAGCTCAGCTTCTTATGCAGACAAGATACTATCCAGAACAAAAAACAGACGTTTGAGACCGTGTTTAAGTACCGAACATGTTCACGGTGAAGAGAAATAAAAAGGCAGTTTCTCTATGTCCTTTCCTCTGTAAGGTATGTGTTGTGTAAAAGTACGAGGCTCGTTTTGGTGGAAAATGTTTCTGAATAGAGAATTTTGAACTATTTCACCCTCCCCCTCACCAACAAAAATGTTTCATGCCATGACTTGAACTAGGAAATCAAAATAAGATGACACTGGTTTCACCAGAACCTTAAGACTATAATTTACTAAGTGTACCTACCATCTTCTTTACTTTAAAACAAACATCCATTTATTTATACCAAATCAGTAGACTGAATTTTCTCCCTTAGAAAGCTTTTAACCAAATTGGAGTTAAATTAATCTCATTTTAAAGTGCCAGAAAGGCTTTGCAAGACTAGTGTTTGTTCTGTGACATATAAAACAGGAGCTTGCCTCCCATAGCGCTGGCCTAAGAGGTACCACGTGAAGAACTGGCTTCAGGGCAGTGATCCATTCTATGCTACAATTTGCCAGTGCTCACAGTGATAGTGGTAAAAGAATCAAGAAGCCTGGGTTTTGGAGCAGCACAAACATTCTTTACCTAGTAAATGATAATCAAAGTTCTTGTCTAGAGTAAATGATGCAAAAATAGGTGATGAGATCCCCCATACATCACTGCAGAGATTATTTAGCCTAACTTTAAGGCAGTACAAAAGAGCTTCTTCCACACAAGGGCATCCTTTGCATGAATATTTCTTAAAAAACGATTATGTCTCCAGCTCTAGCCTCAGTTTAACATGCCTTTCTAAAAAAATTTCTTTTTTTTAAATGTTAGAACCAAGGTAAAAAAGGAGTGGGGTGCAAGAAACCCTCTTTCCAGAGTCACCAGAGTAGCGAGAGCTCTAGAAGCCAGTGGGAGTGAGTACATTCAAAACACAGGGTTTGAGATTACGGGTCAATGATGGCTGTTTCCTCCCTTCCGTAACTGGGCCGTCCATCTTGGGCAGCTTCAGGGTTGTGATGGGTCTTCAGCCATTTGGGTGGCTTGGACACAGATCAGTTCCATTGGAGAGGGTTTCTGGGTTCCTCAGTAGGCCTGAGTGGCAAAACTTGCCAAATCATACTTCTGGAGGGATCTTGATTCAAAGGGGCTCCATTTAGCTGATGAATTTCTGTTCTTATCCCTCCTTTCAGAATGCACAGTGCTAGGATTGGGTCAGGTAAGGCTGTGGAAGAACCGGAGGTGAAGCAGCCTTTGGGCCTCTGCTTAGGGGAAGAATGAGGGATGCTGCTTAGGGTGGACTGGGCTGATGCAGGCTGCTTCTCTTCTTTTGTTATCTCTCTACTATGTGGCTTTAGTTTCTGTTATCCTGCTGTCACAGAGCTGCCTGTGACCAGAAGTCCAGCACTAAAGAGGCTCCAGGGACCCAAAGCTCCCAGGAGGCTGTGGCACAGTTTGGACAGAAGCTATGGTGAGAGCTGTGGTGATATGAAAGGTCTCCAGGACAGACCAGGGAATATTGGCTGCTGGGCTGGCCAGCAATCTTGGTGATAAAGCCTCCCCCCAAATAGCTTTAAGAACGAGTTAAATAATAACAGTTATTCATATAGTGCCTTCTATTTGCTAGGTGCTTTGCATACTATCGGAGAGACTTCTAATTAATTACCTAATATTCATCCCCCGCTTTGCCTTTATCCCCCATATTGTTGGGGGAGGCACTGTGTCCAGCTAAAGTCCTAACTTTTGCAGCCCTCCTTGAAGATAGGTATGGGCAATGAATTAGAAACAAAAGTTGTTGGGTGGGCATCTAAAAAATCTCTTTAAAGGAAGTTAACTCAACTGAGGGGCCAGGCCTCTTTTTCTCCTTTCCTCTTCTTCCTTCTTTTTGTCTAAAATGCAAATGTGTTGGAGCTGCTGCAACCATCTTATGATTATAAGGCAATCTTGATGATGGAAGCCACATGCAAAATAAAGCTGGAAACTGGGACATCCTTGATGCTATGAAGTCCCCTTTCTAGTCCTGAACAGCTACCACTAGATTTCATACTATCTGAAGTAAAATCAACCTCTACTTTAAGACACTATTATTTGAATTTTTTTTTTTGTTATGCACAGCTGACTTAATCCTGGAACATGCACATTCTTTCATTGAGTCCTCACAGCAGTTCTGAATGATAGGTTTTATTACACCGATTTTATAGATCAGGAAATGGAGACTCCAATAGGTTAAATAACTGGCCCTAAATCACAGACCTAGAAAGTAACAAAACTAAGATTTGATCCTGGGTCAATCTGATCTCAAGTCCATGATCTTTCCATGTTGCTCCTCTTTTCACAAGGTAGTTAATGTGTACCAATCCATCATATGGACTGCTCTTGCTGTCTAAATGTGCCTCAGTCTATCAGGCTCACTGTTGCTATGTTTGACCCATGCCATCTTGAGTGGAGAGTGAATCGATCATTTGTTTGAATCCTTCTGACCTTAGTCCCAGTTACTTCTATGGTCCTCCTAGCTTAATTTATTATTTTTTTACACTGTAGCTCTTAGATCTTATATGGTCATCCTATCTTTTTTTTTTAATCTTTTTTTTTTTGAGACAGAGTTTTGCTCTTGTTGCCCAGGCTGGAGTGCAGTGGCATGATCTTGGCTCACTGCAACCTCTGCCTCCCAGGTTCAAGTGATTATCCTGCCTCAGCCTCCTGAGTAGCTGGGATTACAGGCATGTGCCATCATGCCTGGCTAATTTTGTATTTTTAGTAGATACTGGGTTTCTCCATGTTGGTCAGGCTGGTCTGGAACTCCTGACCTCAGGTGATCTGCCCACCTCAGCCTCCCAAAGTGCTGGGATTACAGGTGTGAGCTACTGTGCCTGGCCTGGTCCTCCTATCATAACTCTCCCCCCAACTCCCCTGTCACTCACTCATTCATAAATGTCTGTTGGAAATGGATAATCTAGATTCTACCTGGACCATACAAGCAGGAGTAATTCAAAGAAGGTAAGTCATAAGCTTGGACCCTGGGCTTCCCAAGCTCATATATATATATTTGAAACAGAGGCATCTCACTCTGTCACACAGACTGGAGTGCAGTGGCACGATCTTGGCTCACTGCAACCTCTGCCTCCTGGGTTCAGGTGATTCTCCTTCCTCAGCCTCCTGAGTAGCTGGGATTACAGGTGTGCACCACCATGCCTGGCTATATTTTGTATTTTTAATAGAGATATGGTTTCACCATTTTGGCCATGTTGGTCTTGAACTCCTGACCTCAAGTGATCCACCCGCTTCAGCCTCCCAAAGCGCTGGGATTACAGGCATAAGCCACCACGTCCGGCCCCAAGCTCCTAAATCTTGTTTGAATTGTTTATTAGCCATATCTTTTTCTCTTTTTTTCCAGCTTAGTGGCCATATCAGCAAATGTGGAGGTTGATTTACAGTTTGTACTTTGTGCACTCTTTGAAGTAGAGCGAGAAATTGAAAGGCTTCTGTCAAGCTCATTCATTCACAGACACATTGAAGATCAAATTAATCTCAAAGCACTTATGGGCTCTTTAAAGTTTCTGAGTTTTGCTTTATAAATCTATAGTGATCTTTATGGCATAACATCTATTTCAAACTAAAGCACTGAAAACTGTGAAATATAATTTTTATATAAAAATTCTGAGATGAAAAAAATCATAGAAAAGGAAATTAAGCTCTGAATGGAGGAACCCCAAACTGCTTAATAAATACAATAAATGTAATCATCCAGAGACAATCAACCAAAAGGGCTTAGAGCATAGAATGCTGTAACTTAGAGATCACCTGGTCCAGCTGTCTTATTTTAGAGATGAAAAAACTGAGGCCTGGAAAGGATACGTGGCAATGACTGAAGATACTTTGGGTTGTTTCAACTGAGTGGTGCTACTGGCTACTTGTGGGGGGAGGCCAGGACTGTTGGTAGACATCTGATAACGCACAGGACAGACTCCATCCCCCAGGGAATTAACTGGTCCATAATGTCAATAGTGGTGAGGTTGAGAAACCCTGACTCAGAAGGAAAACTATCAGATTTAGACTAGGATGAAATTTCAGGGATTACTTTTTTACCTGATAAACATGTTATAAAAAGTAGTTAGTATTTCCTCATCATATATCTACTTGGACCAAGACTGAACACTTCTAGATGTTTGTTTTTAGAAATACCATGACTCACGAGAGAGTTGTCAACAACTCAGTGTTTTCCACCTTTGAGAAAGACTGTTCCAGTGAAAGTCACTTCTGCAACACAGTATGAACCTTGGGTTATTGAACCCGGTTCAAACAGTCTCATGGGAAATCCCCTTAAACAGATAAAGCCCACCTTGCATCTTTTGGATGTGAATCATTGCAAGGTCCTCTCCTCTGCCCCTCCTTTCCCCCTCCAGGTAATATTGTCACCAAATTCCAAGCTCTTCACACTTCACTAAATATTTAGCCCCTTCACTCTTGACGTTTTCTTACTATATGCAGCCTGTTATCATTTCCATGTTACGAATGGGGAGAGCTAAGCAGCTCTCTAAAACTCGTGGTAAATTTACTGACCTTTGAACACACTACTTAATCTGTGTTTACAAAGTGCTTTATGTATGTTCTTATTTGTGCAGTTTATTGTAACTAAGTGAGATTTCACTTGGAGGTGGGAGAACTGGTTATTCTATTCATTTCTCTGTGAAATCCTGTTTTTCCAAGTCTAGAAGCTTTGACTCTGCTACTTTAGGCCTTTAAAGATGGAGAAACAAGGTTATAAAGCAGCATAGTGAGATGGTCACACTGTAGGTTATGCTGAATTTCCCAAATTTGGTGTTCTAGCTCATTCATGTCCCACGTAATGCCTTCAAAAGGGTCCGATCTTTGTCTTCTAGAACCTCTGAACCTACACAGTTCTGCCTCCTGGGAACTCGAAGATTTGGCTGTCTCTGAGGAGCAGTAGGGGTAGGTAAATGTACTTGAGGGATAATGCAGGATTTCACTTCAGAATCAAGAGAATACTTCCTACCTCAGTCCTCACTTGAGAGTGAATCCGCATGAAACCGTCTCTTGCCCACAGCTGCAAGTGCTTCTCAATCGGAACTCTTCACTTCCTTGCCTCTCCTCAGCAGAGGCAGAGGCAGTCCCTGCCACCCACAAGGAGGATGCTGTCAGCAGGGGGCCCTTTGCTTGGAGTGATCCACACAGCCTGAGAGCAGGAGGATGAAGAGGCAGCCCACCCAAACCCCATGGGTTTTTTCTGGGACTCACTTCCTGTCACATTTATTAAAAAACTGAACACCACATAATGACTTTTTTTTTAAAAAAGCAGAAAGCATGCAATAAAGATTACTCTAAATGCGGTGATGCTTTGAAGATTTCATGTTGTAAATCAGCAGTGCAGGGGTGACTTTGGGTGGCAGGCTCTTGGAAGGCAGTTAAAGTGCCAGGGGAAGGGGAAAGGCAGTCTAAGCTTAAACAGGAAACACTGTGGGTGTCTCTCTAGGCTCCGGTCTGGGACCAGATCCTGGAAAAGCTTAAAATCGAGGTGAGGACAAACTGGATGAGGCGTTAACTGTGTTTGCATTAGTTGGTAGTGGGCTTATTCCAAAGAAATGGAAGGCGTTTCCCTCCTCCTCTGGAGAGGATATAACCAGGACCTTAGTCTAGAGGCCTCTGCTTCTTTGGCCTGGGTGGTGGTTAAGGTGTCTTCCCCAACCTCTGTGCTCCCTGAGGCAGTGAGGAGTGAGGATCAGACTCAGAGTGAGGGGAGCTGCTTGATTGGAAGGAGAAATGAGCTCTTTGTGGTACCGAGAGGATGCTGGTGTTGCAGGTTCTGCACATGGTGGGCCTCTGCCCTGCTCATCAACTGAAGAAAGTTGGGTGTGAAGTAAACTGCTTGGGAGCTTCAGCAAAGACCCCTGGAAACACAATTCATCTGCCTCCTGATTTTGCCAAGGGCCTCGGCCTGGCCTGCAACCCCTGCTAACATAATCTCTGCCTCTGGTTTGACAAGGCATGGTTGGCTTATGAAAATGTATCCTGGGCATGCAGCTCACATCTCTTTGAATATCTTCCTTTTCCTAATCAAAACCCAGAGAAGCATTCAGCTGCTCAGAGGCTGAGCAGAAGCACTGACACTTTAATCTGGAGCCATGGTACATTATTAGCACTCTGCTCACCCTTTCATTCATTTGCTTTTCTTGCAGAATAAGCTGCCTGTACAATTTTTTCGCTGAGAATGATAAATGGGCTTGGCATTTCCCACTCTCATTTTTTTGCATGGTCTGTGAATGCACTTGGATTTTCCAATTTTCAGATACAACATGTCCAGATGTGTATGAATGAGAAGGTGCAAATGTCCTGATGAGTCCAATTTTCCTGGAGAGATTTCTGCAATAATATAATCATGGAGCCCAAATTGTGAAACACACAAGGAAATAGAACAGAGACAGTTTTCTTTTCCTTAAAAAAGAGATCACAATCAGCTCATTCTGTATATTGCTTTGATCCTATTTACCCTTCCATTGGGCCAGGTGACAGCGAAGGTCATTGTGGCAGCTGAAGTTTCTTTATATAGCCATGTGTGTCTCTCTGTAAAATTTGAAGCCTTGACAAATTGTCCATATGCCTTCAAAAATGCAAGCTGTGGTGGTGTAAACATGGTGTGGAATCCCTATTAAAGTACACACATATCAGCAAGCTCCAATATAAAGCGACTGGAATCCCAAAAGGATGTGATTACTTTCAAGCAAAGGGCTTCCCTGTGAACCGCATTTAAAGTGATTAATGTGGCTGCTGTGACTTGAGGTAGTAGTGCTGAAGCACATATACTTTATATTACAAGAGTAATGCAACTGCTTTTTTTTTTTTTTTTTAAATGAGGAGAAGGGGAAAGGCATAGGTTTCCTACTGCAAAGATTTTTCTGCTGGAATACTGAGAAATAATTCAGAAACAAGGGTCAGAATTTTTGTGTGTAATCACATAGGAGGCTAAGCTCTCGTGCAAGATGAATGTAAGTAATTGAGAGAGTATGGTTTCTTTTTTTTTTCCAGATCTAAATGGGCAAGAGGAGTGTATTCTTCTGGGGATGGGTGAAGAGCAGCAGAAGATGTTTGCATAGAACTGAACTGTGGTGAGACCTGGTAAATTTCTAGTGGCGATATGTTAATTGTCATGGTTGTAAATAGGGACCATCTGTTTTACAATTATTATTAGAAATGCAAGCATATTCCCTATCATTCATGTGCTTCAATTTTTTTATTTTTAAGCAGGATCAAGACGGAAGATTTTTGGTTGCATTTACAGGGCTCAAGTTAAGCTTATATTAAATCAAGCTGAGATTGATTTGGGGCTTTGCCTAATGCTTGAAGGCATGCAAAATAAACATTATGAATGCCACGATAGGGGGCCATAATATATTTTCTCATAAAGTTCTATATAGCTGTATGTTGTATAGACTGTTCTGTGTAACAGACAAACAATGAGAGAAAATAGTCTCTCTGATGACATTACCAGGGATTAAAAAAGACGAGGAAGACCCAAAACAAGCAGTTAAAGATGAAATCTGAAAGATCTTGCCTTTGTATTAGAGCTCTTTTTTTTTACTTCTTTTTCTTTTCTCTCTCTCTTTTTTTTTTAGCATTTGAGTGAGAGGGAGAGAAAGGAGGAAGCACCTATTAAAACAAGCCAACAAATTCCCAAACCCAACACATATTAGTGACATGTGAAACATCTCTGTTTTTCTGGCTTTGCCCCAGTTTTCCCTGTCTGAGTACTTCTGAACATCTGAAATTTAGGTTATTGGTTATTTTACTCATAAACTGGAGTCCATAATGATATATTTACCCCAGGGTCAATTTCAAAAGAATCTTAGTGGGGAAGCATAAAACTGAAACTGTAATAATTGATATTATTAAAACATCAAGAAATTAGATATTTAAAGATATCTATGATATCTAGATATTTACGTTGAGGTGCCAAGTAAGCTGCCTTAGGTGGGCAAAGATTTCCACAAACAAGGTTAGACTTTAGAGACAACTTCCTGCCCATGTTGATTGTGACAATTTCAATAGGTTACCTAGAGGGTAGTAAAAAGACGTTTCTTGAAACTGATAGAAAATAAACTGAACAGGAAAATGAACCCCCATATTTCTCTGAAGCATTTAAATACATTCATTCCTAAGAGCTTTGAAATAAACTAGATGATCCTTGCTGGCTCAGTAAATCCTTCCCATTCCTCTTTACTTCTCTTGCTTGATCTAAGTCAGCACTGCCCAAAAGCCTTTTGTGTGGCAGACATGTTCTGTATCTGTGCTGTGTCTAACATGGTAGCCCCTAGTCACATGTACCTATCAAGCACTTGAAACATAGCTAGTGCAACTACATTGGAAATGAATGGCATTTAATTTTTATTAACCTACATTTAAATAACCAACAGAGGTCCTGGTGCTAGATATTGGAATACTGTTTCCGCTAAAGGCTTTACGATCAGTCAGCGATGGGAGGATTTCAAAAGACAGTTGATGATGTGGTATGAGGGAGGGACTGCTGGAGGAGGAGGGTGTCATGGTATGGCCAATGACACACACATGATTCGTATGTGATTAGAATCAGTGAAGTAGTACTATCTGAGGGAGGAGGCTTCTGTGGTCCTATACCTAGAATTATCAATCATCAAATCAGGAAAGGCCTCTTAGTTCCCAGGGGTGTGAGGGCCTCGGACTCTATAATGAAGCAGAGACGTTGTTTTTGTCCTTAGCTATCTCCCAGTCTGAGAGAGATGAACAAAGTAAAGTGTATGCTATGTACCTAGACACAAACAAATAAGCATTTCGGAGACTGGGGAAAGGATGAATGCCAGAGACTGTATTGAAGAGGAAGGTTGTTTAAAAATGTGATGTTTACATTAGAAAACTTCCCAATGAACAAGAAAGCCCTGCTTTTTTCTGGGCTGGGTCAAGGCAGCAATTTGAGAAGGTGAATCAGATGAGGAGAAAAAGGGAGTAGACCCTTGTGGACTGAATGAAATGAGGTGAGGTTGAAAAAAATCTGAGGTTGAGTCTTTGATCAACACATAAATATTGACTGCCCAGCACTGGATAGGTACTGTTTGGGAATACAGGGTACCGGACACGGTTTACCCTCAAGGAAATTATAACAAAGACTGGCAAAGCAGGCCTTGCTGAGCAAAGATAAATAGCAATACCAAGCAATATTCCAATAAAGTGCGTGGAGACGCAGAGGCAGGGAGAGATCATTGTGGGCTGGGATGGCTGGGGTGTGTGAAATGGGCCTTGAAGAATTTGCCTGGGTGGAAAAGAGGGGGAGAAGAGAAAAAGGTTTGCAGGGGAGCTCCAGAACGACTGGAAGAGCTAGTAGTTTGGAAGTTAAGGTGGTCACAGTCAGAAGTGTGCACTTAACCCAGAGGACCGTAGAAACCCAGAAGACACAGGTTCATAAGGTAGGCTTGGAAAATGGATTTTCTTGACAAATACAATGGAGTTAAACCAGCCCTAGGCTGGAAGGCCAGCAGGGAGGAGTTAACTGAGGCAAGGTGAGATGTTTCTTCCACACCTGGACAAAGGCTGGTTAGACCTGAGCTCTTTGCCATGTTGAGTGGCCTGAAAATGAAACTGCTCAGCTCTGACAGTCACTGTGTGCCTTTGAAAGCAGGGTTTGAAGTTCATTTTGTAAGTGAGTTGCCACCCAAATCACTGCAGAAATTTCAGATGGGGCTTAAGAGATTAAACCCAATATCTCCTTTATGCAACTGCTCATAGTAATTGAAAGAAGGATTCTGAAACCATGGTTACCATAGAGGACTAAAATTAAGACCAAAGGTGAGGATTTAGAATCCAAGAAAATAGAATGGGTTCAAGCCAGAGCTCACACTTACACTTTGTATAAACTATCTGATTATCTTTGGTAAATGCATCCTTTTATGAAGCAATCTCAGGAGCCAGCATAGTGGTTCTTGCATCCCTGAAGCTTTGTGCAGATCCTGAGTAGCAGGAGGGAATCCTGCTAAGCTAAAAGGAAACTAGGTTTCTGTAACAGGTACGAGATTTTTAGGTATGATTTTTACCTAGATTGATTCTTGTTGCCCCAAATGGGACTAATTACTGGAAAAGCTTAGAATCTACTGGCAAATGTTGTTGCTGTAAAACAACAACGGTTTTTACAGGGCCCAGTTCTTCAAGTTGTACTTTTGGGATGGGATCTCCATCTTGTACTCACAATGAAGATCAAGACTGTTGTAGAGTGTCCTAGAATAGGTGACAGGAAGCACACAATCAGGCTAATTCTCATTGTGCAAGGGATGCTGGTCTATATGGAATGCGGTGGTCAGCTATAGGAAGGAGGCATTTTGTCTGTTATTCTGAATGAGGAAAGCAGTTCCTCATTCTTCAAAGGAGAAAGAGAGAGGGATCTTGAGCTTCTTTGCCCCAGTGCTGATATGAGGCAGTTCACAACCTTCCTGTGTCTCCCAACAAGCCATGACTGCAGCCTGCCACGAGATGACCAGATCCAGGAGAGAATCAAGGGCATGAGACTCTGCTGTGTGGGGTGGGGTGGGGGTGGGCACAGGGGAGAGCTCAGCTTAATTAAAAGAAGGGGATATCTGAGAGAGAGGTGGCATTTAGTTACAACCTCTGAACAGAGGAGAAAAGGGTGGAACTGTAAGAATTCTTTGTCCCCTTTGGGTAAATCATTGTAATGAAAAATTTAAAATGTACAGATTTAGCTTCCCTCATATCATTGCTCAAGTGGTCTTCTTTCCTTTTTAAGAATTTGATTTTTGAAATAGGGCACACATTCAGAAGAGTGTACAAAATACAATGCACAGTTTAACAAAGAATTATAAAGTGAACACCGTGTAACAACCAGCCAGCTCAAGAAATAGGACATTGCCAGCATCCTGGAAACCCCACGTGTCCCTCCCCAGTCACATGCCCTTCTCTTCCTGCTTGGGGTAATCACTATTGACTGACTTTTGATGGCACCAGCAGGCCCTTTGGAGCCGCCCCTGCCATCATGCTGGCTGTAGCAAGGAGGCACGGTGGGGGCTGCATGCCCCTTGGAGCCAGCAGGAGCTGGGACAAGCGGGAGCCCCACCCCTTCTGAGTTGGGGTGGGAGCTCCCTGGGGGCCTCTGTAGCATCCAAGTCATGGCTGTGGATCCAGGCATCCTAGTGCTCTTGGGGTTGGGGAGCAGACGGGGAGTCGCACTTTCTTGGGCATAGCTGTAGCTGCCCAAACCATGGCTGCAGACCTGGGCCTCCAGCTCCACAGAGCAGGTGGGAGCCCAGGCACAGCTGCAGCTGCCCCAAACTTCCCCAAACTGCAGCTGTGGATCCAGGCATCCCTGCACTACTGGGGGCCTGGGAAGGTCCCCCCTGCCCTTGCAGGCTTGAAAGTGCCTGCTCCTGCTGCCTGACTTCTCCCTGCTGTCAGCACCTGCTCTGATGTTAGAGTAAAGTCAGGGCCAAGCCTAGGCACTGTTGCAGCCCAGTCGAGTGTGCACACACTCAGGGCAGTGCTGACACACCAGCCCCCTGCTTGGCCCCCTCTGGACTTTGGACACTCATGAGCATAGGAGGAAACCTGAGAGGCAGCTGACGGCAGCTTGGTGCTGACGTGCAGGTGCTGCTTGGCACCTACAGTCTGGATGTCTTGAAAAGCAGAGGGAGGCAGGTTCTTGGGCAGAAGGGGGTGGGTCCCCAGTGAGGTCTCATCTTCAGGCCACGGAGGCCCTGAAGGCTGGGAGCCAGGCTGCCAGTTCCATGGACCTGAGTAGGAACTTGTAGTGCCTTTTCTGGGATGGACCAATCAGCACGTACTTCCTCCCCTCTGAGGCCCATAAAATCCCTGGGCTCAGCCACAGCTGAGCAGATGTTGGATGACCAGCTGTGAAGAGGAGCATCCCACTCCAAGACCTCCTCTCTGCTCAGAGCTGCAGAGATGATGGAGAGATGACAGGGAGATGATGGGTCAACCAGCTGCAGAGAGGAGCCACTCACTCTAGGGCATCCTCTCTGCTGAGAGCTGTGCAGATGATGGGACAACCAGCTGCAGAGAGGAGCTACCCTCTCTATTGATAGCTGAACACTTCTTGGGATGACTTGCCTACCAGAGAGGAGGTATCCTCTCTGCTAGTAGCTGAACATGCGTCAGGACACCTGGCTGTGGAAAGGAGCTGCTCCCTGCAGGCATCCTCTGAGCTGTTCTATTGCTTGTTAAAGCTCCTTTTCATCTTGCTCACCCTCCACTTGTCTGCATACCTCATTCTTCCTGGTGGCAGAACAAGAACCTGGGACCCACTGAATGGTGAGGCTAAAAGAGATGTAACACAAACAGGCCTGAGACATACCCCTTGCTTGCTATGTTGTGGGTGAAGAGAAGGAAAGAAGAGCTGTGGTCCTTCGGGGATCTCAGATGTGGGAGCTACCCGAGTCAGGGCTATGACTCCTTCTTTGGGGCCCTGCAATTCCTGGCATCTCCAAGCTTTTGGGCACCACTATGTTCTCTGGTGCAACTGTGGAAGCTGCTTGTGGTATGCCTGGTCTGGCCACAGCCTCACAGAGAGCTGGTACCTGGAGTTGCCCTCCCTTCTGCAGCAGCCAGCTTGTCTGACTGTGCGCAGTAGCTGGACCCCACTCTCACTCACACACCCCTTGCCATTCCATGCTCAACTTGCCCTCAGCAGGCATGGGACCCAGGCTGGTGGCATGAACCAAGGGCAGCCTGCCAGGCCAAGTAGGTGAAACAAGCCCAGAGGGCATGAGCAAAACTCAGGCAAAGGCGCCACTGGACACAGAAGTTTCTAGCCAGTAGAGTGATGCCCCAAGGATCCCATAATGCTTTTATAACCATCACTTCCTTGGGTTTCTTTATGGGGTTACCAGTTATTTACACAACCCAACAATATGCTGAATTTTTGATCTTAGAGTAATACTGTACGTATTCTTTATTTTTATTTTTTTGAAACAGGATCTCACTCTGTTGCCAGGCTGCAGTGCAGTGGTGCCATCATGGTTCACTGCAGCCTTGACCTTCTGGGCTCAAACGATCCTCCCACCTCAGTGATCCTCCCACCTCAGCCTCTCCAGTAGCTGGCACCACAGCTGTGCACTCTCACATCCATCTAATTTTTTTTTTAAAATAGAGTCTTGCTCTGTCACCCAGGTTGGAGTGCAGTGGTGCAATCTCAGCTCACCGTGACCTCTGCTTCCCTGGTTAAAGTGATCCTCCTGCCTCAGTGTTCTAAGGAGCAGGGATTACAGGTGCCTGCCACCTCACCTGGCTAATTTTTGTAATTTTTTTTTAGTAGAGATGGGGTTTTGCTATGTTGGCCAGGCTGGTCTTGAACTCCTGACCTCAAATGATCTGCCCACCTAGGCCTCCTGAAGTGCTGGGATTACAGGCATGAGCCTCCTGTCTCCGTGTAATTAAAAAAAAATTTTTTTTGTAGACATGGGAGTTTCACTATTGTTGCCTAAGCTGGTGTACATATTCTTTTATGCTTTCCTTCTTTCACTTAACATTATACATTGTAAGGTTCATCCATGTTGATGTGGATAGCTGTGGTTCTTTCATTTCTCTTGGTGTACAGTATTGCATTGCACAATTTATTCATCCAGTCTATTAGCAATGGCCATTTGGGCATTGCTCTTTTCTCTTTGAGCTCATCGTTTTCTCAGCAGTTGCTGGCTCTTTGTCAGCAATGGTCATGCCAGCAAATTACTGAATTGAAGTTCAGATGGAGACTTTTTGGACTGTAATGAAGATTGGTCATTGAGAAGGTGTTATTGATCACTTTCCAAGTAAGACAGCATTGGCAACAAACAGAAAGGCTCATGGTGTCTTACACACCAAGAAAAGCCTGAGTTCTCACCTTGGTAACTCTTGAATCTTCACTTGTTTGAATTTCATCAGCATTTGAGAAATAATTCTTTGTATTATTGCATTCAGGTTAACAAATTATCAAATAATAGTTTAAACCTATCTTGTTGGTGGGACACATTAATTCGGCAGACTTACTTTGCAAATCCTTCATTGTTGTGTGCATTCTTTAAAACAGCTTTCTCCCATAATGACATAATCAGCGAGAGGTGACAGCAATAAATGTCTTCATGTTATTTCAGGTTTAGCCTTCAAAGTGAGAATGAACTAGAAGTGGAAAGAACTGTAATACATGCATTCATTTATGCTGGCATTGACAGAGACCGATGCGCGGCATCAGCATGTCATCTGTCATAATAATAATGATAATTGCTAATGATTAGCACAACCACAGCAACAACATGCTGTCATCTGGATATGAAATGATGCTGCTAATCCAGAGTCAGTAGACTATCTTTTTTGAACTTTTTTTTTTTCTTCTAGGACTGGGGTTATATGTATACTCATCCATCCTTGCTGTCCTGACTGACCTCCGTTAGAAATCTCACTTAGGTTCAGATTGATCCCAACACTTTGAGAGGCAGAGGCAGGAGGATAATGAGCCCAGGAGTTCAAGACTAGTGTGGGAAGCTTGGTGATACCTCATCTCTACAAAACAATAAAATAAAAAATTAGCTAGGCATGGTGGTGAGCACTGTAGGTATTAGGGAGGCTGAGGTGGGAGGATGGGTTCAGCCTGGGAGGTTGAGGCTATAGTAAGTCATGATTGTGCCATTGCACTCCTACCTGGGAGACAGAGGGAGACCCTGTGTCAGAAAAAAAAAGAAAGAAAGACAAAAAGAAAGAAAGAGAGAGAAAGAAAGAAAAAAAGAAAGATCTCATTTAGGCAGGCTGCCTCTGACCAGATTTTATTCTGACTCTAACCTAAAGCTGAAGACAGTTCTCCTGACACATCTGGAGGTATTCCTGGACCACCTGATATGAGAGAAGCTATAAAGGAAGGACAGAGCAGTAATCCTGAGCTGCCAGTTTATTCTGTCATCTACAGCAACAACAGCCATAAAATGTGTCTTAATTAAACACCATAAAGTGATTAAAAAAGAAACCATTTCCTTGATCAAGGATTTCTCCTCAAGCTCTGACCTACATCTGCCTACTTGAAATCTTCACTTAAATACTTTGTTGGTTCCTCCAGCTTCAATATATTCCAAAACTAGAATTGCTATGTGTCTGGTCTGCCAGGTACAAGCTATATTGTTGTCCCAATAGCACTAATAACACCTCCTTTTATTTCTGAACGTGTGCCAGTTTGGACAAAAAATGATATGGGCATCCTACCCAAAAGGAACATGTGCCCTTCCTCTCCCAGCTTCCCTTCACATCCTGAGCTTGCTACTCCACTGATGTCCCCTTTCTCTGCTACTGTACCATCATTCTTCCTGTGGCTCAAAGTAGAGCAGGAGAATGACCCTCTCTCTTCAAGTCTTGTGGATTCTACCTCTGCAACCTCTCCAGTCAAGTGCTTCTCTCCAGTTGCCTGCCACATACACCATCACCTCTTACTTGGGCTGTTCCTTGCAGCCTTCCCCTGGTTCCTCTGCCTCTATTCTTGCTTCTTCAATTTGATTTCCACTCTTCTGAGCCACAGTCTGATCATGCCACCCCTGCCTAAATCCCTGCAATGGCTTCTCATTATCCTTGGTTGAAGTCCACAGCCCACAGAGCCCATCATGGGTAGCCTTGGCTACTCCCTTTGGCATTCCTCATGTTATTCTTTTCCTTGCAGGCACTCAGAACTTCAGACGTTAGGAAGCACTGTGCCCATGCTCTGTCTGAGGCACTGCACATACAGTTCCCCTGGTCTGACGTACTTCTCTGTTCAACTGGTTTGCTCCTTCAGATTTTATTTTAATTGTTGCTTCCTCCAAGAAGCTTTGCATAACCCATTTAGACTAAATTCAGTGTTCCTGCCTGGTACAGCCTGCATTTGTGTCTTCCTTATTGCAGCACTTACCACAATTTATTCTATGGCTTTCTTATAGACTAGAGTCTCTAAATGGGTGGGAACTATGTCAATCTCACTCATTACTGTATCCCAGCACCTGGCTGTGTGCATAGCACATCTTTGGCACTCAAAAACAATTCATCAACTAAACAACTAACACTCAATCCAGGGTATCTGAGCTACAGTACAATGAGCTTCCTCTGTGCTGTATGAGTAAGACTCTTCTCTTGCATTCCATAATAAACTCTTTAAGGCATTCATGTGGTACTACATATATTATAAAACTCATATGTTATATGATACAAAATTATTTACAGAAATGCTATTTATCAATAATTCAAAATTAAAGGTGCTGTTATTGTGAGAGTGCTAGTAAAGGAATTTAAGAAAAAACATGTCAAAAATTAGTAAACACAATTGTCCTTGGATAGGGGCTTTGGGAATTTTCCTAATAGAAAATCTTTCTAGTATCTAGGTTGAGTCCCTCAAAGGCAGAACGTGGATGGTCACTTTAGTATGCAACATTAACTAATCTACTCTCCCAAGTAGAAATTAGAAAGAGCTTTTCACATGTTCACTCTCTTCAGCACATGTACTAAGAAAAGAATCTCAAGGCATATGTACCACCCCTGCCTGTCTCAGCAACCTGACATTTAAGAAAAGGATGTTAAAGATCTACAAACTTCTGGATAGCTCCAGTCTAAAATATCTGTACCTTATGGTTGTTCTTTAAACTCTTGTCAAGAGGATCCAAGATCTGGCTGGGCATGGGGGCTCACACCTGTAATTCCAGCACTTTAGGAGGCCGAGGTAGGTCATCACTTGAGGACAGGAGTTTAAGACCAGCCTGACCAACATGGTAAAACCCCGTCTCTACTAAAAATACAAAAATTAGCTGGGCCTCGTGGAGCACCCATAATCCCAGCTACCTAGGAAGCTGAGACAGGAGAACTGCTTGAACCCTGGAGACAGAGGTTGTAGTGAGCTGAGATTGTGTCATTGCACTCCAGTCTGGCAACAGAGCTAAACTCCACCCCCTGCCAAAAATAAAAAAGGACTTAACAGCCATCTATGGGGTTTGGGTGAAAGGGCGGCAAAGGACCAAATGGTAATTAATGAAATAAGTGCTTTGTTGAGTATTACCCTAAAATCAAGAGATGTCTTAATGATAATAATCTTTTTGTTTTTGTTATTTACCTGTTAGACTCACTGGCCTTAGAATATCTAATAAACATTGCCTTGCATTGTGTGTAATTACTACAAGTTGATGGAATCTGACACTAACAGAACAGAAGGACCAAAGCTTTATCTCTCAATATCTAAACTCCTGCCGCCCAGAGCTTTTGCCTTAAATTTCTGTCTTTTTCACCTCTTTTCTTCCAGTTTTAGAGACTTTCCACCATGTAGTGGCTTTGGAGTCATTAAGCCCACAAAATACTTATTAAGCACCAACTAGTCACCAGGCACAATTTCAGGTGCTGGGTCCTAAGTAGACCAGTCACAGAGACATAGGTTCAAATCCCAGCCCTGACACTTTCTAGCTAAGTGACCTCAGGCAATCTAGTCTCTCCAGCCACCTACGAAATGAGCAGTAATTTTTGAAATGAGATTAACAATACTTCTTCCATACTGAAAGTGGGGGTTGGTGGGTTCAATTGGAAAAATGAATACAAAGTATGAGTCTGACAGTGTTGTGACATAGCTAGCAGGTGCTTGATAAATGGTGCCATTTAAAATAACATGGGCATTTCAGTTTCTGAAGGAAGTGGGCATAGTCTGCTGTTCTGTGCCTCCTTATCTTGATCAGAGAAAGAGTTCGGCTGATGGGGGAGAAGAGCAGGTTGAGAGTCAAATACTGTTACTTAAATCCCAGCCGTAATGTGAACATATCATCCCACCTTTCCCTCTTCAGTTCAGACAGAGTACAGTGCTGGCCAATGAGACCGTGTTTCAGACTGCCTCACTGCAAATAAACACTCCTGTTGAATGCATAAAGAAGCCAGGAACTATGATTTCTTCTAAAAAATGTCCATTTGTGATTAACTACCAGTTGTCCACCAACATATTCAATAAGGACATTCAGAAGATTCAATCGTGCATGTGCTTTAGACGTTCAGTGAGCGGTCGGATAGAGGAAATACAAAGATAGAAAAGACACATTTGTGGAGACTGTTTACATGTTTTGTATTTCACAGAGGGGAGCCAGACTCAGTTAATTCATTCTCTTTTTTCTGCTGCTGCTCCTTCTCTTCCCCCTTCTTTTCTGCGACTTCATCATTATTATCATCATCAATAGTAGCAGCAGCATTAACTCTTACTGAGAACTTACTATAGTCCAAGCATTGGGGTAAAAAAGCCCTTTATGTGAATTTGAGAAGCCTGTATATCCTTTGTCAACCCGACAATTCAGAAGAGGATTTTGAGCTGGAAATAATACTTTGAGAGTTGGAGTCTGTACTTGTTTTCTAGGACTGCTGTAACAAAGTACTACAAACGGTGTGGCTTAAACAACTAAAATTTATTGTCTTACAGTTCTGGAGACTAGAAGTCCAGGATCAAGGTGTCGGCAGGATTAATTCCTTCTTTGTGAGGAAGAATCTGTTCCATGCCTGTCTCCTGGCTTCTGTAGTTTGCTGGCACTCTCTGGCATTCCTTGACTTGTGGAAGCATCGCCCCAACCTCTTCTCTGCCTTCATCTTCACATGGTGCTCTCTCTGTGTGTGTCTGTCTCTGTATCCAAATTTCTCCCCAGACTGTTAGGACACCAGTCATATTAGACTAGGGCCTATTCTCATGACCTACTTCAATTTAATTACCTCCATGAAGACTTTGTCTCCAAATAAAATTACATTCTGAGATACATGGGGTTAGGACTCTAACATACCTCTTTTTTTTTTTTTTTTGGCAGGGCACAATACAAGCCCCAACAGGGTCATAGGAATAAATGAAATTATTAGGAAGAACACGTAGATGAAAGAGAGGACTGAGAAAAAGAGCACTTCCAAGAGTGTTCAATGCCTGAGAAGTATTAAGAGTAAAATGAGGCCATGGCTCCAGCAGCAAGGAGAGTGAGGGTGAGTGCCTGACCTCAGGCATGGTCCACAGCAAGACTGTGTTGTGTTCCCTTTGATCATTTCATGACGCGGCCTCACAGGTACTTGGAAGTATTTCGTTTACAACTGAATGAAGGGAAATGATTTCCTTGCACTAAAAAATAATTAATCTTCCTTCTAGAACTGTCAACAGAATTTAATCAATTCAGGATTTTTTCATGTTGAAAATATTCAGAGAACATAATGGACATTCATCCTAAAAAGATCATAAGAGCTCTTCATTTTACTAAACCCTCAAGGGAAAATGTTTGCAGTCACAAAGACAGCACATGTCATTACTGGAAAGGGAACTTCACCCCTCTGTTTCCCAGAATCTAAAACTTGTATTTGTATCAAACACAACTTTGGGGTTCAGTGCAATCCTTTTATTGGTTTAGAAATCTGCAGAGATCAAGAACAGTGTAAGGGTTCCTAGAATAAACTCCGGTAGAAAAATTTTCCCTAACAGAATGAGTTTTATCTTGAGTTAATAATTCAAATGACATAATGCATCTCTAAACAATCTATGAATAACTTAGTCCTGAACTAATCGAACCTAAGTATGAGTGAAAGCATTATGCTTTGTGGCATATAGTTTCCCAAATGACCTCAATGTCAACTAGAAAAAGATTAGTGAGCTTCCCTCTGATCTTGTTCTCTGTCTGAAAACTTGTATGAGCCACAGCCACGTGACAGGCAGAGCTGTTTCTTCACCAAAGACTGTGGTAATTCCTGCATTGTCAGTTGTATGCACTAAAACACAGTCTGCAGCAGGCTTTAATTACCATAAATGCACCACCTGTCTCCTTTTTAGTGTTTAATCATGAAACATATCATGGTTTACTGTGCAAATGAAATACTATGCTGAGTTGTGGAATCACAGAATCCACAGAGGAAGAGAGCCCAGGGTTCAGACAAAGCAATGTGTCTGGGGTATTCCCTGAGGGCTGTTTAGTCTGTTTACAGACTAAAAACTGTAGATGGTATGAGAAGAGAGGGGTTTGGGATCAGCCTAAAAAGCCCCATAGGAAAGCATAAATCTGACTGTCACGTAGGTTTATGGCTCTCCTAAGAGCCGAGAGACTGTGGAGGCTGACTGAAGGAAAGGCTTTGTGCTTTGGTTGCTGGAAGCTTTTGTGCAGCTCTGTGAAGCCTCCTTTAGTTCAACTGAAGGCTGGGCTCGATAGGGCTGCAGCTGCGCAACCCTGGAAGCGGTGATCGAGGCAGGAGAATAGTAAGGAACTGAAGACAGAAAGAAGGCAGATATGGGACCATGTAATCAACTCTGGCCATTCACGGTGACTTCCAGATAGGAAAGGGCCTCAAATATTAACAGATGACAATTGTCTACATCATTACAGATAGTTGTCACTGGCCATTAACAAGGACTACATATTCATTTGAGTCACATCTCTTTCAAGAAACAATTATTTTGGGGTCCAAAATGCTTCTACACCCTTTAGTTCTGTACTCTCATATTATATGATCTGGTACTCCCCTAAGTAGTTGAACTTAAGGGATGCTAAGAAGGGTCCCAGATACTGTCAATGAAACAATGTCCTTTCCTCTGGATTAAGTCCCGAGGAATCTGTGATACTTAGCCCAGTGAGATGATTTCTCTAAATGGTAAATGGAAGCCAGCACACGGAGGAGTGAGGGGATCCAAGGGGAAAAGGGAGCACGAGGCCTTTCCCAGGGCATTTGAGCCTATGGGGGCCCCTGAGGAGAGCCCTCTGGCTGCTGAGTGGTGGCTGAGGGGAGTGAAGCAGATCTCGAGAGATTCTAAAAGGGGTGTGGGAGGGGAAAAGGAAGTGTGGTAGTCATCTGTTACTGCATAACAATATCACCACAAACTTAGTGGATTAGAACAGCCCACATTTATTATCTCAGTTTCTAGGTCAGGAACTGGACATGACTTCTGGATCCATTGTCTCAATATCTCTCACAAGAATGCAATCAAGATACTGGTCAGGGCTGATTTCTCATCTGAAAGCCTGACTAGGAAATGATCCATTTTCAAGCTCACGTAGTAGTTAGCTAAATTCAGCATTTTGAGGACCTCAGTTTTTAGCCAGTGGTAATGCTCAGTTTCTTGCCATGTGGGCCTCTCTGACATGGCAGCTTGCTTCATCAAAGCATGCAAGCCAGGAAGGCAAAAGAGAGAGTTAACTAACAGGAAGGAAATCACAGTCTTATGTAACTTAATCACAGAAGTGACGCCTCATACTTTTTTGACATATTCTCTCGGTTAAAAGCAAGTTACAAAGTCTTGCCCACACTTAAGGGGGAATAGCATTATAAAAAAGGCAAGAATACCAAGAGGTGGAGATCATTTGGGGTCATCTAGCGGCTGTCCACCACAGGGAAGAAAGTAATGGCAGATCGCCATTGTTTTCTTCTGGTTGCTCTCCATTCCTCCTCGTTCTGGTAATTATACCTAGATTTTCCTTTGAAGAATAGCCCCCTCCACCATTTCCAAAGTGTTTCTGGTAGTCCCAGCCCCAGATGTAGACAAGTGACTCAAGCTGGCAAATCAGCATATCACATGTCTGGGTTCACAGTGATGAGTTTAGAGATGGACATGTGACCCAACAAGAGCCAATGAAGAGCAAGGAAACTTTCTTAGGAATCCTGGAAAGATATGCTCTATTTTTCAGATTGACTTCAAACTAGGGAGGATCTACAAGCTGGAGCTGCTGCCTCTGTCTGCTAAGATGTGAAGCCCAAGACTGAAGGTTAACACAGCAGAAGGAGAACCAAAAGAGATACTGAGTCTTGATACTATCTGTTGAACCAGTCCTGAATCCAGCTGTGTCTTAAGAGAATTATTCCTAACATGATCAATCCAATTTGGGTCAAGTTTTCTGTGATCTGCAACTGAAGGGTCCTAATTGACACAGGAGAAGAAACTATTATTTGACACATTTTAGGGTCATGAACATCCCATATCTCTTCTGAAGACAACTTTTGCATCCTCCACAATTTATTCAGAGTTGACAAATTATTTTACCTAGAGTGATAGATTCAAAATATTTAACCCATAAAAATTTTTCTAAAGTGAATCAGTTTTTAAAATTTAATTTTTTGAAACAGGGTTTCCCTTTGTTGCCCAGGCTGGAGTACCGTGGCACTATCAGAGTTCAATGCAGACTCAACAACCTAGGCTCAGTCAATCCTCCCAAAATACACAAGTTTTGAGATACTTTAACAACCTTCCTTCAATGATGACAGCTTGCATAATTATCACTTTCCTTCCATCTTTAACTTTGACTTTGTTGTATTTTTAGTAGTCTAGAGAAACACAGGGCCCTGAGATACTAGAATTTTAGCCATCTACACACATTGTATATATAGCTTCTTTTAGAGCAGACTTTTCACTAATATACTTAAAAATCAAGTCATACTGCAATAAAATTCATATGTATCATTCGTAGATTCTAAAATTACTCTTACTCTAAAAATGAAGGGTCATATATTAACATTTCAATTTACTTCAGCTTGTGCTAGAGTCTGTTGTTAGCTTTGCCTGGGTTCTATGTGAGCTTGAAGGCTGACTGTGTGAATAGACTGTGTGAGGTGTGGGAGTACACACCAACAGCTGAGTGGTAGGGCCCTTAGCAAGAAACAAACAGACATGTAGTTTAATAAGCCATCAATATTCCACCAGTGTTCAGGCTGTTGTTATTTTTATGACACAGTAAGTTAGTACCTAAAATTGAATCTCTGAATAGAGCTCACTTATTTTTGGAGACAAGATGGGGATAATGGTTATACTGCAATAGTTAAAGGAAAAGCACTATAATTTCAGATATTAATATTTGAACTTGTATTTACTTAATAAGCATATATTGAGTATTTGTGGTGAATGCTTTATAAAATGCTGGTGCTTAATTAATTTTTCAGTGATACTACAAATATAGTATCGTATGTTTCCGTGGGTAAGCCCGACGTTAATTTATCAAGGCATGCTGAAGAATATTTGATTATTGGATGTACCGCAATACCAAAACTATGTAAATGATAGGCACAGTCAGTTCATGCAGTTTAAGAGGGGTAGGGTAGGGAATGTTCCCTAGACAAGTTCATTCATCAACAAAGATATATTTTGTTCTTATTACATGTTAGGTCCAAGGGCTGTTATATACAGTTGGGCAGTTTGTGCACTGCACAAAGGTACCTACCCAAGAGGGTAAGTGGGAACTAAAACCAAGTTCTCCTATATGTGCCAAACATTTGCCCTGGTGTGGGAGTGGTTTCATCCCAGGAGAGAGTAATGTTTCTAACTTGCGAATTGGCCAGATGTTCCCCTGCTAAGCTGAGTAGGATGGAAGGAGTAAGCACGGTAGAAAGATGTGGCTGCAAAGAGGAACACACATGTGGTTCTTGCCCTTTAGGAGTTTAATTCAACTATGGGGTTAGTTATGCAAACTGAAGATCATGATAAAACATTGCAAAGGCTAATAATGATTTTGGAACATATGGCCATGGCTTTGGAACTATAAGTTGAGGAGCAGGGTCCACAAACTTTTATGTTTCTAAGCTGTGAATAGAATCGAATATTTGAAACTGGTACTTGTGGCTTTCTGGTTGCCATAGGCATGTATATAGTGTAAAGGGAACAAAAGAGTTGTTGATGAATTTGACTTGGGGAATGAAAGGAATTAGGGAGGGTGTCAAAGAAGTGGTATGTTGGATCCGGATCTTGAAGGGAAACAGCACGTGCAACGATTAGTGAAGCGAAAGAACTTGGTCCATTATTGGAATGGTAAATAACTGCTATGGCTTGAACTTGGGATGTGTGAGAGAGGGCAGAGGAGAAGTTAGATTGAGGCTAGAGCAGGAGTAGGTTAGGAGGAGCTTCTGGGACAAGCTATGGAGTTCGAATTATCACCCTTTATTCACAGGGAGTCAGCTCAGCTTTTAAAGCTGGGGAGCATCATTTTAGAAAAATCAAGCAATGTGGATGAGGACACATTAAAAAGAGAAGACCTGGAAGAGAAGACACCACTCAGGGTTATAACCTTCAGGTAAGAGATGACCAGTGTGAATCTTGGCATTGGCATTGGGGATGGAAAGGATGGAACTTAGACATGAGAAAACTCAGAGATACAGTCTACAGGCTAGTTTACTGTTAGATGGGCATTGTCCTATTCTACTTGGGCTCTATATCAGAATACTATAGACTGTGTAACTGATAACAGAAATTTATTTCTTACAGTTTTAGAGCCTGGGAAGTCTAAGATCAAAGTGCTAGCAGATTCAGTGCCTGTTCCCATAGCTAGTACCTTCTCTGTGTCCTCACACAGTGGAAGGAGAGGGAAGCAGCCTTCAGCATTTTTTTTTTTTTTTTTTTTTTTTTTTGAGATAAGGTTTGCTCTGTTGCCCAGGATGGAGCAGTGGCACTATCATGGCTCATTACAGGCTTGACCTACCAGGTTTAAGCAATCCTCCCACCTCAGCCCCCATGAGTAGCTGGGATTACAGGTGTGTGCCACCACACTCAGCTAATTTTGTATTTTTTGTAGAGACAGGGTTTCACCATGTTGTCCAGGGTGGTCTCAAATACCTGGGCTTAAGTGATTTGCCTGCCTCAACCTCCCAAGGTGCTGGGATTACAGGTGTGAGCCACCGTGCCTGGCCCAACATCTTTTATATAGGCACTAATTCCATTCATAAGGACAGAGCCCTCATGGTTTAATCACCTTCTATATATTATGACGTTGGTGATTAAGTTCCAATATATGAATGTTGCAGAAATACCAAAAATTTTAGGGAGACACCAACATAGCAGGTATAGAGAAAGAGGCAGGGAAGAAAGGTTAACAGTGATGCTTTTTGTGCAATAGTGTCAAAAATGTCTCACTACAGCTCAAATTATTAAAAAAAAAATAGCGTTTATTGTTTACCACTTAGTTAATTGTCTTTGATAGCTCTCAGTCCAATGGTAAGAGAGAAAGAAACATAAAGTAAAAAAACAAAAAACTTGGCTGCGTGCAGTGGCTCATGCTTATAATCCCAGCACTTTGGGAGACCGAGGCGGATGGATCATGAGATCAGGAAATCGAGACCATCCTGGCTAACACGGTGAAACTCTGTCTCTAATAAAAATAAAAAAATTAGCTGGGCATGGTGGTAGGCATCTGTAGTCCCAGCTACTCAGGAGGCGGAGGCAGAAGAATCGCTTGAACCCAGGAGGCAGAAGTTGCAGTGAACCAAGATCATGCCACTGCACTCCAGCCTGGGTGACAGAGTGATACTCTGTCTCAAAGAAAATAAATATATAAATAAACCAAAAAACTTTTGTGCTAACTAGAGAAATTTGTCTCTTTCAAGTTAAAATAATTCCTTTCAGGTTAACACCACCTTTTCTGGTTGCATTCAGGCTTTCAGGGTCTTTTCTTTTTATCCTGCCCAGCAACCCCCCTGCTCCCTCCTGTATGGTTGCAGAGCAAAGCTTATCTGTCAACATCATGATGGGAAGGGCCTTTCCAGGTCTTGGCTGGTCCTATTGTGAGAGCCCTGGCTGAGCTGGGCTGGTCCCTGGGCCTGGGGGCTTTGTGCTGGTGTCCCTGGTATGCTTGGTCATGCATAGTCCTTGGGGTCACCTGTTGCTTCTGTGCATCATTTCAGCCATATCCTTCCAGTTCAGTCTTTGCATTCTTTAGTTTCTGTGTCCAGATCTTAAGGCTCTAATAGACTATGGCTGTTCTTGGAACCCCTCTGATCCCCCTTGGGATAAGCAGGAACTTCTGGAATCCCTGCATACATTGGGAAGCCCTTGGGAAACTGGAAACATATTCTAAGCCCATATGCCTGATCATCTCCCTCATTGTTTTCTAATCTGTAGCTCAAGTGCCAGATGAATATGGATTTCTCTGTGAGGCTGGTAGCCTCATAAAGGGAAGCCAGGCCAAGGGCCTGTCTGTTTTAGAGGCCTCAGGAACTTATCTGGATCTTTTATTGCACTTTACCTCCTGTTCCCTCTTTGTTTTTTGGCTCCGGAGTTGAGGGTGTATGTAGGAACTCTAATATCTCAACACGTGCGCCACCTTCTGCAGCTCCTCCTTTCCACACTGTCTCTCTGGCTAGCAAGGAAAGGAGCTGGGTCACTAAGAAATACTCAAAGAGGTGTTTGGGTAGGTAGGTAGATGATGGTAGGAGGTGGCAAAGGTTTGGGTGGGGATATAAAAGGACGATTAGTTCAGTCTAGACAGGTTGACTTTGAGGTGTTTGAGTATTCTAAGACATCCTTCATTTGACAGTTGGGGGAAATAGGGTTTGGAGATCAAGAAGGATTGTGGCCAGAGTTGCTGGTTATAGGTGTTTGAGACAATGGGAATGGATAAGTTTAAGGAAGGCATGTGGGAAGAGGAAAGTAAGCAAGAGTGGTTAGAGGAAGGGGAGCTGGAAGAAACGTAGGTTAGGAGTGGCTGGAGAGGTAGGAGGAGAACACAGAGATCGCACTCACTCTCCAGAGTGAAGCCTGAGCCCCAGTCACATACAGATCCCACAGACCTTGAGGGCTTCCTGGAAGGCTCAGCTCACAAAACCTCACTTAAACAACAATTCTCTGAAGTTCATTTTGCCTTTCAAATAAGAAAGAAATATATTAGGCAAGCTGAGATGTAAACTGAATTATTGATGTAGTAACTTTTCAAAGGGAAGGCAACATTAGCCCTAGGTTTAAGGACATCTTTGGTTTAGGGACAGCAAATCCTACCATGACCTACCTTTGTAACATTTTAAATTTCAGCTCACGTTTCAGCACCACAGGACCAAAGCCTAGACCTGAGATCTTGCACTTGCAAAAAGGAAGATCGCCTGGAAGAACAAAGTAGGAAACTCCTGCTCCCAACAGTCTTGGGTCAGGAAGAAGGCTGCCGACATAATTGTGGAGTAGGGAGATGGAAGATAACTCCCAGATATCACAGCAGCTGAACACATGCTTGGGCAGTGGCTGCGCATGAAGTTGTGGGAAGGCAGCTTATGAAGGGCATTAATCAAGGTAAAAGCAAAAGGAAAATGAGGTTCTTCAAGGCACAGTGTGTGGGAAGCAACAGCATGATGGAATCATCAGGAGAGATGCCATGACTCCTCCGCCCAGTAGGCTCTTTGTCTCTGCAGGGTCCCTGCTTCCATCTCCTAAGGTGCAGGCAGAGAGGGCAGAAGCCGGGATCACCAATGCCCACGGGGAGCCTCAAAGAGTGCACGCTTCCTCTACTATGTCAGGATACAGATGGAGGCCAGGATTTGGGGGACTTTGCAACATGTCTCTCCCAGGCCTGATCGTAAGGAGAGGACTTAGGCAAGGTATGGGCAATGCTGGTGTTTCACCTTTCTTTGTTGACCAAACAGACCCAGGAGGGTCATTTGTCAAAACAAAGAAGATCTCTTCCAGGGGTGAGGCAGGTGTGGTTGTCTGGATGTAAATGTGCTGCACAGTTTTCCCATCAGCGGATGTCTGAGACCCTACTCTCCTCCTGACTTTGTTGGCCCGAGCATCAGCCTGCGAGGTCCAGGACCCAGAGCCCAAGTCTTCTGGCTCCTAGGCTGGCACACAACCCAACAACAATTTCTGTGCCTTCATATTTTAATCTCTGCAAGGAGGACAGTAAAAATAGCTCTCAAGTAGGGAATGATGACTGCATTTTCAAACAGGGCAAAAAAAAAAAACCTCTGAAAATTGAGCATCTTGTCACTAGGTAATTGTAACACGTTTTGAAGATTATGACCTAATCAAAATTACCCCGGTATTCTGCTCTGGAAATGCTCAACAACCAGACAGGATGTTTTTGAATGCAGTAATAAAAATTATCTCCACGAGCCAAACCTACTGAATCTTAAACATTCCTGCCAGAGAAGGAACACTCTCCAAGTCCTTCTCAGTTTATACCAAAGAATTCCACATAATTCATTCCTGTTGTGGTGGTTAGTAAAAACTTTCCAATATACACAGGTCAGAGCCAGTCCAAAAAAGCAGAAGCAAAACCAAGAGATAGTTAAAAACATTTTTTAAAAAGAAGATGTAGATGAATATATGGAAGAAGTATTGTAGCTATTATTTACTAAAAAATGTGAAGCTTTTCTATTTTATTTTCCTTTGAGAACTAGGCTTTCAAAAAAATATACCAATACTTTCTAGCATTTATCTTTCTTGTTATTAGGATAACTTACATTACATTGTATTTTTACACTTTTAAAAATATTATCATTTAGAAAAAAGGCAATTAATTATAAGATGAAATGATACCAGCTTATGATTTTTTTGTAGACTATACAATAAACGTTGCATAGGTGTAGTTCTATACACATTTCAATTAGTGATCACTTTCACATTTCAAAAATATTTCAAAAACTAAAATATATTTTAATAAATCTGATGTTAAAATTTTTGTTTTCTACTTTGTAGGTTAGTTTTTCCACAGATGCATTTCTGATCCTAAATAGTCATTTTTATGAATTCAGATTTTTTTTGATCTAAGTAACTTTTTTCTCCAAATTTTTTGAGTAATTTATTTACCTTAAAATACTTAATAGAATGTAGATTCTTTTTTATTTCTTGTATGCCAGGCATGTGTCTAGATTACTTAAGAGACAAATTAGGAATACTCTTTTTCTTCTGTTTCTCTTGAGGAAGAAATCTAAGTGGTGGCTCTGTTAGGTGGGAACTCTCAGGAAAACCGCTTGCTTCTAGTTCTGGGACATACTTGCTCACCTTGGCCTGCCATGCCTAACTGGAGTCATAAGCCATGTGACACTGGTGTCCACCTCACATAGCCCCCTTTCCCCACTCAGGACTAGACACCAAGTGCTGATGTCAGCTGCTGCCATGATGTTATTTATAGTGGGTTTTTTTTTTTTTTTTTTTCTTGGTTTGTTTGTTTTTGAGACAGGGTCTCACTCTGTCACCCAGGCTGGAGTGCAGTGGCACCATCTCAGCCTACTGCAAACTCTACCTCCTGAGCTCAAGCGATCCTTCCACCTCAGCACCTCAAGTAGCTGGGACTACAGGTGCATGCCACCACACCTGGCTAATTTTTGTATTTTTTTTGTAAAGATGGGGTTTCACTATAGTACTCAGGCTGGTCTCAAATTCCTGAGCTCAAGTGATCTACTTGCCTCAGCCTCCCAAAGTGCTGGGATTACAGGTGTGAGCCACTGCACCCAGCCTATGTTGTCTAAAGTTTTATCAAGGACAGACTAAGGTATGCTGGAATTAAAAAAAAAAAGTGGATTTTAACAATGAAGGTTTATTTCTTGCTCATCTCCATCATGGGTTGGCTGTGGGCTCTGTTCCATGTCTCCTTATTTGGGGATGTATACAGAAGGAACAGGTACCACCTGAGCTGCTCTACAATAATTAGTCTCTAATGCAGAACTAAAGATAGCTCTGGAGGCCTCATTTGGCCATTAAAGTTTCTAGCCCGGTGGTAACATGTGCCACTTCTTCTGCTCACTACTCATAGACTGCAACAAGTCTTATGGCTCCACCCAACCACTATGTGCCAGGAAGGGGGGAAGCCAGAGATGCTGGGTGAACACCTTTAATGATGATCACAGTTGCCCATGCAGCGTGTATCTCCTCTTTCTCTTTCTTAGGAGATTGGTGACTTTAATTAGTTTTCTATCTGCCTTCCATGCTGCCCATTAATTTAGGGAAAGCTAACTGCATTTTCTGAGCCCAGGAGTGGACCTCAATGCACTTAAGCCAAATGAAATAATACAAACTAGTTGTGATTGGCTCAGGAAAGAAGACTAGATACAATTCAGGCTAATGAGATGCTACGAGAGGTTTGCAGAGACTTTTGGGAAACTTTCTTTTCATTTTTTTGGATATGTTCTAGGAGTAACTCCTTTGCTTTCCCTGGGTGTGTGCGAGAAAGCGTGGACATCCAGCTGTGACTGGCAGCCACTTTCTGACCAACAGGAGACTCAGTCTCAGGATGGAGCAGACACTATGCATGGTAGAGGAGAGAGACAGATTAAAACCTAGGTCCTTGATGAAATGATTGGCCACTGGATCAGCCACAGTTAAAGACTGCCTACCTTTGGACTTCTGGTTATCTTAGTCACAAATGTCCTTTTTGTTTAAGGCACTTTGAGCTGGGTTTTCTAAGACCTGGCAGTCTCAAGCATCCAAACTAATATGCTGAATTAACTAGATTTCCTGTCATGTCCTTCCTGCCTGATTGGTGGCCCCTGACTCCAATTTGGCCTCATTTTCTATACTTTACTGGCTGCCTTTTCCTCTAATCATAGGTCACTTAGATATAAAATGTGGATTTACTAGGCTGCGTGCAGTGGCTCACGCCTGTAATCCCAGCACTTTGGGAGGCCGAGGCGGGCAGATCACGAGGTCAAGAGATCGAGACCATCTTGGCCAACATGGTGAACCCCTGTCTCTACTAAAAATACGAAAATTAGTTGTGCGTGGTGGTGTGTGCCTGTAGTCCCAGCTACTCGGGAAGCTGAGGCAGGAAAATTGCTTGAACCCAGGAGGCGGAGGTTGCTATGAGTGGAGATCGGGCCACTGCACTCCAGCCTGGCAACAGAGAGAGACTCTGTCTCAAAAAAAAAAAAAAAAAACGGATTTACTTCAAACTCCGACTACCACATGCATTTCTTTGCTTACTGACTTCAAATATGGCCTCATAATAATTTACTCTCTGCCAGGTTCCTCCAACCCCTTGGATCACTCCTAGCCTGTCTCGATTGGCCACCTCCACACTAATGCTAAAAAGGATACCAGTTTCTCGTTATTTCTGCTTCTTAAAAAACATGTCCTTTATCTTGCTAAATTGTGACTTTCTTACACAGTGGTTGAAAACAAAGCAGCCCACCTGGTCACACACTCTAAAATACAAAAGGTCAGTGAAGCAGTCCTCTACCGTGTTAGTGTACATGCTGTCACCAGGAGCGTCGTGACTTAAGGACTTGCTTGCTCAAGCCCTAACTTGGGGCTGCACTGTTGAGGCCCCAGCAAGCTGATTGAAAGCTGCTATTGAAAAATCCCATCACATCCCATAGGTGAGCTGAAGAGTTACGGAGGAGCCAATTTCTATGGCACCTGTTACAGTAAAAGGCAGAAGCCCCGACACTAGGGTGGGCAGGGGTGTGTGCTTTTTAGATCCATATTTTAATTGGCATATTCTAGGTGAATTCTAATAGGCATGAAATTAACACACTTTGTATGTCTCCCAGCCTGGCTCATTTGCTACTTACATGTAAGAAGCTATGCCAAACTAACTTACTCAAGTAGTTTGGGGGAAGTCAGGGACAAGGCAAAGCTATGAGTCATCTAGAAAAAGGAAATATTCTAGGGGCTGTTTGGAGCTGAAGGGAGTGGTGTTATTGATGTGACTGGACATGTGGAGTTTAAATTGTCCTTTTCTGAATTATTAAGAGTTTCTAAATCACACCATGGAAGACCTGAACTTTTTAGATTTACTGTCCTTGTATCTAACAGGGATGATTCCAGAGTGATTTCTGGCAGGTTCTACAAAAATATTCTGGGACTGACAGTTGCTTTGGGGAATAAAAAGACAGCGTGTTTGCTTTTTTCAGCTCCTTTTTCTTCTCTCTGGCTCATTTTATGAAGTTATGCAAAGCTTTCACTAATACAATTGAGGCTTACAAACCGTTAGAAGAATCACTGTCTTAATGAACATCATTTAAGGAAGAGAGGAAGAAAGAAAGAGGCGAGGGATGGGGAGAGAGAACAGAAGGCTGTTATCTTGCTGGTTTGGCTTCCTCTCATCCAGAAGGCTGACTTTCCGGTGATGGGAAGGAGGATGGGCCAAATTATGGTAATTAGGATCTTGTGTGGCAGCTCGTGATGTGCATTTCCTTCATTTCATTGTTTCTCTTCATGTTTGCTGGAAGACCAAATAATACACTTCTATGTTTGTGCCAAAGGTTTACTCTTGGGATTCAGAAGACAAATGGCCATCAGAGAGCATGCCTGGCCCATCTTTCCGGAAAGGTTTTCAGTGGGATGAGGCAGGTGGCTTAGTAGAATCAGGTGACTTGTTTCTAGGGGACTTTAGAGGCTTTCAGAAGAAAATAATCAGATTTTAAGAACTTCTCTGTGGATGTGTTATCCAGGTGCTAACTACCTAGCTGGATTATTATTATTTTTCCTTCTTCCTACTACACATATTTTGTCTTCCAAGAGGCTCAAGTTGTAGGAAAAGCACATAGGGAGATAGGTATCGCTCATTTTCTTATCCAATGGGGGTTGCATTTCTCCTATCAGAACAGCAAATTCCCTCCAACGCAGACTGTGGTCTTTTCCCATCATTGTGAGACATGACTGGCAACTTCTCACTGACGACAGAGAGGCTGATTCTCTCTGCCAATCAGTCAGGGTGCAGGTCACCTTTAAATTCACTTTATTTTAAACAAGAAAAGAAAGGAACTGCTTGAAACACAGAACTGCTGGATTAGATGGACATTCTTGTAGCTTATGTTAACAGAACCATGATTTCCAGCCGCTATTTTTGAGAAGAAACTACCAGAGAAACATTGGCTCTTGAATTTAATGTGATTGCACACATCACTAGCTGTGTGATGAACACCTGCTTTTAAAGTGGGGCTCACACTGACAGCCGCCCTAATCCTACTTCTCTGCTATCAACATCAGCCCTGTGGTTCCAATTATTCAACGTCATTCCCCATGTGGCAAATTTACATAGCTTTCAGTTCATGCCTTTTCTGGGAAAGCCTGTGGCAACTGTGCCCATGTTTTGATTGTTCTTTGAGTCACTAATAGCAGGAGTACCAACACTATGCATTCATCATGTGCCAATGATGACAGCACCAAGAAACTTCAGGTCTGGGGTCTTCTGGTCCACCATCTCATTTTGTGAAAGAAACTAGGGTTCAAGTGACCTCCCAAAATTTGTTGGCTATTTAGAGCAGATTTGTTAAGAGAGTGCAAAGCCTTTTCACTGTGTTTTATGAAAGCGTAATGTATATTATACTTCTGTAGTACATAAGAAAAAGTGTGCAGATCATACGTGTATATTCAGGGAATTAAAAAAGTGGGAACATCTGTCTAGCCAGCACCCAGCTCAAAAAACAGCACCAGTTCCTTTATGCTCCCTTCCCGTCCACACTGGACCTAAGAGTGACCCCATCTTGACTTCTAACACCTTAGACTAATGTTGCTTGTGTTTAAACTTTATATTAATGGGTCCACAAATCCTTAAACCAGTTCTCTTTCCACTACCACAGTTTCTTTGGGCACCACATTATCCTATGGGAGATATTACGGAAGAGTTGGAGTTTCAAAAGTGAGACTGGGAAGGAAAATCAGATTCAATTTTGACATCAGATTTTCATCACAATCAAGCTGGCAGCTCTATAATCTTCCATAGTTAGAGACAAGGCCACTAGAGTGAAGTTGCCAAGAAACCAAACCAAAACAAACCCAGCTCTTGTCTGGTCAGCTGTGAGTGCAGGTCCAGCTGGTAGCTGCTTGGTTTATCTAATGACATAAAATTCTGTGAGTCTGAGTTCAAACCATTCTTTAGAAAAATTTATTACCTTTTTGTGGTTGCTATTGATTTTTACCCTGACATATTATTATTCTTGACAATATTGCTTTTTCATCACTGACATCTTAGTAAATCCAAAGACAGAAATATTATTGGACTGCTTTTAGAATTTCTTCACATGAAAAACCAGCTTTCTACATCTCATTTCCTCTTATGCAAAGCTAGCCTTTCTGTTTGCTTTTTTTCATGTTGATTTAAACACTTGGTTTTCTATTACAAACATTTCCCACCTCTCCTCTGTTTTTCCCCTCTTTTGTCCAGGAGTTTATGTAAATCTGCATGCTTTATTTACCACCCAACTGTTCAAGGACGTTCTGACTGCATCTTAGAAATGTTAGCAGGCCGGACGTGGTGGCTCAAGCCTGTAATCCAAGCACTTTGGGAGGCTGAGGTGGGCGGATCACCTGCGGTCAGGAGTTTGAGAACAGTGTGGCCAACATGGTGGAACCCTGTTTCTATCAAAAATTAGCTGGGCATGGTGGCAGGGGCCTGTAATCCCAGCTACTCAAGAGGCTAAGGTGGGAGAATCACCTGAACCCAGGAGGCAGAGGTTGTAGTGAGTCGAGATCATGCCACTGCACTCCAGCCTGGGCGACGAGAATAAGACTCCAACTCAAAAAAAAAAAAAAAAAAAAAAAGAAAGAAATGCTAGCAAAGAGCAGGACCTGATGCAGACTGATATCTTTTTGTCACACATCCCTCTTTGCCCAGGTACTTCCCAAAGAAGGTTTTTATGTACTGAAAGAACGATAAGTGGATGCAGAATTGAGTTTACCAGCTATCTAAACTCTTTCAGCATACTTAGGGATCATCCCATTTTTCAGCTCTGTAAGTAACTGAATATGAGAAAACCAGAATAGATCCTCCCTGTCTGGTAAGTGAAGGGGTAAAATTATAGTAGCAAAAACAAGGTACAGGAACAAAGTGCTTGGGGGAGCTCTCCAGGAAACATGATATACAGCCTTGTACTTTCTTCCCCAGAGGCAGCAGAATTTGAGTCTCGAGGAACTGTAAGACCCAATAGTGAAAAAACTATTTAGTCATGGATGGTACCATGTCAAAATGAACTAAAATAAGTAGCCATGATGGAGATAATTAATTCATCTGTAATAGAGTCTGGACTCACAGAGAATTCTAGCAGTTTTTGGATTAAATTGGGTGACAGACTTGTTATGGCTTCCAAAAGCTGGCCAGAAAGGAGTTTGCTTAGAATTTTTGTTTTTATTTTTATTGATTGTCAACATTCTAACTAATGAGGAGGCTAGAGGCACACACTTCTATTCATTTTCCTTCCCAAGATGCCTTCCTGAGGGTCTCTATCCATTGGATGCTTGTAGGCAGCAAGGCTTTGCCTTTGCGGAGTGGGGGAAAGCAGAGAAAGTGGGAAAGAGATGACACTGATAGGAAAGCTCTGTACTTTTGATTTTGAGTGGGGTAGGAATGTGATGCTTTCCTTTCATCACCAGTATTGAAATCTTGCTGTTTTGAACTTCTTAAAGATCCAGTATCTCTCCATAACCTACAGAAAGACTGGGAGTAGGCAAGCTCCTTCAGGTAAACTCTTAGGTCCCTGAAAGCATATCCCAAAAAAGAAAAACCTGAAATCATCCTGCAGCCACAACTAAAGATCTCTTAAATGCTGGCTGTCAGCTTCAGTTGTCCTAATTTGACAGGCCAGGTGAATCAAGACATAGTCATCTTGGAATCTAAGAACACAAAGACCCTGCACCCCTGGGGAACAACATTTGCAATCAGGAAATATATCCCTTAGTTTCCCTGAAAATCAGAATCTATCCTCATCTTTGATCTGTGGAAATGGAAATAAGCCCAAAGAAGTTGAGATTCCCAAGTATGGCCAGGCAGCCAGCAGTTCCAGCTGGTTCTGGGAGATCTTCCACAAAATTGTCTTTAACATTGTTTTTCTAGATCCAGAAAAGCACTGTTTTTCTAGATCCATTGCTTCTAAAGTTTCAGAAAAACAGATGGGTGGGAAGACCCCTGAACTAGAGTGATCATGTGATGTGGTTGGAGGCTAGAAATATCAAGGAGTCTGTGATGCAAAAGGAGGATGGGCCTCTAAGTAGTGGACTGATAATCTCAGCCCAAGAATGTAAGGCTGCCAGGAATACTTTCTCTATGCTTAAGACTCCATGATTACTTAAACTTTTTAATTATGTCAGAATTAACCCTGTCAGTAGAAATGTTGCCCACAGTCTTGGTTTCCAGCCTTCTGAATTTTCCTACGTCCTTTTGTGTTTGTTTTGTGAGCAATCAGAAAGTTTCCCTGAAGCCAAGGAAGTCTGAGCCAATGACAATCCCCCCATCCCCACAGACCAGAGGACAATGGCGATAACTTGGTTACTGGAGAGGAATCACCTCAAAAAACAGCTCCAATTACACCAACAAGAAGCTGAAAGGAAAAGGTGGCAGGTTATAGAAATAATAATAGAATATTAGAAAAACAATGGTAAAGACTAAAATTTGTGGAAGATCTCCCAGAAAGTTCAAGATGGTCTATCTGTACTTTTCATTTAGGTCAACCATGTGGAGAAAGACCAAATGAGTTAATAATACAACCATACATTTGAGTAGTATTTCATAGACACAAGTGACGTGTCCTGTTTTATTTGATGTCTTTACTTGAACCTGGGAAGTAGGTATATAAGGTATTCATTTTGTATGCAAGGAAAATGGGGCTTTAAAATGTTATGTGAGTTGTCCAAGGTCAAAAATGACCAGGAATCCAGTCTTCTAACAACCGGTCGGATATGAATTTCACTGCACTATAATGTCCATCTTTCCTGCTTAACATATTCCGGAAGGGTGAATTCTAGAAGATGGGCCTGGTATCCTGACATAAATCAGATAGGAATTAAGATTACTGAAGGCCTGCTTTAAGAACCATGTGTTTCAAAAGGAAAACAGGATACAATGCTGCACACAGGTGGTTTATTCTCTGGTTGGGGAATGTGGTCCTGAAATAAGAATAAACAAGACACTGCAAAACTGGATGATACACACACACACAAAAAGTGCGAGCAAATTCCAGAAAGGATACATATATATGGCCAGGCAAAGATTTTCAGACAGGAGATAGGACCTAGGTGAATTGCACACCGTAGACAAGCAGGCTCTGTCTATGGATAGCAGCAGGGTGCATGAATCCTCCCCGGGGAGGGAAAAAGGCAACTCTGGAAACATCCTGATTTTAGCACGTAAAAGGAAATTTTGGAATTTGTGGGGAAAATTGCCTTGGGTGGTAAATGGAAGGTCAGGCTATGAGGACCCACATCCTTTAAAGCTTCAGTATCAATTTCAACACTTGGAATTGCATTTGGAAGCAACCAGGTAGCTAGGCTAGAGTGTGGAGTCCTGGTGAATAAACATGGTCTATCTGGTTTACATTATTCAGCAAGGTGCCTTCACTGGCTTGTTTGTTATCATGAAAGGCAGTTTTGAATACAGAAACCTAGCAGGATAAATCAAGAAATTCAGAAACCCAGAGACAGATTTTCTTGGCTGGCATATCCTACAATATATAATGTTAACTTAGTGCCTTCATTGTATAGTAGATCGAAAAAACTGCTAGGAAAAGTTAGGGCCCATAATCAGTCTGAATATTGACAAAAGTCTTGTTAAAGTGATCCCTCTTCATTAAGATGTGTATGGGAGGAATTCTCTTGAAGGGCATCTAAGTCAACCACAGCCGCCTGAACTCAGAGTAGATAATATTAATGATCAGAGCTGGAGACTTAACAATGGAGGGAAAAACATAGTTTATGAATGGATGGCTACATTATGTATTTTTTTTCTGCTTTTCTACCTCTTTAAGCTGTGCAAATCCACATTAAGATACATATAAATATAACGTAAAATTGGGGGAGGGGGCATGGGAGTCACTGACATCTGAAAATAGGAGCCAACATTTCTTACTCCTAGTAGGCTGGGTAATGGGACAGAAAGGTGGAGTCTATGCTGTTAATCTTAATTTTGCTTTCTGCATGGTGGCTTTCCATTAAGATAACTGAAGACTGGCTGGAACATGGAAAAGCCCAGAAACCCAACCCAGTTAAAAATGATCCCTTAACATTTCTGTCAACTCCAAGAGTCTGTTGGAGTTAAGAGTCCTAACTCACATTCCTGACCTCTGTGGCCAAGACTGAGTTAGGTTCTCTTTTTATACTCACCAAGAACACTATGTGCTTATCAAGCTCTAGTTGGAGTGTATGTGTCTGTGTGCGAGAGAGAGAGAGAAAATCATTTAAACAGTTCAGGCTGGTTACTGGTCTTCCTTCCCATTTATGGAAGATGAGCCATTGGTAAGTAGGTAGCAGGGGCTGTGAATTCCACACTTCTCTCAATCCTCAGTTCCCCTGTGTTTTCCATAGCATGAGCATCTTGCTGTGTTGTGCGTTTTGGAGTTTAAAGAAACACATTTTTTTTTTAAAAAAAGCATAGTCCATAAATACAAGAAAGATGCTTTACCAAGAAGCAGCAATTGCTTCCAACATCAGTGGAAAGATAGGTTTGCTATGGTGGACTTAGGAAATGGTGGTGCTTTCTTAAAGAGATTTTCAAGGGTAACTTCAGCTATGCATTTTGCCTTGCCTACTGACTTTATACCACAACTCTTGTGTAAATGCAGTCTTGTTGAGGAGTGAGAGATGGAATGAGTGAAGGAGAAAAGGAATACTGAGGGAGTGACCAGTTTGATTTGGGTAACTCTCCTCAACATTCAGGAAAATATATCCTTGCCTGCAAATGGTCACATGCTCCAATTGTCGATGTAGCATTTTTTAGACTTCAGCAATTTTCACAACTTTCACATAAGGAAGGCAGGGAGAAGACAGCTTTTTTCTCACTAAAAAAACAAGACAGTCATGGTACCAACTGGCTTTGGTCAGTGAGACAGCATTAGACCTGGAACTCCAGGCTCAGTCTATCTTCTCACATGTATAATTTAAGCATAAAATAGGCCACTACAGACTTTTTCAACAGTGTGAGTGCAAAAGTAACAAAAAAGGTTATTAGAGTTTTTTTTTGGAAGAAGCTCTACAATAGATCGAAAAGATAAAGTGTGAAATGGTGTGTGAGGACTGTGCTAAGTTAACAGAGGAGTCAGTCTGAAGGCTGTCGCTGGCAGGACTCAGGAGAAAGTATCTCTGATGCCTTCTGGAAAACACCATCTTGAAGAGCCATTTCAGATCCCTGGATACACATGTGCTGAGCTTCCTAATAGTTAGGTGATTCTGTTCTGCCTATTAGACTATAAATTAGTTGATCTACATCATGTGTCAGAGATTATAAGAACAGAACCAGGATACCTGCTGAGAATACTCCTCATAAAGGAATTATGTTTTCCCCCATATATGAACAGAAAGAAATGGTTTCTGTTTTTCCTATGGCACCACACACTGTATAAAAGAAACACTAGGGATAGGTTGTAATGCACAGGGTTTAAAAATTCAGTAAGAAAGAACACAACGAAGATAACTACTACATGCTGAATGTTTGTGTCTCTCCAAGCCCCTTTAATTCATTTGTTGAAAACCTAACCCCCAATGTGATGGTATTAGGGGATGGGCTTTGGGAAGTGAATAGGTCATAAGGGTGGAGCCCCCAGGAATGCAGTGGCTCACACCAAGCAGTGGCTCACACCTGAAATCCCAGCGCTGTGGGAGGCTAGGGCAGGAGGAGCCCAGGAGTTTGATACCAGCCTGGCAACACAGGAAGACCCCATCACATACACACACAAAATCAGCCAGGTATAATGGCATGCACCTGTAGTCTCTGCTACTTCGGAGACTGAGGTGGGAGGATGGCTTGAGTCCAAGAATTCAAGGCTGCAGTGAACTGTGATTGTGCCACTGCACTCCAGCCTGGGTTACAAAGCAAGACCTTGTCACAAAAAAGAGATTTTGGATAGCCCTCTCATCCTTATGCTATGAGAGGACATAAGGAGAAGAATGACACCTACAAACCAGGAAGCAGGTCTTCATCAGACACCAAATCTGTTGGTGCCTTCATCTTGGACTTCTCAGCCTGCAGAACTGTGAGAAATAAGTTTCTGTTGTTTATAAGCCACTCAGTCTATGGTGTTCTGTGATAGCAGCCTGAAGAAAGACAATAACCACCCCAAATCCATTGTTTTCATGCTTTCTATGGTTTAAGGCCATGTGACTGTACCGAGAATGAGCTAACATTAATTTTCAGCCTCACAGCTTCTGTATTTCCACAAATCATCCAAATGATACTGAAAGCAATTGTGAGACTTTCCTATACTTGAAGGACGGAGCGCAGAAGTGGAATAACATGGGACTTCAGTAATGAGGCTGAGTTTCACTGAGAGGTTCTCAATGTAACTATGAGAACAGTCCCTTTTAGAAATGGAAGGATATTTATCCCAATGCCCAGTACTGAAAATATTTAAAAACAAGAAAACAGAACAAAATATAAAAGTAAGTGGCTTGCAATAGCAAAGATGTACTATAATAATTTCAGACTGTAATTAGGCCTACTTATGCAGAGGGCGCAATAAAAGGATTTTCTAGAACTATTGGTTCTGAATAATGCTGGGCTTTTATTAAATTTATCACTATGTTATTTTAAAAGTTAATTTTCTAGTAATGGAATTGCATTCATATGATCTTGGTAATTAAACTTAATTGTGTAATTAGAACAAATGAGCAGAATTAGATTGCACTAGCCATACGTAACAACATTATTAGATATATAAATCTTTCCTTCAAGTTTCATATAGTGTGTGTACATCACACACACACACACACACACACGCACACCCCACATACACACAATAGTAGTCTTATTTGACAGGACCAGAAATTTTCATCTTACTGTATTTAGAATGGCATGTATTATTTCAATCCATCTTACTCCTCTGCCTACAAGGAATTATATTGGTGGCACTAGAGATATTAATGAGATCTGTTAGTGGGAAGTGAGAATGCATGACTAAGTAGCAGATTGAGAAAGTTGATTCTATGGTAACAATATCTTCCACTTATTAAAGATTACATTATAATAGATATAGGGTTAATCACTTTATATATCACCTCATCTAAAGTTTGACAATGCTATAAGGTAGGTGTTATTTTTATTCTCATGTGACAGATGAGAAACTGAGCAAGTAGCTAGTTCGATAACATTCAAGATTATAATTCTAAATATTGCCAGTTAAATCCTCCACTCTCTGCTCCTTCATCTTTCCTTGTGGGTCGCTCAATTATATATACACATTTCAGTCTGTAACCAGTGGCTAAGCTGCTTAGACCACTGTGCTGAGGAGGAAATTTTTTAAAGATGAAATGGTTTGCATAACAGCTGTGTGGCTCCTTGGTAGGTGTTTATTCATTATTCACGAGGCACCAGTTACTTCCGGGAAGGGAAGATTGGGAATAGTGGACAGTCTTTCCACACAGAGGGTCTGACATGGACACAATGTATGTGGAGGTACAGAAGGGCATCGTGCAGATGGCAAGTGTGTTTGCAATTTGGCAAGTTTAGGGTTTCTGGGAGCAAGGACTGGAGGAACCAATGGGAGACAGAATACAGGATATTTGCAGGCCCAATCAATGCTTGTGGAATTAACCCTGTAGGCGATAGGAGCCTATGATGGTACCAGTGTGGTGAAGGTTTAAGCAGTGAAGCTGCATAATGAAATTTTCCCTTTAGAAAGAAAATCTAACACTAGTGTGGGGAATGAACTTCTTGGAGAAGGAAACAGGTAAGGAGAAAGTTATCACAGTAGCCCACTTGAGAAATCATGAGGCCATGGGAGGGAGAGAAGTGGCCAGAGTCTCAAGACATTTCTAGGTTAAGATCCACAGGGTTTGGACAGCCAGTGAAAGCAGGTTCGGAGAATATTGAGGGCAATATTAACCAAGATCAAGAGGAGAAGCCTTTTTATTCCCATCAGAGAATTAATTTTGGACATGTTGAATTTGAGGGACCTATGGGACAGCCAGCTTGAGGTGTTCAGAAAGTAGTTGGAAATATGGCTCTTGAAACTTCGAGTTGGGTAGGGGCTAGAGTTCTAGATATTCACTTACTTAGCAGAGTTTTATTGGTGCCTACTAAGCTCTAGGCTCTATTTTGGAGACTAGAAGTAGAGCAGTGAACAACAGTCATCTGCATGTATGGAGCGGGCTGGCAAAGCTGGAGAAGTGGCTGAAGTCCTTGGGAGTGTGACAGCAAGAAGAGAGGATGGCTGAGGATGGAGCCCCGAGGAATCTCAACAACCAAACGGCATGTGAAAGAAGACGGAGAGGGAATGAAGGAGACTGAGACAGAGTGTCAAGGGAGGCAGGAAAACACACTATCAGAAGAAACAAAGAGAGGGAAGCTGGTTCACTTTTTAAAAACAATTAAGAAATATTTTTGAATGATGATAAAAAACCACATAGCCTAAAGTTTACCATCTTAATCATTTATAAGTGTATACTTCCACAGCATTAATTACATTCACATTGCTATGTAATGGATTTCCAGAACTTCTTCATCTTGTAAAACTGTAACTCTAGACCTGCTAAGCAATGGCTCCCCGTTTCCCCTTCCCTACCCTTGACAATCCTCATTCTACTTTCTACCTTCATGAGTTTGACAACTTTAGATCTCTGAAATAAGTGAGATCTTGGGGGTTTGTCTTTGACATTTTGTTTATTCATTCATCTGTCAATGGACATTCAGGTTGCTTCTATTACGTCTTGGCTATTGTGAATATAATGCTGCAGTGAACATGGGTGTGAAAATATCTCTTTGAGATCTTGCTTTGAATTCTTTTGGATGTGTTTTCACAAGTGGGATATGGTAATTCCATTTTTAATTTTTTGAGGAATTGCTGTACTATTTTTCATAGTCTACTTGGTTTTTGATATCATTATCTAATTCTATCTGGAAAGAGTAGAAATAATAGCTATTTGGCAAATTAGCTATTTGCTGAGCAGAGTATGTGCATTATTTTATTAATCCTCAAAACAACATTATGAAGAGGTATGATTACCACATTTTTCAGGCGAGGTCCCAAAATTTTAAGTAGGCTACACTGCTGGTTGGGATCTGGGATTTGAATTCAGTTCTTTCCTGATTTTCAGATGTAGCCATTTTGATGTTTTATTTCTACTGAGAAGAGCTCATTTCCCCAAGTTCCCAAGGAATTTATGAAATGTTTTTCATAATTTGGAGAGTATTTTGTAAATCAACAAGGTTACATTTAAAGATTGAGGGTCAGTGATTATACTACCACTCTTTGGCAATTCCAGTCCCAAATTCTTAAATAGTCATAGCTCTCTATGCAGAAAATAGAAGCAGTTCATTCTTATACATCACCAGCAGCACTCTGGGTTGGCACTGCATTGAGCCTCTCATCTTCAGCTTGGTGTCTGCATTGTACCGATTTCTGTTATTGTGCAGAATTAATGAATAGTTTGCAAACTAGCATCACTTCTGTGAAAGTTGATGGACATGTTAATTACACCTTATTTAGATTTCACAGTTGCATGACCCAGATTCTTTTTTTCTGCCAAATTTCCAAAGATTTAGTGGCATTTGAGAAACTCCACTAAACATAGTGTACTAAAATACAAGCAGTGGAGGAAGAACTGGTTGAGCCGAAATGGGAAGATGATGAGCCTGGTTTATCCAATTTCAGGGCTAGAGTCAGGTGGTCTATTTTCAGGGCTTTAGATAGGTTCAACAGTGTATATCTTTCCCTCTGGGGTTTTATTACAGTCTTTTGCAGTTAGGTATCCTGTAGCTACTCAGAATCTCCTTTCTATTATGCAAGAATCAAAGCATTTATTTGAAGCTGGATCCCAACTGCTGATTACAAATATCTTCAGTGCATTACATTTCTTATTTCTGGTGTTTGCAATCTACCTTTCTAGAAGATTGTGATGCATACTTGGGTTTGAATCTTGGCTTCAACACTTCTTATTGAGCTACTAACATGACAGGCATTATGTAGATACTGGCTATTCAGCAGTAAACAAGATACAGTCCCTGCCTGTGGGAGCTAAGAGAGAGCCCACTGGGGTTAAAAAAGTATGTAGGCATTTGTACTATACTGTGAGAAGGGTTATGGTCAGGATAAGGATGGGGAACTGTGGAAACACACAGGAGAGGTCCCTATTCCTTGTTGGGTAGAGAGTTAAGTTAGAGAAAGCTTCCTGGAGGAAATGCTGTTTAAGCCAGTGATTCTGACTTCAGTATACCAGAAGTACCTTGTGGGGTTGTTAAAACAGTGATTTCTGGTCCCCACATCTAGTGCTCCTGATTCCCTAGTCCAAAGCTGGTCTTGAGAATTTGCATTTCTAACAAGTTCCCAGTTGATACTGATGCCTGCTCTGGATTGCACAAGTGATTTGAGAACCATTTCTTTAAGCCAAGATCTGAAGGAGGGATGAAAGAAGACAACGTGTGTATGTATGTGTGTGTGTGCGCGTGCGTGTGTGTGCATGTGTGTTCATCCATGGGAAGTGGAAATGGGGGATGCTGGGTAGAAGATTACTACAAAGGGAACAGAATTTACAAAGGCTTGGAGATAAGTGAAAGCATGACATGCTTGTGGTCATCAATATTGTAGAGTGTAGAGTATAAGAAAGACGTGGTGAGAGGTGAAGGCGGAGGTATCAGCAAGGGAAAAATCACAAAGGACCTAGTTGGCTATGCTAAGGAATTTGGGCTTCCCCCTAAAGGCAATGGGAAGCTGTTAAAGTGGTTCAGTCAGGAGAATGATGTGCTATGACATGATATGTATTACAGAAATGTTGCTCTGGCTTCACTGTGGATAATGGAATGCACATACATGGGAGCAGGAAACCAGTTAGGAAGTATTGCAGTAAGCCAGGAGAAAGATGGTGGTGACTGTGCAGAATATGTCTTTTTGTTGAAGAGAAGAAGGTTGTTGTGGAGGACAAATTCTTGGTCCCTTCCTCCCACTCAGAGGTGGGGTCTATATTTACTCCCCTTGAATTCTGATGAGTTTATGACTAGTTGATTAACAGAATAAGAAGGAAGTAATGATGTGTCAGATTCCAGGCTCGGCCTCTAAGAGACTGCTAGCTTCTTTTCCTTTCTCTGGGAGCACTTGTTCTTCAATTGCTAAACTGCATTGTGAGAAGATTGACAACTTTGCTGAAGAGACCATGTGGAGAAGTTCTGAGGCTGCATGGAAAGGAACGGAATCCCAATTTTCTGGTTACCACTGCCAAGGTGCTAGACATGTGAGTGAAGCCATCTTAGAACCTCATCAGCTGAATACCATGCATGATGCCATGTGGAGCAGAAGAATTGCCCTAAGGGCCCTCCCTGAATTCCTGGCCCATGATACTATAAGCACGATAGAATGGTTGCTGTTTTAAGTAATTAAGTTTTAGGGTAGTTTGCTCTATGATGATAGATAACTGGAACAATTTTCAATAGTAAAGTCACAAAGAACATGAATATTTAAGAGGCAGACAGAGGAAACAAGGTATTCAAAGCAGAGTAAATGGTAAGGAGGAAAACAAGGAGAGTGTGGTTTCATGGAAGCCAAAAGAAAGGAGTACTTCAAGTAGGAAGGAGTGGTTATCAATGTCAAATTCTGCTGAAAAGTAGAAAAGTATAAGGACTGAATAGTGTCTTTTGGGTTTAATGGCACAGATGTCACTGGTGACATTGGAGAAAGTCTGATAAGTTCAGAAGACAGTTTACAATAAGAAGGTAGAGGCAGAAGGAGAAAATAACTCTGACAAGGAGCTTCATGATGAAGAAAGAGGATAGATGTGGATTGAGAAAAGGTTTTTATTTTACAGCTAGTGGACAAGCATATTTCAGTGATGGTGGGAAAAATACAAAATGCAGGAGAGGGTGAAGAGAGACACTGGGCATATAGATACAGTAAGTATTCTGCAGAAAGCAGAGGGCATGTGTCCCAGTGTGCAAGCAGAGGAATTTGGCTGACACAGAAGGAGGAACCCCCACTGCTTCCACTGTGACAGGAGAGATGAGAACAATGATGACATAGAGGAAGATAAATACGTAGATGTGTAGCAGCCATAAGGTGGTAGGCTACTTTATCTGATGGCACCTATTTCTCCTGTGAAGTAGGAAACAAGGTTGTGTGCTGACTGGTCAGGGAGTTGTTGAGATAGGACTTTAAGGAGAAGAAAGAACACCTGAAATAGCCACTAGGTGGGACAGTAGGGGACAAAGCAGAGAAACAAAGAAAAATTGTATCCTTAAGAATGGTACTATTTCTGTGGTTATATGATGTTTTTTCCCCTCTGGTATTCCTAACAGTCCAGGTGTAGACTCAAAGAGGACAGAGAGTTGGATTAACCTGGGTTTGGCTTCCTGATGGACTCCAACAAGGTACATGGCAAAGGAGTTGAGGATGTTGGCAAAGAAAGGGTTGAAATGAGGGTACACTAGTCAGAAATTGAGTGATGACAAGGGGAGAAAGTCAAGTCTGAGGGACCAAGGTCTTGATCAGGTTGAAGGACAGAGAACGGATATCCAGTTTTGGTTTTTCAGTGGTGCTAAGTAGTGGGAGAGTCTGGGATTCTCAGAAGGTGGCTTGCATGGAGAAGAAGGCACTGAAATTGAGCAAATCAAAGAACTGAGAAGTTTCATTCATGTGGATGGTCACTGATGTGGACAAAAGAGATGTCTGAAAAGGTGGTAGGATTTGAGAGTAGAGGAAAACTCGGGACCAGCTGTCAAAGTATTTACAAAGGAAGCAGGGGTGGGCGGTTGGAAGTGACAGCGATGAGGAGAGGCTGTGAGAGAGGCAGCCTGGTGACATCAATCTCAAAGGAAGCTTTTTCCCCCTTGTTTGTTTTTATGGTACCAGGGTGCCAGGATATCCTCTGGAAGCAGCATTAGAGACAGTATACAAGAAGTATACTGTTACCGCTGCTTTTCAAAGCTGTAGGAGAGGGAGCTGTGTCCTCTGGGCAGGGCTACGGAAGTGGAGTCTTCAGGGCAGGTTCAGATTTTAGTTAAGGGGAAGGAGATGAAGGGAAAGTTTAGGGGAGAGGTGAGGACTTATGGGGACATGCTCACCAAAGAATGGAGGTGTCAAGGACTTGCTGGCAGTGGGAGCAAGAACCCTGTTGGGGTCTCTGCTCTGGTTCCCTTTCTTTCAAGGATTCTTGGTTCCCGTGAAGCTTTTGCACTAGAACTCACTCACAGGTGGGAAGTGGACACTGGTCTGTGGGGTGGGGCTCTATCCTTGTGGATGAGGGAGCTCTGCCTATAGACAAAACCGCATCAGTACAGATCTGCACAAGAGGAGGGGCCGCTGGCGGCGGGCAAGGGCTGGTGTTTAGCAAGCTTGTAGGTGGAGGGAGTTCCCCTTGGTTGCCTTTTGTAAATGATTGCCTCTCTGGTCATATACTTGTAAAATTCAAACTTCCTTCCCTCACTTCTAGGCACATTACAAGCCATGATGTAGATTAAAGTTTACTTAAAAACAAAACAAAACAAAACACGAGTTTATGCTGGTTAGAAGAGTTCCAGGTAGAGGCTTTAGCTGTGAGGCTCTGCTCCAGAGACGGAGCCTTACAGCTCAACCACAGCTCTGGTAAGAAGACTATGGACTGTGGTCGAGTCAGACCTGCTGCATGTTCTATCAAGTTTGGCAGTGGCCAGCACATATCAGTGCTGAATCAGTGTTCGTGGAGAAAGGAAGAAAGCAAGGAAACAAATACTAGAGATCAGAAGTCCAGGAGCTTAATCTCCCACAACCTTGTGCAGAGGTCACTCATCCAGAATCAGCTGACTATCAGAACGGCTGAGTCGCATGGAGTTCAGATCCTGTGCCTGGTGCAGGGAGAGGGGAGGCACGAACACACCAGCCACAGGCTTGACCACTCCAGAGACTCACCCAAGAGGTGTCCTGAACTCCATGGACTCCCATGGAAGGAATACTTATCTTGATTCCCAAGTGGAATTATAACCCTTCCTCTGTGTTTCTCCTGTTTTCCAAACTATACTTTGGTTTTGGAAGATACAAAAATAAATCATTTCCCTACCCCAGGAGCTTGAAGTCTAGTGAAAGAGACAGACAATTGAATACTCAATGATGAGAGTGGTTATGTTATGGGATGCTTCCTATGCATCACACACTGCTGACGTGCTTTACATGTATAACCTGCTTAATCCTCATAACCACCCCATGAGGTGAGTGCTATTATTAATCCCATTCAACAGAGAAAGAAAGTAAGGCATAGAGATCATACAGCTATTAAGTGGCAGGGCCAAGTCTTGCAGGTATCAGGCTGCAGGGGTGTGCTATGCATCATGAAGTACATGTGATAATAGCTATTGAAGGCTTACGTCCAGGGAGCAAAAGAAGGAAGGAAGAGATCCTAAAGAGTAAGTGTGGCATTTGAATTCAGTCTTGAAGAATAATAATGGCTCCCATTTATTTAGCTAGGCATTATGGCAAGTACTCCACATAAAATAATTCTGTTTAATTGAACCCTTCTGACATCTCTCTGACATTAGCTCTGTTATCATTATCTCCATTTTAGAGGAGAGGATGCTGAAACATAGAATGGTTCCTGACTATGACAGTGTGTAAGTGTTGCAGGCTGGATTTTAATGGAGGCAGCCTGGTTCAGAGCCAGGGCACCCAACTGCTGCACTGCGAGGGCCTCTGCTTGACAACTCCAGGGGTGGAGACGTGGTGGATGATAGTGGGAGCGAGAGGGAGCCCTAGGGCAGAGGGGAATACCTTGGCCTAAGTAGGAGGAGGTGTGTGTGGGAGATGCAGTGGATGTTAGTGGGCTCAGGAAGTTCCTGCAGACACACACGGTTGCTGGGAAACTGGAGAAACAGAGTGAAGGGTTGTAATTCCACTTGGGAATCAAGATAATTATTCTTTCCATGGGAGTCTGTGGAGCTCAGGATGACTCTTGGGTGAGTCTCTGGAGTGGTTAAGTCTGTAGCTGGTGTGTTTCTGCATCCCCTCCCCCTGCACCAGGCACAGGATCTGAACTCCATGCAGCTCAGCCATTCTGATAGTCAGATGATTCTGGATGAGTGAGACCGAGGTGGGTAGGGTCACCACCTCCGCACAAGGTGTGGGAGATCAAGCTCCTGCACAACAGGAATGGGTATTAATTGACTCAAGGAGGTTGGGGACCACTGAGAGCCCACAGCAATGACAAATCTAAATCATACTCAATCTTCTGGTTTCCAAAAGCATATGAAAGATATCATGAGAAGCGTTTGGGACTTAGGATCTCTCTGGCTGTAGCATCTATAGGTCCACCCTTGTAGGACCTGGGTCTACGTCTTCTTTTTCCAAAGTAGGGCTCTAGCTCCAGGACACTGAGCCCAGATTGTCATAGAAGGAGCCTAGGTTAGCACTGTTTGGGGAAGGAGAGCAGGTTCAATACATCCAAGATGTCTCTCCGAGACATAGAATCTTGTACAGGCCAGTAAGCAGCTGGTGAAGTAAGGCTGCCTAAATGATTTACTAAAATTACAAGGATTCCCACACTCCTTTTTCTTGTTACTTGGAGGAGTTTCTCAAAAGGACATGGTTCCTGCTGTGTTTCCATTCAAACTCTATCTTCAGGTGAGTCATTCAGAAAGGGAAGGAGGGAAAAAAAAAAGGTTCATCAATGGCAACTGAACCGAGCATTGTTCAGTCAGAGAGGAAGGTGAAATGGTCTCCACGGTTTTCTTCAGAGTAATTAAATAAGACAAATGATGTTCTCTGAAGTGCTGGCAATCAGGCACTGGGGATTTCTGGGAAGGTTGCCTTTGGGAATTTGGATCAGGCTAAGGGAATTCTAACAGCAAAGGGAAATAAGAAATTGCAGACATAGCCACCAAAATGTATCACCATCCCATGAGGTAGCCCTGTGGCTCCTTAGACCCATCAGACTCTGGGCTGACAGCATTGCCTGAGAGCTGAGTACCTTGGCAGCACCACAGTCAGGGCTGGTGGGGCCACAGAGGGATGTCTCCCAAATGACTTCATGGCTACTTAATATTCCCTGATAACCTCTTGAGTCCTGTTTTCTAGGATCCCTGGGAAGTAAAACACCAAGCACTCAAGCACAAGGGCTCCCACCTATCATAGAATGTGCAGGGACCCATCAAAACCATACTGAAAATGCTGCCCTTTGAGAAGTTGTTGGAAGGATAAGATTATAATGTTTCCAAATTTCAAGGCAGAAAATAAAGACAAGAGAGGTGACTTCTTTCTCCCAAAGTCACATATTAATCTCCAACGTCACATAATAATCTATGGGCTATACTTTGATTCCTTGCATCTCTTCCTGTGTTCCAGGCATCCTGAGGCTCCCAGAGGTCATGACACTTAGAGCCAGATAGGACTGTCCCCTCCCGATGACGCTGGAGCATCTTGCTCCTTTTGAGTGAGGTGGTCTCAGGAAAGAGTTTACTAAATTGAGCCCCAGTTTAGTTCTCAAGTGAGGCTTTTTGAAGTTGAATCAAGGGTGAAAGGTTTTCAGCCACAAGCAGGTATATTTGCTCCCCTGTTGTAAAGGCCCATCATTGCTTTTCACAATGTGAAGTTTGTTACCCAACAAATACAGTAGCCCAGACCTGCAATCTGAATCCTCATGGTCCTACGTCTTATAAAATAGGAAACCAAATACAGGGGAATTGTTGTAATGAAAACCAAACATCTGCATGCCAGTATGAATACTTTTGGCATTAGAATGGCACCTTCTTTTTTGTTTAATATCAGAGGTTCTCAAAGTGTGGTCCTGCAGATTCACATCTGATGGGAATATGTTAGAAAAACACCCCCAGACAAGCAGAATACCAGAGGTTCTCAAAGTGTAGTCCTGCAGAATCACATCTGATGGGAACATGTTAGAAAAACACCCCCAGACCAGCAGAATACCAGAGGTTCTCAAAGTGTGGTCCTGCAGATTCACATCTGATGGGAACATGTTAGAAAAACACCCCCAAACCAGCAGAATACTAGAGATTCTCAAAGTGTGGTCCTTCAGATTCACATCTGATGGGAACATGTTAGAAAAGCACATTCTTGGGCCTCACTCCCAGACCTGCAGAATCAGAAACTCTGGGAGGGGGCCCCAGTGGAGGTGGAGGCTTCCCAGCCTTCAGGTGATTCTGATATGAGAACCAATGGTAAAAGAAGGAGAAGTTGGGGGCCTCTTGTATCTTGACAACAATTGAGGGTGTTTCCGATAGTTGTGCCTTCCTTAGAGGAAGGCCTGAGGAATAGGGCTGTATGCAGGTGGGGGTGGGGAGACCCATGGGTGCCTTGGTGGCATCTGGATCGTGGATGTGGTTTCTAAAAACTGCTGTATTTGGCAATAGGCTAAAGTGTTGTATTTCCAAATACATTTTTCTTATCCGTGTTGAAATAATATATAATTATATATATAATATATAATTTCAGCTGGAGCCTGGGTGACTTTGGGCTCACAGAGTGACTTACTTCGCAGTTCTTTGCATCTATGATGTCCACTACAAGGAAGCTTCCGGGTTCTTAGGATACATTTAGACTAAAACCCACTCGAGTTACACCATTCTTTGGCTTTAGTCTGGTACCAACCAGTTTACATGTTAAACTCAAACCAGAAAATATAAAGATAGGATATGTTTGGAATTAGGTTCTTCTTTCCTTTTAAACAATACATTCCAAGATTCTGATACAAATCAGATGTATTGTAGAGTACATGTGGAAAATCAAGACTTAAGAAGAATGTAAGCATGCATTTTTTATGTTCTGATAAGCTAGAAAAAAAAAACAAAAAACAGAAAAGAACTCCCAGAGAACCTAGAAGAAGAAACCTAGAAAAAGAATAAAACTTTCAGACAGGAAGAAAGATGGTTAGTTGTTGGTTATATTCAGAAGATTTGCATTTTTAAAGTTAGCGACTAATGTAATAAAAGGTTCCAGTTAAATTATTGCAGTGGCTGCTTGCTTTAGGGCAAGCAAAGAATCTTTGAGGTTTTAAATCATATTCTTCAGTCTGGCATGAGAGGGTATTTTTAAGCTCCTACAAATGATTTCCTTATTCTCTCTAATGTTTCTCCATCTGGCCCCTAATTTTCACATACCTGGCAGGAAAATGAAAACAAAATTGTACAAAAAATGTTGGCATTTGGGCATAAATGGATAATGTTAAGAGAAAGCAAAGGCTTCCTTGGAAATACAGTTTGATTAATAGACTATAAAAATTAGTAGGTTTTTTGATTGATTGATTGAGATAGGATCTAGCTCTGTTGCCCAGGGTAGAGTGTGGTGGCACGATCTTGGCTCACTGCAATCTTTGCCTCCCGGGTTCAAGTGATTCTCCTGCCTCAGCCTCCCAAGTAGTTGGAATTACAGGTGCCTGCTACAATGCTCGGCTAATTTTTTTTTTTTTTAATTTTAGTAGAGACAGGGTTTCGCCATGTTGACCAGGCTGGTCTTGAACTCCTGACCTCAAGTGATCCACTTGCCTTGGCCTCCCAAAGTGCTGGGATTACAGGCATGAGCCATTGTACTCGGCCAGCTATATTTAATTGCCAAAAATGTACTGTATTATGGTTATCCTATTTTTGAACCTTGGTGTGATTCAAACTCTGGCATATATTGACAATGGTGTAGGATCCTTGAATTCAAACCTGCTCCAGAAAAACCCGCGATTTTCTGTAACTATAACACCAGTGTTGATGGGTCAGCTTGCCTTGAATCAAGGGGGCAGGGGAAGTAGAAATTTCGCAGTGTATTGTTCTGCTGTAATGTATAAAGATGCTAAAACTCATATATTTTGCCTTCTGAATGAGGCCTTTAATCCTGCATGCTCCTTATACTGCAAACAGAGATTCTCACAGCAAAACTCCATAAAAGGAACATGATCAGAAAGAACTGGATATATAAAAATACAGTACTTGAATAAAATGGACCATATCTTGATGCTCAGCATGTAAGTCATCAAAGTACTCTTTTTCTAAAAAAGCCCAAGTTCTAGGAAATTGCTGGAACACAGTGATAAGCTTTTGTTTAGAGGCTTTACTGATATTTAACCACTAGAAAAGCTAAAGGCTGTGTTGACCTTACGTTGCAAAAACCCTTTCTCTCTGCATTACCTGAATGAAGGTGTACAGCAAAGTGGTGAGAATTGGGTTCTGGAGACTGGCCACCTGGGGCCAAATTCTGACCCCATTGTTTATTAGCTGAGTGACAATGAAGGAGTTATCTAAAAATCTCTTGCCTTAGTTTCTTCATCTGTACTGTGAGGTGAGGATATTAGCAGTATCTAAGTCATTACTAGGGTTACGTAATGTATGTAAAAGGCTTAGAACCACGCCTGGCACAGAGTGAGTGCTAGACAAATTTAGCTATTATCAATATCATTTTTATTATGAGGGCCCTGTAAGAAAAGGAAAAAGAAAAGAGGAAGCACCCCTTTCTTCCTTTCTCTTCTCCTTCCTTCTGTCATCTTTCTCTCTTCCCATCCCTATTTCTTTGCCAGATTCCAAATGGGATTTGAAGCTGAGGAATGAACATTGAGTGTGATTAGAACTATTCCGTGGACAAAGCGCTGTTTCAAAAGGCCAGGAGGCCTGAATTCTTTTCCTAGCTTTACCATTAACTAGATGTGTGACTACAGGGAAGCTGTCCTACCCTCTGTATTAGTCTCTAGGGCTGTTGTAACAAAGTACCACAACCTGGGTGGCTTAGACAATAGGAATGTATTGTCTTACAGTTCTGGATGCTATAAGCCAAGGATCAAGGTGTCAGCAGGGTTGGCGCCTCCTTAGGGCTGCAAGGGAACATCTGTCCCAGGCCTCTCCCCTACCTTCTGGTGGTTTGATGGCAATCTTTAGCATTCCTTGGCTTGTGGATGTGTCGCCTGAGCTCCACCTTCATCTTCACATGGCATTCTCCCTGTGTGTGAGTTTCTGTCCAGGTTTCTTCTCTTTAAAAGGACTGGGCCAGGAGCCTACCCTACTACAGAGTGACTGTATCTTAACTAATTTCATATGCAACAACCCTATTTCTAGATAAGGGACAGATTCTGAGATACTGGGGTTAAAGCTTCAACACATGAATTTTAGGGGGATGCAATTCAATCCATAATGCCAGGGATAGTTCTCAGAATCTCTATGCTTCTCCAAGAGAGGAGTAAAGGATGCATAGTATTTCTCAAATTTATCCAAAGAGAGAGCAGATTTGCTCAACTGTGGAGGATCATCAGGGCCTCATGCTAATACTCCTGCCTTTTTGGGAACATTGCTTCCAAAACGAGGTCATTACTTCTCCATTACGAATATGGATAATCAGAGCTGACTGTAACTGGGCACAGGAAGTCCTTCCTCTATCTCTGAGCAGAACTCACCGGGCCCTCCCCCAGAGGCACACTGCCTGTCCTTGGTTAGCTTGCTGGGATGGAGGGTGAAGTCCAGCCAGTGGCCCCTCACTGCCGTGTCAGGTCCTGGGTGGGTGAGAAGACTTCACTGGTTCAGAGGCAGCTAATGTGGATGACAATGAGGCTGGGTCACTGCATTTACATTCAAGCAGCAGTGATCCTGTAAAAACCACAAGGGAAAGCCCACCAGGGAGAAAATGACTTACTCATAAAATCTTAGTAAGTAGGTTATAAGAAAAACCCGCCTCAGCTTCTCTTTGTGTTGCTGTCAGCAAGCACATCTCTTGTAGCAAACTGACATTCCTGTCGACAGCGCTGTTAACAGCACTCCGAATAAGGTAATTACCCAATAAAGTTAATGTTAGCCAAATTGCACAGAACTTGAATTAAAAATGTATCTGATTGAAGGATTGAAGCCTGAGTCATGTGTCTCCCCCATTGAGCGTGCGGCTTGCCTGCCTTGAGAGTAGGCTACGTCACAGGGATGGAGGCTGGCATTTATATTCTGGAGGTGAACCCACTCTCAGAGGCAGGAGCTGAGAATGCTTTCTTCTCTACCTCGAGGCAGCAGGGGAATGAGAGTTCTGCATTCTTCTTTATCTCTGTGTGATGTTTCCATTCACTTTGCAGGGCAGCAGTGCAGTGGAGCGCAGCCTGCCCTTTCCTGGTGAGGACTGAGTTGAGGTGGCATCAGAATAAGAAGGGGCACTGCTGTGACTACTGTGTAGGATCCAGTGTCCTTGTAGGGCTGGTGGAGGAGGCAGTTGCAGCCCAGTGTCTGAGCACACCCTGCGGGCTGCTCGGCTACAAGACAGCTCACACAGAGGCCAATAGGCTTGAGCAGAAAGAGTGCAGGACCTGAGATCAAAAGAACTGGGTTCTAATAATCACTGAGCCATTAACTAATTAAGGGATTTTTGGCAAGTCACTTCCTTTCTTTGCGCCTCATTTTTCTCTTTTGTCAAATGGAGGTAAGGAAATTTGTTCTATCCCTCTGGGTTAGGAGAATAAGAAGAATAAAAGATGTGAAAATATCATGAATATAAGCAGTTATTAATAGGCTCAAATGAAGTTATGATTGGCCAGCAGAGATATTAAAAATGAAGCAAAAGGTCTGGGCGTGGTGGCTCACGCCTGTAATTCCAGTACTTTGGGAGGCTGAGGTGGGCGGATCACGAGGTCAAAAGATCGAGACCATCCTGGCCAACACAGTGAAACCCATCTCTACTAAAAACACATAAATTAGCTGGGCATAGTGGCATGTGCCTGTAGTCCCAGCTACTCGGGAGGCTGAGGCAGGAGAATCGCTTGAACCTGGGAGGCAGAAATTGCAGTGAGCTGAGATCGCACCATTGCACTCCAGCCTGGCAACAGGGCAAGACTCTGTCTCAAAAAAAAAAAATAATAATAAAATAAAAAAGAAAGAAAAAGAAGAATTAATCAGTATTAAAAATAAAAGTAAGGGTAACTTCTGGGCTTAAAGAGAAAGAGCCTACAGTCTCTTATTTTCACTGGAGAGGATTGTAAACACATCACGCAGGAATGAGGATTATGAGTGGTGTGAGCAGCATTTATTAGTGACTGCAAACTAGAGCCAAAATAGCAATATTCATTGGACTATAAAAATCGAAGTTTTCTTTAAAAAATACCCTGTGAAATACTCAAAATATAACTTATAACCATAATTATATAATTAGTATACATATCCAAAAACCTGTAGAACTGGACAATATAACTATATTCTCAACTAAAGCAAAGAATGTATAGAATGGCAACATTTTCCAGTAAAAAGAGCCCTGAGCCCTGAGTAGACAAATGCTGCCTCTGACATGAACAAATCATGAGAAAATCACCTCTGTTCTTGTTCCCTGGCCTACAAAATGGAGATAACTCCTGTCCTATTCAACTCATGGGGCTGAATGAAATGAAATGAAACACCTATCTGAAAAAGTGAAAGTGCCATACACCTGAGAGGTAAGATCATTTTAATTATTTAGTCAGGTTTCTGTTCCTATTCAATTTTAATTCAACAAGCACTGATTTGTTAAAGGGGTTTACCAGCAGAGTGTGGTAAGGTGGGTAAGAAGCTGCCCATACTGTGTGGCTTTGTGAAGAGGAGAAAGAACTGGAAGGGCTGGGGAAGCCTCATTACAGAGATGTTAAGTGAGCCGGCCTGAAAAGTCTGAACAAAGTTTCTTTCATCCATAAATATTTGTTGAGCTCCAACCCTGTGCTGAGCACTGTTCTAGGGGGTTTGGGGGAATTCATCAATGAGCAGAATGACTATTCTCGCACTTAAAAAACTGCCATGCTGCAGGGGATGGTGGGGGTGCGGTGGGGCAGAATATGCAAGCTGCAAGGGTGAGGAGAGATCATCAAGAATGAGATAACCGAGTTAACAAAAACACAGAAGGAGAACTTACAGGGGTTATGAGGCTGTGGAAAATAGACTTCATCCCTGGTTTTACTTCAGATGACTTGGTAGTGACTGCCTGGGATCTGTGTTGAGGAGGATTCTGAGATTTTCTTTTGGCTTAGGTGGAAGAGTGCCAGGATTGATTATAGATGTCCGCAATGGAAGTGGGAGGGGATAATTGGATGAGCGTTAGATATTCACCATTCCCAGAGAGGTTATGTGTGCTATTCCAATCTCTGTTCTTCCAGTCTTCTGAGAATGGTACGAAGCAATAAGTGAGTATTTAAGTCCGACATTTGTGTGTACATAAAAAATTATGTGAATATTCTCAGAGACGGCTCTCCTATGTAAACGCCAGTGTTAATGGTATACTTCTCCAATCTTTTTCCTTCTCTTTATTAAGACCACGAGCAGGCTAGTAACTCACCTATGTTTTATAGAGCCTGTTTCTGTTTGTAGTTCCACTTCTTTGCCTTACTGCACTCCAAACTCAAAATGAGTGTCAGTCTCTTAGAGCCTCAGAATTTTTAGTTACTTATATGCTATACTTGTCTTCTGTTTGGGGTCATCTAATACATCCCTTCATGGCATTCAGAGGAAGTGATTTACCTCTTCCCTTTAAGTCTCTTGAAAAAACTATGCAACCTTCCTTGTTAACTCTGTAAGAGATACAGTGTACTGCAGTTCCAGAATATCTCATACCAGGCTGACTCTGGCTCTCTGGCTGAACCTGAAATGTAGACGGGGGTTTGGGAGAAACCCTTCTTAGCCCTTGATATGTTAAAGAAATAAATTCAGAAAGTCCTTTCTCTATATTGCTTATAAGCCATGGTCTTGGTGCAAAATTTTGTATGCCAAAATTAAAATGTTAATTTTTTCCCTGTTAGATTGAACCATACGAAATTGCTATTTTTTAGGTCAAAAAGTTTGGTGTTGGCAATTTTCTCTGGTTGAACCTAATAGTTGTACACTTTCTTTAACAATCCTAATCTTGAGATTTGGGCTTCAGGCTGTTTAAGGAGAATGCCTTGTACTTTGAAAGGGAAAAGAGAAATGGACATTAATGTTTTGCTGAAATATGTCTTTCTGTCTTCAAAGCTTGCTCTTTCTGGTCCCTCCTTAATGACAGTAAGAACAGCTGCTCATAGACCTCTCTGCTCAAACTTGAAGAGTGCTACTGAACACCCTTCAACTATGCTTCTATGATAACGTGAAGCCAGAAGGCTGCTTGTTCCCTGTTGTATTCACTGGTTAGATCAAAAAAAGTAAGTATTTAATCAGAAACTCCTGAGATGTTTGCAATGACAGCTATATTTCTATTTCTTTCCCCAATGACAGAGGGAAATCTGGTTTCTGGATTAACTATTGAATAGCATCTGCAGTCAACAGGTGATGGAACCTTGCAGGAAGACTAGGCTGGTGTTCAGATAATTTTTGTCTAAGCATTCCAGTTTATTTCACTCATGCTATCCAATGGCTGTGTGTGCATGTGGATATGAAAGTATCTGAATGTTTTGATTAACATTTGTGTGAAGGATTTCTGTCAACTAAAGAGTGCAACAGAATAGACCATCTGGAGAGAGGGCAGTTTCAGTCTGATGGAAGGTGGCAACAAGGTTGTCATCTAAAAGGAGGATGCGGGTAGTGGTGTTCGGTTCCTGGAAATAAAAGTCAAACTAATCCTTTGTGCTGAGGGCTTTGGTCGCTGGATCAATTTCTCATTGTCTGAAAACTGCCAGTCATAGAAATAATACAACCAGCTGGCTAGTTAGCAGGGATTCTGCTGCTGGGAAGAGGAGCATCTGTAGATGACAAAGAGACACTAAGCGTCCTTAGAAATTTCCTGCATTGTCATCTCATACCACTTAGTCACACAGCACCCCTAGGTGTGTGGGTGATGGGGCAGGCTCAAGCCCAACTCTGCTGATTCTATTAATAAAAAATGGCCATGCCAAGAGTGAGTGCACTCCCCGGAGATGGGAGTGTGATGTTAGTTCACAGAAGGCCAGTGATAGGTTGCCCTCTGGTGTCAACTTTTTCTCACTGAGGCAAGAAAAAGTGTTCCCAGCAACTTCTCAGACTCCCTCAGCCCACTGACCAGGTTACTGTACTTAAAAACAACATAGATCCTGAAGATCAAAACTAGAAATCTAAGATATTTCCAGTAAGTGGAAGGAAGGCAGAGGCAATATTCTCACATTTTTTTTTTCCATGAGAAGATTCACAAGGGTGTTTGGATATCTGCTTCAATCTTTCATGAGTATTTTCCATGGAGGCTGCTGGGAAAGAAGACAGTAGCTTCTTTTTCTTTGCTGAAAGAGTCATTATCTCAGAGACTTAGGGATTAAAAAATGGGATACCATGTGATGGGGATGAGAGGATAGAAAACAGAGTCTGGAAAGACTTGCTTTTAGGCAAAGATGAAATCACAAGGTGTATTTCTTTCCTTTGTTCTACCATTTCCCTCAAGGCCAAGTCACATGAAGATAATGTAAATAAAAATTACTTTAGGAATGGGAAAAAGAAAAAGAAACCAAGTCTGATGGGTGATTGTTGAGAAAGGGAGTTGGAAGCCATTGAACTTTGGGCTTTTATTCTCAAGCCAATCCGTGGATTTGGTAATAGACTTTGATTAATCTATCTAATTTCCATGTCTTTTTCAACAAAATTTCTCCCTACCTCTTGAGGAATTTGCAAGGTTGGGTTTAATTATTGTTTGTGCTTTGAGAGGCTCAAGGAAAGTACTTAGAAATACAAGGCCGTATAACAAAGGAAGCTAAGAACACTTTTATAAAAGAAGAAAAATGTACACAGGGTACCTAAATCTCATTTTGGAGGAGCTGAAGTGCAAACTTTACCCAGGGACTACATAAATACCAGTCAGAGAGATGCAGATTGCCTTCTGTGGATCACATGATAACAGAGGTGGGGTGATTCCTCTGGCTGTTCCCTGAATTTTCAGATATTCTCTCTAGGTTCTCTCCAAGATAGAAGCAGTCTGCCAGAGGCACCTCTGGGTTTGCAGATCCTCTAGTGTTCACACTGTTTTTTGGAGCTCATTCCCTGATTGCAGGGCCAAATGGCCTCTCCCAGCTCTGTCTTACCCCTGGATGTTCTTCTTCTGACAGTTTTTCTGTGACCACTGCTAGTCTCCTCATCGAGGGCACTAACCCAGCAGACTACAGAGTCTGTAGATGATGGTTATCTTGAGAAATGTCATTCTTCAGAAAGTACTAGTTTATCACATTTAATCAGTACTTTAACCTTTATTATGTTTGTGATAACTTCACTCAAAATTTGAAGCTATTCAGTGATTCTTTTAGCTTTTTAAAAAGAAAATCGAAGTTTCTTATGATAAAGACAAGCAAATTGCAACGTTTCTCATGATTATAAACTCTGCTAAACGCAAATAATAATAGAAATAAAATGCATGAATTTGGTGTGCAAACCAAGGCACCAAATGGTGCCCATCAAATTTGAACCTTATCATAGTATGGCAAACTAATAGAGGAGAAAAGCTGAAGAGAATGGGAAATTAGGAGAAAAATAATGGGAGTGGGAGGTGGGGGAGAGAATGCAAGCAGAAAGAAATGATTGCTCTCTTTTTCATCCTTTGATGTCAACCTTCTGTCACTCATCTGAGGGTCCTAGAATCAGAAGTTCTTTGCACAAGACTAGAAGTATGGTTTTCAAACTGCATGCCAAGGAACCCCAGAGGTTCTTTTCAGAGGCTTCCTTGTGGATGAGGAGGGAGCTGAAAAGGTCCATCCCCTTTTCCCCAGATCTTTCATGGGCTTGGCAGTAAAATGGAATCCTAATGAGAGGGCCTATTATATAGTTTTCCAGGTGAAATTTAACCTACTAAGTATTTTAGTTTTAAAGTTAAGAGCATTTGAAAACGTTTATAAGGTGGAGAAAATCAGCATAGATCAGAAACAATCCAAGTGAAAGATCCTCTTTGTAATTGGTTCATGCCCCTAGTGGCTGGACTTTCTAAGAAGATGTAAGAGCCTTGTCAAAGATGGTGCTCCTTCTGCTGGCCTCTGCCAAAGCCTTGGTTCCATGGCATTCAGACTCTCAAGTCAATATGATTTAGTTTTTGACTATTCCACTCATTGCTCTCCGATAATCTCCCATATTACCAAAGTTTCTTCTGTTCTCTAGAAAGCCAAGATACCAACAAAGCTCAACATTACCATCCACAGAAACTACTTTAGAATTAGGATCATTCTGTATCATCATTATGGATTTCTGTGCAAACTTAGAAACAAATGATGATATAGCAGAAAAGATACTGAAACAAGCCATACAGTGGGGTTTAGGAAATTATAAGAACTGACTACAAAACAGGGAAGAACATGCTGAAGTTTTAAAATGATTCTATAGTAGTGGTCAGAAGTGCAGTGATTGCATGGACTTGATGTTGATCACAAAGAATTACCAGAACTTGTTTTGAAGACTTCTGTACAAGTGTGTGGAGCATGGACTTCCATCATTGTGCTACAGTAATCAGACATCTGTATTGCACATAAATTGTGGGGAATGGAAATGCTCACTGAAAGCCTTGCTGCTGGAAGAGAATTAAAATAATTGAGCCTCTATCATGGGACTCTGCTCTGCTGCTACAAGGTCATCACAGGAGAAATAATGAAGCATCTTGCAAAAAGTTAGAAGTATTTGATCATTTGCACTTTGAGTATTACACTTTGTACATGATAGCAGCTCAATAACTATTAGTTAAAGATGGTGCAGAAAATGCCTTTGTAATTTCTCTTGGGAAATGGCTTTCTTCGCAAAAGTTAGGTTGAAAGGAAAACACATGACTTCTGAAAGTGATGACAAGAAGCAAGGATGAATCCCTTATGCTAATACTATCCCTCCCCAACAGAAATAATTTCCAATGAATATTAAAACTGGAAGGTCATTTAGGTATCTCTTTATAGATTGGCAAGACACTATTGCAAAGTGTTTGGCCAAATACTGAGCCCAGAAGAATTCTGCAGTCTATGCTGATCATTAAACTTGAAGAAAGTTATCTATTCTTACTTCAGATGTGTTTAATCAGCTCCTTAGGAATCTGCTAGAGTCATAACCTTTTCTTTTGTGCTGAGAAGGGAGTAAAGAAGCATTTCCTCCTAGATAGGAGTCTTTCTTCCCTCAAATTGCCATTTCTGTTTCAGTTTATCACAGTATAAGAGTCCAATAAACTTTTCGCCAATCACTTCATCAACGACAAAGTGTCATCTTTTGTTTGCTTCTCTTAGAACCCAAGATAAGAAGTGGCTTTGACTTATCAGATCTGACGTCCTATGAGATTTAGCTCCATTTACATTTTGGCTTCCCCAACCCTCACTCCAACATAAAATCCTCCTAGAATCAGAAGATGGAGATGGAAACTTTGGCATGAGCTTGAATGAAATCTAAGACCTTGAACAAGTCATCTAACTTCTGTGAACATCAATTTTCTTGCCAATAAAGTGGGACAGAAATAATAATAGGACTATTGGAAGGGTCAAATGAGACAGAAGATATAAAAACACATTGTAAATTGTAAAGCACTCCAAAGATATATAGTTATAAATACTAAAAATGCAGTCATGGCATAGTGGAATTAGCATTGAATTTGAGGTCAGTAGACAGGGATGTAAATCTTGCATTGTTGCTGAATTTGAGGTCAGTAGACAGGGATGTAAATCTAACAGTTGTCTGATTTGAGTTAAGTCATGTAAACTGTATCAGGCCCAGTTTCCTTAAGTGTAGTTATGGATTATTAAGTTACTAAAAAACATCACAGGGTTTTTGTAATTGAAACAATAGCTGATTGGACCACAGTAGATACCTAGCTCAAACTATGCCAATCAGATTATCTCTCATGGGACTCTAGGATTGGGATTAAATAATTGTCCATTGGCCGCATGTGGTGGCTCATGCCTGTAATCCCAGCACTTTGGGAGGCCAAGGTGGGTGGATTGCCTGAGGTCAAGAGTTCAAGACCAGCCTGGCCAACACGGTGAAACCCCATCTCTGCTACAAATACAGAAAAATTAGCTGGGTGTGGTATAGGCACCTGTAATCCCAGCTACTCAGGAGGCTGAGGTAGGAGAACTACTAGAGCCCTGGGGGCGAAGGGTGCAGTGAGCCCAGATTGCGCCACTGCACTCTAGCCTGAGTAAGAGAGCAAGACTCTGTCTTAAAAAAAAAAAAAAAAAGAAAAAGAAAAAAAAGGCTGTCCATCATTTTTGGGCAAGTGTGTGCCAGAGAGAGGAAAATTCAAAATGCATTGTATAAAAGGTTGATTGGTAGAGAAAGTGGGTAGTGCTTCTAAGAAGAAAGAATGAAGTAGGTTGAAGAGAGATGGAGACACACACATACACATAGATTAAGAGCCAAACATCACTCCCAGATTTCTTTATTCTTACATTTCTAGGTGACATCTCCATGGATCCTTATTGTAAATTTTTTTCTGGATTAGTTAACAGAATCCACTTTAGCTAGTTTAAGCAGAAAGGGATTTAATGCCGGAATTAGGTACTCATAAAATTGTTGGAAGGGAGAGGAACAGGCTCTAGGCCAAGCTTTCAGGGTAACTCCAAACAACCCAACAACCCTACAGAAGTGGTCCAATGAGGAAGTTCCTGCCCTTTCCAGGAAGATGGGGAAGCAAGAAGCTGCTCCTGCAGAATCACACTGCTTTTGTCAATCCACACCAGGAAGATTCTTGATACCTGTGAAGCTGAGAACTAGCCACTGAGCTATTTGCTGCTATCCTCCTTCCCCCAACGCATCCCCTCACCAACTGTGGGGCATGGCCTCTGCCTCTTGTGGAAGTGGAAGCTAAGTGGTGTGTAGAAGCTGAACTGCAGGGAGTCTTAGTAATGCAATCTCTACTTGCAGCCGATGGCATGCAGTAAGCCATGTATAGGAGAACAATATAGTTCAATGAGTTAATCTACATATATATCTTGCCATATCTACTTTCCCTTGTTTCTTCTGAAATCAAGTCCTGTTCATTGTAAGGACACAGTACTTAACACACTATGGTGAATGACAGGCTCTTGAATAAGCTGCAAGGGAGCCATTAGTTTTCCTGGAATTAGATGTCTGGGGATTCCCACCTTAGAGACCAACACAAAGAAATAAAGACAAGGTCTGGCTAAGGTTGGGATATTGAGGCCTTTACAATGTCTCTCCTGCCCTCTTTCCATGATTTTTGTGCCAATTACTTGCTGACAAGCCTCAGAGCTTAAGACGTGGTGTTAGAAATAAAGTTTGGAGTCATAAGGAAAATTGAGTATTCAGACACAGGGTTTCTCAGTAAATTTACTTTTGTGTAGAAGGGTGTCTCTCGTAGGGCTGGTTGTCACGAGAGCACCCTGAACAAAGGATAGTAGAAGTTTTTATTTTTAACGTGACTCTTGTCTTTGTGTCTTTTTTTTTCATTGGCTGGGGTTGGACCATACAATTTAAACTAGATTTGATTGGCTAAACATTTAAACTTTTTTAGATAAGATGGATGTGTGATGGGAGAGAGGGGAGAGGAGGAGGGGGTCATTTGTGGGGGACTAGAGACCCAGTCCCTTCTCAAACAAGGAAAGGAATTGGTGTTTTGGCATGCCTGGGCATGTAGTAAAATCAAATATGAAAAGAGGAGAAGAAAGAGAAGGGGCTGGAGTGATACTTGGAATTAAAGAATAAAAGGTGGAGCAGGCTGCTTGAAGAGAAACCTTGCCATATCTCACACATGGATACTTCTGCTTTGAAATGAGATGACTATAGAATAGTTATCAAAGGGATTAGATCTTTTTTTGGCATCATCACCGTTCTGAATTATAGCCTCAGTAAACAACAAGTCCTTACTCTGCCACACAATGGCTGGTACCCTGTCCTTTTTGTCCTTGCATCTTTAATTCAGACTATTCCCCCTACGAAGGCTCAAGTCCTTCCTTGGTTCTGGGGCACACTGCAGAGCCCTGGGTTATTGTGCAGCTTCCTCTGTCCATGTGCTTGCTGCCAGGCCTGCGTGGGGTCTTGGAAAGAGCATAGAATGTGAGTCATTTGCTTTGCCACTTATTAACGAGGGCCTTTAGGCAAGATGTGAAATCTTTCTAAACCCTAGACACTTCATCTTTAAAATGGAATCAAAATGCCTGCCATATAAATTTGTGTCTCAGTTCCCCACCATCTTCTTGTCCTTGCCAGGATCCATGTTGCCTTACCTCTCCTGCCCTTGGTCTCCTCTTCTGTATTTAGTTCTATGGCCAGATATTTGCTACTTAGTAGAGATTTCTCATCTGCGTGCCTGTACAGCTATCTAATTTTTACGAATCTCCATTGCATACACCACCCCTTCATTGGTCATGACATTCTAGGTTGCTATTGCTTGCCTGGGCTATCACCTGTTATTTGTCACACTATTGTCCAGATGCTGCATTCAACTTTCCTTTCTCTTGTCACTTGTAGTTGGGTCCTTATTTTATCCCCTTGCTACCTACATCTGCCATCTTCCCCTCCTACTCCAGCAAATATCTTTGTCTCAGGTCCTGGATGTTAACCCTCTCATGCCAGGTAGTGTTTTCAGATACAAAACAGAGTCCTCTATGTCCTTGCTGCTCAGGTGGACACACTGGCATTGCTGGGAGCTTATTAGACATGCAGAATCTACTGAATCAGAATCTGCATTTTAACAAGATTCTGAGGTGATTCATAGGCACATGAAATTTTGAGAATCACTGTGCTATAAGCAAGGAAATGTGACTAGGTTAGAAAATACTTTGGTGGTATCTAGCAAAAATCTGTTCACCTTCCTCCTAGGAATGTTCTGGAGACAAACAGCTGCCTCCCAATATGGCTTGCTGGCACTTCTATTAAAAGAACCACAATATGGTATTCTGTGTCATTTTATCCTGAGCATGGGTTTTGTGTTGTAAGGACGAAGTTCAGGTTGTGACAAGGTACAGTTAAATGAAAATTCTGGCAGGCTATGCATTTGAAGAAATTCAGTCTACGACTGTTCTACTTGCTTCTGAATCAAATCACATGAAGGGATTCTGCATTTATGAACTTAGGGTAAAGAGAAAGGACTCTAGGAATTCACCTTTTATCTTTGATTTTTCCCACCCTAGTCTTCCCAAACCTTCTTCCATCAGTTCCTCTGAAACCAGTACCAGAATGCAGAGCAGAGCATGGTGACTGAGGGCAAATGACAGTGTTCCCACTGTCATTTTGAGAAATGGCAGGTATTTTTGGTGACTTACTGAATTGGTGGCTTTTCCTTCTAATGTTTTTGCTCAAAACATGTCTTTGTGATATTGGGGTATTATGTTTTTAATTTTTTTTCATTTATTCAAATACACCCACACCCCACTCTTTTCCTTCTTAGAAACTCCACCCTTGTGTTATGTTACAAGGATGAATTTGTAAAAAATGTTAAAAACCCAACAAATCAAAATAAATCCATATTTGGATGAAGAAACAGGCTTCAAGCATCTGTTATGAAACGTATAGGCTGTGAGTGATGTCAAGAGTCCCAAACAGCTTCTGCAGCCCAACTTCACTTTCACTTATCTTGTTATTAGAAGGCCATGGGAAAAATGCAGGCTGCCTCTCTTTGCAGTTTTGAACACATAAATGCTCCCATATTTCTGATGGAGCGTCTAATGAAGATGACTTTTCCATTTTTCAGGATGATATCAGTTTGACCTGCTCCTGTCCTGTTAGCACACCTGGGTGTTCTGTCCTTTTTTGAATATTATGGGCTCCATGATATGCACAAAGTAATCTTGTTTTTTTGTTTCCAATGTGATAGGGTTTGGGAGTTGGGGTAGAAGAGAGGGTTTAAAAGTTTTAAAAATAAGTAAGAGGAATGGAAAGGCCCCTACCTTGCAAGAATGGAAACAGCTAGAGATCAATGGCTAGGAAGATTGAAAGTGCCCCAGGCCACTTAATCAATCAAGATGTGATGGAGCTTGCAGATAGGTAGAAAGGCAAATAATTGCTCACTTCTTGAGCATAGCATCGGTGGTTAAAATACAGTTAGTTAAATTTTACACTCAGGACTTTTCTAAATTATGGTGAATGCACAATAAGTATCACTTGGCTTAAAAAATAATACCCTGAAAATATTTGATGATGTACCCACATCCTTAAAAAGATGTCATATGAATTTTTCAAAAGTAAATAGTGATGACTTAAAAGTGTGTATACTTTGGAAAAGACTACTCTGTTAACATGATACAAGACATCCACATGTATTGTTTCCCCTTCCCTTCAAGAACTGAGGGAAGAGGTGAATGCTTCCCTATTACACTAAAATACTGTACTTATATTTAATAATTAATTAAGAAGGAATAAAAAGGTTCATAACAAGTGGACCTATCCCAGTCCATACTACTTGGTTGTCAACTTTAGCTGACTAAGGGAATAATAACAGACAGGTTTATAAATCAAAGTTTGGTTTCTGGCAGCCAAGGGAAGCATCATCACTAGCTTAAGACAGACAGGCTCCTACTAATTGCACCAAATTCAGTCTATACAGCAGAGGTTCTTAAAGTGTGGTCCCTGGACCAGTAGCATCAGCATCTCCTGGAAACTTGGTAGAAGTGCAGATTCTCAGGCCCCATTCCAAATTACTGAATTGGAAACTCTGGGAGTTGGGCCCAGTGACAAGTGCTTTAGTAATAAACTCTCCCAGTGATTCAGACACTCACTGGTTTGGGAACCACTGCTACCCAGTGGTATCTGAGCAGCAATGATAATACGATAGAAAATTCCAGGGCTCTGAGGCTAAGCCTGAGTTCCTTCCCAGCCTTGCCATCACTAACTGTGTGACCTTGCCAAGTCCTTGACCTGCCTGAACCTTGATTTTCTCCTCTGCAAAATCAGATTTTCCTCACAGGTCTGTTGTGGGGAAAGTGAGATGATGTGAGTCTTTGTTCACACTATAGGTGCCCAGAAAACCTTGGTGTTTTTCTTCTTCCCTGCCCTGAAGCTGAGTTTCTGCTGAAAAATCCAAGAGGTAAGAACCATCAATATTTGTGGAAAATTAAGAGCATTTTGATAAACTTATGGACATTCCTCAATGAAAGTTGGTGTGTTGTACTGAGTGGGCTGTCTGCTGTCCACGCCTGTGCTCTCCAACACAGGAGCCAAATGTGACCATTGGGCACTGGAAATGTGGCTTGTGTGGATGAGATGAGCTGCAAGTGTAAAATACACATTGGATTTTTAACACTTAACGTGAAAGAAAATTTAATTTATAATTTTTTTTTGAGACAGTCTCACTCTGTCACCAGGCTGGAGTGCAGTGGCATAATCCCGGCTCACTGCAACCTCTGCCTTCCAGGTTCAAGCAATTCCCCTGCCTCAGCCTCCCGAGTAGCTGGGACTACAGGCATGTGCCACCATACCTGGCTAATTTTTTTTTTTTTTTTTTTGTATTTTAGTAGAGAAAGGGTTTCACCATGTTGGCCAGGATGGTCTTGATCTCCTGACCTCGTGATCTGCCTGCCTCGGCCTCCCAAAGTGCTGGGATTACAGGTGTGAGCCACCATGTCTGGCCTAATTTATAATTTTTTATATCAATTACATGGATGAAATAAAATTTTGGATATATTGGATTAAATATATTATTAAAATTAATTTCACCTTTAAAAAAATATTTTAAACTGTGACTACAAGGACATGTGCAAGCACATATGTGGCTCACAGAGTTAACTCTGAGTAAGTCGGCCTTGTTAGTAATGTCCACTCCGAAGTAAAGTTCATTGAGGGATAAGTCCCCGTTCTGTCTTGGAGCACTCTCACGCTGTTTTCTTACAGTCAGAATAAAGAGACTCGCTGAGACCCTCAGACGTTCAAAAAAGTCAGCGTTCAGGAATGAGAGTTCTTTAAGCATCAGCCCACTCTATCTTCTCTCGCTTAACAGAAGACAATGAAAGGCAGTTCTCTCAGGTGTCTATTTGTCCTCGGTGTGACTTAAAAATCAGCTCAGGAAATCATCTGTCAGTCAAGTATATTACAGAGAGAAATGTTCATGAAATTACCTGAGCTGTTTCAAATGACAATTTCTTATTTGCACAACTTAAATTATTCAAGACAATACAGACCTGCTCTAATTTTTAAAAAGACTTTAGGATTACGAGAACTTGGTTCTCTGTGTTTTAAATATTTCATCTTATTTTAAGAACCCAACTCTCTGGGAGACTCAGAGAGCATTCTAATGATAGAAAGAAGCCTCTCATTGTGCATACCTAGGACTGATTACACTCATCTGTCTTGTAGCTTGTTTGGGTGATGCTTCCCTGAGAAAAGCAGCTACTTACAGGAGGAACGGGCCAGATGGTAGACAGATGACTCTATGCCTGAAAAATTGCATAAGTAGTATCTTATCACTCTTCCACTTCGGATTTATTTATTTATTTATTTTTGGTGGGGTGCAGAAAGCTCCCAGTTAATTACATTCAAATGTATATAGGATACCTGCTTGATGCCAGGCACTGTGCTAGGCACAGTGGGTAGAACTGAAAGACACATGGTCCTAGTCCAGCTTGGACTAAAATTGCAATAAATGACAAGCCCCTCTATACAGCCATGATTATGATTTTATTGATTAATGAATTCTCGGTATTAGACCTTTGTTGGATGCATAGTTTGCAAGTATTTTCTCCCATTCTGTGGTTGTCGGTTTACTCTGTTGATAGGTTCTTTTGCTGTGCAAAAGTTCTTTACTTTAATTAGGTCTCACTTGTCAGTTTTTGCTTTTTGTTGCAATTGCTTTTGAGGACTTAGTTACAAATTACTTGCCAAGGCTGATGTCCAGAATGGTATTTCCTAGATTTTCTTCTAAGATTTTTATAGTTTGAGGCCTTAACAATTATCTTTAATCCATCTAGAGTTAATTTTGTATATGGTGGAACACACAGGTCCAGTTTCATTTTTCTGCATATTGCTAGCCAGCTATCCCAGCAGTATTTATTAAATGGGGAGTCATTTCCTCATTGCTTATTTTTGTAGACTTCATGGAAGATCAGATGGTTGTAGGTGTGCAGGTTTATTTTGGGGTACCCCATCACTTTCTTTTTTCTCACTTGCAGGGCTCCATTCCATGTACTAGGCCCATGGTACAACAATGTTACATTTTAAAAATATTAAAGGCATATTTAAATTTAATTTTAGCATCAGTAAAAGAGATATTTTATACACATAGTAGTGAAAAAAGTTAGAATCTCTGCTTAATATTCAAACCAATAATGCTTTTTTTGAATGAATAAATGCTTCTTTAAAAGGTACAATTGTGGGCTGGGCACAGTGGCTGACATCTGTAATCCCAACACTTTGGGAGGCCAAAGTGGGTGGATCACTTGAGGTCAGGAATTCGAGACCAGCCTAGTCAACATGGTGAAACTCCGTCTCTATTAAAAATATAAAAATTAGCCAGGCGTAGTGGTGCATGCTGGGCACAAGAATCACTTGAACCCAGGAGGTGGAGGTTGCAGTGAGCTGAGAGTGCACCACCGCACTTCAGCCTGAGTGTCAGAGTGAGACTCTGTCTCAAAATAAATAAATAAATAAATAAAAAGGTTAAATTGTGGTGCTTAAAATGTGATATAGATATACATTTCACACTATTTAAGTATATCTTCCCCGATCCTGGGAGAAAAGATTTATTTGTCTAAAAAGAGACTGTGGATATTCATTCATTTCATTAGTTACTGACAATTTTGTGTTTATATTTTATGTATGCTAGACTCCTGCTGCTGATATTAGTATGAACATCATCATTAGGCTATGATAGTAAAGCTATCAAAGGTTCAGTGCAAGGTATGGAAAGTTAAAAATTAGGATCAAACTTAATAAAAACTTGTAAACTCATCTCAGTCCTTAGTTAACTTCTCATTTGCTCTGGAATGAAGAAAGTGTGTGTGTGTGTGTGTGTGTGCACACTCAATGTCCCCAAACAGCACTATTTATCCATCTGTCTACTTCATTAAGGATAGATCTCCATCCCCCCTCCCCATCCCAACCCCTGGCTCCATAGCAAGACTTATCTATCCTTAGTCATCAACGGACTTATTAAAACTAATACTAGGCCAGGCACGGTGGCTCACGCCTGTAATCCCAGTACTTTGGGAGGCCGACGTTGGTGGATCACCTGAGGCCGGGAGTTCAAGACCAGCCTGACCAACATGGAGAAATCCTGTCTCTACTAAAAATACAAAATTAGCTGGGCATGGTGGCGTGCATCTGTAGTCCCAGCTACTTGGGAGGCCGAGGCAGGAGAATCTCTTAAACCTGGGATGTGGAGGTTGCAATGAGCCGAGATCGCGTCATTGCACTCCAGCCTGGACAACAAGAGTGAAACTCTGTCTCAAAACAGACAAACAAAACAAAAAACGAATATTATACTAGTCATTGAGGCTTCTGCCATTAATATATGTGGGCATTTCTCAGTATGTGTGTGTGGTGATGGGGGTTAGGGGAGAGAGGGCGGGGGAGAGAAAAATAGAGAGACAGAGAGAGAGAGAGCGAGAGAGCGCAGAACTTGCTCGGAGCTGCTTTTGCATCATCCTGCCTTCATTTTCCCTGCTTCCTCAGCTAGGCTGTGTTCACTTTCTCCTGGGGTATATGGCCCATCAGCCATGACTGACTTTGGCTGATCAGATGTTAGCAAATATGACATAGCGGAGACTTCAGAAGTCCTTGTGCTGTTGGGCTGGACTATTCTGTGCCCCTGTTATCACCCGTAAGACATTCTAGCTTGTTAGTTCCGGGAGGAAAATGAGAGACACCTGGGACAGAGCCACCCCTCAGACAATTGTAGCCTAGATGTTCAACCCCCAGACTTATGAGGAATAATAAATAATTATCTCTTTAAGCCACTGAGTGTTGGGGTGGTTTGTACACAGAAATAGCCAACTGACACACTTCCTTCTTCCTCATGATGCAGACCCCAGATCCTCCCCTTCTCTACTCCTTAGACTAACTGCACTCTGCACCTCTACTCCTAAGACTAACTACACCCTGATGGCAAAAAGTGAGAACTTCTATAGCACTAGGGAAACAGAAGAGAAAATAAGGGGAAAAAATGAGAGTACAGAAGACTATGCTGATGCCATCTGAGAGATTCCTATAGGAAAGGTGGAAAACTTAAGCATCACCATGCTCCTCCTGTTCCTGAATCAGTTCCCCATATCTGTTCTTTCTCCCAGCCCTTATTTCCTACTCTTAATTATTGATGTTCCCACTATCGATTTGCATCATGAGGCCAGGATTGTTTTACAATTATTGCTAACATTTACTGAATACTAATTATATATTAAGCACTAGGCTAAGTGCTGTACTTGGATTATGTCTTTTAAACCTCACTATGGCACTGTAAGATAGATAACATGGTTTATATTTTACACATTAAGAAGCTTAAGAGTCATCAAGTGATTTGCTCAAGATCCACAGCTAGTAAGCAGTGAAGCTGAGGCTCTAATCCAGGCAGGCTGACGTCAAAGCCTGTGCTCTTTCCCCTATATCACACTGCCCCTTCTTGGTGAATCCTCCTCATCCTTTCTTCCACTGCTGTTCTTCTGCCCCTCCAAAGGCAACCATTAACATGTATTTTTATTTGAATATTTTTTTGCACAGTGAAGATGGTTGTTTGATGTGCACTGTTTCTAATTTATTTAAGTGATATTTTATTTCTTATCTTATTCTGTTTTCTTTTTTTCATTAAGCATTCTGTTTTTAAGATCCATACACTTTGCTATGTGTATCACTTAATTTGTTGCCTCTTACCTGCTACATAATACTCCATGGTTTCCACTCATCCCAAATTCCTTATCCGCCTCTCCACAGTGAACAACCAGATTTTCTCCAACTCCCCACCGCAAGGAAATCTTTAGTGAACATCCTCATACATCGTTCCTATGGCCCTAGTGAGAAATTTCCTGGGCATAAATCCAGGTGCAGAATTGGCACGTCACAGGGAATGTTTATCCATTGGACTAGATTGCTCCCCGCAGTGGTCTGCACTCCCACTGGGAAGCACGTGAAGGCAAATCTCTGCCTATGATCCTGTCTAAATGCTGCCAGCCTGAAAGGTGTAAACTGATAACTCACTGTTTTAACTCACATTTATCTAATTAGCAATTATTTAGGCATTTCTTTACATGCTGGCGCTGTTTCTGAGTTTCCTTTTCTAAAAATTACCTATTCAGACTCTGCTCATTTTGTAATTGAGCTTTTTTTTCCCTTATTGATTCAGAGGAATCCTTCGCTTATTCTAGATACTTTGGCTAGAAACATTCCAAATAGCTTCTCCCAGTCTATCACCTGGTCTTTTTCTTTGTTGTCTCTAATGAACAGAAGTCCTATTTTGGTGTTTTCAATTAATATATATTTTTGTCTCATGGTTTGTGCCTTTGAAGTTTTATTTAAAAGAGGTCCCTGACCACTGTTCTCAAATATCGAATATTGAAAAAACATTCTCAAATATTTTCAAAACCTTTTTGTCCATTAACTTTATGGTTGTACATTTCTATTGTCTTCTCTTTAAATATGAATGTTAAAATAACCTTATAATATTATGAGCGAAATGAACTTTGAAGGGTAGGTCCAAGAACATGATCATTGTGTACATCAATTGTTTCTATGAAAAGCCCGTGATCTGAGTTTAAAAGTGGACTTTTGGAATAGAGCTTGTTTATGCATTGAAGGTTGCCAAGATATTTATAAAAGGAACTCTAAAGTAATAATAGTGGTCTGGCCACTGTTGTTGGCCTCAGTATCATTACATTATAATCATAGTGCTAATCTGATTATAAATCACCTGGAGCAGTGTTGCTTAAAGTGTGATCCTCAAATTAACTGCATCATTTAGTTAAATGTGCTTGTTAAAAATAAAGACTTCATTTGTCAAAACTCATAGAACGTACAACAGAAACAGTGAGCCCTAATGTAAACTATAGACTTTGGTTGATCATAATGGGTCAATATTGGTTCATCAGTGGTAACAACTGCACCACATTGACAGAAGATGTTGATGGTAGAGACAGTGTGAGTTGGTGGGGAAGGGAGTCTGTGGGAACTCTACTTTCTGCTCAGTTTTGCTGTACACCTGAACTGCTCTAAAAAATAAAATTTATTTATTTATTTATTTGTGAGATGGAGTCTCACTCTGTCACCAGGCTGGGGTGCAGTGGCAAGATCTGAGCTCACTGCAACCTCCACCTCCCTGGTTCAAGCGATTCTCTTGCCTCAGCCTCCAGAGCAGTTGGGACTACAGGCACGAACTGCCATGCTCAACTAATTTTTGTATTTTTAGCATAGAGGGGTTTTCACCATGTTGGCCAGGATGGTCTCGATCTCTTGACCTCGTGATCCTCCAACATTGGCCTCTGAAAGTGCTGGGATTATAGGTGTGAGCCACTGCGCCCAGCCAAAAATAAAATTTATTAATTGAAAAAAAGAAAAAAAAGAATACAGAGCTGTTCCTTACAACTACTGAAGTCACAATTTGCATTTAAAATAAGTATCCCAAGTAAATATTATGCCCTTAGATGCTCCATAGCTACTACCTGAAAATTTTGATTTGCATAATAATAATGATAAGCCTTGCTGTGGGTGTTACCTAGTGGGTGTGCATTAGCTGGTGAAGGAATGGATCACATCAGAATGCATCCCAAGAGACAGCCAAAGAGAAATGCGTTTCTGAGTAATGGGGGAATAGTGCCCTGGGATTTATTTTAACTTCTATAATAATAAAAATTTACTTATATTTGTTTGACACATGGCTTTTATTTACTGTGTTTATGGTGAGGAAAGTAAAGATATGTTCTGGTCAAAACACAGGGACCTACTAGCCTACTGGCACTAAATTTTCATCACCCTGTGTATGAACTAAAGTGATTGTATTTTCTACATTCAGGGGATTCTTGTCTATTGTTTCTTCTGCCTGGGCAGAATCTCTTCCCTCTGTTACTTCTGAAGGATACCTCGTCCCAAATTCACACAGACATTTTTGAGGCTTGGCTTTGTTCCTGATCAGTCTAGCAATACAGCAAAGGAATTCTGAGCCAGGTTGAAAATGGGTAACATTTTAAGGACTCACATTTCCATCAGGGGAATAAGGGCTCTCCTCAGGGGAATGAGGACTGTCCTCAAACTTGCAGAAACATCTATACAGTTTGAGCTCTGTGGATGGCAAATGTGGTAAAAGAATAAACGTTGTAAAGGAATAAGCTTTTAGTTCCTTACCTCATAAATATAGGTGTATGTGAGGAGATTATAAGAAACAAAACAAAAACCCAAGCCAACCGACCAACTACCATCAGCCTTATATTTTAAAATATTTGTAAAGCAACCAGATGAAAAAATTATATTTAAGCACATGGAGGAAGCAATCTCCAGATCTTCATGAGGTCTCCTTTATGACTTAGCGATGTGAGGAACAAAGGGAGACAGCAGGGCAAGGTAGTGAGGGGCAGGGGCTATGCACCCCATGAATCAAGCACTATATAAATGTTCGTTAAATAAAATCAAAGCACTAAAAGTGACAATAGTTTACATGTGTTAGACATTGTGAAAGACAGTTTTACATGCAGTATCTTCTTTTATTTTCATAAAATCTCTATCAGGAAGGTTCTATTAATGCCCTTATAGATGAAGACACTTAAGTTTGCCCTAATTCACAGAGCTAGCAGAAATCAGTTTTCCAAGGCCAGTAGAGAGCTCTGTTTCCAAGAAAATACAGCAACAAAACATTATCAGAAATGTGATTTTTTTAAAGCCTATTATTGAGTGAAACTTTATATATCATGGGTTACTTACTGATTTCTAATTATAATAAGACAAACTGGTGAAGATTCTATTTCCCCTTTCTGCGCTTTGGCTTCTTCATTGGGAAAATGAGGGAGTTGAGTGACTCCATTGGGCTCTAACCCTGGCTATTCGTTAGAACCTCCTGGGGAGTTTTTCATACCTGAATCTACTTCATACCAACTGAATGAGAATCTCTGGAGTGGGGCCCAAGCCCTGGAATACTTCTTTTTTTTTTTTTTTTTCAGATAGAGTCTTGCTCTATTTCCCAGGCTGGAGTGCAGTGGTGTGATCTTGGTTCACTGCAACCTCCAGCTCCTGGGTTTGAGCAATTCTCCTACCTCAGCCTCCCAAGTAGCTAGGACTATAGGTATCTGCTGCCATGCCTGGATATTTTTGTATTTTCAGTAGAGATGGGGTTTTGCAATATTGGCCAGTGTGGTATCAAACTCCTGACCTCAAGTGATCCACCCACCTCGGCCTCCTTAAGTGCTGGGATTACAGGTGTGAGCCACCATGCCCCGCCTGGAATACTTTTAAATCTCCCCAGGTGATTGTAAAGAACCAGGGCCTTTCTGCTTCTGTCACTGAATTTCAATATTTCTTTACCTTGATCTCCAATATTAATGAGAGGAGACATTGGTTTTATTACCCCTAAGTTACTGCACTCCCTTAGTAGCTGAAGCATATGAGTTGTTGACCAAAGTTTTTTAAGAATAGGAAATTTTTCTGTCTGGACCAACTCTTGAAAGCCTCCCCATGTTTTCAGACAGGCTCATGGCATGAAGCATCGCAAATAAAATAATCTGCATGAATATGGGCCTACATATCTGCAACTCAAGGCAGCTCTGGATTGGGTAGCCGAATTTGGCTTGGGCTAGTGATTTCTAAGTAAGGAAAGTATTCCTCCAGATTCTGAGGAAATACTATGAATGAAGCTGGGATTGTGAATTTGTATTCTACAGGCACATAGGAAGAGTCTTGAATAATTTGTCAGTTTTTCTTCCTGTGGTTGCATTGGTTCTTGGTATATACTTAGGTTTATACCACAACAAATATTCGTTTTTGAAACATACTGTATTAATTAGGAATGCTTTCAGTTGCAAGTAGCAGTACATTCAACCACAGTGGCTTAAATAATAAGAGTTTAGTATTTCTCATGTAAAATTCCTGGATTTGTTTTAACAACTTCACAGTGCACAAATCTCAATGATTCTCTTCTCCATTTCCTCACAGTCATTGGATGGTGGCTGCGGTTCCTGCCATCTCTTTTATATTCCTTCAGGAAGAAGGAGAAAGAGGAAGGGGGCAGCTTCTATATCAGGCAAGCAAAAGTTTCCCAGGAACCCTACAGCAGACGCCTGCTGACAATTCGTTGGCCAGAGAGGAAGGGGAGTTGGGAAGTGTCAGCCAACCACCAGGGTTTGCTTTGGCTTGGATGTTTTGTGGGAAGTATCAAAAGCTCAATTTTGGAAATATTAAGTTTGAGAAATTAATTAGATATTCAAAAAAGAGTATCAGGTAAGCTGTTGGGTATAGAGACCAAAGTTCATTGATGGGATGGGAGAAGGCTTAAACTTGGGAGGCATCAGGATATAGATGTTATTTAAAGTCGTGACACCTGATGAGATAACCTAGGAAGCGTGTATAGCTAGAAAGGATACATTGGTTAAAGAATGGAGCCATGCAGGAGGAATCAGCAAAGGAGACCAAGCTGGAAGAGACCAGAAAGAAAATTAGGCAAGGTCAGTGACTGGAAGCCAACTAAAGAGAAAGTTTCAAGATGGGGTCAGTAGTCAGCTGTGAAAGGCTATTGACAGATCAATAGAAGGATTGAAAGTTGAGCGTGAGATTTAGCAATTAGGAGATTGGAGTGACCTTGATAAGACAGCGCCTGTGAAATTCTGGAGGTGAAAACCTGAATGGAGTAAGTTCATGAAAAGAGTAGGAGGAGATGAACTAGAAGCAGCATGAATATAACACAATGCTGTAAGGGCATCTAAAGTCAGCTCCAACTCTCAGATTAACTTGAGCCCTTCTGAAAAAGTGACAGGATATATGCAGTTTCTTTAGAGGCACATTCTGAGATGCTTTGATGACCACAAGGACTTTGTTAAACACAAATCCCATCGGGAAACCGACAGTTCACGATGACCTTATTAAAGTTTTAATTCAAAGCACTTGAAGATACTTTTTTTCTGGGCTTCCTGATCTTATTTCAGTAGGTTTTTATAAAGTTACATAGCCAAGTAAGAGTATAGGTTTCAAAGGCTATTCCTCATTCTTAAGTGCATTAAACTTTTGATTAATAACATTATCTAAAAGCTATCAAATAAAAATAAGACCAAACACTTAACTTGTACAAAGTAGACTGATCAAGTTGAAAGCAAGAGAATAAGCATCCATAAGAATTGACTGTATGTCCCAGCACTTTGGGAGGCTGAGGCAAATAGATCCCTTGGGCCTAGGACTTTGAGACCAGCTGGGAAACATGATAAGACCCTAATTAAAAAAAATAGAAAAAATATCTGTGGGGTGTGGTGGTGTGTGCCTGTGGTCCAAGTACGTTAGGAGGCTGTGGAAGGATTACCTGACCCCAGAAGGTTGAGGCTGCAGTGAGCTGTGATCAAGCCACTGCACTCCAGCCTGGGCAACAGAGTGAGGACCTGTCCACCCTCCCCACCCAAAAAAAAGAAAAAAAGAATTGATTATATGATGCTGTTTAAAACAAAGAACTTGAAATTTTGAGTAAAATGATTTGTGTTTGAGTCCTACATCCAATTCTTCCTAGCTGTGAAAATTTAGACAAAATATTAAACTTTTCTGTACCTTGGTTTTTGATGTGTAAAATGGGGATTATGATAAATATCTCACAGGGTTATTGCAGACATCAAAGAATAGGTTATATGGGAAAATCCGTAGTAAAGAGAATAAACAAAGCCTATGTAGATATTATTGATTATAAATTGCTTTCACACACATGTTTTTGTTGGACTCTCTCAAATCTATGGAGGAGGCAGGGATGGGTATTATTAAATGTTTTAAAATATTTTAAAGAAGGTCAAGTCGAGGCTCTGAGATGTTAAGGGGCTAGGCCAAAGACACATAAGTAATGCCTGCTGGAGTTTAGAACAGAAATAGTTTTCTGTCTGTGATCTGAGGCTCTGTCCACTATCATGGTGTTCATGTAAACATCACAGTATCAGACCTCAGTGAGGCAAGGAGGCTCCTCTGCCATGGACCAGAGTTTCTAACTTAGACTCATTCTGCTCTTGGTAGAATGAGTAACTGGACAACAGCAAAATGAGTAATTGGACTCATTCTACTCTTGGACCTCTGACAGCATGGGTCGTGGGTGGGTACACATCTGAAACAGAAAACATTCGAGGCATCCTAAAGCCCCTTCCCCTTTGACTTTTTTTTTTTTTTTTTTAAGATGGAGTCTCACTCTGTTGCCCAGGCTAAGTGCAGTGCGCACAATCTCGGGTCACTGCAGTCTCTGCCTCCCGGGTTCAAGCGATTCTCCTGCCTCAGCCTCCTGAGTAGCTGGGACTACAGGTGCCCACCACCATGCCCCTCTAATTTTTATTGTGTTTTTAGTAGAAACAGGGTTTCATCATATTGTCGAGGCTTGTCGCAAACTCCTGACCTTGTGATCCACCTGCCTTGGCCTCCCATTCCCTTTGACTTTTACCTTTCCTCTCCCCTAGTCATCCCTGCATGCTAACAAGTTCCTAAAAGAGTATTTATATTGTGTTCACTGCTACGAGGGCAAGAGCATTTACTGCCCTCAGGTCCTCTTTTTAAAGAACACCCCTGAAGATGTCCTTGGAATTGAAATATGTTATAGCTGGAAAGACCCTCAGATGTCATCTGGTCATGCCCTGCATTTCACAGACCAGGAAGCTTGATTTTGTAACTATTAAGATATTACCCAAGGCTCCTCAGCTGGTGTCAGAGACAGTACTAGCACTGGGCAGCTTGAATCCAAGTGCACAATCATTCCACTAAACCACACTGCCACTCCCAGTGTAGCCATGGCATGGTGTGATACCTTATACAAAAGTTTTGAAATATGTCTCAATTAGTTGCTTAAATAAAATGAATTTATTCTACCTCTCCAACTACAGCATTGAAAAGAGCTTAAACCCTTAATATATAAATGGTGGCTAGAGTCACCTCTTGACGGATAATCATGTTTTCTCATTTGCAGTTTAAGTGCTGGAAGACAAAGTGACTTTAAAATTGCTCATGAGAGGACCCAATTATCTGATAAGAAATTCCAGAGACCATATACACAAATGCAGAAACAGATCTCTTTATGAATGGTATCTGACAAGGAAAGAGATACTTGTGGCATGGGAGCTCTGGAAAATGTAATTATTTATCTTTTCATAATTAATGAAAGAAATTGAAAATGAAGCTTTCATTTCAAATCCTTTTTATCTGGATGAAACTTTAATTTTACATAATTAAATTGACTTCACAGTTCAGTGTGTTAAAATACGCAGTTAAAGTAGGCTCATTTAGAAATCATGCTGCTGAACTACCAAACAATACCTGCCTGTCCACGATCAGCCCCAGAGCCAGGGATAGCACTCATCCTGTAGAAAGGCTTTCAAAATTCAGAGCAGGCAGCTGAGTTTTCTTGCATGTACCAGGTCCTGTATAAAGTTAGTTGGGACTGGGCACTGCAGCTCACACTTGTAATCCCATTGCTTTGGGAGGCCAAGGCAGGAGGATCCCTTAAAGCCAGGAGTTCGAGGCCAGCCTGGGAACCATGTCTCTACAAAAAACAATCCCCCTCCAACACACAAAAATGTAGCAGGGTGTGATAGCACACACTTGTAGTCCTAGCTACTCCAGAGGCTAAGGCAGGAGGATCGCTTAACACCAGGAGTTCAAGGCTATAGTAAGCTATAATTGTATCAGTGCCCTCTGGCCTAGGCAACAGAGTTGAGACTGTCTCTAACAACAACAAAAAAAAATTAAAACAAAAATTGAGTTAGTTAGATATTTAAAGATGTTTCACTTTTTTTTTTGTTTTTCAGTGGAGCTTTATTTTTTTGGCACAAAGAAATGTTCTGACACTTCCCTGGAGCTCCATAGATGATTAAGTTTATCTCTTATAAAGGTTTCCTTTAAGACAACAATTATATCTTCAAAATTGTTGCCTTATGTTTCATGAAAGTATGTTAACATGTATCTGAAAATTCCTTTAATTTTCCCACTTTATAATTTATGATAAATCTTAGCTGTGACTTATTTCAAATGATCTCGTGGAAAGGAGAAACTCAAGGCATGTGGGAGGCATTGAAGGTAAACACTGAAATGAGGATTGGGGCTAGTTGACTGGAAATGTGTCATAGGAAAAAGTGGTCTATAGAAGTGGAGACTTTTAGCTGTGTGTACTCCTCTCTTGTTTTCCTTTTGAATAACTCTTTTGTGATGATTAATTTATGGCTTAGCAGCATCTTATATTCCCTTTCATCTTCAGACTCTGCGAGTAGAGCAAGTTCAACAATTAGAACTGAGTTTTTCCCCTTCCCTTATATAGTTTAGAATTCATGTAACAGTGATTTTTGTTGTATCCATTAGGGTGGATTGTTGCAAAGCACTCATGGATCTAAGCAATATCCTTGCTGTAATGACACTTAGAAAGCCTGAATCTATATGGTGGATGATATGGTTTGGCTGTGTCCCCACCCAAATCTCACCTTGAACTGTAATAATTCCCACATGTCAAGGGAGGGCCAGGTGGAGATAACTGAATCACAGGAGCAGTTTCCCTCATACTGTTGTCATGATAATGAATAAGTCTCATACAATCTGATGGTTTTATAAATGTGAGTTTCCCTGCACAAGTTCTTGCCTGCCACCATGTAAGATGTGACATTGCTCTTCCTTTGCCTTCCACCATGATTGTGAGACCTCCCCAACCATGTGGAACTGTGAATCAATTAAACCTCTTTCCTTTATAAATTACCCAGTTTCAGGTATGTCTTTATTAGCAGCATGAGAACAGACTATTACAGTGGTCTTTCCAGATAAATGGGGATACGTGTTGCTGCATTAATTACAATGGCCACAAAAAGAAGATATGATCATGACATGAAGGTGACATTCAGGAAGAACTTCACGTTGGGGACATATTCTATACTTTCAGGCTTATTTTCACTATAATGCTCCTGTTACTCGTTATAGGATTTAAGTGATATAATTGGTAGACCATTGCATTTGTTCATTTTCACACTGCTATAAAGAACTTCTCGAGACTGTGTAATTTATAAAGGAAAGAGGTTTAATTGACTCACAGTTCCACATGGCTGGGGAGACCTGAGGAAACTTACAGTCATGGTGGAAAGGGAAGCAAATACATCCTTCTTCACATGGCAGCAGGAGAGAGAAGTGCCAGCAGGGGAAATGTCAGACACATAAAACCATCAGATCTCATGAGACTTACTCACTGTCACGAGAACAGTCTGGGGAAACCATCCCCATGATCTAATCACTTCCCATGAGGTCCCTTTCCCAACCTGTGGAAATTACAATTTGGATTACAATTTAAGATGAGATTTAATGGGGACACAGAGCCAAGACCATATAGACGATAAAACTGGAAGATTATAAAAGACATTATAGTGTGTATCCCTATCAGATGCGTAATCTCTATCAGAATGTATGAATACTTTGCTCTGTTGAACCAAGTCTTCAGATATGACACTGACTTCTTCCATGATACTGAAAAGCTTCATGTGCTTAATAAATTCTTCTAAATTCCACGCTGGAGCTAGATTTGCCTGTCTCATTGCATTGCCTTGAAACCAAAAGGAAACCCTGGCTACCATAGTACATCTCAGTAGTTTCATCAGAAAAAAAATTAATAGTGAAATCCAAAACAAGAACAGCAGCCAATAAAATAGTAAAAAAAAGTTTGAATGGGTGAAAAGTCACATCAATGCATCCATGCAAATTGTAAAAGCACCCATTTATATATAATTATTTACATAATTTCAAATTATTCTTATCTTTTTTATTAAAACCAATCTCTCTTCCTTTAGAATCTGTAGAAGATAACATTGATGACATTTAGTTTTCATTATTACATACACCTGAACACCATTAAACTACTGTTTAATAAAACTATCTTCATACACACAACATACAAAACCACTGATCGGTCCCTCCTCAAAAGATCTGACTTTAGAAGTTTCAACATTTAGCAAGTGTTTAAATAATACCAAACAATAAAAGATACTTTATATAGCAAGTGTAACTCTTGTACCATTTCTCTGAAACATGTAGGTTTGACTACATTTTATATAAGGCTTAGAAATCCTGATCTAATTTTATATAGATCCCATTGCATGAAGGTCTGATATGCCCTATAATACAGCTGTTTACATCTTCTCAGAGTCTGAGATTAAGGAATTTTGAATGAAAAATAAAAATATGATGCAACTGAAATGTTTCATCAACGTGGCCTGATGTTCTGACTGCTTTATTGGATCTATCTGGTTTGAAACAGATGAACCCCTACTAATTTTTTTCCTTCAGAACAAGATGGAAGAAACTATAGTCACACATGCAAATGGAGAAGATGATGAACACAGAAAAATTACGCAAAGATAATCCCTAAACCTTATATTGAGCTTTTTAAACCTTCTTTCTCTTCAAAACTTATACCAAGGCATTTTAATAAATCACTGAATGAACATGATGCTTTCTTTTTTTTTTTTGAGACGGACTTTCGCTCTTGTTACCCAGGCTGGAGTGCGATGGCGCGATCTCGGCTCACTGCAACCTCCGCCTCCTGGGTTCAAGCAATTCTCCTGCCTCAGCCTCCCGAGTAGCTGGGACTACAGGGGTGCACCACCATGCCCAGCTAATTTTTGTATTTTTAGTAGAGACGGGGTTTCACTTTGTTGACCAGGATGGTCTTGATCTCTTGACCTCATGATCCACCTGCCTTGGCCTCCCAAAGTGCTGGGATTATAGGCGTAAGCCACCGCGCCCAGTCACATGATGCTTTCTTTAATGAAGACTCAGATGGAAGGGATAAGAAATCAATATATAAATGAATCAACCAGAAGAAAACACCAATTTTGAAAACTGTTGAGCATTATTCTATACTTCTAGCTGTTCTTTTCTGAAGCATGAATCAGGATAATTACTGTCACTCATATACGTGAGTATGAGTTAGAATGCTCAATTGCCAGGTAAAAATATTCCTGCTTTTGTTATGTTTTCCTTCTTGTGAATTTTCTTCTCTTTATTTGTGGTCAAAAGATGTCTGGAAAGTGGAAAGTTTTCAATATAACTTTGGACTGTACAGGTCCATTTAGGTGGTGGCAAAATAAAGAATCCGCAGAACAAGCTAGGCTTTTATTTAATTCATTCTTTTGAAAAAGATAACTTGTTTTAATATTGAACTATCCTTACCATTACATTTGAAGTAAAGTTAACTGGACAGAAACCTGCCTATATCCAATAAGCTACAAAGACAACAAAGGTATCACATTAATGAATGCATGTGAAAGCACAAAATCTGTAATGTAAATAAAAGTGTAATTATCTTCATATCACCCCTTCTATCTAGAAAGGGCAACTCTGAGAAGGTGGTAGTTTTGTTTTTAAGAAGTTTCAGCACCACTTCCCTGTGTAAGGGTTATTTTTGTGTTTAGAATATTTTGGTAGAACTAAGTAAACTAATACGTGTTCTGTCTATAAATCAGGGAGATAAAGGGTTTGTGGATGACTGCTGCTCTCCTGGGCTGCTCCATTTTACTTCTTTTATGTCATAGTTTACCTGCATATACAGTGATGGTCTAGATATAAAGCCTGCTATGCTATCACTACATGTGACATTTATATAGAAACTAATATGCTTATATTTGAGGCCTGTTGAAGCAGTGAAGGGTTTTTGAAATTAGTATCTACTTGAAATAATAAGCTAAATCTCATAATTCAAGGATGGATTTAGCTTCCAATTAGAAATAAGAGCTAGAAGAAGAAGCCACTCAGCTAAAGGTGCTAATGTAAGTCCACAGTATTAAAGTTATAGATAACATAAAGATAAAACTGTTAAATGAATCTAAGTCTATTAAAATAACAGAGACATCAAAATTCTATCCCAAGAAATTGGTGTAGAAATCTGGAAAGAAAATTAATAGATTAATCTTCAATAATAACTTGCTACCTCTTATTTGCCCACTGTAATATATTTATGTATCATTCAATAGTCAACATCCTATTTTCTATCCTGGTTTTCTTTGTGTTTCAGAAGGCAATTTCTTTTTGAAAAGAAATCTGAGGACTTTTGATTACCCAGATACCACATTTAAAATTCAGCTAATTAGATAACTACTGAAATTCTCTAACTGTAACTATTTGGGGCCAGTGTTACTACCTCTCTCTGAGAAGTTGGGTCTGAATTCAGTGATCACAAATACTTTAATAAAGATGTATATAGATTATTTTAGAGATTCCCCAGGCATTTATTGCAACCTGAAACATAGCTGAATACATGGATAGAAAGTACTTTTCATTCAATCAAATAGACACCACCCACAGTTACATCTTAGCCATTAAGTTCAGATGGCAAACCTGACATCAGAGGAAGAGGAAAGAAGAGACTGGAAAAAAAAATGATTTAAAATAATAATTATGGACTAAGGGAGCTTCAGAAAGATAAGTAAGCATAATATTTTTGTTGTGTAAGCTTCTTGAGTTGAGTCTGGGGAAAAGTCTGCAAACTACACAGTATTAAAAGAGGCAGCAAATTAGAACCACAGGGGAAGCACTAGTATTTGATGGGAAAGAACGGAGAGCACCATTTTTTGTGCTTGTGGCATCCAGTTAAGAGTTCCCTAAAGCAATCTTACCTTTGTTTTCTGCCTTCAGTTCCTCTGCCATCAAGCTGTCTTGTCGATTTCCAAGCACAAATGCGAGAAACGAGAGGATCAGGGCATCCAAAATTCCGATAATAGCCAGGATGTATGCCCAGCGGACTGAGCAAGCCCCAAGAGTGTACTTGTCTGTCTTTTCTCCACACATCCGCTTTACTTCATCTGAGTCCCAGCCATCCGGGAAAATCATACAGCCAAGCACAAGGCAGGCAGCTTGGAGAGAAAGAGAAAAACAAAAGAAAAAAAGTTAACAAATTTTAACTTAGCAAATGTTTCCATTGTCTGTCAAATCGTTTCAAATTTTTCTTGATTTAGAAAACAGCAAATCTCACCACTTTCACTCTGATTGTGTGTGTGTGTGCGTGTGCATGTGTGTGTTTTGCTGGTTAAGTTAAAAGCAGCCCAGCACTCTACATTGAATGGAACTCTGGGAATTCACTTTACAGTGAGACTGAGCATCCCGAAAGAGGTTAAGGTAGGTTGATCTGTGAGAGAATGTTAAGAAATGGAATTTTTGGGTGCATTTGTGGGAAGGCTTCCATTACAAATAGGTCATAAGGAATCATAACACTGCAAAATAAAATTCAAGGCTGGCTTTGAGGAGCTATGACAGCAGCCACAAAAGGATAACATGGTAAACACTAGAGTGTGTACCAACTTTGAATCACTATAAAAAATATTTTTATATTGGGATCCCCCTTCTCCCCTGCCACAGAAAAGTTTTGTTTTCTCTCCTTCTGCTTTTTCTTTTCTTTTCTTTTTTTTTAAATTTTATTTTCTGGAACAGCTATAGAGAAAGGGGAACTTTAATACACTGTTGGTGGAAATGTAAACTGGTACAGCCATATGGAAAACAATATGGAGGTTTCTCAAAAAATTAAGAATAGAACTACAATATGATTCAGCAATCTCACTACTGGTATACGTCCAAAGGAAATAAAATCAGTATGTCAAAGAGATATCTAAACTCCTATGGTTATTACAGCACTCTTCACAATAGCCAAGATATAGAATCAACCTAATGTCTATCAACAGATGAATGGATAAAGAAAATGTTACATAAGTATATACTATTCAGTCATCAAAAGAATGAAATTCTTTTATTTGCAGCAACATGAATGAACCTGGAGGACATTATGTTAAGTGAAATAAACCAGGCACAGAAAGACAGATATCACATGATCTCACTTATACATGGACTCTAAAGGATTTGATCTCATAGAAATGGAGTAAAATAGTGGTTATCAGAGGCTTGGGAGGGACTGGGGAAGAAGGATAGGTAGAGACTGGTTAGCAGGTACAAAGTTACAGTTAGATAGGAGGAATTATTTCTGGTGTTCTGCTGCATAGTAGGGTGACTATTAGTTAACAACATTATATTATATATTTCAAAATAGCTAGAAGAGAGGATTTTGAATGTTCTTGCCACAAAGAAATAATAAATGTATGAGGTGATGGGTATACTATTCTGTTTTAATTTTTACACAATATATACGTATTAAAACATCACATTGTATGTTTGCCATAAATATGGGCAATTATCGTGTGTCAGTAAAAAAAGTTTCTTGAAACTATACTTACTGCATGCAATGCATGCTGGTATTTTATATTCTATTCTCCATTTGATTTCATTTTTAATAAGTCTGAAAAACACTGCAACATAATGTGGCACTACAGAGATTTTATGGAAATTAAGAAATCCTGGAGAATACTTATATTCAATTTCCCAAATATCACTGTAGTAATTCTATAAGTACATTTTATAGGAAGAGGTTACTTTGAAAATTAAAAAAGAAAAGTAGCTATTATTGCCTCTTTTTATATTTCATTGAATTACGCAGTATTCTATTTTTCGGTTACACAAAGCTTTCTGAACAAGTGAGTTCATCCATTCATTTACTAATTCGTTCAACTGTTGCTTATTGAGTATCTCCTCTGAAGTATCAAGCACTGCTCTTGGTGCTAAGGATACAGTGACCAGGAAAAGAGGCATGGTTTATGTTACGATGGAGCTAATGTTTTGTCAGAAGAAGAGGCCAAAAAAAAAAAAAAATGAGTAAGCATACAAATAAAATAGCTGCACAATGTAATAAGTACTAAGTAGGAAAGAAACTAAATGCTCAGACAGAAAATAAAGAATGGGCCCTTCTTTAGAAAAGGCGGTCAGGTAAGGTCTCTAGATGGGGCAACATTTAAGTTGAGGCCAAAAACAGACAAAAAACTAGACATGTGAAATTGACATGAAAGCTGTTCCAGGGAATGGCATGTGCAAAGATTCTGGCATTGTAAAGAGGCTTGCTGTGTTTGAGGAGCTATAAGGAGATCAGTCATGGGTTGGAGAAAGTGATCACACTGAGGTTGCAAAGCAGGCAAGGGCTATGCAGCATAGCAGGTTATTGTTTCCAAGGCATGTAGATAAGCCACACCAGGTTAGAGTTCTGTGACTATCAGGGCCAAATAATTCCTGAAGCTGGTAAGAGCATTGCCATAGAACTCTTGCCTCACCACAACTTACTGAACAATACAGGAATGGGTACCTACTTTCTTCCTTTTTAGCATGCACATGGCTCTACAGGACAAGTCTTGAGGAGACAGAGACCAAGAGGGGTGATAAGTAGAAAGGCTGCCTTGGAGAATTCTGCTTTAGTGTTCTTTGTTATTTTACAGAATACTAGTTCAAAACTTTGGGTCATACTTAACTCTTCTCTTTTCTGTGACCCACATCCCAAGCATTTCCATGCTTCTGTTATCTGCCTGTGCTTTCTTTCTGCATATATAGGTATTACTGACTCTTCCCTACTTTAGGCCTTCACTACCTCTTAATGAGAAGCCTAACTTTTCTCTGCCTTCAGTTTACCCTCACTCTAATCCAGGTTACACATGATTGCCTAGATCATCAAGCCCAAAACTTTTTGCTGGCTCTCTATTGGATACTGAAGAATAGGCAGGCATTTTAGTCAAGTATTCCAACACTCTGTAATCCATCCCCCACTTACTTTTCCACTTGGGTTGAACCTCACATGACTCCAAGTTTTTAGATGACTCTTTTTCCTCTTCTCTTTGGAGTATTTGCCACAATTGTCCCTAAATGTTCCATTGTTAAATATCTTTTAGACTCAAGCCGAATGCAACACCCTCCACAGAGCAAGCCATCTCAAATTCTTCTTGATTTGTAATATTGCCTGTCTCTGAACTTTCATAGCTATTGACAATTCCTAGCTTAGGCTCCTTGTTACTTTTTACATTGTCATGGTTATCTATTTACAAGTATTATCTCAATTAACAGACTCTACACTTTCTGAAGAAGAGTCTTTGGTTCAACTTAAATGTAAAACCCAAAGCCATAAAAACCCAAAAGAAAGTCCAGGTAATACCATTCAGGACATAGGCATGGGGAAAGATTTCACAATGAAACATCAAAAACAATTGCAGCAAAAGCAAAAATTGACAAATGAGATCTAATTAAACTAAAGAGCTTCTGTGCAGAAGAAACTATCATCAGAGTGAACAGACAACCTACAGAATAGGAGAAAAATTTTGCAATCTATTTATCTGACAAAGGTCTAATATTCAGAATCTACAAGGAACTTAAACAAATTTACAAGAAAAAAACCAACTCCATTAAAAAGTGGGTAAAGGACATGAACAGACACTTCTCAAAAGAAGACATTTATGCAGCCAAACAAACAAGAAAAAAGCTCAACATCTCACGCCAGTCAGAATGGTGATTATAGAAAACTCAAGAAGCAACAGATGCAGTTGAGGCTGTAGAGAAATAGAAACAGTTTTACACTGTTGGTGAGACTGTAAATTAGTTCAACCATTGTGAATACAGTGTGGCAATTCCTCAAGGATCTAAAACCAGAAATGCCATTTAACCCAGCAATCCCATTACTGGGTATATACCCAAAGGAATATAAATCATTGTATTATAAAGACACATGCATGTGTATGTTTACTGCAGCACTATTCCACAATAGCGAAGATATGGAATCAACCCAAATGCCCATCAATGATAGACTGGATTAAAAAAAATGTGGTACATTCACACCATGGAATACTATGCAGCCATAAAACGGAGTGAAATCATGTCTTTTGCAGGGACACAGATGGAGCTGGAAGCCATTATCCTCAGCAAACTAATGCAGGAACAGAAAACCAAATGCCACATGTTCTCACTTATAAGCAGGAGTCGAACAATGTGAACACATAGACACAGGGGTGAACAACACACACTGTCAGGTGGGGCAGGGTGAAGGAGTGCATTAAGAAAAATAGCTAAAATAGCTAATGTATGCTGGGCTTAATATGTAGGTGATGGGTTGATAGGTACAGCAAATCATTATGGCACATGTTCATCTATGTAAGAAACCTATGTACTGTACATCCTACACATGTACCCTAAAACATTAAAAAAAAAGTCTTTGGTTCATCATGATATACATAGCATCTAAAATAGTGTGTACATAGTAGGCACTAAAATATGTTTGAAAATGGGAAAATGAATGAACAGTTAAAGGTGCTGTAATACCTAGACGATACATTCTAAGATACAGTTTGTGGAGGTCAATATCAGTCTCAAATCTAGTTAAAGATAGATTCATATTTACTTGACATTTAACAGAAACAACTTTGTTATGATTAGACAGCAGATTACAAGTACTTGGGAGAATAATTTTTAAAAGGTAAAGTTGGTGATTTGAAATTTTTTTCAAATTTCTGTTTCCTCTGTATCTCCTAGCAGTCAGTAGTCAGTACCCAATTTTCTCTCTAAGGCATTGTCTAGTGATAACGAGATTGTTAAAACACATGGTTTCCATGAAAAAAATTCCTTTTATTTAGGAGGATGCAGAAGATCTTTGAATCCAAACTATAGCTCAGAAAAACACCTCTAAGGATTACTTGGAATATTTAAAAATATTTTAAATGGTTTTTACATATTAAATTTTTTTTGTGTGTGAGAAAATTAGTTTCTCATAAAGAAAAAAAGAAAATTGAATTTTTTTCTTTTACAAATGGGAATCACCTGAAGAATAATTTATATTACAGTCTCAGCTAAAGTTAATAGAAATCACCAACTGACATAAGCTCAGGCAGGTTTCTGAACATTATAGAACAACTTCATTGGAACAGGATGTGTGTGGAATGGTTATGTCAACAAAAATGTCTTTTCTCAGAGTCCTTTGATCTTGAAGGTAGACTATCTTAGAACTTTCATTTCTGGAAACTCTAAGTTACAAATTGGGATAAAAAGAACAGAGGTAGAATTAACTCTGAATTAAAACCACAGGAGAGTAAGAATGGCAAGTTATTGCTCCCTATTTTCAAAGTATATGACTTTCTAAATGAAATTTTAAGTGAAGAATATGAGAAGATAAATGAAATAATATACAACAGTACTTTATGCAATGGATATTTTGCTGAAAGTTATAAAAAGAATTTTTGAAATGCAATTCTTATTTTCAGTAATGCAAGATTGTTGACTAGTTAGAGAACTCTTAAAATCTGCCTAACCAGGTCAGGGTTTGGGGCTCCTGGAGAAGAGTGTTTCGGCCTACCTAGCAAGGATGTGTCAGGTCTCCTTCAGGCTACAGGGCACTGTAGTGTGTGCGGGTTCTCCATCCACTTCTCGTGGGCCTTTTTTCTTTTGGAATATATTCTTTTTTTAACTTTTATTTTAAGTTTAGGGGTACATATGCAGGTTCGTTGCATAGGTAAGCTTGTGTCATGGGGTTTGTTTTACAGGTTATTTCATCACCCAGGTATTTTTTTTTTTTAATTGCATTTTAGGTTTTGGGGTACATGTGAAAAACATGCAAGGTTGTTGCATAGGTACATATGTGGCAGTGTGATTTGCTGCCTTCCTCCCCTTCACCTATATCTGGCATTTCTCCCCATGCTATCCCTCCCCAACTCCCCACCCCCCTCTATCCCCCCCTCTCCCCCCCAACAGACCCCAGTGTATAGTGCTCCCCTCCCTGTGTCCATGTGTTCTCATTGTTCAACACCCACCTATGAGTGAGAACATGTGCTGTTTGATTTTCTGTTCTTGCATCACCCAGGTATTAAGCTTAGTACTCATTAGTGATTTTCCTGGTCCTCTCCCTCCTCCCACCCTCCACCCTCTGAAAGACCCCGGTGTGTGTTGTTCCACTTTATGTACTCAAGTGTTCTCATCATTTAGTTTTCTTAAAGTGAAAGACTTTATTCCTTTCTAATTTCTCTGTTTTGAAAATCTAAATGGTTGGATGGTAGGATTTAAAAACCCCAATTGCCTCAAAAGCTTTTAAAACTTTAGATGGCCATTGCATAACAAAAGTTTTATTTTCTGACAGCATATTACCAAAATAGACATCTTCTCCTCCTATCTGAACTCCTCCTACTTGGCAGTTTTGTTTTGTTTCTGAAAGGTGAAATCCCCCAAAGTTTAGTATATTTAATTTAAGCCATTAAAACAGTTGAGGCTCTGTTGGTTTCTTCGGAAAGGCATGACTATTACATTCTACATTAATGCTTGAGTGCTGTAATAAATTTCTGTTTTCTGGTATTCTATTAACCAGAACCTTATTAATCCGCACGATTTGTATAGTCACTGGAAACTAACAGGTGTTCCTAATCCTGACTAAGAAGTATCTGCGAGATCCTAGGCTAATGCCTCAATCAGTGAAAATTTAAATAATATTCCTCTTGGCTTTATAATTAGTTATTTGTGATTCTTCACAAATTGATCATCCTTTAAGATGTAGCACCATCACTACAGTAAACATTTAGAGTGTACAAGGCACCAGGACAGTCTTTTAATTTGGACATGCTATTTCCTGATGAGGAGGGATAGTGAAGAATTAGTTCCAATTGGACTATTATCCAAAAATGGGTTTCTTATTAGAATGTCACCTAGGAAATGACTAACTTCCTTGCAGCTATATATTTCTTCATTTTGGCAGCAGGCTTTCTGGAAGCATATCAGAGAACATCTTTTTTTTTTTTTTTGAGACAGAGTCTATCTCTCTGTTGCCCAGGTTGAAGTGCAGTGGTGCAATCTCAGCTCACTGTAACCTCCGCCTCCTGGGTTCAAGTGATTCTTGTGTCTCAGCCTCCCAAGTAGCTGAGATTACAGGTGCCTGCCACCACACCCAGCTAATTTTTGTATTTTTCATAGAGACAGGGTTTCACCATGTTGGCCAGGCTGGTCTTGAACTCCTGACCTCAAGTGGCCCACCTGCCTCTGCCTGCCAAAGTTCTGGGATTATAGGCGAGAGCCACCATGCCCGGCTGAGAGAATATCCTTGAATGCTAAAGAGAAACGAGAGCCCACAGGCTGGAGGTGAGCAGAGAAGAATGATGAAAAGAAACCATGGCCATGGTATGATGCCATGACATCTTGTAACACAGGGTATACAATAAAAGTATCCTTGTGAGGATATCACTGTTGATTTCAATTTTACTTATCTTCCAAATGGCTAAGAAACCTTTACATTCTGAAAGGAATCTCCGTGTAGAGGCTACTGATGCCCACAATGGGTTCTCCTGAAATAGTACACAAATGGCTAGTAGTTCCCCAGAGCCACTAATTGCTCTGGTGTTTTTCTTGCTAAAGAGCTGAATGTAACCTCTATGGAGGAAACATCCTTAGAAAAATCCACAAACCTTTGTAATTGGGTCTTTCTTCAAAGGAAAATGAAACCAAATGAAAAAGGCAATAGGGCAGTCCACGGCTTGTGTTACTTGGGCCTGCTGATACTGCTGGTCTAACTATCTCAATTGGGGCTTTTAACATTGTGAACCCGAGAACTACTTATTTTTTGAACAGGAAGAGAAAGTCTAAATTCATTTTTTAAAAAGTCTATGCACTGTTGCACAAAAAACATGATAAATTGCCTCATGTTGCTGAAGCACTCAAGGGGAACTTGGTGAAAAAAAGGAAACTGCATCCACTTAGCTCTGTCAATTATTCAGGCATACAGTAGTTAAAGAAATTGATACCAGCAGACACTGCCAGGCTGTGGAGCGGGAACTTTCACACGGGGATTGTCACAATAAACACCTGGTAAAAGAGATAGAAGGCTCATTCCAATCACTTCTTTATCGGCACGTGGCTGACAAACTTGAGCTATAATATTTATACCTCTAGAAAAACTATAATATGGCCGGGCGCGGTGGCTCAAGCCTGTAATCCCAGCACTTTGGGAGGCCGAGGCGGGTGGATCACGAGGTCAAGAGATCGAGACCATCCTGGTCAACATGGTGAAACCCCGTCTCTACTAATACAAAAAAAAATTAGCTGGGCACGGTGGCGCGTGCCTGTAATCCCAGCTACTCAGGAGGCTGAGGCAGGAGAATTGCCTGAACCCAGGAGGCGGAGGTTGCGGTGAGCCGAGATCGCGCCATTGCACTCCAGCCTGGGTATCAAGAGCGAAACTCCGTCTCAAAAAAAAAAAAAAAAAAAAAAAAAAAAAAAAGAAAAACTATAATATTTACACCTTGGTCTCTTCTGAAAACGGAGTCGCTAGACAATCCAGTTCATGAAATACTGTGGTTTAGAGTGTGGTGAAGAAAACACATTGTGTCCTGGTAAGTTATGGCTTTAAACACAATATAATTTTATGGGCATTTAACTTGGGGTCATAACACAAAAGATATCCATTAGAGAGATGGAGGAGAAAAGGAAATATAAACACTGGGCTCTCAAAAGAGAAGAGTTAGAATGTTGTGTCTGATGATGAGAAAAGCCTCTCTGCTCTGCCAAAATACTCAGCCCCAGTTTGTCCAACAAAAAGATCTGTACATACATCCACACATTGTGCAGTATCAGCTGTGAAACCTTGGACCATGGCTGTAAGCAGATGATCAGGAATCACACCTGCATGTATGAACAACGTAGTTTATGGAGAAATACCTTTTATAGAATATGATTCCAGACCAGAGGAAAAATAAATAACATCCTTGATAATTTACCCAAATTTTAGGGATTAAGAGCCAAATAAAATGAAAATCAGAATTTAGAACTTAAAAAATTAAATGCAGTTCTGATCTCTAGAGCACCACTAAATGGCTTCTGATACATACCATGAGTCCAGTCACATTCATTGAAATCCTGATAATGATGTAGTTAATAATAATAATACACTTCATAATAAGAGCTAATAGTTATTGGACATTCCCCATGTATGGGGCACACTTTACAGGCATCATCTCATTTGATTCTCCAATAAAGTTAAAAGAAACATAAGAACACTTCTTCCTGACACCTCCAGTTTCCACAAAGATGAATTTTTCCTTAAGTACTCTTGGGCTCTATCTCACTTCTCATTCCTTTCCATGGCAGTGGAATTAGTTACCTGATAAATGTCTGGGGAAGAGGAACTGGGCATACCTGTCCAACCCCTTCCTTTTCCGACCTTAGGAGTAGTTTGTTCACATGAAGCATGTGTTCTACTCCTCTGTGCTGTATGTTCTATATGAGGCAGGTCTGATTTTCGAGTGCTGCCTGAGACTAGGAAGATTAAGTATGTCTAGTTCTGAGAGTGCAGATTAGGAAGTCCTTTTGGCTAACTGAGCAAGAGCCATGTTCTTCTGCCTAGCCTTTTTCATAATAAAGGGGCTATTTTGATCCCTATCTTCCTCCATCACTCTCAGTTGGTTTGGAGGTCAGGTGGGGAAACAGAAGGCTGCCATTTGTTATTTCTTGACCAAACTTGACATTATTATTATTTTTTATATGTGAAGAAACAGAGGCATAGAAATTTCAAAGAGCTTGCTCAAGGTCATACACAGTCCACAAATGGCAGAATCAGGATTTGAACCCAGGCAGTCTATGCTTTTGGAATCTATCCTTTATTAATAATACCATCTATGCTATTATTTTCTACATATTAACAATAACAATGCATGTTAAATCACTTTAGAATATTGGTTTTCGTACTAAGAACACTTGCAGAATCTTGGCTTTCCTTAGCATGTTACTTATAACTAGACATTTTTCGAGTACAAGAACTGCCTCTAAAATGACACTTAAAAACTGTTGGTTTTTATATGTGTAAATATTTCTTTTATTTACACAAGAATTTTACCTAATCAGAATTTCATTTTACATGTAGTGCCAAGATCATTAGGCTAATTATAAATTCTAAATGTGTGGAATGGGAATTAATGAGCTTTTATTGCATAAATATATGTCTAAACATTTGTATAGTTGGTTTCATATACACTTATAGTTGGTTCCATACACATTGTACAAGAATACTCAGTCCCCCTTTTTTGATTTGAATTTTTGCCTTGATATTTTAAGTTGGCTTTAGGTTAGCTAAACATTTTTATATGTTCTTAAAAGGTATATATTTCTTTTAAAGATTATTCATATGTGTACATGTGTACCTTATTAATTTATACATATGGCTACTTGTATGTAGAATAATTTCTGCTTCTTACAAATAAAAGTATGAATAAATTTTTGTAAAGCTTTATTTTTTAAGGTAACACTTTTTTGGATTTCAATAAACACATTGTTTTAATAAAAATTTTAATAATGCAAACTGAACATGCTGGCAGGTCACAAACACATCTGAAATTTGCAGGAGAGGACTTGACTTAGGCAACATTTTCACAAGCTAAAATCTAAACAGCATTCTAGCCACAGATCTTAAGAGAAGAAAAGAGCATCATTCTCCATACGAACAGGATCACCATTCTCCCAGCAAAATCTTTCAGCCAGAGTGACACCCAAAGCAAGGCAACAGAGACTAATGGTTACCCTGCCAGGAGTTCTGTGAGCCTCTAGACTACCGCTTTGTGCATACTTTATTTGTAAAACAGGGATCCTCAGTCCAGATTATTGAGTGGTTACCTGCTATTTACTTTCTTCATTTTGGTAATAAATTTGTATTCACTTGGTGTTCCATCGACATATTGCAAGAAATAATTGTGCTTGTGCCATTACTTTTAATGGCAAAAACCATGTTTAATTTTGCACCAACCTAATAATTCGCGAGCTGACTAAATGTCTTCCTGCAGAGCAGGTGGAGAGAGGGAGGCATACTTACTCTCCACCCTGGCTTACCAGGATGCTCAGGGAAAGTCATTGTAGGCTGAAGTTACACAAGGCCAGGAATTCTGTGCCAATATGGCTACCAGCATTACAATTTCTCAATACAAGGGCTGGTCTTAGGAATGATTTAATTCTTTCTCAATGAAGACCAGCATTCCCAAGCCCAAAAGATTCCTTTGGAAACAGAGTTATCCATTTCTAGCCACTTTCCTAAAACAGAATGTAGCACGAATACAGATTTTTTCCCCCCTTAATTTTATTTTAGTGTGGTAAGGACATTATATTCACCCTCTTAATAAAATTTCAAACATAAAATATAGTAATATTAACTATAAGCACAATGTTCCACAAATCTCTAGAACTTATTCATCTTGCATAACCCAAACTTTATGCCAATTGATTGGCAACTCCCTGTTTTTCCCTCCCTCCAGGTCAATATCCCTGATAAGTACAGATGTAAAAATCCTCAACAAAATACTAACAAACTGAATTCAACAGCACATTAAAATGACCATACACATTGCCAAGTGGGATTTATCCCTTGGATACAAAGATGGCTAAACATACAAAAATATGCCCCAATAAGCGAACAATGGAATGATCATCTACACATATGTAGGAAAAGCACCTGACAAAATTCAATACCCTTTCATGATTAAAAACTCTCAACAAATTAAGAATAGAAGGAAGTTACCTCAAAATAATGAACACCATGTATAAAAAGCCCACAGCAAACACCATACTGAATACTGAAAAACTGAAATCTTGTCAGGAATAGGGCAAGGATGACCACTCTTGCTATTTGTATTTAACATAGTACTTGAGAATAATATTTAAATGGTTTTAAAACTTCAAATGGCAAAAAACAATTGTTCAAAGTAAACGTGGAAAAATAAATATTGCATACTAAAAACATTGGAAGAACAAAGTTCAAGAAAGATGAATGCTTTTCTGACCACCTTTCCCTTACTCAAGGGGGCATCAGACTCATGCATTTACACACACACACACACACACACACATATATACACACACACACACACACAAATACACATATATATTTTTCGAGACAGGATCTCGCTCTGTCCTTCAGGTTGGAGTGATGTGGCACCACCATGCCTAGCTTATTTTTTTTACTTTTGTAGAGATGGGGTCTCTCTGTGTTGCTCAGGCTGGTCTTGAACTTCTGGGCTCAAGCTGTCCTCCCTCCTTGGCGTCCCTAAGTACACATATTTTTAACAGGCACCCAAGTCACACTTTTTCACAGTTTAACTAATCTCTCTTTCTCTGTGTATATACACATGTATACAGGTATGTACATGTAAATATGTATATAAGTATATGTGTGTGTATATATATATGGAGAGAGTGAGCATGTGCACATACACACACACACACACACACACGCACTCACTCCTCTGCACCCAGTCCTGTTCTTTATACATTTTAAGAACAGCTGCATAAGCTAGAGAATGGTTGGCAACCTTTTTGAAGAGATTCCGGACAGACATGACCTAGCCTAAGCACTGAATTGATTTTTCACCATACTGAAAAGGGCAGACCAGTATGGTGGGGTTCTGGATAACAATATCTTCAAGCTGATTGTTCCTTATGTCTATTTGGCACTTCTTAAGTATCATTTTCCTCCCTCGAATCCCCTCACCCTTTGGATTTTTAAGATTAAGGTTACATAAACTCTGAGGCGCTGACTTGTTACATCTAAAATGAAGAACCACTAAAAAAACCCCAGACTTGTGGCAAATTGAGTTCTTTATTTTCCTTATTTCTTGCTCTTTTTTCTCATCAGACTTTCCTTAAAGTTTTTTAAGGCTTTCACATTTTTTGCTATTCCTTTGAAACAATTTATCTAGATGTTAAAAAATAGATAATTTAAAATATGTTTGGCTGAAATCTATGGTAAGATCTTCAAATAACTTATATATTTATTGAGAATGCTGGGCTTTAGATCAAGAAAGTGTCTCTAGAGAAATTGAATTGAAAAAGGCAGTAGGTATCAAAAAAAAAAAGTGGGGGTGGGTAAGACAAAAACCAAGTCAAGGGAGGGGGAAAGAAGTCAGTGTACTAAATGTTCTGTCAAAAGATTTTTTACACATCTTTCAAGTTCTAACAGCGGTCGCCAAATGTTTATAGATAAAACCTTGACCAGTAAGACATCTGAAGAAGAACAATGCCTGATCAGAACAATAACTTCTCTGGACTGAAATGAAACTTAACCCAGTCTTAGCCTGTCAGAAAAATGCCCATAAGATAATTTTGCTTTGAACATGGATGCTGGAGTGGCCCCAGGCAGAGCTGAGGGAGGTTTTAGAAATGAGCAGGGAGCTTGAGATTTGCTTTCTGCCTTGGTATCGTTACTCCCCTTGGGGCTCTTTATTTTCACCCTTTAAGCAAAAGCTCCAGTTTCCTTCCTGGCATTTAGAAATCTATTGTAATTCATTTGGCTTTCTTATAAGCAAGGCTGGGAATGCTGATAGAATTATAGGATTTTGATAATATAAAACATTTTAAATTCTGGGATGTTGCTCATGTAAATTACTGGTAAAGTCTGCTAGTTAGTGATATGGTTTGGCTCTGTCCTCCTCAGCCAAATTTCATGTTGAATTGTAATCCTCGATGTTGCAGAAGGGGCCTGCAGGGAGGTGAATGGATTATGGGGGCAGATTTCTCCCTTGCTGTTATTGTGATACTGAGTGAGTTCTCATGAGATCTGGTTATTTGGAAGTGTGTAGCATCTCCCTTTTCTCTCTTCCTTCTGCTATGGCCACGTAAGACATGCCTCCTTCCTCTTTGCCTTCTGCCATGATTGTAAGTTTCCTGACCTCCCTAGCCATGGTACCTGTACAGCCCACAGAACTGTGAGTCAATTAAACCTCTTTTCTTTATAAATTACCCAGCCTCAGGTAGTTCTTTATAGCAATGTGAGAATGCACTAATACAATTAGACACATTTAATAAAGTGCTAGAGTGGTATACATTCCAACATGTTACACTAAAGAAGTTCTTTGTCCTTCTTTCATTTCTTTACCACTCTCTGAATCCAGAATACTTGTACCTGTTTGCCCAGAGTAGGGGATATTAATTCATGCTGTAGATCAACATATGGCCATTAGCAGAGCTTAAAGTTTCTAGATGGAAATTGAGAGCAATCTAGAGTAGCCATGATCTGGGCTTTGGTCCTGATCCCTATTTTCCTTACCCCAGCTTGAGGGAATAAAAAGAAGAGGACATACCCTTCCCATGCCCAATACTGCCCACTCTCCCTCTCTATTGTTTGTATTCTTTAAAGGGATTTGATTTATATATATAAAAAAATTGTTATTTGGGACAAATTGTGGTTTTGTGATTTCATTGATTTTGAAGAGTCAAACAATCTAGATTAAGCATTTGCTCAACTGTAATGTGTATTAATTTTGTAATGTCTATTAATTTTCTGTTGTTGCTATAACAAATCACTAAAAACTTGGTGGCTTAAAACAACGTATATCTTATAGTTCTCTAGATCAGAATTCTCATATGGGTCTCACTGAGCTAAAATCAAGGTGTTGGTAAGACTGCATTTTTTTCTGAAGACTCTAGGGGACAATTTATTTCCTTGCCTGTTCCAGCTTCTAGAGGCTGCCTGCATTCTTTGGCTAATGGTCTGAAAGCCAGCAATAGTGGGTGCTATGGATGGTATGTTAGTGTCCTCCCCAAAATTAATATGTTGAAATCGAATTTGCAATGTGATGGTATTTGGAGGTGGCAATTTTGTGAGGTCAGTAGGTCATAAGGATAGATCCCTCACAAATATGATTAGTGCCTTTGTAAGAGGAAGCCACAGGGCCAGTATCTGTTTTCTGCCATGTGAGGATACAACAAAAAGACAGCTGTTGGCAAACCAAGAAGTAGACCCTCACCAGATGCCAGAGCTGCTGGTACCTGGATCTTGGACTTCCTAGTCACCAGAACTGTAAGAAATAGATTTCGATTGTGTAAACCGCCCAGTCCATGGCACTTTGTTTTAATAGCCCAAACTGACGTAAGACATTTGGTTGAGTCCTTTTCACATACCATCTCTCTGACTTTCTCTTCTGCCTCTTCTACTTTTAAGAACTTGTATGATTAAATTGGGCCCATCCAAATAATCTAAAATAATCTCCTCTTCATAAGGTCAGTTGATTCGCCACTTTAATTACAATAGCAACCTTAATTCCCTTTTTCCATGTGTCCTAACATATTTACAGGTTCCAGAGATTAGGGTGTAGACATCCCCGCAGAGAGGGTATTATTCTGCATACCACATAACATTACACATAGTAGTGTGTTGTTATGTTCTTGATACTTATGGGCTCTTCACTTCTAATTTGTAGTTACTGTGGCCCAAATTGATGGGCATGAGATCAATTGTAGCTTTGTTAATATGGAATAAACTCTGAGCACCTGTGTCTTCCAAGTCTGGCCTTTCATAAATCTCTTCTGGGTTTTCTCAGCTTGTGACATGGTTCTGTCTCAGTTTCTTGATTAGTTTTATGGTTTCCCATTGGGACCAAAATTTGATCTTATTTCAAATCTGCTTGTCAGTTGTCCTGATATTTTGCTTGGTTCTGGCTGTGTACATTATTTTCTTAATTCTTAAAGGCAAGCTTGATTTATATTCCAAAGGAATAGGTCATCTTGACCAAAGCTAATGATGTTCAGAAATGCCATGACTTGGGGCCGCCTTACTGCAGGACCCAATTCACTGCTTGTTCACCACTCTGCCTTGGATAACACTTCCAGCTTGAATCAAGTCTAGCTTTGGAATCATCTGGGATACTGGCCATTCCCATTAGTGATCCTGCATCACTAATTACTTGACTAATCCCAGTCTTGCTAGTTTGAGTTTTCTCCCTTTCAGCGCTGGCTCCCTGTTGGGGTTACAGCCTGCTATTTGGCTGAACTCATCTGAATCGCAGCAAGCATCTAAATTGCAGCTGGCATCTCAGTAGCTGCAGTCCTACAGAGGTTCCAAACACTCTCTGTCTCTTTTCTCTCTTAAAACATGGAGGATCAACATGAATACCTCTGATATCTTAAAAGTGACAGTGCTACATACAATTTTCCTGAAACTTTCATCATTTGACACATTTGAAAGTTTGAAAAATTGTTTGTATGGATTCTGTTCCTTTATCCCTAGGTATTGATGCACTCAACCCGTGTGAACACACACTACCTGTGTGTTCAACCTTCATACCCCTAAACCTACCTTGATGAAGATAAGCAACATATTGGGAGGCCCAGATATAAATGTGTGGAGTAAGTTATGAGTCTAGTGTGTAGGATGAGCTCAGTACCTAATCATGCCTGTTATTCTCATGTTATCAGTCTGAAACAAAATTAATTAACTTAGTTAATGAAAGTCAATAACTAAGGTCAAAGTAGGCCAGAAAAAATGCAAAAATCGGACTCATCAACAAATATTCATGTTGCGGTACATGGTTTGAAGTCTGTTACTGAGAAATGGTCTTGTGGTGCAACAATACTAAAGTTCCCATGAACTATAAGAAGTGGACCAACTTATTTCAAAGTATTGGCAGGCCGAGTTGTCAAAATGACATCCCTAGAAATTATTTAGAAATAACTGGCAGCAAAATTCCCAGACTAAAATGCAGGAACTTCATTGATTTTCCTTGTTGTTGTTGTTGAACTTTAAAACAATATATTCTCAGTTAAGGGAGTTCTTGTCAGTGGCTGATGAGAGTCTTAAGAGGTGCCATTTTTTTTGCATGGCCAGACCTAAAGTGATTTTACAAATCCTTGGTAAATACCTTCTTCAGTCAGGTAACTGTTATTTCTGTCTCAGGTCTAGAGACAGTAGTGATTAAGACAAATCTAATTTTTTCTCTCAAGGGACTTGAGAGAAAAAGGTCTACAAAGATACCCAACACAACTGCCATAATGAGAAACAATGTGAGGAAGAAGGGGAGACACAGACTATCAAGTGTAACTGAACATAAAATTTAACATTTTTAGTCCCAGACCATTATTCTTTCAATCACATCTAAGAGTCAGAAGCAGACTGGGGCTCAGAGGACTGGTGGTCAGAGAAGAGAAGTAAAGAGTCTATGTGTATGAGTGTGTATGTGTGTGTGTGTGTGTGGGGGGGGACATGGCTATTTAATTATTGTATATAAATATTTAAATGTAGATGTAAATATAACTTAAGAATAGGAAGGTAACCAGTATCAATGTAGAAATATGTAATAGAACTTACAATTGCCAGGGAGGAAAGAACAGATTTTTTTTTAAGTTAATAATTCTAGGAAAAAGAATATGAGCTTGGTTTATAGTCTCAAGCTGAGGCAGTCTGGGGATATCTCTGCTATATTACAATAGGATTCAAACTTGAGCTCCCTATGGCATCAATAGTGTTTATTCATCTCTTCTACTGGAAGTACAGTAAATATCAGAACTGGATGTTTCTAGTCAGAGTGAAAGATATGTTTTCTCTAGGGAGTACTCCAAACAACACAAAAAATGATTTACCATTTTCGTATTTTGGATGAGGACACTTTAAACATTTTTTTCAGTGTCATATCTTAGAATGCTGCCTAGAAACCCGAAGTGATCTATGGACCGCAAAAGTTGGCAAAGCCCTTGCTCTCCTGGGCCTTTCTAAATGGCGATGGGTGTTTGGTTGTTTCCACCAGCCCTACAAGTTGGCCCTTGAAAGCAAGGGGAAAATAGTTCAAGAGGAAAAGAGTTCTAGGTACTCAGCCTTCTGCTCTCCCCTCACCTGCTCTTGATAGCTGCTGTATTCCAGGTCTTTGGTCTCTCTGATGTACCTCTGGTCTTCTTTCTCAGCATTTATGTAATTGAGCACCATTTAATGGTTTTAGATTACTCTTGTTTTCTCAGCTTTGGCTAGACTTGTATTGGCTTGTAATATCATGGCTGAACACTTTACTCCAGTCTCCAAAAGCGTATCTCTTCTCCTCTAATGCGTCCTCCTCCCTGCACTGGATAGGGAATCATATTGGCTCTTTACACTCTGCAGGAAGTGTTTTCAGTCATTCAAATACAATCAGTGGAACATGATGAAAGCATGGCCTCTATAACCCAGAATGGAGCTAGTATAAAGAAAAATACATACAAAACTACTAGAGAAAATGGAAGAAGCACAGCTCTACTTAAAACTCCTCATGTGTCAGAGGGAGAGGAGGAACATCCTCCTTGTGGTCCCAGCAGGGCCTCTCGCAGGGATGGTTGAACTCCTTAAGGTAATAAGTTCCTTGAGGTTCCAATTGAAGTGTGGCTATTGTATTGTCTTCCAGGATATAAGCTGCTGCAGCATTACTGATTATTTTCATCTGGTTAGTGGCCAGTGCACCCTTGTAATTCCTAGAAGGTCCCAATTTCGTAGGTCAAACTTGACTAGTAAGTATCCAAGCCTGGTTGGGGGTAATGATGGTGTTTGTTTTATTCATCTCAGGCTGACACAGTCTTAAATGGACAGAATATATTTTTCAGTGAACTGGCTGGTTAGAAAACCTCAGCTTCTGGCTCATACCTGACTGAACACTATGCACCCTGGGAACTGGTGAGCTCTGGAGTGAATTAAGCCTAATGGAGCATGAATCGAGGTCTCCATCCATCTGCTGTCAGACACATTCATATATTGGGTTTGGCTTGAGGTGGTGCTTTAGATGTGGTTGAGTGATGATGCAGTTGCCCCTCTGGCACTCCCAGGATGTTTAATGTTTGGTGTCAAATTTAGAATGAAGATCTAAGGCTTCTTTTTGTTTTCTCATTGTCATATACTGAGGGACCAGGATATTGGCCAGCTACACACTAGTCTAGCTGGTCATCAGATCTTATAGTCATTATCCTCCTCTCTCTCTCCTCTTGAGGGTCACAATTCCAGATAAGATTGTGCAAAGAATGGAATTGTGGCTGAGCCACTTAATCTGGAATAATATTAACATCAATGCTGACTATTAAAGTGCCATCATAGAGACAAATATCACCCATACAGTTGACCAAAGAATACCTTTCTCCCATATGAAGGCTAACAAAAGAGGCAGCTGTTGTGAAGTATTTTGTGAAACCTTCCCCACCAACCTGAAGACTGACTTCCAGTGAATAGTTAATATCTGAAAATTTTACTACCCAACTGCAATAAGTTCTGATACTTAGGGGAGCAGGTGTTGGACATATATCTTCCAGCAGTGTGATTCTGAAATGAAATCTTTACTGAACTTAAATTTTGGCTCTGCCTTAGCTTAGAGTAAATCTATATTATGGATGACAACTGTTTTGCATGTAAGGCTTTGATGGCCAGGAAATTGAGAATATTGCTCATTTGGCTGGACTAGTCCAGCTTCAACCATATATAGAGGTGCTGGTGGTCCTCTTACCCAGATATCTGAGGGATGCTGAGTGATTGGCCAGAGATAGACACTATATAGTCAGTGTCCTTGTCAGAGGCCTGTTATGAGTAATATCCTTATCTGATTCACCTGTCAGTGGTAACACTAGCTGGCAACTGGTGATGCCCTGAAATTTTTGTGCTTATAGTAAATATCATGCCTATAATTACTTTGGTCAGATGATGCTGAGTGGCTATCATAACCATAAAATAGGGTCAGACTGTGGGCTCATAACATAGTCAATTGATATGCCACCAAAAAATTGTATTAGAAGATGAATGCCTGAGAACGTGTCCCTGGCTCATTTCTTCAAATTCCTCCTCTGGAGACACAATGAACAAAATGATGCTGCCGGCAGAGCCTGGAGGGCATGTGCCAACCTCAGAGTCAAGGTCTTTTCTCCCTATGGTGTTGGGGAAGAGTGGAGAGAGCCAGAGGATAAAGATGCACTATTTCTTGCTCCTGGAGGGGGTCTGACAAGTAGAGTCCTGTTTGCCTGTGCTGTCTATCCTTCTGTGAGGAGCTGCCAGACGCCAATCACCTGAAAGAGATGCTTTGCTAGGCTGAGCTGCTCCCAGTTCCAGTAGTAGGGAAAGACTGCCACCTGTTTCCAGAGAGGCCTCTGTCTGCCTCAGTGTGGGGACTGCCAGCTCAATTCCTTATCAGTTGACACAAGCAGAAACTTTCATGCTAACCTCATGGCCTGGGGAACCCTAAAGTCCTGACTGAACAGGTGCTGAAGGGAACTAAACTATGAAGATGCAAAAAAATTACAATTCCTTTTAAGAGGAATCAGGGATCCAAGAGAGGCAAAGCTGAACAGCTGAACTGGACCTGGGGACTACTCATAGAACTGAAGAAAGAAGGGGGAGAGAACTCTAACAAGTACTAAGACTCCTCAAGGAGATGCAGTTAGAATACACCAGGCTTCCTAGAGCTAAACACAATCTTCAATTTACAAAACCTCAAACCGAGGATGACGGCTGCTGTTTAGAAATGAAACAGTAGTTTGGAAGACTGATAGAACAAATAAAGAACAAAATCCCAAGGATATGAGGAAAGAGACAAGATATTTGGAGGCTAGAGACTTAAAATGTAAACATTAAGAGCTCTGGGAAGATAAAAAAGAATACTTTTTAAAAAAGAAAATTTCTCTGAAGATAGACAAGTTTTTATAATAAACAATGATTACTAAAATGCAGGTGATATTAAAAAAAACTGTCTACCTGGCCATATCTTGGTAAAATTTATAAATTTCTTATATTTAAGAAAGAAATTTTTTAAGTTCCCACATAGAAAATGACACTGACAACAACAACAAAATAGATTAAAGGAAAAGAAATGTGATCAATAACATCCCATTTATTTGTGATACTAGAAAGGAGAAGAAACAGAACATTACCTATAGTCTCTTGAGAGAAGATTTTTAAGAATTCTGGCTAATAGGCTTGGTGCAGTGGCTCATGCCTATAATCCCAGCACTCTGGGAGGCCAAGGTGGGAGAATTGCTTGAGCCTAGGAATTCGGGATCAGCCTGGGCAACAAAGTGAGACCCTGTTACTATGAAAAATTAAAAAATTAGCTGAGCATGGTGGTGTATGCTGTGGTCCCAGCTACATGGGAGGCTGAGGAAGGAGGACTGCTTGAGCCCAGGAGGCCAAGGCTACAGTGAGCCATAATCATGCCATTGCACTCCAGCCTGGGTGACGGAGTGAGACCCTGTCAAAAAAAAAAAAGAAAAAAGAAATAAAAAAGAATATTGATTAAGATATCACCTGCCTGCCAGGGCAAGAAAGGTATTTTTGGATATGTAAGAATCACTCTTGTATCCTTTGTGAGGGAAGTATTAAAAAAAAAGTACTCTATCCTCATGGAAGTGGAAAGAGAAGAGATTTTAAAATATAGAAGACCAAAAGTGTAATTAATCACTCATAAACAGTAAATGCTGTAAAATAAATGGTTAAAACTGAATGAGTATTCATTTAAGTAGGAATGGTTAATATGTTACAAAGTTTTGAAACAAAACACATGTTAAAAGGGAAAATAGTATTTCTGAACTATAATTTGGAAGCAGTCTAGAAGAACTCACAAATTTTAATGGGAGTAGAAAGGCAGTGCTGTGTTGTTAAATGTTTAACAACTGGTTCAATGAAAAAACAATACACAAAGTCCTGCTTTGTAGTGTTTTTCAATTTTTATAGTATAAACACTTCCACCATGGCCAGTTTCAAATTGCAAGATAATATTAATATCACTGAACACAGTTTGGGAGAGGTAAGGATTAGTCTAAATCAGCTCTAGCACACCACTGTAAGAGGGGATAATGTAGAACAGGAGAACTTATAATGGCCTAAAAATTTCATGAAAGTGAAATGGTGGATGAGTAGACAAATAAAATATCTTGGTAGGAAGACATTGTTAATTTTATATATTAATAGAGAAATACAAGTGTGATGACAACTGTGGGGGAATGAAGGTAAGCCCAGGAAGAATTGAAAGCAAGTAATCGGCACTTCCGAATTAGCAGGGGAAAAATGCAATGAAGAGAGAGCTTACCAAGCCAGAAAAGTACGGAGAGGTAAGAAGAAAAAAATGAAGTATGTTAAACAGTAAACCTAAAATAAATGGGAGAAATAATACAAAAATACTAGTTTTCACAAGAAGTATGAAAAGGTTGAATTTCCCTATCAAAATACGTTGTCATACTCAGATAAAATCCAACTATACATTAGTGAGAATCATAACTCAAATAAAGAGATAAAGTAAGACTGAAAATAAGGGTAGAGACAAAGGTAAACATAGTTAATGCAAACGAAGGAAGCAAGAATGATAGAATTCAAAGTCAAAAAGCATTCAAGCAGCTTAGCTACTGACAAAAGATGCTATCAGTGAGAATAACAAACCACAAACCTTTGTGTACTCAGGTTATACACAAACATAGCAGACGGAGGCAAAATTTGCTAAAAATGTGAGGAGAAAATGCTAAAAACACAGTGGAAGATTTTAATAAAGTTTGTTTTGAAATGTGTTAGATAAAATAGTCTAAAAATAAACATGCTAAATGACTTGAATAATATCATCTTCAAGGTCAAGCTAACTGACATTTGTATAATTGGTATACTACAAACAGAATGGATGATCTGAGTTCACAGAACAGTTAAAAACATCAGTTTGGTGATAAAAAGCCGAAATAAATTCATCAAAGTTGTGCTTTTAAAAGCTACATCTTGATTTGAAAAGACCAGAAATATACAATAAAAAGATAACAACAACCACAAAAGACCTGGAGATTAAACAGATACTTGAAGTTAAAAGATAATCTAGAAGAAATGAAAATCTTTATTTCATTGTTCTTTGGATATTCAAATTAAGTTGACAATATCAGAAAAGAGATATAATCCCACAAGAAACAGGACAGCCGACGGGAGGAGAGGATTGTTATTGACAGCTGGGACCTTCCAGAATTTTCCTGAAGCGTGGGAGTAGTTAGACAAACATTAAATGATGAAACAATGTGGAAGAGGCCACAGCTCAGAATATGAAATCAGTGCCAGGGAGGAAAAGGGACCCTACCTCAGAACACCAAAGAAGTCAGGTAAAATTGAAGATGATATGAGGTAGAAAATAGGGGTTAATTGAAGGTGTCTATATAGTGCCATTGACCCCATTCTCTTCCAAGTTCCTAATGCCAATTAGTTAAGAGTTTATGTTATAGGCAAAATCACTAGAGTTTTCTTCAAAGAAATGGAATAAATTGTTTGGGAAGAATTAAGGCAACCAGTATAGGTGCAGGCCTTTAATTTTTAAGAGAAAAGCTTCTCCTTTTTTGGCATTTTGATTTCTTAGTCTGAGGGTCAGCTTACTGTCTGCTCATCCACTTAATAAGCCATACTCACATATGCAGGGTTCACCATGAGCTTATTTTTGCCTTGTTCTGAATTGTGAGTGGAAAATTAAGGATTAGTAGATATTCGGGGAAAGCTGTGACAAGAGCAAGAACCAGAAAGATAAACAGAAAAAGCAACACTGAAGGAATCCAAAATAATGCAGAGAAGAGAAGAGAATTATGAAACAAAACACAATCCTATGTGTCTTTCCTGGCACACAGAGGAACTTCTGATTAATATCCTCTAAAGAGTGAAGAACAGGATGCCATAAAAAGAATCAGAACAAAAAGGAGTTCCCAGAAATATGGAATTTCCGAAAGCTAAAAGATGTGAATTTTTGAACTGAAATAATTCATTAGATGCTGAGTAGGATGAGTAAAAATAGACAATACGTATGTAAGTCCTTATAAAATTATAGAACCTCAAAATAAGAAAGTACAGTTGACCCTTGAACAACACAGGTTTGAACTTTGCAGATCCACTTACACATGAACTTTCTTCTGCCTCTGCAATTCCTGAGACAGTAAGACCAACCCTTCCTTTTCCTTCTCGTCTTCAGCCTACTCAATGTGAAGACAATGAACATAAAGACCTTTAGAATGATCTGCTTCCACTTAATGAATGGTAAATATATTTTCTCTTCCTTGTAATTTTCTTAATTACATTTTCTTTCTCTAGCTTTTTTATTATAAGAATACAGCATATAATACATATAAGATACAAAATATGTGTTAAGGCTTCTGGCCAGCAGTAGGCTACTAATAGTAAATTCTAGGGGAGTCAAAAGTTCTATGTGAATTTTTGACTGCATGGGGAGAGGGGTTGTTGCCCTTAATCCCTGCATTGTCCAAAGGTCAACTATAATGTTAACAGCTTCTAGAGAGAAAAAAGTTTACCCACAAAAGACAAGAATCAGACAGATATCAGGCTTATCAGCAACACTAGATGCTTAGTGACAATATAGCAATTCCTTAAAAATTCTAAGGAAAAAATAATTTTTATTCCTGAATTTTATACCTAGAGAAATTATCCATCAAGCGAGAGGGTGCAGTAAAGACACAAGCATACAGACTCAAAGTTTACCACCCACATGTCTATTCTTAGGACACACGCCAGCAAAATGAGATTGTAAACAAAGAAAAATGCAGGTGTCAGATCCTGAAACAATAGATTCTAACCAGTAGAGCAGTAAAAGGAGGTCCCTGGTTACTGAATATGTAGCAGGCCTGGAGATAAATTGGTACAGTTAGGGATAGGAGGATGAAAGGCTCTATGAAAATAAAGTAATTGGACAGAATAGATACTATGATGAATGCTTGAACACATAATAAATAATGCAAGACAAAAAGGTAATTAAAGTTAGAAAAAATCAAAATTGCAAGTTAAAATATGGCATGAATTTAAACACCTGATGGAAATATAAGGAAATTGAATCCACTAACCACAATGCTAAAAATACACTTCTCTAAATCACCCATAGAAAGGGAAATATAAGCAAATATACTATGTGGTCCAAAACAAAAGCCTATTTGCAAGTCATATTAATGTAAAGGCGGTTCAGACATTTCCAACTTTCAGACTCAACAAACAGAATACAGATGACTTGATTGTGTTTGCAGGAAATGTCATACAGAAAGTCACATACATTCCTTACCCACTAGGGAAGGAGAAGAGAGCCCTTCATGCTGGTGGGATCAGGAGAGGGAGAGATCCATGGGCAATGAGTGAAGAAGAGTGATGACCTTGACTGGATTTCTCAAGAACAAGAGGTTGCAGCTGACCTCAGGGGACCTGTAAGACCTGATGGCTGAGGTGGGGGCCTATTCATCAGAGGAAGAGGCCAAGCTCCCTGGGAGCAATCCCTGACAGAATGGATTACAGATATTACAATGCTGGAGGCGGTATGGACAGAGCTTCCTGAGGTCAAAATACGCCAGCTGATGTCAGCATGTAAACCAAAGGCCTTGCACCAAAGCTATGAGGGTAACTAAATTTTGTCCTGCAAGGGGATGCTGGATGAAAGAAGCAGCAGGAAAAGCCTAGAAACTGGGGGAAAACTGCTTTTATAGGGTCATTTTTGCAGTAAAACATAAAATATACCATTTTAACAGTTTATCAGTGTACAGATCTGTGGCATTACATACATTCACACTGTTACGCAGCCATAACCACCATCCACCTCTAGAACATTTTTGTCTTCCCCAACCGAAGCTTTATGTCCATTACACGAATTCCCCATTCTCCTTTCTCCCTAGCTCTTGGCAACCATCATTTTCCTTTCTGTCTCTTATGAATTTGACTACTCATGGAACCTCATGTAATAGGAATCATATAATATTTGCCCTTTTGTAACTGGCTTACTTCACTTAGCATGTCTTCAAGGTTATAGTTCATTTATGTTGTAGCATGTGTTAAAGTGTCCTTCTTTCTAAAGGCTAATATTCTATTGTATGTGCATAACATATTTTGCTTATAAATTCATCTATTGATGGATACTTCAGTTAATTCCACCTTTTAGCTATTGTGGATAATGTGGCTATAAACATGGATGCTCAAGTGCCTACTTTCACTTCTTTTGGGTATATACCCAGAGGTGTATTGCTGAATCGTATGGTAATTCAATGTATAATTTTTTAAGGAATTGCCATATCATTTTCCACAGTGGTTGCCCCATTTTACAGCTACACCAGCAATGCACAAGTGTTCCAATTTCTACACATCCTTGTCAACATTTGTTATTTTTCCATTTTAAAAAAACAGTATCAATTCTACTGGGTGTGAAGTGATACCTTATTATAGTTTTGAATTGCATCTTCCTGTTGACTAGTGTTGAAAATCTTTTCACATGCTTATTGACCTATTTTATATCTTTGATGAAATATCTATTAAAGTCCTTTGCCCATTAAAAAAAATCAGTCTTTTTATTAAGTTGTAGGAGTTCTTTATACATTATGGATGTTAATCCCTTATCAGATACAGTAATAAGCATTTACATTCCCTCTGTGTCTTTTCATGGCTTAATAGCTCATTTCTTTTTAGTGTTGAATAATATTCCTTTGTCTGGATGTACCATAATGTATTTTACCCATTCACCTACTGAAAGGCATCTTGGTTTCTTCCAAGTTTTGCCAACTATGAATACAACTGCTGTAAACATCCATGTACAGGTTTTTATGTGGATGTACATTTTCAAATCCTTTATTATATACATGATTTGCAAATATTTTTTTCCCATTCTGTGGGTTGACAATTTTACTTTGTTGACAGTGCCATTTGATGCACAAGAGTTTTTAATTTTGATGGGGTCCAGCTTACCTATTTTGTCTTTTATTATCTATGCTTTTCATCCTTATAGGATTTTAAACTTTGAATTGACTGAAACCCCAAAAAGTCTAAGTCTACTTCTCCAAAGCATAATGAACAGAAAGGGACATGGTTAACTTTATTGGTAAGTTTATGACTTTTTCTTGCTACTATGTGGGAAAGGGAGATCTAATGTAAGATACAATCAGTATAGAAAATAAAAGCCATTTTTTTGTTGTTCTTAAATGTCTGAATTTAAATGTATACATTTTTGACTCTGATGCAATAGGATGGCAGAAAATTCAGGCCCAAAATGTAACAAGAGCCCCAGGAAAACTTTTATGGGAAGCTGTTCCACATTAAAGCCCTGCCTGAAATGAGGCCTGACTGCTGAGCACATTCCTCTAACGTTTTAGAGTTATACACAAAGGCTGTTATACTGAATAAAGATTTGAGACTTATTTAGGTTTGTTTTTCTTTCCAGTGAACATGAAAACCAACATCTTGGGAATAAGAAACCCATAATATACCATGGTAAAGATAAGAATTTAAATTGAAAGTCATAAAAGACAGAATTTCAGGAAGAATCAATGTACTGTCGCACAAGTTGCCATCCCCCCCAGTCTCTTGGATGCTAATCTATTACCCGGGTGTTCTCTCTGTTGCTGTTGCTCCATGAGCACAAACGAAAGCATGAACAAGCTGTTTTTTCTCCTTTATACTGAAGATAATAAATATTACATTAGCACTAGGGTAAAGCTCAATTATAAAGACAAGTTAGATGAAAAGCTCAAATTAAAAACTTTGCTCTTCTTAATCAAATATAGAACAACTGTTCACATCTCCAAAGTATACCACTTGTTATTTTTGAAAAGTCAAATGAGTTATTATATTCTTTGACCTAATACACAGCAAATCTAATTTCTGTTCTATTGGTGCTTCTAAGAAGGCTATAAACTTATTTTTGGCATGAAACCTCATTCTATATTTATATTTAAATCATGTGCTATTAAAACACTCAGCATATAGCTCAGTTTTTGTTTATGGGTGCTGGTAACATATACATTATGTGATACTCCTTTTATTCTTGCAAATGTAAAACAGATTGCAGGTTCTCATACAGATTCTTAAAGCACTTGCATTGTTTAGTAAGTCTTTGCTCAGAAGTTACCTCTTAATAGTTGCTAATATTTCTTTTTGGAGAGGGTGTTTGAATCTTTGTACCCTCCCCTGAAATTCATATGTTGAAATCTTAACCCTCAATGTGATAGTATTATGAGATGTGGTCTTTAGTAGGTGTCTAGGTCATGAGGGCAAAGCTCTAATGAATGGAACTAGCCCTTATTTTTAATAGAGTGCCCAGAGTGCCTTATAGGGACTCTAAAGAGCTCTCTCACCCCTTCCACCATGTAAGGACACAAGAAGATAGTTGTCTATGAATTAAAAACCATGCCCTCACCAGACATTAAATCCACCTGCACCTTGATCTTGAACTTCCCAAGCTCCAGAACTGTGAGAAATATATTTCTGCTGTGTATAAGCCACCTAGTCTGTGGGACTTTGTGGCTTATAAACAGAAACCCCAAATGGGTTAAGCAGCCCAAATAGACTAAGACATACCACAACATTTTGCATTTATTTTTTTATAAAGCAGCTCAAAATCCAACTCCACAAACAAATTTCTGGTCTAGAACTCTGCAGAGGACACTAAATCCTCAGAGCCATCAATTTCTTTTATCTTTTATGGCAAGATCTTCTAAAATTATTATTAGTATTGTTTTTAGTTATTGCTGGAATTGGTTCTCTTCTTTTGTAATGGTCAGGCAGGCACTTACACTTGTTTACATCTTCCCTTATAGCTAAGACTTTTCCTTTTCACCCCCTCTTCGCTAAGTTAACCCATATTCTCAATACCCTTTATAAAGTAGACTTTGATAAATTTTACAAACACACATATATACAAGCATACACACACACACACACACGCACACCTTGTAACACTTTATATTTTTCTGTTTCATCCTTTAAACTTTTACCCAACTGTTTATTTAAACTCCCATTTGCCAAGTACATATATTAGACACTGGTACTCTGCAGTTCATGTATTCTTATTTAATCCTCAAAACAATCTTACAAGTAGGAATTAGTCCTAGTTTACAAAGGAGAGATTTAAAATTCTGAATTCAAATAATCTGACCAAGGGTATGCACATTTAGAAAATAAGGGAGCAAGGATCTGAGCCCAACTGTGTTTTCTCTTTCTGCTACAGTTATTGCTTTGGTACCTGACATTTGGTACAATTTCCAGGCCTTCTGCTTATCGCTTGTTGCCCTTGTTTATCTAAGTTAGGTATGCTGTATTTAGCAAATTTATTGCTATTGCTTCTACGTCCCTTGGGTAGGTGGTAATTTTCCTCTGGACACTTTCCTTTCCTCTTGTCTCCCTATTTCATCTGCATGGGCCTCACCCAGCAGAAACAATATATAAATCTTCCAGGTCTGAAACACACAAATGCAAAGCCCTTGAGTTTTTTAGTCTCAGCAGCTTCATAGCCCTTGTGTACAAATCAGGATATTTGCTCCTGTTCATCAGCATTTCTCACCACCTACTTGTTTTTATCAGAATATGGAGGATCCAAAAAACCGGGAGACCCAACAGATAAGGTTATAGACCCTCTTGATAAGAGTCTCATCTGTCTTCTTGCTTCTTACTGCTTTGTACTTCTTATTGTAATCACTCATAGTGCTAATTGAATAGAAGTGACTCATCTGTGGAAATTCATTGAATTAATGTAGTTAACTCATTTACTAATTGAGTAAAAACTGGACAAATAGGCTGGGTGCATGGCTCATGCCTGTAATTGCAGCCCTTTGGGAGGCCGAAGTGATGCCAGGAGTTTCAGGCTGCAGTGAACTGTGATTGTACCACTGCACCCCAGCTTGGGCAACAGAGCAAGACCTGTCTCTAAAAAAAATTTAATTAAAAGAAATTTGGTGGAGTCCTAATTAGGGAAAAGAAGTCAGCCTGGCAGGACCAAGAGAAAGCAAAAAGAGAAAGAAGATAAGCTATAAGTCTGCTTTTCTTCGTGATCCAGGACATATAGCTCTCCTGCACAGATAATGTATATAAACTCACAATTTTCCTGTGTCTAGCTATAACCAGACACTTTCAAGTTATCTCACTGCAGCCTTGACATTATCAGTACTCCAAGTAGCACTCTTCAGCATAAGTACCATTCTATAAAATCCTGGAAAGCTGCTGTTTCTTTGCAGACAGAACCTTCTTGTTGTGCTGCCAATTGCAATCTTGCAACCTATTTTCATACCTTCTCTAATAAATCTGCCTTTCTTTACCTGCAACTGTCTTGGTAAATTCTTTTACCTCCTGTATGATACAGTCTTAGATAGCTGCCACTCACCTGTGAAATATGTGACAAACTATTTTCTTTTCTGGGTGTGGTGGTAGTGGTAGGTGTCCATAAAACTCTGTATTTTTCATTCTGTTTTGACATTGTGTCCACAAACCTTTGTTTATATTTCTGTCACTACCATTTCCATTCCCAGAGAAAGAATAAAAAAGAGGTTTTTCAGGTTTTTAATTGATGAAGTGAATTAACTATGCTAATTCAATGTAATTGCCACAGCATTTTCAATAATTGGTCTTTTTTGGGTATATGCAGGTTAAGACTATTAAACCTGGTTTTCAAGCTTCCTCATCACAATAGACCAGTGTCTCTCAACCTTTGTTTTTTTCATTATTGTCCTTGAAAAGCATTTTTAGATATTTTTCCTAATTGTCCCCTTAGGAAATTTTAGTACCAAAATACACTGTATATCTATTAATATACTGTAGCCCTTTGGTGAGTGGTCAGAAACCACTGTAAATTGCTATTTTCTGTGTTGTGAATGCATGCATTGACCAGCAAGGTAAATTCTATGCCACTTTGGTTAGATGGTCATAAATTCTAGAACACTTTTTCTGGCTCTTGCTCTTTCTGAACAGGGAAGGAGAGGCAAACACTCCTTATTTCTCCTGTCATTTAAAGACCCTGTCAGTAGACCTAACTGGAAACCCAGTTTATGCAGAATGTAAATGTATTACTCCATTCTCACACTGCTATGAAGAAATATCTGAGACTGGATAATTTATAAAGAAAAGAGGTTTAATTGACTCATAGTTCCTCATGTCTGGGGAGGCCTTAGGAAACTTACAATCATGATGGAAGGCACCTCTTCACAGGGCAGCAGGAGAGAGAATGAGTGCCAGCTGAAGGAGGAATCCCCTCATAAAATCATCAGATCTTGTGAGAACTCACTCACTATCATGAGAACAGCATGGGGGAAATTGCCCCCATGATTCAATCACCTCCCATCTGGTCCCTCCCATGACAGGTGGGGATTATGGGATTACAATTCAAGATGAGATCTGGGTGGAAACAAAAAGCTAAACCATATAATTTTGCCCCGGCCCCTCCCAAATCTGCTGTCCTCACACAATCATGCCTTCCCAACAGTCCCTCTCTGTCTTAACTTATTCTAGCATTAACCCAGCTGCTAAGTATGCCTGTGCCAGTTATGCATCTGGCCCCGGGGAAATGACCACAGAATGAGTCCGGGGACCAAATGGAACCACTGTAAGTGGGACCTGAGCTAAAACTCCATTAATTACCTGACCTCCCTAAGCCCCTACTGTAACTGGAGGACCACAATGATGTTCTGGTTCTCCTGGAATCAACGTCAGCTCAGAGCCAGTGTCCAGTAGTCCCTCAAAAGTCTGATGATTCCCCTTTCTCCAGAGCACAGTTACTCTAATAAAAGGCTGGAGGTCTCCTTGGGGAAGGAAGGGAGAAAGATTAACAGTATAAATTATCAGTAGTGTAGTGCAGTCCCTCCTTTAGGAGACCCAGCACCCCCTTCATTCAAGGGATTCTGGGTCTGTAAACTGGTTCAAGTCTGGAAATTGATTGAGAGGCTGTGATTCTCTGTTTCTATAATTCAAATTAGTCTTTTGTCCACTCAACCTGAAAGTTTTCTGCTTATACAAATTAAGTAAGAATGCAGTTAGCTTCTTATCAACTTCATTTCCAGGAACACCATGATTAAGTAACCAATACCAGAGCTCTACAGGAGGCAGACTATTCTGATTGCTGCTTTGCCTCTGCTGTCCATTATGGCAACTACCCCCACCTTGCCTTTGACAGCTGAGTGCCACCGCTTGGCCCCTGCCACTTTGGGATCCAATGATTCCCATTGCATTTAAATTTTCTAATTGAGTGACTGCAGTTCCCACTCTAAGCTCTGGAATACGGAGAAGAGCAATCACATAACTCTTCAAGGATGTGGGTACTCCCCTCACAAATCTATTTCACAAAGTGTTGATAATGGGTATACATTCTTGACCCTCCCAGCTGGGATGAGTAGGTCTAAAGTGACTAATCCACTCTAGCATTCCCATCTCCCTAAGCCTTTGGATCTCTTCCTCTACATTAAACCAAGAGAGCTCAGGCATTTCCAGCTCACTCATGGTGGGCCACCTTTTGATCCATATTTCAGCCAACCAAGCAAATAAACTACTAGAACTTTTTTTAACTCCCTAAGCTGCAACATTAAATGCAGGATCCCTGCTTAGTGGGCTCATATCAATAAATTCAGTCTGATTCAATTTTATGCTCCTTCCACCATTATCCCACACCATTAATATCCATTTCCCTGTGTGTTCTCCAGATTTTTGGTTATATAAATTAGAAAACTCAAGCAGTTCTTTTGGAGTATAGCACAACTTCTGATGGGTCACACTCTGAACCTCATCTCTAGGGGCCTGCTGAGACTTGAGTCTAGGGGTGCTGGGGTGGGTCCTGAGGAGAATCAGCATTGCCTTGCCTGGCAACTGCCTCAGGGGAGGCCATCACTGTTGTCTCAGGCAGTGCATGGTTAATCTCCTCAGACAAAGGTGGAAAGGCTGATGGCAGCATGGGTGGGAAGGGGATGTTACCACCATAGCAGGGTGGGGAGGCTGTTTCCTCTTGCAAAAAGGCTCTTTAGAGTTTACAAGCTCAGTGTTCCCAGCTTCATCAAGGTCCTCCCATGCATCCCCATTCCAAGTTGCAGGGTCTCATTTTTTTCCAATCAATGCCCTCACTTTAACAGTAGATACCTGGCAAGACTGAGCATGTACCTTTCATTGCAGGTCAGCCACTCTCATGATAAGAGCTTGTATCTGATTTTCCGAAATTTCATCCCTTTGTCTACAGGAGATAAGACTTTCACTGAGGGCAATCTTAGAAGACTGGAGGCTTAGTATGTGCTTTGGAGACAGGAGTTAGAATTTCTGAGCTCATCTTTTTCTTTTGTCACTTTGTCCAGTGAACTTAGGAGCAACCAACCACCTTCATCATATCTCTTGGTTCTCCACACATGGTCAAAGGTATTATATATAGAGCCACTAAACTCCTTGCCTCTCATGAGTGGTGAATCAAAGCAGGAGTATTAAATGCATTTATTTTGCATAAATCTCTAAACAGCATGCCAAGGACTATCAGTGTTCTCCATACTATTAGAAGTAGAGTCTTTAGCATTTTCTAATTCTTAATCACAGGCATGGTCATTAGGAATCTTAGCTCACAATTCGGGTGTGCAAGAGACCCAATTTTTTGTATTTTTCTATAATGGGACTAAATTTCTAGCTCTATCACCCATTCTGCTGGAGGGTAGAAATTCAATATGAAGCAATACAAGGTTCTCATTCCCCTTTGCCCTGGAGGTTTATATAAACTCTAGATAGGCTTACAGAGCTTCAGATCCTTTGAGTTTTCCTATCAATATTGGTGTCTGTTGAGATGCTCTGGATTCTAGCTGCTGTTATATTTTCTTTGTGTCCAAAATGTGATATTGTGAAATATATATTTGGTTTTCATCCCTCTTTTTTGGTTTAGGCTCCTAAAACCCATGTAATCTCCGGAATGATCTGTCTTTTTTATGCTAGTGAGATGACTGGTGGCTAGGGCCCTCTAAATAGCTTCAGGGTAGGGGAGGGTCACTGGAAACACCAAAGCATGATTGTAGAGTTGCGACTTTTGGTTCCAGACCCCAACCTCCAGAGGGGAGAGAGGTTGAAAATTGAGTCGTTCATAAAAATGGCTAATGATTTAATCAATTTATGCCTACGTAATGAGTCCTCTATAGAAACCCCAAAAAACTGAGTTCTGAGAGCTTCCAGATAACTGGACACATGAAGGTTCCTGGAGGGTAGTGCTCCCAGAGAAAACAAGGAAGCTCTACGTCCCTTCTCCCATACCTTGCCCTATCCATCACTTTTATCTTGCTATTCATCTTCATCTTTTGTAATATCCTTTACAATAAGTGGGTAAATGTAAGTAAAGTGTTTTACTGAGTTCTGTGAGCTGCCCAGCAAAGCAGTCAAACCTGAGGAGGGGTCTTGGGAACCCCCGATTTATAGCTTTATATGGTCTGGCTCTGAGTCCCCACCCAAATCTCATCTTGAATTGTAACCCTAATTGCAATCCCCATGTGCTGGAGGAGGGAACTTGTGGGAGGTAATTAGATTATGGGGGCAGTTGCCCCGTGCTATTCTCATAATAGTGAGTGAGTTCTCATGAGATCTGATGGTTTTATAATGGGCTTTTCCCCTGCTTCACTCTATACTTCTCTCTCCTGCTGCCATGTGAAAAAGGACCTTTTTGCTTCCCTTTCTGCCATGATTGTAAGTTTCCCGAGGCCTTCCCAGCCATGCAGAAATGTGAGTCAATTAAACCTCTTTCCTTCATAAATTACCCAGTCTCAGGTATTTCTTAATAGCAGCGTAGAAATAAACTAATACACAGCTGGTCAGTCAGAAGTACTGGTTTCAACCTGGGACTTGTGATTGGCATCTGAAATGGGGGCCAGTCTTGTGATACTGAGCCCTCAACCTATGGGATCTGATGCTACCTCTAGGTTGAGAGTGTCAGAATTGGGTTAAATTAGAGGACATCCAGCAGGTGTCCACTGGAGAATTGCTTGGTGTGTGGGGACAACTCCACATACATCTGATATTGGAAGGGTTGTGCTGAGTGGTGAATGAGAGTACGAAAAACAAGGGTTTTGTCCTATATCATCAGACAACCGCAAAGCCCTTCACATCTGCCAGCTGTCTGTTCTTGTCTATGCCACTCTTGGTGTGTGGAAATCATGCAGCTGCTCCCATACCTTCTGCATTACAGTGAATTCTACTTCTCTACCCCTATTAAGAATGGTTGCATCTGTACTCCCCATGGTGGTGTTGGTGCCTTGGAGGCAGGCTGGGGTCTGTCTTGCTAGATACTCAGCTTTTTCTTTATCTGGTGATGGGGCTGGACTCTTTCATCTCTGTGTACTTTGAGGGTTCTATAATAGCATGCTTCTGCTCAAAATGTGCCACTGGAATGAAGTAGGTAACGGGACCTCTTTTCAGACCACTGGTGCCTAAGTTCCCCTTACTCACTTCAGCCATCACTATACCCTGATGGTACTTTGCTCAGATTATTTACAATTCTTTCAAATCTTTTGCTTTATGCCAGAGCCCTGGCTTTTGAAATTTGAAAGCTGAGGCCTCCATTTTTCTCTGCAATATCATTGCTACTTAAATGATATTTCTATGTAATACACTATAAAGGAATTATCTGGAGGCTCCTTCAGTCTTGCTTAGACTTGCCTTTGACCATCCATTGCTTTGATTCTTCCTCATCTAAGGAAGTCACTTTAACAACTAGCCTGAAGGAACAATTGCTCTTCAAGTGGGAGAATACCTGCAACTTCACTAGGCAGGTCTGAGAACACTATGTGTGTACCATCGTATCAGTGGTCTCACACAATGTAAACATCCCTTATTGAATGAACAGAATCTTAGAGTGAGAAGGTCCTGCAGCTCTGATGCTCAGCTGGCTTCTTGTGACTACTGGTGCTTGGTTGTACCTTCTGGAGGCTTCCTGTGATAAGCACCTGTAGGAAGACCTCCTACATGCTCTTATACTCTGACTCTCAAAAATTTGATTCATTGAGTAAGACAATAAAAATGCATTAGGGAGGAGACCATGTGGAAGAGGGTGAAGAATTCCTGGGCTTAGGTAATGCTATTGCCTCCAAATATATATATATATATATATATATGTGTGTGTGTGTGTGTGTGTGTGTGTGTGTGTGTGTGTGTGTGTGTGTGTATTTAGTTAATATTTCTGGGCTAGGCTTCATCTGAAAATGTGTGGGGCTGAACTGGTGATGTATAGATTCCTAAAATTCTATGTTTAATTTTTTACTTAGGGAAGGAAGGACAACTTATTTCTCTTCTCAAAGCAACCAGCAAGGCAGAATAATTTGAGATAATCAATTTGTATTTTGTTTTTATTGTCATGAAAGAAGCAGAATGAGAATGATTTTTTTTCTCTCTCAAAAGAGGGCAAGTGGTGCCAGTGGTGGAGATCAGGAGTATCCTTACCCACTGGGCAGAGTTTTCAAAATAGAATAAAGATTGTCTAAGTAGTGGGAAGCTAGCAAAGTCTTATCTGGGTATGTTTCCGTCCTGGGCTGGTCCTGGCAGGGGATGGCAGGGTGGAGTGTCTAGTGTCTGTATTAAATAACTAAATACACACACACACAGCTGCTTGGCTGTGGGGACCTGGGCTCCAGTCTCTGCAACTGACCTTTTTCAGTGTGCCAGCTGGGTTTTACCAGAGCACATCAGTGGCATCCAGTGGGACAGAAGACCAGAGCAGAAATCAGCCGACCATATGGGCCACTGCCTGTTTGATACAGCCTAGGATTTTACAGTTACAAATAGTTGACAAGAAATTGGGAGAATAATAATAGTAACACATGAAAATTACATGAAATTCAAATTTCAGTGTTCACAAATGAAGTTTTATTGGAACACAGCTATGCTCATTTGTTTATGTATGCATTATCTATGGCTGGTTTCTACAACGTCAGAACTGAGCAGGTGCAACAGTGATCCACTGGTAGAGCCTGTAAAGCCTAAAATATTTACTATGTGGCCCTTGACAGAGAAAGTTTGCTGACTCCTTGGGGAAACTCAGATAACAAAACGGATACTAAGAAGCTGAATTAAGATTGTTGATTAGGACACTGGAGGTGGTGGGTGGACCAGGGGTTGGGAGACCCATAATCCTCCCTCCTCATCCTAACCTGAGAAGGTTCCTTAAAAGATGAGGTTTTAGGGACCTGACTTCAAAAATCCCTGAACTAATCTAACCTCATTATTATTATCATTATTATTATTAATATTTTGAGACAGAGTCTCACTCTGTTGCCAGGCACCAGGCTGGAGCACAGTGGCATGATCTCGGCTCACTGCAACCTCCACCTCCCGGGTTCAAGCAATTCTCCTGCCTCAGCCTTCCGAGTAGCTGGGACTACAGGTGCACGCCACCATGCCCAGCTAATTTTTGTATTTTTTTGGTAGTGACGGGGTTTCACCACGTTGGCCAGGATGGTCTCGATTTCTTGACCTCATGATCCACCCGCCTTGGCCTCCCAAAGTGCTGGGATTACAGGCGTGAGCCACCGCACCCGGCCTCTTACCTCATTATTTACATGAGGATCAGGTGACTCAGCTTGAATCTCACTTCAGGAAAGAATTCCTTAACATGAATTAACTTTAGTACTACAACAGTAAGGGAAATGAAATTCATAGAAAGCAAAACTTAAATCCAGAGTTGTAATTAACAAGCTTGGCACTAATGTATGTTCCGGAAACTAATTTTTAAAAGTTATCCTGGCATTTTCTTATAATAACATGGAGAAAAGCAGATTCAATTTTACCCCTAAATACAGATATGCCTTTTCACAAATATCAGTGAGAGAATTGGTTCTCAATTGGTAATAGCAACAGGTACCCAAACCAACCCCCGAAAGCTGAGGAAGGGTTTAATTTGAATAAATGGAGAGAAATGTCAAATTCTTAGCAAGTAAGATTAAATATACAAGTTTCAATTCTGACCAAATTATAGGCATGTGGAATTTTGATTGTTGTTTTTATTTTTGTAAATTGGTGGTACTATTGATGTTCACTAAAAATGAAAGATGCCAATTAAATAAGGAGCCACCATTATATTGCCTATCAATTAGTAGAAACTTAGAAAACACAGACCCTTCCTGGAACCCACTTCCTGGAAGCTGACTTTAAGTATCAGAGAAGAGTATTAAATATCCTTTGACCTAGTCATTTATTTTCGGGGGAACCAATGCTAAGAAGTCATCAACTATGGCAAAAAACTTACAAGGAAGAATGCTCATCACTACATGATTTGAATAGTCAACAGCACTAGAAACTGTATACCTTTTCAGTTAGGGGTGTTTAAATTATGATAGAGTCACAAAAGAGGAGTAATAGAGATGTGTTGAATTATCTTCACATTACACAATGTGGGCAAGTCTTGAAACAAGTAAAAGAAAAAACAAAACAGGTTACAAGGTTTCACCAGTGGCCGGGCGCAGTGGCTCACACCCGTAATCCCAGCACTTTGGGAGACTGAGGTGGGTAGATCACCTGAAATCAGGAGTATGAGACCAGCCTGGCCAACATGATGAAACCCCTTCTCTACTAAAAATACAAAAATCCCCCGGGTGTGGTAGCACGTGCCTATAATCCCAGCTACTTGGGAGGCTGAGGCCAGGAGAATTGCTTGAACCTGGGAGATGGAGGCTGCAGTGAGCTGAGATTGCACCACCACACTCCAGCCTGGGCAAAAGAGCAAGACTCCATCTCAAAAAAAAAAAAAAGAAAAGTAGGCCAGGTGCAGTGGCTCAAGCCTGTAATCCCAGCACTTTGGGAGGCCGAGGTGGGCAGATCACGAGGTCAAGAGATCGAGACCATCCTGGCCAACATGGTGAAACCCTCTCTCTACCAAAAATTTACAAAAATTAGCTGGGCATGGTGGTGCGCGCCTATAGTCTCAGCTACTCAGGAGGCTGAGGCAGGAGAACTGCTTGAACCTGCGAGGTGGAGGATGCAGTGAGCCAAGATAGCACTACTGCACTCCAGCCTGGTGCCTGGCGACGGAGCAAGACTCTGTCTCAAAAAAAAGAAAAAAAAAGTAATTAAAAAAAAAAGACTCATCAGTGTAATTCTACTGTTGCTTGAAATACAACTGAAAAGAAATACCCAAATGCTAGCAGTGGCAGTTTGTGTTTTCCAAGTTGTCTAGAGCAAGCATGTACTGCTTTTATAGTTATATATAAATAAACACCATAAAAAGAAAATAATTCCACCTAAATTAAATATGGGCTTGAATTCAAATAGTTGCATATTAAAGTTAATGTGAAAACACATGACACAATCAAATCCTATTAGCGTCTCAGCAGTTGAGAGGATAAAAATAAACTTGGAACTACACGTTAGAGGAGGGGAAGGGGCCACATTTATCCAAAAAACTAGTTTTACCAGCTGGCACAGTCCCATTCCAGGACCCTTTAAAGCCAGACCCACACCTTGGCCTTGCAGTACCAGTCACCAGACGTTTCAAGGTTACCATTATTATAGGAGTTGGGGTAAGGAGTAAGTCACCACATTTCGTTGAGTGCTGTCAGGCACTATATTGGGCACTTCAGTTCTCACGTTTTCCCATTTGAGGTTAAGTGAAGCTTACGGCTATGCTTCTCAAAATGTAACGTGTCTATGAGTCATCTGGGGATCTTAAAATGCAGATTCTGGTTCAGTGGGTCTAGGGTGGAGCCTGAGATTGTGCATTTCTGACAAGCTCCCATGTGAAACCTGGGATGACACCTTGAGGATTAAGGGCTTAGTGAGAGACAGTCTTTTGTCCAAAGGCTCATAGCTTGTAAAAAATGGGTGTGGGCATGGGAGACACTTTACACTTTTTTTTACTATGGAAAATAAAGCAAAATGAGTTTGAAAAAGGGAGATGTAAAACATTAGCTCTTCCAGAATGCTTACACGAAGTATTTTTCATAACTAGTTAGGCTGGTTAATAACAATGCTTGGCAATTATGCAGTTCATTATATTTTCAAGGCTTTTTTGTAAGTATTAATTTGTTAATCTACAAATTTCTCTTGAAGAGATTTAATTATTATCATCTATGCACTGTGGCTCTGTTATTTGTGCACAATATCTCCAAATCTTTTACAATATGCTGATGGCAGAATCTGGAATGAGATATTTGAGTATTATGCACAAGTCACATGGATGTGTATGAGAATCTAAACCAGGACTGTGTGTCTAGGATCTGGCCTATGTGTACCCTAGTGTTGTCTCTTCAAAGTTTGGAGAACAATACTTGTTGAAAGAAGACACGTGGAAACAAAGTCCTTTGCTAGCTATATGATTTAGGCACACTACCTAAAGTCTCTAAGTCTCAATACTCTTCTTTGTAAAACAGGGATAATAAGGTCCTAAGGGTATGAAATTTGATAACGTATCCTTCCTCTCTTCCTCCCTCCCTTCGTTTCAATAAATAATTTTTGATCATAAGCCTAGTGCCAAGGACTATTCTAGAGACTGCCTAAGGATACAGCAGTAAATAAGTCAGACAAAATCCCTGTCCTCATATGCCTTATATTTTACAAGGGAAGACAGAGAGTAAACAGGGCAGGTCCCATCCTTCCCCAGCAAAACAAAGAAGACAGACAAAAAACCAAAAGATATGTTAAGCATGTAGCACAATCCCTAACACTTAACTGCTTAATAAATAAAATACTAACACATCAGCAAAAAGGCTATATCTCATTTAACACAATCTGTTCAAATATGTATTTACTTCTCTATGTGAAATAGGAATATTTTATAAACTTAAGCTGCTTTAGGTTTGATGGATACTTTAGTTCTGTAGTCAGTAACTCAGTTGTTTAAGACACATTTCACACCAGGCTAAATTTTCCTCCTTTAGATGTTTCCTTTCCAGTGTTCTCATCCTTAAGCAGGTTTCCCCATCTAGGCAACGCCAAGCCTCCCTTCTTTTCTTCTTCTTTTACCCCCATCAAGTTTGTTTGTTTTGTCCTGGTTCTTTGAAGCAATGATCTCTTAGAGATGACAGCATCTCATATTAAATTGACTCTGCTAATGTGTAGCTTTATAATTAAATGCTCTTTCTTGTATAACCATGAAACAAAACCTCCAAAAGGCTTTCAGGATCCGATTCCCTGGGAGAAATTGAGAGATGCTAGGCCCTACAAGGGAAGGTGTTTCTATGGCCCTTGGGGGATAATGGGTATGATAAGAACCAGGAAATGGTAGGGCTTGACAGGGAGATATTTTGGGCAATAAAAGTTACCCCTAAATCACACCATCAGAGCACTCGCTCATGCCACTCACACAATCCTGGACATAAATAATGAATCCCCTGTGCTGGCTCATTTCCTGGAGCCTAGAGGGCTGACAAAGCCTGTTACAGGGAGTGCCGTTACATCCAAATAGAGAAAATGTGTTTTCAGTTTGGAGGCCAATCAGGAAATTACTCTTGCTTGCTTGCTGCCAAAGGAGTGGGATACAATTTCTCCCATCTTCTCAGTATAGGGAGGTGCCCCACCAAGGAGGGGAGGCTGACTGATTGAGCGGCCACATCACCACACGGACAGAAACACAGCCATCGTCGGGCGAGCAGCTGGCGCTAACTGTCTGTTACTATCAGCTCATTGGGTTCCTTCCTCCCTGTGACTGTGAAGAAAAGAGTCTGCTTGGAACATGTTAGGTTTGAGGAGCTGATTAATCAAGTCAGTGCAGATGCTGAGGAGGTTGCTGGATATACAAGTCTGAAGATCAGGGAGAAGTCTCAGCGAGAGATAAAAATTTGAACCTTGTTGAATTGCATGAGATCACTCAGGGAGAGAATGCAGTGAAGGAAAGCAGAGGGGCAAGGAGTTATTTCAAATAGAATGGATGCAGAGCCTCCACTATTATGCATGTCGGTCCCTTCCCTGCAGAGTGGAGAGACCACCTGAGTTTTCTTTGATATCTTATTTTATAATGAGGCTCGTAGAAATCTTGGAAAACAGAGGCTAGCATGAATTTTTTGACTTTCGATCTCACAAAGGTATATCCTCAGTGGGAAAGAAGTATCAGACACAAAATTACAATTATGTTCTAACAAAACTCCAAGAAACAAAGGGAAAAGTATGTCTAAAATCTGTCATTTGGCTTTAAATCTCAGAATGTAAGTTCAATTCAGCTTCTAATTATGGCTTTGCCTTCTTCCATTTGACTATAGTGTAATGAAATAAACATAGACCAATCAAGCCAGTTAACAACTGAAAGCATTCCGTGCACGTTTTGTTTTAAAGTATGTACACACATTCCTTGATACAGCCTTTGAAAGGTAGAAACTAATTCCCTACGTCTTGAATGTGGGCTGGACTTAGTGACTCTCTTCTAATAAACAGAACAAGGTGGAAGTATGGGTGTGATTTATGACAAGATTGAGTCATAAAAGACATTGAGGCTTCAAACTTTCTCTTTTGGATTATGAATACTGGGGGAACCCAACTGCCATGTAGAGAGCCAAGCAGCCATGTGGAGAGAGCCACAAGTTGAGGTCTCTGTTTCTGTCAGCAACCAGTAAGGAGCTGAGTCTTCTTACCTACAGCCATATTGGAAGTGGATTCTCCTCTTGTAGGCTAAGATGACTGCAGCCCTGGTTGGCAACTCGAGTGTAATCTCATGAGGGACCTGGAGCCAGAACTACCAGCTAAGCTGCTCCAGCATTCCTCACCTTTAGAAGTTATGTGACTAATGTGTTAAGTTGCAAAGTTTTGGATTAATTTGTCACATAGCAATAAATAACTAATAGGATGCACAATTAAGAGATATAATTATTTGAAAGATATTCTTTTTAACTTTTGATTATAAGTTTTAGAAAACTTATTTAGATTTTAATTTCATTTTCCAGGAAGCTTCTCAAATGCGAACAAAATGAAAAAGGATGTCATGTTGTTTTTAAAATGCAAGAAACAAAGAAAACCTATGGCCACGCTAATGTTAGTGTTCAAATGTAGAGTTAATTGCAATGTAATGAAAGCTTAATTGAAATTTCTTATTATGGCTATATAATTATATCTAAATGCTTCTGCCATAACTTCATTATTTTAAAAACATTATTTTGCCATCAGAGTATAACAGTTACATTACCTTAAGTGCTATAAAATTAATAATCCTGGTTAAAAAGAATGAAGAATTGTGTCTTTTTCTTACAGTGAAGAAAAGATAGTAGGTTCTTTTTGAAGCTTTTAAACACACTAAGTTTGGCCAGGAGAAAAATATCTCTGAAAACATCAGCCACAAAACGAGGTACCAGAAAAGAGGAGAATTTTTTCCCTCTTCCTTTTAAATGGTCACCTTGGGGTAGTTTTTAAAATATGTCTTGCAAATGCAGACAGAAATCAGATTACTTAAAAAGCAGCATTTGGTAAGGGGTGCTGTATACTCTGGGCATCAGAATCTTGCCTGTAATACGTGACTAGCATTAATCCTGCCCAGAATTCTCTCTTTGACAAGGCTCAGAAAAGTTCTTCAATTATACATTTTATGACAACAACCAAATATATAAATTGAGAAAAAAACCCTACACTATGAAATTAGAACTCTACACAGAGTATTAAGCAGTAAGTTTATCTTACTGTTAACACCTAAATTACATGCATATATTAATTCTCACACTGAAGTATGGAAATAAACTTCCAGTTTCTCCTAGGAAAATGCTGAGGATCCTAAATTCAGGGGTCAGAGGCTGGCTGTCTCAAATCTTGTCTAATCCAGAGTTCTTGCATCGAACAAGGTCTGATGACTCTTCCTCTATGCCCCAGGTATATCTGCCAAAGACTGCACTGTCCAACACAGTAGTCATTTTTGCACATGGTTCCATAAATTTAACTCAATGAAAATTAGAAATCAGTTTCCCCATATAGCAGGAACAGTGTTTATTAAATTTCTTTTATGAACAGTCATGGGAACACATACTCATCTGCAAAGATAAAGAAAATTTTTATGCTTGCTTGTTTAAAATAATCAGTTTCTCAGTTGAACTAACTATGCTGCAAGTGTTTAATAGCTATGAGTGGGTAGTGACTACTGCATTGGGCAGCACAGAAACAGAATACCTCCATCATTGCAGAAAGTTCCAGTGGACAGGACTGTCCTAGAATGTTGCTTCTGTGTTATCTTTGTGAAAAATTCCTAGCCTTTTCTTCTGTAATTGCTCCACATGCCAATGTAATTACAAAATGTGGTAGAAAATTTGAAACAGGTAAATCCAATAAAATTAAAATAATTCATCTGTGACTACCCAGAGATGAACATAACATATTGGTTGATTTCCTTCCAGTCTATTGTCTAGGCATATGTAAATAGAAATAGGCCATACAGTTTCACTATATAGGGGTCATTTTTCTTTTTCTTCTCTTCTTTTTTTTTTCTTCCAGAAGACTGGGTCCTGCTGGAGTACAGTGGTGTGATCATAGCTCACTGTAGCCTTGAACTCCTGGGCTCAAACGATCTTCCTACCTCAGCCTCCAAAAGTATTGGGACTGTAGGCACACGCCACCACACTCAGCTAATTTTAAAATATTTTGTAGAGATTTAGATCTCACTATATTGCCCAGGCTGATCTTGAACTCCTGGCCTCAAGAGCTCTTCCTGTCTTGGCCTCCCAAAGTGCTGACATTATAGGCATGAACCACTGTGTCTGACTGAGGTTATTTTTCTGTTATTGTTTTTAATTGCTGCATGTTATTCTATCATATGGACATGCTATAGTTTGTTTAGCCAATTATATATTGTTTATGTTGCTCCCAGTTTTTCATCACCTAAAACATGGATGTTTGTAAACATCCTTGTAGTTGAATCTGCCCTCACCAATGACTGTTTCCTCTGATTACACCTCTAGAATCAGAATTTCCAATCAAAGCAGAATTTGACTGCTGAGTCAGAGTGAGCCAGTTTTCAGGCTGTTGATACAAACAGGACTCACTGTCCCCCAGAAAATGTGTACTACTTTACAAACTTACCAGCATTGTTTCAGAAAGACCATTTTTACATCTCCTAGCCAATGCTGGAATTTAAAGTATTGTATTATTTGTCATTTTGATATTATTTATTTATGAGTGAGGTTAAACATTTCTAAGTCTTTACCAGTGCTATTTCTAAGATGGTTTGTATCATCCAATAGGGTTGTCAGATGATTTTGAAAAAGACCAGATATGCTAAATAAAATACTGTCTACTAGAAAAGAATACGTGCGTCATAAACACACCATATGGGAAGTTTATGGATGAGACTTTTCATTACATCTTTGCTTTTTTTTTTTTTTTTTTGAGACAGAGTCTCACTCCATCACCAGGTGCCAGGCTGGAGTGCAGTGGCACGACCTTGGCTCACTGCAACCTCTGCCTCCCGGGTTCAAGCAATTCTCCTGCCTCAGCCTCCCGAGTAGCTGGGACTACAGGCGTGCGCCACCATGCCCAGCTAATTTTTTTTGTATTTTTTTAGTAGAGATGGGGTTTCACCATGTTGGCCAGGATGGTCTCAATCTCTTGACCTCGTGATCCGCCTGCCTCGGCCTCCCAAAGTGCTGGGATTACAGGAGTCAGCCACTGCGCCCAGCCTACATCTTTGCTTTTACATCTGATTGTACGCTTAAGAAATTATGTGTTTTACTCCTTTGGAAGTCAAAGATGAATTTTTTTTAAGTAAAAAGATGATAAACATAAATCCTACAATTTCATGACTGCACACTTGTTTATATGTGTAGGCCTCTACTGATGTATTAGTGTTTCTCCTAAAGATGTTTAAGTTTTTTCTATGCCAGGGATATTAGCCCTTTGTTCAAGCCTGATCTTGGTTTTGCCTTTAGATTTAATATGCAATGTCCTTAGAAATGGAGAACATTTTATAAGTATCAATGACTAAGTGAGCATAAAAGCAATGGAGCAAATCATGAAACAAAAAATGTGACATATCTGACTCCATAAATTACTCTTCCAGACTTCTCAGTCTTCTTTGCTGCTCTTCCTCATTAATTGGTGTCTACCTCCGTATTTCACTACATAGAATAATAGTTGGACGAATACTTCTGTATTTCTTTTCTTGTAAATTGCTCAGATCATCCATCTTTTTCTGTTGAGTTTTTAGTGTTTCTCTTATTGATTTTTATCTTGGATATGTTAACTCTTCGTTAGAAATATTTTCTTCTAATTTTGATTTGTATTAAAATCGTATTATAATGTTCCCTGAAATATAGAAATATTACAGTTTTATATAAAGTATATCAATCTTTTTTCCTCCCATAGTTCAAACCATGACTTTTATGCCTTAGAAAGTCCCTTTCCTGGCCAGGTGCAGTGGCTCACACCTGTAATCCCAGCACATTGGGAGGCCGAGGTAGGTGGATCACTAGGTCAGGAGATCAAGGCCATCCTGGCCAATATAATGAAACACTGTCTCTACTAAAAATACAAAAATTAGCTGGGTGTGATGGTAGGTGCCTTTAATCCCAGCTATTCGGGAGGCCGAGGCAGGAGAATCTCTTGAACTCAGGAGGCAGAGGTTGCAGTGAGCCGAGATCGCGCCAATGCACTCCAGCCTGGCAACAGAGCGAGACTGAAAAAAAAAAAAAAGAAGCAGGAAAAAAAAGGAAGCCTCTTTCCCATTTCAAATTTAATCAAATGATCACATATATTGTAGAAGGTTTTTAAGATTTTGAACTTTTAAATCCACTTGGGATCTCTGTTGTTGTATGGTGTGATTGACAGTAAGACTGTGTGGTATGTGAGAACTGACCAGAACAGGATGAAGAAATCAGTGTCTAGAACACATGACTTGTACTGAAATTATGAAAATATGTATTCTGAGCTTTTCTTAATCATGCACAAAGCAAAAAAAAAAAAAAAAAAATCATGCACCAAGTCTTTGCTGCTGGGGCTTGCCTATCTCTCAGCTGATCCTGGAAAAGCCTTGGAAGAGGAACTGAGCACTAAGTGTGTCCAGTTGGTGTCTTTTCACCAAGGGTCTGAATAGTCCTACAGACATTCTTTTCAGCACCCAGTTTTTTCCCTTCTTAAATGGGTCAAGCAATATCGTTTGATGAACTATGCAGATGAGCAAGAAGAATCACATAGACACATATCCAACAAAGTGCTTAAAGGTGTTATGCTTTCATCTCACTCTCAGGTTTAATGAAGTCTCTAGCTTCAAAACTGAAATATCTGTCTTTATTGTTCTAATTCAGTTCTGAGCTCTTGTCACTAATTGAGGATTCTGTGACTTCAACCCATCAGATCCCATGGGCAATGTTTCTAAACTCATGTGGCACTCACAGTCTCGAGCAGGCAATTTTGCCCTTCATCAAACTCTCTTCTGAACTGCTGTCTCATTGTTCCACACTTGCATGCCTATTTGCCCAAAAAGAAACAAAGCTTCCCCGTCCCCAGTCTAACGCATAATGCTTTTGGAAAATACCAGAAAGTGTCACATTTGGCCCTGTTTGAGCTCAGATTTCATGTAGTCCATGGAAAAAGTGCAAAGATAGGTAGTAACTACGAGCCAGAAGTTTCCTGCATGTTGCCTTTGAATACAAAGATCTCTGATCATGCACTAGCCATTATAACCATAAGATTAGATAAAATCAGTGATCTTCCAAAAAGTGTTAGGTGAGAACACATAGTATAGATAAAAGAAAATTATTTTATGTTTAATATTCTATTTTTGGAACTTGGTAAGGCAAACCAACAAAACAATACTAATTTAGTGTTTCCCAAGAACTTCATGGTATGTGTGGCTCAGTTGCCCAGTACCAATGCATAAACTCTTTTCGCACTTTGCTTGAGTGTTTTAAAAAATTAAATTCTGATTCAGTTTGGATTTCAAGTCATTTCAAGCCCTTAAAAAGTATAAAGCCTACATGAAAGAGGAGACTGTAAACCTGAAGGAGTCTGCTGGATGTCAATGGGATTTATGTACATTTATAAATGTAAATTAACCAGTAAGTGAACTATAGCTGCAAAGGATGAACTTCAAAGGATAAGTGAAAGAGATGGGGGCATTATTTCATTCAGGTTAGAAAGAAAAATCACTATTGAGAGAGTCATGCTGAGAAATGACCACATATTTTTCCTTTACTGATTAGGTAGGGAAAAAATGCAGAAATCTTGAGCATTCATTTGCTTTCAAGAGCATGGCACCAGCATGAAGCCATTCCTGGGATCAACCAACATGATAGGGGAGAAAGAAAGATTCAGGTGAAGGAAAACCGCAGGAACTCCACAAGGGTTCAGGATAAATTGGGAAGGTGAGCTTCTCTTGAGTCCACAAATGCCAAGGCTAGATTAAGCTGTGATTCAAAAATAAAGGTTCAGGGCTGACATACCTAATTATACTTGGGTAGAGGAAGAGAAGAAAGAAACATGTGAGTCCCTGCTAAATGTTAGGCATATCCATAATCTTATGATGCTAATTCCCTCAGGGACTGTATAAGACGCAGGAAGGGAGTCAGCTGGCTTTGCCACTTTTAAGCAGCTGAGATTATTTCTCTGACCCTTGGTTTTATATCATTCACTCCTTAGTCACTTATTCATTCATTCCAGTGTTCATTCAATACATTCACTGTGCCAGGAACTGAGAACACCAAAATGAACTAGGATATAGACTCTGGCCTCAAGAAGTTCCCAGTCCAGGAAGAGGAAACCTACCTACCAGAAAGACTGTAAAACAAGATGGTAGTGTAATGAGGAGAAAGGAGCTGTGTGAACCCAGATAATTTATCCTGGGTTGATATTAAAAATATTTCACATCTCAGTCAGCATGGTACTGATGAATCAAAAGGAATGCAGCCGGGAGAAACCACACCACTGACCCACTAGTTTAGCCCATCCTGTGTCTTACTGGCTGGCTGAATGCCAGTCCTGCATATATCCTACCACATAGAAAATTTACATAAACAACGATTGTAACCACACACACACACACACACACACACACACACACACACACGGAAGTTAAAGTTTCAAAGAAGGAAAAAGGAAAAGATATTCAAAAGAATAAACATTCTCCCACTTGCTTGCATCCACAGCTCTTTAGTACTCCCATCACAATCTATAGAAGTAATGAAAGGAAAGAATACTTCTTTCAAAAGAAACAGGGACATTGATATTAGCAGAGTTAGAGAAATTCAAACTCCATTTTCCCAACTAAATTATAAAATGGGTGGAGTAATACCTTGCTGAGTTGTTAGGAATATATCAAATAACAAATGGAAAGTGACTGTTTCAGTACTCAGTACCTAGAAGGTCCTGAATAAATAGGGATTATTATTATTTATTTTTTTACATATGAGAAAACTGAGGCTGAAAGGGGTTAAATAATTTGTTTAAGTTCACACAAATGGTTAGTAATGGAGCCAGAATTTGATATCACTATATGACCTTGCAGCGGAAAAGTCTGTAATTTTTCCTTGTATTTCTTTAACTACTTCTCTAAGTTGTAAATTGCATATATAATGGCATGTTAACTTTAGTTACTATTTACCCTTGGCTGTTTCAAGTTCAATATTGTACACTAAATGGATAACAAATATTAGTTATGCTGATAGTGGATCCAGTTACGGAGGCATTATAGGAAGATTGGCTAATCTGATCACAAGTTCATCACCCAGACAACATTGATTCTGCTGGGGCAGCTAATCTAAATTATAGGCATAAGCACCCAGAAGAGTAGAAGCAGCTGCTAGGATGTGAGCCTTGAAAAGTCAAATCTATGAAGTGACAGCAATGGCCCATAGCATGTGATGCTTAATATAGGCAGCGAGCGTGAAAGTGATTTGTGATTACAAGAGTGGGCACAGCTACCATAAAACACCTTTATATGCTCATAGTTAACAGGTTGCATGTAAGCCAATTAAAGATTTCCACCCCCATGAAAACAGATAATTGTAGAAGGGGGATATATAACTGGGAATTTGCACCTTTAGAAAGGTTCATTCAAAATCATTTAAAAGCTGGCTATTATTAAAAGAAAAAAACATGCTGGGGGGATGCAGAGAAAAGAGAACTCTTATACACTATTGGAATAAATGTAAATTAGTACATCTTTTATGGAAAATCATATGGAGATTTCCCAAAAAGCTAAACATAAAACTTCCATGTGACCCAGCAATTCTGCTACTGAGTATTTAATCCAAAGAAAAGAAAATCAGTATATCAAAGGGATACCTGCATCTCCACGTCTATTATAGTACTGTTCACAACACCAGATATATGGAATAAACCTGTCTATCAACAGATGAATGAATAAAGAAAATGTGATATATATATACAAAATATAATACTACTCAGCTATAAAAAAAGAATGAAATCCTGTCATTTGCAGCAACACTGATGGAACTGAAGGTCATTATGTTAAGTGAAATAAGCCAGGCACAAAAAGACAAATATTGCATGTTCTCACTCATATATGGGAGCTAAAAAAGTTGATCTCATGGAGGTAGAGAGTGGAATAATAGTCACCAGAGGCTGGGAAAAGTGTATGTGTGGGGGCAGAGGGAGGGATAAAGAGAAGTTGATTAATGGGTATAAACATACAGTTACATAGAAGGAATAAGTTCTAATGTTTGATAGTATAGTTAACAACAATATATTGTATAATATATTTTAAGATAGCCAGAAGAAAGGAAGTGAAATGTTCCCAACACACAAAAATGGTAACTAGTCAAGGCACTGAATACCTTAAATGTTGTGACTAGATTATTATACATTCTATGCATGTAACAAAATATTGCATGTACCCAGTACAAATGTGCAAATATTATGTACCAATAAATACTTTAAAAATCATTTAAAAGTTGTAATGGAATATTGTAAATAGGATTTGTAAAGGTAAAGCCAGGTACACCTGCAATGAGTTTGGAGTTTGTGGTTTATGCCCGGGGAGAACACTGAGTAGTAGGAGACAGAAGAGATGAGCAGCAGGAGAAATCACCAGCTCACACTGTCGAAGTCAGACAGTCTTCTTTGCTAGCTGGAAGATTATAAAGATACCTGTCAATGTAGGCACTGGAAAAAGTCAGAAACAAAACCAGTCAATTTCTTCCTCATCTACAAATCTGTTAGAGATAGGTCATCTTTCCTCATGCATCTGAAATAACTCACGTTTGAGCAGAGATAAAACACATTTAAGCTTCACTGAAAAATCACACTTTCAGACAAGTTATGAACAAGGGATACATGTGAATTAGAGTCTATAATCATAGCTCTTGCTACCTTGGATACAACTCAGGTCTTGATGTAATTGCTTTGTAGATTCTCAAAGCAGGCCTTATGCATACAGAGGAGTCAAAGTTACTGGGAAACTATAGTTTAGACATTCCTGGAATTTTTTTTACAGTTAAAAAAAGTCTCAATATGTCTGCATTTTTTTTAATGGAATGGACTATTATAATTAAAACCTGGCTTTTAAATCTCTAAATCATATTATCCTCCTCTTCTGAAGAAAGTACCTCAATCATGGAAATAATTCAATATACTATCTTCATGGATGGACCCAGTTGCTGAGTGTTCTGATGAAAATTATGCAGAAAGCCAACAAGTAATTATAGATACATAAACTACCACTTTCCAGTAGATGCTATATTTGTAGATATCAAAACTGTTTACATAAAAACAGGATCTATTGTTTCCAACACAGAGTGAATTATCTATTTTGAAAACTAGTTTTATATTAGCAGTCTTAGGTATCTCAGTGAAGAAATTTGTAGCTAAAGTCAAACTGGTGATTAAGTGCTAAAATTTGTTTTCATGAACACAGTATTGCTTTTAAGAAATCTGAAATTCGTTATATAGTCCTTTTATATGGCCTGCAGATAGTTGTTATATGTGGGATACCTATAGCAGAGATGGCTAGATGTCTTTCAAGGACTCATGTTTTTTTTTCCATGATGTAGAGTTGTTTCTAATAAGTGGCCTTCCAGCCAGGGACATTTCCCAGGTACCAGTGCATCTAGTTTCAACTAAGTCATGGGACTAATTCTCAATGGAAGTGACACATGGCACTTTCAGGGCAAGGTGGTTCAGTAAATAATTTGTGTTCTCTATCCTTTCTTCTCATGTCAGACAGAAGATTCTGAGATCCAAGGGCAGGGTCAGCAAACTGTAGATCGTGGGCCAAATCTAGCTTGCCACTTGATTTTGTAAATAAAGTTTTACTGGAATGCAACTATGCTCAGTCATTGTCTATTCTGTGCTACAACTACAGAGCTGAGAAGTTGCAAGACTCCTACAAAGCCTAAAATATTTACTATCCGGACCTTTAAAGGAAAAGTTTGTCGACCCCTGCCATAGGGGATAGTGGAAACAGGAAAGGAGCCAGTGTCCTGGAGTTACCATGGTGAGGAAAGGTACCCGACTAGGACATTCATTTTGAACCTGAAAGAATGAGAAAGAAAGGAACTTCTTTTGTATTTGAGATATCTTAAAGTTTTAATAGAAAATTTTGTATTCTTTTAGCATGTATTTGAAAAGAATTGGAGGATCAAATTTTTTATACAAGCTGAAAGAAAGAATACTTGATAAAATGGCTAATTTGGTACAAGACTGCCTAATGTACAGTACCAGAGCATTAAAAATGTAACCTTTGGGTTATCTTTTTAATGGGGCAGAATGTAGGATGGAAATTATTTCTAGCTCTAGTGGACAAAATTCATTGTAATGTTATCTTGCAAGAATCATTTCTATCACGATCAGTTTTCTAAAAGTCATCATCTATCTGCTTTGTAATAAGTCTCAAGTCAAACAAAGGAACACATCCCTAGAGAATTAGATAATTTCCAGGTGGATTTGCTAGCTAGTACATCACCTAACACTGAAACATATACAGCAATATCTTTTGTCTATTTCAAAGTTTTCATGGTCTTGTGGTTAAGGCGAACACACATGGTATGAGTGACAAGGTGTGAGTGAGTGATAGTTGAGCACCCAAATCCAAAGACTTCTTGTTTACATGGATTCAATTCTAGAATAATAGGATTCTGTGATAGCAAACATAAATTTGTCTCTGTAATATATGACAAAGCCCCAGATCTCTGAGTTTTCTAGTTGTTCTCTTTCTGCATAAGATATGTAGTTTCCCCAATTTACTCTCTTGCACGGTAACCTGAAAAGCTGTGGCATATACTTTTGGCATACTGTCTTTGGCTTCCCATAACAATAAGGCTGCTAGCAGGACCTATGAGTCTTTTTACAACTCTGCATGTTGTATATGAATCTCTAGCCAGATGATGTAGCCATGTTTCCTTTATAATCAGTAGCCTGGATAGATGCTCAGTGAAGTATGAGTGAACCACAGCTCCTCCTGAAGCTGGGAAATTCCAGCCAGAACTGCTGCAGGATCTTTAGCTGAATCCCTCCCAATGACAGTTCAATTTTTCCTGGGTTGAAATGCCCTGGCTGCACAAAGATGTTGGGGAAAAAGGAGAAATTCTGAAAGGTTCTGTTTAATATGTTGGCTATGTGTTAGTTCTGGTGTGCTGTGTTTTCTTTCTCAGGGTATGAGTTCATCTTATAGCATGTGGTTAAAATAATTACTTTAAAAAATCCATAAAATATTTCAGATTCCAATTCAACATGCACTTTAGACAACCTTGACTATAAACTCAAAAGGAGGAACTAGAAAACTTTCAAGTTCTTGAATTTATAGTCAAGGTTATAATGTTTTATTTTATATACTGAAATCAACACTGACAGAATAGGCATACAAATAAACACTATTTTTAAAAAATGCCCAGCATGGTTTAACTTGAGAGGATACATGAGGAATTGGGTCTTAAGTAAACCACAGTAAAGAAGAAAATATTTTTTTTAACACAGATGGTCATGACATTTGAAATAACTGAGTATCAGTTTAAAATGTCTAAAGAGTGTTTCTGGAAAATCATATATTTTGACTTAAGACTTTAAAAATTAGTGAACTAATTGCAATCCTACAAAGTTTTTTGCCTTTATTAAAATTATTTTGAGTCAACATTTGGGAAAATCTCATTTCCAAATTCAGGAGATGTGAATTGAAGGAACTCCAGGAGCAAAGATAAGTTTCATCAACAGCAACTACCTCCAAACCTGCATTGACCCTCTTTGCAAGCCAGTTGAATATTTATTCATTATTTGTTTGTTCACTCATTTGCTTGTATCATTCGTCCAATAAACATTCTATTAAATGCTTAGAAAGCTGTACCTACCATACCTCATGAGACATACAGTTACAGAGAGATTTGATTGAAGCCAAGCTGCCTGAATCTGGCTCTAGGCACCTTCATTTTTTAGCTGTGTAACTTTGGGAAAATTATTAAGGGTCATTGTTCTCAGTGTCTTCATCTGAAAAATGGAAATTAATAATAATAGCACCTATATACTAGGGGTTCTTGAGTGCGTTAAATGAGATAATCTATGAAAAATGCCTGGAAGAGTGAAAGCATACTATGACTACTGGCATACTTCTGCTAGAATTAATATCTGAAGATGGTTTAATTCAACCACACCACCAGAACTGAAACATAAAATTCAATCCCAGGCTGTTTTTGTCCCAAAGTTATTAATATCTTTATATAGTAGTCCCCCCCGCCACACACTTATTTGTGGTTTCTCTTTCCATGGTTTTAGTCACTCGCAGTCAGCCACAGTCTGAAAATACTGAATAAAACATTCAAGAAATAAACAATTCATAAGTTATAAACTGTGACCCATTCTGAGTAGAATGACAGTATCTTGGGCCATCCTCCCTGGATTGGGAATCATTTCTTTGTCCAGCAGATCCATGCCATCGATGCTATCTGCCCTAAGCCATTTTGTAGGCTTCTCGGTTATTAGATCAACTGTCATGAAATCTCAGTGCTTGTGTTCAAGGAACCCTTATTTTACTTAATAATGGACCCAGAGTGTAAGAGTAGTGATGGTGATAATTTGAATATGCCAGAGAAGCCACAACATGCTTCCTTGAAGTGAAAATGTGAAAGTTCTTAACATAATAAAGAAAAAAATACTGCATGCTGACATTGCATAAATCTACAGTAAGAATATATCTTCTATTTGTGACATTGTGAAGAAGGAAAAAGAAATTCCTGCATGGTCTATATAGTTCAGTACTATCCATGGCTTCGGGCAACCATTAGGGGTCTTGCAAAGTACTTCCCTGGGATAAAGAGGGACTACTGTATTATGAAGGAAACACACTGGAGTTATTAATTACTTGTCCTTGTTCTCATCTCAAAATAACATAAAAATATCTTTTTCTTTTCTTTCGACCAGGTAAACTAGGACAAAAGAGTCAGGACAGAGGTGATTTCATTCACTTCCTGATTTAATTGTCTATAGTTGGAAGAACAAGCATATGTGAGTAAGGGTAGTTCAGTGGTCTCCTCTCTCAAACGATGGTCTAAAATGAGTCAGTTCAGCTATTTAGTAATACTGCCCTGGATGTTTTAACTATTTGTAGGAATGACTCCAAGAAAGAGGGTACACGGGTGGAACAGGCAGGACAGCACCTTTCTCGCTCCTCAGCCAATGGAGTGGTTTCTGTGTGTAGTTTACATCCACATATTCACCTGCCATTGCTACTTCTTGAGAACCCGAGTTTCTCTGACATAATCTTGATGTTCACTGTGCTCTGGGTCCAGAGATGTCATGGACCATCACTGCAATGCATCCCTAAGCCTTCCTGATGTCAGTGCTCACAGGATCTCAACACTGAGGCATACCTCCCATTAAGAAGGTTAGTTGTACTAATAATAGAAATTTGACATCTCCATGACCACATCACCAGCAAATAGCAGCACCAGTTTTAACATTTAAACCTATCCAAGTTTATAATCTTAGGCATACTAGGAGGATATATGGCATCTACTTTTAGGGAAAGTGGTCTAGTGTCATGAAAAGAGGACAAGACACAATGGCGTATGATGGAGTATGTGACCTTGAGAAAACCACTCGACTTCTGTGTATTATGCAAGATGAATATTGATGCCTAAAGGGCTGTTGTGAGGCAAAATGTGGAAGTTTACAAAAGAAGGAAAAAGCTATGCAGATGTGGCTATTAATATAACCTTCAAAGTGAAGACAGAAGTCAAGACAATCTAAGTGACATTGCCTAGAGAGTAGCCTATTTCCTTATGCTTCTATATACAGTAGAAGGTAAATACAAAGTTCACATTGAGTTGTTTATATAGCAACTTTCTAACTCACTCTGACACCCAAATCCTGTACCTTCTGCTAAAGGTACCTCCCGCATCCACTTGGTAGAAAAAGACAATGTGGCATAGTACAAACAGGCAGGACGGCATGACTAATACTTTCTCCCATGCTGAATGAGGAAAAATCCATTATTTTTCCAAGCCAAGATTGATCAGAAGAGATATCAGCCTGGAATTGGAGATGGGCAAAACCAGGTTGGTTGTGCTGACAAAGCAGATGGTGAACTGATCATTTGCTGTATATCAGTTTCAATTAAACAAAAAGGGTTGCTGTGGGAAACTGGAGGGCTAGAAAGAAATTGGTTTCAAACGTCTTAAAATGATCAGGAGGAAAGTGACATGAAGCCCTTCTTCACGGGGCACTGGGCCAGCAGGCACACCAGGGAGCTACTTCTAACCCTTTCCCTCCACTATTAGGGCTAGTTGGCTGAGAAATAGGATTCGTGGTTAAGCCAGACTAAAGCAAGACAGCTTTCTACAGTAGCAGCTCAGCTTGCTTCCTGTTTTCACCGTTTGATCAGGAAGGTGAAACACCTTCCTGATTTTGAGAAACAGCAAATGTGAAGGCCTTCTACCATTCAGTTTAGTTGCTTATTTATAGCACTGCATTAGAATGGCTTTAATTTTTGTGTTGAAAAGTAGTTTCTTCAGTCTGTGTTGGGGACTCCAATCATTCCCCTAATCCTGCTAAGAATTCCCACATCACTGTATATTTAGGGCACCAGAAGCATCCAGGAAAAGCATGTGGCTATACCATTATCATGGAGTACTCCTGAAAGGTGTCTAAAAGTTCATGCCCTGCTGGGGCAGCCTGGGATTCGCTGGTGTGAGGGAAAGAGCACTGAATGACCAAACAACAGTGGAGGTCTGGATCCTGGCTCTATAACCTGGGTGCCATATTTAGGAGGCACCTCCTAGGTTCAAGGCGCTGACAGAGATGCTGGGTATATGACATGAATCCTGCCAAGGAGGAGCCAGCAGTCTGTGGGGGCACAGACAGGTACAGAACTAGCCATCTTCCATATAGCAGATGCCAAACAATCAGAACAAGCCAAGGGCAACATGAGCAAGTAAAGCATGATGCATGCAGTCTGCTTACCTGGGGCTGGCCCTGAAACCTGGGCAGGCTCTCATCTAGCAGGGAGGAGAAGGGAGGTCCATGGAAAGGTCATGTGCAAAGGCACAGAACTGTGTAAGTGCATGGCACGCTCAGGGAATCTGATGGTATAAGTAGTGGGACCTCACTGAACCTTGGTAAATTTCTACCTCACATGCCAATATTTGGGGTCTAATAAGGTAATGTTAGTTATGCTTGTTCCTTCATCTCTTCCAGCTTTCCCAAAGTAGGGTCTGGAAATCATCTGTGTCATAATTATCTGTGATATGCATCAAAATTCAGATTCCTGGGATACCCGACATTTGAATCTGGGAGAATGAAGCCCAGGGAAATGACTTTTGTTTGTATTTTATTTTTTGAGATGAAGTCTCATTCTATCGTACAGGCTGGAGTGCAGTGGGATGATCTCAGCTCACTGAAACCTCCCCCTCCTGAGTTCAAGCAATTCTCCTGCCTCAGCCTCCTGAGTAGCTGGAATTAGAGGTGCTTGCCAACTAATTTTTGTATTTTTAGTAGAGACAGCATTTCACCATGTTGTATAGGCTGGTCTTAAACTCCTGTCCTTGGGTGATCCATAGGCATGAGCCACTGTGCCAGCCAGGAGATGACTTTTAAATAAGTACTCCAGGTACTAGAGATGGAGAACACTGTTGCAATCTATAGGAATTCTGAGCAATTCTGAGATGGACTAAAGTGACTTCACAGATTTTCTGTGTAGCAAAATGACTAAATCAGCATGTTTTCAAAGTTGAATTGGAGAAAAAAAGACAGAAAGAAAAAGAAAAAGAACAATACAGAAAGATGTATGTGTGCAATATTGAGAAAAGGTATTTCTTCTGAGTCCTTCTTCCTAATGTATCTAGAAATGCACTTGATATTTAAAAAAAGTCAGAACTGAGAACTTGCAAGAATATACATACATTTATATTTAATGGTACATAAAGTGCTATATGAATATTATTTGACCAAGTCAGCATTAAATACCAAGCAATTCTAACTGCAAGGCAGCAGAAAATTTGAAAGCTCTCCATAATTTTACTTGAAATCATGTATTTTTTTTTCTAATGAGCACTTTATGATTTAGCATAATGGCCCTATCTTTTTTCTGTCAAAGGCTTAGCATGGAAAATAATTGTGCTGGTATCTATGGAAAAATACTTGATTAAGGTGACCCACATATCACTGTAATTGCTTTCTACTGGCAAGTTAGTAGCCAAATAAAATGAGATATTATTCAATTGTCAAAACAGAGGATATACTATTGTTAGAGCAGTTCAAGTTGAATTCAACTGTGCAAGTTTTCAATGGAGTGGGAAAGAGAGAGTTTAAAGCTATGACTTTTGAGTTGGGAAGGGGAAGTCTGTTGAAGGAAGCTCCAGAGACAGAGGATGGAGGGATAGGTGCATGGGTGAGAATGAAAACCACAGAAGAAGAGCAGCAAGTGTACTGGAAAGGGTGTGGGGTTTGGAACCAGACCAGTATCCACATCCAGGCACCTTCACATATTTGGCAAAGTAATTAGCTACATAATCCTCAATTTCTCCAATAAAGTGGTAACATTGTCTACCTTGCAGGGCTGCTGTGAGGATTCAATCTCTACACATATTAGGCATTAAAGAAATGGCAGCTATTAAAACAAGACATTGGTATATCTAACAGAAACTTTAAAACCCTAGATTTTATTTTTCATCCTCAGAATGAATTTCAGCCAATGACTTTCTGCCTAAAGAATCAAACTTGAACTTGGCCTTTCCAATGCCATTAGCTACATGTGGCTCAGAATAGTTGATATTGTTGATAAGCAGGCTTGACCTGCCTTGGGAAGCAGCCTTTCAGCAGCATTTCATTTGGTCTGAATGCTTTAAAGACAGGTTATACAAACTGCTACTTGTTTAAAAATATACAGACTTGGATAACATGTTGGTGGTTGAATATTTTGATGCTTAAGAACCACTTGGAGAGGGATTTGTGTATCAATTATTATGCTTATATGACAGCTCAGCATATATTATCTTCTGTTAGGTTATAAATGATTGAGAATAAGTAGAAGGGGATATGTGGAGAAATTGAGCCATCAGAGTCAGCCAGGCTTTTAGTAATACCCTTCAAAAGAAAGTAAATGAGAGGCCATGACTTTCTTTCCAGCTAGGCATGCTTTTCTTCACATGTGGACTTGTGAACAACCAAAAGTTCAGAAAACAGAAGTGACATGAATTCCAAAGGGAAGGGGTATACACCATGATCTTTCTTTAAAAGGACAGTAGAATATGAAGATGACCACATGGATAATTAGACTGTCCACACAATGTGTTAAAAGGAAAATACAACGTTTGCAAATGGTCTTATAATTGGGAGATATTTGGCCACACAGGTCCATGACTCCTCCGGTCCTGGAGAATTCTGGAGAGGTGGGAGGGGAATGCTGTGAGGACAGTGATCGAGTAATCTTGTGGTCATGAGCTGTAGATTTCCTCTGGGCAAGACTTCCTTAGGTTGAGCAATTTTCAAAGGACCACCTTTTTAGATCCTCTTCAGGAAGCATGAAGGGGAAGGATGCCCATGCATGATCTATCCCTTACTCAGGGTCATATATCAGCCTCTGCTGGGAGATCAGGTCAGCAGGCTCCAGGTGTATCATGGGAAACTGGGAAGCAGCGGCTGTGAGCAGGAAGTCAGCAATGTCACACCCTCGAAAGCAGCCCCCAGTCCCAAAGACATCTTTTTTTTTTTTTCCTTTGAAAGAGCTACTCTAGCTTGTGTTTCCCTCCTCTCTGGTCTACAGCAGGCCTCATCAGGCCTCACTAGGCTAATGGATCACTGGGGTTAAACTCACTTAAATTCACTTTTGCATAGGATGGTACTTAGCAATCATGGGGAAAGAAAAAAGCCTCTGCGGAACAGGCTTTTCACCTGCAATCTCTAATTCCCATCTCATCTACTTTACCTGGAATCACGTAAAGCACATTTATCCCATTCAGGAATGTTGGAGAGAATAAAATTTTTAAAAAAATTTAGCAGTAATCTTGTTTATTTTATTTAGGTGGAGAAGCTCCAATTATTTTTTGTACAACCAGATTGATGACAAAGGGTGTAAGACCAAATGTCAAAATTCTGAAATCTGTGATGAGAGAAATAAAACCTCCCTGGTAAAGAAAACCCCTATGAGTCATTTTCTATTGTTTTGTTACCTAGTAATTTCATTGAAAAAACAAAATGCAATGCTTTCCTCGCAATAAAAACACAATCGCTAGTTCTAACCTTTGTCAATGCAGCACAAAAACAGAGATATTTTGTTTAACACCAGAAACTCACGAATTAAAAACTGAAAGTCACTGGTAACCAAGGAAACTAACTGAATGGTTGGGTGGAACTTGCTCAAAGGAAGATAAGAGGCAGGAGACAGATAATGCAGCGTAAGTTAAAATCCTACTGCAAGAAAAGATGCACTTTGCCAAAGAAGCCTGTATCAGCACTATTTACATTTTGTCAATTTCTTGTAACAAAATTCCCTGCTACAAACAATCCAATTAAAAAAATACATATATTTGACCCCCGTCCACACAAGAGTCATGTTTGATAATACAACCAATTTGATTTTGTCTGTGGCCCTTTAGGGATCCTCAATTTTGCACTCAAGGACTGTCACTCCAACGTCCATACCAAACATTTCCTGCCAAAGTATTTATTTGCTGTTGGGATGACCAAGTTATCTCCTGGAATGTAACATTGTCAATGCACCTATTCATGATGCAACCCCAGACACCTGCCTACACAGTCATCTTTCTCCCTGTTTAATCACCAGTCAAAAGCATTCACAGGATGCCAGCTATGCTTGCATTGAGTAGACAGATAGAGGAGACAATGTGTAGAACCCTTGGCCAAGGAACAGACAACCAGAGACAGAACAAGCATATGGAGTGAAAAATAAAAGACGTCCAATGGGAAAAAACTGCAAGGGAAAACACAGGAACTGTACTTTGCCAAGTCTAGCTACATAGTACAGAACAAAGTGCAGATAGATGGAAGGAGTGGAACAACAGTTGTCATTGCTCAGGACAGGCTTCTTGGACTAGCTGAAGGAGGAAGGGAAAGAGGCAGGGATGGCAGGAGCTGAAGGAAGCGCCTGAGGCAGGGGATGCAACAGGTGTGAATGATCAGAGGTAGGAGAGAATAACTTGTACTTGGTATGAGGGAGTGTGTGTGTGTGTGTGTGTGTGTGTGTGTGTATGAACATATGTACCTCTGTGTGTAAGAAAGTTTGCTTGGTTTGTACATGGTGTACAACCTGCACTAGAGGAAGGGGCTGGTGGGGTGAAGAAACATGTGATTAGGAATCTGGAGTTCATAGGTTTATAATTGAAAAAGACTGAAAAAAAATCACGCTGCTCAGCCCTTCATTTTCAGGCAGGTAAATATCCAAACCATTGGGCACCTAGTTCTAAAATGAGACACCATGACCTTACAAGTATTATTATTACAACCATTCTGGGAGTGCTTTCTGGGTGCCAGATGCCTCACTCAGAAGGTTACAAGTAGTATGTCTAATTTTCATGATATTCCCACAGGTAGGTACAATTATCCCCATCTTATAGATGAGAAGTTTGTGGTTTAGAGAAGGTCAATAACTTGCCCAAGGTCATGCAGCTATTTGAGTCTGGGATGCAGATCCAACTCTGATTCCCAAATTGGAACTTCCCCACTATAACATGCTGCTTTTCTTAGAGGCACACTTCAAAGAGTACTAGATGCAGGAAATCATTAATTTCTGGCAGCTCATCTAAATCCCTCTGGTCATGAAAATGTGTCTGAATATTTAAAATAAACAGACAAAATTTTCAGACATTAGCATTATCTGAAAGTAACAAATTCTGCTGGTCAGCCCTTGAATTTTCTGCCAGCTGATACAGGGCAAAAGTAGTAGCATGATGCCATGGACAGATACCACATCTGCTGGCCTGTTTCTGTTCTTAGATAATGCAACTGACGGAGAAACCTATTAATTAAATCGCATGTGGAGTTGCAGTCTGATGGGACTTGGAACTGCCTACTTGTGGTTTCTCTCTGGAAACAAGTCAGGAATTTCTTGGCATGGAGTGAATGGGTAGACCTTAGGTGCCATCCTAAGATATTTTTAATGTGAGCATTGTCATGCAGGAAGTTGCTCCCAATTAAGCTTAAGTACTGGGCAAAAAAGTGCTGTCTCTAGGGAAGCAACATCACCTGGCTCTGCATGGAAGCCTCTGGCACGAAACTTAACAGAATGAATTGGGCCTGTGGATTTGGGGGGATGCCAAGCAACAAATTAGTTCTGCATCTAGTAGATGAGGCTGTAATTTTTTTTTTTTGTCTTGGCTGGGAGGAGGGGATGAACTTTTGCAGGTGAATGTTCTGAGAAAGTCCCTGCAGGCAGGTGGAATGTCAAAGCGTTCTATGCAAATTTGAATGATGAAAAGGGTGACCTCTACACATAGATGGGGTCAAACCAGGCTTTAGAGCAGGGGTGCTTGCAAGTGGCAGCTGCTCAATCCACCTGCAGCCTGTTTTTGGGTGGCCCATGAACCAAGAATGACTTTTCCATTTTTACGGGGTTAAAAGAACAAGAAGAAAAATTATGCCACAGACACCGTATATGGCCTATAAAGCCTAAATTATTTACTATCTGGTCTCTTACAAAATTTGCTGGCCCCTGGTTTTGAGCGTTGCCTCTATGGGGCCTTATGGCTTCTCTGTGCCTCACTGTTCCACTCTGGGTGGCTAATCACTTGTGCTTTTTACTCCAAGCTGTTTCTGGTTCAGTCTGTCATCTCTCCTGGATCCTTCCACTCAGTTTAAAAATATCTATATATTTCGATGACTCTGCCTCTTCTGATAAAGATTCTCTCTTTGACCAAACTAAGGCTCCTCTGAGCCCTCTTCTCCACTGGGCCTCAACCTTGGCCTCAAAGGACTGCAGACTCTCAGCACAAACGACTTCATGTACCCAACCCTGCACTAAGACCTAAGCCATCTCTAGCATGGTTTTTAGTAGCTCAAGGCTGTGTCCCTGGGACAACCCAGATCCCCTTAGGCTCCTATCTGGGAAGGCTTAAGGCTGCCAAAAGAATTTATAGTTTGTTCCAGCCAACACCTGAAGGTAGGGGCCCTGCCTCCCAGCCTCTGTGGAAAAGTAGGAGCCTAACTACATAAGCACCAGTTAACAAGCTCAGATGGCCAATCACATGGAATAGCCTCCCTCCCTGATTTTTGTAATTTTCCACTTCCCTGACTCTGCTGGAGCTGCCACTACCTACTCTTTCATTCTCTTTTTAAAATGCCCAGACACTTCTGCACAGATTGAAATTGAGCTCAGTTTTCAACAGACGCTCTTCCCCGCTATAGTAGTTACCGAGTAAAATCTCTTTCCTGCCTTTAACTAGTGGCTGGCTTTGCTTCTCCTGTAGCTTTGGTCCTTTCTTGGAGCGGCCCTCGTTCACCACCTCTAAACTCTTACTTCCCACCTCCTCTTCAATCCCCCACAAGGAGGGTGCTATTGCTACAAAATTCCCACTGACTCCTAGTGGCCTCTTTGCACCGCTTATGTTCCCAGGCCTTTGTAGCACTGGATCCTATGCTAAGACCTTTTCCGAGATTCCTCAAACAGATACATGTTTGGAGTGATGGATATCCCAGTGACCTGGATTTGATCATTACACCTTGTATACAGTTATCAATGCATTCCTAAAATATGTACAACTATTATATATCAATAAAATAAAATAAAAAAGAAATTCCCAAGTGTTCATGATACTGCCGTCAGCTAGTTCTGTTCCTACTTTCTCCAACTAATTTACTTTGCTTCCCCCACCCCCCACCCCGGCCCTTCAATGCTGGTGTCCCCTGGTGCCTTTCCTTGGCCCTTTCTCCACACTCTACTCACCCTCATTGATGGCTTCAGTCAACACTGCCTACTGCCCCAGGTTGTCAAGTCAGCTTTTTGAGTGTCTGTGGACATCCCATCCTCTCAATCTCAATCTCAGTCTGTGCCGAACCAAACATCATCTTGTCCTCAAGCCTCCTCCTCCTCTTGTATTTCCCTCATCAGTTAAAAGCATCTCCAATTCACCTAGTTACCAAGCTTGCAAACTCCTACACCTCTCTTCTCCTCCTCATCTCCATGTTATCACAAAAACCTCTGGATCATATGGGTCATGTAGATAAGATTACTAACATTTATCGAGCATAAATTATGGGTCAGAAAACCATGCTAGGCACTCCACATACGTGATATCATTTAATCCTCACAATAGCCTGTGAGCCTGAAACGATCACCATTTTATAAGCCAGGTAACTGAGGCTCAGATAGGTTACTAATTTTCTCAGTCTCACTGCCAATGAGAGGCAGAAGCAGATTCCAGGGCACACGCTCTGATGTGCTTCATGGGCAAGACCAAAGCAGTGGCATATGCTGGAGGCACGGAAGTGCCACTAGAAATGTGTCACTGTAATGCAGGCTTGGAGACAGAAGTGAGAATACATGGCTCAAGTCACTTCTACTATTGTATACTTTTATAAAAAATTATGATGCTGGATCTCTTGTATCCAACTTAGTCCTGCCTGCATGAAAAACAGAGACAGGCACCCTGCCTCCCTTTCCTTCACAAACTGAAATGCTGAGGGCATGTGCCAGGGTAAGCATTTGATCCTCTGCTAGGCACAGAGGCACCATGGAGCAGGTGCCAAGGCCCCAGGGCCCAGGGCTGCAAACAAACATGTTTCCTGAGGGATTGTTAATCCTTTGGGCACCTTGGGTTCACACAGCTTATGATGCATTCCAACCAGTTATCCTATAGTTTAAAATCTTTATTTTAGAATACTAGCAGTAAGCAGCCCAGACAATCAAGCCTTTGTTCAAATTTCTGCCAGTTTTAGAGCTTGAGGAGGTTTGGATTTTTTTTAGGTCACGGAAGAGAAACTGCATCACCAGGGAAAGTGCTTCTCGGTGTGGTTCATTAAACTGCAGCCTGTTTTCTACTTATTCAAAGATCTGATAAACTTCCCTCAGTGGCTTGGCTCAAATCCACCCTCGTTCTGTACCCCATGCAGTGTTATGCAGTCTGACTTATTCTTTGGAGGATACTCACTCACCCTGCTGCTGCACTCTGAGGTGACCCTGCTGTCATATGAAGATGGTTAGTTAGATTCTTAAAAGTCCTTTGAGATGAAGACAGACTCTTACTGAAGCAAGTCACTGTAGAGTCTGATTTTTTTTTTTTAACTAATGTCTCTTTGACAACATGAATCATTCATCTTACAAGTTTCATTGTGATGCCCCATAGAAAATTTGAATCACCATAAGCGGCTGTCCGTTTTGCTTTAATGGCCTGTTTCCCTCTCCCGCCATCGACTTCTTTTGCATCTCCCCACAGTGCCCAGGACAGCATTCCTTATGCACTGTGGATTGTCTACCCATCCAAGTGTGTTGTTTTTGACAAAAGCAGAGGGTATCTAGAAGCTTACAGCATTAAAGTGCTTACTTCTTCAGCCCGAAAAAGCTTTCTAAATGTTACACACTCTAGAAGTACTCAGGTGTAATAAAAAGCAACCCTTTCAGCAAGGAATGGAGTAATCTGAATGGAATAATTTATTTTTGCTTATGTGTTGTCAATGTTAGCTTAGTCTGAAGTATTTCCCTAATATTCCTCATTCATTAAATCTTGAAGGCATTTAACTAGCTAACTCTCCCCAGGAGGGAGAGGAAGCAGTGAGGAACAATGTTTTCTCCAATCACCCTTGTTGTGTGGGAGTTGTCTGTTAAGTGCCTTCTTCTTGCTCCATGGTATAAGTTCTCCAGCATCTTCTGAGGTTGCTGGGGATGTGTGCACTACAGATGATTGCTCAGGCGGTCTCTGGAGAAGCCACATCCTCATTATGGTGGCCTAATAGCCGTCTCTTCCTACATACTGTTTCTTCTGCTCATTGTACCAGAACATGTGGCACCCAATCTTGGCATCTTAGACTCTCTTTCTCCTTATTCAAGCAACCGCAGATATGTGCTCTCAGTTGCTGTCTTCCCTCAGCGTAAAAGATTTCCATTGGGCCTCACTTCTTTAATGTGAATAAAACTTGATAAAGTTTGCCCTCTTGCCCCTATTTACTGGGGCAGTGCTTCTCATACTGCAATGGGCTGATGGAAGCTGCTTGAGGATCTATCAAAAAGGCAGATTTCAAGTCAGTAGATCTTGGATGAGGCTTGAGATTCTGCATTTCTAACAAGCCCCAGGTGCTGTCAATGTAATCCACTGACCATATCTTTTTGAGCACCAGATGCTAGGTCCAATGATGCTGTGACAGCATCTTAAGTGGACCTCTCCAGAACAGTTACAATTTGGGATGTAAAGATACTTCCCTGCTCCTGCTGCTCTCATCAATCCCCTGAGTTCACACATCTGCCATAGTCCCACACAAATCCTTCCCTCTCCCTGAATTTAGATGCCTTTGACAGTCTTGTGCCCTTCCAACAGGAGGCTGTATTTAGTTTGTCAAAATCTCAAATCCATCAAATGTTACGGTTTGGCCCTGTCCGCCTCACTGGGCTGGTCTCCTGCTCCCCTCCTTTGTTCCTGTCATCTTCCTAGGAGCTAATATTAGTTGAGAGGCCACGATGGGTCAGGTGCTGTCCTTTGATCCCTAAAAATTCCTTTTCACTTTTCAGGGCTCTTGTACATACTGCACCTTTACCAAAAGACCCTCTCCCTTCCTTTGTTGTTGTGTGATAAGAGGCTCATGCCACCTCCTCTGGAAAGCACTCTTAGATCCCCTGGGGGGACTGCACGATTCCTGCTCTGTGCTCCCACAGCTTTCTGGACAGATCTGTTTTACTTTGTTCATTTGCCTGCCTCTATTTCTCAAATGCACCCTCCAGACTATGAGTTCCTCAGGGGTCTGTGAAGTGTTTTGTCATTCCTAGTGTCCATCTCAATACCTTTCTCTACTCTTCCAATTAATGCAATAAAGTGAATGCTGCCTGCTAACCTGTTTGCTGTTCAGAACAGTCAAACCCTCTCTCAACCCCTGGATCATGAGGTTTAGTGAGGAGCAGCTAAGTGATGCCAAGTGAAGTGGATTAATCTACTCTACTGGAATACAAGGAGTGGAGGAAAACAGGAGGGGAAGAACATAAAGGACCTGGAGGCCAGGATGTATCCACAGAGCTTCCTATGGTTTGTGTTAGAGAGCAGATAGAACATCTCTAATACAGCAGAATAATTACAGAATTAAATATTCTTATGTGTTACTCTGAGAAACAGCACTGCATGGTGATGAAGATAATCACGTCATGGGCCAGATGACCTGGGTTTAATCTGAGTGAACAACTTTACTTTTACAGCCTTGTTTTCCAGAAAGAACTAGTACTCCCTACACAGGCAGCCATTGTGAGGATTTATATGGGCTTAACCATGCCCAGCACTTATCTCAGTGCTGGGCATAAAGTAAGTGCTGTCCACATGGTAGTTATTATATTACATACCACCACATTAATCTGAGAGACAGCGTAACAAAATGGTGCAGGGTTAGAATCAGACAAGCTTGTTTCCAGCTGGGTGACACTGGGTGAGTTACCACAACCTATCTTATCTTTACAAGTTTTGTGTCCTCAAATGGAAATAATACCACAGTTTCTTAATTCTGTGATGCCACCAATGGAAAGACATTTTGTTGATTTAATGACAGCTTTTCTTTTTGTAGGGGTCTGGAGAAATAAAATATTAATGATATACATCATCTGAAAGCTTTGTCTTAGAATGGAGGAAATATGGCTGGTTGGAGAGCTCAGAGAGGCAGTATCTAGAAAGCACCTGAGCACAGGGCTTGGCAGTCAGTAAACAGTACCTACAGCTGTGATGATCACTATTATGAATAGAGCAGCCCATGAATTGGAACAGCACATACGTCAGGACTTGTGTCTCTGTCACTGGCCTCCTACATGAGAGAGGTCCATCAGGAGCAAATATCTTCATGCTTTGATCTATAGATGGAAATGGCCCAGCCTAGTCAGTAAAGAAGCTGAGAACATACACTAAAAATCGAACAGAAACTAATCTCCAGTCATCTCATTAAAAGCATTCCTCACATGTCAGATATCACTGCCAATATGAATTAATCCATTTTAGTCATTTAGCAGGCATGTCAGCCCACTTATCTGTTTATTTGAATACCATCCACTGTGTCAATTAAAGGGGTGTCCAGCAGACCCTGGTGGTTGGCTGACACTTCTCAACTCCCTTTCCTCTCTGGCCAACAAATTGTCCACAGGAGTCTGGTGTAGGCTTCCTGGGAAATTTGCTTTCCTGATACAGAAACTTTCTTCTTCTTCCTAAAGGAACATAAAAGAGATGGCAGGAACTGCAGCTGCCATGCAATGACTGTGAGAAAATGGAGAAGAGAATCACTGAGATTTGTGCACTGTGAAGTTGTTAAAACAAATTCCAGGAATTTTACATGAGAAAAACTAAATTGTTATTATTTAAGCCACTGTGGTTGAATGTGCTGCTACCTGCAACTGAAAGCATTCCTAATTAATACAGTATGTTTCAAAAATGAATATTTGTTGTGGTGTAACCTGTAAGTACGTACCAAAACCCACCGCAACCACAGGAAAACAAACTGACAGATTATTCAAGACTCTTCCTAGATGCCTGAAGAACACAAATTCACAATCCCAGCTTCATTCATTATATTTCCTCAGAGGCTGGAGGAATACTTTTCCTCAGTCAGAAATCACTAGCCCAAGCCAAATTTGGCTACCCAATCCAGAGCTGCCCTGAGTTGGAGATGTGTAGGCCTGTATTAGTTCAGATTTTATTTGGGATGCTGCATGCCATGATCCTGTCTGAAAAAAGGGGGAGGCTCTCAAGAGTTGATCCAGACAAAGAAATTTCCTCTTCTTGCAAAACTTGGGTCAACAACTCATAGGATTCAGTTACTATATTACAAATAGTAAAAACCGGACGATTTTTGCTTTCATTAGGCTAAATGAAAATAAGTAACGAATTCAGACTGCCCTTTAGACTTCCAGACTGTCCTGAGGTATCCAAGGTATTATTGACCTCTTTCACTGGGCATAGGATGGGATACATAATGCTGGGATAAACAATATCTGTTTATAAGGCTGTTACAGTACTCCGTAGACTGAACTGAGATACTCATGTTCATGGCTCCATGAGTACTTGGGATATGGAAGGGGAGACAGGCACTGTGCTTATTCATGTTTGTATTCCAGCACTTAAACACAGAATCTGGTATTCAAAAGAAGTCTGCTAAATACTGAATAAATGAAACAGTTTCTATTTGCAGTGAGTTGGAAACCCAAGTTTCATTTCTGTATTCTACGTATATCATTCTTGTGGAAAATAAACTTAGTGATTAATGATTTAGGTTATATAAACATTCAGTAGTCTTATGTTTGATTAGGGCAACTATACTTCGTGAATGCATATTGTACAAACTGGAGAATCTTCCCAGTTAAAACAATTTCCTTCTTGAGTTTGGCATCTATTTTCCCAATAGAAACCAGATAATGCAACCAAAAAGGTTTCAGAGCTCTTTTCTCTCTGTTTGCCAATTCTTACAACCTATTTCACAGAAATAAAGCTCTGAATCATAATGCTTCATTTTACGTACCTATAGTGCTATTTTTCTTCACTCACAATGATGTTGATGATAGCTTAAAGAATGTTAATAGCGCATAGGGTGTGCTATAGAAAATAAAACTCAGAGTCCTTGGTGAGCAACTAGTGACTCAAGACGAAGTGAACAAATTCTTTAAAATACATGTTTGTAAACTGAATAGCTGATTTACTAGCCCATTTACAATACACCTGACATTGGGTTGTTGGCGTACATAATGTACTTAGGCTTCATATTAGTGTTATTACCTCTTTTTTATGTAATCTGGGAAATGAGGCTCACAGAGATTAAGTGCCTTGTTCTTGGTTATTTGGTGAGTAAGAGGTGTCTAGAGTAAAACCCAGCCCTGCCTTGGAGTAAAGCCTCATGTCTCACCACACCACTTTGTCTGGAGAGCTATGGAAGAGCCTATCCAGGGGAATTAAAGTCCTTTTCCAAAGAGCATCTGTGTACGTGTATTATACTTTAAGAAAACCCACGCTGATAGAGCAAATATGTCAGGGGAGTTCCCTCACTTCCCATGAAGATTTAGACATGCAACTTTGGTAGATTTTGCTGTATTTATAATCTATTTCCTTCACAGAATTATTTCACATTCTCTTTTTGTCAAGAACACAATTATTGTGAGATCATCTTAGGGAACATAGTACTCATCAAGGAAATTTTAAAATATTATTTTCACTGGGCAATTATATTTAATGGATTATATGCACATCATCCATCCTCATCCAAGTTTTGTTTTTGCCTTTTTGAAAGCAACAATATATAGGAGGAATAATAAGCTAAACCAAGAGGGTCGTGGCTGGGCAAAATTAATCTCTGCAAATCAAAATAAAGCACAGTTTAAAAAAAGTAAGAGTTGGACAAATGCATCATTAAAGAGAGCTGTTTTCATTGCTTGCCTCATTAGCAATAACCCTGGCGCACCCAGTGAAGAATGCCTGGGTTTGCTCTGCAGATGTGAAATAAGCAAAGCATAAGCTGTGTCTACACAGGCAAAGCGATATGAAGAATCCAGAAAACCATGCATAAAATTCAATGGAAAAACCTGAATGGCTGACTCTTAGTTATGTTGGGAACATTTTTATAGGAAGATCACAGTAGAGACAAGGTCTGGGAACTGCAGAGGGACTGTGGGGTGGGGTGGGGTAATAGGAAACCTGGGTTAATGGTCCTCAACATGCACTACTTTTCAAAACCACTTGGGAGCTTTAAAAAAAATGCCAATAGCTGAAGGTTTTTATTCAATTGATCTGGCATGATGCTTGGGCCTCCTGTAGTTTAAAAGCTCCTCCAGGTGATACTTAAGTTCAGCAGGGCTGGGAAACCACTGGGATATATGACAGACACATGGGCACAGGGAAGGGGAGGAGTGTCTCAAGCGCAGCAACAGGTACTAACAGGGGAGAAGAGTCTGCCCCAAGGCCTGCCTCATAGCTCCACAGCTAAGTATAAAGCCATGACTACTGCTGGATGTCAAATACTACTGAATGTCAACGAGTCCTTCTACCAAGAAAATTCAGTCTTGAACATCATAAAGTGCTCAGCTTGGCACATGAAGAAAACGCTCCTATCCAAGTCTTAGGACAGATTCCAGGTGTTGGTTTCCTGGGACTGGGCATGGATGCTGCCAGTGCAACCTTGCTTTTCAATGTGTTGGCTTTCATATCATCACCCAATAACATTTGTGTGTCTGTGGCAGTTTATGAAAAAGGAGTTTCTTTGAAACTGCTGGGTTAAGGAAAGTTAGTAAAGCACTCTCACAGCATTGGCAGGCTACACTTGGGCTAGTGTTTTAACAAGGGCTCTGGGCAAGAGGATGTGGACTGGGGCATGAGGTTTTGCACTTACAGCCATGAGATTGATCAGTCTACAGATACAGTTCTGAGTCTATATCAGAACTATATAGAGAAAGATCCAGGAAATGAAACTGTAATTAATGACTGCATCGTGAGATATTTGTCTGGTGATAAAGGAGGTACTTGGTAATTAGTGTTTTGACTAATCTGTGAAATCAATGATAAGCTATTTTGACAACTGTCAATTCAGAAATGGGAAATGTTTTTAATCAGTGGCTATAGTCTCCCCATAGAGGTAACACTTAGCAAAGAACTAGTAGTTGACATCCATTAATGATGCTTAGATTTGAACTATATTAGCTTATCAAAGCTCACCAGTAGATCACTCATGGATAAGATAATGGTTCAATAGCCAGCCAAGAAAATCTTGCAAGTTTTACCATGTAGGATAGGAATTTCTTTGTAAATGAGCTATGCACTGGCATTTTGGGAAGCTGTACACTGAAGATGGAGCTGCCTGTTAGATCTTGCTTAGGTGCCCTAAATCTAAATTTAAGCAAAACCAGTAGTTTTCAGCCTTGGTTACCCATTGGAATCATCTGGGGAGTTTCAAAAAATCCCAGGCTGTGTCTCAGACCAAATAATTTATTTCCTTTGGGTGATTCCATTGCACAGCCAGGGTTAATCTCTACTGACTTTGGGCCCTCTGTGGGGCACTCAATTTCTTTACTGCTCTAGTTTTACCCTGGAGATTGCAAGACTTTAATTTCTAGAAACTTTTCAAGACAATTCCTACAAAAATTTATAGTGTAGGTATCTAATGTGTAACAGACCTTGAGCTAGTAGCAGTAGTAGTTAAGAGTAACAAAAAGAATAATACCAAAATCATGGATTATCTCATTTAGTCAAAAGAAAAACTATGTGAGGTAGGTATTATTATTACGTCTATTTTAAAAATAAGAAGGCTTATGGAGGTTTCATGAATTTCTGGGAAGGCTCAGAGTTTTTATTTACCATATCCCTTTTTCACTTCCTGCATGAAAGCTTGATAAAGAAGGGGTCAGAAAGAAAGGAGGCCAGAAAGCCTGCCCTCCTATAGAGAGAACGAGATGAACAAATTAGGCTCCACCAAAAGGAGAGATTTGAGTTCTGAAGTTTAGACTTCAGATTTATGCCCCCTCTGCAAAGTAGAAACAAAGCTGATTCTATTTGAAAAATAACTAAAACCAAAGATATAGTAAATAAATAACCTAAAAAATCCCTGACCAAATATCACTAAAGTTAGACTAAAAAGAAGGTAAGCTTTTAACTTTGTAAAACTGGAGATAACAGAAAAATCACTGTGTATCACAAGATTAAAAACAGTAGCAACAACACAACAACAACTCAAGAAGCAGGTGCTGGGTTATGGTTGGATAATCTTTTCATATGTGGAATGCCTGCTGGAAAAGGGGGAACCTTCAGGGGCTTAGGCTTCTACCAGATGCCTTCTGATTGGATGTGGCAGCACATGGAAGCCTGATGCTCTCCAGACTTCTCCTGTCTCCTCCTACTTGTGAGAGTAGGGGCCTAGGCTATGGGAAGGAACCAGAGAGGAGGGTAAGCAGTGGCTATATTTCTGCATGGAGAGGTAAAAATCTCTACCTTCATTAACAAGGAGGAGAAAGGAGAGAAAAAAATTCCCAAGTGAGAAGGTTGATTTTGTAAAAACAAGATCTACTGAGCTCTAGAAATTGAAAGTTAAACAAAAATTTTCAGTTGGAAATATTCTTATTTATGTTTGTTCTCTACCATATGTATTCCAGAACAACCAGATTACTTTAGGGGAGGAATAGAAAATAAACCAATATGTGAATCTTGGAAGTCACCTTTGTCACTAGAAAATCTCAGTGTAAAGCAATTTAAATACCGCTCCTGAAGAATCTTTAAGAGTCATAACCTAGGGCCAGGTATGGCGGCTCATGCCTGTAATCCCACCACTTTGGGAGGCTGAAGTGGGTGGAACACTTGAGGTTAGGAGTTTGAGACCAGTCTGGTCAAGAAGGTGAAACCCCGTCTCTACTAAAAATACAAAAATTAGTCAGGTGTGGTGCCACATACCTGTAATTGCAACTATACGGGAGGCTGAGGCATGAGAATCACTTGAACCTGGGAGCTGGAGGTTGCAGTGAGCCAAGATTGGGCTACTGCACTCCAGCCTGGGTAACAGAGTGAGACTCTGTCAAAAAAAAAAAAAAAGAGTAATAACATATTTATTTTTAGTGTCCATTTATTTTATGTCTGGGCATAAAACTTGGGTTGCTTTTCATTATTTATGTATTACTTCAAAAACATCAGCTGCTATTATGAGGTAAAGATAACAGATACCTATCACATTCATAAAAGTCATTTTTGGGTAATCACCTATATTTCATACAGGGTAAAGTTTTTTTTTATGCCAATAGATAATAAAATAAAGTTCTGATAGAACTTAATCTTTCTATCAGAATGTGAATGGGCAATCTTGTGAACATTTTAACATGGGACTTTCTAATCTCTCCCATTCATATCTCCTTTCGTATAAAGCTTTCCCCCAACCCCTCAATTTAAGAAGGAATTTGTCATGGAAACTGCAGGCTGGAGTGCATCAGAAGAGTGATTATCCACTAAAGAAATTCTCTCATTTTTCATGTAAAGGAAACTTCCAAGAAAGAAAAGTATATGCTCAGATACTACCCTTTCTCCAAAAGAAATCTGTCCTGAGTCTCAGGTATACCTCTAATGAAAATGGAACAAATGCTGGCCACTTATTGAGAGATAATTATTCCATAAGCAATTGGTCAGAACCTTTCTCATAATAAAATTAGCTCATTTGTGTATCCTCTCTACATAATTTACTGAGCATGTTATGTTCTCCATGGTGCATTAAGCAAGGGAGCAAGCAGACTGGTCTTGTTCAAGTGAGAAGCTGCTCATGATTCTTATTTGACTCAGCGGTTGATGATTTAAAGTCTGATATTGCCAGCTTTCAAGTGCATTGCTGGTGATGCAAAAGTAATGCCTGATGTATCTGGACTCTAAAACTCTTATTACTTTTGGTTGTTTTCAAGTTACATGGCAACCCACTTGGCAAGAAGATATACTGTCTGGGAAATAATGCAGTTCCAAAACACAGTTGACACACACTTACTCCCTGCCATGCTTTCAACCTGGCCTGCCTGGTTCTTGCTCCCTCACCACAGATATGCTCACTTGGGAAATGAAAACCTGCCTTTAATATGAATCAACCTAAGGAAGCAGCATGTGAGGGATACTCTTCTAAAATCATGTAATATGTTTCAAAATCAAACATAACTATTTTTCATTCAATGTTTTATAATATCTGTGTAATTCTCTCCATTAGCAGATTGAGAGTTAACTGTCAAGTGTCCAAGATCATTGCTCATATTTTCCTTATTTAGGGAATAAGGACACACTTTTCACTGCAACTCATGTAAACTCTTAAAAATGCACATTTCTTGCAAATCAGAACCACAGTGAGATATCATCTGTTAGAATGGTGATCATTAAAAAGTCTGGAAACAGCACATGCTGGCGAGGACTGGGTATGTAATCAAAGGACTATAAATCATTCTACTATAAAGACACATGCACACATGTTTATTGCAGCACTATTTACAATAGTGAAGACTTGGAACCAACCCAAATGCCCATCAATGATAGACTGGATAAAGAAAATGTGGTACATATACACCATGGAATATTATGTAGCCACAAAAAAGAATGAGTTCACGTCCTTTGTAGGTACATGGATGAAGCTGGAAACCATCATCCGCAGCAAAATAACACAGAAACAGAAAACCAAACACCACATGTTCTCATTCATAAGTGGAAGCTGAACAATGAGAACACATGGACACAGGGAAGGAAACATTATACACCAGGGCCTGTCGGAGGGTTGGGGGAAAGGGGAGGGAGAGCATTAGGACAAATACCTAATGCATGCAGAACTTAAAACCTAGATGATGGGTTGATGGGTGCAGAAAACCACCATGGCACATGTATACCAATGTAACAAACCTGCACATTCAGCACATGTATCCCAGAACTTAAAGTAAAATAAAATAAAATAAAATGCACATTTCTCAAGAATTCTGGTTCTATAGAAAAACCAAATATCATTTATGAATGGCAGAGTTTTCAGCTATGCTAGAGAGGAGAGAAGGGAGATGACATGACAGAGGCTGGCACTGTATATACTGAATGAGCCCCATTTTGCCATCCTTCTGCTTACAATCTAAGATATTTTTCCCCAACACCTCAAAACTGCAAAAAGATCATAGAATAATGAAGGAGTTCTGACATATGGGAAATTCAAGTATATTTCCAAATATACAATTTAGAGTAATTATATGATGTCAATGACTTTATATATGTTAATTCAAATTATCAACCCATATGAATTTGGCATATAGATAAGTAAATATTAATCATGAATATATGTGGTTGTTGATTTGCTTTCAAGAGCCAGAACATAGTCTGCATTGCATTACTTTAAAAATATTCCTTCCCATTCCCAAAATACTTTCCTTTATATGAAATAAGGATTTTATCCTTTATGTTTTTAAAAAGTAAATGGTACTTTAATAAAAATACTACACATAAAAATAGTTGAAAAAGTCAAATAGTGCTAAAAGTCTTATAATTAAAAAATAGCATTTTAAAAGATAGATACCCCACTAGATAGACTACTAAAGAAGAAAAGGGAGAAGATCCAACCAAATAAACACAATTAGAAATGACAAAGGAGATATTACCACTGACTCCACAGAAATACAAATAACCATCAGAGACTACTATGAACACTTCTAGGCACACAAATTAGAAGATCTGGAAGAAATGTATAAATTTCTGGACACATACACCCTCCCAAGACTGAACCAGGAAGAAACTGAATTCCTGAACAAACCAATAATGAACTCTGAAATCGAATTAGTAATAAATAGCCCACAAAACCAAAAAAAGCCCAGGACTAGATGGATTCACAGCCAAATTCTGCATTCTACCAGATGTACTAAGAAGAGCTGGTACCATTTCTACTGAAACTATTCCAAAAAATTGAGGAGAAACTCCTCCCCACTCTTTTTATGAGGCCAGTATCATTCTGATATGAAAACCTGGCAGAGACACAACAAAAAAAGAAAACTTCAGGCCAATGTTCTTGATAAACATTGGTGTAAAAATCCTCAAAAAAATACTTGCAAATTGAAGTAGCATATCAAAAAGCTAATCTGGCTAGGCATGGTGAGCCTGTAACCCCAGTGCTTTGGGAGGCCGAGGTGGGAGGATCATTTGAGCTCAGCAGCTTGAGACCAGCCTGGGCAACATAATGAAACCCTGTTTCTACCAAAAAAAAAAAAAAAAAAAAAATGCTGGGTGTGGTGATGCTTGTCTACAGTAGTCCCAGCTACTTTTGAGGCTAAGAGGTGAGAGAATCACTTGAACCTTGGAGGTCGAGGCTGCAGTCAGTTGAGATTGTGCCACTGCACACCAGCCTGGGTGACTGCAAGACCCTGTGTGAAAGAATAAAAAAAAAAAAGATAACCGACCACAATCAAGTAGGCTTCATCCCAGGGATGCAAGGTTGGTTCAACATATGCAAATTAATAAATGTGATTCATCACATAAACAGAACTAAATATAAAAATCACATAATTATCTCAATGGATGCAAAAATGGCTTTTGATAAAATTCAACATTCCTTCATGTTAAAAATGCTCAATAAACTAGGTATTGAAGGAACATATCCCAAAATGAAAAGATCTGTCTATAACAAACCCACAGCCAACATTATACTTCACAAGGAATAGCTGGAAGCATTCTTCTTGAAAACTGGCACAAGACAAGGATGCCCTCGCTCACCGCTCCTATCCAACATAGCATTGGAAGTCCTGGCCAAGGCAATCAGGCAAGAGGAAGAAATAAAAGACATTCAAATAGGAAGAGGAGAAGTCAAACTATCCCTGTTTGCACACGGCATGATTCCATAGCTAGAAAACTCCATAGTCTCTACCTAAAAGCTCCTTCAACTGACAAACAACTTCAGCAAAGTTTCAGAACATAAAATCAATGTACAAAAATCAGTAGCATTCTTATACACCAACAACAGGTAAGCCAAGAGCCAAATCAATGAATGTAATTTCATTCACAATTGCCACAAAAAGAATAAAATGCCTAGAAATACACCTAACCAGGGGGTGAAAGATCCCTAAAATGAGAATTACAAAACACCACTCAAAAAAAGTCGTAGGTGACACAAACAAATGGAAAAACATCCCATGCTTATGCATAGGAAGAATCAATGTCATTAGAATGGCCATACTGCCTAGAGAAATGTACAGATTCAATGCTATTCCTATTAAACTACCAGTGACATTTTCACAGGACTAGAAAAAACTATTTTAAAATTCAGATGGAACCCAAAAGGAGCCTGAATAGCAAAGACCAAGAAAAAAAAGAAAGCTAAGAAAAAAAAAAAAAAAGGCTGGAGGCATCACATTACCTGACTTCAAACTATACTAAAGGGCTACAAAATCAGACACGGACCAATGGAACAGAATAGAACACCCAGACATAAGGCTGCACATCTACAACCATCTCATCTTCAACAAAGCTGACAAAAACAAGCAACAGGAAAGGACTCCCTATTCAATAAATGATGCTGGGATAACTGGCTAGTCATATGCAGGGGATTGAAACTGGACTCCTTCCTTATACCACGAGCAAAAATCAACTCAAGATGGATTAAATACTTTAATATAAAATCTAAAACTATAAAAATCCTAGAAGGTAACCTAGGGAATATCATTCTGAACATACGAACTGGCAAAGATTCCATGATGAAGACACAAAAGCAATTGCAACAAAAGTAAAAATTAAAAAATAAGATCTAATTAAACTAAAGAGCTTCTGCACAGCAAAATAAACTATCAAAAGAGTAAAAAGACAACTGTTAGAAAGGTAGAAAATCTTTGCAAACTATGCATCAGACAAAGGAGTAATATCCAGAATCTATGAGGAACTTAAATTTACAAGCAAAAACCAAATAACCCCATTAAAAAGTGGGCAAAGGATAGAAACACTTTTCAAAAGAAGACATACATGCAGCCAACAAGCATATGAAAAAAATGCTAAATATCACTAATCATTAAAGAAATGCCAATTAAAAGCAAAATGATATACCACCTCACATCAGTTGGAAGGGTTAATATTAAAAAACTAAAAAAAAGCAGATGCTAGCAAGGTTGCAGAAAAAGGGAACCCTTATACACTGCTAGGGGGAATGTAAATTAGTTCAACCATTGTGGAAAGCAGTGTGGCAATTCTTCATAGAGCTAAAAACGGAACTACCATTCAACCCAGCAATCCCAATACAGGGTATATACCAAAAGGAATATAAATCATTCTACCATAAAGACACATCCATGTGTATATTCACTGCAGCACTATTCACAATAGCAAAGACATGGAATCAACCTAAACACCCATCAGTGGAAGACTAGATAAAGAAAATGTGCTACATATACACCATGAAATACTATGCAGCCATAAAAAGAATGAGTTCAGGAATGTGTTTGCAGGAACGTGGATGAAGATGGAGCTGGAGGCCATTATCCTGAGCAAACTAATGCAAGAACACAAAACCAAACACCACGTGGTCTCACCTATAAGTGGGAGCTAAATAATGAGAACCAATGGGCACAAAGAGGGGAACAGCAGACACTGGGGCCTACTTGAGGGAGAATGGTGGGAAGAAGGAGAGGATCAGAAGGAATAACTATTGGGTACTATGCTTAGTACCTGGATAATGAAATGGTCTTTACACCAAACCTCTGTGACACAAGTTTGCCTATATTAACAAACCTGCACATGTACCCCTGAACCTAAAATAAAAGTTAAAAAAATAGCACTTTTTGGTATTCTGTTTCATCTTTCTCCCATTCCTTAGAGGCTAGTAGTCCCATTCAACTCTTCGAGCTGTTCCTTCTGGCATTAACTTCTCTATTTCTATATAATATACATATGCTGCCTATAAATGCATCTGCTTTAGACACTAACTATTGAAAAAAGCTCTTAATTACCTTTATAGTAGGTGAATATTCTTCCTCTCCTCCCAATAAAATTATGCTTCAACTTTTGGTTAAGTCCATACATATTCAGTGTTTTCATTATAAAGACTGTGTAAAAATTGTTCACTAGAAAGTTGATATGATTCTATTTCCTATCTTGAATTACATTTTATTGTTTCTAGAGTTAATTGCCTTTTTAAAATTTACTCAGGGTTTTTCTTTAAAGGGAGGGCACCTGATTAAGTCTTTCCTACAACTCTAACAGCTCTATAAACAGCCTCTCAGTACAATTTCTACAGGGTCAAAGCTATCATTTAATGTATTGACCCATTTTCCTCCTGGAGACATTTTTCTTAGAGTATTCTAGCTTTTCCGCTGCATCTCTGATGGGCTGAGCTCTGGCCTGGGCAGAGCTGTCCTGCTGGAACTTTCCTTCACTCTCATACTGGAAGATCTCTGCCTCATTCTGATGTTTGGTCCTCACTTGCCTTCCTTTCTCTTGGTTTACTCCCTTTGGTTTTGTCGGACACATTCTTCAGTAACTTCTTGAGAAATGGCACAGAGAGATAATTTTTTTGACTGCACACACATGTCTGAAAATGTCTTTTTCTACCTTCGTGTTTGCATGAGAGTCTGGCTGGATATAGACTTCAAGGTTAAAGTTCATTTTCTCTCAGTACTGTGAAGGTATCATTCTGTTGTCTTCCAGATTTTAATGTTTCTGTTGACAAGTTTAATACTTTTTAAAAGTTCTGTTTTTTTTTTTTTCACATTTTGCCCATCTGTTCTCTCCAGAAACTTTTCCCAATCCTCTCATTTTCGCTAGTGTTCTGCAATTTCATGACGATGTTCATTTAGAGTAGACCTTTCTTCATTCATTGTGTTGAGTACTCAGAAGTCTTTTTAAACTGGAAATTAATGTCATCCAGTCATAGAAAATTATCTTTCATTTCTGTAAACATTTTTTTCCCTGTCTTTTAAGTTTTTTTTTTTTTTTTTTTTTTTTTTTTTTGAGAAGGAGTTTTGCTCTTGTTACCCAGGCTGGAGTGCAATGGCGCGATCTTGGCTCACCGCAACCTCCGCCTCCTGGGTTCAAGCAATTCTCCTGCCTCAGTCTCCCGAGTAGCTGGAACTACAGGTGTGTACCACCGTGCCCAGCTAATTTTTGTATTTTTAGTAGAGACGGGGTTTCACCTTGTTGACCAGGATGGTCTCGATTTTGACCTTGTGATCCACCCGCCTCGGCCTCCCAAAGTGCTGGGATTATAGGCGTGAGCCACCGCGCCTGGCCCAAGTTCTTTTTTTTCTATAACTCCTATTAGTTGCATGTTGGGCATTCTGGATTGACACTCTATTTTTTTACCTTTCCCCTCCGTATTGTCTATAATCTTTTTGTTCTATATTCCAGGAGATCCTTCTCTTGGAAAACAAATTTGGCTATGAACTTTTAAATTTCCAAGTTGTTCTTACATATTCTTTAATTGTTCTTTAAAAAATACACATGGCATTTTATCCTTGTTTCATGTTTCTTCTCTTAGTTTTCTGAGCATTTTAACTATAGTTTCTTTGACATTTGATTCTGTTCTGTGTCTAATTTTGTTTCCCCTGAGCTGTTTTCCTGTTTGGTTTTAGTTTCTATATTTCACATTGGAGACGTTATTCAAATGTCATATGATCCCTTTCTGTAGATTTATATTTAAGAGTGAGACCAGTGACTGAAGTTCTCTGGGTACAGGCAGCACTAGTATACTAAAGGGCTTCACAGCCACAGCAACAGGACACCCAGCCAGCATTCTGGGGACATACCTAAATTTCAGGACCTGTAGTTCTTTGGTGTGGTTCAATTTCTTCAAAGAAGGATACCACAGTCTTCTGCTTAGGGAATATGATTCTGGATGCCGGCATACTAGGGTTGGGGGGTGGAGGGGGACTGGGAGAGTTTCACTATTCACTCTGCAGATACTGCCTTAATCCCCCCATTTTAAGTCTAACACTCTTTCCTCTTTGGTGCCTGGTGTCTTAGAGCCCAATCTATATATGGTGAAGGCTCAGCCCCCTAATGTGACTGTATTTGGAGACAGGGCCTGTCAGGAGGCAATAAAGCTTAAATGAGGTCATGTGAGTAGGGTCCTAATACAAATAAGAAGAGGAAAAGACTCTTGTACTCTATTTCCACCCTGTGAGGACACATGAGAAGGGGCTGTATACAACCCAGGAAGGGAACCCTCACCAGGAACCAAACCAATCATACTGGCACTCTGCTATGAGACTTCCAGTTTCCAGAACTGAGATAAAATAAATTTCTGTTGTTTAAGCCACCCAGCATATGGTATTTGCTATGGCAGCCTGAGCTAGTTAATACACATAGGGACCTCATATTTTATGAATAAATGTTTGTTAGCTATTGGTATTTACATATCTACTATAGAAAATGAAGAAGGCATCAGTGAGAAATAAAGGTATTTGTTAGATAAAAGTTTAGAATAATAGTGGATAATAGTTATACTTAACTATTAATCTATTAAAATCACTAAAATATGTAGGTGACTAGATAGAGGCTGTTGACACTACCGAAGAAGTCTTTGTAACCAACACCAGCTGCTGTCTGTCACTGGTGGCCTGGACCCACAAAGTGGGTAGCAGGGAAATAGGGTGGAGGATGGGTAGGGAGAAAGAATGAATACCTCATATTGAAATATTATAAATCAACTTAGTGGTGGCAACATTAGTAGTTACTTTAATAAAGACAAAAATGTACAGATGGTAAATTCTTCCCAAGTGAGAACTTTTACATTTAGGACAGATTAAAAAGCTAAATTAAATAGCCTGACTAATATAATTATGTGACATAACAACAAATAATACATGTTGTTATGTACCAACCAAAATGATCCTTCACTGCCATATTGTAATGAACAAGTGGACCAGTACATCTAATATCATTTTAGGAAAGAAGCTGTATAAGAATGGCAAGATGAGGTGATTTCTTTCCTCAAAGAAACAAAATTATTCTTGGCTTATTATGGCTGTCACATTCAGCCAAACTGATGGGGAAGAGACACTGAAGATCTCTTAGAGTCACTGCCCTATGGGAAGACCCCAAGTAGACTTGTTTAATCCTGCATTATGGTTTCATGCAGTTTCCAGTAACTTTTTTTCCAACCACCTGCATAGAAATAGTCAGACAAAATGTCTGTTTTGGATAGGAATTAATATTGTTTCCCTAGAAAGTTGTATTTGTTGAATATAATCTAAGAACTCAGAATGGAAAACAAATCACTAAATTAAGCTTTCAAATATTCAACTGGCACTCAGGACTGACTGTTTTGCAAAGGCTATCTGAAATTGAGAAACTGAATAACTTGCAGATGACCAAAATAGGAGTCTTAGCCAGGGTTGGAAAGATTTCAGAAGCCTCTCATAGAACTAGAAGTTGTGGCTAGACTTGCTTACCATCAACTGTCACCATTGCCATCAACATCATCCTTTATACTTATTTTTTTTTTTTTTAAAAAAAAACACTTATTCTGAGGTGCTCACATGATTATTGAGACTATCCAACTACTTGCATAGTATTCATAGTTTCTATATATACTCCCCATCATGGCTCATGCCTGTAATCCTTGCACTTTGGGAGGCTGAGGTGGGCAGATTGCTTGAGCCCAGGAGTTTGAGACCACCTGGGCAATATAGCAAAACTTCATCTCTACTAAAAATGTAAAAAAATACTATATTTTTGTGTGTGTTGGTATGTACCTGTAGTCCCAGCTACTCAGGAGGCTGAGGTGGGAGGATCACCTGAGCTTGGGAAGTTGAAGCTGCACATCTTGCCACTGCATTCCAGCCTGACCGGCAGGAGCAAGACCCTGTCTCAAAACAAATAAATAAAAAAACCCTTATCATTTAACATCTAACATGGTGCCCTGAACTATACGTAATTCTGACTCAACTTAAAAGGGTTAGCTGTATGGAAAAATAGAAGGACTGAATCAAGTTACTTAGGAAATATTTATAAAATAGTCATTGCTCACCTTTTAAAATGTAATCAGGTTATTTCATAATAGTTATCTATTAGAAATTGCTTCACTTAATAGGACCGTAATAGTCTTTAGGCTAAGAATTCACATAATAGTTTAAAATGAACCATCAAATTCTTTCCCTTTATTAGAATAATAATGTCTATATCCTGAAGGTCATATTAAAATAGTGTTATTAGTAATGGTCCTATGCAACTTAATTATGTGTTGGAATTTAATTATTTGGGTCTCTGGGACAGGGATAATTGCAAGTCTTCTTGCTACCTAAATATAAAAAGCTGATTTTAGAGGTCTCTTCATTGTATTCTTCCTAAAAGTATGACCTCACCAGACACAAATAATTTAGAGGATAGATTACATATGAAGGTTGAGCCTGGTCTCTTTGCAGTAATATTGGGATAAGCAGAGCCACCTTGGCCTGCTCACAGAATCTCATAAAGAACTGGAGAAAGAAGGGAGCCCAAAGAAATTTGTCCCATCCCTATCCAAAGAGAGGTCACTCACTGCCTCCTAAAGCAGTCCCTGATTTTTCCCAGCACTGTTAATGTGGACGACCTCCTTCTTACTTAATCCTCAGTTTTCCTTCCCATAACATATTCCTGAAGTTTCCTTTCTTTCCTTTGAGGATGCTAATAAGTTAAAATCATCTTCCAATACAAAACACTTACAAAGATTGTAACTAGGTCTTGTCTAGGCCTCCTTTTTTTTAGGCTAATATCACCAGGTGTTTTCACCATTCTTAGCCTCTTCATCATTCTGTTTCTGAAGTGCTGTAGTTCACAACTATCTTTTGTAAAAGGAAGTGCCTCGAAGTGAATGCAATATTTAAGGAATAGCAAAAGCTCTGCATATAAAAACTAGGCCAACATATCCCTCGTTCTGAACCCCACCAATGGAGACTATTTTATTTTTTAAGAGTCACATGAAATTGTGGGCTCATAGTTTACTTATAGCAAACTAACAATCACCCTCCTCCTCCAACCCAGTCTTTTTCACAAAAACTGATAAGCCCATTCTTCCTCCATCCTTTACTTGTAGAAATGATCAGTTGTCTTACTGAATGTAATCATATTGGTTTTGATCACTGATTCTCAGCCACAGGTCATACTCCTTTCAAGGGCTGATCAGGATTTCTGAAGCAGGTAGAGTTGGGTGGAGGGGGGCACACAGCTGAGTAGTTAAAAAAGCGTAGTTAATATGGTTTTATATTTGAAAATAAAAGAGGCCATTGGTAAACTTTTAGGAAATGAGAGGGCAAGATATTCCAATTATCAATTTATTACCTCAGCTGCAAACTTATACTTCATTGCCTGCTCTGCAGAAATTGAGCTGGGCATTTTAAATGCTTTTACTGTTGTTGTTAGCTAGGATGATGCAGAGCTTTGTCAGTAAAAGGTGTTGCAGAGACATGACAGAAGATCAGACACCTTCTTGTGAACAGCTTTTCCTGTTACACAAGGGCAGATTTTCAGCAAGTTCTGAAAGGCAGATTTCTAGCAAGTTCTACCACTATGGCACCACAATAACTTCTCTGCCATTAGGTGAGTCATAGCTCTTTCCTCTCCAACCACATAAGGTACGGATCTCAGTCCTGGGGAATGGTGGGTGGACAGCTCTTCCTTGGACATTCTAACTGAGCCCTAAGGGTAGTGGTTGTTTCTTATTTCTGATGTTCTTTAGAGCTCCTTTTTACTAGCTAATCTGTTGCTTTAGTTTCCTCTTATAAATAATAATTATTTATATTAAACTTTCCCTGGTCAAGCTACTGTGTGTTTTTCTCCTATAATTGGACCTTGACTAATATACAAGGGCCACGAGAGAGGACTGGTTCCAGCTTGTAAAGATCAGGTAAATAAATATCTCAACACCTAAAAAACTGCAAAACAAAACAATGGAGCTGTACCCTGCCTTGGATCATGTGGGTGGTGCTAAGTTATTAAATCCAACTTCTGTGCCTGGTATGTCAGGTCTCCTATTAATGGTCTCTATGCAGCTTCAGCATCTCAGAAATCCAACTTTGCATATGTTTTTTGTTATCAGTATTTTCTATTCCAGCCAAATCTGCAGGCTACCCTGCACAAGGTTACCTATATTCTCACATCCACCCATTCCTTTTTCCTATGCAATTACCTCTTAATTGCAATTTTATTTCCTTCTGTAAACCAGTCCTAACTCTTTAGAAACCCAGCTCACTATTCAGGTTCTTTGAAAAATCTCTCTAGATGAACCTTATCAGACACTATTTGTTCATTTGTCCTGTATGTGACTCCAGCACTTCTGTGATCTTAGTGCACACATGCAACATAAAAGACACATTTCAAATACTTGAAATCTCTTCACTAAGTCTGCTGCCACTCCTCTCTGCCATTAAGTCACAAACTCCTCAAAAGCAAGGACTTTCTCTTTTATATCTCCCATATTTCTTTTTTGAGGGACATGGTTCTATGCTTATCGGAGGATTCTTGCTTATTGGAGCTAACTGAATGACTAGAGACAGCTGGAACCTTTAGTTCTTTGTCAGTTTTTTGACAAATGGTGTGCTGACATCTGCTGCAGAAGAAAAGTGCGCAAAGAAATATCCACACCCTTGAGGGATATGTAATATTAAAAAAATGCATGTGGTTGATACATTTCATACTTAAGGGTAGTATGGTGGTCAGAAGTGAACCCCATCCAATGTGGCCGCAACACTGTGTCAAGCTGAAGAGTCAGCTAAAGGTTACAGCCCAGGGCCATGTTTAAGGGCCAATATGACTGATATGTACACTGGCCATAGTTACTGTAAGTAGAATCTTAAATAGTTTTCTCAACACTTCGTATGCATCAGTTGGCGAGTCTGCATCACAAGCAGTGAGCTGGAACACAGCCACTCCATCTGCACTGAAGCCAACCTTGGTGTAGCATTAGCTCTGCAGGGTTGGAAACAAATGACAGATAACAGAAGGCCTGCTAACCAGCTTCCATTTGGGGGTAGAAGGGCAGGCAAGAGAAATGTGGTGAAGACTTATTGAGGAAGATAGACGGTGTTGCTACCTACTCTATAAATACTGCAAGCTGATCAACACTGGCTTGTAACCCTCAGAAATCAAGCAAGTAATTTTGAACGGTGGGACCACACATTCTGGAGAGCAAAGTAACCGAATCGTGAACAGTGGCCAATCTGGTAGCCAACTTTCCAGAAGGTATGCATAGATGCAATGAACTGCTGATCCCCCATCCGTCTTCATCCCCATGCTAAAGCATATGAACACCTGTGATGTCAGCAGCATCCTTCTGTGAATATAGGGGACAGTGAGTGAGAGAGGTCTCATATGTCATTTTGAAATATGAGAGAACATTGACACTATAAAGAACAACAGGACTTTCTCAGTCATTGGCTGGTAACACATATAAGATATTTTTGGTTTCTTAATGGTCATATTGTGATTACAGAAAAGGAATAATATCCAAACAAAATTTATTTGACAGAAAGCACCATGGTAATTTTTTTAGCAATATTTTCAGACACTTAGGCAAAGAATGTTTCCAGAGTATTTTAAGTTACTGTTTGATAGGACCAGTGCTGAAGCAAGTCACTCATTTCTTGAGTTTGAGAAGGCTGCTTCTTTTTTTTTTTTTTTTTTCTCCAGACGGAGTTTCGCTCTTGTTACCCAGGCTGGAGTGCAATGGCGCGATCTCGGCTCACCGCAACCTCCGCCTCCTGGGTTCAGGCAATTCTCCTGCTTCAGCCTCCTGAGTAGCTGGGATTACAGGCAGGCGCCACCATGCCCAGCTAATTTTTTGTATTAGTAGAGACGGGGTTTCACCATGTTGGCCAGGATGGTCTCGATCTCTTGACCTCGTGATCCACCCACCTCGGCCTCCCAAAGCGCTGGGATTACAGGCTTGAGCCACCACGCCCGGCCGAGAAGGCTGCTTCTTATCTAATACGAGGAAACATTACCATTTACAATGTAGCCTCCAAAAACTATAGCCTAAATGTCCAAAGGCACTCAATGAGAGTAGAATTGGGGTCAGTTCTTAATTTATTTGAAAAAAGAACCAAACGTTAGTTAAAATTACATTGAAAAGTTCTATGAAAATGGTATGCTTATTTTTAACAGGAAAAGCTTACATTTAGCTCTAAGGAATCCCAGTAACATGAATGCTACTGGTTGCAAATAATCCAGTCATTCTGTACATGCAAAAGCCACTTGAAACATTTACCTGATGGGACAACAAGGGAAGATTTACCTAATGGGACAACAAGGGAAAATTTTAACCAAATTTAATATTCCAACAACACAGACTCAAACTAAATATTATCTATGTCATCACTGGTATCTCCCCAAGGGATATTTGGTAAATACAGAAAGATTCTTGGTGCATCACCAGATAAAAAAAATCACTGAGCATTTTATTTTTGTTGCTTGACAAATTCTACAACTTTATTTGCCAGTATGTGAGGACTATGTATGTCAGGGCAGTGCTGTGTTTTGATTTCTGTTGTGCTATCTTAGCTGAATATGGCAGTGATGTAGGCAAAGCTTAGCCTAGGGTAGTAGGTGTCACAATTAAGTACTATTCTATTTAAGGCTTGCTTGGTAATGTTCCTAATACAAAATTATCTCTAATTAAATTTCACATCCATGCAGAATTATCAATATTGATGTAGAGCAGGAATGGGCCACGTGTACCTGATTTTCAGTGAACATGAGAACAGGCGTCACTGCCATATACCTCAGACTTGTGCTCCTCTCTGCCTGCTTCTCACGTCCTTCCATCCAAGGCATCTAAGACCCTACAAGTCCTGATGCTCCAACATGAAAAGGGCCATACATTTATCACATTCAGTGATTATAGAGATCTGGTTTAGATAATTTGTATTTACAGATATTTTCTGATTTCCTTTATTGCAAGAGAAGCAATCAATTGCAGGATGAGAATGTTAGATTTTTCTAGTTTTCTGCCTACAACAGCACATAATGAGGCATATGTGCTTTATTTGGATTTTGTGTTGGGGAAGGAAGGTATAGCCTGATAGTTTGATCAGAGGTCAAGTTTTAGGAGTTCAGAGTTTTAATTTCAAATTCCAAGCACAGAGTACTACAATGTGGAAGGAGCTGTCCACGGTACTGAACTTTGTCACATGTTTTACAGAGACTCATTTAGTACAAATAGTGAAAGGGATGGTTTCTTCGTGAGGTCTGAGCAAAGCTAGAAGGGTCTTTGTTTTGTAAGAACAGCTGAGTAGGAGATCTAATTTTAACTTCTGAGTAAGAATCATTTGGGACAGTTGTGATGACACAGAGATGCACTGAAACTAATAATCAATTGGAAATTGCATACCTTTATTTGAGAAGATTCTCTCCTATAACTGTCAAAGCCCCTAATAATTGAAGTAACAAAGAAAAAGGAAAGATCAGTTTGTTTTAAAGAATAAAGGTAATGCTGATAGTCAAGGTATAGAATCAACCTCAGCATTCATCAATGGGTGAACGGAGAAAGGATATGTGGTATATAAACACAATGAAATGCTATTCAGCCTTAAAAAGAAGGAAATTCCGCCATTTTCAACAACACGAGTGAATCTGGAGGACAATGTACTAGATGAAACAAGCCAGGAACAAAAGTCAAATACCACGATTGTAATTATATGTGGAATCTAGAAAAGTCGCATTAATGGAAGTAGGGAAGAAAATGGTGGTTACACAGGCTTGTGGGTGGGGATTGGGGAGATGTTGCTCAAAGGAGATAGAATTTCAGTTAGATAGGAGGAATAAGGTCAAGAGAGCTATTGTAAAACATGGGGGCTAAAGTTAATAACAATGTATCATGTACTTGAAAATTGCTAAGGAAAATTTAAAGTGTTCTCACCACAAAAAATGGTAACAGAAATAATGGGTATGTTAATTAGCTTTATTTAGCCATTCCACAAGGTATACATAAATCAAAACATTGTGTTGTACACCATAAATATCTACAATTTGTATTCATCAATTGAGAAAAATAATAACAGGTGATGTTGACTTCAAGATGCATAGCAACAGAACATGAAAATATAGTAGGCCCTTGTCTAAATTGATTTAAAGAAGAAAACTTCCACATATATGTTGTGGATAAGCCTGCTCACCCTAATTCTGTCCAATATTACAACATCTTCTACTTCTTCCTACAGAGGTACTATCACCATAACAACCCACATCCTATAATTTGGTTACAAAAGCAGCAGAGAGGGTGCTCCATCATTAAGTAATTTGGTTTCTGGATGTTCCTAACCAGGTCATCCCAGTTGTTAATAACATCTAAAATCCCTTTGTGTCCTCACAATGTCCAGCATCCATATGTCAAATACCTTGAACTGCATAGATTTGTACACTGGATTGGAGACTCCAGGTTGCTTCAAAGAGGGCCATAAAAATGAAGCACGGAGGGAAGGTAATTATTCCAAAGTGCTTAAATGTAAACCAGAGCAATTTGGTTTATTTGTAGACTCCTATTTGAAAAACTAAAAATACGGAAAGTTTAAAACCTTCTGCTCTGATATTTACATTTGTAACTGTGAACAGCTGGACTCTAGAGGCAGGAAATCTGATGCTCACAGCCCTGCCATGGAGTGTCTTTGGAGCTGATAATGAGTCATACACAGCACACTCTCTGGAAGGCAATCTTGTAAGGAAGCAGGCACTTATGTCTAAAATGTTAGACCCTGGAGCCAGTACATATTTTGATTAAAGTGAAAAAATTACACAGGCTTAGTGATGTTTTTCTCATAATATCACTATCTTATTTACATGAAAGAAATGACTATAGTACTTTGTGTTGTTCATTCTTACTGAATATCTGCCAAGGGTGACAGTGGAGCTTATTAGGGTCTGTCAGGCAAATTGGCTCTGGCAGGGCCATGGGAGGAAGGATGACAGCTGGCTAGCAGGGGTGTTGTTTTGGAAACTTTGAAGAAGTTTCACGATGTAAGTAATGTGAACATTTCAAACACTACCATCTTTGTGTGGGTATCTTTGATTATATTTGGTTGATAGGGTCATATTCACTGCATAAAAGTCCCCAAGGAAGAGTTAAAAAATTGGTATAAAAATTTCCCCGTGAAGTTCCAAGCTTAAGTGGCCATTGACCTCTTAGTGACTGCCAGTTGTCTGCAATTTGGAGGTGGAGGGCAGCCAATGAGAAAAAGAGGCTGGTGTTTGCTTCACAAATAGGGATCATAGATGATTGGTTATGTTAGTTTCAATAGAAAGACTAATGATAAAGAGGATAATATGGTCTTATATTTCCTTTACGATTAAAGTATAGAGGAATGAAATTAAAGGAGGCATAAGGGACACTTTGAAGATAGAAAATACCAAGTGTTACTTTTCTCTCTGCTGGTGTGCCATGCTTATTACTGCTGCTGGGCTTGTGCCCATGAATGGGAGGATTTTGTCTCCAGGACTGTGGAACTGAGACATGCAGCATTTTACTCCTAGATCAAAAATGCAAAATTGTTTGCTGTTTAAGCTGGCTGTTTTCTGTGATAGGACCCAAAATGCCAAATGTAATTACAGTCATTGTTTTTGAATGAATGTCATAATTAATTCAGAATGAAAAGACACCTTCTTTTCTCATGTTTTGCTTGGTGAAGGAGGACAACATATTCAAAGTAATTAATGCCTTTGAAATAAATGCATGACTATCCAGGTGGACACTGAATGCAAGGACAATGTTAGTGACGAGACAATCCAACTGCATATGATTTGCAGAGATGTTTTAATAAATTAGAAGTGGAAAAGACCCTCTACATAACCTACAGGCAGGTGTCACCTAACTATGGTGCAAAGATGTATAAAGCTAACCTGCAGGCAGGTGTCACCTAAACTATTGTGCAAAGATGTATAAAGAATTTAATATTCCTTTATAGTTTTAAGGAGGTGAAAAAACACAATGTTTATCATCCATAAACCATCTCAGTGATTAATAGCCACATGCCTCAAAAGTTCTTTTTAAACCTGAACTTGGATTTATTCTCCTTTTGCTCATTAATGAATACTCTGGAGATAAATATCTCTTATACATAATAAAACAAAGACACAGCCCATGTTTTCTACTAGAGAAAGAAAGAAGAAAAGCACATCTTTCATAGATCTCAACCTCCCATTCTCTATAATATTTTATTTTATTTTTTGCGTTGAAAGGATACCACTAAGTTGTCCTGCAAAGGAAATTATTCTTCCTCCTTGTCTTCATCCATCCACCTATCTATCTCTCTTTTCCTTCAAAATAATAATAATTCAAAATAATTACCTTCCTTACCCATAAGGTATGCCTAAGAAGCAGAGCTGCTTTGGCTGAAGGGATAGTGATAAGGAGGCCCACTCACTGGCCTTGCCCTTGTGTTCTACCCTCTTTTCCTCACTGGGGGTACAGCTGAAGTACCTCCAGATATCCTATGAGTTTCTGTAAAGCTCAGGAGGAAAATGAGTTCTAAGGAGATGAAATGGTTTGTTCTTGAGTGACAAACTGTGGAAGGTCCAAAATAGAATAACTGAAATTCTAGAGGAACTTCCTGATTCTCAACATGTCCTCTTTTATTTACAAAGCACAGGAATTAATTAGAGAAAGCCTCTGATTCTCAGTTTTGACTAGTTTGCTGAGAAATGGTTTGCAGGGCATAGCTACAGCTCTACAAACTACATCCTGTATGTTTTGGAGGTAGATGCTCCTCTTTCATATGTGTGTCAAAACTCATGATATTTGATTTAAATTAGAAGTAATCCAGCAGTTGAGAGGTCACTACTGCCTGAATGCCTGAAAAACTCTCGAATATCCAAAATATTCAAGGCTTACAATCTCAATAACAACACCAAAGAACATCATCTTCTTAATAAGTTTCTTCACCAAGTGTAACCTTTTATTTCTGAACAAGACACAGTCACTTGCCCAGTGTTTCAGTTATTTACCTTTGTGAAACTACCTCTAAGCTTAGTGACTTACAATGAAACCATTTTATTTTCTCAGGATTCCAAGTCAGAAATTAGGGCAGGGCTCATCTGTGTGGGGCTTGTGTGGTGCACGGGAGTGTTGCAGGTGCTGGAATACCTGGAAGGTCCAAAATGGCCTCACTCCTATGGCTGGCAATTAATGCTGGCTTTGGCTGACAGCTCGGCTGCAGCTGTGGGCCAGGAACCTTGCTTCTCCTTCATATGGACCTCTGTACATGGCTGTTTGGACTTTCTCACAGCATGGCACTGTTTCAGAATTTGAAGGTAGGATCTGCAGTAGTTTTTTTTTTTTTTGAGACAGAGTCTCACTCTGTTGCCCAGGCTGGAGTGCAGTGGTATGATCTCGGCTCACTACAACCTCTGTCTCCCAGATTCAAGCGATTCTCCTGTCTTGGCCTCCTGAGTACCTGGGACTATAGGCACATGCCACCATGGCTGGCTAATTTTGTATTTTTAGTGGAGATAGGATTTCGCCATGTTGGCCAGGATAGCCTGGAACTCCTGACCTCAAGTGATCCACCTGCCTTGGCCTCCCAAGGTGTTGGGATTACAGGCATGAGCCACTGCGCCCGGCTTTGAAGATCTTTTAGGATTCAGTATCAGAAGTTACTCAGAAAATATTGCTATATTTTCTTGGTCAAATGGTACATAGTCAACCCAGATTGAAAGAGGAATGTCAAGATCACATTACAAAAGAACATGTGAGGGGAAAGGGGAGAAGATACTTGCAGATCACATAACGAATTTGTGTCTAGAACTCTTACAAGTCAATAATAAAAATCAAATAACACAATTTAAAAATAGGCAAATGACTTGAATAGGCATTTTTCTAGAGAAGACACAGAAATAATGAATGCATGAAAAGATGCTCAACATCATTAGCCATCAGGGAAATGCAAATGAAAACCCACAATGGGAGCATCCTCCAGGATGGTTAGAATAAAAAAGACAGATAAGAATAAGGGTTGGTCCTAGCAAGGCAGGCCAATATTCAAGTCCAGGAAATACAGAGAACACCACAAACATATTCCTCTAGAAGAGCAACCCCAAGGCACATAACCGTCAGATTCACCAGGGTTGAAATGAAGGAGAAAATACTAAGGGCAGCCAGAGAGAAAGGTCGGGTTACCCACAAAGGGAAGCCCATCAGACTCACAGCAGATCTCTCAGCAGAAACCCTACAGGCCAGAAGAGAGTGGGGGCCGATATTCAACATCCTTAAAGAAAAGAACTTTCAACCCAGAATTTCATATCCAGCCAAACTAAGCTTCATAAGTGAAGGAAAAATAAAATCCTTTGTGAACAAGCAAGCACTCAGAGATTTCATCACCACCAGGTCTGCTTTACAAGAGCTCCTGAAAGCAGCATTAAACATAGAAAGGAAAAACCAGTACCAGCCACTCCAAAAACATACCAAATGGTAAAGAGCATCAACACAATGAAGAAACTAATGGGCAAAACAGCCAGCTAGCACCAAAATGGCAGAATCAAATTCACACATAACAATATTAACCCTAAATGTAAATGGGCCAAATGCCCCAATCAAAAGACACAGACTGGCAAATTGGATAAAAAGCCAAAACCCATTGCTGTGGTGTATCCAGGAAACCCATCTCACATGCAAGGATACACAAAGACTTGAAATAAAGGGATGGAGGAAGATTTACCAAGCAAACGGAGAGCAAAAAAAAAGCAGGAGTTGCAATTCTCATCTCTGATAAAATAGACTTTAAAGCAACAAAGATCAAAAGAGACAAAGAAGGACATTACATAATGGTAAAAGGATCAATGCAACAAGAAGAGCTAACGATCCTAAATATATATGCACCCAATACAGGAGCACCCAGATACATAAGGCAAGTTCTTAATGATTTACAAAGAGACTTAGACTCCCACACAATAATAGTGGGAGACTTTCACACCCCGTTGTCAATATTAGACAAATCAACAAGACAGAAAAGTAACAAGATATCCAGGACTTGAACTCAAGCCTGGACCAAGCAAACCTAATAGACATTTACAGAACTCTCCACCCCAAAGCCACAGAATATATATTCTTCTCAGCACCACATCACACCTACTCTAAAATTGACCACATAATTGGAAGTAAATCACTCTGCAGCAAATGCAAAAGAATGGAAATTATAACAAAGTCTCTCAGACCACAGTGCAATCAAGTTAGAACTCAGAATTCAGAAACTAACTCAGAACTGCACAGCTTCATGGAAACTGAACAACTGGCTCTTGAATGTTGACTGGATAAACACTGAAATGAAGGCAGAAATAAAGATGTTCTTAGAAACCAACGAGAACAAAGACACAACATACCAGAATCTCTGGGATACATTTAAAGCAGTGCCTAGAGGAAAATATATAGCAATAAATGCCCACATGAGAAGCAAGGAGAGATCTAAAATCGATATCCTATTGTCAAAATTGAAAGAGCTAGATAAGCCAGACCAAAAAAACTCAAAACCTAGTAGAAGACAAGAAATAACTAAGATCAGAGCAGAACTGAAGGAGATAGAGACACAAAAAATCAATAAATCCAGGAGCTGGTTTTTTGAAAAGATCAACAATATAGACCACTAGCCAGATTAAGAAAAAAGAAAAGAGAAAATGATCAAATAGATGCAATAAAAAATGATAAAGGGGATATCACCACAGATTCCACAGAAATAGAAACCATCATCAGAGATTATTACAAACAACTCTATGCACATAAACTAGTAAACCTGGAAGAAATGAATGAATTCCTGGACACTTGCATCCCTCCAAGACTAAACCAGGAAGAAGTCAAAACCCTGAATAGACCAATAACAAGGGCTGAAGTTGAGGCAGCAATTAAAAGCCTACCACCCAAAAAAATCCCAGGTCCAGATGGGTTCACAGCTGAATTCTACCAGACATACAAAGAGGAGCTGGTACCATTCCTTCCTAAACTATTCCAAACAATCAAAAAAGAGGGAATCCTTCCCAAATCATTTTATGAGACCAATATCATCCTGATACCAAAACCCAGCAGAGACTCAACAAGAAAAGAAAACTTCAGGCCAATATCCATGATGAACATAGATGCAAAAATCTTCAATAAAATGCTGGCAAACCGATTGCAACAGCACATCAAAAAGCTTATCCACCACGATCAAGTAGGATTCATCCCGGGGATGCAAGGCTGGTTCAACATATGCAAGTCTATAAACGTAATTCACCACATAAACAGAACCAAAGACAAAAACCACGTGATTATCCCAACTGATGCAGAGAAGGCCTTTGACAAAATTCAACAATCTTTTATGCTAAAAACCCTCAATAAACTAGGTATTGATGGAATGTATCTCAAAATAATAAAAGCTATTTATGACAAACCAACAGCCAATATCATACTGAATGGGCAAAAACTGGAAGCATTCCCTTTGAAATCTGGCACTAGACAAGGACGCCAGATGGATTAAAGACCTAAACATAAGACCTAACACCATAAAAACCATAGAAGAAAATCTAGGTAAAACCATTCAGGACATAGGCATAGCCAAGGACTTCATGACCAAAACACTGAGAGCATTGGCAACAAAAGCCAAAATAGACAAATGAGACCTAATAAAACTCCACAGCTTCTTCAGAGCAAAAGAAACAATCATTAGAGTGAATCGGCAACCAATAGAATGGGAAACATTTTTGCAATCTACCAATCTGACAAAGGGCTGATATCCAGAATCTACAAAGAACTAAAACAGATTTACAAGAAGAAAACAAACAAGCCCATTCAAAAGTGGGCGAAGGATATGAACAGATGCTTTACAAAAGAAGACCTACACAAGGCCAACAAACATATGAAAAAATGCTCATCATCACTGGTCATTAGAGAAATGCAAATCAAAACTACATTGAGATACCATCTCACACCAGTTAGAAATGTGATCATTAAAAAAGCTGGAGACAACAGATGCTGGAGAGGATGTGGAGAAATAGGAACACTTTTACATTGTTGGTGGGAGTGTAAATTAGTTCGACCATTGTGGAAGACAGTGTGGCAATTCCTCAAGGACCTAGAAATAGAAATTCCATTTGACCCAGCAATCCCATTACTGGGTATATATCCCACGGATTATAAATCGTTCTATTATAAGGACACATGCACATGAATGTTCATTGTAGCACTGTTTACAATAGCAAAGACCTGGAACCAACCCAAATGCCCATCGATGATAGACTGTACAGGCAGAATGTGGCACATATACACCATGGAATACTATGCAGCCAAAAAAAACGATGAGTTCGTGTCCTTTCTAGGGACATGGATGAACCTGGAAACCATCATTCTCAGCAAACTGACACAAGAACAGAAAATCAAACACCGCATGTTCTCACTCATAGGTGGGTGTTGAACAATGAGAACACATGGACACAGGGAAGGGAACATCACACACTGGGGTCTGTCGGGGGGAAATAGGGGAGGGACATTGGGGCTAGCGAGTTGGGGAGTTGAGGAGAGGTAGCATGGGGAGAAATGCCAGATATAGGTGATGGGGAGGAAGGCAGAAAATCACATTGCCATGTGTGTACCTATGCAACAATCTTGCATGTTCTTCACATGTACCCCAAAACCTAAAATGCAATTAAAAAAAATAAGAATAAGGGTTAGTGAAGACATGGAAAAACTAGAACCCTCATTCACTGCTGCTGGGAATGTAAAACGGTGCAGCTGCTGTGGAAAACAGTCTGTTAATTGCTCCAAAGCATAAACACAGAGTTACCGTTTAACCCAGCAATCCCACTCCTAGGTTAAGTCCACAAGAAATGGAAACATATGTCCCCACAAAAACATGTACATGAATGTTTGCATTATTTGTAAAATTTATGACCCTTAAAAATATTATGCTAAGCGAAAGAAGCCACTTATTGCATGATTCAGTGTACATGAAATGTCTAGAATAGGCAAATCTGTAGACACAGACTACTAGTTGCCTAGGGCTGTGTTGTGGAGGGGTGAAGAGGAAAGGGGGAGTGACTGCTAATGAGTATGAGGTTTTCTTTGGGGGGGATGTTCTAAAGCCAGTTGTAGTGGGGATTGTATAATCTATGAATATATTAAAGAGCATTAAATTGAACACTTAAAATATGTGAGTTTTATGGTATGTGAATTATATCTAGATAAAGTTGTTATTAATTTTTAAAGGCTGGAAACAGTGGTTCATATCTGTAATCCCAGCTCTCTGGGAGGCTGAGGCAAGTGGATTGCTTGAGCTCAGGGATTCGAGACAAGCCTGGGCCACATGGCAAAACCCCATCTCTAGAAAAAAATACAAAAAAATTAGCTGAGTGTGGTGGTCCATGCCTCTGGTCCCAGATACTCAGGAGGCTGAGCGGTGAACAGATTGCCTAAGCCTGGGAGGTCAAGGCTGCAGTGAGTTGTGATCAGGCCAGTAAGTTGTCATCAGGCCTCTGCATTCCAGCCTGGGTGACAGAGAGAGATGTCTCAGGGAAAAAAAAAAAAAAAAAAAAAAAAAAGCTGGGCTGGGGGATGTTGTTGCAGCCATCTTTGAAAACACAATTCACTATATTCAAAGGGATTAATTGTTTATGCATGTTAAGTAGAAATCAGAGGTGTTTAATTATAAACACATATACTCTATATTCTGGGGTGGGAAGAATGTTTTTTGGTAGGCAAAAGATAATTTTTGTGTCAGTATGAGTTACTAAGAGGCAGGAAGATGGGGAATAAGAGGCCTATTTTTATTTCTTTGGGGACCTAGATTTCAAAGTTTCTATAAAGTTAAGGTTTTGCAAGCTCTATTTATCAGTGGAGGAGTCATCTCTTTCTGCCCTTCTTCCTGTTCAACAATTATATAATAAAATGAAAGGACTGAAGTCGGAGCATGCATGCTGCCAACTCCTCTCCTGGCTACAGATACAACTAAAAAGCCAGTTACAACCCCCTTGTGAGAAAGATAACAACTCTCTAGTGTGACATTATCTCTGCAGATGGCAACACGATTAAGTGATCTGCCAGCTCCCTGGAGGGAAAGGTGTCAATGTCAGCACCTCTGTTTGGAAGTTCTGAACTCCTGGGCTTCCTCTGACCCAGCACACTCTACAGTGATCTTTGTCATTCATTCCAGTAGCAGCTACACCTTTCAGTATGAGTCTGGTGAAATGGGTAGTAATTCAGTGTGCAAATTGTTAACTCTGGGAGCTCACGTATTAGCATTGTGCTTTTTAGGAAAGGGCATGCTGAAAGCAGCATGAGCATGCTTGTTTTTGGAATGATGAATTCTTTCAGCGAAACCTCTCTCATATAACGTTAGAGTTTTCTACTAATCCATTAAGGGAGAAAATCCCAATTCAAGTAAGCCTCAAGGGCCACAAAATTAACTTTCAGGACTGGATCTCGTTTGACTTTTGGACTGACATCAGAGGGCTTATGGGATTATGAGTGGGATTGGAGACTAAAAAAGTTGGAGATCTTGGGATGGATTCACAGACTTAGAAGGTAAAGAAACTCTTGAAAATCTGATTTCTTATTTTGTCCCAGGTATTGCTGGAATATGAGAAGATGTATTGGACAAATGCCTGAACAAAGCCAACTTCTGTGAGCAGAAGATGGTGGTTTTCCTAAAAGGGGTAGAGATTTATGCTGTCAGGGGTCAAAGAAAAGGCTGTCTTCGAGAGGAAGGAAACACGAATGGTTCTAGAGCCTTATGGCATTGAAGGCCAGCCTCAGTCATGAATGGTCTCATGACTGCTTTGTCTGTAGTAGCACTCTATTAATCCAGCTGTCAGAAAGGTACCAGGGTACATAATTTAGCCTTCTCTTTGATCATAAACCCCTAAACTGTACTCCTATACACAGGAATGATTGCCATTTCAAGATCCTGAGGATGAGTTAGGGAGTTCTGGGCCATTATGTTCCTAGAAGTGGAAAATCACTAGGGGGAAAAGTGCTACATTAAGATAAGAAGTATTTCTATTTGGCTAGAGGTACCGTGTATAACAAAGGACCAAGTTGGAGGCTAGACAAGGCCACAAAAAAGGCTAAAACTAGTAAGAAGTAGCTGAGAAAATGAAATAGATGTTGATATATGAAAGCGTTAAAAGAATCACAGACTTGAAGGAAAGCAGGGACTATTATGTGGAAGCAAAAGTTGTACTATTTGCCAATGAAGCAAGAGGTAAGGTATAGAAGCTAAAAATATTTAACAATCTATACAGACAAAAGGGTTTATTCATCATTGTTCCATCTAAAACTCTTAAAAATCAACTTGATAAATCTATTGTGGAGTGAAGATTACTCCTAATGAAAAATCCAAAGCACTCTTAGACCACTCAATGCCCTCTGAATTGTCCAGGATCAAATTCCACCTAACATGGTTTGCCTGATTCTCTGATGTATCAAGGCTGGGTCCCAGGCTTGTCTCAAGATCCCTTGCGTACTGTGTTCTTACCTTTATCACATCATCTGATATGTTACATCGGAGTAAACAATCCCGTGTCACAGACCAGTATCAGAACCAGGCAGCACAGCGGGAGGTGAGTGGCAGGCAAGTGAGCATTACAGCCTGACCTCCACCTCCTGTCAGATCAGTGGCAGCATCAAATTCTCATAGGAACACGAGCCCTATTGTGAACCGCACATGTGAGGGATCTAAATTTCAAGCTCCTTATGAGAATCTAATGCCTAATATCTGAGGTGGAACAGTTCATCCTGAAACCCTTCCCTCCCCACCTGCCGCACCTGTCTCCATCTGTGGAATAATTGTCTTAAATTGTCTTCCACAAAAACCAGTCCCTGGTGCCAAAAAGATTGGTGACCACTGTACTACATGATCCTTGTCTGGTTCTCCAAGAAGACTATAAGCTCCTTGAGGAACAAAAGTGTGACACTGTTATTCTCTTCACATCTAGAATACTGCTTGAGTCAGCTAATAAACATGTACTCATTAAAGAAATAGATTATAAGCATTAAGTAGTTAGCATATTTGACTTATTTGAGAACTGATACTTCAGTATATTGATTTAATAAATAGGTAGGTTTCTACTAACTAGACTAAACATGGTATTATTCTATCAGATTGTCTCTCATTTCAGTGGTTCTGCATAATAAGAACTTTAATTGAATTATACAGAAGAAATATGATAAGTACTGGCAAAGAAATTCTGAGAAACAGAAAAAGGGATTATAATTGCAAGCTGATATGTAACAAAGTACCACTGGCATTATATTAGAAATTTTAAAATAGTCATGGCTAGAGAAATAAGTGAAAAATAACAGAAAGACAGAGAAGGATAAAGAAAAGCAACACAATTAATGATAGTATATTTTGTACACCGTGGCCTCAAAATAGTATCAGAAGTCAACATTATTAGTGACAAATAAAGAAGACTGCAAGTTGCAACTGTAAAACAATAATATGTGAATATGAGAAACTACATATTATTCTTATTGAAGTCATCTATATCTAACAAAATCAACAGTTTTAGAAAGCATGCCCAGCTTCTCACTCTCTAAAGCACAGGAAGCACGCTGACTCCTGTCTCATGGAGCCCAAAGAGAAAGTATCACACCTCCTAAGCAATGCTCCTGATATGGTCACAAGAAATGGTTTGGTTTGATCACTGAGTGAAAAGTTACTAGGTGCGGGATAAATAAAGAAGCTACTATAGGGCCTCTTCTTCTGCTGCCCTGCATTCCAGGATCCATTCAGTTAGTACAGAGGGCACTGCACATCATATGAACTTGATTAAAATACATGGCAGGGTACATGAATCCTGGTCCCAGCACTACCGTTACGGAGCTGTGGGAAATTGGCCAAGTCACATGACCTTTCTGGATCTTATTGTTTTCTCATTTGAACTAAATAATCTGAATCTTGTAAGTTTTATATTACCCTTCCTTTTCAGAATCCCATTGTAGGGCTTCTCTCCCTGAAAACGAGAAGTATTTTTTTTTTTTTTAAGAATCAACATGTTTCTTTAGATTATTTAGGTCTGTGACATAACCCAAATAAGATTTTCATTAAGAAATGGGAAGAAATGGAAAGCTAACATCATCAAACAATGTATAATGAATTGGAAGAGATAGAATCTTAAACATGAGGCAGTTAGAGGCAGCAAAGTATGGTGTTTAAGAATGTGAACTCCAAAGCCAGACTGCCTATGTTTGAATCCTGGTTCTGGCACTTACCAGCCATGACATTTCGGCCCAGATGTCTTTATGCCTCAATCTCCTTGTCTGTAAAATAGTATTTTTGCCATAGGGTTGTCATGAAGATCACATGAATCAATGTTGTAAAGCATATAGTAAGCAGTGTGTAAGACAGTTGATTGTTAATCAAGCAACTGTTCATTAAAGCATTGATGGAATTATTTTCTTAATTATAGAATGCCTTTATTCTTCATTTTTCCCCATAGTCATAAAACACACTCTCTTCCAAAGTATAGTAATGGGTATTACATATTGCAGTAAGGAGCTAAGATGAAAAACATCTATTGGCTTCTTCTGTGTTGCACTGACACATAATTTCTGGAGGTGGGGTAGCTACTTTTTGATCTGGAGGGCAACGCAGACACCTGGAAGACTGAAGAACCGAGACATTGGGCAGTGATGATATTGTGAGGCTGCACGCTCTACCAGTCTTAAATTGACTGACTAGTGAGTTATTGTTTAGTGAGATGATTTGATTCTTTATCATTTAAGCTTAAGGCCTATGGTATTTTGAGTTGGTTTTATATTATCTGGTATAGTGTATATAGATTATACTTGATTCAGTGTATATAGATTGCATATATTGTACTTGATATAGTGTATATAGATTGCAAATTTTCTCTAGATACACAAACAATGGCTCAGCTTTTGTCTTCAACAAACTATGGAATTACTATTGCCATGAATATATTAAAGAAAATCTAAAGTCTCAGATTAAAGCTACTATTGCAGCTACAGAGTAGTGAGCTTTGGGGCTATATGAAGTTACAACATTTAGATGGAAAGGGACACTGCATATAATTATTTGTTGACAACTATGTGTCTTTGTGATCCAGGCATCTGGAAATATCAGAATATTAGAAAGCATCTTGGAAAAACACAGAAGGTTACTGATTAGGTTTTCTTCTTTGTATCCAGATGTTTTCTCATTATGTAAATATGAGTCATATCTAGTGAAAAAAAAAAATGTAAGATACCACTATCAAAATTCTTCCAACTCTGAAACTTTGGAAGGGATGAATTAAATATAAAAAAGAGTACATTAGTTTTTGTTATCTTTACAGGGTAACCACAGGCTGGTACTGGCAGATATGAAAGACTTTATCCTGTGTTACAATTTAAGACCATTATTTTAAGTCTTGCATGAAAAATCCTTCTTGGTGGCTAGAAAAAGTTTGAAAATTTCTGGATTTATTATTAATAAGGTCTATTTCACTGGGATTCATATTCGATTCATAATCATTTATATTTTATTTAAAAGAGAGCTGAGTCTTTATAGTAGAATAATTGATAGTCCTTTGGGTATATACCCAGTAATGGGATTGCTGGGTCAAATGGTGTTTCTGGTTCTAGATCCTTGAGGAATAGCCACCCTGTCTTCCACAATGGTTGAACTAATTTACACTCCCACAAACAGTGTAAAACCATTCCTGTTTCTCCACATCCTCTCCAGCATCTATTGTTTCTTGATTTTTTAATGATTGCCATTCAAACGGGTATGAGATGGTATCTCATTGCAGTTTTGATTTGCACTTCTCTAATGACCAGTGATGAGCTTTTTTTCATATGTTGTTTGGCACATATATGTCTTCTTTTGAGAAGTGTCTGTTCATATCCTTCACACACTTTTTGATGCGGTTGTTTGTTTTTTCCTTGTAAATTTGTTTAAGTTTCTTATAGATTCTGGATATTAGCCCTTTGTCAGATCGATAGATTGCAAAATGTTTCTCCCATTCTGTAAGTTGCTCGTTCACTCTGATGATAGCTTCCTTTGCTGCACAGAAGCTCTTTAGTTTAATTGGATCCCATTAGTAAATTTTGGTTTTTGTTGTCATTGCTATTGGTGTTTTAGTCATGACATCTTTGCCTATGTCTATGTCCTGAATGGTATTGCCTAGGTTTTCTTCTAGGGTTTTTATGGTTTTAGGTCTTACATTTAAGTCTTTAATCCATCTTGAGTTAATTTTTGTATAAGGTGTAAGGAAGTTTCAGTTTTCTGCATATGGCTAGCTAGTTTTCCCAACACCTTTTATTAAATAGGGAATCCTTTCCCATTGCTTGTTTTTGTCAGGTTTGTCAAATATCAGATTGTTGTAGATGTGTGGCATTATTTCTGAGGCCTCTATTATGTTCTATTGGTCTACATGTCTGTTTTGGTACCAGTACCATGCTGTTTTGGTTACTGTAGCCTTGTAGTATAGTTTGAAGTCAGGTAGCATAATGCCTCCAGCTTTGTTCTTTGTTCTTAGGATTGTCTTGGCTATATGGCTCTTTCTTGGTTCCATATGAAATTTGAAGTAGTTTTTTCTAGTTCTGTGAAAAAAGTCAGTGGCAGCTTGATGGGGATTGCATTGAATCCATAAATTACTTTGGGCATTATGGCCATTTTAATGATACTGATTCTTCCTATCCATGAGCATGGAATGTTTCTCCATTTCTTTGTGTCCTTTCTTATTTCCTTGAGTAGTGGTTTGTAGTTCTCCTTGAAGAGGTCCTTCACATCCCTTGGAAGTTGTATTCCTAGGTATTTTATTCTCCTTGTAGCAATTGTGAATGGGAGTTTACTCATGATTTGGCTCTCTATTCATGTCCTTTGCAGGGATATGGATGAAGCTGGAAACCATCATTCTCAGCAAACTAACACAGGAACAGAAAACCAAACACTGCATGTTCTCACTCATAAATGGGAGTTGAACAATGAGAACACATGAACACAGGGAGGGGAACATCACACACAGGGGCCTGTAAGGGGGTGGGGAGCTACAGGAGGGATAGCATTTGGAGAAATACCTAATGTAGATGACGGGTTGATGGGTGCAGCAAATCACCATGGCACATGCATACCTATGTAACAAACATGCACATTCTGCACATGCATCCCAGAACTTAAAGTATAATAATAATAAAAAAAGGCAGCTGAATCACTGAATTTAGAACTATCCATATTGAGGTTCTTGTATTCCAGCTTTTGCAAATACTTATACTCTTTCGTTAGAACTATTTTTCAGTCTAAGGCTAGACTTGAGAGATTATTTAAAATCTTTGTAGAACTACAATGCCAATTTTAAAAAAGAATGATCAACGGAGTGATTGTTAATGCTTTATTTGCTAGGGGAAAATATTTTTGATGGAAAACAATAGTATTAGTACAAATGTTTTAAATAACTTTTTAAAGAGACATACGCCACTCAGTTTCTCTAAATCATCTTTGTTAATCTGAAGAAGGTATGCCAAACTTTTTCACACTTATTACAGCAAATAAATTATTTTGAGCCAGCTCATATATGTGAAGAAATATTTTCTACATTTTGTGTATAGACTTTTGGCATATATGCTTACTTGACTTATCAAGGAGAAAAATCAAGTAAAAGACAGGTTCTTGACCAGGCACAGTGGCTCACTCTTGTAATCTCAGTGCTTTGGGAGGCCAAGGTACATGGATTGCTTGAGCCCAGGAGACCAGTCTGAGCAAGATAGTGAGACCTCTAGCTCTATGAAAACATTAAAAAAATTAGCCAGGCATGGTAGCATGTGTCTGTGGTGCCGGCTACTTAGGAGGCTGAGGTGGGAGGATCACTTGAGTCTGGGAGGTTGGGGTTACAGTAAGCTGTAATTGTACCACTGCATTCTGGTCTGGGTGAGCCTGTCTCAATAAGAAACAAAAGAAACGAAAAGAAAGTAGAAGAAAGAAAAGGAAGAAGACAGGCTCTTTGGACAGGACAGTGCTGTCCAAAGAGCAAATTTCTTCAAAGAGGAATTTTGGAGGAAGTGGGTCTATTCAGAACTTTCTCTTTATTCCACAAATACTCAGCATGTGTTTACCAGGTGCCAGTTCTCTGTATATCATCTGTACTAAGAACAACATGGTAAAAAAAACAGACACATTGTACCTGCCCAAAGGGACACAGTAATAAATCAGTTATTACGCTCAATAACAGAGACCTTTGGGGCTGTCACCAAGAGCTCTTCTTATACTTGTAGATATATAGTCAAACTCTTGGAAACTCAAATAATTATAATAGGGACAACTCTATGACCGTACCATGATGGCATATAGCAGGCAGAAGGACCCTGACCAACACAGCCCTCATGTTCTCCCTCAGCCCAACTAAACTTTAGACAAGTCTCTTCCTTATTTTAAGCTCCTAACCTCCCTTTTCTTAGAGCATTTATTTTAGAAAGCTTGTAATTGTAAGATCTTTCTCTGCCTTTTTGAAATGTAAATCTCCCAGTATCTTGCCAGTTTTATAACTTAGGGAAATCTTTCTCAAGGACCTGGGAGCCAAGTCTTTGAAATGTGATCATCGGAAAAGACAGTGTCCCTATCTCCCAGTCTCTGTGGGAGGGCAGGAGCCTAACTTACATGCTAATTAGCAATATACATGACCTAATCACACTGGCCAACCTCCCCACTAATGTCCTCTAGTAGGTTTCTAGGAGCTCACCCAGTGCTTAAATACTCTCCTGGCTTTTGTCTGAATGGAGTCAAGTTCAATCTCTTTGTTCTATTGCAACAGGCTTGAATTAACTCTTCTTTGTTTCACTTGTCCCATGCAATTTTTTTTTGACAATCTTAATCTTGTTTGAGCAGGGCCATGGAAGGGGAAGGTGGTTGGAGATACTCAAGCATAAGTAATGATTAAGCAAGGCCTGAAAATCAGTTACCTAGGCAAATGCTGATTAGGGGTAAGTGGAGGGTAGATGAGTTGCTGTTGCAGAGTTGGGTTGAGTTTGAAAGGCAAGAAGGGATAATAAACTAGGTAATTCTGTCACCATTAATTAGCCACCTTTAGCCTTTTTAGTAGTTCTGAGGAGGTTATTTCAAAAGAATCATCATTTTCTAAGCCCTGGGTCTTTCCTTCATAGCCGCATTTAAGCAGCATTGAGGACCATTTGCAATTACACAAGAAAGGAATTCTAGGATTTAAGGCAATAAAGTTCTTGTCCTTCTTAAAATTCTTATATAGGTCAAGCGGCTTTTAAACCAGATATACCCTAAACTGATCTGTGGAGTTTCCACGTGGGTACTGAGCTTTAGAAGAGTTCTGAGGCTCTGGCATCATTTAGAACTGACTCCTTTTAAATAGCCAGGATGCTATCTTGTAACACGCTACCAAAAAAACAGGGCAGTGCTTTGCCAGTAGATGTTTTTGCTGATCATTTTTACTTCCTGAGAAAAGGTACGAACATCCTTTTAAAGATATTTAAAATATATCCAGTACATAGGGACTGGGCGCGGTGGCTCACAACTATAATCCCAGCACTTTGAGAGGCCAAGGTGGGCGGATCACCTGAGGTCAGAAGTTTAAGACTAAAATATATCCAGTACACAAAAGTTAACTGATAACTTATCCAGCCCCTACTTGTATTCTGGAGGGACTTTCATTACAGGTGCTGTGATTAGTAAATACAGTTCTTTGCATATTTGTTTCCAAATGAATTACTCCAATTCCACCTCTCAATCATAAACACGAGAGCTGAGTGTAGTGTGGGAAAACACTGATATGAGAAATTGTGGAACAAGGAGGCTATGATTAACGTCACAGGTTAATTCACAGCATTTGGATTCTCAAAGATAGTCTACAGAGGAGGAGGAAGGGAATAATTTGGCAAGGCAGGTAGGAAATGAAACATCAATCCCTCTAAGCAAAGTAGTGTCATTGTCCTTCACAGCATCCCATCTCCCTGTATTGGTCCACAATTACAAGATTAATCAGCTGAGAGGCACGAAGATTTAGGTCACAGCATCAGTGTCTTCAGAGTTTTCCTTGAGAGTTCTTTTTAAGCTTTTAAATTTATAGTCTAATTTTCAAAGCAAAGAAATTATATGAACATTCAGATACCTCTGTAACTACGAGCAGCGATTAGAAAGGTGACGGTCCCTTCTAAAAATTTGTGAGATGTCTTTATTCCAAAGTTTTGGTGTTCCTAAGTCCACTCATTTCTTTTTGAGATGTGCATTGTTTTGTTTTGTTTTGCTTCTTGGATATCCATGCATTCATCCATCCATTCATTATCTCCATTTACTGAGGAATCATGATATTACTTGACTCATTTTATTTTATTCAATCCTCAAAACAACCTAGGAGATGGCTATAATCAGCAGTAGTTTACGAATATGAAAACAGAGGCTCAGAGGGATTAAATAACACATTTAAAGTCCTTGAGTTAATTAATAGGCAGAGGAGCTGGGATTAAAAGCCAGGTTTGATGATGTCTATGTTCTTAATCTCTGGTGTTGAATTTCTATACATATTTAAGTAATTATATCCCTTGATGTTTCACACACCAGATAAATCCGAAAGAAGAAAAATTAGACTTGCCTAATAATGGAAAAGTAGTTGTGATAATCATGCAATTCAATGTTGAAGAATGACGACATTTTTGAGCACTTACTCTAGCAAATTGGAAGCTGTATGTGTTACACAGAAGTGAATGACAGACACCCAAACAGCCTCCATACCAGTGTGAAGTGTATAAGGAAGTGCAGGACTGCATCTTCTGTTATACAAAGCACAGCATGTCTGCATTATTTTTTCGCTTTCTAATGAACTAAATTGAGATTTAACTCATATAGTTTAACTACTCTTAATTCTACTATCCCTACATAGAAACCTGTGTAAACTTCCCTTCTTTTAGAATTTTTCTGTCTTCTAATCAATTGTCTTATTTTTGATTATGTTTCTTTTTTTTCTCTGTAGTTAATTTCAAACTCGGAAATGAGAAGACCAAGTGAAAAGATTTGTATTTCTTTTGCCATTTCCCTTTTCTTCATTTGCTGCATCAACTGTCCTTACTGCCAACTTTCTGAGTTGAACTAAACATCAGGGTCTAGTTTCCTTCTTTGCCCTTTGGTTCTGACACCACCAAGTATTGTAACATACATCCTTTCTTTAGTTAGCTAAGGCAAAACTATGCAACATACAAGGTGTGCCATGGTCTATTTCCCACCTGAATCCCTCCCCACGCAGCCTGTATTGCTTGGCATTGCTGCTGCCTTCTAGCAATAGGAAGGTTGGAATTCCAGCTCTGGAACTGAACAGTTCTAGTTATATGACTTTGGATCTAATCAGCAGAAGCCTCAGTTTTCTTGTTTGTAAACTGGGAATAACAAGAGTGTATGCTTCACATACTTGCTGTGATGATGAAATAAAGTTAATGTTATCATAATGCCCACCTAACTTATCATGATCATTTAATAAATTTTATCTGCTATCACCACTGCCACCATCCAGCATTTGTCATCAACATCCTATAGATTTAACTCAACCCCTTTATCAGCCTAGGACTGCCTTTCCTGGTTCAGGCATCTGAGAGTTGCTCTGTTTTCTCACTGTTTCTGTCTCACTGCATTTAAAACTTGCCAGCATCTCATTGCTTCATAGGACTCAACTAATTCATGCTACTTTTGAAATGAAAAAAAAAAAAAAAAAAAAATGGCTGGAAGGTTGTTCCAGACAACCAGAAACTGGGAATTCAAACTGAGTGTGTGTTTGAGAGAGTAGCTCTACTTTTTGTCACTCACAATAGTTAATTGTATGTGCTAACTTAACTGGGCCACAGGATGCCCAGATATTTGATTAAACATTATATCTGGGTGTGCCTATGAGGGTGTTTCTGGAGGAGCTGAGCATTTGAATTAGTAGACTGAGTAAAGCAGATTGCTCTCCCCAGTGTGGGTGGACCTCATCCAATCTATTGAAGATCTAAATAGAATAGACGGCTGAATATGAAATAAGTCTCTCTCTCTGTCTGACTGTTATTGAGCTGAGACATTAGACTTCTCCTGCCTTCAGACTCAGACTTGAAGTGGAACTTACACCATTGGCTCTCCTAGTTCTCAGGCCTTTGGACTCAGACAGGAACTATATCACCATCTCTCTTGGGCTCCAGTTTGCCAATCAGCTGGAGAAATCTTAGATTTCTCAGCCTCCATGATTGTGTAAGCCATTTTTTTTTTTTAATAGTAAGTATCTCTCTCTCTCTCTCTTTTCTGTTTCTCTGGAAAACTCAGACTAAAATAAACCTCATAGGAGTGAGTTGTGATTAGAATTCTAGTTGATGGGGAAGATATTATTGAGTAGGTAGAATCACATCACTTAAAGGAGGGTTGGCCTTGCCTTAGTCAATTAAAAAAGCTAATTCAATCAAAGATGCCCAGATATTTAGTGAGTCTCAGATTCAGTATACAGGGAGGATTTTTAATTGCAATTCAGAATTCAACATTTACTCCAAAGTTTTAATTTACTGCATTGGATTGCTAGTCACAGAAAAGTAGCTACACAACCAACTGGAATCAATACTGGAATGAGGACCAGCTAACATAATAATTGAATATAATTTTGGTTTTAGCAATAATTCTGTGAATAAGGTGATACGTTGAAGTCTATTTAATCTTAGTGGTGGAGAAAAGGTGTTTTTTTAAAAACATAATTTCTGACACTTTCGATAGTTTGAATAGTTTCATAATTAAAAATTAAAGAAGAAATAATTATGCTTCCTGTGCAAGTCCCTAATGTCTCCAGTGAAAATGTCTGAGAATGCAATCCCGTGTCTTCCCAGAATAGTCACTTCTTTTTATCCTCTCAAAATTACATTATTTAATTACTGTACTTTTTAACCAAAATATTTTAAAACTAATTAGACACTGTTTTGTTTTAACTATTTTTCCAGATGTCTTCCTTGCTTACCAGCCAAATTTAGGAAGTGATGGCAAACAAGCTTGGCAGGAACTGCATGTTTAACTGTTTTATGGGCACTGTGTAATAACAATATTGTCATTTTAAATGTGCTTTACAATTCTCCTGGGTTTTTATATTCTCTGCACCATTTTCATTGCTGGTGATTCTTGCCTCTCTTGCTCATTTAAGCTGAGATCTCTTATTGCACCCAATCTCTTAAACCAAAGAGAATGTTTCTTTTGAACATTATTTACTTCAAAGTAAAAAATATCTACTTGTGTATTTTGAGACACATCTCAGGCACAGAAAAAAATTCTCTACTTTGAGGAGATGGATAATTCCTTACATTAATATTATAAGTGGGCAAATGAAAGTACAGGAGTTTAAATCCCAATTAAGATAATAAAACTAATGGTGGCTAACATCTATTGAGCACTTATTACATTGCAGGCTTTGGTCTGCATGCTTTATTATCTGTTTAATTCTTTTAATAACCTCATTATATGCACATCATTGCTATCCTCCTTTTAAAGAAGATAAGACTGAGGCACAGAGGGGTTCTGTAATTTGTCCACATTGGTGGATCAAGCAGAATCCAGTTTTTAGACTCAGTACTGGACTGACTGACTCACCAATATCATTTACTCCTCATTCTCACTTTAGAAAAACAAGGGCATGCTCCTAACTGCCAGTTGTGGTGCCTTTGGACTTAGGCTTGGCACCCTGTGCTGTGCTGACTTTTTTCAACGACTCCTGGATCTTTGGTCTTGTTGGACTTATTCATGGTGATGATTTATAGAGGAAATACTATACAAGGAGAAGAAAAGAAGTAAACCTCAAACATATGCAATAACATTTACTTTAAAAATACATGCCTGTTAAAATATGGGGTAGCTTTTCAATATTTCTTGTTTCTTTTTTCAGATCATCATTTTGATTGTGACCAAATTCAAAAAGGAGTCAAATTTTCTACCCTCTTAATGTAATAGTCAGTCTGGTGTTTTTCCCTGCAGTTGCAACAATAATGGTAAACTTTGGTTTATACAACAGGAGTGTTTTTGAAAGTTATCTGGAGACTGAATACCGAAAATATGATTTGAGGGTTATAAAGGGAAAAATGCTTTTATGAGAAACATCACTCACTGATGACTATGAGTTTATAACTTCCCAGATGGCTTTATCAAATCAGAGTACCCCTTGGAATTTGTGTGTCTTAGTGTGTGTGTATGTGTGTGCATGTATATGTATTTTTAAGTACATGCTAAGAAATGTTTTTCATTAATTATTTTGTGACCAACATTTCTAAGGTATAAGTTTGCACTACTGTAGCAGTTATAATATGAATGTGTATGATTTTTAAAGAATTAACCAAAACAGCTACAATTTAAAAAATTAGTATATGTGCCTATCACTGTCACTGGAAATTATAGGAATTGACCATTTTTCTCACTTGTTTTAATAGGAGAAAACTTTTCATATTTTTTTCTATTTATGAGTAAGAAGGTAATTCTTTGGAAAGTCAGATGATTGGAAAGGGGAGAGAGGTTAAAGGATAGTGTTTAGGAAACAAGGTAAAATCCATTATTTGACTGAAAACTCTCAGTCAGAGGTTTAACAATTTTGATAGTGTAGAATTTTTCCCATGGATTAAAAAATACATTTGTTGTGTTTAGACTGTCTAAACCTAGATTATTAGAGTATTTAGCAAAAGATACTTGGGATAGGCAGCTGAAAATAACAGAATTAGGTTTATTGAGAGTCATTTGAGAACCTTGAAGGATGAAGGATACGGCTAGCAAATCCCAGGAGGAAAATGACTGTTTTCCCCCTATAAAGTACATTTAATTCTGATGGTCCTTTGTGACCATTTTGAAACAATTCCCAGGCTCCCTGGAGACTGACAGTCCTGATAGCTTCATCTGGTAGTAGAGCAGTCTTGAAACCAGTTCTGCAAGGCCTAACAGCTTCGACAACTGAATAATTGAGTAGAAAAATCCATTATTGGAGGAATTTGATCTTCCTGCTATTTGCTTTCTCTAAAAGTTAAAAAAAAAGTCATATCATAGTTACAGACACAGTTTATTCTATTATCCAGGAGGAGCTTATTTCGGAGTTTCTACCAACTTGGGTAGATTTGAATTCCAGCACTTTAAGTCATAGAAACTTCAATATTAGATCATTGGGAGATGAAACTTATAATTACAAGAGAAGCAAAATGGAAAGATTTGAAAAATTTGCAGCCTGCCCATATAAAGATTAAAAAGATGTGTCTATACCACCATGGCACATGTATACCTACATAACAAACCTGCATGATCTGCACATATACCCCAGAACTTAAAGTATAATAAATAAATTTTAAAAAAGGAAAAAATAAATAAATAAAAAGGTGTGCTTAGTGAATGAACTAAGGTTGTGGCCAAGTGGCCATTCACTAAGGAGATGAGCAGAAGGGAGCCAGGTGCTATAGGACGATGGGAGAAAGACCATGAAGGCACTTCAGAGCTCTTTTAGGCTGCCCCTACTATCACAGGTCCAGAGCTCTAGAGGGGTGGAATAATCTTGGGGGAGAGGCCCAGGGTGTCCTCCCTGGTTTTGCTGCTTAGAGCTGCCTCAAGACTCTGTTCCCTGCATCTTGGTGCAGCACTCCACAGCCACCCTGGCCATAGCTCTGGAAGGATCAGGCAAGGCTTCTGGTGCAGCTCCAGAGGGTACAAGTAGTAAGCCTTGTCAGTTTCCATGTGGTGCCCAATCTGCAGACATGCAGAGTACATGAGCTGTGGGTCCATGGCAGTCTCCACCTAGATTTCAAAGAATGTCTGGGAAAGCCTGGGGACCAAGGCAGAAACCTGCTGCAGGTTCAGAGTTACCGCAGGGAAGTCCCCATCAGAACAATGCCTAGTGGAACTCTAGGAGTGGGATCATTCCTTAGACACCAGAACTGTAGAACTACCCGCTTGCGGGGTCAGTCTAAAAGAAAGAGCTGCAGGCACAAGACTCCAACCCATGAGAGCTACTGGGCAGAGTAAACTCAGCAAAGCCATAGAGGCTGGGCTGCCTGAGGCCTTGGGGGTGGCTCAACCCCTACCTCAGTGTGCCCAGGATGTGGGGCATAGAGTCAAAGGACTTTAAGACTTAATGTTGTTCTTGAGCTTAAGACTTAATGTTGTTTTCCATGTTGGGTTTTGAACTTGCTTGAGACTAGTTGCCTCTTTCTTCTTACCTATTCCTCCCTTTTGGAATGGGAATATCTCTCCTATGCCTGTCCCACCACTGTATTTAGGAAGTAAATAACTTGTTTTGATTTCACAGATTCACAGATGGAGGAATTTTTGCCTCAGGATGAATCACGCCTTGAATTTCACCCATAACTGATTTAGATGAGACTTTGGACTTTGAGGTTTTGAGTTGATGCTAGAACAAGTTAAGACTTGTGGGGCTATTGGGATAAAATGAATATATTTTGCATTTTGAGGAGAACAAGAATTTTGAGGACCAGGGGTGCAATGCTGTGGTTTAAACCCAGCCTGGACAACACAGTGAGACCCTATCTCTACAAAAAATAAATTTAAAAAGTTAGACAGGTTTGCTGGCACCTGTAGTCCCAGCTACTTAGAAGGCTAAGGTGGGAGAACTGCTTGGGCTTGGGAGGTCAAAGCTGCAGTGAGCTGTGATTGTGTCACTGTACTCCAGCCAGGGCAACAAAGCAAGACCATGTCTCAAAAAGAAAGAAAAAAGAAAGAAAGAAAACTTAATCCTCATTGTAACAGTGTTGAGAGGTGGAAACTTTTAAGAGGCAATTAGGTCATGATGGCTCTGGCCTCATCAATAGATTAATAGTGTTATCTTAGGAGCAGGTTACTTGTCATGGGAGTGGGTTCCTGATGAAATGGATGAGTTCAGCCCCTTTTCCTTCTTGCTCTTTAGTATTCTCTTGCCCTTCCACCTTCTGCCATGGGATGACACAGCAAGAAGGTCCTCATTAAACGCTAGCACCATGCTCTTGGACTTTCAGCCTTCAGAAACCTGAGCCAAATACATTTCTGTTTAAGATATATTACCCAGTCTGTAGTATTCTGTATGTAGACATAAAATAAACTAAGACAGCTTTCAACCTATTTCAGTGATTGATTTGAATGAAACACTTCTACTGACATAATGCTGAAGACTCCATTGATTCTGTGTCCTTGAGGTTTAATTATGGGGAACTTTACCACTTAGCCTTCCTCTGTAATCACTACTGAAAAGAAACCTAGTTGCTGGTCATCTTATATGCAGAAGTTACAGGACATGTGCATACACATGACAAGTAAGGAACTCTGAGCAAAGCAGTTTTTCAGAATCTTCTAGCTCCCATCCTCTCCACTGGTTGCCTTGTCTTGCTTATATAAGTTCCACCTTCAGGGGAAGGCAAAAGAGAAGAACCTGGGTCCTTCACAAAGACGAACTGCCTATAGAAAATAAATTGCTGGCTGGGCACAGTGGCTCATGCCTATAATTCCAGCAGTTTGGGAGGCCGAGGCGGGTGGTTTTCTTGAGGTCAGGAGTTTTAGACCAATCTGGTCAACATGGCGAAACCCTGTCTCTACCAAAAATAAAAAAATTAGCCAGGCATGGTGGTGCACACCTGTAATCCCAGCTACTTGGGAGGCTGAGGCAGGAGAATTGCTTGAACTCAGGAAGTGGAGGTTGCAGTGAGCCAAGATCACACCACTGCACTCCAGCCTGGGTGACAGAGCAAGGCTGTCTCAAAAAAAAAAAAGAAAAAGAAAATAAATTGCTGATGGAAATGTTTGTGTGTTTTGAAGGTGCTGATATTTTGAAAGTCAACCATTAAACCATTATGTGACTCAGGGACTCTGTCTGGGTAGGTTCCACCTTGCTGAAGATGGAGTGAGCATATGAATGTGGGGAACCATGGAACAAAGCATAGGAAAAGCTGTGATTCCAGGTCATGTGGACTACAGCCAGCTCCAAGTTTTGGCAGGGAGAAAGTGTGGTGAGGACCAGGACTGGCTGGTGCTTGGGGCATTCTAACTGGAACTAGGAGTCAAGCAGGCTGAGTTTGTGGTTGGTGCCTTTGTTATGAAGAGGGAGAGCAGTACCAGAGCCAGCTGTGGGCAATAAAATATCCAAAACCTGATTCCAGCTCTTTGTGTGGCTGGCTACTCTGGCCTTTCACATTTTGGCCCAAATGCTACTCATCAGAGAGGGCTTCCCTGACCACCCTATCTAGAAACCCCTCTCCCCTATGTCTGTCTCATCATTCTGTTTAATTTAATTCAGAGCACTTGTCACTATCTATAATATATGCTTCATGATTTAAGCACCTTATAGATTCTGTTCACTGCTATACTTAATGTTGCTATATCTCTAGTACCTAGAACACATTTGGCACGTGGAGTTACTCAATACATTTAGTTGAAAGGACAAAATAGAGATAAATTTGAATCTTAAAAAAAACTCTCATAAGAGTTAAGAGATATAGTTTAGTCACTAAAGGGAGAGAGGAAGAGTGTTAATTTAAACTATCCTCTCTCCTGAATTCCTGTCTCCACTCCTCTCTTCATCTTCCAGCAGATTCTGTTATTTCTCCCAGAAGAACAAGCCCTTTATGAAACATCTCTGTGGCATAAAGAGAGATATTACTCATGATTTATTTAATGCTGTAATTAAATAAATTGGGGATGGAAAAAGGCTGAGAACCTCTGGCTTAATGGAAAGAGCATTAGGAAGGAGTTTAAGAACTGGCTCCACTGCCAGCAAACGGAGATCTTGGGCAATTAATTGGTTTACTCTTCTGTCAAATCTGTATAATGGTGCCCAGCTCACAGACTTTAGTGAGCTTAGATGAGACATTACATATGAACACCCTCATCATAGTGCCTGGTCCAAAGCAGCCAGTTATTACCTCTTAGCTGGATATATATGCATAATCTTGTTTAGCTACATCACCTCTATGCACCTCAGTCTCCTTATTTATAGAAGTGGTGACTCCAAATCACAGGTATGCATGAAGAATGAATGGAATAACAGTACATCCCCTTATGGGCCATAGGGTGCTGTTTAAGCATGAATATCTTTATCCTTGGCTTTTCCAGGAGCTCAGTGACTAATTCTGTCTCTGGTGCCTCTAAAATTTTTGCCAGCAAATAGAGGATTGTATCTGCATAATCTACTTCTTTACTCTGAGGATAAAATGAGATAATAGTTTGGAAAGACATTTTGTAAAAGTGAAAAGTATCATGAAACATGAGGTTTTTTTGTCATTATCATCAACAACTTCAAAATAATGGCCCCCAATGACTCTGTAACAGCAAAATTGAACAGTAAAGATTCTATTAGAACCTGAATGACAATAATCTTCAGACATAGAGATTAGCTCAGTGATATGGAAAGTATATAGAATTAATTCCCTTTCCTTTTGCTCCTGAAGGTTTGATTCTCCACAGAGCAGAGCTCTGTATCTCAATAAATATAGATAGAAAAGATGACAGATTAACTCTCGAGAAGTAGCCAGCTCAGAAAATATTCAATAGTGAAGTACTGTTAATATGGTAAAGTGTTAGCAATTCTGCTACTATGAGTTCACGTATCTTCCTGTCCCTCACCCCTTGACATGTTTTTGGGGTACCCCAGGTTATAGTACCAATGGTTTAACACAAAATAAAAGTGTGGTGAAGAGGATTGGGTGAGTTTCCATACACAGACATCAGCCCATGACCAATGAGCCATACTTCCTCATCTGAGGCTTCTAGTGTAGGAAGGGGAGTCTACAAGGCTGGTCAGGGACCAGAGTTGAGGGGCCAGGGAAGTCCTTACTAATGTCTGGGGATAAGAAGTCTAGGGCTTTTACAAAGTTTTAAGTCAGCACAACTCAGTACTGCCTGTCTGGCAGGACCTTGGTGGTTACTGGCCTCATTAACCATTGCTGATGTTTGGTTAGTAAAAGCACTTTGGCTGATTAGATGGGAAAACAAGAGAGATCATGTACCTGCACCCCACTGCAAAACTGCTTCCATGGAAAGAAGCCTTATTGAGGTCCTCCTGTGATGCTTCCCTAATACCTGGCATCTATCTATATCACAGACCTTCCTCATTGTATTGAAGTGTGAAATTTCTGATATGTCAGTAATCTCTATGTGGTTTATTCTCATATCCTTGGTGCTATGTGTAATCTCTGGTTTATAAAAGGTGCTCACAAAATGGTAATTGAGGACTTAATGATTAAAACACCAAAAGCAATGGCAACAAAAGCCAAAATAGACAAATGGGATCTAATTAAACTTAAGAGCTTCTGCACAGCAAAAGAAACTATCCTTAGAGTGAACTGACAACCAAGAGAATGGGAAAAATTTTTTGCAAGTTACCCATCTAACAAAAGGCTAATAACCAGAATCTGCAAAGAACTTAAACAAATTTACAAGAAAAAACAAACAACCCCATCAAAACGTGGGTGAAGAATATGAACAGACACTTCTCAAAAGAAGACATGTATGCAGCCAACAAACATATGAAAAAAAGCTTATCATCACTGGTCATTATAGAAATGCAAATCAAAACCACAATGAGATACCATCTCAAGCCAGTTAGAATGGTGATCATTAAAAAATTAGGAGACAACAGATGCTGGAGAGGATGTGGAAAAATAGAATGCTTTCACACTGTTGGTGAAAGTGTAAATTAGTTCAACAATTGTGGAAGACAGTGTGGCGATCCCTCAAGGATTTAGGAATAGAAATACTATTTGACCCAGCAATCCCATTACTGAGTATATACCCCAAGGATGATAAATCTATCTATTATAAAGACACATGCACACATATGTTTATTGTGGCACTGTTTACAATAGCAAAGACTTAGAACCAACCCAAATGTCCATCAGTGATAGACTGGATAAAAAAAATGTGGCACATATATACCATGGAATACTGTGCAGCTATAAAAAAGGATGAGTTCATCCCTTTGCAAGGACATGGATGAAGCTGGAAACCATCATTCTTAGCAAATTGACACAAGAACAGAAAACCAAATACCACATATTCTCACTCATAAGTGGGTGTTGAACAACGAGAACACATGGACACAGGGCGGGGAACATCACACACTGGGGCCTGTCATCAGGTGGGGAGGGGGTTAGGGGAGGGATAGAAAGGGGTAGGGGGATTGGGGAGGGATAACATTAGGAGAAATACCTAATGTAGATGATGGGGTGATGGATGCAGCAAACTACCATGGCACGTATATACCTATGTAACAAACCTGCACGATCTGCACATGTACCCCAGAACTTAAAGTATAATAATAAATAATAAATAATTCACTAACACTGACATCACTGCTGTGCCCTTTTGCAGATGTGATAGTAGCTATTTCTCCAACAAAGCATTAGCTATTAAAAAAAAAAGGAAATGCTAATTGAATGAATGAGGAAGAGAAGGACTAAATATGTGATGGCTTCTTCCATCCTCAAAGTCTAATGCTGCTACCTATAAGGAGAGGATGGAGAATGTGTTGACTAATCGAGGACCATTTGACATCATGATTCTGTTCTATTACTTCTACCCCAAATACAGCCAATTCAACAACCTCAATTTTGCTTACAAGAAAAAGTTATCTCCAAAATGGAACTTGAAAGCCAAGTTAATCCCAATGAAAATGAAAAGGAAGTAAATAAAAGATACTTCCATGATGGAAACAGATGAACAATGCTGATGACAGTATTATTCTACATTTATATGTTTATAAATTATATAAACTAGTAGAAATCAACCTACAAGAATAACCTTCACTTATTAGGTCACTAATTCTCAACTTGTGATCGTTCAGATGTGAGGCAGAGTAATGTTTTCTCTATTATCTGTAAAAATAATAAGTGAGTTCAGTTGTGAGAATATTTGCCTGTTTAAGAAAAGCACAGCTTTCATTTTGTTTAGAAGCATTCATAAGAGGGGACTTTTAAAAATTCATGGAAAATGGAATTAAGAGATAAAAACTAAAAATGTAAACTTTATGTCTGCATCATAAGCTCCATCAAAGTCAAGACAATTTTGTAAGCAATGATACCTGTCGTTTAGTCCATCCCTAAAGAACTGAGGGAATTCTGGGACTTTAACCTTGTCAATGCAATCCTTTTTACATTACTAACTAAAGAAAAATGATTTTAGATTCAAAAATCAAAAGAAGTCAGAAGGAGTCTAATCAAGACTATAAGGTGGATGTATAATGGTATCCCTTTGAAACTCCTGCAGAATTGCCTTTGTTTGATAAAAGGAATGAGCAAGAGCATTGTTTTGAGTAGAGAAGGACTCTGATGAAGCTTTCTCAGGTGTTTTTCTGCTAAAGCTTTGGCTAACTTTCTCAAAACATTCTTACAAACAGATGTTATTGTTCTCTGGCCTTTCAGAAAGTCAATAAGCAAAATGCCTTGAGCATCTCGAAAAACTCTGGCCATGAAGTTTCCTCTTCACTGCTCTGATTTTACTTTGACTGGACCACTGCCACCTCTTGGTAGCCACCGCTTTGATTGTGCTTTGTCTTCAAGATCATACTGTAAAGCCATGTTTCACCCCTGTTATAATTTTTTGAAGAAATACTTCAGGATCTTGATTCTATGTATTGAAAATTTCCATTGAAAGCTGTGCTCTTGTCTGCAGCTAATCTGGGAACAATGGTTTTGACATCCATTGAGGGGAAAGTTTGTTCAATTTTAGTTTTTCAGTCAGAATTGTAGGAACTGAACCACTTGAGATGTCTGTGGTATTGGCTATTGTTTGTGCTGTTAGTTGCTAGTCTCTTTCAATTAAGGCACAAGCAGTATTAATTTTGTCCTTGAAAATTGATCTGGAAGGTCTGCTGCTATGGGCTTTATATTCAATATCATCTTGTTCCTTCTTAAAATAAGTTACCCATTTGAAAATGACTGATTTATTTGAGGCGTTGTCCCCATAAACTTTATGTAAAACAGAAATAATTTCACCATTCTTCTACCCAAGCTTAACCATAATTTTGATATTTGTTCTTGCTTCAATTTCAGCAGAATTCATGTTGCTCTGATAGGGGCATTTTCCAAATTGATGTCTTATCCATCTTAGTGACTCAAACTAGACCCTGTTTAGATATGTTATATTCATGTTAGTATGAGTTTATATTGGGGTAAAAAACTGAAATCCATGCCTAGCTTTTTCATAATTCATATTTTCCATGAACTTTTTGAAGTTCCCTTACATATAAGCAAAGGGTGTAATTACAATGTTAGGAGAAGCCAGCAATGTCATTATACAAAGCAATTGTATATATTGATTGAAATAGGAAAATTCCAGCCAAAATATTGGCAAAGATAATTCTAGTTCCTTTAAAATACATTCCAATTAGGACTTCAATTAATAAGGATTATACTTCCTCTGAATAAATGAACGTAATCACATTCCCCTTCCCCCACCATGTCAATAGAGGCAGACTATATTTGTCTATTTGTATGGTGGAGTAAAATAGAGCTGTATAATCTAATTAGAACAATAAGCATTTAATTCCTTCTGGTATGACTATATTATCAGCAGCCTGCCAACTAGCTTTAATCAAAGGGATCAATTTACAGATGCATCTGCTAGTCTTAGCTAAAGCACTTAATGATTCAGTTATACTAAAGCTTGAGATATAAAGAGTAAATAGAAACTTTATTTTGTAGTTAACTCTAAAGGTAGCTTTAAATGAATATTCATAAAAAGAATGACTGAAATGAGTTAAGTAGTATGCAAAAGAAAGAACAGTTATTCCAAAAAAATTTTAAATGGAAAGTAATGCCTTAACATGCTATGTATACAAACTAATAAAATAATGTTACTTCCATTAAGCAAAATATTATTGTTGTTACATCATTATGTGTCCATTTATTATTCTATATATATATGACAGAAACAGATACAGCATAAATTTATTTGGAGGGCTGATGATTACAGCTGATTTCATTGGGAAAGAACAGAAGAGGTAATGTTTATGAGTTCCTGTAGTTCAAAAAACATTTATTCAGCACACAGATATGGGTCAAATGTTGGAATTAATATTGGGGATAAAATGGATGAACAAAAATGAGTCACTGATTCCCTAAATGAGCTCATGGTCACTTGGGGAGAACGAACATGTAAACAGATAATGATTTAGAGCTCATTAGTCACTGCAATGAAGAGTGCAGAGACCTAGCTGCACATTTTCTGGCAATGAACGTGAGATGAAAGCTGGCCAAGCCAAGGAATAGAAATCTTAAGTTGTATTATGAGGTATCTGAATGTAACCTCCACCCTATGCCAGTAGATCCTATGACTACTAAGGCGGGTATGACGTGTATGGAAGAGTTTTCTGTTTACTAGCTACGTTTTGTTATTCATGTGCTTTTAACACATCTCAAAACACACAAATAGACCTGAACAGAGGGGTTTTAATTTCCTAGTAATTCGATAAGATACAGAAAGATGCAGGAATACTGTTTTTATCTCTACTTCAACTTGGATATGAAGAGCTGAAAAAGTGATCATTTAGACTTGTTAACCGTCAATAAATCATACTAAGAGATTTATACAAATCTTCACAAATGGAGGAAAGTATTTGAAGAAGATGTTTCTGCTTCTGAGGAAGACTTGTGTGATTTGTCTCAACAAATAAATTCTCTCTATTTAGACATGTCTTGGACTGAACTTGAGTTCACAGGGAAGCTCTTCATTGGTGCCTTTTAATAAACACATCTTTAGGAGCCATGAGAAGGTCTGAGGCAGGGCGACTGCATCCCATGTGATAAAAATTAAAAGAGTGACAGGAAGTATGGGCACTACCATAGCATCTGGACAGAGAGCGCTTGCCTCCAGTGACAGGGAAGCCTATGAAGGGCTTGCTCCAGATTATCTGCTGGACCATCAGATACACAACCCTTCCCATGGTTTGAAGTTATCTCCATGCGTGCTTGCAGAAGGGGCCCTTGGATGGAGTATTCCATTCAGAAACTATTAGAAACTTTCAGCTTTATCAAAGATGTTCACATTACCCAGCATTCAAGAATTCTGATTCTTCACATGACTGAGAATCTAATGATATGCCTCAAGCCAGGCGGTTACTTGTTACAATGTTATACATACAATATATTAATTACACAATAAAATTTCTGTTTTCACTCTTTACATTTCATTATTCCTTCTTATGTCCCAATCAGTTTCTGTGCTAGTAACTGTAAAGAGAGAAATGATCCTGATCAACACAAAGCTTATAGGGAAGACAGACCTTTTCTCTCTCAAGTTATAAAAATAATTAGAAAATTTTAATTGTGCTAAGTGTTTTCAAAGGAGAGGTGCAGAGGGTTATGAGAGCACCTATCTAGGATTTATTAATTTGAGGGAAGTCTTCCTTGATGTTTAGGCAGAGATCTGAAGAATGGCTAGGTGGGGTAGGGTCAGGGAGTGGCCAGGCACAGAAAATATCCCATGGAACGGTGCCTGCCACACAGTAGGCTCTCAGTAAACATTTGTTTAATTAAGCATGTAACAGCACATGCTGCTTAGCCTTTTCCCAAAGTTGATGAGGTTGCCCTGCAACCTTCGAGGTTATGATTGTAGTTTTTGCTGCTGGAAGCTCTGTTGTGAGTTCCACGGCATCTTCAAAGAGAAGCTTCCCTTTATTATGAGGGGACAGCATGGAAGTTCATTGAGAACTGCTTCATACTACTAAGAATCAATTTCTAAGGAATCATGTCACCAGAACAACTCAACCTCAGGAATTAGGCAAGAGATTTCTAAAGTTCCCCAGAAACTGGAAGCTTACAAGAAGTTACAACACTGGGTAGGAATTTAGGCATATGTAATATAGATAACAGGTCCAACGGCAGTCCAGAACTGTGCTGAATGATCCATATTAAATATAGGCCAAAATATAAGACCCCTCCCCCCTACAAAGAGTATATCTTTGTTTCCAGTTTTATTTACAAAAGCAATTATGAAATAGTTGTTAGGAAGTCAAGGATTTTCTGTATTAGTTTGTTATACTGTATATGAGAAGGCTTGAAATAGAAAAACATAACAAAATGACTTTTCTGTAGGTTAAATGACTCCTCTTACCTTCACATCACATTTTATGAGTTTCAGTTTTCCTGAATAATAAGTGAGGCAGTGGCTTGTGTAATAATGACTGTGCTCTTAGTATGCTTTTCTAACTATCAAAACAATAATTAACATGTACACCTAATAGTCCACCATTGCCATCTGAAGTTTTTGATTCCTTGAGTGACAGAGTAATATATAGAACATTTTGCAAAGTCAGTAACAGCATCCTTGTGAAAAGCAGTCAGCTTTTAAAATTTTCAAACTGGGTTTTGAAGCACCAATTCCCTGGTAGACCATTAGGAGTCCTCTCACTCCCCTTTACAGCAATTCTCAAAATGGAACTGGTTATCGTTGCTGCACCTAGTGCATCTGCACCCTTCTGTTGGCACATGAAGATGATGAGTACAAAAATGAGTTTGGCATTGGGAAAGGTGGGATGTGGCAGCACGAGGAGGAATAAGATTGTGATTCTTCAAGGATCATGTCTGGCTCCAGAGACATCTGACATGATAGCTCCAGTGAACACAATGGGGACAAGGAACCGTAAGTTATTATTTGAGACAGAGTCTCACTCTGTTGCCCAGGCTGGAGTGCAGTGGCTCGGTCATGGCTCACTGTAGCATCGACCTCCCTGGCTCAAGCGATCCTCCCACCTCAGCCTGCTGAGTAGCTGGGACCACAGGTGTGTACTACCATTCCCTGCTAGTTTTTAAAATTTTTTTGTAGAGACGGGAATCTCTTTATGTTTCCCAGGCTGGTCTTGAACTCCTGGGCTCAAGCAATCCTCTTGCATTCACCTCCCAAAGTGCTGACATTATAGGCATGAGCAACTGTATCTGGCCTACCATGAGTACTTTTTATCTCACTATCTCTAGGGCCCATAATAGAGCTTGGCATGTGAGCATTTATTGACTCAATGAATAAATTTTTTGAGCAAGGTCATGGAGAAGCAATAGGAGCTCTCAGGGGAAGGTGACTGAACTAGCAGGAAAAGCAGACCATGGTGCTGTTACAATCTGCCATCATGTCACCCAGATAACTTTCTTGTTGATAATTGCTAAATGTTTAATTTCTAGTAAATATTTTAAAACATTTTACTTTATAATTTATAAGTTCTGCTTCATACTACTATTAAATCAGATTTTATTACTCCTCTGCTTAAAACCTTCAGGACTCCCAAATGCCTATGGATAAAGTCTACACACCTTGACAGAGTTTATGAGGGCTTCTATGATCCAGGACCTACCTATTTCTCCAACTGGTCATTCTCCCAGTGACTGGACTCTTTGGCTAAACTTAGCTACTTGTAGTTTCCACAATTGGGCCATTTCATGGTACTCTAGGCTGCCTTTGCACCAATCTCCTTTGCCTTCTTTCCCTTGCCACGGAGGTGAACATGCACTTGTCTTAGAATACAACTTTGGAAATGTCTCTAACCTCATCTTTACACTCTGTACATCCTTCCATCATGGCACCCATAATACACCATTGCATTTGTTGGTTTACACAGATATCTCTTCTTACATTCATTTCTGTAGCTCAAGCACATATCATAGTGCCAGTAACACGATAAATGCTCAATAAAAACAGGCTAAAGGAATGAATGAATAACTCAATGAGCATTTTTCTCTTTATTATTTTTGGCATCACAATGGGAGGAATTTTTCTTTGTCTCTTTGCTTCTCACTCATACACAATGTTTGTATTTTATGCCTCTGAAATGGAGAAAAATGATAAATAATCTTTCAACAGGGACATTTGGAAGAAGAGTCTTTTCAACATTTCATAGGCTCCTAGAAATCTCTACTGACTTTTCCAGTAGTCTTCCAGCATTCGACTTACTGGGGGCCTACAGACTGTGTTAATGTGCTTTGCCAGAAGGGGCTTTATAAAACATTTGCATGGTGTTGCATACAGAAGACACACAACTGTTTATTGAGTCAATCATTTTTAAAAAGTCACTGCACCATCTGTTGTGGCTGCCTTCTACAAAAAATGCAGTGTGTAGACAATGCTAATTTTGAAATATGAAAGATGTTTTCACCCACTAGAAATCTTTAAAAAATATATAAAGCAAATTGATTTTTTTAAAAAAATCCAATACCTTGCCAACTTTTAAGAAAGGGGATCTGTGTAAGGTGAGAGGTAATAGAAAAAAAATGTATTTTATTTTAAGTGTTCTCAGCTTCTTATTTTGTAATGCTTTGAACAATCAATTATCTTTTTAAACAGTAAGCATACTTCATAGACTGTAAGCTCTTTGTTCAAAAATATGGAGGAAAAATTAAAGATGTGCACACAGACGATGTCAGAGAGAAGAAATTTGTAGGTGGAAGGAACAGGTGAAATCTAATAGCTGTTTTTAAGCACACTAAAATGGGAGAAGCTGATATATAAGAAGAAACAATGATCTATCATCTCCAACTTGCTTTCTCAACCATCCTTAGCTCCTCTTTCTCTTACTCCAGTAGAACTGCCCCATCCTTAAATTTACCTTAGGCTCAAATTCCAACACATTTTCTTTTATTTCCTCCTTCTAAATGAACATAAGTGATTTTTATTTTCATGGTTCACCTCCCCACAATTTATGGATGTTCTGATATCCTAATTCAGATTTTTATTCTATTCATTTTTCACATAATTCTCAATTGACTGACCCTCTTCAACTGTAATTACTACCATGAAAGTTTTGAATATCATTAAACTTTTCTCACTGACTGCATTAACTTTAAGGTAATTTGATTAATTAAGCAAGCCACTGGTAGCTGCAGATTTAACATCTTGGAGAATTTGTGCATTATCAGTATTTTGCAGCAACTAGATTTAAAAGATAAATGAAATCCTCGGGGACAATATTTTTAAAAAGGTTGTTGTTTCCCTGCATGATTTTAAGTAATTTTGTTAAGCTTTCAAAAGTGCATTCTAAAGCATTTGCCCCAGAATTACAAACAGAGCATTCCTCTGCATTCCCCTGTAGTCTTGGTTGAATAACTTTTCATTTCTGTGAAGCATATATATTTCCAGGGCTCAGCCAAAGGTTCTTCACTTGGGAAAACACAATGACTTAGAGGCAGAAAAAATTATCAACTAATAAACTGTAGGACAATATAGCCTGCCAAAATCCTTACCATGCAAAGGCTTCTGTTCTCTTCAACATTTATTGGGGACAAGGCTCTGTGTGTGTGTGTGTGTGTGTGTGTGTCTGTGTGTGTGTGTCTGTGTGTGTGTTTTCAGTGCCTTATTCCACTTTCATCATTAGCTGCATTATAGTCAAAGAAAGTGGCTGTGAATAAAAATGATGGAGGGAATGATGGCAAATCCTGAAGAGCCCTGTGCAGATGTTGACAAAAATAATACTTGCTGATGGTAAATGTCAAACTTTCTCTTTCAAGGATCAAAGAATTGGTTAAAATGAGGGTTTCTTGAGTCGAGTCTTTTTAGCCCTTGGCATACCTCTAGGCAAATTGGCCCTTGTGGGAGTCACCAGGTACCACAAAAGGCTGTGACAGGCCCATGCACAGTGGAGCTAGAGGGCAGACAGTTGGAGGAGGAAAAGGAGGACAGGTGGAAGATTATGTAAGAGTGCTGGGAGTAGGGAGAAGGACAGAGGACACAAAGGGTGAAAAGTGTCAATCATGGCAGAGAACCACAAGGTGTAGGTGCCATGGAGGGACTGCAGTGTAACTGAATACTACCCTTAATGAATGTACATGAGGCTTCAGTATAAACATAAAACATATGTAAACATAAAACAAAAAAAAAAATCTACAAATGCTGCCTATCTTGGTTTTCAGTGGATTTAAACAGTTCTTAGTTGAGTTCACTGAACTACTATGCTGACTTCTGTTTACTCTGTAGACCACCACGACTAATAAGTTCTTTCTCTTAAGGACTATTGCCCACTGATTCCTTTAGTTTGATGACTTCTGGGTTTTTCCACTTTTTTGAAGTGGTAATATGAGCATTTTTTTCTTAACAAAATGCATTCTTTCTAACAATTCAAGATTCTACACTAAGAACTGAGTGAGACTTTCTTCATTTGGTAGTCTTCCAGTTTGACATACAACAACTGAAATCTAAAAAAAAAGTCTTAAAAAAAACTGGTCTACTCTTGGAGAGTAGCTTATTAGTTGGTTACATTTAGATGACATTTTAGTTAATATCTAGGAAATGGAATGAAATCATGGTAAAACTTCTCTAATATGATGAAGCAAGTGATCTCTGTTTTCTATTTGCTGCTTGACTGAAGGGGAACATGGATGTTCACAATGTTTTGGTTTGGACAAGTCTATTTTGACAGTATTTTAAAATCTCATCTATTCAGATACTTTCTGAAATGTCTCCAGAAGTGCCAGACCAGGTACTCTGTGATTTTAAGTTTTATTAAAAAATAATACATACTAAATGCAAAAATCCTTAGCAAAATATTAGCAAACTGATTCAAATAATATATTAAAAAGATAATACATTATAATAACCATATAGGGCTTATTTCAGGAATGCAACATTGGCATAACATTTAAAATTAGTGTCATTCACCATATTAACATACTAAAAAAGAAATATGATAATCTCAGTGGATGCAGAAAAGGCATTTGACAAAATTCAACACCCATTCAAAAACACATACTAATAAAATAGAAACAGAAGGAAACTTACTTAACCTAGTAAAGAGTATCTAACATTATATCCAATGGTGAGATACCGATACTTTCCCCCCCTATAATCAGGAAAACAAGGAATGTCTACACTTAATACTCATATTCAACATTTTCCTGGAGATCCCAGTCTGTGCAATAAGGCAAGAAAAATAAATAAAAGGCAAACAGATAGAAAAGAAAGAGAAAGACTGTTTCTATTTACAAATGACATAATTATTTAAGTAGAAAATACTGAAGAACTCTAAATATAAGTATTAGAATTCATAAGTGAATTTAGCAAGTTGGCAAGATATACGATCCACAAACAAAAAAGAAGAGCACTTCTGTATACCAGCAGCAAACAATTGGAAAATAAAGTTACACAACAATTTTATTAATAATAGTGTTGAAAAACAAAGCTTTTAAAAAAAGAACTTGAAAAAAGGAGTAAATTTTTAAAAAATGCACAAATATCTCCACTAAAAACTACAAGATATTGCTGACAGAAATTCAAGAACACTAAATAAATGAGGTGATATGCCAAATTCTTGAATTGGAAGATTTAGTACAGTTATCGGTTTTCCTGAAATCAGTCATATATTCACTCCAATCCTAATAATAATACTATAAAGACTTTCTGATAAAAATGAGTAAGCTTATTTTTAAAAGTATATAAAAATGAAAAGCAGCTAGACTATCCAAAGTCATAAGAAGAAAGTTAAAAGATTTTAGAACTTGAATTTAATATCTATTATCAAGCTACATCAATCAAGACAATATGCTACTGGTATAAGAATAGATGAATTGATCAATGAGACACAATAGAGAGCTGAGATACAAACCCACATACATATGGTTATATACTGTTTTGACAGACATGCCAAAATAATTCAATGGGAAAAGAAAGTGTTTTCAACCAATAGTGCTAGAATGACTGGATATCTATATGGAAAAAGTAAACATCACCATATACAAAAGTTAATTTGAGATACATTATAGACTTGCATGTAAAAGGTAAAACAATAAAGCTACAAAAGTACATAGGAAAACACATTCACAACCTAAGGGCAGGAAAGGTTTCTTAGACGGGAAAGGTTTCTTAGACAGAAATATAAAGAAAATATAAATATAAAATAAGAAATTGATAAATTAATCCACCCTAAAATTAAAAAACTCTGTTCTTCAAACTACACTATTAAGATAATAACGATAATATATCTTTTGTTAGATATATGTTTTGAAAATATTTTCTCCTATTTTCTCTTTATAAAGAGGCCAGTCATATAATAGGAGAAAATATTTCCAAAACATGTATCTAACAAAAACTTGTACCCAGAAAACGTAAAAATATGCTTGGAAAAAAAAATCAATAAAAATGTGAACAAACCTTCACAAAAGAAGATGTCTGAATGGGCAATAAAAACATAAAAAAGTGTTTAACATGGTTCATCTTTGAGGATTTTAAAACAACACAGTGAAATATCACTACACATTCTCAGAATGGCTAAAATTAAATAGACTGGACAATACCAAATTTTGGCAAAGATGTAGGGCAACTGGAACTCTCATACACTGCTGAGAGGAGTGTAACATGGATCAATCACTTTGGAAAACATTCTAGAAGTTTCTTATAAAACTAAATATACAGCCACCCTGCAATCTAGTAATACAATTCCTAGCTTCTTACTATAGGGAAATGGAACAAATCCACAAAAGACTTGTTCCAAGGATGTTCATAGCAGCATTACTAATAATATTTATACACTGAAAATAACCTAAATGTCCATCAGCAAGAGAATGGATTAAAAATGGTACATTCATAAATTGGACTATTACTCAAGATAAAATAATTATGATACATGCAACAACATAAATGTATCTAAAAAATTATGCTGAGTAAAAGAAGCATTACATAAAAGAGGACTAGTCAATGTATATGGAGTTTTAGAGCAGGCAAATTTAATCTATAGTGGAAAAAATCAACATTAGTTGCTGAGGGTAGGGGTGGGGATTGACTGCAACAAGTATGAGGAATTTTCTGTGGTGACAGAAATGTTCTCTATCTTTATAGATGTTTGAGTTACAGGGGTGTGCCAGTTTGTCAAAATTCATCAAATGGTATACCTAAGAGTTGTGCATTACATTATAATGAAATATTGAACTCTAGTTAATGCTATGCATGCTGAAGTGGTTAGGCATGAAGGCCACTGATGTCTGCAACTCATTTTGAAATATATAAAACAATAAGATGGCTTGATGACTGGAAAGAAAGAAAGATAAGATACCTGTTAAAGCACAGATTTGTTAACAATTCTAGAATCTAGGTGGCATGTACATGGGTGATCACCATACAATTCTTTAAACTTTTCTTGCATTTGAAAATTTTCATAAGAAAAAATAACATGTACTTCAGTTATCACCTGTGATAGACTGTACTCCTGGGCCTTTACAAATAGTCACAGTAATTACATATATCAGTGTTACATACATCATTCCAGAAGGAACCTGACTGGTCAGCTGAAAGAAGTTAATTAAGCATGAAAACATGCTCAGAAATTATTCTGACTAAAGATGAGTATTTTAATTTCTATAATCTCCTGAGGGTCTCTGCAAGTACATTAGAAGGCAATTCACCTGTTCAACCATGGGCAGAACATTGAAAGGCCTTATATTCATAACATAGTCAATAGTTAACAATTTGAGTAAGTATCCCATTATGAAGAGTTAAATTTTGAGTTCATAAGTCTTGCAATCAGCTGGCAAGACTTAACCTCAAACTCCAAGAGCTGTAACATACCACGGGAACAAGCTCTAGCTCTAGGTTTAGCTATGCAGTCAGCTCTAAGAGTGCAGAAACTCTGTCTGAACTCACTGCTGTGTTAAATGCTAGCATAGTCCTTTGTTCATGATGGGTGCTCAGTAATTACTATATTGATTTATAGGGTAATATTATGGGTTGGGCTCAGTTCTCTCACTAGAGGTTTAATCTCAGCTTGTGTAGCTTGTCTCTAAATGTAGTAATCTTTATATTTTGTAGATATATGTATATGTGTGTATGTATATGTATGGATATATACATATAAATATGTATGATATTGATATTGCTGGAATTGAATCTGCTTAGCCCTCCTTCCCAATTATGGAATATTATCTGTTTTGAAATAGAAAGTATAATTGACTAGATCTTTCAAATTTTCCCAACTTACATAAAATCTATAGATGTTATCTATAAAATATAAAGAAAGCACTCAATAATAGTGACAATAACAATGGCTAATGTTCACTGACTGGCCAATTTATCTGGGCCTTTAGGAAGTGGGGCAGCTCATCAGTGGTGGACTGGATTTAAAAATGTGGTACATATCTCCCTGGATTACTAAGCAGTCATAAAAAAGAATGAAACCATATTCTTTGCTGCAACATGGATAGAGCTGTGGGCCATTATTCTAAGCAAATTAATGCAGAAACAGAAAACCCAATACCACATGTTCTCACTTGTAAGTGGGAGCTAAATATTGGGTATCCCCGGATATAAAGACTGAAATAGCAGACACTGGGGATTCCAAAAGAGAGGAGGGAGGAAGCAGGGTAAGATTTGAAAACAGACTGTTGGGTACTATGTTCACTATTTTGGTAATGGGTTCAGTAGACGCCCAAACCCTAGCATTATAAAATATATCCATGTAACAAATCTGCACATGTATTTCTGAATCTAAAATAAAAAACGGAATAAAGCATAGTGCCTTCCAGTAGTATATAGATTTCCTTTGAATACTACAATTAAAATAATAAAGCAAGATTTAAAAGATTTTTAAGAAAATAGGGCAACATAAGCAGTATGACGTGTACAATAAGCTAAGATGCATTAGGGCTCTCAAATGCTTCCAAAATGCAGTATTTAACATCTTCAAACACTTGACCAGACAATAGGATGTTCCCGAAAACTGGTGGGCAAGGCCTTAAAATCAAATTAGGAGATTTAAAATATAATTTTACCTTAATTTTAGAAGTAGTCAAGTATGATCTGACCACTCTTGATACAAGTGAGTTGTATCTCGGTTGAATCTGACTTTATCTGCTGGCCTGTTCATCTGTCATTTCTAACTATTTTCACGGCCACACCTAGAATTTAGAGTGAAGAGATTAAGGGGTAGAGTGGTCCTTACTGGTTGTGGGTAGAGGGATACTGTCAAGCACAATCTATCATGGAAGGGTGGGTGCACAGCAGGGCAGGCTCTACCAGTGCTCAGGACTGGACACCAGGAAAGCTGAAGCAAGGTCAAGAGTACAACACAGGAGATCTTAATATAAAATGATCTGGTATGCCATGATATAACATAATGTAATACTATACACTAAAATATCAAACCATGTAAGGATTTAAGTTTTTTTCAGATGCCTTATTTGATCCTCAGAACACTCTTGTCTGGCTGCATGGGGCCTGGAACCCACAGCTGAAGGCAGAGGATACCCTGGCTAGAGAGGGGAAGTACGGGTGTAACAAGCAGTAAAGGCAAAATCCATTTATCTTGATGGGACATCTCAGTGTTCAAACACCTCCAGAAGAGGGAAGGATAATGATAAGGATTATAAGAGAAGCAGGCCCATCACAGGGCAGCTAAGCAGGGGACTCTCTAGGAGTTACCCACGCCTCGAGAAAGCCTTTTCAGAACAAGTCTATGATACTGTGAATCCTAAGGCATAAATCAGTGACTCTCTGAAACCTCTTTCTTGAAAAAGCTGACTGCCTATAACTTTTTCCTGACATGTGGGACACAGCCAATGTAAGTTACTTAGAAAAATACCTTAAATAATTGTGCTTTACTGCATTTCTTTATCCTGATTCCATTCTCCCTGACATTCTGTACATGCCGCAATAAAAGATGATAAACTAACAATTTCTTTCTAGAATTTTTTTTGTTCTTCCATAGAGAAGCAGACCCAAATGTATTTTTCTCACTTTCCCATGGTTGAGGGGGAAAAAGAGTCTTTATTACTGTGAAGATGGTTTAAGCATTTATTAAAGATGTTAGAATCCATTAGGAGTCTTGGGACAGAACAGACACAGGGATGGTTTTCAGAAAATACAATGTAATAATGAGAGTGACCCCTCACAGAACCACAGCTCAATATGCCTTACATTATGGTGAATAAAATCCATCTCCTGCCCAGCCATTAGCATTTATCAAAGGCCTAGTTCATGAAACCAGAGGAGAACATCTAGCAAAACAGTCAATATCAGAGTGACACTAGGGGAAACCATCTTTAGGTTTAAAAATGTTTATATGAAATAAAAATTCATTCTGTTTAGGAGGAATATACACTCACACACGCACACATACATATATTTATAGATAAATATGTGTGCATGTATGTATATATGTATGTGTATGTATATATGTATGTATACATATATATATATATATATATATATATATATATGTATGATATTGATATTGCTGGGATTGAATCTGGTTAGCCTTTCCTCCCAAGTATGGAATATTATCTGTTTTGAAATAGAAAGTATAATTGACTAGATCTTTCAAATTTTCCCAACTTAAATAAAATCTATAGACAGTTTTAAAAGCTATATCGGGCCGGGCGCGGTGGCTCACGCCTGTAATCCCAGCACTTTGGGAGGCCGAGGTGGGTGGATCACGAGGTCAAGAGATCGAGACCATCCTGGTCAACATGGTGAAACCCCGTCTCTACTAAAAATACAAAAAATTAGCTGGGCATGGTGGCGCGTGCCTGTAATCCAAGCTACTCAGGAGGCTGAGGCAGGAGAATTGCCTGAACCCAGGAGGCAGAGGTTGCGGTGAGCCGAGATCGCGCTATTGCACTCCAGCCTGGATAACAAGAGCAAAACTCCGTCTCAAAAAAAAAAAAAAAGCTATATCTACAGGTAAGATAGCAAGACTCATATTTACATTGGATTGAAACCTATGTGACTACTGAACTAAGAGGAGGCATGCAGCTATTTTGCCCGTATCCTACCTTCACCCTTGCACCTTCCCCACGCCAATTCAGAATTTTCCCCTCTAGCTCCAGGAATGGCCCAAGGGATGGTCAGAAAGACCCTTTAAGTACTTAAGCAAATTCTTCCTACCTAGGCCATGTAATTTTCATTTCTCCTAGAAATACCTTCACAGAATGACAGTGTAATATCATGATCATGAGTATTCCTTTTATAGGCAATTATATTATTGCTATGTTGGCTCTGCCATGTCAGTTACCACTCTTGTTTCCTATCTTCTGAAAACACTTTGATATCTCTCATCAGTTGAAGTTGTCTCTTTAGGTTTTTTTTTTTTTTGGCAGGGTGTGGCGTAGGTGGAAGTGTACTATTTTATTCCTTCATTGTCTTTTTATTTGGGTTTCACAGGGACTGCCATGTTTAACTGACACCCTACCTTAGTTTTTAGAAAACCTAAAGTTAATCTTGATTTCCATTGCAGCAGCTAGACTTAGCCTAGATTTTTAAACTTTTAATTATTTTGCACCTGTTTTTTTAAAAATCCTTATAGTTACCCTAGTGTTATTTCATAAAATTTGATTATAAGATTATAAGACACAATTCTGTGAAACACTAAGAAAAAAACCCTGCCAATTAACCTATAAAACAATGCCATAAACTCTTGATTTTAAGAAGCATCCTGCTTCAGAGAGATAAAAATGAGAAAAAATGTGCATTTTTAGAATTGATAAAATATGGTATCTGCCTAGTATTATTTGCTCTTCAAATTCTGTATGGAAGCAAATGGATGTTTATAACAAAGTTTGAGCCCCCACACTGTACCATGCTTCCTGCTTTGGTGAGCTACTGACAAAAAGGGCTGGCTGACTGGCATAGGTGTATGTCCTGGCTATACAGGGATACACACTTATAGATGCATGATTGTCTGAGTTGCACATAGTAAAAAGCTTTCTCCTATGATATCTGTGTCTTTAAATCCCACAGCAATGACAGACCTTGAAAATGATATGTAATCAATAACTTTTTGATTAATCTCCAAGTAACTTAAATGATACATTCATAGAAGAAAAATTTATTGGTAACTTTTATTAGCTATTATTTTTATAATATGCCAAGTTAAACTATTGATTAAATGTAAGGGAGACTTTGAAATTGCTTAATGACAGTAAATAAGGTACCAAATACAATGTTTGACCCAGAGTAGGTCTTCAATATGTGTGCTGAATAAACAAAGTAACTAGATCTTTCTATAGGTACCATGAAATAGAATGTCCAAATGGTACAGTTGAAATAGATAAAATAACTCAGTTCACTCAGCTGATTCTACAGTTTTGATGTCCTCTCACGGAGAATTACAGGGCTCCATAGATGATGTTCTGTAAGACTAATCAACACAGCCTGGAATTCAGGACCATGTCGTGGTCCAGGCAGAAAGTTAGTCAACTTTGTGACTCGGGGTGAGAGCTGCAGCTCGAGCTCCTCATCTATAAAAGGGAAGAATTGAACTAAGTGAGCTCCAAGGCCTCTTCCAGCTCTTAATATTGATTTTTTAAAGCGAACATAAATGGAGTCATAAGTAGATCTATTACTGAGCGGCCATGCAATCCTGACCCTTTTAACCTTGAATGAAACTCCAAGAACAGATCTTCACCTCCTCCAAGGATGCTTTTTCTCATTAACATTCATGGGAAAGACTTCTTAAACACTCTGCCTTTGATAATAATCAGATTTCCATGAAAATGGGTCTATCAAGTAGAAAAGGAACAGTAATAATTTCAGGTAATAGAATGTGAAAGGGAAGAAAATATCTTTTCCCTCTATCGTCCTAACATTCTTGGTTGGGGCCCTTAAAAAGAAAAGACCGATGAACAAGAGAAAAGCACACACATTTATTTAATGTAAGTATCATGTGACACTGGAGCCTTGACAAGGAAATGAAGGCCTGAAGAAATGTTAACCCTAAGCATTTTTATGCTAGGTTTGGGGAAGAGTGGAAAGTCATGAAAAAATATGATGGGACAAAAGAGTACCATTTAAGGGTAGTACACCAGGGAAGTGTAGCAGGCCTGTTTAAACTTCTCTTGGGGTCCCTCTGTCTTCGAGGTTGCTCTTTTCTCTGGGAATAAGGAAGGCACCTCTCACATGGGAGTCTTATGACCTGCTTCAGAGGAAAGTCAGAGACTTTCCTCCTGCACTTTCTGTTTCTCAAATTCCTTCAGCTTAAAATATTCAAAATGCCAAGATGTCATATTTTGGGGTGGCATGTACTGAACCTCATCAAATGCTGTTTAATAATAAGGAGTGGATTTAAACCAGAACAACATAATCTAATTGGGTATTACATAACCACACCTCTGACCACTGAATCTCTCCTAATGGGGCCCTCCAGCATTTTGCAGACAAGAAAAATAGTTGTTTCTGATAGGACAGCCAATTTTACATTTTTAAAGACACTTCATAAGGATACATTCAAGTGGAAAATACTCAATTGCCTATTACTAGTTGCAATCTATTAAGAGTGGAGAGATTTTCACTAATAGAACAATATTGTTTAGGAATGCAAAAATAAATTTCTCTGACACAGCCAAAAGGGAATGAAAGCCCTTAATTTTAATTGTTGATAGTTTATCATCCATCCAATGGGGGCTTAATGACCACTGGGAAGTACCAGCTGCTAAAGCAGGAGGGATGAGATAATTTAATTTGCAGACACTGAACAGAAAGGAAGATCCTCAGAAAAGGTTAAAATATTTGAGAGCAGCCTGGCATGGAAGCACATGCCTGTAATCCTACCACTTTGGGAGGCCGAGGTGGGCAGATCAGTTGGAGTCAGAAGTTTGAGACCAGCCTGGTCCAACATGGTGAAACCCTGTCTCTACTAAAAAACAAAAATTAGTCAGGTGTGGTGGTAGGTGTCTGTAGTCTCAGCTACTTGGGATGCTGAGGCAGGAGAATTGCTTGAACCTGGGAGGTGGAGGTTACAGTAAGCTGAGATCACACCACTGCACTCCACCTGGGTGGCAGAGCGAGACTGTCTCACTGAAAAAAAAAATGAAAGCACTGATAGAAAATAAATGATATGTGGTCTTATAATGAAATACAGTGGTTAAATGTTTAAGGCTCTGTAAACACAAAAGTTGAACTACATAGAAGGCAATAATTATTTTCTTCATATATATCAGGATAACTGTAAATAGAATATGGAGTTTTCAATGTCAAAAGAGATAAAAACCTTGGCATGAATTCAAAAAATGGTAGCAGCGAGTGATTAGCACAAGGTGATTGAATATTGACTGCAGACTGGCCCATGTAGCCCACTGCCATCGAGGAGATTGGCCGGGAGATGTGTTACCTGGGACATGAGAGCAGTAGTTCCACTGTCACTTCATATTTACCTAATAGAGAAACTAAGGCATGGGGGAAATTGTAGGACTGATTTGAGAGCTTCAATCAGTGGTGTTGGTGACAAAAAATAATCTCCAGATTCTGCGAATGCCCTGTCAGCTGAAATAATCAGAGAAAATTCAGTTTGTAAAAGAAAATCTAGTTTGTAAACTGCTTATACAAGATCCTGTGCAGGGATCTTAGACTCTTGAATCTATTTTCATCAAGCTGTTTCTAGACTAGAAGTGATACTAAATGTTCCTAGATAATATTAGCCAAGTGTTAGGAGACTTGGTCCTGGACCATTTACATCCTCAAGCACGAAGGAGCTTCCCAAAGCAGAAAACTGATAGTAGCATTGTCCCCCTCCCTCCCTTGCTGTCCCTGTCTGATGTAGGTGGCCCACAGCATCCTGCCATCACAGTTGTCACCCCATGGAGTCACAGTGACAGGCACAGCTCTGTCTTCTTGAGAGCACTCTGATGTCTCACTCACCTTTGTATTCCTTGCACCCACACTCAGCCTGCCACTTGCTAGGTGTTCATTAATGTTTATTGAATAATAAGACTGACAGCTTTTTCAAAGAGGATGTTTCAAGGAGGAATGTAGCTAATTAACTAAAGGAAATTCAGTCTACACGTGTGGAGTTTCTAGATCATATGCTCCAAAGGAGAAACTCATTCCCAGGAATTTTGATGGGCTTCCATTCTTTTCTCTTATTTCCAGAAGTTTTTAATAATGAACAGCCCTAGATTGAGCCAGGATGGCTGATAAAGCATTTTAACTAAGACATAAAGAAATCTTTTCTACAGTGATGGCTATCCTTGATCCTGACTGAGGAGTCAACTAGAGATTCAGCAAAAGTGGTTATTGTAGATTTTTCAAATATTCTCCAAAGGGAGAACTGTGTAAGTCAAACAGTCTCACTTGTTTGTTCCGTGATGGAATCTGATCTACTAAGTAAAAGGTATTTCTTTTTCTTCTGTCTTCTGTGGTGAAGGAGAGACCAGATCACGGATGAGGCAAAAATCCTGTAGCTGCTGCTCCAAGTCAACAGCCATCTGAAGACTGATGCCTGGATTTTAGCTGTTCAAGTTCAAATGCTTTCTCTGACATCAAATACTCTTCTCTGACATCAGTTAAACACAGTTAGCATTAGAACAAAAAAGATTTAAGCTGTTATTTTCCCATCACTGGGAATTAAGAAGTACAGAATAAATTTAGATCCAGTAGCAGGAGATTCAGGAGAAGCTGGGAAAGAAGGAGAAAGGGTCAAAACAAAGAGAGGAGAACAAGAGGCTAAAACACTGAACTCAATTGTTAGCTTTTCACACACACACACACACACACACACACACACACACACCCCCGCCCACTGAAAGTAGGTCTTTGAAAACATCTCTATAAAAATAGGTCTAATTTGTCCATTGCCAGTTTGAACCTAATTATCTCCCTGGGACCAATATCCCTTTCAAAGAGGAAGGCAGAGTAATCCTCTCTTTCCTTCTTCACCCTAGCACTCTACCCAGAACTCCACCACAGCTAGTCTGCTACCATCATCTGCTGGGATGGGTTTGAAAGTAGGACATCCACTCTGGCCCTTTATTTGCTAATCTGGGCCTAGCATTAATAGCTCCTGTTTCCAAACTGCCCAGAAATTCTCAGAGGAGTGTCTCCATCAATCCCTTTACTTGTCTTCATTCAAGTCCCTCCCTCTTTCCCCTCAATTGGAATCTCAGATTCATCTCACAAGGGGCATGAGCTTATGCAACTTCCTGTTTCTGATTCCTCTCCTTTTCCCCAAATTTACTTACATTCAACTCATCTTCAGGGGACTAAATGGATTAAGTCCATTTGTGCTCTTGACCATATCTTCTCCAGTAAACTGTACAGTCATATTTTAGCTGCCATCCCTAATTGCATATCTATATTGTCAATTACTAGCACTCTTCTGACTTTTTTCTCTCCATTGGTTCTGTTTCCCCATAGTTATGATCCCTCTTTCTTTTCCCTTTTCAACCAAACTCTTAAATATACCCTTACCTCTTCCTTCTATAGATTCTGCCCACTGCAATCAGATTGTCACCTGTCTCCTTTCTCAATTTAATAAAAATCCTCCTGCATTTGGCTTACAAAATTTAATGAACACCCCTTGGTCCTTAACCTCTCGGTTGAACTTCAAACTGGTGATGATGTTTTCCTTCCTCAAACTCTTTCCTTCCCGGACTTTCATGACCCTATGGTCTCCTGGTTTTCCTGAGTTCTCTTTAAACTATTCTTTTTCCAGTTTTTTTTCCCTGCATCTTCTTTCTGTGCTTGTTCCTCAAATGTGAATTTTCCCCAGGGTATTATTCTCATTGTAGTCATCTTATTATTCTATAAAATCTCCCTAGGTTTTCTCATCCACTAAAATAGTTTAAACTAGTATTTAACTTTTCTATATTTCTAATTGTGTGCTGTACTTCTGTACTTAAATATTCCACGGTCAAAACTAAACTCATCAACCTTCTTCTAGACCAGCTCTCCTTCCTTTAATGTCTGCTCCAGTTGGAGATATCACCATTCACCAAATCCTAATGCTAGAAGTCTAATCCTAATTTGACTCTTGCTTTTTACCCCAAGGACAATTAATCACAAAGTCGTTGATTAGTTTGATTCTTATGTAGCTCTGCAATTTATCTTCTCCCTGGTCTAGTTCAGGTGCTTGTAACCTTTTTATTTATTTATTTTTAGATTATAGCCACAGCCTCCTTACTTATCTTCTTCCTTTCAACTTGGCATAACTCAATTCATTCTCTGTTCTTTAGTCAAACTGATCTTTCTAGACCATAAGTCCTATGTTACTTCCATGCTTAATACTCTTTAGTGACTGCCTAGCCACTTGCCTTCTTAACACTTAATGTTCAAAACGCTGAACTATCTGAAATTCTTTATATATCCTGTGCTGATTCTTACATCCAAGCCTTGATTAACAGTTCCTCCTGCTTGGATATCTTTCTTTCTAATCATTATTTCATGCTTACTTATTCTTTCAGATTTAGGTTAGGAGTAACTTCTTCTAGGAAGCTTTCCCTGACATTCTCCCATGCCCTCACCTCCTTCTCCACACACCGCTATTGCTAAGGGTTGTGCCTCTTCTTGAGTGCATTGTTTTTGATTACCCACTTAATATGTTTAGCTCTCCCATCTGTTTAATATGTCCCTTCTTGAGGCCAAGAACCAAGTCTCTATATCCTTAGAATTGCAGTGCCTGATTTACCTTTGATGTTCAGTAAATGTGTATTGAGTGAATCAATCAGTGAAATGCTGGATACTTTTCATGAAATACAAGAAAGCTGAGGCTATCAGATTCTGCTGATTTTGAAGTGCCTTATAAGAGGGAGTCATTGGAAGGTAACTGATTTAAAAGAAGAATGGAGCCAGAGCCCAATGCCCAAGAAAGGTTAAGAAGATAAACTCTGGGGACAGATGCATTGTGGACAAGGACCCAATGAGAGACTGTCAGGGAGATAACCACACATATGAAGACCCCAAGGAAGCAATAGCAGACAAGACTGATGGCTTTTGGAATTTGGGCAGTAATGTTTTCTTTTTTATAACGTAGCCAGGATTTGACCAAAACTTGTTTGTTTCTCAAGGGACTTGTAGATCAAGGTATCAGACTGCTGAATGAAGGGCACTGGGGGTTACAGGTCCATGAAACTGTAAGTCATGGCAAAAACCAAAAACAAACCAACTCGCTTGAATAGGACAGAGGATCGGTAGGTCTGCCCTTGGAGGAAGATCTATCTATACCATGGTACTAAGGTAGGTGTATTTATTCTTTGTGTAGATGGTCTGGAAGGTTAAGAACTAATAGCAATGCCAAGCAGTGGCTTGAAGGGGTATTGAGGGTACTTGAGTCTACCTATAATCATCACCAGTTCGCTTTACTTGAAATGAACATACAATCTAAGTATAAACAGTGTGTTTTCAATTCTAATTTTCACCTGTCCTCCTTCCCAACTCAATAAATATCCTCCTGCATTTGGCTTACAAAATCTAATGAACACAATTTTGTCCTTAACCTCTGTTGAACTTCAAATTGCTGATGATGTTTTCCTTCCTCAAACTCTTTCCTTCTTTGGCTTTCATGACCTTATGGCCTCCTGGTTTTCCCAAGTCCATAGATCTTTTAAACCATTCTTTTTTTCTAATATTTTTTCCTGGATCTTCTTTCTATGCTTGCTCCTCAAATGTGAATTTTACCCAGGGTTTTATTCTCATTGTACTCTTCTTATCATTCTATAAAATCATTTGTTGATTTGTAAATATCAAACATAAATTAGGCACAGCAGTTCTAAGGATATAAAGACTCGGTTCTTGCCCTCAAGAGAGGGACATATTAAACAGATGGAAGAGGTGGGAATACAAGACAAATTCCTTAGCTACTTTTTCCAAAAACATTACCTCCCTGATGCCCCTTCTATATGGAAGTTCTGATGACACTGCTTTCAGGAATGCCATTTGCAGGTAGGAAGAAAGCAGGTTCCTTCTTCATATTTAAAGGGTAAAGTGGTCAGACGCAGTGGTTTATGCCTGTAATCCCAGAACTTTGGGATGGTTAGGTGGGAGGATCACCTGAGCCCAGGGAGGTGGAGGCTGCAGTGAGCCATGATTGAGCTACTGCAGTACAGCCTGGGTGACAGAGTAAGACCCTCTCTCAATAAACAAACAAACAAACAAACAAATAAGGGTAAAGCCAAGAAATCCACCATGGGGACTTTCTGGGCTGGTTAGTTGTTTCGTTTTTTTTTAGATCTCTTCGGGTACTGTCTGTTCTCACTCATTTCTCATGCAGTAAAAATAGGCCTATTTGCCGATAATAATACTTTTAGTGAATTTTAAGGTCAGAATCTTCTAGCTAGTTATGCTCAATTTCTATTATATTCTGTAAATAAGGTAAGCTCAGAATTTCTTTTCAAGGTTGATTCTTTTCAAATTAAGTAGCGCTGTGTCAGACACTTCAGGAAAACCCTTGAGAATTCTTAGAAGCAAGGGAGATGGGAAAATGGTACAGTGGAAAAAGCAATAGTTTGAAAATCAAGGGTCTTGATATCTAGCTCTGGTTCGGTGGTTAACTGGGTCAGCCTAAATGGAGAAAATGGGATTCCCTCTAAGACTCCTTCCAAGACTCACATTGAAATAATCAGTAATACATAAAATATTCTTAACCCCTTTAGTTTTCTGTTATTCGTGTTACATTTCCATTTACTCAGAAACAAAAGTATGCATAAGTCATTTATTATATCCAATAGACATTTATAATGATTAATGAATTACTGATTCATCAAAAGCAGTTATCATTGTCTAATGAAACGCTCAAGGATTATATTTTACTTAAAATGAACAGGATACCCTTTGCTGTCCTTTCTCCAGGATCTGCATATATGGAGTGTCATATTTTCCAACTGGCATTTTATTGTCACTCTTCTTTAACTCCAACTCCACTTTTTCTTTCTTTATAACGGTAATATCTACAAAATATTGCTAGTATCAAAACCCTAAGTGTGCACAGGATTGAGGGGAAAAGTCTCAAAGAAGCAAATATATAAATTCTTAAATGAAATAAGATTTATAATGTAAAAAAATCCCTTATCTTATATCATTTTAGAGTAGGTAGTTAGGTTATTATTTATCAAAAATATATAATATAGATGAATTTTGACAATATCCATGCTTGCCATTCTCAAATTTTCATAGCATTTAAAAAATCTTATTTTCCAGAGGACATATCGCTAGTTCATCTTTCCTCTCCCCTAAAGACTCCATAGGATTAGGAAATCTGAGAGCTGCTATTTGCTTTGAGCAGTCTTTCACAGATTTAGCATTTGCCAAAACTCTTACTTCAAAAATGTCAAGTTCTTTGGAGGGCTTTCTGAATAAGCCCCTGTATCCTAATTCTCTAAAAAGTAGTAATCCATTAATGATATTGTAGGACTTTTTAAAAAATTTATTTATTTTACTTTAAGTTCTGGGGTACATGTAGAGATCTTGCAGGATTGTTACATAGGTATACACATGCCATGGTGGTTTGCTTCTTCCATCTCCCCATACCCTACATTAGGTATTTCTCCTAATGTTATCCCTCCCCAACCTCCCCACCTCCTGCTATCCCTCCCCTAGTTCCTCACCCCCTAAAAGACTGCAGTGTGTGATGTTCCCCTCCCTGTGTCCATGTGTTCTCATTGTTCAATACCCACTTATGAATGAGAACATGTGGTGTTCGGTTTTCTGTTCTTGTGTCAGTTTTCTGAGAATGATGGTTTCCAGAGTCATCCATGTCCCTGCAAAGGACATGAACTCATCCTTCTTTATGGCTGCATAGTATTCCATGGTGTATATGTGCCACATTTTTTTATCCAGTCTATTTTTGATGGCCATTTGGATTCGTTCCAAGTCTTTGCTATTGTAAACAGTGCCACAATGAATATACATGTGCATATGTCTTTATAATAGATCGATTTATAATCCTTTGTAGGACTTTTATGTTACTTATCCAGCAGAGCTTATTCCTATCCCTGTCCCTGCCCACTTCATAGAACTTAAGTGAATGCAGGCACATGCTGGTGGACTGATGTGACATGTTCCTTTTCAGTGAGAGTTGAAGCAATGGTGTTCTGAATAGAAAATTAAACCATTTCTCTTAGTTGGATTTTCTCTGGTTGACAATCATGAGTGGCAAATATAATTGAAAAATTCACTTGATATGACACCTAGGAAAGTTCTGTAATTTCTTAATTTTGCCAGGCTTTTTCATAATTACCTAATTCTTGAGTTTACTTCTATTGCTTGGACACAATCAAGAGATATGATTTAGCAGTAAATATTACCAGGCTGCAACACAATAATCTTTTATTTCAAATGTCAGTTATTCTACTCTCTGCCTCTTCCAATTCATGCTCTTTTGTGTATGGATGTCATCCTCACTGACATCAAAATTAAAGTGGAATACTATTCCTTTTTAACAAAGACAAAGGAGAAAACTTAGATAGGGAATTCATAAAGGGATACAGTGTGCAAAGCAAAGCATTGTGACCAGAATAAATGATGGTGTTGAGAGAAGATGGGACTGTCTCTCACTAACCACCTGCTTATCAGGACTGGCCACTGAGATGAGCTAACTGAAGGAAGACAAAAAGAGCAACAAGCATCTCCTAACTTTACCAAGGCCCTGGCTGTTAGGAGGAAAGAGCCACTGCAGTGACTGATGTGGGTGTGAATGTAGCTGTCAACAGGAGTGACCAAATAATTCCAAAGACAGAAAAATAACTCCAGTGGGAAAATGATCTTATACTCGGTATTTCATTTATATCTCAAGTTTCCTAAGTTCTTTCCTATACCATTTAATAGCCAGTCACTACCTGTGCATTTTTTACTTAATATTTGTCTTTTTTTCCAGAGATGGATTCTCACTCTGTCACCCAGGCTGGAATGCAGTGATGTGATCTCGGCTCACTGCAATCTCCACCTCCCATATTCAAGCGATTCTCATGCCTCAGCCTTCCCAGCAGCTGGGATTATAGGTGTCTGCCACCACGCTGGCTAATTTTTGTATTTTTAGTAGAGATGGGGTTTTGCCATTTTGGCCAGGCTGGTCTCGAACTCCTGACCTCAAGTGATTTCCCCCGCCTCAGCCTCCCAAAGTGCTGGGATTACAGGCGTAAGCCACTGTATCTGGCCAATATTTGTCTTTAAATAAACTCATTTTCCCTCCCCAAATGAATTGATTGAAAGGAAATTTCCTATACTACCTTTAATGAATAATGGATATCAATTCCCAGAAATAAAAAGAGATTGTTAATGTAAGTGTCATGAAAATGAAACAGTTCTATTTAATTCTAGCTAAATTTAGTGGTCAGTCAAAAGCTGTCCCTGAATATATCTGCTCTTTCTATTTAAAACGTAACTAGTTAATGTTAGAGAGGTATTTAAGACATATTAGCATCAACTTGAGACTCTTTTTCTCTTTCAGCAGGATTGGAAAATAATTGAGGAGGAAATACCTTTCTCATTTATGATTTAGTATCATTGAAAGTTGACCCTAAAATGCCTACTCAGCAGTGAAGCTACAGACTTAGGAAAACACTGATCTACTTTAGTCCCTATAGATTATTAAGCCTTAAAAACAGAGCATTTTTGAGGTAGCTAATAGAGTATTAATAGAAACTTTTTCTCTTTTCCAAAATCATCAAGCAGATATACAACACAGTAGATTGAATTTTTGAAAAAGAAATAGATGTAGTTCTATAAAGTTGGGATTATGTAAAAATTATTGTCTATTAATATGAATGTTCTCAGTGTTTGAAAAACAGAAAACCTCCCAAAAGGCTTGATTTAAGTCCAAAAGCCATAAAATTAAGTCCCAGTTAAGTCCATGAATCCATAATATTCTTCCTTCTCCCTACTAGAATATTAATTCTTTTGAACTAAAACAGACTTGATCATTTACTTCGCCTAAATTCACATTTCTCTCTCGCTGCAAAGCCACATCTCCAAGAGGCTAACCATAGATAAGCCTAAAATTATAGTTGTGTGTTCTTTTAAGAACTTTTGTCTTTTAAAACAAACAAAATATATTAGGTTGGTGCAAAAGTAATTGCAGTTTTTGCCACTACATGCAATGGCAAAAACCACAGTAACTTTTGCACTAACACAAATAGATTAAAATCTGTGTGGAAAATACTCAAAAATACCACCACCTTTTTTGATCTGGCACATTTGTTTCTTCAAAGTCAGGTGATACATCTTTTGAAAAGAACAAAATAGTTCACTTAAAAACTGCCCTTTAAAACAGACTGACAGCCAGAAGAATAGCCACCAAAGGGCTCAGGATGGTTAACTCTGGGAGGGAAGGGGAAAGATTTCAGAAGGTTTTTATATTCTACTTTACATACTTAAAAATAAGAAGTGTATGTTTACATAAATTTTAGAAAGAATTTGCCAAAATAGAGTGCATCCAGAGAATCATCAGGATGGCAAATATTTTGGACCCTATTCCTCTGTCCTCTGAAGGATTCTTGGGAGAATGAATTTAGTGAGAAGGTTTAGACTTGTGAAGACCTGGTTGTCTGCAAATACCTACAGGGCTCCAAGGGCAGGAAAAAAAAATGGAATGAAATATGTGTGATGCTTCTTCTGAGGCAGAATTCAGGTTAATCAGTGAACATAACAGGGAAGCAGGTTTTTGTTTCCATCCAAAGAGCAATTTTCGTATAACCTGACCCATCAGTGGATTTGGCTTCTTTCAAAGGAGTGAGCTGCTCTTCACTATTGTGTCCAGAAAAGGCTTGGATGCCACTCGCCAGGAACTTCAGGGATAAAACGGCTGCACGGTGAGGAAGAAAAGCTGGAGAAAGGAGGGTGTTAAGGCTCCTTCCAAACAGAAGATGCTGTGACTTGTGCTGAAACACAGAACTCTATTCCACACTCATCCTTTGCCACTGAATAATGAAGCTCTTTGACAGAAAATTGAAAAAAACTGAAGATTGAGGAAAGAGTTTGGTTTAATGAAGGAATCGTTTATGGTCTCTTGACTGACAGAAATGACAAATTTTTAATTTTTTTCATGGCCTTTTCATTTTATAGTCTAAAGTAGGTACTTCAAGGCATCATGTAAAAATGAGAAGTATGAATTACTAACATCATAAACCATTTAGGGTAAAGTTGCTGAAAGGGTTCGTAAGAGGTTTTTAACACCCAGGCAAGGTGAATTTAAGCAGTGTGAAATGTAATCAAATTAACATTTAATTCAGATGCTACTCTGACTCGCATTTGCTGGGTTCTCCAAGGAAGCTCTTTTTACCAGGTGAACACTAAGGGCAGGATGTTTGAGTAATGTGAAAATGTCTGAGTCTTTACAAGATAATAACAGCCAATATTCCAGGATGATTATTAGATGGGAAAGCAGGATTATTTAGGTAGGGTGTAAATTTACATTTAGGAGTGCATAAGAAAGCAGCACAAGCTTACTAAGAACAGTCTTTCGGGGAGAAGAGCAGAAAAGACAACTGCTGGGCACTGGGCTTAATTCCTGAGTGATGAAATAATCTGTACAACAAACCCTGGTGACATGAGTTTACCTATGTAACAAACCTTCATATGTACCCCCAAACCTAAAATAAAAGTTAAAAAAGAAAAGAACAGTCTATTGGTGAATGGACACTGATGATAGCAGAGACAGCTGTGAGGCCTTTGTTCTAAGACAAACAGGGACAAGTACTGGAAAAAAGCTTGCATCAGGTGGAGAATCTGTCCATTTCTCAGGGATACTGAAGTTCAAGAAAATTGCTCCATTATTTTTGCCTTATGACATAATAGACAAGCACAAGTCAAATCATCAAGTCTAAGTTCTGAATGAATCCAGGTGTATCTATGGTTAGTAGACAGTAGTGTCACTGAGTCCATAAAGAGTGGAGCTCCTGAAATTCCACCTTTGAAGGTCATTCCTTTGGGTGAAGCACCCTCATATCTGAAAGTCATCCAAGGAAAAGCTGACATATGAACCACATTTAGCCAAAGTGTGGTGGCACCAGGAGGGGTGTAAGCAATGCTGACTGCTGAGCATGTGCCAGGGCTAAAAAGTGCAAGCAAAAGGTGGAAATGGTAAGGCTTCAATCCATCAATATTGAGTGGGCATTTACTCTGTAATAACAAATTTCACCCACCCCACAATTTTTCAATGGCTGATAGAAAGTATAGCTTTCATAACACAAAAAAGTATAATATAATTTAAGCCAGCACTTTAAAATATGTAAGAGCAGATGTATTTGAGAGAAATTAGCATTTTAGCATAAGGCTCTAATGCTCCAAAACACAATGAATCACGTCTCTGTTATATCAAATATTTATGCTTCTTGTGAGCTTAAGATTATCCTTAAAGATAATCAGGAAATTTGAGTCATTGGGGAAAGAGAATATGGCATAGTGGTTGAGCATATAGTGTCTGGTGTCAAACAGAGTTGTGTTGGGATCTTATTTCCATTGTTTACAGGTTATGTGACCTGGGGCAAGTTACTCAGCCTTACTGAGCCTCAGTTTTGTGTTCTATACAACAGGGAAAAAATAGAATCCACTTTATAGGGCTTGCTGTCAGAATTAAATGACATAATAGCCATCACTGAACATTGTGCCCAGCATATAATAAATATTAGCCATCATTAATAATATTTTACTTAATTGTTGCTATTAAAAGATAATTGAAAAAAGTAATTACATGAAATAGATTGGCTATGCTAATCTATTTTACTATAGTAAACACTTTACTAGCTATATGTATCCCATACCATCATGTTTTAAACCTCAAATATGTACAATAAAAATTATTTTTATCACTCCCCACAAAAAAGAGAGATCACTGAATGACAAGGTGTATATAACCATGTGCAATTCTTTCTATGTTAGCCATGAGAATATTTATCTGCAGTTTGCAGGTCAAATGTCACCCATTCATTTAAATGTATTTATTGAGTATCAGCTAGCAGCTAGTGATACAAAGATGACTAATACATTTCCCTGCCCTCAAGTTGCCTGGAATCTTAATAGGACACAATCATAAAAACAAATACTTATTGCACCACTGTAATGGGTGCGTCTTTCCTTTGACACTGTGGCCAAAGGAAAGAAGATAAAGATACAGGAAGATTTCACTTTCCAATTCTCTGTTCTTCAATCACCATATTGTCTATAGTTGTCCATCTGTCCAGAGGCACAACACCAAAGATGAGTTGAAAAATGTAATAAGCATGTCATTAGAGGTTTTTGAATCCTCTCATGAAGACTGATCACCACATTTATTAATTCTTCAGGAGATCTTATTTTGCTTTTGTTCAAATACAATTATGTTAGCCTTTCTCTTTCATATAATTGAATACATGCTTTAATATTTAGCCAAAGCATTTTGCTATGTTACATCCCAAAGAAGCCCAGTCATGGGAAATTTAATGGCAACCTGAAAAGCATTGTTTTACAATGCTTTAGGAGATGAATTCTGGTTTCTCCGACCTCTGGAAGGGTACCAAGAGTGAGTTTTTTGGGGGAATACACTCTGTACCATGTCATGGGTAGTAGGAGGACAGATACAACTGGAAAACAGTTGACAGATGGGCAGTATGATTCTCAGCACAGCATAAAGACTGCAATCAGGAGTAGGGTCCCACCAGAGGGAGGCTGTACAGACACTAGTAGGCTATAAGGTAAGGTTAGATTGTTCTGGAATAATGGAAAGAACAGTAGACTGGGAGTAAGATGATCCAAGACCTAGTGTTAACTGTGCAACAAATTCATTATGTGGCCTTGGCTAAGTTATTTAACATTCACCACTCATGGCTTTCTCAGTGGAAGAATTTCCTATCTCTTCTACAAACACTGAGTAGGTACCAGAAGACAAGCACTAAGATTCAGGAAGAATAGGACTTAGTCTCTGTCTTCAAGGGGCTGATAGTTTGCTGAGGAAGACAAGCAAAACACAAGTACCTTTAGCACAAGAGGAGAAGTGCCACACAGTATTAGAAGCTTAACTAGAACTGCACATCAGAATCACCTTGGGAGTTTCACCACCACATCTACCAAGTCAGTTGCTCTTTATAGAGCCTGAATTAGAAAATTTTGAAAATTCTCCCCAGGTGATTCTCAGGTACAAACCTGTTAAGAATCCTATTAGAAACACTTGATCCCCAGAGTTCTTTAGGAGCCCACAGGAGAGGTGTGGAACTGAAGAGGAGGGTAATTTAAAGAAGGGAATTAGACTCATCCTCTTGAGCTCCTTCCAGATCTGACATATTTGAACCTACAGCATGAAAAAGCACAGCTCTTGGGTAGCCATAGTTGGTGTCCCAAAACTTGACTGAGAGAGCAGTAGACATGCATTGGATTGGGGCCTAGGGCTCAGAGAGAGGGGAGAAAAAATATCTCAGTTATAGCAGAGGTGGGTGGGTCCACAGGTCAATGCAGGTGGCATGACCATTAGTTCTGCAGTAGTATTGTGTTTGTGCTCAGGGTTTTTCCTTTACTGAAGGAGGCAAGGATGAATTGGAGCAGGTGCAAGGCTGAACTGAGTCCCTGAGTACATCATGAGCAAGCCAAAAGGAAAAAAGTCCTCTTTCCTCAACACCAGCCCTAGTCATTTTCTTCATTGTGGATGGTGTCTCTGACAAGACAGCTTTCTTAGACTGACGAAAGTGATTCTAGAACATCACCAAAAAGGGAATGAATCAACACATCTTGTGATTAGAGGAATGTCTTTATCCTAGTCATTCGCTGGATTTGACCTGAGAGTTTGTCCATGTGCTCACCTGATGCCACAGTTGGATCAATGCACCAGTTTCGGGGATGCCAGTACATTCAAAGAGAAGAATATAAAAACATCTGTATCTCCCTAACACGTGGGTATAACCAGAGTGAGTGAAAGTTGCCTTGGCACCTACTGAAGAAGTCTCCATCAAGCCAGTGGCATCTCCTGAGAATGACTGATGTATTTAGGGGGCCCAAAATGGCTCTATGATTGAACACTGCCCTATGGCACATGGGTTCTTTTGAATATAATTGAGACAAAATCATTTAATTCATTGGGGAAAAAAAGGAATCTTTGAAAATATGAGTGATCTCCCAATCACTCAGAGTAACATTGGAAACTTTGCTTTCACAAAAGTTAAGTGAAAGACAGTACCATCTAAACACCTAGTTTGACATAAAGCTGACTCTATTTTGTATTCAAACTATAGAAAATATATAGCTGTCCTGAAGTAGTTTTGCAAATGAAGCCAAATTTGCCAAGAATTACATTAGTCATCAAGAAAGGCTGACACAAGAATGAGACATGAGCTACAAATACATTAAGAAGAGAAACCTTAACAAAGTCAAGGATAATTCTTAGTTTTATTTGACGGGTTATAACATTTTCTTCTTATGAAGTACAACCTAGATTTGAAATGGAGAATTGCATTTGAGAAATGTTTTCCTTTGGTGCTTGAATAAACAGAAATAAATGGCACAAAAGGGGGATAGCTTAATCTTGCATAGTATTTTCTTAGACTTTTCATAAAATACTTTAAAATACTAATCAATTCTCATTGAATAGGGTGTACAACTGGCCCAGTTTCATCATTGGGAAAGAAAGGTTTGACACCCAGGGCTGTCAACTGATTAGTTGGAAAGAGATCAGAACAAAGGTCAGGCTCATGGCATGGCCTTCTAACATCTCTGTTTTAATAACATGAGCCATCTTTGGATCCTATATGAAAATCCATCATTTTTCCTCCTTAATATTAAAAAAGCCTGGGGTGCTCTTGTATAAATATTTATTATTCACAACTCACTTTCTAAACATGAATAAAATGACTTGTCATGAGAGGTCAGATTATTTTTATTTCCAGATGTGGATGCTGAGCGTGAGATATATATAGTTTTTGAGAGACGGGGTCTTGCTCTGTCACTCACGATGGAGTGCAGTAATATGATTACAACTTACTGCAGCCTCATCCTCCTAGTCTCAAGCAATCTTCTTACCCGGCCTCCTCCTTCACCATGCCAGGGTAATGTTTTTGTTTATTTGTAGAGTTGAGTTCTGACTATGTTGCCCAGACTGGTCTTGAACTCCTGGCTCCAAAGCCTCCCACTTTGACCTCCCAAAGTGCTGGGATTACAAGTGTGAGCCATCATGCCCAGCCAAGAGAAGGTGAGTTCTGAGTTACAAAACTGATTAGCACTTTCCTCCCAATTCCTACCTCCGTTTGGCTCTTCTGGTTGAAAATGCCTTTTCCCTCTGGCGAATGGCCTTAACAGTATATCATGCTTGCTGGCTCTGTCACATAGAATCACAAACAGTCATAACTTAACAATGGTTGCTCCAGGATGGGAGCTGAAAGTTTCTGTTGACTAATAATATAAGGCCACTAAAAAGGAAAGAATTTTAAAGTCTTATAAACCTGTTCAGACCTAGTTTTATATAAAACCCACTGATTACCATATTTTCTGATGAACTGAGGTAGAACATGAGACATGCCTGTCACTATAACTGCCCTAGAATTGAGCTTTTGGAGTGATAGGTCATATGGCAAGATTGTTGGGTCAGATAGATAGATAGAGAGAGAGATAGATAGAGAGAGAGATAGATAGATAGATAGATAGATAGATAGAGAGATGGATGGATGGATAGACAGATAGACAGAAAGGTAAAGTGTGTGACTACTTATGCAAGTGCAGGGAAACTTGAGAAATTAAAAAAGGCTAACTGTTATCCACTAATATGAAACGCATGCATTTGTTGAATAATTCATTGAAGTACCAGGCCATAAGTAATCTGTATTTTAAATTAATATTTTCCTAGGATTTAAGCATTCAAACAGCTTTCACTTCTCTTCCTCAATTTCCTGTCAATTCCTTCTCTCTTAACACAACTTCCCCTTATGTCTACCGAACAAAACTGTTTTGGAAAAGTTGACCAATTTAACGGATAGACCAGATTAGTCCTGATTCTTAAATACAGCTTTTTGAAGAATGCTCAAATAAATAGCAACATTTTATCTCATGAATTAGCATCTTAAATGTATTATTTAAAGCACAGAAATTTCTTAATAGGAGGTGGACTCAAATTTATGATTTTTTCTGGAGAGCTTTAATTTCTTCCAAATTGTCTATGAGCCACAGAGCTGAATGAATAAAGTTGTCTCCACAGGACTTAATATTTTTCAGTAAACCTGTCATCTCACATGTTTGAAAAGTTAGGTGATTTCAAAGACTTATTTGTACTTTTCTAAAATCTACTGGTCTACTATTTTAACTCATATTTTCTATTAATGATAAATCAAGCCATTGCAAAATGACTTTCCAGATCAATGCATGCCACACAAAGTTATTTAATTTTCCAGGTTCACAAGATTCCATCACTGACTTCCTTCAGCTTACATTTCATGATCACCAGTAGGGAGTGGTTGCTGATGGGAGCAGTGAGCATGAGGAATTCACATTCACACGGCCAACACCTGAGCCTCTACTCTAGTACTGCAAGGAAGATGGTGCTCCTCTCCCCAGTCTCTCAACCCCCTGTGAATCCTGGCACATTTTTCTCCCAAAGAAAGCCCAAGTGGGTGTTCTGGAGTGGTGCTGTCAGGTTTCAGAAGCAGAGAGCCCAGCAGTGGTCTGTTATCTAAAGGGCAGTGGACCCATCCTGAGCTACTTCCCACTGCCTTCCAATGCCAACTGGGTGCACACTCACATCCAATTGTCTCAGTCATGGGCATGCCAGCCAAAAGGGTCTACAGAAAGACATTCAGGAAAACGTAGTTCTCTACATTAAAATCTGCCTATTTACTTTCTTTCTCTTATAAAAACTTAATTTTTATTTAGATACCAGATTCTATGAGGAATCTAGATGGATTCATAATATTTTTCAAATATGTGGCATCCTTTGCAATAACCAGCTTTAGATCTTACACATCACAGGACCTCAATAAATATCTGTTGAATGGAATGCAATAGAATTGAATGTCATCAGTTCCTACTGCTGGCTGTTTTACCTACCCTAGTGGCATATTTTATAATCCGGGAAGGGATTTTTAAAAAGTGTACTACTATATCAAGAATTACTCGGTCTAGGATATGATTAGCAAAGCTAAGACCCTAACTCAGGCCTCCAAATATCATCAGTAGAAGTAGTAGTAATAGAATCCATAACATGGTATTATGCGCATAGTTTTTAAGTCAAAGAAACATAAGTGTAAATCCTAATTCTGTCAGGTGCATTACCTGAGAGGGGTTACTGGATCACTCTTTTCTGGAGTTTTCTCTTTTATAAAATAATAGTAGCCACATCACAGGATTGTTGAGAGGATCAAATGAGATGTTGTATGGGTGGTATTTAAAATAATGCCTGGCACATAATGAGCACCCAATAAATGGTAGCTATTACTATCATTATTAGGTAATTTCTTTGGAAGAAAGATCAATTTCTGCAACTCCATTTGCTTAATATTCAGCTACTACTTATTGGCAAATTTAACATTTCTGTTTATCCAGCTGTCCTTGTCTGTCTGTACAGGCAACTATAACATAATATCACAGACTGGGTGACTTATAAACACAAAAATTTATTTCTCATAGTTCTGGAGTCAAAGAAGTCTAAGATCAAAGTGTTGGCAGATTTGGTGTGTGGTGAGGGCCTGCTTTCTGGTTTATAGATTAGAGTCTCTTTGCTGTGTTCTTCCATGGTGAAACAGGCAGTGATACTGATATGGTTTGGCTGTGTCCTCACCCAAATCTCATCTTGAATTGTAACTCACAAAATTCTCATGTGTTGTGGGAAGAACTCAGTGGGAGATGGTTAAATTATGGGGGCAGGTCTTTCCTCTGCTGTTCTCATGATAGTGAATGAGTCACATGAGATCTGATGGTTTTAAAACTGGGAATTTCCTTGCACAATCTCTCTCCTTGCCTGCCACCATCTATGTAAGACATGACTTGCTCCTCCTTGCCTTCCACCATAATTGTGAGGCCTCCCCAGTTATGTGAAACTGTAAGTCCATTAAACCTCTTTTTCTTCTCAGTCTTGGGTATGTCTTTATCAGCAGTGTGAAAATGAACTAACACAGTAAATTGGTACCAGTAGAGTGGGGTGCTGCTGAAAAGGTACCTGAAAATGTGAAAGTGACTTTGGAACTAAGTAGCAGGCAGAGGTTGGAACAGTTTGGAGGGCTCAGAAGACTACAAAAGTTTGAAACTCTCTAAAACTTGTTGAATGGCTTTGACCAAAATGTTTATATTAATATGGACAATGAAATTCAGGCTGAAGTGGTTTCAGATGGAGGTGAGGAACTTGTTGGGAACTGGAGCAAAGGTGACTCTTGTTACATTTTAGCAAAGGTGACTCTTGTTACATTTTAGCAAAGAGACCAGTGGCATTTTGCCCCTGCCCTAGAAATTTGTGGAACTTTGAACCGGAGAGAAATGATTTAGGGTATCTGGTGGAAGAAATTTCTAAGCAGAAAAACATTGAAGAGGTGACTTGGGTGCTGTTAAAGGCATTCAGTTTTAAAAGGGAAACGGAGGGGGTGGGATCCAAGATGGCCGATTAGGAGCAGCTCTGGAGTGCAGTTCCCAGTGAGAACAACACAGAGGGTGAGTAAACACCGCACTTCCAAATGAGTTATTACTGCCGACAGACCAGGAGATTCCTGGGCTCAAAAGTGCCACGGGTTTCCAGCACGGCTGTTTCAGCAGGCACAGTGGGCCTCTGCACAAAAACTCACACAAATCTGGGGGGCTGTTTTAACTGGTGCCTGGAATGCCTGGGAGACAGAGATGCCCATTCAACTGATAAAAAGGGGGCTGAAACAGGGAGCCAGGTGATCTGGCTTGGCGTGTCCCACCCCTACAAAGATCAGCAATCTGAAATGCTCTGGATTGAGAGTTTCACAGCAAGCACAGCTGGACTCCGGATTGTCCTGCTCTGTTGGGGGAAGGGCATCTGCCATTACTGAGGCAGTCCGCCACTACCGAGGCAGTCTACCATTACCAAGGCAGTCCACCATTACCGAGGCAGTCCGCCATTACCGAGGCAGTTCTAACTATACCTCTATAAACAAAACCGCACAGCAGCTGGGAAGAGCCAACGGAAGCTCAGCAATGCCTCTGGGACAAAGATAACAGAAGAAGAAACTGGCAGCAATCCTTATTGTTCTGCAGCCACTGCAGGTGATCCCCAGGCAAACAGGGTATGGAGTGGATCTCCAGCAGTCCTACAGCAGAGGGGCCTGACTGTTAGAAGGAAAATGAAAAAACAGAAAGAAATAATTTCATCATCAACAAAAAGGATGTCCACTCAGAGACCCCATCTGAAAGTCACCAACCACAAAGACCACAGGGAAATAAATCCAAAAAGATAAGAAGAAACCAGTGCAAAAAGGATGAAAACACCCAAAACCAGAACGCCTCTCCTCCTCCAAGGGATCACAACTCATCACCAGCAAAGGAACAAAGCTGGATGGAGAATGAGTCTGATGAATTGACAGAAACAGGCTTCAGAAGGTGGATAATAACAAACTTCTCTGAGCTAAAAGAACATGTTCTAACCCAATGCAAGGAAACTAAGAACCTTGAAAAAAGATTTGAGGAAATGCTAACGAGAATAAACAGCTTAGAGAAGAATATAAATGACTTAATGGAGCTGAGAAACACAATATGAGAACTTCACGAAGCATACACAAGTTTAAATAGCTGAATTGACAAAGCAGAAGAAAGCGTATTGGAGATTGAAGATCAACTCAATGAAATAAAATGAGAAAGCAAGTTTAGAGAAAAAAGAGTGAAAAGAAATGAAAAAGCCTCCAAGAAATATGGGATTATGTGAAAAGACCTAATCTACATTTGATAGGTGTACCTAAATATGACGGGGAGAATGAATCCAAGCTGGAAAACATTCTTCAGGATATTATCCAGAAGAACTTCCCCAACCTAGCAAGGCAGGCCAATATTCAAGTCCAGGAAATACAGAGAACACCACAAAGATATTTCTCAAGAAGAGCAACCCCAAGGCACATAATCGTCAGATTCACCAGGGTTGAAATGAAGGAAAAAATGCTAAGGGAAGCCAGAGAGAAAGGTTGGGTTACCCACAAAGGGAAGCCCACCAAACTCACAGTGGATCTCTCATCAGAAACCCTACAAGCCAGAAGAGAGTGGGGGCCAATATTCAAATCCTTAGAGAAAAGAACTTAAACCTAGAATTTCATATCCAGCCAAACTAAGCTTCATAAGTGAAGGAGAAATAAAATCCTTTACAAACAAGCAATTGCTCAGAGATTTCGTCACCACCAGGCCTGCCTTACAAGAGCTCCTGAAAGAAGCACGAAATATAGAAAGGAACAACCAGTACCAGCCACTCCAAAAATGTACCAAATGGTAAAGAGCATTAACACAATGAAGAAACTGCATCAACTAATGGGCCAAACAACCAGCTAGCATCAAAATGTCAGGATTAAATTCACACATAACAATATTAACCTTAAATGTAAATGGGCTAAAAGCCCCAATCAAAAGACACAGACTGACAAATTGGATAAAAAGTCAAAACCCATCAATGTGCTGTATCCAGAAAGTCCATCTTATGTGCAAGGACACACATAGGCTCAAAATAAAGGGATGGAGGAATATTTAGCAAGCAAATAGAGAAAAAAAAATCAGAAGTTGCAATTCTGGTCTCTGATAAAATAGACTTTAAACCAACAAAGGTCAAAAGAGACAAAGAAGAACATTACATAATGTTAAAGGATCAATGCAACAAGAAGAGCTAATGATCCTAAATATATACACACCCAATATAGGAGCACCCAAATACATAAAGCAAATTCTTAACAGCCTACAAAGAGATTTAGACTCCCACACAATAATAGTGGGAGACTTTAACACTCCACTGTCAATATTAGACAGATTAACGAGACAGAAAATTAACAAGATATCCAGGACTTGAATTCAGATCTGGACCAAGCAAACCTAATAGACATATTCAGAACTCTCCACCCCAAATCCATAGAATATACATTCTTCTCAGCACCACATCACACCTACTCTAAAACTGACCACATGACTGAAAGTAAATTACTCCTCAGCAAATGCAAAAGAATGGAAATCATAACAAACAGTGTCTCAGACCACAGTGCAATCAAATTAGAACTCAGGATTAAGAAACTAACTGCACAACTTCATGGAAACTGAACAACTGGCTCTTGAACGTTGACTGGATAAACAATGAAATGAAGGCAGAAATAAAGATGTTTTTCAAAACCAACGATAATGAAGACACAACGTACCAGATTCTCTGGGATACATTTAAAGCAGTGTCTAGAGGGAAATGTATAGCAACAAATGCCCTAAAATTGACACCCTATCATCAAAATTGAAAGAGCTAAAGGAGCAAGATCAAAAAATCTCAAAAGCTAGCAGAAGACAAGAAATAACTAAGATCAGAGCAGAACTGAAGGAGATATAGACACAAAAAACCCTTCAAAAAAATCAATAAATCTAGGATCTGGTTTTTTGAAAAGATCAACAAAACAGACAGACTGCTAGCCAGATTAATAAGAAAGAAAAGAGAGAAGAATTAAATAGATGCAATAAAAAATGATAAAGGGGATATCACCACCAATTCCAGAGAAATACAAACTACCATCAGAGATTACTACAAACAACTCTATGCATATAAACCAGTAAACCTGGACGAAATGGATAAAGTCCTGGACACTTGCACCCTCCCAAGCCTAAACCAGGAAGAAGTTGAAACCCTGAATATACCAATAACAAGGGCTGATGTTGAGGCAGCAATTAATAGCCTACCACCCAAAAAAAGCCCAGGTCCAGATGGGTTCATAGCTGAGTTCTACCAGACATAGAAAGAGGACTGGTACCACTCCTTCTGAAACTATTCCAAACAATCCAAAAAGAGGGAATCCTTTCCAAATCATTTTATGAGACCAACATCATCCTGATATCAAAACCCAGCAGAGACTCAACACACAAAAAAAACTTCAGGCCAATATCCATGATGAACATAGATGCAAAAATCTTCAATAAAATATTGGCAAACAGATTGCAAGAGCACATCAAAAAGCTTATCCATCACAATCAAGTAGGCTTCATCCCAGGGATGCAAGGCTGGTTCAACATACACAAATCTATAAACATAATCCACCATATAAACAGAACCAAAGACAAAAAACACATGATTATCTCAATACATGCAGAGAAGGCCTTCGACAAAATTCAACAGCCCTTGTGCTAAAAACTCTCAATAAACTAGGTATTGATGGAACGTATCTCAAAATAATAAAAGCTATTTATGAGACACCCACAGCCAATATCATACTGAATGGGCAAAAACTAGAAGCATTCCCATTGAAATCTGGTACTAGACAAGGATGCCCTCTCTCACCACTCCTATTCAATATAGTATTGTAAGTTCTAACCAGAGCAATCATGCAAGAAAAAGAAATAAAGTGTATTCAGTTAGGAAAGGAGGAAGTCAAATTGTCTCTATTTGTAGACAACATGATTGTATGTTTAGAGGCCCCCATCGTTTCAGCCCAAAATCTCCTGAAACTGATAAGCAACTTCAGCAAAGTCTCAAGATATAAAATCAGTGTGCAGGAATCAGAAGCATTCCTATACACCAATAACAGACTTAAAGAGAGCCAAATCAAGAACCAACTGCCATTCACAACTGCTACAAAGAGAATAAAATACCTAGGAATACAACTAACAAGGAACGTAAAGGACCTCTTCAAGGAGAACTACAAACCACTGCTCAACGAAATAAGAGAGGACCCAAACAGATGGAGAAACATTCCATACTCATGGTTAGGAAGAATCAATATTGTGAAAATGGCCATACTGCCTAAAGTAATTTATAGATTCAACGCTATCTCCATCAAGCTACCTATGACCTTCTTTACAGAACTGGAAAAAACCACCTTACACTTCATATGGAACCAAAAGGGAGCCCACATAGCCAAATCAGTTCTAAGCAAAAAGAACAAAGCTGGAGGCATCACACTACCTGACTTTAAACTATACTACAAGGCTACAGTAATCATAACAGCATGGTACTGATACCAAAACAGAGATATAGCTGTTGGCTAGAAATCTAGTTAATTTTCTTGCAAGATGTGGAACTCGACGGCAAATAAACTTTGAAAATCATCTAGAATGCATAAGAAAAATAAATATTAATGAAAATAATTATATTATTATAATCCATTTCCTAAAATGAAGACAAGAATGTTGAATTAACTGAGATTAGGAGGAGCATGCCAAGAAACAAATTTACAAAAACCAAAACAAGGAAACACAAAGAACCAGCCCTACCACCAAAAATATTGAGTTGTTTGTCAAAATAAAAGAGACAAGGAGACTCGTTTTAATATTGATGGGCAATGTAAAGCGGTATGGGAAATTCTTTACTGATGAATTGTCATCGGCCAGAAAAAAGTCACATCATGAAGAATCTTGGGTATCACATGCTTGGGAAGCACTTTGGGACAGAGACATCATAAGTTATCACTGAGCGAGGGGATAAATCAGAATGACTCTGACTCCAAAATCCACAATAATTCACATTCACACAGCCAACACCTGAGCCTCTAGTCTAGCCAGGCACAACTTACTGCGAAATAAGGATTCCTCCGGGCCTAGACTAATTAAGTTTCAGTGTTTACTTCTCAACACGAAATGTCAATAACAGCTGGGATGGTAGTATGGCAACAGAGGGGACTTGCTTATTTGTAGGGTGTGAAGTGATCTCAATATTCTGTGGTTTTAATTTGTAAGTTGCCTTAAGGCTCCTGAGGAGTGTGATGTAAACCGGTAAGGCACAGCAAAAGAAAAGTTCAATTGAAAAGAGAAATGGGAACTAGATGAGTTTAATTGCATTTTAGATTCACATTCTTAAATTTTCTGGGCCTAGAGGCAGTTTCATATCCAATCAAGAGAGCTAGGGTTAAAAATTTTTCTGGAAAGTGCTCAGAGATTACAAAGGTGGCAAGTGGTTCAAGTCATTCCCTCCTCTCATGTTAGGCAACAAAAGAAGGTCCTAACTCTACTTAGGTTCAGGATGTTGGACCCTTCATAACTTTTTATTAAAATGGAAAGATGGTAAAGCAGCAAACAAGAGAATATTTTTGTGCCTTACAGTACAGTTGCTGAGGGCTGCCTTCTGCCCTGAGTTTTCAATCTGAAGGCCAAACCCTGGCTTCAATTCAAAGGGTATGAACTCTAAGAACATGAAATGTTTCTCTTGGGCAAGGATATTGCAAAACATCTGTGAAACCAGATCTGCATTCTTACTTTAGATTCAGGATCAAAATAACATGGTAGAAAGCTGTAGTATACTGAGTGGAGGTATGAAGAGTATCTTACAACAAAGAAACATAAAAATAATCATAATCATAATACACATCAATGAGGCAGTAATCTAAGTGCTTTATGGATATTAGCGCATGCAATCTTTAAAGTGACACTATAAAATATGTACCACTCCTATCCTCATTTAAAGAGTGAAAACAGAAACATGAAGTTAACTAACATGCCTAGGTCACACAGCTAGTAAAAGGCAGGACTAGGATCTGAACCCATGAGCTTATTCCTACTTTCTATTTCCAGATTTAAGAAATCCTGATTTAAAAATAAGAAAATTAGGAGATAGCAATTTTCTTCACTGGATTCTGTAAATTACAATCAGCAAGCTTAAAAATCTTCTACACTTAAAAATATTTTAATTATAAAATGTACATATATACACATTTTATGACAGGGATTAATTACAGGTAATACACACACTTTCTTAGAAATGGCCAAGAACCAAATGTATTCCTGTTAAAGCTCCAACCCTGATTCAGATCCCTATTGTTGAACTCAAAAGCAACAATGATTCCCAAAGGTAATTATTCTGAGGGAGTAAGAGATGCCTTCCCATTTTTACTGCAACCCTAGGAAACCTAAATCCTTCTCACAGGACCCTCGCAATGTCTCTGCAGGTTAGCAAGTCTCACACAGCCCAAATGGACGGGGTGACACTCCAGTTTCCTTGCAAATCCACTGAGTTCTAATTAATTAGAAGGAAATTGCTACGGTAAATCAGGAAGTGAACCCTTCCTTATTAGAAAGGTCACATCCCTTCTCGCATTGAGCTGTCCATGATGCTGACACGTCTAAACCCAGCCACTAGGCCTTGGTCTTGCTACTAGTGTTTATTCCTGTGCATCTTGGTTATGTGGCCCATGCCTTGCTCACTTGGTTGCTGCCTGGTGCCTCTTTGATGCTGTTGTGGACTCCTTTAAGCCCAGTGGCTTTTAGAACCTATGGCTCTGGTCTAGGCAGGGTGTTACAGATTAGGAAATCAAGAAACAGGGAGGTTAAGTAATTTGCCCAAGGCATGTAGCTGTAAATATGAAATCAAACCCAGCCAGGCCACTTCTCTGAACAAAGGCCAACAGGTATAAGGTAGTCCTCCAGAGAAGCAGGCTGGAGGCAGTAGGCTGCAACACTGAGTTCTAGAGAGAATAGTATAGCTGATAAGCAGAGCACACCATGAAACAAGTAATTGACCAGCTGGCCAAGTTGCTGAAAAATAAAAATCTCCTTTTGTAGCTTGTGCCTCAAAAGCATCTTTCCCCCAGTTCTCCTGCTCCTCTCTGGGAGAACTATCCAGCATTTCCATAATTATTTAGTTTTCTTCTATTCGTATTTCTAAGAATCACCAATTTAATTTAAGTAGAACAGCCAAATTTAGGTTAATCTTTTTGAGTGGTTGTTGCCAAGGGCCAGGAGAGCATGCCTGGTTTTCCACTTTGTTAATACTATAATAAATAACATAGTAAAGGCATTTGTGAATAAACTATCTTGATAACATGATAGAGACCTCAAAGTCAATCCACAGAAGCAGAGGCAGCCAAGGGATGGGTGCACGGGCAGGAAAAAAAGGGAAGAGTTCATGTTCCTAAGAAGAACACCATACTCGACACCTCTGCAGGTCAGTCTTTGCATACAGATCCTGCCTGCAAACCAAGCCATACCAGAGAAAGAGGACCCAGGGAGAGCTATTCAAGGTAAGATTTATGGCAACTGGAAATATGCCAACATTATTCAAACAGAAAAATTTCCTAAGAGAGGAAGAAATGCAAATCTATCCTTTTCCCTAAGCTCAAAGAAATAAAGCCTGTTTAAAACCTATTTTGTTAGAAGAATTACAAAACATCTATCTTCTCCTGAATCAACTTAATAGTTGTTTTTTTGAAATGCTCCCAAAGATGAAGTGTGTGTGTGTGTGTGTGTGTGTGTGTGTGTGGACAAGGATGGGTTTGGGGCCATGAACCTCATAAAAGTCTATTAAGAAATGTTCCGATTAGCACATTGTGTCGTGCAGTCGATTGAAAAGGTCAAGGTCTATAGCTGAGCTAAATATAACCTGGTAAGAGAGAGAGCAAGGAGAGCTCTGGAAAATTTCGATAGGCTTTCATACTGTTTGGAAGATAAGAAGATCGTTTGAAGGGATTTCGTTCTTTATGAAGTGTGTGGTTGAAAAAAAGAAGTATCAAGGACAACTATAACTTCTTATACAAATAACTTTAAAAAATCTAGAATAATTTCTCACATTTTAAAAATTGTAAAAATGGTGTATGTTCCTCTAGTCTATATTTTCTCTAAGAAATGCAAATCATTTTCATAGGTTTCCATAGATCTGGTAATCTTATGCTGTTTGGGGAGAACAGAGGTCAGGGTGACCTTCCTAATATGCACAAGTGACTGGGATATTCTGCTGCTGAAAACCCCAGTGACTCATCATGGCTTTTGGGAGAAAGTCCAAAACCCCTTTGTGGTGCAATCAAGGCTCTTCATTTTCTGGCCGATGATTACATTCCCAGCTCCTCTTCCACCTTTTTCCTCTCATGTGTTCTGTGGTTTTTTGGATGACTCATGATGTAATGGTTGCCTTTGGACAGAGTGTCCTTTCCCACCTTGCCTGCAGTCTCCTCTTCGCCCTCAACTGTCATTTCCTGCAATCATTCTGCACCTGACATCCCTGTCCCACTCTCTATTACTCTCCCCAGGCCAAAAATGACTGCTGTGATGGTTAACTTTATGTGTCTACCTAGTTGGGCCATGGTGCCCAGGTATTATTCTGTATGTTTCTGTGATGGTGTTTTGGGATGAGAGTAATATTTAAATTGGTGAACTCTGAGTAAAGCAATTCCCTGATGTGGGTGAGCATCATCCAATTCCTCGGAAGCCTTAGTAGAACAAAGACTGACGACCTTCTTCGAGCAAAAAGGAATTCTGCAGCAGGCCACTTTTAGGTTCAAACTATAACATAGGCTCTTTTCTAGGTCTCTGGTCTGTTGCTCATCCTGCCGACTTGGATTTTTCAGCCTCCATAATTATGTGAGCCAATTTCTTAAAATAAATCAATCTCTCTCTTTACGCACATCCTATTGACTCTGTTCCTCTAGAGAAACCTGACTAATACAGTTGCCCCTTCCCTTTGGCCTCTGCTGTACCTTTTACAGTTCTATGATATTACAGATAGCATATAATATTTATTGGTTAACATCTCTGTCCTCCTTCTATAAGCTTCAGGAGCACATGGGCCCTGTCACTCCTCAAGGTATCCCTAGTGCCCACCCAACATAGTAAGCTGAATTATAAATAATCAAGGTCCCCAGATAGATATAGGAACACAGAAACGAAGCAAAAGTTTCCTCATCCTGTAATAAGCATCTTCAGAAGGTTACTCAAAGTTGTTATAATTTTTGTTTTCTAATTTCATCTCTTTCTCCTTATTATCTGCCAATTATAAATGCAAAATCTTGATAGAAATGTCCCTAGTGGGTCCTCACTACTCCAACACATATTTGGGTCGGGGAGGTGCATAGAAAACTATATTGTATTATATACACGTGTGTGTGTGTGTGTGTGTGTGTGTTGGGTTAAGGACATGTGCCAAAAGGAACATAGCCTGAAAAAGTAATAGGCTACCGACTCCTCTAGCCCTGTTTTAATCAATTACGATTATTTGTGCCAATCAATAATATGTGCCATGTGCCTAGCTCTGAAGAATGTTAAGAACATTTCTTGCTACATTTAATATCATTTTATACAGCAGGAGACTGAAACTTCACTTGCACTCTTATCAACATTCCTCCAGTCTCTTGGACCAATTTTCTATTCATGCCTTTTCACTATGCTGAGCTTAATGACAGAAAATCACATTTAATGTTCCTTTTAGCACTCCCCTTCAACAGCGCTATAATGTAGTGGTTGAAGGCATTCTCTGAAGCTGACTACCTAGGTTTAAATCCCAACTCCATCACATGTTAGCTGTGCAACCCAGGGCAGGTTAGTTAACCTCTCTGCTCTTGAGTCTCTTTATTGGTGAAATGGGGATCCTCACAGTGCTCACTTCATAAAATTGTAAAGATTGTAGTGGGAATATATATACACACATATATATTCTCAGATTGTCGTGAGAACATATGTATATATGTATATGTGTGTATTATATGTGTATATGTATATGGAGAGAGAGAGGGAGAGAGAGAGAGAGAAGTAAGGACTAGAAAGTATGTGCTATCAGTCTCTTAGCCTCTATCCTGATCTGGAATCTTCAGCAGCCCTCCTGGTTACTATACCAAATGTGGACTTTCCCATTACTTTTAAAGTCATATTTGCTATTTACTCCTTTCTCTGCCAATGTACCAGGTTCCTTCACTACTTAATGTTCAAATTTTATAAATTCCTATCTCAATCTTTAGGGGTCCCTTTTCTCCACAAGTCCAACTATTGGATTTTTCCAAGTTGAAGTAATGTCCATTTCTCATAATATTTCCGGAATAAAATTCTGCCCAAAGAATCCCTTAAGGGCTACACAATTCAATCAAGACACATTTAAAACACATGTATGAAGCGGTGGTCCTGGTGTTTTGTGCAGGGAGGCAGACTGAAGGGTCCTTGAGGCAGGAACAATGGCAGTTGCCTCAAATGCTCCCTGGGATGGTTCATAGTTGGCTGCCAGTGCTTGTACCCTGATTGACTGGAAACCATTGTTTTGTGTCTCTCTTTAATAGAAAGACACAGAAAGGGAAGGTGGGCACCTTATTCCTGACACTCACCTGGGCTGGCTAACAAATCCAAGGGTGGCCAAACTATAGCCCTCCTTTACAGGGATTCTTAGTGGTTCATTTAAAGAAGGTATTTTTTCTCCAGCAAAAAGTTACAGGTGAAATACTCTTTTTTTAAATCCCCAATTTTAAAAAACAGTTTAGGATGTATATGGATTGCTATTTACTTGAACTCTCCATTTGCTGCTTTTCTTCTCTTACTTTCATTTTATTGAACACAGAACTATTTATGTGCTTGTGTATACACATGCAACTGGAAAACACATGTTTAAAATAAAACTAGGGAGAAAAATCAAGATAGGGAGGAAAACTGCATTCATTATCTGAAAGAAAATTTCATTCACACATTTTGCTTCACATTTAGTTTAAACATAAGACAAAAATACTTATCAGGATAAAATAACCACTTAAAAATAAATAGAGCTTTTGGCGGCTGGGCACCGCCATTTTGGCCGGTGGCCGTGAGAACACGCTGTGTGGCTGAAAAGTGAAGGCAAGAGCTGATTTGGCCTCTGCGCTCCCCTCCGCAAGGGGATCGTTTTCTCCAGAAGAGCTGGATATTCTTTCACACAGTTATGGCAGATAAATTAACAAGAATTGCTATTGTCAACCATGACAAATGTAAACCCAAGAAATGTCGACAGGAATGCAAAAAGAGTTGTCCTGTAGTTCGAATGGGAAAATTATGCATAGAAGTTACACCCCAAAGCAAAATAGCATGGATTTCTGAAACTCTTTGTATTCGTTGTGGTATCTGTATTAAGAAATGCCCCTTTGGCGCTTTATCAATTGTCAATTTACCAAGCAACTTAGAAAAAGAAACCACACATCGATATTGTGCCAATGCCTTCAAACTTCACAGGTTGCCTATTCCTCGTCCAGGTGAAGTTTTGGGATTAGTTGGAACTAATGGTATTGGAAAGTCAACCACTTTAAAAATTTTAGCAGGAAAACAAAAGCCAAACCTTGGAAAGTACGATGATCCTCCCGACTGGCAAGAGATTTTGACTTATTTCCGTGGATCTGAATTACAGAATTACTTTACCAAGATTCTAGAAGATGACCTAAAAGCCATCATCAAACCTCAATATGTAGACCAGATTCCTAAGGCTGCAAAGGGGACAGTGGGATCTATTTTGGACCGAAAAGATGAGACAAAGACACAGGCAATTATATGTCAGCAGCTTGATTTAACCCACCTAAAAGAACGAAATGTTGAAGATCTTTCAGGAGGAGAGTTGCAGAGATTTGCTTGTGCTGTCGTTTGCATACAGAAAGCTGATATTTTCATGTTTGATGAGCCTTCTAGTTACTTAGATGTCAAGCAGCGTTTAAAGGCTGCTATTACTATATGATCTCTAATAAATCCAGACAGATATATCATTGTGGTAGAACATGAACTAAGTGTTTTAGACTATCTCTCCGACTTCATCTGCTGTTTATATGGTGTACCAAGCGCCTATGGAGTTGTCACTATGCCTTTTAGTGTAAGAGAAGGCATAAACATTTTTTTGGATGGCTATGTTCCAACAGAAAACTTGAGATTCAGAGATGCATCACTTGTTTTTAAAGTGGCTGAGACAGCAAATGAAGAAGAAGTTAAAAAGATGTGTATGTATAAATATCCAGGAATGAAGAAAAAAATGGGAGAGTTTGAGCTAGCAATTGTAGCGGAGAGTTTACAGATTCTGAAATCATGGTCATGCTGGGGGAAAATGGAACGGGTAAAACGACATTTATCAGAATGCTTGCAGGAAGACTTAAACCTGATGAAGGAGGAGAAGTACTAGTTCTAAATGTCAGTTATAAGCCACAGAAAATTAGTCCCAAATCAACTGGAAGTGTTCGGCAGTTACTACATGAAAAGATAAGAGATGCTTATACTCATCCACAGTTTGTGACTGATGTAATGAAGCCTCTGCAAATTGAAAACATTATCGATCAAGAGGTGCAGACATTATCTGGTGGTGAACTACAGCGAGTAGCTTTAGCCCTTTGTTTGGGCAAACCTGCTGATGTCTATTTAATTGATGAACCATCTGCATATTTGGATTCTGAGCAAAGACTGATGGCAGCTCGAGTTGTCAAACGTTTCATACTCCATGCAAAAAAGATAGCCTTTGTTGTGGAACATGACTTCATCATGGCCACCTATCTAGCGGATCGCGTCATCGTTTTTGATGGTGTTCCATCTAAGAATACAGTTGCAAACAGTCCTCAAACCCTTTTGGCTGGCATGAATAAATTTTTGTCTCAGCTTGAAATTACATTCAGAAGAGATCCAAACAACTATAGGCCATGAATAAACAAACTTAATTCAATTAAGGATGTAGAACAAAAGAAGAGTGGAAACTACTTTTTCTTGGATGATTAGACTGAATCTGAGAATATCGATAAGCCACTAATTAAAAGGAATATTTACTAGAATTTTTGTCATATAAAACTTGAATCAGGATTTTACGCCCCACATACTCTGGAGCTTGAAATATAATTCACTTAATATAACATAAAAAGCCAGTTGCATTCTAAATTGTAATTGAAACACAGAAAACGCCACTTTTCTGTTCATGATGAGGCCCTTTTGTGCATAATACTCTAAAATGAAGACATTTCAAGCTATACAGATTACCTCCAAGTTTTCATGACGTGTGGGAAGATTTTCAGTAGGTATATCACATTCACATACCAAATGCTGACCAGTGTTGCTCCATTTTTTAAATCTTGAAAAGGGTTTCTGTACTTACCTGGTTTGCCAGATATGCCAGTGTAATGAAACTGCCTTTATTTTAAAAGCCAGTCAAAGATTCCACTGATTGACATTTCATAAATAAACATGAAGATTATGTTTATTATTTGTTTTCAGTCTTTGCACTATATTATCAGTATACCTGGTTTCTGAGGAAGTTTATCATCTACTACAAAGCACCACTGTTGGAAAAATATGTATTTTTTAATTGTTTTTAATCTTTTTTGGTGCTTGTGAACATGTTTAGCAAAAACCAATTCAGTTCCCTTCCCCCCAAAAAAAGTTACTCTGAATTTTTTAGTTTTTGCATTCCGTAAGGTTCTGTATTCAGTAATTCTCTAGGTAATGTCATTTTTTTACACATGTATTTACATAATCACTGATCAAGATTTAGGAAAAATCATTTCTAAAGAATATCCCTTACAACTACAGACTCGAAGTCTTTAAAGATGGTGCCTAAGCATCTATGTATTTTTTTTTAAAGTTCCACAGATTTTTCTGGTGGGCAACCAAGGATTATAAACCACTTCCCTAAAGGCAACATTAATGCAAAAGTCCCCAGATAGCAATACAAAGTATCCCTCAGTACCACATATATTCATTTCTGAGTTTGGATATAGAGCACATTATCTAAACCTTTTTCTAGTTCCAAAAACCCATCTAAATTTCTTGAGTTCCTGAATTTTGAACAGGATTACCTATAGCCTGGAGCCACTTTTAAGTTGTACTTCTGACTAAACTGGAATTAACTTATGAGGAAGAGGGTTTACTAAATAAATGACTGGGCAAGCAAAATTGAGGGGGAAATTAGGAAGTATTTGACAGACTTTAAGAACTACTTAAAATAATAGAAGTCTTGATTAACATGCAAATAATGGCTACAAAGTATGGTTTAATTTGGACCCCATTATGCCTTTTAAAAAATAATTTATGTGAGTAATCCATCAATACATGTAAAAAAATTCAGATATACAGAATGGAATAAAAAATGATCTCCCTTTATTACCCTCCCCCAAAAATATATATATATAGAGAGAGAGAGAGCTTTTAATCTTTAAGTATTAATTGTGCATATTGTCATATTTGCCTAGATATATGTTGGAAAAATCATGTTCTATTATGCCACTTTTTTCCAGACTTAGATTAGCTGGGCTCTAACTTGTACTTGCTGATATTTACTGTGAGAACAAATGAAAACATTTTTTTTTTCTAAAACTTTGAAACTGTAGCTGGGCATCATATTACTTTTCACTAGACACATCTGATATAAACAAAAACTGAGGTGGGCTGGTCAAAATATTCCTTCTGAAAGCTTCTCTGGGCCCCAAAACTTGGAAGGGCATGAATCTCTATTTAATTCTCCTACTTTTTCATGCCTTTTGCTATGGCAAAGGGCCATGAACGTTGGGCCCCTGTGCTATCTCGAAGTTTTCTAAATCTGAGAACAGGGGGCATAAATGTGGCCCATTGGACAGTTGGAGAATCCAGTCTACCTCTGCCATCATCAGCAACCATGACTTGTATAGGACACACATGCATAAAAACTGCTTTTATATTAAAGTTTTATATTAAAACTGCTTTTAAATTAACTGCAACATCAAAGAATCACCCTGGACTATATCACTATTGATTACTCATACTCTGTAATTCTCATGGTCCCAAGCCCAGATTCCAACCCTTGGAATATACTGCACTACTGAAAAAGAACCACACTCTATTCCTCGAGTGTTTTGAACTAACCAATGCAACTATCTATACTGACAGATGAATAAAGTAATTCCACTTAGAAGTAGGATGATTAATTAGCATAGATGATATATATTTTGAGCTACTATTTCTTGAGAGCTTGTTAACATTTGTGCCAGAAACCTTACATTTTCTCCTAAATCCCATCAACAAGAGTAAGCGGTATGTTCAGATGATTATTCTCATTTTACAGAAGAGAAAACTGGCTTAGAATAATGTCCAAGGTCACGTAACTTTCTTACAGCAGGCCATGGAGTAGGGATTTGAACCCAGGTCTCCAGTGCCAAAGGAAGAACTCTCCTAGCTCAGCTGTGCAGCCTTGGGAGGATCCCCAAATTTATTAAAAGTGGTGAGCTGTCTATATGATTTGCTACAGCTACCATGACTGTTTAATTCAATGTGCTGTATTAAGAACATTAGCAATAGCAACAATTCGTACTACAATGAATGAAATACTGTCACTCACATTATAGTGAGGGACTCCTTCCTTAAGAGAGCAGTCTTCATATCAATTATTAGTTTCATTATCTGACTTTCTTTTGAGTGTCTGTCTTTTCCCTCCACAAAGTTACATTTGTTATCAAGTGCTTTATGAACCTTCACTACACAATGTGTGGTTAATAAATAGCTGGCAAGGAATCTTGGCTACATATCAAGGGAATTTTAAAGATAAATTTGTTTAACTGATTTGAAGGTGCTGGATTAAATATTTTTCTGTGGATTCATGTATTTCCACAAGAATGTACAATTAAATACAAACTACAAATGAGGTATTAAATCAAATGCTATGGTTGTTTCCCTAGGATATTTCTTTCAAAGTCAGGATGCAAACAGCATACATCCATTAAAGATCCTCAAAATACAGTCTTGTTAGAAAGTTAGTTAAAATATTTATGTCATTACATCAACATGGTTCAATAGCTCAGAACTAGACTCTGAGACAAAAATTTAGTTTCCTGATACCAAGCCAAAATTTCCTCTTTTTTTTTTTTTTTTTTTTTTGGCAACTATCCTTTGTAAGATCTTTAGTTCACAGTAGGCTGGCTCATAGGCAGCCAACAATTATTTAAATTTTAGTGTCTGGATATATTCACAAAAGCAGAGATAGAAAGGGACAATGCCCCTCTATCCTTTGCAGAAAAGAGGTGCTTGGCTGTTGTGCCCTTTCCAGTTTGCAGTGCTGGAAAGCAGGCTTGGTGGAGGCAGGATGCTGACCCACAAAGACTGACAGAGCAGTTTTTTTTTGCTCTTCAACTTTTCAAATAGATTTGCTAAAGCAGCAAACTCCAATTATGGGAACCTTTGAAGGATGGTAAGAAGGAATTGCTGGTTCGAAGGATGAAAATGGCTAGACCAGGTTCCTGCTCTCGCCTTCAGCACAGGAGCATCTCAAGAGGTTGCACATAGCAGTTGGAGAGGATAGATTGCACAGTGCTCTACTGGAGCCAATCAGAACTAACTCACCTGGAGCAAAGCCCATAGGGATCAAAGCCCTTCTTGACACTGCCCTCTGGGGATCAGAGCCCTTCTTCACACTGCGCTGTTAAGATCAGAGCCCTTCTTCACATTGTCCTCTGGGGATCAGAGTCCTTTATACTGTACTTCAAGTAAACGGGGCAAAGATGCAGATAACCTGCCTCGTAACAAATTTGGATATTTCCTGAAGGCCAGTACTAGATGAGTGCAAGAATCCGGGAATTATTCTGGGAGATGGAAATTGGCAGGGGTGGACATTAGAGAGGAGGTCCAGGATAGCCTAGACGAGGTCCAGAATAGCCTATTCAAAGGTGAAACAACCAGGAAACCATGCTGGGCTGATGCCATATAGTGAGGTCTATGATATTTGGCCTTTCTGCCTTCAGTGACATGTAACAAAGCTAGAGAAATATGCAGACACGAAGGTAGTGATTGTGGAGAAGCATCATTTTACAGGAATAATGTAAGTGGGAATGATTTTCTTATTAGTCTGTTGGCTCTAATCAAACCAAATAAGAAATTGGACAACATTCAAAGGCAAAAATGATCTGAAAGCATGTTAGGAGGGAAAAAGACACAAAGCTTTGAATTCAAGACAAAATGTATAAGCACCCATTTTGGCATAAATCCTTATGGAAAAACTGTCAGGTTTTATCTAATGCACCTGATCCAGAAATCCTGAATTTGAGACTTAAATGACATCCTTCTTAATTAAGTCAGATACCTTCCAAAAAGGCTAAAAGATAAATTCTTTGTTTCTCTTGGGTCAGCTTTATAACAGCTCAATTTCTAGTGAGGGGCAGGAAAAGGACTTGTGATTCTGAAGAGTTCTACAATTGTACATTTCCCTTTTCCCAAAATCATTTTCTACTTATCACATAAAAATGCACCCATTTTCTTAAAAAAGAAATCATCTTTGCAGATATAAGGAGATACACTATGAAGGGCTGAGTGGAGAGGAACTGACCTATGGGATGGACTTTTTCTGTCTTGGTGAAGAGATCTTTTCACTGATGCTGAGCTATACTCACCCATTATTGCTAAATGAAAAGTCCTGGTTGTTCTGGAAAGAACTGAGAGAGAAATGACTTCAAGGCTCAGGGTTAATGGGAAAAGAAAATGTTACATTTCTAAGGGAGAGGATACCAGATGTCTCATGAAAATGCATCTAACACCATAATGTTTCAAATTTTTGTCTTCGTGAAGAAAATTATAATTGTGGGTGTTTGCCCAATCACCACTTATCAAACAAAGTGTCTCGTGCTAGTGGTTAGCTTATATCCTGAGATACCCATGAGGCCATACAAATTTTTCCCCAAAACCTATAAATATGAGTGTACTATTGAAGTTATTTTCATTTACTAAAAATGGAATCTTAAAATTCATTGCAATAATTACTGAAATGGACTGAAAGTCCAGTTATTAGTGATGTTTTATGAGCATAAGCATTTGGAATATATTACACTGATTTCCATTTACTCTGAATAGCACCTGGGTTAGAAGAAGTAAAGTCAGATACTCATTTTATGGGTTGAATGAATTACAAACTCCTAATACAAGGTTTTTAAAATTATTATTTCACTTTAAGTTCTGGGATACATGTGCAGAATATGCAGGTGTGTTACATAGGTATACATGTGCCATGGTGGTTTGCTGCACCCATCAACCCATCATCTAGGTTTTAAGCCCCACATGCATTAAGTATTTGTCCTAATGTTTTCCCTTCCCTTGGCCCCCACCCCCCAACAGGCCCCAGTATGTGATGTTCCCCTTCCTATGTCCATGTGTTCTCATTGTTCAGCTCCCACTTATGAGTGAGAACGTGTGGTATTTGTATTTGTTTCTGTGTTAGTTTGCTGAGGATAAGGGTTTCCAGCTTCATCCATGTCCCTGCAAAGGACATGAACTCATTCTTTGCTATGGCTGCATAGTATTCTATGGTGTATATGTGCCATATTTTCTTTACCCAGTTTATCACTGATGGGCATTTGGATTGGTTCCAAGTCTTTGCTATTATAAACAGTGCTTCAATAAACATATGTGTGCATGTGTCTTTATTGTAGAATGATTTATAATCCTTTGGGTATATATACTCAGTAATGGAATTGCTGGGTCAAATGAATACCAGGCATTTTTTTTTTGAGATGGAGTCTCAATCTGTTGCCCAGGCTGGAATGCAGTAGTGCAATCTCGGCTCACTGCAACTTCTGCCACCTAGGTTCAAGCAACTCTCCTCCCTCCCTCAGCCTCCCAAGTAGCTGGGATTATAGTGTGCACCACCACGTCCAGCTAATTTCTTTCTTTTTTATATATCTTTAGTAGAGACGTGGTTTCACCTTCTTGGCCAGGCTGGTCTTGAACTCCTGACCTCTTGATCCAGCTGCTTCGGCCTCCCAAAGTGCTGAGATTACAGGTGAGAGTCACCACATCCGGCCCTGAATACCAGGTATTTTTAAAGGGCCCTTGCACTGGGCAAAGTAGATGAAAAAGGAAGCAACATCAATTGTCCTTTCACTGCCCCCATGCACTGGGTGGTTCTAGCAGCTTCTCACCTGTGATGAGTGGGTCTGAGAAGTGACACCCCATGTCAGTGATGCCTTATTGAGGACCATAACTTTCCTATTCATGGTCTCTTGGCCAAGATTCCACTTTGGGGAAGGTGGAGCAATAGAATAGGATACCAGAGCATATTCCCTACAGGACTAATTTAGGAAGTCTCAAAAAGCAGTCCCAGTCTGTGTCAAGGTCTCAGGCTTTTGGATAGCAGTCTCCACACCTACTTATTTTCATCAGAAGATGGAACCACTCCTTACTGGCCCGTCCCTGAAAGATAATAAATAACAATTCACTGGATCCTTAAGACCACTGAGACAAGTGCAGGGGTCTTCACCAGTTGTATTGCTTTATTTTGCATAGGGAAACAAAGTCAAAGTTAAATAAGGAATGGAAACACTTTTAGGGTCAGGTCTTCATGGGCCACGAAACACTTTTAGGACTAGGTTCTGGAACTGGAGTCTCAGAAACCCAAGCCACGACTTGTTTTGGCAGTCACTTCTGCTTCTCTCAGTGTCTCGTGACACTCCCGGCTCTTCTGCTTGCCAGGAAGGAGAGCCCTGTGGAACAAACTCTTCTCTGCCCTTATCTTACTTGGCCTCTCAGCAGCACTGCAGGGAGATGCCCATTTCTTGCTTCAAATACCACCCCCTCCTGGCTCTCACAGCATGCTCTCACTTTAAGGTTTTCCTCCTCTCTTTCCACATCTGCTTTATCATCGCCTTCCCAGGCTCCTCCTCCTTTAATGACCTATAATTGTTAGGCTTAGTCCTGGGCTCTTTTCTCTTCCTTGCTAGACTTTGTTCCTAGGGGTTCCTATAAATTCCTAGGATTTCAAATATCATCCGGACTTTATTTAGATGACTCTAAAATTTAGAGAAAAATCATTCAAGTTTATTCATTCAACATTTACTGAGAATTTACAGTACAGAAGCATGTTTCTATATTATCATTTACAGCAACTTTAGCATCCTGCTGCTGTACACTTAATCACTTAAGAATCCTTTCCAGTAAGGATTCTTGCTCCATCCTTCCACATTGCCAATCTGTCAACAAGTCCCATATAGACTAGTTTCTGCAGCATATTTCACAGCTTTCCTTTCCTTACTCATGGTCAAAACCTTACTTGAGATCCTCATCACCTTGTACCTAGTGGGAGAAAATGGACTTTTATCTGGCTGTCCTGTGTCTGGGGAATACTAAATCCAACTCACTGTGCAGACACAGTGATGGCGGGAGTCACTTACTCAACATATTATTTGGTGCCCACTCTGTGCCTAGTGCTGAGGATGTAGACTGGAATAACACTGTCCTTGACCCCAAGTTATGTACATTTTAGTGGAAGAGACAGACAAGTAAGTGAACCACTGATGGGATGGGTGGTAAAGGCAATGATGGGATATACCTAGGTGCCATGGGAGCCATGGGAAAGACACTCGGAGAAGCTCTCCCTTTGGAACTGAAGCAGTTAGCCACAGGGGTGTGTGTGTGTGAGATGAGGAAGATGTGTATAAGTGGAAAATAAGAACAAGCATAATGAAGTAGAGGAACTGTCATGCCCCTTCTGGAATCTGGAATCTTTCTGGGTTTTAAGCAGAAAAGTCATAAAGTCAGAAATACTCTTTAGAAAGCTTTCTCTAACGTTAACTGGAAGAAGTCATGAGAAAAATGCTGGTAGTTTGTTGCATTCAGTAACCTAGGCAATAGATAATAATGGCTTTGAACTAAGATAGTGGAAGTGGGGATGGACAGAGGTGGAATAATCGACAACTGACTGGCCTTGGTGAGTGATTAAATTGAACAGGACTAGGTTCAAACCTGGTGTTGGCCACTGACTGACTGACTGCAGGCCTATCACAAACTTCCATAGCCTTAGTTTCCCCATATGAAAGAGGGATATAACTAACTTTCAGGGTCATTGGGATGGTTAAATACAACTTACTGTATGTAAGAATGTCTGACATATAGAAAGTTAATAAATGCTCATTTCTTTCCTTCCTCAAACTTTATATTGATATTACAATTTGCTACCCCAGAACACAGAGCAGTTCCCTGTTATTTTATTATACTGAAATTAACTTTCTGTAGACCAGTGCTCTTCAGCCTTAGCACTATTGAAATTTGGAGCCAGATGATAGTTCTTTGTTGTGGGGGACTATCCTGTGCATTATAGTATGGCCTCTACCTGCTAGATGCTGGGAGCACCCCATCCCTAGTCATGACAATCAAAAATATTTCCAGCCATTGCCAAATGTCCCTGTATAACCTGGGAGGCAAAATCAGCTTTCGTTGAGAACTATTGCTCAAGACTTTTCTGTCCCCCTGCCAACCATACTTTCAATACCGCATCTCATCCTCAACATTGTAGTTTTTTATGACTTTCTTCCATGGATTTTAGCTGAGTAAGGTAGGTTACAATCTCATTCTCATATCACACTGTATAATTTCACTGTATCTTGCACAATGCCTAGAGCACATCACTGAATGTCACTGAATGAATTTTCAAAAACATTCATCAACTTTCTGCTGTTGATAGATTCAGGCCCAAACTCCTAGTATGGCAGTAAACATTGCATTAAGTCTATCCCCACTCACTCTCCAGCGGGATCTCATTATCTCCTATGATTTCCCCCATTCCTATAATACTCTGCCTTCCAGATGTTTGCATTTCTTGGATCAGGAACCCCTCTCCACCCTTACTCACATAAAGAAAACCAACATGGGGTTGCCAACTTTTTATTTTGCAAGATAAGTATATTTCCGTAAAAACAAGAGCAGCAGCAGTAAAAACTCTAACGACATCACTTTGTTAAATAAAGGTAACTTTTATACTAAAAAAGTGGAAAAGAGAATAATCTCAGGATAAAACAAAGTAATTTAAATGAAAAGAACTTAGCTTTGATAAAAGACTCACTACGTTGTTCTGTTTTTTTCTCATTTCTGGGAAAACACAGGTGAGGATTTCATTATGGACCAGCATTTGGGAACCACTGAACTCATTTCCTGCCCAACCAGACCTGACAAGGCTATTTTATTGCTAGACCTGAACCATGGGCTGTGTATATCTCCACCCAGAATACCCTCCTCCCACCCACTTCCGTCTGGAAATCTTCTATTCCTTCAAAGTCAGCATAAAATAGTAAGAGGAAAAAAGCTGTTAAACATTATGTTTTATGCCCCGAACAAGAGGTAATCCTCTCCACTAAACTTACTTCTTGCAGGGCTTGCTGTATTCTACCTATTGGAGTTATTTTTATATAGGCCCAAACCAGCAGCATCTTCTCACCTTTGCAGAAAAGAACTTTGCACCAAATAAATATTGCTGAATTGAGCAGCTGAATTGTCTCCAACTTTGGGTTCTCTGTATGAATACCCATTTCCATATGAATACCCACTTCATTAGTTTTCTATTGCTGCCATAACAAATTACCACATACATAGGTGGTTAAGACAACACAAACTTATTATCTTACAGTTCTAGAGGTCAGATGTCTGACACAGGCCTCATTGGGCTAAAATCAAGGTGTTGACAGGGTTGTATTACTTTCTGGAGGCTCTAGGGGAAAATCTGGTTTTCTGCTCTTCTAGCTTGCAGAGGGCATGTTAATTCCTTGACTTGTGGCCAATTTCCTCCGTCTTCAAAACCAGTAATATTGCAACTCTCTGGCCATTCTTCCACAGTCACATCTCTCTCTGACTGTGCACTTCAACAGGAAAGATTCTCTAATTTTAAGAACCCATGATAATAGATTGAGCCCACCTGTATAACCTAGGGTAATCATTTCCTCATCTTAAGGTCCTTATTTTAATCTAATTGGCAAAGTTGCTTTTGCTATGTAAGCTAACATATTCACAGGTTCTGAAGATTAAGCTGTGGACATCTTCAAGGACTATTATTCTGCCTACCAGATGGATACCACTGGGTACACTTTTGCTATTCTTTATCAGTCTACATTCCTCACTTCTATTAACATCTGACTCTTTACTCATCATTTGAAACTCAAGATAATAAAAATAATAACTGAAAGAATCAAGGATTTGAACCCCCACCTGAGCAAGTACCTCCTTTCCAACACCTTTTTGCTAAAGAAAACAATGGCAAAACATCTGCCCTGTGCAGTGGTTGACTACCCTGTAGAATGGATAAGGAGAACGTTTTAATCTGACATACCTTTCAGATGATATTGGAAAATGTATTGATGTTTTCTCCAACATCCAGTGATGGTTGTGTATTCAAAGACAAACGTTCATGGCCCCATAAGACCTCTAAGAGGCAGACTCTTCTAAATTGGGCTCCAGCTTTCATAACTTAGCTCTGCAAAGTCAGGCAACCAACACTCATGCCTAAGTGTCAGTGTATTTTTAGCACCTCGGGACTTTCATGGTTAGGCTTCCTGTGCTTTACTCTAAGGACACATTTCTCACAAGTTCCCCTTTGGTACAGTGTGCAGATTTGCAAAGCTGTTGTGGAATAGAAAGGACTATTTTTGTTTAAAATTTTAGCATTGATTATACAGTGGTGATTCATGACTTCAGTACTTAATAGTGCTTGGTAAGTAAGGTCTTTGTGGCAGAATTCATCACTAATTACCACTGAACTGAAACCTGAAATTCAGTTTTGTTTTGTTTTGTTTTTTTTTCTAGCATGGGTCAGGAGAAACCATCTCTTACAGGAGAAAACTTGCCTTGACTTCTATTCACTATGATCTGTATAGCCCATTGAGGTGGTCAGAAAATTTCTGAAACTGTCCCTAGCTTCAGAGTAGCCTTTACCTGCCCAAGGAGGACCTTGATGGAAAGTAAATCTTTATTTATAGGCAGGACTGTATATAAGTTATTTTAGACAATCTCTTCAACTTCTCTCCTCCATTTGCATTAGAGACCACAACAAAAAGAATGCTCCCCTGATTTAGGTTAGCAAAAGCAGTGTAATTGATAATCCTTCATCTATGTAAGACTGAGTTCCAAAATGTTCATGACTGTGAAGTTGATTTTCTGTGATTATCTGCTAATCAAAGTTGACAGATACATCATGAATTTACATGGATTATCAGGATAGATAAAACAGCCAGAGAGGATGGGCAACGGGTCAGATGCAGGCTTAGTGAGATCACTCTGCTTCACTACATGTGCTTCAGATATGAGCAATGCACTCAGGCACATAACTGGGGCTGGAACCCACAATAATTGAGTAGAAGGGGTAAAAAACAAACAAAAAACAAAACCAAGGTTGCCTGAGAAAGTTTAGCCAGAGAACATCGTTCTTATAAATCATCTAAATATTCTACTGATAACCTCATTTTCTAAAAGTCCTCCATGGGAAATGGAAGTGTCAGAGGGGGAGGAAATGTGAAAAGAAACTGAGAGCTTTTAGAAATAATTACTGTTAACTGGAAATGTCACTCTCCCCCACATCCCCAAGTCTGTTTTTAGATTAGCAAGCAGCAGTGACCAGATGGATACTGGGTGTTGAAATGCCTTCTGTGATGAAAGCCAACCATTTGCAGAAGGTGAGCTCCTCTTGAACAGATGGACTACCAATTTTTTGGGTTAAAGATCAGCCAGGCTGATTAAAGAAGCTGCAAGGGTTCAGCAGTTAAAATTCTTTTGTATCTTTAAATCCGGAGTGACAGAAGCATCTTCTGCAATCTAAAAATTAGGTTAACCTGAGGTAGATTAAATAGTCCATGACATTAATATATAAGAACTATAGGAAAGAATATAGAAGAAGGAGGATGAAATCAGTGGTCACTGAAGCCTGTTACTGACATTTTGTGGCACTTTCTGGCATGTTCTATTATAAATGTATTGGCTTGAAAGGAATTAGTGGAAGAGATTTTGTGTAAAAAGGAAATACAAGCTCAATCTGTTACCATTCTGAAACAAACAGAAAAGGTGCTAGAGGGGAAGTAAATGGTGAGAGTATCTTATCGGTATAAAAGAATTAAGTTAAAATGGAAAACTTGAGGCTGGAACCTGAGGGGAAATACTGGGGAAGCCTCAGGTTAAAAATTATATTTCATGTTTCCTCGGCAAGATCAGATCACAGAAGATTAGATTAATAGGTTCTTCCAACAGAACTACAACTTTAATTGATATTGAGAAACAGCCAATTACTTATTCTTATTTTAGGGGCAGACTTGTACTGGTGTGGAAAATCATACCTGGGGGCAAACAATGTTCCAGTCAGCCTGGAGATGAAATGCTAGGTATTAAAGTAGAGGCAAAATACTCATGGACAGGGTTAACCATTTGTAAATATATGAATTCATCTGTATTTGACATCACTGTCCTCTCACATCCATTTTCTTTCCATGCTAATTTTTTTTGTAGCTTGGGGTTACATATGTGTCCCAGTTGCATCAGAGACTTTGTGTGTTTCTGTTGTTTTTCTTGTTGAGGGTCTATATTAAATGTTTTTAAACTGAGAAACCTTTAGGAAGTATACTACATACTTCCATGCCTTCTTCAACAGAGAAAAACTATACACCATCCCATCCTGATATGAGTCTGGTTCTCCCTCATGATTGTGAAGTGTGTACTCTGCCCTCTGTGCAGCTATGATACAGATGCAGGCATGGAGGGCATGGGCCACAGGGACACAATGAGGCTTCCTCCCCTGGTGCTGTAGGGCAGTGATGGTGCACTCCAGATGGCAGAACTGTACAACTGTGCTGAGGAGCACACACAGGTGGTCCCAAGGGTCGCTGAGGTAAGTGCTGATGGCACTTGCTCCCACTCTCTGGCAATGTAACTATTTTCTCTTCTGTCTTTCCCATAGCATCCATCCCAACATTGATCACAAGCTTACTCTTTCTACAGCTGCTGTTTTAAATGTCCCCTACTCTTTTCTGTCTGCATCTCTTCTTTCTTGTCTCATTGGATGCCAATAATCCTCCCATGTTCCTTAGCTCTCAAAGGCTAGCCTGGTCTGTATGCATATCCTCCATGGGCACAGCACTTTTTTTTGTTTGTTTCTAATATGTCAAACAACTAATCACAGTTTTCTGTGCCTGAAATTTAGGTATTCTGTGCCTCTCAATATTGCTGGCATCAAGGATTACTCCCCCTCAGAACAGAACTGGATGCCTGAGGGGGTTATTGGCGGGGAGGGTGTGTATGAATTATCAAGGATTTATTGAAGTGGGTCCTGAGTTATTTCGCTTGGTTATAGAAACTTAATGAATATTTTTCCAGCTCCTATGTGGGCATGAACAGAATCAAATGAAGGGTACAGTTCTGAATGCCTTAGAAATTGCATTTTGATACATTTCACTGGATTGTAGCCAAATACAACTTCTTGTAACAGAGATCTAGCATGGCAATTTACACTGCTTGATAGAAGTATCATTTGGAGTTTTAGCAAAGTCTCATCAAGTTATACAATATGAGCAATCCTGTTCCAGAGATGTGAAATAATACCAAGTGTTCCATTTTCTCCTAGGTTTTCTTTCTTACTGAGGGATAATGAATTACCTTATTTGTAGTTCGATCAGAGAAATACGGATACCTAAAACATCTGATGGTAGCAGTAATGAACAGCTTGAACGTGGGCTGGGAGGACCAAAAAAATGACAGAAAAAGGGGTCAGAACTTTCTGTTCCTACATCCTCTTCTTTCTTTCTTCTTTCTTCCCCTCCCTATATTTTATGCCCAGGTCTGTGTCAAGCATGGTAGAGGCAACAGTGAAGCCGAAGTCATCATTATAAGTCAGAATTGCTACCTTCAACAGGCTTATTATCTAGTTGTTCAAAGAAGAAAACTGCAATTTAAGAACTATATAAAGAAATGGAATAATTCAGGAAAAGTTATCACTTTATGGAGGGATGAATTTCTCAAGTAATAGTGTAAAAGTAAAATGCATACTGTTTGGTTAAGTGATGACTATGTGAGGATATAAAAGCAATCTATAAATATTTTAAAAGTGTAAATATCAAGTAGGGTGAGAAATTATTTTGTCTAGTACTCTACAAAAATAGCACTGAATATGGAATTAAGAAAAGGAATACGTTGAATTATAGTGTGAACAGTAACACAGGAATTCTTTAAACTGTAGCTCCAAGGCTCTTAATGACCTCAAAAACACCTCTGGTTCTTTGATAATATTTGCTGTCATCATGCAGTGGTCTAGTTAATGTCAATGATCATCAAGTACTGCAATAGATCCTAAGATTCAGAAAGGTAAGACATCCTCCTCTGCTGAAGCAGGAGATGAGATGGAAGTAAGGGTAGAAGCATGCCACAGTGGAGCTGGGGGGCCATGCTGTGGAGGCTGCGCATCAGAGTTACCTCAGGAGCTCTGATGTCTTAGCCCTGTATCAAACACACTGAGTTACGATCTCTGGAGCTGAAGCCATAATCTATGTCTTTTAAGCATTTCATGGATTTTTTTCTGATGAGAGATCAGGGTTGCAGATATTTCCTGATGGGTTTTAAGCAAAGGAAGGACCCACACTGTGTTTTAGAACAATCGATCTGGCTGCAGGGTGAGGAACAAAATAGGAGACTGGAGACCAATAGGAAGCTGTTTGAATAATGCAGGGAAGAGAAGACGAGGGCTTAAATTAAGGCAGCATCAGCAGGGTTGATAAAGAGAGTACAGGACATGTTCAATGACGGCTTAGTGGTTAACTCGGTATGAAGGGGTGAAGGAAAGTGAGGACTCAAGCAGTCTGGAACGGAGGGATCTGTCTCATCCTTCACCAGTGGAGGGAAGCCTAGAAAGTTAGCATGGGCGATTGAGGGAGATTTCCTCCAAGATCTAATAGGACAGTATAATCAGAGAGAGAGAATAGAGCCAAGTATTGAAAGGGAGGTAGAAGTCCAAGAAGCAAAAAGGGAGACAAAAGGTCACTAAGCTAGCAGAGTCAGGAGCAAACAGTGCAGTTGGATAAGAGCAGTAACCAGGAGGCTGAGAGTAAAGCTGGAGTTGCTGTAGCAACTACTTTGTGTAGGTACTGATTTTGTGTGCCTGAGTGGGTTGGTCAAGATTAAGAAGCAGGGATGGGAATTGCAACTGTGTGGATTATGAAAGGAAGCAGAAAGAGGTGTACACGTTAGTGGAGAAGAAGTTGAAGCATTCTGCTTTGGACATGTTGAGTTTGAGGTGCTATGGAACATTCAAATAGGAACAATTTTACACTGTTGGTGGGAGTGTAAATTAGTTCAACCATTGTGGAAGACAGTGTGGCAATTCCTCAAGGACCTAGAAATAGAAATTCCATTTGACCCAGCAATCCCATTGCTGGGTATATATCCAAAGGATTATAAATCATTCTACTATAAGGACACATGCACACAAATGTTCATTGCAGCACAGTTTACAATAGCAAAGACCTGGAACCAACCCAAATGCCCACTGATGATAGACTGGACAGGGAAAATGCGGCACATATACACCATGGAATATTATGCAGCCATCAAAAATGATGAGTTCGCATCCTTTGTAGGGACATGGATGAACCTGGAAACCATCATTCTCAGCAAACTGACATAAGAACGCAAAATCAAACACCGCATGTTCTCACTCATAGGCAGATGTTGAACAATGAGAACACGTGGACACAGGGAGAGGAGCACTACACACTGGGGTCTGTTGGGGGGAACTAGGGGAGGGACAGTGGGGGGTGGGGAGTTGGGGAGAGATAGCATGGGGAGAAATGCCAGATATAGGTGAAGGGGAGAAAGGCAGCAAATCACACTGCCACGTATGCACCTATGCAACAATCTTGCATGTTCTTCACATGTACCCCAAAACCTAAAATGCAATAAAAAAACCAAAAAACAAAAAACAAAAAAACAAATGAAGGTGTCCAGCAGGGGGCTGGGCAGGGATGAGTAAGTCATTAGCAGATTGCTGGTGGCTAAAACTCTGAGAGTAGGAGAGAATATCCTGGGAGGGTAACAGAAGACAAAGAATGGAAGCCTGGAACTGTAAATGGTTAAGTACTCCCATGTGGATGAAGGAAAAAGCCTCCTGAAGGATTTCAAAAAGGTAAGATCAGAAAGGCTGGAGAAGAACTTTGACAGAGTGCTTCTACGGAACCTAGAGGAGAAGAGAGTTTCAGAAAGAGTGGTCACTCATGTCCAATGCAGGCAGAGGTCAAGGTAATGTCCATTAGTTCTGTTGTTTCTGTTTGTAAATATAGTTCTCTGCAAAACCATAACAATGCAGAGAATTTAGCTAATGCTAATCAATAAAAGATGACCATAAAAATCCTTGAATTATAGATAGCCATATGAGTAAATGTAGCATAAATTAGAAGTGGAAGTATGATGATTATAGTTTAATTGGAAGAATCCTGGGAAGGTGATTCGCTCTTCACTCGCTCCTCCTTGACACATTAAACCAAATTGAATATAGTTCATCTTCTACATTGGACACTCTGGTAAATTCATAAATTACTCAATTCATAAGATTTGCTCCTCATCCTCCTCTCTTCCTCTTCTCCTCCTCTTCCTCCTTTTCCTCTTCTCCTCCTCTCGTTCTTCTCCATCTCTTTCTCCCCCTCCTCTCCTCCTTCTCTTTTTCCTTGTTTTCTCATCCTCCTCCTTCTCTTCTCCTCCTTCTCCAGTCCTCCTGTTTCTCCTCTTCTTGTCTTTTTCTCCTCCCGCTCTCCTTTTTCTCTCCTCCTCCTCTTTCTGGAGAGGAGAAGGAGAGAAAAAGGGGGAGAGGAGGAAGAAGAGAAGAGAAGGAGAAGAGAGGAGGTGGAGGAGGAGAAGGAGGATAAACAGGAGGAGAAAAAGGAGAAGGAGGAGAAAAGGAAAAGGAGAAGAGGAGAAGGAGGAAAAAGAGAGGAGGAGGAGAAATAAAGAGAGGAGGAGGAGGAGAAGAGGAGAAGGAGAAGGTAAGATGAGAAGGACAGGAGAAGAAAGAGGAAGAGGGGAAACAGGAAAAAAGAGGACAGGAGAGGGAGGAAAACAGGAGGAGGAGGAGGAGTGGAAGAGGAGAAGAAAAAGGCAGAAGGAGGAAGAAGTAGAGCAATAAAGGAGGAGAGGGGAAAAAAAGATTTTCAGATCTTTTTGTCTAGTGTGTCTTTTGTTTGTTTTACCAGTGCAAAAATAAATTAACCAGGCATCTGCCTTTGAGAATGTATGTATATGTCTATGCTAAGATAATTTTTGTGACAGTAATGTATAATTCTCAACTATTATTTTCCATCTTTTCCCCTTCAGAGAAAGAAATAGTGATGGCCTACATAAACTTCCCTTTTTGGCTTTTGTTTCCAGAAGCAAAATTCCACAGAGAGTAATGAGGTGTAGGAAGATGGGGTATTGTGAGGAAAACATGGAGAGAGAGGATTTCCCCAACATAAAAGTAAATTCCCCAGGGTCAGAGGGAGAAGAAAGAGAAATCTATGTGCATGCTTTGGATAGAAATATGGATAAAACAGAATATTTTCCAAGATTAAAAACAGATTATCAGCAGTGGCTCATACCTATAACCCCAAAACTTTGGGAAGCCAAGCTAGGAGGACCGTTTGAGGCCAGGAGTTTGAGACCACGCTGGGCAAAAGAGTGAGAGCCATTCTTTAACAACAACGATGGCAACAACAACAAAACATTAGCCAGGCATGGTACCACATGCCTTTAGTTCCAGTTAATAAGGAGGCTGAGGCAGGAGGATGGCTTGAACCCAGGAATTTGAGGCTACAGTAAGCTATGATTGTACCATTGCATCCAGCCTGGGTGACAAAGCAAGACCCAGATTCAAAATAAAAATAAAAATAAACAAAAACTGCAAAAAAAACAGATTATCTAGGCTAGGGGAAGAGAGAAGTGTGTGGTCCTTTGAGCACCAGGATCTATGAGTCAGTGCCTGGCAGCACCAATAAGTAGCAGAACCTAGAAGAAATCAAGGCCCAGAACACTCAGCCTTGACACGGCTTCTTGTGTGCCCAGTGTTAAACCAAAGTCACCAGTCTGCATCCTGAAGACAAGGCTGGGATCATGGAGGGATAGGTGCCTGCTGGCCAGGGAAAAGATCCTGACCCCCAGAACATTGAGAAAACCACCATGGGGAGAGCCCCATGGATGAATGAGGTTATAACCCACCAAAATATGGTGTATCACACAGAATTAAATTATTAATGGAGGCTAGGTTCTGTGGCTTACACCTGTAATCCCAGTACTTTGGGAAGCTGAGGTGGGTGGATCACGAGGTCAGGAGATCAAGACCATCCTGGCCAACATGGTGAAACCCTGTCTCTACTAAAATACAAAACTTAGCTGGGCATGGCAGCGTGTGCCTATAATCCCAGCTACTCAGGAGGCTGAGGCAGAAGAATCACTTGAACCAGGGAGGTGGAGGTTGCAGTGAGCCAAGGTCACACCACTGCACTCCAGGCTGGCGACAGAGCTAGACTCCATCTCAAAAAAAAAATTATTAATGGAAAAATAAAGAAATATGAAATTTACTTTGTGGCTGTCTTTTCATACTCACTATATAAATGATTTCCCAGACAGATCCCTTTGTCATGTACCTGGAAGTATGTCATACACCTGGGTGTAACTCTTGCGGAAGTACTAAAAGACATGGTTGCAGACAGTAGGTGGGCCGAGCTTTCTTTGTAGAGGTCTTAGGTTCCAGGAACTAGGAAAAGAATTGCCTTTGGAAGCATCCCTAGAAGTCAGTCTCATTTCAAGGCCAATGGCATAATCATGTAAACATCATGCCAGAAATTTAGTTAAGATACTCAGTGGTTAATCAGCAGAATTTTATCCCTCCCACTAGAAAATAATCAATTCAGATACACTGGTCCTTGCCAACTCTTGTTTTATCCAGTGGCTAACAGACGTGATTGTTAGCTTGCCACAGCTGTATATATTTTCACTGGAGTCCTCCCGCTCCAAGTAGCTCTTAGCTGATGAAGTGAGCTAGTCTTTCTGGACACCTCTGGGAAGAGGAGAGGGTTGTGGAGGGAAAGAAAAGAACTCATTGTTGATAGAAATAAAATTGAATGAAGAGATGCAATAATTGTCATTTTTAAAAATGTCCATTTGTGGTATTTAGCTCAAGGAGCAAATGTTAAGTCGGCATCCTTTGATGCTGGCTTAGCCTTTGTAACAGAATTATTCCAGGCTGTGTTCCAACTTTCAGAACTTTATTTATTTTTAAAATACAGGCAATATTTTTGTTTTAGAAATGAGAAAATTGTAAACAACTTCTCACTAGAGCAACCAAAGAGTATTTTGCCCCTGCTATGGAGAGAAATTATACATGTAAATCGATATTGTGTACCATAAATTACTGTTTATTACCAGACAAGTAAATGACTGCCTCAGAAAGTGGACTTGCTTGCATGGTGAAGGATTAAAAGACTGTTTATGGTTGCAATCTAAACCTTTAAAATAAACCCCTTGGAGGTAGAAAGACAGATTTTAGTACTTCTATTACAACTGCACAAAACGCTGTTAAATCAATTCTGTTTCTTAAAGCAGCTAGTAATTTATTGCCCAAAATATGTTGCACTTGTCATCTGTGAATTCCAAGTCACACAACTGTTAAATTTAACGAACTATGGTTAAGAAATGAATGAATAGTTATGAGCTTCACAAATCAAATTCTCAAATCTACACTTTGCTTTCCCTGAATTCTAAATGCATTTACAACAGGCACAACTCCACCCCTCATTGGCTTGCCATGCTCAATTTTACAAGGACAAGCAAACAACCAGCCGTACTCACAGTCTGCCAATTACAGCTGTGGCTTTCCTGGGCCCTGGGTATACTGGAAATATAATTGGAAAAAAAAACCCTCTCTAGGACATATGCTTATCATTTGTGGCCATAAAGAGCTACATGGCCTCCAGTGCAAAGTGATTTCAGCTATATTTGAGTCACTGAAAAGTAGAATCAATATCTTATTTTCTGGAAGTCTGTGAGAATTACCTTGTTTTTCTTTCTGTGGGATGTAAAATGATTTAAATCTAGAATTAAGGATCCAAGTAGAAATCTCTGAGGTGTAATCATACTGATGATTATTCAGTCCTATCATCTTTTATTTCCAAATATCTCAATGCCTCGCTCAAACATCACACTATTTTTAACATTCCAAGAGAAGTTGTACCAAGGACTACATAGGCTAGCAGGATAAAAATACAACATAGCCTCTCTCACGGAGCAATTTTGTCTGAGCCTTGGTACCTACATATCCTTGTCCCTCTTTCCATATCCAAACTCCCTTCAGAACCTGACCCATTTACCTTCATCTTGGCCTGAGATTTGTCCTTGTTGATTCATCCCAGCCTGGACTTTCTGACTCTGGACTTTCCCCTAGTGCCTCCATCCTCTGTGCTGATTCAGCGTTTTCTGGAATGGCTCTACACAGGCACTGCCCATCCCTCTTCTGACTCACTATGCTACTCTCAGGCCCAGCCTGCTCCTGACACCTCTTCAATTAATTTGTCTATCCAACTGTGCGATCAATCAACATGATTTTTCTGTCTTTTGTAGAGAAAGAGGGATGGCTACTTTAACATAGGAGACGGGAACCACCTGACTACTTCTTTCACTGAAGAGGGTGTTATGGCCAGTATTTGACATACATTTTCATCATGCTTCTCGCAGGACCCTTCATCAGCTCAGATCAGGCAGGAGCTGTGTCTTAAATGATGAGACTGAGTTTTTCTGAAGAGAAGAAATGGAATAACCGGAAGTGGAAACTGCACAGTCATGCACTCATAATCCTCAAAAGAGACTGGGTTTCTTAGGGAACTGGAAATAATTCCTTGTGATGGGAACGCTTGTGGCAGAACAAGAAGTAGCAAGAGATGAAGCTGAGGATTCAGGGCCTACCGGTGGGAAATCTGGTGTTTAAGGTATCTGATATTTTGTTTTCCAGAAGACAGCAAAAGAATATCTAAGGAAAGCCCTATTCCTAAGCTCTGGCCCATCAGAGCATCACATTCTTCTGACCACAGTCATTGGTTCAGAGATGGGCATTTGATCCAATCAGAATCAAAAGAGGTAATAAGCCACCTCCTGGACCTCTTGGGAAGGAAAAACCTGCCCTTCTCCTCCTGGTCCTATGAGCTTGAAGCTGTCAAAAGCTATGATATAGAGCCTAAGACTGGAGGCAATGCAGGAAAAGGTTTCACTGTGATCTAGAAGAAATTAAGTTTCTAGAGCAAGCCATGAATGAAAGTGACCCAGTCCTAGTCTGTTTGATTATACAACCTAAAGAATTTCCTTTTCTGTTCAAGCCAGTTTTAGTTCTTACTCTGAAAAAAGTCTTTAGCTGTACATCTTTGATGCCAAGTTAAGGTGTTTAAACTTAATTCTCTAGAAAATAAAAAGGTTTGGTTTGGAGGCATAGAATCCACATAATTATGACACTTTTAATTACTATGAAAGCCTTAATTGGCATTCCATAGTCCTGAAGAATGTTTGGTGTTTTCAGGGAGCAGTAAATAATTCCATGTTATTGGAACATGCTTAAACATATTCTATTGAACATGATTTAGGCCTAATTATATGTCATAATACCTTAGATTGTTTAGTATTGATTCTTATGTGGTTGTCTTGTTCATTCAACTAGTTCTTTCCTTTTAGATGTCAGGGATCATCATTCTGTATGCATCACATAGTTCTGAGCATACAGTAGGTGTTTTTTAATTGCTTATCTACCTGGGTAAAAGAAAAGGATGAGAAAAGAGAAGGAAAGGTCCTCTTATTGAAGTCTATATATACTTCTCATCAAATTTAACTTCAATCTCCGTATTACAACATTGTTTATACTTTGAGGAGAAGTAAAATGATTCTATTGACATAACTACAAAGTTCTCTTATTTTTGTGTGTATTTCTTCCAATCATAGCAAGTCAATTGCTTTGAAATATGTTGATAAAGCATCTGGTGGCTGCTATACTCAAAAGGAAAACACCAATCCCTTTGAAATGATCAAACCAACAGAATTTCTGATGTAAAAACAACTTATTTCTGTTTCCTTTGTGGAAAATGTATTACAGGGTCTGAGAAGCTATTAATTTAATTATTCACCTTCCACATGAATCCTGTACTCTCTTGAGAGTTTAATTAATTTGGAACAGCCATTTCCAAGAGATAGAGAAAGACAGACATCAATGTCCCAAAAGAGAACCAGGCATAAACTTTGATTTGTAACTTACATGGAAATAAATATGGTCTCACTTTTTGAATATTAAAAGTATAGTTTCTGCCCTTGTTACAATTTTTTGAGTTCTATCCTCTATTGGGTGGGGAGGTAGTAGTAAATGGATATTCCTTAAAAACTTTTTTAAAAGAAGTGAATTTCCCTCTGTATTCATTCAGACGTATACCTGAAGGCAAAGTGGACTGCCATGACCACTGCGAGACCAGGACTTTCAAAGGGTCCTTCTTCGGTCTGTAGCCTGGGCTTCTTCACCCTCCTTCATTCCTCTGCTGTCCAGCTTCCTCCCCAGCACTCCACTTATTCCTTTCTCACAGATCAGTACTGATTATCTTCTTTCCATTTAAACATAAGAACTGACCTGTTGCCCAATTTCAGGGCGTTTTGTCAGTCTTCACTTCCTATTTCCGGGGATTCTTAACACTAGTTCCTCCCCTCTTTTTGCAGAAACTCTGTCCCCCTTGGTCTCCAACCGAGCACACTGCCCTTCAAATTTTATCCCAAATCTGTCCACACCTCACTACCTCCACTGCTACCACCTGAGAACACACTTTCATGAACTCTTCCTTAATTATTCAGCTTTTACTTTGGCCACACTGTCTCTGCTGCACAAAGAAACCTGGGAGATGTTATAGAACTTTAAAACTGCATCCCCACCTGCCAAATTCACCAGTGGATTATTCCTTACCACATCTAGAATACAGCCCCAGTTCCATGACATGGCCTACAAGACACTATAATATCCGCACTCCGCCCACTTCTCCAACCTCATCACTACCAGCTACTGCTGCAGCCATACTGGGTGAACACACCAAGCGTGGTTTCACCTCAAGGCCTTTGCGCTTCTCCTCCAGACCTCTGAGTGGCTCTCACTTTGTTCCAGGTTCATCTTGGAACAGTCTTCCCCAAGCCTTTGTTTAAATAGCACCCGCTGTTATTCCTCTTACCAGCTTTATTTCCCTCACTGCACCTACCACTATTTGATATTTTATTAGATAGGTACATGCTTATTTATTGTCTGTCTCCCCACTAGAGTGTATGCTCCATATAGGCAGTACCTTCCTCATTCCTGGAATAGTGCCTTTCATTTAATAGATACCCTATACAACTGTTGAATGAGTTGGTCTCTCTCCTGTTGATAAGAATTTCATGTGATTAATGCTAGATCCACAGAGTCAAACTCATTTCTAGAATCTCAAGCAATCTCAAGATTGCTTCCTAGTGTCTGCTGCTAGTGCACCAAAAAAATCTTAACTGTAACATCAACAAAAGTCTGGATAACATTTATTAAGTCAATATGATTGTTCATCAGTATTTTGAAGAAATGCTTAACTAATGTCACTAAGGGTGTGTCACAGCAATGGAGACTGCTGTATGGCCTTTTAAAAATTCATTTTTAAGTTGGCACTGGTCATGGATTGCTGTGATATTTTCACGCAAAATGCTCCATCTTTTCTGCCAGCCTCTATATTTTCACAGCATCACTGCTGTGCTACTAGACATTTGTGGGCATCTTCATGGAATCACAAATCCTAGATGAGGCTCTTGTGTGAGTATATTTTGTTTTTCTGTTTGTTTGGCTAGTGTCTCTTTCTTTTGGAAAACCAAAACTTTTCCCTAATCCATGGTTTTCCTAACTATTGACAGAATTTCTGGTGGTAGTTCTCGCAAATCTGAACTTGCAAAAACACTTGAGGGAATTTTCATGTACAATAAGGGGTGAGAAACTCAGATCAAAGGAATGAGAATGGGGCTTATATGGCATCAATCCAAACCTTTTCTTGAATTGATACATGGACTCTGGGAGAAAGATGCTTTCTTTCTACTGGGGCTGCCAAATAGAGAAGGAGGGAACCTGGCTCTCCCAGCAGTGCTCTTCTCCATTCAGTTGGGAGAGCGTGCCTACCTATAGGATAAAGCAAAGGAGAGATAAGCAGAGTTAAAAGAAGATAAAGGGCCAGGCATCGTGGCTCAAGCCTGGAATCCCAGCACTTTGGGAGGCCAAGGTGGGCGGATTATAAGGTCAGAAGTTTGAGACCAGCCTGACCAAATGGTGAAACCCCATCTCTACTAAAAATACAAAAATAGCCAGATGTGGTGGGGCGTGCCTGCAACCCCAGCTACTTGGGGGAGGCTGAGGCAGGAGAATCGCTTAAACCCAGGAGGCAGAGATTGCAGTGAGCCAAGATCACGCCACTCCAGCCTGGGCAACAGAGTGAGACTCTGTCTAAAAGAAAAAAACCCAGAAATCTGGACTAGTCCCCGAGGCCTAATTCCTTGAGCTCTTCTTTCAATCTTGTGAATTACCTAAGCTGCCTTTTCTGCTACATGAACCAACACACTCTCCTTTTGCTTAAATTAATTGACTTGGGTTTCTGTCACTTGCAGCCAAAAGTATGAACATAAATTCAGGAGGGTCCTTGAATATTTTATCATATATGTTTATACTGAAGTCTTCAGACTTACAATGCCTGATGCCATTATGTTGCATTATGAGTTGAATAAGTGCATGTAGACACGGTGACATGAGTAGTTTAAGAAGGGGAGGAATTGTTTCTCTTTGGATGATTTGAATTGGTGGTTTTTGGAGCTAAAACAGTGAGCAGCATATTGAGATTTAAGATGTGTGATACACATTGAGGAGCTCAACTCTTGAGTGGAAACAAACACACCCACTATTACTTTAAGGAGAACTGTTACTCCAACACAAGCTAAAGGAGCTGTTAAATCAGCACCACCTTCTCATATTTCCACAACGATGCATATGGTCACAGCACATTTCCCATCTCTGGGAAGCCAACATTACAACAGAAATACTAGGTGTATATAATTTGTCAGTGGTTTGAAGCACTGCAGAAGCTAAAGCAGAAAAAAAATGAAAAAAAATTTTTTGGTTCTGTTTTTTAGCCAATTCATGAGAATAGAAAAGAACAAATAGTATGAGATTAGTAGGGGAGATGTAGAACCAGTAAAATTTGGAGGAAATATGAGGGACTGTGGGTCAAATACAATTCAGCCTTAAAGCATTTCCATTTTTCCTGGTCTTTATTCAAAGCAGCATTGTAATTAGTACTCCAAAATTAAATCAAACTGCTTTTTTGTGGATAATATTTTATGACTTGAGCAATATTGTGAGTCAGTCTATCAGGAGTCCTTGGTTCAATCTATAGCTCAGTTCAACAAACACTTGAGAAGCACTGGGCTAGGCCTGAGGATACAGGAAGAGATAGATAGAGGGTTTGCCCTTTAGACACTCCAAACTGAGTGGAAGGCATAGATCGATAAGCAGATGGTTTCATTGACATTAGTACCAGAAGGGCTACTTGCTGGCCCCCATAAAATAGAAAGCAAAGTGGCTTCCTATGAATTTCAGGCTTTAAGCTGCAGCTTCTTGAGGTCAAGATCTCTTTAACTTTGGAGTCCTTTGCCCGGTCTTCCTTGGCAGTCTTCCTGCGAGCTTGACTCTTTCTGGAGGTGTGGGCCATGCTTCATCTCCAAGGTTTTGTGTTTGGTATGTCTGCCTTTTCCTTTTCTTGCCATCAATACTGTGTCTTGGTCTACTGTTCTTCTTGTCTTGTCCAACTTCTGATCCCATTCCTATCATCTATCTCTCTGCTAGATACTGACTAAATTTCATAAATACATGTCAATAATTGTTAGTTAACAGAACTATAATACTGTTGGAGGGTAGGGCAAAAGAGAAAAACAATCCTTTCAAATTTGTCAAGATTGTTATATTAATTGATTACAAATGGTTCCCAAACACCCGTTTATAGATTGACTGACTGCATCAGAATTATCTGAAGAAAATTTTTAAATAATTGATTCCTAAGATGAATCTGAGAGACTCTTCTTTAGTAAATCTGGGATGAATACAATGAATCTGAGTATTTTAAACCCTCCTGAGGAGCATCACTAGGTTGGAGGATTCGAGGCACGGTTACCTTATTACTAAACTAAATGAAGGTAACAAAAACCTGAATTTCCTTGGACTTTCATTGATGTTCTGTTTCTGTTGCAGTTACTCACTGAAGAGTGATCATCTATTTCCATTTTGGAGGGTACCCCAACATGGCTAGTGAGGCATGTGCGCATCCATCATATATTTCTATATCTAAGTGACTATATGCATATTAAACATTCAAGAATTTTTATGGAGAAGATGGAAAGGATGCCTGGCCTGTGGACTAGAAGGACAGAAAGATGGAAGAAATGACAGACAACACCTAGGTGTCTCCTGATCAGCTTTGGTTAATGAGTCATGAGGCAAACTGTATTTTACTTAATATGTTTGGCAGAGCTAACACATAGGATATAGATGTAAAGGGAAAACTAACATTTATTATAACGTTTTCTCCCTTATCCTAGATAACAATGACTTATTGCATTCTCAAAGGGGTTTGAAAGCACTATTTTTAGATTCTCCACTGTATGTGTGTTTCATATACTGCAGAGACAAATTTGTCACATGAGATCATTAAAGAGTTAGAAATAATGTATTTATTTAAAGGCTCTATTACAGTACCTGACACATGGTAAGGGTTCTGGGACGGTGGAGATTATTATTACTCAGAAAATTGCTATTAACCCAGTCCAATTTGAGAAGTATACTTTATATGAAGTTTTGAGTAAACAACTAGAAAATATGCATATGTATATATGTATATATAATATGCATATATATATGTACATATGCATTGTATATGTATATATAACATGCATATGTGTGCGCACGCATGTGCATACACACACACACACACATACATATATATATAGAGAGAGAGAGAGAGAAAGAGAGAGAGAGAGGGCCGGGCGCGGTGCTCACGCCTGTAATCCCAGCACTTTGGGAGGCCGAGGCGGGTGGATCACGAGGTCAAGAGATCGAGACCATCCTGGTCAACATGGTGAAACCCCGTCTCTACTTAAAAAATACAAAAAATTAGCTGGGCATGGTGGCACGTGCCTGTAATCCCAGCTACTCAGGAGGCTGAGGCAGGAGAATTGCCTGAACCCAGGAGGCGGAGGTTGCAGTGAGCCGAGATTGTGCCATTGCACTCCAGCCTGGGTAACAAGAGCGAAACTCCATCTCAAAAAAAAAAAAAGAGAGAGAGAGAGAGAGAGACAGCAGATGGCCGTTTTATTTCCACAAACTCACTGCTCTAAGCAGCCTGGTCTACCTTTTATTTCCTGAACACCCTATGCATGTCCCTGTTGCTTGGAAGGTCCTGCTGACCTCTCTTTCCTTCTTTTTTCAAATTCTTACCCTTGTTTCAAGACCCCAATCAAATCCTGCACCATGCTGTGAGCCTTTCCCCGTGGGCTTAGCTCCAAATAAAATCCTCTTTATATGACCTGGAGCATAGGACAAATGGCAATAAAGACCCTTCTGCATTGTCTTTCATATCTTTAAGAACAAATCCTGTCTGTTCAGCTAGATTTTAGGCTTCTTGAAGCTGGGAACCATATCTTCTGCCACAGAAAACTCCTTACACTTGGCACGTACTAGCACTCACTAATTTTCTCTTTTCAGTGTGTTGATAACATTTACCAAGACCCTGACAACACAGAAGTCCTGAGGAATAGGCAGGATAAATTCCACTAGCACCAAGGACAACCACATTTCTCTTTCATAAATCTTCATTTATAAACATGATGCTCCTGACTCATCCCCCAATATGGCATCTACAGTTGCTTCCCCAGAAACACATAGATGCATCTGTACACAGCTGGCTTGTTTCCCTGCATCAGTTATAGTCTATGGCTCTCAGGTAGCATAGTGTAAATAGTCAAAACAGTCATCAAAGCCATGACCTTGACTTGTTCAGCAGATTTTTCATAATCTAAAAAGAATAAATAATGTTTTCTTCACACAGAGATCAGCTGGAAGAGTAAATACAACATAAAGTAAGCAAATAAACCACCAAACACAAATGATCAGCTTCTTTTTAAAGGTGCTGGTTTCCCTCCTTCTCCTCTTCTAAACTAGTTTCCATCTTATTTTAGGTGTGGATGTACATTTATCAAAATGCTGGAGCTGGCACTGTCAGGAATATCATTATTTAAACAATAAAAAGAACATATAACTAAAAAGTTTAATTTCCTTAATCATGAATTTGATCAAAATTCTATTTGATCCAAAAGTTCCCAATGCTTTCCCTCTTTCTAGACTCTCCTCACACTCCCATATCACCTATAGCCAGAGCAGGCCTAGTGAATCTCAATACACTCAGCAGGAGTTCTGAAACCTTCCCGCTTCCCTCCAAGGCCCCAGTTCTAGCTGAAAATTCCCACTCTAACACCATTTTTCAGGTTACGTTATTATTTCCAATAAATCCTTGTATAGTGCAGATGCCTTTTGGGAAGAGTAAGTGATTCACAGTCACCCACACCCAAATGAGCTTTAGTATGTCAGACTGAGAGGGAACAGTGATGATCCTGAAGGAATAGGAGATGAAGAGTTTTGCTGGAAAAGAAGAGAAAGCTCTAAGACAAGCAAAAATGTGTGTATTTTCCTCATATATCTCCCCAAAAAACTTTCTGAAAAAATATATACCCCTTTCACATTTTTCATGTTAACATCTAAAATTTTTATTATACACTTAAACAGTTACAAAGGAAGCATGTAAATATTCTAAAATAAAACTCTTGCATCACAGTTATTTATTTTTATTAATTAAATAAAAAAATTATGTGTGTATGTATGTATGTATTTATTTATTTCTGTCACCCAGGCTGGAGTGCAGTGGTGCAATCTCAGCTCACTGCAACCTTCACCTCCCAGGTTCAAGCGATTCTCCTGCCTTAGCCTCCTGATTAGGTGAGACTACAGGCACCTGCCACTACGCCAGGCTAATTTTTGTATTTATAGTGGAGACAGGGTTTTGTCATATTGGCCAGGCTGGTCTCGAACTCCTGACCTCAGGTGATCTGCCCATCTCAGTCTCCCAAAGTGGCATCACACTTTCAAATGTGTCCAATAGAATTTAAATACCATAGATACTGGATATCCATTATCATTTATTTAAAAAACAAGGCCCAACCACTTCTTAAAGGTTTTATACCATTCCTTTTCTTCCTTCTACTTCTGTTATTATTATTCAAACAAAATATATTTTTACCCTGCAAAACTTTTAATTGATTATCCTATCATACTTCTTTAAAGCAAACCAAAAATTAAATAAATTGGAAATTTAAAAAATGTCCTGTTATAATATGGCTGCAAAACGTTTAAAATTTTTCTTCTGAATGAATTCTAATTATTAGAAGTAATATAAACTTATTTTTAGTAGTATACAAGTGACCAAAACAGTGTAGATGACAAATTTTGATAAATTATCAAAGTAAAATGTTACTGGAAACACCGCAGTTAGTGATTTGTTGTTATTCTTATTGTTGATTTAATTCATGTAAACCTAGACTAATATGACTCATTCTTAGGATGACATTAGGATCAGCATCAATTTAATTTCTGTTTTTAATATTTAAAGACATATATTGAGAGTGTGCTTACAAAAATAAGTACATGAAACTGTATTATAATAATGCCAATTGGCTAGGCGTAGTTGCTCATGTCTGTAATCCCAGCACTTTGGGAGGCCAAGGCAGGTAGGTCACCTGAGGTCGGGAGTTCAAGACCAGCCTGGCCAACATGGTGAAACACCATCTCTATTAAAAATACAAAAATTAGCTTGGCATGGTGGCAGGTGCCTGTAATACCAGCTATCAGGGAGGTTGAGGCAGGAGAATCGTTTGAACCCAGAAGGCAGAGGGTGCAGTCAGCCAAGATCATGCCATTGCACTCCAGCCTGGGCAACAAGAGCAAAACTTTATCTCAAAAAAAAAGCCAATCAATTATTTGAATAATTTGAGTCATATGTTAAAAATCACAGAATGACTGAACATTTGTATTAAATAATATATAATATAATTAATAACAAGATAATCTATGAATAAAATTAATATATCACTTAATAAAAATAATTTTCATGTTTCAGCAAGTAAATTTATTAATTACTTTTAATGTTAACATCTTTTTTTAATTTAACTTTGAAGTTTGGGGTACATGTGCATGTTTGTTATATAGGTAAACGTGTGTCATGGGAGTTTGTTGTACGGATTATTTCGTCACCCTGGTATTAAGCCTAGTATCCATTAGTTATTTTTCCTGATCTTCTCCCTTCTCCCACTCTCCACCTCTGATAGGCCCCAATGTGTGTTGTTTCTCTCTATGTGTCAATGTGTTTTCATCATTTAACTCCCGCTTATAAGTTAGAACATGTAGTATTTAATTTTTCATTCCTGCATTAGTCTGCTAATGATAATGACCTCCAGCTCCATCTATATTCCCACAAAGGACATGATTGCATTCTTTTTTTATGATTACATAGTATTCCATGGTGTATATGTAAATTTTACTTAACCAGTCTACTATCGATGGGCATTTAGGTTGATTCCATGTCTTTGCTATTGTGAATAGCACAGCAATGAACATACACACGCATGTGTCTTTATGACAGAATGATTTCTATTCCTTTGGGCATATATTCAGTAATGGGATTACTGGGTCTAATGTTAGTTCTGGTTTTAGGTCTTCGTGGAATCATCACACTGTCTTCCATAAAGGTTGTACTAATTTACACTCCCACCAACAGTGTATAAACATTCCTTTTTCTCTGCAACCTCGCCAGCATCTGTTATTTTTTGACTTTTTAATCATAGCCATTCTGACTGGAGTGAGAGGGTATCTCCCTGTGGTTTTGATTTACGTTTCCCTAATGATCATCCCTAGTGATGTTGATTTCAATTAATTAATTAAATCAATCAATTAAGTAAATTAATTTTGGCAAATGAAATTAATTACATTTAATGCTAATAATTATTAAAATTAATTTTAAATGATTAGCTCTCTCCCTTAGAAGATCTTGAAAAACAGAAATTTATTGATGTGGTTTGGCTGTGTCCCCATCCAAATCTCATCTTCAATTGTACTTCCCATAATCCCCATGTGTTGTGCAAGGAATCCAGTGGGAGGTAATTGAATCATGTTTCCCCCATGCTATTCTCATGATAGTGAGTGAGTTCTAATGAGATCTGAAGGTTTTATAAGGTGCTTTCCCCAGCTCCCCTGCTTCTCTCTGTACTTCTCCTTGATGCCACATTCGAAGGATGTATTTCCGAGGCCTCTTCAGCCTCAGGAAATGCTGAGCTGTGAGTCAATTAAACCTCTTTACTTTATAAATTACCCAGTCTTGGGTATGTCTTTATTAGCAGCATGAGAACAGACCAATAACAGTAAACTGGTACCAGTAGAATGGGGTGCTAAAGATACCGAAATATGTGGAAGCGACTTGGAACTGGGTAACAGGCAGAGATTAGGACAGTTTGGAGGGCACAGAAGACAGGAAAATGTGGGAAAGTTTGGAACTTCCTAGAAGAACTCTTCATCCTTAAGCAATGGTCTTGCAACCTAAAAACTTCAATTGCCTCAGTATTTTCCACATGCAAGTCTTACACACCCTACATACAGATCCAACTCTGAAAGTGTACTTAATCTCAAAGGCTGCAAAGGGTTGTAAAAATTTCCTCCTTTTCATACTGCTTTCGTTACTTATGCCAATAAACTTTTCTAGTTGGAATAGAACATGCTACTTCAAAGCACAATTCCTTTATAATTCCAGTCATTCTATTAATCAACTGAGGTTTATGTCATAACCTCAGTGAATAACAGCAAAAAATAATACAACTTGGAGGAGCTGGAGGAGGTAATGCTGGCTTTTCACTGCTAGAGCTGCTTCCCACATGCTTGTGTAACATTTGCATTTTGTGATATTAGTTCTTTGAACAGGGGCACTGCTCTGTTGTGGATAGAAGTCATGAAATCTGATGAGCTATTTTAGATCTTAGAGTCAATTATAGCTAAAAAGTGACAACAAATGAAATTTGGTACCAGACTTTATTTTTAGTGCAGAATATTAAACACGGAACCAGGAGACTGTTAAAGAGTGAAACATCTCAGGGAATTAATCTTTAATGCAGATTAATCCCCCTGGGAATTTGGATGGAAAGATGTGTTTTTAAATTGCTATTTTGAAAATGAGAAAGTTAAAAATCAAAAGAGCAAATTTTTATTTGCTCTGTTTTTATTTTGACAATTAATTCCCAATTTACCCATATCTCACATAGCACCATCTCACAATTTCACTTCATAGGATGCCAGCAGGCCACATCTGTGTAGAGGTGGCAGGCAAACAATGCTACTGTAGAAAGTGAAAGAAGTAGGACAAAATTAATGTGGTGGGTTGCAAATACCTTTGACTTTGTGTTTGTTACCAAGTAATCATGGGCTGGGCTTCCACTGAGTGCAGATTATTCTAACAGAAAAGAAGGGTAGCTTCAAAAGAAGGTGGGTTGCTCCGTAAGTTCCTACAATTGTATAATTGCAGATTTTAGATATCATTAAGCTCAGTTCCCTGGTTCTCAACTTTGCATATTCAATCACCCTGGAGCATTTTAAAATGCCTGATATATGAACCCCACCTCAAACCAGTTAAATGGAGACATCTGGGTTGAGTCTCAGACATTGGTATTTTCAGTTTCCCAAGTAGCTCTAATTTGCAACCAAGTTTGAGAACCATCCCTAGTTCACACCGAGTTCCAGCTCCCTGGGACTTGTAACCTGCCAAGGTCAGATTAACTAGTTTTCAGCAGAACCATTCCCAGCCAACTGCTTTTCATGATATCTTCTAGCTCTGCTAACCCCCACCCCCGCCACGTTTCTAAATAGAGAGACTGGTTGGTTCAATTAGGCAACAAATCATTTATTGAACACCTACAATGTGTCAGGCAGTGGGCTGGTGACTGGGGCTAAAATTGTGAGCAAGAACAGATGAAATTTCTTCCTTGCTGGAGTTTAAGAGTCCAGTGGGAGAGACAGACACTAATAATAATGATAACATTGTAACTGTGGTAAGTCCTGGGAAGAAGTTCATGGTAGCCTAAGAGGCTGACTTCTCTGAAAAAGTGAAGACTGAATGAGATCCAATGAAGTGGAAGATTAATTAGGCAGAATAGAGAGAGAAGAATGGGGACTAGGTGGTGGGGGGAGAGGGGGAGAGAGAGAGAGAGCGAGCTTCTCGATATGTATAGGAGAATGGCATATGCCAAAAAGCTCTATGGCTGAAGAAAGCATGGAATAATGTTCCAGGAACTGAAAGAAGGCCAGGGAAGCCAGGAAATCTTAAGAGAGCTAACAACCAAAAATGCTAATTGATTTCATTTATTAATATATCCTCTACCTTAAAACCATTATTATGTACTCAACAACCTCATCACTACAGGCACAGTGACACGATCCACACACACCTTGACCTTGTCTTGTCAGCTTCTGTCTGAAACAAAATAAATTTACTCACAAATGAGATTCAAACAAGCTGTGGACCTCTGTTTAACCAGTGGTTCTCAAACTTTGGCTGTACTTTGCAATCACTTGAAGACCTTTAAAAATGCAGTTGCCTAGGAGATACCCAAGACCACTTCAGTCAGAATTCTTGAGGATGGGCTCCAGATTTTTTTTTAAAGCTCCCCTGATGTACAGCCAAAATTAAGGACTGCTGTTCTAGGAAGACAGGAGGAGGGTGAATACTAGGAGGAGAGAAATTGTATTTGAATTTGTCGCTCTCCATCTTTAATTATTGCCTCTGCTTGATGTGTTAGGACTGACCATGTAATGGGGATCTCCTCTGTGTTATAACTTCTTCATAAACAGCTGGATTGGAATTAAAACCACAGGAGCAACAGGGAGAGTTCCGAATAAAAAGTAAAATTCCCTGTTCCTGTTTCTCCCTCACGTTCTCTTCTCATTTTCAATCTCCCCCCTCCCCCGCTTTTTTTTTTTTTTTTCACTGACTGACTGTAGTTAATTTAGAAATGTACAAATTCACATATTCCACAATAAGTCACCTTCCATGCTGGGAGTTATCAACCGTTTTCCCAGCACTAGAACATGTATCATACATTTTCTTTAGGAGCTTTTCTGCACAGATAGGTCAGATGGGCTGCTGAAGTTACACTCCACTTGTTCTCACCCCTCCCCTACCATCCTACCTACCAGCTGAGAACTGCTGGTCTACTTTCAAGTAATCTGGGTATTTCAATCTTCTTTTAATTGTAATATACATAGAAAAGTAAAGTTTTCTGAGTAAGAAACCAAATTAAAATTGAATGAAGGTCAGCTTGGCACATAGCCTTTAGATAGTTTTTACTTTAATACATATTTTATTTTTATCACCTTGTGAGAACCAAGTTAGATGAAGCAAGTTTTGTGTCTTCCATCGGTCACTGAAAGAGAACTATATCCATAGACATCAAATTATTCCTAGGATTTCTAAAGGAAGCTTAGGGAAGGGCCACGAACTGGATGGACAGAGAAAAGAGCTGCCTCATCACCAATTTAAAAGAGAATAACTGCTCATCCTCCAAGATACAACTCAATCATTATCTCACTGGTAAGGCTTCTGTGATACTCAGGTCAGTTGGTTGGCTGCCTTTTCCTGTGTCCTACTTTCTTTCTTTCTTTTGAGAAGATGTCCTCACTCAGTTGCTCTGGCTGGAGTGCAGTGACGCCATCTCGGCACACTGCAACCTCCGCCTTCCAGGTTCAAGTGATTCTCCTGTCTCAGCCTCCTGAGTAGCTAGGATGACAAACTTGAGTCACCACGCCTGGCTAATTTTTGTATTCTTAGTAGAGATGGGGTTTCACTATGTTGGTCAGACTGCTCTGAACTCCTAACCTCAAGGGATCTGCCCTCAGTCTCCCAAAGTGCTAGGATTACAGGTGTGAGCCACTGCACCCAGCCTGTGTCCCACTTTCATCATAGCAACACACAGAGCCTGCTAGATGAGAAGCTGTCTGAAGGCAGCACATGAGTTTTTGGTGTGAATCACCAATGCCTGGAGATGTCTGACACATGGTAGCCATACAGAAAATATCTGATAAACGATTACAGAGTCCCGAAATACCTACCCTTGTTTAAAATACTCCATAAAGAAATCACAGTTAGGGCCAGATGCAGTGGCTCACGCCTATAATCCCAGCACTTTGGGAGGCTGCGGAGGGTGGATCACTTAAGGCCAGGAGTTTGAGACCAGTCTAGCCAACATAGTGAAACCCGTCTCTACTAAAAATACGAAAATTAACCAAGTGTGGTGGAGTGTGCCTGTAATCCCAGCTACTCAGGTGGCTGAGGCATGAGAATCACCTGAACCTGGGAGGTGGAGGTTGCAGTGAGCCAAGTTTGTGCCACTGCACTCCAGCCTGGGCGACAGAGCAAGACTCTGTCTCAAAAAGAAGATAAGTGAAGCAAAGAGAAGAGAAATCATTATTATAACAAGTTACTCTAGTTTTTCAGAAGACATACTTAGAATCTCAATTTATTTAACACAGTGTTTCTAAATGGGAAATTTTAAAAAATTTATTTCAATAGTTTTTAGGGGAACAAGAGGTGTCTGGTTACATGAATAAGTTCTTTAGTGATGATTTCTGAGATTTTGGTGCACCCATCACCCAAGCAGTGTACACTGAACCCAACGTGTAGTCTTTTATGTGTAGTTTCATCCAGGTTGCTCCAAGTATCAATGATTTGTTCCTTTAAACTACTGAGCAGTATTCCATGGTATGGATGTACCTCAGTTTGCTTTAACCATTCACCCACTGAAAAACATCTGGGTTGTTTCCAATTATTGTTTATTATGAATGAAGCATCCAGGAATACTTATATAGAGGTTTTGGGGTGAACATAAGTCTTCATTTCTCTGGGAAAAATGTCCAGGAGTACGAGTGTTGGATCCCATACTAATCACATATTTTAGTTTTTTAGGAAATTGCCAAACTGTTTTCCAGAGTGGCTGTACCATTTTACATTCCCACCACCAACGTATGCGTGATTAAGTTTCTCCACGTGCTTGCCAGAATTTGTTGTGTCACGGTGGTTTAAGTTTGCATATCACTAACAGCTTATGACATTGAACATTTTCTCATGTACTTATCTGCCATTTGTATATCCTCTTCAATGAAATGTCTTTTGTCCAATTTCTAATTGGTTTGTTTGTATTTTTACTGTTGGGTTTTGAGGGTTCTTTATATATTCTAGATACTAGTCCTTTTCTTTCTTTTTTTAACTTTTATTTTAAGTTCAGGAATACAAGTGCAGGTTTGTTACAAAGATAAACTTGTGTCATGGGGGCTTGTTGTACAGATTATTTCATCACTCAGATACTAAGCCTAGCATTCAATAGTTATTTTTCCTGATCCTCTCCCTCCTCCCACCTTCCACCCTCTGATAGGACCCCGAGTTTATTGTTCTCCTCTATGTGTCCATGTGTTCTCATAATTTAGCTCCCACTTATAAGTGAGAACATGTGGTATTTGGTTTTCCGTTCCTTTTTCAAATACATAGTTTTCAAATACATTCTCCCACGTGGTAGCTTATACTTTAATTCTCTCAACAGGGTTTTTCACAGAGCAAGAGTTTTACATTTTGATGAAATTCAGCTTGTCAGTGTTTCATTTTATGCACTGTTTTTTTGATGTCAAGTCTATGAGCTCTTTGCCTAGCCCTAGATCACAAAGAATTTTCACTATTATTTTATTATAAAGGTTTTACAGTTTTATATTTAACACTGCAATCCTTTTTGAGTAAATTTTTGTATAAAGTTGAGACCTAGGGCAAGATTCATTTTTATGCCTAGGAATGTCCAGTTACTCCACTACCATTTGTTGAAAAGCCCATCCATTAAAATGCTTTTGCAACCTTATCTATTTGGGGTTCTCTATTTTGTTTCATTGATCTGTGTGTCTATCCCTCCACCAATGCCACAGTCTTGATTAGTGTAGCTAGAAAATATTTTTTGAGATTGAATATATGGATTCCACCCATTCTGTTCTTCTTTTTCAAAGTTGTTTTAGCAACTCCAGCTTCTTTGCCTTTCAATATAAATTTTAGAATAATATTTTCGGTATCTACAGAAAGTCTTGCTGAGATTTTGACAGGAATTATGCTAAACCTGTAATCAATTGGGGAAACAATGATAACACCACTATAATGAGTCTTTTAACCCAGGAAGATGATATGTGTCTTCATGTATTCCGTTTTGAGATTTCACTCGTTGGCATTGTTTCGTTTTCAGCATACAAGTCCTATACATGTATCAGATTTACATCAAAGTATCTCATATTTTTCTTCTATTTAGTTATTATAAATAGTATTGCATTTTCACTTTGACATCCCATGTTGATTACAATTGCTTTTTATATATTTATATTGTATCATGTGAACATGTGGGCCTTACATTAGTTCTAGGAGTATTTTTGTAGATTCCTTGGGACTTTCTACATAGTTATGTCCTCTGAAAATAGGAAAAGTAAGTTTTTCTTTTGGATCTGTATGTCTTTATTTTATTTTGCCTTATTGTACCAGTTAGAGCTCCTGGGTCTATGCTAAATAATAGTGGTGAGAGTAGACATATTTGTCTTGCTCTTGATTTTACAGGCAAAGCATTTAATTTTTCATCATTATGTATAATACTAGGTGTAAGGTTTTTGCAGCTGTTTTTTTTACCATGTTGAGAAAGTTTTACTCTATCTTTTTTTCTGATATTTTTTATACAATAAATGGGTGTTGACTTTTATCAAATGCTTTTTCTACAGCTATTGATAAAATCATGTGATTTTTCTTCTGTAGCCTGTGAATATGGTGGATTACACTGGTTAATTTTTAAATATGAAACCAGCTTTGCATCCTTGGGATAAATCCCACAAGGTATTGGTATGTAATTCTTTATACATACTGTTCAATTCTATTTGCCAATATTTTGTCTAGGACTTTCGAGTCTATATTCATAAGAAATGTTGGTCTGTAGTTTGTGTCTTTCTCTCTTTCCTTTTTTTCCCTTTCTTCCTTTCTTTTTTGTACTGTCTTTGGTTTTGGTATCAGGATGATATTAGTTTTATAAAATACATTGGGACGCATTCCCTCCTCTTCTACGTTTTGGTAGAATTCTCTGGTGAAACCATCTAGGCCTGACAATTTCTTATACAGGAGAGTTTTTAAATTATGAATTTAGGTTCCTATATAGTTACTGGACATTAAAATTATCTATTTCATATTACTTGAGTTGCGGTCATTTGTGTTTGTTCAGAAATTGATTCATTTTGTCTAATTTGTCAAATTTATCATACAGATTTGCTCACTGTATACACTAAATCTTTCAATGTCTGCAGGGCTTGTGGTGATATACCTATTTCATTGTTGATATTGATTTGTGTCTTGTCTCTATTTTTGTCATCTAGCTAGAGGTTTGTCAATTTTATTGAGCTTTAAAAAAACACAGCTCTTTGGTTTTCTCTTTTTATCTTCTATTTTGAATTTCATTGAGTTCTGCTCTTACCTTTATTCTTTCTTTCCTTCTGCTTGCTTTAGGTTTATTTTCTCTGCTTTTTCTAGGTTCTGGAGATGTAAGCTTAGATTACTGATTTGAGACTTTTTCTTTTTTCTAATGTATACATAAATTTTCCTAATGTATTTAATATTATAAACTTCCCTTTCAGTACTGCTAGCTGCTTCACACAAAGTTTGGTATCTTTTATTTTCATTTAATGCAATGTATAAACAGAGACACCAGGTCTCCCATCGAAAAATTAATTTTCTTTTCTTTGTTTTTTTTTTTTTTTTTTTTTTTGAGACGGAGTTTCGCTTGTTACCCAGACCCAGGCTGGAGTGCAATGGCGCGATCTCGGCTCACCGCAACCTCCACCTCCTGGGTTCAGGCAATTCTCCTGCCTCAGCCTCCTGAGTAGCTGGGATTACAGGCATGAGCCACCATACCCAGCTAATTTTTTGTGTTAGTAGAGACGGGGTTTCACTATGTTGACCAGGATGGTCTCGATCTCTTGACCTCATGATCCACCCGCCTCGGCCTCCCAAAGTGCTGGGATTACAGGCTTGAGCCACCGCGCCCAGCCTTAATTTTCTTAATATGCTATCTTAGAGACTGTCCACAGTTCTGTGGTCTCCAATGGAATACTTTTGGAATTAGTCAGCTATTTATATTACATCCCTTTAATCACAATTTGTTTTTTCTAAATCTCCTGGATTTGTACATTTATTCCTCAGTTTTTTGCTGAGACTGCTTTCAAAGATCACTAGTTAGTCCCATACTCTTTTCTTTTTTTTAAATTATACTTCAAGTTCTAGGGGTACATGTGCAGATAGATGGTGCAGGATTGTTACATAGGTACACACAAGCCATGGTGGTTTACCACTTCCATCCCCCAGTCATTTACATTAGGTATTTCTCCTAATATTATCCCTACCCAAACTGCCCACCCCTGTTATCCCTCCCCTAGCTCTCCCATCCCCCAACAGGCCCTGCATATACACAATGGAATACTATGCAGCCATAAAAAAGGATGAGTTCATGTCCTTTGGAGGGACATGGATGAAGCTGGAAACCATCATTCTCAGCAAACTGACACAAGAACAGATAACCAAACACCACATGTTCTCACTCATAAGTGGTTGTTGAACAATGAGAAAACATAGACACAGGGAGGGGAACACCATACTCTTTTTTTAAAAAATGAAATCCAAATGTCTGCTGCATTTGGAATTGCTTGGATACTCCTGTTAAAATTTTATCTTCCTTGGGTTCCATGACCAAATGTTTGAATCACAGCTGTTTCACTGTCTGTGTGAGCTTGTGCAAATCACAGATGATCCAAAAGCCTCATTTTCTTCATTACTAAATAGGGAGTTTAATCCCAATCTAGACCTCTTAGGGTTGTACTGAGGCTCAAGTGAGATTATATGTACCTAATGAACACTAATTGGTGCCAGGCATGACAGTAGGTGCTGGGTATACAAAGGTGGGTATAATACAGCCTCAGGACTTGACTACAGTCTAGTGGGAGAGACAAATAAGGGAACATATCCTGGGATAAGTGGTAGAGAACATGATATACACAGCAATGTCATGGGAACACTTGGGAGCCTTGAGGGCTCAGGCAAGGCTTCTCAGAGAAGGTGCATCTAAGCTGAGTCCTGAAGAAAGAGTAGTAGTTCAGTGATGGAATAACAAATGGGTTGGAATGTGCTTAGTATACTCTAAGGTATTGCAGTAGGGGTGGGGTGGGGGGAGGAATTTCCTTATAAAATCAGTTTTCATGCTACACCAGTGAGTTCATTACATTCATTTTCAAAGAAATGTCTAAGTATTATGTGTAATTGAGTCCATTTTATGCTTACTGTCTGTGGAGGGAAAGATATATACAAGGTGTCCTTTCTATGTGTAACTTCTGGTTTATACCTATGACCTTGGAAAATGAAGAAGAGTAACTTTTTAAAGACTTCTCATTAATCTACTTGAAAGAGATTAGATATATTACAATAACATGCTTTGGTAATTGTAACAGTGACTAATTCTATTAATTTCCTATTTGAATACTCAATTGGATTCTTCTACTATAATCATTCATTCATCACTTTGTGCTTATCTTTTTTGGATATATAAATATATTTTTTATATGTGATAATTAACTGATTGCAATATTCCCAAAGACTTTTAATTTTTCTTCCTATCAAACAAAACAACTCAGTCATCCATGCTCAATTTTCTTCATGAAATCCAGTGCGTTATTATGCCTCTTTCATCTGGAACTCATTGACAGCTCACCATTCTTCATCTTTACCAGATTCAACTTTTTATCCTCTTCCTTCTCATTACCTTTTGGCATATACAGGAGAACACAAGGTTGAACTTTATAATTATCATCGTTTGCTTCTAATTTGCTCTTCAGCATCAGCAATGTGAAAGCTTTTCATTTCCATATCTCATTTGAATGTGATGGCTTTAAAAATAAATGCAGCCGAGGTAAAATGTTTTCCCTGTTCATGATTGAATATAATCATGGAGTTAGAGGACAAAAATTCCACTGGTTGTATGATATATGTCCCATAGGACAGAGAAGTAATATACATTTCCTTTAACGCTTATTTATCTGCATATTGATTTTGGAAGCCAGTGCTACTCTGACAAAACTGTAAATGTTGAAGAGTTCTGCTTTGATATGCAAACTCCTATGTATACATAGAATGCATATACATATATGTGTACACACAGCAGTAAATGTGTATACACAGTATATGTATGTATATAGAATAGTATATATGTGTACACATATATGTATACATCTGGCAGTATGACTTTGCAATCCTTGAAGGTTAAAAAGATTTCATGAGGCCAACTGTTCCACTGCTGATCATTAGCCAATAAAAAGCCTCCACGATAAGTCTATGAAGAACAAAGCATGCTGAACCAATTATATTTCTTTTTATAATATTACAACACAATGAAAACGAAGAGATAGTGACCTTAGTAAGTTTTCTTCAATTCTGGTTTTAATGGTATTACAAACTTTGTCTTATCAGTAAGGTAGAAATAAGGTGATTATTGTCCTATTGTAATGTGGGTAGATAGTTGAATTAAACATGTAACCTGGAGGAGAAGATGATGTAGGATGTATTAGAATCAGCCTTGAGGTCCCTATATTTGTATTCAATATTCATAACCCAGAATCAGGAATGCATTTATCAGATCTGCAGAGAATTCTCAATTAGGAGGATTACTATTGCTTTTAAGATCACTGACTGAATTCAAAATGACATTGATATTTTTGAGAAATTTTCCTATCCAAAGGATGTAATTTAATGCCATAGGGGAAACACATAAGTGATCAAAGATTTAGGACAAAAATCTAACAGCAGACATTAAAAATTTGAGTAAAATGTGAGATGAAAATGTAGCAAAAAAAATAGAAAACCTTGGGAAATCCTGTTTATAAACATGAGGTAAATACGCAATTGATGACAACTTAAATAATAAAAAGTGTATCACGCTCTTCAATAGCTAAGGGTTAAGGACAACTCCTTCCATTGTAGTTTGCCTAAGTCATATTTTTCTATGATTGTCTTCAGTTTGCTCACTACATTTTAAATTCTACATGAAGAAGTAGACAGTTTTCAGAGGTGAACAACAAATAAAGACGAAAGGAACAGAAAATAGATTCAGGAAGAAAGATGAAAGAAATGGAGTCTGGCCTGGAGAGAAAAATGAGTAACAGGTGACTTGATTACTATCTTCCCTAGTACAGAAGGGATCGCTTAAGTGTGCTGAGCAGTTATTTTCCATTATCAACCAAATAAAAACAAAAGAAGATCTATAAAGCAAGAGCCAAATGAAAAGAGATGGGCTTGCATAAATGCTAAATAAATGTTGGGTGGACTTAAGAAAAAATTCTGCTGCATGTGGTGGCTCACGCCTATAATCTCAACACTTTGGGAGGCTGAGGTGAGCAGAGTCCTTGAGACCTGGAGTTTGAGACCAGCCTGGGCAATCTGGCAAAACCCCATCTCTACCAAAAATACAAAAATTAGCTAAGTGTTGTGGTGTGCACCTGTGGTTCCAGCTACTCAGGAGGCTGAAGTGGGAGGATCACTTGAGCCCTGGATGTGGAGGCAGCAGTGAGCCGAGATCATGCCACTGCACTCCAGCCTGGGTGATAGAGTGAGACCCTGTCTCAGAAGAAAAATATTAAAATTAAAATAAAAAACTCTTAAACATGGTAATGATCTAACTATGAAATAGAATACTCAAGAACATTTGGGAAACACTTGCCTTGAGAAAATAAAAATGTTTTCTTTCTCATAAAATAAACATTCATTATAAAAAATCTAGAAAAATAAAGGTAAGCAGAAAGAAAAATATGAAAAGTACTTTTAATTCCACAAGCTAGAGAAAGCTAATTTTATCCTGTCATTTTTTACAGACACACGCATATACACATTCATGTATGTGTGCACGTGTGTACTTCTTTTTACCAAAATGGGAGAGTACTGTTCATTCTGCTTTTTAACCTGATCTTTCTACTTAAAATTACACATGAACATTTTTTCACACCTTCTTAGTATTCTACTGTCTGACAAAGCTTAATATTATTTAACCAATGCTCGATTAGGAGGTATTTAGACTGTTACTAGTTTTTCTTTACAAAAACATGTGCTGAGCAGTAGTATAATTAAATATTTACAAGCATATGTTGTTACATTTTTAATATAAGTTTCTAGAAATAAATTGCTGGGTTGAGAGTTTGTAAAATTTTAAGGCTGTTATTATTTCTTAATTAACTTCCAGAAAATTTGAAATGATTTATACTGTCACTGAAAGTGTTAAAGAATGCCCTTTTCTGAGAACTCAGTAATTACTGAGTTTTATCATTTTACAAGATAATATACCCTGTAAACTAGACTTATCAGAACCATCCTATAAGTTAGTATGGAATAGAGTTGTGTAAACAATTAGAAATACTATTTATGCCCTAACAATACAGACATTGGAAAAAATAAATGTTCTTGGAAACCCTCTGAGTTGTGAGGGTTGGAAAAGCATTTTAGGCAAGTCACATTACTTAGTCCATTTTTAGCTTCTTTGCAAGAATCTTGCCCAAATACCTTGGGAGGTGGTGTGTGATAGGGGCAGGTAGAACACAGCATCCTGGATGCATCCCAAACCACAAGCACAATCTGTGTAATCCTAATGTGGCTTGAGAATGGGACCCAGGGCAGTAAGAATTCATGTGGTCAGCGTCCAGATGGCTTAGCCAACATGTGGATGCCATTTCTACACTCTTTTCCTGCACAACTTTTTGACTTCAAATAAGAGTGTAAAACTTTCCCCCTTAATTTGGTAGTAAGCATAATAGCTTTATGTTTCTTAAACTGAAGTACAGTTCTTACACTGAAGCATTTGAACAGTGACTTCTTCCCTACTCTTTAAGTAAAAGAGGAATTTATTTCCAAATTCCAATCCATGGAACAAAGACAACAAATTTTAACTAGTTCAGGTGTTAACAAGCAAGTTGCATTTTGCTCCATCATATAACATAGGAAGCAATGTGCTATACAGTTAGGAGATGACAACTGCAGTTCTTGTGGATGTGAAAAAAATCTGAATTAATTTTTGATATCCATACAATCTTAATATTGGTATGTGAAGGTTAGATAATTCATGACTATTTTCACAAAATTATTTTTTCTTGTAGGTATATTTAAGAATCTAATTTCCACCCCATTGTCCAAGTGCATTTACAATAAGCAGACCACAATCTGATTATTTTCAAATTCTTTTCAGTTAATTTGATTCCCAGAATGGTACAATTGATCTAACTTATTGTTCAGAAATCTAGTTATTACAGCCAGAAAAAGAAAACGGACAACAATCACCAAATCAACTATGCTACTGCTAATTCAATAGCAGGGTCTAAACATAGCTGCAGAATCTATTTGGTTTCCTTTCAGGTTTTTTCTTCCTATTTCAAGTTGGAATCTATCATTTCTAGAACTTCCTTTCAAACTTTCTGTCAGATATGTCTCTTGATGTATCTGAGACCCAGGCTGTATCAGCTCAACCCATCTACAACCTTTTAATTCAGGGTAGTTTATGGTGGACATCAGAGAAAGGCAAGGCCTGGGAAATATAGCCTTAAACCTCCAGAAGAGGCACGAGTGACTATCAGTATGGCTCATCATTATGTTTGGGGGCTAGACATGTATCGTTAGTTCTACAGTTCACAGTAATAAAAACACATGCAAAAAAGTGCCTTTAGATAGAACTCCAAATTTTATTAGCATCTTATTTACCCTTAAAAACTAAAAAGATATGCCTTCAGTTTAAATCATATTAGCAACTGTATAGAGCACTAACTGCTCCCAAGTGACTGTAGCAGTTCAGTTGACTGGTTTTGAGGCTTCATCTTACTTAATAGCTTTTAAATTAGTAGAACTAATGCTGTTGAAAGGAAAGCAGCATTAAAATGGTATATGATATTGGTTTATTACATTGTAAAGAGTCTGTGAAAATATACTTATGATTAACCAAGGAATAATATTTAGAATTCTAAAGGATATACCAAACCATGCAGCTTGTTCCTTCCTTTATTCTTTTCTTCCTTCAATCAATAAACATTTATTGAGCACTTTTTTTTGCCAGGTACTGTGATAAACCCCAGGGATATAGTAAAGATAAAGACACAGAGGTAAGAGGTAAATATCAAGTTGAAATATAAAATGACAAGTGTACATAATGAGATAAATCTATACAGGTTTAAGCAAGAGGGTAAAGCTGTCTGGGACTATAGGGGAGATGCGGCAGGTTTGAGAGGGCATCTCAGGGACACTTGACACTTGAAGGAGGACAAGGCATTTGAAAGGCCAATGGGGCTGTTCCTGGGAGAGGAGGCTGGGAGATGTGAAGGAGCACAGGGCATTTAGAGAACTGCAATCACATTTGAGCACAAAGGAGGGTTTACTCAATGGGCAGGGATTTGCTCAAGAATTTTAGGCTGGTGATTTATGTTTAGAAAATTCACTCTGGTCTCTATGGTGAGGGAAAGCTGGCAAAAGTGGGAAAGATGTAAAGCAGGGGACCAAAAAGCAATATTATAATGGTCCAGGTAAGAGAGAATGAAAGTTTGAAGTAGCCAAGAGTAACTGGGAGAGAGATGAGTGGATTTAAGGATACTACCACAAAAACTACAGGGACCTCATCCTTTGTAAACACACAAAGTTCTCAGCACTGAAATTGTGGTTTAGTATATATATCTATCATTTAATTCACTAATTATCTTGTTTCCTTCATAAAGGTGAAATGTTAACAACTTCAGCTTTATAAAGCAAATTTTTTAAGCAACACTTGGTAAAATTAAAAACTAAGCTATAAAAATTCTTTCAACTTTGTTGTTTAAAGTATGAAGTATGGATCTCCAGTTGATTAGAAGGAATCACAGAGATATTGATAAAATTGTGAGGCTGTTGAAATAAATTCCGAGAAGCTGTCTGGCTGCCTCAACTGTTTTTGAGGACAACTCTCAGAAGAATGATGTTATTATTAAAACAAAAGGCTTAGGGTTACCTGTGGAAACTCTGAGGCCTCAACATCTACTGACTTTCCCATCTCTTCTTGGACTGAAACAGTCATGGAAACAGCCATCCAATCAGTACGCAGTACATAGTCAATATAAACATCCACCCATCCACATATACAATGCTCATCTTCTTGATTCAGTCTTAAGTTAAAGAACAATACGTTTACAGGATTTGAAAAAACAAAAAATTGTAAAACATCTTTTTAATCTGCTGGTTTTATTATTTTTTTATTTCCAGCAGGATTTTCCTTTTTTATTCTACTGGTAAGAAAGCACAATGGTAATAAATGGAATCTTTTAAAGCAAATTACCAAGTTCTATATAGTTTTTGGGTTAAATGGGATTATAACTGCATGCATTTTATTAACTTGCTTCAATATATGGATGAAATCATTAGTTTAATGATTTAAACCTCCCAATAAAAAGAAATTAATGTAACAGATTAAACTAATTCATCTTATTACTAGTAACTAGGTCTCTTTGGGGAGGAAAAACAGTCTGTAATTAATGAAACACTATTGGTGCACCAAAAGCTAACACAAAGAAGTCCCTCATTCTCTTGAAGTACTTTCTCTAAAGCTCTTTGAGTTGTGGAATCAGGCTGGCAGTAGACAGACCTTTCCAACATGGCCTGCACAAGAGTGATACCAAGATAGTATCTTGAATATAAGAGCTTGGTTATACTTCATTGCAACCTCAACCGTTTCTTCAAGAGCAAATGCTAACAAAAAATGTAAAAAGCACAGGCTTGGCATAGCATTAAACATTCTTTACGTTCAAAGCACATTGACATCAATCATTTTGTTTATAGCAAGATGAATAGGGAAAGTGGTATTCATTTTGCAAATAAGCAAATAGGTAGATGAGGGTTAAGTGGTGTTTCTAACATTACCCATTATGTTGATGGCAAAGTGAAAACTAGACTCTGTCCCTTGACTTTTTATTCTTATGTTCCTCTTTTCCTCATAAGGTAGTTAAGATGACACCATTTCCCACAGAAATAAGATGAAGGCAATAAAAAGTCATATACTGTGCCATAACTTTTGGAGTAAAAATGACTTCCAATCATACTTCAGTTTTACTAAATTGAGCTTAAATAAGTTATCGTACCTGGAAATATCCATGCCCAAACATGAGACCCACTGTCTTCATGGAAAAAAATTCTCTGAACATTTTTGGAATTGGTCATCAAAGGAAGAATAGGTGAATACATCTTTCCATTTTAGAATTTACTTAAATGTTTCATTTTTAGCTTAGAATTCATTGTGGATCTATTTGTGTCCTGAGAGCTGGCATTTCTAAGCATTCTTATTGCCAAGGGAAAATAAAGTTTTATTAAAACTGTTTCTTGCCTGGCGCTGTGGCTCACGCCTGTAATACCAACACTTTGGGAGGCAGAGGTGGGCAGATCACTTGAGATCAGCAGTTTGAGACCAGCCTGGCCAACACGGTAAAACTCTGTCTCTACTAAAAATACAGGTGTTAGCAGGGTGTGGTGGCACGTGCCTGTGGTCCTAACCTTTTGTAGACTGATGCAAATGACTGGTGAGATTCTCGTGGCCAAGGCATGAGACTTGCTTGAACCTGGGAGGTGGAGGTTGCAGTGAGCTGAGATTGTACCACTGCATTCCAACCTGGGTGACAAAGTGAGACTTTGTCTCAAAAAAGAAAAAAAAAAATTGTTTCCATGTGCAGAGGGTGAAGTATATGTGAATGCAACAAATAAGGATTGAAATTCACTTGCGATTAAAAGTTATTGGTCCAATTTTCTTCTTTGAGTACAAAGATAAGATATCTAGAATGAAGGGCAGAAATGGGAGACAAAGGAAGCCTCAGTGCAGACAGTTAGATGGAACTCATGGGAAATTTCTTCCACTCATGGTAGTGGTGACTGACTTTATTGTCACAAAGCCACAATGACTAGAAACTGCATTTTGTAGTACCCTGAGTTCCCAAGATATATTCACTGTGATTATCATATTTAATTCTCACAATAGCCCTGTGGTACAGGAATTATTATTTTGTCCTATGTAAGAGATTAAGAAACTGAGGATCCACAATAGATCTGCCTTAAGAAAGAAATTTGGGAAAAATTATTTGGGTCTTGGGCAGCTATACTTGTTCTGCCCCACAACTAGTGTTCCCATCTTCCTAAAACCCAGGCCTGTGGCTGCTGGTTTCTCACAAGTCACTTGCGGCAGTCTACAGAAGGTTAGGACTCTATGACTGAGGCATCAGGGCTCTGTGATCACAAGGAGTCAAGCCTGGCTTATTCTCTCTACCCACTCCAGGTATTATCTGTTGCCTTCCACAGTAGCACTGGAAATGAGATTAATGGGCAACACCGGGGTATCAGGGCCAAAAGATTCCTAACCATGCTTCAGGCAAGTTCCTGGCAGTGAATCCTCCAGCTTGGAGGGGGTATGTTAATATTTAAATTTATGTTTGTGCTCTTTTTTCCTCCTTTTTTTTCAATTGATGTGTGCAGGGATTCTGTAGGATGGTAACCATAGTGACAGCAGAAGAAGAGAAATGAGATTTCACCCCCAAAATGCATATCAGAGGCTGTTTACTGAAAGTGGCAGATTTGTCAGCTCTCACAGATGAAGACAAAGCTGTCTCATTTGGATTCCAGTGGCTTTATTGTTGTTCTCCCTTTACTGTATATATCTCCTCATGTTATATGTGTGCCCGTGTGTGTGTGCATTTAAGTTAAAATGTTCAAGAGAAAACTTTACTTTTAGAGTTGAAATCTAGAATCTTTTTTTTTCCTTTTCTCCCCCCTGCCTTTTTTTTTTTTCCGTTCAGGAGTACATGTGAATCCTCTTTATTGGGTAAATTTGCAATGGTTTGTTCTAACACATAAGTGAAACTTGTAAATGCATAAGACACGCCCTGGGAAGAATGCTTTTGTTTTTTGTTTGTCAGTCACACTTGAGGGACATAATACAACATAATAATGGTAATCAAATAATCTACTTTTCCATCACATCTTCCCCAGGGAGGTTACCCAGCATATAGGCCAAGGAATGATTTCTCCCAGTGGTGGAAAGACTAGGGCTATTTAGGGCAGGAATGATGGAATGAGCAAAGGGGACTTTGTTCTTCACTTACACTTAGGGCTTTAATTTTGTATCATAAAGAGGCAGAAATAACATCTAAAAATATTTAGGGGCACTGGAGTGTTTAAGAGCTTAGAATAAAATTTCTCCAAGTTTTCCCTTCTAGGAGAAAGGGATCCCACAAACACTTTCCATTTGCATCTCTAAGCTAAGCACAGGAAGGGCAGTGCTCCTAACATCTGGTAGTGATGATAAGATACAGATTCAGGGGATTCATTTCATTATATTTAAGCTAAGGAAATACAAATTAATGGCTAAATGCACACTTTGGAACCAGCAAGGCTTTGTTTAAAAATCTTGGTTCCTCTAATTACTAGCTGTGTAAGCTCAGACAATTAGCTCATCCTAAGTAAAGTAATAAATGAGGATTAAATGAGATAGTATACACAGAGTATCTGGCATGTATTGAGAACAAAATAAAGTGAAACACTCCTTTAATAAAGATACCTGCAAGGCTTGGTGGCTTATGCCTGTAATCCTAGCACTTTAGGAGGCTGAGATGGGAGAATCACTTGAGGCCAGGAGTTCAAGACCAGCCTGGGCAACATAATGAGACCCCTCCACCCCCTCCATCTCTACAAAACAATTTTTTAAAAAATAGCCAGGCATGGTGATGCATACCTGTAGTCCTAGCTACTTGAGAAGCTGAGATGAGAGGACCACTTGAGCACAGGCTTTCAAGGCTGTAGTGAGCCATGGCTGTGACACTGCACTCCAACCTTGGCAACAAAGACCCGGTCTCTAAAAAGAAAAAAGATTCTGTAAAAGCCCAAAGAAGGTAGTGACTATCTGGCTAGTGAGGCTTGGAAAGGGAAGGGGTTGAACCTTCTCTGAGGAAGAAATTTTGGACCATGGAAACCCGTTAGAGAGATAGAGAGGAAGCAGAGTGACATATTGAGAAACCAACTTTAGTCTTGGTTTCTGCTTCTTGTTATGGATTTTGAAAGAGGAAGGGGATTGATCTGGAGAGAGGTTTGGAAATGGAAACTGGTGTGTTGTGTTCAAGGGAGGGATGGGCACATCAGAAGAGCTGAGTTTCAGATGAGAAGAACTACAGAGTCCTGTTGGGGTGCCCAGGGACCTAGGATTTGCACCCCAGATGGGGGTTGTGTGAAGCGTCAAGGCCACCCATTGTGCTGCTGCAACACCACTCTGGCCTGGATGAGGAGCTGCCAGGACTGTCTGCCACCAAGTCTTCTCCTATTTACCAAGATCACCTAAGCTTCAGGGTTCTTGTATGGGCCCATGAAGGTGTGAGCAAGGAAGGAAGATGGGACATCCTACCATGTCTGGTGGGAGAGAGGTCAGCAGGCTTGACTTGAATGGATGAATGAACAAGCAAGCATGGTTTTTCTGATTATGGAGCCATTCACACACACTACAGAGTGCTGAAGTTTTGGGGGGCAAGGAGTGCTTTTTGGTGTGGGTGAAGCATGGAAGATTTTATTAAAGATAATGAAGAAGAAAAACATGTAAACATGTGAAAAATGAGAAGAGATATCTCAGCAAAAGGAACATTATCAACAAAGAGAGAACAGTGTGAATGCAAGGTAATGAATATAGCAGACAAGGTTATGAGGCATGTGAAGTATTAACAAGGGAATAGAGGGAGAGAATTCGTATCTGTGGAATAAGTGAATGAATGAATGGAAAATATAGGTTGGCACCAGATGGCTCAGGGCGTGAAATATTGAACTAATAGATTTGCATTTGATTCTAAAGGAGGCATATATTACACATATTATTTTGTAAAATAATATATGTTGTTGCTTCTATTGTTAATATGATTTTATGGTAATGAGAAGCAGTTAAAGCTGTTGAGAAGAAAAATAACATAAGCCTCACCATGGTCTCTAGCAGCCCTAGCTAATATAAATGTATTTAAAGCCACATATGCAGTTTAAAATTTTCTAGTCATTACAAAAAAAGATGAAATTAATTTTAATATGTCAACATGTAATCAATATAAAAGTTATTAACGAGGCATTTGAAATTTTTTAGTATAAATTATTCTATATCTGGTGTGCTTTTTATACTTACTGCACATCTCAAGTGGGACTAGTTACATTTCAAGTGCTTACTAGCCACCTGTGACCAGTAGCTCTTTATTGGATAGCAGAAGTGTGTAGAATGGTGCAGAGAAGTCAGAGGCCAGGAGAGATTAGTCAAGAGATGATTATAATAGCTCAGGAGAGAAGTAATGAGGGCTTGAATTCAGATAGTAGTTGTGAGAACAAAGCAAAAAGAAAAAAAAAGACAAGAATTATTGCATAAGTAAAACCAATGATATCTGAAAATTAATTGACATTGGAAAGAAGGAGATGGAGGAGTCAATGCTGATGATATTGACTCCAAGACTAGGAAAGTGAAGCCATCAGTAGGCTCAGCAACATAGCAGGAGAGGCTGATGTGAGTGGGTAATGAATTGGTGGTCTCAGTTTTGAAGGTGTCTAGAGGTCATCTAGCTGAAAAACTCCAGCAGGCTCTGGAGATGCAAGTGCTCTAGAGGAGAGAAGATGAGCACTGAAATTTATCAGGAGGCCATCACATGGAGAAGACAATGAAACTCTGATACTAGATGACATTTCAGAGAAGGGAGCCTTGAAGGGAAGAAGAAAGGATCCAAGGATCAAAATACTCCCTACACTTGGAGGTGGGATGGGGGAGGAAGAGAAGTCAGAGAAGGAGTAATCAAAAAAGTAGAAGAACTAGGACAGCCCTGTGTCCAAGGGGAAGAACATTTTAAGAAAGTGAGAGGCCAGATTCTGTCGAGTAAGGAAGATAAATACCAAGATCCAAGAGGAATTTTTAAAGAGGTAATTAGCAACCTTTGAGATCTCAGGGCATAGCAGGAACAGTAGTGAAATGATATAGGGTTAAAGAGCATGTGGAAATAAAGTTAAATAGTGCATAAATATTATTCTTTTCAGAAATTTTAAGGTTAAATAAATAAGGAATAAAGGAGAATTGCTTGAAAGATACAGTGAAGTTTTAAGATCAGGGGGACATGTCCCTAATTACATACTCAAGAGAAGAATCTGGTAGAAAAGAAGAGATGAAAGTAGGGAGTGGCGATGGATGGTTGAAGGCCTCCAAAGAGGCAGGAACAAGTGGGATCAAAGATGCAATGAAAAGAAACGAGGTGTGCATCCCGATCTTCCTCTAAAACAGAAAGGAAAGGAGAGATGGTGTGTTAAAATACAAATATTTTAAACTGAAAAGCAAGGAATTTGAGGACTGTTATAAGACAAATATCCTTTAAACTAGTGGAGATAATAGTTATAAATAAATGTGAAAAGAGAATAGATTTTCATAGAATTTACATAAAAATTTCAAACATATGTCTTGAGTACTCATGAGTGTACAATATTTATGAAGTTCTTCTGTGCTAAATGTAGAAGGTTCCAAATGCAAAACACAGCCATCAAAACAGTTAGGATGTGCCAGGCAAAGCCTGGACTACTGTTCAATACACCTGACATTGTACCATTTCCTTTGTGAATGCAACATGGTCTTGGGTCTGACACGTCTTGAACAGATCCATTCGAGAGATAACCAGCTTGAAACTCAACCATTCTTCCCTAAAACTACTTAGAAAGCAACTGTAGGCAGGTCAGTCACCTCTTTGCCCTGATGGCCAAGTGCTTTAGAGTGCCACCATTCTCTCGCTATTACTGGAATTCTAATATTATTTCTTGTTAACTAATCGTTAATAAGAAAAGAGGGATAATAATATAATGGAACATCACATGCGTAACAAGTATTTTATAATAAAATCCAATTCATAATAGCACTGTTACTCAAGCAATCCTTGAGTAACAATGTAGAATCAGCACATATTAAAATAAAGAAACATTCAAACCCAAATTAATGATCTCCATACAAACACTACAACACTGGTATATGCACACACATTTCCTTGGAACATAGACCTAGTTTTTGTGTGACTTTGAAGGAAGAAAAGTTGTTTAAAAAATGTGATTGGAATAAAACTGAGGATTGCAAATTAGACAATGTAAAGACAATTCTAATTGAAAAATTTGTATTTTGTGTTCTGTGTTGGTCATTTTAATTTGAATGGGAAAATGTTTTATTGATTACTTGGGGTATATTTTAACATTTAATTTGGATGATATAGACACAGACTACAATAGAAAGCACTTTCAAATGTAAAAGGATTATAATTCTGTGGTTTTTAATGTGTTTGCTTTATGCTGCTCTTCTCCTACCCGCGCATTGCTAAGCACTTCCAATGGGAAGTGGGTAGAGGGAAAGCCTGGAGTGGCTGGTAAATCAGCTCTTACCTACTGTGATCTGATTGACTCCCCAGCAGGTATCTGGTACTGCCTTGATATTTCCCTGCTCACCTTGAGGAAATTGTGTGGGCTGCTGTTTTTATGTCCAGCCCTCCCTCCCCCACCTATACTTTCGTTTTTTAAGTGGAAAAATTGTTGGCATTTGCTAAGGGTGACAGAAACATTACTTGTAATCCTTACCAAAGACACCTAGAAAGGAATATAAAGGTGGAACTCCAGCTGGAATCTGCCAGGGTCTATGCAGGAAGTGGGAGGTGAGGGGGTGGATCATGCCTATCCACACATTAAAATTCCCTAAAGCTTGCCCAAAAGTTATAGTTTTTCATTCAATTTCCCCCAGTTGTATATTCTGTAGGAAAATGACCAGAATTCCTGGCTATCTGACTGCTGATGCAAAAGGTAGGTCTGTGGAGTCAAGATTGAAATGCAACACAGTATTATAGATTCTGGTCTAATCTAAACCCTCAGTTGTCTGCTGAAGCCATAGTTGGAGTGAGGCCCATGGCTCCTACTCTCTGAGGTCTGCTCTTCCAGACCTGGATCTCCTAGGGGTAAACCCTGCACCCTTGAGGTCTAGATTCCAAGATTCCAAGTTCTGTACAGGAACTTGGAAGCTTAGGACCCGAGAGGGCCTAGTTTTAGGGAAAGGAATGAAGAGGACCAACGATGGCTGTGGCTCTTTTAATTGCAGCTCATAGATAGGCTTTATGAAAAAAAGAGGTGGCACCCAAAAGGAACCTGTGAGCGAAGGGAATAGTGAATTCCACAAAGCGCTATTAGATAGAGAAGGCTTGGTTTTCATATTTATACATTGCCTTATCTGAAAAAAGAATTCTAGCAAGATTTTTGGCAAAATAGTTAAAATTAATTTGTCCCATTTATTTTTCTGATCATTATTATTATGTCTTAAACATATGAGTATTTAGTTGATAATGGTAGCTTTAGGTCTTTAGGCCCTTTCGAGGTTCTCTGTATACCTAACGGAGAGTGGAGAGCTTGGGTTGTTTTTGTTTTGTTTTAAGGTGCCTACTACTACCAGAGAGAATTCTGGGATCTGGGTATTCAGGGGTTGATTTTCAGATATTTTGCTACAGGTGAAGAAGAATTAATGAACTCATGCAGTTGCTATACCCTTTGGTTTCGCTGAAGAGAGGTCATTATTTATTTAGCTGGAAATCTCATGCATTCGGAAGAGATAGTGCTTTACTGAAATGATTTGGGCTGTTTCCATGTAAAAGTCACTTCTACACAGAAAAAGCGGAGGAGTGAGAGGGATGCACCCAAAAGGATAAGGAAATGTTGGTCACTTGTTTGGAGGTCATTTTTATCTTGTTTATTAAACTAATTAGGAAGTAAGGGTTAGGCAAGAATATCTCGTTTCTAAAGGAAAAAAAAGTCTGGACTGTTGGGAAGATTAAAAGTGGAACTGATGGTAAAACCATGAAAACAATTTAAAAAATTAACTGCAAAACTGCCTAACAAGGACATAATGATGAGATAGACACAGAGGTCTTGCAAGGTCCCTCCCCAGGCCCTGTGCTATTCTGTTGGGTGGCTGGTGTGCATAAAAAGACTATGCTGATAAACACGTAACAGACTTGCAGTAGGCCAGTTAGAGAAGGTAGAAACTATAAAGACTTAGGGTGTCAGCAGTGGGGAGGCTATGAAATCTGCACAGCTGTTTGTACCCAGCAACACAGCAGATAAAACTGAACTGATCCTCCACAAAATTTCCTTGTCTCCAAATTACTTCAGTGAATGAGAAAGCCAAATCTTCCTAAATTTGGCTGGTTATGGTCACGTTACTGATATCATCCATGTATGTTTTTCACTGGGCCGGCTCCCTGTCCTCACACTTTTTAGTACCTAGAGTGGAGTAACCTGTGGTTCATTCCTACCCAAAGACTCTGGTTTGATCTCACTCCTGGCAAGGGGCATCTGAAAGGGCTACAGGTCAGTTCTTTGGACCTTGTGTTTTCTTTCTGGTAGCCAATATATTAATTTATTAAATAAATATTTAGAGAGACACATTAAATGATGGGGACACAAAGGAAAGATGGTATTAGAGGGTAGGAGCTGAAATGCAAAGGGTAAGTAAGAGTTCTTTAGGCCCTGTACTGAGTTATGTGCAGCATCTGCAAGAGAATTTGCAGGGCCCAGTGCAAAATGAAAATGCAGAGTTTCTTGTTCAAAAATTAAGATTTCAGCACAGTGAGAGTAGAGCAGCAAGATTTCAAGGCAGTGAGAGTAAAGCAGTAAACCATGCGGGGGCCCTTCTGAGCATGGGACACTGAGTCACTGCATGGGTTTCATACCCATGAAGCCAACCCTGGTTATGCAATCCTGGTTCTCTTTGCCTGAAATCCTCATCTTCCAAGAACTCAGAACCTGCTTTCTCTTGCCACTTTCTACTAATTCTCAGTGGCAAAATCTGAATCCTAAGTACTGACAGACTTCGCCTGCCTCGAGCTTTGCTGTACACTCTGGAGTCTCAACATGCTGCGTCCTTGTAGCTGTGATTCCTTGACACTGCATTCATGCCTCAACTATGCCTGCCATCTGTTGCTTTTCATCTAGATGCTCTACACTGTCTGATCATTGTGGATCATTTTATGGTCAGCTGGACTTACTCTTATCCCTTGACCAAATGACATCGCACAGAGGGGGTGACAGGCTAGGTATAATTCAGTTCCTGCATCTTTAAATTCTTAGAATCTGAAGGAGACGGAGAGGGGGAGAGAAGGGGAGAGAGGGGAAGAGAGGGAAAGAGAGAGAGAGAGAGAGAGAGAGAGAGAGAGATTATGCAATCATACTCCTAAAGTGAAGATAAATGTCCTAGGATCCAAAAATCAAGTGGACCAGATGAAAAGTGGTATGACTGCCAGCCAGGCACAGTGGCTCACGCCTGTAATTCTAGCAGGAGGCCGAGGTGGGTGTATTACAAGGTCAGGAGTTCGAGACCAGCCTGACCAATATGGTGAAACCATGTCTTTACTAAAAATATAAAAATTAGCCAAGTGTGGTGGTGTACGCCTGTAATCCCAGCTATTCAGGAGGCTGAGGCAGGATAATCCTTTGAACCTGGGAGGCGGAGGTTGCAGTGAGCACCACTGCACTCCAGCCTGGTGACAACGCGAGATAAAAGAAAAAAAAGAAAAGAAAAGAAAGAAAGGCAGGCAGGCGGTATGACTGCCTTCTTGACCCTTTTATCTCAAGGATCTTACCACTCTCCAAGGAAAAGTGAACCAATGAAAAGAGCAGTCTTCCCTAAAGAGCAACAGGGAATTTTGATATGTACATGGTTCTGTTACTTAGTAGTTCTACCTCTTCTCTTGGAAGCCATCCAAAAGCTCCCTCAATTTTTGGCAAAACTAGGAGAGAAACTCCAAAATATTTGTAAGTTTTGCCAAAAGCAAACAAGTTCACTTAGGAGCTGTAGGGAAGAGACTGGAGAAGTGCCAAGCAGAGATCTCTATGGCAAGAATTCAGCTGTGGGAGGTCTCAGAAAGTGACAAAAAAAAAAAAAAAAAAAGACATTTTCTGAAGTTAAGAGGCCCATTTCCAGCACAGCTTGCAATAGTAAGGGTGGAAATGAGAGTGTGATAACTAGGGTTAATTCAGAGAAACCGAGAGAAACTAGACATGGACTTCATGACCATTCATGGAAACAAGCTGTATTTGAAAGAAGGAGCCTCTCTTAGCAACCAAAAGAGAGCCCTAAGTTTATGAAACTCAACTAACATGCACTATTACCCTTGCTCTTCCCTACATATAGGGACTGCCTGCAAACAGTTTATCTAGAAAAATGTTACCAAGAAGCACGTAAAAATTGTGAACAAACATCAGATATAGAGTGAAGGAAGACCATCAAACAGAAATGCAAGAATTCAGAAAGCGATGGAGAAAAGACAAGAAGAGATCAATATGTGACAGAATAAAACTCAGAAGGACACAAGTCCCTGGATAATTTCATTTTGTTCCATGTCATCTCATTATGATGTTAATGAGGAAAGAAAAATGATTCCTGGCCAGGGGCCGCTGTCCGTGTGGAGTTTGCACATTTTCCCTGTGTGTGTATGGGTTCTCTCTGGGTGCTCCAGTTTCCTCCCACGTCCCAAAGATTTGCACATTAGGTTAACTGGCATGTCTAAATTGTCTCGGTCTGAGTGGGTGTGGGGTGTGTGTGAGTGCACCCTGCGATGGGATGGTGTCCTGTTCAGCAGTGGTTCCTGGCTTGTGCCCTGAGCTATTAGAGTAGGCTCTGGCCATTTGAGACCCTGAGCTGGAATAATTAGGTAAATAATTATGTAACTTATTTTTATTAACTGTATGTATAGCTCCCTTTTATTTCAAAGCTTAATATTAGAAGTGTTTTGGTCTTAGAAGTCTGGTGATGGTTGTGTAATCAGAAATATGCTGTCAGAACTTAACTCTTGTTCATATCAATTGGCCTATGATAAAACTGGTTTCATTCCACATCATTTCACCTAGTCATATTTTCCAAGAAAATGTGGAAGAAAAATTAAAAACATTACAGACATGAAAATGAAACTGGAAGAAATTTAAGGCCAAACAGGTTCTGCAGGAAAAAAAAAAAAAAAAAGACAGTAAGGGAAATAACAGGATGAAAAAAAGAGAGAAATGAAACATACCTAAAATGATTTTTAATTATTAATGAGAAAATAATAGAGCTAAAGCAATGTCAAAGTGGAAAATTTACAAGCAAATATTTATAGCAATAAATAAGAACAGCAGAAAATTCATAGACACATTTATAGCAATGAATAAGATAGACTGAAAAAGCATCTCAGATGAAGTAAGAAAAAAACAACTAAATAAATGTAAAGAAAGCATAGGAAGAAATAAAAATAAAAGCAGACATAAAGAGTTTAGCAATATTAAAATAGTAGAACTAATAATATCAAAATTTGTTCATTTTTTAAGAAATAATGGACTGCAATGGAGTGAATATTTATATCTGCACCCCTTCTCAACATGCCTGAAAATCCTAACCCCAAGGTGAGGATATTAGGAGGTATTTGGAAGGGATTAGTGCCCTTAGAGAAGAGGCTTGAGAGAGATTCCTCACTCCTCTCACCACGTGATGACACAGCCAGAAAGCATCAAGGGTAAACCAGAAAGTGGGCCTTCATCAGACCCTGAATCAGTCAGTGCCTGATCTTGGGTTTCCCAGCCATCAGGACTGTAAAAAACAAATTTCTATCATTTATAAGCCATCTAGTTTATGGAATTTCTGTTATAGCAACCCAAATGGTCTAAAGCACTGTCCTAATCAAGAAGAAGAGAGACAGTACAAATAAGTAAAATGAGAAATGATAAAGGGGAACTAGCCACAGAATCACAAACATACCAAACCTCCTAAGATGTATGTACATATATTTAAAAACTTTGAGGAAAGAAATATTTTACAGGAATACATAAATTATCAAAGTTAGCTTAAAAGCAATAGGAAATCTTTTGTCACTCTTGCCACATCTGCTCAAAATACATGATCTGAATCAAAATTATGAACTCAATGTGCCATAGTGATTCCATCACTACTTGAAGGATATAGGCTTCATAAGGTTGGACTAAATGATCTTCCTTGAATGGATTGCTGAATACTAAAGAAACAATGCATCTTTGTATGTTAAAATAAACAAACAAAAACATTTTTGATTTTTAAGAAAAGTGACAGAAAACCTAATCATTAAATGGTTCCAGAGCATCAAGGGAAAATATAAAAGAAACATTCCAAATTCTTTTTTATGTAGTCAGCATAATATCAGTACCAAAGGATGATAAAGATGATAAAAGGTGCACAAAATATTCTGAAATTACAGACCAATATAATTTATGGATGCCAATGTGAAAATCCTAAGTAAAATACCATAATACTAATCAGGATTTGACAGCACATTAGAAAAATAAAGACCAAAGGACCGTCCAACATTTAGAATCATATTAATATAATTCACCATATCAATAGTTCCAAGAAAATAAAGGACTTGAGAATCTCTTGATTTTTTTAAAGAACACTCCATAAAATAGGGATTATCATGCAAAAACTGTCTTTTCATGATAAAACATATCTCTTTTAGTGCAAAAGTCAACATCATGCCTAGGAACTCAGAGGATGAGAATAAGATACAGGAGACAGGATTTTCACTATATATTTTGAAATACTTCATAAAGTTTAAGTTATATGAATCATTACCTATTAAAAACTATATAAATAGTATTTTTTTAAAAGACCATTTCATCAGGACCTCGCTCCCCTGCTCTTACCACCCTGGTTCACCTATGGAGAGCCCCTCTGCTATGCTTTGAATGTTCCTCAAAGTTCACGTGCTGGAAACTAAATCCCCAATGTAACAGTATTGAGAGGGGAGATTTTTAGGAGGTGACTAGGTCATGAGGGATCTGCTTTCATGAATAGATTAATGTCATCATTTCATGAGTGGATCAGTCATTGCAGGTGTGCGTTCCTGCTAAAAGGATGAGTTCAGCCCCCTTCCTGTCTCTCTCTCATGCTCTCTTGCCTTTCTGTCTTCCACTATGGGATGACACAGCATGAATGTCCTGGCCAGGTGCAGGCCCTTCCATCTTTGACTTCCCAGGCTCCAGAACTGTAAGAAACAAATCTCTGTTCTTTACAAATTACCCAGTCTCTGGTATCCTGTTACAGCAGTACAAAATGGGCCAAGACACCTTCCTACTCTATGTGAGGTACTTTGGATGCTTTGTCTCATCTGCCTCAAGAAAGAAGAGGGATTCTAAGAAGGTAAGTCTCCAAATAAATGAGAAGCCAAGGAGCTCAACAGAAAACATACCCCCTTGATTCTAGGGCTTTCAACCTTCTTCCTGGCCCCCTTGCTAACATGCTCCATCCTCAGCACTTTGGTCCAGGAATGGCCATGCAGAGAAGTGGAGGGAAGGAGAGAAAGGGGATGGAAGGTGCTTTTACATGAGGGTGGGGCAAGTGCAGCAGGGAGTGTGCTTTGATATCCCTGATGGGTTGAAGTATGTCACTAGACCCTGCCTGTTCAGTCCTGCTTCCCTGAATCTTTTGGAGCCAGAGGTAAAAGAATACAACACATTCAAAACTCTGATGGCTGAAGAATTAGGACACAATTACAGCACACTAGAGGAGTTTTCTTAATGAAGAAAGGACATAAGAACTTTTCAAAGCCTCAAATCATATATGAAGAAGAAAGTGAAAGGAATTAAAAATTCAAATCCCCAGGCATATTATGATTGGCTTGAAAATCTTAAGGATGCTGTATAAGGACCTACTAATAGAGTTGCCATGTAAGCCAACTCTGTTCATTAGCTTGAATCAGTATCTTATATGAAATGACTACATGTTGGCTGGGCATGTGGTGGCTCATACCCGTAATCCCAACATTTTGGGAGGTCAAGGTGGGAGGATCGCTTGAACCCGGAGTTTCAGACAAGCTTGAGCAACATAGTGAGACTCTGTCTCTATACAAAATTTAAGAATTTTTTTTAAATTAGCGGGTCATGGTGGTTTACATCCTACTCAGGAGGCTGAGATGGGAGGATGGCTTGAGCCCAAGAGTTTGAGGTTGCAGTGATGATCGCCACTGCACTCCAGCCTGAGTGACAGAGTGAGACCCTGTATCTGTTTTTTTAAAAATGACTATATGTATATAATACAAGTTTAAGAATTTTTACTAAATCACTTGAAGGAAAGTGTATCAGGAGTATCTTACCTACGTATTTACTTTTACATCTCCTTTATATGAGATACATTTATTTCTTGAGACAAACAGTAAAAATAACTATGTAGTTTTAAAAGTCTATCAATCATCAATTTAAAAGCCTTTTTCTTTGAAAAAGGAAAGAAAATTATAACTGAACATAAAATTTATAAAATGGTAAATCAGAATAGCGGCCTTCATGATTTACACCTTTCCTGTTTAATCTCAGTACCCAAGCATCACCACTTGTGGGAAATTTTTTACCATCCCACTGTAGGACGAGAAAGGCATCTAAGGGAATGGAACTGATCTGCGAAAAAAACTAGGAGTAACAGGGAGGACAAATGACTGGTTCCTGTTTATCTATCAGTTAGAGGAGTGGTCCTAGAAATTTCATTTTTAAAAAATCATATTGGCTGGGCGTGGTGGCTCACACCTGTAATCCCAGCACTTTGGGAGGCCAAGGTGGGCGGATCATGAGGTCAGGAGATTGAGACTATACTGGCTAACATGGTGAAACCCCATCTCTATTAGAACTACAAAAAATTACCAGGGTTTGGTGGCACGTGCCTGTATTTCTAGCTACTTGGGAGGATGAGGCAGGAGAATCACCTGAACCCAGGAGTTGGAGGCTACAGTGACCTGAGATTGCACCATTGCACTGCAGCCTGGGCAATACTGCAAGACTCCATCTCAAAAAAAGAGATCCTATTGAGCACATTTTCACAGAATTTAGTGACTTCCATCTATTTTGGAGTCAGTACCTCAATTCCTCAATTACTTCAAACTCTTTGCAAAAGCAAGGTTAGGAGTATCCATGTGGTGCCACATGTGTCCACATCATGAGGGCACCAAGTTTGTCCAACATACTTCCTGAAATCCTGTGTACATGTCAACATGGGCAGATGATAAACATTGTCCTACAAACAAAAACCAAGATGGAGACTTGGCCTTGTGAAGAATTATGCTGAGCATATCTTCTCAGATTTTCTGTCTCTCTTAGACTAGACCACAGCCAGCCTGGGAGCTGCCAGTCAAGAGGCAGAACACCTGCAGTGGGAAAAGGTGGCATATGGCACACTGGGCAACATGCCAGCTGCCTTTTGGGTTCTAAATCTGTTTATTGTTCATGAGATGCAAGCAATTGCTGCTTTAAAGTTCAAGGAGGTGGCAGGGAGAAGGAACAACAAGAAAAGCAAACCCGAGAAAGGCAGTATCTTTTTTTAGTTCCATTTGTGACAAATGACTGACTTGCTTTATTACATACGTTGGTGTAGGGACAAATCACAGAGAGTATAAACACATAAGAGTCTAAAAGGACAGATTCAACTTAAAGAAGAGTCTTGCTAATTACGCCACTGGTGGAACACCGTGCAGAGTAGGAATGATGGCATGAAAGAGGCACTATGTGGACAAATACATGATTGGCAGTAACCCTGTCGAACCCCTTAATAAGGAAGGTCTGACCCCACAAGAGGTCTTCTAGACCACCAGGATGTCTTAGATGTGGTTCCCTAGAAACAGAGCCCAAGCCAAGTGATTTGGTAAGTGACTTATTGAGGGAGTCTTCTCAAGAGACAGACTTGTAAGGAATTGAGGGAAGAGGGTGACAGCAGGTGAAGGAGCTATGCAAGCATATGGTTAACGGAAATCTAAGCTCAGCGTGATTGCCCAGGAGTCCAGTGTGAGTAGCAGGCAGTACAGAGTTATTTCATCTTGAGGAAAAGGAAAGGGGCTTTTATAACCCAGTATTAATCAGGTGCCAGTCACAGGCTGCCCCTGAGGGGAGGAAAGGGTGTAATCACAATGGCAAGTCAATAGGGGTAATTCTCCAATGAAAAGTATAACTGTGAGTCATTAGCAGGCAACACTAATGCAGTGGGAGGGGAAGCTAGGTGCACATCACAGATGTGAGCAAGGCACCAACAGCTGTTACCACACAGTAGTATATCCTAGACTTCAAGGTCAATCACCTACTTCTTGAGCCTATATCCTTTCTAAAAGAGCTATGTTCATAAGCAATGGCTCTGATTATACTACAGGCAGGGCTAGCTTTTGGTGTGATTAGTCTATGGCTATAATTTCAGAAGCATTGAAAATAAAATACCCTTTTGAATATCTAGCCTGAAATCTGAACCATCTACCTTCATTCATTCACCAAATATTAAGTCCTGTTATGTGCTACATTCAACAGTGAGTGAGCACCAAGACAGACAAATTAAACGTGTTCCTATCCTCCAGGGATTATAGTTCATTATAGGGAGACATGCACAATAGGAAGAGCACCCAGGCAGGGAGAGCAGCATAAACAAAGGCCCAGAGGCAAGCAGTATTCAGGTGTGTTGGGGATTTGCAAATAACTTTGTGTAGTTGGACCCTAGGGTGAGGGAAAGTGAGAGATGAGGCATGAAAGACAAGTGGGAGATCTGGTCACTGAGGGCGTTGTATGTCACACGAATGCTTTTTCTCAACATCAGTGAAAAGACACGGAAGGCATGAAAGTAGGAAGAGATTTGAAGAGTTTGGCTTCTCAGAAAGATTGTCCTTTCTGAAACAATGTGGTAGATGGATTTTCAGGATCGAGTCTGGAGGCAAGACTATTATAACATCTGGGTGGGAAATGACAGGACCATAACCTGAGGAGGAGCCGTGGCACAAACACTGAAGTACAGATGGCTTCTCAGTTGTTAAAGAGTGTCCTTCTTTGCACAAATGCAGAAATGTCTGTGTTAGGGCAGCCCAGCATTTAATAGATGTTGACTGTGTCACCCAGCAAGGCAAAGTGATGTGGCTGACCAGTGGCAGGTATGAGACTAGGATGCTGGTCTCCTTGCTTCACCCCATTACTCCCCATGAGTGGTTCCCTAAAGGACCAGTCCTGGGTCTTTATTTCATAAACAGGTAAGTCTCACTCTTCACTAAATAAATCAGAATTCCCACCACTCCAGCCTTAGCTACTCTAGTTTAAAGGTCAGCACTGAATACCTACTGAATAAATTCTTGACTTTACCCATGGGTTATTTAAGATTTCATTACTGTTAGCTTATTTGCATACCAAATGCCTGTTTTATGCATGGCCCTCTTCTGGCCATAATTTCAGCTCTGGTACACTGTGTGTAGAACAATAGTGGATATGTTCTACAATTTGTTATTGTTTTTTCCAGACACTTAACTTTCTAATGAAGTGATTCAAAGCAGCTTACAAAGGAGAACTGTACAAAGAGGCAACCCTCAACTTGGCAATCCTGAATAAATAACTAATGTGCAGACTGCACAATTACACGTCCTTGAAATATTCTGAGAATAGTCCACACCAATTGTTCAAGTAAAGTTGTTTATTCTCTTTTCTATTCCAAACACAGGGCATTTTCCCTATGATTTTCATCTGCATTTGCCCAGGGCTGTGTGCAACCAGCTACTCACAGTTTTGCATTCAGTTGAGTTCTACTTTCTATCTTCTGGAAATCTAGGGGATGTCATTTATGAAGCATCTGCTGTGCATCAGGTACTGAGCTAGATGATTTGCAAATGTGACCTCATTTAATCTTCACAATTCTGAGAGGCAGAGTCATTATTCCTATTTACAGTTAAAGGAAGAGGCTGAGAGAGGTTAGGCGATTAATCACAGGGTTCATAGCACCAGGATTCATATTAGGATCTCTCTTCTTCCAAAGTCCTGATCTATATACTATGCAAAACTTTTTTCTTTCCATATGTGTATCCATGATGAAATGCTTCCAGATGTCTGATCTGGCATAAAACTCTGATGAGTACATACCATTTAAACATCATAACCTTCATCCTAAAGTTTTAGTTTTCTGTTTTGTACATGAAAATAATAAAACCTGTTTTTGCAATCTCACATATTAATTGTAGAGAACAAATGAGATGATTGATGAGAAATTTTTAGAAAATAATAAGCTGCTCCACCCACAGGAAATATTAATATATGTGTGGCATTCAGTAAGCACCACCATGAGGTTTGGACTGGAAAACAGATGCTAGAGCAGGGAAACCTCAAGAATCTTGCAGGATTGGTAGACATGAACAGTATAGGAGCTGAACCCATTTTCCCAGGGCTGTTTAACATTAGCAGAAGTGGAGAAGAGGACAGGCATGGTGGCTCACACCTGTAATCCCAGTACTTTGTGAGGGTGAGGTGGGTGGATCACGGGAGGTCAGGAGTTTGAGACCAGCCTGGCCAACATGGTGAAACATCATCTCTACTAAAAATACAAAAATTAGCCAGGCATGGTGGTGGGCACCTGTAACCCCAGCTACTCAGGAGGCTGAGGCAGGAGAATCGCTTGAACCTGGGAGGGAGAAGTTGCAGTGAGCCGATTACGCCACTGCACTCCAACCTAGGCGACAGAGTGAAAAAAAAAAGTGGAAAAAGAAAGTGGAAGAAGCAAGCACCTTGTATGTCCTCTCAACATGTAATGGTAGTCCAGGGTGTGGAATACAACTAGCAGGATTAAGAGCTCCCATGGGATCCCTCAGAATGGCCAATAGAGAGTTACATGCCTAATAAAAACAATAAATTCTGTGAAAATTGTCAGTGTTTGTATGTTAGCACTTACTATGAAGGGCACACAGTGATTAGCTTTAGGTAAACTGAGCCCAGTCTTTTCTCCCCTCTCAGAGAAGGGTCTTATGGGCTTGGAGATTTCTTCCAGCAGGAAGTCGTTTCCCACCACATGAGCCAGAGCTAACAGCCACCCCAGCCTCAGTCAACACCAGCAAATCACAGACTCCAGTCAAGCTGGGTTTTCTTAGGAGTGGTGCCACTAAAGAGTAGGGGGAAATCTCTCACTACAGTGCAACATGTGGTTTCACCAGTTGTTTTGCATAACTCTTAAAGACCATTTTGGTTAGATTTTTGTCCCCTAAATTGTGTTCTGGGGCAATGTTGTTCTGGTACTGCCTCACCCCCAGCCAGTGCTTACTGTGTCCACAGGACATTCCTGCTATACCCAAAGACATTTTTTTAATGCTTTAGATAAGACCTAATAGCTGAGAGCTACATGTGCAGCAACATACCAACAAGTGCCTGAAACTTGGCGAGGCTCTTTGATCAGTAGCCATTAAGTATTTATCTGAGTCTCCCTGAGAAAGAGATTTAAGATGCAGGGATGGAATGCATGGAACATGCTTGTGTCATTCAAAGAAGATACAGGTATCCTCACATCAGAGAAATGGATGGTATAAGAACAAGTTAAAGGATAAGCCACTGGCAAGAGATGGATCAAGATGAGCTCAATGCTTTCCTTGTTCCCCACTCCCACCCTGCTGCCATTATGCTCGTGGATGATTTCATCCCTAATTAAGACTTTCTGAGTCCATGTGAGTGGAGAAGTGGAGAGAAGAGGAGAAAGGACAGAAAAAGCAGACATAAAAACTACCCTGAAAACCCCCTAAAGTCCATGGCCTTGGCTCTTACTCATTCAGGAGTTATGGCTTCCAGTAGTTCCTGATGACTGAAGCCCCAGAAACCAGCAGCCTATATATCTTTCCATTCAGATAATTTTGTAGAAGTTGAAATGATTTTTCAACCAATCAGGAGTTTTATTAAAACCATGGCGAGTCATAAAAGGGTTTCTATAAAACTATTCAACAAATAAAAGTATTTGTTGACTCACTGGGATTTCAATAATAATTTAACTTTTAAAATATTATGTCTTCACTACAAAAATTAAGGATAAAAACAAAATCATAAAAGAAAATATAAAGCACTGACATTTAACATTTTAATGCTTATTGTTCCAACCTTTTTTCCATGCAAAATACAGAGGGCCCTTTGGGGATTTTAGCAATTATTCCCTGTGAAATGGGCTTCAACATGGACCAGCCCCTAGTACTTTTCGTAAGTACTGTTCGTGTGTCTGAATAGCTTTTCCCCTCCCTCACCATCTGGCTAATTCCTGCTCATCTTCTAGATTTCAGTTAAGTGCTACTTCCTCAGTGAAGCTTTTCTTGATGTATTATGTTCCTTTATTAATGCTTTTGTAGAACTGCATTCCTTTCTCTTTTTTTTTTTTTAAACTTTTAAGTGAAGGTTCATTACATAGGTAAACTTGTGTCATGGTGGTTTGTTGTACAAATTATTTCATCACCCAGGTATTAAACCTAGTACCCAATAGTTATTTTTCCTGATTCTCTCCCTCCTCTCAACCTCCACCCTCTGAAAGGCCCCAGGGTATGGTGTTCCCCTCTATGATTCCATGTGTTCTCATTATTTAGCTCCCACTTTTCCCTACTATTTCTTTCAGGCACATTATTGCATTAATCATCGTCCACTCATTCATGTGATTATTTGATTAGCAATTATCTTCTCCTCTTAATGGTAGGCTGCATGAGAGCAGAGACCACAATGGAGTCCCTCATCATTTTATGTCTATTGCCAAGCACAGTGCCTGGCATTTGGCAAATGCTTGATCAATATTTTTTGAATGAGTGAATAACTAAGAGAAAATGCATATCAAGAATTATGTTCTTGGGCTGGGTTTATTATGTTCTTGGGATTGCACACCTGCAATCCCAGAACTTTAGGAGGATGAGGCAGAAGGATCCCTTGAGCCAAGCAGTTCAAGACCAGCCTGGGCAACAAAGTGAGACTCCCTCCTATAAAAATTTTATTAAAAATAGCTGGGAATAGTGGCACATGCCTGTGGTCTCACCTACTTGGGAGGCCAAGGTGGAGGATCACTTGGGCTCAGGAGTTGGAGGCATCAGTGAGCCGTGTTTATACCATTCCAGCCTGGGTAACAAAGCAAGTCTTTGTATTAAAAAAACAAACAAACAAAAAATAAGAGTTATGTTCTATAGAGACTGGCATCACAATGAAATGTGCAACACAGATCAACAGTAATTTATCAAATGATCCCTTTCCTGCCTTAAAGGAGTTAATATTGCCCCTGACATGTGCTTCTATATATGGATTATTCTTGTTTCTAACTTATCTAATAAGAAAATTTTGGTGAAAATAATTTCTCCAGAATATTTCTCTTTTTTTTCATTTAGCAATTAAAAAAAGAGGGAAGCTAAAGAGCATTGATTTCTAGGAACTCTGTTATTTCAGTAGAAATCTTTTATATACTTCCATTTCCTTCAACATTTGGGTCTTACATACTGAAGAGGCAAAAAAAAGTCAAGAACAATATTAATAATCAACATTATTTGAAATTGAATTCCCCAATCCTTTTATACAAAGAAAGGTCTTTCACATTATTTTGCTATTTTACATCTCTTGTGTGGTATGCCCAAGTTAGAAAACCTTTGATAGGATTTTCTGTTTGTTTTATTTTCCTGTAATGATCATTGACAAAGAGGCTCCTTTGAGTGTGTCCATTTTAGATGGCAGTGGCTAGACGTCTGTCAATGAACAAATGCTTGGGACAACATTTAATAAGTGTTTTCAACAATAAACAAATGTTACTACTCAAGTTTCTCTAAGTTCAGTAAGATGAGACTGAGGGCATGCTACATCCAGGCAAGAAGAAAACTCATTTCTGAAATAGACTAGAGTCAGTGACAGTATCTTTTCAGTGTTTTTCTCAAAATTAAGAGGCTAAGCAATTGCTAGTAAAAAAAAATTGCTTGATAAATTTTATGTTATTTCATTCAAGAAAGAAAACAGTTATTCACCATTTTCTAGCCATAATGTCTAGACAAGCCTTCCCTGAAATCATTTTGAAAAAAACTAATGTGTCCAAATTTGTTACTACTGCATTTGGAAATTCCACTCTCAACAAAGTTAAATGGTTTTCTTTATTGCAGAACTGCTCAGGGCCTTTGTGAACTGTAAATCATCAACATGGAATTAGAAGCATGAATGTTCCACAGACATACTTGACCAGAGTCCTTTCTGTGAGACATAATTTTTAATTGTGATAAAAATAAAATTGACCATCTCAACCATTTTTAAGTGTATAGTTCAGTAGTGTTAAGTATATTCATTTTGTTACACAACAGACCCAAATTTTTCCTCTTATAAATGTGAAACTTTATATCCATTGAACACCTCCCCATTTCCCCCTTCCCAGCTCTGGCAACCACCTTTCTACTTTTTTAAGACATTATTTTTAATATGCCAAAGAACCAGACTGTTCAAGTAATATGTTAAGGAATGCTGATTTAGTTAAAAGATTAAAACCACCAAGAGAGATAAGGGATGGTTAACCAGAAATGTCCAGTGGTTATCTTTAATGATAATGGGTCATATCTTTTTGACTTTCTATCTGCACTGTTTTATTCCCATGAATACCTATTGATCAGAGGATAAAAACTAGAAAGTAATGTTTAGCTATTATTAGAAACCATGGTTTTACCACCTGTACTAAGAACTTAATGATAGTAAATGTATAGCTTACAAGGGGTGTTTTATGTATAAGGAAGGATTCCCAGAAAAGAACGCTGTTAAACTGATTTTACTTTGTCTCTCTCCATCTCAACAAACTGCAGTGGCTCCCATGGCCAAAAACGTGAAGTACAGGCTTCTTTGCAAGGATTCTGTGTCTTTTGTGATTCAGTCTTTTTTCACCATACCCAGTGCTTCAGCCATTCCGTACGCTAATTTTACATCCTTGTGCTTTTGTTTCTTTCATGATTTTATCTTGACATATGCTTCCTCTATGCTCTTCAGTAGGAAGAGCCCATCTTTTCTCTGCAACAGGAAATAAAGCCTCTTCATAACACCTCCTCCTGCCTTTTCAGTATTTATTTCATTCTGCTATCAACATCCCCTATTCTGGAGCCGTAGAGTCGTTGAGGTTCTTAATCCTTTGATTCACCCTAGACCTAGCACAGTGCCCTTTCATAATGCACACCCAAATATTTGTCCAATTGAATTGAGCTGGCTCCCCAAATACACCTTCTTTGTAGGTAAAATTCTAACTTATGAAATGACTTCTATCTGGGCCTTCCAGAAGGCAGGTGACAAACTAAACTGGGCTGGAATGATATTCTTATACAATGGTGGACTTGGGTAGAAGCAGGAGGTCTTTGAATTCATTTTACATGACTCTCCACTGAGTAGATCACATGTATCCCCTAGTTTGGGACATTTTCCTGCTCCAAGAGAGTGGCAGGTTTGAAGGAAGAGTAGCGAGCTTGTGAATAAATAATACACGTTGAGGACATGAAAATAAACTTCTATAAAAGAGTGTGTGCATGCACATGTGGGAGAAAAAGGATACATTTGTCATATAGCTTTATAAATATTTATCCCCAAGTAAATGTTTTACTTTTTACTTTTACTGCTTCTCTGAGTGAAGAGGGAATATCAAAGGATATATTTTTTCAGAGCAGTGACTTCAGATGGCATTTGTGAAACTCAATTTTGAAAACAAATTTCCTGTATTTATTCAGTGCTTGCTATGTGCCAGGCACTATTCTAAATGCTTTACATGGTGTCTCATCTAACTCCAATAACCCCATGAGATAGAGACTGTTTTATTCCAATTTTATAGCCAGGAAAAATGAGGAACAGAGTGGTTATGTAACTTGCTCAAGGTCACACAGTAGAGGAGGGCTTTAAATCCAGGCTGCTCTGACTCCCAGAGCCCAAGTTTTCCACCATGATGCATGGATAGATAGGCACAAAGTTAGCATTAAATAAATACCTGCTTTCATGGAAAATAGTGGCAGTAAATAATGAGACAGGAGGATTATAACAATAAGGCATAATTAAATTAAAACTTTATGATGTCAGGCTACCTGCATGCCATTTGCTGTTGTTCATTCTATAATAGATATAAATATAAAAAAGTGTAGGCTGTTTAGGTGTTCTATCGAGAAGTCAAACTGAAAGAAATTTGTGTGAAGAAAATCTTTATTGTCATTAAGGGAAAACTTTAGAAAAGCCAACCATAAATTGAACAGGAAACTATTTTAACAGGTTGTAAAACTTACGTCTGAAAGAAGCATTTATTCCCTATAGGGGTCTGGTAGTTATTCTCACCATTGACAGTATGTTGGTAGGATTTATATTTCACAGAATATGTCAGTGTAATTCTGAGCCATTTGTTTGAAAACAGTTCTCCATTTCACTGCCTTTAGTTCCACAAAGAATAAACTCTTAATTTCAATACAATTAGGGCTATTTGAAATTTTCAATTTCTTTTATTAGTATCATTAATATTTGTTATTGGTCTCCCAGAGGGTCCCATAAAATAGGTTTCTGTAATGTCACATGAAATTTTATTCTGATCAGGCTCAATTTTTCAATCAAGGATTGAGTTATGACATTTTACAATAAAATTGCATTTCTAAACAAGACAGTGTCATAAAAATAGAACTGATTAAATTAAGAGACTTCAGGGATAATAACCAAATGTAACGATATTAATTTTCATATGCCAAATGTACAGAAAAAACTGCATTAGTTGAGGAGGTGTAAACACAGACTTGGTTTTAGATAAGACAGAATTTTACTTAAATGGAAAAGAAATTATTAGTTGAAAAAAATGGGTTACATAATAATGGGTGTAATAGGAAAACATTTTGGTTCATTATAAATGGATATTTGCAAATAGTCATGCACATACCCTCTTACAGATATATATGCAAAAGGACCTGGAAATCCATGCATGAGAATGCTACAGCAGTGATCTCTGGGTGGTAGAAATGTGATGTTTTTATTTTATTCTTTGTTCTTGGTTGCCTATATTTTCAAATATTCTACAAAGTACATGCAATATTTAAAGGCTGATAAAAATAGAATGAAGCAGCCTTTGAGGATAGTGTTTCATGTTATCCATTTGATGGAAAGTGAGTCTGGATTCCTAAAAATGCAGCTTCTCTCCACCTATCAATCTTTGCTTCCTAAAAACATAAAACTCATCAGCAGAATGAAGGTCATTTATATACATTGTTTTGCTCAGTCATAGTGATTAAAAAAGTATGTATTTACTAGTCTTGAGTAGTGATTTTTTTTTTTTTTTTTTTTTGAGACAGGGTCTCACTCTGTCATCTAGGCTGAAATGCAGTGGTGCAATTAGAGCTCATGGCAGCCTTGACCTCCTGGGCTCAAGTGATTCTCCTACTTCAGCTTCCCAAGTAGCTGAGACTACAGGTACATGCCCTACACCCAGCTAATCTTTAAATTTTTTGTAGATACAGGTTCTCATTATGTTGCCCACGCTGGTCTTGAACTCCTGGGCCCAAGCAATCCTTCTGCCTCAGCCTCCTGAAATGCTGGGATTACAAGCAAGAGCCACTGCATGTGGCAGAAATTTTTACATTAAGTTAAAATATTTGAGCAAAGCATTAATGATACAACCTTAGTGTAATATTTCTCAATCATAGCATCTATAAACATTTGTTAATATAACTCAATTTCAAAGTATGAATCCAAATGGAAAACATTAAATGTGAAATTACATTATGCAACTTTCTGCTTCTATTAATTAAAATAAAATGTAGCCAGGAAAAACAAGCCATGGAATGGTTATATAACTTGCCCAAGGCCACACAGTAGAGTAGAAAACATTTTATCTGAGGTTCACCAAGGTTTCTATAAGTTGTTTTCAGTAATTTTTAAGACCATAGGCTTTAAAGTCATTGTCTTAGTTTTGAATCCTGACATTTACCATATATGAACTAGGGCAAATTAACTAAAAATCTGTTTCCTCATGTGTAACATGAGAGTAATAATAGCTACTTTATATTGGAGATGAGGTTTAAAAGAAATAACGTATATGAGGAACTATAGTTAGCACACTGTAAGCACGTTGTCATAGATGAGGAAGCCATCTTGCTTTGTTTCAACAGGGACAGCAATATATAGCATTTCCAAACTACAGCTGACTATTGTCAAGGTCAACAACTATTATCACTTCCATCAAAGACATTAAGAAAATTAAGAAAGTTCCAAGGAGTGCTTTGAACTGACTTGCAAGTATCATTCATGACTTCTAGAGTTTAAGAAACCATTAACACTAACACATAGAAAATACACCAAAAGCAAAGACACACACCCCATAGAAAGCAATGTTTGTCTTTTTCATGCATTAGAAATATGGTAAATGAGAAAATCATGAGAATTCCATGTTTATAAACAAGGGAGGAACTGTCTTCTTAAAGGCCAAGGATGTCTTGGTAGAAAAACTGGAATTTCTTGAACTCACTGGAAACTGAGAAAGCTTCAATAAGAAAATGGGTAGGAATAACTTCTTGGTGAGCTGGAGGGGACTGGCAGGAAGGCAGTCTCCTGGATGTGATAGGTAGGCCACACAGAGAAGGACCCCACACCCCCAGAAACTAGATGATGGAAATGAGAGTTGGAAGGAAAGGGAAGAGTCAGAAGAGCCAGAAGAACTAGTGTGAAGAAAAATCATCAAGGTGAAGACTCCTGCATGTAGTCATGTTGGAGTTTCAGATTAGTTAAGAACAAAGACTCCCGGGCCAGTCTTCCTGGGTTCAGATTTCTATTGGGCCCTTATTACCTGTGTGACCTGGGTCAAGTTTCTTATCCTATTTGCCCCTCCGTTTCCTCATCTGTATAACAGGAAACAATGGAGTTTTTATTAGAATCAATGAGTTAATATTTGTAGAGCTGTTAGTGTGTGCACAGAGTGAACACTTAAAATGTTGGTGAAATATAATATGCTGGTACTGTTCCTAGACCAAGCACGGAGATGGTCATGGTCTTGCTTTATCTTAGGCAAATTTAGTTTGAATGGAGATATTACAAATGCTTTAAAACCCTGTTACACACAGTATGTTACATGAATGGGTCCACATGGGAAACAGAGGCTTGCAAAGAATGAGCAGTTATTAAAAATAAGAGGATGAATATGGATTAGTCCCTGCTTGTGAATAGCTCATTTTCTCAAATTCAGAATTATCCCACAAGAGAGAAGTGGAATGGAATGATCAATAAAAGCCAGTTGGGCCTAAAGCCACTTTAACTGATCGTTTTTCCATTTCTTGCTTTTGAAAATCTGTGGCCAGATCCTAAGAACAGAGGGAAAAGAATCCCCAACAACACCCATATTCTTCTTCTCTCACTGTCTTTCAGCTGGCTTATTCTACAACCTCTCATCCCTGTTCTTTCCATTCAGAATGAAGCACAAGGCAGTAAACACCTGAACTTCATACAGCATTGTTACCTGGGATTTGGGCATTCTCAGAGTGTGGCATTTCTAGTGCAAGCACCTATTTCCCTACAGTTTTCTATAATTGTGCTGAGAGGGAATGTTAGGTTAGATATAAATATTAATATATAATTTATCTCACATTTAGGATGGTAATCATACATCATTAATGCTCTGGAAGTTAAGTATTGTTACCTTTGTCTAACCAACAAAAAAAATATGCTACATTGATTCAAGTTTCTCTGATAATCATTTTTCCCGGACTCTTAGAAACCAGAAACAAAATTTCCTATTATTATTGGGAAACAGAATTCTTCCATTGTTGAAGGTAATTTAGAAGGGGAAAACACCATGAATCCTAGAGATCCCCCAGGGCTAAGTCCAGGTGGGATAAGCAGGAAAACTGATAAGAAATGCAAATTTTCAGTTAGCCACCTCCGTTATGTGGCTATCCACTGGAGAAGATTCATACCAAGTTTTATGATTTAGCTAAACCTGGTTAATATTAAGAATAGTGTAGACTATTTATTTTAGGAAAAAAACTTTCAAAAGAAAAAAAAAAAACAGACACAAACAAATAAAGTCCAGTTTGACACCATTCCCAATTAATGCCCGCCAGGAAACAGTCACAAAATGAGTACCACTGTGTAATGATGTAAAACCACACCATGAGATATGCTTACTTCAGTGGGTTAGTTACACAAAAGGTGACAGGGTCCTTTTCTTACTTACACAAAACACACTGCTGATGAGCTGAGGATAGAACAAAAGTCAGCTTTTAGCCCTCATCGGGACAATGCTTTTCTGTTCCTAGACAGCCTTTATAATAATTGCAGCAGCCACATCAGAAATAAATCAGGGAAGTTGATGGCACTCACTTTATTTACTCCAGCGACCGAGGCTGGATCAAACCATCCATATGTCCACCAGGCAAAGGTTTGTTGCGAGCTTGTTAAATTGGAGCCTCCTATGGAAGGAATGACACCAGAGCTGAGTGAATCAAAACTCTCTTCTCCACGAAGCGCCTCAACGGTTAAAGGTAAGAAAAGTTTGCACAAGGCTGGGCACGATGGCTCACAGCTATAATCCCAGCACTTTGGGAGGCTGAGGTAGGCAGATCACAAGATCAGGAGTTTGAGACCAGCCTGGCCAACATGGTGAAACCCCGTCTCTACGGAAAATATAAAAAATTAGCCAGGTGTAGGGGCATGCACCTGTGATCCCGGCTACTTGGGAGGCTGAGGCAGGAGAATTGCTTGAACCCAGGAAGCAGAGGTGAGCTGAGATGGTGCTACTGCACTCCAGCCTGGTTGACAGAGCAAGACTCCATCTTGGGGAAAAAAAAAAAAGGTTTGCACAAGATCTTTCTACTTTGGAAAATTTGTCATTCTCCATGGAAACTGTCCCATGCCAAAACATGCTGTATACAACTCTCAGTCTGAAAGCAGATCTGCACGTCTCTTCCCCCGCTTGTAAGGGCACAAATGATGCATTCATTGTCATGGTTTTTACCCGAAACCATTATTTTCTTACTTTGTTTCTGAAAACTTTAGAATGACCTGGCAACACAAGCCAGCCTGCCTCCCAAGCTGAAGCTACTGGCTATTGGCATTGGCTTCCATTCTTACTCTATTTTTGTAGAGGTTGGGAAATTAAAAACCACATTTCTAGATTCCCTAGCAGCTAGGATTCTGGATGCAGTATATATTCTGTCAATGTGACACCTTGATACCCTCATATAAGTTCTAGCTGGCAAGATAGGTTGTTATGACCTCAGTAAATGGATTCCATATTCCAGTGTCCAGTCACCAGCTTCAAGGGTACAAGCCAGTTGAGGTAGAGAGGAGGGTAAGGTAAAGGAGGGTAGGTTAGTAGCAGCTTCCTGACCTCTGGGTTGTAGCAGTGGTAGTTTGACATTGAAATCAATAGTCCAGATAACTTCTGCTCTTCTAGTAATTTCAGTGATTTTATAAGCATCCAATTCTTTGCATTAAATCTTTCTGTTTAAAAAACCTGCCAGGCGCGGTGGCTCACGCCTGTAATCCCAGCACTTTGGGAGGCCAAGGAGGGTGGATCACGAGGTCAAGAGATCGAGACCATCCTGGTCAACATGATGAAACCCTGTCTCTACAAAAAATATATATATAAAAAATTAGCTGGGCATGGTGGTATGTGCCTGTAATCCTAGCTACTCAGGAGGCTGAGGCAGGAGAATTGCCTGAACCCAGGAGGCGGAGGTTGCGGTGAGCCGAGATCGCGCCATTGCACTCTGGCCTGGGTAAAAAAGCGAAACTCCGTCTCAAAAAAAAAACAAAACAAAACAAAAAAAAAAACACCTAGGGTGCAGTGAATAGACAGATACATCGTTGCTAAGTGAGAGCCAGATAAAGACCTAACCCATACTTCTAAAGTAATGGGAAGGCAAAACACTGAACACTAAGGAAATTAATTGGTCAGCCTACAAGGTGAAAGGTTTGGAAATCAATTTAGAAGAGAAAGAGAAGGAAGAGAAGGAGGAACAGGATGAAGGTAAGGAGAAAACAAACCAAATGACTTGGTATCAAAGTTGATAATTTGCTTTGGTGCAAATCCTCAATTGTATCAATCCATGTTTTTAATCTGTCTATTCCCAGATATAATCCTTTCCAAATGTATTGAACTTCTTCATTGGATAAGGATAAATGAACCCAAGAAATATTAGTAAATTGAATACTCATCTATATGCAGTTTGCCAAATCACAGAAGATAGCCTGTTTGTCATGCATCACAATCTAATACATGGATAATAAAACAGATTAATCCCCCAGAATCAATTTGCCACTTGTTTCTTAAACAGAAATAAGCCTGTACAACCTGCACTTCACAGAACTTTACAGTGTACAAACTACATTCCCAAACCATATCTCTTTTCTTCAACACTCTTGCAAAATAGATGGGTAGGAACTATTATTACTCCAGTTTTTCAGCTGAAGAAACTGACATTCAAGGAGACCCCATGTTACTAAGTTGCAGAGATGTGAGTTAAACTTTTGTGCCCTCCCCAATCCTAGATCTTTTCCATTAACACAAACTGCCTCCTGTCTTCTCTTGTTTGACTGTTGCACCAACCATGTGAGACAGGTAGAGCAAGAACCAGCCCACCTCTCATTTTTTACACTGAATGTTATTAACACCACCCCGAGAACAATAAACTCAATGTCACTGACGATGCCCTGTCTTGTGACTAACTATAGATGCTATTGGACTTCACAGATGCAAGTTAACAAGTAAAAAAAATTTAGATAAAATGTTAAGAAAGGTGCATTGATGCAAAGCTAAAAAGGAAAGAGATGTTAATAAGGGTGTTGACCACTGGAGAATCATCAGGATGAGTTTATTCTTAGCAATGTTGAGCACTTTGGAAAGAGACACACAGTTGTGGCAGAAAGAAGGGTTAAAGGAAAAAGTTCAGAAATATGATTTTTCAGAAAGGAAAAAACATGGAAATCAGAACTTTTACTGCAGATGCTGATTCTGGGCAAATGCTATGCTGCTGGAAACATGTGGAGCCCTACAACATGTTTTCATTGGATTCTCATCAGAAGATTTCAATTTCAGCTAAAATCCCTTTTAATCCATAGGCAGGGATTATAGCTAGGTCAAACATTCAGTTCTACTTATCTGTAAAGTCTTGGCTCAACAAAGAAAACAACATAAAGCCAGTTTGCTTTAGTCAGGTATAACTGATAGAAACACTGGCAGAGGAGTGGCTGAACCAGGCCTGACAACAAGATAGGGAGTGAACTAAATGCTAGGGAATTTGAAAATGCAATGGTTGCTTTCCAGCAGTGGAAGAACAGCTTATTTTCTAGGTACTAGATATTTTTACTAGTAACACCAACATACATAGTTGTCTGAAGTATGGTAACACAATTTACCTATTTCTCTTGTCTCCAATGCTATTGCTTCTTACAACCCTGGAAAAGGGCAAAGATGCAGTATTGCCTAAAAATACGTGATGAGCTTCTGCACTTTATCCCTTTAATTCAAATGTATCCTTAGCCTGTAGGAGGTCTCTTAAAACATCATTTTTACAAGACTGAGATGAGAAAGAAATATACCTACATGAACCAATAATATTAGTTTTTTGCACACTCTCAACACTCTGAGAGTGTGGCTGTGTCCCCACCCAAAATCTCACTTTAAATTGCAATAAACCCATGGCTTGAGGGTGGGACCAGGTGGAGATAATTGAATCATGGAGGCAGTTTCCCCCATACTGTTTTCATGGTAGTGAATGATTTCTCACCGGATCTGAAGGTTTTATATGGGGCTTTTCTTTTGGCTCTACTCTCATTCTCTCTCCTGCCACCATGTGAAGAAGGATGTATGTGCCTCCCTTTCCACCATGACTATAAGTTTCCTGAGGCCTCCCAACCCACGCAAAACTGTGAATCAATTAAATCTCTTTATCAATTACCCAGTCTTGGGTATGTCTTTATTAGCAGTGTGAGAATAGACTAATACAATGAATTCAAGACATAAATGTAAAAACCAAAACTTAAAAACCCTGGAAGTCAACCTAGGCTATATCATTCTGGATGGGCAAAGATTTTATGATAAAGATGCCAAAAGCAATCACAACAAAAGCAAAAATTGACAAATGGGATCTAATTAAACTTAAGAGCTTCTGTACAGCAAAAGAAACTATCAACAGAGTAAACAGACAACATAAGAATGGAACAAGATTTTTGCAAACTATGCATCTGAAAAAGATCTAATATCTAGGATCTATAAGGAACTTAAATTTATAAGAAAACAGATAACCCCATTAAAAAATGTGGGCAAGGGACATGAACAGAGACTTTCCAAAAGAAGACATACATGTGGGCAACAAACAGATAAAAAAAACCCTCAGTATCAATGATCATTAGAGATATGCAAATCAAACCACAATGAGATACCATCTTATGCCAGTCAGAATGGCTATAATTAAAAAGTTAAAAAATAACAGATGCTGATGAGGTTGTGGAGAAAAAGGAACACTTAAACATTGTTGGTAGGAGTGTAAATTAGTTCAACCATTTAGGAAAGCAGTGTGTCAATTTCTCAAAGAGCCAAAAATAGAACTACTATTTGACCCAGCAATCCCTTTCCTGAATATATATCCAAAGGAATGTAAATTATTCCACCATAAAGACACATGCATGTGAATGTTCGTTGTTGTACTATTCACAATAGCAAAGACATGGAATCAACTGAAATGCTCATCAACAGTCATATGGATAAAGAAAATGTGGTAGGTATTCACTGTAGAATACTATGTAGTCATAAAAATAGAATGAGATGTCTTCTATGGGAACAGGGATGGAGCTGGAGGTCATTATCCTTAGCAAACTAATGTAGGAACAGAAAACCAAATACCGTATGCTCTCAATTATAAGTGGGAGCTAAATGCTGAGAACCAACAGGCACAGAGAGGGGAACAACAGACACTGGGGCCTCCTTGAGAGTAGAGGGTGGGGAGAAGGAGAGGATCGGAAAAAATAACTATTGGGTACTGGACTTAGTACCTGGGTGATGAAATAGTCTGTATAACAAACCCCTGTGACACAAATTTACCTACATAAAAAACCAGCATATGTACCCCTAAACCTAAAATAAAAGTTAAAAGACATCTGTTCAAGCAACTAATATGAATTCTTTTATAAAATTAAGGTTAACAGGTTAATACTGCCTTGGAAAATCATACGCAAAAAAGGAGTATACTTTGCTCAAATATTAGATTCCATCATTAATCCAGGAACAAAAAGACAAGAATAAAGCCCTCTAGCTATTTATTTCCTCTCCAGTACCTGTTTCTAAGAGGTCCTCTGCCTTCAGCAAGCTTTCTGGCTATTGCTCTGGTGATGTGTGACACAGCTAGGAACAACATGGGTTGCAACCAGACATAAAGACACTTGGGTGCCTATAAATTTCTTCCTTCCACATCCCCTGTAGCAAATTAAATAAAGTATATTTTGGATGGTCCATAGCTGCAGTTTGTACCATCAATTTTGATTTCCTCACACCAATATTCCTGGCCAATGTATCTTATTATTTTGACTTCTCTGAAGAAGATTCAGAATAAAGACCATTGCCCAAGGTTACAATTCCATTTTGGTTTTAAATCTGTTACTTCAGGCAACATACAAAGAGTACATTAATATCCTGAGATTGGGACACAATAACAGGTAATGAATGATACTTAAATGTGGAGTTAAACACATTACATTAGAAACTTATCAGAAAATAGGAACCACTCTAGATATTTCAAAAATAAGACATTTAATAGAGAAATTGGTTACATAGGTGGTAGAAGTGCTTAAGAAACTAAAGTGAACAAGGCAGTCACTCAAACATAAGTAACTGTGGGAAACCAGTACCAACCTAAGCTGCCAGAGCAGAAGTGCTACCCTGAGGTCCTGGTACTATGCTGCAAGCTTCCTTCCAGCTGCCTGCCACAGCCTGACTGTGTGAGCCATGGCACAGGAGGCTATTGCTGAAAGCTTAGGTGCCAAGACCCTTCCCCACCTCCATGGCTGACAATGCTGTTACCACGACTGCACTGTTGGAAATCCTCCAGAAACTAGACCTCCCAATCCTCCAACAATGCAACAATGTCTCCTATTAGCAGAACCTAATGGAAAGCCAGCTGACAGTAAGATGTGAGAAATATAGTTTGAGAATGTTGGGACCTAGAAGAGCATAGAATGGTTGAGGCTGAATTAGCCAATAACACCACACAAAGTTTTTTGTTTGTTTTAAAGAGAAGAAAGATGCCTTAAAAATGAGGTGGGCATAAAAGCTGAGAACAATCCTAAAGTATTTAAAGCTAAAATGTATAGCCATTGTACATTTTTTATCATCTAATTGGCAACATCTTCTAACTAATCAGAGTTTACATATTAGAATGTACAATAGTCGCCCCTTATCCATGATTTTGTTTTCTGTGGTTTCAATTACCTGCAGTCAACTATGGTCCAAAAATATTCAACAGCAAATTGCAGAAATAAACAATTCACAATTTAAATGGCGCACCTTTCTGAGTAGCATTATAAAATCTTACACCTCAGGACATGAATCATCTCTTTATTCAATGTTGTAGATGCTCCCTACCCATTAGTTACTTAGTAGCTTTGTAGGTTATCAGATCGACTGTCACAGTATCATAATGCTTGTGTTCAAAGAACTCTTATTTTTCTTATTTACGGCACCAAAGTACAAGTGTAGTGATGCTTACAATTTAAATATGCCCAAGAAAAGCCATGAAGCGCTTCATTTATGTGAAGAGGTGAAAGTTCTCCACTTAATAAGGAAAGAAAAATATCAGCTACTGAGGTTGCTAGGATCTACTGTTAGAACAAATCTTCCATCTGTGAAATTGTAGGGAAAAAAAGAGAAGGTCGGGCTCAATGGTACATGCCTACAATCCCAGCACTTTGGGAGGCTGAGGCAGGCACATCACAAGGTCAGGAGATCGAGACCAGCCTGGCCAACATGGTGACACCCCATCTCTACTAAAAACACACAAAAAATTAGCCAGGTGTGGTGGCATGTACCTGTAATCCCAGCTACTTGGGAGGCTGAGGCAGAAGAATCGCTTGAACCTGGTAGGCGGAGGTTGCAGTAAGCTGCGGTCGTGCCACTGCACTCCAGCCTGGCAACAGAGCAAGACTCCATCTCGAGGGGGTGGGGTGGGGGAAAGAAAAGAAAAAGAGAGAAATCCAAGCACAGTTTATATTGAGTTTGGTACTATCTGAGGTTTCAGGCATCCACTGGGGGTCTTGGAAAGTAGAAGGGCACTACTGTGTTTTGGAACCACTGACTAGTCCCACTTATGTAATGTGTCTTTATTGTTTCGGTTTCTTAAATATTTTTTTAAAGTTATATATCAGTAATCATCCATCTATGCATTTCTGCCTTTTACTCTTCAAACTTCTAGGTAACCTAAAATTCTGAAAGTAAACAGCTGATAGATCTATCTTGAGTTAATTATCTAGTCATAATTTTTGAGCTTATGAAATCATAAAGCATCACACTGTTTAAATACAACTTTAAAAATTAAATGTGCATGCATCGTTACATTATTTATTTATTTATTTTGGAGCCCAGGCTGGAGCGCAATGGTGTGATCTTGGCTCACTGCAACCTTTGCCTCCCAGGTTCAAGCAATTCTCCTGCCTCAACCTCCCAAGGAGCTGGGATTACACGTGTGTACCACCATGTCCAGCTAATTTTTATATTTTTAGTAGAGACAGGGTTTCATCATGTTGGCCAGGCTCATTTGACCTCCTCAGGTGATCCACCCACATCGGCCTCCCAAAGTGCTGGGATTACAGGTGTGAGCCACCACACCTAGCCAGGAATAACTATTAAACATAAAGAATTGAAAGTCTAAGTCCTTCTTTTTATGACTTGAGTTTTAGATTCTGTTTTTTAGAAGTGTTTATCATACATACATTGTCCAAATTTTAAGATCAGAGACTTTTCAATTGATTGTGAATCAACTAATTTGCATGTTGTAGACCCAAGATAAGCATTTCACGACTCAATTAATATGCCTCATCACCAATGACTCATTAAAAGCAAATGCTAATTAATGTGTAGTTTTAAAACCACAAGATCCATTTCTGGCGAACAGGGCTGCCTATATGTCAATGCTGATATTGGTGATGAAGTGAAAAGTTGCAATCTACACCTAATTTGTGCATCAAGATTAAATGAAACTATAAAGGAAAAACATTGAGGAGGCTCTGAGGCAAAATGACAGAGGCACAATAAGGAGGCTGGCTCATTGATCACGGCTAATAAGACAAGATGAAAGGAGCAGGATACACACCTCATTTCCTCTCCATTTAGCATGCATACACTACAGATGAGACTGTGGAAACACAGAACAGCACTTCTAAATAATTTGTACTTTATAAATTAAATTAATAATATAGGAACAAAATTGTAACAGAGGAATTAAAGAACTGAGCAGTTAGGTCATTATGCCCCTTATGTCTTTTAATTAAAGCAGTGGAATGGCATTTATGGGTTGGGGAGGTAAGATGGTAGGGAAGGAAACAAACAACAGAGCTCATTCTATGGGAGGAACTTGGGCCAGGCACTCTGCATACATGATCTCACTGACTTACCCCAGTAATCCTGAGCAGAGTTACTATCCCCATTTTACAGGTGAGGACAGAGTCTCAGAGAAGGCAAATTACTTGTCTACAGGGTACTGATAAACAGTAAAGCTGAGATTAGAACCTGGGCCTGTGTGTCTCAGGGCTCTTCCTAATAGTATGCATATTACCTCTAGGTACTCCTGACAGCTACAGTTTATGGCAGGCAAGGATGTAGTAATCCAAGGAGGGACTAGCAGAATCCTAATTCTGAGTGACCGGTGACAACAACAATCCCCATTTCTCATAAGGTAAGGACAAATACAACAAGTATTTTGGTAGCCTGCTTTGTTTACCACAACTTGACCTGGTGGAAAGTTTCAGGGAGACAAACAAGTCTACCTATGGTCTGACGAATGCTGTTCCACCTCCATATTCCTTTCACTTCAATAACCACTTGTATACACACAACACCAATTCTAGTCTTCAGCTCTGTCTATGAAGTACTTCAGTGGGTGTATGAAAAAGGTGGAGCTGTTCATCCCTCCCCAATCTCCATCTCCCTCTTTGGTTAGCTTCCCTATTCCTGAGAATGGTATCATCATTCCCAAATCAAGCAAGCCAGCCTTAATATTCCCCTAAGCCCAACTGAACTGTAGACAGCTGTATTAGGCAGTTCTTGCATTGCTATAAAGAAGTATCTGAGCCTGAGTAGTTTATAAAGAAAAGAGGTTTAATTGGCTCACAGTTCTGCAGACTTCAGAGGTGCTGGCATCTGCTCTGCTTCTAGGGAAGCTTTTGAAACTTTACAATTATGGAGGAAGGTGAAGGAGGAGCAGGCACATCACATGGCCGAAGCGGGAGCAAGTGATGGAAGTGGGACAGGGAAGAGGTACCACACACTTTTAAATGACCAGATCCCCTGAGAATTCAAAGTGAGCACTTACTTATTACCTAGGCGAGGGCCCAAGCCATTCATGAGGGATCTGCCCCCGAGATCCAAACACCGTCCACTAGGCCCCACCTCAAACATTGGGGATTACATTCACCATGAGATTTGGTGGGGGACAAATAGCCAAACTATATCAACAGGCTTCTTCCTGGCCACCAGTTCCTAAACCTCTCTTTTCTTAGAACATTTATTTTAGAAAACTTGCTATCGTAAGTTCTTTTAGCTCCTTTAAAATGTAAATCTTCCACAACTCAGGAATGTCTTTCTTAAGGACTTGAAAACCTTCCCTTTGAAATGTAATTAAGAAAGACAGCATCCTTATCTCCCGGTCTCTGTAGAAGGGTGCCTGTAACTTCCCCAAGCAACAGTTAGCAAACACAGATGGTTTAACCACATCAACTCACCTGCCCTCTTTCTGAAATGGCCTCTAGTACTTTCCCACTCTCTCTCCTTAGTGCTTACAAATTATCCTTTTATTTCAACAGAGCTGAGTTCAATCTCTCTGCGCTGTTGAAGTAGTATTGCCTGTTTAATTCGTCTAGTATGATTTTTATTTTATACAAGCAAGTCTCAGATCAAGAACCAGCCAACTTAAAAAGCACCATCAAATACATTTTTAAGACAAATTGCAACCTGGAAACATATTTGAAATATATATGACAGACACAGGGCTGTTCTTTCTGTATATATGCACAGATATAGACTGATTTGTGTGACTTTTAAGTGAATAGGAGCAGCTTATTTACTCAAAGTAAGGGATGGATGCTTCTGACATCAGACATCAATATAAACATCTGTACTGTATCTCAGTTTGTGGATGAATTTTAATTTACTAGTGCTTTATTGATGGACATTTAAGTTGTTTACACTTTTCATAGTATGTAGTAAGCATCCTTTTAACTTAAATCTTCGTTCACTTATTCAAATTATTTTCTCAGGGTACATTCCTTGAAGAGAAAGAACTGCTATAAATTAAAGAGTATTAACAGGTAATTCATAACAAGATCACATAAAGGATAAAAGAAATATCAATAAAATCAATTGAAAAGACTTAATGGTTAATTAACATATGAAAAGGTTATCTATCTGGTAAATTTTAAAATGCCAATTAAAATAATAAATACCAGTTCATCATTAGGTATAAAGCACCTATGTTTTTTGTTTTTTGATTAGCAATAAAATATAAAATGCCTTTAAAATGAGCATGCCCTTTGACCTAGAAACTCCACTTCCAGGAATGTATCCTAAGAAAATAATTTGAATAAATGAACGAAGGTTTCAGTTACAAGGATGCTTACTGCATACTATATGAAAAGTGTAAACAATTTAAATGTCCATCAATAAAACACTGGTTAAATAAAATTCATCCATAGACTGAGATACAGTACAGATATTTTAAATGGTGTCTGATGTCAGAAGCTTCCATCCCTTACTTTGAGTAAATAAGCTGATCCCACTTATGTAAAAGTTACACACACCAATTTGTACTTGTGCATATAAACAGAGATGAAAGGAAAGAATACCAAATGTTAGCAGTGGCTATTTCTAAGTGATTATTTTGGGAAAGATTTTCTTTTCTTTTTTTTTTTTGAACTTAACCATATTATTTGAAAATTTTAGGTTGGGTGAGGTGGTCCACCCCTGTAATTTCAGCATTTTGGGAAGTCAAGGTGGGCAGATCACCTGATCATCAAGACCAGCCTGGACAACACAGTGAAACCCCATCTCTACTAAAAATACAAAACTTAGCCAGACATGGTGGCACATGCCTGTAGTTGCAGCTACTTGGAAGGCTGAGATGGGAGAATTGCTTAAACCCTGGAGGCAGAGGATGCAGTGAGCCAAGATCACACCACTACACTTCATCCTGAGTGACAGAGTGAGGTACCGTCTCAAAAAAAAAAAGAAAGAAAATTTTAAACACTCAATGTCATTTTTACCAAAACAAGAAAAATATTTAAAAAATAGAATGTATGCTCTAAAATCATTTTTAATAAATACATTTAAGAATAGAAAAAGAAGAAAAAAGGATGTTTTCACTAAAATGTTGACAGTTGTTATGATATGTGTGGCAGGATTATTACCCAGTTTTAACTTCTTCATACTTGTTCTGTATTGTTTGATTGTTTTTATGTATACTACTTTTAGAACCAAAAACAGGTATTGCAGTAGAAGACAGAGAAAAACAAAACTCTTCATCACTTGCATTGTGGCACTCCTGCTTCCCCAATGTCGCAGTGCCTTACAGGTTAGATATGCTTAGTCAATTTATAATTGATTGGCTTGCCTTTACTGATTCCAGTTCCGTCAGTTGTCTTAACCTTGAACATGGCAGCCAAGTTTACTTCCTAGCCTTGCCAGTGTATCACCCTGAAGACATTTTAAAAAGCAGAACTCTGTATTAGTGGTATCCCTTCTTTTCTGTCAACACCCTTTCAGATATTTCCATGAAAAAAACTAATTAGCCATTGCATGCCTATTATATCACTTTGAGAAGAAAAATCTAGATCTATAGTTTCAGTTCCATTTTCAGTTCTCTGGTCCTAGTCTCACGTGGTTTTAGGAGAGGTCATGGGTTCCTTGCTCAGGACTCTGGTCCACCCACAAGCCTCCCACTTCTGAGAATCCCTGTATGAAAGGGTGAAGGGAAGAAGTTGAGGATGGTTTATAGGAGCCACATCCATTCATTTCCACTCTGCTTTGTTGCTTTAGTGAAGGGTTTTCAGAGACAGAGAACGCTAAAAAACTCACTCAGAACGGGGAAAGGACATTCATAGGGAAGTCGTGAAGGCAAACACAGAGCACAGGCTGCCATTGTCTTCCTCTAGAAGGGTAACCTCATTTCTTAAAGGGCACGATTTACAATTCCAGAGGTAGGAAGGGTCTTATAATGCTAAGGATGGTACTTTTGATACCAAGCTCCATAAGCAAAACAATTGTTTTTCTCTTCCTTTCCACCAGCTTCTCTGTCCCTAGTCTCCAGATTCCTGATAGGCTCAGGAAATTCTCTTCCTTAAGAGTTCTCAGGAAAACTCAGAAGACCACAGATGTTTGTGAGAAGAAAAGGCAAAGAAAATAAATTACCATATATACCCATCCTGAGGGGGGTTTCTTCTAGCCCTCTTTCTAGAACATTTCAATTCAAATGAAGAATAAAAACATAAAAACAAAACGAGGAAGTGGTACAAGCTAAGGGAAACCACTGAAATGTGATAAAGCTGACCTCTTCATGGGTCATCAACCAAGAAAATCCAGGTGGACACCTCTGGTTATCAACAAGTGGTAATTCAAGGTGGAAAACTTCACTACCATTTCAGCATTTTTGGGGAAGACAGCTCAGAGGCACAAGCTGGAGAGAAAAGGTGTTTGAGGCCACTATCATGGCAAAAAGTGATAGAAAACACCCTGGAGAAATGTCCTTTGGTCTCAAACTGTTTTCTGCCTTGATTGAATCACACATGTATTAAGCAAGATAGGCTGAAAGGATTACTGTGGGGCTGTAAATGCATTAAGACAAACCCTCTGACTAAGGCCTAAAAAGACACATTGAGATATAAGTCACTGTTAATTCATATGTAAGCAGTAATTGAGATTTTCCTGTCTGCTCTGTCCTCACAGAGTTACTAAATGCAAGGGACTGATGTGGTTTGTGCCATTCCATTTTGAACTCCTTATGAGATTCTATTCTAATTTCCCACTTCTATGCCTATAAATTATTTATTTATTTATAAGTGAATAAAGTACATTTAGAGATTGGCTCAGTATACTTAGATTGCCACACCTGTACTCAATATATGTATCTTGCTATCAAGAAAAGAAGCAAGAGACAGCATGACATTTTCCACCAAGGCCTAGCAGCACAGTGTGCTAAGGCAGCTATTTTTGTCCTTCAGGAAAATAACAACAACATTCTCACAGTGAGTAGGAACTCTGTCTACATCCTAATGCATTGCTTTGTTAGAAATCCTTGCAAGACGCATCACTACCAAAACAAATGGACACAGATTCCTCATCACTGTCTCCACAGAATTCTATATTTCAGTTTGGAAGTCTACTTCTTGGCATTTGTCCCTCAGGAGGAGATACCAAAAACCCACGTTGTAATTTGATCCCGCAGGAAATGAATCCTTTTGAAAGATAGGTAAGGGCATCATCTTAATTTTAATCCAAAAGGCACTTTGTGAAAGTAACTCTATCAGTACTGAAACACACTCTCACCAGTGCACACCTGCTTTCAGACTGCACCAACACACACTTGAGCATATCTTCTTGAATGGGTTTTACAATTCTGTCATTAAATTATTACAGATTAAAATAATCAAATAAACATTTTTTTCCAGGGCCTAAACATTATAAAATCATTTCTTTCCATTCTTTAAAGACAATCAACGCAATTCATTTTCATTTCTACCAAAGCAATTCATGGAGTTCTGTGTCCTGTTATCTCTATCACTGAGAGACTGTTCATAATAGAAATATCTATAAAAACAATCACACTAAGTGATTTTTACATTGAAATTGAGCATTGTGTAGTTTTCATATAGTATAGTAATGGTTTTCAAAAAGAGGTTCCAAAATACTCATGAAGGGGAATAGGGAATTAGCTGAATGCTGTGGATTGACAGGCTATCAACAAAATAACACATATTTTTCATGAAAATGGCTAAATCACTATTTACTTGATGAACTGTAATGTAATGGCTCTGAAGGAGCCATTTTGCTGCACTGGCTAAATAATGTGTGTTTACCAAAACAGGGTAATTACAGAGTCTTCATATAACATACTGTCTGTGCCTGCCAATGAAGGAGATAAACCTGCTAGAGTAAGACCTTGATATTTGGCTACAGTTATTTCTAACTCAGGCACTACAGACAGGAATGAATAAACTAGACACTGAAGAAAGTAAAAGAAGGATAGGAATTTCCCTGTATTTTTCATTATTCAAAACTCCTTAGGTGAAGACAAAAATGTTTACCAGTTAAATCTGTGATTCCAATTAACTATTGTTATTAATGATAATAGAAGTTATATCCATGACTTGAGGGGGATGATATAACATCAAAATATAACAATCTGGTTAAAAATGATATTTGTTTCATTACACAATTGGGAAGTCTAGAGGTAAACCATATTTTAACATATACAGTAGAAGATGAATTTCTTACCTAGGAGTAGAGAAAGCAAATTTTAAAAAAAGGAAATTGCCAATATTTAATTATTTTTGACCCACCCACAAAATCACAATTTTTTAATAGACTTAATAATTTAGTATGTGTGTCCTGAACATTAACTTTGTTAATGGACTGATCCATAGATATAAAATGGACTGATCCATAGATATAAAATGTATGTAGTACATTTTTAGATAATTTTGATTAAAAAATAACCAAAAAAACCCAAATGTTTCAGAGAGAACAGGAAATACCTAAATGTCCAAGATACAAACCTTGGTAAAATTTCTTTTTAGGAAACACAGAAGTCAAAAAGGTAAGAACCCTAGCCTAGGGTTCCCAGAATAAAGGGCAGTCACTGATGCTAAACACCACTGAGATCTGAAACAAACAAACAAAAAACAATACAATGCTAAGAGAATACCAGTGGATTTGAAAATTTAAATAATATTGGTAGCATTGATTTATAAAGAAACTGACTGCTTTTTTGACTTGTATCACCAATTACATGGAAAATATCTTACAGGTAAAAAACTTCTCTGGTAATTGAATCACTCACCTAGTTCAATAGTTTGCATCCATAAATGTTTTGCTTGATCACTTAGAAAAAGTACTATTTTTTTAAATTCAGTATTTAGAAAGTGAGTTCATTTAATTTCAATCTTCTTCTTTTTTAATTGTATTTTGGGCTCTGGGGTACAAGTGGAAAAAAAAAGAAAGTGAGTCCAGAGACCCTGGGGAGAGATACTTACAAATTTTACTGCAGACTAAAGTAGCTTATCACTGAAAGTTTCAGAGAAAAAGTCTTGTTTCTTCCTAGTGTTTATTCCAACAACATAACCAAGTCCCCACACTCTGCATGCAATCTGAGTCTCAAGCTGAATGCAATTTTATATCCAATTATATAATAAGCTAGAAAAAGAATTGTATAAAAGGCAAAAGGTATCAGAAAGTTGCATTTAATACTCAGATGCAAAATAACTACAGATTCCAATACTGTCCCTTATGTGACACTGTTTTCACATCTGTTTCTGAAAATTCTCTGCAAGTTAAGAATTTATTTATTTATTAACATGAGTTAATCAGAGCAAGCATATTGTTTTGTGAATGATAATTAAGACAGAATTCCAGGTGATAAAATCTAAAAAATAAAATGTTTTTAAGACTAAAGGTGCTAAGACCTAGATGTGATAAGTGCCAAATAAAACTATAAAATCTACAAAATAGTTTTGATGAAGAATCTCCCTGCTTAGAGAGTTTGTAGCTACAGAAAGAACATATACACTGGTGTCTTAGATTCTGCCACTCCATATTTACAATTTGATAAACATGGTGGCTGCAACTTGGGAACCATGGTTAAGAATTACTGGAAAAGAACAACGCTAGGTTGAAGGAATGGGTTCTGTAACAACACAGCTGTGCATGATCTTCTAGTGGTCACATCGTCAGTGATTATGTTTTTATCTTTGTTTTTCCATATGCCCCCTTCCTCCTATAATATAAGAGACCATTCCAAATGATCAAAGGGCAGAAAATATAAACAGAACTGAGTGTCTTTAAGTCAATTTCTACTGATAATTACTTCTTATGCCTGAAGAATTTTCCTTTTTCATTTCTGGGATAATTCCCAGGCCTCTTGAGGTAAAATTCATAGAAATGGACCTAGAAGGCATTTTATCAAATAAATATCCTGCTTTGTACAATTATCCTGTGTCCATCTGAGAAGGCATCAACTAATAAACCTTCCTAGTCATAAGAACAATGTCTTGTAACACTTGACTTTCATTAGCAGACCCAGTAGACGACGAAAAATCCTGCTTTATGGATTAGGGTCAAGAGGTTCAGATTTAATCAAAGGACAGGAAAATGGTCTTGGTTCTTGCTTCGCTGCTATTAGCATACAAGAGAGATGTTGAGAGAGAGGAGATTTGAAAAGTTGATGGAGTTTTACACTTGCAAAACCCCCTTTAATAAGACACACAAAATAACAAAATTAACTTCCTAAGTTGAATATCTTCAACTTGCCTGGATATAAGTTTGATTGTTATAAATGAAAAAAGTTTCTGTATAAAAAAAGGAGGTAACCAGGCTGAGGTCTGGCACTTTAGTATCTTATTTTCTTATATTATACTTCTTAAAGTAAATGCAGTAACCAGACAAGAAAGGATTAATTCTAGGGATAGGCACCATTTCTCAAGTCTGTGAGAACATTAATAGAAGAAATGATAAAAGTTTATTAAACATTTATTGTATGTCAGGCCCTGTGTTAATTGGATTACTGCATTTAATCTTCACAACAACCCTATAAAACAGACACACTCTTAACATCCCTATGTAACAATGAAGAAACCGAAGATTAGAAAGATTTAGTAACCTGCCCAAGGATACACCTAGTAAGAAGGGAGGCTGCAGATGGACCCAGGAACTCTGATTCCAGAACTAATGCCCTTGACTATTATGTTTATACCATATCACTACACACTGAAGCTTGAGAATTTAATTTTTCATAAAAGACCGATCTGTTTTTATAACATAATGCACTTAAGTATTTCTAGGGAAAATTGTATTCACAAGACCACCACATATATACATCTTAGCCAGATAATCAATATAGCATTAAAAGCAAAAACAACCACCACCACCAGCAAATAAACAAAAAACTGCCTAGGCAACCCAAAACTTCAGACTGACATTAGAGCATATTCAAATTAATCAGAGGGTTTTCAACATCTGTGATAAATAGTCTCTTAAAAAATTAACAAGTTACCCCAGATCAGCTTCCAAACCAAAGGTATCTTACAGTTAGATTCTGCCAGTCCATATTTATGATATGATAAACGTGGTGAATGCAACTTGGAAATCATGGTTAAGAATTGCTGGAAAGGAACAATGCTAGGTTGAAGGAATGTGTTCTGTAACAACATAATAGAGATGCATAGCTCTTTCAATGGAGAGTTTTTAAACTCCTTTAAACATAATCCATATGCAGAATTATCTAAAAATACAAGGGGGTGTCTTCTAATACATGTTCAAGACAGGTGTCAGATAAGCTAACACTCAGTTCAAGGGATTTCAGTGCAATCACAACCTAGCACTCGCTTAACTGACGAATATTATTTCCTTGACAGCTCAAAAAACCCAATGCTGTTGTTTCCTTTCTACGGAGAAGTGCACCTGGCCATAGTCAACATGCATGGATTTTCTTTAATGAATGGTGAAGTAACTCTGTAGGCATGTTACAGATGCTCTGCTGGTTACAAATGACCCCCGGCTGGTATCTGTCCTTCCACTCTTGCACTAAACCACATCTGAGAAAGCTCACTAAAGGAAGCCAGTTTTAGGGTAAGTATTTAACTGCATGTAGAATTATAGTTTTCCTACCCTCTATAAAAATGCCCAAAGGCTGTGCAAGTTTGCAAATCCATATTACATGATGATGATCAATGACTTTTGGGAGATGAATACTGCATTAGTTTATATCTCCGTTCAATAAGTCCATTAAGGTTCTAGAATTTGATAAATCATCTTTTTATCACTATAATTTCTGCTGTGCTCTCTGCATGCTCCTCTATCACTCTCAGTTCTCAAAAATAATACACTCATTCTGCTTTTTGTGACCACTGAAGAATATCTCTGTGCTCATTTTCATGAGCAACACGCAGGAAGTGAGGATGCATCAGCATTTGCAATCTACAAGAATTTTGTTAGAGTGGCCTAATATGAAATGGAAGCACAATTCCAAGATCCTCATTTTGACCACTTACCAGGGGTCAAGAGTCAGAGCTGCTGTGGGATTATGGAATTTTTTATAGCTACATGTCCTTGTGGGTTACACAGAAGCCCTGGAGCTAGCTTCCATTATTTTTGTCTTAAATGTTTCTGACTGTTCTCCTGGTTGGCATGGAGATCTTTTTAATTCTAGACAGTCCTGAGGCATTTGCCTAATCTATGAGTGGTAGACATGATGGGGAGGGGGTCATACCAAGATGTCTAGTTACAAAACAATCAGAACTCACAGGAGAACACAGACCCTTTTAAAGGCCAAACATTCATGCACTGGAAATAATGGTTATGGATTCCTCTTGTCTCTTCTGACAATTCATTCATTTTAACCTGTGCCATCCAGTGTGGGTGTTATCTCAGTATTCTGGGTGGCATTGAGGAATGCTAATATTGTGTAACACTGTGTTGTTAACTTTGGAGACAGGATTAGGGCTGCATCTTGCCTGTCTTCCAACCCTGTCAGTAGCTGTACAAGATCACAAAATCTCAAGTTTCTACCAGTCACATTGATCTTTGTCTCCTTAAGCTGTCCCAACCACATGTTTTGAAAATGGGGTCCTGACATGATTACCAATTGTCAGGTATAAACTACTGGCACTCTTCCAAGATAATGCAAGTCAATGAGAGGATCCAAGGTTCGGTCCCTAACCATTAGATCACTAACAATTATCATACCAAAGGACACCTCCAAATATTGTGAAAATTAAGGATCAGGCTTAAAAATTAAAAGCAGCTATGGTAGGATATAGTGAGGTGCAAAGCTAAGGAAGGCCTCTTCTTTGGCATTCTAGAGTATAGGAGAGAATAAGTGGTGATCTCTGCCAGTCCTAGTGATATACTTTGAAAAGTCACCACCCAAAACTCAGCAGTTTGCCAAGGAGACACTTTAAAAAGGCACAATATGTTGCCAGAAAGAGCAAGCTTTAATAAACACAGAATTAAATAATCTAACTAAACATTGCCTGGTCAGATGGCACCCAGCCTGCAGAACCATCTGGCTGAAGAAATATTCAGAGAATCATCAACCTAAAAACCCAGATTCCACCCAGTAGGCCACAAATCTAGGTTCCTAAATATAACCTGCTTCATGAAAAGATGATAGTTGACAAAGCTTTAGCAATGTACTGTTATACATACTTTCTTCTAGATCTTGGATACTTTTATTTTACCTCAGCCTCCATAAATTTCCAATTTAGTTCAATTAAACAGATAATATGTCATTCCTTCTATCTTTTAAAAAGCAAGACTACGCATCTCAAAGCTTCATGTCAATATCTAGATATATAGGCTGAAATGAACAAGAATTCCAGTAAGGTTAGAATTTTCTTAATTGAAACAGACAAAGGGTTAATATCCAAAATAAATAAGGAACCTCTACAATTCAGTAGCAAAAAACACAAATTACCAGATTTAAAAACAAACAAAGAATTTGAATAGATTTTTCTCCAAAGAAGAGATATGAATGGCCAACATGTACATGAAAAAATGCTCAACATCACTAATCCTCAGAGAAAAGCAAATCAAAACCACAATGATATATCACCTCACACCTGTTAGAATGGCTAGTCTCCAAAAAAAAAAGGTAAGTGTTGGTGAAGATATGGAGAAATTGAAACCCTTGCACACTCTTGGTAGAAATGTAAAGTGTTACAGCCACTATGGAAAACAGTATAGAGACTTACTAAAAAAATTAAGAATATAACTGCCATATGTTCCAGTAATTCTACTTCTGGGCATATATCCAGAAGAATTAAAATCAGGATCTCAAACAGATATTGTCTCTAACATGTTCATTGCAGCATTATTCACAATAGCGAAGATATGGAAAAAACATAAATGTCCACAGATGGATTAACGGATAAAGAAAATGTGACATGTACATAAAATGGAATATTATTCTGCTTTAACAAAGAAGGAAATTCTGCCATCTGCAACAACATGAGTGAACCTGTAGGATATTATGCTAAATGAAACAAGCCAAGGACAATTTTCACAATTTCATTTATATGAGGCATGTAAAATAGTCACACTCATAGAAGCAGAGAGTAGAATGGAGGTTGCTGGGGGTTGTGGGGACAGAAAAATGAGAGGAGTTGTTCAATGGGTATAAAATTTCAGTTTTGAAAGTTCTAGAGATCTGCTGTATAATATAGTGCCTACAGTTAACACTATGGTATTATTTCATGACTAAAACACCAAAAGCATTGGCAACAAAAGCCAAAATAGACAAATGGGACCTAATTAAACTCCAGAGCGTCTGTACAGCCAAAGAAACAATTATTAGAGTGAACCGGCAACCAACAGAATGGGAAAAATTTTTGCAATCTACCCGTCTGACAAAGGGTATTATGCACTTTAAAAATTTATTAAGAGGATAGATCTCATGTTAAGGTTCTTACCACACATTCACACACACAAAAAGAAAGAGGCATGAGGAAACTTTTGGAGGTGATGAATATATTTATTACCTTGATTGTGTGATAGCTTCATGAACGTATGCATATGTCTAAATTGACCAACTTATATACATTAAACATACATGGTCTTTTGTATATCAATTATACCTTAATAAAAACTTCTTTTTTAAGATAAAAGAAAAAAGGAATATAAAGGAACCACTCACCTCACTTAGGTCACAAATTAGATATTAGTATATGAAAATATTCTACATGTAGATAACCAATATTCCTTAGAAAAAATGGTTGATCTATGTAATGTATATAATCAAATTTTACTTCCTCTTAGGTAAAACCATATAAATTGCTGTTTGAGTAGGAATTTCATATGGCTAACCTAATACTATGGCTTATTTAAGACCATACTCTATGGATGATGAGTTTATGGCTTTGTATTACATAGTGACCTTGTATTCTAAAACTCACTTATCAGTACTAATATATTTTATTGTGGTGGTGGTGGTGGTGGTGGTGGTGGTTGTGGCTCCTTCCTTAAAACTGCCTTAGCAGTTTCACTTCTTTCTTGCCAATTTTTATGTTTTACCTTTTTTTTCTTATTTAAAGAAAAGGTAAAAGCCTTATTCATTGGCTAGGATCTTTACTACTAGGCTGAATGAAACTGGTGACAGTAGACATTCTTGTTTTATTCCTAAGGAGGGAAGCCTTCAGTTTTTTACCATTAAATATTATTTTTGTTCTAAGCTTTTTGTAGATGCTGTTTCCTAAATTGAGTAAGTTCACTTCTTTCTCAGTTTACTAATAATCTTTTTTTTTTTTTTGAGATGGAGTTTCACTGTTGTTGCCCAGGCTGGAGTGCAATGGCATGATCTCAGCTCACCACAACCTCCACCTTCTGGGTTCAGGTGATTCTCCTGCCTCAGCCTCCTGAGTAGCTGGGATTACAGGCATGCACCACCATGCTGGGCTAAATTTGTATTTTTAGTAGAGATAGGGTTTCTCGGTGTTGGTCAGGCTGGTCTCAAACTCCCGACCTCAAGTGATCCACCTGTCTTGGCCTCCCAAGGTGCTGGAATTACAGGTGTGAGCCACCACCCCTTGAAGATAACTTTTTATTTAAATCATGAAAGAACATTGAATTTTGTCATATGCTCTTTCTGCATCAATACAGAAAAAGAGAATCATATAGTATTTGATAATCATATGGCATGTAATGAGATAATCATATGGTATTCAATTTTGAGTCCATTTATATAAGTTACATTGTATAATTTTTAAATGTTAAATCATTAACTTTTCATTTTGGAGATAAAATCCACCAGCCCATGATGTGTATATATATATGTATATGTGTGTGTATATATATATATATACACAGTTGGATTTAATTTGCTAATTTTAAAAGGATTTTGTTTCTATGTTTATGAGGGATATTCATCTGTAGTTCTCTTTTTCGTAATGTCTTTGCCTGGCTTTGCTATCAGTGTTATTTTAGCATCAAAAATTTGTCAAGAAAATTTCTCTTTTTCCTCTGTTTTCTAAAAGAGCTTGTAGGGCTGGGCACAGTGGCTCACATCTGTAACCCCAGCCCTTTTGGAGACTAAGGTGGGAGGATGGATTCCTTTCTTAATTTTTTGACAGAATTCACCAGTGAAACTGCCTAGAACTGAAGTTTGCTCTGTAAGGGAATTGTTGTTAATAAATTTTATACTATTAATGGATATAAGGCTATTTATGTTTTCTACTTCATCCTGTGTAAGTTTTGATAATTTGTGTTTTTCAAGAAATTGTCAATTTCATCTAAGTTGCTGAATTTATTGACATAGACTTGTTCATATAATTTATTATTCTTTTTAATCTGTAGAATCTGAAGTGATATTTCCTTTCCTTTATGATATTGGTAGTATATATATTTTGTTTTTCTTGAACAGTTTTAATAGAGATTTAATAATTTTTTAAAATCAACTTTTGGTTTGTTAAATCTCTGCTGTTTGTAATTCATTTCACTGATCTCTGTTCTTAATAAGTTATTTCCTTTATTCTACTTACTTTTGGATTGGTTTGCTTATCTTTTTTTACCCTCTTGGCAAGGAAATTTAAATCATTTATTTTAAAGCCTTTCTTCCTTTCTAATATAAGCATAAGTTATAAATATAATACAATGTAAGTTATAAATTGCTCATAAGCACTGAATTAACTGCATTCCCAATATTTGATATGTTGCATTTTCATTATCAGTTTAAAATACTTTAAAATATCACTCATGCACAAATTACACCTTAATAACAAAATTCATAAAGAATTATTTTTGTAAGTCTCTAAAGGAATAATATGCCAGAGAATCTATAGGCTCGCAGTGCATGAATTATTTTGTGAGAATGTTGTTTTACTGAAATCTGTGCAAGTGTAACCGATGGCAGAATAACTTTTAAAATTATAATCTTGGCCTGTAATCCCAGCACTTTGGGAGGCCGAGGCGGGTGGATCACGAGGTCAAGAGATCGAGACCATCCTGGTCAACATGGTGAAACCCCGTCTCTACTAATACAAAAAATTAGCTGGGCACGGTGGCGCGTGCCTGTAATCCCAGCTACTCAGGAGGCTGAGGCAGGAGAATTGCCTGAACCCAGGAGGCGGAGGTTGCGGTGAGCCGAGATCGCGCCATTGCACTCCAGCCTGGGTATCAAGAGCGAAACTCCGTCTCAAAAAAAAAAAAAAAAAATTATAATCTTGAAAAAAGTATTTCCAAGGTAAGATTACAGAGAAAGCACATGTGAAATTCATTCACTGTGCAGCCAAGTTGATGCGGCAGATAAAAGAAGCCAAAAGTGCAAGGTGTAACAGAATGTCACTGTGATATATTAATAAATATTTTATCTCTCCCTGGTTCCTGGCACAGAGCTCCTAAAACTCTTATGATTCTTGAGTGACAGCTGTGCTACCTGAATCTTTTGGTCTCATATTTGGTCTTTGTCCCTAGGTCCTAACAAAGAGCTTCCAATTCCTTGGAATTTCTTGGGTGATGGGAAGGTCTTTAGCTCTAATGAGGTGACTCTTAATGGGCTCCTGGATGGGGGCTGGTCGCCAGAAGGACCAAGCCATGATTAAAGGTTTGGAACTTTTTAGCTCCATCCCTCATGCTCTCAAAAGGAGAGAAGGGTTGAGTACTGAGTTAAAAATTCATTATGTTTATGTGATGAAGCCTCCATTAAAAAAAAATCTTGAATTATAGAGTTTGAAGAGCTTACAGGTTGCTCGACACATGGAGGTGCTGGGAGGTGCTGAGGGCAGGCACCCCCAGAGAGTATGGAAGCTCTGTGTCCCTACCCCCATAACTAGCCCTATGCATTTGGCTGTTTCTGAGTTGTGCGATTTTACAATAAATAGGTGATAGTAAGCAAAGCACTTTCCTGAGCTTTGTGAGCCACTGTAGCAAATGATCGAACTGGAGAAGGGATTTGTGGGAACTTCTGATTTTTAGCTAAATCAGACAGAAATTATGAGTAATCTGGGAACCTACTGCTTACGATTAGTATCTGAAGTGGGGGTAGTCTTGTGGGACTGATACCTTAATCTGTGGGAAAGTGGTCTGTGTTAACTCTAATTAGCGTCAGAATTGAATTGAATTGTAGGACACTCCGTTGGTATCCATCAGGGAATCGAGATGTGGGGAAAAACTCACACATCTTTTGTCAGAAGTGTTCTGTGTTGTGTTGAGAGTATAACAGGAGGAAGCAGCTTATTTGTTGTTTTCCCTATGTTCAGTTATCAATGAAAATAATTTTGTACCAACATTTTTTTTTTAAAAGTAGAACCTGGTAGAATCGCCACAATACTTTAAATAAGATTGTTGCTAACTATAAAAATTGTTTTACCTCTAGTATCTTGTGACAAAGTACAGAAGTTAAGGAAGTTTTTGAACTTACAGATGTTGCACATTTTTTGACAAAGGACAAGTGTTATAAATTAGCTTAACTTCCCTGTGATAAGTGGTTGACAGCAGTATGCACATAGCAGATATTTTAAAAATATATAATCGCACTTAATCTGTCCCTTCAAGGTAAGGGTGTCATTTTTAGCAATGAAGGCAGAAAGCATTTTAAAGATAAACATATGGAGATATTTCCATTTTCCTCTTGATGAAAAGTATTGTCACCTCTAGAAAGTCTCAAACTTTTAAAAGTTGTTTAAAAATCTTTTAAACAAAGAATTTTAGTAGGAAACACTTGATAAAAAATATTAAAATGTAATACTTAAATAGTTTGCAAGACCAATTTAATGATATCAGGAGAAATAGCAATCTACTAGCTAAGTTGCAGTAAAATCCCTTAAGTAAATAATGCATGGGCAAAAAGACTGAGCATCATGATTCAGTAAATGCAGCTAATGATAATGATGCCCTTCCTCATATGAATGTCCATATCCTTGTGAGTTATATATTTCAGCCATCAGTTTCATTAAATGCATGCATTTAAAAAACCAATATGATCTTCAGATCGCTATATCACAAAGTAAGAAACCAATATTTTAAATAATAAAGAAGCACATTCAATCATATTGCTGTCACTGATAGCAAAAGGAACTCATGGGGTATGTTATGAAAAAGACTAGAAGCTACAGATTAAGAGCATGAACTGGGTTTGAGTCCTGGTTCTACCATGGTTAACTTTGAAATAGTTATTTACTCTCTGTGATAATCAGTTTCTTTCCATGAAAAGCAAGAATATTAAAGATAAATGCCTCATAGGGTTGTTGTAAGGATTAAATGAGATAATAAGGCATGTAAAATGCCTAGAAAATTGTCCAATAAAAATATAATGCAAACCACTTATAAAAGTTTAAAATATTCTAGCAGCCTCATTTTTAAAAAATTTTAAAGGTGAAACTAAGATGATAATATATTTAACCATATATCTCCAAAATATTCTTTCAACATGTGACACATTCATATTTCAAATGCTCAGTAGCTTCTTGTGGCTAGGGACTCCCATATGGATCAGTGTAGCTCTAGACTATAATGAATATGTATAATAGCTATTATTTCTAATATTTTTATTGCTACTACTGTAATTCTCAAAACACTAGACATTCTCACACTTAAATGCAAATCCAAAACACAGTCTCAGATCAAATACATTTATACCTTTGCCATTTCCCATCTAGAATCTTGAAAATGGCCTTATTTCTGCAGCTTGAAAATCAAAAGGAACCAAGTTGGCTCTACTATTTTAAAGCACAGGTCAAAGGGCCAGTCTACAAATAATCAGCCATTTTATAGTTATCCCAAACAGGAAACAAATGCAGGGGGAAATGTACATTTCAACAGAAATTCAATAAGAAACAAACTTCCTTGAAGTGAACTCAAAAAAGAGAAAAAGAGAAAAGATATTCAACAATCCAAGCAAGAGGCCATCAACTGAAGACACTTTTATGCTTTAATCCATTCAGAAAATATCTTCCTACGAAGAGTAACAGAGTGTTTCTTGTGTGGGGAAGGGTGATAAAAGTAAAAAAAGAAACCAATCTAGAAAGAAAATTATAAAAGCCTAGTTTTTTTTTTTTTTAATAAGTAAAGGGTTGGTGTGATGACTCATGCCTGTAAACCTAGGGAGGCCCAGGAGAGAATCTCGTGAAGCTAGGAGGGCGAGACCAGCCCGAGCAACATGGCAAGACCTAGTCTCTAACAAATAATAATAATAATAATAATAATTAGCCAATCATGGTGACATATGCCTGCAGTCCCAGCTATTCAGGAGGCTAAGGCAGGAGGACCCCTTGAGCCCAGGAGTTTGGGGCTGAAGAGAGCTATAATTGTATCACTGCACTGCAGCCTGGGTAACAGAGCGAAACTCTGTCTCAATAAATAGATAATAAAGAGACCATCATGGAAAACATTTAATCCTATTTTCCATTCAATTTAATTTTTAATATTTTTATTATTTTTTTTGAGACGGAGTTTCATTCCTGTCACCCAGGCTGGAGTTCAGTGGTGTGATCTTGGCTCATTGCAACCTCTGCCTCCAAGCAATTCTTCTGCCTCAGCCTCCCAAGTAGCTGGGACTACAGGCGCCTACCACCATGCACAGCTAATTTTGTATTTTTTTTTTTTTTCAGTAGAGACAGGGTTTCACCATATTGGCCAGGCTGGTCTCAAACTCCTGACCTTGTGATCCACCCACCTCAGCCTCCCAAAGTGCTGGGATTACAGGTGTGAGTGCCTGGCTAAAATGTTTTCTTTTCCTTTAATTTAATGTCATTGTGCCACCCAATAAAGGGAGTGAGACACAACTTAACAAAAAAGATGCATTCCAGATGCAAACAAAACACTTAGTAAAGTCTTAATATACTTAAAAATAATGGAAAATGTATTTATAAATAAATAAGCAAATGTCTAATACAAATAATTATGTCAATATATACATGAAAAATATTGCCATTAATATCAATAAGTTTTAAAAAATTGTCTGTAGGACTGATCAGCAATTGAAATGCAATCTTTCATAATAGCTTTCTGAGCATATGGCTATCTTGCATGGGATTTATTGGAGTTAGCTTGAAAATTTATGTCTGAATATGCCTATAATCACTTACCAAACCTATTTGCACACTAGCTGTCTGATTTAGAAAAGTTCTCATCCTCAGAAGCTTACATTACATGCAGTACAGAACTCTACAAGTTCAATAAAAAATTCTCACAAAGTAGGTATAAATATGCCATTGTGAAGTGGACCTGGGATACTGATTGATCTTGCATCAAAGTTCACTTTTTTTGGTTGAAAAAAAAATAGGCTACTACACACTGAAACCAATTCATTAATCATGAAGTGATTCTTACACTTTTCTGAATCCTAGATCCCTTTCAAAGGTATAAGCTATGCATCTCATCCCTAGAAAAATTCACATATGCAAAGACTTTTGCATTCAATTTCCATATAGTGTCTCCTCTTGTCCTCTGACCCTAAATTAATCTATTGCTGGCATGAAAAGATTGCCCATAGGCAAATATTCCATAGTTCTAAACAGCCAATAAAGTAGTCACACACACAACTGCTTCCCTTTTTTATGCCCTAGCTCTATCATACCAGTTTCCTGGTTGGTGGGTAAAGATGGATCCAATCAAGGGCAGTTAGTCCTCTGTAACCACTGAGTAAGTCAGTCCACAGTGTATATCCACTAGCATCCACTGCTAATATAATACTAATGCTCTTAAATTGAAATTTTATAATAAAAGGGATGAATTAATACATGTTATGGAAAACAATAACCCCAATTCACTAAGCATTTAAAAGAAAAATGTAATAGACTTACATATAATGTAAGATAATATAAAGTCCATGCTTTATATTACTATACTCATGTATTTTCATCCATTGATTTAACAATGCTGTTGAACATCTATGTGCCTGGCATTGCGCTAGGAACCCCATGATGATCAACACCTAAGGATCTTACAGTGTAGAAAGGAAGACACAAGTCAGTAACAGATATAAACAAGAGAATACATGATAAAACAGGGCTAAGTTCAAAGAAATCAGAGAAAGGGATTGGTTTTCAAGGAAGGTTTTGGGCAAAGCTCAAGACAAAGCTGAGTCCAAAAGGATCCCAAAGGGCAAAAAAGCATTCTAGGCCAAGAGAAAACTAAGTACAATGACCTAGAGAAGAAAGGAAAAGGCAAACACAGAGGCCTGCAAGGCTTTCAATGCAGAGAAGCAGAGTTCAGAGCAAGAGATATTACACAAACTGAGTCTAGAGAGATGGGCAGAGACAAGATCATGAAGGGCCTTGTATACCTTGCTAGAGTTTTTGGACTTCATCCTGAGAGACCATGGTAAGGCATTAAAGTGATTTTAGCTGGAAGGGGATCAGATGGGTGGACTAGAGCAGTAATTCTCAAAGTGGAGTCCATAGAGTCCTGGGGGGAGTGGGTTTCCAAGATCTTCAGGGCATCTGTGAAGTCAAAACTATCTTCACAGTAAGACATTGTTTACCTTTTGCACACTTATTCTTTTAAACATGTAAAATTTTCCAAAGCCTACATAATGAGTGATGACATCATTGGTCTATTCTGATGGCTCTTAGAATATGTGCTGCGTTATTCAAGAGTAACATTTTATCCTCATCCAAATGAAATAAAATAAAATAATAACATTTTTAAAGGCAAGCTTTAAAAGATAGCATGGGGAGAAATGCCAGATATAGGTGATGGGGAGGAAGGCAGCAAATCACACTGCCATATGTGTACCTATGCAACAATCTTGCATGTTCTTCACATGTACCCCAAAACCTAAAATGCAATTTAAAAAAATTCTGTTTTAATTTCTAATAAGGTAAAAATATGTATCTATATATAACCCATCTAAACAAAGCTCTTTGGCACCCTCAATAAATTTTAGCAGTGCAAAGGTTACCTGAGACCAATAAATTTGAAAACTGCTAAATTATGGTTTTACTCCAGCTGTAATGGATGAAACAGCGAGGTAGGGAGAGAGCAATGTTGGAACAGTTAGGAGGGTCATCCATATCTCAGGCAAGGGGTGATAGTGGCCCAGATTAAGGCTAAAACACAGGAAGATAAAAAAGAGTGTGAATCTATGATATGTTGAGGAGACAGAATCAACAGAATTTGGAAATTAATTAGGGGTGGGATATAGAGGAGAGATCAAGAAGGACATCTGAATATTAAGTGGAGTCCTCAGAGACAGAGGCAACCTAGGAGGAGCTGCCAGGATTGGAATGAGATTAGTTGTGATGCATCTTGCATCTGTTTGGTAATGTCCAATGGTGAGTTTGGCTATATGAATAGACAATAGAACAGAGTCTAGAGCCGGACATAGATAGCTAGAAACCTTCAGCATGTAGGCGGCAATTGAGGCCTTTAAAAGAGATGAGATCATCTCCAGAGAATGTGGAGAGTGAGAAAAGAGCAAAATTTGGATGCTAACAGGAGTGGCCCAAAGAGGAAGACTCTTCAAAGGAGAAGAAAAAGAAGCATCCTATAAATGTGCTATGGGGAAGTCAAGGTAAGAGTGTTTTAGGAAGGAGGCACAAGTCAACAGAGTAAAACACTGATGAGAGGGAGTCTTCCAGGTCTTGACAAGATGGTGAGACAACCCTTCCCCATAATCAACCCTGGAGAAACTACAGAGGCTAGAAGATGCACAGGCAGAAAGTACTACTGACTTCCTTCCCCATAATCAACCCTGGAGAAACTACAGAAGCTAGAAGATACACAGGCAGAAAGTACTAATGACATAAAAATGGAGAAACCATTGGGGAGGCCAAAGGATATCATGAGTTGGCAGGGCCAAGTGCAGCCTGGTGCAGTGAGCAGCCAGAGTCAGCAGTGGGAGAGAGGAGCCTGGAGGAGAGCATTTAAACTTTATGCTAGTCTCCACCTGCATTGCCTTGGAAAAAAGTCACAGAAACCAGCAGCAATAGCCCTGTTCCTGTGGTACAATATTAGATACTAGGCAGCCCAAAGCCCAGTGGGGTAGGGAACTGGACTATACCAGCAAGCCTCACTAGCCTCTTGGACATTTATTCCTCTACCTCTCCTCCCAGTCTGGCAGATTACAAACCAAGAAGATTGACGTGATAGGGAAATCTAAGACACAGAAAATCCTAAGCCTTCCAGAAAGAGTTTATGACCTCCAAAGGGACAAAAATCTGAATGAAATAGTATTTCTGAATACAAATATTAGATGCAAAGAGATAAAGTAATCTTAAAATACTGAAAGGAACAACTTTCAATCTTCATAGTTATATTGAACAAATTATTGTATACATGTTATGGTAAAATAAATATATTCTCAGGCTTACAAAGTCCCAGAAAGTCTGCCACAAAAAAACCATTTTGGAAGCATTTTTAGAGAAAGTACTTTAAAAACATAAATATAAAAAAATAAATGCAGGATAATACTGCAAGAGATACAGGAAATAGGAATGATCAAATAAATTAGAAAAGTGTACTGTCCTCTAAAGAACCAAGGATCAAAGGAAAAAAAATATGACTCAAAACAACTCAGTTTTAAATATCAGAAGATATCAACATAGTGTAGGTATGTAGGGACTGAAAGGATAAATGAGTCTCATGGGGAAACACAGACAGTACTAAATTAAGAATTTTGTAAAAATGAATAGAATAAGAATGGCATAATTGTGGCAGAGGGGCCAAGAGAAAGCCCGAGAAGTGTCTGATGAAGGATGTTTTTCCTGATTGTTAAGATGATCAAATTAGAAAGGCAGTAGGGCTTAAAGTAGATGGCAATGGATTTACGAATGAGTGAGAAACAAAGAGACAGTAAATATAGAAAGCTGTTTTAAAAATTGTAAAGGAAAAGAGAGAGAGTAAACAATAAATAGGTGAAGTATTGGAGTTGTGGAAAGTCTTTTTACATGAAAAGGAACTGAGTATTTTTATTTATTGTATTCATCATCAGCTAGTAATATTTTATTTATTATTTAATTTATTTATTTATCATCTGGTCTGTATGTCTTTCAAAACCACCGCAAATCTATTTTGCAAATTAGGATAAAGGGGAAATGAAGTCAGAAAATAAAGTCATCGAATGCACAAAATGCACACCTTATACACTTGCAAAGATGGGGTGGAGGAGTGTTAAAAGCAAATCCTTGTTCTTCAGTGCTGAAAAGAAGAACTAGCATTTAGACAAAGAATTTTCCTTAGCAAGGCAATTTTTTCTGTTGAAAGGGTGCTTTTCAGAAGCTTGACTGTCATGAGAGCACACACGAACAAAGGAAAGCAGGGATTATTACTATCTCTAAGGCAGCTAGTCCTTGTTACTGTGTCTTGCCTCTACTGGCTGGAGTTGGACTGTACAATTTAAGCTAAACCCGGTTGGCTAACTTGAAAAGTGCAGGAATGCGGTTTTACTGGTAGGAAGGTGGGAAGATCAGTTTTGGGGGGAGTAGCCATTGTTATGGGAGGGGTAATTCACAGAGTGGGTAGCAGATGTGGAATGTGGGCTCTATAGATAAGGACTGGTGGAAAGGTTGTATAATTACTAGAGCCAGCAGAACACAGAGAGCAAGGAATTCTGGCCTTGAAAGTAGGAAACAAAGGACATGGACACTTAAGCAAGCCAAACCTTTGAAGAAGAATCTTTTACTGTATTTACAAGGAGGGAGTTGGGTTTCCTAGCAGCCAATTCAAAGACAGAACATTTTTCTCAAAAATCAACACACAAGCTTGACTGTTAGCTCTGAAAATCCAACACACAGAAGTCAAAGAAAGGATGACAACAGCTAATTCTCTCTATATATAATTCTATATATATTATTTATGTATTTATAAATAAATAAATAATATAACATTAAAAAAATCAACACACAGAAATATAAATTTCTTTTTTTAAAAAAATATATATTTTATTGCATTTTAGGTTTTGGGATACATGTGAAGAACATGCAAGATTGTTGCATAGGCACATACATGGCAATGTGGTTTGCTGCCTTCCTCCTCATCACCTATATCTGGCAGAAAGAAATGTAAATTTCAAATGAAACACTAATCTGAGTTCCTGTGGATGCTACAAACAGGCTTTAGAAGAAAGAGATGTCTTAAGTCCTTGTGTTGGTCCATCATTTTCCTACTCTAACATCTTCATTATCTTTCACAGAGAACAGATGTCTCCTAGATAAAGGATCAATTACTCCAATGTGAATGTAGACAGGACAAAGACTAAGGATGTTTTCTGTGCACAAGATTTTTAAAAGAATGTCTTTAAATGGCTTTTCCCCAATGTTATTTCTATTGTCTCTTTTATTTCTTCATGTTTTCTAAATCACTCACTGTCACATTCAGATGATGTTGAGTGGTTAGAGCAGTCTGAGGAGCCACTGAGCCATTTATCCTTGATTTTGTCCTTTTGTATCTCCCATAGAACAAGAAACTTGTAGTTAAAAAAGAGTCCAAACATCAGCGGGCAAGCACATTGCTTTTCCTAAACCCCATGTCCACATGTCACTCTCCTTTTTTCTTGGATTGGACTTCAAAGTCTTCTAGCATTATTATTTGTTGATTTGCTCCAGTCACCTCTCAAATTCATATACACATACAATTTCATTTAAGCCTCCAAACAACGCTGTTACTTATTATTATCCTACCTTTATAAAAAAAATAAAATCAGAGTAACTTGCCTGAGTTGCACTGCTATAGGCTAAGTGGTGATGCTAAGATTCTGACTTTTTTGCAAGAAATAATTAAAGAATGACATAGATAGATTCCCTAAGTATGCATCCCTGGATCTTTCCCAGGGAGTTAAATTATTGCGCTGCCCTGGTATTTTTATGCTGTTTTTTAAAAAGGGCAGTTGTGGCATGAGTTAATTTTTTTTTCCTTTACTTGATTTTTTAAAATGCTTGAACACCAACAACTACGTCAACAAAAATATACATCTCTTAATAAAAGGAAAAATACCTATGACCAAAATGCCACTGGTAGTTACTGACTTTACTATGTTTTTTAGATTCTCAGAGGATTGCCAGATTTTTTTTTCTTTGTATAAGCATTTAGAATTCAGGGTGGATTTGTTGGTTTGCTTGTTTGTTTTTGATCAAATTCTGAACCTAACTGTGACATCAGTGTTTAATTCCCAGAGGTTATTATGTACATGCAAGGTTAGATTCCAAAGATATCTTCCTATCAATTGGGTTATGTCAAATAATAGTCTATTAGCCTTCCAGAAAAAACCATATTGCTATCATATTAAATCTAGGCTTTTGGATGCAGAGACATATTTCGTCATTCATTTTCTAAATAAGGGAAAATAAAAATATGAAAATAACTACAAAATAAACTAGTTTCTAGAGTTTCCAAGTTATTTTATAAATCCTAAGTAATTAGTTCTAATAGTTCCACAAAGACAGGTCACAATTGGCAAGCTGGAAGCCATGACTTGGGCTTGAGGTAGACATTTTAGTACTGTAAGAAGCACTGTGTGGATCTGATTAAGTAAAAATTCTAGGTTCAACATTAAGTGAATAATATAACCAGGACAGCTACTATTAATGTGCACAACTACACACAGTTATATATTGGAGGGATGATTTCTAAATTATCAACTATGAAAGGACAATGGCTACTTTGTTATCTCTTAAGTCATCCAGAAGTTTCCATTGTTCTCATCTCTGATAAAAGGACATTAACTGCGAGAAAATTTAGTTAGACAATAGCACGTACTCTTGGGTATGCTTGACACAATTTAATTAATGAGTATTTTAGGACCCTCTTTTTATACATGAATTGTCTCTTCCTAAGTAGAAGAAAACTTAGCATTATGGACCACATTACCAGGTTTTATATGTAGATTTTAACATAATTGTAGACAGACATCTACAAAAATGTCTGCACTTGGGATGCTATCAGGAAAGGCTGCATGACATGAATGTGGTTTTAAGTGGGTAAATTACCATTTAAAGACTAAGTGAGCAAGGTGAAACATTACCATTACTCACCTGATGCACTGTGATGCTGAGGTATTATCTGATTTATTGGGATGGCATTTTCCATCCATTTTAATTAGACAAGTCTATTCTGGCATTGGCTATGTAATCTCAGCTTTCATATTTTGAAGAAGTATTTGGGACTGCTGGTGATATTTCTCATTTCTGATGCTCAACACCAGCAAAAACTGATGCATGAGGTGTTTTGAGTTGTGATTGCTTGAACTGAATCATTCAAGCTATTTTGTTCATAACCCATGTATAAAAATGTTAAGTATTTGAAGAACGAGATATTTTGAATTTGAACTAGAATTCAGAACTCTGATTCTACATCAACAACTGGTCTGCTCATAACCCCAAATGGAGAGAGAGCATGTGTTTTCAACTCACAGCAAAGAATAGTCCTTATGTGGACTGAATCAGCCAGAGAAGGGGCCAAGCTGTGGCAATACAAACACTGGCAGTAGAATGTTTTTTGAGAAATGTGGTTTGCATCTTTCAAATTCACATAGCCATTCAAACTACATATTGACCAATGTATTTTCAAGCAAAAACCCTATCAGGTCTGCTTTAAGGGAGGATCTGACATTAGCGCCATTCATTTTTATACAAGCAGTTAATAATTAAATAGAATAATTTGCTTACTTTAGGATGTATAAGGGAAGCTCTATGATGATTTCACTGTTAATTTCTTAGAAGACTCTAGTATAGATAGTTTAGTATAAGTTGGGTTATCATTAAGTTCAAATTAGATTTAGAAATAATAATATTTTACTAATCCACAAAGCCAGTTTTACAAGTTCACATAGGTGTAGAAAGTAAAAAGTTCCTCTTCAAAGTTTCCCTACTTGTTAAAGAATGAACAATAAATGTTAGAAATAATAGTTTCTTTCAAAGACTAACTTCCTTCAAAGCCTTTTTTTTTTTTTTTTTTTTTTTTTTGCTAATAACTCTTTGTTAAGCCCTATCCTATGTAGCTGTTAGATATAAAGGAATAAGTACATTCTGTGTCCTTGTACTTTAACCAAGATATTTGTTTTGCACATGCTCAGGCATGTCCCAGCTTGCAGTCCATGCCCCTTCCTTATTTGAAAATGCTATTACTTTTCTAAGTCCTTTCACAAGAAACTTCCTCTTTTCCTTTGTTCTCCATTGCTTTTACCTATTTAAGAAAGTTTTAAGTTGTTAGCCAATTGGGCTTAGCTTAGACTGTGAGGTCCAGCTCCAACCAATGGAGATAGGACATAGCAGTAAGCACTCAATGCACAAAAGACAAATATTTCTGCCTTTCCTTTGTTCATTGGGCTCTTGTGGCAGTATTGCTAATGGGTAGCACCCTTTCTGCAGAAAGTAAAATTGCCTTGCTGAGAAAACTTCTTGTCTGAATGCTAATTTTTCCTTGCAGCACCTAGGAACAAGCATTTTGTCTCTAACAACAGGTTTCATGTGAGAGCTACACTGGTCCCTTTTTGAAGCTATTTAAGGACGTCACGTGTTTTCTCCTCCCTTCTCTTCTGGCACCTCAGCTTCCACAAACCGCAAACAATGTCCAGACTCTCCTGGATTTGACTATCTCCTGTACTAAATACACTGTGAAAACCTTGAGACATGACATCTTTGAATTACTAGAACTTAGCACAGTACCTAGAACACAACAGGTACAAAACTATAAAACTGTTTATTGGTTATTTATTAATTCAGTTTTATTCATTAAATATTTTTGAATGTTTACTTTGTGCCACACATGTGCTGGAGGTTGGGTGGCTGGCAGTGGCAGTATAAATAAAACACAATTCCTCCTCTTTCAACGAATTACATCTAGTAAAAGAGAAAGAGCACAGCTGACAATTATAAAGGAATGTAGAAATTAAATCCTAAGACATGCATCAAAAGATATCCTTCTAACTCACCAATGCAAATAAAGCAGGAAGTTGGTCCAAAGAAGAAAGTATATTTCAGAGAAAAAGAATTCTTCCCAAACTACATATAAGGTAGGGAACAGTCAGGACAGAGTTACCCCTGGAACAAACCTAATTTTAAATTCTCTAAATTGTTCTTTATTGTGTACTTTTCATAAAAACTGACTTCATTTATTTTAAGAGCTTCACTGTGTTTTAGAACATAGTGTAGAATACCAGAATCAAAGCTTTACCTGTAAGTCAATCTAAGAAATATCAATCCTTAACAAGCAAGGAAAGTTAAAATAAAATCCTACCACACATAAGAATAAAAATGCCTAAATGGACACAGTAGAAAATGTCATGTCAATAAACTAGAAGATAAACGAATGCCACTGCCTCTGTGGGAGAATGGGAACATCTTATACTACTATGTGTGTGCGAAGCTACAATTTTACCATTGCAAACAGAAGGAATAGGCAATGCTGATGTGACAACAGTTCAAATGACACAGAGCTTCCCTGAAATTTAGATTCTAGATATAGTTTATTTGAAGAGTACAAGCTCAATATAAGGGATACTTGGGAAAGTATAACAACTTTTCTATTTCATAAGCAAAAGACTAAAAATGAGACCATGAAAGGAAGACTCCATTTAGTCCTCTATCTAAAGCAGCTTCAGAAAAACCTTCTAGGAAATAATTTAACCAAATCATCTTCTCCTAGAGTTAAAAGAATCCTTCAGACATTCCCAAATGTGAAAATATAAATACAATTTCATCACTAAAAATAGAAATTAGCATTATAATTAACCATCAAAAGATGTAGAGCCAAGAGGAAAGCTGAATCTTCAAGGAAAGTATTTCAGCTAAACTTTTTCCTTTTGCTTTCATTTCTTGTCCCTCTTTTTACTCCTTTGTGAAAATTTAATAAATATATATATATATAATCATCTATCTAATCTTCATCATAATAGCAATAATAACATCTAACATTAATTGAGCACCTAATGTGTACTAGGTGGCACTATATTAAGAGCTTACATACACTATCTCATTCAATAATTCTGACAGGCAAATGAGAAAAATACCTAATTTTTGCAGTTAAGAAAACAGACTCAGAGAAGTCAACAAAGGTCACAAAGCTACTACATGTTGGAATAAACAGTTAAGTTCACATCTGTGTGTATGCAACACATAAACCTCCTTTGTCATCATCAATAACTGGGGTACCTCCACCCCTCCAAAATCCCAATTCCAGGCACCCCTACTCTCCAACCCCACATCTTCTATCTCACCCCTACTATCCCAACTCCAACACTCCTTTCCCTTAGCTGGGCCCTACTATCTAGTGATCAGAATACTTTTCATTGTCCGTCACCTACCTCATGTCTTTGTCCTCATTTACCCAGCTGAATTTCCATGTATGATCACGGTTTCTTACCCTCAACACAACTGACATTTTGGGTCAGATACTTCTTTAGGAAGCGGGGCTGTCCTATGCATTGCTGGCAGTCAGCAGCACCTCTGACCTCTACACAATGGGGTAGCCTTTCCCCCAACCAGTTGTGACAATCAAAAAAATGTTTCCAGACCTCGTTTGACCTTTTAAATTAAGCAGTATTTGGATTTATTGTTGGGGGGGTATAGTGAATTTATTCTGATAGTCTGCATTTATATTACATCTTTCTATAGTCTCAAATAACCTTCTCTGTAATGGAAAGCAGGGAGCATTTCGAAATGAATCGAAAAGCTGTCTAGTTCTGGTGGGGATCTTGTAAGGGCTCCTCTGTGCCTCAGTGGAAGGCCTTTCTTCTTTCTGTACCTTCATACAGCAGCACTTCTATGAATTACAACAGATAACCCTCTGATTCCCCAGCAAAAGTACATTGAGCCAAGTGAGGCTCTGATGCCTCCTGCACAGCAAGTGCCTATGAAGAGACAACGCAATCAGAAAACCAATTTCTCGATAATAATACCAGCAAATCTCACACTTAGTAAAGTAGTCATAGTTTTAAGAACTTAATATGAAAAACACTGAAAACCATAGTGCCTTTTTTTAAGGGAGAAAAGCATACAAAGCAATTTCTTTCGAAAGCACTAGTTGAGTGATATGATTTTAAAACTAGGTTTTCTTTTAAAAGGGCACGCTAGGGTACATTTTACTACCTCCTTTAAAACACAAAGCTAAAGCCCTACCCTGACCATTCTCTCCACATGCCAGTTTTCTGCAAACCTTTTGGACTGCTTCTAGTCTTTTTTAACTCAAATATCCTGTAGTCTGGGGAGGCTTCCTGAACAAGCCTGGTTTTTCAGTCTGTTTGTGTTCAAGACGGGGTCTTGCTCTGTCACCTAGGCTGAGTGCAGTGGCATGATCATGGCTCACTGTAGCCTCGATTTCCTGGGCTCAAGTGATCCTCCCACCTCAAGTGATCAAGTGATAAAAAATTAGCCGAGCATGGGTGAGAAACTCTGTGATCAGGAGTAGCTGGGACCATAGGCATGTACTACCATGCCCAGCTAATTTTTTTTGTATTTTTCTAGAGGCAGGGTCTCACTTTGTTGCCCAGGTTGGTCTCTAACTCCTGTACTCAAGCAATCCTCCCATTTTGGCCTTCCATAGTGCTGGGATTACAGGTGTGAGCAACCACATCGGGTCTGAACAAGCCTATTTCCTCTCTCATGGCCAGAACAAGTTGGATGACCCACTTATGTACTTCCATAGCGGCCCATTTGATGACTTCATTATAAATGTCCATCACAACTTCCAAGCACCTTGCTCAGTGAGGCTTACTTTACCTACTGTATTTTAACTTGCTTCCCTGCTGCCTCTGCCCATCCTAATCTCCATTAACATTGGCTTGTCCTCCTCCCCTCTTGTAACATGCATCACCTCCTGACACAATGAACTTACATACTGCATAATTTAATTTCCCTCTTCCCTCACTAGAATGCCAGCTCCATGAGGGCAGGAAATCTGGGTATGTTTTGTTCACCTTTGTGTCCCAATATATGTCACATCACCATCACCATCAGCATGTTGCGGTAATTAGGAATACTTAACAAATGTGTACTAGTTTCCAGTCTGTGAATCTTTTTTGGTACAGTATCATATTTTATCTAAACCATTTATAAAATAGGATTCTATTACTACCCCCTTTGTACAGATGAGTAAACTGAGGCTCAGAGAGATATAGTAACTTGCCCAAGTCACATAGGTAGTACATGGTGGACTTGAAATTCAAGCCCAGGCAGTTTAACCCCAGAACTCATGCTTAACCATTTTGTAATAAATGATAGTTGAAGTTAGTTGGGATAAATCAATTTCTATAAGCCATACACCTTGGCTTAATTTATTTTGGAGGAGAAATATACTAGAGAGACTGTCATTAGAAGGACTATGCCAATTGTCTTGGGCTGTTATAATAAAGCCCCATAGACTGGATGGGTTACAAACAAGTGAAATGTTTTTTTTTGTTTTTTGTTTTTTGTTTTTTTAGTGCAGTGGCATAATCTCAGCTCACTGCAACCTCCATCTCCTGGGTTCTAGTGATTCTCCTGCATCAGTCACTTGGGTAGCTGGGGCTACAGGTACGTGCCACCACACCCAGCTATTTTTTGTATTTTTAGTAGAGACAGGGTTTCACCATGTTGGCCAGGCTGGTCTTGAACTCCTGATCTCAAATGATCCACCCACCTCAGCCTCCCAAAGTGCTTAGATTACAGGCATGAGCCACTGCACCCAGCCTGAAATGTATTTTTCACAGTTCTGAGGGATGAAAGTCCAAGACCAGGGTGCTAGCATATCAGGTTCTGGTAACGGCCCTTTTCCAGGTTGCAGATGGCCTACATCACGTTACGTCCTCACATAGTGGAGCGCTAGAGAGCTCTAGGGTCTTTTTTCATAAGGACACTAATGCCATTCATGAGGGCTCCACCTTCATGATTTAATCACCTCGCAAAGGCCCCACCTCCTAATACCATCGCAGTGGAAGTTAGCATCTCAGTGTATGAATTTGGAGTGGATATAAACATTCAGCCCATATCAGCAATCTTTTCTTTATGAGTCTGAACAACTTCCAAATCTATTTCTTCCTGCTCTATATCTTGGCAAATTACCTTATCCTTCCCCCTTTTATTTTTTCTGCAGAGATTTATCTTTTCTAGTGCTTTAAGTAATCTCCAGTGTTGACAGCTGTAATCTCGCTGCCTTCCATGGCTGAGCCTTTCCAACATTTAGTGAAGATTTCATATCCTCCAGCTCAAGATGCTGCAAAAATAAAAGTTATCTTCATGGCCTCTTCCCAGGATACCTTTCCAGTGACTTTTTCCCATCATATTTCATGTTCCTTTACCGTATCTCATAAACCCCTAATTCTCAGATACCACTTGAAAAAAATCAGCTGCTAGCAGGTAGCCATCTGCAACATGTTGAGGTTTCTTTTGCCACAATGCCTCTCATCTGGTGAAGCCTCACTTCCACCTTTTCTCTTCCATACCCTCACTTGAATTTGCCTACACCTTGTCTTTTTTCCTACAGGAGCAGAGCTATCCTTGCTTACTCTTACTCTTTACAGACTATAATTATATTTAAAACTTTTCAAGCATTTTCCTTTTTTGATAAATTTCAATAATAGGTCATTTTCTTATCTCATCCTTTCTCAACTCCTCCAGGATCTTACTTCATTGAGTATGTATTTCCTCTTTTGCATAGTTATCCTTGCTACCTTCTCTCTGTCAGTCTCCTTATGTTTCAATCAACAAACAGCAACAACCACAACCTTCTCGATCTGGCTATGCGCTTGAGTTGTTGGCCCATCTGTATGATTCCTTTCAGCTCCAGTTATCCCCAGTGTAGTCCACAAACTAATCCTTTTCCCTGGTTTTCTACATACTTACTCTTAAATTCTGTCAGTTTGGTTTAAATCTACTACGATACTAAATGAGACCACCAGTAACTATGTACAGCTTAAGTGAAATCCCTTCTTTCCATTTTCACCTTCCTCTGTCATTACACAGAATTTAATACTTAGAACAACCTCTCTTTCTCTAAGCTTCTCTTTTCCTTTTTAAAAACTCCCTTTGTTACCCACTGGTCTCCCTGTTCTGTCTCTCTGTTAAATAAAAGGAGTGGACTGTAATAGCTATTCTATGTCCTGGTTTTCCCATTCTACTAACAAGGGGAGGGAAGGCTGCCATGATACTATTTTGACCCAATGCCAGTGGGTGAGTCTCCACTACTAGCATGGACCTCTGGTTCTTGCCTTTCTGTGTGGCAAAAGTGCTCAGAAGGACTGGATGTACCTCCTAGAAGAAGGCCCAGAAAAGTACCTTCCACCCTGCTTTGGTTTGGGGCTACTAAGGCTTTTACAATCAAGGCAGGTGGGCTCTTCCACACGGCTGAGTCTGGCCCCCTGGAACTCTTCACAGGGTTGGAGCCAAAGCTCTTTAATAGTGAAGCTCTCCTCTGTCTTGCTTTGCCTTCTCTGTATTTTTTTTTAACTCTTTATTATGAGGACATACGTAAACTTATCAAGGATAGAACTAGGATATTTCTGGCTGCCCAAGTCCAGTCCAACATATTTGCATTGGGTTAACATAGAGAACACTGCCACCTCTGTATATCCCTCCTGCCCCTTTAGTATGATGTTTCTGAGCTTCCAGCCTCCATCTCATCCTCTCCAGCCTTTCCTTCACCTAAAACATATGTCCAATGACTTCAATGATTATCTCTACTCAGAAGAATCCTAAGGCTGGAACTTTGGCTTCATCCTTCTCTCAAGTTCTAGTTCTGAATTCTTGAGCTCTTTGACTTTGACCTCAAAAACCAGTATGTCTAAAGTCAAATGTATAATCTTCCTACTCAGATCTACTTTTCTTACAACATGTATTTTTAATGTTATCAGAATCCTCTAGTCACTCAGATCTGAAATGTAGATACACGTTTGACTTTTCCCTTTTATTTCCTTCTCCCTATATTCCATGGGTCATTAAATTATGTTCACCTTGGCAATGTCTTTCAACTTCACAACTGCTCTATTTTAATCTCTTGATTATATTTCAGGCACTTGTTACCTTAAAAATGATAATTAAGGAGTTTCTAGTAACTGTCTTTCCCATAATCCTATCCAATGCTACTAGATTACCATTCTAAAGCAATGCTTTGAATATGTCACTCTGCTGCTCAAAATACTATGACATGCTAGTCCCTACTAAATGAAGTTCAAACTTCTTCACCTGACATCAAAGCACCCTCCATTGTTTTCATCAATATACCTTAGAGTTTATCTTTCATCAATCTCCAATTTACATTCCAAACTATAATCAAATTATATCAGCCAGTTTTATTTAGACAATTTAGACAGTATTCTCATATCTTGTTAGAACTTAAGGATTCAAGCTACACAATCTACTACTTTCAGCTGTGTAATCTTGGGTAAAGTATATAACCTCTTCTGAGCTACAGTTTTCTTATCAGTAAAATGGAAGCAATCATTGGTACTTGTCTCATAGGATTCCCCTTAGCATTTAATTAGGTAACACATGTGCAGGGCAGGCTTAGCACAGTGTCTGACATGGCAGAAGGATTCACCATCTTTTACTTTTACTTATTAGAATACTACTAATAAGTATTTCTCATTCTGTATGTTTTTGATGCCATCCCTTCTGCCTGGAAAGCCTCCTCTCCATCTCTGTTCTTTAGAATCACACCTATCCTTGAAGGCTGAGATGAAACTTGTCCCATCTGTGAGTCTTCTGGACTCATTATGCTCTGCAGTGACTTCCTTCTTCTCCCAAATCCTAAAGATCTTGTATCACTTTTAGGAAACTTATCACATTGTATCACAGTTCTCTGCAAACTTTCTCTCTTATTTCACTAATTCAAAGCCACTTAACCCATTTTTTAAATTATTTGTTTGTTTGATTTTGGAGACAGCGTCTCAATCTGTTGCCCAGGCTGGAGTGCAGTGGTGCAATCATAGCTCACTGCAGCCTCAAACTCCTAGGCTCAAGTGATCCACCTGCCTCATCCTCCTGAGCAGCCAGAACTACAGGTGCACACCACTACACCTGGCTAATTTTTAAATTTTTTGTAGAGATGGGGTCTCAGTATGTTGCCCAGGCTGGTCTCAAAGACATGGCCTCAAGCAATCCTCTTGCCTATTATTGAATCATCTATTGTGCCTGGTACAGTCTCTTACCCTCAGGAAATATCTGTGGAAACAATGAGTAAATAACGTTTTGATTTTGCTTTCCTTAAGAAGAACAAAAGAAAATGCCAGTAACAGCTGGGTGTCATGGCTCATGCCTGTAATCCCAGTACTTTGGGAGGCCAAGGCAGGTAGATTACCTGAAGTCAGGAGTTCGAGACCAGCCTGGCCAACATGGTGAAACCCCATCTCTACTAAAAATGAAAAAATTAACTGGGTGTGGTGATGCAACCCTGTAATCCCAGCTACTCGGGAGGCTGAGTTGGGAGAATTGCTTGAACTTGGGAGGCAGAGGCTGCAATAAGCCAAGATCACACTCCCGAGTAGCTGCACTCCAGCCTGGGCAACAGAGCCAGACTCAGTCTCAAAAAAAAAAAAAAAAAGAAAAGAAGAAGAAGAAGAAAAGAAAATACCAATAAAATAAAAATAACAGTAAAAATTCACATTTATTGACATTTTTTAGTATATCTGTATACTTACCATGAGTCAAGCACTGCATTTTACTGCATATTACTTATGTCATAAGTACAGTGTTTCTGCATATATTTTGTGAATTAATGTAACTTGAAAAAAAAATTTTTAAAAACTCATAAGGATTGTTTTCATAGATATTTTACATATAATTTGTTGCTCCTTAGCAAAAACAATGGCAGTGAATTAATGCCTCTAAACACTAATACCTAAAAAGTATTTGTTTAGCATCTGAGCATCTTTCTATGCTGCAAGAATTCTATTCTTCATTTTTTCTGAGAGGCTATAGAAACAGAAAATGTCAGGTCCCCTTTTACTCAGGCTTCCTTGTAGAAAGGACATGGGCATGTGCCCTAGGATTCACTGTTCAGTTGCTCATGCCATGCTTTCAGGGGGAGTTGGTGATTCAGAAAGCAGGGCTAGGGAAGGTTTGTCTCCATGACAGTGGAGGCAGCAGTGAGTAGGTGATTCCTTTGGGTGGTGTATTAGTTTTCTAGGGCTGCTATAAAAACAGAAATTTGTTGGCTTGAACAACAGATACTGTTCTGGAGGCTGGAAATCCAAAATCAAGGTGTAGTAGGGCCAGGCTCTCCCTGAAACCTTGTAGGGGAGAATCATTCCTTGCCTATTCTAGCTTCTGATGTTTACCAGCAATACTTGGAATTCCTTGGCTTGTGTCTGCACCACTCCACTCTCTGCGTCTGTTGTCACTCGGCCATCTTCTCCCTTTGTGTTCTCTCCTGACTTCTTATAAGAATACTGATCCTATTGGATTAAGAACCCACCAACTGTAGTGTAAACTTATCATAACCTAACTAGTTACATCTGCAAGTACAGTATTTACAAATGAGGTCATGTTCTGAGGCACTGGACATTAGAACTGTAACATATCTTTTTGTGGGGACAGAATACAACCCATAATAAGTGGTATCTACTGACCCATGCCAGACTAGTGCAAGCAGCAATGTCTGCTGCTTGGTGGCAGCAGTGAGACACCCTTACACTTCATGCTCTGTGACCTGATAGGACCTTGTTCTGGACTCTGTAGCCAACTATAGCCCTTCCAAATGTTCTAGAAATTATTCTAATGTCCTTAAATAATTTTTTTGCCACTGAAATTAGATATATCTTTGTTGCATTCAACCAAGAATGCTATACAACTATTTAGAAGTACAAAAATATGTATGCATCACATAAAATGGAAAAGCAGACTAGAAAGTAGAATGTGTTTTATGATTACAGACATTTAAAAACAGGTGTTTAGGCCACCAAGATCTGGAAAGTAATTATTAGGAAAGTATTGTGTTAGAGTTGGAGTGAGAGAATAGCTGTGGTTTATTAATTTTTCACAATTGTCTTTCATATTTTTATATAATATTCTTCATTTTCAAAAATTACAGAAGGGATGGGAAGGAAAGAAATAGTGACCCAAAGTATGCATTCAATCCAATATTATTTCCATAATAGGAATTTAAAAATTGGTATTTGGGGAAGGGGGATTTATGTAACATTTTTTAATATTAAGAAGAAATATCAAAAATAGTAGGAATAATTCAGAGTATAATTAAGAGTGACATCTGGCCGGGCGCTGTTGCTCACACCTGTAATCCCAGCACTTTGGGAGGTGGAGGCAGGTGGATCATGAGGTCAAGAGATTGAGATCATTCTGGCCAACGTCGTGAAACCCTGTCTCTACTGAAAAAAAAAATACAAAGATTAGCTGGGCTTGGTGGCTTACGGCTGTAGTCCCAGCTACTTAAGAGGCTGAGGCAGGAGAATTGCTTGAACCTGGGAGGCAGAGGTTGCAGTGAGCTGAGATTGCGCCACTGCACTCCAGCCTGGGCAACAAGAGTGAAACTCAGATTCAAAAAAAAAAGAGTGATATCCATTCAACCAATCTCCCAAGTCAGAAACTGCATCTTCTCTATTTTGTTGTTAGCATCACAAACAGAGTATGTTCAACAAATATCTGTTACTGAATGGTTAAATTATTAATAATTGCTTGAGTGGGTAGGTATCCTTGATATAGGATTAAGAATCATTTTCTTACTTTTCCGTTTCTCTTTCCAATTTCTTGGTTCTGCTCAGACCAACCCAAGTTGATGATTAAAGAGTTATGCTCTTAAATCAATTTCTATTGTCCTCGTTTTTTCAGCAAGATCTCAATTATATGCTAATCAGTTAACATTTACCCGAAGCGTAACTATATGGGCAATTTGTTTTCTTCTCAGGCTGACCCATGAATGAATACTAACTACCATTAAATCCAAACACATCCTAAGCAATGTCATTAGTAAATATTGGAAGCACACTCATTTGGAATGGTGACTAAAATTTTTAGAGGGCAACATAATCTGTATTTGCCAAAGTTCTTTTTAAGTCAGTAAGAGAATTCAACCCTCAAAACTGAAATGTTAAGGCTGCTGGTTGGCAGCATGAAATTGAAGGCAATGATCCTGTTTTGGATCACTGCTTAGCTGCGAAGGTCAATAAGGCCTTGTTTGTACCATCTAACATTTATGCATAAATCTAACAGCATAAATAGATACTCCAGTCAATTTATATTCTCAACAGTAACTCTGCATTTACAATTTTTTTTCTGTCTTCTGAAATAGAAAGAAAGAAAAGAACAATCTAATTGATTGCACAAAGTGTCTCCCTTACAATTTTCTTAAAAATATCGGGACAGCTGTGTTTCATTTCAGAGTTCCCTGTGCTTGGATCTGGGTACAATCACATGTGGCTCAGAATACTGAGGCTTCTAAGAAACTCTATGAAGAATCTAACAATGTTGTCCTTCTCCAGAATGCTTTCCAAAATCCACAAAGAAATTGCTCCTGAAAAATTCATCAGCTGCAATTTCCTCTTCTCATTCCTGAAACTCTGTATGTTTGTTAAAAAGCAGAAGGGAAATTCTAATTAAGAGCATATTTCTTACATGATAAAACATGAAAGTCACTTTGACTGATGGTTAATCATTTTCAGCATAACTCTGATTCTCTATCTACTATTCATACTAAATTCCAATGAATGGGTTTCAAAAGAAAGAAAAAAAAGCTTCTGTGTGATGAAGTTTTTTTTTTTTTCACTGAAATAATGGGAACACAGTACCACATTTACAAGGGATAAAGGGATTAAAATTAAATGTTCCCTCTCCAATGTTATACTTTTAAAAACTCTCCCTTTTCTTTTCTTTAAAAAAAAAAAAATATATATATATATATAAAATTGCACTTTAGGTTCTGGGGTACATGTGCAGATCATGCAGAATTGTTGCACAGGTACATACATGGCAATGTGGTTTGCTGTCTCCATCCCCCAATCTAAACAGAGTTCTTGGCAAAAACAAACAAACAAAACATAAGACCAGGTGATTCCAGCTATAAGAAGCTTTACTTTATGGAAATAGAGTATAGTTATTTTTTTAAATGGCCTTAAAATACTAAAAACAATGTGAGATTGTATTTCTTTTTTTTTTTTTTGAGACGGAGTTTCACTCTTGTTACCCAGGCTAGAGTGCAATGGCGCGATCTGGCTCACCGCAACCTCCGGCTCCTGGGTTCAGGCAATTCTCCTGCCTCAGCCTCCTGAGTAGCTGAGATTACAGGCATGAGCCACCGTGCCCAGTTAATTTTTTGTATTTTTAGTAGAGACGGGGTTTCACCATGTTGACCACAACGGTCTCGATCTCTTGACCTCGTGATCCACCCGCCTCGGCCTCCCAAAGTGCTGGGATTACAGGCGTGAGCCACCACGCCCGTCCGTGAGATTGTATTTCTATGTGTAAACACTGACATTTGTAGAAGAACGCATGATGGTTCGAGGGAGCCTAGAAAGGCTTCACTGGAGGTGAGGGACACGAAAGTGAAGGACAAAGAACTGAGTTCCCTTGGAGAGGGCAGAGGCTTGGTGGTCATCAGCATGGGCTCTGGAGCCAGACCACCTGATTCCAGTTCCCACCGCACCTCTGACTGGCTATGCGACCTTGAACAAGCTATCTTACTCCTCAGTTTCCTCACCTATAAAATGGGTATAATAATAGCAGCTCCCCATAGGGTTGTTCTGAGAATTAAATGAGCCAATATTAAAAGATCTTTGAAGAGTGCCTGACAAATAAATGTTTTATAAGTCTTAAGAAGTATAACTATTTGTAGATGGATGGTGAAGATTCAGAGAAGAGGAAAACCAAAGGGCAAGGACTCACCCCGGGGGAATAGGAACAAGTTGAGCAAAACCAGACATGGTGAGAATGGCATTATCTGTATCATGGCCCCAGTGTCAATGTGGGTTTAACAACATCAAATTCATCTCAGGAAAGAAGCAGGTCAATACTACCTGAGGTCTCACTCTGCTAGTTTGGTCTGATAGGGAGGGAGCCTAGAGGTGGTGAAAAGTCAGAGCCTGTCTCTTTCCCTTTGTCTGGCATATTTCCAAGCCAGTAATTGACTTTAAAAAGAGACTGGTAGCTACCATTTCTTCCTCAAAGCTTGCAGGGAGTATATGGATAAGGAGCAGGTTTGTTATCCATTCTGTACCTTTATTTTGTGTGTAGAGTGCAATGAATGAAGACCTTGGGAAAGATGGTGGGTGACTGGTTCAAATCTCCTTGTAAACAGACATGCTAATGACAGACCTGGCAAACACATTAATAGTACTCACTAGTGAAAGAGTCATTACAAATAGAATGCTTTTAGTAGGATGTATCTGGTTTATCTAGGATTGCTTATGGTAAACAAACTTGGGATCTAAGGATTTGTGAGATAAAAAACAGAAAAATAGAAAAACTCACATAAGGTACTGAACTCTCTAGTATAAAATGGAGATTCTCTTTCTGTGTAAGCAATGTGAATTGCACACATTGCTTACACACCTCCTATGCTAATCTTGGCACAAAGTAGATCCCCATGCAGCAAGAAAAACCACGGTGTGCTGCGATGGAGGTCCGAGATCAGTCTCTGCTGTGCCTAGACCCTGAAATTACTGTGTCATTGAAATTACTGGTAAAGTTCAACACCAGATCAGATCTCCACAATGTGTGAGTATGATTTCACTGTCTGGTGCTTTGTGTTGTCTAGGCATATTTTTAATAACTATGAACAATTCAAGCTTTCATTTGCTCTCTGTGCCAATCTTCACAAAATAATGGGGTGATCACACAGGGAGACAGGGTGTAGGGTAGATTGCCAAACAGCAGGAGTTTGGGGTGACTCCCCCACCCATGGGTGGCTGCAAGACCGTGGGCTCATTCATTAATCTGTCTTCACCTCAGCCTCTTCATCTGTAAAATGGAGAAAGCCACACCCTCTCAAGGCATTGTTGTGAGAACTAAATGAACAATACAGTACACTTACAGTACATAATACAGTGCTTAAAAGTATATTAAATACTTGCCAAATCATAGCTCTTATTGATACTAAAGGAAGATCTTATTGAATCGCACATCAGTGACTTGCTAGCATATAAGAAAAGGGAGAGAAACAGTAAAATGAGAAATATCCTGTTCCTTTCACTTCATTTTATGCCCATGTTCTCCTTATTCTGTTCTCTTGAAACTTGGTTATAAAGACAGGAGATTTGCACAGAAAACTTTAGTCCTACCTTCTGAAACAGATTTTTAAAAACACTTTAAAATATTGCTACTTGCTTGGTATGTCATTTCTGGAGTTAGCAATACTAGTTCTAAAAATTGCCACCAATTTAATGTAACATTTTTAATTTTTTAACAGCTGAATTGCAGTATTACTTCTAGAGGGAACATACTTCTTTGGCTTATTTTCAATACTACCCTTTTTTAACTTCTTTTCCTGTGTGTGCTGTGTGTCCTGCTGATATTCTGATAGCCTCAAAGGGACATTAGAATAAACCTACAAACCATTAGAGAAATGCAAATCAAAACTACATTGAGATACCATCTCACACCAGTCAGAATGGCAATCATTAAAAAATCTGGAGACAACAGATGCTGGAGAGGATGTGGAGAAATAGGAACACTTTTACACTGTTGGTGGGAGTGTAAACTAGTTCAACCATTGTGGAAAACAGTGTGGCGATTCCTCAAGGACCTAGAAATAGAAATTCCATTTGACCCAGCAATCCCATTACTGGGCATATATCCAAAGGATTATAAATCGTTCTACTATAAGGACACATGCACACGAATGTTCATTGCAGCACAGTTTACAATAGCAAAGACCTGGAACCAACCCAAATGCCCATCGATGATAGACTGGACAGGAAAAATGTGGCACATATACACCATGGAATATTATGCAGCCATTAAAAACGAGGAGTTCGCGTCCTTTGTAGGGACATGGATGAACCTGGAAACCATCATTCTCAGCAAACTGACACAAGAACACAAAATCAAACACCACATGTTCTCACTCATAGGCGGGTGTTGAACAAGGAGAACACATGGACACAGGGAGGGGAGCACTATACATGGGGGTCTGTTGTGGGGGAGTGGGGGGGACAGCGGGGGGGTGGGGAATTGGGGAGGGATAGCATGGGGAGAAATGCCAGATATGGGTGAAGGGGAGGAAGGCAGCAAATCACACTGCCACGTATGCACCTATGCAACAACCTTGCATGTTTTTCACATGTACCCCAAAACCTAAAATGCAATAAAAAAAAAAAAAAAAAAAAAAAAGAATAAACCTACAAACACTAACGAGGTTGAAAAGAGCAAATTTTGCTTTCTGAGGACTTCTGAGTAGTCTATTTTCATTGTTCTGAAACTGCTATTTCTAAGTTTTAATCAGATCTATGATAGGTGATTTTAGGAGGAAGATGGGTAGGGCCCTTGAAGAAATGATACCTGTATGTTTCAAAGAGTTAAAATTATTGAATTTCAAAAGCATAAAAAAAAAAAACTATAAACGATCTTCTTCCCACTACCATCTTTTGTCAAGAAGTTATGCCAATAAACCCTCCCATGGTTCTAATGCAAAAAATATATCCAGTCAAAATAACCTGACAATCTGAGGAATGTCTTCACTATATTCATACTACATTCAATTGTACTGTAGTTATCTGTCATCTCATTTCACATATAAATGATCAACATTATTATCAATAAAAAACTACTGATAGCTAGAACAGAACTCATAAGTCTTAAATCAAGAGGTTAATATATTCAAAACCATGTGATTGCCAGTAAGCAGAGAACAGTTACAACACGTTTCATATAACTAAACTCAAATTATCTTTTAATTAAAATACCTTCACTGAAACTAATCCAGTTAGAATCTACTTTCACGTGGGCACAGTTAATATGCTTTCTGATTCTACAGTACCTAAATCACAGGAAGAGGTGTTTCCTATTAAAAATAATTTCTGGCTGGGCCCTACAACACTCCTGTTTTCCTGTACAATTCACGAAATGAATCACATTTCTGAAAATCACTCAGAATTACATAGAGCCACTCATGATATGTCAGCATTAGACACTTCACTTTTCCAATTTATCCTTCATAAGTTTAATTTACATGTTTACTAATATCCTTCTTAGCTGCTTCCTTGCTGAGTTAGTGAGACTGGTTGATGATTATCTTTGTATGATCCGTATTAATCAATACAATGTTAAATATGTTATTGCACATATTTTCCTCACTGCTGCAAAATAATGCACTATTTATGTCTTTTCCATGATGTTGTTTGAATCTTCAATGTGTTATAACTCACAAATGACTTAGCGGGTCAGTTTAATGGTGAAATATTTTGGTTTGTGGATTATTCCTCCCTTTAATCACTAACAGACTCCTACATTTATGTTAACTTTCAACTTGTTTTCACATTCATTATTTTATGTTACCCAATAGATCCTCCACAATCCTGTGGAATAGGTAGGATAGAGTCTTCAATGGGTAAAACAAACATATAGGCCAGGTGCAGTGGCTCACTCCTGTAATCCCAGCATTTTGGCAGGTCGAGGCAGACGGATCACCTGAGGTCAGGAGTTTGAGACCAGCCTGGCCAACATGGTGAAACTCCCATCTCTACTAAAAATTCAAAAATTAGCTGGGTGTAGTTGCTGGCACTTGTAATTCCAGCTACTCAGGAGGCTGAGGCAGGAGAATTGCTTGAACCCAGGAGACAGAGGTTGCAGTGAGCCAAGATTTCACCACTGCACTCCAGCCTGGGTGACAAGAGCGAAAACTCAGCCTAAAAACAAACAAACAAATAAAAACAAACACAAAAATCCCACACATATAGAGGAGTTAAATAATTTGTCCAAGTCATGTAACTAGTTAGTTAAGGAATAGGGACCACATCTCCCAGTTTTGGCTCAACTGCTTTTCCTCCTACATCAGGCCAGATCTAATTTCAGATAAAGATCAAACTTAAATATTCACTGAAGAAAATGGATACCACAATTGATATAGCAACTGGTTAACAATCTCATGCATTACTTTCTGAGAAGTGTAAATTCAAGCAAAGTGGGCAGGAGAGCAATTGATATAACCTCTCTAAAAAGAAATCTGCTGATCTGTAACAAGAGCCTATACATTTGTAGTATCTCACTAATTCCTTTCTAGGAGTCAAGAGACATTGCTGGACACACAGGCAAAGATTTATGTCCAAAGGCATTTGTCACATTTTTCAGTTAAATATCTTTTAACCATTTAATCATTTAAATACAATGAAGTAGTTTTTAATAAAATAGATTATGCGTGATTTTTTGATTATGCGTGATTTTTCTCTTTTTCTTAACTTTTCAGTATTTTCCAACATTTTTCTTTACTTTCTTTCTTTTTTTTATTTTTATTTTTTTGAGACAGGGTCTGGCTCTGTCACCTAGGCTGGAGTGCAGTGGCACAATCACAGCTCACTGCAGCCTTGACCTCCCTGGCTCAAGTGATCCTCTTGTTTGAGCCATCTGAATAGCTGGGACTGCAGGTGTGTACCACCATGCCCAGCTGATTTTTGTATTCAAGATTTTCAAAAAGTCTATTCTTCAATAGAAATGAGTCTTCTGAGAATCCAGGCAACACCAAGGGGTCACTCAATATGTTTTCAGTTGTAGGACTCGATAACTTTCACACACACACACACACACACACACACACACACACACAGGCAAACATAAGTAAGATTTTACCAAATCAAGACGTCAGAAGGCCACTTATCTGATTTTCTAAACAAAAAGCAGGGATCGAGAGCTATTTCTTCCCTCTCAACAGGGTTAGAAAATTACAACACTAGTGCTTCGACTCTTCCTCTGCCCCTCCCTCTACCCCAGCAAAAAGGGAGGACACTGCTAGTCTATCACAGCACTCATTTCAGTGAGTGAGAACATGCCTCAGACTTTCTGCTAGTATCCAGACAGCCACTACCCAGCTCATGATTGGCATGTGGAAGGTAACCTTTTTGCTGTTTCTGACACAGTCTCTACCAGTAAACATTTCCAATCTGTGGTGATAAAATGAATGTGGCCACAGAGCTTCCTTTTTGGTTCAAGATCTTTTTAAGATTTTATCCCACAGAAATGATCTGCTCAATTCACATGAAGCTATGGCAGAACACCAGAGTTCTACCATATGGTTCAATAGATCAATATTTGGGGAGTTTAGAAGATTATCAAATTTATTCCAAATAGCAGAAGATCCAGTGAGCAAATTGCTAGCTAGTATGTATAAACACCACAAATTCATATGTAAAAGTTGGATCCAATCTAGGAAAAAAAAATGTTGCCACAAGAAACATGGAGCTCAATAATTAACCCTTGCTATTTGTTAAAATAGAGTAACAAAGGGATTCTGAAATAACAGAAATGAGGAACAAAATATTTCAAATGAACAGCTCTTCTATAGATTAGAAATACTGTTAAAGCCAGAAAAGAAAGGTCAAAGATCCCAAATATTGACTTAGTCATTGCAGACTGTGCTGAATAATAAAATAAGAGTAAGAAAAAGCCCACTTATATGTCTCTGGGTTAATGGGGCCAAGCAGATAGTCCAATAAATAGTGTGAAACAGGGAATTTCTGGGTTTCCTTGTCCTACCATCTGAGGGGAGGTTCAAAAGAAGATCCAGAGGCAGTCTAAGTGCAGTCCTAAAGTCAAAGAAAGTGAAATTAGATGAGAACCACTATGTTGAAGCAAAAATCACTGGATTTGGAATCATAATTCATGGGTTCAAATCCAGACTATGCCACTTACTAATTGTTCAGCTTTTACTTGAACGTTCTAGATGGTTGCAATGAAAGAAAGCATAATAATTTAAATAAAATTATTTCATTCCAAGTTGGAGACAAAGCATGAAGGACTTGATTGATCTCTCAGTCATGTTTCTACTACCTTAAATGTTGAGATCTTTATCTTAACTACCTTTCAAGTCACATCACATCCCAGTGACACCAAAAAGGTTGTCTTTTTTTTTTTTTTAAACAAAGTTTCACTCTTGTCCCAGGCTGCAGTGCAATGTTGTGATCACGGCTCACTGCAACTTCCACCTCCTCCCAGGGTCAGGCAATTCTCCTGTCTTAGTCTCCCAAGTAGCTGAGACTACAGGCATGCACCACCATGCTTGGCTAATTTTGTATTTTTAGCAGAGATGAGTTTCACCATGTAGGCCAGGCTGGTCTCAAACTCCTGACCTCAGGTGATCCAGCCACTTCGGCCTTCAAAGATGCTGGGATTACAGGCTGAGCCACCACGCCTGACCAGAAATTTCTCTTAAAAGTTATTTTCCTTCATTAGACCCACAGAGCATTTTTTGGGGGCTCTTCTTAGAGAATTTGCCTTATCTATTGTTAAAACTATTTTTGTTCTTATCTCCTCCAAATTTAAAAATAATTAAAGACAGGGGTTAGATTTTACAATCCTTCATCAACCACAGAACCTAGCAGAGTGACCTGACCTTTTAGAATTAGCATCTAGGTAAGAATAACCTAGAGAATGGAAGAGTTATTTTTGTATCCAGTAGGAGGTCAGATGATGTAACTGAATCTTCACTTCAACCCTATGACGTTAGCACTGTGATCCCCATTTTACAGCAGAGAATCTGTGTCTCAGAGAGGTCCCCCAGGGTGCCCCAGATCAAGCAGCTGGTAAGTGGACAAGCAGGCATCCAGCTCATACCTTGGACTTCAAAGTCCAAGGTCTTTCTAGCTCATAACCAAAGAGTTAAGTTATCAAACAAAGTTTTCCAGAAAGATAGACTACATGGCTCCCAGGGAATGTCTTCTGAATTATAAGTCCCCTAATGCAAAGGTGTTTCTTTTTCTTTCTTTCTTTTTTTTTTTTTTTGAGATGGAGTTTCGCTCTTGTTGCCCAGTCTGTACTGCAATAGCGAGATCTCGGCTCACTGCATCCTCTGCCTCCAAGGTTTAAGCCATTATCCTGCCTCTGCCTCACTAGTAGCTGGGATTACAGGCATGCGTCACCACACCTGGCTAATTTTTGTATTTTTAGTAGAGATGGGGTTTCACCATGTTGGCCAGGCTGGGCTTGAATTCCTGACTCAGGTGATCCACCTGCCTTGGCCTCCCAAACTGCTGGGATTACAGGTGTGAGCCACTGTGCCCGACCAGGCATGTTTCTTTTGCCTTTTTGAGTCCCACTCATTTGAGGCCATTGCTTTTGGCCCCAAGAAGAAATCAGTGCATACCTATTGTTTCCACTTCATCTCCCTGTCAATCACCAGGGACACCTGACTGACTCGGTTGTTGTCCAGCACCAGTGACATCCACATTTTCCTCCTGCATACCTACCTGTGTCTTTCTCCGAGGAGAAAGGATTTGGATCAGTGGAAAGATCATGGACTCTGGCATCAGAAGACCTGGATTAGAGTTCTGACTACATGACTATGGTCATGTTAATCATCTCCTTTAATTCATATCTCAATAAAATGGGTAGTTAAAACAATGTCATTTTGAGACAATTTTGAGGAATAAATGATAGCATATTAATTTCCTGGCACATAGTAGATAGACAATACATATTCCTTATCTCTGATTTTTTCCTGGGCAACCACTGCTAGTGTCAACTCCAAAACTGCTCTCTTAGTATTTTCAGCCCGGCCTACATTCCACAGGTAAAATTCTCACTTTATCTCTTGCCTACAAAGATGTGTTGGTGGTTCAAGGCCCCAGTTTTTGGGCTCACAGTGTTCTCTAGACAAAAAGGAATGTACCTGGAGCATAGTTATACCTCATTCATGGATCCCAGCTCACCAGGAAGCTGTCAATTGGCAAGGATTTAGGTGGCGAATGGCTGGTTATTAATGGAAAGCTTGAAATTAGAATAAGTGAATATGATTTGACAGCACACTTGTGAAAAGTTATGAAGCCTTGTCTAGAGGATGCTCAAGGAAAAGGAGACTTGGCCAAGTACACTCAGGAAGAAGTTATTTTGCACTTGATTTCTAGCTGTCACTTATAACCTGTTTAATTCAGGGAAAGTTGCTAACTTCTTTAAGCTTCCATTTCCTATAACAGAGGACAGGATTCATAAATCCTACATCAACACTCTTGGTAGGACTAAAGGGAATTGTAGGAAGTGAACGCCCCTGGCCTGGGGTCTAACATAAAATAAACCCTCAATATCTGTTATATTCAAGTCCTCTCAAACATACCTATGCTTTAAATGCTCTATTTTGCCCCAAAGTTCTAAAAACAAAATATAGAGCTACAATGTTGCCAAGAAGATAATGATTGGAAGGCAGTATAACATAGAGGTTAAAATCATAGACTTTGATTTTAAACAGTCTGAATTTGAATCTTGAATCTACTGTTACTATATGACATTGGATAATTTACTTATTCCCTCTCTGTCTCAATTTACAAAATGGGAATAATCATAGTACTCATTTTATAAGAGTGTTAACAGGATGAAAAGAGAAAAAAACGAGAATACCAGGCACATCATAATTCCCTAGTAAATGTTAACTACCATTATCTCAGGAATATATTTATATTTTGCCAGCCATCTGATAAATTAAATATTAAATGTATTACTGAAATAGGCAATGAAAAATATTTTATTTCTGAGCAATTTTATATTTTTAATAAGTAAAAAAGGAGGGAGAAAAAAATTAGTTTTTATACCATAAAATATTCATTAGGAAAAAATAGCATCACAAATGTCATTTTTTACTTTATTCTATAATTCTGTAGTACTGAAATTGTTTAGCTAGGCTCAAAAACTGAATTACTAGAAAAACAGACTGACAAACCCATTCATGATTTTTATCTTAAGAATCAATACTATTTTGAAAAACTACCTATCTGAATTTATTAGAAACAAATAAATAAATTACACACTCATCCAAATACTTCTTAAAAACCCATGTAACTAAAGAAACTGTAACAACTTACTGAATTTGTTTTATGGACCTGATTGGTTAGTTGCCAAATATCACCAATAGACCAGGGTAAAACAACAAATTTGAGAACCTAATTTTCACCTTCTTTACGTAGGTAAATGTATAAAGTTTACATGGATAGTTACTTGACCTACATGGATAATCATATGAAATCAAGACATTTTTAATCTCTGTAAAGTAAAACAGGATCAAAATACAAAATGGTTCAATAAATATGTAGCTAAGTTTATAGGTGTCTGGTTAAAGGTACCACCAATTCACCTGAATTTTTCAGGCCAGAAACATGGAGCTCAGTTGTTGTACCTCCTAAAAGAGCTCCTTCCAAATACAGTCAGAGACAGAAAAGCAGGGGATAGAACTATTACTTTGAGCTAGTGCAGTGTGTCTTATACTTTCATGACTCAATTCTGATGCCTCTTACGAGTATAGAGCTGATGACTGCGATTTGTCAGCAGTCTTGGTTCTCAAGCCACTTTACCTCTCAATGTACTCTGTCTAAAATATGACATGTATTTCTTCAACAATTTTACTTCAGTACAAATTGGCCAATCATTAAATCACTATTGATCTCTACTGAATTGTTTTGCTTCATCTGGTTAAAAGTGTAACTCCAAAGACATTTAGTTAAATGTCATTTTATTTTAAAAATGAAAAATATGTTTAGTTTCAAATTTTTAAACAATGGCTATTTTATCAATATCTATTATAGGAAGTAGGAAAATCAGAAAAAAATTAACTAAGTGATCTCATTAAAAATAACTTTAAAGATTTAGCTCACTGATCATGATTCAAGATCTCATTCTCATCTGCAGCACATGGACTCTATTATCTCTCTAGAGCAGAGGTCAGCAAGCTTTTTCCATACAGGGCTGGGTAGTATTTTAGGAGTGTGGGACACACAATCTCTGAAACAACTCCTCAAATTATGCTGTCGTAGTCAAGGGCAGCCACAGACAGTACATAAACAAATAAGCATGACTACGTTCCAATAAAACTCTATTTGTGGACAATGAAATTAGGATTTCACATAGTTTTTCACATATCACAAAATATCATTCTTCTGGTTGGGTGCGGTGGCTCATACCTGTAATCCCAGCACTTTGGGAGGCCGAGGTGGGTGGATCATGAAGTCAGGAGTTCGAGACCAGCCTGGCCAACACAGTGAAACCCCCATCTCTACTAAAGATACAAAAAAATTAGCCAGGCATGGTGGTGGGCACCTGTAATCCCAGCTACTCGGGAGGCTGAGGCAGAAGAATCACTTGAACCCAGGAGGCGGAGGTTGTAGTGAGGCTGAGATCACGCCATTGCACTCTAGCCTTGGCGGCAAAGTGAGACTCCCTTTCAAAACAACAAAAAAATCATTCTTTTGACATTTTTCAGCCATATAAAAATATAAAACTCTTTCTTAGATAATAAGCCATATAAAAACAGGAGACAGGCCAGATCTGGCTTGGTTGCTGTAGTTTGCAGAGCCCAGCCCACTCTAGCCATAGCATAGGAATGACACCTCCATTACAGGCTATTTCCTAATGAGACAGCGAGAGGGCCCATGCTCACTAAGGACCTGATTAGATTCCCTCAATGACATTCTCAGCCAAATCCAAGTTCGTTATGTAATCTTTGTCATCTTTTTCCTCCAAAGATATTTTTAATAACGCTTTTTAAATGGTATAAAGATATCTGAGAATTAAAAATGTATACAAAGACCAAAGTAATGCATTCAAAAGAAGAAGAGTTGAATGTCTCCATCACTATTTGCATCTTTTTCTCATTCATTCATTCCTGTGACAAAAGTTTGCATTGCCTACTACACACATAGTACCTTGAGAAGGGCCAAGGATGCAGAGATGAATAAGACATAGCCCTTCCCCTGAAAGAGTCCAGGGTCTTAGCAGGAGAGACACAAGTAAACAGGATTCCATCATACTATGCCGTGTGCTCGACTACAGGAATTCTCAGACTGCCTCCAGAGGACCCAGATCAAATGGCCAACCGTTGCCTGTGTGTCAAAGGCTTCTTGAGTGTTCTAAGTTTCAAAGACTGAGTAAGAGTTTTCCTTTTTAAAAAAAATTTATTTATTATGGCCGGGTGCGGTGGCTCACGCCTATAATCCCAGCACTTTGGGAGGCCGAGACGGGTGGATCACAAGGTCAGGAGATCGAGAACATGCTGGTCAACATGGTGAAACCCCGTCTCTACTAAAAATACAAAAATTAACTGGGCATGGTGGCGCACGCCTGTAGTCCCAGCTACTCGGGAGGCTGAGGCAGGAGAATTGCTTGAACCCAGGAGACGGAGGTTGCGGTGAGCCGAGATCGCGCCATTGCACTTCAGCCTGGGTAACAAGAGTGAAACTTCGTCTCAAAAAAAAAAAAAAATTATTTATTATACTTTAAGTTCTGGGATACATATGCAGAACGTGCAGATTTGTTACACAGGTATACTGTGCCATGGTGGTTTGCTGCACCCATCAACCCGTCATCTAGGCTTTAAGTCCCACACGCATTAGGTATATCACCCCGACAAGCCATGGTGTGTGATATTCACCTCCCTGTGTCCATGTGTTGATTGCTCATCTCCCACTTATGAGTGAGAACATACGGTGTCTGGTTTTCTCTTCCTAGTTTGCTGAGAATAATGGTTTCCAGCTTCATCTATATTCCTGAAAAGGGGGATGACCTCAAGTAATGAGTAGGAGTTTTCTAGAGAAAGAGGAAACCATATCAGCATAAGCAAAATCAACTGTCAAAAGCCCTTGGCTAATAAGCCAGACACAAGTTCCTAATTTAAACTTTCTTATACATTTATTTGAAGTAGTTTGTAAAATCTTCCACACTTCCCTGAAATTTGGACCTCAGGATGTTGGTGGATTGAGAAGATTAATAAGGGATAACAAAGAGAATACTTTGTGTATGTCTTTGGAAAGGCCAATGTTTAAAACTTGCAGCACTTTCAGTGAAAGTAAATACTCAGTCATCCAAAAGTGCTCATAGCTTAGAAGTTTTGTTTTGTTTTGTTTTGTTTTTTAGTTTATACTGTTATTTCTGATTATACCTATGTGGCGATGCCATATAATTCCTCTTCTGTCTCAGTGTTTTAAACCTTTTCAATGCTTGTAGACTATTATTATGACTCCTGTGACTCATTTCCAAGCAAAGCTAGACATTCTTTGCTACTTTAATCTTTCTTCATAAATTATTTCCATTGTTCCATTAATAATTTGTATTGCCTGTTTTCTCTTCACTGGGTCTTTTCTTTAATTTACTAAATGTGTCTCTTAATGAGGGGTCCACAGCTGAGCCACTGAAATATCAATTGCAAAAACAGAGAATGAGTTTCCCTCCTATCTGTTTTGGGAATAAATCTAGTTTGTCCTGACTGCCGAATCAGAGAATGAGTGAGTTTGCTTCCTAGGCGTTTTTAGAATAAATCTAGTTGGTCTTAACTGCTATTTTCTAAATATTCTTTTTCTCAAATTGAATTTCTGAAAAGTATCTGGCACTGGTTATCTTTTTGTTCCTTAAATAAAATTTATTTGAGTTTAGGATTTCTGCTTTTGTTTTTCAAATTCTAAGTCATCTAAAAGGTTATGCTCATTTTTTTCTTTTCTACTGGGCTTTGTCCTTTTCTATTTGGTAAATACAAATTATTTTCTGGTACTCTGAACACTGCTGAAATGATTTGGCTGTTTTTATTTAATGAAAATGTTAGCTTAAATGTGATCCTAAATACTTTTTTTTTGTTTCATCTATTGATTATGGCACTAATTAATTTTAGATGGTCAGCTACAGCCTTTGAAAAATGAACAAAATAATATTTTTCTGAGTCCTCCAAGAATGTCATGGAGCCTTATAAACTAATTAGCAATAAATATTAGGAATGAATCTAGAATAGCCATGTTCCATTGTGTTTAAAGTTTGTGGCTGAGAATCTATGCTTTCTCCACACATAACTGATTACTTATGCTACTTCCCTTCACAATATTGGGGGTGAAAGCACTAACCACAAACTGAAGGAGTGGTGAAGTGACGCAGGAGCCACCCCCAGGGCCAGGGCCCATACACAGGCTAGTCTTAGGGCTTTCCTTATATCTGACAAACAAGAAAATTATATCTATTTTGTTACTTCTATAGGAGTCCATTGTAGATGTCAAATAACATTTGTTAGCTCTAAATTACTTCCCACAATATAATGAAGCACACATTGAGAGTTCATTAAACCTGTACAGATGGTGTCTGTCCACACCAATTGGGAAAATTTATAAAAATGATTCCAAATCATATATAATGAAAAAATAACAAACAGTTCTTATGAAAAGTGTGGAGAAAGAGGAAGTTAAAAATTGGGGGGTGAAAATGTTGATAAAAATTTTGAAATGCTTGTGGCTTTTGCAGAAACTATTAAGACTAGGTCAAGTTAAATAATGTTGAGGGGTATCTGAGTTGTTAGTTTGGCTGAGAGGATTTTGTCTTTGGGGGTCAAATTTCTAGATTTTTTTCATTTATCACTTATGCAACCTAATAAAAATCAGATGACAAGTAATAGAAAACTGGAAATATTAGGCACGAATTACCAATAAACTAAAGAACATCAGTGTGGTCTATGTAGAACATTTGACTTTTCATTTTCAGTTTTTAGAACAGAAACAAAATGGCTTATTATTATGGATTATCTTAAGAATATCCTCATAGGTAGCTGAAAGAATTGACCTACCAGATAGGGTTAATTGTATTCTCCCTTTAAATGCTTGACAAAGTCTACCAAATACAACTTCAGTTACAGTATAATTTATGCCAAACTGTTCTTTCAATAGTTAATTAGCAGGTTCAGACACTTTTTATGTCCATCATCATAGAAAAGAATGCATTTCTTCTTCTTTGAACTATAATAAGTAACTCAACCCTGAGTGATTGCTCAAAGATACAAACCTGTAAAACACATGGCAGGTCAAGTTCCAGCTCTCCTGTAGAGCCTTTTTTTTTTTTTAATTGTACTTCAGGTTCTGGGGTACCTGTGCAGATCACACAGGGTTGTTGCATAGGTGCATACATAATACGGTGGTTTGCTGCCTCTATTCCCCCTTCATCTATATCCAGCATTTCTCCCCACGTTATCCCTCCCCACCCCCTGCTGTCCCTCCCCTAGCCCCCACAGCTGATCTGAGTGTGTGATGCTCCTCTCCCTGAGTCCATGTGTTCTCACTGTTCAATACCCACTTATGAGTGAGAACGTGTGGTGTTTGGTTTTCTGTTCTTGCTGAGAATGATGGTTTCCAGACTCATCCAAGTCCCTACAAAGGACATGAACTCTTTGTTTCTCATGGCTGCGTAGTATTTCATGGTGTATATGTGCCACGTTTTCCTTGTCCAGTCTATCATTGTTGGGCATTTGGGTTGGTTCCAGGTCTTTGCTATTGTACACAGTGCCTCAACGAACATACATGTGCATGTGTCTTTATAAGAGAACAATTTCGAATCCTTTGGGTATATAACCAGTAATGGGATTTTTTTTTGAGATGGAGTTTCGCTCTTGTCACCTAGGCTGGAGTGCAATGGTGTGATCTCGGCTCACTGCAATCTCTGCCTCCTGGGTTCAAGCAATTCTCCTGCCTCAGCCTCCCAAGTAGCTGGGATTACAGGCACTCACCACCATGCCCAGCTAATTTTAATATTTTAGTAGAGATGGGGTTTCACCATGTTGGCCAGGCTGGTCTCAAACTCCTGACCTCAGGTGATCCACCAGCCTCAGCCTCCCAGTCTTGTAGAGTCTTTAGCCAACCCTCTCAACATGACTCTTTGGAGCCCCTTCTATGGTAACATAATTACCTTAAGGACAGAAGAACATATGGCCGGGCGCAGTAGCTCACATCTGTAATCCCAGCACTTTGGAAAGCTGAGGTGGGTGGATCTCCTGAGGTTGGGAGTTGAGACCAGCCTGGCCAACATGGCAAAACCCTGTCTCTACTAAAAAAAAAATACAAAAATTATCCCCTCGTGGTGGTGGGCACCTGTAATCTCAGGTACTTGGGAGGCTGAGGTGGGAGAATTGCTTGAACCTGGGAAGCAGAGGTTGCAGTGAGATGAGATCATACTACTGCACTCCAGCCTAGGTGACAGAGCAAGACTCCATCTCAAAAAAGAAAGAGAGCCGGGCGCGGTGGCTCACGCCTGTAATCCCAGCATTTTGGGAGGCCGAGGCGGGTGGATCATGAGGTCAAGAGATTGAGACCATCCTGGTCAACATGGTGAAACCCTGTCTCTACTAAAAATACAAAAAATTAGCTGGGCACAGTGGCGCGTGCCTGTAATCCCAGCTACTCAGGAGGCTGAGGCAGGAGAATTGCCTGAACCCAGGAGGCGAAGGTTGCGGTGAGCCGAGATCGCGCCATTGCACTCCAGCCTGGGTAACAAGAGCAAAATTCCATCTCTAAAAAAAAAAAGGAAAAGAAAAAAAAAGAACAAGAATATAGTACATTTTCAGGTAATTTACTCTGATCTTATCTAGTTACAGAATAAATGGGAAAAAAATGAGAATAATAGTAAAGTCAAATTTAATCTTAACTTATCCAAGGAAATTAAAACTGCACAAAACACCAATATTTATTGTAATCCTAGATGTTTATTCTAGCACCCTAGAGCTGCACCAGAGCCTTGTCCAGCTAGAAATCTACGATGTCAAGGGAAGTGAGAGGACATCGGGGATAGCAGTTCCTGAGCCAGTTCACCAGAACTCTCCATTCCCCAGAAAACCTCACAGGAAGTAACATCTTCCCTCACTATCCTGTGTGTCTTTTCAGTAGTACACAGGAACTTTCTGGAAACTAGTGTTTGCACTCCAACCATAAAGCCTGTCTTCAGAAAGGGAAGTGACAACTGTCAAGCATAGCACTAAGAATATCAACACCAATAAATGTAATCCCCGCCTTCCAAATCTACAGCCAGCAAGGGAGGAAACCAGGTCAACAAATCACAGCAAAAAAGCAGGATAGGAGTATTGATATGGGGGCATGCAGCTTCTAAGGGAGTACTCAGGGCCAGGTGGGGCATCAGAGAACCTGAAGAAGGTGACAACAGAAATCTGCCAGTGAAGAACAGAAGAGTGAGAGTGCAAAATGGGATACGGCAGCTGCCTGGGTAACTCAGAACTACTAGACCATAATAAGGTGAGACAGGCAGGAAGATTTGACTTGAACTTCTTGTTAATGGCTGGCAGATGCTGGGAATTTACTTTATCCCTCTGTGTCTCAGTTTTTTCTCTTGAAAAGTGGATAAGAAATGCAGGATGGATGTGAGAATTAAATGAGACAATACATGTGGGGATGCTTTATATACTATAAAGCATCAACAATTTTAGTTACTGCTTTTACTGGAACAGTTTCTCAGATGCCCCCTCACTTTGCCCTAGTTCCATCACATAGTGGCTAAAAGGCAATCCACAAACCACATGAAGAAAATGCTTGAGATAGAACAGCAGTAGATGACTAGCTCTGATGGACATTACGTTTGCATGTGTGACATTTTGTGTTTCCTCATTCAGGTTACGATATTTGAAAACAGGGATGGAGGCCTGGAGCCTGTCCCGTCCTCTTACTTTTGACATGGAAGAAGATACAGGGTTGCCTTCCCTGGGACCTAAGTGTGAACAGGTGGAAAGAGTACCATGAACTTGTTACAAGATGATGGTGACTTATTTACATCTGACATTCATGCTAGACTCCAGCACTTCCAAAACCTTCAGAGGAACATTTTGGATAGATGTGATCTTTCTGTTAGAAGAAAGTTGAAGAAAAGCTGGAGAGACTTACTTTAAAAATAAATAAATAAAGTTAAATGCATAGAAAGTAATACCCATGTCAAAAATGACAAGAAGTTGGATTATCATCCTAAAAGAGATAAACATAACATAAAATCAGGGCTCACCCTGTCTATCATGAGAAACTGCGCACTTGAAGCAGTTCTGTTTTCTGCTCTCAATGAAACTCAAGGTAAACTTTGTGCCCATAGAAGCCTTGGCATGTGCTATTTCCTTAACATGGAACGTCCCTCCTCTGTTCACTGTCAAGTTCCTACACTTCCTTCAAGGCCAAGTCTGTTGTCACCTTCTTTTTAACTAAACACCCCTTGATTTATACTGCCTTTATCTGGTTGTTCACACCCCTTCCTCCTATCTTTCATGTAGTAGATGCTCAGTAGGTGTCTGTTGAAGAAGCGGGCTGTGGAGGGTAAGAAATGTTTCTCCCTCTGCCACCACAGTAGGTATGCAGTGGGAGAAGAAAATGCTCCCAGAGAAGGAGGAAAGGAAAGTGCTGTCCCTTGAGGAAAACTAGGGGTAATGTGTATGAAGTGGCTGAAGACTTCTTGACCAACAGTTACATGTTTCTTTCTATGTTGTCTCAGCAAGGATGAACCATGAATCCCCAGAAATATTTGAAGGGTCTTAGGTTTTCTTAGGTGGTGTGGCAAAAAGGTAAAAAATTAAGTACAACACAATTTTATTTCATAAAAATTTAAAAAATAATGAAATAAATGGGGAAGTTAGGAGGAATATGGTAAACTGCTGAAACCAAACAAATAATTATTCTCTACTTTTGGGGCTAATGGAGTGTTTTCTTAAGATAAAAATATTACATAATATAAAATCATAGCCTGTAACTTTTACTTTAATGGAATTCATATAATTTTACTGGAAAATTCACTTGCTACTGATTATTTGAAATTAAATGTTTCAAGTTCTATAAGAATATTTTCATGCACTAATATTTATTTTCATATTTGATTTTCTTTTCAGCCTTCTCTGATTTCCAGATTTTCATGGAAACTTCCCAGGTATATTCATTTGATGTTTTCTAATCCAATCAAGCAAAATACTACAACTAAAAACAGAAGAAAATCTCTACACGCTTTTCTTTTTTTGGAGACAGGGTCTCACTCTGTTGCCCAAAGCTGTTGCTGTCTCGGCTCACTGCAACCTCAGCCTCCTAGGCTCAAGTGATCTGCCTGCCTCAGCCTCCTGAGTAGCTGGGACCACAGACATGGGCTATCATCCCCAGAGATTTTTTATTTTTGTATATTTGGTGGAGGCAGGATTTTGCCATGTTGCCCAGGCTGGCCTTCAACTCCTGAGCTGAAGCAATCCACCCACCTCAGCCTCTCAAAGTGCAGGGATTACAGGTGTGAGCCACCGCACCTGGCCTCTGCACGCTTTTCATCTTTTTTTTTTCTTTTCTAAACTCTTCATTGTGTTTTTGTACCATATTTCATGGCAAAATTCAGGGCAATCTAATGAAGGGTATGGGCTGAAAAAAGAGGATGCCTTTGACTTTTCTAAATTGAACCTGATACACCTTCAATAGTCTAGCTGTTATCCTTCCCTCAACGAGCCCAGCAGTATAGCATTTAACCCTATCCTCACTGGCCCCACTCTGCTTTCATTTCAGCCTCTTATCAACTTCTCTGTATCTTACCATAATCACTGCTCTGGAGACCTTCTTCTCTGGGATTTCATTTCTTTTATGTCATTGCTATTTTGTGTCATTTTGTGCCATCCCCATTTCTCTCCTTTTGACCTCCTTCCTGCTGCTCTGTAGCAGTGAGTCTTTAGCAGGCATTTGTACATTATGGTCCTAACATAAGGTGGGCAATTGAACAGAACTTGGCCAACTCCCTTTCCTGGGAACCTAGAATAGGTCCAAGACAGTTGGTTCTTCTTAGTGTGGCTACACTGGTCACACATAAACTCCAAAGCAATAGGGTGGCCATGTTTTCCACCATGTGAACCCAAGGCCAGGGTCACCTGCTCTACAGAGCGGGCAGGATGAAGAGGAGCTATCTTGGGTGGTCTTCCAAAGCATCCTTCCCTCAGTCCCACATGCCTTTCTGCCATTGGCAGCAGTGAGATGACCCTGGATTTCCCTTTTTGGACTTACGTTTACTTGCCTATTTCTATCATTTATAACCAAAAGAGTCTTTACTGATAAGTGCACATTCATAAAAAGCAAAGTTTTATTTTTGAGGGTGTTGCAAAATCTAAATAAAGCTAGCTGAACATCATAAAAGTTAGAAAATAAGGAATAAAGAGCATTATGACTCAGTCCATTTTGTGAAATTACCTGGTGTCCTAGAAAAATCCAGGCTGAGGAAATTTATTTGGATAAAGTATTGAATGTTTGGGACAGAGTAGAAATTGAGACAGAAAAATGCAGGAGAAAGCCAGTATCTCAGTGGCAGGCAATTTATTTCTTCCACCTGTCGCACAATTACTCCTACATCTCCTACCTCCTGCTTCTGTCAGTCAGTGGGTCCTTCTGATAACCAAGTAGATAAAATTATGGAAAGTGTCTCTGTGGTAGAAGTGGAGGCAGAAGTATGGGAGAAGGTGGCAAAAAAAAATGGCTGCCAATTTCAGAAAAAAATTATTGCCTGTAATGATACAAGTGACACTAAGTGGCAGACTGGCTGGAACACACAGGTAAGTCACTGAATGAACTAAAAGTATTGGGAAATGTGTGAGCAAACAGGAGGATCTTGGTATTACAATTATTACCTAACTGTTCCAAACTCACAAACCACAGGTCAGCCTTTTAAACTGACTGTGGACACAGTATTCAGGAAAAAGTTAGATTTAATTTTTAAAATGTTTCTTATTTGTTAATCATGTTAAAAAGAGCCTTGTTATTTAGTAAGCTATTTAACATCCAATAAAATAATTCTAAGCATTTTGCAAATTGATCATTAGAATCCCTCCTCCTCTGTGTCTATCATGGCAATGAAGCATATACTAGATGTTGGATAACTGTGGTATAAAATTAGTTCGTTGGGCAAGAACAAGTTACAGCATACGGCAGCATGGGTTCTTACAAAATGACTAGCAATTATAACCAATTAATCTCAATTGCCTTATTAATGCTAACCAGAATGTTTAAAAAGGAAATATAAAATCAATAATGACATGAATGCATATATTTACATTTTCATTCATAGTTTTGTTACAAAAATTAATCCACCTGATGGAAATGCAGGCAAGAAAACTAACACTACCCTAAAATAAATAAAACATGATCAAAGAGGATTTCTTTTACTTTTTAAGAAATGACTATTTACCTCTTTCTGATTATGAAAAACAAATTTAAAACAATCAGGAAACCTATGGCATACAACAGATAATTTAAATTACCTAAATTATACCTCTATTAATTGATAACATTTCTAAGTTTATCTTTTCAGACTTTTTTTCTGCAGTCTATTCATTTGAAGACCAGAGGGATAGACACAACTTGGGAGTTTGTTAGAAATGATGAATCTCAGTCTGCACTCAGACCTACTGAACCAGAGCATGCATTTTAATGAGATTCTGCAAGTGATCTGATGTACACTAAAGTCAAGAAACACTACACTAGGTAGTCTTTCAGTCTTGCCAAAATGTTGAACCAGTTTTTAAGAACAGTTTTATTAAAATATAATTCACATACTATGCAATTTATTCTTTTAAAGTATACAAATTAGTGTTTTTTAGTATAGTCACAGAAGTGTATAGTCATTGCTTCTATATAATTTTAGAACCTTGTCATCAGCCTCCCAAGAAATCCATCCCATTCACAGTCATTTCCCCCTCCTCCTACCCTCAACCCCCAGGCAATCATTAACTCATCTTCTGTCTCTAAGATGGACCTAGAAGCCATTATCCTAAGAAAACTAACACAATAACAGAAAACCAAATACCACATGTTCTCACTTATAAGTGGGAGCTAAACACTGAGTACACATGGAAACAAAGAAGGGAATAAAAGACACTGGAGCCTGCTTGAGGGTGGAGGGTGGGAGGAGGAGGAGGAATGAAAAACTACCTATCAGGTACTATGCTTATTAGCTGGATGATGAAATAATCTGCACACCAAACCCCATCACACACAATTTACCTATATGGTAAACCTGCACATGTACCTCTAAACCTAAAAGTTAAAAAAATTTCTCTGTCTTTCAATAGTTTGACTATAATGTATGTAGGTGTGGATTTCTGAGTTTATCCTACTTAGAATTCATTGAGCTTGTTGAATGTCTAGATAGATGTTTTTCATTAAATTTAGGACATTTTTGGCCAAAATTTCTTCAAGTTTTCTTGCTGCCCTTTCTCTCTACCTGCACACCTCTCATTCAGGGATTACCATTATGCGTATATTGGTATGCTTGATGACATCCAAGGTCTCTGCGACTTTGATAATTTCTATTTATTCTTTTTTCTTTCTGTTTTACAGACTAAACAATTCTGATTGAAATTCCTCCAGTTTGGCTGGTTCGTTCTTCTGTCAGCTCATATTTGCTTTTGATCCCCTATACTATTTTTATTTCAGTTATTGAACTTTTTTAATTTAATTTTTTATTTTTGAGACAGAGTTTCACTCTTGTTGCCCAGGCTGGAGTGCAATGGCATGATCTTGGCTCACTGCAACCTCCACCTCTCGAGTTCAAGTGATTCTCCTGCCTCAGCCTCCTGAGTAGCTGGGATTACAGGTACCTGTCACCATGTCCAGCTAATTTTTTGTATTTTTAGTAGAGATGGGGTTTTACCATGTTGGCCAGGCTGGTCTAAAATTCCTGACCTCATGTGATTCATCCACCTCCGCCTCCCAAAGTGTTGGGATTACAGGTGTGAGCCACCACGTCCAGCTGTGTATTTTTCAATTCTATACTTTTTATTGCATTTTAAAAATAATCGTTATGTTTGTTGATGTCCTCTATTTGCTGAGACATCATTTTTATATTTCTCTTCAGTTCTTTAGACATGGTTTCCTTTAGTTCTTTGAACATATTTGTAATGGCTGATTTAAAGTCTTTGTCTAATAGATCCAACATCTTGGCTTCCTCTGGCTGGCAGCTTTGAAAATCAGGTCCTCCTCCACCCCCACTCCCACCCAGGGTTTTTAGTTGGTGCGCTTTTGTATTTTTGTTGTTCTTATTTAGTGGCTTTCATGAAATAATCTGCATTCTAGGTAATTTGCAGCCATGGAAATCTCTTTGAACTTAAAGGTCAGCTAATGACTGGACAAAAATTTTCTTAACTCTCTTGAATCAATGGTCTCCCATTCTTTGTCAAGAGGTTCTACATGTATATCAAGGCACATTTGCACAGTTTACAACTCTGCCTTAGTGCTCTTACTTCCTGCTTGTGGAGAGATTCAAGGTCAGACAGAGGTGAGAAATTAGGGTATTTTCTGGTGTCTCCTGGGCAAGATCACAGCCTTGAATACACATGTGACTTTCTAGATCCTTAGGGATATGGAAGAACTTTCTAAAACCCCTATGGACATCTTGCTCTTCACATCTTCCTTTTAGGTTTTTAGCCAGGATCTTTTAGCCAGGCTCTTGTTTGCCCCAGTTGTTATTATAGTCTCAGGCAACTGTGGTATTAAGCAATCACCAATGACAGTCTTCAACAAACTCCCTAGGTCTAGTGTTTTTCCTGCAGAATGAGCTCCAAGTCAGGTCAGATAATGACAATTCCCTATGAATGGAGCTTTTCAGGGAACTGTGAAATATGTCAAATAATGACAATGCCCTGGGAATAGGACTTTTTGAAAAATTCCAAACCTGTTATGTCCACTCCAGTGGCTGTTAGACTGCTGTTTTTTGGTTGGTCTACAATTACCATCATTTGTGAGTCAGCTAGTATTCAAGGCTACCATGGAGCTGGGGGAGGAGGATGGGAATAGGACAAGTAAAAATGCCACAAAGCTCACTGTTCTTATCAATATTTCTTGAATAAATGCTCCTTACATTTTTGTAAGCCTTTGGTTAATTTCTAGAGCTCTCAAAAAATGGATTTTGATGAGTTTTTTACCAATGTTTTCTTTGCTTTTATGGAGGAGCAATTATTGCAAGCCCTTTCTCCACCATTCTGGAAGTGCTTCCTTTTTCCAGACCTTTAAAAATAAGTATTAAAAACACATTTCTACATTAAAAGAAGAAAATGTGACATTTGATGCATTCATTTTCTATTTAGAACCATTTATAGTCCACACCTTATAAAATAGATAAGAAAGTGCAGTTACCTTAATTCATTCTAGCATTAAAGTAAAACTCATTCTATTTCTTGAATGAATCAATGAGTAAACTGCCACATGAATGACTGAATGAATGATTGAGTCAATGCATGCATAAATGATGAATATCTATGCTCTCAGAGAACTCAGGTGTCACTAAGAGAGACAGATTGCCTCTCTAGAAGGCATCTTGGTATGTAGCCAATCATTATCTTGGTGATTTTACTCTGGTGCCAAGTCCAGCCTTCAGCTTTGCGGCCTCAGCTTAAAACCAGTCTGTCAGCACATAAATGGGGCCACATCTTTGGGATAGCTTCTCATTAACCCCACTCATAGAGACCAGAATTCCAAATATTGATTTACAATAAGAATTATAAATGCCACGAGGACCATAATAAGTGTATCGACAAGACTAGTGCATTTTATCCCTGAAGGTAATCTACAAGGGAAGACAAGTCCTTTTAAGAAGTTTACAGGATGGGCAGAGAAACAAGATAATAAGAATTGTTATAAAATTCAAATGTTTAATGGCATTGGGCTACCAAGTCCTGATAAACTATTCAGATCTTAACTTCTGCTTTGTTCCTTTTGATTTAGGACACTAGATATAATGAAATGCTGGGATTACAGGCATGAGTCATCACACCAGGTTCTCAAATGGGCCATTCCAGCTGGGAGAGTAAAGACCAGAGGACAACTTCTTTGGATTGGGAAATCCATAGGATTCCTTACTGTAAAATATAACTAAGATTTAATTTCCTGACTGCTCCTTACCTTTCTGATGCCAAAAACTTCCTTCTTCTAGGCAAGATTTGGATGGTTCTTGTCTAAGCCCTCCTTGCTGATTTCTCTATTAATATGTCACATTTCTGGACAGTCCCTCTTTTGACATATTCATTCTTCAGTCATACTTTTGTTTCATCCAAGCCAGGTGCTCTGATCCAAGCTCTTGGTGGCATCTTGGTTTTACTGCCACTTCTTGCCTGTATCACCTAGGTTTCTCTTTTTAAATATCTACATCCAACAGGTTCCATGGCATTTTGTATCAATATAATTGTCTAAAAAGATAACTAATTCTTCTCTTTTCCCTTTACTGTCTGTCTAGTCTTCTATCTTTCTTTAATTCTGAAGCCTTTTATTTAATCTCTCAATTTTTGGAATTGTTTTCTAACGTGCTTACTTGCTAGCTCTTACAGTTCTCCCACACTCAACATCCACAGTAGATGGTGTTATTTAACATCCTTTGTCATCATTATTGTCCCCTGTTTAACTTATTCTCTCCACCTATCCTGCTCCAATTTTTCAAAGTTTCCCTCATTTCTATTTCTCCCATCTTACAGGTTGCAGGTAGAAAAGGTAAAACCAAGCAGCTAATAGGCAGGTACACTAAACCTCCAGAATTCACAACATGTTCTCTTGAGAGCTGAGGGAAGGCCACTGCTAGAGGTCAGACAACTGATTACATGCTCTAAAATAATTCCACAAGGCATATAAGAAGCGACATCCATTGACATTCAAGATTCAAAATTAACCTTTAATGAGAATTCATAAGACCTTCTTCACTTCCCCCTAACAATAAGACAAAGGAAGAAAAAAGCACCATGGCTTTCTTATTAATTTGCAGTTTTTAAAAAAATGACAAGCAATTCCTACAATCTTACCTTTAAATTTTAAATACTGTTAAAACAGAGTAGCAAACTTACAAGGTACTTACTAAGAGCAGTATTTTTCCCTCTAGAAATCAAATGAATTAAAAATGTTGCTCCTTAGGAGAAAAGACCATCTCCTTCCTAGCATCACCTTGAAAGAGAAGCCAGGTGTTGCGTTCAATCTGTAAATGCTAATGAAATGCTAATATCTCAGGACAAAACTTGTTAAACTGAAGATCTTGAAGTGCTGCCCTATTTGAACATCTGGTTAAAGGAAGTATGCTGGCACGAGCCAATTACTGTGTAGCTTGTTAAAAATCAAGTTTAATGATTATTAACAAGGCAAGCCTGTATTTAACCAAAGTAGGAGGTCGCTAATTTGTGAGAGGCACTGATAGTCCTTGTGGCCCAAAGCCCTACCTATAGTTCGTACTTATGGTACCTGAAACCTCCACATCAGAGTCACTGTGCTAGGAAGATGTCTCCTTTAGAACTAATAATAAAACATGCATAATTCACAGCAAGAGAGATGGGGGAGCTAAAGGCATAGGAATTAAACAACTAGGGAATTGTACACATACAATTCTGACAAAAATCTCCTGAGGTGTCACTGTTAGATGAGAAGGCATTATGGCATGGTGGTCAGAAACATGAGCTACAGAAATAGACTACCTGGACCTGAGCCTGGCTCTGTCATGTTTTAGTGCCTCACTGTGCCTCAGTTTATTCACCTGCAAATGGGGGCAAATAAGTGTACTTCTCTCTCAGGACCTACTGTGAACAGTAAAGTTAGTTAAAGGCCTTTAAGAGTGACTGGCATGTAACAAGTATGCAATAGGCATTTTGATTATTATTTTGCAGATGAGAAAACTGAGCCATAAAGAAGAGAAGTAACCTGCTGACTAATCATACAGCAGGTGAGTCCCAGAGTCCTGAAAAGTAATCAAGGCCATCTGGCTCTAAAGCCCAGCTATGTACCTTGCACACCATCTCAGCACAATAAGATCATTAAAAAAATCTGACAAATTTTTACATTTCGTTATGGGATTGGGACATATAGTTCAGTGGTACTCAAACTTGGCTGCACAAGTTCGAAACCCTGCTCAGGCCACATTCTAGAACAATTAAACCCAGTATCTTTGGAGATGGAATTTAGGCATCAATGGCTTGCAAGCCTCCCCAGGTGAGTCCAATGTGTAGCCACGCTTGAGGGTCACCAGACTAGTGGTTTTCAAACTTGAGCATGTATCAAAAAGCATCTGGAGAACTTGTTAAAGAGAAATTGATGAACCACATCCCCCAAGTTTCTGATTCAGTGACATGTATGTAGCCTGAGAATTTGCATTTCTAACAAAATTTCCTGGTGATGGAGATAGTGCTGGTCCAGAGGACATACTTTGAAAACCACTACCTTAGACATTCAAAAATTCCCTCTGCATCCACATCCCTGGATTGGTCTGAGAAGCCACAATATAGTAGGAGAATGATTGTATGGGGAGGTAAGGGACATCCAGATATCCCAAAATGGAATGTTAAGGGCACACAGAGGGAAGGGAAGCTAAATATACTCCTGTACATCTCACTGTTTTTCCTAAGGTTAATTCAAACGATGAATGGGAGTTTGCTTTTCTATGCTAATATTTGGCAGTTTTAAATCAAATTAGTGTCTCCCATCATTTCAATACTTGTGTTTCAGTAGAAGCAGCAATATTTCACCCAAAAGCAAGCTTTCAGTGAAAGAAATGGGATTTTTTTTTAAAGCCAAAATCAACTTACCAGTATTTATTTACAAAAATGTTTTTGTTAAAATGTAAATGGATGATTAGAGATTCATCAGGTAAATAATAAAAACAGAAGTCACAATCCTAAGTTGCCATTAGATTTTTTTTTTTTTTTTTTTTGAGACAGAGTCTTGTTTTGTCGCCAGGCGCCAGGCTGGAATACAGTGGGACAACCTCGGCTCACTGCAATCTCTGCCTCCTGGGTTCAAGCAATTCTCCTGCCTCAGCCTTCCGAGTAGCTAGGACTACAGGCACATGCCACCATGCCCAGCTAATTTTTGTATTTTTCAGTAGAGACGGGGTTTCACTATGTTGGCCAGAATGGTGTTGATCTCTTGACCTCGTGATCTGCCCGCCTCGGCCTCCCAAAGTGCTGGGATTACAGGCGTGAGGCACTGTGCCCGGCCAGGTGCCATTAGATTTTTAAGTTCCATGAAAGCAGGAACCACCTCTGTTTTACTCACAACTTTATATCCAGAACAAGTGCAGTGCCTGACACATAGTAAACATGTAACAACTGCGTGTGGGAGGAAGGAAGGAAAGAATCTGAACAGAATGTAAGGCAAAATAATAAACAGTGAAAGGGCATTATTTATATTAATAAAGGATATCATGTACAACAAAGACATAATAGTTTTGGAACTTTATGTATTGATTAGCACGACATGGAAATATGGAGAAGAAAATCTTTTCAGAACATAAAGCAAAAATACTAGAAGTTCAATAGTAGTAGGAGACCTCTTGAGTCACCCTGTTTAACGTCTGCTTAAATACACAGCATTCTGTTGAATTCTTGTTACTGAACTCGATCTGTAAATCTTGGTTAGTACACAGAGGAACAGCACCCACTTTAATTTATAGTCTTCAGTGAATACATTTCTAAGCTAAAAGCCACAAGTGAACCATAGGTTTTAATCTTGTCATTATGCTCCATGTTTTCTATTTTGTCTAGTATCTTGATCTTTCCTTTGCAGTCTATCTTTTGCAACATGGATTATATTTTACTTTTTGATATTTTAAAAAACTATTTTTCCAAAGATAATTTTTTTCTTCAACAAAGTAATTTATTTTTTTTCCAGAGAGACTAAATTCAGTACAGTATTTTTTTCATAACATCCAACATATCTTGTTAAACTTAACCACTTTCTATGCAGTGACTGTGGTGAGGTGATCTATTTTATTTGACTACCCTCAAAGTAATTCATTTGGGTAGTTCTAAGGCTTATCAGTGATCAAAATGTTTCTCCCTACAGTTACTCCTGCATTCTCAATCAGTTTCTTCTGCACATCATCTAAAGAAAATTTATGTGGTATGATTACCCTCTTTTTTTTTTAATACCAGGATTTCTAAAACTAAGAAAAACACTAACATTTAAAACATCAGTGTTTCTAGTCAAGGATATTTCAATTAAATTTCATCAGTATATTATACTTTTAACTCACGCAAGAAACGTTAAAACCCAAGATCTTCTGAGTCACATAATACCAACATTTCATATTAATGAATAAATTACTTGAGTTCCATACAAAGATACTAAGTGATGAGAAACAGAAAAAGCTAAGCTTTCAATAATGTTTAAAATACAGAAGCAAACTAATGAACACAGCTATACAAAATATACACTAACCAACTGCAAACTAAACTCGTTAAAGATTAACCTTTAAAAAAATACATCTTAGAACTTCGTGATACCCTCATAAAAGGCAGCAAACTAAGGGTATTAAAACAGTAGTCATTATTTTAGTTACTGCATCAAGTCTAAAATATCCAGATAAAGGAAATGTTTTATGATTCAATTTAAATAACTTTAAAATGGGAAACATGTAATAATTGATAATATAATTAAATTTTAAAGAATACACACAAATGATCTGAACAGGTTTTATATTCAGTAACTTGCATGGTTTTTACACTGGCACTTTTATCATTAATTTAGGAGAATCAGATGCATTTCCCTCCATATACTTAGGTGTTAATATTTCAAATATACAAATATGGTAGTATTTTAAATATTAAATTTTTACATGAATATTGGGTTTATCCATATTTTCCTTTGTTCCCTAGGTATTATCCAATTTTTTAAGGAAAACACTTTTATATCACAATCAAAACTTGTCTTGGTTACTAGGCTGTAACCATAACTGGGTTACAGTTACTTAGGTTCATTACTTGGAATTATACTTACTAAGACAGACCTAAATGAAACTTATATCTCCTAGAAGAATTTCACATTTGCATTTACCTGCACTACAGAATGGGTTTAAGCATATTTTAGCTGTTAGGAAATATTTAATTTACTTAAACTTGTTACCTGACTACTCAGAACTCTGAGTAGTCAACTGTACCTTTGAGTTCAGTTAAAACTATATCTGATTCATATAAAAGATTTTTAAATAGAAGTTAGACTTCATTAAGGTATTGGTATTAACTTTAAATCTGAAAGAAAACATATCTAAAGTTTTACAAGTTCATTAAAAAATTTTTAGCATGTCTTGATATATTTATCAGCTTTTTACTTTTTCTGCTCGCATTTCCTTAATGTTTGTTTGTTTCATCTCTCTGGTTCATTGGATTGCTACTATGTATGCTTTCATGAACTTTATCTTCACAGTTTACTGTATTTTGTAAAGCCTTTACCACATCAGTTGTAGTGGCTGTTTTTGGCAAGGTCATCTGCAGTGCACACCACAGGGTAGTGCGTGTTTTCTGAGTAGCCACACACATCTCTTTAATTGCTGAAGCAAGGGCAAAAACATCTCTGTCATCTTGACGTCTAGGAACTCCTTGCCTTTGCCGATTGGAAGCATTAACAATTTCATCTTTTCTACGTGACTGTACAATGTGAATAGACTCCAAGTGTCTATCAAGAGCAGTAGAGATATTGGCATGAAGAAGAGAGCTCCGATGACGTTCCATTTTGCCTAGTAAAGTCACAACGCTGGCTTGTTCTCGAAGTTCATCCACAATTAAGTGATCAGCTCTAGAAGAGTTGGAGGTCAGCCTTGGAATTGGAGTGTTGTTAGTACTGGATACTTTTTTCCCAGGATAATTCTTGGCAAGGGCTAGTTCAGTCTTTTTTCTCTCGTTTTCTAATGCTCTCCATTGTTCATAGCATTCTTCTAGACGAATATGAAGCTCACTGGCTGGTCCACTATGGGTTTTAATTGGTCTTTGAAATCCAAAAGTTGGCATGAGACCAGAAAAGGAATTATCACCATACATCATATCATTAAAATAGGGGTACAAATGGCTTAAGTCATCATAAGAAAATAAGTCATAGGAATCTAACGGTGGAACAACTGAATGGCCAAATGGGTGGGTGGATCTTAGGGGAAACCCATTTGAACCAATTTGTTGAAAACCCTGATTATGCCTTAAATCTCCCATCATATAATTATTAGAAAAGCATGACGGTTGTGTGCGATTCACACAGCTATTAATATTGTCTCCACCTCTCGTTCTGTGGCTATTAAAATGACCTTGTGACTCCAGTAGATCTTGGTATATATTCTGTGATAAGCCATCTAAATGCTTTGGACCTTCCTCAGGATCATAATGTCCATTCTGTGGCTTAGCTTGAAAATTATGTTTGTTTACATTTTCAATTATCCCATACTGCTGAGTTGAATAGTTATCACAAAATCCATTTGGCTGCTTAATTTTTTTTATCCGTAACCACTTCAAAGAGATTTTCTTCTCCAGGCTTTGTCAGTCCTTCTATGTGATTGACAGATTGGATTCTTTCTGCACCACTGTAACCAAAATCAAAACTAGAAAATCCTGAAGGGTTTTCTTGGCAATATTTCTGAAATAAATTGCTATTTGGGGTTAAGTTTGTGGATGATAGTTGGGGAAAATCTGAAGAATGGTTAGAACCTTTTGAAGCTGCACTTAAATGACTATTTAATTTCATCAAGTTACCTTGATTTCGATAAGGAACAGAAGTGTTATTTTTTGTTTGAACATTCATCCAAGTTGGTCTGTTTAAATTGATACCTCCTAAAGATGTTGCTGAGTTTCGTAATAAATTCACTGATTTAAAATATTCAGAATTTGGAGGATCAGGTTTAGCAAAGTGTTGCTTTTCTGTGACGTTAGCAAAATCATTAGCTGGCCAAGCTGTGTGAGCTTTTAGTCCATATTCTGATTTTAAGCCAAAATCAGCAGTGAATGCTGCTTCCTTTTCAAACTGTTTCTCTGTCAGATGTGGTGTAGCTTTCGGAAATGTGAAATTCTCCTGGTCAGGGATTGTCTCCTCCGTTTTTTTCTGATTTGCTGGTTTAACCTGAAATAACTTTGTGTAGGTGTCTGCTTCTACAGTTGGTGTTTCAGGTGTGCCATTTGCTAATTTTTTACTATCTTGGACATTAAAATTTGAACATTTATTAAGCTTAACCTTATTAGGATGAACATATTCTGGGTATCTACAATAATCTACATTTTCGTTGTATCTATTAAATTGAGAAAGAAACATCTCTGCCCTTTTTTGCTGTAATGGTGCTTCAAGACCTTTAGTACATATTCTGTCTCTTCCATAAGGGTAAATATCAACTCCTGATTCTTTCATGATGTCAGAAAGACCAGTTTGAGGTATAAGACAGTTTTTGATAAATGGATACTCTTGGAATGTTGTCTCAGCTGTATCATTTGTCTGAATATTGTAACAGTTAGAATGATCACTTCGTGAGGAGTACATCCATTGTTCTTCAAGGTCTAAACCAGTAAGCCCATGATAAAGTTCATCTATTTTTTGTTGTGGTGTGAGATTACTGTTATGCAGGTATTGCTTTTCCATTGCTGACACATATTCACCACTATAAAAAGCTTGCTGAGAGATGGCTGTATCTATTGGCCTTTTGGTTTCTGTTAAGAGGTCATGGTGATATGCAAATCTGCTTGTGTTCATTGGCCAAACTGACTTTACATTGGAGGAACAGGTCCCTTCAGCAAAATATGACTGTGACTTATCTTGTTCTTCCAAAATGTTAGACACAAGTCCATATAAATCTGTTTCACTGCCATAGTCATTTCTTTCCATTTGAATCCTGTCCTTTACATTGATCTGAGAATTAGAAGGTTGTTTAATATCATCTCCATAAGTAGACCATGGTGCACAGAAAAGTGAAGAATCTACAGAACTTGAATATTCTATTGAAGAAAATAGAGTATAGGTCTTCCTTAGGTCTACACTGTCTTCACTCTGCAGTTTGTAGCAATCGTAGAAGGAAGCGGAGCCGGTCAACATCACGCTGCTGAAGACGTGGGTTAACCTGCTGCCCGCGTCTGCGCCGGGGTTCTAGCAGCGATTCGTACCTCCGGGGAACGCGACTTTGGGCTCCTTGAGGCCCCCCCCCCCAGCCTCTCCCGGACTAGGCACAGCTCCTGGGGTATGGGGGCGAGGTGGGGTGTCGAGGCCTGACTTCCTCATCCCGCACTCCGCCGTCTCCGCAGCTGCCTCCGCCGCCCGGGCGCTGCCTGGAGCCAGTCTGCGGGTGGGGGGGCCGGAGCGGGAAGGAAGGGGCGGGGGCAGAGAAGCGGCGAGAGAGCGAGGTCAGCTAACCGTCCCTTCTTCCCTTTGTCTCTGAGGAGTAACGGAGCCTGGAGTGGTCGCCCATTGGATGGGCATCAGGCCAATGGCGGGGTGCGAAGCGGTGGGCGGGGGGGGGGCTCACTGTGGGGCGGGGCTTGCTGGTGGCGTGTCACGCGCCCAGTCGCGAGTCCCCGATTAGGCCAAAGATAATTTATATGACTTAAAATTCACCAATCGTACATCCCCATTAACAATCTCTATGCATTTTGGAAGGTATAGTTAAACTTCTAATTCTACTTGTAAGTATCTTTCAGCTTTAAACAAAAAACCACATTGAGCCTATGACACAAATTATTACCAGGAAAGCAAAACAGTGCTTATGAACTCCCTCTTTTGAGGTAAAAAATTAACATATTTACTATTTTTCTCCGTGCCCCTTCTCCACTTGCTACTTCCAAAAATAATTCAGGATTTTCTACCAAGTTTAGAAATACTAAACTGGTATTTATCTTCTTTCTGGAGAATTAAGTATTACAGTTACATTTTACTCTTAAATAAGTAGAAAATTCAAGAATTTTCAATTAAATCTACACAACTGATTTCAATGTTCACAGTGATTTCCTTTTACACTATAAATTCTACTTTCTGTCAGCCTCGGAGGGAACACAACATATCTACAACCATCCGATCTTTGACAAACCTGACAAAAACAAGCAATGGGGAAATGATTCCCTGTTTAATAAATGGTGTTGGGAAAACTGGCTAGCCATAGGCAGAAAGCAGAAACTGGTCCCCTTCCTGACACCTTACACTAAAATTAACTCCAGATGGATTAAAGACTTAAACATAAGACCTAACACCATAAAAACCATAGAAGAAAATCTAGGCAAAACCATTCAGAACATAGGCGTAGGCAAGGACTTCATGACCAAAACACCAAAAGCATTGGCAACAAAAGCCAAAATAGACAAATGGGACCTAATCATACTCCACAGCTTCTGCACGGCGAAAGAAACAGTCAATAGAGTGAATCGGCAACCAACAGGATGGGAAAAAATTTTTGCAGCATACCCATCTGACAAAGGGTTGATATCCAGAATTTACAAAGAACTAAAACAGATTTACAAGAAAAAAACAAGCCCATTCAAAAGTGGGCGAAGGATATGAACAGATACTTTACAAAAGAAGACACACATGCGGCCAACAAACATGAAAAAATGCTCATCATCACTGGTCATTAGAGAAATGCAAATCAAAACTACATTGAGATACCATCTCACACCAGTTAGAATAGCGATCATTAAAAAAGCTGGAGACAACAGATGCTGGAGAGGATGTGGAGAAATAGGAACACTCTTACACTGTTGGTGGGAGTGTAAATTAGTTCAACCATTGTGGAAGACAGTGTGGTGATTCCTCAAGGACCTAGAAATAGAAATTCCATTTGACCCAGCAATCCCATTACTGGGTATATATTCAAAGGATTATAAATCGTTATACTATAAAGACACATGCACACGAATGTTCATAGCAGCATAGTTTACAATAGCAAAGACCTGGAACCAACCCAAGTGCCCATCAATGATAGACTGGACAGGGAAAATGTGGCACATATACACCATGGAATATTATGCAGCCATCAAGAACGATGAGTTCGCGTCCTTTGTAGGGACATGGATGAACCTGGAAACCATCATTCTCAGCAAACTGACACAAGAACATGAAATCAAACACCACATGTTCTCACTCATAGGCGGGTGTTGAACAATGGGAACACATCGACACAGGGAGGGGAGCACTACATACTGGGGTCTGTTGGGGGGAAATAGGGGAGAGACAGCGGTGGGTGGGAGGTTGGGGAGGGATAGCATGGGGAGAAATGCCACATATAGGTGAAGGGGAGGAAGGCAGCAAATCACACTGCCACGTGTGCACCTATGCAACAAGCTTGCATGTTCTTCACATGTACCCCAAAACCTAAAATGCAATAAAAAAAAAAAAGAGAGAACAATCTTGTTGGACTGAGACCTCAACCTGTGGTTTCTGAGGCTATCTCTAGGTAGATAGCATCAAAGTTGAATTGAATTAAAGGACATCCAGCTGGCGTACACTGCAGGATTGCTTGCTTGCTTGGTGTATGGGAAGAAATCCCCACACATTTGGTTACAGAAGTCTTGCGTGTTGATTGTTGTGAGAATAGAGGTAAAAACCAGTTTGAGTTGGTTTTTCACCACAGGAATTATATCATCCTGATAAACAGCATCTATAATAAATATAATGCTATTATGAAATCTTGAAAAAAAAATTCTACTTTCTGGCTTTTTGTTTTTGTTTTTATTAATTTCTTTCTTGGCTAAAGAATGAGTATAAGTATATTTTCAGTATTGTATATAAATGACATATTTTCTAAGTTCTTCTAAATTTGAGAATGTGCTTCTCATTTCGCATTTATGCCTTAGAATTTGTTAGTCACAAATATATCTCCTAAAATGCTGTTGATTCACAGGCTTATCTTATGGAGTTAAATCTAACTTGACTCTTTCTTCTTTTGTAGGGAACTTTTTCTCCTTACTTAATGGTTTCCAGAATTTTTCTTTACTCTTGGAAATCAAAAATATCACAGATATGTTTACATTACAAATATTTTCATTAATTTTTATTCAAACATAGGGAACTCTCTTAATCTGCAGATGTATGTTTTTCTCGAGCCCTGGAAAGTGTTTTAGCTTAGTTTAGTTTTTTTTTTTTTCTATTCATATCTATGAATACTGCTTAGTCCTATTTTGTTCTTGAATCTTCTGTAGAAATACCAAGTACCATGTGCTGGGTTATTGTTTCCTGTTTACCACATCTAACATCTTTTAATTTTCATCACTCAATATATTTAATACATATCTCTACAAGTACATTATTTTAAATAAAGAAATTGTTATTTATTAAGTACTCACTATGTGCTGGGCATATGGATTATCTCAATGTATCTTCATAAGATAACTCTATGAGATGGGTTCTGTTATAGCCCCATTTTGCAGTGGAGAAACGTAGGGCTTATAAAAGATACAATTACTTGTTCAAGGTCATAGAGCAGTGAGTAATGGAGTCATAACAGAAAGATAAACAGTTAAATTTTAGTTAACCAGCATGCTAAAAATAATATGATATATATTATACTGAAACAGATAAGACTTTGTAATATAAACAAGTATATTTTTCCCATTAAATCTATGCCCTGGGCAGAATTCAATGTTCTGCTCTAGTCAGATAGTTTTCATATAGCAGCCCAATAAAATCTCAAATATGGTACTTCTAATCACGATAAGAATGGGTTTGTGCAACACTTGGCATAGTGCTGTGACTGAGGGTTCCAGGCTGTGGCTCCAGCCACATCCTTTGCTTCCTCTGCATAACAAGCTGTGGCTGTGCTGAGAAGTCCTTTCTCTCCATCTCTTTTTATCCTAAAGGTGAAATCATGTCTCCACATTTTCGTGAAACTTCATGTTGGCTTTCTCTTTTCTTAGATCTTGCCCTAGAAGCACTGACTGGTGCACTTACCAAAAAGTCTATCAGCCAATGTGTCTATTGTACCACCCTCCTCCTCGGACATCCTGCTGCTTACTGTCAGCTTGGAACAATTTAAACAATTGACTTGTCCAAGATTTGTTAAGACATGCTTTATTACTTCAGACACTACTCTCAATGCATCATTATCCTTAAGAAACCCCATTAATAGCTTCTTGGAGTAAAGGACAGACTCCATTTTCATGTTCAATAAAACACAAAAAACGAAGAGGCAGATTTACAAACTTACAAGGGAAACTCCCAATATTGGCAGTTAGTTTCCTCTGGTTCAGGCTGATCTGTGCTGAGGAAGGCACAGGAAGTGCAAACTGTTCCCCCAAATTACCTCTAATTCCCTGGGAGACCAATTTGGAGATTCGACTCTGTTCTGGAATGGTACGAGGGATCTGCCAATCAATCCAGACTTCCAAGCTTGTCCTAGAAGTGGACCTGGTTAGACTAAAGTTGACAGGAAACAGCAAAGTCGGTATCTTTGGGCCATCTGGCAATATTTTTTTCAAAACTTCTGTGCTAAGTTTATAAAAACGAAAGTCAGCACTCTCACATTACATGATAGGTTCCCGATTTCAGAATTTGGGAGCAATACATTGGATGATGTGTTGGGAGAATTAAGAATAAATTAAATCCAAGGAATAAAAGAACAAAATTGACGAGCTGAACTCTTTGAAAGACTCCATTAAAAAAATGAAAAGGCAAATCACAGACTAGGGGAAAATATACCAGATCCATGTATATATCAATGGACTAGTCTCAAGGATATATGAAGAACTCTTATGCCAAACTCTTACAAAAGAGTTGAAAAGACACTTCACTGACGAAGATATACTAGTGGCCAATAAGCACATTAAAAAGATGCTTAATATCATCACTAGTTATAAGAAAAATGCAAATTAAAATGAGATACCATAGGACACTCATGGAATGTCTACAATTGAAAGAAAAACAATACCAAGTATGAACAAAGATGCAGAGAAAGTAGAACTCTCATGCATTACTACAGTATAGCCATTTGGAAAACAGTTAAAACATGCACTTAGCATATGTCCAGTAAATTCTACTCCTAGGTGTTTACCCAAGAAAAGTAAAAACATGTGTCAACACAAAGACTTGTACATGAATGCTCACAGCAGCTTTATTCATAATAACTCAAACCTGGAAACAACATATATGCCATCAACAGGTGAATACAGTACATCCACAAAATGGAATACTATTTAGCAATGAAGATAAATGAACTACTAATAAAAACAACAGCTTTGATAAATCTGAAAAGCATGCTATGCAAAACAAACAAACTTTAGATACTGCATAGTTCACTTCTTTAAAATTTTAGAAAAAGAAAACTCATCTCTAATGACAGAAGTCACCTGAGGTCAGGAGTGAGGGGATAACTGCAAAAAGGCAGGAGGGAAGTTTTAGGGGTGCTAGAAATATTGTATACCTGTATCTAGGTATCTCATGTACCCCATAAATACATACACCTTCTATGTGCCCACAAAAATTGAAAATTAAAAAAAGTAAAACTATAAACTGTACATTTGAACTGGATGCATTTTCTTGTATATAGATTATACCTCAGTCAAGCTCTTTTTTTTGAGATAGAATCTCGCTCTGTTGCCAGACACCAGGGTGGAGTGCAGTGGCACGATCTCAGCTTACTGCAACCTCCACCTCCCTCCCAGGTTCAAGCAATTCTCCTGCCTCAGTCTCCTGAGTAGCTGGGACTACAGGCGCCTGCCACCACACCCATCTAATTTTTGTATTTTTTAGTAGAGATGGGGTTTCACCATGTTGGCCAGGATGGTCTCAATCTCTTGACCTCATGATCCGCCCACCTCGGCCTCCCAAAGTGCTGGGATTACAGGCTTGAGCCACCGCACCCAGTCAATCGAGCTCTTAAAAAAAAAAAAAAAAAAAAAAAATAGGCTGAAAGTTTCATTTGGAAGAGTTCAAAATTCCAGTGCAGTACTGCATCCATATTATTTTCACAAGGTAGAATTCTTACAAGAATTGAAGAAGCCACAGGCAAGCAAAGTCTAGATTTCTAACTTAAAGGCAAATAAAAGCTTAGTTATTATTATTGAGAATATGTAGGGAAATATAGGATGCATTATTCATTTTCTAAAATATGCAGATTTGTCCTTCCCAGGGGTTATATAATGGTGAGCCAATACTGTGATGATTTGAGGTGGGGTAGGGGTGAAAAGTGAAGCAGTCACTGGTTTGCCAGCTGTCACAGAAAATGATGAGAGTCAATTTAGGTTAATTGATCCAGCTCCTCACAGGTGCAAGTAAATTCTTCAGCAAAGTCAATACTGTCCTCTGCTCTAGATGGTTTTAAGTTCTCTAAGCAAAAGACTCTGTCAATTCCTTAACACTTGATTCCAAAGAATAAAAAGATATTATAATGGAGAGATGCTTTTTTAAGCATTCACTTTGAGATGCTCCTTTCCTTAAACTCTTCCTTTTCCTCCTACTTATGTGTGCTTTTGTGATACACTGAAATCTAATTTCCCTCCTTTTCCTGTAAAGAACAGGGCTGTATCTCTCTTGAAGTAACAAGCAGGGAAATAAAAAGACGTTTTAACAGTTAAGTTTGTTTTGCAAGAGGTATTCAGTGTTTTCTAGCACCCTGATGTATTCCTCTCTCAGTCACCTTTCCTACGGATGGTTTAAACCAGGCACCTGAGAGGATGGCAAATGAATCAGCAAATTCTATCCTTCCATCCTGTGATTAAATAAGGCATGGAACTTTACAAGATGTCAGAATGCATCCAGTCCCCTGACACCCACAAGAACAGAGATATTTTCGACCTTCCTGCAGACCTAATGGAGTAGTTGGGAACTGGACATTGTCCAGATATTTGGGAAAATGTAGACAATTTGCGATGTTACCTTTTTGCCCTTACCTAGCAAAATTTCCAACAAGAAAACTAAGCTTCATTGTACCTCATACATAAAAATCTTAAAGTCATAACCCAAGAATACTACATAGCAGCAACAATGCTAATTTGCTTTGCAAGACTCCTAGAACTTTCCAGGAAAAAAGCTATATATTGTAAATTTTGGAGGCATAAGTATTATTGGTAAAATGACTGTAATAACTTGATTCACCAATATATTCTGGCAATGGCAAGGAGGAGTGTGGCCAAGCCTTTCCTCCTAGCCCAGAGTAATAGAGCCTGGCCTGCAGACACTTCAAAACTGTATTACCTTCTTGATATCCACCCAAAGAGTATATTTTGACAAAAGCTTTCTTAGAGTGAAAATTCCTTGTCAAGATGCAACCTTTCACAACTCCCTGACAGTTCAGCCCCATCTATCACCATGAAAACCTACATTCCATAAAAAGTAGCAGCGACATTATCAGGAGAATGGAAAGAAGAAGATTCCCATTGTTACTCTTGACTGGGGACATGAATGACCTCAGAGATTTTATCTAGCATCTCCTTTCTTGTGGTCCCTTGGCATTTTATGACACACTGAAAAATCCTATATAAAAATTTCTCTACCCTTTATTTATTGCAATTATCACTACCTAAAAATACTTAATTTTGACTTGTACTTAATCTTTCATACCAAAATGTAAACTTAATGAGGACAGGATCTTTACTTTGTTGACCACCATACTCTCCAGCATCTAGGACAGAATCTGGCACATAAAAGTGCCCACAAACTGTGGTAAATGATTTGGTAAATGAATGGATGATTTTGTGCTATCCTGGCATCTTGCCACCAATGGTATCATTCATGTTCTTCCCCACATCCAATATCAGATTTTTAAAAGGCATGAATCCTACATGTTCACCAATAGTTCCCAAATTTTAACCTACATAAGGATAACCCGATGTGCCATAAAGATACAAATCCTAGCCTAAACCCTACAGATCAGATTTAGTAGTCTAAGGGTATAACCTAGGAATCTGGATTTTTAGCAAGTATTCCAGATGCTGCTGAAGCACATTAGGAAACAGTGAGCTGGTGAAAAGATGAAGGCAAAATAGTTTAATACAGAACATTAATGGGTAAGACATGATGCTAGAGAACTGTAATAATGCCTTCTCTGGAAAATAAAGAGAAATAGCAGCCCAGGCAGATTCACCTTCAGAAACCCATTAGTTAAGTAAAAATCCAGGATAGTGTTTGAGAGGTTTCTTTTGCACCTATTGTTATTACCAAATTGATTAATTTTTTTCTAGGGTCAAATTGTGCAAATCTAAATGTTATCATGTTATCAACATTCATTCTTTAATAAATTCTTAGCCAATAAGAAATTTAACCATGTGTAATTTTGAGCCTTGTTAGCTTTATACTATTTTGATTACTTTGCAAGTCCAATTCTTCCCAGGTATAATTTTTTCCATCAAGACCAATTCTTTTCAGAACCTCTAATATGTTAATGTGCTTACAGCTTTCACCTTTGTCAAACAATTTTTTTTTGAGAAGGAGTCTCACTCTTTCGCCCAGGCTGGAGTGCAGTGGCACAATCTTGGCTCACTGCAACCTCTCCCTCCTGATTTTAAGCAATTCTTCTGCCTCAGCCTCCTGAGTAGCTGGGACTACAGGCGTATGCTTCCACATCTGGCTAATTTTTTGTATTTTAATAGAGACGGGATTTCACTGTGTTGCCCAGGCTGGTCATGAACTCCTGAGCTCAGGCAATCCACCCGCCTTGGCCTCCCAAAGTGCTAGAATTACAGGTGTGAGCTACAGTGCCTGGCATTGCCAAACAAATTTTATGTTACAACTAGTTTGCCAAACACACCAAATTGTACCATGTTCAGTGTTTATTGTTTTCATTTTTCTTTATATTATTAGTTTTTTGTTTGCTTTCTTTTTTTATAGATGGAGTCTTGCTCTGTCACCAGGCTGGAGTGCAGTAGCACGATCTCAGCTCACTGCAACCTTCACTTCCCAGGTTCAAGCAATTCTGCTGCCTCACCCCATGAGTGTGCCACCATGCTCAGCTGATTTTTGTATTTTTATAGAGACAGGATTTCACCATGTTGGTCAGGCTGATCTCAAACTCCTGACCTCAGGTGATCCACCCACCTAGGCCTCCCAAAGTGCTGGGATTACAGAATGAGCCACTGTTCCCAGCCTATATTATTATTTCTACAGATAAAAGTCATTATGAATTGAAATGAAAATATACTAACAGTTGATATTTATTGCTTGAAGTAAATAGTGTTGCTAAGGCAAAAAAACATGATCTAAATGACAAAGGAAGTCAGATCATTCTGCTGCCAATTCTACTACTTTATTAAACATTTAAAAATAATAATTCCATGCTTACCATGTGCCTCTCACTACACTAGGCCCTAAGGACAGAAAAACACATAAAGCCTGTCCTAAAAAGCTTCCAGTCTGGTGGAGGAACTCACACTTCTAGTAGGTTCCAGAATCATTCACATATAACATTGGTCCCTTTGATGCCAACCACAGATGCAAAACTATCCCATTAGATCAAGGCAGAGCTCAGTGTGTTTCCAACAGCCCAGGCAAACCCCACATCATACTTAGGGTGCTGTGTCTTAATTTCCATTTTTCATGTGTCTCCCACCCATGCTCCATTTCTAGCCTACAAGGAAACTTCTGTATACATATATAGACAATAGAATTACTCTCTAAATCAACAAATACTGAAGACATGTTTATTCCCAGCTTGGTAGTGAGGACTAAACTCTGATTTTTTTATCTTGCTCAAATTCCTATCTAAGGAATCTGGGGAGTTGTGTCCTACAAACCATAAATTCTCATCAGATGGGTTTTATTTAATCCTATATATCGTGACTTGCTTTCCAATCTGACTCTGGCATAGCATTATGAGACAATGAAGAAAATCGAAATATTTTACCCCAAAACATGTTTTGTTTCTTTTTTCTTCCATATCTTGAAATGGCCCTGCAAAACTGTCCTCTGTGGGGGAAAATCTGGATCTGTAAACAATCCCTATTAACATAGCTAGATCTTTTTCTTCCAGGCCCTCCCAATCCTAATAGATTAATTAAAAGTCTAGCACCTTTTAAAGATCTGGATAGGAAAACTTTCATCTATTGTCTCTAAGGGCAGCCACTATAGAACTGCCCACCCCACCTGCCACCCGCCTTTGAATTTTTCCCGTGTTTCTGAACCAAACCAATGTATTTCTTAAATGTATTTGACTGATGTCTCATGCCTCCCTAAAATGTATAAAACCATATCTGCACCCCGACCACCTTGGCACATGTTCTCAGGACCTCCTGAGGGCTGTGTCATGGGCCATGGTCACTCATATTTGGCTCAGGATAAATCTCTCAAAATATTTTACAGAGTTTGACTCTTTTAATTGACAACAGTTGAAGGGATGGAAGGTTATAGCACAGTGACCACCAATAAATAGAAAGCAAAAGTAACTTTAAAAATACTTAAAACATATATAATACTTTGAACCAAATGTTTCCTAAGATCATCCAACTAAACATTCATTTCATTTATTTCACAATTTTTCTTGAAATATGGCTGCTGCTGTGTATATAAGCAAAGAAAGACTATTATTTTATTTGATTTCTTTTCCAATTAAAATTCAGGCACCTTGTTGTCTTAAAAAATTGGCTTTAAGCAGAATATACCAAAGGGATACATTATTACATTAGATGTCACATGGGAGAAAGGTCTTAATATTCAAATAACTATGAAATGTTGGATTAACAAAGTTCACCAGAACTATTATTGTGGGATTTCTCAGAACCTCTAATATGCTAATATGTGTTATGAATCTCTAGAAGAAAATAGCACATGCAGCATTTCATAAACTTATTTGCCCAGGGAACTGCTTTTTTTTTTTTCTTTTTAAAGTAGCTCTCAGGAAATCTTTGAGAAAGCATGTTTAAGCCATAGACATATTCTTCTACTCAGAAATATGATAAATGAGAGACATGGTGTTTTATTTGGATTAAATCATGATCCAGCCATTCACTGGACAATGAACAAAATCACAAAAGAACATTCACAAAAGCAAACCAACGAATAATATAGCAATCTGTATATTTCCCTTTGCCCTAACATTTACAAATCACCATACAAGGATATTTATAACTACGTCTTCTGTAATACTTAAACCTTCACAAACCACCATCACATCTTACTTGGATCTCACGATGCTGTATTATCACCCCTGTTTTTACAAATGAGGGCTCTGAGACTCTGTGACATAAAGTTACTTGTCCAAGATCTCATGAGGCACTGAATGGTGGAGCTCATATGTTACCCATTAGACCTTTTGAGGAACAGAACTTCTCCACAGCACATTGCCTCCTCAGTGTATCACACAGTACACTAAGTTTGTAGACCAATAACTGCCTCAAAACCAAATACAGCCAGCACATCCTAAATATAATAGGATATGAACAGCATTCTGGAAACATGGAAATCACAGATGAATCAAGAACTGTGCTAATATTTAGATTCAAGCATTAGATTCACTGCTCCTGTTGGTCCCAAATCAACTTATGTATTTCAAACTGCAACCCTGCATTTCCATTTCACAGGCTTCCTGAATGGAAAAGGACAAGAGCCTAAAAGGTAAACTATACGTCGAAAAAGTAGTTTCCTCACTACCATCCACATTGCACAAGACTGAATTTTAACATTGTGGGTGGATACATCAGCACCTCCAGCTACAAGATGAAAGTCATATTTAGTTCTCAACTACTCTGGCTGTATTCATACTGTTTCTAATGACTGTTTGGGACAGTAACAAATTATCACCAAAAAGGCAATGGTTCCAAAAGGACCACGTTATTCTTAAACGGACTGTAACTTTCACTGAGAAGAAATACCAATTAACTGGCTGTTAGCAATCCACCCATCAAAAAACGTTATCCTCTCTGATGTTCTCAACTAGCAGTGAGAAAATTCTGCTACAGACTTTGGTTTGAATAAATCTGTCAGGGAAAATATGTATCTCATACATGTCTATTTGTGGAATGGGGAAACACTACTACGTTATGTGCATATTCCAGACAGCTCACTTTATTCTGTTGCAAAATTATTTGTCTATGCAAAATTATGTACCTATATTGTTAAAAATATCCTAAAATATCACTTTTGAATTCTAAGTATAAGAGTACGACATAGCCTACTGAACTGATTATGCAGGTATAACATTTACATTGTGATTCATATGGAGAAAAAGAAAATTTGCCTAATTTCTCAGTTGAGGAACGTCATGGTAATATCACTACTCAGGAATTTGCAAGTTAAGCAATGAAATCATCAAGTTTCAATCCAAAGTGAAAACAGTGAGCTATATTCTGAAACTCAGAGGACTGGAAAGCAACTAAAAAAATGGGAATGACATAATATAACCAGAAAAACAAACCACAGAATCATGGGATTGCATGTGAATTAGCCTGTTGCCATGAGAGAACCATACACAAATGTTTCTCCTCTAATGCCAACCAGAGGAGAAACATAGGTAACACTGGGAGAGATAAACTATGTGCCCTTGCCAGCTAACCATTTTGATGTTGTAGGAAATGGAGAGATGAAAATGGGAGACAAGATGATGATGATGATGATGATGATTTTGATACCAAGTTTCGCTCTTGTTGCCCAAGCTGAAGTGCAATGGCACGATCTCAGCTCACTGCAACCTCTGCCTCCTGGGTTCAAGCAATTCTTCTGCCTCAGCGTCCTGAGTAGCTGGGATAACAGGTGTTAGAGGCGCATGCCACCATGCCCAGCTAATTTTTTTTTGGTATTTTTAGTAGAAACGGAATTTCACCATGTTAGCCAGGCTGGTCTCAAACTCCTGAGCTCAGGTGATCTACCCACTTCGACCTCCCAAAGTGCTGGTATTACAGGCGTGAGCCACTGCACCTGGCAAGATTATTTTTAAAAAAATAAAAAGTAAAAAAAAAAAAAAAAAAAAAAAAGATAAAACGTAAAATAAACCAGCTGGGTTGGTTTCTTTTGAAGACTGGAACAGCCATAGCTTAGAAACTCTCTAAGTAGAGTCTATGCTTTCAAAAACTCAGAAAAACAGTAGTAGTTTTTAATCAGGAAAACGGACCACAGGACCACAGGAGACCCAAGAGTCTGCAACAGGAAGGGCTTTGTTTGCAAACCATACATTTATTACAATATATGTTGGAGACTGAAGTGGAACAGTGTTGCAGTTTAAGAAAATGGGCTCCAGAGCCATATGTGCAAATTCAGATCTCAACTTTGTTACTTATTAGTTTAACTATCTTAAGAAAGATAGATAACTTTTCTCTGCCTCAGTATCCTCATCTTTAAAATGGGGATAATAGTAGCACCTACCTGTGCATGTTATTAAATTATTGTTTCTTAACATCAAACCCACCCCTCTGGTACTCCATTTTTTGATGCTGGGGCTGGGAGTCTGGAAGTCACATTTCTGCTTTGCCACCCAGCTCCCTTTTTGGTTCTGCCAGTGGTGTGGAAAGGGGAGGGTGATGGTGCTAGATGGAGCCTGGAAGACTGAAATAGGAGAAAAGGACTCTTGATCTTCTCATCAGTCTCCAAAGCCCCTCTTCCTTATCCCATAGGTGCAGCAAGTTCCACCAGCAGCAGTTAATGCCAGCTTGCAGTTTTTCCCACACTCCCAGAACCAGGCTCTTTGCACCTCCTCAGAGACACCAGCACCAGCTGGCAGCAGCCTCTCCTCAGGGGACCAAGTTTTAGTTTCTTCTCCAAGCTTCTAAATTTTATCATTTCAACCTCTTCCCTTTGTTCCTCCATCTTTAGAGGTTCTATCTCCTTCCTGCAATGGTTACCTCTGTGAAACATTTGTGTTCTTTTCTGGGCTTTTCAGTTCTTCAATACATGGTTAACATGTATGTTAACACGGTTAATACTTCTTTATATCAAATTCTTTCTGTTAAAGTAATTGATGTGTGAAAAGACCAGCTATAACTTAGGAGACAACATCTGCAAATTACATCTTTCAAAGACAACTTATATCCAGAATATTGAAAAAAAAAACTCTTATAATTCAAGAATAAGCCAAACAAGCAAAGACTTGAATAGAAATTTACCAACTAAGATCTGAATGGCTAATAAGCACATGAAAAGGTGCTCGACATCATTATTCATTTAGGAAATGCAAATTTACACCACAGTGAGATACCACTGCAAACCTGCAAGTACGGCTATAATCAAAAGAACAGATAATATCAAGTGTGGGCAAGGATATGGAGAAACGAACTCTCTAACATTGCTCATGAGAATGTAAAATTGTATATTACAGGTGCCTGCCACCACACCTGGCTAATTTTTGTATTTTTAGTAGAGATAGGATTTTACCCACTCCAGAAAATAGTTTGAGAGTTTCTTTAAAAGTTAAACATAAATTTACCATACAACCCAGTAATTCCAGTTTTAGAAAGAAATAAAAACATCTGTCCACACGTTACTGATAATAGTCAAAACTGGAAGAATTCATATGGTCATCAACTGGGAGAATCATAAACAAAATATGGTATGTTTTTACAATAAAAATTATATTCAGTAATGAAAAGAAACAAACTTTGTTTTTTGTTTTGTTTTTGTTTTGTTTTGTTTTGTTTTGAGACAGAGTCTTGCTCTTGTCACTCAGGCTGGAGTACAATGACACAATCTTGGCTCACTGCAACCTCTGCCTCCTGGATTCAAGTGATTTCCCTGCCTCAGCCTCCCGAGTAGCTGGGATTATAGGCACCTGCCACCACACCTGGCTAATTTTTGTATATTTAGTAGAGATGAGATTTCACTATGTTGGCCAGGCTGGTCTCAAACTCCTGACCTTGTGATCCACCCACCTTTGCTTCCCAAAGTGCTGAGATTACAGGGGTGAGCCACCACGCCCGGCCAAGAAACAAACTTTGGATACATTCAAATCAACATGTATGATATCTCCAAAGTATTAAATTAGTAAAAGATGCCAAGTTCAAAAGGCCACATATTATAGGATTTCATTTATATAAAATATCCAGAAAAGGTAAATTTATAGAGACATATACCAGATCAGTGGTTGCATGAGGCTAGAGGTAGAACTTGGCCTCATGCAACTACTAACTGCTTTCAGGCTCAAGAGAACTTTGGGGAGGTTGATGGAAATGTTCTAAAACTGGATTATGGTGATTGTATTACAGCTCTATAAATTTACTAAAACTCATTGAATTGTAAAATTTTAATGAACCAATTTTTTGAGTCTATAAATCACACGACATTAAAACTTAAAAAAGGTACAGTTTACATCTCCTGGAGAGACCCTGAATGATGAAACCCTCATAGGATTGCTGTGAACATAAAATAAGTTTATAGAAGATGTGTAGCACAGTGTCCGTAAGAGCTAGTAATTATGTAGTAAGGGCTATATGTGTTGTTATTATTACTTTGTCGTACCACAAATTAAATATTATATGTATGCAGCATTTGATACAATGCTTGGCACATAAGAGATGCTTAATAAAAATTAGTACTGGTACATAACAAGCTGGTCATGCCCTCATAGGAGACCAGTACAAGCAAAAGGAGGTAGCCACATGGAAACCACAAAACTGTTGGTCTGCGGGAATGCTATGGAGAGAAAAACAAAACAAAACAACATACACACAGGCACATGTGTACACATCATGTCTGGAAAAGGACAAAGATTCTAGGGCTGAGAGTCGGGGCAGAAAAGGAAGGAAAGGAACGGATTTAGGTAGAGGCAGGAACAAAGAAATAAAAGAGCCAAGAAGTACTAGTGAACATAAAGGAGCAGATCACTCACTGCAGAAGTCGGGCCCTATTCCCTGCATTCAGGTAGTGGATGTCTGCAAGCATCTTGTCTTGGTCTAGGTCCTGGAGTTTCTTGTTAAGCTAAAACCAGTCTTAAAAGTCTCAAACTGAACCATTCAGGTACCTTTTTTTTTTTTTGTCTCCCTTCATACTTCCTTTCGAAAAATGAGAGGATTGATCTCATGTTAAGTGTTCTTACCACAGTAACAACAACAACAACAACTAAAAGAGGCTGGACAGAGTTTTAAAACACAAAGTATTATCCAAACCCAAACTGTTCTGGTAGGGAAAATAAAGACAGCAAAAGCTACCTGCTGAGGGCTCCTAATTCAGCCCTCCTGAATTTCACGGTACACCTATCAAATCTAAATCACACGCCCCACTGCTAATGAGCTGACAGCTTCACTCAATACTGCTCTCTATGGATAAACAACCTAACAAGAACACTGAATTCCCAATGAGAAGAAAGCTGGGTTCACAGGCAATAAATGATAGCCAAAAAATTGCAATGACAAGTTTCTAAGTGCTGGGCTAAAGGCTTTAAAGGCTTAAAGTTCAAAAGTACAAGGGGAAAGTAAGCCTTGGGGAAATAACTACTTCCAGGAAATGAACCATTACAGAGATGTAATTTGCTCCCTATGTCTTCAGACGAAATTAAAACAAAAATTACTGAGGTCCTCCTTTCCCCTAAAGTCTCAACAATTCCTAAGCAACAGCAACTTCTATCTGCAAGTCATTACAACTCAAATTTTTGTTTGCTTGGGCAACCAAAAACAAAAGCACACTAACCAAAATACTGCACGCATTTTTTTTTCTAATATGTGAATAACTCCAGAATTTCCAAGTTGTAAAATGCATTCATTATGCTGATATTTCCAAATCCACTATTTTTAGCCATGGTCATCAACAAGCCAGCTTTTCTCCCTATTCCACCTGCTTAACATCTGATGATCTATGCCCTAAAGCCATAAGCAGCTCATTTGATCTGACCCAACATTAATGCTAGGTAATGGTTAAACTTGAGTTCTGTCTTAATAAACAGCAGTTTGAATACAACATACCAATTCTCTAGTCTGGAAATAGGAGAGTAAGAAAGATGTTGACAACACAGGTTACAAGTTAAACATGGAACAACTGATTCCCAAGCTGGAAATATAAGGGCTGCCCTGATGTTTACAGTCCAAAGGCACTTAGAACTCAACCCCTAAATCGTTCTTTTTGATGATCAAATGCATTATTCATATGCATGTAGTAAAGTTTTATAGAACCTTTTAAATATTAAGATTGTCTCTCTAGTATTTTAGTTTTATCATTAGAAGCCGGCTTAATCTACCTCAATATAATTAATCCACAAACTCCATAGCAAACTTAAACCACTTCTCAGATAAAATTTAATGGCAGTCTAATGGAGCCAGAGGGCCCCATGCAGTCCAGACTTCATTACATTTAGAAAACGTGCTTCAGGACTTTCATAAGTAAGCTACAAAGTATTATCATAAATATGTAATTAACAACCATCCACACTTGGCAAAATAAATGAAAAAAAAGTCTACATTTAGCAGTACTGGATGCATGATTTATTTATTTTTTCTTTCCTGGATATCTTTCAAAACTCAGCAATTCACAAATGAGCTACCCCATCTCTAATACAAATTAGCTAGGTTCTCATTTCTGTTTCATTTTCTCGATATTATATTTACTGAATCCCTAGGAATGACTCTTTTATCAAGAATGTAGTCAAAGCCATTCCCATAAAATGCATTCATACTGGCAAGCAGGAGAATATAATTTTGTATTAGGATGATAAGCAGAAACCCATCCTATAGAAGTGGGAGGCACAGCTAGCAACAGTTAGGGAAATTACCTCTTATTTGTGAAGTCAGTCATAGAGAAAGGAAGGGAAAGCCCCTGATGGGGTGCTTGGCAAGATAAACTAGGTCAGCTCTTCTGCATTAGACAAGACCTGCACATGCTAACCTTGTCTACAGCCCAGTAATTTCAGAATTTGCTTTCTGTTTTCATCTTCTGCCATCAGCCTGGGTAACATTCAGCTTAATTTATTTCAACAGGGATTTATTAAGCATCCACCGTGTGCCTGACAACATTGTAAGATCTGGGATACCAAAATAAAGAGGACCTTTGGCCCTATCCTAATAAACTCACAGTCTAGCACTCTGCTCCCCTCTTCCTCCATCTTCTCAAAAAGATAATGCAATTCCTGCCCCAACTCAATCACTCACAGGTCTTAGTACCTTTGGGGTCTCATCTTTATTGAGCATTGTTTCACCTTCAGTGTTTCCTGAGTGTCCAAAACTTCCTTTCCATCTTTCCCACTCTCTTTTGCCCACAGAACCTTCTCTGCTCTCACAAAAGACTGCAGGAAACTTCAAACTCTTCTGTTTTTCTCCTAAGCCAAGTTGCCAAGGGCAATCATTCCAAGATGACCCTCTCTTACATTTAGATGTCCTCATCCCTGGTCCTGGTGTGTCATATAATGAAAAATACACCATGCCAACTGGGTCTGCTACAATTTCTGCTGTTTAACTTTGAATTATTCCTGGACTCCAAAATGTTTCTATTCCTCTCACATTTGTTCCAAACCTCTTCTCCACCCTTCAGCATATCCATGTCCCCTCCCTGCCTGCACATTCTAGGAAGATGACCAAGCTGGAAAGAGGCTTTTCATCTTCTTGATGCTACCCTGCCCTCTTCACTACCTTAAAAAAAATCACAGGATCTCCACCCATCGTATCTTCATTCCAGTCTGTCTTAGAGGGAAAAGCATCCCCAATCTGGATGGAGTCTTCCGTCCTCTTCTTACCACTTGCTCCCACCTCTTTCACAACCTTCAATGGCAGAAATTCTCTTTCTCCTGCACCCTCAGTATCTCTCTCAACTGACTCCTTCTCTCAAAGTATGAATTTCTAAAGTCTCTTCCAGCTTAAAAAAGAAATTTCTACATCCTGCTATCTCTCTGAGGTGACAACAATCTCTTCCTTTATTTACTTTGCCAAATTTAGAGCAAGAATTTTCCCATTTCATCTTACCATTGAAGAAAGCAGGGTTAAATGACCTGATCCTGGTTTCATTCTACTGGTGTCCAGCAAAGTTAAATGGCCTGCCCAGTTACACAATGTGTTCTTGCTAGAGTGGACAAAAATACAAAGATGCAACAGATTTTCACCATGATATGATTCCCTTTCTCCTAACACCTAAATCTTGTTCTGACCATAATGCAGCATTCTCCACTGCTAGAACTTGTTCCCCAAGACAAAAGTAGAATTTTGGTAGATGATCTGGGTTCTTTGGACTTATGTACAGGGATAAGTGGACATGAAAATCTAACGTCTACTGCCAGCTTTGCAATTATTTGAACAAAGCCATTTTTTCTTCTCACAGTGCCTCTTTAAAGTGCGTGCATGATTGTGTGTGTGTGTGTATGTGTTAACAGTTAATGTCTCTTTTACACTTACTCTGTGTTTTCAGCTCATAGAGAAAATGCAGTCCACAACAAAATAATTTTCTAGGCCACATGCTAAAGAAGGCAACTAATAGTAAACAAGTCCCCCCACCCTCACCACACTGTAACTTTATCAAACTTTGCCTATAGTCAATAGCTCTTATTACACATTCAAGATGAAATCTTTGGATAACAATTGCCTGTCTGTTTCCTCTGTCTCTCAGGCCATCTACAAAATGGCTAAATCTCCAGATTAGTTTTGGATGAGTGATTATGGTGTGGAAATTTTTACAGAGAACCTTCCTTGCGACTCTACTTTTAATACTCAGATAAAGGAAGCTTCAGCTGCAGCACTTGGTTATTCTGAATTTTCACGAGACCACATAGGAAAGTCAACATTTGAATTAAATATATTCCAAGCCATGATGATCTGCTTAATAGCTTAAACTTGTGAACCTATTAACAAGAAAAAAGGAGGCTTGTAAAAGTGAATTAAATCAAACCTACTCTGGGAGACTCTACTACTGTTCACCAAAATCCAGCATCCTTCCTGCTTTTCCAATAAAATGTGAACAGAAAAAGCATGTCACTCTAGGTGAAAGCTTTAAGAGGCTGCTTTACCAGGCCCTCTTCCCTCTGCCATATGCAGTCCCAATGGCAAGGACTGAACTAGGGTAAGTTAAGTGAGGCATCTGTGGTACAAAGGGGAAGGAGGCATTCACTCCCAAGGTCATGTGAATTCAAGGTCAGCACTTGCACAACCCTGAGAACGAATGGCACAGGTACCTCGCTTGTCTCAGCCTAGACCCAGCACTGCCAGACAGTGGCTGCTCCATCAACCTAGATCCCCAGGAGATGATCACACCAACACATAGCCATCTCGTCACCCACATGCACATGTTGTGAGACAAGTAAGGTGTGGTTCAACTACTGAGATTTGGGGGGATTATCTGCTACTGCAACAGCACCTCCCACCATACACTCATCCTCCCAACATTACAAATCAGAAACCATTTAAAATTTAAAATCCACTGCCTGAGAAAGAGGCTACATTCTTGAAACTGACATTGCAAAGATTATTACACTGGGAAAATTATGACAGTGAAAGACAGCTGATCTCACCGGCTCTATCTTGCCTTTAACCAAGGTGCTCTTGGTTCATTCCTGAGCACAGGCTGAACTAACTTTGAGAGGAATTTAGTCTGTAGTTTAACTTTTAAACAAAGGTGGTAACAGTCCCCAAAACAAACTCCCTTCTTGCTTGAGGAGAAGACTGCCCATATAAAATCAACAAATTAGCCATTCAGAGGCCACAAGATTCCTAACTTCCCCAATTACTCCTAGAGATAACATTAGTATTGTAAAACCTAAGACTGGTGTTTGAGGTATTTTTTCAGACCTTGCCTTCTGATGGTTCTGGGCACCACCCAGACAAGTAAACTTGTTCATCTGGTCTTGTAGCTCCCACCCAGGAACTGATTCAGCACAAGGGGACAGCTTTGACTCCCTATACCTATGACTTTATCCTTGACCCAACCAATCAACATTCTCCATTCCCTAGACCCCTGCCTACCAAACTATCTTTTAAGAACTCTAGCTTCTGAATTTTCAGGGAGGCTGATGTGAGTAATAATAAAACTCTGGTCTCCCATTTAGCTGGCTGTACAGGTATTAAACTTTTTCTCTGTTGCAATTCCCCTGTCTTGATAAATTGGCTCTACCTGGGCAGCGGACAAGATGAACCCATTGGGCAGTTACATTCTTACATAGCATCGATGAAACAGCATGAGGTTTGCTGTTACACAGACCTGGATCCACATCCTAACACTTACTAGCTAAGTGACTTTATATCATTTATACTAAAATACTAAATTCCTCAGTTTCCTGTCTGTACAATGTGACTAAAGATACCTTTCTCAATTGTTTTCAGAATTAAACAAAACATCTTAGGCAAATGATCTAGCACATGTGACCTCAAAACCTGGCAATGACTCTTTTTATGATGTAATGAATTTACTAATTCCAGCCTTCTTCAGAATGACAGTCTGAGGCTTATTCCACACAGTGCCTCAGAGGGTCCCCAGCAGATGGAGCTCAGTTGCCTGCAGGTTACCCAGCCCAATAATACATCCTTGGCTGACTTCTCCTCTTGGCTATCTATGCTTCCTGCTCTCTCACTGTTGTTTCTGAGGAGTACCTCACAAACAAACTGCCTGCACCACAGTTCTTGTCCCAGCCTCTGCTCTAATGAGAACTACCCACTAGAACCCAGGAACATCTCTGGGAAGAAGATCTAGCAGGTCAGAGGGCAAAGTCCAGGAGCATTTCTGCATCACACATTCACATCCCCTAGCTCCTGGAGAGCCTAGGTGTTGGTCAGGTGGTGTAATGCCAATCCTTTAAAAGAGGTGGATCCCAAAGTGATTTCTGACCAATGATCACAGTTATTCTTGCAGCATCAAATCTTACATTGTTTCAGGAGAGCAGAAAATTATTGCCTTTCTTTTTTAATCTGGATAGATTTGTGTATCTTGAAATCATGATCGTCTCTCTCATTACTCCAAGATTACCTTGCTGCTAAACCTTGCTACTTTGACCCCATTACAAGCATAAATTTAATCATCAAATCTTAACTATTTTAGTAGAAACCTATTATTCTGTGAGTCAGAAATGAAAATCGTTTCCTCAAGGCCATCTGTGTGTTACTAATAATAATGTCTTATATTTATGTAATGCCTTTCCTTGACAAGCACAAAATGCTGCCTATACATTATCTCATTAATCCCCAGAGTGGCTCATGAAGTAGTGTGGGGCCAAAGGCTGCTGTTTACCTATTCCTTGCTTCCCCTTCAGCTCACACTTTCAGATGGAAAAGGTCAAAAGCAATTTAGAAATTAAAGCTTCTTTACCAAAATCAATCATGAGAGATTTTCCAGATGCTATTTAGAATGTACATTCACAAAATACAACAATTATTCCAGGCCCTTCCCACAAACACAGATCAAAGTAACAACAAAAATCAATAGGAATCTATAAATACAATCAATATACTCTGCTGGAAGGCTCCTGAAACAATGGAAATAATGTTATTCTGTTTTCCCACCAGCCTTAAAAGGGGTTGATACTACCACGGCTTAGAGCAAGGGTTGGTAAGCGTTCTCTGTAAAAAGCCAGATCATAAATACTTTAGGCTTACTGGGCCATACAGTCTCAGTAGCAACCACTCAACTCTGCCCTTGTAATGCGAAAACAGCCATACACAATATGCAAGTGACTGAGCATGGCTGGGTTCTAATAAATCGTTATTTATGGACACTGACATTTGAATTTATCATTTTCACATGCCACAAATTATTATTATTCTGATTTTTTTAGCCACTAAAACATTTAAAAGTCATTCTTAGCTCTGTTTTCTTATGTAGGATCATGCAAAACTGTCCATAAGAGGAATTTAGCCCATGGGTTATTGTTTGCCCATCCCTGGCTTAATGACCAAAGTGGGGAACTTTGAGTCTTCAGAGAGTTGATCACCCTATTTCCACTCTCCTCTGAAGTCTTCCTTTAAAGTCTTTCCTTGTTTTCATCCTGGGCAAGAGGTATGTAAATGTACACACACATACACACACACACACACACGAGAAAGCATATTAAAAAAAATCCAACAACCCACTGTGGAAATCAACCTCCCTAAAGCTGAAAATGTAATGACTAGAAAGGCTGTGTTTTATCATCAAGCTCCATGTATATTTCTGGTGCTGGTAGGCTCACCCACTATAAGGCAAACATAGAAATGGGGCTCCTATTCAAGTTCTATTTGCTTGTCCCCAACCTCCTACTTTACCTGCTCAGTTTACTCCCTCTGGCTTCCCAATCTCTGAGCTTTATCTGGATGCATTTACCTTATCAGTTCATTAAGCACTTATTAAGATCTTACTTTATGGCAAGTTCTGTGCCAGGTACGATAAGGTACGACAAGCGTGACTACAGACATATGGGCAGGTGCACAGCAAGCACAGAGGAGGTTAACTGTGAAACATGATACATTGGAATGCAAGGCTCCAAAGAGCAGGTTATGCATGAGCAGTGTATTTGGAGAGAAAAGTTGCTCTTCAAGTGAATTTCTTGCCATTGCCCAGATCTTCCTACTGTGCAGCTTCCCTGGATCACCCACCCCATCCCTTTAAAAGTATAGGTGTCCGACAGCACTTCCTGATGACTAGCTCTGTGGATAACTATCCTGAAAATCTTTGTTACCATGGTGCAATGGAAAGTGTCAGAGTTTGAGGATCAGACTGTGCTGGAATTGAAGCCAATTCTCCCACTTACTATCTGTGTGACTTTGGGTAAGTTACTCACTTTTCTGAGTGTCAGTTTATAAAACACGTTACACAAAACTGGCATTGGGAAAAAAAAAACATGTCTATGAAGTATTTAGCATATCTTATACATCCAACATACTACATCACACTCATCAATAATTGTCTTTCAATAGGTGTTCGCAAGAGCTAGGCCAGCCTGACTGGTGAGCTCTAACAGTGGACACAGTTGCATAGAATTCTTTCTCCCATAAAGATTACAGCTGCTCGTGGGTTCCTATGTGCATGTGACTTGAGTCAGTGCAGGACTCAAGAACCTGAATAGTCAAAAAATGGCTGAGATATACGAGTCAGCTGTGTTGCTTTTGTGGAAAGACAACACCAAATTGTATTTAGCTTTTTTATGTATTTATTGAGTCATTCAGGATGGGAACGCTGACGCTTCAAAAAATTAATTTTATCTAAATATGTCTTTCAGTGACCCAAATCAGCTAACAATGGCATCTATAATAGTTTATAATAATTTTAAATGTTATTTTTAACTCATGAAATGATATAAGTGAAGCCTAACATAAGACCTTCTAAAGGCTCTTTTAGATGTCTGAAGTCCCACTTATGCCAGTAAATAAATTCCTCCTTAGTGGCTTCAAATACTTAATGTTGCTTCTAAAAGAGCTGAAAATATTCCCAATAAGAAATCTCTGTATTGAGGGCAATAAATATGCAATATGTGGTTTCCAGTTGAGAAGGAGGAAGCATATGCACAAACAGAAGGACATTCTCATGCTGGCCCTCTCTGTGCGGCTCTGCACACCTGCCCTGTGCACCCTCATCTGGGGGAAGGTCTATTTCACTCCCTGGCTCCAGGGCACTGTCAGAGCCCATTTTCCTGGTGATCCATAACTCTAGTTAGAAATTCATCTATGTCTGCCAGTAGCAACACATTTGGAAAACATTTCTCCAAACTGTCACCATTGCAAAAGGATCATTATGCTGCCATCCATCGAGCAACAGCTCATGCTATACACAGAGGAAAGGATCCACACATCACAGCTCTCAATAAAGATCCAGCCTGAAAAGAATTTATTGAGAAGAAAACAGCCATGGCAGTAAAATATTCCCAGGAACCCACATACAATAACCTAGCTAAATCTCAGTTTTCTTTCTGACAGTCCAGGGATTTACAATCATCTTCCCAATCATCACGCTCTAAACAAAAGCTTCTTGTATCTGAAGATCTCCATCACTTGCTCTGTGAAAGTCACCCAATGCTGTATTATCTTTATGGCTCAATACACTTGCAAGCTGTCTATGAAAAGCCTGCTTATGATCTCACATTATAAGCTTTACATGTAGAGCAATAGGCTGAAACAACCTACATTTCAACTGTGTAAGGGAACTGAGGCTGGCACTTGTCAAAAACAGGTAAATCCCATGCTAAAGCAAAGGTAAACATATGAACTGATACTTTTAAATTACATCCTACTGGGCCAGGCACAGTGGTTCATGCCTGTAATCCTAGCACTTTGGGAGGCCAAGGCAGGTGAATCACGAGGTCAGGAGTTCTAGACCAGCCTGGTCAACATGGTGAAACCCCATCTCTACAAAAAATACAAAAAGCTAGCTGAGCATAGTGGTAGGCACCTGTAATACCAGCTACTCGGGGACTGAAGCAGGAGAATTGCTTGAACCTGGGAGGCAGAGGTTGCAGTAAGCCGAGATTGTGCCACTGTATTCCAGCCCAGGTGACAAAGTGAGACTCTATTGCAAAAAAAAAAAAAAAAAATTACATCCTACTGACCCCCAAAGAGAAGTATGTTTCAATTTCTAGCCCACTGTAGTCAGACCAAATAAAAATTTGATTATTTTTTATATACACAGTAAAGATACACGTGGCATAAAATTTACATTTTAACCACTTTAAGGTGTACAACTGAACGGTATTAAGTGCATTCACAATGTTGTACAGACATTACCACTACCAGTTCCAACACTTTTTCATCTTTCCCAAAGGGAAACTTCATACACATTTACCAGTCACTCTCCATTCCTCCTATCCCCAGCCTGACAACCACAAATCCACTGTAAATTTGTCTATTCTTGATATTTCATATAAATAAACTCATATACTACGTGGCCTTTTGTATCTTTGATGGATTCCCTTCTACCATTGCTTTAAATTGCCTGATCCCACTGTTTATATTACCTGTCCTCACCCTAATACTAGGGCTGTCTATGGGATTTGTGACTGTCCATTCTATGTGTCAATAGGCCAGGGTACAGCCCCCAGTTATTCAGTCAAACACTAATTAAGCTGTTGCCACGTAGGTATTTTGTAGATGTGATTAAAGTCCATAATCAGTTGGAAAGTCTTAAGAGCAGACCTGAGATGAAAAAGAAGAAAGATGAAGAAAGAAGGAGAAACAGAAGGAGGAAGAGGAGGAGGAGGAGGAGGAAGATAAAGAGGAGAAATTCCACCTGCAGATAGCAGCTTCAGCTCATGTCTAAGAGTTCCAGTCTCCCCTTCCTGACAGCCTACCCTAGGGATTTCAGACTTGCCCACCCAGTCTCTACTATCGTGTAAGCCAATTCCTTAGAATAAATCTCTTAATATTTATCTCCTTTTGGTTTTGTTCTCTGGTTGAAACCTTAATGATACTAGAGGGGGAAAAAGAGACTTAAATACATAACATGCTGATTTTTCTAGTCTGCCAAAGTTGGCTACCTGAAAGTTACTGCTTACCGAGTTGTAAAGATGTCCTTTACAAATGGATGTTTTAGATAATCACTTGCCCAGAAGTCCCAGGTCAATAACTATTAATTGCCTTTAAGAGGAGGAAAAAGTCCTGACTCTATTTTTATCCTGGGTTCACACTTATATTTGTTAACCTGGTAGCTGGCTGCCAATATTACACATGACTTGTCAAGGAAGCAGAGGTGATCTCATAGCTCTGAGACTAATCTGAGTTATCTTCACGATGCCATCAGACCCAGAGAGCAAAAACATGGATGCCTTTACTACTTAGCTCTTTAGGTATAGTGGGTGATGAATTCTGTGTGCATAGTATCACTGGGGGCTTCCCTCTGGAGTAATCCTAGCATGCATTTTCCTGCTCATCTTTACCTATGAAAATCCTATTCATCCTTTAAGGTTTACCTCAAAGACTATTTACTCACTAGTTTCTTCCAAGTCCCCAAATTAAATGTGAAGACTAACCTTTTGATATTCTGCAAACTCTGTGTTTCTCTTAGACCAGTGTTGTCCAACCATTTTGGCTCAGGCGGTAGTGGTCACTAGCCCACTGCTCATCTCCTGCTGTGTGGCCCAATTCCTAACAAGCCATGATCAGTATCGGTCCATGGCCCAGGGGTTACCGGCCCCTGTCTTAGACCATTTAGCACATTCTAACTTTGATTCTCATTATCTGTGTGTTGGTGCCATTTCCCCCACAACTAGATTGTGGGAGTGATGTATCTCTTGTCTTTGGGATTCTATAATGACTAGCACAGTGTATTCCAGGAGACCATCTGCTGAACGGAATTAGTCCTAAGAGTCTAGGAACAAATGGGAGTAAGAGAGTCCATCTTTAGTCTTCTTGGGTCAGATGTGGGTTTTCCTTTTTTTATTTGTTGTCTGCTCCTCAACCTCCACCCACTCCCTCTGCTCCAAGATGGATTAAGGCTAAAAGAAAAATAAATACTTGCACCCTGAAGCTGCCATGGTCCAAATGACACTACTTCTGACAATGACAAAAATGGAGAGATTTGGAAAAGTCAGGAAAGGATGACTCCAGGCCACATATCTTCCCATGCCCTTGATTATTCCCTACTATCATGTATGTCTCAAACTGGTTCTCACCTAAATTATGGGTTAAAGTTGTTACCCTTTCTTTGGGTATATGGTCAGAGGCAGCCTGTAATCAACACCAAGGAGTAGAGGAAGCAAGGAAGGAGGTTCTCTTATCTACTCTACACTCCTTCTTGTCTGGAAGTTGCATTCTGTTCCTTTCTCATCACCTACCCTGGGCTGAACAGTGACCAAACCTGGAAAAGTGACTATAAACAACCATATTTTTCATGCCTTCATTGCAGCATGTTTCCTTCTTGTTACAAAAGCCATATCCTAATACAATCATTTCACTAATGGTTTGTCCCACAATCTTTCACACTGTCTTTATTAATGCCTGCCATATTGCATAAAATTATCTCTTAATTGTATACATCTGTATAATGTACTATATCAATAATATGAAGATGAAAATTTATCTTTCTATATATTTCTTACCAAAATGAGAATGTATGCTGGCTTTGCCTTTGCATAAAATACATTAACTAATCCTTAGGTCAGACTGCCAACAGATTCAGATTTTTACTAAATCATCCTGGATAGATGCTAGCAGAGGAATAGCCTTTGCTGCTATGTAATTTCAGGTCCTGGTCCAATTTTATAAATATGCTACACTTATTTTTGAGGTTGAGTCTGTGGAAGGCTTTTTAGGGGGGGCTACAATGGAGGGCAGCCAATTATTTTGTTAAAAATAATTTGGTACTATTTGGCCCAATATAAAAAGAGCTTTCTAATAATCAGGCATATCCAAAATTTTATAAGCAGTGTCAAATAGTTTTTGGTTAAACAGAAATTCACTTACATAAAATGACTATATTTCAATTTAACCATTGAAAATTTAGCATCCAAATTGAGATTTGCTTTCATTGTTAAATATACAAAGTATTTGAAAGACAGTACAAAAAGAAAAAGAATATAAAATATTTCACTGATAATTTTTACATTGACTATAAGTAGAAATTATGGTATTTTAGATATATTGATTTAAGATATATTATTGAAATTGATTTCACTTATCTCTTTTTACCTTTTCTAATGTCACTACTACGAATTATGCAATTGCATATGTGGGTGGCATTATATTTTAGACGAACAATGCCAGTCTAGAGAGATAGCCAGGGTCCTGACCATGAACTTCATCTCCTGAACTGGAACAGGGTAGCAGAAGAAAAAGTTCAACTAACAAGCATATGAAGAGATAATTTTCAGTCATTAATAATTTAGAGAAATGCAAATTAAAACAATGAAATATCACTTTATACAATCAGACTGGCCAAAATTAGAAAATTAGAAAAATGAGAAAACTGGAAGTGCCAGTGAGGATGACAGGATGCAAGACTGCTCTGCACTGCTGGCAGATGTGTGGGGCCTGGAGCTGCTAGGCTGCATAGCAGCAAACTGGCCCAATGTGGCCCAAGTTGGCATATGTGTGTCCTATGGTATGTCCAATTCCCGAACAATCCCACATAGGCTCAATGAGGAATGTGTACAAGATGTCCACTTCCCAGTTGTCTGGTGTGGTGGAAATCTAGGGGCAATCTGGGGAGCTGTTGCCAGGGCAGTAGACAAGGGAAATGAGGTGGATGCAACTCTGGAGAATTGTGCAGTCCTCAGCAGTAACAAGCCAGAGGTACGTACAGCTACATGGGTGGAGCTTCAAAACCTAGCAATGCACAGCAACAGTTTAAAAATAAATGGTTAACAACAAGAGAAACAAATCTATAGCAGAATATCATTTACTCAAACTAAAAATGGAGCAACACAAAAAAGAGAGATTTTTTTTTGTAAGAATCCATACAAACAAAAGGATACATATCAGACTTATAATGGTTTTTCAGTGGATGAGGAAGCCAGTGAGAGTGGGAAATGAGGAAATAAGAATAAAAGGGACCAACTAAAAAAAAAAAAAAATATATATATATATAAAGGAACAGAGAGACATAGAATTGAGCCTTGCATTTCCAATTACCAGGTAGGTGGCTCTGGACAAGTCACATAACCTTTCTGAGCTTCAGCTACATCATCAGCAAATAAAAAAATCGACCCTGAAGGAGGGTTAAGAAAATCAAAGGCACTGTGTATAAAGTGCCCAGAACTGCACTGGTATATTTCAAGGCTCCATAAACAGAAATGGCTAATATCACTCGGAGTTTCTGCAGGTTCTGCTTATTAGTTTGAAGCACACCCTCCCTGCCCTATTAGGCACTAATGCTCATAGCTTATATAACTTCAGGTTAACAGGGCATTGATGAAGAAAATAAGGTGCCATAATCCAGAATTACTCTTTATCTTACAGGAATTACTCTCACTCTGCAAACACTTCTTCCATCCAGAATCTGCCACCTTTATTTATATACAAATGAATAATTTATCACTGTGTCTTTCAGGAACACAAGCCCAAAACAAGGCCTGAGGAAACACAAATAAAAAAAGACTAATGTAATTCAATGACAGAATGTCAAGAAATTTTGAGAAAATTATGGTTCCCTTGGATACATTATCATTCTTATGTGATCCCGTCTGACATCACACCTCAGCAACATGGTGCACCCTTATCTACTCCTGTTCCATGCAGTTGCCTATAAACACAGGTAGTTTTAAAATGTGAATTTTTCCAACATTAAAAACTGCTAAATATCTTACACTTCCTCATTGTCTGGCCCATGCCATGCTGGCTTTTGTGCTTGTTTGTTGGTAGTATAAAATGGATAAAATGTCTGGTTTCATGAACATGTTGGGGTTCTAGTGCTTCCTTTTAAATATATTGCAAACAAAAATCAATACATTTTAACCCCTTTGGAGCCTCTGGGAGGCATCCAGAACTGCAGAGGGATAATTGCCTTTATGGGTAGCCCTTTACAGGCTCCCTACTGAAATCAGGCACCTGCCCAATGCACTTGGAAACTCTCACTCAATCTCAGCTGCCAAATTTTGAGTTTTTCTAGACTGTTTTTAAATGGAGTTGGGAAGTCCCAACTGTTACTGAAAGAGTAGCCAGGAACTCATGGTTATACCTGGATCCTGCCCACATCCATGGGACCCAGAACTCTTGGCTGGAGATGTGGAGGTGAGGCCACCTGAACTGCCCTACACTGAGGGAAAACTGTGGAGAAACCTCCACCCCTGGAGAAACAGACTTGTTCTCTGTGTTGAGATCTTTCCTTTAGACTATAAAATGCTTGTGGAAAACAGGTGAAATCTCAACAGCGCCTACTACAGGATTCAGAATCAGGAATTCCAATGTGCAGGGTAGATTAGGAAGATGTGGAGAAGCAGTGCTCATCAAAGGAGACATGCATTGTGCATGAGCTGTGTAGGATACAGGGGTGGGACTGGAAGATACAGGCAGCTGCAGAAAGGTAGGTTGGATGCCTGGAGGCATCTATTAAAGGCATCTATTAAAGACCTGCTTTAATAAAGCAGAGAAATTTTACTTAAAATTTTACTTCTAGACTCAAGTAATAGCCTTATAAGCTTCATTTTTTATTGTTAATAGTTTGGCCAAACATAGAAAACAATTCCTAAGTGTTTGAGCAAATTTACAGTTTTCCAGTTAGCAACATATTGACATTCTGTAAGGATACATTCAACCTCTCATATGCCAAGTATTAGGAAAGATTTTAGAGTGCTGAGAATAATAATGATAAGAGCTAATATTTATGAAGTTCTTATTACATACCTGGTAGTATTCTAAGAATTTTACATGTAAAAGTACTTTATACATAAAATGCTGAAAATATAAATGTAAAAGTAATAATTTACATGTATTACTCATTTTCTTTTTGCAATTTAGAGACAGGAATAATGATCTAGTTGTACTAGATCTTTTTTTTTTTTTTTGAGACAGGGTCTCGCTCTGTGGTCCAAGTTGGAGTACGGTCATGAGATCATAGCTCACTACAGCCTCCAACTCCTGAGCTCAAGGGATCCTTCTGCCCCAGCTCAGCTAATTTTTTTTTTTCTTTTTTTGTAGAGATGGGTCTCACTTTGTTGCCTGGGTTGGTTTCAAACTCCTGGCCTCAAGCAATCCTCCCACTATGACCTCCCAAGTTTCTGGGATTACAGGTATGAGCCACTGACCCGGCCTAGTTGTATTAGGTCTTAACAAAGAAAAAAAGGAGTGGGCTTGGATGCAACAGGATGTAGTGACCAAGAGAGGCACAGCTGATGGTCAGGACAGGAGGGTGCCATGGAAGTTCCCAGGTATTGCCGCAAGAATAAAATCTTTCCTAATACTTGGCATATGAGAGGTTGAATGTATCCTTACAGAATGTCAATATGTTGCTAACTGGAAAACTGTAAATTTGCTCAAACACTTAGGAATTGTTTTCTATGTTTGGCCAAACTATTAACAATAAAAAATGAAGCTTATAAGGCTATTACTTGAGTCTAGAAGTAAAATTTTAAACTATGATTCAGTCTCCTTCCATCTTAATTTTCTCCTGAAAATAATTTTGTCAGCCTGGTTTTACATATGGCAACTTCTGGTCTAGGAGACTAGTTTCTGCTTATCAGAGGAAAGACCCCTTGAAAAGTAGAAAAACTTTTCAAACAATATGATCCTGCAATCTCTTGAAATAAAGGTTAATCACAGAAGAGTGCTAAAATTTGTTTTATGTTCCAAAGTTTGCAAACTAAAATATATATATTTTATCAGAGAAGTGAAATGGCCTCTATGGACTCAAAGGCAGATGTAATAGAACTAGGGAAGAAAGGCGACATCAGACTCGAGGTGAAGAAGCCTAAATAGATAAGGTATGAGGATCTGAAAGAGAAGTGATTTCTCTGGATGCCTGCCAATTTACATGGTACTGACCACGTTAACTGGACTCATTGATCTCTGTTTTGGGGCCTCTGCACATTTTCTTCCCATTGCCTGGAATTTTCCTCTCTCACTTTCTTTTCTCAAGTCTCTTCTTAAATTGTGTCTTGTCAAAGAGACCTTATCTTTTTTTTTTTCTTTTGAGAGGGAGTCTTGTTCTATCACCCAACTTGGAGTGCAGTGGCACAATCTCAGCTCACTACAACCTCCGCCTCCCAGGTTCAAGTGATTCTTCTCCGTCAGCCTCCTGAGTAGCTGGGATTATAGGCATCAGCCACCACACCTGGCTAATGTTTGTATTTTTAGTAGAGACGGGGTTTCACCATGTTGGCCAGGCTGGTCTCGAACTCCTGACCTCAGGTGATTCGCCCACCTTGGCCTCCCAAAGTGCTGGGATTACAGGCATCAGCCACCAAGCCCGGCAAAAGAGACCTTTTCATCAGCACTCCCTATAACCCTTATCCTGTTTCTCTCTCTCCATAGTACTTATCACCACCTGATAGATATATATTTAATTAGTTGTTTGTGTCTGCCAGCCCCCAGCAGAATGTAAGCTTTGTGAGGACACAGAACCCATCTGTTTGGTTCACTGCTGCATCAACAGCATATAGAATAGTGCCCATCACTCTGCAGGGGCTCAAAAAACATTTGTGGACTGAATAAATGAATCTCCCATTCAGTCTCTATTCATCAGTCTTGCCCTTTATCTATCTCTGGTTAACACCAACTCAAAGACTCTCGTACTAGTCCCTTTATTTCTCATGGAAGGGAGAAAAAGCCAGTTCAGTGCAGTAGTTTCAAGTCTTGACTTTGAAACCACCAAATCCCCTAGGTTTAAGACTGGCGTCATTACTTCTCTGACAGTTCTGTCCAATAAAACTTGCTGCAATGATACAGACATTCCATTCTACACTCGCCAATACAGCAGCAACTAGTCCCACAGACTAATTGAGAACTTGAAGTGTGGCTAGTTTAACTAAGAAACTGAACTTTTAATTTCATTTTAATTTAAATTTAAGCAGCTACATGTGGCTACAGGCTACTATACTGGACAGCTGTAGCTGTATGATCCTGGGCAACATTTCCTAATCTCTCTCTGCCTCCATTTCCTTGTCAGTTAAATGGGAATAATAATAATGCACCTCATATTATTGTTGTAAGGATTAAATGAGATACTATGTAGAGAACTAGAATAGTACCTGGTATAAGGAAAACATTCAGCAAATGGTACTATTGTGGGCAAAAGGAACTAGCTTTGCAATAACACTAAATCCTTACTCAAATATGACAATGATATCAACCTAACATATTAAAAAATAGGGAAATACAGGCACTTCCAAAAAGTAAGGTTATAGCAAATATGTGATAAGTTGGAAAGTGGGGTAAATGTAAGGGAACTCTAGAATAGCATGTTAAAAAGTTAGAATTTTAGTTGGATTATGAATGTTACTTTTTTTATATATATACTTTAAGTTCTGGGATACCTGTACAGAATGTGCAGGTTACATATGTATACATGTGCCATGGTGGTTTGCTGCACCCATCAACCTGTCATCTACATTAGGTATTTCTCCTAATGCTATAAATATTATTTTTTTAATAAGGTAGCAGTTACCATAGCAGCCAGACATCACAATGTCATTTCAAAATCCAAAGCAATGAGCATCTTCTTAAAGAAACCCTGTGAACAATGTATCTGAGCAATATCATAAAAGGGCTCCCTTGCACGTCTGGGGTTTATTATACAGAATAATTCATTTCCCAATACTTTTCTCTAGCTTTCAACATCTACTTTACAATTGCACTCAAGATTCTACATTTTTCTTATTTCTTGGAGTTTATTAAAAAACCTCACAACAGTGAAAAAGGTAAAACAATTATTTTGTAAGAAAAAACAATTACTAAATATCTTTTATGACACCACTTTACTAATGCACCCCTCTGACAGCAGCAAATTGATGCGGCTATATTTTAAAGGAGACTTGAATTCATTTTTTATTATTTCACATTGTTTTTTTGTTAGCTTCTAAATAAAATGTTCTTTCTCTACCTATATAGGGGTGTTGCTTTTTTTTATATATAAATGTCATGCGTTTTTGTCTTCCCAGAGTATTTTAACTTCAAGCTAAATTTGTGAAGAAAAGAAGGAGGAGAAAAGAGGGAAGAGGACAGAAGGAAAAGTAGGAGGCAATGGAGAAAGAGAAGAGTGGTAGGAGGATGAGGAGAATGAAGAGGTTCTTCAGCTCCCTGCTTAGACTTTAACTGATCAGTCTTCCTCTTGCAACCAGTGCATAAATGTCTAAATGGGGCAGGGATGGTAAGAAGCACAGAAAGTCACTGCTGCTTCTGACATGTGTCAGTCTCATCTGTTTAGCACCTTGAACTATACTGCAGTGTCTTTTTGTCTTTTTCTTTTGTTCTCTAGATCTTCCCACCTTGCTCAACTTTCAGATATTATAGTTGTTATCTTGAAGGGTAAGAATAAAAAGAATTTCTTTTGGAAAACAATCTGTTTAAAAACAAGGTTTATTTTCAAATATGTTCGTGTTTTCTTGCCTCTATAATGTTTTTCTTCTTTGTGTTAAGGTCAAACATTACAAACCATGAAACCCAGATATCTGATTTTAACAGAATATCTTTTTTCAATGCCAAATTTCCCTAGTCAAGGTGAGCCATTTAGAATATGTCATTCCATATTTATATACACAAGACGTTAAGGCATAAGTTTGTTTCATAGTTTGTTTTTAATCTTGAAATAAAAATAGAATCTGTTTTTTCTTTTCTTTCTTTTTCTTTTTATTTTTTTGAGATGAAGCCTCCCTCTGTCACTCAGGCTGGAGTGTAGTGGTGCGATCTTGGCTCACTGCAACCTCCACCTTCTGTGTTCAAGCAATTCTCCTGCCTAAGCCTCCTGAGTAGCTGGGACTACAGGCGCATACCACCAGGCCTGGCTAATTTTTGTATTTAGTGGAGGCGGGTTTTCACCATGTTGGGCGGGGTGATCTCAATCTCTTGACTTCATAAAATCTGCCCGCCTCGGCCTCCCAAAGTGCTAGGATTAAAGATGTGAGCCACCACGCCCGGCCAAATCTATTTTCTTAAATAGAGTTTAGAACATACAGAAATGATATGATCTCCCATTATGCTGTGGGAAAAATCAGCATGTTAACCCTTTCTCTAAAAAGAGCTGAGAAATTGTCTTTACACCAGTTTCTTTTCTTTTTTCTTTTTTTTTTTGAGACGGAGTTTCGCTCTTGTTACCCAGGCTGGAGTGCAATGGCGCGATCTCGGCTCACTGCAACCTTCGCCTCCCAGGTTCAAGTGATTCTCTTGCCTCAGCCTCCCAAGTAGCTAGGATTACAGACACGTGTCAGCACGTCCAACTAATTTTAGTATTTTTAGTAGAGACAGGGTTTTGCCATTTTGGCCAGGCTGGTCTAGAACTCCTGACCTCAGGTGATCCACACACCTCAGCGTCCCAAAGTGCTGGGATTATAGGCATGAGCCACTGCACCCAGCTAGAAAAGAAGGCAAACTTTCAGTGACAAGCAACCTAGGCACTAAACTACAATAGTGGGTAAAACAGCCATGGTCTCTGTCCTTAGGAGGCGTCCGGTAAAAAGGCTGCAAGCAACCATTGCAGCTCCTTGCAACCCTTTGCCTGAGCCTCAATGATATTATTCTACAGCGCTCCAATCCTTAACTCCAAAAAGAGGGTGAAAAGGGCACCCACACCTGGAAAGTTTCACACCTTCTTCTGTTCTCCCCTCACTATTAGGAAATCCCTAAAAGGACTAGTATGGAAAGGACTGACCTTAATAAATAATGAAGTAGCAATGGATTGGCAACACCAAAATGTGCATGATTTTTTTTTTTCTAGATTAAAAAAGAAATAAAACAGTGAGGGCACCTGGAGTTTTTATAGAAAAGCAATCTACCAGGTCCTTTATACTTCTTGTTCTTTCTGGGACTGCCTTTCTAGAGTGATTATAACACAATGATAATGGTGATTCTAATACCTAATGTTTATCAGTGTTTCCTGTGTACCAGATCTGAGATAGGTACTATTTTTAATCCTCATTCTGCAGATAAGGAAACTGGGGCACAGGTAGGCTAAGGACTGGTCCAAGGTCATACAATTACTCTGTAAAAGAAGTATCCACTACACAAACTCAAATGTTCTGGCTTGGGAACTTAGGCACTTAACGTAGTATGGTATAATGGCCTCCACATTTTTTTTTCCAGTAATGCAAAATTATTTCCAATCTTAGGAAGAAAACCAATCTTGAAGAGATCCTCAACATTAGAAAGTGTTAGAAGGTCGGACATGGTGGATCATGTCTGTAATTCCAGCACTTTGGGAGGCCAAGGTAGGTGGATCATGAGATCAAGAGTTTGAGACCAGCCTGGTCAACATGGTGAAACTCGATCTCTACTAAAAATTTAAAAATTAGCTGGGCATGGTGGTGAGCACCTGTAATCCCAGCTACTCAGGGGGCTGAGGCAGGAGAATCATTCGAACCTGGGAGGCAGAGGTTGCAGTGAGCTGAGACCGTGCCATTGCACTCCAGCTTGGGTGACAAAGTGAGACTCCATCTCAAAAAAAAAAAAAAAAGGAAAAAAAGTGTTAGCCTTCATATCTCCTCTAATACACCTAAAAGGACTGCAATAGGGAAGGATAAATGAATGAGTGAAAGATGAACAGAAGGAGTGAGAATCCAATTACAGTATTTTTATTATTTCATTTGGTATTTTTATATGAGAACTAAGAGAAATCTACTATACTATATACAAATGTCATTGGAAGTAGAGACCTTCACGTCTTTGCTCCTAATATAGTTTAATCTCAGAAAAACATGATGCTAACCCACTATGGGAGATTCATTAGTTCTGAGTTGTCAGTTCAGAAATTACAATCTCCATTTCTCCCATCCTGTTCCCCACCGAGCAATGGCACAAAGTGGTGACTTGACACTTTGATGTTTGGAGTTCATGTGGTCACAGAGCTAAGCAAAGGCAACAGAATATTTTCCACGGGACTTACATTTTGGACAATACAGCAGGACAGATGACCCAAAAAACCCTTCTAACTAGAACACTTAAAAATATGGAATAACAAAGGAGGCCAAGGTGGGTGGATTACTTAAGGTCAGAAGTTTGAGACCAGTCTGGCCAACATGAGGAAACCCCTCTCTACTAAAAGTAAAAAAATTAGTCAGGCATGGTAGCACGTGCCTGTATTCTCAGTTACTCAGGAGGCTGAGGCAGAAGAATTGCTTGAACCCGGGAGGCAGAGGTTGCAGTGAGATGAGATCACACCACTGTACTCCAGCCTGGGCAACAGAGAGATATTTTTAAAAAAAGAAAGAAAGAAAATGAAAATGAAATAAAAATTCAAAACTTTTAAAAGCATGCATATGAGCTTATAGTAAAGTAATAAATTATCCGAGGTAAGAAAAAAGACAAAGCAAAAATCCAAAGATGTAATGGAGCACTAAAGCTGACATTAACCATGGGGGCATCAACTGACTACTAGTGGTGAAGAGTTTTTTCTCATCTTTTTTATATCATAGAAAATGATACTAGTACAATAGTATTTGCTAGAATAAATGGAAAGGTATCTAGGAGCATCTATTATGCTAAATGTTAACTTTGTAAAAACATTCATTACATTTACTTCATATGAGAAAAAATTGAATATAAATATATACTAAAAATATATTGAATATAGCCTCAATATCAAGTATATTAATTTGCATAAACTATGCCATTGAAATACTTGTAAAATTTTAACAAGTAACTTGAGCTTTTTGTAATGAACATATAATAATATGATGCTTGTAATAGCTGCATGCAATTCCTGCTCAAAACTTCCAACAATGCCCTTTTCAAAAATCTCAGCATAGATAATCAGATTGTTTTCCCACAAAAGTTGTAGCAGATAAAAAATTGACAAACTTGGTAACCAAATTAAAAAGTTAGAAAAAGAACAAGAATAAATCCAAAGAAAATAGAATAAACGAAATATTTTAAAAAGCAAAATGAATGCTATAGGACAGAAGAAAGTAATGGAGAAAAATTAACAAAGTTAAAGCTGGTTCTTTTAAAAAGACTATAACAAAACTTTGGCAAAATTGAGCTAAAGAAAATAGAGAAGACACAAGCAACCCTTATACGAGTATGCAAATATATTAGGAGTAGCTTTATGACAACAGATTTGAAAATGTAGATAAAATAATTGGACCAATTTCTGGGAAAATATATCTTTAAAAACTGACTTAAGATGAAATAAAAAGCCTCAATGATTCTATAACAATTAATGTATTAAGCAGTAAAAAAATCTTTCCATAAAGAAACAACAGGCTCAGTTTTATGAAATAATTCTATTAAACATTCCAAAAACAAATCATTTGACTCATACACAACTTTTTTTTCAAAGACAGAAAAAGAGACTTCTCAACTTTTTTGAATCTTATATAACCCTCTTATCCAAACTAGGTATAAAGTATGACAAAGGAAACAAAAAAAGAGCAACTTAACTCATGAAAATATTTTTAAAAATTATAAAGTAGATCTACCATTTGATCCAGTAATCCCACTACTGGGTATGTACACAAAGGAAAAGAAGTCATTATATCAAAAAGGCACTTGCATGCATATGTTTATTGTAGCACAATTCACAATTGCAAAGCTATGGAACCAATCTATGTGCCTATCAATTAATGTGTGACTAAAGAAAATGTGGCACATATACAGCATGGAATACTACTGAGCCATAAAAAGGAACAAAATAATGTCTTTTGTAGCAAGTTGGATGAAGCTAGAGGCTATTATTTGAAGTGAAATAACTCAGAAATGGACAACCAAATACTGTATGTTTTCACTTTTAAGTGGGAGCTAAGCTATGGGTACATAAAGGCAAACAGAGTGATATAATGCTCTTTGGAGATTCAGACTGGGGAGGATGGAAGTGGAATTGGAGATTCAAAAACTACATATTGTGTACAATGTACACAACTCATACTACAGGTGCACTAAAATTTCAGACTTCACCTCTATACAATTCATCCAACTTACTAACAACCACTTGTACCCAAAAAGCTGTTGAAATAAAAAAAAATAAAAATAATAAATAAAATATTAGAAATTGAGTCTCATGATGTATGGCAAAGTTGGCTTTATTTTTGAAATGCAAAAGGTATTATAAGGTATCATAATTTACCTTATCAATATGTATTAATTCAGAAAAGTAATTTGATTGTTTGAATAGATGCAGGAAATGTATTCAGTAAAATTCAACTTATATTCACAATTTAAAAACTTATCAATGTAGGAAATAAGGGAGCTTCTTTAACCTAACTAGTATTTGCAAAAATAAAAATCTATAGCATATGTCATTCTAAATGGTGAAATATTAAAAGCATTTCCTTTAAAAACAGAAACAGACAAAATTAAACAATATGCTACCCAGGAATGTGTACATTAGTGATAAAACTATAAGAAAATGTAAAGTAATAACACAAAACTCAAGAAAGTGGCTACTTCTGGGTGAGAGGAAATGTAATCAGGGGAGTGGGTAGCAGGTAAACAAATGGTCATTTATTATTGTTTAAACCACACACACACACAGAGGCCACAGACAATGTAAAATATGTTATTCATAACATGAGGCAGATGAAGTGAAACAGTAATGGCTAGGCTAAATAACATTTATAACACAATAGACATTTAAATCACATTTCTATACTAAACTTGGATAATACTTTAACACATTTGGGGAGAAATTTCCAATGAACTGCTCATGTTATCATGAGACTTGGAGATGAAGAACTGTGAGACTCATTCCATTTCTTGAATAGCTCTATTATAATTAAACCTTCAGTGTATAGAGACCACCACTCACAATCCTTTGGTTGGCTTTCTAGAGACTTTATCAAAAAAAAAATCAATTCTTTAATAGTACGCAAAAAAGAAGGGAACAGTCCTTGTGAAATGCAAACTCACACTGATTGCAGAACTTTCCCCCTTTGTTCTCTGCACACTAAGTGTGGCCAAACATTCTAAGCAGTCACACAGTAATGCTAGCATGCTTTGCACTATCAGTACAGTTTCAGATTTTCTTCTTGATTTGTTCATACACGGACACTTTAGTGGGAGCTGGGACCATAGCAGGGCATTGGGACTAATGAGGGAAAATTCTGGTGAGGATTAGAAAGAATGCTCTCTGAGTATAAGATGGAAAAAAAATATTGATGTAGAGAAGGGAAGTGTGCTTTTCAAAAATTTTCCTCTAAAGAATTTTCTGCACTTCCGGTTCCTAAAGAGATAAAATAGAAACCAACTTGAGAATTTGTGTCTCCTTTGAGTGGTGTTCAGTGGATAATGCTACATGTGGGTATAATAGCAACTCATTCCTTTTCTTTTCTTTTGTTTTATTTAAGGAAATGGAGACTAGAGTTTGTAGGTAGAAACTGGTAATTAAATTTGGTGTCCAGTTTTTCATTCTGATTTTGTGAAGCATTATTTGCCCATGGCTGGGGTCCATGTTCTGAGTTATCATAAACATTATTTTTAAATTTTGAAAAGTCCCCAAAATTTCCCAAGAAATGGGATTTCCAATCCTACTTTTTAAATTTTCAAAACAAGTTCAAGCACCTGCAGAGACACAACTATAATGCATAGCTCATGACCACCAAGACCAAATGGCTGTTTAGAATCTTGCCGTTCTGAATTCCTCAATTTCTTTTGCATTATCCAGTGACCTGCTCAAATCATTGCCATGTGTCCATCTCCAGTCTAAGAAATAACAACTAAAATGTCTGGATAGGGATGGCCATGCCAATGAGTTCTCCGAAAAAGGAGAACAATGGAAGTCACGGCAGCTTCTTCAAAGGTCAGATAAATTATTATAGAGAGTAATTTCAAAGCATTTTACATTAAGGCAAGGGGCTGCAGAAATATTCAGGAGGAACTGGCTTTTCCCTTATTGGTAAAGGACCTTTCCCTTCTACTGTATATTTTCTGATAAATCCTTTTTCTTATTCTTTTTCAACCTTCATATTTTATCCTCCACCCTCCATCCTCTAGAATATCATCCTACAAGCAGTGTCAGGGAGAAAATGACTGGACCTGACCCTGTGAAAGGCAAAATTCTGAGAAGTCAAGATAACAGGGCTGGAGCTCCCTCTAGAGCCCATCCTGCTGACAATGGAGGGGTCTTCAGCCAAGTGAACTGGGGCTGGTGGATCCTGACCCATTTCCCCATCCTAGCTCATCTTACTAAAGAGCCCTTTCGAAAGACTGAGAGGTCTGAAAGAACAGAACTATTCACCATGGCCTTCAAGACTGCTCAGTGATGCTCACTGGCATTCCAAAAACAGTCTGGTTGAACAAGCTTATTTAGTAAGTTCTCTTGTCAAAATCAGCTCTAAATAGTCACCACAAAAGGAATTTGGGCAAATAGGTAAAGCAGAGAATGTTCATTTGCTTATAGTTTAATCCAAGAGTTTGGATTGTAGGCATAGAAGTAATCATAGAAAACCTGATATTCTGATTTTATAATAAACTGGTGACTTTAAAACTAAAATGAAATATAAGAAACAATGTTGTTGCTTTTTTACTTTAGAAAAGCTAAAGATATACAAGGAATTAACATGCTAATGAAAAATAGAACAACATAACCTTCATTTGAGCATAACCTTCATCTGACAATTTTAAATCATTACCTTCTTTGCTGAGGAAAAAAAAATAAAGATTCACAGATAAATATTGAGAAACCTAATTTTCAATGTATTACAGTCACATTTTGAATAGCAAAGGAAAAATGCTATTTCTAATTTGTTCCTGATGTTATTAGAGTCAGAGAATATTCAATTTTGCTTTCAATAACTGTGAAGAGGAAATAATTTGGGTAACAGCTGATAATATTTCTCTATCATTTGGAGGAAATTAGTAAGAATGACTAAATGTTCAGGTCTTGACACAATTAAAAACTGTCTTGCCATGCATTCTTCAAAACATGGCTTCCTTTTTTCAAGTTTGTTTAATTGCAGTTATCAAATAGTTCAAAATGATCTCCCAAATACATTCCTATTATTTGAATCATTACTCCAGACGTATAAAATGGAAGAGCTAGATCTGTTAACACAAAATTAAACTCAACTGAACCTGATGTTTTGTAAGTAAAGCATACAATTCATTATAAGGAACACAATGGCATTTTTATAACACCATGCAGTTTACTTTTTTTTTTTGAGATGGGAGTCTCACTCTGTCACCCAGCCTGGAGTGCAGTGGTGCAATCTTGGCTCACTGCAACCTCCGCCTCCCCGGTTCAAGAGACTCTCCTGCCTCAGCCTCCCAAGTAGCTGGGACTACAGGCGTGTGCAACAACACCCGGCTAATTTTTTGCATTTTTAGTAGAGATGAGGTTTCACTGTGTTAGCCAGGATGGTCTCAATCTCCTGACATCATGATCCACCCACCTTGGCCTTCCAAAGTGCTGGGATTATAGGAATGAGCCACCGCAGTCAGCCCACCGTACAGTTTACTAAAGGTACTCACAAATATTTTCTTGATCTCCAAACAAGGTAGATCCGGCATACACAAACTGTGCTACTAAACTGCCTTTATTAGGTTACACATTGTAAGTTCAATTTTTCTGTTTACTAAATTTTGTAAACACTAACCATGCCTCTGGCCCTGATCTTTCTCGTAGTAATAGTAGTAACAGTAATCATAGCTAACATTTTTTTTGAGTGCTTACTATGTTCTAGGTCCAATTTTAAGTGTTTTACATGTATTAGTTCAATAATCCTAAGAATGCAGAAAATAGATTTTATTTAACGTTTCATGAGATTGAGAAAATTTAACTTTAGATGCCTATCCATTTTTCTGGTTTTTCTTTATTTTCTTTCTGCTTTAATTTCATTCTATCCTGGATGGTTTTCCTTACATTTACTTTCTTGGTAAACACACAGCAACACTTGGTTAGCAGATGTTATTTTTTAAATGTCTGTAACTTGCAATCTCTTTTTTTTTTTGTATCTGGAACAGAACTGTATAAGCCTTAGAAACATTAAGAAAATGAAAAGTCAAAAATAGTTAGATGACTTGCCCAAAGTTATCTAGCCAATAAGATGATAGGTCAAAACGCAAATATTCTGACCACACCTTAGCTTCCCTTTTTCACCCTGATCCCTCCAGAAACTGCTCAAGTCTATTATTATCTGCTTTGGAACTCTGTCCATGCCTTAGCAACCCTGTCCATCTTCACCACCACTATCAATAAGCAAATCTATTAAGAAAATTTCTGCATTTAATTTAGGGCCGGAATGGATGACATAGAGCCAGTAATGTGGATGTTGCTCTAGTCCTGTAAAAATTCACAGTCTAAGATTAATGGCAATAATCTCAGAGGAGTAACCAAGGGGACTTTAGGGGAAAAGAACCACCCAGCCTCTAGGTTAGAGAAATGAAAAGGATGGTATGAGTGCTACCTCATCACACGTAAGTGTGCTTGAAGAGGCAACTGGTAAATATATAATTATTTCCTCTGTAAACAGCAGCTCCTTCCTTTTATGATGATACAGAATGGTGAAAATGAATATTGAAGACTTACACTAAATAAATGGACATTACACTGGGAGGCAAAAGGAAGTAGGTGAAATGGAACTGCAGTGGGAATCAGATGCGTGTTGAGCATGTTGATCCCAATTTTTCCAAGGTATTCTTTGGCAAGACTCTTATTTTCTCTCAGACTTAGTGGAAACATGCTGTAGGCCAGGGAAAGAGTCTGATTTTGGCTCAAACCACCTATTGGCTCTACGACCTTCAACAAGTTCTTTTGAGTGATTTTTTTAAGCCTCAATTTCTTCATCTGCGAAATGGGAATAAGAAAACGAACCTTGTAGGATTGTTGTGAGGGTTAAACTAAAGGTTTTTGCAAGTGTTAGTCGCTCAATAGTTAGTATTTACCATTATTATTTCTTAATTAAGAAAATGAGAAGATTATGTTAAATGATTTTTAATATCTGTCCAACATTCAAAAGACTATGAGTCTATATCTATTTCACACAAGGTTAGTTTTGTTAAATGGTTTTGAAGCTATATTGTTTCTCAGAGGTGGACCATGTCATTTTTATAGCGCAAAGGGTCAATCAAATCACAACTGGAAAATAAGTCTAATTTTCAATCAACCCAAAATTTAGCTGGGGATACATTAGCAATAAAAGTCATAAATGGAAGTGATAAAATAAAACCAAAGGAAAAAATTCTCAAATTGCTTAGGTTAAGTATATTTTATCTAATCTATCTTCTAATACAAAATTAGCTATGAATAAATTGTATAAATCTTCAACAGTTTTCCAAAGAGATGATTGTTTTCCTAAACTCACACTAAATCATCTTTTCTCTGGAATAGTGTTGTTCAAACATTGTGACTACAACCTACAATAATTAATACCTATTATGTTGCAACTTAGTCCACACACTTATGTAAGTATGTAAATGTTTTCAGAAAATAAAGGTTTTATAAAGCCCTTTTTATATGCCTTGTATTCATATTTTCTGCTCAGTTTTAATCCAAGTTCTAATATTAATTATCTACAAACTGACCATTAAAAGGTCACCAACCATGGGTTTTAAAACACTATAGTGGAGCATTCCTTTCTCTATGAAGGTTTTTATAACATATCAAGTGGTCAGTATTATGCTTTGTCCAGTCAACTGGTTAAAATGTAGATATTCAGTTAATTCATATTTGGTATTACACAAATCCACAATATCACTGGTTATTAATCATCTGAATTTTAGATGAATTCAATTGGTCTAGTTTGTAATTATACATGTTCTTAAGATGTTCTGTAAATGTATTTACCCAAATGTTTACTGTAAGTTCCCTTTCCCCATTAAAGGCATTATATTACAGAAATCAATTTAAACTCACAATTTATAACTAGGTTTTACAAACACTTAAATACATGGGCCTGTGATGTGTTCTGTACTGAAGCTAAACTTGAGCCCCCTTCAAAATCCTATCTGCCATTGTTTTCTAACGGGGCAAAGAATGTGGAGAACTCCCTTGATTAGTTGGGTTGTACATGTCTGCTTCTGAGTTAGGGTCTCTTTTGAGATCTACAAGTGTTTATCATTTACGTCATTATTTTTCACTGCCCTTTCACTAGCCCTTTCATTAATAAGTCATAATCTTAAAATTTCATGCAATTAGAAGACCAGCTTCACTCAGATAATCATTTAGGATCTCTCCTCCTGTTGAGGAGACAGCAGCTCCTACCCTGTTGCACCCCTTGGTTTCATTACGGTGGGGAAGATGTCAGAACTCAAGTATGACAATTCTGTGCCAGCAACTCTATTTCCAAAAGGTTTGCTTTCTTCTTTCATTCTACACAATAGTAGTCAGATACCGTTCATGTCTATTATTGGTCAAAAAATTATTTATCTTCCCCTTGCAGGCCACTTATTTTTCTGTTTTATTTTAGCAAAAAGGGTGAAAAATACACTTAAGATTATAGTTAAGACAATTTAAACTATGAATAGTACCAGAATCTTGTGCATTGGCAATATCATAGAATTATAGCCATAATTTGAGAGGTTATATTTTTAACAATGATACTAATTATGCAAACATTTAGGATGCTGAGGGAGATTGTTTATTTCTATTTTTCAAATGCCTCAGTGACTTTTCATAACAGTATTATGTTTAAGTCATCAAATAACTTATCTACTATTTGCTATATGAAGCAGCCTCTTACTTTCCATCATTATTACTATCTTCTTTTTATTATTAAGAATAAAGGTCAGCTCCTTAGTCTTTCCTCTTATCAAATAAAAATTCCAGTTGACTCATTATGATAAAGAAAATTCACATTAATTAAAACTGGTGTTAACCCCTAAACTTCAAACATATTATGGAAATTACTCTTTAAAACTAGCCCAGTTCTCATGTGATTAAGCCCCCAAATTAGAATTCTCCTGGAGAATTTTTTGCTTCATGCCAATGTGATCCAAAATTCCCTCTCCTCCTCTCCCCATAGTTTATCTCCTCACACCACACACAGAAGTGCACTGAGCCACACACTGGAACTCTAGCTATATACTCTTCTGTTTCTTTTCTTTCTTTTTTTTTCCATTTAAAATTTTACTCCCTCTGAAAGATTTCTGAGATATGTACATACAGTGCAATATACTAGCCTGGCCATCAGGATTCTCCTTCCTGGGTGGTAGCAACATTCCAAACAAAAATTACCAAACAGGTGTTTTCATGTTAAGCCTCTGATACTATATTCTGGTTAGGCTTATATTTATTATTAATTTATAGAAGTATGTAAGTACTTTCTTATATTTTTACAGTGGAAAACTTGTTAAATGTGTAGCCTTGCATCAAGAAAAAAAAATTCTTAATATATTGTATGGGTTATATGGGACCAGTTATTTTTCATTGATTTTGCTTAAAATCTCACTTTTATAAAAACTGTTTTGATATCACATTAATATATTTTCACACATCTCTTCAATTGTTACATTTCTTGTCACATTACATATAAGGGAAAAGTTTTTAAATTATTTCAGATCACTATCTGGTAAGTTTGTCTTGGTAAATAAAAAATTCTTTTAAGTGAAATATGTTGTGAGAAAAAAAAAACTGCCCTCACCAGCTGCACACATCCTTTCCTCTACACATCAGAGAAGGTTTGAAATGCTCTGGTAGAGAAAAGCCTCTCTTTAGGGTCACTCCATGGCACTGAACTTAAGATGCATAAGCAGCACTTTGAGGCAAGAGCTCGCTTTCTCATACTGCTCAGCACTAGCCAAACTGTAAGAACAGATGACTGTCCTGAACACTGAGTCTACACCTGAGTACATCTCAGTTTTGTCCCCTCTTCAGAGCACCCCATCAGAGCTCAGCACATTCAGAATCACTCTATCAGAGAAGGTTTGGCAGGTTCTGTGGGAGTCCAAGAACAGCACATCTGCACTGATGCCCACTAAGAAATGGGAAAGTCTGGAAACCATGTCTTTTCCTGTCTTTATTGCTCCTGAAGGTACATAAGTAAATCCAACTGAGAACAAGTCCCTGCTCTTCCTGAAAGAAAACCCAGTCTTGCCGGGCGCGGTGGCTCATGTCTGTAATCCCAGCACTTTGGGAGGTCGAGGCGGGTGGATCACGAGGTCAAGAGATCGAGACCATCCTGGTCAACATGGTGAAACCCTGTCTCTACTAAAAATACAAAAAAAATTAGCTGGGCATGGTGGCGCGTGCCTGTAATCCCAGCTACTCAGGAGGCTGAGGCAGGAGAATTGCCTGAACCTAGGAGGCGGAGGTTGCGGTGAGCCGAGATCGCACCATTGCACTCCAGCCTGGGTAACGAGAGCGAAATTCCATCTCAAAAAAAAAAAAAAAAAAAGAAAAAAGAAAACCCAGTCTCTTGATTTTTACATAAAACCTCCAATTTGAATGATACGGGTTATTTAAATGAAAAAATAAATGGTAAGGGAAAATTTGCTGAAGCCTGAGATGTGATTATCTCCCAATGTTGTAATAAAGATCATTGCCTATACATCAGAAAAGCTTCCGTTTAGGAAAAAGTTCATCACAAATTAGGTTGTTAAGTCACAACCATTGTCATCAAAGAACAAGGAATAGTTCTTTCAGTGTGGTCACTATTACTGATGCCACACATCAATGAGAAATGAGTATCACAGCTTTCAAAGTATACAGCATTCACTACTCACCACAACATAAGGGAAATATATTTTATTTTATTTTATTGAGACAGAGTCATGATCTGCTGCCCAGTCTGGAGTGCAGTGGCACGATCTTGGCTCACTGTAACCTCTGTCTCCCAGGTTCAAGCGATTCTCCTGCCTTAGCCTTCTAAGTAGCTAGGATTCCAGGTTTACACCACCACACCTGGCTAATTTTTATATTTTTAGTAGAAACGAAGTTTCACCATGTTGGCCAGGCTGGTCTTGAACTCCTGACCTCAGGGGATCTGCTTGCCTTGGCCTCCCAAAGTGCTGGGATTACAGGCATGAGCCATATTTTTAGCAGAGACGAGGTTTCATCATGTTGGCCAGGCTAGTCTTGAACTCTTGACCTCAGGTGATCTGCCTGCCTTGGCCTCCCAAAGTACGGGGATTACAGGTCTGAGCCACTGCGCCCAGCACAACATATGGGAAATTTAAAGTCCTTTTTCCTTTCATTCTTCACTCAATTATTCATTCTTATTTCATTCATTAACTCAACAAAAATTTGTTGAATACCTACTATGTACTAGATATACACATACTACTATGTTCCAAGACATAGGAATAATAATAACAAGACAAAAACAGCAACCATATCCAACACTCACAGAGGGCCTGCTTACTATAAGCCAGGCACTAAGTATATACATTAGTTCATTTAGTTTTTGCACCAGTTTCCTGACAGGTACAATTATAAGCATATTTGCAGATGACCAACTAAAGCATAGAAAGATTAATTCCCCAGGTCACAGAGTCCATAAGTGTCACAGCCAGGCTTCAAACCCACATCTTTGAACTCCGATTTCCATGCTTTGACCTCTAGACTATATAAAGAAAAACAGACAAGGTTTTATGGAACTTCCAATGTACTAAAGAAGACAGAAATTAAATAAACATGGAAATGTGCTGTAATTTCAAATGCTAATGAGATCTATAAGAAAAGAGGAGGGTGCCACAAGATAGGATGGGATAACATTTCACAGGCTCTTCTTGCAGGCTAAGAAATATAGTGATTACCTCTGGTGATTCTCATCTCACCTAAACAACAAAGTTACAAAATTTAAGAAAGCAAGTGGGATAAAAAGAATTTGGCAGAACTAAAGCTGGGAGCCTAGGGGTAACAGACTAAACAATTCAGCCCTTACCCCTTGCCACAAAGCCTTGCCATCTTGGTGGCCCTTCTAGTTGGTACACTCAGAATGATACAGATGAGGAGTCTGGGGAGTACAACCCATTCTGTCTTCATCCCTCCTTAATAAGAAAATCCAACTTGGATCAGGTGTCCCATCTCCATAGATGAAAGCAAGTATCTTTCCTCATCTGCTGCCTTGGACCAATAAATCAATGATGGATGTCTACAAAACTTTAAATTCCACCTGAATAGTTCAGCTTATAAAAAGAAAAAGAAAACAAAAGATTTATTTGGCCTAATATGGTGAACACACAGGCTTCTGGAAACAATTCAAGGTATGGCTTATAGTCACTAGGACAAACAAAACAAAACACTTTCATAAATGTGGTTATTAGTAGACTCAGAAACCAAATGAAATATTGACTTAAAGAAAACAAGAACACAGAAGCAGAAAATCAGGTTCCCAGGGGAAGAAATTTCCCTTTCCATCCTGATTTTTAAAAAATCTGAACTTTATTACCCTGCTTGACCGATTACAAATATACTCCTTTCCTTTTAGTGTTAGAGAAATCACACAGAAAGAAATCTTTTTTTTCCTTATGAATAAATTGCTTTTCTATAGATTTAGGAAAGTTATACATCTCTGATTATTATTCTTTATGTATCAGTTTTATGTCTCCAGTGTTCATATAAGGCATGGTCTGTATGTACAGGATTACATCCAAAGACAGTGTGATATATTAGCTCCTAATTCCTAATTCTGTGTTTCCTAGTTTCATACTGTGTTTCAATAAGATTTAGAGTGGGGAGGGAGAGGGTAAGATGTTCACAACAGCTCAATTAATTAAGTGTGTTTCACATACCTAGGTGAATGACCAACATCATTTTCAGGTCCAATAAATAAATTAAGTTTTCTGGTTCATCGTTCAGAATCATAAAAATAGTAATTATTTATACTGTAATACCATAAGAAGTCTCCTGTTTTGTCATCTTAATGTATCACTTGAAATAGGATTTTATATTCTACCTGACTATAATAGGATGTTAGTATATTAAAAATGCTTAGATAATTAAACACACAAGTGAATAGTTTGATTTCCAATGAGGGAAAAACAGTCTCCAATAGGGTCTCAGTATATTAAGGTCTCATCTTTCATATTTAGCAAATTACACTAGAGATTAGCCTAGGTACAGTTAAACAATAGGTAGGAGAAGGCTACTTAATATTAAAGAGGAATAGTCTAAAAGCTAGACTAAACTTTCAAAGAAACTTACAATAGATCATGTTAAATTTTTTGTTTGTATCATGAGACTTAATTTAAAAACAAAACCTGAAAACCCATGTTAAATGTAACATTCTTTAGAAATATCTTCTATATGTCATGCCTTAAAAATCTGTGAGTGACAGATTCTTATTTGACCTGCCCTCAGAATCCATTCTTCTTTTATTAATATACTTCACTAATGAACAAAATCATGTCCTATAGTTTACCTAGAAATAAAATACCAAATAAATGCAAACAAAGGTTTTTAAAAGGATATCCCTTAAGGATCTGGACTTCTCCAATTGAGGTAAATGTCCTTACATTTTATTTAGTACAAAAACTATCACCACATTTTATATGACATGGAAAACAGGATAAATACTGATGTCAAATGTCTGAGAACAACATTATATTTCACTACTGCAGGTCAGATAATTTTTGTATGCTCTATTCCAGAAAGAGAAAAGGTGGGGGGAATCCTTGTAATGGTTGCAGTTAATGTATTAACTTCAAAGCTAGCATTTCTTTCTCAAAGATCATTTTCTTTCTGTCCTTTAAAAAAGTGGGGGGTTAGAGTATGAAATCTCATAAAAATCAAACACTGAAGAATATGTTGTTGAGAAAGCACCTGCAAAGTATTTTCAGACCTTTGAAAAACGATGTAATTTGAATCACCTGTCTAAATAGGTCATTTAACTTAGAAAAATTAAAATTAGCTGTGCAGGGTCAATTCTTTTTCTACAGCATCTGCATCTTGTGTGTCCTCTTCAAAGTCAAACCAGAGCTAAGTGTCAAGAATAGCCATAATACGTGAATTTATTCCAAATCTTATTCTGCTTGAAACGGCCATAAAAGTTAACATTATATATAAAAACACAGAGTGAGGGGGTGCCATACAAAATTGGGGACGGAGGTGCAGAAGGAGATGCAGAACTCACATTTCAGGAGAATAATGGTATGTGTAAAAAAGGGAGTCTCTACTTGTGCTCATTTCTTGCTTTTCATATACACACTTTTACAGTATACGGCAAATCAGAATCAGGAGAGACACGACACAAAACAAATACTTCCACACAAATGTAGTTTCCTACAAGCTTTTCTTTCATTATCAACTAGCAATACAGGATTATGAACCTTAAAGCTATTGTCCAGCACCTTTAAGTATTTACTTACCCTACAACACTCTGGTAAACTCAGGGATTTAATCCCTACTCCCCAGAAAACCTTTCCAGGAATAGAATGAACGACAAAATCTTGAAACTAACATCTTAAAAATGAAAACAATAAAATAAAATGCAAATGAGAAGTTTAGCTGCCTAAGATATTCAGTGTCCTCCTACAAACCACATCATCTATAAAATCAAAAGGATCTCAACAATGTTGGAACAGAAAGGTGTCCAGGACCCTTGAACGCCTGACTTTAGAAGGGAGGGCATCCAAGGTGGCTGGCAGAGACGCAATAGGCATCAGGGGAAGTACAGTAAGGAGTCAGTTTTGTTTCAGGACTCTTCAAAGCCATCAGGAAATGTACCCCATACTTTCTGGGTTAAAAGTAACTTTGATGCACAGGAAAAAAAAGTACTTTCATATCCTCCAGCCAGCAACAATTTATCATCCACATGCAAAGAGTGATCGGAGATGCTACTGAAACAGATTCTCCTCTCTGCCCACTTCCCCAAAGCCACTTTCCAAAAACGAGATCTGGAGGAATCCTGATTTACTAAAGACTCCTCTGTGTTTAAAGATGAAATGGAAGGACCTTTGCACGAACAAGGAGGCAAACTGAAGACTTGACATTGAGGAATTGCGAAAGAATGTTCTAAGCTACATTCTTCTTAAGTAGAGGAAACCCAAAACAGAATTAAGGTCTCTTCACCTCCAGACGGAGGAGAAAACATAGATAACTGCCCGGAACGGAGAGAAACAGCATCACTCCAGCCACCGCCCCCCACCCCCATTCCCAGGATCAAGGACAGAAATAGTCCCAGTAGCGAGGGTCAGGGCAGGTTGGCTGCTCCTTCCACTACGACCTCTCCAAATCTGCTTTTCACTTCGCCCTGTCAGTCCCTCTGGAGTCCCTCAGCACGGACCCCCGCCCCCATCTCTCTAAGCGGCCACTTCTCCGCCCCACAGCCTTAGTTCTGAGAGGACTCGGCCCCACAACCGCCCTGCCTCCGGCGCGTCCCTCTGAGTGGCGTCCCCCACACTTGGGAGGCTCACGAAAGCCCCGGGACAAGGCGCCAGCGCCGGGACTGGGGAACCCCGGGGGTTCCGGCCTCGCTGGGCTCCCGCCCCACTACACCTCGACGCCTGAGCGGATTAGGCGGCTGGGCTCACCGTGGCGCGCACAGCCCCGGCCCTCCCACTCTGGCCCCTCCCTGACTCGGTCGCCCCGGGGTCCTCCGCCTCCGCGGAGGTGAGCGCGCACTCACCGGAGGTGAGCTGCATCCAGGCACAGATCTTATACACAGTGGCCGTATTGCAGAAGAAGAAGAGGGTAAAGCAGACGATGCAGGCGATGATGAGCATCATGGAGAGACCGATAAAGAAGGAGGCAGCTTTGAAGGCGCCCGAGGGCAGCGTGGAGAAGTCCGTGAAGCTGCCCCTGCAGGTCAGCTCCCGGGAGAAGCCGTTGCCGATGCAGTAGTGAAAGAGCCCGAAATAGCCGGCTTGCGGGGTGTCCACGCCGTCGCCGATCCAGTAGGGCTGGATGAAGCACACCACGTTGACGATGGCAAAGCAGATGGTGAAGATGGCCCACAGCACGCCGATGGCCCGCGAGTTCCGCACATAGTTGGTGTGGTACAGCTTGGCAGCCTCCTGAGCCGGGAGCATCGCGGCGGCGGCGGCAGCGGCGGCGGCTCCGGGCATTCTCCCCCTCCTCCTCCTCCTCCTCCTGGTCCTCCGCCTCCCCCCGCCTCTCCGCACGCAGGAGACACACTCACGGAGCCACGCGCGCTGCAACTCCCCTGCCTCCGCCTCAACCCAGCAGCACCAGTTTCATAGTCTGCATCCTCGCTCCCGGAAGGAGGGCGGGGGAGCGCGGAGCACCCCTCCGGCTCGCCTGGCACAGCCTCCTGGCTCCCCTCCCTCCCTCCTGGCCCGGGCTCCGGCCCTCCTCACCACCCTCCACCCCTCTCCCCGCCGCCGCCGCCGCCGCCGCTGCAGCTGCTGCAGCTGAAGGCGGCAAATCCCTCGTGGAGCACCGCGGCGCGCAAGCCCGGGGCTCCCCCTGCTCGGCTTCCCGCCTCCCTCCCCGCTGCCCGGCCCGCGCTGCTAGTGCTCAGGGGCGCAGAAGACCGCGGCCACCCCGGAACGCCCATCAAGTGGTGGACAGGAGCCAGAGAAGCGGGCTTGGATTAGGAGGGCAAGGATAGTCTAAGAAGGGGGCAGGAGCACCCACAGGGATACTAGAGGCAACCCCAGGATCCTGGTGGGTGTGAGGGGCCGGGCTCCAGAAGCTGATTCAGGGAACATTTCATCACCGCACAGCAACGTGCTTCGACCTCTGCATCTTTGCAGAGGCACGAGGAGCAGGCAGCGCGGCAGTTGCAGGCGAGAGACGCCAAGGGAGAGGAGGCGTACTGCCCCCAAGAGTCTTTCTTGTTACCACAGAACTGCCCCTGGCTAACTTCTCGGTTGCCTTTAGGTCGACAGGTGGAGATAGAAGTTGCGCAAGAGCCTGGCGGACAATAACGTAAAAGACAAACCTCAAGGGTGGTCTCACACCTCCACAGCTGAGCTTGCGTCCTCTTTGCGTTTTTTCCCCAGGCAGCCAGCTGAACTGTATCAATGGATGCCCCATACTTTGCTTTAGGTCGCTTCCCCGACAAATCCCTCCATAGATTGGACCGGCGTATGCTTGGAAGTGACTGTCACAGAATTTTATAGTTTGTTTGAAAACAGGGTAGTTCCGCCAGTATTCCATTTACTATTGAAGTATTGACAGCTACTCTGTGCCCAGGCGCTAAGCTGGGTGCTAAGGGTACAAAAAGACGCAGAAGATGGTTAATTGTCCAGGAATTTCCATCTCCCCCTACTATCCAAAGCTCCGGTTAACCAGTGCTGTTTTCAGGCTAACTGATCCCCGAATTACGCATAAAGAATTCCTTACATTTTCACATGGCATAGCTGTTGTACACCTGCCCTTCCTGCTGTTTCTTTAGCCTATTTTCCCTTTTAACAGTCTTTTTTCTGTTTTCCCTTTTAACAGTCTTTCTGTTGCTCTTTTAATAGTTTCTACTTTTCAAACTGCATTTCTCTATTTCTGATGGTTATTTTTTTGTTTCCTTCTGATTCTGATACAAAGAACCATGTAACTACCTCCCACCCCCAGCCATGAAACCAGAATGCTTAATTGTAGGAGTGGATTTTGGTAACAAATCATTTTGAACCATATGATCACTGAATTTTCTGAGCATTTCTATCATAGAAAATTCTGATAAAATTGGACCCTAAGTCTATACCTAATTGGCTGTATCAATGGCTATTCTATGGAAGAAGGATCATAACCTAAGTGATGAAAATTAACTATGCTCTTCATTTGATAATCTGAGGATTTGAGATTCTATGAAGAGGGAGGGGGAGAAAGTGGAATGGGGTGTGAGACGCGTAAGATAATGAAAGGGCTGTTGCTGAAACTGAGAATGGATCTAAATGCATGAGTTTCAGAATCTTCCATTCAGCTTTTTGTATAGGCATGAAATTCATGTATTACACTTCAAGGTCCATCAGACAGAGCTTTGAAAATCAAGAGAGAACAATTAAACAGTAGCGTGAGACATGTAAGTTTAAGTAAGTAAGAATTTCTAGCAAGTGTGATTGTAGACTCTGAGAAGGTCTTTAAAATTTCAGAGGGATTTGGAGGAGGTGACAAAGATGACCTAAATATGGGCTAGCCCAATATAACACTTGCAGGTCTCTAAAAATACAGTTCATGATGATGCATCATCAGTGCATTGGTGGCAGTGGAGGGTCAGAATTTCTGTTAAGTGTCATTTGTTTTAACTCTCCTGAAGTTGCTGGTAAATCAGAAGCATTTTAACACGGAAGGAGAAAGAGGAAAGGAGAATAATCAGATTTATGGGGCCATTTGGCAGGCCATGTGTCCCAGGGGCAGAGATAGCTTTACAGCAAGAACTGAAAATAATTTCTAGTAACTCTCTTAAGCCCCCAAGTCCCCAAAACCTGCTTTTATGAAGTAGTCTCTCTTTAAAATAAATGCCTGAAAGAGATCTTACTGTTTCCATGGAGTGGTTGAGATGGGAGGTGGCTGAGAAGGGAAGGCTGAGAATCAAAAAGCCTGGTTTATACCTCAATGCTTGAATTGCCTTTATGGGACAAAGAAAAGACTGGTGGGTGACTCAGATTCAAATATGATTCAAAGAGCTTTTCTATTTGAGTCATGCCCAAGGAGAGCCTTATTCTTATTCCAGGTTTGGAATTGCCTCTAGGTTTGTGTTCAGAATCACCACGCCAAGGGGCACACTCAAGGTGTCCACTCTTGTCAACAGCAACTAGGATCAGACCAGTGTTGGTGTATTGCTGGTCTAAAGTGCTCCTATTCCCTCTGAGAATTTGAGTTGTTGCCTCTTACGGTTAGCGTCAGTCAGGGATGAACTACATGCTGCCAGTGGCCCTTCTCCCTATCTTCATCCTTCCCTGTACTACAGCAGATTTTCAGGATGAAGCAGGATCTTTAAAGAATCTAGCAAAGCCAACACCGTATGTTCTCACTCATAGGTGGGTGTTGAACAATGAGAACACGTGGCCTCAGGCATCACACACTGGGGGCAGTTGTGGGGGGGGAGGGGAGAGACAGTGGGGGGGTGGGGAGGGAGGGAAGGGTGGGGAGGGATAACATGGGGAGAAATGCCAGATATAGTATGCACCTGAAGTAAAATAAAAGAAAAATTAAAAAAAAAAAGAATCTAGCAACTAGGGATGAGCTAAAATACCTGTGAACTCCTGGCTTGCTATCAACCAATGCAAAATGTTCTACCCTTTCCCATACCCCTTTGTCACCCACCCCCCAACCCTGTCCTTAGTAACCAGGGATCCCAGAGGTAAGACTGTTTCTATGCTTAACCTAAAACTTTTGGCTTACACCCTGTAGACTTTAGGAGTTGTGACAGCTAAGCATCTGGGCAACTTACTGCACCTCATCAAATCTGATGTGACCAGGAAAGCTGCTTTGGGGAGGAGGAAATAATAAAACTAGCCTGATTCATGCTAAGAACTTGCTATTGATAGAAAAGTATTTTGAAACTATAACATGATTCATACGTGCTAAATAACTAGTAGAAGCCAGTGTCATCGACAGCATTGAATTAGAAACACTGAACACACAAAGCTCCAACTTCACTGCTAAACAGTTTTCCTGTGACTGCCGCAAAGGGTCAGTAGTGAGACTCACACTCACTTTTTGCAAACTGTGTCTCAATGAATGTCAGGACTATACCAGAGAAAGCAACAAAAGAAGAATGTGGCCATGTAACACTGCTAAAAAGATCCTGGGTAAGGTAAAGAGCTAAATGTTTTGATCCCAAACTAAGCTGAGACAATATGGGAGAGCGGGGAGAGCGTGAAAGCCCTGGAGGACTACAGACCTGGGATCCAGACCTAGCACCATCTTTGTTGAACTATAAAAGCCCAAGGATCTTACGGATCCATTTTCTCATCTCTAAAATTATGGTGAAGGAGAAGGGACATCAGATGAATACTGAGCTGCCTTTCTGCAGTACAGTTTTATTCTATGAATACTCTTTCAAGATAACTTTGAGAAAATATAAAAAGAGAGATACAACCCAGTACTTGGGGAAAAAATTAGGCAAGACCTAAGAAAGATGTAACAGACTGTGGTGAAATAGACATTTTCTTTAAAATTGAAAACTCCTTCTGAAATCCCATCAGTATAATTTTTCAAGCAATGGCTGCTTAGAGTTTTCAGATGAGTCATTGCTATGACCTTGGATAATGGAGAAAGAGACGATTTCTAAAATCTGTTACTTAATCGATTTTTAGGGCTATTGCCAAGGTCAGTATTACATTCCACTCCAGAATATATAGATTCTAGTAATGAAGCTCTTTTCACTCATCAAGGCTTTCTTCTGCTCTCCTACTCCTTTAGTTTTCTTTTAGGGATTTTCAGAAACCAGGAACCACCTCTTAGATAATCAATCACTAAGTTAGCACTGGCAATCAGATAGATTGAGTATTTCAACTCTCCCTGCAAATCAAGATCAAATTCATCACAGGACTGAATTCACTGCACCTTAGTCTGTGTAGAACTTCAAACAGGGAGGGAAATGGGAAATGGAAATGCCAGGCTTTCTCCTTCTTTCCTTTTCTCCTCTATTATGAATTGGATTATGTGTAAATTGCCCCTTTTTAAAGTTTTTGTTCTCATTTTTTCCAGAACTCAGTTAAAAGCATAAGTTGTTTTCTCATAAGGCTGACCATCTAAAAGAACATATTAAAAGAACTCTCTTGCTATTAATCTGTTTAAGCCCTTGATAATTTTAGAATGATTCTGTCTAAAGATACGTAGTGACCTCTATTGAATAAAATGCTATAAAAATATGACCATCACCTGAAGTGTGATTTTTTAAAGCCTGTCATAGTGATATTATGTTAAAATTTAAACTTCAGTATGCAGGTTTTATGTTCTTTGACTCTAACACTAGTTGATCTTCTTGATCTTTAAAAAAGGAAATTTTATCTGCTGTGCCTCCTGAACATGCTTTATGATGTTTCCCACTCTAGGTGCAGCTTGATTGAAAATAAACACCTTCAGTTTGAAACATCTACCCTTGTACCTTCAATTTGGGGCCTGTATTTGAACCCACTACTTGGATTCTCTGCTAAAGGCATCTTTATCCACACAGCTTGTTTCTCCTACTTGGCAATCACTTGTGTCTCTCAAACCTCAAGTTTAGCCTTTTAGAGAAGATCCCCAAGCCACATATTCTATATTTTAAGTCTTATAATTCCAAACACATTTCTAAAGGTGCTTTCTTTTACTGCCTTAGTAACACAAAAATATTACTCTTGATAATTCAGTACTTTTGTTGTAGGGGCACCTTTTTATATCTGTATTAGTCAGCTCTTGCTGCAGAAGCAACACAAACTCTCAGTGGCTTATAACCACAATCATTTGCTTCCTACCTACACCACATGATGAGTTGCTGGTTGACTGTAGTCCTGCTCTAGGCAATGGACCTGACTGCAGATCTTTCTTCTCATTATAGGGTCCAAGTTGATAGAGCAGCCTCTATTGAGGACATATGATTTTATGACAGAGGACAGAACTATATGAGGCTCAGTTGAATTATAAAACTTCTGCTCAAATGTGACATGTAGCATGTTATACTCCATTGGCCAAAGCATATTCCATTGGCTGAAGCAGATCATACAAAAGTTAATATCATGGGGATGTATAATCTTCTCAAAACAGCTGAGTGAAAATCTCAAGAAGTTTTATGAAAGTTGCTACCTTCACCCTCCCTGCTGATAAAACTTTAACACCAACTAATTTTTTCAAATGTTTCCTGGCAAGACTACATGCATATGTGATTTTTGTTTGAAGGCTATAGACTTTCAAATCAAATGATCATTTCAAACTGAATAGCCATTTTATCCCACTCACTGTTTTACTGAAGAATATGTTCTTTTTTGTCTTTTTATTTAAAAATTGCAAACTGAAAAAGGACAATGAAAAGCTAAATTTATATTAAATCTCTTCACTTTACAATATTCAAACATGAGATATGATTCTGCCTGTTAAAGTGCATATTGTAAAAAATGATATTTAGTTTCAAAGTGGAGACAAAACTTACCTTTTGAATTTTTAGGACTAATTTATAGTGTTTTCCAAACTTGAATATGAATCTTTTTAAAGAAAAAAACCCTTAATGGACCTATTATAATGACTTGCTAAGTTATTATTTTAATGTTTCTTTTTTTTTTTCTTTTTTCTTTTTGAGACAGTCTCACTCTGTTCTCCAGGCTGGAGTGCAGTGATGTGATCTCGGCTCACCACAACCTCCACCTCCCGGATTCAAGCAATTCTCCTGCCTTAGCCTCCCAAGTTGCTGAGACTACAGGTGCACGCCACCATACTCGGCTAATTTTTATGTTTTTAGTAGAGATGGGGTTTTATTATGTTGGTTTTACGATGCTAGTCTCGAACTCCTGACCTCATGATCTACCTGCCTTGGCTTCCCAAAGTTCTGGGATTACTGGTGTGAGCCAATGCGCCCAGCCTATTTTAATGTTTCTTACATGGACAGGATAAATACTAAAAGCCTAACATTTAATTTAATCAGGGTTCAGTCATGGCAGCATGAAGAAGTCAGTGTTATCTTCTCCTCCAAAACAAGTAAAACTGAATAAGATTGTCAAAATATTCATTTCAGGGCTCTGAAGATTGACTACAGGCAAACAATAAACTGAGAGGTGTTTATTCATGAAGAACTGCTGGACTTTGGATAAGAAATGTGAGAGTTTGTGACCTTTAGTGTGGGGTGGCACCCTTGTTATCCACCCTAGCTCAATCAGCACATTAGTTTCAGTGTGACAGGGCCAGCAGTGAAAACTAGCAGCTTCTTCCAGAAAGGGAAGACTTGAAGTATAGGGCCAGAAAAACATTATACATGACAAAAAATACAATCACTGAAAGTAGCAAGCTCAGTAGAAAATGAATATGGAAAACCCACAGTTCTTCTAGACTGAGGTCACAGTTGGAGCAAGCAGGACCAGTCCAAAATTTAATGAAGCTACCCAGGAAATTAAAGAACTGTACAAAAGCTAAATAGGCCCTCCACGCAACCCTAGCCAACCCTGGAATGACATGCATGTTGAGGGGAGACAAAAGAGGGTTTGTTGGCAAAAAGTAGAAGCTGAGAAAGAGTTGAGAAATGGCTGATTCCATTGTCAGAGGATGGAATTCTTACAGGTTTAATGTATTTGTGTATGATCTCTGCCCAAATCATTGCCTGACCACTAAGCCCTGCAGACTCAGGGAAAACCTCTAGAAAACCAGGATAAAAAATAAGAAGAATAATTTTTAAAAACTTGTACACAGATATCAGCATCCACACATCATGAGGAAGACTGATTCTACAGATTAAGTCCAGGCAAGGTACTCTAAAAAATCCCTCAGCAGAGAAAATCAGAATCTACAGTTGCTATCACTATCCAAAATAGTGAGTTTTATATTAAATATTATGAGACATGCAAAGAAACAGGAAAATGTCACCCTTAGAAGAAAAACATTTTAGTAGAAACTGACTCTCACGTGTTGGTTTTAGTAGACAAAAACTTCAAAGCAATTTAAAATATATTTTTAAAAATGAAAAGAAATCATATTTAAAGACTTGAAAGTATAATGACTATTACACAACAAATAGAAAATCTCAATAGAGAAATGGAAACCACAAAAAAGAACCAAATGGAAATTCTGGAGTCGAAAAGTATAACAACTGAAATAAAAAATGTATCTGATGGGGTTAACATAGATTTGATGTGGTAAGAGAAAGCATCAGTGAATTTGAAGATAAATCAATAGAAAGCATCCAATCTGAAGAATAGAGAGGAAAAAAAAATTAAAGATAAATACAGCCTCAGAGACCTGTGGGACAATATCAAATGTCTAATGAAAGTCCCATAAAGTTTATCTGAAGAAATAATGGCTGAGCACTTCTCATGTTTGATGAAAAGCATTCATCTACAGATCCCCTAAAGTAAAAAAATCTCAAGTAGGATAAACACAAAAAGATACATTCCTAGACATATACTTAAATCCCTGAAACCAAAGACAATAAGAAAGTTTTGAAAGCAGCATGAGAAAAGTAATTAGTAGGGAAACAGGAATGACAATACAATTAATGGCTAACTCCTTATTAGAAACAAGGAAGCTCAGAAGGCATTGTAATGACATAGTCAAAGTGCTGCCAATTGGGAAAAACTAGGTAAAGGAAACATAGGAATTTCTCTGTTATTTCTCATACTTGCATATGAATCTATAATTATCTCAAAATAGAAAGTCTAATTTTTAAAATTATATGTAAAAAATAAATGTATACATATTCCAAATTTCAAAAAAAAAAGTGAATGGACTAAACACTATCAATCAAAATAAAGAGGCTGTCAGATTGGCTAAAATACAATCCAAATATCTATCAATGCCTTCTGGTAATGGATAAACAAAATGTGTTTAAACTATACAACAGAATTTATTCAGCCATAAAAATGAAAAACTAACACATGCTACAAGATGGATGATTCTTCATAAGCATTAGGCTAAGTGAAAGATTCCAGACACAAAAAATTCAATTTATATGAAATTTGTAGAAAAGGAAAATATCTAGATCGGTAAATGCTTGGAGCTGGAGGTGGGGCAGGGATTGACTTCAGGTGGGCAAAAGAGGACTTTTTGAGGAAATGGAAATGTTGTAAAATTGGGTTATGATGATGGTTGTGCAACTTAGACATTTACTAAGAAATCATAGAACTGCACACTTACAATGGTTTAACTTTATGACATGTAAATTATACATCAATAAAACTGTTTGCAAAATTAAATTTAAATTAATGCTTGTGGGTGCTTCAGCAAGAGAGGACCTAATGTGCCATGGTGGATTTTCCTTAGGGCTACTAATGTAACTTAAAGTGAGAGCTTAAGGATAATTTGGACCATATTAACCAAGTAAGTCATGATAAATGATTGCTTTTGTAGACAGTTTATACCTCTTATAAAAACAACTCAAGAAATTATCAGTCTAAAATAAATCCACAAATTAAATATGTCAAACAACCAAACTAATAAAATTCAAATGAACATTTCCAGAATGTAACTGAGAAATTTAAAGATACTACATAACAAAATTTTTGGGCATATTATTTATTCACTTATACTAATGATGCAAGTTAATATGCAGAAAGACAAAATCAACTCAATAAACCCTCTCTCACTATAAATCTGGCCATGGTTGATATAGTCAGGGTTTTTAGAGATTGCAATGTCTAGACTATAGTGTGCTCCTTGACAACTCAATTCTCTCACCACCTTTTTGTCTTCAAACTACTACAAAACTTTTCTTTGCACAGTTGGACTATACTGTGCTTTGGCTTTTACTAGAATGTAAGTGAGACAGAACAGGAACTTTTTTTGACTCAGTGCTATATCCCCAAAGCATGGAACAGTACATGGCATATTGCATATATTGAAAGAACAAATGAATATATATAAAGCCCACTTCATTATGTGTTAGTATTTTCCAATATTACCTTGATGTATTGTATCATTTCAAATGATGGTATCATAGCTACCAAATATGAAATTAACACCTTATTCCATGAAAATGATTTTAGTTGCAAATTATCACTGCAAGAGAGAAAAGATTTTTTGTTTGCTTGCTTTGTCTTTGAAATTAGAAATAATTGCATAGTAGTAGTTGTAGAATAAGTGTTATTATATTGTTGTTATAATGTCTAGTGGAGTTGGACATGCTTACCAACATATTAAAAACTAAGCTCCTGGGTGGATCACTCAGAATCAGTGCAGTCATAAATATGGAGCCCTCTACTCTAAAAGTGTTTGTCAGTACCGTTTTCCAGCCCATTTCCCCACCAGACAGTAACGGAATCTTATTACTTGAAATACGCTTATATAAATTTTTAAATTAGCATTCGATTAGAAACAAAATTTAAAACTCTCCTACAGAACTCACAAATGCTGAAGAACATGTTGTAGAGCTCAGTTTAAGAACACTGACCTAACCCATGATGCATTTCACCTGGTAATGTTTCTCAGTTTTTTTGAGTAATTTTCATTAGTATCCTCAATAAAAGCATGAAATAGTGCTTCAACTAATTATTCTATTGTGAGGGGTATTCTATTTTTTTTAAGTTTTTCATTGAAAACATCTGTCTTTAAATATTTCTCAGGCACTATTCATTTTTGATGCATCTTATGGTGGAAAACTCTGAAATCTCAGCTGAGTACATCTTTAAATACTGAAGCAGATTTTTGTGTGTGGAGGGGTCGCACACTGGGAAGGGTGAAAGGGAAATTAAGGCTTCTCACCAGCAATCTCCTGGCCCACCCTCAGGCAAAGACGATGGCAGCCTTTTAGGAAGGAAGACTAACTGCACTTCTAAATTTCCTCCACAGGATGTTGGCTCTGAATTTGGGGATCTTGCACCCATAGAATTCTGATGAATCAACAATATTGAATAATGTTACATTGTCATTTGCAAATTTTTCAGAGAATTCTGCAAAGATTTCATTTCTAAAACTTAACTTTAAAAATCTGGTATTTGAGAGAAACCTGAAAAGACAGTCTAACTATTCAGATCTTCAAGGTTTAGTGAGTTAATTCCCTTTGTTCATTAATATAAATAAATACTAGCTAGTGCTTACTGTTAGTAGGCTGCATACTGTGCTAGTTGCTGGGGTTACAAGACACAGTCTCTGTCTGAAGGAGTTCACACAATCAAGTTAAAGAGACACGCAAAATAAGCATTGCAATGCAGTATAGTACGTTCCTACATCTGCTAGAGATGGCCTCTGAGGACACAGAGAGATAGCATATAACTACCCTGAGATCTGCAAAAGCTTCCTTGATGAGGAAGAGACTGGTGAGGGCATGGATAGAGGTGAGAATGAGCAGAAAGGATGTTTCAAGAAGCAGGAACAATACCAGCAAAGGCAATAAGGCAAGAGAGAATTAGGGAACTTGGAATTAAAAAGGAGAGTTATGTCTGTCCTCTTATTCATCAGTCTTGTCTATCCATCAATCCATCTGTCTGTACATTCATCCATCCATCTATCCAACACTCATATTAATTCTGTTAAATTCCAGATGTTGATCTAAATGATATGGACTCTATTACTTTAGAGGAAGCAGAGTCCAGTGAATCAGGAGAGATCTAAATAAATGCAGAACCTCCTGGTTTATTATTATTATTATTGTGGTAAAAAACAAATAATATAACATTAAATTTACCATCTTAACCATTTTTAAGTTTGCAGTGAAATAGTGTTAAGTATATTCACGTTGTTGTGAAACAGATCTCTAGAACTTTTTCATCCTGCAAAATTGAAACTCTATACCTATTAAACACTGGTCTCCCCTTCCCTTTCCCCTAAGCCCTTAGCAACCATTATTCTACTTTCTGCTTCTATGAGTTTAACAACTTTAGATACCTCATATGAGTGGAATCATATAGAATTTATCCTTTTGCAACTGGCTTATCTCACTTAGCATAATATCCTGGAGAATCATCCATAATGTAGTCTGTGATGGGATTCCCTTCTTTTTAAGTCTTCGTAATACTCTACTCTATGTGTATATATCACATTTCCTTAACCATTCACCTATCAACAGACATTTAAGTTGTTTCCACCTCTTGGCTAGTGTAAGGAATGCTGCAATGAATATGGATGTAAAAATAACTCTTTGAGATCCTGCTATGAAATTTTTTATATATATACTCAGAAATGAAATTACTGGATCATATGCTAGTTCCATTTTTAATTTTTTTTGAGGCAACTCCATAATATTTTCTTTATTTCTTCTTTTTTGTTGTAATTGAGATGGGGTTTGGGGTCTCCCTATGTAACCCAGGGTGGTCTTGATTTCCTAGGCTAGGTTTATCTTTTATTGATGTTACAATTTAAATAGGATTGTTTTCTTAATTTTGTTTTCAGATTATTTGTTATTAGTGATTTTTAAAAAGCAACTAATTTTGTGTCCTGTAACTTTGCTGAAATATTTTATTCATTTTAACAGGTTTTTGTGGAATCTTTAGAGTTTTCTACACATAAGATTATGTTTTCTGCAAACAAATAAGTTTACTTCCTTTTTTCCAATTTGAATGCCTTTAATTTTTTTTTCTTATTTAATTGCTCTGGCTAGGACTTCCAGTACTAAGTTGAGTAGCAAGAGTGGGCATCCTTGCCTTGTTCCTAATTTTAGAGAAAAAGCTTTCAAGTCTTTCACCATTAGCTATAATGTTAGCTATGAGCTTTTCATATATGGCATTTATTATTACGTTGAAGTAGGGTTTTTTTTGTTCCTAGTTTATTGAGTATTTTCATCATGAAAAGATGTTGAATCTTGTCAAATGCTTTTTTCTGCATCAATTTATTTGACTATGTGGTTTTGTTCTTCATTCTGTTAATTGTGTGTGTTATAATGATTGATTTTCATGTTGAACCATTCTTGCATTCCAGGTATAAATCCCACTTGATCGTGGAGTATTATGCTCTTGATGTGCTGTTAAATTTGTTTTGATAATATTTTGTTGAATATTTTTGCATCACTATTCATCAAAGATACTGGTCTATAGTTTTCTTTTCTTGTTGTGTCTTTGTCTTATTTTGGTATCAGAGTAATGCTGGCCTCATAGCATGAGTTTGGAAGTGCTCCTTCCTCTTCAATTCTTTGGAAGAGTTTGGGGAAGACTGTCATTAATTCTTCTTTAAATATTTGGTAGAATTCTACAGTGAAGCTGTCTGGTCCTGGGCTTTTCTTTGTTGGGAGGTTCTTGATTACTGCTTCAATCTCATTATCAGTTTTAGGTCTGCTAAGATTTTTTTTTTCTTTATGATTCAGCCAGGTGTGGTGTTTCTAGAATTTCTTCCATTTTTTCTAGGTTACCCCTTTTGTTGACATATAATTTGCTCCTGCCTATTTATTGAATTTAATTCTCTTCATCTTTACCACCAAACTAGTCTAAGTTATTAATAACCTCTTTTCTCAAATTACTATAGTAGCCATATCATTGTTTTCTTTGCTTTCACCCTCTCTTATTTTTCACACTGAGAACAGCACACTTTTTTAATATAAATCTGAGTATGCCATTGCCCTTGCTTGAAATAATTCAATGGCTTCTAGCTGCTCTGAGACCAAAGGCAAATGCTTAGCATGCCCCTGCCTGCTCTGAGCACCTCTACCATTCTCTCCAGCTTCAACTTACTCTACTGTCTATTCCCCACCCACTTCATCATCTACAAAGCCCTTATCTGTATCTTTGTTCTCATTACATGTACTGTTCTTTGCACATAGAAGGTTCTTTTAGAAATTTACCTCTATTCATCCTTCAAATCTCAGTTCAATTGTTGTTTCCTGGTAAGAAGCTTTTACTGACCTCTTAGACTTCCCCATACTCTCTCTTATGGTGCCATGGATCTCTCATTTTTAACATTTATCATTCGCACAATAATACATCTATTTATGTGACTACTTGAATAATGCCTGTTTCCCCCATATACATCAGAAAGTTTATATTTCTCCCTACCACTAAAAATTTAACTTCTAATTCAGTGCTCAATAAATATTCATTGAATGAATCAATAAATGAACACATATGGTCTGGCAGATTGCATATTCCAAACATGCCACAACAATATCTCCCATTCCACATGCTCTTTTTAACATGTGACTTTAATGCTCCTCCACTGAGAGCTGAAGATTATGTTCCCTCCTCTTGAGTCTAGGTAGGTTTGTGAATACAATGATGCGCTGTGACTTCTGGGGCTAGGCCATACAAGGCAACAGCTTATGCCTGGTTCTTTTGAGACCTTTGTTCCTGGAACTCAGTCACCATGTCATGGGGAAGTCCAAATCCAAATAGCCTGGATCAAGCATAGTGGCTCAGGCCTGTAATCCCAACACTTTGGGAGGCTGAGGCAAACAGATTGTTTCAAGCCAGGAGTTTGAGACCAGCCTAGGTAAAATGGCAAAACCCCATCTCTATTAAAAAAAAAAATTAGCCGGGTGTGGTGGGTGGCCTGTGCCTGTAGTCCAAACTACTTGGAAGGCTAATGTGTGAGGATCGCCTGGGCCCCAGGAGAAAGAGGTTAAAGTGAGCCAAGATCGTGCCGCTGCACTGCATCCCGGGTGACAGATCTAGATCCTATCTCAGAAAGAAAAATACAAACACACCCAACAACAAATAGTGTGTCCAGAAGCCCATGGGATAAAGGACCTTCATTTCACAGTCTTAGCTAAAATGCCAGCACCATCTTGGAGCAATGAGTGTGAGCCATCTTGAAAATAGATCCTCCAGCCTCCAGTTGAGCCACTCCAGCTAGTATTGTATAGAGCAGCCCTCTCTGAAAAGCCCTGCCCCCAAATAAATTACTGCTATTGTTCTAAGCCACACAGTTTTGGGGTAATTTGGTACATAGCAAGAAAGAACTGGAACATATAGTAAAAGAGATTCATACTTAACTGACAAAGTATCCAGATTAGGTTGTCAAGATCATTAAGTCAGATTGAATATTTGATCACTCTTAAAGGGCTTTTCAATTAACCATTTCAATAATTGAATAGAGGGGAAGTAACCATCAAAACAGCACATCAAAGGGTCACAAAGAAATCTTATTAATATTATGGATTTATGCCTTTTCACCCAATCTAGACCCCAATTCTATGCTCATTCTGTCCACTCCATTTTTCTTAAGTCTCTCTTCTTTCCTACCTTTGTTTTACATTCTTAAACTATTTAAATCTATAAAATTGCTTTGTTCTAATTTTTATTATACAGGGTTTAGGCTGACAACAATTTTGTGATTAGTAGAGAAGTAGCTTAAAATGTTGTTACAAAAATAATAGAAATATCTGATCAAAGGAATTTTCAGTGACAACTCTTCTGAATAAAATTATCTGGAATATTTTAGGTTCTTGATTGTACTTTTTACGCTTTATAGCATGTATTTAATTGGATATGTACAAATTGAGAAATTTACTGGATTTGCTGCAACCTGGCTGCTGATTAAGCTGGTAAAGTATTCATGTTTGTGATGGTGGGCATATCACTAATCTCTCCCTGGAATACACCTTGATAACAAGCACTGCTCCAGTCTTCCATTAAAGTTAAGTGTCTGCTGACAGGATGCAAATAGAGCATAGAACATTGTAAATAAAGAGTGCCAGGGTTTGGCTGCCTGGGTTTGAATCCTGGCTTATCATATTTTAATTGTGTCACTGTGGCCAAACTAATTATTCTTTTCAAGAGTCAATTGTTTCATCTGTATAACAGGTACAAAATGGTACCATATCTTGAAGATCATTAGGAAGATGAAAGGAAATAATCTATGTGAAACATTCAGCAGGTGCTTGGCCATAGGAAGTGCTCAATAAGTGCCAATTCTTACACTGTGTTCATCTTATGACCCATTGCTTCCATTTTCATTCTATATGGCCAATCTCTGCATGACCTTTATAGAACTATGGTATGTGTGAAACAACTTTGGAAGAAATGAGTCTGTTTACAACCTTTAAGACTATCTCTCACCATATCATTCATTCCCCTTTCTACTTCTCTTGTGACCTTCATGTTTGCTGCAGTTTTATTGCAAGTTCCCCAGCCAAAGAACAATCCTAAATCTCAGTTTACTCTAGTAACTTGGGGAACCAGAATGTCATTTATAAAATTAAGTATACAGTACACTGAACAATACAATAAAATAATGAGTATTACATTGATAATGATGTGGAGTAGAATAATAGTAGTTTTAGCACCTGGTAGTATTCTAAGTGCTTCTCACAAATGGTCCTCTTTAATCTTTACACCAGCATCATGAAGGATATGAAATTACTACTCATTTACAGATGAGGAAAGTAGATTTTAGAGAGAGAAAATAATTACCTAAGTCACACAGACTTTTAGGTAGAGTCAGAACTAGCATTTTAACATGTATCTGTCCAACTTCAGAGCCTATTTGTTTAACGGCTATGCTGCTGCTAAGTTGAATTGCATTAAAATTAGGAACTTCTATTCTCTAAAATGCATTATTAAGAAAGTAACAAGGAAAACAATGTTTGATAGAAGATATTAGCAATATCTATATCTGACAAGGAATAATATCCAGAATACATATATGTGTGTGTTTGTGTGTGTGTGTGTGTGTGTGTGTGTATCTTTCACCAATTAATAAGAAAAAGACAATACAACAGAAAAATCTGTAAAAGGTTTGGACAGGTGCTTCACTAAAGAGGAGGACCAAATGGCCGATTCATATATGAAAATGTGCTCAATCTCATTATTCATCAAGAAAATGAAAATCAAAACAAAAGTGAGATACCACTGCACATCAAGTAGGAAGGCTAAAATTAAAAAGACAGACATACTAAGTATTAGTGAGGATGGAAAGTACCTGGAAATCTCCTATACTGCTTTTGGGAATACAGTTTGATGGAACCATTTTAAAGAAGTGGATATATTGGTTTTCCAGCACCTACTAAAGCTAAACATTCTCATATTCTATGATCTGCCATTTTAACTCTTAGATATAACCCCCCGAAAATGCATGGGATTCTGCATAGATGTATGCCAAAAGATAGGTACAAGAATGTTTATTATACCATCATTTGTAAAGCTCCCAAAATAGAAACAACTCAAATGTCTGTCAACAGTGAATGAGTTAAAAAAAATAAACTGGCCAGGTGCGGTGGCTCACGCCTGTAATCCCAGCACTTTGGGAGGCTGAGGCGGGCGGATCACGAGTTCAGGAGTTCAAGACCAGACTGGCCAACATGGTGAAACCCCGTCTCTACTAAAAAGTACAAAAATTAGCTGGGCATGGTGGCTCATGCCTGTAATCCCAGCCATTTGGGAGGCTAAGATAGGAGAATTGCTTGAACCAGGACGGGGAGGCGGAGGTTGCAGTGAGCCAAGATCGCACGATGGCGCCACTGCACTCCAGCCTGGGTTACAGAGCAAGACTCCATCTCAAAAAAAAAACAAAAACAAAAACTGTAATACATTCATACAGTGGAAAACTATATAGCAACAAAAATAAATAAACAGTAACTACACACAACATGGATGAGTCTCACAACCATATTGTTGATGAAAAGAAACCAAACACAGGAGCATGCAGTGTATGATTTGGTCTTAGTCTATTTAGTATTGCATAAAGGAATGCATGAGGCTGGGTAATTTATAAAGAAAAGAGGATTATTTGGCAGGTAATATAAGAAGAATAGCACCAGCATCTGCATCTGGTGAAGACTCCAGGCTGTTTCCACATAGGGTGGAAGGAGAAGGGGAGCCATGTACAGAGATTATATGGTGAGAGAGGAAGCAAGGGGGTTGGTTGGAAGTGACAGTCACTTTTTGACAACCAACTCTCCTGGGAACTAAGAGTGAAACTCACTCATTACGGCAAAAATGACACCAAGCCATTCATGAGGGATCTGACTTCATGAAAGTAGTCTTGCTCAAGTCTATGCTCCTAACCCATAGGTGTTAGTTGATGGTGAAGGTTTTGATTTTATGGTCAAGAAGCTCACCCTTGGTTCTCTACATCCTTCTCTGTTGTACTCCCAGAAGCTGAGGGATGAAAGGAGGCCCCAGGTGGCTGGTTATGGCCTTTCTTTGCCCTCTAGAATGGGTGGACACAACAAGCCTACCATAATCCTTCTACTCATTGGACCTTACAAATCCTTGTCTTCACACTTTTGACCAATTTTTGCTGTGGGGCTGTCCTCTCATATTGTTTTTATTCCTTGGAGCATTTTTCCTATCTGTTGCCCCATTTGCCATTTTTTATACCCATAGACATGACATATTTATATCCTTTACTTATCTCACTTATCAAACTGTAGCCAAAATAGAGATTAAGCTGAGCTTTTCTCTCAGCATTTGACCTTGTTGATTGTGATTGAGATTGGGAACCAGGCAGAAGCATGACAAAGCAGGAAGAGCTAGAGAGCAAGGCTTGCAGAATGGTCTTTGGATAAAGCTTCCAAGAATTAACTGAGAAATAAAATACACCCAAAACAGGAATAGAAATAGAAGTAGAATAAAGTAGCTGAGAATTACAATTCTGAGAACTAAAACTTTTCCACGGTTTTCAAGAATTGCTTGATATGTCTATGACCATAGGCCATGAACAGCATTTTACTTATAATAATGATAAATTAATGTTTAAAGTTTAATATGTGCTAGGTACTGTAAGTGCTTTTACATACATTATCTCATTTAACCCTTACAACTACCCTATAAGAGGTATTACAATTATAGTTATCTCCATTTTATAGATGAGGAATCGCCCAAGATTCCCCAGTAAATTAGTGGCATTATTGAAATTTGAACTTAGATATATCTGATCCCAAATTCCAATGTCTTAATCAGTACATTACACTATTCATTTATTGTATAAAAGATAAGTCTGTGCTAATTGGAGACTGTGGGTGAGAATCTGCGTGTGAGGGCCAAGATGAGGTATATTACAGTAAAGTATCATAAAGATGGAGTGAAATTCAGAAATTGAGACTGCATAGGATACAAATCAGGTGTAATATGGAGAGACCATCAGTAATGCAAACATATGCCCTATTATTTTACTTTTATGGGATCTGGATGCATTGTACATTCATCAAAGATGTCTCTACCCTCTTAACATTCATCAGCATGTTATTTGTTTAAAAACTCAAGGTTCTTGTATGTGTTAACTGAGACTAATTTATAAACATTATGGATTTTATACATCGTCTGGGACTATTCTTTACTATTTAGTGCCAGGACTAGGAAAGAGAGAAAAAAAAGGAGACTTGGAGGCTGGAGGTTCACTTTCCTGTATTATTGTTGCCATGGCAACTGCAGGCTCTTCTCTGATGAGCTGTAACTATCATTCAAAAAATACTAAGTTTTGCATTTTTATTTTATATCACTGACTTTTTTTTATGCATTTTTTTTTCTTATTTCTCATGGCCCATGGCCAGACAAACTACAAAGCAGCAAATAATCATCTTAGTTGTTTAGGAATCACATTCATTGGTTTGGGTAATTCAGATTTTTAAAAAGACATGTAAATAATTGCTGAACTTTTTATTTAAATTTATGATGTGTTATGGTTGAATTAATCACAATGTTGGTTCTGAAATATTATGGCAAGATCAATAGACTGCATAAGCTGACCAGGATCACACTTTTCCTGTCTAGTAAGGTAGACTGTGGAGGGCCAGGTTGCCTGAGTAGCAGAGTGAACCGCTGGGTGTGGAGTGTGGTGGAAGGGACTATGGGCCTGCCCACCTTACCCAAAAATATCTCTCCTGTTGCTTGTCATACATGTTGCCTGAAATGCCACTATTTAGGCTTTATTTCTGTGGATCTTAAAAGGCTTTCTTTAAAAATATTTTTGGTGTGAAATAATATCTATATTTGGAGGTGCATAAACCACAAATAATGTTTAAAAATTACAGTAATTATTAACTGAATACCTGAGTAACCACCACTCAAATTGAGAAAAAAAACATTGACAGTACTCTTTTTTAAATTTTGTTTTTGCATCTGAAGTGAGATGGAAGCATTCTCCAAATCCTCTCTCATATCCCTTCCAATTCACAGGCCCTTCCCTCTTTCCTAGACATAATAACACTCCAGATATTTACAGTAATTTGTATTCTTTTTCCTATAGTGTTTCCAGCTATACTGTATTTCTAAACAATATAATTACACTTTGCCTGTTTCCAAAAACTTTATTTAAATGGAATTATGTTCAAGTAGTCTTTTATGTCTTGCTTCTTTGGCTCAGCAATCTATTTGTAAGATTCATTTATGTTGTGGCATTCACTGGAATATAGTATTCCATTGGACTCTATTGGTAATATATATTTGGGCTTTATTTTCTTCATCTCTAGAATTGATCATATGATTTTTCTACTTTAATCTTTTATTTATTTATTTTTTATTCTCTAAGTCCTGGGGTACATGTGCAGATCGTGCAGGGTTGTTACATAGTATACACATGCCATGGTGGTTTGCTGCATCCATCACCCCATCACCTATGTTAGGTATTTCTCCTAATGTTATCCCTCCCCAGTCCCCCCACCTCCTGCTATCCCTCCCCTAGCCCTCCTACCCCTCAGTGTGTGATGTTCCCCTCCCTGTGTCCATGTGTTCTCATTGTTCAACACTCACTTATGAGTGAGCACATGTGGTGTTTGTTTTTCTGTTCTTGTGTCAGTTTGCTGAGAATGATGGTTTCCAGATTCATCCATGTCTCTGCAAGGACATGAACACATCCTTTTTTATGGCTACATAGTATTCCATGTTGTATATGTGCCACATTTTCTTTATCCAGTCTATCACTGATGGGCATTTGGATTGGTTCCAAGTCTTTGCTATTGTAAACAGTGCTGCAATGAACATACATGTGCATCTGTCTTTATAATAGAACGATTTATAATCCTTTGGGTATATACACAGTAATGGATTGCTGGGTCAAATGATATTTCTATTTCTAGATCCTTGAGGAATCACCACGCTGTCTTCCACAATAGTTGAACTAATTTGCACTCCCACCCACAGTGTGAAAGTGTTCCTATTTCTCCACATCCTCTCCAGAATCTGTCTCCAGATTTTTAAATTATCACCATTCTAACTGGCATGAGATGGTATCTCAATATGGTTTTGATTTGTCTTTCTCTAATGACCAGTGATAATGAGCGTTTTTTCATGTTTGTTGGCTTCATAAATGTCTTCTTTTGAGCAGTGTCTGTTCATATCCTTTGCCCACTTCTTGAGGGGTTATTTTTTTCTTGTAAATTTGTTTAAGTTCTTTGTAGATTCTGGATATTAGCCCTTCGTCAGATAGATAGATTGAAAAAATGTTTTCCCATTCTGTTGGTTGCTGGTTCACACTAATGATTGTTTCTTTTGCTGTTGGTTGCTGGTTCACACTAATGATTGTTTCTTTTGCTGTGCAGAAGCTCTTAAGACTATATCTTCAGGGATCATTTCTATAGTTTGTTACTTTAATCTTTTAATGTGATGAATTACATTTTGACTGATTTTTAACGTTAACCCAATCTCATAATCCTGGATCTGGCAACTATTTTCATATGTTGAAATTAGCCTCTATTTTTCCTTCCTTTTACTATCCTTATTGAGCCTTGGAATCAAGGGTATGCTAAACTCATAAGAGGAATTAGGAAAAGTTCCCACATCCTATTCTTTGGAAGAGTTTGTGCCAGATTTATTTCCACATTGAATGTTTAGTAGAATTTTCTGCTAAAGGACTTGGTTTCTGTTCCCTTACCTGTGAGCCTGCTGAATCAAAGCTCAAGTTTTCTGTTATCTTGCCTAATATTGGCAAATGCCCTCAGGGCAGCATTGGTGCCTGGCTCCTTTCCTTATTCTCTGGAATCAGGCTTTCTCTCAGAATTTGGCCTGGCAGTTCTCCACTATTTTGTCAACTCCTCAATGTTTAAAGGTGAAGTTTAAATATTTCTATTTTTTGTTTGTTTGTTTGTTTTCAAGTCTCCATTTTTATTTGTTTTCCAGAATGAGGAAAGTAGGTCTGAATAAATGTTTAATTCTATAAAAGACCCTTTGTAAAATGCAAATGTGCTTGGAAGGGAAAACTTTTTAAATACATAAGCTATTCATTGGATTTCCTTGTGCTCCTGGTATGTTGCAGAACTGGGCTAGATTGGACTGCTAGGAAAAAGGTGAAGGATATAAGGCTGTGTCCCTATTAAGGAACACAGATCAGGGAAGTGGCTTACCTTCCATGCCTCACCAGTTCTAACTTCTACTGGGCCGGTAATACTGCTGTTCCATGACCCATCATGTCACCTTTTCAATTCTGACTCCAACATAACTTTAGTCTCTGATACCACCTGCTGACTCCACTTCTATTTTCACTTCTGCTCTGGCCCTAACACCACCAGCCAGCACTGTTCCCAGCTCTTTGACACCTTTCATCTCTGCTGTGTCCCCGTTCATCACTGTTTGGGAATCATAAGGTCACCCAATCATTGAACCTCAGAGATTTCAATTCTAAAGAAGTACATCCTTAAAGGGATTCAAGTGACACCTTGAAGAGTCATCACATGGTACCATAGATATAGACAACTCTAGAAATCACTCTGTACATTGAAGGAGGATACAGGATGCCTGGATAGATGCATTTCCTGCCATATTGAAACCACTTTCTCCCTTAGGAATTTCTTTGTACTCCATCACCACTTCCTTTCAAAGGTATGTTTTACCCTGAAAGTGAGGAACCTGACCTTTAGCCTCAAGCCCTCTCTGCAGCTCCTCCCATGAGCCTTAAGGGAAAATTGGTAATAAAGACGGACCCACGATGGCAAAAGTAAGTTTTTGTGGGGGATATATGTACATCTAAGAGCCAACTCTTTTGCACATGGACCTTGGCTATGCCAGAAACAAAGATGGAACTTTCCCTTCTTACAAACTATTGCAAGGCAAGGCCGCCCATGACAAACCTTCTAAGAGTTCTCATCTTGCTAAAATATATGGATCATTTCCTTATCCCTGTTGCTCAGGACTTCCTGGAGTCTGGGTCAAATATGCCTGAAATAACCTTGCAGTTAAGAACATTTATATACTCGCCATATATTGCTTTCCTTTTTATGTTAATTTCTAGCAGTAAATAGAGATATCTATATTATACTTGAGGTATCCTGATGAGTGAAGTTACCAGTCTGGTTGTTATCAGACCTGAGCTCTAGTCTTGGTGCTGTTACTTAACAAGTGTATAACCTTAGGCAGTGTCATTAAATCATTCTGAACTTCAGGTTTCTTATGTATTAAACGATGGGATTTGACTGGATGATATTAAGAATGTTTTGTTTTTTAATGTAATTGAGAGAACAAATCCACTTACAAATGCAAGAGATAATTGGAAGATGGACAATTGTTTTTGGGATGGGCATTTTTTGTCTGGAGTTACTAACCTCCTGGGGCATAGCTGTCCTCCCTCCTTGGGGAAGAGAAAGCCTCATTCAGTTGTCTCCCTGGGCTCTAAGCTATCCACCTGAGATCACCAAGCTTCCACATAGTGAGAGAGTTTTGGGGCCCTCATAAGACATGATAAGTTGCTGTATCTGCTAAAGAAGCCCCCAAAGTTCTTTGTTTTCCAGCATGTATTTTGCAGTGCCACTTTAAGTATCTCCTAGATAAGCTCGGATGTCTCCTGTGGACTTTTTAGCCAGTCACTGTAGCAGCTCTGCTTCTATTTCAGCCAATCTGCTTTGGTCTTCCAGGCTACCTCAGGATTGGGAGGTGCATGAATCCATAGTAGAGCTTTGTGTGATGTTTCTGTTAGCTAATAAGGCAATATGATACGAAACTGTATAAGGCATGAAAATCAGGCCACAATTCAAGTGAACAAGAAATATTATCTCTGTTTCTTTCTCTCCCTCTTAATATTTCCGTTTTAATTCTAAGCCCCTTCACTACCAGGCTGGCAGGAAATTCCACTATATTAATTTGGAGCTCTCCTCCCAGTCCCCTGTCCTTCACCCTCACCCCTGAGTGGTGCCAAGACATTAGGAGCTGTCACAGCCCATGGTCCTAGGTTTGAGAAATGAGGAGAAGGATGCTTTGATCATCAGTCATTGGTTCATATAGGTCATGATCTTCAGTTATTTCCTCTGAGTTGTCCACTGTCTCCTTTAGGTTAAAATTCTCTCTGTTGCTTCTGTGTCATTTATGGATGAGTCCAGGAAACTCAAAGCCTGTGATTTCCCTGGAACAGTTGTTCTTAACTGGGACAGTTTTTTCCCCCAAGGACATTTGGTAATATCCGAAGACAGTTTTGATTGTTATAACTGGCGGGATGAGTGCTACTAAAATCTAGTGGGTAGAGACCAAGGATACTGCTAAACATCCTACAGTGCAAGAAAATCCCATCCCCAGAAAAGACTTATTCATTCAAAATGTTAATAGTGCTGAGGTTGAAAAACTCTGCCTTAGACTAGAGAGTCTAGCTGCCAACATGAATCACCTAAAACACCTATTCCTGGGCCCAAGTTAGACCAGTTAAATCAGAATATTTGAGATAGACTTGAGTACTGGGATAAAAAACCAACAACAACAAAACTCTGGACTGAGCACAGTGGCTCATCCCTGTAATCCCAGCACTTTGGGAGGCCAAGAAGGCTCGAGACCAGAAGTTTAAGACCAGCCTGAGCAACATGGCGAGACTCCACCTCTATTAAATAACAAATAACTTTAAAAAAAATTTAAGGAGCCGGGTGTGGAGGTTCACGCCTGTAATCCTAGTGCTTTGGGAGGCTGAGGTGGGTGGATTGTCTGAGCTCAGGAGTTACAGACCAGCCTGGGCAACATGGTGAAACCCTGTCTCCACTAAAATACAAAAAAATTGGCCAGGCATAGCAGCCAATGCCTGTAGTCCCAGCTACTTGGGAAGCTGAGGCAGGAGAATTGCTTGAACACGGGAGGCAAAGGTTGCAGTGAGCCGAGATTGCGCCACTGCACTCCAGCCTGGGCAACAGAGCAAGACTCTGTAGGAAAGAAACTTCTTCAGATAATCTGATGTGCAACAACCATGGCTGAATACTACTGCTTTGGACAATCCATGAGGCTATTACCCTCTGGGGTTTGGCAGTCCCATGTATTGTCAGGAAATAAAACACAATTTCCCACTGTTCCAGGATCCATAGGCCTCTTAGCTCTTCCTCAGCCCAAGAGGTTCTCAATTTTATCTGAGAGAGCTTCCCTTTCCTTTCTCCTTCTTTGAGTCTACTGTGTCTTCTGTAAACCTCTTCCAATGGGCTTATGCTTTTAGAGATACTATGTCCTATAGACTACTTTTGGGCTTTCTGCCTACCCTTTACTCTCCCTTAGGCAAAGAAGCACAGAATTTATTGCTGAGTTAATAGAAAGAAATGAGCAGGAAAACACTGTGGGGAAAAATATGAACTAATATCTCCAAATATTACTCAGGCATATACTTCACAAATACTCTACAACTTCTTAAAACCACCACTGTCATCCTCCACTGAAGCACCTGAATAAGTTCTAATTGGTCCCTTAAAAGAGTTTCTTTCCAGGTTTAAATTTTTATGGTTTTGAATGCTCATCTGAGTCTATCATTTCACATTTACAATTGTTCAGGGACAATTCTAATCAGCAATTCTGCCATCAACTCACACTCAACATGTCCAAACCAGATTCACCATGATGCTCTATTTTAAATGTTTTATTTTTCTTCGACACACCCTCCTCCATTTCTGAATTATCTAAAAGATAATAGCATTCCTCCATTACTCAAGGGTGAAAAGGTAAAAATCACCCTTGATAGCTATCTCTCCTCCATCCCCGATTCTAATCATATTATCAAGATCTTTTGAATCTTTAACAAAAAAAAGATCTTATTTCTACTTCATTGCTCCAGTTTTCACAGCTGCCATATTAGTTCACGACTCTATCACTTCATGCCTATGTTACTGTAATATTTTCCATCATTCTTGGCCCAGATCTTTGCCATGTTCCATCCATTGCTCCTGCTCAAAAATTTTCAAAGTTTTCTGCTTTGTGAGTTGGATCAATTCTAAACTCCTTTATGTTGCCTTCAAGTCCTCCACAAGTTGGGCCTCTAATTCCATAAGTCTGCTAACCCATCTAGGCTATGATGTAACCATCACTAGTACTCACCATGGCTATGGTCTGTCATGGAACCGTGGCTGAGACTTCTGCCATTATAACAGACTGCCAGCTTCTCTATACACAGAAATTTGGCAGTCAAGCACTGCACAGAGACTAGAGATGAGTTTTCAGGGGAAGAGTTATTGAACATTAACAGTAAGACTGAGTCTTCAGGAATCCCCCTCACTAAGCCAAGAGAATAAATCAAAAATGTCCATTCCAGAGGCAACTGCAGAGATTAGTACCACCCTTAAAGACATAAAAGATGCAAACTACCATATTCAGCAGTCTGGCTCCTAAAAATTAGGATAATTTTTAGGTGAATAAAAGTGGACTAGTGAAAACTCAACCAAGTAGAATAAGCTTTAGTATCAGACATGGTATCTTTGCTAAGGCAGATCAGTGCAGCCTAGGTACATGGTATGCAACCACTGATCTGGTGAATGCATTCTTTTTCATCACTATCAGGAAAAAAGATTAACAGTAATTTGTATTAATGAGGCACAGACAACAGTACACATTTATGCCTTGATCCAGGACTATATTAACTCTCTTATTATCTCCTCTGTCACAGTTTGAAGAACATCTGAACTTTCTGCAGAATACCACATTGGTCCACTGTGTCCATGAGATCATGCTCATCAGACTGTTTGAGCAAGAAATAGTAGCTGTATGAAGTACAAAGTCCTGACTCCCTTTCATCAACTGGGGCCAACTCTGAAGGGATAGCCCAACTCCAGCACACCCCATGGGATGAGCTGAAGTCTATTTGCAGCTAGATGAGAGATGAATTCTACTCAGTCTAATCCTGCTGTCTTCACTACCTTTCAGACTCTGTTTCACAGTGTATGCTTCAATAAACCTGCATGAAAACATCCCACACAGAGTCTGTTTCATGGACCTAAGGTAAAGTCATTAAATAATGAAGAAGTCCGTAGGTGACATCAACTAGGGCAAGTAGTGGGTGGCAGATTCTGATGACTCAAAGTTCTAAACTAGTATTGGGTGGGTGGAAGGAAAGAGAACAAGTGTCTACAAATGACAATGAGAAGCAAGGACCACCTCCAATTCCAGTTGTATGACAGTGTGGGAGAGACAATTAACTTTATTCGAGAGTCCTGAGGGGACTACTGCGTTTTAGTAAGGGAAAGATGGTTAAAAAAAAAGTTTAGAGAAGATCAAGAAGAGTTTCTGATGGTAGAACATGAGTTTCGAAGAATTAGTAGAAAGGGAAGGAGTGGGATAAATCCGAGAGACATGCAGACCCGCTTTGGGGATTAGAGTGGTGGGAGGAGGAGAGATGACCTGACAACTTGGGCTTCTATTGGTAGCTAAAGCAGCAGGGATAAAGAACATAATGAGATTAGTCCTGGGATTTTCAAGACTGAGCAGTCCAGAGAGCTGTGCCTGTGTTGGGGGAGGATAGGCTAGGGCACTTCCAGGAACATTCAGAGTGCTGGGGCTCCATCTCCTGTTGCCAACATTCATGGGAAGGCCAGGATAGAGTGGTCTTATACTGAACCTCGAAACTCTGCGCTCTGAAGCTCTCTCTTTAATTTTGCATAAAGGAGAATCAGACTTTGTTTAACTTAGAACTTCCAGCACATTTACAAGAGCAGGTGAATGATTTTATTATCTCTCTCACTATGATAACAGTCAGTAACTATGAGATACACACTCCCCATCGTAAGTTTTTTTCTTCCTAATCACTGATATGGCATCAAATTAAAGATGTTTGGTTATAATAAGAAGCTTCAGAAATTGAAGTTGTCAAGCAAAAATATCTATGTTAATCTCAGCTCCGTTAAACATACACACAAAAAGAAAAAACAATTATCTGACAAGTGGAAAGTATAAAATCATTAAGAAATTAAAATATGTTCATATTTGTAAGAAGGTGAGGTGAGAAATAGACATAGGGAAAAATGAGCAGATTTAAATATAATTTTGATGCTTTTTTTCTCTGATGAGTGTGTTTACATTTGGTATTTGGAAAAATGTTTCTTCTGGCAATTTCAATGACTCATGAATAAAGCCTTTCCATTTTGTTCGAAGAATTGACCAAACGTATGTGGAGAAATGACCTTAATTCTAAGCCCATCTTTGCTCTGAGTAATCTGGGGGATAAGTCATTGTTTCATTCATTTAAAAAATGATATTTATTTGCACCTACTCTATACTACCTACTTAGTCTTGAAGATAAAGCTATGGAGAAGACAGAGAAGATCCTTCTCTTCATAGAACTTGGGTAAGTAGGCAGGGCGAAGTAGCTCACGTTTATAATCCCAGCACTTTGGAAGGCCGAACTGGGCAGGCCAAGGAGTTAGAGACCAGCACAGCCAACATGGCAAAACCCCCTCTGTACTAAAACTACAAAAATTAGCCAGGCATGGTGGTGGGTGCCTGTAATCCCAGCTACTTGGGAGACCAAGGCGGGAGAATGATGTGAACTTGGGAGGCAGAGGTTACAGTGAGCTGAGATCACAACACTGCACTCCAGCCTGGGTGATAAGAGCGAAACTCCATGTCAAACAGAAAAAAAAAGAACTGGAGTAAGTAGCTGGATACAGACAAAGAGACAATAAAATACAGTGTGATAGGTATTGATGAAGAAAGTACAGTACCTCTCTATTAGCCCATAGGAGGGATACTTACCTACCTTAAGATAAGTAGGAATTGGAATAGTTAAATGACTAGAAAAATATTTTGAGCAGAGGCAACGGCTTCTGAGAAAACTCAAGGTAGAGGAAGGAGAGATCTCTGCAAAACAGAAAATTTGAATTGCTGGTGTGCGATTGAGAGAGCAGGGGAGCTGCTAGGGTGTTAAACCAGGTAAAATAAGTTTGGTCCTTACCTTGAGGGTGGTGAGTCATTGACCACATGTGCATTTAAAAATAATTCTTATGAGTACTGTGTGAAAAAAATGTATTATATAGAGGACTTGAAGGGACTGGAGCAAGTGATTTTTAGGATTTTTTATAGCACAAACATTCTGTGATTTGATGAAATAAATCACATATAACTTTGTAAGTAATCACTAAATCATTCAGAATAGCCACCCAGGCTGGAGTGCAGTGGCACAATCTCGGCTCACTGTAACCTCCCTCTTCCAGGTTCAAGCGATTTTCCTGCCTCAGCCTCCTGAGTAGTTGGAATTATAGGCACGTGCCACCACGCCCACCTACTTTTTGTATTTTTTTTTTTTTTTTTTTGAGACGGAGTTTCGCTCTGGTTACCCAGGCTGGAGTGCAATGGCGCAATCTCGGCTCACCGCAACCTTCGCCTCCTGGGTTCAGGCAATTCTCCTGCCTCAGCCTCCTGAGTAGCTGGGATTACAGGCACGCACCACCATGCCCAGCTAATTTTTTTGTATTAGTAGAGACGGGGTTTCACAATGTTGACCAGGATGGTCTCGATCTCTCGACCTCGTGATCCACCCGCCTCGGCCTCCCAAAGTGCTGGGATTACAGGCTTGAGCCACCGCGCCTGGCCTACTTTTTGTATTTTTAGTAGAGATTGGGTTTTGCCATGTTGGCCAGGCTGGTCTCAAACTCCTGGCCTCAAGTGATCCACCTACCTCAGCCTCCCAAAGTGCTGGGATTACAGGCATTGAGCCACGGCACCTGGCCCAAAAGGGCTAACATTTATTATAGACCTACCACAGACCAAGACCCATTCTAAGCACTTTATACCTATCAGTGCATTTAAAACCAAAACCAACCCAATAACACAATGGTTCTTTTTTCCCCTCTCTCTATCATTATCAATGCCCCCACTTTACAAAGAAGGAGAATGAGACACAGGGAGTATAATCAGTGAGTGACCAATTGATTTGCAGCCAGGAAGTCAGATTCCATTGCCTAGGCACTTACACTTGGGGATGTAAATGAACAGACTATTCTCATTCCCTACATTTAGAAATCTAACCTTTTACAGGAAGCATTTCCCAAGTGAAATGAGAAATGATCATCCTTTGTGACCAGAGGTGACAAGCCTACAGTCTGTACCTAAATTTGGGATTCATTCCAGTAGGAAAGTAGGAAAATACCCAAGCTAATTTCCTTTTGTGGTTGTCTCAGAGATGAAGGTTTCTAGACTGGGTTACATAAAGCTTTCGTAAAGCTTCTCTCCCAGTACCATCACCACTAAATTTAAACATTAACAACTGCTTCTTCTTTCAGAGTAAAAAAAAAAAAAAAAAGGAGAAGGAAAAATGTAAGAGGTAATGTGTAATGTGAACTTAACCATCATGTTCTTTATAAATAATTAGAGGGTTTTTTCTTTAACTAAGTGTAACTATTCCTGTTTTTCAACTGAATTAAAGTGGCTTAAGTTAAATAAATGAATTAAATGTACAACAGATGGGAAGTCAGGCTTTAATATTCCAGGTTTGGTAGCTGAAAATGTTGTCATTCTTGCCTAAAATTACTATTAATAATAGTTTAAGAAAACCAGTAATTTCTAGGGAACCTGGTGGGTGAAGTGAATAAACTCTACAGGTTTGTGATTTTCAAAGAAAATGTGGTTCCTGAAGATTGAGAGCCAAAATACACTAAGATATCAATTCATAAAAATCACCTATATTAATCTAGTAGTAATATTTCTAACATATTCAGTAGTAGTTTAAATTCTTACATATGGGTTCATTTTAGGGAAACTTATCTAACTGATCTAGTCTGGAAATGATTCTTATTCCCACCCCTTAATGTAGGCTAAAACTAGTGGCTTTCTTCTATGAATAATTTGTGGAAAAAGTTTAGGAGGTATCATTCTGAGATTAGGTTATAAAAGCCTGTAACTTTCATCTTGGTGGTTTTTATGGGTGGAATGTGTCCCTCAATAATTCATATGTTGAAATCCTAACCCTTAATGGGATGGTATTAAGAGGTGGGCCTTTGAGAAGTAATTAGGTCATATGCGTGGAGCCTTCCCGAAAGGGATTAGTGCCCTTTATAAGAGGAGAATTAGGAGAGCTTGCTTCCTCTCTCTCTGCTTTCTGACACGAGAGCACAACACAATGACAGCTATCTGTAAACCTCAAAGAGGTCTTTCACCACTAACTTGACCATGCTAGCACCCTGATCTTAAACTTCCAGTCTCCATAGCTGTGGGAAATAAATGTTTGCTGCTTAAACCACACAGTTGTGGTATCTTTGTTACAGCAGCCCAAACTAAGACAATGGTTCTTTTTTTTTCCCTCTCTCCCTCATCTTCTCATTTGCTTTCTCTGGATAAAATAGGCCATTGTTGTGACCTGACCTGTGGAGAGGCAAATAATTAAGAACAGCCTCAGGCTAACAGCCATCAAGAAACCAAGTCCCTCAGTTCATAGCCCACCAAGATCTCTATCTTGCCACCATGAGTGAGCTTGAAAGGAAATCTTTCCCCACTCAAACCTTAAAACAACTTTGGCACTCAACAACACCTTAATTTAAGGTGTGTGACAGACTCTAACTGAGCCAGAGAACCCAGTTAGGCTGTGTACAAACTCCTGACCAGAAACCATTGCTATTTAATATATGTTGTTTAAGCTACTAAACTTTGAGGTAATTTTTATGCAATAATTTATGGATAACTAATTTGGTGTCCAATAACTATTTATTGAATATAAAAAATAAATGTTTGTTGATTTTTAAATAATGGGTCTGGCATAGTACCTCATGCCTATAATCCCAGCACTTTAGGAGGCCAAGGTGGGAGAATTGCTTGAGGTCAGGAGTTCGAGAATAGCCTGGACAACCTAGTGAGACCTCATCTCTACATAAAAAATTTAAAATTAGCCAGGTGTGGAGGTACACACCTATAATCCTATCTACTAGAGAGGCTGAAATAGGAGGATTGCTTGGGCCCAGGGGTTTGAGGTTGCAGTGAGCTATGATTGTGTTACTGTAATTCAGGTTGGGCGACAGAGACATTATTCCCAAAATCCACGTAAAGGGTGGAAATGGGGTAGCAATGAGGGGAAATGTTAGAGAAGGATCCATAGAGAAGGTGATACTTGAGCTAAGGACTGAAGGATAAACAGACGGCATGGGGTGTACCCAACAGAGGAATCAATATGTCAAAGGCAGAGAGAATGTAAGGATCTGTCAGTTAGGAAATATACGAGTAGATTGGTTAGACGGGAGAGCAGGACTTCTGTAGAAAGGAGATGGAGATAAGAACATTCTGGGTTTGGGGGGGGAAAAAAGAAGAAGAAGAACATTCTGAGAGGTCTTGTATACCATGCAAAGGATGTGAGCTTATTTCTCTAGGCAACAGAGACAGCAAAGACTTGCCAGTAGAGATGATGCATTAGATGGTAGCTATGGAGGGAGACAGAGTGGAGATGAAGATAGTGGGAATGACTGAAGGAAAATTTCTTTGAAGAGGATGGAATTGTCTAGATAAAAAGTGATGGTAGCCTAGACTGAGACCGGTGCAGTAGTGGGAAAATGAGAGGATAATTGATGCAAGAGTTCTTAGGGTAAAGAGCCTCCTTGCGGGGGTGGTGAGAAAAAGGTTGGCATCTAAGGTGACTTGTAGGTCCTGATGGGATGCTATGCCTTCACTGAGACAGGGTAAGGTCCAAGCTAGAGAAATAAGTTAGGATATTATCAGTGCAGAGGTGTAGGTGAGAAACAATGAAAATTGAATGAGCACATATCACGTGGCAGACCTGAGCTCATCTCTTTACTTATTTTCACATTTATTTCTCACAAAAACTTAGTGACTTATGCATGATTTGCCCCATATACTGAGGACAAGGAAACTGCATTTCATTGAGGTCAAATAACTTGTTAAGGATCACATAGCTAATGAGTGGAATAATCAATGGTCAAACAAACATGTCTCCAAGGCTCACTTTATTTCTACTCCCCATGGTGTTCTGGAAGATGGACCAGGCATGGAACCCTGGGAAATAATGATGTTGAAGAGGTGGGTGGAGGAAGAGGGGGTGGTCTGAGAGGGAAGAGAAGACTAGAAAGAGTGGTGTCATAGAGGCAGTGAGGAAGGAGAGATTCAATGTGGAGGAAGCCATTGACAGGATCTACCTTGGGATGGATGGCAGAAAAGTGGTTGTTGGTGATCTTTGAAGAACAATCTCAAGAATGTGGTGCTGAATTGCTGGTGCCTGAGGCAAGCAGAAGCAGTGAGTGCAAACAACTCCTTCTCTAAGTCTGGCTTTGAAGGAAAGGTCAATGATGGACAGATGTGTAGTTGATGCTCAGGGTTCAAGTAAGATTCCCTTGTCTATATGATTAGTTAGAATGTAAGAAAGTTGATCAAATTTCTGCTGAGAAAGATCCAGTTGGTCAGTGAGAGGCCGGTGGATACCAGAGAGGAAGATTATTGATAGCATAAAATTTATCAGGTGACAGAAGAAATCTAAATCTGGAGAGAAATGACAGCATATACCTCTTTCTCTAAATTTAGTATATTCCCTCTGTGTGGCCAGGAATGATACCTCTTTTGCTGTCTTGAAGATGACCTACTTGGTCCAATTACTCTTTATGCTCTTGAAAACAGAATCTGAGGCCTAGAGAGCACAATTCAAAACTATGCTTTTGAGGAGTAGCACCAGACTATGAAAAGAAGTTCTAATAGCCACAGTTTCTGGCTTTACTGTAAACGTGCTGTGTGACCCCTGTGCCTTACTTAGTTTTACTCCTTCTTATCTCTGTAGATCCCTGAGATATTGTAAGAATTCAAGAGATCATTGTGTTGATCTTCATGTCTGCCTAGCATTCAGCACAGTTTTGTTCACATGATGGGTATATAATAAACATGTTGATTTGCATCTGCTTGATCCTGAGAAAATCAGGTCAATGTAATTTTCTTGAGAAAGTCTTCTATTTTCTCACACGGAAAGAAAACATCTATCTCAGTATTTAATCCTTGCAATCCATAGGCTAAAGGTCATACGATCTCTGAACAGCCTTTATTATATTCGTTATTAGGTAAAATTGTTATAACAATATCTGAATAGACCGATTTAAAGCAACAGTGCTTCTACTGAAACTGCTGGCTCCTCTCTCCTTCAGAGAGATGTCCTTTTATCAGCAGGCAGGGAGAGAATAATTGTTAATTCTGTGTGTATCAGTAAGTTGTTTGCAAGTGGCCATTACCAAAATGAATGAATTAACTAACAGCATCATGATGGCAAGTTGATGAAGAAATTTGACCCAAAGATAAAATCCATTAACAAGTTTCTGCTTGTTTCTAATTTTAGAATTCTATCAGATTAAAGGAAAACTGGGTCAAATTATTATTTAATCTAACATAAACTGCAGTCAAGGAGTCTCTTTCATTTTTATTTGGAAACCTAGTTTATTTCATATTTAAATTAAAAGCAATATAATAGGCAGAAGGTTGGTACATTCATGGTGATCAAGCTAGTTGGGGAATGTAAAACAAGCTCACATCTGGAAGGGAGACACACTCAGTTCTCCACCCAGGCATTTTTCAGTATCGAGGCTGAGTTAATTTTTCCTTTTTAGCTTTTTGTAAGGCTGCTTTGAGATTGTGGAGTCATTACTTTCAAATAACATCTCAACACTGAAAGAAACCCTGACCCACCTCAGCACCCCTTAGTCTTCAGCAGGAATGAACATGAAAATCACCGAGTGAAGTGGTCAGAATGTTTCACTCCATCCAGACTCAAGATCAAGTTAGATAGGAGTAAAATCCATACTGCATTACACAGAAAGATACACTATGGCTGCAACCTTACACTGTATTCTATTTGTGTCACTTGGTAGACAGCCTAGTGGTCAAGCCCTCTCATGAACCCAGGAGCAGAAGAATAAGGAGGGCAGGACTGCCTTTTTAAGTCCTGAAGATCATTCCCAGCTTCCTTGCGAATTTTCATCACTGGAATATTTGGAGGCTGGGTGCCTAAGGGGGCTGTCCATCAGCAGAGACATAAAGCAGTATTCTTGGCTGCATGTGATCAATAAATATCTCGTGGCTTTTCTGTGAATAGCAGAGATGGTGACCTTGGTGTCACAGAAAACCTCTAATTTGGATAATTAAGTTCTGTTTCTCTCTGTTGCTCCCGTTGCTTAAATAGAAAATGGAATTCTTCATTTTTGTTCATCAACTGCTACTTAAGTTGCACTGTTGTGAGGTGTCACTGTGAGCTGTTAAACATCTGCTGCGCCCTACTTCGGAGGTGGTTGCTTTTTAATTGAATTTTACTTTAATTGTCTTGAACACACTATATAGGTAATAAATCCATTTGCAAAATGCTTTCAAGTCTATTTAGATAAAAAGATTCACATAAATATTAGACACAATAATAAGCTTTATGAAAGATATTTGGGGGATACATTTTTCTTAAAAATTATTTTATGAAACAAAGTCTACTACTGAATGGTTTTCTAGGATGTATAGAAAAACACATCATTTTTCCTTTATCAAGCTAAGAGTTTTCAATTAAAGCAGTCAATCAATAAGTATGTTCTCCACACTTGCGCAGCACAGGGGAGGGCTCTGGCTCTTGTAGAGGTGCTAAACAGAGCTAAGAACAAGTTGTTTCCATTAAAGGGCAGCCCTATTCCACTAAGGTATTCCACTAAGGGATAATGAAATGCCAAGGATGATGTGGGGAGGTGGGAATATTAGATGTTCTGCTGTCCCAAACTGCCTCTCCCTTCAGTCTTCTGCAAATACCAAAAATCCCACTATTAAGGCTCGGTGGAAGATAATGTTGAAATGTGAATTTATGTCTGGAAAGGACTACTAAGGGATTAAATATTCTTCTAAGTTTTCCTTTCAACATGTATGAGGTGCCTCCTGTGTCCTAGAAACCTTGCCTATAGAATTATCATCACTATTGGCAAGTGAAGAGATTCTGTGAGGTGCAGTAAATTATCCAAGGTTGTATGGTTAATAAGTACAGAAATGGGATTCGGTTCTTGGCAAGTTGTTGCTGTTTCTGCCTCTCCAACTGGCCTTCTTGCTGATGAATTAAAAATGGCTCTTGTTCCTCAGGCTAAGGTGAAGGGAAACACATACATAACTACAATACAATGTGAAGAGAGCTGCCACAGAGATGCGTACACTGTGGTACTGGAGCACGACAATGGAATGACTAACTCCACCTTGGGGAGTCAGAAAAAGTTTCATAGAGGAGGTGATATTTTAGACTGGGTCTTGAAAGAAAAAAAGGAGATAAGTTCCAGTACTGTCTTAGTTAGTTAGAGCTGCTACAACAAATATGCCATAGAGTAGTGGCTTACGCAACATCTATTTCTCACACTTCTAAGGAGGACAGCAAGTCCAAGATTAAAGTTCTGGCAGATCTTATGTCAAAAGAGGAACGACTTTGCTTCCTGCTTTGCAGATGGTTGTTTTCTTCTTGTACCCACACATGCCAGATAGCAGAGAGAAAGGAAGCAAGCCTCCCATGTCTCCTCTTATGAGGGCACTAATCCTATGTATGAGGGCTCTATACTTATGACCTAATTACTTCCCAATAGCCCCATCTCCAAATACCTTTGCAGTGAGGATTACATTTCAACATATGAATATAGAGGGAACGTAAACACTCAGTCCATAGCAAAGATAGCATAACCCAGTTTAGTGGAAAGAGCTTAGGCTTTAGAATCAAGAAGGCTGGAGTCTGAATTCTAGTTCTAGCCCTTAATCATTCTGCGAATATGAGCAAAATTTGAAATTTTTCCAGCCATAATTTTTCTCATTTTCAAAATGGGAAAAATAATCAATTTCTAGGAGTATTGAAGGAGAAATTAGACAGCAAAATGCTTGGCACATAGTGGACATTCTATGATTATTGGTCTCCCTCTCCCTTCTCAGGCAGACAGAATAAAACATGAAAAGCCTGATTAAGGTGAGAACCAGAAATCTGGTTTGGTTCCAGTAGAAAGGTGGGGCATCCTGTGAGGGGGAAAAAAAAAATGTTTACCTAGACTCTGAAAGGCCTTAGCTGTTCCCTGAGGAATTTTTGTCCTATAAAAAGTTAGGAGTTATTAGCCATTTTTAAGCAGGAGAATGCCACGCTCAGATTTGTGTCTCAAAATAACTCTGGTGTCACTGTGGAAAATGAATGTTACAGTGACAAGGAGGCCAGTCAAGAGGCAGTTTCAATAGAACAGTTGACAAGTTTTGAGACCCAAAACCTAGGTAGTGTAAGTAGAGATGGAAAAGGGACACTCAGTAGGTAAAATTGATGGAAAATACTGACTGAGAGAAATTAAAGGTGATTTGAAGTTTTTAATTAATGGTTCTATTTAAATGGGGCTGCTACTAATCAGTTCAGGGAAGCAAAAATGTTTTGGGAGACAGAATTATTACTCTTATTTTAGATAATAGAATTTTAAGAGCTTACAAGATATACAAGTAGAAAGTTTCAATAAATAGTTAAAATTTTGTCTTGAGGCTCAGGGAAGAGATATTGACATGAATGCTAATGTTATATAAATAGAATTAAAGTCATGATATTGGATAAGATTTCCCAGCAAGGGCATACAAACACTAAGTGGGGAGATCATGAGAGGACCCCTGAGGAAAGAGACTTAGAACAATTTACGTAGGAGAAGGAAAGTCCAAAAAAGAAGAGTAAATGAGGCAATGGCCAAAGAAAGAAACCCCCATAGAACAGCAAAAGTGCACTAGGTCCTTGGAAGGGTGGAGAGAGTTGTAGACAAGCAGTTTAAAGAGTAACTGGTACAAATGTTCTCAGAATGACAGTCTTGAGTTGAATAGAAACTTAGAGGTTGTCAAATCAAAACTGTTATTTAGCGAAGCATGGTCATACTACGATGGTATTAATTTAAGAATCATTACTAGGTTACTCATATGTATGTTTTATGGTACTGCATGAAACATTCATATGAGTAACCTAGTAATGGTTTTTAAACTAATGTGATTTTCTCTTCTGCCTTCCTGGATACTTAACCTTTACTCCACTGAGCCTGGATATCCAAATGTGGGTAAAGAAGTCTATCTGAGAGATTAGAAACATTACAGAAGGAATACAGAGTAAGAATACGGTAACATATTCAGCTTCTGACACACAAAATAAGGTTAGGCTACAAGACAGTAGCTTTGGGAGCCACATTATTGTCTTAAAAAAGTTTTTTTTGTCATTTCCTACTTTGGCATATCTACTTCTGAACTTGAAGGACTCAGCCCATAATTTTGTACCATCGTGTAGATGCCTCACTGCATCTTCTAGTAAGGCCAAAGGCTATGTAGAGGATATGGAAGGGACTCTGGTGTTCTCAGTGAGTGAAAGAGGAGATTAAATCATGTGAATCAGGCATCTCAATTGGGTCTTGACCTGGTTTAAAGAGAACTGACCATGAATTACACATTACTGAGAAAAAAAAATTTTGTTTAAAATATTGTGAGTGAAATAGTCTGCTATTTTCTACTCAGATCTACTCTATTGTATACAATTTTATTCTATTTTTTTAACCTGGATACAACTTATAAAAATTGATTTCACAACCCACAAATGGGTTTTGATCCATAGTTTGAAGAACATTATTTTAGGATTTGTAACAAAGATTTATATAGCCTTTATTTATATTAGGGTGATGTTTTACTATGTTATTAAAAAGCAATGTTTCCAGATGAAGAGCTTCATACCAGCTCTCTAGACCTCACACGAGAAGTCTAGAAAATAAGAAAAATGAATACGGGATTGGGAGCTAGAAATATTTGAAGGACAAAAAAGGATAAGAGAAAACATGAGAAAGAGAAAGCTTTTAGGGGACACATTTTGGCTCTCACCACGGTGATTTCCAGAATGTCTCTCACGAGAAATCTCCCACATTAGCCTGAACAGTACACAATTTGCTGGAGAGAAATAAGCAGGAACAATTCCTGAGAGCAGTGGGGGATATGAAACATTATCTGGAGGAGTGCCAGGTGCTTGTTTGAATTGCTGATTGTTGATGATGAACATCTTTATTTGAATTTCTGATAAAGTAGGATCCAGTTTTGGTCTATTAGGGATTCTGCTGTAAAAGAAAGTCCAACCTTAGAAAAAAAAGGGACTGATATCTAAATATTAAATATTTGTTCTTAAAATCCTTACATCTCTTTTTCTGTCCTTACTATATTCTTCTGAATAATCTCCACTTAGCAGTCCTTGGGTCACTCACCAAGTGACAATTAGAGATTGTGAAAACAGTGGAATAAGTGTAGAAATTGGCTTGGGGACAGGTACTCCAGAGAGCAAAGTTCTATAGGCTGAGAGGCATAGCTCAGTAGTGAGGGCTCTTTGTTTGCTAGCAAGAAGAAGAAAATAACAAATTTAATTAAGAAAAAAAAGGCTGGTGCCATGGCTTATACCTGTAATTCCAGCACTTTAGAAGGCTGAGGTGGGAGGGTCACTTGAACCCAGGAGTTGGAGACCAGCAGGCAACATAACAAGACCTCATCTCTACAAAAAAGAGTAAAAATTAGCCATGTATTGTGGTGTGCACCTTTAGTCCTAGCTACTTGGGAAGTTGAGGAGGGAGGACTGCTTGAGCCCAGGAGTTTGAGGCTACAGGGAGCCATGACTGTGCCACTATGCACAAACCTGGCTGATAGAGTAAGACTGTCTTGAAAAGAAAAGAGAAGAGGGGAAGTAAGGAGGGGGTGGAGTGGGACGGGGAGGGAAGGAAAGAGGAGGGAAAGGAAGGGAAAGAGGAGGGAAGGGGAGGGGAGGGGAAGGGATGGGAGGGGATGGGAGGGGAGGGGAGGGGAGGGGAGGGGAGGGAAGGGAAGGAAAGGGAAGGGAAGGGAAATCAAGTCAAATTCAAATAAGGAAGTCTACAGTAAAGAGAGGGTCTAGAGCTGTCTGGGGACCTCAATACTACATGATCCAAGGGACATTCTCTTCCAGGACCATGATTGAAACAGCTCAATTTCCTGTATCAGTATCTGTTCAAAAGTCAAATCCCCAGAAGACAGTCTCTATTTAATGGCCTTGATTGGGTCACAATCCTATCCCTTGGCTAGAGGATGTCAAGATCACTTGATTTAACAAACCATCCAGTCTGTAACTAGTGAGGGAGAGAGAGGTAATCCTGTGTGACAAAACTGAGACAATTGACAGAAGAGTGAGCAGATGTTAACCAATGGAAAATCACAGTATCCACCACCACTGCCTTCAAGGTACCATGCTGATAAAGAAGGTAGCCTCAGGAGGCCTTATTGGGACCAGATGGGTCAGAGCAGCTCACATGGAATCCTTACATGGCTCCTGTCCAAGGCAAAATGCACTTGATTGTCTGTATTCCTTTCCAGTACTAAATTTGGAATTCAAATCAAACATTATTTGGGTGGAAGACATATGATTTTACTGGGCTGTTTCAAAGAGCACATCAAAGAAGCTCTTTGTAAATAAATTATACTGCTATAAGTGTTACATAAATCTTGAAGGACTGTAACTGCTCTTCAATATGCAACTAGGTTAAGTTACAATTAATGGCAAATGCTGGGACATTGCTGGATACACACACACACGGACATGCACACACGCACACACGCACACACATTTCCTTTCAATCCTTTCTTTTTTTTTTAGACAGAGTTTTGCTTTTGTCACCCAGGCTGGAGTGCAGTAATCTTTGACATGATCTTGGCTCACTGCAACTTCTACCTCCCAGGTTCAAGCAATTCTCCTGCCTCAGCCTCCCAAGTAGATGGGGTTAAAAGCACCTGCCACCACAGCCAGCTAATTTTTTGTATTTTTGTAGAGATGAGGTTTCACAATTTTTGGCCAGGCTGGTCTTGAACTCCCGACCTCAGGTGATCCACCCGCCTTGGCCTCCCAACCTGCCTCAGCCTGCCAAAATGCTGAAATTACAGGTGTGAGCCACCATGCCCAGCCTTCATCCTTTCAAAGGGTGAAAATGTTGATTTCCATGCTTTTGGGAGTTACAAATCAACCCAGTCTATTCTGCTCATCACCTGCCATGCTGTTCAATATTTTAACACTCTCTCAATGCTAATTTGGCCTTTTCCCAAGCAAACACAGGTCTTTACTGAGAATACCAGATTATTTTAAAATCAAGAGACCACAGATTATTGAAAGGTAAAATGTTCCTATAATGCCTTTTTCTTAAATAAACCTCACATATAACTTGAGATGTACCTCTTCAGTAAGTTTGAGTAACACAACATACAGAAACACATATGACATATGGGCACCAGCATATAAACCCATACATTCATACTATTGCTGCTGCTACTGCTTCTGTTATTGCTAGGTACAACAGCCCAGCTGTGGCTAAAAATGTCCATTCGTGACCAGCTCTTGTTTCCCCACAGGAGAAAGGTATACTCTAAAGAAAAGAGGTCTGCTGTTTGCAGAGCTTCAATTCCATAAAACACATGCTCCTTGCCTCATGGTCCACCTTTACTAAAAACGTTCAGTAATCTTTTGATTGCCACCCACCTTGTTAGCCCTGCTTCTGTTGTTTCATAATAAACCACAGCTTTTGTGTGAAGACAATGCAAATTCTTAAGCAAGATTAGCAGTACACAATCTTGATGCCATTTGGAGATGCCAAACATGAAACTACTTACTCAGAGGTTCCCATTAAGTTAAGGACTATTCCATTTCCTGGATCACTTGATTTTGCTGGTACAGAGTTCTCTAATGTTGCGTTAAGATGCTTGTGACTTTCTACTTAGCTAAACATTTATTTTTATAGAAACTGATACCCCATTCCCAAAGACTTGTTTCTTAATGGTCTCTACTAGTTACATTAAGAGAGAAAGTGCAAAAGCTAATACCAAAGCAGTAGAAGTAGTTTAAGAAGATCATTTTTTCAATCAATCCTAATAAATCCTTGTTGGGGAGGAGAAAGATGACTGAGGAATATTGAAGGACCTGAGGGGGCCATCTGCTTTATGTAGATGGAATTAGATATGTTAGCAAGTCACTCATTCATTTGCATTTGGTCACTAGACAACTTCCTACCTTCTGATAGAATACCAATTTCACTGAAACTGGACTTTTGTGTTTACATAATAGATTTCACACCTTTTTTCAGTTTCAATTTCTTTGAAAATATGCCAACATAAGTAACTAAAGATAAATATATCTATGTATGTAGTGCCTCCCTATCATTCGAAAGAAGGCTATGTTTTAAAAGATATTTATTCAAAATACATGGACAAAAAACTTTTTTTAGTTTCTGAAAAATTCCAGGATTTAATGTTTATTTCATTACCAAGAATGAATCAACCAAATGAACATAAGCATTCCAGCTATCCCTGTCTCATAAGCATGCAGTGTATATGTATAATCATGCACTGCATAACCACGTTTCAGCCAACAATGGACGGTACATATGACAGTGTCCCACAAGATTACGATACCATATTTTCATTGTATATTTTCTATGTTTAGATGCACAAATACCATTGTGTTACAACTGCCTACAATATTAAGTGCAGTAAGATGCTGTGTAGGTTTTTAGTCTAGGAGCAATAGTCTATACCATACAGCCTAGGTGTGAGGAGGCTACACCTTCTAGGTTTGTGCAAGTACACTCTATGATGTTCACACAATGGTGAAATCGCCTAACAACACATTTCTCAGAACTTGTCCCTGTTGTTGTTGTTAGCAATACATGCCAAACATGAACTACTTGCTTAGAAGTTCCCACTATACATCAAATTGCTAGTCTTTCTCATACATTGTAGGTAATGATAATAATAGATCTTCATTATATCTGTGAAAATCTATACTAATACTTAATATGGCCTTCTTTTCTTTGTTTTTTTTTATCTGAGAAACTAATCATGAGAAGCTTCTCATGTCAGCCTTACTCATATACCACCCCTTCAACTTGTTGGAGGGTGCTGAAGATTCAAATCTCGCTCTTCCAAATGAAATACTGCATTTTTTATAATTTCATTCAATTTTGAGAGTAGATTCATTTTTAAAAAACAAAGATTACTTTCACACTTCCTGGGCTTTTTCTATCCTGCATGAAATTGGTCTTGCATGGGGAATTGATAATGGTGGGTCAATTCATAGAGAGTTACACTAGAACTCAAAATTTTGGTTGGATGGATCATCTGTTATCTCCAACATGGCTACTTACCAGAGGAACCAATATTTTCCGTCTCAACCAACCAAACTAAAAACCATGACTTATTCATTTTTTATCTAAAATTACAATTGACCTCATGTGGAACTTTTTCTCCCATCAGGAGTTTAGAATCAGCTTCAGTCAAGTGCTGCTTTCCATGCTATTCAATAACTCATTATAACTCATGAGGCTTGCAAAACAAAAACACAATTTCAATACAGTTCTTAAGTAACAAGAAGCCCTAAAACTATAAAGGAGATATGTTATTTGATTTTCTTTTGGCTGATATAGAGGTCAAAAGGTAACTGCAATTTTTACTATCCTAGAGATCTTTTATGATTCTTTGTGTTGGGCTTTCCTATAGATTAAGATCAATGCAACAATTCTATAACTAGTCAAATTAATTGCTACATATGATAAAATTTGGGGAGGGTGAGTGTTTTTATTTTTCTTCCCAAAACTTTGCTCTGTGGCTTTCTTGAAATAGTTGTCTTAAGGGACTGGCTAGAATCTCCACTACCTATTCTGAATTCTGACCAAGCTCCACTTTATCCTAAGCATCCTAAATAAAGCTTTACTTTCAGGGCCAGCTTTAGGTATAATCTTGATTCAGGATCAAGGAGGAGATAACTTCCCCCTGCCCCCCCCACACAAACAAAACAAAACAAAACAAACTTTCTTTTACCTGCTGACTATGGTCTGATACTATTTTCACAGGAATCAAAGTGTCTCATTTTACAGCTAGAAACCAAGAGCAAACACCTGGAAGATTTCCACTTCAGTGTACATGAGATTCCATCTAACTGCAAATGATGTTATGGGTGTTGAAAATGTAAGCTGGGCAAGAGAGAATACGGAGGCTGTAATAATGAGGCAGTTGTCAGTGATAGGAGTAGACTTAAAGGAGAAGTTCCAGGGGAAATACAGCCTGGTAGAAAGCGGGCAGAACGCTGGGAAATCAGCTAGACTTGTTTTGCTCTATTGAGTAAGGCTCTAATAACAACTAAAGTGAAGTCAAGAAGAGGCAAAACTCAAAGGTGCTGGCATTTATACATGTGTATTTGCTTGGCTAAGAGGTTTCTGGAAAGGTGTGAAAATTGGGAGGAAAGGATCCACAACTGTGCATTATGAGGCAATATTTTTGAAGGTGGAAGAATCTGGAGGCTAAGCATTTATACTCCAATCAAAGTGTTTGAAATGTGTGTAACAGAGTGTGACACAAACCCATAATGTAGCTAATGAGGGTGTCCTGAAATACACTTATGTTTGCGTGTCTAGGATTAAAGTACTGAATAAAAACTACACTCCAAACTTCACTATCACACTTCGGAGACTCTGATATGGAAGGCACATTAAAAATATATATTTTGGGGCTTTTGTGTGACAACAGTGGTAAGACTTATTCAGAAAGAGGAATCCATGTTATTCAGATTATGAGGAATTTCTAATCACTGTAACAAACCATGCTGTAGAATTGCATCAGTGAAACACCTTAGAACAATGAAGCAATTCCCAATGGAGGAATTCTCTCAGTGACCTGTCCTAACTGTTCAAGGCTAGTAAGGAAATGAGAGAGAAAATAAAAAAGTTAAATTACAGTTTCTCTGAAAATTAAAAGCAAGGTAAAGTGAAAATCTTAGACACGACAAAACAGTACTTAACAGAAAGCATACTACTCATTGGCTACAGTAATGAGTCCAGAAAGAACAATCATATTATAATAATCTTTTCCCTTTTGGATGAGATTTTGGTTTGGTGGAACAGAGAAACAGCATAGACATTTATACATCTTGATTTCTAATAAATATTTAAAGCATATTTTATTTTATTTTTATTTTTTTTTTATTATTTATTTATTTATTTTTTAATTGCATTTTAGGTTTTGGGGTACATGTGAAAAACATGCAAAGTTGTTGCATAGGTGCATTCATGGCAGTGTGATTTGCTGCCTCCCTCCCCCTCACCCATATCTGGCTTTTCTCCCCATGCTATCCCTCCCCAACTCCCCCCCCCCGCTGTCCCCCCCACTCCCCTGCAACAGATCCCCGTGTATAGTGCTCCCCTCCCTGTGTCCATGTGTTCTCCTTGTTCAACACCCTCCTATGAGTGAGAACATGTGGTGTTTGGTTTTGTGTTCTTGTGTCAGTTTGCTGAGAATGACAGTCTCATGAGTGGGTTGTTGACATGACAGTACCACTGGTGAGTCATGGGAGCTTTCACAACCACTGTCGGTGAGTATAAATGACATCATGTGGAATGTCATTTACCACTTCCTGAGTAAATCTTGACACAAAGCACTGCCAACAGAGCAGCATCTCCAGTAATGTGTTAGAGGCTCTTCCCTGACTTCAGTGACTGAAGTCAACAATATCAGTGACTTAGTTGAACTCCCAGAAAGCAGGATCTCAGAGGTCAAAATTAGGAATGATGATTTATGCAACAGAAAGAATTTATACCATAGATCACATAATTACAATGCAATGTCTCTATGAGCTAGAACACTGGATTAAAACCTATAAGGTGAAATTTAGTAGAAATAAATGATAATTCCTGTATTTTTCATTTTAAAAAAATGTATGCCTTGAAAGTATGGCTTGGAAAGAGGTTGTTTTTCACATGGTAAAAAAAAAAACTTAATGTGAGCCAGCATCAAGCAATGTGAGTCTGCCCCCAAACAACTCATAGAACATCAATCCACCTTTAAAAGAATAGCGTCAAGAGCATGAGGTTAATAGTTTCTTGACTTCTAGGCTGAACGGTTTGTGTCTGGAATACTGTATTTAATTTTTTTAGCAGCATATCTTGAAGAAGACATTGACAAATTGTGAAGTATCCAGTGGTGATTGGAGCAACCTGGACACTAGTAACTGAAAGCAATAGATTCGTGTGGATAAGAGAAAACAAAGAAAGACCATCACAGAGATTTAGAAATATATATTTGAAGATTTTTTCCTACAGAAACATTTGTTTTCATTAAAAAAAAACAAAAACAAATGACAAAAGCAGCCTCAATAAGGGAAAAGACTTCCAATCCATCTTAGAAATACTTATTTAAATAACTTGCACAGTGATACAGGTTTTCCTTTGCAATACAGTAGGTCTGAGAAAGGTTTATCACCAAACACAGGCAGTAATTAAGACATGGAATGATTCAAAGGAGAGAATATACATTAAGAAGACAATATTACTGAGGATGAAATCTTGACTTGAGGTTGTTGACAATCCAATGTGATTGAGACAGAAAATAGTATCATTTCTTAGAAGCCAAATGAGGAAGGTAAGAAGGAGTAAAATGGCCAACAGCATTCCACTAAAGAGAGATCAAATAAGATAAGAACAGAAAAGCAGCCTTTGGATTTGACAGACATAATGTCACTGGTGATCTTAGTGATTTTAGTCACATTGTGAGGGCAGAAGGACAAACTGTAAATGATTGTGGGACAATGAGAAGTGACCAAAGGGAGCAAGGACTGAAGGTTATTTCTTCCAAAATGTTATCTGAAGGGCTCCAGAGGAAGAGAAATGGGGACAATGTTATGAACTAAATGTTTGTATCCCCTCAAACTCATGTTGAGGCACTATCCCCCAATGTGATAGTTCTTGAAGATGAGGCCTTTGGGAGATAATTAGGGTTAGATTAGGTCATGAGGGTGGGGCCCTCATGATGGGACTAGTGGCCTTATGAGGAGATAAAGAGAAAGAAATCACTTGCTCTCTCTGCCATGTGAGGACACATCAAGAAGGTGGCCATCTATAAGGCAGAAAGAAAGCCTCCATCAGTAACCAACTATGCTGGCACCCTGTTCTCAGACTTCCAACATTCATAACTGTCAGAACAAATTTCTGTTGGTTAAGCCATCCAATCTATAATTTTATTACGGCAGGCTGAGTTAATATAGGCAATAACCAAAAAATCGTATTCTGAATCAAGGGAAAAGGGAAAAGCTTTACAGCATTTTTTTTTTTTTTTTGAGATGGAGTTTCACTCTTGTTTCCCAGGCTGCAGTGCAATGGTGTGATCTCAGTTCACTGCAACCTCCGCCTCCTGGGTTCAAGCAATTCTCCTGCCTCAGCCTCCTGAGTAGATGGGATTACAGGCATGTGCCACCACACCAGGCTAATTTTCTATTTTTAGTAGAGACAGGATTTCTCCATGTTGGTTAAGTTGGTCTCGAACTCCCAATCTCAGGTGATCCTCCTGTCTTGGCCTCCCAAAGTGCTGGGATTAAAGGCATGAGCCACTGCGCCCAGCCGGGAAAACCTTTTAGATTTAATTATTTTAGGGTAGGCAATACTGAGTCTGTTTGTAGGATGAGAAGAGGATGTGAATGAAAAAAGAAAAACCTAAGAGACAGAAGAAAGGATGAATAATTAAAGGAGAAAAACTCCCAAGGAAACAGTAGGAAGTAGGACTGAGGGCATGATGCAGGGATTGGTCTTAATTAGGAAAAATACACATTGGGTATGTATGAAACAGAGTTTCAGAACCATCACGCATGACTGGTTGAGGAAATGTTTAGTATTTTGCATACAGGCAGTGTTGGAAGAGAATAAACTGCCAGGTTGGAGAAGGATGGAGTCCACAAAATAATTAGGAGCTATACTTGTTTACAACAAACCCTCCAGAAATTACCTTCCTTCATTTAGAGGAATCTTAATTCATTTCAGTTAAGGTTTCTCTAATTGTAGGGAAATAATTTCTGGAGAGTTTGTAGTAACCAGTATAGGGATAATGGAGAACATTATATTTTCATTGTAGCTATAAGGTAAAAAGACACAATGACCAAAAAAAAAAAAAAAAAAAAGCTTAAACAACTGCTTCTAAGTGCAGTTAGCAAAAGCTAGGACATATATGCCTATAATAGTCAACGAAAATAAATAACATATTACTGATCACAACAGCCAAAAGCATGTTCTAGATTTCCAATTGCAAATTTGAATGTCAAAAAAATTTTTCAATGCAGAGAATAATTTCACCTCTCTTGCGGTTACTAAATGTCCAATATATAAGATATAAACTTGTATTTCGGTATTGGGCTCTTTTTAAAGCACATTTAATATTTTCTGGGCTCAATTAGTTTCTAATGATGACCATTATTAATACAATTTAACCCTGACTTTTCTTGCTACTATAGCATAGGGAATGTTATGTACTCCCCAGGTAACATCTGACAACTCTCAAGTACACAGATAGTTTGCTATCAAGTTTCACTGCCAGTTAGCATTTGCCCAGGAAGTAATAAATGCAAGAATCAAAGCATGATTGTTTTGTATAGTCTCATCTATATAATATAAATAGCCTGATTACAGATTATTATCTAACCAGCCTGATTTGCAAACGGAGGAAGTTTTAAGACACTGCGATCTACTGCAATGGCCACAAATTGCACAGGCATTTTATGAACTGTGAAAGGAGACAAGAGAAAATGTCTTACTGTGCCATCCCCAGCTATATCAGTAAACTCTTGAGGATGATTTGAAATAATAATTAAGTGATTGTTCTAAAGCATTACACTGTAAAATACAGCTTTTAGAATAGTGAGGCTTGTTCAAAGGAGCAGAATTGAGGCGTGGCTGTGGCTTCTAACACATGAAGGCTGGTATGAAACTAGTGTATTTAGTAGACTACTCCTGTTAGTGGCCAAGAACCTACTGGAAATCACTAAGTATTCATCACCTTGAGGTTTAACCCAAGCCTGGTTTAGACAGTACAGTTATAAAGCCTTTAGTGAAATTAAATGGCTTTCAGAGTCCTTGAAATTCTCCATTTAAGGGAGGTCAGACAATTATATTATTAAGTTAATTCTTTTTTTCTGCAGATTTTTATTACTAAAAGTTACTTTCAACAGAATAATTTAATTCATTCATTCTTTTTATATCTCACTTGAGTGTACATATTTGGAAGATAAATTTTATGAGAATATTATCTATAGGGCCTCTATTACCCTAACATCATGAAAAAGTAACCTTGACTGAATTAAATTAAAAGAATATGCTTTCATTGTTAAATCTCTATTTGGTCTATTTCTCTAACTCTCAAACATTTTTATCTGTTTTCCCCTCACTGAAGTGTATGATCTATTTTGATTTTGCAGTTATTGTCTAGTAATACACACTAAGGTGACATATCTTTATGTTTTCACTGGCAAGACAAACATAAACAAGCAAGATCAATAGCCTGATGATCCCATGGATCAGAACTTTGGAGTCTTAATGTTTACTCATGATCTTTCACAGGCTTCTATTTATATATGTGCCACGAATGCCAAGTTTACCTATTTGGAATCTCTGAATAAAGCATATTGACTTACAGAAAAGAATTGAGAGTAAGCATACTAGGTTAGTGCCCTCCTATTCTAACTGTTAATCATTAGAACAAGCAATTGTTTTATTTTATGTTTTTATTTTAATTTTTTGAAGTTTTTTTTATATTGCATTTTAGGTTTTGGGGTACATGTGAAGAACATGCAAGATTGTTGCATAGGTACACACATGGCAGTGTGATTTGCTGCCTTCCGCCCCATCACCTGTATCTGGCATTTCTCCCCATGCTATCTCTCCCCAACTCCCTACCCCCGGCTGTCCCTCCCCTATTTTCCCCTGACAGACCCCAGTGTGTGATGCTCCCCTTCCTGTGTCCATGTGTTCTCATTGTTCAACACCCACCTATGCATGAGAACATGCGGTGTTTGATTTTCTGTTCTTGTGTCAGTTTGCTGAGAATGATGGTTTCCAGGTTCATCCATGTCCCTACAAAGGACACAAACTCATTGCTTTTTATGACTGCATAGTATTCCATGGTGTAAATGTGCCACATTTTCCCTGTCCGGTCTATCATCAAAGGGCATTTGGGTTGGTTCCAGGTCTTTGCTATTGTAAACAGTGCTGCAATGAACATTCATGTGCATGTGTCCTTATAGTAGAATGATTTATAATCTGTGGGATATATACCCAGTAATGGGATTGCTGGGTCAAATGGAATTTCTATTTCTAGATCCTTGAGAAATCGACACACTGTCTTCCACAATGGCTGAACTAATTTACACTCCCACCAACAGTGTAAAAGTGTTCCTATTTCTCCACATCTTCTGCAGCATCTGTTGTCTCCAGATTTTTTAATGATCGCCATTCTAACTGGCATGAGATGGTATCTCAATGTAGTTTTGATTTGCATTTCTCCAATGACCAGTGATGATGAGCATTTTTTCATATGTTTGTTGGCCTTATGTAGGTCTTCTTTCGTAAAGTGTCTGTTCATATCCTTCGCCCACTTTTGAATGGGCTTGTTTGTTTTCTTCTTGTAAATCTGTTTTAGTTCCTTGTAGATTCTGGATATCAGCCCTTTGTCAGATGGGTAGATTGCAAAAATGTTTTCCCATTCTGTTGGTTGCCAGTTCACTCTAATGACTGTTTCTATTGCTGTGCAGAAGCTGTGGAGTTTGATTAGGTCCCATTTGTCTATTTTGGCTTTTGTTGCCAATGCTTTTGGTATTTTGGTCATGAAGACCTTGCCTATGCCTATGTCCTGAATGGTTTTGCCTAGATTTTCTTCTAGGGTTTTGATGGTGTTAGGTCTTATGTTTAAGTCTTTAATCCATCTGGAGTTAATTTTAGTGTAAGGTGTCAGGAAGGGGTCCAGTTTCTGCTTTCTGCACATGGCTAGCCAGTTTTCCCAACACCATTTATTAAACAGGGAATCCTTTCCCCATTGCTTGTTTTTGTCAGGTTTGTCAAAGATCAGATGGTTGTAGATGTGTGGTGTTGCCTCTGAGGCCTCTGTTCTGTTCCATTGGTCTATATCTCTGTTTTGGTACCAGTACCATGCTGTTTTGATTACTGTAGCCTTGTAGTATAGTTTGAAGTCCGGTACTGTGATGCCTCCCGCTTTGTTCTTTTTGCTTAGAATTGACTTGGCTATGCGGGCTCTCTTTTGGTTCCATATGAAGTTTAAGGTGGTTTTTTCTAGTTCTGTGAAGAAGGTTATTGGTAGCTTGATGGGGACAGCATTGAATCTGTAAATTACTTTGGGCAGTATGGCCATTTTCACGATATTGATTCTTCCTAATCATCAGCATGGAATGTTTCTCCATCTGTTTGTGTCCTCTCTTATTTCGTTGAGCAGTGGTTTGTAGTTCTCCTTGAAGAGGTCCTTTATGTTCCTTGTTAGTTGTATTCCTAGGTATTTTATTCTCTTTCTAGCAATTGTGAATGGCAGTTGGTTCTTGATTTGGCTCTCTTTAAGTCTGTTATTGGTGTATAGGAATGCTTGTGATTTTTGCACATTGATTTTGTATCCTGAGACTTTGCTGAAGTTGCTTATCAGTTTCAGAAGATTTTGGGCTGAGACGATGGTGTCTTCTAAATATATAATCATGTCATCTGCAAATAGAGACAATTTGACTTCCTCCTTTCTTAATTGAATACCCTTTATTTCTTTTTCTTGCCTGATTGCTCTGGCTAGAACTTCCAGTACTATATTGAATAGGAGTGGTGAGAGAGGGCATCCTTGTCTAGTGCCAGATTTCAATGGGAATGCTTCCAGTTTTTGCCCATTCAGTATGATATTGGCTGTTGGTTTGTCATAAATAGCTTTTATTATTTTGAGATATGTTCCATCATTACCTAGATTATTGAGAGTTTTTAGCATAAAGCACTGTTGAATTTTGTCAAAGGCCTTCTCTGCATCTATTGAGATAATCATGTGGTTTTTGTCTTTGGTTCTGTTTATGTGGTGAATTACATTTATAGACTTGTGTATGTCGAACCAGCCTTGCATCTCTGGGATGAAGCCTACTTGATCATGGTGGATAAGCTTTTTGATGTGCTGTTGCAATTGGTTTGCCAGTATTTTATTGAAGATTTTTGCATCTATGTTCATCATGGATATTGGCCTGAAGTTTTGTTTTCTTGCTGAGTCTCTGCTGGGTTTTGGTATCAGGATGATGTTGGTCTCATAAAATGATTTGGGAAGGATTTCCTCTTTTTGGATTGTTTGGAATAGTTTCAGAAGGAATGGTACCAGCTCCTCTTTGTATGTCTGGTAGAATTCGGCTATGAACCCATCTGGACCTCGGCTTTTTTTGGGTGGTAGGCTATTAATTACTGCCTCAACTTCTGCCCTTGTTATTGGTCTATTCAGGGTTTTGACTTCTTCCTGGTTTAGGCTTGGGAGGATGCAAGTGTCCAGGAATTTATCCATTTCTTCCAGGTTTACTAGTTTGTGTGCATAGAGTTGTTTGTAATAATCTCTGATGATGGTTTGTATTTCTGTGGAATCTGTGGTGATATCCCCTTTATCATTTTTTATTGCATCTATTTGAATATTCTCTCTTTTCTTTTTTCCTAATCTGGCTAGTGGTCTGTATATTTTGTTGATCTTTTCAAAAAACCAGTTCCTGGATTTATTGATTTTTTGAAAGGTTTTTGTGTCTCTATCTCCTTCAGTTCTGCTCTGATCTTAGTTATTTCTTGTCTTCTGCTAGGTTTTGAGGGTTTTTTTTTATCTTACTTCTCTAGCTCTTTCAATTTTGATGATAGGGTGTTGATTTTAGATCTTTCCTTGCTTCTCATGTGGGCATTTATTGCTATATATTTTCCTCTAGACACTGCTTTAAATGTGTCCCAGAGATTCTGGTGCGTTGTGTCTTCATTCTCGTTGGTTTCGAAGAACATCTTTATTTCTGCCTTTATATCATTGTTTATGCAGTCAACATTCAAGAGCCAGTTGTTCAGTTTCCATGAAGCTGTGTGGTTCTGAGTTAGTTTCTGAATTCCGAATTTTAACTTGATTGCACTGTGGTCTGAGAGACTGTTTGTTACGGTTTTCGTTCTTTTGCATTTGCTGAGGAGTGATTTACTTCCAATTATGTGGTCAATTTTAGAGTAGGTGTGAGGTGGTGCTGAGAAGAATGTATATTCTGTGGATTTGGGTGGAGAGTTCTGTAAATGTCTATTAGGTTTGCTTGGTCCAGGCTTGAGTTCAAGTCCTGGATATCCTTGTTAATTTTCTGTCTCGTTGATCTGTCTAATATTGACAATGGGGTATTAAAGTCTCCCACTATTATTGTGTGGGAGTCTAAGTCTCTTAGTAAGTCATTAAGGACTTGCTTTATGTATCTGGGTGCTCCTGTATTGGGTGCGTATATATTTAGGATCATTAGCTCTTCTTGTTGCATTGATCCTTTTACCATTATGTAATGTCCTTCTTTGTCTCTTTTGATCTTTGTTGCTTTAAAGTCTATTTTATCAGAGACAAGAATTGCAACTCCTCCTTTTTTTTGCTCTCCAATTGCTTGGTAAATCTTCCTCCATCTCTTTATTTTGAGCCTTTGTGTATCCTTGCATTTGAGATGGGTTTCCTGGATACAGCACACCGATGGGTTTTCGCTTTTTATCCAATTTGCCCGTCTGTGTCTTTTGATTGGGGTATTTAGCCCGTTTACATTTAGGGTTAATATTGTTATGTATGAATTTGATCCTGCCACTTTGATGCTAGCTGGCTGTTTTGCCCATTAGTTGATGCAGTTTCTTCATTGTGTCAATGCTCTTTACCATTTGGTATGTTTTTGGAGTGGCTGGTACTGGTTGTTCCTTTCTATGTTTAGTGCTTCTTTCAGGAGCTCTTGTAAAGCAGGCCTGGTGGTGATCAAATCTCTGAGTACTTGCTTGTTCATAAGGGATTTTATTTCTCCTTCACTTATGAAGCTTAGTTTGGCTGGAACATGCAATTGTTTTAAATGTGTGGTAGAGAATTCTGTAGATTTAAGTTCATCATTTTAAACTGGATTCAAGTTATATAATCCTAGTCATTTAGTTTTTCAATTACTTACAAAAAGACTGCATGTGGTAATTATAGAAATAATTATTAATATATAATGCAGAGCATAAGTTAATTATTAGAATTCTGATTAATAATAAAAATTATTTTGATAAAGATCTTTATTTATCTATGATAGTTAACTTTTTGTGTCAACTTTGCTAGACTATAACGCCCAGATATGTGGTTAAACATTATTCTGGATATTCCTGTGAGGATGTTTTGGGGTTAGATTGACATTTAAATCAGCGGACTTTCACTAAGGCAGACTGGTCTCCATACTGTGGGTGGGCATTATCCAATCAGTTGAAGGCCTGAACAAAAGGCTGACCTGCCCTGAGCAAGAGGGAATTTTGCAGCAAACACCTTTTCAGACTTGAATTGCACCATTGGGTCTTCCTGGGTCTGTAGCTTCCCAGCCCACCCTGCAGGTTTTGAACCTACCAAACTCCATAATCACATGAGCCAATTCTTTAAGATGAACATTTTCTATATATGCATACATATCCCAATGGTTCTGCTTTTCTGGAGGACTCTGAATAATACACATGGTGCCTAATTTTTAAAATGTAAGATGCATATTGTATTAGAGTTCTCAGTGTCAAACAATAGAATCTGACTCTGGCTGACTTAGCTATGTTTTCCACGAGCCCATTGAGTAAGCCTTGGACTGGCAGAGGAAAGAGATTGTCTGACAGCCTCAAGGTGGGTTATCTTGTATACCTGCTATTCCAGAGGATTATCAGAGGGACATGTGGTGATCATTCACAGCAGCCAACCCTGCCCAAGTCTGTGTTTTAGTCAACCAATCATTCAAACAATATCAATATAATCTTCACAAACATTAATCCAAATACTCTGGTTAGTACATTCATATTGATAAATTTAGGCCAGTGTAAAGTTATATATTCCTCCCTCTTTGTTCTATCTCTTTTAGGATCTATTACTATATGTACTCCTTCCTTCCTCCCTTCCTCCCTTCTTTCCTTCCTCCTTCTCTCCTTCCCTTCTTTATCTTCCTTTCATCAACACAAATCAGATAAATCTTGCAATTCATTTTGTGTGTGCATTTTTTATTTTTGTGTGTGACTTTATATTTGCATACCTCGGGCTTGTTGGGATTTGATTCCAGGTAAAATCTGGAAACAATGGGAGATAGTACAAGAGTGGTAGAAGAATTGCCTTTTCCTTGAAAGGTAACTGAGATGAGATAATCACAGGGTCTTTATCTTACCTCCAAGCAGGAGGGGCCTCCTTAGGCAGAGGGGTAGGTGGTGCCTCTCCTGGTGAGAGGCTCAGGGGAGCTTATGGGTTTGACATCTCAGCCCCTAAATCCTTCCATAAGTTCCCATACCAATTCAGGGTCCCTTTCTTTCTGCTAATTTTCTTATAAGAGACAGGCATGGTAATGAATTCAACTGATATGAATTTTAAATTCGATTCTCTAGTGTATTATCCTGCAATTACTTTTGTTAAGAGATTTTTATAACATAATCATAGACATTCCATGATTTTCTGTTTTCTGTGAACTGAAAATTTAAAAAGTTGAGGTTTTTATTCTTTCTTTAAGCTATTCAATGCAGTTGGAAGCAACTGACTTATTCCTTAAATTCCTCACAATCTTCGTATTTTTCCTGTGGTAGCAGCTTCTGGGTCACTAAAAGCCTTGCCTTTAATGGATACTCTAGATGTTAATTGTATGACCTAATTTAATTAGCACATTTGCCACTGTGTGTGTTTCATGTGATGCCAGAATCCACCATCCGTCTCTTAGTATTAGCTGAATTTTAGGAGCCACCAGTCCCAAATAGTTCAGATAACCTATTCCAATTTTTCTCTCTTTCTCGGCATTTTTGTTGCCTGTAATCACTTTTATAATAGATTTCTGAATCAAAAGTTCTTAGTCACAAGGAAAAAAGTTACTTTGGCTGATTAAACACAAACTGTGCTTTATATTAGGATATTAAGAAGCTCATGGAAGCGTAGGCAGAGCTAGACAATGAGCTTTGAGGCTATGCTTCTAGGGAACATGCTCCAGTCCATATGTTAGAACTTCCCTGATAAAGAAATGTCTACCATAGCCCTCACCAAGCACTGACATCAAGACACTGACTTTTCTGCAACCACTGTTACTCTGGTGCCAGGAACTCAACTTGCAGCCACTGACTTCCCTCAAAGCTAAATGCCGCTTATGCTGATCTGGGTCCTTTGAGAAGCAAACATTAAGGTAGAGCTAAGCACTCAGGGATTTTTTTAGGGAAAACATCTATGTGAGAGAAAATGGGAGCATGTTAGAACTGCAGGGAGAGCCATCAGACCTCCAACAAAGTCTGACTTTGAGTTCAGGAAAAGAAAGTTAGGGTAGGCAGAATTATGCTGGGCTGCTGTACAGTCTAAAACATATTGGGAATGGTCTATCACGGAGTCTTTCGGCTGACATCAGTTGTCAGAGGACAGGAACTGGACCTGCCTAGGTATCCTGTGGCACTCAATGAGCAGCCATGTCAGAGTGTGGCCTCAGTGCAGATGGCTTTTTGAGGGCAGCAGCTGGGGCCCCATGGCTAATTATACTCCCCACAGTTGGAGGTCTCGCGTGCACTCTTGTAGTGGCTACACCTCTGTCACCATGCCTTGCCAGTGTGCAGATGCTCCTGCCCCAAGTTGTTCTCTTGCAAATCGAAGTGTGAGTGAGTCCCATTTAGAACCTAAGTCATATGCCTGTGCAGTGATTGTAAAGAAGACTGGGGAGGAGGCATCAAATTCATAAACTACAAATTCCTCCAGTATAACAATGTTGTTAAAAATAGGCTGGGCAGACAGAAAACATAACAGATGTTGCTCACAATAATGAAAATAAAGTAACATAATAAAAGACGTGAAGATGTGCCTACTTAGTTATTTTATCAACATTTGGTGAATGATTAAAAAGAACAAGTTTTGTCAATGTCTTTTAGCATTAGAAGAAAAAAGAGCAGAAGAGAACAGCAACTGGGGGAAAGAAAAGGAGAAAAGATGGAGAGCAGAGATGAGGGAGAGATAGCAGCAGGAGTGAAAGGGAAGAATCTAGAGGACACGTTAAAGGAAAGAAGTTGGAGGAGATGGGAAGTCATGGGGGGATGGGGAAGAGCTGGGGAAGAAAGGAGAAAATTCAAATCCAGGATGTGGCCTCCAATGCCCACACTTCTAACCACGATAATCCAAGATGACATGACAGTAAGTGGTAGTTGGACTTGATCCCAGGTCTCTCTTTCTCTGTCTCTCTCTTTTTTAAAAGATGGGGGTCTCACTCAGGCTACAGTGCAGTGACATGACGCAGCCTTGACTGCCTAGGCTCAAGCCATCCTTCCACCTCAGCCTCTCAAGTAGCTGGGACAACAGGCACATGCTACCATGCCTGGCCATTTTAAAAATTATCTGTAGAGATGAAGTCTTGCTATTTTGCTCAGGCTGGTCTTGAACTACTCGGCTCAAATGATCCTCCTGCCTCTACCTCCCAAAGGATTCGGCTACCACTCCCCACCCCCAGATCTCTTTTAGCTTATTGTTTTAAGGGCCTTTATTTTATTAAAATGCCCCCTGGATAAATCAAACCTACCAAAATAATTTTTTGCACAATAAATGTTTTCACTTGATTTGATGCATAGAAAACTATAAAATCCAATACAAGTTAGAATGGAAGCTCATTAATGGAAATAAGCCGTTTACTCCATCCAGTCAAAATAATAATTAACTAGCTCCTTCAATTCTGTATTTTGCTGTTTGTTGAGACCTTGCTCCTAGATGTCCTCTATCCCAAAAAGTAGCTTATAAGTTTATTTTTTGTTAATCAGATATTCTCAGAATACTAAACATTGCAATTTCTATAATAACCTGTAGATGGCACCTCAGCTGGTGCTCCCATTTTCTCCTAAGTTCATAGAATTCTGATAAGACTATGTGATGTACAATTTAGATAAAAGGCATTTGAGATAAGTAAAATGCAAAATGTAAGTAAATGGATTAATTTTTTTCTGGTGCAAATTCTCATTTTATTTAGGCCAACATAATTACAGCTTTATAACATGATTTCAGACTATAATGACATTACTGTGCTAATCCTGAGCAAGTCAATTGAATTTTATATAGTAGCTATAACAATCAGTAATATTTTATAGCCATATGACAGTTGTTATGAATATTAATTGCCACTATCAATGGCTCCTGGACTGCCATCATTTATTCTCTATTCCTTTGACTTTACAATGAAAGTCTAAACTAAAATTGACTTATTATTTTCTATGCAAAGCAATTTTTAAAAATGCTTTTAAAATATTTTGGATTAGTCTAATTCTCTCTTCCTATTTTTAATGAATGAAAATAGTAGAAGTAGATTATTTTGGAATTAAAGCCTATTTTTACCCTTCTATTACTCATATTTCAGCTAGTCCTTATCCATACACATAGATTATATTATTTTCTAGCTGTTATAAATGAAGAAAAAATTGAAAAGAAAAAACTTTAGTGGGTAAGTGAGTTAACCCATAAAGAAATGAATCACAAAAATCTGAATAGTTAGGTAAATTTTAGAATAAAGTAACCATATTTAAAATCAATAGCTAAGTATGACCTTGAATAAGACCTGTTCAACAATATTTAGTGAGTATTCTTTACAATATTACTGTATATACAAATAATACATCCCAACTATGACAATACTTTTTTTTAATCAAAAACTTTATTCCAAGAGTAGAAATAAAAGAAAAGGTAAACACATATAGTCTTGAAGGTAAGACAAGTAGAAGACTATACATTAAATTTATTTTAAAATATTACCCAAAGTAATACAAACACACAAGAAACTTGGAGTATAGGACAGGATAGGAGGAAACACAGACTTAAGATACAGAATATAGGATAATGGTCTAAACTAAGTTTGGTCTGAGGAAATAGGAGACAAAGAATCAGAGGAGGATATGGAGAAAAAGTCAAAGTGACAGACCTGTTTAGGATGGGTTCTAGGACTAAAAATAATCAGAAGGATTTCTGGTTTCAACTCCAATATGCAAAGAACTTGAAAGTCATCACCCAATCCTTACAACATGAAAAAGACTAAACAGGCCAGACGCGGTGGCTCACGCCTGTAATCCCAGCACTTTGGGAGGCCGAGGCGGGCGGATCACGAGGTCAAGAGATCGAAAAAGGCTAAACAAACTGAAAGTTAACACTTTTCTTAGACCATTAGAGAATTGAAATCATAGGACAAACTGACACCTAAAATCTGGAAACTGGCAAAGCAGCCAAGATCCGCTTGTGTGGAATAGGATCTGTTGGGACCATAAACTAGTAGGAACATTGAAATGGTCATTTTGACAAATTTCTGGAGACTGAGTATGAGTTAATTTGAGCTTGAGAAACTATTGGGGGTGGTATTAGGAGAGGCTTCTACACGTTTTGTGGGTTTTATCTCCATGAACCCCATGAGGTTCACAAGTGAAGATCTAAGAAAAATCCTCTCCTGTTTCAGCAGGGGGAAGGGGAAAAGTATCCACAGCTCAAGCATTGTCCAAAACAAAGGCCTGCTTATCCAAGGGAATAAATTTCACTAGGGTCTTATCTGCCTGAGGAAGGGCAATTACCTAACTTGCAGTCCCTGCTAGTCTTCCAGTCTCACCTAAGTGGAGAAGAAAAGGAGAAGAAACATTTCTGAATGTCACAGCCCAAGGACTCAGAACCACAAAAAGACTGAGATTTAATCACAAGATTATAGACTACTTTCTCTCCCCTACATTTTGTCACCACATCAACAGGGCTCCCAGAATAATAACAGTGGATTACAAGTGAAAGAAATGCATGACAAAGACTCTATTTAAGAAGTAGAAAAGAATTCAAGGACAACAAGGAAGGAAATAAAAAAAGACAAGGACAAGAGGAAACTGAAGCCTTTAGCACCTACCACTACAGAAAACATTAAACACAGCCCAGCTCCTAGTCAGGCCTATGTAGCAGATATATCACGTCTGAATTTCAACAAAAAAAGTACAAGGCATTCTGAAATGTAAGAAAAAAACACAATCTATAGCACTTTGGGAGGCCAAGGTGTGCAGATCACCTGAGGTCAGGAGTTTGAGACCACCCTATTAAACTAAAATACAAAATTAGCTGGGCACAGTGGCACATGCCTGTAATCCCAGCTACCAGGGAGGCTGAGGCAAAAGAATGGCTTGAACCCGGGAGATGGAGGTTGCAGTGAGCTGAGATTGAGCCATTGTATTTCGTCTCAAAAAAAAAAAACCCTACAATCTAAAGAGACAATGCAAGCATCAGCATGAGGCTTATATATGATATATATTAGAATTATGAGATAGAAAATTTAAAACTACTATTAATATGTTAAGGATTCTAGTAGAGAACACACAGGAATAGATGGATAATGTAAACAGAGAGATGGAAATGCTAAGAAACAATCAAAAGAATCAAAAACACTGTAATAGAAATGAAGAATACTTCTAATGTATTTACAATAAGACCAGACATGGCCAAGCAAAGAATCAGTGAAATTAAAGATATGCCAACAGAATTCTACTAAACCAAAATATAAGGAGAAAAAAAGAATGAAAAACCAGAACAGAATATCCAATAACTGTGGGACAATTACAGAATGTGTAACATATGTGTAATTGAAATATTGGAAGGGAAGGAAAGAGAAAAAGGAGCAGAAGAAACATTTGACATACCAATGGTTGAAAATTTTCTAAAATTAGTGAAAGACACCAAGCCACAGATCCAAATGGCTCACAGAACATCAGGCAGGAGAGGATTAATGAGCAAAACAACCACCACCACAACATTACCATCAACAACAACAACAACAACAACAACAACAACAACAACAAAACTACCTCAGCCATATCATAGTTAAACTACAGACAAACAAAGACAGAAAAAACCTTCAAAGAGGCCAGAGGGGAAGGAGAAACACTTTAGCTATAGAAGAACAAGGATAAAAATTACATTGGCTTTCTCATGAAAAACCATGAAACAAGTGAAGAGTGGGGTTACAATATTTAGTGGTGAAAGAACAAAAGCATCCACCTAGATTTCTTTATCCAGTGAAATTATCCTCCAAAAGTGAAGAAATAAAGAATTTCTCAGACTAACAAACAGAAAATTTGTCACAAGTAAACCTTCCCTGCAAGAAATTGTGAAGAAAGTTATTCAGAGAAATGAAAAATTACATAGGCTAGAAACTTAGATCTACACGAAGGAAGACAGCATCAAAGAATGAAGGAAAGCAAACTAAAATCTTTTACTTTCATTCTTAATTGATCTAATAGAGATAGCTGTTTACCCAAATAATAATAGTAACAATGTATTGTGTGACTATAGCATAATTGCTCTATGGGTTCTTCTTGCCTGCTGCCCAGAAAACCCAAACGCTAAGAACAGCAGAACCTGCAGTAGAGAAAGTTTAATAATCTCAGGACCAGCCAAGTAGAAGGATGAGAGATGTTTCTCTGCCTTCTCAAGAGCTCAGAAGCTAGGATTTTTAAGGATAATTTGGTGGGCAGGGGGCTAGGAAATGGGTGCTGCTGACTGGTTGGGAGGAAATCATAGCAGTCTTTAAAACAGTCTTTGTGCAATGAGTCAGTTTCTGAGTGTGATCCCAGGACCAGTTGATTCAGTTCCTTCATATGAGTCCTGGGTTTGGGTGGAGTCAGCTACTTGCCAGAATACAAAAGTAAAAATATCTCAAAGACCTACCCTAGGTTTTTACAATAGTGATATTATTTGTAGGAGCAGTTGGAGAGAATACAAGTCTTGTGACCTCTGGATACATGACTCTTGAGCAGTAAGTGATTGTAGAAAAGCAAGCTAAAGAATAATGGCTGGTTATTGTTTAACTGTGCCTATGCTTTAGCAGGATTCAGGCCCTGTGCATTATCCTAAACTTGCAGTTTTTCATTAGGCTTACAAAAGGAGTTTCAGTCCCCACAGAGGTCAGCTTTGAGAGGTAATATCATTTTTGCATCAAAGTTAAACTATAAACTTAATTCTTCCCAGAGTTAGCATGGCCTACATCCAGGAATGAGCGAGGGCTGTTAGCTTGTGAAATGAAGTTAGCACCAAGATGAAGTCAGTTAGGTTAGATTCCTTTCACTGCTATAATTCTTGCAAAAGCAGTTTCAATAGCATATGGTTATATGAAATGAATAGCAGCAATGTGAGAAGGGAGGAATTGGACTCTGTTGTCAGGTACCTGCACTATCCATAAAGCATTATTTGGAAGTGGACTCAGATTAGTTCTATATGTATATGTTACCAACTTTAGGACATCCTCTAAAAAGTTTTTAGAAAGAGGAATAATTGACATGCTAAGAGAGAAAAAAAATGGAATGATATAAATGCTTGGGAAAAACCAGAGAAGGCAGAAAAAGAGGAGAGGGAAGAAAATTTAAAAGTGAATCTAGATATACATTTTATACTTTTCACAAAAACTAACTCAAAATAGATCATAAATGTAGAAGACAAAAACCACCATACTTCTAGATGTTAACATAGAAGAAAATCTACATGACCTTGGATTTCATGAGTTTTTAGAAACAAAAGAAAAAATTGGTAAGTTAGATTTCACTAAATTTAAAATTTTCACTCTGTAAAAGACATGGTTAAAAGAATAAAAAGTTGATCCACAAATAAGAAAATGAACATTATTTTAAAATGGTCAAAAGATCTGTACCATTATCTCACCGAAGAAGACACATGGACAATAAATAAACATAAGAAAAGATGCTTCATATCATATATTATAAGGAAAATGCAAATTAAAACAATAACAAAATGTCATTCCATGCCAATTAGAATGCCCCAAATCCAAAACACTGACGACACCAAATGCTGATAAGGATGCGGAGCAACAGAACTCTCATTCATTGCTGATGGGGATGCAAAATGCTACAGCCACTTTGGAAGATAATTTGGTGGTTTCTTACAAAACAAAACATTCTCTTACATACAATTTAGCAATTGTACTCCTTAGAATTGATCTAAATGAGTTTAAAACTTATGTCCACACAAAAACCTGCACAAGGATGTTTATAACAGCTTTATTCATAATTGCCAAAATTTAGAGGCAACCAAAATGTTCTTCAGTAGGTGAACAGGTAAATTATGGTATATCCAGACAATTAAATATTATTCAGCATTAAAAAGAAATGAGGTAGTAAGCCATGAAAAGACATAAAGGCATGTTAAAAGTACATTATCTAGTGAAAGAAGGTAATCTGAAAAGGCCACAGACTGTATTGTCTCAACTATATGAAATTCTGTAAAAGGCAAAACCATGGAAATCATAAAAAGGATCAGTGATTGCCAGAGGTTGCAGGGAGAGAGGGTAAATAGGAGAAAACATAGGGAAATTTTTAGGGCAGTGAAACCATTCTGTATGATACTATTGGTAGATATATTGTACTATATATTTGTCTCAGCCCATGGACACCAAGAGTAAACGCTAATGTAAACTAAAAACTTTGCATAATAATGATGTATCAGTGTAGCTTCATCAATTGTAACAAAAGTACCACTCTGATATGGGATGTTGATAGTAGGGGAGGCTGACAGTAGTATGATAACTCTCTGCTTTCTGCTCAGTTTTGCTGTGAACCTAAAACTGCTCTAAAAAATAAAGTCTAGCTGGGTGCAGTGGCTCACGCCTGTAATCCCAGCACGTTGGGAGGCCAAGGAGGGTAGATCACTTGAGGTCAGGAGTTCAAGAACACCCTGGCCAATATGGCAAAACCTTATCTCTACAAAAAATACAAAACTTAGCCAGGCGTGGTGTCTTGTGCCTGTAATCCAAGCTATATGGAGGCTGAGGCAGGAGAATCACTTGAACCTGGGAGGTGGAAGTTGCAGTGAGCCATGATCACACCACTGCACTCCAGCCTGGGTGACAGAGTAAGATTCCATATCAAAAACATAAATAAAATAAAGTATATTAAAAAAAAAGACAAATGACAGACTGGAATAAAATATATGAAAGACATATATTTGACAAAGGACTTATATCCAAAATCTATTAAGAACTCTTAAAACTCAACAATAAGAAAACCAAAACCATAAGAATAAAAATGAAACAAAAGATGTGAACAGATTCTTGGCCTCAGAATATATACAGATGGCATGTATGTTTATGAAAAGATGCTCAACATCATTGTTATTAGGGAATTGCAAATTAAAACAACAATTAGATACCACTATACATAACTCAAATGGCTAAAATGAAAAAAAAACAACAACAGACAATAGTAGACACTGGCAAGGATGGGAAGCAATAGGAACACTCATTCATTGCTGGTGGAAATGCAAAATTATACAATAATTTTGACAGTCCAGCAGTTTCTTACAAAGTTAAGCATAAACTTATCATTATGATTCATAATTGCACTCTTCAGATTTCATCGAACTAAGTTGAAAAATTAGGTCCATGTAGAAAATTACACATAGAAACCTGTAAAGGAATGTTTCTATCAGTTTTATGCATAATTGCCAAATCTTGGAAGTCATCAAGATATCCTTCAATAGGTGATGAATAAACAAACTGTGGTATATCCATACAATGAAGTATTATTCAGCAATGAAAAGAAGTGAGATATCAATCCCAGAAAGATACAGAGGAACCGCAAATGCATATTACAAAGAAGCCAGTCTGAAAAGCTACATACCCTACAATTCCAAATATATGACATTATGGAAAAAGTAAAAGTGTAGTGACAACAAATAAGACCAGTGCTTGCTAGATATTCAAGGAAGAATAAAAAGTATGAATAGGCGAAGCATAAGGGATATTTAGGGTGGTGAAGTTATTCTGTATGGTACTGAATGATGGATACATGACATTATGTGTTTGTCAAAACCATAGAACTTTATAATACAAGAGTAACTTTTTTTTTCTTTTTTTGAGATGGAGTCTCGCTCCGTAGCCCATGCTGGAGTGCAGTGGCACAATCTCAGCTCACTGCAACCTCTGCCTCCCAGGTCCCGGTTCAAGCAATTCTCCTACCTCAGCCTCCCATGTAGCTGGGATTACAGGGATGAGCCACAATGCCCAGCTAATTTTTGTGTGTGTGTATTTTTTAGTAGCGATGGGATTTCATCATGTTAGCCAGTCTGGTCTTGAACTCCTGACCTTGTGATCTGCCCGTCTCAGCCTCCCAAAGTGCTGGGATTACAGGTGTGAGCCACCACGCCTGGCCCTACAAGAGTAACTTTTGATGTAGATAAACCAACTTTTAACATAAAACTAAAGGCGAAAGGAACTGCATATAAATATTTTACTCTAGTCAATGAAATAGTTTCTCAAGGGAGTACAAGTTAACAATTCAGATATAGCTATCAATGTTTACAGGAATTAGACAAGTAAATGAATGGTAGAAAATTTGGGAGACATACTTCTCATCAAAGGAGTGGAAATTTACAGATCATCAAGGGAAGGATGCTAAAATGATCCTGGTAGTAATGAATCAGAGTTGGAGACATCATTAAGAATTTATGTTTAACTTCATATAGATAAGGTGGTTACATGTAAAAATATTTATAGATATGCATATATACACAGGTCAGTATACACAGATATATTTATTTGCTCTGTTGGCTGACAGAGCCTTAAAGAAATGACACTCTATAGTAACAAGCACATGTAGCATGCAGTATGGGTTTCTAATGTTTTTCTCCAGTAAACTGGATGGGGTCCTTAAAGAAATGGCTGATTCTAGGACAGTGCAGAAAATATATAAGATAAGCTTGGAGCACTTTTTAGTACCAGAAAGTAAGGAACAACAACAAAAAAAATCCAGATCAACAGGAGTATATCAAAGGGGTGCAAAAGCCAGCTAAAAGAGCTCTCAATGGTCAAATATGGAACAAAGTATTGGTTTATAACGCAAAATATAAAATAAGTAACCATGAATCCATAATGATATAAATGATTGGACAAATTGACAAACCTGCATCCTACACATGTACCCCAGAACTTGAAAAAATAAAATTAAAAAAATTAACAAATCAGGGAAAAGAGAGAGCTCTCCTATGCAGAAGTCCAAATCAGGTATGTAGATACTCCACCCAATTTTATAGACAAACTCAGGCTTGAGAGTAACAAAATAGTTAATACTCATTGAATGCCAATCATATACCAGAAATTAATATAGAAACAACCACCATATGATGTAAATGCTTTTAGTATACCCATTTTAAAAGTAAAGAAACTAAGGAACAATAGTCACGCAGCTACTAAAGTGCCACACTGCTTGGAACATGAGTGCTTTTCTCCTGTTTCTTCTATTTGTCCTCAGTTTCTACATTTTCTTTAGTGAGAATTCACTTATACAAGGAAAAATTACGTTCCAAAAAAAGTCTATAAAGAAAATAGTCAGTACTATTCATGCCCTGTCTGCCTTCCCCTTCTCACAACTACTAAGAGTACTCAGGTGCCTGTAGTGAAGGCAATCAAAACTTGAGCGTTTAGCGAGTCTAAGAGTTCAGAAGTGCAGGTGGGGAAGAAGCTGTGGAATCAACTACAGCATAGAACAGAGATTCTTAACTATTCTGGAGTCATGGAGGTATCACTCCTAAGATCTAATGAAAGCTGAAGCCCCTCTGCCCAGAAAAATGCACCTCTGCTTACTCACTCAGAATTTCAGGGTGTTTCTGGAGTCCTTTATCCACAGAAAGCCAGGCTTAGAAAAACTGACCACAACAGCAGCCTCCCAAAGAGGACCAGCAAACCTACAGGGAGAAAAGTGGGGAGGCCATTTCAGTAGCAGAAATGGAATGGCACTTCCTTTCCTTTGCCTACATTTAAATTTGACTGCTAAGAAATTCCTGTGGATGATCTAGTAGTCCTTTTTGAAAACAAACAATTTGGGGAGAGTAAAGGGATGGTGATCCATTAACACTTTAGTGTAAGTGAATTCATTCAATGAGACAGAGTTTCGCTCTTGTTGCTCAGGCTGGAGTACAACGGAGTGATCTCATCTCACTGTAACCTCCGCCTCCTAGGTTTAAGTGATTCTCCTGCCTCAGACTCCCAAGTAGCTGGAATTACAGGCATGAGCCACCGCACCTGGCTGGAAATTAAATTTTTAAAAAAGTATCTACTAGGTTCCAGGAATGGTGAAAGTTAATTCATGTACATTGTCACATTTAATTATCCTAACAGTTCCTATGTCGTTTTCCTTTCATTTAACAGATTAAATAAACGAAGATCAGAAGCTGCCATAGAGAGTGACTTGTCCAAGTCAGCTGATTAATGACAGCCAGGATTCACTGAACCCAGATTCCTTTCCTCCAAACAAAGCCCTTTCCCCACAGTAATTTCTTTGGAGTAGAATCCGGCCATTCATTCTAAGAATGTTTCTGTAAGGAAATGTAGGTCAAAGTCTTGCCTTACAAATACAATTTTGAAACACGACCTGTTTTTTAAATGGAGACTGTCTATATTCATTTTAATCATAATACTATTATTTGTTCTGTGGTGGGAGGGGTTCTTCACAATATACAGAATTGGCCTAATGGGCTCCTTTGATCAATGCCTTCTTTTTAGATGATCTCCCTGCAAATCCGTTGGTATCATCCACACAAACATATGCCTGGATGTTATTTAATTAACTGTGGAGTTATGAACATTGTGAAATTCAAGTTTACATATGTTTTCAAACAACATATTTTAAATAAAATTATTTGCAACCAGAAAAGGAAGCTCATTTATTCATCATTTATTTGACTGTCTGTTGAGCATCTTCTCTTTGCCAAGCACTGTAGCTGGATGGAGGCTGCAACAGTGAACAGTGAACCAGACAGTCCCTTTCCTCAAAGAGACTATGTCTCCTTAAAAATCACAACGTACTTTGAGGGTTTTTTTTTTTTTTAAATTATTATTATAGTGACCTTATGGAGTAAAACTAAGAAAAAAAATAAATGTATTGAGAAAAAAAGGCATGGAAATAGCCTTTTCACCACATAAAATATAAATCATCTCTAGGTTTTGCTGCTCATCTGGTGCACTTAAAAGTGTTTCTTGGATGAATGCCTGTCATTCAATCAGAAATCCAATGCTTTCACTACATGGAGTGCATTACAAGTTGCAGTGGGGGAAATATGGACACATTCTTAAGCAGGCTGCAGTCTAATGGAGGAGACCAGGCAGGCCGAAATAAACAAGAAAGCTCTAGGTCAGGATTTGACAAGCATTTTCTGTAGAGGACTAGATACCAAATTTTAATTTTAGGCTTTCTGGCCCATATGGTCTCTGTTGTAATTATTCAACACTGCCATTGTAGCATGAAAGTAACCATAAACAATATGTAAACATATGAGCATGACTGTGTTCAAATAAAGCTTCATTAACAAAAACAGACAACAGCCTGGATTAGACAAACAAGCTGTAGTTGCCAGACCCTTGTTCAGGTGAAGGAATCCCTTCCTTCCTTACCATAGAACGTGGGTCCTTCCCTAAGAGATGAGGCTGTCTTTCAGATACATAAGCCATGCTTGTGTCAACGACCCTTTGAGTCACTCCATTCCTATGCTGGAACTTCCATAAAATCACACATAATGCCACCTTTCAACATTAAAATAACAATTGAAATTACAATTGGTGAGAAAAGTGGGGAGGCCATTGCAAGTGGGAAGTGGAACAGGCCCAGATTCAGAAAGGGAGAGTATGAGGGTACAAAGGACAGCCTAATGGAAGAAAGTGCATGCACAGGCAAGAATGTAGCAGGAGCTTTCCATGTGAGTATAGGGTGAATCCTTGGAGTTGGAATTTTAATTCAATTTGAAAAACAAGCGAGGGCCTGTAAGGAAGAGACAGACTCAATGTAGTGAGAATTAGGGCAGAAAGAAGTTAGTCTGAAAGCTAAGAGGGATCTAGATAATAATCTAGGCATAGAGTGCTTAAGGTCTGTATTCCCACCAAGACCTTGGTGAAGGAGTTGCAGGTGTAAAGTTGCAGGAAAGATAAACCATGAACAGGCCATCTGGTACAACAGCAGTACAGACCAGATTGGGTGGCATAATCCCAACTCCAGCACTTTGCATACAGAGCAGAGGTGAGCTGAACACCATAATCTTGAGGCAGGTATCTCTCATGTCAGCACCAGAGGCAGCCAGCTGATGTCATAAGCCTATATCAGGTGCCCCACACATGCAGTAGACCACCTCCAGCTAGTCTAGTACTTGTTTATCCGACAAGTTCAGACATTGCTTGTCAATCAGCAACACTCAGAGGCTTTGCTTTCCTAGGATGGGACAGACGCAGTTCACAGTTTGTCTTTAAAAGATGTATTCCATTTCCCTTCCCTGAACCTCATCCCCTGAAGTCCAGACTGTCCTGGATGTTTCCCTGTGTCCACTTGGTGCTCAATCTTTGGTGTTTTCGTATTTTTCTTTCTCTTTAACGGACTGAAGCCTAATTTCTACTTGGCCACTTATTTTCACACTTTTTAGATTTTTTCTTTGCTTGTTTTCTTGCATTTCCATGTTCTACTCCTCCTTAACACCCACCCTACTACAATATTCGATAAACATTAATTGAATTGAATTTCCTTTTCTGTGTGTTCTACTGTATAACTTCTGGACAATTTGATAGGGTGTTTCAAGGCTCTACTTTTTGTTTTCATCTTTTCAAAGAGGTCTTGCTCTGTTGCCCAGGCTGGAGAGTCTGGAACGGGCTCAAGTGATCCTCCTGCCTCAGCCTCCTAAGTGACTGGGACTACAGGCACACATCAACATGCCCACCTATTTTTTTTTTTTTCACTTTTTCAGAGATGGAGTCTGGCTATATTGCCCAGGTTAATCTTGAACTCCTGGTCTCAAGCAATGCTTCTACATCAGCCTCCTGAGTAACTAAGATTACAAGCACAAACCACCACACCTGGCTTCCAAGGCTCTACTTTTTAATCACAGCAATGCAAAGGAAAATGTAGATGTTTGAGATTGCCTGAGAGAAGGTGCCAAGCCAGATGGATCTCCACTCAGAGAAGATTCTATGACTAAAGACCCATTAGCCGAAACAAAGAGCTTGAGAACCCTATGGAGAATACTGATCTCAGGCTTGAATATGTGATGAACAGAGGTGTGAAGACGATCCTCACCCGGGAACAATGACATGATTAGGCATTAGGGAAGTGTCACAACTTGGGCTCCCTCGGGAGCAGAATCTGAGTTGAGCATGCAGGATGCTTACTAAAATGCATCCTTAAGATCAGTACCTGTGGAAAGGAGAGAAAGAAAGCTGGATTTGAAAGGGGAGAAGTGAAGCTGTTGTGCAAGCCTAACATGAGCCTTGGCTGACCATGAGGGGAATGCTGGAGCTAGAATAGACCTTCAAAGTTAACCTGAGATGGGCCATAATGCCCGGGCTTTTATACTCCCCTATCAATCAGTTACTACATGTAAACTGTCCTGACTTTAAACAATGCCACTCTGAGAGGCTGAGGCAATCCCTGAAGGGGCTGAGAGCTGCAGGTGGTTTGCAAACAGCGCTCCCAGCAACTGGGACAACAAATCCTTCATTGAAGGATCTGGACAGTGCCTCACAGAGTTTACCCTAGTGAACAGTTTGTGCTGCTTGATCCACCCCGTATGTATTCTTGATCCACTCTATAGCAGCTCTTCTAGGATTCTAGTGGACTACTTTTCATGGGAGAACTTCGCAGAAAAGATCAAGGGAGTGAATTGTGTCCCTGACACTCCAGCTAGTCTCAAGGCTGCAATTGATATTCATCATCACTATCCCCAACTATCCATTCTAGATTCACCTCATGCTTGTGTAGCATCTCTGCTGGTCTCACTGTCCCATCAACTCCAAACAAGGTTCCTGTGCTTTCCCATCCACCAGAGGGCCACCAAAGTTGTCAAACATATTCCTCCCTTCTCCCTCTTGATGATTAGGATCAGTTCCTGCTTCCAGGATGGTGACTCTCCTTCTTACCTGCAGATCCCTTGGCACAAGAAGCCTGAAGTGCTCAGGTGGGAGTCAGTTTATAATTCAAAGGGATTTTTGCTTAATTCCCTGTAAGACATATCCCCTCTTTTAGACTCAGAACCTCTAAACCTGCAGAGCTCAGAGCCGCAGAGATGGGAAGCACTGATTACTTGGGAGTGATGGCAAGCACAGCCACTCCTGCTTGCACACTTTGCTTCCTGGGCCCATCTATTCTTCTTACTGGGGACACAGCATCTTATTAAGTTTTTTGACTTAGAGTTTATATTGCTCCTCCCATCGTTGTAAAGTATTATTTCCAAGCTTACATGTCAGCTATACCTTTAACTGGATGTTCCAAAGCTCTATCAGGCTGTTCACTCTTGGGTGATCCTGTATGATTGGAATAGCAAATTACATAGTCATAGGCATATGCCCACTCCTCCTCTTCTATAATGTGAGTGCTCTGATTTGAAATGACATTATGTGGTATCCTGAGTCTACAGATCAAACATTCTGTAAACCTTTGAATAGTGGTGCTGATGGAGGCTGTGGGAGTGGAAAGGCAAATCTATCCCAGAATATGTGTCTATTATTGTCAGAATAAACTGCTGGCTCTTCCAGAGTGAAAGAGGCCCAGTGTGGTCAATTTATTACCAAGTGATCAACAGCCTTTTGAGGAGATGATAACATATTGGCAGCTCAGTATTGGTTCCTGTTAACAGCTGGCTGGATATTTAGCAATGGCTGTAACTAGATCAGTCTTGATAAGTGGATATCCATATTGCTGGGCTCATCCATAGGACTGTCACCACAGCTACTTCACTCATGAGCCCATCTGTCCAAAACATCTTCTTGCTTAACTTCCAACATACAAGGATCTTCTGGTTTTATTCATTCCTCTCTCTTCACTCTTCCTCAGTAACTTCCCCTGGTTCATTTTCCTCTGTGTAATTCTTAAACATTGTTGACGCCCAAGGTTCTTTTCTCTATTATCTTTACTTATCTAGCCACATATTATCCCTGGGTGAACTCTTCTATTGCCACAGCTTTATTTGTTGATTCTACATTAATGAATCTTAGCTCCAGAGTGACTTGTGTTTATATTTTAGAAAAACAACTGTTAGCCTGGCATGGTGGCAGAAGCTGATGTGAGAGGATTCCTTGAGCTCAGGAGTTTGAGATCCGCCTGGACAACATAGTGAGACCCCATTTCAGAAAAAAGAAATTAAGAAAAAGAACTCTGGAGGCATTATAGAAGATGGAGTCACTCAACCATAATTAATTTATTCAATGAATATTCATTGAGTATCCAGCTGGAAAGAGGAGAGAATAGAAGCAGAGAGACTAGCAGGTGGTAGTTGAAGCCAGGAGAACGGATGAGATTATGCAGAGTCTGTTTGCAAGGGTAAGAAAAGGCAAGCAAGAATCAAACCCCAGGATTCATCAACATTTAATAGGCAGAATATGCCCTACTGAACCTGGATAAACTGAAGAAGGTTCAACATCAGCAGATTGAAAACAAACTGATTTCTCTTTGAGTTAACTTGCTTTCCTTTTCCTCTTTACCTTTTTGTCAAGCATCTCAGTCTCTTAAGTTAGAAACCTGAAAGCTGTGAATGCCTCGCCTTGCCATCTTCATCCTCTGCATCCAGTTAGTATCCAAGTTCTGTTAATTCTAACTTGAGACAGATCTTTAGCTCCAATATCTCTATCTTTGTTTAGTCTTTTGTCAGTGCACGAAGAGATGACATTGGCTCACTGTCTGAGACTAGCCCATGGAAATAGAGATAATCTGCTATCAGCAGCCTGTGAGAAACATACACTGATGTGAGAGATGTTGAGACTGTGCCAAAAGGGATTTTATAACAAATTATTAGTCTGTGAGATTTCCTGTCAAATAAGGGACTTTAATCAAGATCCAGGCAGTGGCTCAAAAGGTCATAGGTCAGGAAGAAAGTCAATTGGTGTGACAGGTGAGAGAGGCTGGGCTGGAAACCAGCGATAACACACATGCCACTCTTACACTGACATGTTTCCTTTATGTATGTTTTAATCACCTATGGGAATGAGAGCCAGATTTTAAAGAAACTGAGCTGGGTGAGACAGTAATGGGTCTGTTGGCCTCTCATCTATCTCTCTTCAAACCTGGCACATCTGAGGTGACAAGTAATAATCTCCATACTGCTGTAAGAGAGGTCTTTCTAAAACAAGAATTTTATTGTATCAGCCTCTGGCTTAAAATATAATACTTCAGTGATCCCCACTGCCTTTAGCAGTTTGGTGTTTCTTAACCTGAAAACTTTGGTAGAGAGTAGGGAAAGAGTCTGAATCATATTGAATTTTTTTGCAATATGATTTGTGTGCATTTGCTGAGGCTAGGGATCACTGGTCATTGGATGAAATACAAATTTCAACTGACCCCCAGCTATCTTTTTCATCTTCTCTTTGATTAACCTCTAATCTTTCAATCTCTGTTCTAGCCAAATTAAACTATGTACTTGCTGCTCTCAAACACTTTATGTCTTTGCACAGACACTTCACTTTTCAGGAACACTCTTGTCTGCCTGTAAGACTTGTAATCATCCCTTATGATAGAAGTCAAACTGAAACCCAAATCAAATACTTTCTTAAGCTTTCCTTTGACTCTCTTGAGTTAGACTCTCCTAACATTTAGACATATTTCCATGTCTGAACTTAACACACATGTATTTGTAAATATCCTTCTTCTTGGCTAAACTGTGGGCTTCTTGATGATAGAGCCTATGTCTCCTTCATATTAATTTCTTCAACATCTCTACTTCAGTATCTTAATGAATATTTGAGTAATAAAAGAATAGTTCCCACATATTTGAAGGTGGGAGAGACTTGAGATTATATAAGTTCTATAGAGATAATTTCCCATATTCTGGGTGGGAGGTCAATTCAACAGAGATGGAATATACCTGACAGTATTCTATGCCCAGGACCTCTCAAAAAGAAAATTGTAATTTTAAAGAAGAGCATTTTACTTCTCTTCTTTACTATTTCAATCAAAACTGTTAACTTTTAGTCACCTCATTAGGCCACAACAGTTTAAACAATAGGTACTTAAAAACACACACACACACACACACACACACACACATAACCATAACTATTGTTTTACCATCAGTAATGTTCAGCTAGCTACCCCTGGATCTACCAGCAGGTAGCACAATCTGTGGGTAGAGTTGAGCACAATGATATCATTGGCTCAAGCATAGAATTAAAAGTGGACATTGCATGTGAGATGGGTCTCCTGAATATGGCAAATGGATGAGTCTTGACTCTATCCAATTTGCCAGTCTGTATCTTTTAGTTGAGACATTTAGCCCATTTACATTTAAGGATAATATTGTTACATGTTAATTTGATCCTGTCATCATAATGCTAGCTGGTTATTTTGCACAGTAGTTGATACAGTGTCTTCATAGTGTCTTTGCAATTGATCTTTACAATTTGGTATGTTTTTGCAGTGGCTGGTACCGGTATTTTCTCTCCATATTTAGTGTTTCCTTCAGGAGCTCTTGTAAGGCAGGCCTGGTGATGACAAAATCCCTCAGTGTTTGCTTGTCTGTAAAAGATTTTATTTCTCCTCCACTTATGAAGCTTAGTTTGGCTGGATGTGAAATTCTGGGTTGGAAATTATTTTCTTTAAGAATGTTGAATATTGGCCCCCACTCTGTTCCTGCTTGTAGGGTTTCTGCAGAGAGATCCATTATTAGTCTGATGGGCTTTCCTTTGCAGCTAACCTGACCTTCCTCTCTGGCTGCCCTTAACATTTTTTTCCTTCATTTCAACCTTGGAGAATCTGACGATTATATGTCTTGGGGTTGCTCTTCTTAAGGATCTCAGTGATCGGCTCAAAATAAAGGAATGAAGGAATATTTACCAAGCAAATGGAAAGAAATAAAAGTAGGGGTTGCAATCCTAGTCTCTGATAAAACAGACTTTAAACCAACAAAGATCAAAAAAGATAAAGACATAATGGTAAAGAGATCAAGGCAACAAGAAGAGCTAACTATCCTAAATATTTGTGCACCCAATACAGGGGCACCCAGATTCATAAAGGAAGTTTTTAGGGACCTGCAAAGAGACTTAGATTCCCATACAATAACACTAATAGTGGAAGACTTTAAAACCCCACTGTCAATATTAGACAGATCAACGAAACAGAAATTAACATGGATACTCAGGACTTGAGCTCAGCTCTGGACCAAGCGGACCTAATAAACATCTACAGAACTCTCCACCCCAAGTCAAGAGAATATACGTTCTTCTCAGTACCACATAGCACTTATTCTAAAATCGACCACAGAATTGGAAGTAAAACACTCCTCAGCGAATGCAAAAGAACAGAAATCACAACAAACAGTCTCTTGGACCAAAGTGCAATCAAATTAGAACTCAGGATTAAGAAACTCACTCAAAACTGCACAACTACATGGAAAATGAACAACATGCACCTGAATTACTACTGGGTAAATCAAGAAATTAAGGCAGAAATAAACAAGTTATTTGAAACCAATGAGAACAAAGGCATAACATACGAGAATCTCTGGGATACAGCTGAAGCAGTGTTAAAAGGGAAATTTATGGCACTAAATGCCCACATCAGAAAGCAGTAAAGATCTAAAATCGACATCCTAACATCACAATTAAAATAAGCAGAGAAGCAAGAACAAACAAATTCAAAAGCTAGCAGAAGACAAGAAATAACTAAGATCAGAGGAGAACTTAAGGAAATAGAGACACAAAAAAACCCTTCAAAAAATCAATGAATCCAGGAGCTGGATTAATAAAATAGATAGACCCACTAGCCAGACTAGACTAACAAAGAAGAAAAGTGAGAAGAATCAAATAGACACAATTAAAAATGATAAAGAAAATATCACCACTGATCCCACAGAAATACAAACTACCATCAGAGAACACTATAAACAACTCTATGCAAATAAACTAGAAAATCTAGAAGAAATGGATAAATTCCTGGACACATACACCCTCCCAAGATTAAACCAGGAAGAATTCGAATCCCTGAATAGACCAATAACAAGGGCTGAAGTTGAGGCAGCAATTAATAGCCTACCAACCAAAAAAAATCGAGGATCAGACAGATTCACAGCCGAATTCTACCAGAGGTACAAAGAGGAGCTAGTACCATTCCTTCTGAAACTATTCCAAACAATAGAAAAAGAGAGACTTCTCCCTAACTCACTTTATGAGGCCAGCATTATCCTGATACTAAAACCTGGCAGAGACACAACGAAAAAAGAAAATTTCAGGCCAATATCTGTGATAAATATTGATGCAAAAATCCTCAATACAATACTGGCAAACTGAGTCCAACCCACATCGAAAAGGTTATCCACCGTGATCAAGTTGGTTTCATCCCTGGGATGCAAGGCTGGTTCAATATACACAAATCAATAAACATAATCCATCAGATAAAAAGAACCAATGACAAAACCACATGATTATCTCAATAGACGCAGAAAAGGCCTTTGATAAAAATTCAACACCCCTTCATACTAAAAGCACTCAATAAACTAGATATTGATGGAACATATCTCAAAATAATAAGAGCTATTTATGACAAACTCACAGCCAATATCATAATCAATGGGCAAAACTGGAAGCATTCCCTTTGGAAACCAGCACAAGACAAGGATGCCCTCTCTCACTGATCCTATTCAACATAGTATTAGAAGTTCTGGCCAGAGCAACCAGTAAAGAGAAAGAAATAAAGCATATTCAAAGAGGAAGAGAGGAAGTCAAATTGTCTCTGTTTGCAGATAACAAGATTATATATTAAGAAAACCCCACTGTCTCAGCCCCAAAACTCCTTACAGTGATAAGTAACTTCAGCAAAGTCTCAGGATACAAAATCAATGTGCAAAAATCACCAGCATTCCTATACACCAAAAATACACAAACAGAGAGCCAAATCATGAGTGAATTCACATTCACAATTGCTATAAAGAGAATCAAATACCTAGGAATACAACTTAACAAGGAATGTGAAGGACCTCTTCAAGGAGAACTACAAGCAATTGCTCAAGGAAATAAGAAAGGATACAAACAAATGGAAAAACATTCCATGTTCATGGATAGGAACAATCAATATAGTGAAAATGGCCATACTGCCCAAGGTAATTTATAGATTCAATGCTATTCCCATTAAGATACCATTGACTTTCTTCACAGAATTAGAAAAAACTACTTTAAATTTCATATGGAACCAGAAAAGAGCCTGTATAATCAAGACAATCCTAAGCAAAAAGAACAAAGCCGGAGGCATCACACTACCTGAGTTCAAACTATACTACAAGGCTATAACAACAAAAACAGAATGGTACTGGTACCAAAACAGAGATATAGACCAATGGAACAGAACAGAGGCCTCAGATATAACACCACACATCTACAACCATCTGATCTTTGACAAACATGATAAAAACAAGCAATGGGGAAAGGATTCCCTATTTAATAAGTGGTGTTGGGAAAACTGGCTAGCAAATGCAGAAAACTGAAACTGGACCCCTTCCTCACACCTTATACAAAAATTAACTCAAGATGGATTCAAGATTTAAACATAAGACCTAAAACCTTAAAAGCCCTAGAAGAAAACCTAGGCAATGCCATTCAGGACATAGGCACGGGCAAAGACTTCATGACTAAAACACTAAAAGCAATGATAACAAAAGCCAAATTGACAAATGGGATCTAATTAAACTAAAGAGCTTCTGCACAGCAAAAGAAAATATCATCAGAGTGAACAGGCAACCTACAGAATAGGAGAAAGTTTTTACAATCTATCCATCTGACAAAAGGCTAATATCCAAAGTCTACAAGGAACTTAAACAAATTTACAAGAAAAAAACATACAATCCCATCAAAAAGTGGGTGAAGAATATGAACAGACACTTCTCAAAAGGAGACATTTATATGGCCAAGAAATATGAAAAAAAGCTTGTCATCACTGGTCACTAGAGAAATGCAAAGCAAAACCACAATGAGACACCATCTCACGCCAGTTAGAATGGCAATTATTAAAAAGTCAGGAAACAACAGATGCTGGAGAGGATGTGGAGAAATAGGAAGGCTTTTACACTGTTGGTGGCCGTGTAAATTAGTTCAACCGTGTGGAAGACAGTGTGACGATGCCTCAAGAATCTAACACCAGAAACACCATTTGACCCAGCAGCCAGCAATCCCATTACTGGATACATACCCAAAGGATTATAAATCATTCTACTATAAAGACACATCACATGTATGGTTATTGCATGCCATACTATCTACAATAGCAAAGACTTGGAACCAACACGAATGCTCATCAATGATAGACTGGATAAAGAAAATGTGGCACATTTACACCATGGAATACTATGCAGCCATAAAAAAGAATGACTTCATGTCTTTTGAAGGGACAGAGATGAAGCTGGAAACCATTATTCTCAGCAAACTAACACAGGAACAGAAAACCAAACATCACATGTTCTCACTCATAAGTGGGACTTGAACAATGAGAATACATGGACACAGTGAGGGGAGTATCACACATTGGGACCTGTCTGTCAGGGAGTGGGGGACAAGGAGAGGGAAAGCATTAGGACAAATACCTAATGAATGTGGGGCTTAAAGCCTAGATGACAGGTTGACAGGTGCAGCAAACCACCATGGCACATATATACCTATGTAACAAACCTGTATATTCTGCACATGTATCCCAGAACTTAAAGTATAATATTTTAAAAAGTAGACATTGTTAATTGAATATTAAATGAGAAGGAAAAGAGTTACATCCAAGGGCAAACACATTTAGTCTAGCCAATTGAAATCTTAATTGGTTACTTTGGTTTCCTAAAATTATTCTTTTTTTTTTTTTTTGCACTGAATGAAATTCACTTATTTTTCTTTATATATATATATATACATATACATAATTTTTCTTTATATATATATATATATATAATTGCACTTTATCTTCTGGGGTACATGTGCAGAACATGCAGGATTGTTGCATAGGTACATACATGGCAATGTGGTTTGCTGCCTCTGTCCCCCCATCACCTATGTCTGGCATTTCTCCCCATGTTATCCCTCCCCAACCTCCCTACCTGCTGCTGTCCCTCCCGTATTCCTCCCAAACAGACCCAAGTGTGTGATGATCCCCTCCCTGTGTTCATGTGTTCTCATTGTTCAACACCCGCCTATCAGTGAGAAAATGCAGTGTTTGATTTTCTGTTCTTGTGTCAGTTTGCTGAGAATGATGGTTTCCAGATTCATCCATGTCCCTACAAAGGACATGAACTCATCATTTTTTATGGCTGCGTAGTATTCCATGGTGTATAAGTGGCACATTTTCCTTGTCCAGTCTATCATCAATGGGCATTTGGGTTTGTTCCAGGTCTTTGCTATTGTAAACAGTGCTGCAATAAACATGCATGTGCATGTGTCTTTATAACAGAAAGAGTCATAATCCTTTGGATATATACCCAGTAATGGGATTGCTGGGTCAAATGGAATTTCTATTTCTAGGTCCTTGAGGAATTGCCACACTGTCTTCCAAAATGATTGAACTCATTTACACTCCCACTGACAGTGTAAAAGTGTTCCTATTTCTTCACATCCTCTCAAGTATCAGTTGTCTTCAGATTTTTTAATGATCACTATACTAATTGGCAGGAGATGGTATCTCATTTGATTTGCATTTCTCTAATGACCAGTGATGATGAGCATTTTTTCATGTTTGTTGGCATCATATATGTCTTCTTTTGAAAAGTATCTGTTCATGTCCTTCACCCACTTTTGAATGGGTTTGTTTGTTTTTATCTTGTAAATCTGTTTTAGTTCTTTGTAGATTCTGGATATTAGCCCTTTATTCAGATGGGTAGATTGCAAAAATTTTTTCCCATCCTGTTGGTTGCCAGTTCACTCTAATGATTGTTTCTTTTGCTGTACAGAAGCTCTTTAGTTTAATTAGATCCCATTTGTCTATTTTGGCTTTTGTCCCAATGCTTTTGGTATTTTAGTCATGAAGTCCTTGCCTATGCCTGTGTCCTGAATGGTTTTGCCTAGGTTTTCTTCTAGGGTTTTTATGGTGTTAGGTCTTAAGTTTAGATCTTTAATCCATCTAGAGTTAATTTTAGTGTAAGGTGTCAGGAAGGGGTCCAGTTTATGCTTTCTGTGGCTAGCCAGTTTTCCCAACACCATTCATTAAACAGGGAATCCTTTCCCCATTGCTTGTTTTTGTCAGGTTTGTCAAAGATCAGATGGTTGTAGATGCATGGCGTTGCTTCTGAGGACTCTTTTCTGTTCCATTGGTCTATATCTCTGTTTTGATACCAGGACCATGCTGTTTTGATTACTGTAGCCTTGGAGTATAGTTTGAAGTCAGGTAGCATGATCCCTCCAACTTTGTTCTTTTTGCTTAGGATTGTCTTAGCTATGCGTGCTATCTTTAGGTTCCATATGAAGTTGAAGGTGGTTTTTCCCAGTTCTGTGAAGAGGGTCACAGGTAGCTTGATGGGGATAGCATTTAATCTATAAATTACTTTGAGCAATATGGCCATTTTCATGATATTGATTCTTCCTTACCATGAGCATGGAATGTTTTTCCATCTGTTTGTGTCCTCTCTTATTTCCTTGAGCAGTGGTTTGTAGTTCTTCTTGAAGAGGTCCTTTACATCCTTTGTTAGTTGTATTTTATTCTCTTTGTAGCAATTATGAATGGCAGTTGTTCGTGATTTGGCTCTCTTTAAGTCTGTTATTGGTGTATAGGAATGATTGTGATTTCTGCATATTGATTTTGTATCCTGAGACTTTGCTGAAGTTGCTTATCAGTTTCAGGAGATTTTGGGCTTGAAACGATGGGGTCTTCTAAATATACAATCATGTCATCTGCAAATAGAGACAATTTGACTTCCTCCTTTCCTAATTGAATACCCTTTACTTCTTTTTCTTGCCTGATTGTTCTGGCTAGGAACCTTCAACACCACATGGAATAGCAGTGGTGAGAGAGGGCATCCTTGTCTAGTGCCAGATTTCAAAGGGAATGCTTCCAGTTTTTGCCCATTCAGTATGACACTAGCTGTGGGTTTGTCATAAGTAGCTATTATTGTTTTGAGATACATTCCATCGATACTTAGTTTATTGAGAGCTTAGCATAAAGTGCTGTTGAATTTTTGCCAAAGGACTTCTCTGCATCTATTGAGATAATCATGTGGTTTTTGTCTTGGGTTCTGTTTATGTGGTGGATTACGTTTATAGACTTGCATATGTTGAACCAGCCTTGCCTCCCTGGGATGAAGGCTACTTGATCGTGATGGATAAGCTTTTTGATGTGCTATTTTATTGAAGATTTTTGCATCTATGTTCATCATGGATATTGGCCTGAAGTTTTCCTTTTATGTTGAGTCTCTGCTGGGTTTTGATATCAGGATGATGTTGGATTCATAAAATGATTTGGGAAGGAGTCCTTCTGTTTGGATTGTTTGGAATAGTTTCAGGAGTTTTACCAGCTCCTCTTTGCATGTCTGGTAGAATTTGGCTGCGAACCCTTCTGGACCTGGGCTTTTTTTGGTTGGTAGGCTATTAATTGCTGCCTCAACTTCAGCCCTCATTATTGGTCTATTCAGGGTTTCGACTTCTTCCTGTTTTAGGCTTGGAAGGGTGCGAGTGTCCAGGGATGTATCCATTTCTTCCATGTTTACTGGTTTATGTGCATAGTGTTGTTTGTAGTAATCTCCATCAGTAGTTTGTATTTCTGTGGAATCAGTGGTGATATCCCCTTTGTCATTTTTTATTGCATCTATTTGATTCTTCTTTCTTTCTTTTTTATTAATCTAGCTAGTGGTGTGTCTATTTTGTTGATATTTTCAAAAAACCAGCTCCTGGATTTATTGATTTTTTGAAGGGTTTTTTTTGTTTTTTTTTTGTTTTTTTTTGTCTCTATCTCCTTCAGTTCTGCTCTGATCTTCATTATTTCTCGTCTTCCGTCTTCTGTAATCTTTTGAGTTTTTTTAATCTTGCTCCTCTAGCTCTTTCAATTTTGATGATAGGGTGTCGATTTTAGATCTTTCCTTGCTTCTCATGTGGGCACTTACTGATATAAATTTCTCTCTAGACACTGCTTTAAATGTGTCCCAGAGATTCTGGTACATTGCAACTTCATTCTCATTGGTTTTGAAGAACATCTTTATTTCTGCCTTCATTTCATTGTTTATCCAGTCAACATTCAAGAGCCAGTTGTTCAGTTTCCATGAAGTTGTGCGGTTCTGAGTCAGTTTCTTAATCCTGAGTTCTAATTTGATTGCACTGTGGCCTGAGAGACTGTTTGTTATGATTTCCATTCTTTTGCATTTGCTGTGGAATGATTCACTTCCAATTATGTGGTCAATTTTAGAGTAGGTGCTATGTGGTGCTGAGAAGAGTGTATATTCTGTGGATTTGGGGTGGAGAGTGCTGCAGATGTCTATTAGGTTTGCTTGGTCCAGATTTGAGTTCAAGTCCTGGATATGCTTGTTAATTTTCTGTCTCATTAATCTGTCTAATATTGACAGTGGAGTGTTAAAGTCTCCCTCTATTATTGTGTGGGAGTCCAACTCTTTTTGTAGGTAATTAAGAACTTGCTTTATGTATCTGGGTGCTCCTATATTGGGTGTGCATATATTTAGGATCGTTGGCTCTTCTTGTTGCATTGATCCTTTTACCATTATGTAATGCCCTTCTTTGTCTCTTTTGATCTTTGTTGGTTTAAAGTCTATTTTATCAGAGACTAGGATTCCAACTCCTGCTTTTTTTATGCTCTCCATTTGCTTGGTAAGTCTTCCCCTATCCCTTTATTTGGAGCCTGTTTGTGTCCTTATAAGTGAGATGGGCTTCCTAGATACAGCCCACTGATGCGTTTTGACTTTTTATCCAATTTTCCAGTTTATGTCTTTTGACTGGGGCATCTAGCCTATTTACATGTAAGGTTAATATTGTTATGTGTGAATTTGATCCTGACATTTTGGTGATAGCTGGTTGTTTTGCCTGTTAGTTGATGCAGTTTCTTCAATGTGTCAATGCTCTTTACCATTTGGTACATTTTTGGAGTGGTTGGTACTAGTTGTTCCCTTCCATGTTTAGTGCTTCTTTCAGGAGCTCTTGTAAGGCAGGCCTGGTGGTGACAAAATCTTTCAGGAATTGTTAGTAAAGGATTTTATTACTCCTTTGCTTAAGAAGCTTAGTTTGGTGGGATATGAAATTCTAGGTTGAAAGTTCTTTTCTTTAAGGATGTTGAATATTGACCCCCACTCTCTTTTGGCATGTAGAGTTTCTGCCAAGAGATCTGCTGTGAGTCTGATGGACTTCCCTTTGTGGGTAACCTGACCTTTCTCTCTGGCTGTCCTTAGCATTTTTTCCTTCATTTCAATCCTGGTAAATCTGATGATTATGTGCCTTGGGGTTGCTCTTCTTGAGGAATATCTTTGTGGTGTTCTCTGTATTTCCTGGACTTGAATATTGGCCTTCCTTGCTAGGTTGGGGAAGTTCTCCTGGATAATATCCTGAAGAGTGTTTTCCAGCTTGGATTCCTTCTCTCCATCACATTCAGGTACACTTATCAAATGTAGATTAGGTCTTTTCACATAATCCCATACTTCTTGGAGGCTTTGTTCATTTTTTTCACTTTTTTTCCCTCTAATCTTGCCTTCTCGTTTTATTTCATTGAGTTGATCTTCAATCTCTGATATCCTTTCTTCTGCTTGGTCGATTCAGCTATTGAAATGTGTGTATGCTTTGTGAAGTTCTCATGTTGTGTTTTTAGCTCCATTAAGTCCTTTATATTCTTCTCTAAGCTGTTTATTCTTGTTAGCATTTTGTCAAACCTTTTTTCAAGGTTCTTAGTTTCTTTGCGTTGGATTAGAACATGTTCTTTTAGCTCAGAGAAGTTTGTTATTACCCACCTTCTAAAGCCTTTTTCTGTCAATTCATCAGACTCATTCTCCATCCAGCCTTGTTCCCTTGCTGGTGAGGAGTTGTGATCCCTCGGAGGAGGAGAGGTGTTCTGGGTTTTGGTATTTTCATCCTTTTTGCACTGGTTTCTTCCCATCTTTGTGGATTTATCTACCTGTAGTCTTTGTAGTTGGTGACTTTCGGATGGTGTCTCTGAGTGGACGTTCTTTTTGTTGATGTTGAAGTTATTTCTTTCTGTTTTTTAGTTTTCCTTCTAACAGTCAGGCCCCTCTGCTGTAGGACTGCTGGAGGTCCACTCCACACTCTGGTTGCCTGGGGGTCACCTGTGGTGACCGCAGAACAGTATGGGTTGCTGCCAGTTTCTTCTTCTGTTATCTTCATCTCAGAAGGATACCCGCTGGATGTCAGCCTGAGCTCTCCTTTATGAGGTGTCTCTTTGGATATACGGGAGTTGGGGAGCTGCTTGAGGAGACAGCCTGTCCCTCATCAGAGCTCAAGTGCTAAGCTGTGAGCTCCACTGTTCTGTTCAGAGGTGCTGGGCAGGGAGGTTTAAGTCTGCTGCAGAACTCATAACCGCCTTTTTCCCCAGGTTCTCTGTCCTGGGAAGGTGGGACTTTATTTATAAGCTCCTGACATGCTGCTGCCTTTTTTCAGAGATGCCCTGCCCAGCAAGGAGGTAGCCTAGTCACAGTCTGCCAGCAGAGGCATTGCTGAGCTGCTGTGGGTTCTGCCCAGCTGCTGTGTGAACTTTCTTGCAGTTTTGTTTACAGGGGTATAGTTAGAACTGCCTCGGTAATGGCAGACTGCCTCAGTAATGGTGGACTGCCTCAGTAGTGGCAGACTGCCTCAGTAGTGGCGGACTGCCTTGGTAATGGCAGACGACCTTCCCCCACAGAGCTGGACCATCACAGGTCCTGCTGTGTTTGCTACGAAACTCTCAATCCAGAGCATTTCAGATTGCTGGTCTTCATGGGGGTGAGACCTGCCGAGCCAGATCACCTGGCTCCCTATTTTAGCCCCCTTTTTTTCAGCTGAATGGGCAGCTCTGTCTCCTAGGTGTTCCAGGCACTGGTTGAAACAGTCGCCCAGATTTGTTTGCGTTTTTGTGCGGAGACCCGCTGCACCAGCTGAAATAGCCGTGCTGGAAACTCATGATGCTTCTCAGCCCGGGAATCTCCTGGTCTGTAGGCAGTAATAACTCATTTGGAAATGTGGTGATCACTCACCCTCTGTGTTGTTCTCACTGAGGACTGCACTCCAGAGCTATTCCTATTCGGCCATCTTGGATCCTCCCCCTCCTAAAATTATTCTTATATTCAGACTAAGATATAGTGTTAGTATTTAAAGATCATATCCATTGGGGCTGTTAATAAAGCTTTCTTGAACAAAAGTACATTTTAGCATAATTTTCAAGTAGTTGTCATATTTTGCTTAGAGAGATTTCACATCCTAAATATAAAATGCAAAGGAAAGGAGAGAGGAGAAAGGGAAAAAGGAAAGGAGAAAAGAAGACTATATTACCTCGCTTTATAGAATATTTAAACTTCTTGGATTTTTCTTACATTCTGAAAACCATTTTAGGTGTGAATTACAAAAAAAGCTAAAGGTACGTTTCTTAGGCACCTATTACTGGTGTGATAAGAATAAGGGAGACATTTCTAAATTTAAAAACAAAGTGAAAACCACACATAACACAACTGTCTGTGCAATTAGTTATTCTGATCAGCTGCCTTTATTAGAATTCAGGATGTCTATTTGGATACCCATAAATCTATACCAGATGCCTGAAGGCAGCTGCATCCAACTGCTTATCATATTCATTAAATAGATGATGATCGTTGCCTCCAACTCCCACCTTAACTCATATATGCTGGCTTTCTACATGCTTTGCTTTCTACATGCTTTCGTGGGTAAAGGCTGCTTATTTGCTTCCAAATTGTGAGGTAGTTAAGATTTCGACTCCATGCTTATTAAAACATTGACTGCTTAGACAGTGAGCTGTCCAGCTTCAACCATTTTATAAGATTTATACATGGGCAAAAATGGATTCTAACTATATTATGAGTCTAAAAAAAGAATCTTGCTTCTCCCACTGAAGTATTTTTTACTCCAGTAACTTAAGAAAGCAACTAGGATTTTAAAACTCTGACAAGTGAATGCCCAGGCCTGCCCCTCCCTTCAATTTTACTGCAGAATTCAATTCAGATCCATTTCTCCTTCCAGACTGCTCCTTCCAAATTTGCTTTAAAAGAAAGTCCATGCTTTAAGGAGGAAAAAACATCCTCTCCTATCACGGACCTTTGCTACAGTCCTCAGTGTCACCTTGCCTGGCTGTTATGACTTTATTAACCTTTTCCAACTGATGGTTGACCCAGTGGCTCTATTTGAGTTGCCTCTAAATGAGACATATTTTGTGTTTCTCTAATTACAGAACTATCTTGACAATCACAGTCACTGCCTGTAATTACTCACCCTGGTTTCCTCAAAACCTGGAAAAAAAAATTGTCAAGGCTGACAGGCTACTCTAACATTTCAAAAATAGTTATTTCCTTAGGTGCAAAAATGTCCCCTATTTCGCTTCCCCCATTCTACCTACTTGGCTGTCCTCATGCATCTTCCTTCCTCCTCCCCAAAGGTCTTCAGCAATCATTCAAGAACACACACTACACATCCTTCTCCCCTCTGTGGCCACTGTCCTGGAGCCCCCAGAATGTTAAACTGATGAATATGTGCACTTGAAGGATGTGTACACATCCCTGCAGCTATCCCATAATGCACTCATTTTCCACCAAAGGGCAGGAGTGAGAGAAGCATAATGAAAATTTACCAAGAAAGCACTCTCCTAGACAAAGCATTTCAAGTCTGCTAGTCTTGTTAGTGTTCCTGTGAAAAGCAATGAACAGATGAATAAATTATCTTGAAGCATGTTAAAGAGGAAAATAAACAAAAATCTGTAGGGGTAATGAGACTTATCTCTGTGTGTTTTTTATTAATGACAGAAATATGCCATTTCTATAGAGAATGAAATCTTTGGGCAAGAGAAAATTACTTAAGAAAGATCAGTCTAATATTTCTAATTTAAATTTGTGCTTTGACACGGGAAAGAACTGAAATGTGACACTTTTGGTTACTAGAAATATTTGTAATGACACAAAGAAAATTTAATCATCAACTTTCTTGCACTTTTTTTTTGCTTTAACACTCCTCCCCTTTAACCCCCTACTTATCAAAAAAAGAAAAGAGTTTGCTCTGATGACAGACCATCCTGTGGGTGTCTGCACTAAGAACACTAAATTGACGCAGTGGTGATTGCTACTTGTCTATAAGGCTAATTAGGAATTGTGATAGCACTTATTTATTAGTCATTATTCCCATTTACATTACATCATTCATCCTAGGCCACTCAACAAAAATAGAGTGAGTCCAAATTCTATATTTGTCACTATATCAACAGCTGAAAATTCAGTCAGACTGTGTGATTTCTGAGGAATCACAGAGCACTGAGTATTAGGGGTACAAACAGAGAGATGACCTAGTTCAGCACTTAACTACTTTGGCTGTGCATCAGAATCATCTAAGGTCATTTAAAAAATTACAACTGCCTGCCTGTACCACACTCCTCTAGATTTTGATCAGAAAACCTAACATGGAGCTAAGAGATCTGTATTTTTTAAAGCTCCACAGGGAACTCTGATGGCCAAGAAGGACTGTGAGTTACCAATTTGATGCACTCTTCTTATTTCAGATGAGAAGAAAATTGAGAGCTATATAGCCTTTGAGATTTTCCAAGAGTCATACATTTAGTGTGTGACACTGGCAAGCCTAAATCCAGCTCTTCTCACTCCTCATCATGTTCTTTAAAATTGCCCAGGATTTTTTGGTTGCAAAGAGCAAAAATCCAACTTAAGCTATCTTAAGCCAAAAAAGGAATGCATTGCCTTATGTAATGGAAAAGTCCAGGGATACATTGGGACAAGGGGCATTGTCTCTGCCTCCAAGTTTCTCCAACATATCCACCAATAACCTTAAACTCATGTTCTATCAATTTAGTCACCCCAGTGAAAAGAAAAAGTTGTTCCTGATACTGAAGAAAAAAAAAAAAACAATCTCAAGGAGGACTCTGATTAGATTGGCTTATGGCACATGTGTCTTCCTCAGCCTATCATTATGACCAGAGAATAGAGCTGTTTAATGACAAGGCCTGGGTGGGTGGCGTAAATTCTGTCTAACCCACTCTGCAGTCTAATTCATGGCTTTCAGATGTTTTAACTATGACCTACAGTATTAAAAAATAACCCTATTCTATGATTCCCAACTTTTGGGAACACAAGTTTCACAAAACAGTACTGTACAATACTCTGTTTTACTATGTCCTCTGGCATTTTCCATTCTATCACATTCTACTTCATTCTGTAAAACATCCTGACTCACCAAACTACTTTTATGATCACAATTAATTGAGTAGCTTGAAAATTAGTTTGATTTATATTCACTCTGACAAATATTCAATGAGAAATTAACAATGCCCAGTAACACAGATAGGCATTATGCAGAATTTAAATGACATATCTGGCAGTCTCTAGTTTCTAAATGTGTAAGTAATAAAGGAGAGGCTGAGAAGGAGAGTGTAGCATAGAAGAAAGAGGTAAATGAGAGGAAAAAACAATACAGCATCTCTGAGAAAATGGGTGAGGAGACAAGATACATTGAATCTAGTCAGAGATGATCTGGGATGAGAACTAGGCAAGCAAGTAAAATGGATGATATTCCAAAGCCAGAGAGTAAAACACAAACCAAGGATGAACAGAAGGTAATCCCAGGAGGCAGCCAAGAAAAAGTGAGAAAACAGTCAGAAGCTGAGAGTAAAGACAATTAGCAAGATGCTGGAAGTCATGTCAAATGTGAGCCCAGCAGCATGTGAAAGTAGGTCAAGGGCCTCTTCTATAGTTTCTGCTGGAAATCCGCCAGAAGATCTCCTGGAAGGTACAGGGGTAGAAGCCCACCCTGCCACATCCACAACCTAGATAGGAAAATGGGAACTTTGCCTAAACCTTACCCTGATCTGTTGAATACATCAGCCTGTGAGAATTATACCTCCTCCTCAGCCTGCTTCATGAGAAAAAGCATTATGGAGCAAGCATTACTCTAATACATATAGCTAACAAGGATCTCTATAGGACAGATAGATTTCCAGGTTGCAAATGGTGATGAAAGATTCTAAGCCAGTCAAATCCTGCGGTGAGTTCCTTAAAGCTCACAGAAATTACATAGGAAATATGCTGAACATCTCTAAGATAAGTATGTTTTATATATGTTGTGGTAGATAACTTTAAATTATATTTGTTTAATTACTTATTTATACCTCCCTTGATCATCAAAGCATTTAAAGCAGCTTATATTAATGCTTTCTTATAAAATAAAATGTTCACATTATGGATCTTCCTCAAACTGTGAAAATAACCCCCAGGTATCTTTTCCCATTGTGAAGTAGCTGCAAAGAGGCCCCATATGTACTGTTCTTCTTGTTTTTCTTGGATTCTTGTTTGCACTTTTACTTCCTAGAGTATTTCCTTTTTGAATATTAGTTTTGGTCTTCTCATAAAAAGAAATCAACCACTTCTGATTTTATTTTCTTCACTGCTTTCTCTTCCTCACCTTCATTGTCTTTTTCATGTACAACTAAGATCTGTTAAGCATGTGGTCTCTTCCTGGTAAATCCTCTCGGTAAGCCCCAAGACCTGGAGTTACCATTCAGAATAAACTGAAAACTCTCTTTCTGCTGATAAGCTGCAGGCTGGGTCACAGCAGCTTATTAGCAGCTTCCCTCTCTTCCTATCCCTCACCTTCCATCTGAAGGACATAGAACATAGCCTCAGCTTCCCTATTAGTTTCCAATGTGTGGATAGAGCCCAGCCAAAAGGAAGTTGCTACGGTCCTGTATTTATTGCTTCCATGGCCAGCAGACTTAAATGTCAGATAAAGAGCCAGGGAGCCCTAGTCACATGCTAGCTCCCCTACAATTCATTGCTCCCTGTCTGCCCTCAGGAGAGGGCAACCTTCCAGGTTAATCAACCTCAAAGGTGATTATCCTGGTTGTCTTCTCTGATGTTATATTTCTCTCTGGTTGGAAATAGGTGACTTGAGGAGTCTCTCTGGAACAGTTGTCCTATGCATGAACCTGTAAAATCAAAGTACTGTTCCACCATTATTCTTCAGTTTCAGAGCTCACTGGATTTTTGAGCTATTATAAACCATAGCTAATAGTGGGGTTTTGGTGATTGCCAATGGTAGTGAGTGGTTATTTATCCAGAGTTGGCCACATTGCATTGCACTGCCAACACTGTGAATCATGGGTACTTGGACAGGGGTCTTCATTCCCACAGCCCTGTTCTTGAGTCTAGGAAGTGCAAGTACCCATCCCTGTGTGATCCATCTGGGGCCTAATCAAGGTGCTGAAGCTGGCTGAGGCTATGCAAGGTTCCCCTGATATCTCGGCAAAAGGACAATTTGTTGAGATATTTTCTCAGAGTTTTTCCCAATCCCTCAGCTCCAAGAAGGTAGTCAGACCTCTTAGGCTCCTTGAGTTCTACATAGACAACTTTCCCTCTGTGTCATTTGTTTTCCAATAGCCTGAGCTCAAAAAGGGATTATATTTGCAAGTAATGGAGAGAAATGTATGATTTCTGAGGATTGAGAGAGAGAAGAAAAGGTGGAATTTTTTTTTTTTGAGACGGAGTTTCGCTCTTGTTGCCCAGGCTGGAGTGCAATGGCGCGATCTCGGCTCACTGCAACTTCCGCCTCAGCCTCCTAAGTAGCTGGGACTACAAGCACATGCCACCACACCCAGCTAATTATTGTATTTTTTTTTTTCAGTAGAGACAGGGTTTCACCATATTGACCAGGATGGTCTCGATCTCTTGACCTCGTGATCCACCCACCTCGGCCTTCCAAAGTGCTGGGATTACAGACCTGAGCCACCGTGCCCAGCCAAAAAGGTGGAATTTTTAAAGCCATAGAAGAGTTTGGAGGTCAGCAGGCTTTACAAGGAGTGGGGACCTGAGGTGGGATTGGGGAAGGCAACAGAACTTGGGAGGAAAGTTGGCTGAATGGTCACCTAGCTTCAGCAGAAATTCACATGCCCAAAGAAATAGAAGAACCCTCCAAAAGTTTAGTAAGGACAATAGGAATATCAGTGGTAACCGGAGTAGACTGAAGATGGAAGGTGCTACCCATAATATTTTCTAAGTCCCTTGAAATACTTCATGAGATGAGGGGTAGAGAAGGTCAGAAAGTTCCAACATGACTGAAATTAAACTTTGTATCGATCTGGTCATAGGATTTGGGCCAATGTCATATTAAATTAGATTTTTAAAAATACCCTAACTGAGGTGATTTTTTACATATGAGTATGTAGATTCATATTTACCATCATTAATTTTCCAACTTCTTTCTGTCCCTTTCTTATCTCTTGGCAGCTTTTTAAAATATATGATCTGCCCACTCCTGATACCTATAATTTGATACATGTTTTTCATTTTTTATATTTTACATTTTTTTTGACTTCACATTTCTTCCTTACCATTCCATTTACTCTCCTCTTTTCCTGATGAGGAATAATCTCTTCTCAGAAGGTGATTTAGAAGGACAAGAATAGAGAGAGAGCATTGGAATGCTTGAGTGTGACTTCATATAATGCAAAATGCCAAAACAAACAAATCCATTAAACTATGTTTGTTTCTACATGATAGCCTTGGCTCATATATGTCTTCTACTAGGTAGGGCTCTGGCTTGGGCTCGGATCTGGGAACAGGGATTGGATTTGGAAGTGGGGAAGCCTAAGTAGAGTTCTGTTCCTTGCTGCTGAGCTGACAGTGAATGGCAGTGGGCAAGTGTAAGTAGCCATGAACAAGGGCTTTGAACAAGATCCTCCACTACTGCAACAATACTCTCTAGCTGACATTACCCAGACAGTGCTATATCTTTGAGAGCATAAAAGATGAACCTTGGTAACTGCATATCAAGGATGTTTAGAGACAAAAAGATGTTCCCAAGATGCCACAGGAGGTTGCCTATAGAGAAGCCTCCAGTAGACACTTCAGATAGCATTCCACATCGTTAATGGGCCATAGTCAACTGGTTGCAAAGTATTATAAAAGAGAAGCAGTACAAAATTGAGGTTTTCCTGATGGTACACCTATTCAGCTTCATGTTAGGCCTTCTCAGCACCCTGCCTTCCCACCCCCTAGGGTCTTCCTTCCTGCAGATTTTGCAGGTGTTGTTCCCAAGTGTCTGCAGGTGGGGCCAAACAGCTCTAAGTTTTCATACATGTATACAGTGATGAGCCCATGGTTTCTTAAAACTTGCTTATTTTTTGTTAGATTTACTTACAGGAAATTATTTGCTTTTATTGTTGCTTTGGCAACAATTTCCTTTTAAATTATATATTTATAGTATTACTATTGTATAAAAACGTTATTGACCTTCATCCTTTGTGCTTTCAATGCTGTGAAGTATCTCTGAGAATTCCTTTAAGGGGAAGATTTGTGTCAGTGTCATTTCCTCTGAAACATCATCATCCTTTAATCATCCTTTCCTTATTTATGTTGATAAGTTCACCTTCACAGAGTTTCTCTGGCTGCATGTCTAGAGTTTCTTGAATGGTAACAGGGTACACATTATTTCTTCAATAACCCCATTGATGAGTGATTCAAATTCACTTTCACCCTTATCACTTTTCGTTATTTTGCTGCACTTTCATATTTGGTGGCCAATTCCCTCTTTTGAGTACCTATTTCTTAAATGTAATATGGATTTATCACTAGGAGACAACAAGGCAATGCAACTCCATGCTCTGCTGTCTGTGTGTGCACTTAGTAAGACATGGAGTGACCCATCATGGACAGACTTTGGAAGAAGTACTGTGATTGAGCACTAATCATGATGCTCATCTGTTCTTTGTGCATTGATTAGGGAATGTGCTCTTTATGCAATTACTCACAGCTAACATATCACGGTAACTAAAATTTGAACCAAATTGTTGGGAAATGTGTGTGTGTGTTTTTTTTAACTAACTAAAATATAGTAACTAAAATTTGTGGATATTGGAACTGTGCAAAATGAGGACTCTGTTGAGTTGATGTAGTATGTATTGCTTATACTTATAAAATCCAGAGCAACGATCAGAATGTACATTACAATCTGATTAGAAAATCAACAAAAGAAATAGTAGGAAAAAATATTATACAATAACTGACCCAAACTTATCATTCTTATAAATAATCTTACAAAAAAATGGGCAAAACTTACATTTAAAAAACTATAAAATCTTAGTGAAACACTTAAAGGAAGATATGAATAAATGGAGAAACATATGTAACTGGACAGTAAGAGTCAATATTCTAAAGTTCTCAATTTTCTCCCAAGTCAATCTATAATATAACTCCCCCCAAAAAAGTACTAGAAAATTCTAAAATGTTTTTATAATTATAGAATAAGGAAGGCTTTTTGATGATGAATCTAAACCTACAAATCAGGTCATGAAGCAGAGTGCTTATGGAGATTACTATTAAATTTTTAAATTTAATTTCTTATAACAAAAAAAGACTACAAAATCCATGATAAGATATAGACAAAACTCCAAGAACATCTTTGCATTATATATAACAGAAAAGGGCTAATATTTATGATATAGAAAGAGCTCTGAAGAGCAGAAACACAGATAAATCTTAAAATGATTAAGGCAAGAGGCAAAAAGTCAGACAAAAAAAAGAGTACATACTGCATTATTACATTTATATAAAATTCTATAATGTATACAAAAATATAGTTACAGAGAAGTAATAAGTTCTAGTATTTGATAGCACAGTATTGAAATTATAGTTAACAATAATTTGTTATATATCTCAAAACAGCTAGAAGAAAAGAATTGTAATATTCCCAACCCAAAGAAAACAGATAAATGTTTGATGTGATGGATAGCCCAATTACCCTGCCTTGATTAATACACATTGTGTACTTGCTTCAGATTTACATGTACCCCAAATATATGTAAAACTATGACATATTTTCAGTAACAAAATACAATAATATACTAGAAAATACAAACTAACCTGCAGTGATAAAAAGCAGATCAATGATTGCCTTGATCCAAGTTGGGGTGCAAGAGGGTGAAATGATGAAGAGTAATGACAAAACTTCTTGGGGTGAGGATATGTTCATTATTTTGATTGTGGTGATGGTTTCACATGTATATATTATGTCAAAGTTTATCAAATTGTATGCTTTAAATTTGTACAGTTTATTAGACATTCAATTTTACCTCAAAAATCTCAAGAAATCAACTCAAGGCTAAAACCCGATAAAAATAAGTAAAGGGGATGCATAACCAATTCATAAAAGAAGAAAGCACATGGCCAATGAAATGACAAGAAAATATCTTAATTAACAATCAAGGCAACTTGAAACTAAAATCATCTTTCCTTATCAGATGAAAAACTTTAAAAAGATTTATAATATCCATTATTGAGGAGGGCGGGGGATAAAAGACATTCTTATATGTTGTTGTGGGGTTGTAGATTGAAGGGTAATTTGGTTGTATCTATCAAAATAAAAGTTGCATATATCCTTTTGATACATTCCTGGGAATCTATCCTATAGAAATAATTATGCAAGACGTATATAAAGAAATGTCTACTGCAACATTATATGAAATAATAGTAGAAACAATAAACCTCCAAAACTACATATCAATGGAATTTTTAAAAATTACGGTACCTTCAAAACAGAGACATAGACCAATGAAACAGAACTGAGACCCCATAAGAAACACCACACATCTACAACCATCTGATCTTTGACAAACCCGGCAAAAACAAGCAATGGGGAAAGGATTCCCTGTTTAAGTGATGTTGGGAAAACTGGCTAGCCATGTGTAGAAAGCAGAAACCGGACCACTTCCTGACAACTTACACTAAAATTAACTCCAGATGGATTAAAGACTTAAACATAAGACCTAACATCATAAGAACCCTAGAAGAAAACCTAGGCAAAACCATTCAGGACACAGGCATAAGCAAGGACTTCATGACTAAAATACCAAAAGCATTGGCAACAAAAGCCAAAATAGACAAATGGGATCTAATTAAACTCCAGAGCTTCTGTACAGCAAAAGAAACCATAATTAGAGCAAATCAGCAACCAACAGGATGGGAAAAATCTTTGCAATCTACCCATCTGACAAAGGGCTAATATCCAGAATCTACAAAGAACTAAAACAGATTTACAAGAGAAAAACAAACAACCCCATTCAAAAGTGGGCAAAGGATAGAAACAGACACTTTTCAAAAGAAGACATATATGAGGCCAACAAACATGAAAAAATGCTCATCATCACTGGTCATTAGAGAAATGCAAATCAAAACCACACTGAGATATCATCTCACGCCAGTTAAAATGGCAACCATTAAAAAATCTGGAGACAACAGTTGCTGGAGAGGATGTGGAGAAATAGGAACACTTTTACACTGTTGGTGGGAGTGTAAATTAGTTCAACCATTGTGGAAGACAGTGTGTCGATTTCTCAAGGATCTAGAAATAGAAATTCCATTTAACCCAGCAATCCCATTACTGGGTATATACCCAAAGAACTATAAATTGTTCCACTATAAAGACACATGCACACGTATGTTCACTGCAGCCCTGTGTACAACAGCAAAGACCTGGAACCAACCCAAATGCCCATCAATGATAGACTAGACAAAGAAAATGTGGTACATATACACCATGGAATACTATGCAGCCATAAAAAATGATGAGTTTGTGTCCTTTGTAGGGACTTTGATGAATCTGGAAACCATCATTCTTAGCAAACTGACACAAGAACAGAAAGCCAAACACCGTATGTTCTCACTCATAGGTGGGTGTTGAACAACGAGAACACATGGACTCAGGGAGGGGAACATCACACACTGGGGGCAGTTGGGGGGGTAGGGGAGAGACAGTGGGGGGTGGGAAGGGAGGGGAGGGATAACATGGGGAGAAATGCCAGATATAGTATGCACCTAAAGTAAAATAAATAGATTTTAATAAAAAGAAAAAATTATTCTCCTTAAAAAAATTATGGTACCTTTAGACAATAAAACATTATACAGCTGCTAAACAGAATGAGGTAGATGCAAATATACTAAATTGGAGCACTGTCCATGATTATTCCTAAGTAAAAAAGCAAGTTGAAGAGTAATGTTTTCATTAAAAAAAAAATGGTTTGCATGGGTGCATGTATGCACTTAAACAAAATATTTCACCTGGGGAGTATAAAGTATAGAAATAAGCAGAGATTTCTACTTTTTACTTTATACACTTCTAGAGTTTTCAGATTTACATTATCTTTTTCTCTTATGAAGTTTATGTAAGATTTTATTCATATAAAGCAATATATGTTTTTAAAAAGTATGCTGATGTCTACAGCTGATACTGTATCTTTACCTATTCCCTTATGGGAAAGTCTCTGAAATGGTTAGACGTCTATCAGCTCCTGGCCATCTTGCATGGCACTTGTGTCCCCTGTCTTAGTTCTGTCTCTTTTCAAATCCTTCACATTAGACATTATCACTATTATCATCATCATTTTTTGCAATGCTTTAGATTTATCTGTGTTGACTACTTTCATTACCATTGCTTCTTGCATTTTAGACCTTCCCTCTTATCATTTTCCTTCTTCTTGAAGTTCAACTTTTACATGCTCCTTATGTGTGAATTTGTTGGTGACAAACTAAGCTTCTATTTATCAAATTACATAATTTATTTATTTTGTTCTCATTCTTGGAGGAAGGTTTTCTGCATACAAACTTTGACACAGATACGTTCTCTCAGCACTTTGTAGCTTGTCTCCCTCTCTTGGTCTTCACTGTTGAGATCAGAAATCTACTGGCTATTTATTTGTGGTTCCTTGTTAGGTATCTGACCTTCCTCTTGCAGCCGTTCCTGTTGCGGGTAGAAGGTAGCTCCTGGCCTAAACTAGTTCATTGTTCAGGCAAAGGAATCTCTTTCAGATACTTTGATTGCGGTACCATCATTCCACCCTCTCACCTCAGCTCTCCTCACATATCTAACACAAGAAAAGAGAGAGAGAGCAGTTATTTGCTTCCACTAGAACCCCCAGAGCCCTTTATTTTGGGGTTCAGATATGTCTAATTCACCAGCTGGGGTTTATTTTCCCTTAGGGGCAAGGCACATTCAGGCCCTTTCCTTGTGATGTGAGGAGCTCTCAGGGAGCCAGTTGTTATTTTGATTCCAAGGGCGACATCTAGAGGCAGAGCCGAGTAGCTACAGCGCTACTTTCAGTATCTGAATTGTCCTCCCACCGATCAGCAGAGGTCCTTTCTCCGGTAACCAGGACTGTGGTAAGGGAACAGGCGCCGCAGGCCGAGACTGCTCCCTCAATTTCGATCCCTCATTCCCATTTCAGACTGCATTCTGGTCAGACTTGGCCCTCTTCTCTGGAAGTCATCAGCAGGGAGTCGTGATGAGCTGTAAGATTTAGCCAAAAGACCCCAAACTAAGTCCGGTGAGAAGAGTGTTCCCCGCTTTGAGCATCAGCAACCCCCTGGAACGGGAAGGTAGGGTGGAGGAAACAGACGACCAAACTCCACATATGTCCTCCAGTCCAAACAGACACGACCAGGGTAGCAATCCTCTGGTACTCCGGTAGCGCTGGTTTGCAGGGCGGCACCAGGGTTGGGTGCATGGGGCCAGGGAGAGGTCTGGCTGGGTCACTCTTACCTTCTAGGACTGGGAGGCTGTGGACTTGGGGGGCAAGGACAATTGCCCTGATCTCTAAGGAGAATCAAATTTCGCCATCCCCACCATCCCCAAGACCTTCTTGCCCATTGTCTTCCTCATGGCCTTCTTCCCTTCTCACTGATCTTCCAAGAGGTCCCCCGGCCCCCAAAAAACTGCTCTAGCTTTTTTCTTTCCCATTTACCCAGCCCCAGAAACTTTTGTGGATCCAGTTAGGGTTTTTCTATCAGTCCTCTGCCTTTTTCTTTCTCTACCCTACAGCTGCAGCTCCCTGCGAACACCCAAGGAATTGGGCCTAGAGCCAGAACTCATCACTCTCCTTGACTACCCCCTCCACTCAGTTGAGGGATTTTCCTAATTTGGCATGCTGTCTCCAGATGGTGCAGCGTTTGGCTCAGAGAGAGCTCAAGTCAATACTGTTCAAGAATGGGGAGGGCATGCCTGCACCCTCCTCTTTGGTCAGTCCAGAAATTTTTCCAGCAATAGTAGGCCCTGCAATTGTTCAGTCTTAATCTATGGAGTTCCTGTCCATAGATGCCTCCCTCTAGAGGATGTCCATTTTCTTTTGCCCAGAATCACATGACACTACCGACCACCTAACCCTTTTCCAGTCTCTCTTGGTTTAATCTAGAAGTTTCAGGATCAGCTTACTGAAAGGCAATTTGGTAAATACATCTAAAGTCTTCAAACTCTATAGACGTTTTATCCTAATAATTCCAATTCTAGGATTTTAACCTAAGAAAATAATTGAACACATCAAGATCTATATACAAACATATTCAGAAAACGTTTTATAAAAGGAAAAATTGAGAATAATTTTAAGGTTTAGTTGGTGGTTGGATAAATTATGGTGCACCCACGCAAATGAATTCTATGTAACAGCTATGTTGTAGCTATTTTATTATTATTATTTTTGAGACAGAGTCTTGCTCTGTTGCCAGGCTGGAGTGCAGTGGCACGATCTCAGCTCACAGCAACCTCCACTTCCTGGGTTCAAGTGATTCTCCTGCCTCAGCCTCCCAAGTACGTGGGACTACAGGTGCACAGCACCACACCCAGCTAATTTTTGGTTTTGTTTTATTTTGTTTTGTTTTCAGTAGAGACAGGGTTTCACCATGTTGGCCAGGATGGTCTCAATCTCTTGACATTGTGATCCGCCCACCTTGGCCTCCCAAAGTGCTAGGATTACAGACATAAGCCACCATGCCTGGCCGTTGTAGCTATTTTAAGTCACAATGTAGATCTGTAGTACTGAAATTAAAACATATTCACAATATCCTGTAAGGAGTGAAGCAGTCTACAAAACAGTACATGTAATATGTTCCTAATATAATTTGGATCTGTGTCCCTGAACAAATCTCACATCAAATTATAATCCCCAATGTTGGAGGTAGGGCCTGGTGGGAGGTGACTAGATCATGGAGGCGCTTTCTCATGAATGGTTTAGCACCATCAGGAGATGGTTTAGCATTCTCATAAATGGTTTAGCACCTTCTCCTTAGTGCTGTTCTCATGACAGTCAGGGAGTTATCATGTGGCACCTCCCCACTACCTTTACTGCTGCTCCAGCCCTATGAAGACAGCCTACTCCCACTTTGCCTTCTGACATGAGTAAAAGCTCCCCAAGGTCTCCCCAGAAGCAGATGCTGCCATGCATCTTGTATAGCCTGTGGAACCGCGAGCCAATTAAACCTCTTTTCCTTATAAATTACCCAGTCTCAGGTATTTCTTTATAGCAATGCGAGGATGGACTAATACAATTCCCAGTATATGTCTCACTTGACCTTCTGCATCATTTAACACTGCTGATTATTCCCTTCTTAAATCTTTCTTAGTTCTTATGACACCTCTTTCTTCATTCCTGATTTTTCTGTAATTTCGCTGGCTGCCTAGGCCTTCTCCATCTGATACTCCTCTCTCTCTTTTTTTTTTTTTTTTTTGCTTACTTCTGAATGTTAATGTTTTTCAGGTTTCCATAGTCTCCTTTTTTCTTCTCATTCTATCCTTTCTCCTTGAGTGATTTCAGTTATCACATGAATTTCACAATCATTTAAGTGTTAATGACTCCTAAATCTTAAGTGTTTAGCTCAAATGGCTTTCCCGAGTTCCAGAATCACTTAGCTAACTTGGCATCACAATTTGGATGTTTTCCAGGCCCCTCATATTCTACCTGCCTGAAAAAGAATTTATTTTCCCTCTCCTAGTATTCCTGACCTCAGTGATGGCCACTGCTCCACTCAGTATCCCGGCAGTCATTGTTATACTCTCCCTCTCTTTAACCACGCAAGTTTTATTATACCATCTAAATTGCTCTCAAATCTGTGTATTTCTCCTCTTTTTCTCTTCCTGGGGTTGGTTTATCTAACAGACAGCTTTACTGCATGAGTAAGGCACTAGCACAGTATGGGGTTCCAAGGAGCCCTCAGAAATTCTTCACTGGCCAAGAATCTAGGCTGTTTAAGAATTATATAATATGTTCATCTGAGAAAAAGATGAACACTAATAAACAGATACCAGAAGACCATAAATTACTGAAAGATCCACAATGTCCTCTTTCTAAGAAATAATTAATACATTACTATAAGTGGAAGACATTAAAATATCAAATGTTCTTCAGAATCCTTTCATCTTACTCAGTCTTGGGAATTTCCATATACTTGTTATTTTGTCATGTTTCTGACAAGCAGTAGAGGAAGCCCATTTCTAAAAGCCCTAAATAAGAAAGGAGAAGCACCATACTTATACAGTCTCACTGCTGATCAACTCAAATGTATAAAAGAGGCATTTACTTTGCAGCCTCCTCCCTAGGGAAGCAATGACCAGATCAAGTCTACAGAGTTTAACTGGAAATAGACATTATTAGCTACACAGAGGGCAGGAGAGGAATTCACTTTTAGAATTATGAAATAGTTTCAAAAAAGAAAATTTACCAGTAGAAAACTGAGAAACCAGCATGTAGATAACATCTAACTGTTATTGAATAAAATTGTTAAAGAAGAAGAGAAGGACTTTGCTTAAAAGCCCTTTGTCTGGACTGGGCATGGTTGCTCATGCCTATAATCCCAGCACTTCAGGAGGCTGAGGCAGGAGGATTGCTTGAGGCCAGGAGTTCAAAATTAGCCTGGGCAACATTGTCTATTAAAAAAAAAAAAATTTTGACTGATTTATGTTGCTTAAAATTCTGAGTCTTTCAAACCAGATAATAAATTTACACCTTTGCAAGGAGGAGAAAGTCATCCTTAATCTTTGTCAAATAATTTCTCCAAAACACCAGGAATCAAGGAAACAAACAAAAATTGGAAATAATGGAATATTTGAAATATCAAAAATATATATTTAATGTAAGAAAATATCAGAACATAATTGAGTTTTCTTGCACTTATTTTTATGGCTCAATATAGTTTTTATTTGAAATACACATGGGGTACAGTAGTATACATCATAATCTTTGCAAATTGAGTCCTTAATGTGACCCTACTTCTGCCATTTCCTATTTGAATTCCTTATAAATTCTAAACCAGTTTACCAAGTAAGAGATTTTAAAGGTCTCTGTGTTTCTAATTCTGCCATTTTCAATGTTCTCGATACTGCGACCTTTCCAAGATGCAAATATCCATGCTTAAAATCCTTCAGTGGCCACTCATGATCTTTGTTTCATGTCTAAACTCCATGTCATGGCACACAAGACTGTTAATGCCTATGACACCCTTATCTCCCTAGGTTTCTTTTTTTTTTATAAATTCTTTTTCAGTCTTTTTCCATCTTCTTTTCTCTACCTTGTACCCAATAGTTGGGCTCTGCTGAAATCCCCACAGGTATCCCAATGTTTTCACGCTCTAAGTATTGAACCTTTGCACATTGTTCTCTCACTCAGTAACTCCTACATATACTTCATTATTCATAATATCATTTCCTCTAGGAAGTCTTCTATGATTTATGCATTTGGTTGCATGTCCCAGTATCGGCATTTTTGTGTCAGTTCTCCAAACCCCAATTCCCACAGGGCAACAAAACAAAGATGATGATGGTTTACATCTTTATAGTGGATTTTGTTGCAAGAGAAGAAACCTTGAGCTTGGGGAACCTGAAACTTTTACAATGGGCAGTAAACATGCCTGCTCTTGGTTTATGTGGGAGACATTATCTTTACCATACTGGACAGAATTGCATGTCTGCTCCCTGTTCTCCAGAGGGAAACACTATCTCTAGCTTTCAAAACTGTTTAGTAGATAAACATCCTGGAAGACATAGTCCTAAAGAAAGGGCAGTCAGTGGCTTAATCACAAAACACGCAGAAATCTGAGAGACCGTGGGAGCAATGTCTCACAACAATAAAGATAGAGTCAGGACTTATGAGACATTTGTGAGGTACTGAGCAAAAAGAGAAATAAATATAAGACTTAAAAATTTGGCCTGAATTACTGGAAAAACGTAGTGCCAATTTAACAAGATGAAAAGGCTATAGGAACAGCAGGATAAGAATTAAAGTTTGGTTTTGGTAAGGTTAATAAATGAATATAATAACAATTATGGTATTTATTGGGTATTTGCCATGTGTTGGGCACCAGGTTAAACATATCACATACATTCACTCAATGCATACTGAGCTCCTTATATGTACTAGTCACTATTTTGCAGGTGGAGATATATCATTGAGCAAAGTCAACAAAAATCACGTCTTCACTTGTGGTGCTTGTATTCTAATGAAAGATAGTTAGACTGTTGTGGAAATTCAATATGGTCGGAGATCAATCTTCCTGGAAATACAGAGATGTCAGCCTTGTGAGATGGATAGTATTTTTATTCCCCTTCCCCTCAACTTTACAAATGAGGAAACCAAGGCCTAAAATCACAGTTAAGAAACGTCAAAACCAAGATCCTAACCCACATCTATTGAAGTCTAGATCCTATGCTTTATTATTTATCTTTTGAATAAAAATGTTTTCATGAATATTTACTTGTACAGTGAATATGTATTTTAAGAAATGTTAAACTGGCCTGTCTGATAAATTTTTCTTTAGAAATGCAATGTTGAAAGTTTAAAAAGAAGTAATGTAAAAATAATTGATCTGGTTGTTGCAGTAGAAAAGTTAACTGAATTGCTTTTCAACCTAATATTGATTTAATTTCACTGTGATATTGAATTTTCTATTTCATTATATATATCACTTTTGAATATAGTTTTATTACATTTTCTTATTACTTTCTTTTTCTATTATAATTTAAAAAAATCTTTTTCATTGAAATAAGTGAAATAAATTTGAGTTGAGACAAATTTCAAAATATTTGACCTAGTCAATATAATATTATATAAGATTTCTAATATATGCTAGTAGCTCTCAGGGAATTTGAAGTTTTGGAGACTGTGGTCTTGCAATATAAAGTCAATGCTTACAGCTGCATTTGTCAAACAAATAAAAAGCTTTATAAAAAAATATTTTGGCAGCTATTTTATGGTAAAATTCTAGAATAATATGATCAGGAACGTAAGAAGCATTCTATTTTAGGTGAAATGTAATACAAAGAAGAGAGATAAGTAATTGTGGAGAAAGAATTATTTATACATTTATTCAACCTCTCATTTATTCCGTGTTGATATTTCTGTTTACTGAAGCTTTGCATTTATAGCACCCAGTAAGTTTCCAATTACATCTTCATTGTCTGTCTTCCCCACTAGATTGTAAGCTTCATGAGAACAATTACCATATCTCTCTTGGTCACGCTCTGGCACTCTAGCATGACAGGTCCTCAGTAATGCTAGATTAGCCAGGCATGGTGGCAAATGCCTATAGTCCCAGTTACTTGGGAGGCTGAGGCAGGAGGGTCACTTGAGCCGAGGAATTAGAGGCCATAATGCGTTATGATTGCATGGGTGAGTAGCTGCTCCACTTTAGCCTGGGTGACAGAGACCCTCGCTGTCTCTAAAAAAATAAATAAATAAAAAACCATCGCAAAAAAGCAAAAGCTAGATTAATGAAGGAATTAATAAATGACTCTGAGTATTTTAATCCTGTAGGTACCCAAAAAACACAAGCAGAAATAGCCATAATACAAGATTGAGATTTTAGGTGCTATAACGATTGCAAAATAGTGACTCTTAAGGGCTTTGAAAACTGGGGGAGTTTTATAGCATTGGAGCTGGGACGGGACTACACAGGTAGATGTCTTAGGTTTGGTTCCCTATAAGATATAGCCTGAGTCAACGATGAAAGCCTTTAGATGAAAGGTTCAAACTCAGGACAGAGGGTGAATAAAAAGGAAAATGACACAAGAGTAGATATGTGAGCTTGGATTTTAAAAATATCTCGTTGAGTTCTACTATTCTCTAGAGTAGAATAATCTGGAAAGAACATCGCTCGTACTCCAATAAGAAAAGCTAAATAAACTAAAAGATCGTAATTCTTTTTTAACCCATCAGAGAGCTAAAATGACAAGGAGGTGGGGACTGGTGGCTCACACTTGTAATCTCAGCACTTTGGGAGGCCGAGGAGGGAAGATCACTTGAAGTCAGGAGTTCAAGACCAGCCTGGCCAACATGGTGAAACCCTGTCTCTACTAAAAATACAAAAATCAGCCAGGCATGGGCATATGCCTGTAATCCCAGCTACTCAAGAGGCTGAGACAGGGGAATCGTTTGAACCCAGGAGGCGGAGGTTGCAGTGAGCCAAGACTGCACCACTGCACTCCAGCCTGGGCGACATAGTGAGTCTCCAGCTCAAAAACTAACAATAACAATAAAATGACAAGGAAATCAAGTAGCCTAAAATCTAAGGAAAGACAGGCTTCCCTAAGGAGAGATGAGTTACTGATGGCAGAATATTGGAGGAAAAGAGGCAGCTGCCATACAAGCAGGCAAAAACATTCAACTAAAATTTTTAATGATTTGGTAAAAGCCAACTGTGGCTACCATGAAGCCACAGACTAAAAAGGAACTCACACTCACTCACAGGCTCATCTCCATGAAACTTCACTGGATACTCACAAGAAGTATTGAGGGCAGAGCAGGAGAAAGCCTCCCTCAGATGTGCAAGTGTGGAGAAACAGGAGTGGCGACCTCTCCTTTGGGAAATGAATGTGGGAAAATGTTGCAAACTGGGAAATGAATAAAGCTCTCCCTTGAACTTTGTCCTTTATAAAACAAAAGTCCTAAGCCTTTGGCAGAAAGGCAGCAAACCCTGTCATCACTCAGCTTCCACCCTAAGGATAAGGAAACATTACAGAAATCTTGAAGCTGAAAGTAACCATAGCAACAGCAAGCCCCAGATGCAGCTCATTCAGGACTGCTTTGACTTGATGCAGTCACACATTAATACCTACTTGAAAAGGCATTACTAGGCACTGAGCATTCCAAATTTGAAACTCTGAAGACATGCCCATTACAGAATTTCTGATTTCAGATTTTTAAATTTTGGATCTCAGCCAGTAAGTATAATGCAAATATTCAAAAATCTGAAAAACCAAATCCACAATCTGAAACACTTCTGGTCCCAATAATTTCAGACAAGAAGCATTCAACTTGCATTTAACCCAATCTCTACTGTTCTACACACGATGTATAGCATTGAATAAAAACTTATGAGACATGAAATTTTTTTTAAATACAAAAAACAAGCCTCTGACGAAGACAAACCAATCAACAGAATGAGACTCAATTGATCTAGATGTTTGAGCCATTAGACAGAGAATTTTAAATAACTTTCATTAATATGTTTAAGAATCTGCGCCAGGTACCTGTAATCCCAGCATTTTGGGAAGCTAAGGCAGACAGATCACTTGAGGCCAGGAGTTCAAGACCAGCCTAGCCAACATGGTAAAACCCTGTCTCTACTAAAAATACAAAAAATTAGCTGGGCATGGTAGCACATGCCTGTAGTCCCAGCTACTCAGAAGGTCAAGGCAGGAGAATCACCTGAACCCAGGAGGTGGAGGTTGTAGTGAGAAAGGATTGTACCACTATACTCCAGAATGAGACTCTGTCTCAAGAAAAGGAAAGAAAGAAGAGGACAGGAGAGGAAACTGAGGAAAAGGTAGAAATGAACAGATGGAAATTTTAATGGAGATAGAAACTATAGAAAAGAGTGAGATAAAAATACTAGAAATAAAAAACATTGTAGCAGAGATGGCAAAAGCTTTGGATGGGTTCATCAGTAGATTTGACAAAGTGGAAGAAACAGTCAGTTAATCTGAATATAGGTCAATAGAAATTACCCAAACTGAAACACAGAGAGAATAGAGTATGGAGGGGAAGGATGGGAACATCAGAACAGAACATATAAATACTGTGGGACATCAACAAGTGGTATAACATACTTGTAATTGGAATTTCAGAAAAGAATAGACAGAAAGGGGCAGAAGAACTATTTGAAGAGATCATGGCTAAATTTTTCTTTAAATAATGAAAGAATCAAATCACAGACCTAAACATCTCAGAGAAAACTCAAGCAGGAAACAGAAAAAATAAAAAATAATACGCCTATACCCGTCATATTCAAACCATTGAACAACAGACCAAATAAAGAGAAAACCTTGAAGGTGTCCACAGCAGAAGACAACATAGTTTCAACTTCAGATGCTGCAAAAAAATCCATCCTCACCCAGAATTATATACTCAGCTAAAATATCTTTTAGAAATAAAGGTGAAAAAAAAGATGAAAGAATTTGTTAACAGCAGACCTACCTTAAGATAAACAATTAAAATTATTTAAGCAGAAGGAAAATAATACTAGGCAAAGATTTGGATCTACTAAAAGAAATTTAAAAATTCTAGAAATGATTAAATGAATGTTAATATAAAAGCCTTATTTGTTTATTTACTTTATTTATTTATATATTTTGAGACAAGGTCTTGCTCTCTCATCCAATCACAGCTCACTGCTGTGTCAACCTCCCTGGCTCAAGTGATCCTCCCACCTTAGATCTTCCAAGTAGCTGGAACTACATGTGCACACCACCTTGCTTGGCTAAGTTTTTTATTTTTTATTTTTGTAGAGTTGGGGTCTCCCCATGTTTCTCAATCTGGTCTTAAACTCCTGGTCTCAAGTGATCTTCCCTCCTCAGCCTCCCAAAGGGCTAGGATTACAAGCATGAGTCACTGTGCCCAGTTCCTGTTTTATTTTTTATTTTAGTCATTCTAAATATACTTATCTAAAACTGTACCATTAAATATACTAGCCACTAGCCAAAGGTAGCAATATATAATTTAATTAAAAATTAAAAATAAAAGCTAAAAATTCAGTCCATTGTTACAACTAGCCGCATTTCAAGAGCTCAACAGCCACATGTGGCCAGTGAATACTGTTCTGGACAAAACAGAAAGCTTTATTGCACAGCACTGGCCTAGTAGCAACATATTTTGGGTTTATATAACATAATAAAAAGTAAAAGGTGTGACAACAAAAGCACAAAAGATAGGAGTGAGAATTGAAAGTACACTGTTGTAAGGTTCTTTCAGTAGTCCTGAAGTGGTTTAATATATTTAAAGGTACATGATGGTTAATTAAACATATGTATTATAAACCCTAGGGCAAACATGATAACAACATTAAAAACTGGCATAAGTAATAAGCCCAAAGCAGAGGCAAAATGTAATTTTTAAAAATGCTCAAGTAACCTAAAAGCAAGGAGCAAAAAAAGAGAAAAAAGAAAAAAATACAGATGAAACAAATAGGAAACAACTAGTAAGATAACAGATTTCAGTTCAACTATATAAATAAGACAATATAAATCATCTGAACATACCAGTTGAAACACAGATATTGTCAGATTAGATAAATAAGGACAAATAAGAAAGCTCTCACTACAGTTGTCCCTTGGTATCTGTGTGGCATTGGTTCCAAGACCATTATGGATACCAAAATCTGTGGATGTTTAAATTTTTTATATAAAATGGCTACAGTATTTGCATAAAACCTATGCACACCATCCTGTGTACTGTATAAATCATCTCTAGATTACTTACAATACCTAAAACAATATAAAAGTTATATAAGTCGTTGTTGTACTATATTGTTTTTATTTGTATTGTTATACTGTTCCTTATTTTTTTTTCTAATTTTTTTAATCTTATTAGTTAAATCCATGCATGTGGAACCACAAATACAAAAGGGCAACTGTATACACTGCCTTCAAGAAACCCATTTTATTTTATTTATTTACTTACCTTAAAAACCCCACCCCCTGCTATCCCTCCCCTAGCCTCCCATCTCCTGATAGGCCCTGGTGTGTGATGTTCCCCTCCCTGTGTCCATGTGAAGAAACCCATTTTAAAACAGAACACAGGTAGGATAAAAGTAACAAGATAAGGATGTGAAGTATCTGGAATTCTCATAATTGCCAGTGGGAATGTAAAATAGTACAGTCACTTTGGAAAACAGTTTGGCAATTTCTTGTGAACCTAAACATATATTTATCATATGACCCAGCAATCTCACTCCTATATTTTACTTAAGAGAAATTAAATATCTATGTTTGAAACTGCCTTTGCAAAAATTTTAATAGTTAGAGAAATCTAATCTAACTGATTCTATCTTGTGTCTAACCTCCAAGCTTCCCTTGTTTGTTCCTGAGTGTAGGCCCAGCTAACTATGGGAGGGATTTATGTTAACAGCCCCTTCCCAAAACTAACTCCCTCATTGCTCAGGGACTAAAACTGCCTTTGTAAAACTAACAAATTAGCCATAAGCTTAGAAATATGATTCAGGAGTCAGGTAACTAAAGGTCACAAGATTTGTAATCTTAATTTCTCCTATAGATAACACTACTATTATAAACCCTAAGATTGATGTTTGAGATATTTTCCAGACCCTGCATTCTGATGGACCAGCTGGTACCACCTGGACTGGTAACCCATACCAAGAAACTGGCTCATGTGGTCTTTTGACTACCAGCCAGGAACTGACTCAGCAAAAGGAGATAGCTTCAATCTCCTAGGATTTCATCCCTGCAGCAATAAAGTAGCATTCCCCATTTTCTAGCCTCAAGTGATCCACCTACCTCAGCCTCCCAAGTAGCTGGGACCACAGGCACAAACCACAATGGCTGATTAATGTTTGTATTTTCGTAGAGACGAGGTTTCACCATGTTGCCCAGGCTGGTCTCAAACTCCTAAGCTCAAGCAATTCGCCTGCCTTGGCATCCCAAATTGTTGGGATAACAGGTGTGAGCCACTTTGCCTGGCCGAGCCTATTTTTAACTTGTAATTTTCTAACAAAAAAGAAAAGAGAGAGAGAGAGCACACTAAGATTTTGTGATCCTATTAATTGAATCCATGCATGTGGAACCACAGATACAAAAGGGCAACTGTATACACTGCCTACAAGAAACCCATTTTATTTTATTTTATTTATTTATTATTATGCATGGATTCAACACTGGGATTGTGTTGAATCTACACATCAGTTTGGGGTAAAGTGATAAATTTTAACAAAATTGAGTCTGAGTCTTAAACATGGTATCACTCTATTTTAAAATATCTTCTTTAATTTCTCAGTAATATTCTGTAGTTTTCAGCGTGTAAGTCTTACATGTGTCAGACTTATTTTTCAGTATTTAATAATTTTTTGTTGAAATTGTGCTGTTATTTTAAATTTCAATTCCCAATTGCTTATTGCTAGTAAATAGAAACACCATTTTTTCTGTTAATCTTACATCTTGAAACCTTGCAAAGCTCACTTATTAGTTCTAGTAACTTTTTTGTAGAATCCATCAGATTTTCTACATGACAATCATGTTGTCTGCAAATAAATTCCTTTTTTTTCTTTCAAATCTGGGTGCATTTAATTTCTTTTTCTTATTGCACTGGTTACAACCTCCAGTACAATACTGCACAGAGGGGTGAGAACAGACATCCTTGCCTTGTTCCTAAACGTAGGGGGTAATGCATTAGTATTTCACAATTAATTATGATATTGGCTGTAGTTTTTTTCATAGATGCTTTTTATCCAGTTGAGAAAATCACCTTCTATTCCCTAGTCCTGGTTATTTATTTTTAAATAATTCAGTGGAATCCATGAAACAAACACCCATGAGTAACCTCATTTAGAGAACTGGCTCAACTGCCTATACAATGATTTCTGTGTCTCCTCTGGGCCCTTCTCTCTCAAATTACAGATCCCATTTTAACTGGACTTCTTTATCTGATTATTTTACAGACACTTCACATTTAATATAACAAACTCATTTGGGTCATTTCTTATCCCATAAAGATAAAACTAAATCAGTAAACATGCTCCTTTTTTTTTCCATCTGGCTTTTCATCTGTATTCCTTATTTTTTATTTCACTACTGGTAAAACCTAAAATCACCTATGTCAGGAACGTAAATGCTAGTCTCTGTGACTACTCCCTTAACAGCTACTGAGTTATATAAAATATACTTCTAAATTTCTCTCAGACCTAGCTCATTCCCAGTATGGTTAATAAAAAGATTAAGGGTTTTAGGATTAACCAGATCTAAGTTCAAGTAAGTATGAACTATAAACCTTTAGATAAATTATCTAAGCTCATCTTATTTTTCCATATGTGAAACAAGAATGGTATCTCTATTATAATATTGTTAAAATTTAAATGGGAGTAATATATCTATCACAGTGTCTGCCACATTGTTTAATGAACCTTAATTACAATTCCCTCTCACCAATTCCCATTGTTTATTTAAGCCATTATTATTTACTGTTTGGGACACTGCAATAGTCTTTTTAACAAATCAAATTGATTCCACTTTCCACACTAGGTACCCAGACTATCTGACTGTTTATTACATATCTGCCAGGCATAACAGTATATGCTAGAAACTGAATTGTGAAGACAGTATTCCTTGCCCTCATAAAGTATATAGAGAGGGAGACTAACATTTTAGACAATTAGTCAGTTTTATTGAATGCTACAGATGTAGTGTTATGATTATAATGCATGTATACATTATATACATACTATTAGAGATGTATAAGTCTTGGGAGAGTAGCAAAGGCCAACTTCCCTTGGAGACATTGAAATTTGATGGATGGTCCCATTATAACCTTTAGAATTCTCTATTAAAAGTACCTGGACAAATGCTTTTGAATTATTGCGCGAAAATATAATTTTGACTAGCTAATGCGTTATAGACCGCAATTCTCAAAAGATTCTTTGACAGTCACAAATATAAGACTCTGATCTACAATCTACGAGCAGACTGAAGTCCACAATTTAATATTTATGTGTAGCAGGTAGTATGTACAGCATCTTTTACTCCTAGCAATAAGCTAGCCAGTATTATCCCTATTTTATAGATAAGGAAGTTGAGGCTCAACGATTCCAAAGTCCCACTATTCAGCAGCTGACTCAGTGGTCCCAACCCAGGGGTTTCAGGACGCCAAGCTCTCTTCCACCACGGAGTTGTCTACTACTTTACCTTATTTCCAGAATATTCTAGGGTTTAGTTGCTATAGGTGTCCCACAAATAAATACACGTTAAAATCTTATGCTAAAAGTAGCATTATTATACTATCACCCTCACCACACACATACAACATCCTCCAATTAGGAATGAGAGGCCTTCCACATCTGGTTTCAAGCTTGCACGAAAAATAGTAATTCCAAGCTGTTCATTAAACCCTATTACACCCTGTTTTGCACTCAACGCCACTAATTTCCCACCTCCTCGTCAGGAAGAAAACCCATCTTTTGACCATATTAGTCTCCTAAGTCGGCCTTCCACGTCCCTCTAAGGGCTCCAGCTCCAGGTCCGTCTTCCAAGGCACTCAAGGTTTCTAAACTTAGGGCTTTCAGCCGGGAAACCCAAAGGCACGGGTTCCCGGGTCATTAGAGGCCACAGGACCCCCTTAACTCCTCCCACATCTTCCCCATTCGCCCATCTCCGCTTCGTCTTCTCGGCGTTTGAGCGGGAAAAGCCCCGGCCAGAAATCCCCACCTAGCAGAGGCCCGCGAAAAATCCCAGCGCACCCAGGACCAGCGAGAAGGCGAAGAGTCGATCCGAGAGACTAGAGCGGCGGCGGCGCTCGGCGCACTTGCTGTCGTCACGCCGCCGCCAGGCAGCGCCGGCTCCTCCCACGACGCGGTGGGTCCGGTTTCCGGCGGGAGCGCGGGCCGCTAGACCTAGCGAGGTTGCTGCTTGTGATAGGGGCCTGTGCGCTGGCTCCACTGTCCTCTGCGGCGGTGTCCGGCAGAATGACCCACTTGGAAAATGTGGTGCTTTGTCGCGAGTCTCAAGTGTCCACCTTGCAGTCCTTGTTTGGAGAGGTATTGTAGTTAAACTGTCTTCCAGATACTCGAGACAGACGTTTCCGTAGTCTTGCGATCTGTTCCAATACTTTTTTTCGTATTTGGATTGAGGGCCAAAAGGCCGTTTTTAAGTTGAGATAGGGGTGTTGTGGGGCTGCCTTGCACCTTCACCCACAGTCTCTTCCGATTAAGAGGAGACTGTCCAAGAAGGACCAGCGTGCACTACATGACGTTGCCCAAGATGTGTTTGACACACGCTGCACTTCTGAGAAGTTTGCCCACAGTAGCTGCTAGAAGTTGCTCATTATCTTACCCCAACCCAATGACATTTATATAACAGATGTGTTTTCAGAATGTTATTTATTCAAATGTAAGTTCTCACGTTTCTATGAGGTAGTTGGAGTAAGTCAAGTGTAGAGAGGTGGTTGTTTTCAAGGCCACTAAGGGCCAAAGCAGTGCTTCGGGTTTGAAAATTCACTAGCTTTTCCAGAATTGTGAAAGTTCCGAAGAGGTCTAGTGTAAACTTTTCTCCTTAACTGGTAGTTCACAGGATGCACTACAGAGGATGTTTGTCTTTTCTGAATGAACATAGGTAGGGAGTCCTTTCAATAGGCAGAGGGTAGCATTCACCAATTCAAAATTTAACCTATTTTTGACTATTTGCTGATGGTCTTTGGTGTGCTTTTTGATTCAGATTCATAAATCAGAATTGGAATTAATGAAACTTGGATCTTACCTGCGAAGAAAGTGAATGAGAATTTAAGGTCATACTCATACCCCCAGCTTCTGATTAGCTTTTTTAACTACAGTCATCCGTTGCTGTCACATAATGAGGGCGATACGTCCTGAGAAATGCATCGCTAGGCAATTTCATCGCTATGAATACCATAAAGTGTATTTACACAAACCTAGATGGTGTAGCCTGCTATACACCTAGGGTTGTATGGTGTAGCCCATTCCTCCTAGGCTATAAACCTGTACAACGGTGCTACTATACTGAATACTGTAGGCAGTTGTAACACAGTGATAAGTATGCATCTAAACGTACCTAAACATAGAAAAGGTACAATAAGTTACTTTCATCCAACTGGAAATACTGCATGGTGATTTGAGGTGGCCTGTGAGGCATTAGTGGAAAAGTACTGCCGTCTATCTAAAGGGGCACATTATTTAGGGAAATTAGAGGTCAACAACTGCATCTTCAATTAATTTTCTATTTATAATGCTTTCAATTATAGTTATCTGTATTTTCTTGATTATGTTCTCTGAATTTCATCTCTGGAATGCGGATCATTCCAACCAGAAATACTCCTCCTGAAAAAGAGCATTGGCAAATAGGGATGAGTAGTTTTGACTTAGTGGTGGATCACAGAAAGGTTTTTGACCTTTGCTCCTAATGAAAATTATGTTTAACAATATTAGTATCACTTTTCTGCAAGGTGCTGTGCATGTGGGAAATCCAAAGAACTGTAGCAAAGAACTATAAAAAATTGGTTCGTGTTTCTAAGAATATTCATTTATTTGTACAATAAATAAATATTGAGCACCTTTTCTGTGTCAGACGCTAGCTTACTGCATTTTATGCTAGCGAGATTTATAAAGGTGAAAGGTTAAATAACAGTGGAACAGTTCAACATAATTCTAGGTAACAAATAGAAAAGATGTTTTAAGGTATTGTTAGACAACAAAAATGTAATGGATAGCAGAGATGCTCAGCAACACGCATTTAATTCTAGGGAGAGAATTTGTTGTTTGTTTTTTGCGACAGGGTCTGACTGTCTTTCCCATGCTGGAATGTAGTGGCATGATCTTGGCTCACTGCAGCCTCTGCCTCCTGGGCTCAAGTGATCCTCCCACTTCAGCCTCCAAGTAGCCAGGACCACAGATGTGTGCCTCCAAGCCTGGCTATTTCTGTATTTTTTGTAGAGATAGGGTTTCACTGCATTTCCCAAGTGAACTCCTAAACTCAAGTGATCTACCTGCCTTGGCTTCCCAAAGTGCCAGGATCACAGGCATGAGCCACCACACCCTCCTAAGACAGAATTTTTGAGCCAGTTTATTTATAAGATTGTTACATATAAACTTTAGAAAAGGACTCAGGTATTATAATACCTATCCATTTCCAGTACATTTTTAGTCTGTTTTTAGCAGTTGAGCTGTTTTTGCCATAGCTGTATGCCATTTAGAAAGTCTTTTTCCTGCATAAATCTGAGTTCCTGATTTGTTTTGTAAAAAATATTTAACTTAGTGACTGGAATGTAATAAATGTTTGTTACTGTTGCTGTAATCAATGATAGAGACTCAACTTTCTCATGGAAATTGCATAATCTCATTTTCTTGTAATTATTTAAAAAATATATTATTAAAAAATAGGCCGGGCGCAGCAGCTTATGCTTGTAATCCCAGCACTTAGGGAGGCCAAGGCAGACGGATCATGAGGTTAGGAGTTCGAGACCAGCCTGACCAACATGGTGAAACCCTGTCTCTACTAAAAATACAAAAATTAGCTGGGTGTGGTGGTGTGTGCCTGTAATCCCAGCTACTCAGAAGGCTGAGGCAGGAGAATCGCTTGAACCTGGGAGGCGGACGTTGCAGTGAGCCGAGATCATGCAACTGCACTCTAGCCTGGGTGACAGAGCAAGACTCTGTCTCAAAAAAAAAAAAAGTATTATTAAAAAATAATCTAATTTTCTTGTAATTATTTAAAAACTGTGGACTATAATTTCCTCCAAAGTAGATAATGTCTTTTACTGATATGTGTTCTCTTCAGTACCTCATGGTTTTCACATTCGGTAGGTATCTAATGAAAGTGTTCACTGAAGGAATGAAGTGTAAGTATTCGTAGTGTTGATTAGACCAGAGAAACCTTTGACAATATTTACTTTTCTCTGGGCTGCAAACTGAATGTACTGCAGGAAGGTCTTGCAAATATATATTTTAAAATAAATGCTCTACAGATTTTGTTAGTGTTTTATGTGATCTACTGTATGCATTTATGCCAGCATCAGTGAGTATGCATTGTTCAGAATGAGTCTGTAAGTTTTCCTAAGAATGAGGACCTTGAAATTCCTTTTAACCTTTAGATTATATATACTTACTTTCATAGCATTAAAATGTATAGTGAAGTTGTAGCCTCGCAGGAGATTAGATTCTTTAAGAAGGAGTAATATCAAAATGGATTATGAACAAAATTATTCTTAAAAATTCCTTAAGTCTCCTATAAAGTTGAAAGTACAAGTTGGTATATGTAAACCTGTACAATAATAAAAATATAAATATATAGTACATTATAAAATATGCCAAATATAATGTTACAGAAATTTTAATTTCATAACAAAGTGCTTAGAGTTGAATTCAAGTAAGTTCAAAGTGTGTTGACGCATCCACAATATGCTCACTGTTAGGAATTTGGATTTAATATTTTACTTTTCCACATACAACTTTGAACAACTTGATAAGTGTTTATTTTCTATTTTGTACATGCAGCCTCATATTTGTCTTTGTCTTTTCTCCCCTTAGAGACATCATTTCAGCTTTCCATCTATTTTTATTTATGGACATACTGCCAGTGGAAAGACCTATGTAACACAAACTTTGTTGAAAACTTTAGAGGTAAGAATAAAAATATTAAATATTTCTTTGCCATTCTTTAATGTATTGCTACTGTAATTCTGAATCTCCACAAATAAAAAATTAAACATATGGCCTTTACATTGTTCTTTTTCCTGTATTATCTCTCTCTATGAATGATCCACTGTCATCGACACAGTTGTCCAAACTTGCATTTTCTTAACTTTTTCCTCATCTTCCCTCATTCAGTAAATCACATCAATAAACTTGGTCTGTTGCTTCACATTTTTAAAATCATGTCTCCATCTACCTTTAATCCTAGCCATTGGTGCTAGGATTTTCATTTACCATTGTTTTTTTCCATGTATTTCTGTAAGCCTCTTATTTGCAATCTTCACCGAGTAGCTAGCCCATGCAAATCTTACTTAAACTCTTCAGGACAGTGTTGAAGTAATTTGCCCAATGTATAAGACCTTTCATGAGCTGAATTTATCTTTCATAACACAGTAATTAAGAGTTTGGACTGTGGAGTCTAGCAGACTCATGTTGCTTTTTGGATTCACCAGTTAGTGGTTTCTCCATCTGCAAAGTTGGCTCATAGTGACAACATTTGGGATTGTTACGAGAATTAAATGTTAGTACATGAAAAGTGCCTTCTGTAGTACATAGCGCGTAGTAACACTCAATAAAAGTTAGCTGCTATTACTGATGACTATTGCCATACTGCCTTTCAAATCCTAAACCAGAGATGGGCAGTCTTTTTCTTAAGGGCCAGATAACCAACATTTTTTGCTTGTGGACCATGTAGTTTCTGTCTCACCTACTTAATTCTGCTGTATTGTAAAAGCAGCCATGGACATTCTCTATGTGAATGGACAAGACTGTGTTTCAAAGCAACATTATGTACAGAAACAGGCGGCTAGTCCACAGGCTTTGGTTTGCTAACCCCATCCTTTTCTAGCTCTGAGAAGGCATATTTAGGATGGCATACTGAACTGTGTACAGTTCCTGCTCTCTTACTTTCAAGCCATGGCAGATGCTGCTCCCTGACTTGGAATGACTTTCCTTTACCCACTTGCTCTTCCTGTTGCTTGGCAAATGCTTATTTATTTTGCCAGGTTTTCTTCTACTTATACTCTACAGGTCTTTTCTGATCCTCTAAGCTATATTAGATGCACCCCTGTTTTGCAGCCTTAGCACCCTGTGCTTAATTCTTTCATAATATTTAGCTCTCTCAGCTATGATTTTGTGTTTGTGTTTCCCTGGCTTTAGCCTGTGAGTTTCTTGAAATTATCCCCGGTACCAAGCACAGTGCTTAGCATGTATTAACTTGTGGATTTCAGCTTTTGATCCCAAAGATAAGCTGTGCATTTTAGAAACACACATGCTTGGGCTATATACTAGACTTCAGAATCTGAGTGTACAAGATCCTGGTTCAGGCATTTGCATTTTAGAACCCCCTGAATGAAGTGCCCCCAAAATAAATGTTGAATAAAAGCAAGAAAACCCAATAAGGAAGTTCCATATTTAAGGACTGTATTCCATTTTTTTCACATTGTAATTTCTGCTGCCACTTAATCAGTGTAATATATAATTGTCACTGCTTCTGATACAGGGACCCAGACAGGCACTTAGAATATGCTGCCTTTAAAGGTCATGGATAGCACAAATGCCATAAGCAAGACACTATTCATAACAGAGATGTTGTAGACTCTTGTACGTAAAGGAGTGAGAGTGAAACGAGTTAGCAAATGCTGGTGAACCTGTCCCCAAGTAAGTTTAATGTGGCTTTAGTGACACTGTTACTCAGAGAAAGAAAAGCCTCCTTATTGGATAAAGTTTATAAAATCACTAAAAATAGTTACAAATTCCATTATTTATGCCAAATGCCTCAAATTATCTTCCTCTGAATGATCAGTACTGCTTTTATGATCTTATTTTGAGGATAGATTGTATTTGTGAGCAAGTCTTGTTTGCTTCTTTATTACTTCTGGAGTTACCTCATTTTGGTATTTTAATAGTTCTTTAAATGAAGAGCCAGTTCTTTTTTATTTTTATTTTTTCCGAAATGGGGTCTTGCTGTATTGCCCAGGTTGGAGTGCAGTGGTATGATCATAGCTCACTGCAGCCATAAATTCCTGGGCTCAAGTTCAGCCATGAATTCCTGGCTACTTCAGCGTCCCAAGTAGTTGGGACTGTAGATGTGCTCCACCAGGCCTGTCTAATTGTTTTTATATTTTTAGAGACGGGGTCTCACTATGTTTCCCTGGCTGATCTTTAACTCCTGGGGTCAAATGATCCTCCCACCTTGGCCTCCTAAAGCACTGCGATTACAGCCATGAGCCATATGCCTAGCCAAGAGCTAGTTCTTACAGTCCTCATAAAAGGATTACTATGGTTTCAAACTCTTAAAATTCTTTTTTTTTGACTTAGGTTTATTCAAGGATATTAAAGTTATAAATGTGAAATTTCTAAGAATTTTAACATTCAAATATATTTGGATTTCCTTCTTTCTTTTTTTTTTTTTTTTTTTTTTGTAGAAACAGGGTCTCACTATATTGCCCAGGCTGGTCTTGAACTCCTGACCTCAAAGCCTTAGGATTACAAATGTGAGCCACTATGACTGGCTGATTTCTATATAAGAATTCTTTATAGGAAAATACAAGTTTGCTTTGAATTTCTGTAAGGAAGAAATGGCAAACTGAAAGAAATAATTGAAGTGAGTTTAATGAAGGGAGTATTTTTAAAAGGTTGAGGAAATTTTATAGTAATCATTAAGGGATGATGGTACACCAGGGCTTTCACCACCTCCAGGCCTGAAGGGATCATAGAAAGGTGCTGTTACTGGAACCCAGCAAGAGGTACAGCCTTAGAAGAGGGGCTGTCCAACTTGATCTTTGGTAGAAGAGTATCCACTGCCAAGCTAGGGCCGCTGAGGGGTCATGGTGGGAGTCAAGGAAATCAATATCCAAGCTTCTCTCCTACCATTTTCCCTTAGCCTCCTGCTGGTTCTTTTCCATTGGCTTCTCCATCCAGAGCCAGAAAATAAGAGAGTCCAGGTGATACAATCTGTGGCCATCAGACTCTTGGGGCGTGGGGTGGGTTTGGTGGGATATAGATTTAGAAAGACAAATGGAGAATATCCAGCAGACCCATTACTGGGTCTCTGCGTTTTCTTCTTTACTTACACTGTTTTGGTTCTTGTTTTCAGCTCCCACATGTCTTTGTGAATTGTGTTGAATGCTTTACCTTAAGGCTGCTTTTGGAACAAATTTTAAACAAATTGAATCATCTTAGTTCTTCAGAGGATGGATATTCTACCGAAATAACCTGTGAAACATTTAATGACTTTGTTCGCTTGTTTAAACAAGTAACCAAAGCTGAAAATCTCAAGGATCAGACTGTATATATTGTAAGTAATTTCATTTGATTAGATCGTCTCTTATATGAAAATGATCATTTATTAGATCAGTTTTCATATATTTGAGTCCCGTTATGTACAGTGCTCTGTGCAAGGCACTTTTGGTATACAGAAATGTGTTAAGCATATTCCTTGTCCAAGGGAAGCTTCATTTAATAGAAAAGGTATGACACATACATATGACTACATGCAGAATGTGGTAAGTGATTGTCACCAGATGCAAAGTATTGACTGTGTGTATCCAATATAGCTTCATGAGGTATTAACATTTGAAGTAGACCTAAATGAATCAGAGTATTCTAGGAAGAAACTGAAGTAGAGGAATTTCAGATAGAATTATATAAGTAAGGTCCTGAAGGTAAGAATGGAGGCCAGAGAGTGCCAAATAGTCTAGTTATAGTGGGTTATAAAGTATGAAGAGAGAAGAAGAGGACTGGAAGGTAGGTTGAGGCAAATCATGGAAGGTATAGAAAACTATACTGAAGTACTTTATTCAATTTCTTAGGGAGTTAAAGAAGGTAGTGAAGACTTTAGAGCAACAGATATGCCTGATTATTCTAAAGACATGTTAAAATGATCATCTTTGGAATTAGATAAGAACTGCCCGAGAATGAGTGGTTTATAAAGGAAAGAAGTTAGTTGACTTACAGTTCAGCATGACTGGAGAGGCCTCAGGAAACTTACAATCATGGCAGAAGGCAAAGGGGAGGCAAGGCACCTGCTTCACAAAGCAGGAGGAAGGAGAAGCTCCTTATAAAATCATCAGATCTCATGAGAACTCACTATCACAAGAACAGCATGGGGGAACTGCCCCGTGATTCATTAACCTCCACTTGGTCTCTCCCTTGACAAGTGGGGATTATGGGGATTATGGAGATTACAATTTAAAATGAGATTTGAATTGGGACACAAAGCCTAACCACGTAATTCCACCCTTTGTCCCTCCTAAATCTCATGGGCATTTCACATTTCAAGACCCATCATGCTTTCTCAATAGTCTGCCAGTCTTAACTCATTCCAGCATTAGCCCAAAAGTCCAACTCCAGAGTCTTATCTGAGGTAAGGCAAGTCCCTTCCACCTATGAGACTGTGACATCAAAAGCAAGTTAGTTACTTCCTTGATAATATGGGGATATAGGCAATGGGTAAATTCAGCCTTTTCAAATGGGAGAAATTGACCAAAACAAAGGAGCTGTAGGCCCCATGAAAGTCTGAAATCCAGTAGGGCAGCCATTAAACTTCAAAGTTCCAAAATGATCTCTTTTGACTCTATGCCTCACATCCAGGACATGCCGATTCAAGAGTGGGCTCCTATGGCCTCGTGCAGCTCCATCCCTGTGGCTTTGCAGGGTACAGTACCCTCCTCACAGGCTCAGGTTGAATATCTCTGGCTTTTCCATGCACACAGTACAAGCTGTTGGATCTACCATTCTGGGATCTGGAGGATGGTGGCCCTCTTCTCATAGCTCCACTAGGCAGTGCCCCAGGGGGGAACTCTGTGTAGGGGGTCCAACCCCACTTTTCTCTTCTGCATTGCCCTAGCAGAAGTTCTCCATGAGGGCCCTGCCCCTACAGCCAACTTTTTCCTGGACATCCAGGCATTTCCATACATCCTCTGAAATCTAGGCAGAGGTTCCCAAACGTTAATTGATTTCTGTGCTCCTGCAGGACCACCATATGTAAGCCACCAAGGCTTAGGGCTTGCACCCTTTGAAGCAATGGCCTGAGCTATACAATGGCCCCTTTTATCCATGAGTAGGGATGTAGGGCACCAAGTTCTGAGACTGCGCAAAGCAGCTAGACCCTGGCCCATGAAACCAGTTTTTCCTCCTAGGCCTCTGGGCCTGTGATGGGATGGACTGTCATGTGAAGACCTCTACATACCTTGGAGACATTTTCCCTATTGTCTTGGCTGTTAACATTTGGCAGCTCCTCGTTACTTATGCGTATTTCTGCAGCTGGCTTGAATTTCTCCCCAGAAAATGGGTTTTTCTTTTCTAACTCATGGTCAGACCACAAATTTTCTAAAGTTTTCTGCTCTGCTTCACTTTAAAATATGTTACAGTTTCAGATAATCTCTTTGTGAATGCGTATGACTGAATGCTCTCAGAATCAGCCCGATCACCTCTTGAATGCTTTGCTGCTTAGAAATTTCTTCCACTAGATACCCTAAATCATCTTTTTCAAGTTCAAAGTTTCACAGATCTCTAGGGCAGGGGCAAAATGCCACCCTTCTCTTTGCTAAAGCATACCAAGAGTCACTTGATTCCCTGTTCCCAAGAAGTTTCTCATCTCCATCTGAGACCACCTCATTCGGAACTTCATTGTCCCTATCACTGTCAACATTTTGGTCATGGTCATTCAACAAGTCTCTGGGAAGTTGCAAACTTCCCCATATCTTCCTGTCTTCTGAGCCCTCCAAACTCTTCCAACCTCTGCCTGTTACCCAGTTCCAAAGTCACTTTCACATTTTCCACTCTTTATAGCAGCACCCAACTACCTTGGTACCAATTTACTGTATTAGCCCATTTTCATACTGCTATAAAGAACTTTCCAAAACTGGGTAATTTATAGAGGAAAGAAGTTTAATTGACTCACAGTTCAGCATGGCTGGGGAGACCTCGTTGAACTTACGATTATGGTGGAAAGCAAAGGCAAAGCAAGCACTTTCTTCACAAGGTGGTTGGAAGATAAGTGCCGAGCAAAGGGAGAAGAGCTCCTTATAAAACCATCTTGTGAGAACTCACCTACTATCATGAAAACAGCATGGGGAAGCCACCCCCATATTTGAATGACCTCTAGTTGGTCTCTCCCTTGACACAGGATTATGGGGATTACGGAGATCACCATTCAACATGAGATTTCGGTGGCGCCACAAAGCCTAACCATATCATTTTGCTAGCCTATAAATTGAGACACTATTAGAATACCTTAGTGTAAATTAAGAAAAGTATTTGGATCTGAATTAGAGTTTCTGCTTCTCTTAATATTAGTCTGATAATTGCTTTTAAAAAGGAGTATTCATTAGAATATCATAAGATCATTACAATGGGTTAACTTAATCACATTCGAATAATTAACTATTTTACTGCTTTAGCTTTGTGTTTTGCATTAAAATGGGCAGAAAAAATTGATGAATGTATTTAAATTAATCTGTTCTGGATTAGAGAATTATTTAAATGGAGATTGATGGGTAATTTTATAATCAAAATGCATGGTGAATGCATATCTTTATAGCAGTAAATAATTTTAGTTTTTTTGTCTAAACTAAGAATAAAATATCTTAGGTATGATTTTTCTCATACATTGTTTTAATAAAACAGATACAAAAATTTGGTTAATTTGGGGAGTTCTTAAATTCTTAATTTAAGTGATTATAATCTACAATAAAACTTACTAATAAAGTATAGGGGAAGATAACAGATTTCTTTAGAGAAAGAGTGATTTTAGTTCTAGGCAGAAAATGTACAAGAGGAGCCTAGAACATCTTGCCATACCAAAAAGCTAGGAAACCATCAATGACTATTAGGGTCATTTAAAAAATAAATGGAAGCCAATTAAAGGAGGTTCCCATTGGCCAAAGATAGGACAATTTGGCCATCAAAAAGAATAATGAATTCAATGAATGGAAGCATATATTAGATACTTTAAAATGCACAAATTCATAACAATACATTAAAAACAAATACTTTAAAGATACAAAATGCCAACTCATTGGTTACCTTGGGAGTATAATTTAGTAGGGCATATAGCAGGCTGAATAATGGCACCTGAAGATAAGATGCCAAGTCCTAATTCTGGAACTTACAAATGTTACTTTATTTGGAAAAAGGGTCTTTGCATGTGTGATCACATGAAGAATCTTCAGATGGGAGATTTACCTGGATTATTTGGGTGGACCTGAGATACAGTCATATGTTTACATAGGAAGGAAGCAGAGGGAAATTGAACTACACCATGCACATAGAGGAGAAGGCCAGGTAACAGAAGCAGCTGGAAGCAGAGTCAGTGGGAAATTTGAGGATGCTGGCCTTGAAGACTGGCATGATGTGGCCACAAGCCAAGAAATGCTGACAATTGCCAGAAGCCAAAAGAGGCTAGGAATGTATTCTCCCCTAGAGGTACTGGAAGGAGTATGGCCCTACTCACACCTTGATTTTGGCTCAGTGAAACTGACTTCTCACTTCTGGTTTCCAGAACTGTAAGAGAATGAATTTTAAGTCTGTTTAAGCCAGCAAGTTTGTGGTAATATTACAGCAACCACAGCAAACTAATATAGACACAAGCTTATTATTCTGAAAATTGGCAAATAAAGGGAAAGATATTTATCCTTCTTGTCATATGTGAACTTTCTGGGTAGCCAAATCATGGATGAGGGAAAGTTCTTTCTATAAAAATGTCCACCTATAAATGCAGAAAGAATGGTAGAGGATTGCAATTTTGCGATCTCTAATGAAAGAGTGATTATAAGCAATTATCATCAAGAGATGCAAAAATCATTGTGTGAAAGGCAGCTGGGGAACTTTATAATGGATGAATCAGGCTAACAATGCCTGAATCTGTGAATCCATCTTAATATCACAAAAAAGAGAGGCAACTAAGTATTGTATGCCTGCTGATATACTGCAGTAAAAAATTTATGGCACTACTTGTGAAGTATTCTTGCCCAAAACTTGAACTTGAGTCTGATCAAACCTCTAGATCTATTGGCTGTTTTACAGTAAATTTCAGGGATACAGATATATGTTTTACGTCATTACAGTGACACAATCAGCCAATCTAAAATACAGAAACTTCTGCCTGACAGATGACCTACTTTCTATAACAAATAAAGAATCAAAGATTGGAGGATCTGTTATAAAAGAAACTTGGAAGACAAGTAAATCACATGTTATAAGTTGCAATATGTGAACCCTTTTGGATCTTGAGTTAAACACACTGAATATAAGAAGAAATGGATAAGACAAGTGAGAAAATTCGAGTACTGTTTATTAGATGATATTAAAGAATATTGTTAATTTTCTAAGATGTGATAATACTGTGGTTATGGTTAAAAAGAGTCCTCATCTCTTAGAGTGGCTTACTACATATTTATGGATGGAATGATATAATGTCTGAGATTTGTTCAAAAATAATCCAACAAAATGGTAGAGGGGGAGGTAAGGTGTGTATAGAAGAAACAAGTTGGCCTTATGTTGATACTAGTATTTGTTGGGATTGGGTGATATGTATATGTGCAGATTCATAGTACTAGTCTCCCTGCTTCTGTGTGTGTTTAAATTTTTCCATAATAAAAACAAACATTAGACTAACTGTTTTAAATAGTGTTTTTTAGGACCTTGATTTCTTTGTTTTAATGGACGGGTTTTTTGTTTTAATGGACATCTTGAAACTTTAAAAAAAAAACACATTTTTTATTATGGAAATTTCAGACACGTTAAGTAAAGAGAATAGTGTTATGTATCCATCACCCAATTTCAATAATTATTAATATGTGGCCAAACTTGTGTCAATTGTACCCCGTTCACTATTACCTGTATCAAATCATGTGGTCCATAATGCTTCACTATATATCTCTAAAATATAGGACCTTTTAAAAAACTGTAATCCCAATAACATTATCATTACACTGAACAAAAATTGAATCTTTTTTTAACATAATCAGTTATCCAGTTAGTTAGACAGGGTTTATCATACAGTTACAAAGTTGAAGAAAGACAGTTCTACATGACAAAATTCATAATTTTCTTGTTTCTCTTGGATAAGAAAGACCTGTAATTTTTGGTACATGGTAACCATCTATCTTTTATCAAATGGAATAAGAAATGCACACAGTTGTAGATACCTAAGAAAGTGTCATCAGGATACCTTACACCATCTGTTTTTTTTTTTTTTTTTTCTTTGGTAGTGTGCCTTTAAAACAAACCTTTTAAATGTAGCTATTACTCATTTTCTATTTAGACATTTGAGTTAAAACGTATTAGAAGTAGTCTACTTTTTAACTTATTTAATCTATTTCAAATGTCTTTCTACAAATATAAAGAGGATTTTAAAAGTTAATTCAGAAGTTATAGTTTTTCTTTATAACTTGGAAAATTCAAGTTTTGAATTTTGCAGTATATTATGTGAACTTACTGTCTCAGACCATTTCGTGTTGCTATAACAGGGTACCATGGACTGGATAATTTATTTTAAAAAAGACATTTATTTCTCACAGTTCTGGAGTTTAGGAGGTCAAAGGTTTAGGTGCCTGCATCTGGCAAGGGCCTTCTTGCTGCCTTGTCTCATGATGAAAGGAAGAAGTACAAGAGAGGACAAGGGTGAGAGCAAGAGGTGGTAGAGGTTCCTTTTATAACAAAGCCATTCTTTCAATAACTAATGCACTCCCTTGATAACAGTATTAATTCATTCATGAGGGCAGAGCCCTCATGACGTAATCATCTTTTATGTGGCTCCACCTCCCAGTACTGCTGCCCTGGGAATTAAGTTCCAACACATGAACTTTAGGGGACATAGTCAAATCATGTCATTTTGTAAAGCGTTTAAAAATACATTTTTTTTTTTTTAAGGTTCTAGATAAAGCAGAGTATCTAAGAGATATGGAAGCAAATCTTTTGCCTGGATTTCTTAGATTACAGGAATTGGTAAGTAATGTGAGAGAGTGGTTTTTCCCCACAACTTAATCAACAGATCGTGTTGTGAATTTTTTTCATTTTGCTATTTGATAGGTGAGAATTAACATTTTAATGTAATTTTAATTCAGATTTCTCTGTTATGAGTAAACCTCAGTATTTTTTTCATACTAAAAGCAGTTGATTTGATAGCATTTATTCTTCAATTATTTTAGCTTTTTCTCTCTAATTATGAAGTGATTGCTTTCTATTAAAAGATTTTAGGTGTTGCTAGAATAAGTGCTGGAGGGCCAGACTTTAAAATCTCACAAGAATTTTACAATTTTCTTCGCATTTCAAAATAAGAATAATCTAAAGAATGGCATGGCTATTCTGGATCATCTGGATTTCTATCTTATGACCACTCACTGTCAGAGTTTACCTTTGTATTTCAGTTTACTCTTGTGTTGGTTCCACATAGTACAGTAAGTCCTCATGTAACATCTCGGTAGATTCTTGGGAAATACAACTTTAAGTGAAACAGCTTACAGCAGGTCCTCCATACCTTCAGGATCAGTTCATTTTAACATTGTTGAGGAAAAAAACTGGTTTTATTATATGTTACACTTAAAGTCACAGTTTCCAAGAACCTATCAACAACATTAAGTGAGGGCTTACGAATTAGTACTACTGTGATTGTCATGGCCCAGTAAAAAAAAACACAGGAGTGGACTTACTAGGCATTTGTATCAGGTGAAAGCCAAATTGTATCACAGATAAAACAGGGTTTTATAATAGTTTGAATAAAGAAAATTGGTGAGGGAAATAGCTTGGTGGTTTCCAGGTAGGACCGTATTCACCATATTCACAAAGATTTAGTTTGAACAAAACAATACTGTTCAATATATTCAGTTAATATTAATTTAAATTTTACTGGTTTTATAGTTTGTATTTATAAATTTATTTTGGTTTTATAATTTTATAAGTGCTTTGAGCCTAAGCAGTTTATATTTACCTACTTTTATGTTTGTATGTTTTAAAATATTAAGTAAAATCATAATACTTAGGGAGGGGAGGAGTGCTCAAAACATTTCTGCCTTTTAAAGTTAAATATATTGCTCAAATTTGAGAATCTGCTAGAAGCTTAAAGAGGCCACTGAAATCATTGTGTGCCTAAGGCCAACTCCTGAAGTTTACTTTTAGTAATAGTTGAGAGGGGGAAGTATAGAGAGGACAGGAAAATAAGTGTAGCTATTGGTGGCCTATTCTGGAAGTTAACCTCACACAGTCTAGCTTTTCTTGGTATTATGAGGTTTGTTCTTGGGTTCTTGCTGAGTTTAAAAAGAAGAAACTGAGGCCAACACAAGAAGATCCAATGTGAAGGAATTTATTCAGGCTCCCAGGCGAGGTTCTGCAGTTCGACAGGAGGGGCGGGAGAAGTCACACAGACTCTTCTCAGACGTGGGGTTTTATAGGGGGTGAAGGAGCTCGATTGGTTGTGGGAGAGCAAGACTACTATTGGGTAAGGTTACAAGCCTTTGTTTGCATACAAGACTTGGCTGCTATTGGTTAGAATTACTCAGCTGCTATTGGCTAGAAAGACTTGGCTGCTATTGGCTAGAAAGACTCAGTTGCTATTGGCTAGAAAGAAAGACTCGGCTGCTATTGGCTAGAATCACAAGACCCCACTTGCATACTGGGTTCTTTAAGGGAAAGCCAGGCTGTGCGAGAAGGGGAAAAGGGAACATGCCTGAGCATGTCTGAGCTTTTGGACAAAAGAGAGGAGGGTGTGCGTCCGAGCTCCCAGCGAGGCAACCGGCCTTAAAGGTATCATTAACTCTTGACATTTTATTACTGAGACTCAAGGCCTGTCTTTTTTGAGTAGAAATCTCCTATATCCTTTCCTTTTATTTGTTGCATTTGTGTTTGCGGTGTTTGCATACTCTCATCCACTATTTCCCATTGCTTTGCTCTAGAACTCACCATCTGGTATTCAGAATGCGTTATTGTCTTCTTGCCTTTTCAGTGTATATCGCCCTATTTTTTTCCTCCTTATACCCAGTAATGGTGATCATCCATCCCTTCACAACAATTAGGACTTTTTACCATTTTTTAGTTTCAATTATAGAAGCTCTTTGAAGAAAATTTAAAGACTTAGAGTAATTTCAGCTGAACTGGAAAAGAGATTTGTTTTGACATTTCTGGAAACATACATGATTTTTAAAAATGTATTTCATTTAAGAAAAATCTGGCAAAAGCATTTCTCTTGTTTTATATATTAAGTATCTAAGTGAAAGGAAATTTAAAATATGATGGATATCATATATGCTGAAAGTACTTATCAGATGAAAAGATGAGAACATTACCAATTTAAAATCCTTTCAGCTTGATAAATATCCTCTTTTTTTAAACTTCTGAATATATTTAACTGGTTTTATAAAATGCTTTTAGATAATCATATTTTTATAGCAAAAACAACTTGATAATTTGTTATCAGGATTGTGATTAGGGCATACTGTTTTACCCCATAGAAATAAATTCAGAAATTCTTAAAAAATCAGACCCAATGGGATGGCTAATGCCTGTAATCCCAGCACTTTGAGAGGCTAAGGCAGGAGGATCGCTTGAGTCCAGGAGTTCAAGACCAGCCTGGGTAACATACGGAGACACTGTCTTTACAAAAGTTACAGAATTTAGCCGGGCATGGTAACACATGTTCCAGCTACTCGAGAGGTGTGGGACGATCACTTATGCCTGGGGAGGTTGAAGCCACAGTGAGCTGTTATACTACTGCACTCCAGCTTGGGTGACAGAGCCAGGCCTTGTCTCAAAAAAACCAAAAAAACGAATGATTTTATAAGACAAAAAAGCATTTGAAATTAAACATTCTGTCCTCTTTCATAAAGATGCTAGATATTCAATGAAAGTAAGAATTTATTGTACTCAGCTATCTTTGTTAATCAAAGTAATGTTTTTCTAAATAATGAAAGTTGGTGTATAAGATTAGGATACACAAGTTAGGAATCAATAAATAGTTAATCACTATAACAGTATAGAATATTTACATATGAGATTGGGTCCAAAGAATACTTGTAGACCAAAACAGCTGTCATATCTGCTTTGTCAGCTTTGGAAATGTCAAAAAGAATATGAGAAAAATTTCAATGAATTCTCACTAGCAATGCATAGAGTATTTGTGTCCACTCTGTAGAAGGATAACAGACACATTGAGCTTATTCCCTTAATGTTCTTCTTTGGTATATTAATTGTAATTTCTAAATATACTTCAGAGGCCATCTGCTTTACACTGGTGTTTTAGATACTAATAACTCATAGTTGTTAGTGTTTTTAATGTATCTTCAACATCAGTTTTACTCAATTTGTGTAAAAATAATCTTTAAAAAAGCTTTAAACTTTCTTTTTATATTATGTTATATATTAGGGAATATCTGTTTTGGCATATGGCAACTCCATATTTTGTTTTCTCTGGTTATAGTAGCCATTTTAACGATGGGAAATGCTAAGTTTTGTATTTTATTGTTTATTGATTGAAAGCTTATGATTTTTTTGAAAATTTCCATAAGAGAGTTAAGTATTCAAGTAAATATATTCTTAATTTCTATAAGTTCTTATGTGACTATTCTGGCACTCATGGGTAACTGAAATGTCAATTAACCTATAAGTGTGTGACAGTTTGCAAATGGATGAGCTCCTTGATTAGGTTTTCTAAATATGGTTTATTAATATGCAAATAATTTGTTATAGGTTAGAACTGTGGGGGATTTATTTTAAAGAAAACCCAAAAGGAAGTACTGCTCTGATTAAGATTTTTAAATGCAAAGTTACTTTTATTTCTTTCTTTTACAGGCTGACAGAAATGTGACTGTTATCTTTCTCAGTGAAATTGTTTGGGAAAAGTTTCGTCCAAATACTGGATGCTTTGAGCCATTTGTCTTGTATTTCCCTGATTACAGCATAGGTAAACCTTAAAACATTGTTCTGGCAAACGATATGCAGTAGAATAGTTTTTGTTGTTTGAAAGATTAAACTAGCATATTCAAATGGAATACTTTGATATCTTAAACTGCTAAGGTTTGCTGCCAGTCTCAAATAAGATGTTTGTAGTTCTGCACTTACAAAATTTTTATTTTGGAACTGTGGGAGGTTATTGTATAATTACTAATTTCTTTTGGATGAGAAGCTCTCATATTTATGCCAATGTATCTTCATTTTTTTTAGTCAGTACATTAAGATGTACCTATATTGTGATTATGACATCTGTACAAATAATCAGACTAGACTGGTAAAGCATATTAACAGTGTGTTGAAATCTTCATTTACCATATACTTGGGTTTACTATAATGTTGGACTTGCATCTTTCGATTTCATAAATCTCATTTTTCTTTACTGTAATTCATATGATACCAATTACCAGCCTTTGTGTGTCTTATTTTCTTGGGGGTTGTATTTAATCTTGAATTTCATAGATCCTGATGGTTTTGGCTTTTGGAAGAACACAATAACTTTTTGTGTTGCTGAATAGCTTTATGGATTAACAGTGGGGTGTCATACAGAGATGATACTTGTGATTCAGAGATTATAACTGTGAAGCATAAGGTGGTTAGCAGGCTATAAAAAAATAGCATTCCATGACCTTGACCTCATTAACACTATTCCTCTGAACTAATCAACTATAAACATACATTGTTAAGATTAGCACATTTTTGCCTGTTTTCACCAGAACAGCAGTCAAATAACACCTCCTGTCTTAGCTAATTAGCTGAGATATTTTTAAACAGCAACCCAAAATAGATAAAGGGAGTCCTTATTTTCATTAATTTCTCATCCATGAAAATCCCAAAATAAAAAAAGGAAGGAGGAAAAGTAATAAAAGATTTTATTTAAACAAAAAAACTTTGTACCTATGTCAGCACTGTTCATAGTTCAGTATTTTCATGACCCATTTTACTTTTAAGTACTGAAAAATTTAGAATTTAAGAAAATTATAAAAAATGTTGATTTTGTACATTTTAGTTGAGTTGAATTAATAATGTAACTGTAGAATTTGATTAAAAAATTTAAAAAGTAAAGATACAAAGCAGCATAGGTAGTTTGAGGACAAAAGCAAATAAAGTGATCTTGCTAACTTTAGTGAGTATAGGATAATAGATTTTTGAAAAGTATATAATAATAGAGCCAAGTTAAATTCTGATTATTAAATTTTAGGGCCTTTTACGTATTCAGGTTTTTTAAAGCAAAAACACTGTAGTCAGATAAAAAGCCATTCAGAAGGGGAACATTAATTGGTAAGTTAAAATTATGGCTAAGTGTGGAACCAGGGCAAATAGATTATCTAAGTGGTTAATGTTATTCGGCTGTAATAACTTGAAACATATGTCATTTTCAGGAATATGGTGCCTGATTTTAAGGACAGTACTCATCTTAGCAGTTATAGCTAGGAGCCCAATTTGGAAGTCTTGCTTTCTGGTCTTTACCTCTTGCAGACTATTCATCTTTAGGCAATGGATATTTTTTTTCTTCAGAGAGATTATAATGTACTTGATCAGGTTTTTGGTTTAGTTATTGTGTCAGTTAGGATAGATTAAGTTATGTTCTGATAACAATCTGAAATTTCAGTGACTTAGAGTTTCCTACCTAACCACATTTGTACTGCTGTTGTCTTATATTTTACTTCTATATTTTTTATAAACCATGTAAAATTATATTATAAACCTCAACTATTATTATAAAACTGAAATATTAAATATAATATTTAATATTTTGGCTTTAACAAAAAGACAAGAAAGAAAATAACATTGTTTATTCTGCTAGGAATTTGTTGAGTTCTTAAATCTGTGGGTGTATAGTTTCATCAACTTTGGAAAAATTTCAGACATTATTTCTTCAAATATTTTGTCTGTCTCCCTCCGCACCTTTTCTTCTCTATCTTTTTTAGTGTGGGATTGCATTGTAAGTATGTTAGACCGCTTGATATTGTCCCACTGAAAGACTGTTTATTTAAATTTTATATTTTTTTATGTATGTGTTTTATTTGGGATTGTTTTTTGTATCTATGTCTTTAAGTTCATTGACATTTTTTTACAAGTCTCTAGTAGGCAGCTAATTTCATCCTGTAAAATTTTTCATTACTGATCTCATTATGCTTTTGTTTTCCTTTATATCCTTGAGCATATGAATATATGTATAATAGTTGTTTTAATGTTCTTGTTTACTAATTCAGTTACCTTTTTTGTTTTGAGTTTGTTCCCACCAACTAATTTGTGTCCATCTTGGATATCCATTATACTTCTTCATGTTTCTGGTACTTTTTGATTGAATTCTAGACATTGTGTTTTTTGTTGTGTTTTGGACTTTTTTCTCATTAGCCTTTATAATTACTTACAGATATAGTTGACCCTTTTAAGGCTATTTTTAAGCTTTTTTTGGAGAGCAGATCTAGAGTAGCCTTTATTCCAGGGCTAATTTTAGCTCTACTTCTAAGACATAGTTTTTCTGGAATCTCTACTGAATGCCCTGTGTGTTTAGCATGGTCTCTGCATTCTGACTGGTGGCAACATGAAAAATTCACAGCCCTATATGAATTCTTGGAATTGACATATAGCTCTCCAATAATGGTTTTTCCCAGCAACTAATTCTTGCATGGCTTTATAGGGTTTTACCCTATGCATACACTATTCCTCTGAACTAATCATCTATAAGCATAGATTGGTCTTAAACTAAGACTTGAGGGAACCCCTGTACAGATTTCTGGAGCTCTTTTTTTGGCATAGCTTTCTCCCCTCAGGTACTCTGCCCTACAAATTCTAGCTACCTCAGCTCCCTCTGCTCCCTCTGCTCTGGTCTCTGTCTCCTCAACTCAGTAGGATAAATGAGCTCCTTTTGGAACTCTACCTGCAATACAGTCTTAAAATTGCCTCATTAGAAAGCTTGACTACTGGTAGGACTCACCTTATTTGTTTACCTTTTCTCCGGTATTACGGTCCTTTATTACCATTTGTTTGATATTTGAAAATAGTTGTTTTCTATATTGTGTCCAGTTTTTAATTGATTATTAGAGGAGGATATTTCTGGATACTCTTACTCTCTCTCAACTGGAAGCAAAAGTCTCTCTCCAAGTTAGGAATGGCTTTTCTTTGCACATGAGACTATACTTGGATAATGAAATTTTAAGACCCAAGGAGACCAAGCAGTGGGTTTCTCCTGCCCTTTATTTACTACCTGATGATACACTGTTTTCAGCTTTTCATTATAGATGGGATTTTTTTCATGAAATTGAGTAGTCCTAAACTCTTAGAGCTGGCATGACTTGCTTGTTATAGAATTGTACTCTGAGATTTTTTACTGTAGTCTATAAGCAAGTAGCTGGTTTACTTTTACAGTAACATAGCGAGGGTTCTGATTCTTTTAAGACTTTCATCAGGGCTGAAGTAGGCCAATGGTAACATCTAATCAACTATCTTATGGGATACGGAGGGCTACCTGCAAGAAATATAATAGAGATGTTCAAGGGGCACTTAGAAGTACAGTCTGAGCTGGAGACTCAACTGTTTTCCAAATTTTCTTATCCATTTATTTATAGAATAATTTTTTTTTTTTTTTGCTTACGTATGTTCGTCTCTCTGATCATTTATCTCTTCCCTCCATCTCTCTTTTCTTACATCCATCCAGTTATTTGGTAGGTTTTATAGGTAGATATCTTTGTTCTAAGTTTTATAGTACCTTTTAGAAATTTTCACTATATCAGATATTCCCCCCATGCATACCTAAAAAAACTTAGTGACATTGTATTTAAAGTTTGCTATTAGAATGTAAAAGTATGTGGACTCCAAAGGGAAGTATTGGCTTTTGTTTATTTTTTTTTCAGTAGTTTTGAAATAAAAAAGGAAATTCAGTAACAGTGTCTCATCTAGTATCTCTTCAGGATAATATTCTAAGTATGAAACAAGGCTTTAAATTTTTTTTTTTTTGTCAACTGCTGTAAAATATTCCTTAATAGAGTTGTTTCTAAACATCTGTTTATAAATTTTCATTGATAGTTCATATATATTGTTTGATCTTGTACCTGTATTTAATTGATTGTCAGGCACAAGAGTGGTTAAAATCAAAAGCCAATGGTAAATGGCCTGGTTAAAAATACTAACTTAATGGTTAGTATTTTTAGGGAAATTGACGTGATCAGAATATCCTGGAAGGGTTTTAATCTGTAATTTTTTGCAAAAAACTTGAACACTCTGGAACTAGGTTTAAAGTTCTAGTCATATGCAAAGAGCTCTTAACTGAGAAGTCTGAGGAGACCATTGCACCAAGAAGTCAGAGGATCTTACAATAAGGAATGAATGACTAACTGATTCCTGTATTAAGACTGGGAAATTTTGAATAATAGATGGTTGTTTCTTTTTAAATTTTACTGTGCTTCTAAAATATGATTATTTCCAGCAGGATAAAATAAAAGGTTAGGACTCTTAACGTGATATTTTATAAAGAGTCTGAGATACAATAGCAGAGAAATAAAGATATCAAAGTTGTAGGGAGAAAACTTGTTTTATAAGAGGGGGAATAACAAAGTAAGGACTAGGATCAGGTGATGATTGTTTTAAAAAAATTAATGTATTCTTTTCATTTTACAAAACATGAAGAGCATTTGCTAGTTTGTTGGTAGTTTATGTACTATTCCCTCTTTTTTTCCCTAGTTGATTTACTTAATAGGAAGAAAAATAAACTAGAATCTTCAGTATTTTTTTCCTTGTTCCTGATTTTGCCAGTAATCTGGTTCTTGAGATTTTCTCTAGATGTAATTGTTTTCTACTTGTCTTAAGGAGTATTTAATCGTTGTTGTTTGTTTTTTTTTTTTGAGATGGCGTCTTACTCTGTCACCCAGGCTGGAGTGCAGTGGCGCGATCTCGGCTCACTGCAATCTCCGTCTCTCCCTCCCCGGCTCAAGTGATTCTCCCACCTCAGCCTCCCCAGTAGCTGGGACTACAGGCATGTGCCACCATGCCTGGCTAATTTTTGTATTTTTAGTAGAGACAAGTTTCACCCTATTGGCCAGGCTGGTCTTGAACTCCTGACCTCATTATACGCCCACCTTGGCCTCCCAAAGTGCTGTGATTACAGGCGTGAACCACCATGCCTGGCCTATTTGATATATTTTTTTTAACCTCAGTTTCAAAATTTTCATAACTTTTTCAGAATTATTTTTACTCAAAACACTTCTGACACCAAATGTATTGGGTATTTTTGTTCACCCAACAACAGATTCTTCAGTTCTCTAGATATCAAGTGGGTGTCCTAAAATTCAATTCACTTCTGACACTAACTATCAGAAGTTAGTGACACTAACCCCACAAGTTAAGGGCTTAGTCCTACAAGAATATTAGCACTTTAGACACTAGTCTAAGTCCCAGGTTTCTACCTGTACTCCTGAAAACTGGCTATAAATTGGAGTTTCCCATGACCACCTCTTCAGGTTTAATAATTTGCTAGAATGACTCACAGAACTCAGGAAAACACTCTACTTACTCGATTTATTATAAAGGATACAAATGAGCAGCCAGATGAACAGGTACATAGGGCAAGGACCACTGGGGTCCGAAGCCCAGGAGCTTCTTCCCTGTGGGGCTAGGTCATGCTACCCTTCTAGCATGTGGATATATTTACTATCCTGGAAACTCTCAGAACCTCATCATTTATGATTTTTTTTATGGAGGCGCCATTATATAATCATGATTGAGTAAATCATTGGCCATTGGTGATGAATTCAATCTTTAGCCCTTCTCCTTTTCCCAAGTACAGGAGGTGGGGCCTTGATATGATTTGGCTTTGTGTCCCCACCCAGAACTTATCTTGAATTACAATCCCATAATCCCCACATGTCATGGGAGGGACCTGGTAGAAGGTAACTGAATCATGGGAGTGTTTCCCCCATGCCGTTCTCATACTAGTGAGTTCTCATGAGATCTGTTGGTTTTGTAAGTGTCTGGCATTTCCCCTGCTGGCACTCATTTTGTCTCCTACTGCCCTGTTAAGAGTGCCTTCCGTCATGACTGTAAGGCCTCTCCAGCCATGTGGAACTGTGAGTCAATTAAACCTCTTTTCTTTATAAATTACCCAGTCTTGGGTATTTCTTCATAGCAGTGTATGTGAGAATATAGGCCTGTAATCACACAGTTGATTCCTCTGACAACCAGTACCCATCCTGAAGCTACCTAGGGGCCCACTGTATTAGTCCATTCTCAGACTGCTATAAACATACCTGAGACTGGGTAATTTATAAAGAATTTTTTAAAAATAGAGGTTTAATCGGCTCACATTCTGTAGGTTGTACAGGCTTCTGCTTCTGGGGTGGCCTCAGGAAACTTAAAATCATGGCAGAAGGTGAAGGGGAAGCAAACACATCTTTACATGGCCAGCAGGAGAGAGAGAGCAAAGGGGGAAGTGCTACACACTTTGAAACAACCAAATCTCATGAGAACTCAACACAAGAACGGTAAGGGAGAAGTCTGCCCCATGATTCAATCAACTCCCACCAGACCCCTCCTCCAACACTGAAAATTTCAAATGAGATATGAGTGAGGACATAGAGCCAAACCATGTCACCCATCAAGAAAGGGCTTATTATGAGTATCAAAAGATACTCCATTTATCCTTCTCATTCTTTAAATTATGGGGGTTTTTTGAAGCTGTATGCCAGGAACTGGGGTGAAGATCAAATACGTATTTTTTATTATCTCACAAATCACACTTTTCTAATCTTGTAATAGTTTTATGATTCCTTAGTTATTGCTGGATCTGGGTTTTCTTTTTAACACCTTTGTTATGAAATGCTTGAAGTTATGATTAGGGTGCTGTGTTAATTGTTATAAGTTATTTTGTGTCCTGTGAACAGGAAACCTTCAAAAGATCCTGTCCCATGATCATCCTCCAGAGTATTCAGCTGATTTCTATGCTGCCTACATTAACATTCTTCTTGGAGTTTTCTACACTGTTTGTCGAGATTTGAAAGAGCTCAGACATCTGGTAAATAAACATTTTGCTTCACTATATATGTGTGTGTGTGTGTGTGTGTGTGTGTGTGTGTGTGTGACTGTGTGTGTATGTGTATACATATATGTGTGTGTGTGTATATATATATACATATATTTTTTTTTTTTTCCATGTAGAAATGGTGTGAGATAAGTTAGAAACTGAAATTTTATTCTTGGAATTTGTATATGGCCTCTTGAAGCTAATATACCATAAGAAGAAAAATGTCTGTGGTTTAATACAAACTTTGGTCTGATCAGAAAAATGTCATTCTCAGATCCTCTCATTCTTCCTTTTTTTTCTTTTCTCTAATTGCAGAAAATGCAGAACTCCATTAAACTTAAAATGAGGAATAACAGAAAAGAGATGTAAAAACTTGAACAGTTCACAAGTCTGTTAATGTTTTATAACAGATTTTGTTTAAGTTTTATGTATGCAATGATTGAGTTTCTGGAATCTAGATAGACTTGAGTTTGGTCAGAAGCTTTCATTGTAGGTCTTTCATTAGCCACTGACCCTAAGCTGGTAATCTTTGTATAGAAGGTTCTTTAAAAAGTTTTTAAACAATTAGAATAGCTGTTTATATTTCATAGACAGTTTGGAAAAATGTTGATGTTTAATTTTCCTTTGACCTTTTTCATTTAATATGGGAATGGGAAAGGAAGGAGACAAGAATTTCTGGTTTCTCTTTTAGAAACCTTCAATTAATAATGAAGATCTTATCTCCATATAACAGAAAATAGTAATATATATAAGACTGGAAAACAGTTACTTTCAAAGTAACATATTCTGTCTCTTAGCACAATTTCTTCACTTAACTCTTTTTCTGTTTTTGCCCTGAAAAGTATTACTTAGATTCAGTGTGTGTTTGAGACAGGACATAAAAGGCAATCATTTAAAATTATGCTCACATTTAGTATGTTTTTGAAAGTTTCGGATTTCAGGGCTTCTCTGATTTCTGTGTAGATTTCAGACATCTTCTCAGTTGGGAAAAAAACAGAACAGTTTTTCCAGTTCAAGCTTATCACTAATATTCCTCGAGAAGTTAGATGTCTTAGAAGTTGGATCCTTAGCCAGGACGTCCCTGGCTTCTGAGAGAAATAACAGAAGAGATTTACACAGAGGAAAGGGTCAGGAAAACGCACCTAGGTGAGATGGACTTAGGAGCAAATAATCTTTCTCTCTCTTTCCTGGAAAGTAACTTGCAGTTACCACTCTTTAGTGCTTGAATCCTGTGGGAATCTATGCTGGCAGCCATTTCAAAGTAGATTATAAAGTACAAGAAGGAAAAATTATTTAAGGAAAATATTTATGGGAAAATAAAATATAAAGAGAGAAATATATATTTAAATATGGTATTTTTTAAAGTTCTTTAGGTTTCACTGAGGAATGATTTTATTTAGGGTGAAGTTACAGCTTTTTTTAATATCATATTCATAAATGTGAAGTATAGTTTAAGTTTTATATTACTATTGATAATAATAGAGAAAAGAATCCTTGAACATTAGAGAAAAAAATAGCACAATGTTCTAGTTTCCTCTAGATATAGAACATAGAAGAATAAACATTCATTTTTTTTTCTTCAGATAGATAGTGTTGTTTCAAAGTTTGTAAGTGGCATTTTGCTTGAAAGTTTATTAAATCACTTGAAAAATACTTTTTTCAGGGATCTTTTCTGTGGGTGAGCTTTTAGGAATTGGTATTTCTAAATTTTTCAGAGGCTAGTTCTATAGGTAGCTTAAGGCAGGAGAAAATAAAGTACTACTTTGAATATTCATTTAGGTTTGTTTTCTCTGACAAACCTTATGACATTGCCTTTTTAACTGTTTTTCATAAATTATTAAACATATTTTAGTGTTTCGACCAAAAAGAAAAGCAATACAGTTGTCCCTTGGTATACTTGAGGGATTGGTTCCCATGTATATCAAAATCTGAGCACACTTAAACCCTGTCATCAACTCTGCAGAACCTGAGTGTATAAAAACTTAATCCTCCATATTCATGAGTTTTATATTCCCTGAATACTGTTTTTGATCTGTGTTTGGTTGCAAAAAAATCTGTGTATAAGTGGACCCTCACAGTTTAAACCGTATTGTTCAAGGGTCAGTTGTTTATTTTTATTAGCCAAATTGTTTACCAGTTGCTGTTAACATTATGATACTTTACTGTTGTTAAACTATACTTAGATCTGAAAATCTAAAATTAAGTTAAGAAAGTTTGGCTGAAGTGAATAATTTCTTCTTGATTCTTCTTCTCTATACTTAATATTAGCAGAATTTGGAAGATTTTTCTACTTTAAATAATTGTTTTTTATGAAGTTGAATAGGAAGAAATCATTTTAATGATTTGGTTCTTAGTTCTCTGTTATCTAGTTATATGTTATATGTTATATAGTTACACATTTATATATATCTTTTTTTCTACGCCTCATTGAATTATTTTGATATGAAATACTGGGAACAAACTAATATTGATATATGGAAGCCATATGTTTTTACCAGTTTGCTCAAATTACTTTTCAGTAGAATTCCAGTGTTAATTAATGGAAAACTAGTAAGTAGTTATTATTAGTTAATTAGTCCTCCTCAGACTTTAGAATACATAGAATTTCTAGAGAGATCAGTAAACATAGATTCCTGGATCTTATGCTTAGAGATTCTGATTTAGTATGCCTGAGATGGTATCAAGAACTTCCATTTGTAACAATCTTAGGTAGTGCTGGCAATCGAAATACTTTGAGTCATACGGAACTCTATGATGTTTAATTTATGAGAATGTTCAGACCTTAGAAAGCAACAGTTAATTTTTTGGGCTTGAGGCTTTTCTTTAAATGTTTTATGGTTCTATGCGACATAAATATAACCTAAAAGTACAAATTATGCTTTGTTACTGTAGGGAAGTTCACATTTTTACCCTGCAGGTTTGATAATTTGAATCTATAAAACAAACTAATAAGAGATTAACAGGAAAAAAAGGCATACACATTTATTTTTTAATTTTAATTTATTTTTAAATTTAATTTAATTTTATATTCAGTTCTAGGATGCATGTGCAGGATGTGAAGTTTGTTACATAGGTAAAACGTGTGCCATGGTGGTTTGCTGCACCTATCACCCCTTCACCTAGGTGTTAAGCCCTGCATGCATTAGCTATTGCATGCAAGTTTATTAATATGCATATGGGCACAGGAGCCTTACACAAAGTATGAGCCTCAAAAGGTAGGGGACAGAAAGTGGGGCCAGAGGTTCAAATTTGTATACCATCCTAAGGTTACAGAAGGAAAATGGGCTTGGGCATGGCATAACAGATTACTGGAGGGAGAGAAGAGAAAACACATGGTTAGGGAAGGCAGTCTTGTTGTGCAAATGAAACCTCATAGGTACCAACTTTCAGAGAGAATAGATGGTAGCCTGTTCTAAGTTTCTCTATCAGACCTTCAAAGGTGTCAGACCCTGAAGTCTCTTTCTTGAGAGCTAATCTTTCCTAGATCCAAGGTGGGGGATGATCAGAGAAAGCCTGTTTTCTGCTGTTTACTTATTTCCTCTACAGATGCAAATCTCCCTCACACACACACACATAAACAGCTTTTCAGTGCTATTCTTGTGCTTGCAGCCCTTCTAATTAGCCGTATCAAAATATGCCAAAGAAATATATTTTTGGTGAGACACTCTATTCTCTTTTATCATGTAATTTTGTATATAGAGGCTAATATATTAGGCAGGATTTAGCCAATTAAAGAATATTTTATGTTGTGCTATCATTATTGGTATTTTTGCTGTTTTGTTATTATACTAATTAGCTACAATTACATTTTTTTTTTTTAGAAGCAGGGTCTTGCCATGTTGCCCAGACTGGAGTGCAGTGACTGTTCACAGGTGCAGTCACAGCACACTACAGCCTTCCTCTCCTGGGCCCAAGCAATCCCTCTGCCTGAGCCTCCTGAGTAGCTGGGATTATAGGCGCATGCCACTGCATATAATTACGTTTGACTTGAGCAATTGTTTTAAGTAAAATTTCCTGAATTGTAGAACACATTTTACTTGAAAAATAAATTTCTAATTGTGATTGATCAGTGCTTTATTCTTCTCTTTATATTTCTTTACTTACAGGCAGTACTTAATTTTCCTAAATATTGTGAACCTGTGGTTAAAGGAGAAGGTAACTGTGTAATTTTACTCATTAATATTTATTTTGAGAAAGCTTTTTACAAGATATAAATTACTGAAGTTTTCTTCCCTTTGGGTAGCAAGTGAACGTGATACTCGCAAACTGTGGAGAAATATTGAACCTCATTTGAAGAAAGCCATGCAGACTGTTTATCTCAGGGAAGTATCAAGGTAATTTTCTGTTTTTATGTGTACTGTTTTTATCTTTATTTGGGATATATACTCTCTCAACCTAAATAACAGAGAGAGGGACTCTAAAAGAAAACGATACCTGTTTGAGAATTGGCATTGCAGTTGGCAGGCACGTGCTGTAATAAACTCCGCATCATCAGAGAGGTAAAGGAAAACACTGTTTTTAAAGGAAGAATGAAGAGCATTACATAATTGTTTTGAGATAATTACTCTTGGCAACAAGAATCAATAACAACGATGGCACCAGTTCAGAGCTGGACAAGCAGTTGCTGGGCAGATGTCCTCACTGAGGTATTTTTTGTGTAGGGATCGCGTTAGCCTTTATAAAAGGTTATGGTTTTTTCAGTCTTTTGTAATAGTTCTTTTTATCAGTAATTATACATGAGAACCCTTCCTTCATGGCCTTTCTTGGCTCTGTTTTTTCAGGATTTTTAATCATGTAACTCCATTTTGATTCTGACAACTTTTACATTTTCCCCCTTTAATCAAGATCTTTCTCCAAAAGCATTGCTGATCAGTCATCCTGTAGTTAGGTTTTTATTGTACTTCGGTGCCAGAACAGACCTGTCCTGGGTTGTTGTCTGGTCGTCTGTTGAAAGGAGTGAATGGTGGCTAGGAGTCAGTGTCAGAACCCTTTTAGCCACAAGGGAGGTTTAAGGGAGTGGCTAAGTCTAGCTAGAATCCATTGTTAAGTTTAATTTTGTCTGTTCCATAGGTGTTGGCTGTCATTGCAAAGTGCTGGGTCAGCATTGTTCTGTTAGGAGTTGTACTTCTACAGAATTTTTTTTTTTTTTTTTTTTAAGATAGAGTTTCCCTCTTGTTGTCCAGGCTGGAGTGCCATAGTGTGATCTCAGCTCACTGCAACCTCTGCCTCCCAGGTTCAAGCAATTCTCCTCCTGCCTCAGCCTCTCAAGTAGCTAGGATTATGGGTGTGCACTACCATGCCCGCCTGATTTTGTATTTTTAGTAGAGACGGGTTTCCCCATGTTGGCCAGGCTGATCTCAGACTCCTGACATCACGTAATCCACCTGCCTCAGCCTCCCAAAGTGCTGGGATTACAGGTGTGAGGTACTGCACCCAGTGTCTGCAGAAATTTGACAGCCAACAAGTACAAAGTTTAAAAAGGAAAATACAAAGTAAAATGTATAGTAATATGACAATCCCAGTTTGTATAGTACTTACTCACTCACTGTAAGGCTGGGAAAATCTTTGAAATCAGGCAATTCTGTGCACATTTTCTAATATGATATGATAGTCAAAGTCTTGGTAATATAACCAGTGTTTCCAGTTATATTCTGTTGTAAAGAGAGAGCAAATTCTTTTTGAACTTAGTAAATAACATGTTACCAAGGAAAAAAAATACCCATGAAGAGTTTTTGAATTTTAGAGGAATGAAATAAGGAGAAAAAGCAGATGCTTGACCTTGGTTCACAAATTTACTTTACTCTATTGCTAGTTAGCAATTTTGTAAAACTATAAACTCTAGGTAGCTTTAGAGAGAAAATTTTCTTAAATCTAGAAAACAAAAACAAGCAAAAAACTAATATTTCAAACAAAAATAATGTTAACATTATCTTCATCAGTTATTCAATCTCATGTAATTAATTTTTGTTCTGCTTGATCTTGATTAGCAGTTTCATGAGCCTGTCATTTCTTCATTAGAGTTCTGATAGATTTTTATTTAATCCATTGATCTTTAAGTTACTAGAAACGTATATTTAAGAGTACTATTAGAATCTTTTTTTATAAATCTGATTGCAAATGCTTTTGGATAGAAATCAGAACTATAACTGTAGGATGACAGAGACTTAGAATAGCCATGGTTAAAAATTTGATGAAAGTTTACCGTAATCAAAAATTGACAAGGAAATTTGATTATTTTTGTGGCATACGATATATAACCACAATTATGACTTGATGACATATTAGATCTCTAAGTTTCAGACAGTTTTATAACATTGATATTAGTCACATACCTATAACTGAAAGAAGATCCAGTATTACCATTTGGCAATGCTTCTTATACCATTTACAAAATAAATTTAATCATTTGATATCTTTACAATGTGAGAAATACGCACCTTGAGGCTTTCCAAGGGCCTAACTAGAAAATCCAAAAGTTAGTTCTAGGTCAAAAATATTTAATTTAGAATTTTGATATTGAGGAATTCTATCAACGATATGAAAAGGTTTAAACAGCTGGTCAAAACAAGATTACAGGTCACTAAAGTAATACTCATTCATTTAACCAGAATGATAACCAAAGGACTTCGAAAGCAATATAGAAAGTTACCTGGATTTAAAAAACCTTAACCTTTTCAAAGCTATTTTCCTAAGTAATAAAAAATAAAAACTAGTAAGGACAACACAAAGTTATCTTGATAAAATGCAAAATATTTGGTTTTGGGCCAATTACCAAAAAAGTAGAGAAGAACCTCTTGCTGTGTGATTGCTTTTCCTTATAGGAAGCCCATTTAGATAACCTGGAAGTTGAACCCAATGGAAACAGTACTTGAATTTAATCAGACACAGGAAGAATTGTGGTCAAGGTTATGAGTACACACCATGGAGTGTAAAGAAGAAAACCAGTTCCTTGAGCAGGGAAATACATGGCTTTCAGTAACAGCATGGGAAGTTTCCTGATTACATGGAATGATTCAGACACATTAAGAAAAGCCAAGTGTACAGAATCAAGCTATACTGGAGGAAAACATTGGTTTTGTAGACCATCAAGATAAACATTTTAGAGTTAGATTATAATCAGTGGAAAAAAGTTATATAAAAGTCAAAGGAGAGAGTTATCACCTCAGTCAAGGTTAAAGGTGTACTTTCTCAAGGGGAGAAAGAGTTGAAAGCATTCATTTATGGCATGCAGTAAGATGCAGCAAACATTAAACTTCTGAGCTATATATCTGAGAAGCTTTAAGAGGAAAATTCTACCTCAAGAAATGAAATTACCATCCTAAGGGAAGAAGACAGCTTTACTAACCTGAAATTAAATGAAGACTGTGAAATAGAAGAAAAACAACAGAAAAAACCCCTGCAGTTTAAAAACTATTAAAAAAGCAGATTTCAGAATTCAAAGTAAAAACCTACTCTAATTTTTACTACAAGCAGATCAATTCTTAGGAAAAAATTTAAAAACAAAAGCACACAGCTTTTTTCTAATGTAGTAGACCAAATTTTTAGTTTTGTATTGAGAAATATATTTATCTCAGAGTTCAATCTTTGGAAAGACTTAAAAATTATTTCCTTCTAATTATAGCCGACTTGATCACACACAAATTTGTTTAATAAATCTACCCTTCACAAACCTTATTATGACTTATATAAACCATCTATGACATGCTTAGATCTTTAGTTTTGTCTTATGCTTTCTCTGTTTAAATAACTACATTTAGAACAAAATAGTTACTACACAAAATTATTTCTCAAATTTATCCTTGTTTTGACTGGTGTGATGCTTCACATGTGTAATTCTAGCACTCTGGGAGACCAAGGCACCAGAATTGCTTGAACCCAGGAGTTCAAGACCAGCCTGGTCAACATGACGAGACCCTGTCTCTTAAAAAAAAAAAAATTCGCTCTTCTTTTTAACCTTCTTTTGCGAAAAATACATATTTATACCTTTAACTTTACACATCTGTATCTCCTGCTTACTGGTTCCTTTCTATCATGTTTCTGTTTTCTTCTTGAATTTACTTTTGGAAATAACCTTAAATAACCTTCAGAATTTAGACAAAATTATTCTTTTTTTCTCAATGAAGAACACCTTTTTTTTGGCTTTTTAAGAATTGTCATTAAAAACAGACTTTATTTTTTGGGGGACACTTTGTGTGCAGAATAATATATGTTAATTTGAATTGTTAAGGTTACTTTTAGTAACCTTATTAATAAATGGTGCTAGGAAAACTGGTTAGCCATATGCAGAAAACAGAAACTGGACCCCTTCATACAAGTTAAACAAAAATTAACTCAAAATGGAGTAAAGACTTAAATGTAAAACCCAAAACCATAAAAACCCAGAAGAAAACTTAGGCAATACTATTCAGGACATAGACATGGGCAAAGACTTCATGACTAAAACACCAAAAGCAATTGTAACAAAAGCCTAAATAGACAAATGGGATCAAATTAAAGAGCTTCCGCACAGCCAAAGAAAGTATCATCAGAGTGAATAAGCAGCCTACAGAATAGGAGAAAATTTTTGCAATGTATTCATCTGACAAAGGTCTAATATCCAGAATCTACAAGGAACTTAAACAAATTTACAAGAAAAAAACAACCCCATCAAAAAGTGGGTGAAGGATATGAACAGACACTTCTCAAAAGAAGACATTTTTGCGGCCAACAAACATGAAAAAAAGCTCATCATCCTTGGTCATTAGAGAAATGAAAATCAAAACCACAGTGAGATACCATCTCACACCAATTAGAAATGGCAATCATTAAAATGTCAGGAAACAACAGATGCTGGTGAGGCTGTGGAGATGTAGGAATGATTTTACACTGTTGGTTGGAGTGTAAATTAGTTCAATGATTGTGGAAGACAGTGTGGCGATTCCTCAAGGATCTAGAACCAAAAATACCAATTGACCCAGCGATCCCATTACTGGATTTATATACCCAAAGGATTATAAATCATTCTCTAGAGACACATGCACACCTATGTTTATTGCAGCACTATTTAACAATAACAAAGACTTGGAACCAACCCAAATGCCCATCAATGATAGACTGAATAAAGAAAATGTGGCACATATATACCATGGAATACTATGCAGCCATAAAAAAAGGAATGAGTGCATGTCCTTTGTGGGGACATGGATGAAGCTGGAAGCCACTATTCTGAGCAAACTAACATAGGAACAGAAAACCAAACACTACATGTTCTCACTCATAAGTGAAACTTGAACAAAGAGAACACATGGACACAGGGAGGGGAAAAGCACACACTGGGGCCTTTTTGGCGTGGAGGGCAAGGGGAGGAAGAGCATTAGGACAACTACTTAATGCATGTAGGGCTTAAAACCTAGATGAGGGGGTGATAGGTGCAGCAAACAACCATGGCACATGTATATCTATGTAACGAACCTGCACGTTCTGCACATGTATCCCAGAACTTAAAGTAAAATTTAAAAAAAAGAATTCTCATTAAAAACACATCCAAGTTTTTGGGGTAAACTTTGTGTACAAAATTATATATGTTAATTAGAATTGTTAAGGTTACTTTTAGCAACCTTAATTTCTAGTAAAAACCAAGGAAGCAAGAAACTTTGAACTGCACATGACAGTTTTTTATAGATGAGAGCCATTTTATAATTTTAAAATGTTTCTCTATAACCTAACTTTTATGTGTATTAGTAGTAGTCTTTTTATAGACTTTAAGAAGCCAAGAACAAGCTTATGTTTAGTAATTTATGTTTCAGTACTTTATCTTATTTGGAAGTGATTCAGACATTCAATGAGTATTATTTAATTCAACTATAAATGTTTATGCTGCTTATGTTCACCTAATTTATTTATGTTTAACAGTTATAAGTAGATTACTTATGAAAACTGAGGTGTTAGGCAAGGCTAGTCATTAGTTCAAACTATTTCCATGTTTGTCATTTTTTAAAATTATTATTATACTTTAAGTTCTGGGGTACCTGTGCAGATCATGCAGGATTGTTACATAGGTATATACATGCCATGGTGGTTTACTGTATCCTTCCCCTGACACCTATATTAGGTATTTCTCCTAATGTTATCCCTCCCCAATCCCCCCACACCCTGCTATCCCTCCCCTAGCTTCTCACCCCCAGCAACAGGCCCCAGTGTGTGATGTTCCCCTCCCTGTGTCCATGTGTTCTCATTGTTCAATAGTCGCTTATGGGTAAGAACATGTGGTGTTTGGTTGTCTGTTCTTGTGTCAGTTTGCTAAGAATGATGGTTTCCAGCTTCATCCATGTCCCCACAAAGGACATGAACTCATCCTTTTTTATGGCTGCATAGTAGTCCATGGTGTACATGTGCCACATTTTCTTTATCCAGTCTATCATTGATGGGCATTTGGGTTGGTTCCAAGTCTTTGCTATCGTAAACAGTGCCGCAGTGAACATACGTGTGCATATGTCTTTATAATAGAACGATTTATAATCCTTTGGGTATATACCCAGTAATGGGATTGCTGGGTCAAATGGTATTTCTATTTCTAGATCCTTGAGGAATCGCCACACTGTCTTCCACAATGATTGAACCAATTTACACTCCCACCAACAGTGTAAGAGTGTTCCTATTTCTCCACATCCTCTCCAGCACCTGTTGTCTCCAGATTTTTTAATGATTGCCATTCTGACTGGTGTGAGATGGTATCTCCATGTAGTTTTGATTTGCATTTCTCTAATGACCAGTGATGATGAGTATTGTTTCATGTTTGTTAGCTGCATACATGTCTTCTTTTGAGATATGTCTGTTGATATCCTTTGCCCACTGTTTGAGTTTTTTTTTTCTTGTACATTTGTTTAAGTTCTTTGTATATTCTGGATGTTAGCCCTTTGTCAGATGGGTAGCTTGCAAAAATTTTTTCCCATTCTGTTGGTTGCCAGTTCACTCTAATGATTGTTTCCTTTGCTGTGCAGAAGCTCTGGAGTTTAAGTAGATTCCATTTGTCTATTTTGGCCTGTTGCCATTGCTTTTGGTGTTTTAGTCATGAAGTCCTTGCCTATGCCTATGTCCTGAATGATATTGCCTAGGTTTTCTTCTAGGATTTTTATGGTGTTAGGGCTTATGTTTAAATCTTTAATCCATCTGGAGTTAATTTTTGTATAAGGTGTAAGGAAGGGGTCCAGTTTCAGCTTTCTGCACCTGTTTAGCCAGTTTTCCCCACACCATTTATTAAACAGGGAATTGTTTTCATATTGCTTATTTTTGTCAGGTTTGTCAAAGATCAGATGGTTGTAGATGTGTGGCGTTACTTCCGAGGCCTCTGTTCCATTCCATTGGTCTATATATCTGGTTTGATACCAGTACCATGCTGTTTTGATTACTGTAGCCTTGTATTATACTTTGAAGTCAGGTGTTGTGATGCCTCCAACTTTGTTTTATTTTACTTAGGATTGTCTTGGCTATGTGGGCATTTTTTTGGTTCCATATGAAGTTTAAGGTGTTTTTTTCCAGTTCTGTGAAGAAGGTGACGTCAATGGTAGCTTGATGGGGATAGCATTGAATCTATAAATACTTGGGGCATTATGGCCATTTTCACAATATTGATTCTTCCTAACCATGAGCATGGAATGTTTTTCCATCTGTTTGTGTCCTCTCTTATTTCCTGGAGCAGTGCTTTGTAGTTCTCCTTGAAGAGGTCCTTCACGTCCTTTGTTAGTTGTATTCCTAGGTATTTTATTCTCTTTGCAGCTATGTGAATGGGAGTTCGCTCATGACTTGGCTCTCTGTTTTTCTGCTATTGGTGTATAGGAATGCTTGTGATTTTTGCACATTGATTTTGTATCCTGAGACTTCGCTGAAGTTGCTTATCATCTTAAGGAGATTTTGGGCTGAGACAATGGGGGTCTTCTAAATAGATAATCATTTCATCTGCAAATAGAGACAATTTGACTTACTCTTTTCCTAATTGAATACCCTTTGTTTCTTTTTCTTGCCTGATTGCGCTGGCCAGAACTTCCAATACTATGTTGACTAGGGGTGGTGAAAGAGGGCATCCTTGTCTAGTGCCAGATTTCAAAGGGAATGCTTCCAGTTTTTGCCCGTTCAGTATGATGCTGGCTATGGGTGTGTCATAAATAGCTTTTATTATTTTGTAATATGTTCCATCGATACCTAGTTTATTGAGAGTTTTTAGCATAATGAGCTGTTGAATTTTGTCAAAGGCCTTTTCTGTATCTTATTGAGATAATCATGTGGTTTTTGTCTTTGGTTCTTTTTATGTGATGGATTATGTTTATAGATTTGCGTATGTTGAACCAGCCTTACATCCCCAGGATGAAGCTGACTTGATCATGATGGATAAGCTTTTTGATGTGATGTTGGATTCGGTTTGCCAGTATGTTATTGAAGATTTTTGCATCATAGATATTGGCCTGAAATTTTTCTTTTTTAGTTGTGTCTCTGCCAGGTTTTGGTATTAGGATGATGTTGGTATCATAAAATGAGTTAGAGAGGATTCCCTCTTTTTGTATTTTTTGGAATAGTTTCAGAAGGAATGGTACCAGCTCCTCTTTGTACATCTGGTAGAATTTGGCTGTGAACCCATCTGGCCTAGGACTCTTTTTTGTTGTTAGTCATTTTTATAGCTTGTGAATATCAGGTGTTCACCTAAGTAAGAACCTTAAAATTAAAGTTGTGGATATTTTTCTGATTACTTTGGAGGTTTAGCTGTTTTTATTAAACAAACAAATTAGTCTTAATTATCAAAGAGTTACAGAAACAAAGATTATTCTGTTTTTAGGCTGAGTTTATAGTTTTATACTTTTGTGTGAAATCCTGATACCTTAGCTTAAAACCTCTTGTCTAGTAGAGACAAATATAAAACTACCTGGCCCATAAATCCCAGCAAAAATCTATGCTGACAATTCTGAAGACATTTCTGTTTATTTTATCAACAAGTTTAAAAGCAGCTCGCTTACTTATTTTTATATTTAAAAAATTAATTTATTGAACTACTGTACAAAAAATTCCTAAGCTCCCTAACCAACTAAATGGACTTCCTCTGGGCAAAGGGGACCCCGAAGAAACCTGAAAAACTATTCCTGGCCATGAGGGGAAGGGAGGCCAGACATAGCCCCTCCTTTTTGGAGCTTAGGCACCACTGACCAGCATTAACATTAAAGCAGATAGATCATAAGATGACAAAAAACTCTTTGTGTCAGTAAGAAACCAAATTCCAACTCGACTCTGATATAGAATCACATATCAGATAGCAGACACCAAAGGAATTCAAAGTGTTTTACCCCAAAATATTTTTTGACGTATTTTGAAAATGGCCCTGTAAAGTCTTCTTTGATGGGGGAAATTTGCATCTGTAGAGAATCCCATTAATGCAGCCAGGCTTTCCCTTTCTATGTCTTTCCCAGATAACTAGCTTATTTATTAAAGGTTCATTTAAGTCACTTGTCATTTGGTTTAATTACAGTATATTTTAACGGTTTTTATTATTGCTTATTTAAGCCAATCTGAATAGAATTCCCTAAGGGATTTCTGGACAACTGTGCCAGATTTTACCATGTAGACACAACATATAACACAACACATGGATATATGTATAAACACAAACACATATACACACTGGTTTATAAAAACATAGTTGGAGCCAAACACTATTTCTGATAAAATTTGGGACCTGTTCTCATGGCTAAACTTTATTTGTTCCAATAGGCAATCTTATGAAGACTGTGTATCAATATTTTGGATAAGGCAGTTTCCATAGCAGTTTGATTTTTAAAACACTTCTTTTTATTCTTTTTTTCAGTTTCCAGTAAGTTGAGGGTTACACATTCCAGTGTTTATATTTTAGATAGGACCAGCTGAATTGTATAAGAAAAACGTCTCCAAGTATCCTAGAATTAGTAACACATTTTTCTTTTGTTTATTGGTCTGGTTTGCTTGACTGGTCAGTGTGGATGGGGAAGCATTTTAGCAGGGTGTTTTTTGTTTGTTTGTTTTAGCTTTTTCTAGTTCTTGCATGGCAGACAAACATTTTTTATGCCAGACAGAGACATTTTATATTATTGCTCTGAGCTCAAGATTTTGACCTCTTTGATCTGAGAGCCTCTTATAAACATTTGCCACTTCTTTTCTTTTAGAACATCAATTCTTTAATTAACTATTCCGTCACTCAAATCAATTGTTAGTAAGGGAAACCTAAATTTACATTTCCAGAAAATGTCTAGGTTGTCAGTTGCCATGGAGCTGATATAATTTGTGTAACAATAATTTGAAAGCACTCTAAGACTTTTTCCCCTTTGCTGTCTTGGCTGGAATGCCATAGTGGCAAGTTTATCTCAATACCAGCAGAAAAAGTGACTAGATTCAAAGTCGGCAGGAAAAAAATAGAGAGGTAGAGAAATTAGAATGCTCTACATATTTTAATTCTTTACTTGGTCGCAGTTCTTTAATAAGTTTAAAGATTTCAAATAATGGCCATTGTGCTCCAAATTTTCCTTGATGTCCTTTTGTTACCAGCAGCAAATCCATTTGGGCCTGCAGCAACCTCAGTTCTTTTCTTCCCAGAAGAAAGAATTCTACCAAGGAAGCATAAGGTACAAGGAGAGACTGAGGCAAGTTGTAGAACAGGAGTGAAGTTTATTAAAAAGGTTTAGAACAAGAACAAAAGGAAGGAAGGTATACTTGGAAGAAGGCCAAGCAGGCAACTTGAAAGATAAGTGCCCCATTGACCTTAGACTTAGAGTTGTATATGGTGGCATACTTCTGGATTCTTGTGACCCTTCTCTGATTCTTCCCTTGTGGTGGGCAGTGGCCTGCTAGCCCTTGGGAGATGGGCATGTGCAGTGCATTTACTGGCCTTGTACATATGCTCACTTGAGGTGTTCTTCCCTTACCGGTGGAATGTCCCTGGAAAGTCATATACTAGTTAAACACCTCTATTTTGCCTCTTACTGCACATGTCTGAGCTTACCCACCCAACTCCTGAGATCTTATTGGAAAGCTGCTGATCACCAGTTTCAGGTGTTTCTGTCTGTTGGGAGACTGCCTTTGCATGGTGCCAGCGGTGACCAATTATTAGAGAGACAGTGCGACAATAGGCTGCCCATCACCCTAGGGTTGCCTGACATTCCTGGTGGGGTAGGGGGAACCTTCTCCTGTCCTGCTTATGCCTGACTAGCTACCTTCTGTAACCATTTGCCCATCAATTAAAAAATATGCCCAAGTATGGTCCATAATATAGCTGGCAGGAATCTCCAAAGGAAGATTGTTTTAGCATGCCTTTAGCATTTGAGGATCCCATTTTGTTTCTTTTTAATCACTCAAGAGCAAAGAAAATCCTATGAATCTTATCAGGAAATATTAGGTGTTTGGACCAGTGTTTTAGATGTTGGTGACATCGTAGTGGCTTTTAATCAGCCATCCTGTGCCCACCATCTAGGATGTTTATTTTTGCTTTTTGTAGATTCTTAGAAATAAGCAAGGGAAAAGAGCTAAATTATTTATGGATATGTGTTACCAAACCAAAATGAAACCAAGGTAAGATTTACAAAAATTTTAAACCCAGGTATGCAGATTAAACAAAATACTAAATTAGGCATGTAGAACCAGAAGTGAATTCACCGGAAAAGACATACTTCACAGATAGAACACAAATTTTATAGTAACCAGAGTATTCAAACCAGAAGGATGCTTGTCCTTATGCCAGAAAGAGATTGCCAGAAAAACCAGAAAGTTGTTGTTATCCCAAGAGGATTGTAAGACCCTTTCTTAAAGTGGCCTTAATCAGATCCTGAATGAATTCAAGAGCTTCCATCAAAAAGTGGGAGGCTCATGAGGGCAGAAAAGGTGAGCCGTGGAAGCAGAAAGTTCAAAGGGCTCAAGTAAGTGCTATATGCCAGTTCTGAGAACTGTTGATTCCTTCTGAAGGTGATCTTGCTGCAGGTCTCACTTCAATATGTCAACCTAAATAGCAGAGAGGGACTCTAAAAGAAAATGGTATCTCTTTGAGGATGGGCATTATAGTGGAGATGCATATGCTGCATATTCAGGGAAGTAAAAGACAAAGGTTTGTAAAGGAAGAATGAGGAGAATTACATAATTGTTTTAAGATAATTATTCATGACTACAAGGTTCAATAACAAAGGTGGTACCAGTTCAGAGATGGACAGGCAGTTGCCGGGCAGACGTCCTCACAGGATTTTTGTATAAGGTTATGGTGGCCTTTGTTCAAGGTTATGGTCTTTTTGTGATAGTTCTTTTATCGGGTTTTTGTAATAGTTCTTTTATCAAGCATTATTCATGAGAACTCTTCTTCATGGCCTTCCCGGGCTCTGTTTGTCGAGGTTTTTAGCTCAAGTGGCTCCACTGTTACACAATTTGAAACAAAGGTTTTTTTTTTTTTAACCTAGAAAGTTATAGGAAAGTCAGTACTAGCTTTCTCGTATTTATTCTAGATATTTGAATGATATAAAGAATAGTAGTGAAGCAGCTCAGGAGAGACATGGTGGCACCTAGTGCGTGAGAAGAACATGATTTTGATTTCTAGCTCAGCCATTGTCTGCCATGTGTGATCTTAGCAAGTCCTAAAACCTCTAGGCCTTGGCTTCCTCCTCTAATAATCCTTAGAAGATTTAAATAATATATCTGAAAATGATTGTGAATAATAAAATGTCTTATAGATATTAGATTAAGTCCAGATTCCAAATCAGCATAGGAAACCGAAAAACATAAACACTACCTGCTTTTCTTTCTAGTCACTTTTTTAATGTTTTTCTCATGAATGCCTTACTCTATCACTAACTATTTTTCTTTAATAATTTTGTTTGATTTCAATATAATTAGCTGATATAGCCTGTAATTCAGGTAAAAATTTAGTAGTTTCTTAATTAGCAGAAATACTACAAAGATACTATTATTCCTTTTCCCTTTTTAATTATAAAAACTCATTGGATAAGAGTTTTCTGAAGTCATAGAATGGAAAAGCTTGTGATGTTTTCTTCTAAAGGTAGGAAGGAACATTTTTTTTGCTTGTTAAAATGATTCTTACATAATAATGAAGGGACTTCTAGTCCTATAGGATAATTATGGCCACCTAAATCCAATTCTCTCCATAATATCAATAAGGACAGCCAACAGAACCACCTGTAACCCTTGCCTGCTGCATTAATATGAGTTAGAGATTGCTACAAACTTCAATTTTTATGTATCAGTAGTGAAGTAAAAACTGAAACCAGCAGGGCCAGTTGTGGAGCTCATGCTGAGCTGAAAAGTCAAAGACTGAAAGGAAAAGAGAAGATTGTTGGGGCAAGGGGTAGGTTGACTAGTAGTGGTGAAATATAAATGAAATCAGTTGCGAGAAAGAGAGTTCAACCCTGAGTGAGAAAGTAGTGAATGGTTCCGAGGCTGGAAGGATTAGAGCACTGGCTACTGGAGAATCAATGTGGCATTTTTTTTTTTTTTTTTTTTTTTTTTTTGAGATGGGGTTCCACTCTTGTTGCCCAGGCTGGAGTACAGTGGCAAGATCATGGCTCATTGCAGCCTCAACCTCCCTGGGCCTAGGTGATCCTGCCACCTCAACCTCCAGAGTAGCTGGGACTATAGGTTTGTGCCACCACACTTGTTTAACTTTTTGTATTTTTTTGTTTTAAGAGTATGTGGGGCCAGAGTTAGCATGATAGTCTTGGGAAAGTACTGTTTTGAGGGGAGACAGTTGATTGAGAAAGGTGTGATATTCCTTTGAGAGTTGGTAATGAAGGAAAAGAATGGAAAGAAAGGATAGAAATTAAAGATTCCTTTCGTCCCCCCAACAGAAATGACAAAATCGGAAGTTAAGCCAATCCCACTTTTTCAGAATGGCACCATTTATTAAAGAAACTTGACTTCATTATTTTTACAAAAGGGAGCACTTTAGAATTAAGTAATCTGTGCCACCCGAAAACCTTAGTCCTGCATTCATAAAATCACCTGTTGCTACTGCTTCAGGCAAATATTAGGCATTTCAAAATGAAGAAAAGACAACATGGAAAAGCCATGTAAAGGTATTATAAGAAGAAACAGAAAATGTGAGTAAAAACAGTTCAGTTAATGAAAATTTCCCCCTTAACACTGAAAACAGAGCAGAGGAAGACTGCAGTACAACAGCTTGACTTGGTTTAGATTTTTTTAAAAAGCGTTTTCAGGTATGTAAATAATACTTTAAGTTTGAAATTTAGTAACTCAGAATAAATGGACAAAGAACAGGGGGATGTGAAATAAAAGTTGATCAAACTCAAGAGCAGAGTTCAGGCAATAGTAGTTAGTAATGAAAATGAAAAAGGGAGAGCAGATTCAACTGAGAACATAATAAGGGACATTGAGGAGAGAACCAAAAATAACCAGGAGAACAAAACTAAAAAAAGAGGTAAATATGACATATTTACCTCTTTGTCTGGTAAATGTGACAAATCTGATAGAGAAAGAAGAGTTAACATATATTTAATTGGAGTTCCTGAAAACAGAAAACAATAGATTAGAATTAAGATCTAAAATTATAATCCAAGAAAACATTTCAGAAATAGAAGACCTAGCTTTACACATCAAAATAGTTCATTTTCCCAATTAATCGAGAATGATCGATTCTGAAACTGTGCTTGTATATTGTATTGTAATAAATTATCAGAAATTTAGTGACTTAACACAACACATAATTACCATCTTACAATTTTGTATGTCGGAAGTCTAAAACAGGTCCATGGGACTTTCCTTCTAGAGGCTCTTGAGAAGAATCTGTTTATTTGCCTTTTCTAACTTCTAGAGGCTGCCTGCATTCCTTGGCTTATGGTTCCGTTCTCCATCTTCTAATCTAGTAGTATAGTGTTTTCTCTTCTGTCTGACTTGTCTTCGTCTTAGAAGGATCCTGTGACTATTTTGGGTCTATCTGGATAATGCAGTGTAATGTCTATCTGAAGATCCTTGACTGTCACATCTGCTAAGTCCCTTTTACCCTGTAAGAATGTATTCCCAGATTCTAGGGATTTGGACTTTGATATCTTTGGAGGCAGGGCCATTATTCAGCATAAGCTGAATACAGAGACTTCCTGGAAAGCATTTAGACTTTAAAAATAACAGAAAAAAAATCTCTGAACTTTCAGGCAAAAAATATAAGTCACTTAAAAAGGACAGTGAATTAGTAAAAAAACAAGACCACAAATGGATTGACAGTTTCAAGAAACTCAAGGAGAAAGGAGGTGTAAGCCAAATAATTTTATGTTCAGTCAACCTGTCATTCAACTATCAAGGCTAGAGAGAAGCAATATTAAACATGGAAGAACTCAGAGGACAATCTTTATAAGGCATTTCTTAGGACAACCTTGATGTAAAAAAGAGATGACTGGAGAAACTAACAAAAGGATTGATGATGAACATTGAATGTAATTAAGTTTAGCTCAAAACTAAAATTAAGGTGGAAATAAGAGTAGAAGAATAGTATGTAAATATTATGTATTCTGACAAGGTAGGAATATTACAACTTAAAAAATGGGAAAAGAAGGAAAAGAGAATAAAATAAACTTGTTGATTGCTATACAGGTGAGAGATGGGTATCAAAGAATACTTCAAAAGCTAAAACTATTTTTTAAAAAGTATACTCAAAGAAGACCCACAGTCATCCTTATCTCTTCCACTGTGTTCTTCATGAAGATTTTGAATATTTAATTGTTCTAATCCAGGATTATTTTTAAATTAGCCCTGTATATTAGCTCATTATTTTTAAGGGTTTTAAGAGTTGGAGAGGGCCTTTGCATCGAACTGCCCTTTTTTTTTTTTTGTGAGAAAGCTACTCATTTTTTCGAAGTCATGCAGCTACAACTGTCCCAGGTCATTGATTTTTCATTATACTATAGTGTGTTGCTTTATAAATTCAATTTGTCATATCATAATCACTTCATATTCTTAATAGTGTTTTGGTTGTTTAATAGTTTTAATTGCAAGTAAGGCCAGGATGGGGCTGTTAAAATACCATGAACTTTGCAAGCATCCTACAAGGAATTGACTCATAGCTCCACTAATTGACTGGCTGAGTGTTCTTTGGTAACTTAACCTTTGGGCCTCAGTTTTCTGGTATGAGACCTACTCTGAGAAATTGCTATAGAATTTAGAAATAGTATATGACAATTGTATCTAATATGCTAACTAGAACATTGGGAGTTTTACTGAATGTTGGCGGATTGATTGATTGATTGATTGGACAGAGGCTCACTCTGTCACCCAGGCTGGAGTGCAGTGGCACAGTCTCAGCTCACTGTAGCATTCACTTCCCAGGTTCAAGTGATTCTCATGCCTCAGCCACCCAAGTAGCTGGGAATACAGGCATGTGCCACCATGCCCAGCTAATTTTTGTATTTTTAGTAGAGATAGGGTTTCACTATGTTGCCTAGGCTGGACTCAAACTTCTGGCCTCATGTGATTCTCCCTCATTGGCCTCCCAAAGTGCTGAGATTACAGGCATGAGCCACCACACCCGGCCTGGTTGATGTTTTTTGATAGCTACAACAGTGATCATAGTAAGAGCGATTTTTAAATAGTTAACATCTGGCTATTGCTTTGTAAATTTATGTCATTCTAATATATACATTGAATTATTTTGTACAGGTACAAACACGTATATTGCATGTACATATTTTTCTTTTCTGTTTTGTTAATAAATTTAAAAATTTAGTTTTTCTAGGGCTCTCTTTTAAATACAGCATATTGATTTTATATTTTTAATTCATTTTTGCTTTTCTCTTTGCTTTCAGTTCCCAGTGGGAAAAGCTACAGAAAGATGACACAGATCTGGGGCAACTGAAAGGTATCAAAGGAAGTATTGAGTCAGTTACCAGAGATGCTTCTTTGACTAATTATCAAGATACTAAAGTTAATACTAAGGAGCATTCTGTCAGGAAATAGTATTATAAAAGAGAATTTACTTTTTAAGCTATAATGATATTTTGATTAATGATTTTTCTTTAACTGAAGCTCTAATGGGAGGAAATAAAGTTGAGATACCAGTTTTTTATTTTCTAAATATTGGATTAAGTCATGAAAATCAAGCAATTTCTATTTCTTTAAATGCTTTTGTTAAAGCAATCTAATGATATGACAGTTTTATCTCATTGTTTATATTTCATGAGTTTTATGGAATAAAGTGTAATTTTATATTAATCAGTTTAGGGTATGCACTTTGGTGATTATGTTTTGAAAGCTTTGTGCTTTTTTTTCTCTAAGAAAACTGCTTCTTTGGATTTATGCCAAATATTAATAGAACTAATTTTACTTTAAAAATAAGCAAATATCGAAAATGTTATTTTTTAAAAAAAGGTCAGTGGCTAATGGTTAAAGAAAATGTATGCAATAGTGGTGTTAAAATGCTCTTTTGTGTTTTTTTATGTTTAAATACTCCAGATGCTTTACAAGTGACTTCTAGTTGTGTGTTTTTAGGAAAAGAGATAGATGCCAGAGTAGAAAAAAATCTGTAATAATTGGTTTGCACTACTTTCTCTCTGTTTGACCTTGAACCCAGCTCAGTTTTTCATTTGTAAAATGGGAAGAATATTTAGTGTTGTTAACTGCAGTGATTCAAAGTGATGCTTAAGCAAAGCACCTAACACAGTATCTGACACATAGTAGATTTTCAGTAAATATCAGATTCCTTCCCTTTCCTTAAGAATTAGTGCTACTTGCCTGATTTATCCATTCAGCAGTTATTTCCTATGTGCAAGGCAGTGTAGAGATACAGAAAAATGTTAGATATAGCTCCTTCAGCTTAGTATTGTTTACTAAGGGATATGATTTATGTACAGGGCTAAGCATTTTGAATCTAAGACTTCCAAATAGAAAATGCTCCAAAACTTTCTGAGTGCTGACATGAGCTCAAAGGAAATGCTTGTTTTCTTTGATTTTTCAGAATTTAGGGATATTCAACTGGTATATACAAGTATTCTAAAATCTGAAAAAATCCAAAACACTTCTGGTCCCAAGCATTTCAGACAAAGTATACTCAGTTTGTACAGTTAACTGTTAATATAAGGCATCATGTTATGTGGGAATACTCAGAGTAGGAATTCATAGTAGAAATAAGTTTTTTTATTTTGGTATGTTAGGGGAACATCAGGGAAGGTTTAATGGAGAGCATGGCCTTGAGGGGAAGAACGCTAGGATTTAGACTTCAAAATGAGAGGAGCCAAACAAAAATAATAGATTGAGTAAAGCCTGTCATTAATGTTCATCATCACAATGGCCATCATTATCATGGTACTTTTTAAGGTAAGGAAGTAAGTCATTTTGACGAGAGAATACCATATGAAAATCAAAAGTTAAGTGAGAAGAGATACTTAAAACCCAATGGTACCCTAATAAATACTTCATCAAAGTGTTTTGTTATATAGGTCTCTCAGCGCATACTCATGTGGAACTTCCATATTACTCTAAGTTTATTCTAATTGCTGCATACCTTGCTTCATACAATCCAGCAAGAACTGACAAGAGGTTCTTTCTTAAGGTAATAGTAACATACTTCTTTTTGCTTTATTTTTTGAGAACCCAGGAATATTTTGAAATTTCTTAACACTTGTAAATTTCTAAGGGGAAGAGATTAGAATAAGATTGCCAAATATGTATTTAGGACTCATTCTTTTAAGGCTTTAAAGAAATTTCTGAAATTTGAGAGAAGGTAGTCAGTTTCATAGAAAAGAAGAAATTGGGTATATCTTAGGCAATAATTCTAGATTTTAAAAATATGTAAAGTTTTGTTAAAACTATGGAGGATGGAAATAATTTTAAGGCTGGCAACTCTTGTTGTTCTAAAACTCTTACTATAGTGAATTATTATCCAGAACACTGAAGAAGCCTTTCCTGTATATACATTAGTTGGAGAAATCCCAGTTTAGAGTTGTTTTTTTCTTCTTCTTCACCCACTGTGTTCCCATCACATTAGCCATTGTCCTTCCTCAAAACATTCTGATCTCTTTCCTCCCTTAAGGTCTTTGTCTGTATGTTCTGTCTTTCTGGAAAGCTCCTTCTCTACTCCTCATTCTTCAGGCTTCAGTTTAAATGTTGCCTTCTCAAAGCAGTTCTCTCTGTACAGCCTATCTTAAATGACCTCTTTATTGTTTCCTTCCTATTTCACATGATGTTTACTTTCTTCTTTGGACTTGCAACAATTTGTATGTATGTGTGTATGTATTTATTCTCATGTCTTGTGCTACTCTTTAGGACTTTGTTTTTTTGAGACAGAGTCTCACTCTGTCACCCAGGCTGAAGTGCAGTGGCGTGATCCCAGCTCACTACAACCTCCGCCTCCTGGCTCAAGTGATTCTCATTCCTCAGCTTCCCAAGTAGCTAGGATTACAGGTGTGCGCCACCACGCCCAGCTAATTTTTGTATTTTTAGTAGAGGCAGGATTTTGCCATGTTGGTCAAGCTGGTCCTGAATTCCCGGCCTTAAGTGATCCTCCCACCCCAGCCTCCCAAAGTGCTAGAATTACAGGTGCACGCCACTGCACCCGGCCCTCTTTAGTTTCTGGAGGGCAGGGAACACATTTATTGTTTTCTCCCACTATTGAATCCTGAGTGCCTAACTAAAATGCTCTCCGTCAGTGTTTATTATTTGAATTGTGCCTAACTAAAATACCCTCCGTCAGCGTTTATTATGTGAATTGTGCCTAGCTAAAATTCTCTCCGTCAGCATTTATTATGTGAATTGCTAGACTTGTTTATGGGATGAATAAAAATCCATATCTGTTTGGAAATTTCATTTTTATAGCAATATATATGCTGTACTAAATCAATATAATAAGTTCTTTTAGGAAATGTCACTATTTTATTTTAGAAATTCTTATTTTACATGCAAAAGCAATCTTATATCCAATCCAAGTCTAGATGAAATTGGCCTAAAATATCAAGTTAAATATGTATATAAGGTGATAAGGAGAATAACAATTTAAAAACTTAAGATATATAGATTAGTATTATGTGTGCCATATTTTAAATAAATAATGTTTTCTGGTTTGTGGAATACTGTCTTTTCAACTTAAAATTTATTTTTCTTAATTGTAGCATCATGGAAAAATCAAGAAAACCAACTTTCTAAAAAAACACGAAAAGGTATTTACATTTTAATTTCTCTAACGGCAGAAACTTAAGAAATGAAGATAATATAGGGAATAGATAAGTCTATAATTACATTTGTCATTTAAATATAGGAACTTATCTATATTGATAAGGTACTGTTATAATGTAATAGAGTTTTGTTATGTTGACTATAGTGATTGAAGGTACATTTAAGTGAGCTGGTGCTGGAAATTAAAACTGATTAGGCTAAGTTTTTTTAGTGACTTAGTAGATGAAGAAGTTTACTCTGGATTATTTAGTTAAATACAGCCAGTTGAATACAGGCATTTTTCTCTTTTCTTTCCCCTTTGAATCACCCACAACTATAACGTTGAAGAAATAAAAAAAGTAAACTCATAACTACTAATCAGATGAGAGACCCCCAAAATTTGTAATTGCATGGTAGGGAGATATTGAGGTGACTAAGCAGATTAGAGAAAAAGCTGAAATCTAAGCCTCAAACTTAGCTGATTTGGCCTTAGGAACCTGGAAAAAGCTTAGGGATTAAAAACACTAAGTGTTTTGAAGGTGGGGTCAGGTAAGGTTGAAATTGGTGAAAGGAGCATTTAGGCTGTTTCACATCACTTCTTCTACCTTGTATGTCCAAACCACTGTGGCTTCTCTTGTAAGAAGATGGAGAATTTTGAACTATAGAGTGCACTATAGAAAATGAGTTTTGTTTTTCTCATTCTTAGAGGCAGTTTTCCTCAATTCCAGGACTGCCTGACTGCAGAGCCTACAATGATGTTTACCACTTTTCTTGAACTCCTACAACAGACAGTTAATGTCTAGAATTTTTATTATCTACTTTTGAGGCAGGGTCTCACTTTTTCGCCTTTCGCCCATGCTGCAGTGCAGTGGCCTGATCACGGCTTACTGCAGCCTCCACCTCCTGGGCTTAAGCGATCCTCATACTTCAGCCTCCGGAGTAGCTGGGACTACAGGCACACGCCACCATGCCTGGCTAATTTTTGTATTTTTTGTAGAGACAGGGTTTCACCAAGGACTCATCTAAGCCCAGGGGTTCAAGGCTGGCCTCAAATCATCCACCCCTCTCACCAAGCTACCAAAGTGCTGGGGTTACAGGCATAAGCTACCATGCCCAGCCTAATGTCTAGAATTTTTAAAGACTCATTACAAACCAATATGAAAAAAACAAAAATTTGGTAGCAAAATGGATAAATGATACATTAAGAAACCTGAATGTCTAATAATCATGACATGATTATCAGCTTTATTCACTAATGAGAGAAATGCAAGTTAAAACAACAGCAAGATGTTTCATACTCTTGGCTTGACAAAACAAAAAAAGTCTATGATTTCAAGTGCTGGTGATAATGTAGAAGAGTGAGAGTCTGCCTATTCTGCAAGTTGACAATATCTACTGAAGTTAATATGTGAAGTTAATGTTAGTATTAGTCAGGGTAGACTCGTTATGCTTGTAGTAAGAAGCAAACCCCCAAACCCATGTTGGCTTTACATACAAAAAAAATATTTATGTTGCTTACAACATACTGAATATGAATTGAATGGCCCTCTTTCATCTTATAGTGATAGGAAGTGAAACATGGTGGCCTCTGAAGTTGCCACTAAAGGGAAAGAAGATGAAAGACCAGGCTTGGAAGTAGCTTACATCACTTCTATTCATATTCCACTGGACAGCCAGACCCCAGTTACATGACCTCTGTCTAATGCAGGAGAGACTGAGAAATGTAGTCTTCCTGTGTATCAGGGAAGAATCAGTGTTGGCAAACACATAGCACTGACCCTGCCTTTGTACTTTAATGCAACAATCCTACTTAGAGAAACTGACACATGTGCACAAGGAGAAATGTACAAGATTGTCAGTCACAGGATTATTTGTAATAGTAATGAATTTTTTAAAGTAGTTATAGAATGGAATTCTGTAAGGTAATTTAAAAATGGACTAGAGCTACATGTATCTATATGGATAAATCTCAAAAAGCAATTGGTAGAGAGGTATGTTCAAAATGATATAATTTATATAAAATTTTAAACCATGCAAACATTGCTGTGTATTGTTCATGTATACATATGTGGTAGTATAAAACTTTCACAAGAGTACATCAAATTCTAGATAGTGGAATTTTTCTAGAGAAGGAAAGGGAGAATAGGGTGGGAGAGGGTTCAAGGAAGCTTCAGCTTATTTGTAATGTGACCTAATGTTTTGTTTCTCTGCATGTATTGCACAGTATATTACATAAAATTGGTGAGTGCATTGGTATTCATTATATTCACTTCTGTACTCTTATGTATTTGAAGTATTTAATGACAAAAGCATACAAAATTTAAGACCTGGAAAATGATTTCTAACTATCTTTTAGAAATAAATAGCTGAGGTTAAAAACTTCATGGTATAATTCTGAGTAGGTGTTCTTCTTTACAGTCATTCTTCTTTTAAATAAATAAATGGTTATTCCCATGCACGTAAATATAGTTTCCAGTTTCATTTGCCATTGCTAATATAAAGTACGTATTTGTGGCTGGGTGCAGTGGCTTATGCCTGTAATCCTAGCACTTTGGGAGGCCGAGGCAGGCAGATCACTTCAGGTTAGGAGTTCAAGACCAGCCTGTTATACATGGCAAAACCTCATCTCTACTAAAAATACAAAAATTAGTGAGGCATAGTAGTGCATGCCTGCAATCCCAGCTCTTGGGTGGCTGAGGCATGAGAATTACTTGAATCTGTGAGGTGGAGTTTGCACTGAGCCAAGATCACACCACTATACTCCAGCCTGGGTGACAGAGTGAGGCTCTGTCTCAAAATAAATAAATAAATAAAATAATAAATAAATATTTGCTGTTAAAATTATCTGCTAACAAACTGGAACTTGCGCACTATATCTCATTTCTGATGACATGAGTTATACCATATGAGTTTGTATAGAAGTATGAACTTTTTACAATCTTGAAAACTTTTTTAAAATTGTACATTGTTTTAGGCTGATAGCTTATTTACTTTCTAAAATATTTTATTAGTTTTCTAAGTTAAGCTACAACTTACTGTAATTGATCTTTTTAGATCTACTAAGGTTGAACAAATAAATTTTCCTTGCAGAGGTACAAAGAGGAATTGTGAGAAATAAGTAGTAAACTCTAGTCTAGGATTTAGGAACCTGGTTTGGTTATTATCTTGGATTTGGCAAATCACTTAACACCTGGTTATAACAGCAAAATAGGAGGCATATTTAGGACTGGACTAAGGTGACTGTGAGTTCTTTAATTAATATTTGTTGATACTAAGTCAGAAATCTTGAGGAACGTGTTAAAAGATAAATCATGGCTGGGTATGGTGGCTCATGCCTGTAATTCTAGCACTTTGGGAGACCAAGGTGGGGAGGATTGCATGAGGCCAGGCATTTAAGACCAGTCTGGACAAAATAATGGGACCCTGTGTCTACAAAATAATTTGTAAAAATAGACAAGCATTGTGGTGTGTGCCTGGAGTGCTAGATACTCAAGAGGGGAGTGTGAGGTGGGAGAATGGTTTCAGCCCAGGAATTCAAGGCTGTAGTGAGCCATGATTGCACTGCCACTGCATTCCAGCCTGGGTGACAGAGCGGACCCTGTCTCTAAACAAAACAATTGTAATGAAAAGATAAATCATGATCATATCAGGTGTACTTCTAACTTAGAGACTGCAGGTTACATTTATTAGCATTTTTAGGGGAACTGTGTAATACATAAATACATTGTTATTGGCAGTTTTGTAGTACAGAAAGTGAGTGCTCTGGTATAAGAAGAAAATTCTTATTTTTGGTTTTTGTTTACTACAGACGAGCAATCATCTCCTTGGGCCAAAACCATTTCCACTAGACAGATTATTAGCAATATTATATAGTATCGTGGACAGCAGAGTTGCTCCAACAGCAAATATTTTTTCCCAGGTAAGCTTAATATAGGTTATTATCTATGTCATCTTTGTGAGATTCTTCAGATAGTAGAGTTGATAGAATTCCATGTGTTCACAGTTTTGTTCAGCATATGTTGCTGCTTTAACTATATAATAACCCATTTTTCTGGTAATTGAAAATTACGTATATAGAATCTTTGGCAGTATAACTAAATTTGCTTATATTTACAAGTATAACCTCATGGCAAAATAATTTAATTTGGCTCTTTTTTTGGTAAAGGAATTTTTAAAATTAAATGAGCATAATTATCTTGCCAGTTAAACAAGTGGCTTGATAACTACGTTGATGAATTATAATTTAATGAAAACAAAATTTTAAAAAATTGTTTGTAAGAGAGTAATCTACAAGTGTCCTTATTCCTCATCTGTGTACTTTGCAAATAGTTGTGCTTTTATTAAAAAATGCCATTTTCCAGAATATTAAGTTCTCACAATTTCACTAGGTGGCAGCAAAAGCATAAAAGTAGAAAATATGACTTTAAAAAAATAAATAGTTAAGGTTTGTTTTTTAGTTGACATTTTAAGAAAAAACAATTTATTAAAACTATAGTCACAGTAGATTTCTTAAATGGTCCAAAAAAACAATGTTTAGCACATGGTATAAGTGGTTAGAAGAAAAAGCAAAATGATGTAATTAATATTTATTTAAAAGCAAAGTCATGTCAGATATTGCAGTGAGCATTTTGTTTTCTGTATGCATTTTTAGGTTGAGAAATATGTAAATAATATTTGCATTTTAATCAATTCATGGAATAAATCTGGCCCCAGAATAGCTGTCAGACTTTGTAATCAAATCTATGCTAGCAACTTTTAATTTTGCATTTAGAGAAGAGTTTGAGTAACAAATATAGTCTCAATTTTCTCAACATTGAATGTAGATAATTTTTATGAGTGTCAGCATGTATAGAAAATTGTCTCTACATTCATTTTGTGTTCTTGAAGAAACACAGTTCACTCAGTTACTAGGCTACTTAAACAGCTAGATAGATAGCTAGATAGATAGCTTGGTAGATTCCTAATGCTGATAACTTTTAAAAAGTAATTCAGTTTTAATTTGTGTTACAGGGATTTTTTCTATATATTTTTTAAAAATGCTTTGTCTGAAACTGGTTTTTAATCACACTTTGCCTTTTATTAATACCTTTCTACATACAACATACGAATTTTTTGTGTTTACTGTTGCAATAACTAAATTAGCAGGTACTTTAAAATATCAGGTCTTTATCAAAAGCAGTTGAGTCTTACAATACATCAGAGAGATTAAACAACTTTTATAATATGATGCAATGAGTAAACCTTTGAGATTTAAAGCCTAAGGAAGTGAGTTAGACAATGCTTTTAACATAGCAGAAACATGTTTGCATCACATGTGATTGTCCTTCTCAGGTGCCCAAAAATTACCTGTGTTGGGGGGCACTGTGAAGGATAGTACATGCTTTTTCTTTCAATGAGCTTATAATTTGTTTTAGGGGATTAAAGCATATACTTAAAAATACTTTCTTAAGGCTGTAAGTGAATGCTAGGTAGTCCTCCTGAGAAGTTGAGAGCAGAAAGAGATCACTTTTAGATTGGGCAGGATGAAAGAATTCACAGAAGATGAAAAATGAGACTTGGCTGTAGAGAATGTGTAAGAGTTTTTGTTCTTTAAATATTTCTAATTTACATAAGTGGTACATGTTTATTATATAGAAATGTGTAAATGGGTAAATAGAGAAATAATATGTTAAAATCACCTGATGTCTTATTTCCAAAGGATAGAGTTTAGGTTAGAGATTCAGAAAGAAGGGTTAATATGATCCAAAGAAATGTATGAAAAGCAGGGCATACTTGTGATCTGTCACACTGGTTTGGTTGGAATTTAATGGGGTTATATTGTAGTAATAGTAGTCATTGTAGTTGTGGTTGTAGTAGTAGTAGTCATAGTAGCACTACTGCCACCACATGTCACACCTTATTATTGGTACCTTACATATTGTACCTTACATGCATAGAGCATTTTCTCTTTTTAGAAATAAACTCTTCAGCAGTTTTATCCTCTGGGAAGAAATATAGCAATTAAAAACAGTGGGAGGTTTCTGATTAGAGATTACTAGCTGCTCTGAGCCTTTGACTGTGATGAGCAATGTCAGAAGTCTTCGTAGTTAGAGCAGTGCCAGTAATATTACATAGTTAAGAGAACAACTTGGCCCAAAATGCATCTTTGTTGGTTAATTAAGGTAATTTTTTTTTCAAACTTGACAATTGTAGTTGCTGATCTTTTTATTCTTTATCCCTTCTAATTAACATTTTGTAATCAAAATGGTAAACTTTGTATATTTAAAGTATTGCTATAAATGAATTTGTTTATGTTAATTTAATAACAAGTCATTTAGGAATTTGGTCTTAGTTCTCATTTGGGATACAAAGGGAGGGGAGTATATAGGGATAGATGCAACTAGTTCTAAAGAGTTGATCTTTACTTTTGCTTGGTCAGTAAAGTATCCAAGAAAATCAAGTAATGTGTTTAAGAACAAAATGTGGCAGGAATCATATCCAAAGAGTATTTCTCCCACATGCCTTATATTTTCTTCTTCCCATTCACTCCCAGTGACCTTTTCTATTTTTCTTCTTTCTCCTTTTACTCATCTATCAAAATTATACTGTTAACCATGGGAATGGCAGTTTGTATTTAACCAACACACACTTTATTAGTGAAAAACAGAAATACCATTCATTTTGGAAGTGCTTATTTGGTACGAACACTAGATGGCAATGTTTTTGCATTCTAGCTTTAAGATGAGCCAGGAAAACATACCTTTTACCTGTTAATACTGTCTCTGACATACAGAGAAGTTTGTTAACACATTGATTCGTTTGAATGGAAATAAAATTGCTGAAAAATGTAATTATAAACATGTATGTGTGTATTTACATTTTTATAAAAATGTAAATAAAATTGGCAATGAATTACATTTTGTACCTGGAAGTAAATTGCTTTTCATTGGTTGTAATGTGTCTATGTGAGATTATCATGTATTATTTTTGTATTCACCTGTTTTAAGAATTTATATGATAGTGATGTGCTATTTTTCTAGCTGGATTTACTGCTTAAATAATTATTTAATTTTTTTTGTGTATACATTTATCATGTATGATATAGACATTCAGAATTCTCCTGAAGCAAAAGTTTATTTCTATTGTATTTTATTTAAATCTATTCTGTTCTATAATGAAGTTATAAAAATATTAACTCAAAGACTCTTTAAAGTTTATTAAAATTCCAATTGAGAACAATAAATTTATGGTAGGAGTAGCAGCAATATTGTATTGTAGTTGGCATTATTCTGAATTTGTTTATTCTCTATTGAATTTTAAATAAAAGTCTGCTCCTTAATTCTTTAGTCTCATAAGTAAAGAGAATAGTAAATAGTAGCACATTTAACATTTTATGTCAATGCTCAGATTTATTGAACTTAAATATGACTTTAAATTTTTTTTAGATTATTTTAGTCTTACCTGATTTTTACCTTTAGTACAATTTTGCAGTCATTATCTTGGATCATTTAAAAAATTTTTATTCCAATAAGATAAATGTAGCCCTTCTATATATGCCTGAACTTTCTGGGTGACAAAGCATTAATTCTGGTATTTCATTCTTTTCTCCTTTCCTTTCTTCTATCATCATTAGAATGGAATACATGCAGTAAATGGGTAAAGTTTATAGGTATTATTTCTAAATGTTTAATTTGATCAGATATGGTTTTGAAGACCATTTATCATCTTTTAAAGAAATACCGTTGTCTTTTTTCCAGAGGTATATTAAAGCCAGGTTATGCTTTTTAATTGTATCTTTTTTTATTTCTTAAAGAAAAGTGGTAATTTGGGAATTTTTGAATTTCTCTTTCATTTTTTTATACTTCTATATCTTCTCTTACTCATTCTTACCTCCCTCACCCAAATAGTCTTATAGTTAGGTCAGAGCAATGGGAGTACAGTTCTTTAAGATTGTGAGATATATCACTTATTTTAACATCTTAAACCGTATTGCTTTATTTTTTTCCCAGAGAATAAAATTGCTGGAGAGTTTATTCCTAAAATCATTGGTATAGGTTTCTAAAGTGACTTTTAAAAGGAATATGTTTTAATTATCATTGATCTTCTTTGATCAGTTTGCATTTTGGAAAATAATTTTTGAAAGTAGTTTAATTCTGCCATTTAAAAGGTTTTATTACTGTATTATAAAAATAATATATTCTGAATGAGTACCAAGAAATAGCTGAAAGATAAGAAAAGGAGATAGTTTTTTAAAAATAATGGCTCTGTGTACCATATTGACAAATTGGATTTTTCCATGATTAATACCTAATTTCTGAGTGGTTTTATACTTAGTTGTACATAATGAAAAATTTAGAGTGTTTTTGCAAATTTATTTTCATTTATAAGAACATATACAAACATTTTGGAGCATAGTTTATTACACAAATATATATTTTTAAATATGCATTTCCATTTGTACCTTCTCTGCTTATGAACTCATGTCATGATACTGTATGTTGGAATATACTTGGAGTTATTTGTTACATGAGTTCAACTTTTTGGTCGTGAATCAACAATTGTTTTTTGTAGAGGTTTCATTTAGTCTAATAACATTTAGACAAACTTACTACTCATTTAGGTGTTGGTTTATAAGATATATAGGCTATATCCAAACTAATTGTTTTTCCCAAATGAATTTATCATTGATCAGAAAGAAGAATGATAATTTAGTTGTTTTATTTGTGAAATTTTTTTTAGCAGATACTTGATCTGTAATTCACCATAGCCGTAAAAAGATGTTTTTGCTATATTATACTTGTTAAGGTAGCTAACATTTTATTACACCAAAAACAAATTTTGGCATATTTAGTCAAATACAGGAAGATATGTAGTAAATGTGTACAGTTGTTAGTTTTTTTAAAGAGGGGACTTTGTTAATTTTTATTTAATTCTAAAATGTTTAAAAATAAAAATATTTTAATCTAATTCACACTTCAAATTCAAAATCAGTATTTATCTTTTTTTTCCATGGTTGGAATTAAATTTTTCTTTCTCTGTTTAAAATTTCATTTAACAAATGTTGACTAAGTGTCCACTATGTTTCAGGCATTGTTTTGGATAAAGAGAATACAGAAATGAAGATATATCTGTGGCTTCCACAGCTCTTCATTTGTACTGGTGCAGCTACCAGATTCTAGTTTATACTTCTAGAGTTAATAGTGTATGTGTGTATTTACTGTGAGGATATACATATGCTGAAGAAACTAATACTTAAATACTTAAAGTGAATACTAATAATTAAAGTGAATAAATAAGAGTTTTTACTTACGTAGTTCTTAATATTTGATAAACTTATTTAAGTGTCTTCTACTGAGTCATAACAAAGCTGTTTGTTGAATATTTTCTTCCAACATGCCTTGAACTTAAGTGTTTGAAGCAATGATTGTTTGATATTTATAACTAAATTTTGTTAATGCCCAGTTAAATTTAGTTATGACATTGGTGTCAGACAATCTCAAGACTTTGAACTTAAGTTATGGACAAGTAATCAGTATATTGTATATGGCCTAATATATGCAGCCAGAGTGACTTTTCTTAAAAAGTTACATGGCTATATTTGAAATACTTCATAATGGAAAAGTATACTCATTATTTCCTTTTGTAATATACAGTATTTCAAACTGCTTTTATAAATTTTTTTAACCAAAAGCACTTTAAATAAACTAATTTTATGAAGACTTTATGATTATAAAACCTCTTTACCTTAAAAATTAATTTGCATATTACATAGTATTATGGTTGTTCTATTTATATTTCTACAAAAAGTAGCTATATTTGTTAAACGCTAGTGACATAACACTAGAAATCTAGTAGACAAGAATTTGAATCTTGTAAACATAAAGAGTAACATCCTAAAATCTAGCTGTAAGATATTCATATACATTGATTTGAGTGTCGGCATTATCTTTATAGACATTAAACTTGGTGCCTAAAAGGGACAGTTTTCCTTGAAATTCCATGGATACTAAAGTATTAGAAATGTGAAGAGCTCTTCCTTTGCAATTTCTTGCATTTCGCTTGTCCTGTACCAGCATTCCAATGTTTCTTTAATATTCAACTGTAATACTTGATGCTATTAAGGTAAATTATGTAAATCACAGAAAATAGCTTGAATGCTAACATTTCCTAATAATCTTACTATGTTTTTTCCTTAACAACAACTGAGATTGTGAGGCATTTCATCCCAAGGTTGGTAAAGGCACCTTACCTAATGTCTACTTCGCTGATGAATAGGTCAGCAGGGATGCTGTTTGATAGAGGCTGGCTCTTTTCTAGCTGCTAAGAGCATCACCGCCATGATGCTTAGTCTCCACTGGTGCAGTAAATGAGATTCTCAAATCTTCTGCTACCCCCGGTGTGGACATATTACTGTTCCGCCGTCAGACCACTCTGTAGTAGATGCCTTCTTCACGAGATTTTTTTTTAAAACTGTTTTGGGATGTTTCATGTTTGCGAAGAGTAAAGTTAACCTATGATTTTTACTAGCTGTATTCTTTATGTGTCATAAAGAATAACAATATTAATTATTACCCAGGATACTAAAAAGCACAGCATATTTTACTTTACTGCCCAGGGATAAAAGATTGTTTTTCTTGTTCTCATTTGTAAAAGAACATTATTTTCCTCTACTATTTTCTTGTCTTCTCTAAATCCGCTGTTAAATTTCTTAGTGTAGCCACTTTGCCTTTGTGAGTGTATCAGTCCAGCAGTAGGCATTTTCACCAAACTCTAGAAAAATCAAATTAGTGCCTAAGGGTGACACGTAAAAAACTGCCTAAAGGATTTTAAAAATTGCATAAATTATGCTTTCTACTTTTGTATAAAATAACACATTGATACTTTATTTTTGTGGGCAATATTTTATAACTATCTTTCTCAAAGGTTAGTGTCGCTTCCAATAAGTTTACTAAATGTATATCCTTTATTCACATTTTTGGGGGAAATATATTGAACCCAGTGAATTTTATTTAACTTGGCACATTTTTACCTGACAGCAAACAAAAAAGTTTGTGTGGATATGTGCTTCCAAATGCATGTTTAAGAGATTCCATACTACTAATATATAGTGATTATACAGGCAAATTTGTGCATTAGATAGAACTTAATGACTAGGTTGGTTTAAATGAGAGGAGTTTTAATAAGAATGGGTTAGGAGATAAATGATTTAGAAAAATCTTCATTATGGAAATGTGTGGTATATTTAAAAAACTTCTGGCTGGCATGATGTTTCATGCCTGTAAGCCCAGCACTTTCGGAGACTGGGGTAGGAGGATCGTTTGCACCCAGGAGTTCAAGTTAGACCCTGTCTCTACGATAAATAAGTTAGCCAGGTGTGGTGGTATGTAATTGTAATCTCAGCCACTCTGAAGGCTGAGGTGGGAAGATCACTTGAGTCGGGAGGTCAAGACTGCAGAGGGCTGTGATTGCACCACTGCACTCCAGCCTGGGCGTCAGAGCAAGACCCCATCCCCCAAAAAACAAAATATATAAAAGATTATTAAAAGACATGTTGGTGCTTAAAGGGGGTTTCCAGTAAGAAATTGTCTTGATTCCTTGTCAGCACACAATGAATTGGAGTTTTTTTTAAGGAGATTGGCCATACCTAGCCATCTATAGACATACTGCAGTAGCTGGTGCTGCAGAGAAGTCTTTGTCCTTTCTCTTAGGTAGAAAATTAGGGTTCTTAGGCCCAGGTAACCTTTAGTACCTGAATGCTTCCTCACCTTTGGTTACTCTGAATGATGGTAGATAATTGAATTATTAGAATCAAAAGTAATCATGCTTCCATAGTCAACAAGAAAGGGAAAGAGGTTTACCCAGAGCTATCTTATCTACTCCCTTGGCTTTAAATGCTGTGTGTATTTTGGTGGCTTTTGAAATACGTATTTCTAGTGCTTTTTCTCTAGTTCCCTATCCTTATTGCCAACTGAAACTGAACTGTACCTGGATGATCCATATACATCACACACTGGTATGCCTCAAACCAAATTATTTCCTAAATCTTTTCCTGGGTTTTCAGTCTTATCTAGATTTTAAAACTAATGATTTATTAATTCATCCATTACTAAGCACCTACCATGTGGTATATATATTGTTAGGTGGCAGAAAAACAAAGATAATACACAGTTTCTAGTTTTTAGTTTAGCTAAATGGAGAAATTATCTCTGAACCATATCATTTTCTCCCCTCCATTTACTTGGTTAAGTCTAGTCTGTCTTTCCTCCTAAATACAAATATCTCTTAAATGTACTCCTTTTTTTTTCCACCCTCACTGACATTACCTTAAATCGGTAGCTTCCTTATTAGACAGTTTCACCAGCTTTCTAACTGGTCTCCTTGTAACTAGACACTTGCTGGTTCATTATCCATACAGTCATCAGCATAAATGTTAAAAGATAAATTTGGTCTTTTTCTGGTTACGCTTTTTTTTGATGAGTTACATTATCTACAGAACCAAGTCTACATTAAGTAACATTTATCGAAAGGTCCTTCATAATCTGGCCCCAATTTCTACCACTTCCTTCATTCACCATATATACGATACACAATAGGCTGTTTCCTCTCTGAAAACACACTAATTTTAAATGTTTTTATATTGTTGCGTGTACTGTCCCCTTACAACTATTGAGCTCTCTTTTTACGCTTCATGGTCCATCTCCCAAATGTCATTTCTCAATGAATCTGCACTTTGCCTCCCTCTCTTTTAGTTCTTTTTCTTCTCTATAATCAGATAATTATGTTTATGCATATTATAATACTAACATAGCACTCATTTTATGTCATTACCATTTTATGTGTTTGTCTCCAACTACCCTCATGTTTGAGGGCGTAGATGTTGTCTGTTCATTTTTGTATCTCTTGCACAATGCCATCTGTGAACATGAGGGTCATTCACTGAATGACCTCCCATTCTCCTAACATGCAGTTATGGTCTTTGTGGTTGCTAAAGATTTGCAGTCAATTTGCATGCTAAAAAGTTCCAGAGATTAGAGGCTCTATCTTCAGTTTCTTTATGTGTAAACATACATGCTACTTTTTGTTTATCTGAACATATTTGAAGACTAGCAAACCACGCTCCTTTTTTTGGGGAATGAAAATTCATGTTGGTGATTTCAAGTTGAACTGCTTTGATGATATTTGCCTATTTCTGCCATGTGCTGCCTTTACCACCTCTGCTTTGTTTGTGTAAAAATGTCAGTGGAACTCTCTTGATATATGCCATGAACCATCACGTCTCCTGAATTCAAATCAAATGTGGTGCTTGTTGGGTTGTGTGGCACTCATATACTGACATTTCACATGTTAAGTTTGTTTATTTAAATAATTTAATATGTTTCAGACTGTAAAGCTCCTCCAGGACAAACAGGATAGGATATTTCATAAGTCAATGGACATATACCAACCTGTGAATGTATAAAAATAGTGAGCATGTTAAAAATTAATTACAGTTGTAAATTGATTTTCTTTCGTTGGCAGGAAGAACAGTTTATTAGCCCAGGAACAGGTTCACACTGTTTTTACATCAAGCATTTCCCGCTGAAGCTTGTTAGTGGCTGCCTCTCAGATTAAGGGAAAAAATCCTCACTGTGGTACATGAACTCCTATTGTTACGACATAAATAATCAGCTCATCCCCTACACGGATGAGAACAAAGGACATAATAGTACACAGAGCAAAGATTAAACAAATATCGTATAACCCCATTTAAGATGTAAGTCTACAAATATTGTACACATAAAGAGATTTTCATTTTTTATTTTTCTTTGTGAATGCCTCAGTCATAATGTAGGACCTAGTCAAAGGAAAAGGAATATATACTTTGGCTTTTGAGTCAAATAGATTGATTATTTTAAGCTAAGGTAAAGTAAAATCCGTTAAGCAGTATCAAAATGCTACTAGTGTAGGAAAGCTAGGGAAGTACTATTCTCTTTGATAACAGGATGCTTCAGATTTTGAGGGGATTTGTTTAAACTGAGGAGGACAAAAACAGAATTTTTATTTTGAGGAAAAACATCACTGGAAAACATATGACTTAAAACTTCGTAGTAAAACCACTGACTTTTAATACAGGTTTTGAAAAACAAAAACAAAACTTTTTCTGTATTTTCTAACATGAAATCTAAATTCTGACTTTGAAAAAGAGAACCCACTCCTTAGGGAACTTTTTTATTCATTTAAGTTTTATTCGTTTGACTTTGAGCTTGACAAAACAGACAAGAAAAGCAGCTGTGGAAAGCATTATATAATCCTTACAATCTGAACATTACTGATGATAGAGTATATTTATCCTCACCTTTAGTATATTCAACCACTGTATATTTTATGAGTTGTAGTTGTGAATGTTTCTCTAAATGATCTTTAAACCACAAATGTGTAAGAAACTTTGCATTGGGATACCATTTTTAATATTGTCTAATAATTTCAGAATTTAAGAAATCATGCTTTCCCTAAACCTTAAAATAATTTACTTTGTTGTTGCTGTTTTGAGATGGAGTCTCACTCTGTCACCCAGGCTGGAGTGCAGTGGCACAATCTTGGCTTACTATAACTTCGCCTCCCAGGTTCAAGCAATTCTTCTGCCTCAGCCTCCTAAGTAGCCAAATCTGGCTAATTTTTATATTTTTGATAGACCTGGGGTTTCACCACAATGGCCAGGCTGGTCTTGAATTCCTGACCTCAAGTGATCCACCCTCCTCTGCCTCCCAAAGTGCTGGAGTTACAGGTGTGAGCCACTGTGCCCAGCGAATATTTACCTTTTAAAAATTAAACCTTAAAGATAGCAATTTAATGTCTAATGTAATATATAATCTGACTTATGAAAAACTAACCTGTCATTAGGTTAAATAAAATCCATATTAATATTTTACTCTCATGACATCAAACTCAAACATCTAACAGTTTTGTTCACAGGATGGTTAATTGTTACTTCTCAAGGCTATTCTGTATCCCTGGGGCAGGACATTTGCCTATACTGTATTGAGATACTTCTTTGTCCTTATTGCTACAATTTTATTTAAGGCTTTTTTTCTGTTTTACTTGCATTGCCTGTTCTCCTAGGTTTCTTACCTCTCCAGCATACAGTGCAAGCTGGAGTTGTCATTTAACCCCCTTTCCTTCTTCCATAAAGCTTTCCTAATCTCTCCCAACAAAAAAATTCTCTCTTTGTATTCTATAGCTCCTTATTTGGGGTAGTATAAGGAATATGGGCTTTGGATTCAAATAGTATTCAAATCCATTGCTGTTTTTAACCACTGTTAGCTCCATGACCTTGAGCAATTTACTAACCTCTCTGAGGTGGAACCCTCATCTGGAAAAAAAGAGATTTATTTATAGTAATCATGAGAGTTTTTGTGAGGATTGAGGATGCACGATGTCTGTCGTAGAATCTCAACACAATAATAAATTCCAGTCCATATACTGCTAATTACCATGGTCATTAATATTATTAATTAGTTCCTATAGCTCTCTTTTCCTGACCCCTGCCCCTCAAGTTTTGTCCATATCCTCTGCTAGAACCTGAGGGAAGTAGTGAATGCCAAAATACATATGTATCATTCTCAGGAATTTTGAAAAACAGCAGAAGAAAAGATAAAATCACATAGACTCATACTGGGATTTGTTATTCACAGTAGCAGTAGTCTTGATGAACCATTTTCTAATCATTAGTACCCAATTTGATGTATTATTTTGGATAAGTGTTTTTAATATGCTAAGTATTCTTAAAATTAAGTGCTTAATTTAAAATTTGTTGTTACAACTCTAAAATATTTTCTAGTAAACCTTTAGCATGACATATGTGTTGTATTCTTTTTCATTGGGACTTTTGGATTAAATAATTTGGAAACATTAGTTTGTGTGGGTGACTGACTAGGGACCAATAATGCCAATTATCCTGCTATGATGTTTCTTTCCTCATCTATTAAGTCAAGTATTGATCTCCTAAGTTTCAAGTTCAGATGAGCAAGCTCAGAATTTTGTTGTGCAATTATTTTTATGTTGGAAAACTTTACTGTTTAATAAATTTGCAGTGCAGTTGTCTTTCATAGCCCTCAAACAAACAAATAAAAACAGAACTTTTATCATTAAAAAATATATAAAGTAAGAATTTGGAAAAAGAACACTCAGGTTGGGATTTATATAGTAATACTTCTGCTATAATCTTCCTTTGCTGTAGAGGAAATAATACGTTTTACTAGCCACAGGTTTTAGGCAACTTGGTAAGAACCTTCATAGACTTACAGCCTGAAACCAGTAGCTACAAATCTTCTTTGAGGCTGAGCCCCAAGTCATAACTAATCATCTGCCTTTAGATTTAAAAATCCTTACAAATAAGTGTTAAAAAGTGTTTTTATTTTTACAAGTAGATTTTTTTAGCTTCATAGCTACTTAAACATTTTGAGATAAAATTTATTCTGAGGGTTTACAAGGTATTTCTCACAGCCGCCTATATTTTGAATACTTTTTCAGTGTTTTTGTAAATTAAGCTTTTTTGAGATAAGTATAGATTCATACACAGTTGTAAAAAATAGTGTGTACTCTCCTTTCCTGTGTGTCCTTTGCTGGTTCTCCACAATGTGAACATTTGGCAAAGCTATAGTAAAATATCACAACCAGGGAATTGACATTAATGCAATCTACTGATCTCATTCAGATTTCCCTACTTCTATATGTATTCTTTTGTGTATGTCTATATATATAGTTGATTATATGATATTTTATCCTGTGCATAGTTTTGTTAATTCATCACTGTAGTCAAGTACGATTCCATTATCACAAGGATTCTTCCTGTTACTCATTAATGACCTTAGCCTTCCTCTCTCCCTCCCCTTCCCAAATTCCTGTTAAGTGCTAATTGCTACCTCTAGAATTTTGTCATTTCAAGAAATTTTTTAAGCACAATTATATAGTATATAACACTTGGGAATTAACTTTTTTGACTCAGAATAAGTCTTCAGATTCATTCAAATTTTTGCATGTATTAATAGTTCATTCCTTTTAATTACTGAGGAGTATTCTGTGGTGTACATGTACCACAGTTTGTTTAACTATTCACTTACGGAAAGACATCTGGGTTTTTTCTTGTTTTTTGGCCATTACAATTAAAGCTGTTAGGAACATTCATGTACTGGTTTTTATGTGAACATGCAGTTCTCTGGGATAAATGCATAAGTGCAATTTCAGGGTAATACTATAATTGCGTGCTTAGTTTTATAAGGCATATCAGTGTTTTACCACTTCAAGTGAATTATGGAAGCCATACTACCATTCCTTTTACTTCCCCACTTTTCAGATACTGTCTTGAGTATCAGGAGGTGTTAAAATGTTTAATCAAATGTGATTTAGAAAACTCATGAGGAGATATTCTCTTGTATTTCTCTACAAATCTGCTTTCCACTGTTTGTTCTTTCACTTTTAGCATTTCCTTTTGTTTGAAGAACTTCCTTTTGCCCTTCTCTGAAGGTCATCTGCTAGTGACAGATTCTTTAGTTTTTTGTTTGAGCATATCTTTATTTCCACTTTATTCATGAAGGATAGCTTTGCTAGATATAGAATTGCGAGTTCTTTTGTCAGCATTCCTCTTTAATCCAGGGGAGGAATGTGCATACCTAGGTAGCCTTCTGTTGCTCAGTTGTGGATTGGGAAGTGCTGGGCTTGGTTTACCTTTTGCTCTTGGGTGAGGAATTATAAGACTCCCTCCCTCTATCTTGTTTCTGTAGCCCTAGAATCCCTAAGCAGTCCACTTCCCTCTTTCTACCTTTCAGAGTCCTCTTTTGGTCACCTCTTAACATTATTTCTAGGATTTATAGTTGTACGAAGCAGGGAAGAATAACAAATATGAATCTCTGCATCCTGTCTGGGTTGGAAGTTCTGTATTTATCTTTTTTCTAACCTTCTGTCTAGGCTCTTTATTGGTGTTTGTTCCTGAAATATGTTCCATGGTAATTCAAAGCTCAATTGAATGAGAAGCATTCTGTAAATTAGTGCTAAAAAAAGATTACAGAATGTTTTACCATTATTATTTGGAGAGCTTTTTTTTTTCCAACAGAGATTAAATCCTTCTAAGTCATTAATTTATTTACTGCAAAATATTTCAATTTTTTATTCTGTGCCGGAACTAGAGACTTTGTGTAAATCACTCCCCACATTTGGGGACCTAACAATAGGAATGACTGTTTTATATCTCTTTTCTCTAAGTCACAGATTTGTCACTGAATAAAAAGGGTTGAAGTTAATATACTTAGCCATCGAAGACTATGTTATCTCTTTTCTACATATCTTCCCATTCATTAAAATTTCAGGCCTACTCTCAGCATAGATTTCTACAAGTTTCCAAACTGAGAAGACTATTTGTCTTATCTTGACTTTCAGCAATATTTACTCTCTCCCAAAGACTCCCGTGTCCCTTGGTTGCCCATCCTGTTCTGTGTCTTTTTCCTTTGTAGGAAAGGTCTCAGGCAGGTAGATGGGAAAGGCTCTGCTCCGCCTCTACCTTATTTATGCATATACATGTATACATGTGAAAGGGAGACACCGCAATGAATCTGAGTACCTTCACTGTCTAGAGACTTTTGCCGTGTCCACACTGACCGTATCATACTATGTAGGTGTTAATGCTAGCCTGGAGATCTGAGTTCATCATGTTGTCATGATCATTTAAAGTGGAGCAAAATAAATATTTTTTGTGATCCTATTCTTTTTTTTTTTTTTTTGAGACGGAGTTTTGCTCTTGTTACCCAGGCTGGAGTGCAATGGCGCGATCTCGGCTCACCGCAACCTCCGCCTCCTGGGTCAGGCAGTTCTCCTGCCTCAGCCTCCTGAGTAGCTGGGATTACAGGCACGTGCCACCATGCCCAGCTAATTTTTTGTATTTTTAGTAGAGATGGGGTTTCACCATGTTGACCAGGATGGTCTCGATCTCTTGACCTCGTGATCCACCCGCCTCAGCCTCCCAAAGTCTCACTCTGTTGGCCAGACTGGAGTGCACTGGTGCAGTCTTGGCTCACTGCAACCTCTGCCTTCCAGGTTCAAGCCACTTTCCTGACTCAGCCTCCTGAATAGCTGAAATTACAGGAACATGCCACCATGCTCTGCTAATTTTTTGTATTTTTAGTAGAGACGGGGTTTTGCCCTGTTGGCCAGGCTGGTCTCGAACTCCTGACCTTAGGTGATCCGCCTGCCTCAGCCTCCCTGTGTGCTGGGATTACAGGTGTGAGCCACTGCACCTGGCCTCATTTTTAAATGCGTAGTACCTAGAGTAAGTAACTCCTGAAGAGTTTCATGAATATGTAGTTGGAAATAAATATCAGCTAATTTAAGGATTGGATAATGGACAGGAAGGTGGATATTCTGCTATTTATGCATGTATAGAAATAATTTTTAAAGTTTTATATGTATTTTTCCAGAAGTTTTCATTTAGTACAGTTAATAAACTAATACATTTGAGATTTAAAATGTTAACCCCACTAATTAATCTTTGTGCTTTATTTTGTTTTCAATTTAACTCTTGCAAAATTTTAATAAACTGGGAAAGGACCTTTAAATATTTAGTATATTGTTCATTCCTTTTTTTATTATTTTTATTGTTATCTTTGAGACAGAGTCTCACTCTGACATGCAGGCTGGAGTGCAGTGGTACTAACTCAGCTCACTGCAACCTTCACCTCCTGGGTTCAAGCAGTTCTCATGCCTCAACCTCCCAAGTAGCTGGGATTACATGTGCATGCCACCATGCCTGGCTAATTTTTTTATTTTTAGTAGAGATGGGGTTTCACCACATTGGCCAGGCTGATCTGAAACTCCTGGCCTCAAGTGATCCGCTCATCTTGGCCTCCCAAAGTGCTAGGATTACAGGTATGGACCACACTATGCCTGGCCTGTTGACTGCTTTTATGTAATAGATATTTCTCTGAATATCTATTATTTGTATATTTGCATACAATGTATATATATGAATATTTTTATGTTGAGCTTTTCAGTGATTTTTATATGATAAAGTCAACAAATAAAAGACTATTTTTTTTTTGATGTGAAAAATCACATTCTAATTTAATTGCTTTCTTTAGGTTTAGTTCTTTTAATGTATTAGCTTTTCCTAAATCAGCCCTACTCCTAAAAAAATTGATCAGGAGGGATCCAAGATGGCCAAATAGGAACAGCTCTGGAGTGCAGTTCCCAGTAAGAGCAATGCAGAGGGTGATTGATCACTGCATTTCCAAACAAGGTACCAGGAGCATCTCAATGGGACTGTTTGCACAGTGAGTGTAGCCCAAGAAGGGTGAGCCCAGACAGGGCAGGGCACTGCCTCACCTGGGAAGTGCAATCCCTGGAGGACCCTGCTCCCTACCCAGTGAAGGCCATCATGGGCTTTTCCATCCAATCCAGCACTCTGGTTCAGATACTGTGCTTCTCCCACAGTTTTTACTGCCCACAGACCAGGAGATCCCCGGGCTGAAAAGCCACGAGTTTCTAGCACTGCTGTTTTAGCTGGCGCTGTGGATTTCCACACAAAAACTCAAATAAATCTGGGCAACTGTTTCAACTGGCACCTGGAATGCGTCGGAGATGGAGCCGCCCATTCAACTGAAAAAGAGGGGGCTGAAAGCAGGGAGCCAGGTGATCTGGCTTGGCAGGTCCCACCCCCACAAAGACCAGCAATCTAAAATACTCTGGATTGAGAGTTTTGCAGCAAGTGCAGCTGGACCCAGGGCGGTCCAGCTCTCTGAGGGGAATGACATCAGCCATTACCAAGGCAGTCTCCCACTACCGAGGCAGTCCGCCGTTACCGAGGCAGTCTGCCATTACTGAGGCAGACCGCCATTACCGAGGCAGTTCTAACTGTACCTCTGTAAGCAAAACCGCAAGGAAGTTTACACAGCAACTAGGCAGATCCCATGGCAGCTCAGCAGTGCCTTTGCTGTCAGACTGTGACTAGGCTACCTCCTTGCTGGGCAGGGCATCTCTGAAAAAAGGCAGCAGCACGTCAGGAACTTATAAATAAAGCCCCACCTTCCTAGGACACAGCACCTGGGAAAAGAGGCGGTTATGAGTTCCACTGCAGCAGACTTAAATGTACCTGCCCAGCAGCTCTGAATGGAACAATGGAGCTGCCAGCACAGCACTTGAGCTCTGATAATGGACAGACTGTCTCCTCAGGCTGCTCCCCCACCCCTGTATATCCAAAGAGGCATGTCATGAAGGAGAGCTCTAGCTGACATCTGGCGGATACTCTTCTGAGATGAAGATAACAGAAGAAGAAACTGGCACAACCCTTACTGTTCTGCAACCCCCTTGGGTGATCCCTAGGCAAGCAGGGTTTGAAGTGGACCTACAGCAGTCCTGCAGCAGATGGGCCTGACTGTAAGAAGGAAAACTAATAAACAGGAAGAAATAGCTTCAGCATCAACAAAAAGGACGTCTACTCGGAGACCCCATCTGAAAGTCACCAAATACAAAGACCGCTGGTAGATAAATCCATGCAGATGGAAAGAAATCAACACAAAAAGGATGGAAACACCAAAAACCAGAATGCCTCTCCTCCTCCAAGAGATCGTAACTCCTCACCAGCAAGAGAACAAGGCTGGATGGAGAATGAGTCTGATGAATTGACAGAAACAGGCTTCAGAAGGTGGGTAATAACAAACTTCTCTGAGCTAAAAGAACATGTTCTAACCCAATGTAAAGAAACTAAGAACCTTGAAAAAAGATTAGACGAAATGCTAACTAGAACAACTAGCTTAGAGAAGAACATAAATGACTTGATAGAGCTGAAAAACACAGCACGAGAACTTCGCGAAGCATACACAAGTTTCGATAGCCAAATTGACCAAGCAGAAGAAAGGATATCAGAGATTGAAGATCAACTCAATGAAATAAAGCAAGAAGGCAAGATTAGAGAAAAAAGTGAAAAGAAATGAAAAAAGCCTCCAAGAAATTTGGGGTTATGTGAAAAGACCTAATCTATGTTTGATACATGTACCTGAATTTGACGGGGAGAATGAATCCAAGCTGGAAAACACTCTTCAGGATATTATCCAGGAGAACTTCCCCAACCTAGCAAGGCAGGCCAACATTCAAGTCCAGGAAATACAGAGAACACCACAAAGATATTCCTCAAGAAGAGCAACCCCAAGGCACATAATCATCAGATTCACCATGGTTGAAATGAAGGAAAAAATGCTAAGAGCAGCCAGAGAGAAAGGTTGGGTTACCCACAAAGGGAAGCCCATCAGACTCACAGTGGATCTCTCGGCAGAAACCCTACAAGCCAGAAGAGAGTGGGGGCCAATATTCAATATCCTTAAAGAAAAGAACTTTCAACCTAGAATTTCATATGCAGCCAAACTAAGCTTCATAAGTGAAGGAGAAATAAAATCCTTTATGGACAAGCAATTGCTGAGAAATGTTGTCACCACCAGGTCTGCCTTACAAGAGCCCCTGAAAGAAGCACTAAACAGGGAAAGGAACAACCAGTACCAGCCACTCCAAAAATGTGCCAAATGGGAAAGCCCATTGACACAGTGAAGAAACTGCGTCAACTAATGGGCAAAACAGCTAGCTAGCATCAAAATGTCAGGATCAAATTCACACATAACAATATTAATCTTGAATGTAAATGGCCTAAATGCCCCAATCAAAGGACACAGACTGGCAAATTGGATAAAAAGTCAAGACCCATCGGTGTGCTGTATTCAGCAAACCCATCTCATGTGCACAGACACACATAGGCTAAAAATAAAGGAATGGAGGAAGATTTGCCAAGCAAATAGAGAGCAAAAAAAAGTAGGAGTTGCAGTCCTAGTCTCTTATAAAATGTTCTTTAAACCAACAAAGATCAAAAGGGACAAAGAAGGGCATTACATAATGGTAAAGATCAATGCAACAAGAAGACTAATCATCCTAAATATATATGCACCCAATACAGGAACACCCAGATACATAAAGCAAGTTCTTAACGACCTGCATAGAGACTTAGACTCCCACACAATAATAGTGGAAAACTTTAACACTCTACTGTCAGTATTAGATCAACAAGACAGAAAATTAACACAAATATCCAGGACTTGAACTCAGATCTGGACCAAGCGTACCTAATAGACATCTACAGAACTCTCCACCCCAAATCTACAGAATACGCATTCTTCTCAGCACCACATCACACCAACTCTAAAACTGACAACATAATTGGAAGTAAATCACTCCTCAACAAATGCAAAAGAACAGAAATCATAACAGTCTCTCCGACGACAGTGTAATCAAATTAGAACTCATGATTAGGAAACTAACTCAGAACTGCACAACTTCATGGAAACTGAACAACTGGCTCCTGAATGTTGACTGGATAAACAGTGAAATGAAGGCAGAAATAAAGATGTTCTTCAATACCAATGAGAACGAAGACAACGTACCAGAATCTCTGGGACACATTTAAAGCAGTGTCTAGAGGGAAATTTATAGCAATAAATGCCCACATGAGAAGCAAGGAAAGATCTAAAATCAACACCCTTTTGTCAAATTGGAAGAGCTAGAGGAGCAAGATCAAAAAACTCAAAAGCCAGCAGAAGACAAGAAATAACTAAGATCAGAGCAGAACTCAAGGAGATAGAGACATACACACAAAAAAAACCCTTCAAAAAATCAATAAATCTAGGAGCTGTTTTTTTGTAAAGGTCAACAAAATAGACCGCTAGCCAGATTAATAAAAAAGAGAAGAGAGAAGACTCAAATAGATGTAATAAAAAACAATAAAGGGGATATCAACACTGATTCTACAGAAATACAAACTACCAGCAGAGATTACTACAAACAACTCTATGCACATAAATCAGTAAACCCGGAAGAAATGGATAAATTCCTGGACACTTGCACCCTCCTAAGCCTAAACCAGGAAGAAGTTGAAACCCTGAATAGACCAATAACAAGGGCTGAAGTTGAGGCAGCAATTAATAGCCTGCCAACCAAAAAAAGCCTGGGTCCAGATGGGTTCACAGCCGAATTCTACCGGATGTACAAAGAGGAGCTGGTACCACTCCTTCTGAAACTATTCCAAACAATACAAATAGAGGGAATCCTTCCCAAATCATTTTATGAGAGCAACATCATCATGATACCAAAACCTGGCAGAGGCTTAACAAAAAGAAAAAACTTCAGGCTAACATCCATGATGAACATAGATGCAAAAATCTTCAATAAAATACTGGGAAACCACATCCAACAGCACATCAAAAAGCTTATCCATCACAATCAAGTCTGCTTCATTCCAGGGATGCAAGGCTGGTTCAACATACACAAGTCTATAAACATAATCCACCACATAAACAGAGCCAAAGACAAAAACCACATGATTATCTCAATAGATGCAGAGAAGGCCTTCGACAAAATTCAACAGCCTTTTATGCTAAAAACTCTCAGTAAACTAGGTATCGATGGAATGTATCTCAAAACAATGAAAGCTATTTATGACAAATGCACAGCCAATATCATACTGAATGGGCAAAAACTGGAAGCATTCCCTTTGAAATCTGGCACTAGACAAGGATGCCCTCTCTCACCACTCCTATTCAATTAGTTTTGGAAGTTCTAGCCAGAGCAATCAGGCAAGGAAAAGAAAAAAAGGGTATTCATTTGGGAAAGGAGGAAGTCAAATTGTCTCTATTTGTAGATGACATGATTTTATATTTAGAAGACCCCATCGTCTTAGCCTAAAAATCTTCATGAACTGATAAGCAACTTTAACAAAGTCTCAGGATACAAAATCAATGTGCAGAAATCGCAAGCATTCCTCTACACCAATAACAGACTAACAGAGAGCCAAATCATGAGTGAACTGCCATTCATAATTGCTACAAAGAGAATAAAATACCAAGGAATACAACTAACAAAGGATGTAAAGGACCTATTCAAGGAGAACTACAAACCACTGCTCAACGAAATAAGGACACAAACAGATGGAGAAATATTCCATGCTCATGGTTAGGAAGAATCAGTATTGTGAAAATGGCCATACTGCCCAAAGTAATTTATAGATTCAACGCTATCCTCATCAAGCTACCAATGACCTTCTTCACAGAACTGGTAAAAACCACCCTAAACTTCATATAGAACCAAAAGACAGCCCGAACAGCCAAGACAATTCTAAGCAAAAAGAACAAAGCTAGAGGCATCACACTACCTAACTTCAAACTATACTACAAGGCTACGGTAATCAAAACAGCATGGTACTGTTACCAAAACAGAAATATAGACCAGTGGAACAGAACAGAGGCCTCGGAGGCATTGCCACAGATCTGCAGCCATCTGATCTTTGACAAACATGACAAAAACAAGCAATGTGGAAAGGATTCTCTGTTTAGTAAATGGTGTTGGGATAACTGGCTAGCCATGTGCAGAAAGCAGAAACTGGACTGCTTACTGACACCTTACACTAAAATTAACTCCAGATGGATTAAAGACTTAAACATAAGACCTAACGCCATAAAAACCCTAGAGGAAAACCTGGGGAAAATCTTTCAGTACATAGGCATAGGCAAGAACTTCATGACTAAAACGCCAGAAGCATTGGCAACAAAAACCAAAATAGACAAATGGGATCTAATTAAACTCCAGAGCTTCCATACAGCAAAAGAAACAATCATTAGAGTGAAACCAACAGGATGGGAAAAAATTTTTGCAATCTACCCATCTGACAAAGGGCTAATATCCAGAATCTACAAAGAACTAAAGCAGATTTACAAGAAAAAAAACAAACCCATTCAAAAGTGGACGAAGGATATGAACAGACACTTTGAAAGAAGACATATATGAGGCCAACAAATGTGTAAAAATGCTCACCATCACTGGTCATTAGAGAAATGCACATCAAAACCACATGGAGATACCACCTCACGCAATTAGAATGGTGATCATTAAAAAATCTGGAGACAACAGATGCTGGAGAGGATGTGGAGAAATAGGAACACTTTTACACTGTTGGTGGGAGTGTAAATTAGTTCAACCACTGTGGAAGACAGTGTTGTAATTCCTCAAGGATCTAGAAATAGAAATTCCATTTGACCCCCAATCCTATTACTGGGTATATACCCAAAGGATTATAAATCCTTCTGTTTTAAAGACACATGCACACGTATGTTCATTGCAGCACTGTTTACAATAGCAAAGACCTGGAACCAGCCCAAATGCCCATGAGTAATAAACTGGACAAGGAAAATGTGGCACATATACACCATGGAATACTATATGCAGCCATAAAAAAGGATGAGTTCATGTCCTTTGTAGGGACGTGGATGAATCTGGAAACCATCATTCTCAGCAAACTGATACAAGAACAGAAAATCAAACACTGCATTTTCTCACTGATAGGTGGGTGTTGAACAATGAGAACACATGGACACAGGGAGGGAAGCATCGCACATTGGGGTCTGTTGAGGGGGAGTTAGGGGAGGGACAGCAGGGGTGGGGAGGTTGGGGAGGGATAACATGGGGAAAAATGCCAGATATAGGTGATGAGGGGGATGATGGCAGCAAACTACTTTGCCATGTATGTATCTATGCAACAATCCTGCATGATCTGCACATGCACTCCAGAACCTAAAGTACAATTAAAAAAACAAATAAATAAAATAATAATAAGTAAAAAATGATCACTCTTGTTATTAATATTTTGCAAGTGCCTTTTAGCTGCTGCATCTTCAGCTGAAGTGATACTGTATCCTTTGTACAATTTACATGATTAATTTAGCCATGGAATCCTGGTAGAACTAAAGTGACTTCAAGGGCCTATTTGTTCTAACTTTCTGCCTTTAGACATTTGTTATCACTAATGTGGTAAAAGTAAAAAAACTGTAAGGTATCTGAAAATATTCTTGAGACCCTATCTTAACTATTAAAGACAGATTTTGTGTTTTCCTGTGAAAAAATTGTGGAAAAAGTAATTTAGCATACAATTTTCATTAAAGAATCTAAATATTTGAGACTATTTGAATTTACAGGAAAGTATCAGTTATGAGACATATTATAAGGCAATGTCAGTGGCAAAGTAAAAGGTAATTAATGTTTTCTTCCATATTTAAAAAAAAGTATTAAGGAGAACTGCCCTCAGTAATAGATTTCAATGCATGATTTTTCAAATAGCTATTACTCACCTATTTTAGCAAATGAATCTCTTACAGAAAACTAGAAAGAGTTGAAGTTAATATACTTAGCAATAGAAGACTATGTTAACTCTTTTCTATATGTCTTCCCATTCATTAAAACTTCAGACCTACTGTCATTATAGATTTCTACCTATTTCCAGTCTGGGAAGGCTATTGAATTTGTCTTGTCTTGACTTTTAGCAATATTTACTCTCCCCCGAAGACTCCTGGATCCTTCGGCTCTTCATCCTGTTTTGTGTCTCTTTTCTTCATAGTAAACGTCTCAAGCAGTTAATCTTGTAAGACATATGAGCTTAGGGTCTGCATTTTGTCATTATTAAGTGAACCTTTCCTTAAATCTCATTTCAAGTCTGTTTTGTCTGATGTTTAACCTACTTTCATTATTGTTGTTCTTTTTGTTAGAATTTGTGTGATATACCTCAGTTTTGTCCTTGACTTTTAACTTTTATATATGCTTCCATTTTATATGTATCTCTTTTAAACAATATGCAGTTTGATTTGTTTTTTTTTCAGTCTTTTTATTTTATTTGAAGCATGTAGTTTACTTTTAATACAATTGCTAATATAATTTTGTTTCTATTATCTTGTTTATGCCATTTGATTTACCTGATTTTTTTTCTCCCATTCTGTAGATTGCCTTGTCATTTTATTGGTTGTTTCCTTTGCTGTGAAGAAGCTGTTGAGTTTGATATAGTCTCATTTGTTTATTTTGGCTTTTGTTTCCTGTACTTTTGGTATCATATCCAAAAAATCACTGAGAAGACTAATGTCAGAGAGTTTTTCCCCTATGTTTACTTTTAGGAATTTTATTGTTTCATGTTTTAATTTAAGTCTTTAATACATTTGCATTAATTTTTGTGTACGGTATAAGAGTTCAGTTTTACTTTTTGTGCAAGCAGATATCCAGTATTCTCATTACCATTTATTGAAGCAACTATCTTTTTCCCATTGTGTATTTTTGGTACCTTTGTCAAAGATTAGTTGACCTTATATGTGTGATTTTATTTCTGGACTTGCTGTTTTGTTCTTTGGATCTGTGTGTTTGTTTTTATGCCATTACCATACTGTTTTGATTACTATAGTTTTGTATTAGTAATGTACTTTGAAATTAGGAAGTGTGATGCCTCTAGCTTTATTCTTCTTTCTCAAGATTGCTTTTGCTATTTGGGGTCCTTAGTGGTTCCATAGGAAATTTAGGATTGTTTTTTCCTTTTTTTTTTTTTTTTCAGGAGATCAGAGTTTTATTATTTTAGAAAGAAAGAAAAAAATGAATGAAGAAGAGGAAGAAAAAGGAAGAGAAAGAGAGAGAATGGGAGTATTGCTTTCTTGCCCAGGCTAGAATGCAACTTAGTAATGGGTATTGAAAACCACTTTTATACCAATAATTATACTTAATGATGTAGACAGGAAGGAATAAGGGAAGAAAATAACAAGCAAGCAGCTAACCAATATTTCTTTTAAACCTATGAAATGCTATGCGATTACTGAGGAGTGATTTACTTCCAATTATGTAGTCACTTTTGGAATAGGTGTGAGGTGGTAATGTATGTTTTGTGTATTTGAAGTGGAGAGTTCTATAAATGTTTATTAAGTTTACTTGTTCCGGGTCTGAGTTCAAGTCCTGGATGTCCTTGTTAATTTTCTGTCTGGTTGATCTATAGAATCGTTAGCTCTTCTTGTTACATTGATTCTTTTGCCATTATGTAATGTCCTTGTTTGCCTCTTTTGATCTTTGTTGCTTTAAAGTCTACTTTATCAGAGGCAAGAATTGCATCTCCTGCTTTTTGTTTATTTGTTTATTTTTACTCTCTGTTTGGATGGTAAATCTTCCTCCTTCTCTTTGTTTTGAGTCTTTGTGTATTATTGCATGTGAGATGGGTCTGGGTGCAGCATACCAATGGGTTTTGGCTTTTTATCCAATTAGAATATATATAAGTTTAATACTGCCATTTGATGCTAGCTGGCTGTTTTGCCCATTAGTTGGTACATTTTTCATTGTGTTAATTCCCTTTGCTTTTTGATATATTTTTGGAAAGGCTGATATTGGTTGTTCCTTTATATGTATAGTGCTTCTTTCAGAAGCTCTTGTAAAGCAGGCCTGGTGGTGGTGAAGTCTCTAAGTACTTGTTTGTTCGCAAAAGATTTAATTTTTCCTTCACTCATAAAGCTTAGTTTGGCTGGATATGAAATTCTGGGTTGAAAGTTCTTTTCTTTAAGGATATTAAATATTGGTCCCCACTCTTTTCTGGCTTGCAGGGTTTCTGCTGAGAGATCTGCTGTAAGTCTGATAGGTTTCTCTTTATGGGTAACCTGACCTTTCTCTCTGGCTGCCCTTAGTATTTTCTCTTTCATTTCAACCCTAATAAATCTGGCAATTATGTGCCTTGGGGTTGGTCTTCTTGAAGAATATCTTTGTGGTGTTCTCTGTATTACCTGGAGTTGAATATTACCCTGCCTTGCTAGGTTGGGAAAGTTTTCCTGAATGATATCCTGAAGAGTATTTTCCAACTTGGATTCATTCTCTTCGTCACATTCAGGTACACCTATCACATGTGAATTAGCTCTTTTCACATAGTCCCATATTTCCTGGAGACTTTGCTCATTCCTTTTTATCCTTTTTTCTCCAATCTTGTCTTCTCGTTTCATTTCACTGAGTTGGTGCTCGACTTCTGATATCCTTTCTTCTGCTTGATCAATTCGACTGTTAAACTTGTGCATACTTCGCGAAGTTCTCGTGTTGTGTTTTTCAGCTCCATCAATTCACTTATATTCCTCTCTAAATTGTCCATTCTCATTAGCATTTCGTCAAACCTTTTTTCAAGGTTCTTAGTTTCTTTGCATTGGGTTAGAACAAGTTCTTTTAATTCACAGAAGTTTCTTATCACCCACATTTTGAAACCTGCTTCTGTTATTGGAACACACTCGTTCTCCATTAAACCTTGTTCCGTTACTGATGAGGAATTGCAATCCCCTGTAGAGGGAGAGGCATTCTGATTTTGAGTATTCTCTGCCTTTTGAGGCTGGTTTCTTCTCTTCATTGTGTATTTATCCCTCTGTTGTCTTTGTAATTACCGACTTTCTAACTAGGTCTCTGAGTGGACGTCCAACTTTTGATTCCTAGCACCGAAATCTGAGCAATCCACTGTGCCGGCCAAAACAGCGGTGTTAAGATTGATGGTGCTTTTCTGCCCGAGAATCTCCGGACTCTGCACCTAGAACTGCTGCGCTAAGGCGCCAGCAAAACTGCCGCGCCGGCCACAAGAGTCGCTCTGGCGACCCGTGGGGCTCCTCCACTGGGAATCTCCTGGTCCGTGAGCAACAAATATTCGTCTGAAAGTGTGGCGTCCTCTTGTTCTCTGTGCTTTCACTGGGAGCTACGTGCCCGAGCTGCTAGTGATCAGCCATCTTGGATCTCGGATTGTTTTTTCTATTTTCTGTGAATAATGACATTGGAATTTTGATGGGGATTGCATTGAATCTGTAGATTGCATTGGGTAGTATGAACATTTTAATAATAACAATTCTTCCAATACATGAACACAGGTATCTTTTCACTTATTTGTGTTTTCTTCAATTTCTTTCATCAATATTTTATAGTTTTCAGTGTATAAATAATTCACCTTCTTGATTAAATTTACTCTTAAATTTTTATTATTTTTGATGCTGTCATAAATGAGATTTTTAAAAATTTCTTTGATAGTTCATGTCTAAATGTATAGACATATTTGTTGATTTTTGTATTCTATAACTTCACTGAAAGCATTTATTCTAACAGTTTTTTGGTGCTCATTTTTAGTTACAAATATTTAGAACATCCCTTTATGGCTGAAAGATTATTTTGATGATTTTTTGTTTTGAAAATTGAGGTCTACATTGTTTAACTGACCAGTCTGAAGTCTACTGCTAGTAAGTGACAAAAGATAGATCTTACTAACTTTGAATGTTTTTTTCCTCTTAAACTATGTTCTCTCTCTTCCTAAATCAGAAGATTAAGTATGGAATCCAAATGGGCCCGGTGGTGGGAGTGGGAATGAGATAATTGGATGATCTTAACACCTTAAGTGACAGCCAGACAGCTCCACCTCTGTGGTGGGCACAAACTTGTAGCATATGCCAGATTTTTAAGTTAATGGGCAAAGAGTCCTGTATCTTAGTGCTAGAGGCATACTGCTGGGTTTATTCTATTGAATGCTCCCTTTATGACTGTTTTGCAGATCATCCTAATTCTTTTAGCACACACTATTCTCAGGCAAGAGTATAATACATCTGTTAGATGTGTGCTTTCTTAGCTATGATCACAGCTTACGCATGTTTTTAAAAAGTTTTGGAATTGGAGTTAGGAGATTTAAGTCCTAGTCAAGTCAGTTTCTGGTAACAACCAGTCATTATCACTTTGAGAAAGTTACTAAGCACCTTAGTTTTAATGTTGGTTAAATTAACAATTTGAATCTAGCAATCTTCTAACGCAGAAGTCTGCAAACCTTTTCAGTAAAGAGATACATAGTAAATATTTTAGGCTTTGCAGGCTAAGAGGCAGAATGGAGGATATTATGTAAATACCTTAATAAGTAGGAGAAAAACTCTTGTTATTCCCTACCTCATTTGCCTGGGGTAAGTCATCCTGCATGGTGGGCATGCTTTGTGCTCTGTTGTTATCAGCTGGAGACATTCTTAGGACAGAGCAAGAAGGGGCCTAGTGGACAGAACAGGCAGAGTAGCCACCATGTTCAATTTCACTCTGTCACAGTGACACCCAGGTTCCTGTGTACCCTTCTTTCCTCCCAGAGAACCCAGCTACCTCAACAAATTTCAAAGGATTGCTAGTATGCAGATCACATCTGTGATCCCCCCAAAACAAAATAAAAAACTTTGTAAGTTGGAAACAAAGGACTTCCAAAATAGCATGAGAGCCAAAGAAGAAATCAAAATGGACATTCAAATTAAAGGGACTAGTAATTACTTACAAGATAGTAAAAGTAAAAAGAGATAAGAAAATATAATACATTAAAAGGTAAGAAAGGAATGAAAAAAAGGAAAGGAGGGACAAATAGCTCAATATAACAGTAGAAAGAAAAATTTTTAAAAATCATTAGATATATTAAAAACAAATGGAGTCAATCGTCCTAATGAAAGGTAAAAGTTGTCAGACTGACTATAAAAACAAAATTCCACTATGTGTTATTTACATGAGAACTGTCTAAAGTTGAGAAAACATGAACCTTGAAAGTAGAATCATGAAAAGTAACATAAGAAAAAGGCAGAGCACATAAAGGAATGCTGAGATAGCTATGTTAAGATTAGGAAAAAAATACTGTAAGCTAAAGACATTACTGGAGAATAAAAGGTTTATTATCATAATGAAAAGGTTTGTCAACAAAACATAGTAACTTTAAATCTGTATATACTTAGTAATGTAGCTTCAAAAATATAAAGCAAAAACAGAATTGCAAGAAGAAAAAGATTCTATGATAATGAAAAAATTGTAATGCCTCTCAGTTTTGGTCAGGCAGATTTTTTAAATGGTATATATAAGATTTAACAACACAAATAATGTCTTTATTACATATATGTCTTGTATAATAGACATATATGTAACAAAGCAATAGACACGTAACAAAATACATAACAGTTGTAAAATACATATGCTTTTCAACACACACAGAATACTTATAAAAGATGTTTCAAGGTGTAACCTAATTATTGATATTGAATTAGAAATTAAAATCTTAGCCTTTCAACAACAAAGCTTCGTATTTTGATGTATTAATATAAATTGCTTTTCCAATTGAAATAATGTTTCATATTTACTAAATGTAGGATTTTCTCTACGTAAGATACTCTATATAAGGTATCTCTTATCTGTTCACTCTTTAACTTGGTAATAAACTAATAGCAGACTGAGCACTGCGTGACAATTTTCCCTTCAAAATTATAATGGGAAATGTATAGTAAGATGATCATAGATTCTTGAATTCTTGCTAAGCCAGTAGATCTGGGATATGGGGAAAGTTACTTAAGATCTCTGAGGCTCATCTATAAAAAATTTAAAAAGTATAATAATATCTACCTTGTGGACATAGAGGTCATGAGGAATAACATGAGATAATATGTATAGAGTACTCAGTACCAAGCAAATTACTACTGCTTTGTGTGTTTACTATTCATAGGATGTTTACTTAGCCTCTGTAAAGTATTAATTCCAAATTAAGTGAGACTTTTAATTCCTAAGACATATGATTAGTTATTACCGATATTATAACTTAAAACCCTTACTCATATTGCCACTGAGCTGTTATAGGTAACTAAGTCTCCAAATTTTATTTTATTGCCATTACTGGCTCTTTTTCCTACTGATCTGTGGTAGATAAAAATAAGAAATTAGGAGAAGACAGTGGGCACTCAAAGAATTTCAGCTCTTGGATCAGCTTCCTTTCTTAGATTTCAGAAAACTTAATACTTTAGTTGGCCGTATGAATGTTATTTTGTACTTTGATCTTGACCTAACAAAAAGCACTTTTGCTTTTACTAATAATTCCTCTGGTATTTTCTTGAGTACATGATGAGCAATAAGTTTTAAAGCACTGGTTGGTTGTGGTGGCTTATGCTTGTAATCCCAACACTTTGGGAGACTAGGCGGGTGCATCACTTGAGCCCAAGAGCTCAAGAGCAGCCTGGACAACATGGCAAAACCCCATGTATACAAAAAGTTAGCTGGGTATGGTGGCATGTGCCTATAGTACGAGCTTCTCAGGAGGCTGCTGTGGAAGAATCACCTGAACCTGGATAGGTTGAGGCTGCAGTGAGCCATGATTGCACCATTGCAATCCAGCATGGGTGATGGAGTGAGATCCTGTCTCAGAAAAAAAAAAAAGAAAGAAAGAAAGTTTTAAAGCAAGACTAAGCCCAGGTCTGAAGGATGTATTTCTTATCATCTAACCAGCTACCCAACTCTTAAAAAGGTCTGGATCCGACCAGGCACAGTGGCTCACGCCTGTAATCCCAGCACTTTGGGAGGCCGAGGCAGGGGGATCATGAGATCAGGAGTTCAAGACCAGACTGGCCAACATGGTGAAACCCCCATCTCTACTAAAAAATACAAAAATTAGCTGGGCATGGTGGCTGGTGCCTGTAATCCCAGCTACTTGGGAGGCTGAGGTAGGAGAATTGCTTGAACCGGGACCAGGGAGGTGGAGGTTGCAGTGAGCCGAGATCGTGCCACTGCACTCCAGCCTAGGCTACAGAGTGAGACTCCATCTCAAAAAAAAAAAAAAGGCCTAAATCCATATTAGAATTGTTTTATTCCCAAAGGAGTATAGATTTTGTATTCTGAGTTACTTAGACAGAAATTCTGTAAAATGTTCATGTAGAGAAGGAATATGCTTTATTTACAGCTTTTAAAGGTTTATCAGTCATGTATCTGAGTCATTAATGAAAGAAAGCTGTCTCTAGTGGAATTCTTAAGGACTGATTGTTGAATCAGTTGTTAAACTAGGACTCTTGGTTGGGCTGAGCAGTGTGGCTCGCCAGTAATCCCAGTGAAACAGGAAAAGTTCCCTTTTCCCCCTCCTGGGGAGAGTGGCTCCCTTCTTCAGTGTCCTGCTGCTCAGACCTCTAATGGGAGCATGCAGATGGGGCTCTGATCCCATGGCAGCATCTAGGGGTGAATGCTTACAGCTCCTGAAGCCCCAGTGGACGTGTATTACAGTGTGCTCTTTTAGTTTTGCCATCTGTAGGCAGCTTGTGTTAGTCAGCTCAGTTAGGCCCTCTGCCTTACCACAAGGACAGAGGGCTTTCTCTATCCCAAGTTCTTGCATTGGTGTACTGAAAAATTAGATCAAATGTGGGCTGGGAGAATGAGTGCAAAGTTTTATTGAATAGTAAAAGTAGCTCTCAGCAGATGTATGGGAAGCCACAAGGGGTATGGAGTGCGTAGGTGGTTCTCCCCTGGAGTCTGGCCGCTCTTGGCCAAACTCCCTGTCATCCCACTGTAATGGCCTGCCAGTGTCTGCCAGTGTGTTCCTCTTGATGTCCAGTCACTTATGTGTTCTTCTGCTGGTGTGTTCCTCTCAACATCTAGCCGCTTGTATCTACCTGCTAGGGTCTCAGGGTTTTTATAGGCACAAGATGAGGGCATGGCTGCCAGGGTGGTCTTGGAAAATGCACCATTTAGGCATGAAAACTGAAATGCCTATTCTTACCTAGGTCTGTGGGCACAGACTTGTGGGTAGAACTCTAGCCAGGGACCATGCCCTTCTCTGCCCAGCACTTTCCTCCTCCCTCCTATATCACCAACCTTTTGGGAGGCCAGGACAGGAGGATTACAAGCCAGGAGTGCAAGTCCAGCCTGGGCAACACAGTCAGACCCTATATCTACAAAACAATAAAAAAATTAGGTGTGGTGGGCATGTGCCTGTAGTCCCAGCCACTTGGGAAGGCTGAGTTGAGATGACCACTTGAGCCCAGGAATTTGAAACTTCAATGAACTGTGATCAAGCCACTGCACTACAGCCTGGGTAACAGAGTGAGACCATATCTCTAAGCAAAAAAAACAAACCAGGACTCTGACAACTAGTCCTAGTTGCCAGACTAGTAAACATATGTACAAATTTGTGTTTCCAGATTGCAAAGTTGTCATTTTCTTTGCAGACATTTTCTGTGATTCAGTTACGTATGTTTATAAAAGAGATTATGTTTCAGAAACAAAATCTTATTAAAACAGTTTCTTATAATAATGTTCTCTCACTTTTAGATTACTTCTCTAGTGACCCTTCAGCTGTTAACTCTGGTTGGCCATGACGATCAGCTTGATGGACCAAAATACAAATGCACAGTGTCTCTGGACTTCATCAGAGCTATTTCAAGGTAAAATATCTTGAAATATGTAAATGATATACTAAATATAAAAATTAGTGTTCTTCCTAATCTAATGTCATTAGTCACTTAAGCAAGAAAAAATCATTTATTTAAGTGCCAAGAATGAATAAGCTATAATACAGAATGAACCTTCTCAAATTTACTAATGGCATAAAATTGGGAGAAATAGCTAATATGTTAGAGGACAAAAATCAAGATTCTGGAAGACCTTAATAGACTGGAATAAATGGTCCCATAGTAGCAAGGTAAGATTTAACAGACAGTTGGCTACGGAAAACTCTCTTCTATTGCAATAAGATGGGAGAGAGCTGGCTTAAGTCCTAAATTATTTAGCTGACTACAAGGCTTTAAAAATCCTGTCTTAGGTAACACTGATAGAAATACAGTGTCTAGGTCAGGGGACATAATCATTCTACTGTGTGTTGTCACAGGCCGATCAAATCTGGTGTGCTGTGCTGTGTTTAGAGTTTTCAGAGAGACAAATGGATAAATGCTGAAGGGGCACAAGGAGAGTGGTAGAATAAGGAATTGTGTCACATCCCTGACTGAAGGACAGAGTGTGAGAGAAAAGCCTTAGGAAGGACATGTGACCTGTCAAGTATTTCAGGGGCTGTCGTGTGCAAAATGGATGAAACTAATTCTGAGTAATTCTAAAGTGTTAGAAGTTCTGGGGAAGAAAGTATGTTTGTCAAAATGAAAGCTGTCTAAAAGTATGAGTTTCCTTACAAAGAGGTGTACTCAGTGTTGTGGAAAACGTTCAAACTATTTATGTGAATAAATGACTTCATCATACGGTTGCATCTGGATAATGATCTGTCAGGACTGTAATGGAAGAGGAGATGCATGTGTAGACTGGCAGGTTGAACCGGGCAATCTATAGACAGTGTGTTCCTAACCTTTTTAAATATGAAGATTCCATTTTAGTATCTTTTAAAAATTAGTCATGGAAGTATTTACATATATTTCAAAATTAACAATATAAAGGCATGAGATGTTATTTTGTTCAGCCTAAAAACAGTGCTTGATATCAGTGTAGATTTTCAGATCTCCTCTGATGATTAATTTTACAGCTTCTTGAGGTTTTGAAGTCCATATGTTGTCAGGCTTCTCCCTGAAGTCTCTTCTGAATTAAAAGTACTCTGAAAAATAAATAAATGATAAATAAATGAATGAATGGGCAGGTACAATGGCTCACACTTGTATTCCCAGTAGTTTAGGAGGCTGAGGTGGGAGGATCGCTTGAAGCCAGAAGTTCAAGACCAGCCTGGGCAATGTAGTGAGACCCCCATCTCTACAATGTAGTGATAACATGATGCAGGTATTTGCCACATTTTTGTGGCATATAGGCTCTAAAACATGAATTCAAGGGTTTTAGTGATTCATTTTAATAAAACCAGGCAAACTTTTACACGGAGAAAATTGAATAAAAACTTATTTTTTAGTGTGTTAAGTATGATCATAAAGCAATTACTTCCTTTAAATTCCATATCTCTGCATCCAGAGACATGCACTTTCATTTACCACTCAGCAGAAAGCAAGAACTTTAGACCTGGAATCTTGCCATAGAACTTGGACACTCTGTAACTTCTTTTGTTTCCTTTACTGTTCCCTACTTCCTGTGGGCAGTGTCCAAAGAATAAGCACCCGCTTCTCCCTACACCTGCCCTCTTCTCTCTCATCCCTGTGTTCTGTACTTCTTTTCTGCTGACTGCCTTTCATTCTCTCCCTCCCTCCCATGTTCCTTACTCTTCTCCTAATTGTCTTCCTCATTGCCTTAGCTAAAACCTTACTCTTCTTTGGGACACTACTTCCCCTGGAGTTATCTCTAATTGTAGCTGTGTATTTGCTCAAACCCTAATCCCTCAGGGTTGGAGGTCATTTCAGTGTCATCCTTTCTTCCTGTTTCCACTTCCAGACTGTTACTGCCCCCCAACTTCTTATAAAAATGACTTCTTTGAGACTCACGAAACCTGACTCTATTTCCCTATTCTCCTTAAGACTGATTTTTGTCTACCCGGTCTACCTCATGTACCGAAATAATAGGAGACTTGCTATCCATACTTCTTTACAACCTAAATTATTATTATTTTTATTTTTTGAGATGGAGTCTTGCTCTGTCCCCCAGGTTGGAGTACAGTGGTGTGATCTCAGCTCACTGCAGCTCCACCTCCTGGGTTCAAGTGATTCTCCTGCCTCAGCCTCCCAAGCAGCTGGGATCACAGGTACATACCACCACGCCCAGCTAATTTTTATCAGAGAAAGGGTTTCACTGTTTTGGCCAGGCTGGTCTTGAACTCCTGACCTCAGGTTGATCCACCTGCCTCAGTCTCCCGAACTGCTGGGATTACAGGCATGAGCCACCGTGCCCAGCCTCCACCTAAATTCTTGACTGTTTTTAAACCACAGATTCTAATGTCTGCATTCATTCTGTTCAGTCTTCACTCTGTTTCACAGAACAAGGTTGAAACCATCAGTTGAAAATTCAGCTACCTGTGTTGGTGTCCATCTTCTCTTTCTTTCCTTTTTCAGTAGAAAGGGGTTTCTCTTCCTAAGGTGGATTCTTCTACCTATGCTCTGAATTCCATCTCCTCCACTTTCCCAGAACCTTTGTTAGTCTCAGGCTATTTGTCCTCTCAGTGGCACCTAACACTGTTGGCCACTCTCTCTTTCTTAAAACTCTCTTCTCTTAGATACGATTCTCGTTTTCCTCTTTATTCTTTGGTCATTTTTACTAACAGAGGTTATCTCCACCACCTGACCTTTAAATATAGCTGTTTCTTGAGGCTTGGCCCTAGGCTTTTTTCTCATATTAGATTTTTTTCCCTAGTCAACTTTAGCTACACATGTGACTTCATCAACCATCTGTGTATTAATAATGCCCCTATTGTTAAAGACCAGACCTATTTATAATTTCTTGACCTTTATTGCTGTTTCCAGCTATATTAATATATTTCCAAAACTGAACTTAGGAATTCTAACCTCTGCTTCCACCCACCAACAAAGAGTGAAATATCTGGCTTTCCTCCCAGTGTCTCTTATTTAAGTGATAAGCACTGCAGTCTGCTGTGTTGCCCAGGCCTGAAATTTGAGAGTCCTTCTTGACATCTCTCTCTTCCCCACTCCCAGTATTCAACCATTAATCCTATTGAGCTTACAGAGCCCCTCTTATTTATCTCAATTTCATTCACTTGTTATCATGATAGTTTTACCACTCTAGATCAAACCACCATCATCTCTTCTCCAGCAGTCTCCTCTTTCCTCAGTTATCTGTACTTTAACCACTGTGGCTTTTTTCAGTTTTTTATATTCACCGTTCTGCTTCCCATCCTTACATACACAGCATTTTCCAGCTTCTCTTCTCCTTCACCTAGCTAACTACTATATAACCTTTAGATTTTGGTTTAAGTGTCTGCTCCTTAAAGATGCCTTCTTACAAAACCACAACCACCATCATCACCCACCCCACACCACACACACACACAATTTGGAAGTTCCCTTTTGTTCATTATATTTACCATGTTTTACTTAAATAATTAATTGAATAATTAGAGTTCATCTTTCTTTCTAGAATATAAGTTCATGAAGCTCAAAGCACACTATGTTTGTGTCTATCACTGTCTTATCCTCAAACCTAGCACAGTGCTTTAAACTTAGTATGTGCTAAATAAGTAAATATTGCATGTTTTCCTATAGTGATTAGCAGTAAAACTTCACATGAAGGGGAACTATATGAATTTGTTTTTGGGGACAGCAAAAAGGGAGCTCAGGAGAGTCTCATTCCAAATCGAGGTTTGATGGGAGAGGAAGTCCCAAGGATAGTTACCAAAGAAAAGGTTGGCCTCATTCCAGACACCTGTGGCAGAGAACAAATGATGAGATAATAAGGATCACAGGATACAACCTAAGTGTCTAAAATAGCAATCAATCAATAGTATATATTATACAGTTATTGAAAATCATACTTTTGAAGGATAATATGGGAAAATAACTCATGATGTGAACTTAAGTGGATATAACAGTTCATATAAAGTTGTATATAAAAGAAAACTAAGAAACTGTAAGGGAAGGGAGTCAGCAATCAATTGCTGCCAAGAAATCAGGCAGAGTTCTCTGATTTAATAATAAAGCAGTCATTTGTAGTTTTATCCAGAACACTTTCAGTGATACAATGAAGTAGAGGTCAGATTATAGTGAGGTTAAATAGTGTTTATGAGAAAGTAGATGTAGCGAAGAGACGTAATGTTTTTTATTCATTTATTTAACATTTATTGTGTTGCCCATTATAAACAAAATACTGTGGTAAGCTTTGGGGAAATATAGCAACAAGTATAACATAGCTATCCCCTATTCTTATTGGCCTGTATTCTAGGGGTGTGTGTGTGTATGTGTGTGTGCATGCATGCACGCTGTAAAGAGAGGTGGTTTTTTTTTTGGAGACACAGTCTCATTGTCGCCAAGGCTGGAGTGCAGTGGCACAATCTCGCCTCACTGAAACCTCCGCCTCCTAGGTTCAAGTAATTCTCCTGCCTCAGCCTCCCAAGAAGCTGGGATTGCAGGCATGTACCACTATGCCTGGTTAATTTTTGTAATTTTAGTAGAGATGGGATTTTGCCATGTTGGCCAGACTTGTCTCGAATCCCTGACCTCAGGTGTTCCACCCGCTTCAGCCTCCCAAAGTACTAGGATTACAGGCGTCAGCCACTGTGCCTGGCCAAGGGAGAGAGGATTATAACTGTTAGAGGAGTTGTAGGGTTGAGAGAGGGTTATTATTTATTTTTAAAGATTGGAGCATATTTAAATGCTGATAGGAAAGAACAGATAAGAAGAGTTCATTAAAGGGAGAAAGGTTAATTTAAAGCATCCAATTACTGAAATGTTATATAAGAATGGGATTTAGAATTTGAGTTGCAAGAGCCCTGAATGAGAGAGCAGAATCCTCTTGCATTATAATAAGAGAAAAAGATGGATTCAGATGGAGCTGAATTTGGAGGTTTGGTAGCAATAAGTTGGGGGAGTTCTGATCTGATAACTTCTGTTTTCTCTGTGAAGGAAGAGACAAAATTGAGACCAAGGGCAGAAGTAGTACGAGTTTAGAGAAATCGAACATATGAAATAGCTGCCATGGGGAATGGAAGAAACTGTTGAAAGGAAAGCAGTTTGTTGAGAGTGTTGAGGTTCTTGACCTTGAATTTACAGTGGCACCAATCTGTGAGATTTGTGGTCTTCTCCAACACCAGTTTCTGTACTAGAGACTGGGACAGCAAATAATTATAAGTGAAATCACATCGTACTGGGATTTTGCTAGGTGAGCTCAGTGGATGCTAGCAAGTAACTAGTTAACCTGATGAATCATGGAGTCTAAGCTAGGAAGGGCAGGAAGGAAGTAAAGCAAGTTGGGGGCTAATAGTTCAGTGCCTAGTACATAAATATTCAGTAAGCATTTGTAGATCAGGAAAAAATGAAGGTATTTGTGAACTGACTGTCCCAACATGTTCCATATAGCAAAAAAGGAAGAAACTGGGGATCATAAAGTAGAATGTCTGAATTATTTATATAGAAGTAGAGAATTTCTGAGTGTGATTATGAGAGTGGAAAAGGTTATTGGATGTAAGAAAGAGAAATATACAGTGAAGTCACTAGGCTGACACAGGTCTTGGGATGGAAAGGAAGACTAAACTGTATGCTAAATTATTCAGTGACTAAGGGATGGTGACAAAGAGGATAGGGGATGGTGAGCAGAATGGTCTTAATCTCAGAGTAGCAGAGCTTTTTGCACAGGACTCCATCCCCACCTGACTGAACTGTCTGGGGTAAACATTCACTGGAAGGAGCTGACGAAAAGACTGTGTCCTTTGTGGGGAGCCCAGTTTCAGTTAAGCCCAGAAGGGGAAAACAACCATTCCTTGAAAAGATAGAGGATATAGAGACTACAGCAGAAAGGTTTGGACAGAGAAGCTGCAGGAAGCTGATTCTAGAACAGGAACATAGAATATGGAGGTAGAGTATGGGAAAAGGCAGATAACAGATGACTGAGAAGCTTATTAAATATTGTTCTTGGATTGTTCTTAATGTGAATGGTAGTAACACATTTTCAGTTGTTTTCTTCCACAGTCATTGGGAAGACTATAAGATAAATTGAGGTTACAACTTAAAGTTGTTAAGGTTGCAAGTGGTCAGAAAAAAACAAACAAACAAAAAAACCCAAACTCAAACTGCCCACAAAAGTAAAAGGAAACAAAATAGCATCCTAAAAGAAAAAAAAGTATTTTAATGTAGAGAAAAAGAATCAACAAAATGAAAAAAAGGATAAAGGCAAAATTAAATCCTTAAATATATACCATATAATTAGCTTGCATTAAAGTATTCTAAATTCTGATTTAAGAATTACCCCTAGGAAAATTGCCACCAACACTATTTGTGTTTACTGTATTTCTTTCCAGCTGGTTACTTTAGAAAATAATTCATTTATCTTCTGTGGGAGAATCTCCAATAGTATATTGAAAGTTACCCCAAAGTTTAAAATTTTACTTGCATGACTGTAATACGCATCTGTGGCCATGGGAAGCCAGAGAACGTACATGCAAATTACACAATTCTCTTTGTAAGTAATACCTTTCTTTAAAGAGGATTGTTTGTCTTCAAGTACTTTAAAGCACAAAGTTATCTTTGGGATGTGTGGCATAATTTTTTATGTTGCCCCTGTGGTTATTCTAACAAATTCTGTCATGTCTTAAAAGAATATATGTGAGATCAGTTGGCAAGTTGCCTATTTACATTGGGGTGGAGGAATGGTAGAGATCATAATGCATCTTGGGAAGTAAATGTTTCTTAAAGGAATGATCTTATATTCAATTCCTGATTAACTTTTTAAATCTAAAACTTTTAATGTATGATTCAGTTTGCGTGAATACTCACCACTGACAAAGCACAGAAATGGAATATAGTGAAAGTTTTATGAACATTTAAGTTGCTTAGTGTTTTTAAATCACTCCATTCATTCTATTAAGTGTATTCTGTTACAGTTTGTGTATTGTGCAAACTATGCTATAGTAACACAAATAAATTTCTCAAAAAATGGAGAAGTCCCACAAACATTGCAGTATTTTCATTTGTTTGTGCTCTCTTCTAGTATTAGTCCATTAGACAAGCATTTCCCTGCAGCTGTCACACCTTATTTGTAATTCTTTCTTCTCCTTTTCTCCCTTAATATTGCTGGTGTATCTTTATATTGATCATTTTGTATGGATGTATAATATTTCATCAAATATATTGTAATTTATGGATTTTCCTAGTATTGGAATTTAAGTTGTTTTAATCTTACCTGCTTCAAAAATCTTTTTTTCACCAAGGCCAGAAAAAAAAAATAGTAACACAACATTAAGTCCATTTTACCATATCAGTTTAGGTTTATAACTTAAAACCCAAAGTCATTGTGGAGAAATGTGCCTGGAGAGATGTACAAATACACTTGCCTTTGTGTCAGTTGTTAAAAGTAAACTACTATATCTGTTTCCTTTGTATGGTCCTCTAAATAATATCTTTTCAATCAGTATCATGATTTTTTGTTAAATCATGTGTTGGCCAGGCGCAGTGGCTCACACCTGTAATCCCAGGACTTTGGGAGGCCAAGGTGGGCAGATCACCTTAGGTTAGGAGTTTGAGACCAGCCTGGCCAACATGGTGAAATATGTCTCTTATTAAAAATACAAAAATTAGCCAGGAAGATGGCACACACCTGTAGTTCCAGCTACTTGGGAGGCACGGGCAGGAGAATCACTTGAACCCGGGAGGCAGAGGTTGCAGTAACCTGAGATTGCACCATTGCACTGCAGCCTGGGTGACAGAGCGAGACTCTGTCTAAAAAAAAAAAAAGTGTCAGAAGTACTTTGATGCTCATAAATTTGAGTGTTTCTAGAGTTGAATGAAAGAAAAACATATAAAATAGCTTTATGATTTAATAAACATACTTTTTGTGTCTTTAGGCATAAAGTTTTTTTTTTAACTATTTTTAATTGTTTTTATCAGGATTGTTTTGGCAGTATTTTTATACCATTTGGAAAGGCTTGGTATTCTTCAGAGAGGCACTATTATAATGAAACAAGGTATTCTTCAGTCCAACATTAGGTAGCATAATAGCCATAGCATCTCTTTTCAGCTATTTTTAAATGTGTTTTCATAAGCATTATCTACAGTTCCCTATTCCACATTTTTAAAAATATTTGATATGTCAGTCATTTGCTTAGAAACTTTTTTAGAAAGTATATTGCAAAATGATAGACAAAAACATTAATTGATGATGGTTTAATAAATAAGAGCATGCAATTAGTGAATCTTTAAAAGGCTGTTCTCACATGGATGATTATTTTTGCAGAGTTGAATACTTAAGGCTTTAATTTTATACTTATTGCTAGATCATTATATCCAATTATTTTGACCGTTTATTCAAATAATAAACTTCCAAGTCTGAATATTTATAGTGAAGAATGAGTTTAGTGAAAGGAAAATAATTATATGTCTCTGTCTCTGCTATTTTATTCTGCCTGCCATCAGAGTACAAAAATATACATTCACATCGTCTGTTTGTTGTATCGTATTCTTGGATCATACAGATTTAGTTACAATACACATACAGGTCAGCCAGCGTTAAAAGACTGAAAAGAATGAAAACTACAAATGAGGACAGATGAGCTATGCATTATGTAATGATAAAACAGGTGTTTCGGAAGATAAACAATGTTCAGAAGCAAAGAAGATTTAAATACTTTTGAATCTCTAATTACTTTATTCTAGTTATTAGACAAAAAGCAAAGAACTTTCAAATGAAGTCTAAAACTTTCTATAGTCAATTGAAGTACAGAATGTTGAATAGCTGTAGTTTCGTTTACTTTTTTATTAGAAAAGCAAACTTTGTACATGGTAAAAAAAAAAAATTTTTTAATTCTGTTCCTAATAACATTTAAAAAAATTAATGTCAGTCCTATCGGGGTGCATTTGATAGCACCATAGGATTTTTAGCATTAGTCATGAATTATTTTGCATGTGCTTTCCAGAATCATAAAAAGCTGAGCAATCTAGTGGTGAGAATGCTAACATATTATCTGTCTTTGTTTATAGGACGGTGAACTTTGACATAATAAAATACTTGTACGATTTCTTGTGAAAACAAGCTTCAAAGCCATATGGACACTGTGACAATGACTAAGCCAAGCTGTGTTCATCCAATGACTTAGCTGGCCAAGGAGAGGAGTTCTTTGGCTCTATTGGATTTGTCCAAACAGGTGCTGGCCCAGCATGGAATCTGATGAAAATATTCTGATTGGTCTGGGTGGATGTGAGCAGAAGACTATTTACCAGGGACCCTGGAGTATTTGGAAGCAACGTGTTAATTATAAACAGCAGGGTTTGAGCACAATCTGTTCTACTCTTAATGATGTTATCTTAACACTGAAATTGCCTGAAACCCATTTACTTAGGACTACATTTTGCTCTGTGAACTATCCCCTGCGCTTTGAACGTGCCAGCAGCCCTTGTTTATTCTTTTCACTTCCTCTCCACAGGAGCCTCTACAGTCGCTTGCCAAAGCAGATTTTCCTAAGGCCACTGTTTTAAAAGATCATAGTTGCAAAATACAATAAATATAAGTTCTTTTGAAAATCCAAGCTTGTATGTGTTTATCTTTTCACTTGCTTTTCTCAAAAGGCAAAGGTAGTTTGATCAGAAACAGATCAACTTTCCATCTTTCAGCCTACTTGATAACTATGGTATGCTTGTACAAGGTTTATCTTGTCACTTTCTTAAAATTAGCTACCCAAACCAGTTATTTTATTATTAGTAGTAGTAGTATCATGGTTTTCTTTTCTTTCTCATTTTTAAAATTGTTGGCCTTTAAGAGTTTCACAATAAATTTTTTTCCTGTTATATCACTTGTGAACTTTGGTTCTGATTTTCTTGTCCATATTTTTTTGTCCGTATTTGTGAAGAAGTTTTCTTGCAGCATTTGAAGGCTTGAAAAATATTTTGAGCAGAATTAAAGTGCTTAATTATAGAGCCTAGTTTAAATTTCAGTGGCATTTTATTTCTTCGTTCCTGTTTTTGAAGAAAAACTCTCACAAAAGGTACTTTTAATGTAACTATCTGGTTCAAAGAAAGCAAGTGGTTATCTACTATTTAGAGGTAATGAGTTAGGGAGAAAAGGGATGGAATTCCTTTTGCCTCCCTATGTAAATAAGACAGGCTCTTTTGCCCGAAGGTTGACATCCACAGCAAGAGATAGAGAGCATCCTCACTCTAAGTCTCTTTTCCCAGAGAAAATGAAGTTTGTGTTTCACAAGATGTTCAACGATGCCAGGACCAGGGAAAAGCCATGTGTAGTGTGGATTGTGGCTTAGTTTCCTGCATGTAGAAATCTGTATGTCATCAAGGTGTAGAAAACAATTTGGGTAGCTGATTGGAGGAAGAGCAAAGCCACCTAGAATAGCTTTCAGCCCCTTATATTTTGTTTTGCGGATGCATGTCTGCTGTGCAGCCTGTCACAGATAGGCAGAACCAGTCTGTATTTTGAGGAAAGGACTCTGGGATATCAGAGGACAGGAGAAATTATCAAATAGGAAACTGAGGAGAAGGATGGAAAGGAGGTGAAGTTTCCTATAGGTGACTGTCCATGCATCCTCACTGCTGGTCACCTGTCTCCTGCCCAGTGCATTTCCTCTCCTGTACTGCCCCACCTTATTACCAGCCCCAAATGTGGCTTCCCTGCATAACACCTGTAACCAGATTTTCCCTGCCCCTGACTGGGTCATCAGAGCTTCCCTGTTTTGTAATTTACTTTCTAACAGTTTGCTAAATGACTGACTAGCTAATTTGATTAATTTATTTAAATGAAGACTAACAGAGCTTAATATGGATGTTCGCATTTTAACAAGGGTCATCTGCAAGTGGAATTCTCTAATTGGAAGATCTGAATCTCCAATTACAGGAGGGAATCCAATAATGGAAATTATGCTGGCCAGCAGACCAGAAATTTCTGTTGGGAGGAGGCACTTAAATTACACTCAGCATCTACTCTACCTAGGTCTGAAAGTGATTTAGGTGGTAGCAGACAAAAGTTACTCAGCTGTAGGTTTTTAGACTTATTTATACATAGATGGTCCTCCATTTTACAAATGTCTTCTTTCAATTACCATGAGTTAGGTATACATCGATGGAGACCTTACTCCCTCTTCTCTATTTCAAGTCATTTTGAAGCCTATTGCAAGCTTTCATTGATGCAGCAATTCCTTTCAACAACTCTGGAAGAGATTTTGATCTACCAAGCCTCATCTCATTAGTCACAAAGGGGTCAAAGTCTTGATACCAAGATAGCAGTTGAGGCTCCAGGCTCTGGAATTCTTGGATCAAATACCAGCTGTATTGCTACTGGCTGTCTGGCCTTAGGCAAGTTATTTAACCTATCTATGCAACTGTTCTCACTTGTACAATGGAGGCGAAGATTTACCCCAGAGTTGTTTACAGGATTAAATACATTAATATATCTAAGGCAGCAGTTCTCAACTAGGGACAGTTTTGCCCCCCAGCAAACATTTAGTAACTTCTGGAGACATTTTTGGTTGTCACAACTGGGTGTGGGGTGGGGAAGGGTAAAGGCCAGGGATGCTGCTAAATACAGTAGTTCCTCCTATTCATGCTTTTGCTTTCCTTGGGTTCACTTAACCCTCTGTCGTCCTCAGACTATGGTCTGAAAATACTAAATGGAAAATTCCAGAAATAAACTTACAAGTTTTAAGCCATGTATTTCTGAGTAGTGAGACAAACTCTCATACTGTCCCACCTAGGATGTGAATCATCTCTTTACTTAGCCTGTCCATGCTGTCTATGCCACCCACCGGTTAGTTGCTTAGTAGTTGTCTAGGTTATCAGATTGACTCTTGCAGTATCTCAGTGCTTGCCTTCAAGTAACTCTTATTTCACTTAATAATGGCCCCAAAGTGCAAGAGTAGTAATGCTGGCAATTCAGATATGCCAAAGAGAAGCTGTAAAGTGCTTCCTTTAAGTGAAAAGGTGTAAGTTCTTAATAAGGAAAGAATAACATCATGTGCAGAAGTTGCTAAGATCTGTGGGAAGAATGAATCTTCTGTGAAATTGTAAAGAAGAAAAAAAATTCATGCTAGTTTTGCTGTTTTACCTCAAACTGCGAGAGTTGTGGCCACAGTGCATGATAAGTGCTTAGTTAAGATGAAAAAGGCAGAAGATGTGAACCAAACTGTGTTTAAATTATGGTAATCAGGTTCAGTACTGTTAGAGGTTTTAGGCATCTGCTGGCAGTCTTGGAACTTACTGCCCCTATGAATGAAGGCAGACTACTGTATACTAAAATACATGTCCCATAACAGAATTATCTGACCCTCAAATATCAGTTGTGCAGAGATAAAGAAACCCTGATCTACGTAAGGTACCTGGCACAGAGTAGTTGTTTGATAAAGCTAGTATTATTATTATCCTGAAATGTGTATTTGTGGCCTAGAAAGGAGGTAAATAAGGAAATGTGACATTCTTACTAAAAAGAGGCACATCCCTTTTTTACTGTACTCTTAACTCATACCTAGAAAAATTATTTCTTGTTTAAATTCTCAAATGTACACAATACCTTGGATTTTAATTTTTAGAATTGAAGTGTTATCTACTGGGTTCTAATCTGTATGCAGATTTCATTACTTATTTTTCAGTATTCTGTGGGATAGATAGGTCAAAGGTATAGCTGAAAACCATCAGAGAGCAGGTGACTCAGGACTTATATTTTTTGCCCTCAAGGTGTACTGGCTTCATGAACAATTAGTGGTGTATCTCCAATGGATTTAGTCAACCAACAACTGATTAATGTAATTAAGATGGTCTGGAGCATGAAAAACTCAGAAGTGTAAGAAGCCTATTCAGTCTCTCCGAAGTATGCATCACTCTGCTTATATATTCCAAAGAAAAATCAGACCAAGTCCAGGAATAATGTGTCTCCTATCACATTAAGTACTCAACAAGTATCAAAAATAGCAGATGAAATTCAGAAACTGTCTCCTGTGCAATCAGAACTGTAATAGTGTCCTTCATTGCTACCTTAAGTCTCACACTATTGTGTACCATAATTGTTTGCATTTTATGCCTTTAGCCATAGGCAGTGACTTGGATTGAAGTTAATTTGACCAAAGGTTGATATTATTCAGCTCCATCTCCTACATTTAGAAAGCTTCATCTACTACAAAGTGTGACTGCCTATCATGTGAGTAGTTTAGATAATTTTGCATGTAATTTCAGTCTGCTGACACAATTTGCTTTCAAAAATGCTTAGTAGAGCTCAACAAAATCTTTCCTATAAAGATAGCAACATTTCACTCAAGTTTGTCATTAAATGCCCTGAATACACAGTTAATGTTCATTTTCCAGCAGTGGCACACATTCATGAGACACAGTATGAGAAGCAGAAATTTGGTAGAGCAGAGAAAATTATAATTAATTCATTCATAACTACATGTTGATGCACAGTAATGATGGGAATTTTAGAAGGCATTCAACTGTTTGAGTAAATAGTGGTAGCTTTGGCATAATGGAAGGAGCCTGGGTTTTAGAAGCATTGGAGATTTGCTTGGATTTTAGATATACCACAATCCATTCCGTTTTTCTTTCAAGGAGTTGAGAGTTCGATTTAATGGCAGTTTCCCTAAAAGTGTTTAATGCAACAGATTCTAAGTACTAGCTATGTGCCAGGCATTGTGTTAGGTGAATGGGATACAGGAGTGATACAAAATTAGAGAGATTTCTGGCCTGGATAATAGGTACTATCAGCATTGGTAGAGTCATTCTTTGAAATAGAAAATCTTGGGGGAGGATTAGGTCTGTAGGGGTGGAGAAGATTATGAGTTCAGTTGCCACTGAAGTGCTTGTGAGAAATCCAAGTGGAAATGTGAAACAGGTAGTTGTATCTAGATTGGAGATCAGAGTTGCTACAAGTATAAATGTAGGCATCATTGGGATAGAGCTGGTTATTTGGTGATTTAGATGTCTTACTCCTTAAAGTAGTATCCATCACATGGTGAGGGAGAAACCATGTTGAATGAATTCAAGAAAATATATAGAAGGTGATCATCACCACTGTTCTTCAAGAACTACAAGTTTTTTTTTTTTTTTCAAGTAACAGTTCCCCTCTATTCATATAATCCTGATTCTCTTCAGCATATGAAGTGGCAGTAAGAGGCATGGCTAAATCTTATTTAGTATCTAGCTCAGGAAGGAAAAATCAAACCCTCTTAGAGTCTTAGTTCTATGGAGAATGTTAGATCACATGGGCTCTCTATGTATTCTCTCCACTTCCTCATGGCATGGTAACTAGGTTCGGAGGCCAGCATCCCAAGAGAAACAGCAGATGCTGCACTGCCTTTCTAACCTAGCCTCAGAAGTCAATAGTATCACTTTTGCAGCATTTGCTTTGTGAGGCAGTGATAAAGGCCTGCCTATACTTAAAAGGAAGAGAATTAGACCCACCTGATGTTGAAGAATTTGCAGACATGCTTTAAATCACCACACAGAATATCATAGGCTGAAAATAGTACTATGGGAATGCAGATGGAATATATTTTATGTCATCTCAAAATGTGAATTGGTACAGCAGAGACTGCTGACTGTCCATGCCCAACCTTCCCCCAAGTATCTTTGCCTATCTACTTCCAAAACACAGGCGCTGACTCCAAGAAGACCAACGTGATCAGAATACAGGAAACAAGGGTAAGTGTGGCAGTAGATGGGATCAGAGGGTGATGGGGGCCAGGTCGTGTGTGGCCTTGCAAGGCATTAAAAGACTTTGGTTCTTATTCTGTGTGAGCTGAGAAGCCCTGGAGATATTTAAGCAGAGGGGATCACATGATCTGGCTTAGATTTTGAAAAGGAATATTGAATACTGTATTGAGAATAGGCTGTAGGGAGAAAGCAGGAAGATCAGCCAGAAGTCTATAAAAATAATGCAGCTGAGAAATAATAATGGTTCAGATAAGGATGTTAGCAGTGCAGGTGGTTAGAAGCTATCAAATTCTGGATATAATTTGAGAGAAACTTCTATAGGACCTGCTAATTAATTGAATATCTGTTGTGAAAGAAGAAAGTCAAGGATGACTTTGGGGTTTTTAACCTGATTATCTGGAAGGGTGGGGTTGACCCTAGCTGAGATGAAGACTGGAGGAACAATTTGAGGGGTAACAGGGATAGAATCAGGGCTTTGGGTATGAGTATAGCAGGTTAGAGATTTCTATTAGGTATATGCTATGGTTTGAATGTTTGTGTCCTTCAGAAATTCATATGTTGAAACTTAATCACCAATATAATAAGAGTATTACATGGAGATGGGGCCTTTAGGGAGTGATTAGGTCATGAAGGCTCTGCCCTCATGAGCAGATTAGTGGCGTTGTAAAAGAATGGTGAGGGAGCTCTTCACTCCTTTTTGCCCTTCCGTCTCCTGTGCCATGTAAGGAGATAACATTCATCCCTTTTGCTGTTTTGCCCTTCTGATCTTCCACCATGTGAAGAAATAGTGTTCCTCCCCTGCAGAGGGTACAGCACGGTGCCATTTTGGAAGCAGAGTGCAGCCCTCACCAGGCACTAGATCTGCTGGTGCCCTGATCTTGGACTTCCAAACCTCCAGAACTATGAGAAATAAATTTATATCATTTGTAAATTACCCAGTCGCCAGTATTTTGTTATAGCATCATGACTATGCTTACGTAGTATCTAAATGAAGATATTTAAAGAGGCAGATAAGTCGAGTTCAAGGTAGAAGCCCAGGCTGGAGATACAAACTTTCGGGTTGTCAGTACCTAAATAGAAATACGTAAGGGAATGTATATGAAAGTGGCTGGTTCCTCTGGGTTAGAAAACTCCACCTATTCGCTGGAAAGAGCTGAGCTCCTGCAGAGGTGCACTCAGCTCCTCTAGAAAGTGGACAGCCTCCCTGGGGAGTCGCTTTAAACTGTAAGGACTTTTCATTAGTCTTTTTGTGGAGAAGTAGGATTTATGATACAATTGAAGTTTCTTTTTTTAAAATACTAAGATTTCTAATACCAAGTTACTAACTTGTATAACTAAAATTTCAAATGAGACCTGGGTGTGGTGGCTCACGCTTATAATCCCAGTACTTTGGGAGCCTGAGGAGGGCAAATCACCTGAGATCAGGAGTTCAAGACCAGCCTGGACAACCTGGTGAAACCCCATCTCTACTAAAAATACAAAAAAAAAAAAAAAAAAATTATCTGGGCGAGGTGGCATGCTCCTGTAATCCCAGCTACTCAGGAACCTGAGGCAAGAGAATTACTTGAACCTGAAAGGAGGAGGTTGCAGTGAGCTAAGATTGCACCACTGCACTCCAGCTTGTGTGACAGAATGAGACTCCACCTCAAAAATAAAATTTCAAATGGCCCTTGCATTATTAAGATAAAGGAAAATGGCAGGAGAGAAGTGGGTGGGTCACAGATTTAGTTATATCAATATATACATGCCAGCCCAGACAAAATGACTTCACTTACAGATTAAATACTTCATTTAAATACTTCATTTACAGATTAAATGTGCTAATTAAATTCCGAAAACATATTGTTTTAAAGTGGTTCTTATTACTAAGCATTGACTTTATCATTTCTGAAGTATAAAAATTATACTGAATTTATCCATTAAATGTAAAAGTTCCCTCTAAGTAGATCTAAGTATGGAATATTTGGTTATTAATTCTTAACATTTTTTTCCTGAAAATATTTATGTTTTGTGAGATTTTGCCATAATCATGATGAATTCATCATAGATCATACTCAGCACAGTTTGTGCTTCAAGTTATGGCTCTAGATTTTGAATTGATTTGCACTAATTCTCTTCCTTCGTGCCCATTGTGATAAATGGCATCCAGGAGGCTGAACAAAGTGAGACTGACAGGCCTGTCTAATGATTAATACAATAAAAAGCCAAATAGGTAGAAATTAAAGGCAACATGGATGACTGGAAATCAAAGAAAGATAGGACATGAGCATTTACTCACCTGGGGCAGCACTGGATGTCATACAGGCTGGTAAGAATTTGGCTAAAAAATACTTGGTAGATTTGGATAACTACCAAATATTTGGAAGTTAGACAATATGCTTCTAAATAACCGATTAGCCAAAGAGATTGCCTCAAGAAAAATTTAACAGTACTTTGAACTAAATGTAAATGAAAATGCAACATATTAAAATTTGTGAGAAGCTGCTAAACCAATGCTTAGTGAGAAATTTAAAATATTAAATGCAAATATTAAGAAAAAAGTCTAAATTCAAGTTTCTCCCTTAAGAAGCTAGAGGAGAGAAAATTAAATCCAAAACAAGTAGGAGGAAGAAAATAATATTGGAGTAGAAATTAATGAAAATAAAACAAAAGGAAAAGAGACAATCAATAAAACCTAAAGCTGATTATTCAAAAAGGTCAAGAAAATTGATAAATCTCTAGTCAGACTAAAGAAAAAGACACAAATTATCAATATCAGGAATGATAAGGCACAACCACTGACCCCACAGACATTAAAAGGATAAAAGGGAAGATTATAGACAATTTTATGCTCATAAATTTGATAATTTAGGTGAAAAAAAAACAATTCCTTATCAGGTATGAAAAGCAAAACCATAAAAAACTGATAAATTGTTCTTCATCAAAATTAGATTTTTTTTCTTCTTCAAAAGAAACTGTTAAAAAGACAAGCCACAGACTGGAAGAACATATTGACAAAATACATAGGTCTGGTATCCAGAATATGTAAAGAACTCACACAATTCAAGAATAATAAACAACCCATTAAAATTTTGAGAAAAGATTTCTACAGATAACTTATCAAGAATATATAAATATGCCAGATAAACACATGAAAAATACTCAACATCATTAATCAATATGAAAATGCAAATTAAACCACAGTGAGTTACTATTGCACACCTATTAGAATGGCTAAAGAAAGCAAACACACAACAAACTGACAATATCAAGTTCTGACAAGCATGTTAAGCAACCAGAACTTTCTGAATATTGATGTCGGCAGGGATGGCAAATAGTGCAGCCATTTTGGAAAAGAGTTGGCCAATTTCTTAAGAAGTTGAATACACAACTTACCATACAACTCAATAATTCTATTTCAAGGTTTATTTAAGAGAGATCAAAACAAAACAAAAACTGCACTTGAATATTTACAGTGGTTTTAACCATAATAGTAAAAACCTGGAAATGACCCATCAACCAGTAAACAGAAAGAAACTGTGCTACATTGATACAATGGAATATTACTAAGCAAAAAACAAAACACAAAAAACCTACCAATACATGGATAAAATTAAATGCATTATGCTAAGTGTAAAAAGGCCAGATTCATGCTGTATTATTCCATTTTGTGACACTTTGGAAAAGGCAAAGCTATAGGGATAGAATACAGATGAGTTGTTGCCAAATCCTAGGGATGGAAGATTGGATTGCAGAGTTACTAGGGAACTTTTTTGGGCATATTGAGATGTTCTGTATCTTGATTGTGGTAGAAATTAAATGACCTGTGCATTTGTCAAAATTCAAAGAATTGTGCATCTAAAACAGATGAATTTTATTGTGTGTGAATTATGTTGCATACAACTAGATTTTTAAAGAACAGACAATATGATATGCTGATTACAGGAAACACCATTTAAATATAAAGCCACAGATAAATAGAAAGTGAAATGTTGGAAAGAGATATATCATGGAAACACTAAGCAAATAAAAAGATAGCCTGGCTTTACTAATATCAAAGTAGGCTTGCTTTAAGCCAATAAATAAAAAAGGGACATTTCATAATGAATAAGGATGGTAATTCTAAATCTACAATAATGGTTTGAGTCTGTAGTATCCTTCTCTCAGCAACTAATAAAACAAGCACACACACACACTCTCTCTGTCTCTCTCTCTCACACACACACACACAAATCAGTAAATGTACAGAAGATTTAAACAACACATTTAACCAATCTGACCTAACTGAAGTTTATAGGACATTATATTCAACAGTTGCAGAATGCACACTCCTTTCAAGTACACAGGGAATACTGACCAAAATAGAACACAGTAAGTCTCACAAATTTCAATCATATGATGTCTATTCTCAGTCTGCTATAGGATTAAACTAGGAAGTAATAATAGATAACTAGCAATCCCCAGTTGTTTAATCAAAACCTTCTAAGTAACCTATAGGTCAAAAAAAAAAAAAAAAAAAAAAAAAAAAAAAAAAAAGAAATTGCATTGGAAAATAGAAAATACTTTAAACTTTAATTAAAATACAACATAGGCCGTGCGCGGTGGCTCAAGCCTGTAATCCCAGCACTTTGGGAGGCCGAGGCGGGTGGATCACGAGGTCAAGAGATCGAGACCATCCTGGTCAACATGGTGAAACCCCGTCTCTACTAAAAATACAAAAAATTAGCTGGGCACGGTGGCGCGTGCCTGTAATCCCAGCTACTCAGGAGGCTGAGGCAGGAGAATTGCCTGAACCCAGGAGGCGGAGGTTGCGGTGAGCCGAGATCGCGCCATTGCACTCCAGCCTGGGTAACAAGAGCGAAACTCCGTCTCAAAAAAAAAAAAAAAAAAAAAAAAAAAGAACATAAAATTCAAGAGATTTGGCTTAGAGAAAGATTTAGATCTTTAATTATATACAATGAAAAAGAAGATTTTAAATCAGTGATCTCAACTTTCATCTCAAGAAACTAGCAAAAAAACAGTAATTTAAGCCAAGTAAGTAAAACAACAAAATAAAAAGTAGAAATAAGTAAAACAGAAAACAAATGGGAAAAATGGAAAAATCAACACAAGCCAAAGGGAGTCTTTCAAAAGATTAAGAAAATTGATAAATCTCTAGCAAAGTAATGAAGAGAAAAGAGAAGAAACACAAATCAGTAATATCAGAAATGAAAGTGAGGACAGTGCCACAGACTCTGCATACCTTAAAAAGATAAGAGCATATCATTAAAAATGCCAATAAATTTAGCAACTTAGATGAACTGAACAAACTCTTTAAAAATCACTTTCCAAAACTGGCACAAGAATAAATAAGAAAAAAAATACTATTACTCCAATCAATTTCATAAATAGTTCCTCCAACAAAGTACATTGCAAGATTAGATGGCTTCACTAGCATATTCTACTAAACACTTAAGGAAAAAGTAATACTAACATTGCACAATAAGGCAAGAAAAAGAAATGAAAGGCAGATTAGAAGTGTGGAGTAAAGTTATCCTTGTGTGTGTGGAAAATAAAAAAAAAACACAAACAAAATGTAAGAACCAATACTGTGTTTCCATATAGTAGCAATGGTTGGAAAATAAAAGTATTTATTGGATCATAAAATAAATGGAGGTATCTAAAGATATGCAATACCTTTACACTGAAAAAAATTACAAAATATTTCCAATAGATATTTTTAAAGACTTAAATGAATATTCATGGATTGGAGGACTCAGTATTGTTACGTTAATTATTACCAAACTGATTCATCTAGTCAATGCCATCCCACTTAAAATCTCGATAGGCTTTTTGTGGAAATTGACAAGATGATTTGGAAATTTGTGTGGAAAGTAAATGAACTAAAACTGACAAAACAATTTTGAAAAGGAAAACAAAAAGGGAAGACTGACACTGCCTAATTTCAGAGCTTATTATAAAGCTATAGTAATCCAGATAGCATAGTACTAATGTAAGCGTAGACACACAGATTAATTGAATGAAATAGAGTCCAGCAATAAGTCTACACATATACAGTCACTGGATTGATTACATAGGCAATGATGCAATTTAATGGGGAAAGAATGATCTTTCAATAAAGAACTTGAGCAAATCTTGACACCGCTTTCATACCATATACCAAAAATAATTCTAGATGTATTTTAGAGCTAAATGAGAAGGTAAAACAAAGATTTTAGGTGAAGAAATGAGAGAAAGTATCTTTATGATTTTGATGTAGATAAAATTTTCTTTCCGCAAATACTAACTATAAGGGAAAGAAGTGATAAATTGGACAAAATTAAACTTAGGAAGTACTATTTATCAAAGATATTAAGAGAGTGAAAAAGCAAGCCATAGACTGGGAGATAATCTTTGCATTACATACATCTGATGAAGACCTAGTATCTAGAATACTTAACGCCTACAATTAATAACAAAAAGTCAGCCCCATTTTTAAAATGGCCAAGAACTTTAAGACACACATCATACAAAAGAATTTCTGAATGGATAATTAACATATGAAAAGATGCCCAACCTTATTATTCATCAAGAAAAGGCAAATCAAAACCACAATGAGCTAACACGACACACTCTCCAGAATAGAAATAATTAAAATGCCAAATCAAGTGCAGCAATTGCAAGTCCCATACACTGCCGATGGGAATGTAGTAAGCTATTTTAGGAAACTGGCAGTTTCCTTGAAAGAGTAACTTATGCCTACCTTCTGATCCAGCAATTTCAGTCCTGGGTTATGCTTAAAAGTTACGAGTGTATTTGCCTACCAACAGATGTGTACAAGAATGTTCACAGTGGCTTTATTCATAATAGTGCAAACTGAAAACAAATACTGATCAATAGAATACATTTTAAAATTGTGTGTTCTTATAATGAAAACCAATACAACAACATGGATAAATCTCACAGACATTATGTTGAGTGAAGTAGGCCAGAAACAGGAAAAAACTAATCAATTCATGATCAGCCTAATAGTGGTTACTTCAGAGTGTGGTGGTAGCGGTGGCATTGCTAACTGAAAGGGGATATGATAGAGCACTTTGGAGTGATAAAAATATTCTATATCTTGATCCGAGTGGTGCTTATGCTGGTGTATATGACAATTCAGTTGAACTATGTATTTCAGATTTATGCAGTTTATGCATTCCATTACATGTGTTTTTTATACCTCAAAAACAAACACCTCAAACCTAGCAATGATTCTGCGCTCTAGATCCTATGTAACCTCCTCCCTGAGTCAGTGAGTATCACTGGCTTAGCAGTAAAGGAAAATAAAATTAATTGTTTTTAATGTAAAACAAAAGGCAAAAGGGGGAAAAAGGACACCTTAAACTTAAATTTTTCACTTTAAAGAAATTCTGCTATATTTTCAACTGCCCTGCAAGGGATATACTACTCTTCCTTTAAATGAATGAGAAAGCTGACGTCTGCTAGGGTCTAAGGCCCAGCTAAGTAAGATGAGGAGCCAGGATTTGAAACCAAAGCCGACTTTGCCCCATTAGTACATTACCTGCTTTACTGAGCACAGTTTTGGTAATGCCTGGTTAATCAGTGTATTGTCACTACTGTGTTCCTTAGAAACAACAGACATCCTAGGCTGGATCCTTTTTGCTCTTGTTGCCCAATCTGGAGTGCAATGGCGTGATCTCGGCTCACTGCATCCTCTGCATCCTGGGTTCAAGTGATTCTTCTGCTTCAGCCTCCCTAGTAGCTGGGATTACAAGCATGTGCCAGCATGCCCGGCTAATTTTTGTAATTTTAGCAGCGACAGGGTTTCACCATGTTGGTCAGACTGATCTCGAACTCCTGAGCTCAGGTGATCCACCTCCTTGGCCTCCCAAAGTGCTGGGATTGCAGGTGTGAGCCACCGCACCCAGCCTTTTTTCATTTTTTATTTTGTAGTGACACAGACTCATTTTGTTGAGCAGGCTGGTCTCAGACTCCTAGCCTCAAGTGATCCTCTCACCTCAGGCTTCCGAAGTGCTGGGATTATAGATATGAGCTAGTATACCCAGCCCTAGGTTGAATCCTTAAGAAAAACTTCGGAATGCTAGTTAGTAGCAATGTAAACACCATGGACATAAATTCATCGTCTACCTTGGCCAAATGCATAGTCAGCATATTTGCATTATACATTAATCTAAGGGGCCCCAAGATGTTTGTCATAAGGAGCTGGTCTGTTTCTCATTTGAAGCCTTGCCCTTCATTAGTTCAGAAAGGGAGTGCCATTAAGGAATTTCATGTATGGGGAAGAGGCAAGTAGTACTGACAGGTTTAACCCAGGCCTATGTCTTCTTCCCTGCTGGAAATGTTCTTAGATTGTGGTGAGGGGCTGTAGCTGAAGCTTGAAACCTTGCAACCAATCTCAGCTGGGTTTTCAGTCTTCCAGTAAGTCATGAGCAGCCAGTGGGGACCCCATGGGGTTCAGCTGTCATGAGAGTCTGACTGTTTCAAATCCTGACAGTAAGAGGAAGAAAATGCATTGAGCACAACGTACTACTCTGAAATCTGACTTGTGATGCTGAGACAATGTAAGGGACTTATTTAGAACACAGCAAGGGTTTGAAAATTATTTCTGAAATATATCCTTATATCTGTAGATTCACAAACCTAATGAACAAGAAGTATCAATAGATGTTTATATTAAAAATTATCTGAAAAAGCCTCTCCCAAACTAGTTCTTATAAATTAATACATTTAAAAATATATTAATTAACATATTAAACCCATAACAGGGCAGTTCAATAGCAACACACTAACTGGTGAGGGAGAGCTCAGAGGAGGCTGAGCTTTAGGTTAGGACTCTTACGTGACCTAGGTTTGTAAATATGCTTCACAGGATAAACAGTGCATTAATGACATTTAATCATTATCCTGGTTGCAAATCAAATGTCAGCACTAGTAAAATTATAAATGGATAGGAAAAAGAATGAATATATATATATATATATAAAATAATCAAGACAAATGACAAGATGAGAATTAAAAAACTAAAAAACAAAAGCAAACTAAGAAACAGACAATGCTACTATCACAGAGTGTTTCTCTGTCTGAGAGAGTCACTTACGTTAAGGATCACCCTGACAACTTCTTGTTAATTTCAGGGATGTTACTTATAGACAGTATCTTTATAACCAAGTTCTGTTGAATATGTGTTTGTTGAATGTAAGAAGCCCCCACAAGACTGTAATACCAAAATATGCGCTGGGTGATAGGGAACAGGTAATTGGCCTTACCATCCTACATTGACATGGTAGCTGTCTAAGAGGGTTATGCTTGGGGAAGGAGTGTAGGATTTTGCATGGAGGACATGTAATTGTTCCAGTTTATTCTATTCCTGAGGAATTTTCCTCCATCTATTCTCACATCAGGTGAAGAGGTGATTACATTTCTGGCCATTTGTTTGAAGAAGGATTTTTGAGATGAGAATGCTTCTAGTTGTCATTTATACCCACAGAAGCCAAAACAAGACACAGAAATTAAGCAATCAACTTCACTGGAAAGTTAATGACTATTTTGAAAAACCAGTGTTATCTCCATGCTTGTCAGGTGAAAAGGCCAGAAAACCATTTGACTTTATCAAATGAGTTCAGGCCTCATGATTTAATTATTTTGTATTTTTCAGTATTATGCTACCAAAGTTAGGCCCGTGCCTGTAACTGTCAGTCACTTTAAGATGATGAGTATCTCTGGGGCAATTCTGAACTAGAGATAAATTTGAGAGTCATTAGTTTATGGGTGGCAACTGAAGCCCTGATCATAGATGAGATTCTACAAAGAGCAATAGTGAAAAGAGAAGAAAACCAAAGTAGACACCAGGGATGTTTGGGTCGTCACTGCCAAATAAGAGAGTTTCAACTTCAGCAAAGTCTCAGGATACAAAATCAATGTGCAGAAATCACTAGCATTCCTGTACACCAACAACAGTCAAGACTGATAGCCAAATCAGGAATGCAATTCCATTCACAACTGCCACAAAAAGAATAAAATACCTAGGAATATGGCTAACCAGGGAGATAAAAGATCTCCACAAGGAAAACTACAAAACGCTGCTCAAAGAAATTAGAAATGACACAAACAAATGGAAAAATAATCCATGCTCATGGATAGGAAGAATTAATACCATTAAAATGGCCACTGCCCAAAGCAATTTATAGATTCAATGCTTTTCTTATTAAACTATCAATGACATTCTTCACAGAACTATTAACAGAAAAAACTATTTTAAAATTCATTCAGAACCAAAAAAGAGCCTGAACAGCCAAGGCAATCCTAAGCAAGAAGAACAAAGCATAGAGGCATCACGCTACCTGACTCCAACTATACTATAGAGCTATAGTAACCAAAACATGACGGTAGTGGTACAAAAACAGACACATAGATCAATGCAACAGAACAGAGAGCCAAGAAATAAGGCCACACACCTATAGCAACCTGATATTTGACAAAGCTGACAAAAGCAAGCAATGGGGAAAGGACCAGCTATTCAATAAATGGTGCTGGGATAACTGGTCAGCCATGTGCAGAATATGAACAGAAACTGGACCCCTTCCTTACACCATATACAAAAATCAACTCAAGATGGATTAAACTCTTAAATGTAAAACCCAAAACTATAAAAACCCCGGAAGTTAACCTAGACAATACCATTCTAGACATAGGACTTGGCAAAGATTTCATGACAAAGATGACAAAAGCAATTGCAACAAAAGCAAAAATTGATCTAATTAAACTAAAGAGCTTCTGCACAGCAAGAGAAACGATCAACAGAGTAAACAGACAACTCACAGAACGGGAGAAAATTTTGCAAACAATATATCTGACAAAGGTCTAATATCCAGCATTTAAAACAAATTTACAAGAAAAAAAAAAACTTCATTAACGTGGGCCAAGGACATGAACAGATACTTTTCAAAAGAAGATGTACATGTGGCCAACAAGCATATGAGAAAAAGCTCAATATCATCGATTATTAGATATATGGAAATCAAAACCATGACAAGATACCATCTCACACAAGTCAGAATGGCTATTAATATAAAGTCAAAAAATAATAGGCTGGGCGCAGTGGCTCATGCCTATAATCCCAGCACTTTAGGGGACTGAGGCAGGCAGATTGCTTGAGCTCAGGAGTTTGAGACCAGCCTGGGTAACATGGTGAAACCCCATCTCTACCAAAAATACAAAAAACAAAACAAAACAAAACAAAAAAACAGTAAATTCACCAGACTTGGGGATGTATGCCTGTAGTCCCAGCTACTCAGGAGGTTGAAGTGGGAGGATTGCTTGAGCCTGGGAGGCACAGGTTGCAGTGAGCTGAGATGGGGCCACTGCACTCTGGTCTGGGCAACAGAATGAGACCCTGTCTCAAACAAACAACAGCAAAAGTCAACAGATGCCGGCAAAGTTGCAGAGAAAAAGGAATGCTTACACACTGTTGATGGGAGTGTGAATTAGTTCAGCCATTGTGGAAAACAATGATGTGGCGATTCCTCAAAGACCTGAAAACAGAAATACCATTTGACCCAGCAATCCCATTACTAAGTATATACCCAAAGGAATATAAATTGTTCTGTCATAAAGACATATGGACATGTGTGTTCACTGCAGCGCTACTCACAATAGGAAAGATGTGGAATCAACCTAAATGCCCATCAATGGTAGACTGGATAAAGAAAATACGGTTCATATACACCATGAAAAACTATGCAGTCATAGAAAAGAACCAGATCATGTCCTTTGCAGAAACATGGATGGAGCTGGAGGCCATTATCCTTAGCAAACTAACACAGGGACAGGAAACCAAATACTGCATGTTCTCACTTATAAGTGGGAGCTAAATTATGAGAACACATGGACACATAGAGAGGAACAACACACACTGGAGCATATCAGAGGGTGGGAGGAGAGACAGTATCAGGAAAAATAACTAGTGGGCACTAGGCTTAATACCTGGGTGACAAAATAATCTGTACAACGAACCCCCATGGCACAAGTTTACCTATACAACAAACCTGCATGTGTACCACTGAACTTGAAATAAAAGTTAAACAACAACAACAACAAAGAAGAGAGTTTCACTGGAAAGAGTATAACCTCTTTTAAATCATAAAGATTAATAAAGTGGATAAGGATACAAACGTTATCTATTGAACTTGACAATTAGCATGAGTAACTTGATTAAAAGCATTCCCATTGGAGTTTAAGTTGTGTAAAAGGAAGATTGCAATGACTTGAACAGTGAATCCAGGTAAGGGAATAGGCAGTCAATGTTGGTTTCACATTCCAGAATCTCGACCCAGAGAAGATCATTGTTATGGGTTGTGTCTCCCAAAAAGTCATATGTTGAAGTCCTAACCCCCAGCACCTCAGAATATGATCTTATTTTGAAATGGGGTCATTGCAGATATAATTAGTTAAAATGAGGTCGTTAGGGTAGGCCCTAATCCAACATGACTTGTGTTTTTATAAAAAGGGAAATTTAGATATCGATGTGCGTTCAGGGAGAACACCACATGAGTGTGAAGATGGCCATCTACAAGCCTACAAGAAAGGGCTGGAACAGGCTCTCCCTCAGAACCCTCAGAAACAACTCACCCTGCTGACACCTGGATTTTAGACTTCTAGCCTCCAGCACTGTATGATAATACTTCTCTATTGTTTAGGCCACTCAGTTTGTGGTACCATTGTTATGGCATCCTTGGGAAACCAATACAGTAGTGTAGATGCTATATAGAAAAAATGCAGGGTTGAGGAAAGCTATTCTCTTCAAAGTGGAAGAAAACTGAAGCAAATTATGCTTAAGAGAAAAGAAAATAGAGGATGATAAAGGACGAAGATGGGGCAAGATATGAAGGAGATGGGATTTAGCAAGACATTTTTCAAACTTTTGGCAACCTATGGTAAGAAATGCATTTTACAGCATGATTCAGTACACATGTGCATGCACACAATTTAAATAAAATTTCCCTCACCCTCACTACTTATAAGTAAGAAAGGGAAAATGTGAACTCAATACCAAATATTATTTATTACTCAAATACTACTTAGAAAAACAACCTAATATAGACCATATAAAATCAAAACAAAAGATAAAAATGTTGGTTGTAATAAACTAGAGTTGTCAACAATGTTTCAACGAACAGTACCAGAGGACAAGGCAGAGGTGAGTCTTGGACAGAAGAAAGGGCCTTGTCTTTCACTGAAGAAGGTACTGGGGAAGCATGCCTGTGGATGAAGCTAGGTTTATATGATATAAAAAGCTGAGTGTTAACAGCTGCTGGGCACGTTCTCTGGATGAGGAGAGAAGGCCATCTGCTGGAAAGTGAGTGGAGAAGACAAGAAAGGCGGAGAGGAGAATATGACAACAATGTGTAATAGCTGTGACTGGGAATGACAGAGGGAGCAAAAAAAGACAAGGTACATGTCAACAGGTATGTGTTCTGGCTTCTCAGGAACTGTTGGCCAGAGAACTGTCATCCTTGTAGGAGGAATCAGACCAGCCTCATGACTGCTGCCCTTGTCCAGTCTCCTGCCTCTTTCTGTTTTCCTCAGTCACCAATCCTTGGTTCAAAGCACTCTTGGCTTGACCCTACTTGTTCTAGGTTGTACCAAGCATAAATATGGGATTACATCTCACTTCCCTTTTATGCCTCTAGAAAGTTGCTAGCCTCCAAAACATACATGTTGCCTGATTGATTTACCTTCCCCTAGGAAGGCTCAGGACCCCCCAGCTGAAGCCAGTGCTGTGTGGACACACACAGCACCAGCCTCAGGTCCTGCCACAACCCTGACGGTTTACTTCCACCTGTCAATACCATTTGCCGGGTGGGCATAAGGACATAACTGAGACAATTAAAAGCTGGAGGAAGTGCAGATAGCACATGGCACCCACAATCCCTACAATTCTCCTGTGTGGCCAGTTAGAAAATCTGATGGAACTCGGTGGATGATGGTGGACTATTAGGAACTGAATAAAGTAACACCCTCTTAGAATGCTATAAATACCTCTATGTAAATAAACCAGAAAATTGAGAAGAAATGGATAAATTCCTGGACACTTACACCCTCCCAAGACTAAACCATGAAGAAGTTGAATCCCTGAATAGACCAATAAAAGGTCTGAAATTCATGCTGCAATTATAGCCTACCAACCAAAAAAAAAGCCCAGGACCAGATGGATTCATAGCTAAATTCTGCCAGAGGTAGAAAGAAGAGCTGGTACCATTCCTTCTGAAACTATTCCAAACAGTAGAAAAAGAGGGAATCCTCCCTAACTCATTTTATGAGGCCAACATCATCCTGATATCAAAACCTGGCAGAGACACAAATAAAAAAGAATACTTCAGGCCAATATCCCTGATGAACATCGATGTGAAAATCCTCAATAAAATATTGGCAAACTGAATCCAAAAGCACATCAAAAAGCTCCTCCATCATGATCAAGTCAGCTTCATCCCTGGGATGCAAGGCTGGTTCAACATATGCAAATCTATAAATGTAATCCATCACATAAACAGAACCAATGACAAAAACCACGATTATCTCAATAGATGCAGAGAAAGGCTTTGACAGAATTCAACAGCACTTCATGCTAAAAACTCTCAATCAACTCGGTATTGATGGAACGTATCTTAAAATAATAAGAGCTATTTGTGACAAACCCACAGTCAATGTCATACTGAATGGGCAAAAACGAAGCATTACCTTTGAAAACTGGCACAAGACAAGGACACCCTCTCTCACCACTCCTATTCAACATAGTATTGGAAGTTCTGGTCAGTGAAATCAGGCAAGAAAAAGAAATAAAGGGTATTCAATTAAGAAAAAAGGAAGTCAAATTGTCTTTATTTGCAGACAACATGATTGTATATTTAGAAGACTCTATTGTCTCAGCCCAAAATCTCCTTCAGCTGATAAGCAACTTCAGCAAAGTCTAAGGATACAAAATCAACGTACAAAAATCACAAGCATTCCTATACACCAATAACAGACTTAAAGAGAGCCAAATCAAGAATGAACTGCCATTCGCAATTGCTACAACGAGAATAAAATACCTGGGAATACAACTAACAAGGGTTGTGAAGGATCTCTTCAAGGAGAACTACAAACCACTGCTCAAGGAAGTAAGAGAGGACACAAACAGATGGAAAAACATTCCATACTCATGGATAGGAACAATCAATATTGTAAAAATGGCCATATTGCCCACATTTATAGATTCAATGCTATCCCCATCAAGCTATAATTGACTTTCTTCAAAGAATTGGAAAAAAAATCTTAAATTTCATATGGAACCAATAAAGAGCCTGCACAGCCAAGACAATCCTAAGAAAAAACAAAACAACAAAAAACAAAGCTGGAGACATTATGCTACCTGACTTCAAACGATACTACAAGGCTACAGTAATCAAAATAGCATGGTACTGGTACCAAAACAGACATATAGACCAATGGAACAGAACAGAGGCCTCAGAAATAATGCCACACATCTACAACCATCTGATCTTTGACAAACCTGACAAAAACAAGCAATGGAGATAGGATTCCCTATTTAATAAATGATGTTGGGAGAACTGGCTGGCCATGTGCAGAAAGCTGAAACTGGATCCCTTCCTTACACCTTATACAAAAATTAACTCAGATTAACTATTTAAATGTAAGACCTAAACCCATAAAAACCCTAGAAGAAAACCTAGGCAATACCATTCAGGACATCGGCATGGGCAAAGACTTCATGACTAAAACACTAAAATCAATGGCAACAAAAGCCAAAATAGACAAATAGGATCTAATTAAACTTAAGAGCTTCTGAACAGCAAAAGAAACTCATTAGAGTGAACAGGTGAACAGGCAACCTACAGAACGGGAGAAGATTTTTGCAACCTACCCATCTGACAAAGGGCTAATATCCAGAATATACAAAGAACTTAAACAAATTTACAAGAAAAAAACAACCCCATAAAAAAGTGGGCAAAGGATATGAACAGACACTTCTCAAAAGGAGACATTTATGCAGCCAACAAACATATGAAAAAAAGCTCATCATCACTGGTCATTAGAGAAATGCAAATCAAAACCACATCGAGATACCATCTCATGACAGTTAGAATGGTGATCATTAAAAAATTAGGGGACAACAGATGGTGGAGAGGATGTGCAGAAATAGGAACACTTTTACACTGCTGGTGGGAGTGTAAATTAGTTCAACCATTGTAGAAGACAGTGTGGCAATTCCTCAAGGATCTAGAACTAGAAGTACCATTTGATCCAGCCATCCCATTACTGGGTATATACCCAAAGGATTATAAATCATTCTGTTATCAAGACACATGCACATGTATATTTATTGTGGCCCTGTTCACAATAGCAAAGATTTGGAACCAACCCAAATGTCCATCAACGATAGACTGGATAAAGAAAGTCATGGCACATACACACCATGGAATACTATGCAGCCATAAAAAAGGATGAGTTAATGTCCTTTGCAGGGACATGGATGAAGCTGGAAACCATCATTCTCAGCAAACTAACACAAGAACAGAAAACCAAACACCACATGTTCTCACTCATAAGTGGGAGTTGAACAATGAGAACACATGGACACAAGGAGAGAATATCACATATTGGGGCCTGCCAGGGGTTGGGGGGCTAGAGAAGGGATAGCATTAGGATAAATACCTAATGTAGATGATGGGTTGATGGATACAGCAAACCACCATTGCACGTGTATAACTATGTAACAAACTTGCACATTCTGCACATGTACCCCAGAACTTAAAGTATAATTTAAAAAAATCTAGAAGGACACATTTTTTTAAAAAAAGTAACACTCCTTTGCATGCAGCTCTGCTGTCAATCATGGGTTTGATGGACCATTTGACAACAGAATTGGGACAGTACCACTATGTGGTGAACTTGGCCAATGCATTTTTCTCCATAGACATCACTCCAGAGAGCCAGCAACAGTTCACCTTCACGATGGATACGAGACAATGGACTTTTATAGTGTTGCGGCAGGGATATGTGCATAGCCCCACCATATATCATGGTCTTATTGCCACGGATTTAGCCACCTAGCAATGTCCAGAGGGTATCTGCCTATTCCATTATATTGATGATATTATGTTAACTTCTGATTCTATTGCAGATTTAGAAGGTACCCCTCTTGTGGCAATATTTGGCAGCATATGTGTATGCTTCTTTCAGAAGCACTACACATATAAAGGAAACACCAGTATCAGCCTTTCCAAAAATATATCAAAAAGTAAAGAGCATCAACATAATGAAGAATTTACATCAACTAATGGGCAAAACAGCCAGCTAGGATCAAATGGCAATATTAAACTCACATATATTATTAGTAATCCTAAATTTAAATCGACTACATTCCCCAATCAAAGATACAGAGAGGCAAACTGGATAAAAAGCCAAAACGCATCGGTATGCTGCATCCAGACCCATCTCACATGCAACGATACACAAAGACTCAAAACAAAGGGATGGAGGAAGATTTACCAACCAAACGGAGAACAAAAATAAATAAATAAATAAAAAGCAGGAGTTGCAATTCTCGCCTCTGATAAAATAGACTTCAAAACAACAAAGATCAAAAGAGGCAAAGAAGGACATTACATAATGGTAAAAGGATCAATGTAACAAGAAGAGCTAACAATCCTATATATACATGCACCCAATACAGGAGCACCCAGATACATAAGACAAGTTCTTAATGACTTATAAAGAGACTTAGACTCCCACACAATAATAGTGGGAGACTGTAACATCACATTGTCAATATTAGACAGATCAATGAGATAGAAAATTAACAAGGATATCCAGGACTTGAACTCAGACCCGGAACAAGTAAACTTAATAAACATTTATAGAACTCTCCACTTCAAATACACAAAACATACATTCTTATCAGTACCACATCACACTTATTCCAAAAGTGACTACATAATTGGAAGCAAATCACTCCTCAGTAATTGCATAACATTTCATAGGTTTAAATGAAATATTGGTTGGCTGCTTGTTTGTTATTTTCTTCCCTTATTCCTTCCTGTCTCCATTGTTAAGCACAATTATTGGCATAAAAGAGGTTTTCAATACCCATTTTTAGACTGCATTCTAGCCTGGGCAATAAAGCAATGCTCCCGTTCTCTCTCCCTCTTTCTCTTCCTTTTTCTTCAAAAAAAAAAAAAAAGAAGTCATGCCAAAAAAGCAAACAGGTCCTTCAAATACAAATTACAAATGACATATGTATTCAGTATAGAAAGTGCTTTTAATCCCACATAGGCCTCTTCATTCACATGTGAACAAGAACTAATTCGCTTTCAAGTAGGGTGACTATTATGTTACTTTTTCAAATGAAGGACGAACAAGTAATCACCTATTCACAGAGGGTGGTATCACTTACCAAAACCTATCTCATATAGCTATTATGCTAAGTAATTCATTTACTTCAACATTTACAGAGGACTTAATTCTGGAAAAACATCCCCATCAAATCTGTATTTGGTAATTTGTATGAAAGCCAGCACATTAAATCAAGAGTCTTTCTTTATTTAATAAATATTTAAGAAGTCAGATTTGTAGTTAAGAATGGCTAATTTGATAAAAGTATTTATGTCTCTCCACAGAGGCTTTAAATAATAGTGAAGCTATAAATCACAAAAATCAAGGAAAATGGATGCAGATTTATCAGTGGATGAGTGATTTCAAAAGTAAAAAAAAAATTCCATACATTTAGCATCTGCAGAGAACAGGACATGGCTGGAGACTTGGGGTCCCATAGCTGACACCTGGAACACAACATGGCAAGCTTTATGCCCACCCCCGGCTGGCCCATAGCATTTATGATGGGTGGGGCTGGCGTTGGACCCTGCTGGATTTTGTGTTCCCTGGGAGTTTATGGGTCTGTGTGGACACAGGGTGGCCTTACCTGCCAGTAGACTGTATTGGACATTGTACCTGGGGGTGGCCTTATGTACCTGCCACTGTTCTCCCCGCATTGCCCAGACACCAGCATAACTGGCAGGCTCTACACTGTTTTGTGAGTGTGACGAGCCCCTGATTGTTCTACCCCTTGGCAGTGACTATCCCTGGAACGCGTGTCCTAACTGTAGAAGCACAAGTTATTGCTCTTGCAGATCACGCTGCTTGGGCTCTGAATTACACCTGAGTGACCCTTTTCCTGTTAACAGATGAGGCTGATCAGATCAGAAAGGTGGTATTGCAAAACTGAATGGCTTTAGACGTTACGGCTGCTCAAGGAGGCACCTGTGCCCTTTTAGGAACACAATGTTGTGCCTTTATTCCTGACAATCAGCAGAACATAACGGCAGCCTTGCAAGGGGTCTCAGGGAAGATAAAAGCGGTCGAGAGCCTTACTGACAACTCCCTGCAGAGATGGTGGGCATCCCTGGGCTCTGGCCTAGGCTCAACCCTAATTGTCGTAAGTAGCATAGCTGGGATCCTAGCAGTGAGCTGTTGTTGCTCTTTGTACTGTTGTTGTGGGTTATGGATTCAGGGCTCTACCCTATGGGTATGTGTCCTGCTCCAAGACCCCCTCAGACCAGGGGGTAGAGTGTAAGGGAAATGGCTGCGCTTTAGTCAGGAGTAGGTCGAGGCAGCCTTGCTGCGTGGTATGACTCAGTGGGTTTAGAGCTCAGGTGCACAACCCCACACATTATATAACCATGCCACGTGAGGCACATTAGATGATCACCACGTGAGCTCATGCTTGGCTAGGAGCCACTATTGTCTGTAAAAGGTATAATTACCCCGCTGACACTATACATAAGGCTCTCTCGTGCCCAGAGAGAGAGTAAAGCCATGTCAAAACTGTCTACGATTCCTCGTGTTTTCCAGCCACTTGTCACGGACTCCCCTTGGACCTCAGTTAGAACCTGACAGGAGGAAGATCATGCAGATTTGACTGAGGGTCAATTCTGAAATGATTTTCCTCTCCCTAACCTTCAGCCAGAGTGAATCTTTCTAGTAAGGAAAGATTGCTATCATTTAAATGAAGACATTGCCCCTCACAGCCAGGTGCAATGGAGTTGGGTTTGTAACCCCAGCCGTCTAAAGCTCATTAAAGGTCTTTAGTTTTGAGTAGTATTTATTTAGTTTTGAATAATATTTTCCCTAGACTGGTGACCAAGGCAGTGGCACAGACACCAGGGACTAAAGTTGTGAGCAGTGGAAGCGCTTTAGAGTTACTGGCGGTGAATCTGTGCAGATCTGCAGCAACCTCAATTCTTGCCTCCTCAGAAGAAAGAACTCGATTGAGGGGCATAAGACAGAAGAAGAGATCGAGGCAAGTTTCAGAGCAGGAAGTGGAAGTTTATTAAAAAGCTTTGGAACAGTAAGGTAAGGAAGGGAAGGAAAACAACTGGGAAGAGGGCCACGTGGGGCAACTTGAAAAACCAAGTGCTCAGCCTGACCTCTTGACTTGGGGTTTTACACGTTGCATGCTTCCACGATGTTATTTGGAAGCTGCTCATCAGTTTCAGGTGTTTTCTATTAGGAGCCTGCCTTTCCCTGGTGCCTGCTGTGACCAATGATTAATTTTGAGAAACAGTTAACAACGCTTGACCATCACCTGATGGTCACCGAATACTCCTGTCTTGCCCCACTCAGACCTGACTAGCTACCTACTGTAACAAGATCAGTCAGAGAACAATTTTAGCTGGAGGGCAGGCCAATGGGTAGCCATTGCTTTAAAGTAGAGTCCTGAAATCACTTCTACCTTGCCCAGTAGAGCCAGGTATTTAAGGCCATGGGTCTTTGTAATCAGACTGTCCACATTCAAATCTCTACTCTGCAAAGTTACTTTTCTTATCAATTTCCACATCTATTAAAAAGGAACAGGCGTGGTGGCTCACACCTGTAATCTCAGCACTTTGGGAGGCCAAGGCAGGAGGATCACTTGAGCCCAGGAGTTTAACACCAGTCTGGGCAACATGGTGAAATTTCATCTCTACAAAAAAAAAAAAAAAAGTATATATATTATGCAGACATGATAGTGCACACTCGTAGTCCCAGCTACTTAGGAGGCTGAGGCGAGGAGATTGCTTGAGCCAGAAAGACTGAGGCTGCAGTGAGCTGTGATCATGCCATTGCACACCAGCCTGGGTGACAGAGCGAGACCCTGTCTGAAAGAAATAAAAAAAGAGTAATAGCAGCCACCCCATGGAACTGTTTGGGGCTGAAGTTATCACTCATAAAGTGCTTAGAACCACTGCCTGGCAACAGTAAATAAACAACAAATGGTAGCTATTTTTATTATTATCTAAGAAGGAGGGGCTCAGATGAGTCTGAGGTTCTAGGTGATAAAAACAAAATGACAAAAACTTTCCTCAGTCCAAGGGAAGTTGATGCAGAGCAATGGTTTTCAACTTTGGCTAAATAGTAGAATCACTTGGGGAATTTAAAAATCCAAGCCCAAACTGTACCCTGGTCCAATTAAATGAGAATCTCTGAGACAGCAATATTTTAAAGCTTTCTGGGCAATTGCAACATACTGCCAAGTCTGAGAACACTGTGCAAAGGTTGACAGCCAGGCACCTGAGTGAGGGACCCAACGGGTGCACCTACCTTCCTGAGGTGCCCACGGTCTTTAGTTTTGAATAGTTCTTTCTTTCTAGGCAGTGTACCTGGTAGTGGCTTCATTCGTTCCATGTAGGTGTCCAGAGCCCACTGTGCGCAAGGCACTGTGCTAAGCTTGGAGATGCAGCAGCAAATCAGGCTCAGACTGTGTGCCCACAAGGCACACACTCCAGCAGGGAAGAGGGCTACTGAGGCAGTAACAATCAACAGTGATGGGGCTCAGGGAATGCCGCAAGCATGCTGAGTCTGTGAGAGCTTCCTTGACAGACAGGTGGCATTGAGGGGGCGCCCAACCCCTCTGCAGAAACCTGCCTGCTCCCTGGCACCTCCACAGGCTGCCCTAGGGAGATTCCACCTCTGCCCAGACTCAGGGCACACAGTGTAAAAACATTTCTGGGTTTATCAGTGTATTAAATTTAAAAAATTCATGTTCAAATGTAGGCTTTCCTTAAGTGGTACTTTTCTCCTTTAAGGAAAACCCTGGTCCCTATGGATGGTAGGGTGGGAAGTGGCCTCTGCTTCTGTGGAGATATTTATGTATTTATTTATTTAGAGACAGAGTCTTGCTCTGTTGCCCAGGCTGGAGTACAGTGGCATGATCTCGGCTCACTGCAAACTCTGCCTCCTGGGTTCAAGCGATTCTCTTACCTAAGCCACCCTCTTGAGTAGCTGGGATTACAGGCACCCACCACCATGCCAGGTGAATTTTTTTTTTTTTTTTAGTAGAGATGGGGTTTCATCAGGTTGGTCAGATTGGTCTTGAACTCCTGACCTCAAAGCCATCCACCCATCTCAACCTCCCAAAGTGCTGGGATTATAGGAGTGAGCCACCATGCCCAGCATGTGGAGACATTTAGAAAGACCTGGAAAATCCTTGTTGTTTAAAGCACGATCAGGGACTTCAACGTAGTGCTCCTTGAGGCTGTCCTACTGCTTATGTGGCCCAAGGAGGCCTCTGGCAGCTGAAGGGCAGTCAGGGAATACTACTTGCCTATTGCTACTGTAACAAATCATAAAGTTAGTGGCTTTAGGCAATACCCATCTGTAGTATTACAGCTCTGGAGTTAAGGAGTCTGGAATGGGTTTCACTGGGCTGAAGATCAATGTTGGCAGACCTGAGTTCCTTCTGGAGGTCCTAGGGGAGACAGTTTCCTTGCCATTTCCAGCTTCTAGGAGCTGTCTGCATTCCCTGCTTTAGTCCCTTCCTTCATCTACAAAGCCAGGAGCATAGTGTCTTCAAATCCCTGACTCTGGACCCTCTTCTGTCGTTATAGCTCCTTCTCTGTCTTTCCTGCCTATTTCTTTCCCTTGTGAGAATCCTTGTAATTAAGTTGGGCCCACCAAGATAATCCCCCTATTTAAAAATACTTAATCTATGCAGCCATAAAAAAGGATGAGTTCATGTCCTTTGCAGGGACATCGATGAAGCTGGAAACCATCATTCTCAGCAAAGTGACACAAGAACAGAAAACCAAACACTGCATGTTCTCACTCATAAGTGGGTGTTGAACAATGAGAACACATGGACACAGGGAGAGGAACATCACATACTTGGGCCTGTTGCAGGGTAGCGGGTCTAGGGGAGGGATAGCGGGGGTGGGGATTTGGGGCGGAATAACATTAGGAGAAATACCTAGGGGGGATGGATGCATCAAACAATCATGACACGTGTATACCTATGTAACAATCCTGCATGATATGCACATGTACCCCAGAACTTAAAGTATAATTTAAAAAAAAATCACATCTGCAAAGTCCCTCTTGCCTTGCATGGCAACATATTCACAGGTTTGGGAGAATAGGAGGTAGACGTTTTTTTGGGGGGCCCTTATTATGCCTAATTTATGCAGACTCTCTTCTTTGTTAAGGAGAAAAGCAACTAGAAAAGCAACAATACACCCAAGTTCATCAGGCACCGACCTTGGCCAGGCTCTGTGCAGAGGATACATAAGTGCATGAGACCCCATCCTGGGCTGTAGGTGCTTCCTCTAGTGAAGGAGATGAACCAGGATGCACACAGCCATGTTGTGTCATGACCACGGAAGTGGTGTCTGCTCATGTTGTGTCATGACCACGGAAGTGGTGAGGGGGTTCAGGAAAGAGGAAGGCCATGCCCACTAGAGGTTGTGAAGAGGCTTCATTGCAGCTGGTTGGGATGAGTGCTGTGATAGAGGCACACAGAGTGGAGGAGTGGGAAGGCCTAGAAAAAAGATGGTGACTTGTGACCTAGGGGCACTGAAGAACTGGTAAGGTTTGAAGGGAAAATGGTGAGCAAAGACTGGAAGGGGCAAGAAATGCTTTCTTCTTCAGGAAGAGTGAAGGTGGGGTCTGGTTGGCAGAGGAGCCTCACCTAACTGGGATTCCACCACTCGTACAGCAGGATGACTATGTCCCCTGGTTTTTGTCCTACTGTACTGTTTGTTAAAGGCTTCCCTCACTTGGCTCCAGGTTAAACTGTTCTCATGGATCATTCCTGCATCCTCTCTTGGCTCCTTCTATTCTTGTATTCATCTGTTTTCATGCTGCTAACAAAGACATACCCGAGACTGAGTAATTTATAAAGAAAAAGAGGTATAATGAACTCATAGTTCTACACGGCTGGGAAGGCCTCAAATGATGTCAGATGGCAAAGGAGGAACAAAGGCATGTCTTACATGGTGGCAAGCAAGAAAGCATGGGCAGGGGAACTACCCTTTATAAAACCATCAGCTCTCATGAGACTTATTCACTATTACTAAAAGAGCATGGGAAAAACCCACTCCCATGATTCAATTACCTCCCTCCAGATCCCTCCCATGACACATGGGGATTATGGGGGCTACAATTCAAGCTGAGATTTGGGTGGGGACACAGCCAAACCATATCAACTCTCTTTTAATTTTCCCTGTTATTTCTTCTCTCATCTCAGTCCTCTCTGTGCTTCAACTTGGTCTTGTAAAGTTCAAGTTGCTGGGATACTTCAGTCCCTGTCTATATGTGAGAGGCACTTCTGCATTCAGGCATTCTGTTTTCTGGGTAACTGCCCCAGTCACTGTTAGGCCAGTATTTGGTAAGAGGCACTGGGTATTATCAAGTGAAAGGGGCTTCTTCCCAACTGTAACCAGACATAAGGAATTCAGGGAAGCCGCCATTATGTAAAACTTCATTAGCCGCCAAGTAAAGTATTGGTGCAGTGCTCTGAGTCCAACATTTCCAAGGAGTTAGTTTTTCAAATCAGCAGAATCAAAAAGAAATGGCCATGAATGTAAAAAGGGGTGAGAAAGGAGCAAGAGAAAAAACTGGCTGTTAGAGATTTATATTTATAGTTTGTAGCTATATAGTCCAACATGGCAGCCACTAGCCACATGGTTATTTAAACTTAAATAAATTGAAATTAAATTAAATTAGAAATTTAGTTCCTCAGTCTCACTAGCCACAATTGTGCAACCTGTGGCTAGCAGCTACCTATTGGACGGGTGTTTATAGTACATTTTCATCCTTGCAAAAAGTTCTATGGAACAGCACTGATCTATAGCAATGCTCCAAACTCACCAACACCTTCTCATAAAACCCAAAGACTCCATGATTGTCAGAGCCAATCACAGTGGTTTTCAAAAGATGATGCTGTCTGCTCAGGGGTTATGGGAGACCTGTGGAGGTGCTCCTGGCATTTAACAGGTGGGGACAGAAATGCCAGCTGTTGCACAATGTTTAGGACAGTCTCACACAATGCAAAATTGTCCTGGGTCCAGGAAGACTTTTGAAAGTCCTCCTATTGATTATGACCTGAGCCTAGATCCTAACTCTGTTTGACACGTAAACACAAATTTTTACAAAGTTTTACCACACACTGAATTATCTAAGAATATAACATTTGAGTTGTTTCTATCATTTGATTATTATAAATGGAACTTCTATAAGCATCTCTCAAATAAATAAATAAATAAATAGGCCATTGGGAAATATTAGTTATCTAAAAGGGGCCTTGGTTTCATAGAGTGGGGAATCCTCATGAGGCCCTGCAAAGACGGGCTCTTGGCTCCTCCCTCACTTCTCTTCCTGTCCCCTTCCACCTGCTCTCTCTGTGCTCCATCACACTGATTTCTTGCTCTTTCTTAAGCTCAGCAAACAGGCGTGGGTTTCAGTCCTTTGCCCTAGCTCCTCCCTGGCCTGCAATACTTTTCCTGGTGGCCCATTCCCACCTTTCACTTAGGTCTCAGCCCTAACATCAGAGAGGCCTTCCCTGATTCCCCTGACTGCAATGACACCCCACGTCGTTTTCTAGTCCTGAGTGTTTTATTTTTCCTCAGTCCATCTCATTATTCATTTATTCTGTATCTGATGATTTGCTTATTATCTGTACCCCAGCTCACTCCAAGGCAGCTGGGACTTTGTCTTGTTCACCACCTCACCCAGTACAGCCTTGGGGCTCAATAAATCACCCTAGAAGGAAGGAAATAATCTTGAATTTCTCAAAGCACTCAGGGCATTGTGAACACACAGAGATGGGTAGGTTTAGGATTTTTTTCCCCTAAATTTCAGAAATCATTTTCTACATATTCAGAATGCATTCTAAAAACATGATTCCTGCTACTATCAACTTTCCTTTTGTTAGACTAAACAACCCAGTTTTTTTAGTTACTTACTCTCCTTGGAATTTATCTCCAGTGATGCTGCTAAAAAAGCTTTTGGTTTTGATATGTTGGGTCCCAATAACAGTTTGACAGTCTCCTTACTGCTCATAACCCACAGTTCCCTACAGAGGCCTCCTCTTCACTGCAGTCTCTGCCAAGTGGTTGTCATAGCATTAATTAAACTGGAAGAATAAAGGCATTGCATGTCATTTTCTATATTGGATGCCTTCATGTTATGGACATATCTCCATGGAGAATCCTGTACATAAACTGAAAACAAATGCTTGGTAACATCACACATCCTCAATCACGATATTTTTCAGAGGAGAAATTACAGCACACTAAAATGTGAACTCTTTTTGCATGTATTATATTTTTTAAAAGTCTAGAGAAATACAAGTTTACTACTTTCTTACTTCCAAATTATATTTCAACTTCTTCCCTTAAAACATTAAATGGTCACATCTTTTGTATAGATACAATTCTTATTATTACTGAATCCAGGCAATAGACTCAATTGCTGTGAAATAAGAGAAATATATTGTTCATTCATACATACTGATAAAATTTTAGATTTATTTTTAGATGTCCCCAGGTATTATATATACCAAGTGTATTAAGCTTGTTGCATTTTAAGAAAAATGTTTTTTAATAAGAGTGAATATAATAAAATATGAAATAAAGAAAAGAATAAGCGACTTTGGAAAGCTAAGGCTTTATCCCCACATTTCAAAGGTCAACTGACTGGGCTTCTGAAAAACGAGAATTTGCAAGAATTAAAAAAAGGCTTCTGGAAGTCTCCTCCAGAAAGACACTGTGGACAGCACAATTAGCAAACTGCATGGGACAACCTTGTTAAGTTGAGGGCACGAGAGGGAGGTATTGAGTGTCTGGTAAGGGCAGAAGAGTGAGCTCTGAAGTCAAGTCTAGACTGCTGCTCCTCAACGTGTGTTTCTCCAACTGTCATTACTCGCCCTCCATGCCATAAGATAAGAAATTCAGTGTTCCAAATTTTTATAGCAATTTGACAGAGTAGTTCATTTCTACTGAACCTAATACACTTACTTTATATCGTATCATTAATAATTTTTGTAGTGTGTATTTTTAAATTTTGGTTTTCTAGAAATTCATCATTATTGTAATGTATAAAAGCCTTGCTTCATGGCAGATGGGATTTTAAAAAATTTCTTCACCACAGATAATTTTAGGAGTACTGATCAAAATTGAGTTAAACTTTGTAAATAAATCCATTGCCAAGGAGTCCATTCTTAGCATACCTGAATTTAGAGCACAGAAGTACAGATTGTCCTTGGTTTGTATATTAGATGCATCCTGAAAAATTTGAGGTATCAACTTGGAGATCAGATTATTTCTAAGGTATCTTTCTATCTGGGTTATGTGATTAATTTATTCATTTAATAAATACGTGTTGTTAAATGTTCCACGTGATTAGAATAGACTAGTGAATAAAATAACAAATACAGAGTTTACATTCTAGTGGAAGGAAACAAAGAACAAACAATAACCATAATTAAAAAGCAAATCACATAAATGTGGAGCAGTAAGTCAATGATGGAAATATAAAAGTTAGGAGTACCAGAGTAGGAGTGGAGTGTGTGTGGGAGGGTGTTGATTTCAAACACTGTAGTAAAGGTTAGCCTCATTGTGACAACTGAATAAAAGTTTAAAGATCAAGAGACATTTATGGAGAAAGGATGGTCCAGGCTAAGAGGAGAACTGGTGCAAATGTCCTAGGTTAGTATAGCTGGGAAGATGGGGGTCACAGAGCAGCAAGGAGGTCAGTGGAGTAGAACAGAGACAGAGTGGTCAAGGAGAGGTGAGAGATGAGGTCAGAGTGGGAATGTGAGCTCAGATCTCATATTGTAAGGACTTAGGTTTTTACTCTGAGTGAGCAGAGGGCCTTGAATACAGGAGTGGTGCTCTTTAAAAGAATCACTGTACTGCTGTGTCTAGAATAGAGTGTAGTGGGGGATCTAGTTAGGAGGATATTCCCAGTGAGAGATGATGATGGAATGGTCTCAAGTGGTAGCAGGAGAGCTGGTGAGAAGTGGAGAGAGTCTAGTCATATTTTCATGGTAGAGCTGCGAGGATTTCCTTATGCAGCATAAGAAAAAAAAAGAAATCAATTGTTTTGGCCTCACGTCTTATTTTCTACCATTATAATTTCAAAGATGTTCTTCCTTGGAGAAACTTTTCCATCCTGTGTGAAAACTGCACTGAGGAGCCTGGATTTCAAATACTAGATTGTGGCCTCCTTTGGGGCAGGGACTGTATCTTCTCCCACCTCTAACTCCAACACAAGGCATTTCTTCAGGCACAAAATTGGCTCTGAATAGATATTTTATGGCATAAACAGGATATCGTACTTTCATTCACACACAAGATGCACACATGTAATCTCTCATACAACCTTTAAGACACTAATCAGCAAATAACCTTAGCACCAATCATCACTTACCCCCTATTAAACATCTCTATCAGTATCTATAAGGTATTGATTCTTATTCAATGTTTTTTACCTGTGAATGGGGCTTGGATATTTGAGCTGCCATATTGGGTAAGTTGTTTTTCTGATTTTATTGGAATTCTCAACTAAAAGAAGCACAAAGAACCTCTTTAGGAAGTCCCAGACATCATAAATCAAGCTTTCCTTCTATTTAACAATAAGCACCTTAGGTGTCTAAATGAACTTGCAGCCAGCACCTGGATATTGAGGATGGATCATTGATCCTCATAGTATCTACATGTTGAAGAGTTGATGGGATCAGCAGGCCTTTGATCTGGCACTCCATAAAATGTATTCATTGGCATGCAAATTGGAGAGTTAAAATTTTAGTTTCAACCATGCCTCTTCTGAAATCTGACCTCCAAAATGCTTTTTATCACAGGGCTAGTTGATGCAGCCAGGATTTAAATTCAGATTGTTTGATGCAAATCTCTTGGATGTTTCCCATCTCACTACTTTGCCTCTTAATATTATGTAACACTTGCCAAATGATGGTCACTTTCTGTCTCTTGAAACTCCAACATCCCCTTCTGGAAAAATCCCATGAAAAGAGGAACTAGGGCTATCTCTTCCAATTTCTATAGTTTACCGACCCTGGGCATTCATCTTGTCTGGTTTGAACTTCAGCCAATGTATTTTCAGCCAAGTCTCCAATTTAGGCAGCCAGTGGGTAAGATACAAAAACCACCCTGTCGGAATCAGATGAAAAAGAAATACAGGCTGGGGATTTTTGGCATGGTGATGAAGCAGGAGGTTCAGCTCCCTTGCTGGTGTTTTAAATGGTCTTCTGTTGACACTGAACAGAGAGTATCCCTCTGGCAGGGGACATAAGAGCAGCGTCTTCTCAGTGGACAAGAATCAGCACAAACCACCTTTTGGGTTCTCAGAGAGAAAGGTGGATTTGCTGGAGCCAAAGCAAAACAACAGAGCAACATTACATCCACTCCAGCTCGACATCTGAAATTGAATAGTACTTGATGATGGTACAAAAAACACAATAAATATTAAATCAGCTAAACTCAATTCAATTGACTGCAGAACTCATAGTGGAACACCAAAAAGAATTGATTAAAATGGTTTTGCTCATCTTCTCTATCCTCCACCCACATCTATCCTTCCTTTTATCTGTTCTTTCCACCTCCTCAACCCTCAGCCATCAGGAGTGCCACGGGCCCACTACCCATAAGAAAACTCAGTGGGAAGGTGAGTAGGTAGAGCCTGTAGGCAGGATGTGTGTAGAGGCTTAGAGCTCCTGTTCTTCTCACCCTGGAAGCAAGGATCGGTAGAAAGAAAGATCCAGAGCAGTTGTGGGAGGAGAATCTGCACATTCTGATAGGAGGGAGACCAAGGAAGAGGGGAGAAGGAGGAGAATTGAGAGAAAGGGGAAGTAGAAGAGGTCAAAGGTGTGGAAAAACTACAAAAGGAAGAATGAAAATGACCCAGAAAAAAAGGGCATAAAAGAGGATCCCAGCAACAACCCAGGAAGGCCCTCCAGAATAATTTTGTCCAATCAATTTCATATCTTCCTATCCTTTCTTCAAGTCCTTAGAGGATTTCAAGATATATCATAGGTATCAGGGTGGGTGTCTCAGTAGTCTATTCTTCTCTTCTTTTTTTTATACTTTAAGTTCTGGGGTACATGTGCAGAACGTGCAGGTTTGTTACATGGGTGTACACGTGCTGTGGTGGTTTGCTGCATCCATCACCCCATTATCTACATTAGGTATTTCTCCTAATGTTATCTCTCCCCTAGCCCCCCACCCCTTGCTATCCCTCCTCTAGTCCCCCACCCCCCTACAGGCCCCCATGTGTGGTGTTCCCCTCCCTGTGTCCATGTGTTCTCATTGTTCAACACCCACTAATGAGTGCCTGACTATTATCTCTTTGTGCCTGATGAGAACATGCAGTGTTTGGTTTTCTGTTCTTGTGTCGGTTTGTTGAGGATGATGGTTTCCAGCTTCATCCGTGTCCCTGCAAAGGACAGTCTCTTCAACCCACCTTGTGAGCCACTGTGGGACTGAGCCCTATCTCCTTGGAGCCCCACTTCTTCCTTTGTACAACTGCTAACATTTACCTGACCCCATCTGTGTACATGTCGGTCGTCCTGCTAAACTGAAAGCTTATCAAGGGTGGGGACTGTGTCTGTCAACTCTTTGTAGTCCCTGCCCTTAATATCATTCCTGCCTCATGGCAGATACTTAATAGATAATAAATTTTAAAATCCTAAGAACCATGAAATACAAATCACTGGCCAGACACAGTACGTCCTGTGCGATTGTGTGTACAGGAAGTTCCAAAACAGGCAAAACTATTCTGGGGACAGGAGTCAGGATTACTTTTGAGCAGGAGTAGTAAATAGGAGTGGCATGAGGGGCCTCTGAGGAATTGTGATGTTCTGTTGCTTGATATCTGGGAGGCCCTTTTTTGTGTTTTCTTTGTGAAAATTATTGAGCGGTACAATTGTGAATAGTGCTCTTTTCTGTATATATATAATGTATGCTTCAACAAAAAGTTTACTGAAAAAGAAAAATCAAATAATTAGCTACTCCAGACAGATGACCTATCAAAAGAAATTAAGGTGGATAAGAGATTCTAATTATGCAGGGAGCTGCTTATCCTTTCTTTCTTTTGCTGAGTGTGAATAAAAGTAGCTTGTAAATTATGTGATAAGTCTTACTAGCCCTTTCCAAACATCATTACTCAGTAGTTGGCTGTGTGCAGTGGTTCATGCCTGTAATCCCAGCACTTTGGGAGGCTAAGGCGGGAGGATGGCTTGAGCCTGGGAGATAAAGGCTGCAGAGAGCTGTGACTGCGCCACTGCACTCCAGCCTGAACAACAGAACGAGACCCTGTCTCCAAAAAAAAAAAAAAAAATTAATAATAAATTTTAAAAAACCTCAGCATCTTATTTGACTGCTGATCAATTGTTGATCCTTAACATGTCCATGCATTTGTATGTATGTACAAATTATAATCTAATTAAAGAAATCTGCAAAACTATGTCCTGTATTACTGATTCCCAAAATGTCCCTACACTGGAGATAAGCAAAGACTTCTGCATCAGTAAGTGTTCAAGATGTCAGATGCTGAAAAGTGAATTGTGTCTCTGATTAATTGACTTTAATAATAATAATTTTATTTATATAGAGACCTTGCCAAGGCATTCAGGGAGCTGTAAAGCAACCCATAATCCATGATTAAAGCATTATACAAGCAATATATAACAAGCCTCCCTCCTAAAGTAAAACAAAGGGAAGAGATGGATGGGGCTCAGATATGGGGGTGCAGGAGAGGGAATGGGTTGTAGATTCAGTGTGGAGATGGTGATAAATGCTTCATTAGGGAAAGAGAGGAGTTTCCTGGGATTGGCGAAGGAGTGTAATTTAATAGTTGCACTGAAATAGTGGTCCTTGGGGAGGCAGTCCTAGCCCTGCAGAGACGTGTACTTCCTCCTCTTTGCGCCTGATGGTGGGAACACAGATAGATAATAATCACATCTTTCCTGCCAGCTACATCCTATCTATGAGTGAGATTTTTCCTAATGACCCAAACAGCAGAAGTTAAGGAAATACTTCTAAATTATTCCTCACTTCTTGACATTGGCAAAAGATTTAGGTAGTTGTTTTTTTTGTTGTTGTTGTTGTTTCAAAATCAGCTCTTATGAAGTCCCAGAAAATATAAACATATATTTGAAAGTGACTATGAAGGTGCCTCCAAGCATGAAAGTTTTGAACAAACAACAACAGGAGCTGAGGATTAGGGATGACTAGTCAGAACTTCCTTCCTCTGCAGACCCCTCCCCACCCCACCTGCACTCCTTCCCTTGCCCCAGCACCTGACCTCCCCTACCATCCATCTGCCCTGCCAGCAGAATGACCTCTCTTTTGCCACGGCTCCTTGGCTAGTCTTTTTACTTTTTTACTTTCATTTATTATGGCTTACAACCAATGCATGGACATTATTAAAAATCTGAAAAGCAGAGAAGAGGTGGGGAAAGAAATTATTCCTACTCTAATAACCCGAAGGCAACTAATTTTGAGATTTTCTAAAATATTCTATTAATATGTGTGAGGCATATATATATATATATATATATATATATGAAAAATGTCTCCATGAATATATACCAAAGTGTTTTAAGTGGTTATATCTACGGGGCAAAATTATAGTTGATTTTCACTTTTATGTTTATACCATTATATAATGTTAGAAAAAAATATATGGATATCTATTAATTAAAATCATGGAAAAAAACAATAAAGCAAAAAGAGCTAAATAGGTTAATTCTCTATTTGAGCTTCATCCACCTGATATTAAAGTTATCTAGCCAATATTTTAGATGGAATAATATAATTAAACATAGGTTCCAAAGAGACAATATGGCAAATGCTGAAACAACATATTTCGAACATGAAACTGATAATATGCTTCTACTCCACTCTGAGCTACATGTTTAATTTTTATTTAATTTGGGTATCTGAGAAACAAGAAATGAAAGAGTGAGTCATTCTAGGAAAAAGAAAAGCAATTAACAACATTCACAAGTGGTAAGACGGAAGATTAAAAATAACACAACCTCACTAGCAAGGTCCTCATATGTACAGTCAAACAGAAAGGCCATAACTTCTAAAGGGACTTTTCCTCCAACCAGAGCAGGTCAGGGAATTCCCTATTGAGCAATAGGGAATTTTACCTCATCCCTGGGTAAATCAAATAAAATCTTTGTCTTATGCTGAGTTGATACAGTGAATAATATCTACCCAATAGAATTCTGTGTTTTCTGCAATGAAATAAACTTTAAAAAAAAAAAACAACACCCTTTTTCTGTTTTGTGTTATTCTTGTCTATGTTGGCTATGTAATCATGTGCCTTTGTTTGATGAAAGCTGAAAAGATATTCTGGCAGGGAAGGAAGGGGAGCCAGAGTTTACTGGGAATCCTTGGGCGATGAGTGATTGAGTAGTGGGTGAGGAGTCAAGTGAAAGCTAGTGCCCTGGATTGAATAAAAGAGCTTCCATTATTCAGAGAGTGCTAGACAAGAATGGGGAGAGATTGCATGGAAGGCTGCCATGAGTCTAACAGAAAAGCAACTTTCTGGGAAAGAAGGCAGACAGGGTAAAGAAGGCAACTGTATTCTACTCACTGAGCAAAAAAAATTGACATTAGGGCGGACGGAAGATAAAAAGCAGACTAGAGAGAGGAAGATTGTAAACTGTTAATGCTATTTGTGTTTTGCTTTTGTGGGACTCTTTCTTTTTCAATATTTGCCCTTCTCTTGATTGCTGATTACATAAACACCAATTTTATAGAATGTCATGTTCCAGAGGAGGATTTTTTTTTTTAAAAAAAGCCTGTGACTGACTCATACTATAGGATTGCTGTCTTATCTCTTCGCATGTTTGTATTTACCTGTGGTAGGTGGCATCTGAGACTATTACAGAAGAAGGAAAAGAGAAAAGAATGCAAGGCTTAGAGGCTACTCAAAATGGGGTAGCGTCTCACTGAAAGCTAGGGTTATCAGGGGACAAACTGAGATCCTATTCTTGCATTACTCTAGTGTGATAAGACTGTCTTTCTCTGAACAATGTTGATCAAATTGCAGGTTGAGAACCATTATTGAGTTGTGGCATCAACTGGGTAGATTACCCAGCATCTTTACAAAAGGAAAGAAATAGAATAGAAAATATCAGCAATCCCAGCTACTCAGGAGGCTGAGGCAGGAGAATTGCCTGAACCCAGGAGGCGGAGGTTGCGGTGAGCCGAGATCGCGCCATTGCACTCCAGCCTGGGTAACAAGAGAGAAACTCCATCTCAAAAAAAAAAAAAAAGAAAGAAAGAAAGAAAAAAGAAAATATCAGCATGCATTGCATGTGTTAAGGATAAATATTGTTGCATAAAACTTTTGTTGTTTGACATATACACACATACACAAACACACACCTGTGTGTGTTTAGTGAGTTGCAAGGTAAAATGTATCTTTTATGTAGGCCATAATCAAAAACAGTTTCAAAGCTACTGCCATGGAGTGTATTCTTTGATAATACCAAATTATAAATTAAGAAAAATATAGGAGGCTTGAAAATCTCAATTATTTGCAAAAGTATACTATTGTAGTAAGTTTCTACGAGGGTTTTGTGGCAAGGAGAGCCCAAGGAGAGGTTAATGTTTGTTTAAATCAGACTACACAAGGATATTCTCAGAAACACACCTAAATAGCAGATCAAATCTTTCAGTAACACCAGTAGCGGTGAATGTATCTGTGGCTAAATGGGTATACAACTAAACATGTTACTTTTTTTTCTTTTTGAAACAGAGTCTTGTTCTGTTGCCCAGGCTGGAGTGCAGTGGCATGCTATCAGCCTTCTGCAAACTCTGCCTCCCAGGTTCAAACAATTCTCCTTCCTCAGCCTCCTGAGTAGCTGGGATTATTAAGGGCATGTGCCATTATGCCCAGTTAATTTTTGTATTTTTTATAGAGACTGGGTTTCACCATGTTGGCCAGGCTGGTCTAGAACCCCTCACCTCAAGTGATCTGCCTGACTCGGCCTCCCAAAGTGCTGAGATTACAGGTGTGAGCCACAGCACACAGCCAAATGTGTTACCTTTTAAAGAAAGCCCAAACATGTTAAACTTTTAGTAATTTAGAGTAACACATGGGAGGCTAGTGGGTCAGAGAATTCAAAATAATAGATAAGAAAAAAAATCACATATTTGTTTTGGAAAATGCTATTTTATTTTTCTTAGATTTACTCCACTATTGACATTTCATATGCTGTTACATTAAAATGAGTTTTCTTCTCTGAACATAGATTCTCTGATGGTGTAGGAAGGTGGCTGATTCAGAAGCAAACCAAGTGCTCCCAAGTTGCCACTGTGGAATTAAAATTTTCCTCATATAATCCACAAAATGGCTATTGGATAGGACATTTTACAGCTGGCAAAATTCACATTTATGACGCATATTTTTAAGTGTTATTTCCTTTATTACACAGTGTTTGCCATAGAGAAAAATTTGTCTCTTCAATTTTGAGTCATATTGAAGATAAGTTTGTCTTAGAAGTACCAAAACATTTTATAAGGAAATGTTACACCTAAATCTGTCTTGTTGGAGAGTCAGTGGACAAATGGATAGCATCATGTCTTGACATACACCAGCATGCTCATCCAAACGGATCCCCACATTCCCCAGTCAGGACCCTGGCATTTTTACAGGATGTATAATTAGTTGGCAGTGACCTTGTTGTAAAAAAAATTATTTAAGTAAATGTATTTTCACTATCCTTTAACATACTTTTAATTTAATTAATTTATTTTGTGTATTTTTTGAGACGTCTCACTCTGTGACTCAGGCTGGAGTGCAGTGGCATGATCTTGGCTCACTGCAACCTCTGCCTCCTGGGTTCAAGTGATTCTCCTGCCTCAGCCTCCCAGGTAGCTGGGATTCCAGGTACATACCACCACACCCGGCTAATTTTTGTATTTTTAGTAGAGATGGGGTTTCGCCATGTTGGCAAGCATGGTCTTGAACTCCTGACCTCAAGTGATCCCCCTGCCTTGGCCTCCCAATGTGCTGGGATTACAGGCATGAGCCACCGCACCCAGCCTAAAATACTTTTAAAAATCCAAACATGAAATTCCAAAAAAAGAAAAAAGTGAGGGCTCAAGGAAGAGGAAGTGGAAGTAAGTGATGAGGAGGCGTTGAGGGGGAGAAAGAGCAGTAGGGAAAAAAAATCACTTGCAAGGGTTAGACATGCAAACTCGTAAGAGGAAGCATTGTGACATATTTTTCTTTGACAGTATTGCTAACTGAAATCCCAGGCAATCAGACTTCTATAAAGGGGCATTTTAAGAGCCTACCCCAACAGATTGAAGTGTGGTTGTTGCTTTTCGAATTTTCGTTCACTGAAAATTTATCTTTCAATGTGTTCCTCACTTTCTTAGTGCTTAGAGCTGTGTAGTACTCTTTTTAATAATTAGCAATCAGATTTCTTCAAAAGAAAAAATCTCTTGCAAAATTATCTGTAAAAAAGTTGCTGATTAGAGAGCACTAGTTCTTGCTAAGAGTGCTGTAGATTACTTGACGGCATACATCTTTATTCATGAACACCCTTTGAAATTCAGTTTTGCATGTATTTGATGTAATTTTTCTTCAAAATGAATGAAGTTATTTAAAAATAATAATAAATACCCCATATTTAGTCATTCAGAACAATTAAAATAGTTAAAAGTGATTGTCCTTGAAAAACTTTGCTTAAAAAAACCTTATTGACTATTACCTAAAAGCCACTGTTTGTAAGTTTAAAAATATTAAGTAAAATCCCTATCAAAATCCTAGCTATCTGTTTTGCAGGAATTGATAAGCTGCTCTTAAAATTCATATGGAAATACATGGGACCCAGAATAGCAAAAACAATCTTCGAAAAGAAGAGAAAAGTTGGAGAACACATAGTTACCAATTTCAAAGCTTACTGCAAAGCTACAGTAATCAAGACTAGCATAAATACGGCATTAGGATAGACATATGAATCAGTGGAATAGAAACGAGATCCCAGAAATAAACCCCTAGGTGTGTGGTCAGCTGATTCTGACAAGATTATCAAGACAATTCAATGGAGAAAGAATAATCTTTTCAGTAAGTGGTACTGGGATATCTGGATATTTATGTGAAAAAAATTAAGTTGGATCCCTACTTTACATCTTATACAAAAAGTAATTCAAAATTGACTATAGACCTAAATGAAAGAGCTATAACTATAAAACTCTTAGAATAAAAAAGAGGATAAATTTTATGACCTTGGATTAGACAATTATTTCTTAGACAATGACACCAGAAGAACAAATCACAAAAGGCAAAACAGAAGGACTGAACTTCATCAAAATATAAAACTCTTATTTTTTTGTGCCATATTTTCTTTTCTATTTTTTTAAATTATACTTTAAAGTTTTGGTATACATGTGCAGAACGTGCAGGTTTGTTACATAGGTATATACGTGCCATGGTGGTTTGCTGTATCCATCAACCTGTCATCTACATTAGGTATTTATCCTAATGCTATCCCTCCCCTAACCCCCAACACACTGACAGGCCCCATGTATGATGTTCCCCTCCCTGTGTCCATGTGTTCTCATTGTTCAACTCCCACTTATGAGTGAGAACATGCAGTGTTTGGTTTTCCATTCTTGTGTTAGTTTGCTGAGAATGATGGTTTCCAGCTTCATCCATGTTCCCGCAAAGGACATGAACTCATTCTTTTTTATGGCTGCATAGTATTCCATGGTGTATATGTACCACATTTTCTTTATCCAGTCTATCATTGATGGGCATTTGGGTTGGTTCCAAGTTTTTGCTATTGTAAACAGTGCTGCAATGAACATATGTGTGCATGTGTCTTTATAACAGAATGATTTATAATCCTTTGGGTATATACCCAGTAATGAGATTGCTGGATCAAATAGTATTTTTGGTTCTAGATCCTGGAGGAATCACCACACTGTCTTCCACAGTGGTTGAACTAATTTACACTCCCACCAACAGTGCCAAAAGTGTTCCTATTTCTCCACATCCTCTCCAGTATCTGTTGTTTCCTGACTTTTTAATGATCACTATTCTAACTGGTGTGAGATGATATCTCCATGTGGTTTTGATTTGCATTTCTCTAATGACCAGTGATGATGAGCTTCTTTTAAAACATATTTGTTGGCCACATAAATGTCTTCTTTTGAGAAGTGTCTGTTCATATACTTTGCCCACTTTTTGATGGGGTTGTTTGTTTTGTTTTCTTGTAAATTTGTTTAGGTTCCTTGTGGATTCTGGATATTAGCCCTTTGTCAGATGGATAGATTGCAAACATTTTCTCTTATTCTGTAGGTTGCCTGTTCACTCTGATGATAGTTCCTTTCGCTGTGAAGAAGCTTTTTAGTTTAATTAGATCCCATTTGTCAATTTTGACTTTTGTTGCAATTGCTTTTGGTGTTTTAGTCATGAAGACTTTGCCCATGCCTATGTCCAGACTGCATCATCAATAGAGTAAAAATACAACTCACAGAATGGGAGAAAATATTGCAAATCATATATCTGATAAGGGTTTGATATCCAGAATACACAAAGAACCCTTACAACTCAACAATAAAAGACAATTTTTATTTTATTTTATTATTATTTTTTAACATTGTAAATTTCTTTTCAACTTTTATTTTAAGTTCTGGAGTACATGTGCAGGATGTGCAGTTTGGTTACATAGGTAAACATGTGCCATGGTGGTTTGCTGTACGGATCAACCCATTACCTCAGTATTGAGTCCAGCATCCAACAGCTATTCTCTTGATGCTCTCCCTCCTCCCACCCCTGACAGGTCCCACTGTGTGTTGTTCCCCCAATGTGTGCATGTGGTCTCATCATTCATTTTCCACATAAAGTGTTTGGTTTGCTAAGATTAATGGCTTCCAGCTCCACCCATGTCTCATTCCTTTTTATGGCTGCATAGTATTCCATGGTGTATATGTACCACATTTTCTTTATTCAGTCTATCATTGATGGGCATTTGGGTTGATTCCATGTCTTTGCTATTGTGAATAGTGCTGTAGTGTACATATACATGCATGTATCTTTATAATAGAATGATTAATGATCCTTTGGGTATATACCCATAATGGGATTTCTGGGTCAAATGGTATTTCTGCCTCTAAATCTTTGAGGAATCATAACACTGTCTTCCACAATAGTTCAACTAATTAACACTTCCATCAACAGTGTAAAAGCGTTCCTTTTTCTCCACAACCTCTCCAGCATCTGTTGTTTCTGGACTTTTTAGTAATCACCATTCTGACTGGCGTGAGATGTTGTCTCATTGTGGTTTTGATTTTCATTTCTCTAATGATCAGTAATGTTGAGCTTTTTTCATATTTTTGTGGCTGCATGAATGTCTTCTTTTGAGAAGTGTCTGTTCATGTGTTTTGCTCACTCTTTTTTTTTTTTTTTTTTGACAGGGCCTCCCTCTCTCGCCCAGGCTGGAGTGCAGTGGTGTGATCTCGGCTCACTGCAACCTCCACCTCCTGGGGAAGCTGGGAGTACAGGCATGCTCCACCATACCTGGCTAATTGTTTTGTATTTTTAATAGAGACAGAGTTTCACCGTGTTAGCCAGGCTGGTCTCAAACTCCTGGCCTCAGACAATCTGCCTGCCTCAGCCTCCCAAAGTGCTGGGATTACAGGTGTGAGCCACTGCACCTGGCCCTTTGCCCACTTTTTAATGGGGTCGTTTTTTTCTTGTAAATTTGTTTAAGTTCCTTGTCGAATCTGGATATTAGACCTTTGTCAGATGAACAGATTGCAAAATTTTTCTCCCATTCTGTTGGTTGTCTGTTCACTCTGATGATAGTTTCTTTTGCTATGCAGAAGCTCTTTTATTTAATTAGATCCCATTTGTCAATTTTTGCTTTTGTGGAAATTGCTTTTGACATTTTCATCGTAAAATCTTTGATGACCATACCTATGTCCTGAATGTTATTGCCTAGATTTTCTTCTAGGGTTTTTATAGTTTTGGGTTTTACATTTAAGTCTTTAATCTATCTTGAGTTAATTTTTGTATAAGGTGTAAGGAAGTGGTCCAGTTTCAATATTCTGCATATGGCTAGCAGGTTCTCCCAGCACCATTTATTAAATAGGAAGTCATCCCCATTTCTTGTTTTTGTCAGGTTTGTTGAAGATCAGATGGTTGTAGGCATGCAGTCTTATTTCTGAGTCCTCTATTCTGTTTCATTTGTCTATTGTCAGTTTTTGTACCAGTACCATGCTGTTTTGTTTTCTGTAGCCTTATGGTATAGTTTGAAGCCAGGTAATAAGATGCCTCCAGTTTTGGGGTTTTTTTTTTTTTTTTTTACTTAGGATTGTCTTGGCTATTCAGGCTCTTTTTTGGAATTTCAAAATTGTTTCTTTTTATTCTGTGAAGAACATCAATGGTAGTTTAAAGGGAAAAGCATTGAATCTATAAATTACTTGCCATTTTCACGATATTGATATCTCTGAGTATGGAATGTTTTTCCATTTGTGTCCTCTCTGATTTAACTTCCCTTGTTAGCTGTATTCCTAGGTATTTTATTTATTTTTTAGTAATTGTGAATGGGAGTTCATTCATGATTTGGCTCTCTGCTTGCCTGTTGTTGGTGTATAGAAAGGCTAGTGATTTTTGCACATTGACTTTGTGTCTTGAGACTTTGCTGAAGTTGCTTATCAGCTTAAGAAGCTTTTAGGCTGAGACAATGGGATTTTCTAGGTATAAGATCAAGACAACCTCATTTTAAAGTGAGCAAAAGATTTGAATAGACTTTCTCCAAAGAAAGTATATAAATTGTCAATTAATACATGAAATAATTCTCAGCTTCGTTTATCATTAGGGAAATGCATATCAAAACCACAATGAGATGCTACTTTACACCATTAGGATGGCAATAATAAAAAAAGATATATAATAACACGTTTGTGAAGATATGGAGAAACTGGAACTCTCCCTTTTTTATGATTTCATTTGATTTTTATTTATTTTTTAAATTATTTATTTCCATAGGTTTTTGGGGAAGAGGTGGTATTTGATTACATAAGTAAGTTCTTCAGTGGTCATTTGTGAGATTTTGATGCAAACATAACCCAAGCAGTATACACTGAACCCACAGAAATTGGAACTGTCATACATTGCTGGCGAGTGTGTGAAATGATGCAGCCATTTGAAAAACCCTTGGCACTTCCTTAAAATATTAAACATGGAGTTACCATATGTCCCAGCAATTTTGCTCCTAGATATATGTATATTCAAGAGAGTTGAAAACATATGTCCACACAAAAATTTGTACATGAATATTCATAGCAATGGGATCAACTCAAATATCTGCCAACTAATGAATGGATAAAGAAAATATGGTATAGCCTAAAATGGAATCTTATTCAGTCTTAACAAGAAATGGAGTGCTATTAGGTTACTACAAAAGTATCTGAATTTTTGTTGTTACTTTTAGTGGCAAAATACATTCTACAATATGGATGAACCTTGAAAATATTATGTTCAATGAAAGAAGCCAAACATAAAGGACACATATTGTATGATTCCATTTATATGAAATGTTCAGAATAAGCAAGTCTACAGAGATAGAAAGTAAATTAGTGATTGGCAGGGGCTGAGGAGAGGAGGGAATGAATAGTGACTGCTAATGGGTGTGTAAAGGTTTCCTTGGGGTGATGAAAATGTTCTGGGATTAGATGGTGGTCATGGAGTATATTATCACCAGTAAATTTTATACTTTGAAAAGGTGTCCATTACGGTATGTGTATTGTGTCTCAATTAAAACAAAAAAAAAGAACTTTGGAAGACAACTGAAGCAATTTATACATGGTTTAAATATTAAATGATATTAGGGAATAAATGAAAATTTTCTTGGGATAAAAATGAAATTACCAATAAAAAAGAAAAATGTCTTTTTTTTTTTTTTTGAGTTGGAGTCTCACTCTGTCACCCAGGCTGGAGTGCAGTGGTGCAATCTCAGCTCACTGCAACCTTGACCTCCTGGGTTCAAATGAGTCTTCTGCCTCAGCCTCCTGAGAAGCTGAGATTACAGGCGCATGCTACCACATCTGGCTAATTTTTGTATTTTTAGTAGAGACAGGGTTTCACCATGTTGGTCAGGCTGGTCTCGAACTTCTAACCTCGTGATCTGCCCTCCTCGGCCTCCCAAAGTGCTGGGATTTTAGGCGTGAGCCACCATGCCTGGTCAAAATGTCATTATTTTTAATTGATGCATTCTGAAATATTTAGGGATAACATTTATGATGTTTGTAACTTATTTGCAAATGCTTTAGCAAAAAAAAGAAATATTTTAATAATTGTATAGATAAAGCAAAGTTAGCAAAATATTGGCAATAGTTCAGTTTAGGTGATGGGCACCTGAGTGTCTAATGTTCTTTTCTTTCAATTTTACTGCATTTGAAATTTTTCATAAAATAAAATTGGAGAAAAATATTAAGTCCTCTAAAGTTTAATTATTTGTCTCATAGTGAATTCTTTCCTTATTTCCCTTATGGGTTGGTTGAGAGACTCAATTTGTAAAATGCTATACAGATGTTAATAATTACTATTTTAAAAGTCTGCATTTTTAGAACTTGAAACATCTATCACCAATTGTGAAAAATGCAAAACCATTATTTTAGGATGAATCAATTTCTACCTTCAGTCTTTCATTTTATAAATTTAAGACATTCTTGACTGCCCAATCTGAATTCTTTATAGAAAACTTTCAGGGTCACTTAGGATTAGATGATGAATTGTTGACACCTATTATTTTGATAGCTAACTTTGTTTTACAAGCTTCTGGTGAAAAAATGTATTAGAGCAGTCTTCGGAGAGTAAAAACAGAAACTTCATACTTAGCTAGAAATTCACACCATGGGATTCTTGAAAGGAACAGCATGTAAGTATCTTATAAATAGGATTGATGGGCTTACTAAATCAGGAACAAGTGAGAATAGAGAGTTTATGTGAAGTATTGTATAGACAAACCTCCTTACCAGTGATGAAGAGGCTTTTTTGGTGCTTCAGGCTGGGGGGCTCTTTACCTGAACTCTGTCATCCTGCCAGGCCATCTAGCCCTGGTAACCTCCTTCTAGCTCATCCAACTGCAAAGCTTTCTCCTGAAGGGTGAAGCTTTGTGTCTCTGTGGAACCCTTATCGATATGACAAAGAGAAGTTTTCAACAAAGAATTTTATCCCTTTCAAGGAGTAAAAAGGGCCTTATAGATTTTGTAATGTCCTGGCAGCATCTGCAGTATCTGAAAACACAAACATACATCCATACAGTGCTTCACCCATTTACCTATGCACTGACTAGTATTACACATAAGCTCCACGAGAATAAGAATCCCATCTATCTTGTTCACACTTTATCCTACCTGGCATCTAGCAGGTGCTCAATAAATATTGATGACTATTATTGAGTGCTAACTATGTATTATATCCTGTGTCAGGTATTTGGGTTACTAGAATGAATAAGACATGATCCTAGCATTTCAGGAACTTCCAAACTTTTGAGGAAAATAGCTGTAAACAAATCATCATAGTAATGCAGGTGGAAAAGAAAGGATGTGTAGTGGGTATTATGAGATCACAGATGAAGGGAGACTTAGGAAAACTTTCCACAGCTACAATCTGTAGCTATATTAGTACTTTCAGTGACAGTGAGAACAGCTGGTTTCATTGAAGAATTGCCACTTGTTAACAGGGTAATTGAGGCCTATATAACCAATGTTTACCTTCATGTGTACATGTTGGGTAGTTATTTTATTTTATTTTTTTTAATTCCTGGAAGCCAGGAGTGGTGGCTCACACCTGTGATCTCAACAGTTTGGGAGGCCAAGACAGGAGAATTGCTAGAGGCCAGGAGTTCAAGACCAACCTGGGCAACACAGCAAGACTTCTTCTGTACCAAAAAGAAAAAAAAAAATCCTGGGAATGGCCTCTCCTTTGTGTCTGACATTAGCTTCTGATGGGGCTACGATCTCTTCTGAAGGAAGTCTTCTGTAGCCAATTCTGCTCAGATTCAACTTTCACTTATATACGCTGCCTCCATTTTACTCATTGGTACCATCAGACATGTTGTTTTGCATTGTAGTTATTTGTTTTCTATGTTACATGATTTTTCTTACTGTATTATCAAAGGACAAGGACAACTAGTTTTATTTCTATTTGATTTCAGTCTTCTTCCTTCACCACCTTCAAATAGAACATTGCCCGAAATAGTTACTGGATCATAGTTGATCAGATATGTTGGCTTATGACCTAACTAGGTGTTACCAACCTGTGATGGTGGGTGGGGTGGGGCCGTGATTTCCTCTTAACCACAGAAGTCTTCCCAATTCCTCCTGTGGCATAGTTGAGGACCATTTTCTAATTCCCTTTGGGATCAGGTGACTGAGTGGTCCAGCAAAAGACTAACAAGTCAGAGACAGCACTGCAAAGCAGGAATTGGGACAACTTGGGTTTGTTCTAAGCTTCTGCCCTTGTCTCTCTTTCCCAGTGTCTCTAATTCTGTTCTAATTCTCTCCCTTTCTAAAATTTACTCACAGGATAGGATCTAAAACTCATTCGCAATAAAATGTAAGGAACTGGTAAGATTTGAGATGTCTCCCTTCCTTAGATTAATTGCAATTTAATAACCTAGGAAAGTCTTAAACTAAGGAGTGAAACTCACACCATGGAATTTAAGGTATTATCCAGCACAAGGAGGAGGTATTTTCTAGCTAGCTTGGTTTCTTCACCCATCCCAGCACCCAACTTAATTTATATCTAAAGCCAGCATGCTCCCTGGAAGTCACCAGTTCATATCTGAAGTTGGCACTCATTCTTGCCTTCTTGGTGACTACTTGATGTTTATGTAAAAAGAAGTGGTAATTTCATTTCTGTTTCTTGTACAAAGATGCCTGATGCACAGACTTTGTCTAACAGGTTTCTACCAGTAATTAGCACTCTGTAGGAAATCAGACACAGGGGACTGAAGAGCCCACAGGAAGAAACCTCTCTCCAAGTGCTTTTTTTTCTTTTAAACAGAAGGTACTTTTTGTTCCTTCAGCAAGTAGAGCTGAGAGGAAAGACAGGGAAGACTTAATGTACAACTTTCTAACCTCTGCTGGGGATAAATTGGATAAGCATTGGATTCACCAGAATCAGATTTTTTTATCATCTCAAGAAAGCAGCTTATGAGTTTAACATGAATTTAGAGATATCTTGCGAGGAGAACCTGACAACACAGTGTTGTCTTTCGGATTTACAGCTGCAATAGCAGAATCTACATGCATTTTAAATGATATGCTCATACTCTGTCAAACTCAACAGCTCTAGTGTGAACTCTGTGTAGATCATTTACTGACTGTCCTTATAATGAAAACATCAGAATATGAATATTTCTTTCTTTGGAAGCATAATAGAGATAGACTGTTTTTTTGCAGCTCTGTGGCTATATAAGCCAAAATGCTGTTTATCAGTAATTCATGATAACTGAAGCCACTATATGAGTTAATTTGGATTCAGGTAATAAATGGAAGTATTAAAAGGTAGAAAACTGAAATTATAGATTAAAAGTACCCAATGCTATGGATAGTTCTTGGAAGCTTCTATATGAGATATTGCTGTGTAAAGGAAATTCACCACTCAGAAATTAATCATAATAACACGGAAACTTCTATGTCAATTTCTTCCAAATAGTAATAATTTACATACATGTAGTGTTGTACCCCATGTAAAGCAACATAGTACAATGATTAAGAATACTGACATTGCTAACTTATTCAAGGCATATACTAGCTCTGTGACCATGGATAAGTATCTATCCTTTCCACGCCTCAGTTTCTTCATTTATAAAATAGGAAAAGAATAGCACCTATCTCATAAGATTGTTGTGAGGATTAATGAAGACACATTAAACCACTTAAAATCGTGTCTGACAGAGAGTAGGCACTTCATAAATGTTAGCTCTTAGTTCCATTTTCCTTTTTATAACCTGAGATTATTGTTATCGACAATAAACTTTGCAGTGTTAAAGTGTCCTTAGTGGGTTGCCAGTGATAGAATTAATTTGTGCAGAGAGGCAACCTACTGCTTCATGGAACTCAATGAAAGGTTGGACAACCAAACCTGTGGGAAGGTCCCAGATGCATCTGGTATTCATAAACTCTGGAATCAGGACTTGGATGTCCCCACAACATGTTCTTTGTTTAGCATTCCTGCCTCATGAGATCAGCTTAGTTTGCCTCTCAAAGAAGACTGGCTTTCTGCCCATAGTATGTAACAGCTTCTGATTTTAATTTAGGTTTAATTCTTATGGCTTCTAACATTAATGAGGGATTGACTTCTTCTTAAATCTGTTCCAAAGTTTAAAATCTTGGAGAAGGATCCCAATTTGTAGTGATTAATAGTAAACAATAGATGGAGGCCAGGAGGCAGTTTCATGAAAATATGGCTGTTCTGTTAGCTATCCCATGATGATGGCTGTGGGAGATGGAAGGTTGAGCATAAAGTATTCCTTTTTATAGCTGAATAACATTCCATTGATTGGATATACCACATTTTGTTTATCCATTCATCAGCTGCTGAACATTTGTACTGATTTTACTTTTGACTACTATGAATAATGTTACTACGAACATTCATACATACATTTTTATATTAACATTCATACATACATTTTTGTGTGAACATATGTTTTCAACTCTTGAATGTATAACCATATGTGGAATTGCTAGGACATATGGTAACTATGTGTAATTTTTTGAGGAACATTAAACTATTTTCCAAAGCAGCTTAACCATTTTACACTTCCACCAGCAAAATATGAGGGTTCCAATTTCTCCACATTCTCACCAATATTTGTAATTGCCATCTTTTTTCTTAGAGCCATCCTTATGTGTCTGAAGTAGTATCTCATTGTAGTTTTGGCATGCATTTCCCTAATGACTAATGATGCTGAGAATCTTTTCGTGTATTTATTGCCCATTTATATATCTTCTTTGGAGAAAGATCTATCTCACTCTTTTGCTTGTTTTAAAATTAGGTTATTTGTCTTTTTACTTTTGAGTTGTAAGAGTTTTTAAAATATATTCTGAATATCAAACCCATTAGACATGATTTGCAAATATTTTATCTCAGCTGCATTTTTACTTTATTGATGCTATCTTTTGAAATACAAGTTTTCAATTTTAATAATGTTCAATAATCTATTTTTTCTTTTGTGATTTGTTATTTTGGTGATATATGTAAGAAATTATTGCCTTATCCAGGGTAACCAAGATTTATCATTATGTTTTCTTCTAAGAGTTTTATAGTTTTACCATTAACATTTAGGTTCAATAATTAATTTTGTATTAATTTTTATATATGATATAAGGTGAAGGTCTAACTTTATTCTTTTGCATGTGAATGTCCAGTTGTCCCAACATAATTTGTTGAAAAACTGTTCTTTCCCCACATTGAATTTTCTTGGCCAAAAATCAGTTGACCATAAATACATGGGCTTATTTCTGAACTTCCTATATCCTATTCATTGATCTATGTCTATACATATACATACACCCATGATGACAGTAGTTTTATAAAAGATTTGAAATGGAAAGTATGTGTTCTACAACTTTGCTCTTGTTTTCAAAATTGTTGGGGAGCCAGCTGAGATTTCAATAACAATTATATTAAATCTGGAGATTAATTGAATCTATAGAATTGCCATCTTAACAATATTAAGTGTTCTAATCCATGGACTGTCTTTTTATTTACCTAGGTTTTCTTTTAATTTACATCAACAATATTTTGTAGCTTATAATATAGAATTCCTGCCTCTCCTGGGTTATTACATTTATTCCTAGGTATTTGAATCTCTCTGATGTTAATGTAAATGAAATTATTTTCTTCATTTTTTTCAGATTATTCATTTATGTATATAACTACCACTGATTTTTGTATATTGATTTTGTATCCTGCAACCTTGCTAAGCTTGTTTACTAGCTGTAATGGTTTTGTTTTTATTTTCCATGTGTGGATTTCTTAGTATTTTCTATATACAAGATCATGCCATATATAGAAAAAGTAAAACTATCTCTAGATGTAAAATAGAGATAGTTTTACTTTTTCATTTCCAATCTGGATACATTTTATTTTGTTTTTTTCTTTCCTGATATCCTTGGTAAGAAAATTATGGACCACATTTTAGAGATAGGTAAACTGAGATTCAGGGAAGTTGTGCAGCTTCTTAAAGTTTTCATGTACTTAGACAATTTGAGTTTTCATTCAGATTTTGATGACTTGCTGAATGTCCACTTACTTCTCTGGACCTCAGTTTCCCATCTGCAAACTTTAGGCATTGAACAATAAACATAATAAAGTAAGTCAATAAACATATAGTAATAAATAGTGATAAGTGCTACTAAAGATATGAACAGGGTGCCGTGATAGACAGCGATGCCAGTGCACAGGAGCACCTGCTTTGGACAGAGTTATTGGGACAAGCCTCTCTGGGGAGGTTAACATTCAGACCAACCTAAAGTTGTTTTTGTTTGTTTCTTTGTTTGAGACAGACTCTCACTCTTTTGCCCAGGCTGGAGCACAGTGGTGTGATCTCAACCCACAGCAGCCTTTGCCTCCTAGGTTCAAGCCATTCTCATGCTTCAGCCTCTCAAGTAACTGGCCACCACACCCAGCTAATTCTTGTACTTTTAGTAGAGACAGGATCTCACCACATTGGCCAGGCTGGTCTCAAACTGCTGGCCTCAAGTGATCCACCCAGCTTGGCCTTCCAAAGTGTTGGGATTACAGGCATGAGCCACTGGACCTGGCCCAGACCACAACCTCAAGTTTGACAAGGAAATTTTCACTTACAGTTTCTTCCAGGCATTTGTGAAGAAACAGTATTTGTAAAAGCTCAAGAGACAAGGAGGAGCTTTGTTTATCTCCACCACTAGACAATCTTGGTGAGGGCAGAGACCAATCTGTTTTGACTCGTCAGAGAATCCTCAGAGCATAACACCATGCTGGAAACATTGTAGATGCTCAGGAAATAGTTGTTGAATAATGGATGACAAGATGTATTTATAATGCAGGTAATATGTAAGGTTCCTTTGATCTCTGACAATCTACCTTTTTCAGGTTAGAGCAAAGTTTCTGACTTCAAACTTACTATGCCTAAATAAGTTCATTCCAGTTCATTTTGCTTTGGGAGCCAGTTCATAATCAGGTTAAGGATTTTGGTTTTACCTGTATGAGTCACCTCTGAGTTCTGATAATTGCTGGGCCTTATAGTCACTCAGGAACCTAGCTTTGTAGATTTTTAAGAACAATTTTGGTCTTATGTACTTGGGATAGAGTTGAGGAAGGATAGGAGTATATGTGGTGTATATGAGAGGATAGGGAACAAAAGGAAGCAGTGGAAGATGTTTGTGAGTTGAGTATAAAGGCAGAGTTGCTTTGATTCAGCTCTGCCATTGCTTAGAACTTCAGTCTCTTGCGAACTGGAGTCTTCACCTTACAATACAATCTCCATATGACTGGTTTTCTGCCCGTCTATTACCTGTCTTAGTGGCTGAGAGTTTTTCTTTTTTTAGGCATGTAACCTCAGTTTTTAGATGAACATATTGCTTCCCATAATAAAGACTCATTTCCTGGACTCCCTTACAGCTAGGTGAGGCCATTTTACTTAATTGTCATCAATTTGATATAAACAAAAGTATGCATAAGACCCTTGGGGAGATTCCTTTTTTTTTTTGAAAGAAGCAAAGTCACAATTTTATTCAGGTGAATCTAGGAGCTAAAAGAGAAAAGAAAATGTAATACAATACAAGTATAATTGGGCCACTCACAAGCTGAAGATCTTCCCTGCTGGTTCTCCATTCCCATTGCTCAAGGATATGGCAGAGAAGGCCCCAGTGTGCATCCTAAACTTGGACACATGCCCATTACCCCAGCCACATTGAACTTCTCGACATCCCCTGAACACACCACACTTTTCTAATGACCACACCAGTGAATGTGCTGTTTCTTCTAACTAGCAGTTAATTTTTTCTCTTTTTAGGTGAACTCTTTCTTACTCATACTTCTAGACACAGCCTAACTATGACCTCCTGTATAGAGCCTCCCTAACACTCAGGGTCCTTTTCTGTGTGCCTACATCACCTACCAGACATATACTACACTGAATTATAATTACTTGTTTGCACCTGCATTCTCAATAACAACAATAATAGCTAACATTTCTATGGCCAGGGACTGGACCAAGAACTTTACTGTATTCGTACCTCACAGCAACTGTATTGAATATGTACTATGGTTATTCCTGGGAAGACTCTTTAAAATGGAGAATATAAGTTCCTCCTTCTCTCTCCTTGATTCTTTTTACTACCAACCTAGACTGCTGAGATGATGTCTGGAGTATCAGCAACCATCTTTGGCCATGGAAGGACCTTGAGGATGGATGCCATATGCTGAGTGTGGCTGAGCAGAAAGATGGGAAGGCTTTGATGACTCTATAGAGTTACAATTCCAGCCCTCAATCCTACCTCTGGACTTCTCTTACAGGAGAGATAAATAAGCTTCTACCTTGTTTAAGCCATTACCGCTTTTTTAATTAATTGTACATAAACCCAATTCTAATTAATATAGTTCAATGCAGAGAGCTTCCTTGTTTTTCTCTATATGGTAAAACATCTACTAAATTATTAAGCCATCATCTATTTTTCTATATACATTCCAACTCCATCTACTAAATAATTCTTGTCTTTTTATTACTTATAATGTTATCTCTATTGTGTATTCAGTTCTTACATATTCATGGATTGATTGCCAAAATATCCACATTATTCTGTTTTATTTGTGTTGCTCCTGTATCAGAAAATTAGTTAAAGTTTATCAGATGATGTTCTCCAATTTTAAAAATGATCTATTTTTTTTCTCATTTAACCATATCTGAAGTCAATTTATTTTTCTTCTTTTTATGTGTGTTTCAGTGAAAACTGAATCTGAGGTCAATTTAAACTGGTCTTTTGGCAGAGCACAGTGGTTCACATCTTCTAATCTCAGCACTTTGGGAGGCTGAGACAGGGGGATCACCTGAGGCCAGGAGTTTGAGACTAGTTTGGCCAACATGGTGAAACCCCATCTCTACTAAAAATACAAAAAATTAGCCAGGTTTGGTGGTGCACGCCTGTAGTTCTAGTTACTCGAGGCTGAGGCAGGAGAATTGCTTGAACCTGGGAGATGGAGATTGCAGTGAGCCAAGATCAAGCCACTGTACTCCAGCCTTGGTGATAGAGTGAAACTGCATCTCAAAAACAAACAAGTAAGTCTGTTGCAAAAAAATTATTACTGGATTTTACCCCTAAATCCAATCTAAAAATCTGCAATTAATTTGCTCCATTTACACAGATTTCTGATTTACAAAAGTTCTTTTTTTACTGTTATTTCCCGTCTTCTATCGGATAGATTACAATTGTCTTCTTGTGTTTGAACATTAAAAATCTATTACTATTCTTGAATGATAGCTACTAGAAGCCAGAAAAGGTAGTGGGGAGGTTAAAGAGGGAATGGTAAGTGGGTACAAAGATACAGTTAGATAGAAGGAATAAGATCTAGTGTGCGGAAGCATAATGGGCAACTATAATTAACAATAACTTGTTGCATATTTCAAATTAGCTTTAACAAGTGGAATTGGATTGTTTTTAACACAAAGAAATAAATTATTGAGGTGATGGATATCCTCATTACTATGATTTGATTATTGATATGGTTTGGCTGTGTCCTCACTCAAATCTCAACTTGAATTGTTTTTCCCAGAATTCCCCCCTGTTGTTGGGGGGACTCTGGGAGAGGTAATTGAATAATGGAGGCCAGTTCTTGTGTTAGTGAATAAGTCTCACGAGATCTGATGGGCTTACCAGGGCTTTCTGATTTTGCATCCTCCTCATTTTCTCTTGCCACTGCTGTTTAAGAAGTGCCTTTCACTTTCACCTCCTGCCATGATTCTGAGGCCTCCTCAGCCATGTGGAACTGTAAATCCAATTAAACCTCTTTTTCTTCTCAGTATCTAGTATGTGTTTATCAGCAGCATGAAAATGAATTAATACAATTATTATACATTGTATGCGTATAGCAAAGTATCACATATACTCCATAAATATGTACAACTAATATGTAACCATAATTTTAAAAATTAAAAATTAAAAAGATTACTATTCTCAAGATAGTTAATGCTAATTTATTAAATTCTCTTCTATGCTTATCTTTTATCCATCAGTATCAAAAGATAGAAACTATGGTTCTTCCCAAGGAAGTCAGGAAGTTTAGCATATTGTCATTCTCTTCTCTTTGATACCTTCCCATACACAGCCCGACCATATGAGTGTCAGCTAAAATTTTACTTCTGGATGATTATGGATATAGTTATTTTGTTTATCTTGCCCAAGACAAATGAAACAAAAATAAATCTTACTATATCTTTATTTATCCTTTCTTCCCATATTTTATTGCTTCCTTCTGTACTAATTTCTCTTCTTGCTAGAATACATACTCAAAGTGTTTTGTGAAACAGAGTGTTGGTGTAGTAAACTTTCTGAGACACGTATACCTAATAATATTTTTATCATTATTAAATTTAAGTAATAGATTAGCTGATTATAAAATTCAAGGTTTTAAGTTGTTTTCCTTTGGTACTTTAAAAAGATCATGTACATGTCTTCTTCTATTCAGTTTTGGAGTTGAGAAATCTGATTTTCTTTTTCTTTAATCTTTTATAATTTCACTTTAATGCATTTAGGGTGAGTCTTTCCACAGCTCCCCCCCGCCCCCCCCGCCCCCCCCCCCCACCTCTTTAAGCACTATAAATCCTGCCTTTCTGGAGTTTGAGATGTTTATTCAATTCTGGGAGACTCTTGATTATTATATCTTAAAATATATTTTGTTTCCATTTAGTTTTAATCTGCATCTAGGGCTCCCACCAGATGGATACTAATTTTTCTCCAATATTTCATTCTTTTCATCTTGTCATACTTTACTTTTCCAGCACTTTCTGGAAGGGTTCCTTGGCATAATCTCCTACTTCATTAATTTGTTCTTTGACTGTATCTATTCTGCTATTAAACCCATTTGTTGTATTAATTTTCATGGCAAATGGCCTATTTGCTATTTTTCATCATTGCTTTTTTTCTACTTTGTGTTTCTGATATTCCTACTTATCCCTGAATTTTCTGATTCATTTAAGTTTTTGTGTTTTTTTTCCATTTTGCTTATTTTTGGTGCAAGTTTTTCATTATTTGCCTTTATTTTATAGCATTTGTGCTCACAGGATATCTCACTATTTGTCTCTTGGGATTATCAGCTAACTTGGTGTTCTGGAAAGCTTCTGTTTACCCCTCCAGATCCCGTCTCCATTGTTCCTACCCTGCTCAGTGCTCCTGGAGGCTGACCTGTACAAACAACATCAATAAACTCCCTTGCTCTCTGCCTTCCCATTGGGTTCAGCCACTGGGGAGCCCCAGAAGGAGAATATTGGGAGAGAAGAATGTGAAGTCAAGAGTCTTTATTCTCTCACTTCTCTTCTTATGCTGTCATCTGTGTCCATGACTAAAGATCAGAATTCCATCAAGACACATCTCTCCGAGTGACTTCCTTCTTGTGATTCTGATAGTAGCACCTACCTCCCTGTCCTTTTTCAGGCCTGTTACTAGCTCTTAGATACTGTGATATGCTGCCTGCCTGACTGTAAATAGTATTATTATTAAAATATCCAAATTAGCAGTTTAAGTTTGCCACGGTTCCCCACTGGGACCATGACTAGTATATTCAGTTAGTAATGTCTACCTGGAGAGAAGAGCAAAAACGTCTTAGACCCTGGCTACTGCTTCTCCAGGTTAGTTAGGAGATGGGGAGTGGTATAGCAAGTGATTCAGCAGGCACTGCCTTATGGTAGAGAGGCCCTTGTGTTAAAACACAAGATTAAGTTACCCCTGCATGCATTTTCTCCACCTCCAGAGTTTAGTCCCTCTTCCCAGGAATGGATTTTGTCCAATGATATTATCATTGCTCATACTGTAAGATGGTTTGAGGAGGAGCAAGATGCTCAGGTACCTGCTAGCCCATCTACACTATGGTTATTTGTTACTTACTTCTGCAGCTTTTGGTGCTCCTAGGATATTATCCTTCTGATCCTGTGGTCATAGCAGAGAAGGCAGTGATCTGCCCAGGGAAATACTGGGAACACAAAATCACACAACTAAAAAATTATCTGCCAGCCTATCCTCATTTGGGGCTTTAGAGAACATCTCATTATTTACCCCACCCTAGACTCAGCCACCTTCTATTTCTCAGAGTTTGTCATAGTTTCTTAATTTTTAAAATTTTCTGTGCCATTGCTGAGCTTTTCTTGAGCTTCTCTTAGATTGGTTTGGGGAAGGGAACCATAAATAGGATTCCATGAACCTGTAATTAAACATGTTACTCAAATAGATACTTATCTTTTGGTTCACATTGACATTAGTATTTGCTAGAAACATAATTGCTTGCCCAGGGAAGCCTCCCACCTGCCATTGATTTTTGGACTGATAATAAACAAGGTCGGCCTTCAGACATCATCCAATCTATTCCCCTAAGAAGTCTACACTCAACACTATCACAAAGGGACATATAGATAATCTCTGCATAAAGGGAGAAAGTATCCTGTGCTTATTATATCAACTACTAATTTAATATTATAATGGAAGTTTTAATGCACCAATCAGGTCCCCCTTCAGGAGTGAAGGATATATCTGTTGGGAGTGCTTGCTGCCAGCAGAGTGCCTTCAGCTGTCAGCCTTTTGGGAAATTGCCTTAGCTAAAGAGATATGAGAGGGTATTATTAATATTACTATTGCTATCATAAGGGAGGAAGAAAGGATGAAATTAAACATAGTTTCTACTTTGGGGTTGCTCAAATCTTGTTAGGAAGACAATTTAGACATAAAAAGAAGTATAATTAGGAATGCAAGACAATATGTGTTAAATCACAAGGGTGGGCCAGGCAGCAGAATTTGGAGAAATATACACGATATCCTTTTGGTCAAGGTTAGTTATGGAAGATTCTATATGAAGGAGGTATTTGTAAAGGATCTTGAGGTTGGATGGAATTATCTAAGATATATTGCAAATATGATTAATCTGGAGATTTCCTAATTAGACTGGCTGCCATCTATCCTATTGCAAATAAAATGGCTATGTATTTGGGAGAAGTCATCTAGGCAACAACCATGGGAACAGTCAAATAATAGCTGAATACTACTTTTTGTTTGTTTTTTGAGATGAAGTTTCACTCTTTTTGACCAGGCTGGAGTGCAATGGCATGATCTTGGCTCACTACAACCTCCACCTACTGGGTTTAAGCAGTTCTCCTGCCTGAGCCTCCCAAGTAGCTGGGATTACAGGCATGCAGCATCATGCCCAGATAATTTTGTATTTTTTAAGTAGAGATGAGGTTTCACCATGCTGATCAGGCTGGCCTCAAACTCCTGACCTCAGATGATCTGCCTGTCTCAGCCTCCCAGAGTGCTGGGATTACAGGCATGAGCCACCCCAGCTGGCCCTGAATACTATTTTTTAAATGCCTACTTATCTTTACCTATACTATGAGATGGGTACCATTATTATTCCCAGGTTCCATATAAGAAAGGGAGGCACAGAATGGTTAAGTGACTTCCCCAAGATTACACAGCCAGTAGTGTTGGGATCCAAAGGTCGCTGTGTTGGGATCCAAAGCCAGGAAGTTGAGGCCACAGCCTGTTCTCCTGTTTCCAAGCAGGTACTGCTTTCCTCTGGGACAACAAGGGATGACAATTGGGTTGAATTTGTTTATGAAGCAATAGCTATGGATAAGCTACTATGCCTCTGGGAAGAAGAACTTGTTTATCATTTCTCGTATTTTTCACAAATGCAGTTTTTTACAGCAGCTTGAGTTATATCCCGAGTAAATGAAACAGGTGCTCATTAGACCTCCAGGCTGGTGTCTAACTCTCACTTTGCAGTGGCTGTAAGGGGTAGAGAAAATGAACAGCCCTAAGTGTTTGCTATGGAAACCTGGACATCATTTATATTTATGTGGAGTCCATGAATGCAAGTTTCTTTAACTTCGTATTTATGAAATAGGCAAATGCTTCTGGGTGTGGAAGGGCAAAAGAGAAGAAAGTAGTGTATCTTTAAAACAAATGAACAAAAAACAAAACCCAGAAGAAATAGAAAAACATCTCCTGCTCTTTCTTTTTATGGCAGTCTTTGAAGTATATGTGCACAGATTGCCTTAGTGTTTTTAGTGAAAGTTAATAAAAGACATTTATTTTGGAGATGGGACAATATGTTACCTGATGACTGAACTATCTTGAGTTCTGCCTTTGTGACTTTAATGCATGGATAATGTTTGGTATTGTGAGATGTCTGAACAGAACTCATCCAGTTTGCACAGAGATAAATGAGCTTTTACAAACAGGGGGAGAGCTGTGTATTGATCCAAGGGATTCCTGAAGTCACTGATTCATTTTAATGACTTTTCTTTGGTTATGTGTCTACTGCCATCCACTTGGGGGTAAACATGGGATCAAAGTTCTGATTCTCCCAGGATTAATAATTTTCTTCTTTATCTGCATCAAAGTTATTTGATATAGCAAGAGTTTCCTTTTCAGTTGAATTTACTGTATGTTTAGATTTCAATCAATCATGGTAAATATTGACTTGAAACGTCATTGCTTACCTGAGAGAAAAAGGTTATCATTAGAAAAATTTCCATTTGCCAAGTTTTCACTACTTCTTTCTATAAAAGAGGCTTATTTAAAAATTTTATTAATTTGTGAAAAAACTGGCCAAAATTCTTTCATTGTTTTACTTTCTTATTTCAAAATATTTAGAAATAAGAATTTACTGATTCTACATATTTTTTTTTAGCACAGGTATTGTGAACATACATTTTGGAGTCATGAAGACCTGAGCTGATTTGTGGCTCTGACATCTTTTCATTATTCAACAGTTATTGTATATATTATTGTATATACCTGAGGATTCATTGTCTTAACCATTCTGTGCCTCCCTCCCTTTTCTGGAAGTTGACAATAATAAGAATACCTATCTCATAGAGTCATTGTAAGGATGAGGAGGCAGGAGTAGAAGTTGGCGAGATACCAATCTCTATATAAGGAAATAATGACCTACCCTTTATGGTGGTTTGAGTTTCAAAAGATATAACCAGTTTAAAGAATTTAGTTCAGTGCCTGGCACATAAGTGCCCAATAAATATTAGCTATGCTGTTGTAATATTCAAAAACCTATACATGTATGCAAATTGTGGTATGTGTGTTTGCATAATCCAAGAACTCTGCTACCGATTACAGAATCCAGATGTGAGTAGGCTCAGCAATTTTCTTAAAAGATCAGTGTATCTTTAAAATCCTTGAAGAGATATGTCATCTATATAGGGATATCAAAAATTTTTTTTAAATTAAGCATGCTCACCAAGTCAACTTGACTTTGTACTTTAAAATGATGAATGTATGTTCACTTTAAAAGTATATTCATAGTTTGCAATGCCCAATGTAGTTAAAAATAACATGTGTAAAAATAAGTAATAGTTGAAATAATATATGCTAAATAAACATGCACATGTGTGTGTATAAATGTGACCATCAGTATTGCAAATAGGGGATCAGAGGCTGACAATTAGTAGTGATGGCCTCTTTTTAGTTATAGGCAACTGGGGAAGTACATTGCAGAATCACCTTTATATGTTTTTTTAAAATTCTGATGCCTGGGCCCCATCTTGGACTTGATAAATTCAGACTTCCAGGAATGCAAATGGGATTAAAAATATATTTGTACTTTTTTTTTTTGAGACAGGGTCTCACTCTGCTGCCCACACTGGAGTACAGCAGCCTCATGTGGGCTCACTGCAACCTCTGCCTCTCAGGCTCAAGTGATCCTCCCACCTCAGCCTCCTGAGTAGCTGAGACTATGGGCACGTGCCACCACACCTGGCTGATTTTTGTATTTTTTGGTGGAGACAGGGTTTCACCATGTTGACCAGGCTGGTCATGAGCTACTGAGCTCAAACCACCTTGTCCTCCCAAAGTGCTTCAAGCATGAGCCACTGTACCCGGCCAGTTTTGCACTTTTAATACTGCCATCTTGCCAGAAACAACTAGAAAACTGGGAGAAATATATAATTTTCAGGCATTGGTTAACAGGCCGAGCAAGACTGAGATCCTTGAATGAAGGCAAATAAATGAGGTGAGCCTTTCAGTTGCTCTAGCTTCCTGCCTGGTGGCTGTTTATAGGTCTCAGCGCAGGAAGAGGGAATCCAAACAGAGCCTAAGGGTCTGTATCTTAGTCCATTCTTGCTGCTATACCAAAATACCTTAGAACGGATAATTTATAACAAATACAAATTTATTTCTTATAGTTCTGGAGACTGGGAAGTCCAAGATCTAGGCACCAACAAATTCAGTATCTGGTGAAGGTTCATTGCTTACAGATGGCATCTTCTTACTGCATCCTCACATGGGGAACGGGCAACAGGACTCCCTCAAGCCTCGTTACAAGGACATTAATCCCCTTCATGAGGGGATGACCTAGTTAGGAGAAGCTTAATCACCTCCCCAAGGCCCTCTTAATATCACCTTGGAGGTTAGGTATCAACAGAAAAACTTTGGGGAGACACAAACTTTCAGACCATAGCAGTCTTGCTTTGGGTTCCAGGAGACTAAGGTGGCTAGGATTTATGGAGCAGAATATCAGAGAGGAGAAGAATGCACAGGAAAAGCTCAGGGGATTAGCAGAAGAGTCTCCAAGTCTTTGGCTAAGCGTTGATCTATGTATAAGTAGGTTGAAACTCCATGAGTCTGGGGAATGACATACCCTCCAGTCTCTACTGTCTCCATCTTGCTGCCCAAAGATAACCATGTTTCTGAACGTTATATAAATGGAATCATATTGTATGTATATTTGAGGAGGTTGACTTATTTTGCTCAACATTATGTTTGTGAGGTTTATGACATACAGCAGTAGCACATTCATTGTCATTGTTACTATTATCCTATTAGATATAATTATACTGCACAGTATCACTTGTCAGTTGATGGAACTTTGATTTTTATTTTTTAATATTTAGCTATTACATATAATGGCACCATGAATATTTTTGTACATGTCTGTTGGTTTCTGTATGTAAGCATTTTTCCTCAATATAAACCCAGGAGACGACTAGTTGGGTCATGACACATATACATGTAATGTACATGTAACATTATCAATACTGTCATTTTCCCAGATTGGTTGCACCAACTTCACTATCACCAGTCATTCATAAAAATTTCATCTTTTCTGTATACTTATCAACACTTGATACTGTCAGTCTTTTTAATTTTAGCCATTCTGGCGAGTGGTTAGTGATATTTCACTGGAGTTTTAGTTGGTATGTTTCCCTGATTACTAACAAATAACATTGAGCATATTTTCATGTTTATTGCCATTTGAATACCTTTCTATAAGATTGGCTGTATTTTTTTTGTAGATTTATAAATATAAAAAGTATTTTTATATATTCTGGATGCAAGCTCTTCATTATGTGTTTCATATATTTTCTCCCACTCTGTGGTTTGCCTTTTCACCCTCTTGTTGGCATTTTTTTATTCATCACGAGAGTTCCTACGTTTTATTTACTCCAATTTATTTATCTTTTCATTTATGGTTAGTACTTTTTGTGTCCCATTTAAGAAATCTTTGCCAACCTCATTTCATAAAGATATTCTCCAGTTTTTTTCCTAGAATTATTTCCTCTTCTAGGAGCAGTTAAATACTACCTGATTTTTATTTTCAGTTTTTCTTTTCATATGGATAGCCAATTGACCGAGCACCATTTATTACAAGACCATCTTCTCCCTTCTTCTCTGCTATGCCACCCTTCATATGAATCAAATGTCTACATGTGTGTAGGTATTTTGCTGGATCCTATTCTTTTCCATTTCTCTAATAGTCTATCCTTGTGCCAATACCATCATCTTGATTACAATAGCTTTATGACACGTCTTGATATTCAGTAGTGTGGCTCCTCTAAGTCTACTACTCTTTTTCTTTGAGATTATCTTAGGTCTTTTTATTTCCGTATAAACTTTAGAATCTGTCAGTCAGTTGCTACCTTTTGCTGTCAATTGCAATCAGTGTGTTCTGGGAATTTTTTCATGTTACTTAAAATTTTTAATCTCTTATTGTAATTCTAATATCCTCATATTATCCTTTTAATTATCAGAAGGACCTGTGGTAATATCCCCTTTTCATTTCTATTATTGGTTATTTGGGCCTTTTCTCTTTTTTTTAGTCATCAGTCTTCCCAGAGTTTTATCAAGTTTACCAGTTTTGTTTTACTTCTGAGACAGTCTTCCTTTGTCGCCCATGATGGAGTGCTATGGTGCCATCACAGTTCACTGCAGCCTTGAACTAGCAGGCTCATCTCAGCCTACTGAGTGACTACAGGCGTGTGCCACCTCCTGGCTGATTTATTTTTTTGTAGAGATGAGGTCTCACCATTTTGTACAGGCTGGTCTCAAACTCCTGGGCTCAAGTGATCCTCCTGCTTCAGCCTCCCAAAGTGCTAGGATTACTGTGCTTGGCCAATTTTAGTAGGTTTTTTTTCCCAAAGAATCAACTTTGCCTTTGTTAATTCTCTTTTACATTTCTTTTGAAAAACATACTTCCTACTCTTACAGTTATTTCTCTGTTTCTAATTACTTTGGGTTTCATTTGATTTTATTTTTGCAACTTCTTGAGGTAGACCCTTAGATCATTGATTTCAAGCCCCTTTACTTTTCTAATATATATGTTAAAGTCTATTGCTCTCTAAGCACTGCTTTAATTTCATCACATGAGATGTATTATGTACTATTTTCTTTAATATTCAGTTCAAGCATATTCTGATTTCCATCACCATTTCTTATGGGTTATTTAGAAGTGTGTTGCTTAATTTCCAAACATAAATTTTCTAGTTTTTAAAAAATTGTTGTTATTGATATTTAGCTCAATTCTACTGACATCAAAGACTATACTCTCTAATTTTAATCTCATGAAATTTGTGAGAGTATCCTATGAATAGCACATGTTCAGTTTTGATAAACGGTGGTGCAGTTGTTAAGTGCACTGTTCTATGTATGACAATTAGGTCAAATGTGTTAATCACTGAGTACTTAATGTCAGTTATTATTAATATTAGGATTTTCCAGCTAGCATATGTGTGTCATTCTTTTAAATTTTCTATTTCTCTGCTAAAATTCTCTATTTTGTTCTTTGAACATATTGTTTTAAAGCACATCTGATACCTATCAAACAAAGTAATAAACATCTATCATATGTTTTATTTCTTTGGTTTTTAGTTAAGTTATATTTTCTTAAATACCTAAATGCTTTTGATGGGATACCATGCCCTGGATATGAAAAATGGAGAGAAAATTGAAGCTCTGGATAATCTTACCTTCCTTCAGAGAGAATTTTCTTTTACTTCTGGAAGTCAGCATTGAATTAAGCCCTCCAGATTACCTTACAATCAGGAATTAAAATGATTTGAAATTGGATTTCAGTGTCTGGGGAGACCAGTCTATTTCCAGTATACTCCCAGTGTATATCCCTTTGGAGTTCCAACTTCCCTTTAGACCTAGATTCCTCCACTTTGCTAAGCCTTGAACTTTACTTGTTGCCCCCTAGATCTGTGCCTGCTAAAAAATCTGCTCTGCTTCTCATCTACTGCTTGTAAGAATGCCATCTCTTTTCAAAGGATAGTGGCGACAGATGCCAGACTTGCCTTTGGGCTTTCATCTTCTCCCTAACATATTTTCCCCACGCATCCTAACTGCCTTGGTGTGCATATGTGTGTGTCTTCCAGGTTTTCTCGTTCTCAGTGGGAGTTTGGTCCAAACAACTAATTTTCCATGACTAAAAAGTAGAACTCCTAGTCTTGAGAGTTTTAACCTTACAGGGCAATTTCATCTTCTTATCAGAGTAATTGGTTCAATAGACACAGATATATACCTGGAATTTTGACAGTTTTGTGAACTAAAAAATGATTGTTGTTGTTTTACGTCACTAAGTTTTAGAGCGGCTTGCTACACAGCTGTGTATAATTGATGCAGCTTTTATTGCTTGTGCCTGCTTTTGGTACTGCTGCTATAAGAAAAACCTAAGGCCTTCTAAGGATCTTAAAGGTGTGCCTTACAACCTTTCTGTTAAGCATTGGGGCTTCTTAGAATTTTAAGGGATTGTCACACAGCAGCTTCATAAGGACTCCAAGGTTGAAGAGAGCTTATCTTAAAAGATTTGAGGTTGTTGCTTTCTTAAAAATCCTTTTCTTGCCAGGCCCAGTGACTCATGCCTATAATCCTAGCACTTTGGGAGGCCAATGCAGTAGAATTGCTTGATGTGAGAAGTTCCAGACCAGCCAATTTTTTAAAATTAGTTAGTCATAATGGAGTAAGCCTGTAGTACTTGCTACTTGGGAGGCTGAGGTGGGAGGATCGTTTGAGTCTAGGAGTTCAAATTGCAATGAGCCAGGATTACACCACTGCACTCAAGCCTTGGTGACAGAATGAGATTGTGTCTCAAAAAAATAAATGCTTCTTAAAAAGGATTGAACCTTCATATGATTCATTAAAAATCCACAGAATATTTAAGAGACTTGTTCTGGTGGAAGCACTGTTAACTCAAACAAAGAACCATGAAAAGCAGAGCATTATTCCCAAGGGAAGAGCATTGGGCATTTATTAAGAAATTAATGACAGGTTCCTGGCTGTTTGTCAGAATTGCTGTGGACCAATGGATGCTGTGTGGTGCCCTGCAAATTTTCCCTGTTTTTTCACCTTCAGCATTTGAGCCAACTTCCTGACTTCTTATTTCTTTCTCTTCCCTAGGATGACCGGTGGAAAAACTAAGTCAAAATAGTTTACATCTTATATCAAAGCCCATGGTCTCTGAAGAATTCATGTTGCTGTGGGGTAAGAAATTTTTAACACAAGCATTTGCACTTTTGATCAGTTTTCTGGCTCACACGCCCTTGGGCATTCATAGACATCTCCAAATGTGAGGAGAGTGAGGAGGATAAGGAGGAGAGGAAGAGACTGATCAGTTGACTTTTTTTAACTTCGGTATTCCCCATTCTCATCTCTGAGCATGTGTATGTGAGAATGAGTATTTGCACGCTTGTGTGTGCATGCATGTATGTGTGTTTGTTTGGATATATTTCCGAGAGGTCAAACAACTCTCCCCTAGCTTTCCTTCCCCAAACATATATGCCCTTCTCTCCACTAGAACTTGGGCTTTTTGTGATCAAATCTATTTCTCTTGTTCGAAAGGACACCAAACAATAACAGAGAACTCTTTTGTAAAGCACAGAGACATAGAAGGAGTGGAGGTGTTCAAGTATTACTCATTACATAGACTAGTATTTTACTAGTTACACCCTCAGCATGGCATCTCCATAGCCCAGTCACTTAGTATTAACCCTCAGAAATTCTACATGTAGGCACTAAACTCCCAGGATGTCATCCTTAGTGTAGGCCCAACCACTGCACAGATACAGAGAAAAGGCAAGAAAAGGAAATCTGTTACTTGGGTACATTTCTCTCAGAGATAGCTCATAGAGGACAATGTGGTCTGGCTGACCAAAATGCATAATTCTCTCTTCCAATTGCTCATCAGTAAGTGTTCACTTTCTTTAAAGAATCAAAGGAGAGAATTGTCTAAGATGTGCTGCGTGTTTTTTTTTTTTTTCCTTTCCTGAGGGAAAAACTGTTCGACTTTGGGTTTCACCACTCATAAATTATCAAGTCATTTCTCACTTATGGCATAAATATCAGTCTGGTTGGTATATGCACCCACACATCAGCTGAGACTGAAGAAAGCTAAATTTACAAAACATTAAGTCAATAAGCAAGTGTGAATGGGTAAACAGCGTGATGTCCCTTAACTTAATAAGGCCACAGCATTACTGTTTTGCAACTTCTGAAGTTTTCTCCCTCTAATTTTATAGTGTTGCTAGAATCAAAATGACTGAAACTTCTTCTATCAGAAGAATAGAACAATGTGCCTCAAAATAGAAAATGAGAAATTATTCCAGGGAGATAAAGCAATGATAATATCCACAGTGCTGCAATCATTGCAAGATGCTATATTTACAAGAAAGAAAGAATAACTGCAGCTCATTTTCCACGTTGGTTCTATTAACGAGAAACCATGGAATGGAACAGACAGGGCTGCCAGATGTCTCTCATGAAAATACTAATCCTCCAGATGGGGAGTGGGGGAATACGTAGGAACAAATTAATAAAAATAGCATTTTCTCTTCCTTCCCATCCTAGGGCTCCCTAAAATCGTGTCTCCAAACCTATAATGACAGATTGACAATTTCCTTTCATTAAAATATTTCCTTCTATAGAGAAGTACCTGCCCCCAGTGTAGGGTATACTTTAAAATTACTAAACAAATGTTGTAAAAGGGTAGTCTGGAGTACATGAATTAGATTATCCTACAATGCCCAGCACTTTTTTTTAAAGGACAATGTACTATAGGGAACCATGAGCAGATAAGAGATATTAAGAAGTACTATTAATTGGAGGAAGCTATAGTCCTGAGTAGTCCTGTATAAATGCAAAGAAGGATGATAGTGTGGAGAGAGCGAAGCTGCTAGACAAAATACTCCAAGGCCTCTGGACTTGGATTGGGCAGGGGTAGAATGTGGGAGAAAGAAGAGGGAAAACAAAAGGCATTACTTGGAAGTGGAAGACATAAACTGCCTGAAGAGGAGTAGGGCTGCTAGGTGGGTTCTGGCCTCTCTATTCATTCATCTGCCCAGCATATAAACCAACTCTCCAGCACTTATTCTAAAACAAATACTCTGTGTCAATTCCCTCCATTTTCTCTACCATCATTACTACACACAAACGTGCATCTCCAGGTGGCTTTTCTACTCAAGGGTGAGAAGGAGCAAGAAAACATGCTAACATATGCAACAGGAGAAAAATCAACATCTAATGTCTTTAAAAAAGTAATCTACTCCATTTTAATTTTTGTTTATTTATTTTTGAGATAGAGACTCACTCTATCACTCTGTGTGTGATTACAGTGGCACAATCACAGCACACTGCAGTCTCAATCTCCTGGGCTCATTCTCCCACCTTGGCCTCTAGAGTAGCTGGGACTACAGGAACATGCTACTATGCCCAGCTAGTATATATATATATATATATTTTTGGTAGAGATGGGGTTTTGTCATGTTGCCCAGATGGTCTCAAACTTCTAGACTCAAGAATCCATCCACTTCTTCCTCCCAAAGTGCTGGGATTACAGGCATGAGCCACAGCACCTGGGCCACTCCATTTTTACATTGAAATGACAACAAATCATATGGATAAAACCAGACTTACAAAATAGAAAGTCTAAGATTAATAAAATATCTGATTGCCAATAAATATGAGATAATTTAGGAAAGACAAGAGAATGAGAACAAGAAAAGCAAAGCTGGAATGTATGTATGTATGCTTTTAAATACATGAGATATTTCTGGAAGTTTACATAAGAAATTAATAACAAAGTTGCCTCTAGGGCTAGAAATTTGGGAGAGCTTACTTGTCACAATGCACTTTTTTACCTGTTTTGTCCCAGGACCATATGTTACTATTTAAATTAATAAATATAATATATGTGTAAATTAAGAACAGGGAACTATGAAACAGGAATAGTCAGAGAACAAAGAGCTCTTGAAAATTAAAATATTATTGATAAAGTAATAGAAAAGTTGGGATAACAGAAAATATACAGAGACAGAAAAATCTCACTAGTTGAACTTCATAAGAAGAAAATAGAAAAAGGGATATTTTCACAGAAATGATAGAAGAAAATACCTCAGTACTAAAAAGAGACATAAGTCTTTAGATTAAAATTACTTTTTCATAACTCTTTTCTAACTGCATAAAAAAATGTTGATGGGCTTATAATATGTAAAGATGTAATTTTATGACAACAATAAGAGCACAATGAAGAAAGGGATCTGTACTGGGGAAAAGTTTCTATATAATATTGAAATCAAATTAGTATTAATTTGAACTAGATTATTTTAAATTAAGATTGAATTTGTTCACCAAATTTTGAGCAAACTAGTTTTTAAAAATCCACAAATAAACATACTATTGTTAATTTCAGAACTCTAAGGATAGAGAAAAGATCCTAAATATTTTCATTTAAGTAAAAGACATCACCTTATAAAGGAATTAGAATTAAACTGACATGAAGCAATGCCTCCAAAATTCCAAGGAAATGATTTTCAAGCTAGAATTATATACTCAGCCGAGTTATCAACCGACATTGATGGTAACAAAGTCTCAGAAAAGTTACATGTAAAATATTCCTTCTAGGGAATTTTCTTCTAACAAAATAAGACAAAACATAATGCAGGAGAGTTATAGCCTTCAATAAATGATGGTACTAACTCAGGTGAACACTATAAAGAAATTCCAAGAGGAGAATTCTCTAGCAGGCCTGGAAAAAGCAATTGGTCCAAATTAGGAAAGCAAGCCCGGGGGCTCCTATAAGAATGTATTTCAGAATTGGTTCCATGCAATAGACAACAAATAAGCAGATAAGAACAAATTATCAGCAATATAGTGGGGAAAAAATGGTTCTTTTCTTGACCAAAAAAAAAAAAAAAGGCAAAGAAAAACAAAAAACTCTATAAGCAACTAATGAACCAAACCAACTACAATGTAGAATGATAATTTACAAATCTTTGACTCCCTTCACACCTTCATACTATTTACTTCACCACATTTTAACTGTCCATCACCCACATCATATATCTCACCTTCCTCCAGTGTGTACTTCATAATTGATTTCTCTCATAACTCCCTTTTCTATAATACCAACTGTTTCCTCTCATTACTAACCTGACCAGAAAAAGCAGGTTAAACTCAACTTTTTGCTTAAGCTCTGTCTGACATCAGCAGCTATTCATGACTGAGGAAACATTTGCAGCTCCAAGGATTGGTCCCACTCCAAATATAGGACTACAAATCTAACAGGTATACTCAGGGCAGACTATCCATTCTATTTTTACCTGATTTCTAGTCTCCCTTCCTCATCCAATTATTGTAAACTGTCTTCTTTGTCCCCAAACCTCACACAGTAATTTCCTATTCCTTACTCTTAGCAGATAACTGACATTATTGGTCTATTGATACAGTAGATGCATTGCTCTACATATGAATCTCCCTGTCATGACCACATTTGACTGAATCAGTGTGAATCCCACTCCAGTCTCTGACAAAACCGCATGTTGTCTGGAGAAGTGGAGAAAGCTGGTCTGCAGAGAAAGAGAAGAATAAAAAAAAGTGCATAGAGATGTCAAGACAAGAGGTGGAAAGAATCCAGCCAGATATTTCCTAGTTGCAGTTCTCTTCAATGGTCCAGTAGCTTTTTTGCTCTGAGTTCAATGAGGCATCACTACCATATTCATATGAAATTCTCTTTCCCTCTCCTCATTTCGTTGCAGTCAACTAATACAGAGAATTTGAATACTTCCAATTTGGGGCTTTTCAAACTCTCTTCTAGAAAATTTCCTGTCGTTAGGATGATGGATTTCTGGCCTAGGTTGGTCCATCCTTCAACCCATACCACATTCTGAACTGGGAGATGAAAGAGTCAAGCAAATGAAAATAAAAGTATCAGCAATTATTGCTGATTAATGTTAAATTTGAGGGAGTAACTAAGGTTTGTGAAAAGAGATAATTTCCTGATGTTGAATACCAGAATTTGACCAGCTTAACTATTCACCACAACAGGTAGCGAGGGAAAACTGTGGCTTCCCCCTGCAGGTGAAGAACATTTACCACTTCTTCCCTTGAGGCTGAGAGCAGACCAAAGCACATGCAACCAGACAAATCTAAAAGAGAAAAGAGTGGCAGGAAGGACTAGGCTATGTGGTCAAAATCCCTGCTCCTAACATCACACACCAGATGAAAGAGTCTTTTCCTGGGGATGATGTTGATATGAGAGAGTCCAGGAGTGTTGTGCTAATGGATATCCCTCTGCAAGGACCAGTACCTTTGGAGGGAGAAATACTTAGTACCCTGCAATTCCTCTAGAGCCTACTGATTCCCTATTCATTGCTGTGTCCACCATACCCATAGAGGCAGGAATTTCCTTTTGTCGTCCCTAATGCGGCAGTAAGCCTGCCATTAGGGGAAAAAGGAAGACACACAGAAATTCAGTTAATAATGGAAAAATATTCTGAGACATGTTTTAAAATAGAGATTTCTCACCTGGAGTTGCTATAGAAAGTTGACATACATTTGGTCAGAACCAAAACTTCTTTGTCATGTCTCACTGAAGATGATTTATTTTAATGAATTACAGGGTGTATTCTTATATACCCCACAGTCTTTTACAATCTCTACAATACTGTAATCAATTCTGGGTCACCAAATGTGACCAAATGTAGGTTATGGACAAGGACCTCTTACAAATGATTTCTTCATTGTGCTTCACCTATTGGGCTAAGATAATGTGACAGAGGCCTTCTGGAATAACAATGAGATTTTCCCATAGAAGTCATTCTTCATGGGCAGATAGCTCATGATAGAAGCTCGTTCAAAGCTTTGGTTCCTCTGCCCTTCTCTCATGGTCCTTCCACACTGCATTTGAGGCCAGGCAGTTAATATAATACACTTCACCTGAAAAATGGATCAAGAAAGTATTTCACAGTGAAGCTCTTGCAGGAGGGGTGGCTTGCCACAGTGTGGGGATTCATTAGAACAAGTAGCCTGGGGTATTGGAATTAGATGTTGTTCTTCTAACCTACTATTAAGACCAAAATAACAATAACTGATCAGAAATCTTTATCTATACATCCATCAACATAATTAAGGATCTTTAGGATAAAGCACCCAAGGAAACTTGTGACCAATATCACTTTTAAAAGCAATGTCATAGTGTGAGTTAAATAATTCTTTTCCTCCTTTGATAAGAGAAAAACTTCTTTCCTGACTTAAGTCCAATTTGATAGTGAAAATGAGATTTGTCCTTAGTGGTGAGAAATCTCAACACCATCTGATATTTGTGGCTGCATTCTTCAGAGTAATTAATTGCAACAGACAACCCTGAAATCTCAGGGGCTTAACACAATAAAAGTTTATTTCTCACTCTCATCACAGCCCAATAGTGGCCAGGCAGACCTCCATCTTCTATGACATCTGGAACACATGCTCTCCAATGTTGCCCACACTGGGGAAGAGAGTGATGGAGAAAATGTACCAGCTCCTACTTGCCTCATCCTGGAAGGGATGCATAAGAGACCATGTCAAATCTAGTTACATGGCTCTAACTTAACCAAAAGGGGAAGGGGAAATACATAATAAAGGTATAGGCTGATCTTTAGAAAATAAGTACCCAAAAAATGCTGTACTCAGCTTAAGTTTTAAAGGCACTGCCATAGGGAGGGCACATGTGTATTTGGTAAGCATGGTCTGTCATTGTAGTTAAACACAGCTCTCAGGCCACACTTTGAACAGTGTTTATTTTAGCCAGGCAGCCATAATCCATTCAGAATCCATGTTTTATATTCTTAAGTCTATAAACAGAGTAGGTATTGGTGTGTCTAATTTAATATTCAGATATTGTGGAGTGTACCATTTTTGCTCTTTGCTATAACTGTTAGTAAAAGCTTATTTTCGTGGATTGGATGTTTATTTGTAATGAGTTCTTTAATTGCTGATAGTGACTGGCCAACATTATCAATTTTGCTTTAGTCAAAAGAGGCTGGAAAGCCATTGATAATGCTTCTTAAAACATGATCCTGTGGCTGGGTGCAGTAGCTCATGTCTGTAATCCCAGCACTTTTGGGGTCTGAGGGAGTGGATCCTGAGGTCAAGAGATGGAGACCATCCTGGCCAACATGGTAAAACCCCATCTCTACTAAAAAGACAAAAATTAGCCGGACATAGTGGCAGGTGCCTGTAGTTCCTGCTAGCTACTTGGGAGTCTGAGGTAGGAGAATTGCTTAAACTGGGAAGCAGAGGTTCCAGTGAGCTGAGATCATGCCGCTGCACTCCAGCCTGGTGACAGAGCAAGACTCTGTCTCAAAAAAAAAAAAAAAAAAATCCTTCACCATTATTTAAGAAACCTTTAATATTTCTGGGTTGAGACAGATGGTATAGCTCAGCAGTAAAATAATCAGTGTGCACCAGACTGTTGATCTTTATGTGAATCATAAATCTTGAGACAATGAATGATGGTGCTTGTGAACATTTTCCCATAAGCTCATCAGATGTGTTTGTCATAGTGCAGCTGGAGAACCAAGTGACCCTATTATGGCAGTTGTGTATTACACAGGCACTAGAACCACAATACACAGTACTGAATTGCTTTAGGACAGATGTAAGCTTCTCAGCACAGTAACATCAAGAAGTGGCCTGTCATCAGACTGTCCCATTTATTTCAGTCCTGAAGTTTCATGCTTGAGGTTGTATTCATTTTCTTACTAGTAGTACCAGAAAGTAGGATTTGTACTGAGTGTTGGTTCTCAATATTTTTAGGAAAGTCTCATTCTCTGTTGTTATAAAAGACTTTGAGTTTGTTAAAAGAAAAAAGCAATAATAGATGAGCAGACCTTCAGCAAGACCATATTTTATTTAGTATTTGGATTCTTTTAGAAATACTCTAGCTGCTTCCATTTTATTTTCTAAGAAACCCAAAGAGAACAAAACAACTAAAAGTGTTTTTCTATAGTTAACCCTCCATATCTGTGGATTCCACATTCCTGGATTCAACCAACTTTAGATTGAATATATCCAAAAAAACATTCCACAAAATTCTAAAAAACAAAACTAGGATTTGTTGCATGCTGAGTACTGCATTGAATCCATGCAAATGAAGTGATATGTAGGTATTGTATTAGGTGTTTTAAGTAATCCAGAGAATTTGAAGTATATAGGAGGATATGAGTAGGTTGTATGCAAGTACCATGACATTTTATATAAGGGATGTGAACATCTACAGATTTGGGTATTTGTAGGGGAAGCGGGAAACAGATTCCTGGAACCAATCCTCCATAGATACCAAGGGATGACTATATATATATTCAGAAAACAGAAACATAGTTTAAACTTTTACTCCATTTTACACATGTTGTAGGTAATTAAATAAAGTATTTTGAATGTGAATTTCATATTGTGGCAGTTGAAAGGTTAGGGTACCATTAAATTCATATAAATTATCTGTAGGTCTAAAAGCTACTAATGTGTTTGAGCTATGCCCACTGCTTTCAAGGTTACCCTAGTTCACCACAGGTCCTAACATAATATGTCTTCTCAGGAAGTCTATGAAAATGCTGCTACCTCTGAGAATGGGTACAGGATGTGTTCCTATTTAAGAAGAAGGGGTTTAAGTAGAAGATGGCTGTTTTGACTTGGTTTTTCCCTCAGTGAATTCTCTTAAGTTAACCAATTAATAGATTTATAAACATAAATTTAATTTTTAATAAATTACATATGCAGATTTCTTTATTAATGAGAAAGTGAGGTGATTGAGGGAGGTGAGGTTAGCCACATGTGATGGACAAAGCAAGGACTTTTTACATATATAATCTGTTTTCTTAGGGAAGCAGAAGAATACAGTGGTTAAACAAATTGATTTGGAATCAAGTTTCCTGGGTTCAAATTCCATTTTAGCTACCCGCTAGCTAGCTAGCTATGTAACTATGTCTCTGAGGTTCAGTTTCCTTGTCTATAAAGAGGATAAAATAATATCATGTTTGTGAGCATCAGTATTAGGTAAAACAATTAAAAATAATTAAAAACATATTATATACCTCACAGCATCATTCTGATGGATAATGAGATTGTATCCACAAAGAATTTAGCACATTTTCAAAATTAAAGTCATTTGTATGCGCTAACAGGAGCTTAATCAGGTGCTGTCCAAGGTCCTGAGATGAGCTCTGAATTCTAGATCATATGACACAATCTAAGAAACCCAAACAGCTTATACTGAGCACTGTACGGGACACACAGTCTATCAAGCAGATAGTTTTCCATTCCTTCAGCCTATATATATAGCCATTATTTTAACTGAATTCAATTTAGACCACTTACAAACTGCCTTACAAAGCTTTTATGTTGGGATTAAGTACCACCAAAACAATTAACCATTACATAGACAACTACTTTGACTTAATTTGTACCCGCCACTCCGTGAATTATCTTAATTGACTAAACAATATCTTTTTGGATAGACCTTAATTTTAAAAATAAAACACATATGAGAATTTCATCATTGATGAGTTTGTCCTCTAATGATATAAGTTTATTGAAGAACCAAATGGCCAACTGATCCATTACCTTTATTCCTGTTAACCTTTGATATAGACCACTAGCATAGCTGTTAGTAAGGTGCAAGAGACACACAAACAGAACCTTTGTTATTACAAAATACAAGAGCACTTTAGAATTTCAAGGTGTAGCTGCCAAAAGTTTCTTTTGGTGGTATGGGAATTCAGGCAAAAATATAAAATCTAACTATACTGTGTAAAATTATTTACACCATCATCTTATGCTAATAATTTTTATCAGCTACATTAGAAGGAAGATACTACATCAAGAGTTGAGTAGATCATGCTGAGGTCAGTAAACCAGAAAAAGGGATACAAATAAGTCCTCAAATTAGGTAGTAGTGACTGAGGAATATGAAGCCAAAGTGTTGAGTTTAAGAATAAAATATGGGAGATAAAGACACAGAAAGAATAATAAGATTGAAAACCATAAAGCCAGTGAATGGGCAAAAGAAGGGCACTCAGGGAAGAACATAAGAGAAGGAAGCTTACTCCTAGATTTTTAAGCTCCCTTTGATGGAACACACAAATAAGGTGACTCCATTTAAAGAGCCAAGGGTGAAACAGATGCTGTGTAACCTGCCAATCATTTATTCTCTCTGAACTTGAGTTTTTTTTCACATGCCTATAAGAATAATAAAATGCAACTTATGCTAATACTAGAACAATAAAATAACATATAAAGCACCTCATATTGTTTGGGACATAGTAGGTGCTTGATACTCAACACTAGCTTGACATTTGAATCACAAAGGAATTCTTAAAACAAATTTTTTCTTTTATTTTAGGTTCAGGGGTACATGTGCAGTTGTGTTATATAGGTAAATTGTGCATCACAGTGGTTTGGTGTTCAAATAATTTTACCATCCAGGTAATAAGCATAGTACTCAATAGGTAGTTTTTTGGTCCTCATCCTGTTCCTTCCCTCCAACCTGAAGTAGACCATGGTGTCTATTGTGTCCTTCTTTGTGTCCATGTGTACTTATAAAAGAGAACATGTGGTATTTGTTTTTCTGTTCCTGTGTTAGTTCGCTTAGGATAATGGTCTTTAGCTCCATCCACATTGCTGCAAAGGATATGATCTCACTTTTTTATGACTGTATAGTATTCCATGGTATATATGTACCATATTTTCTTTAACTGGTCTACTGTTGATGGGCATTTGGGTTGATTTCATGTCTTCGCCATTGTGAATGTGCTGCAATGAACATATATGTGCATGTCTTTATGGTAGAATGATTTATATTCCTTTGGGTTTATACTTAATAAAGGCACTGCTGGGTAAAATGATAATTCTGCTTTGAGTTCTGTGGGAAATCACCAAACTGCTTTCCACAATGGCTAAACTAATTTACATTCCCACCAGTAGTGTATAAGCATTATTTTTAAGCATTCCCTTTTCTCCACAACCTCTCCAGCATCTTTTATTTTTTGACTTTTTAATAGTAGCATTCTGACTTGTGTGAGATGGTATCTCATTATGGTTTTTATTTGCATTTCTGTAAGGATTAGTGATATTGAGCATTTTTTTCATATGTTTGTTGGCCATGTGTATGCCTGCTTTTGAAAAGTGTCTGTTCATGTCCTTTGCCCCTTTTAATGGGGTTGTTTTTTGCCTGTTGACTTAAGTTCCTTATAGATTCTGGATGTTAGACCTTTGTCAGATGCATAGTTGGCAAATATTTTCTTCCATTCTGTAGGTTGTCAAAACAAATTTTTGCCTGGGCTTCACCTAGACCCAATTAAATAAAAGTTTCTAGGAGGAATTCAGGAATTGGATATAGTAAAATCTCTCCTGATGCTCATAATGTGCAGCCAATGTTAAAACCTACTAAATTAGATCAGCACCTAATGCCTTGCCTCCCTTTCCACTTCCCCAAATTAGAATCTGTTTAATCTGATAGACATCCCACCTATGTTATGTTCATTTATTAACATTATGATTGGAATATGATTTCCAGCAGATTGATATGCCGTCATCTGTTAAACAGTGCTCAATAATTAAACTCTTCCTGATATATTATGTAGGATATTACATTTTTTACTTCTTGTCTACCTTTCTTATGAGAATATAAGCTCTATAGGGTGAGGTATTGTCTCTTGCTCACCCCTTATTCCCAGATCCTAGCGCTGTGTATGGAATATACAAGACATTCAATATGTTTGTCGAATGAACAAACAAGTGAACAACTTTGCAACCAAGAAGATGGTCACCTTTGTATTGTAATTTTAAATACTCTCTGCTTAAAATAATGTTGCCCCAATAAATCAGTGTTTGCATGGAGTAAAATATAAAGGATATAGAAACAGCTGGATTGGCTAAAGAAAAAGAAAAAATATGAATGAAATTAATAATTGTATGCCACCAAATTAGATCATCTAAGTGAAACAGGCAAATTCCAGAAAGACACAAATTATCAAAACTGACTTAAAAAGAGTAAGAAAATGTGAAGAAACATATAACAAGACATCGAATTAATCATTTTAAAACTTCCCACAAAGGAAATCCCAGGCCTAGATGGCTTCACAGATCAATTCTACCAAACCTTTAAAAAAGAATTAAAATCAATCTTTCACAAACTCCTCCAGGAAATAGGACAGGGCAATGTTCTAACTTATTCTATGAAGCCAGTATTATCCTAATAGCAAAACCAGACAAATGTCACAAGAAAACTAAAGACCAGTAACTCTTAGAAATATAGAACTAGAATCCTCAACAATTACTAGGAAATCAAATCCACATAAAGAGATTACACAATATGACCAAGTGGGATTTATCTCAGGAATACAAGCTGATTGTATTAGTCCATTCTCACACTGCTATAAAGATACTACCTCAGTCTGGATAATTTATAAAGGAAAGAGGTTTGATTCACAGTTGCACATGGCTAAGGAGGCCTTAGGAAACTTATAATCATGGTGGAAGGCAAAGAGGAAGCAAAGGCCTTTTTCACATGGTGCAGGAGAGAGAAGTGCAAGCAGGGGAAATGCCAGACGCTTATAGAACCATCAGATCTTGTGAAAACTAACTCACTCTCAGGAGAACAGCATGGGGGAACCGTTCCCATGATCCAGTCACCATGCCCCCACCTCATCCCTCCCTCAACACGTGGGGATTATGGGGATTACAATTCAAGATGAGATTTGGGTGGGAACACAGAGCCAAACCATATCACGAGTTAAATCTGTAAAAATCAATGAGTATATTGCATTATAGACTAAGAAAGGAAAAACACATGATCATTGTAACGGATACAGAAACAGCATTTGACAAACTCCAACACCTTTTCCTGAAACATGCAAATGCGTGTGCACACACACACACGCACACACACAAAATTTCCACATATTAGGGGCTCAGTTGTACAGTTTGCTTTATGAGGCATTTCTTGCTTATACCAGTAAATAAATACATTCAGGGTGAAGATGAGCATGATACCAAATTAGAGGAAGGGGAAGGAATGGAATTCAGAGTTAATATCTTTACTGATAGAAAAACAAAAAATAGTCAATAATTTTACATATATGCCTAAATGCCAGCATTCTTTGATAAACATCCCAGGGAAAACTAAAATGCTAAGGGTTCATGAATCTGGCATGATTTGCTGCTCCAAGTAGAATAAATCTCCAGAAATTTGCTACAGCCATCTAGTGGGAATTGTGCAGCAGTAAGACCCACAATTACTAAAACTCAAATTCCTCCTGAAGGAAAGAAGGAAGGACGAAAGGAAGGGAAAAAGGAAGTGCCCTCACACTTCAGAATTTGCACAATTGCTTATTCCCAAACTATTCAGACATTCCAAAGATTCAAGTGTGTTGAAAAACCAAACTCATATCTAGTTTCATGTGAAAAAAAAAGGAATGCTTTATGGGGTAAAATGACTCCTGTGCTAAAATAATTTAGCATTAGGAAAGACTAGGGTTTTTCACTGTTATTATTTTAATGCCCAGAAATATGCTTTGTCTGGAGTATGCTGCAGGAAAAACACATCTTCGAGTGTTATATTTCTAGTGCTTGCATCTTTTCCCAGTCCCTTACCTGTCATTATATGAAACTTTTATGACTACTCACAGACAAAAACCAGAAACACAAAGAGAAGAGGGAAAGAAAAAAAAAAAAGCTCAGTAAATAACAGATCAGCATTTTAAGCTCAGCTGAGGAATTCAGCTCTCAGACCCCAGACTGCTGAAGAGGCTGAATTCAGGTGTCATTGACACTGGTGAGTCAGAAAGATGGGTGTTAAGCTCCCTCATATCTTAATACTAGTGGCACTAATCCTTCTTCAATGACTAACAAAATTATAGACTCTCACATCAATCGTTTAATATACTTGGCTGTTTTGTTACCTGCAAATAAATCTAATATTGCACTCTCTTTAAATACAATATTGCTATAAAATATTGCTAATAAAAATAATTAGAAAAACAAATGACAGGTATAAATTGTGAGTTAAATTTTCTGTAGTAAAGGTGGCATACTCCAGGCATATGGAGGATTACTTTGATTTCTGTGTAACCATAATAACCTACATTTATAGAGGGTTTTACTGTGTGCCAGGAGTTGTTTTAAACACCTTTCTTTCTTAACCACTTAATTAATCCTTTTGGAAACCTCATGAGTTCAGTGTTTCATCTGTAAAATGCAGAGAATAATAATTCCACATCACATAATTGTTGGAACAATCCCAGGCATAGAGGAAGTATTCAATAAATGTTAGCTGTTATTATTCAGTTTGCAGCCTCCTCTTTCTTTGCTCCTTTACAATTGAAGCAGTTGCTTTTCTTCAGTTTGCTGGTTCCTTGTTCCTTCTCCACAATGTCACAAATGTCACATATAGTCTTATATACAGATTTTTCCCATTCTTTAGGATATGATTTTTACAACCTAAAAGTATGAATGCATTTAGAATGACAAAGTGCATCCTTACTTGCTGTTTGCACTCCTCTCCTATCTTTGCATTCCCTTTTTGCTGAGGTTTATATTATGCTCACCTAAATAATAGTCCTGATATTTGAATTGTACATTTACATTTACAACGTATTTTACATGTGCTCTCTCTTTATAGCAGAGTGGTTGTTAGAGTTGAGCTTCAGAGTGAGTCATGCTTGGGAGTTTTCTTTAGGCTTGAGTCTTGGCTCAGTGTTTTCTGGTTGCGAATTTGAAGTGATTAGCTGACCTCAGGCTAAGTTTTCTTATGTGTAACATGAAATGAATAAAAACATATATCTTCTGGATTGATTTTTAGATGACATACACAGAAAGGCTTTAGCATAATCTCTAGCACAATAGAAAGTAAACATAGTAAATGTTGGTGGAGATCATTTTTTGCAGTGATAGTAGTGGTTGACTTTCCAACACCTATTCCAGCCTGTAGAGTAAGTCTGAGCTAGTCACAGTTACACACTTCCCCTTACTGTGACTGATTGAGGATTAGCAATATCACCCAGTTCTAGACAGTAAGACAGGAAGAGAAGTCTTCGGGGGAGTTTCTCAGAAAGGTTTTCTTGCTCCTAAAACGGAGCTTTAAGAAAGAGCTGGCCCTACTTCTTCCTTTGGACATTGCCATAGCTGGATGTGATTGTGGAAACAGCTGGAACCACCTTGCTGCCAGCCTGTGTATAAAGCCAGTACACAAAGGAGCAAGGGAAGCTGGAACCCTGAGCGGCTGTGTTGAGAGCTGTTCTACCTCTGGGCTCCCAGTTACATTTTCTTACTGCTTAAGCCACTTAAAATTAAAGTTTTCTCTCACTTGCAGCCAAAACGCACTGATACAAAAGGTTGATAATTACAATAATCAGCAGCAGAATATAAGAAAGACTGGCAACGTTTTATATTTCTCTACAAATGAATTATTTAATACAAGTATTCACAAAGAAGATAATCAAGTCCATATAACCCATTTAAAAGTGCCACATTCTAAGTTTTCTATGTGGCAAGTTGATTTTCAGAATTTCTTGGGCTTCACATTTAGCTAAATATGCTACAGAAAGAGGTGGGAAAAATATTATGATCCATGAGATCTGGCTTGTATCTGCTCTTGCTATATTCTGATAAAGCTGGGGTTGTCTTACAGGACTGTAGAAAGTTATGATCAACTAATGGTTTTCAAGCATCCCTTTGACCTTTTTTATTATTGCTTTCTAGTGTTCTCCTAAACATTTGCTCTGATATACCCAGTATATTTTCAGGCAAGCAATCTGTCTCTGGTCTAAGAATATTTTATTGACACGATTTTTGTTTGATCTTACATTTAAGTTGATGTTTTAAAATAAAATGGCCACTATTCACTAGACCAGATGATCTTTCCTTTGCTTTTCACAACCAGTACTAAAGATCTATGCAAAACTTTTATGACCTTTCTTTTTTTAAGACAGTAGACCTCAAATTTAGGGTGTGACACAATTTCCCGCAGAATTTGTTAAAATACAGATGGTTGGAAAAGTTTAGGTTTGGAGTGACACCTTAGAAATCTTGCATTTCTCAGATATTCAGGGTATGCTCATGTACTTTCCCCAAAAACCACTGTCATAACACAACCTTCCAAGCGTCCTAATTTAATTGTAGTACTTTGAGTATTTAGAAGTAAATAAAACCCATGAAAGGAAATATTATCAGATCTTTCTTTTCTCACAAGTCAGCATGAAGTTTATAATGATTTAGGTAGTAATTCATTTATTAAAAAATAAATTCTATTGTATATATTTGAGGTTTATGAACTGACGTTATGATATGCTTATGGATAGCAAAATGGATACACTAGTGAAGCAAATTAACATACGTATCATCTCACATAGTTACTTTTATTTTGTGACAAGGACAGCCGAAATGTACTTATTTAACAGAAATCACTGATACAATTTCATGTTGTACATTATCTCTCTTGGTTTGTTCAGCCTACATATCTGCTGCTTTATACACTTTGACCTGTATATCCCATTTCCTTTCTCTCACCCTGCTCCTGGTAACTACTTTTATTCTTTACCTCTTTCTTTTTAGATTGCACATATACGTGAGATTATACAATTTTTTTCCTGTGTCTGGGTTATTTCACTTAGCATAACATCCCTTAGGTCTATCCATGTTGTGGCAAATGGCAGGGTCTCATGCTTTTATAAGGCTTAATAATATTCATGCTTTTATAAGGCTTAATAATATTCCATTGTGTGTGTATCTTTTGCAACTTCTTTTTAAAAATTTTGAGATAGGCTCTCACTCTGTCACCCAAGCAGGAGTGCAGCTGTGTAATCATGGCTCACTGCAGCCTCAACCTCTTGGGCTCAAGGGATCCTCCTACCTCAGCCTTCCCAAGTAGCAGGAACTGCAGGTGCATGCCACCACACCTAGCTAATTCTTTTAAAAAATTTTTGTAGAGACAGGGTCTTACTATGTTGCCCAGGTTGGTCTCAAACTCCTGGGCTCAAGTGATCCTCCCACCTTGGGCTTGCAAACTGCTGGGATTACAGGCCTGAGCCACTATGCCCAGCCATATTTTAAAGTTCTTTAGGAATGCCTATACTGTTTCCTATAGTGGCTGCACCAGTCTATCTTACCACCAACAGTGTACTAAGGTTCCCTTTTCTCCACACACTTACTAACATTTATCTCTCGTCTTTTTGATCACTGATTGTTGATTTGATGCCATTTTTTTATCTAAAGCTAAGAAAACCTGGGACTTTAATGTGGTTGTTCAAGGTTCTTCTTTTGCTCATTGTTTTCTCTTATTGGTAATCTCACCAATGTTCACCGTTTCCACTATGGCCCGGTTATCTCTGATACTCATGTTTCCATCCCTGACCTCCCTCCTAACCTTCAGGCCACCTTTCTTTATTCTTTACCTCTTTATATTTAACCTCTTTCTTTTTAGATTGCACATATATGTGAGATTATGCAATTTTTTTTTAGGATGTCAAAGTACAACTCAGAATTTGCTCTGACTATGCCTATTGTTCTTGTCTGCTTTACTATTTTTCAAGTTTCCCTGCACCTTCACACTTTTTGGGCCTTCACTCAATACACTCTCTCTGCCCTGAGAGCCCCTGAGAGACTTTCCTCACCTTCGAGGTCCAGACCAGATCTCTCCTCCTCAAGAAACATTCCAGTAAGGTGCATTGGCTCACACCTGTAATCCCAACACCTTGGGAGGCCAAAGTACGAATATTACTTGAGCCCATAGTGAGATTCCATCTCCACAAATTTTGTTTTAATAAGCCAGGCATGGTGGCAAATGCCTGGGGTCCTAGTTCCTCAAGAGGCTGAGTTGGGAGGGTCCAGGAGATCGAGGCTGCAGTGAGCCATGATCGCACTACTGCACCCCAGCCTGGACAACAGAGCAGAATCCTGTCTCCAAAAAAACACAACATTCCCAGTGGAAGGTATTTTCCTTCCTTCTATTCCTTTCTCATAGACCTTTTCATGGTATGTCATGATTGACATTATTTTTGTTTATATGTGTTTCTTCCTTCTGAACCTGAGAATGCACTAGTGCACTTCAGGAGTTTCTGAATATTTGGAATTGTATACAAAATGATGCCAGTATTTAAGCACATATTTCTAGACGACTGACATCAAAATCACCTGAGGAATTATATATGCATATTTTAGAGTTAAAAATGCATATCCCAGGGCCCTATCACAGGCAACTGAATTCAAGTCTCTGGAGGTGTGAAAGTTGTAGATAATGGGATGCTGTCACCGTTGCCAGATCTAGACAAAATAAGGCCAGAAACACATGAAGGGAAGAGGAGGCTCATGCTTTCATGTCCAAAATAAGAGCTGTTTCCAAGCACTTTCAAAAGACTTTCCAAGAAACCCTTTTACATCCTTCACATATCTCCTGCCGATGACAAGGTTTATGACTAGACATTCTTTAGGACTGCAATAATTCAGATAAGATGCTTTTGGAAGAACACTTGTCTGGTGACATTTTCACCAATGAACTGACAATGACTGTGACTTTGAGCCTCTGAAACTAATGAACTCTGTTTTTTTGCTGTCTCTCTTTTCTAATCCCACCTCTTAACACATGATATCAAGGACATAAGTATCAAATACATACTTGAGACCAATAACTAATATTGATTGAAACTGAAGCCTAGAATCAAAGTCTTTGTTCAGAATCTAGAAAGAATGACGGACACGTGAAAGATAATGTTTATTGAGCAATAACTGTGTTCCAGGCACAGTTCTAACCACTTTACAAATATTAGCTCATTTAATCCTCATAGCAACCCAATGACCAAGATGCTATTATTAGCAACATTTCAAGATAAGGAGCCTGAGGCACACAGAAGTTGAGCAACTTCCCCAGAGTCACACAGCTGGCAGGTGGCAGGCTGGTATTTAAGCCTAAGTCATGTGCTTCCAGACTTACATTTCACCTCTATGTTTTATACGTATCTAGGTTATTCTAATGCAGGCTAATCTCTGAGAACCACTGCCTTAGACTGTTAAATAAAATAGGAGTGCAAATACCTGAGATCTAATCATCCTACTGTTATAGAAACAACAGGTTTGTGTGTCCACTGTGCAGTAATAGACCAATACACTGAGACAACGAGATGTAAATGAGAAAGAGTTTAATGATTGCCAGGCACTGAGCCAGGCAATGGGAGCAGACCCTCAAATCTGTTTCCCTGAGGAGTTCTGGGATAGGGTTTTTAGGGGATCATAGAAGGTATGCAGCTGGAAAGTTGGGATTGTTGATTGGCTGGGCCACGGGGGATGATATCATCAAGATGTGGAAACTGCTTTCTTTGGTGAATTGGCTCCTCATGGGGTTCTTCAGACCAACTGACTCAGTAGTTTCCTCAGCACACAGGACCCGAAGGTCCTAAAAAAAATCTCGAAGGGAAAACAACATTCCATAATGTTCAAGTTGTTATCTATAGAGCAGTTAAGGGGAACTCTAATCTTGTAGTAGGATCTGCATGATTCTGAGGTAATAGGCACCAAATGACTACGAGCAAGCAGAGACCAAGCTCACCTCATGACTGAGGCTGAATGTGCTGCAAACTTGGTTTATTTTCATTTCTCCCTCTCTCTTCTTCCCTAATTCATTTTATAAAGCTTATAGGGGTCATTTCAATACTGTATGATCATGGGAAATCAACGTACCTGTCTGGGCCTCAGTATACTTATCTTTAAATTAGAGTTGGGATTCATCCTTTTAATGACCTGACTATAACCGTAGCTATTGGTTTATTGGCTGCTGTGAGGTCAGGCCTTACTCCAAGCTTCCATCAACACTGAAAGTCAGGCTGGGTGTGGTGGCTCATGCCTGTAATCCCAGCACTTTCAGAGGCTGAGGTGGGAGGATGGCTTGAGCCCAGGAGTTCGAGACCAGCCTGGGCAACAAAGTGAGTCTCTATCTCTCTAAAAATTAAATACATACATATATATATACTAAACATTGAAAGTCAGGGACTTCCATGCTTGTCCTTAAGCCTGCTCTTACTTCATTGGAAGAGCTGAATATTAAATATTCAGGACTTTTACAAACTGGTTATAAACCTTGGTAGCTTGATTCCTGGAAAGGGTGAAAAGAATCCTGACAAGTCCTCTTAATCACAGGTTACTGATAAGTTTAGGATCACATTATTTGGACTAAGTATTCCCAAAATTCCAATAAATAGACTGACTGGCTTATAAAACTGCTAACCCAAAGAGGACAAGAGTTAACTGAATATCAAGAAAATACTTGGCCAAATTTTCATGTGAAATCGGCCAGTACTAAAATTGTTTAGATATGCTTTTGAATGAACTCCATGGTTCAAGTTTAATTACCTGTGATAACTCATCTAATGAGCAATGCTAAGTACCTTAATTGGAGAACAAAATTGCTATTTAAGAGGACATAAGTCCATTGCTAAACATAGACTCATGAAGGGGCTGGGCAGCCACCTGGTCCTTCCTAAGTCCTTAAGGCTTCCACTACTAAAAGTTCTGCATTTGGCAGGGTGGGGTGGCTCATGCCTATAATCCCAGCCCTTTGGGAGGTCAAAGCAGACAGATCACCTGAGGTCAGGAGTTCAAGACCAGCCTGGCCAATGTGGTGAAACCCTGCCTCTACTAAAAATACAAAAATTAGCTGGGCATGGTGGCATGCACCTATAATCCCAGCTCCAGCTACTCAGGAGGCTGAGTCAGGAGAGTTGCTTGAATCTGGGAGGCAGAGGTTGCAGTGATCCGAGATTGCACCATTGCGCTCCAGCCTGGGAGACAGAGCAAGACTCCGTCTCAAAAAACAAAGTTTTACATCCCATGACTTATCATGGAAGAGATAAAGTAATCTTATATAAGTAAATAAATAAAAATGTCATGACTTTTTAAAATTTCTAAAATGTTTTATGAACAATGTTTGAATAGTCTGTCAAATCTATAATCCTGGGAAGATTATCAAAACTTCAGGTATATTTCTGTTACCTAATGGGCCATTTAAACATTTATAGAGGGATTTCATTCAATTGTCATTTTCAATGCATGTGTTCTGGTTGTACAAAAGCTTTCCCATGAAAGAGAGCTGTCATTATAAGGATACCTAAAATATTACTAGGAAATGTATTTTTCTCTTGGGGCATTTTTGGAAATATCTCTAATAATAGACATACTTGTTTCACTGGATAATTTGTAAAATAGTTAAATAAGGTATTACAGATACAGTACCATTAGGTAAAGCTAACTGAATTGACTGGATGGTCTTATAACAATCAGATCCACTTCCAGTAGAAAACTGTGGGAACAGTTCACCTCAACATGTTGGCTTCTATTAACCCTTGTTCTGGAGAGGTCTCTGAGATTTCCAGTTTACCTATTGTTCCTTGTGTAAGAGCAGATACTTACTGTAAATCTTGCCCTTAGGTCAAACAACCTTGATGTTATCATACTTCAATTATTCTACACATCTCTTCTGAATCACCCTTTCCCTGTGGTATATAAGCCCTAGGTCTGGGGGGTAATGGCACAAGGATCCACCACTGTATCTCACCACCACCCAAGACACAGATGTGGCTTCTGTTTGTAAGTCCCTATTACATATTTCTTTCTGAGAAACTGAATATGTCATCCTCTTTCTTCAGCCTCTCAGCTTCCTCAGACTTTAAGGAAGATTTGTATAAAACTGCCCACCATGAAACGAAAACATAACTTAACCCCTTGTGAAATAGTCCCTGGAAGACCTATGCACCTAAAGATAGAGCCTCCTGTATTTTTCACTACTAAATTCTGATATGACTAAAGGCTTTAATGCACTATGCCAACTGTATTATTATGAATGATGCCAAACTATATTTTCAACAGGCAAAGAAAGCTTTTTATGGTCCATGGAGAACAATAGAATCCTTCACAATCTAGAACTTGGAGAGTGGGTATTTTGAGAACAACATCAGGAAGGACTGTCCTTGCCACTCACACTTCAGCAAAACTTTGGCACTTTGAACCTTGGGTTTATAATCTTGCAACTCAGAAGGCCCCCTCCAGACTCTTAGAACTGTATACCCATTGGAGATGGTAAAGTAAAGCTAACCAGAGACATTTCTCCTCTGAAGCAGACAGCATCCCAGATATAGACAGCTTTTTCCAAGGTCAAGGATCAAGAGCTCTGCTATCATGAGACTTTTATCTTCCATTTTTTCCCTGCTTATCCCTTTATGAAATGTAGAAATGAAAAAGAGTCTGTCATGTGGACTCATGAGGTATATTTTTATTTGTGAAGGATTTTGCAGCCAGCCTTACACATGGTCAATCTTATGCCTTGTTAGATGGAAGATGAAGGGTAGCTGTGAGGTACATTTGCTGCTTCATAATCAGTCGTAAACAGAACACTGGGCTACTTCTCATCCTAGATCATAGGTTAAAGAGAACGTTGTCAAGAGGCCTTCACTATTCTGGAATGGCGTCATTTGTTATGTCTCTTTCTTTCATGATTTGGAGTAAATGAGGCAATGATTAGAAATTTATCTCTCATAGTAGGCTCTGTAGCAGATTCTACTGTAAAGGCTATGGTTACACAACAGACTAAATTATCTTGCTAATGTTGTGCTAAATAAACGAATTGCTCTAGATTTCTAATTGGCCAAAAAGAGAAAATCTGTAGTTGCTGACACTTCTTGTACATGGAAGAATACAATAGGTATTGTAGAGATTCTGTTGTAGGGGATTAATAAACAGGCTGCTTGGTTGAAATGGAGACTCTTCCTCTAGCTCATTCTTTGATCTATTTGATTTTAATTCATTTTGTTCATGGAGACTCTGTCTAAGGAGAACACTCTAAACTCTTGGTATTATCCTCCTGATAGTCATAATAGTAGTCTTCCTGGTGCATGAAGTTTTAAATGTTTATATGCAGTCATCTCTAGAATATTAAATTATCTCTCTTTAACTGGACTGGCAAAAACTCAAAGAAATGTATGAACATGAAGATACTGTAACCAATGAATGACATGCTGAGACTGGAAATCCAAAACGATGGCAACTGAGAGTTGCGCTAAGGCCCTAAGTTTTATTCACACTCTCACTGTATTAGACCATTCATGCTGCTAATAAAGACATACCTGAGACTGGATAATTTATAAAGGAAAGAGGTTTTGACTCACAGATCAGCATGGCTGGGGAGGCCTCAGGAAACTTACAATCATGGCAGAAGGTAAAGAGGAAGCAAACATGTCCTTCTTCACATAGTGGCAGGAAGGAGAAGTGCCAAGCAAAGGGGGAAAAAACCCATATAAAACCATCAAGTCTGATGAGAACTTATTCACTATAATGAGAATGGCATTCACTATCACGAGAACCACCTCCATGATTCAATTACCTCCTACTCCTTCCCACAACACATGGGAATTTTGGGAACTACAATTTGAGATGAGATTTGGGTGGTGACACAACCAAATCTTATCACTCACCTACTGAGAATCTGACCCCAGTGGGGAGCTTTTAAACAAAATTGTAAGAAGCCGTTGTTTTGGCCTGACTTCAAGCCCTAGGCTCTAACAGACCAGATCAAACCAAAATGGAGTCACTCAGGCTAAATGCAACATAATCAAAATGAAACTTTAAGGAAACAGATCCTAAAACAGTCCAGGTTTTGTCTTTCTCCTGAGATTCTAGCACAAAAAGGTCCCTCCTACTCTAACACTTAAAAATAATAATAACCTGAAATCTTTGTTCCTACCTTACAAAACCCACTGTTTTGGTATTTCTCAGTGGGATTTGAGACCAAATAAGTACATTTACAATGGTGACAGAGTGACATCAATGACAAAGTTTTGGTCAACCTCTCAATTGAGAGGTTGACCAAATATTGAAGAATTGTTAAGTTTAGCTTAAACCTGCCTGTTTACATATTTTACAGGTTTCTCTGTATATAGTGGACTGTAACCCAATGGATGTGTAAACAGATTGTAATACACTCTTGTGCCAACTACTGAGTTTTAGCCAATCAAAGGCAGCTGACTGTTCATATAAATTCAAACTAGTTTAAATAAGGCAAATGTAGACTTGTAACGAATCCTGCTGTTTCTGCACCTCATTTTCATTTTCTGTACATCACTTTTCTTTTTTGACTCATGAATTTTCTTCCCTCTTGTGGCAAGTGGCCAGGCCAGTGGGAGTGCAGACGCTTACCTCCACGAGGAAGCTTCAGGTCTTTTGTAGTAATTGTGTATTTCTTAAATATTTCACCATTTTTATTAGGTATCTATCTTTTTTAAAAAGTACCACTGAAAGGTTTTTTAGTGTCATACCCCATATGTCATAGCCCCATTTCCCCATAAGGCCTGTCTTTTATTGCATGATTTGGCATAGAGCAGTGATTTTTGGGGAACCAATATATCATGTTATAGCAGAACTTACTAATATCAATCAATGTCTCCCTCATAAAGCTAACGATTAAGTGAATTCACATATATAAAAGACTTAGGATAAAACATGGATGTAGTAAGTGGTAAATTAGTAGTGGCTATTTTTGTTCTAACAGAGGGAATAGAATTAGATAACAATTCTCCAAATATCTTCCAACGGCAGGATTGTGTGGGTTCTCAAATCTAGGCTCCCTCATTATACATGTGAGATGAGAGAATGGAGTCCTGCTAAAGATTATGTACAACTAGTTAATGAGGAGATGAGAAAACACTGGTACCAGGGCTGTTACTGTCTCTCCAAACCAGTGCCCAGCAGACTGAAGGCGATAACCAAAAACGTATTGCAAAGTCATTCAGTGTCTCTGAATTTCTAAAGTATACATTAAAGTTTCCTAGTTATGGCAAATTGTGTCAGATGGAAGGAACTCTAAGGCTATTAGCTGCTTTGGCTGTATAGAAAGTTATAGCCAGAAGGCAGATGTCTAGCCTATTCAAATTTTACTCTGAGTTCCAAGCATCATTCCATCTTTGTGCCTGAAGGGAGAAAGGCATACAAAGGTAACATCCGATCACTGGCAGATGAATGCCTAAGGGGCAAAGAGAAATTCACTTTTACTTCCCCCGTGCCATTGTTATCTTTTCAATAGCAATTCCCTCAGCTCCCAACACTCATAACACTATGTCCATGGTTGGGTGGAGGGTTTTCTTTTTTTCTGTATTGTTAATGGTATACAAAGTATGCTAGCTAAGGAATATGTTTTCCATTGTGATGAAAGAGCCCCGAGAGCCACCATCACCTAAACTTCTCTTAAACCTGCTTTTAAAATCCTGATTTTGTATTGGGCCAAGATTAAAATGATAAGTTATGGACTCTCCAAACATTGTAATTATTTTACACTTGGGCTATCAACCACTCTATAAATGGTGATGAGTTCTTATCTCATATTGCATACTTCCCAGCTTGCTAAGCTCTACAAAGACAACTAATTTTTTAAGATGGTTTGAAAAGAATGATAGGTTAATTAATTCTACTCATTTGTGTCCCTTCTCTAGGGGAAGATAAGCCAATAACAATGAGGACATCCTGCTAAATTCATGTTTTTGTTTTTCAGTCTGAATTATATTAAAATCATAGCAAGCTGGTTTTTCAGAGCAGTGTTTTTCAAAGTGTGGTCCACAGACTCTGGGAGCCCTGGAGACCTTTCCAGAAGACCTGCAAGATCAAAAGTGGTTTATAAAAATACTAGGACATTATTTGCCTTTTTCTCAGTGTTGATATTTGCCTTGTAAGGCAAAAGCAAAGTGCTGGCCGCTTAGCACAAATTAAGGCAGTGGCACAAATTGCACTAGTAGTCATTGTGTTTCTCACGATCATGCTTTTGCAGGTAAGCAAACAAACAAACAAAACCTAGTTTCACTTAGGAGTGTCCCTGGTAAGCAATAAAAATGATTAACTCTGAAATCTCCACCTTTGAGAACATGTCATGGTAATCTGTGGGAGAAATGAGAAGTGCTCAGAAAGCACCGGAGGCCAACGGTTGCCTCAAGGTCAAACAATAGTGCAAGTGTTTGAGAAGCAGACTAAACCAACTGCTTTTTTTGGGGGAGGGGAATACTTTTAATTTGAAAGGACAATGGACATGTAAAATATGCCTTTTTAACCTTTCAAAACTTAACCAAGTAAGTCTGTCATAAGGGGAAAAAAAAAAACTATTAGATATTTGTTCCCAGTGATAAAGTTACTTTCAAGTGAAAATTAGAATTTGGGAAAGTTTATATTTGCCACTATTAGCTTGACAGCTTCTCAGTATTTGATGCCTTTTTCAGGTAATAGTAATGAGTGTGAGTTTTATAATATTGTATAGTGAAATATGCCAAAATGTGGAAGGTCTGCTTACCTCAATGAAATGTTATTTTCCAAATGACTAACATATGATGTGATAAAATCAAGAATAGATAAAAGATTATTCAAAATAGAAGCAAACCGATGAATTTTAATGTGACAGAGTATGAAAAGTTAATCCACATGGTTTCAAATTCTATACTGTAATGAATCTTTAAGAAACTTGTTGAGTTTTGCTGTAATATCAAAAAAGAATACCCATAATTATATAAAAAGCCTGTTAAAAGAGTCCCTTCTTTTCCAGCGAAATATCTGTGTGAAGCCAGATTTCTTCATAACATTAGCCCAAACCAACAGATTGCAACAGATTGAATGCAGAAGAAGATATGAGAAGCCAGCTGTCTTCTAGTAAGCCAGACATTAAAGAGATTTGGAAAAATCTAAAATTATACCACTACATATTTTTGTTTTAGAAAATATAGTTCTTTTTATAACCAATGTGTTATTATATTAACATGTAATAGGTTTATTATTTTTAAATGAGTGTATAAGTAATTTTTTTTTTTGAGACAGAGTCACTCTTGTTGCTTAGGCTGGAGTGCAATGGTGTTGACCTAGGCTCACTGAAACCTCCGCCTCTTGGGTTCAAGCAATTCTCCTGCCTCAGCCTCCTGAGTATCTGGGATCACAGGCACCTGCCACCACACCCGACTAATTTTTTGTGTTTTTAGTAGAGACAGATTTTCGCCATGATGGTCAGTCTGGTCTCAAACCCCTGACCTCAAGTGATCCACCCGCCTCGGCCTCCCAAGCTGCTGGGATTGCAGGTGTGAGCCACCACTCCCAGCCATAAATATTTTAAAAATATCTCATTTAAAATTTTTAGTACAATACATAGTGATAGACATGACCTAGAAAAACAAAAGCTTTTTGAGATCCTAGATAATTTTTTAAAGTGTAAATCATTCTTAAAACCAAAAAGTTTGGGGCTCACTGTTTTAGGGCTCTGAATTGGATTTGAAGATGTGGTTTTCATGTGTGATTCAGGGACTACCAGCCTCAGTATTATTAAATATAATATGTATAAAAAGGAATATTCCTGGATACCTTCCCACATTCCTGGAATGGACTCTAGCAGATGGAGATGGGAAAAGCTTCATGTCTGAAAACCTTCTAAGTCATTCTGATGAACATATAGGATCCTACACTGATCAAGGGTCCTGAACTCTATGTTCAGATTGGCTACGATTTATTATAAGACCTTGGGTGATTCTGTTAAACCTCTTGGAACTTCAGTTTTCTACATAATAAATTGGACACATGGGTTCACCATAATAAAAACTTACTCAGAGAGCCTCAGATAAAAGGCTTTAAAAACATCCCACATGTTGCCATTTCTTAAATTACATGTATTAAAATAAATGACTAAAGTATATATTGTAAAGTGGTATCCTTAACTTTTTTTTTTTTTTTTTTTTTTTGAGACAGAATTTCACTCTTGTTACCCAGGCTGGAGTGGTGCAATGGCACAATCTCGGCTCACCGCAACCTCTGCCTCCTGGGTTCAGGCAATTCTCCTGCCTCAGCCTCCTGAGTAGCTGGAATTACAGGCACGCGCCACCATGCCCAGCTAATTTTTTGTATTTTTAGTAGAAACGGGGTTTCACCATGTTGACCAGGATGGTCTCGATCTCTTGACCTCGTGATCCACCCGCCTCGGCCTCCCAAAGTGCTGGGATTACAGGCGTGAGCCACCGCGCCCGGCCCCTTAACTTTTAAAAATAGTTTTAAAAGTAATCCTGTAAAAGAGTTTTAAAAGCAACCATTTGTTATCCATCAATTTCAAAACCTCACAGCAGTCATTTTTGTCGTTAATGCGTATTAGCTGGGTTCTAAACCCAAAATGCATTCCCTAAAAAACAATACTTGAAAAGAGAGACAAAAAAAAAAAAAAAACATAAAGAAGATAAATGTAGACCACCAAAAAAATTATAAATAACAGCTATAAACTCAGATATAAAATGAATCTGAGGTGCCAAGGGCTCCTGAAAAATGAAAGCTTTTTAAAACGAGCAATGATCTTCCCTGCCTGGGAGCTACGTAAGGAAAGATGTACAATCCTTTTAATGTTCTACTAAGCCCCAAAGTCCAAAGCTCCATTCCCTCAAACCCCCTGAAGGCAAGGGCTGGTTCAGAGTTCCTAAAGCTCACTTGGAAGCGGACCTTCAAGAGCTTTAAAAGTTAAAAGCAAAAAGGTTAAACTTAATGTGTCGCTCACACAAATATCCATTCAAACAAGGACAGCTATGGGCAGACTGCATCCTTTCTGCCCTTCCTGGGTAGTGGTGGGGTTGTCGCTTTCTGAATTCACTTTCAATAACAGATCTAAACCATCTGGTATTAACTCTCACTAGAAGTCCACAGTACATCTTTCCTTTGTGCCCCAGATGCTGGTGTATCATTTCAAAGCATTTTTTTCCCTAAGCTGGCAGCCCTTTAATTTCCTACTCTGTTAACAAGGAATGTGTTTAAAGTTAATGGGTCACATTTACTGAGTCTTTGTCAAGTACTGAGCTCAGTAACACTCTCAATAATTCTATGAGGCAGGTATTATTATGCCTATTTAGGATGAGGAAACTGAGGCACAGAGGTTGAGCAATTTCCTGAGGACTACCCAGCTAGTAAGAAATTGCATTTGGATTGAATCCTATGATTGTATGATTTCAGGACTTGAGCTGTTAACAGCTACTCTATTCTATTTCCTTTCCCAAAGAATTGACAGGTAGAATAACCACCCTGGGAGTGGAGGGTGAAAAGAGAGGGAACCCCTGAGTGAAGCCTTTAAAGCCCAATAGTCATTCAGAGAGCCATTCTAATAGTTAATAAAATCTCTAGATTTTATTTGCATTTTAAACTTGATTTTTTTTTGAAAGAATTTTTTTTTTTTTTTTTTTTTTCTTAAGAGACGGGGTCTCACTAAGTTTCCCAGGCTGGCTCTGAACTCCTGAGCTCAAGGGATCCTCACACTTCAGCCTTCCGAGCAGCTGGGTCTAGATGTGCACTGTGCGCCCCATCTTAAACTTGATTGTTTTAATGCTTAGTTTAATTTGTTGCACACATTATTTGTGAATGGCAGAAGAGCTGGCAATTTCAGGATGATGGCAACCAAAGGTTTTTGATTGATTCATCTTCCTACCTTTTTTTTCTTTTCTGCTGTGTCCGTTGGTCAGGATTCAGGGCAAGGTTAATGGGTAGTATGACCTAGAGATATATGAAAACAACATTGACCTTTGAGCTAATTCTGTATTTGCTTTTTGTTCTCCAGCACCATAGTAGCTCTTATAGGCAATATCTAAAAATACCTTTTTTGCATTGCACCTGAGAAGATTGGAAGTTTGAAACAGCATCTGTGTCTAAGGGAATCACATTTTTAGAATCATTGTAGAAACTATTGATGGATGTTCCAAACTTATGGCCTTTCTGATTCTTTTTATGCTCTCCTACCATCAAAATTCCAAGCCGAGACTGAAACTGTAGCTGTTAGCTACCCTCATCATCCTTTTCTGTGTGTGCTCTCCAGTTTTTTTTCCCAATGGAATCCTCTCTGGTATCTCACATGCTTAACGTCAATGTTTGTTTTTAGTCCAGAACTTACTTAAGTCATTCGGGAGTTGTCATATGATCACTGATTTGAGTTGTATAGAGTGGGTGTGCTGCAAAAATCTAAAGATCATTCACTTAATATCAAATACTCACATTAAAGGATAAAATGTTTGCTTTATTGCTCTGGCAAAGGTGCTCAACAGCATTCTAGCTAAAATATTTTCACAGTCGTAACTTAATTTTTTTTGTTTCTTTCTTTCTTTCTTTCTTTCCTTTTTTTTTTTTTTTTTTTGAGACAGGGTCTCAATCTGTCACCCAGGCTGGAGTGCAGCGGCACAAACACAGCTCACTGCAGCCTTGACCTCCCAGGCTCAAGTGATCCTCCCACGTCAGCCCCCCAAGTAGCTGGGACTACATGTCACCACGCCTGGCTAATTTTTAATTTTTTTTTGTTGAAATTAGGTTTCGCCATGTTGACCAGGCTGGTCTCAAACTCCTGAGCTCAAGCAAGCCACCTGGCTCAGCTTCACATAGTGCTGGGATTACAGATGTGAGCCACCATGCTTGGCCTAACTTAATTTTCTTAATAAAAATATATGGTGATTTTGCATTTATTGCTATGTTTGATCTTCACAGCAATGTTGTTCGGTAAGCATCACTGACAACCCTCAGGATGTTAAAGAACATTTTTGAAGTTATGTAGCAAATAAGCAGCAAAAAAGCAGAGAAGCCAGGAGCTCTTGCCTTTCCAGTGGACTAATATAAAATGTCAATTTTGCATTTAAGAAACATGCTACTCTTATGGGATCTTTGGGGTGTCAATTTTCTGGCCAGAAACTTCTGTGGCTGGTGGTGCCTTTACCCAAGTTTTGCTTGGGCCCACTGGGCTTGTGTTTTGCCCACTTGGCCTGGCAGACTGCGTGTGGCTCATGCTACTGGCCTGGGTCCCATGCCTGCCAAGGGTGAGTCAGGCATGGAACAGTGAGGGGTGTGTGATTGAGCATGGAGTCTGGCCACTGTGCAGCTAGATGTGCCAGCTGCTGCAGCAGGGTAGGCAGCTCCAGGAGCCAGCACAGGTGCCGGCTCTCTGCAAGGCTGTGGCTGAAACATGTGCACCACAAGCAGCTTCCACAGCTGGCATCAGGGAACACAGTGGCTGCTGGAAGCTTGGAGATGCCAGGAACTGCAGGACCCCAAAGAGAGAGGAGTCATAGCCCTGGCTCAGGGAGCTCCCACATCTGGGATCCCCGAAGGGCTGCAACTCTTCTTTCCTTCTCTTTGCCTGCAATGTGGTGAGCAAGCAGCATGTCTCAGCCCTGTTTGTGTTACAGCTCTTTTAGCCTTGCCATTCAGTGGGTCCTAAGTTCTTGTCCTGCAACAGGAAGAATGAGTTACACAGACAAGTGGAGGGTGAGCAAGATGAAGAGGAGCTTTATTGAGCAATAGAACAGCTCAGAGGAAACCCACAGTGGGCAGCTCCTTTCTACAGCCAGGATGTCCTAATGAGGGTAGCTCCTCTATGCAAAGCAAGTTGTCCAAACAAGTGTTCAGCTATCAGTACAGAGGAGGCAATAAAGGATGTTTGACTGTTTAAGGAATAAACATCACCCCAGAGAAGTGGCGCTCACTACAGCATGGAAGAATTTCACTGAGGACTGAGCCACTACTGCCCCTCTATAGCCCATCTAAGAGATGTCAGGGCATGGTACAAAATGTTTTCCTGTAACATTCTTAGGAAAAGCTTTTATTGCTAGAAGATTTGTTGATAGCTAGGATGCTACTCAAGTCCTATCCCCACTTTCCCCTCCAGACTGGAACTCTAACTTTATGCAGGCATCCACAAAGTACAACCCAATTGACTTAGGGGAAGCTGACGCCAGCTCCAGTTTCTAGGCTGGGCTCTGACTAGTCTACAGCAATCATGGCAATCTCATGTCTCTTGCTTGGATTGGTTAGGTAATATGGTTTAAGCAATTAGCTCATGGAATTTTGTTGGCAATGGGGCCTATGTTTAGCCAACCAGACTATAAGAAAGGAATTTTATTGCATAATTGGTGGAGAAACTCATTTGTTGTCTGCTGGATATGAATGAAGAATTATGTACTTTTTCACTACACGCCTGGCTTCTAGGGAAAACTTGTGGGAAAATGTCCACACTGTGGAAGGCATAACAATGAGATAGAAAGAGATGGGGCCTGGACTTCCTTGAGCTGCTAGATCAGCCAACCATGAAGCCATAGCAACATTAGACTTTTTATTATATGAGGTAATACATTTTATGATGCTTAGTCAGGTTTAAAACATTCTAACAGGTAACAGTAGTGAAAATGGAAACAAATGGAAATCCTAATGAATCTTTAAGATCTTGTTGCTTTCCAAGCTTAAGGACATTATATAAGTAAACATCCTTGGATGCACACTTCCTAAGAATATTCTTCTCTCAAACTGTGAGTGAAAGGGAACATGTCTATTCAGGTTCAAGTTCTTGTTTGGCTCTTTAGCTTTCTATACAAGAGCTTCTTGCTATAAAAGGCCATGTGGAAGCCAAGATGTAATTGCTGAAATGAGGTATTTGACATCTTTGAGTTTATTGCCACAAACTTCTTTCCCTGACACTTTGTTTCCCCTGCTTCAGAATACACCCAGATAAAACCAGATCATCAGGGTTCCTCTTACTGAGTTCATTTTGGGGGTGATGTCATCATTATATTTTCAGATACTTATCTTTTTTCATAGGATGGTTGCCAAAGCCATCATTAATTTAATTAATTTGACACTGTCCTCCTTATATTGCTTTGTCCCATGAGAAATAAATGTCTTCTAGTATAAATATTATTTATACTAGAGCAATCTATATTTAAAAATGAAGAACATTATGAAGTATGTTTCTCCATAACTAGAATTATTCACAGGAATATATGAATTTTGTGTTTTATTTAAGTGATATTCTAGAAAACAATTTAAGCATATTTTTGATTATTTGAATTTTATAATTAAAACTGTTCCACAGTTTCACTGAGTTCATGTTTGTGCTTCTAATAGAGTTGATATCAAGTGATACTTCTAGATTTGCTGCTCGATAATAAAAAAAAGAACACTGGTGAGCTTGATACATTGAGGATGTCTTCTCACCAAAGGAAGGCCAAATGGTGTCTCAACAGGCCATATGAACTAGGTGTCTCAGTAGTCTAATTAGAGAAAAATGGAGGGAGAATTGAGTCATCAAATTGTAGCATGCCAAACATAAATGAACTTTCATCTTAGCACTCAAGTCTACACTAAGTGCAAGCAGGATTTAGTTTCAAACAACACCATTTATCGTGTGAAATTAAGGTTGTTAGCTTGTCTTGTTTTTGTAGTTTTGCTTATATATAATCAAATATATTTCACATAGGTGAATATATAAAAGGTATAACTACACAGAGTTTATATCTTGCTTAGCTAAGTATACATTGAATAACATTTTATATGTTCATCCATGATCTTGGGTAAGTTATATACCTCTTTGTTTCTTAACTTTCTAATCTACAAAAAGGAGATAATAGTATTATCTACTTAATTAGATTTTGTGAAGATTAAATGATTTGGTGTATGTAATGTATTAAGACAAGTACCTGGAATTCTAGTAATCACTCTATTAGATCTCCACTAACTACTATTATATTTTTACTTCTATTAAAAATAGAGTAATTTAAGCCAACACTCAAGGTTCATTAGGATTTTTTCCTTTTCCAAAAATATGCTAGAGTTTGATGTCTTCCTTATCTCTGTCATTGCTAGAAAGCTTAGCACCAAATTCTGTGGCTCACCAAGAGCAAGAATGTGACTATTATGTCTTTCTGGTCTCCATTTATGTTTCTATCCATATTTTTTCATCTATGCTCACACTTTTAATGTATGAAGTTCTATTGCACTTTATGTGTCTCTTTAAGCTATCTTAAGCCCACTGTGGAACAGAAGGTGTGGCACATAAAAATCAATAAAAACACATGTTTACTCTTACACTGCTGTGAAAATAGGGAATTTATAGACAATAAGCCTCCATGGGACATATTACCACATACAGGAAGGATCCTAGAACTCATTTCCTGGACTGTGCAATATTTTCTCAGGAGTAGGCGTATAATATAATTGACCACAATTATTTTCTGTCTGTTCTATGAATGTTGCAAGTGTTTATTCCATTTCTGTAAAAAACTCTGATGTAGTATATTTTTTTCATGTTTTTGTTTTTTAAAAAAACTCACAATGAGTTCATTTAGGAGACTCAATGTTTGGCTATTTTTTATTTATATTTCTAAGTTTTTGATGATTTCTTTATTGTTCTTGGGAAGGAACTATAGGCATTTCTAGTGAAAATGCTATAATTCAGGTCCAGAAGAACAGAATATTACTCATGATGACACATGATTTCCATTTCCTGATCTTTCTGCCCCATTTTCTGGGCCAGATTTCAACCTCAAACATTTTATACAGAGATAAATGAATACCTTGTAGGAAATATATATATATATATATATATATATATATATATATATATATATAAATTTTTTTTTGCTAACTATTATAGTTTATTAAGTGAGGTGAGAAATAACATGATTCATCAAGTGTTACAATTTGCTACTTATAGTCGTTGGGAAAAAAATACCTATCAATGTATCCAGAACCATTTTGCTTTTAAAGTAATTTTCACTTCATTTTAGGAGTTGAGATGGGAGAGAAAAAGGAAGTGATAACTTCACCTATAAGTGTCATCTGTATCTGTAAGGATGATTATTCTACAGTTAAAATTTTCTACTCAACCTGGTATTCAACTCTCATTTCATTTAATTTTTTTCTTTCAACTGTATTATTTGATGTGTGATTTATTAAGACAATACAAAGAGAAAAAATGAATTTCAGGACCTCTAACTGGTGATTTTTAAGTGTTTCTATTTATGTCTTTGTGTTCCCTCACATCCAGCCAGTTCTGATATTATAACATTGACTTATGCAAGTAAATGATTTCTTCCTTTGTTAATTATTATAATTTCTACCTGCTGGGTTGGCTATAGGCATTAACAGCAGAATATTTATTTTCTCAATATTATCATCTGTTGCTTTATGTGATCAAGGTCTACCTTCTGCTGGTAACATAAAGTCTGATAGCTACAAATGAGTCTTCATAGTATCTACCCTTGTGGAACACAATCTCCAACTTTAAGTTTCCTTGAGACTGATACACAACAAATAGGTTTCATAACAAAACCACACATAGAGTTTTGTGGTTCTTCATAATCTGTGAATCAGCCTGATACAAAAAAATGACATGTGGTGAGGTGATATGAATAGTGTTAACAGACATATATGATACATTTACCAATCTCCACATTTCATGATTATCCCAATTTTAAACATGCCCTTCCCAGCTTCCATGAAATCCTGACAGCAAAAGTTTCTAAGAACTGAAGTTCTGTTATGTTTGACAAGAAATATTTAAAAACAGTTGAGAAGGCAGACCAACTAGTAGGTCCATGTAGTGTTTTTCAGGAGTTCCTCTCTAAATGGCCCTTATGATCTATTAGAAATAGACTGATTCTTCAGAGTTCAGAGTTGTTCGTTAAACTTTAAATATTCCTATAACTTGATCAAGACAGTTGCAGTTGAAAAAGAATTTTAAATATTCCTTGAAAGGTAACATTAAGCTACTTTCAACCATTGGAATTAGTTTGCCAGATTTTAAACAATGAATAAATGATCCCTGTTACAAATTCAAACAAGACAAAACAAAGGGGTATTAAGAGAAGTTTCATTCCCTTACTCATTCTCTAATTCCACTCCATTCTTGTGTGTTTTCCAGAAATTTTCTTTGCATATCAAAGCACGTTCTTGTGTATTTTCCTGAAATAATTATCTTTGCACATCAAAGCATTTACTTTCAGATTTTTTTTCCGAGTTGGGCAATCTCTCTCTCTCTCTCTCCCCCCCGCCCCATGTCTCTCTCTCCACTGCTTCCTCTTCACCTCTTGTCCATCTGTCCGGGAAAGGACAATAGTCTCTATGTTCTCCTTTTTATTTTACTCCCGGGGAAACCAATATGAATGATATTAATAGCCTTTCTCAGTGCTCCAATAAAAGCAAATAATATCTTTGTCTGATTTTTTAAATGAGCGGATATTTTACACATTATTTGGTAATTGTCTTCTTGCTAAACAATACATGGACTCCCCTGAAAATAATAGATATAAATCTTAATTTCTTTTTAAGAGACAGAGTTTCGCTTTCTCACTCAGTCTGCAATTCAGTGCTATAATCATGGCTCACTCCGGCCTCTATCTTCTGGGTTCAAGCAATCCTCCTACCTTAGCCTGCCGAGTAGCAAGCACTATAGGCATGCACCACCATGGCCAGCTAATATTTGCAATTTTAGTTTTTCTTTTACTATTTAATTCCACATTTTATTGTCTATTACCTTTATTACAGTAGCATTATACTAGTCTTACTATCTAATAAGGCTAACTCCATATCAACAATGTTTTTTGAGTCTTCTTGTCTATTCTCAGATGCTTTCAGTTGACCTTTGAAATGTTACTACACCCCAAAATACATATATTTGAATTGAATAAAATTTACATATTAATTTTGAAAGGATAACATTTCATGATGCTAAAGGTCCTCATTCAGGATCAGGGTATACATTCAGTTCATTCAAGTCTTGATTTATGTCTTTAGTATAATTTTGTCATGTATGTTTTATCATAATTATTGCTATTGTGAATAATATTTCTATTTAATATGCTATGTTATTCTATTCTATTGGTTATTGCTAGTATAAATAGAAACTAAATATTTTTATATCTTACCCTAAATCCATTCTTTTTTTAGTACTCTTAATTTATTAAATTAGTCTCTTTGGATTTCTAAGTTTATACTTAATTCTGCAAAAAGGAATAACTTTCATTTTCCAACATTTTCCCGTATTTGTATGCATTGTTTCATTTTTTTCTTTAGTGCATTATCTCTAAAACAATGTTGAATGAGAAAATTGATGTGGGTTTTCTGCCTTCTTTCTGATTTTAATAGAAATGGCATTCGCATTTTACTGTTTAGCTTGATGCTGGTTCTTAATTTGGTGTGTGGCAAGTAGTCATATTTTCTACTTCTTTTATTTAGAGGTCTTAAAAATTATAAAGGGATGGTGAATTTTACAAACCCCATTTTGTATACTATTGTAATCATAACGTTGATTTTCACACTCAATTTGTTAGTGTAATGAATTATCTGAAAAGAATGTGTAGCATTGAACTATCCTTAAATATCTAGAATGAACTCACATTGTTGCTCTTTTCATTTATTGTTAGATTAGATTGGTGGTATTTTATTTAAAATTTTCATCTATGTTGATATGAGAACATTTATAAGTTTCTGGTTTGTACTATTGGGTGTTGGGTTTTGTTAATCAGGCATTTATTTATTTATTTCTCCTTCCTTCCTTCCTTCTTTTCTTTTCTCTTTCTTTCTTTTCTTTCTTTCTTCTTTCTCTTTCTTTTTTCCTTCCTTCCTTCCTTCCTTCCTTCCTTCCTTCCTTCCTTCCTTTCTTTCTTTCTTTCTCTCTTCTTTCTCTTTCTTTTTTCCTTTCTTTCTTTCTTTTTTTCTTTCTTTCTTCTTTTTTGAGATGAAGTCTCACTCGCCCGGGCTGGAGTACAGTGGTGCTATCCTGGCTCACTGCAACCTCTGCCTCCCGGGGTTCTCCTGTCTCAGCCTCCCGAGTAGCTGGGATTACAGGCGTGAGCCATCATGCCCAGCTAATTTCGTATATTTAGTAGAGATGGGGTTTCATCATATTAGCCAGGCTGATCTGAAACTCCCGACCTCAGGTGATCTGGCCGCCTCGGTCTCCCAAAATGCTGGGATTACAGGTATGAGCCACCTCGCCAGGCCAAGTTAATCAGGTATTTCTAATTGTATAAAATGGAGATTAATGTATTTTCTTTGAGCCAGTGTACATTAAATAACATGAATTATCAGTTTTAAAGACTAGATACATCTGTAACACCACCTGGCCCTGTATACTTTTCTTAAAAGCATGGCTTTAGTTATCTTCTATGATTATTGGTTTGTTTAGGTTTTAATTCTTTTCTTAGGCTAATTTTTGTAATTTATATTTTGGAAATTTACCACTTTCCTCTAGATTTTCAATTTTATTACCACAGATTTTTCAACAGAAATGTAATCTCTCCTATATCTATGGTTAAATCTCTCATTTTAAACATGTATATTTTTCTTTCTTCCTTGTCTTAATCAGGTTTTTGTTGTTTTTTTTTTTTGAAACAATCTGCTTTTGTTTCAGATTGCTTTTCAAATAGAAGTGCGTTGTTGAAGCAGAAAAGGTGAGACACAGTCATAGAGAAGAGCAAGTACAGAGAAAGCCCCAATGGTGGGTTGCGGGAAAGCGGCCTCTCAGCACCATCTCACAGTTTGCCTATAATTAGTATTCCAGCGGTTGATAAAGTCATTGCTTTCTAGCCATTAGATTGTCAAAAGTAGCTTGGCACAGTGCTGGGAGGCAAAGAGATGTCAATTAATTTGACAAACCTAATAGATTGGAAGCTGCTGTCAGCTTCTTAGTGTTCAGAAAGATATGGAATCAATGTTTTTGACAATAGATTTAGTTATCCAAACTGAGTTCAGGTTCTGGGTAGTTACTGTATATCCCTGGCACATTGTGGGCACTTGACAAATAATTATTTGAATGAATGAATTTCTCCTGAGTGCTCTTCAACACCCAAAAACTATTTGAATGAATGAATATCTATTGCATGCTCTTAAACTCACTGAGTGTCACTATATTAGTCTGTTCTCACATTGCTATAAAGAAACATCTGAGACTGGGTAATTTATAAAGAAAAGAGGTTTCATTGGCTCATGGTTCTGCAGATGGCATAGGAAGCATAGTGGCTTCTGCTTTTGGGGAGGCCTCAGGAAGCTTTTACTCATGGCAGAGGCAAAGTGGGAGCAGGTGTCTTACATGGAAGAAGCAAGACCGGTCGGGAGATGCTGTACACTTTTATATAACCAGGCCTCATGAGAACTCACTCACTATCAAAACAGCACCAAGGGGATGGTGCTAAACTATTCATGAGAAACCACCTTCATGATCCAATTATCTCCCCATCATGCCCTACTTCCAACATTGGGGATTATAATTTGACATGAAATTTGAGCAAGGACACAGATCGAAAGCATATCATTCACCATCTGCATCTATAGAATGGCATGGTAATACCAACCACATGAAGTTTAAATAAAACAAGTGCCTGTGTATGAAAATGTTTTCTTAGTTATAAAACATGAAAATGTAAAACTCATGGCCTGACACTGTACTAGAATCACACCCTTGGTCTGATAAGTCATCTACTTATGTGTCACATACTGTGTTTGTTTCCTCGACCCCTCCTTAATAGTTCATCATTCATAATTATCATAAGTGATTTATCAAATATATTTCAGCAGCAGTGGATTATTCCTCACTGGGATATGGGGCAGCATATATGGTTTGCCTGGTTCATGGTAAAATGTGACCTCAGGGCTTTCTCAGGCCCTGAACTTCAACTCTGTGTATTTTTTTTAAATTAGTAATTAAAACAAACAAGATATCTGACCACAAAAACCATACACTTGACCTACTTTAACACATTCCACTCTCAATTGAGCTCTGAAAATGTCATCTGCTGAGATAATAAGGAAAATTATTATTACGAAATCTTTGAAATGTGATTTCTTCCCTAAGTTCAGATTTCCCTGTTTATATCTAATTTGACAAAGAAAAAAATTTACTATGGTTTCAAGCTATCCAAAAATTACTAGCAATTGGATGTTTAAAATGACTGAAACAAAATCAATATCTCCAAGTCAACAAATCATGCCCTGTCATATCAATAGTAAGCGTTGGATGATGCAGTCACTAAGCCAGGGCCTTCAAAAATCTTGGAGGATTTCTATGTGATTTTCTCTTGGCTGTCCCAATCAAAATCAGCCATTTGTATCAAATATTAGCAAATGCCAAAATGTGGCAGTTAAAAGAAATCCAATCTTACTTTTGAGATGTTAGACCTTAGCCAAGGCTCAGTTTATCCTTTAGCAAAAGCACTATTGTACTGAAGGTCATTTGGAGGTCAGCATTATTTTTCAAACAGAAACTCTTCACAGGCCGCTCTTAAGTTGGCAGCTGTCATTTTCCTCTCTTTTTTCTTTTCCTGTGACCTGGAAATCACAGGGCAGGCTATTGATGCTGAACCTTTATCAGGCTGCCCTAGAGTTAAAGCCGTGACTCATTCTTAAATTTGGAAAAAGAGAGCTCAATGATTAACAGAATCAGGGAGAAGGACTGTGGCAGAAGACCATAGCTGAGTTCCCAGATAATGTTGATTATTGACTTCCGAAGTTTGGAGTTTTGGAGTCAGCAAGCAAAGCTCCTAACCTTACATCACTCACATCCTCTGTCACCCCTGGGTAAGGATCAGCCTGGCCACCCAGGTCAGAGAGCATGGATCCCTTAGACAGAGGGGTGTGTTGTGCCCACTGTGGGATACCCTGGTCCTGGGCCTTCCAACTGGGAAGCATTCTCACCTCAACTCATGGGGAGCCTTCTAATTGCCCTATTCTTGAAGAAAATTCTCACTCAGGCACTTTAAATGGCTCTTGGAAGAACCATGACTCACTCACTGCAGGAGCTAGATTGTATTTTCATGAAAGGAGAGTTAGAAAATAACGCTTATATTCTATATATCATATTTGATGGGCAATCTTAATTGCATGGCTATTTAATTCTGAGAGTATTTCAGTGCAATATGTAAGACTCATACACTACAGGAATGTAAAATGTAGGCACTTTGCCAGCTTTCTCAGCCTGTGACCCCCAGAGGTGTAAACTTAATCATACCAAACAGAGGATACAATTATGAATACCTTTGACTAGAATTCTACTTTTACTAAAAAGGCGAACAGTTAGTGGTTTACATTATTTTATATACTTTAAAATACGTTATAAATTGTTATAAAATGAAAGGAGGAGACTTTTGTGATCATCAATGTTTCAAAAAGGCTATTTAGAATAAACAGTTACAAGTAAAACTTAAAAGTTGTGAACTGGCCTAGCAGGCAGTAGTTCTATGAACTAAACTAGCAGTTTTGCCTGAAAGGAAGAACAATGTCATCAATAATTTTGTGAGTCTCATTTAAAATAATTTAACATTTTTTGGAAAAAGCCATTAACAAAATCTACTTTATGCATGAGAAATCTAACACTTTAAAACTTATAAAACTTGTGAGTACTAAGATGTGTTTGTTCATACTTGCTACTTATGTTGCCAGTATTAGTGTAAAATGATAGTAATGGTGATAATTTGAAGGGTTTCAATTTATTCAAACTATCATTTATGTCATTTATGTAATTCATAAAATATTTTTAAAATAGTTATAATGATCATTTTTTAAAAGTGAGCATATGGCCCACAGTTATTAGACTTATAAATTGGATCAGAATTATATTATTTGATTCTAGGCTTGTGGGTTATCATAAAAAAAACTCATAAGCCCTTTAGAATAATCAGAACCACTGAGGGTTAGCAGTGCATGCAAAGGACTGGGAATTTTGTTAGAGACACTTGGTTACAATCCAAAAACCTAATGTTACAGTTGTATTGTTTGTACCACTGAATTATTTACATTTGAGCACTTTTTAGTCATGGGTTCAAATTCATTTACATGTCTTAGTACTAAAGCTATAGTACTTGTCATAAACACCTTCTCTAGCATTTAAATGTAAAACATGATATTTAGCACTTCTTGTGTGAATTATATAAATGGTAGAGAATTTGACTAAATTCAGGCTTTAAAAATTACTATTACTTTTTGCGTTAGTGCCTGTAGTATTAGCACAAACGTGTGCAATCATGTTTTAACAACGACCAGTTTTATAACTTTTTATATGTTAGATTGTTCAATCATAAGGCATATTTTGTCAGTGGCTTTTTTCTTATGAAATCCTTTACTATTAATGAACAAGGAAATTTTCATTAAATGATTGGGAAGAAAAGACATTATATTGAACTGTGTAATGCTGAAAAGTTTATGTCTTAAGCAGAATTGTTAGACCTGTTCCTGGCATTGAGCAATATCCACATTATCATCATTAACTGAAAAATAAAGACAAAACTATGCCATTGTGTCCACTATGTGAAAAATAAAATCTCGTAATATCATAGGCATGGAAGTTACTTATCATTTCACATTTAGTGCTTTGTTTGAAACTGACCCATGACCCATTTAAGACCAAAGTTCATGCAATTGGCAAGTAATTCTTGCATTATTATGTGGTTCTGACATGGGATGTGCACAAAAAAGGGATTCATAAAGTGTGTGGAATGAACAAATTCCCTCTGAGCTTTATAGAATTTCTAAAATTCAAATATGGAAAAGGAATGAGAGAAATAAATTATTAAAGGTAGCCAGTTTTATTCTCCCTCCTCCCAACCCCAAAATAATAGTCCTGAGATTTCTGGTTCTTTAATATTTTCATGCCTCTCAAAGTGAGTTTCATGGTCCAGGACCTGCACATTTACTAAACATGACAGAACTTTCAGCAGTGGGATACTGCTGCATTTCAGCTGTGTAATGTGTTAAATAGGACTTTATGTTTACACTTCAACCCTAACTATGATTTACCATATTTGGAGGCTGGTGTAAGGGGAGGAAAATAAATTAAGATTTGGAGTGTTTCCTGGAACATGCACATAGCCAAAACTACTTTCCCACACACCTGTGTGCCATGCACAGGCCAGGTAGATGAGGAGGAAAGTCCGACGCTTGACAACGTAAAGTTGAAAGGGAGGGTTACCCCAGGAACAAGAAAAGCCACTTAGCAGTTTAGAACTTCTATCTCCTGCCTTTATGAATAAAGCAGGAATTCCCTTCTCTCTTCAGCATCATTTTTCAAAGGGAAGAAGAGCTTCTTTTTTTTTTTTTATTGTACTTTAGATTCTGCGGTACATGTGCAAATCATGCAAGATTGTTGCATAGGTACATTCATGGCAAGGTGGTTTGCTGCCTCCATCCCCCATCACCTATATCTGACATTTCTCCCCATGTTATCCCTTCCCACCCTCTCTCCCACTGTTCCTCCCTAGCCCTCCACAACAGACCCCAGTGTGTGATGCTCCCCTCTCTGTGTCCACGTGTTCTCATTGTTCAACACCTGCCTATGAGTGAGAACATGCGGTATTTGATTTTCTGTTCTTGTGTCAGTTTGCTGAGAATGATGGTTTCCAGGTTCATCCATGTCCCTACAAAGGACACGAACTCATCATTTTTTATGGCTGCATAGTATTCCATGGTGTTTATGTGCCACATTTCTTTGTCCATTCTATCATCATTGATGGGCATTTGGGTTGCTTCCAAGTCTTTACTATTTTAAACAGTGCTGCGATGAACATATGTGTACAGGTATCTTTACAATAGAATGATTTATAGTCCTTCAGGTATGTACCCAGTACTGGGATTGCTGGGTCAAATGGAATTTCTATTTCTAGATCCTTGAGGAATCGCCACACTGTCTTCCACAATGGTTGAACTAATTTACACTCCCACCAACAGTGTAAAAATGTTCCTATTTCTCTACATCCTCTCCAGCATCTGTTGTCTACAGTTTTTTTAATGATCACCATTCTAACTGGCAAGAGATGGTATCTCAATGTGGTTTTGATTTGCATTTCTCTAATGACCAGTGATGATGAGCATTTTTTCATGTTTGTTGGCTTCATATATGTCTTCTTTTGTAAAGTGTCTGTTCATATCTTTCACCCACTTTTGGATGGGTTTGTTTGTTTTTTCTTATAAATCTGTTTTAGTTCTTTGTAGAGTCTGGATATTAGCCCTTTGTCAGATGGGTAGATTGCAAAAATTTTTTCCCATCCCGTTGGTTGCCAGTTCACTCTAATGATTGTTTCTTTTGCTGTACAGAAGCTCTGGAGTTTAATTAGATACCATTTGTCTATTTTGGCTTTTGTTGCCAATGCTTTCTCATATGGCTTCTGAGGGAAAAAATGAAAGAGTAGGGCTGCCCAGACAGTTATTCAAAGTTAGGAGTTTGTCACTGGGGTCAGCATGGCTAGGGGCACTATTTCAGGAATCCAAAGCCTTTGGCTTAATTCACAGCTCTCCTATTTAGTAGAAATCTTGGAGAAGTCTCCTGTTTTCTTAATTCACATTAAATTGGAACACAGCCACACCCATTTGTTTATATGTTGCTTCTGGCTGTTTTCATGATACAACTGTTGAGTTGAATAGTTGCAATGAAAACTGTTTGGCTGTGCTACAGTTTGAATGTGTTTGACTCCTCTAAATTTGTGGGTTGAAAGTCAAATCTCCAATGTAACAAAGTTGGGAGATGAAGCCTAATGGGAAATGTTTAGGTTAGAATAATGTCATTATAAAAAGGGCTTGCAGGAGATTTGCTCTTTTCTGCTCTTCTGCCATATGAAGAGCAGAGTTCCTCCCCTCCAGAGGATGCAGCCTTCAATGTGCCATCTTGGAAGGAGCAACCAGACCCTCACTAGACACCAGATACTGGTACCTTGTTCTTGGATTCCCAGCCTCCGGAACTGTGAGTAATAAATTTCTGTTCTTTATAAATTACTCAGTCTCAGGTATTACGTAATAACAGCGCATAATAAACTAAGTCAGCTTGCAAAAGAAAAAATATTTATAATCTGGTCTTTTATATAAAAAAAGCTTGCTGACCCCAGTCTAGACCAAATTTTAGGGTAGCAAACTGATTAAACTACTTGACACTAAGATGTGGATGACTAATCTCTCCCATAACCATCTCCAAGAATATTAACCTAGTAAAATGCTATTAAGACAAAATCAATTACAATTACATGAATAAAGTCTTGGTGGGTGACAGATACTTTTTAGTAGCTATCTTTCTCCAGGCCTACCAGGAAGTTCCTACGTTTTCAGCTGCATACATACTTCACTTAAGCCTATTTCTAGTTAGCTCAACACACTGTGCTTGCTTATTTCTCTGTTTACCCTGCTTGGGTTGTCCTTTGCATTCCTGCACCACTCCCTTGTACCTGGATAATTCCTACCTGTTTTTACAACTTAGCCCAAATATCATGTAAGATATTCCCCAGTGTAGGCTTTTTCAACACACCTCTTCCAACCCATCCCAATATTTTTTCTTGCTTAATCTCAATTCTAAATATCATAATGCATATTATTTATTTTACCAAAGTATCACACTATATTATAATTATCCATCTGTGCCTTGCCTCCATTGAATTATAAACTCTTTGAGAGCATAGACCATCTCTCTTTACCCTTACATTCCCTAGGATGGTACTTGGCATATGGTAGGTTAATAGTATGTAGCGAACCAATATTTATTCATCTCCGTGAGTCTAACCCCTCATCAGCAAAATTCTGGCTATTTCAATGGCAAGAATGTCTGTAAGCAGAGCATTTTCTCAGAAAATTTCCTTGAATACTGTGAAAAGAAAATGGGTAGATATCTATAATGGTATCCTTATCTGTTACAGCAAACTGACTTTCAGAGCACTGCTACTAGGTATTGAATTTCCAGATAATTTTTAGTGTGGAGAAAAGTCTTGAACAAGGTCATATGTTCAGAAAGTATAAATTGTAGTTTTTGTAAGCTCAGGTGTGCCAAATCATTGAAAATATGAGCAGTATTTTCTCAAGACTGAAATGTTTGTGAATAATTTTCCCATTATCAGTACTCAGCATTGAATCCAATAATATTAAACAACTCCTTCTTCTTTATTTAACTTTACTGGAAAACTTTACAGAATTACATATTATTCATGTAGGACTTTATCATGGAAGTAGCAAGCTGAGGACCCAAATAGGAAACACCATTAATACTATCAAGTTTTATAAAACGTGAGAGTCCCGACCTCTATTTTACAACCTCCCAGACTTGGCTTGAAGTTAAAGTCAACTTACCATGAATGCTGCTTCTGAAAAGAGCCTTGACCAGCACTCATTATTAAACATGAGAATGCATTCACACATACTGTCAGACGTCCTGCAATACTGGAGAACAATATGGCACAGGAAGGAACCTCCACTGCTAGGCAACGGAAGGACTTTTGAGTCTTCAGTTGATGCAGTGGAAATTTGTTGTTTGTTCTGCTCAATGTGCACCTTCTTTTCTTCGGTCACCCACCTCTTCCTCCCTCATAGTCCATGTGGTTTTGGTGGGCCTGACTCTACATTTACTCACTCTAGGCTTTAGGAGACATGCTCCAGACTGGGCTCATCTGCATTGCCATTCTACTGTCTGGTTCAAGGATAGCATATGACTCTCGGCCAGTTCTTTAATAATAAAATATACCTGGACTCGCCAAGGGCTCCCATGTTGACAGGGCCTGCCTGAGACTGATGTCTCTGCAGGAAAGAGTGCAGCTAAGAGATGGAGGGAGTCCTAGCAGCAGCATCTGAGTTATGCTAAATGGCTGAAAATTCCTTTGGACTTTTCAATTATCTTAATCAATAAACATATTTTTTAAATTAATTGAGTTAGGGTCTTTACTGGCTACAACCAAATAGTTCTTTCAACTCTAATCTATAAATAATACTGCAATGAAATTAAAAATTAACTGGAAAAGAGCTCTAAGAAAAGCTCAAAGAGTTCAAATAATAGAAAAGTAAAAGAAAATATAAAGAGAATTAGTATTAAATATCTCTAAAAATCTGTTGAAGGTAGCTTCAAAAATTACACAAATTTCCTTGGGAATAATTCAACTCAACTGGGAATAATACATCACATAGAATTATTGTATTTTTATTTTTTAGTTTTTAATTTCATAATTTTGAGTATAGCATAATATTTAAGTCACATTTGGGGCATTAATAGTTTGAATATTATAATTGATATTAAAGAATATTTTTTCTTTAATTATTTATTTTTAAAAGGATTCCTTCTTTAAAAATGTATTATGCAATATTTAATATAAATGAAACTATAATGGAAAAAATATAAAAATATAAAATAATGTAACAAATACTTGCAAACTTATTGGTCTGTATAAGAAATATATTATAGTAAGTAAAGTTAAAGTATGGTCAGATTTTTGACAATCTAACAGGTATGAAATGATATCTTGTTTTAATTTGCTTTGTAACATTTTTTTCAACTGATATGAGACACTGGTGTTTTCCCTTCTGTGAATCAAGGCAAGATAGTGTAGTGGTTAGGTGCTTGGGCTTCTGACTAAGTTTGAATTATAGCTTTAACACTTTCTAGAGGTTATGTAACTTGGGAAAATTATTTATTTTTTCTTATATAACTTCATATATTTGCTTTTAATTTATTCCTAAAGGCCATATTGTGGTTCTTGTGTTGCATCTTTTAATTTACTTTCATATTTTTTCCTGTTTTCCATGTAAATTATCATAACACTTGTGACATATACAGACAAACTATGAGAGTGAATATGAGAGTTACAAAAGCTAGTTGGATTTTTATGCAGCAGAAAAAAGTATTAGTTAAACTGAAGAACATCAGAGTCAAAGAGAAATTCTTTAAAGATCCAGAAAAAAGAATGATCCAGATTACCTTCAAATGAGCAGCAGTTTAAATGAGGACTGACTTCTCAACGGCAACAATGGAAGCCAATGTAAGTGTATCTTTAATAGACTGAAAGAAACTAACTGCCAAGAATTTAGTTTGTTTCTTGTCAACACTTATATATTTTATTTCTCTTTTTCTGTTCTTATCTTACTGTTTAGAACCAGGATATTACATATAACACGATATTAAAAACAACTGGTGATAGAGGACATCCTTGTCTCATTCATGATCTTAGAGGGAATGCTTTTAATGTTTTGCCAGCAAGAATAATGTTTCTTGTGGAACTTTTGTATATACATCCTTCATCAGATTAAGGTGTCTCCTTTCAATTTTCATTTTTCTATGAGTGTATCATAAAAGGGTACTGAATTCCAGTATCTATTGAAACGATTAAAATTATTTTCTCCTTTGTTAACACAGTAATGTTAAATTATCTTTTAGTCATGAAATGAACCTAAAACTTCTATCCTCTATTACCTTTTTTACATTTTGCTGGATTTAGTTGATCAATAGGTTTGCTTAGGATTTGCAAATCTTTGTACATGAGTGATTAAGTTTGGCCCATAATTTTTCATTCTTCCATTATCCTATCTGGACTTGGCAAGTAGAACACAGGATGATTTCATCTGCCTCTTCTGCCTCTCAGTGAGCACTCTACTGCAGTGCAAAACCCTAGCTTCAATCTTTAGTAATAAGAATTAAGTCAAACATCAGGTTCATACTATGTATGTCCATTTATGAGTGGACATGATGTTTAACTTAACTCTTATTACTAAAGATTGAAGTTAGTCAAAATATTCCTCTTGAATACTTTAACTCTGACTACACTATCCTCAATTTAAGTGCTATCGTTCTGGACTATCTTTTGTTCTGCGTTTTCTTATAATTTCAGATATGTTTGTTGAATATATCTGAAATATACATGAAACACATATAAAATATATTCCACAACTTTTTATTCTGATATATATGTGAAACATTTATTCATTTCTGTTATTATTCATTATTATTACCATTATATTATTCACAGTTTCTTTTTGTGTCTAAGACCTTTCCACAATGTATATAAAATACTACATAATAAAAATTAAAAATAAGGCCAGGTGCAGTGGCTCATGCCTGTAATTCCAGCACTTTGGGAGGCCAAGGCAGGCAGACCACTTGAGCTTAGGAGTTTGAAATGAGCCTGGGCAACATGGTGAAACCCTGTCTCTACGAAAAATACAAAAATTAGCTGGGCTTGGTGTCCTGTGTCTATAGTCCCAGGAACTTGGGAGGCTGAGGCAAGAAGATTGCTTGAGCCTGGGAGGCAAAGGTTGCAATGAGCTGAGATTGTGCTACTGCACTCCACCCCAGGAGACAGAGCAAGACCCTATCTCGAAAAACCAAAAAACAAAAACCCAATGGATAGGTTAAAATGGCAGCTTAGACATACTGGAAGGAGAGAATTAATGAACTGAAAGGCAAATCAGAAGACATTCTCTCAAATGTGGCATAGAGAAATGAATAGATGGAAAATAAAACAGAGCAGTTAAAATATATGGAAAAGTGAATGAGAAAGTATAGTTTACATCTAAAGAGAGTTCCAGAAGGTGAGATTAGATAGAATGTAGAGAGGCAATTTTAAGAGTAATGCTTCACCCAGTCACTCTAATCCTAGCAATCACCTCCTCCCTTTGATGGAATGCCAGGTCCTTCTATTGACCAAACTCACCCAGAAAAGAGGCCACAGGCACCCTGGTAAAGCCATCTGCATAGATCATCATCTTGGGCATAGTTCAGGGAGGAGAAGGATGGAGAGCGTATTTGGGGAGGAGAGGGAAATAAAATGTATTTGGTACACTATTTTCTTCTACAAGTTTTGAAGCATTTTTTTCCCCATTTAAAATTTTATTCTAGCAATTGACTTTTTGTCTGCAGGACAAGTAGAGTTTAATATTCAGAATGCATAAACACTGATACAGTGTGGACACAATCAACTGGGAACACTAGTCATGCCCCACTAGTCATAACTGATGCTGCCTATCAGCATCAGGTGAGACCACACCTGGGCATACTGGCTGAATATTACATCTCAAAAGAGGTAGATCTTTGAGATCCATCTCTTTTGAGATGTAATATTCAGCCAGTATGTGGGACAGGCTTTGTGGGACATGAGACATATATAATATAGAGGTCCTTTTTAAGAAAAATAAATACATACATTATGTATAAAAGGAATTTTTTTAAAGAGTTAGAAACATCACAACAAAGTAAAACATTTTAAAATCAAAGTAAAATTTCACAAAATCCAAATAAATAGCATAATATTTCTATTAACTGCCCAATCCACTTATATTTCTTTTCCTACATTTTTAGCTTCATGTTCTTCAATAAACTGCTTCAGATGTCATAAACTTGTGCTTTAAGGAGTCATCATAAATTTTGGGGGCTCTTAATAAATTCCTCCAGTCTGAACACCCATTTGATATGAGCAAACTTGTCTGATGTCTTGTTAAAAGAGATTACGAACAATGAAAGCATCCTCTACTCTTGCAACAATCCAGACTGGATTTCATAGTCATTTGACCATTTAAAAGTTGTTCTGCACATGTACCCCAGAGCTTACAGTAGAAAAAAAAGTTGCTTTTCAAAATATTTTTCTGGGAAGCTTTTTTGTCCATTGTATGATTTCTTTGATTCTCTATAAATCTTAGTAGGCTCAATCACAATTTAGGAACTTTTAAAAATAAACTCTCTTTCCTTAAATGCTGTTGAGTGAAATTATTATCTAACTGTACAGGAAAAAATGAAAGATCATGGTGTTTGTCCAAGTCAACAAATTTATCAAAATGAAACTGCTTTAGACATTCATGTATGTTCTATTGATCAAATATATTGTATTTTTCTTCATCTTCCTTTTCATCTTGATTTCCTGTTTAGAAGGGAACTAATTCACATAATTTTCTTTATTTTTTCTATTGTCATTTTTATCATCTATATTTTCTTGCCTATTTTAATTAATTCCTTGTCTTCATGTTATTGACCATTAGAGTTTTTGATTATCATTGTTCTATATAAAGTTGTTTTTGACATTTCAGACTTTCCCCTGTATTCTTTATTTAGATTTACATTTTTGTCATTCCTTAGACTAATTCTTCCTCATGATACTTTAATATTGGTATAATCAACAATTATGAAAAACTGTAAAATTTTCCAAATTTAAGGTATCCCTAAATCAGTGAGATGCATATCATCAAATTACCCATACTAATACTATATACATAATTATACTAAAGAATATGCTGGGAAATTTGTCACTGAAATACTTGTTTATTTAGGCCATTTCACTGCATTGGTGGCAATTCTGTGTGCTGTTTTGTCTGGAACCATCAGATTGTCAATGCAAAGTGCATTAGATACACTAAATATGTGATTCATTATATTTTATTATATAATCATTTAAAATATAATTGTAAACACTGCATTATTTCATCATTTCTGACAGAAGAGAACTTACATTTTGTAACATTTTAGGTTTTTTCACAGATTAGCTTTTGGCTTCATACATTTCCCACCTTGTCACCGCTCTACTGTTTACATATTTCTGGAGCTAGGGCCTATAGGACACGTTATAAGATACAACCTCTAATTTGCACCTACATGTCATGGCTCCAGGTAGGTCAGCATAGTACCAGTAGAAATATTTCTGGAAGTCATTCTTTCAATAACTTTGCAAACACAGAGTGACTATAAACCACATTAAAAAGGCTGGGCACCATGGCTCACGCCTCCAGCACTTTGGTCAAGACCAGCCTGACCAACATGGAGAAACCCCCGTCTATACTAAAAATACAAAAAATTAGGTGGACGTGGTGGCCCATGCCTGTAATCCCAGCTATTTGGGAGGCTGAGGTGGGAAAATTGCTTGAACCAGGGAGGCAGAGGTTGCGGTGAGCTGAGATTGCGCCATTGCACTCCAGCCTGGGCAGCAAGAACAAAACTCCATCTGAAAAAATAAATAAATAAATAAAATAAAATAAAATAAAAATATCCAACTAAACTCAAATGCAGTGAATCTCCAAATCAACTTTTCTTTAGCCATATCTAAAAAATGCTCACAGTGACTCCAGTGACAAAGAAAAATGTGGAGGAGTAGTTAGAATAGAAAAAGATGGTGATCTTAATTAATGTATTGAAAATATTTAACTTTTCAAATTTTTAAAAATATGACCATGTGAACCCAAGGCTCCCCTGAAGACCTAGAAGAGACTCATGAAACTGAAAGGCTCTATATTTCAGCCTATGGCCCTCATGGGAAGTGGAGGTCCAATTTGATTATTTTTCCTATGAAAAACCAATTGTCTCAGTACATCCATTGGAAAGTCAACTTTTTCTTCTTTTGATTTGCAGTGACAGCTGCCATATATTGCATTTCCACATAATTGGGAACCCACAGTCATATGTATGCACTGCACATACTCACCACTCTGGCTTTCCCTTATAGTTGGTTCCTTTTAAAAATTTCCTGATTTTTTTTTTTAATTGATGTCCTTGAGCTGTAAAACTTCCTGGTCTTTTAGTGATTTCTGTTTCTTTCTATAAGCCTGATAACACAAGAAGATTATGTTTTATGCTGGATCTAGTTGTTTTACAGGAAGAAGGCCTTCCAGAATACCTAATATACCATACTGTCAGAAGCACATACTTCTCTCTTTGCAGTTTTAAATTTTAGGTATTATATTTCTTATTTTGAGAATGCCTGGTCATTTCTGATGGTCTCTTGTTTTTAGTTCTATTTTTGAAATATTTTTTTCATTTTCTAAATTTATTAAATATGCATGTCTTAGACAGTAGAGAGAGTTGTTCCAACATCTGAAGTTTTTGTGAGTCTGATTATGGTTATCCTGTTTTTACTGACCCAATGCATTCTGCTGTCTCATAGTATTAGTGATTTTTGATTGTAAACACAATGTTCTGTGAATCTTGATCTGTCATAGTTCTTTGAAGCCTGACTTAAAGAAATTGTTTTTGTTTTTGTTTTTATGGTCCATCCTAGAGGTGATTTGAATTTGGTTTTGCCAGGTGGGTGGGAACACTTCCAACCCAGAACCACTTTAAAATTGATTCTTAGGTTGATATTTTTCAAATCAAACAGAAACATGAATCTGTATCAAAAACTCCTGAAAGCCAGATTGTGGTTTCACATTTCAGTGAGAGAATTTCTGATTTTTTTTTCTAGTTTACCTTTCATTGAGGGCTGAGCTATTTGGGAATGGTTAATAGCTTTAATCTATGGATTACCTGGGACAGTACTTTGCATACTAACTCATAATCCATCACGGACAGATACTTTTGTAAAACTACAGTCAATATAAGGAAATGGAATGCTGCTTGGATACTACTGCACTATATAATAACTGTGAAAGTTTTTAAACAGTCTCAATTTCTGTACATATCTCAACATGTACCGGTAACAGTTTGGAGATCAATCTGCATACCACACTTTGAGTAGCAATAGCCTAACACTCTTCCTGCCTTGAGCAGGCCCTAAGCTTTATCTCCGTTCCCAACCCCACATGGCCATCACAATGGAAACTCAAATATTACTGAAGTAGGCAAATGTCTCAGAGTCCTGGAAGGATTCGTACTCCATTCTTTATCTCTGTATTCCTGCTGTTATTTCATTTGACCTCTAAGGATTTATCTTTATTTCTCACTTATTCATCAGTGTGTTAAAAGGAGTTTCCTCCATGATCCAACACTCCCTCTCTTAACTGAAATGTATACACATGTTCAGCAAAAGACATGTGCAAGAATATTTTTAACTTCATATTTACAGTTGCCCAAAACTGAAAATAGACAAAATTTCCAATAATAGATAAGAAAATTGTGATTTCCTCCCCCATATACTCTACAGGATACAATTTAACACACTTTTGCTACATATAGAAACTTGAATAATTCTCACACCATGATTTTGAGCCAAAGAATCCAGATATAAAATCACATATATTGTATAATTCCACTTATATAAAGTTTGCAAACAGGTAAAAATAGCCATCCTGAAGACATGTTATGTTTCTGCTTGAAACTTTCTCCATGGCTTGAGGAATACAATTGCTCACTCAAAGTGGTCACGGAGACTTCTGTCTACATTGTTTGGATGCTGCTTACATGAGGCGTTCCACTTATGACAATGCATTGCACACTACCCGTATGATTTGTTCATGGCTTTGTGCCTATTACTATACGTCATTAAAAAGTTTACTTTATAAAAAGTATTTTTGAATCATTTATCTAACAGCAACAATTACCAAGCTGCAAAAAGCCTGAATGTTGTGCATCCTCTTCAATACATCGCTCTCCCTTTATCCCTATGCCCAGTCATTCTGTTACTCAGTCCTGTAGTTCTGGCTCCTGAATACATCTCAGTTCCATTCTCTTCTCCCTATCCCCTTTGCAGACCATCACCTTTCACCTGAGCTACTTGCACTACATCCTAATTCTCTCCCTGTCTCTACTTTTCATTGCTCTCCAATCTACTCTCCCCTTTATAACGAAGATGATCTTCCAAATGTACAAATAGAACCATAGTATGTCTCTGCTTAAAATCCCTTCCATGCCTCACCATTGTATTCAAGAATAAGAAAAAAAGAAAAGAAAATCCTCACTGTGGCAGACAAGGCCCTGTCCAGTCTGGCCACTGTCCATGCTAGTGCCTAGTGAATGTACTTGGTATACTGTAATACTGTGCTGTAGACATTTACATTAAAACATTGTGTTGGATATTACTTAAACCCTGGAGAAAAAGTATTTGAAATTTTTTCCTCAACTTATTCTGGCATTCTTCAACACTCTAATAATTCATTCAGATCATATTACTTCCTGACCCAAGTCTCCCCATCACATTAGTGTGATCTAGCCTCTGCCTGCTTCTCTGACCTCATCTCATATCCATATCACTCTTACCTTTTCTTTCATTTTACTTATTTTATAATGATGATTATTTTTTAGAGACAGGGTCTTACTCTGTTGCCTAGGCGGGAGTATGGTGATGCAATCGTAGTTCACTGCAGCCTTGAACTCCTGGGCTCAGGCAGTCCTCCTACTTCAGCCTCCCAAGTAGCTGGGACTGTAGGCATGCAGCCCCATGCTGTGCTAATTTTAAAATCTTTTGTAGAAATAGGGTCTCGCTATGTTTCTCAGGCTGGACTCAGACTCCTGGACTCAAGTGCTCCTCCTGTCTCAGCCTCCCAAAGTGCTGGGATTACAAGCATGAGCCACTGTGCCCAGCCTCACTCTTCCCTTTTCTTGCTACATTTCCTAAGCTTTGACCATCCCAAGCATAGTCTAGTCCTGCTTTAGGGCCTTTATATTATCTGATCTCTCCAGCTGGACTGCTCTTTCCCCCACGTGTTAACATGATGTACTCTTCCATATTAATGAAGTATTAGCTCCAATTTCACTCTTTCAGAGAAGATTTCCTTGACTCCCCAATCTCCAGTAGCCTCCCTGCCCTAGACAGTCACTACCACATCATCTAGTTTTATTTCTTCATAGCATTTACCATTGTCAGAAATTATCCTTGTTTATTGTATGAGTTTACTGTCTGTCCCCAACATTAAATTGTAAATGCCAAAAGAGTGACCACTGTGTTCGTTTTTATCACAGTCCACTGCATCCAGCACTTTGGCACGTAGGAGGTGTTTGATAAATATTGATTGAATATGTTGGTGACTGGCCATTCATTCACCTTTTCAATGCAGAACAGTGCTGTCTAATAGGACTTTCTGTAGTAATGGGATAATCTGTACGTTTGCACTATCTAGTACAGTGCAGACATACAGATTATCCCATTACTAGCCACATGTAACTACTGGATACTGGAAATGTGGTTAGTGTGACTGAAGTACTTACTTTTTAATTTAATTAAATTTGAATTTAAATAGCTACCCGGGGCTAGGACTACCATATTGGATAGTGCTGCCCTAGAGGGCATACTTTAGCATGAGGGATCAGGAAAGGTCTCTCAGATGCAAAAATGTGTGAGAGAAGACTTGGAGCATGAGCTGCTACAGCCAAGTAAGAAGTGAGGTAAGGGAGAGGAAGATGGAAGATGTGTGGCTAGGCTACAGGAAATAGGTTCCAGAGAGAAGTAAGGGCATGTGCAAATCCCAGGAAGTGGAGAAGCTTTAAAAAAGAGACTTTTAGTGTTGAGGAATCAGATTCTGTTTCAGAAGTCTTACAATATAATGACTTTGTATTGACCCATAGTTTATCTCATCACAGTATTTTAATTTGGGGTGGCAATTGGTAACAAGTTCTGGCAGGACATGTGTATCAGAGCCAACCTTCTAATATCCCACCTTTATCAGTGAAATTTCATTTGCAAAAGGCTTAGCTAATCTTTAGGGTCTGACTTTTTTTGCTTTTGCTTAGGAGCATCAATTTTATCATACGGTATGAGTAAACCATACCGTACCATGTCTTATGAGTAATAGATTTTATAAGTTTATTAGCTGCTATTGGCTTTGCTCTTATGTGGCCTTTTATTACCATTTTCGAGTCTAGTGAGTCAACTGATTTCAGTTTGTTCACCATGTTCGTATTTATATTTACATATTTTTTATTTTATAAACTCTCTGATTTTACATGGTAAATAAGAATAGTGACTCACTTTCCCACATATACCAAAATATTTAATATTTCATCTTAAAAAATATCAATGAAAGACAATGAATTCTTGCAAACTTAAAATATAATTTAATGTCTTTTTTGCATTTCATTTGGATAAAGCACCTCCCAATAATTTCAGTTATGTATCTGATATATATGTATATAAATACATGTATATATATAGAGAGATATAGCAGATACATATATACACACACACAGCAGATACATATATACACATACACACATATATATCATATATATAAATTCATATATATATGAATTTAATTCCCATTGTGTTATGATTATTCAAATACTGGGCAATAATTTCCACTTATCAAGAAGAAGTGGATTTATCTCCTAAGAATATTTAGTTTAATTCTTTTGGTAGACTAACTACTATTTCAAAGCTCTCTTAATTAAAAATAAGTCTCATCCCATCTTAAACTCCCTTTCCCACAAGCCCTATTGATTTTCACCCAGCATCACCTTTTATTTTTTGCAGATGTTTTTGATGTAAACCAATTTTTCTTGAAAAGCACTTCTCTATTTTTCCATGAGTTCAGAAGGTTTTGGATTTTGTAAGCCAGATATTCTTGGAGATACTTATTATGGCTCACTAAATAGAAATGAGGTATAGGGTTAGCACACAAATTGGGAAACAGGAAGTTTTGCTATCTAACCTGGGTTTCCACCTTATTGTGTGATTTCAAGTAAGTTGCTCACTAAGAAGATGCTACTTTCAGTTCAATGGATTATATATGACTCATGTATTTTTCTGATTTTGATTTTTCTAAAAGTTATTTAAAAGTTTTTAATGATGACTAGTTGAACTGGCCTCAACCAAAAAAGTGTCAGATTAAACAAATATGAACTTGAGCCTCCATAAGGTATTCATGTTAGTCCTAAGGACTGAAGAGTGGAGTGTACCAACATCTACTCCCCTCTTGACCAGCTCAACACCAGTCAGGACATTATTTAAACAGTCTTTGTGCCCGTTACTGAACAACTGCAAGGCTGTAGCCAGAAATGTGAGCTTACTTCATGGCTAAGAGTATAAAAGTTATTCAAATGCAATAGCAAAGCAGTGTGATAAAAACTAAGGAAGCACAATAAAGGGGAAGATTGAAAAAGAAAGTCACATAAATTGAATGTTAAGAAAGCCATGTCGAGAGATATGAGAAAGAATATTTCTTTGAGAGTGCACTACCCAATGGGAGGGGCCCTCCTGGGAATTGAGGACCTTATATGAATTAAGTTCCAATCATATCCTGGACCAAGTGTCAGCGCTTACTAAAGATGGTTTATTTAAGCAGCGACATTAGCATCAAGCATAGCCAGATTTGATCCCAAGCTCCTTTAACTTCTGTGAATCTCAACTTTCTCCTCTTTAAAAATGAAGATAATTATACCTACTTTGCAGCCTAATGTAAGAATGAAATGAGGTGTTCTGACACTGAATAAAGAATAATTATCCTCTCATCCCTCTAGCAACACCAACATGCATTCTTTAGAGGCAGTTTGCAGTGGTTAAAGTACCAGAATCAGACTGCCTGGGTTCAAGTCACAGCTCTCACTTATTAGCTGTGTGACCTTGGACAAATTACTTAACCTCGCTGTGCTTGTTTCATCGTAATAAAATGAAGATATTAATGGTACTTTTCCCATAGTATTGTTATGAAGATTAAAGGAGTTAGTATGCATAGTACTTAGGACGGTGCTCAGTACATAGTAAGTAAACATTTTTAAAGTGTGAACCAAAAACATTAGTTTTTGATTCTTTCTACAAGTGATTAATTTTGTCTTTGGCTATATTCACACGACTGGACAGGAAGGCGGTAACAGTCTTGTTAGCTGTGAGCGAGTATCTCCTAATTCCGTATGGGTCAACACCACCTGCTCTAGCTAGACCTGTAGACTGGAGCAGGGCAGTGCAGGACGAGAGCCTTTGAAGCCAGACAATCTGCCCTCCATCCAGCCTTTGTCACTGACTTTGGGCCAATTATCAACATTTCTGAGTGCTTCCTTGTGAAATGGGGTATTTTTTGCCCGTTCAGTTGGTGTTAGGATTAAAGAGGTAGAGTACCTATAGCCCCGTAGTCTGCGCCCAGCACAGAGCTACAGTGTAGCAATTGTTACTACATCATATATATACACAAACACGTATGTATACATTGTATATTATATATATATATATATATATATATATATATATATATATATATATATATATATGCAGTTAGGCCCCTGGGGATTTTGAAGTAAGGGAAACAAGAAGCCAGCTAGAGATGGACCCTTTCTACCTGTCATTCGGTCTCGGTAAGAGAAAGGAAAACAATTTCTTTCTTTTGCAATGAAGTGATTGCAGAGGTCTCCCCCTGGACCCTGATTTTCACCGCCCCTCACCCCACAAATGCAAGCAAAGGTACCATCCCTTCCAATTTTATAATCTACTCATTTCTGTACGTGCGGGTTTATCTGGCTTGGTGGCAAGCCAAGGGTGGGTGGGGAGAGGCATTAAAACCTGGCAACCCCGCTCCCCCATCTCCGGATGCCGCAGGGCTCCTGCCAGCCGTCTTCGGTTAAAAACGTGCTTATGGATTATTTCACTTCCCTGCAGTTCATGTGCAGCCGCTCATTACCACCCGCTTCAATCACCGCTGCCAGCATCTCCCCTGAACGTTTTTCCCTCCCCCGATTTCAGGGCCATTGGTCATAACCGACATTTAAAGGAAATAAACACTGATTAAAAAAATTACGACACCCATCTCCGCCTACAGAGTCCAGAAGCAATGAATAACAGAGCAGTCCGGCGAAGAGCGCCTGTAGGATCTCAGCTCCGCTAGCCCTGCCGGCCTCACAATTCCCTACAACCGAGCAGCACAAATCACCATTTCCAGGCACCACTCGAGGCTGCCAATTCCACTTTCGCTTAATCTCATTTTAAAATCCGCTACAGATGAGGCTCTGTCGCTGCTGCGAGGGGCCGGGCGGGGGCGGCGGGAGGGACAGGGGGCCTGGGTGGGAAGTGAGCGCGAGAGCCCCCGGCGGAACCGCGGGCGGAATCCCAGAACGCGTACGGGCCGCCCGGGCTGCCAGGCTGCGAGCCCCGAGGGGCGCGGGACGCAGCCGGCGCAGACAAAGAAGCCGGCGCCAGAGGCCGTCCCCGCCGCCCCTCTCCTTCCCTCGCGCATCCTCCCAGGAAAAACCGAGCGCCCTGACGGCCAAAGGGGCTGGCTTTCCCTTTCGGACAGCTGGGCGGGAGGTGCCCTCTCCCGGGCTTTGACGCCTCTCGCAGGAGAGTCGCGGGCTCCGCGGTCCTCGACAGCGCCCCCCGTCCCGCTCTCCCGGGTGGGAACTGGGCGCGGGCCGGGGACTCCGGGGACTCGTGCGTCCCTCGCCGCGCGAGGTGCGGCCGAGCCAGCCCGAGAGGGCGGGGGCCGGGCGGGGCGGCGCGCGGGGGCGGGGGAGCGGCCGGGACACGTGTGGCGGCGGCGGGGGGGACGCGGCGCCCGGGGCTTTAAGAAGGTGTGGAGCGGGGCGGGCGCTTTCCCAGGCCTGGCCGAGGGGCGTCGCGCAGAGGCGGCGGCGGCGCACGGAGGCTGCGGACGACGCGCTCTCGGCGCCCGCAGCCCCGGCCCCGCGCTCCTGCAGCCCAAAGTAACTTTGGGAGCCGCCGTTTCCCGCGGAACTTCACGGTGGGGGGCGGCTCCCGAGCCCGCTCGGCTCCGCTCCCCCGCCTTCTCGCCATCCCTCCGCGTGGCTCCTCCGTCCCGGCGTCTCCAAAACTGGATGAGCCAGCGGCGCGCGGGGAGCGCGGCGGCGGCGGCATGGAGCGCAGTGGCTGGGCCCCGCGGACTTTCCTCCTGGTGCTGTTGCTGGGGACGACGCTGAGGGCGCGCGCGGCGGCGGGCTATTACCCCCGCTTTTCGCCCTTCTTTTTCCTGTGCACCCACCACGGGGAGCTGGAAGGGGATGGGGAGCAGGGCGAGGTGCTCATTTTTCTGCACATTGCGGGCAACCCCACATACTACGTTCCGGGACAAGAATACCATGGTAGGTACCGCAGCACCTCCGCGCTCACCGCCGCCGGGTGCGCCCGCCAGCGCACCTTTATCCCTTTCCTTCTTCCAAGGGGCCCTGTAAACAAGAACCATGACAACCCTGGCCCCAGCGTTGCGCTCGGTCCAGGAAGCGAGAACAAAGTTAGTGGAGAATGGAGTCGCGAGTTGGGAATTCATTCTCCATGTCTCCACTCCCCGAACGCGTCTCCTCATATTGAGCTGGTGCTTGTGCTAAACGCCTGAGAATTCTTGGGGGCCAGTGTCATTTCCCCTCACTCCCCGTACTTGCCACAGGCACTTTAATTGAACCTGCGCATTTTCTTTCTTTAATCCTAGGACTTGGATTTCAGACCTTTGTCCTGCTCCCAGTCCCCCCAGATGGGTCCCCGAGGGCGTTGGGGCTGTCGATGGGCTTTGCGGGCAGGTGGTGACAGATGGAAGCCCCAGGTCTGTGGCTGCCCCGCACCGCTCGCCTGCAAAGTTCACGCTGCCCACCAGCCAGGAGTCCCTGCCATTTTAGCCAGTGTCAAACAGCCCTCCTGAAGGGGAGCCGCTGCTTCTAGCTCCCTCTTCTTTCGAAGGTGTGATTGATTTAGTGTGTCAGTAATTGATGATTTTTCTGATTCCTGTGTTACTTTTACCATGGTGCTTCTTGTTAGAATTATCTTTGTGATGTTTATTAATGACTTTGTGTTTTATCTGCACAGCTCTAATTTCTAGGTAGAGGCTGGAAGCCCTTATAATTTAAAGGTATATTTTTAAAAGGGATCATTATGCAGCCCTACATCAAAAATAAACATTATAGCAGAAATAAAATTCAGCTCCAATAAATATAATTTTATGTAGTACATGCATGTTTAATATTTTAAGCTAGTACATCGAGTATGTGGAAAAATAAAAATGTCTCGTTTCTGTAATTCCGCTGGGACTTCTGAACATTTCGCTTCTATGGGGCTTTTGCATAGTGACAGGCACTATATAATTAGAATTTCAACCCCAAAATTTTTATTCCCAACCAAATAGAAACTATTGTCCAGTAGGCTCATGTTATACTTCCTAATAGGCTAACAATTATTGGCATGGCAGGAGATAATCTATGGGGTGCTGGCACTTAAGATAGACAAGCATTTAAAAATTAGAAGAATCCTTATGAGTTTTCTATCTTTTAAAAATACCTTGATATCTATTCTAAAATATTTAACCTAAATAAATGTCTCCTAGAGGATTTTAACAGTGCTTTTACAACTTCCTTCTGGCAGCTCTGTCTGTAAAGTAGGAGTTTAATTTGGTGGAATTTTAGAAATAATTTTGGAAAATTAATGTTCTGTTCTGTAACTAGTTCCTTTTTAGATGAGAGTGCTTACTATCTCCTCTTTACAAGAACAATCTAGTGCTTTTCTGAGGTCATGAGAAACTTTAAGTGGAAGGAGCAGCCACTGTGATGGTAACCAGACCTAACCCATAGCCTGAGTGACTGAGCCTGCTGCTAGGTGCGACTCTTAGAGTAAGTTCTTGCCCGGTATTAGCTCTCAGTGAGAATGGTGGGTAAGTCAGCGAGACTGGTTCAAAGGTATGACTGTCAGGTGATGTTGGAAGACCATGTGATGATACAAAACTTTATTATTATTTTTTTTGTTTTCCACATCCTTTGGAAGGTCTCGATATAGAAAACTTAACCAAAAACACCAAAATGCCATATATCCTCTGGCCTTGCTGTAAAGTTAACAAATGCAAGTCACCTTAAGACTGACCATAATCACATCTCTAAGTCTGAAAAGGAAATGATGACATAGAATAAGAATAAAGTGTGTAAATACTCCAAGTTGGCCATTGCGGGGAGAATCTCAATTTCCACCTCTTTTCTACCACCAGAAAAGGTAGAGAAATTGTATTATGTAAGTTATAAAAGGTCAGATTATTACAAGCTCTGAGAATTGCATCAGACTTTAAATTTCTGTTACCTATTTTATTAAACATTTAGATTTTGGAACTAGCTGTAGCTATAGGCCTTCAAATAAGAATTTTTTGTTTTTTCTAAAATGTTCTACAGGTAGAAGACATGTTTACAAATGAAGTGATGCTTATGTATGTCTCTTTTCCTTTTGGACTTTTGAAAATTAATTTTAAAAATTCAGACACACACACACATATAAAGAGAGAGAGAAAGAGAGAGAGAGCATCTGTCAGACTTGAACTGCCAATAGAAGAACTTAATCTCATGTACTTTTGTGGTTGGCCCATTTTGATATATGACCAAAATAAAAGGTCTTTTGGCCAAAAAGTCTTCTTAAACTTATAAGAAATCTGTAAAATGTTAGCTTGAGACTTTATTTCTAACCTTCTGGATCTTTAAAGTGTAACAGTCATATCAGGAAAAATCAGTCACATTTATGATTTACATTGAAGTCATCATTTGAATGAACTGTTGTTTGGGTATAGAGCTGACAGTTGTGACTTTTTTTTTTAACCTAAAATAATGCATTGAGATAAAGGTGGTATACACAATAGCACCCAACATAGAACATTTCTGTAGATCAGTCAGGTGCCCTCTGAGACTGGGGTGTGTGGCAGAGCTCAGAATGTAAGATGAGGAGGCAATTGGCAGTCTAGAATAAAAGTGGCTCACAATTATAGGTCCCTGTATATGTCATATTTAAATATATCTATGGAACATCTTTAACAAAAATAAATATATAGTTCTAAAAAATCTGGAGCTTTTGAGTCTAACAGAATTGTCACAGATTTTTACATTAAGTAGTATATCCATCTATTTTCAGTACTGGCAACTCTATAAACAGTGCATGGTTACATCTGGTGTGTTCTCATCTCTCAATTAAATGTCATTTGGTATCTCTCATCTTACTATATCTTTTAAATTTGGTTGTATATGACTCTTTTGAAATGGTATTATTAGTCACAATGAACCATCCCACAACGTAGAAGCTGGCAAAAAGAGGTCTCATAAACGTCATGTTGAATTAGAAAGGTCTCAGTGTCAGAACATTTTTTTTTTTCTAGAATTTGCTTTTCTTTTGCCCAAATCCTAAGACATGGTCAATTTCCCCAATGTGCATTCCAGGCTCCAAACCTGGATTTTTTTTTTTTTTTTGATAGAAAGTTGCAAATGATGGGGAAATAGGAAACAAGCACCTACATGGTTTAGTCAGGTAGCCATTTCTCTTTTCCAGCCATGCCCCACGATTCATACTGCACCTTCTCCTAGGGACAAAGACAGTATTGTGAAAAGTATGATGGTTGGGTTGAAGTCTGCGTCTTTCCTCACCCATGATCATTGCTTTTCCTTTCCCCCAGCCATCAGGTATCTACCATCCAGTTTGGTTTGTCACTCCTCCCTTTTCCTCTCAATCAATTTATGGTGAATGTGACTTGTCAGTATTACACTCTCCCACATTTTTGCTTACAGTTGTAGAAAGATGTCTTTCCCCTTTTTGCTTCAAGTAACTTTAGCATCACTGAACGGCCAGATAATAATCAATTTGGGGATAGAAAGACTTAGATGCCCCTGAAATCATGTTAGCAAGGAACTACCCACTTACAAGGTTGGCTTTACTCAGTCACCATCAAAAAGGAGAGGTTAGCCATTAGAAAAAAACATTGTACCTGAAAGTCAAGAATAAGTAAATGAGTATGTCCAAAATACTTGAGCTGTGGTGAGACAATGCACCTGAATTTCTGAATGGACTAGAATTCCTGTTATTACAGTAGCAAAAGAATGGGGAAGTGTTCCATTAACAATGAGAAGTGTGCTCTAAAGTATCAACTGAGAGAAAAAAAATGTGGCCTTGAGTAGAATTGAACTGGTGATATGGCATTACGTTTTAAAAGGAGGATTTTACTGTATTTTGTAAATCCAGTGTCACTATTGGTAATTTTTTTATGATGTATATCCACTCCGTTTTTAATTATATTGTGGAAAAGACAGGAAAATCAATGTCCCATTGCCAAAACTAAACATTTACCTCAAAGAAAGGTATAATCAGGATAGAGTATTGAGGGCACTTTATTTTGACAATTTCCAATATTACTGTTAAAGACACATGTGTTCTGAAATCACCTGGTTGCTATTTAAAACTTATTATTCAAAGGAAGTACAATTTAATGACCTTACAAATACCAGATGATGTCTCTGTCAGACATAGTTTTTGGAAATATATTCCAGATTTAATTCCTTTCAAAGGAATGATTTTATTATTTGAAGTAAAATAATTTGCCATTACTAAAGTAATTGCGTTGTTGATCAGGTGTTTGGTTATTTATCCTTCATATGTCTCAGATTCTGGAATTAGTGCATTTAAACTTTCAGAATCACTTGTCAAATGCAATTTATAAGTGAACCGAAGGTGTGTCCTGCTGATATAGGACTATGAAAATTGGGCATTTTAAAGCATTTTGCTCTACTTGTCACATACTCATCTTACTCTCTTCAGTTTATACATATTTTACTGATACGGTTCAGATTGTTTCTTAAATTGTAAATCTTGCTTTATGTAATTTATTTTTGCTGTGAGTTTCAATTCCAATTTTAAACTAAAAATCAAGTCTTTAGAATTATAGTTCAAAATATTTCATTTAGGCAGAAATTCCTACTTTATTCATTCCTACATTACTAGAAGTTATGTAATTTTATTTCCTTCCAATTTTTGTGACTTTGTTTTAAACTATTAATTTTATTTGCATCAAAATATTAATGAATAAAATGGGAATGTTGTATCATTGTAGTAATTTGAATATGGTTTTTACAGAACTGTCTTATTCCAATAAATTTGACTTTTCATCTTTAAAGAGGGTGCTATTTTACCAAAATTTTAAGGTCAGCACTTTTGATTTTCACATTTTTATATATTAGTTTTATTCAAAACGAAACATTTAAAAATCTATCTTTGATTTTTTTTTTAACATCCTGGGAATCGGTCAACTTTATAGAATAGACTAGAAGCCTTACTCCATCAATTATTTAGGATTGTTTGCATATTAAGCCATAATTGTTTTTCTGATCATTTCAAGTGCTAGTTTGAAACTTATTATGTCTTTAATCTTCATAAGTAGTTGCTGATGCAATGACCCCTTTATTTCAAATAACCATTACATTTGAAAAGCATAAATTGAATGACCAGTACTTTTTGAACATTTACATTTTAAAAGACATAGACACACACAAACACAAAAATATGAAGTTCTGTGTGTCACATAGAAATAGAAAAATTGGATAGCCCTACACTCAGGGAAAAAAAGGAAGGTGGAGTGCATTAGGTTGGAATGGGCAGGTTCACTACGAACACAGAGAGGTGGTTTAGGCTATCCCTGAGTCATAACATAAAACATGTTAAAAGAGAAATTGATTTATCTAAATATTTTTATCTCAAAAACATTGGGTGTGATTAATCCACCCCCTTCACCTGATTTTAGAGAAATTTAAAAATAACTGAACTATAAACATTTCAGTCTCATCAACTTTAAGCGAAAGAGTTTTAAAAGCACTATTTTAGATATTGGAATTGAATTTTCAAATGTGAATATGTCATAATGACTGTTCAAACACAGGAATTGTGTAGTTTTTTAAAATTATTGGCTCTCAGGGCATTCTGTATGAGATGATATGATCTCACTTTGGTGTCAATCGTGTGGCTTAGAGAGTAATTTTCACCACAGTCACCTGCCATGCCCATCTCATTGAAGGCAGAGCTTCTGAAGGGTTGAATGCCCGTGCCTGTAGGTTAACCAATTATTTTTTAAATGTCTACTTCTTTAAAACTATACCTATTTTTTTCTTTTTTATTCTATCCTCTCTAAGAACCAGCTATAACAAATGTATTTGAGGATGTGTGTGTGGCGAGCGGGATCAGTACAAATGTAGAAATGTTGATTTGTGGTATAAGGCAGCCCTAAATCACTCAAAATGAAAAAATAAAGCTAAGGTAATTAGATAGCATTGAATACCACTAAGAAATAGTTATAGGAACTCTGAGATTTTGAAGTAAATGTGTAAAATGCAGGTTACCCTTTAATGCTGAATCAGTTTTCCTTTAAAAAAATAAAACTTTATGTTGAAAACAAAATAAAATGTTGTTAGAGCCAGGCACAGTGGCATACAGTTGTAATCCTAGCTACTCGGGAGACTGAGGCAGAAGGATCACTTGAGCCCAGGATTGAAGCGAGATCCTGCTTTAAAAAGAAAATTATTGGCTGGGTGCGGAGGCTCACACCTGTAATCCCAGCATATTGGGAAGCTGAGGTGGGTGAATCACCTGAGTTCGGGAGTTTGAGACCAACCTGACCAACATAGAGAAACCTTGTCTCTACTAAAAATATAAAATTAGCCGGGTGTGGTGGCGGGTGCCTGTAAACCCAGCTACTCAGAAGGCTGAGGCAGGAGAATTGCTTTAATCCAGGAGGCGCAGGCTGCAGTGAGCCGAGATCGGGCCATTGCACTCCACTGGGCAACAAGAGTGAAACTCCGGCACTGCACCCACAAAAAATTATTGATTAAAATACACTTAAATGATAGGAAAGATGACATGCTACAGATAGCACTGATTATTGACGTCCACTGGTGCTCACAAACCAAGTGACCTGAGAAGGAGTGACAGTAGACCCATAAGTGCTGTGGTCACCTTAGTCATCTCTCTCTGCCTTTCCCCTCTCCTTCTCTCTGTATCTCATCTTCTCATCCTCCCTATAAATTTTCTCGTTGTCTTTCCTCCTTTGCTTCCTTCGACTCCATGCCATGGTCCTTGCGTTCCCTCTCCACTTCCTTTCTCCTTTCTGCTTTACAACATTGTTCCTTTTCTTTTTAAATTCTTTCTCTTTGTTCCCTTCAGATTTCCCCCATTGCCATCTCTAAACCCTTTTTTCTCTTCTTACTGATAATTATATGAAAAAGTATCAGTATATTTATTATCAACTATTTAGGTCAGTCATAATTCTTGTATCAAGCTCTGAATTGCTGTGATCCTCCCATGGAATTTCCTCATATTGCTTAATTACATGGAGCTGTAAGGGAGCCATGGAGGTGAGTATTTTTAATTGGATACTGAAGCTAGACCCATGTTTCTATTTTGCTCTGCCTTTTATTAGTGGTATAATTCAGCAATGTGAAGTGAAAATCTCTTGATTAGGGTCTTTGGGAAGGCCATTATTATTATTATTATTATTATTATTATTAAGACAGAGTCTCAGTGTCGCCCAGGCTGGAGTGCAGTGGCGCCATCTCAACTCACTGCAACCTCCACTTCCTGGGTTTAAGCGATTGCTGCACCTCAACCTTCTGAGTAGCTGAGACTATAGGCACGTGCCACTAACGCAGGTAATTTTTGTGTTTTTACTAGAGACAGGGTTTTGCCAGGTTGGCCAGGCTGATCTCGAACTGCTGACCTCAGGTGGTCTGCCCAACTTGGCCTCCCAAAATGCTGGCATGAGCCACCATACCCAGTCAGAATCTTTGGGAAGGCTCTTGATAAAATTGATAACATTTTATAAAAGACCCAACAGGCACTTGCTTTTTGCCCTAACCTTGCCTGTTCTGGCTCGGAGATGATACAACCATCTTGTGACCTTGAGGATAATGGCCAATGATGGTGGAACAGAACTTTAGAGGGAGCTGGGTCCTCATTTATATCCTCAGGCAGCTATGCCAGCCCTAGAATCATGACTGGACTTCTTGTATTGTGAGAAAAAGTACTCCTATTAAGTTATCTTTCTGTTACTTGTAGCTGAATGAAATCCTAATTAATATGTATTTCATCTAAACACACAGGTGCCTGAGTTAACATTCGCCTTTAGGTCAGTCACAGTTCTTGTATCAAGCTCTGAATTGCTCTGATCCTCTCACAGAGTTGCTTTTGGTAACCTTGATAAAACTGAGGTGTTTCCTAAGAAATTTTTGACAATATATTTTCAAAATATTCTTTAAGGTGTGCTATTTTTACAAGTGGCAAAGATAGTGCATTTTATGTTAACTTTTCTAATTATGCTTTGAGAAGGTAACCTGTATCTGACCTGAATTTATGCTTGTTAGTTTCCTTCACCCAACTTTATTTCCTGACACTCCTATTGCTCTAAAATGCAGTGTCACCATATGTAAATCCTGTTGACATTTAAAACATCTAGATGTGTGATATGGTTGTGAATGTGAGCTCTGCCCCAACCTTAACCTTGTTTTTCACGTCTGGCTCAGCCTCTCGGATCATATCCGAGTTTGTCATTTCTTTTGCTTATTACATATTGACATGGGAAACAGACATCTGAGTCTTACCTTCAGGAACATGTAACCTCTTTGTTTAGGCCACCTTTGTTGTGAATGTTGAGATATGTTATGATCATAGTTCCAGTTCTTTTCACACTTCCTTTTCTTTCATAAACACTTCCTGTATTCTCATCCTGCAAATGATGTTATATCTCCAGTGTGTGTGATGGAGGAATATGAGGAAATTAGTTGATTCTAAGCTCTTAGAAAAAGTGGGTTTACATTCCAATTTCATACACTAATACTGTCTGAAAAAAGGCAACTCAAAGACCCCTGAATGAATGAATTATGACAGTAACAATAGCAAATCCTAAAGTAGTACTTAATATGTGCCAGACACTGAGCTAAATGCTTTACACATGTTAATTAATTCTCACAAAACCCTCATGAGGAAGGCACTGTTATTCTCATTTTATTGATGCATAAACTGAGTCACAGAGAGGTTAGTGTTTTGCCCAAGATGGCAAAGCTGCTGTGTAGTTTTCCAGAATCCATCCTTTTAGCTAGTAGGCATTTATTTTTTTTAAATGGTGGTGATTTCAGAAAAGAAAAATAATAAATAATAATCTCAAAAATGAGAAAACAAAGAAAAATAAAAGCTAATTTTTATTATTTAAAATATATATTAAAAAATCAAACCAGAAAGCTGATATCTATGCTAAACAAGGTTGGAATTTCATAGTTGTGAGTCCATAATTCTTTGATTGTCTCCAAGGTAAAATACAAAGCAATCACCTCGTATATTGTTAGCCTGAAAGAGTTAACATGCCTTTGAAGTAAAATGACACATAAAAATACAAAAAAGTAGCTGGGTGTGATGGCTCATGCCTGTAATCCCAGCACTTTGGGAGGCCGAGGTGGGTGGATCACAAGGTCAGGAGTTCGAGACCAGCCTGGCCAACATGGTGAAACCCTGTCTCTACTAAAAATACAAAAATTAGCTGTGTGTGGGGCCGAGCGCCTGTAGTCACAGCTACTCTGGAGGCTGAGGCAGGAGAATCGCTTGAATCCAGGAGGTGGATGTTGCAGTGAGCTGAGACCGTGCCACTGCACTCCAGCCTGGATGACAGGGCAATACTCCATCTCAAAAAAGAAAAAATAACAAGTGGCCAGGCATGATGGCTCGCACCTGTAATCCCAGCACTTTGGGAGGCGGAGGGGAGGGAGATCTGCTGAGGTCAGGAGTTTGAGATCAGCCTGGCCAACATGGTGAAACCCCATCTCTACTAAAATACAAAAATTAGCCAAGCATGGTGGCAAATGCTTGTAATTCCAGCTACTCCGGAGGCTAAGGCAAAAGAATTGCTTGAACCTGTAAGGTGGAGGTTGCAGTGAACCAAGGTCAAGCCACTGCACTCCAGACTGGGTGATAGAGCAAGACTCCATCTCAAAAAACAAAACAAAAGGTTATTTACAAACTGTTAAAAATTTATTTGTAATATTTTGGTAATAGAATTTTTATTAAGAAAAATTTTTAGGTAATAAAGAAATGTATTCTCTCATTCACTAATAGAACTTAAGTAGGACTTGAATATACGAGAATGAAAATTTAGGTGGAGAGGGACATTGTAAAAGGTATTTATTGAAGTTCATCTGTTGTAGTATATCCCTTTCTTTAGGAAATTCCAGTAGATGCTGCCAGTCTGCAGGCACAGCCTGTGAAACTGAATGATGTGGCACACAGCAGAAGTCCTTGGTGACCACTCAGTTTCTGCAGTCTGACCTGCTCGCTGCTCAAAGTTCTACTCTTACAGTGATATCAAACCAATGGGATAACATTTATTTTGTACTTTCCTTTGTGGAGTTATTTTTTATACATGGATCAGATCTTCAAAAATCACTTTCCGTTGAGTTAATTTGAATGAGAAAAAAAAAAAAGGAGCAACTTCTAAGCCCCTTTCTAGCCCTTGCCTCCAAGTAGTCCACCTGCTGCCACAGAGGGCAGAGCTCAGCTCTAGACTTCATGGCAGCCAGGCTAGGAGTGAAGCATGAGGGATGGCAAGGCATGTGTCATGTTTAGTGACAAGAATGGGGTCTGCCCTTGTCTCATTCTCCAGCAGTACAGGAATGTTTCTTGATTTGTCAGCATTATAGTTTATTCCAGTTTGCCATCAGAGCTGAACCAAGATCCACTGACCCCTGGTAGAAGTTAAATAAAAGGGCCGAGGACAGATTCAGGCTGAGACCTTCCTCTTCCGAACCTACAGAGGTTCTCAGAGGGTTTGAAGATAGGCTCATGTTCTTACTAGCAGAGAAAAATTTGCCTCATTGGACTTCAGAACCTACAGAGGTTCTCAGAGGGTTTGAAGGTAGGCTTATGTTCTTACTAGGAGAGAAGAATTTGCCTCATTGGACTTTAAGGTAGGCTCATGTTCTTACTAGCAGAGAAAAATTTGCCTCATTGGACTTTAACAAAGGACAGTAGCCTTTATACAAACATCACCAAAGAGTAAGAAGAAGTTCCACATATAGATGTTTTCTTTTCTCAGGCCCAAAAACACCAGGTCATTTCTCCCTGTGCCATTCTCGGATGAGTTGTGCTAAGTTGTAGCTCTAATGGGCAAATCCCTGAGCCTCCAGGGTGGGGAGGGAAGGAAGCAATGTGACTGCTAGCTGGTGATTTCACCTGTTGCAGGTATTACAACTTTTAGAATATTTCTTTCAAATGTAAGTGGTTTATGCCAGACTGTTAACAGAAACTGAGGCAGACATTTCAATTCTGAAATCTTTTAAACATAGAAAACTCCAATAAAAGAAGAGTCAGAATTGGTATCATTAATGAGTACCCAGGGGATAGCTGTCTTTATTCACTGAAATGAAATACAAATGCTCTAGAGATCAGATTCATGACAATTGTTAAGATAATAACTGATTTGACAGTGTATTACTCAATGACTTTTGCTCATCCAAACAAGTTTGTCCTGTACCACTAGACCGGTCATTCCCAACTCTTTCTACAACACAATGAACAATATAGAAGCTCTGCAAACATATAAGAATAGGAAATCTTGAATGAGGCACGTGTTTCATTGCTATCCTGTAGAAGCAGCCACTAATGGAATACTATTCAGCCTAAAACAGAAGAAAACTTTCATTTGTGACAAAATGGATGAACCTGGAAGGCACTATATAAAGTGAAATAAGCCAGGGAACAGAAAGACAAATATCACATGATTTCACTTATTTGTGGAATCTAAAAAAGTTGAACTCATAGAAGTAGAGAATAGATAGAATGGTGGTTGCCAGGGCTAGAGGTTGGGGTGGGTGGGGAGATGTCAGTCAAAAGACAGAAAATTTCAATTAGGAAGAATACATTCAAGAGATCTATTTTACAACATGGTGACTTTTGTTAATAACAGTGTATAGTATACTTGTTAACAAAATTTTTAGTCTTAAATAAAAAGATGTTCATTACTTTGATTAAGACAAATAAATATTTCCATTGAGTAAAAAGAATGTTTCTCCTTAGAAATATTTTTCAGTGAAATAAACATTTATAATCAGAATTTAAGGATGGTTATTAGAGTATTAAACTTTTATTTTGCTGTATGGTACTCGTCTCTAAAACTTTATTTTTATTTACCTTGGAAAATTGACCCAACTTGGAAAAGTGTAAATTTTATTAGCTACTATTTTGTAGAGTGGCAGGTGTGTCAGGTTACTCTGCTTGCCAGCAGCAGAAACCAGCTCTTGCTAACTTGGGTGAAAGGGATTTATTAGTGGGAGGTGGGTTAGCTTGCAGAATGGAAGGAAAATCCAAACATGAGATGTAGAAATGATTCGTGTCTCAAGGAGGAGGGAGTAGTCAATTGCTAAAGGAGTCTTGGTAATAGGAACCAGTGGGCAGGCTTTTCTGGCCCCACAATTGGAATGAATCTTCTCCAACTTCTTTTCTTTCTTGTGTCATTGAATACTGGATCCAAGTTGCTGGGACCACAAGCATTATTGGCCTAGCAGGGGTAGGGTGGAATCGTCCTCTTATCATACATATGTATCTAGCCTAAAAGGGAATTATGCTGTTTTAGTTTTGTGGAAATGCCACCTTCTCTTCTGAAAGTTGCACACAGCAGTATAGGTGGCCTATCCTCATACAGGAAGCTCAGATTCTCTGGGATTGTTTCCACTCTGCTTCACTTCAAACTGCCAGGGATCGTACACTTAACAACCTGCAAGGGAATATCAAAGGTAAATGAGTGGATGCATGCCTCTGCCTTCATATATGACTATAGAAAAACCATCCCTGTATTCACTAGGAAGATGCCAACGTGCTTTCCTTAGGTCTCAGCTTACCAGGACCAGAGCAGCACTTGTCACAGTCCCTCACTCTCATTTCCTTGACCTACTTTCATCAAACCTCTTTCTGGTATTTTACACTCTCCTAGTTTCTTCCTACCTCCCTCGCTGCTGCTTCTCAGCCTCCTTTGCTGTTTCTTCATCTTCTCCCTGACTCTATAGTGTTAGGGCACCCTGTCCCTTCTTTTCTGTTTTCATCTGCCCTTTACCCGCCTTCCCTTGGGATGTCCTTCGCCTTTTTTTTTTTTTTTTGAGACAGAGTTTTGCTCTTGTTGCCCAGGCTGAAATGCAATGGTGCAATCTCAGCTCACCCCAACCTCTGCCTCCCAGATTCAAGTGATTCTCCTGCCTCAGCCTCCCGAGTAGCTAGGATTACAAGCATGTGCCACCATGCCCAGCTAATTTTGTATTTTTTAGTAGAGATGGAGTTTCTCCATGTTGGTCAGGCTGGTCTCGAACTCCCAACCTCAGGTGGTTTGCCCACCTTGGCCTCCCAAAGTGCATGAGCCACTGCACCCAGCCTTTTTTTTTTTAAATTTTTTGAGACAGCATCTTGTTCTGTCACTCAGGCTGGAGACCAGTGGTACGATCTCAGCTCACTGCAGTCCCAGCCTCTTGGGGCTCAAGTGATCCTCCCAACCTCAGCCTCCTGAGCAGCTGGGATTACAGGCACATGCCACCATACCCCACTAATTATTGTATTTTTTATAGAGATGGGCGTCTTACTGTGTTGCCCAGGCTGATCTTGAACTCCAGGACTCAATGGATTTGCCCACCTTGACCTCCTGAAGTGCTGGGACTACAGTTGTCAGCCACCATGGCCAGGACAGGAGGTTGACCCTTCTAATGCTTTCAGTGCCACCTTCATGCTGGTGACTTGCTAATGACTCCCCGACTGTCTTAGGCCTCCTGCGTCTTACTGCTCACCCGGTATCTCCACTTGGATGTCTACTGGAGCTTCTTGTTTCCCCTCCCCTGAATCTCCTAAATCAGCTTCTTCTGGAGTCTCTCCAGCTACGTTAAGGCCAACTCCATTCCTACAATTGTTTAATCTTAAATCTTTTTTCCCTAATGCTCCATGTCAGTCCCATTCCTAAGTCCTGCTAGCTTTGCATTTAAAAACACCCAGAATCTGCCATTGCCGCAGCCACTTCTCACCTGAATATGACAACAGGCTCCTACAACTTTCTCTGCGTTAACGCTTGCTCACTTTCATTCTAGTCTGAAAACAGCAGCCTGGCTGCTCTGCTAGAAGCCAAGATGATGCCACTGCTCTGGCCACAACTAAGACATCATATATTTCCCCCATTTGCCTGTAACAGCCCTGGTCTTTCTCTGTTTTCCCAGTGTCCATCCAGTTTAGCATTTTACCAACGAAAATAACCAAATTTGAATAGTAATTATATAGTCATTCTATCTATACCTTTAGTTGCTCCTGGTCTGTCTTTGAGAAAAAGATAAAGTCTTCAGCATAGCTTTTAAAGCTCTGTAGCACCTGCCTCTGTGGTTACTTTTCTGATGTAGGATTTTAGCTCCTTCCTCTTATCCTCCACTGAAACCATAAGGCCTCTTTTTTGTTCTTTAAACACAGCAGGGGCTCAGACCCACCTCAGGTACCTTTGCAATGTTATTCTCCTGTCTAGCATGCCTTTCCCTAGATAGCCTTGTATGCCTGTCCTTTCCTGATTCAGCTCCTTACTCAAATGTCACCTTCTCCATGAGGCCTTCCCTGACCACTCCATTTAAAACTGTGCTCCATTCTTTCCAGGATCCATATCCCCTTGACTGCTCTATTTTTCTTCATTGCTATTATCATCCTGTCTGCATTTTGCTGTTTTACCTTGTTCACTTTCTGTGCTATATTAGTATAAATACTTTAAAACCTCATCAAAGTAGGTTTTGCTTGCTCCTCTATTGCCTGCTTTGCTTGCTTCTCTTCTCCTAGTGCCTAAAACAGTGCCTGGCACACATCAGGTGCAGAAACATTTTTGTTTAATGAATCAATGAGCAAAAACAGCACTTGGGATCCCTGTCTAATATGAGTTATAGTTAAAATTGTTGTCTGAAAGTGGCAAATCCAAGATAATTAATCAAGAGGATCGTCTATAAAGATGGGTTTGTGAGTACAATTTCTAAATTTTGGCTTTGAATCTATGATAACAATGTTGGAAAAGAAAATCTGAAAACCATATTTCTACTTTCCCACCTGCCAAACTTACAAAATTCTCATGTCTTCTGTGAGAATATGCAAAGCTATTTATAACAGTCTGTTGGAATAGCTTTACTTTAACGATGTTAGCATATCCAAAAAAGTTCTCATAGCAATTAGTGACTACAATTATTAATAGAAACTATAATAGATTTAAACTTGTTATTCCCAGAACCTTCTCTTTGCTGCACCATAAATAAATTTGAAACAATCATGATGAATGGGTAGCTAGTTTGTATTTAAATTTTCATTTGAATAGGAATAAATAGTGGGAAGGACAGAAACCAAAATCATTTGGCTGCATACTCAACAGATATGTAATAACCTTATAGAAAACACACAAAAATGGAAGCGCAATAAATTTTCCCAAGGATTTTGTCTTCTAAGAGGAGTTTACTTGGACAGTGATGAACATATAAAGGGAACAGCAGCTGAGAATTCTGCATCTTTATTCAATTACATATATTGATATCCTATAAATTGAGATCAGAGGCTCCAAACTTATGGAAATTAACATGAATGTTTCCAGGACTTGTTAGTGAGAATCGCTCAAATCTTATAGCTAAGATAGAAGAAAAAATTCCACTCTACCCATAACATATTTAGATATTTTAATTTATGAGCCTTTGAAATCAGAGATGACTGAATTCTCAGGGATTTGTGGTGGTGGATAGCACACAGGCTCAGGAAATGGACTGCCTGAGTTCATTTCCAGGCTTTGCACTTTTGAGTTATGTGGCCTTGGACAAGTGATCTTACCTCTCTGTGTCTCGGTTTCCTCTTATGAAAAATAGGAGTGATGATAGTACTCATGATGCAGGGGTGTTTTGCATCTTCGGTGAGTTATTGCATTTAAAGAACAACACGATGCCTGGCACAGAAAATGTTAAGTATTATTAGTATTTTTTTTGAAATAGAGTCTTGTTCTGTTTCCCAGGCTGGAGTGCAGTGGCACGATCTTGGCTCACCTCAACCTCCACCCTTTGGGTTCAAGCGATTCCCATGCCTCAGCCGCCTGAGTAGCTGAGATTACAGGCACGCACCACCATGCCTGGCTAATTTTTGTATTTTTAGTAGAGATAGGGTTTCACCATGTTGGCAAGCTGGTCTTGAACTCCTAATCTCAGGTGATCCACCTGCCTCAGTCTCTCAAAGTGCTGGGATTACAGGCATGAGCCACCATACCTGGCCGACAATTATTATTATTGTGATATACTTTCTGATATTTTTTCCTGTAATTAAATAGGAATATATTTATTTGATCTATTTACACTCTTGGGAATTATAATCTTTTTAATCTTAGCATTATGTGCTCTTGATATTGACATTTTTCAAAAACATGATTTTCATGGGTCAACAATATTCTGTGTGCTGTAGCATAACTTAAAAATCTATAAATGTTTGACATTTTAAGTATTTTCCTTTTGTTTTCAATGTTATAAACATTATGATGATATTTTTGTATGTCTTCTAAATTTTGGCAAAATTCTTTCCCCCAAGTTGTGTTTTTATTTTTATTTTTGTCATGAATTTATTTATTTACTTATTTATTTTTATTATTATTTTTTTTGAGATGGAGTCTGCATTATCGCCCGGGCTATGTAGTGCAGTGGTGCAGTCTCAACTCACTGCAACCTCTACCTCCCAGGTTCAAGCGATTCTCCTGCCTCAACCTCCCGAGTATCTGGGATTACAGGCACCCGTACCACACCCAGCTAATTTTTTTGTATTTTTAGTAGAGAGGGGGTTTCATTAGGTTGGCCAGGCTGGTCTTGAATGCCTGACCTCGTGATTCCCCCCACCTTGCCCTCCTAAAGTGCTGGGATTACAGGCTTGAGCCACTGTGCCCTGCCTGTCATGAATTTTTATGTGCACGTTATGTTAATACATTTATGAAAACAGATATATCTTTGTTTCTTTTATTTTCTCATATTGCTTTTGTGCTGAGAGTGTCTTTTTCTAATCATAGACTAGGTTAATATTTACATAAATATTTTTCTTATATATTAAATTGTGGATTATAATAAATTGCGTGCATTGTTAGTGGGCTAATCTCACTTGTTTGTTTCTTTTCCTGTACAGCAAAGGGTTCCCCTAGAACCACACAGGCACTCTCTCTTATTACAGTAACCGCTGCCATTAACTGCTTTGTTTCAGTCACTGTTAGAAATGCTCTTGAAAAAGCTGTCCCATGCATCATATGGGTTGGATTATTGCTACTGGCTGTGACAGTTGAGTGCAAACGCCAGATGCCTTTACTTAAACCTTCAGGGCACCTTTGCTCTTTCAACAAAATTCTGGAATTTGCACAGAATTCTTTTTGGAATTCTAATATTCTCTATTGTGAAACAACTGGATCACAGTAACTGCTGACATCATGAATACGCTCTTGCTGATGGCACCTCTTTTTTGGTGTCAATCATAAAAGTTTTTCTATCTAATATTGTAATGTGCACACACGCGTGCACACACACATATTATCATATGCCCATATACATTAGCAGTGTGTGAAGCATCTATGTCTTTATCAAAGAAAATATTAATAAGCCAGAAAGGGAACACATATGAAATGCAAACTGTCTAGATTTTTGTTCTTTCTAATTTAGTTTTAAAGCTTCTCTGGCTGCTCTCAGTTCTCGTCTCATCCTTTCTTGTAAGCCTCTGCCTGACAGTGATGCTGGATCTCATCATGGCATTCTATTTTCCTAAATCTGGTAATATTAAACTTTAAGGTCTTTGATGGATGACAGCCCCTCTATTCCAAACAGAAGTCAGATGGCCAACGCCAGTCATTGTGACAGAGATCTGCCCGTACTTCACCTGCATTCTATTCCTGTCAGTGCTTTTCAGTGGGACAGTGCCATCCACACCTATATATTCTGTAATTCTAAGAAATATCATAGAATTTCTTGGGAAGATTTAGAATACTTAGTTACAAGATCCAGTTAAATTTTCTTTGATGTGGTTCTCAGGATGGAGCTCTTCTAGTGCAAGGGAGGAAACTAATTTCTAAATCCAGTCTCTTCCTTGTAAGCAATCTGTTTTTTAATTTGCATGTGTACATGCAGACATGAATGGAATCAAACTATACCTACCACAGTCAGCTTGTCTTACTAAGCTGTATGTGTTCAGCATCTTTCCAAGCTAATAAATACTGAGCTACACCTTCGTTTAGTATTACAGTGTATGGATACACACAAATGTACTCAGTTCCCTCTAATATTCAAGTTTTAGATAATACCTACAAAATTACAAGAGATTGATTGATTGAGAGGGAGTCTCACTGTGGCTGGAGTTCAGTGGTGCAATCTTGGCTCACTGCAACCTCTGCTTCCTGAGTTCAAATAATTTTCCTGCCTCAATCTCCCAAGTAGCTGAGATTACAGGGGAGTGCCACCACGCCTGGCCAATTTTTGTATTTTTGGTAGAGACGGGTTTCACCATGTTGGCCAGGCTGGTCTCAAACTCCTGATCTCAAATGATCCTCCTGCCTTGGCCTACCAAAGTGCTGGAATTATAGGCGTGAGCCACCATGCCCGGCCAAGATGTTTTTTTAAGTTTATGTTTTTTATTCATTCAGTGATGCTCAAATATTTTCACAGCGTACATTCCTAGAACTGAAAGTTACAGCTCAAAATTTATTAATAACACTACAGCTGTTGATACCTACTGGAATTACAGGCTTGTCCTCCAAAAAGATAATACCAGTTTTCATTTTGTCAGGCAGCCTGTCAGCATACACACACTAAATGCTGGGTGATATCATTCTTTTTAGTCTTTGATAAATCTATAGATTTAAAAAGCATATTTTATAATTGTTTTATTTTTGCTGCTTTGATTACTAGAAAGGTTGAATAATTTTCTTATGTCTCATTACCAATTTTGTGTATATCTCTGTATAAGTTAAATCCTTTACTTATTTTTAAAGTTTTCTCTTTTTCATATTGATTTGAAAAACTGCTAATGTTAGTAATTCCTTATAATATATATGAGGTATTCCTCTCTCTCAGTTTGTCCTTTATCTTTTATTTTTATTTTATTTATTTATTTATTTTTGAGACAGAGTCTTGTTCTGTTGCCAGACTGGAGTGCAGTGGTGTAATCTCGGCTCACTGCAACCTCTGCCTCCCAGATTTAAGCGATTCTCCTGACTCAGCCTCCTGAGTAGCTGGGACTACAGGTACAAGCCACCATACCCAGCTAATTTTTGTATTTTTTAGTAGAGATGGGGTTTTACCATGTTGGCCAGGATGGTCTCGATCTCTTGACCTCATGATCTGCCTGCCTCGGCCTCCCAAAGTGCTGGGATTACAGGCATGAGCCACCGTGCCTGGCCTTAATTTTTATGTAGTCAAATCTATCAGTTGTTTCCTTTATATGGAATGAGCATAACAGTGTATAATAGTATGATCTCTGGAATCAGACAGGTCTGGATTCTAATCCTGACTTGACTACTTTTTAAAAAAAGAGTTGATTCACATTATCTGTAGTGGTAATATTCAATGAAGACTCTGTGAACACCGAATTGGTGACTACAGAACCACCGTTCCTGGAGGGAATACAGAGCTAGGCTCCTGTCACATTTTTATCAGTCCCTCAATATGTAGCTTTGTTTTATGTGTGAGTCTGTTTAAAGACACCTTATTAAATGTATATTGTTGGTTCATTAACATTGAACTCATGGCCAAAGGCAATGTAACTTATGCTTGAATGGATTGTCTTTGTAAGGCACATCACAACCTTCTTACACTTGGGAACACTAGACAATTCTTCAGCGCTATCCTTGGAAGCCATTTTAAACAGTGAAATCACCAAGGTGAAGCACAAAAATGAAAAAAAAGCAAGGGCTGGGAGCAGTGGCTCATTCCTGTAATCCCAGCACTTTGGGAGGCCCAGGCGGGAGGATTCACTTGAAGTCAGGAGTTCAAGACCAGCCTGGCCAACATGGTGAAACCCCATCTCTACTAAAAACACAAAAATGAGCCCAGTGTGGTGGTACCCACCTGTAATCATAGCTACTCGGGAGGCTGAGGCAGGAGAATGTCTTGAACCTGGGAGGTAGAGGTTGCCGTGAGCTGAGATCACACTATTGCACTCTGCATTCCAGGCTGTGTGACAAAGTGAGACTCCATCCCCCCCTCAAAAAAAGAAAGAAATGGACAATACAATATGAGATCTTAAAGAAGAAGACAGCTTTGTTTGACCTCAGCTGGGCTGGGGGGGGAATGCATATCCGCTAACTCACATTTTTTGCCAATCTGCATGTACATGTCTTCAAATGACTGTGAGTATTGTTATTTAAGTTATAGGCAAATTCATAAATAAGGAATCCGTGAATAATGAGGATAGACTGTATACACTGACATGAAAGTTGCTTATCTGAGTTTCCTTTGTTTAAAGGTACTCAACTTCTTTAAGTCCCTTTCTTACATGTAAAATGAAGAATTGCATGTCACATAGTGACATAATAATAAATGAGATATAATATATGCTTGGTGCATAGTAAGCTGGTGAATATTGGCTGCTATTGTATGGTTTCTGCCTTCAGTATTGTGCATGGAGAAACTTCTTGAATCCTCAGATTACAAAAACATTCTCATATCCCTTCTGCTAGTACTTTAATAATGTTTGTTTATTGCATTTAACTCTCAAATTCATTTAAAATTTATGACTAAGAAGAATGGTACCCATTTAATTTATTTCCTAGATTTTCTGCCAATTTTCCTGGTATCATTTATTAATAAAACATTTTTCTCCTACTACTTTCTAAGTATCCTACACAAGTGATCTTTTAAATTACGTCTTCTAATTGACCATTTCTGGCATATACAAATATAATTGATTGCTATATATTTTGTACCTAGGCTTCTTAACTGAACTCTCTGAATGTTTTTAAAAACAATGTTTGGGGTTGATTTTCTTCCATTTTTAGGAAATATTTTTAAGACATTTTAAATGAAGAGAAAAAGGGCAGATTGTATACAAACCAGAAAAGGCCACATAATTTAATTTTCCATCTTGCTGAATAAAACTTGTTTACAACAGGTCATCAAGGGCGTGAACTTTGCTATAATTATTGCAGGAGTTAAAAACCCCAGTTTATTAGTCTTAGAAGCATATTTATATAGAGAGAGCTAATGCAAACCTCTCTGTTTCATGAGTGGGAAAACAAGGACAGTAGGAGTACTCACACCAGGCGTGGGCCTTTCTCTAAACTTTTGTGGAATTAATTCACTTATTTTTAGAAGAGTCTTATGAAGTAGGTATTAGGATTATTCCTATTTTACATTTGAGATAATGAAGGCACAGAGAGGTATTGAAATCTATAAAATGTCAAGTTAAATAGGTCATTTCTTTCTCACGATTCTGAAATTTTAATTAAATCTGGTACTTACTGGCTTTTTATATTTCCATAAAACCATGGCAATTCATATACAATTCTTTTAAATGTCATGAAGTTTTATCCATAATTGTTTTTGTTGTTGTTAGGCAAAATATCAATGGTAAATTTGATGTCCTTTAGCATTTTGGGATGATCACTTAAACAGACATCTTCTCATGGGTTCTATTCTTATCTTTTCTAACTGGCTCTTAATAGTCTAATACCTTTTTTTTTTTTTAGTTGCAAATGAATTACAGAAATAGCTTAGTGAAAAGAATTACTAGATGGTTAGATTAGATTTGATTAAGGAAACAGTAATATCCTTTGTCTTGTTGGATCTCTCATTAAGGAGATCTAATTTCTTTTTTTTTTTTTTTTCATTTGCTTACCTTTTACAATTTCTTTCATACTTTCAATTTCCCTTTTTTTCTGTCCCCTTATTTCTCATGGACCACCAGTTCATCCTCAGTAGCAAGTCATGGTGCCTGCAGACCTGATGTCAAACCAGTTAATGAAAGGGCACTTGGTATTTCAGGCACCAGCTCTGAGATAATCTAATATACTCTTCTTTTAGTTCGTTTACTTCTGAGTTCACATTAAGCAGAATTTTAAGACATTCCTCTTACCTTCAGCCATGTTTGACAAACAGTTTGTGTGAAGATTGTATATAATGTATCACAAAGTACTGTTTAGCCTCCCAATATATTTTTGTTGTTTGGGGGAAAATTGTTTATTTTCCTTTAAAATCATACACATTTGTTGAGGGCCTACTTTATAGAAAGTATTGTTTGGTCAATAAAATTAAAGTTGAGTTTTTCCTGCTATCAAGGAGTTTTTAAAGTAGTTTGAAAAATACATACTTGAAAATCAAACCCAAAGAAAATTGTAAATATGAAATACTAAATGGTGCGACAGGAAAGTGGCCCAGGCCACATGAATGACTAGAGTGTAGACACAAGAGAAACCCATTCAGATCCATGGAATCAAAGATAGTTCCGGTGTGGACCTCGAAGCTTGACATTTTGACAGGAAAGGAGAAGGAAATGGTAGTTTAGGCTTGAGGGTGGCATAAGCACAGGTGTAGCTGTATAGACTTGTGGGAAAAGTTTAGTGAACAGTGAGCAGAACAGCTCTGCTGGAGCTGAACAACTGATCTGGAGAGCGGCAGGGGAGAGGGCTGATTTCAGGCAGGTTCTGTCTGACGATGGAGCCTTGCTCACATCATAGAGGCAGCCTCCTTTTATCTGTGGGCGTCAGGGAGCCACTGAACATTTATCAACTGGAGAATTGTGTCTTGAAAGCCTGTTTGCAGCTGCAGGCTGGGAAGCTGCCTGGACCCTAATTGGGGAAAAGGCCGGCTCCGTCTGAGGATGTCTGGTGGGTTCACTGCTCTAGGGTTGTGCTAGAAAGTGCAGATAACCATCTAAATCACTGCACTTCATCTTGGAAAGCCCCACAAGAAACTAAAACACTTTCAACATCAGGGACCCCTTGATATGGAAAGTGTTTTGGTTTCTCATAGGACTTTGTAAAATGGACTGGAGTGGTAGAGGCCTGAGGAAGGAAGATCTAATACCATATATTAGTGATTGGAGGGGAGGCAGGCTGAAAGAGTGGTTAAGAGTGTAGGCTTTGGCCGGGCGCGGTGGCTCAAGCCTGTAATCCCAGCACTTTGGGAGGCCGAGGCGGGTGGATCACGAGGTCAAGAGATCGAGACCATCCTGGTCAACATGGTGAAACCCCGTCTCTACTAAAAATACAAAAAATTAGCTGGGCATGGTGGCGTGTGCCTGTAATCCCAGCTACTCTGGAGGCTGAGGCAGGAGAATTGCCTGAACCCAGGAGGCAGAGGTTGCAGTGAGCCGAGATCGCGCCATTGCACTCCAGCCTGGGTAACAAGAGCGAAACTCCGTCTCAAAAAAAAACAAAAAACAAAAAAACAAAAAACAGAGTGTAGGCTTTGGAGTTGGTCTCTATGGGTTAGAATCCTGCCTCTACTAGCACTAGCCCTTAGTTTTCTCATCTGTAGCATAACCACACCCATATCTTAGTCAGTGCCTGTAAAGGGCCTATTCTGTTAGTGGGCATATAGTAAATGCTCAATAAATGTCAACTATTACTAGAACAATGGCAATGAGGACAGCTGCAAAAGGTCACAGGGAAGAGAAGGAAGAGCTTTGATTAGGTATGGGATGGAACAGAAAAAGATAGATTCATCAGTGACCGCAACATCTGAATTGTTGAAGAAATGATGGAAGCATTGGCAGTTTGGAGAAGTTTTGGGAAGATGTGCAGGCTCCCAAGTGAAGTTGAGGATTCACTCAGTGTATAATTTTCCTTCAGGAGAAGGATGTGTGAGTCACTCCAAGATAACTAGTGTTCTAAAATGGGCAACTTGCTTGGTTTGTTCATTCAATATGTGTTTTTGGAAAATAAAGGAAGTTTGATAGCCTAGCTTCTGGTACATCTGTAGCTTCTAGTATTAGCTTCTGGTACATTTATGTCTAATCTGAATTATTTAGCTCTGCATTATTAAACTGAATCATAATGGATTATTTTTCATATTTTACATCCTTATTATATGCAAAACATTCCATTACAGCTGGTCCTTGAATGATGTCATTTCTTCCAGTGTCCTTTCGTTATAACACTGATGAGAAAAGAAATTGATTCTCTTCCTGGAATGCCTGTCTGTTGAATTTCAATGTTCTCTGCATGTCTCCTGGGCTTTCCTCTGGGTATTCTAGTTTCTTCACACATCTCAAAGATGTGCACATTAGCTTCATCCATGTATCTAATTGTCCCAGTCTGAGTGAGTGTAGTATGTGTGCGTGAGCCCTGTGATGGGATGACATCCTGTCCAGGGCTGGGTCCCACCTTGTACCCTGAACTTCTGGGAGACACTCCGGCCGTGTGCAACCCAGAACTGGAATAAGCGGGTAATTTTCTTCCTTGTTTTTATTAATCTTTCTTAAATATATATATAATTCACATTTCAGTTTTTAGTATTATAAGTGTTTTGTCTTTATTTAGAAGTTTGGTGATGTTTTTGTGACTGGAAATATGCCATAGGTATTCAAGTCTTGTTTTTATCCATTAGCCTGTAATAAAATTGGCTTTGTTATAGTCATTTTACTTGAAGTCTCAGTTTCCAAGAAGCTATCGATAATGTGAGGACTTACTATATTTAATTTTTCTTAATAAATTCTAAATCTGAGATTTTGATGTGGTAAACATATGTATAGTTATGAATAATTCAAGGTTAGGAATAAGAAAAGAGCAAAGAACATTGGTTTAAATAAATTTTACTTAATGAAATAAATAATTGTTTACATAGTTTTAAATTTTAATTTTGGGGTATAAAATAAAATCTTTTCCAAATATTGAATACTGTTCACACAAATACTCTAGACTTTTATATGAAACAAAGGACTTGGCAGGACTGGCAAAAAGAGAAAAGATCTGGGAATTGGTTGATCCAACCAGGTAATCAGGGAAATATGCAAATAAATGTGTTATTGTCACTAGTATCAAGATCAGTTTTCTATGCCTAAATGGATTACTTAGAATAGCATCCAAGCCTTGAAGATACCAGGAGATGAAGAACCAAAATATGTGACAAGGTCCTTAAAAATATATAAAAATCATAGTTTCATTATATTGTTTCCATTCAAAGACATGATTTTATGAGTATAATGCTATAATATTCCATTTTATTTATTTAAACTGTCATTTTAAAAGGCCACTCTATAATGTGTTTTCTATCAAGTATGTTGATAAAATTGCTTGGGGCAACCATTTTCTTCTTGTGGACAAAGGCACTTCACTGGTTGTGACTTCTGAGTTCTTTTCAGCATTTATTGTGATATATTAATTTATTACATTTATTTGATGCACTTTGTGCTAGGCAGCCTATGAATATATTTACAAGGACTGTTTTAAAAATTTCTCTCATTTCGATATAAAAATAGATGTCATAAGGCAGCAAGTTTGAAAAATCTTGGCCCCCAAGGTCTATGAAAGAAATAAAAGTTCTCTGGCCACTAGTTTAAAAAGCACAGTTAGGTTTACATGAAAATGTGTCTTTAGAGGTAATAAAAGAAAAGAAAAAAAGTAATAATAAAAGAAAATGTGTCTTTAATAATATTGCTATATATAATAATTTTACTTTTTTATCGTGCTTTGCAGTTTTTAACATTGCTTCATATAAATTATTTTATTTATTCCTCACAATGATTCTGTGAAGTAGCACTGTTATCTTTACAGATCACAAAACAGAAGTTCAGAAAGAGTGGGTAACTTGTCCTAAGTCATACTCCCCTGTAACTGGGGGAGCCGACATGCATGGCCAGACCTCTGGGTTCAAATCCCTGACTATGTTTGTGTGGGCACAGACATATCAAAGTGTTCTCACTCTATAGTACTCTTCCAGTGGTTCCATCTTAGAGAACTGGATGAACTAAAGTATTTGACAAGGTCTCGGGGACTGTAAAGTGATACCTATGCATAAATGTGAATGAATGACAGAAGTTAAGTGCTTCATGTCGGTAATTTTATCTTTTACTTTAAATTTTGTGTCATAAAAAGGGGAAAGCAAATAAAGGTTTCTCATGCCTTTACACGGGCCAAAATTTAGGTGCAATTATTTAGATAATTTATTTAGTTGACTTGCAGGAGTGATAGTTGTGGTAACTGTAGGTTGTGCCCTAACTGAGCCATCTGGAAGGGTGAGCTATTACTGCTGTAGGTGACATCATCCATTGGTGGTTGTTGGTGCTAGCTGGGAGACATCATTAAAATTCTCTTCCTACAACATTTGGTCTAGAAGAGAGACATGGCTTGGTCCTCAAATTGTGTGTGATTCATCTTTTCTGCTCATTTTCAGATCACTATTAGGAAATCAATCATTAATATATTTATATTGATATTAATCACAGAAGGAATGACTTACTCCAATTTCTTTTGCTTCTCTTTTGAGTAACATAATGAAGAAAGCTACCACAATACCCAGAATTAAGGAATTTATATCTAGATCTTTCTTAGTTATTATTACTGTTACTCTGTCATCCAGGCTGGAGTGCAATGTCGCAGTCACAGCTCACTACACCCTCAACCTCCCCTGCTCAAGCGATCCTCCTGCCTTAGCTTCTCATGTAGCTGGGACTACAGGTGTGTGCCACCATGCCTGGCTGAATTTTTTAGTTGTTGTAGAGATGGGGGTCTTCCTGTGTTGCCCTGGCTGTCAAAGGATCCTGCTTCAACTTCCCAAAGTGTTGGGATTACAGACCTGGGCCACCATGCCCAGCCCTTTGTTAGTTATTAATAGTCAGAGTCCTCTATCTACAACTTGTGACATTAGTGTAAGTTTGCATGTCAAATCACTTAAGCTGTCTGCACTATACTTTTCCTCATTTGAAAAGGGAGACGTTGATATCCCCTAAACAAGGCTATTTTTTCTTTCCTTTCTGTTTGTTATGAAACATTTCAAACAGAGAGAAAACAAAATGAATGATTTAACACCTACCTATACATTACTATGCAGATGTAACAAATATTAATACTTACCATAGTTTCTCAGATTTTTAAAAGAAATTTTTAAAAAAGATACAGTTAAGGCCGGGCGCAGTGGCTCACGCCTGAAATCCCAGCACTTTGGGAGGCCAAGGCGGGCGGATCACGAGATTAAGAGATGAAGACCATCCTGGTCAACGTGGTGAAACCCTGTCTCTACTAAAAATACAAAAAAATTAGCTGGGCATGGGGGCACATGCCTGTAATCCCAGCTACTCAGGAGGCTGAGGCAGGAGAATTGCCTGAACCCAGGAGGCGGAGGTTGCAGCGAGCCGAGATCGCGCCATTGCACTCCAGCCTGGGTAACAAGAGCAAAACTCCGTCTCAAAAAAAAAAAAAAATACAAAAATTAGCTGGGCACGGTGGCGTGCACTTGTAGTCCCAGCTACTCGGGAGGCTGAGGCAGAAGAATTGCTTGAACCCAGGAGGTAGAGATTGCAGTAAGCCAAGATTGCGCCACTGTACTCCAGCCTGGTGCCTGATGACATAGTGAGACTCTGTCTCAAAAAAAAAAAAAAAAAAAAAAAAAAGATATAGTTAAAAGTTTCTTTATTACCCAACCCAGTGCTATTCTCACCATAACCCCACTAAATCTGCCTAGGGATGGTTGAAATCCTCAAGCAAGCTCATATCCACAAGAGTTATTTTGATAAATAACATAGATAATGCCTATGAAGACTCCTACCTAGAACATTTGAAGTGAACTTCACTAAGCCTTTATCTGCTTATACATTGACAATTAAAATATTTTATTTACTTACCTCAGAGTGTAACATGAGATCATGTATGTGAAAATGCTTTGTAATCAAGTGATACAGAAATATGCAGTAATGTAGGATAATATTATGTAGGTTTAAGATTTGTCTTATGATTGCAAGTGGTTGTCTAGAAAAGGCTCGTGTAGGAAGAAAGGACAAAGCAAAGACAGAGGAATGAGGAGAAGGAAGAGAAGAGAGATAGTAGAAAGCGCCAATGAGGGGGAAAAGAAAAGGAGGAAAGAAGAGAAAGAGAATCCCGTCTAAGTCAGCCTGGTTTTGAGGCTTTTCAGACGGTCTTACGGTTCCCATCGTTGGCTTACATCTGCCTCCTGTTCTTGGTGTTTCTGGCTCTAGCACACCTAGCAAAGCTGGACTTTTTCTCAGCCTTCCCCCAGCGTCTTCCCTGGCTTAGGGTACCATGGCCGTAGACAGTGTATATTACTTTATTTGTACCCTATTTTCTCAGTCACATTCAAAATATTTCCTCTCAGCTAAACTCATAATAGCTTTCTTAATTATAAAAATGAAGTCATAAGATTTTAACTTTTTTTTTGACTTTCTGGTTAGATTGTCAGTTCAAAATGAGTTCTATGACATTCAGAAGAATTCTTCCTTGTCATGGTACGCTTTAGTAATGGCAGACTCCAGAATTCATTCGTCCATAATACGTACATTAGTTACACACACACACAATAACTTTTGGATGGAATATCCAAACAAGTCCTCTCTGAAAGGCCTTTCAGGTTCATCCTTGGGAGGTGTCCTCTTCTCCACTTGTGTTTCTTTGAGCTGAAATCTACTGGTGAGGTGCCTTAGGGCAGCGACCTCGTGGCAGACCACCTGTTTGTGGCACCTGTTTCTGTCTGCGGAGGCGCCTCACGCATTCCTCTTGGTGGTAATTAGAAAGGCAATCAAAGAGCACGAAGAACAAAGAGAGGGAAGGCCGCAGGGAAAGATGGGAGTGACGCTGTGAGGAGAAAGAAGAGTGCCGCAGTTCTGAAGTGCTGCGTGTGTGGGGCTGAGAGGACTGTGTTCCAGGACAGAGTTCAAGGAATGATGCCAGTGGTGAGCAGTGAAGGGAGTGGCTGTGCTGCTTAGTGGTTTAGGTAAAGGATGCCAGTGAGCAGGGAAGAGGGTGAGTTCAGCGCGGGGAGCAGGGAAGCGTGTTTTGTTACAGGTGTTGAATATCGCTTTCTTTTTTTTCTTTTCTCCCAACATTCTGAGACATTTTTTTAGAAGTTTATTTATTATACTTTAAGTTCTGGGGTACATGTGCAGATTGTGCAGGTTACATAGGTATACGTGTGCCAAGGTGGTGGTTTGCTGCATACATCACCCTATCTCCTGTTATCCCTTCCCAATCCCCCCACCCCCTGCTAGGGGAGGAATAGCACTTTCTATAACCAGCTGTAGGTCGTTGACAGTACTGGAGGTTTAATGAATGATCAAGAAGTGAAAAAGAGTGACCAGAAAAAGAAAACGAAATACGGTCTTTCAGAAAGAAGAAAGAGAACTTTGAGGAGTCTTCTCCATCCCTCACCCCAAAAACTTTTAAAATCAAGAGCTTATTTATCTTGTGTTGGGGACAAGAGTGACAGAAAAATGCCTTCCAGTGGTGTTTGGGAAACTCTGAATGTAAAAGCTACTCTTACTAAAAGGTAGCTAATATTTCATACTCCCTACTCCCAGACACCCTGCTAAATATTTTATATATATTATGTCACTTAATTCTCACACCTGTTTGGAATGATACACTTATACACTACTGCAGGTGGAGAGAATGAAACATGAAAATAATTAAGTGACTTTCCCCAGTCTTAGAGGTAATAAATGGCAGAGCAGAATTCAGACCCATGAGGATGATTTCTAAAGCCTAGACTCACAATCCCAAGTTAGCTGCGATGTCTTTGTCTTTTAAAGCAAAGCAAAATAAAATAACAAGGACAGCAGCAGCAGGTCGTTATGTTTGCTTATGCTTTGCTCTTGAGCTTGTAAGAATTCTCCATTTGCGTGAGTAAATTACCTGGTGAGTGAATTACTCAATTCATTTCATTTCTTTTTTAGTATTGTCTTGCCCATTTCCTTGTTTATTAGTTGCCAAAAAATGTAAATAATTAAAAATGGGGGGAAAAACTAAATTCATCAGTCTTTTAATTTCTGAGCTTCAGTTTACTTGCTCTATAGGTAAAGTAAAAATAGATCAAAATGTTTCTCATATGGCTGATCATAACTTACAAAGTTCATCATGAATTCTTTAAAATTTAAAGTATACAAAAAAGAGACAGTTTGGGGAAGAAAAGACGGGTTTTTCATTAGGGCCTAGAAGAACAGGTGTAGAGTGTCTTCTTAAGAACGTTGTCTCTCACAGTTGTCATGGTTTACCTTAGTTAGCGAAGAACGCAGGTACCTATAACAGGCATGTCTACTCTTCTATTTCTAGCACAAACAACATTTTAAATCCCCGTGTTCATTAGTACTTTGCTGACCAAACACATAGTTTGTAGTCATGTTTAAAGAAATTCACCTGCCCTAGCAATTTGTATATCCCTCTTGTGTATACACATACCTTCGAAACAACACTAACTATCCATAAAAGTTCGCCCAAGCTTGTTAGTGATTTCCAAAGAGTAAGATTAGCTTGTATGTGAGGAAAACACCTTAAAGCAGTGTTCTTTATTGATTACATTGCCTTTGCCGTTTCTAGTTTTTGCAGTATTTTTTTCTGTATATGAGGAATGATGGGGGGTGGTCAGAGCAGAGAGTTTTGTTGTTCACAGGTATCCTCACAGCAAGTAAGCACATGTGCATGCACAGGCAGGCACATACACATGCACAAATAAATCAATAAAATATATAACTACCTTTAATATAAATATTTTTTTTCTTAGCACTTGCTCTAATTCTGCTTTGAGAACCAGTCTGATTTAGAGAGAATTCATTCATTGATTTATTCATTTACTTGTCAAATATGCCAGATATTTTCTGTTCTTCTGTTATAACTAAGATGAGGGAAGTCAGAAAATAATAAGATAAAGGAAATATATAGTATGTTAGATGAGCTAAATAAAACTAAAGGAGGAAAAAAAGCAGGGAAGGAGGATAGGGAATGTCAGAGATAGGGAGGTGGAGAGGAGTCCCCCACCCCAAAGGTAATATGTGAATCAAGGTTTGAATGCAAGGAGAGAGCGGACTTGCAACTCTCTGGAGCAAGAGTTTTCCAGCCACAAGCAACTGTAAACATATAGGAAACTGTCTCTGTGTTTCAGTTCCAGCAAGGATGGGCAATGTGTCTGGAGGGGGACAGTACAGGAAGGTGAGAAAAGTAGGGGAATGACAGAGCCAATAATGTAGAGTTTCATGAGCTTTTGAAAGGACTTGAGAGTGAAAGGGAACATTTTGAAGGCTTTTGAGTCAAGAAGCAACATCATTTAATTTCTTCTTTTCAAAAAGATCGTTCTGGCTGCTGAATTGAGAATGAACTGCCAGAGAAGTGGAGGGTAGTGGGGGTGAAGGGCAAGAATGGAAGCAGAAAGACCAGTTAGGAAGCTTTTGTAACACTATGGTTGGCAAATGTTGATGAGTTAGACCATGGTGATGACAGATTTGAATTTGTTGAAGGTGAGATATGGTAAGATTTGGGGGAGGGGAGCGGTCAGTGGGCGCAGTGGCTCATGCCTGTAATTTCACAGGCATCCTCACTTTGGGAGGCTGAGGCAGTTGGAGACCAACCTGGGCAATATTGTGAGACCCCCCATCTCCACAAAAATTGTTTAAAAAGTAGCCAAGTGTGGTGGTGCATGCGGTAGTCCCAGCTGCTAGGAAAGCTGAGGCAGGAGGATCACTTGAGCTAGGAAGATTTAAGCTGCAGTGAGCTGTGATCACACTACTGCCTTCCAGCCAGGGTGGGACCCTGTATCAAAGAGAAAGAGAGAAAATAAAAGAGAGAGAAAAAGAGGAATCAGGCTGGCTTCAAGAGTTCTGACTTGAGCAAGTTGGGGAATGGAATTGTCATTTACTTCAGTGGGAAAAACTGCACAGAGAGAAGTTTGAGAAGAATGTCAGGAGCTCAGATTTAAACATGTTAAGTTTGAGAGAACTGTTGGACACACATGATGATTTCTGGTAGGCAGGTGTTGAAAATCTGGCATTCTGGGGAGAGATTCGGGCTGGGATATAAATATGGACATCACCTGCATGTAAGTGGTGCAAAAGGGAATGACTGCTGCTAGAAAAAAGGGGGAAGACCATGGGACTTCATTAACTGATGCCAGAGGGAAAGGAGCAGTATATGATTATGAAAAACCCAGCCAGGGATGATCGTTCAAGTGTGTAATCCAGGAGTTCGAGACCGGCCTGGCCAACATGGCAAAGCCCCATCTCTATTAAACATTAAAAAATTAGCTGGGCATAGTGGTGGGTGCCTGTAATCCCAGCTATTCGGGAGGCTGAGGCAAGAGAGTCGCCTTAAGCCTGGAAGGCAGAAGTTGCAGTGAAACGAGATCATGCGACTACACTCCAATTTGGGCAACAGAATGAGACTGTCTCAAAAAAAAGAAAAAAAATTACTGGACTGGGTGTTTGGAGGTTTGTATGAATTAACAAATCTCTATTTTCAAATTTATTTTCCTTATCTGTAAAGTGGGAAAGTCAATAGCCTCAGACATCACTTTGTTGGCCTAGATGATCCCTGGGGGCTCTGGCTATTTCTAAAATATGAAGTCTAATATTTCTGATTTTTTGCAGATTTTAGTTTGGCAGTGGAGAAGCTAAAATACTTTAATCTCAATTCAGTAGGATCATTTCTGAATGAGTCATTTGTGTGTGGCTAAATGACAGGTACTGTTTCTACCCTCTCCTTGCCCTTGTTCAAATGCAAGGTCTGACAAGAAATACACCCACCCAGTTCTACACAGACACATTGATATTCATTGAAATCAGAAACACACTGAGAGCCTCACAACCGAGATTTTTCTCTGTGTGCTCTTTGGTGGGACTGGGAGGTGGTTGAGTGGCTAAGAGGACAGTGAGTTGTAGAAAACTACCTAGGATCTGCTTCATTCACGTTGGGTCAGAAGCACTCCATGGTACACATGGATTCTCTTCAGACTGGAAGGAAATCAGTCACAAATCAGACCTTAACTCTTGTTTCAGGAATATCAGCCCATGGATCTTAAGATCTTTCCTTACACAGAAAGCCATGTACCAAACTCACACAAGATTGGGTTTCAGAATGATGACTGTCACTGGCTCTTTTTTGTGTGTGTGTGATAGAAGAATGAATGCACTCTATACATTGCCAGGGGAGGGCAGTTTATTCTAAGGGGAGGGGATTATTCATTAAGTACTTAATCCACATGGGCACTTCTGGGTACTTCAGGAGCATGATCCTGCTTTAGTTAATCTTTGTATGAACACAGTGAGGTAGAAACTATTCTGCCTATTGTAGAGCTCAAGGCTGTGGTACAAGTAGTGTAAAGAGAGCCACATTTGAGAGAGGCGGGGTCTGCCAAAGGGAGCCTGAAGGGATCTGAATCTGAAGCTGCACATTACCTCTGGCGTGTGCTGTTCTAGTGTTTCCAGTGCTTGCGAGACAACTGGGTAATACGTTATTATTCTTCAGACTGTTACTAATGCTTTTGTAAATCCGCTATTAAGGTACATATTTAGCCTTTATGAGGATTTTTTGCAGATTTAGTGTGTTTCCTCTCTGCCCCACAGACGGGGAAGCATTACTTAGCCACCAATCCAGGAATGACTCTGAAATCTAAAAAGCGTTATCTGAAAGTATTCCAATACATGTAAGATGAATATATGTACATTCAAAGAGAGGGAAGTGCAGAGGGCTTGGGCCACAAGGAAGATGAGCAGGCATCACCAGGTCCTGCTGTTGACTGAGTGAACATGTGTGAGCAAGTGTGTGCATTTATGAGCATGTATGTGTGACCAGGACAAGTAACTTCACCTCCCTGGGCCTCGATTCACAAAAGGGCAAACCAGTCACCTCTGGTTTCTTTATATTACAAGATTGCCACAAAGTTAGATTGGACATGTGGCAGTGTTTTATGAAGTGTTATGCACGTGTTAAAGGACTGTTGTTATGACTGAGTCAAGCCCCTTAGAATTAGATAACTTTTTATTATAGTTCTGGGCTCTTATTTTTCTGTTTTGAATCCCAGAGCTAATTATTACAACTCCACTCATTTTCATTCAGCCAACTGTATATAGAAAGAATAACTTGTTTACGTTTTTAATTTTCTTCTGGAGTGCTGAGGCAAGTTGAAAAAGTCTTCACTTGAGACAGATTTTAGTGTAGTACTCTCTCCTTTTTTCAACTCAAGGGAAATGACTTCCATAAATATTTCCAATGAGGATGGCTAGGTGAAGCCAAGGCAAACACTCCGGTGTCCGTCCAATTTTATCTGTGCAGCATAAGTCATTTATCCTTCTCTGCACACTACTGGTTCTCTTTTCTGTGTTAGGGTAAAATTCTTAGTTTCCTGTTACCTGTGTCTATGCTTTCGGTTCCAAATATGAAGTGTTAATCTTCTCTTTGGCTTAGATAATCCCAAGACACCAAAAATATCCATTCATCCCCTGCCTGCTTTTTTCTTTTTCATGGACCTCTTTGACGGTCATTTCTAAGCACAACTTGTAAAATTGCCAGGACAGTTCTCTTTTAACACTCCAGTGATTTCATTATTTTTGGTCCAGGACTACATTGCTTGCCATCTACAGCTTCATCCTTAGCATATTCACCTCCTTTTCAAGTCTACATTGAAATTTCAGCACTTCTAAGTCGCCTTAAATCCTCACTAATAACCCCTTTTGGGAGAAGATGTAAACACAGTTTTTTAGTCTAATACACTTTTACATCTTTTCCTTTGTAACCAGGCTTCTATCCAAAGATTATAGTATATCAGTATGATTCCTAATTAAAAAGTTTTGAAAACTAGCCCAAAGGATTTTCTCATAAGATTATTTTTTATTATATCCAGAAGTCATGCTGTAAGGATATCCTTTCCTGTTGGCTGATTAGAACTCTCATTTCGTGTCTGCTTTTAAAATTCTGTTTGGCTTCATCCTTGTCTTTTCTTTCCTTTATAGATTACCTCAGTAGTGTTGTTACTTTGTTTTCTTTATTGAACATTTAACGTTAAAATCAGTTTTACTGTGGTTGCACATCTTTCAGGGAAGCTATTCATTTCAGGTATTTTTCCAGAAAGAAGAGGGACTCTTGACTACCATCAGTAAGTAGAGCTTACCTTGCAACTGAACCTTTGAATGTGCTGTAGTGACCACTTAGGATGTAGCACTTTATGGTCTATGAGCAATGTAGATAAAGCAGTGGCTAGGAGGTGAACTAACATGAGAAAACCCTGATACCCTTGCAAACATTCGACAGAAATTTTTTAGTACTTAGAAAGAATGGAAGGCATAGTGGCTCACAGGCTATCAGGATCTGATATATACCTTGGGAACTGAGAGTTTTAGTGTCTGAATCAAAGCTTAAAGCACAAAAGAAAGATGAATCTGAGCCTTCAGGACAAGGTCTGAAACTGGGATGGGCTTTTACTCTCCCTGCATAATTGCCAGATAATTTCTGCCCATCAGATTTGCTGTTTGACATGGAAGTTTCTTGTCTGGGTTCTTGGGCAGGAGAAAAGGTCACTGGAGAGAAACAAGCCAAAGTGTTTTACGTGTAGATAATGGGCTTAATGTGCACAACTCACTGTCAGAAACCTGAGCCAGGAAAGTAAAATGACAACACTATCCTGTATCTAATAGGGGTTTCAGGGTGCAGCAAAGAAGCCAAATATAATATTCAGAGGGATACTAGCAGATGATTTTCTAGAGTTGGAGAAAGTTTAAGTTCTAGTATTGGAAATATTCAATGCCATTGATAGGACTAATTTGGATAGTGTAGAATCACAAGGAATGACCAAGTCATAACCATTTCTGTGCTGCTGGGGAAAATAACCTTTAGGTCTAGTAGGACAAGATTTTATTTCGACTCATTTTTAATTTCTAGAGAAAGGAATTCAGTTACTGTTCATGGAAATATATTAAACCACCTCATAGGAATGCCATAGGGTCATAAAAGATTTTGAGCTGAGAAACATTTTTTTTGTCATTGAATGGGTTTTAGTTTATTAAATTGGGGTCCAGAAAAGCAGGCTATTGCTCAAGTTCTCATAGACAGGCATAGATAAGAGGCTTTTTGCCTTGTGGTTATTTGTTTACGGTTGAACTAAATAATAGGCTATTTGAAAAATATAAGTAGTTCATTTCTGTTTCATGTACCTTTGAGGTCTAAACACCAGACCTAAGCCATTGGCTGGTATCATTTTCTGCTTTTAATGAACAAATGATCTGGCATTAGCTAAAAGTGGATCTAAAGCCAAGTATGGCCCTTGGCTTTCTCTTTATCTAAAAAGGCTTTTTTTTTTTTTAAGTCTTGCTAATTATATTTTCTGAGGCTTTGAAATTACTATTTTTTAAAAATTAGCATAAAAGATACATGGAAACCTTTACTTCTGTCATTGTGCTTTAAAATACAGAAGATTCAGTCTGTATCTAGATTAATAACTCATTATTTTTGTGTTAGCTTATCAGAATACAAAAATCAGTTCTTGTCTATCCAGATTTAAGCACTTTGATAACCTAATTATAACATCTGTTTATGACATTAATTTTATGTCTAAATTACTTCTTATAGATTCCATGCCAGGACTAACTTGGTCTCAAAAGTATTTGGTAATTCTAGTATCTCATGTGTGTTTTGCTCTGTACCAGTATCGCTAAGACTTTAATTCAGATGGCCTGCAATTGGGAAATGATTGTCAGTGAATGTCCAGAGAGGATGAAGGAATGTATTGAAGTCTTTTTCCCAATAAAGGAAAAGGAATAAGTGACTCATGCATATGTTTGTGTGAACGCACATGCACACATACACATGCTTACATGTACATCCTCATTTACACACAGACACACACACACACACCCTCACAAACTCATGCCATTTTCTTCCAAAGTGTTTGATTGGGTACCTTTCACTGTAGCATACTTGGCAATTGTAGTTAGCAATTAGAAAAGACATAAGCAGGATATGAATTAATATGAGGCTGTTAAGTTTTTAATTTATTTTTATTTATTTATTTTTTTGAAATAGAGTCTTGATCTCTTACCCAGGCTGGAGTGCAGTGGTGTGATCTTGGCTCACTGCAATCTTCGCCTGCCACGTTCAAGTGATTCTCCTGCCTCAGCCTCCTAAGTAGCTGGGATTACAAATGCCTGCCACCATGGCCGGCTAATTTTTATTGTTGTTGTTGTTTGTATTTTTAGTAGAGACGGCGTTTCCCCATGTTAGCTAGGCTGGTCTCGAATTCTTTACCTCAGGTAATCCACACGCCTCGGCCTCCCAAATTGTTAGGATTACAGGTGTGTACTACCACACCCAGCTAATTTTTTATTTTTAGTAGAGATGGGGTTTGACCACTCAAACTCCTGACCTCGGGTGATCCACCCACCTCAGCTTCCCGAAGTGCTTGGATTACAGGTGTGAGCCACCGCACCCAGTGGAGGCTGGTAAGTTTTGATCATTTATTTTTACTGAAACAATTTCGCTACAGCTACTAGTTGAGATTACATTCCCATTTGTTATTTAGATTGGCATATTTAATATTCTTATATAAAATTCTGTGTGTGTGTCTGTTCCTCAACCAGTGCCTTAAAAATATCGGCACTGCCAAAATGTGATTTGTCGAGAGCACATTAGAACTGCTTTCAGTGAAGCTGCAGAGGAAACTAAATGTTGCAAGTGATTGGATCACATTATCTAAGTTGTCCTGAGTCTTCTTGATGTTCTGTGGCAGAGAGTGCAATAAGCTATGCATGTGGATCCAAAACCAAACAAAAAATGATAGCCCTTTCACTTGTTATTGTGAGCTTCAGATAGGGCAGTATTTTAACTTTTTCAATAAACTGTTTGCAATGAATACAAGTTTAGGACACTTTCAAGGGTTTGTCTTCCATGGGAAGACTTTTCTTGCCCTGATTTTTCCCCTGTGGTGCTGATCTTGGAGTAAATCTCTCTTTGAAGTCAGCAGGCATCTTGGAGCTTGAATCAGCATGTGGGATGAGGAAGAGAATGGGAGAAACCAGGCGTTGGTGGTTAGTCTCTATCTGAAGGCACATTGGCAGGTGAATGCAGTAGTGGCTGTGATATTATAGAGGAGTATAGCATCTAATGAGTGCACAGCAGGGGGAGGACACACCTTTTAATGAGGCCAGAGACTATTTCCATGTTAAAATACCATTTTCCTGGTTAGTAAAGATGGAATTGAAAACAAAAAGCAAAAAACATTTTATCAAAATATTCTTTCATCTTTCGTCCTCTGTACTAGAGAGATGTATAGTATGGTTCAGCATCTTTATGCTTAAACAGTATAATGATTTTAAATGTAATTTCCTAAACTTTTGAATATAAATAGCTACTTTGTATGGTTTTTTTGAGTGCACATCTCCATAATGCTCTACATGGGCAAGATACTACTTCTTCATGTCTCCATTTGCTTCATTTGGATTTATACATTTAAGATCATTTACAGTGACATATTTCAAGATCCCAGAGATTTTCTTTTAGTGTCAGGTTTTCATGGGAGGGGGAGGGAGAGAGATGGGGAGAGGGAGAGAAAGAGAGAGAGAGAGAAAGAGAGAGAGAGTGAGAGAGAGAGAGAGAAAGTTTGTATATGTTTAAAGGAAGGTTTAAGGCAAGGTTTATAAAAATGCATCAGGAGGAATATACATTTTAGTTGGAAACTGGAAATGAAAGTTGTTAGCTCATCAGTAAGCACCTAAAATATAGTATATTAAATTAAATTTAAGTAAAGTTATTTAAAAAGTAACATTGCACAGTATATCTGCAATGTTGAGAATCATAGGGAGTTGCATGTAGCTAACATTCTATCATTTTCCTGTTTCCTGACTTGGTAGTCTGAGGGTGATGCAAAGAATCAGACTTAATCACTGATTCTTGGGCTCACCCATTTCTTGCTTTAAAGTTCACCAAATAATTAGCAAAATCAAAACAAAATGGAATGACAGCAAAACCACTGGTTAAATAAGCCCTAAAAAGCAATAAGTATCAGTAGCACCCAACCTAAATTATTGTATTGAGGACTAACTTGACAATGAAAAGATATCTGACTACCCAAAATAAGAACTCATATCTGAATATGTGAATATAAGTTCATCGGACTTTTTGATTTAAGGGCCAAAAAGTCAAAGATGGCCTAGAGGGCTGGGTGCAGTAGCTCAGCATTTTGGGAGGCTGAGACAGGTGGATCACCTGAGGTCAAAAGTTCGAGACCAGCCTGGCCAACATGGCAAAACCTGTCTCTACTAAAAATACAAAAATTAGCCAGGCATGGTGGCACACACCTGCAATCCCAACTACTTTGGAGGCTGAGGCACAAGAATTGCTTGAACCTTGGAGGTGGAGATTGCAGTGAGCTGAGTCATGCCACTGTGTTCCAGTTTGGGCAACAGAGCAAGACTCTGACACACACACACACACACACACACACACACACACACGCGCGATGGCCTAGAAATGTGAGAGCTAGATCACACGTGCACAAAAGACATAATGAAAATGTTTTCATGGCACTGGGTGTTATAAGATTTGATTTAAAAATTTCAGGCTAACTCAGCTACACTAGTGGTGGCATACTAGGGTGAAATCAAGGTCTTTTTAAAGCAGGATTCTGTAGGAAAAAAGTAGAGATGAACATTCCTCCCTCCCAGCCAAGTGTGTCTTGTTAGGACTATAATTTGGTGATGGGTACAGTATCCAAAGTAGTCATTCCATAATGATAAGACAATTGTAGGATTTAAATTAAAGAAAGTAGTTTTTATTTCCCTTCCAAAATACTGTATCTCTAGAATACTATTCCTTCCCTTCTATTTTGTTTCAATATAATTCGAAGACAGTATCTTGATATATATGTGATTTGTTTCTAGTTAAATGTACCTGACTATTAGTAGTTGGGAAACTGATAAAGCAGTTGGTGCAAGTGGTGTCACATTCTAGTGGATCTGATTGCTGGTAGACTTGAGAGGACTGGGAGACCCACTGATTTAAAAAACAACATCAAAAAACAGCTGCAGTTATAGTGACAAAGCACTGAAGATTCTTTTTTGCTGAACAACATTTCAATATTATACAAATTTTATTTTCAGTAATGTTTCAGTAGTATCTTTAATAAGGAAAGGGGAATAGATCATCATGGTATTATCCAACATTGGAAAGGAAATATCTTCATCACAACTGTTCCTTGAAAGTCAAAATTGTTTATAAAATGTCTTTCAGTAAAAAGTTAAATTTAAAAGATCTAGAATTTTCTTCTGGTAGTAGAAGGCACTAGGAAATGTATTTAGATAGCTAGATAAAATGATGTTAAAATCACTTAGTAATATTTGATGCTTGAAATGTTTGGCATTTATCTTGTTTATGTATTTGCATAAATATGGGCACATGCTGAGGAGCCACTTTAAATAAACATCTAGGTTTAGTGTTTTATGTGACTTTCTGGATAACTTAATTCATATTGCTGATTTTGTTCATAATCTTAGTTTATCATGAATCAGTTTAGTAGTAGTTTTATATTTATACATTTCTTGAAATTTTATTTTAGAATATGGTAGAATGTCATTAAATTGTCATGTGTTAATTATTATAAATTTGACTATGTCTGTGCAAACGGTGCTGTAGTCTCAATGTTTATGTCCCCTCCAAATGCATATGTTAAAATTCTAATCCCCAAAGTGATGATATTAGGAGGTAGGGCCTTTGAGCCCTGGAAGGTGATTAGGGCGTAAGGGTGGAAACTTCATGAAAGGATTAGTGCCCTTAAAAAAGACAGGTGAAGGGGAGGAAGGCAGCAGATCCACTGCCATGTATGCACCTATGCAACAATCTTGCATGTTCTTCACATGCACCCCAAAATCTAAAATGCAATTAAAAAAAAAGATACCCCAGAGAGCTAGCTAGCCCTTTCATCATGTGAGGATACAATGAGAAGGCCCCATCTATAAACCAGGAAACGGGCCTTCTCCAGACACCAAAATTCTAGAACTTCTCAGCCTTCAGAGCTGCCAAAAAGAAATTTCTATTGTTTGTAAGTTACCCTATTTTTGTGGCATTTTGTTATGGTAACCTGACAAAATTTAAATAGACAACATGGTTTCCTTTAAGACATACATGCTAAAATCTCGATATAAGCTTGATGTAAGTTGCTTTCTTGGGCATTTTGACACAGAAATACAAATTCAGTCCACTGAACTAGGCACTAACTATGCATCTTGTAATTAAATGTTGAGAATAGAGTATGTGAGAGGTGTACAGTAGGAAGGAAACTGTTATTTTTGAGTTTATATTCTTGAGAAACCATACCAGTTATTTCCTACCAATTATGAAAGGAAGGGTTGTAATCTAGGATATCATTATCTCTTTACCTCACATTTGAACAGGTGTCTTAGTTCATGCTGCTATAATAAATTACTGTAGACTAAGTGGCTTAAACAAAAATTTATTTCTCACAGTTCTGGGGGCTGCTAAGTCTAAGATCAAGGTGCTGGCAGCTCTGATGTTTGGTGAAGTGGGTGGTAGTGCAGGGGGAATAGAGGGAGAAAAAGGAAGTTCTCTTATGTCTCTTCCTGTAAGAGCACTAATCTCATTCATGAGGGCTCCTCTCTTATGACCTAATTACCTCCTAAAGTCCTCACCTCTAAATACCATCATGTTGGGGATTAGGGTTTTTTGTTTAAGTTCAAAGTTTTGATCTAAATTTGGATGAAGATTAGGATTTTAATATATAAATTTGGGGGTAGGAGCACAAACATTTAGTCCATAGCAAAAGACTGTTCCAGATTTGGTTTTTGAATTTGATATGATTTTGGGGAAATTACTTTTCTCTCTGTAGAGATTTCTTATTGTAATAATACTCTCCATTCTAGATTTTTCATACATAGGTTTTTGAAAATTAAAACTTTTTAAACTAACTAAAAATGAAATGTGTGTGTGTGTGTGTGTTTGTATATATATACCCATATATATATATGTGGGTTCTTTTTTTGAGGCAGTGTCTCATTCTGTCACCCAGGCTAGAGTATAGTGGTGCAATCAAGGCTCAAGGCTCATTGCAATGTCGTCGGCTCAGGCTCAGTTGATCCTCCCACCTTAGCCTCTCGAGTAGCTGGGACTACAGGCATGCACCACCATGCCTGGCTAATTTTTTGTATTTTTAGTAGAGATGGGATTTTGCCATGTTGCCCAGGCTGGTCTCAAATTCTTGGACCTAAGTGATCTGCCCACCCAGGCTTCCCAAAATCCTGGTATTATAGGCATGAACCACATTGCCTGGCTTGAAATACATATTTTAATTTATACAACCCTGATGTGAAATGCCCAAATTATTATTCTTATTATTTTGAGACAGAATCTTGCTCTGTCACCAGGCTGGAGTGCAGTGGTGCGATCTCGGCTGACTGCAACCTCTGCCTTCTGAGTTCAAGCAATTCTCCTGCCTCAGCTGCCCACATAGCTGGGACTTCAGGTGTGTGCCACCACACCCAGCTAATTTTTGTATTTTTAATAGAGACGGGGTTTCACCATGTTGGCCAGGATGGTCTTGGTCTCTTGACCTCATGACCTTCCTGCATCAGCCTCCCAAAGTGCTGGGATTACAGGCATGAGCCACGATGCCCAGCCCCAAATTATTTTTAAAAGATGAATTGAATTGAGATAGGATGAAGGAAAAACAATAGACATAAATAAGTATACTGATTATATAATGAAGGAATATATGTGTGTGTGTGCTCACCAGCACCTAGAATGTGATTCTAGTCATGAAAATGTAGCAAAGGCATCTAAACAAAATAACAAGTAGGTATTAAATGATTACAAGTGTTTCACATGTTATATTGAATATTTTTATTGCATTAATGATTATAATGGTTATAGACACTAACAGTGCTAGGCATTAATATAAATATGCTTGTTTATGCTTTGGTATAGCTGTTCTGAATTTTCATTACTGAAACAAAAGTAGTGTTATTCGTGTGATGAAAATGATCATATTTTATACCTTTTTCTTTGTTGTAATTAGTTTTGCTATATATATAGAGAGAGACAGAAATTAGCTTATTTTGAAAAAGGAAAAATATCATTTCATTCTAAAAATCTATATAAATGTGAAAAAGTTAGAAATTTCCGGGGAACAAATGCCATTGCAACTATAATTCTCCTGAGCATTATTGACATTGTAAGAGGTAATATTTAATAATATATGCTAATTTCTCATTTATATATTATATGCACTAGAGTCAGATTGCAGCTGCACTGGGAAATATAACTTCTATATTTCATGAATGGAATATTTCTCTTTTAACACACAACATTTTACTATGTCACTGTATTCACTTGCTGAGACTGCCATAACAAAGTACTACAAACTGGGTGGCTTAAATAACAGAAATTTATTGTCCCACAGCCCTAGAGGATAGAATCCCCAGGGGGGATTTCAGACTTCTAACTTCTAGAGCTGTGAGACAATAAATGAGGGAATGATCTATTCCAGGACCTTCTCCTTGGCTTGTAGATGATTTTTTCATGTGTGTCTTCATATTGCATTTCTTTCATGCATGTCTGTCATTCTATGTAAAATTTGTCTATTTGTTGGGATACCAGCCTTATTGAATTAGGATCCACCCTAATGACCTCACTTTAACATGTTTATCTCTGTAAAGACCCTTTCCCCAAATAACATTGCATTCTGAATATTGAGGATTAGGACTTAAGCATATGATTGTTTTGAAGGGCACCAGGATTCAACCCCTAACGGTCACTGTTGTTTTGTATTTGGTGCACAAAGATACTTCCCTGCTAGGGTTAAAAGAACTGAATGTGTTGTAAGATATAATGAGTCACAGTTAATTTCCTTGAGACTTTTGAATGATGAGATATATCTAAGAATAAAGCATTATGGCTGTTGTTGAATTTTTAAATGCCAACATTAGTTTTAAGATGCCTGAGAAGACTCGGAATGGGTGAATTCATTTGGGAGAATATTATCCTATTATTCCACAGCTAGTGTTTAGAAGATTTACTAGACTAACATTTCAACACTAATACTTTGTACTACCTAAAATGCCTTTAGCATACCACTTACATTTGTCTAGGGGAGTTCATGAAAACCAGATTTTTAGTAAGCTTCTACAAATAATTCATCATGGATGAAAGGCAATCACATTGAACAAGCACTTACTTCTGCTTATCATGAGTGTTTTTTATTATCTTTTTGCATCTGAGACAAATGTGTTGAGAATTTCATCAAAAGCTTAATGCATTGCAATCTTGTTCTCCTCTAACATATAGATCACTGTGGATTCCATAACCAGAATTCTAAGAAAATATATAGGAACTCAATTGTTATTCAGTTGTAAGAGACATAGTAAAGTGTAGTAATTCCAAGAGACTGTAGAAGCACTAGCATTAAATATTAAACATTTAAATGAGGAAGTGCTGATTAATTCATAATATTCTGAGCAGCTCATGAATGTTTAATACTCATATCTTGCCTTGATTGGATATTATTTAGCTGAAGCATGGTCACTATAGAACTACTTAGTTACCATTTTAAATTGCAGACCCAAGTTTACCAAATGATTCATTTTACTTTAGGTAAATACTAATTTGAACTTCTCACCTTTTTTTTGTTCAGTATTTCATAAACTAGAACAAAATGAAAAATTAAAAGTTTATCCATTAAACATTTTAAGCCATAATTATCTTTAAAATTAGTAGTTGAGGTTAAGTTTGCATAGTTTTAATAAGTGAATAATAATAATAGTAGTTTTAATAAATTTTGATAAAAGTACCTGAGGATAACTTTACATTGATTTCAATTTTTAGGTGTTCCACTATCATCCAGTAGATATTATTCAGCACGTATTATATGCTCAGCACTAGGAAAACAGTAGCAGTGAACAAGCTAGACACAGCCAGTACTTTATGAGCTTATGGTCTATTGAGGGATTTAGAGATTGAACAAATAATCACAGCCATTCATTGCTTAACAGTGGGGATATATTCTGAGAAATGTGTCATTAGGAATTTGGTCATTTTGTGAACATCAGAGTGTACTGCACTTACAAACCAAAATGGTGTAGCCCACTAGACACCTAGCCTGTATAGTCTAGCCTTGCTTTTCCTAAGCTACAAACCTGCACAAAATATTACTGCACAGAATACTGGAGGCGATGGTAACACAGTGGTAGCTATTTGTGTATCTAAACATATCAAAATGTAGAAAAGGTACAGTAAAAATAGGGTATTATCATCTTAGGGGACCATCGCCATGTATTAGGGGTCCATCACTGGCCATAATGTGTTTACATGGCTCATGATTATACTCAAATAATTATTTAATTACAGTGTGGTAAGTGCCAAGCAGGAGGAGTGTGAAGTTTTGTGAGAACATTTAATGGAGTTTGTAACCTGGCTGGGAGGATTAGGGAAATCTTCCCTGAGGAAAAGCAAGTACAATGTGGCTTGTTGGGCAGAGGAACAGCAAGAAGGAAGAGCATTCTCTGCAGGGGGCACCATACAGGAAGGCCTAGAGGCTCATCTGTCTTTGGGAGGGGGTAAACCGAATCAGGTTTCAAGTCCAAAATAATACTACAGTTGAGAACTGGTTTTCTTTACAGATTAGGATCAGCTGTTGGAAAGTATCTGTGAGACTTAGAGAATCAGGAGTGTAATCTCTGTAATAATGGATTATGAGTATTCATGGTCAAGACTGGTCCTAGGTAAGGTAATAAATAGACAAGATTTCCTTGACAGGGGTTAGGTTAGGTGAAGGACTTTCTCACAGTGGTCAGTTTTGTCCTGCTGTTCTTTTCCCTTGTCAGTCTTTTGAGAGCTCCCTCTGGGAGCTCCCAGTATTTAGCATGTAATTCAGAGATTCTTGCTATTTGTAGCTTGTGTTCTCTTTCTGTGATTTGCTTAACTCTTGTCACAATTCATCTTGTAATTGTATTTTTTTTGGAGGTACTTCCAGGTGGAACTACAAGGAAGTCCACAGGCTTTTTTAATTTTTTTTAAAAAAAACATACCTGGGGACTAGGACTTTTTACTTCTCTGGGAGCAAGCATGGCAGACTCTTCCTCCAAAGGCTTTGGTGAAGGGATTATGGGGTCAAGAAGGTGCTGGTTAGCTCTGTTATCCCAAACCAAAACAGCCTGGGGCCATATTGAATGCCCAAAGCTTGGCCAGTGTCAGGGTCTTCATTTCTTTACTCAATCCCAGTCTGCAAAACATCAGGGGTGAGTGACTGAAGATCCCCATTTTTGGCTCACATTGCCACATTAGAAACCAACCCAGCCCATGACCTGGCAACCTCCTGATCTGTACCTGATAGAATTTTGTTAGGGATTCACTTTCAAGGGACAGAGTCATAGCTGTAGTACATCTGGCTTCCTAAGTCTTCACTTACAAGATGGGCATCCTCTCCCTTTTCTTCTCATCCCTGATTAACACCATACAAAGGAAGAAGTCAGAGGGCTCCTTAATGGTCCTGATATAGTCCAGTGTAGCGTATCCACTCCTGACTTACATCACCCTTCCTTGAACTGGACTTGGCTGTCTCTGGGCCTGCAAGTCTTGTTCTGCCATCTTTTGGCAAAGGACCAAAGGCAGCATGTCTTCCAAGGAGAACACGGTGTCAGAGCACACTTCCTCCTCTGTGCTTATTGAAGTTAGAAATTCGGCCTAGGAGTCCCAGTCACTGTTCACCCACTGTCCTCCACATGCCTAATACTTCTCTGTAGAAAAAAATTAGAGTTTTTTCTTATGGTTTATTCTTATTCTTATGGTTTCTTAATTACTTTATTAATAAGAATTACTGCTGCTACTACTATAGGGTCAGTGGTCTACTTTGCCACAGTTTTTTCTCCATTCCCCTGTGGTAAGTAAGGGTTTCTCAAGTTTCTGGAAGCAGTAGGTTCATCTAGGAGTTCCAGTCCCTGTATGATCTCCAATCCTACTGAGGCCATCAAATCCCTAGAGGTCTGACTTGGCTAGTGTGTGGTGCTAAAGCCTTAAACCAGTCTGACCAGGTTCAACATTATCTTGGCATCCATAAAGGACTCTAAATTTTAAGGGAATAGTTGTCTATGGTTGTTGAGGGGAATTAGTAATTTCCAATCCAATCCAGTTCATTTCCTCCTCCCTTTCCTTCCTTTCCTGCCTCCCTCCCTCCCTCCCTCCCTCCCTCCTTCCTTCTCCTTCTCCTTCTCCTTCTCCTCTTTCTTCTTTCTTCTTTCTTCTTCTTTTCTTTTTTTTTTTTAGACAGAGTCTTGCTCTGTTTCCCAGGCTAGTGCTGTGGTGTGATCTAAGCTCACATCAACCTCTGCCTCCTGGGTTCAAGCAATTTTCCTGCCTCAGCTTTGCAAGTAGCTGGGATTACAGGCACCCACAACCATACCTGGCTAATTTTTGTATCTTTAGTAGAGACAGCGTTTTACCCTGTTGGCCAGGCTGGTCTCGAACTCCTGACCTCAAGTGATCCACCTGTCTCGGCCTCCCAAAGTGCTGGGATTACACATGTGACCCACCGTGCCCAGCCTCATTACTTCTAAGTGGAGCTTTTTAGACTCAAGTTTTGTGAACTCACATAGCACTTAATTCTGTGGAGGGTATGGTTAGTCCTCAGGAGTCTATTCTTCCCAAATTTGCACATCTAATTTGAGTGCAGCCTGAAGAAGCTCTCATTACATTTCCATGTTTTGCCACTAAACATCATGGTTTCCCTGTCATTAAATCTCCTGAACAAAGCTTTACATGATTACAGGATGGAAACGTTTTCCTGGCTGTCATGGTTTTAATACAAGTGGTGTCCCTTCTTATCTCCAACTTGGTAACCACCCCTCTTACATCCATTATGACCAAGACTAAACTTGTCTTCTTTCTAGCAAGGGAGCAGCTTTTTCATTTTTTTTTTTTTAAGATGAAGTCTTGCTCTGTATCCCAGGCTGGAATGCAGTGGTGTGATCTTAGCTCACTGTTACCTTTGTCTCCCGGGTTCCGGGTTCAAGTGATTCTTCTGCCTCAGCCTCCCAAGTAGCTGGGATTACAGGCATATGCCACCATGCCCAGCTCATTTTTGTATTTTTAGTAGAGACAGGGTTTCACCGTGTTGGCCAGGCTGGTCTTGAACTCTTGACCTCATGATCTGCCCTCCTCAGCCTCCCAAAGTGTTGGGATTACAGGCATGAGCCATTGCCCCCAGCCAGGAGCAGCTTTTCTATTTTGAGAGAGAAAGCTAGATTTGCAATGATATGATTCTTTTTATCCCATCACATTATTCTATTCAATTTAGAAGAAAGTTATTGTCTTTAATAAATAATTTAAGTGTGTGCTTATTTCTGCCCATATCTGTATAACGACACCAAAAAGTATAAATGATTGTTTGAGTTTTGATTCCTGAGACAAACCTAGTTGGTTTTTGTTTACTAAGAAACAAAGCAGTGGTTCTCCAACTTTAGCACTTTTAAGAATTCTTTGAATACCTATTAAACATGCAGATTCCCTCAGTCTTCCTCTCTACCACTCCCACATTCTGCTGGGAATTCTGCTTTCTTAGATTTTTGATAAGTGTTGAAAATGTACATCACTAACAACTCCCCTAAGTGATTTCTTTTTTTAAAAAAATATAGGCCGGGCGCGGTGGCTCAAGCCTGTAATCCCAGCACTTTGGGAGGCCGAGGCGGGTGGATCACGAGGTCGAGAGATCAAGACCATCCTGGTCAACATGGTGAAACCCCGTCTCTACTAAAATACAAAAAATTAGCTGGGCACGGTGGCGCGTGCCTGTAATCCCAGCTACTCAGGAGGCTGAGGCAGGAGAATTGCCTGAACCCAGGAGGCGGAGGTTGCGGTGAGCCGAGATCGCGCCATTGCACTCCAGCCTGGGTAACAAGAGTGAAACTCCGTCTCAAAAAAAAAAAAAAAAAAAAAAATATATATATATATATATATATATATTTTATTGCGTTTTAGGTTTTGGGGTACATGTGAAGAACATGCAAGATTGTTGCATAGGTACATACATGACAATGTGGTTTGCTGCCTTTCTCCCTGTCACCTATATCTGGCATTTCTCCCCATGTTATACATCCCCAACTCCCCACCCCCTGCTGTCCCTCTCCTAGTTCCCCCCCACAGACCTCAGTGTGTGTTGCTCCCCTCCCTGTGTCCATGTGTTCTCATTGTTCAACACCTGCCTATGAGTGAGAACATGTGGTGTTTGATTTTCTGTTCTTGTGTCAGTTTGCTGAGAATGATGGTTTCCAGGTTCATCCATGTCCCTACAAAGGACACAAACACTGTGTTCCATAGACCACACTTTGAGAATCACTGAGGAAATGTGTCTCTCATTATGCTAGGTAAATACCAGACACAGAAAGACAAATACTGTATAATCTCATTTTTATATGTGTACCCTAAAATAGTCAAACTCATAGAAGCAGAGAATAGAATGGAGATTGCCAGGGATTGTGGGGGAGAGTGGAAGATGTTGGTTAATGGGTACAAAGTTCCAGTTAGACAGGATAAATAAATTCTGGAGATCTATTATACAGCATGGTAACTGTAACTAGTAATAATGTATTGTATCCTTAAAAATTGCTAAGGGAGCAGATTTTAAATATTCTTACCAGAAAATTATGTGAGGTGATTGATGTTAATTTTAAAAAAGTATTTCTTAATAAGTGCTATAGACACAAATTTAGTTTTTGCTTTACTAGAGTATATACTTTGAGTGTTTGTGTAAATTAAATTCAGTAAATCAAATTGTATTTTAAGTCTTAAAACTATGCTGATACTTTTAATAGATTAAGAATTGTATATAATTTGTCATATAGTAAATAATATAATAATACAGTATTTTCACATTATGATGATGCCTTGCGAGTTCTCTCTCTTTGTCACAGTGGCCTAGTGTTCTGCAGATCCCTGAAACAGTCTGATAATGTCACCAGTATACTCGTAGCCTCATTTGTAACTTTTTAGTTTCAAAAAATCACCAGCTCTTATTACCAGAGAAGTAGTGAACAAATGTCCATTGTTAAATGTTATGATTTTATATGTGTTTGGACTAGAATGTAGACAGCAGTGATTTCTGGGTGATGATGTTTCAGACAATTTTATCTTTTTTTCTAAAACATTTAAAAATTTTTTGAAATTTTAGAATGAGTAGACATTAAATTTATGATTAGAATAACATTTAACTTAATTTTAATACATGAAAAATAATTTTTGTTTGACTAGGTATGGTTGAAGATAGAGACCAATAATAAAATAAAATAGATATTCCGAATAAGTAATCAGTTAGCTCTAGTTGGGGGTTTTCCTTGTGCGTTTGACAGGAGGAGGAAAAAGCCAGTCTCCTTTAAGAGGAAGGAAATGGTTTATATGCTTCCATGTCCTTCGAACAATCTTGACAACTGATATTTGTCTTAATAAGTTCATTTATCTAAAAATGTTTTACCTACCACTTAGAGGAAACACAGGAGGATCTGGAATTTATGGTCATAGTAAGTCTAGTAGAAGCTTCAATACGTCTTTCTCTTTTCCAGCTGGATTAAAACCCTCCCAAGGTGACAGTTAGGGAAGTCTGAGCTCTTCTGAGGGGGTAGTGTGTCTTAGAGAATTTGTATCAGTCTCGTGTTAACCTGATGGTGAGGGAGCTGAAAGGGAAGGGCAGGTGACCCAGGGGTACTAACATCCAGGGGGGAGGATTTGGGCCTTGAATGTTTATTGAGTAGAAGCTAACCTCAATTTATTTTTGACCTTTGGAATTAGAGGTTACTATTAATTTAGCAATGAAGTTTCCAGGCTTGGATGGAATCCAAAGTGTCCTTCAAAGTGTTAGAAAGTAGGCAAAAGGGTAACAAAGGAAGGAAATAGTACTCACAGCTGATATCTCGTTAAGATTATTTTATTAACAAAATAACTGTGGAAACTTTTGGTTTCAGATATCTCTTCTCTGCATGCATTATCCAACCAATCACCCAGCCAATCCACCACCACATGAAGTGATTTTATTGAATCTGGAGGCAAATTAAGGCAATTTGGTTCTCTTTCAGGTTTCACAGTTGGTTATTGTATCAGGGATATAAGAAGTTTATGCCTCGGGGTGCTCCCAGGCCAGCCCTGGAACTCTGCTGGGTGCTGCAGGGACTGAGAGCTTGGGGGTCCACACAAGGGTGTGTGGAGATGATAGCAGCTGCTGCACAGCAGAGATAGTTCCAGGACAGGAGGTTGATGCAGTAGTACAGTACACTTTGTGTTTTTAGTGATTCCTTTCAGTAACCACATTCTTGACAAGAACTTGAGGCCCATTGTATGGTAGTTTTAAGGTTGTAATAACAGATCTAATAGTTTGAACACCTAACTGTCATATGTGTTCAATTACTCATAATAATGTACCAGTCAGTCTTCTAAAAAATTCATATAAATCATCTTACTTAATTCCTAAATCACAGTAACCCCCTTTTACAGATAAGGAGAGTGCGACTCAAAGAGGTCATGTAGCCTTAGGCAACCCAGCCAAAAGGCAGTGAAGCTGGTCTTGGAGCTCTTTTGCTTTCCAGGTGGGCCTTCCTCCAACCCCAGTAAATTACCAAGGCAAATACTGGGAAGATTAAAATGGTTTTTGGTTCATATTTCTTTCCAGATTTTTGAACTGGGTATATGTATAAAACATTATAAATCGACCATAAAGAAATGGTTTATTAATGTCTATCATGGATATAGAAAAATAATGAATAACATAAAAGTACAGATTGTTGAGTTTTCAGAACTAAACAGACCCTTGTAACCTTCATGCAGTTTAACAAGCAGAACATGTATAAATATACTTTTAAACAGAAGTGGATCCTACTGTTACGTAGAATTTGGTCTCCTACTTTTTCCACTTAACATTTTATTGTTAAATATTTACCAAACAAGCTTTTTAATGGCTACACGATAGATCCTCAAGTGATTGTACAATAATTTATATAACCATTCTTTGAACGTCGAACATTTAGGCTGTTTCAGTTTTTCATTATTGTAAATAGCATTGTGGTATATAGTATTGAACATAAATCTCTGGCTGTGTGTTTGATTATTTCCTTAGGATATATTTCTAGAAGTGTAATTACTAGATCAAAGAGCATGAATATTTTAAAGGTCTTGATGCATATTGACAAAATATCCATGGAATAGTTATACCAACCCACCAGTGTTCATGAATGCTCATATTCTAATACTGGATCATTTCATATGTGCACGGTGTGTGTGTGTGTTTGTCTGCCTGTGTTTATCTTGGCCTTTTTGATAGACAAAAATTGTTATTTGACTACTGTTTGGATTTTCTTTCATTGTTAATGAGTTTAATATGTTTTTATATGTTTATTGGACATGTTGCTCTATTTTTCTATTTATTTTATATCGAATCACTACAAAATTACTCCTTATTTTCTTTTTCTTTCTTTTTTTTTTTTTGAGATGGAGTTTCACTCTTGTTGCCCAGGCTAGAGTGCAATGGTGCGATCTCGGCTTACCACAACCTCTGCCTCTCGGGTTCAGGTGATTCTCCTGCCTCTGCCTCATAAGTAGCTGGGATTACAGGCATGTACTACCACGCCTGGCTTATTTTTTGTATTTTTAGTAGAGACAGGGTTTCTCTATGTTGGTCAGGCTGGTCTCGAACTCTTGACCTCAGGTGATCCGCCCGCCTCAGCCTCCCAAAGTGCTGGGATTACAGGCGTGAACCACCACACCTGACCATTTTCTTTAGTTTCTTTGGAAGATAAAAGCTTATAAAATTTTAGGAGGATGTCTTTTTTAGCTCACAAAAATTTGGGAAAGTAATGAAATGAGTTTTCCCTCCAAGATCACCTTTTCAAAACATCTGTATAACTGTTTTAGAGAAAAATGTTCATCCACTTCCTAAAGCTGCGCTAGATAGATCCAGGTGACGTTTGAGTCTTAGTTGACATGTCTAATTGACATACTGTTTTCTCACAGGTGACTGTGGTCTTAATGTGGTGACTCATTTATTCAAGAGGGTCAGACTGCTATTTCTGTACCTGAAAAATAAATGACGTTGGAAGACAGTATGTATATATGAGTGAAACACAACATGTTTAGATAATTCAGTTATTATTAGAAATTTGCACATCCCTATTTATAATATTTCCTATTTGGAGGCTAGGATTGTTTTAGGTTTTAGATCATTTTTCACCTTTTGGGAAATACAATGTGAAATTTAAGGATTATAAGTAAAATTAAAATTAAAATGATCTATATTAAAGGTTTTATAGTTGGCTATTCAGTATATAAAAAAATTTTGATATTTAGGTTGTTTCTCAGCCTTTAGAGGTATATTATATTTTTAAAAACATGTCCGGGAGATGTAAAATAGAGGAAGTTTTAGTAATTTCAAGCTAGGGTTTTTCTAAAGTAGCTTTTGCATGAAGGCAGTGGAATTTTAATAAAATAAATTCATTCATAAAAGTGAGGGTTAGTGGAGATGGGGTGAAAGGTCTCTGTCTCATTGTCAGATGTATCTCTATTTGCCTCTGGTGTCTATCCTGAGCCTGGTTTGTGAGCAGAGGCTGCCAGGACTGCCAGATTGTGCTGTGTCTTATGTTACATGAACAACTAACGTGTACTTCTGAGCTTATTATGATGAGACCATTTTAACATGTTTGTTTTAATCTCTATATCAGAATTCTAATCTCCAGATGTTACAGCATTAAGCCATTCTTTCCTCTTTTGTAAATAAAATTTTCAGAATATTCTCTGTTGTTGAGAGTACCTGCACATTAATTGAGTTTTATCTGTTATTCTTTGCTCTACATTTTGATGTTAGCTAAATCCAGTTTTTCCCCATTACTTCATAATTTTTTCTCAGAGGACATACATGGTTTTTGCAGTGAGAAGAGACCTTTGAGATCATATCATCCTTTAGATCCTCAAATCCAAATGCCTTCCAGGGGCCAACAACACCCATATGACCTTATCAGAGGTAATATAATAGGAAATGATAGTGACTACACAAACTAGAAAGTATAAACCCAGCCTAAATGCATCAAGGTTTAAAGTTTATTCAAACACTGTGCTGTCCCAAGAAAACATGTCTGTGGGCCACATTGGCCATTAGGCCTCCAAATTGCAGTCTCTCTAGTTTTCTTATTTTAAACATAATTTGAGCTTTCTAGTAAAGCTAGTACGAGAGGTGATTCAAGACCAGGTTTTCTTTCTTCTAATTAATCGATTAATTAAGTGTCTATTGCATGTCCACTTCTATCAGATATTTTCACATATTTAATTTACTATAGTAAATTAAATATGTCATCACTTACAAAAGCAGATTTAAGGCTAAGGACAATAAATACACACACTAACACATCCATTAAGGAGGATAAAATAAAGATGAAAAAGATATTTAAAACCATAGGAAAAAAAGAGCTAAAATTTTAGAAGCTCAAGATGTGATATGGTAGCCAACTTTTTTAAAAGAGCAAATGAAATAAAAGATTATCTAGGAGTACCTTATGCTGACTTTTGATAACATTAATTGGTTAACAGATATCTTTGGAAATAGTTCAAAGCAAATAATATAGTTAACTGAATGAACATGTGGAAAGTTATGGAAGACTAATCTGCTATGATTAAATAAAAAATATAATTTTATCAGGAAAGGTGTGTGTGTGTGTGTGTGTGTGTGTGTGTGTGTGTGTGAATGTTCCCAGTAAAAGAAACAGCAGAGAGATAGGTTCTGTGTTGGGGGAGAGATAAGGTAAATGTGGATAGAACAATAAGGGTATATATTGTTCAGGATGAGGCTGAACAATAAGCAATGATTTGTAGGCCATTGTTGAGGATTTTGTCTTATATCCAAGGAATAAATAGAAAGGAATGAGAGGTTTTAACCTGGGGGTATGAATGAGGAAGAAGGGTCCCATGATCAAATTTATCTTTTGAAAAGACCACCGTGGCTGCTGTGTGAAAAGGCAGGCTAGAGTGAATGCTGAAACACCAGTTAGAAGCCAGACCAGGAGTGGTGGTTCACACTTGTAATCCCAGCACTTTGGGAGGCTGAGGCAGGCAGATCACTTGAGGTCAGAAGTTAAAGACCAGCCTGGCCAACATGGCGAAACCCCATCTCTATCAAAAATACATTAATTGGCTGGGCGTGATGGTGCACACCTGTTATCCCAGCTACTCTGGTGGCTGAGGCACGAGAATGGCTTGCACCTGGGAGGTGGAGGTTGCAGTGAGCTGAGATTGTGCCACTGCACTCGGTGACAGAGTGAGACTTTTCAAAAAAAACAAAAAAAAAAAACACTGAAGCAATTCATGCAAGATGAATAGGAAGGTAATAGAGGAGATGGACAGACTTGAGATTTGGACCAACATCAGATGTATTTAAAAGATAAAATTGGCAGTATTAGGAATGAACGTGGCTGAGGGTCGGAACAATGAGAGAGAGAGACATGTTAAAGGTGACTGATTACAGTTCTTGGGTTTTGTACCTGGTTGAACAGCTGTACCATACAGGGAGGTGGGGAATACTGAGAAAGGATCAAATTGGGAGTCGGGGAATAGAAAGTGTTTTTATGCCCCATAAGGTCAGGGGCATGGTCTTATTCACTGAGGCCTCTGAGCTCCAGAATAGTGCCTTGTACACAATAGGTACTTAGTAAGTATGTTACATAAATGAATTATGTATTCAGGTTTAGACAGGATAAGTTTGAATGTCATTGAGACATTCAAGTGGTGATGTCAAGTACATGTCTGATCTTACTGGTCTTATGGGGAGCTAAAGACGTGGGATCCTTTGGCATGTAGGTGGCATGTAAGATGCTGCGACTGCCTGGAAGTAGGAATAGAATAAGAAGTGGAGAGGGCCTAGGACAGAGCCTTAAATAATACTGGCACTTAGGGTTGGGGAGGGGTCAGCCAATAAAAGACAAGAAGGAATTTCCAGTTATGCAGGAAAAAAAAAATGAAGCTCATAGATGCTAAGGGAAGAGAGTAGACTGGAACAGACGAGTCAGGTAAGATGAGAACTAAAATGCCATTGAATTTAGCACCATGGAGGTCATTAGTGACCTTAGTGAGAGCTGCTCTAGTAGACTGTTTGAGATGGAAACTTACTTTGGAATTGACTGAAAAGTGAATGGGGGTTGAGGGAAGAGATGCAGCAGTATGGAAGCAAAAGATATGCACATTTGAGCACTTATGAAATATGAATACAGACCAACTAAAAACCCAGGAGATTCTAGAAACTGGAATGTACTTAAACACAAATACTTGGGATGCAAAGAAATTTCATTCACTTATTCACCAAACATTTACTGAATACTTGGTTCCAGGTCTTGTGCTAAAGAAACATGTCAGTCTGATGGCTTTTCTTGTGTAGCCACTGTGATAGGAGATGTCTGTAGCTTTGCACTTTAGCTGCTAGTTGTTCTATTTAAAGGTCTAGGTAAGTATGTAGGTTAAAGCGCTCTCCTGTGTGGGAGAGCACTCTAGTTTTGTTCCTTCTTCAAAGACTGTGATTCTCACCTAGAGCAGATGGGGTGAACATTCTTCTCATTCCCATCCTGGAATCTCTTTTGCCTCTAGATTAATGGGAATCTCATGTCAGTGAAGTGCCCTTTTCTGCTACTGCCAGCCATTCTGACTCCAGAGCCAGTGAATACATGCTGTTTCTACCACCAGGTGGAATAACAGGAGCTTGTGCTGCCAGTCAGCATGGTTGCCTAGCAACAGGAGGAGATGCTATTCATTGTCTATCAGTGTGGGGACACAATACATTTTAGCTTAAGGTGCTTGATGAACACAGTGATTACATGGACCCTCCCTGTCAGCCTTGGAAGTTGTGATTCTGAGGTTGGGAAGCTGGACTATCTTTGGAAGCTAAATTTGGAAATGAAATGGGGTATAAAATATCATCTGGCTACATAGATAAGTACTGAAAAATAGGATTTGGGTTTCTGGCTATGGCTTAAGCTGCAAGAATAATGGGCTCCTGGCAAAGGATAAAGTGTATCTCATGAAATAAGAAGTAATGTGTCTGGCAGGTGTGCAATTCTCATTGAATATTAGGAAGTGGGAAACAAATGCCTAGATAATCTGAAAAACAAAAAAGAGATTTTACGGAGGACACCAGGTATAAAGTAGAAAGAACCACAGTGAGAAAAATACATAGAGTGAATATCAAATTTTAATACGAGACAGTACTCTATCTCCTGGATATCATTGAAATTTGGAAATGTCATGCAACGTGGGTCACTTTGTGGTCACCAACTGTCCTGAAAAGATTTGGGACAAATTCCACAGTGTCATGGTATGTATGAACATATAGGCACTCTTGAGAACACTTAATGAATGAGAAGCAACAAAAATAGAAGGTTTTTGGCTGATTCTCATCATCCCACGGAAAGGTGGGCAGGGATCAGGGTGCCACAGAACCCCTGGTGGGTCTGTGTTTTAGTGAAGGAACCCTCCTCTCTCCCATGGTTCTCTCTATTGAGAAAGTGGAAAACAACAACATAAACAAAACAGTTTGTCAGTGGAGAAATAATCAATCTGCATGGGACCACGTGGTCAGAAACTTGAGTTGTCTGGAAAGTTAGCCCGTCCAGCCCCTGGAAATTTTTCTGCCCAGGGAGGGTTGCAGGCCCCACTGTGGGAGGAAGACCCCCATTCTGCAAGAAGCTGAACTTGAGTACATCCTCTCCTGTTGCAGAATGGTGGACTCATCTCTAACTAGCTCTTAGGCAACCTGGGCTTATGGGCAGTTGTGCTTGTTGCCTCACAGGTAGGATAGAATGCATGGTTGGAATACAGCACAGGAAGAGCTGGCAGGCTGGCTTCCTTCCTTTCCCTCCCTTCCTTCCTCCCTCCTTCCCTCCCTCCCTCCTTTCCTCTCTTCTTCCCTTCCTCCCTTCCTTTCTCCTGAGGTCAAGTGATCCTCCTGTCTTGGCGTCCCAAAGTGCTTGCATTACAGACATGAGCGACTATACCTGGCCAAAAGGGTTCAAAAAACAGCTATTTCATTGCTTTCTCATATTTGATTAGCTCATGAACGCCATTGGTTAAATTATCTCCTTTCCTCCTTCCCTTCTTCCCTTCCTCCTTTCCTTTCTCCTGGGCTCAAGTGATCCTCCTGCCTTGGCTTCCAAAAGTGCTGGCATTATAGGCAGGAGCAACTATGCTTGGCCAAAAGGGCACATTTTCAAAAAGCAGGTACTTTAGTGCCCTCTCACATGTGATTAGTTCATGAACGCCATTACTTAAATTTTCAGGAAATTTGCAAGCCAGTTGTTAAATGGTAGTTAGTAAACATTGAATTATCCACAATTGTAATTAAGTAAATTATCTCAGCAACAAAGGTAATACATAGTCAGAACTCATCCCGATTGTTTTACTACTTTTTATTATTGTCTGTGTCTCCTGTGTTTGCGTGGGGAAAATACTCTGTGTGGGTTAATGGTATGCTGCTGTGTTGCCCTTCCTAGTTCAGTGTCCGGTGAGCTAAGGTTAGACTCCACCATGGTGGCAGTTGGTAGTCTTTATAACATACCACAAACTAGGGTGTCTTGCCCCAGAGGGGTAGTCGTTGCACATTTACCAGCACACTCTTGCCCGTAGCCCTTGAACCTTGCCATTTCATTGTGCTCTGGCCCAGCAGCTCTAGCATGTGTCTATCCGCCAATGCCTGTGTCTGTGTGCCAGAAGACTTCCTCTGGAAGGTCACTTTCCTCCCACCCATGTGCACTGCTGGAAGGAATTAGCTGCCCCCAGGAGCTGCCATCACCCTGACCTTCAAGTAAGATAGTTTTGCAGCAAGGGTTTTGCATTTCCCAAAGTTTTACTTGAAGATTAAGTTTCAGTTGCCAACTGTGGTAGCTTGCTTCATATTGTACTTTTTTTTTTAACTTTTATTTTAGGTTCAGAGGTACACATGCAGGTTTGTTAGATAGGTAAACTCGTGTCATGGAGGTTTGTTGTACAGGTTATTTCATCACCCAGGTGCTAAGCCCAGTACCCATTAGTTGTTTCTGTTTATCTCCTTCCTCCCACTGTCCACTGTCAAGTAGACCACAGTATCTGTTGTTCTCATCTTTGTGTTCATAAGGGCTCATCATTTAGCTCCCACTTATAAGTGAAAACATGCAGTATTTGGTTTTCTGTTCCTACATTAGTTTGCTAAGGATAATAGTAGCCTCCAGCTCTATCCATGTTCCTGCAAAAGACATGATCTTGTTTTATGGCTGTGTAGTATTCCATGGTGTATATGTACCACATTTTCTTTATCCACTCTACCACTGATGGGCATTTAGGTTAATTCTATGTCTTTGCTATTGTGAATAGTGTGTCAATAGTGTACATGGAGGTGTTTTTATGGTAGAATGATTTTTTTTTTTTGTATATAACCAGTAGTGGGATTGCTGGGTTGGATGGTATTTCTATTTTTAGCTCTTTGAGGAATTGACACACTACTTTCCACAATGGTCGAACTAATTTACACTCCCACCAACATTGTATTGTGTCCTTTTTATTGACTGCCCTTCCTGGCCTGTTTCATTCTTTTGCCTCTGTATTGGTGTTCCCTCCACCTGCAGGTCTACTTCTGAGTGAGCTGTATACAAAGGAGTGTAGTGCTGCCTGGGCTGGGGTAGCATATCGGAGAACTTCTGGGTAGGACTAAGGGAAGAGGGAGAAATATGACATCCAGTGTAAATTGACAATAAACCAGCCAGATGGCAGACTTGGATGGTAATTTTCTAATAGCTATCACAAAATTGGCAGGAAAGCAAGATAGAAGAGTCATAAGGGACTTCAACTATATTTACCTAATGTAAATTCAAATTCTAATAGCAGTGCATATCTGCTTTAAAAACACTTGCTAATAACCTATTAGGTACTTTGCTCAGTGGTATGGGGATGCATTGAGGAATCAGACATTGTCACAGGTTCCAAGGCACTTGCAACTTACCAAGAGATAACAGATGTGTACACACTATTTCAGGGTAGTATATGGTAAGCTTCACACAGCTGAGAGCGACTGTAGCTCTTGAGAGAAAGAATGAAGTCTCAAATGAAGGGGGAGCTTTATAGAAGAGCTGACATTTAGATGATGCCTTGGTAAGTTGTGAGGATTTCAAAAGGGAGAGATGTAGGAAGAGGATTCTAGGTGGCAAGAATGGTGAGAACAATGGCCTGAAACTGGGAAATCAATCCTTGTGTTCACACATTAGACACATAGAGGTGTGCAGGATCATGGAGTCTAAGGAAAGCCTGGAATGGCAGATTAGAAGCAGGATGGGGAGGCTTGGATGGCATTCTGGGGGATTCTTGGTACCCACCTAATAAAATTTAAGGATGCACTGAAACTATATAAGGGATCTGATCCCCTGACCAGAGGCTCCAAAGGGGAATTTTATATGACCCAAGAGGGACGGCAGTCTGTAAAAAGTCGATCCAAATGATACATTGTAAGTTGTTATAATGAGGAGTAAAGGGGAGAAAGTCCTGATCGGCTTGGATTTCAAAAGTCATTTAAAAAGGACAGAAGGAGACACACACCCACACACACACACAGACACACACCCACACCCAAGAGGCATAACTTGAAGAATGCTTTGAGAAGTCCAAGCCTGCAAGGAACTGAAGCATGGAGAAAAGCAATGAATAGAGATGTGTTGTGTGGCTGGGCATGGTGGCTCATGCCTATAATCCCAGTACTTTGGGGAGGTCAGGACAGTAGGATCAGTTGAGCCCAGGAGTTAGAGACCAGTCTGGGCAACATATCAATACCTTGTCTGTACTAAAATTTTTTGCAAATTAGCTGGGAATAGTGGCACGCACCTGTAGTCCCAGTGACTCAGGAGGCAGAGGAGGGAAGATCACTTGGCTCAGGAGTTTGAGGCTGCAGTGATCGCTGATGGTGCCAGTGTACTGCAGCCTGGGCCACAGAGTGAGGCCCTGTTGGGGGTCAGGGGTGGTGGTGGTAACGGGGGAGAGAGAGAGGAAGAGAAGAGAGAAGAGAGAAGAGGAGGGAAGGGAAGGGGAAGGAAGGGGAAGGGAAAGACAGAGAAAGAAACGTGTTATGGACTGAACTGTCCCCCTCCACACCCCTCCCCCAACCATTCATATATGGAAGTCCTAACCCCTGATAACTCATAATATGATATATTTGGAGATAAAATCTATTAAGAGGTAAACTCAAATGAGGTCATTGGGATGGCCCTAATCCAATATGACTGGTGTCATTATAAGAAGAGGAAATGTGGATACAGACATGTGCAGACAGAGGAAAGGCCATGTGAGGACACAGTGAGAAGATAGCCATCTGCAAGTCAAGGAGGGAGGCTTCAGGGAAAGCAAAGCTGTGAACACCTTGCTCTCAGACATCCAGCCTCCAGAACTGTGGAAAGATAAATGTCTGTTGTTTACGCCATCCGGTCTGTGGTACATTGTTATGGCGACCCTAACAAACTAATAGACTTGGCATGAGGTGAGAAATATATGAGGCCTTTGTGTTAGGGCAGATAAGACAGATGATGATCCTTATTATTTGCAAGTTCCTTCTTTGTGATTTCATCTGTTGACTAAAATTTATTTGTGACCTCAAAATCAACACTTACGGCACTTTGACAGTCATTCACAGACACGTGCAGAGCAGTGAAAACTTTGAATTGCCAAATGTGCTGAAGTCAGATGCCTGTGCCAGCTGAAGTCAAGTGCTCTGCCGTCTTGTCTCTGCTCTCCTACTGTAAACAAGTGTTCTTTTCACAGGCTAGAGTGCATCTTTCAAATTTTTGTTGGTGATTTCACTGTTTAAAATGCCCTCCAGGTGTAGTACCAAAGTGCCAAAGGCAGTGATATACCTTATAAAGAAAATATAGGTGTTAGATAGCTTGCTTCATTCCTGAGTTATATTGCTCTTGGCCATGAGTTCAATGTTATAATGAATCAACAATATATATTAAATAAGGTTGTCTTTAAACAGAAACCCACATAAAACAAAACTATATATGATCAGTTGATGAAAATGACCAAGGCCTCACAGGAACATAACTCTGTATGTCTCCGAGGAGAAATGGTTCCATATGTGCCAGTTCAGTATTTCTTGTGACTTTGGTGATGGGAAAGTCTAGCTATTCAAATTCTGTTTTGACTTTTTTCACCAAGAAGGTTATTCCAAATGAAAAATTTAGAACACAAGGACTTTTTAGATAAGAGTTGAAGCTCAAGGTGGGTAAAGAGGTAATGAGATGACATAGACACTGGCAGTGAACTCAGTTCCTCAATCATTATGCTGGAAAAATTACGCATGATCACTGAGCACTATTTCTCTGTTTCATGGGTCAGATAAGTACTACAATAAAGACTCCAGAAGCAACCAGGCGCCATTTAACTTGAGGTTGCTTCATTGGTAAATTCAAGAAATTCTGATGACCTAAAGGCAGTCAGAAAAGAGCAGGTTGTAACCTGGCATCCAGCAAGGATTTTGCACAGCAAGATATGCTTGACTTCACCTCATCTCTTCACTGCCAATTATTTTTTGGATTGAATTATTATAATACATGTAATGTTGGCTAAATGTTCTTTAAACATGTACTTGCCAAATTCAGAAAATATTTAGGTAGTTTCTTTGTGATCAGTTCAGCCAGAACATACAGTGGCCTTGTTTGCCAAGCACATCACCACAGGGCTGTGACGTTGCTCTTTAGAGCTCACCCAAAATCCCTTGCAACGTTGGCTGCTCATCCTCATTCTGGATTGGTTTCAGTCCTCGTCAGTTAGAGAAAATTCTCTGGCATACACAAGGTCTCCTAAGAACAGGTGTCCCATTACATCCTCATCTTGTTAAACATCATTTGTACTAGGAGGAAACTGCAGTATAATAAAAGGCAAAGTGGCTTCTTACTGTTGTAGAATTCTTAATATAGTCTCAATTCAATTCAATTATAATTTTCCATCCAAGGATAGCCTTTGTTGGAAATTCTGTTTCCCAAGAGCTGTGCATCTGCAGCTTTTCGTATCATTGTAGTTGATCTACTCCAGGAACACTCACACAAAATCCACTTAGATGGACATTGTTAAATACACTGAGTTCTGGGCTTTATCCCTATAATACAGAAACAGAATCCCTTTGGGAACTGGGAGTCTGAATTTTAAAAAGCTTCTCAGGTGATTGAAAGTTTTAGTTATAAAAGTAAAATGATCTTTGGAAGAATTTAGTTGACTAATAATTCTAACAAATATTATTTGACTAAAAAGTAATAATTGTATTGCTCAAATTAGCATTTAACAGAACTTGAGTCCAACACACAGAATTTGAGTCCATCTGTGTTAAATAGATATTTTAATTGATATTGAAAATTGTTTAGAACTTATATCTTAAGCAGGAATTTCTGTGTACAGATAATTGTGAGCAAGATATATGTTTATAAAAATATATCTATATGTTAGTTTGCCTTTCATCCAACTCTGGTTTTAGATCAAAGAATTTAGATCAGTTTTATAAAATAAAAAAATTAACACATCAAAATTAAATGTGTGTGTAGATTAAGATTTACTTAGAAATCGTATACCAGAAAGTGAGGAATACTAAAGCCAGCAAAGCATACTTAGTCCTTTGCAAAATCCTTTCATTTAAACACTCTTTAGATAACTAATCACTTAACTTTTTTCCTAAACTCTAGGCCTCAAGACATCTCCTGATTATTATTCATACCTGGAGTTTTTCATCATCCTTATCCTGGAAAAATTGTCTTTAAAACACACATTTATACTTAGCCACAAAGGTATTCTGTTATTTTAAGAAATTTTAGGACTCATTATTCTAAGTGCCATGTTGTAAAATAAAAAGTACAGCATTTTCCATTTTATGCATAGGAGAAATAGTATTTATAATTATAATTTAATGTTACACAAATTAGTTGCATTTATTTCTACTTTTATACTTTACCAAATAACTATCAGATATCATCTATTAATGTAAATGTCATTTAAGTTATATCCTTATTTGGTAATTACTTTAATCTGAAAATTTTAGAATTCAGTTGTAGCATATTAGAAAAGCAACTGGCTGTTCTAGTACCTGAACATAATTTATTTAACATTATTTTGTGAATTTAACATTTATTTGTGGATTTTGGTGTCACCAATAACAATTTTAGATTTTATGAATTGGATTTTAAATGTGGAATGGAGATTCTTCTAAAAGGGACAGGAATGATTATTCAAATGTTATTTTTGTAAGCATACAGATGGTTCATCATTATGTTCTCAGTATCAAGAGTGGCACTTTATAAATATTTGCTTAATAAATGAGTAAGTGGAACAATACTCACATAGTCTCACACCCACAGGGTCTAATCATAAAATAAGTGACAATTTAAAATTTTGTCTTATATAAATTAGTAATAGAATTTTATGGTTGGTTTAATCATGTGTACGCTATGTGTAACATACTCAGCATATGTTTAAATGAATTATTTTAGGACAGTTGCTTATGGTTAGTTTTAGTATATTGAAATGAATATATGGAAGTACTAAAAGAGAATACTGTGGAAAAAGCTGTTTAAAAAACTTAAGATATTTTAGAGCTGCATTTGGTTTCACAATGTGCATTAGGAATTCTATCAATTATTATTGATGTTGATTTAGACATTTTACAAACATAACATATATGACATACACATGTATCATCAAGATCACCCTTGGCATATTCTTGCACAAGCACAAAGTTGCTGCAGATACGAAAATATTGAAGAATTTTGTAGTGACGTATTTTTTAATATGTGGAACTATAATCAAATGCATATATTTATGTTTTAAACTATTTGGGGCACTATAAGTAATTACTTTGTCATTTGTTACATGAGTTCAAATTTTCCTTAGTTACTTTTGATCAAAACAATATTTAAAAAAAAAAAAAAAAGAAAAAACAATAGAAACAGAGCCATTAGAAGCCTTTTTTATTGTGTAAAAGCTTAACATATTTGATTATTTTTGGGGAGAGAAATCACACATATATTTGTTCTCTAGGCATCTGTGTGTTTTATTGTAATGTATTCACCTGTGTATGTGCTTATGAGAATTACTAGGCTTATTTTTCTCAACCTAGAAAATTAACATCCATGCCTCAAAAGAAAAACATTGTTAAAACTTCTTGTAGAGATTTGAGGTAATGAATCTCCCAAGATGATTTCTTTTAAGGCTAATCTTTGCTTAAATTTTACAAAGATATTATGAGTTATAGACAAAATAGTCTTTCCTTTAAAGCAAGAACAAAAGGACAAAAATTGCTGAAAACCTGAACACCACATTCCTATTCACATCGCTTTAATAATTTATTGAGTGCAGGGCCAACAATATGAAATTTTCATGTATGAGTATTATCTAGCCTCACATAAAAGTAACATGAAAAATAAGGCCAGAGATAAATCACAAATACCAGTTATTCTTGTCTATGGTTCTCTGAATTATAATAATGAAAAGTCATTCATAAAGAAAAAAATTTTGTGTTCTATAATAGAAACTAAATAATTTTATAGTTATTTGTAGAATTTTTAAAAAATTCAGAATTAAATTATAAAAGCCAAAAGTGAATGATAACAATGAGATCATTCCTGCTTTAAGTGTAATTGGGACTAAAAATGGGTAGAGAATTATAAAATTATATTTTTCTTTTTTATCGTTAAGATTATTATTTAGGAATTTTTATTTAGGCTAGATTGGACAGTCTTCAGAGATTTCAAAAATATTGTTCAGGACCTCATTGCAGGTGCTTTATTCTGACATATGTCTCCAAGTCTAGGGAAGGGGACACCTGGATAAGATGTGAGATTTTTTACCCCAAGGTTAATGCTTTTAGAAATTCTGAGTAAGAGTGTGTGTGTGTGCGTGTGTGTGTGTCAGAGAGAGTGCTTGTGGGGTAGGTTGGGGTTTGGAACATAAAGGAGAGGAAAGGCAGCTTAAAGAGTTGGAATAGGAGAGATTTGTATCACCAAGTGCTCTCATTTAAACTTACTTCCAAAGGGCTTAATTTTAAAATAATAAATTCATAAACCCATTTGACCGCACCCATTTTCTCTCCCAAGAACTTAAAGGCAGAAAAAAATCTCAGTGGATCTCCTTTTATTACTGGTGGTGCCGGAAGATAAAACTTAGAGACTACATGTGGTTCATCTGAATCTCCGAATCGATAATAAGTATGTCATACTAGGGTTCCACAGAGATTCTGTACCCCTCCTCTAGCCAGCAAAGAGCATTTTCCAGACCCTAGAAGGTGTTTCCATCTGTCATTAAGTTTTGCATATGATGGGTCTCCTGCACCTGCTAAAATTCCTGGGTCATGCTCAGTTTTTCCTCTCCTTGCAGGTGGAGATAAAGGTGGAGGGCATTTGCAGGGCGTTCTCTGCCTGCTTTCAGAGGTGGGCTGATCCAGGGCTCTTTGACCTTATTATTTTGATCTTAAGCTTAGTCCTTTATCACACTGCATTTAGTCCTCCCTGGAGGCCATTCCTTCTCCTTCCTTTTTCCCCCAAGAAACAGTACAGAGCCGTATAAAATGAAAAAGAGGAGTAATAATAATGATAATAAATGGCTGTAATAATAATTGGTACAGCAGACATCAGGTTAAGTACATTCTACAGAGCACCCTGCTGGGCATACTCCAGGACGCTATACCCATGTACCCAGAGCTTGGAAGCACTGCCTTCAGGAAAAGATCAAGCCCCTGCCACCCTCTCGGGAAGAGCAAGAGATAGAGCTACTGAATTTATTGCAGTCCATTCAGGAGGGGGAACATGACCTCTATGTCCTAACGCTACCTTTCACATGCTAGTTAAGGCTTGTGACTTAGCCCTCTCCCCTCTTTGTTTGAACTTTCTCATGGGTAGAAGGGGTATAATTATAGTAATTATCACATAAGATATTGAAAAGATTAAATATTATCTATAAAAAATTAGAACAGTACCTGGCATGTAGTGCTCAAATATTGTTTAGCTATTATTGTTATTAAGGAGGTATCTATTAAATCAGAGGGTAAAGAGCTCTTAGAGCTGATCTAGGTCTGCCGTCTAAAGCCTTATGGAAATAGGAAAGGGTGGCTGTGGTACATTTAGCAGTGCTCCTCTAGAGATGGAAAGGAGGGTATACTAGGTGGGCAGCCAGCTCCTTCCTCATCATGCCCCTTATCGTTAGTTGTTGGAATAGATAGGTAAGGCAGGAACAATCTCTATCCCTCACAAAAGGCTGACTGGAGTCCATTTGTTCCTGAAATAAACTGAGTTTATTATTCTGATCTAATTATTTAAGATCCCTTTTCTCTTCTATGGATTCATGTCCTCACTCAGTGAATCTTGACTTCCAGTCATTTCTTTTACATATTTATTGGGATGATTTTTTTTCTTTGCTGTTGTTTTTTTCTTTGCTATTGTTGGTTTGGAAATGCTATTATTGAGTTAATTTTTGAAATCCACACAAAACCATGTAAAAATGGAGTTAATATATGTAATGAGAAGTACTGCAAGGGTCATGTTCTTCTGGAAGTTTGGAATGGAAATTATAATGTATTTTTTAATGGTCTCTACTGGATGTCCAGAGCTAGTGGCACTTTAAAGAAGAATCAGTAGTTGAACATAACAGTGTTGATGAAATTTTGCAACAAATATGCTCAGTTTATTTCATTTTCAGAGAAAGATATTTGTTCCTCAGACTATTTAATTTGTTCTATATTCAAAAAGCAAACAAATTTCTCTTCGTAAGGCAAAATGCAATGATGCTTTCTTAAATATTGACAACATTAGATTCTGCTGGCATTTTCATCTTCAAAATATGCAAAATCAAGAAATGGAAAGTCTTTGCAATCGTTGCATCGTCACTAATGCTTACACATCTAATTTTGATATTTTTGCAATTTGCTATCCTCTGTCCTTGTCATTCTGAAAAAAATTATGGGAACATCATTTTGAGTATTACTTAATATATTTCTTTTCTGCACATATTAAAGGTCTTTTATATAAAGTAGTAATGGAATATGCCTGAAATGATCAAAATTTAATGGACCATAGAGCATTTGTAGACCAGACGCTGTAGAATGAAATGCAAACAGCATTAAATGTCTAAATTTATTTTCCTTTAGACTTTCATCTTTCAGTGATTTTCTGCAAGAATGGTATTAGGGTCTTGTGGGGAATGTTTAATAGAAGCTATAATAGATAATAACTGACTCTGTAATTAGTCATTTCAAGACAGAGGTACTCTTTGAGCCACTGATAAGAATTGAATTGTGTCACTACATCATGTTTTCATTCCGCTGTCACACCCCAGCAATCCATATTCATGGTCTCCCGGTGCTAAGCTCATTGCCAATTCAACACATATACGGAAGAAATATTTGTAACCCGCTCAGCCTTTTGATCCCTTATATTTTATTTCAGGAAATAGCAGAGTAACTTAAGAGTAAGGATAATGGTGTAAAGTCTCACTGACAAAAATTATCAGAAGATTAATTTGGTATGTACATATATATATATACACACACACACACACACACATATATATTCACACACAAAATACAGATATACAAAATAAAAACTATTATGGTTAAATGTAAAATCCAACTAAAATTTTCTTAGATCTTTCTGGTTTTTGAGTACTATAGTTGAATACTGCATGTTTTTGTTTGTTAGTTTGTTTACTTTTCAGAGGAAACTGTCATTTTCATACATCTCTAAGAATAACAATGGTCCAGCTTTTTCTCAGTGGTCCAGTTTCTTCTGTAAAAGTTAGATTTTACAATTTTGGTTACATTGGCTACATTATACTCTCAATTTTATCTTATTTTATTCTTATATGTTATCTTATGTTGTAATAAATGCTTCTGTGTGGTTGAATTCAACAAAAGTTGATTGAGCTCTTCCTTTGAGCCAAATTCTGGGGAAAGTAGTGTGTGAACAAATCTTTTGCGGTTTCTCTGAGCTCTGGGGTCACTGAGGAGGGAAAGGTAACCTTCTCCAGAAGGTCAGAACAGACTAACAGACTGCATGAGAGAGATGGTATTTGAACCTGCACCTGAATACCTTAACAAAAGGTAACCTGGCAAGGGGTCATTCTAGGTGAGAGCAGAAGCCAGAAGGCAGAAAAGTACAGAACATGTTCTGGTTTAACTGGATCAAAGGATGTTTTCAGCCGAAATGAGAAAATTTGACTGGAGGGAGTGGTTATGGCCACAATGCAAAGGTGTTTGAAACCACATTGAAGATTTAGGGTTTTAATCTATGGACTAATGTTAGGAAGCTAGAGATATTTATTGAACAAGGGAATTATGTGATCTAAGATGCATTTGCTTTCTGATTATAGATAATAGTATATGTGCTTTATGTCCCCCTTAAAATGGACTGACAAGTTCAGAATTCTATTTGAAATCTATAATATTGATATTTTCCTCCATGATAAAGTAGCCAGTTCTATTTACATTTTAATGCAAAACTATGAAAGATATAAAAATTGACTCCAAGAGGGAAAATGTCCCTTGGGAAAGAATTTTATGAATTTGACCATAAAAATTTGTAAAGCCATGAATAGAGATTGATTATATGGGAGAACGGATTGTTTAAATAGGTGTTTACTTGTTTAAGCTCATTGGATTATTATTCAATGATTTTACGTAAACCTTTGGTGTCTGATATGGATAACTTGTGGGTCTTAACCCATAGTGGTGATCTACTTTAATTTATATAAAATAGCTAGAATTGACAGGACGTTAGAGTTTATAAACATTTTTGTCAAAGGAGAACTATTTCTATTTCTAAATATCTCTTTCTTTCCAGTTAATAAAATCCAAATTCCACTGCTAACACAAGTCTTGGCTCATAGAAGGTATTTAGTTGTCATCCTAATCAATTATACATTTTACTTCTTTAAGTGTGAATGTATTATGTACCTTCTAGTACATTTTACTGTTTGGCTTACTTTGCTCATTTCAAGTGCATTTACAACAGATTTCTTCTTCTCCCCACCAACTTTTTAATATAATTTTTTTCTAAAATGAAAGTTAAAAGACTAGTACAACAGATGGGCACCGTGGCTCACGGCTGTAATCCCAGTACTTTGGGAGGCTGAAGCAGGTGGGTCGCTTGAGGCAAGGAGTTCAAGACCAGGCTGGTCAACATGGTGAAACCCTGTCTCTACTAAAAGTGCATTAATTAGCCACTCATGGTGGTGCACCCCTGTAGTCACAGATGACCTGGGAGGCTGAGACACAAGAATGACTTGAACCCAGGAGGTAGAGGTTGCAATGAGCTGAGATTGTGCTACTGCACTCCAGCCTGGGCAGCAGAGCAAGACTCTGTCTGAAAAAACAAACAAAAAAGACTAGTACCACAAACATTTGTATACCCACTTACCTAGACTTGGCAATTGTTCAGTTTATAATAAACTAATTTGACAGTGAATTGACATGGAAAATATTATTTGTTCCCCATTTTAACATTAATTAGAGCATTTGACTGATAATCCTGGAAAGGGCATGAAGGGTTTTCTTATTTACGTGTCTGAGTTAGATGTCAGACACATGTAGCCCAATAGTTATTTTTCTTAAAGTAGTTCAAATATAAAATTTTGTGCAGTTATCCCCATCCTAATATACCAAAATTTATATCTTTTAACTACAACTTCTACTTATCCAAGTATACTTTATAAATAAATATTTTTAAAGGAAACAAGTGACAATCACTGTGGAACATTTTAAACTATGCAGCTTGGAACCATAACATTCTGAATCATAGGATCAGAAAACTATAAAAATATCTGTAGTCAGAATTAGTGTATTTTACAATCTTCAAATGAGTATATCTAGATCTACACACATGGATAATCCTGTGATTCATGGAGAGTTTATTTTAAATAGTAGACAGCAGTGTTATCTCTGTCTTTAATCAGCTTCATAATGGGCCAAATTGGTGACCATGAGTTCATATACATATTAAAATCATTTTACATTCACAAGTATGAACCTCAGTTTTCAAAATCATGCACCATATTATTTCTGTGTATGGTAAATTTTCCCTTTAACTTATCATAAATCACTTTTCTACTTTCAGGAACCTATTCCAGTTGCCTGGATGGCATGAGGTTGTGGATGTATGTGATGAGTTAAGACTAGAGAAGCTAAAATAGTGCTTGAAAAGCGAGTTCAGTGAAATTAGAGGAAAGAAAGTCAAGTCAGGGCACAGAGGAAAGATTAGAGCTGGTGCACGTGCGGAGTCACGTAGCTTGATAGAAAGGAATCAGGAAGACACTAGAGGGCAAGGTGGGGGTAAAGGCCTCATGTGAAAACTGAAAACTTCAGGGGCCAATGACACAGGAAACTTCGGCAGATTAACCCAGGGCTGCAAGTAGAGATAACTGGAAGCATTTCAGTGAAAAGGGAAGAAACGGGGTGGAGAGAAGGGTGTTCCTCACACAGTTTCAAAGTCAAAGTGCCTTGGTGTAATGTTTTCAGTACGCTCTTTTATACTGCTCATGCATTCACCACCAGTGTTCCAGTCAGTGAAAACCTGTGGCCTCAGACATTCTGAAATGGTCTACATGCTAACAGAGAATCCACACTGTCCAGTGATTTTTACTTACAGCGATTGGATCCATTATCTTCTTGAATAAATGGAAGCTCAGTGACCAGAAAGATATGTCTTAAATCCCATGAGAGTCTGAGCAACATTTCCTCTTTTTTTAAAAAAAAAGAAAAGAAAAAAAAGAGACCGATTACCAGTTCACATATGGATTATGCATCACATCTGCTTAAATGAGGAAAAGGAATGCTTATTCTGCTGTCAAAAGAGTAGCATTTTTCCAAAGGCAAATATCATTTTATCCTAAAAAATTCTTAACTCTAGCAAGCAGATTATAATCAGTTCATTTCAAACAAGTATATTTTTCTTTAGATGATTTGTATAAGCATACAGCATCTGATAAAATTTATGCATACTTACGCCTTTTTTAAAAAATGTCTTTGGCTGGTCTTTTAGTCAAGTTTCTCTCTGCATTGATCTGTCTTGCACTCTGGAAAACATTTTACATATTTAAATAGCCAACTCTTTTCTGTCTTCTTTTTTTTCCATGCGGCTTTTCCAAATGGGGCTCATCTGATGTATAAAGTCTAGGATTCATAACATACTTCTCCTCTGGAAACAAGCTAAAGATAAGACAATCTTGTACTACTTTTATATGAATATTAATAATTCACCAAATATCGAGCACTAAAAAGTGCCATAAAATATTCTAGACACTTGAGCTATATCAGTGGACAAAATACCTGAGATACCTGCCTGGATGGAGTTTGACCATGGTTACTTTGCCACTTTGGGATCTGGGGGAAGCAAAGAAAAAACAGGAAAGAACCCACATAGATAGCATCAAAACATTTTAGATGGTATCAGATGGTCCTGGGCAAGGTTCTTAATGGCTCCATTCCATACATTCTTCTTTTGTAAGCTGGAAATAATAATACCTCTCTCATAGGTATGTTTTGACAATTAAATGAGATAATATATGTAAAGTACTTACCTCAGTGCTCAGCTGGGTAGTTTACATGCCAGTGCTATATAATATTAGCTATTATTTCTTATTAAAGGTTGAGAAGGTGATTTATTCCAATCCCCCATGCCGTTATGGGAGTAGCATGATGTCAGGCTATTCTATTGGAATGTGTCTTGTTTTGTACTTTATAATATGGATGTTTCAAACCATTCAGCTCTATTCACCAGATTTTCTGGAGTTTAATTTAAACGTTCTCATCAAAGTTAATGTGACTCTGGTCATTCTCCTTATTGCCACCAAAGATGATGACAGCCTTATACTGTGCACTACCTAAATAATGTTATTACCTTCCCCTGGCTGCTTCATCTCAATCTTATAGAAACCTATGCAGGAGAAAATGTTATCATGTCAAGCAGGAAATTATGATCAGGTTTTAGGGTGGTGAGCAAGATAAAATTTGAAGAAGCCAGCCTGAGTAGCATACCTGCACATTTAATTTGACCCTTTTCTTCCCAGCAATGTCCTGATTTTGTGGTTATAAACCACTCCACTTCCAGACTTTGTTCTAAAACTGAAAGCATGCAGTGGTTTTCCTTTCTGTTTTGCAAGAGGAAAAAGTGTGGCTGTCTTCATGCAAATTAGTCTGCTTTTGTTGGAAAACTTCAGGGAACTCATCTATGAAATATGGACTCACAATAAGAAATGTGGTTCGTCTTACTGTTCTTTCAGCCCATGTACAGTTGTTTCCCACAGTATGGAACGCTTTTTAAAAAAAGTGTTTTTTCATAATGCCAAAACTCCAGCACTGCCTTTGACTGCCTTCAGGGGTGGTAGTGGAGGTGGGGAAACCATCTATTCAATATTACATTATTTTCAGATGATTGTTCACATAGCCAGGAAATATGTAAATGAATGCAGAAAGGTAGGACTGATGTTCTAAATTTGGGACCAGCAATTGTAGACACTGGAGTCCCAAACTTCTTTATGTTCTTCTGTAATTTCTCCTCTAAAAAATACCAACTGGGGATAGTATAAAAATAATTTTTAATAATGAGTACAGATTGTTTTGACAGTGTCTAATACTTCAGAAATATATTGTGTTATTCTGACTGTATTGAGAGTTTTTTTCTTTCTTATATTTCAGTGACAATTTCAACAAGTACCTTCTTTGATGGCTTGCTGGTGACAGGACTATACACATCTACAAGTGTTCAGGCATCACAGAGCATTGGAGGTTCCAATGCTTTTGGATTTGGTAAGCTATTCTGACAAAAGAAACCAGTAATCTATTTTACTATTTTAGCAGTGTTAGACCTTTATTACTTCCAAGAAAATAAACTGAAGTATTTTTTGCATGTGTATGTTTGCATGAAGTTGGGTGAATTGAAATAAGTCTTGGAAATGTGCAGCTAACCTTGATCTTGGAGTGATGAACTTTCTATCATTCTCTCCCTCAACTGCCACAATTACACTTGGTCCTCTGGGATTTTTGTAAATTTCCTTTTTTTTTTTTTTTGAGATGGAGTCTTGCTCTGTCACCCAAGCTGGAGTGCTATGGCACGATCTCGGCTCACTGCAACCTTTGCCTCTCAGGTTCAAGCAATTCTCCTGCCTCAGCCTCCCAAGTAGCTGGGATTACAGGTGCCTGCCACCATACCTGGCTAATTTTCATATTTTTAGTAGCAATGAAGTTTCACTATGTTGGTCAGGCTGGTCTCAAACTCCTGACCTCGTGATCCGTCTGCCTCAGCCTCCCAAAGTGCTGGGATTACAGTCATGAGCCACGGTGCCCAGTCGTAAATTTGCATATTCTATTACTTAGGTTGCTGGAATTGCTCTGATGTCCACGCAGTCATTCAGTAATCTGTTCTCATAAACAGTTCTCAAAATCTTGTCGTTAGTGAAAAGTGCCATGTTGAATCTGGCAAGTGAACATTGTATAAAGCACAAGATAGCAATATTTGATAAAATTATTGAATTCTATGAGTGTTCATAGAAATATCCCATTTAATATTTAAAATATTTGGATGTCTTTAAATCAGAGGTCTGGCAGGTTGCTTATGTAGAGAAACAGAAGACTATGTGATGTCCATTAATCTCAGAGGAGTCTCAACTTAGGAATCTCTAGTTTACCCACAGTGCTGTTAAACATGCTGGGCTGGGGTTAAGTAGATCCTTCACAGCATCAGCAATGCAAATTTAATATATCAGTTTATGTAGAATATGGAAATTACTGATCTTACACCAAAATTGGAAGACTTCACAGGACTTCATCCATAGATGTGAGAAGCATAGAATTGTGTTATCAGACACAAAATCATGTGTTCAACATTTTTTTTCTGTGATGTGTATCAAATAAATAATTTTCTACCTACTTTTGATATATGAAGAGTCGAGTCCCAGCAGTAGCTCTGCTGAGGTAGCTCTGCTGATGTCAGAGCAACAATGTTGATGCTACATTGTCACTGCTTGCCCCAGATGAGGTCCACAGCCCCACAGCTTAAAGAAACCCGAAGTCATTCAGTCATCATTTTAAATGATTTTACATTGAAAATTTACTCTATTTTAAAAAGATCCCAGGTAAGCTTTCACAGTCTGTTGGTAACTACTTCTAGGTCTAAACCTTAGGGGAAAAATACCCTCTTAAGTCTAAGAATTCCACTTACTTAGTCCCATCTTTTTTCTGCTCTGCAGAAAGGAAGGGTCAGGTTATAGTCATATATACATAATATAAGTGCATAAGTATATTACATACTACCTGTTTTGTTACAGCAGTACTCATAAGTAGAGTTGTCAGATTTAGCAAGTAAAACTACTGAAAACTTGGTCAAATTTGAGTTTTAGATAAGCAAATACTTTTTTAGTCTAAGTGTGCAATATTTGACATAAGACCTTCTGGGCTCCAGCCTAGCCCAATGAAATCAAAACGTCTAGGGGTGAGGGCCCCGGGCATTGGTAGTTTTTAAAGTTATCAGGTGAATCTAATGTTAATCTGGGATTGAGAACTACTGTACTGGATTAGTGCCCTGCCCAACCATCAGCATTACCTGGGAAGCAGTAACTGCTGGGTTCTAGACCTCACTTCAGGCACAGTGCATCAGAAACTCTAGGGGTGGGATCCTGTGGTCATTTATGAAATAAACACTCCAGGTGTTGTTGATGCATGTGGAAGTGTGAGGAATTCTGGTCTGGTAGAAAGACAGGTGTTTATTAAATGATCATATAAATACGTCATACCAAACCTTGCTAGGGGCTGGTAAGGAGGTATACTGAGTGCTGAGAAAGGGTATGACAGAGAAACAAGATCCAGTCTTGAGTAAAATGAAGTGTAATTTTGAAAGGTGTTCCTGAGGACATGATATTTGAATGGAGCTATGAAGGAAGTGGAGATTCTCAACTGAAGGTCTGTAGATAGTGGAGCACAGCATACCCAAAGAAAGGAACAGCAGGTGCAAAGGCTCCAGGGGAAGAGGCTGGCTATGTTCTAGGAATTGAAAGAAAACCTTGGAGTGGGTGGACCTGGAATCAAGAGGGACGGGGATATGGCTAGATAGGAGACCAGAGTCAGACTGTTCAGGATATTGTAAGTTTGAGGCCTTTATCCTAAGATGAGGGTTTTAGGCAGAGGAGTGACTCCCTCCAACCAACCTTTCATTTTAAAGAGATCATTCTGAGGTAAGTATGGAGAACAAACTGTAGAGCCCAGTAGTGGGTTCAGGAAGATTGTTCTATGGCTAAAGATTTTTATTTTTTTTTATACAGATTCTCACTCTGTCACCAGGCTGGAGTGCAGTGGCACGATCTCAGCTCACTGCAAGCTCCACTTCCTGGGTTCAAGCAATTCTCCTGCTTTAGGGTCCCAAGTAGCTGGAACTACAGGTGTGCACCATCACACTTGGCTAATTTTTTTGTATTTTTAGTAGAGATGGAGTTTCACCATGTTGGCCAGGATAGTCTCAATCTCTCGACCTCAAGATCCACCTGCCTTGGCCTCCCAAAGTGCTGGGATTACAGGCGTGAGCCACCATGCCAGCCCAAAGACTTTTGTATGGCAGGGAGTATAAGATGTCCAAGGTACAGGTTGGCATTGGCAACAAGAAGGAGCCAGATGTGGGGGGATAATAGTTCAGGTTGTGAGTCACATTGACGGGCTCGTAGATCCAGTATTCTTCTCTTATTTGTTGTATGCCTCAGGCAAGTTGTTTAACCTCCCTAAGCTTAATTTTCTTATATGTGAAATGATGATGATAAGGTTACCTGCTTGATAAGATGTTGGGTAGCCCTGATAATTAAAGGAGAAAGTGATTTATGTAAAGCCATTAGCACATAGAAAACACTCAATAAAATTAGCTTTTCCAAATTATAATCATGGCAACTGAAGCAGACAATTTCCTTAGTCCAGCGCTTATATATATATATATATATATATACACACACACACACACACACACACACTCTCTCTCTTCCTGTGGGGGACAGAAAACAGTTCTGAAATGTAATTAATCAGGGATATATAGGTTGAGATGATTTGAGGAGACTTGGCTGAATTAAGGAACTATCATTTGTCAGTGTGGGGGCTTTACATATGGAAAATCATTAAAAATCATTCATTAAGTGTGATGTAAGCACATTTCGAAAGACCATATAAAATGCAGGCATCATATTGCCTCACGTTTTAGCTAGTAAGACAAGTGAACTAAGAATAAAATTGTTACAAATCATTTAAGAAACCTGGGCTTCAAGACATTTCCTATGGTAACTTTGAAAGCTGTAAAAAGTCCATTTGTACTTGAATTGAATTTATTTTGATTAGCATAAATTGCACCTAGCCTTCCCCTCACTGCCAACGCTGTATCATTGGTTTAATGGTCCAAAGAGGCTTCTGAGCTTGGGCAGAGCCCATAGATGACTTCCATAGCTCAGGTCTTCCACCAGATCCTTTGCATTTTTATAGAACATGTGTTTTATATGGGTGTATAAATAGGTGAGATCTTTTATTAAGTTTCAATAATATCCAAATAATTTTATGTGTATTTTTGTGACAGTAGTAAATAACTTTAAAAATAAAATTATAAATATGCCTGGAGATTATATAACAAAATTAATTTTCATGAATAATGTTTAGAATGGAAAGCAGGAGGTAAAATGTCTTTTTAAATAAAATGGTCACTTTTGAAAATAAAGCATATTAAATTTGGGGGTATTAGATATAAGTTTAACATATTCTTTACAAGTTAAAACAAAATTTTAAAAAGATTTAATTTGATTAGGGTCTGGGTAGGAAAGTAGAGGAAAATTATAGAAGGTATAATTTCTAAATATTGCTACTTTTTGGTAGTTAGTAGTTATGGTAAGATCAGGCTAAGGTAATGATTGAATACATAATCTATTATTAGTCTCTGATTTTTTTGATGGAATGTTAAGCAGATGTGGTTTATTTGGCATTTCCCCAACATATCATAGGATTAATGTGCAATATGTTTAACTAGCTGTGATAAATAAGGCAAAGGAAAGCATTTAGTTGAGCCTAAATAGGTACTTTTGAAAGTGTTTTTTCCTACTTGTAGTTATTTTAATTGTACTGATTACACTGAAGTTATAGCTACTCTTCTTTGAATATAAAATGTGTGTATGACTAGCCAAAATGTCCATAATTATACTTAAGATATTGTTGCAGAAATGTAATTCCAATAGCATTACTGCAGCTTTTTATGCAAAGCCAGAATTCTTTAGCATGCATGCCTCACTGACCAAAAATAGACAAATGCCTAATAGCCAGAAATATGTTAAGACAATAGCCATGCAAAAGATGACTGTAAGCCAGCAATGCCTGATTTGCAATACCTCATTTTACTTGTCAGTATCAGAAAACATGCTGCCCTTGGGAAGTGTGATGTTTAATTATGGATATCTCTTTGTGCATCCCAGGAAAAAAAAAAAGGTTTCTCTCTTGTCTTTGGCTTTGAATTCCAGCTCAATCATGTAAATCTTCAAGGCTCATTGTGGTTGCTCAATGAAGGTTTATTTGAATATCCTTTCATACAAAATTGTTCCCTTTCCAGGGCTGAGACACATTTTACTCAAGATTTAGAATTCTGGTTCTAAAAGCTAGAGATTTTACTCAATTTTTGATATTCTGGCTCTGAAACCTGAGAATTAGGTTTGCAGGTCTGATGAATAGCAGCCGAATTTCAAATTGTTAGACCTTCCATAAATTAAGGTCTTTGCAATTCCTAGATAATCTTGCTCAGCTAATATATCAGCCAATGTAGCAGTTTTTCACTTAAACTCTTGTACTTTTCTATGTGTTTCATTTCTTTGTTCTATAATAATTTGGAATCGCAGACATAATCATTTAAGTTAAAGAATGCTTCAAAGGCCAGTTGCAGTGGCTCACGCCTGTAATCCCAGCACTTTGGAAGGCCGAGATGGGCGGATTACGAGGTCAGTAGTTCGAGACCAGCCTGGCCAACATAGTGAAACCCTGTCTCTACTAAAAACACAAAAAATTAGCTGGGCATGGTGGCGGGCACCTGTAATCCCAGCTACTTAGGGGGCTGAGGCAGGAGAATCGCTTGAACCTGGGAGGTGGAGGTTTCAGTGAGCCGAGATTTCATCATTGCATTCCAAGCCTGGGCAATTGTGTGAGACTCTGTCTCAAAAAAAAAAAAAAATGCTTAAAATGACAAAATTTGATTAAATCCAAGTTGGGGGGAAGGTAGTGAACATGTGTAGAAATTTTTGCTTTGTAATTTTTTTCTCTTAAACATTCAGGTAATCATGTCATATTTTCTTTTTTATGTGATATGAAATGTGTTTTGTTTTCTTCATTTTCAATAGACATTAAGCAATTAACAAAACCAGTGTTTTCAATACTATCTTTAAAACGTAGTATTAGAAATTTTTAACTATCTGATTATTTTCAATGTGATTAGATAGATAGGAGCATGTTTACAAAATGAATTATTTAAATATATGTTTTTTATATATCTATATATGTTCAGCTCACTGTAACCTCCACCTCCCAGGTTCAAGCGATTCTCCTGCCTCAGCCTCCAGAGTGAATTATTTAAATATTTTCAGAAAGACTTCAAACTTTAGTAAATCTTATATTGGTCACTAGTTAATAAAAATTGTCCTTCATTAGTAGGTTTAAATTTTATGTTAATGTTTCACTGCCAGGATGCAAGTTTTTACTATTTTGAATGGAAATGAAAATACAGGATCTATATATGCTAACTTTTCATTATCCTTCACATTAAGACTAAGTGGAACCTACAACAAATTTGCTAATTGTTGCCAATACCCTTACTCCCCAGGGCAGTAACAGCCTTCGAATCTTAGGTGTCTTGTCTGTGTGACTATGAGTCATACATTATGAATGCATGAACATATTTAGGGCTTAATATTCATGAAGATGGACAGCCACTCACAAATTCATAAATAGAGTGTTGTATAAGTAGTGGTACTTATTTACTAGCCTAAATTAAGCTAATACTTTACTTAGAATAACCTGGCTAAATTTATTTTGTCTGTCTCTTTACAAAGAAATACAAAAGTAAATACGATTTAACCATACTTGAGGAATGCAAAGGCATGATGTTTTATTGGGTATGGTAAATTATCTGTAATTAACAAGAAGACTTCAGATTAATTAAACAAATTACTCTAGCCAATGGTACAAAGAGCAGAGCTGACAAGAGATGAAATTGCCATTAATTTCTCCTTTTAACAGGGCACTAACCTAAATTTTGTCTTTATTCATTCCATTTGAGTATTCCATTCTTACCTTCATTAAGAAATAATTTTATCTGGTTTATATTTGACATATGATAAATAATTCAGGGATATTTCCCAACTTCCAAATAGCTACTTGAATCACTTACTAAAATAGTGAGCATGACAAATATAACGCTATTGAATTAATTAACCAATATATTGTTAAAGCAGATGTTCAGGGGCATGAGACTTGAGCCAAGGTGGAGGAATTAGTAGAGAAAGTCAGTTCATCACAGTGGTTCAATACATGAACTCTGGAGTTAGGCAGCTCAGGTTCCATGCCCAGCTCTGCTTCTTGCTAACTTGGGCAACATATTTACCTTCCCTAAGCCTCCATGTCTGCATTTGTAAACCAAGAATATCCATGGTGCCCAGTTCACAAAGTTGTTGATGGATTAAATGCGATTATCAGTTCAAATACCTAGTATATATTATATGTGCAAAATAGGTATTTAAACACTCAGAATGAAGTGAGAATTCTTTATTTGGGAAGGGCAATAGAATGAGAAGACTGTTCCAGTGGCAGAGGTTTGAGAAGAAGTTCACTTTAATTTTGGGGAAATGGACTCAGTTTCTTACCTTCAGAATTTAGAGCTGGAATGGACCTCCCCTAGAGCCTGGCTTAATGCCCATCTCCAGTGTATAGGTAAGGAAGCAATGCTTGGGAAGACAAGTGGTGACTATTGCAGGAGATCGTGTAAGTGTCAGGATAAAAGCAGGTGTGCACTGCATGTTCTCACTCATAAGTGGGACTTGAACGATGAGAACACATGGTCACAGGGAGGGGAACATCACACACTGGGGCCTATTGAGGGGGTGGGGGACAAGGGGAGGGAGAGCATTAGTACAAATGCCTAATGCATACAGGGCTTAAAACCTAGATGACGGGCTGATGGATGCTGCACCATGGCACACGTATACCTATGTAACAAACCTGCACGTTCTGCACGTGTATCCCAGAATTTAAAATATAAAAAAAATTAAATAAATTTTTTAACAAAAAGAAAGAAAAAAACAGGTGTTCTGGCATCATAGCCAGTTCTCAGATATTCTTTTAAAACTATAATTTACATACTATGAAATGTACCATTTTAAAGGCTACATTTCAGTGATTTGCAGTATATTCACAAGATTGTACAACTAACACCACTAATTCTACAAAGCTATTATCACCTCCAAAAGAAGCCCTATACCCATTAGCAGTCACTCTCCATTTTCTTCTCCCCTCAGCCCCTAGGCGACCACTAATCTGCTTTCTGTCGCTATGGATTTGCTTATTCTGGACATTTCCTTTAAGTGGAACCATATACCATGTAGCCTCTTGTGCCTGGCTTTCTTTACTTAACATGTTTTCAAGGTCCATCCTGGTGTAGTATATAGCAATACTTCAGTTCTTTTTATAGATGAATAATATTCCATTGTATGGATATGACTTATTTTGTTTAGTGGATGGATATTTGGTAGTTACCAGATTCTTAAAACAAGTAAATAGGAAAAAAAAAAGTTTAAAGAGGATGCAAAACAATAGGATCACCACATTCCTCAGATACTCGTAAGTGGCTCAAAACCTCTAAAGAGGCCGGGCGCGGTGGCTCACGCCTGTAATCCCAGCACTTTGGGAGGCTGAGGCGGGCGGATCACGAGGTCAAGAGACCGAGACCATCCTCACCATGATGAAACCCCGTCTCTACTAAAAATACAAAAAAAATTAGCCGGGTGTGGTGGCACGTGCCTGTAGTCCCAGCTACTCGGGAGGCTGAGGCGGAAGAATCGCTTGAACCCAGGAGGCGGAGGTTGCAGTGAGCCGAGATTGCGCCACTGCACTCCAGCCTGGAGACAGAGCAAGACTCCGTCTCAAAAAAAAAAAAAAAAAAAAAAAAACTCTAAAGATTAAAATTGCTTAGCCTGTTCCATGGCTCAGATGTGAAAATGGTTACACTTAGAAATCAAGACAGATTTCTCCTCTGCTCCTTTTTTGCCATTGAAGAGAGATAGGCCACTGTATCATGTTTTTACTCTAACCCTTTGGCCTTAGTTTAAACCGTAAGGTACAAAAGCTAAGCTAAGTCACATTTACTAGCACAGGAGTTAGGAACTGAGACATGTCAATTCCAGTCCATCTCTCCATGAGCTGAATTGAGGGAACATGTAAACATTCAGGAGCTATGAGCAGCCGTGCTCCACAGTGGCTCATAGGAATCATGAGCAGAGAGAGAGTCAGAATGCTGCCTGAGGTACCAGAGCTTTCCAGATTCCTGTTATAGGCTTACTTTTCATCAGGCTCAGATATTTTTGGAGTCTAAGAAATAATAAACATAGCTAATATTATCAAGCACTTGCTATCTGCCATGTGTGTTGCAGGTGTTAACTCTTTTGATCCTGAATGTTCTACTATAATTCTTCTTATTTTATACATAAAGAACCGAAGGCACAAAGAGTGTAAATAACTTGCTCAAGGTTATGCTTGCTTAGGGAGTTCCAGAACCATAATTCACACTGAGCCCTGCAGCCTCTCATTAAACACCCCTTGCAGCCCAAGCCAGCTTGACTTGATTTCTATTATCACCCAAAGAACCTTGACCAAGCAAAGTCCCTCTCTGCTCCAATCCTGCCACCCTTTCCCACACCTCTTCTCAACCTCTTTTCTAGACACCTACTCACCTCCTCTATTAAGACTTTAGAACCCTTCCCCTCTGCTCCTCCATTCCTCCTACCTCCACTCCCTCCTCTGTGTTTCCCTGTCTTCTCTGACCTCCACCAGTCACCTCTAACAAGCTACTAAATTTGCTTGTTTAAAAACCTTTAAGCCTCTTTGAAGACAAAGAGATAACCTAGCCATCTTCACTCCCACAGCACGTTACAAGTGCTCAATAAATATTTACTGAACAAATAAACCAATAACAATCTTTGAGGATTTGTAAGGTATTTGAGCTGCCTTTAGTAAATGCATGGTGGTGGGGGTGGAGAGGAGAATATTACTGTCTTTAAGTTTGAGGATATATCTAAATCTAGGTATGTCCATATATGTGTACACATCTATACATGCATTTAAAAGTATACAAATATATGTTAATCTTATTAAAAGAGACCCTGGGGAAATTGATCATCCTGGTTACTGCTTTGTCCCTTTCTCTCCTGGAGGTGGCAGACACCCAGTTTTTGCAGGTAGGACAGTGATTAAATATCTTCTATAGAATTAAGAAAATAGAAGGCAGGGAACAGTGGCTCACACCTGTGATCCCAGCATTTTGGGAGGCCAAGGTGGGTGAAACACTTGAGGTCAGGAGTTTGAGACCAGAGCCTGGCCAATATGGTAAAACCCTGTCTTTACTAAAAGTATAAAAATTAGCCAGGTATGGTGGCACATGTCTGTAGTCCCAGCTACTCAGGAGGCTGAGACAGGAGAATCACTTGAACCTGGGCGGCAGAGGTTGCAGTGAGCAGAGATTGTGCCACTGTACTGTACTCCAGCCTGGGTGACAGAGTGAGGCTTTGTCTCAAAAAAAAAAAAAAAAGGAGAGAACTTCAATGGATTGTACAGTCCAACCTCATATCTTACAGCATATTGGTATCTTAATGGTACATTATTAAGTTCTTATCTCATCTGTTTCCAGTTTTTATTTCATCTTCTTTCCAGAAATGACAAGTCTATAGTTTCTTGGGAACATATTCTAAGATTATATCAATTGAAATGATTAAGGAAGATTCCCTTGTATGAAGGTGTAATCCCTTGCTTTTAACTGCAGCACCTTTCTCATATAATTTCTCATATAATTGAAAATGTAAGTGTTTGCTAAAAAGTGGTTAAGTCACTTATTTTCTTTCCTTTAGGCAAACAAAGACATACTCCACATGAGACTCTGCCATTTCCTAGCTCCTTAATAAAATTTTCTTGGCAATTTTCTCTGGATACTTCACAGGTCATAGATAGAGGAATTTAGTCCTGATAAGTTATGTAAAGTCAAGAAACAATAGATGCTGGAGAGGCTGTGGAGAAATAGGAACGCTTTTACACTGTTGATGGGAATGTAAATTAGTTCAACCATTGTGGACGACAGTGTGGCGATTACTCAAGGATCTAGAACCAGAAATACCATTTGACCCAGCAATTCCATTACTGGGTATATACCCAAAGGAGTATAAATCATTCTATGAAGACATATGTACACGTATGTTTATTGCAGCACTATTTACAATAGCAAAGATATGGAACCAGCCCAAATGCCCATCAGTGATAGACTGGATAAAGAAAGTGTGGTACATACATGCCATGGGGTACTATGCAGCCATAAAAAGGAATGAGATCACGTCCTTTGCAGGGACATGGATGAAGCTGGAAGCCATCATCCTCACCAAACTAACATAAGAACAGAAAACCAAACACTGCATGTTCTCACTCATAAGTGGGAGTTGAACAAATGAGAACACATGACACAGAGAGGAGAACAATACACACCTAGGGCCTGTAGGGGGTAGGGGGTGAAGGTAGGGAGAACATTAGGACAAATAAATAATGCATGTGGGGCTTAAAACCTAGATGACAGGTTGATAGGTGCAGCAAACCACCATAGCACATGTATACCTATGTAACAAACCTGCATGTTCTATGCATCTATCCCAGAACTTAAAGTAAAAAAAAAAAGATATGTACCCAGCAACCACTGAAGGTACTTTAAAAATGTATCCCTAAGGAAGAGCAGTTCTAGTTCCTTTCTCTTTCTTATATCTGTTCAAATGAATATGCTCAGAATCATATGGAAAATTGATAGGTATATAAATCATATAGGAAACATACATATATAATCATATCAAAAACAAAAGAATGTCAGGAAATGCACGCTTTTTAGCAGATTCTGATAAAAGTTGCCACTGAGTTTTATAAGTTATGATTTTTGAAAATATTGTTATAATTTTGCCTGTTAGTGTTAAAAATGTATTTGTGAAGTATTTCTTCTGCCTTGGCAATGTGTAACCTTATTTCCGTTATTAAAGCAGACATTTGCCCTGATGACTGAGAGAGAACAAACAGAAACACAGCAGGAGGTCATTATGTGGGATACTTTCTCATGTGCCAAAGTTTTTTAAGAATTCTGGGAAATAAGTTTCCATAAATGAAGCCTTACCCCTCACCAGATAAAAACAGAATCAAGAATACTTTTTTCTCTCTTTCTTAAATACGAATTGGAAAAAAAAGAAAAACACTTAGGAATCATGGGTCTTTGCTGATAAGAAATGCTGTTTTCTAGGAGAGTGATGTTTTTTCCTAAGTGTGCCAGACTTGATTTTAACAGGAGAATTTAACAGGAGAACAGGATCGAAGTGTATGCTTCAGGGAATAAACTTCAAAGGTTGATTCTGACCTAGAAGTCATTTTACTTGTAGTATGGTTTAATCTTGAGGTTTTCCAGCCCTTTTTTTGGGTTTCCAGATAAGGATGAATGAGTTCCGTGTTCACACTCATTGACTTATAAATATTCTTGGATAAAGTTGACTTCTCCTTTCCTGGCAGTTAAATCCAAGAAAACTTAAAATAATTTTGTAACGTTATTACTTCCTATATATGATTCTGATAATTATCATTGAGATTTTTTTTTAAGTAGTGAAAGTAAATTCTTGGCATGTCCTAGAAATGGTTCTTGATGCACCATATGAATGTGAAAGTAAATGTAGGGGTCCAATAAAGACACTTCACCAAATGCGGGTTCTGTTTCCACTTTTGTCTTCTGTTTTGTAGTTTGTTTTCAACCCTCCGATGCTGATGCTGAGTTTTGCATTTAGCATAATAGACGTGTAGGCTGTTCTTTGAGGCAAGCACACAACTAAATTACTGTTTTCAGGACTCTGAATGTCTGAATGGAAAGATACTTTTTAGTGTGGGAGTTGCCATTTTGGAAAACAGAATAGCAAAAATTGTTAATATTTTGGTAAAAATTCAGATTGAGCTCTCCTGCTTTTCTTCCTATGTGTTTTCATACATCCATGTTGTTGTTATTACCAAGTTAATTATGTTATTTCTGGTTCTTTTTCAGAAAAGTTCTTCTCCACTTGAACTGTTGTAAATAGCAAATTAAAAGTAAAATGTCGCTATCAAAGATCATATTCTGGGAAGATGTTTGCTTATGCTTTGTTTTCTTTTAAAGATAATTATTTGATTATGAGAAGATTCTTTTTTAACCTGACTTTGAAGTTATATGATTTGATGGCATTTCTAATGATAATAATAACAGACAGAAATCTGTTACTAATAAGAGAAAAACCTAACTGGGGTTTGGCTTTCTGTTTCTAGAGAACGGGACAAATAACCAGCTCCAGAGTAAGTATGAGGCTGATAAATTTTATCCCTAGCCTCTCTGTTTCTTTGTTCTTCTGATGCTTTTTTCAGCAAGGAGCTGATGTCAGCCATATATTAGAATGAATTTTAAAATGTTGTGTTAATAGCCAGCTTTTCCCACACTGTGCTGCTTGCAAACAGTGCTGCACGATGTATTAATAAGTCTCACATGGAAAAAGAGTACTGAAGTATAAAAAAACTTGGAATATTCTGGTTAAACAAAGTTAAACAGTAATTCTTAGAGTCTTTAATGTGTTTTTCTTTTGAGACACGAATCACATACATAAAATATAGCATTTTGTATACAGTTCACTGGTTCTTAATATATTCACTGTGTTATGCAACCATCACCACTAATTTGAAAACATTTTCACCACTGCAGAAAGAAATCCTGTATCTATTCACAGTCCTTCCCAAATTCTCCCACTTCTCATCCCCTGGCAACCACTAGTCCACTTTCTGTCTCTGGATTCACCTATTCTGGACATTTCATATAAATGGAAACATACAACGTGTGGCCTTTTGTGACTAGCTTCTTTCTCTTACATGTTTTCAAAGTTTATCCATATTGAAGCACATGTTAGTACTTTATTATTATTTGTGACTGAATAATATTCCATAGTATGGACACTCCATATTTTATTTTTATTTTTATTTTTTTTGAGACAGAGTTTCGCTCTTGTTACCCAGGCTGGAGTGCAATAGCGCAATCTCGGCTCACCGCAACCTCCGCCTCCTGGGTTCAGGCAATTCTCCTGCCTCAGCCTCCTGAGTAGCTGGGATTACAGACACGCACCACCATGCCCAGCTAATTTTTTGTATTTTTAGTAGAGACAGAGTTTCACCATGTTGACCAGGATGATCTCGATCTCTTGACCTTGTGATCCACCCGCCTCGGCCTCCCAAAGTGCTGGGATTACAGGCGTGAGCCACCGCGCCCGGCCTCCATATTTTATTTATCTATTCAATCTGTTGATAGACATTTAGGTTGTTTCCGCTTTTGACTATTATAAATAATGTTCCCGTGAATCTTCATAAACAAGTTTTTTTGTGTGAACATATGTTTGAAATTTTCTTGACTAATACCTAGGAGTAAAATTGTGAGGTGTTATGATAATTCTTTTAATTTTTTGAGGAACTGCCAAACTTTCATGTAGCAACTATACCATTTTACATTCTCACTAGCAGTATATGAGAGTTTCCGTTTCTCCACATCCTTCCCAACACTTGTTTTTTTATTTTATTTTATTTTTTTATAGCCAACTTAATAGATGTGAAGTGGTATCTCATTGTGGGTGGATTTTCACTCATAACTAAGGACACTGAGTATATTTTCATATGCTTATTGGCTATTGTATATCTTCTTTAGAGAGATGTCCATTCAAGTCTTTTTTCAGTTTCTAAATTAGGTTATCAGTATTTTTGTTGTGAAGTTGTAAGTTTAATATACTTTTGCACAGTGTGAATTTTTAAGAATACCATATGATGAGCATTCTTTCAAAAATTTATGTTAATATAGAGTTCTTTTTTCCCCACAAAGAATATCTCTTTACATCTTGTAGAACTAGTTTTGTATGGAACAGTTTGGGAAGCACTGTTTTAAAGAATAATTCTCCTCACTAAATTGATTTATTTAAATCCCTGGACTATAAGGATGGCTTAATCTTAAAACATCTGATAATTTTCTTCTCTACTTTCTAATTTTCTGACAGTGAAGAACTGCTTGTGTAATTTAAAAATGCAAATTTTTAAAAATTAAATGGATGAACAAACATTTTGCTCTAGGTGTAAAGGGGACTTTAGCTTTTATACAACCAAAAGAATAACCAATTTCCTAATACAAAAGTCTCCGAAACTCAGAGCATTTACAAAGAAATGCAAATGTCCAATATATATGAGCAAAATATTCAACTTACTACTAATAAAAATGCATAATTGCAATAGTATGAGACCTATTTATTAACTTTGGCAAAGGTGATTAAAATTATGCACACTCAATACTGGCACCAGTGCTAAAAAACAAGATATTTATTGTTGATTTTAGTGTATATTGCTTTAGTTATCTATAAAGCAATTTGACAGTATGTAAACAAAGCCATTAAAAACAGTAATGTAAGTTATTTTGCTTTTGGGAATCTTTTATACATTTTTATAAATGGAAATACAAACAGTTTGATGTATATTGTTGTTCATCAAAACACTATGATAGGAAATTTTTGAAAAGTTTCTAAATGCCCAATAATAGGGAAATGATTAAATAAGTTAGAATATTAACAGGAAGGACTAGTATGCTGTCATTAAAATAATATTTTTAAATAATAGTTAATGGCAGGAAGAAATGATTACTGCATAATTGAAATAAAGATACAGAGAGAGAAAGTTTAGAGATTTACCTTCCTTCCTCAAATACCTATATACCTACATCCACACTCACCTACTCATGAAACTGTTATTTGACATGGTCAGTACTGGCACTGAGTCAGTTAAAATAAATTTGTTAGACATGCTCATTGTTTATTTTCTATGAATAAACATATCAAACTAATTAAACTACAGTTTACTTAATTAACTAATTAAACTACAGTTTAATTAGTTTGTTAAAAAGCAGTCAATCCAATGGGGAAGAAGTAGGCTAGGGAGAGAGTGACTGGAAGTGCTTATGTGGGTTTTGATATTACATAGGATGGCTGGGTCATAAATTTGCCAGTTTTCAGATGCTATTTGAGAGTTGGTCTTTAAACATGGGTCCACAGATTGGAGTTTCACTAGGATTTTGTTACATAAACCACATTTCCAGTTTTGGTTTCTTTAAAGTGGAGCAAGAAAATGAACCAGACTTGTGAAGAAGTCTGTGTGCAGAATTCTAGATCCTTATGGCTTTTATTTTGCAATCTTTAACAGGTGCCTTTTTCAGCATAAATTTAAAATAACATTTCTTTAGCTTATTTTTGTAAAGTCTTCCCAAAACATTACAGCTAGTTTTGTATATAAAACAATTCTCTTTCTTAGGAATATTTATTTTTCATCAATTTATCTAACTAATGAAGTAATATTAGGAGAATAACAAGTTCAAATGGAATAAACAAATGTAGGGGCACACACCACATAAATACACATGTGAGCACACACCAGGTAAGTGCACTGTTAGAAGCACAGAAAATGAACATGCAGGAAGCAGCACCTACTCTCCTATGTGCAAAGCTGATGTCACCAAGTGAAGTGGTGAAAGGAATGCTGTCAACTTTGGTGAAAGAAATTGTTTTTTCAACAGTTACATTTTCATGATTTTATATTGTGTGTAGATACTCATCTAATGAACTGATTTTATTTTTAAAAGTAATTGGCATGGTTAGGCTCTGTGTCTCCATCCAAATCTTACCTTGAATTGTGATAATCCCCACATGTTGTGGGAGGGAGACCCAGTGGAAGGTAATTTAATCATGGGAGTGGGTTTTTTCCATGCTGTTCTCGTGATAGTGAGTAAGTTTTATGAGATCTGATGGTTTTATAAAGGGGAGTTCCCCTACACAAGTTCTCTTGCCTGCTGCCATGTAAGACGTACCTTTGCTCCTCCTTCACCTTCTGCCATGATTGTGAGGCCTCCCCAGCCACCTGGAGCTGTGAGTTCATTAAACTTCTTTCCTTTATAAATTATCCATTCTCAGGTATGTCTTCTTTAGCAGCGTGAGAACAGACTAATACAGTAATTTAATAGGTATTTAATTGAAGTCGTATCAGTCTAATGTTCAACATTTTATCATGAAAAATTTCAAACATACATCAGAGTTGAAAGAATTTTACAGCAAATACTGTGTCTGTAAAGTTTGTATACAATGATATGCACACATCTTAAGAATACATGAGATGAGAATTAATAAATGTACACACCTGTGTAACCCAAGCCCATCCCTATCATTACCCTAACCTCAGAAGTTCCCTCATATCTCTCCTCCGTCACCTCTCACCCCACTTCCCAGAGGCAATCTCTGCTTTGATTTTGTTCAACCATAGATTAATTTTGCCTGTTCTAGAACTTCACGTAAATCCAGTCATTCAGTATGTATTTTTTTGACCAACTTCTTTCACTCAACACAATGTTTCCGAGATTTATTCATGTTGTATCAGTAGTTTGTTTTTTTTTAAACTGTAGAGTAGTGTTTTTATGTTTGTTCTTCCATTCTCCTGTTAGTGGACACCTTACAGGTTACTATGCATACAGCCTCTATGAACATTCTTGTACAAGTCTCTTTGTGAATATATATGTTTCACTGTTATTGGGCAAATACCTACTAGTGGCATTGCTGGGGTTTGTTTTCTAGGTAACTACCAGAGTTGTTTTTTTTTTTTTTTTACAAAATGAAGGACATTTTAACACTCTCACCAACATAGTATTAGAGTTGCAATTGCTCTATATCTTCAGCATTTGGGTTGTCAGTGTTTCTAATTTTAGCCATATTGGTAGGTGTGTGGTGTTACTTCACTGTGGTTTTCATTTGCATTTCCTAGGTGACTACTGATGTTAGCACTTTTTCCCGTACTTAGTGATCTTTTATCAAAGGTCTGTTCAAATCTTACAGCCTTGTGTTTTTTTGTTTTTTTTTTTTTTTGAGACAGTCTCACTTTGTCACCCAGGCTGGATTGCAGTGATGTGATCTCGGCTCACCACAGCCTCCGCCTCCCAGGTTCAAGGGATTCTCCTGCCTCAGCCCCCAGGTAGCTGGGATTACAGGCATGTGCCACTATGCCTGGCTAATTTTGTATTTTTAGTAGAGACAGGGTTTCTCCATGTTGGTCGGTCTGGTCTCGACCTCCAGACCCCTGGTGATCCGCCCACTTCAGCCTCCCAAAGTGCTGAGATTACAGGTGTGAGCCACCGTGCTCGGTCTCTTACAGCCATTTAAAAAAATTGAGTTGTCTTTTTATTATTGAGTTATAGTCATTTTTAATATATCCTGTGTATGAGTCCTCTATCTTCAGATAGATGTTTTGTGAATATATTTTCTCATTCATGGCTTGCCTATTCTTTTTTTCTCCATGTTTTCTCATGATGAGTAGTTTATTTTGATAAATTCTAATTTATCATTTTTCTTTTATGGTAATTGCTTTTTGTATGCTGTCTAGCAAGCCATTGCCTACGTCCGTGCAATTTTTTTTTAACGTGTGCTCTGGGTAATAGAGCCTAGCTATTAAAAAGTAGTTATTTTTCAATCTCACAACCTTTGAGTGGGTTCCAAAGTGGATGCTAGAGTTGATATACAATGTTTCTAAAAGTTTCTTTCTAAGACATGCCTGCCTGTTTAAAAAAAAAATCAGGACCATTTTCATGATGTAACATCATCTTTACACTTAAAAGTTTTTCATTCTGCATGTATAAGTTTCTCACTTCAATGTACCACTTTATAAATGACTGAAATTGCTTCAGACTCCTGGATTATACTGTGATAAGCAAATGGGCTTCAGGACACTCCCTTCTCACCAGAGCCACATGCCAGAAACCAAACAGATGGTAAACTAGGCGGAAATGACCCTCGGCATTCTCATTAGAGCAGTTGGGGAAATTTTAATGGGCCCCCATTTGCCTCGTGTGGTATCTAATACCCTTTGAACTACCAGTTTTTTTTACTGTTACAAGTCAACAACCGCCATGTATATTTTTAATAAGGATTATCAAACACAATTTTCCCAGAAGATGTACAGCCCTCTAATGCTAATTAGCCAAGTTTAAATAATCACTAAGTTCTGGGATAATTGGAAAGAAACACTGTTTTTCTTGCCAGTGCATAATTACTAATTAACAGGAAGATAAAATATCCGTGTAACAGTCATATCTAGAAGAATCTGTTAACAGTTAATTAACTGACGAGTTGGTGCCAAGTTGATTTTAGTCAAGAAAGTTTACAGATGAAGTTCTTCTGTCAAATAAATAAATAAATATACACATTGTGTAAAGATGGCATGGTTGGGCCAGAGCAGAGCATGAGCAGGGCAAGTGCATATGATTTTGGCTCCGCGTTAGAGTGCCTAAGGCAGAGGTCAGGTCATTACATTAAAGATGTAGTGTTACTTTGACTTCCAGCATTAAACACACCAACTGCTGGTTGCTTCTCTGGTGCTTACACGCAAAGTTTGATGCTTAAGTAATTTGCTTTTCTCTTGATCCCAATAATTGCATGGGCTTTCTCAGCCTTAACATTTCCCCACGAAATTGGGCCATAGCTGCCTCTGCATTATTCTGTGTATTAGAGTTAGGACTTGAGTGCATGAAATGGGTAATTGGACATTCACAAAGAAGAAAATGAAAACTTGACTTTCCGTTTTCTTTGTTTTTGTTATGAATTACTATTATGCCATTCTTCAAAAGTATTTGAAAACAGATGCATTAAACCATTTTAAAAAGTTAAAATAGCATGCTTTTAAATCTATTTTCAATTCTTTCATTTAGACTAATGAGGGAATGGGTACTGTCGAGCATTTAATATGCACTGCTTGAGATTTAAGTGTTTTAAAATTGTATTTGTTTGGGGAGTCTGTTAATCACTGGGCAAGGCCTAAAACTTCAATTATTTATGATGCATACTGTTTACTAAAACTGTTTTTGCAAAATGTTTAGTGCAGTGAAGAATATACTGTAGGCCAAAAATCTGTAGAACTTAGAAAAGTTTTATAAATAACAAAATGCTGAATTGTTCAAAGGTATGGAGGTGGTAGAACATGTGGCAAAACTATGGTTTCATACATTAGTGGATATGAAGAATATTTTTGCTAGTTTCTCTTGAAATAAAAGAATATGCATGAGGAAGAGTTCGTAGCAGTAATGTTTTAATGGTTGTACATGCACATTTAACACACTGAAAATTTTGGAAGTTATTGAGGTAGGAATTTTAATAAGTTATAATTTATTCCTTTATATTCAGTCTTTGGCTATGCCTGAGAGTAGTTTCTCTTCAAGGAACACAGGAAGGAGAATCAGTGCTGTATGATTGTTTTACTTATATATTAGTCTGCTCTTATGATGGGGAATCACTTAACCAAGGTACCTATTCATTCACTAACCTACAAATTCCTCTATCTTAGTGAACCTCAACCTCTGGGGGCTATGTACTACTCTGCAGTTAATGTTTAAACATGTCATGACAAACATAAGAATTGTTTATTTAATTTTTTTGGTTATTTGAGGGTGTACTTGTGTGTCTTTGGTTGCCAAAAAAAGTCTATTCTCTGCTCTGGGCTGTGGTAGTAAAAGAAGTTTGAAAACCACTCACTGCCTTAAAAGATCTCTTCAACACTGCATGGATGCTTAAGTGTGCGTACATTTATGTTCAGATATCTATATATACATTACATCTTTGGCATGTAAAATTTTACATTTGTACTTTCAATTACTAGTAAGGCTTCTCAGAGAACAAGGTCATGCATTAACTTATTTGGCTACAGCAATATTAGAACGATATACATTTTAAGACTGCATGACCTCTCAATATTCATATTCCAGTGCAGTTTTGTATTTTTCTAATTGTTCTCTTGCAATAAGGAAGTGATAAGAACTTTATTTCTTTGTGAAAATTACCCTACAAAGGAGGTCAAGAGCTGGAGACAGACATGGAAGGAAAGAGACAAGTCTTAGCCTGAATACAAACATTCCTGGGCTTGTAACTTCATGGGTCCCACTTGAGAGTTCTGCATCCTGTGTAGGAATTTCTGGGGGATCCGGCTCTCCCTAGCTGAGTGCTGGCATCCCTATATTCCATCTTCACCTGGAATCACCTGTAAACACAGCTTTTGAGAGCAAATAAGAGAAACTTTAATTTCTTTCTCTGCTCTCTGTGCAATATATTTTTCTCCTCTACCCATGAACTCGGGTTGTACAGAGAGTTTCTTTTGGTCTTCCTTCAAGACCCTTTCTACATGATCAGTCACAGAAACCTGTCAGTCCCACTCTTTTCTCTTTCAAAATTTCTGTGTCGGGCTCGGACTAACGACCCCTTTGGCTATACTGTCAGCTTTCCTGTTATATATGTGAATATAGATTAATGATTGATCATAGGTATATTCTGAAAGATGTTATTTCCTGCATACAGGAAGTTCCTAAAGTGATCCCAGTTTCAGAGTGATAGTATGAGTCTCTACTGGAAATTATAAAGTATACTGTAAAAGTATATTTTAAAGTATTTTTCAAATTATTGAATAAGGGATGTTCCCTATTCATAATTGTTCTTTCAAATATTTGAGAAATATGAGTTCCAAAGCATAAAATATTACAAATGTATTAGCTCTGTATAAAATCTCTAAAGACTCCAAAATAAATCTGAACAGAAATTGGTTGTATCTTTTAAAAAGTTACACATATTCCCTAATACACATCTGGAAACTGAATATATTTCCCCATGACTGTGGTAAGAATTGGATGAAATCACAGAGGAAAAAAGTGCTAATGTATAACACATGCTGTCAATACATGGTTTTAATCTTCCCTTTCACCCTTTAAATTTGTTAGGAAATTAGTAGGTGCTGTCAGGTGTATGTGTAAAATTTCAGTGTTGTAAACAATAGAATTTGTGTCTTCACTTGTGTATCAGTTTATCATGGGTGTCTTTGGTCAGCATGGAAGGCTTTGCTCCACATAGTCATTCAGTTCCTGAATGACAGATGCTCTACTGTCTTCATAAGGCTTCCAAGGTCTCCTTGGACATCAATTTCCAGCTGATTAAAGAAAGAAAGCAGAGAAAAGAAGATGTCACTGCTTCTTAACTTTCTTGGCTCAGAATAATATGTCATTTGGGATATGAGTGAAAAATAGCTCTCTTGCTTTGTGTGAATACATTGGAGTAGGGGTAGGATATGCTGAAAAATATAGTTCTAGATGGGACAGTTGCTTCCCATCAGTAATTCCATTCTCTGCCTCTGACACATTCTTCATCTTACCCTACATGTAATGGTCTTCCTTCTTGTTCATTCTGTTCCTGTGGGTTGAAGAAAGGGTGTCTAGAGTGCTGGAAAGACAGTGTCCAGCATGTCTTGGGTATGAACTGGTTAGAAAGGACTGAGGCTTGATGGTATTAGGAATGGAATTGAAGAGAAGTAAACAAATCAGAGAGCTCAATGTGGTCATATAGGTGACATGATTTTTATTGAAAAAAATGAATGGTGAATAGATAGTAACATAGGATAAGATGGTAAGAACTGCAAGAAGGGGAGCATATGGTCCAATCAAGGATGTGGGGAGTTGAAACTTCACAGGTGCAACAGTTCCAAGTGAGGAAAAGGCCCAGGATGTCCTTTGAAGTGTTGCTGAGGTGGAGTGGAGGAGAAGGGGACTAGCACAAATTTGCCAAAAAGGTGGGAGTAAAAGCTGCAGGAGGAGCCACCCATTTCAGCACTGAACACGCTCGCTATTATAGTAGGGGTTGTGCTAGACAGAATACTGACCTGTTGTGCAGTCATTGTACACTCATTGGAGACAGGCCTTCTGCTTCGCGGGAGACATTAATTACCATAGTCAGCACAGTAAGATGAGAATCACCATCCTGACCAGAACATACGTATGATATGTTATAATTTACAAACCAGTTTCATGCATATAATCCCACTTTATATAAGCCCTAAAGTGTCTAAGCTGAGCAGTGTCATTTCTAAGATAGAAAAGTTTATTCTAGCTCAAGCAGAATGGGCGAGGAAGGCTTTTTAGAGAAAATGATGACCCAGCTAGATATCAGTTGTTACTGTCCTCTCTAGCAAATGAAGACTTTGATGGACTTCCACTTTCAACTGCTGCTACCCACTTTCCCATTCAGAGACAGAACAGAACTCTAGGGTTATACCATGTTCTCGTGCTTCTACAGGGGGCTTGATTGCTCAAATGCTAAAAGGCCCTGGTGTCCCCTTGAGTATCATAGTGCAGCGGCCCCCAGCCTTTCTGGCACTAGGGATTGGTTTCTTGGCAGATTTTTTTTCCCACAGACAGTGGGGGTAGAGATGGTTTGGGGATGATTCAAGTATATTATGTTTATCATTAGATTCTTAAAAGGAGTACACAACCTGGATCCCTTGCATGCACAGTTCATAACAGGGTTCATGCTTCTATGAGAAGCTAATGCTGCTGCTGATCTGACAGGAGGCAGAGCTCAGGCTGCTCACCTCACCTCCTGCTGTGCAGCCTGGTTCCTAACGGGCCAGGGACCACTACTGCTCCATGGGGTTGGGGACGTCTGTTATAGTGTGAATCCCAGCGACTGTCTTCTACAGTCTGATGGACACATTGTGCCAGAGCTGCAATGAGAAGAATTGACAGTCTTGCTTAACTGGAAAGAAAAACCTTTTTAAAAAAGTTCAGGGCTGGGCGTGGTGGCTCAAGCCTGTAATCCTAGCACTTTGGGAGGCCGAGGCTGGTGGATCACGAGGTCAAGAGATCGAGACCATCCTGGTCAACATGGTGAAACCCTGTCTCTACTAATACAAAAAATTAGCTGGGCATGGTGGCGCGTGCCTGTAATCCCAGCTACTCAGGAGGCTGAGGCAGGAGAATTGCCTGAACCCAGGAGGCGGAGGTTTCAGTGAGCCGAGATCGCGCCATTGCACTCCAGCCTGGGTAACAAGAGCGAAACTCCATCTCAAAAAAAAAAAAAAAAGTTCAGAGTGCCTATGCAGATCCAAGACATAGGTATAACTGCAGTATGAATGGGGAAGACATATAAGACATAGGAGAAGAAAACCAGAGACACAGTGATAAGCAGACTGCAAAAGCATTTGCCAGAAGTGTCTTGGAAGGGCTGGAGTGAAGTCAAAGAAACATGAGAGAGGAGGAGTGCATTAACAAAAAGGTCACGGAACTGAAAAAAGAATTGATTTGGTGGTAACTATTTGGCCAGAGTTCAGAGAATTCCACACTAAAAGTGCCAGCTCAGTCAGAATTGAAAAGGTCACATTTTTAGCTGGCACAAATTCTGTGTTGTGCTACCTGCTTGGAGGAGGTTGGGAAAATGTTTCCAGTGCCTGATTTTAAGCTAGGATTTTAGGGTTGGTGCTTTTAATAGTGTCTTATTTTCCTCTAACAAGGGAGTGTTTGAGTCTTTGTAGATAACTGTGGAAAACTTACTTGTTTGACAGAATCTTTCTTAATATTTACAGTGTCAAACCCCTTTGTAGTTTCAGTGTCTCTGCCTGTGTATCCCCTCACCTCTGTTCTCAATCTGTCAGGTGGAAAGAATAAGATAATACTGGAAAAGATGTAGTATATTCTTGGGGTGGGGGTGCGGGGTGGGGCTGGGCTCTGACTCCATCTAAGCATATTTCTCTCAACAGTGACTGAAAAGTGAAAGGGTTTCCCTGTGGTAGCCTTTCAGTAGGTCCACTAAACCCTCTTGACTCTCAGAAGTATAAAATTGTGTATGGCTTTTCACACTTTCCATAAGTTGTGCACTTAGCTCATAAGTTACACATTAAGTTCTTGGTAGCATTCCCAAAAGAGGAATAAGGGTGGCTGACCTTCTGTCCTCTGTCGTCAATGCTCTCAGTGGGTAGAATTGGCTAACTTCTTGCCCTGAACATTCCCACATAGCTCACAAGCTCCCAGAAAAGCTGATCACCTCCTAAACGTGTGATATCAGAAAAGCAAGGGTGTTTTACTTATATGACATGAAGTATGGATTGTTTTCATGTTCCAAAGCAGTCTGGGATCTTAGGGTTTAGAACAGTTAAAAGATGGTATAAATGGTCTCTCTGCTCCTGATACTATCACCCTTGATAAATATAAGTTTGTGTAATTGCCTGTTTTGGCTTCTGCATTTTCTCTTTTGTCAGAGACAGAGCTGGTTGACAAGGGTCAGAACAAGGAGCTGCAGCACATAAGTCCTTGGCATCCTGAGGTCATGAGTTGGGGTCAGTGATCAGCAGGCCAAGTGAGAATGTCTGAGAACCAGAAATCCAGGATGATAAGGGTGGGTCAGCAGGAGTCATCCGGAGATGTGGTGCAAGTGGTTGGAATCTGGGGAACAGAGTGCTGCCTTGCAGTGTTGTACAAGTGTTTGTGCTTTAAGCCTCCTGGCAAGTGGGACTGAAATCTGGCTTGTGTTGTGCTTGCCCAGTCTTGTGCTTTGGTGCAGACCTGTGTACCTTAGTAGAATACACTCATGGATTACCAGCTGTGGCATCATGGGGCTCCTTGATGGAGAGGGGGGCATCTTTATGCTTTCTATGAAGGCCAAGGACAGGCTAGTAGTGGCTCTGCCAGTCTTCTTTACTAGACTTTGAGGCCATCTCTTTAGCAAGATGCTATATAAATGGTCCTTAGAAACCTTTTTAAATGATTAGATGGGATTAGGTGGTGCCAAAAGTTGTTTATAAGGGTACTGTCATCAAGGAAATATAAACTCTAAAGTAGTTTCTGATTCAGCTTTTGGGATTTTCTGTGGGTTTCAGTGGCCAATCTCAAGTTCTTGGCCCAAGCCCCGTCTGTGGGAAGAGGCTAATAAGGATGCCTGGTGGCCGGGCACAGAGGCTTATGCCCGTAATCCCGGCACTTTGGGAGGCTGAGGTGTGTGGATCACGAGGTCAAGAGATGGAGACCATCCTGGCCAACATGGTGAAACCCCGTCTCAACTAAAAATATCAAAAATTAGCTGGGCATGGTGGTGCATGCCAGTAGTCCCAGCTACTCAGGAGGCGGAGGCAGGAGGATTGCTTGAACCCAGGAGGCAGAGGTTGCAGTGAGCCGAGGTCACACCACTGCCCTCCAGCCTGACGATAGAGCAAGACTCTGTCTCAAGAGAAACAGAAAGCAAACAAACAAAAAAGATGCCTGGTGAGGTGGGAAGAGCAACAGTAGTTTCTTGTGATTCCTCTGTAGGTCTCTCTTTACCTTCACTCTGTAAATACTTATTTGATTTCGGGTCTTGGGTGATACATTTTTTTTTTTCTTTAAAGAGCTGGTATAGAAGAGCTCAGGTCCAGATGTCAGTTTGGCAGACCAGGAAATTTTATTTAGGGGAAAGAGCATTTGTATAAATTTTTGAGACAGACTGGAGGATGAGTTCGAGCTCTCATCATGTCCAGGGATATCTGGAAGCAATAGAGAACCCTTACAGGGCAGGGTAAGGCAGCAAAAATGCTGGCAGTCTGAGACTGGTTACTGTTTTTTCACTAACTTCTGGCACAAAAGGGCATAGTTGATCCATGTCACCGAGACTTTTCCCCAAAACTCTCTGGGATAGTTCAGTCCCAGTTATGACTGTATGTAATGAGTGATGAACATATTCTTCCTAGAACTCTTCTCAAAATGTCAAAGGGAAGGAAATAGAAGAACTTTCCCAATTCTGGTGCTTCTTCATTAAATCTAACTACCCATCTTCCTTTCCACCAAGACACCCATGTGCACACCAAAACACTTCAATTAAAGCAAAGACAGAACACCTCCTCCCCATCTGACATTTCTTGGATGCCCTTGTCTAGACTATGTTGATCTTATGTCTGACCACAGAAATCTCTTACTCATATAACATTCAGTTTTTAGTTCTCCCATCCCATCTGCCATAGTCAGAGTAGGCTGCGAATCATGATCATGCTACACCCCATACTCATTTTTCTTTTGAATTTTTGTTGCACAGGACACCCAATCTTTTGTTTGTACTTTGAATGTCCCTTACATAATTTCCTCTTTAGTTGCCAATATTTGATTTAGTATCCTTCCATCCATACAGACTTCCCTGTCTTCTGCAACCCACCTTTTGGTTTGGTCTTGTGTGTTGTACCAGGAGCAGAAACCTCCATTCTGTGTCATTTCAGGTGTAATGGCAAGGGTCTGTTAACCAAGACCTACCTAAGACCCATCATAGGGTTGATAACTAATCCTCACTTCCATATAACTGTTAATCAGCAACACCAAGATGGGTGTAAATTTTGAGGCTGTCTGGAGTGTCAAATGTTGAAGTTGAAGAGAAAGTAGTTTCTAAATTCCCCCAAATTCTATTTCAGCTCTTTAGCAGCTATCTTGTGTTAAGGTAGATATGCTTCTTCCTTGGCAGTTAAATTGCCCAAGGATGAGAACAAGCAGAGGCTTTGAAGTTACTATTCTGTTGATTAAAGACCTCTCAATAGTAATCTGGATATAAACATTTGCATGCAACAGAAAATCACCTTGTGCTGGTTCTCATATTGTCTTTTTTATAGTCTTGTTTTTATTTGTATATTATCCTGCTACATGTATTTATTTATTCCTCTTAATTTCTTCTTGTCCACTTTATATCTTCACTAGGTTGCCAGCAAGTGAGTTCAAGGGTGGTGGCTACCTAAAAGTGTATATACTCTGTGGCACCTAGCATAAAGACAGATTCATTGTAAGTATAGTATTCTTATTGGCAATGAAATACATTCTTACAATGGCTGGAAAATATGACATTTCATTAGTGATTGATAAATTTAGGTGACCTTGTTATCACAATTGTTAGTTCACAAACAGCTATCCTTATCTCATAGCTGTTTTCTAGATAAGATTATAACATTATGGGATTTACTTAATTAGAATTACTTTATTTTTCTGTTCTGAATATCAAGATGACTTTCATGTTCACATAAAGCAAATAATTCACCGTTGCTTAAAATCAAGATGTGCATTAATTTGTACATGAAGGATAATCCCTTGATTGAAAAAGGCTAATTGGGGTTAGCTTTTGTTAGTACAGAATCATGAAATAGCTTTGATAGATTTTAGCATGTGGATAAATCGCTTCTCCAAACTTCCCACAATGAAGACTATCTTTCAGTTGGATACCCTTTAAAGAATTTGATGTATAAAGAAAAAAATCTTATCAGGCATAAAATGTTTGTCCATTTCCTTTTGATATGAATAATGAGTTCCCTATCCTATTAACAATGGTTAAACTCATGTAAACCAAAGATGTGGGTTTTTTTCCCTTTCCTTTTGCCTATTTCATTTTAAGAATAACAAAAACGAGTTTAAATTGCTTCCTCAGCACAGTCATCATTGATCACCTATTCTGATGGCACTGTTCATAAACAAAACTCATAAAATAATAGGCTTTAATATTTAGTCACTTCACATAGTTTTTAGGATCTATTTACTTTCATCCTTACAAATAATGTCACTTCTTTTTGGAAGAGAATAATGGTGATGAAAATAATAACCATTTCTTCTTTTTCTTTTTTTAAAAAGCATACTTAGCCTGACATCAAATGTTTAATTTATAAAATCACTTTAGGTTGGACACTTCATTACTTGGAAATGTAGGTATCTCAATGCAGCATTTTAATTGTTAGGCATTTAAAACTTTTAAGGCATTTAGAAAGCTATTACAGTAATTCAAAAATGGGGTAATGAGACTCTGAACTATGACAGGGCAGGAGGATTTTTTTTTAATACTTTAGGTTCTGCAGTACATGTACAGAATGTGCAGGTGTGTTACATAGTTATACATGTGCCATGGTGGTTTGCTGTACCCATCAACCCGTCATCTACATTAGGTATTTCTCCTAATGCTATCCCTCCCCTAACCCCCAACCTCCTGACAGGTCTCAGTGTGTGATGTTACCCTCCCTGTGTCCATGTGTTCTCATTGTTCAACTTCCACTTGTGAGTGAGCACATGTGGTGTTTGGTTTTCTGTTACTGTGTTATTCTGCTGAGAATGATGGTTTCTACCTTCATCCATGTCCCTACAAAGGACATGAACTCATCCTTTTTTATGACTGCATAGTATTCCATGGTGTATATGTGCCACATTTTCTTTATCCAGTCTATCATTGATGGACATTTGGGTTGGTTCCAAGTCTTTGCTATTGTGAACAGTGCTGCGGTAAACATACATGTACATGTGTCTTTATAGTAGAAGGATTTGTAATCCTTTGGGTAATGGATTTTTTGTAATCCTTTGGTAATGGGATTTGCTGGTCAAATGATATTTCTGGTTCTAGATCCTTGAGGAATAGCCACACTGTCTTCCACAATGGTTGAATTAATTTACATTCCCACCAACAGTGTAAAAGTGTTCCTATTTCTCCACTTCATTTCCAGCATCTGTTGTCTCCTGATTTTTTAATGATTGTCATTCTAACTGGCGTGAGATGGTATCTCAGTGTGGTTTTGATTTGCATTTCTCTAATGACCAATGCTGATGAAGCTTTTCTTTCTTATGTTTGTTGGCTGCATAATTGTCGTCTTTTGAGGACTGTCTGTTCTTTTCCTTCACCCACTTTGTGATGGGGTTGATTTTTTTCCTGTGCATTTGTTTACGTTTCTTGTAATCCTGGATATTAGCTCTTTGCCAGATGGATTCATTGCAAAAATTTTCTCCCATTCTGTAGGTTGCCTGTTCACTCTGATGATATTTTCTTTTGCTATGTAGAAGCTCTTTAGTTTGATTAGATCCCATTTGTCAATTTTGGGTTTTGTAGCCATTGCTTTTGGTGTTTTAGTCATGAAGTCTTTGCCCATGCCTATGTCCTGAGTGGTATTGCCTAGGTTTTCTTCTAGCGTGTTTATGGTTTTAAGTCTTACGTTTAAGTCTTTAATCTATCTTAAGTTAATTTTCATATAACATACAAGGAAGGGGTCCAATTTCAGTTTTCTGCATATGGCTAGCTAGTTTTCCCAACACCATTTATTAAATAGGGAATCCTTTCTCCATTGCTTGTTTTTGTCAGGTTTGTCAAAGATCAGATGGTTGTGGATGTGTGGCGTTATTTCTGAGGCCTCTGTTCTGTTCCATTGGTCTATATATCTGTTTTAGTACCAGTACCATGCTGTTTTGGTTACTGTAAACTTATAGTTTGAAGTTAGCATGATGCCTCCACCTTTGTTCTTTTCACTTAGGATTGTCTTGACTATATAGACTCTTTTTTGTTCCATATGAAATTTAAAGTAGTTTTTTTCTAATTCTGTGAAGAAAGTCAATGGTAGCTTCATGGGAATAGCAATGAATCTATAAATCACTTTGGGCAGTGTGGCCATTTTCAAGATATTCATTCTTCCTATTCATGAGCATGGAATGTTTTTCCATTTGTTTGTGTCCTCTCTTATTGCTTGGAGTAGTGGTTTGTAGTTCTCCTTAATGTCCTTTACATTCCTTTAAGTTGTATTCCTAGGTATTTTGTTCTTTTTGTAGCATTTGTAAATGGGAGTACACTCATGATTTGGTTCTCTGTTTGTCTTTTATTAGTGTATAGGAATGCTTGTCATTTTTGAACAAGCATTTTGTATCTTGAGACTTCACTGAAGTTGCTTATTAGCTTAGAGAGATTTGGGGCTGAGACGATGCGGTTTTCTAAATTTACAATCATGTCATCTGCAAACAGAGACAATTTGACTTCCTTTCTTCCTATTTGAATACCTTTTATTTCTTTCTCTTGCTTGATTGCCCTGGCCAGAACTTCCAATACTGTGTTGAATAGGAGTGGTGAGAGAGGGCATCCTTGTCTTATACCAGTTTTCAAAGGGAATGCTTCCAGCTTTTGCCCATTTAATTTGATATTAGCTGTAGGTTTGTCATAAATAGCTCTTATTATTTTGAGATACATTCTATCAATACCTAGTTTATTGAGAGTTTTAACCATGAAAGAGTGTTGAATTTTATCGAAGTCCTTTTCTGCATCTACTGAGATAATCATGTGGTTTTTGTCATTGGTTCTGTTTATATGATGGGTCACATTGATTGTTTTATGTATGTTGAACCAGCCTTGCATCCCAGGGATGAAGCCAACTTGATTGTGGTGGATAAGCTTTTTAATGTGCTGCTGGATTCAGTTTGCCAGTATTTTGTTGAAGATTTTCACACTGATGTTCATCAGGGATATTGGCCTGAGATTTTCTTTTTTAGTTGTGTCTCTGCCAGGTTTTGGTATCATGATGATGTTGGGCTCATAAAATGAGTTAAGGATGATTCCCTCTTTTTCTATTGTTTGGAATAGTTTCAGAAGGAATGGTACCTCTTTGTACCTCTGGTAAAATCTGGCTGTGAGTTCATCTGGTCCTGGGCTTCTTTTGGTTGGTAGGTTATTAATTGCTGCCTCAGTTTCAGAACTTGTTATTGGACTATTCAGGGATTTGACTTCTCCCTAGTTTAGTCTTGAGAGACTGTATGTGTCCAGGAACTTATCCATTTCTTCTTGATTTTTTAGCTTATTTGCATGGAGGTATTTATAGTATTCTCTGATGGTAGTTTGTATTTCTGTGGGATCAGTGGTGATGTCCCCTTTATCATTTTTTTATTTTTATTTTTATTTTATTTCATCTTTGAGTCTCACTCTGTCACCAGGTTGGAGTGTCATGGCACGATCTCGGCTCACTGCAACCTCTGCCTCCCAGGTTTAAGTGATTCTCTCGCCTCAGCCTCTCAGGTAGCTGGGGCTACAGGTGCACGCCACCATGCCTAGCTAATATTTTTGTGTGTATTTTTAGTAGAGACAGTGTTTCACCACATTGGCCAGGATGATCTCGATCGCCTGACCTTGTGATTCTCTCACTTCAGCCTCCCAAAGTGCTGGGATTACAGGCGTGAGCCACTGTGCCTGGCCAATCATTTTTTATTGTGTGTATTTGATTCTTCTCTCTTTTCTTTTTTATTATTCTAGCTATCAGTCTATCTATTTTGTTGATCTTTTCAAAAAAACAGTGAGCAGGAGGATTTTTAAAGGATAGGATAAATATAACAACAAAAAAAGTTACCAACCCAAATTAATGGGAACTAGAGCCTGGATATATTGATAGGGAGATAAATAATTATCTCAGTCAGAGATAACTGAGATTTAGAGAATGAACAGTGATAGTAATATAGCCAGAATGATCAAATAGGCCCTTGTTTGAGGGTTTGTAAATGTTGAATTTTGAGGTTAAAGAGCACACTTAAGAGCAAATATGTGTAGGAAACACAAGTGAGACTGTAGTTATAGTAGAGATCAGAGCTAAAGATTAGATTGGAAGGTTGCTCCAGAAACAGCAGTTTACATAGCATTAGTTATTTCCATTATTTCTCCTTTGCTCTCATTTTGTTGGCTTCCCTGTGCTTTGGTTAAGAGAATCATTTAATTAAAATAAGGTATAAAGAATACATTTAGGGAGCTTTGATTGATGGACTGGCTCATTAGTTGTTTAGTTGATTTGTTGGTTGGTTGGTTGATTGGTTCATTCATTCATTCATTCATTGGTACTTCATGAGCCAAAGGATGCTTTGGTTTGAATACAATATTCAATGAAACATAATTCTGCCTTTGAGGAACTTAAAATCCAATGAACATAGGGGTGTTTTGTGTATCTATTGCTGCCTAACAAACCACTCAAAACCTCGTTGCTTAAAACAATGACAATTATTTATTCATTCATGATGTTTTAACTTTGGCAGGGCTTCATGAGTTAGCTTGTCTCTGTTCCATGAGGCATCTCCTGAGGGTGGAACATCCAAGATGAGTTTACTTTTTCACTTGCAAATCTGGTGCCTCTGCTGGAATGGCTGGAGCATAAGGTGATGCTTGAGCTGAGTTTTGAAGGACAGATACCAGAGGATAAGTGAGGGAAGGAAAAATAACATAACAAAAAGAAGTGTCATTTGGAAGACTGACAAACAGGATACAACATGATGCATTCAGGGAACTGGAAGTAGGTCAATGACAGAGAGGGGCAGGGAGAGGGGGGGCAGAAATAAAAATATGTGATTAATTGTAGAAACACATCTGCAGAACCAAGCAGGGGTCAGATCACAAAGGGTCATGTTTGTTGAACCAGAATGAGCCTTAAGCTCTTTCTGTCTCTAATGATGATGCCAACAGTTAAGAATGTGGAGGAAGAGGAGTTTCTAGGAAATCAGAAGTAGCAGACATAGTAAGGTAGGAAAGAAAATCAGGAGAGAGGGTTATCACAGATATCAAAGAGGTTTTTAAGGAGGATAACGTGACCAACAGGGTCAAATGCTCTAATGAGGTAAAAAAAGATAAGGAATGAAAAGTGTTCATTACATTTAGCAATGAGAAGTGGTGGTCAGTGGCCTTTTTAAGACCAGTTTTCATAGAAGCAGAAGCCAGATTGCAATGGATTGAGCATTTAATAAGTGGCAAGGAATTGGAAGAAAGGGACAAGAGAGCAGTAGCTAAAGTAAGATGAGGATGGAAAGAGTTTGTTGTTTGTTTAAGCGTCCTTGGCAAGCTTTAATATTATGTTAATAGCAACTGATAAATGGTTAAGAAATAGGCTGGGTATGGTGGCTTCCACCTATAACCCCAGCACTTGGAGGCTGAGGTGGGTGAGTAGTTTGAGCCCAGGAGATCAAGACCAGCCTGGACAACATGGTGAAACCCCATCTTTACAACAACTAGAAAAAATTAGCTAGGCATGGTGGCACATGCCTGTAGTCCCAGGTATTTGGGAGGCTGAGGTGGAAGAATTGCTTGAGTCCAGAAGATTGTGGCTGCAGTGAGTCATGATTGTGCCACTGTCACTGCACTCCAGCCTGGACAACAGAGGTAGACTCTGTCTAAATAAAAAAGAAGATATACATTTATTAAGTGCTTTTTAGGCCTCTGGATAAGGAAATTGAAACTCAGAGAAGTTAAGCAGCTTGTTCCAGGTCATACAACTAAGAAGAAAAGGAGCAGGAATCTGAACCTAGGTCCCTCTTGTCAGAGCTCATGTGCTCTTAACCACTATACATAGAGATAATGATGATGATGATGAGGGAGGGACTTTTCCACTGAATTGAGACAAATGGACTGGACATTGAGTATGCACAGCCGATAACTATTGGTGCCTTAGTTTTCTCATATTTGAAAGAGCTTTAATGGTCATGACTCATGATCTACATCACAAGTGAGGTAAAATTAAAATAATAGCAAAAATAGCTTTAAAAAGATGTGAAGTTTTTACATTTATAAAATTCTATTCTGTGTTTTAAACCTTTTTTCAAGTTCTAAATCAAAGCTACTAATGAATTACACTGAGAATGTGTAAGCTTTTTTACTTAGGCATGCTTTGCCACCTTTCTACTTGTGATGGTAGATGTTAACATCACCTGCTTCTTAAATCAGCCATCTGTTTTAGTCTGGAAGTAACAGAGATGAAGAATAAGTGGGCTCAGCCTTGGCTACTGTTGGGAAGAATAATCATATTTTTGCAGTTTCTCATTTCAGAAAAAGGAGAATGTCTTATTTAAACACACATTAAGCCCAGCTTGTGGAAAACGCTTTCAAGCAGTTTTTGTGATATTTTGACAAACATTGCAATGATATGTAGGTGAGAAAAATGGCTCAAGGGAAAGGAAATTAATGATGACTGGGAAGAAGCCAGCTGCATAGATTAGACATGTGCAAGATCAGTTTTTAGAAAAATGTTTTAATTTTTCCTACCAGTGCTTTAGTTGTCAAATATTAAAAAATTAAAATACATCCAAAAGAAAATTGGCCTGTGGGAAAGACAGCAGTCAAGGTTATCCAAACATTAGAAAACACGGAGTTGTCCCACCCACTACCAGCACCTGTGAGAAACTGCAAAATGGTGAAAATGCATATGTTGCAGACTGGGCCATCTGTTCTAGCTGCCACTGGCCTGGTCAGTGTTTGGAATGGAGACACCTGTCAGACCTATTCGCATGTTGCAGGAAGCCTAGTTGTTGGTGTTTTGGCAGGTCATTCTCTCCTCTGAATAAATGTGAAACAAATGTTTTGGCATTAGGAAGCTTGCATATTCCCTCCAGTGGAATATGAAAGTGTGGTTTGGTTTCCTCACAGTGGTAGGCAGTCCCATAGCACTTCATTCAAACATCAGAACGTTAAAAACAGAGATGTTGTCTCTACCCTTGCTAACTCCAGTTATCTCTGCCTGACTTATAAAACATAAGAGGAAGGAACAGTAGCAATATGATTAAGGTAGCTCATATTTGTCTCAGGTATTATGTTAAGCACTTTGTGTGTATTAGCTCAATTGTTCTATTAAAATACTTTGAAAGAGATATAATCTGTGTAAAAATTAAAGCTAGGTGAGTTTGAGTTACCTACCCAAAATCATACAGGTAATTAACTGAGATTAGAAGCTGGGCCTCTCTAACTGTAGAGCTCAGCCTCTTAACCATAAAGTTATACTCCTTTTCATGTCTGAAGAGGATATAGTTAATGATAGTTTACACATAGCTTGAAATTCAGGATAGCTTAGACGTATCTGTTATCCTTTGCATTGATAAGCATTAGGGTCTCAGACTGAGGTTCACTTTGTTGGTAGAAGCCTGAGTTATGACTTCACTCCAAGTCTGGTGTTTGAAGATTGACAGAGAGTAGAACCAAACTCTGATTATCTGCCTGCTTGTCAGGAAAGAGGTAAATAACAGAAAATCAATCTAGGTTAGGTCTGCAGTCAGAAGCAGATATTCTGCTGGAAGCAAACATTTGGACAGATATTTTTAAAAGGATTTGGGAATCTACCTTACTTGAAGACAGGAAAAGAAATTAGACATTATTTCTTTACTGAATTTTAGTGTGTTAATATCCCACCCCCCATCCTGGGTACAAATGATTGTGTAATTTTGATGTATCTGTTGGAACTTTTTCTAAGAAGGAATTTTTGTCCTGCGATCATTCCCATCAGTGTGCCAGAGCCTGCGTTGCTGGATCCTCATTTACACACCTCTGGTTAGCGCCCCAGGTGAGGTCTCTAGTGAAGACCTACTCTTGTTTCTAGAACAGGCAGTGACTCCTCCATCACATTACTGGATGAGCCACTTCTCAGGAACAGTTCTTAGATAAGCATATCTGGAAGTTGGGAGAAGGAGATAAACACCAATAGTTGATAAATATCCCACAATTTGATAAATATTTATCAAAGTAGACACCAAAGATACAATGTTGACTAAATCACAATGGTAGCTTGAGGGTAAAGTGGCTGTGCAAAGGTCAGGGTAAGAACAAATCCTACCTTACAAGGATACAAGATGGACAGAGTTTCTTCTTAGCTAAGTCATAAAAAAAAATGCTTAATTTTGGGTGTGAAATTGAAGGATCAGAAAGAGAGTGGTGTTTTAGAAAGAGGGACCAGGCCAGGCACAGTGGCTCATGCCTGTAATCTCAACACTTTGGAAGGCAAGGCGGGCAGATCACCTGAGGCCAGGAGTTCAAGAACAGCCTGGCCAACATGGCAAAGCCCCATCTCTAAAAATATGAAAAATAAGCTGGGTATGGTGGTGCATGCATGTAAATCCCAGCTGTTCTGGAGGCTGAGGTAGGAGAATTTCTTGAACCCAGGAGGCGGAGGTTGCAGTGAGCCAAGATTGCACCACAAGGCAAGGGAGGTAGGGAGGCAGGGAGGTGGGGCAGGGGGGATGGAGAGAGAGAGAATAGAAAAGAAAAAGAAGGAAAGAGAAAGGAAAGAAAGAGAAAGGGGAAGGAAGGAGAAAGAAGGAAAAGAAGGAAGGAAGGGAAAATGGAAGGAAGGATGGAAGGAAGGAATAGAGGGTGGGAGGCAGGGAGGGAGGGCCTGGAGGCAGGAGAGAGCACTGCAGTTTGAATAACTATGGGGAGTTTAGGATGGCTGGAGAAGAGATGGAAGATGGGATCCTCAGAATAAAGCTGGAGTCAGACTTTGAAGGGTCTTATGGGCCATACTAGGGAATTGGACTTGATATTTCAGCAGGGAAGTTGTATGATGATTTGCACTTTAGAAAAATCACTCTGGGCTCTGGAGAATTGAGTCGAGAAGGTCAGTAACGGAGGAGGGAGACTCAGCAGTAATACAGGAAAGAAAGAAGAGCGGAGCCAAGGTGGTGGCAGAGGGAATGGAGAGAAGTGCACATACTTAAGAAATACTGGAGAAATAAAATCGACAATTTTGGAAGCTGGAGTTGAAGGAGAGTGAAGGGTCAAAGCTAACGCTCAGGTTTCTGACTTGAGTATAAGGTGATGATATTCACTCTGGCGGAGAGCACATCATGAGCTAATAAATTGAGGCAGACATGTTAGGATATTCAAATGGAAGCGTCCAATATGCAACCGTAAGGAGCTCAGGGGGGGTTTGTGGCTTGAGATATAAACTTGGAAATGAATTATTTTCCATAGATGACAAGTGAAGCCGTAGGAGTAGATGAGATCACCCTGCAGGGGAAAGGGAGAAGAGAAGTGTGTGTTAAACTCTGAGGTGTACCAATATTTATGGGAGAGGCACAACAGGAATTTGCAAACAACCCTGAGAAGAGACACGTAAGAGGTAGAAGACACTCCCAGAGGCCAAGGAAGAGAGCATTTCCAGAAGGGGTGAGGGAGTGAGGAGGTCAAAGCTATGGAGAAACTAAGTGAAGTGAAACCTGAAAAGTGTCCATCGGGCTTGGCAGCATAGAGGTTGTTGGTGACCTTGAGTTAGCATTTTCTCTACCGAGAAAGCAGTAAGTGAAAGTAACTAACTTAAAAAAAAACTTAAGCCTGAAGTAGTGCTTTTTAACCAGGGTTTTTCTCTTTAAGAAAAAAAAAAGAGTAGATGTTTTATCATGTGATTTGATAATTTTGTAATATTTTGAAGTAGAGTTTTTTAAGTTAGTATTAAACATCACGTGGTATATTTCTGAAAAGAGCTCTCTTATTAAACTTTTTAGCTGGAGATTAGTAAGTCACATGTTCACAGAGTGCAAATAAAATCAACCATGCATCAGGATTTACCCTATTAATGCTCAGTGTAATTATAAAGTATTACTAATGTCAATAGAAGAAACAAGAGCAATAAAATCTTAATGACACTCATAATTATATTTGATAGTATTTTGCACTTTATATATTTAAGCATAAACAAAAGCGTATAGACCAACAAATACTTTTGGAGGAACAGGAGGTAACTGTGATTGAGGAAAATAATAATTTACATTTGTGTGTGTGTTCGGAGCTTTCAACAATATAGTAAACCCCCAAATTAGTGCTCCATATCTTTATCTTATGAGAGCTTGCCCTTGTGTATGGCCTTTCACAGACGTGTAGTTACAGGATGGAGCTAACATATATTTGCAGGGGATAAAAAAGATATATTCTGACATTTCATCTTAATTGAATCCCTTAACAAAATGCTTTCTTTTCATCTTTCTGTACAAGTTAATCCTCAAAAAGTATCAGTAATGGCCAATTGTTAGAGAAAGTGAAAGACAGAAGCTAGAATCCATAGTCCCTTAGGAGTACATAATCAAACAAAGAAATCTCCACCCTGCAACAGGAACATCGTGGTTACTTTGAATTCCTGTTGTTGTGTTGTCTTTAGAATGCTTCCTGAAGAATGCTTGCAGGAAAGTGGCTTTTATGTGATGTTGCATTGACTCTTGGGGGTTGTCTCTTACATGTGCTTAAAATATGAATTATGCCCTAAGCCTCTTGAATCTCTTCAGAATCATCTTACTGCAAGGAAATTTCATTCTCTTGAATTGTTTCAGAATCATCTTACTCCAAGGAAATTTTATTTAGCAGGTCTCAAGGTGATTTCCATTCATCAATTATGAAAGAGATTCAGGGTTTTGAGTTTTAACTGGCTGCAGTCTTTGACATTTCCAGACTATGCCTGAAAAAAAAATCCCTTAGTCTTATGTATAGTTTCTTTTGCCGTGGTCATTTAAAAAGTAAGTCGTAGGTTTATATCAACTTGGTAGTTTTAAAAAGGCTTTTTAAGTTTGTTTAGATTAGAATTAATATTTAGCACCTTTTTGGAATAACACATTAAATATCTGTTAAGTATAGGGCCAATCTATATTTAATGTTTGACCAGTATTTCAAAAATGTAGTCTGTTAAGATGTTTGGAATTTGGAATCTGTTAGTCAAAAATATATTCTCATACTGTATATAGAATGTAAGTAATAAGTGAGTATGTGAATAATTACAATTATATCTCATTGTTTTACTTTGCATAGTAGTAAAATGAATGTAATATTCCTAATATAGACTCTGGTATTTAAAATCTCTGGCAGGTCTCCAGGAATAAAGAAATGTTAAAATATACCAATGAACAAAGCAGGGATTGCCCTCTCTTCCAAAGATGAACTGATACCATGTTAGTGAAACAGTGGTTGCTAAAATGTTGTTTTGCTCTTCTGTTCTCCTTCTCTCTGTCATACTAGTCTCTTCATACTCTATACCTGAGGCCTAAAGTAAAAATATTTCCCACAAGCGTTTTCTGTGACCCTTTGCTGTTGTCAGCATTTGATGGACTAGCTCACTCACTGCTGCTTCTCCACTCCTGCCCTCCATGGTCTGCGGTGGGCCAGGAAGCAAGCAAGTCACTGAGGCAAAGTGGTCATGCCTCTTCTGAAGCTGGAGACCTAAAAATCCATGACTGTTCTATTATTAACATGGTAAACGTGGCCTCTTGCTTTGGAAATACGTTCTTGGTAGTTAAAGATTGTGTGATCCACATGTCACTTTAGTGATTATATCTCTGAAAACAGAATAAGTCGTAAAATATAAATTTGGTTGCTATTATTTATTTATAACCCATCACTCCCCACTTATGAGCAACTACTTAAAATATAAAAATAACTACAAGAGGTAGTTCTCAAAGTAAAGAATGAAAAGTGGTTTCTTTTCATTCTTTTATTCTTTTTGAAAGACTAAAAAGAAAATAGAAAAAGAACTAGAGGTATACCTTAATTATTCAGTTAACTACTTTAGTTGAGCACTAAATTTAACCCTGAGGCATTTCCACTTTAGCCAACTGGTACTTGACTAGATAACCCACCATGATCAATCTTAAAACTGGACCAAATAGATTGGGTTTTTACATGTTGGACAACAGGCAGTGTAACAGGAAAGGTGAGCTTTATGATCACCCCTGTTTTCTGCCTGAGACAGTTTCCTAATTGCAGAGCAGTGAGCAGGAGTCCAGACACAAAGAAATTCATAACTAGGCACACTGTAGTCAATTGGAAATCAAAGCTAAAAAGAAAATATTTAAAGCAGCCAGAGGAAGAAATATAACTTACACATAAATAAAAGTGCTTAATTCTTGTCAGAAGCAATGGAAGCCAGGAGAGTGATGACACTATTAAATTGCTAAAGAAAAAGAAAACTTTTTTTCTGTATTTTCTGTATGAAACTGCCAATATCATGAATAGAAAAGGAGAACCATAATGGCGGAAGAACGTGATGTTCAGTTATGTTCACGTGAACCTCAAGAAACACTGTGGAGGCAGGTGCAATCAGCTGAACTCTAGGGATTTGATGGTGTTGCTTGGAAGGCACTCATACCTGCATTTTGCATTCTTCACATGTGATCATATTGCCAAAGAAAAAACATTTCGTCATTCGTTGTAAATAACACTTTTCCCCAGACCTACCATAAAGTTTCTGTGATGTATTTTTTCCAGTTGCAATAAAAATTACTGAGTTGCATCAATTGAAGGAAAACAAAACAAAAAACTGTAAGCCCAGAACTCTATATGCATCATAAATATCCTCAAAATAAAAATTACAAAGATATTTTTGGATAAGTGAAAGCTGAAATAATTCATTCTCATTAGATTTGTACAACAGAGAATTCTAAACAACATTATTTCAGATAAGGGGAGATGATAGTAGGTGAAATCTAGAGCTATCTGAAGTTAAAAAGGTATAAAGAACAGCACTGGAAATGGTATAAAAGTGGGTGAATATTAAACAGTGGATTTTTAATCCTTTTACTTTCCTAAAAGGAAGAAGGAAAAGCAACATTAAAATGTGGGGCTCAAGATGCCTATTTATTGTATCACTTCACAGCTGACCCTGTTAACATCCTTCTTCATGCTTTCAACTTCTTATTCAACAACTTTAAACTCCCCATTCTACGCTTTTGTAAGATTATTACTTGCCCCCAACTCTTTATGCACAGAGGGGACAAATAAAAAGCAATGAACTGAAATTTTACCATATATAATTACACCAAATATAGATAAACATTTCAATTAAAAGGCATATATTTTCAAACTGGATATAAAAATCGAGATCCCCGTGTATCTTGTCACAAGAGTGCATTTTAAATAGAAAAAATGCAAATAGATTGAAAGTGAAAGAAAAGATATACTGTGCAAACAATATGTATCAAAACTTCATTTGGCAATATTAATGTGAAACAAAATGTCATGACAAAGATCATTACAGAAGATAAGAGGAACATTTCATGAGTATAAAAGGCATGATTCAGTAAAAAGTGATCCTAAATAACATATATATGTACTGTTTAACAGTCTCAGAGTTCATGAAGCAAAGCCTTTGAAAGACTTAAGGGAGAAATAGACAAAGCCAAAATCATAGCTGGAGATTTTAAATTTAACTCTGAGTTCCATAGCATACCAGGCCAAACTAAAATGATAATTATTATTGTTGTATAGTTCTGTCTAATTAGTGAAGGGTGATGAGGATGGACAGACTTTCTCTAGCACTAAATTCTGGGAGATACTTATGGTGCAAATAATTAAACTAAGGACATTTTCTTAGATGAAGATTCTGAAATGATGTGAAAACAGTTTTCACATGGAGTTCTTGTTTTACATTTTCTATACAATAAAATTTAGCAAAATATATTTAATTCATTTATGTATGGAGGTAGGTTTAGAAAACACCATTTTGCCTTTTAAATTGACTTAACACAGACAAAGAGTTTGGGAAGCCTAAAAATATTAACATGGCCATGGGAAGCTTTGTTTGGATATCAGATGGTTCAACCAAATGTTTAGCTTGATGGGTTTGAGGCTGAATTTCCAAATTGGTTCCCGATGTCCTATTTTACTGATTAAGAAGAGATCCATGTGTTGTGGGTTGCAGAGATGCAGGTGGTACTTGATTGTGAAAATCCAGGAGCTCTCTGTATTCGTGTCCGTATGGAGTGCCATCCACTTATGCATGGAGGTGGCCTTAGGGATGCCTTTGGGAAGGGCCAAATTTCTTCTCAAAATAGAGCTTTGAATTTTGTCAAGCACTTGGACAGAGCAGGAGGGCACTTGGCGCCAGGAGGAAAAAAGACTTTGAAAAGAGAGGTGGGAGGACACTGTGGATGGATTTGGCTGACTTCACAGCGTTGCCTGGGGTCTACTCTGGTTTGGAATATGAATTAGGCAGTTTGTGATTGGTACACATTGTTTTATCACAAGTCTCTCTCTTACTATTTTGTAAAATGAAATAAAGAGTATATCCACTTGTATGATTACTAAACATCGTAGCCTTCTGCAATCAAGGAGAGATTAAATTTCAGGATGGCACAGAGGAAAATAAGCTAAATCGGGAACAACAGCAAGATTTTTTAAATAGCATATTTAAAGGTAAGAATTCTGACCCCCAAGTTAATTTGGATTTATTTCAACGTAAGGAATACTGATTTTTCTTCTAGGAAATATTTTCAGATTTTCGCATTTAAATTTTTATTCTTGTGTAAGTATAATAGTTGCATAGAAAACTCTACAATTTTGATCCAGCACATTTAAAATAATTTGTAATATATATTCCAAAACAAAAAGTAGCACGGAATCTTCTATGACTTCATATTTTTATGCCTTAAGGACAGATAACCTGTACTTTTTGTTTTGTTTTTAGTAAGGCAATATAATGAGCTAATCATTCTCTTAGGGGTTGACATTTTGGGGGACTATTATCAAACTGGGAAATATAAATGGTCTGGTTTATCGAGTTTCTCTTTTTAAATGAAGGTACTGCCTCGGTTTGACTGCATTCTGCACAGGGATAAGAGCTCATAAATAATATTTATTTTGTAACAAGATCCATGCAGAAATATTTAGTTGAATTGCTTCAGGCAAATATTAACTGTCACTTATTCAGCTGTTGCAGAACTCATGTAACATCTATTCAGTGATGATTGTGAGATGAAAGTAATCTAATTTCAGTGTTAACAGTTCTCATTTTTGGTTAGGGTTACTTAATTTTAAACAATACAACCACATTTTACATATCTCGTGGTGTTTAATCCATGAAACATATTGATCTATTAGGGCAGTACATAGGGATAGCTAATGATTCCATGTCTCATTAATTAACAAACAAAGCACTGTCTAAGTCTGTATCTCTAGAGTGTGCATGTCAGGGGTAGGGACAGGCTTGTGTAGCCATGATAGAGAGCAGACAGGATGATCCACTGGAGGATGTAGAGAAAATATGAGAACTTCTACCTGTATATTGTTTATTATTATTTCATCCTTTTAGGATTTCTAATTTGGAGTATGTTTTGTAATGCACGTAATAGTATATCAATTAGTGCATTATCTTATAAAATAAAGACATACATTTTAGGGTACATGTTATAAAAATACTTTCGATAGGGATGCCCTGATTATTGATCCTAATTACACCTATTCTTTGACTTGTATTACAAAAATAAGAAAAATAACCACTTAGTTATTTATTTTGGCTACCTAAATGATTTACATCCATCCCTAAAGAGAAGTCAGCTCATGCTTATTGTCAGGTATGCCCCAAAGCAAGTCCCAAAACTGCACCTTAGCTTGGTTTGGGCGAACCAGAAAGGCAAAGCAAATCTGTTTTGCTGTTTTTCTCAACTTCAACCTGGGTTTTTGTTGTTGTTGTATTAAAGTTGTAGTGCTCTTTTATATACGGTGACATCGTCCTCATTGCTTGCTTAGTAATAGGCTGGGGATCTTACCATGTTTCCAAGACTAGTTCAAAGACAGAAACTGATATTTTAAAATAATAATTCTTGCTTTTGTTATGGCTGTCAGTTTACAAAATATTTTAACTGGCGTTATTCCATGTGATCCATGTAACATACTATCAATAAAAGATTAGTAATAATTTCATTTTGCAGTTAAAGAAACTGAAATCAAGTGGTTGGGTAAATTGATCAAGGTTCTGTGGCTTTCAAATATCAGATTTAGGTGTTATGTCAAAGTACCTTGACTCTAAGTGAAGGGTTTCCCATACTCTGCCTTTCACAGCAAACATTTTCAGTACTATGTTGAAAAGAAGTAGTGAGAGTGAGCATCCTTACCTTGTTCCTGATCTTAGAGCAAAAGCTTTCTGGTTTTCACCATTGAGTATGATGTTAGTGGTGGGCTTTTTATATATTGCCTTTATTGTATTGAGGAAATTCCTTCTGTACTTTGTTAAGAGTTTTTATCATGAAAGAATGTTGAATTCGGTCATAAGCTTTTTCTGCATCTATTGTGATGATCACATGATCTTCATCCTTCATTCTGTTAACGTGCTATATATATGTGTGTGTATATATATATTTTTATATATTTATAAATTTATAAATATATATATGTGTGTGTGTGTGTGTGTGTGTGTGTGTGTGTATTTATTTTGCCTCCCCAAAATAAATCCCACCTGATCATGGTATATGATCCTGTATGAGCTGCTGAATATGTTTCTTAGCATTTTGTTTTAGGATTGTTGCATTTATGTTCATTAGGGATATTGGCCTGTAGTTTTCTTTTAGTGTAATACTTTTTTTGTCTGGCTTTGGTATCGGGGTAATGCTGGCCTCATAAGATAAGTTTGGAAATATCCCTTTTTCTTCAAGTTATTGGAAGAATTTAGGAAAGATTGGTATTCTTTTTTAAATGTTTAGTAGAATTCACCAGTGAAGCTCTCTATCTGGTCCTGGGATTTTCTTCATTGTGAAATTTTTTATTACTGGTTCAATTTTCTTTTCATTAATGCTCTGTTCAGATTTCCTATTTTTTCATGATTCAATTGTGGTAGCTTGTATGTTTCTAAGAATTTATTCCTTTTTTTTCTTTTGTGGGGTGGAGTTCCTCTGACTCCCGGGTTCAAGGAATTCTCCTGCTTCAGCCTCCCGAGCAGCTGGGACTACAGGCACCTGCCACCATACCCGGCTAATTTTTGTATTTTTAATAGAGACGGGGTTTCACAGAATTTATTTCTTTTGAGCTATGCAGCCTGTTGGTGTATACTTGTTCATAATAGTCTCTTACCAGTTTTATTTCTGTGGCATCAATTGTAGTGACTTCTCTTTCATTTCCATTTTTTTTTAAGTCTTCTCTTTTTCTTAGTCTGACTGAGCGTTTGTCATTTTTACTTCTTTTTTTAATATACTTTAAGTTCTGGTGTATATGTACAGAATATGCAGGTTTGTTACATAGGTATACACATGCCATGGTGGTTTGCTGCACGCATCAACCCATCATCTACATTAGATATTTCTCCTAATGCTATCCCTCCCCTAACCCCCCACCCACTGACAAGCCCCAGTGTATGATGTTCCCCTCCCTGTGTCCATGTGTTCTTATTGTTTGACTCCTGCTTAAGAGTGAGAACATGTGGGATTTGGTTTTCTGTTACTGTGTTAGTTTGCTGAGAATGATGGTTTCCAGCTTCATCCATGTCCCTGCAAAGGACATGACTCATCCTTTTTTATGGCTGCATAGTATTCCATGGTGTATATATGCCACATTTTTTTAATCCAGTCTATCATTGATGGGCATTTGGGTTGGTTCCATGTCTGCCATTGTGAATACTGCCACAATAGACATATGTGTGCATGTGTCTTTATAATAGAATGATTTATAATCCTTTGGGTATATACCCAGTAATGGGATTAATGGGTCAAATGGTATTTCTAGCTCTAGATCCTTGAGGAATCACCACACTGTCTTCCACAATGGTTGAACCAATTTACACCCCTACCAGCAGTGTGAAAGCATTCCTGTTTATCCACATCATCTCCAGCATCTGTTGCTTTCTGACTTTTTAATGATCGCCATTCTAGCTGGTATGAGTTGGTATCTCCTTGTAGTTTTGATTTGCATTTCTATAATGACCAGTGATTATGAGTTTTTTTCATATGTTTGTCGGCTGCATAAATGTCTCCTCTTGAGAAGTATCTGTTCATATCTTTTGCCCACTTTTTAATGTTTTTTTTTAAAAAGCCAAACTCAGTTTTGTTGATCTTTTTCAATTGTTTTTCTGTTCTCTATTTCTGCTCCAATCTTTATTTTCTATGTTCTGCTAACATTAGGCTTAGTTTGCCCTTTTTTAGTCCCTTCAGGTATAAAGTTAGGTTGCTTATTTAAGGAAATCCTGTCATTTGTGACAACACAGATGAACCTGGAGTATTCATCTGGAGGACATCATGCAAAGTGAGATGAACCAGTCACAGAAGGAAAATACTGTATGATTCCACTTCTATGTGGTATCTAAAAATGTCAAACTCATAGAAGCAGAGAATAGTATGGTGGTCGTTAGGGGCTAGGAGGAGCGGGAAATAAGCGTTGCTGTTCAACAGATATAAAATGTTAGTTATACAGGTGAGTAAGTTCTGCAGGTGTGCTGCAGAGCATTGTACAACCTATAGTTAACAGTACTGTGGGCTTAAAATTTTGTTAAGAGGGTAGATCTTGGCCTGGCACGGTGGCTTACCTCTGTAATCCCAGCACTCTGGGAGGCTGAGGCAGTCAGATCACAAGGTCAGGAGTTCGAAACCAGTCTGGTCAACATAGTGAAACCCTGTCTCTACTAAAAAAATACAAAAAATTAGCCAGGTGTAGTGGTGTGCTCCTGTAATCCCAGCTACTCGGGAGGCTGAGGCAGGGAAATCACATGAACTTGGAAGGCAGAGGCTGCAGTGAGCTGAGATCGCAGCATTGCACACTAGCCTGGGTGACAGTGTGAGACTCCGTCTCAAAAAAAAAAAAAGTGGACCTCATGTTAAGTATTCTTACTGCAATAAAAACACATTAACTTTTTCATGATACCACATACATATGGTGCTAAGATGACACTAGCTTTGTGAACTTGGGCTAGTAACTTAAAATTGCATTATAGATGTGTACAAGTTATGAGTATTCAATTGTGGTTTAGAGAGACAGAGGGAAGAGTAAAAAGTAAATGATGTGAGTGATCCTACCCACCTGCCCACCCAGAGAGCACATTCCTCTGAGTGAAGTTGAAAAGCAAGATGTGAATCTGCTGTTCCTTCAGTTTGTCTGAGTTCTTGCCTGGCTCCAGTAGTGTGAGCATCCCCGAGCTGGGTGTAAGTTTATTGTTTAAAGATACATTTGTTTTGCATAACATGTCATCTTTCTGAAAGCCAGCTACCTAATTTGGTGCTCAGCCAACAAAAACAATGGTTTCTTCCATTGCTGCAAAACTTAGAGGATTTTTTTCTTAAAAAATATTGATTGCAAGGACTTATCTCATGTGAAACTTAAGGTGTGATTCCATTATATGGTCTTGGAGTGAAACTTCCTCATCTGTAGAATGGGGCTAATAATGTCCATTTTACTAATCTCAGAGGAGGTTCAGGTTAGAAAATGTCCTGAGTGCAACTGGGGTCCTTTGGATGCCCTCTCTTTAAGCCCCATTCCAAAGCTTTTTATAAAACTTTTCCTCAAAGCTCCAAGGGTTAGTGTCTTATGAAGATGTGGCTAAGAAAAACTGATGTGAGACTGAAACACTACTCCCACTGCAGGGATACAGGAGTTTTGGAATAACAGCCTGGGCCTTGGACACCTGGGTTTCAGACCCTGCTCTCTCACTAATGACCTCTGTGACCTTGGACAAATCACTTCATGTTTCTGGGCCCCAATTTCCTTACTTGTGAAAGGTGGAGAGTAGGTCAGATGCTTCCAGGCCCTTTCTAGCTCTAACATTCTACGGTTCTTTCACATGGTGCATGTGTCAAAATTGTCTTTTGGGTAGATACTATAATGATTATAATTATTCCTCTTGCTTTTATGCTTCATGTCTTTCTTAGATTCATAAGCATCTTGACACCTTCACTCAAAATGATCCGCCTCTTTTTTCAGAGTTGCCAAGCTGATCATTACGGGTGGCCCACATTGCTGCTTATTCTTTTCAGTCTCTTTTGCTGAGCATTATTGTCTGAATAGTAGATAACTGACTTCTTAAAGCTTTTCTTCCTTTTGCCCTCTGGGTGTTTGGCCTGTTTCAGCTCTCCTGCTGCTTAACCTGTTGGACATTCTGGCCCCCAGTAACTGTTGAGATGAACTCGATTAGATGGTCACCCTTCAGTATGTAGCTCTCCCTAAGTAATGCTTATATTCTTCTACTGGGAGAAGAACCATGTCCATTCTCTGATTTCCTGCCTATTTTGCAACAAATCAAGTGTTTTTTATCAACCTTTAGACCATCTGCTTCTGTCTGCCAACTGCTGGAAGACTGTGTCCTGGCTGGCAATGGATATCCAAGGATTAGATTTCTGTTCTTTCTCAGCTTTCTGTTTCAATATGTTTGACTTTAGAGGAAGAGTTTATGGCATGAAATTTAAATTTTTTTGTGTCAGTAGAAATAAAAATAAAGTAATGAAGGCCCATCATGTGATGTTCACTGGAGACACAAGTGGGAACCATCAATTAGAGAACCTGAAAGGTGAAAACACTAAAAGAGAAATGGGTAAAAAATAAAGAGGTGTGATAGTGAAAGGAACAGAGAGACAGGGGTGGGAAGAACATGGGGTGGGGTCAGTGAGATCCAGAAAGGGAGAAAGATTGAGAAGATACATAGAGAAAGAGAGACAGACAGACAGACAGATAGATGCATAAATGGAGTAGACTAGTTCTACAATAGTATGGCCGATACCCAAATTACAAATTAATTTCCAGTTATAACTACTTGTTATCCACCTGAAGACTATGAACATCTATCAAATGCAATCACATACAAATACTCAGATAATGCTGCGATATTTCAGATTTACTGACAGCCAAGCACTTTCAGATCCATATACTGAAAGGTCAGCCATTCTGTACTACCTGAATAATCTTAGCTTTTTCCTTTTTAATTAGAAAATTTATACTTGTTTCATTCCACTCTCCTTCTCAGATTTCCTACATCTTGTCCTTATCCAAGAGAGTTTGGAGTTATGACCACAGTGAGCTGTAGCTGATGGGTAGCCACCAAATTCATTCGTGAGCCCTCCACTGGCAAAGCTTCACCTTATTTTTGCGTACTTCCATGTTTATATTTTTAATTTCTTCTTCTCTCCTGCTTCTTTTCAGCTTACAAACATATTCAAAAGACCAAAACCAAAAAATAAACCCTGTACTTGATCTTATATCGCCTTAAAACTATCATCATGCCTCCCAGCTTTCTTTCATCAGCAAACTTTATATAAAAATACTACACTTACTACTTTCAATTCTTCATCTTCTACTCACCACTTCGTAACTTATTATAAAGCTTTCTTTTGTCTGCCATACTATTGATTTTACTTTCATAAAAGTCAACAGTGACATTCCATGAGCCAAATCCAATGACCTATTTTTAATGTCTCACCTTTCTTGGTCTCTTAGCAATATGTGACACTGTTGACAACTTCCTGTATGTGGAACTTCTCTTTTTGCTTTGAAGTATAAACAGGTTTTTCCTGTTGATGAGCAGGAGTTTCCCTGATTCAAAATAGCCAGCCTTACTGCAGCAACTATATGTTACCTAGTATATAGTCAGGCAGTGTGCCACTCTCTAAAATATATCTGTTACTGAGACACCTAAAACTTACCTATTTCCAAATATTGTGATTCGTAGCATAGGCTCTGCCAACCTTTAGGCTTGTTGAAGTTCCACCTCTTCCCTTCTCATCCCTGGAATGATAATAATGCAATAATTTGTAGTATGTTACATTCTTTCCCAATTTTGAACCCCAAGAGCCTATTAGTATACCAGGGATTTGAGACAATTATTTAAAAAAAAAAAAACTTGAGTAATATTTGTAGTTGCTTGATATAAGATTTCACAGAGAATTGAAAGCATAGTTTAACACCGACTTCTAGGAATCTTAGTGCTTTCAATCATAATTACTGTGTATATCACAAAAAAAGAAAGTATTATTTAAAAAGTCCTTCCTCACTCTATGCAAGGGGAGAGAATACCTCCTACTGTGACATTACTTTAGCATTTATAAATTAGCACTTATGTTCTGTCTTTTGCTTTAATATTGTTTGTTCTTAACAAGGATATAAGATTCTTATTATCAGGAGTTTTGCATTTTATATACATATTCCTGTTATTACATTTTACAATGCTAAAAACATAGTAGAGTTCTCCTCAAGATGTCATGAAATTTTCATAGCAAAGTTATGTTGTTGATTACTTGGAGGAAGTTGACCAGAAGTTAGTAAGTTGTTTATCTTTTTAGTGATGATGATAATAATAAATTGCTAAGTTTTAGTTTTTGTCATAAGACTCTTTATGATGTTTTGTTTGTTTTAGAATTACAGCTGGGGCCAGGTGTGGTGGCTCATGCTTTGTAATCCCAGCAGTTTGGGAGGCTGAGACAGGTGGATCATTTGAGATCAGGAGTTGAGGATCTCAAGATCAGCCTAGCCAACATGGTGAAACCCTGTCTCTTAAAAAAATACAAAAATTAGCCAGGCAGTAGTGGCACATGCTGGTAATCCCAGCTACTTGGGAGGCTGAGGCAGAAGACTCACTTGAGCCTGGAAGGCGGAGGTTGCAGCAAGCCAAGATTGCGCCATTGCACTCCAGTCTGGGTGACAGAGTGAGACCCTGTCTCAAAAATAAATAAATAAATAAAAATAATTATGATTGGTATATTTTTTCAGGAAATCTCTAGCTATCTCAAATTCTAAAATATAGTCTTCTTTAAGAATTAAAAATTTCTATTAGGAATTTTAGTAACTATTGTGAAATGTTGAATATTACACCCCAGAATTACCTAAATGGATCTTAACACTATTCTGGAATTTGAAACCCTATTCTTTCAAACACTTTGTCTTGAAAAACATAGGTACTAATATAACAGCCAAGGTCCAGTGTTGATTCTTTCTACATTTTCACTTTTGAAAGTAATGTGTTTAAAAATCAGAGGAAAGATGAGCACAAAGGAGCTCTTGAGGTGACAGATATATTATAATATTGGATTATGGTGATGGTTACATTAATTTAGTACTTACTCTTTAATACTACCATCAATGGTAGCATATAGAGAGATTTCTCACTTACTTTTTACAGCTGCATAGTACTTCATTGTGCTTACCATATTTATTTTCCAATCTCCTATTAATGATCTTTTGGGTTGTTTCTGTTTTTTTTTGTTGCTGTTGTTTTCCATAAACAAATGTTGTTGTAAAGCAATGATTATCAACTTTTAACAGTTAAACAGATTCCTGGACTACCTTCTCAACGTCTGATTAAAGGGATCTTTATTATATTGAATCAATTTATTTATCCAAGTGTCAATATCCTGTGTGTGTTTAAACTTTTTATTATGACAAATTTACTCACATATAAAACTAGCCATTATAGCAATGAGCCCTCATGCTTCTGTCACTTTATTTCAACAATAATCACTCAGAGCCAATTTTGTTCTACCTGTAGCCCTACCCATTTTCCTTTTCTCCACTAGACAGATTGTTTTGTGAAGCAAATCTCAGCCTTGAAGTTTGTGACCTTGGTCAAATCACTTACTCTTGCTACTTAATAAGGAAACTGTGGGCATAGTCATACATATTTTCAGTAGTGTGCTTAGGAACCAGCTCTCCAGGATAAAAATAAGCCATGATTGGTAGTGTCTGCCAATTTCTGTGGTGTAAATATTCCTGCTAGGGCCAATTTCAAGCTATCAAAGTGATGTCACTGAATTCAGAGTTGGGAAGAGATGTGTACAATCAGCTTTCACTAGCCAGTATAAGCCAGGCTGCCATACTGCTGCTGCTATTTCACAGGGTTGCAGTGAAGAATTTTTTTTTAAAGTCCATGTTACATAGTAAGCATCAATAAATGTAGTTCTAACTTTTTATTATTATTTTTAGCCTAATGAACCTACCTCCTCGCTTGAGAGAATTCTTCAACAAGTTCTTCCTCATTACACATTTTTCTGCATCTAAACATTCAGGTTTCAGTACTATCAAAGGACCAATAAAGCAGTGTGATCTCATTTACTGCCTTATTCCATATAATAATTGGCTTGCTACATATTATAATTAAAACAAAAACTTAATGCTTTAATCCCTTAGGGAACATAGTAAAGAAATGTTAAAGTATTTGCCTCACAGAACTCATGATATGATGAATATTAAGTGTTTTGAGAGTTGAGTATAAAGTTATTTTGGATTTTTTTTTGGTCTTGTCATCATTAATTACCAACTTCTATTGATAGAAACATCTGGGAATATTAAGAATTTCCATTTATAGTTATGATATAATGAACAATGTATGACTGATTTAATTTATTGTGGCTAAGCTCTCATGTTTAACGCCAATAAAACAAGTAATTGTACTACACGCCTTTAGAGGATAGAGCTTAATGGCTTACTTACATAGGATTGACATTTTGTTCATGGGGATTTGAGGAATGTTAATTGTTGTCATTGTGAACATTTTTTTTAAGGAAGTCATCTTGGTGTCTTACATTGGATATCTTCTTTTATCTGCATAATCTTAGTGATGGCAAATCAAACAAATCTTGAAACCTTTCTTACTATGTTCTGTGCTTCACTTATTCACATTTTTTAAAACTTGCTAAAGATTTGTTATAAAAACAAAGTTAGGCTTAGAACTCTAGATTTTGTGAAGAAAAATTAAACTGCCGTAAAGATGTTTCACCATGGGAAATGCAATGAAATGGGATATAGTGTGTGCCATGTTGTTAAAAACTCAATTAATATTTTATTTGTATTATGTTTAATCAAATCTTCATAAGATTAAATATGAAACCTTTGGCTAGGCTTGGTGGCTCACTCCTATAATCCCAACAGTTTGAGAGGCCAAGGTGGGCGGATCATGAGGTCAGGAGATAGAGATCATTCTAGCTAATACAGTGAAACGCTGTCTCTACTAAAACTACAAAAAATTAGCCGGGGGCGGTGGCATGGACCTGTAATCCCGTCTACTCAGAAGGCTGAGGCAGAATTGCTTGAACTCGGGAGGCAGAGATTGCAGTGAGCTGAGATTGCATCACTGCACTCCAGCCTGAGCAACAGAGAGAGACTCCATCTCAAAAAATAATAATAAAAAAATAAAGTGGAGTAAAATAAAATAAAAACCTTTGAAGATTCCAAATATGCCAGGCATTATCATAGTGACACTGAAGTGGCCATTCTTTGACTAGTATTAATATCAGAATTCTGCACCCACTTGAGAAATTCCCAAACATATCTATTTTTTTCATTAAAGCTAATCTAATAATTTATGTGTTATTTTCCACTTCTTTCTCTCCACTCACCTGACCCATTTATTTTTACTTCAGTTTTAAAGCTGAAAGGAGCCAATATTGGCTAGATTCTCCAATGACTGTCCACAGTCATGACAAGCTGAAAATATGGAATTGAGGTCTTTTACCTCCAGTCTTCTGCTTTCTCTGTTCTCTAGGCAAGCCTGTGGTTGCATCTTCATTAAGTGTAGTAAATTGAACAGGAGTTTTTTTTTTGTTTTTTGTTTTTTCTGTAGGGCTAGTATTTATTCCTAAGGCCAGCTAGATATAATAGATTTAATTCATCAGTAAATAAAATTTGTATCACATTGTCCACTTTTGCTATCATGAAGAATCAAAGCTGTTGGAGCACCACGACCATACCATGGAAGTCTCTTTGTGTTTTGTATGTTCAAACCTGAGTAATTAAGGTGATGAAATAGGGATGTATAGCGAAGGATAAATTAATGACGGTGTTGGTGCAGATCAGAAAGGAAAGGCTTATGTAAATAAGCTAAGTATTATCATATACTACATTATTTTAATGATGTTAAGGATTCATAATTATAGTCTTCCAACTGCAAAAAAAAAAGCCTCTAATAGTTCCATTAAAATTGTCTTATATCTGAATATTTCTAATTCGTAGCCCCCATTACAAGCCATCAGAGTATTTCGCTTGATTACTCAAATTTTATAATATTAAATTTGTTAATAATACAACTGTCATGTCAAAGATGAACAGACAGTATATTGAATTATAGTAGCTAGCATTTGCTCTGCACTTACTATGTGCCAGGGACTATACTAAGAGTTTTGTTTATACTGACTCATGTAACCCTCCCAGTGATTCTAAAAACCAGGTATTGTTATAATCCCATTTTGTAGATGAGGAAACAGAAGCCTGGAGAGTTTAAGAAACCTGACCAAGGCCACAGAGCTATGAAGTTGTAGAGGCAGGATTTGAGCTCAGGCTGCTGAGTGCCAGCCCTGTTGTACTTAACCATTACACTACACTGTATCCTGTAGAGATTATTGAAGAACAAACTAGACATAATATCCATATATATGTTTATTTAAATTCCATAGTTAACTCAGGTGACATAGAAGGAGATTTGAAGATTAAAAAAAAAAAAACACTGAAGAGGGCAGTTGTATAAAACATTAGTATGTTGTAAATAAGATAAAAATATCAGTGAAGTTACAGCTAGAGAGAAATGTAAAAAATTAACCAAAACCCTCTGCATAGCGTTAAAGATGTGGCTTTTTTCCCCAGTTCCTTCCCTGTTGACTTGTTTTCCTGGAGTAAAACAACTGATTAGCATATTTTATTTCTGTTGTTCATGCCAAGCCTGTTTACCACGACTGGATTTGCCTGATTGGTGGTGTTTATTGCAGTGCTTGGCGGTCCTCTAAGGAGCACTTAGACGTCAGCTGTAAATCATCTGCTCAGCCTCCCTGACTGTGAGCTCCATACCTCCCACCTGGTGCACTGGGCACAAGTTTCCACACACTCACCATATGTAGGCAGATTCATGCTCAGCCTCTGGAGGCAACACTGCAAATTAGAAGGTGAATTCACAGTTCTCTGGGCAGGCCCTTACGTGTGCAAATCCTGTTCCTTGTAATTGGAATTATGTTTGCAAATCTCTCTACACCCAGGTGAGGTTGTATTATACCCCTGGACATTGGATGGAGAAGAAAACACAATCTGCTTCAAAGAGGGCAATTCACCTTCTTCTAAAAACTGGACAGTATGGCTGTGATTTTTGCAATCACAGCCTTTCAAGGAATGTGTTTGCAGTCACAATACTGCAATGGTGCTCTCCTCATTTCTTAAAAACATTCATAAATTTATATTCAATGATAGCTTAGACAGAGGTCTTTCCTAGCTATGCAGTGAGTCTTTGGAAAGAGATCTTGATATTGCCTTTTGTGACATCTTTCTAAAAAAATTTGTTATAATGCAAACCTAATCTCTGCTTGGCTTATGAGCAGATGATATAAGCAGACAATAACATGTGTTGCAAGGGAGGGGTAGTATAGTTAATTGAGTTGTCAAGTAACCAACTAGGATAGTTTTTACTAATAACTTTTGCTAGGTTCAGTTACTTCCTCCTATTTGAAAGCATTTAAATGACAAATTTAATGATCATTATATTGTAAATGTGTATATGTTCTTTCAGAGTTTACCTTAGCTAGTGATTTTCAGTTTTTTTAAAAAAAGTATGGGTGATGATGAGTTAGAACAGGAACATATTCAAAGTACATAAATCGACAAATATACAATTATGCATGCATGATAAAAATATTTAATAATAAAAAAATCTAGTAGAAAATATTTGACCACCAAATACAAAGTTCCAGCTAAATGGGAGGAGGAATAATTATCCTGTGGCACTGTTCCTTCTTTAAAGGCACAGACATGCTTAATTTAAAAAGTCATGCTTACTTCTGTGTACAGTTTCCAATTGCAAAGCTAGAGTTTTCTCTAGATACTTTTGTCCACATATTTCCTTTTTTCTTTGTATTTTGTGTGTGTGTGTGATGGAGTTTCACTCTTGTTGCACAGGCTGGAGTGTGATGGCGCGATCTCGGCTCACTGCAACCTCTGCCTCCTGGGTTCAAGCGATTGTCCTGCCTTAGCCTCCCAAGTAACTGGGATTACAGGCAGGCACCATCACACCTGGCTAATTTTCTGTATTTAGTAGAGATGGATTTCACCATGTTGGTCAGGCTGGTCTCCAACTTTTGACCTCAGGTGATCCACCCACAGCCTCCCAAAGTGCTGGGATTTCAGGCATGAGCCACCGAGCCCTGCCCATGTTTGCTTTTCGATGTAAATTTCCCTCCGCCTCCTGCTGTCTACTCTTCCAATTTGCCCCTGTCCCATTTTATGTGACATTATATTCTATCGTACCTTATATTTTAGGCAAGTTTGAATGGTAAAATCAAATGGTATTTAGAAAATGAGTTATCCTTATCTGATAGCATCTTCCTAAGGAATAACCCTTCTACCCGGCTCCGATTCACAGAACGCCGCTCATGCTTTCACTATCGAAAACGTATTTTTCTGAGTAGGAACACCACAGTTTCTTGGGTTCTTCTTCATTCCCTTGAGGCATGTTGTGGGTTGACATGTATCCCCACAAAAAGCTGTGTTGAAGTCCTCACCCCTCGTACTTCACTGTGAATCCTTTATTGAAAACAGGGTCATTTCAGATATAATTAGTTATGTGAAGATGACTTTATACTGGAGTAGGGTGGGCTTCTGCTCCAATGTGATTGGTGTCATATTGGATACAGAGACACAGGGGGATGTCATGTTCAGATGGAGAAGCTCAGAAATGCCTGGGGCTGCCAGAAGCTAGGGAAGAGGCTCAGGACAGATCCTCCCTCGGGGTCTTCAGAAAGAGCTAACCCTGTTGACACCTTGATTTTGGACTGCTAGCCTCCAGAAATGTGAGACAATATATTCCTGTTGCTTTAAGCCACTAACTTTATGGTAAGTTGCTACAGCAAACCAGTAGAAGGCATAAAGGAATGTTACAGCAAACTAATAGAAGGCATAAAGCAATAATTTGAATTCAAATAAATCCTTTCTGCCTCTCCTCTTAATGGTAGAATCCTTGCCCTTCTCATGCCTTGCCTGGCCTCTTGCAGTAATCTTCCAGGCATGTTCCTTGGTGCTCTTTTGGTTTGCACCCATCCATTTTACACGCCACTATTATTTTACTACTTTCTTTTATGTGCACACATTTCCCGTGGTCACTCCTCATTGCGTCTGCAGTGGCACACATTGTTCAATGATGCAATTGATGGCCTCCCATTGTGACTTTACTTGCCTTTCCAGAGTTTTCCATACTGTGCTGCCTGTGCATACCACTGTATTTCAGCCACATCACACTTCCTGTTAGTTCTCTGGATGTGACCAGCACTTTTCTGCTTCAAGCATGCTGTTTCTTTTGCAACAAACCTCCCAAGAGAATTTTACTCTTCTTTGAAGACCTATCTCAAATGCTGCTGTAACAGAGTCTATACACCAAATGCTGCACATTCAAATTCTATATATTCTTCTTTTTTGTATTTTTTTGTTTGTTTTCAAATTCTATATATTCAATTCTGTACATTCATTTCAATATATTCATTCGATACATTCATTTGATTCTATACATTCAAATGCTGCTGTATATCAATTCTCCATATTAACTAGATGCATTTGTCATCTCTTTGGTCTCACAAAATAATTCACACTTCCTTTATGAAACTTATAGTAGTGTTTTTTGCATTATTGATATTTGTGTACCAGTCTTCCCTCATCTTCAGCCTTCAGGGCACCTTTATCCCTTTTTAGCAGAAATCTGGAATCCTCAGGCTAGGTCATAATTCCACAACAGACCAGGGAGATGCATTCTGCCAGTTTCGGCCGGGTGTGTTCCTCCCGACACATTCTTCTTTATTCCCTTGAAGGGTACCACAGTAGACTCAAATAAAGGCCTTTTCTGTTCTTTTCCCCATCACTATTATACATGGTATCTCCTTTCTGACCATAGGAGGATAAATGAAGAATGTGATAGTTCCCTCATCTCAGAAAATCACAAAGGAGATGATTTTTTTCATACTAAACCTCTTAATCCCTTAATTCATCCCTGACCTGATAAAATCTCTAAAGCAATTGTAGCCATTTTTTTAAGATCTTGTGTGTTTTATCATAGGTATGTTATACCTCAGTAAAAATACTTTAAGAAAGCAGTCAGAAAAAAGAAGAAAGACTACCAGCAAAGGGATGACAGCTAGATTAGAAGCTTACATTTGGTCACGAACAAAAAAAGTCCAGATTATAATTCAGTCATGACTTTACAGTACCAGGGGAAATAAATATCAACTCAGTTTTTTAACCTAACCAAGTGAATATTTATGAGCAATAGTGACTAAAGACATGTTCACACCAAGACTAAAACAACCTCTAAAATATGTACTTCGAGGACTGCAACAGATGAATCAATAATATCAAACAGGTTGGTGAATCTACATAAGCATTAACTTTAAAAATAATTAATTTTTCCTTTTTAGTTGACACATAATAATTGTGTATATTTATGTGATACAGAGTGATATTTTGATACATATAAACAATATGTAGTAATCTAATTGGGATAATTCCCATATCCATCACCTTAAACATTTATCATTTATTTGTGTTGTGAACATTCAAAATCCTTATTCTAGCTTTTTGAAAACTACACTAAATTATTGTTAACCATATTCACCCAACCGTGCTACAGGATACTTATTCCTCCCATTTAGCTGCAACTTTGTATTTGATAGATTTTTTCTTTTTCTTTTTTTTTTTTTTGTGTGTGTTATAGTCATTCTTTTTTATTTTAGCCATTCTAATGAATGTATAATGACATCTCATTGTGGTTGCATTTTCTTGATGACTAATGTTGAGCCATCTTTTTATGTGCTTATGAGCCATTGATATTATCTTCTGAGTTCACTCTTTTGTCCATTTTTTTTAGCTGGGCTGTCTTATTATCAAACTATAAGAGTTTTGTTTTGTTTTGTTTTTGAGATGAAGTCTTGCTGTGTTGCACAGGCTGGAATTTAGTGGTGCCATCTCATCTCATTGCAACCTCCACCTCCCAGGTTCAAGTGATTCTTGTCCCCAGCCTCCCAACTCGCTGGGATTATAGGCGCACGCTACTACACCTGGGTAATTTTTTTTTTCATATTTTTAGTAGAGATGGAGTTTCATCATGTTGGCCAGGCTGGTCTCAAACTCCTTACCTCAAGTGATCCACCCACCTTGGCCTCCCAAAGTGGTGGGATTATAGGCATGAGCCACGTGTCCAGCCAAGAGTTCTTTATATATTCTGAAAACAAGTCCTTTTCAGATATACATATTGCTAATATTTTCCTTCAGTCTGTGGCTTTCTTCTTCATTTTAACTGTGTCTTTCAAAGAGTAAGCTTTAACTTCTGATATTTAATTTATCAATTGTTTATTTTGTGGTTCATTATTTTAGTGTCCCTTCAAAGAAATCTTAGTCTAACCTAAGGTAACAAATTTTTTCTATCTGGTTGGCATTTAAGTTTAAACAATGTAGCAGTAGTTCATCAAAGATCCTGAGAATTTTTGTAGCTTTTTTTCCCCTTTTCTCCCTCCTCCTCCTCCTCCTCCTCTTGTTGTTGTTGTTGTTCTTCCTTCTTCCTCCTTCTTCCTTCTTCTTTCTTCTTCCTTATTCCTCTTCCTCTTCTTAATAGAGACAGGGTCTTTTTCTGTTGCTCAGGCTGGAGTGCAGTGGCACAATTATAGCACATTGCAGTCTCAAACTCCTGGGCTCAAGCGATTCTCCACCTCACAATTTCTTTTTCTGGTTAAAAATAAAAACAGAAATAAAAAAAATGCTCACTATAAAAATTCAAATATTAAAAAAAAATTAGAGTGACTATCATCCAAGTTCATCTACAAGTCATCCAAAGAGACTTCTGCAATGACTTAATGACCTCTATCTTTCCCATCCTTGGCACCTTCAGTGATATGTGGATCTTGGCACCTTTTTATCTGATGATACCAGGCACAGTGGTCAGAGTAGTGAATTCATAGGCTGCCACCTCAAAATACACCCCTGCCAGGTTACTAAGCATTGTTGACTTCCACAGATGGAAAACCAGCAAATCCAATTCAAGCACTACCTGTCTTGGTCACATCAAAACCTTCTCCTGGTCCTCCACCACCACCACCCTTTGGAGTAATGAATTCTTGACAAAGCTTCGCAAGATGAGCCTTAAACAGCCCTAGGTGGTGTGCTGTGGCCTTGTTCTTCTTGATCTTAGTTATGGTGCTGCTCATCCTGGCAAGTCCCCTGTGGCCTCCACACTGACTGTTTCTCTTCACACACCAGCAGGCAAACTCTTGATAGCCATTTTTTTACTGTGTTCCTCTATTAGTAAACTTTTTTATAATTCATCTATAATTGCATATTTGTCTATTTATTTACTTTTAATTTACAAATTATATAATAAACTTGTTCCAACATTTTGTATATTATGAGACATGTGAATTTGACATTACAATATAAAAATTCTCATATTTTATTCCCAACTATATATAGAGGTATATAAATGAGTTTTTTTTAAACAATTGTTTGATGTCCTTTTTAGTTCGAAACTGTAGGTGAAATAATTCCAAATTTAAAAGTAAATTTGTTTCTCTCAAATAATAGAGACTGGAAATAATGTCAGGCTTGCCAGTAATGTAAGAAGCAATATATGATTACAAATTCACATTAAAGATAATATTTTCTACATAAAGCCTAAAAGAAGTCATATGGTAACAATGTAATCATTCAGATTGATGCTTGGAATGATAGAATTTGAATGAAAAAGAAATTTTGAAGGGTTCACATCATCACCTGTGATTTATTATGAATAAATGAAAGCTACAGGGGAGAAACAAAATTAAATTTACTTTTTAAAAATAACCCAACATTTTAAGAATCTTTTCTTTGTATCTTTCAAATGAATGTATATTCAAATAATCTCAATGTCAATTTTTTAGTCAATCCAGTATGTTCTGCCTAACTCAAGTTAATAGATAATAGCAATTTTAAGAGAGCTGCAGTTTGTCTTTTTCCCTCCAATCTATTTTAAATATGAAGGGAACTTCAGAATTTCTGAGACCACATTTGTAATCATTTAGCCTCAAGGAGTATGAAACAATCAGTTTTCTGATCCAAATTATTGCCTCAGTGGAGTGTGAATTTTAATAAAACTTAAATGAAAGTAGTAGTATCCATCATGTGCAAAATAATTCTTTCTTTGATTTGTCTTTTTTAAAAGTTTTGTTACTTTTCTGGTCTAGGCACTACTTGGAATTAGAACTACAAACATGATGAAATACATTTTATCATCAGAATTCACTAACTCTCAATGTTTTCTTATGGTACATAATCTGGCTACCAATATATAATAAAGTGCTTGAAATAATCATAATATGATACACATTTGAACTCTAATTGTTTGTATTATACATGATTTAATGTTATTTAATTTATTATATTAAAAAATAATGACAAAATTGAGTTACTGAACGAAGTTTACCAGAAAAAAAAAGTCATTGATTTTGTCAGTCATTAAGATCATAGTTAGAAATTTAGGGCTCCTAAAATGTTTTAGCAATATAGTAATAGTCAACATTTATATAGTACTTTTTATGTGCTAGACACTTTACATACATTGATTATGTAACCCAGTGAAGTGTTGTCTTCTATAGTTCATATGTGAGAAAAGGGAGGCACAGAGAGTTTATGTATAATTTACCAAGGACATAGCTAGTATATGACAGAAATAGATGTGAATACAGGTAATTTGTTCCACAGTCTTTGTTCTTGACTGCTACTATGCAGCTTACATGCATTACAGTTTTTCTTTGACTGTTGTAAAAAAAATAGTTTGTTCTGTTTGAGGGTAATAAATATCATGGAGAAGAGAAAAGCAGACTTACAAGTCTACTAATTTGTTTAGCATTTGGGTGATGATCATTGGTGATGATCTTCAAAATCACTAAAACCAAATTACTTCTTCCAAGAAACTTATAATTTAGTAAAGTAAATAGAAGTAAACGGACTGTGATGAGTGTTATATTAAAAGGTTGTATTACTAAGATAGGTCCATCTTGCTGTGGTAACAGATTAACTCCCAAATCTCAGCTTAACTCAACAGTCTTACATAGTTGTCCTTTATGCAGGGACTCAGCAGTCTAATTATTTCCATATTGTAGCTGTGCCATCTCAGCATGAGGCCTCTGTTATAATCAAGACAAGGGAATAAAGAACACAAGAGGGCTCGCGTTTTCTGTTCTGTGTTTCAACTAGAGAATAGTATACTTCATTTCTGCTAATAAGCGATTGATTTATGCCTAATTGAACTGCAAAAGAGCTGGATAATGTGTAGGAGCATACAGCTATTTGGTGAGCAATAAATGCCTTGAGCAAAAGGTATGTATGTCACCTGGAAAAGAATGGAGGCTGGGCAATAATTAGTTAGGATCCTACAGGAAGTTGACTGAAGAGTGGCAGAAAAAGTATTGATAGGGGCTGGTGAAGGTAACTGAGGAATTGAAACCAGTTAAATTTCTGGGCACCCCACAGGAAGGAGCTGTAGCAAAGACTTCAGTACCACGGAGAGCTCCTCCCGTTTACATTGCGTACTTGCATATAACGTAAATTGTTTTTCTGGTTTTGGGGGATTTATTTATTTTCCCATAAATTATTGGGGTACAGGTGGTATTTGGTTACATAGGTAAGTTCTTTAGTGATGATTTGTGAGGTTTTGGTGCACCCATCACCCAAGCAGTATACATTGCACCATATTTGCTGTCTTTTATCCCATGCTCCCCTTGCACTTCCCCCCCCCCCCCGAGTTCCCAAAGTCCATTGTATCATTCTTATGCTTTTGTGTCCTCATATCTTAGCTCCCACATATCAGTGAAAACATACGACGTTTGGTTTTCTATTCCTGAGTTACTTTACTTAGAATAATAGTCTCCAACGTCACCCAGGTCACTGCAATGCTGTTAATTCATTCCTTTTTCGGCTGTGTAGTATTCCATCATTCATATATATTTATATATTCATATTTTATATGAAAAAATTTTTTTGCAATCTACCGATCTGACAAAGGGCTAATATCCAGAATCTACAAAGAACTAAAACAAATTTACAAGTTAAAAACAAACACATTCAAAAGTGGGCTAAGGACATGAATAGAAACTTTTCAAAATAAGACATTTATGAGGTCAACAAACATATGAAAAAATGCTCATCATCACTGGCCATTAGAGAAATGCAAATCAAAACCACTTGAGATACCATCTCATACCAGTTAGAATGGCAATCGTTAAAAAATCTGGAGACAACACATGCTGGAGAGGATGTGGAGAAATAGGAACACTTCTATACTGTTAGTGGGAGTGTAAATTAGTTCAACCATTGTGGAAGACAGTGGGGCGATTCCTCAAGGACCTAGAAATACAAATCCATTTGACCCAGCAATCCCATTACTGGGTATATATCCAAAGGATTATAAATCGTTCTATTATAAAGACACATGCACATGTATGTTCATTGTGGCACTATTTACAATAGCAAAGACCTGGAACCAACCCAAATGCCCATCAATGATAGACTAGAAGAGGAAAATGTGGCACATATACCATAGAATACTATGCAGGCATAAAAAATGATGAGTTTGTGTTCTTTGTAGGGACATGGATGAATCTGGAAACCATTGTTCTCAGCAAACTGACATAAGAACAGAAAAACAAACACTGCATGTTCTCACTCATAGGAGGATGTTGAACAATGAGAACACATGGACACAGGGAGGGGAGCATCACACACTGGGGTCTGTTGCAGGGGAATAGGGGAGGGACAATGGGAGGTAGGGAGGTTGGGGAGGGATAACATGGAGAAATGCCAGATACAGGTGATGGGGGAATGTAGGCAGCAAACCACATTGCTATGTATGTACCTACACAAAAATCCTGCATGTTCTGCACATGTACCCCAGAACCTAAAGTGCAATAAAAAATATATATATATACACACATATATGAAAAGTTTATTCCATAGACATTTGTTATACACCTATAATCAATTTTGTGGATAGAAAAATTCATAACACATATACATAATTGGAAAGGTAAAACTCTCTCTAATGTAATTGGTATGGTCAATGATAGAACCATTCACTGGGTATTATGAGATTATAGAGATGTTCCTAACCATCTTGGGTACAGGAAGGAGTTTTGTAGAAAATTTTCTTCAAAGAGATGATTTATGATTTTATATGTTTATTAAGTGATAAATAGGCATTTTGCCAAACCAGAGAGAAAGAAGACAGTTTTGGTCAGGAGTTGAAAAACGTTTTCTGTCAATGGCCAGATAGTAAACATTTTAGGCTTTTCAGGTCATATGTGGTAGGTCTCTGTTGCATATTCTTTGTGTTTTACAAATTTTTAAGATATAAAATCATCCTTAGCTTAAGGGTTGTAAAATATAGATTGTGGCCCAGATTTGATTTGTAGTCCATAGTTTTCTGACCCCTGGTCTGAGCAGAGAGAGCAGTAGCAAAAAGAGAGACATGTACTTAAAACTCTGTATAGTTTGGTCTTGACAGAGTGTGAGGTTTGAAGAAGGGTCATGATAGATAATCCCAGAGATGTAGGTAGAGAATAGGCAGGGTGTCACATTGAGAAAATTAGACCTACATCTGCAAGTATGAATTGCCACTGAAGGATTTAAACCAGTAGAATGATAAAATAACTTTTGCAATTTAGAAAGATAGCTGTGTTGAGAATTTCCCTGAGGAGACAAAACTGAACTCAAAGAGACCAATTAGAGAGCTGTTAGCAGTGGTCAAAATGAGATGATGAAAGCCTGAAATAAGGCAGTGGTGAGGAGGATAGGCAAGAGAAGACTTTGTTGAAAAAAATCTCGAGATACCATAAGAAAGACTTGGTGGTTGGTTGACTGGAGTGAGGAAAGTAATCAATAATGACTCCTTGATGATTGATTGAGTGGGAAAGGTTGTCAATAATTATTCCCAGACATAATAGCATTGCTTTGACTGAGATTATAAATATTATGCAAACTCATTAATGTTCATTCTTTAGCGGGAACTATGATTGTTAAAAGGATCTCTACCATTTATTCCATAATTCCGCTATCTGGGGTCAGACAGCACTGCCACATCTTCTGACATGATGTGACCCCGTCACACCTGGTAGGATTTGGGAATTCTGTTAGGCTGTCCCAAGTAGGGTATGGGGAAGTTTTGATGCTGTTCATCAAGTAGATTGACTGTGATAAACAATATCTCGCCCATGGAAGAAGGCTCATTCAAAGTAAGGGGTAAGGAACTCAATGTATAGGTTTATGGAAATTGTCCTAAGGGCTGTAAGTTTTTTAAACTATCAGTTATTTTAGCTACTTTTGAATCAGGAAGTCCAGAATTTTATAGATTTTGAACTTGCCCTCTGTAATGGGCTTGTACCATCCATTATTGCCCAACATTTTTATGTAGTTTCCCACATTGTGAGTACAGTCGTCCCAAAATAGAATTCCCATAGTTCCTTCCTTTTTAGGGTGAAGGTGTGTCATGTAGTTTCCACCTATCAGACTCAACCTCTTGAGACTAGATATGCAATGTGACCTGGGGACCCAGTGTGGTGAGATTAATATTCTGTCAAGTGAAGATTCTTATTTGGAGGAATAGCTGAGGTGATTTGGAGGGAATCAACAGAACTTTTGATTTTATGTTGGAAAACAACAATGGCAGCTGTTGTTTTTATGTTGGACCTGTCCCATAGTGAGATGGACATCACTCTTTGCTGGGAAGCACCCAGGTTTACTTCTCGAGGCCTCCCAGAAAAGTTATATATCTTAAAATCCCTTCAATTAGATTACATTCTGTGCTTTGCAACCAAAAATGTCAGTAGCTATACTCGGGCTGCAACTACATGATATTATATCTTTAAAAAATTTCATGGGTAAAATTAAGAAAAATGTCTAAAAAGTAGATTGATGATGTTGAAAATACATTGAGAAAGACTATCATCAACTAAATGGGTGACAGATCACTTCACAGATATGACAGCAGCCAGTATGGGCTACAGTGGTCAACCAGGGGAGAAGGGAAGAGAAATCACTGTGCCTTTAAAATGTTGAGAGTGGTCTGGGTGCTGTGGCTCATGCCTGTAATCCCAACACTTTGGGAGGCTGAGGTGGGTGGATGACTTGAGGTCAGGAGTTTGAGACTAGCCTGGCTAACATGGCAAAACCCCGTGTCTTCTAAAAATACAAAAATTAGCTGGGCTTGGTGGCACAGGCCTGTAATTCCAGCTACTTAGGTGAATGAGGCGTGAGGACCACTTGAACCTAGGAGGCAGAGGTTGCAGTGAAACAAGATCCTGTCACTGCACTCCAGCCTGGGTAACTCTATCTCAAAAAAAAAAAAAAAAAAAAAAAGATAAGAGTGAAGGCCATGGGAGCATTCATTTTAGCAAAAAAAAAAATGAATGAAATATTTGATAAAACAGTTCTACCTGGAGCTGTTTCTATATGGCAGCAGTCACAGGTTATTTAGACATAACACTGCTAGGGATAATTCTTTTAGGTCAGCCAGTCTGGAGGTACAGTTAAAATAATCAGATCCTGTTTCTACATGCAGAGGCTTTCTGGAGTTAGACAGGGGTTACCATGCTGCTTGTTCGTCACTTCGGCTGGGGTTTCATGCTCAGCATGGGTGGTCTCCAGCTCATTTACCTATTTTAATGGAAATTTTGTTTGAGTGCAGTAGAAACAGGGAAGAACTGAAATATATTCTTTAATTCTGCAAATAAAATTTCAGCATTTAATGAACATTATCCTAATCACTTTACATGCAACTTAGAATTTAATGCTCACGACATGAATTATTTTACTTAATCATTCCCACAGTTCTATTGAGTAGATCTTATTATCTGTATATAACATAATAATGATCCTAGGACTTAGAGAATTTAAATAACTTGTTCAAGATTGCACCACCAAAAAGCAATAGGGCTGGATTCCACATGACTAGTGGTCACTGAAGTCACTAGTAACATGGACAACTTTCTTAACCTCTTTAAGCTTCTGTAAAATAGGAATAATATTAACACTTCTCAGAGTTTTTCATGAATAAATGGGTTAATCTTTGTAAAACACTCAGAACTTTGCCTACATCATTAAATACTCAGAAAATGTTAGCTGTTATTAGTTTGTCCAGGATCTTCTCTCCTTCTCTCTTTCTTAAACCTTAGTATAGGCAGAAGTCTGAATCAGGGCGCTGGACAGTAATTTTGGTATTGTAGTAAACTTCCCAGATAAGTCAATGGGCATTTCTTTGGCAGTGAGGAGAAAGGAGAAGAGACAGACTTGAGAATATTGGAGGTAGCTTTCCGGGACTGGTGATAGTTTATTTTTGTTTTGTTTTAAAGAAAGCCTTGTTGAGGCTCTTTTAGTCTCCTACATGGCTTGGATTTGTATCTCTAAAGCCTCCTCCACTTTGGGTTTCTGTGGCCTGCATATGTGTAAAATCTGACTCCTAAATTGGAAATTGGGTTGTGAATTAAACACACAAGAGAGCAGGTCACAGGAACAGGCACCAGGTGATGAGGCAGAATGTAGTTCTGGACAGGTAGCCAGCATATTGCTGTTAGTTTGAGGAGAGGCTGGGGGCAGGCAGTGTGACGTGATTATCTACCACCATGCAGCTGTTAAGGGAGGAGGGGGAGTATGCAGTGTTAGGAGAGAAGGCAGCAGAGATAAGCTTTGGGCCAGCAGATCAGAGAGCTTCCATTACAGACAAGCAGGGCAGAGTCTGCACAGCTCTTTGGAAAGGATACTGTACTGTCAGACTCAGTAGTCACACAGACTCAAGTATAACTGGGTGGCTTTGCCCCTTAGGAGAACAGTGTTTGACTTAGAAATCTCTCACTCGTATCTGTATCTGACTCAGAGACGTGTCTACCAAGAGGACAAAGGGTATACAATAATTGATGAAAAATTTTAGGCATTTGGTGGAAGAGACAGCGAGCCTGAGCTTGTGCCTTATAGGAAGGGCTCTCTGTTCACTCTCGGATGGTTTGCATTCTATAACTGGATTTGGACAGAGTTTCTATTGGATCAGGACAGATGTCTTAAAAGAACCATGGTACTACTATTCAAGGATGTGGGGAAGAAGCCAGCAGACAGTGTAGCGGAACCTGTGTTCAGATGCCACTCACTAGTTCTGTTATCCTTGGCAAGTCACTGAAATCTACTGAGTCTTGTTGGGCATAGTGATGTGTGCTGGTAATTCCAGCTACTTGGGAGGCTGAGGTGGGAGGATTGCTTGAGCCTGGAAAGTTGAGGCTGTAGTGAGCTGTGATCATACAAGTGCACCCCACCCTAGGTGACAGAGCAAGACCCTGTCTCTTAAAAGAAATTTCCTGAGACTTGGCTTTTTAAATCTCTAAAATAGGAATGATAATAATAGCCAACATGTTCAACACTGTGTGCCATACACTCATTTACTCTTCACAGCTACTCTATTATTATCATCCTCATTTTCCTGGAAAGGAAACTGAGGAACAGAATGATACAGTAACCTGCCCAAGATTCCACAACTCCTTGGCAGTGAGCAAGGATCTAAACATAGGCAGACAGGGTTTCTATGCTCTCAACTTTTCCCCTCTCCTGCCTCTCTAAACCTGGCACAGAGAAGCATTCAGTAAATGGTAGTTCTGGGAGCGGAATGGGGAGACAGCATCGAGAGTTCTCATCTTTGTAACTCCACTGAACAAGAAAAGAATAAAGTTGACTTAGAATTGGCTGTATTTATGAAACTAACTAGAGGTGGCTAAACAGTATAGATTATCTTCCATTTCTAACTTATGTCTATAGATAGACAATTCCAGAATGACTTTTAAAAGGTTTTAGTACTTTTTGGCTTCTTAAACTTAAATCTGAAATCAAATACCTTCAAATTAGTGCTTTGAAAAGTAAACATACATAGTGTATATGTGTGAGTGTGTGTGCACATACTATTCAATATCTTGTAGCTTACACTACTTGAAAGCTGTTGTTTTCATACCTACTTTCATCAGGCTGGTACTTCACAGATAAGCTGCAAAAAGCATGTTTTTAGGAAATTCTGTGATTACTTTTCAGTGTATGAAATTGTGTTTGATTTTGTTGAAATGTGTGAGTACATTGACCTAGCAAAGAAGGCAAATAATAGACAAGCCAAATTCTGCAAGTAGACACTTATTCATATTTGAATTAACAGATTAAATAATGATAAAAAGGAACTCTATAATTCATTTTTTCTTTTTCATTTACAATATAACACTAACTTTCCAAACTAGATTTTCAGAACAGTCTGTGGGGTTTTTTTTATTATTATTAACCGATGGAAGCCTTTAGATACCTCTTTTAAAGAAGGAACATGATAAAAAGAAAAGGAAATGGAAATCATCTTAAATATTTGTGCCATTCTTAGCTTACACTTCTTATGTAGACATAAGGTAATAACTTTGCTAAACTTTCTGACCAAACATCCTACCAAGTTTCCTGAAAGTGTTTGAAATAATGGCATTTGTATATATGGGGTCTTATATATTATATAATAAAAATATATAATATATTTTATATATTTACATATAATTATTTGTATATATTATATAACATAATATATAAATATATATACATTTATAATACATTACATATATATATATATATATATATTTTTTTTTTTTTTTTGAGACAGAGTTTCACTCTTGTTGCCTGGGCTGGAGTACAGTGGTGCCATCTTGGCTCACCGCAATCTCTGCTTCCTAGGTTCAAGCGATTCTCCTGCCTCAGCCTCCCGAGTAGCTGGGATTATAGGCATGCACCACCACGCTCAGCTAATTTTGTTTTTTTTTTCCGTAGAGATGGGGTTTCTCCATGTTGGTCAGGCTTGTCTCTAACACCTGACCTCAGGTGATGTCAGGCTCCCAAAGTGCTGGGATTACAGGCATGAGACACCACGCTCAACCAGGGTTATATTTTTCACATTGAAAAGAACAGTAATTTTAATATACTTGCCCTTTGTTTGGTAATACCCTATCCAGAGATGTCTTAGTTCTTGAAACCCATGAAAAATAGACTATGGAATGTTATACTCACTTTAACACTAACCATGGCAAATTATAAACTAACCAGATTTGAGTAATACACATCTTTCATCTATGAAATACAGAATTGACCCAACATGAATGTCTAATTTTTCAATAGGTTGGCTATTTTTGTTAATAAAATCTTCGATGTGTTTCTTGGAAGTGAGTAGCCTACATTTTTATTAGCATATGTACATTTTATTGTAGAGAATGGGGATCATAGAACTTCTAGTTATAGTTCTGACGACCCGAAGTGTGCACATTAAAAGCACAGAAAAGTATTCCTGGGGGAAAATGGGGTTCACACAAGGTTTAGTCACAAACCTAAAATAACTGAAGACTTGTCAAGGAAAATGACATCCTGGAAGGCACAGAAATGTATGTCACTGTCTTAAAAGAGATTGTGGGGGCAACTTAAAAATAATTAAGATACTGTGAGTCAAATCTTGCTGAAGTATAATGTAGATAAAGGAAACTCTGCTATTGATTCCTGTCCTTCAACCACAGCTTTGATAAAGAAGACAAATATTTGATATTTGTTATCTAGGTACACATGATTTATATAACAGTGAATTTAAAACATCCATGTTTTATCAAAGGAATAATGGCTTTAGAGAGTTATATTGATTGTTTGCACTGAAATTGCAACAAAGTTATGATTATTCCATTTTTCAGATGTTTGTATACAATATGCAAAAGAAAAACATTTTATAACATAGTTGCTTTAAAGTCTTGCTAAAAATTAAAAAGTTGTCAATTTTGTAGAACTTCAGAGTTTGAAGGATAAACTCCACTTTCTTTGCCCAAAGCTACATCAGGAGAGCCACATTTGACGTGTTTATTTTCTCTCAATTCTCTTGAAAAAGTATAGTATCTTTCTCTGGGGAAGAAATTCCATATGGACACTTCTTTGCATGACAGTTTACATAAAACCACAACAATGTAAATAAAATCATTATTATAAGTACACTATACACACATATACTTTAGATGTACATACCTCCTTGAGAAATTGTAGTTAAATTATTGTATTCTAGATTCTGTTTTCCCTTTCCCAAATAATATTAAAAATTCAATGTGGATCCTATTCAGGATGCTGCAAAGAAAGCAGCACATAAATTTAAATTTACTATCAAGTTCAAAATTTTATCCCAAGAATGGTTTCCAAATCACATTTATTAATTAGGTGATATATATGTTTCATGATACAAAGGCATTAAAAAGATCACCATGGATGCAGTAAATTGTGTTTCATAGAACATGAGAAGCTGATTCTGAGTGCTCTCATTCTTCTAGTTCTCTATGCACCCTTGCTCATTATGTCTGTCTTTGTGTAATGTCCTCCCAACTTTCTTCTATTCATTTAAATTGTACTCAGAGTTTATAATGAAGACCCCAAATGAAAGGAGTCTCAGTGATCATGATCAGCATTTTACAGATGTCAGAATGAAGCTTAAGAGGGGTGCCCTGACAGAGGTCATACAGTAGTGTGTGGCAGAACTGAGGGAAGCATTTCTGGATTATACTCTGCTGCTTTGTATAAATAAAAACAAATATGAGAAATCTTAGCTTTTTCTTTAAGACTCAGTTCCAGTCTCACACTCCAGTAGGAGCCATTGCTGCCTAAGGGCACTGGCTGGAATCCAGGCTACTTTGTACACTTGCTGAATGAACATAAACAGGTTTCATCTCCATGTATTGGTCTGTTCTCACACTGCTATAAAGAACTACATTAGACTGAGTAATTTATAAAGAAAATAGGATTAATTGGCTCATGATTCTACATGCTATACAGGCTTCTCCTTCTGGGGAGGCTTTGGGAAACTTATAGTCATGGTAGATGGTGAAGAGGAAGCAAGTATGTATTCACATGGCCAGCAGGAGAGAGAGAGAGGAGTGTTACACACTTTCAAACAACCAAGTCTCATGAGAACTCACTCACTATCACTAGAACAGCAAGGGGGAAATCCACCTCCGTGATACAGTTACGTCCCACCAGGTTTGTCCCCCAGCACTGGGGATTATAATTCAACATGAAATTTGGGTGGGATACAGTACCAAACCATATCACTCAATTTTCTCAGTGTCTTAATTAGCAAAATGGAGAACGTAACGCTCCTACCTCATAGGGTTAGTAAAGGCCTTAAATAAGTTAATACTTATGAAGCATTTAGAGTAGTGCCAGGTCATAGTAAGTGCCTAATAAGCATTAGTTGTCATTATTATAATTGTCCTTATTAATAACTTTTCACTCTTATTTTGTATTTTTTATCAATACCATCCAAGTAGCGCTTACTCCTTTTCTAGCTGCTTTATTTAAGATGTTATTTTATTCCAGTTTTTTTCTCTACCCAGCTCATGTCATATCAGGGCAAGGACTATGTTCTCTGTTTCTTTTATATATCTCCATAGAGTCTAACACAATGTTTGATGCAAAATAGGAATTCTGTAAATAATCTTCTTCCTGCTGGTTGATTTTAGATAAATAGATTTCTAATATCTGCAGCTCTGGCCAGTGTTTACATGTTCTCAAATAAAATGCCAATTACAATGTTAGCAACATAATATGCCAGTGTTCTATATTAAAAAAGCAAAGATGAATGTATCATCATAGTGTTTGAAGTTGCATAGAAAAGTCTGGAGAATACATGTTTGGGATGGTTTTAGGATTAGTGAGTAAGAAGATAGGTTATTTTGTGTTACTACCAGAGACATTATGTAAGATATTATTGTCTGACTTCAAACTGTACATTGATACCATAATGATGTGAATAGTATTACTCTAAGCCCTGAATTCTACACATTTTACTGAGGCACATTTTTAATGCGCATTCTTGGCTAGACATCAGAATTGCTTGGTGAGCTTTTAAAAATCTCAGTACTCACACCATACTTCAAAAACAGTTAACTCAGAATCTCTGGGTAACAGTATTTATTAAATCTGTCCTCATGGTGCCATGAGGCAGCCAACTTGGAGAACTACTATGCTAGAATGCTAGATTGCAAGAATATCATTCTATGGCATATTCACCAAAGGTAGGGTGTTGTAAAAAATTATATAAGTTTTATAAGGGTGGCAACTTATAAAATTATGTCACGTAATATGTGGTGTAGACATTGACTCATTTTCGAAGAGGGGTTTTGAGGAACCAGGAGGCATTTGACCATGAGTCCTGTTACTAAGGCTTTGTCACACTGAAACCTTATTCTGCTTGATTTGTTCCCCTTCCCACAGGACTGTGGCTAGGACTTGGTTTTTCTTTTTTGGCCAGGCAGACTCCTACAGACTTGTCGTTTTCCATATACTGGATCCCTGCTTTAGCCTGACCAGAGGGGAGTGGCAGTTCCTGAGTCACACTCTTGAGTCTCCATGGGCACTCTGTAATTTTCCTGGGACTCTTTTTTTCTCCCTAACCTTGTGATTTCTCTGGCTTGGTGATTTTTGTCTCAGGATTCAGCTTAAAAATGTAGAGTCTTGCATGAAAAAAAGGACATCATTTGGATATGTCAAAACATAGATTTGTTTTTTTATATTTTAGACCAGTTATGACTTACTCTGAACAACTTTATACTGTAGAATATTCTGTTGCATTTAGTTAATGTGAAATATGTGTTATAATTTCTGTTGTCTTTTTTTAGTCTTGCTCCTGAATAATTTGTATTATAAGTTGTATTTATTCAGAAATTATTTCTTCTTTTCTTTTTTGCAATCTTTACCCTTTCTATATATTCAGAAGACATTTATTGAGGATCTGTGATATGTCAGACACTGTGGCAGGTGCTTGGGATCTAAAGATTAAAAGTGGTGTCCCTCATGGACTACTTGGGGAGATGGTCAAGAGCTGTGATAAAGGGATGTATGAACTGCTGTGATATCACAGAGGGAGGACACTTATCCAAACATGGGGCAAGAGCAGTGAGGGAGAGAGGGGCAGTGAGGGAGGTCTTTGAGGACTGGGCCATGTCAGATTGTCTTTGTATCATTAGGCCTAGCATAGTAAGTGACTTCTCTCGATGTTTGGTGTTAAACAGAGGCTACATTGAGCCTTGCCTAGAAGAGCACATAGAAATTAGCCTAGTAGAGAACAAGGATGGGTGGGAAGAGAGCAAAAGTCTGGTGCCTGCTGTGTTGAAAACAGAGCATGTGCTTAGAGGTGTGAGTGAGGGTGGCTCAGCCACTAGTGCTTGAGAGTGATGGCATTGCTGGTTCACACAGGATGGTAAGTGTGTACAGGGAGAGCGGGTGGGAGTCAGATTGTCCCAAACCTTCTAACTGATGCTAAGAAGTTTGTATTTTTCTGGAATCTGATGGGAGCCATTTAAGGAGGTTTCACAGGGATTGACGTGATCATGTATGCCTTTCAGAGAAATCATTTTGGTAGAACAACGGAGTGAGACAGGGGACAGAGAAACCTGTGAAGAGTAATTATGATATGCCAGGGGAAGAATGACTGGAATCTAGAACCATTTAGGAAAATAAAGTCAAATCCTTACTTTGTTCCACACAACAAAATAACATTCAGAAACATTAAAGATGTCAATATGAAAATAAAATAGTAGAAAGAAAACATAGGAGAATATTTTTAAATCTTGGGGATTGAGGAGTCCTTTCAAAGGAAAGCAAGAGACCAAAGGCCAAAATAGATGTTTGACTATGTGTAAGGTATTAGATGCTAGAGGGATGTGGATTAGTAGACCTGATTTGTGCTTTTAAGGAGCTTAAGAAGTAAAGAAAGTTAAGAAACAGAACATTCCAAATGCCTTGCGCTAAGTGCTATGTTGGAGTTAAATAAAAAATTCAGTGGAAACCTGTAGAAGCAGCTACCTGGGTTTGCTTGGAGGTGGACAAGAGAGGCTTGAAAAAGCAGAAAGTGAGCCAAGTCTTCATGTAGGACCTGTCAGGTGGTTGAGACCAGTTGAAGAGAGAGAGCATTTTATAGAGAGGGTACAGCTTGTACGAAGATAGAGGAGGGTTCATTTGGTATTTTGGTGTGCATAATGCAAGAAGATGGGCAAGACATGGGGGCAGGAAGTGCTGAAGCTGAGGTTGGAGAAGGCAATGAGAGGCAAATTTTATCCTTAATTTTATCCTATAGGCCAGTGCCATCAATAGAGCTTTCTGTGATGATGGACATGTTCTGTTCTGTGCTGTCCAACGTGGTAGCCATGAACCACATGTGCTGTTGAGCATGTGGAATGTGGCTAGTGCAATTGAAGAACTGAATTTTTAATTGTATCGAATTTTAATTAATTTAAATTTAAATAACCACTGTGGCTAGCAGCTACCAGATTAGACAGTGCAGCTATAAACAATACAGGGTTGGCTGGGTGTGGTGGCTCACGCCTGTAATCCTAGCACTTTGGGAGGCCAAGTGGGTGGATCACTTGAGGTTAGGAGTAGCCTAACCAGCCTGGCCAACACGGTGAAACCCTGTCTCTACTAAAAATACAAAAATATCAGCTGGCTGTGGTGTCAGGCACATGTAATCTCAGCTGCTTGGGAGGCTGAGGCAGGAGAATCACTTGAACCCGGGAGAAGGAGGTTGCAGGTTGCAGTGAGCCAAGATCGCACCATTGCACTCCAGCCTGGGTGACAGAGTGAGACTCCATCTTAAAAAAAAAAATGATGTCATTGAGAGTTTTTTGAAAGGAAATATTAATAGTGTGAACAAATTTATACTTTAGAAAGATCACTCTGGTAGGCGGGAAGAAAATCAAGAGTTATGAGAGCCCACTGCTTTCAGATAGGGTAGGAGGTGCTGTCATATATATTGGGCCATTTACTACTCACAGCAACTTTAAGGTATAGAAGACATGGTATTTCCATTTTATAGACAAGAAAACTGGATCTCAAAGAGAGTAAGTCATTTGTCCACTGTCATAAAGGCAGTAAACGAGAGAAATTTAAAATTTAACTTTCTATTTCTGGCAATGCTTTTAGTAATTTTTTAAACAATAAACTTATTTTTTAGAGAAGCTTTAGGTTCACGGCAAAACTGGATAAAAAGTACAGAGTTGCCATATGCCCACTATCCCTACACACAAAAAAACCTCCCCTACTGTCCACATCCTGCCTCAGAATGTGGTACATTTGGTACAGTCAGTGAACCTACATCGACACATTATTATTACTCAAAGTCCATAGTTTACAATAGGGTTTACTCATGGTATATACATTCTATGAGTTCAGACAAATTTATAATGACACATATCCACCATTACAGTATCATACAGAGTAGTTTTGTTCCCTTAAGAATCCTCTGTGCTCTTACTGTTCATCCCACCTCCCTCTTTAACCCCTGGCAACCACTGATCTTTTTATTGTTTCCATAGTTTTGCCTTTTCCAGAATGTCATACCGTTGGAATGATGCACTATGTAGCCTTTTCAGATTGGCTTCTTTCACTTAGTAATACGCCTATTAAGTTTCCCTTATGTCTTTGCCTGGCTTCATAGATATTTCTTTGTAGTGCTGAATTAACATTCCATTGTCTAGATGTACCACATTATCCAGTCCCCAACTGAAGGACGTCTTGGTTGCTCCCAAGTTTTGGCAATTATGAATAAAGCTGCTATAAACATCCATGTACAGGTTTTTGTCAGACATATGTTTTCAATTTACTTGGATAAGTACCAAGAAGTACAACTGCTATATCATATGGTAAAAATATGTCTAGTTTTGTAAAAATACTGCCAAACTGTCTTCCTAAGAGGCTGTACCATTTTGCATTCCCACCAGCAGTGAATGAGAGTTTCTGTTGCTCTGAATCCTCACCAGCATTTGTTTTCAGTATTACAGATTTGGGCCATTCTAATGTGTGTAGTGGTATCTCATTATTGTTTCAGTTTGCAGTTCACTAATGAATATGATGCTGAACATCTTTTCATATGATTATTTGTCATCTGTGTATCATTTTTGGTGAGGTATCTGTTTAGGTCTTTTGGCCATTTGTTAACTAGGTTGGTTTTTTTATTGTTGAGTTATTTATTACTATTTCATATCTAGATACACCTAAGATAATTACTTTATTAAAAAAAGAGAAGCATCCTCTGATAGCTCAGCTTGGAGCTGACCTGTTCACAGCTAGGCCATTATGTTCTCATTTTGAACATAAGCAATTCACAGAACATCAACATTAAACAAGACCACTTTACAACTGTGATGTTATGAGGCAAAAACAAGACCACTCTGTAACATACGTGAACACAGACAAGACTAAGAACATGATGCAAACCACAAAGATGACCAACATCCCCCTCCATGCAAATAGGACTGCTGTTGCTTTTCTGCCAATCACAGATTTAGCCTTACCCCATTCCTCATGCCTCTAAGATTAAAACAACAACAACAACAAACTAAGATACTCAGTGAAAAGATTACCTCTACTTTGTGATAGCCCCAAATGCAGAGACAAAGGACCTTTTCTTGAAACTTCTGAATAGGACTGGGGAGTTTCCCAGGCAAACCTGATCACCTTGCCCTCTAAAATAACCTTACATAAGCCTAAATATTTTAACAAGCTTCTCCTGACATCCTTTTACTGAGATGCCTCCCATTTCCCCATGGCAGTTGGTCTTCCTTGCTGCAGACAGTTCCAATAAACCTAACTTTGTTCAACTGCAGTTTGGTCCTGGTGGTTTTTCGTGATAGGCAAAGACCAATCAACAAAATCAAAGCAGAGCAAATACTATAGCAGTGATTCCAGCAGGTCACTCCTTTAACAATAATGGTTTAAATGAGTAATTTCCCTCTAGCAATAAAAAGTGAAAAATTACATAACTTTTACTGAGAGGCCAAACAGCATAGAAAATCTTAACATGAAATAAAAATATTTAGAAAATACTGTGATGCCACGATAGGAAGGACTTTGTTTCGTTGTTGTCTTTGTAACAACTCTCCTTCCTTCCTTGCAGGGGTCATGTCTGACCACCAGTTTGGTAACCAGTTTATGTGCAGTGTGGTGGCCTCTCATGTGAGTCACCTGCCCACAACCAACCTCAGTTTCGTCTGGATTGCTCCACCTGCGGGTACAGGCTGTGTGAATTTCATGTAAGTACCCAAAGCGTCTGTAGTATGTACAGAAGGCAGATACTTAGGACCTCTCATGGGGTTACATATAGATTAACTATTTAAATGTTTTATTTTGACAGGTTTAATCTTAATTAAAATCACTAATTTTGTTGTCAAAAAAGGTAAACACTTTTTAAAAAAGTAAATTTAGCAGTTTATTTTTGCATATTCGTGTGTACCACCAAAGGTCTACATTGGATTTTAGGTGACAAAAATAGACAATAAAATAAAAGCAAGTTAATTGGTGGGAAGGGAGGGTACGGGACATGGGGAATAGGGAGAAGTTGTCCAAAGGGTACCAAGTTTCAGTTAAAAGAAGTAACTTTGGAGATCTGCACAGCATGGTGATGGTAGTTAATAATAATTTATTGCATATTTCAAAATTGCTAAGAGATTTTAAACATTCACATCATAAAAAATGATAGGTGAGGTAATGGATATGTTAATTTGCTTGATTTAAATCATCCCAAATGTAAACATACATGAAAACATCACATTGTGCTCCATAAATATGTGAAATTATTTGTCAATTTTTAAAAGACAAAAATAATTGAATAAATCAGGGCAATTTGAAAATGAATGTTCAGAAAATATGGTGAAAATGGGTTACAAAGTGCTATAAGGTCCTATCTACCTTTTGGAAGAAGACCACAAATTTAGCTTTGCGCTTTCTGGCCATTAGTGCCAAGAGGAAAGTGGGATCAGTTAGGAGATTCCTGGTGGCCAGAAGTCACATACTCTATAGGACCCTAACAACTCTCCCAGGTGCTTTCATTTAGAGGAAAATAGAGGATGTTCTGAGCAGTGTTCTCAAAGGCATCCTTAGATAAACACTACACTATGGTTCCAAGGCTGTGACGTGTGACATCTCTACCTCTACCCCTACCCCACAGTCACCATTGCCTCATCCTTCTTATTCACGGCTCCTTCCCCGCCACCCCATAGCATTTTTAAACTTCTTTTTCTTTTTTCTTTCTTTCTTTTTTTTTTTTTTGTTGAGATGGAGTTTCACTCTCGTTGCCCAGCCTGGGGTGCAATGGCACAATCTTGGCTTATCACAACCTCTGCCTCCCGGGTTGAAGCAATTCTCCTGCCTCATTCTCCTTAGTAGCTGGGATTACAGGCATGAGCCAACACACCCAGCTAATTTTGCATTTTTAGTAGAGACAGAGTTTCTCCAAGTTGATCAGGCTGGTCTTGAATTCCTGACCTCAGGTGATCTGCTCACCTTGGCCTCCCAAAGTACTAGGATTACAGGCATGAGCCACTGCACCCGGCCATTTTTAAACTTCTAATACATGATATCCTTCACTTATTTAATTAAACACATTGTTTCTCATTTGTCACTTTCTACTAAAATGCAAGCCCCTTGAAGGTAAAAAAAAATTTTTTCCACTGATTTGTCGCAACTGTCTGGAACGGTCCGTGGCACACAGTCAGCCCTCACTAAGTATTTGTCAAATGGATGAATAAGCCAATGGTGTAAAGTCAAAGGCAATTCAGAACAGCAGTTCTATTGTTAGTCAAGCAAATAGAGCTGAAAGGCATCTCAAATGGTTTTCTATTCAGACTTTCTGTTCGAACAACAAAATCCCGTAAAACCTGTGTACTCTAAAATTTACCGCTGCCTTTTCTTCTCTCTCAATGACGAGCAGTTCAGCGTCTGGGGTTTCTATGGGTCAGACATCACTGAAATATATAGTCTTTCTGCCTATCTCTGAGTTACGCAAGCTGCCAACATCAGATTCATCTCAGATAACTGATTGATATTTAAACACCATTTTCTCACTCAGGAAGTTTTTTTATATATGAACCTTTTCCTTCCAGTATATTTTGCTAAGATGATTGCAGTAGCTTCCTAACTTGTCTGTCTGCTCACCTCTAGCCCATTTTTCCTTCAGTATGTACTACATATTGTTGTCCAGTTAATCTTCTGATTACTCAAAATTTGGCTAAGCCTAAAACTCCTTTCTGAGGACCAAACCTTTGGCAAAGATTTGAAGGCTCTTCCAATGTCTTCATTTGTTATCTTCTCACTTATCTCCCGTGGCACACACTTCCTGATGGAGCCCGAACTGGCAGCCCTTCCCGCAATTCTGTACAGATCCTATAACTTTCTTTCTCCATGCTTTTTCCTTGGCTGGAATGCTTTTTGGTCTCAACTTCAATTGTTAAAATCTTACCTATTCTTCAAGACTTGTTTTAAATACCAACTCTTCTGTAAAACTTGCCAAGGTAGCAACAACAAAATTGATGCGTATAGTCACATTTTGCCTTAACTCTATTGTAGTGTTGACTTCGTGTGTGTGTGTGTGTGTGTGTGTGTGTGTGTATGTGAAATCATATATATATATATTTGAGATGGAATCTCACTCTGTTGCCCAGGCTGGAGTACAGTGGTGCGATCTCAGCTCACTGCAACCTCCACCTCCCTGCTTCAAGCAATTCCCCTGCCTCAGTCTCCTGAGTAGCTGGGATTACAGATGCATGCCACCCTGCTTGGCTAATTTTTTTGTATTTTTAATAGAGACAGGGTTTCACCATGTTGGCCAGAACTCCTGACCTCATGTGATCTGCCCTTCTCAGCCTCCCAAAGTGTTTGGATTACAGGTGCGAGCCACCACACGTAGTCAATTATATTTTACTATATATTTATTTGAATTAAGTTATTGTCTTTTCTGTTAGATTGGACAGGGACACATTCTTACTTTTTTGATTCTCCTATAGCTTCTACAGTGTCTTATGCATAAGTGTCAAGAAAAATGCCCCTTGAATTCTATGATGTTCAATGTTGTCATTACCTTTAACTTCATAGTGATCACTGACCTTGGCATGCTTTCTCTTACTCATACTGGCACTTGCAAGGATGAATTGAATTCTTGCCATGCATGACTTCTTAATTTAAACAAAGTTGCTTTTCTGAAAGACAAAACACAAAGTATATCAATAGCAGCAATATAGAACTGTCCACTTCCAAATAGATATGTTTTTAATTGAATCTGTTTAAGAATGATATTTGATAGCTTGTGATCTCATTACTTTTGAGATATAAAACTCTATTTTCTTCCGAGACATAACTTAGGTATTTTAAATTAAATTAAAACTGTTTTCTTAGCAGTTAGTTGGAAAAATACAGTTTGGTCAGTTTTTACTGACTACAAAGAAGTTTACCCATCCTCACCCATATCTCTTAATAAAATTTTGATGATACAATTTGCACTTTTTAGCATTCTTGACAAATGGTTAAATCTTTTTATGATAAGCCATGATTATGTTGAAAGCTATATAGAGTAGCTGCTTTCTTTGTGGGCAAGATGCTTTTGTTTATCTCTTCCTACTCAGTTTATGAGAGAGTACAAGAGAACTTAAATTTGAACATGAGTCACCGAAGCAATTCATTTGAAGTTTTCTAAACTAAATTCTTGCAATTTTTTACCTTTATTCTTTACTGTAATATTTATTACATATTGAGTAGAGCTATATATGAGTAGTACCTGTAAGTAGCAAGTACCCAGCAGTCCTTGAAGGGGATTGCTAATATCCAATGTTAATTTTAAATATTAACTAAAAAAAACCACACACACACACACAAAACCTCTGGCATTTGAAGGTAAATATGCCATGATTCTCTTTTCTGATTAACATGAAAAATTAAGGAATTCACTTTTTAAGGTAGGAAAGGTTATTTCTTAGAAAGTAAACTTCAACCATGCTTATATGCTTTTGTAATATATTCTGTATGGCTTTTTAATATTATTAGTTAACTCAGACCATTATTTAATTTTCCACATGCTTGTTTCTTTTTCCATCTAGATTTTAAGGTCAAGGACTGTGTGTAATATTTTTATATACCTAATAGTTTGTAATGCTGAACTATAGACCAATAGAATGCTCTCAACAAGTATCTGTTAGTAGCTAATAATGATATTATATTTCATTGATTGTAAGATACAGTTTTGTTGGTATTTTTTATATTTTGGCATCTCTGAAGTAGGGCTGTATTTTACATTTGATGGCATCCTACAATTATAATTGACAGTGTCTACTTTATTTTTTAATATCTTATAATTTGTGGTGTATTGTATTGGAAGAAATCAAGCAACTAACATTTATCATTTACCATTTACATAGTCTTCCTAAAGCTGGCGATTGAATTGACACTACAGTCAATTCTGTAATCACATTTTAGTACAGCCAGTGTATGATGCAAACTCTGTGATTTTTGAAATCGCAGTTTCCTATTTAAAATACTTTTTTAAGAAATCCCATAGTAAGAATTAGGAAGCATTTGAACTGAGATGATTATATAATATACTGTATGTGCCTTTCCCAGTGAAGAGTAAATGGCGTGCTGTCTGAATAAACTGTTTTATTGGTAAACCACTTAGCCACATAGTCATTTTGGCTGTCTGTTTATGGCCTTTCTTGTTAAAAATAATCAAGTGATAGACATAGAGGAGAAGAATGACTTCAGGATAAAGTGATGGCTATACTGGTACAAATGTAGAAAAATGACTACAATTATTTTACCATTACTTTTATGACACCTGTTGATAAAATTTATATTTTTAGTGTTAATTGTACTTCAAGATTTGCTGGGTAGTCAGATCCTGTGGCAGTATAGTTTGTCTTTACTTTTATATCTGATTATAGTCTTTAGTGACTGGTAATCCTCAAGTTACAAGAGGGACTTAATTATCCAAACTTCTTGGATATGAATTCCCTACCCTCAAATCTCAAGGGTCTGGGAGAGGGAAAGAAGAAGGAGGAGGTGGAGGAGGGGAGAAGGGTAAAAATGGAGGGGAGAGGAGGAAGGAGGGAAAGAGGGAAGGAAAGAAAGAAGGAAGAAAAGAAGTCCATCTCTAAACCGTCTAACCCTAAAAATTAGAAGAAACTACCAGGGAACGTGGGCTGTAAAATAACAACTACAATATTAATAATATTTTTGAAAACATACAACGTGGCAACCACTTTTCTATTTATATCTTTTAATCCATTTAGCTCTCAGTGATTCTATAAATTTGGTACTATTATTATCTTAGTTTGCAGAGGAGGAAATTAAAGGACAGAGATGTTAAATCACTTGCCTAAGGTAACTTACTTAGTGAGTGACACAGCCTGGATTCAAAGGCAGTCTGGTTTGAACGCAGGTGATTTTTGCCGTTTCATTCCAGTTGCATTTAAAATGATCACTTGTCTGTTTTGTCATGGTAAAATACAATAGTCATACAACGAAAATTAAATAAGAGTTTGCAGTATGGTATCAGAATCTCTCTAAACTTTTCAAAGTGGCTAACATGTATTTCCTGTCTACCTTTTGAAATCTATCCATATATGAATATAGGAATATTATTGAATTTATTCAAATAATGAGAGATCTACTTTAAAATTATGAAATGTGAAGAGCATGGGTTTGATCTTGATATATGTGCTATATGGATATTGATCATGTCCTATCCTTCATCACAAGGGGATGTCATATGGGGAATGTGTGCATTACCAGCAAAATTCATCACAATTAGGTTTAGGTTTAACTGTCTGAACAGAGATACTGGCATAATATTAGGATAAAAATGGAATATAAAAGATGAGGTTTATGCCTAAATTAGTGACGGTTTGATCTTACGTGAACTTTCTCAAAACTGAAAACAGAATGAGGCAAGCAATATTCTATTTAAGATACTGAGCATGGACAAATAATGAACTTAGGTCAGCAAAGAGGAACATAGAGGAACATATTCGAACATTTGATGTGTTAAAGGAAGTATCTCCTAGAGGGATTGTTTTCTTAAAGTACACTAAACAAGAAGTCAAATATCATTTTAAAAATTGAAGACACTAGCAGTTTCTGACTACCTGCCAGGCTGAAAATAATAATACAGATGCAGAGGTTTGAAGTGCTGCCTTGAGTGTATCTCAGATGCCTTTAATTTTTGATGAGAGCCATTGTAGTCTGTCTGGAGAATTCTTCAGAAAATATAGTGTGGTTGCCCATTTATTTCCATTCATCAGTCGGGCACATCACAGATGTATTTGCCTTGTTTCTTAAACATTTGATATAAGATCAGAGATTCCTTCATGGATGTGTTTATTGGGAGTGCATTCATACCTATGGATAAGGATGCCAACAATGGATGCATACAGATGTTATTTTACTTTTTAGATTATACATAGCTTACTGAAAAAATAAATTATCTCCTGTTTAAGTCTGAAATGATATGCTCTGAGATAAAACCAGATATGCTATTTTCTAAAGAAAAAATTTCATCTGTCTTTTTTTTATTGCATTTTAGGTTTTGGGGTACATGTGAAAAACATGCAAGGTTGTTGCATAGGTGCATACGTGGCAGTGTGATTTGCTGCCTTCCTCCCTGTTGCCTGTCTTTTAAATAATGTCTGTTTGTTTGTTGGTTTTTCTGATGGTCTGGTTTTCTGTTTTTAAGCGGACGTCTCCCAACTTGAGACAATTATTTCAGTGCTGCTCAAAAATATACCTCTAAATGACAGGATAAAAAAAATAGTGTCTAGCCTTAAAGGTAAATAGCTAGGAGCCTAATTGGTAGTTCTCATTTCCCCGTAGGCCCCTGTTTTTCATCAAATGTAAATAGCCAGTTAGGCTGGAATAAGGAGAAAGTCTAAGTTCAGGGAGTAATGTGCATTCTTATGTAGCAACACTTTGGCAAATGGTCAAATGCTTGAGGTCAGGATGCTTCCTAGGGATTTAATTTTTAATTTTAGGGAGTATGGTTGAGATAAAATATGTCAATAAATCTCCAAGAAGGCTTGAAGAAATTATTTTTGTTACGTTAATTGTACAATATATCTATTTTAACGGATATTCAATGCACAAAGCTATTCCCTTCATTTTCCCCTCTCTTTTCCTGTCTCCTCCTTCTTCCAAGAAGTCACAGTATAAACAGCACAGGTTACATTAGGGGAATCTTCTAGAGTCTCCACAGGATGCTGCTTTACATTAAAATCATAAGCCCATCAGAGAAGTGAAACTGCTTTATCATGGAAAAGTTTCTATTCCAGTAATAAAATATTTTTTAACCAGGTCCAAAGATGTACCTGTTTCTATGGAATTTTATGTCATAGAAAATAGTCGTGTTAGCAAATTTGCTCTTTTTCCTTTTTTTAATATCTGCTTTTTAATTTTTTTAGAGAGAAATGTTAATTTTATCCTAATGTTGAGCCTAGAAGCAAAAAAAAAAAAGGTTATGGCAAAACAACCTCTTCCTTTCTTTTCCTCTCATGGTAATGGTGTGAGAACTTATGGAGGTCACTCAAGTAAATGGACTGAACTTGGTATCCACAAGATGTTTCTTATTACAAGGCTTTGTGGTTCAGATGGGATTACTGTTGTTCTTGAACCACATGAAACATTTGTGAAAGCAAAATGGCCAAAGTTAGTAAATCTAAAAGCTTATGTGTTATAATTATTAGCAGTTCTCTAAATCTAATAGAAATGTTTTTAAATGAGGTATGGGTAGAGATTTGGGTTATTTCTGTATTACTAGAATTGATCAAACCAGTTTTAGAAGTTTGAAATTTCATTTTTCCAAACTGCCTACACAATCAAAAACAGTGATGACAAGGATGTCTGAGAAACAGGTGAATAAATTTTTCCCATGGCAGCAACAACTCTATGGTTTGCTAGTGTAGTTCTTTGGATACTAGCAGCGGCATATTATTAAGCTCTATTTTTAGTAAAGTCTCTGTATATTAAGGCTTTATTACAAATGTGAAATAAAACTGATTACATCTTTCAGATAAGAATTTTTTTAACAACTTATTTTGTCCTCTGTGACCTTTCTGGATATATACATATGTACATGTATACACACATACACGCACACACATATTCACACACACATTGTCTTAGTCTGTTTTATGCTTCTGTAACAGAATATCTGTGACAGGATCATTTATAAACAATAGAAGATTTTTGGCTCATGGTTCTGGAGACTAGGAAGTCTCAGATTAAGGGGCTGCATCTGGTGAGGGACTTCTTGCTGTGTCAAAACGTAGTGGAAGTCATCACATGGCAGAGGGTGAGCATGCCTCAAAGAAGAAAGGGGCCGATCTCATCCTTTTATCAGGAATCCACTCCTGAGGTAACTCCTCTGCTCCTACGATAATGGCATTAATCCATTCATGAGGGCAGAGCTGTCATGACCTAATCACTTCTTAAAGATCCTACCTCTCAACACTGTTGCATTGGGGATTAGATTTCCAACACATGAACTTCGAGGTATGCATTTAAACCATAGCACACATATAAGCACAGACACACACAAAATCTTGTTTAGAACTATGCTTTCTAACGTGGTAGTTATTTAAGTTTGAATTCAGTACAATTAAATAAAACAAAAAATTCATTTCCTCAGTTGTACCAGCCGTATTTTGAGTTCTCAGCCTATGGCTAGTGACTATTTTGTTGACAGCACAAATATAGAACATATCTATCTGTATTTGTGCTGTCAATAAAATAGAAAGTTCTCTTGTACAGCACAAGATTAGATAATCGTTGAATTACCTTTTCCCCAACTATTACCATGACATTTACAGAAATTAACCATGCAATTCAAAGGACATATAGAAGGAAGAAAGCAAAACTAAATTATTTGCCATCGTTACGTGAACTTGAACCATCGTAACTTCTAAACTCACCAAAAAAGACAGTTTTATGTAAAGAGCTGGTTACCCAATTGTTCATTGTAGTTTTATTTGCCAGTGCAACAGTTTCTATTATTTTTCATTTTATGAGCAATGGTAAGCCAAATATGACAAGTGAGAATTGCCTCTGGTTACCATCTCTTACAGTGCCGAGGACTTAGTGCTGCTCTTTGGCTGCCTTGGGCTAAGGCACTTTTTCTCTGCCTGCCCCTATGCCTGGCTCTTAGTTTTTTCCTTCCTCTTGCTGATCTTCCTCTCCCCTGCTACAAGGTTTCAGATTCTGCATCTTTTCAAATGTGCTCTTACCCATGAAAACATAGTGTCATGTGCCTAATATTAAAAATTAGCTAGTCTGGAGGACTAATTATTATTAATATGAAAAAGAGCATTAATGGAATTTGAAACTCCGTTTTATGATAATGATGGTAATAATAGTAATAATAAAAACAGAAACATTATTTATTAGGTACTGCTGTACCAGGCAGCCTACTAAGTTCCTTTACTCTCCTAGAACCACCTACTATTGAAAGAAGAGCCTCGAGAACTCACAAAGACTGATGTGTTTTGATCCAAAATGTGTTACTTAAACCACCATCCTATTCTACCACTCTATATCACTTTTAAAAATTAGTATTTATGAAAATAGTTTAACAATGAGAGATGCTTGGAATTTGTTTCTGTAGTACAATTTCAAAAACATTAAAATATGTTTGTAGAGGACTTCTGGCATCATAGCAGACTGAATGGGCATAGCAGACATTTTGCTCACTAAAATAAAATAGCAACTCTAGCTAAAATATAGCAAACACTTTATATATACTGTTTTGAAAGAAAATGAAAACACTGGTTTCATGAAGAAAGGAGAAATATCAAAGCTGGATCAAGAAATAGGAATTGACATTGTGGTGGCCTACAGGTATCTTAAACCTGAATTTAGGTCCTAGATCTGGAGTTTTAACCTATGTGGGGCCTGGAGCTATTGTCATGAGTTTCTTCAAAGATAGCAGGAGATAAGAAAGGAGAGGGTTGGGAGGCTGAGGTGGGCAGATCACGAGGTCAAGAGATCAAGACCATCTTGGCCAACATGGTGAAACCCCGTCTCTATTAAAAATAAAAAAATTAGCTAGGTGTGGTGGCACATGCCTGTAGTCCCAGCAACTCGGGAGGCTGAGGCAGGAGAATTGCTTGAACCCGGGAGGCAGAGGTTGCAGTGAGTCTAGGTCGTGCCACTGCACTTCAGCCTGGTGCCTGGTGACAAAGTGAGACTCTGTCTCAAAAAAAAAAAAAGAAAGAAAGAAGAGGGAGCTGGAACTGGGTCCACTGATTGAAGCTTGACTGAGAAAACAGTAAAGAAGTTTGTCATCTGAGTGGAGCCTTTTGTCCAGATAAGTCACCTGTAAGAAACTAAAACCCTCAACATGTGGAGTCTAACTTTACATTACTAATCTGTGCAGAACTCCAAGTTAAGAAATAAACATCTAATTGAAGGTTTTGGAGAGAATAAAAATGAAGAGACAAATTTGAGGAGATAATGGCCAAAAATTTTCTAGAACTGAGGAAGATGTAAATGTTTTCTCTCTAAGCAAGATAAATAAAATAAATTAGTACTGATAAAGAGCATGATAAGCCTTCAGTATATCAGAGACAGAGAAAACATCAAAGGTGACAAATTTAAAAAAACACATTACTTATAAATTTAGTCTGACACTGGTCTCATCAGCAACAAGAGATGCCAGAAGACAATGGAACAGTATCTTCAAAGTGAATTGTCATTCTAGAATTCCATACCTAGAAAAAGTATCAGTCAAGTGTGAAAACAAAACAAGATTAAAAAAAATAGAGTTTGATATTTTTGCCACACATAGCCTGTGCTGAAGCAAAATTTTAAAGGATGCCCTTCAGAAAAAAAAAAAAAAAAACAAAACAGAAGGAAGGCATAGAATCCAAGAAATTGTGGTATTATACAATAATTAATAGTGAACAAAGAAGTTTGTAAACACCTTAGAAACTCTAAGCATTGAACATGCAATAAATTTATATATAGCATATATACCAATAATTATTTTAGGATAGATTTAAAGGCAATATGTAACTAAAATACATGAAGTAACATTAGTATATAAGTTGGAGGAAAAAGGAAATTGGTATTAAAGTTTTCTAATGTCATCAAATTATTTTGCAAGAAGGTTATGGGCTTAGTTAAGGATGATTGTTAAAGATATAATTGTAAAGAATAGAAATAAAATTATAACTTCAAAAATAGGGGAAAGGCAAAGGATTAAAGAACAGTTAATACATCAGAATAAAGGAAAAAGGTAAATTTAAAAATCATAGAAGTATAAAATGTAATGTAAGATAATATAAATAAGTTTAAATAAATTGCCAATTACAATAAATGTAAACAGGTTAAATTCACCAGGCGAAACACTGTGACTTTCAGAATGCAATTTCAAAAATACAACAATATGCTCTTTCTGAGAGATAAAACTAAACATAATGGCACAAAAACATTGAAAGTACAGAGATGGAAAAAAACATACCAGGCAAGTGCTAACCAAAAGTGGGTGAGTATTGCTATACTAATATCAAACAAAATAAGTAAAAAATTAATGGTATTAAGGATAAAATGGCAATTACTTAAGAACAAAATAACTTGCATGTAGACAAAGCTGAAGGAAACATACAAAATTGAAACCTGTCTTTCAGGTGGCAGAATACTGAGTATGTATTTCTAGTATTTCAATTGCTGTTAGTACTATAAAAACATTTAGGCAAACAAATTATTTAAATATTGTTTGTTGAATAAATGAATCAATACATGCTTACATGAATGGAAAAATGCATGAATATGCCAGAGGATTATGTTATAGAATTAGGGTGTGTACTTTCCTATTTCTACCTCTAGGCATGTACTGTTAACAGCTAATTATATTACAGTATCTTAGGTGCTCTGGAAATACCAATTTGGTCATTTAACAAAATTTTATCAATAATTTGCATTTTTGATTTGCAGTTAGTTTTTCTTTACTAATTCAAATGATATTGCATACATTCCTCTTCTAAATATTTATTATGAAGGCTTAAACATGCTAGAGTACAAATATTTCTATTGTTAAATTAGATTTTTATGGTTATTGAATGCTATTTAGACTAACATAAAATTTAAAAGGTTAATGTTATTAATATTTTTAAACTGATGGCCTGAATTCATGTAAAACTTTGTCATCGCAAAGTTATAAGAAAAACAATTTTGGGGAAATAAAAAAATTTGAACTACATGTTTTCTGGAATTATAAGATAACCTATTTAAAATTAAATCAGTGTGTATCAATGTTTTATTGAGCATTGAGAAATAAATATTAAACAAAATTATTTCTATCTACATTTTAGCACCTCACAATATTAAAGTGAGGTTTTGGTTATCCACATTCACAGGTTCAAAGCTGGAAAAAAAATGTATTAGTCAAATCTCCTCCATGTATTTCCACTGTTAGTATTTATAGAAGGGATTATGACTAGCATGAGCATATTCGTTATCTGGGCTGACATATATTTCAAAGAGCAATGTCCTAAATTTTATAGGAAAGCTAAACAGTGAAAAGCCTTCTAATTAAAAATGTACACTGTAGTTGCAAAGGAGCAAAGATGGTAGGTCCCTTAATCAAACCCTGGTTTTAACCTAAGTAAATATATTGAAAGTGTGGCTGTAAAGCTAAGCCACATAAGCCTTTCTTCTAAATCCGCCTGCAGGCATTAATGCTCAGATTTTAGATGGCATCCTTATTTGCTAAGTACAAAGATGGTTACAAAAGAGCTTTTCTCACTTTGAGGATAAAAGCTAAAGTATTCTTTAATTTTGGTTACCGCCCAGCTCATCTCAGCACCATAATAGTTATTTGGCTCAAAACCAAAAAGTAGCAATACAGTACTTACATGTCTGTGGATCAAAATTAGATGAAAAATTGCTGTTTCTCATCTCCAAAGCTATTTGCTGCACATTTTATAACCCTTAAGATGCCTTTTGTAATATGTGATAACAGAGCCAACTGCAGCATCTGCCTGGAAAGAGATTACTTTAATTATGGACTCAATGTCCTATTTTCTGCAAGTGATCCCCAGAGACAGGCTTCCTGCCGAAGGAGAGGTACAAGGATGCACATTAAAGCCTACGCATCAACCACGAAGAGGTGGATAAAGTGAGACAAGGACACCCATAAACCACCTTCATTTTCTTAGTCTGTAATGTGATGAGAGAGTCTATAGTGATAGGTTTTTAATTATTGTACCATCTGTTGTTATGGACTTTTGATGGTAAGGGCAAGATGAGCTTGTAAAACAGCAAAACCTTAGACACATCTACAGAGGAAACACTCAGTATATTTAAAAATATTTGGTATTGTTTAAATTACTCTCGATATGACTTTTTTTTTTTTTTACAAATAAGTAAAACTAAAAAATAAAAGAATAAAAATTTATTTAAACGTTCAGTAAACATGTTTTACTTTAAGGTTTTCCTCCCAAAAATGAAATGAAATATATATATGTATATATACACATACACACACATACATACATACTATATATATATGTACATATATATGTGTGTGTATGTATATATAATATATATAAATATATATATAAAGTATATATATATAAAAGTATGTGTGTGTGTGTGTATATATATATATATATATCAGTTACTTGCTATAATATTATTGGAAAGTGAAGCTAAGTGGTTTTCTTGTCTACTCCAGTTCTGGATAACACATCAAGTACCTCATTATTAAGAATTCATTTGCCATTCAGTGTAACAGAGCTGCTCATAATGAATTTCATTTAGAATCAATGTGGATGTCTTATGTATTTCCATGGAAATTCTTTATAATTTAACACTGATTTAGCATTATGAATGGACACTTAAAGCAAATTGCTACCTTGTTCTTATTAATTACAGAATCAGACTCCTTGATTAATAGTTTTTTAAAAGAATGAATGTTTTTCTTTTTAAAAGCATAGCACATATTCACATAGGGTATTTGGGATTTCATCTAATTTCTCAAAAAGTATAAGCATATTTTGCATTTTTGAAAGATGGAGGATTATTGGAAAGTAACCATGGGAATTAATTTTAAACTTCAAAAGAAGAATTTAAGGGATTTGGCATGGAATGAATTTAAGGGATTTGGCATGGAAAGAAGGAACAGAACAGTTTACCTTACAATCATCTTAGGTGAAAACATCAAGTCTTTTAAGTATCATACCAGCTATGGCATTGATTATTTTCTGGTATTAAAAGGAAATGCTATTACTATTTTTATAATTTTATAAATCAATTAAATTTATCTGAGGGAATTTTACATGGCACTATTTAACCCTAAGACATTAAAATGAAATATCTATTATTTTTAGACCTCCTTATTTATAATAAATGCCATGCTGGAGAAATTTTTTAAAGATATGTTGAAATGGATAGTTTTACAGAGATTTTTATATTGTATATTTTATAAATGAACAATTAAATCTATATTATTCATATGTCACCAGAACTTATCAATAGGAGCAAGGGTTTCATGTTGATTTCTATTTAAAGATCTTGGATATTAAGAATTAAAGAATATTGGTGGACTTAAGGAAAATAGAAATTTATTAAAAGAAACTAAGCGCGTAAGTAACTGCTCCAAGGCATCAGTGAAAGGATTTCTGATTTATGTTCTGATCAGTAATTTTTAATTCTGATCAGTGAAAATCATTTCTGATGTTTAAATATTATATTTTGCTTTTAAAATATTTCACTATTTGAAAAGCAAAATAAATATTTCATTCTATGAATCCCAGATTTGTTCTGCAATCAGATATCTCATACAAATATATAGTAAGGGAAGATTTCTAAATGCTCGTTTGGAGCATGAAGAGATGACCTCTCCAAAGACCAAAGGGAATCAGAGATTTCCCTTGAAGAGTATTTATTCTGTAATTTCAATTCCATATTGCACTTGGGTAACTCCCAATAGAGCTTTTATTTAAAAAGTTAAGTTGTTTAATCCAGGGGTTGTATTATATCTGGAATATATACTTACCCCCACTACCAGCTGTTTTAGACATTGTATCATTCTGAGTTTGTTTTTGGTTTTTTGGTTTTTGTAAAAGTGTTGAGTTTATTTATTTATTTATTTATTTTTACTTTTTCACATTTGGGTCAGAATGCAAAATGTCTTAGTTTAGACTTATAATTTAAAAGAATTACAGTAAATAAAAATATGCCATAAACAGACTTGGTTTTTAATATTTAAACTTGACAGTAAATAATAATTTTAAAACGAGTTTTAAAATAATTATACCTTCTGATTATGAAAGCAATGCTTATAAACTTAAAAATACAGCTAAGCAAATATTTATGTATGTGCAGATATGCACAGACACACTGGCACCTGCACATATGCGCATGTATATTTCTGCTATCCCAGAAATAAGAACAATATGTATTTTGGGGTGTATTTGTCTAGAAATATGTGTGTGTTGAGTTTTAGTTTTTATAAACTTTGGGTTCTATTACACATTTTATTCTCTAATCTAGCTTTTTTATTAAAAAAGCAAACAAAACTAACATTACATTGTGAATGGTTTCCCAATAAATATGTGTGTGTTCAATTTTAGTTTTTACCAATTTGGAGTTCTATTATACATTCTATTTTCTAATCTAGCTTAAGAAAACCCCTAACATTACATTATGAGTGTTTTCCCAATAAATATACATCTGCAACATCATCTGGCTCAAATTCTATCATGTGGATGTACTATAGTGTATTTAATCAGTCTCTTATTTCTGGACACTTTGCTTGTTTCCAATATTCACTATTGTACAGCTTTGTGAAGAACAACGTTGTAACTAACATCTTTTCACACTTTTAATTATGAAAATAGGTTATGTTAAGATTAACTATGAAGTCAACCTGATAAAATGAAAAGCTAAGACATATGCATAAAACCATATATTGTGTTTGTATTAAGGCCAGTATCAAAAAGACTAATAGTAATTAACGTTTTCACTTTTAACTGTAATAGTCTTACATAATAATGTTTCATAATTACTCGTAAGATAATGCCAGTTTCCTATCACTATTCTAAATCAAGAAAACTTTAATTAAGAAAACATTGTCTTTTATTTTGCAATATTTTCTGTTTCATTGTTGAATTTCAATAAGTATCTTTTAAATGTTTATTTTGTAAGGCACTCATTCAGTTGAAAAGCAATACATTCTGTCTCTTTTCCAAAGCTCCCTGGAATGCATATCCTTGCAACTAACTAGTATTAATAAGTAGTGAGTGAGCCTCTTAGTCTCATACTTAGGTTTTAAAAAAACCTTTCATTGGCTGGGAGTGGTTGCTCACGCCTGTAATGTCAGCACTTCGGGAGGCTGAGGTAGGCGAATCAGAAAGTCAGGAGTTTGAGACCATCCTGGCCAACATGGTGAAACCCAGTCTCTACTAAAAATAAAAAAAATTAGCTGGGTGTAGTGGTGGGCGCCTGTAGTCCCAGCTGCTCTGGAGGCTGAGGCAGGATACTTGCTTGAACCCAGAAGGCAGAGGTTGCAGTAAGCTGAGATCGCCCCACTGCACTCCACATTTCAGCCTGGGCGGCACCATCTCAAAATAAATAAATAAAATCTTTTGTTATTTTTAACTGTGTACTTTGAATATAAAATTCCCATTTTTTCTTTTATAAGGTAACATAAGAGAATGTAAGTTCGTGGAATCACTAATGTGATTTATAGGTGATTGTGCCTGCATATTGATCCTTTTTAAAAATGAGAATTGGCTTTATATTATGTAAATTCACTTTCTTTTTTTTCTTTTCTTTTTTTTTTTGAGATGGAGTCTCACTTTGCCACCCAGGCTGGAGTGCAGTGGTGTGATCTCAGCTCACTACAACCTCCGCCTTCCAGTTTCAAGCAGTTCTCCTGCCTCAGCCTCCCAAGGAGTTGGGACTACAGGCACGCACCACCACGCCTGGCTAGTTTTTGTATTTTTAGTAGAAATGGTATTTTGTCTTTTTGGCCAAGCTGGTCCCAAACTCCTGACTTCAGGTGATCTGCCTGCCTCAGCCTCCCAAAGTGCTAGGATTACAGACATAAGCCACCGTGCCTGGCAGTAAATTTACTTTCTAAATTCCTAATTACAGCAATGATGTAGACCTACAGTAAGCCTTTAAGATGGTCACAGGTGATGGCATGATTTTTCTACTTATTAGAACTCTTTTATTATATTGTTTTTGTCTGTCTTTTCTTCTAAGTAAAGACAAATTTTCTTCTAAGTAAAGTAAATTTTTAATATAAATATAACTAAGCTTTTCACAACTTCGACATCACAGGTTTCTGTACAAACACAAATGTAAGCATGATTAATATTAACAATTTTTACCATTTAGAAGAGCCTTTAAACTAAAGTCCTTTTCACCTGAGTAAAAGTCTTTTTCACCTCTATCTTTGCTTTTGCTAAATTAAAAGAAGAGCATTATCTCAAACAGAGAGGACCTGGCCACATATTTAGGTCCTTGTCCTCCTCTTTTGGGTATCTGCCTGAACTTGATCTCAGTTCATAGAGTTATAAGTCATCTCTAGGGAGTGAAATGCTAACTTGATGTGAATAAATTCTGGGAATCGTATACATGAGTAAGCAGAAGAGTAGAAAAGAGAATCAATATGTAGACAGACATAAACAAATATAAGCAAGGGGCCAGGTGTGGTGGCTCATGCCTGTAATCCCAATACTCTGGGAGGCAGAGGCAGGCAGACCACTTGAGGTCAGGAGTTCGAGACCAGTCTGGCCAATATGGTGAAACCCTGTTTCTACTAAAAACACAAAAATCAACCAGGTGTGGTAGTGCATGCCTGTAGTCCCAGCTACTTGGGAAACTGGGGCAGGAGAATCACTTGAACCTGGTAAATCAAATGTTGTAGTTAGCTGAGATTGCACCACTGTACTCCAGCCTGGGCATTGCAGTAAGACTCCGTCTCAAAAAAAAAAAAAAGAAAGAAATATAAGCAAGGAAAAATAATCTGAGCTGTTTAACAAAATGTTGGTCTATGAATTATCAGTTCTATTCTAAGAAGACTCAAGGAGCAATTATGGGAAGTATCTTCAAGAGATCAGTGTTGTTATTGCTTACATGATCCCCAAGTTTGGAGAAGCCTCTCAAGGGCTACTGAAAGGAGAATAGAGAATGTTGGTCTTACAGGTCCCTGGAATTATGGTTGCAATGTTAGATAAAATTATTTTCGTGTAGAACCTATGTTATATCAATCCTGAAGGAAGGCCTTAGTAGAGAGAGAGAGAGAGAGAGAGAGAGAGAGAGAGAGTGTGTGTGTGTGTGTGTGTGTGTGTGTGTGTGTGTCTGTCTGTCTGTCTGTCTAGAGAAAGATGGCTCTGGATCACCACTATAAATCTCATTGTTTTCTTTGGGAGATATTGCGTGCATGTTGATTTTTTTATATTTTTTGAGAATTAAAAGATTATTAACATTAAATTTTTTTTAATGTAATAAAACTTATCTTTTTTTTTGATATGGAGTCTCACTCTGTTTCCCAGGCTGGAATGCAGTGGTGCGATCTTGGCTCACTGCAGCCTCCACCTCCCTGGGTTCAAGGGATTCTCCTGCTCTAGTCCTGGGTAGCTGAGATTACAGGTGGGTACCAGTATGCCCAGCCAGTTTTTGTATGTTTAGTAGAGATGGGGTTTCACCATGTTGGCCAGGCTGGACTTGAACTCCTGATCACAAATGATCCTCCCACCTGGACCTCCTGCAGTGCTTGGATTATAGGTGTGAGCCATGGCACCCAGCCAATGAAACCTATCTTGAAAGGTATATTTCTCTTTTACTAATTTGACATTAAGAAAATGACAATAAAGCTCTAGAGCAATCAGAAGTGCCTTTCTTTTTCTATTTTTGAGGACTTGACATACAGTAATTTAACTTGCTAGATATTATACGTGATTGAACTTAAAAAATAAGTGTTACTAATGACAGATGTAATCAGAATTTAAGTATCAAAAACCCTTGAAATACATTTTTGTTGGTTCACATCCACACAGAGCTTTTCAGTACAGCAATGCTGGGAATGGACACAGTCTTGGACAATTCATGTCTATAAGAAACGCTGCATTCTTACAGAGATTTTCAGAGTAACATACCTCAGTGTGTCAATTTTAAAAAGTCTTTGGGGGATAGGCATTTTTCTTAAAAAGGGACTACCAAAACTGTTATTACAGCACTTTAGCACACCTCTGCCAGATCACAAGAATTACTTTCCAGAGCTCATAATGCTAATCTGCAAGTAGAAGTTCTATTTTTAAGTATAAAATTGTCAAAATGTCCAATAACAGTATTTGACTGAGAAGTATGAATCACTGGCAAATCAAGTGTTGAAATTAATAAAATTACAGGAAATATAATGATACTCATCTTTTTAAGCTTTCATAGGTGATTTACTTTTTGTTTGATGCATTGTCACACTTATGACTTTAAGTCTGAGAAAGATTACATCTTAAAGATGTCTGCCCAGCTACTTGTCTTAGAAACCTCATCAATGAGCAAAGATTTATTTTATTTGCCTGGATAGAGTAAAACTTTACAAAAGTTTAAATAATGTGTGTAAAGCCTTACAAGTTTAAATATTAAACAGCATGGCTGGGCTCAATGACTCACTCCTGTAATCCCAGCACTTTGCGGGGCCAAGCTGGGTGGATCACAAGGTCAAGAGATTGAGACCATCCTGGCCAACATGGTGAAAACCCATCTCTACTAAATACAAAATTAGCTGGGCATGGTGGTGCACCTCTGTAGTCCCAGCTACTCAGGAGGCTGAGCCAGGAGAATCCCTTGAACCCAGGAGATGGAGGTTGCAGTGAGCCAAGATTGTGCCACAGCACTCGCCTGGTAACAGAGCAAGACTGTGTCTCAAAATATATGTGTGTGTGTGTGTGTGTGTGTGTGTGTGTGTGTGTGTATAAAACCGCATATGATCATATGGCTGATGGCTGAAATTCTCAAATGTTTAAAGACGGAAAAAATTTCCATAGCAAAATTGACTCAAGAAACAGCTCTCTAATAGCTTATTATAATATTTGCCTGCACTTCTACAAATTCAATCACTTTCACAAACAAATATTTTCAGTGTATGAAGTTGCTTGAATGACAGTTGGACAGCTGAAAGCTGACAATAGAAAATCATACAGCAATGATTCCAACATATTTCTGTATTATCTTAAAATTGCCCATGTTTTTTTCTGTACCTTCTTCCATCCCTAATTGACTTCGCAATTGTCTCTTTCTCTGGACAAAGATGCATAAATTAGCTTGGATAATACTATCTTTTTAGAAACATTACTAAATAGATGTATTGACAAGAGCAAAATTTTCTTGGCCTGGCATAATTTCAAGTTCTAATGGTAGCTAGAAAGACCTAAACTCTTACTTTAAACATGAGGAAACTGAGGCCCAGAGAGGGGTGAGCTGTATGTCACAGAGCTACATGGTGACAGCCTGAAGTAGAACCCAAGGTTTCTACTTCCCTGTTAATCACACCATGATGCACCTTCACTCTCCTGGGCCCTCAGAGGGCATTGCAGGCTGAGCTCCACCCTTCTGCTCTCCATCTGTTCTATCGTATATTAATAATGTGGCCAAGGCAGCGAAGCATAGCAGTTATACACCACAACACTGATCCTTGATTACTGATGAAGATGGGGATGTTTCATTTGGATTTATTGATATATATGAACTGTGACTTTCTATTCTTGGCTTTCTGGAACAGGCTTACTTTCCAATAAAGGCATTTTTTAAGTGTATAGCACTAAATAGAATTCAGTCTTTATTCATAAATCAGAATAAACTTCTAAATTGGAACGAATCTGTCAGGTGATCCATCTTTCATCTTTCATTTTGTTTAAGCATATGTGACTCTCTAAAGGTCTTCTCTCTGTTACCATCCACTCTGCTAGGCTCTTTGCCTCATTCTTCCAATTTAATCTTTATAACAGTCTTATGAAATAAGCAGTGTTATTATCCCCATTTTGCAGATGAGAAATCAGAGGCTTGGAACATTTAAATAGTTATCTTCTGACACAGTTTATAGAGTAGTAAGTGCAGGATTGCAGCCCAGGCTTATCCTGAACCAATTCAGGCCCTTAGTGAATGCTCTTCCTATGACCACACAAAGTTGATAACTACTACATGTAAAAGTAGAGAAAGGAAATGTGAAAATAAAAGAAACTCTCGTAAAAATACTGTCATCTGGGGTCCACATAAATGGAAATGGTTAATAAATTGATTAATATGTATTGATTGGAGGAAAACTTAATTATATAATTATGTAATCCATATATAATTATATAATCAATATATAGTCAATATATAATTATATAATCAATATAGAATCAATTTTTGATTATATAATTATATAATCAATTATTAATATGATTGATTTTGGGGAAACCTCTGGGGGAAAAAGAAGAGAAAAATTTTAAATAAGAGAAGATATGGTCTTGTGATTCATTTATGGAGTCAAAATGGCATGTTACACTAGAACAGTAGAGAAAAAAAGATAAAAATACAGAGAAAAATCTTCAAGCTTTTCTCCTTTTCTTGTAGATCTTCCTGATACAGTATTACTTGTACTCCCATGTTTAAGATTTTCTTGCTATGCTTATGGCATAATATTCAGTTTTCTGGATTCATCTGGAAATTTTCCTTATGTAGAAAATTCAATTGTTCAGTTATGCCCAAATAACAGAACATTATTGTACATACATATATATGCATGTACAAAAATTATAAATATTAAAAACTTATAAAATTCTTCCCTTAAGTATAAGACAAAAGTAGTCAGATTGACTCATTAAAGTTCTGATGTGATTGGCTTCTCTGCCTCAGCTTCTCCATCTGAAGATAAAGTTACTTTTATTTAGTATTTTCCTAATTTATTTCAAAGAAAAGCTTATGAAGCATTGCTTAAGTATATTTCACCTTGATACTCCTGGGTGTTAGGAACTGTAAGGACACAAAGCACTGTCACTTGGCTGTAAGTTTTCTCATTTCCCATGCAGTGTTACTGAGAAACTTCAAATTGACAAGGATGTGGGTGTTACCACATAATGGAAGTGGGAGAGAGACTAGCCAGGGGATCATAAAAGACAATTGGCCATGTATTAATATGTAGAAAGAAAAAGGGTTTCCAGTGACCTTCCAGGGAAATAAGTGTAGCATCTACATTAACATCCTCATCATTGACCTAAAAGAGGGCGAAAGGGCAAATTAAGTTCTCAGATGATACTAAACAGAGAGATGTTTGTGGCAAAATAAGAATGAAGAATAAGACAAAATTCAAAAGGCATCTGGAGATTATTAGAGACAGGAAATAAGTAGGAAAAAGTTAAGCTTAAACATAAGCAATTTTAAATACTGTTATTAGATAAGCTGTAATTAGAATGCAGTAATGACAAAAGAGGTCTAAGGTAATATTACATAGAAAATTAGATAGAAGCTTGAAATGGAATATAGTTAAAATGCTACTGTATTTAGTTTTCTTGTATACAGATCCTGCATAAAGGATTAGATAAACACTGCTGATCAGAGCTCATTTGGAGTTAGTTGATTACAGATTAATTCAGGGAAGACTTAAATCTAAAGCAAAGTAGTTAGAAAAAGAAAAGATTGGCCTTTGTCATATATGTGCAAATATGCTACAGCCCAGGGAAATCCAGTGCTATCCAGCTGTACTGCAATAGAAGACCCCCTTTCCTCAAAACACCTCCCTTACCTGTCTGAAAAAGTGCACGAGGTTCTTTAGAGCCACCACTTTCATTTAGGTTGCTATTCCAACATTTCCATTCAATTGCCCTTGGATCACCTGGGAAGAATAACTCTGGAAATGAATTTGTTTGAGAAACTTCAGCAGCAATATGGCAGAAAGCAGGATTCTGAGTTAAGCGGGCAGGACAGCCCAATGTGTGACATGGACTCTGTGCACAAGGTCAGAAGGGCAAGATGGGGCCAGATAGTTAAATCCTGAGCAGCTTTAGGGACTCAATTTCTGAGGGTCTGGGGAGAAAGGATGCTTAGGGGAGTACTGACTAGAAGGTAACTGATTGCAAAAAAGTCACCTAGGTTAGTGAAAGTCGCCTAGAGGGAGTGAAAGTGAAAGTCACCTGAAAGGGGTGAAAGCAAAAGTCATTTCTGTTAGTAAAAGTCACCTGAAAGCAAATGTTTTCTCGTCCACATAAGAAAACAAAGTGACTGTGGCCACCATTATCTATTTTTTACAGATCCTACCGAGGCAAAAAGGCAAAGCCATTTGAATAACTAGTGTCATTCTCACCAGATTATTCTTTACAGAAATGCTATTAGCTTATCCAAGGGCTTTATGCCAATACCATTATATCGTTCACTGGATAGATTCATAATTTGGGCTCTGAAAAAAGTTGCATTGAATATAATACCTGACATGTATTTACTTCTGGATGAAAGGAAGTTTTGGGGGTCGATTTTAAAAATCAGTTTTGGTTTATGTCTGCCAAGGGAAATCCATAAGGAATTAATTCTGCTCAATGAATTTTTACCATTATGAAATTGTTTTAACACCAAACATAGCCTGTTTCTCATATTGTACCAGAAGCATGTATTTACAATTTGGTACATATGTAGTTTGAGCTTCTTAGCATAACTTATGGTGAATTAATGACTTGTTATTTATTGCTCAGCCACTCTGCAGAAGTGATTTATAGGCCTGTGCTATGCACTGGTGGTTACTTTGCACTCTCTGTGCAGGCTATCTCATCAATATCATTAAATGAATTCATAGTGACACAGCTCTGCAACTGTAGTTTTTGATATGAGGGATAACTGAACATAAATCAGGACTTATGTTTAATTCATAAGATGCTCCAATCTCTCATGTGGGTGTGAGTTAGGTTAGAGATGTCACAAATGTGTTTTACAGTACCTCTTGTGATTAAACCCAGGCCCTTCCACATGACTTTATGCACCAGGTGAAAATAATAGGTTGCTCTACACTATCCCATTTTTCAGATACAGTCAATTTATTTTTATTTGGGCAGATTGGATTCTATTGTTGCCCCACAAGCAGGATATATTTTAGAAAGTAACACTGAGAGAGGCATAATGAACAAACAGCTACTTCATTTGTAATTTTTGTATATGTTTGACTAGTTAAATATGAATCAATAATTTATTTTTTAAAATACCTTTTGCGTAAGATTTTAAAAAAATGAATAACTGAACACTAATGCCAAATCAAAATAGTTTTTATTTTAAGCCTTAACATTTCTTTTCAGTAGTACCTTTCAGAGTGCTTAAGTAACTACAGGAGAATGGACCTGGTTATCTTTCCCTGTTAGTCCAATCCAAGAAAAAAAACATAGTACAGCTTCCTATGCAGCAAGGAAAGTCAGTTCCATTCTTGTTTGGAAGCAAACAACTATACAGAAAAAGAGAAATCAAGATATATTTATATGCTAATTTCTTTTAAAAGGGAGTAAGAGTTAATTCTCCTAGTGTCGGGAGAATTTTTTTTGGCATTGTTATTATCATTGCTACAATGACCAGTATTTATTCTTTGAACACACACCGTGCACATGTACTATAATCCATGCAGGAGAGGCGAGGTTGATTTTTTTTTTTCCTGGAGGGAAGGGTAATCTGCCTCCAGCAGTGCTGCAACCGTGAGCACTAAGATAATAGCGAGATTGCCAGGTTGGCGCGCCTTGTCGCTGGCCCGCTGTGTAGTCCTGTGATTGGTTCTGCTGACTGTCATGAAGAAAGAATGTGACATGTTTCTGCCAAAGAAAATAATTCCAACGTATGCAAGAAACTGACACAAATGTCTTCTCCTCCTTCCTCTGGTTCCAGTTGATTAGACCTAGCTTTAGGTCATGATGATTGTTAAGACCTAGTTATTTGGGACTTGCACTGAAAAGAAGATGGATGACCTACTCCTTTCAAGGCCTGAGTGACAAAAGGATGAGAGGAAATGACATTACTTAGAAGCTTAATAAGTAATTGATTTCATAACGCTTAGAGCAAGGGGCAGAGTAAATGCACACATGAGAGCAGAGGACACCCCAAGCATGTCAGCAGAAGGGAAAGAAAGTAAATGTGGAAGTATTAGGGAGTAGGGTGCCTTGGAGGAGGAAAATTACTATAGAAGGGCAGTGGTAACAGCAAGAGAATTGAAGTAGTTCCTTTGGTCTGAATTGTGAGATTAATTAAAAGTAGAGAATTTCTGTAAACAATATCAGCCGGGAAATCTACTTTCTGGAATTTGTATAATTTAGGAATAGGTTCCACTGCACACAAGAGAAAACCTGAGTTTTAGTGGCTTAAGAAATGAGTTGATTTTTGTTCACCCAAGAAGTCATAAAAGTCACACACCCCCTGTTATGTGTGTCTCTGATGCTCATGGTTACAGCACGGATCCTCTTTTAGCTAATTGTTTCAGAATTTTCCTCTGTATCTCTAAATAATGTGCTTATTTTGCCAATTCTTGTTTTTTTCTAGTTTAGACATTGTCTATTAACTTTCCACAACAGACAATTCCGTTGTCATTTTATAATTGTAGTTGGACCCATGTTAATGGTCTACAATGCTGATTATGTAAATACTATTCACAGCCCAGCTAGGTCATATACTGCATTGTAATTTCTTTTCCTTTCCAAACCCAAGTTTTTTATTTTCCTAGAATTAATAATTGTCTTGCTTTTCACTTGCTTTTTTTTCTAAGCATTTATACCTCCCTAACTGTATAAACCTTCTCTCAACATATTAAAACCCACTACAGTTTCCATCAGTTTAAACTTCTTGAATAAATCTCGCCTGGAGGTTCCTGGGCTGGCCACTCTCTAGGTCTGTAGCACAGGCAGTGTACCCTGGGGTTTCCCTCTCTCTCTTCCCCTGCTTTGGACCCCAGTTTCCTTTGTTTTACATCTTTCTTTTTATTTCTATCCTACTCCTGCACCCTCATCCCCACTTTCGTTATCACTGTTGTTATTTGGAGAAAATCCTCCAGTACCTTCCTGAGTCGACAGAAACATTTTTTGAGACTTTGTCGGTCTGAATGTGTTTTAGTTCTACCCTCTAGAATGATAGGTTGATTGTGTATAGAACTTTAAGTTGGAAACATGTCTCTCAGAATTGGAAGGCAGTGCCTTCTACCTTCCAGTGTGGCATGAGAAGACCAAGGCTGTTCTCATTCTTGACCCTTTCTAGGGAAGAGACACTTGTTCTTTACACATGCTTGGGGTGTTCCCTTTGCTCTCAGAAACCTGGAATTTCTTGATGATGTACATTTTATGATTCTGTTTTTATTCATTGTGCTGGAGACTTAGTGGGCCTTTCTATCTGCAAACGCGTGTTTTTGAGGACCAGGAAATTTTATTGCTTTATGTCATTGAGGATTTACTCTGTTTCTGTTTCAATTTCTCTTTTCCTGGAATGCCTCCATCATAACATTAAACATTCTGGACAGATCCTCCAATTTTCTTTTTTTTCTCCTATTTCTATCTCTTTTTTACTGTACTTTCTGAGTAATTTCCTCAGCTATATTTTCCAAATCTTTTATTGGTCTTTCAGGTCTGCTATAATATTTCAAATTTCCAAGAGATTTTTTCCTTGTGAATATTTCTATTTTTATAGAAAGATTTTAACCTCTATAAAATATTTTTTTCTTTGTATCATGGTATATTCTCTATTTTCTTTACATTGTATTTTTTTTCCTTGCTGTTTGTATTTATCTCTTTCATAATACAGATTTCTCTAAAAAGTCTAGTGATTCTTGGCCTGGAAGTTCTGTGGTAGGCAGTGCAGGAGTTGAAGACAGGTTTTTGATGATAATCTTTATTGTAGGTTGATCTGACTTGGCTGATTCCCTGGAGAGTCTCATATCTTAGTATCTTTAGATTTTTCTCTTAGGCTAGAATCTTTAAAACAGACTTTCCAATCTCATGAAGGAGGGTTTATACTTAATTTCCAGCCTTATGAAATCCAAAAGAAGGAAGAAAGCTGGGGATCTCATTCACATGTAAACTGTTACTTATCTCTGTTTTCAGAGGAGTGTCCCACCCTCAGTTGTTCCTGGTGTCTCTGGAGAATAAACCTCCAGTCTTCTGCTGGTGGGATGAGGGCCTGTTATGGGGCTGCATAGAATTGCAGAGAGGAGCTCTTTGGTTCAACTGGATAAAGAAGATGTGGTACATATACCCCAGGAAATTCTATGTAGCCATAAAAAAGAATGAAATCATGCCTTTTGCAGCAACATGGCTGCAACTGGAGACCTTTATTCTAAGCAAACTAATGCAGAACAGAAAACTAAACACCCACATGTTCTCACTGATTAGTGGGAACTAAATACTGAATCCACATGGGCCCAAAGATGGGAGCAATAGTCACTGGGGGTTGCTTGAGCAGGGAGGGTAAAAGGGAGGCTGCATTGGCAGGCTACCTATCAGGGACTGTGCTCACTACCTTGGTGATGGGATCATTGGTACACCAAGCCTCGGTGATATGCAGTTTACCCATGTAACAAACCTGCACATGTATACCCTTAACCTAAACTAAAAGTTGAAAAATAAAATAGCAACAAAAAGCTTCATAAACAGATTTTCAACAGTCTCTTTTTTCAGTCTCATGTCCATCCAAACTTCAAAAAGTATCCAGTGTCACTAATGTCTGAGTCTCTTTCCACTGACCTCACTGCTGGCTTAGGATTCAGTGTTTTGGTGGGTGCTAGGTTAGTTGTAACTCATCTATTGGCTTTCCAGTTTCTCACAGTTTGATACTGTTGTCGTCTCTCTTGTCTTCTTGGCTCTTCCGGTGTATGCTTTTGAAAAACTCTTTACTGTATTCTAGCGAGGTTCCAGGAAGAAACAGAAACTAATGTTGCATTCAGTCCACCATTTTTAAAACCTGGCACATTCTCAGTTGCCATTTAAAACTCAGCTCGGGTACCTCCTCTCAGTCTCCCCATTCAGATTAGGATCTTCCTGCGCAGCCGTTGCACTTACCGCATTCCATTGTAATTGTCATTTCTTGTGTCTTTCTACGTTAGTCTGTAAAGTCATTGACTTGAAGGGGTATATTATTCCTCTTCCTAGTTCCAGTGCCTGCCTGGAGGCTGTAACACTAGATGTCAGGAAGAACTTGTTGAATGATTAAGTGTGGATATTAGGATAGGAAGGAAGAGGCTCTTTTCCTGGCTTAATCTATCTTGAAAGGATTATACTGACTCTAATGGATTTAGTTGCAGTAGTACTTGATTTTTAAGACCAAGTAGAAGATAAATTGATTTTTTAAAAACAAGATAATAATTCACTTTTCAGATTCTCTTGATGGTTACTCAAGTCACTGTTTTTCTTTTTTAAAATATGGGAGAGATAAATCTTATTTTTCCATAAGAAAGTGCTTATGGCTGGGCGTGGTGGCTCACACCTATAATCCCAGCACTTTGGGAGGGCGAGGTGTGCGGATCACTTGAGGCCAAGAGTTCAAGACCAGCCTGCCCAACATGGTGAAACCCCACCTCTACTAAAAATACAAAAATTATCCAGGCATGGTGGCAGGGACCTGTAATCCTAGCTGCTCGGGAGGCTGATACAGGAGAATTGCTTGAACCTGGGAGGCGGAGGTTGCAATGAGCCAAAATGGCACCATTGTACTCCAGCCTGGGTGACAGAGTGAGACTCTGTCTCAAAAAAAGAAAAATAAAATTGCTTACAGGGAGTTCCATTCCCCCTCAATACCAAGGATAATGATTATTTTCACAACTGGACTAAGCTGAAGTCCCTCTGCCCAATAATTATAAATAGATATAACAGTCATTTGGTGTATACCTCAGATGTTAGTGAAATGTTTGGCTCTTTTTCTCTTCTTGAATACATATTGTAGTATTATGTCCTTGTCACCTGAAAAATTAAGCATGACTTTTTTAGATTTCTCTAAAAATGCATTCTGTATTTTCCTTACAACATGTAGAGCATATTTTCCAAGATGTATAAAAATTCCTTGCACTTATAAAACCTTGATTTCTCCTTACTTAGCAACTCAAAATTCATGTTTTCTTCCACATATTTTGTCTTTTGAGTGAAAAAAATTCCATGGGCCATGGTGAGTCATTGCTCCTCCCCCATGGAACAGCTGTTAAGAAAGCCCTTGGAATGGCATTCATTGTCCTCTCTAGCCCCTCCTTGTTATCTAGCATTCTTCTAGACTCCTCTGTGTTTGTATTCTGCATGTCCCTTAAGTAAAAGCCAATCATTTGGGCTTATACTTCATTTTAAAATTGACTAAAGGACTAATTATAGCACATTTTGGTAAGTTAAAAGAGCCTGTGATGCAGCAAAATGTGAACAATTTTCCACATCTTTAAGATTCAGTGAGCACCAGGCCAAGGCTGAGAGAAGAATCTTCAGATTACAATCCAGTTAGAAGGAAATTGGTGGGAGGATTCAGGAGGATTTGGGAGGGGGTGGACCTGCTCATGTCTCTGACATACACTTTGATATATTTTTATAAATATTTAGACCAGAGGACTAGAACATTGAAAATAGAGTTCAAATTTTAATGACAATGTCATAAATCTGAAAGTTGGCATCACATGTAATTGTCAGTTATATGATTTTATGCATGGATGTGCCACACGTAAGAACTCATTTGACATGCACGATCATATATCTAGAGTTGGTTAGAAAGGGTTTTGGGAAATTAGATTTTAATTCTCTACATCTATTGAGTCTTTTACTGTTTACAAAGCACTTTCACATCTGTTGCCTTATTTGATACTCATAGTAGCAACCTGTAAGATAGGCAAGCCAGATATCATTCCCATTTCACAGATGAAGAATCTGGTGCTTAGATAGGTTATACTCTTTACCCAAGTTTACTCAGCCAGATTGTTAGTGGCAAAACCACGAGCAGAATCTAGTTTTCTTTTGAACTGCTTCTTGACACTGAGTTTTTTTTTTTCCCCACTCAACCTGAAGGAATGTATATTACATACCTGATTATATATAATGCATATGTAATAGATATTAGACACCTGATTAAGTATTAAATTATTTTGTGGAAGGCAAGTCCCTGCTAGACCTCCTGATGAGCAACACTTGCAAGTTATTCATCCATGATAATTTGTTTACTTCCTCACATTGAAGCTATGTTGGCTGGATGTGATACTTAGCAAAAGAAAAATGGATAGAAAATACATCACAAAAAGCTACTCTTCCCTGAATAACATGGGCAAGCTGTTTTCTAACCGATTTTTGCAACTAATATTTAAGATTAAGGAGTTTGATTTGTTACAAGAAGTAACCTATTACTATTTTCTACGTTATTTCTTAGTGATAACATGCATTAGTTTATTAGATCTGTCCAAAAGATCTTGTTTCTTATTCCTTATAAATAATTCGTGGATACTCAGACACTGCAGAATCAGATTTGGTGTTACTACGCATTATTTATGACCATATTTCTTTAAACGTATTCTAACCTGGAAGCTGTGTGTAGATTTTACATTTACATAGCTAATATATGCATTGTCGCTGCCACACAGTAAGAAATGCTTACCTGACAGGCTGTGACCTGCATAGTATAACAGGCATTATTCCTAATTTGTCAGATATTCAGAGCATAAATGATGGGTTTCTTTTCATACCATCATTTAGTGCCATTCTACTTGAAATAGAAAAAAATTCCAGCAACTTCAGACAAAATTTAGGATTTCTCCTCATTAATATTTTGGCTTTGTTATCAATCATGTAGGTAAGTTAGACATAATTTAGAATAATTATTATATGTACTTGAAATAACCTTACTCTTAACCCCAAACTTAATCAACTTCTGTAAAAATTTTTTTTAATTTTTTTTTCAGGCCCATACTGGCTGAAAAATTTTCAATAAACAAATAAAAGATACATATATAAAGATATGAATAATTTTAAAATATTGCAATGGCAGGACATTTTTTCCCTCCACAAGATGAGGAAATGAATGGATGTGATAAAGACTCTGTCTCTCTGAGCAGTACCGATAGTGAAGCTAATTACATAATGGAGATTTTCTTTCCAATGATGTGTCATTCGAAGATCTTAAACACAGAATTCAAAGATTCTCAGTGGTTTTTATGGCCTTGAGATATTTTTAGGTGCATTTTCCACCCTTTATAAAAATTCCCACCTTTAACAATATTTAGTGAACCCCAATTTCTAAAGCATTTCCTGTAACTGCATCTGTTGCTAGGAGAGGAGCAGAAGAAAAATGACAGGCTCCTAAGATGTATAACCTTGCCAGTTGCTGTTATCCTGGAAATGTAGTAGTCAAGGTTGTCATCAAGTCTGATAATGATCTTCACCCATTATAATTTGCAGGAGTGCCTGAAAAACTGTATAAGTCTCTAAGTTCCTTCTACCCTTGGAAGCTAACTTCAATCTCTAAGCAATCTGATAACAAGATTTACTGGATATTTATCCCCCATAGAGTATAGCACAAAGTCTTACTTAGAAACTGCCAGAGTATTTATTGAATGAACCATTGGAGCACTAGGCAGTCATGGAATTAGTGTCATAATTTGCAATTATCATGACTCCAGCCAGGTGTCTTTTATTGAATACTGTGCTAATTGTCCAATCTCTGTCCTCTTAAAGTTTATTACATAAGGAAAGAATGCTGAGTGTATTAAAGACATCTAGCATATGAAGAAGCATTAAGTGAAGTCAATGAATTAAGAGTTAAAATATACTTAAAATCACTAGATATATAAAGGTGTTTTAATCATCATCACTGTGAGTACATCAGTGTGAACAAAAGATTAATGTCGTTACTGAAATGGCAGGTTAAAAAGCAGCAATTGTCAATGCATTTATAAAGTTTGAGTAGTAATAAAGATGGAGCTTTTTGGTGTTGTAGTCATTAAGCTGGACGAGGTTTTAGGGAAAAAAAAAGTGAGCTTATTCTTGGCCCACAAAACAGACTCAACACTCTGGTTTTCATGTATCTATTTGTGAGTGATTCTATTTTGACCCAAATGTAAATTCACTTTGAAATAGGGCCTGGGAATGTTCATCCTACCTACTGATTGAAGAAATGAAAATAACGTTGCAGTATTATATTATTTTGTGAAACAAATGCTGTTGATTTACTTCATGTTAAAAAGTTGCCCACATTCTTAAATCAGTTTTATATTATGATGGTGGTTACTTAGGAGGTTTTGTTTTTGTTTTAGCCAGTAATACAAGCACTGCAGGAATTTTTATATCTACATTTTATGTGAAAGGTATCCTTTTTAAATCCCTTCTTGGATGTTTTAGATGTAGTTATATACCTATCCCTAAAGCCAATCTGTGCCTTTAAATGAAGCCCGCACTCTGATTTCATAAGGAGACTTATGATTATATTAGCACTTACTTAGAAGTCTAGTTTATTTTCTTAGGGATTTAATGCACAGTGCTAATATTATCTTTTGCTACTAAACAAGATGCTTCTCAGAATTTCACATTTGGGTATCTTGAATTTGTGTGACTTCCACAGCACTTTTATAATTAAACTAATTTAAATTCTAGTGACTCTTGGTCTACGAGTAAATCTAATATATAAAAACCCAAGTTCACCAAAAAAAGGCCAATTAGAACATTGTGATTTGTTTTACAGTAATAATCCTATTAACTGGCAACCTTCCCATGTGTGCTTAATATTTGAATGCCATAATACACCTTTTCAGGAGCGTATGTATTATATCCCATGAAGCAAATATCAATTGATTTTGATTTATTTGGTCATGTCTTAATTCTACTTTGGCATTGAAAATGATAAATTTTAGCACTTGATCATTTTTCTTCCTCCCTCTAAAAAGTGTTTCAAGACACTGTGACTAAATTTTGAGTGCTGTAAGATTGTTCCTTTATTTTCTCCTGAATTTGTGAAACTTACTGATCTTTCATGTTGCTCTTACTTTCGTTTTCTTATTTTCATGTACAAACAGCTTTCTGACCAGAAGAGACCGAGATTGTATTCATTTTGTTTCTCATTCATTCAGTAATTCAAGAAATACATACTGACTCTTAACTATGTGCCACGAACTATGCCAAGCCCCAGAAATATGTACCAGTGCATTAATAAACAAATAGAAGTGATCCCTGCCCTCACAGAACATATATTACTACTACTACTGCTAGTACTATTAATTGCTATTATATTAAATCATAATTATTATTGTGGCTAACAAATACTGAGAACTTACTCTATGCTAGGACAAGTGTTTTGTGAGGATAAATTCTTTAAACCTTCACCATTGCCCTGTGACGTGGATACTATCCGTAGTGGAGCACAGAAAGGTTAAGTCACTTATTTATGTGCTTTGCCTCAGTAAGTACTGAAATCAGTTTCAGACTCAGATTCCAGGGCCTGTGCTCTTCACCACCCTGCTATACACAAATCGAATGCTTCATTATAACTGTGGCAAATGCCATGAAGGAAGAGTCAAAGTTACAGTGAGCAGCTATAATAAGAAATTTGATTTAGTTTGGGAATTTAGTTTGGGAAAGGCCTCTGTGAGGAAGACATTTAAGATGAGAACACATCTTGGGTTGACTAAGGGATGATTAGGAATTGTCCAGCAAAGAGAATTCCCGCAAATGTAATTGGGCAGCACATGCAAATGTTCTGAGATAGGAGATGGTTAGATTAGAGGAACTGAATGTATGCACTGGGCTGTGAGTGTAAGAGGTGACAAAGGAATACTGATTAGAAAGTACCATGGACTGCAGAAGCACTGCTCTCTTCCCACAGGGGCACAATTTTTTGAGCAGGATAACTGCTATGGTTCTAATTATAGTAGCATTCTGTATAACTAGACCTAGTCATATAAAAATGCAGACTAATGGTAGGTAATGTATTATTTGAGACCATCTGTGTCATAGCTGCGTGATTTCCTGTATGTTTCAAACTCAAGATTGAAGAGACCTGGAAGTACAAAGTATTTTAATCTCTAAATTAGTTACTTAATATAGATAATTTTGGCACTGTTTCAATTCGGTATTACTAGTAAGGTTGTAATTCCATGGATATTCTTATTGCAAATTGCAACTTCGTTACTGGGTGTGGCCCTCATAACAACCCACAGCATGTGAGAAGCAGGAAGAAAAGAGGGGGTAGGTCTGAAACCAGTTCTTGAGAAACCGATGCTACATAAGAGAATGGCTACAGGCCCTGAGCAAGACCAAGGGACACTGATACTTGTGTTTCCCTTGCTTGGAGCCCAGTGACAGAAAATTTTGGTAGCCAACACAGAAGTAGGAGGAAGGCTGGTTTGGAGCTAAAGCTCTAGCTGTGGGTGGCCATGGTGTAAACTTGAGAACACAAAACATTTGTTCATTGCTTTATGTCCAGTACCTAAACTAGGGCCTGGCATTATAACCTACATCTAAGGAAGTATGCACCTAGATAGAAGCCCTAAGCACTGAGATAGCATGGAAGTGGGGAAAGGAATGCCCTAGAGATGTCCTTGTGGGAAAAGGGTCCTGGGTCTGCCTGGCAGAGGAGATTTATAGAAAACACCATGGGTGCTCAGGAATGACGAATGGTCCCTAAGATCCTATATCTGAGAAGTCAGGTAAATTCTAAATCTTCCTGGGTAACAGACCAACCCACTGTATTCTCCTTCCTGCCTTTATAACTGGCTTAGCTTCACCTTTTGAGTGACAGGAATGATTATGTGCCAACCATATATTCATGGGGCTTAGCTCGTTGATTCTTCCCAACAATAACAGATAGGGCTCATTATTGCCTGTGTTTTACAGATGAATAAATGGAGGCTTGGAGACATCAGTTAATTTGCCCAAGATCTTAATACTAGGGAGTGTTATAGCTAAGATTTGAACCTAGATTTGACAGCAGAGCTCATGTTCTTAATCACAATACCTTTCTTCTTCTTAAAATACATCTTTGCCTTCAAGTTGCTCTCAGAAGACTGTAGCTAGTAAAGGTTCACAGTGAGGTATATTCAATAACAGAATTGCTCTAGAATGTATTCTGCAAAGACAGTGAGTATTGCTGTCCAGTGCTGGGCACTCAGAGATGTCTTCACATGGAACTAACACCTAAGAGTGCGGAGCTGGGAAAGCCTGAAGAAGCAAAATGATGGCTGACCAAGGGCACAAATCACATTGCATGTAGAATCCACATACAAAGATTTTAATCTGTGACTTATTACCATAATTAATGATTTGTTGTTTTCTCTCAAATGAAAATGAGTTTGTCAGATGTAGTAACTGGGAAAGCTAATTATACGTAGCTGCACAGGGCCAGCCCCAGGCAAAATTGAATGTCTTTTGGCTTTGATTTGTTACCTCCTTTCTTGGCAGCATTTCCTTCCCTTCACAATTCCTTTATATACACCACATGCCCCAGATTTTCATGCTGCCCTTATCTCTCCTTCCAGAAGAAAATTGATGTAATAAATGAGTTCATAATAGGGTTGGTTGGTAATTTAATAAATTACACTGCCTGAAAATTTTTGTATTTGCAAAAGGGATCTCACCAACTCTGATATGGTCCCTTGGATTGGATAGTGGAAGGATAAAGGAGGTTATCAGAAAAACAACTGGTAAAATCAGAATGCTAATTTCTTAAGGACAAATGGACCATGGTTATGTAAGAATTTAACAGTAGGAAAAGTTGGGTGAAAGGTATTTGTGAACTCTTTTATTCTATCTTGGCATTGTACTATCTTGGTAACTTTTCCATCAGTCTAAAATGATTCCCAGCTGGGTGCAGTGGCTCATGCCTATAATCCCAGCACTTTGGGAGGTCAAGACAGGTGGATCACCTGAAGTCAGAAGTTTAAGATCAGCCTGGCCGACATGGTGAAAGCTTGTCTCTACTAAAAAAAATAGGAAAATTAGCTGGGCATGGTGGTGGACAGCTGCAATCCCAGCTTCTTGGGAGACTGAGGCAGGAGAATCGCTTGAACCCAGGAAGTGGAGGTTGCAGTGAGCTGAGATAGTGCCATTGCACTCTAGCCTGGGTGACAAGAGCGAAACTCTGTCTCAAAAAAAAAAAAAAAATTAAGATGGTTCCCAAATAAAACATTTAAAGGAGTAAAATGAGAGATCAATTAATAGTCTAAAGAACAAATCTCGGCTGGGTGCAGTGGCTCACGCCTATAATCCCAGTACTTTGGGAGGCCGAGGCGGGTGGATCACGAGATCAAGAGATCGAGACCATCCTGGTCAACATGGTGAAACCCCGTCTCTACTAAAAATACAAAAATTAGCTGGGCATGGTAGCTCACGCCTGTAGTCCCAGCTACTCGGGAGGCTGAGGCAGGAGAATTGCTTGAACCCAGGAAGTGGAGGTTGCAGTGAGCTGAGATAGTGTCATTGCACTCTAGCCTGGGTAACAAGAGCGAAACTCCGTCTCAAAAAAAAAAAAAAAAAGAACAAATCTCTCAGTAAGAAATTTTAGGCAGGCAGGTCTTACCACAGAAGTATATAAAAATGTTTCCATAGTTGTGTATCCTTACTTTCTTTCTTTCTTTTTATTTTTTCCTTCTTCTTCTTCTTCTTCTCCTTCTTTCTTCTCCTTCTTTCTTCTCCTTCTTTCTTCTCCTTCTTCTCCTTCTTTCTTCTCCTTCTTTCTTCTCCTTCTTTCTTCTCCTTCTTTCTTCTCCTTCTTTCTTCTCCTTCCTTCTTCTCCTTCCTTCTTCTCCTTCCTTCTTCTCCTTCCTTCTTCTCCTTCCTCCTCCTCCTCCTCCTCCTTCTTCTTCTTCTTCTCTTTTTAGATGGAGTCTAGCTCTCTTGCCCAGGCTGGGCTGGATTGCACAGGGCAATCTTGGCTCACTGCAACCTCTGCCTTCCAGGTTCAAGCAATTCTCCTGCCTCAGCCCCATGAGTAGCTAGAATTATAGGCATGCGCCACCAGGCCTGCCTAATTTTTGTATTTTTAGTAGAGACAGGTCTTTGCCATGTTGGCCAGGCTGGTCTCAAACTCCTGGCCTCAAGTGATCTGCCTACCTTGGCCTCCCAAAGTACTGGGATTATAGGCCTGAGCTACCACGCCGAGCCTGTATCCATTTACTTTCTAGGGACCCTAAGTTTCTTGACTTTCTCTCTTTGATAAATTTTGTATGCTATGAATTTTATCCAGGATAAGAAGATTATATCTGTTCTTCTCACTACAATACATGATACTGAAAGACGAAATCCAAACCACAAATTAAAATTACAAAACCAGAAGTACAGACATTTTTATTTTTCCTCTCTGGGAAGGGTGATAGATTCCAGAAATTTGAATTAGGCAAACATTAATTGATGTGCTGGCAGATGAGTAATTGAGAAGTACTCAGGTCACAAAATTGCTACTGTTTTAAAATGTCAGAAGAATAACAAACTCATTTGGGTTTTCAAATACTCACATAGGGTTTCTTCTTTATGTAATGATAATATGGAAATCAGTATTCTGTATGACCTAATTTAAAGGGATAAGTGCTTGAGTAGATACACTCAGTTCAGTGTTCTAAAAAAATTTACTGTGTATAACTCCAGGGATATTTAAATTATATAAAGAGTTCAAAAACATGATTTCCCTATTGAAATAGGTAGACCAACTAGTTGGCACTGTGTCAGATGAGAGACAATAGAAGCTTGTTCTATTATTTATACAAATTGACTGGTTTGGCAGTTGCTACAGCAATGAACCATAATGAACTACAGAAAAATGAAAATGTGATTTCTTTAGCACTATACAAAAATGGAATATTTACAGAAAGGCAGAGAATGACATTACAAGAGCCCCAGTTGTGTCAAAATGGTCTTCCTTGTTGCTACTTTATCCAGAATGTAATCCAAATAGTGTTATGTTTACTGGGGCAAAATTGTAATGATGGACCATTATTTTCCTGCTATTAGTAAGGAAACTGTGCTTTGTAATTCGAAAGAAATTTAAAATGTTCATTTTCCATGATTTACTTTTCACTTTTGACTACACCTTTAACTTGCCTTTGTTTGCAGTAATGAAGTAGTGAAGTTCCTGATACTGGATAGTTTGTTCATGTCTTCCCAGGAAAGGGAAAAATAAACTCATAAAGCATATGACTCAACTCTAAAATACCTAATTTTTTGACAAGTTGGTTCAGTCTCTTTTGCTCTGTTAGGAAATCCTTGGCCTTTATGTTGTAGTTTGAACTTTCATGTTTATACCTTATATTTTTGTGCACTCCCGATTATCCACAGTAGATTTCCTGTAACAATATTTTGTTCACTTCCAGGAAAGGCCTTTTAAACAAAACACAACACATTTTAACTTTCCCAAGCCTAAGGGCTATGTTAGCCAAATAGTAAACTCACAGAAAATGTGAGTCAGACAAGACAACTTTCTAAAGCCAATGCTTAGCTTGAGCCTGTGAGGATCATTTATAAAGTATCTACTGCAGAGTATGTGTTTGTCAAATCTTTCTTTTCTCTTTTGCCCAAAGCAATGCAGGAAGCTGGTTATAATTGTTCCATACAAATTGACTTCAATACAAAATACTAGTTGGCATTAGGAGATATTATATAAAATTAAACTCCTACACATGAGCCAATTTTGAAATGTTTATCTTCATACAAGTGTCAAAATGCATATGATATGCAGTATGGTAAACACGATGTTTGGTATAAATATTGACATTTTGATACAGTCTAAGTTCTTACAAAACTGTACACCAGGGTTCTGAACCAGGTGTGATTTTACCTATGCTCCCAGGGGACATTTGATAATATCTGGAGATATTTTTTGTTGTCATACCTACTATGTAGTGGCTAAGGGCTGCTAAATATTCTGCAATGCACAGGAAAGCGCCCCCCACTCCCCACAGCAAAGAATGATCCAATTTAAGTAAATGTCCGGTAGTGCTGAGGTTGAGAAATGCTGCCTGTACACCAGTTTGTAAATGACTTTAGGCTCTTTGCAACCTCCACCTCCCACATTCAAGCGATTCTCCCGCTTCGGCCTCCCAAGTAGCTGGGACTATAGGGGCCGTGCCACCATGCCCAGCTAATTTTTTATATTTTTAGTAGAGACAGGGTTTCACCATGTTAGCCAGGATGGTCTTGATCTCCTGATCTCGTGATCTGCCCGCCTCGGCCTTCCAAAGTGCTGGAATTACAGGGGTTAGGCATCATGCTCAGCCGTCATATGGTGTCCTTTTTGGCTCATGGGAGAATCCTACTTCACTGAAAAATTATTCTTTCTGCATGTTGTTGTTGCTCTTGCAACTTAGATATGCATATGATATGCGTCTATCAGAAAAAGTGAAGAATCAAAGGGGACTCAAAGATAATCCACTGCCAGGACCAAGAGGATAAATTTTAATCCTTACAAAGGGTCTTTGGTTGGGGAAAGAAGGAATAAAACAACTTGCTGATAGTGATGGTTGTGACAGGAATGGAAGATGTTACTTAGAGGAAGCATGAAATATGTCCAACTCATAGGGGAATATATAGGGGTTTGCCTGCTCAGACTAGCAGTGTTTGAGCCTGACTGCAGGTGGCATCATGTGTGCCTGAACCCTGAGCCCAGAGATTCTAAATTAATTAGTCGAGGATGGAGCTGGGCAATGTGTATATTTTTAAAGTTGCCCATTTCTAGAATCACTAGTCTAGGTAGTTTAGAATCAGTCTTTTAAATATACTTAATATAAAAAAATTTTTTCTACAAAATAAAAAGTATTACTTCTGTTTATGGCCAGGCACTGAGGCCCACACTTGTAATCCCAGCACTTTGAGAGGCCGAGGCAGGTGGATCACTTGAGGCCAGGAGTTCGAGACCAGCCTGGCCAACATGGCGAAACCCCATCTCTACTAAAAGTACAAAAATTAGCCAGGCGATTGGTGTGCACCTGTAGTTCCTACTACTCTGGAGGCTGAGGCATTAGAATCACTTGTACCTGAGAGTCAGAGACTACAATAGGCCAAGACTGCACTACTGCACTTTAGCTTGGGTGACTCTGATTCAAACAAACAAACAACCTTCTGTTTAGCAAAATGTTCACTTGTCCTACCCATGACAACCATTCTCATTCACACTGCCCTTTCCCATCTCTTGTTCCATTTGCTTTCCCTGAAAATGCACCTGCTAGGGCCACTGTTTTTCACTAGTCGACTATAGTTTCTTATTAGACTTATGCTAGAACTTTTACTATTCTAAAATTGGACTTACTAGTGACAGAGCTGGTGATAATCACCAGAAATCTCACCTGGATGCTTAGCAACATGGCAATGCTGGCATTTTCATGAAACACTGAGGAGAGTCAGTCTAATTATGGTTCTATGTAGACCTAAAAGAGTATTTCTGGGTGAGGAGGACACAGAATAAAATCAGCCTTCATCCGGAAAATACCCTCAGCATTCATTTTGGTTACTTCATTCCTTTAATATATCAAAACATGGTACACATGACTACTTTTGAATATACTTGTAAGAGTTATAGATTTGCCTGAGTGGGGCCAAAGGGCTTTGCTGTAGATATGCTAGATAATTTAAAGGGACTTTCAATTAATCATTACATCAATAATTTAATGCGTTTTCTTTCATCTAAATGTGTCCTGAGGCAGGTAAAAGAAGAGCTACTTATACATTGCAAAAGAAAACTTATTCTCTCCCTGGGCTTAAAGTTGCATATAATATATAGAAATTAAACTTCGGTTTAATTGAAATTTGGTTGCAATTTGAAGCTTTATAGTTTCCTTGGGCCACCTATTGCATTCTTTTTAATGAAGCATTGAAGGATAGCAGCATTTTAAAAACTAATTTAGTTTTGTTCTCTGAATGTTTCAAACAACAAAAACATCTTTTGTTCATTATAGTATGAGTCTCAAAAATCAGATGTCTCCAAAACACACCAGACCATCCCCAGTATGATTATGCATTCATCTATTAGCTTATCTACAGCCTTCCAGAATATATTTCCATTTTACTTTTTAATTACAGCTTTATTGTGATAAAAGTCACTTACCATAAAATTTTTCCCTTTGGAATATACAATTAGGTGGCTTTCAGTATATCTGCAGAATTTCACGACTATTATAAAAAATTTTGTAACATTTTTATTACCCCCAAAAGACACCCTGCACCCATGAGCTGTCAGATTACATTTCCCTATACCCCCCTCCCCCGGAAACCACTTATCTATGTTCTATCTCTATGAAATTGCCTATTCTGGACATTTCATATAAATGGAATCATACAGTATATAGGCTTCTGACTGGATTTTTTCACTTTGCATATTTTCAAGGTTCATCAATATTTTAGCATGAATGGTACTTCATTTCTATTTATGGTTGAATAATGTTCCATTGTATGGATATATACCACATTTTATTTAGCCATTCATCTGTTGACAGACATTTGTTTCCACTTTTGCCTATTATTAATAATGCTTCTGAGAACATTTGTTAACACATTTTTTCCTCTGTGAACATGTATTCACGTTTTTGCATATACAACTACAAGTGGAATTGCTGGGTCACAAAGTAACTCAGTGTTGAACATTCTGAGGCATTGCCAAACTGTTTTCCAAAATTGCAATACCATTTTTATCCCCACCAGCAATATTTGAGGGTTCCAGTTTTTCCACATCCTTGTCAACACTTATTATTGTCTGTCTTTTTTTTATTTTACCTTGTGGGAGTAGAATGTTATTTTATTTCATTGTATTTACCTAATACTAATGATGTTGAGCATCTTTTCATGTGTTTATTGGCCATTTGTATTTTTTTTAATAAATGTCTATTCAAATTATTTGCCTATTTTTAAATTGAGTTACTTATTTCTTACCAAGTTTAAAGAGTTCTTCATATATACTGGTTACCATTTCTTTATCAGATATATGATTTGCAGACATTTTCTCCCATTCTGTGAGGTTTTTTAAAAACTTTTTAAGAGGTATCCTTTGTTGTACAAAGGTTTTAGTTTTGATAAAGTTCTGTTTATTCTTTTTTTTTTTCCTTGTGTCTTTTATGTTGTATTTAAGAAACTACTTCAAAGTGTCAGGTCATGAAGATTTATCCCAATGTTTTATTTTAAGAGTCTTACAGTTTTAGTTCTATTACACTTAAATCTATGATCCATTTTGTTAATTTTTGTATATGGTGTGAGGTAGGGATCTAACCTTATTCTTTTGCCTGTGGATATCTAGTTGACTGAACACCATTTGTTTTAAAGACCTCTTTCTTCATGGAATTATCCTGTCAAAAATTAGTTAACCATGTAAAAGTATGCTACTGTACTCTCAATTCTGTTCTAATAATCTATACATCTGTTTTTATGGCAGTATCATATTGTCTTGATTATAGTAACTTTGTAGTGAATTTTGAAATCAGGAAGTGGAAGTCCTCTGACTTTCTTCTTTATCATGATTAGTTTGACTCTTCTGAGTACCTTGCATTTATATTTTAGAAGTAGCTATCGATTTCTGGAAAATAGCTGATATTTTGAGAGGTATCATGCTGAATCTGTAGATCCATTTGGATAGTATTGCCATCTTAATTGTTCATCTCTGAGTCATAAACATAAGATGTTTTTCCATTTATTTAGATCTTTTTTCAACAGTATTTTGTAGTTTGTTATGTATAAGTCTTATGCTTTTTTTGGCAAATTTATTACTAAATATCTTACTCTTTTTGATGAGTTTATACATGGAATTATCTTAATTTTATTTTTTGTTATTCATTGGTAGTGTTTAGAGAAACAGCTTATATTGATCTTACATTCTGCAGCCTTTTTGGGCTTATTTATTAGCTCTAATAGTTTTCTTGTGGATTTATTAGTATTTTCCCTATATAAGATTATATCTGCAGCAAATAGAGATGTTTTTACTTTCTCCTTTTCAATTTGGATGCCTTTTATTTCTTTCCTTTTTTTTTTTTTTTTTTTTTTTTGCCTGATCACCCTGGGTAGACCTCCAGAAAAATGTTGAATAAAAATGGAAAGAACAGAATCCTTGTTTTGTTCATGATCTTAGATGGAAAGGTTTCATTCTTTCACCAATATGTATGATGTTAGCTGTCTTTTTATTTTAGATGACATTTATGAGATTGAAGATTTTCCCATGTATTCCTAGTTTATTCAGTGATTTTATCAAGAAAGGACATTGGAAGTTGTCAAATACTTTTAATGCACCTGTTTAGATGACCATATGTTTTTTGATCTTTATTCTATTCATGTGGTATATTACATTTATTAATATATGTATATTGAACCAACTTTGCATTCCTGGGATGAATTTGACGTCATCTTGGTATATAATCCTTTTTGTATATTGCTGGGTTCAATTTGTTAGCATTCTGTTGATAATTTTTTTGTCTCTATACTTAGGGATATTTGTATGTTTTTGTGATGTTTTTGTCTAGTTTTGATATACTGGCCTCACAGAATGCATTGGAAAGTGTTCCTCCCTGCACTTTTTTGGAAGAGTTTGTAAAGGATTGGTGTCCTTAATTGTGAAAGATTAATATTTCTTTAAATATTTTGTAAGAATTCACCAGTAAAGCCATCTGGGGGCCTGGGGGTTGTGTGTGTGTGTGTGTAAACTTTTTATTATTAATTTAATCCCTGTCCTTATAAGTTTATTAAGATTTTCAATTTCTTCTTGAGTCAGTTTCAGTACTTTATGTCTTTCCAGGAATGTATTCATTTGATCTTGGCTAATTTATTGGCATATAATTGTTCATAGTATATTCTTATAAACCTTTTTGTTTCTATAAAGTCAATAGTAATGTACCCTCTTTCATTCCTGATTTTGGCAAATTGCTCTCTTTCTTTCTTGGTTAGTCTAGGTAATGGTTGGTGAATTCCCTGTTCTTTTCTTTCCTTTTCTTTTTTTTTTTTGAGATGGAGTCTCGCTCTGTCACCCAGGCTGGAGTGCAGTGGCACAATCTTGGCTCACTGCAACTTCGGCTTTCCAGGTTCAAGCCATTCTTCTGCCTGAGCCTCCTGAGTAGCTGGGACTAGAGGTGCCCACCACCACATCCAGCTAATTTTTGTGTTTTTAGTAGAGATGGTGTTCCACCATATTGACCAGGCTGGTTTCAAACTCCTGACCTCGTGATCTGTCCACCTCGGCCTCCCAAAGTGCTGGGATTAAGGCATGAGCCATCATGCCCGGCTTATTTTCTTCTTATAAGGACACCAATTCTATGACGAGGGCTCTACCCTCATGATTTCATCTACCTCCTAAAGACTCCATCTCCAAATACTATCACATTGGGAGTTAAGGTGTTCACCTATGAATTTGGAGGGGAAAGGGTGGTAAACAAACATGAAATTCATAACAAAAGCATTAAGTGCTTATGCCCATATTTTGACTACCCCAGACCTAGGCAAGAGATACAGTCAAAGGTTTGTATACTTCATTATTTAAAATTATGAAGGAGTAAAATTCCAACAGCAGTAGAGTAGTTAAAGAAACTACTCTACTAGATATTGCTATCAAGTGGAATCTTGTTTTATTATTATTATTATACTTTAAGTTCTTGGATACATGTGTGGAATGTGCAGGTTTGTTACATAGGTATATATGTGCTATGGTGGTTTGCTGCACCCATCAACCCGTCATCTACATTAGGTATTTCTCATAATGCTGTCCCTCTCCTTGCCCCCCACCCCTAACAGGCTTCAGTGTGTGATATTCTCTTCACTGTGCCCATGTGTTCTGATTGTTCAACTCCCATTTATGAGTGAGATCATGCAGTGTTTGGTTTTTCTGTTTGGTTTAACTGTGTTAGTTTGCTGAGAATGATAGTTTCCAGCTTCATGTCCCTGCAGAGGACATGAACTCATTTCTTTTTTATGACTGCATAGTATTCCATGGTGTTTATGTGCCGCATTTTCTTTATCCAGTCTAACGTTGATGGGCATTTGGGTTGGTTCCAACTCTTTGCTATTGTGAGTAGTGCTGTGATAAACATATGGGTGCATATGTCTTTATAGCAGAATAATTTATAATTCTTTGGGTATATACTCAGTAATGGGATTGCTGGGTCAAATGGTATTTCTAGTTGTAGATTCTTCAGGAATCGCCACACCGCCTTCCACAATGGTTATACTAATTTACACTCCTACCAACAGTGTAAAAGTGTTCCTATTTGTTAACATTCTCTCCAGCATCTGTCTCTTGATTTTTTAATGATCACCGTTCCAACTGGTGTGAGATAGTATCTCATTGCGGTTTTGATTTGCATTTCTCTAATGACCAGTGATGATGAGCTTTTTTTCATAAATTTGTTGGCCACATAAATGTCTTCTTTTGAGAAGTGTCTGTTCATATCATTTGCCTACTTTCTGATGGGGTTGTTTTTTTCTGGTAAATTTGTTTAAGTTCCTTGTAGTTTCTGGATATTGGCCCTTTGTCAGATGGATACATTGCAAAAATTCTTTCCCATTCTGTAGGTTGCCTCTTCACTCTGATGATAGTTTCTTTTGCTGTGCAGAAGCTCTTTAGTTTGATTAGATCCCATTTATCAATTTTGGCTTTTGTTGCCGTTGCTTTTGGTGTTTTAGTCATGAAGTCTTTGCCCATGCCTATGTCCTGAATGGTATTGCCTAGGTTTTCTTCTAGGGTTTTTATCGTTGTAGGTCTTATGTTTAAATCTTGAATCCATCTTGAGTTAATTTTTGTATAAGGTGTAAGAAAGGGATCCAGTTTCAGTTCTCTGCATATGGCTAGCCAGTTTTCCCAACACAATTTACTAAATAGGGAATCCTTTTCCTATTGCTTGTTTTGTTAGGTTTGTCAGAGATCAGATGGTTGTAGATGTATGGTGTTATTTCTGAGGCCTCTGTTCTGTTTCATTGATTTCATGGTTCCAGTACCATGCTGTTTTGGTTACGGCAGCCTTGTAGTAGAGTTTGAAGTCAGGTAGCATGATGCCTCCAGCTTTGTTCATTTTGCTTAGGGTTATCTTGGCTATACAGGCTCTTCTTTCATTCCATATGAAATTTAAAGTAGTTCTTTTTAATTCTGTGAAGAAAGTCAATGGTAGCTTGATGGGAGTAGCATTGAATGTATAAATTACCTTGGGCAGTGTGGCCATTTTCATGATATTGATCCTTCCTATCCATGAGCATGGAATGTTTTTGTTTGTGTCCTCTCTTATTTCCTTGAGCAGTGGTTTGTAGTTCTCCTTGAAGCGGTCCTTCACATCCCTTGTAAGTTGTATTCCTAGATATTTTATTCTCTTTGTAGCAATTGTGAATGGGAGTTCACTCATGATTTGGCGTTTGTCTGTTATTTATGTATAGGGATGCTTGTGATTTTTCCACATTGATTTTGTATCCTGAGACTTTGCTGAAGTTACTTATCAATGTAAGGAGTTTTTGGGCTGAGACAGTGGGGTTTTCTAGACATATAATCATGTCATCTGCAAACAGAGACAATTTGACTTCCACTCTTTCTGTTTGAATACTAATTTCTTTCTCTTGCCTGATAGCCCTGGCCCGAACTTCCAATACTGTGTTAAATAGGAGTGGTGAGAGAGGGCATTCTTGTCTTGTGCCAGTTTTGAAAGGGAATGCTTTCAGCTTTCGCCCATTCAGCATGATATTGGCTGTGGGTTTGTCATAAATAGCTCTTATTATTTTGAGATACATTCCATCAATACCTAGTTTATTGTGTGTTTTTAGCATGAAGGGGTGTTGAATTTTATCAAAGGCCTTTTCTGCATCTATTGAGATAATTATGTGGTTTTTGTCATTGGTTCTGTTTATCTGATGGATTATGTTTATTGATTTGCATTTGTTGAACCAGCCTTGCATCCCAGGGATGAAGCCAACTTGACTGTGGTGGAGAAGCTTTTTAATGTGCCGTTGGATTTGGTTTGCCAGTATTTTATTGAGGATTTTTGCATCGATGTTCATCAGGGATATTGGCTCAAAATTTTTTTTGTGTTTGTATCTCTGCCAGGTTTTGGCAGCAGAATGACGCTCGCCTTATAAAATGAGTTAGGGAGGAGTCCCTCTTTTTCTGTTGTTTGGAATAGTTTCAGAAGAAATAGTACTAGCTCCTCCTTGTACCTCTGGTAGAATTCAGCTGTGAATCTATATAGTCCTAGGCTTTTTTTGGTTGGTAGGCTATTAATTACTGCCTCAATTTCAGAACTTGTTATTGGTCTATTCAGGGATTTGACTTCTTACTGGTTTAGTTTTGGGAGGGTGTATGTGTTCAGGAATTTATCCATTTCTTCTAGGCTTTCTAGTTTATTTGCACACAGCTGTTCATAGTATTCTCTGATGGTAGTTTGTATTTCTGTGGGATCAGTGGTGATCTCCCCCTTTATCATTTTTTGTTGTGTGTATTTAATTCTTCTCTCTTTTCTTCTTTGTTAGTCTGGCTAGTGGTCTATCTATTTTGTTAATCTTTTCAAAGAACCAGCTCCTGGGTTCATTGATTTTTTGAAGGGCTTTTCATGTCTCTATGTCCTTCAGTTCTGCTCTAATCTTAGTTGTTTCCTGTCTTCTGCTAGCTTTTGAATTTGTTTGCGCTTGCTTTTCTAGTTCTTTTAATTATGATATTAGGATGTCAATTTTAGATCTTTCCTGCTTTTTCCTATGGGCATTTAGTGCTATAAATTTCCCTCTAACACTGCTTAACTGTGTCCCAGAAACTCAGGTTCATTGTGTTTTTGTTCTCATTGGTTTCAAAGAACTTACTTATTTTTGCCATAATTTCATTATTTACTCAGTAGTCATTCAGGAGCAGGTTGTTCAGTTTCCATGTAGTTGTGCAGTTTTGAGTGAGTTTCTTAATTCTGAGTTCTAATTTGATTGCACTGTGGTCTGAGAGACTGTTGTTATGATTTCTGTTATTTTGCATTTGCTGAGGAGTGTTTCACTTCTAGTTATGTGGTCAATTTTAGAGTAAGTTCTCTGTGGTGCTGAGAAGAATGTATATTCTGTTGATTTGGGGTGGAGAGTTCTGTAGATGTCTATTAGGTCTGCTTGGTCCAGAACTGAGTTTAAGTCCTGAATATCCTTGTTAATTTTCTATCTCATCGATCTGTCTAATATTGACAGTGGGGTGTTAAAGTCTCCCACTATTACTGTGTGGGAGTCTAAGTCTCTTTGTAGGTCTGTAAGAACTTGTTTTATGAATATGGGTGCTCCTGTATTGGGTGTGTATATATTTAGGATCGTTAGCTCTTCTTGTTGCATTGATCCCTTTACCATTATGTAATGCCCTTCTTTGTCTCTTTTGATCTTTGTTGGTTTAAATTCTGTTTTATCAGAGACTAGGATTGCAACCCCTGCTTTTTTTCTTGCTTTTCATTGGCTTGGTAAATCTTCCTCCATCTTTTTATTTTGAGCCTTGGTGTGTCGTTGCCCATGAGATGGGTCTCCTGAATACACCTCACCAATGGATTAGCCTTTAAAAATCTTGTTTGAAAAGTGTTTAGTGTTATGGTAACTATTTATGATACATATTGAATATAAGCAAATGGAAACCAGCTGTTTAGGGAAGTGATTTTCTAAACCACTTTATATTAATGAATTATAAAAACTACAAGGATATATGATTTACTAAAATACGAATAGTGATTATCTCTCGTTGGTATGAATATGGGTAATTTCATTTTCTCATTCTACTTTTCTATATTTAAAATTTTTTTTTTTTTTTTCTTTTTTGAGACGGAGTTTCACTCTTGTTACCCAGGCTGGAGTGCAATGGCGCGATCTCGGCTCACCGCAACCTCCACCTCCTGGGTTCAGGCAGTTCTCCTGCCTCAGCCTCCTGAGTAGCTGGGATCACAGGCACGCGCCGCCATGCCCAGCTAATTTTTTGTATTTTTAGTAGAGACAGGGTTTCACTGTGTTGACCAGGATGGTCTCGATTTCTTGACCTCGTGATCCACCCGCCTCGGCCTCCCAAAGTGCTGGGATTACAGGCGTGAGCCACCGCACCCGGCCTTTAAAATATTTTATAATACAAATTATAATAGAAAAAAATTGTAAACATTGTATGCTGTAGTAGAGGCTTGCTTTACAACGTATTTCCTCCAAAGCAACACTTGTATGTACTTTGGCAGGATTTCTTTCAAGAGTACACCATTACTGTCCTAATTTGTTATGATTAATTAACTATGTTAGAAATTCTATTCTTTATTGGAGCTTTCATTGACGTTTTCACAGTCAAAAATATTTTAGAGTTTACAATCTTCCCTTTTAAGATCAAAAATAGCTTTTGATCTTAAATCCTATAGAATGTGCTTCTTTAATTCCCTTTCAGTTTTGTGCTGTATTCTGAAATGACCAATCAGACATCATCATCATAATTTCTTATATTTTCCACAATATTTTCACAGAGTTGATCTCATTTGATTTTCATTACAGCCCTGAAAATAAATAGCACAACATTTCTAGTCCTATGTCAGAAAATAAACACTCATATAAGATCGACATAAGTCATTGAGCTGCAGTGCAAACTCACATGTTCTGATTCTAGATCTGCTGTTTGAACCTTAAAATTATCCAGTCCGTTCAGTTTGTAGATTAAGAAAATAAGACACACAGAAGTTAAGTGATATAGTATAAATCATGGAGGTAACGAATGCCAATCCTAGAGCAAACCCCCGCCTCTTCTGTTGTGGAAGCTAGTACTCTTTCTTTGGGTCCACTTAAAGGTGATATCTAAATACTTTGCATGCATGTTTCAATAAATATATAGACTCTTTAATTCATATCCAGCAGAAATCATTATTTAATAGGTTTTCTTTGGAGTTGACCTGCCATTTTTCTAATTTTGTTCTTGCCTTACTTAAGAACGTCTCTGAGACAGATGACCATAGACTTACTTAATTTAAAAGGTGTTTAAAACAGCAGAGCCTCTCAAATAATTTTAATGATTTTAAGAGGTAGTATGGAAAGCATTTTTATTTTAATGTTTTAGAAGGCATTTCCAGAATACAGTTGGTTTGAGGATACTCTGGAAGATGTTAAATGATGAAACGTGTTGTGATAACAAAGCAAATACATCAGCTTATTTATTTTTACTTTTCTTGCTGTTAACTGATTTTCAAGATTAATCATATAACAATGTTTATCTTGACTATTATTGTCATCTAATCATCTTTTTCATAGTGTTTTTTATGCAGTGACTTGCTGGTTACCTCTTAAAGCATTTAACATTCTGTATCAAGTGTAACACATATTAATAATTCACCCATTTCACAAACATTTACTGTATGGATGCTTTATATCAATCATCAAGTGAAATATTTAAAAAGAAATAGCCCTAAATCCCTGTGCCTGGGGTACACATAACATAATATAGAAGACATAATTAAAAAAGAATATTTGTTGAGTTTACATCATATGCCCACAGGGCCAAGGTAAGAAATGTGAGCACCTAAAGCAGGCTAATAATTAGCACCCAATCAGATTCATAATCCTTAATGGTTTGTTGAATACTTATTAGTGGAGGTAGAGAGAACATCATCTTTTTATTAAGAAAAATTGTGTATCCTTTTTGCTGTTGTTCATAATCAAGGATCTATTAGTTGTGAACCAGGAAAAAACAGGAAAATTTCTGATAAAACCCAAATAAAGCCACTTTAAATTTAAACAATAAGAAGCCACTCACTTTTGGTAGACGGCACTCCTGCATTCAGTTTTAGAAATGTAGGTGACTTGTGCTCGCTTCGGCAGCACATATACTAAAATTGGAACGATACAGAGAAGATTAGCATGGCCCCTGCGCAAGGATGACACGCAAATTCGTGAAGCGTTCCATATTTTTTGGAGGAAATGGATAAATTCCTGGACAGCTGCCTCCTGCCAAGCCTAAACCAGGAAGAAGTCGAAACCCTGAATAGACCAATAACAAAGTCTGAAGTCGAGGCAGCAATTAAGAGCCTACCACCCAAAAAAAGTCCAGGTCCAGATGGGTTCACAGCCGAATTCTACCAGACATACAAAGAGGAACTGATACCATTCATACTGAAACTATTCCAAATAATCCAAAAAGAGGGAATCCTTCCCAAATCATTTTATGAGACCAACATCATCCTAATACCAAAACCTGGCAGAGACTCAACAAGAAAAGAAAACTACAGGCCAATATCCATGATGAACATAGATGCAAAAATCTTCAATAAAATACTGGCAAGCCGATTACAACAGCACATCAAAAAGCTTATCCACCATGATCAAGTAGGATTCATCCCGGGGATGCAAGGCTGGTTCAATATACGCAAGTCTATAAATGTAATTCACCACATAAACAGAACCAAAGACAAAAACCACATGATTATCTCAATTGATGCAGAGAAGGCCTTCGACAAAATTCAACAGCCCTTTATGCTAAAAACCCTCAATAAACTAGGTATCGATGGAACGTATCTCAAAATAATAAAAGCTATTTATGACAAACCGACAGCCAATATCATACTGAACGGGCAAAAACTGGAAGCATTCCCTTTGAAATCTGGCACTAGACAAGGATGCCCTCTCTCACCACTCCTATTCAATATAGTACTGGAAGTTCTAGCCAGAGCAATCAGGCAAGAAAAAGAAATAAAGGGTATTCAATTAGGAAAGGAGGAAGTCAAATTGTCTCTATTTGCAGACGACATGATTGTATATCTAGAAGACCCCCTCATCTCAGCCCAAAAGCTCCTGAAACTGATAAGCAACTTCAGCAAAGTCTCAGGATACAAAATCAATGTGCAAAAATCACAAGCGTTCCTATACACCAATAACAGACTTAAAGAGAGCCAAATCAAGAACGAACTGCCATTCACAATTGCTACAAAGAGAATAAAATACCTAGGAATACAACTAACAAGGAATGTAAAGGACCTCTTCAAGGAGAACTACAAATCACTGCTCAACGAAATAAGAGAGGACACAAACAGATGGAGAAACATACCATGTTCATGGTTAGGAAGAATTAATATCGTGAAAATGTCCATACTGCCCAAAGTAATATACAGATTCAATGCTATCCCCATCAAGCTACCAATGACCTTCTTCACAGAACTGGAAAAAACCACCTTAAACTTCATATGGAACCAAAAGAGAGCCCGCATAGCCAAGTCAATTCTAAGCAAAAAGAACAAAGCAGGAGGCATCACACTACCAGACATCAAACTCTACTACAAGGCTACAGTAATCAAAACAGCATGGTACTGGTACCAAAACAGAGATATAGACCAATGGAACAGAACAGAGGCGTCGGAGGCGACACAACATATCTACAACCACCCGATCTTTGACAAACCTGATAAAAACAAGCAATGGGGAAAGGATTCCCTGTTCAATAAGTGGTGTTGGGAAAACTGGCTAGCCATATGCAGAAAGCAGAAACTCGACCCCTTCCTGACACCTTACACTAAAATTGACTCCAGATGGATTAAAGACTTAAACATAAGACCTAACACCATAAAAACACTAGAAGGAAACCTAGGCAAAACCATTCAGGACATAGGCGTAGGCAAGGACTTCATGACCAAAACACCAAAAGCATTGGCAACAAAAGCCAAAATAGACAAATGGGACCTAATCAAACTCCACAGCTTCTGCACAGCAAAAGAAACAGTCAATAGAGTGAATCGGCAACCAACAGAATGGGAAAAAATTTTTGCAGCCTACCCATCTGACAAAGGGCTGATATCCAGAATTTACAACGAGCTAAAAAAGATTTACAAGAAAAAAACAAACAAGCCCATTCAAAAGTGGGCGAAGGACATGAACAGATACTTTACAAAAGAAGACATACATGAGGCCAACAAGCATATGAAAAAATGCTCATCATCACTGGTCATTAGAGAAATGCAAATCAAAACTACATTGAGATACCATCTCACACCAGTTAGAATGGCAATCATTAAAAAATCTGGAGACAACAGATGCTGGAGAGGATGTGGAGAAATAGGAACACTTTTACACTGTTGGTGGGAGTGTAAATTAGTTCAACCATTGTGGAAAACAGTGTGGCGATTCCTCAAGGACCTAGAAATAGAAATTCCATTTGACCCAGCAATCCCATTACTGGGCATATATCCAAAGGATTATAAATCGTTCTACTATAAGGACACATGCACACGAATGTTCATAGCAGCACAGTTTACAATAGCAAAGACCTGGAACCAACCGAAATGCCCATCGATGATAGACTGGACAGGAAAAATGTGGCACATATACACCATGGAATATTATGCAGCCATTAAAAACGAGGAGTTCGCGTCCTTTGTAGGGACATGGATGAACCTGGAAACCATCATTCTCAGCAAACTGACACAAGAACACAAAATCAAACACCACATGTTCTCACTCATAGGCGGGTGTTGAACAAAGAGAACACATGGACACAGGGAGGGGAGCACTATACATGGGGGTCTGTTGTGGGGGAGTGGGGGGGACAGCGGGGGGGTGGGGAATTGGGGAGGGATAGCATGGGGAGAAATGCCAGATATGGGTGAAGGGGAGGAAGGCAGCAAATCACACTGCCACGTATGCACCTAAGCAACAACCTTGCATGTTTATCACATGTACCCCAAAACCTAAAATGCAATAAAAAAAAAAAAAAGAAAAAGAAAAAAAGAAAATGTGGCACATAAAAAAAAACAAAAAAAAAAAAAAAAAAGAAATGTAGGTGACTTCACATGCTCATGCCAGATCACTGTTTGCTGGGCTGCTCTTAGGATTTCACCTGTTACTGACGTAGGTGATGGCTGCTGAAGAGTTTTTTTAATCTGCATTTCTCATTTGGCTAGCCTCACAAAGTGATTTTCTCCTGAAATAAACTACATATTTCTGGAAATTAAAGTTAATCTTAAATGTGAGTTGGGAACTCTTGACACATTTGACACCTTAGTGATGCTCCTTCTTCATACATAAATCAGTCCAATCGACTTCCCCTTACTTTAAAACTTTATGATAATCCTGATAAATATGTTACTTGTTCTTCCTTTTACTAGACAAGCCATTCTTCTGCACATGGACAAAATAAAATGTGGTTTAATCTGCTTGTGGATAGCTTCCCTCCCGAGATTCACTTTGTTGGCAATTTACAAAGGATATAACTCTGCCAAGGATAAATGTCTTCTTCTCTTTGGTATTACGTATCCTGCAACTACCAAGTGTTTTTTTGCCAAATTACTCTTTATTTCAATGGAAAATCATTTAGTGATGTTATTAAAAACACTTTAAGTAAAAGTCAGAGTTCACACTACATGTGGCTGAATACATACAATACCATGGATGAACAAATACTGTCAGATGAACATAAACCCTCCATCTCCATTTCAGGAGGTTGCTGAATCACCTTGGAAGAAAGTTAAGTTACCGTTAACCACTCATTGATTTGCCATACTTAAAGGATTTCATCTGCATGTTCCTTCTCTTGCTAATAAAACGTATGCTTTGATCAGAAATCAAGGTGAAACCATCTATTTGGTAACCTTTAAGGACACATAGACTTTGTGATTACTGGATAATGAACATTAATGCTGAAATTTGTTGTTTTCAAGGAAATAAAATATTTATGCATTTGACAACAAAAAATTCTGTGGCTTAGGAATAAAAGATGTAACTATAAAAAAAATTAGGACAGTAAAACTTTGAAAAACTAAAGCATTGTGAAAACATACACAATCATTTGCTTATTTTGGAATGGCTTTGCCATATTTGAAGTTGAGAATTTAACTTAAAAATAATTATTTCTTGAAGTTATTCACTTCTCTTTTTTATGGGTTTTAAAGCATTTGAGTTTTTTTCTTATTTTGATAAACGTCTGTATATCTCCCCAAATTGGAATGCACTGTAATTTTTATGCCTTTAATCTCAGCATTTTGAGAGGGCAGGGTAGGAGGATTGCTTGAACCCAGGAGTTCAAGATTAACCTGGGCAACATAGTGAGACCTTGTCGAGAAAGAGAAAGAGAGAAAGAAAGGAAGAAAAAAAAGAGAGAGAGAGAAAAGAAAGTACTGTAATTTGCTGATATGAAGGGGGTAAGAATTTTAATGGGTGAATTGATTCCTTTGAGGATCAAATTTACCAAACTCAGATCAACTCTTTTTCCCCCATATTCCACATATTTAGTTACCTTTCCTGGAGGGTGGCTTGGCACAGACATACTGAATTACACTAGACTAACTTCAGATTGCTGATTAACAGATGCTCTTCCAGCTGTAAAATGGACAAATCACTAACATACCAGACCTCATTGACAAAGCAGTAGAAAATGGCAGAAAAAGCAACCCACCCCTGGAGGCAAAGTACATTGTCATAGGTTTAGAAATGAACCAGCTGGTATGATTCTTTATGTTAATCTATGAGCAAATTGATTCATGTAATCAACAAATAATAATACACTTGGGAATTTAGGCATTATAGCGACTATATTAAAATACTTCTGTATTCCTTCTTTTTAAACTGGGTGACAATACATTGTAAGCAAATTGTGGAGTGAAAAATATAAATCAAATATAAATATAAGTTAAAAATATAAATAGCTCCAATTCCTCATTCGTTAAAATCATTATGATAGATGCCATATGGGGGATAATTTCTTTTTAATTACTGATTCCTACTATTCCAGAAGCTTGAAATCTGTTCAGGTTGAGAGACTGTAAATATCTTGAGCGAATATTAATATCTTTAAGTAATAGTTATTATTTCAAGTTATCCCTGTCCTCAGGTAGGGAGTCTCTTTCCTAGAGTGATTAAAGTTGTCCAAAGTCATGTAGCTCATAAGTGGCTCCTGACTGTGTTCTGTCACTGGTCTTTCTCCTTGCAGACACTGTACCTCAGCACTGCATACAGTGCAATGCACTTATTTCTCAATTGCTTTGGGCATACAGCTACTCTGTTGTTTAGTTGAGATGAAAATATCACATGCTCTTTTTTAATCATAACAACAAAGGCTTCTTCAAGCACTGAATATGGTGATCATAATGAACTTTTTTCATTTTGGAGAATCCATAGAGCTTTTCAAATGATAGATTATAACAGCCCAAAGGGATTTTAAAATTACTTAGTTAATAGGGGCTCTTGCTGGCAAGTTTGCTTTAGAGATCTGTGCATCTCCCAAGAAGAAGATAAGTACTCATTAGAAACATGTTTTAAGAAATTTGGTCTGCTTCCCAAAACAATGAACAAGGAGGATATTTTCTAAACTCTTATGAAAAATTATTGCTAATTATGTAAAATTAAGTGCAAATAGTACCAACATAGTTAATAACACCGTCAGTGTAATGGACCTTTGCCCCGAGAGAGAGCTGTAAGTTACATAAAATAACAATTCTGGAAATGAATCAGACCTGTCACCATATACCATAGTTCTGTATTCTTATTTAAAAATAGGTTGTGCGCTACAAATTGGAGGACCTGGTGGAATCTAAAAGAGGTGGTCTTATAGAAGTAGAGAGTAGAGTGGTGATTATAAGGGGCTGCGTGGTTTGGGGAGGTAGTTGGGAGATGTTGGTCCAAGGATATAAAATTTCAGTTAGACAGGAAGTTTAAGTTCAAGAGATCTATTGCCAACATGGTGACGATGATTAATAATATATTGTATTCTTGAAAATGCTGAGAGTGGATATGGGTCTCACCACAAAAAATGATAACTATATGAGGTAATGCATATGTTAACTAGCTAGATTTAATACACAGCTTAACATACAATTTTATCTGGCAATATAATTTTAAAATTGGAGGACCTGACCTCTAGAAACTTAATTCTGAGTTACTGTACTTTTAGCAATTTTTGCATATATAATATATATTTATATAATAGAATATTTATGTATTTCCATAGAAGATTCAAAATAAATTCTGTGATTCTGTGGGTAAACCACCATGAATTATTTGACAGCTCAAAATATGTTCAAATAGTCTTGCCATATTGACATTAGTCACACCCTGAGGAGTGCAGTGCAGATGGTTCATGGGATAAAGCAAGGGAGCCTGTGTTCTTGCTGGTTCCTTGGGCTTTTGCTCTTTCTTCTCCCCAAGATAAGATGCCAATATGCAGACTTTTAAAACTACTAACCATGCTTCTCCTACAGGGTGGGATAGTTTTAGATTAAAATATTATCTGAGGGTTCTAAGGGTTTGGAAAGAAAGTGATGCAAATGATGCTTATCTGTCAGCACGCATGTGTGTATTGGGTATCCATGTACGTTCCAGGGTTTGGGCAGCAGTGTGGCTGAGAATGTCTTCCGGTAATCCTATGTCTGTAACATTCAGGAAAATGCACTGGGTTATGGGGGCTGTTGGAAGAAATGTGACAAAGAGTCGAAAGGGGACTGTAATAAGCTGATAGAAGTTGAGGGGCTCCATCAATGGTAGACTGGATAAAGAAAATGTGATACATATATACCATGAAATACTATGCAGCCATAAAAAAGAATGAGATCAGGTCCTTTGCAGGGATATGGATGGAGCTGGAGGCCATTATCCTTAGCAACCTAATACAGGAACAGAAAACCAAATACCACATGTTCTCACTTATAAGTGGGAGCTAAATGATGAGAACACATGGACACATAGAGAGGAACAACACATACTGGGGCCTATCGGAGGGTGGAGGAGATGGGAGGAGGGAGAGGATCAGGAAAAATAACTAATGGGTACTAGGCTTGATACTGGGTGATAAAATAATCTGTACAACAAACCCCCATGACACAAGTTTACCTGTGTGACAAACTTGCACATGTACCCCTGAACTTAAATGTTTAAATTTTTTTTAAAAAAGATTAATTGAAACCTATAAAATGGAAGAAAGTTTAAAATTAGACAAATACTATGTACTAGATGAAGAATAAATAGATACACTAATAAGCATTTAATGTACCTTGTCTTAGATTTTATATTAAATAATAAACGGTTGAAAAGAAGTCGAGGGGCTCACAGAACACTGTAGTGGGAGAAGGGTCAAGAGAGAGAAATGGTGTTTTCAAAGACAAATTGCAAGGAGTTGCTGGCCAAGAGGCCAGAGTTCCAACGGAAGTGAAGAGAAGTTTGTCCAGAAGGAGGTTAACTAAAACGGCTTTAACCTGAAGAGTTGAAGTAGAGAGCACAAGTCAGAGAAGACATGACTTTAAAGATCAGGCCCTGGGCCAAGCATGGTGGCTCATGCCTGTAATCCCAGCACTTTTGGAGGCCAAGGTGGGTAGATCATGAGGTCAAGAGATTGAGACCATCCTGGCCAATATGGTGAAACCCCGTCTCTACTAAAAATACAAAAATTAGTTGGGCGTGGTGGTGCATGCCTGTAGTCCCAGCTACTCAGGAGGCTGAGGCAGGAGAATCGCTTGAATCTGGGAGATGGAGGTTTCAGTGAGCCAAGTTCGTACCACTGCACTCCGTCCTGGCAACAGAGCAAGATTCTGTCTTAAAGAAAAAAGATCAGTCCCTGAAAGCAGGCTCTTCCTCTGAAAAGTGATTGAAAGCTACCATCATATATTTGAACCAGGTTAATGAAATATTGCTGTAATGTTTAAAAGCAAGGACTCTATACTCAGACTGCCTGGGTTTGAATCCTGGATTTAACACCAATTGTGTGACATTTGTAAATCATGCAATAGCTCTGTGTCCCAGGAAAAATGGATAATAGTATCTAATAGTATCTACCTTGTAGGGCCATTGACAGGATTCATTGAGTTAATTTTTGTAAAGCCCTACAGCAGTGCCTAGCAGGGGGTAAATTTCAATTCATAATAGGTGTTAGAATAACAATAAGTATATGTACCAGCCACATTATTATTATTGCTACTTCTGCTTTTCCCAAGCATGGGACTTCAGATAATGGCATTGAGCACATAGTGTGCTGTGCTTCTCAAGCCAGCTTTTAATTGCTGAGCCCTTTCTTTAAACAAAATTAAATAATTAGAACATATAAATCCTAGATGGTCTGGTGGAATTGACTGGTGCCTGGAACACCTGCTGTCCCCTCTTCTCTTGACTCTCATGGAGACCCCCTAGGGCATTACTGTGGAGCACATTTGGAAAACTGCTGGTGCAAGGGAAAGAATCCAAAGCCTCAAATCAAAGACCTGGAATCAGGTCTTATCTACCATTAATGGGCTGTGTAACCTTCAGTAGGTTAATAACCTCCCTGCCCTGGCATTCCTGATCCATATATTGTAAGAATTAGACCAGTTTAGTGGCTTTCAAACTCTGCTCCCTTAAAGCCTGAGAGTTCCAGAGAAGCACACAGCAAGATTTGGGAAATAGATAGTACAGAGCCCCAGAACTTCAAGAGCTAGGGCTCCTCTGTTTTATTCATTGGAATTCTGTATTAGTTTGAAGAATAAGTACCACTGCTAAAGATATTTTGACCAGATGATCTTAAAGCTTCCTTCAGGTTCAATTACTCTGTCATTCTTTAGAAATTTATGAGATTTATTTATTGAACCAAAGTAGCAGAAGTAAGAATATTAATGGAGGCAACAAATAATGAATCTGAGGAAACTGAGTAATGGGGAAAACAGTGTGGACTGTTCACAAGGTGCTGTGAAGTGAGATACATTGGTATATATGATATTTAGAGAAAAGGTGAAACCTCTGATACCTGAATCTTATTTTGATAATTTGGCTCATTGTGCTCATAGGAGCATAGGCTGGCACAATGACAACTAGGCTATGAACCAAGAAGAAATATTATGATAGGAGTATTACATACTTAAAATCAGAAGACAACTAAAATGAACAATTATTTAAACACTGTATGTCGTAGGACTTTTCTTCGTGGTTAGTGATTTTAGAAAATATGTCCCTTCCAAAACAAATGTCATATTGGTAATCACTGTGTTGCTATTAGAAGTGTATGTGAACTCAGACACTATTGGCTTGATTGGTTTGAACAACATATTTAAGTAAAAAAGTTATGGTATTCCCTTTGGTCATAAAATCTGTACTGATTAGTGAGCTTCCAGGCCATGTTTTTGGCTTGGATTGGCCCTATATTTAGTCCTCCTCATTTTCAGCTTTCTGAAAGCAAAGGAAAACTATAAACATATTTGAATATATAAAAAGAATGGTAGCATCTGTTTATCTGTAGTTTCGATAATGATTAATTTGCAACAACAGGGCTAATGCCCTTATACGCTTCACATATGGCGTGAGTTGAAGGCCACCCCAGTGATTTTTCTCTCCAATTATATTTCCCTTCCACCATTCAAAACTCTCACTGTTGAGCCTGTGTGTGTGTGTGTGTGTGTGTATGTGTGTGTGAAGGCATAGTACGTTCACTGCTGAAATATGTTACCTTAAAGTGATATCACCCATGAACACTTCAACATGGATTCATTTATCAGATTACTTTCACAGAGTTGGGTTCTGGGGTACTGACTGACGCTAGAGGGTACTTACAGTTCAATCCAGGACAGAATTCAGAAAGGTCTGTCTGCAGCAGGGAGGGGGAAGCTACATCCACACATGAGCCAGAGCAAGGAATGCTGAAAGCCAGGAAGCCCTACTAGGCCCAGAAAACAACAAGATGTTGGCCGAAGGAAGGGCTCAGTTATCAAGGGGAAATACATAGGCTAAACTTTGCCCTGCTGTGAGCTAATATAGTGCCTTGTACATAATCCATCTTCAGCAGATGAGAGTTCAATCAAATTATTTTTGCCCTAGGGTAGGTTTGGCTAAAACTAAAGTTAAGATTTCATGCTAATTTTTTTGTTATTTAAAAAGATTTTTGTGTGGCTTATTTTCTAAAATCAAGTTTCTTAAAGAGACATGATTTTCTGTTTTAAATTTGTTTAAATAATACATTTCGTGCCAGAAAGATTCTTTTTAAAGGAAACCCCTTCATATATAAAGCATAATTATTCCTTTAATAAGACATTTTTTATTATAGCCATTGAATAACACATCTGCTACGAGGATGTTATTTTTTTCATCAATCCATGTGCACAGCTCTGATTAGAAGAGGTAAAAGATACACATGTCCTTCACATAGTGAATCTCCTTCAAATGGTTTTATTGTGTTATGACAGATTTTGTTATGAAAGCTTTGAATAGCCCTCTTTTTAAGAAAATACTTTTTAAAAATGTAATTCTCTGTTTCAGCTCTTTATATGTTGTGGTGACTATTGATTTCAGAAAAAAGTACCTTAACAGCATCTTTCTCCAGTACTAATATCAATATTGCTCCACAAAACATTTATATCATGGTCTCCTGAAGAAGAAATTTTAATAAGCTGCCTCTCCGTTCTTTTTATTCTATAGGCTTTGTTTGCATCTGCTGTTTTCAGAACAAGCTCACAACTGTTACAGTGTCTTTATATAGTAAAATCAGAAGACAGCTCTCAACCCAGGTGTCTTGGTTTAAGCCTTCACTCCACTATTCATTTATATCACTGTTCTGATGTACTCCTCAAAAATATCATATCTGCACAATAAAGTTTAAGAATAAGCTTTTTAAAAAGTTTTAAAAATATGTTTTCACCAAATGTATTATAAGATTTAAATTAACCCTTTTCTATTTGTTTCCAGGGCTACAGCAACACACCGGGGCCAGGTTATTTTCAAAGATGCTTTAGCCCAGCAGTTGTGTGAACAAGGAGGTAAGAGTCATATTTGATTTGTTTGTGTTGTGTCTAAACTATTCATGGTAGGTCCTACTGTCTCTGTACTACGTAAGCATTTCATTATAATTACTTAATCATAATGCTTTAAAAATTTAAGTATTGACCACTTCGTATCGCTAATAATTAGTTATTACTGATAAAAATCTATAGAATTCTGAAGATACTGTGAGCAAAAGAAAATTTATTTTCATAATTTTTTTCTAATGAATTACCTTTAGTTATTCTAAAAGTACAAATCTTAGTAGTAATTTTTAAATTCTACAAAATACGTCTGCTTAATTTACCACTTAAATGTCTTATCAGCTTTCTTGAAAATGTTTCTGATTATTGCTTTAAACGTTTCATCATGTTATACATAATTATGTGTACAGTATCTATGGGCCTGTTTCAACTTTGTGCACTATTAATTTTGGACTTGTGTGGCTAGACATTGGATCAATTTAGATTAAATTTTACATAATATCAGATATGTATGACCAGGGTGCACGCATATGCACACCCAAACACATGCACCACATTAAAAAAGTTAAAACCAGGATCTGTGCTCCAATGCACATTTGTTTCTCCTGTCGCTTGAGTTTCTGCCCTACTTTGTGTTTTCATTATCACATTTACCACTTCATAGAAAATTTTTCTCTGGAAAGGGCTGGATATTGCCCTAGAGAGACTGAGCTTCTCAAGTATGGGGACTATGCCTTTAGGGGCTTTGGTTCCCCAGACGCTGACATAGAGCTTGGCGTGTAAGGCATTCTAAAAATGTTGATAGATTGAATACAAGTTTGTCTCAGCTGTACATATATTCCTTGATTTCACCATCTTGATAATGAAAACATTTTATGTCGGTCTTTGTAAATGTCATGCCATTTTCATTGTTTACTGTAAGTATCGTATTAATTTTTGTTTGAAATTACATTGGGGGAGTTTATTAACTTTTAGAATTATATTATTGTATTTAAAGGAAATTTCTATTAATTATCTCTCTGCTAAAGAATATCTGATGGGCTTTGGAGATAAATTAGGAAAAATTATTGGTTTTTGAAATACCTAAGAAAATACCATTTATTATTAGTTACATACATCACAATATGGTTTTAACTAAGTGATGTGATGCTTAATGATTATTAATGGCAAAATCCTAATTATACATATAGCTCTTGAATTATAAAACTTCATTCTAATTATAGTTTCAAACATATTATCAGTATTCCTGGGTTTAACAATCTGGCTTCAGTTTGCCTCTCCTACCTGCAACTTTTGAGAATACAAATATTAAAATGTGTCTTTGTAGATAGGCTCAAGAATTCGCTTATTATACAAATCTTCTTCTAGACTATGAAAGCACTCACATTATTGAAAATATAGAATACCACATAGCAGTGAACATTAATATCCTGGAAATTTTATAGTTCGAGAAAAAGAAGTATCTAATTTTATTAACATTTACCATTGTCTAAAAACTGTTTTCTTTTAAGCCTTAAATTTTTTAGCCTTTTCTATTGTAAATGAATTATTGGGATTGAATTCACTTAAAATGAAAAGAAAAACCAGTGGGAAAAAATTCTCAACCAGTGAGGAAAAAAAAATGCCTTCTATAGTAGTATTACACATGAGCATGATTTACACGATGGTAGATGTGGATGTTATTAAAAATGCTGTACAACCCAGGACCGGAAGAAAAACACTGAGCTTTTCAATAGCATCTAGCTCATTGAAATCATATCAAGATAAAGTGAAAAACAATGCTAACAAGAGTGATGGCTTTCTACTGTCAGGGAATAATAAGGAAAATAATTAGTGCTATAAACTATATATTTATTCTGGACTTATCTACTTTTAATTAAAACATTAATTATCTCCTCAAATAAAATAACCTAATTTTATCATGTAATCATTTTTTATATATTGAATAAGGAATATCTAATATATTTATTAGAGGAAAAATAATTGCAGCCACTATATACCACAGCACAGTGCCTTTCCATTTTAACACGCTCAGTATGTTTGTTGATTTTAACTAAACAATTCAAGCAAAGCAAACTTTTTTGTATTGCTTACTAAACATATTGAAAAAGTAAAAGGATTAGAAAATGTACTCATAATGTCTTAGAGAGTCTGTAATCTTAATCCCTTTTCTTATAAAGCATTCATTGAAAGTTTTTTTTGAGATGAAGTCTCACTTTGTCACCCAGGCTGGAGTGCAGTGGCACAATCTTGGCTTACCATAACCTCTGCCTCCTGGGTTCAAGTGATTTTCCTGCCTCAGCCTCCCAAATAGCTGGGATTACAGGCTTGCGCCACTGCACCCAGCTAATTTTTTGTATTTTTAGTAGAGACGGGGTTTCACCATGTTGGCCAGGCTGGTCTTGAACTCCCGACCTTAGGTGATCCATTGGCCTCCCAAAGTGCTAGGATTACAGACATGAGCCACTGCACCCAGCCAAAAGTCTTTATTCTGCAGAACTGTGTACAGCACCTGCAAGACCTCTGACCTAGCTCACAGTGCTAAATGTGGACTTGAAAGTGAAAAGGACTCATTTCCTGTTCTTGAGGCGCTCATAGGCTAGGATGTAAATGACAAATCTATGGATCACAGAGGTAGCTAAGGAATCACCCTGGAGGTCTTAGGAAAGGCATCCCAGGAAGCTAAACCTGAATGGCCAGTGAGGTTTAAGAATAAAGGAGAGGAGGCCGAGGGCAGTGGTTCACACCTGTAATCCCAGCACTTTGATAGGCCAAGGTGGGCAGATCACTTGAGGTCAGGAGTTTGAGACCAGCCTGGCCAACGTGGTGAAACCCTGTCTCTACTAAAAATACAAAAATTAGCCGGGCGTGGTGGTGGGTTCCTGTAAGCCCAGCCACTTGGGAGGCTGAGGCAAGAGAATAGCTTGAACCTAGATGGAGGATGCAGTGAGCCAAGATCATGCCACTGAACTCCAGCCTGAGCAACAATGAGACTCTGTCTCAAAAAAAGGAAAAAAAAAAAAAAAGCCATCTATTTCCTCCTTCCCATTCCCACCTTACATCAGGCCCCAGTGCCTCCTTTGGGAATTGCCGAATAGCCTCCTTTGTGATTTTTCTGCTGCCATTTTCATGGTGCCTTTATTTTCATGGTGTTATAATTAGCTTTCTAAAATAGAAATATGCCTCTATCATTTGCCTGCTTAAAACCCTTCACTATCTCAATTGGAACCAATAGTTTATCTTCAGAGTAAAATTGCTACTGCTTATGACACATGCAAGGACAATCCCTTACAATCTGGCTTCAGTTTGCCTCTCCTACCTCATTTCTTGCCATCCTCTCATTTTTACCTTGAAACTCCCTGAATGGACCTTGCTGTATCATCCTGGTGATATCTGCATCCTATACTCTCCCAATTTTCTTTGCCTGGGCTATCCTTTTACGTCCTTTCGTTCTGTCTGACTCGGGCCGTCAGACACTGCTTAGGGTATTATTCCCACCCTCTGGAGAAAGCATCTCTGATTCCCTCCCTCTCCTGCTCAAGCTGGTCTAGACAACCCTCATACCTAACTCTCTCTACAGAATTGTCAAGCCACATTTAATAGGAACACTCTCAACACTGTTATGTGCCAGATAACACTCCAAGCAGTCTACAAACTCATCTAATCTTCACAGCAACTCTCTGAAAAAGAAACTATTATTATCTACACTTTGAAGATGAGAAAACAAAGGCACAGGGAGAGTAACTTACTTGTGCATTCACTCATTCATTTGACAACTATTTATTGCATGTTGTAATAAGGACATTATCACAATGTGTTGTCTGCCATAAGATATATGCTCCTTGAGGGTAACAACTGTGATTTTTAGTATGGAATCTCTAAAGCTTCTCACAATATCTGGTGCACAGTATGCACCTCATAAATGTTTATCAAATGAATGAGCAAACAATTAAACTACAATAGTCTGATAGATAAGAAAGAGGAGGCAACCCAGTAATTCATTACAGCTAAACCATGAGGCGTGGAAAGGTAAGTGGAGCAGATCATGCAGGGCCTTCTGTTAATGCTCAGGGACTTAGGCGTTCTACTGCAGGTGGTGGGAAGAAAGCAGGAGAGTGATAGAACAATTAAAGAAAACCTAACGGGGGTTGGAGGTGGAATGTGTTGCAGGCTTATTGACAAATTAAAGGCAGATGACAGGCAGACAAGGGAAGACAGAGTATTATGAAAAGAGAAATAAATGTTGAGTAGTTTAAAGTTGAGGCTTTTAAAAAAAATATGATCACTATACATTTTATGTATTACTATGGACCCCATGAATATGTACCATTATTATGGGGTGTCTTAAATTAGATCTTGGAGGCCAGAAAGAAGGGGATATGTTAGAGAGACCTAGAGAAGGTATGCAGGGAAGGGCGGGTGAGGACGGGGAGGAGATCCGGGCTACTCTGTCACTTCTGACCTGGGTGACTGGGTGGACAGTGATGCCAAGAACAGAAGAAATGAAGAAAATGTTAGAGGTGTGGAAGGAAAGATAATCAATTGCACTTCCACATGTTGGCTCTGAGGGAGTTGCAGAGTCTCCAGCAGCCTGCTGAGAAGGGGGCCTGTCACTGGCTGGGGCAACCAGGGAGATTTGAGACCCATCAGCCTATTGATGCTGGGGAGGCAATGCGTTCATCAGGGAGATGCTTAGAGCAGGGAGGAAGGGGCCAAATGAGAAAGGCAGTGACTGAGCAGGGGCAGGAAGAAGAGGGAACTCTGGAGAAGTGGCAAGCCTCTGAGGTGGGGGGAACTATGGGAAGAAATCTCAACATGGTAGAGGTATCCAACAAGGACAAATGGAGAGAATGAAGGATAGAAAAGGACCTTAGGGTTTTACAGTCAGAAGGTGATTAGCATTTGGGCTGGGTGTGGTGGCTTACACCTGTAATCCCAGCACTTTGGGAGGCTGAGGCAGGCAGATCACCTGAGGTCAGGAGTTTGAGACCAGTCTGGCTAAGGTAGTGAAACCCCATCTCTACTAAAAATACAAAAATATTAGCCAGGTGTGGTGGCGGGTACCTGTAGTCTCAGCTACTCAGGAGGCTGAGGCAAGAGAATCGCTTGAACCCGGGAGGCAGAGGTTGCAGTGAGCTGAGATTGTGCCACTACACTCCAGCCTGGGCAACAGAGCAAGACTGCCTCTCAAAAAAAAAAAAAAAAGTAGGTGATTGGCAATTTGACTGGACATTAGGGTGGTTTTAAGCAAGGCAAGACTACCTGAGGCAGCTTTGTAGCATGGAAAGCTTCTCGCTGTCTGTGGAATCAGGCAGACAAGGGAAGACAGATTCTTGTGAGATGAGAAATAAATGCTGGGCAGTTTAAAGTTGGGGCTTTGAAAAAAATATCAACACTGTATATTATATGTATTACTGTGAACCCCATGAATATGTACCATTATTATTTGTCAATTAAAATTAAATTTTTTTAAAAGAAAGGAGAGAGGTAGGCACCCAGAGAGGAAAGGATTCTGGATTTTTTCTCTCTCTCTAGACCAGAGTGTATTTATTACAGGCTTCTAGTACCTTGCAGCCAAACACCACCAAGCACACCTAGCTGAAGTTAAATAGGTTGAACAGGTTGATTTAGTGCTTGTCATAGTATGGGAGAAGGCAAACCATGGGGGAACCATGGGGCATCTCAAGGAGAGGATGTTACAGAAGGAATTGTTATTATAAGATTTGAGCTGTATTTGGCGATTGGGGTAGGGTTTAAGAAAGTGGAGCATTGTTCTAGATTGGATGAGGTCAGGAAGTAGGGGCAATTCTGTGGTTAGTATCTCAATAAATCTACCACAAGGGCAGACTGGAGTGAGGCTGCTGCCGTAATTGATAAAGAAGCAGCAGTTGCTGCTACGAGCCAGGAGAGAGGGTGCTTGGCACATTGTGACTTAGCCGGCACTAAAGTTGTGTTTGTGTTGAGACATGATTAAGACATGATTAAGAAATAGATGAGACATGGTTAAGAAATAGATGTATCTCTATCTGGATTCATTACGGTCACAGAGTAGACTTGTCTAAAGTTGGTGTTCTGTGAAATTGTTTGTGTTCAATAGGAGGACACCAAAGCCCAGCAGAGATTGCCAGGTCCGGTTCTGGATGTCAGAGGCTACTTTTTTCTTAATTGGGGCTGAGGAGAGAATGCAAGTGGGCAGTGATTTACTTTTGTATTTTAGTTTTTACGAGGGCTTTGAAAATACAAGGAAGTGGATTGTCTTATTTGCACTGCTATAACAGAGTGTCACAGGCTTGGTAATTGATAAAGAACAGAAATTCACTTTCTCACAGTTCCAAAGGCTGGGAAGTTAAAAATCAAGGCACTAGCAGGTTTGGTTGTCTGGTGAAGGCTGCTTTAAACTTCTAAGATGGAGCCTTGATGATGTATCCTCCAAGAGGAGTAATGCTGTGTCCTCAGATGGCAGAAGGCAAAAGGGCAAGCCAGCTAAACATTGCATGAAGCCACCTTTATAAGGACCTTAATCCCATTCACAGGGGGAGTAACCCTCATGACCTAATCACTGCTTAAAGGCCCCGCCTCTTACTACTGTCACATTACCAACACCTAAATTTTGGAGGGGATGCATTCAAATCACAATGTGGATTCAAGCTTTACTTGTGTGACCTTACTTTCCAGGATCTCTGACCCAAAGCACAGGTTCAGTACATCCTAAGGGAAAAGACTTTGCTGGAGCAAAATTTTATTCAAAGTCAGTTGGTGTGAAATAAAAAGCATAAGTACATCAGTGGGGGAAAATTGTGAATGATTAATTTTTTTTAAATGTACCTCTATTTTGCAATTTTTTTACAATGAACTATCATTATCTGTATTATAAAGAAATAGCACACATTTCCTCCAAAAAGTATACTTATGGGGTTAGACTTAGGAAGGAGGAGGGATGAGTCTGCTGTGGCAAGGGAAATAAATCCCTTCTCAAGAATCAAAGGAAAATTCTAAATTACTCTTATGCCTCCTCCTATATGACAACTTGCCTGACACCCTTAACATGCTCTGTCTCTGTTGTATTATAATTATTTTTTTAAACACTCTTTTCTCTCAACTGAGAGCTTTGTGAGGGCAGGAACCATTATTAAACTTTTTTCAACATTTAATAATGCTTGAAACATAGACTCAGTAAATGTTTGCTGAATAATCAACTTAAACATTTTAAAATTGAAAAATCACTGTCCTTACTGAAAAATCTTTAACCCTGAACATTTGCTGTGGACCATGATGAGGCAGTGTGGCTGCTACTAGCAATGTTCCTCACACTGATCTCTGGTTGTAAAACGCATGTGCCAGCATATTAAAAATTTTTGAAAGTTGTTCATGGACTTTCATGTAAACTGTAAGAAGTCCCCTTAATGTTCCTGGAACATAGACCAGGTTCACAGATTTTTAAAATATATCTCTGAGGTTCCAAATAATTGTAAACACATCCCCATCTGAGTTCTGCTGTCATGTCATGGTGCAGACAAGGAGCTAGAGTTTTCCCATCTTTAGTCTGGGGTGGAGGGTTGACTGGGCTGTATATCCTCAATTGTTTTGAAAGTAAAAGATGCTTAGGTTCATTCACTAGGTGCAAAGCATAAAGAACGAAATTATTCAATATTTAGTACTAAACAAAAATTATTTAATGCTTACCATGTGCCAACCTCTGTACTAGGCTGGATCTTGGAATACACCAGTGAACAGAGCCAAGATCCCTGCTGTCACGAAGCCTACATTGCAGTGAAGAGGAGACAGACAGTAAATAGGAGACATAAGAAATGAGTAAATGTGGTACCATGTCAGAAGGTGGGAAGTGTTGTAGAGGGAGAAAGACCACTAAAATATAGCACAGTAAGAGCATACAGTTGGGTGGAGGGGGAAGAAGCTGATTGCAGTTTTAAATAGGGTAGCGGGTAAGTCAGGTAGATCTCACTGAGAAGGTGACATTAGAGCAAAGACCAAGAAGGGGATAAAGGAGTTAGCCAAGTGATTATCTAGGGAATTGTCCAAAATGTCAGTAAGTGATTTTAAAGATAAACATGGTAATGTTTTTCGAAGTACTGTTAAAGATGACCACAACAAAGAATAGAGACAATATCAGAATAGACTAAAAACTTGAAAGGAACTAGGAGAAATCAGATTTTGTGCAGAAATTATTACTAGACCATCTAAAAAGAGCTGCATACCTAATATGTCTCTCTCTGAACCACGAGTACTATTGAAAATGTTAATATGAGTGTGGTATACATAGACTTAGGATGAGAACTAATATTTAAATTCATACTATGATCATGGAACTGTAGGTTCTTTATCTGTTGATTAGTGATAACTCAAAGCAAGCTAACAACAAAATAAACAATACTCATGAGTGGCAGGCCTGGAATTCAAATCTCTGGACTCACAGCCCAACGTTGGTTCCATTATACCAAGTAGATTCTTAAAGTTAAAAAAAATTAAACATTCTGTCAGGAACCACAGATGCTTTCTGCCGGGCTCAGCAGATTTTCAGCTGTTCATCACCCTTAGAACAGTGAGTGGTAGAAAGTGTGGCTATGCTCTCTAAGGGCCTTTGGATCATGGTGGTAGGCAGTATATATGCTTCATCCCAAACACAGACTCTTTGCGATTTTTAAATCGTTTGTATTAAGGATTGGGGAAAGTTTACTTAAACTGTGAGATGGAGAGGGGGGCAGAGGAAAGTTTAAACAAGCAAGTCCATAAAGTGAATGGGATGTTTAACCTCCTTTGATATTTTTTAGCACTGTAAGGATAACTTTATACCCAAATATTGTAAAAAGTGTAGATCAGATCTACCAAAATCTTCTCCTGGCCATCCTTGGTTATTTAACAGCTTATATTACTAGGTATCTTCCCAATATCCTGAAATGCAAAGTCTTTATTAATTCACACTTGTTTCTGAATAAACAAGATTATCACTACTGCCTAAATTTCCTGGAAACCTTGGAAAAAACACAAATTCTTTGGTGCCCTAAATCTACACAGTTAAGGCAAAAGTGGTGTGAATGTGTCAGCATGACTGTCACTGGTCCAGCAGTGTGCACACGTCACAGTTGAAGATGGGGCAGGGAGAATAATCGTGTGTGTGTGTATATTCATTGGCCTGTGGACTTCTTGGCATACCGTCTTCAAACACACACATTGATTATTTAGCAAGACCAGATGGCAGGCTTAGTGGCCTGACAGCAGTCATGCCCTGTAGTGCCCCCAAAGGGCATATGCCATTTATAAACCACCCTGGAATTCTCTTTTGTTGGGTTGATGGAAGTGGCTATAACTAAAAGCAAACATTTTATGTCAGGAGGAAAGAGGTCAGGCTTGCAGCTGGTATAGAAAACCTTGGCTGCTTTCTGCCAGTCTCAGCAGATTTTCAGCTGTTCATCACCCTCAGAACGGTGAGTGGTAGACAGTGTGGCTATGCTCTCTAAGGGCCGTTGGATCATGGTGGTAGGCAGTATATATGCTTCATCCCAAACGCAAACTCTTTGCAATTTTTAAATCGTTTGTATTAAGGATTGGGGAAAGTTTTCTTAAACTTTGAGATGGAGAGGGGCAGAGGAAAATTTAAACAAGCAAGTCCGTAAAGTGAATGGGATGTTTAACCTCCTTTGATTTTTTTTTAGCACTTTAAGGATAACTTTATACCCAAATATTATAAAAAGTGTAGATCAGATCTACCAAAATCTTCTCCTGGCCATCCTTGGTTATTTAACAGCTTATATTACTAGGTATCTTCCCAATATCCTGAAATGTAAAGTCTTTATTAATTGAGACTTGTTTCTCTCTAATTGTCAGAACTAGGTTTTAACATATCTACTTTAATTGTTGAAAAGAAAAGTAAATACTGATGTGTTTCACTTGAGTGTACCCAGTATTAAGCATTTGCTAGTCAAAGACATCTGTGCTCCCCTTGGCCATTTTGTAGCTTATATTTCATTTTAGTGGTTACAGTTCCCGTTCGTGACATCCCTAGGCTTTGTGATTTATAAACAAACAGAAATGAATTAAGAGGCTCTGGGAAAACCATCCAGGAACCCCCGGATCTTTCTTCAAGGTCTTACAAACTACCCAACAAAGCAAGAAACTAAAGCTCTCCTGGGGCGATGGCAGGCAGAAAATATCCCTAAGTAATTCTGAAGACAAGCAGATTAAGGGGAATGACAAAGAGCTGATTCACATGACCATAGTAAAATTTCTTGCTACTGACTCTGGGCAGGTCTGATTATTCTTTTAATTTCCTAAAGAATGGTGTTTTGGACTGGTGCTGTTTATCCCAAGGTGATTGAACATAGATTTAAACAGACTTCTATTCAGCTCTGAGGGCTATATACATTCCCACTTGACAGCTTTATCTAGTCCAAAGTCAAAATTTCTAGATTTATGCCCAAGAAGAATTTTTCGCTGAGTTATTTTGGGTGCCCATGGAAGTATTCTTTCTACACATGCTGCTATATATAAGCTGCTTGATTCCTCCATATATTGAAGGACAAAGACAAAGTTTGGATCTATGCAATCATTTGGGGAAGGGTATTTTGTATGTTATAAACATACATAAATCACAATTTTGTTTTGGCTAGTGAAAATTATTGAATTTATTAATCCAACCTTATTTTTAATGTACATATGAAAATTCAATTGTTTCATGTAAAAATTAGTATAGATTTTTAATAATCAAGTTTTTAAGAGTTGGAATTCATTGATATTAATTAATAGATATTGTGCTGTATCCCCAGTGGGCATATGTGAAACACTGTACCTGACCCAGGGGACATGTGTGGCAACATAAGGCAGTCTCACATTCCATTATTAAGAAGCTTCTAGTATAGATTTACTAATACAAACCCAGAAGAGAAAGACCAAGACACATTTGCAGAAAAATATAAACTTAGTGGAATGGTGTTCCTCTCATCTCCTCTGAGGTCTTGCTGCAATAATTTTGCCTTCTCTTTCTCATAGCTTCAGTATCTTCCTCTTACGTGGCTGCCTCCTCCTCTGTGCTTAAATATGCTGAAGCCACTGCTACTTTAACAAGTATTTCGTCTTGAACTTCGGGTACCCCCTGCCATGTTTCCTTCTTTCACTCCAGCTTCTTGAAAGAGCGGTGTGTGCTGCCAGGCTTTTGTCCTACCCCTGCCATGTGGCCTCGACCACCAGCACTCCCTGGAAACCATCATCCTCAAGGTCACCAATAACCCACTAAGTGCCAACCAATCCAGAGGACTCGGATCCTCACCCTACCTGACTTCCGTTTTCTTTCTCAGTTTCTATGAGTTGTTCTTCTTCCCACATCACACATTCTGCAGTTGAGCTTCTTTTTGTATTTTCATATTGTCTCTGTTGATCTCATTCACACCTACAATTTTCATGTCCCTAGCTCTCCACTTGATTGCTTATACGAAGAGTCAAGAAGGAAAAGTGATTGCGAACATGAAGTTTGCATGAAGTTTGAATTTCTGCTCTGGCACTATCTAGCTGTGTAACCTTTCTGAGTCTCAATTCCTTCATCTGTAAAATAAGGAAAATGATACTCTCAACCTTTTTGGCCACTTCATACCATTTCCAAGAGCCTGGTACGATATTCTGTGCCCAAAAGGAACATCTTAAGGTTGTGAGGATTAAATGTCACGATGAAGTGCATAGCACACTGACTAGCACATACTCTCAGGATGTTAGCTCTCACTGTTATTACTGGACTCTACATTTCGGTGTCATTTAGGTACCTTGAACTCAATATATTCTAAACTGAACTTTACTTCCCTCGAATCTGCACCCCTCCATTGCAATTCTGGGTAGCATCTTCGTAATCACCCCAGTCACTAAACAGAGACCTAGGTAACACATTTCTTTGCTCATTCCTTTTTCTCATCCATATCTATACCCAGTGTGTCTAAGGCCAATTTACATAGTATCTCTTAAACCAACCCTTTTCTTTCCATGCCTACTGCCATTTTTTTTTATTCAGGCCTTTCACACATTGATCAAAATGCTCCTGGCTTTAAACCCTAAAACTACCCTCTATTTCCCCCCAGTTTAGCCTGGCTTTCAGGACTTCCCTAATCTGTCCCACCCTCTCTCTCTCTCTCCAGCCTCATCTCCACATTTAGGATCTTTCCATACCCATCACCCTCACTTAAGACCAGACTCTCTATTTCATTTGTAATAAGTTAGACAACAGAGGAGGTATTGAGGAAGGTACACCAGGGAAAGGAACTGGCATATATGAGCTACAGTGATAGGGTCAGGATGGCATCTCTGATGAAGGAAGTACTTGTTACAACTGAAATAGAGTCTAGTCTCATCCTTAAAAATCTAGCTCAAGTCTCTCCTCCTATATCATCTTTATTTTTATCACTTTCCCACCTTATATTCGCTAACCAAATTTAGTTTACCATATTGTATGTAATGCATTGACTTCTAAATGTATTTTGTACTGCACTTTGTATCCCTTTTATATTCCCAGAACTTGGCTCAGTGCTTGACATTTAGCAGACAGTCAAATACTAGATAAGGAAATGAGTGAACCATATAAAGCAAGGATACGTTTCCAAAATTGCCAAATTACTATTATTTCCTTGACTGCCAGCCAATCTGTACTTTCCATGTCCCCAGAAGTGCTTTTACATCTGTATTTAGGCATTGTGCACTCTTTTTTCATTGATGAAAAAAGATTGAGCCCGGGAGTTTGAGATTGCAGCAAGCCAAGATAGCGTAATTTATTAGATAGAACAGCCCAACAGAACTCAGAGTTGAACGGATGGTATTTGAGATGATGTTCGCTTTATTCCTCAGTGTCCTCTATGAAAAACTACAGGAGAAACTTCTCTCCAGTCTGTGACCTGCAATCACTGTCCTTCTCCTGAACAACGTGTATTCTTTTAAAGTTATGAACTCTTCCATTTCTGTAACTTTATGGCTTGAGAACCAAATTGAAGTCTTGGGGGCATGCATCTTGCATATATATCTCAGCATGGCATGTATTATTTTTTTCTACCCTCGTTTGTCATCATCATTGATTTCTCCCCTTTATTGTCTTGTTCAGCTGTCTGCCATTTTTTGTAAATAGCCTTAAATCTATCTTAGAGCAAGGCAGGTTGTACAATTCATCGTTAGGCACGTAAAGGAAAGTGAAAAGAAATATGAAGAAAAGTAAAGGAAGATGATGACATATGTACAAGCAATAAGGAAGAAAAGGAACAGAGGAGATGATTAGAATTTTCCAACAATAATGATTTTAGTAATATTGGCTGGCTGATGTTATCAGAATCCATTCAACTGGCGTTTTTGGAACTGCCATGTATGAGACATTGTGCTCAGCTTTGGGAATGCAGAGGTATTCCAGATAGAGTCTCTCTACTCATAGGAATTTACAGTCTGATCAGTTCTAATTTCTACTGTGCCCTTTAAGATTGTGACTGAGATAAAGAGAAAAAACTTTTCCCCAAAGGGGACCCTTTCCCTACCCATGGAAAATTAACTATTTTAGTTAGAGCGTTAGTGAAGCTTCTATGTACTTGAGATATTAAGCAAAGTACTTCAAAATGTGGGTGGATTCAATTTGAAGTTTTTTTCTTAGTCATAAACCAGTTTGAATAAAGGTGGTCTAGGGCTGGCAGGATGCTTCTACCATGCACAGCATGTAGCTTCCATATCTAGGGGCCAAGCTGGCTGTTCCAGCACTCACCATCGCCTACAGCAGGGAGGGGAAAGGGTCAAGGAAGCATGCCCATTCCTTTAGGGCATTACCCAGCCCTGAAAGTGACCCTGGTCACTTCTGCTCACCTCACATGGGTAGAACTTAATTCCTTTGTCATAGGAAGCTATAAGGGAAGCTGAGAACTAGACTTCCAACTGCAAATGACAGTTTAGTTAAAATAAAGGAGAATAGATTGGTAAATCTCTAGCAATTTCTGCTGATGTTAGCAACAAGATTTCTTCCTTCTCCTCCACTTATTCCTCCTCAGTCTTCCTCTTTCGATCCTAGTGATTTTCCTTCCAACCTCTAAATGTTACTTAAAAGCACATTCTGCACATGTACCCCAGGACTTTTAAAGTATTTTTTTTTTAAAAGCCATAGGTTCTCAGGTTTCAGGTCAATTTATACCTGCAATTTCTCACATCTGTTCCATTTATGAACTTTATCTCTTCAAGTTCTCAAAGGTCTAGGACCTTTAAAAATTGTTACACAGCAGCAATTTTTTAAAAATAAAAATTTGACCAGGCATGGTGGCTCATGCCTGTAATCCCAGCACTTTGGGAGGCTGAGGCGGGCAGATCACTTGAGCCTAGGAGTTCGAAATCAGCCTGGGTAATGTGGTGAGATCATGTCTCTACCAAAAAAAAAAAAAAAAATTAGCTAGTCTTGGTGCTGCATGCTGTATTCCCAGCTTCTTGGGAGGCTGAGGCAGGAGGATCGTTTGAGCCCGGGAGTTTGAGATTGCAGCAAGCCAAGATAGCGCCACTGCACTCTAGCCTGGGCAGCAGAGCAAGGCACTGTCTCAAAATATAAATAAATATAAAAATAAAAATGTACCAACAATTCAAATGATATTGTTTTGCATTCTGATTTTTCACTTAAAACTTTTATTTATATCATCAGCAAATTTTTGAAAAATATATGGATATATTCTCAGAAAAGGTGGGGACAGGAGCCTGAAAGGACAATGAGCCACAGTTTTTAATGTTTAAGGCCTCATTATTGGCAGATCCTGTTTGAGTAACTCTTATCTGAAAGAGTTCTCTATCTCCCAATTGCAGGTTATAAAGATATATTTTCATTTTCCTCCTATTTCATTTATTTTAGAATGTGAAAGATGATAAATTGTTATGAGACACAAATCAAGTTGAGGTGGGAAATCAGAGCAGGAAGAGAAAAATAATTCCTAATATTGCTGGTTCTGTGTATAATTTAGCTCTCTTTAAATATTAAGTGATCTTTTATACTGATCATAGTATGTTCCTGAACACAGGGAGAATTATTTTCACTCTAAATTTATAACATTTTTGGAAGCTTAATTATCATACTTGAAGGTCAAATGGTGCTTTATTGCAGTAAAATACAAAAAGTAATAAAGAAAGTATTCCTGGGGAGATGGAAGTCTAGGTTCATAGCTCATTAAATGCTAACTTCAGAGCCCATGTCTAATTTGTCATATTTAGCTTTGGAAGTTTAATACATTTAAATTTCAAATTAGGCGAAAAGATACCTGAGGCAAAACTACCTAGGGTCTTTGAATTCCAAAATGATTCAGGAGATACAGTCCCTGTAACATAATACCTGTATTTTAAAGAATTGCTAGTCATCTATATATAATGCTTGCCTGACCCAAAGGCTTTTTTTTTTAAAGTAATCAATAATATTAGCTCAAAGCTCATTTACTACCCCCTCAATTCATTTTTAGGTATTTTTTTCCTTTTTTTCTGCTCCACATATTTAAATTTCCATTCTTTGCACTAAGTAATTTGTTTCAACAAGTTAGCTGAAATTTATTAGTCCTACTATATTTTGGAGTCAGATGATTACTTAAAAATTTCCATCTAAAATAAGTCAGTTGAAAGAAAAAAGACACATCTGTCAAGGGTATAATAACCTTTGGCGGAATTAAACACAACCTCATTCTTTCTAATATGCCTATTCCAGGCTGCTTGTGATCTATGAGATTCTGGCAGGCTCAACTTTCGAAAGAGCGTATGCACAGAAATGCTTCTTAAGAAATGAAGCTTTTTTTAACTTGTCGCATGTAATTTGTCTCCTGGACAAATTGAATTGATGATGGGAAGAATTAAGGCTTCAATTTAATATTGAGATACCATCTAAAGATACATGTTTATAATGTTTATTTTGAAAGGCCCAGTAGTTTAAGCTATTAAAATGTCATTAAAAAAAGCACGACTGTCAGCACCAATAACCAAATGTAGTCACAGAAGCTAATATGAAGATATTTGCTGCCTGTTTTAGCTTACAGAAATGTTCTAACTTTCATTTCTTCTGCAAAGCTTAGCTGGTACTAATGCAAGAGAAACTGTCATAAGGACAAACCACTTATTATCATCTGTGAGATGCTCTAAATAATTGGAGATAAGTTTGGAGACAAAAATATATTTAGTCAATTGAAGGCAATAATGTTCACAAAGTAAGTCTATCTAATAACAAGCAATACATTTGTTGCACTTTAAAGTTTGGAAAGTGAGTGAAAAGTGGTTTTTCTCATACCTCGATGAAGTCCAGATTAATCCACACTGCGTGAAAATAGTGTTTTAAAAATAATTTTCACCTTTCCCAAACCAAGATATTTCTTGGGAAAAGACCTGCAACTCTTCTGACTAGAAGTACCACCAACACACAGATGTGTTAACATATATGGGCTAAGAGCTTTCCATCATTCATTCAAAAAAGTATCAGTATGTACTTTTTCTGCTTTCATTTTAAGCAAATAAATAGTAACCTTGTTTAAAGAGACCAAGAAGCATGTTATTCCTTTGAAAATGTTGGTACTGAACCTATATGCTTTCATGTTAGGCTCAGTCAAGCCTTGTGATGTGAATTGCTTATATTACGAACTGGGTCTTTTCATGTCTGTTTCATGTAATTATTATTCACCCTTACTATTTTTTGAATAATTATCTTTATCAAATCTTCATTAGTACAGAGTTCTTGTGTTCATTCAAGGCAGTTCTATTCTCTTTCTTATACTAGTTTGTGGTGATTAGTAAATCATTTCAAGAATAATACAGTTGAATTTTTAAAAAGTTCTATAAACAATCTATTTTTTTCAAACTTTAAAATACCTTCTAAAAACAATGATTCAGTTTACTTTTATTCTTAACATGTTTAAGCTTATTAATTCTTAAAATCCACTTCTGTCCTCTTTGCATAGTCTGTGAAATCTTAGTAAAACACATATGTAATCTTCAGGTCACTTGATAGTATTCAAGCATCTAGGAAAATGCCTGGCCAAGGAAAGACTTAGAATGTCACTGAAGCATTTCATTACTCATCTAAATCTTTGTATTTTGCCAAAATATCATCTGGATAGGCCCCACTGGAGAGAGAATTTTGAGGACAAGTAACTTTTAAGTGGCACTATCACAAACATCAAAAAGAATCTGGAAAAAGAAATCATAAGTATACATTTATGAGTGATTTTGATACTCCTAAGAACATTTATTTACTTATATAGTGTGAAAAGATTGTATTATGCTGAAAACTTTAAAATTTCCTTTTTTATCATTTAACTGCTCTTTCTTAAATGAAATTAAGTAGATTCTCATAGACCAATATTTTCCTTGTAAAAATTGCTACCAATCTGTATTGATAGCTTTAAAGTTTTAAAGAAGTTTGGCTTTTTCAACTAAAAGCAAGTCAAAGTAGGCTATGGTTTCATTCTGAATCCTTTCCTGGAAACAATCTTTTTTAAAAAGAACCTGGTGGTTAGGCCAGGTGCAGTGGCTCATGCCTGTAATCCTAACACTTTGGGAGGCCAAGGTGGATGGATCATGAGGTCAGGAGTTCAAGACCAGCCTGGCCAAGATGGTGAAACCCCATCTCTACTTAAAATACAAAAACTAGCTGGGTATGGTGGTTAATTTGACTTCCTGTAGTCCCAGCTAGTTGGGAGGCTGAGTCAGGAGAATCACTTGAACCTGGGAGGCGGACGTTGCAGTGAGCTGAGATTACGCCACTGCACTCCAGCCTGGGCGACAGAGCAAGACTCCGTCTCAAAAAATTAAAAAATTAAAATTAAAATACTGGCAAACAGAATGCAACAGCAAATCAAAAAGCTTATTCATCATGATCAAGTAGGCTTCATCCCGGGGATGCAAGGCTGGTTCAAGATATGCAAGCCTATAAATGTAATCCATCACATCAACAGAACCAAAGACAAAAACCACATGATTATCTCAATAGATACAGAAAAGGCCTTCAACAAAATTCAACAGCCCTTTATGCTAAAACCCCTCAATAAACTAGGCATCGATGGTACATATCATAAAATAATAAAAGGTATTTACGACAAACCCACAGCCAATATCATACTGAACGGGCAAAAACTGGAAGCATTCCCTTTGAAATCTGGCACTAGACAAGGATGCCCTCTCTCACCACCCCTATTCAATATAGTTTTGGAAGTTCTAGCCAGGGCAATCAGGCAAGAGAAAGAAATAAAGGTATTCAAATAGGAAGAGAGGAAGTCAAATTGTCTCTATTCGCAGATGACATGATTATATATTTAGAAGACCCCATTGTCTCAGCCCAAAATCACCTGAAACCAATAAGCAACTTCAGCCAAGTCTCAAGATACAAAATCAATGTGCAGAAATCACAAGCATTTCTATACACCAATAACAGACTTAAAGAGAGCCAAATCAAGAACCAACTGCCATTCACAATTGCTACAAAGAGAATAAAATAGCTAAGAATACAACTAACAAAGGATGTAAAGGACCTCTTCAAGGAGAACTACAAACCACTGCTCAATGAAATAAGAGAGGACACAAACAAATGGAAAAACATCCCATGCTCATGGTTGGGAAGAATCAACATCGTGAAAATGGCCATACTGCCCAAGGTAATTTATAGATTCAACACTATCCCCATCAAGCTACCAATGACCTTCTTCACAGAACTTGAAAGAACCACTTAAAACTTCATATGGAACCAAAAGAGAGCCTGCATAGCCAAAACAATCCTAAGCAAAAAGAACAAAGCCAGAGGCATCCTGCTGCCTGACTTCAAACTATACTACAAGGCCACAGTAATCAAAACAGCATTGTACTGGTACCAAACAGACATAGAGACCAATGGAACAGAACAGAGGCCTCAGAAGCAACACCACACATCTACAATCATCTGATCTTTGACAAACCTGAGAAAAACAAGCAATGGGGAAAGGATTTCCTGTTTAATAAATGGTATTGGGAAAACTGGCTAGCCATGTGCAGAAAGCAGAAACTGGACCCCTTCCTGACACCTTGCACTAAAATTGACTCCAGATGGATTAAAGTTCTAAACATAAGCCCTAACACCATAAAAACCCTAGAAGAAAACCTAGGCAAAACCATTCAGGACATAGGCATAGGCAAGGACATAGGCGTAGGCAAGGACTTCACAGTTAAAACAACAAAAGCAATGGCAACAAAAGCCAAAATAGATAAATGGGATCTAATTAAACTCCAGAGCTTCTGTACAGCAAAGGAAATAAACATTAGAGTGAACCGGTAACCAACAGAATGGGAAAAAATTTTTGCAATCTACCCATCTGACAAAGGGCTAATATCCAGAATCTACAAAGAACTAAAACAGCTTTGCAAGAAAAAAACAAACCCATTCAAAAGTTGGTGAAAGATATGAACAGACACTTTACAAAAGAAGACATCAATGAGGCCAAGAAACATATGAAAAAATGCTCATCATCTCTTGTCATTAGAGAAATGCAAATCAAAACCACATTGAGATACCATTTCACACCAGTTAGAATAGCGATCATTAAAAAATCTGAGACAACAGGTGCTGGAGAGGATGTGGAGAAATAGGAACACTTTTACACTGTTGGTGGGAGTGTAAATTAGTTCAACCATTGTGGAAGACAGTGTGGCGATTCCTTAAGGACCTAGACATAGAAATGCCATTTGACCCAGCAATTCCATTACTGGGCATATACCCAAAGAATTATAAGTTGTTCTGTTATAAAGATACATGCACACGTATGTTCATTGTAGCACTGTTTACAATAGCAAAGACCTGGAACCAACCCAAATGTCCATCATTGATAGACTGGGTAAAGAAAATGTGGCACATATACACTGTGGAATGATATGGAGCCATAAAAAACAGTGAGTTCGTGTCCTTCATAGGGGCATGGATGAATCTGGAAACCATCATTCTCAGCAAACTGACACAAGAACAGAAAACCAAACACTGTATGTTATCACTCATGGGTGGGTATTGAACAATTAGAACACGTGGACACAGGGAGGGGAGCATCACACACTGCGGTCAGTAGTGGGGGGCTAGAGGAGGGACAGCAGGGGTGGGGAGGGATAATGAGGGAAGAAATACCAGATATAGGTGATGGAGGGATGAAGGCAGCAGACCGCCTTGCCATGTATGTACCTATGCAACAATCCTGCATGATCTGCACGTGTACCCCAGAACCTAAATTACAATTTTTAAAAAAACCTAGTGGTTTTAGTGAGATTCTATCATAATTCCTCCATTCTGTTGGCTTGCTTTTACTTTTTTTTTTTAGGCAAAGTAGAATCTTCGTTTTAATTTACCTGTGTAACATTTTATATTTTATCTGTGGTTTTAAGTAAGTTAATTCAGTCTGAGAACATTTGGCATGCTCCTTAAGTTATCCTGATATACATAAGGTCAATTTCCAATTCAGTCCAGTTACTAGAACTTGATCAAGCTTTACAAAGGATATAGTTTCTGTAATGTTTGTGAATTTCAATGGCATTATATTTCTGGATAAAGATTACAGAGATGTATGGTTATTCTGAATGAAATTTAGAGTTCACTGAAACAGAAATGCATTCACACGCAATTTCTAACAGGGAAGTGCTAACAGAATTGGATATTCTTAGATTCATCCTAGCTGAACATTCATTCCTAGTTGAACATCCTACCTTAGAGAAAAAAATATTCACTTCTGAAAAAATGTAGGAGTTCAGTTTGAATTGTACAAACACTTGATTCCTTATTAAATCATTCCTCTTTCCAAAAGTTTCACCCAGCCTCCATGTACATTATCATGGGTCTCACCAATGAAATTAAATTAGGACCATATTATGAAGCTTCCCCACAGTGATCTCTCTGGGTACAGAACAACTCCAGCCTATCTTCTCATCTCTTCAATTCATTGTTCTCTGACAAGTAGCAGGGTTCCTGTCCCTAGGGCATCTTCCTCTGTGCACACCTTTGGTCAGCTGACTTGCTCTTCCTATCACAACTACAGAAATACCTGGAAGAAACTGTGATATATTTTACACTTTTGTTAAAGGGATATTCCATCACATTCTTTCTCCAAAACCAAAACCCACTTCTTTAAGAACTGGGTTCTCAAAGAACCAGTTCTTCTCTCTCATTCTCAGAAACCAAAACTCTCTAGTTTACGCCATTTGACAATTTTATGTAGTTACTAGATTTTAATCATGCAATTTTAGAGTCAAAGGAGCTGAGAGAGTTGGCAAGATGCAAGATGGGGTGGGGCATTCTAGGGTCCTGGGGGAGGCAGAAAATCAGTAACAGACCAATAAAATGTGGAGATAAAAACATTCGAGCAATCTAGAAAAATTCAGTGATTCAATCTAGAGCTAGTTCAATGGCAGACAAACAGGAAAGGTAGATTTGGAGAGATGCCATTGGGTCAGCACTTGGACAGTTGACAAATGAGGACCTGTCTAGCAAGCATTAGCAAGCATGCATTTTACATTTAATAAAGGAAAGAGGAAAGGCCTTTATGCCAAGTTCACATAATATAAGAACTTAATTCACTCATAATCACGAGTATGAGGCAAGGCAGGTAGTATCCAAATGGGAATATAATAAATAATGTTGAACTATATCATTCTTCCTCAGGCTGCTTAAATTTTTCTGTGGTGCATTTTCCTCAGTAAATGTGGAAAAGATGGTGAACTTCCTACAGGCTTAGAAAATTTGTTTATACTACATAAAACTAGATTGATATGATCACTTACTGAGAAATGATGAAAATAAATTTCCAGAACCAGTACTTTGCTAGGTTTTGGCCCATGTTTATACCACACAAGCATGAATCTTTGTCCAGAAAATTTGTACTTTTCTTTTCAATTAAGTTTCGTGTACTAAATATGGTTCTCTTTTTCAGTAAATAATGTATAGTTATCTCAGATAGTGGACATTTTTGTTAAAATATATTAAACAAAGCTTCCTAACTAGTGGTTTAAAATATGATGTAAATTTGGTGAGTTAAATCCAGGTAGATGCTGACTGGGTGTTGAAGCTCCCCAGACCACTTATAATAAAGGACTTTTGGACAATGTTATGCGTCCAGTCTGGCATTTTTTAAAGGTTTGGATCTTCAATTAATTTCCAAAATATCATAAAACATATTACAACTAGGAAGTAGCTTTCAAATCAATTCATTATTTATTGAGACACTATTATCAGCTTTGGCTGATGTCTTGGGCGGACATATTTTCTGCTTTTGAGGAGCCTGCTTCTTCTTCAGAGCAAAGATAAGTACTTAACACAACACAGAGAACAGTTCAACATGCTACAAAAATAAGTAGTGGATTGTGTTGTTTAAACCAGTGAATTTTTTTTTTTTTTTTTGAGATGGAGTTTCGCTCTTGTTACCCAGGCTGGAGTGCAATGGCGCTATCTCGGCTCACCGCAACCTCCGCCTCCTGGGTTCAGGCAATTCTCCTGCCTCAGCCTCCTGAGTAGCTGGGATTACAGGCACGCACCACCATGCCCAGCTAATTTTTTGTATTTTTAGTAGAGACGGGGTTTCACCATGTTGACCAGGATGGTCTCGATCTCTTGACCTCATGATCCACCCGCCTCGGCCTCCCAAAGTGCTGGGATTACAGGCGTGAGCCACCGCATCTGGCCCAAACCAGTGAATTTTAAATCCGACTTTCTTTCAGAATCAATCAAGGAGGTTTTAAAAACTACAGCTTCCGGGCCTCCACCCTCAGAGAGTCTAACTAAGTGGGTCTTTCTAAAATGGCCCTACACTGATGATTGTGATGTAGGCGTTTCAGTGAAGGATTCCATGTGCCCAAATAATTCATCAAAGGTAGATGTCCATTTGAATAAGCAATTTAAAGCAGAATAAAGCATTTTATAACTTTCTATTGGGTTGAGGCCTTAGTGACCAAAATCATTTAGTAGTTAACAATGTTTCTGCAGATATTTTGTTATACATATCTAACCATTGTATTGACTAGTAAATATTTCTAGTAATTGTCATAACTTTTCCTGCATTTAATTTAACCAATTTTTTTCACTATCTGTGAAATAATTTGAAATTCCATATTTTATAGACAGGTGTTTCTCCTTTCTTCTTAATACTTTATAACATGAATACAGAGAATCCCTTTTGCAATATAGCTAGCATTAGGCATGGTAAACTATCATAATATGTTAAGAAACAAAGCAAACAACAAAAAAATCCCTCGGTCCTCATCCCCATGTAAGATCTCGTTTCTCACCTTTGCAGCTAACCTTCTAGAAAGAGCAGTCTGCACAGTAGTTGAGTGTAGACTCTGAGGCCAATATCCCTGAGTTCGTCTATAGACACTGCTTAGCACAGTGCCTTGATAGCAGGATGTTCTTGATAGATACCAGCTTTATTAAGATTATTTTGGATTCTCCTTCAACTCTCTTAGCTCTTAAAACTCTTTCTTATTTCGTTAATGGAATGCACTTTTACTCAGTCGCCTTTGCTAGCTCCTCTTCTTCCACCTGTCCCTTAAAGATACATTTGATTCTACATTTTATGTCTTTCTTTTTATTATTTATTTATTTAGAGATAGAGTCTCACTCTCTTGCTAAGGCTGGAGTGTGATGGTGCAATCCTAGCTCACTGCATCCTCAGACTCCTGGTGTCAGGTGATCCTCCTGCCTCAGCCTCCTAAGTTGCTAGGACTACAGGGGTGCACCACCATGCCCAGCTAATTTTTAACGTTTTTGGTAGAGACAGGGTCCCTCACTGTGTCGCCCAGGCTGGTCTCAAACTCTTGGCCTCAAGTAATCCTCTTGTCTCAGCCTCCCAAAGTACTGGGATTACAGACATGAGCTGCTGCTCCCAGCCTCACTTCTTTATACCTTACATTGTCTCTGAGTGACTTGGTCTTCCTTCTGTAACTCCACCACCTCCTGCTTGATAATGGTCTCCTAATTGATGTATGGTACAGATGTCCCTCCTAGCTCTACTTCAGCACTGTCTAGTAGAAGTATACTTTAACCCATGTGCAATTTTAAGGATTCTAGTAGCCACATCTAAAAAACAGAAAGAAATAATGAAATTAATTTAATAATATATTTTATTAACATAGAATATGTAAAATTTAAGCATTTTGACATAGTGTGGTCAATTTAAAACTATTAATAAGATATTTTACATTTTTTGTACTAAATCTCCAAAATCTGGTACATATTTTATACTTATAACACATCTTAAGAAATATTTAGCCTGTATTAAGAGTTCGTAAAATTGACAATTGAAAAGTAGATAGGGGAGGGACAGTGAGGGGGTGGGGAGAGATAGCATGGGGAGAAATGCCAGATATAGGTGAAGGGGAGGAAGGCAGCAAATCACACTGCCATGTGTGTACCTATGCAACAATCTTGCATGTTCTTCACATGTACCCCAAAACCTAAAACACAATTTTAAAAAAAGCCTAAAAAGAAAAAAAGAAAAGCACGTCCATATACTCAAGTGTTTCATACCTGCCTAAAGAAATTCCAGTAACTGAGTTGAGTATCAAAAGATCATTTTCCTTTAATGTCCACATCCACTTTGACAAAATGTTTTCATTTTTATTAGAAGAGCTGATTTACTGTTAATGCAAAAACATACCAGTTTCAAAACTATATCCACGTATTATCCTTGTGTCAGCATAGTATTATTAACATGGAAGTCACAGAAATGTTACATAAATTATAAAGCAAGTCTGAAATAATTAACATTAAGAAGACATTCTTCAAATTTTTCTTTTAGGTTTTTGTAGACAATTTAGAAAATACTGGAAATTACAGTTAAACTCTTCTGGAGACTCGATTGATGTTAAGAAATTCATGTGTAAAACCACTATCAATTTGTATTTTCGAAGTTTGAATTTCAACATAAATGTTCCTAGTTTTCCAGCTGGTTTGCAAATAAACCCTTGTTTTCCTTGAAGCTTCAAATTTGGCTTGTTCATATGCACTGTGATACTGGTGAGAGAATATATGTTAGTGTGCCAGGTTTTTGTTATTCATTATTGGATAATTGTCAAGTATTCCATTTGTTTCAAGAAAATCTTTAATTAGAGTTAACAATTCAGTGAATCTTTGTGAAACTCTTCTATGATTTTACCAATAAGCGTTGGTACAAAATTCAAGATCATTATATTTATTGTCTTCTATTTTTCAGGAGTTCCAGAAACTCCTAAAAAAAATGACCAGAAGTCTGTAGCCATTTGATTTGCTTAATGTGGCCTGTTTTGTTAACTGTGTTGTGCTGTTTATTACTGGATTTTGCTTTCATGCCTGATCAGTCGTCTTTCTTCTTTCCTCTCTTGGTTCAGCTCCAACAGAGGCCACTGTACATCCACATCTAGGTAAGTGTTTAAGGCTCTGATGCCATTCATTTTAGTACTTGATCTACCTTTTTGGCTCTTCTGGCTATGTGAGCAGATATGTTAGAGAGGTGAGGAAGCTGTCTTTTCTGGTCGCTGATCATTTACTGAAATTAGACTTGGGTACAGATTATACCTGAACACAGAACCTCCTTGAGGAAACACTCATGCTGCCCAGCTGAGGGCTCGTGCAGGGACTTTCACACCTGTTAGTACCCTCAACCTCAAGAGATCTTGCAAGCATGGATGAGATCCTATTGAGTGTAAGCTTTTGTATTCTAATGCTGAATTTTCCCCCGAGTCCCTCATAATACTAGATGCCCATCATAGAGCTAGTGGGTAAGAAGTCATGAATGTGGAAGAATTGAAGTCATTTAACATTTGAGATTTATGCTTTAATTAGTACTGGATTTTTTTAAAAAAGAAATTATTTTGTCATTTCTTTAAAAATTGAACTGAAACTGGGCATGGTGGCTCATGCCTATAATCCCAACACTTTGGGAAGCCAAGGTGGGAGGATTACTTGAGGCCAGGTGTTTAAGACCAGTCTGGACAGCAGAGCGAGACCCCCTTCTCTACCAAAAAAATGTTAAAAATCAGCCACATGTGGTGGCATGTGCCTCTAGTCCTAGCGACTTTGGGGGCTGAGATGGAAGGATCATTTAAATCAGGATTTCAAGGCTGCAGCAAGCTATAACTGTGACACTGTCCTCCAGCCTGGACAGCAGAATGAGATTCTGTTTCTTTTTTAAAAAAATTGAAATGAGACTGTTTAAATAACTACCTGCTTCTTAAAATGGCACCATGGATTTTTCATAGTGTCGTGTTTTTAGTGGCTCACGGTTCTTGAGGCAGGGTGCGTAGTGGTTAGGATCACAGATTGTGGAGCCACACTGCCTGGGTTTATCTCACTTTTACCACTTGCTAGCCACACAACATTGAGCAAGTTTCTTAACCGCTCTGTGCCTCAGTTTCTTCATCTGTAAAGTAGAATTAATAATAGTACCTACCTCATAGGGTTGATATGAGGATTAAATGATTTTGTATTCATGAAGTATATGATAAATAATATAGTAGTGTTTGGAAGTAAATACATACACAAACAAGTATCCAGTGAGACTTACCCATTGCCTTTGTAAATAACAAAGTCTCTAGAAAACAAGTGATCTTTAAGCATTAATTTTCTCATTTGTGTCAATGAAAACTTATTTTAAAAGCAATTTCCTACACTGTAGTATTTAATAAGAATGAAAAGAAATTGTCCTAGCTGGTTCCAGCCTTTTCAAATGTCTCTCACTGTGGGACTTTCCAGATAGGTCAGTTATTTGTCTCTTGGGCTTTTCCTTTCAACCTATAAACCCAATTAATTTATTTTTCCTCTTTGGAAAATCTGCCTTGAGAAGCTCTACTTTTATGTAATGCTACAGCTTGAGGCTCCTCTTATTTGGCAGACAAACGAAAGTCCTTAGAAGCATGCCTTCTGGCAGCCAAGACAGGCTGGTGACCTGCAGTGGCCCAGCCGAATCTTGGCCAGATTGGGTATCTGAGAGAGTTGTACCCTGTAGGCATTTCACGCACTGCATCTCATTGCTCAGAGGAATCATTAAATCACTCCCATGCACAGAATACATCACAGCGTTCTCTCCAGTGTATAACCATATTCTCCCTGTTCTCACGCCTAAGGCTTCACGTCTGAGCATCCAGTCCTCTCAGTACATGCTGATTCACTGGTTTCCATGACTTCATTATGTGCTTGCCTGCTGGCATACCTGGAATAAAGGAGGCAAGGACTGCCATGGGTGGGGATGTCACCAAAGAGAATGTAAAAGGATGCTTCCTGGTGTCGGGAAGTGTTTTTAATTACCCAATGAGTTCAGAGAATTATATTTGAGTGAGCCTAAAAAACACAAAATGTCACTTTTAAAAGAAAAAGTCATGAGGGTTTTTTTTTGTTAGTTAGTATTATTTTAATTATTTCAAAAGACAGTCTGTTAGCTAGTTCAAACAAAATTGTCAAGACCCAAATAATTTACAGTGGCTGAAACAAACTTCCTAAGCAAACCATGAATCAGATGAGAGCATTGTTAAAGTACAAATTAATTTTTACAACGTAAGTAGAAATAATTATCATTTCTCACATAACCTTTAAAATGAGCATACCTACATTGTAGCTGGCCATGAAGGTGATTTTACTTATTAATCATCTATTCAGTGGAAATATGAACTCTACAGTTCATGAAAATATTGCACTTGACATGCCCAAAGTTCTTCCAGAACTTAAAAATAGGTATTCGGTATATCTCAAATGTAGTGATAATATATTTAAAACCATGTATGACTCCCTGGCATTCCTCCTGACTTCTAAATTGATTTTATTTGGAAATTTTACTTATTCATATAGATGATTTATGTAGTTCTGAGAGAGAAAAAAAGTTAACAAATTGACACACTTTCAATAAAAAAAAATGAGTGAATATAGAGGAGAGAAAGCAAGCCAGGGCAAGAAACATAGTGGGAAAGAAAAGAAAAAATGGATCAGTAGTTTACAGCAACTTTAGCTGACAATAAATAGCCAGAATGTTCTATCTAATTCCATGCTTTAAAGTGAGTCTTGGAAGCCATGGGCAACATCTTGGAAGCCTTGAATGAGTATATGTGGAAATATGGGTGTATTAGTCCATTCTCACTCTGCTAATAAAGACATACCCAAGACTGGGTAATTTATAAAGGAGAGAGGTTTAATTGACTCACAGCTCAGCATGGCTGGGAAGGCCTTAGGAAACTTACAGTCATGGCAGAAGGGGAAGCAAACACATCCTTTTTCACATGGTGGCAGCAAGAAGTGCCAAGCAAAAGGGAGAAATGCCCCTTATAAAACCTTCAAATCTCGGCTGGGTGGCTCACGCCTGTTATCCCAGCACTTTGGGAGGCCGAGGCAGGTGGATCACTTGAGGTCAGGAGTTCAACCTGACCCATCTCTACTAAACCCCATCTCTACTAAAAATACAAAAATTAGCCAGGCATGGTGGTGGGCACCTGTAATCCCAGCTACTCGGGAGGCTGAGATAGTAGAATCACTTGAAACCAGGAGTCAAAGATTGCAGTGAGCCAAGATCATGCCACTGCACTCCAGCCTGGGCAACAGAGTGAGACTTTGTGTGAAAAAAAAAAAAAAAACACCCATCAACTCTCATGAGAACTCACTCACTATCACAAGAAGAGCATGAGAGTAACTGCCCCCATGATTCAGTTACTTCCTACCGGGTCACTCCCACAATATGTGAAGATTATGGGAATTACAGTTCAAGATGAAATTTGAGTGGGGACACAACCAAGCCATATCTATGGGAGACGAGTCTTGTATGGCCTTTCCTTGTAGGTTGGTACTGACTTTGACCTTCCTGCCTCCTCTGCCTGGTAGGTTTCTTTTTGGGGTTTTTGGTTTTCCCAACTTCTAGATGTCTAAACAGCAGAGCCTTTTACCCTTGTCCCTTAGTAGTTTGAGGGACAAAGCAAATATAATCAACTGCTCATTTAAAATTTAGTTTTACAATACATTATTCTTCACAAATACAACGCATTGACACTTGTGTGTAGCTAAATATGCTGTTGTAGTGTATTTCTTTCCTAAACACTTCCTTCTTCTTTTAGCTGAAATACATAGTGACAGCGTTATCCTACGAGATGACTTCGACTCCTACCACCAACTGCAATTAAATCCAAATATATGGTAAGTTACAGGAACATGCCTCACTTTGGTTTGCTTAATGCAACAAATGATGCTGACTGCTCCCTTAAGGAGCAGTTACTTAAAATTAAATTGATCTTTAGTGCTAAGGTATCAGTGAGACTTGTTAAACTGTGGAAATAGGCTTAATGTAGACTGCATATAATGCCTATTACTTGACTTCTTTAAGAACTGAATCCAGGTGCTCCTCAAAGCCATGGGTGTGGTTAGATTTTTTTTTCAGTTTTACAGTATCTTTATATGCTATAATATGTCTAATAATTTCATTTATGCCAAGTGAAAGATGGGAAATGGTTTATCTGAAATGACAAATGATTTGACTCATACTTCCAAATAATTTCTAAATTATTGGTTCAACTTATTATGTATACTCCAGTCTGTCCTTCAAAAGCTGTTTAACTGTGGGATTTTTGAGGACAAATAGAAAATGAACCAAAACTCACTCATTAAAAACTTGTCTAATACATAAATGAATGCCTGAATTTGTTGGCAGTTTGTCACATTTTTGCTCACTTTGAAAATGGGTCTATTGACCCAGAGTTACAATAAAAATCAATCTGCATAATATGGAACAATATCTGAATTTGAATTTTCTGTCATACTGAATGTTTTTTGTTTGGACAGAAGAGTTCAAGATAAATTAGAAGTTCTAATGTAAACTAAATTCAAGCAATACAACACTCAAGACTAAAAAGAAAATAATCATTTTATCCTTGAATGTCAGCATATGATATTTACTTCTGTTTTATTTTCACTTTTTAACAAATATTGAACAATAATCATTTTATTTTTATAGTAAATTAAAAAGAGGTATGATTCTCTCAAGTAACAAATGGTTTAGTAGAGAAGACACTAAAACCACATTTTTAAAAGCTTGTAATACAAGATAGCAATCCTTAAATGTGACAAAGGGGAACAGATAACATACTAGAGGGGTTTCAAAGAAAGGAGAGATGACTCTGGTGGGAGTTTCTTGGAGAAAGTTGACCTGAGAGTTGAAGATGACATGTAAGTAGAGTGTTGAGCCTTCAATATTACACAAGAAACTTTTATTTCTTTTCTAGAAAGAAATATAAATCTGTATAGTATAAATATAGAAAAAAATATTATCAGGCTAGCCAGAAAGTCTAGTCATAAAGTCTTATAATTTATATGCCATTTAAAGAAACAGTTTATCCATTGAACTCTGCTTCCCTATATAATTTTCCTTAAAATAAATTGAAAATCTTTATTAATAAGAGGCCAATAAAAACCTTTCTAAGTACCACTTTTACCCAGGAAAAGTTTTTTACTTCTCCTGATATTTTGCCTTTTTATATTCCATTAATACAGATGTTATCGAATGATTTGTTTCTTTCAGGGAAGATTCATTTCTGTCAAGCTGATTCATTTTCTTCAGTGAGTTTTCTTGACAAATACAAAATGTGACTGTTATGTGATGTAAATTCTGTTGTTTTTTAAATCAATAAAATGTGATTGATTTTTCTTCACCCATTTTCATGACTTATCTGATAGATGCTTTCTTGACCAAAGTTATGGATTTTATGTCTCTTTTACTTAAGCTATGGGTTTTCCTACCTTAAAAAAAAAACAAAAAAAAAAAAACTAAGTTTTTTTCCTACTTTAAAAAAAATCCTTTTATCTTTAAAAGCCAAGTCCTTCTGTCTTTTATCAAATATGCTTCGGAGTAATTTTATCTTATCTGTTATTGCTCACAGTCTCCTTCATTTAGCCTCTTTAAGATTAAAAAAAAAAGATGAGAGTAGGGAACCGTGAAACTCCCATTATTTAAGAGATGACTGTTGTGTTAAACAAAAGGTGGCAGAGGCCCTGATATCAGACTATTCTGGTTTGACTCTTGACCAAGCCCCTTGACAGCTGGATACCCTGAGAAAAGCAAAAAGCTGCTTTACCTCTCTGAGCTCTAGCTCTGTGCAGTAAAAGTAGGCAAATATTTCTTGCAGCATTGTTTCAAAGTTTCAGTATGAAGAGGTCTGGTGTATTGGAGATGTTCAATACATATCAGTTCCCTCTCTCCCTTCCTTTCTCTTTCCCTCCCTCCCTGTCTTTTTCCTTCCCTTTCTCTCCCTTTCTTCTCTCTTTCCCTCTCCTCTCTCTTCTCTTTCTCTGTCCCACTTTTACGCCGCCTCACCCACCCTTTCTCTCCCATCCTCCTTTTCTTTTTTTTTGATGTATTTGTACATTGGACTGTTTGTCTTCTTCTAAGCCCAGACGTGATCAAAACATTAATATTTAACTAATCTTAAGCTAAGTCCCCAAGTCTTCCTTTATTATGAATTTTCATAAAAAAACAAGTGCCAAATTAAATGTATTTATATTATAAAATATGTGGAATATATATTGATGAAAATAGCGTTACAGCATTCCCTCCTTCATAAAGGAGGGAAAAAGAAGATGTTAGATGTCTTGATCCCCTTAGAAGTCAATGTGAACTTCCTAAAGTCAGAAACAAGCATCTGGTAAAATCAGATATCCTCATGAAATATTTCCAATAGAGTAAAAAGCCCCACTTTGTTTTGGAACCTGATAAGGCAGTTTAACTCTCCTAAAGCTTCTGTTTTCTTGCTACATGTTTTGTCACATGAGTTGTGTCCCTTATAATAATGTCTTTGATTCTCTTTACCCCAGAGAAGAATCAGAAACCCAGTGCAGCTTTGTGGCAATGTAGAGGAGAGAATCCTGTGACCAACACGGTCCCTATGCCATTGCCACACATCACCAGATAGAAGCAAAGTGCCTGGGTATGCTGTGTTTAGCCAAATTCTCGTAACTCAATATACCACCAAATAATTTATCTCAGAAGAAAAAATGTGCTACTTATATAAGCATATTTCTCCCCTGGGATTCTAAAAGCTTTGTATAAATTATTTACTCTATACTACTTACAGCTAAGCAAAAGAGAAATTAAAAAACTAATTACATCTGTACAATATTGGAGACATAGGTCAGTTTAAAAGTTAAAACACTCACAATGTATATTCCATTAACTTCACCTAATGAAGTCAACTTTTCATTCCATTTCACATCATTCTTTAATATCCAAGTTTATCTCATGTACCAGTGACTGTACATAAAAAAAAAGGAACATAAAATAATGTGATTATGAATGAAGGTAACAGCTAAGTTACTCTTCAGAGGTTTTGATGGCAGTTGGAATAGAAATAAGAAAATTTTTAATGTCAACTCAATATTGAATATACTTTGTATTAAGTTTAAATATTTGAAATGATTTTAAAATTTAAAATTTTACATGGTAAAAAGTTCAAATAATCCAAAAATATAAGTAGTAAAAAATAAGCCTCCTTCCCACACTAGACATATTCTTTCTCCAGAGTCAACAGCTATTGGGTAATAGTTTCTGTGAGTCCTTCTGGAGATCATTTATGCTTACACAAGTGTAGCAGTTATGAATTCTGTCCACAAACTTGAGTATCAGAGAAATAAAACTTTCTTTATTCTTCGATAACCAAACCTAATTTCTTTATATTGTCCTCCTCCTACCACGTTAGTGGAAACTTAATTTCAGTCAACTGTAGCTTGTCCTCTTCTATTGTTTCTTGATTTTGAGCTTAGTTTCAGGTGTCTTATTAGTGCAAAGGCAGAAGGTAGCATGAGGATGCACCTCTGGTCCCCAGTCTCTCTGGTGTGATGATCATGTTGTGTATTTTGAGGGGTGTGGGTTACATAGATCTGTGTATCCCACTATGTGTAAATTTTCCTTGGCAAAAATTTCAATAAGAATAAAAAAGACAATGAGAAAAAATAAGACATAGGAGATATTTCTCATTCATAACTTGAGACAGAGGAAGAGAGACTGCAAAGGAACTGAAACATGAATGGATTCTAGTTTTCTTGAGAAGTGTCTTTACCCTCCAAGCAATTACAAAGTCAGAGAGGATCTTTGTTTTACTTAAGTTATCCTTTTCATGCTTGTTTTCTGAAGATCACAGAAGGTATCCAGGGCTCTAATATCACCAGGCTCTGATGTTCTAGTGGGAAATATGGAACTATTAAAAAACACAATGATAAATGTCAACTAGATGACAACAGATGTTTCCCCTCCAGCACAATGATAGAACAATAGTAATAGCAAAGATGCCCTACTCAGCAGAGATCAGGGAAGAACAAGAGTTACTCCACAGAAAGAGCATCTTAGATGACTGGGTTTTGATGCCAAAAACATCAAGAAAGCCACATATAAAGTTGTTTCAGATCCTGTGGTACAGGAAGACCTCCATCAGTTGGGTAATGATACAGAAAGGCCCACAATTTACAGCAAAGGAAGCTAAAGCCATGGTTGGCATTGCATTGGATTGCTAGAATCAAGAAAAGACTAGAACATTTCCATTTTTATATGTAAATGACAGTATTACAGGATGGGGAAAATAGAGATCACAGACTCTGCTGCATCTGGTATCTTCTTGAAAATACTAATTTGTTGGAGCAATTAGTATGAAATAAGGAAAAAGATTGGTGATTTGGCTTACTAACATTCCTTTGAGAAAAATAATTGTCTGAACAACGAATATAAAAATACTGAGATTTTAAATGAGGGGTGAATTATACTAGCTGGAGTTTTATTTAATAATAGCCTAGCCCATAAATGAAAAGAAGTCAAGCAAGCAGTAAAACCACTTTATAGTTCATTAGTATCTCGGACAACCCCCATGCCATAAATAATAAAAAACAAAGAGGACTTCTCCATTTAGTAGCCAAGGGTGACAACCACAATGTAAGTGGAGTTTCTAGGTAATCAGAAAGAAGTAAGACTGATGAACAAACAACTGAGAAATAAATTGGATAAAAGTATCTCCACTTTGCTCAGTGTCCAACATGCCCTTGGGCAGTAAGCCGGAAAGAGGGTGCTGGTGAAAGGGAGCATAATAAACCTTTCATTTTCTCAAGAGCAAGTGGCTACAGAAGATGGTGAATAGATGGAAAAAAAATCAGACACAATAAATATTTTCTCTGATGATATACCCTTGCCAGAACCTCTAGTATATCTGTGCATGTTCTGGTTTGGAATTATAATTTGATATTTGGAGTTTAACGGTTCACTCTTCTGGTCATACGTGAATCTTTCTCTACTTTTTCTCCAACCCCCTCCCTCTTGATTCTTCACTGCTTTCTACTCTTTTACTTTTCTTCTCTTTTGTTAATGACTTTTTTCTCTTATTACAAAACTTTCCTCTAACTTTCTTCTCTAACTTCCTTCCCGTCATTCCCCTCTTTTCCTATCATGATGTAATTGCTTCAGCGAAAAGCTTCATCTACAACAGAAAGGTTAACCAGGGGATGTTCAACTAATAAAATAAGGTGTGAATCTAGAGGCTTATTACTTCCTTTTTAAATTCTGGTTTAGGTGGCAAAAACAAGAGATCACTCAAAGGAATAAAATGTCAAGCACGTTTGAAACAAGTAAGAAAATATTTCTTCAAGCAGCACGTAGTGGAATTTACCATAGTAGGAGGTCAGAATATTGTGTGCAGTAGTAAGATTTTAGAGGTGTTATTTTTAACCCAAATAACGTTTGTCATTTGTACCTGTTAATGAAGAACAGATCAAATTTTTTAGTCCCTGGTGAAATAAGAAGAGTTATCTTACCTTTCTCAGTGAAAAGTAATGAGAAAGAATGAGCTATAAATGGAGTTTGTCATTTTCACATTTACAGTATGTGTTAGCTCCTTAGAAAAAAGACACGACATAGTTGAAGGCAGTATTATTCTCAGTCTTATACAATGAACTTTCCTTGCTGTTTCTCTAAAAAGATTCCACATTTACAAAGAGAATAGGATTTTTTTAAATTAAGCTTGATCTTTGATTTCTTGAAAATGATCATGTAAATTGCTTACAAGTATAATGGTCATGCCTTCCTCATTATAAAACATTATCTCTATAGTAAAATATGGTCAGAAGTTGAGTATTTGGTTGTGGAAGTTTGAATGGAAGGTACAAAGAGTTCTAGTGTCTCGGAATAAGTCAGCTGACAGCCCAGATGCCAAATGGTCGACAAGGTCTCATTTACTTTGGTGAATTCACCAGTCTTTGTTCTGGCCTGGCTTTGCAAGCTCACACCTCATATTCTTGTTAGCAACGGCAGTGTGATCCGTACCTGGGGGTTCAGACACATTATCTTTGGGTCAGGAAATTACAAGGAACTTTCCTTTTCTTTTCTCAGTTTTAAGGAACCTTTAAATAATGAGAACAAAAGTTAAAATTATCTTAATATCTCCATTCAGAAGTGCTGGTGAATGCGGCTGAGAAATGCAGGCATTTATAGAATGCCAAATTGCTTCTGGTGGAGCTGATCTTCAGACACTGACCCCTTCAGAGGCAATACATTATGGAGAGATAATATGATGTCCTCGGTCTTGGGGACAAATGACATGTATCTCAAATGAGAATTTGATGATAACTGATTGTCAGTGAGTCTCCAGGTGACTAACTTGCTTCAGCAGAGTGCTTGACTAAAGACTGAGTGATTTCGTTGTGATCTAAAAAGAATGAGTCATGCCATTAGACTGCTCTTGAGAAAATAATATTTCAGTTATTTATTTATTGTTATCAGGATTATGTCACCAACAACGATTCATAAATCTCTGGTTGTGCAAAGGAGCTCAATTTTCTCATTCATCCTCCTCTTTCCTGCATCCTGAGAGTCCTTCTGAGTCACTGCTATGTGCAGACCCCAGACTACAGGGACCTTTCACTTTATCCTCCTCTGTGCCCGATGAATTAGTGGGTGAGCATATCTTCATGCCTAATAATTTAAAAATCATGATTTAAAAGCCCAATTATATCTCAAGAACTATACTCTGTACTGCTCAAAAGTACCATCACATGTAATTCTTTGTCCCATGGCAAAAACAGCTACCCGAATAATAAATAACAAAAAATAGAGAACTAATACCAAAATAACAATCTTGCAGTCTGCCAAGGAGCTTGTTACAGTGGAAGACAAAACCCTGGTTCAAAGCATTTCTTTTTCTTTTATGTTTGTGGTTTGATCCTAGTTTTTTTGGTCAGCAAGTAACAGTGTTTATATTTACTGATTCTTTTATGTTTTTGTTACTAAAAAAAAAAAAGAGAGTATGCATATAAAATAGATCGTGATGAATTATCTAAGGATATATGTAGCCAAAGGGGTACTGAATTTGATTGTCATATACTTCAGTCCAATCAACGTTTTTCGATGAAGTCCATTCATCTCTCTACTTTTTGTACATTTTTATCAGCAAAACAAAAGAAATATTTATCCTAGAAATGAAAAAAACAATTTTTAAGAAAAGTTATTGTAAATTTTCTTTTCTTTTTTTTTTTTAAGACAGGGTTTCACCATGTTGGCCAGGCTGGTCTTGAACTCCTGACCCCAGGTGATTCGCCTGCCTCGGCCTCCCAGAGTGCTGAGATTACAGGTGTGAGCCACCACGCCCAGCCGTAAATTTTCAAAATAAATGTTCACAATAAAAATGACAAACATTCCTTGAAATACACATTGTTTTTATAGAATTGGAATTTTTTCCCTCACTGGCTGCATTAAGCAGAGTGGGAACAATACTGGACAAGAAATCAGGCAACCTGAATTCAAGTCCTGCTTCATCATCGTGAGGGAGTGATGAGATGCACTGATATTTCAGGTCCCCTCTAACTTGATGATCTGTAAACTCCAGTATTCATGTGGAACCTAAGCATGTGATAAATTAGTTCAGAAAAGGTTTAATAAGTTCAAGCTTTTAATGGTTTTTGAGGATTGCTCGTATTTCCCTTAAAATATCTTTTAATCATGTTGCTCATGTCAAAGTATATTTTTGATATGGATAATCTATATAATGTGCCAAGGTACTTGTCATATTCCTATGTTTTCTTTTTCATATTGGGAAATATAAAAGGGGAAAAGTGTTCTTAGATTAGAGAAACATTTAGTATTGCTTTTACTGTTAAGCAGAGAAGCAATTCATTTCTAATCCTTAGGCTGGGAGGTTACATTCCTTTTTCAAATTAAACAACAAAAGTCTTTTTAACTGGGATTATTGAAAACTTCCTTCTTCCTACAAATCTCTGAAGAATATGTTACCTAACTTCATAAAGCCCAACATATTCCTGAGAAAATGAGAAAGTAGAGAACATTTAACTGAGGTTACAGATTTACATGTTGGCAATAAACAACAGCATTTTTTATTTTTATTTTTGTTTGCACTGAGCCTAAAGAAAATTGAACCACTCATTATCCAGCAGATAGAATCCTAGTTCTTAGGAACTCACAGAACTTTTCCATAAAGGAGGAATAGCATTTCAGATTACTTGTGATCTTCATAGGGAATATTTTTGGGGGTTAAATACCTAACTCCACTCAACCAAGTTAAATTATTAGAGACAGAGGCATTCTGAGAAAGTGAGGAGGATAAGACTGAAAGAGCACTTAGGCATTTAAGTATTGTTTCAAATTCTGGGGTGAGCCAGGAATTTGTTTTCTTGGACTTCGTATGTTTATTTATATCTGTAGGTTTTTAAAATTCACCTGGTCTTTCTGACATGGATCACTATTCTCTTCTTGGAAGCCATGACCACCAGTTGCTCTCTGTACTGTCTTACCTGGTCTCCACCAGGACCATTGTGTTTATCATGAAATTATGATTTCTCTTTCCCTGTATCATAATGACATTCATACGTGTAGTTGTACAAAACGTTAATGATAGAAAAAAATATTAGGAAGATCACCTTAATGGGCAGCACAGATTGGTTAAGAACATGCATAGAAATGAACCCCACCACCAATAATCATGGAGAAGTAAATGGAGATACACTTGGATTGATACACACCGAAGGATGATGATGATGGTTAGAGCTTTCCAGAAACCAGACCATGGGCAGTCTGATTGTTTTCCAGGAATTCATTCTTGGACCTTTTCTCTTCTTACTTTGTATATCTTCCCTTCTCCCCAGACGCCTAAAGATACACACTCCCATGATTTCAACTAGATCCTAAACTGTCATATCAGTCCCAATCTCCTTTCTCTGAAAGTTCAGCTGATTATCTCCGAGTTTCATGTTTGTTCATGTCAAAGCAGGCAGTTTCTAAGCCCTCTAATTCTCTAGAGTTGTATTATCCAACATGGTAGTCACTAGTCATGTATGGCTGTGGAGCACCTGAAATGTGACTAGTCTGAATCGAGATGTGCTGTAAATATAGAACACACTCCACAATTTTTTTTTCTTTTTCTATTCTTTTTTTTGAGACAGGGTCTCATTCTGTCGCCAGGTGCCAGGCACCAGGTACCAGGCACCAGGCTGGAGTGCAGCGGCGTGATCTCGGCTCACTGAAACCTCCGTCTCCTGGGTTCAAGCAATTCTCCTGCCTCAGCCTCCTGAGTAACTGGGACTACAGGCGTGCACCACTATGCCCAGATAATTTTTGTATTTTTAGTAGAGATGGGGTTTCACCATGTTGGCCAGGATGGTCTCGATCTCTTGACCTCGTGATGTGCCCACCTTGGCCTCCCAAAGTGCTAGGATTACAGGTGTGAACCACGGCACCTGGCCACACTCCACAATTTGAAGACAGTATTTTAAAATGTAAACAGTGATTAATAATTTTTATATTACTTACATGTGAAAATATAATTTGAATATATTAAGTTAAATAAAACGTTGAAGTTAATTCGTTTCTTTTTAATACAGCCATTAGAAGTGGAAAATGACAAATGTGGCTAACGTTAGGTTTTTAGAGAGCAGTAGAGTGTGTCCACTTTGCTCCATCCCCACCTTATTTCAAGGCACTATTGTATCTTACTTGAGTTATATTACTAGTAGCCCCCACTCTTTTCTACCTCCAGCCCATCATTTGCTGTAGTAATTTTTCTAAACGTTGGATTTGCCTCATGACTTTGGAAACAAAATAATTAGTTTGTCTCCCAATTCTGCAATTAACTAGCTGCATAACCTTGGACAATAATTTAATGTTTCTAAATCTCAGTTCTAGCATCATCTAAGTGGAGATAAAAAATAGGAGAGGATTTTGTATCAATTAATTGGGGCATTGTTTGTAGAGCTTCTATCAGCACTTATCACTTAGTAAACAGTGCGTGAAACCTTTGTGAGCTGGTTGCCACTTTCTAGCTGCACCCTTTGCTGCCTTTCTGCATGAACCAATATGGCTCCGGTCATACTGACCCATTGAACTAACAGTTCAGCTGTATGTCATAGTTTCTGCATTCCATATGCCCTATCACACTCTCATCTTTCTCCCTTGCTTGAGTAACTCCTATTTCTCATTCAGGACCAGTTTTGGGACCATCTCCTTTGGAAGCTTTCTCTTACTTCCCCAATCTCTGCGTTAGGTACCTTCACAACTAGTGTGTGTTCCTGTTATGAGTGAAGAGCAATGACAAGTGTCACGGGTATTGGAGTTAGTAAGTTCTAGGTCCAAATTACAAACTCTAGGTTCAATTTGCAACTTCACAACTGTGAGACCTTGAGCAAATGCCTAACGTCTCTGAAGCTAAATTTTTCTTATTAGTAAAGTAAGACACTGGTAACTTGTCTTAGAGAGAGATTAGAGTATCTGATACATCATAGAATGCAATAAATAGCTATCATTGCAATGACAGCCTCTATCATAACTGTTTACTTCTCTGCCTTTCCATTTGAAACATAAGCTCCTAGAAGAAAACGACATGTGTTTGATTGGTCCTTGTATCACTAAAGCTTAGCTCAGTGCCTATGAGCCCTCAACCTAAGTTTGTTAAATAAAAGGATGAATTAATAAATGATGGATGAATAAATAACATCACTGGCATGTAAGAGAGGGTTGGATTTGACCTCCTAGAGAGATGGCCATTCAGGGTAAATTAAAATAAATTGTGTTGGCAAACCCAGTCAGACTGTGAGAAACTCAAGTAAAGGACATTTTAAAAACCTTGGCAAAAATCTGACAGATTTTTCCCATCAGTCTTTGGTGAAGCCATTGTTTCTGGAGGCAACAGCCACATAGTGGGTAATATCTGATAATCATATATCTTTTAGTTTCTTCAGTGGGTTTACCAATGCCTTTTTAAATTTATTAAACATTTCTGGAGATACAAAGCACAATAAAGAAGAGAAGAGTCTACAGGGTTGTTGAGTTCAGTGGGAAGAATAGCTGCATCTGTTTTCTTTTCTCTTGTGTTTATTGTTTTTTAACCCCAGCTATTCCACGACATAGAAGTGATTCCCCAAGGACATCAAACATCTGTCATCTAGTTACTGGTTCTCTAATTCCAGGCTGTCAGCCATCACTTTCATACGGTTATCCAGTTTCTACCTGAATTCTGTTGAAGCAAAACTATGGAAGGAGGGGGCCTGTAATTCATGTATTATAGATAGATACTTTCTTGATATATAGTTGATTTGGAAACTGCTGAGCAGTATTTACATGCAACATGATTGCTATAAAAGTTTAAACAGCAGGCCTCAAATTTCACATCAGCAATGACAGTTTTAGTCTAGAGTCACTGGAGACAAATGGCAGATAGCCATTGTGAGGTTTGAAGTTCCTTTTACTTTTTTCTCTGTCAAAGTTGATGTTTCTCTTAGGCCATTTCACAATGACTTGGAAGCCAGATAATCTTCATCTCTCACTAAAGTAAGAAGCCTACTACAAATTTTGTGCTACTTCACTGTACTTTTGTTACAGTCACAATCAGTTTAAAATATTAGAAAAGTAGTAATATGTTGTTTGCATAATACAGTCTCTAAGGGGAGAAAAAACCCTAAAATAAAGTTTTGGAGTAGATGAAATGGTAGAAATTCATATCAATAATCACAGCTAACATTTACCTCATGTACTTACTATGTGCCAGGCACTATTCTAAGTCCTTTAGACCCCAGACTTTTAAAATGGTTGTATTTATAAAGTTGTCTTATATTCATTTATTCATTCAAAAAAGATTTCTGGAATGCGATGTGCCCCAAAGGAACATGCCATAAATGATGAACAAGTGACAGGTTTGTTGTCCTTATGAAGCTACTGCTGTGTCTCTTCTAATGTCAAGGACATTTTATTAGAATCTTTCTTCACAGTAACCAAGGGAAGATTTGGACCTCCTAAGACTTGTGATGCTATGATATACTAATATTTCAAATTCTGCATCAAAAATTTTAATGTTTTTTACTAAAATATATTAAAAACACTTGCCACTGTTGATCTTTTGTGTGATAACACAGCTCAAAGATTAAAATAATATCATTTAATCCACGCGGTAAACATATAGGAAGTAGTTTCATTTCTTTGCCAAGTTTTGACTTAGAGTGTTTCTGCCTCTTGGTTTTATGGGCTCCTTCCACACTTTGTCTTCTTCCTGTTTGGATGGGAGTTCCTACTCCTTTTCTCTAAAATTAACAAACGGCTGAAAAGACATAATACAATAATCTCCTAAACAAAGGGCATAGTGCCCTTTCTGCAGTCTTTGGCACCTGGAATGTGAAAGTCTTTGAAAATGTTCTTTCTGCATGAAATACAGCTCTCATGCGGTTTGAGGTTCAGACAGGGGAAACATAACTCTTTCTACATGTTAGGAATGTAATGATTGTAGGTTGAAATGTCAAAATGCAGAAAATTGTAAATGTTACTGTAAATAGACAAGGTCAAATCCAGAATACGCATATCTTCAATCTCTACTAGACAGAGATATGAATAAATTTATTTTTGAGATCCTGTCCTAAGATTTTAATAACCACTTCATTTTATAGTAATAAAGATAGCAGCTAATTACATTGTTTGCAAGGTTAGCATAATAGCTCAGTATCCAAAATTAGCTTGAATTAGAATTTGTGTGTATATCATACTAATATGTGGATTAAATACAATCTGATTTCATTATTTTTAGCACTGTGAAATATATACATGCAGATTTGTTTGAGGACATTCATTTTAAACATTTACACTAACCATAACTCCAAAAAAAATGTTTAAAATGTACAGAACATCTTTTTAATTTCAGAGATACAAGTTTATTAACCATAACTTCAAAGAAAAATGTTTAAAATGTATAAAACATCTTTTTAATTTCAGAGATACAAGTTTTTATATAAGTGGATATTACTCTGCCTTTTTTTTTTTTTTTTGAGACAGTCGTTCTCTGTCAGCAGGTTGGAGTCCAGTGGCGTGATCTCTGCTCACTGCAACCTCCACCTCCCAGGTTCAAGCGATTCTCCTGCTTCAGCCTCCCGAGTAGCTGGGACTACAGGCACACACCACTATCCCCAGCTAATTTTTTGTGTTTTTAGTAGAGACTGGGTTTTATCGTGTAAGCCAGGATGGTGTCAATCTCCCGACCTCGTGATCTGCCCACCTTGACCTCCCAAAGTGCTGGGACTACAGGTGTGAGCCTCCGCGCCTGGCCACTCTGCTTGTACTTAATACTTGAGAGCATCCTTGTATTGGACATGTATATTATATATATAATTATTGATTATAATATCTTCTTTCATTAAATGCCTACTATGACATTGGTTCTGTACTCTGTGTTTTAACTATAATCTCTCATTTCATCCTCACAATAACTATGTGAGATTTAGGTCAGTATTGTTATCCTCATCTTACAGGTGAGGAAACTGAAACTTTGAAAGGTTGAGTAACTTGCCCACCACTATAAGTAACTGAAAGAATTGAGATTTATATTCAAGTCTTTCTGGTTCCAGGTCTTCTTAACCTTTTCATAGTACAAAATACCCCTACTTTCCTTGAAATGGTGATTTGAGCTGAGTAACAATAACTATTACATCTTTTCTTACCTGAGCAGTAAACCACCTGTGCTACTTAGTTCTCAGACTGGAGATGTGTTCTGTGTTCCTGCAGGGTTGAGTGTAACAACTGTGAGACTGGAGAACAGTGTGGTGCAATTATGCATGGCAATGCTGTCACCTTCTGTGAGCCATATGGTCCACGAGAACTGGTAAGTATGTGCTATTTATGTACATTATTCCATTATAGTATTTATTGAGCTTTTTGCCAATGGAAGCTTTTCTTATGCTCTTAAAGTTCAAATTCAAATATGATTTATGAGTCCTATTACAAACATCTTAAAATTAGGAGGGGTGATTCTATGGCCTATTTTCAGATGTAAAAATAAATAATTCAGTAATAAAATTGGCAACATCAATGGATCTCATTAAACAAGGTGCATCACTATGATTAGATGGCTTTTAAAAAATATGAGTATTTGCTGTAATATCCATAATAAATAATGTATGACCTTCTAAGTTCTGCTATAAAGCCATGGTCTTAAAATTGTCCTTATTTTCTCCTTTGAAGTCAAAACTGTTAGGTGTTCAGTTTTACCACATTATTTTAAAATTTTAGCCAGTAGCCACAGAGGAACCTGATGGATTTTCCTTTAAATGAAAGAGCCTACTGAATAAACCTTTTTTTTTTTATTTTGGTTTATGTCAAATTACTTAGAAGCAGATTATTTTCCTTTACTTTAGGCTTAGTAGTAGTAGCTTTTGCTTGCCAAATTGTATGTAAAATGAAACATAAGCATTCTAAATTGAAAGAAGTGAAACTACTAGCCATGACATGTAGCTAATGAGCCGTTTTTTTGTTGGCTTGGTAGTTCTTACTGGCATGAAGACTACTTTCATTTTACCTTCTTGAAAAATAATACAAAAGCAATTGTTATATTATATCCTGGTTCAATTCCTTTGTCCCTAATACTCTTCTTGTACTGTCTCTTCTGCTTTACTTTCCTGCTTTTCACCTTGGGCTTCAATGCTTGTTCTTTTATTTCCCTTCTTCCTTTGTAGAGGGCTAGCAACAGGTTGTATTTTTCAGCCTTATATCACAATTGTGTTTCAAAATCATTAACTTTAAAAGTTGTCAAAAGAGTGGCTTCCAGTGTAAATGGTGGGGGGGGGGGTCGGTACCTAGATGGGCAATTAAAAGAAGATTTAGTTATCAAAATGTGAAAGCCAGTTAATTGTAAGATGGTTCTTATTTTATGCTGCTTAAATATCCCTTTCGTGGCAATAGATACATTTAATTTGTTAAAGATACAAGCTTCAGAACATTGATGAATTGAGGGGCTTTTAGTTGAAATTACAACACAAACAGAATTAATTGGATGCAAATTAAAATAATAGGTGCTCATAATTCAAGCCTCACAAGGTGCTATAATATTCCTGCAGACAAGTATGATTCTGGTGGTGAAGTTTTTCTTGAAAAAATAGATTTGCTAGTACATTTTAAATAATATACCATGACAGAATTAATTATCTATAAACCTTAGCACAGAATTAATTTTTTTACTGTAGTTAATTTAGCTTACACTAAATGCCTTTTTTAGAAGGTGTCTCGTTTAGTAATATTCCTGGAAATGCTTGACAAGTTATTTTTGTTTTCACTGATTAATAGGAAATAAAAATATCTAAGAATATAATGCCAAAATTCATATTTTTATAGCATAAAACTGAAGTATCTATTTAATCCCATGTATATTTAATCCTGATTGTTTTACTATATCCCTGTTTATTTAGCATTAGAGTTGATATATCTAATGGGCTAATTTTGAGCTGTGTTTTATAATTAATGTGGGTTTACCCTTTCAACTAAAAAGGAAACTATTCAATATCTTCATCTGAGAAATGAGAAAGTGTCTAGTTTTTATATTTCCATTATAAATATTTTCCTAAGATGAATTTGCATGGTGAGATTCAAAAGGAAAAAAATAAAACATTGAGAATGATGGCGATGATGTCCACATTTTATACTAACTTCTAATTTTTCATAATTTTTATACTGTATTGGTGTCCCCAAAGCAAAAATATGTATTGTACCCAAGTTGTGTTTATAGAAGACAGAACAATCAAATGAAAAGTGAGGAATTTGGTTTTCAGTTAACATTATATTCAATATTTGCTGAAATCCTAACATTTGCATGGTACATTATGACTGAATGCAGTCAAAATTATTGTGCATGAGGACTAATGAAATATCAACCCCAAACATCACTTTTTAAACAGTGTGCCTTCTTATTTTTCATAAAGCCCATTCTTTTTCTTTTTTTTTTTTCCAACTATTTAGTGTGGCGATTCCTCATGGACCTAGAAATAGAAATTCCATTTGACCCAGCAATCCCATTACTGGGTATATATCCAAAGGAATATAAATTGTGCTACTATAAGGACACATGCACACAAATGTTCATTGCAGCACAGTTTACAATAGCAAAGACCTGGAACCAACCCAAATGCCCATCGATGATAGACTGGACAGGGAAAATGTGGCACATATACACCATGGAATATTATGCACCCATCAAAAACGATGAGTTCGTGTCCTTTGTAGGGACATGGATGAACCTGGAAACCATCATTCTCAGCAAACTGGCACAAGAACACAAAATCACAAAGCCCATTCTTACAGAAGTTGTAAGAAAAAGAACTGCAAGCAAAGAACCTTAGTAGGCTAAGCTTTATCTTTTAAAATGTTGAAAAGAGCATCTCCATTTTGTGAATATAGTTAAATAGCCATTTCATTTCAGGAGACATTAGTGAGAGGTGGCAGCTAATGTTTACCTGGACATAGCACAAGTTTTTGCTGCTTTTACTGCTGTGCTGTGTACCCCTCACTGGGTTTTATTTAACCCAGTGAAGTCTCTCTATTTTAGGTGGTGACACTGAACTTTATTCATTTTGCTAGTATAAAATAAAGGTAAAAAGGAATTCATTTACTCCTTTAAAGAAAAATTTGCTCTCAGAATTTAAAATGTAATGAGTTATGGTACCCTCCTTTTTTTAAAAAAAGGAAATTATTTACTAAGTTATTACTATTATTTTTTAAGACAAGGTCTCACTCTGTCACCCAGGCTGGTGTGCAGGGGCACCATCATGGCTCACTGCTGCCCTGACCTCTTGGGCTCAGGTGATCCTCTGGCCTCATCCTCCCGCCTCAGCCTCCCAAGTAGCTGGGACTACAGGCATGCACCACCACACCCAGCTAATTTCTTTTTAATTGTTTGTAGAGACAAGGTCTCCCTATGTTGCCTAGGCTGGTCTTGAACTCCTGGGCTCAAGCAGTCCTACTGCCTTGGCATCCCAAAGTGCTGGGATTACAGGCATGAGCCTCGCCGGGTGAATTATTCTCACATATTTGGAAATGCATTTTAATTACAAGGGTGAGTTTGGACTAAAACAATGTCAAACCCAATAAAAAATTTTAGAGAAAAAGTGCAGAATGAACAGCCTCAGCCTACAGTGATTTCTTCAGATTCATTTAGTTATCATACTAATTTTCTATAGTTTTGAGTGTATTTAATAATTTAAGAGAGTGAGATTTGGTAAGAAGAAGTTAATCTGTCAGACATTCATAGTTACTGTATTATTTATCAAAAGTTCTTTAAGGGCCCCTTTTGTTTTCAGAATGTCATGTAAAAAGGCTTAATAACTCATATTTGAACTCAAGATTAATAATTTGTAATACCCCATCATAAATATAGGTATAATTTCGCTTTATATTTATAATACTCAAGTATAAATATAGGTGAATAGATTTCATAGGCAGTGCTTCTTTTTATTCCCTCATCTTTCCTGTTCTTTCTTGTAGCAGATATTTTACTAATAAAACAAATGGGTAAAAGTAAAGAAATGAGAGCCAACCATTCTACCAGTCCCTGGGGAAAAAAAGTAGAATCAGTGACTCATCAAAGTGTAGAGTCACCTTCAGTTAGCACACGTAATTTGAAATTTGACGATATTTCACACAACTTGCCGTTCGCTAGCAGAGGTCACAGCTTGTGGAACTTGATCAAGTAGGTGACACAAGCATCATTTATTACACCAACGGGATAAGTATCTAAGACTCTTCAGTATATTTAATGCACCAGCAATAGGTTTATAGCCACGTATTTAAAGCACACATTCAGTCATCTCTCCAAGTCATGATGTAGATATTTCGATATTCACACGCATCCAATCTTTTAATATTCACATCTCAACTGAATTTCAACAGAGCAAGAGGCTTGTTCACTCATTTCCTATGGCTGTTCATGAATTGTATAGCACTTGACCCTTCTGCATTTGTGGACTTTATCACATGGGGCTAACAAAGTGCAGGGATATGTCTAAAGATGTTATTAAGACAGATAAGAAGCAAAAGTAAGACAGCCTGCTGCCTCTGACACAGTGAAAAGAGTTACCCACTTTGTGTTGCATAGGGTGGAGTCACTGAAATGTCCTATATTGTAGTCTTCAGAGTTTCAGAACCCAACAAAATGAGAACGTTAATTCTTATCTCATTTGAGCTGGTATGGGTCAAAGTCACTGCTCTAAAGGATAAATAAATAAAATGTTAAAACTACAGAGGCACCATTCCTCTTTCAGAAGGGGGAAATTTTGCTTAAGCATGCTTCTTGATGAAACTAAGGAAAAGTAGCAGAAACTTGTCGAAACACTATTTCTAGGTCCATAATTCTATTTCTTTTCTTTATTTTTTTTTTGGTAAGTTTTATTGAGAAATAATCCACAGATTCTACATTCCTTAATTTAAAGTGTACAGTTCAAGGTTTTTGGTTTATTTACAAAGTTGTGGAACCATTATTACAATCAGTTTTATATCATTTTATTACACCCCTCCACAAAGAAAGCCTACGACCTTTAGCTATTGTAGTTATATTTCCTTTTCAAAATAATTTTATTCTACTCATTTGTTCTTAATTTATCTCCCAGTTTTTGTTCAGTAGGCTTTTTGCTACATTCTTTTTGGGTCCCAGATCTATTGATATGGTAGGATGGAGGGGAGATGGTGGAGTGAGTGGAGAGGAGCTTTGTTAAATGCTTTCACCAGATAACCTGCTGGATTCCTCTAAAAACAGTTTATGAAGGGACACTGAGAAATATGCTATCCGTCCCTAAGTCAGAATTTTACTGCTTCATTTTCCACAGGGGAATAAGAAACAGATCTGTGTTCAGACACATTGATAAAATGAACCAACAACTGGATAAATGCAACTTCTGTTAATGGATTTCTTCTTTCCTCTTTTTTAACTCTTCCCCTCCCCACCCCTCTCTGAGCATCTTTCTCCTCTCTTTCTATCTTGTCTTATTTTTATATATTCTTTTTCTCTAGATTACCACAGGCCTTAATACAACAACAGCTTCTGTCCTCCAATTTTCGATTGGTAAGTGTTTTTAGCAATTATAACGATTTAACTTGGAAATGTTTGCTTTAAAGATAGTGTGCAATCGGTATTATAATGCCAGATGCTTTTAGATTTACAGAATAGTAAGTCTTAGTTTTGCAGTAAATAATCTGCAACATTTTTAAAGTGAAATAAATATTTTTAAATGTTGCATTCTGTTCTCACATCTCTCCAGCAGTGAGTGGTATTAAAAATATTGCAGATAATTCAAAACATCTTAAAATGATTTACATATGTATTTTGCATACATTGGTTTATTGTATTACAGCAGGATTACCTAGCTAGTTATATTTTGCTCAGATTAAGATTAAAATATGTTCCATTTCCTGAGCTCTGACTAACTGCTAGTGAGAGAGATAATTATTGGTAACCAAAAGTAACCTATTAAGGCTTCATGTTTGGCATGAATAATCTATGTTAAATTCAAACATAGATAATTTTTAAAAATGTCTGTATCCGGCAGTGTTTAACTGCTTTTGTTTTAGAGCTAAACGTTCCTACCTAAAGCATTCAGTAAAATAAGGTGCGTTTTGATCAAGTGTTTGCAGTTTTGTGGTCTATTCTATTACCTTCCATTTTATTTTTCAAGGGTATGTACTTATAAATAACTTGCATAAATTTACAAAGGAAATGAATGTTCCAGGGGAAGAAAGATGCTGTCTTCTAATGGGGCCTAGATCCCATAAGAGCAACACCCCCTCCTGGCCATTCCCTATGGCATGAGAATTGCAGATGTCCACCAGCCATGCTCAGGACAGCTTCCTCCAGTCCGTTCCATATCTTAGGAGGTCCACCATTAGTGAAAGGACTGTTCCCTCAGGAGCCTTTTATTCCAAATTGCAAGTCAGTGTTCTATAGCCAGGAGCCCACTGTGCTTGATTTTGCCAAAGAGCAGTTTTCTTCAAGTATGTATTTGTCACTTTTTCATCAGTGTGCCTCGTTTCAGCCTGTGTAGGAGGTACTATGTCAAATCCCCTGATTACATTTTGGGTTGTTTTCTTCTCCAGTTGACAGTATTACCTACAACAATTTACAGACAGTTCAGAAGTCCGTGTGTGATCATAAGTAAAGTGTTAGTGAAAACAAAAATAATGGTTTTTTGATGAGAAAGTTGTCTTTGATTTATTAACAAGTGTATCCTAACTCTTCTGTAGCAAGCACGTAATGTTTTTATAATCAGAAAAAAATATATTTTTAAAGAGTTATGGTCTACAAAAACAAATATTTTAAACTGTGGCATGACAGGCAACTTAGGCTCTTAATCAGAACAAATGTGTTTAGATTAATTATGCTATTAACAAAAATAAGCTGAATAATGGTTAATAATGTATCAGTATTCTGAGTACTTGTTCTTCCTTTTTGTTAGAGAAATGAACATTAGTTTCAGATACTGTCTTTAAGCAATAAAAGAACACAAGAGAAACAATTTTAAAATGTATGTCTCCTAATTCTAATATTATTTGTACTTTATTCAAGAAAGGAGAGCTCCTACACCAATTAAATTATTCTTTATTAAAAGGAAAAATAGTATACTGCTAATATGGCATAGATTCTCTATTCCCTTGCCTTTCATTTGTATCAATACAATAGATTTGATGAAAAAGGACCAAGAAGAGAAGTTAATCAGAGAATGCGAGGTTTAGTACCTAAGACTCAAAACCCAAAGCAAGCACTAGGGCCAAGGTCTCAGGACTAGACACAAACATGGGACTTAACAAGAGCCCCTGGTCTCCCCACAAGCTGTAGCCCACCAGGCCAGCTTGTGCTATTTAAAGCACAGATTGGAATCCTGCTGGAAGACTGGAAGAGTAGCAGAATTGGGGGATGAGAGAGAGATGGCAAGGAGAAGATAAAGGAGGGGAGGAAGGAAGAAGGAAAGAGGAAGGAAGAAAATGAGAAAAAGATCTCAAGTTTATAACTAAAAATACATTTATAAATCTTTTCAGGTGGCAGTTTTAGAATCAAAAGTGAAATTTTAATATATCCTTAGGAATGAAATGGAACATATTTAGTAAAAACAAATTATAATTTATTGTTTATAAACTTCATTTGTGCATTTACTTACTACATTTTGAGCGTAAAAAAACTGGGGGAAACCAAGAAGAGTCTGGGTGGCAAAGAAACAGTGTAGTAGCAAACCATTTGTTGTAAGGTGTGTGGTGAGTGCAGTATGTGGGCAAAACTTTCCAGAAATGCTTTTGTGTATCTCATTAACATTTGTTTACATGGATGTTTATGAGGTATGAGTATGTGACATTATTCTGTTTACTTTTGTGATATGAGGGCAGACTGAGGCACACTCACCACTTAGAAATTCTAGAAATGTCATAATTGTGTTTATCCGTAGTAAACAAATACCAGAATAGCAATTAAAATGAATCCAACCAATCTAATAGCCACCATCATAGCCATTTTATTTATACTCGGTTCAAAAATTATATTAAGTTATAAAAACTATATGTTAACAATTCAACATTTACATTTCCTTGCATACTGTAGAATTCTTCAAATCTATATTAATAATATGGTTACATATGTTCAGTTGGTTTTAGTGTCACTCCTTAGGAATTCCTTTAGGATACTAAATGTTAAATGTTCACTGTATAACACAATGATTTAAGCAGTTTTCTAGGAAGTTCCATCATTATTTATGGCCTAAGTGGTGAATTATGTTTATAATTGGGCGTATATAACCACAATTGGAGAAATTATTGTGTTGATACTTTCATATTGCTCTTGTGAACATTTTCAGTTGTGTAACAAACATTATCCAAAAGACTCCTGTGGGTAACACCCCCCATGGGCACCGAGGAAGGAGAACTGTCCAGACACCGGGCCCAACCAGTGCCTGAAGAATGTCTTAGTTTATAGTGTTATTGTTCAGCTGTTTCCTTTATATAATCCTGCATATATAATCATATATTAGTTTATACAATTAGTGCTTGAAGAGTAACTTACTGCTTACATATATCTAGTTTATATAATCATACTTAATTATATCTACTTAGTTCTATATAATCTTTCTGTATAATCATAGGTATTATAGTTGGATCTATACTGACACATTTAGTGCTGATTTATAGAATCCTTCTATGTAACCATATAGTAGTTTGTAGTAGGAGGAATGCCTAGAGCAGTCACAGAACAGAAGCAGTACATGGGAAAACAGCCAGACCAGGACGAGAACGAAAGAGCCAGGCAGTGGAGTCCCTGCCTGAAAGGGCATATGCTGTATGGCAGGCTTGGAGCAAGTGCTTCTTCTCCTGATAAAGGAGTTGTAGTACCTTGCATCCAGTTCCTGTGGAAAGCAGGCCTCAGGCCTGAGATCCTGGAAGTAACTGAGGGAGAAGAACCCCTCTGATGTGACCAGTCACGACAGCTGTACACCCTGTCAGTCTTTTCTCACTTCCATGCTAGCTCAAATCATCCTCCCATAAATATCTTAAGAGAAGAGCACAAGTCTGTCAGCTCCCACTGCATTAAGATTACAGTATCCTTCTATTAGAAATCCTTTAAGTCTCCAGCCCCCAGATAAGAAGTGTTGCTCACAACACCTGTTGCACACAGCCCACCTCCTTGCCTCAGTGACCTAGTGAGGGTGGACCCCTTTTCTGTAACAACCCTCTACTACTGCGCACGTCATGGCCCACCTCTCTGCCCAGGTGACATCATGGGATGATAACCTCGCTTGTGACTCACGTGATTGATTATGCCCTATTACTAAGCCTATAGATGATGACCTCACTCACGACCCTGCCCCCTGCTTGTAACTAATAAACACAGATGCTCTTGGGCATTGGGGGGCCGTCGCTGATCTCTGCTCACAGGTGGTGTGACCCCCGGGTCCAGATGCTCTACACCAGTTCTTCAGTGTCCTGTCTCTTTACTTCTCGGATCCTGCACCTCAACACAGCATAAGGGACACCCCACGACCCTGTGGGGCCCCAACTGCCCTACAGACTCCCAAGTCCCTCATACAAAAATTGCTTGAATAACTAAGGAGTGTCTCAAATAAACTCCATCATGCCAATGTTTAGCAACGCTTTCTCAATTCTTTCAGATACACACACACACAAATGTATATACAATATATACATATATTACATTAGATATGTACACATAAATGTGTATATCTAATGTGTATATAATGTATATATTATATATGTGTATATATGGGTTAGATAAATGTGTATCTAAACATATATACATATACACACACATACACACACATACATAAATGTAAGCTTAACCAAATGATTTTTAAAGTTAAAGAATCCTGAAAATACAGTTCTGCAAGATGAAATTTATCACATTATCCATAGCTAAATCATCTCGGAAGGTGTCCTAAAATATTCTTGGGAGAACTTTTCATTTTTCCATTCCAATGAAAGATCTTGTATCCATTTCTGTGCTGAGGCATCAATTTGCTACCATCCTCACTTGATTCATTAGATTCAACTTGTGGAATTTATGGTTATAGCCTTAGCGGTGTTTACCTGCTTCCTTTAGATTTCCTCTGGGATAGGAAGAAAAATTTGAGATGACGCCCTTGCAGAGTGTTATCTTACAGATGCCTTTGAACTCTGCTTTCTCAGTCAGGGTCGAGGGTCCAAAGGAAATGCTGGTAGTCCTTTGTGTCCATCATTCACTTAACAAAATTTCACTGAATATTTGCTGTGTGCTCAATATTTGTTTGAGCTGGCTTTAACTCTGGGAAAACAAAATAAGTAAGAAAACAGAACATTTTTATAGCACTTAACAATGTAGTAGAAGGCACTGGGTACAAACAGCATAAATCTCCAGAAAGTGGCATTTTTGTAAACAGAGTGGGTCTGTATATAGGTCCCCAGGGTGGCAGAGCCTAACGAGGTCCTTCATGAAGGCTTCTTAGCAAGGAGAATCCCTCCCAACAACCTGAGTCACTTGAAAGGACAGAGAAAGGTTTTTCAGGTGAGAAGGCAGAGTGAATATAGGCAAGGCATCGGAGGGGAACATATGTGCCCTCCTAGAGCAGAAGAACTGGGCCTGGTAGCTATAAGCCATGTCAGATAAAGTTGCATCTATCCAAAGAGCTTATCTGTATCAGCTCAGGGCTTCAACTTATTTAATAGAGAGTTAAATGTTAAATTGAGGTTTTAAACTCATTTAATTTAACTTTTTAAAAATAAAATAATATTGTTTTTTAGTTATTTAATAGAGGTCTACAGAAGAACCTCTTTCTCTCTTGAGCAATAGAGAAATAGAATGAAATTAATTCTTAAGAAAAATTATTTGGGTAGTTGTGTTAGGAGTGGATTTGTCACTTCCTTGGTAGAAATCTGCATTGAGTCACTCTGCAAGAATTTACCGAATAATATGCTTGTTCACTCTAGCTTACCTCTTACATCAGATTAATAGGATTCATTAGCCAAACAAGAAATAAAGGTAAAACATTTAAAAACACACCATGAAGAATAAATAGTTTGGCTTGCCAGACAAATCTATCTTGTGCATCACAGTATCCTCAGCCACTTGCCCAGGGACTCATAATAAATAGATGCTCATAAATATTTCTTGTCTGAGTGACAAGTAACCATTACAAAGACATCTATAATAGTATGTTACCAAGTGTTAAATTGATGTGATGCAGACATTTCATGCCAGGAAGTGGTTTGGGGGAGGTGATCTGAGGACCACAATCAATGGAAAAGATGACCCAGAAAGAAACTGAGAATCACCAGTAAACCATGCTTTTAGTAAAACAAGTAGGCAGAAATATATATGCATGTGTTTATCAGTATGTAATTACTGAGCTAACTTGAATCAATTATTTGTTCATAATTTATAGAATTAGTATCTTTTTTTATTGAGTGAGTGTTACTTATGGATATCCTAAACATTCGAGTTTTATTTTTGTATGTGTAATTTCTTTTTGTGGCTTTCTTTTTGTTTTTATTATTTCAAGACAGAAGGAAGTCATTAAATCATAAATGCTTTATATTTATTAAGATATAAAAATGTTATTAGGCCTGAATTATATTCCATCTATACTGTACATGCCATGGAGTCTCAGATGAATGAGAGCCACTCTGTTTACATGAGTGTATTTTGAATAATAAAAACTGAAAATTACAAAAGCTAAACTTTTGGCTGAATTGGAATATTGCTTTATGAAAAAAAAAAGACCTGGTATTATTTTTCTTCAATAGATGTAAAGGATAAAGTATCACTTGTAAAAGGTATTATATTTCATGTAGCATAAGAAAAGCAGTTGATTTTTCCCTTGAGCATAATTCATAAACCTTATAATTACTCAGAACTTGATTCAGTAAAGAAATTTTCTCTCAACTCTTTTAGAACAGGTAATTCAAGAGGAGGAGAAATTGACTCCTCCATATGTTGGTGTGAATTATTGCTCATTTCCTTCATGAACTTACTGAAATGTATTTCAAATTAGATCTCATTTTTTTTCAAGAGTCATTCTCCCTGGTGAGTAAGACCTTAGGGAACTTATGATGAAATAGTGAAAACATCTTCTGAAACATGGACATCTCTAAGTATGAGACTAACAAAATCTTTGGTGACCTGAGCCCAAAACAAAAATAAATAAAACATTAGAAAATTTTAATAGCAAAAATAACTTAATACATATGTTTTATAAGGTTAAATACATGTTTTACTTAAGTGTAAGATTCTTGGTTATAAAATATATTCAGCTAAGATTCAAGACTTGATTTCCAGATCTTCAAATATTCGTATTAAAACAAAAATAAGGCCAGGCACAGTGGCTCACACCTGTAATCCCAGCACTTTGGGAGGCCAGGGCAGGTGGATCACGAGGTCAAGAGATCAAGACCATTCTGGCCAACCTGGTGAAACCTCATCTCTACTAAAAATACAAAAATTAGCTCGGCATAGTGGCGCACACCTATAGTCCCAGCTATTCAGGAGGCTGAGGCAGGAGAATTGCTTGAACCCAGAAGGTGGAAGTTGCAGTGAGCCGAGATCACACCACTGCACTCTAGCTTGAGCAACAGAGTAAGACTGCATCTAAAAAAAAAATTAATAATAATAATAATATATATATATGGAATACCTCTGTGTTAACTAAAATTTGGTAAGTAAAGGTGTGAAACTGATTATGATTCGGGGTATCCTGCTTTGTCATCCCACAGTTGACCTTTTTAGGGAATGTTTATTTTTAAAAATGAATTTAAATGAAATATATATACATATATTTTTCAAATCCACTTCACCCCAAACTCTTAAGCCCTAGCTTAAGTAATAAAAGGGAATATTCTGAAATGCTGTAAAGTATCACTAAGCCCAAAGTTCTGGCAAAGAATCTTGAGATTAATTCTAAGTGTTTTTGAATTATTAGAAATGATAATTAAATATTTTTACATGAATTAAAATATACAATTTGAACATAGGTTTTATCCCTTTCTCTTTTGAGATACTCGATTTGTCACTCATCTGATGAGGCTTAGAAAAATAAATGTCAGTAATTCATCCATAAATTTGTTCTATTAACATTTGGGGGGGACTGTTCTAGTAGAAGGAATACAGTAGTGAACTACAGGATGAGAAGAAATTGATTATTGATGTAGACCAAATGGTCTCTCAAACTCCACTCCTCCATGAAAACTCATCCCATTGCCTCAGCCTAGTATCTCTGAAACCCCACTTCCTCTAAATTTATTTTATGACAGGTACTTCGTCTGCTTTGATAGATACACTGACCATTTCTGCACATTCGCTTTCACCTTTTCTAACTTAGATATTCCTTGAGGGTTAAGGAATGTACTAGTGTCCCTTTCTGTATGTAGGACAGAATTTTACTCACACCTAGAACTAAAAAAATGTAACTAAATTAAACTCATAGGTAAGGTTAGGGATTTCATGCTGTTCCACACTGGTGCTGAATACTACCCTCATTCTTGACTTCTGAGGCAAGGGAGTATGCTAAATGAAATCCATGGGCAATGTTAGAATTTAGTCTGAGCCTGGAGTTTCCAGTTTCTTGTCAATTAAGCAGGGACTCATCTGTCAAAGAGAAGATCTTTAGGATCTTTAGAATGGCATCATTTAGATCTTTAGAATCATTATATATATAAATATATATAATGTGCTTACATTCACTGGGAAGAAAGCAAAGCCTAATATGCTTCCCCGATCTTCGAGAAGTTTTATCATCAAATAGATGGGGAGGGGGTGGGGGAAAGAGTCCACATGGGAGAAGAAAATAAGTATGGCACTAAACATTGCTGATTAACAGACACAGACCACAGAGGAGAATGAGAGTGGAATTTGTTGGAAAGTCCAGGAAAGAGGGAGGTCTGGAGGGAGGACTTCATTATTTGGGAAGGAGATTGACAAGAGCAGGCATGGTACCACCAGAGGGTCAGGCGTCACAGTGAAGGTTAGGGGAATGGCACCCTGTAGGAAGAACAAGACGCAGGAACTCTGCTAAGAACTGGGGACCAAGGTCAGAGTCAGACAGCAATGATACTAATGCTGTCTCCAGATTGCCATGAGTGGAGGAGTGGAGATACTTAACACTTGCTGCCAGGGTGGAGATTAGTCCTCCTAGAAAATGGGCCAGGCATGAGCATTCGGGCATAGGTTATGTGGGCCCTGGGGAAAGGAGGATGGCCCAGCAGGGAACCTGGCAAAGCCAGACACATTTCTCTTCCTTGTGTTTCATGCAACATGGCAAAAGTTCTCTACTGTGGGCTTGGGAGAAAACTTGCAGGGAGTGCGCACTTGGGAATGGCTGGAACATGGCACGGAATTCCATAAATTGAGAGAATGGATCCCTCTCTCTGTTATGGTAGGAGTGCCACTGATAATGAAGAAATACAAATATTTTGGAAGTGATGAAAGAGGGATAGGACTGGAAGGGAGAAAGGCACAAGCAGGGAGGAGGACAGCTGTTCATTTTATATCCTGTGGTCATTGTCCATCTGCCATGAGGTTTGGGAAATTTAGCCAGGGAAGTGACTAAGAGACAAAATATTAAGTACAATAAATCACACACTGTCACATTTAGCCAGAAAGATAGGTTTGTAAGTCTGATGGTCAGTTGAAACAGAGATTCTTCCTAGTAGCCTCATTTTAAACATAAACAAATATAAAACAGTAAGTGGAAGATAGTTGCTTTTAGAACTTGGTTCTTTTTCTATATTTTATGAGAAAGTCTTTCAAATATAAAGGAAGCGTATTTTTAAAGTACAGAATATTTTTGAAGATTCTTATTGATTTTATTTTTCTAATTTACTTGACCTCTATTAATCCTTAATATCAGTTTTTGGTAGATGCTTAGAATGAAAATTTTGCTTGCATATAATGTTCCCCTGTACAACATCGTCCTTGAAATATGTTTTCTCAGATAATAAATGCTAAATTCCCCCATTGGTATTTTTTGGTGGGCAAAACAGAGGTGTAGAAATAAACTCTAGATTTCTCTATCTAAATAATTGTTTAATTGATAATTTGGACTGACCAAAAATTTTGGACATATTCATTTCTCTAAATTTACAATTTCTATTCATAAAATAATGAATTATTTCAACTTTGGTGATCATATTTTACCAATATTAAATTCATTTGCTCTGTCAAGAACAGTTCTTGACAGATCCAAGAGTAATTAGAGGATTTCTATTTGTGTAGAATGGAACTATTCTTAATTAAAGTCATATCTGTGGGCTCCTTTCAGTCACAATTGCCATCCCTGTCATTTGGGACTGAGAAGCCCCAGGACACTCCCCGCCTAGGCTGCCACAAAGCATTATCCAATACAGTAACCATTTTTTCCTGCCCTGCTTCTTACCCATGAATCAAACTGCTACCCCTTTGGCTAAGGTCCCTGAACTTCAACAAAGCATTAGCTGCCTCTATGTGCAGGCATAGGTAAGGCAAATCAAGCCTGGATTTCATGAGAGCCAGAAGCTGCCCTGCATTGTGGGATGTGCACACACTGTCAGACATGGGGGACAGCCGCTGAGAGCATGCCTACCAGGCAGACGTTGGCTCAACTGCATTCCCTGTGTAGCCATTCCTCATGCATTTATGTTACCCGTGATCACAGAACTGGTAAAAATAGCACTCTTAGGACCAAATTCTCATCTTTCCAGTAGATTTTCCCTTCTGCCTTGAACTCTGTATTCCACCCTGTGGATATATGATGTATAGTAAGGTAATAAGAGTAATAAAAACAATTTGCTTTGAACATTATCAAGCAAAAAGCTAGCTCAGTACCAGAAAATAAATATACTTTTATAAAATTTACAAATTAATGGAACAAATTTGTATAGTTATGTCATATTATAAAACAAAATGCCCAGATACATAAAATATTATATAGCATAGGTTTTCTACTAGGAGAGGAATAAAACATCATGAAAACTAAAAAAACATATTAAACCAGCCATCCTGGAAATTACAGCATTATATTCTTAAAACTGGGAGTCATATTTTAGATGCCGTCCATGAGTTAGTACTCCTAGACTTGCCATGTCGTCAAGATATTGCTCTACTTAATAGTAGACTGTTTTTGATGCCATGGGCCAAGAGAACTAATACTTTTAGGGATTTTCTGGCAGATGATAATGAAGGAAATAAAAATCTAAGTATGATATAATCATTGTTCAGTGCTGTTCATAGAACTATCAAACTATGGGTAATCTAGATAATGATGGTCTTGTTTGGGGCAGAATTATTTGAAAAAGAATTGTAACAAAGAAGCTTTTACTGTGTTTCTTAATTTTGGGGGATAGAGTAAGAGTGTTTTTTCTCTAGTGAGTAATATTGACCTCAAAATTCACTCTTAGCTTCAAAAAAAGGGATAAATGCCAGAACTACTTGTCATACCAATATCTTCATGTTGCTCATCACATTTTTCACGTCTCAATGTAGAATAAGGCAAGTTTGTTTCTTGAATGCCCTAGCCTAGAATAACATGTAGTATCCCCTGGGAGTGGCAATGTCTACCTTTTTAAAAGCTTCCTAAAATTTTCTCATTCATCTCTTTCTGTCTTTCCACTCATTGCAACCTCAGGTTAATGGTCCTGTTCGCCATTTATCGTTCTTGAAAAGATGAAAGGATATGTTGATCATGCTAAGAGTCGTTCTAGTTTGTAGCAGGGAGTTCTGAGTAGCGAGATTGCATCCATTCTGTAACTTTATGATCTTTCTATATCGAATGCTGTTGTTTACATGCAGCTCCTAGAGCTGTGCTTGTCTCTGAGGTCTGAGTTTTGAGTAATGGCAGTGGCAGCACTTGTGCTCCAAGAATCCTCAACAGGGTTCTGTCCAGACACTCCTCAAGCCTTCAGTATTTATGAGTCCCACTGTGCTATCTAGAGGCATGATTTCTGGCAGTGATTTTCCCCATCTATAAATTCTGTGAGATCAGTTCTCTGCTTCTGTGGCCCTGTGCTGCATTTGAAAAGGCAGCTTGTTTTTAAGACAGAGCTTTGGGGAAGGAGGCTGCTCACAGCAACCACTGCCAATCCCCAAGATAACAGTAGCTTCTTGTATTGCATTCTACCGTGATTTACTTTGGAAAGCCCTGGGATTGGTGGAGAACGGCACAACCAAATAAAATAAAACAAAAAAAAACTACCCAGACCTACCCAGGCCTAGAGAGACTACACACCAGCTGATTGATCCTTCTATAAACGTAAAACAAAACAGACAAGACTCTTGAAGATAGTCTCACAATCCCTAATCTGCAATTCCATATTACAAAAAATGTGGAAATAGCACAAGCCAATTCTTAAAAAATTCATGTGGTGGCAAAGGTTGACATGACCTGAATTCATTTGGCAGGAGGACCTGAGTTGAAAGGATTTGAAGCTGTTTATAATCATTATTTCTGTTACTTACGTGAATTGTCATGCATTTCACTGCAGGGGTATTAATGTGTTAGATTATAGAGTGCTGCTCTAGGCATGGTGTTTGTACCGTATTACCTTTTTGAAATCTGTAAGTTAATTAAGTTATTTGAATTATAGAATTCATCTAACCTCAAGGAGTTATGGACCTATATGGCTATTATACCAAGGAAGGAAGTGACTCTTTAATTTTTAGTAGGTGTTACTAATACTTATATTTTAAAGTGGCCTTGACTTTGTATCAAATGAAGCTACTCTTTATACTGTTTGTTGTTATTCCAGCTACCCAAGAGGGATGGAAAGAAAAGACAAAGTTTGTGAATTTTGGAAACTTCCTGACTCTGTACGTGTATATTATGAAAATAGGCTACTGTACAATGAGCAGACTTTTAATGTACTTAATATGGATTGCATTTGATTAGTACATAATTGCTACATGTTCATGTGCTTGTGTATTCTTGAGATTATAAACTCTGAAAGCTCTTTAGCACAGAAACATTCCAATTAGCAAGTCTTGGAAGTTACAGGTTCTCTCCAAGTTCTGAGCTCCTGAGGTTTAATGAGGTTTATAAGGGTCAACATAGGCTTCATTTGGCAACACAGTAAAAAATGAATGGCAGGTCAGGTGTGGTGGCTCATACCTGTAATCCCACTATTTTAAGAGGCCAAGGCAGTTGGATCACTTGAGCCCAGGAGTTTGAGACCAGCCTGGGCAACATGGTAAAACCCTGTCTCTATAAAAAATACAAAAAAATTAGCCAGGTATGGTGGCAGGTGCCTGTAATGCCAGCTACTCTGGAGGCTGAGGCAGGAGGATTGCTTAAGCCCAGAAGGTTGAGGCTGCAGTGAGCTGTGATCACACCACTACACTCCAGCCTGGGCAACAGAGCCAGACCCTGCCTTTCAAAAAAATGGCATTTTTTGTGTTTATAAACATTGCTTAAAAGTCATTTCATCAGTCCTAATCTAGTTGTACTGTGATTCATTTCTGTATATGAATATTTTAATTCAGTCAAACCTGCTTTAAGTAATAGAGAAGAAAAGAACTTCAGAAATTACAAATTCTCATTCTCTCTTTATTCTTGTCTTGTTTTTAAATATATTTGATTGTGTCATGCTAAGCAAAGTGGAAAATAAACTTTGTAGTCTGCATTCCCTTCATCTGGGACCTGTGATTTAAGACATTTGTGACATGTAGGAGTGTAGTATAGTGCAAGCTCTGTACAGAGGTGGGTCTGAGTTTTGTGGATCCACCTTTGAAGCTTGCACAGCTTGACTGAGGGCCGAGATATTTCTCTAAGGAAAAAAATACAAAGTTACACCTTCCAAATTAGGTACAAATGTAAATATTTATTTAGAATACAAAAAGAAATCACAACAAATTATTATTTGAAATTGTACCACAAACATCACAAAATCAAGAGATAGAACATTTTTATTAACTGCCTGAAATGTTCTATAGTGCTTTTTTCCTTATATCTTTTTGGCCATGTACTCTTAAATTGCCTTTTCCTATGAAAACAATTTAGTAATATTTTCTGGAAATCATAGAAAGGTTATTCTGCCTCTAGCTTGTTAGACCAGAGTTTATGCTTAATATTTTGCCTTTGCCAACTCCTTATTGATCATGTCATTTAGATTTTTAGAATCATTATAGAATTGGAAAACCTTTACCTTATTTATATTTCAGGACATTCAACTTCCTTTGTGAAGTGACTAATCTTAGCTGCCCTCTGAATTCACATCACTCATAAAATAGTGTGTCATCATTATCCTTGAGTCATGATGCTAGGTGCATCAGCACAGTGAGTGTAGGAGTTCTTGGAAGCTGTTTTTACACTGAGAATGACTAGACTATGAAATGGAAAGTAAACTACATAACTATATCACACTAACCCAAAATAAATGTATTTCCAACTCAGCTTCTCTTAGCTGAATCCCAAAAGCAGTTATGTCCACTCTGACACCCACTGACTCCTAACGTGATGAAGGAGTGGTCCACATGGAGACAGGATCTTAACCAACTGCAGGTGTTAGAAAACATGGCCATCAGACTCTACTGCTGGAACTTCTTCCAGGACCTCAGACAGTGCTCACCAAAGTGAGGGCCATGAAGCCAAAGCTTCATCACCTTCGTGGTAAACCCTCTTCTGTCTATGCCAAACATGTTGGAGCTGAATATTACACTTAGATTTCTTACATTGATACATATACATTCACATTCTGGCACTTGTCTTGTTGACACTTCCTTCCTTCTTTCACATCCTCCTGCAAGTTGCCTCAACTTTCCCTTTCAAATTCCGATTACATCTTATCATCTTCCCTCGATTTCATTTTCTATTGCTTTTGCCTTGTCATATAGAGACAATGGAGATTTCTATATACTGATGTAGCTACTGTTCTGATTCTCAATAAGTAATTATTAATGCAAAAAAATATTTAATGTAGATATTTTAATTCATGGGTTTATTTTTTACATTTGGAATATTCTACAGCATATGCACATCACTTTATGACTCATATATGCTGACAAACAACTCTTACTATGGGTATAAATGGGCAGAGGGAAAAGAGCACTGATTTAGGAGTCAAGCCATATAGTTCTTTCTCTGCCAGTTGAACCCCCCACATAACCATGGGTAAGTGGTAGAGGCTGCCTGGGTCCCTCACAAGTAAGCATGTTCATCTTTATGATCTCTTAAATGTCTTACCACTGTGGTCCTAAGTCCTAGAACTGAGTAACAACAGTGAACCTTGAGTTAAGCAGAAATTTAGTTTGGCTAAAAACATGGTTATTTTGTTTTCTGTTTCAGTTAAGGCAACCCTTCCAAGAAATATTAAATCAGTCACCATATCTTTATTTAACCAATTGTAGTTAATTTATACTTGTAGCTTATTTTGTCACCAGAGAAAGATATTAAATAGAGGAACAGAAATGTAGCATTGGCAGAAAAATGTGATGTTGTTACCCAGATAATAGTTGCCAGCTTGAGATGCTGTCCTTCTGGCTCTTCCTAGAAGAGCATCAGTCTCTGTAATCATGGACAGGGGCTACAGATCACCTCATCTCTCTATCCTGCTGAAAATAAGTACTACAGAAAAGCTAACAATAATCATAATAGTATTATTGTATTTCCAAAAGACATTCTTCCTGGAGTTTAACTGACGAGTCTCAGAAGGGCTTTGCTGCCTTCATTCATTCAAGTGTTCATTGAGCTCCTCTTCTGTGTGAAGCAGCTCTCAAGGCACTTAGAATTTATGAAACAAAATGTTTGCTCTGGAGGGGCCAACATTCTGGTGAGGGGAGATAACCATCAAATAAATGAACATGTCAGAGAGTAATACACACAATGAAAAAATTGAATCAGAGGTCAGTAAGTGATGGGGTTAGCATTTTATTACAGGTGGCCAGGGTAAGGCCTCTGAGGGGTGTAACCAGTGAATAGACGCCCCAGTTGGGTAAGAGAGTTAATCCAGCAGAAGGACTAGCCAGCTAAGAGCCATACCTGCTGGTGTTTGGGTTGCCACAACAGCCTTATGTCAATGTCAGTACTAAATGATGTTTTACTTCTTAAGTGAGAAGGGCTGTTTAGAGGGTCTGTTTTTCCTACTTGTTTTTTCTGAATGACAGCTGAGGTCAAGAGAAATGAGTCTGAATCACAAGACAGCAACTCGGCTTTTGAGTTCACATGTACCTCTAACATAAGAGATACTTTCAATAGTTGGTTGACTCATTGATGAACTGATTATTTCATCATCTTGGCCTGGCTTCCTGTGACAAAAGTGGGAAGTTACTTGTCTATTTTTTCTAAATGATACCAGGGACAGTACTATTAAATAGAACCAGAATAAAAGTTCATACCTATTTCAGTTGTAATTTTAGATTAAGTAAAGTAGTTCCTAGATCAGATCAAGTTTGCAGTAAAATATTTGTTAGAATTATAGTGATGAATCTCTCCAACATTAAAAGGAAGTAACTGTATAGAAATGTCTTCGCCATTCTTTTTATTCCTTCATTTTTAAATAACAAGTACTGGGTACTGCTTTACACTTGTAAATATTATTTTTTTCTTTATGGTAAAATTGTAACTTTAGAAATAGTTTTTTGATTGTTTATTTTGCTTATCTGAGAGGCCAAATTTTTGTAAAAAAAAAAAAAAGATTTGCAAGCCACCATGGAATGTGTTATTTAGGAAGCAAGTGTGAATTACATATATATGTTAAATTTATGATTGCAATATTATATCAAGTTAACACTTTTCACATAATTGAGGTGGGAAATGTTGGATATTACTTTTCTTGGAATGCAACTATATTTTTAACTCTCTTTATAATGCCTTTCCATGGATTTTTTAAGCAAATACATAATAAAGAAATTCTTTAGAAGGTTAACCTTTGTGTATTTGTTTTGAGCACCCAGTTAGGAGTTCTCACATTGATCTGGGTGAAAGATGATCTAAGGAAGTGGTGGTGAAGGGAAAGAACGGGTATAAATTTATTAAATATGTAGGGCTGAGTATGGCGGTGCACATTGTAGTCCCAGCTACTTAAAAGGCTGGGGGTGGGAGGACATCTCGAGCCCATGAATTTGAGGCTACATGAATTCTGATCACACCACTGTACTCCAACCTGTGCAACACAGTGAGACCCCTGTCTATAAATAAATAAGCAGGAGGAGGGTCTACAGGTTTGTGTGATGGGCTATGAGGGCAGGGAAAGGAGAGGAATGGTCAGGGAACATGGAGAGAAAGATGCCCAAGTACAAATGGTATTTCTTCTTGGTTCAGTTTTCCTGTGATCTTCTCCCATGGTAAAATCTGAGAGAGAGCTGAGATGATGACTAGCAGGGGGTTTAAAGCTTCAGTCCTTTTGGTTTTTCTCTCTTTATGAAATGCAAGCCCATTGTGGCCTTAAATCATGAGTCTGAGTGGAAGCAGTAGCACACAAACCTGCCCTAATGTGTTCATGTACCCTATGAAGATGTAGCACTATTAAATAAAAAAAAGACGAAGAAGCAAGAAGAAAGGGTGTTTTGTACACCAGAAGAAGTATAGTGAAGTAATCGAAAGCATGGGTTCATATCTGCTCCATTCTGTATCTCCTTTGTTAGTAGGTGTCCTTGGGTGAAATTTCTCACCTCTTCACCTTGGTTTCCTTACTTGTAAAGTAGAAATGCCTGTAGCAGGCCCTATAATTGTTCTCTTGAGTTGCTGGACATTTTTTTTTGCATGGGAGCTATTAAAATTCTAACTAATCAGATTATCTGTTTTCTTTGGATGCTTGGAACTGCACAATTAAATTTTTAACTCCACTGTAGCAATTGTATAGACCTTATGAAGTATAACTCTTTATCCTAATTTATCTTACTAGACTACTCTCAGAGAAGCTTCCTTTTTTTTAACAAGTAAAAGGAGATTGTTCTGTTTCCCTACTAACATATTTACCAATGATGCTAACAAACAGGTGGGCTACTCAGTTAGGTGTTGGTTTTTATATCGTTACTGAATTTGTAGTGTTTCCTATAAAGAATAGGGAAATAGCCCAAAGTAAAAGACACTATAGAGAAAAAATGTACCATAAGTTCTTTTTTTTTTTTCTTTTTCTTTTAAGATGGAGTCTCGCTGTATCCCCAGGCTAGAGTGGAAGAGTGTGGTGGCGTGATCTCAGTTCACTGCCACCTCTGCCTCCTATGTTCAAGCAGTTCTCCTCAGCCTCCTGAGTAGGTGGTATTACAAGCATGCACCACCACACCCGGCTAATTTTTGTATTTTTAGTAGAGGTGGGGTTTCACCATGTTGATCAGGCTGGTCTTGAACTCCTGACCTCTTGATCTGCCCACCTCAGCCTCCCAAAGTGCTGGGATTACAGGCATGAGCCACTGTGCCCAGCCATCTAAGTTCTTTAGTAAGCAGTAATTGAATTAAATATTTAGCCCATGAACAAATACGATCAGGCATTAGCTCCTTTTTTCTAGGGTAAATGAATTTATAAAGTGAAATTTTAAAATACTCAGTCACAGCTAAACTTTGTTAAATAGTATGCACCAAGAACTGTTTTCTAGGTAGTTCTCTTATGTTAACTCCCTAATCTTTACAACAGTTGTATGAAGCAGTTGCTGTTATTTTTCACATTTTCAAGTGTAGAAGCTGGGACACAGAAAGAGTAGGTGACTTGCCCAAGGTCACACAGCTTAGAAGTGTCAAAGCTCAGATTGAAACCCTGGCAGCCCGTCTCTTCTATCCACTCTCCTAAACCTACACAGACTGCCTCTCTGGAAGATATCTTATGTCAGAGGCAATTTTACTCTTAAAAGTGGAATACAAAATTACATAGAATTGTTAGTAGTGCTAACAAGCATTGAATTTCATTATCATGTAGATGTCTCTCAAATAAGAAAAATTAAATATGATCTGTTTAAGGCTAGATGCTACATTATAAGATATACCTACCATCACAGATGTTTTCTCATTACTTCATCACATTACAAATTAGAGAAATATTTTTCTATAGAGTTACAGTTTTATTAGATTTCTTCCTAAACATCAAAGTATTATAGGGTTTTTTTTGTTTGTATTTGGGGTGGCATCATTCAAAATGAAAAGACACAATATTTGGTTTCTGAAAAATCAGTACTTCTAATTTTGACATACTAAGATTGATATGCCCATTTAAGAGGTATGAATGAAGTATGTGAGGTAATGGATATGTTAATTAGACTGATCTAATCATTCCAGAATGTATACATATATCATAACAGCACATTACTCCATAAATCTGTGCAATTATTATAAATTAAATTAATAAAAAATATTTGAGAGTAAGAGGAGAAGGGCCACAAAGGAGACTCAGAAGCAGTGCCAGTGAAGCAGGAGAAAAATCAAGAGGGTGGTGGAAGTAAAGAGAAGAAGACATCCCAGAAATATCAGATCAGCCTTGACACAAAGTCGAGTAACTGAATTTGGGAAAGTGATCTGTTGGTTTGGCAACATGAACTCCCCAGTGACCTGGGGACTAGCCAAGAGCAGTTTCAACGGAGTACTTGAGAGTAGAAGCCTGGATGGAGTGGGGGAAAGAAAACAGGATGTGAGAAAGTGGAGGGAATCACTGGATGCCCCACCCCTTGGACAAGTTTTGCTGGAAAAGGCAGCAGAAATAGGAAGGGAAGGAGCAAAAGGTGGGGGTGTAACATCGAGAAAGTTTTTTTTTTTTTTTTTTTAAGTTGGGAGATGAGTTGTATATTGATAGATGTTTGTAAGATAATAGACATTATCCAGGAAATTCACTGGGAGAAATTGATGATGCAGAAGGAAGAGTGGAGGGCTCTTAAGAAGGAAGGGGAGGTGGAATCTAGATAGAACACATGAGGAAGTTAACCTTTGATTATAACAGAAATATTTCATCCACTGTAACAGGAGGATGGCAGAAAATGCTGGTAGGATGGTACATTCGGACTTGTAGGTGAAAAGATATGGGCATTATAATTTGTATTCCTGTTTTTGTCGTTACGTGCTTTATATTGTTAACCCAATAAGAATGAACTTGCACATAGGATTTTACATTAAAATGCTGAGAAATTTTTTAAAAAACAGGATTTTTATATTTAACTTCATCATACAAAGAATTTATTAAAATAACACAAATTCATAGGCACAATTGATAAAATTTGCCTTCTATATTATGGGGTTGAGTAAACAGCCATAATAATGTGACAGTTGCTATGACTGTAGGTTTATCTTTATCATTTACCAATTTATTTGTCAATTTAAACTCAAGAATTGATAACCAAGACCACTGGAACCAACTACCTTTCACAAAAAACATCCTATCCTGTCCTCTCCCAAACTGGGGGCACTGAAGTATTCTGGGGCATCATTGCATGGGAGCCAGATTCCTTAGACTATGTGAATGTTCGCTCATTTTATTTATGACTACCAAACCGTAGAAACCTTTAGTCATTTTTACCTTTGTTGTGGGTAAAAATGAAGTATATGGACTTTCCTCATTAGCCTGAAAGAACAAAAGAAAGTGCTTGTATTTTTAGAACATTTTAAGTCCATCAGTGCCTCTCGGCCCATACCTTCATAGCCATAGCTCTCCATCACCTTTCCTCCTTCAACAACTCCTCAAATCCTTAAAACATTTGCTGCTTCAGAGTGAAGGATTTACATTGGAAGTGGTCTGAAGGAGGGAAACAAACAGGCAAATAAGATGATATTTTGCATTTGACTTTTGAAATTGTTCTTCCTTGCTGATTTTAAATTTCAACTTTGGCAATTAAATATCTCTGATTTAAGAGAGAAAATAAAGTGCCTGTTACAGGTGGTGTCTGCTTAGCATTCCCTCCTCACTCCCTAAGAGGTACCGTGAGGGGTGTCACAGTGTCTGGGTACAGGGAGCCAGGAGTGACATTAAGCGCCTGGGCACACGAGAAAGGGGTGAACAATCACTAACTCTTTCTTCCTCTCACTGCAGACAGAGTCAAGCAGCCATTTCATTCTGGACAAGAACAAAACTTATTCTGCTGACCAGAGTCGTTGTGACAGTGGGATTGCAATTTGAAGGGTTTATGTGAAGAAAAAGCTTACCCAGCTATATATACAGCTACACCAGACAGGAATAGGGAATCATTTATCACTGGCCTGGTATAGTTTGGAAAGGTAATCTGGTGGGAGTGGCCTCTGAGTGAGGCAGATTTCCAAAGCTGAGTGGCTCTCTTGGGGGTGCTCCTTCCAGCTGGGACCTTCCACCTCAGTTCCCCTGGCATGGGCAGTGCCTCTCCACTGGCTGACCACTCATACCCTGAGCCCCAGTCATAGTCTTCCAGTGGTCCACCCCTCTGTTGGAATCCCTTTGCCTTTTTGGCCATCGTTTTATATACGAACGCTTCAAGGTAACCCTGGGCCAGTTCTGCTTCTCAGAGTACACATTTGATCTGTAGGAACTGTGCACCTTTACCCCACTGGGAATGGAAGTGCAGCTTTTGCCTCAAGGGATTGAGGAATTGTTATAAGCACAGAGGTAATATGATTCCGTTGACTTCTAGAAAGAGCACTGGCAACACTAGCTGTGTAAGAACCAGTGAGGCTGGGACAGGGAAACTAACTATTATTGCAGAGATCTGGCAAGAGCCAGTGAGGGTCCCTTGACAATGGCAAGGAGGAGATGTATTCAATAAAAATTAACATTTTAGATACAAGAAAGCGTGCCTGAGTGGCTGAGGAAAAGTGAGTCATCTGCCAGGTGCCTTTTTGTTTTCTAGATGCATAAAAAATTTAACCTCATAACATTGAGATGGTAGCATAAGAAAATAGATGAAAGAAGTCATATTTGACATCAATGCCATATTTGTACACATTTTTATTTTGATGTATACCAGCTTTCCTTCATTTTTTTTTTTTAGCCCGAGTCTAGCTCTTTTGCTCAGGCTGGAGTGCAGTGGTGCAATCTCGGCTCACTGTAACCTCCACCTCCCGGGTTGAGGCGATTCTCCTGCCTCAGCCTCCCGAGTAGCTGGGACTACAGGCGTGTGTCAGAATGCCCGGCTAATTTTTGTATTTTTAGTAGAGATGGGGTTTCATCATGTTGGCCAGAATGGTCTCTGTCTCTTGACATCATGATCCACCTGCCTCGGCCTCCCAAAGTGCTGGGATTACAGGCGTGAGCCACATGCCTGGCCTGCTTCTCTCTTCTTAATTTGTAAACAATTCATAAGAAATTTCATTCTGTAAGGAACATTTTTGGTTATCGTTTGTTGAGTGCTTTCATTTTTCAGAGATTTGCCTCATACGTTTGCTTTTAAGTAGTTAGGGTGTACGAGACATAAAGGAAGCACATGAATGACATTTAAATTCGTGAGGCCAATTGGAACTTTCCTTCACAATCACAGATTCTCTGCTAGACCTCATTCTTGTTTGTGTTGAAGTTTGTCTTACATAATCCTGACTGTCACCATTTCCAGTCACACAGTTTGATATTTATCTTAAGCAGCTGCTCATGAAAAGTAGAATTTTAGCAACGATTAAAGTGGCATAAGGTGGGTTTCCATTTGAGATCATGCTCAGTAGCTTTCCTTTGAATATCCCTTTCTTTCATGCTTTTTCACTTACGTTTTGGCTGTGAGAATAAATCTAGGAAAACTGCTGTTTGGCCTTTTAGTACATTGCCAGCTCTGGCAATTACAAACTAACTGGTTTTGTATTAAACATCACTGAAATAAAACTGATTAAAGCTTGGAACCCCTGAGCACTACAAATGAAAAACTGTCAACAGATGCCAGTTCCTGAAACTGAGGCTCCTCTAGCAGATGGGTGAAAGTTAAACATAAATTGCACTATTTTTTTTTCTTTTGGCTCATTCGTTTTAAATATAGTATAAAAATTTCTGCTACATCCGTTACAATAAGCTTCTGGCAAATATTTCAGGGCTGTTTTGGGCATTCTGAGAGCTTTGAAATTGTAGTCATACTATGCTTTATTATATGAATTCATTCAACATGTAAAAACAAATTTTTATCAGCTTAAAAATTTTCTTTAGTGTTAGTATTTCCAGTATTGAAAATAATAATGATAAGTAATCACCAAATATTCACAAAGGGACATAATCTCTATTTTAAGTCTTTAATGCTGGGCTATGCTAAAGTAATATCAATCACGTTCATAATAGTACTCATTCATTTAGTATTTGAATTTTCTTTACAGTATTTTAGTTTCTCATGTACTGTCTTATTTAGATAATACACACACAGAAAAAGAATGGTGTTTTTATTCCTGAATGTAATGACTTATGTACCATTTAGTATAATCACTCCTGATTGATAATAACTTGCAAGAATCATAATGACCTTATTAGTCGTCCCACAATACTTAGTTGTTTCTTCGTATAGCACTAAGTATTTATTTTACAATTTAATTTAGTAGTTCATGTATCTCTAAAGAAATCTGCAGTTTATATTTCTTTTACCTTTTTTTCTGGTTCCTAAGATTATTTATCAAATTATATTTACCAGAACAGATCACAGGAAATTTCAACATAGTTAGAAGAATGGGGATGTTACAAAATATCTAATAGTTTAAAAATTATCTAAAATATTTATCAGAAAAGGAAATATGTATTTGTATTATTTTTTAACCTTGAAATTTATTGTTATTGCTATTTACAGGGTCAGGTTCATGTCGATTTAGTTATTCAGACCCCAGCATCATCGTGTTATATGCCAAGAATAATTCTGCGGACTGGATTCAGCTAGAGAAAATTAGGTTTGTTGTAATTTAAAGTATTTTCATAAATTCTGACATAGATGGAATTCGACTCTCCTATATGCCTTTATTCTGCCACTAACTTTTTCTTTAGGGTAAAAAGGACTGTGGTTGTTAATTATGTTGAAGTCTATGGATATACATATTATGACCAGCACTGCTCGAAGAAGATATTGTTAAAAGTATCATTTTCCATTCAGAACTTCCACCGTCAGCAGTACTTATGACAAACTATTTTTGGTAAAAGTAAATTTGCGATCATAGCTTTTATGATTGCATTCTCCACAGAATAATATCACCACCCATTGCTCCAGGTTGCCTGACTCGGGGCTGCCTTATGGTCTGGAAACACATCAGATGACCACTTAAATCCCTTCCAATCTGTGATGATATTGAGTTAATAGCCACAGGGCTTTTACATCTAATCTGCAGTTCTGTCATATCCTTTCTAACTTCCCTAAGGCCAGTTCTAAAATTCTATTATAATCATTGTGATGCGACTTGTAATTACATATTACATTTTCTTTATTAAAAAATATCCCTCAATAAGAAAATGAGGTAGGATGCTTGAGGATGAAGAAACTCAATCATGTTAAAAAGATTTGTCTAGATTAGAAAACTCAAATTATGTTTGCCACTACTGCACAGTTTAAACCATGAAATAAATTTCTAAATGGATGCTTAATTTTAGGTATATTTAAAGGAAAAATACCTTAAACTTCTATAAAGTGATTATTATGATTGGCTTAGCTCTTAAATTAGCATGACTTAAGTAGAATATTTTCTATCAGTTTTGTGACAGCTTTCTTTTTTCTACAAGCTATTTTCCTTATTACATTTCCATATTAAAAGAACTATTATTTAGGGTAGCAGAATAAATATTAGGCTGTCAGTGTAATACTAAGCCAATTTGTCTAAAGTTTCTATGGCAGTGGCGTTTTAAAATAATAATAATAAAATTTAAAACTTCACAAATCTTAAGTCTGTTCTAACCAAAAACTGAGAAAAGTGTTTCTAGCTCATGGATTTTAATAGATTGTCTCTCTCTGTGTCAGGAAAAAATATAATGTATGGGCACCTGGTATAAGCTGAGTACTGACATACTGTGACAACTTTGTAAGAGAACATTTTGCTTTTCTTTGTAATTTCTAGTAGTTATGAAAATACATTCATATTAAATATTTCTATAAATGATTTTAAACAAAGCAGTCCAAATATTGAAAAATGTACCTATATCTCCATTTTTTTTCTCTTTCTAGTATGCCATATATCATAGTTAAGTAAATTATGGTACATATTTCTTGCTAGAAACAACTACATGTTTTTGATATGATGAACAGTTAAACTACATATTTAATTAGAACATATAAAGATCGTGTTCAGCGGATCCCCAAAATAAGATTTTCAGTTTTAGCACAGGTACCAAACCAATGCAAATTTCCCTTACCGTTGGTGGTTACAGTGAAAGTGCTCTCAATCACTACCTAAAGCCAAAATATATTCTCCTCATCAATTTCAACTCTTTTTGAAGCTAAAAGCATAGTCATCATGAAATATTTTAAAAGAAAAGGGAATTGATTATCCCCAAAGGTAAGGTACACCATCTATAACCTATGCTGACAATTTTACGGATATATATATGCTTCGTTGGTGAGTGAGAAATATGGCTCTTCTCTAGTCCTTTCAAAACTGATTTATAACAAACCCAGGGTACCCACTAGTTTGCATTTTAGTACCACTCTTAATCTTAGCAAAGGCAATCATTTTTATTATAGCAGGTTTCTACTTTGGTAGAAGAAAATGTTTAAAAAATATATTTTATTATATAGCAGAAGAACCTAGATTCTAGTAGAGGTCATATAAAAAATCATGTTATATCATGTTTTTAAGGATGATCTATGTGAAATTATGAGGTATTATAAGTGAGAGCATTTAATTATGGCAAATCTCACATTTCATATAGACTAAACATATGAAAACATATCTAGTTATTAGAAATAAAATAATTTAGACTGATTGTTAAACACATTGCACAGAGTGGTTTCTAATAGATGCATAATTTCAAAGTAAGAATCAACATTAAGATCACAGTTTTGCCGAGTATGGTGGCTCATGCTTGTAGTCCCAGCACTTTGGGAGGCTAAGTCAGAAGGATCACTTGAACCCAGCAGTTTGAGACCAGCCTGAGCAACACAGCAAGACCTTATTTCCATAAAAATAATAAAAATCAACTGGGCATGGTGATAGAAGCCTGTAGTGTGAGCTACTCAACAGGCTGAGGAGGGAGGATCACTTGAGCCCAGGAGTTCAAGGTTACATGATCTATGATAGTGCCACTGCACTCCAGCCTGTACAGCAGAGCAAGACCCTGTCTCAAAAAAAAAATCACACTTTTATACGTTTTCTCCTTATTATTGAGTATCTGTTTTAGATTGTATGCCAACCACGTGCAAAAAATTGTGCTGGATATACTTCGTGATTTGTGATTTGTTTTTTACACAAGCCGTCACAGTGTGTGCCATTTTCTCTTCAGTTTTTCCTTTACTGACTTACTTGAACATACTTAGTGCCTGATTTGTGTTCCATGTAAACCTTTTGTAGGTATTTAATACTTGAACTGTTATCATTCAATGTGAAAATCTTAATAGTCAGCAAATACTAAAAGATTTAAGGGCTACGAGATGTGAGTATTTTATCTGTTATAAATATAACATTCTTGAGATCATGAAACTACAATCTTAAGAAAGAAAATTCATCTCTAAGAAAGAAAAAGTCAGCATTGCTGAACTTCCCATCTTTCTGTATGTTCCAGAGCCCCTTCCAATGTCAGCACAATCATCCATATCCTCTACCTTCCTGAGGATGCCAAAGGGGAGAATGTCCAGTTTCAGTGGAAGCAGGAAAATCTTCGTGTAGGTGAAGTGTATGAAGCCTGCTGGGCCTTAGATAACATCCTGGTCATCAATTCAGCTCACAGACAAGTCGTTTTAGAAGATAGTCTCGACCCAGTGGACACGGGCAACTGGCTGTTTTTCCCAGGAGCTACAGTTAAGGTTAGAGCTCTTTTTGGTTTTTGGTTTTTTCTTAATCCTTCTTCTCCTTTCTAAAAGTGAAGCTCAATAAACCAAATTGTATAAAGATAGCTATTTTACCACTATTAAAGGAATAGATAATATACTTAGTTATTTTACCCTTCATTTTAAGGATGGAAAGTCATTAGTATAAAACATTCACTTATTTATTTACTTAACAAGTATTTTTGAGGACCCACTATGCCATGTACTGGGCTGAACCCAGAGAACATAACCACAAAAAGTCAGATGTGTCACTTCCCATTGTGTGGATGTCAGTTTAGATAGGGAAGTTAAACATGTCAATATGCAAATAGGAAGTAGCCTGATGGTTATGATTTGCTGAGAAAGTTCAGAGTATTGAGAAAATAACAGTACCAAATCCTGACTTGAGGGGTTACAAAGGCAGGGTAGGAGAATAGGGAATCCAAGTAGAGACTGAACGGTAATTTGGAGTTGGCCAGGTAGGAGGAATCATGTGTCTAGAATTATAAATCAGATACATTAAGGCTGTGTTATAGGCTGAATGTTTGTATCCCTCCACCTCCCCAGAATTCATACGTTGAAATCCTAACTCCAGTATAGTGGTATTAGAGGTGGGTCCTTGGGAGATGATTAAGTGACGAGGGTACAGACACCCCAGAGAGCACACTGAGAACTGGAAAGTGGCCCTTACTGAACATAACATCTTCCAGTGCTTTGGTCTTGGACTCCCCAGCCTCCAGAAATGTAAGAAATACTCATTGTTTAAGCAACGCAGTCATAGTCTTCTGTTATAGCAACCCAAACTAAGGCTGGAAGGTGAGAGCGCAAAATAAAAGTCTTGGACAGAATTCAGAATAGTTGTCTAATACATTTTAAGTTGAGACTTGTGATAGAAAATCTGAAGATACAGCCAGTGACAAGACCTTGAAGATCTTGTAAGACTCTGTAGTTTGAATTTCATCTTGAAGGTGGTAGAGAGTCACTGAAGTGCTTTAAACAAGAGCCAGTTATGTTTGTTTTTGAAATATCCCTTTGAGGATAGAGGACTGAATGGAAGGGAGAAAGAGCACATCCAGAGAAACCAAATAGGAGGCTTATTATAGTAGTTCAATGGGAGATCATATTGGCCAGAATTAGGAGTGAGAGGATGGAAAAATGTGGCTATTTCAGATTTTTAGGGAACAGAAAAGGTTGGGGATGTACTGAGAAGACGAAGGAATGATAGATGTCAGGGACAAGGTGTGGGCAGTTGGGTGGACAGATGCCATTCATTGAAAAGGAAACACAGTGAAGGAGCAGGTTTGTAGAAAGTTGGTGAGTCCCTTTGGCAATTTTGATTATCTTGAGGGAAAGCAAAAAGGACTGTTTGGTAGGAGGTTAGATGTTTGGGTGAGAAGCTCAGAGAAAGATCCAAATTTGGCACCATTAGCCTTGTGAATGGGAGTTGGAATCACGGGCTTGCCTGCCCAGGGAGTGCATGGAATACGAAATTGCACTTAGATGATACGAAAGTGCCATGAGACCCTCAACTGCATCCTCTCAAGTATCTAACATATGAAAATAAAATACAAACACAGTTTGAAGAGTTTTTTAAATGTGTCTCACTGCTACAAAACATCCTGAGCTAGAAAGGGGTAAGATCACGAGAAAAGTAGCAAGTAGAATCGAAAGATCAAGAATGCTCACCTCCTTTTAACAATAAAACTATTACAAATTGTTTGGTGAACACAAGAACTCTCCTGACACAAATGACTTCTCCCTTAACAAGTCAAACCCTAGTCATGTTGCTTTGATTTGAAATTATACTAATTGACTGACATTAGGAACAGGCCTCATGTTTGCTCAATACAAGCAGTAAACCTTATGGAAATTTATTCTGACGGGGTCTGAAGTCATGGCTCCTTAAAGAGCTGTGGATTTCTTCTGTATGGGTCTAGAAAAAAATATTCATCAGAATAGCCTATGTCATATCCCATGACCACTTGATTAAAAGAGGGATTTCTGCTGTCATTGTTCAACACTGGCAAGCAGATGCATAAACCCAGGAGACCTTGGGGCCTGAGATTCACATCCTTTAGCTGTGATGATCATTTATCATTTGGTCTGAGTACCCTTTATTGCATAAATGTACTTTCTGTTTCATTTTACAAGCCATTACACTAATCTAATTTGCTATTCGGTTTCTCATTGCATGTACTTTGGTACCACCCATGATAAAAATGCATGAAGTGTGGTTTGCTTCGGTAGCAATTGTAATTATATTACAACTTTATGTGGAATGTGCTTTGCTTTGAGGTCCCTCATCCTACTCATAAGCTTTCCAATCACATGTTTGAGACTTGCCAAGTGACCTATGTCTATTAAGAAAAAAAAATCATTGGAGTAATAATTTATATAATTATCTTTGACTCGGCTGTTGGCTAGAAATTTTTCTCTGATGTTTCTTTTTAAAACTTCAAATAAATGCATTAATAAAATCTAAGAATTTATTGTTTTAATTCATTTACATGACTGCCCTTTTGATTTTTGGCTCAACCATCTGAGAATGAAAGAATTGCTTTTGCCAAGTGATTTGGAATTCTAGAAATAAAAATTGTTTCTTTAAACTCTATGCAACTTCTTTGTCAAATATTGTTTCTTTACTTGGTGGCCTCTGAGGTAAAAACTAAATACAACAAATTAGAAAGCATATCTCAGTGTTCCTGTTGGTCATGAGATGTGTTTTAACATTGCTTTATTTTGGACTTTTAGTTTTTAGAGTTGTATTTTTTTTGTTCAACCTACTCATTAAAAGTTTCCGAGATGGCCAGGCACAGAGACTCACACTTGTAATTCCAGCACTTTGGGAGGCCAAGGTGGGAGGATCACTTGAGGTCAGAAGTTTAAGACTTGCTTGGACAACACAGCAATGCCCTGTGTCTACAAAATTTTTTTTTTTTTAATTAGCCAGGCATGGAGGTGCACACCTATAGTCCCAGCTACTCCGGAGGCTGAGATGGGACCATTGCTTGAGCCCAGGAGTTCAAGATGCAATGAGCTGTGATTCTGCCACTGTACTCTAACCTGAGTGACAGAGTGTGACCCTATCTAAAAAAAAAAAAACCAAAAAAATCCAAGATATTTCCATCTTGATTATCTCAAAGAGTGCATCTAACAGCAATGCTTAATTACAAAATGGAGCTATTCAAGGAAAAATTTTGAAGCATATGTAGGATTACCTTTGACCAAGTAATAAAAGCTACTTTTTATTGAGCACTTACTTTTCTAGGTACTTATTATTCCGGACACACAGATATCATCATCATCATCATCATCATCATCATCATCATCATCTCATTTAACTGGATCCTTATAAACCTGTAAAGAAGATGCTGTGTTAGTCTCATTTTTCATATGTGGAAAGTGAAGCATAGAGGTGGTTAAATACATTGTCCAAAATACATCTTTCACCAGTAGCAGGATCAGGATTCAAATCCAGGAACTGACTTTAGAACTCTTGTTCTCAGTTGCCACATAGCTTTGCTCTCACAAGTAGCGAGTAACTGACATGCTTCCTGATTGCCTTGTGTTTCTGTCCAACATCCACCTGTTACATTATCTGCACGTTTTCTCTCCCATCACTCTCTGGCTGTAGGTTAAAAGATTCCTATTTTTCTCATATCTCTTGATCTTGCTCCAGCTTTGTTCCAAATGTACCACCTGTTTCTTCCTCCAGAAGACCGATTTTTTTTATACGTTACAGTTTAGCAAGTGCAGCTCTAGCACTGTTTGCTTCCCTCTCTTCCACATCTAGCAACCGCAGATGATGAGCTGATACAGTGTACCCCTTATCTTTAGGAGCAGCTGGAAAAAAAATACTTGATGATTCTAGAAATCATATACAGAAGTACAAAAAGGATATTGTACCACCTGTTCCTTCCTCCAGAACACTGACTTTTTTGTACATTACGGTTTAGCGAGTGCAACTCAAGCACTGTTTGCTTCCCTCTCTTCCACATCGTAACAGCTGATTTTGTTTTCACAATTCTAGTTACTGGCTCATGTTAGGTACTGATGGGTGACCTACTGTGTACTTAGGGAGGAATAAGTATTAAAATATTTGCCTTATGAAGGCAGGAGATGTTTTCAGTAATCTCCAGAGGAGGTGAAACAGAGTAGGGGCCTTGGAACAATAAAGAAAGAGAAATCAACAGTCTAATATAGCCAACTGCCTGGCAAGATGTTGGAACCAAGGATCGTCCCAAAGGATGCCACTGGCAGAAACTCTAGCATCATTCCTTAATACAAATTACATTATGCTGCCTCCATGCTTAAGACCTTTGATGACTTCTTATGTAGGCCTAGAGGATACAAGCCAAAATCCCTCACATAATTCGAGGCCTTTTCCAATTTTTATCCAGCCTAATTTTCTTTTCTTTTCTTTTCTTTTTTTTGTAACCTTTCTTCATCCTTTTTTAAATTTAATTTTACTTTAAGTTCTGATATACATGCACAGAACATGCAGGTTTGTTACATGGGCTATGGTGGTTTGCTGCACCTATCAACCTGTCATCTAGGTTTTAAGCCCTGCATGCATTAGTTATTTGTCCTAATGCTCTCCCTCTCCTGCCCTCACTCCCCGACAGGCTCCAGTGTGTGATGTTCCCCTCCCTGTGTTCATGTGTTCTCATTGTTCAACTCTTAACTTATGAGTGAGAACATGTGGTGTTTGGTTTTCTGTTCCTGTGTTAGTTTGCTGAGAATAATGGCTTCCAGCTTCATCCATGTCCCTGCAAAGGACATGAACTTATTCTTTTTTATGACTGCATAGTATTCCATGGTGTATATGTGCCACATTTTCTTTATCCAGTGTAACATTGATGGGCATTTGGGTTGGTTCCAAGTGTTTGCTGTTGTAATTAGTCATCCAGTCTAATTTTTATCCTCATCTCCTGAGCCACTATGTCCCAGAATTACAAATGCACCTCAGAAATTCACACTCGCATTCTTTTAGATGTGATTTTCCACATGTCTTTATTCCCTGCCTAGTAATTTCCCTCCATCCTTAGGTGCCCAGTTCAAATGTCATTTTCTCTGGGAAGTTTTGCATAGCTAATGTCTCCCTCCTCTTTGTGCTAGTGCAACCATTAAGTTGAACAAACAGGACTTGTTGGGGTGGGGACAAGTGAGAGAAAAAAAAAAGCCACTCTTTTTCCACTGGTCATTCAAATTTGCTGTGGCAGCTCCTTTATCCCCGCCCTCTTTGTTTGAAACTAGGGTAGGTCCCAAGACTGTTAGTAGACCAAAAGAGTCATCTAGTTACTTTAGTCTCCCAGATGTCTCAGTTCAATATCAATATGATGAGTTCAGGATGACAATGCAAGCTCCAGATTTCACCCACAGCTGCTCACCTCCAGTGTAGGTCTGCTGCAGTAGAAATGGGGACAGTGGTCAGCTCCTTTTCCCTCCTCACTTACTCCCTCAACCCCAAATAGTTTCAGCTTCTTAACCCTCCAGGGCTGGATCTGGAAGAAGAAGGAAAGCAAGAGGCAGGTATTATTGTGAGCTGGCATTGATTCCTGGGCCTGGCAAGTGTTCAAAACTGGGTTTCTATTGACTCTACCAGTAGGTTCTCTGGAAATCTTCCCACTCTTTACCAAAGCTGGGACTCACTCACCCCAAAGCATCTCTCAGGCAGGTCATGCATGCTTCCTCTCTTAGCATTGGATCTCTGGCTAATGAATACAGTATTTGTGTGCTGAGGACTCCTTAGGGTCACAGACCCCAGTGGGGCAGGACCTTAGATGACCTAAACTGCTTCTCGTGTGTGTGAGCTCATGCCTAGTCTTTGGTAGACACTTACCTTGAATCCATCATCAGGAGGAAAATAGTTAACTTCTAGTGTAGCCCGCTTGTTACCTAACCACCTGCTGAACAGCTCCGGATGCTGGCCCACACCCTGGGACACACAGCCTGCTGTCCAGTGGCATCCTGGAAGTCCTGCACACCGGACTTGAGGTCCAGTGAAGAGAGGTGCTCCCCTTGCCCACGTGCACATGGGTAGGACTCTCAGGTCACCAAACACTCTCAAAAGAAATAATCTCTCTGCTGCCCAATCCCTGCCCACTTGGACCCCAAGTTTGAATGCCCTCATGTGAGTAATTAAGCTGTTTTACCATCTCTTTTGCTAGGCCCTTGTGGTTGGTCCATCACTTCACTCTGGAAAGTAGGGTAGTTACCATCTATTTTCTTGGGGCCCCAACCAAAATCATGGCTAAACTCATTCAGTTTCAGCATTCTGCTACACCAAACATGTATCTATGGTAGCATTTACAACTTCGTTTTATAGTTATTTGTGGTCTTGTCTTCCTAGTTAGAATGTTTGCTTCTTAAGCTCAGGGACTGTTTCCACCGTATTTGAACTCCCAGTGTTTAGCACATGATAAATTGTTATAGCTGTTAATTGAATGAACGAAAGGCTGGAAAAATATCAAGAAGATCTAGCTTATAAGGCGGGAAGATTATTTTTTAATTCAGTGATGACTTAAAGGCACTGAAAATATTATGAATGGGACTGGAGATAGCACAATTGTTAAAACCGGCCTGCGTTCAAATCCTGGCTTAACCATTTGTTAGCCATGTGGTCTTGGATAAGCTATTTGACCTCTCAGTGTCCTTGACTATAACAGGAAAAATAGTAGTGTCCACCTCTTGTTGTCATGACTAAATAAGAAAAAACATGTGAAACCCTTAGAACAGTGCCTGGCACATAGAAAAACCTCAGTAGATATGTGTGTTCTTCGTTGAAAATGTTTGAGAACAAATAAACTCTACAAGGGAGTAAATATAGAGTAAAATGAATAAAAGGCAAAGGATTGAGCTGACACCTTCAATTATGAGGAGGGGGAAATAATAGGATAGGGAAAATATGGATTTTATAAATTATGGTGTCTTTACATGTCGTTAAAGCTACATCACAATCAAATGCATTCATTGATTAGGTTGGACACAAATATCACACATAGTATAGCCTTTGGCAATCAAAAACAGTTTTTATTAACGTTTCAATGCTATTTGTGATTAATGTAGTTTTTATTAAATTTTATTTACTAAATAATACTGTTAAGGTATAGTAGTTTTATTAACTGCAAATGATTTTTTTTGTTTTAATTTTTATTTTTGAGACAGTCTAGCTCTGTCACCCAGACTGCTGTGCAGTGGCATGATCTCATCTCACTGCAGCCTCCACCTCCCAGGTTCAAGCAATTCTCATGCCTCAGCCTCCCAAGTAGTTGGGACTACAGGCGTGCACCACCATGCCTGGCTAATTTTTGTACTTTTAGTAAAGACGAGGTTTCACCATGTTGGCCAGGCCGGTCTCAAACTCCTGACCTCAAGTGATTCATTTGCCTCGGCCTCTTAAAGTGCTGGGATTGTAGGTGTGACCCACTGCTCCCAGCCTATGATTTTTTTAATGCTCTTGTCAATAAAACAGGGGTATACACAGAGTAGTGAGTATGTAAACTCTCCACTGCTGATCTTAAAAATAATGTTTGACAGTGGCAGTCAATTAGGAAAGATAAAAATGAACTATTGTCATTCACAGTACGTATTACTCTTGTCTTCTTTAGATATTTCTTTCTGGTTTTGGAGGGGGAATACCTAAACCATTTCATCTGAGCCTGTTGTTTATCTCAAGTAGGGCAGAATGATATATGATCAAATAGAGTGATTAGCTTCAGGACTTTATATGATTTGAAGAATTGCAATTATAGGTCACCAGTTTAAATCAGCCCTGGGTTGATAGAAGGCTTTACCATCTGTTGGCTTTTAGTAATTAATATGAAATAGATGTATAACACTATCAGCTTTTAATGTAGGACCTGACCTTATATTTGCTGTGCTTTTTGAAATGGGATTGGAAAGCTGAGGATGACTGTAAATGGTTACAGAATTAATCTATTCTTCTATGTCACTACCTATGTTTCTCCTCCTTTCTTTTTCCAAGTCCATGGACTTGCCTGTGTGTTTTTATGGAGAACTTCCCATGTGGAAGAAAAGGTGTACCACATTCCTATCCTGCTTCTAATTACCATCATAATTTTTATTTCCTGCAAATCCCTAAGCAGCCCTTTGTTCACTACCGAGTAGGTAGGACTTTAAATACCAATAAATATAGTGCTACAAGTTCAAAAGCTCCCCAGAGCCCCACCCTCATTAGTAATCTCCCAGAGTAAGCAGCTTGTATACTCAGCAAAGGAAAGTGCCTGAAACTCGCTCAGTATCAAATCATCTACATAATTGTTGTTTATGATGATTTTGCCTTCTCTCACAAAACGTTACATCCTTTTTCATACTTGTGTATATGATTTCTAGAATAATCAAGTATTTTTTCCAGCTGCTCCTATTCTAAAGATAAGGGGGTACACTGTATCAGCTCATCATCTGCAGTTGCTAGAATAGCTCTTGCTGCCATGGCAGGGCCTCTGTCGTGCGGTTGTGGGTGTTTGTTCCACATCTAAAAACGAAAGGTACATCTTTCCTGTAGTGGGAGAATGACTAATCTCAAGGAACATCTGGTGCACCAGCTCTGTGAGAATTATCTTGGTTTTACATCAAGGATTAAAGGATATGAACGGATTTTTTTTTCACTCCTTCCATTTAAGATATATAGTAACAAGATTCAGCATATCACCTTGGGCAGAACTCTCATATCCTGGAATGATACTTGCAGTGGCATGAACACTACATAGATACTGGATAGTCATTGATAATAATAACAAATGGTAGTAAAATGATAGTTATGATAAATAATGGTAATAATAATGATAGGAGAAGTATTGATAGCATATCATGAATGCTTTCTAGATACCAGCACTATAAGGAAGATCTTGCCATCCAGTTTTATATCTACAGTAGATGAACACGGCGTGTCTGTAAAAACCCTGAATGCTCAGTGCTCAATTTTCCTTAGTCACTCTTGAAACATCTGGGCAAATCCATCAAAGTCATCTCTTCCCAACTCCTCAAATACACATCCTGCAATCTGAGAACATTCTTAATTTTAAGTTGAAAGAAAAACATTAGATGTAAGTTTTCAGAGGGTCAGCCTGGAAATGCTGCAGCTGCCTGCTTTCCACAAATTATCATTAAGAGAAGAGCTGCAAAGGTCAGTGAAGCGCATCGCAGAGAATCCAGGGACAATTGATTTGGAAAGAGCTGTGAGCAGGGCTTTTTGTTTTTACTTTTTTGGTTTCCTCATCCTTTAATAGTACCCCATGAAGCAGTATTTCTGAATGAATCAATATGCCATGGAAGTGAATATTGGTCTGGCAGCCGCTTCTTTTGTTTGTTTACTCTCATCTTTGGTGGCAGCCAAAATTTTTATTTTGAAAGCATGAATCATCCTTGAACACTTGGGGTGTGTGTGTGTGTGTGTGTGTGTGTGTGTGTGTGTATGTTCAAAAGAGAGAGAAAGAGTGCTTTTCTCACTCACTGTTAATAAATGTTTATATCTGCTCAGCTATCCTGGTTACCCTCAGCTTGCAAAGGGATAAATCACTGGCTTCTGTCAACTCTGGAATTGACCTACAGATTAAATGCAGATCACTGTGAGATAGGTGCTGTTCCATATATATTTTTTTATTCTTAAGAAATCTTCCCACTCTGATTGCTGTGCCTGCACCTGCTAATCTTTTTCTATTTATTACCCTAGTTCATTGTGTGGATAGCAAAGAATTCCAGATTACCTTTTTTATGTTTTTGTGTCAACTTGTTTTGAGAGGTAAATCAGCACTAAATGTCTGATTATTCTGTTACGAAGGTTTGTCCTTTAGAATAGGCTGTGATTTGATCACATGTATTTAAAAGAAATTTCATTAAAAAAATTATTTCTTAAGTTTTGCAAACTTATAAGAAGGACTTGGAGTAACTAAGTTACTGAATTTAGAGGGATCATATCTTAATGTTTCCTCTATTACTACTTTGAATTTGACTGCCTCCCCTTTATCACATTTACTATTGATAAATATCTAATAATAAAGATTTTTTTTTCTAGTTTAACAAACACCAAAAGGCCCTAATGAAGACAACAGACGTTAGGTAAATCAACACTCATTAAGGGGAAGCATTAAGTCTGAACAGGAGAGTCTATTAATTTTCTGTTGTTCTTGTACCTTATGCACTTGCCAAATTCATTGTCCCAGTGGACACTAGGCAAGTCTCCAGTCCTGAATAAGAACTGCATCTTTCATTCTGGCCTTCTGCTGTCACCCCTCTGGTGCTGTTGTCACAAATTGCTGAACCATCAATGGAGAAAAAAGGTCATTATATCCAAATGGTGAAAAAAATGTAAATTAATTTGTCTGAAAAATTTAGTCTTAACACAAGGTAAGGCTAATGAAAAAAATCTAAGGTAAATTATGAAAGGGAAGATCACACTCAAGGTAGAATTCACCTTTAAACCTACTTTTTGGGAATATAACCCCCTGGCACAGCAATGCTATCATACCTAATTCATCTTCCATGCAATATTCAATTGGGCACCTCAGAAAAAGGTTTCAACAGTTCACTTGATGGTCTTATATTCTGACTATATACAGGACAAATAAGAGAAAATCAGATTTACTTTCCAGAAATGTGCTTTGCATTATCACTCTACTGGAAACTATCTACTGTGTAACTTGAGGGATTTGAGTGCTGGCTTTCTAATGAGGATAAACCTGAGCTCAGTAAGACTTGTGGCTAGCCCATGTTCCCATGTCTTTTTTCATTAAGAATCAGAATGTTAACTATGATTTCCTGGCCAGATTCCAGCATGGTTAATTGCATGCTGTCTACCTAAATTCCCTTTGCTTGGGATATTCTTCGCTTTGGATCGTATTGCTTTTATTGTCATGTTTCCCCCAAGAGGTGGGTACGTGATATTGTAGAATGAGCCAGAATATAATTTGTTAAACTAATAAGAGTACTTTGGGGATGAAGGGTTAAATGTAAGTAGGGTACTTTTCACAATTTCCCCCCAATGAGGCCTATTTGTACAGTAATTAATGTGGAATAACATTAGTGAAACATGGAAATGAGCCAGATCACCATGACAAGAGTGGCAATAGCACAGACACAACTAATTTTGATAATTTATACAGAAAATAATCATTTAAACAAATATGCAAAAGCTCCCTGCCTAATGCATCTTTTGCCTTATTTATTTTTTTGGTCTGAAGCTGACACATTCAATCACTAATTAACACAATATTCAGCAGGTGAAATTTATTCCAAATGAACATTAAAAACCTAGTTACATTTTCTGTCATCTTTGTACCTAGCATGACACCTAGCACAATAACTTGCATAGTGACATTCATTTATTAAAGTAAGATTTGTTAAATGAATGAATGCAGATGGGGGCAAAAAAGTCAGGAGGGAAATAGTGTTTACAAATTTCCTAAGATTCAGCAATCTTTAGGGTAGGCATGTTCCCTGCAGTATTTAATCTAATGCTCACTATTATCCCCATTTCACAGATGAAAAAACAGAGGCTTGGAGTGCCAAATGGCTTCCACAAAATCAAACAGCTTTAACTTTCAAAGCCAGGTCTATTTTACTATAAGTCCCAACCCTTTCACTCCATGTTATCTTGCAGCCTCCCACACTGTGCCTGGCATCTTAATTTGAGGAGGCAAGTCTGAAAGCCTCCAACACTGTGAAAGTCAAGTTGATCCCCAAAGACAAGGCTAACAACTGCCCAATAGAATTTTACATTGTTATTCCTGCCTCTCATTACTCCAATTCAAATCTGTCACTGTTGCCATTTTAGTCATAACTATCGCCACAATAGTAATTATACACTTGTCACAAAATATACCATAAATTGAACCTTTAAAAATCTTAGTACAAAGTAGTTCAAATGTGAGTGTTTAATGAATTCAGAAATTAATGAGAAAAAAAAAAACACTCTTTAAACTCCCTAAAATTTACTCACTATGGTTGAATCTATTGTGTTGACTAGAGAAAATGCACTTCAGCCCTCCTGCACCTGGACTGTATTTATAGCCAAGTTTTCAGTATTTTATCTGGCATTAAATTACCTAGAAATTGAATGCGTGGAAAATGATAGAAATTTATTTTGCCTCATGAGAGAAATCATTCTCTTTCTATTTTAATTTTTCTTTTAATATAGCACAAAAAGTCTATACCTTTTAAGTCTGTTGAACTGGTATGTAGGAGATACGTATTTCTGTATGAATGGCTATAGCATAGTAAAAGACTTGAAAAACACAATGATATGTAGACTATAAACTAGTCAATTTCCAACTGCTCTAGCACACATCTCACTTTAATACAGAAATTCCTATACCAATATATTTTATTTCCAGCCAGACAGTGGCTAATTTATGGCTCTGCCAACAATGCCATTTTAATTAATTTTATTCATCTTATTTCTCTTTCCTCTGTTCCTCATATCTCATCTGTTTGCATTGCCTAGATTTTAATTAAAAAACCTCTCCTCTCTAAGGAGCAATCTGAAGTGGCAAAAATAATCACTTAAAATATTACAGTCATTAAAAAATTGGCTGTGGTGGAAGCCATGCATTTTCAATTTTCCTACAAATGATGTTTTAGCTTCCTTTTAAAAGCGTACTTTGTAGCTGAATTGTCTGCCACCAGCCAGCTTGGCTATCAAAAATGGTCTTCCAGCTGGGTGGGCTGAGTGACAACTCCTTAATGGAGGAAATGGATGGCTCTCTGCTCATGTGGAGGGGAAGGCATACCAGGCAGATTTCATTCCATCTGCCACCAGCTCTCTGCAAGCTGGCATTGCCCAAATGCCCAATATCCTCATTCCAACAAAAAGGATAGCATCAAAAAATAAATGGTAAGGCTACAGATGCCTGAAAGAATCATCAGGGTCATTAGACCCCAGGGAGATCATATAAGAGGTGCCTTGGTGTTCATCTTTGATGAAAACCTAATAAAACAATGGTGGAGGCAATTGTAAGCCCTTTTACAAGTACAGAGGTGAAGTCATTAACATTTTCAGGAGAACATAGGGAGCAACCTTAGAAAAATGCTATCCTGAATTGTGGCCAAGGACTTGTTATATTGAGGAATTCGCACTGATGTTTCCTGTTGATGATTTTCTGAATGGCAAATTCTTGTCACTTAGTTACACTGTGTTCTGCTTGTCAAGCAAAGGAAATCCATCCAGTGGCAAATGAAATTATTTTTGATTGACAAAGAGAAACACATAAGAACTATACTTAAGGGACTTTAGAAATTGGAAATCTAATAGTACTTAGAGGTTTAAAGTATATGTCATTGATTAATGCTAAAATAATGAAACAAGTACAAATAATTATAATTAATATAATAATCAATGTACATTAGGAGTGCTAGAAATAGAAGTAAAAATTTAGAACCAGCTGCAGAATTTATACCTTTATTTTACCCAAAATAAATGCTTAGTTGCTTGATATATACTCACCATATGTCAGTCAAAAACTGTGACTCAGGAAGTCACATGTGATTTATAATCATCTTCTGAAGAAAACCTGGTAGATTTTCATGATGCTTAAAATAAAATAGTCCTGAATTCCAAAATATTCTTGTTTTTCTCATATCTAGAGCTCATGTATCTTACAAAGTTACACATTTAATTGGTTTTAAGGTAGTTTAGATTTTAATTGTTATTGCATATAAACAATAAAAGTTTAAATAGATGTTGTACAAAAATAGCTGTGTATTAAAATCGAGACCAGTTTTCTAAAATTCTTTTCATACTTTCAATGCATGTTTCATGTGGATTTTTAACATAGTAGATCGATGTTATACAATGCAAACTTATCTGTAAGAAAAGTGGCATCAGACATGTTGCATTAAGTTCTTCTGTTTTAGGAGAATATTTGGTAATCTGCCATTTGGAGGAGGACTTTTAAAGTTCTAATTAATGGTTCAGATGAATGAATGTTTGTAATATTTTTACCTATTGTATTGTGGGATATATTCCATGTGTGTTACTAAAGCTTTTAAAGTGATCTGAAGAATTTTAATGACTATTCTTAAGAAAAATAGTTTAAAATAGATTGAAATGGTCTTCTATTTTTCTATCACCTTTGCTAGGCATGTGGAATGTAATAGCATATTTTTGAAAAAATACATATATTCAGAAATAATGATTATTTTATAGCACTTCGAAGTTTCAAATTGCATTTCCTTATATATTATTTGAGCTACTAACAACACCTCTAGCAAATAAATATTATTGGTTTCGTTCTACAGCCTGAGCAGTTGAGACCTAGCGGGGTTAAATAGCTTGTGCAAAACTATGGAGCCATTAAATAGAGAAATTGTATTTCAACATGCTTTCTAATCCCAATCCTCAAACGCCTTGAGGGATTTCATTCCTTATCATCTTGATCATTTTTGGTTTCCAGTTTTTGTTCTTTTCTACTCTTAATTTCTTCAATTCATGTAGGTGCTGAAATAATTGGGTTAGATTCTAGGGGAAAGTTCAAGCAATGCCTAACCAAGGAAGCCATGGATTCCCATTCAGAGCCAGAAATGCAGATAGAAAGCAAGCATAAATTTGTAGTTTGGAGAGCATCTAGGAAGTAGGCTAATTCCAAGACATCGAGCCCGCTGTGACCAATCCTAAAACAGAATTAACATGAAATATTAACTTGCCTTGTACTTGATTTAGGGATTCTCAGAATGAGAACCCTAAACTGGCCCCTTCCCTGGGTAAGGCTCCAAAATACAGGGCCTATGATTATCAACTTCTTAGAGAGAAATGGGGACTCAGTATGCCCATTGCTCTCAAATAGCTCAGGAATTCACGGTTTCACAAAGATTATCCCCAGTTTTACAGGCCCAGTATACTACTGGCTCGTATATCCTTAAAAGAGCATTTTATCACTGCAAACCTTGAGAACACTGGGTTCTATTCAGAATGGCAGAGGCAGAAATCATATCTTGATCTCCTTAACATGGTGGGGAGCAGAGCAAGCCATCTGTAGCTGTGTGGGTTCTGTGCTCTCCAGACTCTGCTGCCTAGAGAGTGACAGTCCCATCTTGCTAAGAGATAGGGAATATCCAGTCACCTCCCGCTGAGGGATGGCTGCTTCCTTTGGGTGTGTCACAGCCTTTCTTTGGTAATATGTCACTGTATTAAGACTCTAAAGAAGAGACTATTCAAAGAGCAATACTTCACTCTCCTCCACACCCAAAAGTCATGTATTATGCTTATCAGGTATTATGTACCATAGATAATTTTATGTGCTAAACTTTGATAGGACTGGCAGCACAGTAGGTTTATGTACACCAGCATCACCAAAAACACATGAGCAATGTATCATCCCATGATGTTATGATGACTATGATGTCACTAGGTGATAGCAATTTTTCAGCTCCATTATAATATTATAGGACCACTGTTGTATATACGGTCTGTCACTGACTGAAACATTGTTATGTTATTGTTACATGACTCTACATGTTGTAAAAAATCATGTTATATATCTCAAACATACACAATAAATTTATCTTTAAAAAAAATAATAATTACCTGAAAAGATATTTCCACGTCATTCACTCACTCACTTGTTGAACTATTCAACAAATAGTTTTTAATGCCTGCTATATGCCAGGCACTGTGCTAAGACCTGAAATATAACAAGGAACAAAATGGACATCATCCCTGCCCTACAGAACTCATAGTCCCTGGGCTTGACTGATATGTTTTGTCCAATGAGTTTTTTCATCTGTTTCATTTTAAGAGTATGTAAAACTTAAAAGAATGTTTGATGTTTCATGTATAGCATTTCTCTTTTGATTTCTCCTTTTTATTTTTTTTAGCTTCCCATGAGCAGCCCCAGGCATTTATAGATGGCTTATTACCAAAAAATGTTAATGAAAACTTATAATAATTTTTTAAAGTAAATAACATTTATTGCCTCCAAAGTTTGATCTTGTCTTTATGCTCTTCAAGCTGAAAAAATATATATATCATTAGAAAAAGTATCACAAGAAATATATTTATTTTTTTCTGTGTTCTTTTGGGGATTAACAAAGTTTGTAGTTTCCCAGTTTCTCTCTTGGGACAGCATGAACTTCTTAGGTCTGGTCAGAAACTTTTACTCAGAAACTGGCTGAGAATATATGATTGTATCTGAGTTTACTTTGACCTTTTCTGCATTGCATGTTTAGATTAGCTGGCTGTTCTACTCAGATTCCATTTACAGATAAATTGTGAGAGACTTGAATGGCAAGTAAGAAATATATGGAATATTGAAAAGGTCAGTGCTATTTAGCCCATAACCACAGAATTTAAAATACATGACAAGTCATTATCCAATGTAATTCCCACAACAAGGACAGTGGTAAAGATGGGAAATTCTTCCAATTAAAATATTCTTGTTTTATATTGAAGACAGAGACGGCAAAGCTCAAATGCCCTCTTGACTCCTTTTTTGTGATAACTTCATAAGTTAGAAAGAAATTGTAATTGAATTAAACAAGGCAAAAAAAGAGTAACAAGCTCTTTTGATTTGAGAGTCCATCATAGAGGAACTAATATAATGATTTTTCTAAAAACTCTAATTATACATGAGTAAGACAGATACAGTTACAAAACCAATTCAACAGCCACCCCATGCTCTCTTTTCATCTACAGCATAGCTGTCAGTCAGATGGGAACTCCATTTATTTCCATGGAAATGAAGGCAGCGAGTTCAATTTTGCCACCACCCGGGATGTAGATCTTTCCACAGAAGATATTCAAGAGCAATGGTCAGAAGAATTTGAGAGCCAGCCTACAGGGTAAGTAATTGCTGTCTCCCATACTGTGTATGTAGCACTTACATTTATTCTACTGGACATTTTTTAAATGCATATTGTTAAATGGCAAAAACATACTTAGGTCAATACTGATGATTCTTACCGTAGACAAGCCAAAGGGGTACACTTACCCTAAAGAGTCTAAGTTTATAATTAGTTTTTGCATATTAAAAGTTTATAATTCCAGATACTTTTAACTTCACTTGACTCACTTATATCTCATTTTAGTTTATTCAACTTCTGCTGGGAGAAAGGTATTTTTTCAATGTTTATAGAATACAAAATCTTTCCACTACTGTTATACTGAGATTTTCATTTGTCTTCCTGGAGTCTGAGATTTATAGATGCTGCTACCTGATTTTCATTGGAATGTGGTTTTGATCTATAAAAATTGTTTAGGGGACAAAATTTATATTTGAGAGATGTATAAAGGAGGAATTTGGGACTGAGATTGAAATAGAGGAGACCTGAAGCAGTGAGCATCGTTTGATGGTGGTGTTTTCTTGCTTTTCTGAGCTGCGTGCCGCCTTCTGGGTCCTAAGTCCCTAAGGTATATCCTACTAATTGGACAGCACTTTCAGAAGTCCAAGTTGAAAAAAACATTAATAGGTTTAGAGACTCAAAACCCATAAGGTGGTATGAATTGGAGGTAAATTTATGTTTTCTAACACTACGATAAGGCCGAATGAAATTAACATAAAATATAATTTCATAATGAATATGAAATAGCAATAATTTAACTGTTGACTGTGAGAAACTTTTCCAGAATACAACATTTGAGGTATAGTCGTGTTACTCTGATCTCAACAAATTAAATCGAAACGGATTAAACTTCGAAGTCCCTGAGTGGCAAGATGGCTAGTATTGCTCTTTTGGGCTCCCTGTCCTGTGCATTGCCCAAGAACCTCGTGCAGACCCAGTAAGATGCATCCGTTCCCTCTCCCAGAAGGGCCCCTCTTTTTTAGCTTGTTGTATCCTCAAAGCTTGTCTATGAAAGAATACAAAAATTCTGACCCTCAGCTTGAGCCATACCACTGCTGTGACCCTTTGAGGCCACAATGGAGCCTTTCACTGTCAAATGCCGAATTTCTACTGCAGCTGACTCAGCCCTGCTCCTCCTTGCCTCAGGGAAGTGGCTCAGTTCCAGCCTATGGCACAGGCCAGGCTAAGCCTCTGCGGAAGACTGAGACTCCGAATGACTCCACCCCTCAGGACCTATTGACCTGTGCACGCTCAGCACCAAGGCTCAGTCCTTTAGCCTGCAAGGACTTCCCCTTCTGACATTCCTAACACCCTGAAGCTCCATGTGCAGTGCAGCTCCTGTGTCTCCTTGAGACACCAGAAACCACTGTTTCTCTTTTTAGCCTCTAGGATCTCCCCAAGGTCAGGCTGGGGAGACCCCTGAGGAAAAAAATAGAAACAGCGGTCTCTGGTTCCTTTTTAGCCTTCTAGCCCTTAGAAAAAACACAGTCCACTCCCCTCCCAGATCAAAGAGCTTTGGTGGAGTCCAGAGCTTTGACAATGCACAGAAGGCTTTCTACCTATCTTCTGGAGATAAAAGATCACCAGCATATCAGTTCTTTCTGACTGTTGATTTGAAAAAAAGACCAGTTCAACTCCCTTTCCTAGTTATGGAGCTTGATGAGGGGATCCGAATGTTGAGGCACAAGAGACTCATTTACTCCCATGCTTTCATCCCTCCACGATAATTCTATTCATATATCAGGGATAAATCACCCTCTTCAGGGAGTCCCAGAGCCCCTGAGGACTCAGATGATGTCCCAGTGTTACCAACCCCCATCCCATTAAAGCAGAGCTAAAGAGACGCATTTCCTCTCCAGGAGTACCATTCTGATACACACATAAATACCAATCTGTCTCTCTCTCCCCTCCTCCCTCTCCCTGTCCTGCTCCCTTCCATCTCTCTCTCCCTCTGTGTGTGTGTCTGTATCTTCCAAGGAAACTCAATGTTTTAAATGTAACTTGCTCTTATTGTTTGGGGGGAGAAAAAAATGTATTTTTACTTATGGCCTTCATACCAGCTGTTTTCTCCCCCAGAATGCCTCCCGTCTTCTTAGCCTATTGTACATCAGAGCCTGTCTATAAAATGACATAAGAAATGCCTTAGTAAAAGAATGAATAGTCCATTCAGCTCTCTATGAGTAACACTTGTGGAGACTTGGTACAAAAACTTGGAAAACCCCTTCATGAAGTAAGCTTAGAAAGGAATTGACTTGATATTAGAAGAAAACAAGCATAGTTTAGATTAATGTACTAGTCCAGAAACATAGCTGGCAAAAAAATATATATATTTCAATTAATAGATCAGACATCCTGCTTTCTTAGAGCACAAATAATCTAAGAGAATTTTTGGCTACAACTGAATCAGTCAACCCCCAAACAAACAAACAGACAAACAAACGAAAAAGAACTAAAAGTATTTATGCCTGAAAAAAGAGCTGAAGTCCATATGGACACAGAGGAACGTCAGAGGAGAGTCCATTAACCAAATGACTCAGGTGGTTTTAATTATGCTCGTTGGCCATTTCTCAGAACTGAAGATGGACCAGGGTTTTGGTCACAGTTAAGAAGCTGGTACTTCCAGGCCATGGCATTGTCAGCAGGTTTCTCTGTTCCAATAAGATGTAATAACGTGCTTGACAAAAGCACCTGTGCCACTCTGATTGCTCTGCAGTTAATTCATCTAAATTCTAAACGTGGTGTAACTCTTCTAGCAACCACACCTTTGGTTTATTTGTGGCTTTTGCCCCAGGAAGTCAGGCCATAACACCAGAATTACTTCACTCATGCTGTCATTTGGTGGCCCAGCTATGAAGCTGGCATTATGTTATAAAAGTATAAAAGGATAAGGAGGATAAGGCGAAGACCTACCATTTTCTGTGTTTTGAGTGACGATAAAAATGATAATTTAATTCATAGTGTTTTGTGTGCTTGTGTGTGTTGGGAGTGGGGAAGTCCACACTCCCACCTGTTCCCAAATGTTGCTTTATTGGTCCGGGAAAGAATGCTGATATAATAATTTTTAGTCACAGATGCAATTTTTTAAAAAGGTTACAAAATCAAATTAATGTGAAGCATTTTTACTTGGGGTAAGAGCTGACAAAGAAAAACATTAAGAATTTGGTAGTGAAATTCTTAACATGTTCTGTTTTCTCTCCTGAGTTTATCGAATACTTGTCTCATTCTTCTTTTATCCACCACCACCCACACAAACAATTTATCATTGTAAGCTCATCTGCTAAAATAGAAAACAGAGATGGCAAATTCTCACTCGTTCAAGGGTAGCCAATTGAATTGACTGAATTCTGCTCTGAATTCACTTTTTTAAGAAAGAAAAAAAATATTAATGTGGACATTATACTTTCATCTCTTTAACAATATTTTTATTCCATAAGTATTATGAGAGAGAAAAAAGAGTATGCAGTCCTCTGTAATAATATTTCCAAAAGACTTAATATGAACGGCAAGGAAGGAAAGAGAACCAGTAAGCCATTATGGCTTTTTTGGGAAACCACTTTCCAATTATCCATATTTTCCCACCATTTGGATTAAAGTATTTTATCTCAGATCACAAGGATGCAAGAGCTGTTTGCCTTTCACATCACTAAGCTGTCCTAAATCTGATGTTGATAGGTTTATTTTTTTTAAGTGGGATTTTAAAGTTGTTGTTTTTTTTCTTCTAAAGAAGACACATCTGTTACTTCAGCAAGGGAGAAACTTTTAATAGATACAGTGATAATTTATGCAAATCTTTCTGAACTTTGGCTTAACCTTACAAACACATCATTTAGTTAGCACCTACCACATCTTACTTAGCTGAGGCTGTCTTTAGATGGGAGGGGGCTTTATAGAACATTGCTATAATATGGAATTTGTATATTTGCCTTTCATCCCAAATGTAAACATTCAAACACCTTTTTTAAAAAACATCTGTTTTCCTGCTATTACCACAATATTCATGCTAAAGAGAAATTCCACAAATGTAATGAATATTAAAACCTAGAGCATGCTCCAGTCTTCCCCACCTGCCCCAAATCCTTTGAAATGACAGAAAATTAGCAAATGAATCTATAATAACACTAAAAAACAAGGAAGTGACCCATAGTTGGGCCAGAGAAAGAGAGGAGGGATCTGTGATGGAAGGAGGGAGACAACAGCCCAGAACACATGTTGAATGAGACACTTACAAAAGGCATCTCAGTATTGCTCCAGGTCATGGATGCTACACAGAGGAATCAGGGTGGGGCTACAAGGACTGCTAAGCAGGTGAACCCCTCACTACACCTACTTCTTTTTTTTTCTTTGTTTTCTTTTTGAGACAGATTCTCACTCTGTTGCCAAGGCTGGAGTGCAGTGGTGTGATCTCAGCTCACTGCTACCTCTGCCTTCTGGGTTTAAGTGATTATCATGTCTCAGCCTCCCCAGTAGCTGGGATTACAGGCATGCACCACCACACCCAGCTAATTTTTTATACATTTGGTAGAGATGGGATTTCACTATGTTGGCCAGGCTGGTCTCAAACTCCTGATCTCAAGTGATCTGCCTGCCTTGGCCTGCTAACGTGCTGGGATAACACTCATGAGCCACTGTGCCTCGCCCTCACTACACCCACTTCTAAGCAGAGACTTCTACCCCAGAAACAAGCAGTGAATGTGGACACATAGAAAGGAGAAGCAGGGCATTGTTCCCCCATGGGAATCCTCACCCAAGGGCACATCTGCCCTGGTCAGTGGGCATTTTTCCACTGAAACTAAGAGAGAATAGCAGATATGAATTTGAGCAAATAATCTAAATCACCAAATCTAAGAAAAACCACCTCCAAGTTAAAAAAAAAAAAAAAAGCATTAAACTAAAGAACTAGGAACCAAGTAAGTAAAAGGAAGTAACAAAATAAACCAAAGGAGATTGTATAAGAAGCATAATTAATATCCTCAGACAGATAAGAGCGTATACTGCATTTGTGAAACTTGAACAAATTTTATGAGGAAGAAACAATTAGAGATGTGAGAAATGAAAATATGTGATTGTTGAAACAGGTTTAATGGATTTTTTTTCCCTGAATATCAGTATAGGCAGAGCTAAAGCACTTATTAGTGAGCTGGAAATTTGAGTCTTGAAATGTTATTTCATTACAGAAAAAGAAATGTGAAGTATGGAGAGAAAGTGACAATTCCAACATTATAAATAATAGGAATTAAAGAAGCCAGAAGGAATACATGGAATGAAATATTCAAATAAATAATTGTAAAAAGTTCCCAAGATTGAAAAGAGGAGAAGAGGGAGGAGGAAGAAGAGGAGGAGGAGGAGGGGCAGGCGAGAGGAGGAGGAGGAAGGTAGTGGCTATGAGTGAAAATGTTCAGCAGGATGAATGGGCAAGTACCCAGTCATAGGTAATCAGGGAGAAATTTTAGATCACCAATAAAAGAAAATTCTAAAGCTTCTAGGTAAGATTTATTTTACTTTCCTTGGTAGCATTAAGCATTTTTTTAAGGAAGCAGTTGTCTTAAAGTTGTGAAAATTATTTGAGTTGTAAAATTCCTTCTCCAGCCAAATATCAAGTATTAGGGAAAAATAAAAACTGTTATAGACACAGAGGATTCAGGAGGTTTACTACACCCTCTGAAAGAATTGCTGCAAGGTATATTCCTGGAGATATTCAATAAAGAGTAGCAAACAAGCAAAAGAGTAAAACTTGTAGTTCAGTCTAAAGAAGAATGGGTTATTTGAAAACTTTTATAAAAACTTGGAATTAAAACCCAGAAGAGTGTAACATGAAAAGTATAGAAGGTGGCTGACAGGAAGAGAAGCAGAATAAGGAAATAAAATCCTGCCAAAGTTCTTAACCTGTTTAGAGTGAAGATATAGACCTTGGTTAACTCTTGATACTGATAGAAAACTTGAAATAAAAGCCAGACAGAGGTTATGTAACTTCTAAAGCATTAGGTTGACATTAGAACAAAGAAGACATAATTCAGCAAGTGTCAGAAAAGTAGAAAAAAGTAAACAATAAAATACAGAGTAAATAGAAAATAGAAAACAATTTTTGTCAGAAGCCAATTCAAATATATCAGTAATGTGATAAAATAGAGTGAGTTATATTCACTTATTAAATGAGATTCTCACAGTAAGTTTTGAAAAATGAGCTGTATATTTACTCTTATCAGAGACTTAAACTAAAATAACAAAAGAAATTGAAAGTCAAAGAGGAACTAATATACCAGGCAAATGTAGCAGAAACAGCAAGGAGACATATTAAAATAAGATAGAATTCAGATTTTAGCATTAAAAAGACCAAAAAGAGATTTTTTTTTTTTTTCTCTTTTTGAGACAGAGTTTTGCTCTGTCACCAGGCTGGAGTGCAATGGCACAATCTCAGCTTGCTGCAACCTCCACTTCCTAGGTTCAAGTGATTTTCCTGCCTCAGCCTCCCACAAAAAGGGATTTTTCGTGCATCAGTAAATGTAGAGCACTTTGCACAAAGCATAGTGCATAATAAACAAGTTAAAAGTTAGTTATTATTCAAAACATAACTATTATCAGTAATATGATATGGCCAAAGTGGTGCTCAAAAGAAAATTATGCTAATACTAATTAATTAATGAGATATAAAAGGTTAAACTCAAAGTTAAACAGCCAATGAAACCTAAATCATTCCCTAAATAAATAAGAAATATATCATTGGGAAAAAAAGCAATATTAATTAAAATGATAATTGGATATGTTCAAAAACCATGCAAGTGCTAAAATGGGTCAGAGAAAACTTGTTGCAAGCTTTAAAAGACATGTATTACTTCCTTCTTTTTCTTTTGACCTAGGTGCTAATATTACTTTCTATTTAAGCTAATTGTTTTTATAGTTTAAAAATAAAAACAGTAATTTTTCAAATGACAGGTATGTCAGTTCCCTACGCTAAAGTTGTTCTGGTGCTCCTTCATAGAAGTCCTAAACCCTTCTTTAATTTACAGCATATTTCCATGCCATCTTTGCTCTTGACACTGCTATGCTTGAGTTGTTTAATGGGCCCCCATCTCCAAAGTAGCTGTTTATGTGAGCATCCAGAATGCAGCAACTGGCTCCCTATCCTTGTTCCCAAGAGAGAAAACCAATGAATCTAACATATTAGCAGGAAAAAAACAATTTGCGTACAGAGCAACAAAAACAATCTCTATTGTAGTAGCCCCTTTGATGTAAGTTTTTACTTTTATTAAACAAAGGCTGAAAATTCCTTAGACTTCTACAGAACTGGTTAAGCATCTTCTTCTTTTCCACAAATTTTACCCACAAATCAGTGAATTGTTACCTCTGACTTAGAATACATTTCTCGAAATTTTAGTTTAAATGCAATTCATCTGGATAGGATGAATTGCTACCTCTGATTTAGAATACTTTCACAAAATGTCATAAGGCTATTGAGGGATTTTATGTAAGCTTACAATTCAGGGTAAATGAATTGAAGTAGTTTGGCAGTCTGAGTTAACATATTAAGTGGGTTTCATTTTTACACTCATGTTCACTTTTATTAAAGCAAAACTCACACAACCATTTAAATAACATAAATAATAAATTTAGGAGTCCAGATAGATTGTAGCCAAAATCTTAAACAGTGGTAAAGACCTACAGGTAAATAAAGTGCAGTTTATCTTTTGCTAAGTATATCCTGATTAAAGATTGTTTGAGCAGTGATGCTTTGCATACTGTACTGTAACTTCACCTAAGGTGTTTTGTTAATTCTAGCATGAAAAAAAGTAAAAACATTCATTATAATTTAGAAATTCATTTGAATTGCCACTTTGACTTATTTTAAAACGAAAATACCACTGTATTTTACAGGAGGAGAAAAGGAAACCAACGTTTATTGAGACTCTGTAATGTCCCAGGCAATACATCATTTTCTCTAAACAATCTCCAGTCTAGATTCTATTACTGTCTTATTAATGAGAAAACTGGGTGCTTTCTAACCATTCTGAAGCCCAATATTCTTTTTTATTGTTATTCCAACCAGAGTGTAAATAAGCATGATGCATGTCATAAAAACCTAAAACAAAATTAAATTTGAGAGGAACCAATTGAAGAGAAGAATCTTTGAAATGTAATGCATTCAGGGAAGCCTTCAAATTGAGCTCATCCTTTTACCTTCACCTAAGCTGTTAATGCTAGAGGGAAAATCTATAAATGCAATGAAGGTAGAGAGGCTTCAGTCAAAGTATGCATCTTGCTAGACTTCAGAGGACTCGTACTGGAGATAAACCTCATGAATATAAATGAATGTGGAAGGTCTTTACCTGTGGCACATCCCTTATTAAATAGCAGAGCGTCCAACCCAAATATAGACCTTATAAATGTAATGAACTTTTTTAACCTCAGAGAATTTATATGAGATTTTTTTTAAACCTTATGAATTTGGTCAATATAGGATCTTATAGCCAGGCTTTATTCGTGATCTCAGTTCATACTTAAAGTTGCCAACTTTAGGTGTTTTAATATGTCCTGGATAATATAGTTTAAACTTTCATAGAAAATATGAAATGTTTTATTATTTTTGGTGCCTTTTATGCTAATATTAGTAGAGAAAAGATCTGGTTAAGATATTAGATCTCTAATTCCTATGTTCATATTCTTAATATTTTCATCAGCCTATAATGAGATAATTTAAATTTTCACTCTGAATTATAATTCATATAAACTCAATGCCTGACTTTTTCCTGGAAATTATTTGCTTATTGCAAAGAAAATGTGTAAAGTAAAAGTCTAAAGTTTCCCTTCCATGGTAATTCCCATTTTTCACTGTTAAACTGTTGGCATGTATTTATTCAGAAATTTTTTTATGATGATACCAAAAAAACCCACAAAATACTAGAATCACATTTTGTATATCATACTTCAACTTAATTTTTCAAAACTTAATATATTATGAAAGTCTCTTCTAGTCAATAAATATGGATCTTCATTATTTCACAAAGGCCAGTTAATCCAACTGAACCCCTGTTGATAGACAAAGAATATTTGAGTAAACATTCTTGTGTGCTTGTTGAAATATTCCTGAAAGGTAAGTTCCTAAAAGGAAAAGGAAAATTAGATAGTCAGATGTGTATGCATACATACACGTACATATGTATACATGTAATTTCAGTTTTGATAGTTATTGCCGAGCTACGCTACTGATAATACATATCATTCTTAAAAGTATAGAAGTAGCAGCTGATTAAAATATAATTAATCCTAGTTACAAAGCACTCCAAAACACCTGATAGAGAAGACCATCAACTTTCCAGCTAAGACACTTCTTTAAATTATTTTTTGCTTACAAAAATATTACTCTTTTAATGACAGAAAAAAACAGAAAGACTTATTTTTAAAATATAAATTAAACATTATTGTGACCTTGCTATCTCTAAGGAACAAGGTTGCCTTAAGGCATTTTATTGATTATAAAACTTTTTTTCTGTCCTCCAACTTCACCTCGCTCTATTTGTAATAAATAATAGATACCACTGTATTTATAATAAATAAGGTAAGGGCTTTTTTATTTTAAAATTAATCGTAAAACAATAAATATGAATTGCACTGTAGAGAGCTCTCTCCCTCAGGCAGACATTCCTTCAAATGCACTTCACATAGAACTGCATTTCCTTAGGGAAAGCATAACTTAAACCACAGAAAAGTAACATACCTTTGGAGGGAAATTGCCATGCCATCAGAGATATTGATAAAACTATAGAGCCCCTCAAATAACCAGTACTGGTCTCAAAGATTTGGTTATATTATAATTTTACTTCATGTAATTATTATATTAAGGAGAGAGTTGGGGACTATATAATTTTTGTAACTGGAAATGACCACAGCTTTGTGACCTTGTAAACTGGGACTTTGAAGTCTGGGAAGTAGAGACTCTACCTGAAGTCCCCCAGTAGTTGACAGAGCTCTGGGATCACCTTAAGGGTACTTTGACTCCATGTTTGAGCCAGTGTTTATACAAATTCATGAAAGAATGAGCTTGTGCTATAACAGACTCCTCCTGAATTTTTAATAAATGCAAAGTAAGATATTCAAAGCAACAGGACTTTTTTTTTTTTGAGATGGAGTTTCGCTCTTGTTACCCAGGCTGGAGTGCAATGTTGCGATCTCGGCTCACTGCAACCTCCGCCTCCTGGGTTCAGGCAATTCTCCTGCCTCGGCCTCCTGAGTAGCTGGGATTACAGGCACGTGCCACCATGCCCAGCTAATTTTTTGTATTTTTAGTAGAGACGGGGTTTCACCATGTTGACCAGGATGGTCTCGATCTCTTGACCTCGTGATCCACCCGCCTGGGCCTCCCAAAGTGCTGGGATTACAGGCGTGAGCCACCGTGCCCGGCCGCAACAGGACTTTTACAAAACATAAATCTGTAAAAATTCAGTATAGCAGATTTTTCTCTGCTTTTTTCTCTTCAAGGTAGACTAAACATCCCACTTCACTTGATTATAAATATCTGGATTTCTAAAGGAAGTAACTTCACTTTTATTATCTTGCATCAGTTAGAATGGGAGAAGTAAAGACTAATTGAGAGGAAAAATTGGATATGTCAGACTTAAATAAAGATCGAAAGTTATTATACAATCTGAATTATATTTCACACAACTTTGTGGTGGAAGTTGTGATAACTCAATTAGATTCATCTAGAAAAGTCATGTACAACAAATAAAAGAAAAAGACTACTAATCTCATTTCTCACTTAAATAGAAGGTTCTTTCAGTCCATGAAAATTCTTTTTCAATTTAATTTTTCACTATGAAAATACTCTAAAGCAGATAGATGTCAAAAAGGAGTCATCATCTGCATCATTTATAACCTTAACTTACTTTGTGGATCAGTAAGCTGAGAGGTTTAATTGAGATAAATGGAGCAAGCAAAAGACCAATGAACCAGTGTGAAATTTTCATGTATGCGTCAAGAGAGGCTTCTAGTTAATTTACGAATGATGCAATACTATTAAGAGCTATCTCAAAAGTTATTATTCCATGTGCTCCTTGAATGATTGATGTAACCTGTTAAAATTTTTTTAAAAAGCATTTTCTAAGATTTTTTTCCCAAATCTGTTATAAACAGGGATGGCTCAAATAATCATCCTGACATACATAATATCCTTTTAACAACTGTAACTGTGAAAATAACAGCAAATTGAGAAAGAAAAAGTCTAAATTTTAGAGCTGAACAGGTGATTGGCCTTAGGCAAGCCATTTACCTCTGTGTGTCCCAGTTTCTTCCAAATGTAGACATGTTCATTGTGTGAATAACAAAAGGCCAAATTAGACATGACCACAAATAAGTACTAAAGATAAACTGATTTTAAAATGTCAGATATTTCAATTTTTAAAATATTAAACACAAGATCAAAATATCAAACTTCTCTAATCATACAAATTATAAAACTATACATATATGATTATGTGTAATACATTTTATTTTATTTGAGACAGAGTCTTGCTCTGTCACCCAGGCTGGAGTGCAGCGGTGCAATCTCAGCTCACTGCATCCTCCACCCCTCAGGTTCAAGCAGTCCTCATGCCTCACTTTCCCAAGTTGCTAGGATTATAAGTGTATGCCACCACACCCAGCTAATTTTGTATTTTTAGTAGAGATGGTGTTTTGCCATGTTGGCCAGGCTGGTCTTGAACTCCTGGCCTCAAGTGATCCACCCATATTGGCCTCCCAAAGTTCTGGGATTACAGACATGAGCCACCACTCTCAGCCTGTAATACATTTTAAAATAATTCATATATCTTCTTTGATATCTGTTGCCAAATGTGTAATATTATAGATATATGCTATTTGTTTGGTGTTTCTAAAAAGTGTTTCCCTGTATAGTCTTTGCTTTGAAAATAGAATTAAGTAATTCTAAAGTAAGTATACATGATAAACTTTGTGCAAGGAATAAATATACCATGTTTTCAAAGACTAGAATGATTAAACATTTTACCAAAAATAACTGTAATTCTGTTTGTACATAATGATTTCCAACAAAGTTTGGCTCCTTAATGAAATTTCATAAAACTACTGTCCATCTACTGAGAAGTGAGCCTGTGACTTAAATACATTGCTTAGAGACACTTTATTATGGCCAATAAACATTGCATTTATTTTCCTGAAAGAAAACATATCTTCATACCTTAGGATAACTATTAATATTCAGTAACTAACAATTATTTTTATTTATAAACTTGCTTTTTATCTAATAAAGTCACCGATGATACAAAATACGTAACTTGAATGTTTAGAGACAAGAAAAAAAGTTAATAACCAGCCTACATTTAAAAATTGATTATTTAACATGTTAAAATAAATTGAACCTACTCTAAAAGAGAAGCTTGCTGATTTGAAAGATGACATCGTCCTTTAATTTGTTATGTTAACACCACTGATGACATAATTAAATGAGAGCCTTAAATGAACTAATTAGCTTACCTCTTTAAATTCTCCAGCATTGCTAATAGTAATCAGCCAGCTGAAAATTTGAAGCTGTGACAACAAGGCTGTCTGAGCTCATGCAATTCCTTTTCCTCTACAAACCCATAGAAATATTGGATTAAGTATGATAATTTTCTTCAATATGTAGCCCTAGGATAGGGGAGGAAATGAGCAGATACCTAAAACAAAGGAATACTAAAATCCCGAATAATTAGCCTTTAACTGAAACAGGCAGTTCAGGATGGACTGGACATAGGTAATGTAAGTCTGAGTTTAAAAATACTCACACAGGATCTTTGGCAGATGACAGATAGAACTGATATTCTTGTATACCCTGAAGAGCTCATTCTCCATAAAGAAGTAATTAGGTAACAACCTCTCTCATAGATTCAAGAGTGAAAAAAAAAATCTTTCAGAAGAATGGAAGCTCCAAGCAAATGTGAAATTCACATTCATTCCACCCAGGTGGTGGGAAAATTCTTAACTGATGAATTAATGTAAAAAGAAATTCAGGACCAGGAAACCTCCAAGATGCTCACAAACACAAATGTAAAACCCATTTGTAAATATATTTCTACTACACAAAGTGTGTAAAATTGACTCTGGAAATAAGTCCACTGAAGATGAGCTCACAACAAGATTTGTGATCTATGCGATTTTATGATTCACCAAAAAGGACAGTCATCAAATATGGCAAACAGAAGAATAAGTGCATTCCAGTTGAGATAACAGAGAGATATGAGAGAAATATGATTAAGTGATTTAAAAGATTTTTTAAAAATCTAAGTCATTTTGAAAGAGGAGGATACTATGAGAAAAGAACAAGTAGATATTAAAAAGAAGCAAAGAAGTGGGGCATAGTGGCTCACACCTGTAATCCCAGCACTTTGAGAGCCCAAGGTGGGCAGACTGCTAGAGCCCAGGAGTTTGACACCAGCCTGGGCAATGTGACAAAAACACTATCTCTAAAAAGAAAAATACAGAAATTAGCTGGGAGCAGTGGTGCCTCCGTGTACACTCAGCTACTCTGAGGAGAGCCTGAGGTGGGAGAATCACTTGAGCCCGAGAGGTTGAGGCAGCCATGAGCCGTGATTGCGCTGCTGCACACCAGCCTTAACAACAGAGCAAGACCACTTCTCAAGAATAAATGAATAAATAAAAATAAACAATAGAAAAATTCAAAGAAAACTTTTTTAAATGAAAAATACAGTCATAGAAATCAAATATTAACTATTGAGGTAAAAAAAGAACCAAAGAGAGAATTAGTATATTAGAGATAGATCTGAGAAAAAATACATGAGGCAATATAAAAAGAAATAAAGAGTAATGAGAGAATGAGAGACATGGAGAATAGAATATGAAATTTCAATTCATGTCCCATAGAATTTTCAGAAAGAATATAGAATGGAGGATAGTTAATATTTGAAAAGACAGTGACTTACATTTTTCCAGACCCGATTAAAGATATGAATCCCCAAACTGACAAGATACACCAAGTTTCCACAGAATAAATAAAATAAACCTACACCTACATACACTGCAGGAAACTTTTAGAATACCAAAGACAAAACTAAAGCAACCAGAGAGAAAAGACAGATTATTTACAAAGGAGCAACAATTCAGTAGATGACTTCTTATCAGTAATGAAAGAGACATTAGATTCTTGTCAAGATCCAAATAGAGTTTTTAGTAGAACTCAACAAGGTGATTCTAACATTCATTAGGAAGAGTTAAGAAGGACAAGAGTAGCCAAGACAACTGTGAAGAAGTGACAGATGTGGCTGAGGGACAGAGGGAGCTCAGCTACCAAGAGCTATTTTATATATACGTGTAACATACATATGTATACACTCATACCATATATATATTTAAATTGGTTTGGGCGCAGAGATAGACATATAGAATAATGGAGGAAAAAAGAGACAAGTTAATTGTAGAAACAGGCCCACATTTATAGGAGATAGTGATGTGACAGAAGTGGCATTACCAGTCATTAGGGCAAATGGTTAACAGTTCTGGAATAAATAGCTATCTATACAGAGAAAACCATATTGGATCACAACCTCATTCCTTACCCCAAATCAATTTCAGGTTCATTAAAACCACCTAATATGAAAGGCGATGCTTTAAAGCTTTTAGAAGAAAATATAGACAAATATCTCATGATTTCAGGATAAGGAAGAATTGGACAAAAAAGGCACAAACCATAGAGAAAAGATAGATAAATTCTACTACATTAAAATTAAAACTCGTCTGTACATCCAAAGACACATAAACAAAGTGAAAAAAAGTGCAATCCCTATAGCCAAGAAAAGATTACTACCTGGAACATATAAAGAATTCAAATCATAAGAAAGTGAGAGAAAGAAAAAAGAGATCCTAATAGAAAATAGACATAAATAGGCAACTCAGATAAGAGTAACCCCAACTGGCCAATAAACGTAAAAAGATAGTTACCCTCACTAGTAACCATGTAAATGCAAAGGTGAGATAAAATTTTATACTCCTCTAATAGGCCAAATTTTAAAAGCTTGGCAAAACCAAGTGATGGCAAGCTTATGGGGAAACAGGCAGCTTGTACCCGCATGGTGGGAACATAGATTTATCCAACCATTTTGAAGAGTAATAATGAAGTACCGCATTTCCCCAGCAACTCCACTTCCAGATATATACCCTACCAGCCTTTCTCAACAGAGATTCCTTTGTGATAACCCCAGAACACAGAAAATGATCTGACTGCTTTCTCAATTCTCCTAAAGCAGGTGCACCTGTGATTCTAGATGCAAAAGAGTAAAAGCAATTCATTAATACAATGGGTGCCTTGGGGCAGTAGGACCCATTTCTCTCACAGTCTCCAGTTCAGAAAGGCTGATAGGGAAACTCCCACATGCATATGTAAACACACAAGAACCTTTTATATAGCATTGTTGATAATAACAACAAAGATAGAAATGACCTAAATGTCAAAAGTTTATGGTCATTCCCCCAAACACCAGTTTCTGACTTCTGTTGTAGCCAAAATGTATTGCAAGGTTTCCGTTCGAGTACTTTCAGAGTCCTCTTCAATGTGGTGTGCTGCAAATACCTGTTTCTCTAACCATGGAGCTGTCTTTGACCTTCTACTTTGTTTTCACTTCTCACTGACACAGCCAGGACTTGGGTGGCAACAGATGAGTCAGCCTTGAAAAGGTGAGGGAAAAGGAATCAGACTGGTAGCAAGAGTGGAGAAGACTATGGGTAAGGGAAGGGGTTACTGGGGGCAGAGAGGCCAGGCCTTTATATAAGACCATTCATTTAGGCCTGTGAATCTTGAAAAGAGATCTAAACCTGAAGACCTCTCTGAATATTTTGGGGATGTAAAGTATGTGCCTAGAACCTAAGCTAATAGAGAAGCTAAGGATCAGGTGGTCATTGCAGGGTTTAGATCTAGACCGGCAGATGATGTAGCAAAGATCTAAGGGGAAGAAGAGACTGAACCATCAGAGCTGTGATTTTAAGGGGGCTACAGTACCAAAGCCAAAGCCTGGCAGCAGCAGTAGCAGTAGGCATTAAGAACAGGTACAAGGGGACTTTCAGTTGAAGTGGTGGTCAAACCTGCCTGACGTGTGATCAGGAGCAGAAGAGGCTGCTTTCCTGCTCTGTGCCAATGGCATGGATTGTCTCAGAGGGTAGGGCAAGGATGTGGATAGAGAAAGCAGTGGAAAGTGAGGATGGGATACAGGCAGGGCATTCTACAGGTTTCATTTATTTTCTGGAGATGGAATCCTTTAATCCCACCATCACTCAACAAGAATTACTGAGGATCTACTGGGTGTCGAACACTGGGCTAGGGTCTAAGGACTCACAAATAAGACGCAGATCCTATCTTTGGAGCTGACATATCAGGAATAAAGAAAGGCATGTAAAGAAAAAATGGCAATGTACTGTGAGAAATGAGATCACAAAGGAAGAATCTAACTTAGTCTGAGATGGAGTGGTAGGGCTGGGTAGGAGGAGCCAGAAAGTTTAGGAAAGACTGTACAGAAAGGTGTTTGATATTTAAAGGACATCTTGAAGAATGATCCCAGTAAGTAAAGGTTCAGAGGGCTGACAGAGAATGTTTTAGGGACTTTGAATTCACATTATATGGCAAAAGAGTTTGGATACAAGGCAGAAGAGACATAGTGCAAGGTGAGAGATTGGGATAGAAATGTGTTCTTGGGCCAGGCTAAGAAGGACCATGTATTCTGCATTAAGGAGCTTGGAGTTTGTCCAGATGGCCACGGGGGAGTCCCTGAAAGACATTAAACCAAGGAGAGATGTAATTATATTTGCATTTTAGAAATATCACTGAGTGTCTACTACATAGAGTCTGAACTCCTCTCTTTCCAAACTCTCCATGAATTGGTTCCACTGTACTATTCAAACGTATTTTTCATTCTTCCCCAATGCACATTCTTCAGCAAAGTCTGTTGATGTCTGCACTGTTAATAGTGTCAAGGTCATTCCCACTTCTTAGCCTATACTCATGTGATTTCATCAACACATTATGCAACTGTGGTAGGAGTCTAGGCTCTGGAGTCAGACTGCCTGGGTTTGAATACTGTCCTCTTCCTTTGCTAGCCATCCTTAACCTCTCTTTATCTGTTTCTTCATCTAAAATTAGGGTAGTAATGGTGACTATCTCATAGGGTTACTGTGAGAATTAAATGACCTTAATGTGTAAAGAACCTAGAAAAGAATCCTGCCAGGTAGTTAGCACTCAATAAAAGCCAGCTATTTTTATTCTCTTTTACATAGCCAATTATCTATTCGACGAGACCCAGCTTAAATCCCATCTCCTTTTTGAAAACTTGCTAGACTTTTGACGATTCTTAGGGCTTTTCATTCTACTACTATTTTCAATAAGTAAAACATTGTACAAGTATTTATATTATGATTCTGTCTTTCATAATTCACTGTTTCCTTAGTTCATTGATTTCCCAACTCAACTGTAAGTACTTTAAGAATAAAAAGTATCTCAGTATGGAGCATGGTTCTGGTAACAAGTAGACATAGTATACACAATGTTGATTAAATTCATCCCTCTACAGGAAAGCTATAACTGTGAATGTAATGTGTTTAAAGTTTATTCACTACCTAAAATTTGTGTTTAAAGTTTATTACCTAAATAAAGTGTCATATCTTTATTTCAGGATTATTCATTACTAAGTAAATGTCCCTGACTAAAAACAAAATGTTATGCTTTATAAAGATTTGACTTAATATTGTAACTCTAACTCTTAATTATTCTCTTTTGTTTTTTAGATGGGAAGTCCTGGGAGCTGTCATTGGTACAGAATGTGGAACAATAGAATCAGGCTTATCAATGGTCTTCCTCAAAGATGGGGAGAGAAAATTATGCACTCCATACATGGACACTACCGGTTATGGGAACCTAAGGTTTTACTTTGTGATGGGTAGGTACATTTTATACAAACTTTGTTCACCCTGGGGCAAATCCTAGGCCAGCAGCTATTCCTGAGGAAGTTAGATTGTTTGTTGCCAACTACATAAAATGAAAATTCATGAAACATGAGCTCTGCAGGCAGACCAGAAGCCTGTGGTACTCACCCGTGTTTTAGGCCAGCCCCACTTGAACAGCCTATAGAGAGCTAGTCATGGCTTGCCATGATGAGGCCTGAAGACAAAATACCATAATACCTTTCTTCCACCTCTCCCTCCTTGGTCATAGCTGAAAAGACAATGAGAGAGAAGCTAAAACAAAGCTATTTCTTTTTCCTAGCTTCCTCAAAAAATAGTCATCAAGGTGAGCCTTCGTTTCATGGATATCTCATCATTGCATAACTCTTGTTGTAAGAAGCTGAGAATAGGTTAATACTTTAATAATATTCTCTATGTTTAATATGTTTGCACACACATTAAGAAAAAATGTGTTCATAAGATACGGTTTTCTTCAAAGTATTGGAGAGCAAATAAAGAAGGTTGGGAAAATACCCAAAAAGGAGTTAGAAGGTTGAACTTTGTGACCTCCAAAGTTAGTCAACAAGAACCATAGTTACATATTCTCTCACTGATGTCATTCCAGAAATGTGAGTAGGTGTCACATGCCTTCTTTGTTGGGTGACTAGAAAAGCACAGGCAACATCTGGAAGTGAAACAGGAAATAAACAGTGTCTACCTTTGAACTCACTAGCAAAGATGTCAGTTCATCAGGACAAACAGATCTCCTGAATCTAGCTTCCCGTATTCCTCATTTCACCTTTTTGATAATCATACAGTTCAGGGTTGCATGGGAAACCTCAGATTGTATCATGCTCTCAAGCATATTACCTATATGATATTAACTCATTTTCCATAATTATCTTTTTGATAACAGAGAAATTGTGCATATGAAATAAAGTAATGTAATCTCACATCTAAGGGTAACCTCATCTTGACTCTGAAATGGTTTGTATATTTAAAGGCCCAGAGCTCATTTTCTTCCTATAATTAAAATTCAAACTGTCTCTCATTTTATCAAAAGGGATTCCTGGAAAACTTTAAGCCCTCCTCCAAAAAAGTTGTCATAAACATTTAGTATGCCAGTCTAATTTGAGTTTTCTCCCTGTTCCCCATTTTTGACACTATATATTTCATACTATATTTTTACTTTATTATAGCAAATTAACCATATTTGGTGATTTCTATGAGACTAAGACATCATTTTGTAAGTTCCTTCATATAATTGTCTTTATAGAAGAGGTTAAGTAATCTGATTTTTTCTGGAACAAAGCATATTATTAATCAATGAATTAAAACAGTGTTGACTATGATAGGGAATTGATTTGAAAGAGCCTAAAGAAGTACATTATCCCAAGCAAAAGCATCTTCCTTCAGTTAAAATAGTAAGGAATGCCTATTCAATATAGAGCCTTGAGCTAGGATATATGGAGAATACAAGTAGGGGGAATAATGTCACCTAAATCACAGAGTTCCTGGTCAAATGAGTCAATATATGCAGAGCACTCAAAACAGTGCCAAATAAATATTTGGACTCAGCATATCTCTGTTGTTATTGATATAAAAATTAATTAGAGTCACTACCCACAAGTAACATCTAACTGTAAGGTAAATGCAGCATGCTGTAATGGAATGAAATGCTATGGAAGTATAAAGGAAGCCATGAGTAACAGCAATGGAGGGATTAGAGTAAAGCTTCATGAAGGAGATGGCATTTGAACTCACCCCTGAAGTATGGGCATGATTTAAATTTAAGTAAGAGAATTCCAAGCTAAGCCATTATGAAACAAAAAGGCACAAGAATAAAGGTATGTGATATGTTTGGGGCTGGGTGATTTTCCCAGTATAGATAAATGGAAGTGTGTAAAATGGAACTAGAAAAGTAAACTGGAGCCAGAGTAGTGATTTTCTTGAATTCCAACTAAGGAGTTTGGATTTTCTTTCTCTAGGTAATATGGAGCTATCAGACAATTCCTGTTAGTTCAGTATTACATTATCACCTGTGTTTTAGAAAGGTAATTCTTATAGGAGTATGAAGGAAGATTGAAATAATTAGAAATTAAGGGACAAGACATCAGTTAGGATAGGGTTGCTAGATTTAGAAAAGAAATATATGTATAAGACGGTAAGTGTGGAAAAGAATATTTTGATGTTACTTATGTTAAGATCAGGTTTCTGGAATGCCCTATGAAAGGAGAAATTCTATTCAGGATTTGAATCAGATTTGAAAGTCATCCATGTGCAGGTGATAACTGGAACCACTAACTTCTGCTGTGTTCTCCCAAGCAGAAGGTAACATAAGACAAACGATTCTTAGAGAGAACCTTCATCTAGGTATAGGTAGAGAGAAAAATAGTTTAAAGGAGACTAAGAAAGAACATAAACAAAGGTGGCCAGAAGGTGTCATTGGAGGCTAAAGGAGGAAAGAAGATGGTTCAGGCTGGGATGGCACCGAAATGATCAACAGCGTAAGGAGTGCCACAGAGAGAGAGCGATCAACCAGGATAAGGGCTGAGAGGCCACCAGTGACTTCGGAGAGAGTTTTCCCAATAATGCGGTGCCTGGAAAGCCAAAGTATAATACGTGGAGTTAAAAAGAAAAAGAAAAATGTGTCACTGAAAGAGGAGGACTGCTACTTGAAGAGTTTTATCACTAGAGAGAAGAAAAGAAATGGGGGCTAGATCTTGAGGAAACAGCAGCACCCAGGGAAGGTGTTTTTAGGATATGATAGGGTAGGGTGGCGTAGGGTAGGGTAAGGATAGAGTAGGTTATGGTAGAATAGGATAGGGTAGGGTAGGATAGATAGAATAGAACTAGACCTTTAGAAAAGACTTTAAAACTTTGTTGGCTGATGGGGAATAAAGCCATATGGAAAGAGATTTAGGAAGAGATGGTTATAAGTAGCCCCTTACTAAACACGATACCTTAGGAAAATCATACTAATAGTTAATCTGGACTAGATCACACTCTCTCCCTCTGAGACCCTGACTATATGTTCTGCCCTTAGGTCATAGGAGTCTGCTGTGAGCACATTTCTGGAAAATTTGCTCAGCTTCCAAAGTTCATTTCAATGTCTTTTTCCTTTATCCATATATTCATGTATTCAATACAAATTTATTGACCAGTAGAGAGCACTGTTCTCAGGGCCAGAATGCAGTGAATTACACAAAAAATAACCTAGCAGACATCACTAGTTCATGTATTTGTTTATTATTCCTCCAACAAATATTTACTAGGCATCTTCTGTGTGCCCAGCTCTTTTAGCTCACATTGTACCCTTTTCTCTGAACTTTTACTGCAATTATGGCAGCACAACACAGTTTACTGCCAATAATTATTCTTCAAAAATGACTTAAAACAATATTTAAAATATTTTAAAACTGACTGCCTCATTTGTTTTTATTGAAATCTTCCTGAACCTTAATTTTTGTACAAGATGCCTTTGAGTCGCGCCTTTCCACAAGGTGCCAAGGGCTATGAAGCTGAAGAAGAATCCACATCTCCCTGAAGAAGCTGCTGTCATTGAAACTTCACAGAACTATAAATTGCTCCCGGAAGAATCTTTCAGATAAAATCTGTCATCATTTGAAAGTCTTGGCTCCTTTTTTCTTCTGCCATTCTGGGCTGGGTGTGACTCCCACGTGTGTTTCAGTTATCTCTGAAGGGCAGATGCAGTTCATGAACTGTTCTTAAGAGAGTGGAGAGAAGTTACAGCAAACAGATTAATGAAATTAGAGAAAACTGATAGTTCAGTGCCTACGTCATTTGGTATGGTGCACTAAACCCACACTGCCTGTAATTGTTCACATTTTTTGTCCTTTTTTGGTAAATTCTTAATATATAATTATAAATCCTCATATAATATATATATAAATCCTCAATTTAAAAGTTGTGTTTTCGGTTGGGCGTGGTGGCTCACGTCTCTAATCCCAGCACTCTGGGAGGGTGAGTGTGGGCGGATCACCTGAGGTCAGAAGTTCGAGACCAGCCTGACCAACGTGGAGAAACCCTGTCTCTACTAAAAATAACAAAATTAGCCAGCTGTGGTGGCACGCGCCTGTAATCCCAGCTACTCAGGAGGCTGAGGCAGGAGAATTGCTTGAACCCGGGAGGCAGAGTTGTGGTGAACTGAGATCGTGCCATTCCACTCCAGCCCGGGCAACAAGAGTGAAACTCTGACTCAAAAAAAAGAAAAGAAAAGAAAAGAAAAAAGTTGTGTTTTCTAATAGGAAGTTCATTTTCACATGGATCTTTTCTCCAGAGACTATCAATTCGAATGGCTTTAGTAGCTGTATTTATCCTAACACTGAAGCGTTTAAGGAAATGCTTGAATATATTATATAAATGTCAAAATCGTAAGATTTTTCTCTACAGCTTGTTGAACAGTAAACATTTTTAGGATGGGGTATACATTGTCACCATACCTGACCTCTCCATTCTCAGTTCAAATTACCTAATCCAGTAAATATTTATTATATGTCAAATTACATGTGCCTAACATAGTTAGCGTGCCACATATCAATGCTTTACAAAAACCATCCTCCAAGACTTACCTATTGAGTTGTAGTAAAGGTTTGAAGTCAAATAGAATAACATTAAAGACATGCTTTACTTTGGGACTATGGGCACATTATATAACCTTTCTTGGCCTCCTTTCACTATCAGCAAAATGGATCTATATTAATTCTTACCTGAAAATGTTGTTAGGGGATGAAAAGAGATAATGCTTGGACTTGATTTTACATGGTTCATAGTAAGTACCTAATGAAAAGTAGGCATTGTTACCCTGTCATTATTAATAATACTCCAGGAGTCTGGCTCTCAAAGAAACCCTGATACAGACAATACCAACCATAATTTGCAACATTAATTCTTTTGTCAAACCGAAAACCCACAAATTTCCTTGGGAATAAAATTATTGGGTAGTTTTCTCCCAAGTGACTCAAACATAAAATCAGTCTGTCATGAGCTGGAAAATTCAATCTACTTGTAAAACTTTTCAGACCAAATATGGAGGTCAGTTCCCCATGGCTTCACCCTGTAACTCACTGCTACCATAAACTGAGCTGTTCTAGGAACACACCAATGAAATGAGAATGTGTGCTAAACTCTCTCCTTCCCTGGCTCAGCTAGAAACTCTAGTAACAGGCTTATTCCCAGATTCCTACAGCCTTCTCCAATTTGTCTTAAAGGAGCTTAGTTTTCAAGTCAGATGCTGGCTTTTCTGCCATCAAGCCAACTTCTTGGGTTGCTTCCAACTGATGTATACTCAGATGTGCCAAATAATTTTAGAGTTCACATAGAAGAATTTAGTCAAGAATATTTGTGCAGGCCGGGCGCGGTGGCTCACACTTGTAATCCCAGCACTTTGGGAGGCCGAGGCAGGTGGATCACGAGGTCAAGAGATCGAGACCATCCTGGTCAACATGGTGAAACCCCGTCTCTACTAAAAATACAAAAAATAGCTGGGCATGGTGGCGCGTGCCTGTAATCCCAGCTACTCAGGAGGCCGAGGCAGGAGAATTGCCTGAACCCAGGAGGCGGAGGTTGCGGTGAGCCGAGATCGTGCCATTGCACTCCAGCCTGGGTAACAAGAGCGAAACTCCGTCTCAAAAAAAAAAAAAAGAATATTTGTGCAACATAATTCCAATAGTGTATCTTAAAAATCAAATATAAATAATCTGTTATTTAAATTGTTAATTCAGATTATCAAAAGTTGTTGCATTTTGGAAGATCAAATAAGATGTGTCATATAAAGAAGACACCTGGCCAATCAAAATGGGCCTCATAGGTAACCTTAATGAGGTTACTGCAGTCAGCTGTACAGGTCTCAGGTTTATAGATTCAGAAAACGAATTTTCTTAATTAACCCAGAGGTGACATCTTGGAGACTGACTCATGCTCTAAGCTCAGAAGAGGCTTATGAACAAATGATAATTCTCATCAGTAGACTGGAAATTTAACTGCTAAGCACAAGGGAATAGTTAATATTTATGGGATCAGAAAAGATATATATCACCCAGTAATTTTAATAGCAGGGGTTCAGAGCTATGATAGCCTGATGCATTGTGTTCCACTGTGGCACACATTTTGCACATGAATCCCCAAGATTTGCCTTGGTCATTGAGAACTTCTCTACTCCTACCCAGTGCATAGACATCCTATGAAAGTACATGTACCCCTGGCTCTTCCACTAGTTAGTTACATGATCTTAGCTTCAAGTGCCCAGCTAAGTAAGACGTAAGTGCCCAGCTTCAAGTAAGAAGCTAAGATCATGTAACTAACTCTGTCATTCAGTGCCATCATCAGGATGATCTTAATTGCTTTTCAGCTCCAATGGAGTGCTGTTTTTCATGACTATAAAGTAGAGTAATAGAGAATAAAACACTCTGTGTACCTTCTAATAATCAGGTAAGATACCAAATATAAAAATGAAAAATGTAAAATGAATTGCATTTAAAATACAAATAATGTGCTAAAATAGTAAAGATACTATGTGCAACAGTTTAACTAATACTACTTCAGAATTCCTTGATGCAGGGAGTCGTCACTCTTGCTTTAACACCATAACCAATAGGTTCTGAACTTTGGTCATAAAAACCTCAAATTAAGAAAATAACAGTTTATTAAAAAGCAGAGCACATCTTTTCAATACGAGTTAGAACATGGACATGTAGGCCAGGCATGGTGGCTCATGCCTGTAATCCCAGCACTTTGGGAGGCTGAGGTGGGCAGATTGTAAGGTCAGGAGTTTGAGACCAGCCTGGCCAACATGGTGAAACTCCCATCTCTACTAAAAATACAAAAATTAGCTAGGCGTGGTGGCAGGTGCCTGTAATCCCAGCTACTTGGGAGGCTGAGGCAGGAGAATTGTTTGAACACAGGAGGTGGAGGTTGCAGTGAGCAGAGATCATGCCATTGCACTCCAGCCTGGGTAGCAGGGCAATAATACTCCATCTCAAAAAACAAAAAGAACATGGACATGTAGTTGCTGCTCAAAGTACACAATTATTTGAGTAATCTCATGAAGCAAATAGCTACTTCGGCCTTCACAAATGTCAACTCTTTGATCTTCAGTGTGGCCTACTTGAGCTATTGTTATAAATTATTTCCTTGTGTCTGTTTACCTTTGTTTAGGGTTATTCTTAAGTGACATCTGGGTACTATAATGATTTTTTATTCTGAAATTTAACACTATATTTGATATGTTTATGGATACGAGTTGGTAGTAACAACTTAAAATTTTTGTTTTGTGCAGGAGGAATTTGTGACCCTGGAAATTCTCATGAAAATGACATAATCCTGTATGCAAAAATTGAAGGAAGAAAAGAGCACATTGCACTGGATACCCTTTCCTATTCCTCATATAAGGTACACATGCCAGTCTGTGTGGCGGATAGACCACCTCAGACCATCCTGGACAAGCCTGAGTCAAAACCACAAAGACTACTCTAGATACAGAAGATACATCTCTGTTCTGGCAGCCCAGGAAGTCGCCAGGTTTCTTTAAAAGTGAAATGGACATTTTAACATTCATATTTTTTTCCTGATACAAATGAAAAATAAGGTCTTATCAGGAAGAATGAATTACAGTCCATCAGAAACAGTAAGGTAGAACCCAACACTCTAACAGTTATTCTTGTCCCCAAGAAGGCCCTAAATGTAGCTCTAATTATGCAGCTGTACAGACTTACTGTCAGTCATAATGAGTATTTATCCAGCATTTTGACATTTCCTAGGTAGAAGACACTGGAGAAGCACAGGTTATAATTACCTTTGCTTTTTTCTTTTCTAATTAGAGCTACTGCCTGAGGTTGGCCTTATTTCTTTGCCCTTTGGATATAGTACAGGTGTTAGCTCTGGTTATTTGCAAACATCTTCAAAATTTTGTGACATATTCATCATAAGGTGTAAAACTATTTTTTTGTAAAAGTAGATTTGTTTGTGCTAAGGCCACACCCACATACACATTATTAGTTAGCCTTTTTTTCACACTGATGGTACCCTAAGTACTTTAAAAAGCTTAAACACAGCTAACATATAGCATCTCAGGGTTTCAGTTAGAAAAACAAAACAAACATCAAGGTTAGAATGTTAAACAACCAATGTGAATATCCAGCACATTCCACGTGCAAGGATAACTCAAGTTATACCATTTGGGATTTCATAAAGGACTACGTTTCCAGCAGTGGCAAGGTAGAATTACACCTGCCTTGGTCAACTTCCTGCCTCATGTCAAATCGGCTTTGTAAGTTATAATGCATTGACTCATTGGCTCTGATTTTTTCTGTCCTATTTTCACAATACTAGTTTGGAAAGCCCTGAACATGATACCAATCCACTTTCAAAGAGAACTGATGATAAAGTATAAATGTCAAGTTGCCTTTCTCTTGTGCTAATTAAATAAAATGGATACACATGCTTAGATAATTCTTAAAGACCAACATCAGTTTATCTTCAAGCAGGGAGAACCTGATCAAACACACACACAGACCCTCACCTCCTGCACAGGAGGAATTCTGAGTCACTAAATCAAATGCCCCTTGAAGATAGCATCTTCTTTGTGAAATAACAAATGGAAGACAAAGGACATTTCCTGGTGCTTCATAAATGGCAGTTATGTACATAGTGTTTACTAGGTCAAATCTAGGAGAATTTACATGGACTGGCATAGAAAGGATTATGAATGATTCGGGTCTCCTTTGTTTTAAAGGTTCCGTCTTTGGTTTCTGTGGTCATCAATCCTGAACTTCAGACTCCTGCTACCAAATTTTGTCTAAGGCAAAAGAACCATCAAGGACATAATAGGAATGTCTGGGCTGTAGACTTTTTCCATGTCTTGCCTGTTCTCCCTTCTACAATGTCTCACATGATACAGTTTTCCATCAATCTGGGATGTGGAACGCATCAGCCTGGTAACAGGTAGGAAGCCCTATTTTGTAAGTGTACAAAACTAAAAATGAGCTTGCAGATTTGGCTATTAAATAAGAGGTAGTTTCTAAGTAGAGTTTAACTGGATTTTAAGTAAAATACTCATTGATGAAATAACACACTTTTCCCAAAAGAAAAGTAATTCAATTAATATGAGGGTTATGATTGGCTAGATTTCAAGTAGGAATGGCTTCATTCTAAGAGCTTGATCTTAGGTATCAGAGTCGTTTGCACATGCTGTGGCAGCCATCCATTACAACAGATTGCTAAGAGGGAAAAAAAAACCTGAAAAAAGGCTTGACCTCCTTCTGCTGCTGACCCCCTAATAATAAGCATGGAAATCAATTAGCACTTCAGGAGCTATGACTTCTCAGTTTCACTTGCCAAGTGTTGCTCCTGTTTTTTCTAAGAATTTGGTGGGTCTCACATTCACAGGATGAAGTGACAGTATGAGACGTGGTAATTGCCTTGCCACTTATCAAACTCAAGAGTACAAACTCAAGTTACCATTTGTTGTCTTTAAAACATAGTTTGTTTATAGCCGTAATTTAACTGATTGCCCTTTGAAAGCTGGTCAAACTTTAGTGAAAGAGAATACAATCATTTAGGAAACAGCACCTTTTAAAAATTTTACACTGTTTTTACAGATGTTTAAAGTACTTAACCAGAGCCGAAAATTTCATTTTATTTGTTATCTTTACTCCCTTTTTTGTGTGCTTTTTCTGGTTTTATTAGTGTCAGCTTGGAGTTTTCTACCAACCATGGGCGTTCCTGGTCCCTCCTCCACACTGAATGCTTACCTGAGATCTGTGCTGGCCCTCACCTCCCCCACAGCACTGTCTACTCCTCTGAAAACTACAGTGGGTGAGTATATTCTCTCTGAGATAGTGAAAAACTTGAATGCATGTTGCAGAATAAAAATCAATGAGTAATCCTGAAACTAGCGTTTTTGTCATAATAGGTAAGAAACCAGACCTAAAGTGTTCTTGTGAAAAAAAGATAATATCTTTGGTTAACTGGATGTCGTATTACAATTACAATTTGTAAGGCCACTCATTCTTTATGTACTTGGCTTATATTTTGGATTGCATGAACTTAAATTCTATATGGTGGTTCTGTGGTTATTGCCCAAAGATTTGCCAAACTACTTAGAGAGAAATGCAGCATAGAAAACTGGAAGAAAGCTAAGTTTTGAAATTGGACCTGGATTCCATTCTGTGTAAAGATATTTACTGTCTCTAACTTTCCACTTTTTTCCACATAATTAAGGATATAATATACCTCATTGGGGGCTATGATGAGAATTAAAGATGATTGTATAAAATACTTGCCACATTACACAATAAGCATTATGGGACTGGTAAAAACATTTGCAAGAATGGCAACATTAAGTTGGAAATTATTTTCTTTGTTATCCCCTCTTTAAATGTGTGTAGGGCAAGGGAGAGCAAAAAATAAAAACTAATTGATGCTAATTAGCACATCTCTGCAAAGATGCCTAGCATAAGATAATATCTAAGCTCTGAGTATTGATTTAAAAATTTCTAAAAAGAATATCTAAAAACTAAATATCACCCACTATTAAGAACAAATTGGCTAAGCATAGTGACTTAAACCTGTAATCCTAGGACTTTGGGAGGCCAAGATGGGGGGATTTCTTGAGGCCAGAAGTTTGAGACCAGTGTGGGCAAACATAGTGAGACCCTGTCTCTACAAAAATTAAAATTAAAAAATTAAAAATTAGCTAGATGTGGTAGTATGCTTCTGTAGTCCTACCTACTCAGGAGGCTGAGGCAGGAGCATAGCTTGAGCCCAGGATTTTAAGGCTGCAGTGAGCTACGATTGTGCCACTGCACTCCAGCCTGGACAACAGAACAAGACCCTGTCTCTAACAATAAATTAAAACTTAAAAACTTTTCAAAATAATATAAAATAGCAAATCCACTACTCTGGAATGCTGTGGATATGTTTACAAGCTGTGTATCTGTTTTAAAGATATAAACAAATTCCACAAGTGAATTTAAAGAGTCTACTGATAAACTTTAGTGCTTTTCCAAGCACACAGAAAGTAGAACATGAAAAGCATGTAAAATAGATTCAAAAGATATGAACATAGTTGTGAAGATGATTTTGTGCTAAATTTCTTGCAGGTGGAACCGAATAACAATTCCCCTTCCTAACGCAGCACTAACCCGGAACACCAGGATTCGCTGGAGACAAACGGGACCAATCCTTGGAAACATGTGGGCAATTGATAATGGTTAGTGTTTATACCTGCCATAATCACATACCATTGATGTAGAGTCTTCCTTTGCTTTTGTTCATCAGCACAGACTTAATCACATTTCTAAGTCATGGTCTTGCAATTCATTAAACACCCTTTTTTCCATTTCTCCTTGGCATTCTGTTAGAAGCCCAGGGATGTGCAATCAGAAAAAAAAAAAAAAAAGCCAGTGGAGTCAGCAGTATTAGATGCTACAATGTTTCAACATTCATAAACAAAAAATGCATAAAACCCTGAAACTGAAATTCACAGTTTATGACAAGGGATATCCTAACATTTTCTTTGAATATTGTATACAAAATTAACATAAATACTTATCATACTGCATGTATTAAAATAAGACCCATTCTTCTCTTAGTAACTACCACAACATCTGGAATGCTTTTCTTTTAGATGCAGACAACACACAGAAGGAAACATCATCTCTAAAATACTAGTGAAGCTTTTAGCTCCTTTTCAGAAAATAGTATAGAAAGAAAACTTTGATACATATATTTTTAAATCTTTTATCTTTCACGTTCAAGTGAATTGTTTTGGAAATTTGCATCATTTTTTTTTTTTTTTTTTTTTTTTTTGAGACGGAGTCTCGCTCTTGTTACCCAGGCTGGAGTGCAATGGCGCGATCTCAGCTCACCGCAACCTCCGCCTCCTGGGTTCAGGCAATTCTCCTGCCTCAGCCTCCTGAGTAGCTGGGATTACAGGCACGCGCCACCGTGCCCAGCTAATTTTTTTTTGTATTAGTAGAGACGGGGTTTCACAATGTTGACCAGGATGGTCTCGATCTCTTGACCTCGTGATCCACCCGCCTCGGCCTCCCAAAGTGCTGGGATTACAGGCTTGAGCCACCGCGCCCGGCCAATTTGCATCATTTTAAAGTTGATATCACTTATGACAATGACAAGATATTTTAAGCTCCCGGGTTGCATGTCTGTATATTTCTTATACTTGCTATTAAGTGCCAACTCTTTGGTTTTTCTCTTTCTTTCTTTTTTTTTTTTTTTTGTATTGAAGACACCTTTATTAATTATTTTTATTGGAATCAATTTCTTTTTTTTTTTTATTGCATTTTGGGTTTTGGGGTACATGTGAAAAACATGCAAAGTTGTTGCATAGGTGCATACGTGGCAGTGTGATTTGCTGCCTTCCTCCCCTTCACCTATATCTGGCATTTCTCCCCATGCTATCCCTCCCCAACTCCCCACCCCACTGCTGTCCCCCCCACTCCCCCCCAACAGACCCCTGTGTATAGTGCTCCCCTCCCTGTGTCCATGTTTTCTCCTTGTTCAACAGAGTGAGAACATGTGGTGTTTGATTTTCTGTTCTTGTGTCAGTTTGCTGAGAATGATGGTTTCCAGGTTCATCCACGTCCCTACAAAGGACGTGAACTCATCATTTTTAATGGCTGCATAATATTCTATGGTGTATATGTGCCACATTTTTCCTGTCCAGTCTATCATCGATGGGCATTTGGGTTGGTTCCAGGTCTTTGCTATTGTAAACTGTGCTGCAATGAACATTCGTGTGCATGTGTCCTTATAGTAGAACGATTTATAATCCTTTGGATATATGGCCAGTAATAGGATTGCTGGGTCAAATGGAATTTCTATTTCTAGGTCCTTGAGGAATCGCCACACTGTTTTCCACAATGGTTGAACTAGTTTACACTCCCACCAACAGTGTAAAAGTGTTCCTATTTCTCCACATCCTCTCCAGCATCTGTTGTCTCCAGATTTTTTAATGATCGCCATTCTAACTGGTGGGAGATGGTATCTCAATGTAGTTTTGATTTGCATTTCTCTAATGACCAGTGATGATGAGCATTTTTTCATATGCTTGTTGGCCTCATGTATGTCTTCTTTTGTAAAGTATCTGTTCATATCCTTCACCCATTTTTGAATGGGCTTGTTTGTTTTTTTCTTGTAAATCTGTTTTAGCTCGTTGTAAATTCTGGATATCAGCCCTTTGTCAGACGGGTAGGCTGCAAAAATTTTTTCCCATTCTGTTGGTTGCCGATTCACTCTAATGACTGTTTTTTTTTGCCGTGCAGAAGCTGTGGAGTTTGATTAGGTCCCATTTGTCTATTTTGGCTTTTGTTGCCAATGCTTTTGGTGTTTTGGTCATGAAGTCCTTGCCTACACCTATGTCGTGAATGGTTTTGCCTAGGTTTCCTTCTAGTGTTTTTATGGTGTTAGGTCTTATGTTTAAGTCTTCAATCCATCTGGAGTCAATTTTAGTGTAAGGTGTCAGGAAGGGGTCGAGTTTCTGCTTTCTGCATATGGCTAGCCAGTTTTCCCAACACCACTTATTGAACAGGGAATCCTTTCCCCATTGCTTGTTTTTATCAGGTTTGTCAAAGATTGGGTGTTTGTAGATATGTTGTGTCGCCTCTGACACTTCTGTTCTGTTCCATTGGTCTATATCTCTGTTTTGGTACCAGTACCATGCTGTTTTGATTACTGTAACCTTATAGTAGAGTCTGATGTCCGGTAGTGTGATGCCTCCTGCTTTGTTCTTTTTGCTTAGAATTGACTTGGCTATGCGGGCTCTCTTTTGGTTCTATATGAAGTTTAAGGTGGTTTTTTCCAGTTCTGTGAAGAAGGTCATTGGTAGCTTGATGGGGATAGTGTTGAATCTGTAAATTACTTTGGGCAGTATGGCCATTTTCACGATATTAATTCTTCCTAACCATGAACATGGAATGTTTCTCCATCTGTTTGTGTCCTCTCTTATTTCGTTGAGCAGTGGTTTGTAGTTCTCCTTGAAGAGGTCCTTTACGTTCCTTGTTAGTTGTATTCCTAGGTATTTTATTCTCTTTGTAGCAATTGTGAATGGCAGTTCGTTCTTATTTGGTTCTCTTTAAGTCTGTTATTGGTGTATAGGAATGCTTGTGATTTTTGCACATTCATTTTGTATCCTGAGCCTTTGCTGAAGTTGCTTATCAGTTTCAGGAGATTTTGGGCTGAGATGATAGGGTCTTCTAGATATACAATCATGTCGTCTGCAAATAGAGACAATTTGACTTCCTCCTTTCCTAATTGAATACCCTTTATTTCTTTTTCTTGTCTGATTGCTCTGGCTAGAACTTCCAATACTATATTGAATAGGAGTGGTGAGAGAGGGTATCCTTGTCTAGTGCCCGATTTCAATGGGAATGCTTCCAGTTTTTGCCCATTCAGTATGATATTGGCTGTTGGTTTGTCATAAATAGCTTTTATTATTTTGAGGTACTTTCCATCGATACCTAGTTTATTGAGAGTTTTTAGCATAAAGGGCTGTTGAATTTTGTCGAAGGCCTTCTCTGCATCAGTTGAGATAATCATGTGGTTTTTGTCTTTGGTTCTGTTTATGTGGTGAATTACATTTATAGACTTGCGTATATTGAACCAGCCTTGCATCCCCAGGATGAATCCTACTTGATCATGGTGGATAAGCTTTTTGATGTGCTGTTGCAGTCAGCTTGCCTGTATTTTATTGAAGATTTTTGCATCTATGTTCATCATGGATATTGGCCTGTAGTTTTCTTTTCTTGTTGAGTCTCTGCCAGGTTTTGGTATTAGGATGATGTTGGTCTCATAAAATGATTTGGGAAGGATTCCCTCTTTTTGGATTATTTGGAATAGTTTCAGTAGGAATGGTACCAGTTCCTCTTTGTATGTCTGGTAGAATTCGGCTGTGAACCCATCTGGACCTGGGCTTTTTTTGGATGGTAGGCTCTTAATTGCTGCCTCAACTTCAGACCTTGTTATTGGTCTATTCAGGGTTTCGACTTCTTCCTGGTTTAGGCTTGGGAGGAGGCAACTGTCCAGGAATTTATCCATTTCTTCCAGGTTTTCTAGTTTATGTGCATAGAGTTGTTTGTAATAATCTCTGATGATGGTTTGAATTTCTGTGGAATCTGTGGTGATATCCCCTTTATCATTTTTTATTGCATCTATTTGGTTATTCTCTCTTTTCTTTTTTATTAGTCTGGCTAGTGGTCTGTCTATTTTGTTGATCTTTTCAAAAAACCAGTTCCTGGATTTATTGATTTTTTGAAGGGTTTTTCATGTCTCTATCTCCTTCAATTCTGCTTTGATCTTAGTTATTTCTTGTCTTCTGCTAGGTTTTGAGTTTTTTTGATCTTGCTCCTCTAGCTCTTTCAATTTTGACGATAGGGTGTCAATTTTAGATCTCTCCTTTCTTCTCATGTGGGCACTTATTGCTATATATTTTCCTCTAGAGACTGCTTTAAATGTGTCCCAGAGATTCTGGTATGTGGTGTCTTTGTTCTCGTTGGTTTCGAAGAACATCTTTATTTCTGCCTTCATTTCAGTGTTTATCCAGTCAACATTCAGGAGAAAGTTGTTTAATTTCCATTCTCTTTCTTTCTTTATATTTATTTTTTTATTTTTATTTTTATAGATTCAGTGGGTACAAGTGTAGTTTTGTGTATGAATATATTGCATAGTGGTGAAGTCTGGACTTCTATTGTAGCTATCACCCAAATAGAGTACAAGATAATTCCTTATCCGTCACCCTCCTTCCACCATCCCAACTTTCTGAGTCTCCAGTGCCTATTATTCCACTGTCTATGTCCATTTATATACATTGTTTATTCCCACTTATAACCGAGAACATGTGGTCTTCAACTTTCTAAGTAATACCAGTTAGGATAATGGCCTCCAGTTCCAGCTATGTTACAGCAAAAGATATGATTTCTTTCTTTTCGATGGCTGAATAGTATTCCATGATGTACGTGTGTTTGTGTGTGTAACATATTTTTGAATCATCCATTAATGGACATTTGGGTGGATTCCATGACATTGCTATTATGAATAGTACTTCAATAAACATGCAAGTGCAGGTTTTTCTTTAATATATTGATTTCTTTTTCTTCGAGTAGATACTCAATAGTGAGCTTGCTGGATAGAATGGTAGTTCTAGTTTTCATTCTTGGGAAATCTGTACACTGTTTTCCAGAGGTTGCACTAATTTACATTCCCACCAAACTCTTATATAGTATATAAGAGTTTTCTTTTCCCCAACATCCTCACTAGTATCTGTTATTTTTTTTTACTTAATGATAGCCATTCTTTGGATTTGGTGTAATATGGTATCTCATTTTGGTTTTGATGTGCATTTCTCTGATGATTAGTGATGTTTAGCATTTGTATATGCCTGTTGGCCATTTGTGTGTCTTCTTTTGAAAAATATTTGCTCATATCACTTGCCAACCTTTTAATGGAATTATATATTTTTTTCTTGTCGAGGTGTTTGAGTTCATTGTTAATTCTGGGTATTAGTGTCTTCTAAAATACATAGTTAGCATATATTTTCTCCCATTCTGTAGGTTGTCTGTTCACTCTGTTGATTATTTCTTTTACTGTGCAGAAATTTTGTCTTTTGTTTTTGTTTTTGTTGTCTGTGCTTTTCAGGTATTAATCATTAATTCTTTGCCTAGGCCAGTGTTCAGAAGAGTTTTTCCTAGATTTTCTGTATTAGTCCATTCTCACATTGCTATAAAGAACTACCTGAGACTGTGTCATTTATAAAGAAAAGAGGTTTAATTGTCTCACAGTTACATGGGCTGTACAGAAAGCATGGCTAGGAGGTCTCCAGAAATTTACAATCATGGCAGAAGGCGAAGGGGAAGCAGGCACATCTTACATGGCCAGAGAAGGAGGAAGAAAGAGTTGTGTGTGTTGGGGGGGTTGTTATACACTTTTAAATGACAAAATCTTGTGAGAACTCACTATCAGAAGAACAGCAAGGGGGAAGTCCACCCTCATGATCCAGTCACCTCTCACCTGGCACTTTGTCCAATATTGGGGACTGCAATTCAACGTGAGATTTGGACAGGGACATAAATCCAAACCATATCCGTTTTCTTCTATGATTTTTATAGTTTCATATCTTACATTTAAGTATTTCATCTTGAGTTAATTTTTGTATATGGTAAGAGGTATGGGTCCAGTTTCATTCTTCTGAAAATGGCCATCAAATTTTCCCAGTACCATTTATTGAATATGGAGTTCTTTCCCTAGTGTATGTTTTTGTCGGATTGCTGAAGATCAGTTGGCTGTCTGTAGGTGGCATTATTTCTGGGTTCTCTTTTCTGTTTCATTGATTTATGTGTCTATTTTTATACCATCCATGCAGTTTTGATTACTATAGCTTTGTAGTATAATTTGAAGTGAGGTAATATGATGCCTCCAGCTTTGCTCTTTTTGCTTAGGATTGCTTTGGCTATTTAGACTCTCTTTTGGTTCCATATCAATTTTATGATTTTTTTTTAATTCTGTGAAAGGTGACATTGGTATTCTGATAGGATTTGCATTAAAGCTATAGCTTGCTTTGGGCAGTGTGATCATTTTAATGATATTGGTTCTTCTAATCCATGAGCATAGGCTGTTTCTCCATTTGTTTTTGTCTTACAGTTCTTTTTTCATCAGTGTTTCATAGTTTCTCTTGTAGAGATCATTTACCTCCTTGGTTTTTTGTTTGTAGCTATTGTAAATGGGATTGACATTTTGATTTTATCCTCCATTTATTATCGATATGTAGAAATGTTCCCAATTTTCGTACATTGATTTTATATCCTGAATCTTTACTGAAGTCATTTATCAAATCTAGGAGTCTTTGAGAGAAGTTTTTAGGGTTTTCTGGGTATAAGATCATATCATAAGCAAACAGAGAAAATTTGACTTTATATTTTCAAATTTGGGTGACTTTTACTTCTTTCTCTTGCCTGATTGCTCTAGACAGTACCTGCAGTATTATGTTGAATAGGAGTGGTGAAAGTGGGCACCCTAGTCATGTTCCAGTTCTTAGAGGGAATGCTTTGACCTTTTCCCCATTCCATGTGATGTTGGCTGTGGATTTGTCATATATGGCCTTTATTAATTTGAGATATGTTCCTTCTATGCCTAGTTTGTTGAGGGTTTTTATCATGAAAGGATGTTGAATTTTATCAAATGCTTTTCTGTATCTAAGATCATTTTATGCTTTTTTTGTTTTTAATTCTGTTTATGTGGCAAATCAAATTTATTGATTTGCAGTTGTTGAACCATCCTTGCATTCCTGGAATGAAACCCACATGATTATGTCATATTAACTTTTAGATGTGCTGTTGGATTCAGTTTGCTAATATTTTGTTACGAATTTTTGCATCTATGTTCATCAGGGATATTGGTCTGCTGTTTTCCTTTTCCGTTGTGTCCTTTCCTGGCTTTTGGTATCAGGTTTATACTGAATTCATAGAATGAGTTAGGAAGGATTTCTTCCTCCTCCTCGGTTTTTGGAACAGTTTTAGCAGGATTGGTACCAGTTCTTCTTTGTGCATCTTATAGAATTCAGCTGTGAATCAATCTTGTCCTGAGGGCTTTTATTTGTTGGGAGATTTTTTATTACTGATTTAATGTCACTGCTTTTTATTCATCTGTTCAGTATTTCTATTTCTTCCTGGTTCAATCTTGGGAGGAGGTATGTTTCCAGGAATTTGTCCATTTTCTCTTGGTTTTCTGGTTTGTGCACATAAGGATGTTTATAGTAATCACTGATTATCTTCTGTATTTCTGTGGTATCAGTAGTAATGTCTCCTTTTTCATTTTTTATTCTGCATATTTGAATATTCTCTCTTCTTTTCTTCTTTAGTCTAGCTGGTGATTGATCAACTTGGTTAATCATTTAAAAGAACAACTTCTCATTTGGTTGATTCTTTGAATTTTTTTTTTTTTTGGTCTCTATTTCATTTATTTCTGCTCTGATCCCCATTATTTATTTTCTTCTGATAGCTTTGGATTTGGCTCATTCTTGTTTTTATAGTTCCTTGGGGTGCAGTATTATGTTGTTAATTTCTGATCAATTATTTATGTAGGAATTTCAGGTTATAACCTTCCCTCTTAGCACTACTTTTGCTATATCTCAGAGGTTTTGTTATTTTATGTCTCTATTTTCACTAACTTCAACTTTTTTAAATTTCTGTGTTCATTTTGTCATTAACTCAAAGATCATTCGGGATCAGATTGTTTAATGTTTATATATTTGTGTAATTTAAGAGTTTCCCTTAGAGTTCATTTCTAGTTTTATTTTACTGTCATTTAAGAAGCTATGACATAATTTTGATTTTTTTTTTTTAAATTTTCTGAGACTTATGTTGTGGCCTAATGTATGGTCTGTCCTGGAGAATGTTTCATGCACTCCTGAAAAGAATGTATATTCTGTGGTTGTTTGGTAGAATGTCCTATAAATGTCTGCTAGGTTCATTTGTCCTAACGTCCAATTTAAGTCCAATGTTTATTTGTTGATTTTCTGTCTCAGTGATCTGTATAGTGCTGTCAGTGGCATGTTGAAGTATCCCACCATTAGTGTATATATTGCATCCTATCTGTTTTCTTAGGTCTAGCACTATTTGGTCTATGAATATATATGTTCTAGTGTTGGGTGTATATATTTTACAATTGCAATATCTTTTTGTTTAATTGATCTTTTTATCATTTTATAATAACTTTATTTGTCCTCTTTTTTGTTGTTGATTTAAAGTCTGTTTTATCTTACATAAGTATAGGTGCTTCTGCTCACTTTTGGATTCTGTTAGTTTGGAATATCTTTTTCCATCCTTTTATCTTTAGTCTATAAGTGTCTTTACCAGTTAGGTGGGGTTTTTTGTAAGCAGTGTATGGCTGGATTTTGTTTTTTAATCCATTCTGCCAATCTATATCTTTTAAGTGGAGCATTTAATCCATTTATGTTCATTGACATGTGAGTTTTTGTTCCTGTTATAATTTTTTTATCTTGTTGCTTTGCAGTCTCATTTATGTAATTGTTTTATAAGACTGTGAGTTTTATACTGTCATTTGTTTTTATGATGACTAGTATCTTTAATTTCTATGTTTAGAACTCCCTTAGCATTTCTTGTAGGATTTGTCTAGTGGTAATGAATTCCCTTAGCATTTTCTTGTCTGGGAAAGCCTATTTCTTCTTCATTTATGAAGCTTAATTCTAATAGAATACAAAATTCATGGTTAACAGGTTTTTCTTTAGAAATCTAAAAATAGGACTCCAGTCTCTTCTGGCTTATAAGAATTCTACTGAGAATTCCACTGTTAGTCTGATGGAATTTTCTTTACACATAATTAGACACTCTCATGCTAATCTTAAGATATTTTCCTCCATGCTGTCTCTAGATAGTCTGATGACTATATAACTTGGTGAAGTCCTTACAATGTATTTTTTTGGAGTTCTGTGAGCCTCTTGTATCTGGATGTCTAATCTTTGGCAAGACTTTAAGGATATTTTACTCAATTACTTCCTCAAATAGACTTTCCAGAGTTTTTGCTTTTCTTCTCCCTCATTAATACATTTGACTCATAGATTTGGGCATTTTACATAATCTTTTATTTCTCAAAGTCTTTGTTCATTTTTAAAATTCCTTGTTCTTTCTTTCTTTCTGACTGTATTTACTTGAAAAACCTGTATTCAAGCTCTGAGATGATTTCTTCTGCTTGGGCTAGTCTGTTGTTAAAGTTTTTGACTCTATTTTGTAATTCCTTCAAGGAATTTTTCATTTCTAAAAGTTTTGTTTGGTGTTTGGGTTTTTTTAAAAAAACATACCTATCTCTTTGGTAAATTTGTCGTTCATATCCTGAATTAATTTTCTGACTTTTTTTTGTATTGGCTTTTATCTTTTTCTCTTGAATCTCATTGAGATTCTTTAAAGTTAGTATTTTAAATTCTTTATGTGGTATTTCAAGAATTTCATTTTGATTAAGATCCATTTTAGAGAATTCTAGAGAATTAGTATGATATTTTTAACACTGTTTTTGCATGCTTCCAGAATCGTTCTGCTGGTTCCTTCTCATCTTATGAAGCTATCTCTTGTTTTTGTTTAATTTACTTTTGTTTAGATGGAATTTTTTTCTCTTGAGGATGTAACTGTAATGTATGCTGTGTAGGGTCATTTGGCCTTGGTTCTTGGATCATTCAGTGGCAAAGACCCTCTATGAGTCCATTGGTTTTATATACATATATATATATATATGTAATATATATAAGGAGATATCTCCTTAGTGTAGTGACTTTATCAAATGCTGATTGTAGTAGTGATGTACTGGGCATGAAGAGGCAATAATTTTCAGCCTACTCTTTTAAGTGTTTTTTGTAGTCAGGCATGGCACATACCTGTATTTCCATCTACTCAGGAAGCTGAAACAAGAGGATCACTTGATTTCAAGAGTTTGTGACTGCTGTGTGCTATGATTTCATCTATGAATAGCTGCTGTACTCCAGGAAAACATAGCAAGATCTCATCTCCCCAAAGACCATGGAAGCTGAGAGTTCAAAGAAGGAGGCTGACATATTCAATTTCTTAGGAAGACACATTTAATAAGGACTTACAAACTGAAGCTGTGGTTTGGGGCAGCCACAAGACAAGATGGTGAATCACTGCCTGATTGTTTGGTTTCTTATTTTAATTACAGGTAGATTAATAGATTTCCTATTTTCAGAGAGTGTGTAAGTTGACTGAAGGTTTATACTACAAGTAAGTAGAAAGGGAGAAAGAGAGGAGAAGGGACAAAAATGTCAATAGCTAAGCAAATTTAGCATAGCCACTGATTTGAGGTCAACATTACAAAATGGAAAAAAAAATTATGCCCTTGTTTAATATTGATTTTTCATGTTTTAATCAGCTTTTTGTTATTTTTGAATAATTTAGACATTGAGACACAACTAATTAAATTCTTGAAACTGGAGAAAAACTTTAGACAAGATAATTTGCTGATGAACCAGTATGAATTATTTCCTAATATGTATCCAAAAAACAGACCAAAAGGCCCACCCTCAAAGACCATAAGAGTTATATGGATATAAACAGTAAATTTGTGAAAACATCTAAAGATGAAGGTATTAAAATGCAGTTTCTTTATTGGTAGAATATTTTGCATAGCATTTTAAGTATTGCACTTGTTCATTAGCTCTAAGGAGTAGGCATTTGCCTCTAGATAGCAGAAAATGAGTGACATTTTCTTGCTGTCACACTTTTTAAGGGTTCTATAATGAACATTTATTACTTTGATAATCATAAAAGTGGCTTAGAAACCAATAATGAAAAAGTGTGTGAGAAAATTAAGAGTGCAATGGAGCACATGTAAGCCTATGAAAAAAATGTTTCAACTTCCTAAAGAAGGCTGTTACAACACAATTTTAGTTCAGAAAGGAATTACTACAACATTCTCTGAGTTCCCATCATTTGAGTGGAATCATGCTTTGAGTAGAATGGGAATGGGTACAGATGGAATGCACATTGTTAGCAAGGTATGTTGAATGCAAAACCTGGTGCAGAATCTCTGATTCTGTTATCATTCTATGCAAGGTTCTCCAAAAACAGGACCCACTCTTTGCATTCTTTACAAGGGAACAAGAGGACACATATTCACTCATTCCCAAGAGAAATGTGTCCTTACTTGCCAAAAAAAAAAAAAAAAAAAAATTCTGAAATCTCTCCCATTTCACTACATAATTCCAGAATTATGTCACAGAAAAAAAATAGAGAAAAACAGACCAATATTATAATTCTGTTAGGTATGCTCTTCCTTCATGGCAGAGTCAACTTCTGGTAGTGCGTAAAGAAACTAACTTGAAAATTACCCTGAAAATCTTAGCACAATGGGAAGTCCTAAAGCAAAGTATATTTCTTGTCATTTAAAAAATTTTTTCAACTTGACCATATTACTAATAATAGTGAAGAAAACTATTGTGTCCTTTCCTTTCCACACTCTTAGGAAAAAAAGAAGGCTGTTATGAGTCCTTATGACTTCATCATTACCAGGAAGGGATGACAATAAAATTCTTAATTGCAACTTTTTTCATTGACTTGGAATGTCTTAATTTATCCTTAAGTTTTTTATGATAGAGGCTTTTTGAACTATGACATGGGTACCCTATCTGTTAGAGCAAATCTTTCTGCAGCCATAAAATCAAGTGTGCAGGAAAAACAATTCATATGCTTTTCCAGGCTGAAGAAGAATGGAGCCAGCCCCTTTCATTTTCCTTGGTGCACAGTGGAGCACATCAAAGTAACAGGACAGGAGGGTGTCAAGGACCAGTGGACCTCAGTATGGTACTGATTATAACCATATAGTACTGGGCACCATGCTAAGCATAACATGTTTCTTTAATTCTTTCCTCCAAGGAATGTTATTATCTCACTTTAAAGAATAGGAACATTGAGATTTTGACAGGATAAATTATTTATCAGTTTCCTGAGTGAAGCCAGGATTTGAATTCAGGATTATCTGACACCTAAAACCAATACCTTTAACAACTTAAAATCCTTGAAAGGATTATCTGTATAAGTTGTAACAGTTTCAGCAGCTATGTAACTAAGCAGTTACCTGATCACACAGCACTCCATATGTTAGCCTGGATTCCTGCACACAACATACACACAAGGGGCCATATTTCATGAGTACTCCTTCACAAAATTGTACTGGTGGTGTTTTGGGTTTTTGTAATTATGTTCTCTTTTTCCTCCCACAGTTTATATTGGTCCATCATGTCTCAAATTCTGCTCTGGCAGAGGACAGTGCACTAGACATGGTTGCAAGTAAGCATCTTAAAATAACACTTACGCTTCTTTCTGATGTGTACTTTACATATTGAAGCCACAAGTCATTTGTTTTAATAATCTTTTTCAGGATTTGGGGTCTTTTTAAGAAAAAAAAATTGGATACTCCTAATAGAATGTAAGGGTAATTCAAATGTATTTTGTAAGTGAAAGTTAATTAATACATTTTGTATTAGGCTAAATTGCGAACATATTTAGCATTCCTCATGTGAATTTGTGAACAAATTTGAATTCTTCTCAGCTTTATGGCTGCCTTTCCTGACTATAGTTACATCCCTTCCCATAAACTTGTTAGGTGTTCATGAGTCACATTGTAAATCCTAGCATGCTTTGTAAATTATTATAAAAATCAGTAATAACCTATAGATCCAATGCTAAAGGAAACTGGACTGGGCCAAATTTAGCAGATTTGGTAAGCAAATTCATCATCTTTAAATATAACTTAAGAATCTTGTTTACTTTTGAAAATCATCTGAGTCTTTAATAAATTATAAAGTGTTTTACAAAACAATGCTATTGAAGTCTGAAATTATACATTAATAATGTAATATCTAATTACCACCAGTTAATTATTTTATGTTTATATCAAAAAATGGATATTCACATTTCTTATGTCATTCTTATATTAATATTTAATTATAAAATATTCTGGGAATTCCTGAAACCACAGGCAATCTGTTATAAAGATAAGTTTTCAACAACTGACCATCTAGTATATTTTTTCTTGTCTCTTCAACAAAAGGGGTAATTAATCAATTAGCTAATTAGTTAATGAACAGAGAACTCATAAAAGGGCTTTGAACCTGATCATTTTGAAATTGTAAGCTGGGCATGGTGGCTCATGCCTGTAATCCCGTCACTTTGGGAGGCTGAGATGGGTGGATCATTTGAGGTCAGGAGTTTGAGATCAGCCTGACCAACATGGTGAGTTCCCGTCTCTATTAAAACTACAAAAATTAGCTGGGCTTGGTGGTGTGCATCTGTAATCTCAGCTACTCAGATGGCTGAGTCAGGAGAAACCCTTGATCCCGGAAGGCAGAGGTTGCAGGAGCCAAGATGGTGCCACTGCACTCCAGCCTGGACAACAGAGTAAGACTCTGTCTCAAAAAAAAAAAAAGAAAAGAAAAAGAAAGAAAGGAAAAGAAAAAACAGGAATTGCATGTATGAGGCAAGCACTTGTTGACATTGAGATTAGTGTGGCTTTTTGACTTTCTAACTATATTTCAATGAATTTAACAAAGAGATCACTCTGCACGATGGAAATATTTTATAAAGTATGTGAAGAATTGAAAAGTTTCTATATATATTTCAAAACTGAATATGCATCCTTGTGTTTTCTAGGAAAACTACCAAATCCCACCCCAAAACACTCACTACTCATTAGATCTATGAAACATTGGCTGGTATTTTCCTCAAGTTGTTACGTGCATTCATTATCCGTAATCAGACCATCTTCTTAGTGCATTTCAAATAAAATTAACATGAGGCCAGATAGTATTCCAATTCTTGATGTTGTCCCAAAAAGTTTTGGAAAAAAAATTATCTAAAATGACAACTGTGGCTGGGCACAGTGGCTCACACCTGTAATCTCAGCACTTAGGAAACCCGAAGTGGGCAGATCACGAGGTCAAAAGATTGAGACCATCCTGGCCAACATGGTGAAACCCCATCTCCACTACTGGGCATAGTGGCATGTGCCTGTAGTCCCAGCACTCAGGAGGCTGAGGCAGAAGAAGAGCTGAACACGGGACACGGAGGTTGCAGTGAGCCGAGATCACACCACTGTCCTCCAGCCTGGTGACAGAGTGAGACTCTGTCTCAAAAAAATAAAATAACAACTGCTTTTATTTTTTTAAAAATAGAAGGTGGTATTTCTAAAAAGACCTATTATTACAGTAGTTATACTTCATGCTTCATTTTATGTGTATCATATTCCTCTTAGAATTAAGTGGTTTTATTAAGGCTACCATCTGTGCCACCCATGGTGGATACAAACGGAAATCTTTATGGTAGCTTTATGCTTTTGGACATTGTTCTTTCTTGACACCACATATTAATTCGAATAGTCATAGTCTTTTCCTCCTTCTGAGGTTTTACAGAATATTTTCACCAGTTGGAATTGTAGTATTTTTCCCTGTTTCTAACAATGTTTTATGTAATACTCACTGGCTTTGCTCACTTAAGGCTGGGCTAAAAGTTTGACTACTACCTCCTTTGCTAGCAATATGTGCCTTATTGAGTTTGAGCAAAATTGCACAGAAAAGAAATGTATATGTAATACTACTTATTTCCTTTAGGCAAATCATTGAATCTGGGACCTTTGCAACTTTGTATTTTTCTCTCTTCTTTACTGCCCACCCCTCCCCCCAATTTTACTGCTATTTGCTGTCAAGATTCTGCCCTCTAACGTTCCCTAACACTTTATTGCCTGTGTACAATCCCAGGCCTGGTTCTCTAAATGGACAGTCTACTAACCTCATAAGCCTAGCCCTGTTAGAGATGCAAATAAAGAGATTATATCCCAATTGAATAATCTTTGAATAAAAGTAGACTTTTAGGCCAGGGGAGGTAGCTCATGCCTGTAATCCCAGCACTTTGGGAGGCCGAGGTGGGCAGATCACTTGAGGTCAGGAGTTCAAAACCAACCCGGTCAACATGGTGAAACCCTGTCTCTACTTAAAAAAAAAAAAAATAGACTTTTAAAATAACTCAATGGGAAGTGACTCCAATGTGAGTCACCTCTAAATGATCACCACTTTCTCCCAGTCACCTCTCCTGAGAAGACACATTTAAGATACACAAAAATGTTAATTGCCCTGAAATGCACTCTGGCAATAGATAGTCTTGTTAAGGAAAACTAATTTCAATTCGTGGCTATGGTAAAGCACATTCAGTTTACTGACTTTAAAATGTGTTCAATGTAGCTGATTTAAAAAATTCGTTTTTGGAAACAACTTGGCTATTCGGCCTAAGTCCATTAGACAACATCTGAAAGAAGGGCTCATCCAGTAAATATTGGTTTTCCTTTCCTCCCCTTATTGATGCTACTTAACATACCAAGACAACCTTCAGACTTCATGCTATAGTAGTTCTTAGCATTTTAGGCTCCAAATTATTTAGTAATCTTATGAAACCTGTGGACCTTCTCCCCAGAAAATCCAATATACATAAAACTGGGCATTTGATTTCAGCATATTTTTACATTGCATGGACTCCCTGAAATGCCAGCATAGACCTGACTCTCAGTAGTACTGCCAAAGAAGTATCCTGAGCCGTGCCATAGTATCACTTCTTTGGTACACTTGCTTTGTAAAGGCTTGTTTCAGACTTCAACAAGCTTTGAATGCTCCCATGAGAATCCCTCACTCAAAAAGATACCAATTTTATTTTACAGTGGACAACATTATAAATGTAGTGAGAAGGAAATAGCACAGTAGAAACAAATAATTTAAAACTATTTCCTGATTAATAACCTCCTTAGAACATAATATGTTTGCATTGGTGATGAGGTTTTCTCACTGATCGAAGACTTGGGGCACTCCTGTATATTCTAGTCAGCTCATATAAATACAGCACATTCTCACATCAAAGCAAGCAGGTTGTTGAGGAGTGGGGATAGGTTTATTTTTCTTGAAGTGCCACTAATTTGGGAGAGTCCATTGAGAGGCAACACAGTTCTGCTAAGGACTTCTATCTAGATCAAGGGTGTACACATTCCCTTTATAATGCCAGTCTTCTAAGTTTGAGAAAGTTAAAGATAGATTCATTTTCCAATAGTTTCTAAATATTTAAAATAATTCCTATCACAAACATATTTTAACATTTGTTCTTAGAGAAAATGTTTATTCTGGGCATTTTATTAGAACTGCTTAATGTTGTTTCTTTCATAAATTTAATGAGTATTATTATGAATAAAATTATATACGTAAACCTTTTACAGATATTTTAAGTTGGAAATGTGTATGAACATAGGTGTATTTTAGATAAACTGCTGGTACTGGTTGAAGACGAGTGCTGAGTTACTGTTTTAATCATAAGCTTTTTATGGCAGGCTGTGCAAAGACTGTGTTTTTCTGGATTATTTACAGTTGATTAGCCCTTATCAAGTCTTCAGATTCAGTATTCTCCAAAGACTAATGAGCCTCATTTACCATTCAGTCAAATCCTAGCCTCTGGACTTCTTCCTCCCCAAAGTAGATTTGAGAATCTCTGAAACAGTCAACAGTTTAAGATTTCATTTCACCATATTTCTTTCAGGTGTGACCCTGGATTTTCTGGCCCAGCTTGTGAGATGGCATCCCAGACATTCCCAATGTTTATTTCTGAAAGCTTTGGCAGTTCCAGGCTCTCCTCTTACCATAACTTTTACTCTATCCGTGGTGCTGAAGTCAGCTTTGGTTGTGGTGTCTTGGCCAGCGGTAAGGCCCTGGTTTTCCACAAAGATGGGCGGCGTCAGCTAATTACATCCTTCCTTGACAGCTCACAGTCCAGGTGAGTGAAGGTAGGGTAGAGTATATACAGAAACCAGATACTAATGTTGAATTTAGTTGTATTGTCAATTTTTATTTTGTATATTTTTCCTGATAGACATCTCATTTTTAACCACGATTGAAAGACACTTACAGTTTATTGGGAGTTAATTTGCCCTAGTTTTTGGTAAATTAGGAGGCTCACCAATGACTTGGATATTAATGACTGGCTAGATTTTATTAAATATGAAATGTTAGCATCAAAACTGTGTTCTTAAGCCAAGAGCTAGTTAATTATTTATGTAGTTTTATTTATTTGACAGCTTGCAGAGGCTGATTAGATTTACTCTACAACTTCCCTTCCCCCAGTGCCTAATAAATAATGCAGTAAAGAAGTGATTGACATTTTAAGTGTATGTATACAAGTACATAGTACACAAAAGTGTATAAACATCCAGTTATATTTTTATGGATCTATGTGTATATAAAACATGTATATTGACATCTACATGAATATCTACACATATTCATACATCTCACAGTGAAATTACTTACCTTTTATAAAAGAAGGATGAGTAGAAATATGTAATTTGGGAGTAGTTCACTTAAATTTGTTTGAAATTCTTTAAAGACCAAAATGAACATTACAATTAAAAATGTTTATGCATACACTAATTATAGACAATTTGTGTCTAGGTTTCTACAGTTCACACTGAGACTGGGAAGCAAGTCTGTTCTGAGCACATGCAGAGCCCCTGACCAGCCTGGTGAAGGAGTTTTGTTGCATTATTCTTATGATAATGGGATAACTTGGAAACTCCTGGAACACTATTCATATCTCAGCTATCATGAGCCCAGGTATGTTGGAAAGCATTTGGAAAAATGGTTGTAGAGTGATATCTCCCTTCTGGGGAAATGATAATTCCAATGACATAAAATTCCAGATATTTTTCCATTGACAGATGGAGCAGACAAAGATTGATGTGTCTTGCTATGAAAAACTACTAAGCCATGTTTCTTCCCATCCGTTTGTCCCACTGGCTTCTGATCATTTGGAGGAATTTATGTCATATTTTTAAATACACATCTAAGAAAAATATTTTAATGCTTATAACAGAGAAAAGTAGTCCAGCACCGTGGCTCACCCCTGTAATCCCAGCACTTGGGGAAGCTGAGGTGGGCAGATCATGAGTCAAGAGATCAAGACCATCCTGGACAACATGGTGAAACCGTCTCTACTAAAAATACAAAAATTAGCTGGGCATGGTGACACACACCTGTAGTCCCAGCTACTTGGGAGACTGAGGCCAGAGAATCACTTGAACGCAGAAGGCGGCAGTTGCGGTGAGCCGAGATCGCACCTCTGCACTCCAGCCTGGGTAACAAAGCAAGACTTCATCTAAAAAAAATAAAATAAAAAAATGAAAAGATTTACGTGTACCATAAAAAAGATTTTACATGTACAAAGAATTTTTTTTTTTTTTTTTGGAGACAGAGTCTTGCTCTGTCGCCGGGCTGGAGTTCAGTGCTGTGATCTCGGCTCACTGCAACCTCCACCTCCCGGGTTCAAGCGGTTATCCTGCCTCAACCTCTTGAGTAGCTGGAATTACAGGCCCCTGCCATCATGCCCGGCTAATTTTTGTAAAGATGGGGTTTCACCATGTTGGCCAGTCTGGTCTTGAACTCCTGATTTCAGGTGATTCGCCCACCTTGGCCTCCCAAAGTTCTAGGATTCCAGGCATGAGCCACCACGCCTGGCCTACAAAGAAATTTTTAGCATGTATAGTGTCTCTGGCAAAAATGGGGTGTTAGGGTTTATTTAAAGCCCTTTCTTCAAGCCATTTCTATTTTTCTTTAGTATATAGATTTCATCACGTATAGTATCAGTTGTCAGATTTAAGTCTTACTTGAAACTGAACTACCTTTCAATGTTGGCAGAATAGTAACAGCATTAGTGGCATAATTTCAGGTGTGTCTGAAAGATCCTTTCCTCTCTTAAACACTTATTGAGCTAGTCACTGAAATTCCTTTAAAAATATCAAGGGAAGAGGAGGATGGGGAAATCTCAGAATTAAGGTTTAAAGTTAAAATTCTAACAGAGTAGTTAATACTGTGGCTTACATTCACAGTCACATATAAATGGACTAACATTCCATTTCACTTCCTGGAAGTATATTTTAATCATGAGGAGATGAGAAAGAGGGAGGGCTTTGGGCCCAGAAGTTTGCATTAGCACCTTGGAAAAAAGACAGGGTTCAGGAAGGTGGGAGAGACGGGGCTGAGGATATATTTTATGTATTTTACAGTTTTGCCTAGAACTGCCCCTATATTTATTTGCAAATAGATGAGAACTTTTATTTTCATAGCAAATGAAGTAGAATGTAACAGATAATAATTCACATCTATTATAACTTATAAATGTTATACATTACAAAATTTGAAGAATGCACCAGCTGTGTTGGGTGTTTTCCCTGTACAGGTAAAAATCTAATGCTAAACTCAACTTTCTTACTCAGTAGAGACACCTGAATCCTAAAGAAACCTTTCATAGACTCTTCATAGTAACCATTAAATGAAAATTAAACAGAAGTCAAGGTAATAATGATGAAAGCATGAAGAAAATATCACCATCCTAAGTTAAGTTGGCCTAAAGCACAATTTTTTCTAACAAAGATGGACAGCTGCAAAATTCAGTAATCAATCTATATCATGAAATTTAATTAATCTTTGTTGATATGAAAAATAATTACACATTTAATGTGCTATTGCAAAGGCGCATTTAATCTTGCCTGCCATTTGACAGCAACATTTTTCTTCTAGAAATCAAGGTGGCTTTTCAGTATTAGATATGTGCATGGCTTGAAAGATTAAGATCAAAGTGGAGATTTTTTTAAAAGGGGAACGTGGTAATAATAGCAAAAATGCCTTCATTTTCTATATATACACCACTGTCTGTGAGACTCTTCCTCCCACCCCCTCTCTCTTACAAATATTAATAAAAGGTGACATGGCAGAAAGGGAATTTAATATATTCTAGATACCAAATTATATTTTTTAGATAACTAATACAAGCCATGTAAATTCTTCATAAGATAGTTAAATATATCTCGATGCCTTTAGCCATTTGCTATATTTCCTTCAGTATAAATTGCTGCCTGTAATTGCTATGAATTCCATATTGTTTCTTTATGCTATGGTTGTTCAAAAATCAAGTGTGATCCATTAATTAGACATGCTACTTGGCTATTACTCCCTAACTATTTTAAATAATTTGCTTGCCTATGACTCACTCAGTAAATAAAAGAACTGTATCTGCTTGTTATTAATAAAATTTAAGGTCTGATGATATATCTAAGTTAGTCTTTTAATTCAAACTGACTAGAATGTCTTGTGAACTAACTGGTATTTTTATCAATGTAAAATTATGTATCACTGGTGAGACTAAAATTATTCTAGCTTTTCTCTTAATTATAGGGCTTGTTTTTAGCCTACAATTACCGTGAAGTCTAATCTTAGTTTATTTTTATGTCTTATTTATTTGATCTCCTTTTTGTTTCTATCATGTCACCCAATTCCATAGTATATATCATTGTAAACATTTTTTAAACAATTTGATCTTTATATTTGATCCTCTTTGTTTCTTTATGTCAACAATTCCATAGTACATATTACTATAAAACATTTGAAAAAGAAATCTATGAGCTTAGGACCTACACAGAAGAGGAAGATTGAGGCAGAAAATTGACTTAAGTCAAGTCTCTGCATTCTCTTCTAGGAATATTCTGATCAGACAGTTCCACAGCTATTCCAACCAGCCACTATAATTTGCAAAGAGTGGTGAAATCAGCAGGAACTCCCACTACACCGTAAGATATGATGTAAAAGTTCAGAACAAGATTCTAGAGCCAAGTTCCCCAGGTCCAAATCCTGCCATTAGTACTTATAGTCTGCTTAACCTTAAAGAGATTATTTAACCTCCTTGTACATCTGTACTCATATCTCTATCAGGTGTATACTGATAATATGTACCTTATGCAGCAAAAATTCGTTGAGTGTTTGCTTATGTGCCAGATACTGCTGTAGGTACTAAGGCATAATAGCGAAAAACAGACAAAAATTTTCTAGCCTTTGCCATTAGAATAGCATTATTCTGGCCGGGTGCAGTGGCTTACACCTGTAATCCCAGTACTTTGGGAGGCCAAGGCGGGCGGATCATGAGGTCAGGAGATCAAGACAATCCTGGCCAACAGGGTGAAACCCCATCTCTATTAAAATAAAAAAAATTAGCCGGGTATGGTGGCACATGCCTGTAGTTCCAGCTACACAGGATGCTGAGGCAGGGGAATCACTTGAACCCAGGGAGGTGGAGGTTGCAGTGAGCCAAGATTCACCACTGCACTCCAGCCTGGTGACAGAGCAAGAATCCATCGCAAAGAAAAAAAAAAAAAGCATTATCCTGATTTCACAGATGAAGCTGCTGAGACACATAGAAATCAAGTGCTTTATCTACAGTTGCAAAATCACTAACCATTAGGTGTCATAGTAGGAACTCTGACCCAAGAGTCTAATTACAGACCCACAGTCTTAACACCTCTGCCATGAAAATATTGGTCACTTCAGTCACTGCTATCATATTCACATACACTATTTTCCTTAAAAGTTGCCTGGGAAATTCTAGTTTTCAGTTGTTACATTAAAAAATAATATTTATTTTCATCAGAGAGAATATTAACTGCTTTTATAATTATTAATATGAAGAAAAATACTTTTCGAATAATATAATGTTAAAAAAAATTAAATTCTTAAATCAATGACTGGTATTTTCATCATTAAACCAGTTTAAATATAGTATAATTGGTTTCTATATATTATGCATTTTTATAAATATGTGCATTTATTTAATAAACAGGTTAGGAAAAGTAAAATGAAAATTAGTAAAATACTTAACAAAACCTGACTCTTCTTATGAATTTACACTGGTGAAAAATTTTACAGATTACAGAAAGTATTTAAAACTCACCAATGTATTATAGCTATATATTTTTAGTTTAAGAAGTTTTATTAAAGTTTATTAAAGTTTTATATCTGTATTTGCATATGAATATTCCTTTATTTAAAAAATGTTTTCTAATATTGCAACAAGTTCTACCAATTCTTTACTGTTTGTATAATCAATGGTGATAGTCGTGTTTAGTCTACCCCATATATCCATGTACAAATTATTTAAAGGGAAACTAGATAATTATTTTTAAAATAACTTTCAATATGTAAAATAGCACATTCCCAAAAGGTGGTTTAGCATGTTTCTTCATTCAATAAAAATATGAAAGCCAATCCAATTTCTCAGTAAATTCAGCTTTAGACATTAAAGTTTTAAAATAATTTTATTTCTAAGTTATTCAGCTAGTCACTTGGATGAGGAAGTTTTTCTTTGCTCATTAATTAAAAAAAAAAAACTCAGCCCTTTCAGTGTGCCTTTACTTCAAGCACCTTTCCTGGTGTTTAATCGTACCTTGATGGTGACAAATGTTCCATTTGCCATTTGCTTCACATCTCACCTATGTATGGATGCAAGCAGCATGGTACTGTGATTTATGGAGCTTTCAAATAGATGTCACTGCAGTGGCAATTAATATATGGTTCCTGCTGCTGTGTACAATAATTGCTCCTGGAAATTAGATATTATTCTTAATTTTCTTCTCCATTTGTCAGATACAGGTTTACTGTCAGAGCTGCCATGATACAGCAAATGACCTCACACACTATGCTAAACTCATGGGAATAAGGAAGTATTCTGTTTCCAAAGAGCCAAAACTGTAATATGTGTAACAAGCTGCCCAAGATCCTTTACCATTCTATGTTGAATACTCTCACTTGGACTACCATGTTTATTGAGAGCTTTTTCAAAAGCAGATGAGTGAAGGCAAAGTTACATTTTGGAATGTGTTTGGAAGACTTTGTTGGAAACAGACAGGAAACTGGACATCTCAGAAAAAACAATGTTTATAATCATGGGAGAACTATTTTTTTAATACTATACTTCAGGGAAAAATCTATCCCACTGTATACATTTGCGTTTTAAGATACCAAAATAATCTAAATTTTGACTTCATTTTTTTTTTCTCTAGAATAATCTCTGTAGAACTACCAGATGATGCAAGGCAGTTTGGAATTCAGTTCAGATGGTGGCAACCATATCATTCTTCCCAGGGAGAAGATGTGTGGGCTATTGATGAGATTATCATGACATCTGTGCTTTTCAACAGCATTAGTCTTGACTTTACCAATCTTGTTGAGGTTACTCAGTCTCTGGGATTCTACCTTGGGAATGTTCAGCCATACTGCGGCCATGACTGGACCCTTTGGTAAGGATTTCATCATTGTTGTTGTTGTTGTTGTTATATTTTGCACTAGGAATTGGAACATGAGGATGATCTTTCAGTCTATTCAGCACTTAGTCATTTGTTGACAAGTATTTACTAAACAGTAAATATTTACAAGTATGTCTACATAAGCTTACTTGTATGTCTACAGGTAAGATGTCTTGAGAGAGAGAACTGAAAACAAAATACTGATCGATTTAAATAAATACAAAATTTTACCATATTTATTAAACTCAAATTTTTACTTCCCACAGTTACATATGAAAAAAAAAAAAAACCTCTTCGAAAAGTGTTAGTAATTAAAGTGACTACCATATTCTACATAGGACTACCTCTTCAGAGGCCCATGGCATTCATAATGAAACAGGACATCCCTCTAGTGACTATTCTAATAAAATTTCTCATGAGTAGTTCTGTTTTCTTGCTGTCTTATATAAGGCCCTAGAAGTTTTTTCTAGCCATGATTGGTTAACTGGCATCTCCTTTTTAATCCATGTTATCAAGCAGTATTGGACCAGTAACTTAATGACAGTGGAGTATCAAAATTCTGGGATAGCCTAATTAAGGTACTCTTCATTTTTAGATTCTTCCTCCTGTGGTAATATGCAAATTTAATTATACCACAAACAGCAAATAATTTAAAGGTGATTAGTACTTCATGAACATCAGCAGGATGGTACAACAGTGTTAACTAGGGTCAGGAGCTGGCTAATTTACATAGGGAACTCCCAAGAGGCTTCTCGGAGGAGGCTACCTTTGTGTAGTTCACATGGTAGATATAACACATTCCACTGATTGGAAAGTGGGAGAACATGGACACTCCAGCCACATGAAGATCTGGAGGAAGAGAAATCCAACTACAGGAAACTTTGCCATGCACACAGTTCCCCCAGGCGAGAGTGACCATGGCATGTTCAAGGACCATGAGGGAGGCCAGTTGTTCTGGAGACCAGGTAGTGAGGTAGTGAGTGTCAAGGAAACCAAGAGATGTGCGGAGGCCAGAGCTTTTAGGGTCTTCTAGGCCCAGAGATCCTAGATTTAAAAACTCAGGTCTGCATGATTCTAAAACCCACACAACCTTCACCACCATGTGTACTGCCTCTCTCCAGGTTCATTTAGGACTGGAAATATGATTGAAGAATAATTTTCTAAGAGACTTTTATTTTGTATTGAGTCATGGTCAGACCAATTTAATTCCTTCAGATGAATCTCACTGAAAGCCATTCACCACTGTTGCCTCCAGAGAGCATATCATAATGACCCATCAGTGACCATATCATAATTAGAGGTAAATTTTACACACTACTGCACAGAAAATTACCTTTGATGGGACTTGTACATGTATAGTCACATCTCACACACAGCAGGCTAAAATTCTAGCATCAAAATGACAGCTAATGGAATGGAATGGAAGTACAGCTGGTCACTTTGCTGCAAGCATTGTCAAACTGGATAGAATGAAATTTCTAAATTTCTATAAGACAAAGAAGGAAAGGTCATATTGCACATTTTCTTTCTTTTCTTTTCTTTTTTTTAGACAGAGTTTCACTCTTGTCACTTAGGTTAGAGTGCAATGGCATGATCTCAGCTCACTGCAACTTCCACCTCCCAGGCTCAAGCGACACATTTTCTATTTGATAGCCTCAGATGCTTCTTTTTACAGATGTTCTTTCTTAGTCTTGGAGACTTAAAAAAAAAAAAAAAGGAGTAAAGCAAATAAGAAGGTGTAAAGATGTAGAACAAAATGAGATTTCTTAGAATTTTATGCTTCTGAAAATTTAAATTGACTTGAATTGACAGTAATTCAAACTGGGCATGTACCATAAACTACATCCCTCAAGTTTGTATAGAAGAGTTTTTTCCTAACACTTTTAATACTTATAGAGTATTACAACAAAGAGTCATATCATGAATGCAAGTCCTGTATCATGTTTATTTTCACAAATAGTTAACATCTGCTCAGATAAATGCAAAAGTTGCTGAGCATTTTAATTTAACACTTGGGTTGAATGCATGATAACAGCAGTTTAATTTCTGTGCTTTGATCAAATCCCTAAGAACAATATCTTTTCACAGAAATCTGATGAATATTCTTAACACACCACTGCTTTAATTGGTGGAGATACATTTACTTTGTGAAAGTACAATCACAGTAATTATAGAAAAACCATAAGAAAGTATAAATAATTGTACAATCCCCATGGGCACCTTGAGCAGCACCATAGGAGTTTTATTAACAACCACATGTGAGCAATCGATTTGACTTTCTGATCTCTGTGAAACGAAAAGGAGTTGTCTTGGTTATGAAACAATAGAGAGTATACTCTGGCGGTGGTAATGAGACTAGAGAAACACATTAACCACTTTAATAAGGACATGAAAAATGCTTGCTTCTCATTAAAATGAAACAACATGGAAGATCTCAAACTGTTCCTATTTTCTTAGCCAGTGAGTCAGAATAAAACCCCTTTTAATGATGTTGTTTTCTCTCTGCCACTGTTGAGGGATATGTTGTCCAAGATTTAATGTGAATTCACCTTGGGGATGTTTTTGGGAAACACTCGTTACAGTATTAAAATTTAAGTGATGATATTGACCAACTATTTATTATAATCTCATAGTCCTAAAACAAGCTGTCATTTTTTAAATGTAAAACCTTTGGAGCATATTGTCTTATTAAGTAAAAATTATCTAAACATATTTAAGTATGTGGTCTCTGCTCTTCAGTGACCTTGTTTCTCTCAAGGGAAATTTTGAAATATATACGTGGTCTTACAAATTGCTGGTGTTAAATTAATTATTGTTGGTTTTTCTCGGCTGTGAGTTCATTTGGTTCTCATTTTCTAACTCATGACTTTCTGTGAGCGTAGATCGTCATTACTAAGAGTGTTCTTCAGGGAAAATTGGACAATTGCTTTTTCATTAGAAGAACTACAGTCAATATGCTATAAATCACTTTCCAGCATGTCATCCTATAGTACTTTTTTCCAGTGGGCAAACTAATTGCTTTTAATTCTTTGAATGCTTTCTTCCATACATAGTATCTGAACTCAAAACTTCTGTCTGCTTTAGATTCCAAAAATATTTTTAAAACCTCTTACATATATTTTAAGATCACTAAGGAAATAATTCTATTTAAAGTTAATTAAAGATTGCATCTAATACTATTAATGATAATACCAAGGGAACATTAACATTCCTCTAGCCCATCTAATAAACCAGGTAGGAAGGACATTGCTGTCTTCTTTTATAGAGAGTTTTGGTTGTAAAATGTGTACAGTTGAGGCCAGGCACGGTGGCTTGTGCCTGTAATCCCAGCACTTTTTGAGGGCAAGATGGGCAGATCACTTGAGGCTAGGAATTCAAAGACAAGCCTGGCCAACATGGTGAAACCCCATGTCTACTAAAACTACAAAAATTAGCTGGGCGTGGTGGCACATGCCTGTACTCCTAGCTATTTGGGAGGTTGAGGCACAAGAATCGCTTGAACCCAGGAGGCAGAGGTTGAAGTGAGCCAAGATCATGGCATTGCACTCCAACGTGGGCGACAGAGCAAGACTCTGTCTCTAAATAAATAAATAAGTGTACAATTGGGATAGAATGGTTGTTGTAGCTTTTAGAATTGGCAGTTGTTTTTAGGAAATGTGGTGTGGTAGAAACATAGGCTTTGAGGTCATAGGCCTGACTTCAGATTCTCACACTGCCACTTAGAAGCTTGTAAAATTAAAGCCAGATAATTTTAACTAATGAGGAATTTTGCGAAGTATATATTTTGATGTAGCTGCTTTAAGAAGTTCGCATCAAAGTAACTTTATTAAAAGAGGAAATAACTGAGTTTCGTTAGTAATGTACGAAGACATCCCTGACTTCTAGCTCCACCCAGAACTTCCACCCTTTTATCCCATCTTTGTCTTTCATCCCATTCATGAGCTAGTGCCATCCCTAACCCTTACTCCCACTCTCACCACTGCCTTATATCTGAGCCTCACTCCATTGCCAGCCCCTAATAATGAACTATCAATTGGACATACAGTGAGAACACTAGTCTTGCACAGTCTTTTGTGATTTCTAGAAGGTGACATGTTTTAATGACTTCTTTTTAAAATCACCAAACCTGTTCCCATAGCAAAATAATAACATAAAAAGGCCACATATTCAAGGAAATTTGTTTAGCCTCTTTGAACCTGAGTTTTTCTTTTTTTCTTTGCACCTTATTTTATTTTTTTATTATTTTTTTCTGTATTTCTTCTAAAAAAAAAAAAAAAAAGACTAGATACATCTGAGCCTGAGGTTTTCGTCTATAGAACGGGAGCAATGATACTTACTCCTAAAATTGTCATAAAGATTAAATGAGATCATAGATAGCAAACACCTACCATGAGCCTACCATTTCCATTCCCTTCACTGTCTTGTTGAAAGGAAGAAAACTGGTATATCTAAGGTCCACATAATGATCATCTTTTTTGAATTTTAGAGACTACCAAATATTATTTTGCCTGAGTAATACAAAAGAGCATTCTCTGAAATTTAAAGAGATCAAAATAGAAATGGTAAATAAGAGTTTTATTGTATAAACTAGATTTGGTTGAGGGAAAAGGTTGGAGGGTTATGCAACAGAAAGCTCATAGTGGGTACACTTATTTTTGCCAGTACTTTCCTATCTCGATGGCAGTCATCATCGCTACATAGATGGATTGCATTCTAGCAACACAGAATATGTTATCATAGAAAGTATTTTGTGAATGATGAGTGATTAGGTTACTAGGAAATCCCAGACCTGAAGGATCCTAAAAGTCTGTTTATCTCATATTGTAACTTAAACACAGTTCATTTGCAATAAAAAGCTATAAAAAGTACTATGACTCTACTAATAATTAAAGCAAAAATTAAGATAAGAAAAGCTATAGTTTTTGCTTATCATTAATGGTGCTTGAGGAACAGCAGATATCACTAAAAGATTTAAAGAGAGATGAGACCTGTAGAAATGTTAAGAGGGCCTTTCATGGGCACTAAAGATAGAAGGTACTTGTTCTTTATGTCTAATTTTATTTTTTTAATTAAAGCTTTTTTTTTAACACAAGTAAATCACTAATACTAGTCATCTGTTGGTCATTTTTTAGAAAGAAAAATTTCCTAAAGTGGTGAAAGTACAAAGGAAGTAAAAAAAGCAACATGAAAAAAGTGAAATTGGCTGTGAATTACAAAAGGCATGAGGAGGCTAGCCACGGTGGCTCACGCCTGTAATCCCAACGCTTTGGGAGACTGAAGTGGGTGGATCACCTGAGGTCAGGAGTTCAAGACCAGCCTGGCCAACCTAGTGAAACCAAATCTCTACTAAAAATACGAAAAATTAGCCGGGCATGGAGGCAGATGCCTGTAATCCCAGCTACTTGGGAGGCTGAGGCAGGAGAGTCACTTGAACCCAGGATGTGGAGGTTGCAGTGAGCCGAGAATTGTCCCATTGCACTACAGCCTGGGCAAAAAGAGCAAAACTCCATCCGAAAAAAAAAAAAAAGGAGGCATGAGGGAAAAAGGGTGACATTAGTGGTATGTGATGTTGTGGTAGGAGGATCTTTGAAGCCTGATTTTGCACACCAGCTCCAGGTGGCATGGTTAGCCCAAGAGAGTAGGAAGATAGAGGTCTAAAATGAAGAGAACAGTTGCAGTGTGGGTGGCCCAAGTCAAAGGGAATTGAGGAATGCTACACGTTCAAAACATTTTAAAAGTATGTGTTCATATTTCATGGAGTATTTATGAGCATGAACAAGAAAAAAAATATTTGTTTATATATTTTATGAGAAGCAGGAGTCACCCAGGCAAGAATCCCAGATTGAAAAGGATCCTAAAAGCCTGTTTATCTCATAAGTTAAATATAGTTCATTTTGCATAAGAGCTAGAAAGCAGTACCGGGGCTTATTAACAATGAAAGAAAACCAGTAATTTATTGTTGCATTATCATATAATAATATGACAGATCTGAATGATAGGTGAAATTTTAAGTTATAGGAGAGGGACTATTTGTTCGGTTACGTGTAGGTTATAAAGACCATCAGGAATCCACAATAATAGGTAGTAATGGGTAACTCAAAGAGTTTTCCAAAATGACCTGGAGAACAACCATCAGAACTTATGTTGTACAAAGTAAACCTGCCTCTGTAGGGACATTCAGGCCCACAGGCAGATCTGCACACAATTAGCAAGCATTGTACCACACATTTTAAAATGAGATCTACTGCTCCTTCTGCTGCCTTTTGGTTAATTTATTGAAATAGGAATATGTGTTTAAAGAGGTTTGAATCAGAGTCTACTACCTGCAGATCTCTATTCCTTTAGACCAATCTTGGGAAACTAGTCAGTGTTTTCCTGATACTAATGTAAGCATTGTGTTGTTGGGAAACGTGGGCATAGGAGGAGTCAGATTAGTGCCTAAATGGAATATTAGATAGCTCTATTCCTCAGTTTACAAGGAAAAAGTTACTGACAATCTCTATAAAATGAATCAATCTATAGAATAACAGCCAAGTAAGTTTTGTTAGGATTTTCCTTCACGAAACATCGACCTGTAGCTTATATAGAAATTCTGTCTGTTTAAATAGTTTATTAGCATGCTTAGAGTATTCTTGGGATTGTTTCTTTAAAAGACTATTAAAAAGAGCAGTAAATCAACTAAAATTGTGCAGCTGAAGGAAGTCAGCCTGGGTGAGATGGCTCCCAGGAGCCACCTGAGTATCCATTTCACAGTAAATGATTGTCTAGGAAGCTTAGCAGGTAGATAAGGTAGATACATTGAGTGACAAATGGAAACGTCACTTCCTATTATTCTCAGCAGCTTTGAAGTATTCTCAGTACTGAAGACTTTTGATGCCTCTATAAAATTGCTAATATAATTGAATAGATGTATAAGTGACTTTCTAAACTAGAGCCTATTTATTTGGCTTTTTCTCCATGAGGATTTCATTACCTGAAGTTGTTCATTTATTGATAGACTAATTTATACATTCAGCTATTTATTGATTGATTTACAGGCACTGTTTGTACTAAAAGTGTAGCAACTGGTGTTGGAGACAAAGATAGAAAGGCCCTTTGCTTGTGGAGCTCGCATTCTGGAGGGAAATAACAAGTACACGAATTCATAATAATATTCCAGACAGTGAAAAGTGCTGTTAGGGTAACAGAAATGGGGTTTTATGTGGCAGAGTGGAGAGTGGTGCTATTTTAGGTAAGAGAGTTAGGGAAGCCCTTTTGGGAGGCATTAGAGTCCAGAATGATGAAAGAGACAACTGTGTAAAAGTATGGAAAGAGAGCTTCGCAGGCAGAGGGAGCAGCAAGGGCAGAGGCCCTGAGGCAGCCAAGAAACTAGATCACATAGCTTCATAGAGCAATATAAGGATTCTGGATTTTACTCTAGTGTTACAGGAATCTGGCAAATAATTTGGAGTGGGGAGTGATATAGTCTTCCTTATGTTTAAACAATAATTGCGGTTGCATTGTGGAGAATAGGGGTAGAGGATAATAGAAGAAGCTCAGGTAGGAGGCTACTAGTGTCATCTGCATGTGTTTGGGATAGGATGGTGACAGTGGATGAATGAACTACTCCAAGATATATATTAGAGGATGCGGTAATCATCAGGACCTGCCTAAGGGATGGATTTAATGGCCGTTTTCTAACACTTATGCCGTGTTGATGTCCATGGGCTTAATTTTTAAGTCATGTATTTCTCCAAAGTTAGAGTCCTCTAAAAATCTTCCTTTGGACTAAATAGCTGAGTGAGGTCTCAGAAGTAAGGAGAGAGACCACTAAACAAATCAACAGCAAGAAAAGTCTACATTTGATGGTTTAGATCTCTGGTTCTTTCTGGTTTATTGAAACAGAAATTTAGCATTCTGAGACAATTATTTTTATTTTTATTTTCTTGAGACAGAGTCTCACTCTGTTGCCCAGGTTGGAGTACACTGGTGCAGTCTCAGCTCACTACAACCTCTGCCTCCCAGGTTCAAGTGATTCTCATGCCTCAGCCACCTGAGTAGCTGAAATTACAGGTGCCTGCCACCACATACGGCTAATTTTTGTATTTTTAGTAGAGACAGGATTTCACCATGTTGCTCAAGGTGGTCTCAAACTCCTGGCCTCAAGTGATCCACCTGTCTCTGAAAGTGCTCAAATTACAGGCATGAGCCACCACACCCAGCCTAGTCTGAGACAGTTATTTTCTATGGACAGTGGTTCATAAAATTTCCTTGATAGGCCCTGGGTGAGCCATGTGGGTTGGCCTGTGTAGCCTCCTCCCCTGCCTTGCTGCCTTTCACTCAGTCTACTCCAGTCACATTGCTCTTCCTTCTTTCTACACCAACAAGCCAAGCTCCTTCCTCTCCCAGTACCTTTGCACGAGCTGTGCCTTTGCCTAGAAAGCTCTTCCCTCCTTTTGGGTACAGGGCTTGCAGCCTCCAAGCTTTCCAGGAGACTGGGAAAAGTCCAAGGACTGCAAAAATGTATGTTGTCTCAAAAATATGACAAGAAACTCACCAAAATAAAACGAATACATTTTAATTAAATGTCTGCAAAATAAAACTTTAGGCTAACTTTATTAATTGCTAAATTTCATATTCATAAAATTTCAAAATGGAAATCATTTTTAAAAATTTTAAAAGATTCCTGAGTATGTTGAGAAATCACAGCCAAAAAAGTATATTAAATGCATCACTAGTAGCCAAATAAAATCTGTTACAAAATCCAACTATTTTTTGCAACCCAAAATATTTATATGTAATATGTTACATAGGTGCATTTTAATATGTTTGCTGTGATGTGAGATGAAGTTTCCAAAATTAAAAGTATTGAGGTCCTACAAAAGTCTTAAGATGGCTCTTCTCGAGTATGCTCTAAATAAGGCACGTGGTTGCACACAGTTGGAAGGAGAAAGAAAGATACTTTCAAAGATTCCTATGTATTTTCTCTCTCCCCTCCGTGCTAAATATTTTCAGCCAGGGCTATCAGGCCTGATTATATCAACCAATGTGTTCTGTTCTGAAAAGAAGTGATGTGCAAGGAAATAGAGGAGATAGAAAAGAACTGAGAGAGACAGGAGTGTGTTGAAAGGGCAAATCCTAATGATAAGTGGTATAAATTTGGATCAGGTGAGTTTCTTTCAACCAAAATTGACTCTGGAGATAATGTGGATGTAACATAAGAGAAGCAGGAGTTAGAGAGTTCCGGATAGCCTGAGATCAGAGATGAACTGAAGTTGTATCAGTCCATTCTCACACTGCTGGTGAAGACATACCTGAGACTGGGCAATTTATAAAGAAAAAGAAGTTTAATGGACTCACAGTTCCATGTGGCTGGGGAGGCCTCACAATCATGGCGGAAGGCAAAAGGCATGTCTTACATGGTGGCAGATGAGAGAAAATGAGAGCCAAGCAAAGGGTTGGCTTTAAATAGTGAAATACATGACTGTTATAGCCCCTGATTTTGGTATCATGTTTTATTGGCATCTTTTGAGACTGTCTCTGAGCCTAGTTCATGATCATATTTTCATAATGTCTATTGGACAGCTGAAAGGAATATACATATGTGTGTGTGCATATACATTTTATTTGTAAAGTATAATCTTTATCTATTAAAGATTATACTTTACAAATACTTACCAAATCTAAAGTTTCTTAGATCTCATGAGACTGATTCGCTACCACGAGAACAGTATGGGGGAAACCCACCCTGATGATTGAATTATCTTCCACCAGGTCCCTCCCACAACATGTAGGAATTATGGGTGCTACAATGCAAGATGACATTTGGGTGGGGACATGGCCAAACCACATCAGAAGTTGTGGACAGAAGTAGAAGCAGCTTGAAACAGCTAGGACTCCCCTGATCACCCTCATCCCCACATTAGTGGTAGGGAAGTATTGCCCCTGACATCTCATGTACATACACATACACACAAACACACACAAACACACACACAGTTTCCTGACAAAAGACTGTCAGGCACTACAAGAGCTGTGAGGTTGGATTCTTCCCTGGGTGCGTGGTCTCCTGCAGTCAGCCCCTCTCTGACCCTTGGTCTCCCTCTCTCCGTTCTTCTCTGGGGGCCACAGCCCATGCTGCACTTTGCACTGACTCCCCCTCCAGCGGGCACCCAGCAGAGGTTTGTTTTTTCTGCTGCAGTTTGCTCCAGCTGACGCACATTTTCTAAAAATGCCGTGAGGTGGGCAAAATGAAGATTCATCAACAGAAAGTTGACAGAAAACTTTAAACACATGATCTCACCAACAAATTTCTATAAACTTTAAAACTACATATTTTAAAAAGTTTTTGGAATTAGCTGCTGGCATCTGGAATGTTGGGTAAATTGGCCTAGTTCCACAGGAGACACAGGCGAGTGGCTGGGCTGAAAATGGAATCTGGATTTCAACAGAAGGGGTGGAGGAGCTGCTCTCTGTGGCTTCTGAAGGAGTCTCCCATCCCACAGCTGCACCGCAGTAAGTGTACATAGCCTGGTTAGAAAGAAGCGACAGCGTTCATTTGCAGTCATCATGGCCATTGTGTACAGACAGCCTGGATCTCATGGGGGACACATTCCCCCCAATTCTATCTCCCATGAAGTTATCTGATTCTTGAGAGTAAACTGCCACTAAGCACCCAATTTGATTCTGACTTTCACTGGACAGAGAGACTACTTTCTGTAAATGCTGAATTAACAGCAGTCAGGAAACTCAACTTATGCTTTTTATTGGCCGAAGAATTTATCTAACTTAAAGTAAGATTCTAGCACTGAATTGAAGAACTTTGTATAAATTTTGAAACTGAGAGAATGGGAATGGGAATGAAAAAGATGAAGAATATAAACTATGAACTTTAGGAAAGGTAAAGATAAGCAAAACAACACAGGTGCTAGGGACAAAAAGTATAAAAAGAGCCTGAAACAGATGCTGAAAAGCACATGTATCTCAAAACATTTTTGATTACTGACATAACCTGAAAATCTTAACTAGGTAAATAAGAAGTCTAGCTACTTAGAAATCTATAAAGACATTTTAAATGAAGTACTGAGTAAATACATGCCAAATCGGTGGAGATTCCAAATTTGTTTGGAGGTGTAGTGAGTAAAAATCTGTTACAAAATAAAATCAGTATCTGGAAATTTTTATCTGAAGAATTAGTAAGCTGGTTGAAAGAACATAATCAGGAAGCCAAGGGGAACAGTAATAAATGTCTGTCATGTAAATATGGCTTGTTAAGCTCACATGTTTTACTTACTGTCTCCAACATAGAAATGATCCAAGCAGTGTCACAGAGGAAATGCTATACCATTTCTAGAACCTGAAACATGAGTGAGTTTCTGCAAGGAATGCTGTTAGAGGAAAGTGTGCTGATGAAAGCAGTGTGAGAAAAAGTTTAGTGACTACATATTCTTGGTCTCAACTCTTCTAGGCAGAAGCAGAGGCTAGAGACCAGTAACAGGTGGTGCTCTAAGAGGGAGAGGCCCGTAGGAACATAAAATCAGTCGATGTCTCCACATATCGAATACCATAGAATGGGGACCATCATGCAAAACCCATTCAAATTACAAAGAGAAAATTATGACCACAATAATTTAGAGTATGATTTTAATTTTTCTGCTCTAGTCCTTATTAAATTTTTCTGATGGATCAAGAAACAAAAAATAAGAACCTAGACAAATTAAGAAGGTAATTGTCTTCCTTTGTTTGTATTGCTATAAAAAAAAAATACCTCGATCTGGGTAATTTGTAAAGAAAAGAGGTTTATTTGGCTCCCACTTCTGCAGGCTGTACAAGAAGTGCAGTGCCAACATTTGCATCTGGTAAGGGATTCAGGCTGCTTACACATATGGCAGAAGGAGAAGGGGAGCCAGTGGGTACAGAGATTACATGGTCACAGAGGAAGCAGGAGAGAGGACATGGAGGTCCCAGGCTGTTTCTAAGAACCAGCTCTCAGGAAAACTAATAAAGCAAGAACTCACTCATTACCTCAAGGACAGCACCAACAGGCCATTTATGCAAGATCCACTCTGATGACCCAAACATCTCCCATTAGGCCCCATCTTCAGCATTAGGGAACAAATTTCAAAATGAGATTTGGAGAGACAAACCTCTAATCTATAGCAGTAATTAACAGGCAAGATTTAATAGATAAAGATTATACTTTACAAATAAAATGTATATGCACACACACACATATGTATATTCCTTTCAGATGTCCAATAGACATTATGAAAATATGATCATGAACTAGGCTCAGAGACAGTCTCAAAAGATGCCAATAAAACATGATACCAAAATCAGGGGCTATAACAGTCATGTATTTCACTATTTAAAATTTTTAAACTTGTGTTTTGGGAGGAAAAACCTTCCTAAAGAAACAAAACATTAAAACAAATTTGAAGCAAGGGAATATTTACAACACATATGACAGACTATATATCCTCAATATGTAAAGAACTCTTACAAATCAGTAAGTAAAAATAAACCCACTTTAAAAATGGGCAAAGTCCATGAAAAGGCTTCACACACACACATGCACACACACAAATATATATATATAAATAGCCAGTAAACGTGAATAGCTTCTAAACTTCTTTGGTAATCAAAACAATGTAGATTAAGAGAGTATAGACATAAATTAGCCAAAATAAAAAGTATCATCAAAGTTCAGTGTTGACAAGTAGTGAGAATTGCCACCTCAGTCATTGTTAATATTCTTGGTAAATTTTACTTGGTACAGTCTTTTTGGAAGGCAGCTTGACAGTTAAGTATCAACTTTTTAAGTGTGCATTTGCTTTGAGAAAGCAATTTACTTTTAGGAATTTATCCCAAGGAAATAATTGGACATGTGCACAAAGATGTGCAGGGATGTATATAATAGAAGTATTGTTTATAATAGTAAAAAATGAAAACCTCCCCAGGTTTTTATAATTGAAAATTGACTTGATTCATTAAAAATGAAAATTTCTCACCATATTTTTTCAATAGAGAAAGATGGCAATGAAATGTTGTAAAAAGGAGTAAAGCAGATTTACTATGTTTTCAACATTTTTTTAAAAAAAGAAACAAATGTAGTACATGTGTGTACACATGAGAAAAACTGTCTGGAAGTATTTTTACCAAAACGTGTCTCTACATTTTGTGGTTATCTCTAGAAGGTGAAATTGCACATTTTTACCTCTTAAAACAATGCTGCTGGCCGGGTGCAGTGGCTCACACCTTAATCCCAGCACTTTGGGAGGCTGAGGCAGGCAGATCACAAGGTCAGGAGATCAAGACCATCCTGGCCAACATGGTGAAATCCCATCTCTACTAAAATACAAAAAATTAGCCCGGTGTGGTGGCAGGTGCCTGTAATCCCAGCTACTCGGGAGGCTGAGGCAGGGGTATCGCTGGAACCTGGGAGGTGGAGGTTGTAGTGAGCGGAGATCATGCCACTGCACTCCAGCCTGGGCAACAGAGCAAGACTCCATCTCAAAACAAAAAACAACAACAACAACAAAAACCAATGCTGCTTTTATATTATCAGGTTGTTTTTTCCAAGAAGTGTACAATTATTATAATCCACTAAATTAGTATAGTTATTTCTGTTTTAAAATGTAATATTGTAGAAATAACAAGTGAGTTAAAATGCTGCCTTTAAGCCCACAATATCAACAAGTTTTTCCATCAAATCTAGTAAACATTTTTTTGATGATTACAAGAACATAACCAGCAAAAGGATGCTATCAGAGAGGGTTAGATTCATTCACGTCATCTTCAGATAAATAGAACTTCTGAATGGTATCAAAACAAAAACAGCATAGTATGGTTCTTCTGTTTTACTAGAAATTGGCTTTGCAGAGCTTTTTTTCTATGGGACCCTTGAAAATAATAGAATGTTGCTTAGGTTTCTAAGAAATGAAAATATGGATGTATTAACTTCTCTTTTGGCACATGAATAGTGAGATTTCATTCATACTGACTTATATACGAAATCGCTCTTACAGAGATGGGCTCAATTGTAAAAAATGACTCACTTCCCTAGGTTGCTTGGCTGTTTGACATGAATTTGCTTTTAAGGAACTTTGTGGCTCAAGCATTCTCCCATTTGCTGTGGCTATGTGTGTCTGCCTTTCATATAAAAGAGCTTTTTTTCTGGAAATGGGAAAGAGGCGCTGGGAAAATGCAGAAACTGATTTATTTAAGTGAAGATAACCTCAAAACCTTATTGGTATTCATTACAGCATTTAAGTAAGTACAGTTTTGTTAAACTTGCCTACTCACCAGTTGAGAGACCTCTCTCACATGTTTATTTTATTTCACAAACATTCTTTGAGAGCCTTTGACAGGCAGGACATAGTAGAAAAGACTTCAAAGGAGAAACCAGAAGACATAGTTTCTAGCTTTTTAGTAACTATGTGACCCTGGGGCCAGCAACTCAGCTTCTCCATTTTCCTTCTCCGTAACACAATCTTAAGGATCCCTGATGGTCTCCCAGAGGGTCTTGACTCAAAGGTCAAATGAGATAATCCAGCTGTTAGAAAATCACGATGTCTAAAACAATGTGCTTCTGTGAGTTGCAAGCCAGGTTCTGAGTGCTTTAGGGGATGCAGAGATGAATAAGATATGATCCCTCCCTGTGGACAGGCTTCAGACTTGATCAAAAAAACAGATCCTCAGCAATATATGAGATTAAGCTAGGGAGGGTGAGGCAAAGAAGCTGTAGCATGGACTAAGCAGAGAACTGTGGAGACTCAAATTCCACTACGCTCTTACCCGTCTGGCCAGTGTCATAGCCTACTAGCCTTCTTTAGAGGTGGAAATAAAGAGGGCTAGAAAGGTAATCTTGTCCTAAGTGGAATTAAATTGAAAGTAGATGTAGGAGCTTTATTTTTGAGGCATCCTTGCAAGTCAATATGAATAAAGCTAAGCTTCCTGATTCCCAATGCCTTCTCTCTCCAGAATTTCTCACCAAAATGCTGATGTAGGCTGTTCTTTTTTGTTCCTATGATTGTAACAGAAAAGAAGTCAGCTTCATGTTTGCCTTTATAAATATATCTTGATTTAGACAAGCAGCAAAGAGGAGCAGTTTTGTAAGTTAAAGGATCACAGTCTGTGAAATTGATAGTCTGTGACAAAACACAGACCCAATATCACTGCCAGTCTTGAATAAACCAGAAACAATCAAGTGGACTAATGCTATGAATGGTCTGGAGTTTAAGGTGCTTTTGCTTCAGATTAAGGGATCGGGATAGATATCATATAGTACCATGAAGTATGACAGGTGTATCACTTAGAAATGCATTCAGGCCAGGCGCGGTGGCTCATGCCTGTAATCCCAGCACTTTGGGAGGCCGAGGCGGGTGGATCACGAGGTCAAGAGATCGAGACCATCCTGGTCAACATGGCGAAACCCTGTCTCTACTAAAAATACAAAAAATTAGCTGGGCATGGTGGCGCGTGCCTGTAATCCCAGCTACTCAGGAGGCTGAGGCAGAAGAACTGCCTGAACCCAGGAGATGGAGGTTGCTGTGAGCCGAGTCGCGCCATTGCACTCCAGCCTGGGTAACAAGAGTGGAACTCTGTCTCCAAAAAAAAAAGAAATGCATTCAGCTCTAGATTACAACAAACGCAACAAGAAAAGACTGACAATGACACAAATGAAAGTAAAGAGGCTTATCTGTCATTTGTAAGAAGCAGTCCTAGAATAGGCAGTCCTGGGCTTGTGAGCACCTTAACAAGGCCATTGGGGACCCAGGCTCTCCCTCACTTTTCTGTCCTACAGTCTCAGCAGAGAGGTCTTTATCTGCATGCGTGTTCCATTATGGTCACAAGATGGCTGCTGCCCTCTAGAGAGGAAAGATGACTGTAGGAGCAACAGGTAAAAGGGTGTGGCAGCCAATTCCATTGGTTTGCTTTTAAAATGCTTATAATGAAAGCCAAATGCATAAATTCACTTTCCACCTTTTACTTATATCTCATTGGTGAGAACCCATTGCTGGATGCATGGCCACCCCTAGACTAATCACTGGATAGTGACTAAAAGAAAAAGGCTGTGATTGGCAGCTAGATCAGCCCACACTGAAGCATTTGCAATAGGAAGTAGGAAACACCAAATAACTCTAGGCTCCTATTCTACCAGTTGAACGGCTGTATCTTAGCACCTGTGTCTTAGCACCTGTCCATATTGCTTCTAGATACAGGTGTTAGGCAAAAATTTTGTTGTCATTGTTTAACTGTCTTCGTTTCACTTATTTAACCTATTATTTTACTTACTTTTTATCTTGTTTCTTTCTTGTTGTCTTGGCACCTTTAAAATCTGTTATCAGCTATTCTGAAATAGCTCACAGAGCACACACCTCTCCTCAGATTGAATACTTTCTCTCTTCAGCCAATTTCTTAGTCACATTTGTAATCATGCAAACATTAGGTGCAGGCAATATTTGCAAAACACAGCATTTCCTTCTGTTTCTGTATAGAATTGTGAGGACACGAAACCATCTCAGAAGGGAGAAATTTACAGGATGCTGATTGTAAAAATAATCTTAAATTATTTCAGAAATGGTCAGGTGGGGAAATACTGTTCATGGCATGAGTGAGAAAGCATTGTTGGCTCTGTCATTTGCAGACCCTTCAGCCCATGTACTACCAGGCACTATTAGGTTTTCTCCTCAGATGCCCAGGAGACTGGTGTATCTTTAAAGCAAACAATTTAAATGAAGCCTAGTTGGCTGCCTCTAATTATCTTCCTCACAAAGGATACTAGAAAGACATTTGACCCTTGAAGCTAAAAGCAATGCCTATTTCTCACAGAGAGAAGCATTTGGGATTTCTTTTGCCTACTTAAAAGACCCTAGAAGCAATATAGACAAGTGTGTGCCTCTGTGGCTTACTGCTATTTTTATTCTGTGTTGATTTCTTTTATTTTTCCAATATTGCTAAAAATTGCATTCTACAGCTTGATATTTTCTAGATTGCATCCTGTGGATCCAAACACATAGCAACAATCATGGTTTATATTTTTAACATCAGAGTATCGTTGCATAGTAACTGAAAGTTAGTGATTTGTAAATTCACTATAAACAAAATTTATTCCAAAATGCAGTGTTTTTTCTCTCCCAGTCTTAGAGTAATAGAAAGACAATGATATAGTGTATTGGTTAAGAAGCTTTAGAGTCAGGCAAAGCTGGTTTCCTGTTGAGTCACCCATTTACTAGTCCCATTTTCTCATCTATTAAAAAGAAATAATTATTCCTACAACACAGAGTTACTGAAAGATGAAGCTAAGGAAAGTAATGTGGGTATTGTGTCATAGGACATGGCCTAGATTCCACAAATGGCAGACATCTTAAACAGTAATGATAAACACACTGTGGCATTTGCTATCTCTTAACTGGATTTGCAAGACTAGCAGTATTGAAGATTACTTTTCTTTTTCTTTCATTGACCATTCAGCTAAAGCAGAGATTGGGGCTTTTCCATTTTACTTCTCTATTCGTTGTCTAGTTGCAAAACCTTAGTTTTAAAACTGTTAAACAGTAATCATTCATTGTTGGGGAAAGCTTATATTTTATAACCTTAAGTCCATAGTAATCCTCTATCTTTACAATATTCCATCATTAAATGACATCTTAATCTCTGCCAGAAGCAAACCAGAATAGTTATATTTATTTGGCTGATCCAGCAAAAGGTAAATAAGAAAACTTATTAAATATCTCAATGATTTCACAGAGAATTGCCTTAGCTTTTTTTGTCTACATCAGCTATGCCCTCTGACTAACAGGTTTACCACTGACTAATAGGTTTACTAATAGTGGTACTGAAACTGCTTCAGAATAGCAGAAATAAGCACTGTGATGGACAAACCTTAGTGTGATTGACGCTGGGAATATTTATATTGACCCATGGAACTACAATAAAATATGTCTATATTTTAATCTTCTCTGATAGATTACAAATTTCTGAGCAGTTTTCTCTGAAAAAGATTAATTTGCTTGCCTTCAAACAGTTTACAAGTATGTGGTACTCAATTGGGACCCAGTAAGACGTGAATTTTACTGATTTGAGACACAGCCATTAAAACTACATTATGAAATTTTCAGTACTTAACCCATGAGTATTAAAGACCATTTGAAAAATAAGGAAAACATAAAGAAAATTATAAATCGCAAATTTCCTGCCACCAAACACAGCTACCACAAACATTCTGGTGAATTTCCTTCGTGCGTAATTGTATGGATTTTTAAGACTTATTTCATCATATACATTTTAATGTGATTATATTATCTTTATAAATATTTGAAATATGAGCGTTCTGTCAAGTGCTATACCAGTTTACTTAAGCCTTCCATTTTGACATTGACACTGTTACCAACTACTATTAGAAGTAATCCTGTAATACTTTTCATATTTTATAAAACTGTCTCTAAATTTAGAATAATTTTCTTAGGATAGATTTCAAGAAGTAAGATTAATAAATCAAATTTATACTCATGAGCAATATATGAGCAGGTACCAAATTTTAGTTACATTTCACAACTACAGATACTAGCCTTTTTTTAAAAAAAAAGTTACATCTTTGAAAAATTGTTTCAAATTGCGTTTATTAGGTTGACTGAAATCTATTCTAGAACTTGGCAAGGTTTAAATAAGTAAAATGAAATTATTTTAGCATATAGTGTAAAGTGAAGAGTTTAATTTTTCTCTAACACACTGTGTTTAGAATTTTCTGATTTCCACCTCCATCTCTTCCAGTTTTACAGGAGATTCTAAAGTTGCTTCAAGTATGCGCTATGTGGAAACACAGTCAATGCAGATAGGAGCATCCTATATGATTCAGTTCAGTTTGGTGATGGGATGTGGCCAGAAATACACTCCACACATGGACAACCAGGTGAAGCTGGAGTACTCAACCAACCACGGCCTTACCTGGCACCTCGTTCAAGAAGTAAGTCTAGTTTTCCTAAAACTTGTGACGGGTAACCTTCTGCCTTTTACATAGGAAGCCAAAAAACAAAACAATTACAGTTCTAGAAGTTTAGGTTTGGTTGAAAAGAAAGTGTTATTTAATATTTGTAACTTAGAATTGACATAAGGTCAGCAAAGGATTACAAGGATGCCACATTCTTCATGACAGATACTAAAGCGTAACTGGAAATAAAAAACAAAAACTGGCTACCCTCAAATGACATTTTTAGTAGTATTGTGTCTAACCCACTTTCTTTATAAATGTGTCCCTTTTTCCCTATAAGGTGTCTGCATCTGTCTCTATCTGTAGGTAGGCCATATTAAGAATGTGGTATCTTTTGTCTTTAGAAACAAAGAAGAAATATATAAATCTTGGAATAAAATTCATATATATCTTAGCAATCTGCCACTGCAGTAAATGAATAAACATTATAGTGAATAAAATAATTTTTACCAAATGCCAATGTTATGATAACAGGCCTAAAAATGGAATCCTAATCCATTTCTATATGTATGTGTGAGTATTGGGAAATATTCAATTTCGTTATGGCACCTTATTTGAAATTATTTCTTAAATAATTTTAAGACTTTCTATGAAGTTTTAGCTTCATGGAGAGAAAAATCATGGATTGTTTCCATGTCACAAATAGTTAAGATTATGACATAGATTTCTCTAAGGTCTTTTTCACTGAAAGTGGGTGAGTTAACATATCTCACCTGAGAAAAACAGATGCTGAGTGTGATTTTTGCCTAACTTTCTTTTAGGAATGCCTTCCAAGTATGCCAAGTTGTCAGGAATTTACATCAGCAAGTATTTACCATGCCAGTGAGTTCACACAGTGGAGAAGAGTCATAGTGCTTCTTCCCCAGAAGACTTGGTGAGATGACATCTTTAGATATGTCTGTCACTTTCACTTTGACTATCCCTTTTGATTCAATTCTATCTCTCTTGATTCAAGTATGACTTGAATATGAAGGCAAGTTAAGCACAATGGCAAGATGTTTGTTCTTTTTATTTCATTATCAAAAGACCAAAACTTTTCATTTATATGAAGGACATTTGAAAAAGAGAGCTAAAGACAAGTATGAAATATGGTTTGCAAACTGTCCTAGCTTTTTCTGACCTTCCTACTTTCCCCAGATTTTTCTTTTTAGGGAGGGCTCAATGAGATGGTTACTTTCAGTTTGACGTACAAAAACGGAAATAGGAATATAGAAATTCAAGTAATTTGGATTGCAAAACTGTTTTCTCACTGCAAAGCCCTACTTTTTAAATATTTTTTTATGTCAAAAGCTTAATACACACTCTTTCTCTTTTTTTATTATACTTTAAGTTCTGGGGTACATGTGCAGAACGTGCAGGTTTGTTATGAAGATATATACATGCCACAGTGGTTTGCTGCACCCATTATCCCAGCATCTATGTTAAGTATTTCTCCTAATGCTACCCCTCCCCTAGCCCCCCACCTCAGACAGGCCCTGGTGTGTGATGTTCACCTTCCTGTGTCCATGTGTTCTCATTGTTCAACTCCTACTTATGAATGAGAACATGCGGCGTTTGGTTTTCTGTTCTTGTGTTAGTTTGCTGAGAATGATGGTTTCCAGCTTCATCCATGTCCCTGCAAAGGACATGAACTCATTCTTTTCTTTGGCTGCATAGTATTCCATGGTATATAGGGGTCACATTTTCTTTATCCAGTATATCATTGATGGGCATTTGGGTTGGTTCCAAGTGTTTGCTGTTGTGAACAGTGCTGCAATAAACATACATATGCATCCCAGTAATGGGATGGCTGGGTCAAATGGTATTTCTGGTTCTAGATCCTTGAGGAATTGCCACACTGTCTTCCATAACAGTTGAACTAATTTATACTCCCACCAACAGTGTGAAAGCATTTCCATTTCTCCACGTCGTCTTCACCATCTGTTTTTTCCTGACTTTTTAATGATCACCATTCTAACTGGTGTGAGATGGTATCTCAATGTGGTTTTGATTTGCATTTCTCTAATGACCAGTGATGATGAGCTTCTTTTCATAGGGTTTTTGGCTGCATAAATGTCTTCTTTTGAGAATTGTCTGTTCATATCCTTTACCTACTTTGTGATGGGGTTGTTTTCTTCTTGTAAATTGTTTAAGTTCTTTGTAGATTCCGTATATCAGCCCTTTGTCAGACAGATAGATTGCAAAAATTTTCTCCCATTCTGTATGTTGCCTGTTCACTTTGATGATAGTTTCTTTTGCTGTGCAGAAGCTCCTTTAGTTTAATTAGAGCCCATTTGTTAATTTTGGCTTTTGTTGTCATTGCTTTTGGTGTTTTAGTCATGAAGTCTTTGCCTTTGCATGTCCTGAATGGTATTGCCTAGGTTTTTTTCTAGGGTTTTTATGGTTTTAGGTTTTACCTTTAACTCTTTAATCCATCTTGAGTTAATTTTTCTATAAGGTGTAAGGAAGGGATTCAGTTTCAGCTTTCTGAATATGGCTAGCCAGTTTTCCCAACACCATTTATTAAGTAGGGAATCCTTTCCCCATTGCTTGTTTTTGTCAGGTATGTCAAAGATCAGATGGTTGTAGATATGTGGTGTTTCTGAGGCCTCTGTTCTGTTCCATTGGTCTATATATCTGTTTTGGTACCAGTACCATGCTGTTTTGATTACTGTAGCCTTGTAGTATAGTTTGCAGCCAGGTAGCGTGATGCCTCCAGTTTTGTTCTTTTTGCTTAGGATTGTCATGGTTATGAGGGTTCTTTTTGGTTCCATATGAAATTTAAAGTAGTTCTTTTTTAATTCTGTGAAGAAAGTCAATGGTAGCTTGATGGGGATAGCATTGAATCTATAAATTACTTTGGGCACTATGGCCATTTTCACAATATTGATTCTTCCTATCCATGAGCATGGAATGTTTTACCATTTGTTTGTGTCCTCTCTTATTTCCTTGAGCAGTGCTTTGTAGTTCTTGAAGAGGTCCTTCACATCCCTTGTAAGTTGTATTCCTAGGTATTCTGTTCTCTTTGTAACAATTGCAAATGGGATTTCACTCATGATTTTGCTCTTTGTTTGTCTGTTATTGGTATATAGGAATGCTTGTGATTTTTGCACATTTATTTTGTATCCTGAGACTTTGCTGAAGTTGCTTATCAGCTTAAGGAGATTTTGGGCTGAGACGATGGGGTTTTCTAAATATACAATCATATCATCTGCAGAGACAGTTTGACTTCCTCTTTTCATAATTGAATACCCTTTATTTCTTTCTCTTGCCTGATTGCCCTGGCCAGAACTTCCAATACTATGTTGAATAGGAGTGGTGTGAGAGGGCATCCTTGTCTTGTGCTGGTTTTCAAAGGGAATGTTTCCAGTTTTTGCCCATTCAGTATGATATTGGCTGTGGGTTTGTCATAAATAGCTCTTATTATTTTGAGATACATTCCATTAATTCCTAGTTAATTGAGAGTTTTTAGCATGAAGAGCTGTTGAATTTTGTTGAAGGCCTTTTCTGTATCTATTGAGATAATCATGTGGTTTTTGTCTTTGGTTCTGTTTATGTGATGGATTACGTTTATTGATTTGCATATGTTGAATGAGCCTTGCATCCCAGGGATGAAGCCTACTTGATCGTGATGGATAAGTTTTTGATGTGCTGTTGCATTCGGTTTGCCAGTATTTTTTTATTAAGGATTTTCACATCGATGTTTATCAGAGATACAGGCCTGAAATTTTATTTTTTTTGTCATATCTCTGCCAGGTTTTGGTGTCAGGATGATGCTGGCTTCATAAAATGAGTTAGGGAGGATTCCCTCTTTTTGTACTGCTTGGGATTGTTTCAGGAGGAATGATACCAGCTCCTCTTTTTACCTCTGGTAGAATTTGGCTGTGAATCCCTCTGGTCCTGGGCTATTTTTGGTTGGTAGGCTATTAAATATTGCCTCAATTTTATAACTTGTTATTGGTCTATTCAGGGATTCGACTTCTTCCTGGTTCAGTCTTGGGAGGGAATATATACTCTTTCCCTATTCACATTCTTTCAGTAGTACGAAAACTTATCCCCCAGGAAACAGAGGCCTCAGTAATCTAGGAAGAAAGTTAAACATTTGATAGTGTGAAAGAAAAAAGTACATTAGTTTTTTTCCCAAATATTACATTGTTTTGTGTTATATTATTCACTCAAAACAATGTAATATTTGTTGGAAAAATTAAATAATTCCTGGGTCAGGATGAAGTCACCCAAACAAAAAGCCTTAGACTAGAAATTAGAAGGCCTGAATTCTCAGTGTAGTTCTGCCAATGGTTGATTAATCACATGATCTTAACCATTCATAACCTCTTCAAGGCCACATCCCTATAAGTATAATGATAATGTTTAATTAGATGATCTTAACGGTCCCTCCAGTCTTGGAGTTCTAAGATTCTGTAATTTGTGCAGAAGAAAAAGCATAAGAGAGACAAGTATTATATTTTTTTGTAGTATCTGCCTTCCAATAGCTCATTTGTAAAAAGAAAATTACTGAATAAACCCTTTCAGATTATTTTATATAAAAGTTAGAACTTACACAAAAACAAATGGGTTAGATACCAACCTAGAGTTATTTTTATTTCTTTAGTTGAAGATTGAATTCCTGCATTATGTAAAAATGCCTTTTTGATTATTTTGAAGGATGCATTATTATGTCAGTTTGAATAAAGTGCTTGAAATTTGATTTCCACAGATTTTTCTGTTTCCAACTGTGAGCCATTTCCTGAATACTCTACTAATGCTTTGTATAACAAGTTGCTACTTTCTCTAGTATTCTACTTTTTTATGTCTACTGCTGGGAATATAATCAAGACTTTTATTTAATTTCAATGGTATTCCAAGCATATATGTCAAATTTATGCAAAACAGCACTTCAAACAATTGAAATACTGATCATACTCAATGCAGAGCTAATGAGGTTTATTTTTTCATTATTTTAAAATTAAATATATTTCCCTCATATGAAAATTGTTGGCCGGGTGTAATTGAAATGAAAATTGTTGGCCCACGCCTGTAATCCTAGCACTTCGGGAGGTCGAGATGGGCGGATCACAAGGTCAGGAGTTCAAGACCATCCTGGCCAACATGGTGAAACCCTGTCTCTACTAAAATACAAAAAATAAATAAATAAAATTATCCAGGTATGGTCATGTGCACCTGTAGTCCTAGCTACTTGGGAGGCTGAGGCAGGGGAATTGCTTGAACCCAGGTGGCAGAGGTTGCAGTGAGCTGAGATTGCACCACTGCACTCCGGCTTGGCAACAGAGTAAGATTTTGTCAAAAAAAAAAAAATGTTGTTTTTTACTCATTGACATGTAAAGCACACTTACAAAATATTATCCTATCAAAATTAGGATAATATTGATAGTGTGTATATATATATATATATATATTTTTTTTTTTTTTTTTTTTTTTTGAGATAGAGACTTGCTCTGTCACCCAGGCTGGAATGCAGTGGCACGACCTTGGCTCATTACAACCTTTACTTCCTGGGTTCAAGTGAGTCTCCTGCCTCAGCCTCCAAAGTAGCTGAAACTACAAGTGTGCACCAACACACCCAGCTAATTTTTGTATTTTTAGTAGAGATGGGGTTTCGTCATATTGGCCAGGCTGGTCTTAAACTCCTGACCTCAGGTGATCCACCTACCTTGGCCTTCCAAAATGCTGAAATTACAGGCGTGAGCCACCACACCTAGCCTAATAGTATATTTTAGAGATGCCTTTTCATCCCTAGAAACATTAGGAACCATTATTCTTATTTAATGTAGCTTAGGCAAATTCAGAAAGTGTTGTCCTTATCAGAAAAGCCTTTGCAGGTTATTTGACCCTCAAGTTGTATGCCACATTGTTATTTTCTAGCTCAAAAGTTAGCACCACTGAGTTGGAAGTTTTAGTATACTCAGAAAAGGTTAATTGTCATCAGTGTTAAGTATACAATGAAAATAAACATATTGATCCATAAGCTTTTAAGTTCCATGGAATACCTGGCACATAGCAGTTGTGCTTATTGGATATTGGGGAATTAAATAGAATTTTAACTTAATGTGCCTCCATGTGCTAAAGAGATGTTTTATTACGAAGTATCTCTTTTAATAAATAGTTAAGATTATGAGGTTAGGTTTCACTAAAGTTTTATACTAAGTTATTCCCCTGACCATATACCTTTAAGTATATGTAAAAAGTAATTTAATTGTGCTTTTCCAAATTTCCTTCAAAGCCATGGGAGAAAAAAAAAGTGAAAATGTTTTTTTTAAAAAAACAAATAACCCAGCAAGATATTTATCTTAACATTCTTACTAATATTTAAACTTAACATTATTACTACATTTCAAAAAAATATCCTATTCTACTAGTTATTGTCATCGTTTTTGGATCTATAATACTTAAAAGCTCTGCCATAAAAATAAAGTATATTTACCTTTCTTGGAATTCTTGATAACTTTATTTATTTTGTTAATTTTAAACTATTGCAAATGGCAGGTTTTTCTCAAGCATTGGGGAAAAGGAATGGAGTTTGTAGCAGTAATCTTTTTTTGGCCAAATCCTCATTCTGCCATTTTGATTGAAACATACGCAGTTATAAATTGAATACTTAAAAGCAAATGTGGTCCCTGCATTTTCAAAGATTTGATAACTTTGGAAAATGTGCTAGATAGGGCAACTTAGAGTGGAAATGCTGAATGTGTACACCTGCTTAGAGAAATTATATTGTGTATGAACACTGGTTACCTAATGAAAATTGATTTTGTTTTTATGACAGACATTTACATAAGCACAGGGCCTAATGAGACCCAAACAGCTGTCAGTCACTGACTTCATAAACAAATCAACACCTAATGAGTGAATGAGTTTCGGAATAATTGGGTAAATGTAATTACAGGAACACTGAAGGTAGAAAATACAATTTAGTCAGCCTTCATTTACCTTGATTCCTCAGGTAACCTAACTATAAAGAGACAATTCAATACTGTTTTATATCAGTCTTCAAGTTATTTGGGAAGGAAAAATCAAATAAAAGAGTCAAGTTTTTTTGCTTTGAGGAATCCTGAGAGTTTGAATTTTAAATGCAAGTCAGGTTCATTTCATGACCCACACAGCAGTATTTCTGCTTTCAGACTCAGTCCGAAGTAGACAAGATTTTCTTCCTAAGATTACTTAGTTTTGAGAAGGAGAGAAAGAAAAAATTAGCAATTTAAATATTTGTATCGAGAGAGAGAATCTGTCGATAGCAGTGCTGCTGCAGAGAAGCGACTTTGCACCTGACCTTCTCACATGTGACAGCTGGAGATTGCTCACACAACTAATTTTTTTTTCCTCAATAAAAACGAAGCCAATGTTCATCTCTTTTTCCTGCCTTTTCTCTTAATTAACATCTGCGCATTAAACTGTGGATTGTGATTTGAAATGGAATAGTCCACTTGAAGCTCTGTGTCCTAAGGAAATACTGTGTTTTTTCAAAGTTCATAAGATGCATGTAAGGATTAATTTACTTTGGAAAACAATTTAGAATGTGTCTGCATGTGACTGTTTAGAAGCGTAAACTATGTAACCTAAGACAAGTTTCTGAAACCCTTCCCCCCACCCATTTTCGCATTTGGAAATAATAAAATCTCAAATTAATGGATGCCATGGGTTTTTTATAGGCATGTAACTGTGAAGAAAATAAATTGTCACTTGGTCAACACATCACCAGAGGAGAGAGCTGGAAGGGATCTTAGAGATTAGTTTGCCCAAACCTTTTATTTGAGAAGTGAGGAACTATAAACCCCTGAAGGCTTAAATTTCTCACTAAAGGTCACACAGCTGCTAAGTTGCAGAACCAGGGTCCTGGGGGCCTTGTCCCCCACCTACTAGTACATTCTTCATTCTGTTACCTACAAAAGTCATAAACAGGCTGCCTTTTACTGACCTGTTCATGCACTCATTGACTTACTCTTTTAGCACACTTTTTTTGAGCACCTACTTTATTCTGTTCCTGTGGAAACTATGGAGACTAAAGATATCCCTATCCCCAAAGAGCTCACAATCTAGTCACCCATGACTGAGGACTGGACTCAGATTAAAATCGATCTTGAAAGAGTGAATTTCCTTTTTAGGATGACATGGTGCATATGTCTTATTTACTTCCATTCTGTGGCACTCTCTGCTCTAAGATAATGAATCTCCTTTTATAGGAGGCTTTTCTAAAAACCATTTCTTAGTGGGACCATGAAAATCGTGATGGCTGTTTGATTACAAATATAAACCGATTACCATAGAGGAGGTGGTGCATCTGTCCCATTGTATGTTCCGTGATGAGCACTGATATGCAGCAAAATGGATGCATCTCAGTGAATCCTGGAATTATCCTTCTAGGAATGAAAATACAACCTATTAGTCATGGATCATTGATAAACATAAAGGCTTAGTCTGAATTTTAGCAGTCAGTTAGGTACTTAGGGAGTACTTAATATGTGGATAATTGACACAATAGACTTTAATGGATCATGAAGATCAAGGATATCTGTATATAGTGTTTGGGAAAGGTTCCTTCAGTGGAATTGAGCATACACAATAATTTTGCAAATCATGTTTTGTTTGTTTGTGTCATTTAGCCCTTTGACCAAAAGAACTAACCACAGGTCCCTGAAAATTCCTACAGGTGAAAAATATGCTATAATTATTTTTAAAATGTTTTGTAGCAGTCAATGAATGACACCTTCTTGACATTACTTTCAATATATTCACTTCTCTGGACTTTATAACTAGTTTCAGTGAATTAAGGTCCCAAGTGTTTCTGTCTGTGTAATGAACTGTTAAATTTTCATCTCCACTTAAATCAGCTTATCCATGAAACTCAGGCAAGTTAGTGTTTCAGAAATAAATAGAATTTAGCATCCAGATATTCTTCTTTGTAATATAGTACATTGTGGTATGTCCCCTCAACCCCAAAACAGTACCCCCAAACAAAACTTTTGTTTTCTGTTACTAACTAGCTGAAAGTCTTCTAATAACTACTGTATTTATTGTAAGAAATTCTGTTACTCTTACTCTATTATAAGAAATTCTATAACTCTAAGATTAAATATCTTACATTTTTGTCTGCAAAAGATAGGCTTTTATAGACCAGGTGTGATGGCTCACGCCTATAATTCCAGCACTTTGGGAGGCTGAGGCAGGTGGATTATCTGAGGTCAGGAGTTCAAGATCAGCTTGGCTAACATGGTGAAATCCCGTCTCTACTGAAAATACAAAAATTAGATAGGTATGGTGGCATGTGCCTGTAATCCCAGCTACTTGGGAGTCTGAGGCAGAAGAATCACTTGAACCTGGGAAGTGGAAGTTGTAATGAGCTGAGATTGCGCCACTCCAGTCCAGCCTGGGAAACAGAGCGAGACTCCATCTTTTTTTTTTTTTTTTTTTTTTTTTTTTTTTTATTGCATTTTAGGTTTTGGGGTACATGTGAAAAACATGCAAGGTTGATGCTTAGGTGCATACGTGGCAGTGTGATTTGCTGCCTTCCTCCCCTTCACCCATATCTGGCATTTCTCCCCATGCTATCCCTCCCCAATTCCCCACCCCCCCGCTGTCCCCCCCACTCCCCCACAACAGACCCCCATGTATAGTGCTCCCCTCCCTGTGTCCATGTGTTCTCCTTGTTCAACACCCGCCTATGAGTGAGAACATGTGGTGTTTGATTTTGTGTTCTTGTGTCAGTTTGCTGAGAATGATGGTTTCCAGGTTCATCCATGTCCCTACAAAGGACGCGAACTCCTCGTTTTTAATGGCTGCATAATATTCCATGGTGTATATGTGCCACATTTTTCCTGTCCAGTCTATCATCGATGGGCATTTGGGTTGGTTCCAGGTCTTTGCTATTGTAAACTGTGCTGCTATGAACATTCGTGTGCATGTGTCCTTATAGTAGAACGATTTATAATCCTTTGGATATATGCCCAGTAATGGGATTGCTGGGTCAAATGGAATTTCTATTTCTAGGTCCTTGAGGAATCGCCACACTGTTTTCCACAATGGTTGAACTAATTTACACTCCCACCAACAGTGTAAAAGTGTTCCTATTTCTCCACATCCTCTCCAGCATCTGTTGTCTCCAGATTTTTTAATGATTGCCATTCTAACTGGTGTGAGATGGTATCTCAATGTAGTTTTGATTTGCATTTCTCTAATGACCAGTGATGATGAGCATTTTTTCATATGCTTGTTGGCCTCATGTATGTCTTCTTTTGTAAAGTATCTGTTCATGTCCTTCGCCCACTTTTGAATGGACTTGTTTGTTTTTTTCTTGTAAATCTGTTTTAGCTCGTTGTAAATTCTGGATATCAGCCCTTTGTCAGATGGGTAGGCTGCAAAAATTTTTTCCCATTCTGTTGGTTGCCGATTCACTCTATTGACTGTTTCTTTTGCTGTGCAGAAGCTGTGGAGTTTGATTAGGTCCCATTTGTCTATTTTGGCTTTTGTTGCCAATGCTTTTGGTGTTTTGGTCATGAAGTCCTTGCCTACGCCTATGTCCTGAATGGTTTTGCCTAGGTTTCCTTCTAGTGTTTTTATGGTGTTAGGTCTTATGTTTAAGTCTTTAATCCATCTGGAGTCAATTTTAGTGTAAGGTGTCAGGAAGGGGTCCAGTTTCTGCTTTCTGCATATGGCTAGCCAGTTTTCCCAACACCACTTATTGAACAGGGAATCCTTTCCCCATTGCTTGTTTTTATCAGGTTTGTCAAAGATCAGGTGGTTGTAGATATGTTGTGTTGCCTCCGACGCCTCTGTTCTGTTCCATTGGTCTATATCTCTGTTTTGGTACCAGTACCATGCTGTTTTGATTACTGTAGCCTTGTAGTAGAGTTTGATGTCTGGTAGTGTGATGCCTCCTGCTTTGTTCTTTTTGCTTAGAATTGACTTGGCTATGCGGGCTCTCTTTTGGTTCCATATGAAGTTTAAGGTGGTTTTTTCCAGTTCTGTGTAGAAGGTCATTGGTAGCTTGATGGGGATAGCATTGAATCTGTATATTACTTTGGGCAGTATGGGCATTTTCACGATATTAATTCTTCCTAACCATGAACATGGAATGTTTCTCCATCTGTTTGTGTCCTCTCTTATTTCGTTGAGCAGTGATTTGTAGTTCTCCTTGAAGAGGTCCTTTACATTCCTTGTTAGTTGTATTCCTAGGTATTTTATTCTCTTTGTAGCAATTGTGAATGGCAGTTCGTTCTTGATTTGGCTCTCTTTAAGTCTGTTATTGGTGTATAGGAACGCTTGTGATTTTTGCACATTGATTTTGTATCCTGAGACTTTGCTGAAGTTGCTTATCAGTTTCAGGAGCTTTTGGGCTGAGATGAGGGGGTCTTCTAGATATACAATCATGTCGTCTGCAAATAGAGACAATTTGACTTCCTCCTTTCCTAATTGAATACCCTTTATTTCTTTTTCTTGCCTGATTGCTCTGGCTAGAACTTCCAGTACTATATTGAATAGGAGTGGTGAGAGAGGGCATCCTTGTCTAGTGCCAGATTTCAAAGGGAATGCTTCCAGTTTTTGCCCGTTCAGTATGATATTGGCTGTCGGTTTGTCATAAATAGCTTTTATTATTTTGAGATACGTTCCATCGATACCTAGTTTATTGAGGGTTTTTAGCATAAAGGGCTGTTGAATTTTGTCGAAGGCCTTCTCTGCATCAATTGAGATAATCATGTGGTTTTTGTCTTTGGTTCTGTTTATGTGGTGAATTACATTTATAGACTTGCGTATATTGAACCAGCCTTGCATCCCCGGGATGAATCCTACTTGATCATGGTGGATAAGCTTTTTGATGTGCTGTTGTAATCGGCTTGCCATTATTTTATTGAAGATTTTTGCATCTATGTTCATCATGGATATTGGCCTGTAGTTTTCTTTTCTCGTTGAGTCTCTGCCAGGTTTTGGTATTAGGATGATGTTGGTCTCATAAAATGATTTGGGAAGAATTCCCTCTTTTTGGATTATTTGGAATAGTTTCAGTATGAATGGTATCAGTTCCTCTTTGTATGTCTGGTAGAATTCGGCTGTGAACCCATCTGGACCTGGGCTTTTTTTGGGTGGTAGGCTCTTAATTGCTGCCTCGACTTCAGACCTTGTTATTGGTCTATTCAGGGTTTCGACTTCTTCCTGGTTTAGGCTTGGCAGGAGGCAGCTGTCCAGGAATTTATCCATTTCCTCCAGGTTTTCTAATTTATGTGCATAGAGTTGTTTGTAATAATCTCTGATGATGGTTTGAATTTCTGTGGAATCTGTGGTGATATCCCCTTTGTCATTTTTTATTGCATCTATTTGATTATTCTCTCTTTTCTTTTTTATTAGTCTGGCTAGTGGTCTGTCTATTTTGTTGATCTTTTCAAAAAACCAGCTCCTGGATTTATTGATTTTTTGAAGGGTTTTTCGTGTCTCTATCTCCTTCAATTCTGCTTTGATCTTAGTTATTTCTTGTCTTCTGCTAGGTTTTGAGTTTTTTTGATCTTGCTCCTCTAGCTCTTTCAATTTTGACGATAGGGTGTCAATTTTAGATCTCTCCTTTCTTCTCATGTGGGCACTTATTGCTATATATTTTCCTCTAGAGACTGCTTTAAATGTGTCCCAGAGATTCTGGTATGTGGTGTCTTCATTCTCGTTGGTTTCGAAGAACGTCTTTATTTCTGCCTTCATTTCATTGTTTATCCAGTCAACATTCAGGAGAAAGTTGTTCATTTTCCATGAGGCTGTGCGGTTCTGGGTTGGTTTCTGAATTCTGAGATCTAACTTGATTGCACTGTGGTCTGAGAGACTGTTTGTTATGGTTTCCGTTCTTTTGCATTTGCTGAGGAGTGATTTACTTCCAATTATGTGGTCAATTTTAGAGTAGGTGTGATGTGGTGCTGAGAAGAATGTATATTCTGTGGATTTGGGGTGGAGAGTTCTGTAAATGTCTATTAGGTTTGCTTGTTCCAGGTCTGAGTTCAAGTCCTGGATATCCTTGTTAATTTTCTGTCTCGTTGATCTGTCTAATATTGACAATGGTGTGTTGAAGTCTCCCACTATTATTGTGTGGGAGTCTAAGTCTCTTTGTAAGTCTTTAAGAACTTGCCTTATGTATCTGGGTGCTCCTGTATTAGGTGCATATATATTTAGGATCGTTAGCTCTTCTTGCTGCATTGATCCTTTTACCATTATGTAATGTCCTTCTTTGTCTCTTTTGATCTTTGTTGCTTTAAAGTCTATTTTATCAGAGATGAGAATTGCAACTCCTGCTTTTTTTTGCTCTCCATTTGCTTGGTAAATCTTCCTCCATCCCTTTATTTTGAGCCTTTGTGTATCCTTGCATGCGAGATGGGTTTCCTGGATACAGCACACTGATGGGTTTTGGCTTTTTATCCAATTTGCCAGTCTGTGTCTTTTGATTGGGGCATTTAGTCCGTTTACATTTAGGGTTAATATTGTTATGTGTGAATTCGATCCTGTCATTTTGGTGCTAGGTGGCTGTTTTGCCCTTTGGTTGATGCAGATTCTTCATTGTGTTGATGCTCTTTACCTTTTCGTGTGTTTTTGGAGTGGCTGGTACTGGTTGTTCTTTTCTATGTGTAGTGCCTCCTTCAGGAGCTCTTGTAGAGCTGGTCTGGTGGTGATGAACTCTCTGAGTTCTTGCTTGTTCACAAAGGATTTTATTTTTCCTTCACTTATGAAGCTTAGTTTGGCTGGATACGAAATTCTGGGTTGAAAGTTCTTTTCCTTAAGGATGTTGAATATCGGCCCCCACTCTCTTCTGGCCTGTAGGGTTTCTGCTGAGAGATCTGCAGTGAGTCTGATGGGCTTCCCTTTGTGGGTAACCCGACCTTTCTCTCTGGCTGCCCTTAGTATTTTCTCCTTCATTTCAACCCTGGTGAATCTGATGATTATGTGTCTTGGGGTTGCTCTTCTAGAGGAGTATCTTTGTGGTGTTCTCTGTATTTCCTGGACTTGAATCTCGGCCTGCCTTGTTAGGTTGGGGAAGTTTTCCTGGATAATATCCTGAAGAGTATTTTCCAGCTTGGATGCATTCTCTTCGTCACATTCAGGTACACCTATCAAACGTAGATTAGGTCTTTTCACATAGTCCCATATTTCTTGTTGACTTTGTTCATTCCTTTTTACCCTGTTTTCTCTAATCTTGCCTTCTCGTTTTATTTCATTGAGTTGATCTTCGACCTCTGATATCCTTTCTTCTGCTTGGTCAATTCGGCTGTTGAAACTTGTGCATGCTTCACGAAGTTCTCGTGTTGTGTTTTTCAGCTCCATCAATTCGCTCATATTCCTCTCTAAGTTGTCCATTCTTGTTAGCATTTCGTCAAGTCTTTTTTCAAGGTTCTTAGTTTCTTTGCATTGGGTTAGAACATGTTCTTTTAGCTCACGGAAGTTTCTTATTATCCACTTTCTGAAAGCTGATTCTGTCATTTCATCACACTCATTCTCCATCCAGTCTTGTTCCCTTGCTGGTGAGGAGTTGTGATCCCTTGTAGGAGGAGAAGTGTTCTGGTTTTGGGTGTTTTCATCCTTTTTGCGCTGGTTTCTTCCCATCTTTGTGGATTTATCCACCTGTTGACTTTGTAGTTGTTGTCTTTCTGATTTTGGTAATTTTAAGTCTGCTGTGGCAGAACTCATAAACCCCCTGCTCTTCCCCCCAGGTGTTCTGTCCCAGGGAGTTACGGTTTTATGATGTTCCCCTGTGCGGTTGCTGTTTTCCCTGCCCACAAGGTGGCAGCCTAGTCACACTCAGGTTGCAGAGGCTTCGCTAAGCTGCTGTGGGCTCCACCCAGCTTCCGTGTGAACTTCTGGGTGTGGTTAGAACTGCTTCCGATATGTTGGCCCGCCCCTGTAGTGACGGAGTCTCTGTAGTGGCGGATTGCCTTGGTAGAGAACAGCAGGGTGCCTATGGAGAACGCCCCTCCTCCACAGAGCTGGACCGTCCCGGTTTCAGTTGTGTTTCAGGTCTTCTTGCTGGGTAAGAGGGGACACCGTCTCATCTGATCTGCCTCCGGAGCCGCTGCGTTGGCTAAAGCCGCGGCTCTGAGATTCGTGGCGCTGGCCTGGCTCCCCGTTTCAGCTCCCCTTGCTGGCTTATAGGGGACTCAGACTCTCTCACTTTGTACCGTGAGCCGTTGCCTCAGGGTGCCGGCCCAGCGGCTGCGCCGTTCAAGCCAGCGGCGCCAGCGGTGCTGGCGACCCGTGTGGCTTCTCTGCGTGTGAATCTCCTGGTCTGTGGGCAGTAAAAATCAGTCTGGAAATACGGCGTCCACTCACCCTCTGTGCTTTCTCTCGGAGCTGCATTCCCGAGTTCCTCCTAAGCGGCCATCTTGGATCTCCTCGAGACTCCATCTTAAGAAAAAAAAAAGATAGGCTCAGTTTAGTAGATAAGTAGATGTCTTTATTTTTTAATATTGTTTCTTAGTACTTTTCTTTTTCTAACAACAAATCTTTATAACCAACAAAATCTGATAATGCATTCTTCTCTAAAACATCTCAAATTAAGATCAAATTGCATTCAATAGACAGATTTCTCTTTAACTTTCTTTCATGATAGAATTGTTGCATTCCATAATAATTAAGTGGAAATTAAAGAAAAATGATGCCAGCTAAACTCAAGTTCCAGAAAGTTAGTGAGCCGAAAGATTTTAGACTCTGACATTCTTTGCCAATGTCACTGCCTTTCAGGTGAAACACTGTTTTTGTTACTATACCTTGTTTCTAGGTCCAGTGCCACCCGCTTCCGTTGGAGCCAGAGCTATTACACAGCTCAAGACGAGTGGGCTTTGGACAGCATTTACATTGGGCAGCAGTGCCCCAACATGTGCAGTGGGCATGGCTCATGTGATCATGGCATGTGCAGGTACGTGCACCAGAAAGCACAATGGAGTCCATGTTTCTCAAGATTTGTGGCTGGAGGATACTACAGCAATTGCCATCAGAGTGATCTGGATAGACCGATAAATAATGAAATAGCCAAAAGAAACAAGTCATCCTTTCTGTTATTATTTTAGATATAAAAAATATTGTTACATTAAAATAAGTATAAAACTATATATTCTAAACCTCAAACTCTAACCTAAAGACAAGGCTTCCTGGGCTTCAACTTCAGAGTTTATTAAACGAGGCTTGCCATTGTTTCCCTTTTCATGCCCTGAGAGTCTTAGAGCACTAGTCAAACCCTGCTGCGTGCTCTCTCACACCACTTCACCATAAATTTAAGGTTCTATACATGAGGAGATGGTGATTATTGCTAATGAGGACACAGCAACACACTTGAATACCTAAAGACTCTGAAAGAGGCATAGTTTAATCAGAAAAAGGAACTATAAAATTTGGCCTGCGTTGCATGTTGGTTGAACAGACAGACACTTACAGACATTTGTGTGTGACTTTTTAAGGCTGTAGGGAAATCCCACTATCCCTCACCCCACCTCACCCCCAACACACACACATAAGCACACACACCTTCTTCATAAATACTTGATGCCCAAATTCTACACTTATAGCATTATTTCTTTTAAGAAAAGATTCTTTCAGTTTTAAGGGGAGTATGAAAAACTGAAGATTGTTCCTACCACATACCCAGGTTGACACTGTAGGGAAAAATCTAGTGCGAATGGTAAGACCTGAGCAAAAGTAAGACATGGGAAATAGTTGAGGTCAGGGGCCACTGCATTGTCAGGCGGGCCTGTAACTTGTCTACTCAGCCCTGCTCTCTCATAGGTGTGACCAGGGATACCAAGGCACTGAATGCCACCCAGAAGCTGCCCTTCCTTCCACAATTATGTCAGACTTTGAGAACCAGAATGGTTGGGAGTCTGACTGGCAAGAGGTTATTGGGGGAGAAATTGTAAAACCAGAACAAGGATGTGGGGTCATCTCTTCTGGATCATCTCTGTACTTCAGCAAGGTATGGCCAACAACTGGGATAAGTCGTTGCAGCAATGGCTATTTAATAAGGGACTCTGAACTCCAAATGTACAAATGTGAAATGGTTTTATTGTTGCCCGTGTTCCTTAGTTTTGACTGGGCTTTGTCAAATTCCTATTCCTTAGCTACATATTGGGAAATTCGCGCACGCGTGTGTGTGTGTGTGTGTGTGTGTGTGTGTGTGTGTGTGTGTTTTGTTTTGGTTACTAAAATATCAGGTTAAGCCAGTTTAAAACTTCTACCCTCTTGTACTTGTTGTAAATACCATTGCTTTCCTTTCCTCCACTTCCAACCAGGCTTGTGTCTTGAAGAAGTTTGAGTAGGGAAAGCTCTTGGTCTCTTCTCACCCTGGCCTTTGGCAGGTGTGTCAGTGTGAGGCCTGAGAGTGAGAAGGGGATGAGCCTACAGGTTAAGGGCAGCAACTCTGGAGCCAGATTGCCTGTTTCCATTCAATTTGACCACTTCCTGGTTCTGTGATTTTTTGAAGCACATTATTTAACCTCCTGGTGACTTAGATTCCCCATCTGTAAAGCAAGGATATGGAGTATCTACCTCATGAGGATTAGTATGTAGATTAAGTGAGTTAATATTGGTAAATCACGTAGAACAGTTCATAACATATAGGAAGCCCTTCTTCAAATGTTTATTAAATCTGACAATCCATTAACTTTAGGAATATGATTGGAAGGAGAAATAGCAGTGAGAGTCGGTGTATGTAGAGCTGTTCCTCTCTAGAAATAGCTGTCTGGGGTGGGCAGACATCTCAGGTCCTATTCTGGCTTCATTTGGTGGCTGCTGGTGGCATCTACTGATGTGGGACTCTGAATGAAAGTTTTTCTTGCAGTAGTCAGCTTTTCCAGTGGTAGTAACAGATTAGGCATGCAGAGTGCTAGAAACCAACTAGGGACTGAGGTGCCAGCCAGAATCACTAAAATTGATGCTCTTGGAATACCCCAACCTGTGTGGCTTGGTTAGGGATGGGATAAGGGTAACCACATTTCTCTCCTCCCTCACTACAGTCTAAGCAGGACATTCTCTTTCTCTCCCCTCCAGTCTGTGTCCTTCTATAGCCTTGAAAGGGACTAAAAGGAGAGCAGGTCCGGTCTCCAACCTGAGCAACATGTCTAACCCTAATTGTTAGCAGCTCTCTTTAGAATGTGCTTAAAATCACTTTGTTCAAGCAGGTAATATAGCCACCAATTCTGAGGCAACTGGAGGTGTCCCACTTTACATCGTGTAACAAGTAGACAGGTGATATGCCACAGGGATGATATGTTGCAGAATCTGTTCAGGCAGAAATCCAGGATGTGTTAATTTATGCAAATACAAAAATAGCTACAGGTTTTGTTTTAATGCAGGTGAAGAACAAAGAAATAGCAAGTAAACAAGAGGGAAAATTAAAGAAAATCAAGGAAGGAGTCCATTTAACAGTATTTCCTATCCATTGACATTGAGGGTCCTCCTCCCTGATGGTTATTGTTAAAGATAATAGTCACTCACTTATCAAAATGCATTGCACATATCTGGACCCCCTGTATAATTGTTCAGAAAATGGAAAGGTTGTGCTTCCTATAAGCATCAATTTTAACATAAGATTGTGAATCTTTTACCAATATGTACTCAGACACTCCAGTGAGCAAACACACACACACACACACACACACACACACACATTTTAACATGTAAAGGGTTACATATCAATATTTCTTCCACTTAATTCAAGATGATCTCTGAAGTCAGATGATCTGGGCTCCAAAATTTACTGATTGGTTCACCTTGCAACATTATGACAACTCTCTGTATCTCAAGTTTCCTGACCGAAATGTGGATATTGAGAGGAATACGTGAGTTGATGCAGGTAAAGAGTAAAGAATAGTGTTAGGAATGCAGAACAAGATCGTATGTGTTAGGTATCATAACTGCATTTGATGAGAATAAATTCCAAATTTGTCTTATTGGATATTTTCACATTTGTGCCCTGCAACTAACTAAAAATCATCATTTCAAAAGTAAAATTATTCTCTGCCCCTTCCAGTTCCACTTTCCCGCTAAATTTTTGTCAAAATATCCCTGGGTTATTTTTTTTCTGTTGATTCATTCAGAACTGTTTTGAATTCTTAAGTAAGAGGAACTATCTTAAGTTTTTAAAAGGGAGAAATTTGGTCCATAGAAGGAAAACACAAGGAGGGCTTAAATGGGACTGGCATGAGAGAGATCTGGAACCAGTAACCCAGATGCTCACAGAACTTTCCCCTTAAGAGTATAAATCATTCTAATATAAAGACACAGGCACACGTATGTTCATTGCAGCACTGTTTACAATAGCAAAGACCTGGAACCAACCCAAATGCCCATCGATGATAGACTGGACAAGGAAAATGTGGCACATACACACCATGGAATATGCAGCCATAAAAAAGGATGAGTTCGTATCCTTTGTAGGGATATGGATGAATCTGGAAACCATCATTCTCAGCAAACTGACACAAGAACAGAAAATCAAACACTGCATGTTCTCACTGATAGGCGGGTGTTGAACAATGAGAACACATGGACACAAGGAGGGGAGCATCACACACTGGGGTCTGTTGTGGGGGACTAGGGGAGGGACAGCGGGGGTTAGGGAGGTTGGGGAGGGATAACATGGGGAGAAATGCCAGATATAGGTGATGGGGGGATGGAGGCAGCAAACCACATTGCCATGTATGTACCTGTGCAACAATCCTGCATGATCTGCACATATACCCCAGAACCTAAAGTACAATTAAAAATATATATTTAAAAAAAAAAAAAAGAGTAGACCCAGCTGTCACTATCAGAACGGAACCATAGCCACAGAGCTTTCCAACCTGCTCCATAGGAGAAAAACAGGGAAGGCTCCTGTGGCCAATTACAGTGTCCTGGGAGGAATGATGTGCTGTGATTGTGTAGCCAGATTCATGCACTCCCTTGTTTGGTGACAAGGTGAATACATAGTCTGTCAGCCTCCACCAGCAAGCATGTTGAAGTGAAGGGGCAATAACCCAAAGGAAGGGTTCCTTAGACCATTTGCACACCAGCCTAGATCATATTATCTAAAACTTATTTCCAGCCAGATGTGGTTCATGCCTGTAATTCTAGCGCTTTGTGAGGCTGAGGTGGAGTATCACTTGAAGCCAGGAGTTTAAGAGCAGCCCAAGCTCTTAACATGGCAAGAGCCTGTCCCTAAAACAGTAAAATAAAATTAGCCAGGCATAGTGGGACATGCCTGTTCTCGAAACTACTCAGGAGAATGAGGCAGAAGGATCGCTTGAGCCTAGGAGTTTGAGGTTGCGGTGAGCTATGATCACACCATTACACTCCGGCCTGGTTGACAGCACGATCCCGTCTCAAATACATAAATAAATAATACATACATACATACTTCCATTCTTTCCCCATCCGATCACAAATATTTAAGATGGTCTCCAATACTCCTGCCCTAACTACATAACTTACGTTCGTTTTCTAGGCACGAGCCCTTTGCTCCAGCCACGAAGCTCTTCTCACCATCCAAGCTTTTGCCACTGCCTACCATTATACCTTCCATCTTCTCGGCATTCACATAAAATTTTCAGTGTTCTGTCCAAATCCCACTGCCTCCCTGGAGCTTTCTGGAGCTCTGGAAAACTGTACTTCTGTCTTTTCTTAGAATTCCTCTCTGATTTTTACATATAAAGATCATATTTTAATTTATCCTCACAATACCAAGCAGAATGCAGAGTTCCACATACTGAGCCAAACTCTGGCTAAGGTGTTCAGCCTAGATGCATGTCATGCACTAGACATTTATGAATCAATACATACTCTTGAGACTAAATAGATTGGAAAATTAATAAGTGATCATATGACCAAATGAGGCTTGTAAGGAAATCAGGACTGGTTCTGCAGCCCTCAGTTGCTATTCCTGTCTCTGCCAGAAGTCTGTGAATTCTTTCATGTTTGTTTTTATAACACATGGTGTTCAGCCTGGTATAATTGTTGAAGAAAGAACTAAATATATGAATGAAAAAAATTAAGAAAGAAAATTGGGAAACAATAAAAGATTCTAAAGAAATGATTATTTTCAAGTAAACAATTGCTTTCTAGTGACATTTTTATTAATTTAAAAAGACTTTAATGGAAATCAAAAAGTAATTAGTCATGAAATGTTTTGAAGGTTTTGTTATAAAGGTTCTAGATTCTGAAAGCTTACCTGTTAAAACTTGTTTGTTTTTTGTTATCTGAACCCTTAAAGCAATTCATTTTAACCTAGAATTTGAGGGGCAATTGGAGGCGATTTTCCATACACCAGGAATGGTACAATATTATTACTCCAATACATATGCGCGTGCACGCGCACACACACACACACACATTACATGTGTATATGTGCGCATATACACATAAATACATCTATCAGAGTGTAACAAAAACTGCAAAGCATATGTTACATCAGATTCTTAATTCTGGCAAAAACTTTGCCATGAGACATTTCCCATTTTTTTTTTTCCCCCTTCCTTTAAAACAATGTTCAGCATTTCAGGTCACCAAACAAAAGAAAATGATTTGTGCTATTCTCTAGGAAAAAACACTTTCAGTGCCAAACTAAGCATTTGTGTGATATTTCCCATCATTTGCAAAAATCCCACAAAACATTCTTTCAGAACCTCTGTAGACTAACACCGTAGTCTCCTGGAAAAACAACACTACTCTGAATATCACAGTACAGCAATCATTCCAGCCAACTAATTGTGATAATTGGATTGGATTCTTACAGTTCTCCTCACCTTAGGTCTTTATCCTTCTGGCTCATTTCCACATGCCAAGTTTTTCATAGGAGTTTGCTGGATTGGAATTAACCTGCTAGGTTCGTTAGTTTTTCTTCCAAAAATCATTCTTCCTGTAATGATCCTGAGGCTTGAAAATGCTAGGATCTCTGAGGTGTTTCTCACTTACAATATTCCAAATCAACAACAGGAAAAATTGAAAGACACATATAACAACTTAAATATGCAGATGACTTACAAGATTTCCTCAAATACATACCTAAAATGGAGATTTCCAAAGAATAAGTTTCTGTCTCTAAATTAACTTCAGTTCTCATTTTGCTAGCACCCTTATTTATTTTGAAAACTCTTAATTGGCTTTAGAGCTATCAGTAGCAATATAGTCTTTTAATTAGCCCGAAGTGTTTCCCCTGTGACTTCTAATAACTGAAACCCTTTATTAATTAATTTAGTGGATTAGAGTTTAAATCACAAGTGTGAGAGCCACTTTTCTCTAATACTACGTATACCATCTCAGGTTTTCCTCCAGACTTTTAATTGAACTACCTGGGGGATCTCAGAGACCAGCTCAGAGAAATCCATGGATGAGCTTTGGACAAATCTGTTTAGGTAGAAGAATCTCATAAGCAAAGCCTTCTTCAGCCCCATTAGCTGAAATCATTTTGAACAACAGGAACAATGACAAACCTTGTTACTTTCTGTCTGACACCTCACCACAGGACTGTAACCTGCAGGGGACTGACTAAGCAAAAGATCATTTAAATAAAATGTTACAACCACTAAATGGTCTGTGTCTTAATTACTGGATTTGAGGAAATTTGTAACACTTTTAGGACACAGACCGCTTAGTGGTTGCAACATTTTATTTAAATGATCTCTCCTAACCCCTGAGAGAGAGGAGGGAGACAAGGACCCTGAGAGAGTCTATTCAATGACTTTATTTTCTTCCTTGAGACAGAGTCTCATTCTGTCACCCAAGCTGGAGTGCAGTGGCCTGATCTCAGCTCACTGCAACCTCCATCTCCAGGTTCAAATGATTCTCCTGCCTCAGCCTCCTGAATAGCTGAGATGACAGGTGCATGCCTGGCTAATTTTTGTATTTTTAGTAGAGACAGGGTTTCTCTATGTTGGCCAGGCTGGTCTCAAACTCCTGATGTCAGGTGATCCGCCCGCCTCAGCCTCCCAAAGTGCTGGGATTACAGGCATGAGCTACTGTGCCCAGCCTCAAGTACTCTTTATTTTTGTCAAGACATTTCTATCTTGCCTGGTCTACTTTAATTCCCACAGGACAGGAGGGTCAGGGGCATATCTCTGGAGAGGATGTTCCTTCAGGAAAGTATGCCATGTACTGGCAAGTTCCATGCAACATGTTATTTCATCTCATTGTCACAACACCATATGAGGAAGGTAGTATTATCCATATTGTATCTTTGAGGAAGGTAAAAGCTCAGAAAGGTCACACAGCTAGTGATCAGTATGAATAATGGGCTGAGATTCAAACCCAGCTCCAACAGATTTCAAAGTATATCATCTTTCATCTTCATTGTTTTGCCTACAGGAGATATGAAAGTAAGGATTGGGAGTGTTTTAAGTAAAATTAATTTTGCTTTTAAAAAAAAACTTTCTAGTATTCTTTGGTATAATTAGCAATTCCCAAGGGGCTCTCATAACCCAGTCCCGGAATCAGTAATGAAGACATTAAGCAAAGGTATCCAGCAACAGTTACCATAGTCGTCAGATCAGAAACAACTAAATGACGTAATTCACCTCTCTCCCCAGTAAATGGGGACAAGACCATTTCCACATAGGGCTAAGATGTCTATGTGAATTTGAAACTGAAACAACAAAAGGCCAAAGAACTTCCAGATTATTGAATTTGATTCTTCTGCTTTTCTGAAAGGCTGGGAAAAGACAGTTGGTGAGCTGGGACCTGGATACTTCTTGGGTGGATTTTGTCCAGTTCTATATCCAGATAGGCGGAGAGAGTGCTTCATGCAACAAGCCTGACAGCAGAGAGGAGGGTGTCCTCCTTCAGTACAGCAACAACGGGGGCATCCAGTGGCACCTGCTAGCAGAGATGTACTTTTCAGACTTCAGCAAACCCAGGTAACTACCTATCTGATGGGCCTCCCAGTAGTTTCCAGGAATGATAAAGATTAAATCATTGTTGATATGTTTCCAAAATGTTAACTGCTGCAAAAATAGACAAACCCATACATATTTAACATGAATGATACCTCAGTATATATAAAGATTTTATTTCACTTAAGTGACTAGACAGAAAGCATTTGGATTCATGTTTGAATTTTTAAAGATTTTGAAGAAATTGTGACTAGAAGAAAAGCAAGGTAAGTAAACACTGTTTACTCAAAGAAACCATAGGGTATGGTTGTGGTCTGAGCTTATTTTCCCATTTTCAGGCTTGTTTGATTGTTTTTAATGCACACACAAAGTATGCTTAGCTCTTCAATTTAACAGTAAGATGTATTTTTAAAAAAATTTTCACATGCCTGCACCCAGGGCTATCCCTAAACAGTGTATGAGTAAATATGGAGAGCTCAGATTTTCTAAAAGCTTTGCCCTGGACTATCGCTGTCTTAATTTTGATGTATGGGGAATATATATACTAAAATGTCTTAGGCAATGACCGTTGAAGAGTTTGGGGAAAAGACTCATGTTTAATACATTTAAATACATATGAATACCTGGCCCAGGCGATGTATTTATATGTACTTAAATTTAGTTCTTTTGCAATTATGTAGTATTTTGAAATTCTGTATTCTGTATTTATATTTTATGTATTATTAAAGTCTATTCAATGATACTGTTTTAGAATACTCCTTTTTATAATCTCTGTATTTTCATTTTAACAAAAAATAATTTTTTATATGTTGACTACTATCAAGCTTTAACATATGGATCTTGTCCCTGTTGTCATTTTACAAATGAGCCTTGTTTATTGAAAAAAATTATTTAAGAATATGTAAATCCAGTTCTTAGAAATTTCTTAGAGATTAAATATGTTTTGAACATATTACTTAAAATACACCTGTTGTGTAGATTGAAGGTTGAAAAGCTTGGCATTTTAAAGTGTTAGGTCATTAAAGGTGACATAACTTTCCATGAAAAACATAAGTAGACATGCAAACAGACCAACAAAAAGCATTTCTTCGAAGGGATTTAGGGGAGAAGGAGAAACCAGAAAAGAGGCAACTAGATGAAACAAGAGATACAACATCAAGGAGAAGGTCAGGAATGGTGGGTGGGAGATAAAGCCTTGTGGGATTCTCCTAGATTCTGTATAGTAGAGAGGCAATTGATAATGGTGCCAAACTGGCTTTAACAGCTGTTTAAAATAACTCAATTTATTTTTTCCACTATGTCAACCTGAAATTATTGAGAGTTCAGTAAGGTGACTAGGTAACTTTACAAGTAAATAAAAATTTAATGGCTTCCTCAAATTCTAGAATTATTTTAATTAATTTATTTATTTATTTTGAGATGGGATTTCACTCTGTCACCCAGGCTGAAGTGCAGTGGCACAATCTCAGCTCAGTGCAACCTCTGCCTCCAGGGTTCTCAAGTGATCCTCACACCTCAGCTCCCCTGAGTAGCTGGGAATACAGGCATGTGCCATCATGCTTGACTAGTTTTTTGTATTTTTGGTAGAGACGGGGTTTCGCTATATTACCCAGGCTGGTTTAGAATGCCTGAGCTCAAGGCCACCTGCCTCGGCCTCCCAAGTTCTGGGATTACAGGCATGAGTCACTATGCCCAGGCCGAGAAATATTTATTTTTAACAGAATTCATTAACCCAAACTCAATAAATCTGTGAATCACATCAAACACTATGCAAAGTATTTTATTTACGGTACTTTTTATGAAAGGTCAGATAATTTCACCGGATTCCAAAAGAGTTCTGCAATACTAAAATGGCTTTTAAAAACTCTGAGTTAAAAGAGATGGGGAAAAGACCCCATTCATACTAGGAAATATATAAATAAATACAATAAATAACTTAATACTGAGAATGTCTGTGAAGAAAATTACAAAACTTTAAAACTTCTTTCAAAGATATAAAACAAAAAATGGAAAATAATACACATCCTTGGTTAGCAAAACTGAATGTTGTGATATGAAGATACATCTTAATTTATGCTTAATGCAATTTCAATTAAAATCCTAGTGGTATTTTTTTGGGGAACTTTTTATCTAGAAATATAAGCCAGCAAAGATAGCTTAAATATGGAGAACGGGGGAATAAAGGAATGTCTTAGGTGATAATAAAGCTTATTATAAAGCCTATAGAATTAAAATGAAATGATTGATAATGGTACACAAATAGAACAAACAGTGAAGCCAAGTAGATGACCCAGAAATTGACTCAGATGCATGTAAGAACTTACATATGAAAAAAGTGACATAGCAACTATCAATGAGGAAAAAAAGTGGTTATTTAAATCAAGTATAGTTAGAAAGAAAGCGGTAGGCACTTGGAGGAAAATATCTATTTATTTTGTCACTTTATATCATCAAAAACTATTAAAGATTAAGATTTAAACAGGTAATAGGTTACTATCTGATCTTGGAGAAAGATCTAAACTTTCTTAATACAAATTCAATGGAAGAATTCACAATGAAAAGGACTATTTACATAGAAATATACCACATGCAAATGTAAAACTACATACACATGTGAAAATATATGTCAAGGAAAAGAAGGAAAATAAATCGAGAAAACATTTGCAACCAATATGAGAAATAGAGGCTCTGCAAAGAGCTTATACAAATTATCAAGAAAAGCACTAAGGTCCCAGTGGAAAATGGGTAAAATGAATAAGTAGATATTACAAAAGAGGAAGCACAGATGTTTAACAAAACATGAATAACATTCAACCTCCATCACTTTAAAAGATGCCATTTTTTAACAGTCAAATGGTCATTTTTTAATAACACAAAGTGCTATCTTCCTATCCGAGCAGCAGAACAAATCTCACATCATCCTGCAAACTGTTATAATGCTTCCAGAAAGGAATTTCTAAAAATCAAGAGCTTTAACCATGACCTCTTTATTTGACTAGGTAATTCTATTTCTAGGAATCTTCCCTAAAGAAATAAACTGAAGTGTAGATAAAGCTTTATGCATAAAAATTTTTAGCACAGAATTATTTATAATCAGGAAAAGTGAAATAAATAATAGCATGTCTTTGTGATGAGAAATTATATACACAAAATGATCTTAAAAATAATTTTACTAACATGAGAATGTACTTATGATGTAATATTAAGTTTTAAAATGTAGGTCACCAAATTATACATATAATGCCTTGCCTATATAAAAGATTACAAGCTGTGATGAGAAATACCAAAATATTAACAAAAGCCAACCCTATGCAGTAGATTTTAGACGATTTATGTTTTATTTTTAATGCTTTTTTATGTTTTTCCACAATGAGAAAGAATTACTTTGAAAAAAAGTTAAATGTTAATGTGATAACATTAAACAGTTTTTTTCTTGATATTTCTTTAAAAAGTTATGACCATTGTCATGGTAGTCAAAAGATATAGTTCAATGAATCAAACTCAGTTGAAATATTCTCCTTCTCTAAAAGATACGATTCCAAATGAAATAGACATGACCAGGACTAAACTTGCTTACAGGGTTAAACCTCAAGTCTAATCTGTCCAAACTTCCAAGCTTTTGAAAAATACTGAACTCAAACCAAACAAAACTTTCTCTTGTTGTTATCCTTGTTATTTTAATAGCTGCTTTAAAAAAAAAAAAAAAAAAAAAAAAAAAAAAAAAAGCACAGCTTTTCTTTTCCCAACCATAAATGACTTACTTTTATTCAGATTTGTCTATCTGGAGCTTCCAGCTGCTGCCAAGACCCCTTGCACCAGGTTCCGATGGTGGCAGCCGGTGTTCTCCGGGGAGGACTATGACCAGTGGGCAGTTGATGACATCATCATTCTGTCTGAGAAGCAAAAGCAGATCATCCCAGTTATCAATCCAACTTTACCTCAGGTATTCTCCTGTGTCTGAACTTGAAGAAGACAGATAATTGTAAAAGTGAATGGCATAAAGAACTCATTTCCCTAAGGATTTAGGGCTTCACACTGAGTGTATAACTTAGGTTTAAGGGTTTGTACTTAATTTTTTGTTATCTCTTATGCTACTACTGCACAGATAATTTAGATGTAAAAAAAAAAGACTGAAGTCTGGTTAAATCTTCAAGCAAAATTGTTAGTGTGTTTATAAAATGATTAGATACACAGTGGTAAAATACTTTCAGTTGTTGAATCACCAGGAGAAAAAGTTAATAGCAGTTAAAAAAAAGAGAGGAGAGAGAGAGATTCTTCTGTATTTTCCTAGAAATGCAAATGGTACATGGCCCAGCATGTCATGAAATGAAAATTCTTTTCTTGTTTTCAAAGCTATCAAATTGCCTTTTTGTGTTATTTGTATTGTTTCTATTAGAACTTTTATGAGAAGCCAGCTTTTGATTATCCTATGAATCAAATGAGTGTGTGGTTGATGTTGGCTAATGAAGGAATGCTTAAAAATGAAACCTTCTGTGCTGCCACACCATCAGCAATGATGTTTGGAAGATCGGATGGAGATCGATTTGCAGTAACTCGAGATTTGACCCTGAAGCCTGGATATGTGCTACAGTTCAAGGTATTTATGCATAAGCTTCTTTCCAGAGCAAGTTAAGGAGTAAAACATCTTCCAAGGCCGGGCGCGGTGGCTCAAGCCTGTAATCCCAGCACTTTGGGAGGCCGAGGCGGGTGGATCACGAGGTCAAGAGATCGAGACCATCCTGGTCAACATGGTGAAACCCCGTCTCTACTAATACAAAAAATTAGCTGGGCATGGTGGCGCGTGCCTGTAATCCCAGCTACTCAGGAGGCTGAGGCAGGAGAATTGCCTGAACCCAGGAGGCGGAGATTGCGGTGAGCCGAGATCGCGCCATTGCACTCCAGCCTGGGTAACAAGAGCGAAACTCCGTCTCAAAAAAAAAAAAAAAAAAAAAAAAACATCTTCCAGATGTATAAGTGGAGTGCACAAAAACACAAATTTTTCATATTCTATTCAGGAAGGGACTCACCTGTACGAAAGCTCAACAGTGTTAGAATCACAAAGCCTTTCAGCTCTACTCATAAGGAAAGCAGCTTATTAGTTTTTAAGGAGTCCCAAAAGTTGTGGGTGTACCATTTCTTCAGATACTTAAGGAACTCTACCAGAATTAAAAATAAAATTGACTTTTATGTCTTCAATTTGATTGTGACTTAATGAATCTCAAGCTTCTAAACGATGATGGATAAGTTCTCCTTTTCATCTTACTAGTGGTATTTGAACTTAAGAAGGTATTTTGTGCTTTTGCTGTATTATTTTCAAACAAATTATCCTACTTAAATTCAGTAAATGTTTACTCCAGTCATCATTGTTCTCTTAAAAGCTTCTTGTTTTTCAGCTCTGTGATAACATATCAACATGTATAGCAAGTATTTACTTTGACAAGGTCTTGTTTCAGAATCCTAATTAAAATTTCATTGTGTTTATAATAAAATCCCATAGGTGACTTCCAGCGTTGAAAGTAATGCAGTTTTAACGAGCTAGTACAACTACATGGTCCTTACATAATGGCAGGATGCAGATGCTAAATAATTTACAAATGGAATTATTAAAGAGATCAGATGTTTATAGGCAGTTCTTCAAATATAATTTCCACAGGTTTGTAAACAAGGAAATTAGTCATAAATAATATGATTAGTAAAATGTTATCCTTCTTTGTTTAGATTCCGATGCTAAACTACAATGGAAAAAGTATCAAAACAATATATGAATCTGTATTCATTTGTTAGTAATACCTAAAGTAGTAACAACATAATGTTAATAGCAGATGCATTCCAGAATACTATGCTTTTCATCTGACACCTTTTCTATTTAGTTAATCACAAATCATGGTAGTGTAGGTATTAAAGTCTGCAAGGTAATATTCTGCAGTTTTAAAAATCTAAATTTATAAAATAGTGTTAAATATTTCAAGTACTTAAACAATGAGCAGGAATGCATACTACTTAAGAAAAAAATCTTAATTCTCTACCATTTGACCGGCAATTCCATTATTGGGTATATACCCAAAGAAATATAAATCATTTTACTATAAAGACACATGCATGTGTAAGTTCATCACAACACTACTGACAATAGCAAAGACATGGAATCAACCTAAATACCCCTCTGTGGTAGACTGGATAAAGAAAATGTGCTACATATACACCATGGAATACTACACAGCCATAACAAAGGGTGAAATCATTACCTTTAGAGCAACATGATTGGAGCTGGAGGCCCTTATCCTAGGCAGACTAATAAAGGAACAGAAAAACAGATTACCACATGTTCTCACTTATAAGTGGGAGCTAAGCAAATGAGAACACATGGATACCTAGAGGGAAACAACAGACACTGGAGCCTACTTGAGGATGGAACGTAGGAGAAGGGAGAGGATCAAAAAACTACCTATCAGGTAGTATGGTTATTACCTGAGTGAAAAAATAATCTGTACAGCAAACTCCCAAGACACACAGTTTACCTGTGTAACAGACCTGCACATGTACCTGTGAACCTGAAATAAAAGCTAATTTAAAAAAGAAAAATCTTAATTCTCATATCACACAAGCAGAAAGCTATTAATTTGTGATTATTATTTAATAATAGGTATAGAATATGGATCAGGGGTTGATAATTAATGTATATTTGAACCCTGCATACAAGAATTTTTGGTGCCATTTGTACAGAAATACACAGTACTGGTGTATTTGTTTATGACTGCTTGCTGTGTGATAAACACTAGCTAGTACTGGGACTATAGAAATGAAAAATGTGACCCACATGAATATCTGTGTAACAAACCTGCATGTTCTGCATATGTATCCCATAACTTAAATTAAAATTAAAATTAAAAAAAAGAAAAATGTGACCCTAGCGTTCAAGGAGCTTAGAAACTACAGAATGAGGCAGAAAAGTGAACAGTCACAATACAGTCCTAAGAATGCTGCAGTCTAAGTTGACTGTAGGTGCTACAGGAATACTCTGCATAGTGCCTGACATGTTTCAGGCACTCAAAAAAAAAATCCATTAGTTGAATAAATGGATAGATGGTTGAATAGATGAATAGGTGGGTGAAGAGATAGATGGATGGATGGATGGATGAGTGGGTGGGTGGGAGGGTGGGTGGATGGATGGATGGATGGATGTGTTCAAATTGGAAGTCTCTGAAAATGCAGAGACTTAACCCGCTGAAGAATGGAGGGTCAGGAATTCCAGTTAAAGAGAACAAAATGAGCAAATACGTGAAAATACACAGAAGTGCAAATGAGAAAAGGGACAAGTCTAACTTTGAGGGCTGTGGAGTATGTGCAGCAGAAGTGAGAGATAAAGCCGATCCTGGTGGGCATTATGTTCTACATTAAGTCACTTGGACTTAAGATCCATGAGTCATGGAAGATTTTTAACCCATTGAATGCCAGAATCAGACCTGTGTTTTAGAAGAATCATTAAGCTGCAGTATGGATGTTGACCTAATAGGAGAAGAAACCAGAATCAGCAAGTACATGCAGTCCTTCATTCACCAAATACTTATAAAGTCTCTATATTCTAGGCACATTTCTAGACTATGAAAATTATCACAAACAGAGAGTATGAAATAGGGTATTGGAAGATGATTACAATTTTATAAAAGGTTGTCAGGTTGTTTTCACTAATAAAATGACACACTTAAGCCACAGCCTATTGAAAATAAAGGAGTGAGTCATGCAGTTATGTGGAAAAGATCATTCCAGGCACAAGCAACAAAAAGGATCAATGCCTTGAGGTGGGAGTATTCTTGGAAATGTTCTGGAAACCACAAGGATGCCACTGTGACCATAGCAGAGAAACTGAGCAAGGTTGGGACAGTAAAAAAAAAAGGAATGTCAAATTTTGACTTCAGTTATGAATAAAATGGCTGGCAGAAAGGTGACACATTCTGACTTAGGCTTTTAGAGAATCATTGCTCTGGTAACTGTGCAGTGTCAAGGGCAGAAAGGGTTTGTTTTAGGAGGGCGGATGAAGAGAACTGGCTTGGACATATGGAGTTAGGGGTGCTGATGGGCTGCTGAAGTGGAAATGAAAAGGAATTGGTGACGTACATTTGTCCAGAAAGCAGAAGAGAAGTCATATCTGTTATTCAAAATACAGGTATTGAGAAAAAACATGAAGTTAGGATTGTGAATGAAATTAAGAAGCATGCATACGGTAAAATAAGAAAGACTGAATCATGGAAACCAACACTTGAAAGGTAGGCTAAGTGGTCAATAAGAAAGAAAAGGTTAACAATGTTAAAAGCAATAGAAGAATCAAGTTAAATAATGTTTAACTTTTCCCTTTGCATTTAGTGAGATGGACATTTTCCTTGGTAATTTTCCTGGGGCAGCAACAGCAGAAGTCAGATTACAGTGGATTTTTAAATGTTGAGTAAGGAGGGCTACACAGTGAATACGACCTTTCTCTCAATTTGTTTAGCTGTGTAGTTAGAGGCAGACCAAAAATCAGGGAGAATTTGTATCTTCTTTTGTTTTTTTTTTAAAGGTAGGAGAGACTTAAGCATATGCATCTGATCCATGGAAGGTATCCAAGTGAATAGTTGTTGAAGATATGCCTAAATCCTGAATGGAAAGTTTAAAATAAATTATATATTTAATACAGCTGGCAGTATGTCTACACTGCCCCATTACCTGATTTCTAAAATACAAACTTGTGACAGAACTTAAAGTTCCAGCAACTTGTCTATGTTGGACACAACAGCGATCATGGCAAGTTTCAGACAAAAAGTTAGCTAGGTTTGCCCAATGTGGCTGCTCCCATCACATACCAACCAAAGGCCATTTTTACTATTGAGTAATGCAGTAAAATGAATTTGTTAGAAGAGTTTAAACATGCATCTGAGAGAGTTAAGTCCTTAATTATATTCTTGCTGTTTTACTGTATAGAATAGGATAAATCATGCACAATAAAATTTCTACTAGCCAAATAGTAAATTCTCTGAGAGATGCTTTCTAGCTCTGAGTATGGAAATAAAGAAGATTCTAAATCTTCTTTTTAAAAACTAGATAAAGCTACCTTACAGTCACAAGGATTAACTGGCTGACCTCCTGAGCTCTGGCTCAATATTATTAGCCCATGACGTGACATTTCATTGTCATATTATGTTCTTTTTATTCCTTATTTCCATTTTCCTTCTATAAAATCAGACTATTCTTATAAAGTCTTATACGACAAAATCATATGGTAGCTCCAGCCAACAAATGAAATAAGATGTGAATAGGCAATTCATATGAGATGGCATGTAATTTAAAAAACATGAGAAAAAGAATTTGACATTTATAATTATGAAGAATGTAACAAAATTAATTTACACATTAATTTGGAAATAAACTGTCTTAAACTATAATAATACCTAATGGATAAACTGATTCATTTGGACTCAACAGATACAAAATGAACGCATGTAACTAGAAAATTTTAAGTGTTTCTACATTTTGACTCGATAATGCTACTCTCAGGAGTTTATCTGGTGATGACAAATCAACCAAAGAAGAAAGGCATATTCTCTGCAGTGTTATTTATAATAGAATGTGGAGGAAAGCTCCACATGTGTAATAACTTCAACTATACAACCAAAATACAGCTTCCCTATAAAGATCAGAAGAGAAAATAGAAAAGTAAGGACAGTTATGCTAGGCCAGTGGGATTTAGGTTGCATGTTTACAATTTTTTAAATGTTATTAATCCTATGACAATCCTCTATACAAGTACACAGAACCGTAGCAGTTTTATTTCTGGATTATGTTGCTTATTTGATGCTGTGACAAACACTTAGGTCTTTCATCTAAGTTGACACTGATTTTTAATGAGCTTTGGCAAGAAAACAGAAGAAAGATACTTGTTCCACTGAAACCTTCCTAAACTGAAGAAGACAGCTGCTTCTCCATCTTATGGTTTCCTCTGTTTGTACCCTCTAAGGAGGGAGAAAAAAAGCAGTTTCTTGGCATATCTTTTGTCTGGGACTCAAGAGCCACAGGCACTGTGCTTCTCATTATAAATTCAATGCAGACCCATCGGCAGGTACCCTGGATGCTGTAGCACCTAATTTGTTGAGTGACGACTTAGAACCAAAATCTTGTATAATTCTTGTCCTTCCTTTTAACAGCTAAACATAGGATGTGCCAGTCAATTCAGCAATACGGCTCCAGTTCTTCTTCAGTACTCTCATGATGCTGGTATGTCCTGGTTTCTGGTGAAAGAAGGCTGTTTCCCAGCTTCTGCAGGCAAAGGATGCGAAGGAAACTCCAGAGAACTAAGTGAGCCCACAGTGTATCACACAGGGGACTTTGAAGAATGGACAAGAATCACCATTGTTATTCCAAGGTCTCTTGCATCCAGGTAAAGTAATCATTCTTAATGGGGTTGAGCCGTTAAGAAAGACATAATCCCAAAAGCTATAACCCTAAATGTTAAAAATCCTGAAAGATCAAAATCCTGAATATATAATTCTGGAAAAAAATAATTTTAAAAATTCTTTTTTATTATTATACTTTAAGTTCTCAGGTACATGTGCAGGTTGTGCAGGATTGTTACATAGGTATACACATGCTATCGTGGTTTGCTGCATCCATCCCCCCCGTCACCTACATTAGGTATTTCTCCTAATGTTATCCCTCTCCAATCTCACCACCCCCTGCTGTCCTTCCCCTAGGCCCTCCCCACCCCCGAACAGGCCCCAGTGTGTGATGTTCCCCTCCCTGTGTCCATGTGTTCTCATTGTTCAACACTTATGAATAAGAACATGTGGTGTTTGGTTTTCTATTCTTGTGTCAGTTTGCTGAAAATGATGGTTTCCAGCTTCATCCACGTTCCTGCAAAGAACGTGAACTCATCCTTTTTTATGGCTGCATAGTATTCCATGTTGTATATGTGCCACATTTTCTTTATACAGTCTATCATTGATGGGTATTTGGGTTGGTTCCAAGTCTTTGCTATTGTAAACAGTGCTGCAGTGTGCAATGAACATATGTGTACATGTGTCTCTATAATAGAATGATTTATAATACTTTGGGTATATACCCAGTAATGGGATTGCTGAGTCAAACGGTATTTCTATTTCTAGATCCTTGAGGAATCACCACACTGTCTTCCACAATGTTTGAACTAATTTACACTCCCACGAACAGTGTAAAAGCATTCCTATTTCTCCACATCCTTTAAAAACATTTATTTATATTTTAAAAGGGGATTTATTTGAGAAACATAAAAACACAATAGAACACTTCATAGGGCACTTTACACAATACTTATTTTTGCAAGCATAAACATTCAGATATACTAAAGGCAGTTGCATTCCTTAAACATTTATGAGCAGACAAATCATATACATAAAGAAATAGATCACCCAGCACTTTGGGAGGCCAAGGCAGGTGAATCACAAGGTCAGGAGTTTGAGACCCACCTGGCCAACATGGTGAAACCCTGTCTCTACTAAAAGTATAAAAAATTAGCCGGACATGGTGATGGGTGCCTGTAATCCCAGCTACTCGGGAGGCTGAGGCAGGAGAATTGCTTGAACCCAGGGGGCAGAGGTTGCAGCGAGCCAAGATCGCACCATTGCACTCCAGCCGGGTGACAGTGAGAGACTCCATCTCAAAAAAAAAGAGAAAGAAAGAAAGAAATAGATCAAAAAGCAAAATGTTTAAATGTATATCACTATGGTTGATAATTGTTTGCACTCAGCTTTATAAATGTGGCCATCTGAAATACTGACAGACTATCTAACTCTTTTGATGAGATTGATCAAAAACCTTGGTGGGTCACCACCACATATGCAGTCACCCAAAAAACTTCAGACCTGAAGAAATTTTATCCTTCACAAAAGCAGATGTATGAAAAAGACGTCTCTTCCTTTATTGAGGCAGTTTCTCAACATTTTCGGATATACCCACAATGTTTACACACCACATCAACATTGGAATAATGCACTTTTGTGTAGTGGAATTTGAAAAAAAAAATGCGTGAAACAAATTATAACTCTGTAAAAGTCCTTACATAATTTACACATCTCATATTGGAAATGATGTGAAGATATAGCACATCAAATATATAGCATAGCTAATTGGCACAGTGTGGGAAGGGCAGAAGTCATATGACTGGATAATTTGGCAGGGGAGATTATTGTATGATACTTGTATTTTTGGAGATTTATTGTATTTTCACTCCTGTGATCTTCAAAACACTCGCTACACTTCTATTTGGAGAGTGGTTGTGGTCTACCAAGTTTATAGGGATATGCTGTCTGTTTGAAAGACTGGTTATTGCTCAGCCATTGAAATTAAGCAATTTTCTGCTTTCATAGCAGCAGTAATAACTAGCTTTTACACTTTTGTATGTTTTATTTTTACAAATTTATGGAATACCTGTGAAATATTGTTACATGTACATAATGCATACTGATCGTGTCAGGATATTTAAGGTGTTCAGCACTCGAGTACAATATACTTTTGTTAAGTATAGTCACCCATCTCTGCTATCAAACACTGAATTTATTCCTTCTATCTTACTGTATGTTTGTACCCTTTAACCTGCTTCCGTTCATCCTCCTCCCTCCCTCCCTTGGTGCCCTTCCTAGTCTCTGTTATCTATCTTTCCACTCTCTACCTCCATGTGATCTAATATTTTAGCTCCCATGGGGCTATGCAATATTTGTCTTTTTGACCCTAGCTTATTTCACATGAAATGTCCTCCGGTTTCATCCACGTTGCTGCAAATGACATGTTTTCATTCTTCTCTATGGCCAAAAAGTATTTCATTGTGTATATCCATTCATCTGTTGATTAACTTTTAGGTTGATTCCATATCTTAGCTATTGTGAACAGTTCTGCAATAAACATGAAAATGCGGGTATTCCTTTGATACATTGATTTCTTTTTCTTTGGGTAGATACCCAGTAGTAGGATTACTGGATCAAATGGTAATTTTATTTCTAGTTCCTTGAGAAATCTCCATACTATTTTCCACAGTAGCTATACTAGTTTACATTCCCACCAGAGGTGTATAAGAGTTCCCTTTTCTTCATATCCTCACCAACATCTGTTATTTTTTGTCTTTTTAATAATAACCACCCTGACTGGGGCAAGACAATATTTCATTATGGTTTTGATTAGAATTTCTCTGATGATTAGCAATGTTGACATTTTCTCATATACCAGTTCACATTTGTATATCTTCTTATGAGAAATGTCTATTCATGGCCTTTGCCCACCTTTTAATTTTATTTATTTATTTATGTTGCTGTTGTTTGAGTTCTTTGTATGTTCTATTCCTATTATATTGGGCCCCTGGTGGAAGAAAAGTTGCAAACTTTTTTCCCATCCCATATGTTGTCTCTTCACTCTGAAGATTATTTATTTTGTTGTGCAGAAGCTTTTCAGTTTAACAAAGTCTCATTTGTCTTTTTGTCTTTGTTTTTGTTGGCTTTTGAGGTCTTAGTCATAAATTATTTGCCTAGACCAATGTTTAGGAGAGTTTTCCATAGGTTTCTATCTAAAATATTTGTGGTTTGGGCCTTATGTTTGAGTCTTTAATCCATTTTGGTTGATTTTTATATATGGTGAGAAATGTGGGTCCAGTTTCATTCTTCTGCATGTGGGTATTCAATTTTCCGAGCGCCATTTATTGCAGAGGGTGTCCTTTCCCCAATGTAAGTTCTTCTCAGCTTTGTCAAAGATCACTTGGCTGTAAATCTGGGGCTTTATTTCTAGATTCTCTATTCTGTTCCGTTGGTCTATGTGTCTGTTTTTATACCAGTACCATGGTGTTTTGGCTACTATAGCTTTGTAGCACAATTTGAAGTCAGGTAAGGTGCATCCTTTTTTTGTTTAGGATTTCTTTGGCTCTTCAGACTCTTTTTTGATTCTGTATGAATTTTAGGGTTGTTTTTTCTAATTCTGTGAAAAATGGCATTGGTAATTTGATTGGTATTACATTGCATCTGTAGATTTGCTTTGGGCATTGTGGTCATTTTAACAATATTGATTCTTTTAATCCATGAGCATGGGATTTTTTGTTTTTGTGATCTTCAGTTTCTTTCATCTACAGTGTTTTATCATTTTCCTTGTAGAGATGATGCATCTCCTTGGTTAAATGTATTCCTACGTACTTATTTTCTTTTGGAGATTGTAAATGGGATTGAATTCTTGATTTGGTTCTCTGCTTCAATGTTACTGGTGTATAGAAATGCTCTGATTTTTGTAGATTAATTTTGCATCCTTAAACTTTACTGAAGTCATTTTTCAAGTCCAGGAATCTTTTGAAAGAGTCTTCCAAAAGGGTTTTCTAGGTATAAGATCATATCATCAATAAACAGAAATAATTTGATTTCTTTTTTCTCAATTTGGATGCTTTTTATTTCTTTCTCTTGTTTGACTGCTTCAGCTAAGACTTCTAGTACTGTGCTGAATAGGAGTGGTGAGAGTGAGCATCCATGCATTGTCCCAGTTCTTGGGAGGAATGATTTTACCTTTTCCCCATTCAGTATAATGTTGGCTATGGGTTTGTCATATAAGGCTTTTATTATTTTGAGGTGTGTTGCTTTGATGCCCAGATTGTTGAGGGTTTATATCGAACCAACATCATGAATTGATGATGGATGTTATCTAATGCTCTTACTACATCTGTTGAAATGATCATGCTTTTTGTTTTTAATTCTGTTTATGTGGTGAATGACATTTACTGATTTTGGTATGCTGAACTATCCTTACATCCATGGAATAAACTCATTCAATCATGATGTATATCTTTTTGATGTGCTGTTGTTTTCAGTTTGCTAGGATTTTGTTGAGGATTTTTGTATCTATGTTCATCAGGGATACAGACCTGTTTTCTTTTTTGATTGTGCCCTTGCCTAGTTTTGGTATCAGGGTGATTCTGGTTTTGTAGGTTGAATTAGGAAATAATCCCTTCCCATCAATTTTTTGAATAGGTTTAGTAAGATCGATACCAGCTCTGCTTTGTACATCTAGTAAAATTCAGCTGTGAATGCATCTTGTACTGGGGTTTTTGTTGTTGGTGGAAGACTTTTTATTAATTCTTTGAAATCATTACTCATTATTGGTATTTTCAAAATTTCTATTTCTTCCTGGTTAATACTTGGGAGATTGTATATTTCCAGGAATTTATCCGTTTTCTCTAGGTTTTCTAGTTTGTGTGCGTAGAGATGTTCATAGTAGTCTCCAATGATCTTTTTTATTTCTCTGGTATCAGTTGTAATGTCACCTTTATTATCATTTCTGATTGTGCTTATTTGAATCTTCTCTCCTTTTATCTTGCATAATCTAGCAGTCTATCAACCATGTTATCTTTTCAAAGAACCAACTTAATTATCTCATTGATCCTTTGTATTCTTTTTCTTGGTTTCAGTCTCATTTAGTTCTACTCTGATCTTTGATACTTCTTTTCTTCTGCTAGCTTTGGGTTTGTTTTGTCTTTATCTTTCTACTTCCTTGAGCTACAATGTTAAGTTGTTAATTTGCAATCTTTCTATCTCTTTTATATAGGCATTGACAGTTATAAACTTTCCTCTTAGCACTGCTGTTGCTGTATCTCAGAGGTTTTGGTATATTGTGTCTCTACTTTTCATTTGTTTCACAATTTTTTTTATTTCTGCCTTAATTTCATCACTTACCCGAAGATCATTCAGGAGCAAGTTGTTTAGTTTCCATGTAATTTATATAGTTTTAAGAGTTCCTCTTGATATTGACACCTAATTTTATTCTGCTGTGGTCTAGGAAGATACTTAGTATAATTTAGATTCTTAAAAATTTATTGGGACTTGCTCTGTGGCCTAGCATATGGACTGTATTTTAGGATGTGTCATGCATAGAAGCAAAGCGGTATATTCTGTGGTTGTTGGGTGTAATGTTCTTTAAATGTCTGTTATGTCCATTTGGCCTAGAGTCCAATTTAAATCCAGAGGTTCCTTGTTCATTTTCTGCCTCAGTGATCTATCTAGTGCTGTCAAAGGGGTGTTGAAGCTACCACAGTTATTATATTGCTGTCTATCTCTTTTCTTAGGCCTAGCAGTATTTATTTTATGAATGTGGGTATTCCATTGTTGGGTACATATATATTTAGGACAATTGTATTTTCTTGTTGAATTGAACTCTTTACCATTATATGATGCTCTTTACGGTCTTTTAAAACTTTTGTTGCATTACAGTCTGTTTTATATTACATGAGCATAGCTACTCTTGCTCATTTTTGTTTTCCATTTGTGTGGTATATCTTTTTCCACTCCTTTAGATTGAGTCTGTAAGTGTCTTTACCCATTAAGTGGGTCTATTGTAGTCAACAAATAATTAGATCTATTTTTTTTTTATCCAATCTGCCAGTCAGTACCTTTTAAGTTGAGTATTTAGCCCATTACATTCAAGGCTAATACTGATATGTGAAGTTTTGTGCCTTTTGGTGCACTGCACTGTCCTTTGCCTGGGGAGCAATACTCCCTGTGGGCTAGAGAACTGGGGACCTTGCAGTACCTTTGGGTACAGCCAGTGCTGCTCCACTGCAGCCTTCCAAGCAGACATTGGGAATGTTAGCAGGAACTCCTAGGATGTGGAGATATGGGGGCTGTCACTGAGGGCAGGATGCAGTCCTATGGCAGCAGCACTCTCAAAATGGCTCCCTGCTGCAGCTGTTCAGGTCTCAGGAGTGGGGCATGGGTGAGCCAGCATGAGTTCCCGTCTGGTGCATGGCCTTCACAGGGTCTCCAAATCACCATCCATGCTAGTGTCAGAGTTTGTGTGGGTAGTGGTGCTCTCCCACAGTTGGGATTTCAGCAGTCTGTGGCAGGCATGTGGACTGCTGAAGCTCTTTCCCCACAGTTCCAAGTCCCTCTAGGTTCCTGGTCAATCTCAGCCACACTAGCTCCTTGTTTCCTTCTCCTTTTGTGCCTCAGGTGTTTCCTATGAGTTCTCTGTTGGTCTTTAGTATTCTCTCCTAAATGTTCTATTCAAGGAATGGTTGTCTACTCATAATTTTGGTTCTTCTTTGTGGAAAGGATGGGTGTCTGATATCTCTAGTCAGCCATCTTGAACTGGAATCTTCTAAACTTTTATCTTTGACTATTAAGAGTAACCTCATACACTTAAGTCGTCACAGCCTTTTTGTGAGGAAACGATTTTGCAGATCTCTTTCATTGTGTTGTAAGGAATACAGTAAGAAGGAGTGGTATTCGGCTTCCCCAATACCAAATCTGAATTAGTTTCGGTTCTCCAGAGAGACAGAATCAATAGGATGTGTATATAACTAGATACATAAGAGGAGATTTTTTTTTTTAGGGGAAATTGGTTCACGTGATTATGGTGGCTAACTAGTTCCATGACAGACCATCTGCAAGCTGGAGACCTGAGATGTAAGTAGCATGGCTCAGTCTAAGTCCAAAGGCTTCAGAACCAGGGAAGCCAATGGTGCAATTCTCAGAGTGAGACTGGGAGCCTCAGGCCCCAGGGAGCCTCTTATATAAGCCCTGGAGTCCAGGCTAGCAAACCTAGAGTTCTGATGACAGGGAAACAAAAGAAAAGTCTGTCCGAGATCTCAGAGAGATACCAGTTTCCCTTTTGTATTTGCTTTCTCTTGGCCTTCTGGCTAATTGGATGGTGCCACCAACTCTGAGGGCAGATCCTTCCCACCTAGTCCACTCAGACTCATCCTCACAGACAGACCCCAAATAATGCTGCACCAAGTTTCTAGGTTTTCTTTAACCCAGTCAAGCTGACACCCGAAATGAAGTTCACAAGTCCATCCCTTGCCAACTTGGCATCCATATGCATTTCTTGGAACCATATTTATTTTTCAAATAAAGACAAGGTAATAGTTCCACCTAACATGATGCGACTAACATAATGCAACAACCCTGCATACGATGACAAATACACTAATCCCCTCCCCAGAACTAAGCTTTCAGGATTTCAACCTTTGGGATTTTCATCTTTGAGGATTGTGATTTGGGGTATTTTAGATGTTAGAAATTTTAGGTTTTAGGGATTTTCATCATTCAGGATTTCAATACTAAGGATTGTGGTGTTCATGATTGTGTCTTCTGGGTTTAATTCCAGACTACATTCTTATTATGTGCTGTGGCTGCCATTTATAGGGAACATTTATGTATCTCAATTATCTCAATAACTTAAAAGAATTTATATTATCTAGCTGTGTCTATCCGAGTTGAAGTAGTGACTCTTGAGGAAAAGAGCCCTGGACAAACGTTCCAAAGTGTGTGTGTGTGTGTGTGTGTGTGTGTGTGTGTGTGTACATGCACATGCTTATGAGTAAGACACATTCATTCAGCAAATATTTATTGAGCATCTGTGTGTGCATGTACAAAAGTACTGTTCTGGACACTGAGAGTACAACAGTGAACAAAATGTATTCAAGGCTAAAAGAGTTAGACATTATTATATCAGACTTTCACTACACATAGATTTTTAATGATTTAATGCCTCCTTACATAGACCTAGACAAGTTGAGATATCTTGCAATATAAATGATCCCTTTAAATGACTATTAAAACGAATAATAAAACAATAAATTAAAAATCAATTAATGGGAAGAATTAAATCAATGGACTGAGAACATGAAGTGAATTAGTTTCATTAATGGGGCAAAAAATTTAACTCTTAGCTTCCTGGCAGCTAAGACAAAGGGAGAAAATATAGGCTCATTTAGTTCTCATTGTTGAGTAATAAAAAAGTAAGCAGCACATTCTGATTTTTTTAAAGGTATGCTTTTTTCTAGGTTTGGTATTCCAGAATAGATTTATAGCATGTATGCTTGTACTAGATAGAGTACATAATACAGAGATCAGTATTTTTAACTCTATCATTTTACAAAAGATAAGCATTTTTCAAGTAGGCACTTCTTAATTGAATTCTAGAAAACAACATTAATTGTCACTCATGATAACATTAATCGTGACTCAGTCAAGACATTTCTGTTCAGAACTGAGATGATATAATAAGTCTATTTGCGGTGCTTCCTTATGACATAGTGTATGGTTTGAATGCTCATTATTACCATTCAACAATATTTCCAGCTTTCTTTCTCCTTAGAAAAATGGAGGATTATACTTTCTGCATACCCTGTAAAGTTTGGCATGTCTAAATGAAATGTGAATGAAAATGAGACATATGGCTTTAAGAGCCCTTGTACATTTTGCCACATTCCCTGCTCCATGGAAGCTTGTGTTAAGGTGAATCTTGTATCTCAGTAAGTGTCTACAATAAGCACATTCCCTTGCCAGCCTACACTGGACATATAAAATAGGCAAGAAATAAACTTTTTCTAGGTTAAACCATAGAGATTAAGGGTTGTTTGTTGCCACAACATAACCTATCTCATTCTGACTTATATGGTAAAAGCTTAACAATCTTTGAAAGTGTCTTATTCATAAAGTTCTTAGAGGCCATTCTGTTTGTGACATCTTTCACCTAATTTATCACCAGTTAACTGTGCATCATCTGGCAAGATAAGCTGGTTGTGCTCTCTGCCTCCTTGATACTTAGATGTGCATACCTCAGAAACTCACACCACAGCCTTTGGTAGCCCAGCTTCCTGAATAGGGAAGGAATTTGTTTGGTCAAGGATGTACAAGTTTCTGTGCTTGTCTGCTGAACTTTGAAACATAATCTTTAAACACAAGCTATCTCAAGAAAGTTTGTCAATCAGTGGCTCCAACTCAACTTATAAGTAATTTATTTGCCCTTATAGTCTAGTGTTCTTTGTAGTTTATCAAAATGATACGCAAATGCCTTCAAAATTTGTTGTGTAGGTTACAGAGTTTATGAGTTTACCACCTTTGATGAAATTAAGAATTTGACTGGCCATATGCTTTAGTTAGGATACAGACCCAGCTACTATGACAGAGAAACACACAAACACAAGTGCTTAACAAGTTTTCAACAATATGGAAGTTCATTCTTTCTCATATGCTGGTCCAAAAGCGAGCAGTTGAGAGTTGACAAGTTGGCTCTGCCATCCAGAACATATGACTTCCGTCTCTGGATCCAGGGCAGATGTTCCAGAACTTATCTCTTAACCAGTGGAGGGAAAAGGGAGTCAGGGGCAAACAGATAAATTATTTTTATAAAAAATTCTCCTTACTTTGTGTTTAGATTCGTCAGTAGAGCCTAGGATAATATTTATATGGTTACCTATTGCTATGCGACACACCTCTCCAAAATTTAAGGGCTCAAAACAATAGTGATCTCATGGCTTTGTGGAGTTGGCCGGGCAGTTCTTCTGCTGGTCTTCCTGGGCTCCATCATGTAGCTGCACTCAGTTGATGAGCTGGTAAGTGTCTGGGTCAGCTGGACCTTTCTCTCCATGTGGTCTTCATCCCAGTATTTTTCAGTTAGGTGTGCTCCAGTGTTCCAAGAGAGGAAAAGTAACTGCAAAGCCTTCTCACTTGCCACAACCTTTTGGTCAAAGCAAGTCACAAAGCCAGTCCAGATTCAAAAGGTGGCCAAAGAGACTTCTTTTTTTAATAGGAAGTACATAAAAGGTAGAGGAGTGTATTCAGAAGTGTGATTAAGTGGGAGGTGTTGTTGTAACAGTCTGCCATGGTCTGTTTTAGCCCCAATAATTCACATCTTTTCTGCTTGAAAAATGCATTCACTCTCTTCTCAAGGCTCCCCAAATTCTCATCCCATTACAGCACCAGACACCAGTCCCTGCTTGTATTATCTCCATCAGATTGGGATGTGAATGTGGGTCCTTGGGTACAGGGATGTGGGTACTTGCTCTACAGACCTGCAAAGACAGGTTATCTACTTTACCCATACCCAACATAAAATGGTGAGACAATGGCAGGATAAGCACAATAGACACTCCCACTCAAATAGTAATAATAATAATAATAATAATAATAAAGAAAAGGGAGGAATGGGAAGCGCATAGCAATCACTGGCCCACTGAAATTCCAAATGTCAGCAAGAGACTTCTTACTAGGCCTCCCTCCTCTAAAAACCATGTCCAGGACAAGAATGTTCCAATGATTAAGACAGGTCTGCTTTCTGATAGTGGTTCCCTCATCCACTGTTCTTCTCAGCTCTTAATTACGCTCTCCAGGCTTCACCCTCTAAGAACATCTTTCTTTTTCCATAAGAACATATCTGTGTTTGCAGCTACGTAACTATGTCATCCTGCTTCCTGCCCATCTCCAGCTGTGCAGCCTTTGTACTCTTCACCTCCACCGCTGCCTTCCTCCCTCCGTACTTTACAGAACTGTGGCCCAACTGCAGCTCTTCCAGATAGATCGGTGTAGTGTGCCATGAAGTTGGAGAACATCAAAATGGCACATCATGGCTACAATGACTAAAATATCAGGGTGCTGGAAGATACCACTATAAAAAATAAACAATACAATGAGGAGCCAAGAAATACAAATCTTGTTTGAATTCCCTGAAGCCCAATAATAAATTTAAAGCTAAAGGAGGATAGAAAGGCATAAGAATGACACAGTGGGCTTTGGGGACTCAGAGGAGAAGTTTGGGAGGAAGGTGAGGGATAAATGATTGCATATTGGATACGATATACACTGCTTGGGTGATGAGAACACCATAATAAAACCTCAGAAATCACTAAAGAACATATCCATGAAACTAAAAACCACCTGCACCCCAAAAACTATTAAAATCAAAAAAAATAAATAAGAAAATAAATACACAGCTGAATCTGCAACTGCAGTGTATTTGATGTTGGGTGGAATAACCCAATTGGTAAAGCCACGTATGAGAAGTAAGAGCAGATTGTTCATAGCATCACAAAGTGAGTCAATATTTTGAGGCTCCCAATGTATCAATATTTTCTTAGACCTCAGCTTTGGGAAGACAAAATATTCATCATTAGAATCCAGCTTCATGGTTAATTTGGATACCATCCAGCTTGCCGGTTGACGGCATTTGTGATGAAGAGTCCTCAACTAAAGAACAGTAAATATGTTTCTACTTTACTGCAAGTAAATGAGCTGTTGTTGCTCCTTCTGCAATATGTTAAACTCAGATATCTCCAAATGCGGTTTTGGAAAGCTGAGAATTCTAAGTGTTAAAATTATTAAAATTTGGAGCTATTTTTCCATGAGGCAAATAAGCTTATAATAGTTACGAGATAATTGCTCTTTCAGAAATAAGTCTAAGCTGATTTTCTCAAAGGAGCAGTTTGTGCTCATATTAATTCACTGGGCTCTTGCCTACAGAGAACACACTGGTGATGGTGAATATATGTTGGTAAACCTCTCACAGCTCTCGGAGACATCCCCATCCAGGCAGTATGCTTTGTAGCCTGCTCTAGGTACCCTATGTAGAGTGCAAAAAGTGGGTATCTCCGGGCAGGACTAGAAAAAGTTGCTTAGTATTCTGCAGAATACGCTGCATCTCTGCACGGGACAAGCAGAAACCATCCTAGTTTGAGAGGCAGATGCAACATGGCATTGAATTGTGCAGTGATAGAAGGGTAAAGTGTAGACATCAATTCTGGTCACACAGGCATCCTCCAAACGAAAATGAAAATTGGGGAAGGAAACAAAGAGAAAGAATGATATCTTCTACTTCTTTTTCCTTATCTTGGACATACAAAACAAAAGTGGATGCTTTTTGAATAGAATAGTCAAACTACACTATGATGTAGTTTTGTTTTGTTTTTTTGAGACAGAGCCTCTCTCTGTCACCAAGACTGAAGTGCAGTGGTGTGATCTCGGCTCACTACAACCTCCACCTCCCAGGTTCAAGTAATTCCCCTGCCTCAGCCTCCCAAGTAGCTGGGATTACAGTTATGAACCACCGTGCCCAGCTAATTTTTATATTTTTAGTAGAGGTGGGGTTTCACCATATTGGCCAGGGTGGTCTCGAACTCATAACCTCAAGTGATCCACCCACCTCAGTCTCCCAAAGCACTGGGATTACAGGCATGAGTCACTGCACCTGGCCTAGGATCTATTCTAATAAAATTATATAAGATTAAACTCTTTCTCTCAATCATTACTTATTCTAAATTATTTCTAGACCTTCCCATCAAGTCAAGACCTCCGTTATATGCTCTTCTCTATGTCCTTCTTAATGGTTGTTGGAGTTGCACAGGTGCATTTATTTGTGTGGGTGCTTGATTAAATGTGTCTCCTCACAGTTGTGGGCTATGTGAAGGCAGGAACCATGTCTGGGTTTTGTTCCCCATGGTATTCCTAGCATTAAAGCTGTGCCTAGCATGCTGTAAATGCTTTCTAAATGTTAACTGAATGAAGGGATGTTGAACAAGGAATAAAGACCAAGCAATAGGTGATTAGCTCTAAAATGAAGACACCTTTCTTTTTCACATTTTTCCAAAATATGTCCAGTGCTTTTTAACAAGAAATCATTGTTCTGCATTGTACTGTGTCTCCTTGAAAAGGAAAGAATAGAACACGTACACAAATACATTAGTAGTAAGAATTGCAAGGCTATATCTCCTCTACTTTAAAAGTATAGAATCGAGACATACTTACTAACTTTAGCCTACTTATTTTCTTCCGTCTTCTGATGGTTGACAAATGCTGGTGTCCATTAATTCCATTTACTCCCTTCAAGAGGACAAATACCTTCAGAGGCTAAATAATGTTACAGCTCCAAGGGAAGGGATTTTCCCAAGGTTCATGACACTAAGACAACCATACTCTTTTTTTTTTTTGCTTTTGCTTTGTTTTTCTAAACTTCTTTAATTCTTTTTACCTTAAAAAGAATAAGATCAATATATTTTAAATTAGCTCCAAAGGAAATACATTTGTATGTTCACCTTCCTCTTACACTGAAACTGGGGCTTGGGGCTTACATTAATAGGCAATTATTTCTGAACATTTTTTTTTTGAGACTGAGTTTCACTCTTGTTGCCCAGGCTGGCGTGCAATGGCACAGTCTCGGCTCACTGCAACCTCCGCTTCCTGGGTTCAAGTGATTCTCCTGCCTCAGCCTCCTGAGTAGCTGGGACTACAGGCATGTGCCACCATGCCCGGCTAATTTTGTATTTTTAGTAGAGACAGGGTTTCTCCATGTTGATCAGGCTGGTCTTGAACTCTCGACCTCTGATGATCTGCCCACTTCGGCCTCCCAAAGTATTGGGATTACAGGCTTGAGCCACCGTGCCTGGCATCTCTGAACATTTTTTAACCTAATAAACAACACTACTGGTTACATTTTATAAAGTTGCCATGAGTAGCTAACTCAAAATAATGAAGGGGGGAAAAGAGCCAGGGTTATGGTTCAGTGATACCAAATTTCCAAAGCCACTTGAAGAGCCAAAAAGAAATCCATTCTGATCTTGCCATGTTATCATCACAATAATAGAGGGTAGAGGGAGCCATCTCTATCTACAGTTGTTCTTAACGATCCTCATTAATCTTTAAGAGTCTTTATCCTTGTGTACTAAGAAGCTGGATTAACTCAAAAGTCTATAAATATTGGCAGCAAAATAAATTGGAATGTAGATTACATCTTCATCCTTTGAGTATAGTGGAACTGAGAAGGAAGAGGTATTTCCCTGGTATGAAATTATAGGGGTGTGTGTGTGTGTTTCCATATGTTGGAAAAGAAGTGTGTGTGTGTGTGTGTGCGCGCGCGTGTGTGTGTGTTTCCATATGTTGGAAAAGAAATGTATTTAAAAATTGGAAAGCAGTTGGGACAAATTTTAGTTTGGCAACTTCAAAACTATTGTTCTGGGGATTGAAGAACTGGGCAGTAGCCCAGCACACTAGTGTTCCAAGGTTTTGAAGCACTGGGACTAGGTACTTCTTTTGTTCATTGGCAGTTACAACTGTTGTTCATGATTTGAAGATGAGAGATGAAGAGGAAAGGAGGGAAGGCACAGGTGAATAGAGCTGTCAGTACAGACTCAACTCTTCCCCACCTGAAGCATGTCAACAGCAAATAGCCCGAGTTCCCTTATCTGTCCTAAGAAAGATTGTTTCAAACATTCCCAAACAGCCTCTTCTGCAGATATCCATACAATGAGCATGACAGAAGGGTGAAATATTAATTAAAATAGTGGAATATCTTTCTGGATGTTATTACTAAAAGAGTAGAAGGTGAGAAAATATTCAAACACTTATGCCAAAAAAGAAATCAAGCAGGCACAGTGGCTCACACCTGTAATTCCAGTACTTTGGAAGGCTGAGGCGGGCAGATTAATAAAGCCAGGAGTTTGAGACCAGCCTGGGCAACATGGTGAAACCTCATCTCTACTAAAAATACAAAAATTAGTTGGGTGTGGTAGCGTATACCTGTAATCCCAGCTACTCAGGAAGCTGAAGCAGGAGAATCTCTTGAACCTGGAAGGCAGAGATTGCAATGAGCCAAGATCATACTGCACTCCAGCCTGGGCAACAGAGCAAGATACTATCTCAAAAAAAAAAAATAATAATAATAATAAAATAAATTTTGAGAAAGATCTGAGAGAGACACCTTATGAAAGTTAAGTGTGCAGTCCACCAGACATGACTTTCAAATAAATATGAAGTCTCTGTGAAGTTTTTCTGAATTTTTCTGTATTCCAATACTTTGATGTGAGATGTTGGTACAAGAACAGGTGTGTTGTTTTTCCCAACAGCAAGACCAGATTCCGATGGATCCAGGAGAGCAGCTCACAGAAAAACGTGCCTCCATTTGGTTTAGATGGAGTGTACATATCCGAGCCTTGTCCCAGTTACTGCAGTGGCCATGGGGACTGCATTTCAGGAGTGTGTTTCTGTGACCTGGGGTATACTGGTAAGGCTGAATACATGTGTCTGAGGGCTTGCTTGTAAAATAGTTATCTCCAGTTGCTATGTTTCATGTTATACTCCCAAAGAAATAAATTCTGAATTTATTCTTCTTTAAGTCTAGGAATTGTAGGAATTCGCATCCCAGGAACATGAGGTGCTAGGATATTTGTAGTTTTGAGCTGCCCAAAAAAGAAAACATGCTAATACAAACTTCATTTCCTAAAGAGGATTTGTTTATTATTAATAGCATTAATAATTGTTATTGCTTGAGGTCCTACTTCATGCCAGGCATTGAGGTTCTTTATATTTCATCCCATTTAATTCTAACAATAACTGTCATAGTACTGTAAACCCTATTTATATTTAAGGAAACAGGCACAGAGAGGTTTAGTAACTCTCCCGAGATCATTCAGCTGGGAGTTGCTGGAGCTGAGCATCAAACCCCGGCAGTCATTCTCCAAAACCCAAACCCAAGCTCTTAACCACATGCTGCATGGCCTCTGTGAGCTCTCTCCATTGCTGTCTATAAGAAACATAATTTTATACATTTATATTAAAAATGCATCTTACGAATGATAAACCCAAATCTGCCAAAAGAGTACTTTACAAGAAAAGTATCTCTGACCACAGTGACCTTTGGATGTTGCTACAAACAAAACTGAAAAGAGCTGATATTAAAGAATAACATTAGAGAAAATATTATAAGCTTCAAAAAAATTTTTTTTAATTTTTCCTGGAGACAACTTCAAAAGGCTTCTTCCCAGGTTTTTAGAACTCCAGCCTTCATCTGGCACATGACCAAAGACAAACATATGTTGTTGCAGGCTTTCTATGGAGAGTGCTGTCACTCACAGTTTCAGGGATTTTTTTGTTTATTTGAGACTGACTGCCCTTACTCATCCTAGAAGGACAACAAATGAGCAAATTTTATTGTGGATGAAATATGTTTCTCAGTTTACACAAATCCTCAGTAGCAAGAACTGTGAAAAGGTATGGTTCCAGTGTCTTCCCAATATCTGTCTCTATCAAAAAATAAAAACTTATGGAGACAGAATAGTGTTTTTGGTGATGGTAATGATTGCTGTCTTTCAGGCCAACAGTTGTGAGATACAAATTTTCATGTGGCCTCTCACCCTATTATTAATCCATATGGACATTCTTCCTTTGCCTGTGTGTTGAATAGACCTTCTCATGTTCAGTGATTCTAACAAAGCGTCTCTCCTATGTATTTCTTTTTCTGAAGCTGCACAAGGAACGTGTGTGTCAAATGTCCCCAATCACAATGAGATGTTTGACAGGTTTGAGGGGAAGCTCAGCTCTCTATGGTACAAGATAACAGGTGGCCAGGTTGGAACTGGCTGTGGAACACTTAACGATGGCAAATCTCTCTACTTCAATGGCCCTGGGAAAAGGGAAGCCAGGACAGTCCCTCTGGACACCAGGAATATCAGGTAAAAAGTATTCACTGGTACACTTTTTCCACAAACATATTATTTACCACATGATGTGGTCTAAACTAACATTCTGTTCTGTTATTGAGAATTTATGCAATAATGTTTCAGCATATGGATTCTGATATGTAAAAATGAAGATAACGTTAGCTTTGGAATAAAATAGGTGGTTTCTACAAAAACCATGCTGCAATTCCTGAATCCTTGCGTAGTCATCACCAAGGCCTGTGTGTCTAGGGTATGCCAGCTTGATTCTCTAAAATTTGATGTTATTATGAAAGCCATTTGGTATTATTATTAGCGTGTGCCATGTGAAACAAAGATTTTTCCAACCTTAAATTCTATGTCCAAAAATGATGCGTCCTCATTTATCTGATTTGTGTTCACTTATTGAAAATGGTCCCCCAGAAATTTTAAATACCTACACTGACACCTACTGGTAAAATAGAGAACTAGTTGGTTTTTAAGGTGAAATGAAATGGCAGCACACCTGAAATAATAGCACACTGCTTTTTAAAAGAGCAGTTAAATTATTTGAAAAGTAGAAGAAAGAAAATAGAAAAAAATGTTTAAAATTTTTAGACTTCCTCACAAAATCTTGGGTCCTGTGTCATATACTTTCTGCCTTCAATTTCCTTCCACATTGTTCTCTCAGAGGTGTGCCTGTCAAGCAGGTACTCTCTGTCAGTCGCTATGGACTGAGGCATAATTTACACCATACTGACTGAAGGCCCACTGTGAAAAATTCAGCCAAGTGAGTCTAAATTAGCAACAGACAGGTAATTATCTGACTCTAAACAAATATGGTATTCAACTTCTTAAGTTAGATTTGTCCTTATGTTGGCTGGATATGGTGGCTCACACCTGTAATTCCAGCACTTTGGGAGGCTGAGGCAAGTGGATCACTTGAGGTCAGGAGTTTGAGACCAGCCTGGCTAACATGGCGAAACCCTGTCTCTACTAAAACTACAAAAATTAGCCGGGTGTGGTGGTGAACCCCTGTAGTTTCAGCTACTCAGGAAGCTGAGGGGGGAGGTTGGCTTGGGCCCAGGAGGCAGAGGTTGAAGTGAGTCAAGATTGCACCACTGCACTCCATCCTGGGTGACAGAACGGAAGTCTGTCTCAAATAAAAAATCATCATCCTGAGTTTCCAAGGATAGTGTTAACTAGATTTAAGGAATTTCCATTTTAGTAATTCCATTAAATTATATCAGACTGTCATGATGGAGTTATGTTAAACTGTTTCCTTTTGTTTAGATCATTATTACAGAATAAAATGAATGATCATATGAGCTTTTTCTAAATGGTTACAGAATTAACTTACTATAATTTATGTAATTTCTGCTTGTCATATCCCCTTTGAGTTTGAAAGTAGTACTTAATAATTACAGGAGTTTTTTTCTAACGTGTTAAAGCACAAAATGATAAAACTCTTCTGAACTCACTTATTTGTAAGTAAACTAAAGTTTTTATTCCCCAGACTCGTTCAATTTTATATACAAATTGGAAGCAAAACTTCAGGCATTACCTGCATCAAACCAAGAGCTAGAAATGAAGGTAAGCTGCTGTATTTCCCATGGAAATTACAGTTACTACTGGCAGATTAGTCCTTTTTATTTAAGAGATTAGGAAATGTAAAAACGGTCCATAAAAGTTTCTATACTGCTTCAGCAAATAGATGACTTGGATAATTACTAGACTGAAAGTACTGAGATATTCAGAAAAAGTCATTAACGCTTTCAGTTAGTGATAACATGGCCAAGAAAGTGGAGAGCTGATGAGCACAGCTGTTGGTAGCTCTATTGACTAATAGGTACAGTTTAAGGAAGTGACATTTGATACATTAAAATTTAAAGGAAATTTTTGTGCATAATTCTTCTGAAAATTACAAATCCATACCCTTGTGTATGACCTATAAAAACAAATCCAGAACAAAATAGAATAGAAAGTATCTGCGTATCATATAATAGACAGGAGTCTTTGCTCTGTATTGAACTTCTATTTACAAGCTCTATTTTCTGCCCTGTGATGCAAATCTCCCCCAGGATCCTTTTAGTAACGAGCAACTTTTTCTCAACTAGTCTTGAGCCACTTTCATAAACTCAGTGCTGGCCATGTAATTCACATCCCACAGGCATTTCTTAGCCTTTTATTGAAAACTGGTTGTTAAAATGTAAATCTGCTTAAATCCTTGAACAAATCTCTTCCAGTGATGAAAGTAGAGATGCTTTACTTACTCAAGCTGAAGCATCAATTTACATATTTAGAATTAAAATCAAAATTATGTTATTTTTAGTAAGACTGGGCAGAATGCAGATGGAGTTGCAGTTTAAAAAGAGCACTGCTTCACATGCCCCAAACACTCGGTAGATGAGTTAAAGGGCCTGGTTTATTCCAATGTACTGTCATGACTAACAGGAGTCGGCAAGTGATAGGAGATATGTTTCCTTTTCTTGCATTCTTCCACCCTCTCATTCTTATCTGGGAGGCTCTCTCTTTTTGTCCTTTGGAATTGAGGCCCTCATCTCTGCAGACCTTGTTACTGCCTGAAGGTATATTTGACACTCCTTAAAAAGCTAATGAGGAGGAAGGCAGAAACCAAATGAAGTATGTACCTCCTGAGCCATATTTCTTATAATTTAATGTGCACCTGAATCATTTGGGAGCCTTGTTAAAATGCAAATTTAGATTTAGTAGGATTGGAGTGGTATGCTGCATAACAAATTATCCCAAAACTAAGTAGCTTAAGACATCAAATATTTGTAGTCTTACAGTTTCTGTGAGTCAGGAATTTGGGAGCAGCTTAGCAAAATGGTTCTGGCTCAGAGTCTCTCGTGAGGTTGCAGTCAAGACAAAAGCCAGGAGGGGTGCAGTCACTGGAAGACTCAGCCAGGGCTAGGTGATCTGCTTCCAAGGTGTCTCACTTACATGGCTGTTGGCAAAAGGCTTCAGTTCTTCTCTGCCTATTGGCAAGAGGTTTCAGTTTCCACTCTGTAGACCTGCCCATAGACTGCTTGAATGTCTCATTATTAATAATATTATTATTATTAAGTGTAGACTGGCTTTCTCCAGAGCTAGGGATCTGAGAGGCAGCAAGGAATAAATGGCAATGTCTTTTATGACTTTGTTTCCAAAGTTACACACCATTACTTCTACCATGTTCTATTCATTAGAATCAAGTTACTAAGACTATCCACACTCAAAGGGAGGAGAATTAAGCTCCACTTTTTGAAGGGAGGAGTGTCAAAGAATGTGTGGACATATTTTTTAAACCATCACAGGTTATAAAACCTGTTCCAAGGTGGGGCAGGTGCTGGTCTCAGACCATACTTTGAGTTAAAGGCATTAGAAAGGAATAGCCAGTTAGAGTCTAGCTCATGATGCTTCATTTCTAGTATTATCTACCTTCTGTTTAGGTTACCCCCAAATAACCTCCATCTCAGTCTGTCTCTCTCTCTCTCTCTGTCATCTTATTAAATGTAAACCATATTAATACTAATTAGTAGCCACAAGAAAACCTGAATTTTTTTTATTGAATTTTAGGTTTTGGGGTACATGTGAAGAACATGCAAGATTGTTGCATAGGTACACACATGGCAGTGTGATTTGCTGCCTTCCTCCCCATCACCTATATCTGAGATTTCTCCCCATGTTATCTCTCCCCAACTCCCCACCCCCCGCTGTCCCTCCCCTATTTCCCCCAACAGACCCCAGTGTGTGATGCTCCCCTCCCTGTGTTCATGTGTTCTCATTGTTCAACACCCACCTATGAGTGAGAACATGCAATGTTTGATTTTGTGTTCTTGTGTCAGTTTGCTGAGAATGATGGTTTCCAGGTTCATCCATGTCCTTACAAATGACACGAACTCATCATTTTTGATGGCTGTATAATATTCCATGGTGTATATGTGCCACATTTTCCCTGTTCAGTCTATCATCGATGGGCATTTGGGTTGGTTCCAGGTCTTTGCTATTGTAAACAGTGCTGCAGTGAACATTCGTGTGCATGTGTCCTTATAGTAGAACGATTTATACTCCTTTGGATATATACCCAGTAATGGGATTGCTGGGTCAAATGGAATTTGTATTTCTAGGTCCTTGAGGAATCGCCACACTGTCTTCCACAATGGTTGAACTAATTTACACTCCCACCAACAGTGTAAAAGTGTTCCTATTTCTCCACATCCTCTCCAGCATCTGTTGTCTCCAGATTTTTTAATGATCGCCATTCTAACTGGCATGAGATGGTATCTCAATGTAGTTTTGATTTGCATTTCTCTAGTGACCAGTGATGATGAGCATTTTTTCATATGTTTGTTGGCCTCATGTACGTCTTCTTTTGTAAAGTGTCTGTTCATATCCTTTGCCCACTTTTGAACAGGCTTGTTTGTTTTTTCTTGTAAATCTGTTTTAGTTCTTTGTGAAAACCTGAATTTTGAAGTGTCTACACCCTCAGACATCCAACAGCACACTAAAAAGCACATAGGATGTATCTTGAGCAACGTCAGAGGCTGGAGACTAGAGCTTATGCCACACATTCCTCAACTTGACTAGAATAAAGACAAGAAACAGCCTCGCTTCCATTTTCTTCATGAACTTTGGTGTGACTGTCCCTTTCCCAACACGGGGGTCTCACCTTAATCAACAGAAGCTCTGACCCTCATCCCCATACCTGTCTACAGCATGCTGTCTCCCCAAAGAGTTCTGTTTTTTGAACATATTTTCATCTTCTCATTTTGTCTGATGAGTTCTTTTATTGTAAATACAGTAGGTTTGATTCTCTTGAGATTTCTAATTTTAGTATATTTGTCATTTTTATTCCTGGCATCATCCTTTGTCAGATGTAGTGACAGTAATTCCATGTGCAATTAATTAGCCATAAACAGCATTCTTTTAGCACTGCACTTTATTGTAATATTTTTGAAACTAAAATAATTCTCCAACATAATAAAAGGTTGAGAAGTTCTAGTTAGTGAAGAGTAGGGAAATAAAAAGGTTGTGTATGCCAAAAATGATTTATAATTTTCCAAAAGAGTTAGAATTTGCCAGGTACAATGGCTCATGCCTTTAATCCCAGTACCTTGGGAGGCTGAGGCAGGCAGATTGCTTGAGCTGAGGAGTTTGAGACCAGCCTGAGCCACTGTTTACAATAGCAAAGACCTGAAACCAACCCAAATGCCCATCGATGATAGACTGGACAAGGAAAATGTGGCACATATACACCATGGAATACTATGCAGCCATAAAAAACTATGAGTTTGTGTCCTTTTTAGGGACATGGATGAATCTGGAAACCATCATTCTCAGCAAACTGACACAAGAACAGAAAAACAAACACCATATGTTCTCACTCATAGGCAGGTGTTGAACAATGAGAACACATGGACACAGGGAGGGGAGCATCACACACTGGGGTCTGTTGGGGGGAATAGGAAAGGGGCAGTGGGGGATGGGGAAATTGGGGAGGGATAACATGGGGAGAAATGCCAGATGTGGGTGACAGAGGGATGGAGGCAGCAAACCACATTGCCATGTATGTACCTATGCAACAATCCTGCATGTTCTGCACATGTACCCCGGAACCTGAAGTGCAATAAAAAATATATATATAAAAGAGAGACCAGCCTGAGCAACATGGAGAAACCCTGTCTCTACAAAAATTAACCAAGCGAGGTGGCACACGTTTGTAGTCCCAGCTACTTGGGAGGCTAAGGTGGGAAGACCTCTGGAGCCCAGGGAGGCAGAGGTTGCAGTGAGCTGTAATTGTGCCACTGCAATCCAGCCTGGGTGACAGAGTGAGAACTTATCTTAAAAAAAAAATATATATATATATATATATATATATATATATATATATATATAATAAAAATAACTTTACTGAGCATAATTTCTGTGAATACTCAAAAAGTAGTTCAGTATCCCTAGTTGTAATTATGAATATGCAGTGCCAGTCTTAGGAAAATTATGGAATAGGCAATTAGATCAATAAATACCCTACCACTCTACCCACTCCCACTAACCATGGTGTAAAGGTTGGCACAGTCTTAATACAGACACTGATTTATTCCTGGTTATACATACACACACATATATACATAATTGATTTCCACAGTTTCATCCTTAGCAACTTGTTTCTTTCATTCAACGTTACCCTTTCTCTGCATCCTCTTTTAGATGGGACATGAGGTCCTTTACACTTTAATCTGCAGTTCCCTGGATCATATCACCCTAGTGACAGTGGAGGGACATGGATAGATGGGGCAAGAAAAGGGGAAAAGGTGACACTGAGAAATGAAAGTCAGACTAACGTTGGAGAGGCGTGAGTCTTTCTGCTTCGCCAGTTAATAATTTGGTTTCACTTAGGCTTCACTGACCAAGGTCTGACAAAGTGTAAAGTGCTGGTAAAAAGATCTTTCTGCCTAATGGAATTTCAGACCAGGCAGTGCGTACTGTCTAGTGCTTCAGGCAAAGAGCTACTTGATTTTTTGCCAGGGAGATTGAGATATTTCTTCTGAGTAAACAATAATGATATGAGACTTTGTAATGTTCAGAACAGAATCTAAAATTCAAATACATGATCTGGAGCGGGTTTTTATGTTCCCCTTACCAACTTACTCATCACTCAATTAAAGCTGAGTAGTCTTTATAAGAGCTTATGTATTTTTTCCTTCATTTCCTGGGAGTCACTGCATTAGAGACTGTCAAAAAATTGATGAGCCTTCGGGTCTACTAATTCATTCCTTGGAAGTTACACAAATGTGCCCTCATTCTAGAAGATGCAATTTGAGGTTGCTGCAGTCGCACCATTTAAGAAATACTATTCCTTCCCTCTAGGAAGGTATCCAAGTAACTGGATTTATATCTTTTAACTCAGGGCTTATTGTTCAGTATTCAAATGACAATGGGATACTCTGGCATTTGCTTCGAGAGTTGGACTTCATGTCCTTCCTGGACCCACAGATCATTTCCATTGACCTGCCACAGGAGGCAAAGACACCTGCAACGGCTTTTCGATGGTGGCAGCCACAACATGGTAACTTACTGCTCACTCCAACTTTCTGGTAGCTTTTAGGTCGTACAATATCCATACCCATTTTGCATTGTGTGTTTCTTAATTTGCTGTCAATTTCTAGACAACTTGATTTAAAATCACAAAGATATTCATATTGCTATGTAACAAACGTTCTCTAACCGCCTTTATTCATCTGATTGCAGGGAAGCATTCAGCCCAGTGGGCTTTGGATGACGTTCTTATAGGAATGAATGACAGCTCTCAAACTGGATTTCAAGACAAATTTGATGGCTCTTTAGATTTGCAAGCCAACTGGTATCGAATCCAAGGAGGTCAAGTTGATATTGACTGCCTCTCTATGGATACTGCTCTGATATTCACTGAAAACATAGGTATATATTATCACCAGATAAAGGGAGAATACTTGATTAACTAGAGAACTAAATTAACTAAAATTCAGGAGAAAACTTTCTAATGCAAAACTGAGCCATGCTGAGGGCGGCTCTCCGGGAAAAAAAGAAGTTTTATTGTCTTAAGATAACTTGGTGATACTAGTGACTTGGTTTTTGTTGGAACTGTCTTTTACAGAACATGAATGATATGAGTGACGTTTCTTAAAAGAAGAGCAAAAAAAAAATCTTTGAGAAGACATTCCTATGTTTCATAGCTTGTAGAGTTAAGATTCTATGTTTTAAAAAAAGATGTTTGAAGTGATAGATATCCTAATTACCCTAATTTGATCATTACATATTGTATAAATGTATCCAAATATCACATGTAAACCCCAAAATATTTACAACTGTAATATATCAGTACTTTAAATACACTATGTTTGCCCTTTCCAAGGTGGTAATGCTTTTCAAGTCAGCAGCCTTCCATATTTCCAAATCTATCATAACCAAATAAAAACAGAAAATATTAGAAGAAAATTCAAAGCACATAGGGGCACTAAAGATAAGCCATGATTTTTGTTTGCTATTGAAAATGTTTATTATAAGCATAAACACCAAATAAGAAAAGAGCACAACTGTATGCTACCATTAAACTTTTTTTTTTTTTTTTTTTTCAGGAAAACCTCGTTATGCTGAGACCTGGGATTTTCACGTGTCAGCATCTACCTTTTTGCAGTTTGAAATGAGCATGGGCTGTAGCAAGCCCTTCAGCAACTCCCACAGTGTACAGCTCCAGTATTCTCTGAACAATGGCAAGGACTGGCATCTTGTCACTGAAGAGTGTGTTCCTCCAACCATTGGCTGTCTGCACTACACGGAAAGTTCAATTTACACCTCAGAAAGATTCCAGAATTGGAAGCGGATCACTGTCTACCTTCCACTCTCCACCATGTGAGAATTGTCATTTGGCTACATGTCAGAACGTTGGGTGCCTGTCAGTTAATTTGAAAATAATTGTGATTCGACTTAGGGATTCTATTATTCTTTCTTGATAATTATGCATGGAAGTGCCAGGAAGAAAAAAAGTACAAGGTTCTTTGGGTTGCAAGTTTTAAATGTGGGTAGAGAGCACCAAAAGTTTTATGAGGCTGAACTTGTCTGGTTTTTTGCCAACATAAAGGCTCCCCACCAGATTTCGTTTTTAAACTTGTAAAAATAAGTCTCTGCCCATAAACCAGACTGATACTTATTCACAGTAAGCAGTATGGAAATTGCCACATGGAGGAGAGTACCCTTTTTTTTTTTTTCATCTCGATACCACAATATGAACAAAATGTTGCTTCCTTTGGATTGCACATACAGTTTTGCATCTGTCTTCCCCTCCCCGGCATTTCAGATCACATTCAAGAGTTGTACTGACTTACACAGGCTCCCACTTTTGTGGTGAAGCCATTTGGATCATTGGAGGATGTTTCTAGGAACTAACGGGTACTGTGGTAACCGCTTAGAGGCTGTACCTCCTGGGACTGCTTCCCCCAGGTCCCTGCCTCTCCCTTCCTGTGCTCTGTTCTGAATGGCAGGTTGTATTTCCCAGCCTCCTACAGCTGCTGTCAGATACTGACAAGAGAATGGAAGGGAGAAATAAAGGATAAATCAGGATATTCCTCCCCCTTCTTTCTGCCTCAAGTGCGTGTAGGCCAACTTCTGTGGCTCCAGCTCCCCTAGCTGGCCCTCCAAGTCACCCTGGTCCCTAGGCACCAGCAACAGCATTTCCTCCCTGTGTCCCTCCAGGGACATAGTACTCATAGTACATGGCTTCTTAACTTGCTGAACTCTGGTTTCCTTACTGCTTCTACTGACTTCTCTGCTCTACCACTTACTACACATCCAATTCCTTGCATTAATTTCTGTGTTAAGTATTTATAGTGGTTTCTGTTTTCCTGGTTCAAATCACGTACAACCAAGTGGCAAGGGAAAATTCATGAAGCCAACAGATTTTAGCATTTAGCCTAAAATAGTTTCCTATGACTGCCAAAGCTTTAAATAGTACTTACTTGTAGCTCATGTATTCATTTTTTTTAATTCAACAAACACTTACTGAATATCTACTGTGTTTTAAGCACTCTGATACTAAACGAATAAGCTGATGCCAGGATCCAAATATACTAAAGTCATACATCACTTAACGATGGTGATACATTCTGAGAAATGCATTGTTAGGCGATTTCATTGTTGTGTGAACATCATAGAGTGAACTTACATAAACCTTCATGGTTAGCCCATTACACATCTAGGCTGTATGATAGAGCCTATTGCTCCTCAGCTACAAAGCTATACAGCATGTTACTATACTAAATAGTGTAGGCAATTGTAACATAATTCTAAGTGTTTATATCTCTAAACATAGGAATGGTGCAATAAAAATACAATATAAAGGATTTTAAAATGGTACACCTGTATAGGGCACTTGCCATAAACAGAGCTTACAGGTCTGGAAGCTGCTCTGGGTGAGTCAGTGAGTGAATGGTGAGTGAATGTGAAGGCCTAGAACATTACTGTCCACTAGTGTAGACTTCAGAAACACTATGCACTTAGACTCCACCAAATGTCCAAAAGAGTATTTTTCTTTCTTCAATAATAAATTCACCTTACTATAACTTTTTATTTTGTAAAATTTTTCTAAAACTTTTGAACTCTTTCGTGATAACACTTAGCTTATTATACATAAGCACATTGTACAGGTGTACAAAACTGTTTTCTTTCTATCCTTATTCTATAAGCTTTTAATATTTTGAGAACTTTTTTTAACTTTTAAAACTTCATTCTTAGAAACTAAGACACAAAAACACACATTATTAGCCTTGGCATACACAAGGTCAGAATCATCAAGATGTCAGTTAGCAATAGGAATTTTTTTAGCTCCATTATAATCTTTTTTTTTTTAATTGCATTTTAGGTTTTGGGGTACATGTGAAGAACATGCAAGATTGTTGCATAGGTGCATACGTGGCAGTGTGATTTGCTGCCTTCCTCCCCTTCACCTATATCTGGCATTTCTCCCCATACTATCTCTCCCCAACTCCCCACCCCCCACTGTCCCTCCCCTATTTCCCCCCAACAGACCCCAGTGTGTAGTGCTCCCCTCCCTGTGTCCATTATAATCTTAAGGGACCACTGTCATATATGCAGTCCATCATTGACAGAAGCATCATTATGCAGCACATCACTGTATTTAATATAATAAATCTCTAAGCAGCTCTTTGTGCTAAAAGATGATAACAGAGGAAGTACTCAGAGTTATTATTGAAAGGCAGGAGGATACTATCTAACTCATTTTGGGAGAACTGGAGGGAGCTTTCTGAAGGAGTTGATGTCTCAGCTGACTCTGAGTAGTGCTTATCCAGGAGAAGAGGGGAGCGAGAGAGCATTTGTGCTGGCATAAGCCAAAACAAAATCCAGAAGGCTAGAAAAAAACATGAATGGATGGGGAAATTCAAGGGTTCAGTGTTGCCAGAATATAATTGCGAGGTAAGAAGCAAGGGGTCTGGAGCCAGGAAAGAGAGAAGACAATGGAGGCGCCATGTATGTCATCCCAAGTAGTTTGGTCTGAACGGTGCATGTGTGTGGGAACCACTGACGGGTGTTAAACAGTGGTGCTGTGATTAGATTTCCATGCCAAAGCTCCATGCTGACAGCTGTGTCACATCAAATTTGTGCAGGGGAAACAATACTACTTAGAATCGTGCTACTGAAATTCTAACTTCAAGTAGACCATGTTCCACATTCCACATGACAGACTAATAAACTTCTATGCAAACTGTTCCTAAGTGAGGGGCTATTACTGTTGTTTGGTGGCTGCTTCTATTTCTGGATAAAGCAGTCTTGTGACCCGATATACTCCAAATATAGATTGCAAATAAATAGAAAATATGAGAATGCATCACATCATTCTAGACCTCAGCCTTACAGAGCCAGAACCTCGAGAACCAAATACAGTGCAGAAGTATCAAGGGCTTCCATTTACTCTCAGAAACCATTCTGGGACAGTAGAATAGAGGTCTCACTGCCAGAACTTTGTAAGATTCCAACTTTTCCTCATGTTTATCACCTTCAATCCCTCCCAGTACTAAATAGCAATAAAAGTCTGAAAGCATTCCATGGTGTATATGTGCCACATTTTCTTTATCCAGTCTATCATTGATGGGCATTTGGGTTGGTTCCAAGTCTTTGCTATTGTAAACTATGCAGTGGTAAAAAAGGATGAGTCATGTCCTTTGCAGGGACATGGATGAAGCTGGAAACCATCATTCTCAGCAAATTAACACAGGAACAGAAAACCAAACACCACATGTTCTCACTCATAAGTGGGAGTTGAACAATGAGAACACATGGACACAGGGGAGGGGAACATCACACACCAGGGCCTGTTTGGGAGTACGGGTTAGGGGAGGGATAGAATTAGGAGAAATAATATAGATGACAGGTTGATGGATGCAACAAACCACTGTGGCACATATATACCTATGGAACAAAACTGCACGTTCTGCACATATATCCCAGAACTTAAAGTATAATAAAAAAAGAAAATGCAAAATAATAACAAGAGCAAAAACAAGAAGAGTCTGAAAGCAAAAACTAAAATTCTGCATGTATTTCAAAAAAAATAAATGGATAGTTCAAAATAACTTTTCCATCTCACACATGTGTTTGTAGAATCTTATATGAAAAAATAGAATGTTTTCTACCCTCCTATTTATGGGTCCAGAGAAAACAGCATTTCCTACTACTTAGTAGGAAAATAAAGTGCATCAAGGAAGAGAGAACTGGACTCTGGAGGAAGTGACTTTAAAGAGAAAGGGGAATTAATATAAATATCCTTGTGCTTTCAAGGTTGCTTGTCAAACCAATGGTGTGTTTTCTTTGGTTAGTTCTCCTAGGACCCGGTTCAGATGGATTCAGGCCAACTACACTGTGGGGGCTGATTCCTGGGCGATTGATAATGTTATACTGGCCTCAGGGTGCCCTTGGATGTGCTCAGGACGAGGGATTTGTGATGCTGGACGCTGTGTGTAAGTTAATAAAACCGGCAGTTTCTTTCTTTGCAATGCCAAAATAAAAATGGCTTGTTGAACTCATGACAAATAATGTCGTTTCTCCACTCCTTCTTTTTCTTAGGTGTGACCGGGGCTTTGGTGGACCCTATTGTGTTCCTGTTGTTCCTCTGCCCTCGATTCTTAAAGACGATTTCAATGGGAACTTACATCCTGACCTTTGGCCTGAAGTATATGGTGCAGAGAGGGGGAATCTGAATGGTGAAACTATCAAATCTGGAACATCTCTCATTTTTAAAGGGGTCAGATGAGATTTTCCTTCCTAACATCACTACCAATATTTTCTTCTTCAGTCACTGCTCAACACAAATGTATTTCTGAATCTCTTCAAATGACATAATATTTAATACATAGTTACTGACTTTTCGTCCAAACCATGTTTCCTCTTCTGAGTGCAGTCATTTTTTCATGATCACTTGTATATAAAATTTTTCCTCTGATATGGAGATCAGTCTGTCCTTACTTTCTGCTGGAATTATATACATAAATTTATATGTATATAGTTTTTGGAATGTAGATTTCCATAATCTAACATTTTATGTTACTAAATATTATTTAACTTGGATTATTTTCTAAATGACTAGATGAAAGGTCTTTAGTTTTACTTTTCTTTTTTTTCTGCCAATAGAACCATTTGGTGACTTTAAGAAAACCAAATATTTAAGTGAAGTAAAATAGCATTCTCAAACATTGTTAGTATCTTTTTGCATTTCAGCCTAGATGTCTGGTTAGAGAGATGTTAAGCAATTGTGTGAAACTCTGTGCGAAGCTGGCACATCTCCGTATGTGAATACATGCCACATCCCATCTCTCTCAGCATGGGGAAATTGACTAATCTAGGTGTGCAAATGAAATCTTTGACAAAAATCTGCATGGGTTTCTATACAACCCTAATGATTAACATCTAACACCTAGAAAATTAGATACCCTGGAACTTTTTCAATTATAGTTAATAGATGCTAGTTATCATCCTTGTTTGAATCCAAATTTTTCTCAAGTTTTGGATGAGAAAGAAGAAAATGCACAGGGCCTGAGAGAGATGTACAAGTCCCTGAGAGTTTTGAGGGACTGGAGAAATTGAAGTAGAACATTTCAGAGTGGAAACTCCTGATTTGGGAGTTTTTGTTTTGTTTTGTCTTATCTAAGACATTAGTTCTCATTACCACTAGCTCACACCTGACCCATTTGAAGCATTTGACAGGACTAAAAAGCAGAAGTCCTATAACTTTTTATGATTGAAAGATCTTTATCTGATAATTTTTAAGCAGTAGAATTAACCTGGTCTTTTGATCCTATAAACGAGAAAGATGCATAGTGTTTTATATTTTCCCTTTAGCCATCCAAATGCAAGAGCAGCCAAGCATTATATGTGTTAGACATATTATCTATCAGCTCTGCAAGATGTAGAGAGGACTCAGCATGTGCCATTCGGTAGGTTGCAGTTTGACCTAGAAAGGCATTCTTTCGTGAAAAAGGAAATGATAGTCTCTTTTTAATGTTTATAGATTCAGGAATACTATCCACTATTAAAATAGCTTGTTCATTACCAAAGAATTTCTCACATTTACACAAATGGATCACTGAACCTGAAAAAAGATGAGAAAAGAAACATATCTGTGTGAACTAGAATATATGTGGCAGCAGGGTTTGACAGTTTTCCTGTATAATACCAATATCAAATGCTAACCTATAAACAAATATTACAAATATAAAAGAAAGATACTTTCAGATTACAGATCGTGACTGCTTTCAACAAAATTGCTCCTACAAAATGCAGTGTAAAATAGAACCTTTTATGAGTGGCTTGTATTGACCCATGGGAACAATTTTATAGTTGTATTCCATAATCAAGGGAAAAGAGTAATCATATTTCTATATTTTGATGTTACCAAGAGATATTTATTAGCTGAATCTCTCAACTATCTACCTCAAAGCTTTTTCATTACAACCTGAAGAAGGGACCTTTCCTCTCAACCTCAGCTTCCACATGGCATTTAGCTGTAAAAGAATGCAATACTTAGCCAGGCACAGTGGTGCACATCTGTAGTCCCAGCTACAGTCAGGACTGAGGTGGGAGGATCATTTGAGGCCAGGAGTTTGAGACTCTAGTGAGCTATGATTATGTTTATATATAGCCACTGGGCAACAGAGCAAGACTCTGTCTCTCAAAAAAAAATCCAAGACTTTACGCAAGTGTGTAAGGAAAAGGGTAGACATTAAGACAGGAAGAAGCTAAGAAGACACATGGGTTAGGTATCGTGGACTGAGCAGAGCAGTGAATCACTAGGCATAAAAGAAAAAACTAAGACTGGAAATATAAGGCTTTTACATGGCAATCTGTCCTAGAAGTATGAATCTATGCTTTGTGAAGTTATGAGATGAGAATAAATGCAGTTGTATTTCCATTACAATATGAAGTAATTCTCAGATTCTACATTTGGCATTATCTGGATTTTGTTTCTCCCCAAGCCAAAAGATAGTTTAATAAACAAAACACTGGTATCTTCTAAAGGATAGACATTTTACAATCTGACATATCTGGATTCAAATCCTACCATCACCACTTATAAACTATGTAATCTTGAGATAGTTACTTTCCCTTGCTGAGTTTTAGTTTTCTCATCTGCAACATGAGAATAACATTTTTCTCTTAGTAGTGCTAGGTGCTTTAAATGTGTAAAATGTCTATCTTATCACCCAGCATGTATAAGCACTCAATATATGGTTGCTATTGTGGAATCTGCTTAAATTTTTTTCAGCTATTGAGGAATGTAATCTATAATATATATGGTGAAGAAGAGGCAAAATGTGCTCTTTTAGCTAAAATTACATTTGGCATTTGTTAGTTGATGAGAAATGAGTTGACAATGTCCACTTATTATCACACAGCCATACGTCCCTGAAGAGTTACTTCTTTCAGAAGTTGCAGCTGAAAAACTAAAAGATCTGTTTGGACCTTAGGCTATTTGCATAGTGAAATTCTGTTTTACTGGCTGTCACTTCAGTCCTATGTATCCCATGAAGAAAAGAACCTTTCGAGCTGTCAATCCTAAGCAACCAGAAATAGTTAAATTAGCAGAAAAAATTACTAAAGCTAATGTGATCTCGTTCCTTGTTCATTGACTTCTCTGCATGAATGCTTACAGCCTGAGCATCGGGACTTGCCTTAGTTATGCCTTATTTAACTTAATCAACCGGGGGATGTTGTTGTCAGCCTGAATGAGAGCCCCTGGGGCTGTCGGAGTGAGCAAAGTAGTACTAAGTTTCTAAGACTCCTTGGAACCCTGAGAAAGTTACCTATTATTTCCCATCTTCCAGTGGGAACACTTGGCACATTTCCATCTACTTCCTCATTACTCCTCTCATAACATGCTGTGATCAAAGGAGGCCATTTTTTAAAAGGCCTGTAAATATATAATGCTATCATTTTTGTACCGCTTTTTAGAAGAGTCACAGGAAAGTATGATTTAGAGTTGAGGCAATGAAACTGTGTCATTCAGGCACAGGATATGAAGGCCATTAAGAGAGGGGAAACAAAGATCATCCCATTTTTCCTTTTTAACTGGACAAAATTTGCTTCTTGATCATTACATGTATTTATTACTTAGCTAATGCAAGTTAAGTGTATAAAATCAAGGGATACAATTTTGCAAGTGAAAAAAAGTTGCTTACTTTATATGTTTTCATTTTCAGGAAGGACTAAGGATGCTTATTTCAAGAGATCTAGATTGTGCAAATACAATGTATGTCCAGTTTTCACTTAGATTTATAGCAAAAGGTAAGCCATTTCTATGAGTATGAATTTATTATTTTCCTTCAAGAGAATTCTCCCCTGTACAATTCCTCTTCCACAAAGAAATCACAGATTTAAGGCCTGTAAGTTTTGTTATCTAAAAGAGCTAACATAAATTAGTATAGATAAATGTTTATAAATGTTCTCCTTCAATGTTAGTTTATCTTAATATAAGAGCAAGAAAACTACTGATTTTAAATAATTTCATATAGCTGTAATCAGATTAGTTCTATGGTAGTTAAATTTATCATGTCCCTGAGTCTTTCCACCACTACTTTCTAACTAAAAGAATTTTAAATTTTGAAATGTTTAACTTATGAAAATTTTGGACTTTCTCTTACAGATGTGGATCCCAAAAAACATCTATTCTTAGTCATTCTGACTTTTCATATTAACTAAATAATTTTCTTGAACAAATTTATTGTGGATATAATATATATTCAAGTAGTTTTTCTGTTTGTATCCTGAGATTTAAATGTTTGACCCTTCGTAAAATTGTGATGACTGTAGAATCAAAATGTTTTGATGTAATGTTTCCTAAATACAGAAAGAGGCATGTGCATAACTGAGAGAGAAAGGTAGGTATTCTTGTGTGTAAATCCAATATTTGGTATGTATTTCGAGGTATATTTATACAGAAAGCCCAACCTGTCATCACCTTAAGTTGCTTCTGGAGCATTTGGACTATAAAGCCTCTGTATAAACATAAGTTCACTTACGCATTGATGCCTAAAGATTCAGTTCAGAGCACACCATTTCCCCGGTTTTATCACAGTATGTTTTATCCCTGTGTTATCTTCTTCCTAGGTACCCCAGAGAGATCTCACTCTATTCTATTACAATTCTCCATCAATGGAGGAATCACTTGGCACCTGATGGATGAATTTTACTTTCCTCAAACAACTAATATACTTTTCATTAATGTTCCCTTGCCATACACTGCCCAAACCAATGCTACAAGATTCAGACTCTGGCAACCTTATAATAACGGTAAAAATGCATAAATGTGATCAAAACTGACAGTGGCATGTTTACACATTTGTTTCTAATATGTGGAAGAAGTGTTTGTCAACTGAGCGGCTTAGCTGTCCACAGCACACACATTTTACATGCTTCGCTTTTCACCAGTGTATTAGTCCATTTTCACACTGCTGATAAAGATATACCCGAGACTGGGAAGAAAAAGGGGTTTAATTGGACTTACAGTTCCACATGGATGGGGAGGCCTCAGTATCATGGTGGGAGGCAAAAGGCACATCTTACATGGCAGCAGCAAGAGAAAATGAGGAAGATGTAAAAGCGGAAACCCCCGATAAACCCATCAGATCTCATGAGACTTACTCACTACCACAAGAACAGTGTGGGGGAAATTGCTCTCATGATTCAGATTATCTCCCACCTGGTCCCTCCTGCAACACCTGGGAATTATGGGAGTATAATTCAAGATGAGATTTGGATGAGGACACAGAGCCAAACTATATCAACAAGTCTCGATAAACATTTAAATATTTAACATACATATGTATATTTAATCTCTTCATATTGACTAGTAGGTTCTCCTGTTAATGTAAATATAGCTGAATTCTGTCACAGAACTAAAGGTTTTTTAAAATAATCCAGAAAAATAATCCAGTTTTTAAAAAATTATCATTAGGCACTCATCAATTATAAGGACATTGTTGTTGCATTTATTTGAGAATACATAGTTCTTCTGAGTGAGGTGTTTCTTTAGTGAACTAGAGCAACACTACAGCAAAATGCCATGACAAAGTGAGAGGGACTTAGACCAAGCAGATAGTGCCATAGATAAAATATTCTTATCACATACACTTGCTTCAGTGATAAGTTAAAGTGAATGTATAATTTAATAGCGTTTCAAATGGTTACAGAAAATGATTCTACAAATTGGTAATGTTTTATTGCTTCCTATATTTCTATTAACTGCTGATTATAAAGGACCAGACTTTACCAAGTCATGCATATAAGCACCTAAATAAGCGTGGAGATGCCACATTAAGCAGCAGATTCTTTGCAAAGGTAACACAAAAATGGAAAAGGCAAAGGTTCTTCCATCTCTAAAATTTAACCTATTTCCTTAACAATTAATAGGTTAAAAGTAAAACATAAAAATTTTAACTCATTGTGAAACAGATATGTATACATACATCCTATCACTGAATAAAGGTCCAAAAAAGAAATGTGCCAGGCACGGTGGCTCACAACTGTAATCCCAGCACTTTGAGAGGCCGAGGCAGGTGGATCACCTGAGGTCAGGAGATCAAGAGCAGCCTGGCCAACATGGTGAAACCCCATCTGTACAAAAATACAAAAAATTAGCTGGGCATGGTGGCACACACCTGTAATCTCAGCTACTCAGGAGACTGAGGCAGAAAAGTCACTTGAACCTGGGAGACAGAGGTTGGAGTGAGCCAAGATCGAGACACTGTACTCCAGCCTGGGTGAGAGAGGGATTGCTGTCTTCTTACTACGTTTGGAATGCTTACCTAATTTTTTTTTTATTGATTCCACCAACCACTTTCCAAACAAGAAAAGGAAAGGATGCTACTAGAATTAGAACACTGATAGGATTAGAGATAAAGACCTGTGATTTCATTCAAAGCATCAGGTTTTTCTACAGGCTCCTGTTTACAGATCCTTTTTTATATTTTGTAAGAATTGTACTAAAGTAGAAATCAGCGAAGAAGCAACCTAAGGAATCTTGATGTTCCTACTTGGCATGGACTTACCACCTTGTTTCAAGGTCAATCCAAACAGTGCTTTACAAAAGCAGCCTGGCTTTTGCCATTCTTACCTACTCTTACATTTCTTAAACACCTGGTCAAATCACTGACTCAAATCCTATAGCAGTATAAAGAGTGATTTCCCTAGTTTCCTATATATTCCCATGGTATAGAAGGCTTGAAAAACTTGGAGTATTATTGATTATGGAATATTTTTCTTCTGTGTTAAATAAACAAATAAATACAGTTATGTATCAGGGCATTCTTTTAATGGCCATAGTCCTTCAGCCTGACTGAAGTATGTTGCTAAGTCACAGGTTGACCCTAAAATGTCGTGAATTGCTCCTTGAATAGACTGGTTAGTGTATCTTGGTTCTAAGTCCACTAACAGACCACCTAGTCTCACAAATTGCATGTCTCACAGATTCCCATAAACCACTAAAACAATGCTCAAAACCCACTCTTGCCAGGGGAGGGTTCATAGCACTGCTATTATTGGAAGGACAGCATGTTTTCACATTCATTATTTACAAAGCATTGTTACAGTTTCTTGATATTAGCAAGGCAGTTCTGTGCTATATCAATTTAATATGGTTGCAAGCTTAATTTTTTCCCTTTTTTTTTTTTTTGCGACAGCATCTTGCTCTGTTGCCCAGGAGGAGTGCAATGACGTAATCTTAGCTCACTGCAACCTCTACCTCCTGGGCTCAAGCCGTTCTTACACGTCAGCCTCCTGAGTGCCTCCTGAGTATCTGGGACTACAGACACGCACCTGTAGTCTCCTGAGTAGCTGGGACAACAGGCATGTGCATACACACCTGGCTAATTTTTTATTTTTTGTAGAGATGGGGTTTTACTATGTGGCCCAGGCTGGGCTTGAACTTCTGGGCTCAAACAGTCCTCCTGTCGAAGACATATGTTTAACCTATCATTACTAGTTGCTTTTGTCTTTTACTTTTTTTAATGAGCAAAAGTGTTCATTTTATTTTCATCACTGGAAAAACGTGCTTTATCCAAAAATGCCTTAGGTAAGAAAGAAGAAATCTGGATTGTTGATGACTTCATTATTGATGGAAACAATTTAAACAACCCTGTGATGCTCCTGGATACATTTGACTTTGGGCCCAAAGAAGACAATTGGTTTTTCTATCCTGGTGGTAACATTGGCCTTTATTGTCCATATTCTTCAAAGGGGGCACCGTAAGTATTTAATTAAGTATCTAAAAATAAAACCACTGCCGTATACAAATCATGAAGAAATTTGCCTAAATGGATTCCTGGTTGTTTTCCGGTATAACAGTGAAGAAGATTCAGCTATGGTGTTTGTTTCAAATGAAGTTGGCGAGCACTCCATTATTACCCGTGACCTAAATGTGAATGAGAACACCATCATACAATTTGAGGTACTTGACTTTGTTCTATAATAGATGCTTTAAATTTTATCTTGAACAAAACCTAGGGAAGAGGGGGAAATCTCAGATAATTTCATGCATTATAACCTCCCATTTTTGTGCAAGGATCTAAGAGGTTTGGCATCATAATTTACTTTTATTAACAGAACCAATTGTCATACTAAGCTTTATTTGTGAATTTTTATCCTTTATTTATGACATAGTTTCCCCACCTGCTACAGTGGGAGGTTGAAATTAATTATTTTAAACATTATAAAAATGAAAAGCCTCATACTATTGTTATATTTCCACACTTTTTATGTGAAACTTAAAATTTCTTAGGGACTAGGTCAGTGTAACTATAGTCTATGCCATGCCAGCATATTTATATAATATTTATTATAATGTTATTACTTTTACAGATAATACTACACTGTTTTATAATTTCAAATATATTTGCTCTGTATACTTTATTAATATTTATGCTCTTTATATTTGTCAAGAGAGCAAATTAATAATTAACTTAAAAATATTTACATATTTCAAAAACTTAGATAAAATCATCAGAACCAAAGATACATTATACCAGTGTTTTAGAGCATTAACTTTCAGAATTTTTTTTCATAGCTGATAAAAGATAACATCTTTAGCCCGTTTAAGAGTTCTCTTCTCGGCCGGGCGCGGTGGCTCACGCCTGTAATCCCAGCACTTTGGGAGGCCGAGGCGGGTGGATCACGAGGTCAAGAGATCGAGACCATCCTGGTCAACATGGTGAAACCCCGTCTCTACTAAAAATACAAAAAATTAGCTGGGCATGGTGGCGCGTGCCTGTAATCCCAGCTACTCAGGAGGCTGAGGCAGGAGAATTGCCTGAACCCAGGAGGCGGAGGTTGCGGTGAGCCGAGATAGCGCCATTGCACTCCAGCCTGGGTAACAAAAGCGAAACTCCGTCTCAAAAAAAAAAAAAAAAAAAAAAAAAAAAGAGTTCTCTTCTCTAAAGAATTCAGATAGAAACAAGTGCCAATAGTTGAAAAGTTTATCAAATGTTAATAGTTTACTCATCAGAAGGTAAAAGGTATGTAAGTTCACATATATACACACACATAATATGTATAGTGTATATTTATTGATATATAACTATAAATATATATGGTTATATGTAACTATATAGATCAATAACTGGTTGCTATGCTTTGATGGCATGATAGTAAGAAAATGTTAATCTCAATTGGAAAGGGGAAATTTTTAATGCAAAGAGTTGCATACATTTATTTAATTTATTTTAAAGCACTTGAAAGCATGGAAAAAAGAATGGAGTGGTTGTTTCCCTAACGGTTAAAAAGGTCTTTACATAGAGACAGAGTACACTGGTGGTTACCAGGGCAGGGAGGGGAAGTACAGGGGAAGAAGTAGGTCAGAGGAGACAACTTGCAGTTGTGTAGGATGAATATAAGTCTAGAGATCCAAGGTACAGCATGAAGACCATAGTTAATAATGTAATACTGTATTCTGAAAATGTGTTAAGAGAATAGATTTTAGGTGCTCTTAACACACACACACACACACACACACATACACACACGGTAACTATGGAAGGTGATAGATAGATTAATTTACTTGGCTGTAATAATTACTTCACTCTGTGTATTATATCAAAACAGTTTGTGTATACCTTAAGTGTATATAATTTTAAAAAGGTGTTTCCCTGTGCCAGGGAAATGATGACAATGATTGTATCCTCTTTGGGTATCGAATATGTGTTGAAGATTCATGTGTAAAACTCTTGGGATTATTTGGAAGGTATCATAAGAAGGAAAATAGAAGATATCCTACCAAGTAGGTGGTGGGGGAACCTAACAGTTAGAATTAGAGAAACAGTCTTTTCACCATGATTTTCCTGGCTTGGCTAGGAAAATGGGCCAACGGTAAAATTTGGAACTGTCCCAGCCTCTGCCTTACCCGCTTCCTGAGTTTTATAAAATGAAGGGAAATAAATTTTTCATGAGGCCCTTTGAGGTTCTTTATGAAAAATTGTAATTTAAAGGTAATATACAATATTACTCATTTAGGCAAAACATAATTTTATAGTGTTAAATATTTCAGCAAGACAGTTCCCAGGAAAATGGACCCTAGAAAATAATGAAGTGGTGAATCATTTCAAGGCTTGTTGCTCTGAGGTAATTTTTATCACTTTTTTTCTTCATCCTTAAGATCAATGTTGGCTGCTCGACTGATAGCTCATCCACGGATCCGGTGAGACTGGAATTTTCAAGAGACTTTGGGGCAACCTGGCACCTGCTGCTGCCCCTCTGCTACCACAGCAGCAGCCACGTCAGCTCTTTATGTTCCACTGAGCACCACCCCAGCAGCACCTACTACGCGGGAACCATGCAGGGCTGGAGGAGGGAGGTCGTGCACTTCGGGAAGCTGCACCTTTGTGGGTGAGGACCCGCTGCTTGACGCCACATTTATTTCTCATTTGACAGTTTATTCCTGAAGTCGTCATTCACTTGGCACTTTATCATGGAGAAATTTCCACCTGACATTTCTTCTTCAGTTCTCACATGAAGCAGATCAGTGGATATTTAAAACGTAGGACACTGAGCTGACATAGCTACTAATTTCTAGATTGGGGGTAGATTTTAACAGCACACAATGTCTCTTAGATCAGTAGAAAGCCACAAAAAAAAGGTTTTCCCCTAATGTTGTGATGTTCCTCCTGCCTGCTCCACCTCACAATATAAATGCAGTTGGAATTTTATGACTTTCAAACATCTACCTATGTCTCTTATGTAGGGAGAGTGCACGTAGGGAGGATAGAAGCCCACAGAATATTCCTAGTGTCTCATTAAAAAAAAGTGGTGAACACATTGCCCCCAGGAATCTCTACTTTTCCAACCCATCTCAGCATTCTTGTTAAATATGTTTGACTCTTCTGCTGAAAAGTGACTTGGAGATAAAGGACTTCACCCCTCATAGAAATGAAATCTAAAGTATATTTCAAAAACTAAAACTAATAATAAAAGTGAACAAAGAGTCCAGGAAGTCAACAAAGCAGTTGCTTCCAAATTTCTGTCTTTTCTCTCAGAATAAAGAATGTTTTCTTTCAGAGTGTGTCAAAAAAAGAAGAAAGTACTAATATCATACTTTCAAGATGGAAATAGATTTATATTCCTGATGTGAAAATGAGCCTAATTAGAAGTCTTGAGTCTTCAAACAAGACTACTAATACCTAGTACTTTCCCAAAAGGGTGAAAGTGAATTTTTTAAAGTCTGCATCTCTTTGAACATAAATCTATCCACTCCTCATCATATCATCATCATAGCTTTTATAATTTGATTGCTAAGGACTTTAATATTTTGGGTTGTTGACTATATCATTTACTAATCCTTGTGACTGTGCCAGGATATTATTCTAATAGGAAATCCAACTTCTTTTGAAAAATAAGCATTACTAAGCAAAATGTCCTTAAAGTTCTTTAGAACTGATAGCCAGAGGAGGCAAAGAGTGTCTCTGGAGAGCATAGGAATAGATTGAGCTGAAGATACAGCCAGCACGACTAGAAAGCTACCACTGGTTGTGGGGAACTTATCTTTAGAGGAATCTGGCCAGGAAAAATAACCCAGGACAAACTTTTTGTTCAAAATGGTTGTATTGTTTAAGAACATATGTTGCAAGAAATATAAAGAGGCTTACCAAAAAGGTGAAAGAACTTACTGGAAAGGTACTGGGGAATTGCATGGACTTCACTCAGAAAGTGTGGGGAACTCAGCAACAAAAGTTTATGCTCCTTGTTTTTATTGTGCTCATGTTAACATCACTTGGCTTTCATGAAATGAAAACCAGAGCTTTCATTTTCTGGTACTCTTCATTCCAAATTTCCAAATCTTAACCTATCAGCTGTAGCCTGAACACCAAGCGTTCCAAGAGAAGCATAGCTGTCGGAAGACCATGCCTATGAGCCGGACAGGCAAGGGGAAAGGCCTAGATAGCTTGGGCACTGCTATGGTCTGAATTTTTGTTGAAATTCACATGTCTCAATTCATTTCCCTGAAGGCAATGGAATAAGGAGATGGGGCATTTTAGGGGATGATTAGTTCATGAAAGTGGAGCTCTCATGTTTGGCATCAGTGCCTGTATTAAAGAGACCCCAGTGGACTGCCTTGCCACTTCTACCATGTGAGGACCCAGCAGGAAGGTACCATGTATAAGCCACAAAGTGAGCCCTCACCAGACACTGATGTGCTGGCTCCTTAATCTTGGACTTTCCAGCGTCCAGAAGTGTGAGAAATAAATTTCTGTTGTTTATAAGCCACCTAATTAATGGTATTTTGTTATAGCAGCCTGAATGGAGTAAGACAGCCTTCTAGATACAGAGCAGTCCACCGAACTCTGTCATGGTATTATGGAGAAACACTAGGTTTTCTGTTTAATGGACCACTAATTTCCTCCAACTGTCCAGCTAAGAGTTAGTTTAAATAGAAAACTACCCCAAAGATAGATTGTAGGTTATTATTTTAGATTGTTTTGCCAACTGAGACTTGCTTCATCAAGCTCCCATGTGGAGATAATCCCATCTAAAGGTATATGAAATAAGATCACAAAGATCTGCCAGTCAGAGGCAGAGTGAAGATGGCCATGTCCATGTCAGGAGAGTGCCCCAGTGTCATGGAGACCATCTCACTCAGCACTGGTAATGCCCACTGTGCTTGCTGCCACATAAGGCATGACAATATAATTTGGAAATCTGAACAAGAGAAATGCAGACATCTATATTTTTACCCACTGGTACAAAACTACTTACAAAACACAATACTATCATAGTGAACAGAACCTAAACTGTCATATTATTTGTATCCCATGTCATTTTTATTTCTATGAAAGAAAAGTAGATGTATCAAGGAAGCATGCATGCCTCTTCTCAGAATGGCATAAAGCCACCTTTCAAACTGCCTTCAACCATTTCTGTGAAGAGAAAAATTTGCCTTAAGGGTATTGTCTGGTCCTTGTTTCAGGAAAAGAATTAACACTCTTCTTAAAAACCCATGCAGGCATGAATTGCTGGAAGGCAAAAGTTAAATTTTCTCCAACTCAGTGAACCATCCCTTGGTTGGTATTCAACATGGTACATAATAATGGCACAAGGTCTGGATGCTTTAAAAAGAAATACAAAATCCATGTTTAAATTACTCTTTTCCATCCATTTGTTGGACACTACATACACACAAAAAAAGTGTATTTAATGTTCTCAGGTGCAAAATAGTCAAATTTTGTTGCCTCTACATATATAGTCCATTTATATTCAAAGAATAACTATGAGCTTCCATCTAATTTTATTCACATCACCTTTGCGTCGTTTTAGAGTCCTTTTGACTTTAAAACTTCCTAATTGTTTTTGCTTTATGCAGTTTCATAATGAGTCCACCAAAACCCCTGTTTAGTGAAAGCAATGTTGTGTGCTTGAAATTTTAAGTTTATGTTTAAAAAACAGATCCTTTTGAATACGACTGGCTTAGGAGAACAGATGCTGACATTCACCAAGAGGGTGGCAGTGAGAAATTTTCAAAATAAGATTTCAGTGGAAGGAAACCACAGTGAAACCAGACCCTTCAGCCTGTTTATCATAGCGCTTGCAGTTTCTGTATCAAGGCAGGTGAACAATAATAAATATCCAACTAAGGTGGTTCATTTGTATTCAGAACATTTGAATAAATAAGATGTTCAAAAAAATCCTTGTAGGTTTTTGTTCAAAGGAAAACTCCAGCCATTTCCCTCAGCTCAGCAGTCTGAAAGTTCAAAAGGTAAGAAGCGCTTCTTGCCGAGACGAAACTCTGACAAGTATTTGAACATAAAGTTTAATTATGGACTGGCATTTTGGGGGCAGCTTAATATAGTTGGAGTTTGGGACTGGGTGCAGTGGCTCACACCTGTAATCCCAGCATTTTGAGAGGCCAAGGAGGGCGGATCGCTTGAGGTCAGGAGTTTGAGAACAGCCTGGCCAACGTGGTGAAACCCCACCTGTACTAAAAATACAAAAATTAGCCAGGTGTGGTGGTGGGCGCCTGTAATCTCAGCTACTCGGGAGACTGATGCAGGAGAATTGCTTGAACCCAGAGGCAGAGGTTACAGTAAGCTGAAATCGTACCACTGCACTTCAGTCTGGGTAACAAAGCAAAATGGAACAATGAAATTAGGATTAAATATATGTAGGAACTGTGCTCCATCTGCTTTACTATCCACTAAATTTCAGAAGTCTAACAAATTTATTTTTCTCCCACCACCCATCCTCAACTCTAGTATTTTAACTTCTGATTTCTGCTTTTCAAACAGAAAACTATTTAGAATTTAGTTTCTATGATAATTGAAACTTGGGAAGAGTCACAGGGCACAAAAATAAGTGCACATGTCATCTCTGTGTCCTGCCTCTCTAAAATAAATTTATCTTCTTTGAACTGGGTTTTATACATGATAAAATACATTGAAATATTTCTGGATAGCTACCTAAATGTGTAGATTATTTCTTGGGAGCTAATTTATCAGCAACATGATAGGACAATTCAAAAGGAAAATTATTTTTGACTTAAAAATAAGAAATAAAAGACATCTAACTAAAAATACATCAGATTGCCACTTTTTCTCTTAAAAATAATATTTTTATGCTCTCTGTTTCTGATTAGATAAAAACCTTAGTTTGGCTCCTAAGGACTTTTACAACAAATTACATACAACAAACATTTACTGAGCATCTACTATGTGTGAACACTATATGGGTGCCTTAAAAAGGTACAAAAAAAGAAAGTGACATGGAGATTGGCCTCTACGAGGTCACAGCCTATAGAGGAAATAGACACACTTTTAAATAACTCCAGCTGTGATAACTATAATAATGGAAATTCAATCAAAATTATGGAAGAGAAAGTCAGAGAGAAAAATTTAAAAGATTAGTCATTTACCATGAGGTCTAGCAATTTCACTACCGTTCTACCCAAAAGAATTTAAAATATATTCAAGCAATTACCTGTACACAAATATGCATAGCATCACTATTCACAATAGCCAAAAAATGGAAACAACCAAATGTTCATCAACTAATGAATGGGTAATTAAAGCTAGTATATCCATACAATGGAATATTGTTCAGTCATAAAAGGCATGAAATTCTGATATTTGCTACACCATGAATCAACCTTGAAAACATTATGCTAAGTGAATGAACCCAGACACAAAAGGTTACCTGTTCTCTTTCCATTTATATGAAATAGCCAGAATAGGTAAATCCTTAGAGACAGAAATGATTGGTGGTTGTCAGGGAGGGAGAGATGGGGAAAACTATTTATTGAGTATGGGGTTTCCTTTTGGAGTGGTAAAAATGTCTTGGAACCAGAGAGAGGTGATGGTTGGACAATACTATGAATGTGCTGAATGCCACTGACCTGTATACTTTAAATGGTTAATGGTTAATTTTGATGTGCGATTTTTACCTCAGTTAAAAAAAAAAAAAAAAAAGGTTAATATACAGAGTGTATTAAATAGATAGTAGGCACCAGGCGTGGTGGCTCACACTTGTAATCCCAGCACTTTGGGAGACTAAAGTGGGTGGATCGCCTGAAGTCACGAGATTGAGACCAGCCTGGCCAACATAGTGAAACCCTATCTCTACTAAAAATACAAAAATTAGCCAGAGGTGGTAGCGGGTGCCTGTAATCCCAGCCACTAGGGAGGCTGAGGCAGGAGAATCACTTGAACCCGGGAGGTGGAGGTTGCAATGAGCCAGGGTCACACCACTGCATTCCAGCCTGGGTGACAGAGCGAGACTCTGTCTCAAAAAAAATAGATAGATAGATAGATAATTGATAGATAGATAGATGATAGATGATAGGTAGGTAGGTAGGTAGGTAGATCGATAGATAGATAGATAGATGAGAAAGAGAGAAAGAGAGAGAGAGAGAGATAGTAGGGCTGGAGAAATCTTCACCAAGGAAGTCAATATTGAAAAAGATGGGAAGATGAAGTGAAATGTTGACATTCTGATGGGACTGGGAAAGGCTTTAGAAACAAGAACTTTACTGGCAGAATCCTAGAGATTGAAAAATGGCGTTTTATTCCTGAAATGGCAGGTGTTTTGTATTTCTTGGGTGTTGAGCATAGGTAGAAGTTACCTATTGTTAATTGATCAGATGTGCTTACTTTGAAGCTATATTGTTCTGTTGATTAGCTTTTGAAAGATTTGTACCTCTTTTCTAGATCTGTTCGTTTCAGATGGTATCAGGGATTTTACCCTGCCGGCTCTCAGCCAGTGACATGGGCCATTGATAATGTCTACATTGGCCCCCAGTGTGAGGAGATGTGTAATGGACAGGGGAGCTGTGTCAATGGAACCAAATGTATATGTGACCCCGGCTACTCAGGTCCAACCTGTAAAATAAGCACCAAAAATCCTGATTTTCTCAAAGATGACTTCGAAGGTAGTCTTTTCTTATAAATTCTGTGTAGTCTTGTGAAAGAACTTATATGTTAAGTACAATTTTGGGTAGATAACTAATCATTAAGTTTCCTTCTGATATCTCATTATTATCATTTCAATTGTGAACATCCAAGAATTCATTTAGCTCTGAATTTATAGGGTTCCATTTTGGAAACAGTGGTCAACGAGAGAGAACAAGACCTTAATCAAGAAAAACTAAGGCTACGTTTACCACTTTTTCTACCACATGTAATTTCTGACTAATGATAATTTTAGAAAATATCTATAGAGAGTTAATCTTGGATGGAAGACTTTCTAGAAATATAAGTTCCTGCCGGGCGCGGTGGCTCATGCCTGTAATCCCAGCACTTTGGGAGGCCGAGGCGGGTGGATCATGAGGTCAAGAGATCGAGACCATCCTGGTCAACATGGTGAAACCCTGTCTCTACTAAAAATACAAAAAATTAGCTGGGCACCGTGGTGCATGCCTGTAATCCCAGCTACTCAGGAGGCTGAGGCAGGAGAATTGCCTGAACCCGGGAGGCAGAGGTTGCGGTGAGCCGAGATCGCGCCATTGCACTCCAGCCTGGGTAACAAGAGCGAAACTCCGTCTCAAAAAAAAATATATATATATATATATAAGTTCCTGTTATTGCTTTACCACAAACTGCTTAAATAGCCTCTCATCACTTTCTGTAGTTCAGTTTTACACCTAGAATTCAGTATCATTATGTGTGAAGACAATGTTACAACATAGTAAAATGCATGTAATGTAATTATTAGAAAAAAGCATTTAAATTGTATATGCCCTTTGATCAAGCTGTGGAAAGACATCTCCATAAAAGAAAGTCTTAAATATAATAGCTATCTATATTAGGATTGTGGGGTTAAAAGACTTTCTTTCTTTTTGCTGAGTTTTTGTATAATTGTTATAATATATGTATGGTTTTACAATACATTTTAAAACTAGATCTAGATATATCCATGCAGTGGAACATTGTTCAGCCATTAGAAGAGATGAAATACTGATACATGCTACAACATAGATGAAATTCAAAAACGTGCTAAATAAAAGAAGTCAGACACAAAAGGCACATATTATGTCAGTTCGTCTTTATGGAATATTCAGAATAAGTAAATTCGTAAAGATGGAAAGCAGAGTAGAATTTGCCAGGGGCTGGAGGAGGGGGAAATGAGGGACGATGACAGTTTAATGGGCACAGTCTTGGGCTTATGAAAAGGTTCTGGAACTAGGTAGTAGTGATGGCTGCACAACAGAGTGTATATACTAAATGCCACTGAATTGTTGACTTCAAAATGGTTAAAATGGTAAATCTTATATGTATTTTACCACAATGAAAAAATGAATAAACTAAATCTGAGTATGTCGACAGAATTAAGAGCTGGTTTTTAAAGATGTTATTTTGCTGGGCGCGGTGGCTCACTCCTGTAATCCCAGCACTTTGGGAGGCCGAAGTGGGCGGATCACCTGAGGTCAGGAGTTCGAGACCAGCCTGGCCAACATGGAGAAACCCCATCTCTAAAAAAAAAAAAAAAAAGAAAAGAAAAAAGAGAAAGATGTTATTTTATTTTATTTTATTTGTTTAGATGGAGTTTTGCTCTTTCACCCAGGCTGGAGTGAAGTGGTCTGATCTCAGCTCACTGCAACCTCCACCTCCCAGTTCAAGTGATTCTTCTGCCTCAGCTTCCCAAGTAGCTGGGATTACAGGCGCCTGCCACCATACCCAGCTAATTTTTGTATTTTTAGTAGAGACAAGGTTTCACCATGTCGGCTGAGCTGGTGTCACACTCCTGACCTCAGGTGATCCACCCACCTCAGCTTCCCAAAGTGCTGTAATTACAGGCGTGAGCCACTGCACCTTAAAGACATTATTTAATAGGCAATAATAAATGGTACTGAAATTTCTTCCATTAAAAATGTTTTTTAAATATTATATTGACTCTGCCAGATACTGTCCTTACATTAGAAAAGACATAGTGAAGAGGCTGGTGGAAAGGCCAGACAGCCCCCACCTTGGTTATGGCCTGAACCACTCTCTAACCAGTGTCTTTTTTTCTTAGTGTGAATGAGCAGAAAGGTGGGCTCCATCTTGCTGGACCATAGATACTCAAGAAAATACCCCCTCCTCCTATCACAAGAATCTTTAAATTATATCAGCCAAGGCTAAATAATTCAAACAAGCTGAAGTTGAAAAGGCCTCTTATCTTAAAACATATGACCTTAATATTTATGACTTCATATTTTGAAACTACATAATGCATTTACCATATTCCTTTTAAAAATATAATACACTCACTATAGTTGGGGTCATAGGTAAACCATATTTTCCAATTTTTTCAGGTCAGCTAGAATCTGATAGATTCTTATTAATGAGTGGTGGGAAACCATCTCGAAAGTGTGGAATCCTTTCTAGTGGAAACAACCTCTTTTTCAATGAAGATGGCTTGCGCATGTTGATGACACGAGACCTGGATTTGTCACATGCTAGGTAATCACTTTTAGATGCTCTTGAAAAACCACATCATAATATATAATAGTAGAACACAATCAAATCAGAAAGAAGCAGAGAGATTTCAAGGACAAGGCCTTTCATTAGAAATACTGAACTTCTCTCTTTGTCAATGCCTTCAGGACAATTTACATAATTTCTATTCTAAAACTGAGAGACATTCTTCAATAACTTAACCAGAAAGGAAACATACCTAAACAGACAAAAGTTAACATCTGGTATTTTATAAGATTGAGATTAGGAAATGACAATGTTTAACTTATTTTAATTTCAATAAAATAATATCGTGTCTTCTTTACCTTTCTATTTAGCATGCTATTAGCACTTGCACTGTATAGAAATTATTTACACTTATACCACACTTAGTAGAAATCTTAGTTGAAATGCAGTATATCTTCAGATTATTCACAATTAATTTTATCTCCACTAGCAATTTAAGTTAAAAGCATTTGAAAGGCAGCCTTATTCTTTATAAGCATCTTTCCAGTGATTCATGCACACATTCTAAGCAGTCATTTTCTAAATTGAACACAGTCACTCAGAAACAAACATTTTAAACTGGCTCACAGGATTATGTCCTGTCAAGATGTATATCCCTTGATCATTTGATGAGCCAAAAACTTAACAAGGAAGATAAAAATATGGTTCAACATGTATAAAATTGAACCCTGACCTAATTTTACAAGTGAACAAAGAAATCATGTTTTTGTCTTTTGAAATATTTCAGAGTATTTTAAAATACATCTTAACATATTTATCCCTTCTTTCCCCTAAATGTTTCATTTATTGATTGTGAATTTGAACATGTTTCATAGAAAATACAGTTCTGTGAGATAATAATTGTACAGTTATAAAGACAGTATTTTATCATTATCCCACTTTATTGCATATAGTTTAATTTGATGTTTCCTACTTCAGAATTTTATTAGCAGCTGAGTTCTCTAATTTAGAAATTATTAGGTATTCCCAAATAAGTAATTCTCTCATGGTTTGTCTGTCACTAAGTTAATACAAAGATTTTCTCAATACAAGTAGATGTATGCTAAAAGCATTTCTCTGTAAATAATTATTGTTTTTATAAATGTAAACGTCACTAGGCACTAGCCATGTATGTTTTAATTATTCCAATGTTAAAAGCTTCATTATTTAGCTCATCTCAGTAGCATGCTGTGTAGGATTTGCATATATTGACCTGAAAATGCTCCACGTAAAATCCCAATTTTTTCAGGGTCATGAGATAAATGAATGGGGTGGGGAAGGGAACTCATGAAGAATGAATGGTTTTATATATGGTATTGATAATATTTTTATTATACATCTTAATATATTTCCTGTGTCTGGCATGCATACATTAGTGGGTATGTGTGTGGAGTTACACATGAAATTTATTCTGCATTGCCAGCTAGCATCATGGCCAGACCAGAAAGCAGCAGCTTGCCTGCCAAAGATAACATGTGAGCTAGTTTTCATTGGCACCCCAGCTGGTTGCTGCCACTCTGTCCACCTCCCTGCCAGCTGGGAATGCTGCCACTGGCTGGCTGCCACCATTCTCAGTGGCCAGTATCATCCATCCCCAGACCCAACAACAGTCAGAGCCTGGCACAGCCACCACCACCACCACCACCTCCCCCACACTCATGCTCCCTGCCCCAGCACGAAAGAGAGAAAAGAGGCCCAGGCTTGACATATCTGTTCCAAAACATTCCTGGCCTTTCACAAAGAGGGGCTACAACCGGTGAATTTAAATGTGCCTCCCAAAGCCAATAATATGAGATCTGAAAAATGACTGGTGAAACCTTGGAAGAGATAATCTGCCAGTTTTGTGGCATGAACTATGTTAATTACATTCTTCCAGTTTCAAACTTTCAAAGTTTAAGGAGTTAAACTTACCTTAAATAGATGGCAACACACACTCCCACACTCAAACCACCTTTGAATCCCTCCCACCTTTTTATGGAAGAGCCAAAGGGTGCGGTGAATGCTCAGGTCCCTCAGGCTCTCCTCTGAAGAGAGTGGCTAGACACAAATATGGGTGCAGAATTGCCTTTTTTCAGATTTCACGTTTAATTAACTCCCTTTTGCATTAAAAAGGGAAATCAGACTTCGAAGTGATTGCTTCGGACACTCATTAAATCACCACATGTATTAAGGCCCTGAGTTCCCCTGCATTACCCCATGTGCTTGTCTTTTGTTAAGCATGTGGATTTCTTGTGGAAGTGAAAGTCTTCAGTAATGTTTACAAATGTCAGATTTGTGCAGTTCTTCATGAGACTGGGATGTGGTAAAGGCGTTCCTGACCCCAGGAGCCAACCCGTGCTTCTACAATATTCTCTCAACGGTGGCCTCTCATGGAGTCTTCTTCAGGAGTTCCTTTTCAGCAATTCCAGCAACGTGGGCAGGTACATTGCCCTGGAGATACCCTTGAAAGCCCGTTCTGGTTCTACTCGCCTTCGCTGGTGGCAGCCATCTGAGAATGGGCACTTCTACAGCCCCTGGGTTATCGATCAGGTCAGTCCCTTCAGGATTAACTATTTTAATTGTCATCACTTGAGCTGAATGTGGCCTTGGAAGGCATTTAGTTCAACCCACTTGCTCAGTAGATGAAACTTAGAAATGATAGTCGAGTGACTTGCCCAAGGGCACACAGCTAGATTAAATATGGCATTTAGCTTCCTTTCATTCTCTGTTCCTTCAGTTGCCTAAGCTTATAAAAATATACAACACAACAGAAGGCCTAGGTCCTGCTCATAGAGGATTCTGCCATATGGATAGAGAGACTTTATCAAGCGTGATACAAGGTTATAATTCTCTGAAAAGGAAAATGTGCAAATTAGCATTGGTGCCACATGCAGTAGTTCCCAAATCCTCTTTCCTACCCTTTGAAGAAAAAAATAAATAAATCTCCCCCATATTCTTATAGACTGCTCCAAAGGATCTTTATACATAATAAAATGTGTATCAAATAGGACTCAAAGAACCTGTTAACAAATCGTAGAGTTCATGCAAAGAATTGGAACTAAAATGCCTTAGAGTACAGCTGTCCTTAAATAGAAATTGTACATGGAAAGTAGTCACACATAAGCCAAATTTTGCTTCCCAGCTTGGGTACATGTCATTTCCAAAGGCACAGTTTGGCCAATGTAGTCTGTGAATGGTTTTGTCAATCCTTTGATTTGTTTTCTGTAGCTTCTTGCCAGATGGGCAAGCAGACGTAAATAAGAGCATTCTGAAAGGCTCCTCACATTCTGCTGGCTGTCCAGTGCCAGTTCTGAGCAGGCTGACAGGTCAAAACAAACAAACGAAAAAGGTAGAACGTTCCATATCTGAAAACTAAATGGAAAATTGGGGTTTTTTAAAAAATACATTTCAGATTCTTATTGGAGGAAATATTTCTGGTAATACGGTCTTGGAAGATGATTTCACAACCCTAGATAGTAGGAAATGGCTGCTTCACCCAGGAGGCACCAAGATGCCCGTGTGTGGCTCTACTGGTGATGCCCTGGTCTTCATCGAAAAGGCCAGCACCCGTTACGTGGTCAGCACAGACATTGCCGTGAATGAGGATTCATTCCTGCAGATAGACTTCGCTGCCTCCTGCTCAGTCACAGACTCTTGTTACGGTGAGTATGCCATCCCCAGATAGAGCGACAGTCATGTGTGCATGAGCTTCTGTGCCTCCCTCTGTCGTAGGACTACTCTGCCTCTCTGATAGGTCTGTAAGTAAAACACAAGTGCACTTTTAGTCAAACCACACTGTATTCTTGAAAATATTGCATGCATTGATAAATTAAATTTTAAAAGTTTGTTTTTGAAAGCAACAGAATGTGAGCTTATTTTTTAAGTATACATACATGAAGACTTCTTTTATAAAGTAACCTAAATAATAATAGTTTGTAAATCCAGGGTTTTTAGTATCAGACTTGCAGAATAAAGGATACATTTGTGGTATTTTTCCATTAAGGACTCTCATCACATTGAGAATGCCAGGAATAAGTGATATGATTTATTCATATATATGCCTTATTAATATATATATTCACAGATTATAATTCTCAGAGTATTAGATTAAACCAGTTATTATCTCCTCTCCATATGCCCCAAAATGATGAAATTTTGTTGTTCCCATTTTGCCTTTATTTTTTGCCATCGTGGATCATAGCACATTCCAGACCACCCTCATTGTGACCAATTTGCATTCCCTGTAATGTGTATGTGTGTGCATACACTCACACATACCATGCACCCACACTCACAGACCCATCTTAGGAGAGATAAAAGCTGGCATCATTGCACACTTGGACTCTTTACCTGAACTTACAAACCTGTCAGGATTCTCAGTCTCCTGGTCTTTCACATCCCCATATAACTCTTCTTCCAAGAGACACAAACTAGAATGTTCACAAGGGCCTCTTTCAGTTTTAGATTCTGGGTGCAGGGGGAGGCAGAACTGTGAGGAATTTGGTTACTTTCAAGGTTCTGCAAAATTCACAATTTTTCATATTCTCATTGGTCTAAACTTAACAGAAGGAATGCCAGAGATAACTCTTTCTACCTCAGATGCAGTCCAGATTAGATTAGTCAGCGGGGATGGAACTGGGAAAAATAAAGATGGAAAAGTAGCAGGTGCATACCCTCTCTTCAGTAGGTACAGCCTAGCTGATGGGATGCCTCAAAGAGAGTCAGGTGAATCAAGTGTTCCATGGAGTGCTGATACAAAGTGTAATGAGAACTCAAGGGAGCAAGAGATGACCAATGTTTGGCCGGTTTAAGGAGTTAGGGAACATTTCACAAAGGAGCTAAGTCTTAAGTGAACCTTGATGGTTGAAGTGGATTTTAAGGATGGATGGAGAAAAAAGGACCCCCAAACTAGGTTGGAAGCAGAAACAAAGAAGCAGATGTGGAGTTCTCCTGAGAGGAGACCAGCCTCAACAGGTCTGGTCTGCATCTAATGGAGAAGAGCACAGTGTGTGGATTTTGAAAACAGTCTAGTCTCTTACTCCCTTATTCACATAGAAAGTGGAGAAGAACCCAGAGAAGTAAGTTATCACATGGTCAGCCTGCAGCAGCACCAGGAACAAAATTCTGCCCTTGTAAGCCCAGTCATGTGTACTTTCTACACAGGTTGGTGCAGCCTCCTGAGAGAGGTTAAAATGAATGTTAATATGAAAGAGGAAAGTTGCTGAATGGAGTTGACAACAAATTAAGAAGGGCCTTAAAAGGCAGGCTTGGGGATTTGTGCTTGATAAAGTCATGAACAGGAGAGTACAAGTTCAGAGGGGTGATGTGATATGTTTCAGGGAGATTAGCCCTAGAGCCAATGAAGGTGGGTAGAGAAGAATTCCAGTGAAGAAGCCAGTGGTCATCTCTGCAGGAATCAATGTAGACTTTCACTGTGTGGCATGAAGAGACATGAAATGGGTAACATTGATATGAGATAATGCAAAAAAAAGCAGCAGATCTCAGGACTGGGTTGAACATAGAGGGTAGAGACAGAAAAGTAAAATTCCTAAAAAACTTCTAAATTGTGTTTTTTCTTAACAACCTCTGATGCCAAAGGCTAAAATAACTTCTAAATTTTTGACCCAGAAAACTAGTGTAAAAGTATTGCCATTGATAAAATTTGGTAGTTACTAGTAGATGTTTGTTAATGAGGGAAAGTGGTGAGTTTTTCTTAATTCAGGTGAAAGGACTTCTAAGTAAAGATATCCTTTAGTGAAGAAGACATACAGTGTAGAAAGCTGGAACTGTGTCTATACTGCTTATCACAGCGCACCCAGCATCCAGCACAGCGCCAGGCTCGGTAGACACAAACTCTATTTCAAGATGTGAAATCGGGAAATTTGGGGCGCAGAGGTGATAATTGAATCAAGAGTGTACTTGTAGAACAGATGACCAGAAACAGGGTCTGGAAGAATGGCCATAGCTGTGCAGATTAGCAAAGGAGTCAGAATAAAAGACAGGAGACTCAGAATAATGTCCCTCAAAAAAAAAAAAACATTTAGAGAATCAGGGAGTAATCAATAATGTCCCATGCTGTTAGGAGGCAAGCACAATGAAGACTGAGACCAGGCCATTGTATTATTGTATTTACCAAGAAACCTTAGGGCAGCATGTGGGCTCACACTGGCTGCGTGGGAGAATCACCTTAAAGCTCCCTGACACCTTGGCCATGCCCCAAAAGAGTTCAAAACAGAATCTCTGGTAGGGAGACTCAAGAATCAGTTGTTTCTAAAGGTATCCAGGTGATTTCAGTGTGCAGCCAAGACTGAGAACCACAGCCCTAGAGAAAGCCATTTCCAAAGGGAGGCGGGGACTTAGGCAGTTTGTAAAGTGAATAGGGAGACAGAAATATAAGACAAGGGTTATAGGTTGAATGTTCCAGAAGAAGAAAAAGGAAAGAAATCACTATCTTTCCTTAGACCCACAACCTGACGACATACATTGGCACATATTCCACGGCCTTCAAGTCGTTCCTTATACCCCTCCAATCTCCATATTTTATATATATTCTGTAACACAGCAGAGCAAGATATATAAGCAAAAGAGAGTTTACAATTTCTAAGGAGTTTCATCCATACTAGGGGCAAAATTGACATTAGTTGGTCAGGATTCCTATAAAGTGGTCCAAATTTGAGAAGTCTGATCAATTTTTTAACTGAACACTAATTATTAAAATACGTGATGTGTTCTTTATTTGTATGTTAACCATTAAATAAACAAACAATATATTAATTTATAAGTATTATACTATATTAAATTATATACCATTTAAATATGTTTGTGGTATATATTCTATCACTATATTAAATTACAAATATATCATAGCAATTATATGCAGCTACTCATATACTGTAACTGTATGTGAAGCAATACTTTCGTCATGATGATTGTTCCAAAAGCTTCTCATTATAAGAGGTGATTCAGGAAATTTTACTTTATGTTTCACTTGATCATATCCCCTTAAAGGTTATTTCAACATGAATATTTAAAAATAATAACTAGTAATATACAGAGGGAAAAATTAAACGAGGAAGCATTTCAAAGTAGGAAATATAAATATAGGGAAAAAAATCACACTGACATTTGAATGAAACTAAAACATACGGAAACATGATAAGCAATTTTGGTTCCGTGGTCTGCAGACATATGTTTACATCCAAAATAATGTTTCCTGTTTCAGCTATTGAATTGGAATACTCAGTAGATCTTGGACTGTCGTGGCACCCATTGGTAAGGGACTGTCTGCCTACCAATGTAGAATGCAGTCGCTATCATCTGCAGCGGATCCTGGTGTCAGACACTTTCAACAAGTGGACCAGAATCACTCTGCCTCTCCCTCCTTATACCAGGTACAGATGCTTCCACACGTTCAACACGTGCTTCTACGTATAGTGAGCCCAAATGTGATACAATTTGGCATGTCAAGTTTAATGAGATATGTGAGGTTTTGTTACTTGCTGATGGTGTTGCTCTGCATGAATTACTAAGGTTGTTATGAGTGAAATAGAAACCAGTTTTTATCTTGACATTATCCCATGTTTTCCCATAAGCCAGGCCTTTACTGACTTTTAACTCTAATATTTTTAAAGAATGAACTGCAAAAGAAAACAGTGGCTGCATCACTTGGCTTCTCCAGTTTAACTCAGAGATGCCCAGACAATTCATTTAAAATAGGCCCATTGGATACAGAATAGACTTAAACAGAGTCTGTTTTCTGCTAGTGACACTGCTGTAAATATAGGAGTGAGTGATGTCCTATAAATGAATGTAGCAGATAAATGTATATTAAAATTATGTCTGCTTTTAAATTTTTCTTTTGAACATTATCTTAAGAATTATCACCTGAAGCATTCTTTTATGTGAAAAACATGAGTTTTTCATTATCGTCCCTATGGAAAAGGATCAGGGCTTAATAAAATTGCCTGGTATAGAAGGATCACTTGAGACCAGGAGTTCAAGACCAGCCTGGGAAACACAGACCCCCATCTGTACAAAAAATTTTGTAAATTAGCCAGGTATGGTATCACATGCCTGTAGTCCCAGCCACTCAGGAGGCTGAGGCAGGAGGATCACTAGAGCCCAGGAGTTTCAGGATGCAGTGAGCTATGATTATGCCACTGCACTCCAGCTTGGGTGACAGAGACAGATCCTGTCTCAAAAAAAATTTAAAGTAAATAAATAAAAATTAAATTACCTGGTAAATTCTGATAAAGAAGTTAAATCTAATTATCTGTGCATTTTCCCTCCTATTTGAGTAAAGCAGCGAATTAACTTTGCCTAGTAGAATAGTGTTACATGACACTCTCACCATTAAACCAGGTGCTAATTAGAGGAAAGCTTTAACATCTTGATAGAAACTTCTATTTACTCCAAGAAAATGGTTTTCAGTTGCTGCCATTAAGAAAGAAGCAAAGCAAGCATTGCAGTGTGTGGAACGAGAGTTAGAGTTTGGGCTCATTATTGTTTTGTCATCTTCCCACAAATGAAGAATGAATAAATTTTCATAGCAAATGACCATAAAATTCAGCCATTCATCTAGGGCGTAACTTTTCTTAGGACTATCATAAATGGGATGGTTGCAGTTACTAACAGCCTAGGGCTGCTTTACAATTGCTGGCTCAGAGGTACGAGACTATATTAACTGTCAGCAGAGTTGCCAAGTTTAAATGAGATACGTGAGATTTTGTTGCTCATTAAAGGTGTTGCCATGCATGAATTATTAAGGCGATCTTAATAAGTAAAACAGAAAAAAAACTCCATTAAGGCAACAGTCTTTTAAGTCTTTATGAATTCTATGAATTATTACCCAGCTACTCGGTCACATTTTGCAAATAGGTGACATTCTAAGATTTACTCCAGCTAGTCATTATGCTCGAGTCTTTTACTCAAGAAAAGTAATTATTTTTCATCTTTTAATATATATTTTAATTGTCTCTTGTACATACCTACAAGAATTTTGACCCTTTCAAATGTTATTTGAAAAATCTGATGAACATCCGTTTCCCCCTTTTCCACACTGAAAATAAGCAGTTTGTCTATTATATTACCCTCAAGGCTCATGTACAGTTGTCTTAAAGGTGACACTGCCTGGTAACAAGGCCCTTTGGGTAATTCAAAAAGAAATGTGCATGAAGGGAACCAAAGCCAGACTTACTTCTCTGCCATATTCCAAAGATCATTAGAACAACATGCCAGTCTCAGAGTTATTTGTTTCAAACATGAGTAAACATATCTATACTACATCTACTTTAACATTCAGTTCCATAGCAATTATAGTGTTTGCTTGTTTTAAGTTCAAACGACTGTCTCTGTTATCTGGAAATGTGTTGAAATGTCAGTGTTTATGTGGTCCAGCAGGTCAGAATGGAGGATTTCAGTTTGTAACTTTTTGCTACAAACAAACATGATGCTGACAACTTAAAGACGTGCTCAGTAAGGGTTGGGAATGACTGTGACTGTGTCACAAATGCAGGCTTATCTACTCACCTATCACATGACCATGAGGCTAGGATCCCAGTATTGTTGGCACAGTCGTAATGAGTGTCAGCTGAGGTTGGCTGGTCACAAACTGACGTCAAACCATTCACCAAACTAAAATGGTCACTAGTCATCAGTAGCAATTACTCATTCAGTCACTCATTCAACAAATATTTTTTAACTGTTTAATTATGTGCTAGGCCTGTGAGGGAGCTGAACTGATCACTGACTCAAGGAGCTTTTAATTTGGTAGGAGAGGAGTATTGGCCATAAATCACCAATAATCACACGTGTAAATATAAAATTCAGCTGTGATAAGTGATGGAGAACAGGTACATGATGCTCTAAGTTTCTGTATCACAGGTGATGTGACTGGGCCAAGAAGGCCAAGGAATGCTTTCTTGAGAAAAGGCTAATTGAGGTAAGATATGAAGGATGAATACAAGTTAACTAGGTAAAGTGTAAGGGTAAGAGTGTTCCAAGCAGGGATAGTAGCCAGTTGTAGGAGGGAGCAGATGTGTTTGAGATGCTGAATATATGGATCAGATACAGAGAGGAGCAAAATAAGGTATGAGATGGCGTCAGACCATGAAGAGCATTGTACGTTGTATTTGGAGGTTTAGGCTGGGTGTAGTGGCTCACACCTGTAATCCCAGCCCTTTGGGAGGCCGAGATGAGTGTATCATGAGGTCAGGAGTTCAAGGCCAGCCTGGCCAAGATGGTGAAACCTCGTCTCTACTAAAAATACACACAAAAAAAATTAGCTGGTGGTGGTGGTGGGCACCTGTAATCCCTGCTACCTGGGAGGCTGAGGCAGAGAATTGCTTGAACATGGGAGGTGGAGGTTGCAGTGAGCTGAGATCGAGATGGAGATCATACCACAGCACTCCAGCCTGGGCAACAGAACAAGACTCTGTCTCAAAAAATAAAAATAAAAAGATTTGGAGGATCATTATAGGAACACTGAAGAGCCTGGTAAAGTGTTTGGTTTGGCAATAGGAAGACGAACAAATTTACATTTAGAAAAGTTTGTTTTTTTAAATTTTATTTCCAGCTTTTATGTTCAGGGGTACATGTGCAGGATGTGCAGGTTTGTTACATAGGTAAATGTGTGCCATGGTGGTTTGCTGAACAGGTCATTTCATCACTTAGGTACTAAGCCCAGCATCCATTAGCTTTTCTTCCTGATGCTTTTCCTCCTTCCACCCCCAGCCTTCCAACAGGCCCCAGTATGTGTTTTCCCCTCTCATGTGTTCATGTGTTCGCATTGTTCAGCTCCCACATATAAGTGAGAATATGTGGTATTTGGTGGTATTTGGTTTTCTGTTCCTGCATTAGTTTGCTGAGGATAATGGTTTCCAGCTCTATCCACGTCCCTGCAAAGGACATTATCTCATTTCTTTTTATGGCTGCATAGTATTCCATGATATATATGTACCACATTTTTTTTATCCAGTCTATTATTGATGGGCTATTAGGTTGATTTCATGTCTTTGTTATTGTGAATAGTGCTGCAATGAACATATGTGTGTATCAATAATAGAATGATTTATGTTCCTTTGGTATATGCCCAGTAATGGGATTGCTGTGTTCAATGATATTTCTGCCTCTAGGTCTTTGAGGAATCAGCACGCTGTCTTCCACAGTGGTTAAACTAATTTACACTCCCACCAACAGGGTAAAAGCATTCCTTTTTCTCCACAACTTCACCAGCAACTGTTGGGCTTTTTTGGACTTTCATAGTATCCAGAGAAAAGTCCCTTCTAACTGGAAAAAAAAATAGGAGAGTATAAGAGTAGATGTCAAGAGGTTCTTGAAGAGGTAAGAAATGCTGATGGCACAGGCAGTAGACATGAAGAGAAGTGGAGAAAGTCAAGAGACATGGGAGGCAATGAAACTGACCAAGCTGGGTCATGAAGTTGACGTGGGAGTGTGAGGGAAAGGGCAATGCTGAAGATGACTCCCTGGTCTCTGAATTGCAAAACCGAATGGATGCTGGTGCTCCTCAGTAGGAAGCGAACACTGAAACTAAACACAAGATACATCACCCTCTGCTCCAGGTGTTTCTGTGTTAAAACCTAAATAATTGGAGTAGATAGATTCATAGTTTCTATCCCTTGCCATATACATTAGTTAAGTTAGATCTTCCTGAAAGAAGATGATTTATAAATAAATGAACAAAAAGCATTGTAGTATAGTGGAGGGCTCTGCCTTTTCAGCCCTTTGAGCTTTTAAGCAAGTTTTGTTTGTGTGTGTTTCTAAACCTCAGTTTCTTCATTTGAAAAAATGGAGATCCTTTTTACCATATGAAAATCTCATAACTGTGCATGGAAGTGTTGAGAACATTGTAAAGATTTATTAAAAATGAAAATTGTTTCTACTTTCATGAGTTAACCACATAATCACACTTCTTAACCTTAACACAAGTTTATTATCAGACTTCAACCTCAGGCAAGTTTTCCTAAGTCACAGCTTAAGCTTTAATGGGACTGAGCCAATGATAATGGGTAGGGCACTGTCTTAAATTCTTGCCCTGGGGGAGGTTACAGTCTAGTTAAGGAAAATTATACATATACCCAAGAAACAACTGAAAATTAATACCTGCTATATATAATTTAGTGCTTCACTGAGGAATGGGCTAGAAATGCTTCAGGTATCAAGAAATGTGAGATGATATTGAAAGCTAAAATTCAAGTGTTTCATGGCAGAGATGGGGCCTGGCCTTGAAGGATGGCTAGGAATTAAGTGGGTAAATGAAAGAACACTAAATGAGGGGAGCAATGTGGACAGTGCAAGGACACAGAGATATAAGCCTGGGAGAAGCACATGAGTTGCCGATTCAGAGGGCTCGTATCTGGAAGCTATGGAAAGATGTTGGTTCGTAGAGTTGGGTTAACTTATACCAAGCACTGAAGCAAGACAAAGGAGTTTAGATTTGTAGGCAAAATGAACCATGGTTGGTTTTGAGCTGAGAATATTCCTCCAAGAAAAAAAAATCGGGAGAACAGACAGATTCACATAAAAGGAGGTGGCAAAGGTGTTGTGACAATAACTTCTAAGTGAAATAACAAGTCTGGGCTACAGCTGAGGGAATGAGGCAGATATGAAAGAACATCTCAAAGAAAGAATTTATAAAAACCCAGCCACTAATTTCTCCTTCTCCATTATACACATCAAGAGATGACTCTATAGTTTGAAGCCTAGTAAAATAGTGAGAAGATATGGGGAGCAAGCTAAAGTTGATTGCAGGAGAGATAATATGGCAAATTTAGTCAAATGATGCCAGATTACCTGTGATGGCCGGAGGTACAAATGGAAATGTCCATTTGACAGAGACGTGAAGATCTGAGCCCAAGAGAAGATAATGAACTTTGGAGGGCAAGAACATAGAGGTAGTAAGCAATGCTGTAAAACTGCATCTGCCTCCATAGGAGAATGTTTTTTAAAAAAGGGAGAGGACTCCTGAATTTAATAGCAGGGGCAGAAATAGCCAGTAAGGGGGTTGAGAGGATTCAGGCAGAAAGAAGATTCAGAATAACATCTTATCCAGAAGCCAGGCGAGAAGAGATTATCAAGCAGGAAGAGATGGCCTTCAATTATAGTGAACTATAGAGAGTAGTGAATAAAAAAGTTTCACAAAAAACTGGATTTTTCAATTTGAGATAATGAGCGACCTTCAAAAGAATAGTTTCAGTAAGATACTGGAAATAAATACAGCTTGTCTGGCACCAGAGCCCATGGGCTTAACCACTATATTAGTACTGCCTCTTTATTGCCTGCCTAAGAGATACGGTCCAAGGAGAAATAGGAAGGCAGGAATGCCAGAAGTTCTTGAGAGAGACTGAAAAGGAGAAGAGGAAGATGCCAACATCCATTTCATAGCCTCTAATTTGAATCTACTTCCTCCTTCTTACTAACCCCAGACCTAAAAATAAGAGGTGACTCAAATAGCGTGGGTTCTTGAATATCAGCTGAGACCCAGGGTCAGACAGTGGAAGAGCAGGTAACCCAAATCCACTGAGAAAGGGAGGAGAGGAGTGGCCGCTGGAAGGCTCAGGTGTGACTTGGCTATTTTAAGTCACAGTTTGAAGATGATCTATTCCCTTCTGCTAGCCCTAATGACCTAGCTGATACCACCCTCTTTAAAGATTAACTATACTTTGGATGCCCAGGTGGCTTTAGCCACAGCATGGAAGCTACTTAATGTCTTCAGGAAGTTCTAAGGAAAGGTGCTGTGCACAAAAAAGGGCAAGATTGTGAAAGGATTGGGGGAAAAGATGAGGAGGGGAGGCTATAACACTTTCAGGTAAATAAATTGAGAGAGGAGTTTTTTTAATGATATCTCTGCATACCATCACTGCAAACAAAGAAAAAGTCTTATGCTAAGAAAACCAAATAACTAAACATAATATTTACTCAGTTCCTCAAATATTCAAGGGAGTTACAAGTTCATTTTTTAAAGGAAAGATTATTTGAAGTTGCCCTAGTACTCTTTATTTCTGTCCACTGCCACCTCCAACATAACAGTATCTTTTGAAAGCCTTTTTGCAGGCTTGGTGAGGTGGCTCATGCCTGTAATATCAGCACGGAGGCTGAGGCAGGTGGATCACGAAGTCAGGAGATGGAGACCACCCTAGCTAATACGGTGAAACCCCATCTCTACTAAAAATACAAAAAATTACCCAGGTGTGGTGGCACATGCTATATGTCCCAGGTATTCAGGAGGCTGAGGTATGAGAATCGCTTGAACCCAGGAGGCGGAGGTTGCAGCGAGCCAAGATCATGCCACTGCACTCAGGCCTGGGCAACAAAGCAAGACTTGAAACTCCGTCTCAGAAGAAAAAAAAGTAAAAGAAAGGCTTTTTCCTAGCATTCACATTACTTGAACAACAGCTTGTTACAAATTTTCAGCCAAGCTAAAGAAGCACTGGACTCCTCTTATATATCCATCTTCTCATGCAACATTTTGATACTTTGAACATCACTGCTATTAGTTAACCAAAGTTTTTCTGGTCTTTCAGTACTGCAGAACATGATAAAATAATTTTGTCTGATATAAACCATGGTACTGTTGAATTTTATATACTGAATAAGTAATATATTTTGGGTACTGTGTTAAAACAAATTAAATTTATTTCCATTTCCACTACAACAGAAACTAAAACTATGCCCAAATAGTCAGCATTCCCTTTAAGTTTTATAAATTGTCAACATTGTTGTCAAAGTTTTAACAGGGAATTTGAGACTTGGCTGTACTTCGTAAATACTGGTACATATAGGATTGTTTTTAACAGTTAAACATAAGTCATTCTCCAGTAAGAAAATGTTTTATAAATTATAAGAAAGTATTTGTATTTTAAAGATGTTACAATATATTTTATGCTTCAGTGGGCTTAGAACACTGGTTTTTATTTTTACTAACTGTAATTATGAGCAAAAATAATAAAACTATTACCTTACCTAAAAATGTTAGCCATTCTCTTTTATTTGTAATTCTTAAATCAAAATTATACTGTGATTTTTTTTTTTTGAGACGAAGTTTCACTCTTGTTGCCCAGTCTAGAGTGCAATGGTCCAATCTCAGCACACCGTAACCTCTGCCTCCCGGATTCAAGCAATTCTCCTGCCTCAGCCTCCCAAGTAGCTGGGATTACAGGCATCCACCACCACACCTGGCTAATTTTGTATTTTTAATAGAGACAGGGTTTCTCCATATTGGTCAGGCTGGTCTCGAACTCCCAACAACAGGTGATCCACCCGCCTCGACCTCCCAAAGTGCTGAGATTACAGGCATGAGCTATGCGCCCAGGCTATACTGTGATTTTAAAGGGACTACAGATTATTTTTGGCTTACATGTTTATTTAAAATCCAAATACACAAAATTAAAGAGAATAGTATACTAAACTTCCATATGCTTATTGCCTAGCTTCAATATTTTTATCAGTTCATGACCAACACTGTTTCATCAATTGCACTGCTCACTCCTGCCTCCCCCCATATTATTTTAAAACAAATCCCAGACATCATATTACTTCAATTATAAATATTTTAGTATGTATCTCTAAAAGAAATGAACTTTGTAAAAACCTGCAAGATTGTCATACCTTAAAATTAATGATAATTTCTTATTCAATACTTATTCAATATTCAGTATTGAAATTTCCCTGTTTATCTCACAACACGTTATAGCTGTTTTTCAAGTCAGGATACAATCAATATAATTGGTTGAAATGTCTCTTAAGTCTCCTTTAACCTCTAGTCTCTGCCTCCCTTTATTAGATGCAGACTAAGACACAAGGATATTATTCTGTTTTCTTCAAAGTCACACAGTCAGTGGCTAGAGTAGGCGTTTCAGAGTTCCAGAGTTCTCCATTAGTCCTCTGTCAAGGGAGAAAGAAAGGCCCCGTGGGGTGGCTCATTTAAATTCTTCTATTGCTAACTCTGTAATGTTCCTTCCACCCTAGATCCAGAGCAATACCATCAAGGACCTAGGCTACCTTATAAGGGCTTTATTCCATTTGTGTGGAGTCATAAACTGTACTCCAAACACTTCCCTCCTGCAAATATTCAGACCTCAGTGTATTATAAGAAAGTTTAGGAGAATAAAAAACCAAATGGCAGTATAGATGCTTTTGTGGACAAATTAATGCTACCTAAAAATTCACAAAATATTACAGCCTTTTGGTGTCCTACAAATTTACACTGTTAATTATAATCACCAGGAGAAGTTTCCTTTTTTTAACTTTTATTTTACATTCAGGGGTATATGTGCACGTTTGTTATATAGGTAAGCTTGTGTCATGGGGGTTTGTTGTGCAGGTTATTTCATCACCCAGGTATTAAGCCTAGTACCCATTAGTTATTTTTCCTGATCCTCTCCCTCCTCCCACCCTCCACTCTTTGACGGACCCCAGTGCGTGTTGTTCCGCTCTACATGTCTGTGTGTTCTCATCATTTAGCTTCCACTTATAAGTGAGAACACGTGGTATTTGGGTCTCTGTTCCAGCATTAGTTTGCTAAGGATAATGGCCTCCAGCTCTATCCATGTTCCTACAAAGGACATGATCTCGTTCCTTTTTATGGCTCCATAGGTTTTCATGGCGTATATGTACCACATTTTCTTTATCCAGTCTACCACTGATGGACATTTAGGTTGATTCCATGTCTCTGCTGTTGTGAATAGTGCTGCAGAGAACATATATGTGCATGTGTCTTTATAAGAGAACAATTTATATTCCTGTGGGCATATACCCAGTAATGGTATTGCTGGGTTGAATAGTGCTTCTATATTTTAGGTCTTTGAGGAATTGCCACACTGTCCTCCATAATGGCTGAACTAGTCTACACTCCACCAGCAGTGTATAAACGTTACCAGGAGAGGTTTCTGTCACACGATCTGGGATGCCTGGGTTAAGTTGCTGGATGCTACTTGCAAGATCTATGCCAGGTCTTCCAGCCTTTGACTGCCATCCAGGACAACTAGGGTTCTCAGCAGCACATCAAGTTTAGCAATAACCTGCTAAGTCAGGACATACTGGATTCTAGATTTAGTTCTAAAGTGAAGGAGCTATACAAACACCTCTTCTTGGCTCACAGACCCCACACCTGTGAAATGATTAGAGAAGACAATTTCTTTTTTTTTTTTTTTTAATTGTACTTTAGGTTCTGGGGTACATGTGCAGATCATGCAGGATTGTTGCATAGGTACATACATGGCAAGGTGGTTTGCTGCCTTCATCCCCCCATCACCTACATCTGGTATTTCTCCCCTCATTATCCTTCCCCACCCTCCCTGCCCCCTGCTGTCCATCCCCTAGCCCTCCCCAACTGACCACAGTATGTGATGCTCCCCTCCCTGTGTCCATGTGTTCTAATTGTTCAACACTTGCCTATGAGTGATAACATGCAGTGTTTGGTTTTCTGTTCTTGTGTCAGTTTGCTGAGAATGATGGTTTTCAGATTCATCCATGTCCCTATGAAGGACACGAAGTCATCGTTTTTTATGGCTGCGTAGTATTCCGTGGTGTATATGTGCCACAGTTTCTTTATCCAGTCTATCATTGATGGACATTTGGGTTGGTTCCAAGTCCTTGTTATTGTAAACAGTGCCACAGTGAACATATGTGTACATGTGTCTTTATAATAGAACAATTTATAATTCTTTGGGTATATACCCAGTAATGGGATTGCTAGGTCAAATGGTATTTCTATTTCTAGGTCCTTGAGGAAGTGCCACACTGTCTTCCACAATGGTTGCACTAATTTGCACTCCCACCAACAGTGTGAAAATGTTGCTATTTCTCCACATCCTTAGAGAAGACAGTTTCTAAGATTAGCCCCGTTATTTCCACTCCAAAGTGTTACTTCCTTCTTTTAGGTAACTCAGTGGATCATGAGGACCTACTCCCCAGCGTGGTCTTTGTGCCTTCTCCCTCACTCTTTCAGGGCTTTCACCATAAGTAATTCGTTCACACTCCTGGCACCAATTTCATGCCCCTTTTCTAGAGCCTACTTTTTCTCTAGTTCTTGTCTGTAGGTCATGGGCAGTGACCCTTTGTTTAGTTAAGCTGGAACATGCTTTTTCCCAATGCTGGAGTCTTCCCTGCCTTGCTTTGGGAATAGTAAAAGACCCTTCTCCTGGGAGCCACAGGCCAGGCTACCTCAACTTGCTCAATGACAGCACCCAAGACCCCTCTTAGGATTAAGGACATGAATACCAGGAACAGAATCTCTAAGCCACTATAGACTGATGCAAATAGAAAATGTGAAAGTACTGAAAACATTACAGGGAACTATTTTCTGTCTGATACACATTCTCTCCTAATCACTGTACCATAAACTTTGGATTAATATACAGTTCAATAATCTATTCCTGCATATTATACTAGAAAGATTGTTCCTCAAAAAGGCTGTTAATCTATTCACAGTTGCAGAGTGTGCTTATGATTCTAGGAGCACTCTGCTATAATAAAACATGGGTTTGGAACATAAAAGCACACTAAAGGTACGGCCATTGCTGTCTTTGTATGTTAACCTTCTCATATCCCAACAAAGGTGCCAAGCCTACAACAGCCATTTCTCAGAGTCTACCTACTCCACCTACTCTGGTACTCTCAGAGCAGCTTAGCACAGGGGCAGGCTCACCTGGACTTCATTCCACAAGCTAACTAGGCCCCAGCAGACCCCCTTTCTACTTACCTATGTAAACAAAGGACTTTCCATTGATTTTTAAATTATGATTCCTAAGGAAAACTTGCGTTTTAACAGTGGCCTTTTGTAGCTAATATTCTTTACTTTAAAAAAGCTTATTGGCCAGGCGTGGTGGCTCACGCCTGCAATCCCAGCACTTTGGGAGGCCAAGGCAGATGGATCACCTGAGGTCAAGAGTTTGAGATCAGCCTGGCCAACATGGTGAAACCCCATCGCTACTAAAAATACAAAATAGCCAGGTGTGGTGGTGCGTGCCTGTAATCCCTGCTGCTTGGATGGCTGAGGCACGAGTATTGCTTGAACTTGGGAGGCGGAGGTTGCAGTGAGCCGAGATCACACCATTGCACTCCAGCATGCATGACAGAGCGAGATGAGATCCTGTCTCAAAAAACTAAAATAAAAAATAAAGTGTACAATTCAATGTTTTTTAGTCATTACTAAATTTAAAAACTCACAAGGTTGTTGAAACCAACGCCACGGTGTAATTTTAGAATATTTTGTCCCCCTAAAAGAAATCCTATACTTATTAGTAGTCACTCCCTACCCCTCCCCCAAGCCCTAGGTAACCACTAAGCTATGTTCTGTATTTGCCTGTTCTGGACAGTTTGTAGAAATGGAATCGTACAATGTGTGTTTGTTTTACGATTGGCTTCCTTCACTTAGCATCAAAGTGTTGTGTGATATATTATAGGCTGTATCAGCTCCTCATTCCTCCTTATAGCTGAATAATATTCCATTGTATAGATATGCCACATTTTATTTATCTGTTCATTACTCGATAGGCACTTGGGTTCCTTCTACCTTTTATGCTGCTGTGAACATTCCTGTGCAAGTTTTTATGTGGATGTATGTTTTCACTTTTCTTGGCTGTATACCTAGGAGTGGAATTGCTGGTAATTATGTTCAACATTTTGAGAAACTGACAACCTTTTATCCACTGCAGCTGTACTCTTTTACATTCCCACCAGCAATGTAGAGGACTCTGATTTCTCCATATTCTTACCAGCACTTGTTATTGTCTTTTTGACTATTGCCATCTTCATGGATGTGAAGTTGTATCTCACTGTGGTTCTGGTTTACATTTTCCTAAAGGCTGATGATGTTGGGCTTCTTATCCTGTACTTATTGGCCACTTACATATTTTCTTTGGAATATTCTCCACCTTTGTCTAATACAAAGAAATAGGCTAGTGGAGGAAATTGTATGCAAAATATAAGGGAAAGGTCTTGGTTTGCAAGGCATATATACACACATTTTAAAATGGGCTGACATTGCGGAGTCTCTTGCTTGTCACAGAAGGCCAGGGGCTTCAGCTGCAAAGCTGACACAGGAGTCAAGACACATACAGCTTCCCATAGCTTAACAACTGTTCATATTTACGGGTAATGATAAGGGTAGGTTGATACTGTGGAGGTTGCTGTGGAGTTTTGAAAGATTTACTTAATGAGAATACAAAATAATCACGAACCAAGAGATCCTTGCATTATCTGAGTTTTGTTAGTGAATCAGTGTGAGACTTAGGTCACTGGGCGTCATCTTCTTCTTTGGTAGAATGGCATCGTTAGGCTAGATTTTCTAGGCTTAAATATTTTATGTATCTCTTTGGAAGTAAAAGATATTTCGGGGAAGGATGAAGAGGTTTAAAAAATTACATTCCTTTCAAAGGGTTTTTTCTCATCATGATGATGATGACAGTGAGGACTTCATAGATAGATAAAGTCATTCTGAAGAAAAGAGCAAAAATGGAGATACCATAATGTGTAGTGAAATCCATTAAAAGATATGGAAGTAGTACGGGGAGAGATACGTGGGAGGCCAGTGAAGGGAACCAGACTATTAGCAGTAATATTTTAACTACTTAGCAATGAATATCTGTTAAACAAAACTGATGTAACACTTACTGCATACTGTAGATGAGGAAGAAATGGTGTAAATCCACAAAAGAAGCAAGAGGAGAGAGTTCAAGGATATGGAAAAATGAGAGATCTTCTCCGGGACCATTTTTCCCCAACTCCAAGAAGTAGCAGCTGATGGTAGCCATCATTATAAAGATAAACGATAACATCCGCCAAGGAACTCCACCAAGACACTCATGGGTCTTAGTAAACAGGAACTAATTAATTTTCACAACACCCTTGTGAGGCAGAAAGTAGCATCTTCCTAGTTTTACTGACCGGGAAGTGTCAGCACATAAACATAAGTGATGTGGCCCCTTCACATAGTGAAGCTGCGACAGGGCTGGGAATAAGAAATCCTGGCAATTCAACTTCCAAACTCTCATTTTTAACTTGTATTCCAGTTCTTAGTGAAAATGTTTCCTCTTCTTACAAATTAATATTGGATAGTATGTGTATCCTTGTTTGATGGGTACATAATTACTAGGTGTAGTTATTCCTAAGAATGGAAAATCATCACATCTGAGAAGAGGCCTTAAAAATCATCTCATTTAACTCCTTTATCATATGTTTAGTTACTCACCATGGACATAGAACCTACTAGTGCCAGAGTACAAATGAAAGCCCTCACTTATCTTTACTCCTGATGGGCCAACTCCCCTGTTAGTACATTTTTCATGTGGTTTCTTACTGTTTCCTTTTCTTTGAAATGCCAAAGAGTTGCACAAATTGAAAATGTCAGAGTTGGAAGTTCCCATAAATGCTGTCAACCCGAACAATGCATCTGGCTCTTAAATCTTCTGTACGGTTTCTCTAAGTGGTTGCCCACATTGTGATTAAACACAGCCAATGCACAGAAAGCAACCACCTGCTAGGCAGCTCATACCACCTCTCAGCTGCTGGGAAGCTGTCTTTCCCCTTTAACAACCATCAAATCACCATCCCTCCAGGGCCAGCTGACATCAGGTCCTGCCCATCTATCCTACAGGACATCTCTTGTAGGGTGTCTTGATCATCCTGAGTGTCTTAATTGCTGCCAACTTAATATTCTTTCAGCAAATGTTTGTGAAGTTCCAGCTGTAGGTACCACCACCAATAAAATGATAACTAAGGAAAATAATCTAACAGGAAATTACATATGAATAGGCACTTTTAATACCAGGTGACAAGGGCTTTGGTGAAGTATATGTAAGATATTAGAGGAACAAGGAAAGTTTATTACTTACCTACTCCCTATAAGCACTGAGGATACAAAACAATATTCCCCTAAGGGATACAGAGAGATTCTCTGCCCTTCACAAGCCTATAGTCTAAAAAAAAAAAGACAGAATAAATATGTAAATGTTGACTCCGAGTTATTATGTGCAGTGGAAAGATGATATTCCACTATGTTAATTATAAGTTGTTGCTGCAGATAAACAGACATAGCTATAAATAAATTTAGGTACGTGTAGTCATTAAAAATAATTTATCAGCAAAACCACTGAATTGCACAATTTGCAGGGGTGGGTGCATTTCCACATTGCTTACTGTGAGAATGGAAGCCCCTGGATACCAACTTCTGGACCTTTAGAACACCAACTAAGATCTAGGTGCTGTACACGATGTGTACAATGTTGAGCAAAAAGGAATCAACCCCGCCCTCTTCCTTATAACTTACTGTTCCAAGGAAGAGACAGACATTTATGAAATGTATAATATGTATAACTGTAATTGTGTATAACTATATGTATAATATGTATAACTATAAATATATATAACTATAATTGTGACAAATACTGTAAGGGGAAAACAACCGTTTGCTATGAGAGAGAATAGCATGGAAGAAACATCATTTTAAAAGGGGTCAGGAAGAAAAATTCTCTGTGAGGACCTGACATTTCCTCTGAGACCCAAAGGACAGACAGGGGTTAATCAGGCAGAAAGAGAGAGAGGAAGGAAGGGAGAGGCACAGACAGAGAGAGAGAGAGACAGAGACAGAGAAAGACAGAGAGGCAGGGCATGATGGCTCACACCTGTAATCCCAGCACTTTGGGAGGCCAGTGGGTGGATCATGAGGTCCGGAGATCAAGACCATCCTGGCTAACACAGTGAAACCCCATCTCTACTAAAAATACAAAAAATTAGGCATGGTGGAGGGTGCTTGTAATTCCAGCTACTCGGAAGGCTGAGGCAGGAGAATCACTTGAACCTGGGAGGCGGAGGTTGCAGTGAGCCGAAGTTGTGCCACTGCACTCCAGCCTGGGTGACAGAGTGAGACTCCCATCTCAAAAAAGAGAGAGAGAGAGAGACAAAGAGATAGAGAGAGACAGAGAAAGAGAGCTCATACAGGTAGAAAGGTGGACGGGGTTTGATGTGCTTTGGGAACTAAGGGAAGAAATAGTGCTCCGAGGCGAGTGACCATGATGAGAGAGGGAAGCAGAGGCCCCAGTTCAGGTGGAAACTCAGGCAGGACCTTGTGGGCCAAGGAGAGGACTGGGGGTTTAAGTAAAATGCAGTAGGTTGTGACAGAAGCTTATTAGGGCAGAGATCACTCTGCTGGAGGAACATGCAGAAGGTGGGGAGCAAGCAGAATTATGGAGAAACCAGTTTGTATATAGACGCTCAACAGACATGTATCAGACTGACCTCTTTCTTTCAGAGTGAAGATTTTAGTTCTAGTCTGTTTCTTTTCCATTTTCTAAACTTTATAGAAATATTTTCATTTGGAAAAGGCAAACTCCTTCCTGTCGTTTGGTCTTTTGTCCTGCCTAAAACAGATATTCCTCAGTCAAATGATTAACAGTCTCTTAATGACAGAACATATGTGGATTAATAAACAGATTTCTCTGAAAGTCTTTTCATGTTCAACACACTTGAGCCTCAGGCATTGCTGGGATTTTACTGCCATCTAGTGCCTCCGAAAGCACATGTGTTTTTGTATTTTCAAACAAGACACTCCCAGAATGGTGTGAATGAGCAAATGGATTTCTGTCTCTGGAATGAGAGAACCTCTGTTTTAGTTTTACTTACATCACTTTTTTATCGATGTAAAATAAATCTGGTTTCATTGATCATGCTTTCTCTTTTCTCTGTACAATTTTCTCTGTCCAGTTAGGGAGCAAGTGGGAAGCTGAAATCCAGCCCATATTGTGTTCCCAAGCCAAATCCAGAGGGATAGCCATCTTTTCCAATTTTGCGCATACAAGTTAGCAGCAGCTCTGGTGTCACTCCAGGGTACTTCCCACATGAAATCCAAGGCTCCCAGCTCCCCTGAGGCTTCCCGTTTTGGGATTCATTTTTGTTTCTGACTGTCTGTTCTTTACGAGGCTTAGAAAGATCCCTGGGCCTAAATGTATGATTAAGCTATCACGGTTTGGTTGGTTTGGTCTGACTATAAACAAAGTTTTGTATAGAACATTGTAATAACGGCAGGCCGGGAACAGTGGCTCATGCCTGTAATCCCAGCACTTTAGGAGACAAAGTGGCAGGTGGATCACTTTAGGTCAAGAGTTCAAGACCAGCCTGGCCAACATGATGAAACCCCATCTCTACCAAAAATACAAAAATTCACTGGGTGTTGTTGTGCATGCCTGTAATCCCAGCTACTTGGGAGGCTGAGGCATAAGAATTGCTTGAATTCAGGAGGCAGAGGCTGCAGTGAGCTGAGATCATGCCACTGCATTCCAGCCCCAGTGACAAAGCAAGATTCTGTCTCAAAAAAAAAAAAAAATAAGAAGAACATTGTAACGATGAACATTCTTTTCAGAACAGGAGTACAAATGTACATGCTTTTGTGTTACATTTCTCTATGCACTTGTTCAAATGTACTGGAACACATTTTCTTTTCCACAGCATCCTTCATTAAAATTCTTTTCTTCTTCAAAGGTCCCAAGCCACTCGTTTCCGTTGGCATCAACCAGCTCCTTTTGACAAGCAGCAGACATGGGCAATAGATAATGTCTATATCGGGGATGGCTGCATAGACATGTGCAGTGGCCATGGGAGATGCATCCAGGGGAACTGCGTGTAAGTCGATTTTTCTCTTCCTTCTGTTGAATGCTCCTGATTCACATTCCATCTAGGAGACTTTTCTGTAACTGGTTTTTGAATCACTCCCATGCTTCCTTAAGTTGTACATTTTTTCTGAAATATGATCTTCAGCTAACTGTGAAGTTGAAGGACACTGTACCTTCATTCTTGCTTGGAGATTAGGGACTGACCAACAGCTATCTTGTCAGGAGACAGATGAATTATAATTAACTATATTTTATTTCCTTCTGTGTTTCTGTGATACACTCGAGCCTTGAACATAAAATTAGAAAAAGTTCAGGAGTTCAGTATGTTCTGACCAAAACTAATACATCATAAGTATTTTTCTCACTTAGGTCTGGATGTATGTAAGGATATGTGTTTGTTGTGGCTTAATTTATATTGCTGTGTTGTTTGCCTAAGAAAGTATGTAGACGTCTGGTCAATTTACCAGAGGTATTTGATGGACAGGCCTATTACATTACTCTTAGAGAACCTCAGCGTGTTTGGAATAATTTAAATGAAGAGTGTGTGTGTGTGTGTGTGTACATGCACACACTCACCATGGGCCTCTATGCTCTTTTTTTGAGATGGAGTCACTCTGTCACCCAGGCTGGAGTGCAGTGGTACAATCTCCCACTAATCTCCATACACCTGGGAAGTCTTTTTTTTTGGTTAATGATTTCAGCCCATACCCAGAACAACCCTTGAGACTCCTGAGCCTCCCAGTCCTATATTCATGTCCCCTTCCACCCTGAACAGTGAAGTCAGTCTTTTAGTAACAAATGACATTTATTCCCCGAAGTATCTTCTGCTTTTAGGACCATGGCCTCTTGAATTCCTAAGTGGCTCAAAGCCTCTCTTAAAAAGACCCATTTTGTATATTATTGGGACCTACTTTGGCACCTTACTTTGGCAGCTGCCATTTTTTATCAGCCATTCAGAGCTGTGTGATATAAGAGTTGCCTTAGTAGATTCTTTGAAGTTGCTTCTTTCTCTCCACCTATAACCCTGAATCACTACCATAGGAAATATCAGAGGTAGTTAATTCATAGATTATTTGTAACCTAAAGCACAGTCAAGGAGCACAGGTGAATTCTGGCAAGCTCTCTAAAAATCAGTAACTTTTCATCATCTTAGACTAGGAAAAGAGTAGTCTTCACCAATTTGAGAACAAGCTTGCAGGGGCTTTGTTTGATGTTGACTTTTCCTCTCTCCTGCTCTGCATCCAGCTGTGATGAACAGTGGGGTGGCCTATACTGTGATGACCCTGAGACCTCTCTTCCAACCCAACTCAAAGACAACTTCAATCGGTCTCCATCCAATCAGAACTGGCTGACTGTGAACGGAGGGAAATTGAGCACAGTGTGTGGAGCTGTGGCGTCGGGAATGGCTCTCCATTTCAGTGGGGTGAGTGTTTGGCTACTGGTTAATCATTTCTGCTGCTCTTGAGTTCCTTCCAAATAATTGACTCTCTTCTGAAGTTTATGGGCAAATCAAGATGCAGAGTTAGTTACCCTAAATACAACCCTGATCTGAACTTTCAACTTTATACAAATCTTTATATTATAAAGATAACTTTATACTATACTTTATACTAAGTAATCAGAAAATAAATATAGTATAACTTTAAATTATGCTTTATACTAAGTAACCAGAAAATACTAATCATTCTCAGGACTTTTCTACCACAAATCAGTTGAGACAATTTAATTATTCAGGGCAATGTCAGCACAGAGCATATTTAAGTACACATTATAAAAGGATGTGAGTGAATTTTAATCTTGGAAAAGAACACTTGTATAATCTTCCATCTGCATGGAGCCCTTCTAATTGAAAGCTCGAGCTTGCAACAGATTTTGGATTTAAGAAGCCAGAAATCTGGAAAGTGAGCTGCAGTGGTTCCTGAATTTATTAACAATGAATCATTTTTGTAGATTATTCCGGAAATAATTATTAATTTAAAATTACTAGATATTTGTATGTGTAGCATATTATCTTGTGAGTGACAGCAGCAATGTTGAAAACTTTCTTTGAGAAATTTTATAGTCACTCGACTTTTCTGCCAAAGGTGACTCTGTTTAAAATACAATTTCTTTTATACCATCATTAGATAGACAAATTAATTTTTTAAATGACAAATTTACTGCCAGCTCTTTATTTCCTTAGCATACCCTACCTTAGAGTTTACATTTGTGCCAATGAAGTATATTATTTATATTTAACATTTTAACCCAAGTAACAAGAAAACATATAGCATATAGGCTTATTATAATCATCAACACCGGCAAAGATTGCTGTGTTCAGGATACTTTTCTTCACCTAGAACTAAAAGTGAGTCTTTCACATATGTTCAACTAAAAGTATCTGCATATCAACGTTAAGAAATTAATATAGATGCCATTAAATTCTGCTAAAGCTTAAATTTAAAGCATTACAATAATTAGAGATTATCTCTATAATTAAATTATAAAATTTTCAATGTGGCTATTCTTAAATTTCATATTAAAATAGTCATCTATTTATAGGCTCAGTGGCTCACGCCTGTAATCCCAACACTTCGGGAGGTCAAGGTGGGCAAATCACCTGAGGTCAGGAGTTCAAGACCAGTCTGGCCAACATGGTGAAACCTCATCTCCATTAAAAATATAAAAATTAGCTGGGTGTGGTGGTAGACGCCTATGTTCCCAGACACTCAGGAGGCTGAGGCAGGAGAATTGCTGAACCCGGGAGATGGAGGCTACAGTGAGTCAAGATCACACTACTGCACTCCAGCCAGACTCTGTCTCAAAAAATTAAATAAATAATAACAATAATGAAATCGTCATCTCAAAATGCTACTTTCTTAGTGGTTGACTGATTTTTAAAAATCTAATAAATGCTGGAGAATAACTGGAGATAGTTTCATTAAAAAAAAAAAAAAAAGGGCAGTTACTTTAGTTCCAGCTTTCATCTTGCTTATGAAAAAAAAAAAGCCAAGGCAACTTGGAAATGTGTCCTGGGCTGCAGTATTCAACTTTGGCCCAAATAAACTTTCATATTAAAAAAAAAGAAAAGAGAAAATCATCTTAGAATACATTATTCTCCATAAATAAGTCGTGAATGCTGAAATTTCAAAGTTCATCAAACATGTGCTGGGTACCTACTGTGTACTCGGCAAAATAATAAGAATTAACATAGTAAAAAAGGAAAAGAAAATTGGTGCTACAATACTGTGTGGCTTGTATTACAAAAGAAATATAAAAAGAATGGAAATACCAGCACTTTGGGAGGCCAAGGAAGGCAGATCGCTGGAGCCCAGGAGTTCAAGACCAGCCTGGACAACATGATGAAACTCTGTCTCTTCAAAAAATTAGCTAGACATGGAGGCATGCACCTGTAGTCCCAGCCACTTGGGAAGCTGAGGTGGGAAGATCGCTTGAACCCAGGAGGTCGAGGCTGCAGTGAACTGTAATGGTGCCACTGCAGTCCAGCCTGGGTGACAGAGCAAGACCCTGTCTCAAAAAAAAAAAAAAAAAAAAGGAAGCCAGAGAAAATCTATAATCTGCAATCAAGATTCCTTGTCACTGGTTTTTTTTTTTTTCCATTTTACTTCTTTTCCTTAGGGTTGTAGTCGACTGTTAGTCACTGTGGATCTAAACCTCACTAATGCTGAGTTTATCCAATTTTACTTCATGTATGGGTGCCTGATTACACCAAACAACCGTAACCAAGGTGTTCTCTTGGAATATTCTGTCAATGGAGGCATTACCTGGAACCTACTCATGGAAATTTTCTATGACCAGTACAGTAAGCCCGGGTTTGTATTCGATTTGATATCTAATAACTAGTATGTTTAGCAGAGATTGCTACCAGCAGTCAATTACAGGGGATTGAAGGGGACCTCAGACTTCTGCCTCAGTAGAGAATGCCTCTGGGACTGCAATGAAGAAGGGTTTCTGGGCTGGATAAATAGCTGGTTTGGGTTTTTATTTTAAGAACAAGTAGTTTTCACATCCCAGAATAAGATAAAATATTCTACCACAATGCCAGCAGTGAATAAACCCAGTGCAAAACCCATAGAAATTAACTAGTGTATTATAATTAATTTCAATAACACTTTGGGAAAATGGAAACAGAAAAATAAATATTTATTTATTTATATAGTAGTGTTCACTACATTTTAGAGAATTTTGGACTGGAAAGCGAAGAAATGTGATGAAATGTAAATATTCTTAAAAAACCTAGAGATTATTTTTAAACCCCTTATTTAAAAACTTTGAATAAACACAATGTATAGGTCATTTAAAAAAAAATTATTGAAGGGCCAAAAGCAATGAATATGACCAATTAGAAAAGTCAGAGTTAAGAAGGAAAATGGCATATTCAGTAAAGTAGGAGGACGAAGAGGGTAAGAAAAAACAGAAAGAGGGAAAAAGAGAAAGAGAAAGAAAGACAGGGTCCAGGGGGAAGGCTGAAGAGAAGAGGAAATAAATATATTTCAGACAGGAAACACATGCTGGGCATGGTGGCTCACACCTGTAATCCCAGCATTTTGGGAAGCCAAGGCAGGAGGATCACTTGAAGCCAGGGGTTCAAGACCAGCCTGGACAACAAAGCAAGACACCTCTACAAAAAAAAAAAAAAATTAAACTTCCTGGATGTGGTGGCATGTGCCTGTAGTCCCAGCTACTCAGGAGACTGAGGCAGGAGGATTCTTTGAGCTCAGGAGTTTGAGGCTGCAGTGAGCTATGATTGTGCCACTACACCCTAGCCTGGGTAACAGAGTAAGACCCCATTTAAAAAAAAAAAAAAAGGAAACCTGGATAATCCCTTACTGCATGACAAGCCAGATATGGGCTAAAAATTGAGTAAAATAAAAAGAACCTTACAAATGATCATTTAAATTCACTATATTAGTGCAGGAAACACAAAATAACTTAAGTTTCTCTCTCTCACTCCTATGTAAATTAGATCCCCCATAAACATACTCCAGGACTGACTGCTATAGTGGCTTTGCAAGCACCAGTGACCCAGGTTCCTCCTGTTGTTTTGTTCTGCCCGGCTCAGCATGTGGCTTTCATCTCATGGTTCAAAAGGGCCACTAGCTCCCCAACCTTACAGTCGATAGGAGGGAGGATGGGGCAAGAAAGGTGTACTCTCTCTTCAAGGACATTTCCTAACAGCTGCACAAACCTCCCCTTTATATTCCATTAGCTATAGAGTTTAGCCACATAGCCACACCCAGATGCAAGGAAGGCTAGACATGCTGTCTTTATTCTGGGCAACCAGTCACATGGATAAAAAGGCTCCTATTAGGAAGAAAGGGAGAATGGCCATTGAGGAAATACCAGCAGCTTTTGCCAGAAGCAAAACTTTTAAATCTTGCACTTGCATTAAAGTTTGATCCCCATAAAGGAATCCAACTACAAGCTAAGTGGCCCAGAGTACTCTGTGCTCATCTATTAGTAGGAGATAACAGACAAGCCAAGTAAACTGTTTCCTTGGTCCTGATGGAGGAATTTATAAAGACCTCAAGTATGAGTTCCTGAACACTTAAGCAGCATAACATACAAGGAGAAGAGATTTATGTTTCTGTAGGGTAAAAGTATAACTGTCTGATCTACTTTAGTTCTCTGAAAGAGAAACAAATTGACTGAGGTAGGAACAGTGGTCATAATTTATTTAGACTTTCAAGTAGCCTTAGGTAAATTTCCATTCCAAGGATGTTTAAAATGTGGTCAAAGATTTATCAGAGAAAATAAAAACTAATTTAGAAATAGGAAAGAAAAAAATAGAGATAAAAGATCATTGCTCTGGGTGAAGAAGTGTGATTGTGTATCCCTCCAGAAACTGATAGATTTCAAATAGTATGTAATACATTTTAAAATGTTAAATTAAATATGCCAAACCAATAGAGGTAAATTTTAGGAACATCTCACAAGATAAGCATACCCCAAAATAAAGGGTACAGGGAAATGAGCTTCAAAATTGACATAAATGAGGAAATGGACTTTGGAAAAGACTCTGCCTAAAGGGTGATGTCTCCCAGCTGCCAGTACCCACACAGGTGAGGAGCTAGGATTCATACTTTCTAGTCTACCCTGTTCTTCCCTAAGACTAAGATCCCATTAAGCTATCATGGCACAAAGGGTGCACAAAATGACAGCATAATCAAAAAAAAGTACTTAAAATCCAAGTGTTAGAAATCCAACTAAAAGCATCCTACCAGCCAGGCACAGTGGCTCACGCCTGTAATCTCAGCACTTTGGGAGGCCAAGGCTGGTGGATCACCTGAGGTTAGGAGTTCAAGACCAACCTGACCAACATGGAGAAACCCCATCTCTACTAAAACTACAAAATTAGCCAGGCATGGTGGCACATGCCTGTAGTCCCAGCTACTCAGGAGGCTGAGGTAGGAGAATCGCCTGAACCCAGGAGGCGGAGGTTGCAATGAGCTGTGATGGCGCCACTGCACTCCAGCCTGGGCAACAAGAACAAAACTCCATCTCAAAAAAAAAAAGCATCCTACCTGTGAACGAATCTTGGTTGGCCCCCATCTGGAATACTACCTACTGTTCTGGCCACTGTACCTCAAAGATACAAAAAAAAAGGAAGGAAAAATAAAATCAACAAAGAGATACTGTATAAACAAAACTAATATAATGAAACCTCTTTAATGTGAAAGACAAAGACTAAAACAAGTTTCACTGAAGCCCTCAGTTTAAAGGGCTTCATAGGATGAACTTGGGCTGTTTGCCTGTCCTGGAGCTTTGCAAATACTAAGAGGCATCCCTTGAGGTTAAAGGGAAGTAGATTAGCTTGGATTAATAAATCAAATGATACTGGCTGGGCATGGTGGCTCATGCCTATAATCCCATCACTTTGGGAGGGCGAGGCAGGTGGATCACCTGAGGTCAGGAGTTTGAGACCAGCCTGGCCGACATAGTGAAACCCCCATCTCTATTAAAAATACAAAAATTAGCCAGGCATGGTGGCATGCATGCCTGTAATCCTAGCTACCTGGGAGGCTGAGGCAGGAGAATTGCTTGAACCCGGGAGGTGGAGGTTGCTGTGAGTGGAGACTGCACCATTGCACTCCAGCCTGGGTGACAGAGTGAGACTCCATCTCAAAAACAAAAAATGATACTTTATGAGGAGGATGGTAAAATAATCTTTCCTGACAGATTTTATGAGTTATGAATATAAATTCAAAAGGGCTTGATACGTTCCTGGGTTTTAATGTATAATTGTGATCAAGCAGCATGTTAGACCTTATTTCTAGCTAATTCAGTTTCCTGTTGGAGCATGGAGCCATGTTTTTCCATCTCTGTCCCTGGTGAGTGAGACAGGGATAGATAGCATGCTGGGCTTGCTAGCCCATGGTTCTCACATGACATTTTCTATGAATATATAGAATTTTTAATGTTTTTAACAAAGCATATAAACAAAGTCAATATCTGCACCACAGACAACTGATAATGAACTTGGTATCCTCAGGCTCAGAGCCCAAATGTCCTCCCACAATCCAGTTGTCCATCCTCCAAGTCACTTGCCAGCACTCATGGAAACAGAGTGAAAACAAGGTGCCAGGGAAGGAAGCAGAAGCCAAACACTAGGTGACAGGAATAAGTCAGCATTGGCTTATGTCTACCAAAGTGCATATATTCTAGGCCTACAGATACCCATCAGGTGCATATCTGTATGCAAAAAATTGTGCAGTCCCTCTAAAGCCTGCCCACAGACAGAACCAGTAGTTAGTTCCGGGATACTTGAATCTGTTCACGTTCTATTTCACACAATTTAGTGACTACTGAGACTTCATAAAATTAAGCCAGTTAATCATGGTTTTCGAAAATTATTTTAGCTTATGTCCCTCCCTCACCCACCATGGGACATACGGTATCTTATGGCTGGTTGTAAATCTTTTTACTCACAGGAGATATTTGACAAGGGTTCTTCCCCACACCCTTCCCCATCATTTTCCTATAGATTTGTGAATATCCTTCTCCCTCCTGACGCTAAAGAGATTGCCACTCGCTTCCGCTGGTGGCAGCCAAGACATGACGGCCTGGATCAGAACGACTGGGCCATTGACAATGTCCTCATCTCAGGCTCTGCTGACCAGAGGACTGTTATGCTAGACACCTTCAGCAGCGCCCCAGTGCCCCAGCACGAGCGCTCCCCTGCAGATGCCGGCCCTGTCGGGAGGATCGCCTTTGACATGTTTATGGAAGACAAAACTTCAGGTAAATTATGTACAATGCTAAATAAAAAGCCCAGTAGAAATGCAGTGGTTTAGATTTGGGTCTTTTCAAAAGAGCAAAATGTGGAACCTTCCAGTGGTGTAGAAATACTGAAAAGGGTGTCTCCTTTTGTTCCTCTCAGCCTTCCTGGTTGGCGTTTTACCTAAATCTTTTCTTTCATTCAAGCCAGCTATTGTGTTTTTTATATATAGCAATCTATAATTTATTAACAGGATGATTTTTTTTCTTAGAAAATTTTCAGTTTCCTGTTTTCTATTTTGGGTAGAAAGCCAACATTTCCCAGTCATTTGTTTTAATATCCAAAGACAAATATTTTGTTTTGCTACAGGGCAGACATGTGTGATGGCATTTCATGTCTTAGGGCATGTCCCAGGTCTTGCTTGTTACCCCTCATTCCCCATAGCGGTATTCAGTGATGATGGTGAAGGAGGAAGTACCTCTTCGTACTCCTCTCATTTTTTTTTTTTTGAAACAGAGTTCCACTGTCATTGCCCAGGCTGGAGTGAAATGGCACGATCCCAGCTAACTGCAGCCTCCGCCTCCCAGGTGCAAGCGATTCTCCTGCCCCTGCCTCTCCAGTAGCTGGGATTACAGGCATGCGCCACCACGCCCAGCTAATTTTGTAATTTTAATAGAGATGGGGTTTCACCATGTTGGCCAGGCTGGTCTCGAACTCCTAACCTCAGGTGATCCACTCTCCTCGGCCTCCCAAAGTGCTGAGATTACAGGCGTGATCCACCATGTCCGGCCTATACTCCTCTCATTTTTAATGTCTTATTTTCTTTTCATTTCATAACACTATTCTGGTCACCTTTATATAAAGTGGTGTCTTGTATTGCGTATCTTTGCCATGCCACATATTTGGTTATACTACATGAGACATGATATCTTCAGATAAAGCAGTGATGTTAATTATATACCCCATACTAACACGTATCTAAACAGTAAAGATAGATATACTATTATGCCAGTGTTGATTCAGACAGTGGAACTGTGTCACACCCAGCTCAGCCCCTAGCATCTTGCATGGAAAAGATGGTCTGGTTCATTTTTACAATGATAAGACTGATAAGAATCTTCCACAGGAACAGCATGTCCTGAAAGAAATTGAAACTTGAAAAATTTTTTGAATTTTAAATTATTTTAATTGTTAATATTTTATTGTAAAAGTAATGCATGTTCAAAACGTGAAACTGAAAAAATACAGAAAATCGTGAGGATGAAAATAAAAATCACTCAGGGGATAACCATTGTCAATATTTTGGCAGATATTCTTAGAGAACTTTTTTTTAGCACATTTACATAGTTTTAACAAAATTATGGTCTTAAATTATATATATTTTATAGCCTGCTTTTTTTGTTTAGAATTAAATCCTTATCATTTCCTCATGTCCTTAGATATATTTATAAAATATAAAATTTTAGTAGCTATATACTCAATAATATTACTGGATATTTAGATTAATTAATTTTATTAATTATTAGTATGTCATATAGCATAATGTAACACCAACTATTTACTTTGAAACACCCTTGTTTGAAAAGAAACCTGTAAATAGAAAAAGCTTAAAATGTCTCTCACCACTACTAAGTGTCTTACTCTCTTAAGAAGGTTATTTACATTTGCTTACATAGATCTGGTTCAGAACTTTGCTTCATTACTCATTTATTTGTGTGTGTGTGTGTGTGTGTGTAATGGTTTACATAAGTGAGTTTACAATCAGAGAATAAACACTGCATTCATATTAATAAAAGCAAAAACAGACTAGTTTTTCAGGTACCTAAAATACTGATTTGACTTTAGGTTTAATTAGTGTTACACAATTGAAGGAACAAATTTTCTGGCTCCTGTCTTGCAAAAATAGAGTTCCTAGAAACTGTAACATGTACATACAGAAGTAGTTTCTAATCCTGCAGGAGAGACGGATGAGTTAGTTGAGTAATGCAGGCTCTCTTTCATCAGGATTGCAGAGTTCTATCATAAAATGAAATGTGTACCCCAGAATAAACTGACTCAGAGTATTCTTATTGGAATTTAAATTTCTGTGCATTTTGACTTTTGAGTCCTATATCTGTGATGTAGGATTAAATGTGGCTCCAAATCCCTCAGAGTGAAAACACAGATAATGGTATTGCAGTCACTATTTGAATCCCAGAGATAAGCTGCTTGTTGTATGGGCATATATGCTCAGACAAAATCAAAAAGACACTATATGGGTGAAGGCTGAATTACAGTTACTTGGTCTCTTCTCTGGATCCTCTGAGGTATCAACTGTGCTGCTTCCATAGTGGCTCCAAGCCTCCAGCTGTACCTGTTCAGCTTCCCTGGAAATGCTGGGACTAGCCAGAAAACTTTTAGAAAAGAATTGGACCTATAAAATCAAAGCATATTATGAATCAGATGCAACATATATTATGGATATGTTTAATATCTAACTTTTCTGGGATAAAATAAATGTAAAATCACCTCTTCCAGAAGAGAAAAGGAACTGTGAGGGGCGTGCAGGAAGGAATTAAGAGAGAGAGGATCAACGCAAAGGATGTACTCTGCATTAATCAATTCATAGCCTTGCTGCTTAGGTTTTCTTTAGACTCTTACAAATCTGTTCCTTCAGTAGTATTTTCCTGAGTACATTTTCTCGAAGTGTTAACTGTTAATCAGGTTTAGAAGTGGAGTCAAGACTAATTAAAAGAAATATCTGTGCAGAATACTTGAATATCCATACCTAAATAATCAAATATTAAGAACATTACCAAGGTAAATTTATAACAGTATTATCGTAGAGAGAATCCTAACTTCTTAAATAATCTCTTTAATAATATTTTATTTTACTTTTGGCCAAATTAAGTATGGCTTCACATTTTAGGACATAAAATTGATCTTTATAACAAACTACACAATGCAGTTTTAATTTTTCTCAACTCATTTTTTGAACTCAAAAATCATTTGTTTCTAATTTAATAGGGTGGTTTCCAGGATCTGGGGAAAGGGGAAATAAGGAACACTTTTTCAATGGCTATAAAGTTTTTGTCATGCAAAAGAAATAAGTTCTAGAGATCTGCCCTATGACATAGTATCTACAGTTGAGAGGATGATATTGTGCGCTGAAAATATGTTAAGAAGATATGTTTTTTGTTAGGTGTTCTAAACACCCTCCTCCCAAAAAATACACACACATATACACCAAAGAACACAAGGACGTTTTTGGAGGTGATGGATTGATTTGGTACCTTGCTTGTGGTAATAGTATCATGAGGTGTGAATACTTCAAAACTCATCAAGATGTATATTTCATTTTTTAAAGCTAATTTTTTAGAGACAGGGTCTCACTCTGCTGCCCAGGCTGGAGTGCAGTGGCACAATCACAGATCACTGCAGCCCTGAACTCCTGGGCCCAAGCAGTCTCTTGAGTGGCTGAGACTATGGGCATTCAGCACCACACCCAGCTAATTTTTTTTTAAGACTCAGGATATCACTATGTTGCCCAGGCTGGCCTCAAGAAATCCTCCCATGTCAGCCTTTCAAAGTGCTGGGATTACAGGAATGAGCCACCATACCCAGATAAGATGTATATTTTAAATGTGCATAATTTTTATATGTGAATTATATTTTGGTAAAGTTATAAAAAATTCATTACAAGTTTTTTACTTATCCAGATAATACTTTCAGAATTTGAGTAGAAGTAGTTAACAATCTTCTTCATCCTGTTACTAAAAATTATCTCTCCTGGCCGGGCATGGTGGCTCATGCCTGTACTCCTAGCAATTTGGGAGGCCTAGGCAGGCAGATCACGAGGTCAAGAGATTGAGACCATCCTGGCCAACATGGTGAAACCCTCTCTCTACTAAAAATACAAAAATTAGCTGGGCGTGGTGGCGCTCACCTGTAATCCCAGCTACTCAAGAGGCTGAGGCAGGAGAATCACTTGAACCTGGGAGGCAGAGGTTGCAGGGAGCCAAGATTGTGCCACTGCACTTCAGCCTGGCAACAGAGTGAGACTCCATCTCAAAAAGAAAAAAAAAATTATCTCTCCTTCTTTATATGCTATCTAAAAAGTTAAATGTCTGTCAAAAAAATTAGCTATTTCCTTTTGATTTTCATTTACAATGCATGCAATATACTTTTTTTCTATGTGTAGACTAATACCTATAGTTGGGTAGTTGTGTGTGTACTAATATCAGACAAAGGTCAATCCTCTTAGCATTCATGTTCCTGAAACAATGTATTTACATTAGTGTTTTGTCTGTAGAGTATATATAATATGAGCTGTCATATTATCTTATGACATACTATCTTAGATGAGCTGTCATCTACTTAAAATAATTATCTGTCTTGCTTGTGAAAATTTGCTTCAAGTATTTTTGTAACAAATTCGTCATAAGATTTTGTTTTCTTGTTTTAAGTGAATGAGCACTGGCTATTCCATGATGACTGTACAGTGGAAAGGTTCTGTGACTCCCCTGATGGTGTGATGCTCTGTGGCAGTCACGATGGACGAGAGGTGTATGCCGTGACCCATGACCTGACTCCCACCGAAGGCTGGATTATGCAATTCAAGGTGAAAATGTTATGATGTTGATTATATAAACAACCATATATTAGCAATATAACAAATCAAAATATCATAGAGGAAAGATCATCTAGTATTTCATTGACTTAGTATATACTTTGAAAAGTAAATTTCCTATTAAAGTAATATACAATTCAAATTGCGTAATGATTAAAAGTATTTTATTTCTGAACTATTTCAAGTTGAAACTTTTGTAAGAGTAAACAGGTTTCTGCTCAGGATGAAATACTGATAGAGAAAAATATCAACAATAAAAATGTAGGATACTGATTATAACTCCCTGAGTTATATGACTTAGGCAATTTGTTTCATCAAGAGAAGATCAAAGCTATAATGCTTATTTCTACTTTTTTTTTTTTACAAGAACATTTGGATGTTTCTGGAGAAATGAAATTATAGAAAACAAAGGCATGATTAGCATTAGTGCCAACATCAACTTTGGCTAATATTTTTGCCAAGATTTTATGTGAACTAATTTATCCTGTTTACCTAAATCCCACTGTATTTAAAACAATGTCACATTATAGCTGTCATCATCAATGAAAGGTGCTGTGCCTTCTTCAAACTACCTTCAGTTATCACTTCATTTCATCTTACCTGCAGTTGAAAGTGATGTATTGAGAGTCACAAATTGTCCAACAAAATAGTGAAATAGTACAAAATAAATTGTTAAAAGTTGTATTACAAAATAGTAAAATTCGTAAAGCTGTTAGCAGTTCTTCTTGGTTAAATATTCTGCCAAATAGAAGTGCCAGACGATTAACACAACTAACAGTTTGGAGGAGTGAGAGCCCAGGCCTTCGAAGGCTTTCAGCCAGCATGGCAGAAGCACAGGTCTGAGTTTCTCTCCAAACCCCCTACACAATATATTTGGCACTTTCGATAATTCATTACCTGGGGCAATCATGGTAACTTCCTCTGTCCATTTACAGAACAAATAATGAATCTGAAAATACAGAATAGATGTGGTGTATAACAAGTGATCAGCAGCTTTTTTGCTGTCATGTCCTTGGAGCAGAATCATATAATATGGTTTTAATACCTTGATCTTGCTTTTCTGTTTATTAGATCTCTGTTGGATGTAAGGTGTCTGAAAAAATTGCCCAGAATCAAATTCATGTGCAGTATTCTACTGACTTCGGTGTGAGCTGGAATTATCTGGTCCCTCAGTGCTTACCTGCTGACCCAAAATGCTCTGGAAGTGTTTCTCAGCCATCTGTGTTCTTTCCAACTAAAGGGTGGAAAAGGATTACCTACCCACTTCCTGAAAGCTTAGTGGGAAAGTAAGTAGAAAACAAAAACAAAGCCTGGTTGCAAGCATTCAGAAGTCCATTAGGTACGCTGTTGTTGCCTGAAATTATGTGTATTTGTGGGTAAAGTGCTTTCTTCCTCCCTAACTCTAAAGGTTCTCTAATTGGTGACTTTTATTGTAACTTCCATGATGAACTAACTTCTGGCCTCAACTTGTAATCCTCAGACTTGGCAAAATGGGCTTTCACAGATTCTTCTACTTTCCATACCTCAGTCTTCAAATGGGGACAGAGCAATCGTGATGGCCTGGGAGCCAGACAAAAAGATGTACCCTGCCTTCTCAACCTTGTAGACTGTGGACCACTGTGCATCATATACTTTCCACATTATTGCCTTATCAATCCAGGATAGAGCCAGAAACAAATTCTAACTCATCATGCTATTTCTACAAGTGTGACTTATAGGGTCCATTTTTCTCTTTTCAAAGCATTATATTCTGCTCCTGCAGTGAGAAGTAATTAGCCTGGACCGGGGATGAGCAGAGGTGATTAAACCTTGCTCTGCAAAGTCTGGGGATATATTAATTTAAGGCAATTCAGAAGTTTTATCTTCTACTTTAAAATTAGGGGGAAATATACACAAAAGAAAATAACAGGTGCACCTCGACTGTTAATCAGATGGTCTGACTAAATGAAGAATATTCTTGAAAACATACAGAGGCTTTGAATAAAGTGCTTACACACAGATTTCCCAGTGTCCCATAGATATTATTATGACCACTCATAGTTTTCTGGAATGTATCTAAAGAGCTTATTCAATTAACATACTAAGGAACTAAATCGGGATGCTTTCAGCTGCAAGGAACAGAAAACCCAATTCAAACCAGCTCAAAATTTGTTATATCTACAATGAATGATTCAAAGATAAGTGAACTCTAGGGTTGATTGCTTTGTAAGTTGGACAGTGTCTTCAGGGACACTGTTCTTTCTTATTCTCTTAAGAGAATATCTGCTGTCCACAGCACTGGTGCCATACTCAGCTCTCTCGGGCTGGTTTTGCTATTGAACATGAGATGGTAGCCAGAGAACTGGGGCAGGATGCTTCCATACTGACGTCCAGTGGGAAAGAAAGTTGCTTTTTGTTCTAAGACAGCCAGAGCAAGCACCACCTTGCATCCCATTGGTACCAATTAGCCACTCAATAGTACAAAAGTGGTATTACAATGATTATTTCATGGATTATCTAGGGTATAATGGATGCTGGGGAACCACCATGATGTTCATCGTAGACTTATTTTCCCTTCCATTCTCTCTCTTTTTGTAATAATGAGGTATAAGTTACATTCAGTAAAATACATACATCTTAATTGTTCATATCAGTGAGTTTTTACTGTTGTGTAACCCATGTAACCACCACATAAAACAAGATACAGAACATTTATGTCACCCCTAGAAAGTTCCTTCATGCACTTTGGACTCTTTAAACCAAAATAGTGTGGCATATTTTAACATAAGGATAATTATGAGGCTTGCTTTTTTTCCCCAGAAGACAGAGAAGAACAAAGATGAAATTAAAATCTCAGAGAAAATGTCCTTTAATATAACCCTTTCAAAATTGTTTTCTAATTAGCATAGTTACTCTGAGAATATTGATTGTCTTCAGGGAATTTAGAAAATGCTGCTTCCCCACCGCCTGAGGGCTGTGTGTATGCTGACAAGGCTCTTGTCAAAGGCGTCACTCACCTTCTGTACAATTTCAGAAATGCAGTTAGTAAATCTAAATTGTGTCATGACCACGGAACTCCAGTTAAGAAGAAACCTGATTTATGAAAGTTACAGATTTGTATTTTTAAATATTTCTATTTCTTGACACAGGGATTCCACAGATTTTAATTATGTTGTATAAGCTTGCTCAGATATTCTAAAATTTAAATAAAATCAGCTTGAAAGTTCCATTACTAGAAAGACAAGAGTGGTCAGAAAACATTTTTTATTAACCCATTTCATCTAGTAAGAGTGAGAGCCTTAAATGTTTTTCTCTTGAGTACTGAATACACATGCAGGACGATGGATCTAAATAACCTTAACTTTTGTTTTTCACTCCTTTGCTTTTGTATTGTCAATAGTCCAGTAAGGTTTAGGTTCTATCAGAAGTACTCAGATATGCAGTGGGCAATCGATAATTTCTACCTGGGCCCTGGATGCTTGGACAATTGCAGGGGCCATGGAGATTGTTTAAGGGAACAGTGCATCTGTGATCCGGGATACTCAGGGCCAAACTGCTACTTGACCCACACTCTGAAGGTAAGGCTAAAGCCCTGAACAAAAAGCACTACTCACATCACGGGCCATGCCTAAGAACCAACTAATGTATGAGACATAATATATAACAATGGTCCTTTGAGTCCCTCAGGAAATAAATCATTTGAATCGAAACTTTTAAAATGTCATGTTTCCTAAGTACAAGAATATTAGGATCAAGTTCTAATACAGTTTATCCAGTTCATAAAATAAGCCAGATTGTATGAACTACAAATGATAAACACTCTGGGTTTCTTTTTATTTTTTCTTAAGCAGACTCTTAATTTAATTTAAAGTCAATGTTAAGCCTTTTTTAACTTCACTTTTTCAGTTGATGTACTATTCGAAGGAGGATATTACTGTTATTGTTGTTGTTATAAAATACGCCAAATAATATAGATACATTATCACAAAAGACCAAATGTTCAAAAAGGGCTAAACAGTGTCTGAATTTTTGTTTAGAAAAGTCTAGGTTCTGATTTGTTGACTGCTGAAATATGGTTGTGTATTAAGAATGGAAAGGTCACTTCTGAAAGCTTTATCTGTTATATCATTATTTAATATGCAACGCAAATACGGTTACCCAACACAGTTGTCATATATGCATTCTAATTCTGTGAATTAACATAGTACATTTGTCATTACAATAACAGAAAAATGACTAGGCTTAAAGAAGCAAAATTCCTAGTGATTGAAATCCGACATATGAGAGGCAACAATATAAACAAAACCTGTTCTGTCATTTGTGTTTGTTCTAATACCTCAACTATGGAATTGAACATTTTTTAAATAAAATTGGAACGCTGCTCATTTCTGTCTGAAGATACAAGTGCATTATTAACAAATGAGGTTACCACATGACAAACATAGCTTTATATGCCACAGGTAATTAATAAACTTTTGAAAATCTAGTCTCGTTCATGAGCACTCAAATTTTATTAGCATTCTTCAGCTGGATAAGAAATTGTACAAATCTATAAATTATAAACCCTGATTAAAATCTTCTCATTAGAGTTTCCGTGGTTAACCATGCATTTCTTCTAACACTTGTTTTCTTACCAACTTTCAATTATAAAACGTATTCATTTGCTATCCATTAGTGAGTGAAGTCAGACTGACATTTGACTGTACGTCTTTTACTATAGAATTATCTTCTAAGTTTGTGAAAAAGAAGCTCTATTTAAATCATTTTAAGTACACAGTAAGATAGAACTCTCCTTTAAAAATGAAAATATATAGGTTTTTCTGTATACAGTTATTGCAATTGCAACAATAACAAATTGGCTTTATATCTTTTTATCATTTTAAAAAACAAGAAAAAATGTGTCTCTACCTAATATCAATCTGTATTATGGCCAAAATGAAATTACTGAGGATAGAACAAATGGGGAAATTAAGACCTTGACTATGAGGAGATAAGCAAACTTTACATAAAATGTAGCTATGAACATTTACACACTCTCTGAAAAACAGATTTTCTGGTTGTCAGTCATTCTTAGTTAAAAGAATAAACTGGAGACCCAGGGAAAAATACTTTATTCTAGATTTTGAGTACTTCTCATCGCCCTGCAACTTGACCCTGATAAACAGGCGAAACATCTTTCTAACTGCCTTCTAAGGCTTACTTTCTTTTGACTTTATACAGAGAACTTTGGTTTCAAGTGTCCCTGCCTAGTCATATAGACCTTCAAGGTTCACTCTGTGCTAGAGGCTAAAGGATCCTGGCTGCCTAAAGTAGCCTCCAAAGTGAGGGCACTCACACCAGGACAATCCATTGGGGAATGCTGGGGGGAAGTGCCAGATTGCATGTTTATATTTTATCTTATTCCTTTCAAATATCCTTTTTCTGGCATGTTTCATAATATACATTACAGTAGTACTTTTATATACTATATAAATAAATACACATATTTGGGGGTATATGCTTAAGTAACTTGTTACAGATAGAAGTGTTATTATAGTTTGGCTGGGCATGGTGGCTCATGCCTGAAATTCCAGCACTCTAGGAGGCCGAGGTGGGCAGATCACTTGAGGTCAGGAATTTGAGACCAGCCTGGCCAACATGGTGAAGCCCCATCTCCACTAAAAATACAAAAATGAGCCGGATGTGGTGGCACACACCTGTAATCCTAGCTACTCAGGAGGCTGAGGCATGACAATTGCTTGAACCCAGGAGGCAGAGGCCGCAGTGAACGAAGATAACAACCCTGCACTCCAGCCCAGGTGTCAGAGCAAGATGTCATTTCAAAAAAAAAAAAAAACCTTGCTATAGTTGACTTTACAATTATTTTAAATTTCAATTATTAAATATTATTTGAGCAGTTTAAATGATTTTCAGTATATGATAGAAAAGAACATTGTGGAGATAGTCTGCTGTTTTTTAAAACAACTTTGGAAAAGAATTTGAAATTAGCTCTATTTTTTAAAATATATTTTATTGCACTTTAGGTTCTGGGGTACATGTGCAGAACACACAAGATTGTTGCGTAGGTACATACGTGGCAATATGGTTTGCTGCCTCCATCCCCGTCACCTATATCTGGCATTTCTTCCCATGTTATCCCTGCCCAACTCCCTACCCCCATTGTCTCTCAGCTCTATCTTTTTAAGTCCAAGATATCACTCTGTATTGTCTTAAATATTCCATAGCTATCTAAAATTGTTTTTTAACCACATCCTGCTTATTTTTTTCCCAGACTTTCCTGAAGGAACGCTTTGACAGTGAAGAAATCAAACCTGACTTATGGATGTCCTTAGAAGGTGGAAGTACTTGCACCGAGTGTGGAATTCTTGCTGAGAACACTGCACTCTATTTTGGGGGATCCACTGTGAGACAAGCGATTACACAAGATTTGGATCTTCGAGGTGCAAAGTAAGTCAATTTCTTGTTATTTCTATTACAGCATAGCAAATTGGTCCCAAAACAAGGAACACTTGTATAGAAGAAATTATCTGGGACTTGAGTAGAGTATGTGTTCTAATGAACTATCCTGATAGGTAATATGTGCTTGCATTCAGGTTCCTGCAATACTGGGGGCGCATCGGTAGTGAGAACAACATGACCTCTTGCCATCGTCCCATCTGCCGGAAAGAAGGCGTGCTGTTGGACTACTCTACCGATGGAGGCACGTTTCAGGGGTGTAAACTACACCTCAGAGCAGATTCCCAAATTCCATCCAACACCCTCAGAAAAGTCTCTGCAAACCTTTGCTGACTTCACAGTTTGAATGGTGAAACTCACAAAGAAAAAGCTACAGATCTTGTTTGTATTACATGTTCCTTACAAGTGACTTCTGTGTTATGCAAAAAGGGAACAAGAGAGAAATCACATTAAAAAATACAGTTCATACTTTAGAATAAGGAAAACAAACTGTATGCTTCACTGACGCTTGATTATAAGTGATACAGTTAAGAAATACATTTGTCTGATTTTCCAAGTAAAAGATCTTTTTAAAACTTTTTAAAGCATTTTTAAAAGCTTCTGTGTAAATAAGCATGCAATAAATGCTGTAGAGAAGCTATAGAAATCTTCAAAAATTGTGAAAAAAGTCTGATTTTGTGAGTTTGTCATAGAATATTTTAATAGCATTCTGTTTTGTTATTTTGAAGTAGCTAAAACCAGACCAGTAATACCATGGTGTCTTTAGAAAAATCTCTTTAGCAGATAGATATCATTCTTAATAACTAGCTGATTAACAGATGACCCTAAAGTATTTTAAGGTATTTGAAGGATATTTTCTTATTTAAACATCCCACCTACATTTTTATCAAGCAAGAAGAGATAAACTTTATACTAGTCCAAATAATTACAAATTGCATAAGATTATGATAACTATATTTTAATACTAGTAGCTGTTGTCTAGAAACATGTAAAACATGGGTATGCCTCATTATTTGTGAGAAATAAGAATAAAGAAGTAAATAAAGCAAAACATAACTAATTTTTACTGCAGTTTTTATTTTGGCCAACTCTTTTGAAATATCCTTCCCTTCATATCATCAGCCTCATACAAAACAGTGTTTATAAATGCTAAATACCTAACATCAAAGTCAGCAAAATCAATTGTTATTTCCTGGTTCAAAATTTCTTTAGGAAATTCACAGTATCTGAAGTATACTGGTGGTTGATAAGAGGGAAGGAGATTCTAGATTTATTGCTATTTTGGTATATTTGTTATTAAAGGAATAACCTGGACTTTGCTCCATGAGATGGATTACCAGAAATATATTTCTGTGAGACATGACTACATACTTCTTCCTGAAGATGCCCTCACCAACACAACTCGACTTCGCTGGTGGCAGCCTTTCGTGATCAGCAATGGAATTGTGGTCTCTGGGGTGGAGCGTGCTCAGTGGGCACTAGACAACATTTTGATTGGTGGAGCAGAAATCAATCCCAGCCAATTGGTGGATACTTTTGATGATGGTAAGAAACAAGACATTGAACAATTTTCTTTCCCATGAGCCTTTCTGTTTATGTCTTCAGATACATTAGCACATGAAAACCATTTATAAGAGTGCCTAGCACATACTCCTGTTCAACAACTGTTAGCTGTTATTTTGCCCAGTGGTTTATAAATCTTCAAAGTTGGCTGCCTATGGAAATGTCAACTGAGAATTCAGTAAATCCTGTTAAAGGCAAAATGTCTAGCTTTAAATATAAATTGAAATTTCAGTACCCCAAAATAATTTTAGTTTCTTTAGTAATTAATGTGTCACAGAAATAGTTAATGCACTGACTGACAAAGTCTATCAAGAACTTTTCAGTGGTAAGTTGCCTAAACTAGCAATTACATTTTAAAAGTATGGTAATAACTATACTACCATTTAATAATCTTGTCTAAGTTTGATTTCTCACATTGGATTTATGCATTATCCCAGTTAAATAAAATAAAAATCAAACCTAAAGAATAAGCAGAAAGCTAGTAGAGCATAAACATTTAAGGACTTCAACAATAAATCAATCCATTCAAGAAAATAACATGCCATATTGCTTCCAATTTTCCTTAACAGAAGGCACTTCCCATGAAGAAAACTGGAGTTTTTACCCTAATGCTGTAAGGACAGCAGGATTCTGTGGCAATCCATCCTTCCACCTCTACTGGCCAAATAAAAAGAAGGACAAGACTCACAATGCTCTCTCCTCCCGAGAACTCATTATACAGCCAGGATACATGATACAGTTTAAAGTAAGGAAAACTGGCTTTTTAAAACAGAAAGTAGCATTGCATTTGGGGGCTGTGGGTTGGGGGGGAATGTTTATTCAGTCAACTATAAGGAAATGACTAATATTTTATTAAAAGAGACTTAGTGTTATGAATAAAAAGAGGTCATCTTTTGCAAAGACCTTTATTCAAGTATGATTATTTGAGGATAGATAAAATCCCTGAAAATGTTGGGGCATAGCAAGAAATATAACTATTAGACTGGTGCAGTGGCTTATGCCTGTAATCCAGAACTTTGGGAGGCTGCAGCGAGAGGATCACTTGAGGCCAGGAGTTCAAGACCAGCCTGGCCAACATTTTGAAACCTCGTCTCTACAAAAATAAAATAAAATACAAAAAAGCCAGTCATGGTAGTGCACACTTGTAATCCCAGCTACTCAGGAGGCTAAGAAACAAGAAGTGCTGAAACCTGAAAGGCAGAGGTTGCAGTGAACCGAGATCACACAACTGCACTCCAGCCTGGGCAACAGAACGAGACTCTGTTCCAAAAAAAAAAAAAAAAGGAATTGCAGCTTTATGTCATTAAAAGTAATGGCAAAACTCACAATTACTTTTATACCAACAAAATATATTCTATTTCATCTATGTCATCTAGATTTCAGTCTCCCTAACCTTGTAAATAAAAAACTCAAATAGGAGACTCTGCCTGCTTCTAGCACTCTGTAACACTATCTCCTTTTTATGTTGCACAATTCTCTCTGTCCTTTCCCTTCCTCTCTCTCTCCACTATCATCTCTCACTCTCTCTCTGCCTCTTTCTCTTCCTCCACGCCTATTATGTGCATTGAGCCATTTGTTTCTCCATCTATTTTTTTCAGTGTATCTTTCTATTTTCTTGTGTCTCTGACTTCATATGCCTGTACTACGTTAGTCCAGTTGGAACTTCATAAACCCTCAAAGAATTAAGGAAGACTCTCAAATCTTTTAAACTGAATATTTATTCACATAGAATGGAAGTGAAGATATAACAAATACTTAATAGACACTTATAAAGGCAAAGCAATATCAATTGATGTGTCTCTGTTGCAAACACCTGTAATCCCAGCACTTTGGGAGGCTGAGGAGGGAGGATATCAAGACTAGCCTGGGAAACATAGCAAAATCCGTATCTCTACAAAAAAAATACAAGATAAAAAATTAGCTGGGCATGGTGGCATGTACCTGTAGTCCTAGCTGCTCAGGAGGCTGAGGCACAAGAATCACTCGAGTCCAGAAGTTGGAGGTTACAGTGAGCTGTGATCCCACCACTGCACTCCAGCTAAGGCAACAGAACAAGATCCTATCTCTCTCTCTCTCTCTCTCTCATACACACACACACACACACACACACACACAGATACACACACAAAGTCATTACAGAAATGCATTGTATTACTAGGTCATTTTAAAGACATCGGTTATTCTAATACCCTATTTTGCTATACTACAATAACAGTTAATAGTAAGAATCTTTATTAGCAGAAATAAAAATGTATTTGCTTTTTACCTCAGCTCTATGTTAAACTCTCCTTCAGAAACTGGAGGGTAAGGCAAGCTCCCCAAATGCTACCACTCCTTTGGGACTATTTTTAACTTAGTAATATGAAGGAGTGTTAGACCACCTCTACTTCTAAGCTATGTTCCTTAAGAGTGAAGATTTTCCCTCTACCAGGTTCACGTTGTGGCCCAGATCAAAGGCACTAAATTTGATTGAGTTGATTGGAGCCTCCTCTTTTGTTATTTCTGTAACAGAAGTAACTGAACTAAAGAGACTAGGTCTCTCTTTCTCTAACCAAGGCAATTTCTTTAGGGAAAAAAAAAAAGAGAGTTTATCCTTAAAAATAAAGTATCACTAAAACTGCACACTTAAAAGTCACCAGAAACTTACCGTACCCAACATCAACAGCTTTTGTAAATTCCCCATCTTCCCTTTCCTCTGTGCACCCTTTGACAGTGTTATTCTTGCCCTCTCCAACCTGCGGAATTCTCTTTCCCCTAGGCTTCTGGCTTCTCTGCTGGTCCTCCCTTTACTTCTTTGATATCTACTATCTTTTAGCTTTTCTCCCCTCAGCCCTCTAAATGTCAGCATTTCTCAGTATGTATCAACTTTCTTCTCTCTCCATAGACAGTCTCACCATCAGGAATTGTATCCAATCATCTCGCTTCAAGTATCATTATCTTGAAGAGCAAATCTCAAATCTGCATATCCAACCTTGACTGGCTCCCTAACAATTATTTCAATATTTCAAATATCCCCTACACATTTCTACACCTTCACACATTGGCACCTCAATTGAATGTGTCTAATGGTACACTTAATGTCTTCCCTCACCGTACCAACTCCTCTTTCTGATTTTCCTGTTTCTGTTGATGGCACCACCATTCACCTAGTAACTAGCTTGAAATGTCCAACTAGTCTGATTTTTCACTTTTCACATCTAATCAGTGACTGCATCCTTTGAATTCTACTTTCCAATGTTCCCAGTATCCACCCTATCTTCTCTGTTCGCACCCACCTCCATTCTGGCCCTAACTAAATCAACAGTTAACTAAGTACTCTTTTCACTCCCAATCTGTCTCTCTCCACTCCTGTCTTTGACATCACAGTCAGATTGATCTGACTCAAAGCAGAGCTCTAAGCAGCCCATCATTCCACTGCTGAGAAACCTTTAATGACTCTCCACTGCTTATCAAATTAAGGTCAAACACCTTAGGCTACAGCTTCTGGTCTGCCAAATTCAGTCATTCTAACTTCATCTCTGAATAGTTCATATACTCTACACTTAGACCAAAACATGCTCTATGCTGTTTCTAGAGCACAGCATGTGCCACCGTGATTCCCTACTTTGTCTTCCCTCACCCGCTTTCTTTCACCTAAATATCTTTTTCCTATCTCTACCTCTCATGCTCTTCCCAGTCTTCAGGGGCAGCTTGCCTATACCCTGATTATTTCCTAATCCATTTAATCAAATACTATCTCCTTTGAAGCACCACAGTGTTTTATTTGTATCTTTTATGATTCCCACTATCATTGTGCTTCTTAGTCTCTCTTTGAATTTAGAGTTGTTTTATTCATAACTGTATGGCCTGAAATTTTTAGCACTCACCTTCCCTAGTATCAGGGCTAAAATAGGACTTGATTAAATAGATAATTAAGACTTAAATTTGAATCACCAAATTTGTATGGCCTTTATGTATTATTAATGATTCAAACAATTAATTACATATAATATGGAAAGTTTTCGTTCATATGAAAATACAGAAAACCCCAAGAATGGATATCAAGTAATTAAAATTGCTGCTTTTAATTCCAAATAAAAATTTAATAGTAACATCAAGAAAGTTAGGATATCAATGAAAATGTTTTGAATCAGTGCTACTTTCTGTTTCTGTCTATAAGTTCTGCTAGTATTACTTTCTTTTTGGTCAATTTATCTTACCCAGATTTGTGATTAATGCAAAACTTCTAAAACCTTAATTTTCATCTCCATGCAAAATTGCATGGAATTTAAAAGAAGGTATTCTTGGTATCCATCAGGCTGCTCTGTAAAAGCTTCTCTGAATATTACCTATCAGAATAATAATGGAGAAGGATGGGATTTTTAATTAATGGGATTCAGTATCATCTAATCTTACCTGTGTATTGATTGTTTATGTTTGTTTTAGATTGTGGTGGGTTGTGAAGCCACTTCTTGTGGTGACCTTCATTCCGTAATGTTGGAATACACTAAGGATGCAAGGTTTGTGAAATAATTTTTAACATTTTCTCCAAACTTGAATATCCAATCCAAATGGTTATCTGTTTTTTAAGGCAGCTGCTTACAGAGGAATAACCTTATATCTTAAAAGGAGCAGTTCATGCATATTTTTATATAAATTTCATTTGTACAAAATATATATTTATGTCTTATATTCAAAATTTTCCTTCAAACCAAAAAAATCCATTTTCATGCAAGGATGCCACTAAGAAACTTTATATTTTAAATTTTTTCAAAATAAAGCACTACATTTCTCCTCTGAGTAGAACTCCCTTATTCATGTTACTTATTTTCAGCTACCTCTAACAAAAAGTTTAATCAATGAATGATCTGAATATGCTTCAGCCAGAGTCTTCTTTCTGAAGCATATTAGCAGTATTGAATAAAAGTCTGACGTAAGTTAGTTACCTTATTAGGGTTAATAGCCCTCCCACTATCACCTTTAAAAAACTAATTACATTAAATTTGGGGAGACAGACAATTTTGTCAGTCAATTCCAGGTATATTTCTAATAACAATGTCAGTAGGAAGAATCCACCAGAATTCATCACCATGCATCATATTATTTTATCCTGTTGTCTGTGTGCTTTTAAAGAGTCAGAATATGTCTTATAAGAAAATACTTTTAATTTTTTAATAATCTGTAATTATAAATGTGTATAAGAAACAGGAAACTCCCATAAAAATACTTTAATGTAACCCATCCGCAAAGCATTACCTTGACATTAGACAGATTATTTGTTTCTTTGACAATTTGTCTAACGAAGCTTTTTGGTTTTTGCAGATCCGATTCCTGGCAGCTCGTACAGACCCAGTGCCTTCCTTCGTCTTCGAACAGCATTGGCTGCTCCCCCTTCCAGTTCCACGAAGCCACCATCTACAACTCTGTCAACAGCTCAAGCTGGAAGAGAATCACTATCCAGCTGCCTGACCATGTCTCCTCCAGGTAGGTTGCAAATTAAGGTAAGCTTTGTGAAATTATCTGGCCTCTCTACAGAGTTCCTGCAGTGAGCTGAAAACAACTGACAGTGTGAGCCAGAGCTTCGCATGCAGTCCTGGCGCCCTCTCCCAGCTTCTCTCCATCCTCTCACCAAGACATACCCTCAAATGGCAACTGCATGTCCCAGAAGGAGTTTGGAGTTTGTTTGTAAATGATTCAGAGATCTTAGATTTCCCTTGACTTAATACCATAGCATGTACCAAACTCAGTCACAGGCCCTGAATGACAGACCCCAATCCAAGACTGGCAGTGGCACCAGTTCTGCCCCAGTGTTCTCCCAAAGGCTGTGCTTCTCATCCAGATACAAATACCAGCTGGGGTGTGCAGGGCTGTCAGGTTACACAAAGCTCAGGATAAATACAATGGAGTGCAATCTTCCTAGAGCGGCATTCGGTTTACTCAAAGATTTGGAAAACGATAAACCTCTCTAGGAAAAATGGACACAGATTTATGATGGACTAGAATAGGAAATTCACATGAAATTTTCAGGGAAGATACAAGCTTCCAGAATGGTATTTTGAGTTATACTCCCAGAGTGTGAGAAATATAAGTTCTCTCACCTCTGCCAGCACAGTTCTTCAGGAAGACATTTGTGAACTTTTCAAAAGGGGACTTTTCTCACAAATAGTCCCCTCTCCCAGAGGCTGGAGCCGGGACGCAGCAATGAAAGTAACAACCTACTGAATTCCTTCTGCTCTCTGTGGTTTTTCAGTGCGACACAGTTCCGCTGGATCCAGAAGGGAGAAGAAACTGAGAAGCAAAGCTGGGCAATTGACCACGTGTACATTGGAGAGGCTTGCCCCAAGCTCTGCAGCGGGCACGGATACTGCACGACTGGTGCCATCTGCATCTGTGACGAGAGCTTCCAAGGTCTGAATCCCAGGCTGTTGACTTTGATACAGGAGACCATGAGGTTCTCCTCATCTTAACATGTATACGAAAGTCCACTAGGAAATGGATAGAAACTCCAGCCTGAGGGATCTGAGATTCATAACACACTCCTTGGTCACTCCTTATTTATCTGTGGGACAAATTATCAAGCATAGCTTTATGCAATGTTCCTGAAGGCTTTTTTTAAAATATAGAATTGAAATCCACACCAGACATTCTACAAATATAAATGTATAAGCATATAAATCCAGATATGCTAAATCAGGATATGGTATAGTACCTCGCATTCTCCATCTTTCATATAACTCCCTGCCCCGCCCACAGCCCCAGCACTTAATTTTCCACTTCTGGGCCTCTTTCCTTCCTAGCCTAGCTGCCTGTGCCTACAAACTTGACCAGTATCTGTCCTTCCTCAGCCTCTTCCAGCAGCAGCTGCCACTGTTCTCCGAAGATGTAGCTGACAACTCAGGATGTTCTGGTTTCCAGGTCACTGTGACACACACACACACACACACACACACACACACACACACACAACTTTTATGACTCAAAGAAATACATCTTCACTGCTTGAGTTTCTAGAGGCTGAGTATACATCCATGGCAGAGTATCTACTCGACTCCTCAATCCACACAGGAAATTGCTCTGTTGGTCTGTTAGAAGGTCTACAGGCCTGCTTTCCTTTGATCCAATGTTTCTAATAGGTTTCAGCCTCTATCATTACAAAGTTCACTTTCCGTAATTACCATTCTGTATCCTTATAGCTTAATACTTGGCCGATAGCAATGCTAATAAATCTTTGAATGAATCCTTACACTGTCTTATGCTTTACTATTTACATAGTATACACTAATTTATTCTTCAGTCACTTATCTATGATATCCTTATCAGTTATATATGGTTAATATAATTATTCCCAGGCTATATGTAAAGAAACTGAGACTCAGGGAGGCTAAGTGAACTGCCTAAGGTCACACAGATAGCAAATGTCAGAAAGACCACTATTCAGGTGGTTCTTTCCAGTCAGCGTTGCTGTCTCTCATAGATGAGAGATTTATCCAAAGAGGAGCAGAGATATACAACTTTCCCCAGACATGCAATGTAAGAATCCATGTATTTGAATTCTGGAGTCGGATCTAATTCGATTTCTTCATTGATGCTGTTTCCTTGCATCCAAATCAAATGGATATGATTAATGTAGACTGCTGCACATCTCCGATGTTAGAATTACTTAGCCATCTCCTTTTCCCCTGTTATCACTGTCACTGAGACCGGCTTGATCCGTCCCCATACTAGCTGGAGAATTTTAACTCTAGACAAATGAGTGAATCAAATGTCTCACGAGTCCTAGATGTCTGGAATTTGCCTTCTTCCCTGAACCAACAGAACTATGGCCTTTTAATTTTAAACTATTAAGGACATGTACCTTAAATCAAGGGGAACTGCAAGCACATACACATTTGCTAATATATCTTCCTTAAATGCCAGTAATTCAGTTCAGTGGTCTCTGAGAGACACTTCCAGTTTTATCATTATTTCTTTATCCCAGCTTTATTACTGAATATCTTTTCTTTTTTTTTTTTTTCTGAGACAGAGTGTTCACTCTTGTTGTTGCCCAGGCTGGAGTCCAGTGGCATGATAGCTCACTGGAACCTCCACCTCCTGAGTTCAAGTGATTCTCTTGCCTCAGCCTCCCGAGTAGCTGGGATTACAGGCATGTGCCACCACACCCAGCTAAATTTTTTTGTATTTTTAATAGAGATGGGGTTTCACCATGTTGGCCAGGCTGGAGTAGAACTCCTAACCTCAGGTGATCTTCCCGCCTTGGCCTCCCAAAGTGCTGGGATTACAGGCATGAGCTACTGTGCCCTGCCCATTACTGAATATCTTATATGTGCTAAATATTGTTTTAGGTGCTGGAATCCAACAATGAATTAAAATATAGACTCTGCTCTCAAGAATAATCAAGTATACATTAAGCTGTATTTTCTACTACAAATCATGCTAGGAAAAAAGAAATCAGATAGGCCTCTCATGCCAGGGTGAGAGCTCCCTACTGAGACCCACCATTGGTATACATTCAAGGCCCAGCCAGATGCTGTGGTATTTAAACAACAATTTTGCATGAAAAATACAGACATGAGCATTACATATTTTAGTAAACATTGACTCAAAGAAAATGGGATTTTTTTTCTAACAATATAAGCCAATAATTGCCAAAACAAAAGAAAAACATTTATTTCTGGGAATCTCTACTTAGTATTTTGCTATTCATTTTCTCTGCATTTTTTATTTATTTTTTACTGTAACATTATTCTTTTTTTGCTGGATTTTGTTATATTTCTTTTTTTAATACACTTTAAGTTCTAGGGTACATGTGCAGAATGTGCAGGTTTGTTACATAGGTATACATCTGCCATGGTGGTTTGCTGCACCCATCAACCTGTCATCTACATTAGGTATTTCTCCTAATGCTATCCCTCCCATAGCCCCCTACCCCATGACAGGCCTTAGTGTGTGATGTTCTCTTCCCTGTGTCCATGTTCTTATTGTCCATGTGCTGTCACTTAGGAGTGACAACATGCAGTATTTGGTTTTCTGTTCCTGTGTTAGTTTGCTGGGAATGATGGTTTCCAGCTTCATCCATGTCCCTGCAAAGGACATGAACTCATTCTTTTTTATGGCTGCATAGTATTCCATGGTATATATGCACCACATTTTCTTTATCCAGTCTAACATTGATGGGCATTTGGGTTAGTTCCAAGTCTTTGCTATTATGAATAGTGCTGCAGTAAACTTACTTGTGCATGTGTCTTTATAGAAGAATGATTTATAATCCTTTGGGTATATACCCAGTAATGGGATTGCTGGGTCAAATGGTATTTCTAGGTCCTTGAGGAAGCGCCACACTGTCTTCCACAATGGCTGAACTAATTTACACTCCCACCAACAGTGTAAAAGCATTCCTATTTCTCCACATCCTCTCCAGCATCTGTTTTTTCCTGACTTTTTAATGATCACCATTCTAACTGGCATGAGATATTATCTCATTGTGGTTTGGATTTGCATTTCTCTAATGACCAGTGATGATGAGCTTTTTTAAATATGTTTGTTGGCTGCCTAAATGCCTTCTTTTATGAAATGTTTGTGCATATCCTTCACCAACTTTCTGATGGGGTTGTTTTTTCTTGTAAATGTGTTTAAGTTCCTTGTATTTTACCATTCTTAACAGTAACAACGACTTAAATCTGAACTTGAATACTTGTTTTTAATCCTGAATGACTCTGGTTGGTCTAGTTAATTTCTGTGACTGTTCCTTTTCCTCTAGGTGATGATTGCTCTGTTTTCAGTCACGACCTTCCTACTTATATTAAAGATAATTTTGAGTCTGCAAGAGTCACCGAGGCAAACTGGGAGACCATTCAAGGTGGAGTCATAGGAAGTGGCTGTGGGCAGCTGGCCCCCTACGCCCATGGAGACTCACTGTACTTTAACGGCTGTCAGATCAGGCAAGCAGCTACCAAGCCTCTGGATCTCACTCGAGCAAGGTACCCGAACCTCCGTATTGTAGTCCAGACATAAAATTAGTCACAAGCCCAGTGATTGTCCACTGTCTGTTAGATAGGATCATGAACTTCATGGCACAGATGTCACTAAGCAGTGAACACCTATCATTTGAATTTGGGACAAGGAAGCATATATGTTTTCACAGCTCAGAATTATGCTTCACTTAAGTTTATTAGAGAATTGCTTTGTATTTTTTCACACACAGTGGCTCAGTGGTGGTAATATAGGCGTAAGCCCAGAGAAATTGCCAAATATTTTTTAAATGGTTAGGGATAATCTACATAGGTAATTTAATGTTGAGCACAGGCAAGTATATAAATATAAATGTGTATGTGAAGTAAATATAGCAATGCAAACATATGCCTATATTTAGCATACGTAAGTGTGATAAATAGAAATGTTGGATGGATGAATGGATAAGATCTTTAAAAATGTATGTGCTATCATAGCTGGAGGTTAATGCAGAGTAGAGTGGGCAGAGACCTTGCAAATGACTAGGGAAGTGATCAACAAAGAAAGACATAAGGAGGATTACATTTCCTTCCCTACCCAACCTTCCCAGCTTTGGCTACCTTATACAGAGTAAACATATCTTTTTGCTATATAACTCAAGAAAAGATTCTAAGGTTTAAAAAAGGTTGCTAAGTATTATTCTAGAGTATTTCTTGAATGCTAAAAAGTGCAATAGCTATGAGGATATTTGAGAATTCGATGTGTTTAGTTAATGAGAAGATAGTTTACTTGAAACCTTTCACTTTGGAAAATATAATATTAGTGATGTATTTTCAGAGGTGGAAAGGCATGTTTGGGGGCCCTTAATATGATAAACAATGAAAATATAATAAAATTAATTCCTGTACGGAAACCATGATATGATAAAAGTTACATCTACCATCTTCTTTTTTTTTTTTTTTTTTTTTGGCCTACCAAAAGAGTATACTTAATATAGAGACAACCTGGTGTCTTCTGTAACACCACCATATACAGCTGCAACTAGGTGCTTAGTTAGCAATGGCACACTATGTTGTTTTAAATTCGTTTATGCATTTATACGTTTTTGAGTCTAGCTCTTTATTCCACCACCTACTTTAAATTGGGTACTCTGTTAATCATGAGGAATCTTATAAGGATTTATTTCCCATGCTTAAAAGCTCTATCTAGGGCAAGGATGACAATGAAAAGCAAAATGTCATGTTGAACAGAACAATACACATAGTTCAGAACCTGCATGTCCTAACTCAGTTTTCCCGCACCTCTGATCTCCAGACAGCCTTTCCTAAAATAGTCATAATGATGTATCCCCATCCAGATGTATTCAGCTTGGAGCTATTTGTAAAAAGAATGCAGCATAAATATTGTGGTCATATTCCTTGTCCTCTCCATGTCCTCAGCTGTCTGTTTGGCCCACGTTACCGTTCAGAGAATGGAAGATGTTTTCAGTGAAATACTCTAACAAGATTTTCAACATCATGAAAAGAGGACACATCTTTGAAAGTCAAAATTACTTTCTTTGTCCAGAAAATTAGCCTTCTGAGGTTTTCACATGTATAATATAGAAGGAAGTATAAATAAATGTTGGTTTTCACCTGTATAATATGGAGGCTTCTACATGTATAATATAGAAGGCAATATAAATAAATGTTGTTACTAATAGTGATATAGTCATAAGACTGGCTGCTTCTGATTCTACTACATTATGAACCTGGAAATCATGGACTTTAGGAACAAGAAAAGATTAAGGAAGTATAACTCCTTTAATACTTCCTGAATTTGGTTTAAAGATTATTCCCAGCTGAGTGTAGTGGCTCACACCTGTAATCCCAGCACTTTGGGAGGCTGAGGCGGACAGATCACCTGAGGTCAGGAGTTTGAGACCAGCCTGACTAACGTAGTGAAACCCTGTCTCTACTAAAATTACAAAAAATATCCAGGTATGATGGCACGCATCTGTTATACCAGCTACTAGGGAGGCTGAGTTAGGAGAATTGCTTGAACCCAGGAGGTGGAGGTTGCAGCAAGCCAAGATCGCACCACTGCACTCCAACCTGGGTGACAGAGCAAGACTCCCTCTCAAAAAATAAGTACAAATAAAAATAAAGATGATTTCCCTGTGTTTTTCAGCAAAATCATGTTTGTTTTGCAAATTGGGAGCATGTCACAGACGGACAGCTGCAACAGTGACCTGAGTGGCCCCCACGCTGTGGACAAGGCAGTGCTGCTGCAGTACAGCGTCAACAACGGGATCACCTGGCACGTCATCGCTCAGCACCAACCTAAGGACTTCACACAAGCTCAGAGAGTGTCTTACAACGTCCCCCTGTAAGTGGCCTAAATGGAAAGGCATGGTCTCATGCACGATCCTTTTGTGAATTTCTGAGAATCACAAAGTTTGAGGTAGAAGTTGCGTGAAGTTACTGCACCAATGCCACAAAACTAGGTGATGGCAGAACCAAGACTAACCCAGAGCTCCAAAGCGGTGTTACTGTTTTCAGTTAGGGCCCAAAAGGCACAAATTAAAGCAAGGAATGAGGATAAGAGGGAATAGACAATAACAGCTAAGTGAAAGGATAGTTTTTGCCTATTTCCCTTGCTTTAACCAGTTCTTCTAGTCTTAGAAAACATTTATTTTCTGCTGGTGTGCTAGTTTGAAATTTTACTGAAGCTAAGTACTCGTGTCAGTTTTGCTTTGCATTGCAAGACCAGCTTCTGGCACAGTGTCTGCCACGCAGAAAGCACTCCATGCTTGACCAAAAATCTTTGGGATATTAATGGAACAAGGGAAAGGAGGGAGAGAGAAGGAAAAGTTTTACAAGTCCTTGAATAGCCAATAAAATTTAATGCCACTCAGAAGAATACTATGACCTAAGCCAATCTGAATTCCATGCACAATATTTTGTTGATTTAGATTAGCCTATTGTAATACTTGATATCTAGAAGTCACATACCAAAAAGTTCAGTTTCCTAATGTATAATATCTTTGTCCTTCTGTCTGTGACCCAGGGAGGCACGGATGAAAGGAGTCTTACTGCGCTGGTGGCAACCACGCCACAATGGAACAGGTCATGATCAGTGGGCTTTGGACCATGTGGAGGTCGTCCTGTGAGTATCTGATACATGGCATCCCATGTCCATTTTAGGAAGGTTTGAAATTCCTTTGATAGGGCATGCTCCTTAATTCTGTAAGAACTGTTTTTGATAAGAAGCCCCCATAGGAGCACTTTGGCTTATACTCTTTTGCAACTACAAGTTATAGCTCAAGTCATCAGTGAAATAGCAAAGCCCCAAATGAAATGTAATGTACCTTAGAAAACCTCCGTAAGTACAACATTTATTTAAGGATTGATAATATTGGTTAAATTGGATAAAACAGAAGTCTCCAGGTAAATGGGAAACCATGTCTTAAGGCAGATATGGGTTGCCTTATGAAATGAAATGACATCCTTAAAGAGGAAGAATTTGTAGTGGGCGGTGTATGAAGTGTTACTAGCTAATGTGCCCAATTACAGACATTCTCCATTTAATGATGTGGTTGCAACTAGAACAACGAATCTGCGGTATCAGATTGCTCCTGACCAATTCCAGCACCTAACAAGTTAAAGGTGTTTTTCCTCCTTTATATAATAAAGCTGTCACCACTGTCACCTGGCCGGGTTGACTGTTCCCTCACAGAGAGATGACTTGCTTTTTCTCTAACAATCTAGTTCCTGTAGAACTGGAATGCTTATGTCTCGACGGGTTCGGACTGATGGCTCCAAGTGGTTGGCAAGGAGAGGCGAATCTTCTCGGTAGATAGGTTCAAATGTTCATTCTGTTTACCAAATCCAAAATGAAATCAGTCTCGTGGCTGATTTCAGTCATTTTGCAAGCAAATTTAAGTGGTTAATTGGTAGGAAAACTACCAGATTTGTTTTCGTTCAGTCATAGCCATGAGCTGAATTTTTCAGTCTTGAGCTAGCCCTCGTCTTAGTTTTCACTGAGGCACCTGCTTGCATGGCATCCATATCAACCCCCAACTCTAAGAGCAACCTGGTCCCCACACTAGCCTCCTGTGCGCGCTGCTGCTTTTGGACAACTTGCTGGGCTCTGCCTCTACAAGACAAAGTTGAAGTTTAAAGTAACAGTCCAGACTCATCTGAATCTATGAGGCTGATGTTTTACTTAGATATTGATTTTCTCAGAGTATGTTATTCCAGCAGAATAAAATAACCTGGGCCCTAAAGTGAATCAGTGCACAGTAAGGCCATAGAGAGATGTCCAAATAGACCAAAATCCAACCCTAGAACCATTTTGCCATGGCTACTTTCCTTTCAGAACAATCTGATTGAACGTCAGAATCACTTGGGAAGCTTTTGAAAACATCAACAAATGTCCCAATGCCCAGGCCCATCTCTTTGGATGAGGCTTTAAATTAATCTTCAGTGGGAACTGGGCATCATTCGTGTTTTAAAAGCAGCTCAGGTGATTCTAATAAACTGGTAGAGAATAAAATTAGAGTCAATAGCCACTTCTTACCTTTGAAGTAGCTTGCCAATACAATTTACATTAATGGGACTTCCTATGCCTGACAAAGCATTACCAACTCCTATGGAAACTTCAAAACCTGACAGTCCTCAAAAGAAAGCAGGTTACTAATCTTGCCCTTGAGTAAACACAATAATTCTTGACATATCACACATTTGAGTAGATATTTTCTTCCTGCCCAAACAGTCAATTGCACTTACCTGTTTTGGATTTCAGAGACATATCATCACCAGTAATTTCCTCCCTTGTACTAAGATTAAAAAGCAGGGGTGGAGGGGGGGAGTTCAGAGATGCCAATATACCAGCCAGTGTAAAAGCAACCCCTTTACATATTATAAACAGAACCCTATTCCTTGCTTCCTGTCAACCTGCTGCCTCAGAGGTTCTCAGAGCACCGCCAGGAAGCCTCAGCACACAGCACCCAAGAAAACCTCTCAGGACACCTGGTGTTGGAATTAATGCTTATAAGCAACTACCAGCATCAATCTCCATATTTTAAATACTTTGAAGAATTTTTCATCTATCAGGCTCTCATCCTTATAAGTCTGATTTTATCCTGCATTATTATCTCAAACTCTCAAACTAAAACATTTTGAATGAGATAAGAGCATTGCTACACTTGCATGGTTTTGCATGCTTTGGATTTTATTCCAAGTCTTCTGTCAGGAATACTTTAAAAATTATAACTTTATATATACCACCATATGCTTTTATGCATATATAATTTCAAAAGCAAGTGCAATCTCTTTAATGGCATTTCAAAAATTTGTTAAAATTAAAGGAATATATTTTCCTTCTTTTTGAAGAGAAGTATCTCACAAAGCTGAGTTCAATAAATGAATTGTTTCAAAAAATATATACTAAGATATTATATTTCCAGAACTATGTTTTTGATGTTTTGCTATGCTCTTAGAGTTTAACATTTCTATACCACTCTACCCTTTCAAAGTACTTCTTTTTGAAAGAGCCACAAAGAGTTTTAAGGCATTCATTCATTAATATGCACTTAGTAGCACTACAAAATAATCATTCATTCATTTGATGAGCTCAAAATAAATAGTTCCAGATAATTCAAAAAATTGATTATAATAGTTTTCCAGAGTGTCTTTCAATCATACGAGGCACAAAGAAGCTAGAGCCAAGGTTTATGTCATGATCACAAATATTTCTAATTATAACTTTGCTCCAGAGGATGTATATTTAAAAATAGAGAGGTAGAATACTTCCGTAAAGCCCTATTAATTGAAAACATTCTCTTAATTAACTACACTTTTATATCAGAACACTTGGTTATTTGAACTAGCAACGTTAACTCCTCAAGCATGGTGGGGAGAGGAGCAGATGGTGGTTTGTATCTTAAGAGATACAAACCCTACCTAACTGAAGGTTACAAACAGGGCTACCGATATGTTTTTGCAACTAATGGTTGGGGCATACATGTCACTTAAGAATTTCTAGAAATGTGTTTCTTTTTTTAAGTGAAGGTTGGCCTTAATCTAACTTTATTACCATAGTTTCGCTTTTGTGCATGTGCACCAAGGACACATGCTAAAAACCCCTAGAAAGAAAAATTATGTTCACGCATGGTATCTTATATGGAGTTTGACCTCAGTACTGCCCATATTAACCAAGAAAACACAAGTTTAATGAGAACAAATTTAGGACTTTTGACAATATTTCAGGATTTAAGAGTGTATCCTAAATGAACAAGATTTGTAATATCCTTTTAATTAAAGAGTTTAATTGTAAAATACTACATGTGGAAGAACTCGAGTTTCATAAATATGGACGTACAGAATGACAAGCCCCACACCATAAGGATGAAAACCACCCTTGTAGCAGTTAACAAGCAAAGTCTCTTATGCTTGTTTGAGAGTGTAATCTTCCCACTCTCGTGACATTTTCCAGTAAAACCTGCACATGAAAAGCACTTCATGATGATTAGCCCCTGCTAATCTGCCATATAACAAATGAACCGAATTGACAGATAATTTTTTCCAGCCTCACTAGCTTATAAAAAGTCCTCATTCCGTAAAGTCTGAATGATGTGGCATAACACGATCATTGAGAGTAAGTGTCAGAAACCTAATTTCTCTGAATTCATTTGTTAGCATAGAATATTTATTTTTAGTAAATGTTTATAAATACATTTGGGCAGATCCCTCACAAGATCCATGCTGGTGGGATTCTTCTTAGGATAAAAGAGAATTTGTTGTCTTAGCCATTTTTGTTGGGCGTTCATACTTCTATCCTAAGAATCTCCCTCACCCAACTCGCATTTCATTCACACATCACATTTCCTGTGTACGTGTCTAAGTCACAACCTGTCGTGTGTATAATGAAGTGGGACAATTTTTGCATGTGTACCTTGAAAGCAAACTGCTCAGTAAAAAGCCTTCATGAATGGATTTACTGAAAAAATGAATTATTTCCACATTTATGGAGAACTGCAAACCTTATGTTGCTAACTATAGTCTTAAACGCATTTATCAGATTTTAAAATGAGTTCCATCGTGACCATCCCCTCATGCTATTCATTATCAAGATACTGTCACATTTTTGGCACAAATGATTTATGGAGATGAGCATATTACATTTGTTGCAAAGCATATTTGTCCTTTATTAAATTTGATTGTGTTATCTGATATAGAAGACTTCTGTATTTTTCAAAGCCTGTTCCTTAATATATTCAGGAATTAGCATTTCCTAAATGTAAAATAATTGAAAAATCAGATTTAAAAATTGTAGTTTAAATTAATGTAATATTTATAATTTATATGCAACATTTATGCCAAATGTAGTACTACAGCTACATGTACCTTAACATATGGTTATGAGCAAATACTGCATGTTGCATTACATAGAAAAGTATATGTACGTATCGGGTATAGAAGAATAAGAAATAACTTCTTTAATTTTTATTTTCAAAAGAGATGAAAAATCCTATATTGCGTCTAAACCTGGTCAGACTTTTATGACTAATCACAGTGCTGCATGCATTGAAAGGCATTTTTTAACTTGTGTTATATTTCATTATTTGCTGTCATTGGTTTTCCACTAGAGTAAGGTAAGTCCTTCTTACTAAATCTGGGGAACTGTTTACTAATAGTTTCATCAGTGTCACCAAACTTAACTGAGAAATTTTGTAAAACACCTTTGCAAGTGGAAAAAAAAAATCTATGAACACAGTTATAAATGATACTGGTATATACTGGAACATTTGAAACTTATATCCATGTAAATTCAGAGTCAGTCGACTTGAGATAAGTCCCTAATATATACAATATTGGGCACAACAGCATAGACCAGACTGCTAGTCAGCATTTCATCACAGGGCAACAGATTTGACTTAGATTCTCCTCTGTGCTTGACACTGTATGCTGCCCTTGAAGTGCTCACGGTTGATAAATTTGTTATCAGGAGCAAGGGAAATAGAAATGTGTGCAAAAGATCTAGGGACTCTGATTAAATGTAATGTCTTCCAAAAGGCCATGAGGGTGCTTTGACTTACCAATTCTCCTCTAAGTTAATAACTGAATTGGCAGATGTATTATGTGTTCATAAGACTTACGAGTTCTAGATCTTGTCCTTAGGTAAGATTGGCCACTTTTAATGTATACTTATATTTGTCTTCTGAGATACTTTAAAACTTAAGAAGGCAAAATGCTTATAATTTATCAAACATCAATATATAGTGCTAGAAGTTTTCGTTTAATCCTTACCTCTCCCTGAGGTGCACATTATTGGATGTTATTCTCATTCTCATTTAGCAGAGAAAAGAAACATAAAATCTTCAGTATGTGTGAGCTATTTGTGCCTGCACTTACTTGTGCATAGCCTTCCTGAAAATGCATAACCTTTGAAGTCAAATGGTGGCATTCTCTATGCAGAGGCGTTTCAGTGATAGTTTGAATGGCAGCTTCCCATCTTATGCTCACCAATATTTCCCTCTAAGATATGTTGAACAGTCTACTGGATTCTTAAGTCTGCATATTTATATAAACCATTATTTGTTGTACCATATGTTTTGAAGGTAAATTAATTACTGGCAAGTAAAAATGCCTAAATTTCTATGTGCTCAAATTAGTATCAGTTCTCTAACTCCTCCATTTTCCGTAGAATCCATTAAAAGATCAGTTGAATGTTTTCATAATAATACATGAGCTAAGATTTTATCTCCATTGAAGAGTAACAGTTCAAAAGAGCACAGAATTAGTAGTTATTCAAAGATCATGCAATAGCCATATTTCCTCTGCAGAAACAAGGAAATATTTTATAATTCCATATGCCATCCGAGTCCCTAAACTCTCTTGGCAATGATGGAAATTTAAATTATCATTTTCAAGAAGACTTTGTTGTTCATTCTCCCTTCTTTCAATGACTAACTCATAATAGAAGAATTTTAAAATGGACCTAGTTCTCTCCACAACCAAAGCAAATTGATATGTCACGTGGCATAGCTGATGTGCCTTGGGACAAACATAACCTGCTTTTATTGAACTTAAAATAAAAATTACTTTCTCCAGTAATTGCAGTGAATAAATAAGTATTTACAACTTCATTTTACTTCTTATTATTTCAGTTATAAGGTTCTATAGCTGTACATCTACCTGTATCAAAAAGAAAAATAGGCTCACAGATCTAAGTAAAAAATGAGTAAATATAAGATAAGCTTGTTAAAAATCCCCCTAATACCCAATGCTGTAAGTTAGACATTTTAGAAGGCATAGTAACGGTTAGTAACCATGTCAATCTATTGAATAGTCTTAAAGGCAGACAGCATTTTGGTATAGCTTGCCATAGTGCTTGATTTTAAAAGGCTTATAAACCGAAAAATCCACTTCATTACATTCCAACCTAACTGACTCAAAAGATTTTTATACTTCACATACCAAACTACCAGTTAGTTTCAAGGATACTTTGATAGTGTGGCTTTTTTGTTTGCTATTGAGATACAGTCTTGCTCTGTCACCCAGGCTGGAGTTCAGTGGTGTGATATTGGCTCACTGCAATCTCCACTTTCTAGGTTCAAGCAATTCTCCAGCCTCAGCCTCCCGAGTAGCTGGGACTACAGCGTGTGCCACTACGCCCAGCTAATTTTTTGTATTTTTAGTAGAGACAGCGTTTCACTGTGTTAGCCAGGATGGTCTCGATCTCCTGACCTTGTGATCCGCCCGCCTCAGCCTCCCAAAGTGCTGAGACTACAGACGTGAGCCACCGCGCCCAGCCACCATTTTTAATGTGACTATGTGAACACTAGGCATCTATAGCAAGTCCATTACTGCATGCATATCAACATTCTTGGGAATCCAAAGATATGATACTGATACATAAACTTATTCAAAATTAAAGAGCATCCAGGCCAGCCACAGTGGCCATGCTTATATAATCCCAGAACTTTTGGGAGGCCAAGGCAAGAGGATCACTTGAGGCCAGGAGTTTGAGACCAGCCTAGTCAACATAGCAAGACCCTGTCTCTACCAAAAAAATAAAAAATAAATACGAACTATATTAAAAATATTTTAAGAAAGAACATTTAAAAAAAAAAAGAGCATCCAGTGACTCAAAATGTCCCCTAACTTGGTTGTAATCTTCCACCTTGGACTAGTTTTTAGGACACTAAAGATCTGCAACCTGCTACTATTTATTTTCTCACTTTAAAGATGGAGATTTTAAATAAGCTCCATAGTAGGTAAATAATTATATGGAGACATTGCTTTAAAGCTCTTAAGTATGCACATCAAGTTTTGTTAAAACTACATGTTCTTTTTTTCCCATATATAAGGTAACTTTCATGTCAATCTAGGTGGCATTGAGATAACAAAGTATCTTGAGTGTTCTAAGTTTATCTTTTTTTGATGTAAAATATTTTAACTATTTCAAATTCTCTTTGAGTACCTTATATCTTTAAGCATGTTTTTAACAATAATTTTCATTGCTTTAACTTTGCAATTATTCCTTATAGTTAAAGAGTAATGATTTACAACAGGAATCCAATCAGTAAGTCACCATAAGTTCAAAAAACGTGCCTTGACCACCCAGGGGTCAGGCAGGAGGCTCAATGCTATGGTGCGGGGGTGGAGGGAGTTGGGGTCTGGCCCCCATACGAACAGAAGTTTAGTTATGGGGAGCCAAGATATGAACACAAACTCCTTCAAAGCAGGAAATGAGCACTATGACAGTTCAAAGTAGGAAAAAAAGTTCACTTCTGGAGGGAGTAAACAATAAAGAAAATGTAATACTTGTACACGTAGAATCTAAGAAGTAGTGTTGATAACTGGCCAATGAGGTGGGTAGAAAGGACTCAAGGCAAGTTTGAGTAGAGCGGGTCTGTATAGGAACGTAGAAAAAGAAAGGGCAGAATACGATTAAGCGTGAAGAGGACTTGAAATGTCTGCTTAAGTTGGCTTAGCTGTTGCTCCAGAGATAAGAGGATTCTGCACGGTTTTTGAGCAAAGTGAAGGCAGTGTTTGAGGAAAAGTTTACTGAATATGCCAAATCAATTGCATGTACGTGTCGGAAGGTATGCATGCACATTTACACTTATGCATTCAGTTATACTTTCTTAGTATTTCAGGGGTTTCCTTTTAGTGTTTTTTTTTTTTCCACCAAAGGAAAGAATTAAGTTAAGGAGGCTAGTTCAGGGGCCCATAATAGCTCAGGGAAAGAGCTATAAGGGGACCGAGGATGCTGGCAGTAAGACATCAAGTGCCAGTCCCAAGATTTTGTGAATAAAGGAGCAACAGGATAATTTTTCTTGAACATTTGATTAGTTCAATACATTATTTCCTTATTTTTTTTTTGTAACGATATTACATAGGCAGCAGTTAGTACTTATAGAAGCTAATAAATAATGGATAAATTTGTATCATCATTCAGCTATGACATTGAAACTGATCAGCTTAGTTGATACATGTAATATTGTCACATGGAGGGGATGGGATGGGGAGGATAGAAAGCTACCTAAAGACAAAATATTTTTAAAAACCTTTTTCTCTACAGTATCTTCAGGATATATTCTTTGTTTCCATTTTATTGTTTCTAGCTTTTGATATTACTGAAACCTAGGAGGGATGTTATTCGTACCTTATTTTATTTTATAAAATATATATCAATTTGAGGTCCTTTTATCAGTATTTTAGCACAGATGCTATTGCTTTTTGGTTATACATATCTGACAAAATTCAATTTTTGTCTTTTCCTTTGAGATATTTTATTATAAATTTTCTTTTGCAATGATCAAACATATCTTGTTTTAAAGTTGTCTATATTTTACAAGTGCTAGTACAATATACTTAAGTATAATACCTATTATACTAAGTAAAACATCACTTTACACCTTACTAGCATATTGATGATTGATAATGCAGAAGATTATACTGCTCAGACAAAACCTCTCTTTTACCCTAACTCAAATTCATGTCATATTGATCTTCATGTTGGAATCATATCACATGACATTATGTGCATTTTATGTTTTGGTGGAATTAGGGAGAAAAGGCTTTAGGACCATATGAGTATTGCGGAAACTCAATGAATTTGAAAACAACTGATAGGCTCACTCTTATAAACCTCATATTGATGCCACAAATGGATATATTGTCACTCAGGTCAGAGTGTGAGAATATGATCCTTCAGTGATGCTACAGCTCACGATCCTTTTTAAAGGACCATGCCAAAACATTAACAGCTATCACTACTAGTATTGTACAATTTCCTACAGGACCCTGAAATCCATCTTCAGTATTTTTATCAGCTTCACACACAGCATGTATGTATAAATATGTGTAGGTACGTTTGTGGGGGAATATATACATACATATTTATAATTATACATTTGGTTACGGTTTCTTAGTATTTTATGACCTTTTTTCAGTGGATTGTCTCTTTCCTAAGGCTGTGTTTATAAAATATAACCCAGATGCTTATAGCTTGAGGAAGACAAGGGAGTTTAGCATTCTGAGAAAAACTGACATCTGTATTTTGTCCCTTGGGACTGTATGAACTAGGAAGGTCAAGCTGATCCAGCTAACAATCTGTTTCTTTCTTTTTGGTTTTTAAGCTTTAAATAAGAGTGTTTACTAAAGGAACCAAACTATTTTTCCTACTTGTTAAAGATATATTTAAATAAGGTAATGGGTATAGAGCACACTCTCAAATGAAATGTACCCAAGCAAATATTTTCAGGAAGCATTCAAGAATAAAAATCAAAATTCAAAATAGTTTCAGTTTGCTTTTGCTATGAACCAAGAGAATTGGGCATCTTTTCTGGTTGAGAGCTCACTCATGAAAAGACAGGGATTTCTTCAAGGCCAAAGGCAGTGTGTATAGGTCCCAGGCTTTAGTTCCTCTGTCACTGGGTGGTAATGTCAGCATGACCTATTAACCCTGAAAATTTTCAAACAAATATCAGAGTAACTTAGGACCTAGAATAGATTGCACATTCAATGATGGGACTTACATGCTCTTTCTCCTTTCCCTCCCTGCCTCTATCCTGTTTGATATTCACAGCACTCGCAAACAAAATTACATGATGAATTTTTCACGACAACATGGGCTCAGGCACTTCTACAACAGAAGACGAAGGTCACTTAGGCGATACCCATGAAGAATCAAAAAGTTTTCTTTTTCCTTCCAACATGTGATGTGTTGCTCTCCATTCTTTTAAATCTCGCACTGCATCTGATATCAGGAAATCTCTGTGAAGGACTGGGTGATTACCTGAAAGCCCTTCTCAAGACCTAGTGTACACCACTTTCCCACACTGTGAACTAATGACAAGTGACTTATTTGCTCATAAGTAAATGTCTTCATGTTGATGTGTCCGTGGAAGTTGTGATCTGTTGTAATATCAGTTACAGTGGCAGTATTGACAATAAGAAATAGTTTAACAGAAAAATGAAGTTTAAGCACAAAAAAATTTAAGAGATTTTATGTTTAAAATGGCATTTAGCACAGTATTTAACATTCTTGGTCACAAAGCTATTTAAGTGGACTGTATTTCAGCTATGTCTCATATTTTATATTATTAAATTATCATTGTTTGTCCTTTATGTATTCTCTTCTACAGTATAACACATTGAAACTGTATTTACTTGTTAGGTTGTAATATTTTGCTGCTGAATTTGGGGCTACTTATATTCTGCAGAAAATTAATTGAAATACCTATTCAAGAAGATAGTTGTAAAGATTATTGTATCTCCTTTAATATACTCCTTAAAATTGTATGTTGGTTTAGCGTTGTTTTGTGGATAAGAAAAATGCTTGATCCTGAAATATTTTCTACTTTAAATTGTGGATGAAGACCCTGTTTCCCACAAAGAAGTTCCCATTTCTTTGTCTAAAGATTTTTTTAAGTGTTCTGTGGCTGATTTACTAACAGTAACTGCCATTTTGTGTCTGTGATAACAGAGTAATTTGTAAAACAGTGGATGTTTTCTCATTGTGTTTTCTTCGTGGATCGTTTTTTTCTGCGGGTCATATTCATACCTTAGGAGGAAGTTGTATCAACACCAGCAACAGTATAATGGCCCTGTAGCTCTGAACGCTATTCGTGTAACTGAAAGGTTGCGCTCTAGGGTGAACCAAGCTAAAAGCCCATGCTTAAATAAAAATTATGTCCAAAAGCCATTGAAGTTCATTGGTCTTCATTCATTTTTAATTAAATTTTATGTAAGATTTATAAGCCTGGTCAGGTTTGGAAATTATGATGTCAAATATTTGCACCAGTTTTTTGTTTCTTCATTTATAACAGCAATCAAGAAGCCACACTTTCCATTTAGCCATTTTTCTTTATTCATCTTTTTCTGCTAATTACTCTGTAATTACACTAAGAAAAGTCAATAGATAATTCTGACAATGAGTTGACTCCTGAGAATTTTGTTAGCTGCTAATGCTTGTCTCATAACGAGCATTCTTGTGTTCACTGAGTAAATATTTACTGGTGCTATGGGCCAGGCACTGTGCTAAGTAAATGTTGAGGATAAAATGGTGATTGAGACATTTTCCTTTCTTTATTTTAACATCTACAAAATAAAAAAGTATGTTAATATCATTTTTTTTTTTTTAACTTCAAGAGAAGAAAAAAAATGTTAAAACTAGAGGTTTCAGCAATGGCAAACTTTCTCAATACTTTTGACCCCTCTAATGCTGAGCCTAAATACTCCTACAATAAATGAATTAATATTTTAAAGAACAAATACACCCACTGGAGAACAGCACCTCTTAAAACACTTACATGTGAAATAACTGATTTCAGAGGATTCTTCGTACCATAGTCCACTTTAGTCATTTTGTGAATGCAATCCTTCATCAAATATCTATTAAGGGATACCATGTGCCAAGCACGGGAGAGGGCACTAGAGATGGAATAGTGAACAAAAGGAGACGCAATCTCTGCACTAAGGAAAGTCACAGTTAGTGGAGGAGGAAGATAGTTACTAATAATCACATAAATAAACTGATAACTGGGTTAATGCCTCACTAAGCACTAAATATTCTTTTTATAAGCATCTATTAAACATCTACTGTACTAATGTACATTATTTGTGAAACTACCATGAATGAAACATGGTTCTCTTTCTCAATGTGTAGTCTGGACAGAAACTCAGAAATACCAACTAATACATACTAAGAAGAAGGTGTTGCCATAGACGTGTATTTTGGGTCTAATGAGCACAGAAAAGAGAGGGGTCTATAAACATCCAGCCTGGGCAACATAGCGAGACCCTAACTCTAAATAAAACTTGAAATTAGCTGAGCATGCTGGCATGCACTGTAGTTCCAGCTACTCAGGAGGCTGAGGTGGGAGGATCTGGCCTTAACTGAGCCCAGCAAAGTCAAGGCTGCAGTAAGCTGCAGTCCCACCTGGTCGACAGAGCAAGATCCTGTCTTAACAGTAAAAAATAAAAATTAAAAAATTGCAAATGATATCATAGTTAGTGGTGAAAAACTGGTTGCTTTCTCCCTAAATTCAAGAACAAAACATTTCCTTTTACCACTTCTATTCAACATTGTACTAAAAATTCTAGCCAGAGCAGTAAGTTTAGAAAAAGAAAAGGCATCCAGATTGAAAAGTAATGTGTAAAACTGTCTTCATTGGGAAACAACATGATTATGTGCATAGAAAAGCCCACACAATCTATGAAAAGCTACTAGAACTAGTAATTGGGTTTTATAAGATTACAGGATACAAAATCAATATACAAAGATCGACTGTTCTTCTTCATTGTTGATGGGAATGTAAATTAGCATAGCCATTATGAAAACTGGCATAAAAGTTCCTCAAAAAACTAAAAATAGAAGTACCATATGACCAAGTAATACCACTTTAGGGTATATATGGAAAGGAGCTGAAATCATTATGTTGAAGGAACATCTGCACTCCCATGTTCATTGTAGCACTGTTCACAATAGCCAAGACATGGAATCAACCTAAGTGTCCAAAAGTGGATGAATGGATAAAGAAAATGTGGGGCCAGGTGCAATGGCTCACACCTGTAATCCCAGTACTTTAGGAGGCCTAGGCAGACAGATCACTTGAGGCCAGGAGTTCGAGACCAGCGTGGCCAACATAGTGAAACCCTGTTTCTACTAAAACTACAAAAACTAGCCAGGCATGGTGGCAGGTGCCTGTGATCCCAGCTACTCAGGAGGCTGAGGCACAAGAATCACTTGAATCCAGGAGGTGGAGATTGCAGTGAGCCGAGATGGCACCACTACACTCCAGCCTGGGTGACAGAGACTCTGTCTCAAAAAATAAAAGAAGAAAATGTGGTATATATACACAATTCAGCCTTAAAAAGGAAGGAAATCCTGGCATTTGTGACAACTTTTGGATGAATCTGGAGAACATTATGCAAGTAAAGTAAGCCAGACACAGATAGACAAACATTGCATGATCTCATTTATATGTGAAATCTAATAAAGTTGAACTTCTAGAGGTAGAAAGTACACAGAGCAATGGTTACCAGGGGCTGGAGCTGGGGCTGGGGGTAGGGAGGAAAGGAATGGAGAGTTGTTGATCAAAGATACAAAATATCAAATAGACAAGAATAAGAAGTTTTGAGATCTGTTGCACAGCAAAGTGACTACAGTCAATAATAATGTATTGTATATTTCAAAATAACTGTAAATATCCAGTGTCTTACTATGAAAAATGATAGGTAAGTGAGGTGATGGATACATTAACTAGCATGATTTAATCCTGCCACATTGTATACATATATCAAAACATCAAACCCCACAAATGTGTACAATTATGATTTGTCCATCAAAAACAATATTAATAAATTGTTTTAAAAGATCAATTGTAATTTTATGCAGTGGCGGTATCATAGCCAGTGGGATTTATCCAAAGCACAATTGTTGCTAGTTGAAAAGTTCATTGTATTTCTGTATGCTAGCAATGAACAAATGTTTTTTAAAACTCTTCTTAAAGATTTATTAATTTATGTTAAGTGTGAGCCAAGGTAATAGGACAAGTTATTAATATTTAAATGACAGACTAGGCATGGTGGCTCACACTTATATCCCAGCACTTTAGGAGGCTGAGGCAAAAGGATAGCTTGAGCCCGGGAGTTGGAGACCAACCTGAGTAACATAGCGAAATCCCATTTTTCTAAAACTACAAAAAATTACCCAGGCGTGGTGGTATGCACCCGTAGTACTCGGGAGGCTGAGGTAGGAGAATTACCTGAGCCTGGGAAGCAAGGTTGCAGTGAGTTGAGATTGCACCACTGCATTCCAGCCTGGGCAATGAGAGTGAGACCCTCTCTAAAAAAAATAAAAATAAAAATAGTTTTAAAAATTCATGATAGTGGCTACCTCAGGTAGGGGAATAAGATCAGGGAAGTGTATGCAGAAGATCATAGCTCTATCTAAAATGTTTTATTCCTTTTTTAAAAAGAATACAATAATTTTAAGGTTTAAATGAATTGCATTCATACAAAATTGTTTATTGTATTATTCTCTATTCTCATGTGAAGACCTAAATATAGCAAAAAGAATAAGGAGAATATATCAGGCAGACTCAGTGGGAAGATATATTCTAAAAATAAAAGTATACGTGCGAAAACATGAAGTCAGGAACTAGCTTGGCTCCTCAGGGGAGACACGGAGTGTTGGATTTGAGAGGCTTAGAAGAAGCAGCCTGAAAAGATGGGGAGGGGCCCATGTTGCAGGAGTGACAGATGGGGAGTAATTTCTCATTCTAACAAAATTCAGCTTTAACCAGGAGGCATTCATCTAGAAGCTACTGGAGGGTTTTAAGCAGATGACTTTGGGTCACTTTGCTCTGGCGAGGTGTGGAGAATGGTTGGAGTGAGTGAAAAAAAGAAGCTGGGAGACCAGAATTTATAGGTAGTCTTGAGAGGACAGCTAAGGAATATTTTTAAATTGTCTGACAATAATTTTACTAAAGATTCATAATTCTCCAGACTAACTACAAACTGCACACCTACAAAATATAGTAATAAAGACAAAAAGCGACTATGCATGTATGTATTGTTCAGGAAAAAATCAGCAGTTACTAAAAGAATTCCAGTTCAGAGGTGAGAGGGTTTGTCATAATTACTGTGTCTCCCATGTAGTCCTTTGGTTGTTTATGAAAAATAAATGGTTATAGTTTTTTTTAATAATCCAACATGACTGTAAACTGATGCTGTCTTTATAGACATGGGAGATCATGCGAGGACAATGGGGGTGTCTCCACTCTCCAGTGGCCCTTTTACCGTATTCTAATGCCTGGATCCCCTGTCCCACAATTCATGCCAGTGCAGCCAAGAAAGAGAAGATGATGTCTGGAAAATATGACTTTTTATGGAGAGAGTACTGGTAGAAAAATACATGGAGATATATAAGTGAATAATAAAAAGGCACAGAAATGTGTGTAAGAAATATTGCATCATAAACCTAGAAACAGTAAACTAACTTACATCAAAGTTATTACAATAGCCCCGTAATGTTACCAACCATAGAAAGCAGACATAATGAGACCAGTCAGACATTTTTTTAATACCTCTACAATCACCTTAACAGAAACTAAACAGCTCCCTTAAAGGCTAAAGAAGAAACTCAATCACCATTAATTCATATAATTTCTTTCATATGGATACTTTCAGTGATTTCAAGTTGGTTCTTTGCTCTGCCTCTAAATTTCCTAACTGTAATAGAATACTTATTTTCTAGCACGTTCTATATGTGGAGCTTGATGACACAGCAGAGAAGGAAAGCTGTCTTTTGGCGTCCCTCCCTAAGACACACCCTGATATGGTTCGGTTGTGCCCCCACCCAAATCTCATCTTGAATTGTAACAACTCCCACAGTTCCCTCGTGTTGTGGGAAGGACCCGGTGGGAGGTAACTGAATCATGGGGGCAGGTCTTTCCCATGATATTCTCGTGATAGTGAATATGTCCCTCGAGATTCGATGGTTTTAAAAAGGGGATTTTCCCTGCACAAACTCTCTTCTCTTGTCTGCCACCATGTGAAACGTGCCTTTCACCTTCTACCATGATTGTGAGGCCTCCCCAGCCACGTGGAACTGTAAGTCCAGTAAATCACTTTCTTTTGTAAATTGCCCAGTCTCAGTTTTGTCTTTATCAGCAGCGTGTAACCGCATGTAACCAGAAATCTGTTCAAATTCCAACACCATGAAAACCAGCCTTCATCCCCAGTCCTACCGACTAACCAACTATCACATTGGAGACAGAAAGGACAGGCATTTACTTATGGTGGTAGGTATTTACATATCTCACAAAACTTGTTAATATGATTAACAATTACATAATAATATAACTTTCCCTGCAGGATTTGATTTTAGTAAGTAGTGTTAAACTTCCAGAACTATTTCAAGATCCAAAAGAATGAGTTTCTAATGGAGAGACTTTGGGTATTTAGGTAATTGAGGTAAGTATTTTAGCAAAATAGCTTTGTCAATTGCCATGGCAACTGAAGTCTTCCATTTGGATGGATCAGACCCTGAGTTGCTAGCCCCATGACACAAGTTCCAGGGCCCATCTTCCTGTGAGACTTTGACCTACAGGTTAGTCCACTAAATCAGTTTCAAACTCACTGCACACAAATGCTCAGCATTTGGTAGTTTAAATACCTCTGATGGCACATCTGCCCTGCCCTGCTTATGCTACCCTGGTAGGCAAGCTTCTAAAACCAAGAAAACAGACCTGATCCTCAGCTGAAAGAGATGTTGAAGAGCTGTCCAAGCCAGAGATAAACAATGTGTTGGTTACACTATTCCTTGGGTGACACTCTCACCCTAAGTCATTATTACCTCCCATGCTGCTTGGGATTGGGGCAGATCCAGGTTTTGGGGGCTTGAAACTTACACAATTTGGTAGAATCTCTAAGAAAAAAAGACCTCAATATAAGAAATACAAATTAGGTACAAAAGTGAATATTTAAAATGAGAAAAGAAATCGCAACGTTACAATTTTATAAATATTGAAAAATTGATGAATATCATAAATATTATCTGGAATGGTCAGACTTCATCAAGAAAAGATGGATTAGAAACCAAAGATGTCTGGGAGGCTGAGGTGGGAGGATCACTTGAGGTCAGGAGTTAAAGACTAGCCTGGCCAATGTGGTGCAACTCTGTCTCTACTGAAAAAAAAAAAATAGCTGGGCATGGTGGTGGGTACCTGTAGTCCAGCTACTGGGAGGCTGAGGCATGAGAATTGCTTGAACCCAGGAGGTAAAGGTTGCAGTGAGCCAAGATTGTGCCACTGCACTCCAGCCTGGGTGAGAGTGAGACCCTGTCTCAAAAAGAAAAAAGAAAAACCAAAGAATCAAAGATGTCGTTCAATATACATATAAAATAGGTAACTTTGCACACCTGATAAACTCCCTATTATTTATTTGAAGAGCTAATAACTAGAAGTTTCTGAATTTGAAAGGACCTATAAACCTACAGATCCAAAAAGTTTAGCAAACTTCAAGCAGGATAAACATAAAAAAACCTTTTTAAAATTTGGTTTCCCTGGAGGAGGCACCACTTTCTAATTCTCATAACATCTAGTGACGGCCTTGCCTTTTCCTTCTTCCAGTTTTCTGCCTACTGTGCAGTTTGTATTTTCTCAGTCTACTTGTTGATAATAATTACTACAGTAGCCAGCGTTTGGTCCCCTGCTGCATCCATTCTGGTCCTTTCTGATCCATTTTGCAATCAGTGATGCAGTGGATCTTTTCAAAATGCAAATACGATCATGTCATTCCCTGCTCAACCTCTTCAAATACTTCACATTGACCCTACACAGTGACTCATGCCTGTAATCCCAACACTTTAGGAGGCTGAGGTGAGCAAATCACCTGAGGTTAGGAGTTTGAGATCAGCCTGGCCAACATGGTGAAACCCCATCTCTACTAAAAATACAAAAATTAGCCAGGCGTGGTGGTGGGCACCTGTAATCCCAGCTACTCAGGAAGCCAAGGAGAATCACTTGAACCTGGAAGGCAAGAGTTTGCAGTGAGCCAAGATGGCACCACTGCACTCCAGCCTGGTTGAGACTCTGTCTCAAAAAAAAAAAAAAAAAGTTCACATTACTCCTAGGACAAAAACCAAAATTCTTAACATGACCTGCCAGGGCTGAGCTGATCTGGCCCTGCCTTCCTCTCCAGCTTTGTCTCATGCCACTCTACGCTTTGTGCTCCACCCACCGGGGCCCTCCTCAGCTCATTTCTGTTTTTCCAATGTGCCATGTCACTTGCACCTACAGATGTTTGCAGGTGCTGGCTCCTCCACACCCTACCTCCACCCCTTTATCTAATTGACTCCTAATGTTTGACACTCCACCCCTTCCTGATCTGGATTGGGTTTTCTCATTTAAATGTGCTCATACTTCTGGATTTGCCTTTAGAGCATTTATCCAAGTTGGTAGTTACAGTCTTATTAGTGTGATTAACCAAAAACTCTGGTCTCTCCTCCTCTGTTAAGCTGTAAATTCCATGCAAGCAATTTACCAGTACAGTCTCAATGTCTGCCACATGGTATTTTAAAAATTAACAGTTATTAAAATAATAAATATATCCATAAGTATTTACAAAAAAAATTATACTATGCTACTTATTAGCTTTACATGCTTGGGCAAGTCAGTTAATATTAGCCTGTCTGTGTGTAATCTGAGAGAAATAATAGTCATGAAACTATTATAACAATTAAGTAAAAATATATGTGTGTGTCTTCAAAAATAAGTACAGTTCTATCAGCAAAAACAATGCTTTCAAGACAAAATACAAATGAGAACTTGAGAGAGTGTATTTGTAACATATATCACAGATAAAGAGCTAATATTCCTAATATACAAAGATTTTTTAAATCAAAGGTAAAAATAGACCAAAAATTATATAGAAAAATGAGTGAAAGATATGAATAGATAATGAAGGAAAATCATCATTAAAATGGTCCTTCAACATAAAAAAAGTTGTTTAATATCACTCGTTATAATAGAGGTGCGAAAGAAGCCCCACTGAGATTCTACTTCTAACCCATCAAACTGGCAAAATTCAAAAGCTTTACAATATAAGCTTGGAAAGGCTGTGAAACATAGGCCTTCTCATACCTTGCTGGTAGGAATGCAAAATGACATAAGTCCTGAGGAGAGGATTATGGAAATAGCTAAGAAAACTACATGTGCATTTACCTTCTGACCCAGCAAACACTTGATCCCACTTCTAGGAATTTATCCTAAAGATACACTTCCAAAAATATGAAAAGGTACATGCTCAAATTTATTAATTGCAGCATTATTTGTAACTACAGAATATTGTGTGATACACAACTATCCAAACATAGAAGAGTATTTGAACACACTATGGTACATACATGCAACATACTACTGTGTAGCTGTTAATAAAATAAAAAAAAAGGAGGAAGATCTCTGTGAGGTAATGTGGAGTGATTTCCAAAGATACTGGTAAGTAGAAAGAGCTACGTGTAAAAGAGCATTTGAAGAATGCCACCTTTTCTGTAAGAAAGAAGGGGAGGCCAGGCACGGTAGCTCACACCTGTAATCCTAGCACTTTAGGAGGCTGAGGAGGAAGGACTGCTTGAGTCCAGGAATAGAGGCTTCAGTGAGACATAATTGTGCCACGGCACTCCAACCTGGGTGACAGAGAGAGACTTCTGTCTCAAAAAAGGAGAGGAGAGGAAGGGAAACAAGAATATGTAAAAAAAAAAAAAAAAAAAAAAACCCTCTGTGTGGCTTTACAAAAACACAAGAAGAACAGATGAGAAATCATGAAGTTGTTTACTCACACAGGATTGGGTAAAATTGGTGGAATAAAGGAGGGAAGACAAGTCTCTGAGTATACCTTTTTAAATCTTTTTAATATGCTTTTTTTAAAACTTTTTTTTTCTTTTAGCAGTTTTTATTTTAAATTCTAGAGTACATGTGCAGGATGTGCAGATTTATTACATAGTTAAATTTGTGCCAGTGGTTTGCTGCACGGGTCAACCCATCACCTAGGTATTAAGCCCAGCATCCACTAGCTGTTCTTCCTGATGCTCTCCCTAATAGTCTAATACCAAAGAAATGAAATTAAGCCAGCAAGGATGGGAAGCGGGTAGTGAGTGGGGAAGATGCATATTAAAAGTAAACTCATCTCTAAACTAGAAATAATAGCAGTATCTATACAAGTAATACATGTAAAGTGCTCAGAACAGTGCCTACTACATGTAAACACTGAACAGGTGTTAGGAACATTACTATTGTTGTGATAGTATATTCGGTACCTGGTGCTAGCTGCAAAAGCAGTTTATCATCTGTCTACAGTGTTGCTACTCAAAGTTTGATCTTCCAGTAGCCTATCAGGATCACCTAGGGGCCTGTTAGAAATGCATATCTCAGACCCCATCCCAGACCTACTGAATCAGAATCTGCATTTTTAACGGGATCCGCAGGTGATTCCTATGCACATTATAGTGTAAGAAGAACTGGGCTACAGACATGTATATGACAAAATAATTTCACAGGACGGCAAAGGCCAAGTGGGAAATGAAGGACACCAGAAATACATGTCCCAGGAGCCCAACTCCTCCTTAGTAACTCATCCTTTTAAGATTTGTTTAGAGATGTTCAAAAGCGTAGAGAAAAGCAAATTTGGTTTCCTCAAATCGGGACGCGGAGAGTGGTCTCGAGCCCTTGAAGAGAGCGCCCTCGTGTGGAGTACGGAGGGAATCTCCAGCCCTTCCTCTCGGGTGAAGAACAGCACCAGCTCTCCCAGCCGAAGGCCGGGCCTCGTTTCTGGAGGTGGGGGGGGGGGGGGGTCTCCTTGGCAGAATGTGTCACTACAGTGTGCACGCGCAGAAATTCACAAAGCAAAAAAAGATGCTCTTAATGAACCAACTATAATCCTTGCTAAGACATAAAGCCAGAGGGAAGTGTGTATTTGAAATCATTTTCTATCCCTCATCCTCTTGATCTCGGCACTCTGACTGTGGTGCCCTCTTGTATCCCAATTGTTATTAGCAAAACAAGCCATTTCCTATCTTTTGTGTGTGTGTGTGTGTGTGTGTGTGTGTGTGAGAGAGAGAGAGAGAGAGAGAGAGATATCTCCCACCTTGAGGTAACATGTTACGTTATTCTACGTAATAAAAAACAAATTTTTTTTGTAAATTCTAATTTAAATCCCCGGAAAAGAATCCATATGCATTGCCTTGTTGTGCAATAAGTAGTCAATATTTGCAAACAAAGTATTAACTGAAGGCAGTTCATCAAACCTTTTTGAAAATTAAAAAAAAAAAAAAAATTAACATTGTCCTCAGGATTTCCTGTTTTCGAATGTTCCTGTGCGAATCCGAGTCTCTATAACAATTGTAATTGAAAAGATAAGTCAGTTCTGTGTTTTGTTTATTTTAAAATCATAATACGTAATGTTTTCCACTTGAACGCTATCCCTTGTTTATTGTGCTTGTTTCAGCCTCGAACCTCTACTGACGTTCCACCTCAGGGCGACAAGAATGCCACCCGGAGAAACTCCTGGGCCATAGGGGAAGGAAGTCTGTGTCCTCTGAGTACATGTGCGGGGCTGGACGACCAAGGTGTTAAATCCCAAGCACACTCTGGAGAGTTCTAGGTGTTTGGGAAGAGACCCCTGGGGGCAGGGATGCCCGCGCCCCGGCGTCCCAGCGCAGACGATGGCGGCGGGGCCTGGCCCTGGCGGGGCGGGGCGGGCTCGGGTTACCCGGAGGCCTTTGGTGCAGCCGGCTGTGCCCGCGGCGCCTCCTCCGAGAGCCGCACCTGGAGACAGCGCGCGTGGAGGCGGCAGCGGCTGGGGAGCGCGGCGGGGCGGCTCCGCCCAGGGCAGCCGGGGCCGGTGAGTGCGCGCGGGCGGCCGCGGGGCCGGGGGTCGCGGTCTCTCGGGAGGGGGCTGGGCTGAGGCCCGCGGGCCCACCCGAGCAGGGGTCCTGGCTGTCACCGCCTCTCCTTTCTCTCCCGGGCTAAACGAGCGGGCGACGGCGCTGACCTGCCCGCACTCTGCCGGCCTCTGCGCAGGGAAGTAGACAGTCTCGCGAAGCGCTCCCCTTTGCACCCTCGTCCCCTCGCCCTCTGCAGCTCCACACGCCGTGTTCACTTCACGTTTGCCTCCTCGGGTCCCCTCGGTGCTCATCCAGCCCTTTGCCGTCTCCAGTTTGGTTTTCCTCTTTTCCCGCGCGCCCTGGCTCTGCTTCCGAAACACCCTCCTCTGGCCCTGCGGTGGCCGGCACCCGACTCTTTGGGTCTGGCCTGTTGGTATCCAAATTTAATTACACAAAACCAGGCCCTCGGTCATGCCTCTGGGCCTCTCTCTGGAGACCCTCCCTGCCTCCGCCTGTGCCCGGCTTTGGCCGCCCGGAGCTCCCAGGGAGCGGGGCCGTGGTCCCTACTGGGACCTCCGCTCAGCGCTGGGCGAGGCTCGAACCCCCGGCCCCCGACTTCGCTCACGAAGGGACTGCTCAGAGCCTGACAGCCTTAAAATTTGGTACTGGCCCCTGTCGGGAGAACCTGGCAGGTGCTCTGCCATCATAGAGGCTCTGACACGCTGGACTCTGGAAGCTCGCGGCAGTATTTATTTTTGGGAAAGATTTAGTTGGTCAGGAACCAGTTGACTTAGTTGACGGTGCACACCTGGGCCAGTCCCAGCCGGGAAGGCGTGCTGGACGTTCTCAGTGAGCTCAGAGACCTACGGAAGAAACAGCTGCAAGGATCTGATCTGCTAACTGAAGAAAGCCTCAGTCAGATACGCCGTGGGGTGGGCAAGATTCCTTTCCTAGCTTCGATCAGTACTGCGGAGTCTAGAAGTTAAACAGCATTCATGGAGACTCTTAGAACATCAACAAAAAGCCACCTTTTGCGGGGACAGGCTGTGATTTAGCTTTTTCCTGTCTGAAAACTGAACAGTGTGCACTAGATATAAAAATGTATTATCTAAAGTTTAGGAATTTACAGCATAGAAATGCAGCGGGATTCGGAGCATGCATTAGGAAGTATCAACCTTTTTGAAAATGAAATTTAAAATGTATTTTTGCCAGGCGTTCCTTCTAATAACTGTAGTATTGCTTTGTATCAGGAGACTTTCAGGCAGGGGACTGGAGGGAGGAGAGAGAAATTCAAACTAATTTGCATTAGAAAGAAACTTAGTGTGAAGAATTCCCAGGTAAGGTTGCTATGGCTCATATCTTAAGTGCACTGTTGGAAAGCTTTCTAGTCTGTTAGGTAACACCCGAAGCCCCAATTCTGTTACGTAGCATTTCTTTTTTCTCTCTCTCTTTAACTACTCTGAAACTATACAGTTACACGTTCCTCATTAATTTATGAGCGAAACCAAAAGAATTGACTCAATCCAACAAGTATTTCAGTGCCTTTGGCGTAGAGGTGCTTTGCTAAGAACTGAAGAATGGAAGACTAAGGACGTTTCTAACCATCAGTGGATTGACTTGTGAGGTGTAGATGCAGGTGTGCACGGCCTATTTAACTGACAATTAAAATCAGTTGAGTTTTCATCTCGTTCTAAATAACACGTGTGCCCCTGGTATCTTAATTTTCCTACCGTTGCAGGTAGTCTGCATTTTAGTAACCCAAGTGAAAGAGTTTTCTAGGGAAATCATGATAAATAGGAAGAACGTCCATATTCCCAGGTGTTCTCGTTACTATTGAGTTAATAAAGTTAAAATTAACAAGAAAAATGAGATGATGATTTCCTTTCTTTTGATTTCAAACTAGTGAAATCTTACACAGTTAGCATGGATAAATTTAATCATTTTGTGTCTCTCAAAGTATGTTTTATCTTTTGGAGGATAGAGTCAATTTCATGAACTCTTTTAATCCTTCTTTTGAAGGCTAGTTCCAGGACCAACTTCAGAAAATGCTTTATTGTAGGTACCAACAACTATCACCTTCACCCTTGAAAGCTACTCTAGAGGACTATGAGGGAGGAGACAGGTCTCTTTCAAAATCTGGGAACACCAGGGACTTTATCCCCAGAGAAAAAAAATGCACACCCATTGAAAATGTTGTACACCTTTCAGAGGATTCCTGGTGCCCAGGTTATGAGAGCTTGCTTCAGAATGGGCCAGTGAATCAGAGGGTAGGTAGATGGAGGGAAAGGGAAGTGAAGCAAGATGTGGGGAAATTCACAAACTGAGTGAATATGACTTAATTTACTTTCAAATGGAATAAACACATGACCCCTCAAGTAAGTATTCTGTGAATGGGAAGTAATAATTGTATTATTTGTAAAAGACTAAAGACATATTAGCCCAATTAAGTTTTTAATTCATCAAGATCAACTCTTATCTTGAACATTGTGAGTCTCTCATTTTTCTATTTTTCTTGCTCTTTTCAAAGCAAGTGCTTTATGAGGATTTGCTTCTACTACTGATGATGCCCCATTCAGGACAAAATTTCTCATATGCAAACTAGTATTCATGAATTGCTACATATGGGAATGGTTGAGTTCAAACATTGAACTATTTTCTTTTCTCACACCCTAGCAGTTCACCCTTAGGAAGAAGATGTAATTATATATAATTAGCCTATCCCATGTAAGCCACTGTGATAGCAGTAGCTGTGCCTTGGAAGGGAGGGGGTTGGTATTAGGAATGAAAGGACAGCGTTAAGAAATATTTTGGACATAGCTTCTTTCAAAAAACAAACCAGCAACTGCTGAATTAACTTCCTTTCCTTCTTCTATACATAGGGCCAAGGAGCGAGCTCTCCCTTCTGCAGCTCTCAGCCCCAGTGACCAAGGTTTCAGTGAACTGCACTGGAGCCCCCAGCTCCTGTCCCCTGTCCTGACTTTTGTGCGGCACATTTGATCTGGGTAAGTGGAGGGCCCCCTGGAACTAGTAAATAGGAGAGTGGGTCAGAGGTAGTGATGGATTTTACCCAGATCAAAGGATTCCTCAAAATTTCCAGAGGTCTGAATCACATACCACTATTGGAAGAAAAGTATAAGAGAGAAGGCCAGAACCATCACACCGTACTCTTACCTTTTAACTTGAATCAAGATCAGCCTAGGATATCCTTAGCGATCAACCAGCTTTGACTTACTGTATTCTTGAGTGGCAACTAGGTGGTGGGCCAACAACCCTAGAATGTCCTTGATAGATGCTTATTGGATTTGTAAATTAATGGAGATCATGGTTTTAAGCCAAGCTCTGCCACTAACCAGGCATGTGATCTTGGGCAGGTTCAGATGTCAATTAACTTCTTTGAACCTTAATTTTTCTATGTATAAAATGAGGGGGTTATATGGGACTAGCGGTTCTCAGCTACTAATGTATAATTCCATCTCATTTGCATTGCCTGGGAGTTTAGGGGAAAAAATACCCAACAGAGATTCTGATTAATTATTAATAAATCGGATTTATTCTGAGGATAAAGTCCTGAGTGTTCCCTAGATTCTGAAAAAGACCTGTCCCCTCCCTCGTAGTCCTCCAGAATACAATTGTTTTCAAGAGTGAAAGTATGGATCAGGCTCAGTGACTCCTGCCTGTAATCTCAGCACTTTGGGAGGCTGAGGTGGGCGGATCGTTTGAGGCCAGGAGTTTGAGCCAGCATAGCCAACATGGCAAAACCCTGTCTCTACTAAAAATACAAAAATTAGCTGGTGTGGTGGCACATGACTGTAATCCCAGCTACTCGGGAGGCTGAGGCAGGAGAATTGCTTGAACCCAGGAGGCAGAGGTTGCAGTGAGCTGAGATTGCGTTGTGCCACTGCACTCCAGCCTGGGCAACAGAGCAAGACTTTGTCTAAAAAAAAAAGAAAGAGTGAAGGTGAGAAGAAGATAATGGACTGGCATAGGCCCAGGCATCTTTACTTTTTTTAAGTTCCCCCAGCAAATACTAACGTCCAGTCAGGACTGAGAATCACTGGGTTAAGTGATTGCTAAGAACTGATTCTAAGATTGTGTCATCTTAGGATGGAAAGCAGCCCCACAATGTCCCTGTTAAACACAGCCTGGCCCAGCATTGTGCCTGCTCAGTGGAATCCAAACCTAAACTTGCCTTTCTCAGAAGCAGTCCAGATCAAGCCCTTTCAGGTTATTCAGGGGGAGCTGCTGTGCCTGCTCACCTTTTTGGTATTCCCACAATGCTTTGCTGACTTTGCAGCACCCAGTAGTTTTTGATAGACTGAATTAGGTGTAACTCTGCCTATCCAGGATAATCAGCTGTTCCTAAAGGTCTTCACAGACGATAACATCTCTGCTTTGGGTATCTATGCCAGTGTTTAATAGCTTCTTGAAATTTTCTCCTTGAAGTGATCTGTGACTTACTAAGGTGGGGAAGAAAGGTGTCAGCAAGGGAGAAGGATGATCACCTTGATCGTAGCTGAAATGTGAGCTTCCGTGTCCAAACTGAGATAAAAAATGATCCTCACACCTTCTCAAGTAGTTGAAGACTATTGAGTTACCAGAACTGGGGAGGAGAAAAAGAGCACGTTGTTTACCTTATTTCTTGGGACCTAATCATGTTGACATTACATTGTAAATTCTGAGGATTTTCACACTTGGAAAATTCTTTTTTTTTTTTTTTTTTTTGACTTTACTTAGCAATATAGTTATTTGGGTAAGATTCAATAAGAATCTTGCTCTCTTTTTATCAGCACATAATTGGAAAAATCAATTGTGCAAGCAACATCACATTTGAGAATGATTCTCATTTAATCAGCTGTGAAAAGCCCACTATTAAAGAGCAGGTAGTTACTTGGAAGCCAATTCTCAAGACTGTTTATATGTGAATTCAGTGCCTACAAAGTCTCCCAAGATCCCTGGCTTGGTACTTGGTACTTGGCTTACAGAGCATCAGCTTCACAGAAGGTATGATCTCTTACCAGATCAGAGGCCTTAGAGAATTTGGAAGCCATCTAGAAGAGAAGAATTCACCCAGGTTTATGAGCATGGAAAATTCTTAAATTTAGAGTTAGAACCTACTAAATTGTAATCTATGAAATGTATTTGTTTACCCTACTCTTTTTTTTTTTCTCCTACTACCTTTCCTTTCCCAAAATACCTCGAAGACAAAAAAAAACAGTGTGTGTATGTGACTGTCAGATCAGTAAGAAAGAGACAGACATGAGTTGACCGAAAATGGAAAGGCATTAAGGAGGAAAAACTGAACAAGGATAAGAGGCATATGGGTTACCAGGAGCTACACTTAATTTCTGTCTTTTCTTTCTCTGTGAGTCTTATCTCTGCTATAAGCTTATTCTCAAGCTTGCTAAAATGCAGGCAGATCACAATATCCCACCTGCTCCGTGCTGACAAATGTGGGCTTGTGGCCCTCAATTCCCACAAGTTCCCCGCAGCCTTCCACATATAGCACATGCAGTGCCGTCTCCAGGGGTGAATTGGCAGCCTAGACACACTTGGTCTAATCCAGCATTGACCAATCACAGGACCTGACTTAATTCTAAATCACAGCTTAGGTTGGAGCCTGTTTTTTTCCTAGAGTGGAAAGCTACTGGCGGTAAAGTTCTTTACCTCTGTGTCTCAGAGGAGTGAGTGGTCTTTACCTGATGTCAGAAATCCCATGCAGACCTACAAAACCAGCTCAGCCCCTACTTCTCCAGCCACCTAGAGCTGGTTGTACTCATTGCCAGTAAAAAACAAACAAACAAAGAAAAGAAAATTCTGGGATTGGAGTCATTTTATATGTTCATTGCTGATCACTGTTCCCCCAAGATTTAGTAGTATTGGGCACATACTGTTTTGTTATTTCATAATTTATTCCTAACCTACTTCTTAAAATGAATTAAAGTAGGAAGAAATGTACCAGGAAAAGGTGCCATGAAGTTAAGTTGTCATCTTAACTTCAACTCTACTGGAAACTCAATTATTACTAAACTCAAAGGCCCATTTATGTGTTTATAAATAAAAATGTATCCTCTCACACATCTGGTTTCTTAAGGTAATAAGAATAGTCAGGGTTGTGCTGGTTCTTAGGATTATCATTAGTTTGCTTTTTAAATTTTTACTTCCCAAAAGCAATACAATTTTGCAAAATAATTAGAAATGATAAAATTTCTTAGCCAGTCCCGGTTTATTGAACACTTTTAACAACAATCCCAAAGGTAGCAAGGGTTTTCATTGCCTCCTTTCTTGCTTATTCATTCCTTTCTTCCTTCCTTGAGTCACTTATTTATTCAACAGATATCTAAAGAGTTCCCCATGCCCCTGACTTCATGTAGCTTACATTCTTATGAAGAAGTGAGGGAAGACAGAAAATCAAGAAGTAAACCATCATGTAGGTTAGATGGTGGTATGTGCTGTGGAGAAAAATCCAGCTAGAAAGAAAGTGGTAGAGGTGTTAGCTGAAATTTTTAAAAGAAAGTGATCAGAAAAAGCTTCCCCTGAGAAAGTGATACAGAATATAGACCGGAAGGTGGTGAAGGAGGAAGTTATGAGGCTATCTGGGAATAGAGCATCCTGGTCAGTGCAAAGGCCCTGAGGCAGACATGGGCTTGACATGTTCATAAAACAGCAAGGAGGCCTAGCACGGTGGCTCACATCTAATTTCCCAGCATTTCGGGAGGCCGATGAGGGCAGATTGCTTGAGGCCAGGAGTTCAAGACCAGCCTGACCAACATGGTGAAATCTCATCTCTACTAAAAACATAAAAATTACCTGGGCATGCTTGTGCATGCTTGTAATCCCATCTCCTTGGGAGGCTGAGGCACCAGAATCGCTTGAACCTGGGAAGCAGATGTTGCAATGAACTGTGATCGCACCACTGCGCTCCAGCCTGGCCAACAGAGCAAGACTCTGTCTGTCTCAAACAAACAAACACAACAACTACAACAAACAGCAAGGAAGTCCATGTGGCTGGAGCAGAGTGACAAGGTGGGAAGGCAAAGAAAATGACCCCAGCAAGGAAAGGAGCCATGGACAAGAGTTGGAGAGGGTGCTAAAGATCATACAGGGTCCCTTTTCAGTGGGATACTTGTAAGGTGATACGAAGATGGGGTTTCTTACTGCTTAGTTGAAACAGCGGCAGCCTGTGTTCTCTTTCTTCCTTGTTATACCTCCTGGATAGTCCCCCTGGCTTTCCTTTCCTCTCCAAATTAGCCTCTTCCCATTCCTTCCCTTGTACTTCCTTTCCCCCAAGGCTGGCTGCAGAGAGGGCTTCGGTTTCCCTTTCTCCTTGTTGCCCTGAAGATAAGCCTGCCATTCCTGTTCTAAGAAATGTGCTGCTAGTTGCTAAAGAATAAAAACTGTCAGGTAGCACCCAAACCAATAGTCATGAAAGAAATTGCAATGAACTTATGCAAAATGTATTCTTAGCTTATGCTGCAGACCAGACACAAAGTGGTGGTGTGTGTTGCTGTTGAGCTGAGTTTAGCCTGTGTGTTTTGTTGGGTCTGCACATTGTTTCATGAAAATTTGTATTGGTTTCCGACATTTAAAAATTGAAAGTTTTTTTTTTTAATTAAAATGTAGTTTCAAGTTCTCCTTCCAAATTGATGTTCTTTATGAAGTTCTAGATTAGGCAAAACTAATCTATGGTGATAGAAATCAGAACTGTAGTTGCCAACATACCCAGATTGACTGGGTAGGGGCACAAGGGAAAAATTCTAGATAACGAAAGATTCTACTTCTAGTAGTCTAAAAGGCACGGTAACTCATTAAACCATATACTGATTGGTATAGTTCACTATGTGTACATGAAATCTCAATATAGCCAGGTGCAGTGGCTCATGCTTGTAATCCTAGCACTTTGGGAGGCTGAGGTGGGTGGATTGCTTGAAGTCAGGAGTTCAAGACCAGCCTAGCCAACATGGTGAAGTCCTGTCTCTACTAAAATTACAAAAATTAGCCGGGTATGGTGACACACACCTGTAATCCCAGCTACTTGGGAGACTGAGGCAGGAGAATCTCTTGAATCTGGGAGACAGAGGTTGCAGTGAGCTGAGATTGCACCACTGCACTCCCACCTGGGCAGCAAAGCAATGCTCCATCTCAAAAAAAAAAAAAAAAAAAAAGAAATTTTTTAATTAATATTTTAACTGACGAATCATAATTTTATACATTAATGGGTACAATGTGATGTTTTGACATATGTATACAATGGAGACAATTAAATCAAGCTAACATATTCATCAACATGTTTACTTACCTGATTTTTATGGTAAGATATTTGAAATTTACTCTTAGTTATTTTAAAATATAGAGTTGATCCTTTATACCCAGAGGTTGCACAGATAGAGAGGGCCAACTAGGGACTTAAACATCTGCGGATTTTGATAGCCATGTGGGGCCCTGGCACCAATCTCCTGTGTATACAGAGGGCTGAATTTGTATTTGTTTCCAACATTTAAGGGCTGAAATCACAGTTCTGATTTCTGTCACCATAGATTAGCTTTGCCTATTCTAGAGCTTCATATAAAACATCAATTTAGAGAAGAACTTGAAAGGACGTTTTAATAAATTCTCAATTTTTAAATGTTGGAAATCAATACAGATTTTCATGAAAACAATGTGCAGACCCAACAAAACAATGTGCAAAGCCAGCAAAACACAGTCACCCTGCTGTGCAATAGCTCTCAAAACCTTTTCTTCTTGTCTAAAACTTTGTACCCTTTAATCAACAATTCTCCATTCCTTCCCTCCCACCCCTCACCTAGCGTCTGGTCAACAGAATTCTACTCTCTACCTCTGTGAGTTTTTTAGATTCCACATGTAAGTGAGATGATGTAATATTTGTCTTTCTGTACCTGGCTTTTCTTATGTAGCTTGATATCCTCCAGGTTCATCCATATTACCACAAATGACCTGATTTCTTTCTTTTTTTAAGGCTGAATCGTATTTCACTGTGTTTATATACCACATTTTCTTTATTCATTCATCCATTGTTGGACACTTAAACTGATTCCATGTCTTGGCTATTGTGAATAAAGCTGTAATGAACATGGGAATGGAGATATCCCTTTGACATGTTGATTTCCACCCCTTTGGGTATATACCCAGAAGTGGGATTGTTGGATCATATGGTAGTTTTATTTTCAGTTTTCTGAGGAACTGTCATCCCACTTTCCATAATGGCTGTACTAATATACACTCCCACCAACAATGTATAAGAGTTCCCTTTTCTCTGCATGCTCACCAACACTTGTTATCATCTATCTTTTTGATAAAGGCCAGTTAGATGAGATTATATATCATTGTGGTTTTAAACTGCATTTCCCTATAGACCAGTAATGCTGAACGTTTTTTCATGTACCTCTTGGCCATTTCTGTGTCTTCTTTTAAGAAATGCCTATTCTGGTCCTTTCTCCATTTTTTAATTGTATTATTCGTTTTCTTGTTATTAGGTTGTTTTATTTCCTTCTATATTTTAGATATTAAGCCATTGTCAGATGTGTGGTTTACAATTATTTACTCCCATTCTGCGAGTTGTCTCCTCATTTTGTGATTTCCTTTGCTGTGCAGAAGCTTACTTTGATGCCGTCCCGTTTGTCTGTTTTTGCTTTTGTTGCCTGTGCCTTTGGAGTCATATCCAGAAAATCATTGCCTAGACCAGCATCATGGAGCTTTCTCCCATTTTCTTTTAGTAGTTTTACAGTTTTAGGTCTTAACATTTAAGTCTTTAATCCATTTTGAGTTGGTTTTTGCATATAGTATGAGAAAAGGGTCCTATTTTATGCTTCTGCATGTGAATAGCCAGTTTTCCCAACACCACTTATTGAAGAGACTGTCTAAAGAAAAGTTTTAAATGGAAGCCTACCCAATGTTCAGCAAGACCTGGATAGCAACTGACCGCTTTGGGCTTGGCACATGCTTTTTAGATTGGCTCAGACACCTTGTCCGCCTGTGTCATTTTCATTAACTACCTGTAGGTGGCATTGGTTTGTGATTCCTTCAGTAGACGCTTAGCAGTTTGGGTTTCAACTATCAGTGGAAAGCAAATGTGAAGGGGCCTGATATGTCTAATTGGTAGTGAAGAAAATAGTACCTGCCTCCTAGGGTTGTAGGTGAAGCATGTAACAACATCGTAAGCCTGACAGCTTGAATTGGCCTAGAAACTGGCCTATTCCCCTTTTACTTAATGGTGTTCTCAAATCTCAGAGTTCTTAGGGGTCTCTGGACCTAACTTTCACTTTCGTCTCAAATGCCAAGGGTCTCCTGTATTTGCAGACTTCTTCCTGAGATTATACCTATTATTCCTATTATCAACACTTAACACTTATTTTCATAATGTATGTTGCTAAAATAATAGTGTCTACTATGGAAATCATAGGAAATATAGATAAGCAAAAAGAAAATAAAATTACTCATAATTCTACCATCAAACATAACCTCTGCTTACCACGTTATGGTAAATACTTCCAAAACTTTCTCCATACATCCATATATTTTATATTAAAATGTGTTTGAAGGCCGAGTGCGGTGGCTCATGCTTGTAATCCCAGCACTTTGGGAGGCCGAGGCAGGTGGATCACGAGGTCAGGAGTTCAAGACCAGACTGGCCAACATGGTGAAACCCTGTCTCTACTAAAAAATACAAAAATTAGCTGGGTATGGTGGCTTGTGCCTGTAATCCCAGCTATTTGGGAGGCTGAGGTAGGAGAATTGCTTGAACCAGGACCCAGGAGGTGGAGGTTGCAGTGAGCTGAGATCACGCCACTGCACTCCAGCCTGGGCTACAGAGCAAGACCCTATCTCAAAAATAAATAAATAAATAAATAAAATGTATTTGATAGACTTTAGCATACAACTACCCAGTTTGCAAAATGGACAATAATAACCAGTTAAATGTTAAAGATGACAAGCCAAGCATAAGTAATTGCTTACTCCCTATCCTAGAATTCCATTTAAATGACTGTAAAATATACAAAAGGGGAAGAACTCTGAAGATACTGGGATACGAAAATGCTTGGAAGCAAATTACTAAATAAACAGAATCAAGAATTTGTACAAAAAGGACTACCCTTGGAATGCAAGTGATCCCCTAGAAAGAACCCCCTGGGTGGAGTTAGCAGGATGGAGAGCATGCATGAGCAACAAGATTAATGGAAAGTCTTCATGGACTCGTTATAGTGAAATAGGGCTCCTCTAGAGTATTGGCACCATAAAGTAAATCTGTTCCCTTTCTGGCATCTAGAAAGAGGATGGGCCCTGGCTAGAAGGCTAGCTCTTGCCTCCTCACCCCAATGTGTAACTAGCCATCAACAAAGCCCACTCTGGTACACAAAGCTTGTTAATGTTCATTTTGTTCAGGGAAGAGTCCTATCCTAGAAATACTTATATGCATGACAGTGGAAGAAAGTGGCACAAAACAACCAGAAAAACGAATGAAATCCTCAATTTATTAAGAAATTATATAACCAAGAATAACTTGACATATGAAGGAGCATGAGAAAGAAACATCAAGATAAACAATTACTATTGCTAGAGGAGAGATTATTCAGGCAAAAGAAAATCGCTTCTTTTAAAAATCTGAGCACTCTTAGCATGATTAAAGAGTTGTTTCTGTACAACAAAAGCAGGATGTTATTCAGAAAGAGCAGTCAGAAAATAAAAAAGATGTCGAAAATTTTTTTAATAACTAAAAACTAATGTATTAGAAGGCTAATAATGGAACTTCTTTCTGGTCCAAGTACAGTGGTATTTACAACTAATTGATCATAATCAGTTACTGATTTCTTTGTTCCTTCTCCATTCCCACTATTTCACTTGAATAGCCTTAAAAAATAATAATGATGATAACAATTTTAAAATCTCCTGCAATGCACAACCAAATTTTGAAGAAAGAACATGCTAGAAAAGAGGAGAGACAGAAGCAATCCAGTAAGTCTGTTGGATCTCTAGAAATAGAAAACAAAGAAAATAAAAGGGAAGAAATTGACAATGAAATGCTAAGGGAAAAAAATTCCTGTAGTTGAGGAAAAGTGTGAAGTTAAAAGGTCCATCAAATGAATGAAAAAACATGCAGAGATACAATTGTTGCAAAATTTCAAAGTCAAGAATACAGAGAGATTCTTAAAACTTTCTGAAAGGAAAAATAATCTAAAATGCAATAAAAAAAAGATTGCTAATTCTTAAATCTTAAAAAAAAAAAGATTGACATAAGGATTCTCATGAGGAAACTGGATTTTAATAGAGCAAAGCTTTTAAATTTGTAAGGAAAGATGATTTTAAACTTAGAATCCTATCGTCAGTAACTTCTCAAGTGTGAGAGTGAAATGAAGACATTTTCAGACATTCAAAGGCTCAGGTTGTTTACCTATGAGTTCCTTTTCTAAAGCAGTTGCCTGAGGATGTGCTCCAGCAAAATGAAGGTATAAAGCAAAGAGGAGGAAGATATGGAATTAGAAAGAGTGGAACTAATACACAATTGCAATGAAATAAATTGTAGGTTGATGTTCACCAGGCTTAGAAAAAATTAATACAAATTAGGGCAGGTAGTGAGCGCAAGATTAATAATTTTAAGACATATTAAGTAAATTTCCTCTTATAGATAGAGCTAGCAATGAACAGCATTCACATAGTTACAGAAATAATGGGAATTCCCCCTGGTCCAAGTGCAGTGGTATTTTCAACTAATTGATCACAACCAGTTACTGATTTATTTGTTCCTTCTCCATTCCCACTGCTTCACTTGACTAGCCTAAAAAATGATGATAGTCATGATGATGATGATGGTGATGATGATGATGGTGATGATGATGATGGGACTTCTAACAACATAGAGGACCAAGCTGACCCATTCAGACCTCCCTCCAGGACAGACATGCAAAGATGAAGAATAAAACACAACAAATGTTCAAATAACCTTGAAATAAAGACTGTCAGAAGAATGCAGAGAAAAATGTTTAAAAAGAACAATAATAAAGCCAGGCAGTGGCTCACGCCTATAATTCCAATACTTTGGGAGACCAAAGCATGCAGATCACGAGGGAATAGCTCGAGTGCAGGAGGTTGAGGCTGTGGGGAGCCATGATCATGCCACTGCACTCCAGCCTGGGTGACAGAGTGAGACCTGTCTCAGGAAAGAAAAGAAAAAAAGAGAAGTGAAGAGAAGAGAGAAAAGAAAAGAAAAACGTTGCTTCAGGAAATAGAGTTGAAGAGAATGGGATAGAAAACTAATGTTTTTCATTATTAGTTCTTTCATAATACTTACAATTCTATCACGTGTATATTATTTTGGCTAAAAGTTACTATTTTAGAAAAGGAGATGATTGGTCAGCCAGTGGATTCTCCTTTCATTTTTGCTTAGACTAAAGAAATTTTTTCTATTAAAGTATCTGTCATTCAGACCTAAGCACCACTTTGAATTACTGAGCTTTTTACCTCAAAGAAAATTCTAAAGGTATATCTTGTGAGCATTAAGAATCTTTCAGGTGTTTCTGGCTGGAAGATACATCTTGCAATTTATTAACTTATGGAGTCACAGTAAATTAGTGCTGGAAGGGATTCAACTTATTTAGTGGTATGGAATAATTTCTCCATGGCAGAGTGATTTTGAGCAGTAGTTCTGTATGGGACAGAGGAGAACTGGGATATGGTCAAACAGCAAGAGCCCATGGCTGCAAATTGGAACCTGCAGGCTGCCTTTCATGGACTTTCAATATCTGATCCTACTCAACCTCTCCCGTTTTACTTCCTGTGACCACCCAAAGCACGATTTCCACCAGTACCTTTGGTATTCCATGAACATGTCCTATTAACATTTACCTTTTCACATCTCTGTGCAAAATCATTTGCCTGCCTTTCGGCCTTCTATCCATTATTTGAGAGCCACTTCAAATTCAGTATCCTCTCTAAAGCCTTCCTTGACCTCCAGCCTTGCTTTCAATTTTGTTAAGACCACTGTGCTTTATAAATTACAAATTATAAGGAATGAGAATGCAGGCCTATAATTAACTTAGATAAAATTAGATAAACATTTTGACATAATTAATCTGATATACAATTAATAAGGCAACATATGATATAAACGTGTTTTCTGAAATGAGACCTAAATTCCAACGCAGCTGTTGTCACTCCATCAGTGTCAGATATGTCATCTGGAAGCTGTCATTCTTTAACTGCAGTATCAGTAAGTGTTAACTACTATAAATATTTTAACTATCATTGTGCTTCACAATAAGAAACTTACATCAGTGGCTACCATTCATATGATTTTAAGTCATTTGTTGTTTCTGTGTGCTCACTTTGTAAGTTGGCCAATACTCATCATCAGTATCAGCATTGTTTAAATATGTTTTTTATTATCATGACACATAAACTCACAGATCAAAAAACAAAACCCAATTTATAATAGCAAAAACATTGGAAGTAGCATAAGTATCTAATAACACTGCAGCCTTGACCTCCTGGGATTAAGCAATCTTCCCGAGTCAGCTTCCTGAGAAGGCTGGACCACAGGTGTTCACCACCACGCCCGGCTAATTTTTGTTTCTGTTTTTTTTGTTGTTGTTGTTGTTTTGTTTTTTGGTGGTGGTTGTTAGAGCTGGGGTTCTCACTGTGTTGGTCAGGCTGGGCTCCAGCAATCTGCCCACTTCAGTCTCGCGAAGCACTGGGATTGCAGGCATGAGCCACCATGCTCAGCCTAGAAACATTTTTAAAATGTATTTCTCATAGACCTATAGTAAATTATTATTTTTAGCTCCGTGTTATAGCTGAAGAATCTGAAGAGAACATGATTACCCAGGCCAGGACACGTACGGAAGCAGTATTGCTCTGGAACAGCAGGCAGAAGCCAGGATCTGTGGTCACCCTACTTAGATCAAGTAACTTGCCAGATGTCTCACCGTAGTGGCAGAAGCAGGACTTGAATTGAGGTCTATGTGATTCCACAGCCTGTACTCCCAGCTGCCATTTACAGATAAGGAACCTGGGGTACAGAAAGCTTGTATATCTTGCAAAAAAACACACAGCTATAAAGTGCCAGTTCTGGCTGAGGGTGTTGGGTTATCCCTGTAATCCCAACACTTTGGGATGCCAACACTTTGGGTTGATCATCTGAGGTCAGGAGTTTGACACCAGTCTAGCCAACATGGTGAAACCCCATCGCTACTAAAAATACAAACATTAGCCAGATGTGGTGATGTGCGCCTGTAGTTCCAGCTACTTGGGAGGCTGAGGCAGGAGACTTGCTTTGAATCCTGTAATTACCATTGAAAGTAATGGCAAAAACTGCAATCACTTATGCACGAACTTAACATAAAAGAAGAGGGAAAGAATGGGCACAGCACTAGGCTAAATGCTCTGGCAACCTTGATCTGGCCCCTGCCACTCACACTTAAGATCATTCAGCCAACAAATGTCTGAGAGGTAGCTCCATGCCATGCCGTGCACTTGATGCTCAGAAATAGCAGTCCTGCCCTTACCAAGCTTACAGTCTACATTCAAAACCAGCTTGCATAGATCTTAGGGCCTTTTGCTTTTTTTTTTTTTTAACATATTGAGCCACTATAATTAACCAATGATAGTTAATAAGGAAAAACAGATAATATATTCTGGTTATGCTAACAGTCCCAAAAGTATTAAGAATAGAAAACAGCTTTTTCAAATTCCTTAGAGGAAAGACTGATAAAGCCATGACAATATGTTTTTTCTGGGTTCCAATTCATGAGACCTTTGCTATTTGTTGTGTACATTATAGAAAAGTTTACATCCTGTTGCTCAGGGCAGTGTTGAAAAAATTCATAATAAAATGTATTTTTGTTGTTTCTGTTGAGGCCTATAGAGAAATCATGTGAATTATATGGTAAGCTTGGGCATGTGCTTACATATTTGGGATTAAAAGGTTAATATATGCATTATTAAAGTTATAAATGTGTAAATTATTTTGAGTAGGCAGATGGATGCCATTACTCACTGTCTTCTGATACTTCCAGTTCACAGAGAAAAATACTATTTCAAAACTTAAAGAAAAGCATTACTTTTCTGATGATAACTTAGTTTCAGACAACTGAATCCATTCTAGCTACTTTAAGCACCAAGAGATTTAATTGGCATTTTGAAACTTGCCAAATGCTGTTCCCAGAATGTTGTCACTGGATACATTTAAAGATAAGGAAACATAGAAGCAGAGAATTGTATAGTTAGGAGGAGAGGAAAATGGGGAGAAATTAGTCAAAGGAAACCAAGTTAAAATTATGCAAGATGAAGAAGTTCTTGAGATCTACTATACAGGATGGTACCTGCAGTTAACCACTTGCTACTTAAAAATGCACTAACAGGCTGAGCACAGTGGTTCATTCCTGTAATCCCAGTATTTTGGGAGACCAAGGCAGGTGGATCACTTGAGGTCAAGAGTTCGAGACCAGCCTGCCCAACATGGTGAAACCATATCTCTAGTAAAAAAATATTATAAAAAATTAGCATAGTGGCTTGCACCTGTAGTCCTAGCTACTCAGGAGACTGAGGCAGGAGAATCACTTGAACCTGGGAGGTGGAGGTTGTGTGAGCAAGATGGCACCACTGCACTGCAGCCTGGGCCAGAGCGAGTCTCTGTCTCAAAAAAACAAGTACTGACAGGGTAGATCTTGTGTTCTCATCACAAAATAATAATAAATAAAGAGCAAAACAAACTTTTGGAGGTGATGGATATATTTATGGCATAGACTCCTCCAGACTCATCAAGTTGTATACACTAAGTATATACAGCTTTTTATAGGTCAGTCATATCTCAATAAAGTCATTTAAAAGTTAATAAAGATGAAGGAACTAAAACTCAGAGAGGCAAGTTATTTTTCCATGTTCATTCAACAAGAATTTTTTATTTTATTTTTTTTATTTTTATTTTTTGAGACGGAATTTCACTCTTTTTACTCAGGCTGGAGTGCAATGGCGCTATCTCAGCTCACTGCAACCTCCACCTCCTGGGTTCGAGCAATTCTCCTGCCTTAGCCTCCCGAGTAGCTGGGACTACAGGCCTGCGCCACCATGCCCAGCTAATTTTTGTATTTTTTAGTAGAGACGGGGTTTCACCTTGTTGACTAGGATGGTCTCGATCTCTTGACCTCGTGATCCACCCGCCTCGGCCTCCCAAAGTGCTGGAATTATAGTCGTGAGCCACTGCGCCCGGCCAACAAGTATTTTTTAGCCCTAAGTACCAATCACTGTACAGAAATTAGTAATATTGCATTTCTCCTTTCATGAGGCTCACAATCTATTTTCCCAATAGATTGTACATCAGTCTCACTCACTCCATGAGCTTTAAAAAAATACAGATTCTATAATTACTAAATTAGAATCTCTAGAGGAGGCTGGGCATGGTGGCTCATGCCTATAATCCCAGCACTTTGGGAGGCCAAGGCAAGCAAATCACCTGAGGTCAAGAGTTCGATACTAGACTGGCCAACATGGTGAAACCCTGTCTCTGCTAAAAATACAAAAATTAGCTGGCCGTGGTGGCATGCACCTGTAATCCCAGGTACCTGGGAAGCTGAGGCGGGAGAATCACTTGAACCCAGGAGGAGGAGGTTACAGTGAGCCGAGATTGTGCCACTGCACTCCAGCCTGGGCAACAGAGCAAGCAAGACTCCGTCTCAAAAAAAAAAAAGAATCTCTAGAGGGCCTAGAAATTATGGTTTTAATCTCCCAAAGTGATTGTGACATGTGACATGCCAGCAAGGCATAGAAATCCCTGGTCTAGTTGACCCTGTCATAACAATGTAGAACAGCTCAGACACTTGAGGTGCAGAACCAGAGCTCCACCCTGGTCATGACCTCCAATTCAGAGCATGTGCCACAAAACCATAGTGAATCTTCATTATTGGCATGCAGCTGATTTTCGCTTTTAGTCTGAAGTTTAAAATGTTATTTTGTTATATTTTTTATTTATAAATATTTATCACGGCAATATTTTGTAAGTATCAGAGATGCCATTTAAATTACAGATTACTTTGAGAAGGAGGCAGGGTTTGTGTTTTATGAATATTTTTGGATAAGTCTTTTACCCCCAAGTGAGTGTAGATGAATCAATTTTCTCATCTACAAAGTGAGGAAGTTATAATAAATTCAGATTTTAAAATCTATGATGAGGCCAGGCGCGGTGGCTCACACTTGTAATTCCAGCACTTTGGGAAGCCAAGGCGGGCGGATCACCTGACGGTCAGGAGTTCAAGAACAGCCTGGCCAACATGGTGAAACCTTGTCTCTACCAAAAATAGTACAAAAATTAGTTGGGTGTGGTGGTGCACGCCTATAATCCCTGCTACTTGGGAGACTGAAGCAGGAGAATTGCTTGAACCCAGGAGGCAGAAGCTGCAGTGACCTGAGATCATGCCACTGCACTCCAGTCTGGGCAACAGCGCAAGACTCCATCTCAAAAAAAGAAAAAAAAATCTATGATGAAAGATGTTCTAAGTTACCTTAAAATCTCCCCCTTCATAGCTGTAGGAAATAGACCTTGAACTTCTAGGTCAATTTGCTTTTCTGTATTAGTATTTTGTGTTTGAGGACCAGCCAAAAGATGTGTCCATTTAAGTGATCTTAGAAGTGACTTTTCTCATATAAGGGTTTGTGTACTTTTACAATTTGGTGATTTATAATTTCAATCAGCACACTGGAAGCACATTATTTGTCATATAAGAGTCTGGTCATTTGATCTCCTAGTTGGTTCCTTGGTTACTTTGCCTCTCTGCCTCTGATAAGATGGTTATTGATAGCCTTCAAGGCTTTAATTAATTAATCATTGTTGATACACATAAAAAGTCCCCAAAAAGGACAGCCTTTCATTACAACATCTTCTTCTTTCCTTTTCCAGTTGAAACATCCTTGAATTACCAAACAGATATCTCAAAAAAGACATAGATTTTAGCCAGGGTGCCAGTGTCTCAAAAATATTTGAGAATTGCCTCTTCTCTGTGTCTCTTCCTAACCTACAGAGAGTTAAGGTTGCTAGATTTAGCAAAGTAAATTACAAGATATCCAGTTAAAGTTGAGACAAACAAATAATAATTTTAATATAATTACATCCCATGCAATATTTGAGACATATTAAAAGATTATTTCTTGATTATCTAACATGCAAATTTAACTGAGCCTCCTATATTTTCTTTGGCAACCCTGCAGATAGTATATATCTTAGTGCTTTAAAAAAAATCCATCTAATGTTTTGAGACCTAAATTTGTTTGAGATTTGCTCCTAATTTAAACCCACAATGAAATGGTTGTGACAGTTAAGACCGCATTTGCCGGAAGTATAGGGGATGTTGCACTGTCCACCTACACACAACTCTCTTTTGTTGTGAGAATATAAGCATAGAAACAAGGCTTTGCTTGAGAAACCTAAGCTAAATAGTACTCTTTTGTAATTTGTATTAAATATTTTACAGACACACATAAGTAAAGATTGTGCTATTGCACAAAATGTGTTTACACCCTATTTAGTTTTTTTCATTTTGTTTATTTGGCCAGTTGGCTACATGGATGAGTGGGTGAAGGTGTTTGTTTTGCCATCTCCGGAGTCAGTGGTTTTGAACCTTATCTGCACAATAGAATCACCTGAGAGCTTCTTAAGCTCTCAATCCCTGGCAGATCAATTAAATCAATTAAATCTGCTTGGCAGATCAATTAAATCAGAATCCCTGGAAATAGAGTCAGGCATCAGTATTTAAAGCTGCCCAGGTGACTCCAATGTGCAGCCAGGGCTGAGAACCAATGCCCTAAATGAAAATGGCAAATTTGAAAAAGTACTTTGAACTACTAAATTATGTCCTTATATTTTAATCCTCTTCAAAACTGATTTTATGTACTTTTGAGTAAGCATATTATGGCAATTACATTTATTTCTTTGTATTATATATCTTATATATTATGTATAATATAAAGTTTACTTTAAAAATTATCTCATGTGACTTTAATCATGTCACTGATTCAGTATTAATTTCTTCAACATCTATAATTGGATTTCATTTTCAAATATTTCTTTGTGATTTTTCTTATGTATTTTTCCTCTCTCTCTCTCTCTCTCTCTCTCACTCACTCATTCTAAGCCAGTGGTTCTCAAATTGAACTGCTCACTAGAATCTTCTAGGGATGCTCTAAAAAAAATGCCCCAGCCTGCTCCCTACAGGCTGTGCTCTAATTGGTCAGCCGTAAAAGTACCTGAGGAGGTTCTGGGTTTAGCCAGAGTTGAAAGCCAATGTTTTCAGTACATCAAGTACCTACCTAGCTGACAAACTGCATGTCCTGAGAAAATTTTAATACATAAATATAATTTCTCTGCTTAATGAAATAGAAGGAATTTTGATGTTCTGGGAGAAGGAGAAATAAGGGAGCAGTAAGTAACCACCCTCCTGTCTTTATACTTTGAAATTCATGGGTGTCACAAGGAATTCCTTATGTTGGGGATAGCCAGAGGACTCTTAAGAATAAAGATAAAGATGCCTAGTATTTTAAGTGTTTTCTCTGCTATGCTTTGGTGTAAACCATTCTGTTGCCCTGAAATCTCCAGATAAGTTTGCCACATACATGGGCAAGGCTCCCACGCTCATAACCACAAGTAGTGACTACCCATTGTTCAGGCCTCACCCAAAGAAATCCTAACTAGGTAGGTTCAGGGTAAGGCCCTGAACCGAGTACTTCAAGCCCTCCCCAGACCATTGTGATCATTGGCCAGATTTGGTCTCCACTTCTTTGTAGGTGATAAAACATCCCTAGACATAATCATCATAATTCACCTGATTGGCAGCTGAGCAAACTCCTGTGGGGTAACAGGAAAATCAATGGTAAAACTGAGCTTCTGCAACAGGAGGAAAACCGGAGTCTGATTCTTATTAGACTTTCCTCAGCTCTACTTGTTTCTTTTCTCTTTGAGTGGCCATATGAAGGAAGAAATTACCTTTCTAAACTAGGACAAAAGAAGACTAAGAAGATAATGTCTACAAAAAAAAAAAAAGTAAAAGTTTAAAGCAAACAATCTATAAGATGAAAGATTAGAGAGGAAGTATGGCATACATTATCAATAATCATAATATACCCATTCAAATATTTCATTCACCTACCAGTTACTGCGCACCTGCTAAGATACAAGTACTGAGATAGGTTCTGGGAATTTAGAGTATGATATTGTCTCAAGGAATTTATAGTCTAGAAGAGGAGATCAATGATTCTATTAGAATAGAAGAATCAAGGGGTCCAGTTTCTGCTTTCTGCACATGGCTAGCCAGTTTTCCCAACACCATTTATTAAAAAGGGAATCCTTTCCCCACTGCTTGTTTTTGTCAGGTTTGTCAAATATCAGATGGTTGTAGATGTGTGGTGTTGCCTCCGAGGCTGTTCTGTTCCATTGGTTTATATCTCTGTTTTGATACCAGTACCATGATGTTTTGATTACTGTAGCCTTGTAGTGTAGTTTGAAGTAGGTAGCGTGATGCCTCCAGCTTTGTTCTTTTTGCTTAAAATTGTCTTGGCTATGCGGGCTCTCTTTTGGTTCCATGTGAAGTTTAAGGTGGTTTTTTCCAGTTCTGTGAAGAGGGTCATAGGTAGCTTGATGGTGATAGCGTTGAATCTATAAATTACTTTGGGCAGTATGGCCATTTTCACAATATGAGTATGGAGTGTTTTTCCATCTGTTTGTGTCCTCTCTTATTTCCTTGAGCAGTGGTTTGTAGTTCTCCTTGAAGAGGTCCTTTACATCCTTCTTCCTAACCATGAGCATAGAGTGTTTTTCCATTGTGCCCTCTCTTATTTCCTTGAGCAGTGGTTTGTAATTCTCCTTGAAGAAGTCCTTTACATCCTTTGTTAGTTGTATTCCTAGGTGTTTTATTCTCTTTGTAGCAATTGTGAATGGCAGTTGGTTCTTCATTTGGCTCTCTTTAAGTCTGTTATTGGTGTATAGGAATGCTTGTGATTTCTGCACATTCATTTTGTATCCTGAGACTTTGCTGAAGTTGTTTATCAGTTTCAGGAGATTTTGGGCTGAGACAATGGAGTCTTCTAAACATACAATCATGTCATCTGCAAATAGAGACCATTTGACTTCCTCCTTTCCTAATTGAATACTGTTTATTTCTTTTTCTTGCCTGATATCTCTGGCTAGAACTTCCAATACTATATTGAACAGGAGTGGTGAGAGAGGGCATCCTTGTCTAGTGCCAGATTTCAAAGGGAATGCTTCCAGTTTTTGCCCATTCAGTATGATATTGGCTGGAGTTTGTTGTAAATAGCTTTTATCATTTTGAGATACGTTCCATCAATACCTAGCTTATTGAGAGTTTTTAGCATAAAGGGCTGTTGAATTTTGTCGAGGCCATCTCTGACACCTTACACTAAAATTAACTCCAGATGGACTAAAGACTTAAACATAAGACCTAACACCATAAAAACCCTAGAAGAAAACCTAGGCAAAACCATTCAGGAGATAGGCATAGGCAAGGACTTCATGACTAAAACGCCAAAAGCATTGGCAACAAAAGCCACAATAGGCAAATGGGATCTAATTAAACTCCAGAGCTTCTGTATAGCAAAAGAAACAATCATTAGAGTGAACTGGCAATGAACAGAATGGGAAAAAATGTTTGCAATCTACCCATCTGACAAAGGCTAATATTCAGAATCTACAAAGAACTAAAACAGATTAAAAGAAAAAAACAAACAAGCCCATTCAAAAGTGGGCAAAGGACATGAACAGACACTTTTCAAAAGAAGACATATATGAGGCCAACAAACGTATGAAAAAATGCTCATCATCACTGGTCATTAGAGAAATGCAAATCAAAACTACATTGAGATACCATCTCACGCCAGTTAGAATGGCAATCATTAAAAAATCTGGAGACAACAGTTGCTGGAGAGGATGTGGAGAAATAGGAACACTTTTACACTGTTGGTGGGAGTGTAAATTAGTTCAACCATTGTGGAAAACAGTGTGGCAATTCCTCAAGGACCTAGAAATAGAAATTCCATTTGACCCAGCAATCCCATTACAGGGTATATATTGAAATGAGTATAAATTGTTCTATTATAAAGACACATGCACATGCATGTTCAATGTGGCACTGTTTACAAAAGCAAAGACCTGAAACCAACCCAAATGTCCATCAATGATAGACTGGACACGGAAAATGTGGCACATATACACCATGGAATACTATACAGCTATAAAAAACGATGAGTTTGTGTCCTTTGTAGGGACATGGATGAATCTGGAAACCATCACTGTCAGCAAACTGACACAAGAACAGAAAATCAAACACCACATGTTCTCACTCATAGGCGGGTGTTGAACAATGAGAACACATGGACACAGGGAGGGGAGCATCACACACTGGGGTCTGTTGTGGGGGAATAGGGGAGGGACAGCAGTGGGTAGGGAGGTTGGGGAGGGATAACATGGGGAGAAATGCCAGATATAGATGACAAAGGAATGGAGGCAGCCACCAAACCACATTGCTATGCATGTACCTATACAACAATCCTGCATGTCCTGCACATGTACCCCAGAACCTAAAGTACAATATAAAAGATTAGAAGAATTAAAGAATATATAAAATAACATAGGCCCATTTCATATAAGATTATAAGTGAGGGGAGACTTCACAGAGAAGCAGAAAACAGAACAAGTGTTTATAAGATAGAATGATTAGGGTGTGGGAAAAATGGAAGGAGTGAAGGGAAAGAAACAACATCTCTTAGGCACAGAGGCTTAAAGCAGCATGGTATGTTGCCTGGATTATGAATGGTTTTATAATGCCGTTATGTAATGCTCTGGAGGAGTTAGGACAAGTGGAAGCCAGTGATAGGGTTTGTGATGTGTCAAATTCCACTCATTAAATCAGCCCAGTCATTCTTGTATTTTGATGAGTTCCTACAGTGGCTCTAAAGAGCTAGATGAGGGGTGGCCAACCCACCTTGCTAGTCTGAAATAAAAAACATATAACCTTTATTTCTCAGGTTCTGCTGCAAAATTCTCTTTCTCCAGATTTACCATTTCTTAGTTCATTTGAGCTGCTATAACAAAATACCACACACAGAAATTTACAAATGGAGGAATTTATTTCTCACAGTTCTGGAGGCTGGGAAGTCCAAGAACAAGGCACTAGCTGGTGAGGGTAGGTGCCTCTGCTTCCAAGATGGTGTCTTATTGCATTATCCTCTGGAGAGGAGGAACCCTGTGCCCTCACATGGCAGAAGAGACAGAAGGGGTGAAAGGGGGTGAACTCCCTCTGCCTAGTCTTTTTGTAACTTAATACTGTAAGGCCAGTTGCCTCGCCAGGAGCATGGACGGACACCCCACCCCCCTCGCCGGGAGCTCGGACACTCCCCACTCCCTTGCCTGGAGCTCGGACACACCCGCTTCCCTTGCAGAGAGCTCAGACACACCCCCCTCCCTCACGGGGAGCTCAGACACACCCCCTCCCTCGCCAGGAGCTAAGACACACACCCCCTCACTGGGAGCCCGGAAAAAAGCCCCGCCAGGACCAACCCGATACCATTTTGTCCCATCAGGGCCCCACTCCCTGCCTACCATTTTGTCCCATCCAGGCCCCACTCCCCACCATTTTGTACCATCCGGGCCCCACTCCCCACCATTTTGTCCCATCCAGGCCCCACTCACCTTGAGCACAACCAATCAAACTCCTTCACTCCCTATAAAACCCCACCTCTGAGAGGAGTCTGAGCGACTTCTCTGGCCCCTCCTGTCGGACCACAGAACCTCGTCTGGGAGCCTGAATAAATTCCTTCACATCACATCTTCTTGTGCTGGCCTCAGTTTCTTTCCTTTTAAACTCAGCGAGAACAGACCTTACAAATACTATTCGTGAGGGCTGTGGCGCTCACATGATCAATCACTTCCTAAGGACCACAGCTTGTAATACTCTTGTATTGCGGATTAAGTTTCAACTTGAATTTTGAAAGGGATAAAAACAGTCAAACCATAGCATTTTAATATCACCCTTGATGGTACTTGGTTGCATTTGCTGCTAGCATTTCTTTTTATTATAGGCTCTTGAATTTTCAACCTCTTTGGACAAAAGTATTTATTTTGCATCATATTTTGTAGTAGATCATACACAACCCTGATTTCAATTTGTTTTGTTTTGTTTTGGTTTTTTTGAGATGCAGTTTCACTCTTGTTGCCCAGGTTGAAGTAGAATGGTGCAGTCTCTGCTCACTGCAACCTCTGCCTCCTGGATTTCAGTGACTCTCCTGTCTCAGCCTCCTAAGTAGCTGGGATTACAGGTGTGTACTCCACACCCAGCTAATTTTTTTTTTTTTTTTTTGTAAAGGCAGGTTTTCTCCATGTTGGCCAGGCTGGTCTTGAACGCCTGACCTCAGGTTATCCACCCACCTCAGCCTCCCAAAGTGCTGGAATTACAGGTGTGTGCCACTGCAGCCCAGCCTTGATTTCAATTTGAATGTGATTTCATTTTGATGAAAACTTGATTTTTCACCCTGAAGGAGTTGTATTGATCAACATTAGTAGCCCCTCGCAATTCCATGGTCACCACACAAGCACTTAACCATGAATTCCTATTAACCTTTGCCTGCTCGGCCATTAACGTCTTTTAGTTGGGAACACTGGCTTTAGTTGTTGTTATACATTTAATGTTTCATTATGAGGTATATAGTTCAAATGTACACACAGGTACAAACAATCATGTAACAAACACCAGTTTACTTACTAAGCAGCGTAATCAAATCTTCACTTTTTGCTGTCTTTGTGCCAGTTCTTTTTAACAAACTAAAACATTGCAGATGCAGTTAGTAGAAGCCCTCTACTATCCCTTCTCAGTCCTATTTCTTCTCTCCAGAGGTAACACCATCCTGATCTTGGTGTTTATTGTTGTCATGAATGGTTTTATACTTTTACTACAAATATATGTAATAACATATACTATTGTTTTATGTTTTTAAACTTTAAATAATTGAATCCTCTCAGTATTCATCTGTTCTTACATTTTTGCTGAAAATTGTCTCTGAGATTTATTGAAGATGATACATATAGATTTAGTGCATTTCTTTTTATTAGAATTAAATTTATGAATATAGCAAAATATATTTTTTACTGCATATGAGTAGACATTTAGATTTTTTCCAACTTTTCACTCTTATAAGGCTGTGGCAAACATTCTTATACACATCTCCATATGCACAAATAGGTTGTATTTTTATTCTTTAATCATTTCTTTTACTCATGTAAGTATTATCACTATGGAGCAATGAAAAAAACTAACGTCATTCTAATCAAACACATGACAACGTAATCAACTTCAAAACAGTGTTAGAATAGTGTGCTGATGTTTTTAACTTACTGCCTTCACAAAGGTCACCAGCAGCTTCCCTCATAGACACATATAAGCCCCGGCTCTGAACCACAGAATAATTTAGGAGGCTAATATAGCTTTAGGAAATGTGGAGTCAATTTAAGGACTGATCATACTCTTTTTTTCTGTTTCCTTGACATACAGCTGGTCAGTACTGACCTGATTTGCAATTCCTCTTATATGGACCTAGAGGCAACTGACTGTAGTATTTAGCCATTGAACTTAATATGAGCTTTTGTTAAAAGCCTACACATTAACCACTTATTGCCCTGGGAGGGAATAAGTCACATTTTTTTTTAATTGATTTTGATTTTATTTCATTAATTACTGTCTCCTATATACAGATCAATACATTACATGCTCTGGGGTGTCCAAAGAAAGTCTCAGAAGAACTTAGAGCACCGCGAGGAAGAGATGCTTAGGAAAAGTTGTCAGTAGGATTTTGGCATGTAACATGGAGTTTTTCTTTTTTCCTTAGTGACACTCAGGAAATGCTTGTCTCCTGCTGTGAATGAATAATTTCAGAGTACTATGGATCATGCTGAAGAAAATGAAATCCTTGCAGCAACCCAGAGGTACTATGTGGAAAGGCCTATCTTTAGTCATCCAGTCCTCCAGGAAAGACTACACCAAAAGGACAAGATTCCAGATTCCATTGGGGATAAGCTGAAACAGGCATTCACGTATGTTGCATTTTAACCTGGTTCTATTATTGTGTCATTCGGTTATGAGAGGCGCAAGGTCAAATGTGTAAAGAAAATCTGTTTGATGAAGTGGAGGAAAAAAATGAATGCTGAGCCATCATGGTTTGCAAAGCTGTTCACGAGATTCAGTCAGCATCAGATATTTGCACACAGGCTTCATCATGAAATTTCACCGTATTTATTGAATTCCTACTATGCCTTTTGTCTGTGTAAATATTAACATAACCAACACGCTTTCCAATTCTCCACTCACCTTCAAAACACCTTTGGTTTCCTAGGAATATTTCAGCTACTCTCTCTTTTTTTCCCCACCCCTGACTCCTCCCCTGTTTGGCCACATCCTGAATCACTAATTGGAAATTCTTCCAGATTGCCCCTGGGAATAAGAAAGGGAAAATGCCTTGGTTTGAATTCTACAGAGAGTTTCTCATTTATAACTTGATCCTGTCTTTGTCCTTTCAGATGTACTCCTAAAAAAATAAGAAATATCATTTATATGTTCCTACCCATAACTAAATGGCTGCCAGCATACAAATTCAAGGAATATGTGTTGGGTGACTTGGTCTCAGGCATAAGCACAGGGGTGCTTCAGCTTCCTCAAGGTTAGTAGAAGATCTTTCTTTCTTTATTTCCACACTTGCTGTCCTCAAACAATTGCTTGGCCTTCCTTCTGTTTATTTAATCAGGATTGCAAATTCATAGTTTTTATATATCATTCTAGTAACCTTTACCTGTCTAAAGGTATCTTTCAAAAACATTTAATTCTTAAACCTGTAATCCCAGCACTTTGGAAGGCCAAGGTAGGAGGATCACTTGAGGCTAGGAGTTGGAGACCATCCTGGGCAACAAAGTGAGACACTGTCTCTACAAAAAAAAAAAAAAAAAAACAAAAAACATAGCTGGGCATGTCTGTAGTCTCAGCTACTCAAGAGGCTGATATAGAGGATTGTTTAAGTCCCAAAGTTCAAGGCTGTAATGAGCTATGAGTGTATCAGTGCACTCCAGCTTGGGAGACAGAGTGAGACCCTGTCTCAAAAAAAAAAAAAAAAAAGCTCCAGGGATGTTAATAGTAGAAAATGGTGATACTGTTTTGCAGATCAGTACACTGGTTGGGCATTTTCTCACCACTTGCTAACTCAGTCACTCAAGAATCATTTTGTTGTTGTGGTTGTTGTTAAGGTTTGTTGCTTCCGAGTTCATATTCTAATTACGAGGGACCATGATAAGCTAAATTCCTTTGGCATATTGCAGCAACTCTGTGATTTTATATGTGATTTAAGAACTTAAGAAAATATTCATTAACTTAATTAATTTATTCATGTATTCTAAACAGTACGTGTCTGTTAGGCACCTACCTGGCTCCCTGTCCTCATGGAGCTAACTAACCATCCAATAAAGGGATGAGATGCTAAGCAGAAAAAAGCACATATAAAAATTTTCATTACAATGATAAGCACGATGAAGGAAAAGACAAGGTATTGTGTAATAAGAATAGTGGATCTAGGGCCAGCCTGTGGTGGCTCATGTCTGTAATCCCAGAACTTTGGAAGAGTGAGGTGAGGGGAATCACTTGAGGTTAGGAGTTCGAGATCAGCCTGGTCAACACGGTGAAACCCTGTCTCTACTAAAAATACAAAAATTAGCCAGGCGTGGTGTCATGTGCCTGTAATCCCAGCTACTCAGGAGACTGAGCCTGGAGAATCGCTCGAACCTGGGAGGTGGAGGTTGTAGCAAGCTGAGATCATGCCACTGCACTCCAGCCTGGGCAACAGAGCAAGATTCCATAAAAAAAAAAAATTAGTTGATATAGGAAATGAGGTTTGAGCTGAGACCTGAGACAGGTCAGCAATGAGAGGAAATACATTTCAGGCAGAAAAAATAGTATGTGTAAACGTGCTGAAAAGAATTGGGTGTGGTACAAAGAATGAATGGAAAAGCTGTGTTCTAGCAGTGTGAGGGAGCAGTGGTGGGTGTGGGCAGAGGCAGGCCTGCAGAGTCTTCTTAGGCCCTTTTTGGATTTCATTCTGAGTGCAGTGAAAAGCTATCAGTATTACTTTGTATTTAGGTTTTGTTTGTGTATAAGTCTTCTCATGCTGCTAATAAAGACATTCCTGAGACTGGGTAATTTATAAAGAAAAAGAGGTTTAATGGACTCACAGTTCCATGGGGCTGCAGAGGCCTCATAATCATGGCAGAAGGCAAACGAGCAAAGTCGCATCTTACATGGTGGCAGGCAAGAGAGAGCATGTGTGGGAAACTGCCCTTTATAAAATCATCAGATCTTGTGAGACTTATTCACTATCACGAGAACTGCACGGGAAGACCCACCTCCATGATTCAATTACCTCCCACTGGGTCCCTCCCACAACACATGGGAATTATGTGAGCTACAATTCAAGATGAGATTTGGGTGGGGACACAGCCAAACCATATCACTTTGTAAGAGGTCACTGAGACTGAGACTGCTGTGTGGGGAGTGGATTTGGGTGCTGGGAGGGGCACCAGACTGGATGTGAGGAGACCAGGTAGAGGTGACAGCAGCTCATGTTAGGCAAAGGTGGTAATGGCTTGAACAGCTCTAGGTCAGCTGGCCAAAAATCAATTCCCTTCTAGCCAGTTTCCAAAAATTTCATTTGTTAAAAATATCACTTCCCCTAATTGATCAATTAGCTGAGTTTTTAATTTTCCAAGTGACTGATTTACCATATTTATTAAATCTATTTTACAAAATCTTAAAGCAGATTTGGGACAGATTTCTGCAATCATTTTGGTGTCATCGCCTCAAGAATAGAGAAAGGGACAGATTCAAAGGCAAAGCAAGGGCAGGGTGAGGAGCAGATAAGGGTTCGGTATCCCAAACAGGAAGCAGAAGCCAAACTGACATTCAGTCAAGCGGACTGATGGAGCTGAAGGAATGACTGTCATTGACCACCCATGCTCACACTCGAAGAACTTCTTGGGATTCTGCCCAGTTGAGTTTTCACAGTCATTCCACAAACCTATTTTCAACCAGCTGACCTTCTTCCATCTTGAATTAGAATGGTGGCCATTAGAATGGAAAGGATTGGAAAGACATATGATATATTTTGTAGGTGAGATCAGCAAGACTGGCTGTTGGATTAATTTAGAAAGAAGGGGGAGGGTGTGTCAAAAATAGTATTAAGGCAGCTGGGCTGATTGGTTGGATGTGTGGGGATGGTGAAGAAGAGGGATGGTCAAGAATGACTTCCAGCTTGCTGTTTCAAACACCTGAGGGATGGGGGTGCTAATTGCAGACATGAGAAAGATGACAGGGCTGAGCACGGTGGCTCACGCCCATAATCCCAGCACTTTGGGAGGCCAAGGTGGGTGGATAACCTGAGGTCAGGGGTTCAAGACTGACCAACATGGTGAAACCCCATCTCTATTAAAAATACAAAATAAGCCAGGCGTAGTGGCAAACGCCTGAAGTCCCAGCTACTTGGGAGTCTGAGGCAGGAGAATTGTTTGAACCTGGGAGATGGAGGTTGCAGTGAGCTGAGATCATGCCATTGAACCCCAGCTTGGGTGACAGAGTGAGACTCAGTCTCAAAAAATAAAAATATTTTTTAAAAAGATGACAGAAATAGGATTGAAGAGTAAGTTTGATTATGTTAAATTTGACATGCTTGTGAGATAGACACGTAGATATTTCATGTTTGTATTTAATATATGGTGAGCACAAAAGAGAAGTAGGGGCTAGAGATGTCAACTGTGGAATCTTTGACCTACAGAAAGCATTTAAACCATGGCAATAGACCAGGGTACCTAGGGAGATAAAGTGGAGTGAAAAGAGACAGGAGCTAAGATCAAGCTCTGTCCAACATTAAAGACTAAATATAGAAGGAGGAGCCAGCAGAAGAGATAGAAAAGAATCTGGAAAGGAAAACCAGGAGTGTGTACATTATTACAGTAAGGAAGAAATTATTTCAAATCAGGGAATAATTCAGCAGGTAGAACACTTCTGAGAGGCACAGATCATCCCACACTCAAATTTGTATTGCAGAGGTATTTTTCTGCTCAATATTAATCAATGAAGATAGATAAATATGTAAAACAAAATATAGCAAAGATAGAGATCTAAGAGAAAGTAAATACATTTCCTGTGATTGATAAATAATTTAAATTACCGAAAAGATCGTGGGTTAAGCATGGCAGAGTGAAAGTATGCTCTTATCTCTAATTGTCTTAAAAATCCCTCTAAAATGAAAATAAAAGAGGGGGAAATGGTATAAACCAGCAAGGATGAAGAATATGAGAGAGGAAAAAAAATATATATGGCAAGCAGGTGAACATATATATATGGCAGCTGAATTGTTGGAGTAGAGGAAGCTGAAATGTAGGTACATATACTACAAAACACTGGGAAATTGGAGGCTCCAACTATTGTGAAAGCTGAGAGTCAGGCAGAAGGCTAAAAGCAAGGGAACTGGTTCCAAGTTTTTGCAATCAGTAGCATCAATACACTCAGGTCCGCACACGTACATGATGCAGTAGATGGTAGGAGAAAAATACCAAGAGATGCGAGGAAGGTCAAGTAAAAGTCTGCACACTGAACTGTGAGCCAACAAAGGCTGTTCCCTTGCTAAACTTTGCTGCAAAGTGCCTCAAAAAAACTTACAGCCCAAAGCAGATGGTGACCTCTAAAACACCTATACTGACAAGTTGGGGATCCCCCTCAATGAAGTTGCTGGCTGCCCATCCAGTTGTCCTACAATAAGGCCCATCAGTAAACAAAGAGAGCCAGTACCCATGAAGCTTCAAGAAAGAAACCAAACCATACCCAAAAAAGAATTCATCAAGAACAGAAATTAACAGGTCAGAATTAAAAACTTTAAAACTATTGTATCCTTGAAGAGTTATTAAAAAAAAAAAAAAACGTTGAGTCCGGGCACGGTGGCTCACACCTGTAATCCCAGCACTTTGGGAGACCAAGGTGGCAGATCACGAGGTCAAGAGATCAAGACCATTTGGGCCAATATGGTGAAAACCCGTCTCTACTAAAAATGCAAAAATTAGCTGGGTGTAGTGGCATACGCCTGTAGTCCCCGCAACTCGGGAGGCTGAGGCAGAAGAATTGCTTGAACCTGGGAGGCAGAGGTTACAGTGGGCCCATATGGTGCCACTGCACTCCAGCCTGGCAATAGAGCAGGACTCTGTCTCAAAAAAAAAAAAAAAGAAAAAAAACTGAATCTGTGAAACAAAAACAGGATGCTATTTTGAAAAGAGCATTCAGAGAACAAGAAAGAGTTCATAGGAATTGAAAATATGATAGTTGGAATAAAATATTTAGTCAAAATTGGAAGATAAAGTAGAGGAAATCTCCTGGAAGTAGAAGGAAAAGACAGTAAGAGAGAAAACATGAGAACACCAGAGGATCAAGCCTGATGTCCCATCATATGTCTAATCCCAAAGTGATGGGATTACAGGTGTGAGCCACTGCACCCGGCTTCAATGTTTTTTTTATAACTCTTCAAGGATACAATAGTTTTAAAGTTTTTAATTTTGCCCTGTTATTTCTGTTCTTGATGAATTCTTTTTTGGGTATGGTTTGGTCTCTTTCTTGAAGCTTCATGTTTACTGGCTCTCTTTGTTTACTGATGAGACTGAGAGAGAAAGAAGAGAGTCAACAGAAGGGAAGAAATGCTCAAAGAGTAATCCCCAGGATTGAAGTACATGTTTTCAGACTGAGAGGAATACCCAGCGGAATAAATGAAAAATAAAAACATGAAATGAAAAATAAAACACAAATGTCTCCTGCCAGAAGTGGGGGCAGGGGGAGTGCTCTCCTTTCAGAATGCTGATTTAGGAAAATGGAGGTAAATAGAGAAAAACAGCTAAAAGAGTTGGAAGTGATTGCCTCTGAGGAGCAAAACCTGGAGGAAGAGGGGCGCGGCAGAAAACAGCTGGCTTTTCCAGAGAGCCTTTGACTGCTGCTTGGCTTTTTAAATCATATGCATGCATTTATCTGCTAGAAATAAATTTAAAAAAAAAAAAGAACTTTGAGTGACCATGTTATATTATACATGAAGTTAGGATGCTTTCTCAACTCTTCTTTTGCTAAAGCTGTTTTCTCCACAGCATAACAGTGCATTAAATGAATTTTCTAGTTGTCCCGGAAATCTAGCTGAGCCCCTTAAGCTGAGAACAAAGGGTGCTGATTGCCTACACTTTCTGAAAAGGCATGCCAGTCAATCTATGCCAAACTATAAGTGAATGACCCAGGCTCTCTTGAGTGTGTCACTTTAACAGAATATATCAGGGAATGAGGAGACTGATTTGGAGTGAGAATTTTCCAGGGAGAGGTTAAAACCCCAAATCATTTCTCTTTCACCTGCAGTCAAGTAAGGAATGACTACAAGAAAGCTACTCAGCGCTGAACAGCGCCCCCTGGAGTTTGTGGAGACTGCTGCCTAATTCTTGCATGAAAACGTCTAGCTGCTCTAAAAAATTTTTTCAAGTGAACCTGCACGTGGATGTTTTATAACAGCTTTATTCATAATTGCCTAACCTTGGAAGCAGTCAAGATGGCCTTCAGTAGATGAATGGATAAATAAACTGTGGTACATCCAAACAATGAAATATATTCAGTGTTAAAAAGGAATGAGGTATCAAGCCATGAAAAGACATGAAGGAACCTTAAATGCATATTACTAAGTGAAATAAGTCAATCTGATGTAGCTTAATACTGTGTGATCCCAACTGAATGACACTCAAAAGGCCAAACTAGCCAGACGCAGTGGCTCATGCCTGTGATCCCAGCACTTTAGGAGGCCGAGATGGGCAGATTGCCTGAGCCTAGGAGTTCAAGACCAGCCTGGAAAACATGGGGAAACTCTGTCTCTATGAAAATTATCCAGGCTTGATGGTGCACACTTGTAGTCCCAAATACTAGGGAGGCTGAAGTGGGAGGATCACTTGAGCTTGGGAGGTTGAGGCTGCCATGAGCTGTGAGCATTCCCCTGCACTCCAGCCTGGGTGACAGAGCAAGACCCTGTCTTTAAAAAAAACAATGGCAAAACTGTGAAGGCAGTAAAAAAATCATGAGTTTCCAGGGGATGGCAGAGGAAAGGATGAATAGAGCACAGAGAATTTCTGAGCAGTAAAGGTACTTTATATCATAGTATCATAGTGGCTACTTGTCATTGTACATTTGTATAGACTGTACCACACCAAGAGTAAACCTAATGTAAACTATGGACTTTGGGTGATAATGGTAGGTCAATGTAGGTTCATTACTTGTAACGCATGTGTCACTCTGGTGGGGGATTTTGATAGTGGGGGAGGCTGTGCATAAGGATGGGATATATAGAAAACCTCTGTATCTTTTGCTCAATTTGCTGTGAATCTAAAGCTGATCTTAAAAAAGTCTATTTTAAAAAAATGTCTAAAGGATGGTGTGAACTGCCTAGGACAGCAGAGTGAGGGAAAGACTCCTTTAGACGGTGTGACCTCTACTTCCAAAATGTCTTGGGTTAAAATGCCAAGCTTTCCCATTGGATAGCTGGGCATCCTGGAAGGTAACGAGGCTTGGCTCATTTGATAGGTACTTGCCCAGAAAGATTGCCTACAGGATGAGCATACGCCGGCCGAAAGGACCTGGAAGGCTGTACCTTCTGATAAGAGTCGGAGGGGGAATATCTAAGAGTCAGGAGGAAGGAGCATTACATAGATTAGGGCATAGTAACTGGGAGTCCTTTATTGCAAAGGGGTCTGTAGAGAACCTACAAAAACACCCTATTGGAGAAAGAGCTCGCATTTGTGCGTCAACACCAAATCACAATGGCACCCACTAAGATGAGACTTTTTTCTGCCTTTATCTAATTTGTGAAAGAATAAACCCGAAAAAAAAAAATCACCCACTGGCAAAAAGGAGATGACAGTGGAAACTGTCTCAGCCTGGACTGTATTAGCACCAAGGTAAGATGATGTGCAGGATTGGGGTAGGGCAGGTTGCAGCTCAAATTAAGACGGGCTTCACTGTTCACCAGAAATAAAGAACCAAGAGAAAAGTACATGTAACCCTTCTGTCTTCTAATGATCTCCCATTTCTGTTCGGTTTTTAATCCCACAGGCTTAGCCTTTGCAATGCTGGCAGCTGTGCCTCCGATATTTGGCTTGTACTCTTCATTTTATCCTGTTATCATGTATTGTTTTTTTGGAACCTCCAGACACATATCCATAGGTAAAAGCTTATACTTGATATTCTAGTACCTTTCCTTGTAGATTTCCAACCTTTGCAATGTGCCAAAGAAATAGCATGGTAATTATTAAAAATTGGCTTAATAACAACTTTTGTTACTGTATATACAGTAGGTGCTTTAAAAACCTACACTTGGTCAGGTGTGGTGGCTCACGCCTGTAATCCCAGCACTTTGGGAGGCCAAGGCGGGTGGATCTCCTGAGGTCAGGAGTTCAAGACCAGCCTGACCAACATGGTGAAACCCCCATATCTACTAAAAATACAAAAATTAGCCAGGCCAGGTGACAGGCACCTGTAATTCCAGCTACTCCAGAGGCTGAGGCAGGAGAATTGCTTCAACCCAGGAGGCAGAGATTGCAGTGAGCCATGATCACACCACTGCACTCCAGTTTGGGCAACAGAGCAAAACTCTGTTGAAAAGAAAAAAAACCCACTCCTCCCAAGATTTCTAGAACTTCAGCTTTCTTATAATCTTGGGATAATAAAACAGATAATTTTCTTGTGTAAAAGGGCAATTGTTGAAATCTGTGAAATGAGATAAATGCTTGATTTCATAATGTAATTTGCCAGCATCTGGTTTTTCTTTTTATACTAGTGGTAGTATTTCAAGTTCCTAATCACTTTGCATGTATTTCATTTTTGTCATATTTGGGGCTCTGAATTGTACATATTTTCTTTTTAGTTTATCAGAGGCATATAGATTTCATGATAGTTCTGGTGCTGCTTAAGGCTACAACCAAACTCTCACACACATTCCAGATATCTACTTTTGGGCAACAAATACCCCCAAAATGTAGCAGCTTTACAACAGTCATGTTAGTATCTTCCATAGTAACTGCAGGTGAGGACTTGGGAAGGGCTGGTCTAGGTAATTCTTCCTCTCTCCCTTTTTCCTCCTCCCTTCCCTCTTCCCTGACTTCCTTTCTCCATGCAGTCCCAGGAATTCTCCACTTGGCCTAGTTGGAGCTTTCTTACACATGGTGACTCAGAGCTTCAGCAGAAGTATCACAGCTTTCAGGTGGAAGCTCCAGCCCTTTTATTACCTAGCCTCGGAAGTCACACAACGTCACTTCTGCATCCTTTTGATTACTAACAAGTCAAAGCCAACCCAAATTCAAGGAGAGAGAAATTAGACTCCATATCTTGATGGGGAAATGTCAAGGAGAATATGTGGGATGGAAGATACTGTTGTGGCTATTTTTGGAAAATATAGTCTGCATACACACACACACACACACACACAGACATACACACACACACGCAGGCACACACACACATTGTTCTCACACCCCAGGGCAGAACTCTAAAGTGGGGAGTGTAGTCTTCTTTCAAGCATGACTTCTTGACCTCATCTGTGTCTCTTGGCGTACTGGCAAAAAGCACATCAAATACTATGAATTAGATAGTGTCCTTGAACCCTGAACAGGGATCTTCATGCTTTATTATTTCAGGTCCTTTTGCTGTTATTAGCCTGATGATTGGTGGTGTGGCTGTTCGATTAGTACCAGATGATATAGTCATTCCAGGAGGAGTAAACGCAACCAATGGCACAGAAGCCAGAGACGCCTTGAGAGTGAAAGTTGCCATGTCTGTGACCTTACTTTCAGGAATCATTCAGGTAACACTCAAAGATGAGGAAATGGACTGTTTCATTTGTTAACCTAACAAGTATCTACTGAGTGCTCTTGGCTGGTCTTACTAAGCAGTGGGCAGGGTCAGCCATCAAAACTCCAGAGGTCTGGGAGTACCACATGCCTTATTCACAACTGTGAGAGACCATCAAGCAAGCTTCAGGTGGGTGCTTTAAAGATCCCAAAAGCAAGACAAACTTGACACAGCAGGACTGATTAGTGCTAGGAGAGGACATTCCTCTCTGCTTGGAAGAAACATCCAGTGATCATGATCATGCACTTCAGTGTACATGGTGAAGCATGCCCCCAGCTCCATGGGATAGGGATGGCATTAGTGTGGCCAAAGCACTGTGGGGCACCAAGCCACTCCAGACCTTCCATTCTTTTCTGTATAACCAGTAATTGATTTGGTTGCTACTTACCCACTTCAGATACAAGTTTGCAGTGTTAGAAAATGGTTCAGAGGCTGGGTGCAGTGGCTCACGCCTGTAATCCCCACACTTTGGAAGGCAGAGGTGGACAGATCACAAGATCAGGAGTTCTAGACCAGCCTGGCCAACATAGTGAAACCCTGTCTCTACTAAATATACAAAAATTAGCCGGGTGTGGTGGCACCCACCTGTAATCCCAGTTACTTGGGAGGCTGAGACAGGGAATTGCTTGAGCCCAGGAGACAGAGGTTATAGTGAACCGAGACCATACCATTTCACTCCAGCCTGGGTGACAGAACAAGACTCCATCTCAAAAAAAAAAAAGAAAGAAAGAAAAGAAAAGAAAATGGTCCAGAAAGAACTTGTATATTTGCTGTGGGTCATAAGTTCCCGACCTTTCATGTGATTTATTTGTTTCTTTGTCATTAAAAAAATAGTTTTGCCTAGGTGTCTGTAGGTTCGGATTTGTGGCCATATATCTCACAGAGCCTCTGGTCCGTGGGTTTACCACCGCAGCAGCCGTGCATGTCTTCACCTCCATGTTAAAATACCTGTTTGGAGTTAAAACAAAGCGGTACAGTGGAATCTTTTCAGTGGTGTATGTAAGTAAGCAACTACCTGACGTTCTGGTACTTGTTTTTTCTTCTTTATTTCCCCGCTTCTATTCTGTATCTCTTTTTAGTTTCAAGACACATTTTTCTTTTTTCCCAAGAATTCCCATAAAAAGGGAAAAGTCCATTTACTCTAAGGTTTTCTGAAAAGTGTGTTACAAAGAGGACTAAACCTTAAAATCTCTATTATTAATATGTGATATTTCCTACTTTACAAGGAATTTTTTGCTAGGTCTTTATTTGATGACTGCATCATCACTCTAATTAGGTGAAGAGAGAACTTTTTCTTACAACCAAATCCTGGTCTCTTTGGAAACTAACAAATAATTTAAAGGCATAAGGGAAGAACATATCTCTCTCAAAAACTGCTAATTCAAGCCTGGCAAAAAAAAAAAAAAAAAAAAATGAGGCTATAAAAGATTAAACTAACATAAATCTTTTAGTTATACACACCCATTACCAAACTCAGAGAAAATATAAATTATTTGCGAGCACTTAGGGAACAAGGGTAATAACTGATCGTGTTGAAACTGATCATGTGAAACTGATCACAAATTCTAAAAATTTAATGTTTTTTCACACAGTGCAATATAACTAAAAATGAAAAACTAAACATAGCTTTAAAACTCCCATTGATTTGGAAACCAAAAAAAATTTCTAAATGACTCCTGAATAAAAAAAATTAGGAAATAATTAGGATTAATTGACAGTAGAAGTACTACATATCAAAACCTCTGAGATGCTGTTAAAGCTATCCTTGGAAGGAGAGGCCTGTGGCCTTTGTGAATATTTATGTGCCAGGCACTGCTAGGTGCCAAAATGCAGCTATGAGCTGAGAAGATATAGGCATTGCCCTCTGGAGCTTTCAGTCCAGTGTGAAGATAGTAAACCATTCATTGCATACATGTGTAATCAATTACAATTTGTGTTGAGTGCTTTGAAGAAGAAGTACCAGCTGCTCTGAAAGTTAGGGAGACCTTTAGGAGTCTAGGAAAGGCACTTTGAAGAAGTGACATTTGAATCCTTCACTGATTAAAATGGAATCCGACTTTAGGAATATTCTCTAAATAACAAAATTCTTATTTTCCCATAATAGTTGTTATCATACTTCTTATTCTAAGACTTCTTGAAATGCCTTGTCACAAAGGAAACAAAACATACTGAGTACTCTAGGCATTGACGGGAAAGGGTACATGGCCTGGGCCGACTGGGAAGTCTACTTTATTGGGTTTCAAATGAGAACTGGCCCAGATGGTAACCCTATGATATAATTCAGTAGATTGCTTCTCTAGTTCTCCTGGGCTCCTTTCCCAAACATCATCACTCTTGACTTCAAAGTCCTGCTAACAATAATTTCTCCCTCTTTGAGCTCCTAAAAGCTTTTCTATGTATTAACCTTTGGAGTATTTTGCTATCAACCCTTAATTCTTTCCAAGTGCTCAGGACTCAGCTTCAGGGTTCCTCTTCTGAATTTTCTAATATTACATTGAGACATTAGCATATGATAAGAATAATTGTTCGATGAGAATAACAACTATAAGGCTGCGCATGGTGGCTCACGCCTGTAATCCCAGCACTTTGGGAGGCCGAGGTGGGTGGATTACTTGAGGCCAGGAGTTCAAGACCAGCCTGACCAATGTAGTGAAACCTCATGTCTACTAAAAATACAAAAATTAGCTGGGCATGACAGCAGACACCTGTAATCCCAGCTACTCAGGAAGCTAAGCCAGGAGAATTGCTTGAACCTGGGAGGCAGAGACTGTCTCAAAAAAAAAAGAACTATTTTAAAAAGTAACAACCATAAAGTTGTAGACTGAGTAAAAATGTCTCCTAATTGGTGGAAGCTACAAAGAGAGATTTCAGCCTGAGAACTTTCAACTAGAAATATCTAACAATGGAATGGCTGGTGTGAATTAGTACACTAGAGTGTCTCTGTCTCTGTCAGGGGCGATTTCTTGATGTAAACATCCAGTGTTCACTGTGTTACAGAGTACAGTTGCTGTGTTGCAGAATGTTAAAAACCTCAACGTGTGTTCCCTAGGCGTTGGGCTGATGGTTTTTGGTTTGCTGTTGGGTGGCAAGGAGTTTAATGAGAGATTTAAAGAGAAATTGCCGGCACCTATTCCTTTAGAGTTCTTTGCGGTAAGTCACCTTGGGTCAAAGACCTATTCAACTTCTACGACTGCATTTACTTATTTCTCTAAGGGATTTGGGAGTGGATGATAAAGGACTTTTTTGCTCTCAATTCTGCCAAAAGAAGGTTACAATTTGTCAAAGAAATTTGACTATTTCATTGAAAAAGAAGCAGAAAAAGCCTTAAAATGTAGACGCAGATGATTTTTTAAATTATGTATAAGATCATATATAAAAATTTTAATATTAATTATAAGTGATGGGATTATGGAGAATTTTTTTCTCAAATTTTTATTGGCTAATTGTTTTGTAATGAGTACATATTACTTTAATAACCCAAAAAAAATCCATTTCCATTTTGACAAGGCAAGGGTTTCCAAACTTTCTCCATTTCTTGATGCTCTTACGCCAGAAGTACAATTCCATTTATTAAGTAATTAGGTCCAAAGACCTTAATAATTTCTATGATGAACAACTTAGTAGCTGCTTATAAAAATATGCACATAAATTAGAATAAAAATATTATGTTCTTAAGTTACCACAATTATTTAATCATGGAATGTGTATGCCTGATGGGTACTGCATAGATCCTCAAACCTCAGAATCAGAAAGGACACTGCTACCCTCATTTCCTGTTCACATGAATATTTATATGGTTCCTGCTTTTTCATCACAGCAATCACTGAATACCCAGCTTTGCAAAAATATGGCATTATTGAAAGGAGCACAGTGTTCAAATTGTGAACTACTGCCAACTGGAAGTTTGCATAGTGCCCAGCAGATGTCACTGTTTCCCTGGTGAACTTTTAATATCCAAAGTGTTTCCATACAGTACCTTTGGCACCTTTGGCTTGTTTGCACATGTGTGGGAGCCGCAAAGATAAGAAATGAATAGGCTGGGCATGGTGACTCACTCCTGTAATCCCAGCACTTTGGGAGGCCAAGGCGGGCAGATCACTTTAGGCCAGAAGTTCCAGGCCAGCCTGGTCACCATGGTGAAACCCTGTCTCTACTAAAAAATACAAAAAATTAGCCAGGTGTGGTGACATGCACCTGTCATCCCAGCTACTTGGGAGACTGAGGCATGACAATTACTTGAACCTGGGAGGTGAGGGTTGCAGTGAGCCAAGATTGCATTTCTTCACTCCAGCCTGATAACAGAGCAAGAGTCTGTCTCAAAAGGAATGAAGAGCAGATTTGTGGGTAAAGGGCTGGCAAGATGGCCGAATAGAAACAGCTCTGATTTGCAGCTCCCAACGAGATCAACACAGAAGGCAGGTGATTTCTGCATTTCCAACTGACTTACCCGGCTGACTTATCTCATTGGGACTGGTTAGACAGTGGGTGCAGCCGACAGAGGGCAAACAGAAGCGGGGTGGGGTGTTACCTCACCCAGGAAGTGCAAGGGGTCAGGGAAGTCCCTCCCTAAGCCAAGGGAAGCCATGAGGGACTGTGCCATTGTGCACTCCGACCCAGACATTACGCTTTTCCCATGGTCTTCACAACCCACAGACCAGGAGATTCTCTCAGGTACCTACACCACCAGGGCCCTGGGTTTCAAGCACAAATCTGGGTAACTGTTTGGGCAGATACCAAGCTAGCTGTAGGAGTTTTTTTTCATACCCCAGTGGCACCTGGAATGCCAAGAAGACAGAACCATTCACGCCCCTGGAAAAGGGGCTGAAGCCAGGGATCCAAGTGGTCTACCTCAGCTGATCCCACCCCAACAGAGCCCAGCAAGCTAAGACCCACTGGCTTGAAATTCTTGCTGCCAGCACAGCAGTCAGCAACCTGGAATGCTTGAGCTTGGTGCAAAGAGGGGCATCAGCCATTAATGAGACTTAAATAGGCAGTTTCCCCTCACAGTATAAACAAGGCCTCCAGTAAGTTTGAACTGTGCAGAGCCAACCACAGCTCGGCAAAGCTGCTGTAGCCAGACTGCCTGACTAAATTCCTCCTCTCTGAGCAGGGCATCTCTGAAAGAAAGGTAGCAGCCCGATAAGGGGCTTATAGATAGAACTTCTGTCTCCCTGGGACAGAGCACCTGGGGAATCGGAAGCTGTGGGCACAGCTTTAGAAGACTTAAACATTCCTGCCTGCTGGCTCTAAAGAGAGCAGCGGATCTCCAAGCACAGTGCTTGAGCTCTGCTGAGGGACAGACTGCCTTCTCAACTAGGAGACACCTACCAGCTGGGGTCAACAGACACCTCATACAGGAAAGATGCAGCTGGCATCTGGGGTGGTGCCCCTCTGGGATGAAGCTTCCAGAGGAAGGCGTAGGCAGCATCCTGCTTTTCTGCAACCTTCACTGGTGATACCTAAGCAAACAGGGTCTGGAGTGAACCTCCGGCAAACTCCAGCAGACCTGCAGGAGAGGAGCCTGTTAGAAGGAAAACAAATAAGAAAGGAATAGCATCAATATCAACAAAAAGGACATCCACACAAAAACTCCATCCAAAGGTCACCAACATCAAAGACCAAAGGTAGATAAATACATGAAGATGAGGGAAAAAACAGCTCAAAAAGGGTGAAAATTCCAAAAACCAGAACACCTCCTCTCCTCCAAGGATCTCAACTCCTTACCAGCAAGGAAACAAAACTGGATGGAGAATAAATGTGACTGACAAAAGTAGGCGGGTAATAACAAACTCCTTCAAGCTAAAGGAGCATGTTCTAACCCAGTTCAAGGAAGCTAAGAACCTTGAAAAATGGTTAAGAGGATTGCTATGTGGAATGACCAGTTTAGAGAACACAAATGACCTGATGGAGCTGCAAAACACAGCACGAGAACTTTGTGAAGCATACACAAGTATCAGTAGGCGAATTGATCAAGTAGAAGAAAGGATATCAGAGATTGAAGATCAGCTTAAAGAAATAAAGTATGAAGAATGAAAAGGAATGAACAAAGCTTCCAAGAAATATGGGACACTGTGAAAAGACTAAACCTACGTTTGATTGGTGTACCTGAAAGTGACAGGGAGAATGGAACCAAGTTGGAAAACACTCTTCAGGCTATTATCCAGGAGAATTTTCCCAACCTAGCAAGACAGGCCAACATTAAAATTCAGGAAATACAGAGAACACCACAAAGATACTCCTCAAGAAGAGCAACCCCAAAACACATAATCATCAGATTCACGAAGGTTGAAATAAAGAAAAAAATATTAAGGGCAGCCAGTGAGAAAGGTGAGGTTACCCACAAAGGGAAGCCCATCAGACTAACAGCAGATCTCTCTGCAGAAACCCCACAAGCCAGAAGAGAGTAAGGGCCAATATTCAACATTCTTAAAGAAAAGAATTTTCAACCCAGAATTTAATATCCAGCCAAACTAAGCTTCATAAGTGAAAGAAAAATAAAATCTTTTACAGACAATCAAATGCTGAGAGATTTTGTCACCACCAGACCTGCTTTACAAGAGCTTCTGATGGAAGCACTAAATATGGAAAAGAAAAACCAGTACCAGCCACTAAAAAAACATACTAAATTGTAAAGACAATGACACTATAAAGAAACAGCATCAACTAATGGGCAAAATAACCAGGTAGCATCATGACAGGATCAAATTCACACACAACAATATTAGCCTTGGCCAGGCACAGTGGCTCATGCCTGTAATCCCAGCACTTTGGGAGGCCAAGGTGGGCAGATCACAAGGTCAGGAGATCAAGACCATCCAGGCCAATATGGTGAAACCCCATCTCTACTAAAAATACAAAAAAAAAAAAAAAAAAAAAAAATATATATATATATATATATATATATATATCTGGGCATGGCAGTGCACACCTGTAATCCCAGCTACTCAGGAGACTGAGCAGGAGAATTGTTTGAACCCAGGAGGCGGAGATTGCAGTGAGCCAAGATCACGCCACTGCACTACAGCCTGGGTAAAAGTGCAAGACTGTCTCAAAAAAAATAATAATAACCTTAAATGTAAATGAGCTAAATGCCCCAATTAAAAAACACAGGCTGGCAAATTGGATAGAGTCAAGACCCATGGATGTACTGTATTCAGGAGTCCCATCTCATGTGCAAAGACACACATAGGCTCAAAATAAAGAAATGGCTTTGGGAGGCCAAGGCGGGTGGACCACGAGGTCAAGAGATCGAGACCATCCTGGTCAACATGGTGAAACCCCGTCTCTACTAAAAAAACACAAAAAATTAGCTGGGCATGGTGGCACATGCCTGTAATCCCAGCTACTCAGGAGGCTGAGGCAGGAGAATTGCCTGAACCCAGGAGGCGGAGGTTGCGGTGAACCGAGATCGCACCATTGTACTCCAGCCTGGGTAACAAGAGCGAAACTCCATCTCAAAAAAAAAAAAGAAATGGAAGAAGATTTACCAAGCAAATGGAAAGAAGAAAAAAGCAGGGTTGCAATCCTAGTCTCTGATAAAACAGACTTTAAACCAACAAAGATAAAAAAAAAAAAGACAAAGAAGGGTATTACATGGTAAAGGGATCAATACAACAAGAAGAGCTAACTATCCTAAATATATATGCATCTAATACAGGAGCATCCAGATCCTTAAAGCAAGTTCTTATAGACCTACAAAGAGACTTAGACTCCCACACAATAATAGTGGGAGACTTTAACACCCCATCAATATTAGATTAACAAGACTGAAAATTAACAAGGATATTCAGGACTTGAACTCAGCTCTGGACCAAGCAAACCTAATAGACATTTACAGAACTACCCTAGATCAACAGAATATGCGTTCTTCTCAGCACTACATTGCACTTATTCTAAAATCCACCACATAATTGAAAGTAAAACACTCCTCAGCAAATACAAAAGAATGGAAATCATGACAAACAGTCTCTCAGACCACAGTGCAATCAAATTTTAACTCAGGATTAAGAAACTCACTCAAAACAGCACAACTACATGAAAACTGAACAACCTGCTCCTGGATGACTAGTAGGTAAATAATGAAATTAAAGCAGAAATAAATAAGTTCTTTGAAACCAATGAGAACAAAGACACAATGTACCAGAATCTCTGGGACACAGGTAAAGCAGTGTTTAGAGAGACATTTATAGCATTGAATGCCCACAGGAGAAAGTGGGAGATATCTAAAATTGACACTCTAACATCACAATTAAAAGAACTAGAGAACCAAGAGCAAGCAAATTCAAAATCTAGCAGAAGACAAGAAATAACTAAAATCAGAGCATAACTGAAGGAGATAGAGACATGAAAAACCCTTCAAAAAATCAATAAATACAGGAGCTGGTTTTTTGAAAAGATTAACAAAATAGATAGACTGCTAGCCAGACTAATAAAGAATAAAAGAGAGAAGAATCAAATAGACACAATAAAAAATGAGAATGGGGAGATCACTCCTGATACCACAGAAATACAAACTACAATCACTACTATAAACACCTCTACACAAATAAACTAGAAAATCTAGAAGAAATGGATAAATTCCTGGACACATACACTCCCAAGACTAAACCAGGAATTGAATCCCTCAGACCAATAACAAGTTATAAAATTGAGGCAGTATTTAATAGCTTACCAACCAAAAAAATCCCAGGACCACATGGATTCACAGCCAGATTCTACCAGACATACAAAGAGGAGCTGGTACCATTCCTTCAGAAACTAAACAACAGAAAAAGAGGGACTCCTTCCTAACTCATTTTATGAGACCAGCATCATCCTGATACCAAAAGCTGGGAGACACAATGAAAAAAGAAATTTCAGGCCAATATCCCTGATGAACATCAACGTGAAAATCCCCCCCAAAATACTGGCAAACTGAATCCAGCAGCACATCAAAAAGCTTATCCATCACAATCAAGTTGGCTTCATTCCTGGGATGCAAGGCTGGTTCAATACACACAAATCAATAAATGTAATCTATCACATAAACAGAATCAATGACAAAACCCACATGATTATCTCAATAGATGCAGAAAAGGCCTTCGATAAAATTCAACACCGCTTCATGCTAAAAACTCTCAATAAACTAGGTGTCAATGGAACATATCTGAAAATAATAACAGCTATTTATGACATACCCACAGCCAGTATCATATTGAATGGGAAAAAGCTGGAAGCATTCCTTTTGAAAACTGGCACAAGACAAGGATGCCCTCTGTCACCACTCCTATTCAACATAGTATTGGAAGTTCTGGTCAGGGCAATCAAGCATGAGAAAGAATTAAAGTGTATTCAAATAGGGAGAGAAGAAGTCAAATTATCTGTTTGCAGATAACATGATTGTATATTTAGAAAACCCCATCATCTCAGCCCAAAATCTCCGTAAGCTGATAAGCCACTTCAACAAAATCTAAGGACACAAAATCAGTGTGCAAAAATCACAAGCATTGTTATACACCAATAACAGACAAACAGAGAGCCAAATCATAAGTGAATTCCCATTCACCATTGCTACAAAGAGAATAAAATACCTAGGAATACAACTTACAAGGGATGTGAAGGACCTCTTCAAGGAGAACTACAAAGCACTGCTTTATAGGAGAGGACACAAACAGATGGAAAAACATTCCATGCTCATAGTTAGGAAGAATCAATATTGTGAAAATGGCCATACTGCCCTAAGTAATTTATAGATTCAATGCTATTCCCATCAAGCTACCATTGACTTTCTTCACAGAATTAGAAAAATCTACTTTAAATTTCATATGGAACTAAAAAAGAGCCTGTATAGCCAAGATAATCCTAAGCAAAAAGAACAAAGCTGGAGGCATCACACTACCTGACTTCAAACTATACTAAAAGGCTACAGTAACAAAAAACTGGTACCAAAAGAGATATATATAGGCCAATAGAACAGAACAGAGGCCTCAGAAATGACACAACACATCTACAACCATCTGATCTTTGACAAACCTGACAAAAACAAGCAATGGAGAAAGGATTCCCTATTTAATAAATGGTATTGGGAAGACTGGCTAGCCATGTGCAGAAAACTGAAACTGGACCCTTCCTTACACCTTATACAAAAATTAGCTCAAGATGGATTAAAGACTTAACATAAAACATAAAACCATAAAAACCCTAGAAGAAAACCTAGGCAATACTATTCAGGACATAGGCATGGACAGACTTTATGACTAAAACACCAAAAGCAATGGCCACAAAAGCCAAAATTGACACATGGAATCTAATTAAAGAGCTTCTGAACAGCAAAGAAACTATCAGAGTGAACAGGCAACCTACAGAATGGGAGAAAATTTTTGCAAGCTACCCATCTGACAAAGGGCTAATATCCAGGATCTACAAGGAACTTAAATTTACAAGAAAAAAGCAAAAAGTGGGCAAAGGATACGAACAGACACTTCTCAAAAGAAGACATTTATACAGCCAACATACATATAGAAAAAAGCTCATCATCACTGGTCATTAGAAAAATGCAAATCAAAACCACGATGAGATATCATCTCACACCAGTTAGAATGGTGATCATTAAAAAGTCAGGAAACGGCCGGGCGCGGTGGCTCAAGCCTGTAATCCCAGCACTTTGGGAGGCCGAGGCGGGTGGATCACGAGGTCAAGAGATCGAGACCATCCTGGTCAACATGGTGAAACCCCGTCTCTACTAATACAAAAAAAAAAAAAAAAAATTAGCTGGGCACGGTGGCGCGTGCCTGTAATCCCAGCTACTCAGGAGGCTGAGGCAGGAGAATTGCCTGAACCCAGGAGGCGGAGGTTGCGGTGAGCCGAGATCGCACCATTGCACTCCAGCCTGGGTATCAAGAGCGAAACTCCGCCTCAAAAAAAAAAAAAAAAAAAAAAAAAAAAAGAGTCAGGAAACAACAGATGCTGGAGAGGATGTGAAGAAATAGGAACACTTTTATACTGCTTGTAGGAGTATAAATTAGTTCAACCACTGTGGAAGACAGTGTGGTGACTCCTCAACGATGTAGAACCAGAAATACCATTTGACCCAGCAATCCCATTACTGGGTATATACCCAAAGGATTATAAATCATTCTACTATAAATATGCATGCACATGTGTGTTTATTGCAGCACTATTCACAATAGCAAAGACTTAGAACCAACCCAAATGCCCATCAGTGATAGAATGGATAAAGAAAATGTGGCACATAAACACTGTGGAATACTATGCAGCCATTAAAAAGAATGAATTTATGTCCTTTGCAGGGACATGGATGAATCTGGAAAGCATCATTCTCAGCAAACTAACACAGGAACAGAAAACCAAACACCACATGTTCTCACTCATAAGTGGGAGTTGAACAATGAGAACACATGGACACAGAAAGGGGAACATCACACACCAGGGCCTGTCAAGAGGTAGGGGAGTAGGGGAGGGATAACATTAGGAGAAATACCTAAAGTAGATGACAGGTTGATGGGTGCAGCAAACCACCATGGCACGTGTATACCAATGTAACAAATCTGCACGTTCTGCATATGTATCCCAGAACTTAAAGTATAGTTTCAAAAAGTTTTTTTAAATGAAGAGTATAGGTTTCTGATCCAAATTTAGCAAAAAGTTCTAGCTATGAAAACCACTGACTGATGTACCTCACAAGAAAGCCAGTATCTTCTATCCTTTTCTTTGTCTCAGTCTTGTCTACATGCCATTAGTACCTTTTAGCAGGCAAAAACTATCTTTAACAGTTTCAAAACCTCTTCTCTCACTGGGGCTAGGCACAGAGTTCCTGTGTCAACTTGTAGTATAGCAAGATGTTCTGAGCACCTTTGCGTGGGAGAGTGGACAGGCAAGCCCCAACTATGAAGTAAATGATGCAGCTTGCCTCTCCTGCTTTGTTTACTAACTCTGTTTTCCAGATTCCCTTTAAAGATGCTTCCATGTTTCCCAGGGGAATTGTTCCCCAGAATTCTAGAAAGTTTAGGGACAGCATCTTTATGACTCCCTTTAAGCATCAAATTTATTTTTTATTATAAAAACATTTTTGAGTTTTGCATTCTATTTTATAATCTATTTGTGTGGATAGAAAAACAATGGTTTAAATTACTTACCACTATATAAAATTAATGCTTCAGGAGCTTGAGCCATATTTATTCTGTAGATTTGAATATTCTAGGCACTCTGCTAGTTAGATACACAAAAAAATGCAATTAAGGGTGACGAAAATCGGCCGGGTGAGGTGGCTCACGCCTATAATCCTAACACTTTGGGAGGCCGAGGCAAGTGGATCACCTAAGGTCAGAAGTTCAAGACCAGCCTAACCAACATGGACAAACCCCATCTCTACTAAAAATACAAAATTAGCTGGGCGTCGTGGCTGATGCCTGTAATCCCAGCTACTGGGGAGGCTAAGGCAGGAGAATTGCTTGAACCCGAGTGGCAGAGGTTGCAGTGAGCTGAGATCACTCCACTGCCCTCCAGCCTGGACAACAAGAGCAAAACTCCATCTCGAAAAAAAAAAAATGGTGACGAAAATAATTGTCATCAATAGAAAAGGATCCTTCCATCAAAGGAGCCAGAACCATCCATGTCCCTGGTCTCCCAGGCTGCTGTTTCTAGTAATAAGCTTATCTTATTATTTGTTTCCTACAGTGGCCATCCCCAGGAGGGACTGGCTTCCTTCCCTGGTCAACCCTTATTTCTCTTCTTCTGGATAACGCACTCAGAAAGCTCTATAGGCAATAGTTCCTGGGCATGGAGCAAATTGCTATCACACGTTTTGTTATGTTTCTCTTTTTTTAACTCATTAGGGATTGTAGTTTACAGTCCTAGTAAATCTATGCCCTGCCAATCCAGGATGGCCTTAAATACAGTGACCCTCTGTTTGATGTACAGTTCCACTCTGACTTTGCAGCTGAAATGGAAGGAGACAGCTATGCGTTGCTGCTGGGGGCCTCTCACCGCACTTGGGGCTGCTGTCCTGGAAACAGGATCAGCAGGAGGATTCTAAATCCAAACATACATTTGGTAATCATACAGTGTCATTGTACCACCCTCAAAGTCCACAGTTAAACGTCCTTTATTCATAACATTGTGGCCAGAGACTCATTTCACCCACACGAAAGGTAAGAACAACATTTGAAAGATTTTATGGACTTTTTCTGTTGCAGTCAACTAGCCAGAACACCTCAGTGTAGGAGAAGACAAAGCATGAAGAAAATTCTAGGTCATAAAGAGACTGTAGAGTTCATTTTAATTATGTGGGGGTAGGGTCATTAAGAGAAGTTAGAATTGTTGAAGCTAATGGTAATTCTTCTTTTAAAATCTCAGTGTTAAAAGTGAGACTAGATTTGGCTTGACTAATGTATTCTTTGAAGCTGATTTTTGTGGTATTTGAGTATTCATCTCTGAAGGTGCACTTGGATTTGTGTCTTTTTAGGTGGTAATGGGAACTGGCATTTCAGCTGGGTTTAACTTGAAAGAATCATACAATGTGGATGTCGTTGGAACGCTTCCTCTAGGGTAGGAAAGTAGTTTTAAGTAACAGTGTGACTGAAATAATCAATGGATCCATTGCCTCTCACTCTTACTTTAGTACTCTTGCAATGAAAAATAATCTCTTTTTCTATATATCAAATAGCTGAGGGTTTTAGGGGATTTGGACACTTTTTTTTTTTTTTTTTTTTTACTACTGGAGTAAAAAACACTTAAAAATTTCTGTCTTAACCTTTTTTTTTTTTTTTTTGAGACAGAGTCTTGCTCTGTCACCCAGGCTGGAGTTGCAGTGGCATGATCTCAGCTCACTGCAACTTGTCTCCCAGGTTGAAGCGATTCTCCTGCCTCAGCCTCCCAAGTAGCTGGGATTACAGGCATGTGCTACCACACCTGACTAATTTTGTATTTTTAGTAGAGACAGGGTTTCACCATCTTGACCACCTGGTCTTGAACTCCTCACCTCATGTGGTCTACCTGCCTCAGCCTCCCAAAGTGCTGGGATTACAGGCATGAGCCACTGTGCCCTGTCAATCTTAATCCTTTTTAAGTGTACAGTTCAGTAGTGTTAAATATATTCCCTTTATTGTAAAACAGATCTCCAGGACATTTTCATCTTGTAAATCTACAACTCTATACCCCTTAAACAAGAGCTTCCTCTTTTCCTCTTCCCCCAGCCCCTGGTAACCACTATTCATCTTTCTGTTTTTATGAATTTGACCGCGCTAGATAACTCATATAAGTGGAATCATATAGCATTTGTTTTTGTGACTGGCTTATTTTACTTAGCAAATGTCTTCAGAGTTTAGTCTATATTGTAGCATATGACCATATTTTCTTCCTTTTTTAAGGCTGAATAATATTCCATTGTGGATATATACTCTATTAATTTCTCCATGCATCCATTGATGAGCATGTGGGTTGCCTTTACCTCCTGGCTATTGTGAATAGTGCTACTGTGGTATGAGTGTGCAAATATGTCTTTGAGACCTTGCTTTCAGTTCTTTTGGATATATACCTGAAAGTGAGATCGCTGGATCTATTTTTACGTTTTTGAGGAACTTTCATACTGCTTCCCACAGCAGTTACACCGTTTACAATCCCACCAATAGTGGCAAGTGGTTTTCTGTTTTTTATTTGTTTTTCTAAATTTAATAGTTTCTAAAATCTCTCCTTGCATGACATAGGATTTAAGAGCAAAAAAAAAAAAAACCCTAAATCCTAGCCTGCCACTTACTACCTGTGTGATTGTAAGCAGGCCACTTACACTCTCAAAGCCTCTGTTTCCTCACCTGTCAGGAGGGCATAGTAATTAATACTTATCTCAAAGGCAGTTGTGAGAGCTGCAGGAGATAATGCATGGAAGGCAGTAAGAGAACACCTGAACACACAGGAAGCATTCAAGACATGTTAATCACTTGTTAGTAATGGGTTCTGAGGCTGTTATTTCAATGAGTTTTTTAGTTTCTAATCATGTTATTTCTTTGCTTCATCTATATTATCTAACTCTACATTTAAAAAATGTATTATTGGCTGGGCATGGTGGCTCACACCTGTAAACCCAGCACTTTGGAAGGTCGAGGTGGGCGGATCACAAGGTCAGGAGTTCAAGACCAGCCTGGCCAACATGGTGAAACCCTGTCTCTACTAAAAATACAGAAATTAATGGGGCATGGTGGCAGGAGCCTATAATCCCAGCTACTGGGGAGGCTAAGGCAGTAGAATCACTTGAACCTGGGAGGTGGAGGTTGCAGTGAGCTGAGACTACGCCACTCTACTCCAGCCTGGGCAACAGAGCAGGACTCTGTCTCAAAAGAAAAAAAATTAATTAATTAAAAATGTATTATTCTCTTTATATTTGAAGGAGCAAGACTACCACTTTACCTTGTTCCTCCCTGTCACTCTCTGACTGTCCCTCTGTCTCTCAATATATCTCTGTCTTATATTATTTCTCTGTGTCTCTCTCTCACCACCCTCTTCTCTCTTCCAAAAGAACAGAGTCATTTTTCACAGATGTTGGACACTGATGGAACTTGGCACACTCCATCAGGCCTTGCCCTCCAGTCCTATCTAAGAGTCTCTCAGGAAGCAAAGGGAGAGAGGTCGCTCTTTAAGCCAAAGTTCACCCCACAGAGCACGCACTGAAGGAGGAAGCATACACTCTACTTTTAACCAGCAAAATCAATTGGTATCATGAATGTGTTACTTATCATGATTCAATGTAAAGCTAAAACACAGCAGTAACCACTGACCTTTCAATCTGACCTTATAATTTACAAATACTGGACAGGTGCAGAGGTGGCTCACACTTGTAATCCCAGCACTTCGGGAAGCCCAGGCAGGCAGATTGCTTTAGCTCAGGAGTTCAAGACCAGCCTGGGCAACATGCCTGGAACCCCATCCCTATACAAAATACAAAAATTAGCTACATGTGGCAGCATCCACCTGCAGTCCCAGCTACTCAGGAGGCTGAAGTGGGAGGATCACCTGAACCCAGGTGGTAGAGGGTGCAGTGAGCCAAGATCGTGCCACTGCACTCCAACCTGGGTAACAGAGTGAGACCCTGTCTCAAAAAAATTATTTAAAATCATAAAATACGTTTATATCCACTATCTCAATTAATGCTTACAATAACCCTAGTGACAATATATGTTTTACAGAAAACTTATTCAACATATGTTTATTGAGTGCCTATTATGTACCAGGGACACTACAGTTAAAAGCAAAAACACACAAGCCAACGTGTCCTTGCCCCCATGGAGTTTATATTCTACTAGTAAAGACAGACAATGAATAAACAAATAGTGAGAAGTGCTAGTTTTAAAAACATGAAGCCAGGTAAGGTATCGGAGTGACTGGGGTTGCTGTTTTAGGTAGGGTGTCAGGGAAGGCGATATCTGAGAGACATGAATGAGGTTTAGTGACTCACTGGTGAGTCCCAGCCTGGACCCAGAATGCAGTCTGCAGATACCCAGCTTCGTGCACTTTCCATTACTTCACACCTTGGTCTCTAATCTAGCCAGTTATGTGGTAAACATTAGTCTTTGATTGTATCCAATAGATAATCATATTTAGTTACTAGTTCCAAATAATGTAATTAAATGTGAAATGCTTACATTTAGATTACTCCTTTTAAAAATATCCTGAGGCTGGGTGCAGTGGCTCATGCCTGTAATCCCAGAACTTTGGGAGGCCAAGGCAGGCTGATCACGAGATCAAGAGTTTGAGATCAACCTGGCCAACATGGTGAAACCCCATCTCTACTAAAAATGCAAAAATTAACTAGGCATGATGGCAGGCACCTGTAATCCCAGCTACTTGGGAGGCTAAAGCAGGAGAATCGCTTGAAACCAAAAGGCGGAGGTTGCAGTGAGCCGAAATCACACCACTGCACTCCGGCCTGGGCAAAAAGCGGGAAACTTAGTCTCAAAATATGTGTATATACATACACACACTGAAAAGTTAAAATCTACGTGTCGCTACAATTTCTACTTAATGCCTTCCTTTCCCTGTTGCATTGTACGCACACATATTACTTCCCTTCTATATATGACAGTTTAACTTAAAAAAATTAAAAAGAAGATTTTACCTTTCTGGAAATAGGCTACCTAGAAACCTTATCTATCTTTCTGGAACATTGCCCAAAACCAAGTAAGTAACAAATACCTACCTACCTATCTACATACAATCATACTGTTTCAGTTACCTGTGAGTCTCATTGCTCTACTGATAACTGACTACCCCAAAACAGTGACTTAAAACAGCCACCATTAATTTGCTCATAGTTCTTTAGTCTATGTTAGGTTCAGTTGGGTGGTTCTTTGGCAGGTCTCACTTGGGGTTTCTTATGCACTTGCAGATATCCACAGGTGTGACTAGTGCTGGAAGATCCAAGAGGGCTTCACTCACATGTCTGACACCTCAGCCGGAGTGACTGGAACAGCTGAGGGCTGGCTGGCATCTGTCTACATGTAGTATCTCCAGCAGCATTGCCAGAGCTCTTTACATGGTGGCCCAGAGCAACAAGAAAGAAAAGCAGAGAATCTACCAGGCCTCTTAAGGCACTCATAGAGCATCACTTCCACCACATTCTGTTGCTCAAAGCAAATCACAAGGCCAGCTCAGATACAGCTGGAGGGGAAACAGATTCCGCGTCTAGACTGGGGGAGTGACAGGCACATACAAGTATGAGAAGAATGGCTGGTGGCCTATTTGAAAGCAAACTACCACAATTCTGTATATACATACATACAGGCATACATATTACAGAGCCCAGAAAGTGACGGTGAACTATTAAAGATTTAAATCATAGTACTATATCCTGTTTTCTTGTTTGTTTACTTTCCTTAACTCATTCCAAAATATGTCCTTTTCTTATATTCTTATTCCTTTGGCCCAAACCTGCTGCTAGGCCTTCCCTCTTAGTTCATGCCTGTGCAGCAAACAGCAGGGAAGGAAACAGATTTTATAATTAGACCCCCCAGGTTTGACTCCCTGCTTTTTGGGAAAATCACGTAATGTCTGTCAAAATCCATTTTTTCACCTATAAATTGGGGTAATAGTGGAACCTATGTAATGCGAGTGCTATGAGGAAAAATGAGATGACTTGGGTAAAGCACATAGCAGGTAATCTCACCTTGACAGACATTAGGTTCTCTTCCCTTTCTTCCTCTCTTTCCTTACTCCATAACATAAAACCTCCCTTCTGTCACTGAGCTGTGACATAGTAAGAGAAATAGCTGTAGACAAGCAGGTTCTTCATGGTTTTGTTGTACTTGGTAGATGAGCTGCTTGACCTTGGACAAGTTGCTGAACCTCACTATGCCTCATTTTCTTCATCTGTAAAATGGGAATTATAATAGTGCCTAGTTCACAGGGCCATTGAAAATAATTAAATGAGCACAGAACCTGGCCCAGAGAAGACACATAAGAAATGCTTGATATTGAAATAATTATTAGAATCAGTTAAATGATTGTTATTATTGTTTAGCCCAATGCCTTGAATAGGAGCAGAATGTCTGAAAATCCCTATTGCCCCTTTCCCAGTAACACTCTAGGGAATCCCTGTTCTGTTTCTTTAGGTTAAGGGTCCCAGACTACAAATATGTACCACAAAGCTGGGTTCTCCATTGTGGGGTTCCAGGAGTCACACTTCTGTCTCCTCCAGATTCACAAGATTTCCAGGTGGCACCCAAAAAGTATAGTCTTCTGCTGCTCCTTTCCCATGTTACAACCTCAGCTAATGGGCTGAAAGACTTGGGGAGAGGTAGCAGACTCAGAGTCCTTACATCAAATGACAAGGGGGAGAAGTATGTGGTGCCTCACATTGCCAGAACATTAATTCTTCTCTAAGGTAGCCCTTAGACTACCCTCCCCACCCCGAGACTTGTGTTCAGATGCCTCATGGCATCTGAGCACTTTGCTGACTCTATTCTTCCTGGTTCTGTGTCTTATTTACATTTGCCACCAGGGTGCCATGAGGTATGAGGTTTCCCCTTTTATAAATAAAATGGTATCTGATCTCTGCTGATAACCCATCCAGGTAGAAAGCTGCGCTCTGCAGTTTGAGCCTGAAAAGAACCTTTCTGTGTCAAGGAGGGTCCATCCTTCTTTTTGCCAACCAGAGCAAATAAGTATCTGAGCATTGATCACCTCATTTGCAGATAATGCCTCCCTAAAATACTTCCTGCAGTTACAGATTTTTATTCTTTTCCCTTGTGGTCACAACACAAGTTAAAGTCAGCTTGACTTTTCAGGCTGCTACCTCCAGCTAATCCGGACACCAGCCTCTTCCATCTTGTGTACGTAGATGCCATTGCCATAGCCATCGTTGGATTTTCAGTGACCATCTCCATGGCCAAGACCTTGGCAAATAAACATGGCTACCAGGTTGACGGCAATCAGGTAAAGATAATCATTTTTCTGCAGATGTTTCATAGCAGTACAATCACCATGGTCTGTTATGGAAGGCACATGAACTAATCTATCTTGGTAGAAAAAATTTTTTTGGGCCAGACGCAGTGGCTCACGCCTGTGATCCCAGCACTTTGGGAGGCTGAGGCGGGTGGATCACGAAGTCAGGAGTTCAAGACCAGCCTGGCCAACATGGTGAAACCCCGTCTCTACTAAAAATACAAAAATTAGCCAGGCATGCTGGCAGGCACCTGTAATCCCAGCTACTCGGGAGGCTGAGGCAGAGAATTGCTTGAACCTGGGAGGTGGAGGTTGCAGTGAGCCGAGATTATGCCACTGCACTCCAGCCTGGGTGACAGAACAAAACTCATCTTGAGTAAAAAAAAAAAACCTTTTTTGCTGATGTTTGATGTATTTGAAGCATGTTTATTCAACATGCAATGTTATTTCTATTTTTAAAGCTCACAGTTTAGGATTAAATGTTTTTCCAGGGTGTTTTTGCTCCCCAGGAAGGCTTAATTTTGTTCATTAAATGTTGGGAATATGATTCATCACTAACTTTACAATATTCTCTTTGCCACAGACTTTTATAACATAGCCACAGATAAGGTATTTAATCCAAACATTGAGCTACAATGTTGACATGATAATGTCTATTTCAATACCTTATGTATTGTAAGGAGAAACTAGATGCTTCACATTTATCTGAGATGTAGTGGTCAAACTAGAAATACCCAAAGTAAACCTAAGAGCAGGACTCATTTGCCCCAGGAAGACACTGGCATGTACTCAGTGGTGAGCAATAGCCCAGGCATTAAAAAGATGCCAAGAATCCTATACATCGATTACTTTCTCTTCAGCAATAAAAATAGTTTGTCCCTTTTAGTGCAGTTTTCTTCTTAAGAAAAGCATTATATATGTAGGGGGTGTGTTTGGGAAGGAGGAGGCTAAGCGGGGAGCCCAGTGTTTATCTCTGACAAAATAAAAATTCAAAGTGTTTCCCCCCAACACATACTATAAAATATGCCATAATTCCTATTTTGAACTTATGCTAAACAAATTCTTACATCTGAAAGGAAAATGAAGAGATAGGTTGTAGTGCTGAAAATATGTATTAAGTGGGCTACTATACTTCTTTTTCTGAAGAATGACCTATCTCTTCTATGTTTTGTTTCTACATGGAAAAGGAGCTCATTGCCCTGGGACTGTGCAATTCCATTGGCTCACTCTTCCAGACCTTTTCAATTTCATGTTCCTTGTCTCGAAGCCTTGTTCAGGAGGGAACTGGAGGGAAGACACAGGTATGGATATAACAGGCCGCTAAAACCTAGTGATACGGGTGGTAATTAAATTTTAATCTTTTGATTCTATTCTGAACCCAAACAAAGCTACTCTGCCTGCAGATCCATGCTCCAGTGAGCTGTATAGTGAATCAGAGAAAGACATGATTGGTTGAAGTGAATCACAAGGAACTGAATCTATAGGAAAGAGGTGTATTCTCCAGTTAAATTGCAAAGTTATACAACACTCGGCTATCGGTAGACCTCAAAGTTCAGATATGGGATGTTGTCATGAAAGCCTGAGAGTGTGGGCAGTGTGCCAGCACTACCCAGTAGAACTTTCTGCAATGATGGAAATGTTCAATATCTGCACTGTCCAATATGGCGGCCACTAGCAACATGTGGCTCTTGAGTACTTGAAATGTGGTCAGTTCAACCAAGACCTTTTAATTTTTAATAATGTAAATGGCCATATGTGGCTACTGGCTCCCATATGGGACCACAGACACTTACCTGAACTCTTCTGGTGGCCCTTGTGGGTCTCAGGTTGGCACCAGACATCTTTCCCCCACCTCCGAAAAGGGCATTTTAATTAGGATATTTCAGCATTTCAGCTTCCATTTAAAAGCGTAAGAAGAACCAAAACTTCAGAGAGGGAGTGGGATGGAACTATAGGTTATGTAATGGTTTAGATGACTCATTTAAATCCATATTTTCTTGATATTCCCATAGCAATTATCAAAAGAAAAGAATAAAACCAACCCATGCCCTGCCTCTTATTCAACTCTCCTAAAAGCCCCTTCCATGTGTCTTCTCTTATTCAGCTTGCAGGTTGTTTGGCCTCATTAATGATTCTGCTGGTCATATTAGCAACTGGATTCCTCTTTGAATCATTACCCCAGGTGTGTGTAATGTGGACTTGGGTGAAGTTTTTTTCATGTGTAGAGATTTTGCTGTTTTATTTGTTTCTGTTTGTATGGCTATATTAGGGTTATTTACTGTAACCCTTACAGGATGATATGAGAAAGGGCCAAAGATAGGACCAAGATCCTGCTCTATAACCTACTGACAGCTGCCTGCAGGACCTGGGGAAAGCCGTCTTAACTCCTCTGAGTCTCGGTTTTCTTATCTGCAAAGTCGGGGTATAGACTGGCTGATCTTGAACATCCCTTCACTCTTTGACCTTCTATGACCTTATACTTTCATAAAAAATCTGAGATGGCCTACACTCATAAGACATTTACATGATGATATATTTAATCTAGTAGAGATCAGGAACCATATAGAGTAGAGAAGATCATAATGTAGAAAAACCATAGGTGAAATAATTATTTGACTACCAAGTTCAATTCTGAACCTCTTGGTCACCATGCAGGTTGGCTACTAGAATATAAGACTGATTTCCGGCCAGGTGCAGTGGCTCATGCCTGTAATCCCAGGGCTTTGGGAGGCCGAGTTGGGTGGATCACCTGAGGTTAGGAGTTTGAGACCAGCCTGGCCAACATGGTGAAATCCCATCTTTACTAAAAATACAAAAATTAGCCAGACATAGTGGCACAAGCCTGTAGTCCCAGCTACTCTACTTGGGAGGCTGAGACAGGAGAATTACTTGAACCCGGGAGGCAGAGGTTGCAGTGAGCCAAGACTGTGCCATTGCACTCCAGCCTGGGAGACAGAGCAAGACTCCATCTCAAAATAAAAAGACTGATTTTCCAAGGCCCCTTGTAGCTAACCAGGTCCTGAAAATCCACGTGTTCATGACTTCAAAGCTACCATCAGCACTATGCAGGAAGTGAGCAAGGAGAAGATATGGGGAGGAAGGACAGGAAGGAGCCAGCAAAGGGTACTCTGTGGACACAAGAGGAGAGGCATGGGGGATGTACTCTGTTTCAGGCTGTGCTCTCGGCCATTGTGATTGTCAACCTGAAGGGAATGTTTATGCAGTTCTCAGATCTCCCCTTTTTCTGGAGAACCAGCAAAATAGAGCTGGTAAGTAACAAAGGTGATGGCTATTGTTAAAACGTGTGCTCTGAATGAAGAGACCCCCAAACAGGCTTTGTGTGAGTAACATGGCTGTCTATTCACCCAGGTGCAGGCGCGCTGAGTCTGAACAAAGAGTCAGCAGAGGGTGGTGGGATAGGAGTTGGTTTTATAGGTTTGGGGTAAGCAGTGGAAAGCTACAGAAGTTAAAGTTTAGGGCAGTTTTTTGCAAGCTAGAAGGGGGTCGTAGGGTCTGGAGTCACAAGGTTGACCAAGGTCAGTTACAAAGTCCAACTGCCTTATTAATTGGGGCAGGAATAAGGAACAATAGAAAATGTCTCAAAGTTAATTAGGCACCACAAGGGTTGATCATTTTCTTCCCTTTTCATGATCTTCCAGTTACTTCAGATTTTCCAGGAACTCATCTGCGATGTCCATGCAGGTCACACAGATTACTATGGCGCCCTTGGCGCCATCAGTCAGCCTAAAAGAGACCTTAGCTATGTTAATGTGTCATAGAGCAAATATGATTAGTGTTAAGAAAAATGTGAGAAATATAAGTTAATGCAGTTGTTATGTGCAGTATCCAGTTAGGCAAGGTAAAAGTAGCGGGTGTGTGTGCACACTTGTGTGTTTAACTCTCGTGGGATGTTTAACATGGTTCTCCATGAATCTTTCTGTCTTTTGCTTAGACCATCTGGCTTACCACTTTTGTGTCCTCCTTGTTCCTGGGATTGGACTATGGTTTGATCACTGCTGTGATCATTGCTCTGCTGACTGTGATTTATAGAACACAGAGGTGAGTGCCCAGATTGGAATGGGTGTGGGTGTCCCGGCAGAGATTACAATGTTGACTTTAAGTGTAGACCAAAGCTTGAGTTGGTAAAAGTGGAGCCCTTTGATAATTTCTAGTTAGCGTGAGAGGGAGCTATAAAACTCATGTAGCCTGTTGACTAAATGAACAAAACACCAATTAAAAAATTCCATGTAATTTTGCCAAATGCTCTGCAATGTCACAATTTATGCTCCCATCAATGATTATGTTAGAAGAGCCTAATTTCCATCATTGTTTCTGCCATTCCCGGTCTAGTGTTATGCTGGTTTATTTACTCTCTTGCAATCTGTTTTGGCACCAGGTGCTGACATGGGTTTCAATGACATGAAGCAAATTCTGACACCAAGTTACCATATGCAGTCCTTTTACCGTCCTTTACTTCCACCCTGAACCATTATCCCCTGTCATCTCTTCTCCCCAGTAGGAAGCTGAGCCTACTAGGGAAAAGTATAAAATAACTTTTAAAAAATATGGCTGGGGGCAGTGGCTTATTCCCGTAATCCTGCACTATAATCATGCCAGCACTTTGGGAGGCCGAGGCAGGCGGATTACTTGAGGTCAGGAGTTTGAAACCAGCCTGGCCATCATGGTGAAATCCTGTATCCACTAAAAATACAAAAATAATTAGCCAGATGTGATGGCACACGCCTATGATCCCAGTTACTTGGGAGGCTGAGGCAGGATAATTGCTTGAACCCAGAAGGCAGAGGTTGCAGTAAGCTGAGATTCCGCCACTACACTCCAGCCTGGGTGACAGAGCAAGACTCCATTTCAAAAAAAACTGTTATGGGCCAGGCCTGGTGGCTCACACCTATATCCCAATCCCAGCACTTTGGAAGGCTGAGGTGGATCACCCAAGGCCAAGACCAGCCTGGGCAACACAGAAAACTTTGACTCTAAAAAAAACAAACAAAAACAAACAAAGACCTTTTTATGGTAAATCACCATAAAGATGAAAAGGAAACATTGTTACAGAAATAGCCTGGACCAGCTGGGCATAGTAGCTCTGGAATCCCAGCACTTTGGGAGGCCAAGGCAGAGTGGATCACCTGAGGTCAGGAGTTTGACATCATCCTGGCCAACATGGTGAAACCCGATCTCTACTAAAAATACAAAAAATTAGCTGGTCATGGTGGTGGGCACCTGTAATCCCAGCTACTCAGGAGGCTGAAGCAGAAGTATTGCTTGAACCCAGGAGGCGGAGGATGCAGTGAGCCAAGGTCATGCCATTACACTCCAGCCTGAGCAACAAGAGTGAAACTCCATCTCAAAAAAACAAAATAAGAAATAGCCTGGACTTTAGGCAGGTCCTGGCAGCAACTTCTGTAAGCTCTGTGATTTTGCATACCTCTCAGAGCCTGTTTCTGCATCTATAAAAGGGTACTAATACTTCCTACCTCATATAGTTACAAAAATGTTTAAATGACAAGGCACGCAAACAGCCAGCAGAGTGCCTGACAACTACCACCCACTCTACCAATGCCACTGCCCTTCCCTCTTTAACACAAAGGAAAATGAAAATGAAGCTAGTCTGGTTTTGCCTATGGGTGCACATCACAGGGAATCTTAAAGGTGTGACTATGGTGTGTTGAAAGGGCACTTTATGAGGATGTTGACCCCTAATCTGCAGGATGTCAGGATGCTCCCTACCCTGGAGGGTAGGAAATGAGCATTTTCATCATCACAAATCACATAACAGAAAAATCTTAAGAATATGTGGGATTCTAAACTCATGATAAGAATTTATCATGGTATCATTCTCTACCAAAAATACAAAATATTAGCCGGGAATGGTGGTATAGCCTGTGGTCCCAGCTACTTGGGAGGCTGAGGTGGGAGGATCATTTGAGCCTGGGAGGCAGAGGTTGGAGTGAGCTGAGATGGACCACTACACTCCAGCCTGGGTGACAGAGTGAGACCCTGTCTCAAAAAAAAAAAAGAAAGAAAGCTATACTTCTCTTTCTTCCTCAAATAATAATTAACTGAAGTTGTGTTTTTTTTAAAGGTCTATCATTTGTTGATTATTTTGCTGAGTCTTTATATGTTAGAGTTTAGGAGATCAGCACTCAGAGTATGTGTTTATTTTTAGCTGGTTTCTTTTTCTGTAATTAGGGCACACTTCTGGAGACAGATAGAGGTGCATTGGGTTTAGCTGTTCAAAACACTCATTTTCACTCAGAGCAGGCATAGACAGTCACTTCATTCAGCAGATAGTTCCTGAACTCAGGCACTGCAAGTGCTATAAATGTAAAAGTTTCTGCTTCTGCCCCCCCACCGCCAAAGCTCACAGTTTGATTAGTATTATAAAATATATTTTAAAAATTATAATTTCACTAAATAGATATTTGTTGAGGGCCTATTATATTCCCAGGGAGATGCTAGACTGTAGGGACAGTGCAATGTATATGACATAGTCCTTCCCTTCAAAGGTTGCATTCTTCTAAGGATGGCAGACACGTAATCATGATGATGGTGTTAATAAGGATGATGAAGTAATGGTGGCACAAATTATTATAATTACTTATGTGTCTGGCTCTGTGCAAAGATCAATGCTTTATGTCACTTCTCCTTATAACCCAATGACAATCAGCCACCCTGTTTCACAGATGTGGAAGCTGAAGCCAGAATGATGGGGTAAATTACACAAGATCACATTAAGTGGTGGGACAATGACTCAGATGTGAGTTTTTACAAATCCAGAAGCTGACTCAATCAGCATTTAGAATCCATCTTTTAAAAATTAGAATATAGGCCAGATACAGTGGCTCATCTCATGCCTATAATCCCAGCACTTTGGGAGGCCAAGGCAGGAGGACTGCTTGAGGCCAGGAGTTTGAGACCAGCCCAGACAACATAGTGAGACCCTGCTTCTACCAAAAAAAAAAATATTTTTTATTTTAGTATTTTTGGAGACAGAGTTTCACTTTGCCATATGGGCTGGAGTGCAGTTGCACAATCACAGCTCACTGCCACCTTGTCTGACCATGTCTTATGCGTGTTTTCTCATAATTGCAAAATCAGCTGAGAGCCTTGGCCTTTATCTACAATATCAGTCCTCAGTACCATATTTGTCCACAGATATCACGAGACTGTGAGCGTCTTATTTGTAGAAGTGATGTTCCTAGAGTCTAGTACCAGGCCCATCATCTGTGTTCTCTGAATGCTTATGGAGGGATCTACCCAGCAAAATAGTTAACACTTGTGTGATATATTCTCATTTACAAAGCACTTTCACATTTATGCTAAGAAGCACTGGGGCATAGTAGCAAGACTGTGGAATGTCAAATCAAAAACCTTGAGCCATATTCTGGCTCTGCCAAGCTTTCTGACCTTGAACAATTCACCTAACCCCACAGAGCCTCAATTTCTCATCTACATGATGGCAGGATTGTTAATATTAACTAGTATTATAATGTTAATTATTAATAGTGCCCAGTAGCATTGTTCAAATGATATAATAGGGTAATAACAGGTGTTCAAGAAGTAGTATCTGTCATTATTACAGTATCTAATTTGAGCCAGATGGTCCTAAAAAAGAAATAGGAATTAGGGGCCAGGCACAGTGGCTTACGCCCGTCTGTAATCCCAGCACTTTGGTAGGCCGAGGTGGGTAGATGACTTGAGGTCAGGAGTTCAAGACCAGCCTGGCCAACATGGTGAAACGCCGTCTGTATTAAAAATACAAAAATTAGCTGGGTGTGGTGGTGCACACCTGTAATCCCAACTACTCGGGAGGCTGAGGCAGGAGAATCGCTTGAATCCGGGAGGTGGAGGTTGCAGTCAGCCAAGATTGTACCACTATGCTCCAGCCTAGGCAACAGAATAAGACTCCGCCTCAAAAAAAAAAAAGTTAGGAATTAGGGCTCTCAAAAAATGGTGTTTAAAATCTATTCAAACTACATTAAGAAAACTTCTGTGCTAATTTGAGATTTTCATTTTCTCCCCATGCCTTCAATTGACTACTCTGCTATCGTGAATCAGTGATTCTTGCTAATAACAAACAAACAAAAATTCCCTCTCCTACTTTAGAGTTAGAACAGAAAGATGTTCTGTCAATTGAGTGGCATGAGGAGAACGTGTGTTACACATATCCCTGGCGTAACTTGAACTCTGCAAAATTCAGTGTTGTCCCCACCTCTAAATGCCTGAGTCTTTTTTCCTGACCAGATTGTGTTTGTGATATGGTGTGTGGGGGAGGGGAGGTGTAGAGTGTGTGATGTTCATGGTGTGTGTGGTGTGAAGGATATGTGATGTGTGTGTGCGATGTGATGTGTGAGGTGTATGTGATGTGTGTATATGTGTGTGATGTATATGTATGTATATTATGTATGTGTGTGGTGTGTATGCATGTGTGCATGATGTGTGTATTGTGTCTTGCATAAAGGTTGTGTATGCATGTTTGTATGTGTATATGTGGTTGTGTATGGTATGGGTAGGTGGTGTATGTATTGTGTGTGGCATGTAGTGTGGGGAGTATGCATGTGTGTGTATATTGTGTAGTGTGTGTATGCATGTGTGTGGTGTGTATATTGTGTATTGCATGTGTGGTGTATATGCATGTGTATGTGTGTGTATATGTTTATAGGGGTGTGTGTGGTGTGAGGTGTATGTGTGTATTGTGTATGGTATTGTGTGTGGCATGTATGTGTGCTGTGTATGCATATGTGGATGTATATGCATAGTATATGACATGTATATTGTTTATGCATGGTGTGTGTTTCTTTTGTGTACTTGTGTGTGGTGTATATGCATTGTGTGTATTTGTATTGTGTATGTGTGTGGGATGTGTGTGGTGTGTATGCATTGTGTGTAGGTATTTGTATTGTGTATGTGTGTGGGATGTATAGGGTGTGTACACTGTGTGTATGTATGTGTGTGATGTGGGGTGATGTGTGTGTATATTGTGTTTATATGTAAGTGTGGTGTGCATGCATTATGTGTAGATGTATGTATTGTGTATGTGTGTGGTATGTGGGGTGCGTATACATTTGTATATGTGTTTATTGTGTATGTGTGTGGAGTTGCATGTATGTGTGATATGAGGTATATATGGTATGTGTGTACTGTGTATGTGTGATATGTATGTGCATGGTATATATGCATGTGGGGGTGTGCATTGTGTAGCATATATGTGGTGTGTATGATGTGTATATGTGTGGTATGAAGTATAATGTGTGTATATATTCTGTGTGATATGAGGTATGTATGGTGTATATACATTGTGTGTATGTGGGGGATATGTATTGTGTATTATACGTGTGGTATGTATGCATGTGTGTATGTATATTTGTGGTATATAGTGTAATGTGTGTGTATTCTGTATGTGTAGTGTGTGTATATATGTGTAGTATGTATGCATTATGTGTAGGTGTATGTATTGTGTGTGTGTGGTGTGTGAGGTGGGTACTGTGGGGGGTATGTGTATGTAGTATGAGATGTACATGGTGTGTGCATATCGTGTGTGTGTGTGTGGCATGTGTGTGTGTTGTGCTTGGAATGGCACTGGGAACATGATATGCGTAGAGCCCTTCTGTAAAGGCACCATGGGAGGATCAAGTATTCCCGAATGCACTAGCAAACCCCAACGTGACATAAACATACATAACCTGCTGTTTAAATCACACGCTGCGCCACAACACAATGGTATTTAACACTCTCTATCTTCAGTCCGAGCTACAAAGTCCTTGGACAGCTTCCTGACACTGATGTGTATATTGATATAGACGCATACGAGGAGGTAGGACTTTTTCTGTCATCTAAAAAAGGTTGTAAGCATGTGATGTGCTTGGCTAAGTACTGATTTTACCAGGACAAAAAGCAGAGATAAGGCGGGGAGGTATAGCGGTCAAAGTGAAAAGTCTGAGCTTTGATCTACTGTATGGATTCGGTTTTATAATTTATGTATTAACTACTCAATTTCCAATATTTATTTTTTCTCATTTTTTAATGGGGATAAATATATATTGTTGGAATTAAAGTATGTATTTACACAGTATTGAAACTGAGAGGATGGTTTGTGTGTGCATGGTTTTTTTCTAATGAATGTAAACCAATGGTAAAATAATTTTAACCATGTAAAATGTAGATGGTGGGGCTGTGGAATTCTCCCAGTTCATTTTAATGGTTAAAATTATGGCTTCAGAGTTTCCTTGATTTTGAATGTTCTTTCTTTCTATGGAATCTCAAAGATTTTTAAAAATCTTTTAAAACTAGTTTTGTCTGTCTTGTCTTATGCTTGGGAAGAAATTCTCAGACTTACTCTATTAGGAAATGAGAAAACAAAATTCACTCTAAGGTAAAGGTATTAGAATTGCTATTTTTTCCTCAGTCCAAAGAATTATATATGTAGTATTACTTGTTTCCGGCCTGCATCCCAGAGTTCCACGAGGCTTCTTGGTGAAATATTCACTCATTTTCACTTGTGTCCATTTAGGCTCCTTCTTGCTTCTGGTGAATCAAACCACTGTAAACCTCTGTTCACTTTACTTGCCTGCCTCTCCCAGTCTGGCCAGCAGCCTTCCATCTCCTGTCCATTTTCTTTTCTGTTTTGAGTATTTTTCAGTTTCTTCTTTGTGTTTAATGGTAAAAATAAAACAATGACTGACTTTTAAAACAAATGGACGGCTGGACGTGGTGGCTTACACCTGTAATCCAAGCACTTTGGAGGCCAAGGCGGGTGGATCACCTGAGGTCGGGAGTTCAAGACCAGCCTGACCAACATGGTGAAACCCCGTCTTTAAAAAAATAAATAAAAATAAAAATAAAAACAAATGGAAAGATGCGCATTTTTAAAAGATCTCGTCAGTTCTCTTCCTTTTAAAGCATGAGTAGATAAGAGTGACTTTTTAAAATCCTTTTTTATCTTTTTTTTTTGAGGGGGTGGTCTGCATGTGCTACAGTGACTATCATTTTACCTAAGCCCTGAAAAGGAACCTTAGCAACTTCTGCATTCATTTTCTATTTGGAGCAGGGAGCCAATGCAGTTTTGATTCTGAAATATTTCCATGTGTTAAATTCAGCAATGTTTTACTCTTCAGGTGAAAGAAATCCCTGGAATAAAAATATTTCAAATAAATGCACCAATTTACTATGCAAATAGTGACTTGTATAGCAATGCATTAAAACGAAAGGTGAGTCATGAGAAACTGATTATTTCTGAGGATGGGATTTGTGGTTGACAGGGATATGAGGATCATTTAAGTGTCCAAGTATACCCTTGTATACTATTTCATTCTTGCTTTGTTTCTCTCTCTTTTATTGTAGCAAAATATACATAACATAAAATGTACTATTTTAAGCATTTTCAAAATATACAATCCAGTGGGTGGCATTAAGTACATACGCATTATTGTGCAGCCATCACCATTGTTCATTCTCTTTTATCGTTTGTATATATTACTTTTTCCAAAAACATTTTAAGAAAAGATGAGGAAATAATTTTAGGTTTCTTACTCTTGGGATCATGTAGATTCCTCTGGTCATGATTAGAACTCAACCCTATACCACCTGGTATATAGGAAAACCTTCCTGTCACCACACAGAGTCTCTTAAATATAAGAACCTGAGAGATCTGAGCCTGATAAAGAGTGCTCTAAAAATTCTCTTTAATTCTTTAGCTGTGGTTGTCTTAAATAAAGACTGAGAATAAGAAAGGCTGCTAATTTGAAGGAATAACCAGTTCAGGGCATCTGAGGGAAAGGCAGCACAAGGGCTGGGGTGATAACCTGACACAGAAAGCAGTTAAATGGGGAAATTTGAAGGGGAGTGGCATTGGGGTGGGTCTCTGAGAGCCAAGAAGTGATTTTGCATATGTTGCTCTTCTGTAAAGACTGGAGTGAACCCAGCACTCATCATGGGAGCAAGGAGAAAGGCCATGCGGAAGTACGCTAAGGAAGTCGGAAATGCAAATATGGCCAACGCAACTGTTGTCAAAGCGGTGAGTGGTCTTTTCGTGGAAATGTTCCCTTCTGTCTTGTTCTGCAGTGCCCTCCATCTTTACTCATGACTGAAGTTTAGACACAGCATGAAGTTACTAAAAGAGGAAAGTTAAGAAACCATCTAAGTATCCTCTATATTTTACAGGCACCTGATAAGGTCAGTTATGAGGACTTTTCTAAAAAAAGAAAGGAAAACATCATTTTAAAAAATAAAAAATGCCTGGGTGCGGTGGCTCACGCCTGTAATCCAGCACTTTGGGAGGCTGAGGCAGGCGGATCACCCTAGGTCGGGCGTTCGAGATCAGCCTGACCAACACGGAGAAACCCCGTCTCTACTAAAAATGCAAAATTAGCCGGGCACGGTGGAGCATGCCTGTACCAGTGACCTGGGAGACTGAGGCAGGAGAATCGCCTGAACCCGGGAGGCGGAGTTTGCATTTAGCCTAGATGGCGCCGTTGCGCTCCAGCCTGAGCAACAAAAGCGAAACTCCTACTCAAAATAAATAAATAAATAAGAATGACACAGTACCTTAACAGATTTTACCATTAGCGCTTTTTCGTAGATGTATTCAGCTGATAGTTTAAAAAGTTCAAAGGCGGGCTTTTGCTGTTCAGGCATGGTAACTTGTGACCCATCATGCTAAAGTTAATGGAACTACTCTAGAAGTTAGCAGAAAATGGATAGGATAACTAAGGAGAGTGGATTTTGTTGGGGAAAAAAAAAAAAGGAGAAAGAGATAAGAAAATGAGTTAAAATGGAATGTTACACATACATCCTTTTTATGCTCAGTTATAAGGCTGGAATATGACAAAAAATTTTTGTAAGGTGGAGTCTCACTCTATTGCCCAGGCTGGAGTGCAGTGGCACGATATTGGCTCACTACAGCCTCCGCCTCCTGGTTTCAAGCGATACTCTTGCCTCAGCCTCCTGAGTAGCTGGGACTAGAGGCACCCGCCACCATGCCCAGCTAATTTTTGTATTTTTAGTAGAGATGGGGTTTCACCGAGTTGGCCAGGCTGATCTCGAACTCCTGACCACCCACCTTGGCCTCCCAAAGTGCTGGGATTACAGGCATGAGCCACCGCACACAGCTTGACAAATATTTTAGAAGGATTCTGGTATAGTCAGTAGCTCAAGAATACAAGGGTGGATTTTCTATTATAAATCTTTCTCACAACCAGAAATGTGAGTTCATAGAATTCTGGTGTGGTTTAATTTTTGACACAGGATGCAGAAGTAGATGGAGAAGATGCTACCAAGCCTGAAGAAGAGGATGGTGAAATAAAATATCCCCCAATAGTGATCAAAAGCACATTTCCTGAGGAAATGCAAAGATTTATGCCCCCCGGGGATAACATCCACACTGTGATTTTGGATTTCACTCAAGTCAATTTTATTGATTCTGTTGGAGTGAAAACTCTGGCAGGGGTAAGCATCCCCTAGAACGAGTCATTTAACACCTCGGTGCCCAGTGTCAGACCCTCAGCAAAATCAGGGAGGTGGGCTATTCAACTCTTAAAATGCTCCCCTGTTGCTGTTTATCACCTTTTGATTATGGAAAATTTCAAAAATACATAGAAGTAAAGATTTTAGTATATTGAACCCCATGAACTATCACTCAGTTTCAACAATTATCAGTTTATGGTCAATCTGGTTTCTTGTATAGCTGACATCCACTTTCTCTTCTCTTATTTTGAAACACATCCCAGTCATCACATCATCTGTAAATATTGTCTATTGCTACAAGAAGATTCTTTTTAGAAAACATTAATATGCTGGACCGCTCAGGAGGCTGAGGCAGGAGGATTGCTGGGCTCAGGACTTCAAGACCAGCATGAGTAAAGTAGTGAGACCCTGTCTCTAAAAAAAAAAAAAACTGGTTTTTAATTTTAAAATTATAATTTTTTAAAATTACTATAATACTTTTATTACACCTAGGTAAAATTTAACAGTATTTTTGCTACCTGTAATTATCACTGTCCATATACAAAGCAAAAGAAATACAAAATCATTTTTAACTGATTAGCTCAAAAATACATCATTATTGAAGCAAAGTAGCACAAGTGAATGAATTAGAGTGTCTTCTATCACTGAAAAACATCGGTAAAAAGACACTTTCATCTGGCACAGAGTGAAGAGAAACTAAACTTTATTTCAACATTATTACAGATTGTAAAAGAATATGGAGACGTTGGTATATATGTATACTTAGCAGGATGCAGCGGTGAGTATACCTCTAAGATGAGGTGAGGCTTAATATTTTAGTTTTGTTTCTTTTTTCAAATAATTGCACTTGGAAATTTTGTCCTTAATTTTAATTATTTTATAAAAATGAAAATTATTCTTCTGAAAAATCACTCTAAAACGAGTTTTGAAATTAGCCTCATGGAGGCATTCATTTTTCAAGTTACTTGTGACAACCCTTCTGAACTGAAGTTGGAGGAAATGAGCCAATAAGCCATTGTTTATTATAATACTAATGGCTGCTATAAATATAGTGATTATTATATACATTACTACAGCAGCAATTATCTAATGGCTGCCATAAACAGTTACATATAATCATTCAGGTTGCTTGTTTCTCTGTCCAATGGTTTGGGACTACTTGGCCTGCTATTTTTGTTTTATATTATATTTTGGTTAAAACAGTGCTTGAGGCTGGGCATGGTGGCTCATGCCTGTAATCCCAGTACTTTGGGAGGCCAAGGCAGGTAGATTTCCTTAGCCTAGGAGTTTGAGACCAGCCTGGGCAACATGGCAAAACCCCATCTCTATTAAAAATACAAAAATTAAGGCTGGGCCCAGTGGCTCAAGCCTGTAATCCCAGCACTTTGGGAGGCAGAGGCAGGTGGATAACCTGAGGTTGGGAGTTTGAGACCAGCCTGGCCAACATAGAGAAACCCCATCTCTATTGAAAATACAAAATTAGCCAGACATGGTGGCACATGTCTGTAACCCCAGCTACTCAGGAGGCTGAGGCAGGAGAATTGCTTGAACCTGGGAGCTGGAGGTTGCAGTGAGCTCAGATCGCACCATCTCCAACCTGGGCAACAAGAGTGAAACTCCGTCTCAAAAAATAAATAAATAAAATAAAAATATAAAAATTAGCCAGGCATGGTGGCACACACCTGTAATCCCAGCTTGAATCGGGAGGCAGAGGTTGCAGTGAGCCAGCATCGTGCCACTACACTCCAGCCTGGGCAACAGAATGAGACCCGGTTCCAAAAAAAAAAAAGAAAATAAAACAGTGCTTGAGGCTGGGTGTGGTGGCTCACACCTATAATCCCAACACTTTGGGAGGCCAAGGTGAAAAGATCACTTGAGCCTAGGAGTTCAAGACCAGCCTAAGCATAGTGAGACCCCAACTCTATTAATAAAAAAAAAATTTAATGATTAAAAAAAGTGCTTGAAAATGAACTCTGCATGTGCTTGAAAATGAACTCTGCATAAAGATGCCACTTTTCACCTGTAAGATTGGCAAAAATAAAAAATGATTGACAACATGCTCTATAGGCATATGGTGGGAAAACAGGCTCTCTCAAACATTACTGGTGGGAGCACAAAATGCAGCAGCCCCTAAGAAGGGCAGACTAACATTGCCTTTCCAAATTATAAATGCATTTACCTTTTAACACAGAAAATCCATCAGTATGCTGCATATGTTCAAAATGACCAGCATTGTCTATAACAACAAAAGAAAAAGCTAGAGTACCAAACAAAAGGGACTAGTTAAATAAACCAAGTACAGCTATACAATAGAATATGGTGTAGTGGTAAAAAAATTCAGCAAAAAGGTTCAGAATCTTATATATATATATTTTTCCCACTTATCCCCAAAACAACATTATATATATATAATGTATATATAATGTATATTGTATATATATATAATGTATATATAATGTATATTGTATATATATATACACACACACACACACACATAATCATATATATGTAATTCCCACTTTTCTTATCCCCAAATATAGTTTTAAAATGCTGTTTTGGGGATAAGAAAAGTGGGAAATAAGAATACATATGTATTTATTTATATTTACATAGAGAAATCTTTGAAGAACACACAAAAAAGTAGTTTCCTGGGACTTGCAGGTGTGATGGGTGGAGACAGGAATTGGAGTAAGACTTTTACTATAGCATTTTAATATTCAAACTATATGGGCTTGAACCCAGGAGGTGGAGGTTGCAGTGAGCCGAGATCATGCCTCTCCAGTCTGGGTGACAGAATGAGACTCTGTATGGAAGTGTTAGGGTTTTTTTTTTATTGTTTAAGACTCATATCCAGAGTGTGGACTAATTTTCTTTTCTTCTTTTAATAGCACAAGTTGTGAATGACCTCACTCGGAATAGATTTTTTGAAAATCCTGCCCTGTGGGAGCTGCTGTTCCACAGCATTCATGACGCAGTTTTAGGCAGCCAACTCAGAGAGGCGCTCGCAGAACAGGAAGCCTCGGCTCCCCCTCCACAGGAGGACTTGGAGCCCAATGCTACTCCTGCCACTCCTGAGGCATAGATGAGGACCTCACCCTAGAATGGGGTTATAAGCCTCTCATGAAATTCCTAATTTACACGTTTTAAATAGTAGACACTAGATTTTTTTTCTAAGGGTAAATACTAGTAGCTGAGGCTTGATTTGGAGGGTGAATGACGCCTAGCAAGATGTATCATACTTGTGTTTTTTTGATTGAATATTTCAAAGATAAATTGGCCTGTTGCCTGTATTTATTAGGCGGAGACATTTCTGCTGCTTTTTGGCATTATCTCTGTAAGCTAAGCACTGAGAAATTTATTTCCTTTAAGTACTTTACCTACGAATAGGAGATGCTGTCACCAGATAAGTAGTGGTTCTTTGTTTTTGTACTTATTGGTCTGCAAACTGTCTATAATCAGTTATCTAACAGAAGAGAGAAACTGCAATTTTCTAGCAGTTCTCATTTTAAAATAACCTTTTATTTATTATAGAAGCAATATAAGTGCATTGAGGACATTTTGAAAAAATAAGCAAAAATGAGAACATAAAATATTACATTTCCACCACTCAGAGATTACAACTGTGAACATTTCAATACATACCCGTCCAGATCTTTTTCTATGCATATATATTTACATTTTTAACCAAAGTAAGGTCACATCTATAGTGTTTTATAACCTATTGTTCTTTAATTAATAATCTCCACTTTCTCATTCCAGCACATTTTTTACCTTAGACCATATTTAAATTTCCCCAATTGTCCCCAATTTGCAGTTGGTTTGTGCTAACTGATATTCATTCTTTGACCTTAAATTGCAACTGGTCATGTTCTTTAAAGTCCCTTAAGTCTATTTTAATGTAGCACAGTTCCTTTTTTATGGCATTGACTTGTTAAAGAGACTGGGGCAGTTGTCCTGTAGAATCCTGTCTTGTGAGTTTGCCTAATTGCTTTTTCATGGTGTTTAACCTGTTGTTATATTGCTGTACTACCTCCAATCTGGAAGTTATATCTAAAGCCTTTATAGATTCAAGTTAAAACATTTTATGCTAGATTATATCATAGATAAGATACATGCTTCATATTGTATACTTCAGAAAACACATAATATCTAGTTGATCTACCATTAACTAATCTAAGTGATCTAAACTAGATTACTGGATCAGCATGACAGTCTGATTTTCCAGTTAGATTTTTCCCTATGTGACTACAGACATATCTGTGTGGTGTTCCTTTGGCATTGAATGAATGTCCATTCCCCTATTAGCCATTTACCCAGGAGTTTTAACATTGGGTGATAATTCTTGCATAAATCATTAATTTTGTTAAGGTTTGTGAATTGGTTTTCTAGTTATTTCATTTCTTCTGCATTAGTTGGTTGTTCTATGTGAAGTATAGCTTTCCCTCCTCCACTTGAGCTGTTTGGTCGTCCTTACTACAGTTCTATTAGAAGGGCAGGTTGAATACTTTATTATTTTCATTTAATTATGAACTTCAAAATAACTGGTTTATTAGATGGTGACAAATTAGTGGGGTTTTTTTCAATTTCCCTTTTCTGGTATGATGGTAGTCTTGTGAATTTTTATAGTTTTAATGTGTTTCAGTCCATTATGTTCTTTTCGATACTCAAATTGTCACAGCTGTGGCCAGTAGAAATCCTTAGAAGCTTTGTTATTGTTGCTAATAGTGAAGTAGCCTAAAAGACCATGTTTTTAAGAAAACTAACCCCCAGGTATAATTTAAATTTTCCTTAGACATTCATAACAGCTATCAGTTAATTGTACACCAAACTCAATTTTTAGCATAGGAGTGAGCAAAATACTTACCTTACTCGTTCCACAGAAACGTGGAATGTCAAAGATTGGAGGAGGATACCTTTAAATCACTTTATCACTTTCACTTGTTCGTAACTACCAGCTCACTATAAATTGAAGCACAGACCTTAGCCAACTTGTCTAAAGCCTCCTCTGCTAAGAGTTCCTGCTAAACGTGAGTTTGTCTTTTCTTTAATATATTGTCTTATTGATGTCTTTTTTTAGTTTTCACGCATAAGATACTGCCGGGAGAAAAGTAGTCAGATCTCAGTAGAGTTGTTAGCATGGCTTAGTTGCAACCAAACCCTGTGGTGTATGTGTTCCTGATAACTCCTATTAAGTTTCTCACTGTCTTTACTAACTTAGTTCAAAATAAACTTCTCCTTCTAATCAAAACTTTAGCTAATTCTAGAGTGAAATGAGATTTGCTTAGTTATTTCCTTTTCAATCATCATATGAGATCAGATACATCTGCATTCTGATATGGACTGCCTTCTGAAAGAGCATGTAGTTGTAGAACTTCAGCTTACATTAGAAACTTTAGTAACAAGTTTCTGTATCATTTCAGCCATTTAAGTAGAATTTAAGGATTTTAAACTGTGTTATAAAATACTGCATTACACATTCCTTAGCACCAGTCTTCCACTTAGCCAGTACTGTGGTTGATAGAAAGTAGTGTACAAAAAAAAGGTATTTGGGTATAACTTCACATTTGTATTTAACTTTTCTGTTCAACTTTTAAACTGTTTTGAATAGAATTATGTATATTAAAAGCACAAGTCTTAAGGTGGGAAAATACAGTTTATCATTTTGCTTAGCATCTGCGAATGAGTGCATCTCAAAATACGTTTCATCCATGTGTAAATAAGTCCAAATGTTTTACTTAGAATTGTTTCATACAGTGAAAAGTTCCTTGTCTTACAGTCTTGTCTCTGCCTTTCAAGGAAATAATACATAAGCCCACCCGTTCCTTCTGGGCCTTAATAGCTGCTATTGTTATCGTCTATGTTTTTCAGCCCTGATTCAAATTCAGGTTCACATTGTCCTATCAAAATGGGCATAATCTACATAAATCTAAGGACTAGCCTTGTTTTATGGCAATATATGGGAAAGCACTGTTTTGAAGAGGTCCCATAAAGAGAAGCCCTTTGACTTTCTCAAATCCTGTGCAGTATGACAGTGGTTTATCTCTGTCTCATGAATCGATGGAATATGTTTGAGAACAGTTGTGAACCAGGGCCTAGGAAACTCCAATCCGTATCTTAGATACTGACTCTGTATGAGTATACGGCAGCTGATAATGGGATCCTAATTGCCAACCTCAGCTGCAGTGGAATCCAGAGAAATTGTTAAGGGTATAGATCCTCTTCAAGCCCTGGAATAGGACAAAAACTCATTTTGTAGTTTGAAGGAAACATCTAAAACATCCACTCATGGTGGTTTGATCCTGTGCCCTTACCTGTTGAGACAGTTCCAGCCTCTGAGTGCACTTAAGAAAATGAGTCTGCTCTCTCGTGTGTGGAAAGAGAGGGTAGCAAACCCAGTGAATCTGTCCTGTGGTGGGTGGGTGGGTTTTTCTGTGTGTTGGGGGGTGGGGGGTGTGCCCTTGTGTGGGGATGAGGGAGGGAAGAGTATGTGGCTCTATTATGTCTGCCCCTTTAAAGATAGTAAATCAATTTAAATTCTGAAATCAAACAGAACTTCCTTGGTGTGAGCCTGTATCCTTTACTGAGTGCAGAAATGCTGTTGGTCCTTTTTAGTGCACCTCACCTTTCAGGGGTGCTTTTAGGATTCAAGGTGTTTAGATTCTTACAGTTTTGAATGCTTATAAAAGTTTGAGAACTGATAAAAGTATTACTGAATTCTTCAAACATACAGCTAACCAAAATGCATGCAGTGGTTTTGTAGCCCCTCCAATACCAACCACACAATGGTAAAAGCTAGCACACCAGGTAACATGCCTGCTTAGTGACTTGGGTTTTATCAAGTTTGAGCATCTTAAAACTCCACCTGGCCTCTGACAAAGGCTTACCAGGCTTTTCATTGTACTGATGTATTGCATTTCACTTGACATAACAGATAAACCTCAGACCATCGTGAAAATTGAGTTTTTAAATAAATCTAATCACATTTTTAATGTTAATTTTTTACACAGGATTCTACAGTATATTTTTCTAGTCATAAATCCTTTGTATTCTAACTTATTCAGCACTCTGACACATGTATATAGCACACCTATTTTAGGTGGAGGAAGTTACTGGTAAATGTTCTTTTTAAGTAGGGTACAAACATGATGGCCTAGGCAGTGCTTTTGCTACCTGTATATATATGCCTTGACAGAAACACCCAAATTTTTCAAGTAATTGATTTTACATTTGATGTGTGGCCAATTAGATCTTCCTTACGGACCTAAATGAATTATCACAATAGTCACTCTGTATCTTAGAACAAAGTGCACTTAGCCAGGCGCAGTGGCTCACACCTGTAATCCCAGCACTTTGGGAGGCCGAGGTGGGTGGATCACAAGGTCAGGAGTTCAAGACCAGCCTAGCTAAGATGGTGAAACCCGGTCTTTACTGATAATACAAAAATTAGCTAGGCGTGGTGGCATGCACCTGTAATCCCTACTTGAGAGGCTGAGGCAGAGAACTGCTTGAACCCAGGAGGCAGAGGTTGCAGTGAGCTGAAATCGCACCACTGCATTCCAGCCTGGGTGACAGAGCAAGACTCCGTCTCAAAAAAAAAAAAAAAAAGTGCACTCAACATATCTAATTTGTCTTTAATTGGTATATATGAGCATGTGGCCATATGACAAAGTGGAAAGACTTCAGTGTGTTCTAAATGTGTATATTTATTTAATCAAAACATTCAAAAACATACATCTTCAGTCATTTCCTTGATTATATTTTATTTTAAGCATAACCTGAAAATAGTTTGCTGTTTCATACCTCAAGAAAAACTAGGGCAGAGTTAAAAAAAAAAACATAGGTTTTTCTGATCACATTCATAAAAATGAAAAATCAAGAATGTGGTTGGATTTTATGAATGAAGGGCTTTAATTTCTTGAAAACTTTCATAATTTTAAGTATTTCAATGCAACACAGCCTTTCCTATGTTGTCAGCTTTTTCTATTGTGAATTTAAAATGTATCCAATTCTCACTATTTTGCAACTTATTTATGAATACTGAACTTCAATAAAAATATTCATTATTGTGCTTTGGTCTTGGCATTGAGGGAAGAGGTAACTGTGGTAGAAGATAGGATTTGGTGTTGGTTACACAGGAGACAATTTTAAAGAGCTCTGTTGAGGATTTTAATATAATCTTTATTTTTAAAATACCTCACTGTAGACCAGAAGTCTAACAGAAGCTTTACCAAACTAATTTATAAAGTGAAAGTAACCATTTTCTGTATGAAGCCAATTCCAGGTTTTCTAAATTAAATCATATGTACACACTTTTTTTTCAAAAAAATTTTTTTCTTTTTCCTACTCTTTCACCTCTGGCTGAATGTTCTTCTTTCTGCTTTAACACCACTTTACTGTTCATCAAAATTCATGAATTATTCCTGATGAATTTGAAATCAAATGGCAACGCATAACATATACATCCAGTGTTTCTTCTACTTTAAAAAAGGTTTAGACAGAGCTTTTATTATTCAGCATGGTGGTGGGAGACTATCATAAGGCATTTGGTCATATGCCTAGGTGAGCTGCCCTGATAAGGGGCAGAAGAGGATAATAGGAACATAGGTAATGGAGCCGACAAACTTGGACATGAATCCCAGTTTTGCCACTACAAGTAAGCAGGAAAGTTTTGCATCCATTAAATGAAGCTCCATTTGATGATCTTCCTCACTGGACAGATGGGAGGATACAATAAGAATATATGTAGAGCACCCAGCCAGCATATGCCTGGGATATAAACCATCATCTAAGCAAGCACTTTATATGATGATGTGAAACCCTTAAATAGGAGTGGGTCAAAAGAAACAGTCAAAATATATTCTAACAAGCTTTTCTGTCTATTAACATTAGAGATCACCTTTTATTATATTACAAGAAGAGATATGAAAACATACAATCTTGAAGCCATTTATTTTTTTGTGAAGTGGTTGTTAACAAGCCTATATAAGGTTAGGATTCCAATTAAAAGTTTTCACTTGAAAGCCTTCAAGGTTCAGTTGTATGTCATGTAACGAGGAGTAGCGCTGAATTTGGCATAAGACTTAATGACCTTATTTACAGCTTCCAAGAAATCCTTCTCAGTAGCAATTTTTCGCCGTGCTCTGATGGCAAACATACCAGCTTCTGTGCAGACACTTCTAATCTCAGCACCTTTCAAACAAAAAGAGAATAAACAGGCTTAATTAAAACAGCCTGAGCAGACAGACCAGCAAATATAAGCAAGAACTTTCTACTTACCAGTGCTATTTGGACACAGTCGTGCTAACAATTCAAATCTGATATCTCTTTCAACACTCATTGAACGAGCATGAATCTTAAAGATGTGGGTCCGACCCTAGAAATGAGGGAATTGACAAATATTAAAATGTAAAAAACATCACAGGAAGAAAAAACTTCAAAAATCCCTTTCCTAAAATGAAATGGTTTTGTTACCTCTAGATCAGGCAAGCTAAATTCAATTTTTCTATCCAATCTCCCTGGCCTCATCAGTGCTGGATCCAAAGTATCAGGTCTGTTAGTGGCCATCAGCACTTTAATATTGCCTCGAGGATCAAAACCATCAAGCTGATTGATCAGTTCCAACATTGTTCTCTGCACTTCATTGTCACCTCCAGCACCATCATCAAACCGAGCCCCTGACAAAAGGAAAGATAAGCTTTTCAGGTCCACTCAGAGTAACACTATGCATGACCTAAAAGTACCATAAATCTCAGCTCAAATCATGCCCCCCGGCACAGGTGCACAACCCACTTTGAAGCAAATCCTGTAAGAACAGCCTGCTTTATACAAAACTAATTAGAAAGTGAATCTTTGCTTTCAAAAGTATTTATCACAGATTTACTTAACATACTTTAAATTGCCTATGAGACAGTTTAGTGTTTTCAAAGTCTACCACATTTATTACTTAATTTGAACCTCTCAAAAACTCATGAAATACACAAGGCAAGAATTATTCCCTTTATAAGATGAGCAAACTGAGGCTCAGAAATAAGTTAAAATAACTTGTCCTCAGGAGTTCAAGACCAGCCTGGCCAACATGGTGAAACCCGTCTCTACTAAAAGTACAAAAATTAGGCAGGTGTGATGGCAGGCACCTATAATCCCAGTTACTCAGGAAACTGAGACAAAGAATTGCTTGAACCCAGGAGGCAGAGGTTGCAGTGAGCTGAGATCGCACCACTCAACTCCAGCCTGAGCAACAGAGTGAGACCGTGTCTCAAAAAAATAAATTTCTCTAGATTTCATGGCTAATACTGTATTTCATCAAATCTGTGAAGCCAAGAACATTATTTTATGTGCACTAAGAAAAACCACCACCAATTAAATTATGCCCCAGTGCTTTCTTATGACATTAGGAGATAATACTTCAGGAGTTAAAGTGTGGAAATAGGTGTTGTGTGAATGAAATCAGATATAGGTTGAGCATCCCAAAATCCAAAATGCTTCAAAATTTGAAACTTTGAGCAACAACATGATGCTCAAAGGTAATACTTATTGGAGCATGTTAGATTTCAGGTTTTCAGATTTGGGATACTCAACCAGTATACTGCAAATACTCCAAAAGCCAAAATCCAAAATATCTGAATTCCAAAACACTTGTATTCTCAAACATTTCAGCTAATGGATATTCAACCCATAGCACAAAAATAAAGGCTTTGAGAAATGGCAATGGTATATAATGCTTCTTCTTGCCTTTACAGTTTAGTTTACTAGATTTATTAGATCTGTGGTGCCAATGTTTCAGAGCTCACAGAAGAGCTGGAGTTAAAAGTCTGTACAAGATTAACAGATCAGAACTGTAACACATGTCACTTTAGAGTTTTCATGAAAGCTAATCCTAAAGCAGGTCTCTAACGTATCATTCTCACCTCCAATAGCATCAATTTCATCAAAGAAGATAAGGCAGGCTTTTTTTGTTCTGGCCATTTCAAAGAGCTCACGAACCATTCGAGCCCCCTAATGAGAAAAATGATTGATTTAGTAATTCAAAATTGGCTTTAAAATATTTTAAAATACAATAAAAAGTTATACTTCAAAGTTTTCAATATTTATTCCTAACCGTATCGTCACCCATTATTACATAAACTTTTTTTTTATTTTTTGAGACGGAGTTTTGCTTTTGTTGCCCAGGCTGGAATGCAATGGTGCAATCTTGGCTCACTGCAACCTCTGCCTCCTGCATTCAAGAGATTCTCCTGCCTCAGCCTCCTGAGTAGCTGGATTACAGGCATGCGCCACCACACCCAGCTCATTTTGTATTTTTAGTAGAGATGGGGTTTCACCATGTTGGTCAGGCTGGTCTTGAACCCCTGACCTTAGGTGATCCACCCGCTTCTGCCTCCCAAAGTGTTGGGATTACAGGCATGAGCCACCGTGCCAGGCCTACCTAAACTTTTTTAAAAAAGACTGAAGTTTGCTCCCCAGTCCATCAAATTAATTTTGCTAGCCTTAAAATAGTAAGTCATTTTCATGATTCTCTATTAAATAGCAATAGGTTTCAGATCTGAAGAAGTCAAATTAATAGCTGAATAAAGGAACCATTCTAATCAGTAAAACTTGAGTAGATAAAAGCATCTGATCTATCACTTGGAATTCCTGATCATTGAATTTGACTTAAGTTTTAATTAGGGAATAAAAAGATACCTCAACTCTTGCAGCTCCTTATCTAATTCTTACTAAGTATACGAATCATCAACAGGTTTCAGATACAATACATGTAGCCCTAGACTTATTCTCTAAATACATATATATGTGTATATGTATGTCTACATACATATAGACAACCTATGTTCTCACTTTCTCATTAGGACTGAAAACAATGCCCCTAAAGTAAAAGAATTAATGTACCAGGCATTTCCATAGAAAAGCCACATCTGTAGAAAATGTCATCCTTCTGCAGGGGGGCATACTGGTTAAAATTTTAAGTGGTTACCTATTTCCAAACGACCACAAGATGGCTTCTAAACTACAATCAAGAAATTTCTGGTCTCAGGCTGGGCGTAATGGCTCATGCCTAGACTCCCAGGACTCTGGGAGGGCAAAGCAGACAGATCCCAAAGTTTGAGACCAGCTGGGCCACATGGCAAAAACCCTCTCTACAAAAAATACAAAAATTAGCTGGGCATGGTGGCATGTGCCCATGGTCTCAGCTACCTGAGAGGCTGAGATGGGTGGATCACCTAAGTCAGAGAGGTAGAGGCTGCAGTGAGCTGAGGTCGCGCCACTGCACTCCATCCTGGGCAACACAGTGAGACCCTATCTCAAAAAAAAGAAAAGAGAAATTTCATGTCTTGATCCTCCAATGCAGAAGTGTCATTTTTACTGTACATATCTTATGTAGGCCTACATAGTCTTTGACTACGATAAATTTACTTTACCTCACCGACGTATTTCTGTACAAGTTCAGATCCAATAACTCGAATGAAGCACGCATCAGTCCGGTTGGCAACTGCCCGTGCACAGAGTGTCTTGCCTGTACCGGGTGGACCAAAGAGCAGCACACCTTTGGGAGGCTCAATGCCAAGGTTCACAAACCTCTCTGGCTGTGATAGAGACACAATTTGAACACTTACCACTTCTGCATAACAAAAATAAGTCTACTTCTACATCAACAAAGTAATTTTATGTTTAGTCTTTTATCCTGAAAACCATACTTTAATATTTAAATCAAAACTATTAAGTCCACAGTCTACATACTTGTTGATCTAAATAAGAAATTTTACTTATTCTAAGACGTAAGTTCTAAACTGTACTCAGATCAACACATAAGACTGAATGGCTTTTAAAAAGTGCTTCTATTATCCAGTCTTAAAATATTTTCCTAATTGTAAAAAATTATGGTGTTTAAAGAACATAATTATTATCTGGTATTCAATATCTTGGTTTTCCATTATCCACCCAAGTTTAACCTGCTTCAATATAAGCCCCTTTCTTCTCGATCTCATTTGAAGAACCAGTTTCTTCTGTAATAGCCTGTAACATATTTAACATATTGCTAAAGGTTACACTGAGCCACCTCTGTCACTGTAAACAGCAGATCCTTCTTTCTGAAATATACTTGACCACTCAATCGTTTTTGCTTGCTCTTCCCTAAAACTTACCAACTCTCTACACTTCCTCTCTCCACCCTCTCAAAAAATTTTCATTAGGAAAAATATTAAAAGTCATCTAATATACAAGCAATTTTAGTGCTCAATATACAAAAAACATCTTTATACAAAGAAATTTAAATATAACACTCAGCTACTTACATGAAGTAATGGGGTTTCAACTACTTCTCGCAATTTCTCAATCTGTTCCTTACAGCCACCAACATCACTGTATGTGACATCAGGTTTTTCCTCCACCTAAGAGAGGGACAGAAATGTACAACATATAGTCATAGGTTTTTTGGATACTGTCCAAATACAGAAGAGACCCAATACCTTAAAAGAAAAATCAAACTCACAAGTGAGAATTTTAATAAAACTTGAATACATTCTCTGGTGCCCTGGAACTATTTGCTATAGTACTTGTTATGACACTAATGAATGAAAGACAAACTAGTAAAGACATAGTGAGACTCCATCTCAAAAAAAAAAAAAATACTGCTGGGCTTTGTGGTTCACACTTGGAATCTTAGCACTTTGGGAGGCAGAGATGGGCGAAACACTGGAGGTCAGGAGTTCGAAACCAGCCTGGCCAACATGGTGAAACCCTGTCTCTACTAAAAAGACAAGAATTAGTAGGGCGTGGTGGCAGGTGCCTGTAATCTCAGCTACTTGGGAGGCTGAGGCAGGACAACTGCTTGAACCTGGGAGGCGGAGGTTGCAGTGAGCCGAGATTGTGCTACTGCACTCCAGCCTGGGCAACGAAAGTGAAACTCCATCTCAATTTAAAAAAAGCCATAGCATTCCTTTTCTCTCCCATAGTTTCTTACCTGCATCATGGTAACTGTTGGGTCAATCTTAGGAGGCAATGGAATGTGAATTTGATATTTATTTCTGTCCACACTAAGGAAGTAAAAGAGATAGTCATTAATACATTCTTTGAGCTTCCAGTGTCCTTTTATGTTTAGTTTTTTCTGCTCAAAATCATACTTTAACAAGAGAGGTTATGTAAAGAAAAATAGAGCATGAAAACTGAGGATACTAAATTATAAGCCTAATGTGGCAAACAACCTATCCAACAGCAACTAGACCCTTGACTCAAGGAGGAAGGGGAAACTTTTTTTACTTTACTGAGTGAATCATTATGTATTCTATAGACATTAACTCACTTAGCATCATAACTATCCTAAAGCAAGTACTCCCCCAATCTATACCATGTTATCTTAAATGGACTGGTAACCTCAAGTCTAAAATTTGAAGCCATTCATAATAAACAATAGTGGGAGTAGGGGAAGTCAGGGAAGCTGCTGGGAAGTTAGGAAGCAGATGCAGAAGAAAGAATTTTCAACTACAGTACATTACTAATTATTCCTTGGTATTCCAAAGCATTCAGTTTATTTATTTACTACAAAGCCAAGGATGTGAATGTGAGACGGTATCCTTAGTGAAAGAAAAGCATTTAGTGTAAATAGAAATCTTACCCCACTCTCATCCCTTCTTCAATGTCAGTAGGTGCCACTTGATCACTAAGGTCCACCACAAACTTGGCAAACTGCTTTACATTGATAATGTATTTGGGGTCCTCCGAATCAGCATTGATTATCTTTGTACACCTAACACAGCAAAAGGCTTGATTAGTGTAAGGAACCTAACCGCTAATAATGAATGCAGCTAACTAGATTCTATCCTGAATATGCAATATATAGGTATAAACTAGAACTGCAGAAACTGGGACACTGTTAAAGAACCTTTTCTATGCTCAACTCCGAAGGTCCATTTGACTTTAGCCAAGCCATAAAATTTTCAAATACATTCTCCTGGAAATCAAACCCAAATATCTCATCATTAAGAATTTCTCAGGCCGGGCGCGGTGGCTCAAGCCTGTAATCCCAGCACTTTGGGAGGCTGAGGAGGGTGGATCACGAGGTCAAGAGATCGAGACCATCCTGGTCAAAATGGTGAAACCCCGTCTCTACTAAAAATACAAAAAATTAGCTGGGCATGGTGGCGTGTGCCTGTAATCCCAGCTACTCAGGAGGCTGAGGCAAGAGAATTGCCTGAACCCAGGAGGCGGAGGTTGCGGTGAGCCGAGATCGCGCCATTGCACTCCAGCCTGGGTAACAAGAGCGAAACTCCGTCTCAAAAAAAAAAAAAAAAAAAAAAGAATTTCTCTGATTTTTTGATTTCTGTAATTTATATTCCTTATTAGTGATGTTCTAGTATATCTTAAATTGCTCTCCTCTTTATTTTCCCTATAAAAAATGGTCATCTTGTCTTACATCAAATTCAGTAATAAATGTGTTTTCATTCTTTTCCTGAGTTTATACTGTAAATCCGTTTATATTGTTGTTGCTACTTTTTCTTTTTTTTTTTTAACTGAGGCAGTAGAAGCTTTTTTTTTTTTTTTTTTTGAAATGGAGTCTTGCTCTGTTGCCCAGGCTGGAGTGCAGTGGTTGTGCAATCTCAATTCACTGCAACCTCTGTCTCCCGGGTTCAAGCAGTTCTCTTGCCTCAGCCTCCCAAGTAGCTGGGATTACAGGTACCCACCACCACACACAGCTAATTTTTCTATTTTTAGTAGAAATGCGGTTTCGCCATGTTGGCCAGGCTGGTCTTGAACTTCTGACCTTAGGTGATCTGTCAGCCTCGGCCTCCCAAAATGCTGAGATTACAGGCATGAGCCACCTCGCCCAGCCAAAAAATATATATTTTGAAGAATAACAAGTCTACTTCAAATTAAATTATGAATTAAATGCAATCCTAGCTGGGCACAGTGGTACATGCCAATAATCCCAGCTACTCAGGGGACTGAGGCAAGCATTCGAGGCCATCCTAGGTAACATAGTGAGACTCCACCTCAGAACAAACAAATACCAGTCCTGTCTTGGGCTAGTTTAAAACAAACAAACAAACAAAAAAGGGGGACGTATAGGAAATAATAGCTTGAGGAAAAAAAGACAGAACTGCCCTTTCTGATATCAAAACAATGTGTAAAGCTATAGTAATGAAATGCTGATCTAACAGTAATAAACATATTCACCTGTAAAATAGTATAGGGAATCCAAAAGACAACACAAATCTGGAATTTAGATTATGGTAAAGATAGCATTTCAGGTCTGCAGAGAAATGGTATTCAAGTAATTGTTATTCAGTTATAAATAAAAATTAAGTTAAAGTGTTACCTCATATCATATTACAAACAAAAAATACCTCCAAGGGACCTGTGATTGAAGGCAGCAATCTAAATGCGTGCATCTATTTTTGTGCCTCCTTAAACACAATGTTACTAAAACCACAGAGTTTAAAAAGGGCATGAACACAGGAATTAAATTTTGGTAATTGGAAAGCACAAGTTCAGATAGTAAATGACTTTGCAGAAACAAGAAAATTAAATCCTAAAAGGCAATGGGGAAGGCAAAGTATCTCCTTGATTTAGACCCAGAATCATCAAGGGCTCAGGCTCAGACAGATGGCATTAGGCATTAGGTATCCCTAGAAAATTGAACAGGAGGTTGGGAGAGGTGGGCAGACCCATGACGTCTAAAATAGAAAATTAAGAAGTCAGATTCTAGGAGCCTCTCCACACTGCCTGGTCTATACTTCCCTTATATGGACAAAATTACACAGGTTTACTCTCTAGCGCAGGGGACAGCAAATTACTTGTGCGCCAAAACCAGCTTTGTTTTTAAAGATGAACATTCACAATTTGTTTTCTCTCTTGTCAGGTAAGTACCCACATAATATCCCCAATTTTGTTTCTTGTCCTTTAAAGCCTAAAATATTTACTACCTTTTTATAAAGTTTGCCAACCCTGCTCTGGAAAAAGTAAAACAGAGGGAACGCTAGCAGTAAAAGGGGTGCAGGAGCAGCAAATCTACTGAAAATTTGGGGGGGGGGGCAGTGAATGGGGAAGGAAGAGTAAACATAAGTGAACTTGTTACTAAGATCCCCAGCCCCCTCTCTCCACTGTTCTTCCAAAATGTTGGAGATTGGAGACAACAGGAGACTGAAATAAATTCTTTGGGAAATCTGACTATCCAGACGAAAAGTCCTAAGACAGTGACACAGGAGGTCCCCCAGCTAAATGGCCCCACCAGATCACCTAGAATGAAACTCAGGATCAACATCCCTCACTACTGAATTTACAGCTGTCACCCTTTTGGTCTCCCATCAAAACCAAGGCCCAAATTTAAGATGACCAGATATCTATCATAAAAGACCAAGGCCAAATAAGCAAAGAAGGGAAAAAGCACCTTGAAGGAAGCAAACCTGCAAAGTTATAGATTGAGCCTCCCAAATCTAAAAATTCCAAATCCAAAATGCTCTAATATCCAAAACTTTTTGAGTACCAACATGACACTGAAACTGACCCAATAGCCCAAAAGACAGTTTTTTGGATAAACATAGAAACTCATCTTTCTATTCTTAAAGCTTAGAAATTAAATTTGTTTTACCCTCAGGCTCTCAAAAAAAGTATCACAGAACTGAAACTCACCAGATCACAGCATGAAGACAATGAGATGCCAGACCCCTAATTCATCATTATGGTGGCTTCCTTATCCCTCCCTAGCTTCTATTTTCTTACACTTTGTCACATTTCTTCCCTCCTACATAAACCCCTAATTTTAGTTGGTCAGGGAAACGGACTGATTAAATTGTTATCTCAGTGACTGGTTTTCTATGCAGTGAGCAGTAGGACCTAGAAAAATCCCCTGGTGTTTCTCGGTGACAACACACAAAGAAAATGCTCATTGGAGCATTCAGGATTTTCAATTTTTGCACTCGGGATGCTTAACCAGTAAGTATACTGCAAATATTCTAAAATCTAAAAATTCTAAAATCTGAAACATTTCTGATCCTAAGCATTTCCAGTAAGGGATAGTCAAGCTGTATTAATTTCCAGAGAGAGATGAGAACATAGTACAACCATGATACAAGAATAGAACATCCAACACACACACAAATGAAAGAATAAAAATGAGATCCTTGAAATAAAACAACCTCAGTTTTTTACCTGAGAAATTAAAAATCTATGAGAAGAAAAATGGGAGGAAAAAAATCAATAGAATAATTCCAAGATAAAGAAAAGCTCATAGAAAGTAAAAAGGCAAAAAGAAAAACAGGAAAGAAAGAATAACATATTAGAGGAGCAATCCTGGAGACCCCATATCCAAATAAGAAAATTTAGGAATAAAGGACCAAGAAAATAGAAGGAAATAAATTAACAAATGATTTCAAGAAGATCTACCTTACTAAATGACAAGAAAACCTAGCACAATGGATGAAAATACCAAGGCACATCGCCATGAAATTTCAAAATAGAACAAGAGAAGACTCTACAACTTTCAGAGGAAAAACAGGTCACATATACAGGACTGAGGATCAGAATGGCTTTAGGGTAACACTGGGAGGCAGAGAATAACAGAACAATGCCTTCAGAATTTTGAAGGGAAAAGAACTTTATACTCAGCTAAGATACTTTCAGACATATACAGTCTCAAAATATTACTTCCCAACTGACCCTTTTCCAGGAAGCTAGCAGAGGACGTATTAGACCTAAATAAGGGTGTAAGGAAACCAAGGAAGAAAGACTAACAGTACACAAGCAACAGGAGAGAGGCAAGGGGAAATCTCCAGGATAGAGAAGTCAGACAATGATTGTCATTAAACAGGCATGAAGGACAAATGGTCCATGCCAAAGCAGGTCAAGAAATGCTGGGAAAAACCTAAGGAAAATGAAACTGAGAGAACACCAGATGCAACTGAGGGATTCCTGGGAGAAAACTAACAGATCTGATGCATCTGAAGAGCAGTTTAGACAATCAAGAGATGGTGGGAGGTTGAGTTTGTAACATATGCAGAGAAAACCAGGCAAATGAAGAAACAAGACATTATAACAACCACCAAAAAATAGTGGTACAAGAAAGGAAAAGCAATCACAGCTTACCACTTGGGTCTTTGTGAATAGTGTTTACATAGCCATAATCATATAAACACAGAAGACTGATCCAACCAAAATTATAACAGACCAGGAGGATGTGGTGATAGAAAGGGTGTGCCTTCAGGATGAATGAAGGCAGAGGAAACAAAACAAAATCCTCATCTTCCATGGTGGGAAGCCAAAAGATAATACCTAAAACTAAAAAATCAAAAAGTAGGAATCTACAATATACAAGACATAGCAATATCCATAGAACCATCAAGTCAAAAACCAAAATAATCAGCTAAAAAAAGGAGAAAATAGTGTCTTTAGGGAAGAGGAATTGGGAAATACAACTATTGTTATTGAACTATTTAACTCTTTTCTTTTTTTTTGAGATAGAGTCTCACTCTTGTCACCTAGGCTGAAGTGCAGTGGCACAATCTTGGCTCACTGCAACCTATGCCTCCTGGGTTCAAGCGATTCTCCTGCCTCAGCCTCCCAAGAACCTGGGATTACAGGCACACACCACCACATCTGCTAATTTTTGTATTTTTAGTAGACACAGGGTTTTACCATGCTGGCCAGGATGGTCTTGATCTCCTGACCTCATCATCCGCCCACCTCGGCCTCCCAAACTGCTGGGATTACAGGCGTGAGCCACTGCACCTGGCCCATTTAAATCTTTTAAATGATTATACCTTCATGTATCTTTGAATAACTGTTTAAGGCATAAAATTTTAACCCCACACAGTTTTGTAGAAAACCTTACTTACTTGGAATTTGGAATAAAAATTCTTTATGAATGATTGCATTATCCCTGAGACTCTAACATTAAGTGCTTGAAAAGACAGACAAAGGTAAGTTGCCACAGAGCACCCGTACATACCTGGCAACCTGTAAAGGCTGTTCACTCTGGAGTGTCTGCTTATCTGCAGCCAAATCCCAGAGTGCTGGAGGGGCCAGGCCAGTGTCAGATTCTTTAATACCTACATAGAGAAAGATGACAAAATTTACTAAAAGGCAATGCATCCTCCTAAAATAACCTTTCTAAACCTCAGCACTACTGACATTTTGCATTGAATCATTCATTGTGAGGACTGTCGTGTGCGTTCTAAGTTGTTTAGTAGCATCCCTGGCCTCTCACCACTAGATGGCAGCAGCACAGCCCTCTCTCAAAGTCATGACAATCAAGAATGTCTCCAGACATTGCCCAGTGTCCTCTGGGAGGGGGTAGGAGGTGGGGCAAAAGGACCCCAGCTGAAAACTACTACCCTGCCCTAAAGTAATTGTCAAGCCAAAAATGTAATGCCACATTTGACATTTTTGCAAATACTGTAAAACTTCATCATTCAAGTCCCCCCAAAAAGTTTCCAGCTGCCAGGAAAGAGCCCAATTACTTCAAGCAAAGCTATGTTGTGAGATCTTATTTTTATTCAAAAAAGTTTTTTGACTTGTTAATTGAAGTTTACTGAACTGGGCTTTGACCAATAGAAACATGACTTGCTTAGAAGATGATGTTGTTGCCAGGTGTGGTGGCTCATGCTTGTAATCCCAGCACTTTGGGAGGCCTAGGTGGGTGGATCACCTGAGGTCGGGAGTTCAAGACCAGCGTGACCAATATGGTGAAACCCGTCTCAAAAAAAAAAAAAAAATTTTTTTTTAATTTTTAAAAAAAGATGTTGTTTCTTAACTGCATAAACATTAAATCTGACTGTAAAAAGCAGTGAAAGATATGGTTAAATGAGATCTAATTTCTTAACAGAAAGGAAGGATAATGATTTTTTAAAAATCTGTAATCATGAAGGAGTAACACATTACATTTAAAGGAAATGGGAATTAAAAAATACATACCAGTGAGCTCATTAATTTTCTTGAGAAGTTGTTGAATGTCATCTTCAACTTGCTTGATCTGCTTAGAATAAGTGCTCTGACCCTAGGTGATGAAGATCAGTTTAGTTAGAGTATCAGGACATCAACAATTTATTAAACCATAGGTAAAAATTATGTTTAAGTTACAATTTCAATAGTTATCATTATCCCAAAGCTTGGTATTCCTGACCCAATATTTTCCCGTAAATACACACCCACTATTATACAAGATAACAAGTGAAAATCATGGCCGGGTGTGGGTGGCTCACGCCTGTAATACCAACACTTTGGGAAGCTGAGGTGGGCAGATCACCTGAGGTCAGGAATTCGAGACCAGCCTGACCAACATGGTGAAACCTCGTCTCTACTAACAATACAAAAAAAATTAGCCAGGCATGGTGGCAGGTGCTGGTAATACCAGCTACTCGGGAGGCTGAGGCAGGACAATCTCTTGAACCCGGGAAGTGCAGGTTGCAGTGAGCCGACATCGCGCCATTGCACTCCAGCCTAGGCAACAAGGGGGAAACTCCGTCTCAAAAAAAAAAAAATGTGTGAAATTATGCAAAACTATTTCTCGATTTCTATGCATTAAAACTTAATTTCAGAACTAATTCAGTAATACTTGTTAAATATAGTAAACATATATGTAAATTTTGTCTAATATCTTTCTATATAGCATCACATTTTAATCACAAATAGTATTAAAATAATGTATAAACTGAGACATGCCAAATACTCTGATCTGTTCTATAAATTTTAGGTAGGCAACTTCATTTAGTGAAGATTACCATGAGCTGCCAGACATTCTCTTTTTTTTGTTTTTTTTTTAAGACATTCTCTTCTAATTATTTTGTTTCTTTTTATTTTATTTTTTGTTTGTCTTTTTAATTTTTGGTTTCTTAACTTTTAATTATTTTGGAAGGACAATAACAAAACAGCCAAAACAGTTTTTATTTCAATATAAATCATCTATAGTTTATAGACACTGAAAGGACTTACGTAAGTTTTCAGCAAGGCGATATCCCCCTCATCCAGAGCTGAAAGAAGATAGACAATACATGAGATTCAAAAAGAAACTAGAATTAAAGATTTTTTAAAAAGAAAAAAACAAAAACAAAAAAACTAAAGCTGATGAACTTTTCAGTTCAAATTGTTTTAATTTAGTGTCAAAAATCAAGCAAGATTATGATGATATAAATTCAACCAAAAAGTTCCTGGACTCAATTAATTTTAATCTGACTGGGAAGAAGATAGATTTTTTTAAAGTACATCATATACATGATTACCTACTTTACATAGTATATACATAAAACATAGTACATACATAAAACACATCCATTAAGAATCTTGGTTAAATTACATCATAGTCTTACAATGAAATACAATGCAGGCCTGGTGCTGTGGCTCATGCCTGTAATCCCAGCACTCTTTGGGTGGCCGAGGCAGGTGAATCATGAGGTCAAGAGATTGAGACCATCCTGGTCAACATGGTGAAACCCTGTCTCTACTAAAATACGAAAAATTAGCTGGGTGTTGTGGTGTGCACCTGTAGTCCCAGCTACTCGGGAGGCTGAGGCAGGGGAATTGCTTGAACCCAGGAGGTGGAGATTACAGTGAGCTGAGATCACACCACTGCACTATGACTCTGTTTAAAAAAAAATGGTAGCAATGAAAAAAGAATGGAAGGGTTGGATAAAAAACCCCTCAGAGGAAGAATCTACAGCACATGGCAAATGATTAAATGTGAGAAGCTTAGGGGAGACGTTCAAACGTGTCGCCCAGGCTTTGGACCTAGGTACCGCACAAAAGAAGTCACAATAGAGAGTGGTTGGCAGAGGGAGATGCAAAGTTCAGTTTTAATTTTCGTAAGTTTGTGGTACTGTTATCTGTGCAGAAAAGAGTTACCATAGCAGGCGTAACTGCTATCCTTTGAAAGGCCTACATATAAGGTTGGTCCTTGGCTGTTGCCTGAGAACACCGATTTCAGAGGGTTCCTACCACTACCAGAACTGAAAAAGGTGGTTTGCTATGCTTAAAACGTTTATACAAAGTACATGGTTTATGCGAAACACTTATTTTTCTTCAGGGAGTCTGGAATTTTGGTATGTGCTAGGCAGAGATGCCTACATGACCAGCCCGTAATAAAAACCGTGAGTGCCAAATCTCTAACAAGCTACCCTGCTTAGCAATATTGTACACATATTGTCACTACCTGTTGCTGGGGGAATTAAGCGCACCTGTGTGACTCCACTGGAAGAGAACCCCTGGAAACTTGTGCCTGGTTTCTCCTGGACTTGGCCCCATGTGTCTTTTCTCTTTGCTGATTTTGCTTTGTATCCTTTCACTAAGATATAGCATAGCCATGAGTATGACTACATGCTAAGTCTTGTGAATGCTCTTAGCAAATTACTGAGCCTGGGGGTAGGCATGGGGACTATCCAACATACCAGCATATCCTGATGCAGCATTCTAGAAGGCGGACAGAAATCTGGCTCTCGAGATCAGATGCTAGCTTGAGGTTAAAAAGATTGACTAGGGAAGCACATAGAGAGGACACAGTCCAAGACAAGAATGGATGAAATTAACAGAAACAAAACCTAAGAGAAACCATGTGAGGACACAATGAAGGAAAGAAAAGAAGCAGGAGGATAAAAGGGAAGGTTCAGCAAGAGAAACCAAGGGAGGCTCAAAGGCTCAACAATGTCAAAAACACAAGGATTAGGATTAAGAAATACTAAAGATCTGGGAATTAAGAAACTACCGATCAGTTTCAACTGATTTATACAGATAGAAACTAAAGTGCAAAAATTAGAAGTAAGAGCCTGTCATATATTTGCTAGGTAACCATGGAAAACCTGGGAAGTGGAGGTTGCAGTGAGCTGAGATCACGCGACTGCACTCTAGCCTGGGCAATAGAGCGAGACTCCCTCTCAAAAGAAAAAAAAAATACTATATACATGTTAGTCATAACTGCATCCAAGGAATAAATGTATTAATATATTTACAGAACAAACCCAGAGAAACACACAGATCACTGTGCACAGATCAAGTGATAAATCTCTGTGTCTAAGTTTTACAATAAATACTGAGTATCTCTGACATTTTCAGTGTCCTAAAATATTTTTAAAAGAAACAGCATAATGAGATGATGGTAGAAAGGAAATGCTTTCTTTTGGGGGAGGGTGTAAATGGGGAAGGGTGCTAGGAAAAGTTGAAGTTGTTAAGAAAGGGAAGAGTAAGAAAAGAAACATAAGAAATACCATAAGAACATTTTAAAATAGCTAAGGAACAAAAGGAGGAACAGCATAGAGACTACAGAGGGGACTACTGGGAAGAAGTTATATCCAAAAATGGTGTGCATATCTCATGCACTGTAAGTTAAAATATCAACTGGTATAATCTCCATGGAGAGTAATTTGGCACTAACAAAATTAGAACTCCACTTCTAGAATTTATCCTACAATTTGTACTTGTGCACTTGGTAAAAGTTACATAAACAAAATTATTGTTATTATTATTTAAGATGTTGTCTCACTTTGTCGCCGAGGCTGGAGTACACTGGTGCGATCTGCAACCTCCACCTCCCGGGTCCAAGCAATTCTCCTGCCTCAGTCTCCCGATTAGCTGGGACTACAGGCGCATGCCACCATGCCCGGCTAATTTTTGTATTTTTAGTAGAGACGGGGTTTCACCATGTTTGCCAGGCTGATGTGATCCACCGGCCTCAGCCTCCGCGCCAGGCCTATTCATTGTTTTACAACAGCAACAAAGTGGAAAAGTCTAGATGTCCATCAATAATAATTAAGTACATTATTGTATATCCATAAAATGGGATACTATGCAGATGCAGAGAAAGTGACTACGTGACAGGAAATTATCTCTAATATGTAATAAAAATTTTAAAAATCAGTATGTTGAGTATGTACAGCATGCTACATTTATGTAAAAAAATGAATATATAAGCAGACTTGCTTGTATATGTATAGAATATATCTAGAAAGATATGCAAAATAACAACATTAGTTGCCTCTGCGGAGAAGTTAGTGGCTGGGGCCAAGAATGCGAGGCTTTTCCAAATGAATCTTTTCTGTCTACTGAATTGTGAACCCTGTGAATGTATTATCTGGTCAAATAAATTTTTTAAGAAAACTGCCTCAGAATTGTAGCTACACAGTGATAGCTCCCAGCTGTCACAGGTGGGAGGAGGAGGAGAGGAAAGAGGATCAGGTGACCGAGCACCACCGCCAGGCAGAACTTTTCAAGGCCTGTAAGGCCAAGTAGGGTGCGTAACTTCTTCAAGATCTGAGAGCTCAGAATGAATAAAAGTTTCCATCAGCAGATGAATACAGAACTTGTAGTGGATGAGGGAGACTGAGAAGGCAAGCAGGTTAATCCGGCCGGCGCCCAGACTAAATGACTAGGGGCACAAAAGGGCTAGAGCACAGAGCCAGGAGCGGGAATCCAGCTCCCCTCCGGTGTCAAGGCAGCTGCTCTCCAGTCCTGCCCCAGCTCTGATCTCCTGCCCATGCCAACTGACCTCGGATGGGCTTGTCGTCCTTCTCATCCTCTTTGGTCTTCCGCTGATCGGCACCGAGGTAATCCGGCATTTTAACAGCTCCAACTGTGTCCACTCCTTAATGATTACACAGCACCTTCCTTGCTTCCGGTGGTGTTCTCCCTTTCCCTTCCCCACCGGAAGTAGATCGGGCTCTGGCGGGCCTCCTTACGCAGTGCCTGAGAGTCTGGAGAGAGCCCTGGGGGAAACGCTTTGGTAAGCAGGTCGCTGGTTTTTGGACTGATTACCTGTGAGAAGGAAACTTTACAGTGTTTGCAAAATGCCTGGCATATTAGAGACAATAAGTAGTGGCCACATCTACAAATACAGTGAAGGTAATCTATTTCTGGTAAGGAGTAAATATCCACACAATACATAAAGAACTCCTACAACACAGTAACAAGAAAACAACCTGATTTTTTAAAATGAGCAAATAACCTGAATGAACATTTCTCCAAAGAAGATATACAAATGGCCAACATCACTGTTAAGGAAAGGCAAATCAAAACCACAATTAGATGCCGCCACATACCCACTAGGATAGCTATTATTAAAAACAAGCAAAAACAAAACAGGAAATAAGTGTTGGATGACCCTGGGGTCCAGCAGACCCTTGCGAGTGCTGCTGGAGAAAATGGAATCCTTGTGCATTGTTGATGTAAATGTAAAATGATAAAACGGTGCAACTGCTGTGGGAAACAGTATGATGACTCCTCAGGAAATTAAAATTAGAGTTACCATGCCATTTAGCAATTCGATTTCTGGGTATGTATCTGAAATAACTGAAAAGAGGATCTCAAAGAGATATTTGTGCATCCATGTTCACAAGCAGCATTAGTCACGATAACCAAAAGGTGTAAGCAACCCTCATCTACATATGAATGTATAAACAAAATTTGATATATGCAATGTGTGTGTGCGCGCGCATGCACACACACACACACACACAAATATTCAGCCTTAAAAAGAAATGAAATTCTAATATGAGCTACAACACAGATAAACCTTGAGGACATTATGCTAAGGGAATAAGCCATTCACAAAAAAGAAATACGATATGATTCCACATATATGAAGTACCTGGAGTTGTCAAATTTCTAAAGACAAAGTACAAGGATAGTTTCCAGTGGAGAGTTGTTCAATGGGTATAGTTTCAGTTTTGTAATATAAAAATAGTTCTGTAGGGTAGTTGCACAATCGTGAATGGACTTAACATTACTGTACACTTAAAAATGGTGAAGATGGTACATTTCATGTTATGCGTATTTTAGCACAATTTTTTAAAAAGCAAAACACCCTGGCAGGGCTTGGTGACTCACGCCTGTAATCCCAGAGCATTGGAAGACTGAGGCAGGAGGATCCCTTGAGGCCAGGAGTTCAAGACCACCTTGGGCAACATAGGGAGACCCCCGTCTCTACAAAACATATATACTACACTTGATCTTAGCCAAAAGGCCGAGAAGCGATAAAACGTGTATATATATATATATATATATATATATATATATATATATATATATAAAGTTTATATATATATATAAACTTGTTTAATTATGAAAATATAATGAAAGTAGTAAATTAGAGGATAATTTACTAATTTGAGGTGGTCCTTGCTAAAGAGTGGCACATCAAGTTTATTTTTTTGAACATGTTTCAGATGCTCCTGTTGGGGGTGAGCCTTTACCCACTGGTTATCTTTTGCTAGTTTTTGCTTTGAACAGCAGTCTTAGAAGGAAGCATATAGTAGGAATACAATTGATTTTATTATGCAATAAACAATTAAGTCCCAGAATCCTGTAACTGGGAATATCCTGAAATGTAAAAATGTATATCCTGAATATCCTGAAAATGTAAAAAACTTCATTCCACTAAAACAGGGTAAAAATATTGCTGGCCTTGGACTAGAATCTAACAGTAGAGAGGGGTTTCGAGATTGTAATAGCATAACAAATATTCGCTGCTATTATCATCATCAAGTTAAGCGCAAATGTATCACAAATATACGTACATAATTCTCCTCAGGTGTATATACTAGTCGATACTGGTTCACACTGGTATTTTCAGTTTTTACTTAAAAGCGTAGAGCTCCTGGGAAAATCACTGATTAGTTTCAGATTAATATGTAAAGCAGTAAGAACTTAAAGATAATATAAAAAGAGCTGCTTTTAAAGGTTATGTTCTATGTATTGCACCAGGACGTGGAAAATAACCCTTTTTACAGGAAAACGGATGCGCCTAGGAACCATTGTCTCGTGCTACTTGGTGTCCAGCCGGATCTGAGTCAGTGTGAAACCAAGTTGCCGCACACGTTAGCGGGGGTGGGAGGGTGTGAGATTGGCGGCCGCACCGCGAAAGCTCCATCCCGGAAGTGCTTGTTGGTCGTCTCCATGCGCCGGTTCCTAGGCGTCGTGGAGCCAAGGCGCGAGGCTCGGACTGAGAGGTAGAGCTGGAGGGGACCCTAAGCGCCCTCCGCCCGGGACGTTACCGGCTGCGCCCACCAGGCTAGGCCCGGCGCCATCATGCTGCTCCTGCCAAGCGCCGCGGACGGCCAGGGCACCGCCATCACCCACGCTCTGACCTCTGGTAAGTGCCCACCCAACCCCAGTTCCTTCCCACCTTAGCCGCCCCTGTCTCAGTCCTCCGCCTCTGCAACCCTGGGCTCTCTCTACCCTTTACCCTGGCGACTAGCTCTGGGGTCGTGTGGGGCCGTGACGAGTGCCTTTCTGCTCAGTGTTTCAAAATAATCCTATCCCAGATTGGAAGGAAGGAGGGTGAGGGGTGCCTTCCTTTTGCTCCTACCATTGCTTCCTCCTCTCGCCGCTGCTGACTCATGGATTGGACTGAGCAGTTCGGGACCGAGCCCCCCAGTATCCTAGAAAGATTGTTGTAAGCATCTTCTTGCCTACGGCTGAAAGACAAGACTAGGCGCAGCTAGCATCCCGCGTGCCTGGGGTCGTACAAAGCTTTGCTGCTGGCGGTCTCTTTAAACACTTTTCTCCCTCTCTACGTTTGCTCCGGCTTTATTTTTTAAATGTCACAACTCAAACACCGCTCCTCATACTCAGCGTTAAAAGATCCTCACCTGTGTTGCTGAAAAGATCCGCGTAGACTTTGAAAGGCGGTTATTACAAGTGAAACTTGTCCTGCTACTGTAGGTTTTAGATTTATGGCCCAGGAGAGTCATGAGTATTGTAAACTTAAGAGTTTTCAGTTCCAGTGATCTACAGTAATTCCCATAGCCAGTCACATAGGCGTCTGTTAAATGTGATTTTAACGCATAGCAGGTGTTGCATTTGTGTGTCTCCGTGCCGCTTACAACTAGAGGAAAAGGCCTAAAAGGCAATGTTCTAAAAGCCACACACCCATACTACACAGGTGGTACCTTTTTTACTGAGTGTTTTAATTCTCTCCTGTGTAAGGTGGAGGAAATCTTAATTACGCAAACCAACTAAAACATAAAAAGTCAGTTGTCTTTTTAAACTGTGACTATTAAGTCCTAGGGAAAACTTCCATCTGAGTTATTCATTACTAGATAGATTACAACTTTTTGCTTTCTTACGGAATATGAAATTAAAATTAAGTTGTTCAGGGATTTTTCTTTTTTGAATTGCTGATATACAATGTACAGTGATTTACCCCCACTTCCCAGGAATAGATGATACTTTTACTATGAGTTTGTGATTTCAGAGAGTTTTATCATCTCATTCAATCTTCCTAGGAACTGAATGAGATGGGTATTGCTCCCATTTTACAGGTCACAGCCACTGTCCAGAGTGTCTGGTTTCAGACTGAGAGCTTGTTCGACTGCATTAGTAAATCCCCATTTGCTGCTTGGAAAATTGCTTTCAGAACAAATTAGTGAATCCTTAAAATTTTTAAGAGCTATATCAAGATTTTGATAATTAGGATAGTTTGAGTTGGCTGGGTGCCATGGCTCACACCTGTAATCCCAGCACTTTGGGAGGCCAAGGTGGGTGGATCACCTGAGGTCAGGAGTTCAAGACCAGCCAAGCCAACATGGCGAAACCCTATCTCTACTAACAATGTAAAAAATTAGCTGGACATGGTGGTGGGGGCCTGTAATCCCAGTAACTTAGGAGGCTGAGGCAGAGGAATTGCTGGAACCCGGGAGGTGGAGGTTGCAGTGAGCCGAGATCACACCATTGGACTCCAGCCTTGGCAACAAGAGCAAAACTCCATCTCAAAAAAAGAAAAGAAAAAAGATAGTTTGAGTTGTTTTTAGATTTCTTACTTTTTGGTGAGGCTAGCTCTTGGTGACAATTTATCACTATTTATTGTTTTATTAAAATGATTCGTCTAAAAGTCAAGCAGTTTGCAACACTTCTTCATGTTTGTCACCTTTCCCTCATATCCCCAGAAAAGTACTGATTTATTGTTGACATTGCTGAGTTTTATTTTGTCAGGTAACTGGAAGAGGTTGATTAAATACTCTGTAAATACTAGGAAAGGATAATTTCTTGCTAACCCACATGTAAACTGGATGACTGCAATGATTTTCTTAGTTGGTGGTTTTAAAAGAATATTCTGGTGGTGTCACTGTTTTGACCTTATTTCCTGAAAAAATTTATTGCCTTGAAACAGATTTATTCCATGCAATACACTGAAGCCTCTTTTAACACTTTCAATCACAGCCTCTACACTCTGTCGAGTTGAACCTGTGGGAAGATGGTTTGAAGCTTTTGTTAAGAGGAGAAACAGAAATGCTTCTGCCTCTTTTCAGGAACTGGAGGATAAGAAAGAGTTATCCGAGGAATCAGAAGATGAAGAATTGCAGTTGGAAGAGTTTCCCATGCTGAAAACACTTGATCCCAAAGACTGGAAGGTATTTAATATCTGAGTATTTTGTTCAATCAGAAGCTTTGTTAGACATAGGCAATTTTCTTATGAGTTTTCCATTAAAAAAAAAAAAACCTTTTAAGATGATTCAGTAAGATAACTATAATTTAGCATCTGTTCATTACTAAGCCTTGAGTGAGTTAGCACTGGCCATGAGATACTATCTCTGCTGGAGAAATCCAGGAAGAGTTCACAGAAAAGATAATGTTTGTACTGGTCTTAAAAGGACGGGTGGTAACTAGTGAAGCAGAGAAGTGAGAAAGGTGTTCTGGGCAGAAGGAATAGATACACAAAGGAGTAAAAGAATATGTAGTGCCTCTTTAGGGATTGATGAGTAGGATAGGGTACATGCGGTATGATGGTGAGAAATGAGGCCTTAAAAGGGCTCTAGACCAAACTCTGCTGTGTCCTTTTTATACTATGCTAAGAAAGGAATTAAAATTTATTTTTGGGACAGCAAGAAGCCATCAAAAGTTTCTTAGCTAATTTTAGAAAAGTAATTCCCTTGGCAGTACAGAAAATTGCTTGAAAGCGGGGAAGAAAGTGGAGGGGAAGTGAATAATTTATTATTACAGGGCTAGTGCACTAAGGCAGGCCTGTGACTGAATCCTTGAACTTACTATGTGGCTAGGTTTTGAGGAAGAGGGGTCAGATTTGCCTTTTTTGGAGGTAGAATTGACAGGCTTTGGCGTTGGCTGTGTGGCACAAGAGAACAGAAGTATTCAGAAGTCCTCCCCGGCACTGTGGCTTGAGTGACCTGCTAGAGTGTGAAGTCAGTAACCAATGCTGGGATGCAGGATAAGAATGCTGGCGGGAAGTGCTGTTTGTGTCCAGGTTTGGCTATGTGAAAACTGAGGTTTTGGTACCGTAGTGGTGAAGCTGTGTAGTAGATAGTTAGAAATTGGTCTGTGACTCTTAAAAGAGTTAGAGCTAAAGACTTTTCAAAGTCATTGGTACATAGTGGTGGTTGCTATGAGGAATTGAATGACATCACCAAGGGACACAAGTATAGACAAATAGATAATGCTTTAATAGGTACTCGTGTAATAGTTAAATGTGTCTGCTGTGGAATTGGAGTACCTGAATTCAAATCTGGTTCTGCCATTTGGTGCACTGGGACCTTGGGAAGGTTTCCAGACACCTGTGTACCTCATTTCCCTTGTTGCTGCAGTGACATTGTTAACAGTTCAAAAGATTATCTTGAGGATTAATAAAATGATGCGTATAAAGCACGTAACTTAGTACTTGCCGCATGATAAATGCCAAACAAATAATGGATAATAAGAGTTCCTATGTCATTGGTTGTTTAGAGGACTGAATGAGCTAAGGTATATGTATAAAGCACTGAGAAAAGTAAATAAGTGCTCTGAAAGTGTTAGCTGATTCTCTCACCACCTGATCCATTTTAAAAGAAAAAGACTGAACATTGAGGAGCATGGATATTATGGGATAGGAAGAGGAGGAAAAACAGCAAAAGATACTGAGAAGGGTGACAGAAATAGAAAGAAAACAAAGAAAAAGACACTTTGTTATTTGAAAAAAGACTTCCTAAACATCAGACACCATACCTTTCCAGAAACTAAAGGAGGAGCAAGACTCAAGAGGGGAAAAGACGTCGGGCATGGTGGCTCACATCCATAATCTCAGTACTCTGGGAGGCCGAGGCGGGCCGATCAGCCTGACCAACATGGTGAAACCCCCTCTCTACTAAAAATACAAAATTAGCCAGGCTCAGAGGCATATGCCTGTAATCCCAGCTACTCGGGAGGCTGAGGCAGGAGAATGGCTTGAACACAGGAGGTAGAGGTTGCAGTGAGCCAAGATGGCACCATTGCACTCCAGCCTGGGCAACAAGAGTGAAACTGTCTCAAAGAAAAAACAAAAGAGGGAAAAAGACTCACCTGTGTTACTGCTTCAGAAAGAGGTCAATCACATAACTTGAAAATTTATTTTAAAAACCACTGGATTTGGCAAACTAAAAGTTTCGGTGTCCTCATTGAAAGCAGTTTGAGTAAAATGATCAAGAAGGCAGGAGATCGCAGTGGATGAGAAGTGATTAGGAAGTGATCAAGTAGAGCCGAAGTGTAAAATACTCTTTCAAAGCTGAGTAGTAAAGAAAGTGAGAGGAGATAGTAACTTGAGGAGAAGGCAGAGTCGGGAGAAGACGAGTGGAGAATGTTGAGATCTACAAGAGGGAAAAGGTCTTTGGTCTAGAAAGAAGTAGATTGTATCACAGCAAAGTAGCAGGGTTCATTCACTTGTTCAATTTATTTTCATTGATGAAATATGGATCAAACACCATGTTAGACGCTGTTCTAGGTGCTGAGGATACTGTAAAGAAGAAGACAGTATCACTGCTTCTACATAACTTATATTCCAGTGACAGAATAAGTGAATAATCAAGAACATGGAGCCATAAGTACCATAGGATGGCAATAGGTATCAGTAGGTGCTAAGAGAAAAAAGGGATCTTTAGTCATGTAAGTTTGGAAAAATCTGGGTTTTACAGGTTTCTGTTTATTTTTTAAATCTAATTATAGGACTTCTCAGAGCCTTTCTTAGGCTTCTTCAAGGAGGCTATATAAATAGTCCACATTTATCTCTTTTTTTTTAAAGACAGGGTCTTGCTTTGTCGCCTATCCTGGAGAGCAGTGGCATGATCACGGCTCACTGCAGCCTCTACTTACCGGACTCAAGCAGTCCTCCTCTTTAGCCTCCTGAGTAGCTGGAACTACCAGTGCACACCACCACACCCAGCTAATTTTTTTAAATTTTTCTGTGGAGACAGGGGTCTTGCTTTGTTGCCCAGGCTGGTATGAAACTTCTGGGCTAAGCAATTCTCCACCTGGGCCTCCCAAAGTGCTGGTGTTGAGGTTCAGTGGAGCCCTGAGCTCCCCTGACAGGACGTTTCTCCAAGGTTCTTGGTCCCTCGCTCTCTCAAAAAAGAGAGGAGACCATGGCGCAGTGCACTCCTAAAGTAAATGCCAGACCCCAAAGTGTTTGCAGAAACTGATTTATTTAGGTAGAGAAAGAGAAAAAGGAAAGAAAGCTTCCACAAGAGAGAGAGTGTGTGTGGAAGGGGATCCAAACGTGGAGGCCAAAGGGGTGTGGAAGAAGAGGACTTTTAACCTGAGAGGAACCCCCACCTTCTCCAAGAACCCTGGCTAATGAAAGGAGTTCCTTAGAACTTCCGCTGGAGTGATTGACTTGATTCTTCCTGCTCCCGTGAAAATTAAAACAGAGACCGTTAAATCTCCCAGATGGAGAGGCATGGGAGGGGGACATGGCACTGGGAAGTTCTTGCCCTTAAAACTATGCCCCCTTGTGGGCCTGGAAAGAGAACTCCTTCCCTCACTGGATTACAGGCATGAACCATGGCACCCGACCTAATGCACATTTCTCAACTTTATGTGACCATAGAACCTGTTTTATGCGGAACCTCTTACTGGACTCCTGATGAAATGTCACTTTGGGAAATGCTGTATTAAAGTACCAGAACACAGGGATGGAATATATTGGCTCCATCTCAAACTTGACTCCCTTTTTTGTTTTTATCAGAACCAAGATCATTATGCAGTTCTTGGACTTGGCCATGTGAGATACAAGGCTACACAGAGACAGATCAAAGCAGCTCGTAAGTACTTAGTCCCTTGGAAATAATCAAATATCTGGTATAGGAACATGCTATGCTTTCTAAAAGATACACAGTATCATAGTCTACAGCCATAACTACATTTAACACCATGTGTTATATTGTCATAACAAGCAAAAAAAACCATCATGGTCTCCTCTGCCTTCAGAATCAGAAGAAAGCAATCCGTTTTACATATGGGCTTTCCCATTAGGGATAGGAAATTAGGATGGGTGTGTGTGTGTGTGTGGATATAGAATATTCTCCCAATGGCAAGCTTTTAAAAAATAATACTTCACCTCTCTTTAGAAGTATAGGCAGTTGTACTTAGTGGAAACTGCCTTTTTACTTAGGTTTTTCAATGTTATTTTGTAATCTCAAGTCACACCTTGTAGATGTCATCCTCTCTTCTGTCCAAGAAAAGTTATCTGATGTTTCATTGTTGTTTTCATTGAGGTTAAAATTTGCATGGGATGGGGAATGTTGGATCCCAGTCTTCTTATGCCTTATAAAACACCATCCCTCAGTGCTCCTAAATGTCCTCTCCTTTACAATCCTGTGGACATAATTTCTTATACACATGATTAGTTCAACTGATTAAAGTTTAGTGAAAGAGGTAAGAGGTGAAGGTGATAATTTTCTGTCTTACCTTAGGAGAATGTTCTGTCCTCCACTCTAGAGAATGGATATTGAGGTCAGAGGAGGTAAGATTGTGGCCACATAGAAAAGGAGTAGGGAATCAGGGCCTGTCCAGAAGAGGAAGTATTATACTTGGAAGAAGATGACTGAACAAGAATGCCTATGCTAAAAAATTAGCCAATACTTAGTATAACAGATGAGCTCAAAATCATCCCCATTACTGCTTACATTTAGGAAAATCACAGGAAATATTTTTAACAGAGTGAAGGAATTTATCAGATTATTTTAAACCTATTATTGGATTTCTTTAAAGGCTGGCATGATTTTAGACAAAGCATATGTTACTGCATGTCAATGGTTATTCCAGTATACATAAATGCCAGAAAAATCCATCTGCCATGTACAGATGTTTGCAGTTTTACTATTCAAAGAGCGTTGGCTGGGCTCAGTGCCTCTCGCCTGTAATCCCAGCACTTTGGGAGGCTGAGGCGGGTGGATCACATGGGATCAGGAGTTCAAGACCAGCCTGGCCAACATGGCAAAAGCCCATCTCTACTGGAAATACAAAAATTAGGCAGGCATGGAGGCGCATGTTTATAGTCCCAGCTACATAGGAGGCTGAAGCATGAGAATCATTTGAACCCAGAGGTGGAGGCTGCAGTGAGCTGAGATCACACCGTTGCACTCCAGCCTGGGCCACAAAGGGAAACTCCGTCTCAAAACCCAAAAATATTTGTCAGAGTTTCTGAACCCTTGCAGTATATGTTGAAATAACTAATTTTAACATGCCCATGAAAAGATTTCTGTTGGCCAAGCATGGTGATTCATGCCTATATTCCTATCATTGTGGGAGACTCAGGCCGGAGGATCACTTGAGCTCAAGAGTTCCAGACCAACCTGGACAACATAGACCTTGTCACTCTCTTTTTTTAAGATACTTTTTTTTTTTTTTTTAAAGGGGATCTGTTGTCCAGGGTGGAATGCAGTGGCGAGATCTTGGCTCACTGTGACCTCCATCTCCAGGGTTCAAGCAATTCTCCTGCCTCAGCCTCCCAAGTAGCTGGGATTACAGGCACTTGCCACCATACCTGGCTAGTTTTTGTATTTTTTGTAGAGACTGGGTTTCACCTTGTTGGCCAGGTTGGTCTGGAACTCCTGAGCTCAAGTGATCCACCTAACTCCTTGGCCTCCCAAAGTGCTGGGATTACAGGCATGAGCCACCGCACCTAGCTGAAAGATTTCTGCAAAAATGTTGATAACAGCCTACTCACAATGTCCAGAAACTGGAAACCACCCAAATGTTTAATAACAGGGAAACAGATAAGCAAACTGCTATATATTTTGGTACAGTGGAATACTAATCAGCAATTTTTAAAAGAACAAATTGCCAATACAGAGAAAAACATGGATGAATCTCAGACCATGAGTGAAAGAAGCCAGACACACACAATTCTGTAAGTTACATCTACTTGGTTCAAGAACATACAAAAGTAATCCGTGGTGACAGGCATCAGAAAGTGGTTGCCTCAGTTGGTAGAGGATGAGAGCCCAGTGGAAAGGGGTATAAGGGAACTTTTCGGGTGATGGAAATGGCCTATATTTTCTTTTGGGTAGTAGTTACATGAGTGTATACAATTGTCAAAACTCATTGAACTTAATGAATGCTTAAAATCTGAGCATTTATTTTATGTAAATTTTATCTCAGTTGAATCAGTTAGATTAAACCAAAAAAACCCAATCACTTGGGAAATTAAATATATTCTTTTGAGCCTACACAGAAATAAAAATTATGCTAATAGACTTCTTTTTTTTCCACAAAAGTAAGATTACTGCTTTATCAAAACTTAAAGACTGGTAACTAGAGTTGTACGTTAAATAAGTTCATTGCCTTAATCTATCATGTTAGTTTTTTAGAAAGAGGGAAAAAATAAGGTAGAAATCCAATTCAGAGGTTTAGAAGAATAGCACAGAGGAAGATGTAGGAAGAAAATAAATAAAACAGTATCCCAAAATGGATTTTAAAAGAAGAATAAACAAATACAAGTTGAGCATCACTAATCCAAAATCCAAAATGCTCCAAATTTTGAGTGTCATTATGACACTTCAAAGGAAATGCTCCCTGGAGAATTTTAGATTTTCAGATTTGGAATGGATGCTCACCTATTAAGTATAACACAGATATTACAAAATCTAAAAAAAATTGAAATCGCAAACGCTTCTGGTCCCAAACATTTAGATACGGGGTACTCAAAATAGTGAAATACGCAACAAGCTAGTCATGGTGGCTCATGTCTGTGATCCCAGCACTTTGGGAGGCTGAGGCGGCTGGATTGCTTGAGCTCTGTCATTCAAGATCAGCTTGAGCAATGTGGTAAAACCCCATCTCTACAAACAATACAAAAATTAGCTGGGCATAGTGGTGCATGCCTGTGGTCTCAGCTGCTCCAGAGGCTGAGATAGCAGGATCGCTTGAGCCCAGGAGGTCAGGACTGCAGCGAGTCATGATTACACCGCTGCACTCGGGCAATAGTTAGACCATGTCTCACCCCACAAAAAAGAAGCAAAGGATGAAAAACATTAAAGTTACCAAAGAATTGCCTCCTAAAAATAATTTTTAGGCCCAGATAATTTTTCAGGTGAATTGTTTCAAGTGTTAAAGAATTCAAACTTCTAATGCTGAATATAAACTTGATTTATTTTCTTTAATTGGAGAAGCAGTTAATCTTAAACTTTTGGAATAATTCATTTTGTTAAGTTGTAAAGTTTAATGAGTGTGTAAAACCTAGCAAACAGAGCTCAGAAAAAACCTAGAGAGCCAGGCTTAGTGGCTGGTGCTTGTAATGTAATCCCAGCACTGATCGCCTGAGGTCAGGAATTCAAGGCCAGCCTTGCCAACATAGTGAAACCCTGTCTCTACTAAAAATACAAAAAATTAGCTGGGCGTGATGGCGGATGCCTGTAATCCCAGCTACTAGGGAGGCTGAGACAGGAGGATCGCTTGAACTCGGGAGGCGGAGGTTGCAGTGAGATCACACCATTGCACTCTAGCTTGGGCAACAAGAGCGAAACTCCATCTCGTCAAAAAAAAAACAAAAAACCTACAGACAATTCCTATTAACATAATGGAAAAAAACAGTTAAAATGTTAATAGCAAATTCAAGAAAAGGGAATTTTTATACACTGTTGGTAGGCATGTAAATTAGTATGGACACTATGGAAAACAGTATGGAGATAATTACCAAAAATTAAAAATAAAATTACCATATAGCACAGCAGTCCCTCTACTGGATATTTATCCAAAGGAAAAGAAAACCGTATGTCAAAGAGGTACCTGCACTCCCATGTTTTTATTGCAGCACTATTTGTAATTACAAAGATAAGGAATCAACCTAAGTGTCCATCAACAGACTAATGGATAAAGAAAATGTATTTGTACACAATGGGATACCACTCAGCCATAAAAAAGAATGAAATTATGTCTGCAGTAACACAGCTAGAACTGGAGGTCATTATGTTGAGTGAAATAAGCTAGGCACAGAGAGGCAAATATTGCATGTTCTCACTCATGAGAACAATGGGAGTTTAAAAAGTAGATCTCACGGAGATAGTAGATAGGATGATAGATACCAGATGCTGGGAAGGGTGTTGGGGAGAGAGGGATGAAGAGAGGTTGGTCAATGAATACAAACATACAGTTAGAAGGAATAATCCCCAGTGTTCTGTAGCAGAGTAGTGTGACTATAGTTAACAACAATGTATTGTATATTCCAAAATAGCTAGAAGACATAACTTGAAATGTTCCCAACACATAGAAATAATAAATACTCAGGTTGATGGATACCCAAATACCCTGATTTGATCATTACATGGTTTATGCGTGTACCATGAATTATGTACAAAATGAGGCTGGGTACAGTGGCTTACGCCTGTAATCCCAGCACTTTGGGATGCCAAGGCAGACGGATCACTTGAGGTCAGGAATTCGAGACTATCCCTAGCCAACCTGGCGAAACCCCATCTCTACTAAAAATACAAAAATTAGCTGGGTGTGGTAGCTAGTGCCTATAATCCCAGCTACTCTGGAGGCTGAGACAGGAGAATTGCTTGAACCCAGGAAGCTGAGGTTGTTGTGAGCTGAGATTGCGCCACTACACTCCAGCCTGGACGACAGAGTGAGATTCTGTCTCAAAAAATATATATGAATTTTGTTCGTGTATTATGAACAAAATATCACATGTACCCCGTAAGTGTGTACAAATGCTTTTATCATGAGAAAATAGTGGCTAGGCGTGGTGGCCGCAGGCCTGTAACTCCCACATTTTGGGAGGCCAAGGTGGAAGGATCGCTTGAGCCGGGGAGTTCGAGACTAGCCTGGCCAACATGGCAAAACCCCGTCTCTACAAAAAATTAGCAAGACATGGTAGAGCACACTTGTAATCCCAGCCACTTGGGAGGCTGAGGTCAAAGATCACCTGAGCCTGGGAGATTGAGGCTGCAGTGAGCCGAGATCATGCCACTGTGCTCCAGCTTGGGTGACAGAGTGAGACCTTGTCTCAAAAAAAAGAAAAAAAAAAAAAATGACAAATACAATTTAACAGTACACTAAAATAATAATAGTGTTCATGAATACATAGAGTTTCTCTCAGGAATCCAACTTAGGAAGTATTTTAGTATAGCAAAACTATTTATAGCTTAGATAATACTCAATCTATGTGATTTTCTAAGTAGATAGTGAAAGCACATAGAATACAATTTAACACCCATTCCTTTTTCGTAAGAATTTTGAAAAGAAATGTAGTTAATTTCCTACTTTGATAACTATTTCAGGCCTACAGCTAGCATACTTTTAGCTATGTGGCATTAATGCTATTACCTAAAATCCAGGGTTGAAACAACCTGCTTTTTACTTTTTATTCTATTTTGGGAGTTTAGGTCAGTGAGTTAAGTTATTAAATAAGAGACAACTATTGGAAAGAAGGAAACAAATACATTATTTGTAGATAATATAGAATCTGCCTGGAAAAGTAGAAGAGATTTAAGTGACTGGATGCAAGAAAAGTAAGCAAAAATTATACAGTTTTTGGAGGTTAACCATCAAATATATTAGAAAGCTATGGTCATTTTAAAGATGACCCCAGGGCAAGAATTAGTAACCAAAAAAAGCCCTTGTAAAATTTACTATTATAACGGTGGTATCACAGACCAGTGGAAAAGGGAAGGATTATTACATGACAGTAAGATTTTGAAAAATGACAAGTTTAGATACTTTCTTGACTATATTAAGATTGCAAAAAGACCTAAAATTTTTTTCAATCTAACCATAGGAAATGTTAATGAAACTAGAAGTATTGTAAATACTAGAAGAAATTACAAAAGAAATGATAAGTAAATCTGAATAAAAATGACTAAATGGTTTTTTAAAAACATAAGTGTAAACACAACAGTTGGGAAGAAATTAGCAGTAAACATAATGAAATTAGGAGAGGCAGCATACAAACACAGGCTGAGAAGTCAGGCTGTCTGGATTAGAGCCCGACTTGGCTGGAAATTTGAGCAAGTTGCAGTGGTAATGGCTACGTAACGTCTTTGTGTCTCATTTTCCTTCCTCATCTATAAAATGGAGACAATAATAATACTTTCCTCATAGGGTCATGGAGAAGATTAACTGGTAAACAGGCCTGGCACATGTCAACTGCTCCGTAGATGTTAACTGCTAGCCATTATTTATTGTAAAGTGACACAGAGTCATAAGAAAAACTGAGACAGCCCCTCCTCTTTAAGTTAAAGGATGAAAGAAACAAAAAAATTGTTCAGCACCGTTGATAATCACAAATTTTAAATAATGTGACCTAACTCTGGCTGAGGCTGTGGTGAAAGGATGTTCACATAGGAGTGTGAAATAGCCTTTTGGAAAAGAATTTGTTCCATTTCTATTAAGATGAAAGAATCCTAAATAAGGGAAAATACATATATTTAAAATGATTCAATTTAAAATGATTCAAATTGGCATTATTTATAATAATGCAGTATTGGAAATGGCCCATTGGAAAATGCAAATGTTATAATGTGAAGCTGAAAAAAGCAGAATATAAATTAGTACATACAATTACACCTGAAGAGTTTTTTTTTCTTCTTCGTCTTCTTTTTTGATACAGATTCTCACTTTGTCACCCAGGCTGGAGTTGAGTGCCGCCATCTCGTCTCACTGTGACCTCTTCCTCCTAGGTTCAAGTAATTCTTGTGTCTGAGCCACCCAAGTAGCTGGGACCACAGGCATGCAGCACCATGCCCAGCTAGTTTTTGTATTTTTAGTAGAAACCTGGTTTCTCTATATTGGCCAGGCTAGTCTTGAACTCCTGGCCTCAAGTGATCCTCCCAGCTCGGACTTCCAAAATGGTGGGATTGCAAGCTTGAGCCACCATGCCCAGCCTACACTTGAATTTTTTTAAAGCATATGCTTAAGAAAACAAAAATACACCAAAATGTTAACAGTCATTGTCATTGGGTAGGGACACTGGCTAATTCTTAAAATAATTATTTAAAGCCGGGCATTGTGGCTCACACCTGTAATCCCAGCACTTTGGGAGGCCGAGATGGGTGAATCGCCTGAGGTCAAGAGTTCTAGACTAGCCTGGCCAACATAGTGAAACCCCATCTCTACTAAAAATACAAAAAATTAGCTGGGTGTGGTGGCGGGTGGCTGTAATCCCCGCTACTGGGGAGGCTAAGGCAGGAGAGTTTCTTGAACCCGGGAGGTGGAGTTTGCAGTGAGCCAAGATTGCGCCATTGCACTCCAGCCTAGGCAGTAAAACCAAAACTGTCTCAAAAAATAATTATTTCGGTTTCTCTATAATTTTCACATTTAATAAGCATGTATTTTACTGTGGGGAAAAAAGATTCTAAAATTAGCCTTATGATTTTAGAAATGGTCTATATGCAGCTCATCTTTTAGTTTTGGTGCTTAAAGTGACAAATTATTTAAATCTGACTGGTTTTTGTAGATAAAGCAATGGTTTTAAAACATCACCCAGACAAACGGAAAGCAGCTGGTGAACCAATAAAAGAAGGAGATAATGACTACTTCACTTGTATAACTAAAGGTAAGAAAATGTTTTAGAGTCAGGAATTTCTAATAATAATTATTTATTAATTGCTGGGATTGGGTTTCTTACCTATACTGTAGTTCATTCAACTGTCCTTTGACATTTTAAAACATTTCAGTTATATAAAGTTATTTGTAATCATCACCCCGGAGCCTCACTACACACAGTGAGGTTTCCCCAGCCAGCAGCATCAGCAACACCTGGCAGCTTATTAGAAATGCAGTCTCAGGCCCTGCCCCAAACCTACTGATTAAAATCTGCATTTTAACAGGATTCCCAGGTGATTCTTATCAGAAGCTCATCCTACAGTTAATTCATGTAAGTGTTCTTTTTAATGATGAGAATACTAAGATTTTTTTTTTTCATTTCAGATGCTTTATGGGACTAAACTGTTCCTCAGATGTTTTGCTAGCCTAGTTTAAGTCAAGAAGTTGATTATATCCTAGTACAGACCCTACAGTTACTTATTGCTATTTACATAGACATGACTAAGCAAATTAATGTAGGTTACCGCCATTTCTAAATGTTTCCTTAAATGTGATTTTTACATTTTGATGCTAATTTTTAAAGTTATATGCACAACTTTCAAATTTACTCTTTGCCAGTTCTCTTACACAGTGCTCCAGAAGCCTAAGATCCTTCGATCTTTTACAACCTTGGGATCTAACAATTAACTTTCAAGCTACTTCTTTTTCCCCAGAGTCATCTGTTCTGTTGAGGGGTGGGTGATTTATTGTTTTGTCACTTGTCTACCAGAAAAATAAAGAAGGAGTTAAGTCCAGTTATATCCAGTAGTGCTAAAGCTGTTGTTACCTAAATTAATCCTTCCCACTGTCCAAACAAAATTTTCAAATATAAAAATTAATGACTTTTACTTTTTAAGGAGGGAGATACTTGTTTTCTTGCAGGAAAACATTAGGTAAAGTTATGGTGATGTGATCTTAACAATTTTTTTCTCAGCTTATGAAATGTTATCTGATCCAGTGAAAAGACGAGCATTTAACAGTGTAGATCCTACTTTTGATAACTCAGTTCCTTCTAAAAGTGAAGCAAAGGATAATTTCTTCGAAGTGTTTTCCCCAGTGTTTGAAAGGAATTCCAGGTGAGTTCAGGCATCCCTTTTGATCATAGTGCCCTGTTGGCTTGTTTCTTGTAGTCTTCCAGGTTTCTGTTTTTTTTCCTCTGGTAATAGTTTCATTTGCAGACTATTTCCGCTGTCTCTTCCTCCTCCTCGTCCTCCTCCTCCTCCTTCTCTGCAATATTGAGCCCATCTGGTGAACTTATTGTTCTCATTTATATTGCTTTCTAAACAGAAGTTCTACATTTTCATAGTGAAATTTCTGTGCAACTTATTGGAGGTTTCTCTTTTAAATTTACTTGAACTGTGTGTGATGGCTCACACCTGTAATCAGGGCACTTTGGAGGTTGAGGCAGGCGGATCACCTGAAGTCAGGAGTTTGAGATCAGCCTGGCCAACATGATGAAACCCCGTCTCTACTAAAAATACAAAAATCAGGCTGGGCACGGTGGCTCACGCCTGTAATCCCAGCATTTTGGGAGGCCGAGGCGGGTGGATCATGAGGTGAAGAGTTCACGACCAGCCTGGCCAAGATAATGAAAGCCCGTCTCTACTAAAAATACAAAAATTAGCTGGGCAGGGTGGCTGGCGCCTGTAATCCCAGCAACTCAGGAGGCTGAGGCAGGAGAATTGCTTGAACCTGGGCGGAAGAGGTTGCAGTGAGCCCAGTTCGTGCCACTGCACTCCAGCCTGGGCGATAAAGTGAGACTCTGTCTCAAAAACAAAAAAACAGAAGAAGAAAAAAAAAATTAGCTGGGCATGGTGGTGCGTGCCTGTGATCCCAGCTACTCGGGATGCTGAGACAGGAGAATCGCTTGAACCCACAGGGTGGAGGTTGCAGTGAGCTGAGGTCACACTGTTGCACTCCAGCCTGGGCAACAGAGCCAGACTCCATCTCAAAGAAAAAAAATTTTTAATTTGAGAGAAATAACAGTATCTGACTTTATGTAGTGTGATTCTTACACTAAGGTGACAATAATTTTCCATTCTTTGGTTTCCTCTTTATCAATGGGTATACTACTCTCTTAGACCATTATCAGTTGAGAAAGGACTTTGTTCTTTGATCATCTAATTATCATAATGCTTCTTTGACAAAACATTATTTATATTTACAATGAAAGCATACATAATTTTATTTCATTAGTTTGTATTAAAATAGCATGTACCAATATTATTTTACATCTTTTTTCTATCTGCATTGGCAGGTTCCCTTAAAGCGCATCTTTTTTTTTTTTTTTTTTTTTAATAAAGATGGGGGTTTCACCATGTTGGTCAGGCTGGTCTTGAACTCCCGACCTCAGGTTATCTGCTCACCTTGGCCTCCAAAGTGCTTGGATTACAGGAGTGAGCCACCGCACCCGGCCTAAAGCATATCTTGGCTGCACATTGGAATTACCTGGAGAGTTGGGAAAACTCCTGTTGCCTGAATTCCACCTGGAAAGATTCTGATTTATTGGTGTGAATTCCTGTAGGGATTGTTAATGCTCCCAGGTGATTCTACTGTGCAGCCAAATTTGAGAACCACTTTGATTAGCAGTTTGGTGCTGCCGAGTGTTTCCTCCACCCTTTCTCCAATGCATTTCACATTTTTTGTTTTTTTGGGTTTTTTTCTTTCTTTCTTTTTTGAGACAGAGTCTTGCTTTGTTGCCCAGGCTGGAGTGCAGTGGCGCAATCTCGGCTAACTGCAACCTCTCCCTCCCAGGTTAAAGTAGTTCTCTTGCCTCAGCCTCCTGGGTAGCTGGGATTACAGGCATCCACCACCACACCCGGTTAATTTGTGTATTTTTAGTAGAGATGGCATTTTACCGTACTGGCCAGGCTGGTCTCAAATTGCTGACCTCAGGTGATCCACTGGCCTCAGGCTCCCAAAGTGCTGGGATTACAGGCATGAGCCACTGCACCCGGCCACATTTGTTTTATAACAGTGCTTAGGTGGTAAAAAGGAATAGTATATTTTTCTGTGTAATGATTTTACAGAGTAGAAAACATGGATCAGTAGCAGCCTGAGGATCCTTTTCAGGGGTAATCAATGAAGTACGGAACCAGTAAATCTGGCTCTAAGGGGAAGGTGGTGGTGGTGATGGGTGGAAATTCGTTCCCTCTGTGAATATTAAGATTTTTAAAGGGCTAGGCCTATAGGTTGTTGCAGTGCTGCCTATTTAGGGACAGGAGCTTGGCAAAAGGGGCTGGCTGCCATTTTTCCTAGCCTGCCTAGTACCTGCTATGGCATTTTTTAAAATAAAACTGAAGGTAACCTGTGATTAGAAGACTGTTCTGTTGTTTCTCTCCTCACCCCTGTCTTTGGCCTCACTTTTCGCATACCTGCATTGTTTCATGCCCCACTGCTGACCTTCGAGCTCCATCTTCAAGTTGTTGAGTTTGTAGGGAAGGGAAGTCAAAGGGATAAGTAAAAACTTGTTTTTAATAAACTAAGTTGTTTGTTGAACTTTTGTACAGAATTTTTCAAGAATTTTAAGAATATTTCCTTTGATATTTCAGATGGTCAAATAAAAAAAATGTTCCAAAACTTGGTGATATGAATTCATCATTTGAAGATGTAGATGCATTTTATTCTTTCTGGTAAGTGAATATACTGCTTGTATGATGCTGTCATTTTTTAAAAGGAAAAATATTCAGTACGTACTTGCTTGTTTATAAATTAATTGAGATGGGCTAATTGCAGAGCCTTCACTGAACAAAAGCATTCTGTTGCCTATGTGACATTTAGGCTTTTAAGATTTTCAGACTATTTTCTATTAATGAGATACCTAGCTATCAAGCACATGATAGCCATAAAAAATGAAAATTGGGGAGTCATTTGAATAAAAATAAGTACATTTTGATTTAGTTATCTTCCTACTAATAGTACTTAGTTCATGAGGAAGGAAACAGTGCTATTTGTCTGTGTAAATAATTGACTAATTTTTAATAAGCACAATAGTGGCCATTTTATGTGTGCTACAGTTTCTCAGCAAATGTCTGCTAAATACAAAACAAAAACACATAGAACAAAAATAAGATTTAGTTGTCAGTTGTAATTGCTTTTACCTTTAGAGGATACAGACTGGAGATAAGATGACCATAACCACTATGAGGGTTACTTCAGACTTAACAGAGTAGCAACATTGAAGGCAAGGAAAACCTAAAAATAGGTCTTGGTCAAGCCAAAAACCTAATAAAGAAGAGATAGCAGGGAAATGTGGTTTTGATTATGGAATGATGAGTGTATTTTAGATTTTCATACCAAATACAAAGTCATTAAAAAAAGAGAAAGACTTGAGCTTAGTGTTAGTTCAATACTAGAAGGTTGGGAAAGATATTCATTAAAACAAATTCATCCACCTGGATTAAAAGGATTTTTTTTTTCCATTTGTTCTGTCTTGGTTGTATATTATTTCTGTCTATATTAGGTATAATTTTGATTCCTGGAGAGAATTTTCTTATTTAGATGAAGAAGAAAAAGAAAAAGCAGAATGGTATGTATGTAAATCATTAATAAAGGAAGGTATTTATTTGGTTCTCTAATATTTGTGATGGTGTAAAAATAATGCCACATAGATTTTCTTTCATATTTTCTCTTGTACATCTTTTAGTCCTTTCTCACAAATTAACCTCAGTGGGCCCAGATTAATAATTGGTTAGGATATTCTTAAGTTGCCAAGGAATTTAATGTCAGATAGCTGAATTCAGCAAAATCTTTTTCTTCTAGTTGCTTAATCTAGGTTTTATTAACTTTTTCCTGTATGTGTACAGAAACGCTTTAGACATGAATGTCCAAAAAATAACCAAAATTAATATTAAATAGAAGCACTGTTTAGGCCAGGCAAGCTGGCTCATTCCTGTAATCCCAGCACTTTGGGAGGCTGAAATGGGCAGATCACCTGAGGTCAGAAGTTCAAGACAACCTGGCTGACATGGCAAAACCCTGTCTCTACTAAAATACAAAAATTAGCCAGGCATGGTGGCAGGCACCTGTAATTTTAGCTACTCCAGAGGCTGAGGCAGGAGAATCTCTTGAACCCGGGAGGTGACGGTTGCAGTGAGCTGAGATTGTGCCACTGTATTATAGCCTGGGGGACAAGAGGAAAACTCTGTCTCAAAAAAAAAAAAAAATGATTGTTTAAAGTTAGTAATGACACAGCATTTTAACCTTCTAGAATGTTATTTACATATAAATATTTTATAAAATATTATATTTTCCAGTCATAACATCTGTAAGCAGCAGTTTGTTTCCAATATTTTCTATTTTATAGTCGTGATGAGAGGAGATGGATTGAAAAGCAGAACAGAGCAACAAGAGCACAAAGGAAAAAAGAAGAAATGAATAGAATAAGAACATTAGTTGGTAAGTATAATTGATTTTTTTTTTAAGTCCCCTAAATGTTAGAAATTCAAAATGAGATTAAACTTTTTCTTCTGGTAGACAATGCATATAGCTGTGATCCAAGAATAAAAAAGTTCAAAGAAGAAGAAAAAGCCAAGAAAGAAGCAGAAAAGAAAGCAAAAGCAGAAGCTAAACGGAAGGAGCAAGAAGCTAAAGAAAAAGTAAGACGACATTTGATGAAGCTGGACTTTAAATGTTTATGAAATGGTTAATCTTCTCATTTTTTTGTTTTTGAGACAGGGTTTCGTTCTTTTTTTTTTTTTTTCCCTGAGATGGAGTTTCACTCTTGTTGTCCAGGCTGGAGTGCAATGGTGCAATCTCGGCTCACTACAACCTCTGCCTCCCAGGTTCAAGTAATTCTCCCGCTTCAGCCTCCCAAGTAGCTAGGATTACAGGCATGCGCCACCATGGCCAGCTAATTTTGTATTTTTAGTAGAGACAGGGTTTCTCCATGTTGGTCAGACTGGTCTGGAACTCCTGACCTCAGGTTATCTGCCTGCCTCAGCCTTCCAAAGTGCTGAGATTACAGGCGTGAGCCACTGCACCCGGAATAGTTTTACTCTTGTTGTCTAGGCTGGAGTGCAATGGCACGTTCTCATCTCACCACAACCTCCGCCTCGTGGGTTCAAGTGATTCTCCTGCCTGAGGCTCCTGAATAGCTGGGATTACAGGCATGCAGTACCATACCCGGATAATTTTGTATTTTTAGGAGAGACAGGGTTTCTCCAAGTTGGTCAGGCTGGTTTCAAACTCCTGACCTCAGGTGATCCGCCCACCTCGGCCTCCCGAAGTACTGGGATTACAGATGTGAGCCATCCCGCCTGGCCCTCATATCTGTTTTTTTAAAAGACTATAATTTGGACCGGGCGCAGTGGCTGATGCCTGTAATCCCAGCATTTTGGGAGGCCAAGGTGGGAGGATTACCTAAGGTTGGGAGTTCAAGACCAGCCTGACCAACTTGGAGAAACCCCATCTCTACTAAAAGTACAAAACAATTAACTGGGCATAATGGCATACGCCTGTAATCCCAGCTACTAGGGAAGCTGAGGGAGGAGAATCACTCGGACGTGGGAGGCGGAGGTTTCGGTGAGCTGAGATGGTGCCATTGCACTCCAGCCTGGGCAAAAAGAGCGAAACTCTGTCTCCAAAAAAAAAAAAAAGAGACTATAATTTGAAAGCAGAGAACTGGGTGCTAACTGTGAATGAATCATGGCAAGTTGGTATAATCAAGAGAGATCTTCCTTACCAGCAAGTTTTTGAGCAAAAAAAATAATGTTGTCATATAAGTTCCTTTGATGTTATGCTTATTTGTAATATATCTGTTTTACATTTTCTAATAAATGTTTATAGATCTTTACCTGCTACCTTTCCCAGTTCATTCTTCAGTTTTCAATAAGTTTATGTTGCCTTTTTTCTTAATACAATTTATTGAAAGTTTAAATTCTTAAAATTATAAAGCATTTAGGAATTTTACTTAACTATTAAAATGATTTTATTCCCTATTTTTAAAGCAAAGACAAGCTGAATTAGAAGCTGCTCGGTTAGCTAAGGAGAAAGAAGATGAAGAAGTTAGACAGCAAGCATTGTTGGCAAAGAAGGAAAAAGATATCCAGAAAAAAGCCATTAAAAAGGAAAGGCAAAAACTTCGAAACTCATGCAAGGTATGTCAGACTGAACAAACACTAGGCACAAGCAAATCAAGTTGCTGATTAAGCCAAAAAAAAAAAATATATATATATATATATACACATATATATATTTTAAGATGGAGTCTTGCTCTGTTGCCCAGTCTGGCGTGCTGTGCACAGTGGCAAGATCTTGGCTCACTGCAGCCTCCGTCTCCCAGGTTCCAGCGATTCTCCCACCTCAGCCGCCCAAGTAACTGGTATTAGAGTCGTATGCCACCATGCCTGTGTTTTTAGTACAGACAGGGTTTTGCCATGTTGGCCAGGCTGATCTCATACTCCTGACCTCAAGTGATCTGCCTGCCTCGGCCTCCCAAAGTGCTGGGACTACAGGCATGAGCCACCACACTTGGCCAAAATATTTATTTACAAAAAATTTTTTTCGAGACAGAGTCTCGTGTTGCCCGGGCTGGAGTGCAGTGATGCAATCTCGGCTCACTGCACAACCTTTGCCTCCCGAGTTCAAGTGAGTCTCCTGCCTCAGCCTCCCAAGTAGCTAGGATTACAGGAGTCCACCATCATGCCTGGTAATTTTTTTTTTTTTTTTTTGAGACAGAGTTTCGTCCGATTCGCTCTTGTTACCCAGGCTGGAGTGCAATGGCACGATCTCGGCTCACTGCAACCTCCGCCTCCTGGGTTCAGGCAATTCTCCTGCCTCAGCCTTCTGAGTAGCTGGGATTACAGGCACGCGCCACCATGCCCAGCTAATTTTTTTATTAGTAGAGACGGGGTTTCACCATGTTGACCAGGATGGTCTGGATCTCTTGACCTCGTGATCCACCCGCCTCAGCCTCCCAAAGTGCTGGGATTACAGGCTTGAGCCACCGTGCCCGGCCCCGGCTAATTTTTTATATTTTTAGTAGAGATGGGGTTTCACTATGTTGGCCAGGCTGGTTTCAAACCCCTGACCTTGTGATCTGCCCACCTCGGCCTCCCAAAGTGCTGGGATTACAGTCATGAGCCACCTGTGCCTGGCCAAAAAAAATTTTGATTAAGTTTTCATTGTTGTTGAGACAGGGTCTTACTCTGTCACTCAGGCTGGAGTACAGTGGTGCCATCACAGCTCACTGCAACCTCCACCTCCCCGGTTCAAGCCATTCTGATGCCTCAGCCAGCCAAGTAGCTGGTATTACAGGCGCACACTACCACACCTAGATAATTTTTGTATTTCTAGTAGAGACAGGATTTTGTCATGTTGTCCAGGATGGTCTCAAACTCCTGGCCTCTGGTGATCCGCCCATCTCAGACTCCCATAGTGCTAGGATTATAGGCATGAGCCACTGCACCTAGCCAAGCATAAATGTAACTAAACAAGGTCAGGGGTGTGGTGGTGCACGCCTGTAATCCCAGCATTTTGGGAGGCTGAGGTGGGCAGATCACTGGTGTTCGAGACCAGCCTGGCCAACATGGTGAAACCCCATCTTTACTAAAAATACAAAAATTAGCCAGGCACAGTGGCATGTGCCTGTAATCCCAGCTACTTGGGAGGCTGAGGCAGGAGAATTGCTTGAACCCAGGAGACGGAAATTGCAGTGAGCCAAGATCACACCACTTCACTCTAGCCTGGACGATAGAGTGAGACCCCGTCTGGGAAAAACAGACAAATACAACTAAACATAAATGTTTTTAACCTTTTCTAAATTTCACGTGTGCATATTTCAGCTTTTCAACCCTAATAGTTTTTTTCTAAACATAATAATCTTACCATTATCAAACCAAAAAAAAGTTCCTTAATATTCTGAAACTGTGTCTATATTCAGATCAGTTATCTCAGCAGTGTCTTTTTTTTTTTTTTTTAGTGGGGGAAACGGAGTCTCGCTCTGTTGCCAGGCTGGAGTGCAGTGGCGAGATCTCCGCTCACTGCAGCCTCTACCTCCCAGGTTCAAGTGCTTCTCTGGCCTTAGCCTCCCAAGTATCTGGGACTACAGGTGCCCACCACCATGCCCAGCCAATTTTTGTATTTTTAGTAGAGACAGGGTTTCACCATATTGGCCAGTTGGTCTCAAATTCCTGACCTTGTGATCCACCCGCCTCGGCCTCCCAAAGCGTTAGGATTACAGGTGTGAGTCACTGCACCTGGCCTCAGCAGTATCTTTTTATAGTTGGCATATGCAAATTAGGACCCAAATAAGGTTAATACAAAGGCTTCGGTTATTGTGTCTCCTGGTTGTTCTTAAGATCCTCTAATTTGTAACAGGCCTCCTGTATCACTTCTCCCCACCTCACACCATTGCCACTGATTTGTTGGAGAAGCCAGATGATTTTTCTGAGAAGGCACCATAGTTTGGTTTTAGCTTGTTGCTTCCTCATGGTGCAAAATTAATTTTTATCTTAGATTTTTAGAAGTTTAAACTTGTTTTCAAGGTCCTAAAAGTTTTCATTTTAATCTAAAGAGGTATGATTTGAGGGAGTACTGGTAGTTTTCATTCAAATACAATTTTCACTAAAAAGTATTGACCAAAACCCCAGATGTTTTGAAGTATAATTTTGAGCAAGAGATATTCTTACATTTTATTTTTATTTTACTTTATTTATTTTTTTTAAAAGGAAGTAGAGACAGGGTTTCACCATGTTGGTCAGGCTGGTCTTGAACTCCTGACCTCAGGTGACCTGCCCACTTTGGCCTCCCAAAGTGCTGGGATTACAGGCGAGAGCCACCATGCCCGGCCGATATTCTTATATTTTAAGCTTGTAAAGTCAGGGCAGTACTGTTCCTTACTCTAAGCAGCACTGAATAAATAAATTGGTGAAGTTCCAAGCTGTAGTAGAGATTGCCACACACAGAATGTTGTGTACTACACCATTGTCCATTGTGTTTGAATCCAACAAGTATGTAAATGCTTAATATGTATAGAAAAATTGTTACCTTTCATGTGACTATCCAGAAGGCTGTAGACATGTATGGTCTAATATATGCCATCCTAAATCCTCAGATAATAATACAAGTGAAATTAACCTGCCCCATCAGCAGACATTGAAAGAGGCTTAATAAAACTACAACTACTGGTTGTCTCTTTAGGCATTTTAATAAGGAAAAAGAAAATCCAAATTGGAAAACATATATTTTTCTCGGATTCCACTGCATAGAAGATTGTTTTCAAAAGGGTGCAGTGTATCAAAGTGGTAAAGAGCATGGGCTCAGGGCAAGCTGCTTGGGTTTGAGGTTATTCTCTAGCTACTTCTTACTAGCTGTGGGACCCTCAGGAGGTTACCTCAACACCTTTGTGCCTCACTCTCCTCACCTCTACTATAGTTAAAATAATACCTAGTCATAGAGTTGTGAAGATTAAATGAGATAATTCACATGTAGTACTTTTGAGAACTCAATAAAAGCCTTAAAAAGGCCAATTAGGAAATAAAGCTTAAATAGCTCTTAGAGATTATGCATAAATGAGAGTAAATGTTCTGACATTGGGTAACTTTGTTTTCTTGCTCCTTTCTCACGTAATTTATTCAGAGTAAATGCTCATCAGATACTGATAGATATCTGAGGAGCATTTACTGTGTACCAAGCAGTTATAATAGATGTGGATATAATGATTGCACAGTTCTTTCAAGTAGTCTACTGATTAGTGACAAAAAGTAAACAAGCTATTCAAACACTTCAAGGTAGGTATTGGGATGAGAAGTTACCAAAAAGGTAGTCAAGGAACACGTTCTGCATCTAGTAGGATTTAGCCAGGTATAGCAGTATGTACACAGGATTAAGGGTAAGAGAGGTGGAGTATTGAGAATGCAGAGATCCAGAGAAATGAGATTTAATGAACCAGGGGCACGTGAGTAGGTAAGGAGGAGCCGGATCTTGAAGGGCTTTATATGTCTTGCTAAAGAGCTTAATCCGATCCTGAGTTGGTCAAGGTGCTGAGAAGACTAGAGGCAGAGAGACTAAAATTTAGGAGACTTTTGCCACAATTCAAGTGAGATAGTATTGTGGCTTAAACTCTTAGAGATAGTAGGGAGAAAGGCAGATGAAATGGAGAGATATTCAGGAAGTAGACTAGTCTGTTGCCTGTTGGGATTGTGTGTGTGTTGCAGGTAACAGAGGAGGAGTGAGATCTTTATATGCCTTGATGTGTTGCCTGGAATACTGGATGGATGATGGTGGTAGCATTCAGGGCGGTAGAAGACAAAGGAGGAGGAAAAGACTGGGCAAAAATGATTTCACTTTAGGGTGTTGAGCTTGTTGGGACACTCAGATGGAGATAACTGGTATGTGACTGAGTGTACAAGTTCTAGAGCAGGACTATCACAGACTTTTCCACATCTTCATAGCACTAGAAACTCTGCAGATAACACAAGATCACCCTGGGAGAGAGTATAGAGTGGGGAGAGTAGAGGCTGGGACTCTGGCAAAACACTAGTACTTAAGGTAGTGATAGAGGAAAAGAAGACTGAGAAGCAGTGACCAGGCAGGAAGGAAGAAAATTAGTAGTGCTTTTGGAAGGCTAGGGAAGAGTGAATAGTAAAAGAAGCATTGGAACCGTAGAGCCAGATTAAGGAAGCAAGAAGTGAGGAACAGGAGACGTAAATGTCAGCAGCAGCTAAAAACATGGGAATTACTTGCCAATTACTTCTTGTACGTCATGCTGTTCCACTCTGAGCATAGTCTTTAGTTAATTGAAAATTTTGCTAATACCTCCTGTTCCTTAGCATACTATATCATCTTTTTAATTTCACATTTAAAATTTCCAGTAGATTTTACAGTTCAGCACACATTGGAATGGGCAGCTAAACAAAGGAATTTTGAGTCATCATACAGAATTTCTTGATCCTGAAGTGATTCTCTAAGGAATCATTCTGACTTTTATAACATCCCTAGGTGTTCTTTTTTTTTTTTTTTTTTCTGTTTTCCTCCTCCAACTTGGTATAGAATGCCTTTTATTGCTAGGTGATTAGGGAGAGCCCTGGGAGGTACTGTGGAGGTACTGCGGGTTGAGCAGAAGGCCATTATGTATGTTCACATCAGGAATTTCTGAGAGCTCGTGCTTTGTAATTGTGTTGATGGATGTATTTTTGAGTGTCAGTAAATGTGAGATAATTTTTGTGTTTGCGCTTTCAGACCTGGAATCATTTTTCTGATAATGAGGCAGAGCGGGTTAAAATGATGGAAGAGGTAGAAAAACTTTGTGATCGGCTTGAACTGGCAAGGTATACCTATGGAACTGCTATTGAAGTCTTCATTTGAGCTTAGGATACAGTTTCATTTCTTCCTTTTTTTTTTTTTCTTTAGCTTACAGTGCTTGAATGAAACACTCACATCATGCACAAAAGAAGTGGGAAAGGCTGCCCTGGAAAAACAGGTAATAGAAGAACACATCACTGCAACCTATATTTAGCATTTAATTCTGTTTTAACCTGTTTCTTTACCTAATATATGTTACCAAGTGCAAGGTGTATCTGATTTCTCTTTGTGTCTCCCACTATGTTTCGTTTGTTTTTGAGACAGAGCCTCTGTCACCCAGGCTGGAGTGCAGTGGCATGATCTTTGTTCACTGCGACCTCCACCTCCCAGGTTCAAGCGATTCTCCTGCCTCGGCCTCCCAGGTAGCTGGGATTACAGGTGTGTGCCACCATGCCCGGCTGATTTTTGTATTTTTACTAGAGACAAGGTTTCATCGTATTGGCCAGGCTGATCTCGAACTCCTGACCTCAGGTCATCTGTCTGACTCAGCCTCCCAAAGTGCTAGGATTATAGGCATGAGCCACCACGTCCAGCCTGTATTTTGTTTATGTAGTAAGTGCTGTAGTTTATTTAAGTTGAATTTAATGTGTGTGGTTTCTACCACGCTTAGTGTTTGATTTGTGGTATCTATCACATTGATCATAGGTTTTGCAAAATCATTAGAAAAAAATAATTGTTTTGATTATTCCCTGAGTATTTTCATAGGGAATAACATTTAGAACCAAAAGAGATCTTCATTCTGTCTAGTCTATACCTTTTATCTTGCAGATAAGAAAACAGGACCAGAAATTCAATTCAGTTAAACAAGTATTAGTACCTACCATATAGCACTATGCCTAGGTTCTTTTGGAGAAATGCCTAATGCTATTTCACCACAAAGGACTTAGGCTGAGAAGAACCTTAAGGACCAAAAGATGGAGAGCCCATAGTAAATATAGGAAGGGCCATAAGTTTTAGTGGCCAGGGAAGGCTCGTGTAGAGTTTAAACCAGCCTGAAAGGAAGGACAGAGTTAAAATGAAGGTCAGAAGAACACTACAAACTATAAAATAGAAATAGAAGTATAAAGTATGGTTCAGCCTGAGCAACATGAGCAAAATCTCTACCAAAAATACAAAAATTAACTGGGCATGGTGTCATGTACCTGTAGTCCCAGCTTCTCAGGAGGCTGAGGTGAGAGGATTGCCTGAGCCTGGGAGGTCACAGCTACAGTGTGCTATGATCACATTGGTGCACTCCAGCCTGGACAACAGAGTGAGACTTTGTGTCAAAAAGCAGACCAAAAAAAAAATATATATATAGAAAGAGGTAGAAAGTTATAGGGAAAGGATTGGGAAACAAAATCGGTTAGGAAAAGTAGAACCAATTATCAGGTTTATAATACCATGATGACTAGTTTCCATTACTGCAAATCTTTGATTAACCGAAGATTCAACACCGTACTGCTAATCTGACATTTGTGGATAGGGTGCATCAGATAGATGTAACTAGTCACAAGAATCTTACTTTAAGAACGTGCACTATGCGCCGGGCTGGGCCAGGCATGGTAGCTCACGCCTGTAATCCCAACACCTTGGGAGGCTGAGGCCGGTGGATCATCTGAGGTCAGGAGTTTGAGACCAGCCTGGCCAGCATGGTGAAACCCCTTTTCTACTAAAAATAAAAAGAGCCGGGCGCGGTGGCTCAAGTCTGTAATCCCAGCACTTTGGGAGGCCGAGGCGGGTGGATCACGAGGTCAAGAGATCGAGACCATCCTGGTCAACATGGTGAAACCCCGTCTCTACTAATACAAAAAATTAGCTGGGCACGGTGGCGCGTGCCTGTAATCCCAGCTACTCAGGAGGCTGAGGCAGGAGAATTGCCTGAATCCAGGAGGCGGAGATTGCGGTGAGCCGAGATCGCGCCATTGCGCTCCAGCCTGGGAAACAAGAGCGAAACTCCGTCTCAAAAAAAAAAAAAAAAAAAAAAAAAAAAAAAAAAAAAAATAAAAAGAATTAGCTGGGTGTGGTGGTGCATGCCTGTAATCCCAGCTACTTGGAAGGCTGAGGCAGGAGAATTGCTTGAACCTGGCCTGGGCGACAGAGTGAGACTCCATCTCAAAAAGAAAAAAAGAAAAAGAACCAACCAGCACTATGAATGTGATGATGGGAATCAGAAAAAAATTTCCAAGTTAGCATTATTGGGACTTCACTGGTTCTAAGGGATTGAAGGGCAGAAATGAGCCAAAGATGCATCTGGCAGAAGCAACAAGGGCAAATAAAGGTTTTCTTTTTTTACTTGCTCATGTTTGAAGGTAGACTAGAAGGAACAATGTAAATGGGAGAACTTCAAGATAAAACAGAGGCCATATTGCTATTCCTTCACCTTTTTGTAGAGAATAAATGAGATTATCTGCAGAAAGGGTGAATATGAGTTTAAAGAGGGGTTTGAAATTTTGAAATGGTCTTGTGGATGAATAACTCAGTGACCCATAGACTTGCCAGTTAGTGTCCAAGACTAATGGAAGTCACATGACATGAGTACTGGGAAGATCGTGCAGGCTGTGGACAGTTCTTGCTTCCTCAGGCAGACCTATGCAGACTGGAAGCCAGAGCAGGAAAAGCCAGAGTGAAAAGCTGGTGCTTGTTTTTGGGTTGGCCTGGGAGGAGTATGAGGTCAGAGTGAGAATGACATTGAGAGCTGAGGACAACAAAGCCTCAGCCAAGAAGAGAGTGTAGAATAGCAATATGCTTTTAAGTCTCTGACCTATGATATTTGTGCAGATAGAAGAAATAAATGAGCAAATTAGAAAAGAGAAAGAGGAAGCTGAGGCTCGTATGCGACAAGCATCTAAGAACACAGAGAAATCAACTGGTGGAGGTGGAAATGGAAGTAAAAATTGGTCAGAAGATGATCTGCAATTACTAATTAAAGCTGTGAATCTGTTCCCTGCTGGAACAAATTCAAGGTACTGGTTTTAATGAAACTCTTCTACTCACACTGGAGCCTAGAGATGATGTAGACGAGACTCCAAATAGCAGCAGTTGTTATCACAGAAACTTGCAGAGATAAATTCTGTGCCACACTGGAAAAGTGTGAAAAGCGAGGTGCATTTTGAAGCTGTCAGGTCTTACCCATTATACCAATACACATGCATGTATACATATGACAGAATGCTTCAGTTTCTCAGGAAATTGAAGATCTGAGACAAGTCTTGACTGTTACGTTGGCTTACTCTGTCATGGCTTGTGCTAGGGACTAGGTTTTCTGTAGTTTTTCTTTTACCATCTTGCTCCTTGTTACTTCTTACCTCAAGCTAGAACTTGAGTTTAACTCAAAGAAAGCTGTAGAGATCCAGCGTCCCTAATTCTATAGATAAAACTAAGGCTGATTTCAGAATGATTGATCTCCTATTCTTAAATGTGTTAAATTGGCAGTATACACAAATAAGTGGTTTTATGTTGATTTGTACACAGAATCCACAAGATGTATGGACTTAAAACCAAGATTATATAGTTGATTTAAACTTATGGAAAGCAAAAACCATAGTCCAGGCAATAGTAATTTATAGGAGCAGCATAACTAGACCACCAATTTGAGCTCATTCTGTACATATTATAACTAACCTTTCTGCAGTAAAAATCTAATGGTGTTTGTTTTCTGTTTTGTTTTTCGTTAATACTGTTAAATTATAATATTGGTTGCTCATCCTACCAGATGGGAAGTTATTGCTAATTACATGAACATACATTCTTCCTCTGGAGTCAAAAGAACTGCCAAAGATGTTATTTGCAAAGCAAAGAGTCTCCAAAAACTTGGTGAGTTTTGAGAAGTCCGTTTGTTAAACAACTATTTTTAAAATAACTTAGGCAATTTAATAAAAGATTAAATGAGATGATCTGTTAAGTGTTAAAATTTTTTTCATTTCTCAGACCCTCATCAAAAAGATGACATAAATAAAAAGGCATTTGATAAGTTTAAAAAAGAACATGGAGTGGTGCCTCAAGCAGACAACGCAATGCCGTCAGAACGATTTGAAGGTAAATTTTGCTTTTCTAGATGTAGAAGATGCTAGCCATGTATCTGTGCTGCTTGTATATACAAGACTTAGGGTCTGTGTTCAGAAAGACAGGGAAATAAAATGTTTAGCAGACTGGAAGCTGTAAGCAAACATTTCTAGGGCAAAGATTTACTTCAGCTAACCATTAAAAATGGAGAATTGCAGTTCTTCCGTTTCAGTTGCCATCAGAGAAGGGCTGTGTTTGTTTTGCTTACCAGGTTTTACAAATCAGTTAGAGGATGTTATTGGGACAGAAGAATAGTGTTTTATCAAGGATAATTTCCTGATTTTGAAAAATGCACTGTAATTATATAAGAAAATGTCCTTCTGTTTAAGGAAAAGCAGAAGTGTTTAGGAATAAAGAAGCATCATGTCTATAACTTATGGTTCAGAGCTAAGTACATCTGTACATATAAAGAATGAGCAAATATGAAAATGTTCCCATTTGGGGAATGTAGGCAGAGTATACAGGGATTCTTTCTACTCCTCTGAAATTATTTCAAAATAGAAAGTTAAAAATTGTTAGGGTTCAAAACCAGCCTGGGAAACATAGTGAGACGCTCCAAAACAAACAAAAAAAACCTGTTAGGATTTGATTACTCTAGACCAGTGCTTTTCATATTACAAATCATGACCCAGTGATGGGTCATGAAGTCAATTTAGTGGGTCTTGAATAGAAAATAACAGTGAGCATTACACCTATTATATAGGAGGGTATACTTGTGAAACTTTTGTTCATGTGTGTCCTTGTGTTGGGATGTGATAAGAAAGTTTTTTTTCTTGCTGTGACAAAAGTTTGAAAGCAGTTTGTGTGAAAAAAGTTCTTTCACTTCATACATTTGTGAGCCACCAGTCCTTTCTTAATCAGAGAGAGATGGCTTTTGATACCAATAGACTTGACTATACATGATGTATTTCATCTAAGAATCCCAGTTTTACCTGTATTCTTAATCTGGTTTATTATCCAAAAATTTCAGCTTAAAGATATGAGACTTACAGTGTTATATAGAGGAGGAAAATCATTGCTTGCAAAAATCAGGGGTGACCTGTTTGGCTGAATTAGGCATTATTTCAATTCTTTTAATAAAGGTAACAAGCAAGGTTTCAGAACACTGAGGACACTTCTAAAGGGGTTTATTTTCCTGCTCCTTTGTCTCCACAAAATACAACAGGTATTAGCACACTATTCTCAGCTCTTTCTTACGGGACTTGTTTGCATGTTGGAGGGAGACAGGCCTCTCATAGTTGTCCAGTCTGCTTTCTGTGAGGAGAGGGGACCCTGGGAAGGCAAGAGTGATTGGCAGTAGTGCTACGTGGGTATAACTCCTTTACCTACCTCTTTAATGTAAATGGGAAGGCTCCTTCCTCTTCAGTCGTACCATTAAATAACAAGCTGGCATCATTTTTTGAATAGTGATTTCTCATAGGAATTTTGCAACACTAGCTTCATTTATTTTGGTATTGTGAAGTAACTGGAGAACAGCAGGAAATACTGCCATGTCACTTCCATCTTTTTTTCCAAGAGAAGAAATAAAATCTGTGGGATTTAGGGCTTTAAACCAATACAAGGAAATTCAACAAATGACTTCCCAGAATTTAAAAGCCACCTTCAAAAAAACTTACGTACCTTCAAATGTTATACAAATTCTCTGCCTTGTTTTGAATGTGGGTTTTTTTTTCTTTAATTAGTAAAAACTTTGGTTTCTAAGGCTTAATTTTGTACTGTATCTCACAGGACATACTGGTAGTATTAGGTCTGTGTTTTCTCACTGCATGGTCTGAAATAACTAGATTTCTGGAATTCCATTAACTTAACCAAATCAGCTTTTTACCACTTACTCTTATTTTACCTACTGAAGTGGACTGTGTAATACTTATATCCTTAAGAAATATATTTGTGGGCCGGGCGCTGTGGCTCACGCCTGTAATCCCAGCACTTTGGGAGGCTGAGGCGGGTGGATCACAAGGTCAAGAGATCGAGACCATCCTGGTCAACAAGGTGAAACCCCGTCTCTACTAAAAAATACAAAAATTAGCTGGGCATGGTGGCGCACGCCTGTAGTCCCAGCTACTCGAGAGGCTGAGGCAGGAGAATTGCCTGAACCCAGGAGAGGGAGGTTGTGGTGAGCCGAGATCGCGCCATTGCACTCCAGCCTGGGTAACGAGCGAAACTCGGTCTCAAAAAAAAAAGAAAAAAGAAATATATTTGTTTCTGACACACATCTTAAGATGTTTTCTGAAATATAAAAGGGTTTAGTTGAAGAACCACAGTAGCAGTTACTGGAAGTGTTTAGCATTGGCTCCCAAGATTTTAACAGATGTGGTGAACGCCACACCACAACACAATCTAATCTCAGCTTGCCTCTTAATTTCGGTAGGTTTCCTTCAGTGTGAAACAACAGTGGTTTCCAGGGTTTCTATCTAGTAAAAGTTTAACTGTGAGGAAGCTCTTTTACCTATCCTGTAAGGAAGTAGATTTATTGGAACTCTTAAATGAGTTTTGGTTTTTTTTGAGCCCAAGAGTTCAACAGCAGTATAAATTTGAATATGGCTTTCTTTCCAGTCTGGTGAGTGTATTACATTGATTGTCTCTTACAAAACAGTACAAGGCAGATCTTTACTATTATGTTTTTTAAAAGCCTTTGAGATGTTTTATTTTCTGGGATGTGACCACCTGTTTTTTCTCTTATTAACACGCAGAGGGCTATATGTGTCTCTCATCTCTAGAAGTTTATTTTCAAAATGACACATCCCATATTGAAATGGGCACTTAGCAGACATGTGTGGACTGTAAGACTTGTCTGGGCACATGTTCTTAAGACAGTTTTTTAACCAATCAAGTTAACAGTTTTCAAACAAAAATTTTTCTTATACAGGTCCATATACGGACTTCATCCCTTGGACAACAGAAGAACAGAAGCTTTTGGAACAAGCTTTGAAAACATACCCAGTAAATACACCTGAAAGATGGGAAAAAATAGCAGAAGCTGTGCCTGGCAGGACAAAGAAGGACTGCATGAAACGATACAAGGTTGCAGATTCAGAGTTTATAGATTGTTATATTTTCAGTTGTAATGTGGGTTATATAATATCATTTATTTTGGTATTGTGAAGTGAGGAGAGACGAGCAGGAAATACTGCCATGTCACTTTCATCTTTTTTCCAAGAGAGGAAATAAAATCTGTGGTATTTAGGGTTATATATTCTAGGTTATATAGTTTAGGTCACATTTTATGTCTATTAAGTGGTTAATATAGTGCTTATTTCAATACCAGTAGTTATGGGGCCAATATTATTAGGAAGAAATGAGCAGCCTTAGAAACTTTCTAGCCCTGGCAGACAACGAATCTTGAATTCTTTACATATTTATACCAAACACTAGATTAAAATGTCTGTTTTTAAATTCTGACAGCTTCTTAAATCACACCTTTCTCCCTTCCTAGGAACTTGTTGAGATGGTAAAAGCAAAGAAAGCTGCTCAAGAACAAGTGCTGAATGCAAGTAGAGCCAAGAAATGACTTAATGACAATCTTTGTTATGTGTGCATTTTTATAATAAAACTGAAAATACTGTAAACATCTTCATTCTTAAAATTATACCTATGGTAATAATTGAAAGTGTGCTCCTTCCAACATAATTTCTCAGAGGACAAGGACTGACCACTGATGCAAAACCACCTTCAGAGGGGTAGTCTTTTTATCCTTTGAAAGTATGATACAGTATTTCATTTAAATTTCCAAATGTATATACATGTTTATTTTTATTTTTTTCTAGGTCTTAGTTTTGTGTGTGTGTGTGTGTGAGATGAAGTCTCGCTCTCTTGCCCAGGCTGGAGTACAGTGGCATAATCTTGGCTCAGTGCAACCTCTGCCTGCAGGTTCAAGCGATTCTCCTGCTTCAGCCTCCCAAGTAGGTGGGACTACAGGTGCGCGACACCACGCTCAGGTAATTTTTTTATATTTTTACTAGAGATGGGGTTTCACCATGCCGGCCAGGCTGGTCTCGAACTCCTGACCATGCAATCCGCCCGCCTCAGCCTTGCCAAGTGCTAGGATTGCAGACGTGAGCCACCGTGCCTGGCTCAAAAAATTTTGATTAGGAGCATTTTAATCACGAAGCCAACACATGTTACTGCAAATCTGATTAAAATCTGGTAGTTGCTCAATGGGACCTGAGGATTAAAAAGAAGACAGTTAAAAGAATTCAAAGTACTTGACCAACTTTTTGTATAGAAAAAGAGAAGGCAGGCTTACCAACAGCAGCAATAGCTGGACTCTTATTATAAATATATTTGGTACATACTTCTCGAATTGTCTCAGCATTCACAGCCTGAAATATGGAAGGCATTGTCATTCAGCTTTCTATAGTAAAAGTCTATACCTGGAACTTTTTAAAACTAAAGCAAGATAAAAGATAGATACATATTCTCAGCTTTTTGTAACCCCAACAGTAACTAAGGACTACTTACATCAATTCTTACTTCAAGCTCAGGGATGGGAATCCTTCTATTATAGCATAACATTTGCCTACCAATATCTTCACAAATTGGAGTTGAACCTGTTTAAAGAGAAGGAAAAATTAAGTGTTGGCATATAGATCAACCATACGAAAACAACCTGTGGCTGGGCGCGGTGGCTCATGCCTGTAATCCCTGGGGAGCCGGATCACCTGTGGTCAGGAGTTTAAGACTAACCTGGCCAACATGGCAAAATCCTGTCGGTACTAAAAATACAAAAAATTAACCAGGTGTGGGGCTGGGTGCTTGTAGTCCCAGCTACTCTGGCAGCTGAGGCAGGAGAATCGCCTGAACCCAGGAGGCAAGTTGCAGTGAGCCACAGTTGCACCACTGCACTCCATCCTGGGCAACAAAAGCAAAACTCTGTCTCAAAAAGAAAAAGGAACCTATGTCTTTATTTTTACCATCAAGCTGCAACAACATGTTCGTTTTCAGAAGATTTCTGGCTCGTGCAACCTCACTTTCAGTGACACTTGTACAGAGTCGCATCCTAAAAATCATTTGGAAAAACAGTATTATTATCAAGTAGTTGGAAAATGTTGTATTTCATTAGTTAATAATCTAAGATGCCATATTCTACACATGACAGACAGTGATTTACTCCCAGTGCTTAGCAAAAGCTAAAATGATTCTTGATTTTCCCTAGTATTGTTAATTTCTCAATAATGATATGTAAACATGTCTACACATTAGCAGACAAAGGTTTAATACAAATAGGCTCACATTTTCAGAAATGCTTTAAGCATCTTGAGACTTCATGAATCCCCATCTGTTGGTGTCTGATATGCTATGGATTAAGTCAGTGGATCATTCATTGGTCTCTCAAAACAATGAGTTGAGTCTAACTTAATTTTTAACTTGATAATTACATCCTAGTTGACTAGATTTAGAAAGATGTAAGCCAGTTAAGAATAGTGGGGGAAAGGAACCAGAGCTAAAAGTTTTCCAAGAAGTTGTGAGCCTTTCTGCCCATCTACTGAGTCAATATACTTTTCTTTTAGCAATGGCCAACTTCAGATTTACTTTCCCTTCCAAGCCAGACTACTTTCAGAGATATTTTCCCAACAACTTCTAGTTGGCTTTTAAACTTTTAGGGTCACTTTTCTGAATATCTGAAACATTAAAACTTTCTACAGTATAAATTAGCTTCACATCTTGAGACTTAGGAAAAAAATGTCTGCAATTTTTAAAAACATGGTAACTACTGTTTATCTAGTTCTCTTAATTAAAAGGTAAAACTACCACAAATCACCATATAGAAAAAATCAGTCTAAAACAAATTAAAAGCAAAATTTACTTAAAGCTATTTTCTCACCATTCTTTCTGAACAACATGTAGCATCTCTGCAACGGTGGCTGGTTCACAAACCATATACAGTCCCCATAATCCTGTATCTGTGTAGGAAGTGTTGAAAGACTGAAAGCTATGGCAAAGGTTGCCATGACAAGTGAGCTGGGCCAGCTTGCTAGATAAATTCTATAAGGAAAAAAAAATTCCAAGATAATTTTAAGGACACATATCCAAAATACCAGAAAGAAAAATGAAATGTGTGGAACTTAGAGGCTAAATTTCCCAGTTTTATTCAACATCTCAGTAGTAAAGTTCAGCGCAACTAAGAACTGTGCTTAGCTCACCCGCTGCACCCCCTGGAGAAATTCATGATATAAAAGCAATGAATCCTTATAATTAATGTAGTAACTGTACCTAATTCTAAAACTAGATTGCTATTATCAACCCAATTTGTAGGGCTCTTGGCTACGGATAAAGATTCAGAATTATATTACATATGAAGCTTAAGATATTTAGATGAAATGTATTTTGGGGAAATCTATGAGTAAAAACAAATCTATACAATGTTTTGAAATACTTCCAACTGAAAAAGAAGTTGAAAAAACAACACAAAGAATTCCCTTTATCCAAATTGCCTGTTATTTTACCATGTTTGCTTTATTCTCTTGTTATACAAGTTTTTTCAACTGTTTCAGAGTTTAGATGTGATGCTTCTTGTAAATACTTTATATGTACTAAATAGTACGTACTTGTGAAAAACAAGGAAATTTTTTTTACATCACCTCAGTATAGTTCCTCAGTATCTGTGGGAAATTGGTTTCCAGATCCCTGTGGATACCAAAATCCATAGATGCTACAGCCCTCATGTAACATGGTATATGTAGTATTTGCATATAACCAACCTATGAATACCCTCCTATATACTTTATCTATAGATAAATACCAAATCCATGTAAATGCTATGTAGTTACTATATTGTTTAGGAAGTGACTCAAAAAAATAGTCTATCCATGTTCAGTACAGATGCAACCATCCATTTCTTCCCCTAAATTTTCCACCTATGGTTGGTTGAATCCATGGATATGGAATCCACAGCTATAGAGGGCCTACTGTACTATTAAAATTAGGAGGTTAACATTAATATAGTACTTTTAGCTAATTCTTCTGTCCTTATTCAAATTTTGCCAATTATGCCACTAATAAACTTGGCAAAGAAACAAAATTTTTTTTCTGGCCCACATGCAATCCAGGATCAGTTTATATTTTTAAGTCAGAATTCACAGTACAAGGCTCTATTTTGCCACTTTAAAAAAGGATTCTTAAAAGAACTTATATTTAGGAAAACATGATCATCTTCCATCTGTTATGGAAAATTTCTTTTAAAATCACTTACCATTCCTCCTCCAAAAGAGCGATCCCAGTTGCCAATCAGCGTGTTTGCAACCATGAGGCATATTGTATCTGGATGTGCCCAACCAACAGCTTCAACAGCTATTGCAAGGTGTGCCAAAGGCATCTTGTCATCCCTCACACGAATCTAGTTAAGATAAAGCAGGGGGACCTCTAATTAAGATTACTATTATATAACATGCTTATTAACAAGAAAAAATCACCAGTTCCATTAACTGCAAAGTTAAAATGCTCACCAGGACTCTATTTTGATTTTTTAACTATCAGGCCTCATTACATTGTACAGTTTAATCTAGAAAAATTTCATGGGTTAAGGAAAAATTACTCTTCCCAAAAGATTTTATTACAGACAGCCACCACATTGTTTACATGGTCCAAAAGTGTTGCATTATTTCACTGGTTGGTAGAAATCTATCCTTTATGTTTGTCAATCTGATTTTTTCTTTTTCTTTTTCTTTTTTTTTTTTTTTTTTTTTTCCTGAAACCAACTCTTACTCTGTCACCCAGGCTGGAGTGCAGTGGCACGATCTTGGCTCACTGCAACCTCTGCCTCCCAGGTTCAAGCAGTTCTTCCTCAGTCTCCTGAGTAGCCAGGACTATAGGCATGCACCACCACGCTCAGCTAATTTTTCTATTTTTAGTAGAGACAGAGTTTCACCATGTTGGTAAGGCTGGTCTCAAACTCCTAACCTGAAGTGATACACCCACCTCAGCCTCCCCAAGTGCTGGGGTTACAGGTGTGAGCCACCATGCCTAGCCTCAATCTAAATTTTTCTACTGAAATTTCATATTGACATTACAGGTTTATTTTTGTACTGCCAATGATACAGTTCTAGGCAACTGCCAGTATCAGGGCATTTTCCAGATACTACTTTGAGCATCATCCTTAACATGGCAAATTAAGCCCCTAATGAGGCTTAAAGCTAGCTGGTAACTAGCGGATTCCCTGCAAGTTCTGGCTCTAACAGTTACTAGCCCCCAAAACATACTGTGGGCAAAACTGAGCCAATAGTAAAACTGAAGTGAAAGTCAAAATATAGAGTTTAATTAAAAGATTACTTTCAGATCTTACAATATATAAATGGGCATAGTGCCAAAGAAAAAGCACAGAAAGACCAAATTATAAACTGCTCTTAAAACCTTCCTTCCTGGCCGGGCGCAGTGGCTCACACCTGTAATCCCAACACTTTGGGAGGCCGAGGCGGGTGGATCACGAGGTCAAGAGATCGAGACCATCCTGGTCAACATGATGAAACCCCGTCTCTATTAAAAATACAAAAAATTAGCTGGGCATGGTGGTGCATGCCTGTAATCCCAGCTACTCAGGAGGCTGAGGCAGGAGAAGTGCCTGAACCCAGGAGGCGGAGGTTGCAGTGAGCCGAGATCGCGCCATTGCACTCCAGCCTGAGTAACAAGAGCGAAACTGTCTCCAAAAAAAAAAAAAAAAAAAAAAAAAAAAAACTTCCTTCCTTTCAGACTAGAATGAAGAAATTAAAAGCAAAACAAACTTGCTTCCTTAGGAAAGGAAAATGGGTTGTGAAGGAATAGGAAGAGGGAAGGAATGTAAGCAAATGAGTACATCCTCTTCCCTTTTTCTGTGTTTCAGTGTAAGCCTTTTACTTATTCCATTCTATTCCTACTGGAAATAAGCACATTTTGTATACTTATGTGTAAATACAACACAAGGAATCCAACAGGCTAAATACTAGCTGGGAGGCTTGCCCTACCTCACTTCCTGTGAATTTGCAGGGAGGCAGAGCTGGTATTTCTCCTTTGTGTGTGCATAAAGAGTCACCAAAATGCAACTTTGCTAAGTCAAGCAATTCATCATGGGAAACACCTAAATTGAAAGAAAATATTTTCACGTTATCTAGCTGCAATATAGTTTACAATACGGTATAATGTGATGTACATTACACATGAACTATCTGCACTTACTAAAAGCCATTATTTAAGAGTAAGCTCACAAACCACACCTATTTCCTTGGTGTTGCAAAGCTTGGGATTGCACACTTTCTTTCTCATTTTGTAGAGCAACTGACAGTTTTCATCAACAGACCAGTGGATTCACAGCTAAGAATAAGACAACTTGAAAACATCACTTTTGACAAAATCAAAATTTATATTCTATAATTTATATTATAAATATATATAATTTATATATATATAAATAATATATAATAAACTATATAACTTATATTCTATTAAATTATAAAGACTTCTAGGATGCAAACTAGCAAAAAATGCCAATTTTCAAAAAAAATTTAGTGGAAAATACAAATATGGGCTCTATCTAATTAAAATAAAGCTGGAGCTGGGCATGGTGGCTCACGCCCCAGTACTTTAAAAGGCTGAGGTGACAGGATCACTTGAGTTCAGGAGTTCAAGACCGGCCTGGACAACATAGCAAGACTCTGTCTCAATAAATAAAAGAAGCGGGATGCCGTGGCTCACACCTGTTATCCAAGCACTGCGGGAAGCCAAGGTGGGCAGGTCACTTGAAATCAGGAGTTCAAGACCAGCCTGGCCAATATGGTGAAACCCCATCTTACTAAAAATACAAAAATTAGCTCAGTGTGGCAACAGGTGCCTGTAATCCCACCTTTTCAGGAGGGTGAGGCAAGAGAATTACTTGAACCCAGGAGGAGGAGGTTGCAGTGTGCTGAGATCACATCACTGCACTCCAGCCTGGGTGACAGAGTAAGACTCTGTCTCTAAAATAAATAAAATCAAATAAATAAAAGCTGGATACACAGATATACTTTATTCTCTGCACTCTGCTATCAGAACTCAGGAACACAATAGTGTCATCTAATTTCCGAATACATCCATAGGTATCCAAATGCAAAAACTTAGGAATTACTTACACTATATCCCTTACTATCCGAACTTGGGACCCAAATAGATAATGTGAAAGATTCCTAAACACAAATATATAAACTTTAAAAAAAAATTTAGGCATGTATAAGGACTTTAAAATATATTATGGTAAGATTCTTTGGGGAGTTGGGGAGGGGAAAAAAAAAAAAGATTCTTTACCTTAAAATATAAAATTATAATTTTGTAATAAATGAAGCTAGGATACAAAAAACAATTTGGCAAATAAAAGCCTGAATATTAACCTAGAAGAGTTAAATGGTAACCAAGACAATAATTCAGAGGCCAGTAGAAACTTAAAACTGGCCTATTTCATTGAATTTAAGATGCAATCATTTAATTTATAAGGCACTATGTCACTTATGTAGTATTTAAGATGAATACTAATTAATCTACAACAAGCCATTAAACTAATGATATCCCAACTTTAGCTATGTCAAAATGAACCCGTGAACCAAAGTAAAAGTCATTTTGTCCATATGCCACCAACAATGGCAGAGAGATCGCAGAAAGTTTGGTTGATGAGGACCCACATAACAAGTCTCTTGTCCCATTTCCAAGTTTCGAACGTTTAAGACCCAGTCAGCAAGAGCCATTTTAGAAACAATGTTACTTAAGAGAATTTCAGAGTGTACTTCCTGTCACATACAATGAAGGTAACATGACTTTAGCTAGGTGCTATAATGAATAACGTTTGATATTTAATGTTTTCATCCTCTCCATTACCCCCAAGTAATTAGGTCAGAAATCAATCCAGAGTAACTAGGATTTTTAAATTATAATCTCTAAAAAGAGAAAAATTAAATTTACAACATGAAAGAAAACTTCAGTTTGCTCTAATATTAAAAAATACAGAGAAATGAAAACTGGGCTGGGTGTAGTGGCTCATGCCTGTAATCCCCAAGCTTTGGGAGGCCAAGGTGGACGGATCACTTGAACTCAGGAGTTCAAAACCAGCCTCAGCAACATGGTTAAGACTCCATCTCTATTTCTATAAATATATTTGTAAAAAAAACCTGGAAACCCATTAAAACATACTGTTGCCTAGATTCAGACTGCCAGGAAATTTGGCAATACGTGCTGTAATTTGTTTTGTCATTCACTGGCTTCAAACAGGACCTCAAGGAGACCTTCTGCAGTCACCTGCATGTTTGGATTCCCATTCAGGAGTCTCATGGCTCCCTATGTGCTTCCCTTTCCCAAAAATTAGATCTATTAAATGAATGATGGAACAAATGAAAGAATGAACAACATACCCATTCCATGCTTAAACAAGGACAAAGTTGGTTCTCAAGAAATAATTTAAAATCTCAAGAAATTCTCAAAGTACAGAACACTTACCTTCCAGCTGTCTACCAGTTCACTCATTTGCCCTTTTCTTGGAAGTTCTACTATGTATACTTAAGTATTGAACAATTCATTAAATCTTTCTATAAATGAAACCTACTTTTAAAAAATAGAGGGGAAGAAGGCCCTGGCCAACGTCAACACTGGGAGCCTCATCTGCAATGTAGGGGCTGGTGGACCTACTCCAGCAGCTAGTGCTGCACCAGCAGGAGGTCCTGCTCCTCTGCTGCTGCTCCAGCTGAAGAGAAGAAAGTAGAAGCAATGAAGGAAGAATCTGAGGAGTCTGATAATGACATGGGCTTTAGTCTTTTTGACTAAACCTCTTTTATAATGTATTTATAGTTTGGGAATGTGCTCTGTGGGGAAAAAAAAAAAAAACAGAGGGAAAGTCTGGCTCTAGTGCTCCACATTCCCCAACACAGTATCAAATACAGTTATTTGCTACGTAAACGAAAATTCTTAGGATATCTCCCAATGTGATCAAACTGGCATATCACTCCAGCAACTGTGTTTAAAATATGTGTAGAAATTTAAATTGACTAACCTCCAGCAGCAGCAAGAACTATTCTTGGCCCCTTATAATGTGTGGTTATATAATCCACTAAGTCCTTACGACTTATAGATCTGCAAATGAAGTAAAACAATTTTTAAAGGAAACAAATTTACATAATATACCTGAAATCAAATTGGACCATAACAGTATCCTAAAATGCAGTTGGAAATAGGATATAGGCAACACATCAAAGAACTTCAACTTTTTTACATCAAGGAAAAAAGATTTGACACCATTACTTGTTTATTCCAAAAATACCTATGAACTCACACGATTGGGAGGTAGGTGGAACTAAAAGATAGCTAACTACAATTTCACTCAGATTACCAGGGGGAAAATGACTTTTTGAAACATACTCTTTCAAAGTTTGTAAATGTTAATTTTCAAAATTCATAAATTCCCTTACCCACCAAGAAATTCTGAGAGTTATACCTACTTGATATTTTCAGTTGGTCCCAAAATTGTCCGTCCAAGTGCAGTATTTTGATAAGCTGTGGCATGAAGATAATCAAAAACAACTTCTTGTAAATTGGTTTCAACTTCTTGCATCTCTCTAAGGATTACTCCACGCTCACGTTCAATCTCTGCTTCTCCCAGTGTGCTGTTTTGTATTATATCAGCAAGAATTTCTACAGCTAATTGAAAATAAAACAGAAGAAACACAAGCAATCTTAACTTTCGCTATTAACGTCTATTAAACCAACATCAGAAATCATGACACTGACACCATCACTCGATACTAAATGATTAGCCTAGGAGAAAAATAAAAGGACAAAATTAAAATTTAATATATCCCTGTAGTACAAAAGATTTTTCCTTGGGAAAAAATTATAAATTTGCCATCACTCTGTAACGACTCTACCTACTTCAAAAATGCTATGGATGGAAATATGCCTATTAATATAGATTATTCTATATGAAAATTACAAAGTTATATATATTAGTCTGAAAATATCTAGCTACGTATATACACAGGATTCTCATCACCCAAGTATTTACTATGCAAGTTTCCACAGCAGTGAGAGTGCTATGTTAAGAAGCAAAGAACTGGCCAGGCACAGTGGCTCACACCTATAATCCCAGCACTCTGGGAGGCCAAGATGGGCTTGAGCCCAGGAGCTGGCTGGAGACTAACTTGGGCAACATGCCAAAATGTCTCCACAAAAATTAGCTGGGTATGGCGGCATGCGCCTATAGTCCCTGCTACTCAGGAGGCTGAGATGGGAGGACGGCTTGAGCTTGGGAGGCAAAGATTGCAGTGAGCTGAGATTTCGCCACTGCTCTCCTGTCTGGGCAACAGAGTGAGAAAAGAATAAATGAATACCTTACAGAATTGTGTGTTCTCAAACCTTAATTTGCAAAAAGCCAAAAGTGAAGTGGAAGATGTCATATTAAGCCACTAAGCAATTTTATCAGAGAAAGTGCATACCTCTCCAAAAAGAAATGTAATTCATTATTGAAGAATTAGTACATAGTTGCAATCATAATCTAAATGTCATTAATACAATTAATGTTATAAAATAAACTTACAATCTTAAGTTTCTTTTTTTCCTATGTCTCCATAATGAGACAAGTTCTCATTATGCTGCACAGGCCAGACTCAAATTCCTGGACTCAAGCAATCCTCCCACCTCAGCTTCCTACAAGTAACCAGGATTAAAGGCGTGCACCACCATGTCCAGTTTAGGTTTCATTTTTTTACTCTACTGTAACCTTTTCTTCCTTGTTTTAATTAAGTTCACTTTAAAGGGCACTGTCTCAGAACTGATTATGTTCAAATACTAAGAATATGACAAAACAGACTATTATAGTAAGCTGTGGCTGAGATCATGACCAAAAGGAAAAAATTATCTGTAAAACCAAATAAAACCTATCTGCCCAGTGTCCAGTAAGATAGGTGAGGAAGAGCCCACAGACCGAAGGACAAAAATTTCTGTGTGAAAATCCTCCTTTATGTGGGATTGGTGGTCTACACTGGTAGTTTCCAAAGGAGGGGAGGGGAACTCCTATTTCCCAGTCTTTACGTTTTAATCTGAACCTTTTTAAAAAATTTATATTTAATATAGGTTAGTATAGTAGCACACGTATTTAACTTACAAGTTTACATACATGAAGGATATATGATCAACTTTCTTACCAGTAATAAGTGATTATAAAAACTTGGAGACTATTAGTCTGAACATCTATTACCTCATATACCAGGCTTCAACCAGCTGAAGGTATTAAAAACCCCAAGTAAATCCCCAAAGTTGGAGCTGCTTCAGAAAGCACTTTCATTTTCTGTTCTTCAAGGAGATCCCCCTCTGCTTTTCCACACCCACTAGAAGAGGCTCTGTCCTTCCCAGCCAGATGCCAGGAGAAAAGGGGGAAAAGTCGTTTTAACATCACCCTTCCTTTTTGTTTCCCATTTTTGTCTTCCCTGTTGTTCTCTGTGTATAGAAAGGAATGAACTGGGCTGGAATGAACAACTCTTAGAGAGGCCTGGCCTAGCCCTATGTTCTTGGTCCCTAATTAGTCCTGGGACAAAAACTGTTTCTATTGGCTTTGTTATTCAAACCAACACATCCTCCATGGTTGCTGTCATTTTTGTTTCAATGCAAGAGTTAGGCCATCATATTAAATATTTTAGTTATTTACAGGTGATAGGTTTCTTACTTTGTTGTTTTGACAAAGTAAATGAATCCAGTCAGAAGACATGCACTTGAGTCCACAGTAAGTCACCTGACAGCTATGCAATCCTGGGCAAGTCAGAGTCTGGGCTTTCATTTCCACAACTGCAAGGTGGAAACACCTATGCAGACCAAATGGATAATATATATACAGTACTTGTGTAAAGTGCCATTTAAACATTATTAATGAAAGCCTATTAGGAACCCAAAAATTGCAAAGTAATAACAACTACAGAGGGACCTTAAAGGTTAATAATTTCACCAGTGGCTGTGTGCAGTGGCTCATGCCTATAATCCCTGCACTTCAGGAGACTGAGGTGGGTGGGTCACCTGAGGTCAGGAGTTTAAGACCAGCCTGGCCAACATGGTAAAATCCCATTTCTACTAAAAGTACAAAAATTAGCCATGGTGGCAGGAGCCTGTAATCCCAGCTACTCAGGAGGCTGAGGCAGGAGAATCACTTGAACCCAGAAGGCAGAGGTTGCAGTGAGCTGAGATCATACCACTGCACTCCAGCCTGGGTGACAGAGTGAGACTCTCTCTCTTAAAAAAAAAATAATTTTACCAATTAGCTCTAAAACTGCTAAATTTTGTTAATTTTTCCACTGGGAAAATGTTTTGTGCAATAACTTTAAGACAGTCTAAACAAGTCTACAAACATGGTAACTACAACAAACTGCTATCCTGTCAAAGTAACTATTTTATTTCCACCAAATCATCTCTATTTTATTGCTACATGTTCATAAAATCATCCATAATATTACTATTTGTCATATTTAGAAAAAAATAGGCCAGGCGCAGTGGCTCATGTCTGTAATTCCAACACTTTGGGAGGCCGAGGCAGGCGGATCACAAGGTCAGGAGTTTGAGACCAGCCTGGCCAATATGGTGAAACCCCGTCTCCAGTAAAAATACAAAAAATCAGCCAGGCATGGTGACGAGCGCCTGTAGTCCCAGCTACCCAGGAGGCTACGGAGGCTGAGTCAGGAGAATTGCTTGAACCAAGGAGGCAGAGGTTGCAGTGAGCCAAGATCACTCCACTGCATTCCAGCCTGGGAGACGGAGCAGCGAAACTCTGTCTCCTCAACCATGCACACACACACAAAAAAGACTGCTGTACCCTCACCCAGAGTTCAGTTTCATTTTTTCACATTTCTGGGGCTTACTCTTTTACAAGAGACATAATAAAAATAGTACTAAATAATTTCTAATTCTCATAAAAATTATATTATCTGCTGTATAAATAATAACAATACCTCTTGGCAAGTCTTTAGAGAATGCTTTGGCATAGTATACGGTCTGCTCTCTGGAGGTATAGGCATTGAGATGAGCACCCATGTTTTCAATCTCAAGTTCCAGATCTAACTGGGATCTCTTTTTGGTGCCCTTGAAATAAAAGAGGAAAAACAAATTATGAAACCTCCCTTTATCCTTCCTATTCTAAACACTTCAGATCATGAATATGGAGGACATAAGTTAGTTTCATGCAGGGTCAAATCTGGTCTCTAAAGTACATCAGGCAGGGTACCACGGCTCATGCCTGTAACCCTGGCACTTTGGGAGGCTGAGGCAGGCAGACTGAGCCCAGGAGTTTGAGACCAACCTCGCCAACATGGCAAAACCCGGTTTCTACCAATCAATCAATCAATAAATAAATAAATAAATAAATCTGGGTGTGGTGGCACACACCTACAATCCAGCTACTCCAGAAGCTGATGTGGGAGGATGGCATGAGCCTGGGAGGTGGAGGTTGCAGTAAACAGAGATTGTGTCACCGCACTCCAGCCTAGGCAACAGAGCCAGATCCTATCTCAAAAAAAATTTTTTTGTAATAAAGTACATCAAGCTTCAGAAATCGTATACATTCAGATGACCCCTGCGTCCCAAGAGAACGTTTCCATTTCAGCTTTCCAAAGCAATTATCAGTACTTATTTTAGATACTGTCCTGGAAAAATAAACATAAAACATGTTATGGCCGAGTGCGGTGGCTCACGCATGTAATCCAAGCACTTTGGAGGCCAAGGCGGGCAGATCACCTGAGGTCGGGAGTTCAAGACCAGCCTGACCAACATGGTGAAACCCCGTCTTTTATTAAAAAAAAAAAAAAAAAAAAAAGTTATGCTACTCAAAGAGCTCTCCTTGCCTCTAAAGAATGAAACTTTGTGCTTAATCTCTTAAAGAGTGTGTTTTTGTAAAGTCTTACAACTTGCCTTGAAAGCCATATGCTCCAGAAAGTGAGCTGTTCCATTATTCTTCTCATTTTCATATCTACTTCCAGCATCAATCCAGAGTCCAACCTTAATGCAATCAAAGAACAATTAAATAAAACCATTTTATTTATTTGAGGTTGCTGGGAACCGTCTCCTTCCTTTTTCTGACAAATGCTTTCTGGTCTTAAGACTAAGATTTTCTTGACCTGAGTGAACTGATAGCTCATTTCTATGAAGTATGAGATTGAAAATGTTTGATCAGGCTACTGCTAGGTGCTACAAATATCTACCTGCCACCTTCACTAAGGATTCTTTGCCCAGCTCATGAATCCAACCAATTAATAACTGTAATATAAAGAACATCAGAGACTGTCAGAAAACTTCAGTTGAAATCTTGGCTGTGTCATGTATTAGCTGAGGGACCTGAACAAAACCATTTAACTTCTCTCACTTCCTTAACTATAAACACGTGTGAGAACGCCCACTAAAAAGAATTGCTTTAAAAAGCAAATAAGACATACTTAAAAACACCTGGCAGAGCAGCCCTGCAACTATACCTCTTCCATTATCATCAATACTACTAATAATAATCAGTAATAAGCTACAAGAACAAGAAGCAAACAGTGCAACAGGATACATATGCACCCTATAACTAAGTATCACTGGAAGAAAAGGTTCAAGACTCAGAGAAACCTGTCAAGGCAAAATCACTGCCACCCTTTTTCAACCACCAGCCAACGAAAAAGCTAAAGATTAAAATCAACAATTTGCTCCGTTAAACAAAGGGTCACTTAGAGAAGGTTGCCTGAGTCACTTACTGTGCACGTTGAGAGCCCAGAGTCTTCAGAGGCCACTCTAAGTCCGCTTTCTAAGCATGTTACTCTTGTTTCAGGAACATTCAGAACAACTTGTGTAGCAGCCTGTGTACTTCTCAATCTATTCTCTCCAAAATATGATGGCTGATTGGGGGTAGGAAGTGGAAGAGACAAAGCAAAACACATTACTAATCTGATATGAAATGCTGACTTTAAACCAAATCTATTTTAAATAGGCTCTCTCCTCAAAAGAATCTTTCTTCCTAAATTTTGGTTCCACTGGGATCTACCCCTCTGCCTGGCCTAGAAACTTCTGTCACCAGCCACTGTCCTAAAGCCAGCAACGTGATTATAAACATGTCCTTCCCTCAGGGAAGATGAGCAGTTATTGGCATTACACAGAGAAACTGACTTTATTTCACTACCTAGCCTAGATATGTTTTACATTCATTATGGAGAAAACAAGCGGGGGGAAAAAAAAGAAAAGGAGGGAAAAGATGTACAACTACCTACACTCAAGATAGAACTAACCCTCGGGTTTTCATTGTTCAAGAAAAGCAACAAGTTTTGGAAATAATAGAAAAAGAGAGAATAGGAAGATAGGCTGATATTCAAAAATGCACTCCAGCTGACTGGCTTGTCGGCCAGGAACTATTCACCTTTCAGCAGTTTTTCTTTGCTTTTATACATAGGTTAAGTCTCACATCCCTTTGCTGAAAGGCAGAGGCTCTCTCATGAGAAAAATGCTAATTAATACATACAAAATTTTACTTCTGCGATGTCCAGGTTCGCGGGAAGCCTGGCTGAGGTCGAAGCTCAGTCCCAGGCAAAAACAGAACTCTGGAGCGGCAACCATTTTACTTATTAGTTTTCCCCAATTTGCAAGCACTATGTTTTTAGTGGTCAACCATGAACTCCTCAGTAGCTGGCGGGAGGACCCGAAAACCAGGGTCATTCCACACATCAGTGGCAGGTCTCCTGGCGGGTGGCCAAAAGCCAGCCACCCCCAGCCAGTTCAGCGGCCCCAGGCCGCCTGGCGCCCGGCAGGTCCGGGTCGAGGAGGCCCTGCCCGACCTGCTGTTCGGATCTGTGGCGCCGACTCTTACGTGCGACGCGCCGCGTCCGGCGAGAGAGACCAGGGCCGGCCCGACCGGGTCTGGCCCCGAGCAGCGCCCAGACAAGTGGAGGGAAGCTCACCCGTCCTGCAGCGCCTCGGTTCAGCAGCCTCTCGCTGAAACCCCACAACCGCCGCCGCGCTGCATGTAACAGGACCGCTCGAGCCGCTGCCGCCGCCATCTCTGCTAGAGGGAAGGTGGAGGATAGAGGATGTGCTTCCGGGGTCACGACCTGAGGTCCCAGAGCAGGGAGGCTGGCTCCATCTTGTGGTCATGATTGGAATGACACCCCTCGAAGCGGTCGTGAAAAGAATCAGGACCCGACCATGCTGCTGAACCGTCTTTACCAAATCACATGAATTGGGGAGTCTGCAGGAAGCCCCTGTATCACTAGTTATTTTATTGATCGCTTACTAAGTGCAAGGCACAATTGCGGTGGAGTGAAAGGTAACCTGATGCAATATATCTCACTGGTGGATGGAATGAATTGAAAACAGTGGAATAAGATCCGTAAGTCACTCCCCTTAAAGGAAAAGTCTAGTGGAAGAGTCAGATGCAGTGAGGAGAGGAAAAGATGTATCCATATTGATCCCTATTCACTCTTTGAACCTTTACATATGGCTCATCCCATTCCATAGACATTGCCCTCAGTAAGGTCACTAATTGCTAAAAGTTGGACCCTTTACAGACTTATGTTACAGTCCTGTTGGAGGAGATTACATTTTTGGCCTCCGTAAAATTCTCTTTTGTCATTTTATTCTAAAGCTGCACCTCCTCATAGTTCCCTCTGCACCCTCTTGGGCTTCTCGTTATTCACAGATATCTTTGTTTTGTTTTGTTTGTTTGTTTTTTAAGACGGGGTTTCACCATGTTGGTCAGGCTAGTCTTGAACTCCCGACCTCAGGTGGTCCGCCCGCCTTGGCCTCCAAAGTGCTTGGATTACAGGCGTGAGCCACCAAGCCCGGCCTTTTTTCTCTCTTTCTTTTTTTTTTTTTTTTGAGGCGGAGTTTTGCTCTTATTGCCCAGGCTGGAGTGCAATGGTGTGATCTCGGCTCTCTACAACCTCTGCCTCCCGGCTTCAAGCAATTCTCCTGCCTCAGCCTCCCAAGGACGATTACAGGTATGTGCCACCACACCCAGCTAATTTTGCATTTTTAATAGAGATGGGGTTTCACCATGTTGGTCAGACTGGTCTTGAACCCCTGACCTCAGGTGATCAACCCACCTCGGCCTCCCAAAGTGCTGGGATTGCAGGCATGAGTCACTGTCCCCTGCCCACAGATCTCTTAAGGAACTAAAAATTGCAAACACTTTTCTAACTCAGGTAGATGTTATTGTGCTCATTTTGCAATTAAGACACTGAAGTCAAATAACTTGCCCCAGGTTCCCCTGCTAATAATAGGTTAACTCCAAAGACTGTGCTGTGAAACACTACGTTTTGCCGTAAAAGTTGGGGTTTGCCAGGGCTCTAGCCCTCTTCTACAGAATATTCTCCCTCTGGGCTTTTCCCTCCACTTCAGGACTTGTCTGCCCAATCCAGGCCTTTCTCTTGAGCTCCAGGCCCACTTAACCATCAACTAGTAGGAAACTACACTTGAATATCCCATTGGAACCTCAATATCAACTTGTCCAAAAGGGAATTCACTGTGGCCCCCAAATCTCTTCCCATATTTGCAGTGCTAAACAGCCAATAATACCTCCATTCACCCAAAATCCAAACCACCTGGAAGCTCCTCTCTTTTTCCATCTTCCACATTCAATTGATACATCCCTTTCGTGCCTCTTCAATCTACTCCAGGCGCTTTGTCAAATTTTTCACATTGCTACCTATGAGATCTTTTTCAAATGCAACTGTTATGGCAGTCCCGTCGTGAAGAACCCACCAGGAAGCCCTTGGTCACAATAAAGTAAAGGCTCCTTAGCATGGCAGGTGGGGCTCTTCATGATCTGACTCCCATTTATCTTTCCAAACTCATCTCCCTCTGCCTACCCAGCTACTATGATTCATAGATTCAGCCCATAAGACTCATTATGTAATGTAATAAAGGACGACCAAGGTTATCCCTGCATGTTTCTAAAACAAGTGTGTTAAAGAAATACAAACATGCATACATATATACAAAAATATTTACCTATTATCACAAGAAGCACCTAGAAAGTTTTAGCAAGAATTTCTATTCAATTCTAATATACTCCATTGTATTAATTTATTAGTCATTATTTAAAGTCAATATATTAAAACATAAAGCCTACAGAAATTAAGAGCACTCTATCAGAGTAGAGCTAAGAAATCAAAGTACTTTTACTACTGCCAAAAGAGCCCTACATACACAACAGTATACCTTTTTTTTTGTTTTTTTAGATGGAGTTTAGCTCTTGTTGCCCAGTCTGGAGTGCAGTGGCATGATCTCGGCTCACTGCAACCTCCGCCTCCTGGGTTCAAGTGATTCTCCTGTCTCAGCCTCCTGAGTAGCTGAGATTATAGGCACCCGCCACCATGCCTGGCTAATTTTTGTATTTTTAGTAGAGATGGGGTTTCACCATGTTGGCCAGACTGGTCTCAAACTCCTGACCTCAAGTGCTAGGCTGGTCTTGAACTCCTGATCTCAAGTGATCCACCTGCCTCAGCCTCCCAAAGTGCTGGGATTACAGGCGTGAGCCACCGCACCTGCCTATTTTTAATAATTTCTTAACTGACTGGATTTTACTGGCGAAGAGTCGTTGCTATTTTTGTTGTTTGGAAATTTTCATTGCGGATGTCATATTCCTTTAATTCTTTCATGTCTGAGGATGTCTCCTTTTATCTTCATATTTGAAAGACATTTTTTGTCTGGACTTAATATTGTTAGGTCACATTTTCATTTTCTCAGAATTTTCTAAATATTACTCCATTATGTTCCTGAATTAAATGTTTTGGAGAAGTCTGAGGCTAGCCAGATTTTTTTTTTAACCACCCTTAAATGTGACTTGTTTTATCTGCCTAAATACCTAAAAAATTATTTTATTATTGAAGTTCAATAACTTAACTAGGCTATCTTAATGTTGAGTAATTTTTGTGTGAAGTGATGTTTATCAAAATTTTCAAATCATATATATTCTTTCATGCTGCACATTCACTTCTTCCTTCATTTTAGGGAAAGTCTCTTTGAATACATCTTCTGGCATTCCATTCAGTGTATTCTCTTTTCAAGGACTGCAGCTCTTCCTATGCTGAATTATTTTATCTGTCCTTCATATTTATTAGCATCTGTTTAACTTCTTAAGGTTTTGTCATTTTCCTCTACTCTTTTTTGTGATTATCTCAAGACAGAAGTAGGCCTACACAAACATGTCCTACTAATTTTTGGCAAAGGTGCAGAAGCAATTCAATAGATGAAGAATAGGCTTTCAGCAAATACTGCTGGAACAATTAGATGTTCATATCCACTGCTCCCTGGTCCCCAAACCCCATGAACCCACACCTCACACTTTATACAAAAATTAACTCAAAATGAATCATGGATGCAAATATATGGCCTAAAACTATAAAACTTTTAGAAAACCACATACAATAAAATCTTTGGAATATAGGGATAGGCAAGGAGTTTTCAGACCTAGTATCAAAAGTATAATCCTTAAAACAAGATTAAAAGCTTTTGCCCTACAAAAGATGCTGTTAAGAGGATGAAAAGACAAGCTACAGACTGGGAGAAAATATTTATAAACCACATATTTAACAAAGGACTTGTGTCTAAATTATGAAAAAAAAAAAGAAAATGGGCAAAATACATGAACAGACATTTCACTGAAGAAGAAATACAGATGGCAGATAAGCACATGAAAAGATGTCCAATGGCCGGGCATGGTGGCTCATGCCTGTTATCCAAGCACTTTGGAGGCCAAGGTGGTTGGATCACCTGAGGTCGGGAGTTCAAGACCAGCCTGACCAACATGGTGAAACCCCATCTTTTTTCTAAAAAAAAAAAAAAAAGAAGAAGAAGAAGACCGGGCGCGGTGGCTCACACCTGTAATCCTAGCACTTTGGGAGGCCGAGGTGGGTGGATCACCTGAGATTAGGAGTTCAAGACGAGCCTGGCCATCATGGTGAAACCCCATCTTTAAAAAAAAAAAAAAAGTGAAGAAAAGGTGTCCAATATCATCAATCATTACAAAGTGCATATTAAAATGATGAGTTATCACTACACACACAGCAAAATGGCTCAAGTAAAAAACAGCAAAAACACCACATGCTGGCAAGGATGTAGAAAAACAAGATCACTCATACATTACTAGCGGGAATGTAAAATTCCAGAGTACTACAGACACTCACTATACAACCCAGTCATTGAACTCCTGGGCATTTATCCCAGAAAGATGAAAACTGAAGTTCACACAAAAACATCTGCATGTACACTCCCAGCAGCTTTATTCATGATAGCCAAAAGTTGGAAATAATGCAAATGTCCTTCAAAAGGAGAATGGTTAAACTGTGGTACATTCTTACCATGGAATACTACTCAACTCTCAAAAGGAATGAACTACTGATAAATGCAACAACTTGAATGGACCTCAAGGGAATTATGACAATACCAAAAGGTTATATACTATATGATTCCATTTATATAACATTCCTGAAATGACAGTATTATAGAGATGGAGAATAGACTAGTGATCCCCAAGGGCTAGAGTTGGAGGGGAGAAGGGCAGGGACAAAAGGGGATGAGTGTGGCTACAAAAGGGTGGCATAAGGGGTTCTTGAAGCGATGGGACCATTCTCTATGTCAACTGTGCTCATAGTTACACGAATCTACACATAAAGCTGCATAGCATTAAATATACACAAATGAACGCACATAAAACTGGTAAAATATAAATAAGGTCAGTGTACTGTATTGACCTAAATTTCCTGGTTGTGATGTTGTTTCTATTCATGCAAGATGTTATCACTGGGGCAAACTGGATGAAAGGTATGTGAGATCTCTCTGTATTGTTTCTTACAACTGCAGATGGACCTGTGATTATCTCGAAATAAAAAGTTTAGTTAAAAGAAAAAATGAGGTTACATTTCCAAAACCTTTTTCTTCTTACAGGAAGGGAGCAGTGGGAGAAGAATACTGCTTTCTGTTGACCATTATGTATTATAGTCACGCATTCAAGTACACATACACATCACAGGGGCTCTTACACAAATTGAAATAGGAAGAGAATCCCAGAATTGTTCATCTGGCCATAACTAATAACATAATAAAGGGAACTCCAGATGAATTGGAGCAAAAAAAATCTTTGCATGTTTCATAAAGCGTTCCTGATCCAGCCTTTTCTACGATGGTCGCTGGTGATGAGGGAGCGATTAGTGTGCTCTGAGATGTGTAATGTGACAGTTTGAGTAGCTCCCTGTGTCTGGCTGTGGTGCTGGCAGCCTTTGTGCACAGTCTGGTGTTATTGAAGTGCTTCTGCTTTATTCCTTTTTGTCTCCTGCCTCTTGATGGGGGTTACACTGAGTAGGAAGCAGTCCCTGAGTTGAATGTATAATCACCATGGGAACTGAGGCTACAATCAACCTCTGGGAATATGGCCCATGGCCCCTGCATGCCTATTGTCAAAATCCTTCTTGTGCACTTTTTTTTTTTCTTTTTCTTTTTTTTTTTTTTTTTTTTTTTTTTGAGATGGAGTCTCACTCTGTCACCCAGGCTGGAGTGCAATGGCATGATCACAGCTCACTGCAACCTCCACCTCCTGGGCTCAAGCTATCCTCCCACCTCAGTAGCTGGGACTGCAGGTGTGCACCACCACACCTGGCTGATCTTCTGTATTTTTTGTAGAAACAGGGTTTTGCCATGTTGCACAGGCTGGTCTCAAACTTCTGGAGTCAAGCGATCCACGTGCCTCAGTTTCCCAAAGTGCTGGGATTACAGGTGTGAGTCAATGCACCAGACCTTCTTGTGCACTTTATATTCTGAATGCTTCTGAGTTTGAATAAGTGTATACATCCCTCCCTGCATGTGTACATGCTGTATTGGTTAGCCGATTTGTCCTTGAGGATCAAAGCAGAAGAAAATTTGGGGCACTTTATGCAAACAACTTCACATCCTTCAAGCTTCTGCTTTGTACCTATTAGTTAGAAACAAACTATTATATAATCAAGTATTTAAAACTCCCACTTATCCCCATGTAAGCCACCATATCTCTTTATAGGAAACTAAGCCCAGCCTGTGTGATACTAGTGAAACCTGATTTTCTTTCTTCATCAGCTTCATTCCCCCATGGTCTATGATGATCCCAAATTGTGAGGCTCTTTCTGTACCCAGTGATCTTTCTGGGATGGTTGAATCATGAATTGCTCCCTCATTTTGTTCTCCAGAGTTCATCTATTTGGCGCTCCTTGATTGACACTGGATTGACACGTACTGAGAGTTTCTGCCCCGACTTCCATTCGCTCCGCAAACCTTCCTGGAGATTCTGTGTATCTGATGTGGAGACCAACAGGGCCTTCTAGACAAATGTCTTGCTCTAGATGTCTCTAGGGGTACCATTAGCAAGAGGCTTGGTAAGGTAGAAGGGGCAAAAAGGGAACAGAGTCCAGATTCTAATTTCATGAGGGAAAGCTTTAATAAAGATCTCAAGACAAATTTTCAAGAATACCAAACCGCTTGCTTCCCAAAATGCTATTCTCAAGATGGGTATAATAAGATTCTTACAGAAGTGAACTGTATTTTCAACAAACTGAACCTATTTTCAACATCTGCTCAGTTGTCTGGTATCTGAAAAAATAATAGGAGATTCAGAAAATGCAGAGAAGGTGATTTTCCAATTAAGTAATCTAGAGCATTGTTTTAGTATTGACTTCCAGGGAAAAAGCTAGTTTACTCAGTTCCGTTATCTATCTGCCTGGATTACCTATATGCATCCTCCTTTTTCTACCCCTGGCTGATTTTACCAGTTTTGGGTGGATATCTCTTATCTTGCAGTAGAAATTTAAGGTAAAAGTATGTTTTAAATTCCCATCAAATCTATAGGGTGGCATGAAACTCTTCTATTACTGATCACTTTTTAGTTTTAGTTTGTGATGGGCAGAATTCTAAGATGTCCCCCCAGTGATCCAAGTCCTTTTATAATCCCCTCCCTGCCGGGCGCGGTGGCTCAAGCCTGTAATCCCAGCACTTTGGGAGGCCGAGGTGGGTGGATCACGAGGTCAAGAGATCGAGACCATCCTGGTCAACATGGTGAAACCCCATCTCTACTAAAAATACAAAAAATTAGCTGGGCATGGTGGCGCGTGCCTGTAATCCCAGCTACTCAGGAGGCTGAGGCAGGAGAATTGCCTGAACCCAGGAGGCGGAGGTTGCGGTGAGCCGAGATCGCGCCATTGCACTCCAGCCTGGGTAACAAGAGCGAAACTCCGTCTCAAAAAAAAAAAAAAAAAAAAAATCCCCTCCCTATGGAATCTCATTCCTGTGATTAGGTTACATTATACAGCAAAGATGAAGGGATTTTTCAGATGTCAAGAAAGTTCCTAATCAATTGACTTTACGTTCAACAACTAGGAGGTTATCTTGGGTGGACTTTACCTAATCAGGTGGATCCTTTGTCAGAGGCTCTAGAGGTAAGAGATTCTTCCTGCTGGCCTTGAAAAAGCAAACCACCAAGAGTTCTACAGCTGCGAGGAAATGAATTCTTCCAACGGCTTTGTGAACTTTGAAGAGGACCCCAAACCTTAGATAAGACCCCAGCTCTGGATGAGACAATGATTGCAGCTTTGCGAGAACCTGAGCAGAGGACCCATGCCCATACTCTTGACTCATGGAAACTGTGAGATAATAAATGTACTGCTGTAAGCCACTAGGCTCATGTTAATTTGTAATGCAGCAATATAGACAAATACCTCATTTAATCTCCAAAAATGTCTGGGCGCAGTGGCTCATGCCTGTAATCGCAGCACTTTGGGAGCCCGAGGAAGGTGGAACACTCAAGGCCAGGAGTTCGAGACCAGCCTGGTCAGCATGGTGAAACCCCATCTCTACTAAAAATACAAAAAAAATAGCAGGGTGTGGTGGTACGTGCCTATAATCCCAGCTACTCAGGAGACTGAGGCATGAGAATCACTTGAACCTGGGAAGCAGAACTTGCAGTGAGCTGAAATCAAGCCACTGAACTCCAGCCTGGGTAGCAAAGCGAGACTCTGTCTCAAAACAAACAAAACAAAAAAAAACCTCCAGAAATGTGACAGGCTGTTGCAGAGTGGCTGCTTTGTTACCGTGCTTTTATTGTCATTCTCTTTCAATATGTCCTACCAACTAGACAGGGATAGACAGAAGAGAAAAAAGAAACAACACGTAATACTAGGTTCTAAGCCTGTATTTTGCATATCAAAGGATTATAAATAGACTTTTTTTTTTTTTGAGGCAAATGGCAAAGGGCAGATAACAAGGGGGTGCAAACAAATTTATCTAGATACGTTTGTTAACCTTTTTCTCCGGAAACCAACCTTCGATCAGTCCCCGGGCCGGACTGCCCCCTACTGTCCCCTACTGGGAGTCAACAATGTTAATTACCCACAAATGGTGTTTGCTTCAGGCCTTTGTCATTAAATCTGTATAATAAATCTGTGCTAAATAAATGCGAGTATCTCTGGCTACTTGGGCCGCACTTTCTCGTCAGCGGTGCTAAGCCATGGGGTCCCCTAATCGCGCTCATAGGCAAAATACCCGTGTCTGCTTACTCCATTCATCTGTCGCTCCCGCAAGAGTCCGTGGGACAGAGTTGGCATTTGTTTCGTAGAGACTGGGCCTCATCATGTTGCCTAGGCTGGTCTGGAACTCCTGGGCTCAAGCGATCCTCCTGCCTTAGAAACCAGGCCCCTCGCGGACCGGGAAGAGAAGTCCCTCAGGACAACAGTTCTCTGAGCTCCAGCTCTCACAGTGCTCACAACGGTTTCCTGCCCTTGCGTTTCAGGGCCAGGATAGTGACAGCCACCCTGTTAATCCTGGGTGCTTCCTTAACACCTTGTGAATATGCCTTAACCAAGCCCACATCTCTGTAAATGATCTCGTCAGCTCCAGTTAAACTCTTCGTATGTGATTCTGTTTTCTCCCGTTACCCTCATACACACAAGAATCCGGCAGGCGCGGTGGCTCACGTTTGTAATCCCAGCACATTGGGAGGCCAAGGCAGGTAGATCCTGAGGTCAGGAGTTCGAGACCAGCCAGGCCAACATAGTGAAACCCCGAATCTACTTAAAAAAAAAAATTAGTGGAATGTGATGGCAGGCACCTGTAATCCTAGCTACTTGCGGGGGCTGAGGCCAGAGAATCGCTTGAACCTGGGTGGTGGAGGTTGTAGTGAGCCAAGATCGTGTCACTGCACAACCAGCCCAGGTGACAGTATGAGACTCGTCTCAAAAACAAAACAAAACAAAAAAAAGTATATATAGGAATCCTTCTGAAAAGTATATATAGGAATCCTACCACTCCAAGTATTGGTAAGGAGAGAGTTTCTCAATTGCATTTTGATTTTTTTTTTAATTTTATTTATTTATTTATTTATATTGAGATGGAGTCTCGCTCTGTCACCCCGGCTGGAGTGCAGTGGCGCAATCTCGGCTCACTGCAACCTCCAGCTCCCAGGTTCAAGCTATTCTCCTGCCTTAGCCTCCTGAGTAGCTGGGATTACAGGTGCGCTCCACTGGGCCGGGCTAATTTTTATATTTTTAGTAGAGACCGGGTTTCACTATGTTGGTTAGGCTGGTCTCAAACTGCTGACCTCGTGATCTGCCTGCCTTGGCCTCCCAAAGTGCTGGGATTATGGGTGTGAGCCACCATGCCCAGCCATGCATTTTGAAATATAATAAAAGCTAGTGACACACAGTCAAACTATAACAGATCCCCCCAAAATTTTGTAACAATAGTAATAAAAGGTGTCGGAAAGACAAACAACCTAAAAAATTCCCGTTCCACAGTAACTACTTTGCCAACACCAGCATTTATGATTCAGCCTGAAAAATACGGAACAAGGTTGAGAGAGTATTTCAATGGCTTCTGCCTAGAGGTTCTTTACCTCATTGAAGCAGCAGATAGAAACTGAAAAGATAGAACAAACACGACTAGAAAGGTTTTGTGTGAACTAAGCAGTGTTCTGCATTATACAATCCTTACAGAGCATATAGTGTTTTCAATGTGTGCATTTCTTGCATAGCTGTTCATTAGTGGGCTGTAAATTGCTTTTTTTTTTTTTTTAATGTCTATACGTTGCCCTCCAACCAATTAAGTTGGAAATGAGGTTTTTTCCCTTCCCATGATTAATCACTGAGTAACAGCCTGAAGAGTCTTCAGGGCATTGAGATTGATTCTTTGTACTTGTGAGTTGTAAGGAAATCTGGTTTAAAGTAAAAGATAATGGCTGCAGATTGCAAGTTGTTCAGCTCATTGGTAAAGCTCCTGCTTTTGAAATTGGTGATTAGAATTTTCCTTCAGGGAGGATCAGGCTGCAAAGTCTATGCACACAGTTTTTGCTTCTAGACATTAACCACCAAGAATATTAAAAGACATACAAAAAGTAGGCCTGTCACTTTGTCTCAAATCATTCAGCTTCTAACATAAGCAGAACCTTTCTCAGGCATAAAAAGAGAGTTTGAATGATTCATGAAATTCTTTCTCCACATTAAAAATAAAGAGATGAAGGGAATGACAAAGCAAAATGTTTCTTCTATTGGCAGCAAATAAATAATAGAACTTCCTTTAGGAAATATATGTACATATGTATATATGCACACACACATATATATAAAGTAAATGTTTTCTCATCTACAACTCTACCTAGAAACCTTTCTTTAAAACCAGTATTCATACAAGATTAAATTTAATAACATGTTTATTTTACTTGTTTTTAGATAATTTACTTGAGCTTACTTCACATAAAATCTTATGTATGTATCTGTATTTCTCTTTTAAAATATTTCTTCTTTTCTTTTTTTGAGATGGAGTCTCACTCTGTCACCTAGCTGGGATTACAGGCACCCGCCACCATGCCTGGCTAATTTTGTATTTTCAGTAGAGACGGGGTTTTGGCATGTTGTCCAGGCTGATCTCGATCTCCTGACCTCAGGTGAGCCACCTGCCTTGGCCTGCCAAATTTCTGAGATTACAGGTGTGAGCCCCCATGCCCAGCCTAGAAATATTTCATTTAGAATGGCATTGACATAGCAATAATAGAATGCCTTTCATTTTAACCAAGTAGGGACACTGCATTTATATATTTGATTAATGTACCCTTTTCTGGCAGATTAGAGAGGTGAAAATATGAAAAATATGCCAACTGTTATGGTTTTGTTATTATTACTATTATTTTGAGACAGGGTCTTGCTCTTTTGCCCAGGTTGGACAGAGTAGAGTGCAGTGGCACAATCATGGCTCATTGTAGCTTTGACCTCCCTGGCTCAAGCAATCCTCTCACCTCAGGCTCCCAAGTAGCTGGGACTACAAGCACATGCCATCACACACAACTAATTTTTTATTTTAGTAGAGACAAGTTCTTACTATGTTGCCCAGGCTGGTCTTGAATTCCTGAGCACAAGTGTTCCTCCAGCATTGGCCTCCCAAAGTGCTGGGATTATAGGCATGAGCCACCGTGCCCAGCCATGTTATGGTTTTAAACCTCGTAATGGTCATTTGGGCATTTTTTACATTTGTGTTTTGATTCCCATAACACCTTACTATGATGAGCTTTATCAAGTGCATATGATCGATCAACTTACTGCAAAGAGGTAGAATAATATGACTGTGTTTCTATGGAAAGCTAGGCCCAATTTATTATTATTGTATATCAAACCGATATTATTATTAAATATACAACTAATAATTTGTCTTAGTTTGGGCTGCTATACCAAAATTACCCTATATTGGATGACTTAAACCCTGATCCATGGCGTGTTAGGAGCCAAACCACACAGCAGGAGGTGAGTGGCAGGCAAGTGAGCATTACCGCCCGAGTTTTGCCTCCTGACAGATCAGCGGCAGCATTAGATTCTCATAGGATGCCAGGTGCAGTGGTTCACACCTGTAATCCCAGAACTTTGGAAGGCCGGGGTGGGTGGATCACAAGGTCAAGAGATCAAGACCATACTGGCCAATATGGTGAAACCCTGTTCCTACTAAAAATATAAAAAATTAGCTGGGCATGGTGGTGGTGCCTGTAGTCCCAGCTACTCGGGAGGCTAAGGCAGGAGGATCGCTTGAACCCAGCAGGCAGAGGTTGCAGTGAGCCGAGATCACGCCACTGCACTCCAGCCTGGGAAACCAGAGTGAGACTCTGTCTCCAAAAAAAAAAAAAAAAAAAAATAGGAGCATGAACCCTATTGTGAACAACACATACAAGAGATCTAGGTTGCATGCTCTTTATGGGAATCTAACCAATGCTTATTGATCTGAGGTGGAAGAGTTTCATCCCCAAATCATCTCCCTTTCCCCCGCACACTTCATGAAAAAATTATCTTCCACAAAACCAGTCCCTGGTGCCAAAAAGATTGGGTACCACTGGCTTAAACAACATTTATTTCCCATAGTGCTGGAGGTTGGGAAATCCAACATCAAGTTGATGGCAGCTCCAGTGAATGGTGAGGACCCACTTACTGGTTTGTAGACAGCTCTCTGTGTTGTATCCACACAATGAGGATGGAAGCTAGCTTTCTCCTGTGTCTTCTTAAAACAGCACTAATCCCATGATGAGGGTTCTACCCTCATGACCACCTAAACCTAATTACCTCTCAAAGGTCCCTTCTTCAAACACCATCACCTTAGGAATTAGGACTACAATATGTGAATGACACAAATATTCAGTCCATAGCATCATTACTCAGTTTATACAGGAGTTTACAGTTTTCCATGAAACCTTTCTCTCCTAGTCCTTATAATTAGCCTGATGATAAAGATAATATTATCACTGCTCTCTTATAGATGAGGAAATTGAGGCTCTGACAAGTTAAGAAACCTCCTAAAATCACATAGCTTGTAAGAAATCAAGGTGAGTCCCAGCACGGTGGCTTATGCCTGTAATCACAGCACTTTGGGAAGCCAAGGCTGGCAAATCACTTGGGCCCAGGAGTTTGAGATCAGCCTGGGCAACATGGGGAAAACCCATCTCTACTAAAAATACAAAAGTTAGGCCGGGCGTGGTGGCTCATGCTTGTAATCCAAGCACTTTGGAGGCCAAGGCGGGCAGATCACCTGAGGTCGGGAGTTCAAGACCAGCCTGACCAACATGGTGAAACCTCATCTTAAAAGAAAAGAAAGAAAAAAGAAAAATACAAAAATTAGCTGTGTGTGGTGGTGCGTGCCTATAATCCCAGCTATCCCGGAGGCTGAGGTAGGAGGATCACCTGAGCCTGGGAGGTGGAGGTTGAAGTGAGCTGAGATTGCACCACTTCACTTCAACCTGGATGACAGAGTGAGACCCTGTCTTTTAAAAAAAGAAAAAAGGAAAGAAATCAAGGTGAGATGGTGAAAAGAACCTAGGGCTCTGATCAAATTCTGTGTTTTATTGACTCCATTATCCTAAGGCATTATCTCACTCGATGACAGCCTAAGGAATTTCATTCCCACCACTTTGGCCTTGAATCTTGTGATACTGAAGGCATGAGTTCATTTAACACAATGAGGGAAAACGTGTTCAGGAAGACTCTCCACAAGATATCATTCTTATTCTGGCTTAGAGAATCAATACAGAAGTAGGTGAAGTCTGTATTGGCATAGCACAACTTAGTGGGGCCTGGCGTACTGGTCCTCAAAAAAAGAATGTTGCCATTTGAATTACTAACACCATTTTCCATTTTCAGTAACATCTTTTTTTTTTTTTTTTTTTTTGAGACAAACTTTTGCTCTTTTTGCCCAGGCTGCAGTGCAATGGTGCGATCTTGGCTCACCACAACCTCCACCTGCCAGGTTCAAGCAATTCTCCTGCCTCAGCCTCCCGAGCAGATTGGATTACAGGCATGCACCACCATACCTGGCTAATTTTTTGTATTTTTAGTAGAGACGGGGTTTCACCATGTTGGCCAGGCTGGTCTCGAACTCCTGACCTCAGGTGATCCACTCACCTCAACCTCACAAAATGCTGGGATTATAGGCATAAGCCGCACCCAGCATCATTTTCAGTAACATCTAAGTGGTCTTTATTAGGTAGACTATATACTTCTATCTTCCTTCATTCAATTATCTGAATAATCCTCTTAAGAATCCTTTGAGGAAGATATTATTGACCCCATTTTACAGTTGAATGCAAACCAATGTCTCAGCAAAGTAAAAATAAGAAAACATTGTCTGAAGAACCCTCAAAGTGAGGATCTGCAGAACTCTGAGCTTTGAAAGGTAAGAGAAATTTCAACATAACAAGCAGTAAGGATCCCCCCGCTCCCAAGAAAGAACAAGGACAATTTTTCTCCAAATACTGGTTAGAACCAGTAGAAACACATCTTGATGGTAAAATGGCCATTGTCTGCAGTCTGTGACTCAACTGTATGATCTGGATTCAACCAACCAGGAAACCTATTACACTATGGACCATTTGTGGATTTGGCTCTAAGAACCTGTATCATCTCTATTCCCTGAGGCTCCATCCCAGAGTTGAACCTTCTCTGTTAGATCAATTTCCTATTCTCTGTTGGACAGCAAAGTCAACCCAGTGCTCACTTTGTCTCAGAGACCGTGTTTTCCCTTAATGTTATTATTATTCTTTTTTTTTTTTTTTTTTTTTGGAGACGGAGTTTCACTCTTATTACCCAGGCTGGAGTGCAATGGTGCTATCTCGGCTCACCACAACCTCTGTCTTCTGGGTTCAAGCAATTCTCCTGCCTCAGCCTCCCGAGTAGCTGGGACTACAGGCACGCGCCACCGTGCCCAGCTAATTTTTGTATTTTTAATAGAGACGGGGTTTCACCATGTTGACCAGGATGGTCTCGATCTCTTGACCTCGTGATCCACCCGCCTTGGCCTCCCATAGTGCTGGGATTATAGGCGTGAGCCACCGCACCTGGCCAATGTTATTCTTATTCTTATGATCACATCAATCACACAGTAATTCAAATGGATGACTTATTATAAAAAAAAGTAGCTAGTACACTTTCTAGTAAAGACTGATTTAGTCATTCATTTACTCACCTTTTGGGTGTTTGCCTTGTGCCAGGCACCATGCTAGACCTTGGGTGTCCAGCATGTTGACATGGAACCTGTTGTCACCATCATATACTCTACTCAGGGAGGCAGATATCAGATAAATAATTCAAGTGCACAAATGTAAAACTGAGATTGTGACGTGCTAAGAAGGAGAGCTGTGCATTCAGTGTGCTGTCAGTGTCTTAAGTACCCACCGAAAAGGAACTTGGCCTATGCAGGGAGGTCAGAAAAGGCTTCTCTGAGAAAATGTTCTCTGAGCCAAGAAAGGAGAATTACTGCAGGCAGCGATGCAGGCAGGGGGTGCAGCAGAGGCTGTCAGGAGGGAGCAAAAGGATGAGGTCATGGAAGCCAGTGGGTGCACCGGAAATGGGGCTGGCAGGGTCTGGTGAGCCAGGTAAGGGGCTTAGTCATCATCTTAAGAGGTGGCAGACCCAAATTGTGTTGTACACGGGAACTCTGGCTGTTGTACATAAAAAGATGGATGGAAGGATGCCAGAGTGGGTGCTGGTAGACTAGTGAGATAAATGCAGTTGTCTGTAGAAGCCTAATCTAGTCCAGAAGATGTTGATTTTAAACTGTAGGGATAGAAAGTTTGTCTCAGAGCTGTCTTTCACTACAGCTTATTTTGTAGTCACTGCTGTTACCTACCTTCCTTCCTTTCTTTCTGCCCAGCCCTAATAAATGTTTTAATAAATGTTTGATTTAAATATACGACTAATACATGTTTTGAGAACAATGCATTGTGTTTAATATTTCTCCTTCTCTTTGAACTAAACATAATGTTTTGTTTTTGTTTTGAGACAGTTTCACTCCCATTGCCCAGGCTGGCATACAGTGGCGTGATCTCAGCTCTCTGCAACCTCCATTTCCTGGGTTCAAGCAATTGTCCTGCCTTAGCCTCCTGAGTAGCTGGGACTACAGATACGCACCACCACACCTGGCTAATTTTTGTACTGATGTTTTTGAAATTAGTGTCTTGAAATGTAACATGCTAACAATGGCCATCTAAGTCATGGGATTCCAGGTGACCTCTGTTTTTAATTTGTGCACAAAGAAGACTGTGTTGGTTAAGAGTGCAATGGAGTGATTTTGGCTTACCGCAATCTCCGCCCCCTCGATTCAAGCGATTCTGCTGCCTTAGCCTCCCAAATAGCTGAGATTACAGGCATCTGCCACCACACCCAGCTAATTTTTTGTTTTTGTAGTAGAGATGGGGTTTCTCCATGTTGGTCAGGCTGGTCTCAAACTCCCAACCTCAGGTGATCCGCCTGCCTCAGCCTCCCAAAGTGCTGGGATTACAGGCATGAGCCACCTAGCCAGGCCTACAAACAATTTTTTTTTTAATTGCCAGGCATGTTGGTACATGCCTGTTGTTCTAGCTACTCAGTAGGCTGAGGCAGAAGAATCGCTTAAGCCCTGGAGGTACAGGCCGCAGTGAGCCATGATCACGCCATTGCACTCCAGCCTGGGTGGCAGACTGAGATGAGACTTTGTCTCCGAAAAAATAAAATGTTAATAATACAAACATTTTTACTCTCTGGATGCTGGAATAGATGGTAATTGTATCTGCTTCTTTATACTTCAATGTATTTTTCTAAGTTTCCAGAGTAAACATGAATAATTTTACCATATAAAATGTTCTTTTTAATTGTCTTCTTCCTAATTTGGATGGTATCACCATCCAAAGGTGATGGAATTAGAAAAGGCAGGTGGAAGAATTAGAAAAACAACAACACATGGTGCTGAAAATTTCCCCAGATGCCCCATCAGGAAGAAAGGGTGACTGGGCTCAGTGACTTGCTGGATCTGAGTTGGGCTTACCTCCAGCACATTGTTGACAAAACAGTACCAACGCCTACTTCTAATTACTTTTTAGCTCCCAAACATAGTCAACAACAAGCTGGCAGCTGTGTTTTTTTGAGGATTGGCAATATTACAACACTAATCTACAAACTAAATTGAAACTCTGTCTTCAGTGAACTGTTAAATGCTAAGAGCAGCTGAACTCTCCAGCTCTTTACTATATGAACATTCCAGATTAATTTAAAGCAATGACTTGTCTGCAACTCCACAGCACTTTAACCCTGACATTTGCGGTCTCCATGACCATTTACTAGGTCACCAGATCAAACTTTAATCACATTTTATAAGTGTCAATGTGACCCTCAATTAAAGTCTTCAGAGAGTAGTTTTATTACCCTGATACCAGTATAAACAGGCAAAAGGAATAAATAGCACTCAGGAATTAGACCTGAAACTGGGTTGAAACAGGTATTCAGAAGGCAGTACTGGGAGAAAGGTGCAGTCAGAGAGGCAGAACACACTGTCCAAGCTAGGTGAGGGATGATCTAACTCAGAGTAACTGGGATACCCCAACTGGTGGGGGACAAGCCCTGCAAGTCCAGAGCAGGAGATCCTTGAAAATCCAGGCAGTGCAACCAGAGAGGCTTGTTAGCAGGTGGCAGGATGACAGTACTGGGCTGACCTCATGAGCAGGACTGTTGTTCTTGATCTTTTTTCTAGGGTTTGGGAAGTTTCACAAGAGGGTTGCAAAGAGAGAGACTCAGTACCGTGCAGAGTACCAACACTCAGGCCCATGGATACAGGGCAGAGTTCCAGTTCTCAAAGCAGAAGCAGGTGGGCAGGAAAACCAGCAGCCTGCATGAGTGGACATGAAGGTCAGAATTGGTCTAAACACTGGCCCAGGGCTGAACCATCTGGTGGGGAGTTGGGGATGGAGTGGGTGTGAGGTGGCATCAGACTTGGTGGGGAAGAAATAATTAAGTAGTTGAAGACTACATATAATCTGATATTGATAAAAAAAAAAAATACCAACTGCTCACTGAGCACATACTATGTGTTAGAACAAAGTGAGTTAGAATGTCGCATTCACGATCACTAACCTTACAAAACCCCTACAAGGTAGGTGATGTAGTTTGGCTCTTATCGCCACCCATATCTCATCTTGAATTGAGATGTCAAGGGAGGTACCTGTGGGAGGTGATTGGATCATGGGGGCGATTTCCCCCATGCTGTTCTTGTGATTGTGAGTTCTCATGAGATCTGGTGGTTTTATAAGGCAGTTTTCCTGTTTTCCCTGCTCTTGCTGGCTGTCTCTCACTTGCTGTCATGTAAGACATTTCTGCTTCCCCTTGAACTGTAAGTTTCCTGAGGCCTCCCCAGCCATGCAGAAATGTGAGTCAATTAATCCTCTTTTCTTTATAAATTACCCAGTTTTGGATATGTCATTATAGCAGTGTGAAAATGAACTAATATAGTAGGTACTATTATTTCCATTTTATAAATGAGGAAACTGTGGCTCAGGGAGGATAAATAATAGCTCAAGGTCATAGAGTTCAGAAGAGGCAAGCTGAGGTCTACTTGACTCTAAACTCATGATCTTTCTACTACTCCATAAACACATTCACTCCTTACTGTCTATGAGCCCAGTGGATTCCAAATGTTTTTGCTCTTAGAGGCAATGCTATGTAAGTAACATACAAGTCATGTTAAAACAGTAACACTTTGTTCATGGAAAATTAAGCTCAAGCCTAAAGCTGGTATTATCAATAATATATATTTATAATTCCATACTGTAGGTAACAGTGAAGTCTGTCATTACTTTAAGAAGGCATAAATAAAAAAATAATAATAAAAAGAAAAAAGGGCCGGGCGTGGTGGCTCATGCCTGTAATCCAAGCACTTTGGAGGCCAAGGTGGGCGGATCACCTGAGGTTGGGAGTTCAAGATCAGCCTGACCAACATGGTGAAACCCCATCTTTAAAATAAATAAATAAATAAATAAATAAATAAATAATAATATGGCATAAACAATCCTGTCCAGGTGTGATGACTCATGCCCGTAATCCCAGCACTTTGGGAGACTGAGGTGGGTGGATTGCTTGAGGCAAGGAATTCAAGACCAGCTGGCCAACATATTGAAACCCAGTCTCTACTAAAAATACAAAAATTAGCTGGGCATGGTGGCACATACCTGTAATCTCAGCTACTCAGGAGGCTGAGGCAGGAGAATTGCTTGAACCCAGGAGGCGGAGGTTACAGTGAGCCAAGATTGTGCCACTGCCCTCCAACCTGGGTGACAGAATGAGACTGTGACTCCGAAAAAAGAAAAGAAAAGAAAAAAAAGGCATAAACATTCCTGAAGTGACAGGAGCTGGTAGGAGCTTTGACATTCTTGCTGGCCATTTTGCTAACTCTATAGAGATCTTACAAATTAACGTCAGCTGGTAGCCATTAGAGCTTTATTAGACAAAATTAGAGTAGTTTTAAAACAAAGACTAAATATTGTATATTGAGGCAAACTGTCAACAGGCACAGGAATCCTGTTGGGAGGGTTTGAGGTCATGGGTTTCTAAGAATCATCCTGGTACCCAGCCCCATTCCTCTCAAGCAAAACCAGCAGCGTCATTGCCAAACCCCCTAGCCAAAAAGTACAAAGCGCAGACATGAGAGGGGAAGTGTTTTTACCATTTGCAATACCAAATTCCAAGATCTTGGTTTCAAGATTGTATGACTACCTCACCATGACCCTCTTCAGGGTGATGCGGGAAAGGAAGCAGGGAGGGAACAGACTGAGACTGAAGGGATCGAGACCAGCATATGTGAATCTGTGATTTGATGAAACCAGATTTACTGACTCTAACAGAGAAGAGAAGGAAGCATCTTTGGGTCCCCTCTGAAGGATGCTAAGGACGGCGGAAGGGAAGTGGGGATCAGCTGTGCAGTGGGTGCTGCTTCTACAGTGTGTTTATGAGAAGTGGGGGTAGTCCAGGAGCTGGGTGCTGCCAGGAGGTGAGGGTGACCTAGCAATTAGGATCCCTAGTGAAAGATGGGAATTATAACATGGGTTAGGGGCATCATTGGAAATAAAGTAATAGTCACTCAAAGAGGGGTACGTTGTGGCATTTTACATCTGCTCAAGACCCTGGGGCAGACAATGCTTCCTGATAAGTTTGTGGATGGCTTTATCTTTCTTTGTCCTCTTCTTTCCAGCCTGATTCACAGTAGGGCTGCCTTGTTCTTCAGTTCAAGCTGATTTTTCTTTTTCTTTTTTTTTTGAGATGGAGTCTCGCTCTGTCACCAGGCTAGAGTGCAGTGGGCAATCTGGGCTCACTGCAACTTCTGCCTCCTGGGTTCAAGTGATTCTTCTGCCTCAGCCTCCCAAGCAGCTGGGACTACAGGCACCTGCCACCAAGCTCAGCAAATTTTTGTATTTTTAGTAGAGACAGAGTTTCACCATTTTGGCCAGGATGATCTCGATCTCTTGACCTCATGATCTGCCCACCTCGGCCTCCCAAAGTGCTGGGATTACAGGCATGAGCCACTGCACCCAGCTTTGAGCTGATTTTTCATTTTTCAGTTCTGGAAACCGAAGGAGTGAGGTCATCTGAGGAGGAAAGCTGGGAGATTGCCTTTTGTCCTCCAGGGGACTCTGGCTGGCTGTGAAATCCAGATCTTCCTATCATCATCATTGGCAGCTTCAGCCCCACCCTCTGAAGCAATGTTTGTATCATAACCCCAATGAGAACACTGAAAGTATGCTTATAAATGACAAAAAGGTGGAGGAATAGAACGTTCCAGATGACTGAACTAGACAATTTGTGAAACGTAAGTGCCTATCAGACCCAAATGCCTTGGCTCCAGCCAGTGCCTTCTGACGCTACTGTATTCTCACCTCTGTTAAAACCAGATGGTCTCTCCCACCTCCAACACACCTTCCATATTTAAAACTCTCAACCAGCCTTCTAGTGCATGGAAAATAAAAGCCAGACCTTCTGACGATTGGGCCCTGCCTATGTCTCCAATTTCAGTTTCTGCCACTCTCCCCTTTCCTCCCAAGGTTCGCACTCTGGCTTTTCTGTTCCCTAACAGCAACCTCATTCCTGCACCCAGGTCTTTGCTAGAATGTGCTAGAACAATGGTACAAAGATTTTGACCAGAGTAACTCCTTTTCTCATCCTTTGGGTTTCAGTTTAAATTTTATGTTTTCAAAGAGGCCTTTCCTGTCAACCCTATTAGCTCTCTTCTCCCCATCTCTTGCCTTATTTTTTAACCTACTGGCATGTATCACTAAATTATTTTTTAACCTGTTTATCGTCTTTCTTTCCCATTAGAATAAGTAATCTCTGAAGACAGGTCTTAGTCTGTATCACCAGCACTATAAAAACATCTGGCACATTAATGAATGACTATGTTTTTGTCAAGTGACCCTATTGTGTTGGCCACATCCAAGGGGACCAGGAGTTACTATTCTAGTCCAAGTCACCTGTTAGGTTAGTCATGGCAGAGAAGTAGCCTTGGAGTGGTCTGCATGAAAAATCCACCCAACAATATGCTACAGATTGTGACTATCAGATTTATAGTCATCAAATTCATATTGAGGGCATTTGGAATCTAAAATATAGAGAAAAGGTAGTAGAAATAAATAGCAGCAAAGGGAGCAATAGAAGCAGAGTTAATGGAAAAGCAGATAGAGAGGGGAACAAATACAAATGTAGGCCTGAAAAATAGGGGTGTCACTGGCATTTGAATTAGTTCTGGGTTACCAAAGACATTTGGGCCAGTTTGGGGTTGCCAAAGATGTTTAGAGCTATAGTTGTATCCTAACTGCTAAACATTTGTCCAGTTTTCTAGGAGGCCTTTTCCATATATATCTTTCGGTAAAAACACATTTTTTTTTTTTGCCATATGAAAGAATACATTATGGAGAAAAAACTGGGATCTGAAATGCCCTCAAAAGGCTAGGATGATGGACCTAATGTACTACATTAAGATTTCAGGTATAAATATAAAAGCTCTTTGTTTATGTTTGAAGAATTAACTGTACAAATATGAGATTAGTGGAAGATAGAACTAAACAACCTAAAAGCAAATTTTTCCCATAGCTGCAAGTTCAGTTTATATAACCAAATCAGTAATATGATGACTAAAAAAAGTAAGTCGTAGGTCTGACTTTCGTAAAATTATAGTGTCCTATTGTGGAGAAGAGTAGGTCTGACTTTCGTAAAATTATAGTGTCCTATTGCGGAGAAGAGTCCTCCCTGTCCATTCTGCACATCCAGCTGCCCATGAAATGGTGTTTAGCGCTTTCGAGAAATTTTACAGGAGGAGGCCCCAGGCTGAGTCTATCTGTTGCACCTCTGGAATTCAGATAGGTATGGATGTGTCTAGCTGGTTGACAGGCAAATAAGCCTCATGAGAGACAAAGTGGAAAAGAAGAGTCAGGCAGCGAAACTTGGCCCAGTTACAAAGCCTTCATTGTTGATGGAAGAAGTTATCTGGGCATTTGTTTTGCTTGTCACTTAAATTTATCTGTTGACTCAGACAAAAATCCTCCCACCCCCCCCTAACTCCACACACAAATTTACACCTGATTTCTATAGAGAGAGGCTGTAAGTAAAACTACTAAAACAGCAATTTCACCAAAACTCTTCAGGACTTTGGGGGCCTTGAGGCAGTCTAAGCAACATGTCCTTGGTACTTGTGGAAAATAATTAACCATATGGGAAAAGGAATGATTTTCAGGCTTTGCACAGAACTCTGACCCATCTTGGGCTCTGATGCATCAGTAATGGTACCCAGAGGCAGCAGAAATATTGATGCAGGCCACAGAGCTGCCGGGAGTGGTGATGCTGGCAGGCAGAGCTGGAGCAAGAGAGCAGCTGCCCACCCTGGGAGAACCGTGAGCTTCCCTCGCAGATTGTGATGAAGTCTGACATACCCAGAAATACAAAAACGGGTCTGAAAATGCCAGCAAATGAATAATAACTGAAAGAAAATTGAGCTTGGAAAATAGAAAATAAGGAAAAATATGAGAGATGTCAGTTGAACAGTTAAACTGTTTGGGAATAATTGGGAAGTGGAAAGAACGTTTGTAAAGTGCCTGGTCTTTGTTCATTTGTTCAACACTAAGCCAAAGGCTTCCACGTTTCTTATCTCATTTGATTCCCAGAGATGTCATTCCTTCCATTTTTACAAATGAGAAAACTGAGGCTTGGAGAGTTCGAAGAATGTGCCTGATGTAATGTGGACAATAGGTGGTTGAGATGGGAATTATGCCATACATTTATCCACATGCTGCTAAATATTTAGCCACCCACTGTCTGGTGAAAAAGAAGCCCTGATTTGGGAGTGTTTTCTGATTTCTGTGGTATTTACACTACAGAAATCAAGGTCGGTTTATCGAGTTTTGTTTGCTGATTTCTGTGGTGTTTACACTACAGAAATCAAGGTCGGTTTATCGAGGTTGATTTCAAGCTCCCAGAGTAGCATCATTAAACACAGTGCTATGAAGAGATGCACATAAACAGCTCTTCCAAGTCAGTATGAGCCAATTCCAGTATACTACCTTATTGACTCCCAAATCCATACTTTCCATCCTATCATGTTTCTTCCCAGGCTCAGACTTAGTTTCCATAGGGCAGAGGATGCAATAGTTAATGCCTGGGATTATGTAAAAAATAGAATAGGGCTGGGCATGGTGGCTCACACCTGTAATTCCAGCACTTTGAGAGGCTAAGACAGGTGGATCGCTTGAGGTCTGGCCTGGCCAACATGGTGAAACCCCATCTCTACTAAAAAAAAAAAAAACATTAGCCAGGAGTAATGGCCCACGCCTGTAATCCCAGCTACTTGGGAGGCTGAAGCAGGAGAATCGCCGGGAGTTGGAGGTTGCAGTAAGCCAAGATCATTCCACTTCACTCTGGCCTAGGCGACAAAGTCAGACTCCATCTCAAAAAAAAAAAAGAATAGGCTGTCCTGAGGTGGTTGGCTTCCTACCCTAGCTCAGAGACTGTCAAGTAAGAATTTGCAAGAGAAAAAGATTCATACATCAAATGAGCAGAGGTCCAAGTCTTGCTGGACATCAGAATCACCTGGAAAATTTATTAAAATACAAATATGAAGAGCACAGCATAGAGGTTAAAGTGCAGACTGGAGTCAGACAGCTTACGTTCAAATCTGGACCTGCCCTGACTGGTGATGTGACTTTGGGCAAGTTCCTTAACCAATCTAAGTGCAGACTGGAGTCAGACAGCTTACGTTCAAATCTGGACCTGCCCTGACTGGTGATGTGACTTTGGGCAAGTTCCTTAACCAATCTATGCCTCAGTTACCTTATTGATAGATGATGATGATGATAATAATCATATTTACCTCACAGGATTGTTGAGCAGGTTAAATAAGTCAATGTTTGTAAAGTGCTTAGAACAGAGTTTGGCTGATAGCAAACACTATGTAAGTATGAGCTGTTGTTGTTGTTGTTATTACTGAGACCTCCTTTGAACTTAGGCCCATTTGTCTGTATTCTGGGCAAACTTCTCTAGTAATTTTTATGCAACCAGATGGGCTTACCCGTAGACATCTGCAGAAACCATTGAAATCTATGATTTTTGCTCTTTGGAGAGTTGTAGGAACCAAGACCAACTGAACAGGGAATCTCAGAACAATCTTTGAGAATCTGGGACATTCTGTAAACCCTAAGTTCACTGTGGTTGCCTTGGAAAACCTTTCACAAGTCCTTATCCTTCCATAGAAAAGTCAGGTTGCAGGATACCATATATCCCTTATAAAACAACATAAGGAATAAATAAAACTGAATCCACAAAGTTTCATCTTGATGGCACAGAGCATGAATAGGGGTCATAGGTTCATTTGAATTTCTATAGAGCATTATCATTTCTGCTAATTTTCTCCTGGTGCACATTAACATGCACATTATAAGCCTATATTTCACTTTTGGCCCGGTTGGATGTAGGGAGTCCTTAGGCCTCTAGCTCTGCTCTTTCTCTAACTTCAAGAACTAAAATAGAGGCCAGGCCCAGTGGCTCATGCCTGTAATCCCAGCCCTTTGGGAGGCCTAGGCATTCAAGACCAGCCTGGGCAACATATCAAGACTCTACAAACATTTTTTAAAAATGTAAAAACTCTACAAAATATTTAAAAATTAGCTGGGCATGGTGGTGCATGCCTGTAGTCCCAGCTACTTGGCAGGCTGAGGCAGGAGGACCTGTGAGCCTAGGAGTTCAAGGCTGCAGCAGACTGTGATTGAGCTACTGCTCTCCAGCCTGAGTGACTAAGACTCCATCTCAAAAATAAATAAATAAATACAACAGAGACTAATTTGTCTTAAGTGATTTAACCATCAGTCTTTGAGGCTGAAGAAATTCTGAGCACATGTAATATACAACTCTCTCTACCAAGATATAAATATATGTTACCTGATGGTGGTCCTTTGTGTATATTTTCTGTTCGAGCTGCAGTACAAAAATACCGCAAACTGCATGGCATAAACCACAGACATTTATTTTCTCATAGTTCTAGAGATCAGGGTGCTAGCATGGTTAGTTTCCGGTGATGACTCTCTTCCTTGCTTGCCAACAGCCGCCTTCCCACTGTCCTCACATGCCAGGCAGGGAGAGTTAGAATGAGGGAATCTCCTCTTTTTCTCTGCATCTTTCTGTTTCAGTTTTTTTTTTTTTTTTTTTTTTTTTTTTTTTGAGATGGAGTCTCGCTCTCTCGCCCAGGCTGGAGTGTAGTGGCATGATCTCAGCTCACTGCAACCTCTGCCTCCTGGGTTCAAGTGATTCTCCTGCCTCAGACTCCTGAGTAGCTGGGACTACAGACGCCTACCACCGTGCCTGGCTAATTTTTGTATTTTTAGTAGAAACTGGGTTTTACCATGTTGGCCAGGCTAGTTTCAAACTCCTGACCTCAGATAATCTGCCCCCCTCAGCCTCCCAAAGTGCTGGGATTACAGGTGTGAGGCACTGTATCCAGCCTCTTTCTCTCTTTTATAAGGCCATAGTTGTGTGGGATTAAAGCTCCACACTTATGACCTCATTTAACCTTAGTTACCTCCTGAAGACTCTCTCTCCAAATATAGTCACGTTGGGGGATACAGCTTTAACCTAGGAATTGAGGGGAACATAATTTACTCCACAGGACTTTGTTTTCGAGGAAAATTTTGACTTTGGAAGTAAGGGCTACATTTAAAAATTTCTCCCCACAAGCTAGTGTTAATTGCTAAATGGCATTTCTGTGGCAATTTAATATCACATTAGAATTGTGGAAAGCAAGAAAGAAGATAGAAACTCTCCATCCAACAGGCATGGACCTGAGTGGGGCCTCCACATCCCAGTAGCCTTAAGGAAAAAGTTAATTACCTCCGGAAATCTCAGCTTCCCCATCTATAAAAAGGGTGTAATAATGCTTAGTGCCTGAATTTGTTATGAGAATTAAATGAGAATTGTAAAGCACTTAGTATAGTGTCTGTCACATGGAAAATATTCAGTAAGTAGTACCTTAAAAAATAAGCTGAATCTTAGATGTACAATTCGAAACCAACACAGATACATAGTTTAAAATAGCAAAGGAGCACACAGAGCTAACCACATCATGAGAAGTTATGCATGATCAAAGACGCACTATAAATTATCATCAATCTATATATTGAAAAAAGTGTGATTTCATAGGTTTTTTAGGTATGTGGAATTGACAACCTCATTTCCATTGAAAGGTTTTCAGCATAGGTTTGTCCTTTGTACTTTGGATCAAGATAAAAGGTAGATATGTCTGGAGTGCTTGAGGGGTAGAGAGAGGGTATTTATTTTATTTTATTTTTTGAGAAAGAGTCTCACTCTGTCACCAGGTTGGAATGCAGCGGCGCAATCTCGACTCACTGCAACCTCCGCCTCCCAGGTTCAAGCGATTCTCCTGCCTCAGCCTCCCAAATAGCTGGCACTACAGGTGTGTGCCACCATGTCCAGCTAATTTTTTGTATTTTTAGTAGAGATGGGGTTTCACCATGTTGGCCAGGATGGCCTCAATCTCCTGTCCTCATGATCCGCCTGCCTTGGCCTCCCAAAGTGCAGGGATTACAGGAGTGAGCCACCTAGCCCACCGAGGGAGGGTATTTTTTATGCCTAAGAAGGAAAACTAAATGTAGATAGTTTTATGAGTTGTTACTCCAAATGGTCTATAAGAACAGAGTTGTTAACCAGCTACTATAAAATCGTAAAGTTGTCAGCCTCTGCCTAGAGCAATGCAAGGACGCAGAGCTGACAAATTGTGTGTGGCTGCCTGCCATCCACTCCAGTCTAGAGCTTCTAACCAGCAGATTGCTGTGTGAGGTAGCTCATTCTGTTAACCACACTTAGAAACTGACTTTGAAGCAAGGTCGAGAGAGATGCTAAATTGCATGTATAATGAGCATCTGAGGATAGCCTAAAATTGAATCATGACACAAATCAGCCTTGTCTTTTCCCCAAGACTCTGGATGTCTTACTGAAACATGAATTTTCTGTTGTCTTGTCCTTTACCTCTATCCCTCCCCACTTCCTGTCCCTGCCCATCCCCAAGTAAGCTCTTCAGAATTCAGAGAATAGGCCGGGTGTGGTGGCTCACGCCTATAATCCCAGCACTTTGGGAGGCCGAGGCAGGTGGATCACAAGGTCAAGAGATCGAGACCATCCTGGTCAACATGGTGAAACCCCGTCTCTACTAAAAATAGAAAAATTAGCTGGGCATGGTGGCACGCACCTGAAGTCCTAGCTACTCGGGAGGCTGAGGCAGGAGAATTGCTTGAACCCAGGAGGCGGAGGTTGCAGTGAGCCGAGATCGCACCACTGCACTCCAGCCTGGGCAGCAAGAGTGAAACTCCGTCTCAAAAAAAAAAAAAAAAAAAAGAATTCAGAGAATAGTCATTCATGTATTTATTCAGTTCATAGATAGGAGTGTCTGTGCCAAACACAGAAGTAGGTTCTAGCAGCATAAATATGGATTAGACAGCATTTGCATATGAGTTGCTCACATTCTGGTTTGGGAAACAGAAATGGAAACAAATAGTCACAATATAATTTGATAACTACTTTACAATTCTACAAAAGCACCAAGGCAGAGATGACCATTCTGCTTTAGGAAGGTGGGACAGCTTCTCAAAAGTGATGATTCTTGATTTGAGTGTTGAGGGATGAGTCAGAGTCCTTAGGGGTAAAGGCCAGGAATAAAAGTCCAAGCAGAAGAAAAAAATGTGTGCATAAGCTCAGATGTGCATGCGGTTGACATACAGGCTTCACGGTGAACAGGCAGGGTGGAGAGAGACTGTAATAGCAATAATACGAGAACATGGAATTCAAAGGTAAAATGTTTTACCACAGTTCTAGCTCAATCTAGAGGTCATGGTATGGAGTTGAGATCTATAGTCTTGTGCCTACTTATTAATGTTATACTAATTTGACAAATATTTTATATATCATTATCAGACTTCAAAGATTCCTTAAAGGAAACTGTGTTAGCTTTCTACTGCTGCAGAAACAAATTACCATCAACTTGGTGATTTAAAACAACACAATAGTTCTGACTGCAGACCAAAATTTGGAATCAGTTTCACTGGGCTACAGTCAAGGTGTCAGCAGGACTGGTTCCTTCTAGAGGCTCTCGGGGGGGATCTGTTCATTGCCTGTTCCCGCTGCTAGAGGCTGCGCACATGCATTCGCTCCAATCTCTGCGCTGTGGTCACATTGCCCCTTTCCCCCTTTGACCCTCTTGCCTCCCTCTTTTAAGAACCCTTGTGATTACATTTAGGGCCCAGGTCCATCTGGATAATCCAGGCTAATCTCTCTATCTCAAGGTCTTTAATCACTCTGCAAAATCTCTTTTCAATGTAAGGCAGCATTCATTGATTCTGGGGATTAGGAAGTGGATATTTAGTTGGTGGTGGTGATGGGGATTATTCGATTTGCTACAGAGAACAATATTCTTAGTCTCTGTTAGTGTAAAAACCACACTCACGCAGAGTGCTTTTTTTCCATTTTTTCTCTCAACAACAACAACAATCAACACAGAAGACTTCCGTAACCCCAAAGTATGTGAAGAATTCTCTCCACCAGCGAGCAAGCAATCAATTCGGTAGCAGACATCAGCTGCAATCCAATTCTGGATTATGCCTACCTGGAAATAACATCAGATCCCACACATTGAAAGCTCAGTCCCCAAGACTGCACCCCAACTTCAGACACCAGTCACAAGTGCAGATGTCCAGAATGTTTGACCAACCAGCTTCAAGTTGAGGTTCCCACAAGCCACTCTTCAGGTTTAATTTACTAGAGTGGCTCACAGGCCTGAAGAGAACACGTTTAATGGTTTATTATAAAGGATATTACAAAGGATACAGATGAAGAGATGCAAAGGGTAGGGTATGAGGGAAGAGGCATGGAGCTTCTATGCACTCCCTGGACTCGCCACCATCCAGGAACCTCCACGTGTTCAGCCATCCGGAAGTTCTCCAAACCCTGTCCTCTCAGGCCTTTCATGGAGACTTCAGTGCATAGACATGGTTGTCAAAAGTAATGGGACAAAAAGGAATGATCTAATACTCCTAGACTGAGTGGGGAAACTCAGCAAATCCTGTTTAGATTCTTCTTGGCTCTTCTGTACAGTATTTCTTTCTCCAGGGTATCAGGCAGGACCGTTTCCTAAATGAGGATCTTATGACCCACAATCAAATTAAAGTCCTGCCTTGGTTAGGTGAAAGGAGAATAAGAGAAGATCAGAGAGAGAGATCAGAGAGAGAGACTTTGTTTTCTGAGGCCTAAAGCACCCCAACATTATAACAAGGGCTATGGGAGTTATGAGCCAAGTACTCTGTGTGTATGTGTGTGTGTGTGTGTGTGTGTGTGTGTGTGTGTACACAGAATGCTGGGCAGAAGAGCTCTGAAGAATCTAAACAGGATTTGCTAGGTTCCCCACTCAGTCTATGAGTATTAGATCATTGCATTTTTGTCCAATTACATTTGACAACCATCCCTAAAATAAAATAATATCACAGTCCTCGTGTTGGAAGCATGCAGCAGATCTATACCTGTTTGTGGCTGGGTACTTGGGAATTAAATTGTAAATGGTAAGTGCTGGGACAAGTAGCTCTCATTAATTACTCAATCTGTGGAGAATCAGATATACCTGAGGGGTTTGGTCTGTTCTTTGCAGAGAAGAAAGTAATAGTCTAGTCTTCCTCTACTCATAATAAATGCCATTCTAGGCTGGGTGAGGTGGCTCATGCCTGTAATCCCAGCACTTTCAGAGGCCGAGGCAGGTGGATCATGAGGTTAGGAGTTTGAGACCAGCCTGACCAACACAGTGACCCCGTCTCTAATAAAAATACACAAATTAGCTGGGTGTGGTGGCATGTGCCTGTAGTCCCAGCTACTCAGGAGGCTGAGGCAGGAGAATCGCTTGAACCCGGGAGGTGAAATTGCAGTGAGCTGGGACTGTACCACTGTACTCCTGCCTGGGTGACAGAGTGAGACTCTGTCTCAAAATTTAAAAAAAAAGCCATTTATACTTGAAATAACATTGTGCTGGAGATGTGTTTGGCAATTTTAAATGGGTTGGAGGACTCCTAAAATTTATCCTTTTCTTCTTTCTTTCTTTCTCTTTCTTTCTTCTCCCCACTTTCTTATTTTTTTTTTGAGACAGAGTCTCCACACGAGGCCTCCTGTTGTCCAGGCTAGAGTACAATGGCACAATCTCAGCTCACTGTGAGGACTCCTTCTAAAATTTTTCTTTTTCTTCTTCCTTTTTCTTTCTTTCATTTTCTTTCTTTGTCTTTCTCTCCTTTTCTTTTTTTCCTAAAATTTCTCATTTCCTTCCTCCGTCCTCCTCCTCCTTCTCCTTTTCTCTCTCTCTCTCTCTCTCTCTCAACACAGGGTCTCCCATTGTCCAGGCTAGGGTACAGTGGTACAATCTCAGCTCACTGCAACCTTGGCCTCCCAGGCTCAAATAATCCTCCTACCTCAGTCTCTTGAGTTGCTGGGACTACAGGTAACACCACCACGCCAGTTAATTTTTGTATTTTTTGTTGAGACAGGGTTTTGTCATGTTGCCAAGGCTGGTCTTGACCTCCTAGACTCAAACGAACAGCCCACTTCAGCCTCCCAAAGTGCTAGGATTACAGGTTTGAGGACCCCTGCTCCAAGGCCTGCACTTGAGAACCTACTCTGGCTTCCTTTGGCTGTGCCTCTCCCGACGTGTGCCAAAGGGACATGCACACTTGGAGTCTGAGCTCCTTCCCCAACCACTCTCCAGGTATCCAGGAATTTGGGGTCTTGTCCAAATGGTTCCAAGTCTGCTTCCAGGGCCTGTACCAACATCTTTCCCAGATCCATCCTCCTAAGGTCAGGAGGAACATGGCTGTGTGTATCACTAGGTCTATGGGTGGCCAGGGGGCAGCTCTTTGTTGGAGATAAATGGTGCCATGGTCTGAATGTTTGTGTCCCCCAAATTCATATGTTGAAATCTTAACCCACCAAAGAATGGTTTCAGGATGTAGGGCCTTTGAAAGGTGATTGGGGATTAATGCCCTTATAAAAGCAGCCCCCAAAAGCTCCCTTGCCCCTTCCACCATGTGAGGCTACAATGAGAATTATTCACCTATAAACCAGAAAGTGACCCTTCACCAGACACTGAACGAGCCAATTAGTGCCTTGATCTTGGACTTGCCAGCCTTCAGAACTGTGGGGAAAAAAAAAAAATCCCTGTTGTTTGTAAACCACCCAGTTTATTGTATTTTGTTGTAGCAACCTGAACAGACTAAGACAGACTGAACTTGGACAATGGGCAGGGTCTGCCCTGGATAAGTTCCAGGCTGTCACCGAACAGGACAAAGCCTTGAAGACAAGAATTCTGAAGAGTCTGAGAACTCAGTCTATCCTTATGAAGGTATATTTGTCAAGGTAGGAGGACCAAATTATCCTGCATTTAACAGTTGTTCAGCCTGCTTTATACCCTTTAAAAAACAAAACATGTGGGATGTGGGCTTAGTACTCTTAACTCGGGCCCTGTACATGGGAGTGGCAAGCCTGGCCAGAGCTACACTCACTGCTACAAACAGCAACACTTGTCAGGGGTGACCACATCCAACCAAGCAGCACAAGCAAATCACCATAATGGGAAGGAATCCATTCAAGGTTTTTTGGGCAGTAGGGGTGAATCTAAAAAGAAGACCAAGTAATCCCACAAATCACGAGGACAGTAACATCTATCTTAGGGCTTCAACATTCATGAAATAGTTTATTTAGTTAGCCCAGGTGAGGAGGATAAACAAGATTTAATGCCTTCAGCATTAACAATCAGTCTTCAGTGTTTAGATTTTGAAAAACGTCTGGTTCTTTTTTCTAAATTCCAATCTTATGATAACTATGTAATTCAGTGGCATGGGAATGCTAGAAAAAAATCAGAACAAAACAATGAGTGATTTTTCATAAGTGGCATCCTTCCATGAAGAGTCACACAAATCATATTCTTTGAACCACTTAGGTATAGGTGGGATCCTTTCTCACTGGAGAAAACCAGGGTGGATTTTCTCAAAATTCTCCTGGCTGATTTAGCAATGAATTTCTCTGGATAAACTAATTAACAATGATTAAAACTCAGATCTCATTATTTATTTATTTATTTTTAAGAGACAGGGTCTCATTCTGTAACTCAGGCTGGAGTACAGAGGCATGATCAGAGCTCACCGAAACCTTGAACTCCTAGGCTCAAGCGATTCTCCTGCTTCAGCCTTCCGAGTAGCTGGTACACACTACCACGCCTGGCTAATGGTTTTATATTGTTTTCATTTTTGTTTTAGAGATAGGGTCTTGCCGTGTTGCCCAGGCTGATCTCAAACCCTGGCCTCAGCTATCCTCCTGTCTCGGCCTCCCAGAGGGTTGGACTACAGGTGTAAGCCACCACATCCAGCCTGAAAGTCTAATAATTCTTAGTCACAAAATCTGTATTGGCTGCTATAGTTCCTCTTTTTTTTTATTTTTTGTTTTGAACATACATCTAGACCAGGCATGGTGGCTCACGCCTGTAATCCCAGCACTTTGGGAGGCTGAGGTGGGCAGATTACGAGGTGAGGAGTTCAAGACTAGCCTGACCAATGTGGTGAAACCCTGTCTCTACTAAAAATACAAAAATTAGCAGCAGCTAGGTGTAGTGGCTTACGCCTGTAAGCCAAGCACTTTGGAGGCCAAGGCGGGCAGATCACCTGAGGTCGGGAGTTCAAGACCAGCCTGACCAACATGGTGAAACCCCCGTCTTAAAAAAAAAAAAATTAGCAGGCTATGGTGGCGCACCTGTAATCTCAGCTACTCAGAAGGCTGAGGCAGGAGAATCAATTAAACCTGGGAGGCAGAAGTGGCAGTGAGCCGAGATCGCACCACTACACTTCAGCCTGAGCGACAGAGTGAGACTCTGTCTCAAAAAATATATAAAAAATAAAAACAAAAATACATCTAAACATTCATCGTTGTGATGAAAAGTAGCACACTCACTTGTTTATCTTAGTGCTGGGTACTTACATGTTCTTGGGGGCACAGAACTTTTCAAGGTGGAACAGATGAAAAAGATGGTGACTAATCTCTTCACTGTTGAAGCTCTCCCCTGTATTTTTGTGATTATTAATCCACATGGAAAACAGTATTTCTAAAAAGCTATAATTTCTATTTTTTAAAACCACAAACTAATCAGCATTAGTTGTCAAGTTTAACTACCTGGGGCTTAGATTTTACATTTTGAAGACGATATCCTGAGTCTTTTAAATTTTTTTTTTTTTTTAAAAGAAAAAAGAGAAATTGGCCAATTATTAGTGAGATAAATATTACTTTTCACACAACGGAAATACTATTGTGCTATAGCTGGCCTGGAACCAGAACCTGAGCAATGCCATTTTATAAGACAAAGCTGTGTCTCCAAAAATGAGTCGTAATAACTGCTCCATTCTCCTTGCAATAACTGCTGACTTGGTTTCTGTAAATAAGACTGCTGGTCTGCTCTGGATAATGTCCACTAGGCGAAGTTGTTTACCTTTTCTCATCAGTAACTGACAGAATTGCTGGCCTTTGCTTATCAGGATATGCAGCCCAAGCTAATTTCATCTTGGCCCCTGTGAACTAAGATCTGTAAATTCCACCGCTACCAAAACAACGTGTAAACTAACATTTATCTTGACTTTTGTAAATCATTTATGTAGCAATTAGAGTGACAATAAGCCCCCGAGCCCTCGGAATGTCCAGAGGCCCCCACCCCCGTCCCTGCCCAGGAAGTGATTTACAGAATCCACCAGCCCTCGGAATGTCTGAAGCCCGTTCATCCCCCTCCCCGTTCGTCACCCCCACTCCCAAGGTGGTTTTTCGGGTATAAAAAGTCTTGGCACCCTCCCTTCGGGGCCTCGGGTTAGAGAGACGTGAGTCCTCCGTGGTCGCCGGCAATAAAGACCCTGCAATTTGGCATACTTTTGTCTTGGTGAATTATTTTAATCTCGCATCCCAATACAGCACTATAGTATCTGGCTAGCCTGTATTTTCCAGTCTCTGATAAATTCTAGATGAAATTCAAAGTATGCAGTCACAATGACAGTGTGAGAAATTACCCTTAAGAAGCAAATGAGTTTAATTTTTAGTTATTTTCTTGCATAAGCTGTCTCCCATTGTTGTTAACACTATTCTCTAATGTGGAGACCTAGAGTGGTCTCCAATTTTTTTTAAATTGTGAATCCACACAAACATCCCATGTTTGTTTACTTATAAAATTTTTAGGCTGGGTGCAGTGGCTCACGCCTGTAATCCTAGCACTTTGGGAGGCTGAATCGGGCAGATCACCTGAGGTCAGGAGTTCGAGACCAGCCTGGCCAACATGGTGAAACCCTGTCTCTACTAAAAATACAAAAATTAGCTAGGCATGGCTCACACCTATAATTCTAGCACTTTGGGAGGCCAAAGAAGGCAGATTGCCTGAGGTCAGGAGTTCATGACCAGTCTGGCCAACATGGTGAAACCCCGTCTCTACTAAAAATACAAAAAAATTAGCCGAGTGTGGTGGTATGTGCCTGTAATCCTAGCTATTTGGGGGGCTGAAGCAGGGGAATTGATTGAACCAGGGAGGTGGAGGTTGCAGTGAGCCGGGATCACAACACTGCCCTCCGGCCTGGGTGACAGAGCGAGACTCTGTCTCAAAAAAAAAAAAAAAAAATTAGCTAGGCATGGTGGTGGGATCCTGTAATCTCAGCTGCTCGGGAGGCTGAGGCAGGAGAATCACTTGTACCCAGGAGGCAGAGGCTGCAGTGAGCTGAGATCATGCCTTTGCACTCCAGCCTGGGAGAGACAGCAAGACTCTGTCTAAAAAAAAAAATTTATACACACACACACACACAGTGTGCTATTGTACTGATATATTTTATTATGAAACTCAAAATCAGAAAGTTAAGATGACATTTTAAAAATGTAAACGGAAGTCCTATTGAGGATGTCCCACTTTGGAAGCTATTGCTGTAAGGTGACATCATCTGACTCACTAAAGAATCTTCCTTGAGTATATTTCAAAGCAGCTGTACTACCTTACATTCCCACCAGTAGCATACAAAAGTTCCTGTTCTCTACAGCCTTGCCAACATTTCATCTCAATAATAGCTATTTTAACAGGTGTGAGGTGTTAACTCATATGGTTTTAATTTGCATTTCCCTGATGATTAGAGACGTCGAGCTGCACTGCGTGGTGACCATAGATAATAATAATAATGTATTTTTCAAAATTGCTAAAAGAATAGGTTTTTAATGTCCTACCACAAAAAAATGACACTGGTGAGGGGATGGGTATGTTAATTAGCTTTTGAATCATTCTACAATGTATAGATACATCAAAACCTCACATTGTACCCCATAAGTATATAGTTCCCAATTATTATTTGTCAAGTAAAAATAAACTAATGAAAAAAAATTTTCTTACCTATTAGTTCTGCTTTAAAATAAGAAGAGAAAGTTTGGAAAACTTTATTTTTTATTTTTATTTTTTGACACAGAGTCTTGTTCTGTCGCCCAGGCTGGAGCGCAGTGGTACAATCTTGGCTTACTGCAACCTCCACCTCCCAGGTTCAAGCAATTCTCTGCCTCAGCCTCCTGAGTAGCTGGGATTACAGCACCCACCACCATGCCTGGCTAATTTTTTTGTATTTTTAGTATAGACGGGATTGCACCATCTTGGCCAGGTTGGTCTTGAACTCCTGACCTCGTGATCCACTCACCTTGGCCTCCCAAAGTGCTGGGATTACAGGCATGAGCCACCACATCTGGCAAGAAAACTTTTTCTTAAATATCCTTTTCCTTCAGGGTGAACATCAAAAGCACTGACTAATACAACCTTGTCCTGACTCTTTGACTCTGTACTTTATCTTTTCATTCCCTGCCATGTCAGATACTATGAGATTGGGGGAATAAGTGGTCTTACACAAGGGTCAGATAGTAAATATTTTAGGCATTGTGGGTCATATGTCTCTTGCAACTACTCAGCTCTGCTGCTGTAGTGCAAAATCCATCAACATATAAATGAATGGGTGTGGTTGTGGGCCAACAAAACTTTATTTATGAACACTGAAATTGGGATTTTATGTAATTTTATGTAATATTTTCAGGTGTCACAAAATATTATTTTTCTTTTGATTTTTTCCCCCAATCATTTAAAACTGTAAAAGCCATTCTTAGCTCACAGACCAAGCCAACTGATGGCAAACTTAAAACTATAAAAACACATGGCAGGCCAGGTGTGGTGGCTCACGCCTATAATCCCAACACTTTGGGAGGCCAAGGCAGGCTAACATGGTGAAACCCCCTCTCTACTAAAAAATACAAAAAATTAGCTGGGCATCGTGGCATGCACCTGTAGTCCTGGCTACTCAGGAGGCTGAGGCAGAGAACTGCTTGAACCCAGGAGGTGGAGGTTGCAGTGAGCCAACATTGCTCCAGTCTGGGTGATAGAGCAAGATTCTGTTTCAAAAAAAAAAAAAAAAGTACATTGGTTCCATCTGGAAAAGTGGGACAACTCGAAACAAAAACAGGAAGACTTCAAACTCAGAAGGGGCTTTCAGGTCACAGAGAGTTGAGATAAATGGTTGCATTCGTTTGAGTTTCTGATTAGCCTTTCCAATGAAGGCACCCAGATATTCATTTATCTCAGTGAGTAGAGAGATAACTTTGAGTAGAATGGGAGGCAGGTTTGCCCTAAGCAGTTCCCAGCTTGAATTTTCCCTTTAGCTTAGTGGGTTTAGGGGCCCAAGATACATTCTTTACACATATACATTTCTCCAAAGATGATATGGAGACAAATGGCCAACAAGCAAATTAAAAGATGCTCAACATCATCAGTAGTCACAGAAATGCAAATCAAAATCACAATGAGATATCACCTCACATCTATTGTGATGGCTACTAACAACAACAACAAACAAAATAAGTGTTGGTGAGGATCAGGGAGAAACTGGAATTCTTATGCATTATTGGTAGGACTGTAAAATGATGCAACTGCTGTGGAAAACAATACAGAAGTTTCTTTTTTTTTTTTTTTTTTTTTTTTTTTTTTTTGAGACGGAGTCTCGCTCTTGTTACCCAGGCTGGAGTGCAATGGCGCGATCTCGGCTCACCGCAACCTCCGCCTCCTGGGTTCAGGCAATTCTCCTGCCTCAGCCTCCTGAGTAGCTGGGATTACAGGCACGCGCCACCGTGCCCAGCTAATTTTTTTTTGTATTAATAGAGACGGGGTTTCACAATGTTGACCAGGATGGTCTCGATCTCTCGACCTCGTGATCCACCCGCCTCGGCCTCCCAAAGTGCTGGGATTACAGGCTTGAGCCACCGCGCCCGGCCAGAAGTTTCTCAAAAAAATTAAAAATAGAAGTACCATATGATCCAGCAATCCCACTTCTGGGATATATCCAAAATAACTGAAAGCCAGAAGTCAGAGACTTTTGCGCACCCGTGTTCAAAACAGCACTATTCATAATAACCAGGAGGTAGAGGCAACCCAAATATACATTGATGAGTGAATGGATAAAGAAAATGTGTTAAAATAACATACCATGTAATATTATTCAGCCTTAAAAGGGAAGGAAATCCGGTCACATGGTACAACATGGATGAACCTTGAGGACATTATGCTAAGTGAAATAAGCCAGTCACAAAAAGGCAAATATGGCATGATTGCATTTATATGAAGTCTCCGAAGTAGTCAAAGTCATCAAAACAGAAAGATGAATGGTAGTTACAAAGGCTGAGGGGTTGGGGGGAAGGGGAGGTCGTTGTTTAATGGGTGCAGAATTTCAGATTTGCAAGATAAAAAGGTCCGGAGATTCAGCTTGTTTCACAACAATATGAATATACTTAATACTACTGAACTGTACATTTAGAAATGCTTAAGATTGTAAATTTTATGTTATGTGTTTTTTGCCACAATAAGAAAAAGCATTGCTATAATATTAATGTTGAGGACTTTGTGTTCTGAAAAATAAATAGTTTGAATTAAACAGGCAGCAGATCAGATTTGGCCCTCCTAGTTTGCTGACATATTCCTATAACCCCTGTAACCTGTATTGTTCCTTCATATATTTTTCCCCAAAACCTTTTAATAGAGTAACAGGATATTACACCTGCAAGCAGGCAGAGAGATTTAGAGTCATTTGGGGTCTAAGGGTATGGGAACTGAGGAATTGGGAGGGGTATTTTCCAAGGTCAGAGAGGTAGTTAACAGCAGAGCAGTAATTAGAATTTAGCTGCCCAAGATCTATTGCTATATGGAGTTATCTATAGATTCTTAATGATCAGGAAAACAATCTTTAATTTGACTGGAAGTGAATGCAGTATTTAGCTGTGTCAACCTGAAATAATGAAAAGGGTCAGAATCTAATTCTGAAGAGTTTATTCAAATGAAAAGCTGGGAAGAGCCACTCCAGGACACTCAGACTCCAGAGAAATGGGGTCAATGCTCTGAGGTTAAAGTTAAGTTATTGCTTTTATAGGAAGAAGACAAAGAAATTTAACAGGATTACAATATTTTCTATACAAGGCTGGCTTGAGAATTACAACACATTTGTTTTCTTTTCCATACAAATTGTTTTCTTTATAGAGGATGTTCATTTTGTTTCCAATTTAAAAGAGAGTATTTAACATTTCATCTTAAGATAATGAGATAGCCTTTAAATCTTTGTGAGAAAGGTAAGAGGAAGGATAATCTATAATGAAGATCAACCATGGAGAGGGAAGAGGTTTTCCCTGGCACTCTCGGTTATTTACAACACTTTACAAAACAATACAGGTAAGGAAGAAGGTCAACATATAATTAGAGAAACAAAGTTTACAGCTGCCTAGGATACAGCTGGTTGTCAGGCCTCATAATCACATTCTTTTAAGGCTCAAAATAATTTGGAGTTCCAACAGCTTAGATTTCAAATTACTTATTTTCACAAGTGAATTCCACAGGTGCTGCTAGAAATATAGACTAAATTAAAAATCCTCTAGTAATGAGTCTTCTAGTCCTCTGTGCTTTTAAAACTAAAGCTAAGAGAAAAAAGGACAGAACTGATCATAGAACGTACTTTAAAACAATGCTAAAATTGTTTTAAATGTGGTTCCCCAGAAGTAATTTAGGTAGCACCTAATACTTTAGGAAATGTTAAAATAATCCTATTTAATACACTACTAGTCTCCAAGAAAAAAGTTACATTGGCCACTAGTCACTTTTAGGGAATTGTGTAAATTTGTCCCTCTTCTTGTCAGCATTAATAAGCAATACAGATGAGGAAGGTCAATGATATATATAAAAAATAGCAAGTGAATATTTTAAATTGCTTCTTATTTAAAAATTAAGTAACAATTTAGAAGACAAATCGTTATTATTTTCTGAATGTCTGACTTCCTAGGGGTGGCATAGAAGGGAAGGACAAATAAAGCCCAGTTCAGCACGCCAGGATCTAAAATCAAACCATGAGCAAAATGCTTAGGATGCAATGTTCATTTTGTTTTGTAAGGTGAAGCAAGGTAAGCTAGAGGTTTTGCCTGAACTGATATAAATTATTATACTAAACAGCTTCTTTTCATTGTCTAGAAAAAAACCCAACCAATTACACTTCAGAAGTCGTATTGAGCAGAGATTCCAACCTAATCCATAAAGTTGATGTAGTATTCTAGGAGTTAAGAAAGCATAAACATTACTGTTTAATTAATACAGCTTCAATTATACTGTCAATGTTGTGTTAAAAAACATTCCTCCTAGACTTTTCTGGTGTACACAGAGATATGCTTTTCTAAAGCAGTTGGACTCAATGAAAAACATCCTGTGAACATCTGTCTCTTTATAATATCTGTATGATATGTATAGAAAATAGCAAGTGAATACTTTAAATTGCTTGTTAAATATAATACATAAATGCAACACACTAGCCTAGGTAGTATCCTAGCTCAGAAAAAAACAGCCGTTAAAGACATTCATAATTATACATCATGGAAACTTGAAAATGGATTGATTATTAAGTGGTATTGGGAATCAACATTCTCTTAGGTGTGATAATGATACTGTGGTTATGAAGCAAATGTCCTCATTCTTAGGACAGATAGGCTGAATTATTTAGGGGTGAATCATTTTGATGTCTGCAATTTATTCAAATAGTATTGTAGCAGGAGCGACTGTGAGAAGCAGACTTCTAGAACACTGAACTGGGAAGGAAGGGGTGATTTATTAGGTCAGGAGCAAGGTGGCATGGTTGCCTAATAGCCAAGCTCGTCTACCAAAGGAAACCTCTGCCTTTATATAGGCTTATAACTCTAGATGTTACATGTGAAGGGGTCTTGGGTTTACAGTTTTAGAAATTACACATGAAGGGGTCTTGGTCTTACAACTCTGGAATTTATATGTGAAAGGGTCTTGGTTTTACAACTCTAGAATTTAAATGTGAAAGAGTCTTGGGCTGGGAGTAGGCATGGGTTATTGTGACTTAGGTGAGGGTTTGATAGCTTTTAAGTAAAAACAATGCCTTCTGGAAAGATTTCTCCACACCATACCTGCAATCTATAGGAGGGCGATTAGGGTGTGGACCAGTCTGCCAGCCTTTACTTCTCCTATTGAAATGCAATGTAGAATTGAAGTGGGGGATGGTCTTAGATGCTTAAGGGTGATTAAGGGTCTCCTCCCTCAGTATTATAAAAAGGCATATCTAAGGCTGGCCATGGTGGCTCTTACCTGTAATCCCAGCAATTTGGGAGGCTGAGATGGGTGGATCACTGGCGGTCAGGAGTTTGAGACCAGCCTAGCCAACATGGTGAAACCCTGTTTCTATTAAAAATACAAAAATCAGCCGGGCGTGGTGGTGTGTGCCTGTAATCCCAGCTACTTGGGAGTCTGAGGCAGGAGAATTACTTGAACCCAGGAGTGGAGTGGAGTGGAGTATAGGAAATAAGAATAAATAAAAGGCTCCTTTTCAAAGCTTTCATCTTAGTTCATTACAAATAAAAGTTTCTTCAAACGTTGACTTCAAAGCTTTTGCTAATAATCTTAAAGTAGCTGTTAGTCATAATAAATCAGTGTATCCTGACATGCCTGGACAAGCCCAGGCAAGTCTTAGGTCATAGCTTATACCCTTTCCTTATTTGGAAATGTTATTGGTTCTCTCTCTTTTTTTTTTTTTTTTTTTTTTTTGAGACAGAGTCTCGCTCCATCGCCAGGCACCAGGCTGGAGTGCAGTGGTGCCACCTTGGCTTACTGCAACCTCCAACTCCCAGGTTCAAGCAATTCTCCTGCCTCAACCTGCCAAGTAGCTGGGACTACAGGTGCATGCCACCATGCCCAGCTAATTTTTGTATTTTTAGTAGAGATGGGGTTTCACCATGTTGGCCAGGATGGTCTCAATCTCTTGACGTCGTGATCCGCCCACCTTGGCCTCCCAAAGTGCTGGGATTACAGGCGTGAGCCACCATGCCTGGCTGTTATTGGTTCTCTAAGCATTCCTCAAGTTACTTCCTCTTTTCCTTTGTTCTCCTCTGCCTTTACCTCTTTAGAAAAGTTTTAAGTTGTTAGCCAACCAGGTGCAGCCTCAACTGTGAAGTCCAGTTCCAGCCAATGGAATCAGGACACAGGACCATCAGAAGGGCGAAGGGAGCAGTAGGGTGGATGCATTAAATACAAAAGGCCCTGCCTCCTTTGTTCAGTGTCCTCTTGTGTCAAAATGGCTAACAGGATCACCCTTTCCATAGAAAGTAAAGTCGCCTTGCTGAAAAAAATTACATTTATATTCAAGTGCTACATCCTTTACAGCACCAAAAATTTGCATATAACAATTTGGGGGCTCGTCTAGGATTGACATTGCCCTCTGGGGTGGTCTCTGGTCCTCCCTCATGAGGGATGTCCTCCTGTGGCAGCCTTGGGGGTAGAGAGCTGAGACCCACCTGGTGTGAGGAATAAACCCAGATTCTCAGCAACGTAGGGGAAAGAAATTCCAAACCACAGTGACCAGGGGCCTGGACCAGGCAACCTCGTGCACGAGCCAAGGCAGGAAACGTTGCAAAGGGGCGACAAAGTACTTCCTTGGTGGTCATCTTCTGAAGGGTTGAATGTATGTGTGCATGCAGTGATGTGTGAATGGTGACAAGTCCTACTGCTGGACGGAGTGAGTGGATCCTCCCTGTGGTTCCGTGGCTGCCTCACATGGCTTAGGACGGACCCCGCCATGGGAATTATGCCAGCATGCTGACTCTAAGAGAGCCCTAAATATCCTTTGGGGGAGCAGTCAAGGGGTACGGTATGAATGAGAAGAATTTAAGGGACCTTCAGAAGGGGGAAGGGAGGGAACAGGTCAACCTCCCAGGGCAGGGAAGGCAATAAATTCCTAGCTTGAGGGGTTGAGTCTTCCATAAATGGAATAGGTGAGAGATTCCCAGATTGGGGGGTTGAGTCTTCTGTAAACTGAATAGGCGAGAGATTCCCAACTTTGGGGGGTTGGGCCTTCCGTAAACTGAGAGAAATTCCTAGCTTGGGGGGGTTGGGCCTTCTGTAAAAATGGAATAGGTGAGACATTCCTAGCTTGAGGGGTTGAGTCTTCTGTAACAAATGATAAACTATTGCTGTTTTATTTGGATTAAAGAACCGATCCTTAAGCCCGAAGTTGTCTGGGCAAAATTTGTGTTGGATGAGGATTAGGACTGTCGACTTTTACCAATGTATGTCAAGAACAAAAGCCCTGTCTCACAAGAAGAAATAGACTATGCTCTCTATTGGTGGCAGGGGCCAGTTCTCCTCTACACATTTAGTGAAGGAGGAAAACAATCAGAGAGTAGAATAAAGTCAGGGGCAGTCTCACCTAAAAATGGTGGAGCTTTTATCCGTGAGCAATCCACATGTAAATGGGACCCTTTAGACCATCTTCCCTTGTTTCCAGCTCTAGCTCCTGCTCTGCCATCCCTGCAGTACCATTTCCTTCTCCCCAAGCGGTGGCTGCCACCCCAGAACCAAACCCAGAATTCCTTACTCCCCTGGATAACCTACGCTCTTGGGAGCTAGCATCTCAAAGGCCTGATCATCGCTAGCCCAAGTCTTCTTCCTTGAAGAAAGGGTTCTGGTGGGAGATAGAGCAAAGCAAAAGAGATATTCAAAGTTTTCCTTTCCCCTCTTCTTCCAAGGAATCAGCTTCAACTTCACAGCTTTTTTTTTTTTTTTTTTTTTTTTCTCTAAAAAAGATGCCTCAAGGAGGAGGCCAGGTTAGTTTTCTGAAACCTCAAGGAGGAGGTGTGGTTGGTTTTGTGAATGCTCCCTTAACTGTTTCTAAGGTCCAGAGTCTAAGGAGAGAACTTAAGCCATTATTAGATGACCCTGATGGGGTAGCAGAACAGATTGTTCAGTTTTTAGGTCCCCAGTTACATACTTAGACTGAGTTAATGTCTATTCTAAGTATTCTCTTTTCGAGGGAAGAAACAGTAAACATGAAGAGTCAGAGAGGGACAGAGAGTCAGAGAGGGAGAGACGGAAAGTAAGAGAGAGAGAAAGAGACAGAGAGAGAGAGAGAGAAAGACAGAGAGGCGAAGAGAGACACAAGGAGGCAAAGAGAAGAGAGACAAAGGAGAGAGATTAGGAAGAAGAGAAATAAATATTAAGAAGTTATAAGAATACACCTTTAGTAAGGAAAGTCATACAACAAAGTTAGAAAGATTGTGATAGTTGTGAAAAATGTTATAAAAAGGAATTCATACAAAAAATGTTGTATAATTTTTTTGAAAGTTTAAGCAAGTTTTGAAATGTTAATTGTAAAGGAAATTCTCTGTGTAAACATATTACCTAAAGTTAAAGAGGTATCATCCAGTTTTTCTGTAAACTGGCCATTAAAATAAAAGCACAACAGGTTTTTCTTAAAGCACTAACCTGCTCTTTAACAAAAATTATAAAAGGTCTCTTAGCACAGCCGCCACTCCTAGAATTTCCAGTACAGCAGCAGCAGCCTAGAGAACACCCTACCTTGTGCTGCTAACCACCGAGACTACTGTTTGTACAGCAGAAAAGAGATGAACACATCATACCTGAATCAAGAAAGTGCCATCACTGTTAAAATTATGGGCTATTGTTCCAGGATCAGACCCTACCAAGCTAAAACTAAGAAAAGTTTATCTATCTTTTCTTTTTCTTTTCTTCCCTTTAACTACTTCCCATCTTATTACTAATGTAAATAGATCGAATTCACTTCAAGTTATTACCTTTTTTTTTTTTCTGAGACAGAATCTCACTCTGTCACCCAGGCTGGAGTGCAATGACATGGTTTTGGCTCACTGCAACCTCTGCCTCCTGAGTTCAAGTGATTATTGAACCTCAGCCTCTGGAGTATCTGGGACTACAGGTGTGTGTCACCACACCCGGCTAATTTTTTTGTATTTTTAGTAGAGACAAGGTTTTGCTATCCTGGCCAGGCTAATCCCGAAATCCTGACCTCATGATCCACCCGCCTCTGCCTCCCAAAGTGCTGGGATTACAGACGTGTGCCACTGTGCCTGGCCCCAAGTTATTATTTTTGATGCCTCTTTAGTTATACCTTGTGGAGATTTACATGTCCAAAGACAGCCTACTATTTCAGAAAAATATCTCTGCCCTCTTAGACTTCGTCAGATTAGGAAGACATAATGAGTTCTTCTAAGGATACTTGTAATCCAAGAAATATTAGCTGTATTAATTGGTAGAAATCAAACTCTTGTCCCTTCAAAACAGAATCTCTATGTTCCGCTTAGTCTAATGTCATATGGAACACTAAAGGTTTAAGATAGACCTGCTTCCACAGGTCTTCGTCAGTCCTTAAAACCATATACCCATTTCACCAAAGGAATTACTCCTCCTAACTTTCAGTACAACCCATGTAATCCGATACAGCTTACTATTGTTATTGCAGCATCAGAAAACTCTTCCCCTTCATTAAGTCATATTTATGGGATATAAACCCTTTCAGGAAGGGATCCTAAATAAATTTTTGAAATGCACTTTATTGCTCCTTCAACCTCTTTATCAGTCTCTCCTCCTAGACACAATGACAAAACCAAAATCTCAGTGGGAGAAGTAGAGGACCTAAGGCAAACCAAAGCCATTAACACAGGATATAAACATGCAAATGCCTGGTTAGAAAGGATTAAATATTCCATTTTCACCTTAAACAAGTGCAACTGTTACGCTTGTGTGCACGGTAGGCCAAAGGCCCAGGTTGTCCCTTTTCCACTTAGATAGTCCTCAAATGAAGCAGACATAGAATGCATGGTAGCCCTTTTTCAAGATTTCACTGCTTGGAATAACGAATTGTGGAATAACGAGTTCTTTCTGCTATTTCCTGAAGTTGAACACCCTGTAGGTCAGCCCCAGAGGGCCATACAGCCTCCATCTTCCAAGGCAAACTTCGCCTTGTGTCTCTCATGACAGGGGGAGAACTTAGTGTTCCTTGGAAACTTAGGATGCAGTGAAGTCAGGCACTTCTGACAGCTGGCTCATCAGTCAGCTCTTTCTCATCCCTGAGCAGATGCATGGTGGTATTGTGGAGGACCTTTACTGGACACTCTGCCAGATAATTGGAGCAGCACTTGCACTCTAGTCCAATTGGCTATCCCTTTTATCCTGGCATTTCATCAACCAGAAAAAGAGAAAATATGACATTGGCAAATAAAAGAAGCTCCTTATAGGTCCTTTAATCCCCATGTCTATCTAAATGCAATTGGAGCTCCTTGAGGAGTACCAGATAAATTTAAAGCCTGTGATCAAACAGCTGTAAGATTTGAGCCAATGTTGTTTTGGTAGGTAACAATTAGTAAGAATTTATACTGAATAAACTACATTCATTACAACCAACAGCAGTTTACTCACTATACTAAAAATGCTATCAAAAGAATAGCTGAACAATTAAGATCCACTAGCCACATGGCCTGGGAAAACAGAATAGCCCTAGATACGACATGAGCGGAGAAAGGTGGTGTTTATGTTTTAATTAAAACCCAGTGTTGTACCTTTATTCCAAACAACACTCCTCCAGTGGCAGCATTACAAAAGCCCTCCAAGGACTTAATGCTTTATCAAATAAGTTAGCTAAAAATTTTGGCATCAATAACCCTGTTTCAAATTGGCTCGAAAGGTGGTTTGGTCACTTAAAAAATAATAATAATAACCTCGATTCTTACTGTCTGGTAGAGGACTTTCGGCCCCGTTCCCCAGCCATGTGGAAAGGGCCTAATTCCCGATAAGGAAGGCCCTTCCTCCCCCACAGGGAGGGTCCTTTATCTCACTCTATCCTGGCCCGGCCCAAGACCAGCAACCTTCCCGCCCAGAGGCCCACTGAACCAATCACCATCCGCCCCACCAGCACTCCCGTAACCTCCCGTCCCACAAGCTCCCACCCGGCAGGCTTCCAGCCCAGCAACCAACCTAGCCAATTACTACCCGCCAGATCAGCTCTCCCTAACCAATCGCTACCTGCCAGGTCAGCTCTCCTACCGCCCCAGGCCCTCTGTCCCTATAAAGCCAACCGAACAAAGAAAGCGCGCGATTCCTCCCTTCCCGCTTGAGTCGCCTGGAGATCCCAATAAAGTCGGTATTGGTCACCACGCGTCCTGCCTCGAGTCTATTGAGCGCCTGCCTCCGTGGGTCGGGGTCCCACAGCCGGGGTCACACACTTACCTCTCTAGCAACTATGATAAATATACTTCTTCTCGTTAGATGTTGTGTCATACCACGCATCCAAGGGGCTAGTAAACACAACTCTTACTAAAATGTCCCCAACCCCTCCTCCACCCTATTCAAATAAGATTACTTTTTCTTCCTTCTTTTGCCTCATTTGGTAGACAAAGGTATAGATTACTTGTTTAGAAGAACAAACAACAAAGACATGTTAAATAAACTTGAAGGGGAATTAAAAAATATAAAAAGGGAGGAATTGTAGGAAATAAGAATAAACAAAAGGTTCCACTTCAAAGCTTTCCTCTTAGTTCATTTCAAATAAATAATGGTTTGTTCAAAGTTTAATTTACTGTAAATCTTTTGCTAATAATCTTAAAGTAGCTGTTAATCATAATAAAGAGATAAAGTATCCTGTGTTCTTAGTTCTTACACTTTAACCTAGATATTTGCCCTGACATGCCTGGACAAGCCCAGGCAAGACTTTGGTCATAGCTTATTTCCCTTCCATATTTGGAAATGTTATTGCTTCTCTAAGCATTCCTCTTTTCCTTTGTTCTCTTCTGCCTTTACCTCTTTAAAAAATTTTGTTAGCCAACAGGGTGCAGCCTAAACTGTGAAGTCCAGTTCCAGCCAATAAAATCAGGACACAGCAGTAGGGCGGATATGTTAGATATAAATGGCCCTGCCTCCTTTGTTCAGTGTCCCTTCCTGGCAAAATGGCAAACTGGAGCACCCTTTCTGCAGAAAGTAAAGTTGCCTTGCTGAAGAAAATTAAATTTATATTCAAGTGTTACTTCTTTTATGGCAGTGAAAATTTACATATAACAGGGAGGTTGTAGTGAGCTGAGATCACGCCACTGCACTCCAGCCTAGGCAACAGAGTGCGACTCTGTCTCAAAAAAAAAAGAGAGAGAGAAAAGCCATAACTATTACCTATATAGTTGGATTTTTTTTCACAATAAAGAATGGGAGTGCCCTTTCCACAAGATAGCACCAAAAGATAAGGAGGAAGCTCCTGCCCCTCCTAACGCCCAGGCCAAAGGGAAGGCTTTAAAGGGCAAGAAGGCAGTGTTGAAAGGAGTCCACAGCCACAAAAAAAAGACCTGCACTTCACCACCTTCCCACAGCCCAAGACACTGTGACTCTGGAGGCAACCCAAATATCCTCAGAAGAGCGTCCCTAGGAGAAACAAGCTTCACCACTATGCTATCATCAAGTTTCCTCTGACCACTGAGTTAGCCATGAAGAAGACAGAAGACAACAACACACCTGTGTTCATTGTGTATGTTAAAGCCAACAAGCACAAGATCAAACAGGCTGTGAAGAAGCTCTATGATAGTGATATGGCTAAGGTCAATGCCCTGATTAGGCCTGATGGAGGAAGAAGGCGTAAGTTTCACTGGCTCTTGATTACAATGCTTTAGATATTGCCAACAAAATCAGGATCATCTAAACTGAGTCCAGCTGGCTAATTCTAAATATATGTATCTTTTCACCAGATACATGCCACTTCATCAACTTCTGGTTGGGCTGGGGAGGCCATTCACAGGTACAGGGGTTGTAATAGGGTCTGGGCAAGACTCCTGTTCTACTTATCCTTTTGGAACGCCCACCCTGACACGCCACCATGCTCACTCACTCCAGAGATCTTTGTGACTAGAGTTAGCTGTCCTAGGAAAACCAGAACTTGTCTCCATGGTAGAGGTAAGAAAACAAGAAGCTGTCGGGTGCAGTGGCTCACACTCCGCACTTTGGGAGGCCAGGAGTTTGAGACCAGCCTGGCCAACATGGTGAAACCCCATCTCCACTAAAAATACAAAAATTAGCTGGGTGTGGTGGCACACACCTGTAGTCCCAGCTACTCAGAAGGCTTAGGCAGGAGAATCACTTGAACCCGGGAGGCAGAGGTTGCAGTGAGCTGAGATCATGCCACTGCAATCCAGCCTGGGCAACAGAGGGAGACTCCTTCTCAAAAAAAAAAGAAAGAAAGAAAGAAAAGAAGAAGCTTTTCAAGAACTCCTTTTATCCCTGGAGGAGGCTGTGTGTGAAACCAATGCCCAGAGTTTGAGGGGAATTAGCATCCATTTCAATGGAGTGTGGGTTGGCTGGCTTTCCAGTAGCACTTTGACCTCACACACCCATTTACTATGTCCAACTGGTCTGTCTGCTTCCCTCAGCTTTTACCCAATAACAGACAAAAACTTTAATTAAAAAAAAAAAAGAGTAGGAGTGAGGGGAACAAAGGGCATCTTTTTTTTTTTTTTTTTTTTTTTGAGACAGTCTTGCTTTGTCCACCAGGCTGTAATGCACCATCTAGGCTCACTGCAACATGCATCTCTGGGGTTCAAGCAATTCTCCTGCCTCAGCCTCCCTAGTAGCTGGGATTACAGGTGTGCTCCACTATGCCTAACTACTTTTTGTATTTTTACTTGAGACAGGATTTTGCCATGTTGGCCAGGCTGGTCTGGAACCCCTGACGTCAGGTGATCCTCCCATCTTGGCTCCAAAGAAAGGCTCCCAGCCTTTTCTTTCTTTCTTTCTTTTTTTTTTTTTTTTGGAAATGGGGTCTGTTGCCCAGGCTGGAGTGTAGTGGCGTGATCAGAGCTCACTGAGACCTTGATCTCCCAGCCTTAATTGATCCTCCCACCTCAGCCTCTGGAGTAGCTGGGACCACAGGTGGCACCAGAAGATAAGGAGGAAGCTCCTGTCCCTCCTAACACCCAGGCCAAAGGGCCACCCTACCTGGCTAATTTTGTTTTTTTAAATTATTATTTGTAGAGATGAAGTCTCATTATTTTGCCCAGGATTGTCTCCAACTCCTGGCCTCAAAGGATCCTTTTGCCTTGCCCTCTCATAGTGCGGGGATTACTTCTTCGATGAGTAGTCAAGAATACTATGAAGAACTTCTGAGATGTAACTTCTATTTACCCTTTGGGTTTGTATGTGTGCTCTTACTTTTTTCTTTGTTCTGTTGTACAGAGGTATTACTCACCTTGTGCAGTCTCAGCTCTCCACCCAGGCACAAGCAGCTCTTAATCACCCTTAAGTTCAGCAGCCACTGCAAGCTAGCCTGAGGAGATAAAGTCCACACTTGACATAGTTCTTTACATTCCTGCAATATCACACAGGCACATTCACTTTCAAAATGCAGAATAGTATGGTTTGCATTTTTCTGCCAGTCTTATCTGCATTTAGAACCTGTGGTGGTGTTTTCTTTTCTGCCAAGATATCACCAGAGACTAGCTATTTTTTTGGTAACCCCTGGTACACCCCAGGAGGACAGTTATAGAGAAATTTTTTTTACCCAATTACCCATGGTTGAATTTTACTTCGATCTGCCTTTATTTACTTCTTGAAACAACTAATTTCATCCTGCAGTTTAAAAAGCAAAACCAGTAAGAAACTCAGAATCACAATTTTATGCTCTTTTGTAGTTATCCTAGTGTTAACAAACAAAGCAAATTTAGATAAGAGCCATGTGTACCAGGGGGCTGTGATATCATTTTAAAAGTAAATGAGCACACAGTACACAATACAGTGCTGCCATTAATATTCAATACCTACTGTATACACTTCAAATTACAGTTTAGTTTCTTTGCTACCAGGCTTCTAGCGCCATAGGCAGTGAGTATGCCAGTGCTTCTTGACTGATTGAGTTGGCTACGAGAGTCCACCAATGGGTCTGCAGGATCCCATTTAGTTTTAGTAACTGTGGCTGGTGTCCAGGAATGTGTTAATGCAGTCTGAAAGTCAGCCTCTGACTTTGGACAGCGGGGGGAACCAATTTGGTCTTAGGAGTGCCCCCGCAGAGTGTTTGACTCCTGAGGCAGGGCAGGGCAGACGAGACCCGAGGGCAGCGTGCCCCCAGGCCCTTCCTTTACCAAGATGGCTTCGGCGCCCCGACCCACGGGGGCGGCCATCTTGGTAAGGGCTGGAGAGGAAGCCTGAGGGAGGCCGCCGCTGGCCCGGTTGTCAGATTCAAAGGTCACAATAAGTGACCCGGTGACAACTCGCCCCAAGAATGGCGAGGCGGCGAGCGCTGAAGCGCTGCCTGCAGCTGCTGGCGCCCTCGGCGAAACTGGCGCGGCGGGCCCGGGGGCGGGGGAACCCGTGCACCAGCCGCCGCGGCCCCTCCAGCTACGCTGGGGCGGTGTGCGGCGCGGAGCTGTGCCCGGGGACTCAGTGGCCGGAAGCCGAGAAACAGCGGCGGCGACGGCGCGCGCGCCCGGCCACCCCCAACGCAAGGTGAGTCCGCGCCCCCGCGCTCTCACCCCGCCCCTCTGCCGCGCGCCCGCGGACCGGGATCCCGAGTGCCCTAGAACTCTGCGGTGGCTGTGGGACCTCTCGGGAGGCAGTTTTCTCCCTACCGCTGTGCTCTGTGGCGTCTCCGCTGCCACCTCCAGGGTCTCTGGGCGGAGCAATCCGCACTTTCGAGCCTGGGGTGGTTTGGGATTCTTCGGCTAAGTGGAGCGGGCTGTGAGTGGGTTTCCCGGTCCCCGAGCCCTTTCTCGTCCCCGAGATGCCGCACTTGTGAGCGATAGAGCTTCATTTAAATTTTCTCACCTCGCGAGTTGGGGAGCCTGCATCTCTGAAGCTGCCTGAGTGAAGAGCCACAGCATTATTTTTTCTCTTTGGGAGAGTAGCTGTCTGGGATTTGTTTGAGATCCCATCTTCCGTGCAAATTACCAGGTTGCATCTTCACTGATAGGAATACATGTAGGTGTATCTTCTTTTAGTTGTATGTAAATAAATGGGTCGACAGCTTCCTCCGAGCAACTTATTGTTGCTTCATCTATAGTATTTATCTTCTAAAAATCCATTCCAACAGGTTTCTTCCCTTTTATTTTGGAATAAGTGTACTTGTTTAACTATGGAATGGAAATGAAGAGCAAAAAAAATGGGGCTAGGTAGGAGAGGGGTGGTGGAAGGCTGTGATTTCTTAAGTTTTCTGTTCTGTGGTTGTTTGCTTCTTATAAATTGGATATTATTGCAGGCTTTTCAGAGCACGTTTTCAGATAGGTTTTTGTTGTTGTTAATTTTTTTTTTTTTTTTCAGGCTAGAACTCTATATGGTCCTGGTAGTTGAGGTAAATACTCTTCCATGAGTTCTGGGTTCTCATGTATTTATTATACTTCAGTTAAACCTGGAAAATAGTAAGGGAGTGAGAAAAGTTAACAATCTTTTAAAAAGTCATTTCGTTCTTGTCTTGGCCTTTAATGTAGGTTGTTTTATATATATATATATATGTTATAATATGACTGACTCACCTGGTTGATTGTGGCTTAGCATGAAATGTTTGCTGCTTGATAATTCTGAATAATTAATTTGTCCGGGAAATCATTCCTGAGATGCAGTTTAGCAAACTGAAATAATTTCCATGTTTGTTAAAAAATGGAAATCTCTAACAGTTCCATTTCTATTTTCAGTTACATTGGTTATGAATTAGCCGCAGACATGGACATCGTTTAGAAAAAGTTATGTAATCTTTAACAAGAAAAGATTACCTATATCCCACAATAGTGTGATTTACGTTGCAAGAAAATACTAGGTCTGTTAAAGAAGAAATTTAGGGTAAAAGTACTTATTTAAAATAATTAAGAGAGAGATTGAGGGGTTAAAATTGTTTTAAGTGAACTGAAAATATAGTCAGGATTTTCAGAGATTTTATTTTGTTAACATTCTGGAGGCTTTCCTGCTACAAGAATTATGGTAAGTCTCCAAGAGATAAAAATACTTAGTGTATTTCTCATACCCGTATTTTCACTCATAATTCCAAATTATACTGTAGAAATTCTATATTGCAAAATTCTAATTTTAAAATTAGTCCAGTTATAACTATATGAAGAACATTTTAGCATAAGCATTCCATCACAGGGTTTTGGTTATGCCTGAGTTGATACAGTCATCCTTGTGTTTGTTCGAAAGGGATATTATGTTACGTTGAGTATTTGTGAGTTTGGAAAACTGAGGGAATTTTTTTGAACATTTAGTCTGTGTTTGGAAAAGCAGCATTTGCCTTTAATTTTGTTGTTTCATTCTGCTTTTTCTTTGTAGTGATGGATAGCTGTGGATGTAGTGGTTTTTCCATTGTTTTCTATGCTTTATAAATAAGAATATAGTGATAACTGGAGGACTGTTGATCTGGGCTTGTTAGATTGAAATGCATACACTTAAGTGTTTTCATTGAAGTATTATTAGGGAAATTAACTGTATATAATTAATCATTAAAGAGTACTTTTATTCTGGAGGCCTGTGAGGGCATGCATAAAATTAGCATTAAAAAAATCACCCATGTGATTTCCAACATAAGGTTCAAGTAATATATCATTCTAACGCCTATATTACTGAAGAATTCTGTCTATAATTTATAGTGCTTTGCTTGACTTGTCTTTTGAATTTAATAACCATTTATTGTGTATTTAAGTATTTTACTAACAGACTTTGGAGACAGATAACATATGAACTCATATATCCCCAGGGACAGTTTTATGTTAGAGATATAGTCTTCTGCCAGCTCAGCTGGTTAAATAATGTGTGTTACATCTTTATCATTTACCAAGCTCTTTCATGTATTTTAAATATATGTGTATATATAGAGTTTGATTTTGTAGACATAAAATATGTGAGATTATTAGCCCTGTTCCACAGATGAGGAAAATAGGACACTGAGAGCCTGGGAGAGTTTGGTGATTTGGCCAGGGTCCCTTAGCTCAGCAGCCCCAGCCTTCAGCAGAATGTATGCACTGCAGACTCTTATTACACTGGGATTCCAATGAATCGAAAGTGGAGGGGTGTGGATGAGCAAGCGTTGGTCAGCAACACACTCATAGATTGCACCCCTGTCTCTAGGTAACAAGTTGTGAATGGTCAGTGCTGTTGGCTATGGAAGCACAGGTCTGGCCTATAGATGGATCAGCATAATTCAAAATCTTGATTGAAAAACATCTCAGTTTGAGTCTGCTACCTAGAGCAATCGTTTTTCTCCTTGTAGGTGTAGACTCTTGTGTTAATCTAATTTGGGTACCTTCCCAGATTAAGGGACAGTAATATATTGATTGAACAATGAATGCCTGTAGACTTCTGTGTGCTTTTGTAATCTCTCTCAGTTGCAAGAATGAATAAAGAAACACCAAGCTTTCACATTTTTTTTTTTTTTTTTGAGACGGAGTTGCGCTCTGTCACCCAAGCTGGAGTGCAACGGGGCAATCTCAGCTCACTGTAACCTCTTCCTCCTGTGTTCAGGTGATTCTTGTGCCTCAGCCTCCTGAGTAGTTGGGATTACAGGCTTGCCACCATGCCCGGCTAACACTGGTTACATCTTTTTTTTTTTTTTTTTTTTTAAATAAAGACGGGGTTTCACCATGTTGGTCAGGCTGGTCTTGAACTCCCGACCTCAGGTGATCTACCCACCTTGGCCTCCAAAGTGCTTGGATTACAAGCGTGAGCCACCACGCCCGGCCAAAACTGGTCACATCTTAATAGGGCAGCTGGATGACAGCAGTCTTTGTTTTGAAAGTAGTTATTTTCTGTATTTTGAAGGTCTTTCAATTACAAAGATGTTTCCTGTTCAAGTTACTGTGTGTGTTCCTTTAGTTTGTTTAGAGAACTCATGAAAAGCTCTGTAAACTAACCTGTTTATATAGTGTGAACATATTTGGGTGTGTGTGTGTGTGTATGTGTGTGTTTTCCAGAATGTTGTGGTATTTTATGGTTAAAGTAACCAATGAAAGCTTAAAGAGTTCCTGAACTCAAGTTCTTTTTTTTTTTTAACTTGAACCCAAACTAAGTAAAATACCCCACATAAAGTAAAATGTGTCATTTATCTCCTGTGCTGATTGTATGCTCTTTTGGTTCCAAGTGTTTCTAAGCATAATTAAGGCGACAGCATGGCTGATAGATAGTCCAGGCGCCATCATCAGCCAGAGCTAGATCCTTGGAATGTCATGTAACTCTCTGGCCTGACTTGCTTTACCTATTAGGTAAAAGGATCACACAAGTGATGACTTCTGTCATGGAATATTCAAGTTGGAAGGGACATTAGAGGGAATGTACCTGGTCCAATCTCTTTAACGTGAAGATTTTTCATTTCTGTCTTCACAGGAGTTTAGCCTGTCATGATTACCTTAAAACTGAAACATCAAAATTAGGCTTTTCACCATTTCACAGATATGAATTACTTTACAATTCTTGGCTGACAGTTGATTCCTTTCTCAATCTTTCCTCATATAGTGTCTCACTTTTGTATGTAGACTAAATATCCATTGTATATAAATGTGCATGTGCTGTTTGAAGCCTGTTTTTTTGCTGGGTGAATGCTAATACTGGTGCACATATTGAATATCATCAGAATGAAGAATTTGATCTAATAAACTTTTTTGGTATTCTTAGCAACATTGTCTTAGTTAAGCCTGATTATGTAGAACATTATATATATATATTTTGCTTAGCCACCTGGATACCTCCACATCTTATTTTATAATCTTCATCTTCAATTTAGTTTAAACTGCCCATCCATTTATAAATTTTGTTGAAGATATGACTATGCATTTATATGATAACCTGAGGCATAGAATGATCCACCCTCCAGGTTTTCCCAGAACCAAGGGAGTTCCCAAGATGCAGGAATTTTTTTTTTTTTAAAGACAGAATCTTGCTTTGTCACCCAGGCTGGAGTGCAGTGACAGGTTCTCAGCCCATCGCAACTTCCACCTCCTGGGTTCAACCAATTCTTGTGCTAAGCCTCCTGAGTAGCTGGGACTACAGGCATGCACTACCATGCCTGGCTAATTTTTGTATTTTTAGTAGAGACAGGGATTCACCATGTTGGCGAAGCTGGTCTCAAACTCATGGCCTCAAATGATCTGCCCGCTTCAGCCTCCCAAAGTGCTGGGATTACAGACGTGAGCCACCACACGTGGCTTAGATGCAGGACTTTAAATGTTAACACTGGGAAATCCTCAGGCAAACCAGGTATGTTGGTCCTCCCACCTGACAGTGTCTCTTTATGGGACTTGATTAGCCATTCTCCCCAGCTTGAAAGATAACATGCTAGGTGGTTTTATGCTGTATAAACTCACCTTTTGAAAGCAAAGGAAATGTCTTCAAGGTACCATGTATGTTTTCTGTTTATGTGACTAAAATATAGAACCAATTATTTCTTGATGTTTCTTATCAATGTAACTGTAAATTAGAAAAATTGAGGAATAAGGGCAGGCACAGTGGCTCATGCCTGTAATCCCAGCACTTTGGGAGGCTGAGGCAGGCGAATTGCCTGAGGTTGAGAGTTTGAGACCAGCCTTGCCAGCATGGTGAAACCATGTCTCTACCAAAAATGTAAAAATTAGCTGGGTGCGGTGGCAGGTGCCTGTAATCCCAGCTACTAGGGAAGCTGAGGCAGGAGAATCTCTTGAACCCGGGAGGTGGAGGTTACAGTGAGCAGAGATCGCACAATTGCGCTCCAGCCTGGGCAATAGAGTGAGACTCTGTCTCAAAAAAAAAAAAAAAAAAAAAAGGAGAAGAAGAAAAATTGAGCAATAAAAGTTAAAGCATTTGAAACCTTCTTCATGTCAAATTAAAGGGGCAATTATAGTTATAAGAAAACTAGTATTTATTGAGCATCTTCTAAGTACCTTTTACTTTGAAAAAGGAAAGAAAACTTTGTTGAAAGCCAAAAAAAAAAAAAAAAAAATCAGAAAAACGCAAGCCTTGTCAGTGAGACCGTAACTGTTTGCTAAATGCTACTAACTTTAGAACCTAGGTGTTTACTCAAGGTAAATTTATTGAATTTTCCTTGTGGATTCAACGTGATTAGTGGAAAGAGCATGAGCCTTAGCATCTGGTCAACTTGGGTTTGATCTCTAGAGCTAACTGTTACCAACTTTATTACTTTATGCAAGCTATTAGACTCCGTGAGCCTCTTTTACATCATCTATAGCCTGAGGATAATAATTATCTAAAGTGCTTGGTACATAGTAAGTGCTTAAAAAATGATAAATGGGCCAGGTGCAGTGGCTCATGTCTGTAATCCCAGTACTTTAGGACACCAAGGCGGGAGGATTGCTTGAGGCCAGGAGTTCAAGGCTGCAGTGTGTTGATCAAGGCATCCACATATGGATTAGGAAAGCTGCATTTTGGCCATTTGTTACCTTTAGTGTTTTTATAGCTCCCCTGAACCTAAACCTCCCAGTTACAGTAATTGTGTCAGGATTTCTTTGCTGTGGTTTGAAAGATTGCTCAAATATGTTTTTCCCATACATGAAAGAAGTCCAAAGTTGGACAGTTCAGGCTTCATATGATGGGCCCTGGCTGTCCTCAATGCCATTCCTAGGATGTGGCCTGCACCCTCCTGGCTCAAGATGGCTCCAGGTAGCCAGATGCAGGACAAATCGAGAAGAATTTAAGGAGACTCCTGGAAGCACCATAAAAGTCTTGTATCACATTGGTTAAAGGGCCACCAACATGACTATCCCTAGCTAGAAGGCTGGGAATTGCTGTCATTTAGCTGGTTCATAGTTACCCTAAGTAAAACGGGTTCTGTTACTGAGAAGAAAAGGAAGAGAAGATTTTTTTTGTTTTTCTTTTTTTTTTTAATTGCATTTTAGGTTTTGGGGTACATGTGAAGAACACACAAGATTGTTGCATAGGTGCATACGTGGCAGTGTGATTTGCTGCCTTCCTCCCCTTCACCTATATCTGGCATTTCTCCCCATGCTGTCTCTCCCCAACTCCCCATCCCCCGCTGTCCCTCCCCTATTTCCCCCCAACAGACCCCAGTGTGTAGTGCTCCCCTCCCTGTGTCCATGTGTTCTCATTGTTCAACACCTGCCTATGAGTGAGAACATGTGGTGTTTGATTTTGTGTTCTTGTGTCAGTTTGCTGAGAATGATGGTTTCCAGGTTCATCCACGTCCCTACAAAGGACGGGAACTCATCATTTTTGATGGCTGCATAGTATTCCATGGTGTATATGTGCCACATATTCCCTGTCCAGTCTATCATCGATGGGCATTTGGGTTGGTTCCAGGTCTTTGCTATTGTAAACTGTGCTGCAATGAACATTCGTGTGCATGTGTCCTTATAGTAGAATGATTTATAATCCTTTGGATATATACCCAGTAATGGGATTGCTGGGTCAAATGGAATTTCTATGTCTAGGTCCTTGAGGAATCGCCACACTGTCTTCCACAATGGTTGAACTAATTTACACTCCCACCAACAGTGTAAAAGTGTTCCTATTTCTCCACATCCTCTCCAGCATCTGTTTTTTTGTTTTTCTAATCACATGACAGATGAAAGAAGGCTAGATTTTATGGTAGGCATTTTTTCATCTTTACCACTGTGCTACCACTTTACCACTATAGAATTTAGCTACTCAATTATTCCCCAATACTTTTCCATTTTTATTTATTTATTTTATGTCTGTTTATTATTTATTTTTAGACAAGCTCTTGCTCTGTCACCTAGGCTGGAGTGCAGTGGCACTATCAGGGCTCACTACAGCCTTGACCTCTTAGGCTCAAGCAATCCTGTTGGGTGTGTGTGTGTGTATATGTGTGTGTATGTGTGTTTGTGTGTTTGTAGAGATAGAGTGGTCTTGAACTCTTGGGCTCAAGTGATTGGCCTGCCTTGGCCTCCCAACGTGTTGGGATTACAGATATGAGCCCCTGTACCTGGGCGGTTTTAATTTTTGTTAGCAGAGTGGTGGAGATCCCTGCTGTTAACTTTTGTCTCTCTATCTTCTGGTCACTTTTGCTTCATTATTTGACTCCTAGCAGGAGATCTTTTAAAAATAACTATATCCCAATGAAGAGTGATTAGGAATGTAAGCTCTGTGTTTTTCATTTATTCATTCCACAAATATTGTGCACTCATTGTGTACAGGGTGCTTTTTGTTATTATAGACAATGTGAATCATTACTGATTATATTTCCTTTGTGTTGACTTGGCTTCCTGGGGGCACAGAGTCAAATTTGTGACTCAGTTGGATTGAGTACAAACCTTGCCCTATCAAACTTTCTCTTTCTCTGTTGCCCAAGCTGCAGTGCAGTGGCACAATCTTGGCTCACTGCAACCTTCACTTCCCTGGTTCAGTTGATTCTCCTGCCTCAACCTCCTGAGTTGCTGGGATTACAGACATGCCCTACCACGCCCAGCTAATTTTTGTATTTGTAGTAGAGACGGGGTTTCACCATGTTGGCCAGGCTGGTTTCATACTCCTGACCCTAGATGATCCACCCGCCTTGGCCTCCCAAAGTGCTGGAATTATAGGTGTGAGCCACCATAACTGGCCAAACCTTTTTTTCTGAGAAAGAATCTAGCTCTGTTGCCCATGATGGAGTGCAATGGCATGATCTTGAGTCACTGCAACCTCCACCTCCAGGGTTTAAGCGATTCTTCCACTTCAGCCTCCTGAGTAGCTGGGATTACAGGTGCCTGCCAGCATGCCTGGCTAATTTTTGTATTTTTAGTAAAGATGGGTTTCCGCCATGTTGGCCAGGCTGGTCTTGAACTCCTGACCTCAAATGATCCACCTGCTTCAGCCTCCCGAAGTGCTGGGAGTACAGGCGTAAGCCATCATGCCTATCAGCCCCTATTAAACTTTCTACCTAGCAAAATAGTTATTCCTTTCATCCCTAGTACTGTATAGCAGTTTCAGGATGATGCTGCCTCTCTAACTTGGAGTGCTACACAGGAAGTAAGAGTGGGCTTCATGGTAGGCAGCTGCCAGGCTAGCATAAATTCTGGCATACCAGAAAATCCCTTTGATCCTTCCTAAATGCTTGTTTTACTTTGTGCCAAATGACTAATGATTTAAAGCAGTGGTTCTGAACCCTGCCTTTATATCAGAATCACCCACAAGACTTTTAAAAATTACCTAGAAACTTCCCTACCTGACTTTTTGATTCAGTAGCCTCAGGTATAGTTTAAAAAGCTCCACAGGTAATTCTGATGTACATTTGAGGTTTAAGGCCTTGTGCCCCTGTGAAGTGGAAATGATCTAGGGAGGATTTGCACTTTGTTCCTCATCAGTGACATACTGGAGATCAGATCCTTTCTTGAAGACCTGTTTTGGCCATGGAAAAAGCAGATGGGAGGAACGCTAAGAGTAAGAGAAGCAAGAATACTGAAATGCTTTAGGGGAAACTTGGTTGCCTGTTTTGCCAGCTCCCATTGTGGGAAATTTTTCCTTTGAGCAAAAGAATCTGTTTAACTGGGGCTGCAAGCCCTGGGAAAAGTGCTGAGTCTGGATGTGGCCACCATTAGTATCATGAGTTTGCAGCTTCTGTTCCTGGGGCCAGTGAAGGGAGACAAAGGGAGGCTGGTAGATTATTGTTTTCAGAACCAGGATTCTATCAGTGAGTCTTCTGAGCTGATGAGAACCTTCTGATGATTCCAGGAGGATTGGTGAGTTCACAAGGAACTATGAGGTCAGGTAGAAATCCTGTTTTGTATTAGGAGTTCTGTGAATTCCAAGACCAGGCCTTCTCTTACTCAAATATAAGAACAAAAACACATTCCAGAGTTTATTCTGTTTCAGTTTATTCATGCCATTTCCCTCAGCTCCTCTATCTCATTAGTGTAGAAATGCAAAAATGGTATGCATGTATATCCTACTCTTATTAAAACAGTGTTCATAGCATAATAAAACAGTGGCTTTCAGTTATTGAGGGCTTACTATGTACTGTGTGCCAGAGACTGGGTTAAGAATTATGAAACTGAAGCTTAGGATGATAAGGGGCAAAGTTGGGAAGCATGTATTTTAAGATGTTTTTAATTTCTTTTGCCCCATTTTCTGGTAATGTGGTTTTTCCTGATAACCCATTCAGGTATATTTTAATTACATTCATTTTTAATATGCTTTTATAATTTGCTCCACAATTCCTGCTATTCTTAAACACAGGCTACTGAATTGAACTCTTTTTGAACCTCAAGATTGTATTAGTTAACCTTTTGGGATGTCTCCAGCCTCACTCTGACCCTGTTATTTATAGTGTACTGAAGACTGAGGAGATGGCTGGACAGGGTCTGATATACTTGTGTCCTGGGCCTTGTTACTTTGTAAAAGTCTGACTGGTTTATTTTTTGTCATTTACATTTTTCTCAAAGAGGATGGACCACACATAACATTGCAGGCAGAATAACATATCTGCCCCTTTGCAAAATTCATCTGTAAGTGAATCACAGGTTCAAGTGACCTCTCTAGTGACTTTGTTTCTTTACATCACCCTCTCTGTTGACATCAGGGCCTTTTAACTTGTTGGCTGAATTCAGCAAGTTATGAGCCTTTTCAACTTCTCTGACCTGTTGGATCACAGGACTGTTGCTATCAGTGTGAACCGCTCAGAACCTAAGGAAAAGTATTCCTCACCATCTTGAGAATTTGGCCAGTGTGTTTTGGAAATGCCTTATTCTAAAGCCTATACCATTTTCATTAATCAGAGCTGACACTTCTGTAAACGTGATATGAAGCCCAAATCTATTATGGTTTCTTATGATTTTTTTCCCCTAATGGATTTGGAATCCCTGGAGGTCAGGGATTCATATTTTTCACAGCAAACTGGAGAGCTAGGACGTAGATAAAGTAGACATTCAAACAATGTTTGTTAAATACTACTTTTAAAATGCTTTAAGTAGAAGGCCTTAAAATAATATCTGGAATCTTTTTAAGTTTGAAAATTTAATGGCTTTTTGTATCAGATTTATATGTCCGTGCTCTGAATAGCCTCCTAGTCTACCTGATAAATCTGTGAAATTGCACTTTCTTCTAGTAGATAACTTTGCTGTTCTCAGGTGAAATACTTTGCTTATCCCTTGCCAGTCCAGCCTGGGGAAGTTGGCCAGACCTGAGCTGGGAATTTTATTTGAGAGAGTAGAAATAGGAGGGGTTGGCCAAGGCTCAGTTAGAGAGGACAGCTCTTCAGTGGCCTGAGCTGGCTCTTTTGTACAACTGGAGATTGTTAGAATTTTAGAGGTGGAAAGACTTTAGAGGTACAACCCAGTCCTCTTATTTACAGATGAATGAAAGCAAGTCTCAGTGATGTTAAGTGACTTTTTAAAGGTTACATAATTCACTAGGGTCAAAGTTGGAACCAGACTGAAGTCAGAAAGAAGTGAACATTGTGCTTTTCCCCCTCTTTCTCTGTCCTATCAGGGAGCTACAAAGACACGTTTCTCCATTGCTTTCTTTTACAGGTTATGCCTTACATTGGAAGTTTTTCTTTTCATATACTTAATTATGAGATGGAGACAGTCAATAGAAAATAGTCCCATTTTGGAAGCATTTTTTTGTTCAAATCTTGGGTCAGGGTTAGTAAATGAACATTTAAGATTATCTATCAGCCTGGCCAACATGGTAAAACCCCATCTCTACTAAAAATACAAAAATTAACCAAGTGTGGTGGCACATGCCTGTAATCCCAGCTACTACTCAGGAGACTGAGGCATGAGAATTGGTTGAACTGGGAGATGGGGGTTGCAGTGGGCCAAGATCACGCCACGGCACTCCAGCCTTGGTGATAGAACGAGACTGTCTCAAAAAACAAAAAAGATCATCTGACATATTTAGGATGCATTTTCAAGTTCCACAGGCATCAACTTACTGTTCCTCCTATGTCGTCTTCCCCCAGCCTTTTCTTTTCTTTTTTTCTTTTTTTGACACAGGTCTTGCTCTGTCACCCAGGCCAGAGTGCAGCAGCTCAATTACAATTCACTGCAGCCTCAACCTCTTGGGCTCAAGTAGTCCTCCCACCTCAGCCTCCTGAGTAGCTGGGACTATAGGTGTATGCCACCACACCTGGCCTGGCCTTTTCAGTTAAATCCTTCTGCATATCATTTAGGTATAATCGATTATACCGGAGGTGAATCTGCACTTTGTGCTTGGTATTATTTTTTAAGGTATTAAAGAGGTGATAACTATGTTTTTTCAATAAATATTTTATGCATGTTTTCCAAATTTGCCATAACATGACATTTTAATTTGATCACTCTAAGGATTCCAGTCATACATAAAAGGTATTTATAAATGGACTTTGTTCTTAAGTCAGCTGTTTCTCTTGTTTTATTGTTTTTTATTCTAATGAAAGCTTTGCTTTCTTACTTACATATGGGGAAAACCTCTTATTATAGAGAAAGCTTCTAGAGTGTTTATTTTGGTGACTTAAAGTCTGTTAATAGAGTGTATCCCAAAGGTTCAAATTATGTTTTGCATTCTTTCCTCTCAAAAGTATTTATTTGGGGCTGGGCGTGGTGGCTCATGCCTGTAATCCCAGCACTTTGGGAGGCCGAGGTGGGCGGATCACAAAGTCAGGAGTTTGAGACCAGCCTGACTAACATGGTGAAACCCCATCTCTGCTAAAAATACAAAAATTACCCAGGCATAATGGCGGGCACCTGTAATCCCAGCTACTCGGGAGACTGAGGCAGGAGAATTTCGTGAACCTGGGAGGCAGAGGTTGCAGTGAGCCGAGATTGTGCCATTGCACTCCAGCCTGGGCAATAAGAACAAAACTCTGTCTCAAAAGAAACCCCAAAAAACAAAAACCTATTTATTTGGACTCTTAAATGCTTTTGGTTGGTTGGCATTTCTTTGTGAATTATTTAGCAAAATAATTTTTTGTCTATAATCAGATGAATGCTTTGCGACAAATTTGAAAGTTTTGTTAAATAAAAGAAAATAAATGGTTTGTTTTTAAAGGATAACAAAATTTATGTACTTTTATAGTCTTGTTATGTAAAATTAAGGAAAGAAAAATGAAAAAATTTCAGCAACCTAGGTTTTTAAAGCTATATGAAATTCTAGAATGTTATCTTTCACCTGAAAAACAACTTAATTGGCTCAAAAGGTCCTATTTATCATATATTTACTCTTCAATTTGCATTTTTTTTTTTTTGTGAGACAGAGTTTTGCTTTGTTGCCCAGGCTGGAGTGCAGTGCTGCAATCTTGGCTCACCATAACCTCTGCCTCCTGGGTTCAAGTGATTCTCCTGTCTTAGCCTCCCGAGTAGCTGGGACTACAGGTTCAGGCTGTCATGCCCAGATAATTTCTTTTTGTATTTTTTTTTTTTTAAGAGATGGAATTTCGCCATGTTAGCCAGGCTGGTCTTGAACTCCTGAGCTCAGGCAGTCTGCCTGCCTTGGCCCCCCAAAGTGCTAGGATTACAGGTGTGAGCCACCACTCACCACCACTCCCAGCCTCAACAATTTGCTTTTTGCTTTTTTTGAAGTGGGATCTTGCTCTGTCACCCAGGCTGGAGTGCAGTGGTGTGATCTTGGCCCACTGCAACCGCCAGCTCCTGGTTTCAAGAGATTCTCCTGTCTCAGTTTGCTGAGTAGCTGGGGTTACAGGTACATGCCTCCACACACGGCTAATTTTTTTTGTGTGTGTGTATTTTTAGTAGAGACGGGGTTTCGCCATGTTGGCCAGGCTGGTCTCGAATTCCCGACCTCAAGTGATCTGCCCACCTCAAGTGATCTGCCCACCTCAACCTCCCAAAGTGTTGGGATAACAGGCGTGAGCCACCACAACTGGCCAACAATTTCCATATGTATAGCACTTTGAAGTACTAACCCATGGTCTCCTTGAATGACTAACAATCATTCAAGGAGATGTTTAGGAGTTACCGTCTATTGAACAGATGAGTAAACCCAAGTTTGGAGAGGCTGAGTTACTCCCCGCAGTCTGACATCTCTAGTTAATAGTAGAACTGGAATTCAGTTTTTCTGACTCCTAACTAGTGTTCTTTCCCCTCTTGTGAAGATAAATTGTTTGGTGAGATATATAGATTTATATGTACATATAACTAAATTTATGTTATGCATGTACATTAATTCCATTTTTGATGCAATAATTGTTATTAAATGTCATAACTTATTTAGTATACTCTCAGGTACTGTATTTTAAGCTTCTGTTTGCTTTGTTTTCCTTCAGCTTCTTAGCAAAACTGGTTGTTAAGTCAATAAAGTGTGGTAAGAATGAAGTTGAGTGGTAACAGTGCAGTACTTTTTTGGTTGATGGATGTTGTGTACATACCTCCCACAGAACATTCTCCTTCTTATTATCCAGTATACTTCCTGTGCTTGGATGTATCTGGCCTCCCACTGGTCTCCTAAATGCCTCTGGGAGTAAAACCAGTCTTGTCTGGAATCTTATTGAATGTGAAGGATGGCAACAGTTTAATTGTACCCCACTGAAGCCCTTTGCAGACATTTCAGTGAATTGACATAGTTTCATTAGCTGTGTTATCTAGCATTGTATCAAAAAGGCCCTTTCTCTTCAATAAGGATAAGGAGAGCAAATACAGAATTGTAAGTTTAAGTTTATTTAGTCAGAGATATCTGAAAATACAGTTCTGAATACTTTCCAGATTTGACGTCTTTGTTGTTATGTAATGGACAGGAACTCAGTTAGTGTTTATTAAATGTCTACTCTGGGAATGATGGTTTGCTACTTCATAATTTATGAGTATGTTGAAATCCTAAACATATGTTGTACTACTGTGATTTTTTTTCTTTAATTTTTTACATGATAAAACAGTGCATTCAATTCTAGGCAGTTGGCAAATCTTAAATGTCAAAAAGAGAAAACATCAAACATTTGCTTTTGAAATAGATAATTCTTATTTTTTGAAAGGATTTTACCCATGTGTGCAGTTATTGAGAGAAAATATTTGTACTTAGCTGACTTGTCTTCACCAAATGTCATAGCTCAGACATCCCTTTGGTTGGAGACATAGGGGTAAGTCCTGCTATTAAATAGGCAGTTAATCTTAAAAAATGTAGAGAATGTCCTTCGTAATTACTAGATGGAATTTACGTTGTCCTTTTTGTAATGAATTGTTCTTTAAAAAAGAACATTTGTTTTATTTTGTATTTTAATTAATTTATTTATTTTTGAGACAGAGTCTTACTCTTGCTTAGGCTAGAATCTCAGCTCACTGCAACCTCCACCTCTTGGGTTCAAGCAATTCTCCTGCCTCAGCCTCCCAAGTAGCTGGGACTACAGGCACACACCACTACTCCCGGCAAATTTTTGTATTTTTAGTAGAGATGGGGCTTTACCGTGTTGGTCAGGCTGGTCTCGAACTCCTGACCTCAGGTGATTTGCCCGCCTTGGCCTCCCAAAGTGCTGGGATTACAGGTGTGAGCCACCGTGCCCGGCTAGAGCATTTGCATTTTATATTTATCATTTGTCACAGGGCTTTGTTACATTTAAATTTGCTTCTGGATTCTAGTTTTCTAGAACAAATTTAGCTATTTGGTGTGCTTATAACTAGCTGCTGTTCACAGGGAAAGAGGATGAGCAAATTAATTATGCTTCTGATTATATTTAATTACCAAGAGCAATGTTTTTACTCTTTTCTCAACATATTTATTTTCAAACATAAAATGCTATATTTCATCCGTTTTGAGACAGACATTTTATTCACATTTTAACACAACTGATATCAAGATATGTCATGTATAATGTGTGACCTAATTGATGATATTTTTACTTTCTTAGTGGCACATGAAACAACAGGATGCCTTACAGTTCCTGGTATTTTTATTTATTACTTATTTGTTTAGATTGCTCTTTCAGAATTCATAGTATCTTTAGTTGACGCAAAATCAGTATTTGGAAAGATCTTTACCAAGTCGTAAAGCACTTTTTGAGACATGGTCGTTTACAATTTATGTGTACTCATGTACACATCTACTTTCAGTTGGTGTTGGCCTGAAATCAAGGGTGGATTCTTTTCTTTTTTTTTTTGAGACAGAGTCTCGTTCTGTCGCCAGGCTGGAGTGCAGTGGCGTGATCTCAGCTTGCTGGAACCTCTGACTCCCTGCTTCAAGCGATTCTCCTGCGTCAGCCTCTTGAGTAGCTGGGACTATAGGCCCAGCTAATTTTTATATTTTTAGTAGAGACGGGGTTTCACCTTGTTGGCCAGGATGGTCTCGATCTCTTGACCTTGTCCGCCTCGGCCTCCCAAAGGGATTTTCATTTACATTTTTAACTTTGGAAACAGGTACATAACAAGAAATAGTTGGAAATTTGCCACATTTAATTACAGAAACTCCAGCTAGATTTGTTAAGGGTTTTGTCAAGCTTGAAGAGCTCAAAGCTAGTTAATACAGAAGCATACAGACAACCCACTCTTCCTCATTCCTAGTTTTTCCGTCGTTTCATCTGTGATGTTTAAGGATGACTGTTGTGGGATTGTTGCTGTGTCCTCTACTGAGTGCCCAGAGGACACTGGGATGAGGAGTGTTCTCGTGTGACTCGCTCTCAGGCTGAGGCTCCTTTGTCACTGGAGCACCTGTTGGCAGAGCTTGTCATTTTGCACATTAACCAAAATGGGCTTCCAGTATTTTTCCTCCAGAAAAACCAGTTCAGATTGTCAAGGCTCAGGTTTTATGTGTTTCTGCTCCTTCTTGCCCTTTCATTTACAGTACATTGTGTGAAATGGTGCTTCAAAGTTTCATTATTTTGTATTGGTTTAACATCCATCATGGATGACAATACATAATCCTGTGACTATCCATTTCCCTACACCCCAAGATATTAAAACATCACGGGCAAAGACCCTGTGGTGGCAGTTGGTGGCCCTGAAGTGGGTACATGATACATCTGAGGAAATAGTTTCAGGCCATGTTTTTTGAGCAGAGGAGAGTGTGGGTAGGGTTAGACACACAGACCCTGTGAACCATCCTGGTGACCTTTGACCTCAAAAAACTCTTTGGAGGTTTTTTTCATTTTGTTTTGTTTGTATCAGATTTATTTTATTTTATTAATTTATTAAAAAAATTTTTTTTTTGAGACAGAGTTTTGCTCTTATTGCCCAGGCTGGAGTGCAATGAGGTGATCTCGGCTCGCCTCCTGGGTTCAAGCGCTCCTGCCTCAGCCTCCCAAGTAGCTGGGATTACAGGCATGCGCCACCATGCCTGACTAATTTTTGTATTTTTAGTAGAGATGGGATTTCACTGTATTGGCCAGGCCGGTCTAGAACTCCTGACCTCAGGTGATTCACCTGCCTCGGCCTCCCAAAGTGCTGGGATTGCGGGCGTGAGCCACCAAGCCCAGCAGATTTTTTTTTTTTAAACAGCATTCCTGAAAACTGGACTTTGTGTGTGTTAGGGGGTTTGTTAGGAGAGGATGGCTATTTGGTAATGAGACCTGTTTCTATGGATTGACTGGGGTGAAAGACTGAGTGGTTGGGAGGTGAGAAAATGGAGGTTGTATGAATAGACAACTTTGAAAAAGCTATTGTCTGGAGAGAAAAAGATCACTGAACCAATTTTCCTTTTCTCTTCTTTTCCCTTTTTCTTTTAAGAGTCTTGTTCTGTTGCCCAGGCTGGAGTGCAGTGGCATGATCATGGCTCACTGCAGCCTTAACTTCCTGGGCTCAAGTGATCCTCCCTGTCAGCCTCCTGAGTAGCTGGGACTACAGGCGTGCACTACCACAGCCGGCTAATTTTTAAAAAAATATTTTTGTAGAGACCGGATCTCACTATATTGCTCAGGCTGGTCTGGAACTCTTGCCTTGGCCTCAGCATCCCAAAGTGCTGGGATTATTGGCGTGAGCTACCATGCCCGGCCTGAACCATTTTTCACTTCTGTTTTACACTCAGGCCCCTGGAAACCTCTCTGTTCTCTCACTGTCACTTTTGTCACTCCCAAAGCAGCCTGGATCCCAGAGTCATCCATTTCCTTTGGGTGTCAATGTGGACTTTCTCTCGGGTTCTTGCTTTCCTATGACCTCAAACCCTTCTCAAACTCACTGGGTCAGAATCCATCTTGATTAGTGGTGCTGCCATTTCTGCCTCTTCCCACTTAATTGCCCGCCCTCCTCCTGACCAACCAGCCCTACAAATTCTAAAATTTGTGACTATCCAAATACCCTCTAGTCTTATTGATTCAGTTTCTTTATCATCTCTTGGATTTATTCTGCTTTCTCTCTTCTCATCGCACTTCCTCCTCATCTTTGGACTGGGCTATTAAAAAATGGAGATTATAATACCTACCTTGAGGATTTTCTAGGAATATGAATTTAAATGAAATATATGAAACGTATAGCGTGGTGGTTCAGTGTTACTGGGTGTTCTAGGCTTCTTCTGTTTTCTACTCAATCTATCTCTCAAGTTCCAGTTTTTAGCCACTTCCTTCCTTTTTTATCCTGCTACCAGAGTTGTCTTCCCTAAGTACACTGCTTTTTTTTTTTTTTTTTTTTTTTAAGATGGAGTCTTGCTCTATTGCCAGGCTGGAGTGCAGTGGCATGATCTTGGCTCACCGCAACCTCCACCTCCCAGGTTCAAGTGATTCTCCTGCCTTAGCCTCCTGAGTAGCTGGTACTACAGGTACCTGCCACCACACCCAGCTAATTTTTGTATTTTCAGTAGAGATGGGGTTTCACCATGTTGGCCAGGATGGTCTCGATTTCTTGACCTCGTGATCCGCCCATCTCGGCCTCCCCAAACTTCTGGGATTACAGGCATGAGCCACTGCACCCGGCACCTAAGCGCACTGATTTTTAAGCATATTCAGTGTTTCCCCATTGCCTGCAGTGTAGCCCAACCTCCTTACAGGGAGTCCAGGCTCACAATCTAGTCCCATGTTTGCCATCCAGTCTTTTAACCCTTTACAGTCTCGACTCTCACAAACCTCCCTTGGTTTTTTCTTTTTTCCCCCTTTTAGGCAGAGTTTCATTCTGTCACCCAGGCGGGAGTGCAGTGGTATGATCTTGGCTCACTGCAACTTCTGCCTCTACTGTTCAAGTGATTCTCCTGCCTCAGCCTCCCAAATAGCTGGGATTACAGGCACGTGGCACCATGCCTGGCTAATTTTTGTATTTTTAATAGAGACGGGGTTTCACCATCTTGGCCAGGCTGGTCTCAAACTCCTGACCTCAGGTGAGCCACCTGCCTTAGCCTCCCAAAGTACTGGGATTACAGGGGTGAGCCACTGCGTCTGGCCCTTTCTTGTTTTTTTGTGTCCTAGCTACATTAGACCACTAGATGTTGTTCACAACCCTATTTTGACGTTGTTTTTGTAGTCTTTGAATCAAAGTGCCCTTTTTTCCTTTCTCCTTTATCCCTTGATTGTTTAAAACTATGAGTCAAAAATTTATTAATGTTATTTGGTAGAATTATGATATGTGTGTATGTATGTATACATATATGTATATGACAAATACAAGTATCTCATAAGCTGTTTTATCATGACAAGGGGTAGCATGAGGTCAGCTCTGCCATCTGTTGGACATATTATCTTGTTAAGAAGTAACTTAAGCTCTCTAAAATTTTTTTTTTTTGAGACGGGGTCTTGCTCTGTTGCCTAGGCTGGAGTGGCGTGATATCGGCTCACTGCAGCCTCCGTCTCCCAGATTCAAGCAGTTCTCCCACCTCAGCCTCCCAAGTAGCTGGGATTACAGGCGTACCACCACACCTGGCTAATTTTTGTATTTTTAGTGGAGACAGGATTTCACCATGTTGGCCAGGCTGGTCCCGAACTCCTGACCTCAGGTGATCCACCCTTCTCAGCCTCCCAAAGTGCTGGGATTACAGGCATGAGCCACCGTGCCTGGCCTAAACTCTCTAAACTTGTATATTTTCATCTGTTAAATGAAGTGGGGTTTAGATGGATGGTCATTGTTTCTGTTCTTTTTAAAGGTCTTGACCTGAACTTAATTATAACCCAGAAAAAGTGATTCTATGAGAGCTTACTCACTGAGACCACATTAAATTCTAGAAGAACTTAAAGAATTCAGATGTGGCACGGCATGATGGCCTGTGCCTGTAATCCTAGCACTTTGTAAGGCCGAGGAGGCAGGCAGATTGCTTGAGCCCAGGAGTTCAAGGTCAGCCTGGGCAACACGGTGAAACCCCATCTTTACTAAAAATACAAAAGTTAGCCAGGCATGGTGGCACACACCTGTAGTCCCAGCTACTTGGGAGGCTAAGGTGGGAGGATGGCCTGAGCCTGGGGAGGTTAAGGCTGCAATGAGTCATGATTGAGTCACTGTATTCCAGCCTGGGTGACAGAATGAGATCCTGTCTCAAAAATAAAGAACATAAGCAGAATTTAGATGTACTGCTAGTTAACAAGATTAGGGAAAAGAAGAGTGAACATTTGTGAGTGCCAGGTACTTTATGTACCTTGTGCCATTTGGTCCTTTGAAAGAAACCTCCACAGGTAGGTAGACAGTTTACAGGAAGAAAATGGACGATTAGAAAGGGTAAGTTATTTGCCCAAGGTATAAATCTCATTAGACTCTCTCTTAACTCTTGAAGTGGGGTTTAGATGGATGGTCATTGCCTCTTGGGCCCTCCCACACACAGTGGTGGCTGAGCAACCACGTGTGCTTTAGCTTTTGTCAGCTGGAGTTTCTTTTCTTCACAGTGTTTCTTTTCTAGATTAGACAGTTTGGAAAAAAAAGTTTGGTTCAGTGTACGTGTTCATCCTAGGGTTTGTGTTTTTTCCCTTTCTCTCTGGGGCAGTATTTCTATTTAAACACCATTGTAGCTATAAAACAAAGAATATTTGGCTTTCTGTTACTCCTTATTCCCACTTACAAAGTGTGCTATTTGTGTGTACAGTGTATTCAAACTAATGAAACGGAAAGCAAATGTTTGTTTAATGAAACAGAAAGCAAATGTTTGTTTAACAGAATAAGAAAGAAGTAAAATTTGTTGCAGATACGTTGTTTATCACTTTTGTGTATCTGGAGTCCTGTATAGTTCAAAATCAGGGATGTTATTGCCTTCAGTTAAGCAGTGGAAGTAGTAGCAATAGTGAAGTCAGCAGCAAGAGGTAACATTGATTGAGCTGTGATGAAACGTTTATTTGTGTGTTACTATGTTTCCAAGTGCTTTACTTGTATTACAGGTCTTCTCAATAACCCTAGGAGGCAAGTAACATTCTGTCCATCTTATAGATGAGGAAATCATGATAAACAGAGTGTGGGAAACTTGCTCAAGGCCATATAGCTAGGATACACACTCACTGACTTTGCAGTTCTGAATTAATTTGAATGTATTTTATTGATCAGTTCAATACATTATTGAAATGTCTCTCAGTTAATGTGTTATCTCCTTTCTAGGGATTTGGACTCATAGTTTCTAGGGGCATTGATTACAGAATATCTTCAGTGTAAATGTAACCAGGCCTACTCGTGTATATATGGGACTTGCTTGAATTACTAAATTCCCTCAAGGAACTGAAGCAGTCCTTATTATGTGTTGTTAACAATAATATTTTTTAAATTCATGCATGAAAATATTATAGATTCATGAAGGTGCTTTAATTTATTCTACAGAATGTCATTGAAATGGAAAATTTAATATGCTTACATGCTGGCTGGGGAAATATGTTTTGGATTACAGGAGATAAAGGATTTTTTAAAGGCTTGGCAGTTATGCTAATAGGTAAAGCAAACATCTTATTTAGCAAGAAGTAATATTGTATTCTAAAATTATGCTTTGCAGGAAGAAAGTTTCAGCTATTAGAGACATCATATTTTTATAAGTTTGGAGAAATTTTTATTGGCTAACAAATAGTACCTTGTGCTATGTTTGAATGCCTTTATGTTCAACTCAGTATTTTTCCTCCTTGTTTTTTTTAGTTCTTCACCAAAGGACATGGATGAAAATGAAAGCAACCAGTCCCTGATGACAAGCAGCCAATATCCTAAAGAAGCAGTAAGAAAACGTGAAAATTCAGCACGGAATTCTGGAGGAAGTGATTCTTCTAGGTTTTCTAGGAAAAGCTTCAAACTAGATTATAGACTAGAAGAAGATGTAACTAAATCTAAGAAAGGAAAAGATGGGAGATTTGTGAATCCATGGCCAACATGGAGAAACCCCTCTATTCCCAATGTTCTCAAATGGCTGATAATGGAGAAAAATCACAGCAGTGTTCCAAGTTCTAAAGAGGTAGCGCTTGGCTTTTTTGCGTGCTTTATATTCACTCTTAATATATAACACTCAAGTTAGTTATTTGAGCCCTTGTATATCATACGGCATAGAATTCTGTCTGGGGAGATGAAGTGGATAGGTGTAATCTAGGTCCTAAAGTTCATCATTCAGCAGCAGAGTGCATATAGGAATAACCAACCCTAATCTGGTGGTAACTAGAGGTAGGAACAGAGTGCTTTAGAGGTACCAGAAAGAAAGTGATGCTGACAGGCAGAGCTAGAGATGGCTTGACACGGGAGGTGGATATTTGAGCTGGGCCTAGATTGCTAAGAAGTATTTTGACAGTGATTTTCCAGGTGGATGATGGCATGAACAAGGTCAGGAAGGTGAGAAAGTGCATGACATGCTCTGGAAGGTAGTAGCCTGGTACGTGTGTGGAATATGGATTATGAGGGTGAAGGCGTGACCTAAAGTGCTTGGCTTTTAATCTTTGGATAAGGCTGCCAAAGCTATAAAAGGGAGCTTCAGATGACCTTTCCAGACCTTGAAATTTGAGTATAGGTTCCTAGCCTTTAAATATACTAGTTTTACTTAGAATGATTCTACTTGGCCTTTTCCTAGTCTGCTAGAATAGATAGATCACGGTTTTCAGTTAAGTTGATTTCATGGTTTCCTCTGAGTATATCAATATTTTTCATTGGTGATCCAAGTAAGTACTATAGCTAAGTCTCCTTTCCTTATATATATACCTCTCCCTTGGCCATGTTAACAACACCTCTTTTCATCTGCTTGACTTTCTTTGTATTTATGGATTATTTCCCTGCCTTCCATGGCTTCTCAATGCCAATTTCCTGAGGGAAAGACCCTGAGGTGGTTGTTTAGCACAAGGCTGTAGTCTGAGCTGATGCCTTCCAGGGCTTCTGCCAGCTTCTGTTCTGGGGCACCTTTCACCAGCCTCCTGGGCTCCTTTGTGTCTTCTATGGTGGCCCTTATTTTCTGCATCCCACTTGTTCCTCTGTCTGTGTCATTTTCTCATTTTGGGGGAGCACATTTTCAGTGAACTTCCTGAGAAAGGGTACATGGAGAGTCAGTTGTCTGAAACCTTGCTTGTCTGAAATGTCTTTATTCTCACTCGTGATTGATAGTTTGGGTGTAGAATTTTTGTTTGCAGTTTTCTCTCAGAATTTGAGAGTATTGCCTCCATAACTTTATTTCTGGTACGGCTGTGGAGAAGTTCAGTGTCATTCTTACTCCTGATCCTTTGAACAGGCCCTTTGTTTTCTCCCTAGAGACTTTGAGAATCATCTTTGGCAATAGTGTTCTGAAAATTGCCATGATATGTAGTTCTTTTATTCACTGTGTTCTGTGTGTGGTGGGCATTTCCTTCAGTTCTAGGAAATGTCGTCTCTATCTTTTAAAATGCCTTTCCCTACATCTTTTTATTCTAAAATGACTATTAGTTACAGTAGTTCTATTTTGGACCTCCTAGATCAATTCTCTATAATTAAAATAAATTTCTCCTGTTTTTTTTTTTTTTTTTTCTTCTTATAAACAAAGATTTTACTGTGTTGGTCCACAATTGTATTTCATGGAGCAGGGCCCCTGGGGTGGGGGTCCCTGTGCAGTAGTTGGTGGGACAGATGGAGCAGTATAACTGGTCAGGCCCAGAAGGGGAGGAGGAGAGCTGGGAGCTCCTTAAAACCTACTGAGGGGCCGGGCATGGTGGCTCACGGCGGTATTCCCAGCACCTGGGGAGGCCGACACGGGCGGATCACTTGAGTCCAGGAGTTTGAGACCAGCCTGACACCATGGTGAAACCTTGTTTCTACTAAAAATACAAAAATTAGCCAGGCATGGTGGAGCACCTGCAGTCTCAGCTACTTGGGAGACTGAGGCAGGAGAAGCCCTTGAGTCCGGGAGGTGGAGGTGCAGTGAGCCAAGATCGCGCCATTGCACTCCAGCCTGGACAACAACAACAACTAAAAAAACCTACTGAGGCCACAGTGTGGGGGATTAGCATGAAGAGGAGGTCAGGCTTAGCCCCAACAACTCAGAATTCCACTTCCTTGTACAGGCCTCACTTTTCCCACTGGGCCCCAGGGCAGGTCTGAGGGTCTGAGGTCTGTTGGTCTGAGGGTCCTAGGGAAATCCAGCCACTTTGGAGTCTAAGATATTTAGCATCATGGCCAAGCCCCATTTTCCATATCTCTTTTCACAGCACCCTCTCCACTGTCCCCACCCCATTCCTCGGGGGAAAAAAATGTATTTTTCTTTTATTATACTTCGTGAAACTTTTTCGGGTACATAAACCACAAACTGATCGGCTGACAAAAGGAGGAAGAGGTGAGGCAACCAGAAACCTTCAGGGACCAGTTCCCTCCAAGCCCAGGTCTCTTCTTCCCAGTACAGCTTGGCCTACATGCCAGCAGGGACCCTCACCCTACACACATTGGGATATGGCCTTGACCCCTTCTCCACAGCCCAGTGGCTCAGTCCTGTGAAGGACCAAGGCAAAGGGGAAAAAGACTCTGCTGCCTGATCCCATGCTGCCACTCACAGACCCTCTGTTGATTGGCAGCACTTAACAGGTTAAGAAAAGAGAAAGATGAAAACACAGAAAAACCCAAACACCCAGATGGGGAAATGATGTGGGGAGAGAGTGTCCTGGGAGCCTCAGTAGCTGGCCTCCTCCTGGTAGCAAGGGGGAGATTCAGGTACCTCCCCCAGTCCTGGGCAGTCGCTGGTGCCCAAGTGAGCCCTGTCGGCCACGGTGCCTTGCTGGCAGTACTTAGTGTTGTATATCTGCTGGCCCAGGCCAAAGACCTAGCCACTCTGGTGCCCTGTGTGTAGCTCATCTGCAGGAACATGGAGTAGTTGTCATACTTGTCAGTTCCTAGCTTGGTGTCATAGATGTGCTGCTGCATCCCAGGAGCTGTCATGCCCACCTGGCTGGCACACTTGTTTGTACCCATCTGGAGGCTGATAGTTGAGTGGTCCATGGGGGCAGGATGTGGTTCCTGGGGTTATAGAGATGCCTCCTCGTGCTATATGTGGTCATGTCTAACTGGCTGGCAGTCACATTTGTTGGTGCCCATCTACAGCCCAATGGCGCACTGGCTGGCTTTCATGGTGGTGTCCTCGAAGTTCTGCTCCTGCTTCTCCGAGTACTTGATGCCGATGTCCACCCCTTCTGCAGCCCCTTAATCTTGACCTTCCCCACCAGGGTGAGAAGATACACCTGCACCTGCATCATGTTCCTACTCTCAAATAGGTCGTTGGCCTCTAACAGGTCCACGGGGTTCATGCCATAGCTGACCATGACCTTGATGAAGTTGGAGAGGTTTTCTAGCTGGTGTCACTTCTGCATGGAGCAGGTGGTCTTGAGGACTGAGCCTGGCTGTAGCTTGTTCATGAGTGTACACAAGATAATCCTGTCCTTCAGGCCCTTCTGGAAGTCGGGGCTGATGGAGAGACTGGTGAGTCTCTCAATCCAGCTGTGGAGCTCTGCCTCCTTCTGGGGGTCATACTTGGACAGGAGCCGGTTCTTGACCTCGGCTGACAGCCGTACAAGGGGCTCTTGTTGAACTGCGTGGAGCTCATGGCTGGTGAGCATGGTGGTGGGCACGGTGGTAGGACGGGACCAGATGGGACTGGACAAGATGGGACCGCGGGGCGGGTGCCGGGCTGGGATGCCTCTCCTGTGTTTTATCTTTTTTAAAAATATTACATGGCCAGGTGCAGTGGCTCATGCTTGTATTACCCATACTTTAGGAGGCTGAGGTGGGAGGATTGCTTGAGTTGAGGAGTTCGAGACTGGCCTGGGCAACATAGCAAAATGCCCTCTATATAGAAAAAAAATGCAAAAAATTAGCCAGGTGCAGTAGAGTGTGCCTGTAATCCCAGCTACTTGGGAAGCTGAGGCAGGAGGATCACCTGAGCCTGGGAGGCAGAGGTTGCATTGAGCTGAGATCGTGCCACCACACTCCAGCCTGGGTGACAGAGCAAAACCCTGTCTCGAAAAAAAAAAAAAATTATATTCCGAGGAGTTGGCTCCTGAGAGGAATGATGCTAGGTGCGATGGAGTGTGGTTTTTCATGGCACCTTATAGACAGTTGTGTCCCAAAAGAGGGATGCTAATAACTGCTGAGATCCTAAAGAGCAAGCCTAACTCTAGCCATTGGCATACAGGCATTAAGCAGAAACCTGGAAGTTGAAATGATAGAATCTTACTTGTCTAGACCAGCTCTATGGTTTTACTACTGGTAACGTTTTTATTTGTGGATGGCTTGAGTGCAGATTTTTGGAGACCTTCTAAAGGATGGAGAATTGGCTTGACAATAGTGCACATGCGGCAAGTTTTAAAGAAGCAAGGAACTCAAAAGTCATGCTTGCAGAAGTTCAGGCAGACCTGATTTCTTAAAGATGTCTAGGGTTTTTAATGACCACAAATAGCAAGCAAGCATGCAGCTTACCCCTTGATAGAGTCTCACTCTGTCACCCAAGCTGGAGTACAGTCGCCCTTTGAGGCTCACTATAGCCTCAAACTCCTGGGCTCAAGTGATCCTCAGACTCCCAGTGGTTTTTGTAGATAGCCTGATACAGTTTTATGGCAGAGAAGATTAATTAAACAATGTCTTCCAATTTTAATAAATTTCTGCAATCCAAAAAAAAAAATTTAATTCTGAAAAATTTCCTCAATAATTTCATTTTTTTAAACTTTATGTCTCATAGAGTTTTAGTGATGACCGAAAATGTCATGATACATGATTTTTTTATAAAACTGGAAAGTATGAATACTCTGATTTCAAACATGCCATGCATAAAATAGGACTACAAGTACAGATCATAGTGTTAACAGTGGTTATAATCTCTGCATGTTTGCATGTTGTTATAGTGTGGCCACTATTTATATTTTTCTGCATTTTCCAGACATTAAGAGCATTTTCTCTTATAATCAAGGAGTTTAAAAATATTAAGCCATTTTGATTGATCTCATACTCTTAATACATATGGCAAAAATGTCAAACATTAGCATCAATAATTAATTGAATTGGAGTTTTTTTGGTAACACATCTATATTTATTCAGTGTTCACATATATCTTATGTGAAAAAGAAAAATGTTATTTTTTAATTTAAAAAATCTGAGTTGCAAATTAGAGGTATAGGTAGTAAAGTTTTCTAAGGTGATTAAAATGTCTTCAGCTGGAGGAAAAGTATTATCTTGTCTTCTTTAAACGTGATATTTTAAAAACATGGTTTAAATGGATTTGAGTCACGTCTTTCTCTTTTACCTCATTAATATACACACACGTATGCTCTTAAAATAGTAAGTATATTAAGAAGATATGAGTTTCATGGTTTAATTTTAATGTAAGATAATATTTATGCCATGGAAGGAGCATAGCTTAGTGAAAGAGAGGTCTTTTGAGTCAGGAAGCCCTAGATTTCCCTCGTGATTGGGTACTTCCCTGTTGTATGACTTTGGCAAGTTTCTTAGTGACCTTAGTCTGCCTTGGTCTGGTCATCTGTAAAATGGCAGTAATATCTGCTTCACAAATTTAAATGACAGAATATACCTGAAGCACCTTCCAAAGAGTAGCGGTTGAATGAATGTTAGGATTTTTCCCTTTTCCTGAGAAAAGTAAAACATTAATTAGTGTACTAGTTAATTATGAGTCTTGGGATTTTCCCTTTTGCAGCTTTCAAAAAGGAAGACCAGCCAAGAAAGTCTTGATCTAGTCAAGAAAATGCAAGTGAGGCCGGGCATGGTGGCTCACGCCTGTAATCCCAGCACTTTGGGAGGCTGAGGCAGGCGGATCATGAGGTCAGGAGTTCGAGACCAGCCTGACCAACATGGTGAAACCCTGTCTTCACTAAAAATACAAAAGTTAGCTGAGCATGATGGTGCACGTCTGTAATCCCAGCACTCAGGAGGCTGAGGTAGTAGAATCGCTTGAACCCGGGAGGCGGAGGTTGCAGTGAGCCAAGATTGCACCATTGCACTCCAGGCTGGGCAACAGAGTGACTCTGTCTCAAAAAAAAAAAAAAGTTTTATTAACATAATATAGGCTTCACGTATTTAAAATGCATAATTTGATGAGTTTTGACGTATGTGTATACCCACGAGAAGATCACCACAATCCATATAATAAACATATCTATTATCCCCCAAAGTTTCCTTGTGTCCTTTTGAAATCCATCTCCACTTATTCTCCCAACCTGGACCCCAGGCTGTTACTTTTTAAGAAAACATGTTATTAAATGAGGTTTAATGGGAAGAAGTATGGTTTACTACAGTGGTTCTGGCTGGGTGACCTTGCCTGAGTGCTGTCACTTCTCTAATTCATTGTTTTCTTATCTGTAGAATGGAGCTGGTTTATAGGACCTACCTTCAGTGTTGTGGTTAGTAGCCAGTAGCAGTTAGTACATTGTCTAGCACATAATAAGTACTTCATAAATGGTAGCTATTGTTAATAGTTTTTTATTTTGTGTTATACTAAAGTACTTGATATATTAGGTAGTTTATCATCATCACTACGTGCTCAATATGATGCTAAGTATGAGTACATAGTAGGTACTCAGTTTATATTCATTTCCTCTCCCTTTCCTCATTAATTCTTGATAAGTATGCCACTTGGCATATGTCATTGTTCACTAATGTAACTACCAAATTTAAGAACTGATTGAAAGTTGACATTCATTTATTTACTCATCCAACAAATTTTGTTGAGCACATGCTGTGTTTCACTCATCAAACTGAGCACTGTGAATGATTCCACCTTTCATAAGACATGGGATAAATTCTGTATACATAGAATATCCAGAGGAGATATGTGAATAGGGAGATATGGAAGTTGAGAGGCAGGAGCGAGTGCTTCTAGCTGCGGAGACTCAAGAGATGGTCCGAAGGGATGAGCGGGGAAGGTAATTTAACCTGAGAAGTGGGGTGAGTGCCGTGTGGGGTTCTTGAGCTCAATCTGGAGTGGGAAGCAGTCTCCGTGTAGGTGGAGCAGAGCACATGTGGAAGAGGAGCATGAAACACAGCCAGAGAGGAGAATTGGAGCAGTCCCTGGGCCGCTAACTGCTGGGCAGAGGTGAGACAGACTTTGTCAGCCAGTGGAGAGCCAGTGAAGATTTTGCAGCAGAGGAGGCTTATGTTGTGCCTTAAGTTGGCTGTTTTCAAGGTGGCTCTTGTGCATGGATTGAGTTTACAGGTAGGTAGTTGAGCAATCTGGAGAGCTTTGAATGTCTGGATATTTCTTAGCATCTTAACTAGGTTAGTGGCTCCATGGAAATGCGTAAGATTGGTAGGATTGGTGCCTGATTGGTTGTCATGGTTGGAACTTGCTTGCTTCTTCTTTGGAATACTTGTAGAGTGCTTATTGTGTGCCAGCCACTCCTAATTCTATTCTCACAGAAATGAAGCATAGGTATAATTATTCCCATTTTCCAGGTGAGGAATCTAAAGATTAGAATGGCTAAGAGAAACCTTTTTGTACTCCTCCTGTGCTGCTCCTTCTCTTCCTGTCCAGGCCTTCTTCCCATTCAGACTTTCCCACTGACCTCTCAGTTTCCCTTCACCAGCATCTCCCCATCTGCCCTCTCTTTCTCTATCTACCACTGTCTCCTTTGCTCAGGTCCTCATCTCTTCACATCCTGGCCACTGTTGTGACACTCTCTGTGGCATTATTTGGACTCTAGAATTGTTTTATCTAAACATAAGGGCAAAAAGATGCTTCCTAGGCTGGGCGTGGTGGCTCACTCCTGTAATCATAGCACTTTGCGAAGCGGATCACTTCAGCGCAGGAGTTCGTCGCCAGACTGGGCAACATGGCGAAGCCCACTCTGTCTCTACAAAAAAAAAAGATGCTTCCTCATTTTCTTAGAGTGAACCCTGACACTCAAGGTTCTTACTGTATTCTCATCTTTATAGATTTAGTCTGTCCCCTGCCCTCAGACGCCACATTCCTGTTTGGCTCTGTACCTTTGCTTGGGTAGTTTCTTCACTTCAAATGCCCTTTTTCCTTTTCTCTGTATCATGAATTTCTCATCATTCTTTAGGAACTCACACAAGTCACTGTGTCTGTGATGCCTCTGGCAACTGGGCTCTTCATTCCCTCTTATCAGTCTATAGCATGACCTGTATTTTAACTACTTATCCAGTACCACACTGTTTCAAAGTTGATTTAGTGGCAACTTAAAAACATACATTAAGCAGTAAAAAAAGAAATGGATGAGCATCTAGGAGCAAGTGGACTATTAGACTAGAAAACTAAAATAAAGCCAAGAATGAAGTTCATACAGAAATGTGTTCCATGATGTGCTGCACATTGCTGCAGGTAGCCTCAGCTTTTCCTTAAACTTCCTAAGAGAGAAGTAGCATGAAATCTTAAGTTTTCCCAGTGACAGAAATGAGAAAGCCAGGTGCTCTAGAGGAGGAGAGTTTTTCCTGTTACAAGATGTGAGAGAAATGTTTCTAGGGTAAGTAGGAAGGTGGAGGTGGTACCAAGTCTGCAGCCTGAACACATGCATGGCAAGTTTCATGAGGTGGCTTCCTATGAGAGACCTCCCTGCAGTTATGCAGCATGGTACCAGAGCACAATTCATTCAAAGAGCTTTATAAAAGCCAGTACTGTGATGCTGCAACTGCACAACTTTTTGTTGGCCTAGCTTAATCCAGATATAAACTGTAGAATAACCAAGGAGTAATACTCTTCGCACTTTGTTATAGTTATTGTTTTATATCCATTTAACACCCCCCCTTACCTCAGTGATCCACTTCTCACAGGAAAGGATCATATTCACGTTGGTTTGATCAATGGTAGAAAATCAGAAAGGTAATGAATTAGGAAAAAAGTTTATGACTGTGATTTGTGTGGGAATCATCACAGTGGTCCATTTTAAATTATAAGTACTCAGAAAGTGAGATTCAGGCCAGGCACAGTGGCTCATGCCTATAATACCAGCACTTTGGGAGGCCAAGGCAGGAGGATCACTTGAGCCCAGGAGTTCAAGACCAGTCTGGGCAACATAATGAGACCTTATCTCTTCAAAAAATAAAACATTAGCTGGGTGTGGTGGTGCTGTGTGCCTGTGGTCCCAAGCTGAGAGGTTGAGCTGAGATGATCACTTGACCCTGGGAGGTTGTGGCTGCAGTGAGCTCTGATTATGCCACTGCACTCTAGCCTGGCTGACAGAGCGAGAGCCTGTCTCAAACAAAAACAAACAAAGAAAAGGGAAAAAATATCAAATTCATGATTCATGTCTGAGATCCAAGAGCTACAAATAAATGATCATAAGCTTTCTTTACTATTTCCAGAGACCAACCTGATTTTAAGGCAGTTTTTAGCAGCAAATACGTCAGCTGAATAGAATGGCAATAGAAAAATGACTTCATCTAGGCCAGTCTCCTTCTGGCCCTACCAAAGAGAGCCTTTAAAAAAATCATACATTTAGCAGCACTCAAAGTTTTAAATTTAATTTTCCCTTTTGGATTTGGGATAAAGAAGATTACTATATTATGATTATTAAGTCAGATTCAGAAAGAAGTGTGCATTTTCAAGAAAAAAGCAAAATGAGCAAGTTTATTGAATGACTTTAGTGCTCTGAAAATAGCTCTTCTTGCTATAATTTAGGTCAAAATGATGATGATATAATACCTTTTTTTCTAACTACTGCTTTGTCTGCTTTCTTTATACAAAAAGGAACTTGACAAAGAACTCCCAGTGCTTAAGCCGTATTTTATCACTAACCCTGAAGAAGCTGGAGTGAGAGAAGCTGGCTTAAGAGTCACATGGCTGGGACATGCCACAGTAATGGTGGAAATGGATGAGCTCATATTTCTCACGGATCCCATCTTTAGCTCTCGTGCTTCACCTTCACAGTACATGGGTCCAAAGCGATTTCGTCGTTCCCCATGCACAATAAGTGAACTCCCTCCAATAGATGCTGTCCTTATCAGTCACAACCACTATGACCATCTGGACTACAATTCTGTCATTGCTTTGAATGAGCGATTTGGTAACGAGTTGAGATGGTTTGTGCCTTTGGGTCTCCTTGACTGGATGCAAAAATGTGGCTGTGAGAATGTGATTGAGCTGGACTGGTGGGAGGAGAATTGTGTCCCCGGACATGATAAGGTCACCTTTGTCTTTACACCTTCCCAGCACTGGTGTAAAAGAACTCTAATGGATGATAACAAGGTGCTGTGGGGCAGCTGGTCTGTCTTGGGGCCTTGGAATCGATTTTTTTTTGCAGGAGATACTGGTTATTGTTCTGCTTTTGAAGAGATAGGAAAAAGATTTGGACCTTTTGACCTTGCAGCTATTCCCATTGGAGCTTATGAACCACGGTATGTAGACTTCCAAAGAAAACATTCCTGCTACATAAGTTACCTGAATTTAAAAGTAATTATGATTTTTGTGACACTGTAATTTATTATTTTAATGGTGGACTTTTTTTTCCTTTTGTTTGCTGAACTTCGTTATACATGTCAGATTCAGTTAGTTTTTTTTTTATTTTTAAATATTTTAAATATTTTTTAATTGACAAGTAAAAATTGTGTATATGTTATGCAACATGATGTTTTGATATATGTATGCGTTATGGAATGACTAAATCGAACTATTTAACATGCATTATCTCACATCCTTATTTTTTTGTGATGAGAATTAAAATATTTTAATTACAGTCATATCAGTTAAAAAATTACTCAAAATCAGAGATGTTACCATAAAAAAGGGATCAAGGTTTAAAGAATTACTATACCTAGCCAGAAATTCATGTGCCATTCAACTAAAGTTAAACTGGTCAGCCAATAATAAAACCTTCTCTTGTTCTTTCACATGGAGAATACTTTTTTTATATAACTGCTTCTTGCCCCATGACTTGAGTGCCCCAGTCCTCTGTCCTATGGCTCTCATAGCAAAGAGAAAAAGCAAGGAATTGGCCTGTAGCATCAGTGCCATGTGATGGTTTTATTTCAATCAGCACTGAAGTTAATCTTAATCTGGTCATGGCGTTGTTGTACTGCTCACCATTCATCCTCCAACCTTGACATACTCGTGACCTATTTCAGAGCAGTGAAAGGTCACACTGTCATTGGACGCCTAGGAGATTGATCCACTGTCTTTGTTTTCCTTAATACTCTCTGTTTAGGGAAAAGAGAAATGATTTCAAAGAATTAAGTTAGATTTCAGTCAACTCTGGTTTATATGTGCAATAAAGAAAAAACGATGGTAACAAAGCAGTGGATAATTTTTAAAATGTTTTATTCTATAGTGCATGGACAGATACATACAAATATATTTTGTTTAGGTAATTTTATAAGCAGAAGAACAAGTATTTCTCTAATACATGGATGAATTGAATGAATCTGATATTTTATTTTCATCAGATTTCTTTTTTCATCTGATTTCTTTCTTTTCTTTTTTTTTTTTTTTGAGTTGGAGTCTTGCTTTGTCACCTAGGCTGGAGTGCAGTGGCACCATCTTGGCTCACTGCAACCTCTGCCTCCCGAGTTTAAGCAATTCTCTTGCCTCAGCCTCCAGAGTAGCTGGGACTACAGGTGCCTGCCACCACACGCAGTTAATTTTTTGTATTTTTAGTAGAGATGGGGTTTCACCATGTTAGGCAGGATGGTCTCAATCTCCTGACCTTGTGATCCGTCCGCCTTGGCCTCTCAAAGTGTTGGGATTACAGGCATGAGTCACTGCGTCCGACCTCATCTGATTTTGTTATACTTATTTGTTAAATTTTTACATTTGCTTAAACTATTTTGTCCCTATTTTTATTTATTAATGCTTACTTATCCCTTTTTTTTTGCTAGTTTCCTTATTTGAGGGTGCTAGAACCCTTTTTGGTTCTTGATAATTATTAAAATGATTACAAATCAATATTGGTGCTTGAATTTTACTTTTCCAATTATAGTTATAATTCTAGAAAGAAACTCAAAACCTGTCAACCTTGTATTTTTAGAACTGTTTTATTTATTTATTTATTTTTATATCAACTCCTCAGAGTTATATTTTTAGAACTGTTACAAATCAATTTTATATTTGTAACATAAAATTGGTCTTTACTCAGTTGTGTGTGGTGGCTCACACCTGTAATCCCAGCACTTTGGGAGGCTGAGGCAGGTGGATCATGAGTTCAGGAGTTCAAGACCACCCTGGCCAACATAGTGAAACCCCGTCTCTACTAAAAATACAACAAATAGTCAGGCGTGGTGGTGCGCACTTGTAATCCCAGCTACTTGGGAGGCTCAGGCAGGAGAATTGCTTAAACTTGGGAGGCAGAGGTTCCAGTGAGCCGAAATTGTGCCAGTGCACTCCAGCCTGGACAACAGAGTGAGACTCCATCTCAAAAAAAAAAAAAAAAAAAAAAAAAAAAAAAAAGATTGATTTTTACTTGATATATGTTCTTTTTTTGTTTTGTTTTGTTTGAGATGGGAGTCTCACTCTGTTGCCCAGGCTGGAGTGCAGTGGCGTGATCTTGGCTCACCACAACCTCTACCTCCCAGGTTCAAGGGATTCTCCTCACTCAGTCTCCCAAGTAGCTGGGACTACAGGCTCCCACCACCACACCCAGCTAGTTTGTGTGTGTGTGTGTGTGTGTGTTTTTAGTAGAGATGAGGTTTCACCATGTTGGCCAGACTCATTTCAAACTCCTGACTTCAAATGGTCTGCCCGCCTCGGCGTCCCAAAGTGCTAGGATTATAGATGTGAGATAATCCTATAATCTCACATCCTATAATCTCACAGTGGCTGGCCTGATGTATCTTCTTAACATATTAAAACATCTTTTAATTGTTGTTATGAAAATAAGTTTTCATATGTAGTAATATATACATTTGTCACATATATTTGTGATAATAAAATGTGTACAACAAAATTTACCCACATAATCCCCCTTTCCTGCTTGTGTTGCAGCCATCTTGTATCTCAGATAGGAAAAAGACAAGGAGGCTATTATTTGCCCTAAGAGAGTTAAATTGTGGTAGCCTCTAATGTGTAATCTGTTTCTTTGGTTAGTATTAACAGCTTTAGAAATAAGATTATCCATTGAACAAAGCTTGAGGGTGCTCTATATATTTAAGATGTTTACACCAAAAACAACTTTCAATAATATGCTTGGAATATTTCATTCTTACTTTAGGGATCTGTCAGCAGATATTCTACCCAAGTCAGTTAAGATTTTAAGTTTTTATTTTGTTATATCAGAGTAAAATTTTTAAATCTAAGGTGGACAGGAGTGTATCTATCCCTTTGATTTGCACTAAGATTTAAAAAAAAATCAAGAAAGAAACACCAAAAACCGTTTTCATCTTTCCCTGAATTTCAAGAGTCAGGAGATAATGGCAGAACAGTGCTGCTCTCATTTGCTGTTGAGGAGAACACAGTGGCTTTGTTCTTAGGCTTCTGTAGGACCCAGCAACTCCAAACAGTACATTTCTGTTGCAGATGGATAAACTTCTCCCCGATGTCTTCTGTAAAGTGTGGAAGCTCCTGTGCTGAATCCATGTCTGCTGGTCTTCACTGTGTGTTAGTTGTCAGTGGCAGAGTAGGATGTAAATAATGTGAACACAGTGCTGTTTTTCCCCCTTGAAACTGATGACTTAGAACGCAGAGGATTTGCTTGTAGACAGTACACTTTCTCCTTTGTTTCAGAAATAATAAATCTTTCTTCTGAAAGTGTTGGTTTTATTTACACTTTTGGGAGAATTCTGTAAAAGTAGATGATGTTCTCCATGCCTTCCTAAGCCTTGTCTTGTTTAATTCTCACAATACCCTCACATAATGGGGTAAATTTATATTTCATGAACAAAGAAATAGAAGCTCAGAGAATTTGAACAGACTTTCCAAAGGCATTCTAGGAACTGCAAGAGCTGGGATTCACACCCAAACCTTCTGCCTCCTGAGCCCTTGCTCTTCCCAAGGCATTAGGTAGCCTTTCATTATTTCCTTAGTCTGCTCTTCTTGCTGAACCAAACACCTCATTGTTCGGTTTTATGATTAAATAAAATTTTTTGAATAGTAATTGGATATTTTGCCTCCCACTTTAAATTTTATGTACTAGTTTTTGTTTCTTTTTGCTTTAGCAAGTTTTAAAAAATTTGCATCAGCAGGACATACAGATTCTTTTGTAATTGGAGTTTTGGTTTTTAGTTCTTTACCCATTATTCAGTTTCTTGATTTGTATCCAGGACTGTGAAATATTTACTTTTTAAAGTAACAGTGAGGTAGGAGACCAGCAGGACTTATTTCCCAGTCTCAATGGATAAAGTAAAAAAACTGAAAAAACCAGCAGATGGTGACCCTACCTGCGCTCATTGCTCATTAGCCCGACACTTCCACCAGCACCGTGACAGTTTACAAATGCCATGGCAACAACCTAGAAGTTACTGCCCCTTTCCATGGCAATGACCAAGAAGTTACTGCCTCTTTCCTAGAAAGTTCTAAATAACCTGCCCTTCAGTTTGCATTAACCCACCCCTAATTTACATATAATTAAAAGTGGGTACAAGTGAGTATAAATACAGTTGCCAACCGTTCATATGTTGCCAACTTTGAGTGCGCTCACTTCCTGTAAATTAGCCCTGTTATGCAAGGAGCAGTACCATTTAGTAAAAATTGCCATCCAACACCACCGGCTTGCCCTTGAATTATTTCCTTTGTGAAGCCAAAAACCCCAATTTTGGGGCTTGCCTCCCCTGCGTCATCAGTAAGTTGTATCTTCAGATAGATCCAGTAAAATCAAAATATACATGAAACAAAAACCTCACTGTTCAGAGGGAGTTTGCTTGAGACTTGCTTATTTTATAGCAATTTGTACAAAAAAAGACTTTTGCTTGTTTTATTTTTCAGCAGAAAGTGTACTAAAGTGAGATGGTTTTGCTTACTGTGACTTATTCCTGTGCAGAATTTGTTTTGTTTTTACAGTTTAGCCTTGACCTGGCCTTCAGGCTTGATTTCTAGCTCATCCTCCCCAAAATTGCATATGTTTTATCCCAGTAGTTCTTAATTCTCAACATCCATAGTCCCTTGCAGAATCTTAAAGTTTGATTAAATGAAACAGTATTTAGAATTTAGTGTATATCTCAAAGGTCAGACTTAAGAAATTGCTGTGTTTCATCAGGTGGTTTATGAAATACCAGCATGTAGACCCAGAAGAAGCTGTAAGGATTCACATTGATGTCCAAACAAAGAAATCTATGGCAATTCACTGGGGAACTTTTGCCTTAGCAAATGAGGTAAGTTTGATAAAAATAACTTTCTGTGTTTGACCAATGATAGGATTCAGGCATCACTGTTCCCTAGTAGTGTTTTCAGACACAAGACTCTCGAATCAGATCCTGCACAGTCATCACAGTCACTACATGAATTAGTGTGGTAAGTCATACTAACTAGAACAGTACACACACACACACACACACACACACACACAGAGTCAGAAAAAAAAAAACAACCCTCATTGTGTGTTCTTTTGGCTTATTTCTGAAGTTAGTAAAGCTTGTGTTTGTATAACCAAAAATCTGTATGTGGTCTGGAGAATAGAAAAGCAAGCCATCATGTCTCACTCTTCAGGCAGGCTCTCATTCTAGCAGTGACTCACGCCTGTAATCCCAGCACTTTGGGAAGCCAAGCTGGGTGGATCATGAAGTCAGGAGTTCGAGACCAGTCTGGCCAATATGGTGAAACCCCGTCTTTACTAAAAATACAAAAATTAGGTGTGGTGGTGCGTGCGTGCGTGTAGTCCTGGCTACTCGGGAGGCTGAGGCAGAAGAATTGCTTCAACCTGGAAGGCAGAGGTTGCAGTGATGGGAGATCATGTCACTGCACTCCAGCCTGGGCGACAGAGTGAGACTCCATCTCAAAAAAAAAAAAGACAGAAGTCACATACGTGACACAGATGTTAGAAGGGGAAAGTGCTGTAGTGTGGAACAGATGAGATGGTCTCAGAATCAGGATGATTGCTAGAAGGCATTTTCAGAGGAGGAAAGGGCAGAGCATAGGCTTGCAGGCAGCTAATGTGGGGAATAGTTGAGTCAGTTCAGCAGGAGAATGGAGGGCAATGGGGAGAAGTACGGCTAGATAGTGTGGAACATTCTAGAAATACATTCAATAAACATTGACTCGGTGTCTGCTATGTGCCAGGCATAGGGATAAAAGTGATTTGATTCCTCGATTAAAACAGAAGAGCTAATTTTTCCCTAAGGGAGATGGGTCCTAGAACTCTGCTACTAGCCTGGGTTCTGGGATCCAGCAGAGGATAGCATAAAGCTTTCTTTCCTTTCCTAGATCCAAGATATTCTCTAAACAAAACTTAGAAATGTATGGTTAGGCTGGGCGTGATGGCTCACTCCTGTAATCCCAACACTTTGGGAGGCTGAGGCAGGTGGATCACTTGAGGTCAAGAGTTTGAGACCAGCCCGGCCAACATGGTGAAAACCTGTCTCTACTAAAAATACCAAAAAAATTAGTCAGGTATGGTGGTGTGCGCCTGTAATCCCAGGTACTCAGGAGGCTGAGGCAGGAGAATCTTTGAACCCTGAATCAGAGGTTGCAGTAAGCTGAGATCACACCACTGCACTCCAGGCTGGGCAAAAGAGTGAGATTCAGTTGGGTGCAAGTGGCTCACGCCTGTAATCCCAGCACTTTGAGAGTCCAAGGCAGGTGGATCACCTGAGGTCAGGAGTTTGAGACCAGCCTGACCATCATGTTGAAACCCTATCTCTACTAAAATTAGCTGGGCGTGGTGGCAGACACCTACAATCCCAGCTATTCAGGAGGCTAATGTACGTAGGAGAATCACTTGAACCCGGTGGGGGTAGGGGGGATGGGCAGAGGTTGCAGTGAGCCAAAATTGCACCACTGCACTCCAGCCTGGGTTAAAGAGCGAAACTCTGTCTCAAAAAAAAGTATAAGCACTTGCTTCTTTACTTTCTGTGACATCTTTCACATCCCCAGGGCTTCTCTGCAGGAACCATGTTTTCTTGCGGTTTTAAGTATTCCTCTGTCTCATTTCTGGCCTGGTTTGTCTCAAAGATGCAGCCTATTCCAGAATTGTGTAGTACACTGCCTGCCTGTTCCCCCAATCAAAATTCCCATGCCATGAAGCAGCAACTCTGAGCCACAATGCAGCAATTCTTAGCCACCATTGGGAGAAGGAATAGAATGACTAACCACAGTGTGTGGGGAGGATAAATGAGAATATAAATGTATGTGTGTGTATTTGGAGAAGGGAGAAGTTTGAGACTGGTTTCCAGTGCCATACCACTATATTTAGTTACAGTTTCTTTCTTTTCTTTTTTTTTTGAGGTGGAGTCTTGCTCTGTTGCCCAGGCTGGAGTGCAGTGGCACGATCTTGGCTCACTGCAACCTCTGCCTCCCGGGTTCAAGTGATTCTCCTGCCTCAAACTTTGGAGTAGCTGGGACTACAGGCGCACACCACCACGCCTGTCTAATTTTCATATTTTTAGTAGAGACAGGGTTTCACCATATTGGTCAGGCTGGTCTTGAACTCCTGACCTCATGATCTACCTGCCTTGGCCTCCCAAAGTTATGGGACTACGGGCATGAGCTACCGCGCCTGGTCTAGTGACAATTTCTTATTCCATATATGTGTGTGTGTGTGTGTGTGTGTGTGTGTGTGTGTGTATGCGTATGCACATACTCCTTATGTGTATTCCATATATATGTGACTTAGATGAAGTAATGGTATTTTATTAAACCTATGCAAAGAAAGGAATCAAGGTTGACTCCTAGATTTTTAGCTTGAGTAAATGGTTAGAGAGTTGTGCTCTTTACTGAGATGGGGAAGATGAGGAGAGGGTAAAAAAAAAACCTGTCTTTGAGAATTACTGTGTTATTCAGCTGTCAAGAATTACTCCTGTTATAAACCTAACCTCCATCTTTATTTCTTAATGAGAATATAATAAAAACTCATTTAGCTTTCAGCAATTTGGAATTTGTTCATATTTTGATGTTGAATAAACTTAATAACTATGAGTTAGTTAAATTATAAAGTAGATAAAATCTTCAGAGAGGATGTGTTACCCATGACTTCTAAATACTTAACACTCTGCATATATGCTGTTATAATATCTGCCTCCTGTAATCTAAGCAGATTAAGGATTTACTTAACTTGACAACACTCTAATATTGCATATATAGCAACATCTAATTTATGTAGGGAATGATGAGTGGATTTCCTACATATATTTAAGCACTGAAACTTAAATTACTAATTTTGATGGAAATGAATTTCAAGCATTATATAATATGTACATTGCCTTTCAAGTGACCAGGGTCTTTGCTCTGAATATATTCTATTGTGCCAGATCATGAAACTGACCCCTTTAGGAATTTACAAGTTTTGTGTGGCTAGTTGCCTAGCCCCTAATGGATCCATAGTACTGGGAGTCTTCTGCTTTTCCCCCTTACTCATATTACTCTCTGACGTCTTGTTTTATACATAGTTGTTTCATCCCATGGTTATGGGGCATTTTTATCTCCCCTGTGGACTAAAGTGCTTGGACTGTGAGCTCTCAGTCACTCAGAAGCCTTTCATGCCTACTTCCAGGGTTATCTTCCAGATGGTTTAAACAGCCAAGAATTGACCTATGAAGAAACTCAGAAAGATACTGCTAAATCTAGGCAGATTAAAAACAGAGGGTTTACTGCCAACTCTAACATCATCAGAATCCTCACTAAATCCACACATCACACTCCACACTAAAGTTATAGCTTACAAAGAAGTTACTAATTGAAAAAAAAAAAAAGTTACTAATGTAGGGTGATTGTGTGTGTGTGTGTGTCTGTATTGTTGGCCCAGACTGGTAAAGCATAGGAGAAACAGAATTTAACAAAAGAAGTTATTTTTCAATGGGAAAAAAGTTCATCATTTTAAAATCTGTTAAAATAATTTAGGAAATAATTTCAAAGGAAATTTCTTGACTTAGTCTATAAAGTTAAATTTTATTGATAATATAATTAGTTATCTTTTTTCATTATATATAAAACAGACTAAAAGTAAATTCCTGTTATCAACTGTCCATTAGTAAGGGGTTAGCTCTAGGAATATTGGATAAACCACATATAGTTAAAACTGAACTTAGTAGTCAGTTGAAAGGTATCCTTGATCCTTTAAACATAGCCATAAAACCTGGAGCTGAGCCAGGAGGAAAAGGATGACCTGTGTAGCCAGTAACTGTTACCAAACTTGTGCATTTTAGGCCTCAGGAAACTCACCTGATTTACCTTGTACATCATTGGCTGTCCCTTCTTAGTCTCTGTTGCTAGTCCCTCCCCTCTGCTTGCTCTGAACACTGCATGCCTTGGGAGTCAGTCCATAGACTCCTTCTCCTCTATAGGTGTTTCTTCCTTGGGGATTGCATGCAGTCTTATGGCTTTAAATACCACCTATCTGCTGTTCCTCTTTAGCTTAGATATTTTTCCTCTATAATCCACATTTATATATCCAGCTGCCTATATCACATCTCCACTTGGATATCCATTAGGAACCTAGAACTAAAGTCTGAAATCCAACTTCCTCAAGCTTATTTTTCAGACGTGTCAGTAAAAGGTGACTCCCATTTACCAATTGCTGAGGCCAAAATCTTGACTCCTCTTTGCCACACACAGCTCAACCTTCAGATTATATTCAGAATTTGACCACTTCTCACCACCTTCACTGATACCACTCTGCCCCTTAGATTCTGCTCCCAACACTGTAGAGAGAGGGCAGTGACCTTTACAGCTTGAAGCAATCATGGCAGAGGTATCCCTCTGCCAGAGGGATCCGGTAGCTTCCCATCGCACGCAGAGTCGTAAGCCTCAGCTCTCACAGTTGCCTACAAAGCTCTATGCAATCTCTTCTGTCAGGTCTTTGCTCAGATGTCACCTTCTTGAAGATTTAAAACTGTTGAATTTAAACGTAAATGTTTATCCCCTGCACTTATCACCCCTCCCCCTTGTTCTCCTCAGAACATATCAACCTCTCAGATACGATATATTTTCTTATTATTCATTTCTTATCTATCTCTGTGTCAGAATATAAGCTCCAAGAAGGCAAGGATTTTTGTTTGGCTCATTAGCCTGGCATGTTCTATAGGTGCTCAAAAGATATTTGTTGCCTAAAGAGAGGCAGATTTCCCACTGGTGATGAGATCAGAGACTGATTTTTTATTCTTGCTTTATACTTCCACCACATTTTACAACTTTTCTAATTGAAATTGGGAAAAAACCCTTTGAATAAAGAAAAAATTGGCTATTATACAATGTGAAGATGTAGACCAAAAGGGAGATAACTGATGATTTGTCATTCATTAGTAAATTAACTATTAGTAAGTTAGGTAAACATACTTTTATTCCATATTCAGGTGGTCTCAATTTATTGGAAAACATTTTAGTGGGTGAAAACACTGTCAAACATGCTGTATGCTATCTTCCATTTTTGTTGAGCAATGAAAAGGCGAGGATATAAAGGGAAATTAGAAACTCCACCTGTTGTAGCTTTATTCTCTGGGACCCTCTTTCATTCTGCAGACTGTGGTTTCTGTATTTGACTGGACTTTTTGAGGATAACAACCCTTCTTCAGCCAAAACAGTTTGCTCTAGCACTTGCTTACACACACACACACACACACACACACACACCCCTCACACAATCTCAAATTTCTGTTTTTCAAAAATGTTAACATGTAATTATCTAATATCATCATCTTTGGCACTGATTCCATTTAGACTTGAATTTCATATGGTAAAACAGTGATAAGATTTCATGCAATCCAATGATGTTCAAAGTAAGATGCCACCAAATTTGATATGCATGGTTTTGGCATCCTTTCTATCCAACCATATACATTTCTGTTGATTCATGACTCAAAACTGTATTAGAAAATGTGACAGACCCATTTGCTAATGCTTCAATTAAAAGAAAGGGCCTTATTTTAACTAGGTGTCTGTTGGTTATTTTAGTTTGAACTGTTATTGAAGTATCTCCCAAATATATGTATAGTTAATCTTTTTCTATTTTTCTTCTACCTTTGGCCAGCATTACTTAGAGCCTCCAGTGAAGCTGAATGAAGCTCTAGAGAGATACAGACTTAATGCTGAAGATTTTTTTGTCTTGAAGCATGGAGAATCAAGATATCTAAATACTGATGATGAAAACTTTTAATAAATGTGAGCACAGGCACTTTTTTTTTATTGCATTTTAGGTTTTGGGGTACATGTGAAGAACATGCAAGATTGTTGCATAGGTGCATACGTGGCAGTGTGATTTGCTGCCTCCCTCCCCTTCACCTATATCTGGCATTTCTCCCCATGCTATCTCTCCCCAACTCCCCACCCCCCACTGTCCCTCCCCTATTTCCCCCCAAACAGACCCCAGTGTGTAGTGCTCCCCTCCCTGTGTCCATGTGTTCTCATTGTTCAATACCTGCCTATGAGTGAGAACATGTGGTGGTTGATTTTGTGTTCTTGTGTCAGTTTGCTGAGAATGATAGTTTCCAGGTTCATCCATGTCCCTACAAAGGACGTGAACTCATCGTTTTTGATGGCTGCATAATATTCCATGGTATATATGAGCCACATTTTCCCTGTCCAGTCTATCATCGATGGGCATTTGGATTGGTTCCAGGTCTTTGCTATTGTAAACTGTGCCCCAGTGAACATTCGTGGAGCACAGGCACTTTTAATGAAAAAGGCATCATCTGATGTAAGATTAAAAACAAATGAAAAGACTCAGAAATTCATGAATATTGTGATTCTTTTACATTTGGAAACAACTTCTATAAGTTTGTGTTTTATGTTTTGTGTAATAAACGTGCTTCCTAATATGATCAGCTCATATACACTATGAGAGAGGGTTCAGTGGTGGGTCATTTAAATGATGAATTGGCTAATGTGGATTTTAAATCTCATAGCAGGATATAAGCACTGCAATGGGAATGTTTTTACTGAAGTATTATACTTTTGTGGTAGTAGAATTTTCTGAGGTTCTGAAAAACTGATATTAAAGACTCATTTCTGTTTTTTCCATTCTTCAGGACCTTCTGCAAGGTGAGTCAAGGCTGTCTATCTACCTAGATTTTTTTCAGAGGCCTACACATAAAAATATGTTTCTTATATGCCCATTATAACAAATGATCAAATTGACTCCAACATGCTTATAACGTAGCAATTCTTGCTCTATCAAGATTAGCTTGTATGCCAAATATTAATTATGGTTTATTTTGGTAAGCATAAAAACATAGGGCCTATCATTTTTAAATACTTGATTTTATTGTGGTAAAATACACAAATGCATAAAATTTACCATTTTAACCATTTTTAAGTGTACAGTTCTTTGGCATTAATGCAGTCATGACCACCATTCACTTAAATTTTAAAAGAGGGAACAGTGTGTTCTTTTTTTCCTAGAGCCTTCAGATGAGAAGGAACAGTATATTCTGTTGCATGTCTACAATTCCCAAATCAAAAGGCCTCTTACTTTGGGAGGCCAAGGTGGGTGAATCACTTGAACCCAGGAGTTCGACACCAGCCTGGGCAACATGGTGATCCCGTCTCTAGAAAAAAAAAAAAATAGCCAGGCGAGATGGTGTGGTAGTCACAGCTACTTGGCAGGCTGAGGTGGGAGGATCACTGGAGCCCAGGAGGTGGAGGCTGTAGTGAGCTGTGATTATACCACTGCACTCCAGCTTGGGTGACAAAATGAGACCCTGTCTCAAAAGAAAGCCCTCTTCTTAGCAGAGGAAGGGAAGGAGTATGGCTATGAGAATATGATTTATGCCATTTTCTGTTTTTAAATCTAGAAGTCAGGTCTTCTAAGCACAAATACAAGTACAATGAAATATTTTACAGATAAAATGTTAATAATGTTAATAGACCATACACTTTGAATTAAATTTTGTTTTTCATTTTCTCTACATTTTTTTTTCTGGGTCTCTTAGCTCTAAATGTATCAATCAGATTTATAAATACTTTGTTTTTCATGATTCAGATGTTTTATATTTTTATATTAAATGAAACTTAAGCATGATTTTTTTTAGTAAACCAGTAGGAATACCAGTGGTTAAAAAAAAAAAAAGTCAGCTGACATAAAATTGAGTCCTAATAAGGACTCTGTATTCACTTGATGATTCTGATCTTTCCTAAGGGAGGGAGTTGAATTAGATACCACTCACTGGAGGCCCATTCTGTATTCCTAATCCAGTCTCAGCACTTTATTCATAGAAAATAATCAAAATAGGTTTTCAACACCAAATGCTACCCAGGCAGTGCTTTATAATTTATTTGCACATGTATATGCGTGCCATGTTAGCCACTAAATCTGAATTCTTACCCTGCTTTCATCATGGATTTTTTTTTGTAACCTGAAACAAGTCACCTATGCTCACTGTGCCTGTTTTCCTCATCTGCAACAAGAGGATAATTCCGACCTACCTCTGAAAAATGTGTAAAATAAATGAGTTTTTAAAGCATTTTAGAAATATAAGGGAGAAAATGATTTCTTAAGATATCACTGCCTAACATAGATAGGTATATTTGAAAGCTGAATATAGGTTAATGCTTTTGATTATTGCAAATGTAAGCATTATATATTAGGAGACTAAACATTGAGAACAACTTTATTTCACTCACTTTGTAAATTGGAGTAATAGCCTAAATAGATGTAAATAATCTTTATCAAAATATAGTGTTTTTATCTACGAAGATGCGAATCAGTCCAGGGGAAATGTGTATGGAATGTGTGTATATATAATGTATGCAAATGTATGTGATCTTGGGGTACTAAAGCACAAAAAAATCCCCCACAAAATAAACCTTCCTGAAAAGACTGATCATAAACTTTTTCACTCCAAGCAGATGTGAATCAAGATGTTAGGTTTGTGGTGGGTTAATGTTGAGGTGTGTTGCCCTAATACTAGCCAATGTTGTTGTAGCCATATTCCTTGCTGTTGCACGCCGAATTCAAAATTCTTCTCTTACCTCTATGAAGCAAGCCAGGTATATCTTAAATATTTCTTCTCTATGAATGGCCTTAACATTATTTTGTATTCATATGTACTGTTTAACTGAGGGTCTCTAAGCACTTTAAATTGTTGTGTTCTAGTTGTGTTCCCATATGGCCTGCCTCATTTTTCTAGGCCTTTTCAGCTGTAATTTTTTATTACCACTCATGTTCTTTCTACATTGACACTTATATTAAGAACATCAAGCTTCATCTCTGCTTACAGAATCTAACCATATTGAGTCATTTCCACTCTTTGATTTGTTATCTACATTTTGAAGGGTTTATGTGCAAAGTGAAAACAAATTTTGAAAAATAAGACAAATCCATTCTCTTCCTCACTTCAATCTAATATGCATTGTAGTGTCTTTGAATCAGTCGTATCTTCTAAGTCAACTTCATTTTCCTCTTTGATTAGTGAACATCCATACCAAAATGTAAGATTTTTATTGAAGTTTCCTGTGATAACTGAGGAACAGTTTGCTATGCCTCACCGCCCAAATGGGTAGGTCATCAATTAAGAGAAATCCCAAATTATAAAAGCCAACATATGCTGTGACCTACATACGTAAAGATGTATTTGTGCATTTTCTTTCTGGGTAGTTAAAAATTACTCCCTCTTTTCTCTAGCATTTTGACATTTCAGACTCAATGCTCTGATCTCTAGGGAGTGTGATTATTTATTCAAACTAATGAGAGAGGAAAAGAGAGAGTTTTAGAATCCACTGCTGCTAAAGCACATTAAAAACCAATCCTGGTTTCTAATGCATGCACATTTTGATATTTAATGACTATGCTTTCATTAAAATGGGGAGGTAGATTTGAAAAAACTGTTATAAAGAAATGTGCCTTTTGTGAAATTAATACTTTTGTTCTTGTCTAGCCCACTGGTAATTTCCATTTTTTACCTTATACCGAATCCTTTTTCTAATGTAAAAGTATTTCTTCCAAGTTTGATTTCAGTATCAGGATAACCTTGAGAACACACATACATATTTCTGTTTGAGGATTTGTGAATTCCTATGGAAACAGTCTTGTATCTATGTATTTACAAATTAAAGTATTCTTAAAGCTTTGCCTTAAATACTGCTTGTATACTGATTTACTTAATGCTAAGCATGGCAGGGGTCATAAATTTAAATATTATAAGACCTGGCTGAATCCCAGATATACCAATAAATTGTTATAGTAGCTTATGGAATAAAAATATTATTAAAGATAACAAATTTTCATACATTGTATTTTTAGTCAAGTAAAATATGGATGAAAATTAATAAAGTACTGTCAAGGGAAAAAATGTGTGTAATGTTTGTTATGAGTGATTTTTTTTCATCTTTATTTAAAAAAAGATTACACAATTTGGGCTCATAGTAAAAAATTCACACAGTAGAAGTGTGTATGTAGAAGGCATTCCCCACTCCCACTGCAGGAGTTTGGGTATCATTCTAGAAGTGTCTGTCAATACGTAAGTATTTTTCATTTAAAAACACACACATGGGATCCCATATTTTTCTGTAACTTGTGTCTTAAAAAATAACCCACCATATTTCATATATATCTTTCCAATTCAGCACATTCAGACCTCCATAATTCTTTTCAAAGACTGGATAATTGATTTAACCAACTGTCTAAAGATGGACATTGTGATTGATCCCAGTATTTTATATGTAACTTTCTTTACATATTGGAACACTGAATGGGAGTGGGCGAGTCCTAGGAAACATTCTCTCCTAAAAGTTTACATTTTTCATTGACTAGAAGTAATCAAAATAGATTCTACTCAAGAGAATAGACTTTTGAAAGCAGTGTGGTCAGGTTGGCAGGTGAGTGGCATCAAGAACTTAGGATCTCATTGCTATTAAAAGAACATGACCATTCCTACTACAGTTCTGAAACAGCGATTTAGTCACACACTAATGCTGTCTCAGATGAGTAACTGCAAATCACTTCAAAAAGTAGGGTAGCTTTGTGAAAAAGGTTACCGCCACTTCATGTAGGGAAAATAACAAATATTTGCAAATAGCAAAATAAAAAGAAATGGTTTCAGTACAAGCTCTTATACTCACTTGGTATCAAAATAGTCCAAGATAAATCTGAACACTATGGCAAGTTACAGCTGTGTTAATGATGAAATGTGATATTTACTGTTTAAATTCAGCAGCTGGAAGAATCTCCTTGTAAGGAAGATAGAAAATACGTTTATATCCAGACTGCATTACTCTTTGGAAAAATATGACCGATTAGATTTTGAGCATTATTGTTACAACCTTTTCCTTCACGTCTGCATCATCGTGATGAACTAAAGCTCTTATTTTCTGGGCACATTCTTCTCCATATAACAGGAAAAACAATGAACCTTCAGTGAAAGTAGGCTGCACAGCTAAATGGCCTTCTATTTTGAGGCAGTTATTTATATTCTGAAATAATGTAAGTACTCGAAGAAGAATCTCCTTTGCTACGTGGCTGTCATAAAGGGAAAGGAATGACGCATCCACCTGAAATAGGAAATAATGAGTATTAATAATGTATGAAAACATTTTTCATGTATATTTTAATATTTTACAACTGTATTAATATCTCACGTTTTAAAATTTTAAAATTCACATTTAAAATGGAAGTATCTCACATTTTAAAAATTTTGTCAGGCCAGTTGTGGTGGCTCACGCCTGTAATCCCAGCACTTTGGGAAGCCGAGGCAGGCGGATCACAAGGTCAAGAGTTCAAGACCAGCGTGACCAACATGGTGAAACCCCGTCTCTACTAAAAATACAAAAAATAGCCGGGTGTGGTGCTAAGTGCCTATAATTCCAGCTACTGAGAAGGCTGAGGCAGGAGAATTGCTTGAACCTGGGAGGCGGAGGGTGCAGTGAGCCGAGATCATGCCATTGCACTTCAGCCTGGCAACAGAGCAAGACTCCCATCTCAAAAAAAAAAAAATTATTTTCTCATAGAAAATTAACCCTAAAATTGTGAAATTTAGATGTATAAAACCTTATGTACCCCCATATCGTATACTAATGGAAAAAAGGGAGTGTTTTAGCTGAAAAATACAATTTCCTTGGAATTTTAGAATGTGGTTATTTGGGAAAAACAACCATTTTCTCTTTAAGATCTGTCAAATGGTTTTCATGGGAATTCATTATTTGATCAAACATTTAGTGCCTATATGCCACAGGGCACAGAGCTGGGTGGGGAACAGGGATAAGCAGATGAATACGATGGTTCCTTTTCTTCAGGAGTTGAGCTCCATTCTATCTCAGCATTCAGAACACTTATCACAGCTTTCAATTACCTTGTTCATTTGTTACATATTTTTGTCTCTCCACTAGACTGTAAGCTCCATGAGGACATGCACCATGTCACGCTGCATTCACTCGTGTCTCATCCAGCATCTAGCACATGCTGGGGACTCAGTACTGCTGTTTCAGTGGATACTAAGATACATATAAACACAAACAGGTCAAGTATAAAAGATGGGATGGTACAACTGTACCCAAAATTGGGTACAGAAAAAAGTTTTAATACATAATTGTTGCTAGGGTGAATTTTAAAAAATGTTTTTCAAAGGTAAAATATGCTCACTGTAGAAAATTTAGGAAATTCATATATACAAAAGGAATGAAAAAAAAAACACCACCTTTAATACTGCTTCTCAGAGAGAATCCCTGTTAACATTTTAGGCTAAATCTTTCTCTTTCCAGATCTGTCTGCTCAAATATATATGTGTATATATTTACAAAATAAATATATAAGCTATTTACTTGGGCATGAAGAAGTCCTTCTGTCATGGCTGGATTTTCAGACAAATTCAAAAGCAGTTTCAAAACTTGCACCTGAAATAAGAAGATATTGGCTTATCTCAGACTGGTAAGCATGAATTTCCTTTCTCAGGCATGCTGTTCTCTCACCATGTCTTCCTATAAAAGTACTGCCTAGCTTCCAGGCCTGGCTCACAGTCTCTTACTCTAGGAAACTTTCTCAATTCATTCTACTTTAAGGGTCTCACTCTGAACTCTTTTTTTTTTTTTAATTGTGAGAATTTATTTTTTTTATTTTTCTTTTTTTTATTGCATTTTAGGTTCACTCTGAACTCTTGTAACACTTGGCACCACTCTGTGATAGGACAGAACCTATCACAGAGCAGTGTTATTTAAACCTCATGTTTCCCAATTACACTGTTAGATACAATATTGCAAATGTCTTGCACCACTGTTAGAGAACCTATCACAGAGATAGAGGTCTTCTATCACACTGTTATTTAAACATCATTTTCCCCAATTATACTGTTAGGGAGACAGAATTTTGCAAATGTCTTTACAATCTACCCCCAACTCGCATGCACGCCCAAACAGATGGTTAAGCTTAACAAACGTTAAATACGCGATTTTCATCATGATTGCTGGTAAGTGAAATATGGCCAGGCATGGTGGTGTGGGCCTGTAGTCTTAGGTACCTGGGAAGCTGAAGAGGGAGGATCGCTTGAGCCTATAAGTATAAGGATGTAGTGAGCTATGACTGTACCTGTGAATAGCCACTGTACTCCAGCCTGGGCAATGCAGTGAGACCTGAGACCCCATCTTTCCAAAAAATAAAAAAGAAACACAATCTTTAAAACAAAGAAAAAAATCTCTCAAAGCTCAGCTCACTTCTCCTTAAGGTGTAAAAATTCTGCAACTGTTTGGTTACCAAGACTAAATAAGTAACAATATGACCCCTTTTAATAAGCTACTATGAATCTTTGAGGTTATCTTTTAATGTGAAAGTGTTTTACAACTGTATAAAAAAGCACAGTAATAAAAACTGATTGATTGAATGATTGAGATGGTGGCGAGGGGTGGGGGCGGTCTCACTAAATTGCAGAAGCTGGTCTTGAACTCCTGGCCTCAAGCAATCCCCTCACCTTGGCCTCCCAAAGTAACTAGGATTACAGGTATGAGCTATCATGCCCAGCAATGATATAAATAATAAGCAAGTAAATGTTATTTAATAGCTGAGTAGCTACAATATCAGCATTCTTATGACTTACAACAAAAAGTCAGCAATAAAAAGACTCAAATAGAATGGCTCTTTTAAAAACAAAGGCCATATGAAACTATGCTTTTCATAAGATACCCGGAACTAAAGTAAGGAGGAGCATGGAGGGGGGAACTAAATCAGGGATATGTGACAAATGTGCTCTTCACCAGAGCTGGGAAGGAACCTGGATATTATTTTAGAAAATTTTCTTATTACAAAGGCAACAGATGTTTACCATAGCACTTTCGAAAAAATAGAAAAGCAGAAAGAAAAAGGAAATTCACCTATATTTCCATAACCAGAAATTATGATTAAGTTTTGGTATTTTTGGCCAGGCACAGTGGCGCATGCCTGGATTCCCAGCATTTCTGGAGGCCAAGGTGGGCAGATCACTTGAGCTCAGGAGTTCAAGAGCAACGTAGGAAACACGGCAAAACCCCACCTTTACAAAAAATACAAAAATTAGCCAGGAGTGGTGGCATGTGCCTTAAGTCCCAGCTACTTGGGAGGCTGAGGCAGAAGGATTGCTTAGGCCTGGGAGCTCAAGGCTGCAGTCAGCTGAGATCATACCACTGCAATCCAGTCTGGGCAACAGAGTGAGATTCTATGTCAAAAAAAGGGAAGGCTGGGTGTGGTGGCTCACGCCTGTAATCTCAGCACTTTGGGAGGCCAAGGTGGGCAGATCACCTGAGGTTGGGAGTTCGAGACCAGCCTGACCAACATGGAGAAGCCTCGTCTCTCCTAAAAATACAAAATTAGCCAGGCGTGGTGGCGCATGCCTGTAATTCCAGCTACTTGGGAGGCTGAGGAAGGAGAATCAGTTGAACCTGGGAGGCAGAGGTTATGGTGAGCTGAGATCATGCCATTGCACTCCAGCCTGGGCAACAAGAGCAAAACTATGTCTCAATTAAAAATAAAAAAAAAAAGTTATTTTCTTTCTGGTCTTTATGCATATATCTTGTGTATTCACAATTCCTTTGACCATGTTGTAGATACTAATTTATTTGAGGATGACATAATGCTTTGCTTAATTTTACTGTTTTTATGAACTTATTTATTTTTATTTTTAGAAAATTACTACTTGGTCATGATAAAAATTTAGGAAGTACAAAAGAGAACAAGGTAGAAACAAAAGCCATCATGCTATTGACCCCTTCCCATCCTTAGCGGTGACCACTGGTTAACATTTATTGAATATGCAGAGACTTTTTCAAACAGAGGCTCTTAATAAATTATGGCCTCTGGAGATGAAAGAGTAAAGGAGACTTCTGACCACCCTTTAGTGCACTCCGTGGAGGCTATTATCAGATCTCATCTGGCCTGACTGGCCATCAGCAACACTAGGAATAACTGTTAGGAAAAAACACCTGGCTCCAATGTCAATCAGAAAAACAGGAACGAGAAGTATAAAATAGGATGGACCTAAACTTATGAAATAAGCCTGGATGAAGTCAAAATCTAAGACCCACTAATAGTCAATGAGGGCAGGTATACAACCAGGAATAGCAACAGCAACAGCTATTTGGTATCCTGTATTAAAGTCTGATGTTGCTGCTCTTTGTAAAAGGGAGTTAAACATGAGGAAAAAATACATACAGTTAGAATACAACTACAGATTAAACAAATATATAGATTTTGGTTTGAAACCATATTAAGACATGTCTTTTGTCTGGGCTCGGTGGCTCAAGTCTATAATCCCAGCACTTTGGGAGGCCGAGGTGGCAGATCACGAGGTCAGGAGTTTGTGACCAGCCTGACCAACATGGTGAAACCCCGTCTCTGCTAAAAATACAAAAAATTAGTGGGGCGTGGTGGCATGCGCCACAGGAAGCTGAGGCAGGACAATCACTTGAACCTGGGAGGTGGAGGTTGCAGTGAGCCGAGATCATGCCACTGTACTCCAGCCTGGGTGACAGAGTGAGACTCTGTCTCAAAAAATTAAATAAATAAACAAATAAATAAAGACATTTTTTTCCCTCTTGTCATATGCACCATCTTGTGGTGACACTAGGACATTTTAAACCATTAGTTTTATTTATTTTCATTGCAGATGTAACAAGCACACAGTTTATTTATATTAATCCTCCACTATCTGTATTTAGTTATCAATCAGTGGTGTACCCAAAAGGTTATTACGGTACAGTGAGATCCCTGACTTAAGCAAATTAAGGTATTTTAAAAGTCATTTTAGTGGTTATTTACTAAGAAAATATCTTGATTTAGGTATACACTTTTCCACTAACAAATAGATGATTATCCAAAAGTTTATTTGCAAGTTGGAACTTTAAACTCAATTTTTATGGAAAATTAATGTTATAATTGGTGGCTATGTTCCAAGGCAGACCAAGAAAGCATATTTTTTACCCTAGAAATATCGTACTAAGCAATGTAATGGAAAAACACAACACAACAAAACAAAAATAGAACATACTATTGTGGTGTGGGTCATTTTTTAAAGTCAAAAAATGTATGAAAACACAGATGATGTCTCAGACAGACATATACAGCCCCAAGGTCAGACTCGCCTGGCTGAACTCAGCCTGGTCCTGAACTCAGAGTTCCTCCTGAGGTTCTGGGTAAAGCAGCTGCAGATTCAGGCAGAGGAGAGATTTCTCCTACAGTGGCAACAATGAGTAAAGAGGGAAGGAGTTTCCACGGGGGTTCAAGGCCTGGAAATTATCTTGCTCTACTAGAGTCAGAGATGTTGATGCATGTTAGAAACTGCCCAGGAATGGTGCAGTTCTGCTAGAAGACGATTCTTACGCTTAATTTTCAATACGAAAATGTATTGATCTGGGACCAGATCCAAACAAATTTGGCTACTGGAAAAGAGGAAAGTCCATGTATAAACACCTTGGAAACATAAAAGCAGGACTACAGTGAGGCTCTCCTGTAATCATATCTTGATAACCTCAAAAATAACTGCAGTGATGTTGAATATTTGGAGTATGGCCTCACATTTGGTCTTTTTAAAATGCTTAGGCATTTTTCTCTCAATTGTTCCAGAGAACACAGACCAACATGGCAAAAAGCCTTGATGAACAACTTACCAGAACTTTTAATTAGCCTACAATCCATTTTACGCTACTTTTTCTTGAAAAATGGCAATTGATAAGAATGCACATTGATATGAGAGATTTACTCAAGAAACTTTTCATAGGGCATCTCCTAAGGTCCTATTTAATTCAGCTCAGTATCTGTTGCCTCTTAAATCAACCTAAATGGACAGAGTGAAGCACTGAGACATCTTTCATATATTCAATTCACTTCATTTACTACAGCTTAAAAGTTGTTTTAGAAAGATTTTTCGGCCGGGCGCGGTGGCTCAAGCCTGTAATCCCAGCACTTTGGGAGGCCGAGGCGGGTGGATCACGAGGTCAAGAGATCGAGACCATCCTGGTCAACATGGTGAAACCCCGTCTCTACTAATACAAAAAATTAGCTGGGCACGGTGGCGCGTGCCTGTAATCCCAGCTACTCAGGAGGCTGAGGCAGGAGAATTGCCTGAACCCAGGAGGCGGAGGTTGCGGTGAGCCGAGATCGCGCCATTGCGCTCCAGCCTGGGTATCAAGAGCGAAACTCCGTCTCAAAAAAAAAAAAAAAAAAAGAAAGATTTTTCAACAAACAATAACTAAATAAAAAATTATTTGTTAACCCTGAGGTAAGCAAAATATTCAACTAACCACTACTATTACTCAAAGATCCCTTTTAATCACAATGTTCCTATATTTGTTGAGGGGATGCTAGCTTCTCAGAAAACCAAATGATAAGTGAAAAAGCAGATGATTTTCACAAGTTAATTTTGCAATGGAATATTTGGGACTACAAATAATATACTTTCTTGGGCCCATGTGAGTTTTTAATAAATCTTCCTCTTCTTTGAGGCACGTCAACTTAAGATAAGGTGGCCTGCAAATTCTATTTCAATCTTAATAAGCTTGACACAATAGCTCTTCATACCTTTGTGTTTCCATTTCCAGTAAGTAACACCTGGAACAGGTCTGTAATATAATTGTGAAGCATATGCTGGTGGTCATTGGTAACAGTCATGTTTGTCAACAATCTCAGTCCAGCCAGCTGCACAGCAGAGTTCAGAGGACCAGAGAAGACATCCTCACAGACTTGGTTGATGTATATCTGAAGGCAGGGGAGGAAAATGAGCATCTTAGAATCTCCAAAATTCTTCTACTAAGCAGCCACTTTTTTGCCCAGTGGAATAGGGGTACTGCTCAGGATGGAACTGACTCCTCAAAAGATATGACATTTCTATCCAGCCCTCAAATGTTGGTGACTTTTTAAAAGATTCCAATGGTAATTCCAGGTACTGTGCTTAGCATTTTACAAATATACCTCACTTAATCCTGAAGACAACTCTAATGAGGTGAGTGTTGTAATATTATGGCTATCTTGCAGACAAGGACTTTTAAGTCTTCAAGGAGCTTGGGTCCCCTGCCCAATGTCAGATAGCAGGTGGGAAAGCAATATGCAAGTCCAGATATCATGCTCTTAACATCAGTGGACTCTCCCTGGTTGGAGGCCTCCCAACTTAGTCCACCTTTCCGTTTCAACTGACCTGAGCACACTAGGATCAGGGAAGATGGGAGGTCATTTGTATCATGGTAAGTACCTTAGCAGTAGGGTCTAGAAAGCTCTATCATTTCAGAAGTAAAGAATGGGAGGAAAATGTGAAACAGAATCTTTCCCTAGAGTTAATCCTGTCAAAAGTAAGCAGAGCAAAATTATCCTTGGCCCAAGCTTCTTATTTACCTAGGTATATGTATATAATTTATCCCTTCATAATACTGTTAACTATCACTGGTAAAAAGTAATGCAATAGTGTGGTACTCCTGTAACATATATAACAGAACTAAATGCAGTGTGATGGAAACTTTTCTGAAACATGATTTTCTATGTCTGGCCATGAGCTTTCTTTTTTTGGGGAGGAAAGCGTCTCACTCTGCTGCACAGGCCGCAGTGGTACAACCTGAGGGTCACTGTAGCCTTGACCTCCCAGGCTCAAGTGATCCTCCTTCCTCAGCCTCCAAAGTAGTTGGGACTACAGGCGTGAGCCACCAGACAGGGTTTCACCACGTTGCCCAGGCTGGTCTCAAATTCTTGAGTTCAAGTGATCTGTCCACCTCAGCCTCCCAAAGTGCTGGGATTATAAGTGTGCATCACCATGCCCAGCCTGGCCATGAGATTTCTAGTTTAGAAAAAATGACATTTTACAGATTACTGATATTCACCTAAGCAAATCTGAACTCTACCAAAAGTTCTAACTGGTGAGAAAATTTTCCTAATTTGAAGTGGCAAGAAGTTACCAATTGTTGCATAAACAATTATTTAAAAAAAATTCCCAAATGTATCCATGTTACCACAGAAACTAAATGGCAGTAAAGCAAAGAGAGATTAAACTTTAAATCTGGTTTCTACATCTAAATTACATTTATTTCTTTTTAGAGACAGGGTCTCACTCTGTCACCCAGGCTGGAATGCAGTGGCATAACAGCTCACTGCAGCCTCAAATTCCCTCTGGTTTCAGTCTCCTGAATAGCTGGGACTACAGGTGCATGCCACTATACCCGGCTAATACTTTTTTTTTTTTTTTTTTAAAGAAATAGGGTCTCACCCAGCCTGGCCAACATAGTGAAACCCCGTCTCTATTAGCCGGGCATGGTGGCAGGCACCTGTAATCCCGGATTCTTGGGAGGCTGAGGCAGAAGAATTGCTTGAACCTGGGAGACAGGGGTTGCAGTGAGTGAAGGTTGCACCACTGCATTCCAGCCTGGGCAATGAGAGCGAGGCTCCAACTCAAAAAAAAAAAAAAAAAAAAATTCAAATATTGGCAAACACCTGGATCAACTAGAACTTTCATTCACAGTTGGAAGGAGTATAAATTGCCACAATCACATGGGAAAACTGTTTGACTTATTTGCTAGAAATTAACATTCACAAGCTCTATGATCCATCAATACTACTTCTAAAGAAGAAGGGCAATTCTCTCCTGCCTGAAAGAAATATATACGAATGTTTTCTAAGCATACATTTGCTACAATAGTCACAGGAACATTTCCCATAACAACCTCCATCTTGACACAATCTTTATATCAACATATTCATATATGTGAAATACTATTCAGCAACAAAAAAGAACAAATTACAGTTACATGTAACAACATAAATGAGCCCCATAAACATAATGTGGAAAGAAGCCAGACATAAAAGTGTACATACTCTACAATTTCATTCATATAAAGTTTTAAAATGCAAAACTAATGTGCAGCGATAGAAGTTAAAAGGGTGGTTTCCTTTGTAGAGGTGGCTGATGTTTGGGAATGGGTATGAGGAATGCTATTGAAGATGCTAATAATGTTCTATCATATCTTTATCTAGATGGAGAAACCCTGTATATTTATGTGTGAGATGTTTATAAAACTATACTTATAAAAAAAAATGAGTCTCACTATGTTGCCAAGACTGGTCTTGAACTCCTGGCCTCCAGCAATCTCCCATCTTGGCTCCCAAAGTGTTGGGATTACAAGTGTGAGCCACTGTACCTGGCCCTAATTTACATTTGAAAGTCAACTGATTCTCCTTGGTTACAATTTAATTACACACCCATCCTTTAAAAACATGGCATTTATTTAGCTCTTTATAAATCATATATTTCTGTAAGATGCTGATGTCTTTCAAAGTATTTCCTAAAATGTGTGGACTGTTTACATCTGAATTATTGTATCTGAATCTTTTTACCATTTCAATTATAATAACAAGATTACCAAATGGACCAGGTTAGTTATTCCTGCAGCTGTTGTCCACCTCATCTTGTTCCATTCTCTTGGAATTCTCTCCTTCCCCAACTCTACCTGTACAGTAACCTTAGACATTCTTAAGAGTCAGGTCAGACTCCACCTCTTACAGAAACTTTTGGATCAAATCTATGTACTCAATAATGTTTTACCTACATTTTTTCCTTAAAGCACTTCATTATGTTCTGCCTTAACTTACAACTATTTAAGGACTTGTTTTATCCTTCCTTCCGCCTTTCTTAACAAGAGTTGCATCATGTTCATTTGTATACTCTGCACCACAAAGCAGGAGTTAAATACTGAATTGAAATAACATAATTTCCGAATATTGCATTTTTCTGCTGACATTATCTGACCCTGGCTTTGTTCCTTTAGCACCCTTAAACTGAACCCCCACTCCAAAAGTCTTATTGGCTGCAAAAGATAGAAGCAGCCTGGCCAGCCCCCTTCAGTGGAGTATGAAGGAGCCCTTGCAGATTTTGATTCCCACTCCAGAGCTTTTATCTAGATGACCATGGAAACTGAACAGAAGCTGGTAAGAGCTGTTAGTGTTTGAATTTGGTAGACCAGAAGTCCTGAAACTCAGTCAGATGTTGCAGTACCAATTCCAAAACACCATCAAGTATAATCAAGGTTCATGCGTGTGGTGTCAACCACATGCATACATATATACATTTACTGTGGTACTTACAATAGAAAACCACCTTATTCTATACTGCTGGCTCAGATGTAACTGGGGTAATGAAAGCTGTTGGAGGTAATGGACTTACTTTAAAAAAAAAAGTGAGTTTTCACTACCAGCACAATCTCTGGAAGCCATGAGGAGTATGCTCCTGTAGCAGATCACACTGTTTACAAAGTGCCTGAAAAACTGGACTTTAAACAAAATGCTGCCATTGGTATCCCACATCTTACTGCATATGGAGCTCTGATTCACAGTGTTCGTATGAATGCTGGAGTGTTTAGGTTCATGGGGCTAGTGGAGGAGCTGGGTTAGTAACATGCCAAATTGCTAGAGTTTCTGGCTTAAAGGTTTTGGGCACAGTTGGTACTGAGAGGGACAAAAGACTTTCGCAAAATGGAGCCCACAAAATGTTTAATTACAAAGAGTTATGTTGATGAAATTAAGAAATGTATTGGTTAGAAATCAATCTGATTATTGAAGTATTAGCTAATATAAATCTTAGTAAAGATGTGAATTGTTTGTAGTATGGAAGATGAGTAATAGGTGTTGGCAACAGTGGTACTACTGAAATAAACCCATGGAACACCATGGCAAAAGAGTCTAGTAAAATTGGAGTTACTCTATTTTCCTCAACCAAGGCGGAATCTCGGCAATTTGCGGTGCCCTGTCAAGCTGGAATGGAAATTGGTTGCTTGAAATCTCTAATAGGCTCTCATTTTATGTTGGAGACGTGGCCAAGGCTCATAAAAGTATCTCTCACAGCAAAGGGGCTACTGCAAAAATGATTCTTTTGATGATTAATTCTTTCATGGATTTCAGTGGTAGTCTTTTGTCCAGTTTTACTTACACAGTCTTTTCTTTAATTAACATTCATTTGATCGAGTGAGTTTCTTATGTGAAAAAAGTAAGATTTTTCTTTGGAGAGCCGAGGAAGTAGAGTAAAATTCATTTTATGGCTGGCAATATTTTTTTTACCTTCTATTTCAAATCAAGAAGTCTTCATAGTACAAAATAGCATGTTAGTGGTCTTTTGGCATTGGGGTGCATTCCAGAAATTGTGAACTGATACTTGACTAATTCTATGCCTTTGATTAAAACATGCTAATTCAAAATGAGAGTGCTCAATTTCCAAGGATTTCCAATCTTACTTACCTTTATAAAGGTTTCTTAGTCTCTGATTAGCCATAACTATATTGAACTCTAAAAATTTTTTGGACTAATAAAGACCCCTATTCAGGCTGGGTGCAGTGGCTCATGCCTGTAATCCCAGCACTTTGGGAGGCCGAGGTGGGCGGATCACGAGGTCAGGAGTTCAAACCCCACCTCTACTAAAAATACAAAAATTAGCTGGGCGTGATGGCGTGTACCTGCAGTCCCAGCTACTTGGGAGGCTGAGGCAGGAGAATCGCTTGAACCTGGGAGGCAGTTCAAGCCAAGATTGCACCAGTGCACTCCAGGCTGGGTGACAGAGCGAGTCTCCGTCTAAAAAAAAAAAAATACCCCTATTCCAAACTAATTGCATCTGGATCTGTAAGACTTGTGGAAGGGCAAAAATATATAATTTCCACAATACTTTAATAGTTTTCCAAGATTTACCCCAATATTAGATTATCTGCTTCACTGGATATTCTAACTGATTGGCAAAGACCCCATATATTCCTGTGAGGACAGCAGCCTTATCTTTGACACTTGGTACACAGCCTCCAAACAGGTAATACTTCTTGACTGATTAGATTTTCAAAGCAGATTTAGAGTTAGCTGTTTGTGTGATGGGGGTCATATATTTTTATTGACGTTAAGTCTGCTTTTGCTTCATAGCATAGTAATCTGTTATGAATTCTGTAAAAAATTAAATTTTCTAGTCTATATAGTACTTGCCTCTCATCACTTCTGCAAAGCTCCTCATAGTTACTTCTTAACAGTGTTCTGGGCTGGAAGTCTTTTATCTAAACTAAATACAGAAATGACCTCTTAGAAATCTTGCTATCAATCTTCAAGGAAGTAAAGTTCGGTTATTTGTTGTTTTTTTCTTCATATGAGTACATCCTCCTGTTTCTTGTTTCATGATTCTCTTGACCTGATTTGTTCTGTTGAATGACAATTTCTGGTTTGAACATGGGAGCCCTGTTTCATTAGTAAACAGAAAACACTGCTTTTTCCTATAACTAAGGGGTATCACCGGGTTCTGACTATATATGCCAAGGCTGGAGTGTTTTTACTGTTAGCATTTTCTAGGCTATTTTTTCACGGGTTAACTATCTTATAAATAACATTTTTGAAAAAAAGCATTAAAGCAATGTCAGTAATATAGATTAGCATTTTATATGCATCCTAAAGTGCAGGATTTCTCCCCATAAAACTAGATCAAGGAACAGTTATTCTGTAAAGTCAGTTGAGTCTATTTGCACATTTGCCTCATCCATTGAAAGAGCCAAAGCATACAGTGACTTAACATTCCACAATACACTGATACAGTTCACTTAATTCCAAAGGCAAAACAAGCCAAACTGTATGCATTAATGACCATATTTATGAATATGCAGCACTGGATACGCTCTTTGAATGAATCTCTTTTAATTCTAGTTCTAGTTCTAGTTGATACAGTCTTGTCCTAACTTTCAGCCAACTACATCCACTATTTGGTTTGTGCCTATAGCCTTAAGGCCACTACTGTCACCAGTGCCTGTCCCTGGTATAAAGTAGAGGATAAGCTATAGAATAAACAAGAATTATTTTACTGAAAAAAAAAAAAAAAGTCTTATTGTACCTCTTATTGGCTACTTCAGGTCCCTCCCTCCTCTGTCTTATTCTCCATTCCTCTAAAGGTAGTCCTTGGCTGTAAAGTTACAAAGGATCGTCTCCTAAAGTTTCATTAGTCATCTTTTTGTTATTTTCTCTTTCGTTTATGGAAAACCTTATACATTTGGGATTTTCAATCAACTTACCTTTATCTTGATTTGATTTTCAACATTCACACTCAGGTTGTTAAGTGCATTTAAAGCTTTCTCTTTAATACTCTGGTTGGAATGGTTGATTTTGTTTCCAACAATTGGAATACCACCCAATTGACGAATAATAGCCTAGGAGGGGGAAAAAAAAAAAACAACTAGGACTGGGACTTTAGCATGCTAAAGGGACTTTAGCTCACTGAATTATTTGCATCCACAAATACAATTAAAAATTAATGGCTTTTTGGAAATACCTTTCCCATATACAAATATTTAATTCCTACTTTTTTTTTTTTGAGACGCAGTTTCGTTCTTGTCACCCAGCTGGAGTGCAATGGCGCGTTCTCAGCTCACCACAACCTCAGCCTCCTGGGTGCAAACAATTCTCCTGCCTCAGCCTCCCGAGTAGCTGGGATTACACATATGTGCCACTAGGCCCAGCTAATTTTGTATTTTTTTTAAGTTGAGACTGGTCTCAAACTCCTAACCTCAGGTGATCTGCCCACCTTGGCCTCCTAAAGTGCTGGGATTAAAGGCGTGAGCCACTGCACCCAGCCCTAATTCCTATTTTTAAAAAATCTCACTACCCATACTTTTATAGGTAAAGAAAATCCACTGAAAATAAAATTATTAAGATATATAATTATTTAAACTACAGTGTTTAGAAATACAATAAAAATTCAGAGGTACTATAATGATCTTGAAGCAACTTACAAACAAAATTATTTTTCTTTGAGATGAGTTAAATAACTTCTCCATTATAGGCAAAATTGGAAAAGTGCTACGATTTAGAATACTAAAGTAGTGTTTTGCTGACCTGTGTTATTTTAAACACCAATCCCTCAAAATGTTAATAGATGTTCCATAAAAATAAGGGGGAGGGTGGTTTCCCATGGTTATGTAAGTTTGGGAAAATCTGAGTAAAACAAGACTAAGCATGTTTCTTTAATATGTTCATGTGCATTGGGAATCTTCAAGAGGCATATGTTGTTGATAGTATGTCTATGAACTATACACAAAAAGAGGGTCATTTTCCAGCAGTGGAAGTGGTGGGAACACACTAACAGCTTGCAGAATCAGGTTTCATGCAGTTTGAAAAATGGTACCCAGGGCCAGGCGTGGTGGCTCACGCCTGTAATCCCAGCACTTTGGGAGGCCGAGGCAGGTGGATCACTTGAGGTCAGGAGTTCGAGACCAGCCTGGCCAACATGGTGAAACCCTGTCTCTACTAAAAATACAAAAATTAACCAGTAACAGTGGTGGATGCCTGTAATCCCAGTTACTTGGGAGGTTGAGGCAGGAGAATCACTTCAACCTGGGACGAGGTTACAGTGAGCCGAGATTGTGCCACTGCAATGCAGCCTGGGTAACAGAGTGACACCTGTGCCTCAAAATAAAAAAAAAAAGAGAAGAAGAGGAAGAAGAGGAGGAGGAGGAAGAAGAAGAAGTAGAAGAAGAAAAATGGTGCCCAAATATTCAGAGGAAAAATAATCTGGGATTTTTTACAGTTAGTTGCAATACTATGTTACCATGTGTCTTTGGCCCAAACATTGAAAGAATTAAATTGCTTTAATTCTTATACTCCATTTTACTGTTAAGGGTAACCTTAGCATCAAAAGAGTAATAAACATTCCCTCTACAAGTTCAAGTTCTTTCGAAGGACTTGCAGTTTCTAGAAACCAGGTTGTTTTTTTTTCAACTGTACTGTTAAAGCAGATTAAGGCACTATAATTGATGGTGAGAGCACCAACCCCCGCTGCTCAAGAAGGTACTTCTTCTCCAGTGGGTATTGGCCTACTCCAACTACAACTTATTTTAGAGGAATACAAAATTATGCCGTCAGAAATACTCCTTTAAAGGCAGGCTAACACATTAATCACTATCTATTGTTTTTGCTTGTCTAGTGGCCCTCTTTCTACAGAGGTAGATGTGGCATCTCGTCTGTCCCACACAGTCCCTGCTGGGATTGTTGTTCACTTGTATTCACAGCCATCCCTGCTACTTTGCTGTAGGCTGCTCAGGTGAGCCAGGCCTCACTAAACATGGGTCATGGTACCTTCACTGATCCAGAGATTGCCCCAGATATTGATCCAAAGGGTTAGCACTGGATCCTAGAAGAACAACTGTACTTTTTGGATCATAAGCTACAGAGATGAATGCTTAGAGAGGCTGGTGGCCTTCTTTCAACCCGTGTGAAGAAAATCACTTTGTGTCCAGAAAGATAAAGGCCAATAAATAAAATGCAGTGGCCACAGCAAAGCCAAAAGGTGGAGAAAGAGAGAACTCTAGTTATTCTTCCCGCAACCTTGAAATGGACTCAGTTGTGCCTGTAACCAATGCTATTCTTTGCTGTTCAAGTCAGCTGAGCTCAGTATTTTCTCTCTTTGGCTTAAAATAATTTAAGTTGAATTCTGTCATTTATAACTGAAAGAGTAGATAATGCACAAAGATTCTCTATCTCTCTATACATCTATAGAGCTTTACAGCAAACCTTGCCATTCTGGAGAAAGCTGGGCTAAAAAAACCTATAAATTCAAAATAATTTTGTACTTATGATATTGTTAACAAAGGGGATTAGATGAAAACAATTACAAAAAAATGTTTAAACTATTTTCTCATGCTGGAGGCTTGTGAATTAGAGTAGGAAGAAGGAAGTGCTCAAATTAAGCTCTTTTAGTCTTAAGTCTCCATTTGCAGAAGCCATTTACATTGATTAGTGGTTATCAGAGTGTGGTCCAGAGACCACCTGCATCAGAACCATACTCATAAGACCAATATACAATTTAAAGTATGTACTTACATGTTAGATGTGTTCATTCTTTTACCGAAGCACTGCTGAATTTCAAATAATTTAAAAGGCCATGAAATGCTAAATGTTGATTAGACATACTTAATATGAATGTGATGCCAGTGACAAACTTCATAGGGATCTACAAACATTATTAATCATATTACTATTAGGCCGTGTTTTTCAGAAGTAAACAAACATTATGTTATCAGTTTAAGTAGCCACATTGCACAGATGAGGAAATTGAAGCTCTGAGAGGTTAAGTAATTTATTCAGGGTCACAATTACTGCTAGTGTGTAAGAATGGAAGGAGTCTGCTTACTGAGTCGAGGTACTTACTTGGTTAACTGAAAAGGCTGCATTGTTACCCAAAGTAATCAAAGCTTTTTCAATAATTATAGGATCCTCAGTTGACTCAAGCAGGTAAAGGAGTTTCTGAAGTTGTTCAGCATTCAGAACATCATCATATGAACCATCAGTTAAATCTTCTGCATAAGAAAAAAGTTATTTGACGTTATCTGAAATCAGTATGAGATTATTTTTGAGACAGGCTCTCTCTCTAGTTGTGTTAGCTAATTGCCTTCATCCAGGGGAAAAGTAAAAATATCTTTATGATGTGGAACAAGGTGCCCATTAGCAAACTGCCCGAGATGGTGAGGCAATCTAGTTTGTGCTTATTCAACAATGAAGCTGTTTAGTTTTCTTCTGCAGTTGTGGACAGGAGTTTCTTGGATGGCAGCTGTGATACTTTAAATTATTTCCCTAACAGCTTCCATGATGTGAAATATCCTTTTTGAGAGTTTTAACGTACCGTTCAACTTTTGGACAGAAACCGAATCACGCATTTGCCCCCTAGGAGAGTGTGTCTCGCACAGACAACTGTTCTCATTTCCAAAACACACACCAGGCTGCGAGGTCTTGGACCACTGTGACTCCCAGGGACCTCCCCTCTAAGGCCGGGCCGAGCGCCCGCACAACTGTCCCTCTGGCGTCCCTTCTTCCAGGGCACCTGCAAGCAGAGCTTCACTTACAGCTCCGGGCCCCTCAACAGCCCTTCCACAATCTGGAGAATCCCTTTAGTTACACAAAGGCCCGGAGCACGCTCTGAAGAGAGAGGCCATCAATAGGCTTTTAAGAAATCTAATCTTCCACTGTGACGCGGAGCTCGGGCCGGAAAGCTCGGACAAGTTTTCATGCCGGTATAGCGAACAAAGGGGCAGCGGGGCGACGCAGCACCCTGCACCCACGCAAGTATGGCCTCTCCCTCTAGCTCGGCTCCTCATTTTACCTTGAGGACCCACAAACCACCACCTGGGCCTGGGGAGCCCTTCAGCCCAGTTCCAGCCCAACTGTCGGACACCCGGCGGTCTCACCTGCGGACTTCGAGGGGCGCAGACCGAGCCCGTGGCCGCCCCGCCGCCGACCGCGCGTCAGCCTGTAAATGCAGTAGCAAGCGCCCGCACCGAGGAGCAGGCCCGCCGCCACCCAGCCCGCGCCCCGGGCGCCACCCATGCTGCCGCCGCGGCAGAGCCGCAGGGCCGGGCCCGGGCAGGGGGCTCGTAAGGGCCAGCGCAGAGGTCTTCAGAACAGGCGGGCCTCGCCGCCACAGCAGCCGGAGAGCTACCGGGTTGTGGAGAAAGGAAATGGGGGTCTGAGCTCCGCCTTCCGGAAACCGCCCAGCTCAAAGCCTATAACCGCCCACTCGGGCCGGGCGCGTCCCGGAGGCTTTCACCAGGTGAGGCTGGGTGGAGCGCTGGACGCCGGGAGGGGCGGCTCGGACCAAGCGCCCCACGCGGAGACGTCGGCGCCGGCAACCCGAAGCCAGCTTTCGCGTCGTTTCACCCAAGGCGTAAGGCGAGCCTCCCTCCCTCCCGCCCAGGGCTGTGGAGCGCCGGGCGGCCCCGCCCCGCCCCCTGGTTGTCGGGACAACGCCCCTCGCGCCAGGCCCCCTAGTTCCCGCGCGGGGAGGGGATGAGCGTAGCTTCTCAGTCAGGCCTCGGACCGTGGCCTCGCTACGCAATGCCAACCCGAGGCTGAAGAACTACTTCAAGGAGAACTACATTCCTCAGGTCTGCGAGGTACTGGACACGCGTGGCGCAGACTCGGACCGGCGCGAGGAGTTAGAAGGGGCAGGAGTCAGGGAAGACTTCCCGGAGGAGGGACTAGGTTAGCGGGTTAGGGGAGGAGTGGAGGGAAGGCGGAGCGGAATGCCAGAAAGTGAAGTCAAATTGGGACTTGCGGGCGATCTAGCTGAAGATGCAGATGAGAGAGAAGACAGCGGGTGGTGGTAGCTGCACGTGGGAAGTGGTTGACATCTCCCGGGGGAATGAACACAAGGCCCAGGACGGAAAACCCAAACTCAGTTTTTAAGGTTTGGACAAGAAGTGCCTGAGGACTGGAGGAGGAGTGAGAAAGAAGTGCCAGAGAGTCTGGGGAGGAAAATCTGCAGAGTGGCATTATGAAGAGAGTTGTCAGAAGTAGGGAGTCGGCACTAGTCACCTAAGATAAGGACCTGAATTCTGCCCAACGTGAGCCTTGGGGAGCTGTGAGGACAGAAAATATTTGGAGGTTAGCTGAGGAGAGAGTGGAAGCTGAGACCTTTGGTCAGTGAAGCCAGCCCTGCGTGAAGTAAGGACCCTCTCAACCAGGATTGCCTTTAGACAGGAGGAAGGACTGCTCCCCACTCCCATTATATTAGAAGGGAAGACAGGAAGGGGATAGATACTAGGTGTTGTAGGTTTTGGAGGTAGGAGGCTGAGAAAGTTTGCCTTTGCTGACCTTTTTCTTCCCCTACAAATAGTTGGTGAGATATTGGCCAAGAATGTGCGTGTTTGAGTGGGGATGGGGCTGTTGGTGCAGTAGGAGATTTGAGCAAAGATACATTATGAGGAGAACGAGGGAGAGAGATGTTTAGGGCAGGAAAGAGGAGAGCCCAGCTGAGGTTAGTAACTAATCTACTTGGCGGTTTCAGGGGGCAATTTGGTAGAGTTCCTCCCTTCCCCCTCCCCACCCTCGTTTCCCTTTTTGGCTGGTAACTGAGATATATATATTGTTAGGCCAGACGCGGTGGCTCACGCCTATAATCCCAGCACTTTGGGAGGCCGAGGTGGGTGGATCACGAGGTCAAGAGATCGAGACCATCCTGGTCAACGTGGTGAAACCCCATCTCTACTAAAAATACAAAAAATTAGCTGGGCATGGTGGCGTGCGCCTGTAGTCCCAGCTACTCGGGAGGCTGAGGCAGGAGAATTGCTTGAACCCAGGAGGCGGAGGTTGCGGTGAACTGAGATTGCGCCATTGCACTCCAGCCTGGGTAACAAGAGCGAAACTCCGTCTCAAAAAAAAAAAAATGTTAAATACGTGTACCCTTTAACCAAGCATTTCCACTTCTAGGGATCTACTTTAGAGAAATACTTGCACATGTGTTCAGAAGGATGTACAAGGATATTCATCATAACTTTGTTTCATAGTAAAAATAGTAAATGACCTAACAGTGGTGACTAAGGGAATGAGATATTATGTAGAATAAAGTATATCTGTACATACTAAGAAGAAATGCCCTCCAAGATATATTATTATTATCATCATCATTATTATTGAGACACAGGGTGTTGGTCTGTCACCCAGACTAGGGTGTAGTGGCTCCATCCTTGCTCACTGCAGCCTCAAACTCCTGGGCTCAAGTGATGTTCCCACCTCACCATACCTGGCTCCTAACACTTATTATTAAGTAAAAAAGAAAAAGTTCAGGTTGCTTAGCAACTATCCATTCTGTTCTAGCTGTTGTATATGTGTTTATGTGTACATATATTTGTGTATATCTGTAAGACAATGCATGTCTTGTCTTGTGGAATGGTTTTAGAGGAGGCGATGGAGAATTCTAAGTTTTTACTCTATCCATAGCTGTATTGTTTTAATTTATTACAGTGAGTTTCATGTTGTTCTTCAAGTTTACTAATTTTGTTTTATGTTGTGTCCAGTCTACTCTTAAATACATCAAATGAAATCTTAATTTCAGACATGTTTTTTAGTTCTAGAATGACCATTTAATTTTTTAAATAAATTCTGATTATTAGAATTATGCATCTTTTCATTCATTTTGCCTTTTTCTGTTTTATTTGTTCCCTCCAAATCTGTTGAAATTTGATCCCCAGTTTTGGAGGTGGGGCCCAGCGGGAGGTATTTGAGTCTTTGGGGTAGATCCCTCCAGAATGGCTTTGTGCCCTCCCCTGTGATAATGAGTGAGCTCTCCCTCTATTAGTTCACCCAAGAGCTGGTTGTTTAAAAGAGCCTCCCTCCAGCTGTCTTTCTGACTCCCTCAGTATGTCAATCCTTGGTTGTTAAATGGACTCTCACTAACATAGTCCTACATTTCCTAGTAGTTTCAGTTTCTGACTATTCCATTACACCCACAGTGAAAGAATAGACCAAAAAAAAAAAAAAAAAAAATCCGTAGAGGCCGAAGCAGGCGGATCACCTGAGGTCGGCAGTTCAAGACCAGCCTGACCAACATAGAGAAAACCCATTGCTACTAAAAATACAAAATTATCCAAGCATGGTGGCACATGCCTGTAATCCCAGCTACTTGGGAGGCTGAGGCAGGGGAATCACTTGTACTCGGGAGGTGGAGGTTGTGGTGAGCTGAGATTGTGCCATTGCATTCCATCCTGGGCAACAAGAGTGAAACTCTGTCTCAAAAAATAAAAATACTCACAAAATTCTTCCACTGAATATTAAAAAATCAATTGCATTTCAATTCACTAGAACCGAAGTTTTAAATAGTAGTTTTTTAAAATTACATTCATAATAGCCACAAAAAATGTAAGATTTCTTAGGACAAGATGTGAAAGACCTTTTTGGAGGAATTTGTAATATCTTATTAGAAGACGTTTAAGGTGACCTAAAGAAAAGAAGTACTCTGCCATGTTTATGAATGGGAAAATAACAGCATATAATATCTTCCCAGAAAATGCATAAATTCTAGTTAAAGTCTAAATTTTTTTTTCCCATAAAACTAGACAGCTGATTATAATACTGCAAAAATATTGAAAAGGAGAAAAGTCCTTGACACCTAGAAGCTGGACTGGTGCCATGAGTTAGACCTTGGCATTGCTTTGGGCTAGCATGGTGTTAAGTCTTGTCAGTGCTGTGCTGTAGAGACCCTGGAGGAAGATGGGATTTTACTTCCTGGTTCCTTTGTGCTTCCGCACTTCTTGTTCACATGACACAGCTGCCAGGAGCATGTGTGTGGTGTACCCAGTGGTAGCCACTCTTCACCAAGTTTTGCTCACCAGCCTCAGCCCATTGGCACCCCAGCAGGGGGCATCTGCTCACTAGTGTGAGCTGGTGTTGGACTCCTGTTCACCACGCTTTGGCCCATCATGGCTGAGAACCATCTCTGTCTGAGGGCAGCCTGATGGACTTCCCTGCTATACCTCAGCCACACTCCACATTCTCTGAATCTCAGCCCTGGGGAGGGGGCTGCCCTCCTTCCAAGGTTATTTCATCGTTGAGTACTCTGTCTGAGCCACAGGGTGTCCTTTAGTGTTCTCTTTTGCCCCCTCTTAGTAATTACTCTCCTTTTACTAGTTAGTAATTCTTCGAATTGCATTCTTTATTAGAATGTATTTATGAGATAGAATAAATGTTCTTTATTCAAACCACTGGTGTGATTTCTGTCTCCTGACTGGACTCAGTGATACAGGAGGATTAACTGGAGAGGGACAATAGAACTTTCTGGAGAGTTGGAAAGAAACCATACCTAGGGTGTGGGTATTTCCATTATCAAAATTATACCGCTAAGATTTATGCATTTGAAATCATATAAATTTTACCTTAAATTATAATTGAGAATAGGCGGGGGAAATTGGTAGATATGTAGATGATACAGGAATCACAGAAGAATAATTGTTGAAACTGAGTGACAGATACATAGGGGTTCCCTATACTATTGTTTATACATGTTTGAAATTTAAAAATCTAAAATGAAAGATAGTCATGGCTGGGCATTTTTTTCTCAGAATGTATGTAGCAAGGGATAGATGGAATGACAGCTTTGATTTGGCTGTATAGTCATTTTCTGTTTGTTTGGTGTATCAATTATTCATTGCCATGTGATATACAGCGGCTTAAAGCACTTAGTGGCTTACAGCAACAGGAATAATTTAGTTTGCTTAAAAATTTGAAATTCTGGCAAGGTTTTGCAGGGGGTGAAAGATCCACTTTTAAGATGGTACCTTTTTTTGCATGCCTAGCAAGTTGGTGCTGGCTGTGGCAGGGAGTTCAGCCAGGTCTGTGAACCAGGAGGCTCTTCATCTGGACCTGTCCACGGGCTGCTTAGACTTCCTCACAGTATGGTAGCTGATTTCTAAGACCAAACCTCCCCAGAGAGAACCAGGTAGAAGTTACACCATTATTTATGATCTAGGTTTGGAAGTCAGCATAACATTACTTTCACTTAGATTCAAGGCTAGGGAACATAGAACCCATTTCATGATGGGGAGGCATAACAAAGTCACATTGCAAAAAGAGCATGGAGGGTGGGAGATACTGTCATAGCCATTTTGGAAAATATAATCTGCCATACTTAGCTTGTTCAGATCAAGCTGGATCTCAAAGCAGTCTCTAAAAAGATGCAGATCACAACAGCATCACTTAGTAAGTGGATCTCAACCCTTCTATAATTACCCCTTTTCTTCTTCCTTTCCTATGTTTTCCAGGAGCAGATGTCTACTGGGCATTTACAAGTTGCCTATACAGCATCTACTTCCCTCTTCCTCATATTTCCTACATTCATATTCTATAAACTGCCTTTTCCCTCATGTAGCCCATTTGCTTCAAGAAAACTGTCTGTCCCCATCTCTGGGGTTGGACCCCGACTGGCTTGCAACAACCAGTACATTCACTTTTCCCGGCCATGATGTTTGTGACCACAGGGAGGTGGGAGGTATAGGATCATGGGGGAGGGCAATATGTGATCCAAGCTGATTAGATCAGGATGCTAGTTGGATATACTCTTTCTGGATGTTGATGGGAAAGCAATTAGTCCTGGGAACACTGGCAATTACCTGTGTGGTCATAAGGAGAGATAATTTTAGCATGAAATGGAGTCCACAAAAGGCAGATTGAGGAAATGGAAAGAAACCAGGCCTTAGTGACATTAGTTAACCACTGATTAAACCCGCACTGAACCTTTGAATTCTTTGAATTTCTAACTTTGAATTTCCTGTGAGAGCTGATAAATTCCATATTAAGTTGAGTTTGTTACTTGAAACCTAAAGCATTTGAAGCAAGATGAGAGGATTATTTCTTATTTGTAACATTTCCTAGGCCCCACAGTATGGCTCATGACTATAATTCCAGCACTTTGACAGTCTGAGGCAGGAAGATTGCTTGAGGGCAGGAGTTTGAAACTAGCCTGGGCAACATAGTGAGACATTGTCTCCACAGGAAAAAAGAAAGATTGCCTAGATTTGATACTAGGCTTCACCAATTATTAATTGGGTGACTTTGAGAAAGGTTCCAAATCTCCCTGCTTCAGTTTTCTTTATAGTAAGATGCCAGATTGATGTGACACAGGCCTTTATTTTATTTCTTTTTTTATTATTGTACTTTAAGTTCTGGGATACGTGTGCATAACGTGCAAGTTTGTTACATAGGTATACACGTGCCATGGTGGTTTGCTGCACCCATCAACCCATCATCTACATTAGGTATTTCTTCTAATGCTATCCCTCTCCCAGGCCCCCAGCCCCCAACAGGCCCTGTGTGTGATGTTCTCCCTCCCTGTGTTTATGTGTTCTCATTGTTCAACTCCCACTTATGAGCGAGAACATGTGGTGTTTGGTTTTTCTGTTCCTGTGTTAGTTTGTGGAGAATGATGGTTTCTAGCTTCATCTGTGTCCCTGCAAAAGACATGAACCCATCCTTTTTATGGCTGCATAGTATTCCACGGTGTATATATGCCTCATTTTCTATATCCAGTCTATCATTGATGGGCATTTGGGTTGGTTCGAAGTCTTTGCTATTGTGAATAGTGCTGCAGTAAACACACGTGTGCATGCATCTTTATAGTATTTATAATCCTTTGGGTATATACCCAGCAGTGGGATTGCTGGGTCAAATGGTATTTCTGGTTCTAGATCGTTGAGGAGTCGCCACACTGTCTTCCACAGTGGTTGAACTAATTTACTCCTATGAACAGTGTAAAAGTGTTCCTATTTCTCCACATCCTCTCCAGCATCTGTTGTTTCCTGACTTTTTAATGATCACCAATCTAACTGGTGTCAGATGATATCTCATTGTGGTTTTGATTCGCATTTCTCTAATGACCAGTGATGAGTTTTTTTCATGTTTCTTGGCTACATAAGTATCTTCTTTTGAGAAGTGTCTGTTTATATCCTTTCCCCACTCTTTGATATATTTTTTTTTCTTGTAAATTTGTTTAAGTTCCTTGAAGATTCTGGATATTAGCCCTTTGTCAGATGGCTTGATTGCAACCATTTTCTCCCATTCTGTAGGTTGCCTGTTCACTCTAATGATAGTTTCTTTTGCTGTGCAGAAGCTCTTTAGTTTAATTATATCTCATTTGTCAATTTTGGCTTTTGTTACCATTGCTTTTGGTGTCTTTTTTTTTTTTGAGATGGAGTTTCACTCTTGTTACCCAGGCTGGAGTGCAATGGCGCGATCTCGGCTCACTGCAACCTCCACCTCCTGGGTTCAGGCAATTCTCCTGCCTCAGCCTCTTGAGTAGCTGGGATTATGGGCACACGCCACCATGCCCAGCTAATTTTTTGTATTTTTAGTAAAGATGGGGTTTCACCATGTTGACTAGGATGGTCTCGATCTTTTCACCTCATGATCCACCTGCCTCAGCCTCCCAAGCTTTTGGTGTCTTAGTCATGAAGTCTTTGTCCATGCCTATATCCTGAATGGTATTGCCTAGGTTTTTTTTTTCTAGGATTTTTATGGTTTTAGGTCTTATGTTTAAGTCTTTAAGCAATCTTGAGTTAATTTTTTATAAGGTGTGAGGGAGGGGTCGAGTTTCACTTTTCTGCATATGGCTAGCCAGTTTTCCCAACACCATTTATTAAATAGGAAATCCTTTCCCCAATGCTTGTTTTTGTTATGTTTGTCAAAGATCAGATGGTTGTAGATATGTGATGTTATTTCTGAGGCCTCTGTTCTGTTCCATTGGTCTATATATCTGTTTTAGTACCAGTACCATGCTGTTTTGGTTACTGTAGCCTTATAGTATAGTGTGAAGTTAGGTAGCTTTATGCCTCCAGCTTTGTTCTTTTTGCTTAGGATTGTCTTGGTTATATGAGCTCTTTTTTGGTTCCATATGAAATTTAAAGTAGTCTTTTCTAATTCTGTGAAGAAAGCCAATGGTAGCTTGTTGGGGATAGTATTGAATCTATAAATTACTTTTGGCAGTATGGCCATTTTCACGATATTGATTCTTCCTACTCCTGAGCATGGAATGTTTTTTTCATTTGTTTGTATCCTCTCTTATTTCCTTGAGCAGTGGTTTGTAAAAGTTCTTCTTGAAGAGGTCCTTCATGTCCCTTGTAAGTTGTATTCCTAGGTAGTTTATTCTCTCTGTAGCAATTGTGAATGGGAGTTCACTTATGATTTGGCTCTCTGTCTGTCACTGATGTATAGGGATGCTTATGATTTTTGCATATTGATTTTGTATCCTGAGACTTTGCTGAAGTTGCTTATCATCTTAAGGAGATTTTGGGCTGAGACAATGGGGTTTTCTAAATATACAATCATGTCATCTGCAACAGAGACAATTTGACTACCTTTCTTCCTATTTGAACACCTTTTATTTCTTTCTCTTGCCTGATTGCCCTGGCTAGAACGTCCCATACTATGTTGAACAGGAGTGGTGAGAGACGGCATCCTTGTCTTGTGCTGGTTTTCAAAGGGAATACCCATTCGGTATGATATTGGCTATGGGTTTGTCATAAATAGCTTTTATTATTTTGAGATATATTCCATCAATACCTAGTTTATTGAGAGTTTTTAGCATGAAGGGGTGTTGAATTTTATCAAAGGCCTTCTCTGCATCTATTGAGATAATCATGTGGTTTTTGTCATTGGTTCTGTTTATGTGATGGATTACGTTTATTGATTTGTGTATGTTGAATGAGCCTTGCATCCCAGGGGTGAAGCTGACTTGATCGTGGTGGAGAAGCTTTTTGATGTGCTGCTGTATTTGGTTTGCCAGTATTTTATTGCAGAGTTTCACATCAGTGTTCATCAGTGATATTGGCCTGAAATTTTCTTTTTTTGTTGTGTCTCTGCCAGGTTTTGGCATTAGGATGATGCTGGCCTCATAAAATGAGTTAGGGAGGAGTCCCTCTTTTTCTGTTGTTTGGAATTGTTTCAGAAGAAATGGTACCAAGCTCCACTTTGTACCTTTAGTAGAACTCGTCTGTGAATCCATCTGGTTCTGGGCTTTTTTTGTTGGTAGACTATTAATTACTGCCTCAATTTCAGCACTTGTTATTGGTCTGTTCAGGGATTTGACTTCTTCCTGATTTAGTCTTGGGAGGGTGTATGTGTTCAGGAATTTATCCATTTCTTCTAGATTTTCTAGTTTGCGTAGAGGTGTTTATAGTATTCTCTGATGGTAGTTTGTATTTCCATGGGATCAGTGGTGATATCCCCTTTATCATTTGTTATTGTGTCTATTTGATTCTTCTCTCTTGTCTTCTTTATTAGTCTGGCTAGCAGTCTATCTAGTTTGTTAATCTTTTCAAAGAACAAGCTCTTGCATTCATTGATTTTTTTGAAGGGTTTTTTGTGTCTCTATCTCCTTCAGTTCTGCTCTGATCTTAGTTACTTCTTGTCTTCTGCTATCTTTTGAATTTGTTTGCTCTTGCTTCTCTAGTTCTTTTAATTGTGATGTTAGGGTGTTGATTTTAGATCTTTCCTGCTTTCTCCTGTGGGCATTTAGTGCTATAAATTTCCCTCTGAACACTGCTGTAGCTGTGTCCCATGGATTCTTGTATGTTGTGTCTTTGTTCTCATAGGTTTCAAGCAACTTATTTACTTTGGCCTTAATTTCGTTATTTACCCAATAGTCACTAAGGAGCATGTTGTTCAGTTTCCATGTAGTAGTGTGGTTTTGAGTGAGTTTCTTAATCCTGTGTTCTAATTTGATTGCACTGTGGTTTGGAGAGACAGTTTTTTATGATTTCGATTCTGTTGCATTTGCTGAGGAGTGTTTTACTTCCAATTATGGGTCAGTTTTAGAGTAAGTGCAATGTGGTGCTGAGAACAATGTATATTCTGTTGATTTGGGGTGGAGAGTTCTGTAGATGTCTATAAGGTCTGCTTCGTTCAGAGCTGAGTTCAAGTCCTGAACATCCTTGTTAATTTTCTGTCTTGTTGATCTGTCTAATACTGACAGTGAGGTATTAAAGTCTCCCACTATTATTGTGTGGAAGTCTAAGTCTCTTTATAGGTCTCTAAGAACTTGCTTTATGAATCCGAGTGCTCCTGTATTGGGTGCATATATATTTAGGATAGTTAGCTCTTCTTGTTACATTGATCCCTTTACCATTCTATAATGCCCTTCTTTGTCTCTTTTGATCTTTGTTGGTTTAAAGTCTGTTTTAGCAGAGACTAGGATTGCAACCCCTGCTTTTTTTGCTTTCCATTTGCTTGGTAAATCTTTCTTCATCCCTTTATTTTGAGCCTATTTGTGTCTTTGCATGTGAGATGTGTCTTTTTTTGCTTTCCATTTGCTTGGTAAATCTTTCTTTTTTTGCTTTCCATTTGCTTGGTAAATTTTTCTTCATTCCTTTATTTTGAGCCTATTTGTGTCTTTGCTTGTGAGATGTGTCTCCCGAATACAGCAGGAGACACATTGGTCTTGATGGGTCTTGACTTTTTATCTAATTTGCCAGTCTGTGTCTTTTAATTGGGGCATTTAGCCCATTTACATTTAAGGTTAACATAGTTATATGTGAATTTGATCCTGTCATTATGATGCTAGCTGGTTATTTTGCTTGTTAGTTGATGCAGTTTCTTCATAGTGTTGGTGGTCTTTACAATTTGGTATGTTTTTGCTGTGGCTGGTACCAGTTTTTCCTTTCCATATTTAGTGTTTCCTTCAGGAGCTCTTGTAAGGTAGGCTTGGTGGTGACAAAATCTCTCAGCCTTTGCTTGTCTGTAAAGGATTTTATTTCTCCCTCGCCTATGAAGCTTAGTTTGGCTGGATATGAAATTCTGGGTTGAAAATTCTTTTCTTTAAGAATGTTGAATATTGGTCCCATTCTCTTCTGGCTTGTAGGGTTTCTGCAGAGACATCCACTGTTAGTCTGATGGACTTCCCTTTGTGGATAACCCGACCTTTCTTTCTGACTGCCCTTAACATTTTTTCCTTCATTTCAACTTTGGTGAATCTGACGATTATGTGTCTTGAGGTTGGTTTTCTCGAGGAGTGTCTTTGTGGTGTTTTCTGTATTTCCTGAATTTGAATGTTGGCCTCTCTTGCTAGGCTGGGGAAGTTCTCCTGGATAATATCCTGAAGAATGTTTTCCAACTTGGTTCCATTCTCCCCATCACCTTCAGATACACCAGTCAAATGTAGGTTTGGTCTTTTCACATAGTCCCATATTTCTTGAAGGCTTGCTTTGTTCTTTTTCATTCTTTTATCTCTAATCTTGTCTTCATGCTTTATTTCCTTAAGTTCATCTTTAATCTCTGATATCCTTTCTTCCACTTGATCGATTCAGCTGTTGATACTTGTGCATGCTTCACGAAGTTCTCATGCTGTGTTTTTCAGCTCCATCAGGGTTATTTATGTTCTTCTCTAAACTGGTTATTCTAGTCAGCAAGTCCTCTAATCTTTTTTTGAAGGTTCTTAGCTTCCTTGCATTGGGTTAGAGCATGCTCCTGGCTGGGTGCAGTGGCTCACACCTGTAATCCCAGCACTTTGGGAGGCCGAGGCAGGCGGATCATGAGGTCAAGAGATTGAGACCGTCCTGGCCAACATGGTGAAACCCCGTCTCTACTAAAAATACAAAAATTAGTTGGGTGTGGTGGCATGTGCCTGTAGTTCCAGCTGCTCGGGAGGCTGAGGCAGGAGAATCGCTTGAACCCAGGAGGCAGAGGTTGCAGTGAGCCAAGATTGTGCCACTGCACTCCATACTGGTGACAGAGTAGGACTCTTTCTCAAAAAGAAAAAAAAAAACATGCTCCTTTAGCTTGGAGAGTTTGTTATTACCCACCTTCTGAAGTTGATGTCTGTCAATTTGTCAAACTCATTCTCCATCCACTTTTTTTTCCTTGCTAGTGACGAATTGTTATCCTTTGGAAGAGCAGAGGTGTTCTGGTTTTTGGAATTTTCAGCCTTTTTTGCCCTCGTTTTTCCTCATCTTCGTGTATTTATCTACCTTTGGTCTTTAATGTTGGTGACCGTTGGATGGGGTTTCTGTGTGGATGTCCTTTTTGTTGATGTTGATGCTATTCCTTTCTGTTTGTTAGTTTCCCTTATTACAGTCAGGACTCTCTGCTGCAGGTCTGCTAGAGTTTGTTGGAGGTCCACTCCAGACCTTGTTTGTTTGGGTATCACCAGCAGGGGCTGGAGAACAGCAAAGATTGCTGCCTATTCCTTCCTCTAAAGCTTCATCCCAGAAGGCCACCTGCCAGATGCCAGCCGGAGCTCTCCCATATGAGGTATCTGTCGATCCCTGCTGGTACGTTTCTCCCAGTCAGGAGGCACAGAGGTCAGGGACCCACTTGAGGAGGCAGTCTGTCCCTTAGCAGACCTCAAGTGCTGTGCTGGGAGATCTGTTGCTCTCTTCAGAGCCATCAGGCAGGGAAATTTAAGTCTGCTGAAGCTGTGCCCACAGCCGCCCCTTCCTTCAGGTGCTCTGTCACAGGGAGATGGGAGTTTTATCTACAAGCCCCTGACTGGGGTTGCTGCCTTTCTTTCAGAGATGCCCTGCCCAGAGGGGAGGAATCTAGAGAGGCTGTCTGGCTACAGCAGTTTTGGTGAGCTGCGGTGGGCTTCATCCAGTTTGATCTTCCTAGCAGCTTTGTTTACACTATGAGGGAAAACCACCTATTCAAGCCTCAGTAATGGTGGACGCCCATATCCCCACCAAGCTCAATAGTCCCAGGTCAACTTCAGATTGCTATACTGGCAGCGAGTATTTTAAGCCAGTAGCTCTTAGCTTTCTGGGCTCCGTGGGGATGGGATCTGTTGAGCTAGACCACTTGGCTCTCTGGCTTCAGCCCTGTTTCCAGGGGAGTTAATGGTTCTGTCTTGCTGTCGTTCCAGGTGCCACTGGGGTATGAAAAAAAACTCCTGCAGATAGCTTGATGTCTGTCCAAATGACCGCCCAGTTTTGTGCTTGAAACCAGGGCCATGATGGTGTAGGCATCTGAGGGAATCTCCTGGTCTTCGGGTTGCGAAGACCATGGGAAAAGCATAGTATCTGGGGTGGAATGCACCATTTCTCATGACACAGTTCCTCACGGCTTCCCTTGGCTAGGGAAGGGAGTTCCCAGACCCCTTGCACTTCCCAGGTGAGGCGACGCCCCATCTGCTTCGGCTCCCCCTCTGTGGGCTGCACCCACTGTCTAACCAGTCCCAGTCAGATGAGTCGGGTACCTCAGTTGGAAATGCAGAAATTACCCGCCTTCTGCATTGATCTCACTGGGACCTGCAGACCAGAGCTGTTCCTATCCAGCCATCCTGCCAACTACCCTCCAAAACATTTTAAAATGGCCTAGGCCCTTATTTTCTAGAGTACAAGGAAGAGCCATTGTGAAAGGGAAAAGTAGGAAAAGAAAATAGCACACTGTGTCCTCAGGCAGATCAGTTTTAGTAAAGAATACAGTAATCCCTCTGTATCTATGGGGGATTGGTTCCAAGACCTTCCTTGGAGACCAACAATAGAGAATGCTCAAATTCCTGATAAAAAGTGGCATAGCATTGTTATATAACCTATGTACATCCTCTTGTATACTTTAAATCCTCTTTAGATTCCTTATATCTAATGCAATGCAAATGCTGTGTAAGTAGATGGTATACTGTATGATTTAGGGAATGATGACAAGGAAAAACATTCTATGTGTGTTTAGTGCAGATCAAACTTTTTTTCAATTATTTTTGATTTGTGGTTGATTGAATCTGTGGATGCAGGACCCATGGATATGGAGGGCCAACTTGCATAGGAAAGGTGAGGATCTGAAAGTGAATTCCTTTATACTATTCTTGCCCATGTAATCTTTCAAAAACCTTTGTGGGCTCTTGGAGATTAACACACCCAGCCTAAACACTGCTGGATTGTAGGTTCAATTCAAGTTAAACAAGCAACTTAATTTTTTGAACAGATGAGGCACTTGACACCAGCTAACTTTTTTTGGAGGGAACAGCAAGAGTGGTCAGCTGAGTGGGGTACACTAGGACATTCTATCAGCAAATATTTGCTGGGCCTCTACCATGTGCTAACACATATTAAAAACACCTCAATGGTTTCAACCACTTGGAGTTGTGACTCTGAGGGTGTCTCTAGCCCAAGCATGTCTCCTGAGCTCTCTGAGCATTTACCCATTTGAGATGAGATTATATATTGATAATACCTTTTGGGAAAACAGTTTTGAAATATTTATGAAGATCTTTAATATATACCTTTTGATTCTATATTTTAATAGAAATCTGTCTTGGAGAAATAGAGATGAAGATATTTACATTTAATCATTAAAATTCATGAAAAATATATTTTAGAAATTCCAAGTTTTTTTTTTAAGTCACATGAACATACTCAGAGCCTGAACCTAGGTAGAAATTGTAGGAAAACTAAATATTGCCTTCTCATACCTCACTCTCCCTGTATTCTTCATTTCTGTCTCTGAGAGCTCTGAGATACTCTTTCTACCACTGTGGGAATTAGCTTAATATGCCCTGTATTTTTGGATATACTCTTTCCCAAAGGCATTTGTGTTTTCAAAGAGATTAAGATAGGAGCGCACATAATGAAGCCTTATGGTAGACTTTCAGACAGTGGGTCATCCAGAAAAAACATAGAAATCCTAGTTTCTCCCTCAATTTTCTACTAGGTAGAAGTCAGTGCATTGTTTACAGACAAACAAGACTGCCCCACAAGGACCAAAGATGAGCTAGATATTATGGTCTACAAAAATATTAGGCAGATACACCTAGCGATTATATCTGAGAGGAAGAAAGCACCTTTCAAATGGTGAGCTCCAATTTCAGTTTAGCATTTAGGGAAAATGAAAAGAGTTTGCAAAACCAGATCTGTTCAGCAGAGGGGGTACTTAATCTACAAATCATGATTTTAAAGCAAAGGTTTTTTTTTTTTTTTTAAATTATGATTTTATGAGAAGTTTTTATGTTTCTTTCAAGATTACATTGCCAATCAGGTATTTTTAAAAAGAGACTAATTGTTGCACGTATTTGTCAGAGATGCAAGAATGAGGAATTACTGATTATATGAGCAACGGACCGCCCTGCCCATTTAGGAGAGGAGGAGCTGGATACACTAACTCATTTTGCTGGAACTTGGGCAGGAAGGCTGTGGCTTCTCCGGAGGACAGTCATCTTTGCTGAATTCCCTCAGCCCTGCCAGGCAATTCACACATGTAGTTGCTGAGATAAGTCCATAGGACACTAAACAAAGAAAAGCACGTGATTAATTATTTTTCCAGTAACAGTTTTCTTAGAGGGGTTGAGACGGCTGGGACTGATTCCTCACTGGGACAGGCCCAGTCCAGCAGGTATCAGAGTCCTTTTTCTCACTCTCACCTCACAGAGCCTGCTGCTCCTCAGCTGTCCAGTCTGCTTTAAAAACCCTCAAGTCTTGTTCCGAGGTGCATCTTCCTCTTCCTGGGGTCTCATCTGAACTTTGAAGTCAGTTGGCCTTTGTAGTAATCTTCAGGAATCTTTCATTTATACAGTTTCTAAAATAAGATTTTGCCACTGTCTGTTTCAGTGTTAAAAAGACATAAAAGTCCCTTTATTTTCAAAATTATAACTTACTAACTTACATAAATACAAATTAAGATATCTCCCAGAACAACAGCGTGCCACCTCCATCTCCATCCCACACGGGGATGGTTATCATTTGTGAGATAATGCTTTAGATTGTTTCAGAGGTTGGGGTCGGGGATAGGGACATGGAAGGGACTTTGAACAGTGTTTGTCTGTTTCTTCACCTGCTGAGGGCTCCACAAGTATTTGATAATCACTTTTATCTCTGCACTTTCGGAGTAATTATTATTTTTTTATTTTTCATTTTTTTGAGATGGAGTCTTGCTCTGTCACTCAGCTGGAGTGCAGTGGCGCGATCTCAGCTCACTGCAACCTCCACCTCCCACGTTCAAGTGATTCTCTTGCCTCAGCCTCCCGAGTAGCTGGGATTACAGGTGCCCGCCACATTTTTGTATTTGTAGTAGAGATGGGGTTTCACCATCTTGGACAGGCTGGTCTTGAACTCCTGACCTCGTGATCCACCCAGCTTGGCCTCCCACAGTGCTGGGATTACAGACATGAGCCACTGCGCCCGGCCGGAGTAATTATTTTTTATGTTATAATATTACTATTTCAGCCCTCAGCATATTTCACTATGTTTATCTGAGTATCTAAAAAGCTAAACAAGACTTGCTCTCTTAAGTGTTTTGTTTTTGTGTGTCCAGCCAGGGTTATAATAGTTACTATCTTGTCATTTATATTTGAACTATTGGGCTATCAATTTTTCTCCTAGCCATTTTCCACTAAATGCTTTTGTCCTAACGTCTTCCATTAGGTGTGTTTTAAGTCAGAGTCAGTCTCTCTCTTTCTCTCTCTGTCATCACACTGGGCTTTGAGTAGTATAACGGAATATTTTCAATTTCTTTTCTCTATGTCCAAGTGTTTTCCTCTAATGAAGCTGATAATTAGCAGTGGAATGGTTAAAAATATTGATGGACCAGGCACAGTGGCTCATACCTATAATCCCAGCACTTTGGGAGGCTGAGAGGAAGGAGGATCACTTGAGGCCAGGAGTTCAGGACTAGCCTGGGCAACAGAGTGAGACTCCATTTCAGCAACAGAATTAAGTGAGTGTGGTGGCACATGCCTGTAGTCCTTGCTAGTTGGGAGACTGAGGTGGGAGGATTGCTTGAGCCCAAGAGCTTGAGGTTAAAATGAGTTGATTGTGCCACTGCACTCCAGCCTGGGCTACAGGACAAGACCCTGTCTCAAAAAAAAAAAAAAAAAAAAAAAAAGAATGATAGCTTGCTGTCGTCATCTATTGAGTGCCTTTTCTGTGTTAGATACTATTCAGAGCAGTTTTTAATTTTCATGATAGCCATATGGCATATGAACTTTTTTTAAGTCCCATTTTTTTTAAGGAAACAGAAACAGAGACATAATTTGTCAATGGTTGCATGGTAGAAGATTGCAGATCCCACATTTAAACCAAGTGGACTCTACCCTTTGCATTATCTTACTCCCTGAAGGATATATAGTAGGGGAAAGGAGTGGGAACAACAGTCCTAGATAAACCCATGTTTGTCCTTAGAGCCTGGAACATCCTTCAGAATAGATGAGAATTATTGGGAGCTGAGTTTAGGAGAGTAGAGCCAAAAGAAAGTGAGGATTATGTAATTGTTTGTGAATTTACAAGCTTGAGAGAGCCAATCCAATAATTAACTCATGGAGTTTTTTGTCCTTGATTGTTTAAGTTTTTACTGAGAATATTATCAATAACAAGGCCCTGATTAATGTTTTTGAGAGTCAAACATTAATTTTGTGGGAATGTTGGCTAATTTTGCTTCTGCTTACAATAAAGACTAAGTTAATGGTTTTGTGATTTTTATTTTAATTGGGCAGGGAAAAAGCTATTGATTCATTAGCTGTGCTGTCTTATTGGCATGTAGCTATGCACTGTTCACTCATTGTTACATAAAATGTCATGCTATGCTATTTTGTCCAAGGGAAAAAGACAGTGAGATTTCTTTCTTTATTATTATTTTTTGAGACAGGGCGTTTCTCTGTCACCAATGCTGGAGTACAGTGTTGTGATAATAACTTACTGTGGCCTTGAACTCCTGGCCTCAAGCAATCCTCCCACCTCACCCTCCCAGGTAGCTAGGACTACAGGTACACACCACTATGCTCAGCTAATTTTTAAAACAATTTTTGTATTTTTGTAAAGATGGGTTCTCGCTGTGTTGCCCAGTGTAGTCCTGAACTCCTGTCCTCAAGCAAACTTCCCACCTGGTCTCCTAAAGTGGTAGGATTATAGGCATGAGCCACCACACCTGGCCAACAGTGAAATTTCTTATGTGAAAAGTGTGCATTTCAACTCTGCTCATTCCATATGCCTTTATTAGCATTTCAGAGACTTATCTTCTCAACCTGACTTAACTTCTGCAGGATAGCTTTCTAGGAAAAGTAGTTTATTACATGTGGAGGTTATAAATAAGTATATGTATACGTATATACTTATATACGTATACATATATATATTTATATATATATATATATTCAATTTCTGACATACATTAACCAGACCTCAACTTTCTTAAAAATGTATCATAATGCTGAACTTCATTTAGGCACTCATTCTAAGATATCAGTATGCTTAGGAATCACTTGGAAAGCTTAGTAAAATACAGATTCCTACTCTCCATTCTCAGAGACAAATTCATTCTCCAGGTGATTCTGATGTAGATGTCCTCAGGGTGCCAGAATAAGATGGAGAAAAGGATGTAGAGTAGGGAGTACAAAAACTCAATACTCTAGACACCCAGGTACAGAGTACTAGAGAGCAGATGGGCTTTTTACCAGGGATATTGAGAGAGCTGTGGGAAGTCTGATTGGCCTCCAGATAATAGAAGGCTTTGGTCCTTTTGTTAGGTCCCCACAGAACCCATTTTTGCTGGCTCTTTAGGTAATACATGACTGTTCAAATTCATGTTGCAACTGTGGTGAGACCACTCATCTCCTGTGCAACTATAGTCTCTTAGTTTGGGGGAAAAGGAAGTAAGTCTGCAGATGGCTGAGCACTTGTGAGCAGTTAGTAAGGGCTCAGTCTGAAGGCAGAGCTGGAGAGGGAGAGGGATCTAAGTCTCACCATTGTGCCATTCTTGTAAGGGCTCAGCTTCCTGCTTGCAGGCTGTGTACTAAGAAGAGGAGCATGGAGCTATTGCAAAGGGGGAGGTTGTATTATGCAGGGTCCAATTAGGAGAACTGACCTTTTTTAGTTTTGGAAGAGCACTTTGAGAATCGCTGAGAGTCTAAGATAAGACCCCAGGCCTAGATCTGCTGACATTTGCCCTATGGAGGTAGGGAGAACTGCTCTGCGTAACTCAAGTGATGGAGTTATTTTGTTCTGGAAATACAGGATCAAGAGAAAAAGCCAGTAGGAGTGGGTCCAAAGCATCCCGACCACCCCCAACATGTACACTAGGCCCCACCAGAAAACAGTGAACCATGAAGGGAAAGAGAAATGTTGATGGAGAATTCCAGGTGGTTTCTGTGGGAAGTATTCTGCAGACTTTTCATCTGTCTCAAATGGAGAAAACATCAATAATTGTGTATATCTTGCCAACATGTTTAATGAGAAGCTTCTTCTTTTGGGGGTACCTCATGAGAAAAATGAGACAACAGCAACTTTTTGAGTTCCATATATGTGCTTTAAACAATATCTTAGATGCAGCAAACCCATTGTTTCTCACCTATGTGTACTGAGCTACAATTTTTGAAATGTATATACTCTGTAGATGTTGTGAATGATAAAATAGAAATGTATTTTTCTTAAATTCACACATTTTAATCGTGGATATTCTCAATCTCTTTTATGATTGGGTCTAAGGAACTTTTTGGCTAAAAAACCCAAAACCAAAACCCTATGAGTTTCTCAGACTTTAAAAGGCTAGAAACCTTTTTAAACTGTAAAGCATCACAGTTATGTCTTCAGATTGGCTACAGAGAACTTACTCTTCACATAATGCAAACCCTCACGGTACAGTGACTTTTTTGTGTTTTTTATGATTAATCTTTAGAAAGATGCAAGACAAACTTCATTTTTGTTTTACTTTAGCAAAATATTAACACTGAATAAGTACAGAAGGCCATGTAAAAATAATTTACTTTAAATTGTAACATTATTTGAGTTTTTACCTGTATGAAAAAAAGTTTGCTGCTGCTAGCGTAAACAGACAACCCAGAGAATAGGCAAAAATCTGTACATCCAAAAAGGACTAATATCCAGAATGTACAGGAACTCAAACAAATTAGCAAGAAAAAAACAATCCCATCAAAAAGTGGGCTAAGGACATGAATAGACAATTTTCAAAAGAAATAAAAATGGCCAACAAACATATGAAAAAATGCTCAACATCATTTATGATGAGGGAAATGCAAATCAAAACCACAATGTGATACCGTCTTACTCCTGCAAGAATGGCCATAATCAAAAAAATAAAAAAAATAGTAGATGTTGGTATGGCTGCAGTGAAAAGGGAATACTTCTACACTGCTGGTGAAAATGTAAACTAGGCTGGGTGCTGTGGCTTACACCTGTAATCCCAACACTTTGGGAGGCTGAGGCAGGGGAATCACTTGAAGCGGGGAGGTGGAGGTTGCAGTGAGCCAAGATCGCACCATTGCACTCCAGCCTGGACGACAAGAGTGAGACTCCATCTCAAAAAAAGGAAACTAGTACAACCACTATGGAAAACAGTGTGGAGAGTCCTTAAAGAACTAAAAGTAGAACTACCATTTGATCAGTAGTGGGATAGTGATCCCACTACTAGGTATCTACCCAGAGGAAAAGGCATTATTATACAGAAAAAATACTTGCACACACATTTATAGCAGCACAATTCACAATTGCAAAAATATGGAACCAGCCCAAATGCCCATCAATCAGTGATTGGATGGATAAAATAATTGTGAAATATATATATCTCACATCATATATATCCTGGTACTCAGCCATGAAAAGGAACAAATTAATGGCATTCACAGCAACCTGGATGGAATTGGAGACCATTATTCTAAGTGAAGTAACTCAGGAATGGAAAAACCAAACATCATATGTTCTCACTCATAAATGGGAGCTAAGCTATGAGGATGCAAAAACATTGAATGATATAATGGACTTTGGGGACTTGGGGCAAGGGTGGGAAGGGGTTGAGGGATAAAAGACTACAAATTGGGTTCAGTGTATATTGCTCAGGCGATAGGTGCACCAAAATCTCACAAATCACCCCTAAAGAACTTACTCAGATACCACCTGTTCCCCAGAAACTTATGGAAATAAATAATTAAGAACAAACAAAAGACCCAAAACACATTGAACAAAAAAAGTTATCTGCTGCTTAGTAAAAACATGAAAATTCAGAAACACTGATGCCATTTCCTTTTCTTCCCCAGGCACTATTATGTGGTATACTTGTTACCTGTCCTGAGGATCCACTAAGGTTTTTAGAGGGAATGATCATGGTTATAATCAAAAGTGGTCTTCAGAATCTTCTTTGGTAAGTGTTGTTTTGATATGTGATAGGGAAACATTTTATTTTGAAGGAAACTTTTATTGTACAGTAACAAATAAGGGCTTGCCAATGACTGCTTCCAATCTCAAGATTGTTGAGGAATTCCTCCACGGGCTTTTCAGTTCCAAAGACACAAACCTGCATAATTTGCCCACCGTGTCTCAATTTGAGAAATATGGTATACTGTGATCAGTAACATGTTCATAGGGCCAGTTTATTTCAAGTTAGGAATGAGGAAAGGGAGGCATATTCTCCTTTAGGGGACACAGCAAAATCTTGTGAGAGTGGTTTGAAAAAGTCCTCTGGATGATTCTTATCTGCTTCTCCGAAGGGGAAATGTCTTTTCCTTCTCCTTCCTTTCATTCTGTCTACAAGAATCACGGATTTAATTATGGAACTAACTACCATAAAATGAAATTAATTTTGACTGTGTTTTGTGATGTTATTAAAGGGATATGTGCATTGCTCCATCAATGAAACCAAACATTCGAAGATTGTCTGAAACTTACCTGGAACAATGTTTTGAATTGGATGATCAGCTGGTAATTATTAGTAACCAAGAATACTCAAATATATATCTTAAGCTTTGATGGAATTTTCCAAATAGATTTTATATTTTATGGGAGGTGTGAGGTCAGACTTTTTGGTGTTGGGACAACTGAGAAAAGTGAAGGAATAGCTATACACATACACAGATGCACACAAAACCACACTTATAGTAACCTTCCCAAATTTTCAGGAAGTATTTACAAAGGCATTTGTTCTTTCTCTTTCTGATAAAATCTTTCCATTAGGTTTCCCCTTTTCTCTTTCTCCTTCTCCTCCTCTCATGCATCTTTATAAAGATAAAAATAGCATTATGAAAAGCTTTACAAGAGGATGTTTTCTTTCCTTTCTAATCTGCTTTCTTCAGTGTTCCATTCCACCACCCATTCTCTCTGCTGTCTGCTGCCTTCTCAGATTAGGATGCAGGCAATCATGCTCATAATGACATGACCAAGACATTAATGACATCCAGCTTAAAAGCCAGATCTCATTGTTGCTGAAAACCAGTGCCAGCAGCTGGTTTTGATCCTGTAAAGAGGTCAAGAAAGTAATTCAGGACACGAAGCCTTTGAAACAAAGATTGTTTAAGAGAAGCGAACAGAGCAAAAGTCATGTGAAGAGAGAAATACTAACACAAATTAGATATGTGTAGGACCATGTGTGAATGTCTTTTTTTTTTTTTTTTTTGGACACGGATTCTTGCTCTGCCACCTGGGCTGGAGAGCAGTGGCGCCATCTCGGCTGACTGCAACCACCACCTCCCGGGTTCAAGCAATTCTCCTGTCTCAGCCTCCTGAGTAGTTGCGATTACAGGCATACGCCATCATGCCTGGCTAATTTTTTGTATATTAGTAGAGATGGGGTTTCACTGTGTTGCCCGGGCTGGTCTTGAACTCCTGAACTAAGGTAATCCACTCGCCTCGGCCTCCCAAAGTGCTAGGATTACAGGTGTGAGCCACTGTGCCTGGCCCATGTATGATACCTCTTTTTTTTATTTTTATTTTTTGAGATGGAGTCTTGCTCTGTCGTCCAGGCTACACGATTTCGGCTCACTGCAACCTCCACCTCCCAGGTTCAAGCGATTCTCCTGCCTCAGTCTCCCAAGTAGCTGGGATTACAGGCTCCTGCCACTCTATCCGGCTAATTTTTATATTTTTAGTAGAGATGCGGTTTCACCATATTGGCCAGGTTGGTCTCAGACTCCTGACCTCAAGATCTACCCGCCTTGGCTTCCCACAGTGTTGGGATTACAGGTGTGAGCCACCGCGCCCAGCCAAAAAGTGGAATTAAAGCCATGTTCAAGGTGGGAGGTGAGAGCCAGAAACAATTTAAGGCGTCTGTTTAGAAGGATAGGTGCAAAGTAACACTGGATCCTAATCAGTGATCTGCAACAGAGAAACAGAGGGATGCAATGATTCTCAGGCACCAGTACACTGGGCAGAACCCACATGTCCCATCCTAGTTGATCTGCGTCCTGGTATGTGGTTGTTTTTACTGTACTTTATTAACCACAGACTTTGGACCTACTATGGAATGCAGATATCTGGAAACCGCTGTGTTTTGGGAGCTGTCTGGGGACCACCTCAGGAGCTGAGGGAGAGATCTAGGGGAAAGGATTCTGGGTCCTCCATCTCTACCCCTATACTCCAGAATAGTTTTGCTTTCAGTATGATTTTGCTTGAGAAAACCTTGACAACCATAGCTAAAATATACGAAAGTTTTTGAAAACCACTGATTTATTTTTTATTTATTTATTTTTTTAGCCTTTTATTATTTTTTTTTTATTGTATTTTAGGTTTTGGGGTACATGTGAAGAACATGCAAGATTGTTGCATAGGTACACATGTGGCAGTGTGATTGGCTGCCTTCCTCCCCTTCACGTATATCTGGCATTTCTCCCCATATCTCTCCCCCAATCCCCACCCCCCGCTGTCTCCTCCCCTATTACCCCCAGCAGACACCAGTGTGTAGTGCTCCCCTCCCTGTGTCCATGTGTTCTCATTGTTCAACACCCGCCTATGAGTGAGAACATGTGGTGTTTGATTTTGTGTTCTTGTGTCAGTATGCTGAGAATGATAGTTTCCAGGTTCATCCAGGTCCCTACAAAGGACACAAACTCATGATTTTTGATGGCTGCATAATATTCCATGGTGTATATGTGCCACATTTTCCCTGTCCAGTCTATCATCGATGGGCATTTGGGTTGGTTCCAGGTCTTTGCTATTGTAAACTGTGCTGCAATGAACATTTGTGTGCATGTGTCCTTATAGTAGAATGATTTATAATCCTTTGGATATATATCCAGTAATGGGATTGCAGGGTGAAATGGAATTTCTATGTCTAGGTCCTTGAGGAATCGCCACACTGTCTTCCACAATGGTTGAACTAATTTACACTCCCACCAACAGTGTAAAAGTGTTCCTATTTCTCCACATCCTCTCCAGCATTTGTTGTCTCCAGATTTTTTTTTTTTTTTTGAGACGGAGTCTCGCTCTTGTTACCCAGGCTGGAGTGCAATGGCGCGATCTCGGCTCACCGCAACCTCCGCCTCCTGGGTTCAGGCAATTCTCCTGCCTCAGCCTCCTGAGTAGCTGGGATTACAGGCACGCGCCACCGTGCCCAGCTAATTTTTTTGTATTAATAGAGACGGGGTTTCACAATGTTGACCAGGATGGTCTCGATCTCTCGACCTTGTGATCCACCCGCCTCGGCCTCCCAAAGTGCTGGGATTACAGGCTTGAGCCACCGCGCCCGGCCGTCTCCAGATTTTTTAATGATCGCCATTCTAACTGGCGTGAGATGGTATCTCAATGTAGTTTTGATTTGCATTTCTCTAATGACCAGTGATGATGAGCATTTTTTCATATGTTTGTTGGCCTCATGTATGCCTTCTTTTGTAAAGTGTCTGTTCATATCCTTCGCCCACTTTTGAATGGGCTTGTTTGTTTTTTTCTTGTAAATCTGCTTTAGTTTGCGGTAAATTCTGGATGTCAGCACTTTGTCAGATGGGTAAGCTGCAAAAATTTTTTCCCATTCTGTTGGTTGCCGATTCACTCTAATGACTATTTCTTTTGCCGTGCAGAAGCTGTGGAGTTTGATCAGGTCCCATTTGTCTGTTTTGGCTTTTGTTGCCAATGCTTTTGGTGTTTTGGTCACGAAGTCCTTGCCTACGCCTATGTCCTGAATGGTTTTGCCTAGATTTTCTTCTAGAGTTTTTATGGTGTTAGGTCTTATGTTTAAGTTTTTAATCCATCTGGAGTTAATTGTAGTGAAAAGTGTCAGGAAGGGGTCCACTTTCTGCTTTTTGCACATGGCTAGCCAGTTTTCCCAACACCATTTATTAAACAGGGAATCCTTTCCACATTGCTAGTTTTTGTCAGGTTTGTCAAAGATTGGATGGTTGTAGATATGTTGTGTTGCCTCCGAGGCCTCTGTTCTGTTCCATTGGTCTATATCTCTGTTTTGATACCAGTACCATGCTGTTTTGATTACTGTAGCCTTGTAGTATAGTTTGATGTCCGGTCGTGTGATGCCTCCCACTTTGTTCTTTTTGCTTAGAATTGACTTGGCTATGAGGGCTCCCTTTTGGTTCCATATGAAGTTTAAGGTGGTTTTTTTGAGTTCTGTGAAGAAGGTCATTGGTAGCTTGATGGGGATAGCATTGAATCTGTAAATTACTTTGGGCAGTATGGCCATTTTCACGATATTGATTCTTCCTAACCATGAACATGGAATGTTTCTCCATCTGTTTGTGTCCTCTCTTATTTCGTTGAGCAGTGGTTTGTAGTTCTCCTTGAAGAGGTCCTTTACATTCCTTATTAGTTGTATTCCTAGGTATTTTATTCTCTTTGTAGCAATTGTGAATGGCAGTTGGTTCTTGATTTGGCTCTCTTTGAGTCGATTATTGGCGTATAGGAATGCTTGTGATTTTTGCACATTGATTTTGTATCCTGAGAGTTTGCTGAAGTTGCCTATCAGTTTCAGGAAATTTTGAGCTGAGATGATGGGGTCTTCTAGATATACAATCATGTCGTCTGCAAATAGATACAATTTGACTTCCTCCTTTCCTAACTGAATACCCTTTATTTCTTTTTCTTGCCTGATTGCTCTGCCTAGAACTTCCAGTACTATATTGAATAGGAGTGGTGAGAGAGGGCATCCTTGTCTAGTGCCAGAATTCAAAGGGAATGCTTCCAGTTTTTGCCCATTCAGTATGATACTGGCTGTTGGTTTGTCATAAATAGCTTTTATTGTTTTGAGATACATTCTGTCGATACCTAGTTTATTGAGGATTTTTAGCATAAAGGGCTGCTGAATTTTGTCAAAGGCCTTCTCTTCATCGATTGAGATAATCATGTGGTTTTTGTCTTTGGTTCTGTTTATGTGGTGAATTACATTTATAGACTTGCGTATGTTGAACCAGCCTTGCATCCCCAGGATGAATCCTTCTTGATCATGGTGGATAAGCTTTTTGATGTGCTGTTGCAATCAGCTTGCCAGTATTTTATTGAAGATTTTTGCATCTATGTTCATCATGGATATTCGCCTGTAGTTTTCTTTTCTTGTTGAGTCTCTGCTGGGTTTTGGTATCAGTATGATGTTGGTCTCATAAAATGATTTGGGAAGGATTCCCTCTTTTTGGATTATTTGGAATAGTTTCAGAAGGAATGGTACCAGTTCCTTTTTGTATGTCTGGTAGAATTCAGCTGTGAACCCATCTGGACCTGGGCTTTTTTTGGGTAGTAGGCTCTTAATTGCTGCCTCGACTTCAGACCTTGTTATTGGTCTATTCAGGGTTTCGACTTCTTCCTGGTTTATGCCTGGGAGGAGGCAACTGTCCAGGAATTTATCCATTTCTTCGAGGTTTTCTAGTTCATGTGCATAGAGTTGTTTGTAATAATCTCTGATGATGGTTTGAATTTCTGTGGAATCTGTGGTGATATCCCCTTTATCATTTTTTATTGTATCTATTTGGTTATTGTCTCTTTTCTTTTTCATTAATCTGGCTAGTGGTCTATTTTGTTGATCTTTTCAAAAAACCAGCTCCTGGATTTATTGATTTTTTGAAAGGTTTTTTGTGTCTCTATCTCCTTCAGTTCTGCCCTGATCTTAGTTATTTCTCGTCTTCTGCTAGGTTTTGAGTTTTTTAAATCTTGCTCCTCTAGCTCTTTCAAATTTGACGATAGGGTGTCAGTTTTAGATCTCTCCTTGCTTCTCATGTGGGCACTTATTGCTATATATTTTCCTCTAGAGACTGCTTTAAATGTGTCCCAGAGATTCTGGTATGTGGTGTCTTCGTTCTCGTTGGTTTTGAAGAACATCTTTATCTCTGCCTTCATTTCATTGTTTATCCAGTCAACATTCAGGAGAAAGTTGTTCATTTTCCATGAGGCTGTGCGGTTCTGGGTTGGCTTCTGAATTCTGAGTTCTAACTTGATTGCACTGTGGTCTGAGAGACTGTTTGTTATGGTTTCCGTTCTTTAGCATTTGCTGAGGAGTGATTTACTTCCAATTATGTGGTCAGTTTTAGAGTAGATGTGATGTGGTGCTGAGAAGAATGTATATTCTGTGGATTTGGGGTGGAGAGTTCTGTAAATGTAAATGTCTATTAGGTTTGCTTGGTCCAGGTCTGAGTTCAAGTCCTGGATATCCTTGTTAATCTTCTGTCTGGTTGATCTGTCTAATCTTGACAATGGGGTGTTAAAGTCTCCCACTATTATTGTGTGGTAGTCTAAGTCTCTTTGTAAGCCATTAAAAACTTGCCTTATGTATCTGGGTGCTCCTGTATTGGGTGCGTATATATTTAGGATCGTTAGCTCTTCTTGTTGCATTGATCCTTTTACCATTATGTAATATCCTTCTTTGTCTCTTTAGATTTTTGTTGCTTTAAAGTCTATTTATCAGAGATGAGAATTGCAACTCCTGCTTTTTTTTTGCTCTCCATTTGCTTGGTAAATCTTCCTCCATCCCTTTATTTTGAGCCTCTGTGTATCCTTGCATGTGAGGTGGGTTTCCTGGATACAGCACACCAATGGATTTTGGCTTTTTATCGAATTTGCCAGTCTGTGTCTTTTGATTGGGGCATTTAGTCCATTTACGTTTAGGGTTAATATTGTTATGTGTGAGTTCGATCCTGCCATTTTGATGCTAGCTGGCTGTTTTCCCCGTCAGTTGATGCAGATTCTTCATTGTGTTGATGTTCTTTACCATTTGGTATGTTTTTGGAGTGGCTGGTACTGATTGTTCCTTTCTATGTGTAGTGCCTCTTTCAGGACCTCTTGAAAGGCAGGCCTGGTGGTTATGAAATCTCTGAGTACTTGCTTGTTTGCAAAGGATTTTATTTTTCCTTCACTTATGAAGCTTAGTTTGGCTGGATATGAAATACTGCATTGAAAGTTCTTTTCTTTAAGGATGTTGAATATGGGCCCCCACTCTCTTCTGGCCTGTAGGGTTTCTGCTGAGAGATCTGCTGTAAGTCTGATGGGCTTCCCTTTGTGGGTAACCTGACCTTTCTCTCTGGCCACTCTTAGCATTTTCTCCTTCATTTCAACCCTGGTGAATCTGATGATTATGTGCCTTGTGGTTGCTCTTCTTGAGGAATATCTTTGTGGTGTTCTCTGTATTTCCTGGACTTGAATATTGGCCTGCCTTGCTAGGTTGGGGAAGTTTTCCTGGATAATATCCTGAAGAGTATTTTTCAGCTCAGATTCATTCTCTTCGTCACATTCAGGTACACCTATCAAACGTAGATTAGGTCTTTTCACATAGTCCCGTATTTCTTGGAGACTTTGTTCATTCCTTTTTACCCTTTTTTTCTCTAATCTTGCCTTCTCATTTTATTTCATTGAGTTGATCTTCGACCTCTGATATCCTTTCTTCTGCTTGGTCAGTTCGGCTGATGAAACTTGTACATGCTTCGTGAAGTTCTCCTGTTGTGTTTTTCACCTCCATTAATTCATTTATATTCCTCTCTAAGTTGTCCATTCTCGTTAGCATTTCGTCAAATCTTTTTTCAAGGTTCTTGGTTTCTTTGCATTGGATTAGAGCATGTTCTTTTAGCTCACAGAAATTTCTTATTACCCACCTTCTGAGGCCTGATTCTGTCATTTCATCACACTCATTCTCCATCCATTCTTGTTCCCTTGCTGGTGAGGAGTTGTGATCCTTTGTAGGAGGAGAGGTGTTCTGGTTTCGGGTGTTTTCATCCTTTTTGTGCTGGTTTCTTCCCATCTTTGTGGATTTATCCACTTGTGGTCTTTGTAGTTGCTGAGTTTCAGATTGGGTCTCTGAGTGGACATCTAGTTTGCTGATGATGAAGTTATTTCTGTTGCTTAGTTTTCCTTCTAAAAGTCTGGCCCCTCTGCTGTAGGACTGCTGAGGTTCACTCCAGGCCCTGCTTGCCTAGGGTCACCTGCAGCAGTTGCTGAACATTAAGGGTTCCTACCAGTTTCTTCTGCTGCTATCTTTGTCCCAGATGGATGCCCGCCAAATGTCAGTCTGATCTCTCCTTTATGAGGTGACTCTTTGGATATACGGCAGTTAGGGAGCTGCTTGAGGAGACAGTCTGTCCTTTATGGGACCTCAATGCTGACCTGTGAGCTCCGTTGTTCATTCCGAGCTGCTGGGCAGGTACATTTAAGTCTGCTGCAGCTGAACTCATACACCCCCTTTTTTTTCCCCAGGTGCTCTGTCCTGGGGAGTTAGGGCTTTATTTAGGAATTTCCGTTATGCTGTTGGCTTTTTTTTCAGTGCTGCCCTGCCCAGCAAGGGGGCAGACTAGTCATTGTCTGCCTGCAGAGGCTTTGCTGAGCTGCTGTGGGGTCTGCCCATCTGCCGTGTGAACTTCCTTGCAGTCCCATTTATATGCGTTTAGTTAGAACTGCCTCGGCAACAATGGGCTGCCTCAGCAAAGGCAGACTACCTCCGTAGTGATGGAGTACCTCAGTAATGGCAGACGCCCCTCCCCCACAGAACTGGACCGTCGCAGGTTCAGCTGTGCTTGCTGTGAAGCTCTCAACCCAGAGCATTTCCAATTGCTGTTTTTTTTTTTTTGTGGGGGTGTGACCAGCCGAGCTTGATCACCTGGCTCCCTGCCTCAGAGCCTTTTTTTTCTTTTAGTTGAATGGTCAACTCTCTCACCTGCTGAAAAGGTGCCGGGATCTGTGTGCTTTCCCATGCGGTGACCCACTGCGCTCGCTGAAACAGCGGTCCTGAGATTCGTGGCGCTTTTTTTTTTGCCTGGTAATCTCCTGGCCTGGCTCCCTGTTTCAGTCCCCTTTTTTAATCAGATGAATGGGCGACTGTGGCTTCCTGGACCTCCACTCACCAGACCCAGACCAGTGTGTTTTGTATGGCGAACCGCCGCACCGGGGCGCCGGCCAAAACAGCTGCGTGGGCCAAAGCAGCCGCCCTGATGACCCATGGGGCTCCTCCACCTGGGATTCTCCTGGTCTGTGGGCAATAAAAATCCATCTGGAAATGCGGCGTCCACTCACCCTCTGCGCTTTCACTGGGAGCTACAATCCTGAGCTGCTCCTAAGCGGCCATCTTGGATCTTCCTCCGAAAACCACTGATTTAGAGTAGTAAACCCTCTTGTCAATATTATGACAAGGATTTTATGGAACATAAAATCAGGTTGTGTTGGGTGTTCAGCTAGAAGCCCATAGGGAATCATTGATAAACTGCAGAGAATTCCAAAAAACATCATAACTACTTCAAACCTAAAGCTTTATTAGAAAAGGAATTGTCAGAGATATTTCATGATGTTGAAAATGCAAAGGATAAAATATTAGAAGCTGGTTTAAAGTTATGATAATTTGCCAAGACACAGAAAAGATACCCACTGCATATGATAAGTTGGAAATAATAGAAATGACATATGACTTAGAGGGCTCAACTTAGGTTGGATATAGATTAATTCATTTCTCCTCTACCCTCAGAGAAAAATGAAAAGTTTTTTTACAAAGGAACAAAACACTTTAATCCTCCATGTTTCTGACATTTTAGAGTATAGTACACTAAAGCCAGGCATATTGGCATGCACTTGTACTCCCATCTACCTAGGAGGCTGAGGTGAGAGAATTGCTTGAGACCAGGAGTTTGAGACCAGCCTGGGCAACATAGTGAGACCTCATCTCTTCAAAAAATATATAATATACTAAATAAATATTGGTCTTATCTTTTTTCATTTGCCTTTTTATGTAGTTTTTCATACAGTTATAACTGACAGTAAAATAATTTTTAATGTTTTAACAAAAAACTTCAAAAGTCACAAATAACTGTAATTTTTCCCATTAATTATTGATTGCTTAATTGCAGGGTTTTTCAGTCTCACACTACACAGTTCTGCACAGTGAGGACTGCCTATATATGCTGTTAAAGTGATCTAAATATGGCCTGAGAAGGACTCTGTACTTCTATATTTGAGTTCTTATGGAAGAACTGTAACCTAGCTTAATAGGTGGACAAGATTGAAAACCTAACTAGGGGTATGCACCTGTAACAATAGCTGAGGCTTGTTTAATCCCAGCCACCATATTTCAACCATTCATACATTACTGAGTGTTCAGACTGTGTTCAAATAAGGCAAACACCAATCTGTAGCCAATCCAGATGTTCTGTATCTTATTTACAATTTCTGTACATCATTTCTCTTTTTTTATCTGTAAATCTTCCACCAGGTGGCTGCGTTGGAGTCTCTGTGAATCTGCTGTGATTCTGGGCACTGCCTGACTTGCGAATTGTTCCTTGTTCAGTTAAACTCCTTTAAATTTATTTTGGCTAAGTTTTTCTTTTATCAGATGATGTCAGAAGCAGAATCTGAAGTAGAGCTTCTTGCGACCCCCCAGGAGCGCTGAGTGAACAAGCAAGGTACCTGCAGGACCTGCTTGTGTTCACTGATCTCTCAGAGCAGCTGGGGATCATGGGTAAATTCTCTCTCGGATTTCAGACTGCCACAGATTTGTGTTCTGAGCTCTCTAAGTTTCTTTGAGCAAATTCCTGATCCAAACTGGGTTTGAAAGTCATGACAGAAACTGAGCTGGGTCCAGGAATGGATTTGATCTGGATTGGCTTGGATTTAGTTAGAGACCTCTTAGATCTGACTGGTTCAGGAAGGAACTGATAGTAAGCAGAAATATTGCAGGGGTTATAAAATTTGGCTTCTTGAAAATTCACAGGATTTTTATGTTCTACCCCTTTATTTCATTTTTCTTGCATGATTATGTAGGAAAACTCATTGGGTAAGTTAATCAAGATACCCTGAGTGTAAAGCCAATATTTTATTTAAAAATGGGATCCTTAATTTCTGGAAAACCAAGTTCCTTCACGTTAGGCCTAGGAAACGTAGTCTTACAGAAATGGCAAAATCTCACTAAAGATAATTTACAGTGGAATGTTCCAAATGAACAACAATGCATTGAAGTATGTTTAAAAATGAGGGCTCTCAGTAAAGTCTCTTTTCGGTTAAGAACAGGTGTGGTGCTATGGGATATTAACTACTATTCTCTTTTGATTAATCTGTCTTATACTTTTTGCTGTTGGCTATGAGTAACAGTATTAGGCACATACAGGACCATGGGACATGGAAAGCTTTTTCCTCCCAAAAGGGGAAACTTGAGAGCTGATGGGACTGCTAGAAAAGATCTCTTGGCTACTGACAAGCAGCCACCTGAACTTTTCAGTGTTATTGCATTGAGTGGGTCTCACTCTGGCCTCCCTGAGCTCTTCACCTTCCCTATCTTGCCACAGGCAATACTTTTCTTTCTCTACTTTTCCTTTCCTACCTTTTCTGTTACTCAGGGCAGCCATCTTGCCCAGAGACCATGTGTTGAAACTGCTAGTTGGAGGTTCAATTAAAGATGACAGGGCCATCTGAGGGCAAATTTAAGCCTTACCAGTTTGATATTGGGTGCTAAGCAGTGTGGCTAATATCTGTGTGTTATCACATGTGTTTTGTTCTGACCAGAATGATAAAAGATAATTTTCCTTTATGATGTAGGTTGGCCTCCAGGGTAATGGTGTGGCAAGCCAGGTCACTAGGGCTGCTCAGGGAAAGGGAGAGAGATCCCAGAAGCCTGGCATGCCAGTAAAAGGGTAAGAATTTCTTACCAGTCAGAATTCTGGCTTTCCCCCTCTTTTTTTCTTTGTGCAAAATAGTTAAATGAATGGTAAAAATTATTGTTGCCTCCTATGTAAAGTTTTGATTAATAAAAAAAAAAATTCTGAGGCTGGTCTTAAGCTGTAGTGGATCTGGTGTGCTTTCTGTGTCTTTCTGTATTGTTGTCATAAAGAGGGGTCCCTTAGGATAAAATATGTGCCCAAAACCTCATAAGCTTGCTGTTCAAGATGGCCCAGCAAACTGGTCAATTATGTCCTTAGGAGCCTGACCTTGTAACCATGTGGCCATTTTTTCTCTTTTCACAATGGCAGCCCAGGTTCAGAGTTCAATCCCTATCTTAGAGAATGCACCTTTCTGATTGATATTTGGGTGACCTTTGCCATTTTTTGATTCTCTTCCCCTCCACAATCCGTCTTGAATTTTTCTTTATCAGAGCACCTGTGAGATTACTTTCAGTAAAGTATAAAAGCCAGAATTATCTGCCATTTGACCTGGCTAAAGTTGGGTTATAAGAAATTTTAAAAGGACTTTATTAAAGAGTGCTATGGTTAAAAGTGCGCTTAATTAAAAGTCGATATTGAAGCTCTCAAAGCCTGGGACTTCTTGGAAAAAACCGGAGGCATCAGAGACCATTTCCTGGCCCTGTTACTCCAAGGACTTCACCCTAAAGCCAGTAATCTAATTAAGCAATTTAAAAACTGGTAAATGGAAAATCTTACAACTACTGTAGTAGTCTTCTTTGGTCTGTCTGTGTGGTTATATATGTGTTGTGTGTGTAATGTTTGTATAAAAGAGCTCTAATTTGTTTAAACAAAAATAAGTGCTTAAATATTTTGAAAGAAAAATAAAAACTGTAATGCCTTTTAGTTCATGTAACTTTGGTAATCTTTGGGAAATAAAAACAGCTTTAAAGATTATTGATAAAATAAAGACATTTAGTTTAAGTTTTGCAGGTCAGATATTAGGTTTGCTCCATATTTTTAAGGCCATAAACTGCTTGACTTTTGAAAATTGTTCAATTTATTTTGGAGACATTAAATTCTAAATAAGCCCCTGGCATATGTGAAATTACGCCCCTAGGTATGAAAAGAAAGTTATAAAGAAAGGAGATTTTATATAAGAAAGGATCTTGGGTAGTAAATTCTTATCCTAATTTAAAATGACCGGTTGTTTAAAAAGAGGGCTGTTTAGGACAAGTCAGAAAGTCCAAGCATGATGCAGATGGTTTGTGTAAGTCATGAAAGGATTCATAAGAGAAAATGAATACACCAAACTGAAAGTTGCTAAGAATTACCATTATAACATGTATTTGAGACTACTGAAAAACTAGGTTTACATGTAAGGCATGTAAGAAGAATGAAATGTGTTTTTGGTAAGAGATTGTAAGAATTCATGGGAATGTAAATTTTTGCCTAGTTTAGAGGGTTAAAAGATTGTTTTAAATTAAATAGAATAAAGCTAAAGGTTTGAACAGGTTGAGGAAGGTTTGTAAAAATTAACTTTTTGTAAAAGAAATTTTAAGTGTGAAAATATTGACTAAATTTAAATATGTATTATTCAGTTTTTCTGTCAATTGAATATTGACATAAAAGCACATTGGGGTTTTCTTAAAGCACGAATCTGCTTTTTAACAAAAATTAGTGAAGGGTTATAAAAGGTTTATGGAAATCTGACCTTATGGTCAAACTGATTAAGATTGGATAGATTTGTCTGTGAGGATTTATTAAAAATTGGTGTTGACATTAATAGTTCACTAATACAAGGGTAAAATTTGATTTTCTCTCTTGAACAAGATTTTCATGTAATATTAAAAGATAATGACAGATTTTTGTTTGCCTTTTAAATATACTACCAAAAAAAAAAAAGTAACGGAAAGACAAAAGACAGATTGCTTGGAAAGCTAAGTCTTCCCTCTATTCAATGAGTAAAGGTTTTTGCCTTTCAAAAATTTTTTGAGCCATCATTTTGGATAAATGACTGATTCATGGTGACCTGGAATTCCAGTTCATAATGTCAAGTGTTTAAAAACTTAACATATTTAATAGGATTCCCAAAATTAAATTTCAGCTTCAAAATGATCTTTTCTGACCTCTAAATTTGGAATGCTTCAGAGGGCCCCTGAAGCATCCAAAAGAGAAGTAAATGGAATTATTTAACATGTTAAGTTATGGGAAGCATTGTAAAAATAAAAATAATGTTAAATCTTCAGACTATATTTTAGTGAATGATATTAATATATGTTCTAAACTTGTATGGTGCTGGGCATGGTGGCTCACACCTGTAATCTCAGCACTTTGGGAGACCAAAGAGGGCAGCTCACCTGAGGCCAGAAGTTTGAGACCAGCCTGGCCAACATGGTGGAACCCCGTCTCTACTAAAGGTACAAAAAATTAGGTGGGCATGATGGCAAGTACCTGTAATCTCAGCTACTTGGGAGGCTGAGGGGGAAGAATCACTTGAACCCAGGAGGTGGAGGTTGCAGTGAACTGAGATCGTGCCACTGCATTCCATCCTGTGTGATGGAGCAAGACTCTGTCTCAAAAAAAAATTGTATGGGATTTCTAAAATTCTAATATGCCTGAGTATATGCTACCAATCACAATTATAGTTATTATGTAAAGTTATTGTACACCACAGAAATAACCAAATTTTCTTGTATGAAACTGCTAACCCAAGTAAAACAAAACATTAGTTAAACCCAGGAAAATACTCTGCCAGATTTTCATATTAAACCAACCGCTAATGAAGTTGTTTAGATATACAATTTGAATTCAGTCTAAGTCAAATTACCTATGATAACCATTAGTTATCAGTGCTATGAATCTAAATTGGAGAAACAACTGGTATTTAAGATGACATAAATCCAATATTAAGCATAGACTCATGGAGAACCAGGAAGGCTGTCTTGTACTTCCTGAGCCATTAAAGCTTTTGTCATTAAAGGTTCAGCATTCCATGACTTATCATGGAAAAGATAAAATGATCCAAATTGAATATATTGATGTAGTGACTTATAAATTGTGAAAATATAGTTTGAAACCAATGTTTGGTTCCATATTCCTGGGAAGACAATCAAACCTTTGGGTACATTTGGCTATCCAATGGGTCATTTAAACATTTATTAAGGGAATTCATTCAATTGTCATTTTCAATGCATGTTTTATGTTATTACAATTATTATGCCACAGTATATTTTCAGTACGTAAAGAAGGTTTTTATGGTTCACTGAGGACAATCAACCCCTTCACAATCTAGAACCTGAAGATTGGATCTTCTGAGAACATCAGAGAAAGACTGTCCTTGCCATCCATACTGCAACAAAACTTTGGAACTTTGAACCTTGGGTTCATAATCTCACAACTGAGGAGGATTCCTCCACACTTTTGGAATTGTACAACCATTGGAACCCTTAAGGTAAAACTAACCAGGAAAGTTGCTCCCCAGAAGAAGATGGCATCCTTGATGTGAACAGCTTTTCCCATGATCATGGATCAAGACTTCTACTATCGTGAGGCTCTTACCTTTGAATATTTTTTCATTGTTTATGCCTCTATAAACAATAGAAATGAAAAGGGATCTATTATGTGCACTTATAAGGTATACTTTTTTGTGTGTGAAGGATTTCTTTTCCAGCCTTATACATGAATAACTTTATACTTTGATGGATAGAAGATGAAGGCCCAACATAGGTGAGAAACTTGAATGGTACATAATGTTCCCTCATAATTAGTCAAAACTACTCTTAACCCACATCATGGGTTAAATAGAACATTGCCAGGAGGCCTTCACTTTTCTAAAAGGACATCATTTGTTAGGTCCTTTTTCCATGGTTTAGAATAAAAGAGGAAATAATTAGAAATGTATCCCTTGTGATAGGCTGTATAGCAGATTCTAATGTAAAGTCTGTTGTGTAACAACAGATTTTTATTATATTGTAACAATAAAATAAAATTTATTGTAACAATAAATTTTCTTGTAAAAGTTATGCTAAATAATAGAGTTGGCTAAACAGAAAAGTACCTGTGCAGCTGCTGGCACTTGTGGCCTGTAGGGAAATACATTAAATGTAGGTTATAAAAATTCAGTTGTAGAGAATTAATGAAAAGACCACCTAAAGCAAGTAGACTGTTTATTTAGCTCATTTTTATTTAATTTTGGTGATTTTGTTTACCCTCGGTAAGCAGCGTACTCTAAACTCTTGATATTATCCTCCCCGTTAGTCATAATAATAGTCTCCCTGGTGCACTGTATTCTCTCAAAGGTTTTAAATGCTTGCATGCAGCCATCTGTAGAATGTCATATGGTCTGTCTTCAAATGGAATGACAAGAGCTGAAAGAAATGTGCAGCCATGAGGCTACTATAACCTTTGAATGACATGGTGAAACTGGAAACCTAAAATGATGGTAACAGAGAGTGGCATGAAGGCCCTAAGTTTGGGTCACACCTTCATCTAAGTGACAACCTGATGAAAAAGGGAAAATTTTTTTAACGAAGTTATGAGAGGCCATCGTTTTGGACTAAGGTTGTTCACTAGGCCCCAACAGGCCAAACCAAACTAAAATGGATTCATTCATGCCAAATGTGACATAATAAAACTAAGACTTTATGGAAACACATAGATTCTTGAGCAGACCAGATTTTGTTTTTCTCCTATAAACAGGACATTCCAGCATAAAGAGGGACCCTCTATTTAGTCCTTGTTCCTCCCTTTACAAAACTCTCTGTTCTGTTATTTCCCAGTGTGTTTCAGGATCAAATAAGTACTTTTACCATGGTGATAGTGACATCAATAACTAAAGTTTTGGTCAATCTCTCAAAATTGAGAAAATGACCAAAAGGAGGGGTTGTTAAAGTGAATTAAATATGGCCCAAGAAGGACTCCTTGCTTCTATATTTGAGTCCTTGTGTACGTACTGTGACCTAGCTTAATAGGTAGACAAGATTGAAAACCTAACTAGGAGTATGCACCTGTAACAATAGCTGATTCTTGGCCAATCCCAGCAGCGATACTTCAACCATTCATATACCACTGAGTGTTCAAACTGTGTTCAAATAAGGCAAACACCAATCTGTAACTAGTCCAGCTGTTCTGTACCTCACTTCTGATTTCTGTACATCATTTCCCTTTTTTTGTCTATAAGTCTTCCTCTACCACGTGGGTGCACTGGAATCTCTGTGAATCTGCTGTGACTCTGGGGGGCTGCCCACTTCGTGAATCATTCATTGCTCAAGTAAAGTCCTTTAAATTTAATTCAGTTGAAGTTTTTCTTTTATCAATGCCTATTTATAAAGGATAAATATGTCTCTTTACTAGAGAAGAATGAATACAGGAAACTGTGAATAAGCCAAATAGTTAAAAAAAAAAAAGTAGGAACTGCTCTCATAACAGTAGGAGGAAAGACAATTTGTTTCAAGTGTTCCAAGATGAAAGAATCAACCATTGTAAGGAGTAAATGAACTTCACAGACTTGATTTCCATTTCTTAGGATATGAAATCTCCAGATGGGCCTACTAATTACAGAAGAAGGCATATATAAAATTTTAAAAATCTTTTTATTATGGAAACATTTAAATATAACACAAAAGTAGAAAGAATACTATCATGATCACTCATCATCTAACTTGAACAATAATCAACATTTTGCCAATCTTGTTAATTTATTATCTCCTCCTCCATTTTTGCTGGAGTATTAGAAAGCAAATCCCAGAAATTATATTATACTTCAGTGTACATCTCTAATAGGAAATTATATTTTTAGAGAATAGAAACACAGTGCCACTCTCTTATGAATAAATAACAACAATTCCTGAATGTCATATAGTGCTGATTATGTTCAGATACATATTCTATATTTGAGTTTCCCAAATTTTCTCAAAAATGTCTTTTTACATGTGGCCCTGTTCAAATCAGAATTCATACAGAGTCCACATATTACCCTTGGTTGTTATGTATCTAACATCTTTTGTACAGGAATTCTCCTTGTCTTATTTTTTCCCCATGTGACTCATTTATTGAAGGAAACAGATAATTTGTCTTGTAAAATGTCCCACATTGTCACTGCTTCCTCTACTGTCAATTTACTTACTCTGTTTCCTGTATTTCCTGCAAGCTGGTAGTTAAATCTAGATGCCTGATTTCATTCAGGTTCTCCCCCACCAACTTTTCTTGGTGACAAGAATATTGCATAGAGGTGTTGTGTTTTTCCTAGTTCATCACATCAGGAGGCACATAGGATCTGGTTGATGCACTTTTATTGAATCTTGACTCCTATAGATCTTAATATCATTGCTTATTAGTTGTATCCTGCAGAGTGCATATAATTGTTTCTGAATAACATTACCACAGAACCACTAACAATAAGACTACTGAATGCAGTTTAAGATTATAGAGTTCTTTTTGCCTTTAAGATATGTATATGCAGGTTGGGTGTGGTATCTTATGCCTGTAATCCCAGCACTTTGGGAGGTGGGTGGATTACCTGAGGTCAGGAGTTTGAGACCTGGGTGGCCAACGTGGTGAAACTCCATTTTTACTAAAAATGCAAAAAAAAATTAGCCAGGTATGGTGGCACATGCCTGTAATCCCAGCTTCTTGGGAGGCTCAGGCAGGAGAATGGCCCAAACCTGGAAGGCAGAGTTTGCAGTGACCTGAGATCGCTCTATTGCAGCCTGGGCAATGGAGGCGAGACTCCATCTCAAAAAAAAAAAAAAAAAAAAAGTATATGTCCTACCAGATATTTTCAGTAAAAATAATAATTTTTTATTTCCTAAAATAATTCTATCTTTGTATCAGTAGTCATTTATTTTTCCTTTTGATATAGTTATACTTTTCCAATTATGTGTAACATTACATGATAGCAAAATCAAAACAATAAAATGAAGAGTTTTTAGAGTAGTATTGCTTCTTTCCATTCCTTCCTTATTATTTTCCTTATTCTGTTGCTCTAGGTAACCAAGTTTAGTAGGTTTTTGTTTATTCTACCATTTTTTTTTTTAAATATGAGCAAATATGCTGTATTCCTCTTCCTGTGACTTCTTAAACAAACCTAGAGACTCTGTAGTCTTCTGCACCTACTCACTCAATATGTCCAGGAGATCACTTTCTTATACATATTGTACATCTTCTTGTAGTTTTTTAGTTTAAAATATGTTCTTTTACAGACAGGGTCTCACTCTTTCACTCTTGCTGGAGTGCAGTGGCATGATCATAGTTCACTGTAACCTTGAATTCCTGAGCTCAAACAATTCTCCTGCCTCAGCCTCCTGAGTAGCTGGGACTACTAGGTGTGAGCCACCATGCCCGGGTATTTTTTTTTTTCCTTTGATACAAATAGGGTTTTGCTGTGTTGCCCAGGCTGGTCTCAAACTTCTGGCCTCAAGTGATCTTCCTACCTCAGCCTCCCAAAATACTAGGATTATAGAGATGACCCACTGCACCTAGCCCTTTATACAACTTGTAAAATAATGCTATCACAGAGGAGCACTGTGTAAAGAAACTCTAAAATGTAAATGAAAGATGTGGATTTGAAAAATCTTACTGATGTAACAAAGTTTAACTATGGAAAGAAAACTTAAACTTAGGACCCTTAGGAGCTGGAGTTTTAATCATTTGGGAGAGGCAGAGAGTGCCTGAGCCCCAAACAAGAATCAGTTGGTTGATTATCAGTTGGTTGATCCTGTATCCTTGTTGGCTCTGTACAGGTATTTCATTTCTTTTCAAATTGGGTATATTACTGTTATCTCAGAAGGCATCAAAATAAATATTACTGTAATCTGGAAGGAGTAAAAAATAGTGAAGTGTGGAAGTAATGAAGATATGAACTAGATTCATATTTTGTTTAAGTGTAACATAATAATAGTTTGATATTTATGTATATTCTGTCTGATATTTATGCCATTTGAGGTGTTCTAAGGAATGGCTTTGTAAATTTGTAATGGTAGTTTAAATTATTTCAGGAATTTTACTTAATGAAGTTGGTAACAAACATTAACATGCTTAAGAAACATTGAGTTTCCAAAATTGTATTTATTAAATGTGTGTTTATTGATAAAAAGCCTTGAAGTACAAATGTTAGTAGGTGTTTTTGTCCATGCACAAAAGCCCTTTAAGTATTAGACCGTTTTAGGCCAGGCACTGTGGCCTAGTGTTTTTATGGTGTTTTTATGGTGTTTTTCTAGTGTTTTTATGGTGTTAGGTCTTATGTTTAAGTCTTTAATCCATCTGGAGTCAATTTTAGTGTAAGGTGTCAGGAAGGGGTCGAGTTTCTGCTTTTTGCTTATGGCTAGCCAGTTTTCCCAACACCACTTATTGAACAGGGAATCCTTTGTTGTGCCTGTAATCCCAACACTTTGGGAGGCCAAAGTGGGCAGATCGGTTGAGGCCAGGAGTTCAAGACCAGCCTGGCCAACATGGTAAAATCCCTTCTCTACTAAAAATGCAAAACTTAGCTGGGTGTGGTGGTGCACACCTGTAATCCCAGCTACTGGGGAGGCCAAGGCATGGGGAGGTTGCAGTGAGCCAAGATTGTGCCACTGTGCTCCAGCCTGGGCAACAAACAGATCAAGATTCTGTGTCAAAAAAAAAAACAAAAAACAAAAAACTGAATAATTTGCAGAAGATCAGAAAATAAGAAAAATGACTCATCATGAAAAATTCAGCACTTTATACCATTGCCGTGCTGCTATATATAAAAATATGTTCTCTGTATTAAAGACATGGCTTCTTTTTACTATTGTTATTAACTGTTAGGGCTTTTGAAAAATAAAAAAATAAAAAAAATCAGAGTTGGGAAGGATTTAAATTAGACCTCTCAATTCAACACATGTTTATAGCCCCCATTCTATTTCGTTAGTATTATCCCAGAACAGCAGTTCCTAACCTTTTTGGTTCCAGGGACTGGTTTCGTGGAAGACAATTTTTCCATGGACCATGGTGGGGTGATGATCGGGGTGATTTAAGGATGAAACTGTTGCACCTCAGATCATCAGGCTTAAGTTATATTCTCATAAAGAATCCACAACCTAGATTCTTCACAAGTGCAGTTCATAGTGGGGTTCGTGCTTCTGTGAGAATCTAGTGCTGCAGCTGATGAGGTGGAGCTTAGGAGGTAATGCTTGCTTTCCTGCTGCTCACCTCCTGCTGTGTGGCCTGGTTCCTAACAGGCCGTGGACCCGAACCATTCTGTGGCCTGGGGGTTGGAGACCCCTATTCTAGAATGATACTATGTAGGGTATAAATGAAGTTCATTAATGAAGTAAAGGCATGGTACTTTATAATGTGGTGAATTATGTTAAGACAATTTTATATATAATCTTTTGATTATATATAAATCAAAAGATTTATATATAAATCTTTTTATAGGTTAACTGAGCAAAAAAGGGAATTGCCTACCAGAAGAAAGGTAATATAATATTATAATATGCTGAAAGCTGAAAATTATAACATAAAGTTAGTGATTTACATTTATTTTACATTTGGTTCTTACCAGATTCTTTTTTTTTTTTTTTTAAATTATGGGTTCTCTTTTTTAATATCACATGTAATCTAAGCATAATTTTAGAACAGTTTATTACTATTTTACATATATTTTGTTAACACATTATCCTACAGTATATTCTTTTTTTTTTTTTGGACTTTTTTTTTTTTTATTGCATTCTAGGTTTTGGGGTACATGTGAAAAACATGCAAGGTTGTTGCATAGCTGCATACATGGCAGTATGATTTGCTGCCTCCCTCCCCTTCACCTATATCTGGCATTTCTCCCTATGCTATCCCTCCCCAACTCCCCACCCCGCCGCTGTCCCCCACCAACAGACCCCCGTGTATAGTGCTCCCCTCCCTGTGTCCATGTGTTCTCCTTGTTCAACACCCACCTATGAGTGAGAACATGTGGTGTTTGATTTTGTGTTCTTGTGTCAGTTTGCTGAGAATGATGTTTTCCAGGTTCATCCATGTCCCTACGAAGGACATGAACTCCTCGTTTTTAATGGCTGCATAATATTCCATGGTGTATATGTGCCACATTTTTCCTGTCCAGTCTATCATCGATGGGCATTTGGGCTGGTTCCAGGTCTTTGCTATTGTAAACTGTGCTGCAATGAACATTCGTGTGCATGTGTCCTTATATTAGAACGATTTATAATCCTTTGGATATATGCCCAATACTGGGATTGTTGGGTCAAATGGAATTTCTATTTCTAGGTCCTTGAGGAATCGCCACACTGTTTTCCACAGTGGTTGAACTAATTTACACTCCCACCAACAGTGTAAAAGTGTTCCTATTTCTCCACATCCTCTCCAGCATCTGTTTTCTCCAGATTTTTTAATGATCGCCATTCTAACTGGCGTGAGATGGTATCTCAATGTGGTTTTGATTTGCATTTCTCTAATGACCAGTGATGATGAGCATTTTTTCATATGTTTGTTGGCCTCATGTATGTCTTCTTTTGTAAAGTATCTGTTCATATCCTTTGCCCATTTTTGAATGGGCTTGTTTGTTTTTTTCTTGTAAATCTTTTTTAGCTCATTGTAAATTCTGGATATCAGCCCTTTGTCAGACGGGTAGGCTGCAAAAATTTTTTCCCATTCTGTTGGTTGCCGATTCACTCTATTGACTATTTCTTTTGCCGTGCAGAAGCTGTGGAGTTTGATCAGGTCCCATTTGTCTATTTTGGCTTTTGTTGACAATGCTTTTGGTGTTTTGGTCATAAAGTCCTTGCCTACGCCTATGTCCTGAATGGTTTTGCCTAGGTTTCCTTCTAGGGTTTTTATGGTGTTAGGTCTTATGTTTAAGTCTTTAATCCATCTGGAGTCAATTTTAGTGTAAGGTGTCAGGAAGGGGTCGAGTTTCTGCTTTTTGCTTATGGCTAGCCAGTTTTCCCAACACCACTTATTGAACAGGGAATCCTTTCCCCATTGCTTGTTTTTTTCAGGTTTGTCAAAGATCAGGTGGTTGTAGATATGTTGTGTCGCCTCCGACACCTCTGTTCTGTTCCATTGGTCTATATCTCTGTTTTGGTACCAGTACCATGCTGTTTTGATTACTGTAGCCTTGTAGTATAGTTTGATGTCCGGTAGTGTGATGCCTCCCGCTTTGTTCTTTTTGCTTAGAATTGACTTGGCTATGCGGGCTCTCTTTTGATTCCATATGAAGTTTAAGGTGGTTTTTTCCAGTTCTGTGAGGAAGGTCATTGGTAGCTTGATGGGGATAGCGTTGAATCTGTAAATTACTTTGGGCAGTATGGCCATTTTCACGATATTAATTCTTCCTAACCATGAACATGGAATGTTTCTCCATCTGTTTGTGTCCTCTCTTATTTCGTTGAGCAGTGATTTGTAGTTCTCCTTGAAGATGTCCTTTACGTTCCTTGTTAGTTGTATTCCTAGGTATTTTATTCTCTTTGTAGCAATTGTGAATGGCAGTTCATTCTTGATTTGGCTCTCTTTAAGTCTGTTATTGGTGTATAGGAATGCTTGTGATTTTTGCACATTGATTTTGTATCCTGAGACTTTGCTGAAGTTGCTTATCAGTTTCAGGAGATTTTGGGCTGAGGTGATAGGGTCTTCTAGATATACAATCATGTCTGCAAATAGAGACAATTTGACTTCCTCCTTTCCTAGTCGAATACCCTTTATTTCTTTTTCTTGCCTGATTGCTCTGCCTAGAACTTCCAGTACTATATTGAATAGGAGTGGTGAGAGAGGGCATCCTTGTCTAGTGCCAGATTTCAAAGGGAATGCTTCCATTTTTTGCCCATTCAGTATAATATTGGCTGTTGGTTTGTCATAAATAGCTTTTATTATTTTGAGATACATTCCATTGATACCTAATTTATTGAGAGTTTTTAGCATAAAGGGCTGCTGAATTTTGTCAAAGGCCTTCTCTTCATCGATTGAGATAATCATGTGGTTTTTGTCTTTGGTTCTGTTTATGTGGTGAATTACATTTATAGACTTGCGTATATTGAACCAGCCTTGCATCCCTGGGATGAATCCTACTTGATCATGGTGGATAAGCTTTTTGATGTGCTGTTGTAATCGGCTTGCCAGTATTTTATTGAAGATTTTTGCATCTATGTTCATCATGGATATTCACCTGTAGTTTTCTTTTCTTGTTGAGTCTCTGCCGGGTTTTGGTATCAGTATGATGTTGGTCTCATAAAATGATTTGGGAAGGATTCCCTCTTTTTTGATTATTTGGAATAGTTTCAGTAGGAATGGTACCAGTTCCTCTTTGTATGTCTGGTAGAATTCGGCTGTGAACCCATCTGGGCCTGGGCTTTTTTTGTGTGGTAGGCTCTTAATTGCTGCCTCGACTTCAGACCTTGTTATTGGTCTATTCAGGGTTTCGACTTCTTCCTGGTTTAGGCATGGGATGAGGCTACTGTCCAGGAATTTATCCATTTCTTCGAGGTTTTCTAATTTATGTGCATAGAGTTGTTTGTAATAATCTCTGATGATGGTTTGAATTTCTATGGCATCTGTGGTGATATCCCCTTTATCATTTTTTATTGCATCTATTTGGTTATTCTCTCTTTTCTTTTTTATTAGTCTGGCTAGTGGTCTATTTTGTTGATCTTTTCAAAAAACCAGCTCCTGGGTTTATTGATTTTTTGTAGGGTTTTTCGTGTCTCTATCTCCTTCAATTCTGCTTTGATCTTAGTTATTTCTTGTCTTCTGCTAGGTTTTGAGTTTTTTTGATCTTGCTCCTCTAGCTCTTTCAATTTTGACGATAGGGTGTCAATTTTATTTCTCTCCTTTCTTCTCATGTGGACACTTATTGCTATATATTTTCCTCTAGAGACTGCTTTAAATGTGTCCCAGAGATTCTGGTATGTGGTGTCTTCGTTCTCGTTGGTTTTGAAGAACATCTTTATCTCTGCCTTCATTTCATTGTTTATCCAGTCAACATTCAGGAGAAAGTTGTTCATTTTCCATGAGGCTGTGCGGTTCTGGGTTGGCTTCTGAATTCTGAGTTCTAACTTGATTGCACTGTGGTCTGAGAGACTGTTATGGTTTCCGTTCTTTAGCATTTGCTGAGGAGTGATTTACTTCCAATTATGTGGTCAGTTTTAGAGTAGATGTGATGTGGTGCTGAGAAGAATGTATATTCTGTGGATTTGGGGTGGAGAGTTCTGTAAATGTCTATTAGGTTTGCTTGGTCAAGGTCTGAGTTCAAGTCCTGGATATCCTTATTAATTTTCTGTCTCGTTGACCTGTCTAATATCGACAATGGTGTGTTGAAGCCTCCCACTATTAATGTGTGGGAGTCTAAGTCTCTTTGCAAGTCTTTAAGAACTTGCCTTATGTATCTGGGTGCTCCTGTATTAGGTGCATATATATTTAGGATCGTTAGCTCTTCTTGTTGCATTGATCCTTTTACCATTATGTAATGTCCTTCTTTGTCTCTTTTGATCTTTGTTGCTTTAAAGTCTATTTTATCATAGATGAGAATTGCAACTCCTGCTTTTTTTTTTGCTCTCCATTTGCTTGGTAAATCTTCCTCCATCCCTTTATTTTGAGCCTTTATGTATCCTTGCATGTGAGGTGGGTTTCCTGGACACAGCACACTGATGGGTTTTGGCTTTTTATCCAATTTGCCAGTCTGTGTCTTTTGATTGGGGCATTTAGTCCATTTACATTTAGGGTTAATATTGTTATGTGTGAGTTCGATCCTGTCATTTTGATGCTAGCTGGTTGTTTTGCCCATTGGTTGATGCAGATTCTTCATTGTGTTGATGCTCTTTACCATTTTGTGCGTTTTTGGAGTGGCTGGTGCTGGTTGTTTTTTTCTATGTGTAGTGTCTCCAGGAGCTCTTGTAAAGCTGGTCTGGTGGTGATGAAATCTGTGAGTACTTGCTTGTTCGCAAAGGATTTTATTTTTCCTTCACTTATGAAGCTTAGTTTGGCTGGATATGAAATTCTGAGTTGAAAGTTCTTTTCTTTAAGGATGTTGAATATGGGCCCCCACTCTCTTCTGGCCTGTAGGGTTTCTGCTGAGAGATCTGCTGTGAGTCTGATGGGTTTCCCTTTGTGAGTAACCCGACCTTTCTCTCTGACTGCCCTTAGCATTTTCTCCTTCATTTCAACCCTGGTGAATCTGATGATTATGTGCCTTGGGGTTGCTCTTTTAGAGGAATATCTTTGTGGTGTTCTCTGTATTTCCTGGACTTGAATATTGGCCTGCCTTGCTAGGTTGGGGAAGTTTTCCTGGATGATATCCTGAAGAGTATTTTCCAGCTTGGATGCATTCTGTTCATCACATTCAGGTACACCTATCAAACGTAGATTAGGTCTTTTCACGTAGTCCCATATTTCTTGTTGACTCCGTTCATTCCTTTTTACCTTGTTTTATCTAATCTTCCCTTCTCGTTTTATTTCATTGAGTTGATCTTCGACTTCTGATATCCTTTCTTCTGCTTGGTCTATTCTGCTGTTGAAACTTGTGCATGCTTTGCGAAGTTCTCGTGTTGTGTTTTTCAGCTCCATCAATTCACTCATATTCCTCTCTAAGTTGTCCATTTTCGTTAGCATTTCATCAAGTTTTTTTTCAAGGTTCTTAGTTTCTTTGCATTGGGTTAGAACATGTTCTTTTAGCTCACAGAAGTTTCTTATTATCCATTTTCTGAAAGCTGATTCTGTCATTTCATCACACTCATTCTCCGTCCAGTCTTGTTCCCGTGCTGGTGAGGAGTTATGCTGTCTTGTAGGAGGAGAGGTGTTCTGGTTTTGGGTGTTTTCATCCTTTTTGCGGTGGTTTCTTCCCATCTTTGTGTATTTATCTGCCTATTGACTTTGTAGTTGCTGTCTTTCTGATTTTGGTAATTTTAAGTCTGCAGCAGCTGAACTCATAAACCCCCTTTTCTTCCCCCTAGGTGTTCTGGCCCAGGGGGTTAGGGCTTTATGCTTTTCAGCTGTGTTGCTACCGTTTTCCCTGCCCACAAGGTGGCAGTCTAGTCACACTCAGCCTGCAGAGGCTTCGCTGAGCTGCTGTGGGCTCCGCCCAGCTTCCGTGTGAGCTTCCCTGAGGTCCTGTTTATATGGGTGTAGTTAGAACTGCTTCCGCTATGCTGGCCCACCCCTGTAGTGATGGAGTCTCTGTAGTGGCGGGTTGTCTTGGTTACAGCAAATTGCCCCGGGAACTGCAGGGTGTTTCCCGATGTAGGACGCCCCTCCCCCACAGAGCTGGACTGTCCCGGGTTCAGCCGTGTTTCCAGTGGGGCCCTCTTTGCCCAGGAATCTCTTGGCTTGCCTCCTTGCCTCAGCTCCCCTTGCTGGCCCAGAGGGGACACAGTCTCGTTCACTTTGCTCAAGGAGCCGCTGTTCCCTGCCCCTGGTGCAGGTCAAGCGGCTGCTCTGGTCCAATCAGCGGCGCTGGGAACCCGTGGAGCTTCTCCGCCTGTGAATCTCCTGGTCTGTGGGCAGTTAAAATCTGCTGCCCTGTGTGCTGCTGCGTCAGCCGAAGCAGCGGCTCTGAGATTCGTGGCGCGTCCTTGCCCGGGGGTCTCCTGGCTTGACTCCCTGCTTCAGCTCCCCTTGCTGGCTCAGAGGGAACTCTGTCTCTCTCGCTCTGCATAAGAAGCCACTGCCCCCCGCCCCAGGGCGTAGGCTGAGCGGCCACACGCCACTCAAACCAGCAGCGCTGGCGACCCGTGGGGCTTCTCCTCCTGTGAATCTCCTGGTCTGTGGGCAGTAAAAATCTGTCTGGAAATGCGGCGTCCACTCACCCTCTGCGCCTTCTCTTGGAGCTGCAATCCCGACTTCCTCCTAAGCGGCCATCCTTACCAAATTCTTAATACTTTACTAGATACTTTAATTTGTAGGACTGAAACTTTTTTTTTCTATAGCTGTTATTTAAATGCATTTTTTTTATGTATAGTAAATGGATAATATCTTACAAAGTTAAAAATTAATCGGACCAATTACTACTTATCTTAAGGAGCCATATATTTGATATCTGTCAAATCAGTAATAATTTATAATGATATTTAATTATTTTTTCATTTATTGCAACATTTCCCCAGGTCTCACCAGCCTGGGATACAAGTAGGGCAATGTTAATAGGACTATCCCAGATTTCACTGCCTCTAGCTCTTGTCTTCATAACACAGGAAGTCAGTTTCCCCTTCAAGTTCTACCTGTTTGTGTTGGAGAATCCTAAAGCTGTTCCATGTGAATTCATGAATTCCTCTTAGTGTCTGTCTAGAATCTGTGAGGCCATCTGAAGGGGAACCCTAGAACTGCCACCCTGTCCTTCCTAAGAGCCCTAGCATCTAGTTGAGCTGGTTTTCCAGGCTCTACACCTGCAAATCCTTAAGATGCCAAATATGTTTCCTTTCCTTTGGCCTGCTGGCTTTACTCAGACAATACTGGTTGGTCACACTTTTCACAAGATGCCGTGTTTTTCTGAAGACTGCTAATAACTCAAACTCATGTTTCAAGACTAATTTGTTTACCTGTCGAAATATTACCACTTTGTGGCAAGCACTTAAACTTTTAATTCATTTTCCTACCAGCTTTGAAACGAAATACTTTTCATAAAATGTTAACTTGGAGGATTGTATTATTTCAGAATTTGGCATAATGTAAGACTTCTGTAATATTTTTTGATCACAGTAGTTTAAGTTTGCAAAATTTAACTCCCATGAAATTTGATGGCTTTGTGCTTTGTGTGCTGCACAGTAGCGGGGGACATGCCTTTCCTTCACTTTGTATTGCACAAATAGTGCTGTGTGCCGCATAGGAGCAGTTCTTTTGGATTCTGCCTGCAGTTCTTTCTTCCCAGGACTCTGATCCCCAATTCAGGTGGCAGAGACAGATGTCATGTGGCTCCCCACCCCCATTCCCATTCTAGTCTTTCTTTCTGAGGATAGGAAAAGAAAAAAAACAAAAAACCCTTTCTTGTCTCCTGTCTGTAAAAACAAAAATATTTAGAACTCTGTGTGTGTGTGTGTGTGTTTGTGTGTGTGTGTGAGAGAGAGAGTGAGACAGAGAGAGAGAGCAAGAGAGTACATGGAGAGAGAGTGTCTCACTCTGTTACCCAGGCTAGAGTACAGTGGCACAATCATAGCTTATTCACTGCAGCCTCTATCTGAGCTCCAGTGATCCTCCCGCCTCAGCCTCCCAAGTTGCTGGTGTATGGCATCGCACCCAGCAAATTTTTAAAATTTTGGTATAGACAGGGTCTCACTATGTTGCTCAGACTACTCTCTAAATCTTGAGCTCAAGGGATCTTCCCACCTCGGCCACCCAAAATTTTGGGATTGCAAGTGTGAGCCACCATGCCCGGCTGACTTTTAGAACTTAATATTAGACAGGCCTAGGTAACAGAATCCATTAGATTTAGGCCAGTGTTATCCTACCTCCACACCTCATATTCATTAAATGTTCAAAAAATATAGAAAAGGAGAAGGAAAAACTAAAACTTTTTTCTGTAGCTATTGAAATCCTCATATAAACTGAGTTTGCAATGCAAATATATGGTCTTTGTTTGGATTCTAGATTAAACAAACCATATGATATTTGGAGGACAAGTCCAGAGAATTGGCTATGGCACGGGTACAATGATATTAAGCAATTACTGGTAATTGTCTAAGATGGGGTAATGGAATTGTGGTTGTAATGAAAATGTACTCATTTTTTAAAAGATGGATATTATAAGATTTTGGGGATGAAATGTCATGATGTCTTACTTTATATACTTTAAAATAGAAAAAACAAGTATGGCAGAATGTTGACAATGTTAAACGTGGAATTTGGGTATAAGGTGTTAATTTTATTTCTTAGTAAGTTTGAAATTTTAAATCTTTTTTTCCTCCAACCTTGGCAGAGGAATGAAATTTTTTAACAAACTCTTTTTTTAAAGGACTGAGTTGTAATCATACTACATATGGCATCTTTTCAAAAAGAAATCAGTTTTATATTTCACTTCTTTTTCTCTCTTAATCTATAAAAGTATGTTTCCTTGAAACTAGTATGTGTGCTATTATATGCTGCTGGAACTCAGCTTAAAAAGTGGGCCTTAACATTCATCTGTCCCCAGTGTACGTGAAGGATAAGACATACTCTCAGTAATAATAGTGACTCATCACAGCAGTAGTTCCTAGGGAGGGTGAGAGTGGAGGACTAAGGAATCCGGGGGAGTGAGCCGGAGTAGTTTATAAGAAGTTGCACAGGTGATTCTAACTGGCTTCTTGTAGGCCACTGTCCTAAAAAAGGAGTGTCAAACTCTAAATATTATAAAACTTCTTTCACGACTGATTTATTTACAGATTCCCACTCTTTAACTTTAAAAATCATCTCTTATGCTAGATTTTTTTTCTTTTATTTTCAGACTAGAAATTAACCTTATAATGTACCTGGACTGTCAAAAATCGTATTGTGATGCACTATCCATTCCTCTCTCACTTTATTTATGACTACAGGTGTCTGGGGACAGCAGCACTTGTGGTGTGAGTGTTATGTGAGGGCACTCTGAGGTCATCTGTAGCCAGCACTAACTTGCTGTTTATCCACTGACTTCCCCACAAAGTTGTTACCAGAATCTTTTTCCCTTTGTTTGTGGTAGTCAGATGGCAGAAAATTGACCTGCATCTGGACAGTTTTCTAATTCTGTTGATTGATCAGTACATATGTATTTGTTGAGCTCCTACTCTATGCAAAGCACTGCCAGCTGGAATTGAAAGGTGAGAGGAAGAATATTTTCCAATCACAAGCAGTTAAACAATATGCAATGACTATGAAGGGTGGAAAGTCATTGGCTGGAGTGTGGATGGTGGAAACATGAATGGAGGAAGTGAAGCCATGTGTGACTAGGTGGTCCAGACATGTGCCCAATGGTTGTGTAGTATTGGGATGCGAGATTAAAATAATTCACCAAGACAAAAGTATGCCAAATTGCAGGGTCTTTATTGCCGGCGACCGCGGAGGACTCACGTCTCTCTAACCCGCGGCCCCGAGGGGGGAGTGTCAAGGCTTTTTATACCCGAAAGACCACCTTGGGAGTGGGGTTGAGGAGCGGGGAGGGGGATCAATGGGCCCCAGACATTCCGAGGGCTGGTGGATTCTGTAAATCATCTCCTGGGCAGGGACAGCGGGTGGGGGCCTCCGGACATTCCGAGGGCTCGGAGGCTTATTGTCACTTTAATTGCTACATAAATGATTCACAAAAGTCAAGACAAACATTAGTTTACATATTGGGTACCGACAAAAGTCAAGATAAACGTTAGTTTACATATGGTTTGGGTACCAGTGGAAATTACAGATCTTAGTTCACAGGGGCCAAGATGAGATTAGCTTGGGCTGTGCATTCTGATAAGCAAAGGCCAGCAATTCTATCAGTTACTGATGAGAAAGGTAAACAACTTCACCTGGTGGACATTATCCAGAGCAGACTAGCAGTCTTATTTACAGAAACCAAGTCAGCAGTTATTGCAAGGAGAATGGGGCAGTTATTACAACTCATTTTTGGAGACACAGCTTTGTCTTATAAAATGGCGTTGCTCAGGTTCTGGCTCTAGGCCAGCTATAGCACAGTTGGATTGGCCAGAGATTCCTTAGAGCTGCAGTGGAGTCAACACATGCCACCCCCAAGTGGGGAATGGGGCATTAGTGGGCTGGAGTCCTCTTGCACCCGTCCTTTGGAGATGCTATCTTAAAGTTGCTTTTCTCTGTGAAGAAAACAAGAGGATACCAGTAATAATAATAAGGAAAAATCACAATTTTAATTGTTTCTTTCCCTCCTTCCCTCCCTCCCTCCCTCTCTTTCTCTCTTCCTCCCTCTCCTCCTCCCTCCCTCCCTCCCTTCCTCCCTTCCTTCCTCTCTTTCTTTCAAACTGGAGAACAATAAATGTAAAGTTAAACTAAAAATTGATGAAGAGAAACTCTTAAAAAGGAATATTAGAACATCAAAAATTCTGGTATATTGTAAATTGTGAATTAATGAGGATTTAAACTACTTATTTCAACAATAGAATAGTAAATGCTTTTATTCTGTTTTAAAGAGTTGATCATCAGGAAAGAAAACTTGAGTTCAAATGATACTTGCTGAATTTTAATAATTCTTTTCAAAGTCATTATTACTATAATGTTTTAAATGACATTCATTTGATTATATACTCATATTTTTATGACCTATATCATTGACTGTGGTTATTTATTTAGGACTTTTCAGGTAAGATCATCTAAAAAGAATCAGGCTCATGAAATTTAGGGACCTGCAGTAGTACTGAAAAATTGTAATGTTAATGAAATTTGTCTGCCTCTGCCACCTCATTCTCTTCTTGATTTTTATCCTGCCTGCTGTAATATCCTCGGTACTCCTTCTTTACTCATCTGGATTCCTTTCTTCTTTAAAAATCTGAATTTAGTGAAGAATGACTTGAATCATTTATGTTTTCCCTCACTGTAGGGATAGTTTCCATTTAATCTCTATCAAAAGTGAGGATTTTCTTTTCTTTCTTTTTTTTTTTTTGAGACAGAGTCTCACTCTGTCACCCAGGCTGGAGTGCAGTGGTGCGATCTCTGCTCACTGTAACCTCTGCCTCCCGGGTTCAAGCGATTCTCCTGTCTCAGTCTCTAGTAGCTGGGACTACAGGCTCACACCACCACTCCCAGCTAATTTTTTGTATTATAGTAGAGACTGGGTTTCACCGTTGCCCAGACTGATCTCAAACTCCTGAGCTCAGGCAGTCTGACTGCTTCGGCTTCCCAAAGTGCTAGTATTACAGACATGAGCCCCCATGCCTGACCAAAACTGAGGATTTTCAAATGTCATTGAACATGAGGTAGAACATCAGGGGGCCTATGGGCCTTTCTTGTATGCCTAAAATAAATTTATAATGAATATGTGTATGCCATATCTGTTTATTTAACAAAGTATTTACAGCAGTGTGCAAAGGAGAAAACATTTGCCTTAGAAAAGTAGAATTCAGAATTCCTGGCTGTTGGTATAGATTTCAACCGAACTTATTTATACAACAAATAGATATGACCATATGTTTGTAATCTATATAGTAAGCAAAGTGGCAATAAAATAAGAGGAAAACCTAACACAATTAACACTTATCGGTAGCCATGTGCAATAATAAATGTGTTAATGTAATAGTATCTTTACTTATGAAAGAATGCACAGAAGGGATAGATGATTTCAGTTAGCTACTGCCACATGTTATTGTGAGTAGTTGTAAGCGATAAATTTGCATCTCTTTAAGTATATTCCATGGTTTAGACTTTTAATTTATGTGGTTTTCCTATTCCTGCTTGGTAAATGAGGAATTCCTCTATGTTGAAAAGAAAATCTCAGTTTACATATACCCTTGGGAAGATCATTTTGTTTGATTCAGAATGATTGAGAGAATCATTCCATTTTAATGGTGAACAGCAGACCTGCAATTCTATACTATTATAAATGTAGCTTATCATAACAATGCCATAATGCTTACCTTAAAATGCTTCAAACTAAGTGAGATGTAATGGGAAAATGTATTAAGCTGTGATTTTAACTTAAAAAAATAGCTTATAGGCATACACAAAATTCCAAAACATAAATGGTATATAGTTTTTTCCACCTGTTCCTGTCTCCAACTGCCCAGTTCCCTTCCTTCTTGACATCCATTGTTCTCTTTCTTGAGTATCTTCCAGAGGTAGCCTGTGCATTCCATTTATTTCTAATATTCATTATTTCAATTATTTATTTACTTTAGATGACTCGAGAATTGATGATAAAAGCATGTAGCTTTTATACTGGACATTTAGTAAAGACTCATTTTTGGTAAGAATGTGATTTTTATAAGCAATTTCTTCCTTTTTGTGTTTTTATTCTTGATATTTTTCATACAAAGAAAAATTAACTTTTGGTCAGTTGTGCTGATTTTACCTATTTAATCATGATTCTACCATTTGATGTTATATATTTCTTTCATATTTAGTCAGCTTTTACTTAGTTAAAATACATATTTTACTTCTTTGATGTATAACTATCTTTTCCTAAAAAATAAAATTTTAAAATTAAAAGTATAATTTCACAATTCACTTATCTGAAACCCTTGGAGCCAAATATGTTTTGGAATTTAGATTTCCTTTTAAACAAGACATTATTTGGTGGTTCTTGTGGTAAATTGGAGTTATGACAACATAATTTTATTCCATGATTTCTTTATTTTATCCAAATAGAAATATGACTGTGGTATAATCTCCATTTTTCTCTATAACTATTAGGAATTCCTCAGGTCATACCCAGTTTGTAGAAGTTTCTTTCTATACTGTGGCTTTTGAGATCATAAAGGAGATATCTGACAAGATGGGCGTGTTCGGGGTGGTATGGCCGTAGACCATAAAGGAGATACCATTTTTTGTTCCTCTTAATTTATTTACTGATATATTACCCTAATATCAAAAATTTTTTTAAATGTTTTCTGCCTGCAGCACTTGGAGAGACGTCACTCATACAAATGAAAATGTTGTCCTGGCTGATAAAATGAACAGAGAAGTGACATGTTATAATTTCAGACTTCAAAAATATATATTTCATCACTGGCACTCTTATATGGAAGACCAGAAAGAAAAACTTAAAAGTAAATCCTTGCATAGCAGCAATTACTTTTTGTATCCATTTACTGAAATAATTAAAATACAGTTAAGCATAGTTTGTATACTTAGAGAACCTATCATTTTTATGTCTAGAAAATTGTCATGAAATGAAGGTAGAGCCACTAATTTAAAAATACTTAAATGAGATTTGTCTCAAAGAATTTTATTTTAATAGAAAACAGGCATATTAAAAATTAAATCTAGTGTGCATTTGTGTATACCTGAATATAAATAGAATGTATATGAGCTTTTTTACATAATAGAGAGCTGGATGGGTACCAAATAGTATGGACAGGTTGCAAAATTGAGAGGTTTATTTTTATGGAGAGGTTTATGCTTTTTACAAATATTACATTTAATGTATATATGAGGAAACTTAAAAATAAAAATCATTTTCTCTTAAGACCTTGGAGGTTATACTGAGTGAGTGGGAGGTACATTCATGTGATCAGTGCCCACTCAGTATAATCTCCAAGAACTCCTGCCTTCTGCTTAGATTTTTTTTTTTTTGCAGCTCTCCAGATAATAACTTGTTTATGGCTGTTGCAAACCAGAGAATCACTTCTTTTTGACTGGCTGTGGTTGGTACCTCAGTTAGAGTGGACCCTCTGAAGATTTTAACATTAGTGTAACAAAGGGTTAGGAACTGGTTAATGGTAGGACTTAAAATTAAATTCAAAGGCATTGGATCTAAATGCTACCTTATGACTGTATTTCTTATGAAAAAGTTTAGAAGTTCTGGTTTTACAGAGAACAACCTTTTTTTTCTTTTTACGTTTCTTCTGTAGCTTTATCACCTCTCTTAGCCTTCATAGAATTGAAGAGAATTAGGGCTTTGCTCTGGACCAGGCTTTGGCTTGAAGAAATGTTGTGGGTGGTTTGTTCTATCCAGGGCAGTAGAACTTTCTCTATATCAGCTATAAGGTTGTTTCAGTTTCTTCTTCTTTTTTTTTTTTAATTGCATTTTAGGTTTTGGGGTACATGTAAAGAACATGCAAGATTGTTGCATAGGTATACACATGGCAGTGTGATTTGCTGCCTTCCTCCCCGTCACCTATATCTGAAAAAGAAATGATACATGTCTTGACATTTCTATTGCAGTTATTACATCTTAATTTTTAAGAACAAAGATGATTTTCCATGTTAATAAGGTCTGGAGAGTACTAATGCTACCAAAAGTAATTAATTTCAAGTGTAAATAAAACCAAACAAAAACGATCAGATGCAACATTGGCTCATATTATAAACATTATAGAATATTAAATCACTTTGTGGTTTTTTTGAAATAGGTATAGCTATTAATATATACAGTAATGTAGTAAATTTCCTTCAGATATGGTATTGCGGATACAACGGATCATCTATTGTCACAAGCTAACCATTATTTTAACAAAATGGCAGAATAGAGCAAGATGTAAGAATAAAAAGAAAGAAGATGAGCTGGTATTGTATCTTGAAACAATTTTTTAAGCATCTGAATTTTTCAGTTATATTCATGTTGTCTCAAATAATAATGCTGTGTGTGGAAAATACTAAAATCCTGAATATTATATACTTTTGATGGGATTCTTGTTCTTTTTTTTTTTTTTGAGACAGAGTTTCGCTCTTGTTGCCCAGGCTGGAGTGCAGTGGTGCGATCTCGGCTCACTGCAACCACCGCCTCCCGGGATCAAGCGATTCTCCTGCTTCAGCCTCCCAAGTAGCTGGGATTACAGGTGCCCACTACCACACCCAGCTAATTTTTTTGTAATTTTAGTAGAGATGAAGTTTCACCTTGTTGGCCAGGCTGGTCTTGAACTCCTGACCTCAAGTGATCTGCTCACCTCGGCTTCCCATAGTGCTGGGATTATAGGCACGAGCCACTGCATCTGGCTGGGATTCTTGTTCTTTAACTTAATAATTTAAAATTTACTTCAGCTATTAGTATATCATTGCTTAATATTGATTTAGTATGCTCAAAGTAACACTACTATCAGATGTGGAAACACATTGGATTTTTTTTGTAGTTATGTCGCTTAGTAGGCAATATTTTATAAACATTTTTAAAATACAAAGTAAGGGTAAATAGCAAAGAGAATGTGGGGTGAAGTTAAATCCCCTTCTTTTATGGTTGCCCTATGGATCAATGCCCCCTGTCACCTGAATTTAGTTCAGATGTTGAGACTGACAATAGCACACATACACAGCAAAAAAGTATGAGATTTATTACTTACATATGCTTAACACAGTGCTAGAGCCCACACTGTGCTTTAAGCATCTCAGAGATTACTTGAGATGCTCTCTAGAAGTTTATAATCTATCGATTTCGAGCTGGTAGTTTTGTAGGCTGTCCTCTAGGCTTTGCCTTTTGCGAACTACCTTTTCAATGTTGCCAGCGAAACAGCTCTACTTTGGGTACCTAACACTATGTTAGTCTGCTCATTCAGTGCTTTCTACCACTTTGTATATTAAGCTAGTGTTTTGATCACTGCCCTCTATGCCTGATCACTGATTCTCTAGTAGTGAAATAGGTAACTGTGCATGACCAGTCTGCCCCTGTACATCCCTTTCAGCTAAACATCCCTGAATACAAAAATTAGCCAGGCATGGTGACAGGCACCTGTATTCCCAGCTACTTGGAACCTGAGTCAGAAGACTTGCATGAACCCTTGAGGCAGAGATTGCAGTGAGCTGAGATCACACCACTGCACTCCAGCCTGGGCAACAAAAGCGAAACTCCGTCTCAAAAAAAAAAAAAGTCCCTGAGAGCAGACAGTATTCTTAGTCTTCCCATATGATGAGCATAATGTTTTGCACACAGTAGTTGATATATATACTCTAATAATATCTTTAATATATATGTGTATTATATAGTTAATTTGGTGTTTAGAGAACATTTTCCTTCTAGATACATGATTTATTGACCTAACAATCATTGTACATTCACTTAAGTGGAGAGAGGATAGCAGGTGTATGCTGGGAGCAGAGGCAGGGTACAACTGTGTGTCAAGCGCTCCACATGTGTTGTTCCTCAAACTCTAATATGTGTGTGTATATACACAACACACATATGTATACACATATGCACACACACACATATACACACATAAATATTACATCAATATTGTGTGTACATGTTTATGACTGAAATACTACCCTTATTTATTACAGTTTTCAGAAGTGTATCAAAAGTTAAAATGGGGTCTTCCTGTGACAATAAATTTGGCAATTTCCCAAATACATTACTTCTGTTTTTTCTTTTTTTGTTATCTGTATATCAGTCACCTTCACTTCATATACGAAATACAAGCTTTTTAATTGCCAGAGCTTTGACTTTGTTGTTCTCACTTTCTCATCTATGAAAGAGGAGACTAAATCAACCTTTCAGGGTGACTGCCTGTGCCAGCGTTTTATGACAACTAATGCAAACGATCTGTAATACTTTGGTGGTTCAGAGAACATTGAACATGCTTATGAAAAATTACAGTTTATATGGTAATGATGATGATCATAAATAATGTTTAATTGGTGCTATCCTTGTGTCAAGCACTGTGCTTTATGTCTGTCATCTCTTTTGACCCTTATAGCAGTTCCATGCAATTTTTAAATTATTTTCATTGCAGATATTAAAACATAAGCTTCAATTGAAAAACTGGAGAAATAGGTTACTACTCAAAGGAACTTCTGCAGAAAAATCCAATTTTCCTGAACAAAGTTCTTCTGAAGTCTGTCTTGTAGATGAGACTCTAGAATATGACATTTCACAGTTACCTGAAAGAGCAATATTACAGGTTTGTATGAATTCAGTGTACATTATATACCATAATCCTACTCTTGGTGTATTGCGTTGAGTTAGAATAAGGATATTTTTGCCCATTATTTCTTCCTTTACAAATTACCTGCTCTTATCTTGTCTGTTTTTACATTGTAATTCTATAACTTCCTTATTGGTTTGTAGTAGCTCTTTATATTGGCAATATTAGCCCTCTGGAATATTTGGAGATTTTTTCCCCTATGCTTGATGTTTGCTTTTAGTTTTGCTTGTGGAGTCTTTTGATGATAGATTTTTTTTTTTTTTTTTTTTTGTGAGATGGAGTTTCACTCTTCTTGCCCAGGCTGGAGTGCCATGGTGCAATCTTGGCTTACCACAACTTCTGCCTCCCGAGTTCAAGCGATTCACCTGCCTCAGCCTCACAAGTAGCTGAGGTTACAGGTGCTCGCCACCACGCCTGGCTAATTTTTTGTAATTTTAATAGAGACTGGATTTCACCATGTTGGGCAGGCTGGTCTTGAACTCCTGACCTCAGGTGATCCACCCACCTCAGCCTCCCAAAGTACTGAGATTACAGGCATGAGCCTGAGCCACCGTACCCGGCCGATGACAGAAATTGTAAAGCTTTGTGTAATAAATTCTGTCATTCTTGCCCTAATTATTTCTCTCTCTCTTTTTTTAACTTTTATTTTAGGTTCAGGGAGTACATGTGCAGATTTGTTATATATAGGTAAATTGTGTGTCATAGGGGTTTTGTGTACAGATTATTTTGTCATCCAGGTAATAAACCAAGTATCCAATAGACACTTTTCTGATTCTCACCATCCTCCTACCCTCCACCCTCAAGTAGATCCTAGTATCTGTTGTTCCTTTCTTTGTGTCCATATGTACTTAACAGTTTAGCTCCCACTTGTAAGCATGAATGTGCAGTATTTGGTTTTCTGTTCCTATGTTAGTTTCCTTAGGATAATGGTCTCCGGCTCCATCTAATTTGCTGCAAAGGACATGATCTCATTCTTTTTTATGGATGCATAGTATTTCATTGTATGTGTGTGTTTGTGTGTGTGTGTGTGTGTGTGTGTGTATACATATATACATACACCACATTTTTAAAAATCCAGTCTACCATTGATGGGCATTTAGGTTGATTTCATGGCTTTGCTGTTGTGAATAGTGCTGTGATACACATATGCATGCATTGTCTTTATGGTAGAATGACTGATATTCCTTTGGGCATATACCCAATAATGAGATTGTTGGGTTGAATGGCAATTCTGTTTTATGTTATTTGAGAAATTGTCAAACTGCTTTTCACAATGGCTGAGCTAATTTACATTTCCACCAGCAGTGTGTAAGCATTCCCTTTTCTCTCCAACCTTGCCAGTATCTGTTGTTTCCTGACTTTTTAATAATAGCCACTGTAACTGGTGTGAGATGGTATTCATTGTGGTTTTAATTTGTATTTCTCTAATGATTAATGATGTTGAGCGTTTTTTTTTTGTATGCTCATTGGTTGCATGTATGTCTTTTTTTGAGAAGTGTTTGTTTATGTGTTTTGCCTACTCTTTTAATGGTATTGTTTGTTTTTTTCTTATAAATTTGTTTAAGATCCTTATAGATTCTGGATATTAGACTTCTGCTGGATGTGTAGTTCCCAATTTTTTTTTACCGTTCTGTAGATTGTCTGTTTCCTCTGTTGATAGTTTCTTTTGCTGGTAGAAGCTCTTTTGTTTAATCAGGTCCGATTTATCAATTTTTGTTTTTGTTGCAATTGCTTTTGGCATCTTCATTATCAAATTTTTGCCAAGTCTTGTGCCCAGAATAGTATTTCCTTGGTTATCTTCCAGGGTTGTTGTAGTTTTAAGTTTTACACTTAAGACTTGGATCTATCTTTAGTTGACTTTTGTATATGGTGTAAGGAAGGAGTCCAGTTTCAATATTCTGCATATGGTTTGCCAGTTATTGCAATATCATTTATTGAATGAAGAGCTATTTCCCTATTTCTTGTTTTCCTTGATTGTATAGATGTGTGGCATTATTTTTGGGCTCTTTATTCTGTTCCATTGGTCTATATGTCTGCTTTTGTACCAGAACCATGTTGTTTTGGTTACCATAGCCTTGTAGCATAGTTTGAAGTTGGGTAATATGATGTCTCCAGCTTTTTTCTTTTCACTTAGGAACTTTTTTTGTTTGTTTGAGACAGAGTCTCACTCTGTTGCCCAGGCTGGAGTGCAGTGGTATGATTTTGGCTCACTGCAACCTCTGCCTCTCGGGTTCAAGTACTTCTCCTGCCTCAGCCTCCTGAGTAGCTGGGATTACAGGTGTATACCACCACTGGCTAATTTTTGTATTTAGTAAAGATGAGGTTTCACCATGTTGGCTAGGCTGGTCGCAAACTCCTGACCTCAGGCGATCTACCCACCTCGGCCTCCCAAAGTGCTGGGATTACAGGCATGAGCCACTGCACATGGCCCACTTAGGATTACCTTGGGTATTTGGCCCCCTTTTTGGTTCCATATGAATTTTAAATTTTTTTTTTCTAATTCTGTGAAAAATGTCATTGGTAGTTTGACAGGAATAGCATTGAATCTGTAAATTGCTTTGGGCAGTATGGCCATTTTAACAATATTGATTCTTCCTATCCATGAGCATGGATTGTTTTTCCATTTGTTTGTGTCATCTCTGTTTTCTTTCTTTCAGTGTTTTGTAAATCTTGTTGTAGAGGTCTTTCACCTCCTTGGTTAGCTATATTTCTGTTTATTTTATTATTTTCTGTGGCTCTTGTGGATGAGATTGCATTCTTTTTTTTTTTTTTTTCATATTTTTTTTTTTTTTATTGCATTTTAGGATTTGGGGTACATGTGAATAACATGCAAGGTTGTTGCACAGGTGCACACGTGGCAGTATGGTTTGCTACCTCCCTCCCCTTCACCTATATCTGGCATTTCTCCCCATGCTATCCCTCCCCAACTCCCCACCCCCCCACTATCCCCCCTCCCCCCAACAGACCCCCGTGTATAGTGCTCCCCTCCCTGTGTCCATGTGTTCTCCTTGTTCAACACCCGCCTATGAGTGAGAACATGTGGTGTTTGATTTTGTGTTGAGATTGCATTCTTAATTTGGCTCTCAGCTTGGATGTTTTTGGCGTATGGGAATGCTACTGATTTTTGTGCATTGATTTTTTGTTTGTTTGTTTTTTGAGACAGAGCCTCACTCTGTCACCCGGGCTGGAGTGTAATGGTGTGACTCTGGCTTACTGCAACCTCTACTTCCCAGGTTCAAGCAATTCTCATGCCTCAACCAGCCAGATAGTTGGAATTACAGGCATGGGCTACGCTACCAAACCTAACTGTTTTTGTTTGTTTGTTTGTTTGTTTGTTTGTTTGTTTTTTGGAGACGGAGTCTTGCTCTGTCGCCAGGCTGGAGTACAGTGGTGCAACCTCAGCTCACTGCAACCTCCTCCTCCTGGGTTCAAGTGATTCTTCCGCCTCAGCCTCCTGAGTAGCTGGGACCACAGGCACGTGCCACCATGCCCGGCTATTTTTTGTGTTTTTAGTAGAGACGGGGTTTTGCTATGTTGGCCAGTCTGGTCTCGAACTCTTGGCCTCAAGTGATCCTCCTGCCTCAGCCTCCCAAAGTGCTGAGATTACTGGCATGAGCCACTGTGCATGTACAGTGATTTTGTTATCAGATCAAGGAACTTTTGGGCAGAGACTACGGGGTTTTCTAGGTATAGAATCATATTGTCTACAAACAGCGAGTTTGACTTTCTCTCTTCCTATTTGAGTACCTTTTATTTCTTTCTATTGCCTGATTTCTCTGGCTAAGACTTCCAGTACTATGTTGAATAGGAGTGGTGAGAGAGGGCATCCTGGTCTTCTTCTGATTTTCAAGGGGAATGCCTTCAGCTTTTGCCCATTCAGTAGGCTGTTGCCTCAGGCCTGTAATCCCAGCACTTTAGAGAGCCAAGGCCGGTGGATTAGCTAAGGTCAGCAGTTTGAGACCAGCCTAGCCAACATAGTAAATCCCTATCTCTACTAAATAAAAAAAAAAAATAGCCAGGTGTGGTGGTACACGACTGTAATTCCAGCTACTTGGGAGGCTGAGGCACGAGAATCACTTGGACTCAGGAGATGGAGGTTGCAGTGAGCTGAAATTGTGCCACTCCATTCCAGTCTGGGCCACAGAGTGAGACTCTGTCCCAACAAACAAAAAATGGCTGGGTGTGGTGGCTCACACTTGTAATTCTGGCACTTTGGGAGGGCAAGGCAAATGGATCACAAGGTCAGGAGTTTGAGACCAGCCAGACCAGCATGGTGAAACCCATTCTATACTAAAAATACAAAAATTAGCTGGGCATGGCAGCCCATGCCTGTAATCCCAGCTACTCAGGAGGCTGAGGAAAGAGAATTGCTTGAACCCGGGAGGCGGAGGTTGCAGTAAGCTGGGATTGTGCCACTGCACTCCAGCCTTGGCAGCAGAACAAGACTTTGTCTCAAAAAAAAAAAAACCCCAAAAACTCATTAAAATTAAAACAACAGCAAAAAAAAAAAAAAAAGAAACCCAAAACGAACATGTGCACACACACACGCGCGCGCGCACACACACACACACACACACTTAAACAGAAATCCTGGAACTGAGAAATGCATTTGCTGAACTGAAAAATGCATTAGAGGCTCTTGATAGCAGAATGGATCAAGCAGAGAAAAGAATCAGTGAGTACAAAGACAGGGAATGTGAAAATATGTAGACAAAGGAGAAAAAAGAGAAAGAATGAAGGAATGAAGAATGCCTACAAGATACAGAGAATAACCTCTAAAGAGCAAATCTATGAGTGATTGGCATTCAAAGGGAGTTGAGAAACAGCAATTGTATGCACCCAACATTTGAGCACTCAGATATGTAAAGCAAACATTAATAGATATAAAGGGAGAGCTAGATTGCAATACTGTAATAGTAGGGGACTTCAACACCTCACTGTTAGTAATGGACAAATCATGCAGACAGAAAATCAACAAAGAAACATTGGAGTGATGTTGCACTCTAGGCCAATGGACCTAACGGACATTTACAGAACATTTCATCTCACTGCTGCAGAATACACAATGTTTTCTTCAACACATGGAAATTTCTCCAGGATAGGTATTACTTATAGGTATCCTAATATGGTATTAGGACATAAACCAAGTCTCAAAAAATTCAAAAAATTGAATTACATCAAGTATCTTTTCTGATCACAATGAAATAAAACTAGAAATAAACAACAAAAGCAACTTTGGTTTTTTGTTGTTTTTTAAAAATTCTTTCAATTTTTTTTTAATTGAAAAAATAGAGTCAGTGTCTTGCTCTGTTGGCCAGGCTGGTCTCTAACTCCTGTGTTAGCAATCCTCCTGCCTTGGCCTTTCAAAGTGTTGGGATTACAGGTGTGAGCCACCATGCCCAGCCTAAACATGACTTTGGAAACTATACAAACACATGGAAATTAAACAGCATACTTCTGAGTAATTAATGGATCAATGAAGAAATTAAGATGAAAAATTTAAAATATCTAAATAAAAAAATGAAAATAAAAACACACCAAAACAACATACCAAAATCTATGGTATACATCACAATCAGAGCTAAGGGGGAAGGTTATAGCAATAAATGCCTGTATTAAAAAAATAGAAACATTTCAAATAACCGAATGCTACAACTCAAGAAACTAGAAAAGCAGGAACAAACCAAACCCCAAATTAGTAGAAGAAAGCAAATAATAAAGATCAGAGCAGAAATAAATTAAGACTGAAAAAATGCAAATGACCAACACAACAAAAAGTTGTTTTCTTGAAAAGATAAAAGGGACAAATCTTTAGTTAGACTAAGAAAAAGAGAATACCCAAATAAAATCAGAGACAAAAGATGAGACATTGCAACTGATACCTCAGAAATACCAAGGATCATTAGAGACTATTGTGAACATCTATGCCAACAAATTGGAAAACAGAAGAGAGGGGATAAATTCCTAGATATGTGCAACCTATCAAGACTGAACCATGAAGAAATAGAAAACCCAAACAGACCCATAGCAAGTAATGAGATTAAAGCAGTAACATAAAGTGACACATAAAGGAAAACCAGACCTGGTCGCTTCACTGCTGAATTTTACCAAATATTTAAAGAATAATTAATACCAATTCTATTGAATCTCTTCCAAGAAATTGAAGAGGAGGGAATATTTTCAAACTTATTCTATGAGGCCAGCATTATCTTGATACCAAAACCAGACAAGGACACAACAAAGAAAACTACAGGCTAATATCCCTGATTAACATAGATGCAGAAATATTCAACAAAATGCTAGCAAACTGAATGCAACAACATGGTAAAAAGATCATTCTCTATGATTAAGTGGAGTTCATCCCAGAGATACAAAGATGGTTCAACCTACACAGATAAACATGATACATCTCATTAACAAAATCAAAGACAACCGTATGATCATTTCAATAGATGCTGAAAAAGCATTTAACAAAATTCAACATGCTTTTATATGAAAACCCTCAACAAACGGGGTGTAGAAGAAACAAGTCTCAAAAAATAAAGACTGTATATGTTGAACCCACAGCTAACATCATACTGAACGAAATAAAATTGAAAGCCTTTCCTCTAAGATTAGGAATAAGCAAGGATGCCCACTTTCACCGCCTGTATTCAACATAGTACTGGAAGTCCTAGCCAGAGCAGCTAGGCAAAAGAAAGAAAGAAGGGGCGTCCAAATTTCCTTCCCAAATTGGGAAGGAAAAAGTCAAGATACCATTGTTCACAGAGGACATGATATATTTGAAATTTTAATAATTATTTTTATTTTTCTTTGTAGAGATGGGGTTTTGCCATGTTGCCCAGGCTGCTCTCGAACTCCTAGGCTCAAACAGTCCTCCTGCCTCAGCCTCCCAAAATGCTGGGCTTACAGGGATGAGCCACTGAACCCAACCTGATACTATATTTAGAAAAACCTAAAGACTCTGCCAAAAACTAGAACTGATAATCAAATTCAGTAAAGTTGCAGGATTTAAAAAAATCAGCATATTAAAATCAGTAGCATTTATATACGTCAACAGCAAATAATTTGGAAAAGAAATCAAGAATGCAATCCTATTTACAATAGTTGCAAAAAATATAAAATATCTAGGCACAAATTTAACCAAAGAACTGAAAGATCACCAGGAGGAAGGCTGAAACACTGATGAAAGAAGTTGAAGAGAACACACAAAAATTGGAAAGATAGCCCATGCTCATGGATTAGAAAACAATCAATAAAGTGAAGAGGCCACCAACAGAATAGGAGAAAGCATTTGCAAACCACCCATCTGAAAAGGCGTTAATAACCAGAATATATGAGGAACTTAACTCAATAGCAAAAAGAACAAAACTTTAATTTCAAAATAGGCAAAAGATCTAGACATTTCTCAAAAGAAGACCTACAAATGGCCAACAAGTATATGAAAAAATGTTCAACATGACGAATCATCAGGGAAATGCATACCAAAAGCACAGTGAAATGTCATCTCTTATCAAAAAGACAAAAAATAACAGATGCTTATGAGGATGCAGAGAAAGGGGAAAACTCATAAACTGTTGGTTGGAATATAAATGAGTGCAGTCCTATGGAAGACAATGTGGAGGTTCCTAACAAAACTGAAAATAGAAATACCATATGATCCAGCAGTCTCACTGTTGAGTGTAAATCCAAAAGAAAGGAAATCAGCATATCGTATCCAAGATATCTCACTCTCATGTTTATTGCACCACTATTTACAATGGCCAAGAGTATCTTGTCACCCTAAGTGTTCATCAACAGATGAATGGATAAAGAAAATGTGGTATTTGTACAAATGGAATATGATTTAGGCATTAAAAAAAGAAGGAAATTCTGTCATTTTCAGCAACATGAACGGGACTGAAGGTCATTCTGTTAAGTGAAATAAGCCAGGCACAGAAAGACAAATATTGCCTGTTCTTACTTACTGTGGGAGCTAAAAAAGCAGATCTCATGGAGGTAGAGAATATATTGTGGTTACCAGAGGCTGGGAAGGGTAGGGAGTATGGTGGGGGATAGAAAGTGGTTAGTTAATGGGAACAAAAATACAGTTAGGCAGAAGGAATAAGATTTAGTGTTTGATAGTACAGTTGGGTGACTATAGTTAACAATAATTTATTGTATATTTCAAAATAGCTAGAAGAGAAAAATTGGAGTGTTCCTGATATAAAGAAAAGATAAATGTTGGAGGTGATGAATATCCCAGTTACTCTGATTAGATCATTATACATTGTATGCATATATTAAAATATCACATGTACCCTCAAAATATGTACAACTATTATGTATCAATTTTAAAAAATTACTTAATGATGTTCTAATCTAATGTTAAGAAAGATGGTGCAGATTTATAATAAAAGCATGAATGTTTTCCTAGGCCATTTATTTTGTGTCTGAAAGTCAAATCTCTAAACAGTTTATTGATGAATAGACATAAATGGCAAGCTTTCAATAACTATAAAAATATTCTAGTGCTGGTAGGAACAGAAAAATAAAGGGATAAGTTAAGGCTTCATGTTTTTTACAAACACATCATCTTTCTTTTTATGGATCTCTGGGTGTAGTAATTCTCAAAGTGAGCACTGTCTTCAACTACCAATATAAGAAAATATAACCAATGGTTAAGACTTAATTAAGGGCTATTTGTTTCATATTACACAATGTGCAGAGAAAGGCAGTACAAGGCTGGTCATCCACAATACCAATGAAAGTGAAGTCTCTCTATCTTGTTGGTCCACAGTCCTTAGGATCTTTTTGCTTGTCTTATGATTGCAATATGTCTAGTCTACCTCCAGCCTCATGTTCATTTATCAGGCCAGAAAGGGGGAAAAACACAGTGGTAAAAGCAAGATGTTTGTTGATTTGTTTATGAGGAAATCCAGAGTTTACCCAAATTCCCACAGTCAAGAATTTCATTGATGTGTTTTAGGCTAGAATTTTGTCACAAGGCCATGCTAAACTGCTAGGGAGGAGAGGACTTTGGGTGGAGTTTGAGTGAGTCGGTATAGTCTGTCTCACTGAATGTGGATTTGAACTGCCAGTCATCAGTATTTAAAAGGGCATTTTTTCCTTGCCAGAAGATGTGTTGGTTGCAGTAAAAAAGCCAAACAACAACAAAGGAACAATCACAGCAGATAAGAAATAAGCAAGTATTTAATAAGGCAGTATATCAGTGCTGCAAAGAAACTCTGTTCTAATGCTCTTTCGTATCCCAGTCCCCTGTGGTGAACAATTCAGAGACCGAAAAAGCCAACTACTGAAGAACCACAGCACCCACAGTCAGCAAATCATTTCATAATGGGATCTAGGGCCTAGAAAAGCTTGTATGTGGAAATATCAACAATTATGACAAACTATGAACTTACATATTTTCTCATCAGCAGTCTTTTAGTTTGACAATATATTGATTAAAAGTCAAGGCTGAGGACTCAGGGAGAACTGGATTTAAATCCAGTCTCAACCATTTACTGGCAATATTACGTTGGGCAATTTCAGCCCTCTTGGCCTTTGATCTTTAAAACTACCCCACCTCCATTTTCCCACCAAACCCTAAACTAATAGCAAAGAGTTCAGATTAATCTAAGGTTTAGGTTCACTTTGGGAAAACCAGTTCAGAATATGGGAAATGTGTAGAATTGCTAGGGAATGTTGCTCAGGACAGTGGAAATCATTGACAGTTTTTGCATTTTAAGCATTACTTTCTGGTATCATGTTATGGATTATGACTATGCTTTCAATGCCTTCTTTCACCCCAGCTTCCCTCCTGCTCATGGGAAATAAAGTAGAGCCCTTGGCGGGGCTCAGATTTGTAGAGTCTGCCAGAGTGCTCAAACTATAGAATGATCAATCTAGAAGAGATCTTAGAGATAGATGTGTGTACTAAGCTTTTACCTTTTACAAAAGGGACAGTTGAGGATCTGATAAATTTTATGTGCAAATCTGAAAGGGCCAATCTCTCAAGATAAATCTTGAGTACCTAACTGGGCCTAAATTTAAAATGGAGTCAAGCAACCATTTGCTGACTAGAGCTCATACACATACTCTGAGTTTCCCGAAAACCCACACATCTGCTTAACTTTGGGATTTTCATAGCTCTTTCTGTCCCAATGGCCAGAACCAACCAATAGAATATAGCTTTCATTGACCAGTCAGAAGTCAGTGCCATTGACCAATCAGAACTCATAAAATGTCATCCAATCAGAACTAAGCAAGTTTGAATCCTGTATTTGCATAAGAGGACCTCAGTGGAAACCTTGGTGAGAACTATCACTATAAAAGTGAAACCCTCCTTTTGTTTTCTGGAATGTACCTCCTGTTTCCACAGAAGGCTGTGTCTTCCCTGTTTGCAAATTGTTCACTGGAATAAAGTCTTCTCTAAATTCTTTTTCAGAGAACTTTTTTTCACATCCCCAAAGTCAGACAACTGCAAAACTGAGGGCAGAACCTGGTTTTTCTGTGTCCTTGGGTAAACTTCTAGCCTCTGTATCTTCCTGTTTTTTCCTTTTGGAGGATTCTAAAAAAATAGACTATATTTTAGAAATAGAATATAAATAGAATATTTTAAGGACAGGACAACTAAACAGATTTGTCTAATAGATTCTAGAGAAACAGAATATTACAAAAAGCAATAATTAAGAATATTATGCATCTGTTTAGTTGTCCTGCTCTTAAAAACACAAGGGTAACTTTTTAAAAGTTACTAAATCTTGTTATGACAGAAAAAAAAACCCGGTGTTATTTTTAGATATCCTCAAAATTTCCCCATTCAAATAATGTGCAGAATGTTCATTAAAAATGTGCAAGTAATAAGAGTAGATTTATATAATAGCATGAACATAGAATTTAATTATTCTAAGACATATCTTGAATGGTTGGGTTTGTTAGGCATATTAATGTAATGGATTTGCAAAGTTAATTTTTTAAATCATTTTTTAAATGGCATTTTATCTCTGGTTCACTAATTTTCGGGGACTTGAGAAGGAAAGGTGTATAAACAAAAATGTAATGTGAATTTGGTCTTACTTAAAATGTTTAGAAGTGTTAGTTTTTTAAATAAATTGAGATTTTTATATACAGGCTGTTTAATGTTTTGAAGGAATAATTTAAACCAGCAATTTGGATTGGGATACAATTTGAACTTACTTGGAATACACATAACAAATTGTAGTCATGCATTTTAGGTTCAGTTACATCAACTCATAAAAACAAGTCAGGTTCTGTTTTGCAACCATTTTTCTTAGTATCATTTACCCATTAGTAAACGCTGCTTGGTTAGCAGATGGTAGAGCTCATATACTATCAGTCAAACTGTTGGCCAAACTTAGAGCTAGTGGGAGGGTTGGCAAAGACTGTTTTCCGTGAAAATACAAGGTTTTTTTTTCCTTCTGTGTAGTTTGGCAAGCAACACAGAGAAAAGCCTTATGCTGATGAATTTGGAAAGTCTAAATAATATAGTTAAGTAATGCAGTTGTCTTAAAATGTAAAATTACTTAATTAGTTTAATAATGTAAGTGTTGCTTTAGGGTTGTCTCTCATTTTAAACAACTATGACTTCTTGTTTGTAAAAGATATATGTCATGTGAACTTGCAAACGGTTATAAAATCACCTTCAGATGTTACCGTGTTGATGACTCATTTTCTCACTTGGGGAAGAAAAGAAACCTGGATAGCTATTAAAACTAGAACCATGTTGTAAAAGGGCAGATGTTTCAGGCTGTTTGATTAAATTACTTAGAATTGTAAAACAGAAGAATATTCTCAGTGACTTTTCAGATCTATGTTTTGATAACCTTAGGGGTCGGTGTGACCTTATTTCACCAATGCAGACAGTGGTTCCAGGTTTCATAGCTATGTACTATGTGAACTTCAGATAAGGAAAGGTTCCGTAGCCACATTGCTCTATCAAGGAAATATGTGGATGTTGGCTCAAGTTGTGATTTGGATGAAAAAGCAAATGAAACAAAACATCTAGAAGTCACTTGGGGAATAGTTTATTTTTGGTGGAACGTTGCTGTACCCATAGACCTCACTTTCATCGCTTTAGTCTTAATCAGTAATGCTGTCTATGTTAAAGAGTTTACAGGCTAGGCATGGTGGCTCGTGCCTGTAATCCCAGCACTTTGGAAGGCTGAGGCAGGTGGATTTGCTGAGTCCAGGAGTTTGAGACAGCCTGGGCAACATGACAAAACCCTGACTCTATGATGTGGTGGCATATGCCCTGTAGTCTCAGCTACTCAAGAGGCTGGGGTGTGAGGACTGCTTAAATCTGGGGAGGTTGAGGCTGCAGTGAGCTGTGATCGTGCCAGCTGTTCTCCAGCCTAGGTGACAGAGCAAGACCCTGTCCCCTTCGCAAAAAAGGAAAAAGTTTACAAGTGATTTTGATCTAAAGTTTTCATGACTTTTAAATTGCAGAAGCAGTTCTATTAATTTTAGCAGGACCACTCTTGCAAAATGATCTAGCATATGAAAGACAAAAAACTATACCACAGTGAGAGACAGCCAAGTGGAAATGGAGAGAATGTGCTCTGGAGTCTGGGTGGCTGATTCTCTCACTAGCTGTGTGACAGCTGTGGCTGGGCATGCTGCTTAATCTTTTTGTTTATAAATTGTCTCATTTGTAAAAAGGGGATGATAGAGAATTTATGTTGGGAGTAACAAGATGTGTTTGGAAAGGTGGGTTGGGTCCATGTTATTGAGGCCTTGAGTATCCACTTAGGAGATGGGTTTTAACCAGTGAGACCACTCCAAGTCAGTAAACATGATGGCAGACTTAGAAAGCTGTTCTTTCCCCTTCACTGTTCTTCCTTCACCCTCCCTCTGTTCTGTGTGGGCCAAGGGGGTTGGATGAAGTCTGGAAGCAGACAGATTTCTCTTAAGAGTGAGCACTAGGATAGCATCAGTTGGAAATAAAAAGAAAGGATCCATGTGAGAACCAAAGCATTAACGGAATTCTGGGACCCATACTATGTGGAGCCAAAGAGTGAGTGAGGAGGCTGATAGGGCAGCATTGAGGCTGAGTGACTGGAAGGGTAGGAGGCTCAGAAATAATGAAATCAGGCGTAGAGCCAGCTTCTCTATTGATCTTACAGGCATGACTCACACTGCTCACCACTTATTCCTGACTCATGCTTCCTGTCTTGCTAAGTATTTTTCTTTCCATACCATACAATGTTCCATTAGAATGATTGGTGGAGCCTAATTTATTTTAGCAGTTTACCATCTGTTTCAGGTGGCTTGTGATTTGCATTGAAGCAATTTATCAATTAACTCAAGAGTCCGTGTTTTATGTTCCAAAGACAGCTCTCGTTTTATTGCACTACAAGGTAACATTAAATGGGAGAGAACTGCTGATTTGCTCTTTCCCATGCCTTCCCTGGCCCCATTCTCTTAAATTTATTTTTGTCTGTTGATTTATTCTTTCATGTCTATAAATGTGTTCAACTCACTTCTTTCCTATAAATTATTTCTCAGTGCTGCTGCTCTCTTGAACAAATATTTTTCTCCTGTTATGTGTTGGCAAACTTCTTGACATCACCTCCCACCTGCCCACTGAGACACTCAAAAACTGCTTAAAACAGTCCCTACCTGGGTGTTTCCAAGGCACAAGCCAATTCATCATTACCAAAATAGAACTCAATCCTCCAACCTTTTCTTCCTCCAACCTTCCTTTTCCCCTGATTCCCGTCCAACCCTCTCTCTTGTATCCTGCTTCTCAATGAGTGGTACCATCATCTACTCAGTTGACTTAGCCAAAATTTGTAAATTATTTTTTACTTTTCTTTTTTACCCCCTACTGTACGTTTTTTTCTTTTTAGCATGTAATTTCACTTTCTTTCTCCTGGCACTGTTTATCTATCAGTGACATTACTCTTAAATTCAAAGCTACTGAAATTGTCTTCTAGCATCTACTCTTGACTCTTGACTTTGACCACCCAACTCATTTTTCATTTACCCACCAGAGTTTTCTTTCTCAGATCACTTTTATTCATGTCACTTCCTGGTTAAAATCTCGCCTGAACTCTCTGTTGGCTTTAACATGCTGCAGGAGATTAGTCTGGTTCTAGCCTCCACTGCCTCTCAGCTTTATTCTCCATCATTGCTTCAAAGGAGCCCTTGGCTGTGGCCATGTGGAGTCACTCTCTGTTACCCAAGTGCAAGGCACCCTCTCTGGCCATATGCCTTCACCCGTCATGTGCTCTCTGTGTAGGCTCTCTTTTCTTCTTCCTCACTCGACTTACTCCTGCTTAGGCTCAGCTCAGATGTCATCTCTTCCAGGAAGGCTGCCCTTGATCCTCATCCCTTCTTTCAGTCTTAGTTAGTTACCTTTCCTCTCTGTTCCCAGAGTCTCTCCTTGAGACACTTTTTACTCCCTTATGATGGCCTATTTTCTATTTTATTTTTGGACTATATGTACCTTGAGGACAGGGACAGTGTCTTACCTGCTTTGAACTCACAATCTCTAGATGCTCATAAATATTGGCTGAATGATCAACTGAAAAATGATGTTTTCTTTTCAGCTCCACTATTACAAACTTGGTCTCATCAAGGTCCCAGGAATTTCTTTCTTTTTTTTTTTTTTTTTTTTTTTTTTGAGACAGAGTCTCGCTCTTGTTACCCAGGCTGGAGTGCAATGGCGCGATCTCGGCTCACCGCAACCTCCGCCTCCTGGGTTCAGGCAATTCTCCTGCCTCAGCCTCCTGAGTAGCTGGGATTACAGGCACGCGCCACCGTGCCCAGCTAATTTTTTTTTTTGTATTAATAGAGACGGGGTTTCACAATGTTGACCAGGATGGTCTCGATCTCTCGACCTCGTGATCCACCCGCCTCGGCCTCCCAAAGTGCTGGGATTACAGGCTTGAGCCACCGCGCCCGGCCGGTCCCAGGAATTTCTTAATCATCAAATCAGATTGCCTATGTTCCCTTCTTGTCTTGTTTTTTCAGTAGCATTTGATTCTGCTTCTTTCTTGAATGGTATTTTTTGGCTTCTGTGGCATGACATTTCCTGGTTCTTTTCTCTAGAATTATTTCTCTATCCTCAGGATAGATTTCTTGCTCTCGCCTCACATCCAGATGTTGGTCCTAGTCTGACTGCATCTCCAGATATTCACCTTGGCCCCCTCTCTTTGCCCAACACTCTTACTAGGTCATGGCAGTCATAGCTAGGCTTTCAACTACCACCCTCTGATGTTGGCATTGATTTGGAATTATGATAAGGATGTTTCCAATTTACCTATTACTTGGAAACTTTAACCTTTTAAATCTTTTTTTTTTTTTTTTTCTGGAGACGGAGTTTTTCTCCTGTTGCCCAGGCTGGAGTGCAATGGCGTGATCTTGGCTCACCTCACCCTCCACCTCCTGGGTTCAAACAATTCTCCTGCCTCAGCTCCCGAGTAGCTGGGATTACAGGCATGTGCCACCACCCCGGCTAATTTTTGTAGGTTTTTTTGTTTGTTTGTTTTTTGGTAGAGATGGGGTTTCACTATGTTGGGCAGGCTGGTCTCGATCTCCTGAACTCCTTATCTGCCCGCCTTGGCCTCCCAAAGTGCTGGGATTACAGGCATGAGCAACCACGCTTGGCCAACCTTTTAAATCTTGGTGAATGTGAAGCCAGTGCTACTTATGATGTGCAGCAATGTTGGGAGAGTGAACTGGCTTTGGGGAAAGAGAAACGTTAGATTCACTGAAATTGAAATGTCAATGAGGCCTTAAGTTCGAAGGTCCTAGAAGTATCTAAAAAGTTAGTCATTGAATTCTACATATACAGAAATTTTAGAGTTACGTGATCCAACCTTTTTCCAGGAAAATATTCCTTACCGATGTTCTTGAGGTTTTAGAGGGCACCCTCTTCCATGTCTGAGTTTGGAACCAAATGAGAAATAGACAGATGGAAATTGACATATTGTCTGATACAGCTGATAGGAGACTATGACTTAAGATCAGTGACAAAGGATAGTACTTCATTCTTTCATTCCTGAATCATATAGACTTACTCCTCAGTCACTGCACAGCTGAACAACTGCAGGCCTCCCCATGCTGCTGAGAGTAGATAGGATGCTTGCCTCTTGCATTCAGGTCAAGGCAAGGTGGTGCAGGAGCTGAACTGCAGGCCTAGTTCTTTCTCCCACACACTCCTCCCCTTCTCCTGGGAAGATGTGATGGGTAGAGAGAGAGAGGCCCAGAGTGTTTCTTTCTTTCTTTCTTTCTTTTTTATGGTGCATTTAATGCTGTGCATTTTTTTTTTTTTTTTTTTTTACTGTACTTTAGGTTCTGGGGTACATGTGCAGATTATGCAGGATTGTTGCATAGGTACACACATGGCAATGTGGTTTGCTGCCTCCATCCCCCATCACCTACATCTGGCATTTCTCCCCATGTTATCCCTCCCTGCCCTCCCCACCCCCCCGCTGTCCCTCCCCTGGCCCCCCACAACAGACCCCAATGTGTGATGCTCCCCTCCCTGTGTCCATGTGTTCTCATTGTTCGACACCCACCTGTGAGTGAGAACATGTGGTGTTTGATTTTCTGTTCTTGTGTCAGTTTGCTGAGAATGATGGTTTCCAGGTTCATCCATATCCCTACAAAGGACACTAACACATCATTTTTTATGGCTGCATAGTATTCCATGGTGTATATGTGCCACATTTTCCTTGTCCAGTCTATCGTCGATGGGCATTCGGGTTGGTTCCAGGTCTGCTATTGTAAACAGTGCCACAATGAACATATGTGTGCATGTGTCTTTATAATAGAAAGATTTATAATCCTTTGGGTATATACCCAGTAATGGGATTGCTGGGTCAAATGAAATTTCTATTTCTAGGTCCTTGAGGAAGCGCCACACTGTCTTCCACAATGGTTGAACTAATTAACACTCCCACCAACAGTGTAGAAGTGTTCCTATTTCTCCACATCCTCTCTAGCATCTGTTGTCTCCAGATTTTTTAATGATTGCCATTCTAACTGGTGTGAGGTGGTATCTCAATGTGGTTGATGGCCCAGAGTGTTTCTAAAGTGTTTCCAGGTAGAGATGTGAGGCCAAGGCAATGAAACATCTCCATTAACAGTAATGGTTATCTGGCATTTGGTCTAGTGCTTTCTGTGCCGGAGAGTCTCTTGACTTTGGGATACATTCTGTTCTGTGTTGGGAAGATGAGATAATTAGAAAGTTGTCCCTTATATTAAAGCAGAGAAAGTGGCCTCCCCATTATCTTTTGTTCCTAGTTCCTCCTTCTGCATTCACAAGGAAGAAGATCAAATTTGTCAGTTATTCATGCATAGCTTTCATTTTATTTTCTAGTGCTTTTGTGGTTACTTGTTTCCAGTTCACTCAATTGTTTGTTCTTCTGTGACAGTTTCTAGTCTCAGCCCTCCCTGTACCCATACCTGCCACTCTCTTGGCTGCTGTCTTCTAAGAATTTCCTGTTTGTAGCTTCCATATAAAGTGAGCTGGGCCATGTTTTCTCCCTCATTCTGAGTGGTTCCACCTTCTGAAGGGCAAGGAGCTCTTCAGGTTATAGCTTGCTTGTATCTCTTCATATACTGAGCTCCCACCTTATCCTATCTGGGGTTTCTCTTTAAGTAGCAGTGTGAGAGAAAACTACACAAGATAATCTGAATATGTAACCACATGATTTATTACTTAACACAGTCAGGATCAGTGGGATAAGCAGCCTAGGGTGTCCCTTGAGCACCCAGGTTCAAGTAAACCCTTTTACATGGAGAGCACTTTCTCCCACATAGAGATAACCAGATCATTTAAGACGCTACACCAGTTATGGTTCTGCATCATGAAGAAGTCCTTTGCCCGAGCAGTAGGGAGTAGAGAATGCTCTGTGCTGAGACTCCTAATCCTGTGGGGTCTGATTCCCACTGTATCCCCACTGCGTTGTTGGCTACATTCATTCTTGGGGTTAAAAGAGTGTACACCATTCTACATTTCTGCTTTCTCTTGCTTTGTTTTGTTTTGCTTTTCCCCTACAATATGGCTGATCTGTTTGGGTTTTTCCAGATTTTCTAATTTATCTTCTGTTTTCATTACCATTTTTGCTGCCACTCTGCATCTCCTATACATTGGCTTCCTTCTCCAATTAGTTCTTCACACTCAGCAGTGTCTGGAGGTAGAAAAAATGTTCCAAATGTGATCTGATTAGTGCAGCTTCTGGTGCAAGTATCATTCCCCACCGTTTAAAGTGGACATTCATGAGCCTATCTTTACCCCTCATTGAAGCTGTGCTAGCTAGACTCACCACTGACCTGTAATAGTTAATGAAAACTTTATGACTGTAAGATCTGTTCTCGCTGAGGATAAAACGAAGAAACTGAGACCAGCACAAGAAGATCCAATGTGAAGGAATTTATTTAGGCTCCCGGGTGAGGTTCTGCGGTCCTACAGGAGGGGCTGGAGAAGTCACGCGGACTCCTCTTCCACGTGGGTTTTTATAGGGAGTGAAACAGCTCGATTGGTTGTGGGAGAGCAGGACTGCTATTGGGTAAGTTACAAGCCTTGACCTAGGACTTGGCTTGTTGTTGGTTGGAATTACTCGGCTGCTATTGGTTGCTAAGACTTAGCTGCTATTGGTTGTTAAGACTCGGCTGCTATCGGTTGTTAAGACTTGGCACTAGGGCTTGACCACTATTGATTAACAAGAGGCTATGGTTACAAGACCTCGTTTGCATACTGGGCTCTCTAAGGGAAGGCCAGGCTGTGCAAGCATGGGAGAAGGGAACATGCCTGAGCATGTCTGAGCTTGCCTGAGCTCGTCCTGGCTTGTCCAGGCTTTTGAAAAAGAAGTGGGGGAGGTATGCATCTGAGCTCCTGGCGAGGCAACCAGCCTTACAATGACTCTATTGACCTTTCTGTGATCTGACATGGATGACACCTTCTTCAGCATTAAATCTCTCTGGAAACTCATCCTCAGTGACAGTACTCCCACTTGGTTTTCTGTTCACCTTTTCGATCACTTCTTTTAGGATTCCTTTAGGAAAACATGTCTCCATTGACTTCTTGTATCATAATGTTTGTAAGGACTCTGTCATTGTTTTTCTGTTCTTCTCATTCCATCTTCACTCCCTGGATGATTTCAAATACATGTTGTAGGTTATAGTTATATGCTGTTTACTCAGGATTGCCAAATCTGTGTATCTCCAGCCATCTCTCTCTTCTAAGACCCAGGTCATTTAACAGTGCCTACTGGGTAACTCCACTGGAATATTTCACAGCATTTACCTCCTAGCATGTTCAACTTGAAGACATCACTTCCTCACCTCTCTTATGGGACTACTCCCCACCCCTCTTATTCCTGAGCTTTCTTGGTAAATGCTGTCATCACTTGTCATCCAAATTAGAACTATGGAAATCATCCTAGACGTCTCCTTTTAAAAAAATTCTCCATATCCTATTAGTGATTAGTGTATGATACCCACTCAAGATGCATTTTCATTTGGGAATAAATATGAAGTGGGATTTCACATCATTTCAAGTTTTGCCATATAGTGAGGCTTATGTTTTTATTGTACTATTTTAAATCCATCAAATTCAAATTTGTATAAAATGCATCCATACTACCCTGAGAACTATGCTTTGATTTTTGCTGTTAGTTATCTCATGTAATCCTCCCCATATTTTTGTGAAGTATTTTTTTTTTTCCATTTTACAAATGAAAGAAATGATGCCTGGGGAATTGGGTTAAATCACAGTGGTAGGGTTGAGTTTGGCCTACTGTATAAGCCCTTTTTACTTCATAGAGAGTGTGATTTATACTCCTCAATGTTTGTGAGATTTTTATTTAAAATTTTAAATTTTCCATAAAGTTAGGGGTACAAGTGGTTTTTGGTTATATGGATGAATTATATACTGGTGAAATCTGAAATCTTAGTGCACCTGTCACTTGAGTAGTGTACATTGTACACAGTGTATGCTACATTTTTTTTCTCACCCTTCTCTCACCCTCTCCCTTTCAGGGTCTCCAGTGTCCATTATACCACTCTGTATGCCTTTGCATACCCATTGCTTAGCTCTCACTTAGAAGTGAGAACATATCGTATTTGGTTTTCCCTTCCTGAGTTACTTCACTTAGAATAATGGCCTCCAGTTCCATCCAAATTGCTGCAAAAGACATTATTTTTATTCTTTTTTATGGCTGAGTAGTATGTCATGGTATATATATGCCACATTTTCTTTATCCACTCATTTATTGATGGGCACTTAGTTTGGTCCATATCTTTGCAATTGTGAAGTATGATGCAATAAACAAATAAAACAAAAAAGTTACAGCCAACTGATCTCTGACAAAGCACACAAAAAATATACTCCTTAGTATTTGGATGAAAATAAATGTTATATTTATTCCTGTACAGTAGGCCCATCTGCTGCATGCCTCCACCCATTTAACCAGTAAATTCCATCTCAGTCATCACATTCAATTCTAATATCCTTCTGCCTCTGCTGCTTGATTGTGCAAGAGTCTTAGAGGTGTCTCACAGCCAAATCATCCTAGAGACTTCTCCTTTTAAAAAAATTCTCTTCTTCCAAGAAGAGAACTGGACTTGAGGCCACATCCACTCATGTGACCATGGCTGTATTCACTAACTAAATTGACACAGTCCCTTGAAGGCGGGAGACTCCATGGTTTCTGAGCCCAGCTTGGGCATGGGGACTATGGCCCTCAAGGCAGATCTTTTGGTCATCAGTTGCCATGGCTTTCTGATGGTGCCCATTCTAGAGGGCCTGCCACATTTTAGGAAGTTCTGCATGGGAATGTAGCACAAATATCTGGCATGAGCCTCCATTCCTTCCCTAAGTCTCACCAACTTTCCAACCTCCCCATCCCCACACACCAGCAACACTTTTCCATAGATTTGTCCAATTTCTCTCTTGAAGCCTAGGTATTTTGTGGGGCTGGTTTGACTTCTGATGGTTGGCAACTTCTGCTTTTGGCTCTGCCATGTAAATGCCATGAAAGGACTCAAATATTAGCACATAAACCTTAATGTCTTCCCATTTCTTCTGATATCCTAAAGTAAAGAGAACAGGCAAAAATGAATGTTTCAATAGATTATGAGGTGCTATGATATCTCCTACTAAATATATTGATGGGGGCGGGGGCATTGTGCCAGGTTCCAGGAATGTGGGGTATGGAATAATGTTTACTGAGTATCTCCCATGCATTGTAGGCACTGTTCACACTCGCTCAACTTGTGTTATCTTGTTCATACTCATCCATTTTATGGGAGTGTGTGCCCATATTATGAGACAGAGGCTTGGGTCATAGCAATTTAGTGGTGAAATTAGCATTTGAGATTGAATTTGTTTGAATTTAAGTGTTGTTTTTTCCCTTAGTACATGATAATGCCCATCCTTGAGCTTGTGTTGAACCAAAACTCTGAGGTCTTTATCTGAACTGCTGACAGGATGTTCTGCCTTATGTCACTACTAATCTTAACCTTAGCCTAACAGTTTTTGTTATTCCTGTTCAATTTCATCTTGTTGATTTTGGTTCTGATTCCAATATTCTGTGAGTCAGCTATGTCTTCCAGCTTTCTGGAATTCACTGATTTCATAAACATGAATATAGCCTTATCCATGTAGAAAAAGTGTTGAACACAAATTCCATCTACTCTCCCTTTCTGGGGATATTCCTGCTGCCCCTGAGTTGTAACATGCCTCAATGGGTTGTTGGTTAGTTATTTATCCACAGTTGTACCTCCCACAATAGCTTATGTTGTATGGAATGTGGAGTGGTTTGTTTGCTGGTTGAAAGCTCACTCAGGAGCATAGCTACTAGGATGGTGTGGGTTCTGGATAGTGTGAAGTACAGACTGTCATATAGCTGGATGTGCTAGGGCATGGTCTCCAGAGAATTTGACTGTAGTCCAGGGATTCCACCAGATGCATCCTGGCCAGGCAGTGAGCATGAAAGAATTCTAACTGGGTGGGAATCCTGCAGGTAGGTAGAACACATGGTGTATGTATGGAGCTGTCAACACTTGGTGATCCTAGTGACAGGCAGGTGATCAGAGACTGGGTGATCAGGTGTCAGGAGTGAAGGTCTATCTGCAGGAATAAAAGAGAGGACCAGCTCAAGCAATGCAGGACCCAATCAAGGATAGGGTTGGTGGAATTAGCAAATAAAAATAAAGGATGCCCAGTTAAATTTGAATTTAAGATAAACATAGTGGTTATTTTTAGTGTAAGTATGTCCTGTGTAATATGTGGCAAATACTAATACAAAAAATTTACTTGTTCTTCATCAGAAATAAAAATGTAATTGGCCATCCTGTATTTAATGCAGCAACCATAACCCAGATAGAACTAGAAAATGGTATGCAGTTAGATTCCCCCATCTTTAAATTAAGATAATAACTGGCACATAGCAGGATTCTTCTAAGAGTTAAAATAAAATGCCTAGCACACAGAAATGCACAACAAATATAAATCCCCTTTCTGTCTGCATACAATTGTCTCTCCCTTCTTATTGAAAGTACAGCATTGAAAAAAAATTAAGTAGTTGTAATAAATAAAATGTCATATAAGCCCTAAGAATGAATTGCCTTTGATCTGGGACATCAATCTTCTCTTGCCTCTGGACTCAGATTTGCACTGGAACTATACGACCAACTCTCTGGGGTCTCCAGTTTGCCAACAGGTCTTGGACTTCTTGGCTTTTATTATTGCATGAACCAGTTCCTTAAAGTAATTATCTTTGTCTCTCAGTATATATCTAATGGATGGATAGATGGATAGTTGGATGGGTGGATGGATGGATAGATAGATGGTTGGATAGATAGATAGTTACACATATCTTATTGGTTCTTTTTCTCTGGAGAACCCAGACTAATACAGATTTTGGTACCAAGGGTGGTTCTATAGGAAAAGAATTTTAAGGATGAGTTTTTAGAATTGGTTCTTGGGTTTCTAGAATTGGATTTCTAATGCGATTAGATTTAAAGATGCAAATGACTCTTTTTTCAGTACTAAAAAGAGCACTGATATTTCATGGTGTGATCTGGCAATAGAGATATGCCAAATATCTCAATTGGATGTTCCCGATGAATCACATATAAGAAGCAAGGAGCTGATAATTGTGCATATGATACTCTCAAACATTTCTGGAAATCAAATGAATATAATTAGGTTGGTTTGTTGCTTCCTAATGTCACTGAACAAAGTATTGAAAGAAAAGAAGGAGCTCAGGAATTCAAATTCCCTGCTCAAGTACTGCATAAATGACCCATGTAATTTCTTCAGGTACATATTCATTTGTTGATTCTCTTCTCAGCTAAGTCATGTCGGCTCTTTAACACACCCAATGAATTTTAAATTTCAATAATTATATTTTTAATTTTCATGAATATTATTCGGTTCTTTTACAAGTCTTCCCAGTTCTTTTTTGACAACGTGGGTCTCAAGAGTTTTATTTTTCTTTTTATGTTTTCATCACTTTAAAGGTTTTTTTTTAATCTTACTGGAGTTTCTTCTTGTGTTTGTTGCAGTTTTTGATTGGGAGCTTATTTTTAGAGAGCTTAATCTGTGGGTAATCTGTAAGGCCTGGCTTGAATGTGTCTGTGTCTTTTTAGAGAGAATTATATTTATTTCTGCCAAATGTCCTAGAGTTATTACCAGTTTGGAACCTCTTTGCACATTAATATATGTAAAATCCAGTTACAAAGGTAATAAATTCAAATCGAATCCCTGAAATGATAAAATTCAAATCCCAACACCCATAATTGCTGATCTTTGGTTACAAACTCTTTTTTCTTTTTTTTTTTTTAATCATTTTTTAAAAAATTATATATTGTTATTTGTTTAACCCAAACCAAAAATGGTCATTATGGTTACAAAGTCTTAGATGAATTTTTTTTTTTTTTTTCGAGACAGAGTCTTACTCTGCTGCCGAGGCTGGAGTGCAGTCACATGATCATGGCTTATTGCAGCTGCAAGCTCCCAGGCTTAAACAATTCCATGATCTCAGCCTCTAGAGTAGCTGGAACTACACATGTGCACCACCATGCCTAATTTTTTAAATTTTTACTAGAGATGGGGTTTCACTATATTGCCCAGGCTGGTCTCAAGCAAGCCTTCCACCTCAGCCTCCCAAAGTGCTGGAATTACAGGTGTGAGTCACTGTGTCTGGCTAGAGATCTTTTTCATATCAGGCTACATACCTTAGTTTTTCTTTTGCCAATAGGTTGATTCCTTCCTTTCTTTTTTCTTTTCTTTCTTTTTCTTTCTCTCTCTTTTTCTCTCTTTCTCTCCCCTTTCTCTCTCTCTTTCCTTCTTTCTCCTTCTCCCTCTCTCTCTCTCTCTCTCTCTCTCTCTCTTTCTCTTTCAACAGAGTCTCTCTCTGTGTCCCAGGCTGGAGTGCAGTGGTGTGATCTCAGCTCACTGCAACCTCTGCTTCTTGGGTTCAAGTGATTCTCCTGTCTCAGCCTCCTGAGTAGCTGGGATTACAGGCACACACCACCATGCCCAGATAATTTTTGTATTTTTAGTAGAGATGGGGTTTCACCATGTTGGTTAAACTGATCTCAAACTCCTGAACTTGTGATCTGCCTACCTCAGCCTCCCAAAGTGCTGAGATTATAGACGTGAGCCACTGCGCCTGGCCAGATTTCTTTCTAACTGTTTCATAATCCTGGATTTCTCTCTCTCTTTTTTTCTGACTCATTTACAGTTATAGTCAGGCATTGCTTACTGGTGGGAATACCTTTTGAGAAGTGTGTCTTAAGGTGATTTTGTCATTGTGTGAACATCATAGAGCATGCTACAGAAACCTAAATAGTATAATCTGGTATATACCTGGGCTGTGTGGTATAGCCTATTGCTTCTAGACTACAGGCCTGTAGAGCATGTTAGTGTACTAAATATTATAGGCAATTGTAACACAATGGTAAGTATTTATGTATCTAAACATAGAAAATATACAGTAAAAATATGATATAAAACATTAAAATTGGTACACCTATGTAGGGCACTTATCAGTGGAGGACTAGAAGTTACTCTGATTGAGTCAGTGAGTGAGTGGTGAGTGAATGTGAAGGCTTAGGATATTATTGTACACTACTACAGATAGAGTACAGTATACTTTATAAACAATGTACACTTAGGTTACACTAAATTTATTTAAAAATTAATTAGCTGTGCTATGATGTTAAAATGGCTATGACGTCACTAGACAATAGAGAATTTTCAGCACCATTATAATCTTATGGGGTCACTGTCATACATGCAGCCCATCATTGACTGAAATGTCATTATGGTATAACATGACTATACCAGCTCTGTACAGGCCTGGTGACTTTCTTATGTCTGCATGGCCAGTAAAATCTGCACCCATTTTATTATGAAAAGCAGCAACCGTCTTTACTGTTCTTCCCGCCCAAGCAACTATAGCATGAAGCACCTTATTATCAGTCTGGGTTTACAAGGATTGGATCTTTGCATGTTTGTTTTACTTTCTTGACAACTTGATTATGTTTTTCTTTTTTTTAATAAATGTGTCTTTGAGCATTTACTGATTTTTTTTGGTCTACCACATTTCCAGAAATAGAAGCCAAAATGTGTATTGCTTTTTCCAGAAATCCTTTTTTTTCCTTCTTCGAAGAATACTATATCTTTAGAAGGAATGCAGTTCAGTTCAGCAAACAATATTGATTGCCTTCTATGTACCGATAACTATTTACGGAAATCATTAGTTTTATAGCAGAAATCTATCTTCATTCAAAAAATAAAACAAATATGTTTATCTTTCTTACCATCCTTCTGCAACTATCAATTAAAAGGATTACATTATATAAAAGGAGTCAGCAGATAAGTTCCTGTACTTTAAATAAAATTCCTGTCTTCAGGTGAAATTCTAGCACTTAAACTCTTGCTATTTGCAAAGTATGGATTATGTTACCATTGCTAATACATGTACGCACTTGACACACACAGAAGGTAAGTGGACAAGTTACATCAAAGTTCACATATTTTTTCAAAATTGTGTATTTTTCTTTGTGTTTAGATTTTCTTCTACCTCAGTTTAAAAGATGTTGTAACACAGAAGGTAAGTGGACAAGTTACATCAAAGTTCACATATTTTTTCAAAATTGTGTATTTTTCTTTGTGTTTAGATTTTCTTCTACCTCAGTTTAAAAGATGTTGTAATATGTGGTCAAGTTAATCATGCCTGGATGTTGATGACACAGCTAAGCTCACTGTGGAATGCTGTAAGTAGATACTAACTGAACTGTCTTTACACTAGTTCTTAAAGGAGAGTGGACTGCTGTGAAGCCAACTGTTGTGGGGACACTTCTTCCCTGCTCTGTGGTCACTAGCAGCAAGTGAATTTGGTTTTCTTTTGTCCAGGCACAAGCCTGGGAGAAGAGATAAAAAAGATAATAATGCTATTTTAAGAGATACATCATTAGTATTTTTAAATGTAAATGGTAGATATAAATGAATATCATTTTTGGATTGAAACAAAGCTCCATTTTATTGGATAGTTTGTACCCCATTCTGGTTTTATTATTTATTGTATGCCTGCTTCCTTTTCATGAGCACAGACTATATATTGAGTCCATGACTATGGGAAAGATGTTTAGAGTGTGAGGTGTGCAATGGCCTTTACATAACTCATAATTTTTGGAAGGGTTAGTTCCATTAAAAAGAGAGGATTATAAGGATGAACTTAGTGTACCTGGATGATGGTATACAAAATTGGCAAGAGCAGAGGTTTTTGGAGTGGTCAGGGCTGATTGATAAACAATAACATTGATATCTTAATATTGCTAATGTTGTTAGCCAGAAGTTTAAGTTTTTTAACGTCCAGTTGCCTATAAACAGGCAGTTTCTCATTACCTTCTGAATAAAGCTATTGTTTGTGCTAAAAATGCTTATTATAATTGTGCCGCATTTGAAGACTCACAAATAAAAGCAGAAATAAGAGGAAGGAGCAATATACAGTTGTGGAAAGAGAAATTTGCTGAACATAAAACAGCTTAACTTCCTACCCTGGCTTTCTTCCTCACTGCCATGTGCTTATAATATTCTCCATCTTTATATATATATATTTTTTATTGCATTTTAGGTTTTGGGGTACATGTGAAGAACATGCAAGATTGTTGCATAGGTACATACATGGCAATGTGGTTTGCTGCCTTCCTCCCCATCACCTATATCTGGCATTTCTCCCCATGTTATCCCTCCCCAACTCCCCACCCTGCGCTTTCCCTCCCCTAGTTCCCCCCGACAGACCCCATTGTGTGATGCTCCCCTCCCTCTGTCCATGTGTTCTCATTGTTCAGCACCCAACTATGAGTGAGAACATGCGGTGTTTGATTTTCTGTTCTTGTGTCAGTTTGCTGAGAATGATCATTTCCAGGTTCATCCATGTCCCTACAAAGGACACGATCTCATAGTTTTTTAGGAATTCCATTTGACCCAACAATCCCATTACTGGGTATATAGCCAAAGGATTATAAATTGTTCTATTATAAGGACACATGCACATGAATGTTCATTGTGGCACTGTTTACAATAGCAAAGACTTGGAACCAAGCCAAATGCCCATTGATGATAGACTGGATAAGGAAAATATGGCACATATATACCATGGAATACTATGCAGCCATAAAAATCGAATATTCTCCATCTTTATCCATTAAGGTCTCTGGATAGGAGTGTTGGCTTTTTCTGACTCCTGCCAGCTTCTGTAAGACATGTCCTGATCTAAATGTTATACATATTCTTTCTCCTCTAGACTATTTAGATTCATTTTTTCTTTCTTTCTAGGTTTTCCAAAGGAAAAAGCAACATCCCCAAATATCTGTAACATAATTTAGAGATTTATTACTTTAAGCCAGTGGTTCTCAAAGTGTGGTCCTGGGACCAGTGGTATCAGCATCACCCAAGAACTTGTTGGAAGTGCAAATTCCTAGGCCCCATCCCAGACCTACTGAGTCAGAAACTCTGAGGGTAGCAGACAGTAATCTGTTTTAACAACCCCCCTAGATGATTCTGATACAAGTTGAAGTTTGAGAATTACTGCCTTAAACTAAATACAAAATTAAGACAGAAACACCTAATTTGTTAGCTAAGATAGGTTTGGTAATATGAAATCAATTCTCTTCTTGCCATTGTTGCATAGAGTGGGAGTAGAACAGTGCAGCCAAGAATGAAATGGTGTCCTGATGCAATGTAAAGATGTTGAGTTAACTTACGAAGATAGAGCCTCTGACGCCTTCTCAAGTCCATTTAATTTCTTTGAGTAAGTTTTAGAGCTTCTACAAAATGGCACCAGGCCCCCTATTCATAGGTCACTTTGAGCACGTGACATCATCAGTCCTTAAATCATTAGCAATAAGGAGGGATTATGAAGTTAGCTATTGACTGGACTTTAGACAACAGAGAAAATATTGCCACTAAACATTGATTGATGGCATAAATGACCATATTTGTTGAGATTAAAGTATCTTGCAAGAAACAGATAAGAAAAGTTGTTGGGGACATATGCTTATTTGTTTGTTTTTTATTGTTGGCTGAGTCCTCTACCCAATGTCTCTTTGGAATGAGAAACACAAACATGTTTCAGGTTAAAAAGTAGTACTGTGGCAGCTGGGCACAGTGGCTCATGCCTGTAATCCTAGCACTTTGAGAGGCCAATGCAGGCGGATCACCTGAGGTTGGGAGTTCAAGACCAGACTGACCAACATGGAAAAACCCTGTCTTTACGAAAAATACAAAATTAGCTGGGTGTGATGGTATGTGCCTGTAATGCCAGCTACTTGGGAGGCTGAGGCAGGAGAATCGCTTGAACCCAGGAGGCAGAGGTTGCAGTGAGCTGGGATTGCACCATTGCACTCCAGCCTGGGTGATAAGACAAAACTCTGTCTCAAAAAAAAAAAAAAATACTGTTGCAAGAGTAGTACATAAGTGCCAGCCTAGGAGTTCATATTAGAAAATGCCAGAGTGCATGTGTTTCTGCATGCATGCAGACACACTAAAAATGTCAATACGCTTTATGTGTTGTGTATTTTAGTTCTATTCCATGCTTTTTAAAATTTCTGTATTCCATATTTTGTGTGCTTTGTCATGTCTTTTTGAAGTAATAACAGTAGCTAATATTTATTGACTGCTTCCTATATGTCAGATGCTACACTGCATCTGTAGTATCTCAGTTTGCATTTTCTCAGTTTGTCTCTGCAGTGTCCCGAATTAGGCACTGTTATTTTTCCCATTTTACAGATGAGGAAAACTAAACCTTAGTTAAGTCATAGCCATCATTGTTAAATGGCTAGGGTAGGATTAAAATTTGGATCTGTCTGACTACAAAGTGGGTGTTCTTAATTATCAATGATTTATGAGGGAATGCCAGGTCTGCTATTTGCTTTTCCCATAACTGGCAGCATAGAATTTCTCCTCTTCAGGTTCTTTTACAATGATATAACCTTGAGCTCTAAAACCCAACTCTCATACAACGCTTGGCATTAACGTGTAATATTCATGAAGGGTTCAGGTCCAGTAAGTCCTCTAGATACTGTGTGTTTTGTCCCTGAATTGAATCAGCCAATCAGAGAGTAGCACACTTTGACTCTATTACTTTAGATTTTCTCTTTCTGAGTTAACGCTTTTTTGCCCTGAATTCAGCTTTTGTCCATTATTTTGTTGTATGGAAGTCCCTCAATTGATTTAATCTGTCTTCTATCAAAAGACATTTAGGTTGTTTCCCATCTTCTGTTAATAAAATGCTGTGGTGAACATCCTGCTTCTCAGTGTTTTGTTGTATACATGTATGATTATGTCTGCAGGATAAATTCCTAGTAGAATTGTTAAGACAAAGATTGGATTTGTTTATAATCCCAGCACTTTAGGAGGCTCAAGCAGGCGGATCATTTGAGGTCAGGAGTTTGAGACCAGCCTGGTCAACATTGTGAAACCCCGTCTCTACTAAAAATACAGAAATTAGTCAGGCTTGGTGGCAGGTGCCTGTAATCCGAGCTACTCCGAAGGCTGAGACAGGACAATTGTTTGAACTTGGGAGGCGGAGGTTGCAGAGAGCCAATATTGTGCTACTGCACTGCAGCCTGGACAACAGAGCAAGACTCTGTCTCAAAACAACAACAACAACAAAATATATATGTATTTATACACATACATCTATATGTAAAATCACAGAATTATATAGAGTTATGGAGTACCTTTTACCCTAAATTTCCTTAGCTGTCTATACTTTTTTTCATATCTGTTATCACATTGGTATTTTAATGTATGTATCTCAACTCACAAGAGAGACTGGACATTATCTCATATGTTAGGAAATCATTTAGCATTTACATTTTTTATCTTAATGTACTATATTTTTTATCAGCCAACTCAAATCATTTTTGGGAACAAACGAAAACGTGTGTGTGTGTGTGTTTTGAAATTTCCATACTGTACTAAATAGAGCATTCAAACTAACATTTCAGTCTTTTTTTCTGTCTGGAAATGATGTGATGATTTACTTCAAAATATTTTAAATTTTTACATGAAACAGATCTTACTTCTTTTCAAATAATTTCAACTTTTAGTTTAGATATAAGGGGTACATGCTCAGGTTCATTACCTGGGAATATTATGTGATGCTAAGATTTGGGGTACATATCCCATCACCAGATAGTGAGCATAGTACCCAATAGGTAGTTTTTCTAAACCACCCCCATCTTCTGGTAGTCTACATAAATATGCAGATATGCTCCCATATTTATGTCCATGTATGCTCAATATTTAGCTTCCACTTATAAGTAAGAACATGCATTATTTTGTTTTCCACTCCTGCATCAATGCTTTAGATGGTGGCCTCCAGCTCCTTACGTATTGCTGCAAAGGACACAATTTCATTCTTTTTTATGGCTATGTAGTATTCTATAGTGTATATCTACCACTTTTTCCTTATTCAATCTACAATTGATTTAATAAAAGGGATTCCACATCTTTGCTATTGTGAATAACACAGAGATGAACATATGAGTGCGTGTGTCTTTTTGGTAGCATGATTTATTTTTCTTTGGCTATATACCCAATAATGGGGTTACTGGGTTGAATGGTAGCTCTGTTTTAAATTCTTTGAGAAATCTCCAGACTGCTTTCCACAGTGGGTAGACGAATTTACATTCCCACCAATGGTGTATAAGTGTTCTCTTTTCTCCACAGCTTTGCCAGCATCTGTTGTTTTATGACTTTTTAATAATAGCCATTCTGATTTTTTTTTTTTTTTTTTTTTTTTTTGTGGCAGTCTTTGCTCTGTCATCCAGGCTGGAGTGCAGTGGTCTGATCTTAGCTCACTGCAACCACCACCTCTCAGGTTAAAGCAATTCTTGTGCCTCAGCCTCCCAAGTAGCTGGGACTACAGGTATGTGCCACCATGCTGGCTAATTTTTGTATTTCTAATAGAGGCAGGGTTTTGCCATGTTGGCCAGGCTGGTCTTGAACATCTGGCCTCAAGTGATCCGCCTGTTCAGCCTCCCAAAGTGCTGGGATTACAGGTGTGAGCCACTGTGCGCAGCCTCATTGTGGGTCAGTTTGCGTTTATCTGTTAATGATGCGGAGCATTTTCTCATCTGTTTCCTGGACACTTGTATGTCTTCTTTTGAGAAGTGTCTTTTGATGTTCTTTGCCTATTTTTATGGGGTTATTTGTTTTTGGCTTGTTGATTTGTGTAAGTTCCCTATAGATTCTGGATAGTAGGCCTTTGTTGGCTGCATAGTTTGCAAATATTCTCTCTCATTCTGTAGGTTGTCTGTCTGCTCTATTGATAGTTTCTTTTGTGTACAGAAGCTCTTTAGTTTAATTAGGTCCCATTTGTCTATCATTCTTTTTGTTGCAATTGTTTTTAGGAATTTTCTCATTTCTTATGCATTTTGTTTATTCTTTTTAGATTGATTTTTCCACAGTGAAACATATGATTCCAGATAAATATATAGTGTCTACTTTGCAAAGGTGGCGTTTAAATGTGCTGCGTTTGAATTTTTGTGGTTGTCTTCTCCGACCCAAAACCTTCAGATCTGCCAGTAAGTATATTCATTACAACTATTTGTCTTGCTTTCCTGTATTACAATTAAACAAATTTATGGAAAAGCGTAGATAAAAAGGAAACTTCAGTGACAGTTTTAGGTCATAAGGTTATCAATTATAAAACTGTTTTAAAAGTATATAATACAGTATAGCTCTTACTGCTTTGTGTGCCCTAGGAGTTGGTTCTTTGTCTCTTCTTTTTTTTTTTTTTTGAAACAGAGTCTCACTCTGTCACCCAGGCTGTAGTGCAGTGGCATGATCTTGGCTCACTGCAACCTCTGGCTCCTGGGTTCAAACAATTCTCGTGCCTCGGCCTCTCGAGTAGCTGGGACTATGGCATGCACTACCATGCCCAGATAATTTTTTGGCGTTTTTAGTAGAGACCAAACTTCAGCATGTTGGCCAGGCTAGTCTCGAACTCTTGATCTCAAGTGATTCACCCGCCTCTGCCTCCCAAAGTGCTGGGATTACAGGCATGAGCCACCGTATATGGCCGGTTCTTAGTCTATTCTTGACTACTTTTTTGAGGTATAGTATTTATGTATCTATGGATCATCAATTTTTCTACTAAAAATACTTAACAGATTCTCATTTTTAAAAATCTAACAATAGGCAAGTAAAACCATCTTTTTTCACCTCCCTCAAACCCATTCACTTACTCAAAGGCATCCAACGTTACTAGTTTTCTGTTTTTCTAAAATAAATTTCTATATATGTGATTAAAAATACACAATTTTAATTTTAACATGAAAGGAGTCATATTGTTTTATATTTTCTTTTATGTCCTGAAAAATTTTTCCATGTCAGTACATATAGATCCACTAAATTATTTTTAAATACTGTAAAAGTATTTTCTATATTATAGATGTAACATACTTTATTTAACCTTCTTCCTTTTGATGAACATTGAGATTATTTCCAATTTTTTCCAAGCTGACTCCTTTTACTTCCATTGTGATATTTGTCTTTAATCTATATATCCTTTGTGATGTATTTTCTGTCACATATGTATTTTTGGAAATGAAGAAAACAATATATTTCAAAAAAAGTATACGTTCATATTGACTCCAGATAATGAGAAAGAATGTCATATACATGTGCAAACACCAGTTGGATAAGTTCTAAAGATATTAAAGGGTAAAATCAAGTAGCATGAGAGAGATATATATTATATATAAAATCTAATACCAATTGTATATAACTTCAATTTGCAGAATTATATATATTTTTACCTTTTATTTTGAAATAATTTTAAACAATATATATTATTATGGATTTTTAAGGACACACATATAGTGACATATAAAAAGCATGCATGAGAAAAAAACTCCAAATGCAAGACAGTGGTTGTGCAAGTAGACAGAGAGAGTTTAATGGAATGGGGAAGAACTGCACAAGGAGTTTCAACTGTGTCTGTAGATTTTTTATTGAAAAAATAAATTACACAAAATATAATAATTCTGATTGCTTATTGCTGGTGCTATACAAAGCTGTAGTTTTTTGTATGATGTTATTGTATCTGACCATGTATTAAGCTCTCTTCTTGGTTTTAATGGTTTGTCAATTGATTCTCTTGGATTTTCTTTCTTTCTTTCTTTCTTTTTTTTTTTGACACAGAGTTTCGCTCTCGTTGCCTAGACTGGAGTGCAATGACGCAATCTAGGCTCATCACAACCTCCGCCTCCTGGATTCAAACCATTCTCCTGGCTCAGCCTCCCGAGTAGCTGGGATTACGGGTGCCTACCACCACGCCCAGCTAACTTTTGTATTTTTAGTAGAGACAGGGTTTCACCATGTTGGTGAGGCTGGTCTTGAGCTCCTGATCTCCTGATCTGCCTACCTTGGCCTCCCAAAGTGCTGGGATTACAGGAGTGAGCCACTGTGCCTGGCCAGTCTCTTGGATTTTCTAGGTAGACTGTCATATCTGGGAATATTGACAGTTTTATTTCCATTTATGCCTATTCTTATATCTTTTTTCTTTTTCTCATTTTATTACTTTGCTTAGGACCTTTTTTGCAATGTTGAAGAGTAGCAGGGATATGGAGTCTTGCTCATTGCTCCTTTTTCATATTTTTAATGAGAATAATGTTAATATTAATACATCTTTTAATTTCTGGGATACATCCTGTATGGGGATATAATGCTGTTTTCACTTTTACAGCAGCTGTGCCCTGCATGTTCCTCATTCAGTCTGTTCACGTCTGCCTTTGGATTTTTAGGAACTATTGGTTTCTGATCCACCAAGGCCATTCTTGCTTTGTGTTCCAGGCATGTTATACATTTTTGAAAAAAAAAAATTCATTCTTGGATTTTGGGCAGAAGAGAGAAACTGAACATGTGCTTAGTCTCCCATTTTTAACTAATTTATTATGTTTGTAGTAATAAAAAGTTGATAAAATAATTATAAACCTTAAAATGTTAGCCACCCAAACTTGCTCTGTCTGTGTCTCTGTTTTTGTCTGTCTCTCTCTCTCTCCCTTTTTCTATTAGTATATGTATATACACACATATTATATATATATATACACACACACACACATATGAAATATACATAGAAAATATACGATTAAATAAATCTACATTTTCGGAAGGAAGGAAACGGACTCAAGGTGTAACATTCAGGGTTTCAGTTTGACCTAAGAGTTTCACGATAGCAATGGTAGTTGAACAGTGGAATGAGTTTCTGAGAAATGTCAATGCATGCTTATCTAGAAGCTTTTGTTTATTGAAATACATTTTATGTAACATAAAATTCACCTTTTTAACCATTCTAAAGAGTACAGTTCAGGGGTTTTTATTATATTAACAATTTTGAGCAACCATCACTAGTTAATTCTAGAACATTTTCATCAGCCCAAAAAGAAAACTCATACCCATTTTGCCTTTTATTTCTTTTTCTTACACAAGTGCTCATTGAGGAAGCTCCCATATGTTCCTACTTTGCTGAATGTTTGTATTATAAAAGAGTGATGGGTGATTTTGTCAAATGTCTTTTCTGAGTCAATTGAAATGGTTTTCCCCTCCTTCCTTCTATTAATATCGTATATATTACATTGATTGATTTTTATCTGTTGAACCACCCTTGAATTCCTGAGATCAGTCTCACTTGTTCGTACATCATGGTGTATAACCCTTTTAATATGCTACTGGATTCTATTTGATAATATTTTGTTAAGGATTTTTGCATCTATATTTAAAAGGAGTATTACTCTGTAGTTTTTCTTTCTTGTGATGTCTTTGACTTTCTTATCAGGATAACACCGGCTTCATAGAATGAGGTAGGAGGTATTTTTTCCTTGTATTTTTTGGGAAGAGTTTGAGGATTGGTGTTTATTAGCCTTTAAATGTTTGGTAAAATTTGCCCATGAAGCCATCTGGTCCTAGGCTCTTTGTTGGAGGCTTTTTCTTTTTTTAGATGGAGTTTTGCTCTGTCATCCAGGCTGGAGTGCAGTGGCGTGATCTTGGCTCATTGCATCTGCTGCTTTCCGGGTTCAAATGATTCTCCTGCCTCAGCCTCGTGGGTAGCTGGGATTACAGGTGTGTGCCACCATGCCCAGCTAATTTTTGTATTTTGAGTAGAGATGGGTTTTCACCATGTTGGCCAGGCTGGTCTTGAACTCTTCATCTCAAGTGATCCAGCCTCCCAAAGTGCTGGGATTATAGGCATGAGCCACCGCACCTGGCTTTGTTGGAGGTTTTTTGATTGCTGATTTTGTATTTTTACTTACTATAGATCTATTTAGATGTTCTGTTTCTTCTTGAGTGACTTTTGGTAGTTTATGTGTTTCTAGAAATTTGTCAGTTCCATGTAGTCTATCTAATTTTGGGGGGCACAACAGTTCATAATATTCTCTTATGATCCTTTTTACTCCTGTAAAGTCAGTACTAATGTACTCACTTTCATTTCTAATTTAAGTAATATTAGTCTTCCCTCTTGTTTTCCTGGTCAGTCAAGGTAAAGGTTTGCACATTTTGTTGATTATTTCAAACAACCGTTTGGTTGTCTTTTCATTATTGTAAAACAATATATAACATGGCCAGGTGCAGTGGCTCATGCCTGTAATCCCAGCACTTTGGGAAGCTGAGGCAGGTAGATCACCTGAGGTCTGGAGTCCAGGACCAGCCTGATCAACGTAGAGAAACCTTGTCTCTACTAAAAATACAAAATTAGCCGGGTGTGGTGCCACATGCCTGTAATCCAAACTACTCAGGAGGCTGAGGCAGAAGAATCGCTTGAACCTGGGAGGTGGAGGTTGTAGTGGGCTGAGATCATGCCATCGCACTCCAGCCTGGGCAATAAGAGTGAAACTCTGTCTCAAAAAAAACTAAAAATAAAACTTGTCATTTTAACTACTTTTATATGTACAGTTCTGTGGCATTAAGTATATTCACATTGTTGTGCAACCATCATCACTGTCCATCTCCAGAACTTTCATCTCACAAAACTGATAGTCTGTACCCATTAAGTACTAAACCCTCTTTTCCTCCTCCTCCTAGATCTTGGCAACCACCATTTTACTTTCCATCTCTATGAATGTGATGACTCTAGGTGCCTTACATAAGTGAAATCAAACAATAATTTTTTTTTGTGCCTGGCTTACTTCACTTAGCACAATGTCTTCAGAGTTTACTCATTTTAGCATGTGTCAGAATAATATCTTATTGTATGTATATACGACATCTTGTTTATCCATTCTTCCATTAATAGACACTAAGGTTGCTTTAATCTTTTAGGTGTTGTGAATAATGCTACTATAAATATGGATATTTTTTAAAAATCTTATTTTTATTAGTTCTCTATTGTTTTTCTATTTTCTATTTTGCTTATCTCCACTCCAATATATATATTTTTGTTTTTGGAGAGAGGGTCTCACTCTGTTGTCCAGGCTGGAGTGCACTGGCATGATCACAGCTCACTGCAGTCTCAACCTGCTGGGCTTAAGTGATCCTCCCACCTCAGCCACCTGAGTAGCTAGGGCTACAGGTGGCCACACCTGGCTAATTAGAAAAAAAAAAAAAGTTGTAGAGATGGTGTTTCACCATATTGACCAAGCTGGTCTTGAACTCCTGACCTCAAGTGATCCACCTACCTCAGCCTCCCAAAGTGTTGGGATTATAGGCATGAGCCTCCGTGCCCAGCCTGGATTGTGAGGTTTTAATCACTCTGCCCAATGGTTTGGGTCAGAGGTGGAGACTTAGAGATACTAGTTCTCCATGCAAATCACTACAGATGTGTGTGTGTGTGTGTGTGTGTGTGTGTGTGTGTGTGTGTTTTAAATGGAGTCTTGTTCTGTTGCCCAGGCTGGAGTGCAGTGGTGCCATCTTGGCTCACTGCAACCTTCACCTCCCAGTTTCAAGCGATTCTCCTGCCTCAGCCTCCCCAGTATCTGAGATTACAGGCACTTGCCACCACACCTGGCTAATTTTTTGTATTTTTAGTAGAGATGGCATTTCACCATGTTCGGCCAGTCTGGTCTCAAACTCCCGACCTCAGGTGATCCACTCACTTTGGCCTCCCAAAGTGCTGGGATTACAGGCGTGAGCCACTACACCCAGCCCTACAGATGTGTTTTTGACAAATACTTTCTCCTACAATGTGGCTTGTCTTTTCATTCTCTTGATCTATCTTCTTTTTAAATATAGGCATTTACAGCTATAACCTTCATTAGATTTTTCCCTGCTTCCACATAAAGACTTTTCCTGATGCTTAGGCATCAGCTATACTGGGAAGTTTGGAGTGAAGATGCAATGGGCAACCTGAGGTTGTAACTTGTATAGAGAGTAAAGAGGATCAGATAATGAAAATGCCTATGTCAAATTACTATGCAATGGGCATATTGACCATATGTTTATTATATCACATAATGATGTATCTTACATATGTTGTATATGAGATATATACATAAGACATATATGTTTGTATTTGTATCTGAGGTCAAGATAGCCTATAGACCTTTTCTTCTTTAAATTTTTAATATTTTGTATCTGTTGGAAGTTTATTTCATTTATTAGTATTTACCTGAAGTGTTCTTCTTAGTACAGTTGTCTCCATCACAGAAACAACTGAGCATGCAAGCCTGAGTAGACCTTGATTTTTTTTAAGGAAGCAAATATAATGTCTGTCTCATCTCTGTAATATTCTTAATTTACTGAAAATTATTTAATCAAACCCATTTTAATTCCAGCAAACAAGTATATCAAAGATAAAAACCATTCCTAACACATGGACACATAGAGGGGAATGATGGACACTGGGGCTTACTGGAGGTTGGAGGGCGAGAGGAGGGAGAGGATCAGGAAAAATAACTAACGCTTACTAGGCTTAATACCTGGGTGACTAAATAATCTATACAACGAGCCCCTGTGACACGAGTTTACCTATATAACAAACCTATACATGTACTTCTGAAATTAAAATAAAAGTTAAAAAATAATTCTCAGAGCTGTTTTAGCTTTTCCATTGTCTCTCCCACCCCACCCCAACCCCCTACCCCAGCTAAGACCAGTTCATCTATTGGTGTGTCGAGAATTACACACATTTCTGGCAAGAAGTTTGGTTTTCTGACTGTTAGATTGAAGATAAGTATTGGCTGCTCTTTTGGGCTGTTAAGCTGACTGAACACAACAGTTGTGTACTGTTGTGTTTTACTGGTATAATCCTTATGCCAGTAAAAGTTTAGAAAATTATCTGTAGAATGTTATGTTAAGATATTTAAGGCTGGCCACAGTGGCTCATGCCTGTAATCCCAGTACTTTGGGAGGCCAAAGCAGGCAGATCACTTGAGGCCAGGAGTTTGAGAACAGCCTGGCCAACATGGTGAAGCCTTATCTTTACTAAAAATACAAAAATTAGCCAGGCGTGGTAATGGGTGACTGTGGTTCTAGTTACTTGGGAGGCTGAGGCATGAGAATTGCTTGAACCCATGAGGTGGAGATTACAGTGAGCTGAGATCATGCCACCTTACTTCAGCTTGGGTGACAGAGCAAGATTCTGTCTTAAAAAAAAAAAAAAAAAAAAGCAGCAGCAGCAGCCTTTAAAAGGCAGATGAGGGCACAGGTTTACAGAATTTAGACAAGTAGCTCCTCATTACCTGCTGGGCATGGTGGCTTATGCCTGTAATCCAGCACTTTGGGAGGCCGAGGTGGGCAGCTCATTTGAGGTCAGGAGTTCGAGACCAGCCTGGCCAATATGGTGAAACTCTGTCTCTACTAAAAATACAAAAATTAGCTGGGTGTGGTAGTAGACGCCTATAATCCCAGCTACCTGGGAGGCTGAGGCAGGAGAATTGCTTGAACCTGGGAGGCAGATGTTGTGGTGAGCTGAGATGGTGCCATTGCATTCCAGCCTGGGTGACAGGAGGAGACTCTATCTCAAAAAAAAAAAAAAAAAATCCGATTTGCCAATTTGCAGAGCAGGAGACTCAGATTTCTCAGAAACAGACATAAATTGATCCAGGGCATAGGCTCCAGAGGATGGAATGGTAAGTAAATGAAAAAGCAGTGCTGCTCAATGTTAAATATCTTTCTCAAGTAACTAGGCATTAGGTCACAGCCTACTGAGGACTCAGGAGGACTCCGTTTATAGTAAATCTTGTTTACTTCACAAAAGTCAGAGAATCTTAGGACTAGTAGGAAAGTTTTATTTTTTTTTTAACTTATTTTGTCCAAATACCTAAGTGATATATATAAGTTCAAATATGTGTATCTCAGGACAGTCATATCTTTTGCTACCATAAAGTATACTTATTTTTGTAACCTCATTAACTTGTATTGTCTGTCGTAAAAAAGAGACATCCAAAGGCAAGTTATTAGAGTAACTATCAAGTAAGAAATTGGTGGAAGAGGAAGTGTCTAATTGTTCATTCCATCACAAATCAACTACACTTCCCTGAAAAAGTATTAACATTGATGTAGAAAAGGGGCAGATCTTAAGATTTAAAAATTCACTTCAGTCTTGACCCTGAGAGAGATTAGCAATGCCTACTGACTTACTTTTGGATCTCCTGTGTTAATTTCTGTTTTGATGTGTTCAGAAGCTTTATTTCCAAATACATCCCTGGGGATTAAATTGAATATAAAAATCAACCAATAAAATCCCTAACTAGCATCTAAAAATTATACCAGAGAACAACTTGGGCCCTTTCTCCGAATCTCATTTCATTCCAGAATCCTCTTGCCTCCAATGTAATCCTCCTGTCTCTGATGGAGGTCACACCAGGCTTTCTCCATCATCAAATCTTGGCTCTTTCAGGTCCTATGTCCTTAAAATTCCACTCTGAAGCTCATGAACAATAATAAATGAATTTGTTACATCTTTCTGGTAACATTTGAAATGTAATAGTTGGTTATCATGCCTCATAGTGACCAATGTAGGGATTTGCATGGAGAAGTAATCTCTAAGTCCCCACTTCTGACCCAAACCACTGGGCAGAGTGGTTAGAACCTCATGGTTCAGTCCGGGCATGGTGTCTCACGCCTGTATTCCCAGCACTTTGGGAGGCTGAGTTGAGTGCATCTCCTGAGGTAAGGAGTTCAAGACCAGCCTGGCCAACAAAGAACAGCTTGGCCAACATGGTGAAACCCCATCTCTACTAAAAATACAAAAATTAGCCGGGTGTGGTGACAGGCAACTGTAATCCCAGCTACTTGGGGGGCTGAGGCAGGAAAATTGCTTGAACCTGGGAGGCGAAGGCTACGGTGAGCCAAGATTGCACCACTGCACTCCAGCCTGGACGACAGAGTGAGATTCTGTCTCAAATAATCATAATAATAAATAAATAAAAATAGGACCTCACAATCCAGAGTTATTTACTGAAGCATTAGCTCTGGCAATTCTTTCGGTTCCCACTCTCTTGGTTTCCTTTATATAAATACAGATCTATTTAGATCTTAGACAAAACACTTTCTCCTGCCAACTGCCCTCATGAGTGCTCCCCCACCTTCCTGGGTACTTGCTCCGCTTTGGGGTTTGGTTCTGGAAGTTCTGGTGCCAGGCAGCCACAGACAATGGTGACTTTTAGAATGCTCTGCAGCCCTGCATAGCAGAAAGGGCTTAGGCAGATCTGAATCCTGGCCTTGCCACTTGCCAGCTGTGTGACTTTATCCAAGTTACCCAAACTCTCCACCTTGGATTCCTTATCTATAAAAGGCAGACAGTATTACCTACCTCAGAGGGATTTTGTGAGAATTAGAAATAGAATATGTGAAGCTCTTAGCACAGTGACTGGCCTCTACCATGTGCTTAAAAAGTGCATGGCTAAGCATGGTGCTTATGCCTGTAATCCCAGCACTTTGGGAGGCTGAGGCAGGAGGATCATTTGAAGTCAGGAGTTCAAGACCAGCCTGATCAACATGGTGAAACCTTGTCTCTACTAAAAAGACAAAAATTAGCCAAGCATGGTGGTGAGCCCCTGTAATACCAGCTACTTGGGAGGTTGAGGCAGGAGAATTGATTGAACCTGGGAGAAGAAGGTTGCAGTGAGCCGAGATTGGACCACTGCACTCTAGCCTGGGCAACAGAGTGACACTCCATCTCAAAAAAAAAAAAAAGTGCTTAAAACTACTTTTTATATACTGTCTTCCATGCTTTGGGAGTTTGCGCAAGTATCAAATAAGGTGGTTATTTGCTAAACTTTGTAGGAATACCTTGATACAAGAAATGAAAATGTATTAACTCAGCATGAAAGGAAAATGTATATTAAAAGGAACAAGTGGTATCTTACTGAGGACATGCATATATTTCTTTTCACTTTATTTTTTTTCTCTACGTAGAATATGACTATCTAAATGCAAACTGTTGGGATCAGGGTCTAAAATCCTCCATGGATTTCCTCTTTTGCTGGTGATCTAGTGGTGAGCTCATTTTAACCTCCAAACCCAAATCACAGGGCTTCTTTTGGGCACCACCTCCTCCCTCATATTATTTCCTAGTTTTTGTTCTGGCTTCATCCTGAATACTGCCCCCAAATCCTAATTTCATTCTTTGTTTTATGTTCCTCGACACACTAGCTTAGCAGGAAGTGCCCTTTCTCACGGACAGGTGGATTCCCAGAATGAACCCTACTTAAAAAAAAACACAAAAAACAAAAACAAAAATGCTCTTTTTACATTCACAGGTGTTTATACCTCTTCAGGGCTCATGCTTCACACCATCTACGGCTGTTAATCACGGTCCTAGCTTCTAACCAGCTTCCAATAGAATTCTCACATTCTCTACCTATTGTTTGTGACAATTCTCTCAGATCTAGCTTGACAGTATTTTGCAAGGATTAGTGAAGAGTGGTTGAGCATCTGGATGTACCAGGACCTTATTTTGGAATGTACAGAAATCAGAAATAGAAATTTATTTAAATTTTAAGATGATTTACTGAAAAAAAGTAGAGGGGTGGGGAATGACCCACCCCTCTACTTTTTGTATAAAATCATTTTGATCATCTTTAGGTATACACAGCTATCAAAAGGCATGTAAAAATGAATGAAGTTTTTTTTTCTTTATTTTCAGAAAGCAGTAAAAACATTTATACAGGACATTATGAAAGTCTAATGCCATCATCAGGACCCAACTGCTGCAGGTTACTGGTGTGGAATTACATATCACCAGATACTCTTCCACAAATGGACAGGCAAGCAGGATGTCAGTATTCTCTTGATTACTGTAAGAGTCACAATAATACTTATCATCATTAAAGAAACTTCCTTTAGCTGGATAACCCTGCATAAATAGGCAACACAGTTAATAAAAAATGTAAACATATGTTTTCTAACGCCAGTATGGAAAATACAAAACTAAATACAATCAGAAAAATTTCTATCTTATCCCAATATAATAATTCTTACACTTTGCTTCTTTGCGGTGTGATCCCTATGTATTTTTTCCCATTCATCATCTTCTGTGTCCTGGTCAAATGACTCAGGATATGCCGGTAACTTGTCTTTGGGGCATTCTTCATAGTAGCTTCTAATGTATTTTCCCACAGACCACCCTTTGTATTCTTCAGGCGTTTTGCATTCCAAGCCATTAAAATGGACATTGTAGTGGTGCTTTAACCAGTAGTAGAGGTAGTGAATGTTGTAGTCACATCTCCAAGGGTTATCTCTGAGCCACAAGAGTTTCAAAAAATACAAGTCTTCTAATACGCCATAGTCAAAGTTTTGCAGACTGTTGTTTGATAAATCTAATTCTTCTAAATGTGTGAGCCCTAAAAAAGCAGCTGGAAACAGAAAATATTTATTGAGACTGAGTAATTGAGTTAATACACTGCATGGTATATCCTAAGGACCAATACAAATTTTAAAAAGAGGCTTAATTTTCCCCTTTGAAAAGAAAGAGATGTCTCTTCCCTTCTTTTTTCCCAGAGCTCTTAACGTTAGAAAACTTTTAACTGTCAGTACTTTCTCCTCTCTTTGAAATGTCTTTAAATCCTTTTGAAGACTAGATAGGCTTTTCGTCAGCTTTATGATGCAAGAATGTCTTTTTCAAGGACCTGGGAGCTATCTCTTTGAAATATAAACATCAAGGAAGATGGTACCTCCATCTCCCAGCTCCTGTGGCAGAGTAGGTCCTAACTTTGGTCAGGTCTTGCTTCTATTTGCAAAACTACCTCCTGTCATGGAGACAGAAATTTGTTTTTCTCTGAATAAGGCCAGTAAGCTAACACAGATAGTCACCCCATTTAACAGGTAAAGTTAGGATGAATTATGTGTGACAAAATGTGGTGTCAAATCTTCTTCCTTAAGGACTCATTATTGTTTGTCCTGAAAACAGGTATGTAATGGGTGGTATCTGCTTGGCGACAGAGGGGCCAGATTCCTGTAATGGGTGGTATCTGCTTGGTTACATAGGGTTGAGAGTCTTTGCAGTCTCTCAGTGGATTGCCTGTGATACGCATCAAATTCTGGTTTAATGCTTAGTCAATAATGAACGTGTTTTCTTTCTTTACTGCCTTTGTGGAGATATTTTCTGGGTTGAAAAAAGGTTTCATTTTTAATAATATTTCTCCACTGTAAATGTATCTAATTGAAAAATTGTAAAATATACTATTAAAGCTTTTCCCTTGATTAGCTTGACTAGAATACACTATTTTATTTGAAAAATCAGTTTTAAGTTACCTTTTTAAGATGTATTTTGGACTCATGTTTTTTTTTGTCTTTGTTTTTTTTTTTACTTACTGGGAAAAAGAAGATACTCAAAAAAGAAACATGAATTATGAATTAAGAAAATATTTCACATGTAAGACATAAGTGCAGGAAAAAAATGAAAAATGTGCCTGGCGGTGATTTGACGGTTCCCTAGGATATCAGTAAACCTGAAAATACCTAGAAAACGACCTTATCCCAGTGTTGGGGGAAGGGTTCTATTCCTGTAGAGTCCAAAAATAAACAACTTTTTCCAACATTTTGAAAACATCTGGTTGTATTTTGGCTAACTATGGTAGCTATTGGCTTTGAATCCATATGTATTTAATTTTGCTGGAGGTTGGATAATTAAAACCAATATAAAATATAACTGAAAATAAAACAACAAAAAGCTTTTTTCCCCCTTCTAAGATCAAAGAAATCTATACCTAGGTTTTCTCTATTCCAGTTGATACAGACCAGCCAGATACTCCAGAAATAGACAGTTTTAAATGTTTTGTTTCTATTTCAAACATTATTTGATTATTGTTTTAAAATACCCTTGTAGAGCATATTTTGAATTAGGAAAATATGTGGTCATACTAATATTATTTACTATTTTCATCTTATATTCTCTCAGTAAAAACCCATAATTCCCCCTTGAAAAAATAACTTTCTATTTTGGTACCAAGCAATGTCTTGGGGGTAGGGGACAAAAGGTCAGCCCTTGTGTTCTGAAGATACTGGATTTTTTCTGTTTGCTAAAATTCTGTGAGTCAGTGATCTCACAGATTTACTTTTCTCAAGACATTAGACCTTGAGATTAAAAGCATATGTAAATATTCCTAGATTTTATTTTGAAAGTTCTGTATATTGTTACTTCAACCATATATATTCAGGCACTTGAGAAAACTAGTTTTCCTCTGTTTCTTAAAGGAGATAAAAACTCCCTACTAGGGTATCTTCTTTCTCTTTTCCAAAACAATGTCTGGCATTTTAAATGATTATTATTCACGTCTTTTAAAGTCTGGCAACTCCCACTGCATTTGTATACTTACCAGCAAAAATCATTAAAGTAAGTCTACTTGCAGGGTTTCATCTCAGAGACCCTGAAATATAGGTGAACTTTCATTTTAAAATTTCTTTAGGTTATTTTGCCTTAAGTGCTGAGATACTTTTTTGTTCCAGAAGAACTTTTTCGTTCTAAGAAAGTGCTTGGCATTTGCTGGGTGCTCAGTAAATATTTATTAATGTAGAAAATTCTTTCCTGAGAGTGAATTCAACAAAGGGGAAAAAGAAGTACCACTGCTGTTAGTAGAGACCATTTTGTGTCAGCAGGGAACACACATTTGGTGAACAAGATTAAAAGGCCTTCAGGGGATCCTAAGGACAGAAAAGGAATCCCTGCAATTATGGGAATTCCATAACTGATGAAAAGTATCAGTTACGGGAAACATGTGAAAACTATCAGGAGAAGCAAGGCAAGTCCATTTTGCACTATTATCCGTCTCTCTGCATTGCCTTCTCATTTTTCTCAAGTTTTCTTTACAAACTAATTTCGTTGTAATTAAAACATTGTCGCACTGTTACTCATTACTTTAATACATCTGACTTAGGACATAGAATAAGTATTATAATCTTTTTTTGAGACAGCTCTAAAACTTGTTTGCATTGATGGTTGGTAAACTATGGTTTTGCTTGTGGATGACAGCAGAAGGAAATTAGACTCTTGACCAAGGACCTTTGGGATGGCTTGCTTGTCCTGTCAGTCTTTGGTTTGTAACCACCCAATGAGTTCACCTTGCCCACTCCCTAGACAGAGTTGATTTATCAAGAGGGAATTGCAATGGAGAAAGCGTAAATGACGCAGAGCTGGCTGTTCAGGAGACTGGAGTTTTCTTATTACTCAAATCAGTCTCTCCGAGCTTTCGGGGATCAGAGTTTTGTTTTTTGTTTTTTCTTTAGATGAAGTCTTGCTCTTTTCCCACAGGCTGGAGTGCAATGGTGCAATCTCGGCTCACTGAAACCTCCGTCTCCCGGGTTAAACCTCCGTCTCTCCTGCCTCAGCCTCCTAAGTAACTGGGGTTACAGGCACCTGCCACCACAACTGGTTAATTTTTGTATTTTTAGTAGAGATGGGGTTTTACCATGTTGGCCAGGTTGGTCTCGAACTCCTGACCTCAGGTGATCTGCTTGCCATGGCCTCCCAAAGTGCTGGGATTATAGGCGTGAGCCACCATGCCTGGCCAGGATCAGAGTTTCTAAAGATAATTTGCCAGGTAGGGGCTTGGGAAGTGGGGAGTGCTGATTGGTCAGGCAGAAGATAGAATCATAAAGGGTCAAAGTGAATTTTTCTTGCAAGAAAGGGTCTCCACTTCCAGATTCTTTTTTTTTTTTTTTTTTTTTTTGAGATGGAGTCTCACTCTGTAGCCCAGGCTGGAGTGCAGAGGCACGATCTCAGCTCACTGCAACCTCTACCTCCCAGGTCCCAGTTCAAGCAATTCTCCTATTTCAGCTTCCCAAGTAGCTGGGATTATAGGCACAAGCCACCATGCCCAGCTAATTTTTGTATTTTTTAATAGAGATGGGGTTTCACCATTTGGCCCGTCTGGTCTTGAACTCTTGACCTCATGATCCCCCTGCCTCGGCCTCCCAAAGTGCTGGGATTACAGGCTTGAGCCACCATGCCCGGCCTCCACTTTCAGATTCTTTACCCTGTGGCCTGGCTTTGTGGAGACTGGCTAGCAGTGACTGACTTGCACGCTAATATAATGCTCATTTCATTTGGGAGAAGGGTGTCTGTAGTATTCTTATTTACTGAGAAATGAAAATTGCTTTTGACTTCCCAATTCAAACATACTCCCAAGTTTGCATCATCTGTAACAGGCTAACGTTTACGTGTAGCATACTGCTTTTCCTTGGGAAGTTTTAAAAAATTATGATTTTCTAATTTTTAAAAATATGTTAATTCTAAAATATCCCTTTGTGGCTCCAGAATGTTCATTTTAATTTTTCACTTTTATTGTGTTAAAATTCTAATATTCTATTAATGGCAGTAGATTATCATGAAGAAAAGCAGGGGAAACAATTGTACTCAAAATGTTTATAACATATTACATTATTAATAATTTTAATAATCATTTTCATAGAACTTTTCAAATTGAAGTAGCATAGTGAAGGCACATGTATTCTATATGTTATAAATCTGGTCAGTATTGCAGTAATTTTCAGTTCTTTCCAAATCTAATGCGTTTACTTAATTTACCAAGCTCATTTTCACCAGAGGCTTTGCTTAGCAAATGGAGAAGAGATTTGAAGGATGTAAAAGAGAATTGGTCTTGATCTAGGACTAGATATAGTATGTCTGGCTCTGGTTTGAGCACATTTTATCCTAATTGATGAGCTCAGTGCTTAGCAGTTTGTTTCTGATTTATTCTAAACAAGATGGGGCTTAATGAATAGCAAAGAAAATTCCAACTTTGAATTTCCCTTTAAAAATCATTACATTTTAGCATACTGTTGATCATTTGCCATATATTACTTTTAAAATCTATTCTATAACACAGTATTTGGGCTAACTGAATAAATATTGGTTAGTAATATGTGATATTACATACTTCATAAAGCAGCATTTTGGCAAGTATTTTTTTGAGTGCCAAACAACTCCTAGTGTAAATGTCATGTTTAATTCAACCTTGTACACTTTTTATTATTTAGTTTAGTTCAGTTATTTTTACACTAAGTTTATTTACTGTATATAAGTTTTGCCACAGAAAAAAAATCACAGAACATTTGCCCACCCACTGAAGGGGCTATTCAGGGAAACTTACCAGGATCGATGAATTGAATGCCGTTGCTGCTGAGGTTTAATTTCTTCAGCTCATGGACATCTTCAAATTCCTTGGGTCGAAGTTGGTTGATTTTATTGCATGACAAGTCAAGTTTAACAATATCTGGAGGGATGTTGTTTGGCACTTTTTTCAACTCTATAAAATTTAATAATATTTAGGTTATTATGCTCATTATGCCTCTATTTTCTCGGTCACCATTGTATCTGTGTGATTGAAGAATCAGCTCTTAAAGAGAAGGGGTGAGAGATATCTAAAGCCAAAGAAAGTTGGTTTGAAACAAGCCTTAGCATATGCTACATTTTAACAAAGCCTAGCAAATCCTTCAGTGACTTCCCATCTCACTGTGATGAAAGCCAGAGTCCTCACTAAGGCCCTGTAAAGCCATTAAGACCTGTAGGTCATCCTTGTCACCAGAGTCAGCACCTTTTAGGTTCTAGAAAGCAGCCTGTTTATCAGGACTTGCTTAATGAACCCACATCTGCTGGGCTGGACATGAGGGTGGATGACAGAGCAACCACTGTAGGGCAAGCTAAAGTGGGTTAACCACAAATAAATGGGTAGAAAAAAATGTTTGTGAGAACACCCTGACACTCGGCCTAGGCAATGTGGCAAATCTGTGGGTGCTGGAAAAAGAATATAAACTGCAGAATCCATTTTGGGATTGTCAGCAACAGCCCTGGGTAAAAATAGCATCCACAAGTAATACCAGGAAATGCAAAGCAAAGGCTTTCCTAGTGTGGTTTAGAAAAACACAGGAAAATCTCATTTGCTGTGTTGATGAGTAGGAGAATTCCTTAGTTCTTTTACCTTAGGACTTGAATGAGAATTGCAAATATTGATGCAAAGTATGTTTGCTTTTGATAAAGAGTATATAGATACACATTTCCCCAAACCAGAAGGCAAATTTGATCAATGCCCCTTTTTCTAATCCAGGTACCAATTGGTATGCATATTTCATACATACTGCTACCCCAAATTCTTGGTAAATGCCTCAATAAATACCATATTATTACCCCTCACAAGGCTTTTTCCTCCTCCAACCAAACCTTGTTGATTTTGAGAAGGAAATTAGAAAATTTCTCCAGGTAATTTCCCCATTTAGCAGGCTATCTTCGTTGTCAGCAACCTCAGAACTGCCTTGAAAGCTTGGTAGTAGTAAGAAAAGAGACATAAATGGCCCTGTTTATTGCAAATACTAAATTCTTAACTATTGTTCAAGCTGCAGTAAAATTGTTCCCTTAACTTTGGAGGCAGCTAAGGGTAATTTACCTGCATAATTTTCCCTTGTCTGATGTTCGAAGTAAAATAACTCCTTAAAAATAGTAAACTATTCTGGTCAATGTGAAGCTGAAAGCAGTTTAAAAACTCTGACTTTCATATATTCTTGGCAATCCTTTGACCTCAATATTGCATAAATATGCTTTTCAACTAGTCTCACATTTATTCCCTTTGAAAAACTAGGATTTGTTGGCAAAGAATCTGTTTCTTAGTGAATAAAGCTATTATTTCTTTTTCTTGCCATTGGATATTTAAGGCAAAAATACATAGTGATCATTGAGGTCTTTGTGGTTGAACTGGCACATATTAGGTCCCCTACACACAGTCTGACTCATTGCAGGTCAGCTGGGCCAGGCTCAACTCCGAGTTGGGGAATCTGTATGCAAGTTCTCTATGTGTGATCGTGTACATGTGGTATGCTTGTACAGAGCCTCAGGTTGTTACACTTTAATTCTAACCATGATTTTTAACTTCGATGTATTTTTACCTTCAAAGGTTGCTTAAATTACTGCTTTGAAAGAATAAAGAAGAGCAGTCCAGTTATCATCATCAATCTAAAGCACACGGCTCTGTGACAGGCACTACCAAAGGGAATTTAATAAATAAGACTTTTCCCTTTGAATTTATGGGAATCAGCAATATAACAAAAAATGAAAAATAAAGGATGAAATGAATCACTAGATTTAAACCACAGTGAAAGCCATTTGTATTGATAATATTAAAAGACAAAGCTATCCTTCATTTTTTTTTTTTTTTTTTTTTTTTGAGACAGAGTCTTGCTGTTGCCCAGGCTGGAGTACAGTGGCATGATCTAGGCTCATTGCAACCTCTGAGTCCTGGGTTGAAGCAATTCTCGTGCCTCAGCCTCCCGATTAGCTGGGATTACAGGAACCTGCCACCATGCCTATTTTTTTTTAGTAGAAATGGAGTTTCACCTTTTTTTTTTTTTTTTTTTTTTTTGAGACAGAGTCTTGCTGTTGCCCAGGCTGGAGTACAGTGGCATGATCTAGGCTCATTGCAACCTCTGAGTCCTGGGTTGAAGCAATTCTCATGCCTCAGCCTCCCGATTAGCTGGGATTACAGGCACCTGCCACCATGCCTTTTTTTTTTTTAGTAGAAATGGAGTTTCACCATTTTTTTTTTTTTTTTTTTGAGACAGAGTCTTGCTCTGTCGCCTAGGCTGTAGTGCAGTCTCCAGTGGTGCGATCTCTGCTCCCTGCAACCTCCACCTCCTGGGTTCAAGTGATTCTCCTGTTTCAGCCTCCTGAGTAGCTGGGATTACAGGCATGTGCCACCATACCTGGCTAATTTTTTAATTTTTTTTTTAGTAGGGACAGGGTTTCACCATGTTGATCTAGCTGGTCTCTAACTGCTGACCTTATGATCTGCCTGCCTTGGCCTCCCAAAATGCTGGGATTATAGGCATAAGCCATTGCACCTGGCCGGTTTCACCTTGTTGGCTAGGCTGATTTCAAACTTTTGACCTCAAGTGATCTGCCTGCCTCAGCCTCCCAAAGTGCTGGGATTACAGGCATGAGCCACCACGCCTGGCCTACCCTTCGCTTATAATCTAAAATAATAAGCTCTGAATTACGTAGTCATTAACACTTGGAGGAACTTATGTTGTCCTTTGCTGACCCAGTATTATATATGCTAAGTTTGTATGTCATGAAACCTTATTTATATTGTGTTTCAGTAAATGATGTGTATTTTTAAAGCAAGGGTATGAATTTATGGAGCATTTCTGGAAGGTCGTGTTAGACAACAATAAGTTGAAGAAAGAAAGCAATAAAATGTACTTTTATTTTTATAAGCTGAAGTTTTTCAAGAGAAAAAGAAAAAAATATGGGAAAAAAAGGAAAAAGCACAAAAGCAGAAATAGGCTTATTGGGGGAAGGAATAGCCCAAGAGCATAAAAGCAGTGAAAAAGAGACATTTCCTAACATGTCATCTCTTCTTAGAGCACAGTGTAGTCTTGTTGTAGTTTTAAATCTTGTATAGATGGTGTTTTTCTCAGATAATTAATAAACTTAATTCTATCTACTTTTCTCATTTATACCTGATATAGCAAGTGCAAATTCACTGTAGCTTGAGGTTAGAACTTCAGCAATATCAAGTATTCTAACTAAAATCTAGGATAGTAGCTTTGTATTAGTATTAAAAATATGCAATTCCAGTTTTCAATCTAAGCACCATGAAGGAAATTCTAATAAACAAGCTCTTCAGCATGAAGCACTAAGGACTCATGATAACAGTATCTGGGAAATTCTACCCAATCTGGCTACAGAAAAACTACATTTACTGACTCTTCAAAATTCTCTAATATGTGCATTGTTGAGGCAGCTGATCGTTTGAATATGCTCAGATTAATTTTGGAAGATAGCAGTGTGAAGTAGAGAGCTCATAGGCTGTGGCTCAGGTAGACCCCAAGATTCAATTTTAGCTTTGGTACTTACCTGTGAGACCCATGGTCAAGTGACTGAAGCTCTTTGAGCCTCATTTTCGTGATCTATAAATGGGAATATTACTAGCTTCCTGGAAGTTGTGGACAGCATGTGTGGGTACCTGGAGCCAAGAATGGCACATCCCAGGTTATGAAGCTGTATATCACTGCTCTTCTATGGCAGTGAATTTTATACAGTTCACAGGGTGTCTTGGTAAGCAAACCTCCCTGTGCCACATGGCTGCCATGGGATCTAACCTGGTGCCATCTTTACAGTTGGGGGTGGGGGTGCGGGATGGTGGGATAGGGCTTGAGCATGACTTTGCTGGTAAATGAGCAAATTTACTTCTGGTTCAGGTTGCCTGACAATGTTAATAATTCCTGCCTAACATTCTCTTGAGAGGAACCAGGGCTTCCTCTCTGAACTATCCATTTCTCTTGCCCTCAAAGAAACAAAACATAGCAAAATTTCCCAATATAAGTGGAAGAAATGATACCATGCTCTATATGAATCTCATTTAATGACATCTGGCTTTAATTTAATATTACAAATAAATTATTAAACCATGCCATAAATGAAACATATAGACATTGTTACATGGTTTTTTATTGTAGGATAGATTAGCAGTTCCCTGACTACACTTTGAGAACATCAATCTTCACTGGCACGTCAAGAGCATTACTAAAATCTCCCATCTGTTTTCTTAGCTCATGACTTTATCTTGAATTTGCACATCCTGTGTAATACTAGCACAAGAATTGCATGGGTTGCAAAACCCAGTAATGATTTGCAGGGAGTAGGTAATATTCTAGAAAGATTTCTTTAGTCTCATTGTTCTTAGATTAAATATTTTAAATTTAGTTCTTTACATTTTTATTGTTTTATTCTGGGTAATTTGGAAATAATTAAGATATAGGATGTTAAGAAGCATTTACTACTTGGTAGGCTGAGGCAGGAGAATCGCTTGAACCCAGGAGGGGAGGGTTGCAGTGAGCCAAGATCGTGCCACTGCACTCCAACTTGGGCAACACAGTGAGAGTCCATCTCAAAAACAAAAACAAAACAAAGGAGCATTAATTAAAACCCTGGGACTAAATAATAAGTAATATGGAAGCGCCATTACTTTCACTCCGTCTCAGAGTGCTCTCACAGTCCTGTTCTGCAGATGTTTTCTCTTTGAGGTTATCATCTCACAGATGCACACCATGTTTTTTCTATAATCGGTTTAAGTTCGGTTATATAGATGGCATTTGCACTTATTTTCACACCCCTTGGTTTACCTACCTAAATTAAATTGGGTTTAAGATGAAAGGAATTCCTTACAGTGACAGCTTGCGATGTGCAAATGAGTAGAACCCAAATGGCTGCCCTCCTGAGGATACCTCCTTCCCTCCTGTCATTGTCTTTGGTTTACCAATTGCCTTGAGTCTGGACCCCAGAAAAGCTTTGAGTAAATTCCATTGTCACTAGGGAAAGATTTCTGGTGGAAGTGACATCAAGAATTCCAAGGCATGGTCAGGTGTAGGGAGGATTATAAGATTCAAAAACCCTTTTAAGTTATTCATGAAAATGAAAAAGCAAGAAAAGTACAAACCTTTCCGTTTGCAGTCCAGTGTTTGTATGGGAAACACATAATTGTGGCAAAAAGTTGAGTCCACCTCAGGCTTGATGACTGGGGGTCTCCCTGACACTTGGGGTTTCGGGTCCAATTGTTCCTTTTCTTCTTCATTACACAACTGTTCAGATTTTATCTGTCGCAGTTTTTTATTTTTTTGTTCTTGTGGGGTTTCGCACTTGGCATAGTTCCCCAAATTTCGGTTCCTGGGAATCTGCAACATTGAAATAAGCGTTTCTATCTCACAAGTACAGTGCCAGGGGTTGTCATAAAGACGCAGGTAGCTCAGGAGAGGTGTGTAAATGAACACTTCCTCTGTCAAGACTTTGATCTGGTTGTGCTGCAGTAAGAGGGTGGTGAGTTTGTTCAAACCAAAGAACGCCTCACTCTCAATTTTAGAGATCTCATTCTGCTGCAGATCCAGGCTTTTCAGCTTTTTAAACTTGGAAAACATGTTGTTCTTCAATATGCGGATCTTGTTTCTTGCTAGCAGCATGTGCAGCAAATCCTGAGGCCAATCAGGCAGCACATAAACTAATTTTCTTTCTTGACAATCTAAGTACTTTTCATGGAGATACGTGTACACGTCACATGGGAGGCCTGCTGCGTAGCGTTTGACCGGGTTGGAGTCTCTCTGGCCTCCACCCACCAGGCCATGATTCACTCGGCTTCTCACAGTGCCTGGCCTTGCCTTTCGCAGCTCAGCAGCTTTGCAAAAGCAGAGCAAGATTACAATGGTAACCACGCGCATCCTGACATCCAGCTGGCCCCAATTACTTCGTGTGACAGATGGAACAATGAAAGTATTCCTTTGAAATCCAAGTTTGGGTAGTCTTAACTAATGCAGTTCTGGAACAATGAGACCCAGCTGGGGTACGTGGAGTCCCTAGGTTGGAAGAGAAAAAAATGTGTATTAAAAGTTAAGGCACATTGCAAGCGCTGTGTTATTGACAGATACAAACAGACTTTTTAAGGCAAAGGCCGTCTAGTTCCACAGAACAGTGACGTAGAAAGCTTCTGCCCCTCTTTGTTGCCTGGGTTAGAGGCTGAATGTGTCCTGAGTTTGAATCAAGGCTCTCTTACCTGCTTAACTGTATCAACCTAGGCTAGTTATGTTATTTAACCTCATCTTCAGCATCTGTAAAACAGGACTGAGAATACCTCCTACTATTGTTGGGAGGATAAAATAGACTCATGTGCAAAAGATGCTTCACAGTGGCCAGCCCCAGGGAAGTAGTCACAAATGTTAGGACTCAGCATGATAAAAACTGAAACCTGTAGTTCATCATCACATCGGATTTAAGAAATTAAAAGAATTCTCCACACAGCCTTGAGATGTACACACAAAGGTAGAACTTGAATGGTTGTCTTTCTGAGCTTATTTTTTTCTATCCTCTACTGTCTCCCAATCACCAACCATGCTGGGTGTGGGCTCCAGAGATGCTTGAAGTCAATGGCACTGTCCTTGGCATCTCCTGCACGTCTTGGCTCAAATGTTACCTGTTCAGTGAAAACTTCTTGTTCAGTCCCATTTTAAATCACATTCCCTCCCACTTGTTGGGTGCTCCCAATTCCTTTTCTTGTTTCATTTCTTCTCCGTAGCACTTAATCACCATCTGTCAAAGTAGATATGGTATTTAACTTCTTTTGTTTACTGTTAGTCTCCCCCGACTAGAAACTAAACTCCTTAAGGGAAAAGATTTTTGTCTGTTTTATTAACTACTGTATTTCCTTGATAAATATTTGTTGAACTGATGAATTACTCTCAAATAACTATTCTGCCTGGGTGCAATGACTCATGCCTGTAATCCCAGCACTTTGGGAGGCTGAGGCAGGCAGATCGCTTGAGCCCAGGAGACCAGTCTGGGCAGCATGGGGAAACCCTGTCTCTACAAAAAATACAGACATTATCCGAGTGTGGTGGTATGCACCTGTAGTGTCAGCTACTTGGGAATGGGAGTGGGGGTTGCTGAAGTGGAAGGATCAGCTGAGTCTGGGAGGTTGAGGCTACAGTGAGCCGATATGGCGCCAACTGCACTCTGGCCTGGGTGACAGAGCGAGATCCTGTCTCAAAAAAACAAACAGAATTGTATACTGTATTGTATACTGTAAGGACATTTATTTCATAACTTGTATTGTTTGGGAAATCTATTTTCTACTTAATAAATATTATTGAGGACTTCCAGGTTGTGCACATTTTTACCAATTGTTTTCATTTTTTTAAAATTCCGAAAGTATTTCTGGTTTGCATATATCACTTAGGAAGCAGACCACTCTTGGCAAAGGAAGAAATGTTTGAAATGGATTTATAACTACTAACATGTCTGTTGTTATTAGTGTGGGGCTACGTGGTTATGAGCAGCAAATGTGTTTTCTATTCATTGTGACAATTTGAATGCAGAATCACCCCTTTGCCTGGAGTTTTCCTGCTTCATGAGGTCTCCACCTAGAATGCCTTCCCTTTTCTTTGCTTCAAGCATTTCTCCCAGTCACTGGTTTGTGTGGCCTCCCTAGCTACTTCTCTTCTGTCTCACATTTGGAGTTTTATTTATTGTCCACTGAGATTCAGGGCACTGATTGTGAAACACTTTTCCATCTACCTATTTGGATACATGTCTCATTTTCCCTGAGAGTTCATAGCTGTGCTGTGGCCTCTGGTCCCAGAGCTAATCAGGTGCTTAGGCTCTCCGGCTCTTCATTTGTCTATTTGTAATTCATTATAAATCATATATAAGTCTGACCTAAAAAAATTATGTCAACTATTCTCTTTATTATTATGCATGCTGAATTATTTATTATATACATGTTGAAGTATATGGGGAGAAGTTTACTGGTGTCTGCAACTTACTTTGAAATGCATACAAAAATAAGATGATTGAGGGATGTATAGAGAGATGAATGAGTTGGTGGATATGTGGTAAAGCAAATACAGTAAAATATAAATTAGAATCCAGGCAGTGGCTATATATTTATTATACAGTTCTTTCCACTTTTGTATATGTTTGAAAATTTTCATATTAAAATGTTAAAAGAAAACAAAAAAGCATGCACAAAAAATCAGGTTGGTTTTCTTCAAGTGCTTCCAAGCTAAAAGCACTAAGTATATAGTGTTTTTCTCAAAGTAATATTTTTCTCTTTCCCCCTTGCTCCTATATCCTCAAACAATAATAAACGTGTATATATTTTAATTCTGAAGCCCAAAAAAGTCATTTTTCTGGGAAAAGAAACCATATACTCAGAACATATTACTTGCCAAGGTTTTTGTTTGTTTTCTGATGAATACATTGCATTCAATGTAGGATAGAAAAACTTTGTTTAAACATTTGTTATATGTAGTTTAGTAATGTGTAACTTATTTGATTTAGGCCACTGTTGGAACTTGCAAGAGTTGAATGTCTCTGACTGCCCAACATTCACAGTGAGTATAAGCAACCATTTTTACTGCTGTTTATATAGATTGACTTGCTACATTGGAGTGCCAATACGCAGAGTAGATGGTTGTGTGTTTATTTGGGATTCAATGTGGAAAAGAGCAAACTACATTAAACATTGACAAGAAATTTTACTCCATCTGTACAATGCTAATATTAATCATGTAGATGTATGCTCAGTGTTGGAGCCTCTGACAAGTAGAAATTTTTCAATGACTATCCACAATGAACTGTATTTATATTTAATGGTATGTGTGTATGAGACAGAAAAAAATTGGGCCCCATTAGACATGATAAACTCATTTTATCTTCATGGCTATCAACAGCTATACCCAAGAAGATGGAAATGAACATGTATCCCTAGTTGCTTTCTTCCTAGTTCCCGTCTCCAGTCTTTCCCTCTGTCCCCAACCTGTCTTCCATTCTGTAAACACTTTATACTCTTTGTAAAAGGCAGCTATGACTACTTCACTTTCATCTTCCATTAACTACACACACTCCCATCATCTACACAATTGGATAAAGCTAAAGCTCTTTAATATTACTTTACCTTGAAGATCCTCTGTGGTTTTGCCTCTGCCTCCCTTTCCAGCCTCACTTGCTTCAGTTTCCATATACATGCTAATTTTCAGTGACTACAGCTGCTGAATGTCCTTTGCTGCATGCTCCAAGTTGCTCCTTATAGTTGTGCATTTGCTCTTTGCTTAGAATGCCCTTTCCCTTTGTCCCCAAGTGGTGCTTTCCTCTTTGTCAGGTTTTAAGGCTTATTATCACCTCTTCTGCCAGGACATCACTGGCTCCCAGGGCTGGGTTCACTGCTGCTCCTCTAGGTTCCTATGATAAGTATCCTTAATCATAGAGTTTCTGCTTCCTCCAATAGCCTAAGAGACCCAAAGGGCAGGAGATGTGTCTTATTCTTTGTGGTAGTCATAGCACCCAGCACAAACTTTGGCATATTATGTTCAATAATATTTAGTGAATACAATTATCTGGAGATACCAAGTAAGCAATGGACAACATTGGCTAGAATTGAGATTCCATCTTGGGTTGACATCTACATATAAGTCATAATTAACATCACAAGAGTGAATAAGGTAAACTTAGAGAGAAAGTATGAGAGGAGAAGACTTAAAGTTGAGCCTTAGGGAATGCTGGCTTTTAGGAGCAGACAGAGGATATTCAGAAGGATTAGTAAGAGAAGTAGGTTGACAATGAAGGGGTATCACAAAATGATAGTGAGTAAAGAGTTTCAGAAAGAACCAAAGTGAATAGGTAAGAAAAGGACTAAAAAATGCATTGTAGGTTTGAGAATCAGAAGGGACTGCCATGTTTTGCTACAACAGTTTCAGTGGGATATTGGAGCAGAAATCTATTTGTAGTGAATTGTGATGTAGACAAGAGGTGAGAAGATGAGGCATGAGGCATAAACTGATCTTTCCAGGAAAAATGGCTTAGAGAGTGGTAGAAGGAAAACAGGGGCAGGAAAATGGAAACAGGTTTATAGAGGATGATGGAGAGTCAGCTGAAGCAACTCACGGAGCAAGTCAGTTAGGAGACAGAAGAGAATAGGAAGAAGGCCTGGCTGTGGAATGCCAATCATGAGGCACCAACTCCACCATGAAGGGGAAGCTCTCCTTGCCAGTGAAAAGACTGCATGAATTGGCTCCTCCCTGCTACCTCTCAGCCTCACTTTTACAGCTTCATCTTTCTAGTTTTTTCTTTCCCATTTCTACTCTATTTAAATACTGAACCACTTGAAGTTCCCTGTTCATGTAATGCTATTTCCTTGTGTCCTTGAACTTGTTTTTCCATCTGCCTAAAATGACCACCCTTCTTTTCCCAGCACCCCAGCCCAACCTGGCTAACACTTTTTCATTCTTTAACACACTCTTCAATTCTATTGGGTCTTCCTGCTCTCTTTTTTTTAGTGACCTTTAAAAAACAGCTTTATTGAGATATAATAAATTTGTATTTATATAGAGATTAAATTTACTCACTTAAAGTGTACAATTTCATGGTTCTGATATATTGACAGAGTTGTGTGACCATCACCACAACCAACTTTAGAACATTTCCCTCACCCCTAAAAGAACCTATACCCTTTAAAAGTCACCCTTCATTTTCTCTCAACCCCCTTGCCCTATACAGTTCCATTCACGTTTTGACAGAGTTAATTTCTAATTTTATTTATTTATTTATTTTGAGATGAAGTCTTGCTCCATCACCCAGGCTGAAGTGCAGTGGCGTGACCTTGGCTCACTATGGCCTCTGTCTCCCGGGTTCAAGTGATTCTCCTGTCTCAGCCACCTGAGTAGCTGGGATTATAGTCACGTGCCACTGTGCCTGGCTAGTTTTTGTAATTTTAGTAGAGATGGGGTTTCACCATGTTGGCCAGGCTTGTCTCAAACTCCTGAGCTCAAGTGATCTGCCCCACTTGGCCTCCCAAAGTATTAGGATTACAGGCATGAGCCACTGCGCCTGGCTGATGGAATTAATTTCTCCCTCTCCTGAACTCAGGAGAGGGAGAAATTAATTGGTCTCAGTACTTCAACATGGATACTTCAAACTGTCTATTACACTTATGTTTACCTATATATCTCCCATTTTAGAACTGAGCACTTTGAAAATTCTCCTTTAGTAATTTTTTCCCATGAAATCCATCCCCCTATTTCCACACTAAAATGTCTTTTCAAAAGATGGAAGGCATTATTCTTAAATAGAATGTGTACAGAAAAATATTAAGACCCTCAGAACACCTCTACTCCTTACCTCAACACCCAAATTCAGCATTTAAATTAGTTGTTTAATCCCTATCCAGCAGAACATGAAGAACCACCCTAGATGGTAAACTAAGCATCTTCTCAGTGGCTCGTACTTTGACATAAATAAGCTGTTTCTTTATGTTCAAATTTGCCCTTAAGGATCATCCACAAGAAAGGCAGGCATAGACAGACATGTCAAAGATGATATCAGGGAAAAAATGTTCTACTTTCTTTGGTTACACTCTTTCTCCACTAGCAAAGTGAACATGGACTCCTTCATGAAGAGGGATTTTAAATGTTGACTACCACATTCTCCAGATGTCTGCCTGTGTTTATAATGAGGTTGTTTGTCAAATGGATTTATTCTTTCTGTAGATGTTTTAGCACCTACTATGTTAAATATGTTCTGCTAGGTGTCAGAGGGAATTAAAAAATAAATCATTTTTCAGTTCTTGCCCTCAGGGAGCTTCAGTTCTGTACTTGAGTAAAAAATCATATTATTTGAGTTTGGCCCTCTAATAGGGAAGTCAAAACAATGCCATCTGTATTGAATTTGTGAACATCAAAGTCTTGTCCAGTTTTGGAGTCTAATAATATACAAGGCTGATAATTTTATCCAGCTACATTTTACTATTGTTTTTCCCCTTGAGACGTAGACTGGGACACAGGCTTACATTTAAAGAGTTGGGTAACATTCATTCAAAGAGCTTTGATTTCTAAGCTTGTCTTATGAACTATATTACATTCAGAAGGATTTGAGTACGTTGCAGACAAATTCATAAGCCATTCTGCAATGTAGGCACTCAGTTTTTGCATTTATGTGTTCAAACATTTGGGGATTAAGTCTTGAATTCTTTTAAGTACAGAGAATGGGAGTATTCTAAATTTGTTTGGATGTTCAAGCTTCTCTAGACAGGAAAATGCAGAGAATGAATTGCCTCCTCATCTCAAGCACAAAGTCAGATTTCTTACTCCACCTTCCTCTTCCTGGTCCCCACATTTTCATCTTCTTTGTGGTTGTCTCTCTGAGGGTGTTTAAGCCAACTCTCTCTCCTCTCCTTGCCCAATCTTATTTGCATTTTGCCAAGGTTTTTCAACAAGTGTATGATCACTTTGACACTTGATTGGCATGCTGAACGTTTTCAAAGACAGGTTTCCTTTGTATTAGACTACAATGCCACTCATTATGGTTATTCTTGCCATTCTTTTTGGAAAAATTGTACTGTACACATTTTATCTATCCACATCTATTCAAATCCTACATTTTGGTAATGGGACATCTAGAAAAATTGCTGGCAGCTTGAATACAGTTAAGAATAGTGTTTCTCAAAAGCTCTGCACTGGCCTTTCATGCAGTATGGGTGCATAGAACCTTCTCTATAGCAGAATCACAGAGGTTTGCAGCTTAAAACAGAATCTTGTGTTCTCTTTAAGGTATGATTTGCTGTCCCTGTAAACCAACCAATTCCTATCTGAGTATGACAGATGCTGTGACCTGCAGGATTTTATTATTTTAAAAATCCATGACTACTGGAAATAGTAATGAATAGAATGTTAAACATCAATGATCCTGCTGAGTATAAGCCTTTACTATTCTTAGTGGTGTGAGGAGTGGCCATATTTGTGATGCAGAATTCTCAGAACCACATCATCTAGCCTTCTCATGATTACCTCTTTCAGATAGATAGATACCTGCAATGGTCTATTCTTTTCAGGACTGATGTAGTGTCAAACATTGGCTGCACCACTAATAGTTAAACTGGCTGCCCTGTTGATGTTTCTAGGGAGATTCATCAATCCTTAAATAAAAATCTACTGGTACTCATTGTATTTTCTATAGTGTTATCTTTATACAAAAAGCAGCTTGTTGCAATCAAAGCCTGCAATTCATCTGGTCTTGTAAATTTCAATTTAGAATCTGTGCGTGAAACCTGTTTTTCTGTCTCTCCTATTTCACGGTCACACTACTGTCTTACTTCAGTTTTGCACTTTCATGGGGAAGGATGCTTGAATCTTTGAGATTCTCCCTCACCCTAACCCCAACTCCAACTGGCATGTAGCCAATATTTTATTTTAGCCATCTCAAACTTACCATAAATTTAGTAAAAATCTGTTCAGCTGTTTAAAATATTTTGTTAGCAGAACCACAGAAGCTTAATTACACACACACATCTATGTATAAAGGTATATGTATATAAATATGGACTGTTACTGAAGTCCTGTTGTTGAGAGTGTTTACTATTCTTGTCTTTCAGAATAATTTTTGTAAGTTTAAAATGGATCCGTTTTTAATTTCTTTCCTGTATATGAAGAGTGAGAAGTGTTTGACACTGACTTTTGAGCTCAAATTTTTTGTGACACAGTTGAACTTGCGTGGGTTCACATTTTAATGAAGTGTCATTGTGACAGAATGAGATTTTATTTCCAAGGAAAGAGAAAAGGAGGGAGTAATTGTGCTTTTTTTTGGAGATGGAGTCTCACTCTGTCCCCCTAGGCTAGAGTGTGGTTGCATGATCTTGGCTCACTGCAACCTCTGCCTCCCAGGTTCAAGCTATTCTCCTGCCTCAGCCTCCTGAGTAGCTGGGATTACAGGCACGCACCACCACGCCCTGCTAATTTTTGTAATTTTAGTAGAGCTGGGGTTTCACCATGTTGGCCAGGCTGATCTCAAACTCCTGACCTTGTGATCCGCACGCTTTGGCCTCCCAAAGTGCTGAGGTTACAGGCATGAGTCACTGCATCTGGCCTGAGTAATGATGCTTTGAGCAAAAGCATTGGCTTCTTTTTAATTTCATTTCAACCTAGTATCAGATAAAGAATATGAAGAAACCAACTCTTGCATATCAATTTTTCTGAAACAGGAAGAGGGATAATAGAAAGATAATGGGGAAATTGCAAAGTCTGTTAGAATTTGATAAATGTCTTCTCTCTATTTTTCATGCAGGATGAGTCAATGAGACACATTTCTGAGGGCTGTCCAGGGGTCCTGTATCTCAATCTGTCTAACACAACTATCACCAACAGGACAATGCGACTCCTGCCAAGGTAATGCTTGTGTTATTTGTACAACACTGAAAATAATTATGCTCCCAAAGTCTCTGACTTGCTCTAGCATTCTGCAAAGGCAGTGTTACCTTTATCAACACCTTGCCACTGTGACACTGCTATTCTGATAAGGGACTGCTGGATGCTTTCAAGTTCCTAAGCTGGTGCCTGCGCTCTCCCTAGTTGGCCAGTTCAGTTTGAATAACTGGTCTTCTGCCTTGGCTAACATTTTTGTCACTCTTACAGCAATGTGCCCGGTAGCTTGAGTTAGACTTTGCCTGTTTCTTTCTGGTCCCCCTTCCTGGGCAGTTGAGTTCTCTGGCTTTTACATTCCAGTTTGGTGTCTGGGACCTCTTCATAATAGAATGCCAACATCCTCATTACGAAACTTTGAACACTCTTGTCCCAGATCCCTGTTTCCATGTTCTGGCTACCTGTTGAGACCCTTACCACCTCTAAGGAGCCTCACACTGGTTATTTTTTGACTGTTTATGGAGTATTGACAACACTGAATATTGCTTCTCTTTTTCGGAGAAGGGACAGAATAACAAAAGAGTTGACAGAATATTCAAATGTATCACAAATTTATGTCAGTTATTCTTTTTAGTTTGTTTGTTTTGAAACAGGGTCTTACTGTGCCGCCCAGGCTGCAGTGCAATGGCAAAATCATGGCTCACTGCAGCCTCAATCTCCTGGGTTCAAACAGTCCTCCCTCAGCCTCCTGAGTAGCTGGGGCTACAGGAGTGTGCTACCATGCCCAGCTAGTTTTTGTGTTTTTCTGTAGAGATGGGGTTTCACTGTGTTGCCCAGGCTGGTCTCAAATTCCTGGGCTCAAGTGATCTGCCCACTTGGGCCTCCTGAAGTGCTGGCATGAGCCACCATGCCTGGCCCAATTTGTTATTTTCACTACAGAAAGACCAGTCAGGAAGGGTATGTGATCACACCAGGAGAGATTCAAATTTGACTTTGAAAAAACATTTCTCAAACTATTGTGAAAGAATGAACTATTTTTGAGAATATAGCTTTTTGAGCTCCTTTGAAAAATAGCAGTGATGAGACATTTAGGAAAGCTTACATAGAAAATTCTGGGTGGTAATTTTCTTTATCTTCTGACTCTAACCATTTTCTGCAAGTGTGCCAGCCTAAGAAGTGGGACCATATTTTCTGTTTATCCCATTAACTAATTTTTTAAAAGTCAAATCTATAAAGCTTTCCCTTTGAAATTTCTTCTGATGCTCTTAAATATAGTCTTCCTCCTACCAGGCATTTAATATACATTTGCTTATTTGTGTGTATGCATGTATTTTTACTTAAATATATAGTCAATCTAGAATTAATCTTTGTAGATGAATGAAGCAATGATCTAAATCAGGGGTCAGCAAGCTACAACCCATGTGGCCCAAGGCTTATTTTTGTGCAGTATATAAGCTAAACATAGTTTTACATTTTAAATGTTGTTGAATAGCTAACCAATTATTTCGGCAGCATTTATTGAATAAAACTTTTATCAAATGATGTGTGATTCCTCCTTATATATTTAAAATTCTTATACAGGCAAGAAATACTTAAAACTCATTACTTTCTAAAATTTTTCTACATGTTACTTTATCTGTGTTCTTGTGGTTGTTTATGTCTATTGTATCTCTTTGGTGAAAATGCTACAGAATAGAGTGCTACTGCCCATTTTTTCCCAAATCCGTGTTTGGTGACCTCTCGTTGGCAGCTTGGATTTGGCCACTATGGAAGTATTCTATACCATGGAAAACATCAAACATTACAAATCAGGGCTTGATTTATTGTTTAAACTTAAAGTGATGGAGAACACAATTAATGAAGCAAATTAAATTTAAAAGTAGGTCATGTCTGTAGCCACAACATTGTGAAATAGCACAAAACATTAATGTTCTCTCAATACTTGAAAACTATTCTTTGATTCAGCACAGAAGGCACTCACATCACTGACAGACAAGCAGAGTTTGGACATATATCTTTGACATATATCACTTGTGTTTTATTAATGTTAATAAAATAGTTCATATTGGAACTGTAATCATTCTTCAGGTTCAACTGTTGATTGGCTAGCTATATTTATGAGTTTCTTTGGCAAAAGTCAATGAAAACTTGTGAGAATTGATTGGCTACGTGGAATTTACAGTAAAGAATATTGTATGTTTTATCATTTGTAAGTTGTATGCTACACATCCTTTATATCCATAAAATAGTAAATACAAAATATAAAATTTTATAGTAAATGCACATACATTTATATGCATACTTTTTTTTGAAAAGCCAGTTGTTACTTATCAATATGCCAATAATTAAACTAGGAGCTAATTTATATATTTTTATTTGCATGATTTGATTTCTCTCCTTTTAAAAGTAAAAAAAAGTAAAAAATAGGGCCATGAAATGAATTCTAAAGAAGAATTTGGGAAAAGTATATAATTTGATAAGTATTGTTTCAACTTTCTAAACCAACTATTTTATATTTGCTTTCCTCTTTGAACCAGTAATATTTATTTATTTATTTATTGAGACACAGTCTTGCTTTGTCACCCAGGCTGGAATGCAGTGGTGTGATCTCGGCTCACTGCAACCTCCACCTCCTGGGCTCAAGCGATTCTCCTGCCCTAGCCTCTCAAGTAACTAGGATTACAGGTGTGCGCTTCCATGGCTAGCTAATATTTGTGTTTTCAGTAGAGACGAGGTTTCATCATATTGGCCAGGCTGGTCTCCAACTCCTGACCTCAAGTAATCCGCTCATCTTGGCCTCCTAAAGTGCTGGGATTACAGGCATGAGCCACCATGGCTGGCCTGAATTCATTTTTAACTGCTATTAACATAGTTACCATTGTTTTCTTTTGCTTGTGCTTTTTGGGGAATAACTACATTTCTCTGTATTTTTAACCTTTGTGATGTGGGATTTTAAGTTTATCTTTTATGTGTAGCACATAGCTAGCTTCTATTTTTAAATTCATTCTCTTTGCATTTTTAAGAGAGCAGTTTAAAAGATCACTATTTATTGTCAACATTGAGTGTACGGGCCGTGTGTGATGGCTTGCTGTAACCCCTGCAGTTTGGGAGGCATACTGCTTGAGCCTAGCAGTTTGAGACCAGCCTGGGCAACATGATAAAACCCCATCTCTACAAAAAAATACAAAAATTAGTGGGGTGTGGTAGCATGCACCTGTAGTCCCAGCTCCTCAGGAAGCTGAGGCAGGAGGATCACTTGAGCATGGGAGGTCAAGGCTGCAGTGAGTTGTGATTGTGTTTTGAAAGAGTGAGACCCTATCTCAAAAAAATTTTTGAGTGTATGGTTTTATTTTTATCATCTTGTTTTACATTTTGATTTTTATGTTACTGCACTTAAGAGTTTCTGACTTCTGCTTAATGAACTATGTTTACTTGTATAATAAACATAGGTATTCAAAAGATACATAAATATTCTGTTGTATATTCTAATTAGTAGCTATGGGCATGTTTTTAAAAAATACTTTGACAGGCATTTCTCTAATTACCAAAGTCAAGATGAAACAACAACTTTTGAGTCCTCCTATGTTACACAATGATATAATACATTTCAGTTGTCCCTCTACTTCTCCCTTGAACTTGATGCCCCTTCACTCCTACTCCCCTGTATGAACACATATTAATTATAGTTTTTGCTAATCATTTAACTTTCTTTTTAATATTGAATTTTGGTATTCGCACTCGATATTGTAATTATATTTATAATGAGTATGTAGTCTTAACTCTAGGCCATTCATTGATGGTCTTTTTTCTTATAACTTATTCTTTAGCCTTGACTTTGATTCATCTGATGATAACTAGAAATATAATTTTAAAAATCTTTTTTCAGTAAAGATGCAGGAGAGTTTTAGCCATTGATCTCTGAAAATGACTATTATTTTGCATGATAAACAAAACCTTATCTTTATGTATAGTTCTTGAATCATGTTCTGTATTTTATCTTTAAAACCCCGATGTTTTAAATATTGGTCCATAAACTTTGATATTTCAGGTTATAGAAAGTCTGAAGCTAGCATGATTTTTTGTTCCTTTGTTGGTAACCTATTTTTTCCTGCTAAGATGCTTACAAGACTTTCCTTTTCTCTGAGAAATTAAAGACATTTCCAAGCTTAACTATGTTCCTTCAATTAATTTTTCCTGGAACACATTAAACCTTTTGAACACTAAATCGTATTTTTTTCTCAGCTAGGGAAGGCATTTTTCTTCGTAACGCCTCTATCCATTTGTTGAGAGTTTATCATAAGAATATCCTTTTATTTTTAGATCCAATTTTATTCCTGTCCTTCAAAGATGTTTCTTTCATCATTTTTTATCTCTGTATGCCTTTCCATTAGCATACCTCCATCTCTTTATCAGTAGTTCTTGAAATATATTTTAGGAACAGCAGTATTCTGGTAAATGCTTAACAACTGGCTGGTGGCAAGGATGAGGAGAAGCACCAATTCCTAGTGTTTACTGCTTTCCGTGGTGTAAATAATTCCACTGTGGCCAATTTTAAGCTACCAACACAACGTCACTGAGTGTGGAGTTGGGAAGAGATGCTAACAATCAACTCCCTTGAGCTGGTGCAAGCTGGCTCCAGTGACCACTGTGGGAGGTCCCTGAGGTTTCTCTAACACCCTTTCAGGAATTCCTTAAGGTCCTCCAGTCCTATAATATTGAATGCCACTCAGTACTTTCTTGAGGCATTCTGTACTATGATATGTAAGTATGTGTATATATGTGTATGTATATGTGTATATATATATATATATATATGAATATATGTGCATGTATCTATGTGCATAAACATAGAAAAGGAGTATTATAAAATCCATAAATCATAGGTGAAAATCTGAACTTACAAAGTAGATGATTTGGGAGCCATTTTTTTGTTTTATTTTGTTTATAGACAGGCCTTGCCCTTACGTCCAGGCTAGAGTATCATGTGACAATAGCTCTCTGCAGCCTCAAACTTCTGGGCATGTCCAGCTAAATTAAAAAAAATTTTTTTTAGAAGCATGGTCTCATGATATTTCCCAGGCTGATCTCAGACTCATGGTCTTAAGCTATCCTCTTGCCTCAGGTTCCCAAAGTGCTGGGGTTATAGGCATGATCCACTCTGCCTGATCCAGAGAGTAGTTTATATCACATTACAAATTATTTTTTAACTTAAAACATACTTATTTTCAATCATACATTGAAATAGCTTTTTTTCTCCTTAGAAATTGAAGGTAATATGACAGCTATGCATATCTTTTTAGGGACATTTATTTTACAAGTGAAGTTATACCTTTAGTAGGCAATAGATAGAAAAGCAGGACCCAAAATAAGAATTTTGTTTGGTTTTTCCTTCTAGTTCTTGCCATTGAGAGAATATTCAGAATAGATACTGCTTGATACTGATGTATTTTGTCATATAAAAAAGTATACTAATCTATGATAAAAATACATTTCATAATGATTCTGTTTTTGCTCTGTTTTCCATTCTTTCAAATATGCTTGGATATGCAAAAATGTTCTTGAAACTGTAAATAACCAGAGAAATGTTGGTTGTTGCTGCTGTCATTCTCTCTTCATTGCCTTTAAGATTTCTTTCCAAAAAAAGTACTTGCCAAAAGAAAAATGTAATTTGTTTGTCCTTGGCAACAGTGATTTGCCAACTTTTTATCTGAATATTGTTTCTCACTTCTTTGGGGACTTGCTCAGTTTGTTTATTTTTTATTTTTTGTGACAGAGTCTCGCAATTCCATCTCCAGGCTGGAGTGCAATGGCACAATCTCGGCTCACTGCAACCTCTGACTCCCTGGTTCAAGTGATTCTCCTACTTCAGCTTCCCAAGTAGCTGGGATTACAGGCATGCGCCACCATGCCCAGCTAATTTTTGTATTTTTAGTAGAGACAAGGTTTCACCATTTTGGCCAGGATTGTCTCCATCTCCTGACCTCGTGATCCATCCGCCTCAGCCTCCCAAAGTTCTGGGATTACAGGCGTGAGCCACCATGCCCGGCCGCTCAGTTTTCTAAAGTTGAAAATGAGGGCTGCCCAAAGCTCATGCCCATTCCAGGAAATTTGTTGCCTCTAAATGTTTTCGGAATGAAACACTTTCTATTTATTCCTGTTGCCACAACCTAGGTGGCCCTCTTAGAACCTCATCTGGCACAGTATCTTGGTGGTGCTGCCCCTTGTCTTTCCTCCCTTCAGTCTGCTCTGTCTCATGCTACAAGAAGTGTCATCCTGGAACAATCTTCTTATCATGTCTTTGACATGCTTAAGGTCTAGATTCTTCCCTTACTCTCTGTTAACATTATCCAACAAACTTCTCTGCCTGGGTTTCCCAAGAGAAACCCTTGACTCTAGTCATCTGATTGCTACATGCTTCACATTCTCTATAGTTGGAATGCCTTTTTCCTTCTCAAGGCTGATCCACAGCCTTCACACCTTAAGTCTCACCATCTACCAGAAGTCCACAGGGATTTTTCCTTTTCCTGAATTCTAATAACAGCATTGATTCACTTGTTCACCATGTATTGATCAACTAGTTTGTGCAAAGCCTTCTGGGCATACAGTGCTGAGTAAAGCTATTATGATCTTTGCTCTTTAATTAAGTCTTAAATGCTGTAGTGGAGTAGTATCCAATTATTTTTTATATAGATGAATTGACCTTTCAATTGGCTTGGAAATTTCTTATTGTCAAGGACTATCATGATCTATAGTCTTACCAGTGCCCATCAAAGTGGGGCAAACAGAGTAAGCTGTTTTCTTGACTGGACAACTTCAAGGTCTACCCTATAAATAGAAGGCCAGATCACTCCATTTAGGTTTTCTGCAGAATTTGATTACTTGAAATGCCTCTGTGAAACCAAAGAGCCCAACACTCAACTCGAAAGGATCCACGTGCAAATTCCCTCTTTTACAGACTAAGCCTTGCCTTGGTTACTTTTTCAGAGAAATTTTTATTTAAATACATAATTTTCTATTCATCCTAGTAGCAAGTCTTTCAGGTGTTAGAGATTTAACACAAATGACTTCAATTCTTTAATGGAAAAAAGCCAAAAGAAAGGAGAAAAATAATCTTTGTAGTTTCTATAAGAATTGTAATTTCTTAAAGATTATAGTAGTAGCAGAATAAATAAATCACAAAGAGAGAACTCACACACCCCCAATAAGAAACAGTTATCAAATAATTAGAAAAAGATAAAAACACGCTGTAACTCAAAGCAGAATTAGAATTACCAAGTGTTCTCTGGCCTGGGAACATGATGAATCAGATTTTACTCACATAGGGAACACACATCTTTGCCAAAATTCAGAATAAAGAGTATCAGTATTGCACAAAATTTGCCACCTGTGATTTCACTGTCAACTGACAGTTTTCCCATTCCCAGCAGCTTTAAGTCTGCAGAACGGTAAATCTCGAGAAACGCCTACAGGGCCACTCAAGATTCCTGAACTTTGCTTTCAAACTGATGGTTCCCATGAGGTTCCACTGCAATCCAGGAGTCACTTAGTCTAATGAACAACCTCTTTTATCTAAACCAGAGGTTCTTAGCTGAGGAGCAGTGGATTCCCCTAAGAGGATCAGGGATAGAATTCAGGAGCTCCATGAATTTTAATGTGGGATTTAAAAAACTCATCTTTATTTTCATTAAGCTGTAACTGAAATGCAGTTTAAAACTAGAGAAGTAATAGCAGTCTCTGGGACATTTTCACCCATATAAATCACAAATATATTCTTACTACATTTCAGTTGTTATAAATATTCCAAAATATCACTGATACTTCACAATCACAACAGTTATTAGGACTGCCACTAGATTGTATTTAATATATTAATAAAGAGGCACATATATTACTATTCCACTCGTTTGTTCTTTTAAACAATATTTTGATAATTATATATTTCAATATAATTGGCTGTTTTTGTAATCTTATATATTTTATTTTATGCATTTAAAAATATGCTGAGAAAGAGTCCATAGACCTCAGCAGACTGCCAAAAGACAAAGGTGTTTGTGACATTAAAACAAAGTTAAGAGCCCCTAGCTCAATTTTCATTTTTAACATTTGTTAACTGATCACATGGATTTAAAGAAATTGAGTAACAGGTATAGATCAGGGTATAGACTCAATGTGAAATCCTCAAACTCTTGAAATTATTGTATGCACCACTCTTGGAGATAAGTATCCATTTCATTAAATGGAAGAATAATACAAACTCCATAAAAATAATGTGTTGTTATAATTTTACATAGTAGTAGCAATAATATTACATATTGTTTTAAATCTTCTACTATGTCCCTGTTGATTTTAATTGTTATAATCACCCTCAAGATAATACTATGACTTCTGCGTTCTCATTTAATTGTCACACCTTTAAAGGGAACAGGCAGATGAGATTACATCCATGTTACAGATGAGAAAACTGAGAGGTTCAGGAAAGCTAGAGGCCCCACAGTTGATCAGCGTTAAAAAAAAAGATAATATTTTAATCTACGCTTAACAAATGAGAAAACAATCTCTGAAAGGTTAGGGAGGTTGCAGTAAGTGTCAGGACTGGGGTTTGGTCGGATTCCAAAACCTTGTGTATTTTGCATTGTGTCATGCTGCCTACCTCACTACCTCTTTATTATTGAGCTCACATAGATTGCTAGAAATGACAACCTGGCGCGCCTCCCCCAACCCCAAGAAAATTGTACTCAGTTGAATCACAGGGTGCACTCAGGGAGAGGAAGATAACACATTTCCAAAACTTTAGCACAGCTCAGTCCACTCAACAGCCCCAAGAGAGGGGGCGTGTCTTTGGGATATTAGCACTGCTTTCTCCTTCAGGCCCTGCCCACCTAGTCACTGATGAGTCCAAAGCCTTCTCCCTCAGTCTGTTGAATCTCACGTACACAGCCATTCCCAGATCGGGACTTGTGTTCTGAATCAAGTAATTCGCTATGGAATGCAAATCATTATATCATATAGATGTGTTTTCAAAATCTGACTAATGGTCAATGCTTGTATATCTTATTTCCCATTTATGGGAAGGTAGACTTTATCATTCACCTGTGTGATTTTGTGAGGCAGAGAAGCATTTTCTCTTCACTTTTCATTCTTTTTGCTTTCTAATTTGCTATTAAACTGTTGCAGATTACAAATCAAGAGCATGATTGCTAATTCCATTAGAAGAGCAGGCAGTGGTGGGAGTCCTTGGCCTCTTAAAAAGTGCCAGGCTTTCCAGGCACAGTGGCTCATGCCTGTAATCCCAGCACTTTGGGAGGCTGAGGTGGGTGGATCACCTGAGGTCAGGAGTTCGAGACCAGCCTGGCCAACATGGCAAAATCCCGTCTCTGTTAAATATACAAAAATTAGCAGGGTGCAGTGGTGCATGCTTGTAATCTCAGCTACTAGGGAGGCTGAGGCAGGAGAATCGCTTGAACCCTGGGAGCAGAAGTTGCAGTGAGCTAAGATTGTGCCATTGCACTCCAGCCTGGGCAACAAGAGGGAAACTCCATCTCCAAAAAAAAAATAATAATAATAATGCCAGGCTTTGGAGGGCTTGGAAAAGTGTCCACAGAGTGTTCTCAAACTGCAAGCCCTCGTATGGTAGTATGGGCGCATCCTAACTACCCTTCTTTTTTCTGGAAGCTCTCATTTTGGTCATTGTGGTAATACCATATTTAATCTGTTTCAACTCCAGTGAGATTTATAGTCTCTGATGTTGTTTTTAATTCTTCTCATGTGTTGCCCACTTATTTGCAAACTGGTCTTCTTAATCCATGTTAAACTCTGCATATCAATTAGTCTTTCATTAACTATAATAATGAAACTGTTACTTATAAAATCATACATATTTAAACCTATTTTTTCAACTCATTTATCAGATCTCTTTTAAGAGTCTAGTTATGTTCAATTTTGTCTTCTGCCCCAAATCCTCACTCTCCTGTAACAGTTAATCTCCATTTAAATGTTTATAAAGGATTTGTCCTTCTAGATATTTTGCACATTATTTTGGTGCTCCAGAGATAAAACCTAAAAGCAACAATAAACTCTGCAAATTTGGTTTCACTTCCAAACAATATGATTGCCTCCCCCACCTCACACACACTAAAAAAGCTTTATCCCAGTCAACTTTCTTAAAAATCTAGGCAAGTAGTATTGAATTATTAATACTTTCACTTGAAATATATTATAATTATGTGTTACCTTATATAACACTGTAGTATCCTTTAATTAACAGGTAGAGAGTTAACAGTAAAGTTAAACTGCTGAACATCTGCAAGAAGAGTTGAATTTACAGTTTTACTTTTCTTTGTCATAGTGGCTTAACCAAGATTTGAGAGAACAACTGAAGTATAATACTTTCCTTCCTCCCTTTCTTGCCTTGTCTTTTCAGGCACTTCCACAACTTACAGAATCTTAGTTTGGCTTATTGCAGAAGGTTCACAGACAAAGGCTTACAGTACCTGAACTTGGGGAATGGATGCCACAAGCTCATCTATCTGGACCTCTCCGGCTGCGCCCAGGTTTGTCTTTCAGTTTTCTCTTTGCTGCAGTGAGCGAGGAAGTTCTCCGGAGAACGGGCTGCATTCAGCCCTCGCGTTATACTAATGCTGTGCACGGACCGCAGCACACTTTTCAGAGGTTTTAAATTACATGGCCCCAGCTGCTGAAATATTCCCCAGGATCGCTACTATAGGCTCTTGGCTTCCTTCCACTGGAGTGTCACACAGACAAACAGGCAGAGCTCATTGGATGAGGAAACGGACCACTTTTGTGGAGACAGTCTAAGCACAATTCTAAAGCAGAGTCCAAATCCTGAAAAGTCTGGAGTTGCTACCAAGACACAAACAAAGGAGAACGTTTTAGGGTAGAATTTTGCACAGGATTCCTGAAAAGTCAATTAACTCCCATATGGGTTTTCTTTTTGGGTAAAATGCTACAAGTGATAAATAGGAAAAGAAAATAAAACAAAACATTGTAATTTTAAAAATTGCATTACACCCTTGGGCTAAATAACATGAAGATTTGAGATCTGCATGGGAAAATATTTTAAGTTTGAGGGAACAGGACTTGGAAAGTTGGGCAGAAAATTGGGTAAAGTTGCAGAGGATAGGACACGGCACTTTGGAAGTAGTTGCTGCCTCATTGATAGTTTCTTCTGCTTTAATTTCAATAGATTTAAGTCATAATACTTTTAACTTATTTTCTGGCTGAAATAAGTTAGTTATTATTGATAGTTATTATTTTTTGAGTCATTACTGTATGCCAAGCATTGTGTTGAGTGCTATACACAGATCAGATTTACTCCTAATACAATGCTGTGTGGTATGTATTTACTATGCTTGTTTACAAATGAAGAGACCAAGGCTCAGGGTGGTTGAATAAGTTGCCCAAGCTTGCACAGCTGGTGAAAGCACATGGCACTAGTACAGTATTAAGCATCCATTGGTAGACACTGGGGCAGACAGAGTCCCCTGGGAGAGTGGAAAATACAGGGGCAGCACAGGTTTCTCCTTCAGGTTCTTGAAAGGATAGAATTCTTACCTAGTCACCACCACTGACATCCCGTGGTATCCTGATGCACTGGGTAGTCAGGAGGAAGTTGGGGCAAGGAGAGGGGGATTCTAAGTTAGGGCTGTAACCATCTAACATTAATATTTGTTTAAAACTGACCTACTGATGTATAGCTTTTTAAACATCAACATAACTTTATGACTGAGATGGCATTGACGTTCTCCTCAGCATGACTGAACTTTAGATGGGCTTCTTACTAACTGTAGGCCCTGACTTTTTGTTTTCTTGTTTCTTAGAGCATTTGTTTCAGAAAACTTGGAATTGTAAATTCTTTCTCTGCCTCCTTTGAGAGGTCTTTTTAAAAAAAGCTTCTTGACAGTTTTACAACTCAGGAATGTCTTCCTCAAGGACCTTGGAGCTATCCCTTTGATAAATAATCATCAAAGATAGCACCCCCAACTCCCAGTTCCTGTGGGAGGGTAGAAGCCTAACTTTGATGGGCCCCAATTAGCAAACACAGATGGCCTAATCACAGAGAAAAATATTTGCAAACTCAGGATCAACTTAATTTGCTTGACATATCCCACTGATAAGCCTCCCTACTAACTATAAATCCTTCAGTACTTTTCTAACTCACCCATGTGCTTAAACCCTCCTCGTTTTTCTGTTTTTCAATCACCATGAGGCAGTTATTACAGCAATAACACACAAATGCACACATAAGTGTCCTAAGGATAAATATTCTCAGACACATTTAAGTTTAAATCAGAAGCTTCAAATCTATGACCTACTGCTCAGATATGCGTGCAAAACACAGATAATTGGAGGAGGCGGAGCAAGATGGCAGAACAGAAGGCTCCACCCATTGTCCCCTGCCCAAGAACACCAAGTTAACAACTATCTACATAGAAAAAACACCTTCATAAGAACCAAAAATCAGATGAGCACTCATCGTACCTGGTTTTAGCTTCATGTGGCTGAGTCACTGAAGAGCTAAAAAAAACAGTCCTGAATTGGCAATGCCACCCCTCCAGCATGGGGCAGAGAGCCTCTCCAGGCACTGGGGGAGGGAAAACACAGCAATTGTGAGGCATTGAACTTAGTGCTGTCCTGTTGGATCAGTGAGGAAAACTGGACCAGACTTAGCTGATCCCCACCCACGGAGGGAACATTTAACCCAGCCCTAGACACAGGGGAATTGCTAATCCCAGCAGTCAGAACTTGAGTTCCTGTACATCTTGCCACCAAGGGCTATAGTACGCTGTGCCTCCAGGTAAGCTTGAAAGGCAGTCTAGGCCATAAGATCTGTAACTCAGGCGAATCCTAGTGCTCAACTAGGCCCAGAGACAGTGGACTGAGGGGCACATGACATACTGAGACACCAGCTGGGGCAGCCAAGGGAGTACTGGCATCATCCCCTGCCTCCAACCCTGCAAACAACCTGAAGCCTCACAGCTCATTGCTTCAAAGGAGACCCCTTCCTTTCCCTTGAGGAGAGGAGAGCGAAGAGTGGGGAGGACTTTGTCTCGCATCTTGGATACCAGCTCAGCCTTGGCAGAATAGGACAACCGTCAGAGTCATGAGGCCCTCATTCCAGGTTCTAGCTCCCAAGTGACATTTCTAGACTCACCCTGGGCCAGAGGAAACCTGCTGCCTTGAAGGAAAGTACCCAGTCCTGGCAACATTCATCACCTGCTAACTGAAGAGCCCTTGGGCTCTAAATAACCAGCAGCAACACCTAGCTACTACATTGAGGGCCTTGGGTGAGCCTGTGTGACTTGCAGGTTTCAAATGAGACTAAGCACATTACCAGCTGGGGTAGCTATGGGGCAAAACTCCTTTTTCTTGAAAGGGAAAAGCAATGGAGATGTTGTCTTGAACCTTAGATACCAGCATGGTCACAGCAGGTTAGAGCACCAAGGGAGACTCTTGGGGTCCCTGATTCTAGAACTTGACTCTTGTATGGCAATTCTGGACCTGCCCTGGGCCAGAGGGGAACCCACTACCCTGAAGGATGAGTCCCAGGCTAGGCAGCGTTCACCACAAGCTGACTTAAGAGCCCTTGGTCCTTAAGAGAATGTCATTGGTAGTTTGACAATACTCTTCATGGCCTGGGGTGGCAGTGGCTACAGGATAAGGCTTCTCTGCCTTCAGAAAGGGGAGGAAGAGTGGGAAGGACTGGATCCTGTAGTTTAAGTGCCAGCTCAGCTGCAGTGCAATAGAACACCAAGTAGACTTCTAAAGTTTTTGACTCTAATCCCTGATTCCCAGAGGGCACTAAGGACTCACCTGGGGCCTGGGGGACCTCACCACCCTGAACAGAAGGACACAGGCCTGGCTGACCTTGCCACCTGCTGATTGTAGAGCCCTAGGGCCTTGAGGAAACAATGGCAGTAGCCAGGAAGTGGTTATAGCAGGCCTTGGCAAGACCCAGTGCTGTTATAGCTTCATGTCTGACCCAATGCAGTCATAGTGGTGGAGGCTATAGGGGTGCTTGTGTCACTCTACCACAAGCTTTGGGTGGCTCAAAACAGAGAGAGACTTTGTTTGGGAGACAGTAAGGGAAGAGAACAAGAGTCTCTGTCTGGTAATCAAGAGAATTCTTCCAGATCTTGTCCAAGACCATCAGGGTGGTACCTGGGCAAGTGTACAAGAACCACAGCATTACTGGGCTTGGGGTGCTCCCTAAAGCAGTTACAGCTTGGATCACAACACTCAAGTCCTTACAAATATCTGGAAAGCCTTCCCAAGAAGGATGGCTACAAATAAGCTCAGACAGTGAAGACTACAATAAACACCTAACTCTTCAATGCCCAAACACTGAAGAATACTAGTGTTAATACCACCCAGGAAAACATGACCTCACCAAATTAACTAAATAAGGTATCAGGGCAATCCTAGAGAAACAGATATGTAATCTTTCAGACAGAGAATTCAAAATAGCTATGTTGAGGAAATGCAAACGAATTCAAGATAACACAGAGAAGAAATTCAGAATGCTATTAGATAAATTTAACAAAGAGATTGAAATAATTAAAAAACAGAAATTCTGGTGCTAAAAAATGCAATTGGCATATGGAAGAATGCATAAGAGTCCTTTAATAGCAGAATTGATCAAACAGAAGAATTAGTGAGCTTAAAGACAGACTATTTTCCTTTACCTCTTGGGTAAAAAGACGAAAGAAAAAAAAAGACAGACTCTTTGAAAATATGAAGTCAGAGGAGACAAAAAAATTAAAAACAATGAAGCACACCTATGGGATCTAAATAGCTTCAAAAGGGTAAGTCTAAGAGTTATTGACTTTAAGGGGGAGGTACAGATGGAAGTAGAAAGTTTATTCAAAGGGAAAATAACACAGCCTAGCCAACATGGTGAAACCCTGTCTCTACTAAAAATACAAAAATTAGCCAGACGTGGTGGTGGGTGCCTGTAACCTGAGGTAATCGGGAGGCTGACACAGGAGAATTGCTTGAACCCAGGAGGTAGAGGTTACAGTGAGCCAAGGCTGTGTCACTGCACACCAGCCTGGGCAACAGAGTGAGACTCTATGTCAAAAACAAACAAAAACCAAAGGGATAATGACACAGAACCTCCAGAAACCTAGAGAATGATATCAATATCCAAGTACAAGAAGGTTATAGAACATCAAGAAGATCTCACCCAAAGTAGATGACTTCAAGGCATTTAATAATCAAGTTCTCAAAGGTCAAGGACAAAGAAAGGATCCTAAAGGCAGCAAGAGAAAAGAAACAAATAACATACAATGGAGCTCCAATATGTTTGGCAGCAACTCTTCAGTGTAAACCTCACATGCCAGAAGAAAGTGGCATGACATATTTAAAATACTGAAGGAAAAAAAACTTTTACCCTCAAATAGTAGATCTTGTGAAAATATCCTTCAAACATGAAGGAGAAATAAAGACTTTCCCAGACAAAAGCTGAGAGACTTCATCAACAGTAGGCCTGTCCTACAAGAAATGCTAAAGGAAGTACTTCAATGAGAAAGAAAAGGACATTAACAAGCAATAAATAATCACCTGAAGGTACAAAACTCACCAGTAATAGTAAGTACACAGAAAAACACAGAATATTACAACACCATAATTGTGGTGTGTAAACTACTCTTATCCTAAGTAGGAAGACTAAATGATGAACCAATTAAAAATAACAACAACTTTTCGAGACTTAATCAGTACAATGAGATATAAATAGAAACCTCAAAAAGTTAAAAAGCGGGGCAGGGGGACAATGTTAAACCATTGTGATATGGTTTGGCTGTGTCTCTGCTCAAATCTCATCTTGAATTCTCATGTGTTGTGGGAGGTAATTGAATCATGGGGGCAGGTCTTTCCCATGCTGTTCTCATGAGAGTGAATAAGTCTCACAAGGTCTGATGGTTTTATCAGAGGCTTCTCCTTTTGCATCTTTCTCATTTTTTTTCTTGCCACCACCATGTAGTAAGTGCCTTTTGACTCCTGCCATGATTTTGAGGCCTCTGCAGCCATGTGGAACTGTAAGTCCAATTAAACCTTTTTCTTCCCATTCTCAGGTATATCTTTATTAGCAGTGTGAAAATGGACTAATGCACATAGAATTTTTATTAGTTTCTTTTTTTTAATTATTGCATTTGGGCTCTGGGGTACATGTGCACATCCTGCTTCCTGCAGGATTGTTGCATAGGTACATACATGCCATGGTGATTTGCTGTCTCCGTCCTCTCCTCCCCGTGGCCTGCGTCAGGCATTTCTCCTGCTGTTATCCCTCTCCGTCCTCCCCGCCCCCCTTGCTGTCCCTCCCGTCCCCTTCATCCCCTCACCTAGCCCTGTGAGTGTTGTTCCCTTCTCTCTGCCCAAGGGTTCTTATTGTTCATCACCCGCCTATGAGTGAAAACATGCAGTGTTTGGTTTTCTGTTCTTGTGTCAGTTTGCTGAGAATGATGGTTTCTAGATCCATCCATGTCTCTGCAAAGGACATGAACTTGTCGTTCTTTTATGGCTGCATAGTATTCCATGGTGTATATGTGCCACATTTTCTTTGTCCAGTCTATCTCTGATGGGCATTTGGGTTGGTTCCAGGTCTTTGCTATTGTAAACAGTGCCACAATGAATATATGTGTGCATGTGTCTTTATAATAGAATGATTTATAATCCTTTGGGTACATACCCAGTAATAAGATTGCTGGGTCAAATGGAATTTCTATTTCTACATCTTTGAGGAATCACCACTCTCTCTTCCATAATGGTTGAACTAATTTACACTCCCACCAACAGTGTAAAAGTGTTCCTTTTTCTCCACATCCTCTGCAGCATCTGTTGTCTCCAGATTTTTTAATGATCACCATTCTGACTGGCATGAGATGGTATCTCAATGTGGTTTTGATTTGCATTTCTCTAATGACCAATGATGATGAGCATTTTTTCATATGTTTGTTGGCTGCATATTTGTCTTCTTTTGAAAAGTGTCTGTTTATATCCTTTGCCCACTTTTGGATGAGTTTGTTTTTTTCTTGTAAATCTGCTTTAGTTCTTTGTAGATTCTGCATATTAGCTCTTTGTCAGATGGGTAGATTGCAAAAAATTTTTCCAATTCTGTTGGTTGTCAGTTTACTCTAATGATTGTTTCTTTGGCTGTGCAGAAGCTCTTAAGTTTAATTAGATCCCATTTGTCTATTTTGGCTTTTGTTGTCATTGCTTTTGGTATTTTAGTCTTGAAGTCCTTGCCTGTGCCTGTGTCCTGAATGGTTTTGCCTAGGTTTTCTTCTAGGGTTTTTATGTTGTTAGTTCTTATCTTTAAATCTTGAATCCATCTGGAGTTCATTTTTGTATAAGGTGTAAGAAAGGGGTCCAATTTCTGCTTTCTGCACATGGCAAGCCAGTTTTCCCAACACCATTTATTAAACAGGGAATCCTTTCCCCATTGCCTGTTTTGTCAAAGATCAGATGATTGTAGATGTGTGGCATTACTTCTGAGGCCTCTGTTCTGTTCCATTGGTCTATATCTCTGTTTTGGTACCAGTACCATGCTGTCTTTATTACTGTAGCCTTGCAGTATAGTTTGAAGTCAGGTAGCGTGATGCCTCCAGCTTTGTTCTTTTTGCTTAGGATTGTCTTAGCTATGTGGACTTTCTTTTGGTTCCATATGAAGTTTAAAGTGGTTTTCTCTGGTTCTGTAAAGAAGGTCAATGGTAGCTTGATGGGGATAGCATTGAATCTATAAACTACTTTGGGCAGTATGGCCATTTTCACAATACTGATTCTTTCTAACCATGAGCATGGAATGTTTTTCCATCTGTTTGTGTCCTCTCTTATTTCCTTGATCAGTGGTTTGTAGTTCTTCTTGAAGAGATCTTTTACATCCTCTGTTAGTTGTATTCCTAGGTATTTTATTCTCTTTGTAGCAATTGTAAATGGGAGTTCGCTCATGATTTGGCTCTCTGTTAGTCTGTAATTGGTGTATAGGAATGCTGTGATTTCTGCACATTGATTTTGTATTCTGAGACTTTGCCAAAGTTGCTTATCAGCTTAAGGAGGTTTTGGGCTGATACGATGGGGTCTTCTAAATATACGATCATTGTTGTCTGCAAATAAGGACAATTTGATTTCTTCTTTTCCTAACTGAATGCTCTTTATTTCTTTTTCTTGCCTGATTGCTTTGGCTAGAACTTCCAATATTATATTGAATAGGAGTGGTGAGAGAGGCCATTCTTGCCTAGTGCCAGTTTTTAAAGGGAATGCTTCTAGTTTTTGCCCATTCAGTATGATATTGGCTGTGGGTTTGTCATAAATAGCTGTTATTATTTTGAGATACGTTCATTGATGCCTAGTTTATTGAGAGTTTCTTTATTTTTTATTTTTTTTATTTTTTTATTTTTTATTTATTTATTTTTTTATTGTATTTTAGGTTTTGGGGTACATGTGAAAAACATGCAAGGATGTTGCATAGGTGCATACGTGGCAGTGTGATTTGCTGCCTCGCTCCCCTTCACCTATATCTGGCATTTCTCCCTATGCTATCCCTCCCCAACTCCCCACCCCCCCCGCTGTCCCCCTCCCCTCCAACAGACCCCCGTGTATAGTGCTCCCCTCCCTGTGTCCATGTGTTCTCCTTGTTCAACACCCACCTATGAGTGAGAACATGTGGTGTTTGATTTTGTGTTCTTGTGTCAGTTTGCTGAGAATGATGTTTTCCAGGTTCATCCATGTCCCTACGAAGGACGTGAACTCCTCATTTTTAATGGCTGCATAATATTCCATGGTGTATATGTGCCACATTTTTCCTGTCCAGTCTATCATCGATGGGCATTTGGGCTGGTTCCAGGTCTTTGCTATTGTAAACTGTGCTGCAATGAACATTCGTGTGCATGTGTCCTTATAGTAGAACGATTTATAATCCTTTGGATATATGCCCAGTAATGGGATTGCTGGGTCAAATGGAATTTCTATTTCTAGATCCTTGAGGAATCGCCACACTGTTTTCCACAGTGGTTGAACTAATTTACACTCCCACCAACAGTGTAAAAGTGTTTCTATTTCTCCACATCCTCTCCAGCATCTGTTTTCTCCAGATTTTTTAATGATCGCCATTCTAACTGGCGTGAGATGGTATCTCAATGTGGTTTTGATTTGCATTTCTCTAATGACCAGTGATGATGAGTATTTTTTCATATGTTTGTTGGCCTCATGTATGTCTTCTTTTGTAAAGCATCTGTTCATATCCTTCGCCCATTTTTGAATGGGCTTGTTTGTTTTTTTCTTGTAAATCTTTTTTAGCTCGTTGTAAATTCTGGATATCAGCCCTTTGTCAGACGGGTAGGCTGCAAAAATTTTTTCCCATTCTGTTGGTTGCCGATTCACTCTATCGACTGGTTCTTTTGCCGTGCAGAAGCTGTGGAGTTTGATTAGGTCCCATTTGTCTATTTTGGCTTTTGTTGCCAATGCTTTTGGTGTTTTGGTCATAAAGTCCTTGCCTACGCCTATGTCCTGAATGGTTTTGCCTAGGTTTCCTTCTAGTGTTTTTATGGTGTTAGATCTTATGTTTAAGTCTTTAATCCATCTGGAGTCAATTTTAGTGTAAGGTGTCAGGAAGGGGTCCAGTTTCTGCTTTCTGCATATGGCTAGCCAGTTTTCCCAACACCACTTATTGAACAGGGAATCCTTTCCCCATTGCTTGTTTTTTTCAGGTTTGTCAAAGATCGGGTGGTTGTAGATATGTTGTGTTGCCTCTGACGCCTCTGTTCTGTTCCATTGGTCTATATCTCTGTTTTGGTACCAGTACCATGCTGTTTTGATTACTGTAGCCTTGTAGTATAGTTTGAAGTCCGGTAGTGTGATGCCTCCTGCTTTGTTCTTTTTGCTTAGAATTGACTTGGCTATGCGGGCTCTCTTTTGGTTCCATATGAAGTTTAAGGTGGTTTTTTCCAGTTCTGTGAGGAAGCATTCCCTTTGAAATCTGGCACTAGACAAGGATGCCCTCTCTCACCACTCCTATTCAATATAGTACTGGAAGTTCTAGCCAGAGCAATCAGGCAAGAAAAAGAAATAAAGGGTATTCAGTTAGGAAAGGAGGAAGTCAAATTGTCTCTATTTGCAGATGACATGATTGTATATCTAGAAGACCCTATCACCTCAGCCCAAAATCTCCTGAAACTGATAAGCAACTTTAGCAAAGTCTCAGGATACAAAATCAATGTGCAAAAATCACAAGCATTCCTATACACCAATAACAGACTTAAAGCCAAATCAAGAACGAACTGCCATTCACAATTGCTACAAAGAGAATAAAATACCTAGGAATACAACTAACAAGGAACGTAAAGGACCTCTTCAAGGAGAACTACAAATCACTGCTCAACGAAATAAGAGAGGACACAAACAGATGGAGAGTTTTTAGCATAAAGGACTATTGAATTTTGTCGAAGGCCTTCTCTGCATCTGTTGAGATAATCATGTGGTTTTTGTCTTTGGTTCTGTTTATGTGGTGGATTACATTTATAGATTTGCATATGTTGAACCAGCCTTGCATCCCTGGATGAAGCCTACTTTATTGTGGTGGATAAGGTTTTTGATGTGCTATTGGATTCAGTTTGCCAGTATTTTATTGAAGATTTTTGCATCAATGTTCATCATGGCTATTGGCCTGTAATTTTCTTTTTTAGTTGTGTCTCTGCCAGGTTTTGGTATCAGGATGATGATGTTGGTCTCATAGAAAGAATTACGGAGGATTCCCTCTTTTTGTATTGTTTGGAATAGTTTCAGAAGGAGTGGTACCAGCTCCTCTTTGTATGTCTGGTAGAATTGGCTGGGAACCTGTCTGGACCTGGGCTTTTTTTGGTTGGTAGGCTATTAATTGCTGCCTTGACTTCAGACTTTGTTATTGGTCTATTCAGCATTTCAATTTCTTCTTGCTTAGTCTTGGGAATGTGCAAGTGTCCAGGAATTTATCCCTTTCTTCAAGATTTACTGGTTTATGTGCATAGAGTTGTTTGTAGTAATCTCTGATGGTCGTTCATATTTATGAGGAATTGGTGGTGATCTCCCCTTTATCGTTTTTTATTGCATCTACTCAGTTCTTCTCTTTTATTAGTCTAGCTAGCAGTCTGTCTATTTTGTTGATCTTTTCAAAAAACCAGCTCCTGGATTTATTGATTTTTTTGAAGGGTTTTTTGTGTCTTTATCTCCTTCAGTTCTGCTCTGATCTTAGTTATTTCTTGTCTTCTGCTAGATTTTGAGTTTTTTTGATCATGCTCCTCTAGCTCTTTCAATTTTGATGATAGGGTGTTGATTTTAGATCTTTCCTTGTTCTCATGTGGGCATTTATTGCTGTATATTTCCCTCTATACACTGCTTTAAACATGTCCCAAAGGATCTGGTATGTTGTGTCTTCATTCTCATTGGTTTCGAAGAACAATTTTATTTCTACTTTCATTTCATTGTTTATCCATTCATCATTCGGGAGCAAGTTGTTCAGTTTCCATGTGATTGTGCAGTTTTGAGTGTTCTTATTCTTTTTTTTTTTTTTTTGAGACGGAGTTTCGCTCTTGTTACCCAGTCTGGAGTGCAATGGCACAATCTCGGTTCACCGCAACCTCTGCCTCCTGGGTTCAAGCAATTCTCTTGCCTCAGCCTCCTGAGTAGCTGGGATTACAGGCATGCGCCACCACGCCCAGCTAATTTTTTGTATTTTTAGTAAAGACGGGGTTTCACCATGTTGACCAGGATGGTCTCGATCTCTTGACCTTGTGATCCACCCGCCTTGGCCTCCCAAAGTGCTGGGATTACAGGCGTGAGCCACCGCACCCGGCCCTTGAGTGTTCTTCTTAATCCTGAGTTCTGATTTGATTGCACTGTGGTCTGAGAGACTGTTTGTTTTTATTTCCATTCTTTTGCATTTGCTGAGGAGTGATTTACTTCCAATTATGTGGTCAATTTTGGAGTAATTGCAATGTGGTGCTGAGAAGAATGTGTATTCTGTGGATTTAGGGTGGAGTGTCCTGTAAATGTCCATTAGATCCGCTTGGTCCAGATCTGTGTTCAAGTCCTCGATATCCTTGTTGACTTTCTATCTCGTTGATCTGTCCAGTGTTGTCAGCAGAGTGTTAAAGTCTCCCACTATTATTGTGTGGGAGTCTAAGTCTCTTTGTAGGTCATTAAGAACTTGCTTTATGTATCTGGATGCTCCTGCATTGGGTGCATATATATTTAGGATAGTTAGCTCTTCTTGTTGCATTGATCCTTTTACCATTATGTAATGTCCTTCTTTGTCTCTTTTGATCTTGTTGGTTTAAAATCCTTTTTATCAGAGACTAGGATTGCTACCCCTGCTTTTTTTTTTTTTTCCTCCATTTGCTTGGTAGATCTTCTTCCATCCCTTTATTTTGAGTCTATGTGAGTCTTTGCATGTGAGATGGGTCTCCTGAATACAGCACACCAATAGGTCTTGACTTTTTATCCAGTTTGTCAGTCTGTGTCTTTTGATTGGGGTATTTAGGCCATTTACATTCAATATTAATATTGTTATGTTTGAATTTGGTCCTGCCATTTTGTTACTGGCTGGTTGTTTTGCCCATTCGTTGACAGTTTCTTCATTGTGTCATTGTTCTTTACCATTTGGTATATTTTTGCAGTGGCTGGTACTTGTTTTTTTTTTCCCTGTTTAGTACTTCCTTCAGTTGCTCTTGTGAGGTGGGTCTTGTAGCGATGAACTCTCTTAGCAATTGCTTGTCTGTAAAGGATTTTATTTCTTCTTCACTTATGAAGCTTAGTTTGGCCGGATATGAAATTCTGGGTTGAACGTTCTTTTCTTTAAGGATGTTGAATATTGGCCCCCACTCCTTTCTAGCTTGTAGAGTTTCTGCCGAGAGATCCGCTGTGAGTCTGATGGTCTTTCCTTTGTGGGTGACTCGACCTTTCTCTCTGGCTGCCTTTTGGATTTTTTCCTTCGTTTCAACCCTGGTGCATCTGACAATTATGTGCCTTGTGGTTGCTCTTCTTGAGGAATATCTTTGTGGTGTTCTCTGTATTTTCTGGATTTGAATGTTGGCCTGCCTTGTTAGGGTGGAGAAGTTCTCTTGGATAATATCTTGAAGAGTGTTTTCCAACTTGAATTCATTCTCTCCGTCACATTCAGGTGTGCTGATCAAGCGTAGATTAGGTCTTTTCACGTAATCCCATAATTCTTGGAGGCTTTGTTCGTTTTTTTCACTTTTTTTTTCTAATCTTGCCTTCTCATTTTATTTCATTGATTTGATCTTCTATCTCTGATATCCTTTCTTCTGCCTGATTGATTCGGCTGTTGAAACTTGTGTATGCCTCACGAAGTTCTCGTGCTGTGTTTTTCAGATCCATCAAGTCGTTTATGTTCTTCTCTAAGCTTGTTGTTCTAGTTTGCATTTCGTCTAACCTTTTTTTAAGGTTCTTAGTTTCTTTGCATTGGGTTAGAACATGGTCTTTTAACTCAGAGAAATTTGTTATTACCCACCTTCTGAAGCCTGCTTCTATCAATTCATCAAATTCATTCTCTGTCTTTTTTTGTTCCCTTGATGGTGAGGAGTTGTAATCCCTGGGAGGAGAAGAGGTGTTCTGGTCTTTGATGGTTTCATCTTTTTTGTGCTGCTTTTTTCCCATCTTCGTGGATTTATCTCCCTTTGATCTTTGATGTTGGTGATTTCCGGAGGAGTCTCTGTTGGAACTATATCTTTTTTGACCTGTAGAGGGTGTTGCTAGGCTCTCTAGGATTCAGTCAGGTTGCTGGCTGGGTGGTCCTTGCCTGGAGTTTGTTTGCAGGTGAGATTGGCACCGCCTTCCCAATAGCATCTCTCCTGAGCTCTATCTGCTTGGTTGGGGTCAAACTGGTGTATTTGCTGCCAAGCTCTCTAGCAAGGGCTTCTGTTTGAGTTCTTTGGGGGTGCGGCCTGCTGGCCTTATGGCCTGTTTCCCTGCTTTCAACTCTGCCTCCCTCTGTGGGATGGTCCCTCCCACTGATGTTAGTCCAAACTTCCACTGAGGTCTGTGTGACAACTTACTGTGCCCGGCAGGAGCTGCAGCTCAGATTTGCATGACAACTCATGGCGCCCCTCAGTTTGGCGGGGCTCTCATGGACCGTGGGTTGCAGGAGGGATAAGGTAAGCACATGATCTGAATTGGAGCACCGATGGGGTGAAGCCCCCCTACCCTCTGAGTCGGCTGCATGTTCCAGTTGGGGACACGTCTTGCCCTGTCTTGGTTTGCCCCCCTGGGTGACTCTCACCCTACGGCTCCTTCCCTGGGCTATTTTCAGAGCCCTGTCAGTCCCACGGAAACAAACCTGGCACCTCGTTTGGAATCGTGAAGTCCTCTAGCCCTCTGCATCTCATTTGCTGGGAGCTGCATTCTGGTGTTGCCTTCTCTCGGCTATCTTGGCACTGCATCAATTTTTATTAGTTTTTTATGTTTATTTGTTTGTTTATACAAACAGCATTAAGTTGTTATCAGGTTAAAACAATGGGTTTATAGGCCAGTTTTTGCAAGCCTTACGGTAACCTCAAGCCAAAAATCACACAGTAGACACACAAAAAAGTAAAAAGCAAGAAATTAAATAATATCACCAGAGAAAATTGCCTTCACTTGAAGAAGACAGGAAGGAAAGAAGAAAAAGAAGACCACAAAACAACCAGAAAACAAACAACAAAATAGCAGAAGTAAGTAAGTCCTTACTTATCAATAATAATATTGAATGTAAATGGACTAAACTCTCCAATGAAAAGATATAGACTGACTGAATGGATGAAAAAACAACATACATTGATCTCTTGCCTAAAAGAAACACACTTCACCCATAAAGACATGCATACACTAAAAATAAAGGAATGGACAAAGATATTCCATGCCATTGAAAATCAAAAAAGAATGGGAGTCACTATACTTATATCAGATGAAATAGGTTTAAAGACCAAAATGATAAGAAGAGACAAAGAAGGTCACTATGTAATGATAAAGGGGCCAATTCAGTCAGGAGATATAACAATTTTAAAAATATATGCACCCAACACTGGAGCACCCAGATATATAAAGCAAATATAATTAGTGCTGAAGAGAGAGATAGGCCCCAATGCAATAGTAGCTGGAAACTTCCATATCCCACTTTCAGCATTGAACAAATCTTCCAGACAGAAAAGCAACAAAGAAACATCAGACTTAATCTACACTATAGACAAAATGGATCTAATAGATATTTACAGAATATTTCATTCAGGAGCTGCCACATACACATTCTTTTCCTCAGCACATGGATTAATCTCAAGGATAGATCATATGTTCACAAAACAAATTTTAAAACATTCAAAAAAAACTGAAATAATATCAATCATCTTCTCTGACTACAGTGGAATAAAACTAGAAATTAGTAATGAATGAAATTTTGGAACCTATACAAATACATGGATGTTAAACAATATGCTCCTAAATGACCAGTGGGCCAATGAAGAAATTAGGAAGGAAATTGAAAAATATCTTGAAACAAATGATATTGGAAACACAACATACAAAAACCTATGGGATACAGAAAAAGCAATACTCTGGGAAGTTTATAGCTATAAGTGCCTACATCAAAAAAGAGGAAAAACTATAAATAATCTAATGATGCATCTTAAAGAACTAGAAAAGCAAGAGCAAACTAAACCCAAAATTATTAGAAGAAAAGAAATGATAAAGATCAGAGGAGAAATAAATGAAATTGAAATGAATAAACCAATACAGAAAGATCAATGAGACAACAACAAAAAAAGATCATTGAAACAAAAAGTGGGTTTTTGAAAAGTTAAACAAAATGGACAAATATTTAGCAAGATTAAGAAAAAAAGAGAATATTCAAATAAAATCAGAAATGAAAACTGAGATATTACAACTGATACTACAGAATTCAAAGGATCATTAGTGGCTACTATGACCAACTATATGCTAACAAATTGGAAAATCTGGATGAAATGGACAAATTCCTAGACACATACAAGCTACCAAGATTAAACTGGGAAGAAATCTAAAACCTGAACAGACCAATAATAAGTAATGAGATTGAAGCTGTAATAAAATGTCTGTCAGTAAAGAAAAGCCTGGGATGTGATGGCTTCACTGCTGAACTCTACCAAATATTTAAAGAAGAACTAATGGCAATCTTACTCAAACTATTATGAAAAATAGAGGAAGAAGGAATACTTCCAAACTGATTCTATGAGGCCAATATTACCCTGACACCAAAACCAAAGATACAGCCCCCCTCCCCCAAAAAAGAAAAGAAGACTACAGGCCTATATCTCTGATGAATATTGATGCAAAAATCCTCAAAAAATACTAGCAAACTGAATTCAGCAATACAGTAGAAGGGATATTCATCATGACCAAGTGGGAGTTATCCCTGGGATGCAAAGATGGTTCAACATATGCAAATCAATCAATGTGATACATAGTATCAACAGAATGAAAGATAAAAAACATATAATTGTTTCAGTTGATGCTGAAAAGCATTTGATCAAATTCAACATAATGTAGCATTATGGAGCAGGAAAGAAAAAAGTAAAAAAAAAAAATTCAACATCTCTTTGTAAGGAAAACCTTCAAAAAACTAGGGATAGAAGAAACATACCTCAACATAATAAAATCCATGTATGATAGACCCATAGCTAGTATCATACTGAATAGGGAAAAACTGAAAGCATTTCTTCTTAATATCTGGAACATGACAAGGATGTCCATTGTCACTACTGTTATTCAACATATTATCGAAAGCCCTAGCTAGAGCAATCAGACAAGAAAAAAATATAGAGAGCATACAAATTGGAAAGGAAGAAGTCAAATTATCCTTGTTTGCAGATGATGTGATCTTATATTTGGAAAAATCTAAAGATTCCACAAGAAAACTGTTAGAACTGATAAATTCAGTAAAGTCACAGGAAAAAAATTAACATACAAAAATTAGTAGCATTTCTATATGCCAACAGTGAAACAATGTGAAAAAGAAATAAAAATGTAAACCCTTTTACAATAACCACACATGAAATTAGCCAAAAAAGTAAAAAAGGTCTATAACGAAAACTATGAAACACTGATGAAAGAAATTAAAGAGGACACCAAAAATTGGAAAAACATTCCATGTTCATGGATTGGGAGAATTGATATTGTTAGAGTGTCTGTACTACCCAAAGCAATCTACAGATTCACTGAAATCCCTACCAAAATACCAGTGACATTGTTCAGAGAAATAGAAAAAAAAAATCTTAAAATTGAGATGGAACCACAAAAGACTCAGAATAGATAACTCTATCCTAAGCAAAAAGAACAAAACCAGAAGAATCACATTACCTGACTTTAAATTAACAGAGGTACGGTAACCAAAACAACATGGCACTGACATAAAAACAGACATATAGACCAATAGAACAGAATAGAGAACCCAGAAACAAATCTACACACCTACAGTGAACTAATTTTCGGCAAAGGTGCCAAGGACACACACTGAGGAAAAGACAGTGTCTTCAATAAATGGTGCTGGGAAAACTGGATATTCATATGCTGAAGAATAACACTATATGCATAATATGTGCAAAAATCAAATAAAAATGGATTAAATACTTACATCTAAGACCTCAAACTTTAAAACTACTACAAGAAAACATTGGGGAAAATCTCTAGGATGTTGATCTGGGCAAAGATTTCTTCAGCAATACCCCACAAGCACAGGCAACCAAAGCAAACATGGACAAATGAGATCACATCAAGTTAAAAAGCTTCTGCACAGCAAAGGATACAATCAACAAAGTGAAGAGACAACCCACAGAATGGGAAAAAATATTTGCAAACTACCCATCTGACAAGGGATTAAAAATCAAAATATATAAGGACCTCAAACAACTCTATAGGAATAATTCTAATAGTCCGATCAAAAATGGGCAAAAGATGTAATAGACATTTCTCAAAGAAAACATACAAGTGGAAAACAGTTATATGAAAAGGTGCTCAACATTATTGATCATCAGAGAAATGCAAATCAAAACTACAATGAGATATCGTGTTACCCCAGTTAAAATGGCTTTTCTCCAAAAGTTAATAACAAATGCTTGTGAGGATGTGGAGAAAAGAGAACCATAGTACACTGCTGATGGGAATGCAAATTAGTACAACCATTATGGGAACAGTTTGGAGGTTTCTCAAAACACTAAAAACTGAGCTACCATATGATACAGCAATTCCGCTGCTGGGTATATACCCAAAAGAAAGAAAATCAGTATATTAAAGAAAAATCTGCACTCCTACTCCTATGTTTGTTGCAGCACTGTTCACAACAGCTAAGATTTGGAAGCAACCTAAGTGTCTATCAGCAGATGACTGGATAAAGAAAATATGGTACATATACACAATGCAGTACTATTGAGCCACATAAAAAGGAATGAGATCCAGTCATTTCCAACAACAGGGATGGACCTGGAGATCATTATGTTAAGTGAAATAAGCCAGGCACAGAAAGAAAAACATCCCATATTCTCACTTATTTGTGCAGTCTATTAAAAAAACATCGAATATTCTCACTTACTTGTGGGGTATAATAAAAATCAAAACAATTGAAGTCATGGGCTTAGAGAGTAAAGTCATGGGCTTACAGAGTAGAAGGATGATTACCAGAGGCTGGAAAGGATAATGGGGCTTTAAGGGTGAGGTGGAAATGGTTAATGGGTTATAAAAAAATAGAATGAATAAGATCTGCTATTTGATAGCATAACAAGGTGACTATAGTCAATAACAACTTAATTGTACATTTTAAAAGAACTTGAGAGTAATTGGGCTATTTGTAACTCAAAGTATAAATGACTGAGGGGAGGGATACCACATTCTTCATAGTGTGCTTATTTCACATTGCATGCCTGTATGAAAATATCTCATGTACCCCATAAATATATACACCTACAATGTGCCCACAAAAATTAAAAATAAATACTACAAAACACACATAATCTGTCTTTAAATTTTGAGCCAATATTTAAAATTTTGGAGTGTTCACAAACCATTGTAGATTTCAAGCTTCTCTTTAAAAATGGGAAGGACCTGCATTTCCATGTGGCCACAATGGGCTCGAGCTAAGTCAGCCTCACTCCCTCCCTTGAGATGGAGCACTGTTTGCTGACCTCTCCTCCACTCAGTATGTTCAGCACAAGCATTCACACCTGGACTGCTACCACTTACTCGCATTGCCTGACTGGCCTCAGTAAGTATTTGAGTTTCTAAAAGAATTGAATTCCTTTCCTAATTACTTCTTAATTTGTAAGCCTCAAAACACAATGCAGTTAGTATTTCACATCATCATGCAAAAGAATGTTAGTTTCTTTCATTCATCCCTTTTTCATTTCCATCTGTTCATTTAATAATTCAATAGTATTTACCTCTAAGTGTCAGGCACTTTTCAGGCACTAGAAGTTGTGAAGTTTGAAACTGAGCCGCTTTAGGCCCACTGCGAGTAAGAAATGTGTTTGTCGTGAAGCACAGATATGTTAGTAATTGCTGCCGTAGCTTCATGAAGAACCTGTGAAGTTTGAATGTTACGGCTTCTAAGTGACTTATTAAGTCTTTTGAGGAGGCTCTGTCTACCTCCCCAGCTCTGGGTATAGTACAAAAATGGTTTCATAAAAGGAAAATGGACAATTCATAGATTTTTAAGGTTTTCACCTCTAAGAGGTTCTCTTTTGGAAACTAGAATCTATTTTCTTTTCATAAATTTGGAATGTTGTATTAGGAAGTTATATGTTAATATGTGTGACCAAGAAAAAAGGTCCCAATAAAGCAAAAAGCCTTGAGAATAGGAGCTTACACCTAAATGCTTTTTGCTGGTGTTTTTTGAGTGCCTGATGCATACTGGGCACTGTGATGAAAAAAAAAAGACAGCCTCCCTGTCCTTTAGAAGCTCTGGATTAGCATAAACAAAATATGTCAAGGACAAAACTTTGTGCCAGCTGCTGTTGTCCAAAACCAGGAAAAATATACTGTGAAAGAATTTTACCTATACGTCTTAGAAAAAATAAATGATGATGGAGAGCTGCAATAAAAAGTGAAAATCAGCTACATAGATTTTACAAGTATTCTGCATTCTTTTGGGATTATTTTATTGTTTTATTTTATTTTTTTGAGATGGAGTCTCACTCTGTCACCCAGGCTGGAGTGCAGTGGTTGCGATTTCGGCTCACTGCAACCTCCGCCTCCTGGATTCAAGTGATTCTCCTGCCTCAGCCTCCTGAGTAGCTGGAATTACAGGCGTGTGCCACCACGCCCAGCTAATTTTTGTATTTTTATTGACTAGGCTGGTCTCGAACTCCCAACCTCGGGTGATCCACCCATCTTGGCCTTCCAATGTGCTGGGATTACAGGCCTGAGCCACTGTGCCTAGCCTCTTTTGAGATTAGATAAGCACTGTAGGTTCTTTAATTAATGTGACTGATTTTCTAATGAATATCAGAATTTATAAATGTACTTTTATACTGGTATTAGTATTTTCCCATGGCTACTGGTCATTTGATCCAGGCCTAGCCAATTATAAATTCCATTTTCAGGGGTTAAGATTTGCCCAGGAAGGTCATGTAACCCTAACGAAACCATTCAGAATCTTCCAGATACTTAACATTGGGAAAAATAAATTCTGTGCTCCCTGGAGGTTGCAGGGCATGGAGCATATAGGTCTAGGCCACTTCATGGTTCTCTTCTCCAGCAGGATAGAGGAAATTTGTTGAGAGAGAGAATGAAATCTTCACAAAGAAGCCAACCTTTGAGAGAGAGATGATGTGTTTGAAGAGAGATGATATGTTGTTTAACTGGACTTTCAATTGAAGACACCATTAATTCCCATTCTAGCTAAGCTAGCTGATGTTGGGTCTTTGTCATTGCAATAGAAAGAAGCTGATAAAACTCTGGTGAGGCTGTAATTTCTCTTTAGCTTTCATTTGCGGTTTAAAAGAATACTTCCAAGCTGGGTGTGGTGGCTCACACCTATAATTCCAGCACTTTGGTGGGCAGATCACTTGAGGTCAGGAGTTCAAGACCAGCCTGGCCAACATGGTGAAACCCTGTCTCTACTAAAAATACAAAAATTAGCCAAGTGTGGTGGTGCGCACCTGTAATCTCAGCTACCCAGGAGGCTAAGGCAGGAGAATCGCTTGAACCCGGGAGATGGAAGTTGCAGTGAGCTGAGATGCGCCACTGCACTCCAGCCTAGGCAACAGAGTGAGACTCTGTCTCAAAATAAACAAATTAAATTAAATAAATAAAAATAAAAATATTTACAGATGTGCTTTAGGGAGAGCCTTAAGAAAATAACTGAAATGCAAGAGAGAAAGTTGTGAAGGTTTCGCGCCATTATTCACATGCTCATATTCGACAATGTGTCTGAATTTGTTGCTTTCACATGTTTGTTATTGACCACAGAGCAATCCTTAACACCCAAGATGCCAGATGAAATCTACTTCCCACTTTGCTGACACTGACAATTGGGACCTAATGAACAAAGAAACTTCCCTAATGACTTTTTTGGGGTAAGTTTGGTCAAAGTATAATATAGAAAAGTGGACAGGCACGATGGCTCATTGCCTGTAATCCCCACACTTTGGGAGACTGAGGTGGGAGGACCAAAACCCAGGAGTTTGAGACCAGCATAAGAAATATAGGGAGATACCATCAAATAATAAAAAAAATTAGGTAGGCATGTTGGCATGTGCCTGTAGTCTGAGGCTGCAGTGAACCATGATCGCGCCACTACACTGCAGCCTGGGTGACAGAGCGAGACCCTGTCTCAAAAAAAGAAAAGTATACAAAGTGCTATGAACATTCATGTACATTGCTTTTGGTGAACACAGCAGACATTTTTGTTAGATATATGTGTGTGAGTGTATTTATGTATACATGGATATATACACACAATGTACCCATGGATATATATACACATGTGTGTGTTTGTGTTTGTGTGTGTGTGTGTGTGTGTGTGTGTGTGTGTGTATAGGAGTCGAGTGGCTGGGTTGTCAGATGTGTTTGTTTGGCTTTAGTTGATATTGTTAGTTTTCTAAATTGGTTGTGCCAATCCTAATGACATTTTTATGATTTAGAAAACTTAGAGATGTGGTTTCTGCAGGAAAGCTGATGCTGTGGCTCCCCATACTTACTCCCTATTTTTACTCACATAATTAATTTTTATACCAATGCTATTATTAAAGTATATTACAAAAGGAGTGGGAGAACAGCATTCAAACTTGGAGTGGATTTTTGTACTGATAAGTATTCATTCCTTCTCAGAAACTAGCAATAAGTATTTAAGTCATCTTATATTCACTTCCACAGTAACTAGGTTTCATTAAATTCCCCTTTTTTCAAATATTCTTATCAAAGTGTCAGAACTCAATAAGTTTCTATGGTGACTATTCTCACTAAAAGAACTTAAGAAGTTTAAAAATACTGTGTTTCCTCTGCAATATTGTGCAGGGAAGAAAAAGTACTCAAGGGAAAAAAATGTAACCAGGGATTTCTATTTTATTTCACATTGGATTTATTTTGTTTATTTTGGAACTCAGATACCAAGAGCAGATTTAATTATACTCTTCAGTTCATGGCAAGCTTCTGTAATCAGTCTGTATAAGACCCCTCTCTTGTTTAATTTTATTTCCTTTTATTCGTATTTCTTATTTCTATTCCCCTCCCCCCACACAAGCAACCCCTCTAATTTGTTTTACATGTTTCCTTAAGTTTCTATATATTCTTGTGTTCTTATAAATTATATTGTGCTATAGATCTTTCTCTTTTCCTACTTTTAATAGTATTTCTAAAAGTGCCTCTTTAAGTTACTTCCTCATTTCTCAATCCCTTAAGCATAGAGGGCCCCAGGGTTCAGTCCTTAATCTATTTCCCTTCTCAGGCTACACCAGCTCCCTTGATGATCTCATCTTGTCTCATGGCTTTATATCACCTATAATAGCACTCATACATGTATATAATCACGTGTACACACACATATACTATATATGCTCATATAGATACACATACATATATGTAATATATATATTTTTATATATATCACATATATATGATTTATGTATCTCCAAGCCAGAGTTTTCTCAAAATTTAGACCCTTGTATCTTAAAAAAAAAAAAATTCTGCTCCTTGCTCCGCCTACAGCCCTCCCCATCTCAGTTAATGGCACCTCCATCTTTATAGTTGCTTAGGCCAAAAATCTTGGCACTATCTATCATGGATTGATGGAATCCATTTCAACATTTATATATTAAAATCCTAACACCCAATAGTACGTCAGAACATGACCATATTTGGAAATAGGGTCATTGCAGGTGTAATTAGTTAAGATGAGGCCATTAAGGGTGGGCCCTAATCCAGTATGATGGCTGTCGTTATGAAAGAGGATATTTGGACACAGACACAAGTGTACAGGGAGCTATGTGAACCTGAAATGGCCATCTGCAAGCCAAGGAGAGAGGCCTGGAACAGAGCCTTCTTACAGCCCCCAGAGGAACCAACTCTGCCAACACCTTGATCTCAGACTTCATGCCTCCAGAACCAGAGAATACATTTCTGTTGTTGAAGCCATCCAGTTTGTGGTACTTTATTACAGCGAATCTAGCAAACTAAGACATTACCCTTGACTCTTTTCTCTTACTCCATACCCACTCGGTGAGGAAGTGCAGTTGACTATTCCTGCAGAATCTAATCAGAATCCAACCACCCTCTCCACAGCCACCACCCAGTCCACGTTATCAAGCTCTCTCACCTAGTTGTTGCAGTAGCCTCCTAATTGGCCTTCCTGCTTTTGCCCCTGCCTCCTACAAGTCTACTTTCAACACAGGATCTAGAGGCATCCTTTAAAAACCCAAGTCAACATCCTTCCTGTGCTTAAATACCTGGCAAGCCTTCCTGTTCATTTAATAAAAGAAAAGCCTTAGAAGGACCTACAAAGCCCTGAGAAATCTGCCTCATCCTCCGATTGCCCATTTGACAGCATTTCCTGTTCTTGCTAACTCTGTTCCAGCCACACTGGCTTATTTGCTATTCTTCAAAAACATGAGCAGGCTCTCGCTGCAGGGTTTCACACTGGCTGTTCCACCTGTCTAGAATCTTCTTTCTGCAGATATCTGTATGGTAAATTTCCTCTAAGTCTTTCCTTAAATATTCCCATGAATGAATGGATAAAATGTACCAGCTAAAATGCTCCAAGGAGATACACGTTAGTTCCCAGTTCGTTTCAGACCTGTTTAAAATATGTTCATGTTTCTCTCAGAGTCTCAAAATGGAAAATATGAGTAGGACTAAGAGTTTTAATGTGGAGGTTAAAGCTCTCTTACTTGTACATGAGAAAGTGCAAATTGAGAGGGTTATGATTCCTGGTTTTCGTTTCCCTTTATCCTCTGCTCTGTTTACGTGTAACTCCAGAGATTCTCCCACTGACATTATCATGGGGTAGCCACTTTCCCTACAGATTCATGATTCATGTATCTTCAGCTGTGTGCAGCAGTGGGTTATGGCCCTGTGCAGGAAGCCAGTCATGGAACAACCACAGACATGCTGGGAAACAAGGCTGGTCTCATACTCCTAGCTTGAAGCGATCCTTTCACCTCAGCCTCCCAAAGTGCTGGGATTACAGGCATGAGTCACCATGTGCACTCTCTTTTTTGACTAATTAAATTTTAATTGTTATACACAAATTAACAAAAAATGAATAGGGACACTATTCTAGGAATGTTTGAATGATTATAATACTTAATGCAATAATAACGGCTTATCAGTTCTTGTATCATTAAATCTCCCTAGAGCCCACAAAACTTAAAGGTAGGCTGTACAAAGTGCAAACTGGAAGATTCCAAGGTCATTTCAGTTCTCTCTAGGTTACATAAATTCCAACCTTCCCCTTTCAGAGAAGCAGAGATCATGGAAGGTCTTACTTGTTCACCCCTGGGGTTTGTGTTGGAGGTTGGAGAAAGCCACACAGGCATGTCCAGGGATGAATGTACTAGCCAAATTGAATGGAGATTGCATAAGCAAAGCAAGAATGGGAGGAATTTCTTTGTCTCTTTCTTTCCTTTTTCTTTCTTTCTTTCCTTCTTTTTTCTCTTTCTTTTTCTTTCTTCTCTGCCTCTCTTCTCTCCTCTCCCCCTTTTCTCTCCCCCTCCCCCATTTCCTCCCCTCATCTCCTTTTCCTTCTCTTTCTTTCCCGAAGTTAGGTGACCTGGGATATATTTCTTGTTATGCCACTAACCAGTTATGCAACCTTGGAGTTACTTGGTTTTTCTGCCTCAGTTCCTTCACCTGTAGAATGGCTAGGCTGAGCTAAATAATCTCTGAGGATTTTTTTTCAGCTTTAGAATTTTGTGTTTCTATATGGTAACCAAACAAGGTAACCAAAAAAAGAGCAAGATTGGGGAAAAAAGAATAATGAATCTTATTTTAGAAAGGCCAAATTTGAGCTTCCTGTGATACGTCTGGGTATAAATGACAAGAACAACTTGGAAGTAGAAGTTTGGTCCTTTGAAGAGAGCTGTGAGTGAAGGTATAGATTTGGGAGTATACCAATAAGCGTTAATTGAAACAGTGAGAGTTTTGTTACCAGCTAAAGCAGTTGTGAATGAACAGATTATGTATCAAAATGAATTGGAAACAGTTAAATTCAAAATCATAATGCACTTATATTTGGTTGATTCCATTTTCCTTTATTCTATGGAATGATAAAGGGCAGGAAAAGCCTGACTTTTTAGTGTTGGCTGAATTCCATGGTATAAATACTCTCACCATGCATGGCCTATTTTAAGCTACCAACAGGAGGTCACTGAAAAGGAAGTTGGGAAGAGCTATGTAGTAGCACATTATTATGTAATATTCTAGAGAAACGATAGACATAAATATCCTTAAGAACATAAATAATGATAATATGATAAAATAATGAGGAACTGATACATTTTGAGTATGTACTATCTTGATTTTTAATATAAGAATATCATTTGTGAAACTATAAAGTGATATACTGCATATGGTTAAAAAATTATTGCATTTTGTATTGAAAAATGTTATGTGGTCTTAAGTATCATTTAATGAGGCATAGTTCTAGTGGAAAAACAGTCATGAGTCAAAAAAAACCAGTGAAATTCCTGCTTTTCTGGGTCAGTTATTGTGCCTCAGTTTCCCTGTTAGAGGAATGCTTTGTGTTCTTTCTGAACCACATTTCAACCTGCATTGAAAAAAAATCGTAGAATTTATGAAAACATTTTTATATATCTTGTAAATAGGACATATAAATTTAAATGGTTTTTAAAATTATTCATTGGAACATAACTCTGTTATGTTCATAGTGAAAATTAAAAATTAAATAAAAGTAACAGACACCTATTGTTCAATATCCACAGCTTAATATAATCTCTTTGTAGGCAAAATGTATAGGATGTTTATTATATTAAGTGGTAAAAATGAAACATCTGGCAACAATTTTTAGATCTTGAAGAATCAGATGACAAAATGATGAGTCTCAGGGGACTAAGATCATATTTCCTATTCCTGAAAAAAGGGTTTGAAAAATTTTTATTCTTTCTGAGAAACATACTTATTTTGGTTTCTTCTTCTCTACTCCCTATCTTGTGAAGTGACACAGAATTTCATGAACTGTTAACAAAACTCTAGTTTGGTCTTGGACCTGGGTGAAGCATGTGGTTAGAACTGTAGCTATAAAGCCACCAACTAGTTCAATAAATCTAGACAAATCAAGTAGCCCTGTGAATCACAGTGTTGTAAGAAGAAAGTATTATGGTTGTGATTCTCTCAGTAATTAAGGAGATAAAGCTCCATTATAATACAAGGGAAACTATGAGCAATTTGGCCACTGGTTGAGGAAAAGAACCAGTTAGTGTATTCTAGACAAGAATGGTGAAGTTTAGGATGGATCAGTCTGCTTCTGACAGATCCCAACTCTGAGTCATTGTGCAGTAAATGCACACAGAGTTGGCAAGCATGCAAGCCTTCCTGGCATCTGTAGGCTTCACTCAGCTTGTGTCCTACTTCCTCACTCACACTGGAAAATTAAACTTTTTTTTTTATGTTTGATTCTCTAGTGTTTTTTTACAAATTTGGCAATCTTTAACAACTGACCATATTAACTGCCATCCCTTTGAGATTACTAATTCTAATTTATATTCTACAAACAATTCATCAACAGCTACTTGGTCTATTAACAAACACTCTGCACCAGGCACTGCGCTGTACTGTAAAGGATACAGTGATGGCTAAGATACTGTCCACGCTCCTTGGCAGGGATACTAGATGTATGTGGAGGAAACTATCATGTAAGGCAGAGGTTATAAAATGCAGAGAGGGCCGGGCGCGGTGGCTCACACCTGTAATCCCAGCACTTTGGGAGGTCGAGGCGGGTGGATCACGAGGTCAAGAGATCGATACCATCCTGGTCAACATGGTGAAACCCCGTCTCTGCTAAAAATACAAAAAATTAGCTGGGCATGGTGGCGCGCGCCTGTAATCCCAGCTACTCAGGAGGCTGAGGCAGGAGAATTGCCCGAACCCAGGAGGCGGAGGTTGCGGTGAGCCGAGATCGCGCCATTGCACTCCAGACTGGGTAACAAGAGCGAAACTCCGTCTCAAAAAAAAAATGCAGAGAGAGTGTAGACCACAGGCTTTGGTGCTTAGACTAAGAATTAGAAGCACGTCTACCTCGGGTGTTCAGGGAGGGTAACCAGGAAGAAGTGCATAGTGAATGGATAGGATTTTAGACGGCAGAGATGGGTATGGGTATGAACAATACATAGACCTGGACAACATAGGATCATCCAAAGAGAGGTTAGCAGGACCTCAAGAAAAAAATTACCAGGCCTCTCTTCCTGTCCCCACAGAGGACATGATATTTGGGAGGCTGTCAAATCCTCGTAGCACAGTCCCTGGGAAGTGTTGCTATTAAAGTTGCTTGTGGTGCATTTGAATGCAATAAAACAATGTTCCATAATGGTTTTGAGGAAAGCTTTGTTTTTCTCTCTGACAGTTCACTCTTCTTGCTAAGTCAGCCTCCTTTGAGGTCACTAAGAGGACATGAAGAATATATGAATATGACTAAAGTCATCACACTACCTATTAGTCATTGGAAACAGTGCTGTGAGAATGTGAGAAACAGCTGGAGGTGGTACAGGAACACAGCATGGGCCATGTCTATCTCAGATGGATATTTCAGGCTGCCTTAGAGGGTCTGGTTCTGCATATATGTCTTTTCTGTGTTGCTGAGCTAGCTGATTCACAGGCACTGTTGTAAAGGAGACGTGGGTAGTGGAAGCTTGGTACAATGTTATCATCCCTGTTGCTAAGCCTCTTCCTTCTTTTTACTATCTTAGAGCAGCAAAGAGGGATCTGAGCTAGTCCTTTGTGCTTTACACTTTGGTCTTTAGTGAGTGTGTGGCTCTCTGACAACTCATTTCCTTCACAGACAGGTTTGTCTTCTCATGATGATAGGTTGAGGCCTACCCAGAGGCAGCTGGTGAGAATTTTTCTGTGATCACCAAAGCTCCTCTGCCCCCATCAGCAGCTGTCTGCTGGAACTTGAGATTGGAACACCACTGGTGAGGCCAAGTTCCCTAACTTCCCAACCAGTGGGGACTTAACCAGCAAGGTGCAGGGCTCCAGTTGGTGTCAAACCGGAAGCCAAAATCACTTTACAACCAAACAGGAATAGGATCTCAGGTATTGTAAAAATCCTATACAGAAAATGCACAGATATCAGCTGTGATGAGACCTGGAATTTTAACTTGATAAAATATTTTGCTTTTTCCTTTAGAGAGGAATTTTTAATTTCAGGCTTATATCTCCATCATTTCAGTGAAGAGAAAGGACAACTAATAGTTGCTTGGCCTAAAAGATTCTGGCAGGAATATTTGAGTCATAAAATATTAGCCAAACATCTTTTTGGATATTCTAATGTAAACTGTGTGGGAAACTAAGTACTTCATGCCAGGACAAAGCTAAAGAGCCCTTCTCAGAGCCCTACCCCACATCCCCACTTTCTGGATACTAATCTTATTGGTTTATAGCACCAAGTTTTGAGCTGCGTTGTAAGGAATCACCCAGCTATGGCTGCTTTTTGCTATCATTTTCCCCTTTGTTCAGGAAATATTGTCATGAACATGTTATAAAGACAGCAAGAGAGAAAAGGTTGTTTGTTTTATGGAAACTATTATTAGAGATACTTGTGTTAGGGTTATGAACTAAGGTCTGGGATAAAGGGGAAATTTAGAATTGACGTCAAAAACAACAGTTCTCAAATCTGGGGTTGTGTGTCATAATGGGAAGAGATGGGCTCTAGCCCTGGCTCTGCCACAGCTATGTGACTCATGATAATCCATTCATTCATTCATTCATTCAACATTTTTGGAGTACCCACTCTGTGTGAGACACTGTGTTCAGCACTGGGGCCACGTTGTGAGGAATAGATAAAGAACCTGTTCTCCAATCACACGACTTCTCTGAATCCTATTTCTTTATGTTTGCAGTATGAGGGCTGCACTACAATGAGCTCTCAATGACCCCTACCCCTGCTTCTTGATTCTTTTCTGTGGAAGCAAAATGTGCCTGGAAGAACAGTAACAGGAAAAGTGGTACCAATATTACATGCCAGACATTATGCTAACTAATCACTTTTATATGCATTGCCTCATTTTGTTTTCTCAAGAATTTCCTAAAGTAGGCTCATTTTCCAGATGAGGAAACTAAGAGTCAAGAGGTTGAGCTGCGTTTTGTTATAAGCAAGAAAGAGGCAGAGTCAGACTCAAACCCAGCTCAGCTGACTCCAAACCCAGCATTCTTCTCTCCTCTGCTGTTGACGTTTTAGAAAGCTCATTCATCTCCCCTGGACTTTTCTCTGGGAGTACTTATAAAAATTTCACTCAAGAATCTTATTCATCCCAAGAGTGATCCTGCCACTTCAGCCAAGACCAGCACTCCCACTGCTTTGCCTCCATTTGTGCTTACCTTCCACCTGGAATCCTTTTCTATATTGTCTGTTGCCAAACTCTGCACCCTTTCCCAGACTTTATCTTACTCCTAAATTTAATTCATTCATCCCCTCATAGTTGTCCAACACCATAGGAAATTCAAAAAAGAGTCCCTGAGCATATCTTTGAAGGACAATAAGACATACATGGATTGCAGGAAGAGTTATAACCTGAAATAAAGAGTTATGGACTATTTATTAGTTAGTATTTCCCTGCAAGGAGAGGTCTGTGGTAGGAGATGATTCAAAAACTGTCCAAGGGCTTCCTTATGCTACCTTTTCCCCAAAGATGCCTTTTTCTGTTTCTCTCTCTCTTTTTTTTTTTCTAATTATACACTGTCACTGTAGAAAATCTGAAAACTGTCTACTCTTCAGAGATAATCACTATTAGCATTTGGTGTATTTCCTTCTGTGATGGTTAATTTTATATCACCTTGGCTAGGCTATAGTGCCCAGTTGTTTGGTCAAACACCAGTCTAAATGTTGTTGCAAAGCTTTGTTGTATTTTTATTTTTAAGATGTGATAAACATTTAAATCAGTAGTCTTTTGGTAAAGTGGACTACCCTCTGTAACGTGTATGAACTTCAGTAAGTTGAAGATCTTAAGAACAAAGACTGAGGTCTCCTGAAGAGGAGGCATTCTGCCGCAAGACTTGCAATGTAGAAATTTTGAGTTTCTAGCCTACCAGCCTGCTATACCAATTTCAGATTTGCCAGCCTGACAATCACATGGGCAATTCCTTAAAATACATCTTTCTCTCTGTCTCTTTCTCTCTCCATATTTTTATATATATATATATATTTGCGTGTGCGTGTGTGTGTATATGCATATACACTTGAATGTAAGTATATCCTATTGGTTCTGTTTCTCTGGAGAACCCTGACTGATATACTTTCTTTTTACTCATTTCCTCTCGATTAGCACTTTTCAAACTGTCATGTCTGTGTGTGAATCATCTGTGTGTGAACAACTTGTCTTATTCAAGTGCAGCCTCTAAGTCAGTGGTGGTGGGCTAAGATTCTGTATTTTGAACAAGCTCCCATGTAATACCTATGCTGCTGGTCTATGGACCACATTTTGTGTAGCAAAGCCTTATATGATCAACTTTTTCTTTTAAATTATATCATGAGCTCAGTTATTCTCTTGAAACATTAACTTGTAACTGTATTGCACTCCATCATATGAATTGCCATAAATTAGATACTACATTCAGGCTTTAGAAACATATTTCCCAAAGGCTATTTATAAAAATTGTCCAAGTATAATCTCACCCAAAGGCCTGGCCTCTGTAGCACAATAGAAAAATAGTAGAAATGTAGAAAAATTGTCAAAATGTAATCTTACCCAAAGACCTGGTTTCTGTAGCAAATCAGGCCTGCATGCTCAGTCCCTGGTTTCAAGGGCTTCCCTTAGCTTTTTTTTCTTTACTCTTTATTTCAATAGCTACAAAAATTCCCTTGGCTTTTGTCTGGGTGCTCATATTATTAGTCTCTGCTGGGAAGGGGAACCTACTGAATAGACATGGTTCTCAGAAGTCATTCATACATTCTTCCATTTATTCATGTAATAATATTACTCAATTATCTCATCAGTTGATGTTATAGGCACCATGCTGGGAATTGTATACAGGGGATTCATTTAATAACTAATCAATTATAAAATGAATATAATTGTAGTTATGATAATTACATGGTGATGTAAGTATATAACAAGAAACTGGTCTAATCTAAGGGTCAAGGACACTTCCTATGGAAGTGACATTTCAGTTGAGCTCTGGTTGTCTGGGGATATGCCACTCAGTTCCCTAACTTTTGGTTAGTCCTTTTTGAATAGGTGGAGGCTCTGATGACAGAATCTTGGAAGTCACCTTTAGTGAGAGGTGGCACACATGAAGTCTCCAAAGATCTCCCTAGAGGTCCATTGTAGCTGCTGCTCCTCATTCTCCCTGTCATGCTCTTATGTAGATGACCCTCCAAAGGAGTTCCCCTTCTGTCTGCTCTTGGGTAGCATCTCAGTTTCCCTCTACTGAGTCTGAACATAATCTGATTTCCCATCCATGTCTGTTTGTTACAGGAAATGCAGCCTAAATAACAAGTTATCGTAAGGTAATTCATCATGGGCAAATATTTTGATCTTTGAATCAGTCATTATTTTGACCACTCTCTGCCACTGCTCTTTCCATTAACATGGATAATGATAGTTGAAAAGAAATTGGTACTACAAAGCTACAGTAATTGAAACAATATGGCACTGGCAGAAGGATAGACATATAGAACAATGGAATAGAATTGAGAGTTGAGAAATAAATCTATACATTTATGGCCAATTGATTTTTGAAAAGGGTGCGGAGACCATTCAGTGAGGAAAAGAATACTCTCTTCAACAATTGGTGCTGGGCCAACTGTATATCTACATAAAAAAGGTGAAGTTGGGCCCCTACCTCATACTATATATAAAAATTAACACAAATGGCCAATAACCTAAATATAAAAGCCAAAATAATTAAACTCTTTTGAAGAAAAAATAGGGGTTGAATCTTCATGACCTTGGATTTGGCAATACATTCTTAAATATGACACCAAAAGCATGAACGACAAGCAAAAATAGATAAACTGAACTTCATCAAACTTAAAAGTGTTTATGTATCAAAGCACATTATTTTAAAAATGAGAAGACAACCTACAGAATGGAAGATAATTTCAAATCATACATCTAATAAGGACTTGGTATCCAGAATATATGAAGAATTCTTACAATTCAACAACAAAAAGACAAACAACACAACTAAAAAAAAACAGGCAAATAACTTCAATAGACACTTCCCCAAAGAATATATACAAATGGCTAGCAAGTACATGAAAAGATACTCATATCATTATTCATTAAGGGGATGCAAATGAGGTACCACTTCAAGCCCACAGGGAAATTTGTTACAATGGGAAAGAAGTGTTGGTGATGTGGAGAAATTGGAACCCTTATAGATTGCTGGTGGGTATGTAAAATAGTGCAGCCACTGTAGAAAACATTTTGGTGGTTCCTTAAAAAGTTAAGCATAGAATCACCATATGACCCAGCAATTCTACCCCTAAATAGCCAAAAGAATTGAAACCTGATATTCAAACAAATAGATATACATAATCAAAATATCTAAAAGATGGAAACAATCCAAATATTCATTAACAGATTAACTGATTTTCAAAATGTGGTTTTTCCACTGAGTAGGATATTATTCATAAAAAGGATTGAGGTGTTCATACATGGTACAATGTGGAGGAACCTCAAAAACATTACACTAAGTGAAAGAAGCCAGGAACAAAAGGCCACATATTATATAATTCCATTTATATCAAATATTCAGAATAGGTAAATTTAGAGAGACAAAACACAGATTAATGATGTCAGGGGCCAGGAGGAAAGGAGTATAGGCAGCAATTGCTTCATGGATACAGGGTTTCCTTTTGGGTGATGAAAATGTTTTGGAACTACATATAGGTAAGTGCTGGTTACACAACATTATGAATAATTAAATAACTTATATAAGTGGTTGTTTTTTTAAATTAAAAGTTTTTTTTTAAAGAAACAGGGTCTTGCTGTGTTGCCCAGGCTGGCCTTGAACTCCTGGCTGAGGCGATCCTGTTGTCTCAGCATCCCAAGTTGCTGAGACTACAGGCATACACCACTGTGCCTGGGTTAAGTGACTTATTTTTTGTTATATAAATTTTACCTCGATAAAATATTAAAAAATAAAGTAATCAAGACTAGATTCTTTCCCTCTTGCGTCTGCCATATTTCATGGTTAATTTTAAAATTTTAAAACACAGTTATATATTTATGACATATCTTTGGTTATTACTGCCTTGGGTTTTTATCATGCTAATGTATTATCTCATTATTTTCTACTCTGTGCAATTCAGATTTCAGTCCAAGGCTTCAGGTACATTGCAAACAGCTGCACTGGAATTCTTCATCTTACCATTAATGACATGCCAACTCTGACGGACAACTATGTAAAAGTAGGTAGTTGGAAAGTACATTTTCTTTTCTGTCCTATAAGATGGATATATGTTCTAATGGCTTGAATTACTGAAAAATATGAATGGACTTTTCATTTTAGTTATTTTTTTAATGGTAATACAATCATTTAAAAGTTTTCACACACCCACATACTCTTGAAAACATTTTAATCCTTAAATATCCTAAGGCACCTTATTTCACAGTTAGGATTATTTTAGTGATGTTATAGCCTAAGCACAAACTTTGAGTTTAGTTCTTCATGTTAAGCTGCCAAATGTAGTAATTTTTTTCAGTAGTCAATTTCTCATGTTTTCCCATACTCTTAATACATGATTTAATTCTGATTTCTCCACATTATTCAAATGTAAGTGTATTAACATTAGGAAAATTAATAGTTAACATGTCTGTTTCTAATATATTGAAGGAAAAAATGACTTTATTACCTTGCTAAACTTGTTCTGAACACTTGATTAATTTAATCATTTTTTCTTCTGAAGGCTTTAGTTGAAAAGTGCTCTCATATTACATCGATGGTTTTCATTGGTGCACCACATATCTCTGATTGTACTTTCAAAGCTCTGTCTACTTGTAAACTCAGAAAGATCCAATTTGAAGGTCTGTATCATTTATACAGCAAAATACATTTGACCATCAGGTAATTCAGATATAAGAATTGTCAGACATAGAATGTTAAGTAACCATGTATGAAATGTTTGAAGAAATAAAAAATGGAATCAGAAATATGAGCAGACAACCAAACATGATAAAACAATTAGATTTATCTGGGGAAAAAAACCTAACTTTTAGAAGCAAATGATGTAATATAGTTATTCAAATAAACAATGGATTGCTGATCAGCAGTTTAGAACTCAGGGAATTATAGAGCTGGAAGATCATTTTGAAGAAATGACAACAGAGGGAAGATGAAAAAGTATAACATAGGGTAAAAAGATAAAGCTTAGTATCAGAGTTTTAAGATTTTAAAATGTATATGTAAGAGTCAGACCTAAAATGGTAAGTTGGAGCATTAAAGAATATACACTTTTCTCAAACACACATCAATCCTTTAAAAAATCAACCATAGACAAAGTTTAAAAGCAAGTTCCGACAACCTTCAAACTATTTTTATCAACAAATTGTATTCTCTCACTACAAAGCAATTAACTCAAGAATCAGCAACAAAAAGATAAATTAAAAATACGTATTTGAAAGGATTTAAAAGTGAAAATCTTTGGGTATCAGAATCACCTGAGGAGCTGAATAAAACTATAGATGCTTAAGGCCCATACAGAGCTGTTGAGTCTGAATCTTTAGGGATGGAACCCTAGCTTGTGTATTAAAAAAAAAAAACAACATGGACACTTTTGATACACACCCAGGTTTGGCACTTCCTAACTTCATTAACCAATTAATTTGGATCATTATCTCAATAATCTTTTCCATTGACTTTTAATCCTTTTTTGACTATAATATTAATTTCTGTGTGCGCACGCGTGCACGCATACACACCCCGTTAATTGCTTTCCCAGGTGCTGGCACACTCCCCCTCTTATAGGTGGGAGATGGGTTGATGGGCACAGCAGGCATCCACCTACTATGGCTCTTTCAGCTGAAACAGGATATCATCTTTTGCCTTACTGCTCAGTTCTTTGCAAATCTGAACCAATGAAGGGTGTAAAGGATGTCAGCAATCAGCATGTTCTGCTCCCAGTGCTCTTCTCATCTGTTTGTCTACCTGTAGAGCTGTCATGAAAACCGCCTCTTAGAAATGCATTGGTGCAAACTCCTGTCCTGCTTTATTTTCTGAAATGCCTCTTAGAAAGATCTGGTGGTTCTCAAATGGAATTAGAAATGAAGATCCCAACAAAAGACAGGGAACTGATGGCCAAAAGGACATCCAGCCATTTATAAAGCAGGATTGACATGGTAGGGGTATGGCACTGACACACAGAGAAAGTTTCTGATTAGGATAGTGTGAGAAGGCTGAAGTCAAGGTAATCCAGCATCAGGTTTTCTCTGATTCAGAAGGAAAGAAGCCAAAGGCCTCATGTTCAGTTTCCTGTCCAGCAGATTCACCTTGTAGTTAGTGAAAATTCCTCCAAAATTCTGGCAATAGTTTGACTGGTAGTCTTGGTTCTCATTCTCCTAAGTTTTGGTCTTTTTCTTTTGCAGGCAATGGTATCAGGAATTAGTTAACTTGATTACATTTTAACCCAAGAGAAAAAGACCTTGAGGGCCATCTGTCTTATTAAAAATTATGAACAAAGGAACATAAATAACATTTTAATTAATACTTCTCCCATTCCTCTCATTTATACTTTTTTATTACGTTAAAATTTACATAATAAAATTGGGTTTCAAAATGTTGACAAAATACCAGTATATAGATATTACCTTGCTATTTTGGAAATATATTGGGTATGGTAGCTATTACTTTAATATTATTATATATGTTTATATATAGAATCACATGTAAAATTTTTCTCTCTTCCCTACAGAATTGGTGATGTGGGACTAAAGCAATTTCTTGATGGTCCTGCAAGCGTAAGGATAAGAGAACTAAATTTAAGCAACTGTGTGCAGCTAAGTGATGTCTCTGTTATGAAACTATCTGAGCAGTATGATAAAACAGTCTTTTACATTGTATCATTAGTAATTGTATATTTGATAATAGGAGAGATGCGACACCTAAAAGCAGAGATTTCATGATATTTAGGGGAACATCAGAGATGCCCAAAAACTGATTATTCAGTGAAACTATATAAAAGACATCAAAGTCATAGACTGAACCAATTTTTATATTATATTATTATATTTAAATTACATCTGAGATGGAGTCATTCATGAAATAACGACTATCTAGATATGGGTGACTTCTCTGTACTTTTTCAAGATTATCTCTAAGTAAACCTTTACTCTAGCATTTCCCAAGGGGTGTTCTGGCTGGTTAGTTTATTCTTGACTCCCTTCTTGTCAAAGGTCTTGTACAGTTCCTGTAGCAGACTTGTAAGGGATAAGTAGGGAAGTTAACTTGCACTTTTAGTGGTCATTCATTGTGGTACTTACATGATAGTTTTTGATATGTATGTGATATATTTTTTTCCTTGTTAGAAATTGCAATATGAAACTACAGAAAGAGAGTCATATAATAATCTACTGCCTTTTCATCCAACTTCATAATGCCAAATTACTTTCTACTTTGAGTCTTAAAATTTTTGAGTAAAAGAAAATCCTTGCTTCAATACCATTTGTTTTTCCAAGATAGTTTTTATACGAAGAAATTGCTTACTGACAATATGATTGACAGCTAAAATTAATTCATGCTGCTTTCTTTCAGCTGCCCTAATTTAAATTACTTGAGTTTACGAAATTGTGAACATTTGACCGCCCAAGGAATTGCATATATTGTAAACATCTTTTCGTTAGTATCAACAGATCTCTCTGGAACAGATATCTCTAATGAGGTAAAAAAAATTCAAAACAGTACAATGACTTTTACTGTTTCTGTAATACAATTATTGCTATTTTGTAAACAATGGAGAGAACAAAGATATGTTTATTTTTTATTCTATTATAAAAGTTAAATTTAGGGTTATTGTTTCTAGAAGGTGATAGAAAAGTTTCTTTGAATCAGTAGTCATGTTTCTCTGTTTAAAAAATAACAAAATATAGTATTTTGAGGAAAGTCATGACAGATAAGAGTATGTCAGGATAATTTGAAATTTGTTTCATTATAGAAGTTTGGTCAATGTGGAAATAATATGTTAGATGGCTTAACTATATTTTTCTTATGGATTGCACATTTTATAAGACTACCTGAATGCCTTGAGATCTAAGTCTTTGATTCAAGACTGAAGTCTAGAAATGCCCTCAACAAATCTACAAAAGGATATATTTTAAAGAACTCATTTCCTTAAATGAGTTCCTTAAACAAGGAAGGAACAAGGAAGAGACATAAAGGGAGCTGCTGATTCTATTCATCAGGGTTGAAATTCAGGCCACATCTATCTTACCCCTCTGGGACTGCCCCATTTACTAATCAAAAGGAGGATAACTGAGAGAATTGCCATGCTTCTGAAAGAATTAAATGGGCAATAGTTATATAAAGAATATATGGACTTCTCTTGAAAATCATGCATTGGGAGGAATCTAGGAAGACCATATGGGAAGTAAGGATCCCTCCTCCATCTTCTTGCTAAATCCCTATTCATCCCTGAAGACTCAGATGAAATATCACCTGTCTGTGAGGGCCTTCTCTGAGAGGCCCTACCTTGCAGGCAAGCACTGGAATTTCTCTATGTGCATCTCCAGCCCCAGTGTGTCCTTTAACATGAACTGTTTCTCTTCATTTCTCACTGCATTGCAGATATCTGTGTTATGTGTTCATCCTTCTCAACATTCAGTGGGCTCTTTTAAATGAAGGACTAGATCTGTTCATTGTTCTAGGTTCTTTCCTTTATTTATGAATGAACTTAGTTTCAGCCTCCATTCTGCTAAATGATCTCCTCTTCCCTTCCATATCACTCACGTGTGATATGAGAGTGTGAGTAGGGAGCAGTAACATGGAGTCATCTCATTATGGTGGGGTCAGTGTCTGGTCTTCTCAATGCTATCTTCTGTCCACCTGGAATTCACTGAGATGTGTGAGGGCCCATTTGGTATTTAGTTTCCTGTCCAGGTGGATCCTTCATGTCTCTTTCTTGTTCAGACTCCAAGGCCCCTTCAAGTCTTCAGGCTTCCCTGTCATGTCTGCTTTGCTCTGGGTTCCTCTGGGTCTTTCTGGGTCATGGAGATCCTGTGAGGCTGTCTTAGGTCCACAGTCCTAGTCACCTGCTGCAGACATTTTCTTGCTCCCGCATCACTGATGTGTTTGCCCCCAAACCCATGACTCACCCTCCCCTTGCTCTGCTAGAGGGTGACTCACACCAGTCAGCTAGATTCCAGGTTAGGGTTGGTGCTTGTGAGACATTTGTGAATGATTAAAGGGCCCGTAGAAAGGACAGTCCAGTGTTTTCCTCTACCTTTCTTTGCATCATCATCATCAGCTGCATTTCCTTAGTGGTCTACTCCCCTGTGAACCACAGGCCTGCTGTGATTCCAGCTTCCCTGAATGACCTTGGTCACTGGGCTTCAATAACATCATATCTTCCCATTGTCCTTCCAGCATAGGGACAGTAGTGGCTTCCTACTGCTGCTAGTCTCTAGATTTTGTCACTGTCCCATTTGGCTTCTCAGTTTCTCTACCACCCATGTAACCACTCCCCCATTAAAATTAAATCTCCTCAGTTTTGAATGCTCAGGGTTGTTTCTGCTTTTCCCATTGACTCTTAACTGATACAATGACGGACACAGGAACACTCCATCTTATTGCTTTTATAAACCCTATTGGGAAAGGTGGAATGGGTTCCCATCTACTTAGGTCCCTAAGCCTACCTGTGGGTTCCAACTTTCTCTCTAGCTGGATAGAGACTGAGAAGGTCTATAACAGACCCCCATATGGTAAATTTCTCACGATTTGCTTCCCTCTGGCTCTCCCCTCCCCTCCCTTCCTCTTTTCCCCTGCTCTCTCCTTTCCTCCTTTCCCTTCTCTTCTTCTTCCCCTCCACCTCATCTCTCCCCTCTTCTCATATTTGCTCCTCTCCTTTTGACATAGATTCTTTTCCTAATCTGGGGGTGGAAAAAATGTTCCAACTGATTTTATGGTTTTGAAAAACGTTATCCCCCAAGTCTTTCAGGGCTTGGGCTTTTGAAATTTAAAGGCCCAGGATTTTCCTCCTGTGTTCTTTTGTAAGAACCTGTTCCTGACACATAGGAAGAGAATGGCCAGCTGTTGTTTGAAGGGTCACAGAGTGACAAGAACTAGAGAATCATAGCACATTATAAAACACATCAAAATATAATTCCCCCACAGCACTTACCACAAGCCTGAAGTGCCTGGGGAATATTTGCTGACTGAATGGAGTAAAGGTTAAAATGGTTTATTTAGTTTTTAGCATTTGGGGAAAGCTCAGGTTTTATTTTTAAAGACTGTATGTTAAAATTTTATCCATAGAGGACAAGTTAAAAACTTAGGAATATAGGCCAGGCATGATGGCTCACGCCTGTAATCCCAGTACTTTGGGAGGCTGAGTCAGACAGGTCACTTGAACCCAAGAATTTGAGACCAGCCTGGGTAACATCATGAAACCCCATTCTCTACAAAACATACAAAAATTAGCTGGGTGTGGTGATGTGCACCTATAGTCCCAGCTACTCAGGAGGCTGAGAGGTGGGAGTATAGCTTGAGCCTGGGAGGTCAAGGCTGCAGTGAGCCATGATTTTACTCCTGCACTCTGGCCTGGGAAACCTGGGCAACACAGCAAGATCCTGTCTCAAGAAAATAAAAAACAACTTAGGAGTATAGCCTCAAGTTCTAGTCTCCATTTTTATTTTCTTCTGAGGCAGATATGTAATTTAAGAGAATTATAAATGGACACATATTGGAAAGTATACTAATTGTTTTCTGCTAAAAGATTGAAAAGTAAGTCTTCTGTTGTTTTCTTCCTCCATGTCAGTTAAACTCTGATCTAAAAGGCAAATGATTGACAATTACAGTGCTACAACAGCTGTGGAAGCTAACCTCAAACAGTCATATTTTAATATGAGTCAGCCCGGATGTCAGCTTGGGCAGCTAAACACCAGCCTGGATTATAGGTCTGAAGAAGTGCAAATTTGACTACAGACGTAACATTCAGGATTTAAACTCTGGGATGTTACAGATACCCACCAAAGATCAGTTGTGACCAGTTATGCCATTTTGGGGGAAATTTCTCATGTTTTCTAATAATTAATGTTCATTCTAAATTCTTAATGGGGAATTTTCAGTTAGAATCACACTACTCATTTAGTTAACAAGTATTTATTCTGACTACATTGTGCTCAGCACTGGGAATACTGGAATGAACAAAACAGACATGATTCCTCCTCCTAGTACTTACGTTCTAGTGGGAAGACAGGAATGAGGCAAGTGGTTATAAAGTATGATGAGTGTGGGAAACAGAGAAGGGAAACCTAACCTGGCTCAAAGATTCTTTTCCTAGAGAAGAAAGGGTGTTCTGTGAGCCAAAGAAACAGCCTGCACAAAGGCAAAATGTGTGATATCAAGAAACCAACACATTTGGGTATGGCTTGTTGGCAAGAGTATGGTGAGATGATGTTTTAGAGATAGGCAGGGGTCAGGTCATTGAGGGTCCAGGGCCACATTAAGGAATTTGATCTCTGCTCTTCGGGCAATGGAAGGACATTCAGTGTTGTCAGAACAGTAACATGGTCAGATTTATATTCTGAAAAGGTCACTCTGTCTGCTAGACAGACATGGGAATCATAGATGCATAGTGACTAATGATAAAGCAGTCATCCAGGTGAAAAGTCTATATTAGGGAGATGGCAGTAAGCATGTAGCAAAGTCAGCACATTTGGGAGACACTGAGGAATAAGAAACAGCAGGAGATAGAGTTCGACTGAATGTAGGGTTAAGGAAGAGAGGAATCAAATCAAGGATGGCACCAGATTTCTGGCTTAAGCATCTGGATAAAGGATGGTGTGCCTTCCTAAGCTGTGTCGCTTACACAGCCAGGGAGCAGGTTTGCTGCAGGTTGGGAAAATGAACATGTTTAGTTTGAGTCACCTGCACGACAGCTTTAAAGAGATGTCACTCAGGACACTAATTGAAATTCACACCTCAGAGATGGAAGAGCTCTTTGGGGTTAGAGAGACTAAAGGGACATTGTGTTCTGAAAATCATGAAAACTCGTGAAGAGGTTGATCAGCAAAGGCCAAAATGCAGACATTTAGAAATCCAGAAAGGTGTTTATTGGAGAGAGCTAACTTAAATGGGGGAAGCAAAAAAGAGAACACAGTTATATCAAGATTTGTGTTTCTTACAATAATCTTATTCTCAGTTATTCCTTTTGTGGAAAATAGTGAATAATTTATTGTATCATCCATGAATTAAAGTTGTAGGGAAAGAGGAAAGATGTGAATTTGCCTCTTCTAATATAACAGGATAGGGTTTCTAAGTGAGAGAAATAGCTTAGTAATATGATAATATCTTAAGATATCTTCAGAAATCTTTACTCTCCTACAGCTTTTCAGAATGTTCATTTAAATGGGCCATTATTCATTCCTTTCCTACTTCAGAGAATTATTTGAATATGAGGTTATATCTCCACGTATGGGGGAAAATGTTTCCTGCTTGTTAATCGGATTATCATTTTACTAAAGACCACAGGATCCATGGTGAGGGCAGTTCAGTCTGTTACTTAAGTTGCCTTAGTCACCGCCATATTTGTTGTTTAAAGGAAAAGTGAGTCAGAGCAGTATCCCAGACAGTGTGCTTAGACAGTGGTTTAAGAAGACTCTTTCATTTGCTTGATTTTCAAAATTTTTTACCCTAAGTACAGGATCTCGAGTGCCTGTTATGTAGGCAACCTCCTGGAGTCCTCTCACTAGAATATCAGATCCATGAGGACTGAAACTTTGTTTTGTTCACTGCTGTTTTCCCAGAACTCTGGGAAGTGGTAGGTACTTGATCAATACTCATTGAATGAAGGGAAAAAAATGCTAGGCTCTAGGTTTACCAAATGCGAGTAAGACCTGTTTCCTGCAGCCCAGTTTGGAAGGTTGAGTGTGGGTAATTTAGATGTGTTGGGGCAGGCATAGTGATAGAGGTGAGCAGGGGAAAGGATCCCTTAATTCAGCCTGTTCAACACAGAAGCATGTGAATGTATCCTTGTTCAAGGGACTTGATGTAGCTTATTCCTGCTAGAATATAGGAAGAGATGTCATGGTGGGAATTTCATGCAATGCCAAGGAGATTGGACTTGAACCAGTGGATGATGTGTAGGGAAGTCACAGTCATAGTCAGCCTTCCATTTTAGGTAGATTATATGGGATGTTCTCTGGGTGATAGACTGAAGAGGAGAAGGACTGGGGGCAGGGAGGCAAGTAGGAGATATTTTATAAGTTGAAGAGATGAAGACTTCTTGAGCTAGGTCAGAGGCTAGAACAAGCATGGAAAGGACATACTAAAGAATGTTTAGTAGCTAAAACCGAAAGAACTTGTTGATTGATTATTGTGGAAAATGAGGACCTGGGTGGAGGGATGGGAGGATAAGAATTGACTTAAAAATTCTGGCTTTGGAATAAAAAATTTTAAAATTGGCCAGGCATGGTGGCTTACACCTGTAATCCTAGCATTTTGGTAGGCCGAGGTGGGCAGATCAGTTGAGCTCAGGAGTTCAAGACCAGCTTGGCTAACATGACGAAACCCCATCTCTACAAAAATACAGAAAAAAAAATTAGCCAGATGTGGTGGCATGTGCTTGTAGTCCCAGCTACCTTGGGGGCTGAGGTGGGAGAATCATTCGAGCCCAGATCAAGGCTGCAGTGAGCCGAGATTGTACCACTGTACTCCACCCTGGGTGACAAAGTGAGACCCTGTCTTAAAAAAAAAAAAACTTTAAAAAATTTTTTTTAAAATCTGACTTTGGGCAGATGGAGGCCTTACCTCTAAAAAGATAGGTGATATAAGAGAAGTAACAGGTTTTGAGGGAAAGGTGGTTTTAGTTTTATCAGACTGATTTAGAATCTGTGGGATATTCAGGCCAAAAGATTGGGAGAGAGATGGTTACTGGACCTGCAGATGCGGGAGTCATTCTCATGAAAGTGTAAATGTGGCCAAGATCCTCAGGGAGAGTATAGGGGCATGAGGAGAAATATACTCCCAGGAAGAACCTAGCAGAACACCAGTGTTTAAGAAGTGGAAAGAAGATGAATCCACGTAGGAGACTGAAGAAAAGAAGGTCAAAAAGATTGTAAGAGAACCAGGTGTTGCAGTCAAGTGTGGAGTGTAATGGGAATAATAACAGTGTCTAATAAAACTAAGAAATTAAATAAGGGAAAGATGAAAATTAAAGAAAGAAAAATTTTTTAGACACAGGGCCTCACTCTGTCCCCCAGGCTAGAATGCAGTGGCACCATCAAAGCTTACTGCAGCCTCGAACTCCTGGGCTCAAGTGATACTCCTGCTTCAGCCTTCTGAATAGCCAGGACTTTAGGCAAGTGCCACCACACCTAGCTATGACCAAAATTTGAAAGAACATTTACTATTAATTAAACCCCTGCCTACCACTCTAGGTCTACCTCATGGCCCTGCTCTGCTCATTTTCTTTCCCCCAGCACCACTGCTTTCATTTAGCTCCTCAAACAAGCCAAATAAATCCCTACCTCAGGACCTTTCTATATATTACACCTCCTGCCTGGGTCTGTGACTCCTTCCATTCTTCATATGCCTGGATAGGCAGATGCTGAGCAAGTAATCACTGATGATAATGACAACAAAGCATCTTGACTTAATAGTGCCAGTTTTTATATTTACGACATTATTTTTTCTATTGTAAATATTGGTCATGTTATCCATAATTATCAGAAAATCATACTTCTTAATCTAGATCATTTCAAGGTAGTAGCAATGGGTTGGTATTATGGATTCATTCTTTAAGAAAACATAAATCATATGATGATGATGTTAATGCCTCTAGATTTTAAAATAATAAGTGTCAGCCAGGTGTGGTGGCTCATGCTTATAATCCTAGCATTTTGGGAGGCCGAGGCAGGTGGATCACAAGGTCAGGAGACCAAGACTATCCTGACCGACACAGTGAAACCCCGACTCTACTAAAAATACAAAAATTAGCTGGGTGTGGCAGTGCGCACCTATAGTCCCAACTACTCAGGAGGCTGAGGCAGGAGAATTGCTTGAACCCAGGAGGCAGAGATTGAGCTGAGATTGCACCACTGCACTCCAGCCTGGGTGACAGAGCGAGACTCTATCTCAAATAAAGTGTCATTTAGTTTCTAATGTACTGTATATTATCTCTGCTATATTACAGCATAGTTTCCTAGAGGAGTGTTATCTATTACTATTATCACAGTAATAATGGAGCTTAAATTACTTATAGCATACAGATTCTTTTCAAATTGAATTGCAAAAAGAAAATTGTAATTGAATATTGGCATGCCAGTTCCATGTTAATTTTAATTGTATGTGTTATAAGGCTATCTAGTTTCAGCTATTTCTAGCCAAAAAATCTATTACTAAATACTATACTAGAATAGAAAGAAGCCAGTGTGAGAAATTTAATAGTCATTGGTAGAGTCTAAGCATCTCTTATAACTGCCTGTCTGCCTTCTCTCCATCCCCACTGCCTCTGACTTAGTTCAAGCACTGTTTCTCGTACTTTCTTTGCTGCAGTATTAGCTTCCAGCATGCAAATCTGAGTCTGTCTATAAAAACAGACACACAGACTAGTGGAACAGAATAGAGAAACCAGAAATAAGTCCACAGATTTATAGCAAGCTGATTTTTGAATAAAGCACTAAGAACACACACTGGGGAAAGAACATTCTTTTCAATAAATGGTGCTGGAAAACCTGGATAGCCACATGCAGAAGAATGGAACTAGATTCCTATCTCTCATCATATACAAAAATCGACTCAAAATGGATTAAGGAATTAAATATAAGAGCCAAAAATATGAAACTATTAGAATGAAGAATAGAGAAAATGCTTTAGGACATTGGTTTGGGCAAAAATTATTTTGGATGGTACCTCTAAAGCACAGGCAACAAAAGGAAAAAAAAAAAATAGATGGGCCAGGTGCAGTGGCTCACACTTGTATTCCCAGCACTTTGGGAGGCCAAGGCAGGTGGATCACCTGAGGTCAGGAGTTCAAGACCAGCCTGGCCAACATGGTGAAACTCCATGTCTACTAAAAATACAAAAATTAGCCAGGCATGGTGGCACATGGCTGTAGTCCCAGCTACTTGGGAGGCTGAGGCAGGAGAATGGCTTGAACCTGGAGGGTGGGGGGCAGAGGTTGCAGTGAGCCAAGATCGTGGTACCAGCCTGAGTGACAAAGTGAGAAAGAAAGAAAGAAAAGAAAAGGAAGGAAGGAGAAAGAAAAGAAAAATAGATGAGTGGTATTACATCAACCTAAAAAGCTTCTGTACAGCAAAGGAAACAATCAGCAGAGTGAAGAGACTACCTATGGAATGGGAGAAAATATTTACAAACTATGCTCATCTGACAAGGGTTCAATATCCAGAATGTACAAGGAACTCAAACAACTCAGTAGTGAAAAACCAAATAATCCGATTTAAAAATGGGCAAAAGACCTGAACAGACATTTCTCAAAAGAAGACCTACATGTTACAGCCAGCAGATATATGAAGAAATACACAACATCATTAACACCAGGGAACTGCAAATCAAAACTGCAATGAGCTATTGCCTCTTGCCAGTTAGAATGGCTATTATCAGCAAGCAAAAAGTAACAAATGCAAGTGAGGATATGTAGAAAGGGGAACTCTTATAGACTGTTGATGGAAATTTCAATTAGTACAGCCATTATGAAAACATTATTGAGGCTTCTCAAAAAATTAGTAATAGAACTATCATATTATCTGGCAATTCCACTACTGGGTATATATCCAAAGGAAATGAAATCAGGCCAGGCATAGTGGTTTATGTCTGTAGTCCCAGCATTTTGGGAGGCTGAAGCAGATGGATCACTTGAGTCCAGGAGTTCAAGGCCAGCCTGGCCAACATGGTGAAACCTTGTCTCTACTAAAAATACAAAAATTAGCTGGACATGGTGGCACACACCTGTAATCTCAGCTTCTTGGGAGGCTGAGGCATGAGAAGTGCCTGAACCCAGGAGGTGGAGATTGCAGTGAGCCCAGATAGTGCCACTGCACTCCAGCCTGAGTGACAGAGTGAGACTGTCTCAAAAAAAAAAAAAAACCCACAAAGGAAATGAAATAATTATGTTGAAAAGATATCTCCACTCCCACGTGTACTGCAGCCAATATATACAATCAACCTAAATGTCCATCAGTGGATAAATGGATTAAAAAATGTCATCTATATACACAATAAAATACTAGTCAGCCTTAAAAAAGAATGAAATCTTTTCATTTGTGCCAACATGGATGGGCCTAAAGGACATTGTTAAGTGAAATAATCCAAGCACAGAAAGACAAATTCTCATGATCTCACTCATATGTGGAGTCTAAAAAAACGGGGATCTTAGAGAAGTAGAGAAGAGATGAGTGGTTACCAGAGGCTGGGGAGGGAGTGGTGAGGGTGCGATGAGGAGAGGTTGGTCAATAGGCACAAAGTTACAGTTAGCTAGGAGGAATAAGTTCTGGTGTTCTGTTGCACGGTAGGGCGACTATAGTTAACAATAATGTGTTATTGCATATTTCAAAGTAGCTAGAAGAAAGGATTCTAAATGCTGTCACCACAAAGAAATGATCAATGTTTGAGGTGATAGATAGGCTAATTACTCTGATTTGATGATTACACCATGTCTACATGTGTTGAAACATCACACTGTATGCCATAAATAGGTACAATTATTTTGTGTCAGTAAAAAACAAAACTTAAAAAAAATCTGAGCCTATCACTCCTGGCTCAGAATTCCTTGGGGATGCCACACTGCTTACAGTGTCAATGGGGTTGCGGACCAAACTCTTCCTAAGGCAGCCCTTGCCCACCCCTGCAGCCATACTTCCAACTGACTCCCGCTTCTCATCCTCAGTTCCAGAGACAGAACTGACTCTCCTACAGCTCCTCAAACATGCCATGTTCTTGTTTCCCCATTTCTATAAGTTATTGCCTCTGTCTGAAACATCATTTCCCCGACTTGTCCACCGAGTAAATTCTTGCTTTTCTTTTTTTTGTTTGTTTGTTTGGGTTTTTTTGGATACAGAGTCTTGCTTTGTCACCTAGTCCAGAGTGCAGTGCCATTATCATAGCTTACTACAGCCTCAACCCCCTGGGCTCAAGCAATCCTCCTGCCTCAGCCTTCTGAGTAGCTGAAACTACAGGCACACCCCATCATGACCGGCTGATTTTTCAATTTTTTTGTAGAGATGGGGTCTTGCTATGTTACCCAGGCTGGGCTGAAACTCCTGGGCTCAAGTGATCCCCTTACCTCGGCCTTCCAAAGTGTTGGGATGATAGGCATCAGCTGTCATGCCTGGTCTTGCTGTAAGTTTCATCTGTGGAGAAACTTTCTGAGAATTTCTGGGCAGGCTTAGGATCTCCTTCTTTGTGTTTCCACTGCACTTTCTGTATGTCTCCACTAAAGCAATCAGCTTGTTATATTCTAATATCTGTTCCATACCTGTCTCCCTACAGCACTATCAGCTTCCTGAGGGCAGCAGCTGGATCATCCCATCTTTGGGATGCCTAGCAAGATGCCTAGTTCTTAGGAAGCACACAAAATATTTGATCAGTGAGTAAATGAGTGGATCTGGCACCATTTCCTTCTTCTTAACCAAACACTTAAGGCTTCTTTAAATTCCACATTATCTCAGCTATGCTCTGGGCTGAGTGGAAGCACTTACAGCTGCATGTCTTAATCTGATGATACACTTGCAAGAGACCACCCATCAGCATAGAACACACACACACACACATAAAGCCTGAGTCCAGTGAAGCAAAACCTCTAAGCAGGAAACACATGAAATCACTTGGGATTCAAGAAATAGGAAGAATGAGAGTTGGAAGAAAGCAGGGTAGCTCAGAGACAAATGGATTTGCCATGGATTTTCAAAAAGCACATAACAAGAAGTGTGCCCAATTACGGGTTTTTGGGTTTTTTTCATATGGAGCTGGATCTCTCCTAGTCCTCTTCAAGTCCTCTCTATCTGGTGGTCTTATATGAATCTGCTGCTCCCATCACGCTAGTGATAGTGGTTCCTTCTCACAGAGGTTATGGTTCATTGTCTCCTGTTTCTAGCAAAGTGCCTACTAAAATCAATGCAAAAAGAAGTGACCAACTTGAGCCTGTCACCTCCCTCAAGGTATATCTTTGGCAGCATGACTCTCCTTTCAACCTCCATCAGGCAGGAGCCAAGTAGTATCAAGGCAAGTTGATCTACTTCCAGGTAACAGAGATGCCAAATTTCCTTCCTCCTATAAGCATCACAATACAGAATCTATTTCTGTGTGGTGATCTAAGCTTGCTTTCCTTTAGACTTGTAGGTCAATAAATTAGGACAGAGAAGCTGATACATTTTAAAAAGAAATATGATTACAAAATTCATACTAACAATTGAATAAGTAGAAATAAACAAGAATAACTGAGAAGACTGGTAGTCCCAGCTACTGAGGAAGCTGAAGCTGGAGGATCCCTTGAGCCCAGCAGTTTGAGATCAGCCTGGATGATATAGCGAGACCCTGTCTCTTAAAAAAGAAAATAAATGTACATGTATCTCAGAACTTAAAGTATAATAATAAAATAATTGAGAAGAAAAGGTACATTATATTTATAAAATCATAATTACTAACTAGAGTAGAAAAGGGAATATTGCTTGGGAGAGGAAGATAAATTTTCAAGAACATTGTGCATGACAGTATTATCAGTGAATTTAGAAAGAGGATGTGCTAATTGGGATAATACATATTTCCAAGTATAACTTTTGTTCTTTATTTATAAAAGAATGTGGTATGCAATACTGAACAGAGGAAATCTTTCAGAAAGAAGCATGTGGCATGTAAACACTGATTCAAACAATTCCAAAGGGAAATGCATTTCATCCAAAAATTCTGAGAATATGCCAGCAAGATAAGAGAAAATTGAGTCTGTATAAATAGATAATTTTATAAATAGACCAGTTCACTCAACAAATATTTACTCATTGTCAACTCTATATCATATACATTGGTAAGTCCTGGGAGTACCAAATTGAAAGACATAGTACTGGTCTCAAAGTACAGTCTAGTGGCAAAATAACAATAACAAGAAAAGCAACACCACTGTATGGTTAAAAGTTACTAAAAGTGTGAGTTCAGAGAGATAGGTTCACATCTTGGCTGGTGTCACGGCACTTTGAGACCACAGGCAAGTTACTCAGTTTCTCTGTACCTCTATTCCCTTCTCTTTAAAATGGTAATTGTAATATTACCTACCTCACAGTGTTGTTATGAGGATTAAGTAAGGCAATGCATGTAAACTGGCACATGGCAAGCACTCAATGCATCTTACTGATTATTTATTTGAATTATGACATAGTGAGATTTATTTGCTGAAAAGGAGATGGAGGCACTGCACCATGACAGCACAAATGAGTTAGAAAATGAATACTTGTCTCTATTGTCTCTGCGGAGGAGTCAAGGAAAGCTTTTCAGCTTTTGAGATGCAGCTGAAAGCTGGAGGAAGAAGCAGGTGGGAAGGCCTGGAGGCATGAGGAGGGTTATGTATTGGGATCCACATATGACTCAGTGCTGGAGAAGAGAGGCAATGTAGTGGGAGATGAGGCTTGAGAAAGAGATGGAGGGCAGAATGTGGGTGGTCTTGGGTGCCCTGCATAGCAATTCACACTACATGCAGTATGCAGTAGGAGCCATTGAAGAACTCTGAGTAGAAGAATAAGACAGATTTGTGTACAAGAAACAAGTCTGGTGGCAGTGTGGATGATCTGTTGAAGAAAGGATGAGCCATTGCAATGACAGCTAGAAATAATGAAGGTTTGATAGTGGTGGCAGAGGGGGAAGATTTTAGAGATATTTGAGAGGTGGCATTGTGAATTCTAGTCCTCTGAAAGTAATAGTGCTGAGTTAGAAGCTTACTGATTGGCTGAATATGGGGAACAGGGTGTCAGAGAGGAGACACAGAAAATGCTCAGGTTTTTCATTTGGTCAGTTGTGAACATGGTGGTGCCACGAATAGGGTAAAGAACCTAGGAGAGTGATTAGGGTTTGGAGACAAGATGCTGAATTCTATTTTGGACATGTTTAATACTAGTGCTAGTGCATCTCTCTAGACTCTGGGGCCCTTTGATTCTGGGTGACAAAGAAAAAACAAACACCCATCTGACTTTCGGAATCTTTGTTTTTGTTTTGTTTTGCTTTGCTTTGTTTTCCTCAGGATATCTAGAACCATAGGAATTCAGTGTGTTCAAATTCAAGTATTTCTGAAAAAAAACTTACACAAGGATTTTCAATACTATCCCTCTCCAATTTTATCCCCTCTATCATAGCAAAAACTTACATCTTGTTTTATCCTCAAAAACAAACAAAAAAGGCATTAAAGAAGTCTTCTTATGTTTACTGACTGCCAGGGGCTTTTTTAGATTTCCCATGATTTATACCCCCAATAACTACATCAGGGTTTCCAGACATCCTGGAGTCCCGGGTGGCCCATTCCATCTTATTTCATAGAGTGTATTTTCCAATATCCTGTATTCAAATATCAAATACCCTAGGATATATGGATTTTATTGATTTCCCGTATACAGAAATTGGAGCCCTATAAAGAGGGTCATAAAGGCGCAAAATGCAGATGAATGAGCAATGTACTTAAATAAAAGGAAAATCCATTGTGAAAATTCATCTTTCCCCAGACTCCTGACTGAAGCTAGAAAGAATCTCATGGTTTCCAGTGTGAATTCTAGTCCTCTGAAAGTAACAGTGCTGAGTTAGAGGTGCTTATGACACATTCAGATGTCTAGTTATCAGTTAGAGAACAAGATTTGTAGCTCAGGAGAGAGATCTAGGCTAGATCTAGGGATGGCTGAAGTGGTCACAGCCATGGATGAGAGACAGAAAGAGAAGAGGAGAAGGTCAAGTTCCAAGCTCCAGGGAGCGTCAATATGTATTGGATAGCTTTGAAAGATGAACCCACAAAGAAAACTGAAAATTAACATCCAGAGAGGTAGGTGAAGAAAGAGGTCAGAGTAATATTATGGGAAACAAGGAAGATGCTATTTCAAAAAGCAGGGGATGGTCAGCAGAGTCAAGCTTCACAGTGAGATCAAGTAATATGAGGATAGAGCAGTATCCATCAATTTTTGTGAAGCAAAACTGTTCATCTCTGTATATAATACTTGTACATATTAACTTTCATAGTTGAGTACTTTGCTTGCATATTAGTGCATTTGTGCTGATACAGTTTGTTTAGAATAGAAAGTAAACTAACCAGAACAGTGTCGCTCTGTATAAAAAAATAAAGTCTAGTGTTAATATTTTATATAATTCTTTGTTGATATACAAAAAGATTCAACAACAGACTTGCATATTGGGTTTTTTCCTCCAAATTATGATATTTTCACAAACATTCTAATACTAAAAGAAATATGGATAATGAAAATATATATTTATATTATTACTCACCCTCCAAAACATCCTTTTAATTTTTCTGAGTATTCTTTCATTCTGTATACACACACATATGCATACACTATACACACACATATGCAGATGTGATTTTTTTTTTTTTTTTTTGAGACAGAGTCTCACTCAGTCATCCAGCCTGGAGTGCAGTGGCAATGATCTTGGCTCACTACAGCCTCTGTCTCCCGGGGTTCAAGTGATTCTCCTGCTTCATCCTCAAGGGTAGCTGGGATTATAGGCACCTGCCACCATGCCCAGCTAATTTTTGTATTTTTAGTAGAGATGGGGTTTTGCCATGTTGGCCAGGCTGGTCTCCAATTCCTGACCTCAGGTGATCCACCCACCTCGGCCTCCCATAGTGCTGGGATTACAGGCGTGAGCCAGTGTGCCCTGCCTGCAGATATAATTTTGTATACTGCTTTTTGAAACTAAGTATGTTACTATATACTCTTTATAACAAACACTTCTCACAGGAAGAACCATTTGTACTTCATCAGTTACCCTCCATGTCCACCCTATGGAGGTGCCAGAGCTGTTTAAGTGTTCTGCTCCCAGACCAGGGATGGGGGAGAGGGCACTGGGCACTTATGCAATTCTGTCTTTTTCGATAAAAATTTGTCCACAAAAAACAAAAACAAAACAAAACAAAACAAAAAAAAAACACTTCTCACGTTTGCAGAATATTCTATGTGTACTATAATGTCTCAACAAATTATGTTTTAAATAAAAAGGGTAAATGTACCTCTTCTAATGAAGAGATCTATGGTAGTCATCATCTGAACCAAGTGGCCCAACAGCATCACCAATTGTGGAACAACTGGACATATGTGCCTCCCAATGGGATGCTACAATAATTCAGTAGTGTTTTTGCAAAAAAAAAAAAAAAAAAAAAGTTTACTGGAACAATTAGATAAATCCAGAATGTGGGACATTCTACATGGTAACTGGCCTAGACCCATGAAAAAGTCAGTGTCTTAAAAGAAAATTTAAAGAAAAAAAGACTAAAAAGTCATGATAACCAAATCCATTGCACAAAATGGGTCTAAAATATTTGACTGTTGACTTTGTACTAGATATTACGGTATTACTACTGTTAATTTTCTTGGGTGTCATAATACCATATATGTCTATATGATATATACATAATGTATAGTTACATGGACAAACGTCCTTATTCCTAAGGAGATGCACATGCTATCTGAAACTTATTTTCAAGTGGTTCAGGGAAATTTATGTATATTTATGTGTGTGTATATATATATATGTATGTGTGTGTATATATATATAACCATATATATATATAAACTATGCATATACATATAAAACTGTGTTCATACATATATATGAATCAAATATGTATGTTCATATACATAATTAAATAAATGTGGCAAAATGTTTATTATTGGTGAATTTAGGTAAAGGGTATATAGGTATTCTTTGTAACCATTCTTTAAACATTTCTGTACATTTCAATATTAGAGAGTTGAGGAAGCATGTTTTCTGTTTATGTTGGTGATAGTCTAAGCTGGATATAGTATGACTCAGCGGTATAGTAAGTACCACACCACACACACACACACACACTCACATACAGCATTCCAACATTTGGCAACAAGTTCATTGCTGTTGTCTATGTACATCAGCTAAACAATTCCAGATGAAGAAGTATGGGGAAAGTGTAGTGTTGAAGGATTTGTGTGCGCTCAAATGTCTGTGTGCATGTATCTATTCCTGGCAGTGTTCCATTTTCCCTCCCACTACTCCCAGTGACCCCAAACTGAACTACTTCCCAACAGCTCACATTTTCCACGTGAAGTCTTTGTTTATGCTATTTCCTCAGCCTGAAACAATGTTCCCATTGTTTCACTTGTCAAAATGATAGTTAATCTTTAAGGCTCTTCATTCAAAATCCCCTCCCTTTGTGAAACTCTTTTCTAGCCTGCTACCTCTTTCTTCCAACTGGAAGCATTCATTCCCTGCTGTGTGGTCCCTATAGCTCTCTTGAAATACGTACCTCATTCTTTCTGTAGAGAGTGAGTTGGTACATGAGGGACCTCATTATGGTGACTTATGTACCAACTCTTATTCCCTACAGACAGAAAGTTCTGTTTAACTCTGTTGTCTAGGATGAAGTCCAGATTCCTTAGAATAAGGTATGAGGTTCTTGTGACTTGGTGCCTACTTCCTTTTGAGCCTTATGTCTTGATACACCCCTCAATTAACCTGATAGTGGAGCTATAATGAAGCCAATTTTCTATCTGGGACTCCTGGGCCCCTAAGATTCAAGCCCCTTAATTCCATGAGGTATAGAGGAGCAAAGTGCTCCCCAGTATTCCTGTGAATTTCTGGTGCCTCGAATTCTCATGCAACCTACAATGCTGGTGATTTCCCCAGGCTACCACCTGACTGTAAATTGTAGTCTCTTTTTATGCTTTGGGAAAATAAAAGCAAAACCTCTCTCCAGCAAAAACATTCATGAGTTTGGCTGACTTATGAAGGAGACCAAGGATGATTTCCATTGCAATGATGCCACAGCTTTCCTGAAAAGTAAGCATCAATCTGCCCTTTGCCCCACTGAGGCCGAGTCACTCCATTTTGCTGGCTCCTCTTGCCTCCTCATTTTTGGATTGTATTCCCACTCCACTCTTCCTGTCCCTCCCAGGGTTAAAACCTTGGCACCAGCCAGCCTCCAGGACTTTAATATTTATTTATTTGAGATGGAGTCTCATTCTGTCACCAGACTGGAGTGCAGTGAAGCAATCTCAGCTCACTGCAACCTCCGCCTCCTGGATTCAAGCTAGTCTCCCAAGTAGCTGGGTTCAAGCTAGAGGAGCCTCCCGAGTAGCTGGGACTACAGGCGCATGCCACCACGCCCAGCTAATTTTCGTGTTTTTTGGTAGAGATGGGGTTTCACCATGATGGCCAGGATGGCCTCAATCTCTTGACCTCATGATCCACCCACCTTGGCCTTCCAAAGTGCTGGGATTACAGGCATGAGCCACAGTGCACAGCCACCTCCAGGATTTTAATTTGAATCACTTAAGGAAGTATTAAATGAAAAAACAGTAACAACAAACCCCCATAGTTTCCTCTTTAAGAGGAATTCTATGAGTAATTTCAGATAATTTCTAAAATATTCATTATAAACCCATTCATGCCATACTGTGTAGTTCCCTATGCCTTTCTGTTTCATAGGTTATTGCCTTTGCACTTTCTGTTTCTTCCACCTAGAATTGTTCCCTCCATTGTTTTCTTGGCAACTTAGGCTTCCCTACTCATGACTCTGTTCCATGAGGTCTTCTGTAGCCCATGGTAGCTGGCCCCATCATCCTCCTTTGATACCACTGTGGACAGTATTTACTTTTCACTGGATTGTAATGATTTTGTGATTCATGTCTGACTGCCACAACCAGACTGTGGGCTCCTTGGGAGCAAACATGGCACTTCATTGACTTTTATATTACCAGTTTATATCCCAAAGTCTGATCAGTTTATCAAATGATGAATTCAGAATTAATGAATTTTCCCCAAATCTGAGAGTCAAGACTTCCTGAAGGTGTGAAGAAAATCTGTAAAATGTAAATGTCACTTGTTTCAGAGAACACCTCCTAATTTGGAGCATTTATGAACCTCACAGTACCAAGTAGAATATTAACCTTGCTGGCTCTGACGTTCTTTAGGCCACTAATCTAAAAAGCTTCTGAGTCAAAAAAAAAAAAACATCAAAAATGAAAACTTTTGCTCAAAATAGTGTATTTCACTTGTATAGCAGCAAAATTCACTGACCTCCTATAATCAGCATGAGGCAGTTTTTAGTGGAAGCCTCATCTCTGGCAGCTTGATTTGTTGCTGCTCAGTTGCAAAGGTGTGTTTAGTTATAGCAGAAAGGCCTTCTAGTTACTTGTCTAACACATGACCATGGTGGCATCTCTTGCTCCCTGTTTTGCTGTTATTTTAGTCATCAGGGTCTGAAGCTTGCTAACAAAAATATATTAAAAGTGGGTAATATCTATATTCATCTTTAACTGCAGGATGCTGTAGGAATATTTTCTGATTTTCATTTACCTATACAATGATTACATCAATTTTTAAAACATTTTTCGTTGAGATATAATTTATATACTGTAAAACTCACCAATTTAAAGTGTACAATTCAGTGGTTTTTAGTGTTTGTGATGGAAATACCAGGAGAATCTAATTCCAGAACTTTTTCATCGCCCCAAAAGAAAAACCTTTCCCATTAGCAGTCACTCCCTATGCCTGTCCCACCCTGAGCCCATTATAGGCAACTGCTAATCTACTTTTTTTTTCTATATATTTTCCTATTCTAGACTTTTCAAACAGATGGAATCAAACAATGTGTGCTCTTTTGGTTCTGTCTTCTTTTACTTAGTATGATGTTTTCAAGTTTCATTCATATAGTATTATGCATCAGTATTACTTTGTATTACCAAATAATATTCCATTGTATGGACATAACACATTTTATTTATTATATATATATATATATATATATATATATATATATATATATAAAATTGCATTTTAGGTTTTGGGGTACATGTGAAGAACACACAAGATTGTTGTTGCATAGGTACATACGTGGCAATGTGGTTTGCTGCCTTCCTCCCCATCACCTATATCTGGCATTTCTCCCCATGATATCCCCCCCCAACTCCCTACCCCCCACTGTCCCTCCCCTAGTTCCCCACCACAGACCCCAGTGTATGTTGCTCCCCTCCCTGTGTCCATGTGTTCTCATTGTTCAACACCTACATATGAGTGAGAACATGTGGTGTTTGATTTTCTGTTCTTGTGTCAGTTTGCTGAGGATGATGGTTTCCAGGTTCATCCATGTCCCTACAAAGGACATGAACTCATCATTTTTTATGGATGCATAGTATTCCATGGTGTATATGTGCCAATTTTCCCTGTCCAGTCTATCATCGATGGGCATTTGGGTTGGTTCCAAGTCTTTGCTATTGTAAACAGTGCTGCAGTGAACATTAGTGTGCATGTGTCCTTGTAATAGAACGATTTATAATCCTTTGGTTATATACCCAGTAATGGGATTGCTGGGTCAAATGGAATTTCTATTTCTAAGTCCTTGAGGAAGTGCCACACTCTCTTTCACAATGGTTGAACTAATTTACACTCCCACCAATGATGTAAAAGTGTTCCTATTTCTCCACATCCTCTTCAGCATCTGTTGTCTCCAGATTTTTTAATGATTGCCATTCTAACTGGCGTGAGATGGTATCTCAATGTAGTTTTGATTTGCATTTCTCTAATGACCAGTGATGATGAGCATTTTTTCATATATTTCTTGGCCTCATATATTTCTTCTTTTGTAAAGTGTCTGTTCATATCCTTTACCCACTTTTGAATGGGCTTGTTTGTTTTATTCTTGTAAATCTGTTTTAGTTCTTTGTGGATTCTGGATATCAGCCCTTTGTCAGATGGGTAGATTGCAAAAATTTTTTCCCATTCTGTTGGTTACTGATTCACTCTAATGATTGTTTAGTTTGCTGTGCAGAAGCTCTGGAGTTTAATTAGATCCCATTTGTCTATATTGGCTTTTGTTGCCAATGCTTTTAGTGTTTTACCATGAAGTCCTTTCCTATGCCTATTTCCTGAATGGTTTTGCCTAGATTTTCTTCTAGGGTTTTTATGGTGTCCAGGTTTATGTTTAAGTCTTTAATCCATCTGGAGTTAATTTTAGTGAATGGTGTCAGGAAGGGGTCCAGTTTCTGCTTTCTGCACATGGCTAGCCAGTTTTCCCAACACCATTTATTAAACAGGGAATCCTTTCCCCATTGCTTGTTTTTGTGAGGTTTGTCAAAGATCAGATGGTTGTAGATATATGGTGTTGCCTCTGAGGCCTCTGTTCTGTTTCATTGGTCTATATTTCTGTTTTGGTACCAGTACCATGCTGTTTTGATTACTGTAGCCTTATAGTATAGTTTAAAATAAGGTAGTGTGATGCCTCCAGCTGTGTTCTTTTTGCTTAGAATTGACTTGACTATGCGGGCTCTCTTTTAGTTCCATATGAAGTTTAAGGTGGTTTTTTCCAGTTCTGTAAAGAAGGTCATAGGTAGCTTGATGGGGATAGCATTGAATCTATAAATTTCTTTGGGCAGTATGGCCATTTTCACAATATTGATTCTTCCTAACCAGGAACATGGTATGTTTCTCCATCTGTTTGTGTCCTCTCTTATTTCATTGAGCAGTGGTTTGTAGTTCTCCTTGAAGAGGTCCTTTACAACCTTTTTTAGTTGTATTCCTAGGTATTTTATTCTCTTTGTAGCAATTGTGAGTGGCAGTTCATTCTTGATTTGGCTCTCTTTAAGTCTGTTATTGGTATATAGGAATGCTTGTGATTTTTGCACATGATTTTGTATCCTGAGACTTTCCTGAAGTTGCTTATCAGTCTAAGGAGATTTTGGGCTGAGACAATGGGGTCTTCTAAATATACAATCATGTCACCTGCAAATAGAGACAATTTGACTTCCTCCTTTCCTAATTGAATACCTTTATTTCTTTTTCTTGCCTGATTGCTCTGACTAGAACTTCCAATACTATATTGAATAGGAGTGGTGAGAGAGGGCATCCTTGTCTAGTGCCAGATTTCAAAGGGAATACTTCCAGTTTTTGCCCATTCAGTATGATATTGGCTGTGGGTTTGTTTTAAATAGCTTTTATTATTTTGAGATACGTTCCATCAATACCTAATATATTGAGAGTTTTTAGCATAAAGGGCTGTTGAATTTTGTGGAAGGCCTTCTCTGTGTCGATTCAGATAATCATGTGGTTTTTGTCTTTGGTTCTGTTTATGTGGTGAATTACATTTATAGACTTGCGTATATTGAACCAGCCTTGCATCCCCGGATGAAGCCTACTTGATCGTGATGGATAAGCTTTTTGATGTGCTGTTGCAATCGGCTTGCCAGTATTTTATTGAAGATTTTTGCCTCTATGTTTATCATGGATATTGGCCTGAAGTTTTCTTTTTTAGTTGTGTGTCTGCCGAGTTTTGGTATCAGGATGATGTTGGTCTCATAATATGATTGGTGAAGGTTTCCCTAACACATTTTATTTATCCTTTCATCAATTGACAGGCATTTGGATTGTTTCCACTTTTTTCTTTTCTTTTTAGTTTACACATAATAATTGTACATATTTATGGAATGCAGACTGTTATTTCCATATGTGTAATGATGAAATCACAGTAATTAGCATCCATCACCTCAAACATTTATCATTTCTTTGTGTTGTGAGCATTAAAAATCCTCTCTTCTAGCTTTTTGAAAATAAACAATAAATTATGGTTAACCACATTCACCCTACAGTGCTGCAGAATACCTGAACTCATTCCTCCCATCAAACTATAATTTTGTAATCGTTAACCAAGCTTTCCCCATTCTCCCTCCTTGCTGTCTTTCCCATTCTCTAATACCCACAATTGCACTCTACTTTTCCTTAGCTCCCACGAGTGAGGACATGTGGCATTCATCTTTCTGTGCTTGTCTTATTTTGCTTAACATCATGTCTTCCAGTCATCCATGTTGCTGCAAATGACAGGATTTCATTCTTTTTTGTGGCTGAATAGGATTCCAGTGTGTATAATACCACATTTTCTTTATCCATTTGTCTGTTGATGAACATTTGAGTTGATTCCGTATCTTAGCTATTGTGAGTAGTGCTGCAGTAAACATGGAAGTGCAGGTATCCCTTTGATATACTGAGTTCCTTTCCTTTGGGTAAACCCAGTAGTGAGATTGCTGGATCATATGGTAGTTCTGTTTTTATAGAAATCTCTGTACTCTTTTCTTTAATGACTCTATTAATATATATTCTCACCAACAGTGTGTAGGAGTTCTCTTTTATCTCACTAGCAGCGTTATTTTTTGTCTTTTAGATAATAGCCATTCTAACTGGGATGGGATGATATCTCATTGTGGTTTTGATTTGCATTTCCATGATGATGATTTTTCATATGTTTGTTGACTATTTGTATGTCTTCTTGAGAAGTTGTTTGGAGGTTCGAGCAGGGGAGTGCTGCTACTTGTATAACCCAGACCAATAACTCATCCTCCTCTATCAAGGCTGGTTATCCTCTTTGACCGAGCACACAGCTTTGGGAGGGACACACATGGAACAGAGAAGGAGCAAAGGGACACCTGCCTAGCCAGCCAGGTCAGCTAAGTCAACCCTGGTGATCAATGGGGTGGCAGATGTTGCGGTTGCATCACCCTCACTTATGTCTTCCTTTGAGAAATGTCTGCTCAGTTCCTTTGTCTCCCTTTTATCAGATTATTTTGCTTATTTGCTGTTGAGGTGTTTGAGTTCCTTGTATATTCTGGTTATTAGTCCTTTGTTGTATGACTAGTTTACACATGTCTTCTCCCATTCTACAGGTTGTCTCTTCACTTTGTTGATTGTTTCCTTTGTTGTGTGTAATCTTTTTAGTTTGATACCATCCCTTTGTCTATTTTTGTTTTGTTGCCTCTGGTTTTGAAGTCTTAGCCAGAAAATATTTGCCAAGATCAATGCCCTGAACCATTCCCCCTGTGTTTTCTTCTAATAGTTTTATAGTTTCAGGTCTTAAGTTTGAATCTTTAATCTGTTTTGAGTTGATTTTTGTATATGGAGATATAGGAGTCTAGTTTCATTGTTCTGCATATGGATATCAAGTTCTCCCAGCACCATTTATTGAAAAGGGTGTCCTTTTTCCCAGTGTATATCCTTGGTGCTTTTGTTGATGTAAATGTATGGATTTTATTATGAATAATGCTGCTATAAACATTCAAGTACTTGTCTTTGTGTAAACATACGTTTTCATTGCTTTTGGTTATAAACCTAGGAGTAGACTTGCTGGGTAATATTATAACTCTGTTTAATTTTTAAGGAAATGCCAGACTGTTTTCCAAAGTGACTGACTCATTTTACATTTCCATTAGTAGTATATGAGGGTTGTAATTTGTCCACATCCTCACCAACACATTTTATTATCTGTATTTTAAATTATAGCCATCCTAGTAGATATGTTGTGGTATGTCATTATACATTTGTCTAGTGGCTAATAATGTTGATCAATTCGGTTTTTAGGTCATATGTTTTAATGAACAATTACAGTGATGAGACATGGCATTCCATTTTAATATTTTAATTTTTAATGATTTTGAATAAAGTAGTAAAGAGCATATATGCTGTTAAATATCATACTTAGCAAATGCACTTCATTTACAGGTCATCTTTTTTTTTTTTTTTTGGAGATGAAGTCTTATTCTTGTCACTTAAGCTGGAGTGCAATGATGCGATCTCAGCTCACTGCAACCTCCACCTCCTGGGTTCAAGTGATTCTCCTGCCTCAGCCTCCCGAGTAGCTGGGATTACAGGTGCCTGCCACCATGCCTGGCTAATTTTTGTATTTTTAGTAGAGACGGGGGTGGGGTGTTTTACCATGTTGGCCAGCCTGGTCTCAAACTTCTGACCTCAGGTGATCTGCCCACCTCGGCCTCCCAAAGTGCTGGGATTACAGGCATGAGCCACCGTGCCCGTCCACAGCTCATCTTAAACAATTCTAACTTGACTGCATAAAAGTGAAATCTAAGTGAAAACTTCAGAGATAGTTTCATAGGACAAATTTTCTATGGGATATTAAAACATACTTAGCTATTATCAAGTATATGGCAAAGAGACAGTCTTTGCATCTCCTACTTGATATTTGTGTTCAAACAATTTGGATTCTATTGGGGAATATCTAAACTCTTCCAATTCTTTTAACATGAATAAAATAACATCCACATCTGGAACCCAGACCACATGTGATGGCTCCACAGGGTTTGGTCAGACTTTGTTTTGAAACAAGGAGGCAGAAAACATAATGTGTTACTAGCAAAAGAATCCACAGTCACAATAAAATTGAAAGAATGAGGTTGCATAGAAGAAAAAAATATCCCTGAAGAAACTGGAGAAACAAATGAAAACTTATGAGACAGGAATAAAGTCATCATAAAATAAATGCAAATGAAAGTTTTTAAAAAGTTAAAAGAATTCACAGAGTGATTTTACTTTGAAGTGGTATCCAATACCATTAAACAAAATTAGAAATCATAGTTTAAGCAGAGCCTTAAATAAAACACATTTTACTTAATCCAGACTTTTTTTTTTTTTAATGAAAATGCCCAATCTGTGCATTAGGAAGAAAAAAAACAGGATATAATGTTTGCATAGCCCATTTTCAATTGTGTTCCAAATGTTGTATTTAAGATCAATAAAATATAAACCAATCCTACAAATAAAATATAAAAAGGACAAATCTATGTGTCATTTCTGGTATTTTCCCTGCCAGCTAGCCATGGAATCATAGAATGGGGGAGAAAAAACAACTCTGCTCTTGTCCACCTAGTGTAGGAAGCACAGTGTATGGGATTATGTAAAAGTAATGTGATACTGAATGAAAAACAGGAGGATGGCATCAATAAGCCACATTTGTCAGTTCCTTATCTGAGTGTTGTGCCAGTAAATTTGGGGAAAAAGTACTGAGAAATGGGACGACACAATCACACATAAAAAAACCTAAGGGCTGAAAGTGCAATCTGTTTTTTAAATGAAAAAATCTAAGATTTTTAACCTGGAAAAGAAGTGGTCTGTTACTGAATGATTATCTGTCTCTAGGCCTTTACATAAAGATCTGTTCTCCTACAAATCACTGCTCAACGAAATAAGAGAGGACACAAACAGATGGAGAAACATTCCATGTTCATGGTTAGGAAGAATTAATATCGTGAAAATGGCCATACTGCCCAAAGTAATTTACAGATTCAACGCTATCCCCATCAAGCTACCAATGACCTTCCTCACAGAACTGGAAAAAACCACCTTAAACTTCATATGGAACCAAAAGAGAGCCCGCATAGCCAAGTCAATTCTAAGCAAAAAGAACAAAGCAGGAGGCATCACACTACCGGACTTCAAACTATACTACAAGGCTACAGTAATCAAAACAGCATGGTACTGGTACCAAAACAGAGATATAGACCAATGGAACAGAACAGAGACGTCGGAGGCGACACAACATATCTACAACCACCTGATCTTTGACAAACCTGAAAAAAACAATCAATGGGGAAAGGATTCCATGTTCAATAAGTGGTGTTGGGAAAACTGGCTAGCCATATGCAGAAAGCAGAAACTGGACCCCTTCCTGACACCTTACACTAAAATTGACTCCAGATGGATTAAAGACTTAAACATAAGACCTAACACCATAAAAACACTAGAAGGAAACCTAGGCAAAACCATTCAGGGCATAGGCGTAGGCAAGGACTTTATGACCAAAACACCAAAAGCATTGGCAACAAAAGCCAAAATAGACAAATGGGACCTAATAAAACTCCACAGCTTTTGCACGGCAAAAGAAACAGTCAATAGAGTGAATCGGCAACCAACAGAATGGGAAAAAATTTTTGCAGCCTACCCATCTGACAAAGGGCTGATATCCAGAATTTACAACGAGCTAAAAAAGATTTACAGGAAAAAAACAAACAAGCCCATTCAAAAATGGGCGAAGGATATGAACAGATACTTTACAAAAGAAGACATACATGAGGCCAACAAACATATGAAAAAATGCTCATCATCACTGGTCATTAGAGAAATGCAAATCAAAACTACATTGAGATACCATCTCACGCCAGTTAGAATGGCGATCATTAAAAAATCTGGAGACAACAAATGCTGGAGAGGATGTGGAGAAATAGGAACACTTTTACACTGTTGGTGGGAGTGTAAATTAGTTCAACCACTGTGGAAAACAGTGTGGCGATTCCTCAAGGACCTAGAAATAGAAATTCCATTTGACCCAGCAATCCCATTACTGGGCTTATATCCAAAGGATTATAAATCGTTCTACTATAAGGACACATGCACACGAATGTTCATTGCAGCACAGTTTACAATAGCAAAGACCTGGAACCAGCCCAAATGCCCATCGATGATAGACTGGACAGGAAAAATGTGGCACATATACACCATGGAATATTATGCAGCCATTAAAAAGGAGGAGTTCACATCCTTCGTAGGGACATGGATGAACCTGGAAAACATCATTCTCAGCAAACTGACACAAGAACACAAAATCAAACACCACATGTTCTCTCTCATAGGCGGGTGTTGAACAAGGAGAACACATGGACACAGGGAGGGGAGCACTATACACGGGGGTCTGTTGGGGGGAGGGGGGATAGTGGGGGGGGTGGGGAGTTGGGGAGGGATAGCATGGGGAGAAATGCCAGATATAGGTGAAGGGGAGGGAGGCAGCAAATCATACTGCCAGGTGTGCACCTGTGCAACAACCTTGCATGTTCTTCACATGTACCCCAAAACCTAAAATGCAATTAAAAAAAAAAAAAAATGATCTGTTCTCTTCCTTTTCAAGGGATTAATCATTATAAAATGAGCTAAAGATTTTTAGATGTTTTGGTTAGGCATAAATAAAAATATATTAACAAATAGATTCTTTATCCGCATGAACTGTCTTCAAAATAAATTAGTAAGTTGGATTTGTTTATATTGATTCAGATAACATTTATCTGGAAACAAGTGGCAAGATAATAACCTACTAAGGAGTTTTCTGGCTCCGAGATTCCATGAAACCTTTTGTAAAACATTAGAGACAACTTGAAAATTTTACTTAATGATATTGCCTAACCTAAGTGATCTTATGCTTTTTTAAGTGTAAATACATATGACAACAGCTAAAATTTTTTAGATTTCATAAATTTTTTTATGTTGTTAATTTGTATACATGGTTATTGGAACTATATATTCCATACTAAATGATAATCACAAAATGATCTTTATATTAAATATTTTTAGGATTTGAATATACTTTCCGGACATAAAAAATTGAAGGAACTTTCTGTATCTGCATGTTATAGAATCACTGATGATGGAATTCAGGTAAGATAATTAAGATCTTCTGTTAAAGAATTAAGATTGAATTTTTTTAAAAAAATTATTAATTCACTTTATTTCTTATTCCTATCTTTTTTTGGGGAACAGGTGCTCCTTGGTTACATGAGTATGTTCTTTAGTGGTGATTTGTGAGATTTTGGTGCACCCATCATCTGAGGAGTATACACTGTACCTAATCTATAGTCCCCAAAATCCACTGTATAATTAATTCATATGCCTTTGTATTCTCATAGCTTAATCCCAGTTATGAGTGAGAACATACAATGTTTGGTTTTTCCATTCCTGAGTTACTTCACTTAGATAATGATCTCCAGTTCCATTCAGGTTACTGTGAATGCCATTATTTCATTCCTTTTTATGGCCGAATGTATTCCATGGTGTATTTATACCACAATTTCTTTAACCACTCATTGACTGATGGACATTTGGGTTGGTTCCCCAATTCCGCCTTTGCGAATTGTACTGCTATAAGCATGCCTGTGCAAGCATCTTTTTTGTAAAATGACTTCTTTTCCCCTGGGTAGATACTCAGTAGTGGGATTGCTGGATCAAATGACAGTTCTACTTTTAGCTCTTTAAGGAATCTCCACACTGTTTTCCATAGTGGCTGCACTAGTTTACATTCCCACCAAGGAGTGTTCCCTTTTCACTGTATCCCTGCCAACATCTATAATTTTTTGATTTTTTGATTATGACCAGTTTCGCAGAAGTGAGGTGGTATCACATTGTGGTTTTGACTTGCATTTCCCTGATCATTAGTGATGTTGAGCATTTTTTTCATATGTTTGTTAGGCATTTGTATATCATCTTTTGAGAATTGTCTATTCATGTCCTTAGCCCAATTTTTGATGGGATTGTTTGGTTTTTTTTCTTGCTAATTTGAGTTTCTTATAGATTCTGGATATTAGTCCTTTGTCAGATGTATAGATTGTGAATATTTTCTCCCACTCTGTGCATTGTCTATTTACTCTGCTGTTTGTCTCTTTTGCTGTGCAGAAACTTTTTAGTTTAATTAAGTATAAATTGAATAAATTTTGTGGGTCACAATAGAAAAAAAAGAAACCGGATTGGAAATGTAACAAAACATATGTGATCTTAGTTGAACCAAGTTCTTCTCTGGGCTCTTAGTTAGGTCTCCACAGCCAAAGTGATTGAGATTTATTTTCCCATTTTTGCCTGTCTACTCTCTCCCTTCCTCATGTCCGATTCAAAATAAACAAGGACATTTTACATGGAGAATGATGAACTGCAGTGTGGTAAAATTATTCTCATATAAACAAAGTATTCTGCAGATAGAAATGTCATATAATCTAATCATGAAAGTTGGGGGAGTTTGAAAAATTATGCCAGGTACTCAGCAATTGGGAACTTAAGCTACTCAGACATACTTGCTACCATCCTTTATAAGAATGGAAAGCATAAGATAAGTAATTGGCTAGGATAAATGATTACATGCTCAATTGATTCTTCAAGAGCTCACGAGAAAAGTGAAATTCCTAAACCTAATCTTGAGTGATGTCAAGCGGGAAGTCATAAAGTACATATTGTGAGCAAGGCACAGTGTAATTTTTTTCATCACTTTAAGCATATGAATATACTGTTAGAAAAAAAACCCAAAGTCATGTGTCATACATGTATTGAACAAGAAGGGAAGCAATAACCTAGGAAGTAGGAACAGAGAGAGAGAGAAGAAGAAGAGGAAGAAGAAGAAGGAAGAGGAGGAGAAGGAGGAGGAGGGGGAGGAGGGGGAGGAGGAGGAGGAAAGGAGGAAAGGGGAAGTGAAAAAGGAGGAGGAGAGGTGAATAAGAGAAAGAGGAGAAAAGGAGGAGGGGAGAAGGGAAGGAAAGGGAAGGGAGGGGAGGGAGGAAGGAGGGAGGAGGGAAGCAGAGAGAGAGGGAAGAAAGAGAGAAAGAAAAATTTTGTTTTTGAGATAAAAGGGTTTGTCCCACAAGTAGGAAGATAATGCAATAATAGCTGAGAAGTCCACAAAGCACGGCAAACCTGAAGTTATCTCTGTCAATTTGAAGTAGACTTTCCAAGAAGTTTTTATCGTGACTAATGGGAGAGTGTTAAAATACTATCCCAACTAGTGAGCTGTAGAGGATTCCAGGTCAAAAGATGCTCTAGACCTCTAGCATTGAATTCTAGACTTCTGGAGCTGAAAGTCTTAGAAACATCTAAACCAACTCCCAAATGTTAAGGTAGTAAGAATAAAAAATTACCTCAAAGGCCAAGACGGCTTAAATGACTGGCCCAAAGTCTTATACCTTCTCAGCAAACTAATTCAGTAACAGTTTTATGGAAGTGAAAGGTAGAAATGGAGAACTGCTCTTCTATATTGTTGATTGACAGCTTAACAGCTTAGTGAGAAAAAATGTTTTCAAATTATTTTTGCTGTTTCTCATTGTGTCTGAACAATGTAATTATACTTAAGGGAATCTGCTTTAAGGAGAATTAGTATCACCTAATGTCAATTTCCCCCAATTTTAGACCAGGGGTACTAATGTTCTAAGAAGTCCCTAAGAAATCTGTCTGGTAGTATATTCAATAGTATAGAGTTAAATAAACAAACATAAAACAAATATTCCAGAGAGGACTAGAAACTTCCGTATTGGAATTATTGTAACTCTTTAATAACAAAAAGGGTTACAAATAATTTAGATGTATGTAACCTACTAAGAGAAAAAGCCAAAAGATTGCTCTAAATTTAAACCATGATTGACTTGCTGCAATTAACTTAAGGGTTAAACATACATTTACACAAAGCTTCATCTATAAATATGATATAGTCAGGCTTTCAAAAGATCTTTGACAAGGTGATAGACCAGAGAAAACAGTTTAAAATATTAACATTTCTAATACTGGGTTATAGTTCTCATATGGTGATCAATTATAATTGACCAATTTAGAAGTATCAAAACCCACCATGGTGATGACATAGCTTCTTAATATGCATCCTTGATTAATTTTGGATGCCCCTCTCATCCTTGGGATGAAGGAGTATTGACCAAAGTTTGATGTTCAGTATCAGGAGATCAGTGTTTTCTATCATTTTTTTTTGATGCTGTGGAGCCTAAAAATTGTACTATTTTTAGGTGCTCTGAGACTGTAGATGAAAGCATTTACACATTTGCTAACTATATGACCATACACTTGGGTTTTGGCATATCTTTAAAACAATTTAATCTTTTAAAAACTGACATGTATTTCTTTTCAGTAGTCTAAAAGATTAGTTGTTCTACTCTAGTCCATGAAAAAGAAATTTTCTTTTTTTTCCCTTTATTTTTTCTAAAAAGACAAACAAACCAGGATACGTGTGCAGAATATGCAGCTTTGTTACACAGGTATACATGTGCCATGGTGGATTGCTGTACCTATTGACCCATCCTCTGAGTTTTCTCCCCTTACCCCCACCCTGAAATTTTTCTTTTTCATCATTCCTCATCCCTCTTTTTCTCCTCCCTGCTTTTGATATGCATATGTCTGTGTGTGTCTGTGTTGTGGCTCCAGTTTTACCTCTTCCAAGGTTCATACTTCTGGGCATGTGATAATGTTTCTTCAGCCCAATTATTAAGTCCCAAAAGGGAACAGACAAAGCAGGGGGAGAAGAAAGTGACATACAAGCTGATCTCACAATTCCTAATCTGGATTTAAAAAGAGAGGGAAAGAGAGTAAAATAAGATGTTTAGATTATCCACACTTTATCAAGAATGCTCTCTTGTTACTTGGAAAAGGTAACTATAGGAGAGATTCTGTTTTAAGCACAAGACATTGAAAACTTATACAGTACATAATTCACTTAATGAGAAAAATTAATACAGTTTTCACCCTGGTTAGGTTTTGCAAGAGTTGTGAACGTAATAAGAATAAAAAATTACCTCATTTTAGTGTTTAGTGGAAACCACAGCACATGCAGAGTCAGTGTCTGGAGCCTCAGATGTGTTGACTTTTAGGATCTGGCTTTAATTACTTTCTCCAACTTTAGTTCTTTTCTGAGAACAACAGACATTCAATGATTATGTTACACTAAAATTATTTGGTGCTCTTGAAAGTCATTTTGGAGAAGATGTTTGATGCAGCTGTAACTGAGCATTTCTTAAGAAATCTTTTTCTTGAGCATTTTATGAAGTCAGTTAAATAACAGCCAAGTATGGCAAAGGAATTGGCTTAAATGTAGTGTTATGCTACAGACATATTAGAACTTCCATCTTACTAAGTTTTTTTGATAGAACCAATGGAATAAATCCAATTGTTTATTCTGGTTGCTTTTCATACTCTTAATCTAGTTAGCATTTCTCATTCCCCTTTCCTAGAATGAAGCATAATATAAATACATTTATATACTATCCATACACATGAATGTATATTTTTATGCAGATTATCTTTAAATGAAAATCTTGCAGCTAGACAAAAATTTCTAATTATTTCATTGTTAGTAGGTTGAGGTAGTTAAGAAATGGTATTAACAGGAAAAAATCAGGTTTCATTAGGATGTACCACAAGGACTGACAGGTGTGTATTCAGTGAAAGTGTGCATATATGTGTGTTTACATGCAAATATATGTAAATGTACATCTACGTCTAGTATATGTGGGTAAATTAAATATATGTATACACCTTGGTATATATTAGATCATATACATATTTCAGTGTGTATGTGTATTTATTACACCCAAATTGTGTATAGATAGATGCCATATGATTATATATTTCTAGGCTAAAATGAATACATGATGGTCAATATTCAAAGCAAGTAATAAAAATTGGTTTGTTGGCTGGGTGCGGTGGCTCACGCCTGTAATCTCAGCATATTGGGAGGCCAAGGCGGGTGGATTACCTGAGGCCAGGAGTTTGAGACCAGTCTGGCCAACATGGTAAAACCCCATCTCTACTGAAAATACAAAAAAAATTAGCCAGGCATGGTGCTATATTCCTGTAGTCCCAGCTACTCTGGAGGCTAAGGCAGGAGAATCACTTGAACCCAGGAGGTTGAGGCTGCAGTGAGCTGAGATGGCACCACTGCATTCTAGCCTGGGCAACAGAGACTTCATCTCAAAAAAAAAAATTGGTTTTTTAAAGAATTACCTTTTTGTCTATTTTTTATTTTAAAAATTAATCATCCATTTAAATGACAAAGCTCTTTTTTCCTATGGAAGTGTATGGATAAGCTCTCTGATAGTAAAAGTAATAATATAATATAGGGAATGTGGGCCTAGCTGTCAAAAATCCTAATTTTTATTCCAATTCTGCCTCTTACATGGGCATATTTTCTTAAGCAATTCACTTACCCCACAACAATGCATTGCCCTAGAGTGACTACAGTTGTGAAGCAGACAGGAGCTTGCACACTAGAGCAGGGGTAGGCTTTTTTTTTTCTGTAAAGTTTTGAAAGGTCAGGTAGTTTCTATGTTAGGTTTTGCAGGCCATACAGTGTCTGTCACAACTTCTCAACTTTGCCATTGAGCATAGAAACAGCCATAGAAAATATGTAAACAAATGAGAGTTGCTGTGTTACAATAAAACTTTCTTTATGAACACTGAAAATTTGAATTTCATATCATTTTCATATATCACAAAAATATTATTGTTCTTTTGCTTTTTTTTCAACCATTTAAAATATGTAAACACCATTCTTAGAGTGTAGGCCATACAGAAGAGCTACAGGTTAGCAGGGTAGCTGGACAGCCACCATTGGCAAGCATTGAGCCTGTGGCTGTCATAAGCAAATGCTCTCTGTGTAGTGTACCCTGCAGCCTGGTGGGCTGGCTGTGCTCACATAGGTGGGGCCTGTGGCTGCTCTTAAGTTCAGGTACTTTGGTCATGTCCATTAAACTTAAGAATGAGTCTTATGCTTCCTTAGTACAACGCTAGGATATTATTTGCAATTAGCAAGTTGGAAAGAGCTTAGATGATTAATTAGGCTACTCTATACCTTCATATAAGATCATGCTCAAACCATCTCATTTCAGATTAATTTTTTTTCTTGGAGATGAAGTCTTGCTCTGTTGCCCAGGCTTGTATGCAGTGGCATGATCTCGGCTCACTGCAACCTCCGCCTCCCAGGCTCAGACTGTTTTCCCACCTCAGCCTTCCAAGTAGCTGGGATTACAGGCACGTGCCACCATGCCCAGCTAAGTTTTGTATTTTTAGTAGAGATGGTGTTTCACCATGTTGGCCAGGCCAGTCTTGAACTCCTGACCTCAGGTGATCTGCCCGCTTTAGCCTCCCAAAGTGCTGGGATTACAGGCGTGAACCACTGTGCCCAGCCTCAGATTAATTAATTTTGTGAAAATGTGACATCTTGCTCAGTGATTGAACACAAAACATTTTGGATTAGACTTTCTGTGTAGGGGATATGGATAATCTGTTTGGTTTTTGAAAACAGAAATCACTAGACATTTTTTTTTTAAATGATGAGGCTAGATCTAGTGTGTTAGGCATATTTATAAACAGAAAAATTCAATACTATGTGGTGGTTGTCAGCTAATATCAATTTGGCACTTACTACATGTCAGGCCCTGTTGTATTTCCCATGTGTTAATTTCCTGCTTTATGAGGTAGGCAATACTTTTAATTCTATTTTACAAACTGGAGGTTCCAAGAGGTTAAAAACCTTTCCCTGATACATGAAACAAGCACATGAGCTAGTGTATAAAATGTCTAATTCCAAAAGGATGCTTTTAGTCATAATGCTGTGATAAAGACATGTAGGAAGCTATGGGAAGATTCAGGTGAGGTACCTAATCCAGCATGGGAATACCAGGCAAGTTTATCTGTCAGAAAAATCACTTTAACAAGGAATATGGAAGTTAGATTGAAGAACAGAAGGGGAAAAGGAGAGCTACGAACAGTGAAGGTAGAAATATAAGAGGTTCTTGTTATAGTCCAGGGGTGAGAGGATAGCAACCTGAACAAGGGAAGTAACAGGGAGGCTGGGGAGAAGGAAATGGATTAGAGAATATTTAGATAGCAAAATCTATGAAATTGTTGATAGTTTGGATGAGGCATGAATGTGAAGATGTGGTCAAAGACGATGTCCATGCATCTGACTTGGCTGCCAGGAATGTTGGTGGTTTCCCCACTTTCAAGCCTTATGAACTACCTAGTCCAAAATACTGAACTATTCAGTATTTTGGCACTTACTGTTGCCAAAATTTCTCTTCAAATATGTGTGTGTGTGTATATATATATATATTTATATTTATAGGATATATATATATATTTTGATCTCTGTCCACAGTCCTGGCACAGAGCTCCTTAAAGGCCTTGTAACTTCCTGAGCAGTAGGGGTAATGGTATCTTTTGTTCTAATATTTGGTCTTTGGCCATGGTTCCTGATGCAGAAATCCTAATTCCTTGGAGTTTCCTGGGTGTATATTCTGTTCTAGTGGGTGACTTTTGGTGATTTCTTGGTTGGGGACTGGTCATCAGAAAGGCCAGCCCATGATTAGAATCTTGGAACTTTCTGCTCCTTTCCCCATTGTTTGGAAAGGGGAGAGGGGCTGGAGATTGAGCTAGTAATTGATGGTGTCCACATGATGAAGCCTCCATAAAAATCCATGAACTATAGGGTTTAGAGTACTTCCAGGTTGGCAAGCACATTCATATGCCAGGAGAAGGGTGCACTCCAACTCTGTTGGGGCAGAAGTTCCTGCACTCAGGACCTCTACACCTAGCCCTATGTATCTTTTCATCTGGCTGTTCATTGGTATTCTTTATTATATAATAAACTGGTAAACATGTTTCCCTAAATTTTTTGAGTTTTCCTAGCAAATTTTCAAGCCCAAGGAGGTAGTTATGGGAACCCTAATTAATAGCTGGTCCATCAGAAGTCCAGGTGACAACCTGGGACTTGTGATTGGCATCTGAAGTCTACTGAGATTGAGCTCTTAACCTGTGGGGTGTGTGCTAACTCCAGTTAATGTCAGAATTGAATTAAATTGTAGAACACCCAGCTGATGTCATAGACTTGGTCGGTGTGTGGAAAAACCCACACATCTGGTATCAGAAGTGAATTGTTCTGGAAGTATTGACAGTGGTGTGACTATAGAGAAAAAAAATCTTCCCCCTCTCTATATGGCATGATTTTGTCTGTGTTTCCTCTAAGCTCTCTTCCCTGCTGCACTCTTAGGACAGAGTCTTTTAGACATTCTCCCACTCTATCTACAGGCTTGTGGCAGCTGCAGGCAGGCTAAGGGAGCTCTGTTGGAATTTGTTTTTACTCTATTTACAAGTAATTTGAAGGTTGTATTGTTCTCTTAATTTTAGTAATGATGAACGTATGGGTCCTGTGCAGTTTTATTTCTTTTCTCTTTATATTTTATGGTTTGGAGGGGAGGCAAAGATTGAGACTTAGATAATTGTCATTGTTCTCCAAACCCAAACATAGCTCACTCTTATCTTTTATTAACTATAAAAGATAATTAATAAATGACTCTGAAATTAATTATGAAAAAGCATCTCTAACAGAGACAGTCATCTCTTTTTAAAGCCTTGAAACCAGAATGCAGTGGGTAGTATTTATAAATACACAAAGAAGTCTGTGGTAGTGGTTCAACCTCATCTGCTCTCTTGTCTTTTCTGCCTGGCTTGTGGCTTATATTCTTCACCAGCTGGTTTACTAATATCTTACAGAGGCACCATTGATGAATTTTAAGTATGTAACTAGGTCAGCACCCTGTTCTCTGATGATCACTTAGGTATCTGACTTTGGCTTGTGGGATATAAACAGCAGTTAGAGATACTAGAACCTCTACTTCTCTCATTGTCCTCTTCAGCTTCCATCTTTTTTGAGACCTTCAATTTTGCTCTAGCTGCTTCACCACTTGATGTTTTAATTTTAATTTTTTTTTATTAAGACAGTCTCACTCTGTTGCCCAGGCTGGAGTGCAGTGGGGCGATCTCAGCTCACTGCAACTGGAGTGCAGTGGGGCGATCTCAGCTCACTGCAACCTCTGCTGCCTGGCTTCAAGTGATTCTCCTGCCTATACCTCCTTAGTACCTGGGATTACAGGTACCCACCACCACATCTGGCTATTTTTTTTGTATTTTTAGTAGAGATGGGGTTTTGCTATGTTGGCCAGGCTGGTCTCAAACTTCTGACCTCAAGTGATCCACCCACCTTGGCCTCCTGAAGAATTAGGATTACAGACATGAGCCACCAAGCGCAGCCCTTCTTTAAAAGCAGTGGCAGGCTTTCTTTTTTCTTTTTTTTCTTTTTCCCTTGAGTTAGAGTTTCACTCTTTTTGCCTATACTGGAGTCCGATGGTGTGATCTTGGCTCACTGCAACTTCTGCCTCTTGCGTTCAAGTGATTCTCCTGTTTCAGCCTCCCTGGTAACTGTGATTACAGGCATGTGGCACCACACCCGGCTAATTTTGTATTTTTAATAGAGACGGAGTTTCTCCACGTTGGTCAGGCCTGACCTCAGGTGATCTGCCCGCCTCAGCCTCCCGAAGTGTTGGGATTACAGGCATGAGCCACCACACCTGGCCTACCACTTGAAATAACATGTTGCTTCTCTCCTTTAATCTTCATAACCTCTTATGACACATTCTCTTAGATTATAAACTTTTGATTTTTAAAATTTGCCCTTGAGTAACATTTATCTTGATTTACAAAAAGAAAGGGAGGTAGAGGAGGAGGGATTCAGGATAAGGGACCGGGAAGAGCTGTGGCCATGTGGCACAATCATAAGCTACTTCATATTTGGGAGAACAACAGAGCAAGAGCCATTGCTGTTCATTTGACTTTCGATCTGACCCAGGAATGTTCAGTAAGCTGAGTGTCTCCAGACATAATCTAAGTGGAAACTGAGGGTTCAGAGTTCTGAGTCTTGTACTCTGGATTATCTGTGCTACGGAACTGAAACCCCTAGAATTTGTATGGGACATCTACATGGATGCTCAGCTCAGAAAGGCCCAGGAGAACCTACCTTATTCAGCAACAGTCCAATCAAAATCTTCCTCCCCAAAATGATCTATAACCAGCCTGTTCTGGACATTTCTCTCAAGAGTGTAAAAAGGGTTGAGTTAATGTCCCCTAAAGCAAGAACTGGATTACTCTCCAGTAACTCTCTTCTTATCTTAAATACTTACTTTGAATCACTAAACTTCCTAACTAGTTATAAATGTTGTTTGCGCAAGATTCCCATCAATCATTCTCATCAGTTGATAGACTCCACCCCCTGGTGCTCAACCAAAGTTTATTTTGGTAGCCTTTGACACATACTGACTTGTAATGCCAAAGATGGATTACATGTGTTGGCTCCATATAACAACAATTTTTTTTAAAGAAATCAACATCGATTTCTATTTGGTTTCCAAGATTAAATCATTCAGAAATTATCAAAACATGAGATTTCAATAACTCCACCTCTTCTCTAGGGATACAGTTGTGTTTATGGTTCACAACAGAAGCAACAGAGGACTCCCTTCCAAAATGACTTTAATCATTGGCCTTTGTTGCAGCAGAAGCTCTGAAATGTCTTGTATGGGGAGGTGGAACATCCAGATTTGGATCTTTTATCTCTTGACCATATTGCTCAGCAGAGTCTCTCTTCTCATCCAACACTCCAGTTTATGATTAGGAAATAATTGGCTAAACTGTCTGTGATGGAGATTTCAGAGGGTCTCTGGTTTAGAAGTGTTTTACAGGGTATTGGGAGAGGAAACTAAGGAATTCCTCTAGTAGAATGAAGGGTAGTGGGGGATAGCTGGTAGCTTGTGGAGAAAGCAGCCCCCACAAAACCTGGAATAATTAAGAGTTTTACTACAGAAATCTGTGCTGCATGGCTATCCATGCCAAGGATGGTTTCCTAAACTTTGTAATAGAACAACATACACTGGGAGACCCAAGACACCTGGAATCAACTGGGAGTCACAGATAAACTCTTGCCAAGATAGCCAGGCATTATTCTTTCTTCAAAGCCTGTGAGCAAAAGAAATAAACTCAGTATTCTTTGTAGCTTCTGACACCAGTGTGTTTCTAATTGTGGAGGCAGTTCAAAAGAATTAGAAATTTGCTACACTTCAAAGGATGTGGGATTTGACAGCTTGTCAGTTTCCCATTGTCTGTAAGGTTCCGAGGGATACTGGAGTCATAGGTACTATTTTTCTTGGCTGAAAAACAGCTGAAGCTGAGAACACCCCACACCAGTCCTGGCTTCTTGCCCACTCCCACTGGGGAAGAACTACTCTCAGACAACTGAAGCACTGCTGAACTTGCTAAATGAATGTGCACATCTGTTCTTTTCATGTTGAACATCCACAGAGTAGAACTAAGAGAGAATGTGTTAAAAGGAAGGTAATCCACAGGAGCCCTCTCCCACTCTTTAAGCTGCCCCTGGACCATTAGTTTATCCCATGTAAGATGAAACTTGCCAAAAGTTAAACAAAACATGTCAGATTGTCGAAGACAATAATAAAAAGTAGGGAAAATAAACATCGGAATGTATGCTTCTTTTGTTTCTTAAACCTGTGTTTAGGTTTTTGACATGTTTTTGATCCCTCTTCTCTGTGACACACCTGGGCTTTGCTCATTGTGCCTTGCCTGACATGAACCAAGTGCCTGTGGCATGTCTCATAGGAGCTATGATTTCTCCATGTTATACTTTGTATTAATCACCTTATCAATTCCAGTTAAATTTGGTTCATTATATTTCATCATCCTAAAGCCCTCATCACATACATCACAGATAGGCTCGTTCCATGATTCCTTTTGTTCACAGACAAAAACCAGGGTCTTGTGTCTTCCAAGTGCTTTTGGAATACACATTTTCTTTTTATCTTCTAATAGACCTGTGAGATAGGTAGACAGTTATTTTCTTTCTCCTGGTATACAGGAAGAAACTTGAGGTTAAATAACTTGTTCAAGGTCACATAGATACAATTTCAGATTCCAGTTTTTTTCCACTAGACTGGTTGCCTCCCTTGATTAGATCACCTCTTATTCTATTATGTTGGCAAATGGGAGGTGAAAGCAGTACTGATAATAGTTCATGAGCTCATTATTTCTTAGAAATCCTTAAATGAAAGAGGCCATAGGATGGTGTGACTGTCCTTAGAGTAAACATTCTGAGTTGTCATTTTCTTTGCAAAGACCAAGAACAAAAAGTGAGGTGGCTGGCTGTGCAAATAGACACCCATCAACTCTTTCAGGCTGATTATTTTAGCTTGAGGAATTCCCCTGCCTTTTCTGTCCCACAGAGGACCCTGGATGAGTGCCAGGTAATTGGGCCACTAGGTATCCCTTTTCAAAATAAACTTAAAGAAATGAAAAAAGTGTGAGTTATGCCACAGGCAACAAGAAAAATATCTGGTTGCCCTTTGGGTAGTCCAACCCTAGCTCATTTTTATTTTGGAGGTAAAATCTAAAACCTCAAGCTGTTCTAAAATTTTTCTCAAAAAATTCCAGTTACCACATATAATTTACAGATATTTTGTTTTGGTCTTTTCCTGGTTATCCTTCCTTTTGGTTTTCCCAATATACATTTTCTTTCACTGCATACCCTTTCTGTTCTTTAATTTCTTCCCATTTGACTTCTTTTTATGCATCTGTCACATTTTATATGTTAAAAATAATTCCCTGGCCAGGTGTGGTGGTTCACACCTGTAATCCTAGCACTTTGGGAGGCTGAGGCAGGTGAACCACAAGGTCAGGAAATCAAGACTATCTTGGCCAACACAGTGAAACCCTGTCTCTACTGAAAATACAAAAAATTAGCTGGGCATGGTGGCACGTGTCTGTAGTCCTGGCTACTTGGGAGGCAGGAGAATCGCTTGAACCCTGGAGGCGGAGGTTGCAGTTAGCCGAGATTGCACCACTATACTCCAGCCTGGGTGACAACACGAGACTCTGTTTCAGAAAAAAAAAAATTGTCTTATATTTACCAAATGCTTAGGATCTGTGCAGCCAGTAAGCCATCTAGATTTACAGGCAACCAAAGGTGTACTGTTGGATAGGTGCCTCTAGAGAAAGGAGGTATTCCAGCAAATGAGCAAAATTTTTTTGGTGTGACAAGAAAATATTAAAAGTTCTACAATGTTATTTAGATTTACTTTTTATCTCATACATTTTATTTTTGTATGTTTAAATATGTAACATATATTTGAACAGTTATATGCCTAAATAATTTACAAAGTACATTAACATACATTTATTGAAAATGTATGCTCAAAATATTTTTACTGGGCCAGGCGCAGTGGCTCACATATGTAATCCCAGCATTTTGGGAGATTGAGGTGGATGGATCCCTGAGGTCAGGAGTTTGAGACCAGTCTGCCAACGTGGTAAAACCTATCTCTACTTAAAAATACAAAAATTAGCTGGGCATGGTGGCACATGCCTATAAATCCAACCAGAGGCTGAGGCACGAGAATCTCTTGAACCTGGAAGGTGGAGGTTGCAATGAGCTGAGATCATGCCACTGCACTTCAGCCTGGGTGACAGAGTGAGACTCTGTCTCCAAAAAAAAAAAAAAAAAAAGATTTAATTTTTTTTTACTATGGTATTCATGATTTTAAAAATTTGGCAAAGAGAGCCACAGAGAAGCAGTACATACAAATAATAGTACTAGCTACTGTCTACTGACTGCTATGTGCAAAGGACTGTTCAACTGCTTTATTCATATTAAGTCATTTAATCTCCCCAACAACTCTATGAACTAGGTGCCATATTAAGCTACTACTGTGTTATTCCCATGCCACACATGAAAGTATTAAGGGGTAGAGAGGTTGGGTAATTTATCCAGAGACACAAAACATATCATGGGAGGATTTGAACTCCAGCCAGTGGGCCCCCACAATGTGCTCTTAACCAACCCTGTATGCTGCCTCTGGTGGTTATTAAACAGAGTGAGAAGGAGGACTGGGCTTAGTATACTGAGGGCCATCTATGGAAGCTTATTCTCCTCACTCCTGTGCTAAGAAGCGTTGTTCATTCTGTAAGGTTTGTTCTTGGGTTCTTGCCGTGTTTATAATGAAGAAACTGAGGCCAGCACGAAGATAATCCTATGCGAAGGAATTTATTCAGGCTCCCAGGTGAGGTTCTGCGGTCCGGACAGGAGGGGCCAGAGAAGTCGCGTGGACTCCTCTCAGGCACGGGGTTTTATAGGGAGTAGAGGCATTTGATTGGCTGTGCCCAAGGTGAGTGGGACAAAATGGAGTGGAGTGGGACCCGGATGGAACAAAATGGAGGGGAGTGGGGCCCAGATAGGACAAAATAGTAGGCAGGAAGACAAAATGGCAGACACAGGGTGGGGCCTGCAGAAGACAAAATGGCAGGCACGGAGTGGGGCCTGGATAGGACAAAGTGGTAGGTAGGGAGTGGGGCCTGGATGGGACAAAATGGTATCGGGTAGGTCCTGATGGTGCTTTTTTCCCAGGCTCCCGGTGAGGGAGGTGTGTCCGAGCTCCCGGAGAGGGAAGGGGGTGTGTCCGAGCCCCCGGCAAGGGAACCAGCCTTACATTCCGACCTTTTGATGATAGATAGAGGGCGCCCCTCTTTCTGACTACTTCCTGCTGAATAGGGGCAAGGTAAGGGGGACAGGTCAGTTGGCTGGTGCCTCGACTGAGATGCAGACGAAGGGATGAAGCAGCATTTGGTTAACAGCCACTCGTCCAATTTCTCGCATACAAGCTTGTAGGAACCTGAGAAGAAAAGGGGTCGTTAGTAAAAGCAAACAGATTACGATGATAGGAGTGATGATGGGGTTTAGCCAGGTAAGCATAGGATGCCACCAGCTTAGGGACAAGACTCCTGTATTTTGCTTTTTATGGAAGTCTTCCTGGAGTCAGTGGAGAGTGTTGATGTTCTCCTCTACTAGGCCTGATTCATTGATGTAGTAGCAGCATTCTTCCTGGAGAAACAGACAGGTACCTCCTTTTTCTGCTGTTAGCAGGTCAAGGGCCCATTGGTTTTGGAGAGTTACCTGAGCTAGTGATGTGATTTGTCGCTGGAGGGAGGCTAGAGGAGTGGCTGACGCTTCAATGGCTACACAGTTTGTCTTCCGGTTGAGCAGCTAAAGTGACACTGTAGCCCATTGCTCCGCTTCCTATTCCAGCGGCTACTAGAGATGATGCTAAAGAGAGGCCGACTACTACAGGGAGCAAAACAGCTCATTTGTTTCAGTGAACAGAGGGAGGAGGCGTAAGGAGGGATAGGAACTCGGCCTGCCCATATGCCTTCAACTGTGGGACCAGAGTAACAGGTATGCAAGGGGAGGAAAGGGAGGCATTTACAACCTTGGTTAGGGTCCCATTACACCAGAAGTATCCTCCTGGAGGTGCATAGTGGGTGGATCTTACTTTTACAGTTGTGTTGCAGCTGGGGCTGTCAGTTATTCCGTAGCAGAGAAAGAGATCCTGGGAGTGTGCTTTGAACAGTGGGATCCCTGTTAGGGTGGTGTCGTGTCCCGTAGGTGATCGTGATAGGTTGAACTCGGTCCGGAGGGGAACTGTGGCTAAGGGGGATTCATTGAGGGAGGCACACAAAAAACAATTGATAAAGTTTATGGCTTCAGTTAAACTTAACATATTAACACCTTGCTGTACTAGTGTTAACCAAGAGAAAGGTTGGGGGTTATTGCTCGAGGATTCAAGTTGGTTAGTTAAAGCAGCCTCATTTTGTAAAATGGTGTTGCCTAATCAGCTGAGTCGGTCTACCTCCACTGGCACGATGCGGGAATAGGTTTAATATATTTGCCATGTACCACTGGGGTGGCTATTTGTAAACCTGGTGTATATTTTACCTGCAATTCCCTTTTCCCATCAGTCGTGCCAGGGGTCACGAATAGTAAGGGACACCTTGCCTTGGTTGTCAATGGAAAGTACTTCACTTTTTGGGGTTTTATGCATGACACAAGAGGCATACGGGCATTCACCAAAGATAGCACTCCACTTGTGACAAAAATTCTTGGTTTGGTCATACAGAAAGCAGAGGCCAAAGTTATTCTGAGAGTTCTTAATAGTATTGGCCTTGGACTTTGGGAACTTGAATTTTATGGGGGATTTGCAATCTATGGGCTGGCAATCTACTTGAGCAATATATTGGGTCTTAGTACTGGGGCCTTGTTTCCAGGATTCCTGCAAATAGAACCACCAGGCATAGAAGGGACTGGCCTTAAGGGGAGATATTAGAAGTATTGTTAGGAGGAGGATTTGAAGGGTTAGGAATTGATGGGCAAGGGCCACAGGTGAGGCAGAGGCGAGTGGGACCCAGGGGTTTGGATTTCCATTGGTCATCTTGAGGTGCCGCCTTAAGGTGGGACACATGATACCATGGGGTGTGACCTAGGAGCTTGGCAGCCGTGGGGATGGTTAGGATAATGATGTGGGGTCCTAACCACCTAGGCTGCAGAGATCCTGGCTGGAGCTCCCAAAAGAGAACACTGTCACCTGGCTGAAGGGGTGCTGCCGGGTGCGAGTCTCCAGGCCCTGGAACAATGGGGAGAGCATGATCTGCGTGCTCCCTGAGTAAGTGGTGAAGGAGAGATAAATAGGGAAGGTAGGTGGCTAGGGGAGGTGGTTGCACCGGAAAATTATGGGAAACCAAGAAGGGCTGGCCATACAGCAACTCATAGGGGCTAAGGCCCATTGGTTCCCGTGGGGTAGCTTGGATTCGAGCTAGAGCAAGAGGTAGGAGAGTGGGCGAAGAGAGTTTTACCTCAATAATCAGTTTAGCCAAATGGTCCTTGAGGATGCCATGGGCCCGTTCGACCTTACCCGATGACTGAGGGTGGTAGGGGATGTGTAGTTTCCAGGAGATGCTGAGAGACTTGATGACCAGCTGGACTACCTGGGCTATGAATGCTGGACCATTGTCTGTCTGGATGGTGACAAGTAGGCCAAAGCGGGGGATGATCTCTTGAGTAAGAATGGAGGCTACCATGTCTGCTGTTTCCCGAGAGGTTGAAGACTTCAACCCAACCTGAAAAGGTATCTACAAAAGTTAGGAGGTAGCAAAATTTTCTGTGAGTGGGCATGTGGGTAAAATCAATTTGCCAATCCTGGGCCGGCAGGTTGCTGCACATTTGGTGGGTGGGAAACTGCAGCTTTAGGCTTCCCTGAGACGAGACCTTAGAGCAAGTGACACGTTTTGTGTATCTGCTTGACTGTCTGTTGTAGGCCTGGTGAATAAAAGAGGGGTTGTATAAAGCGGTACAATGCCTTGGGCCCTATATGTAAGGATTGGTGTATTTCGGCAATGATTTTAGGAGCCTGTTCCCATGGAAGGGCGATATTATTTAGGAAGATCCAGCCCTGGTCAGACTCGGTTTTAACCCTTTTATATAAGGTCCTGTCTTTCCGATGGCGAGTACACTGGCAACGTGGCTGTGGTAAGGAACAGGACCAGAGCGGGAGCTGGCCTGGTACTGGTTAGAGCCTTTGCTACCACATCTGCCCTTGTATTGCCCCGAGAAAAGGCATCCTACTGGGCCCAGTGCCATTGGCAGTGGATGACCGCAACCTCTTTGGGCAGCATCAGAGCTTGTAAGAGGTTAGAGACTTGGGTGGCATTGACTATATTGGGAGGGATAGGGGGTTGAATCAGGAGATGGAGGAACTGGGGGGGATTGTTGCACCTTCATTATCACCCTTATTATTACTACTGTCATTACTACAAACTTTATCATCACTACCTTTAGCATTATTACCTTTACCATCACTACCATTACCATTATCACCATTACCATAACCTTCATTATGATCATCACCACTTTCACCATCATCACCATCGCCTCAGTCATCACCTACAACATACCTTCATCATCACCTTCATCATACCTTCATCATTACCACTTTCATTACCACCACCATAATTAACAGTCACCTTCATCTTGAGGGCCTGAGTCGGTTAGTTAAGGTGGCCTTATTCGGTAGGTCCATTGGGGAGGCGATGTGCCTCAAGGGTGGCTGAATCTGTAACTACTGCATAGGCTGCATAGGCCGCTTTTCGTTACCCCTCTGCTGTCACTATTGAACTCCCATTTACAAAAAAACAAGGTTTGGGCTAGAGAGAGAAAGGTTAGACAGGCCCTCCCGAAGTGTAACAAATGTATTCATTAGCTTAGGACAGGATTGAGCTGGGGAGGGGGAATGGGATGGAAGAGGAAACAAAGTAGCCGAGTTGAGTAGAGAAGTGAGACAAAAGCTGACTGAAGGATTTTTAAAGAGAAAGTAAGACTCAGAGTGTAGAGGAATGGTAAAGAAGGCATTTTTTTCTTTTCTTTATGGAAAGCCCTAGTTTGGGTAGGTTTTGGGCTAGGCATCTTAATGGCGACTTGGGGTCTAAGTGGGACTTCTGGTTCCCCATAGTTGGCTTTTGTGGGGCACTCGGAGGCGAGGAAGGGATAGGAACAGTACTACACTCAACACGGGCAGAAGTATTCCTTTCCCAGAGGGGTGGCTGAGAAAACCTACAGACTATAATGATTAATGCAATGATGATAATAAGGAGGAAAACAAAAAGAGACGTGGCTAGGACTGTCTGCCACATGGCAAAATTAGAGGCTACAATAAAGACAGCACCACATACAAGACTGACGGACAAAGGGTGGGTGCCCCCCAGATGGGAGACCAGTCTGATGCCTTCCCGGCCATGTCCCTGTGGAACTGCGGGTTGAGGCCCACACAAGCCCCGTAGTGTCAGGCCGTGGGACTACACATAAACTCACTCACTCACTCACATTGGAATTAGGAAGAAAGGGAGAAAATAGAGTTAAAAGTAGAAAGCGAGAGAAAGTAGAGTTAAAAATAGAAAGCGGGAGAAAGTAGAGTTAATAGAAAGCAGGAGAAAGTAGAGTTAAAAATAGAAAGCTGCCACCTCTTAAGGACGCAGTCCAGCTGCCATTTAGGTGGAAGAGAAAGCTAAGAGCGAGAAGTGGCCACCATCTTAAGGGCGTGGTACGGCCATCATCTTAGGTGGAAGAGAAAGAGAGAGAGACAGAAAAAGAAAGAAGCCAAAAATACAGTTTCTTAAATAAATGGGAGCCTTTTATGCCAAATGGACTAATTTAAAATAATGAATTTGGTATAAGCCGGGGGTAATGGGGCTTCTGAATACCCACACCTCAATCGCTGCTGCAGGGATGGTCAGAAGAGCGGCTAGGCATCCCAGGCCATGCTTACCGAGCACCGACAACGAGAGGGTTCAGGAAAGTGGGGATGTCTCCCTCCAAATCCTGACCCTGACACGACAACGAGAGGGTTCAGGAAAGTGGGGACGTCTCCCTCAAAATCTTGTCCCTAAGAAACGCCTCATGGGGAGAATACAAGAGTGTAGGGACATCTCCTCTATGCTCAAGTCCTCGCGACGAGGCCAGGGCCACAGGCCCACAGCAAACAACAAGAAAGAGTCCCTGATGCGGCCGTGATTGCGAGCAGGGAGTCCACACAATGAGGCAAGCAGCAAGAGGGGTAGTGGGCAACAGAAGTCTTACCTTGCGGTGAAAGGGCTGCTCCCCGGTCCGGCGTTGAGTGGAGGAGTCAGTTTCCCCCAGGAGGGGTCTTACAACTCCTCCCGTGTTTCGGCACCACTTGTAAGGTTTGTTCTTGGGTTCTTGCTGCGTTTAAAATGAAGAAACTGAGGCCAGCACGAAGATAATCCAATGCGAAGGAATTTATTCAGGCTCCCGTGTGAGGTTCTGTGGTCTGGACAGGAGGGGCCTGAGAAGTCACATGGACTCCTCTCAGGCACGGGGTTTTATAGGGAATGGAGGCATTTGATTGGCTGTGCCCAAGGTGAGTGGGACAAAATGGAGGGGAGTGGGACCCGGATGGAACAAAATGGAGGGGAGTGGGGCCCAGATAGGACAAAATAGTAGGCAGGAAGACAAAATGGCAGGCACGGGGTGGGGCCTGCAGAAGACAAAATGGCAGGCACGGAGTGGGGCCTGGATAGGACAAAAAGGTAGGAAGTGGGGCCTGGATGGGACAAAATGGTATCAGGTAGGTCCTGGGAAGGGGGTGTGTTAGAGCCCCCAGAGAGGGAAGGGAGTGTGTCCGAGCTCCCAGAAAGGGAAGGGGGTGTGTCCGAGCCCCCGGCGAGGGAACCGGCCTTACACATTCATTTTGGATACTGTCTCATCTTGAACTAATTTTGCGTGTCAGATGTTGGCAAAGATAAATTAGACTTGGATTCTACCCTCAAGAAGCTACAGTCAATGCAGAAGATGAGACAGTTATATGAATAACTATAATACAAGTAGAAAGTGAGAAAATTGCCTGGGCATGGTGGCTCATGCCTGTTATCCCAACGTTTTGGGAGCCAAGGAGGAAGGATCACTTGAGGCCAGAAGTTCGAGATCAGCTTGGGCAACATAGTGAGACCCTGTCTCTATAAAAATTAAAAAATTAGCCAGTCATGGTAGCATGCACATATGTGGAAGACTGAGGTAGAATTATTCAAGCTTAGGAGTTCGAGGCTACAGTGAGCTATGATCATGCCACTGTGCTCCAACCTGGGAGACAGAGCAAATCCCTGTCAAAAAAGAAAGAAAAGCATCATTTCTCCCACAGGGAAGAATTGGGGAAAACTATAGAATAAGCCACATTTGAGCTGGTTTGAAGCCAAAGATTATCTCTCAAATCACCATCTAATTTTGTAACAAATTCCATCATGAAAGTGTCTTTGGAAATACTTACTTTGGTCCTTGGCCTTGCCCCCCGCTTTCCCTTTCAGAGTTCCCTCCATGTTTTAAAGCAGTGAGCTCCTCTGAGGCTGGGCCTTCACTAAGCCTCACTCAGGCTGGTTTCCCTGGCAGGGAGGGTGGAAATGCAGGAGTGGCAACTCCAGGAGGGGCAGCTTCAGGCTCTGCAGAGTTTAGTTTTGGTGGCCAGGCCATGATCAGTCCCACCTGCTCTGATGCTCAGTGGGAACAAGGCCATTGTTGGTGGAGTGTAGCTCTGCATCTCATGGGATATGCGATATAGATATTTTGGGCCTCAAATATAAGGCCCAAGAAACTGAAGGTTTTGTATTTAGTTGATATCTTAAAATTGTGGAAGTTGCATTTTAGCCTTTCGGACAGGCAGAAATGTCTTCTTTATAGAAAATGTTTCTTGATGGCATATTTTTTTCCAGAATTAACAACAGACAAGGAAAGAAATCCCCAACTTTGCAATAGAATTAATTGGGAATTAATGAGGTGAGTAGTCAAGAGATGGTGTTATGAGTATGCAACACAAAGTGACCTGTTTTAAGGCTAGAAGCTGCCACCTGTTGAAGTGGTTTAAATCAGGATTTTGGCAGAAGCACATTATTGTGACAGTCAAAATATGTGAGTGAAATTCAGTCTCCTCTACATACCCTATTTAGGAATGTAGTCATTAAGGCCCTACACTGTGACTCAGCTCAGAAGACACAAGAAGGAATGATCTAACTCTGTAAGAGATATGGAGGTTTTCTTCCAGATTGTTAACCCACAGCAGATTGGCTGATACATGGAAGAGGAGCCAAACTTGATCATGTTTGCATTTTATCTCCCTCTTTACTGTAAAGGATTTTGACTTGAAAGAAACTTAGTGTTGCATTTTCCAAGAAAAGAAAATCAGCAGCGTTGATATAAGTATGGTTCTGCAGTACCGGAACCAGAAGTGTATATTGTAATCTTATCTGTAGGGGTGAAATGGAATTTTATGAGTGATTATGTTGAAACATGCTTGCAGACTTAAGTACTTAATATGACTTATATGTGCTTAAGGGAAAACATGAATTGTAAGAGAGGAAAAGTCCTGACTTCAGTTCTCTGATCTGCCACTAATGATTTAGCATAAAGCCTTGGACTAATTTTTGTGCCTCAGATTTTCCATGGATGAGAATGTACCACGAATGTATCATAGATCTTGTAATCATTTTTAAGTTATTTTTAAATTTAAAACCTCTGAGAACATTTGGCTTTAAAGAATATTAGAGCTTTTAAAAAGGCATAAGGCAATTCGAGCAGTCCAAGACATTGGCAGATGCTATTCAAGAGGGTTTTGAGACACAAAGAGCCTTAATCTCCCTTTAAAGCTTGTTTCATCTTTCAATAAATTATTCTTATAGTTTAAATATTTTTTCTTGCTTTAATTTTTCTCTGGTTCCTCTAACTTTGTCCATTCTCTCTAACAATGTTAATGTCTCTAACAAGGGAAGACAATGTCACCTTACTCCTTGCAACATAAGAATTCTTGTATTATTAAGACTTCTTAATTTTCTTGAAGACACAAAGGATCAGTGAACCAACTAGTATTTATTGAGCACTTACTGTGTTCTAATATGATGTTTGGGAAAGGAATATGACAGCTGTAGGACTTCCAGGCAGTACAAAATGCTTATTGCATTCTTATTGAAAAACTTACTGAATCTCCTGATTCCAGTCATTCAAATGTAGATTCCTTTCTGTACCTCCTTGGGTGTGCCTCACTATGCTTGATTATCTCCAGTGAGAGGTCCCAAGCTATCTCCTGACAAGCTGCTCCTTCAGTTTTTGCCATCACATAGTTGCCAGACAAGACAGATTTTCATATAATACAGGAATGAGTCAAATACTTTAAGTGCTGAATCAACTGAAAAAGACAAGTTCTGCATGAGATCAAAGAATGAATCACTGTTGGCTGTTGTGGTCAGGAAAAGATGATGACCTAGGGTTAAATAACCAATATCTTTCAGTTTTTCTCAAGGTACAATACATGCATGTATCTTTATTATTATTGGTGTCATTTGCAAATCCTAATAATAGTTAACATTTATCTTACTCTTCTTAATGACTTAAAATTTTTTAAGTGGCAAATAAAAATTGTATATATTTATGAAGTATAATGTGATGTTTTGATATACTTATACATTGTGGAAAGGTTAAATCAAGCTAATTAACATTCATCACCTTACATACTTATATTTTTTATGGTGAGAACATTTAAAATCCATTAGCAAATTTCAAGTATATAATACATTGTTATTAACTATAGTCGTCATATACAATAAATCTCTTAAACTTTCTTCTAACTGAAAAAAAAATTGAATGACACATATCTGTGTCATCCTTGTTTAGGGGCCATGCTAATCTCTGTATTTTTCCAATTTTAGTATTTGTGCTGCCAAAGTAAGCACTAGTTAACTTTTACATGGTGCTGTGTGCCGAGCACTAGCGAATGTGCATACCGCCTCTCAACTGACACTGTATATAAAATCTTACAGATATCTAGTGAATCTATTTTGTGCTAAGAGCCACATCATTTATGTCTGTGTGTGTGTGTATATAATTTTATAATCTACACAACCACTCTTTGATATGGGTATTATTATCACCATTTTGCCCAAGGAGACACTGGGACTCTGAGAAGTTCAGTAACCCACAGTAGCAGAGCCAGGCTTCTCACCCCACTCTGTGATGCCACAGCCCTAGTTTTGTCTATTAGGCTACACTGCCTCTCCTGGAAATCTTCCCTATTCTATTAATTTAAACAGCTAGCTAACTAGTTCTTTCCAAAGGGCTAGTTCTTTCCTTAGGGCTAGTTCTTTCCTTAGGGCTAAAACAAGAGCAAATTGGCATAAGCACTGGGAGAAAGGCCCACTGGTGGTTTTACCTCTGAAGTCATTCTGAGGCCCATGCACTGGCCCTTCTCTCAGTTCTGAGAGGAAAATGACATGAAGTCCAATGGACATCCATTTTCATATATAAATAAGGAGCACCTTTAGTAACCCACTAGGGTTACTAAAATCTAGTACTTACAACTAAAATTAATGGTAAACTATCATTTACTGAGGTCTCTAACTTTGTATTCTAAGAAGCGCTGCTTCATAATGAGGCAGAATCCTTAGTGTGATTCAGCACATGTAGATAATTATTATAATTCTCAATTTTTTTTTTTTTTTTTTTTTTTTGAGACGGAGTTTCGCTCTTGTTACCCAGGCTGGAGTGCAATGGCGCGACCTCGGCTCACCGCAACCTCCGCCTCCTGGGTTCAGGCAATTCTCCTGCCTCAGCCTCCTGAGTAGCTGCGATTACAGGCACGCGCCACCATGCCCAGCTAATTTTTTGTATTAGTAGAGACAGGGTTTCACCATGTTTACCAGGATGGTCTCGATCTCTTGACCTCGTGATCCACCCGCCTTGGCCTCCCAAAGTGCTGGGATTACAGGCTTGAGCCACCGCACCCGGCCTATAATTCTCACATTTTAAGGGAGGAAATGTCATCTCTCCCTCCCTCCCTCCCTTCCTTTCTTCCTTCTTTCCTTCCTTCCTGTCTGTCATGACTTTTAATTTCTACTCTTTTTTCTTTTTATTTTTACAATTACAGTTAGGTTTACTTTTGTGGATCATCTTGTTCTTGTATAACTGCTGAGTTGTAAACTTTGATGTGTTATTTCCTCATGGAGTCTTATAACTGAGTTTTTTTTAACTGAAAAGCAGGAATGAAAATTCAGAAGTATTGATATAAAGGGAATGATTTCCAATGATTTCCAGGCCTTTTTCTAGCCCTAGATATTTCAGGTGAACATTTCAGCATTTCAAAACAATACTAAAGAGTACATATTATTTTCCTTAAGTTAAAAAAGAGGATCCAGGCGCGGTGCCTTATGCCTGCAATCCTAGCACTTTGGGAAGCCAAGGCGGGTGGATCGCTTGAGATCAGGAGTTTGAGACCAGCCTGGCCAACATGGCGAAACACCATCTCTACTAAAAATACGCACACACATAAAAATTAGCTGGGCATGGTGGTGCATGACTGTAGTCTCAGTAGTCACAAGAGGCACAAGAATCACTTGAACCTGGCAGGCAGAGGTTGCAGTGAGCCGAGATCGCATCATTGCGCTCCAGCCTGGGCGACAGAGCAAGACTCTGTCTCAAAACAACAACAACAACAACAACAAAAACAAGACTGAGGCTTAGAAAGTTAGTAACTTGCTAAGATTTCAGAGGTAATAAGTAAGTGGTAGAAATGAAATTAAAACTCAGATCTGTCTGATTCCAAAGAGTCCATTCTTCCCATTACATTCCACTGTCAATCTTGGAGTGTCTGCCATCTAATCTTACCCTCAGATTCCTTTTTTTCCACTTATGTGGCTAGATGTAATTAATAATTACAGACAATATAAGTCAAATTTCATTAGACCTAACTTCAAGAAAACTATATTTTGTTAGCAGGCAACTGAATATTACTAAGCTGTTAAACTGCTTTGTGGATATCTTTTGCTATAAAGAGATTTCGGATGTAATGTGTGTTTTTAAAAATTTTTTTGGCATCAAGATGTAACATCTGTATTTCAGGGACTGAAATATACATTTAATAAGCTGCTATAAGTAAGATAGCTCTAGATGACTAAAGAAAAGAAATTTCTTTTCTTTTTGACCTTGGAATTTTTTGCAGGCATTCTGCAAAAGCTCCCTGATCTTGGAATGTTTGGATGTCTCTTATTGCTCCCAGCTGTCAGATATGATTATCAAAGCATTGGCCATTTACTGCATTAACCTCACATCTCTCAGCATTGCTGGCTGTCCAAAGGTATGTGCAGGAGTCAGGGCTCAGACACGTCAAATTTAAGCACAGCCAAGGGACAAGGCAGGACAGCTATCAGGGCTGGACTCAGAATGTATTTTCTCTGCCATGGTTGAGGTATTCATTGGATTTTTTTTTTTTTTAATCCTCCAATTGGAAATAGCTTATGATTCCATTGGTGTCAATGTAGAATTTCTCAAAAGTCAAAAACATAATTCTCATACAAATATAAACACGTTTCAAATATTTATTTAATTCATTAATGAGAGAACCAACAAAATGACAAAGCCAGTGTGAAGAGCATTTGAATGAACTTAGTATTTGTAGGAACTGATGAAAGAATGTTGGAGTAAGAGTGTTAGGTTAGGTCTAAAAGTGTCTTACAACTCATTAAATCCATAACCTTGGGGTTATAGTTTCTACCAGATACAAATAATTTGCATTTTTCCCGGACAAAAATATAACAATTAACATATAACTTCATGGAGTTGGGGCCTTAGTCAACAGTACACAGTATGTCAAACAAAGGCGTGATTTCCTACAGAACTTTCCAGGCAGACCTGTTAAACAGTGTTCCAGTTTGACACTCCAAGGACATACCACCATCTTTTGTCTTATTTTCAAGTGTTTTATAATTTTTCATGACCTCTGTATATAAATGAAATAAGTACTATTGTCAAAAATTTGGACTACATATAAAAGCTTAAAGGATGTTAAACAAATATGCATGAAATGCATCACTCTATATCCAAGGTTTAGAGGGAGAAGGAGGTAAGAGGAATCAATTTATTTTATTTTATTGCACTTTAGGTTCTGGGATACATGTGAAGAACATGCAGGATTGTTGCATAGGTACATACATGGCAATGTGGTTTGCTGCCTCCATCCCCATCACCTATATCTGGCATTTCTCCCCATGTTATCCCTCCCAACTCCCTACCCCCTGCTATCCCTCCCTTAGTCCCCCGCAACAGACTCCAGTGTGAGATGCTACCCTCCCTGTGTCCACGTGTTCTCATTGTTCAACGCGCACCTTTGAGTGATGACATGCAGTGTTTGTTTTTCTATTCTTGTGTCAGTTTGCTGAGAATGATAGTTTCCAGGTTCATCCATGTCCCTACAAAGGACATGAACTCATCATTTTTTATGGCTACATAGTATTCTATGGTGTATATGTGCCACATTTTCCTTGTCCAGTCTATCATTGATGGGCATTTGGGTTGGTTCCAGGTCTTTGCTATTGTAAACAGTGCCGCAATGAACATACGTGTGCATGTGTCTTTATAATACAACAATTTATAATCTTTTGGGTATATACCCAGTAATGGGATTGCTGGATCAAATGGAATTTCTATTTCTAGGTCCTTGAGGAATTGCCACACTGTCTTTCACAGTGGTTGAACTAATTTACACTCCCACCAACAGTGTAAAAGTGTTCCTATTTCTCCACATCCTTTCCAGCATCCGTTGTCTCCAGATTTTTTAATGATAGCCTTTGTAAATGGTGTGAGATGGTATCTCAATGTGGTTTTGATTTGCATTTCTCGAATGCCCAGTGATGATGAGCATTTTTTCATGTTTGTCGCCCTCATATATGTCTTCTTTTGAAAAGTGTCTGTTCATATCCTGACCCACTTTTGAATGGGTTTGTTTGTTTTTTTCTTGTAAATCTGTTTTAGTTCTTTGTAGATTATGGATATAAGTCCTTAGATAGGCAGATTGCAAATATTTTTTCCCATTTTGTTGGTTGCTGGTTCACTCTATTGATTATTTCTTTTGCTGTGCAGAAGCTCTCAAGTTTAATTAGATCCCATTTGTCTATTTTGACTTTTGTTGCCATTGCTTTTTGTGTTTTAGTCATGAAGTCCTTGCCTATGCCTATGTCGTCAATGGTTTTTGCCTAGGTTTTCTTCTAGGGTTTTTATGGTGTTAGGTCTTAGGTTTAGATCTTTAATCCATCTGGAGTTAATTTTAGTGTAAGGTGTCAGGAAGGGGTCCAGTTTCTAATTTTTGCACACAGCTAGCTAGTTTTCCCAACACTATTTATTAAACAGGGAATCCTTTCCCCATTGCTTTTGTCAGGTTTGTCAAAGATCAGATGGTTGTAGATGTGTGGTATTGCCTCTGAGGCCTCTGTTCTGTTTCATTGGTCTATATCTCTGTTTTGGTATCAGTACCATGCTGTTTTGATTACTGTAGCCTTGTAGTATAGTTTGAAGTCAGATAGCATGATGCCTCCAGCTTTGTTCTTTTTGCTTAGAATTGACTTGGCTATGCGGGCTCTCTTTTGGTTCCATATGAAGTTTAAGGTGGTTTTTTCCAGTTCTGTGAAGAAGGTCATAGGTAGTTTGATGGGGATAGCATTGAATCAATAAATTACTTTGGGCAGTATGGCCATTTTAACAATATTGATTTTTCCTAACCATGAGCATGGAATGTTTTTCCATCTGTTTGTGTCCTCTCTCATTTCATTGAGCAGTGGTTTGTAGTTCTCCTTGAAGAGGTCCTTTACATCCTTTGTTAGTTGTATTCCTAGGTATTTTATTCTCTTTGTAGCAATTGTGAATGGCAGTTCATTCTTGATTTGGGTCTCTTTAAGTGTGTTACTGATGTATAGGAATGCTTGTGATTTTGGCACATTTATTTTGTATGCTGAGACTTTGTTGAAGTTGCTTATCAGATTAAGGAGATTTTGGGCTGAGACAATGGGGTCTTCTAAATATACAATCATGTCATCTGCAAATAGAGACAATTCAACTTCCTCCTTTCCTAATTGAATACTTTATTTCTTTTTCTTGCCTGATTGCTCCAGCTAGAACTTCCAATACTATATTGAATAGGAGTGGTGAGAGAGGGCATACTTGTCTAGTCAAAGGGAATGCTTCCAGTTTTTGCCCATTCAGTATGATATTGGCTGTGGGTTTGTCATAATAGCTTTTATTATTTTGAGATATGTTCTGTTGATACCTAGTTTATTGAGACTTTTTAGCATAAAGGCTGTTGAATTTTGTCAAAGGCCTTCTCTGCATCAATTGAGATAATCATGTGGTTTTTGTCTTTGGTTCTGTTTATGTGGTGAATTATGTTTATAGACTTCAGTATGTTGAACCAGCCTTGCATCCCTGGAATGAAGCCTACTTGATCATGATGGATAAGCTTTTTGATGTGCGGTTGCAATCGGTTTGCCAGTATTTTATTGAAGATTTTTGCATCTATGTTCATCATGGGTATTGGCCTGAAGTTTTCTTTTCTTGTTGAGTCTCTGCTGAGTTTTGGTATCAGGATGATGTTGGTCTCACAAAATGACTGCTGAAGGATTCCCTCTTTCTGGATTGTTTGGAATAGTTTCAGAAGGAATGATACCAGTTCCTCTTTGTATGTCTGGTCGAATTAGGCTGTGAACCCATCTGGACCTTGGCTTTTTTTGGTTGGTAGGCTATTAATTGCTGCCTCAACTTCAGCCCTTGTTATTGGTCTATTCAGGGTTTCAACTTCTTCCTGGTTTAGGCTTGGGAGGATGCAAATGTCCAGGAATTTATCCATTTCTTCCAGGTTTTCTAATTTATGTGCATAGAGTTGTTTGTAGTAATCTCTGATGGTAGTTTGTATTTCTGTGGAATCAGTGGTGATATCCCCTTTATTGATTTTTATTGCATTTATTTGATTCTTCTCTCTTTTCTTTTTTATTAATCTGGCTAGTGGTCTATTTTATTGATCTTTTCAAAAAACCAGCTCCCGGATTTATTAATTTTTTGAAGGGCTTTTTGTGTCTCTATCCCCTTCAGTTCTGCTCTGATTTTAGTTACTTCTTGTCTTCTGCTAGGTTTTGAGTTTTTTTGATCTTGCTCCTCTAGCTCTTTGAATTTTGATGATAGGGTGTCAATTTTAGATCTTTCCTTGCTTCTCATGTGGGCCTTAATTGCTATAAATTTTCTGCCAGACACTGCTTTAAAAGTGTCCCTGAGATTCTGGTGTGTTGTGTCTTTGTTCTTCTTGTTGTTGTTGTTGTTTTAACTCAATTCTTCTTTATTGCATTTTAGATTTGGGGGTACATGTGAAGAACACACAAGATTGTTGCATAGGTACATACATGCAGTGTGATGTGCTGCCTTCCTCCCCATCACCTATATCTGGCATTTCTCCCCATGCTATCTCTCCCCAACCCCCCACCCACCACCGTCCCTCCCCTATTTCCCCCCTACAGACCCCAGTGTGTGATGCTCGCCTCCCTGTGTCCATGTGTTCTCATTATTCAGTACCCAACTATGAGTGAGAACATGCGGTGTTTGATTTTCTGTTCTTTTGTCAGTTTGCTGAGAATGATGGTTTCCAGGTTCATCCATGTCCCTATAAAGGATGCAAACTCATCGTTTTTGATGGCTGCATAGTATTCCATGGTGTATATGTGCCACATTTTCATTGTCCAGTCTATCATAAATGAGCATTTGGGTTGGTTCCATGTCTTTGCTATTGTAAACAGTGCTGCAATGAACATTTGTATGCATGTGTCCTTATAGTAGAACGATTTATAATCCTTTGGATATATACCCAGTAATGGGATTGCTGAGTCAAATGGAATTTCTGTCTAGGACCTTGAGGAATTGCCACACTGTCTTCCACAATGGTTGAACTAATTTACACTCCCACCAACGGTGTAAAAGTGTTCCTATTTCTCGACACCTCTCCAGCATCTGTTGTCTCCAGATTTTTTAATGGTTGCCATTCTAACTGGCGTGAGGTGGTATCTCAATGTAGTTTTGATTTGCATTTCTCTAATGACCAGTGATGAGGAGCATTTTTTCATGTGTTTGTTGGCCTCATATATGTCTTTTTTTGTAAAGTGTCTGTTTATGTCCTTTGCCCATTTTTGAATGGGCTTGTTTGTTTTTTTCTTGTAAATCTGTTTTAGTTCTTTCTAGATTCTGGATATCAGCCCTTTGTCAGATGGGTAGATTGCAAAAATTTTTTCCCATTTTGTTGGTTGCCAATTCACTCTAATGACTTTTGCTGTGCAGAAGCTCTGGAGTTTGATTAGGTCTCATTTGTCTATTTTGGCTTTTGTTGCCAATGCTTTTGGTGTTTTAGTCATGAAGTCCTTGCCTATGCCTATGTCTGGAATGGCTTTGTCTAGATTTTCTTCTTGGGTTTTTATGGTGTTAGGTCTTATGTTTAAGTCTTTAATCCATCTGGAGTCAATTTTAGTGTAAGGTGTCAGGAAGGGGTCGAGTTTCTGCTTTCTGCATATGGTTAGCCAGTTTTCCCAACACCACTTATTGAACAGGGAATCCTTTCCCCATTGCTTGTTTTTATCAGGTTTGTCAAAGATCGGGTGGTTGTAGATGTGTGGTGTTGCCTCCGAGGCCTCTGTTCTGTTCCATTGATCTATATCTCTGTTTTGGTACCAGTACCATGCTGTTTTGATTACTGTAGCCTTGTAGTATAGTTTGAAGTCCGGTAGTGTGATGCCTCCTGCTTTGTTCTTTTTGCTTAGAATTGACTTGGCTATGCGGTCTCTCTTTTGGTTCCATATGAAGTTTAAGGTGGTTTTTTCCAGTTCTGTGAAGAGGGTCATTGGTAGCTTGATGGGGATAGTGTTGAATCTGTAAATTATTTTGTCAGTATGGCCATTTTCATGATATTGGTTCTTCCTAATCATGAACATGGAATGTTTCTCCATCTGTTTGTGTCCTTCCTTATTTCGTTGAGCAGTGATTTGTAGTTCTCCTTGAAGAGGTCCTTTACATCATTTGTTAGTTGTATTCCCAGGTATTTTATTCTCTTTGTAACAATTGTGAATGGCAGTTCGTTTTTGATGTGGCTCTCTTTAAGTCTGTTATTGGTGTTTAGGAATGCTTGTGATTTTTGCACATTGATTTTGTATCCTGAGACTTTGCTGAAGTTGCTTATCAATTTCAGGAGATTTTGGGCTGAGATGATGGGATCTTCCAGATATACAATCCTGTCGTCTGTAAATATAGACAATTTGACTTCCTCTTTTCCTATTTGAATGCCCTTTATTTCTTTTTCTTGCCTAATTACTCTGGCTAGAACTTCCAATACTATATTGAATAGGAGTGATGAGAGAGGGCATCCTTGTGTAGTGCCAGATTTCAAAGGGAATGCTTCCAGTTTTTGCCCATTCAGTATGATATTGGCTGTTTGTTGGTTTGTCATCAATAACTTTTATTATTTTGAGATATGTTCAGTCAATACCCAGTTTATTGAGGATTTTTAGCATAAAGCACTGTTGAATTTTGTCAAAGGCCTTCTCTGCATCATCTGAGATGATCGTGGTTTTTGTCTTTGGTTCTGTTTATGTGGTGAATTACATTTATAGACTTGCATATATTGAACCAGCGTTGCATCCCTGGAATGAAGCCTACTTGATTATGGTGGATAAGCTTTTTGATATACTGTTGCAATTGGTTTGCCAGCATTTTATTGAAGATGTTCGCATCAATGTTCATCATGGATATCAGACTGAAGTTTTCTTTTCTTGTTGAGTCTTTGCTGGGTTTTGGTATCAGGATGATGTTGGTCTCATAAAATGATTGTTGAAGGATTCCTTAGTTAGATTGTTTGGAATAGTTTCAGAAGGAATGGTACCAGTTCCTCTTTGTATGTCTGGTAGAATTTGGCTGTGAACCCATCTGGACCTGGGCTTTTTTTGGGTGGTAGGCTCTTAATTGCTGCCTCAACTTCAGCCCTTGTTATTATCCTATTCAGAGTTTCAGCTTCTTCCTTGTTTAAGCTTTGGAGGATGCAAGTGTCCAGGAATTTATCCATTTCTTCCATGTTTACTCGTTTATGTGCATAGACATGTTTGTAATACTCTCTGCTGATGGTTTGTATTTCTGTGGAATCTGTGGTGATATCCCCTTTATCATTTTTTATTGCATCTATTTGATTATTCACTTTTCTTTTTTATTAATCTGACTAGTGGTCTGTCTATTTTGTTGATCTTTTCGAAAAGCCAGCTCCTGGATTTATTGATTTTTTGAAGGGTTTTTTGTGTCTCTATCTCCTTCAATTCTGCTCTGATCTTAGTTATTTCTTGTCTTCTGCAAGGTTTTGAGTTTTTTTTATCTTGCTCCTCTAGCTCTTTCAATTTTGATGATAGGGTGTGAATTTTAGATCTTTCCTTGCTGCTCATGTGGGCATTTATTACTCTATATTTTCCTCTAGACACTGCTTTAAATGTGTCCCAGAGATTCTGGTATTTTGTGTCTTTGTTCTTGCTGGTTTCAAAGAACATCTTTATTTCTGCCTTCATTTCATTGTTTATCCAGTCAACAGTCAAGAGCCAGTTGTTCAGTTTACATGAAGGTGTGCAGTTCTGAGTTAGTTTCTCAATTCTGAGTTCTAACTTGATTGCACTGTGGTCTGAGAGACTGTTTGTTATGATTTCCATTCTTTTGCATTTGCTGAGGAGTGATTTACTTCCAATTATGTGGTCAGTTTTAGAGTAGGTGTGATGTGGTTCTGAAAAGAATGTATATTCTGTGGATTTGGGGAAGAGAGTTCTGTAAATGTCTATTAGGTTTGCTTGGTCCAGATCTGAGTTCAAGTCCTGGATATCCTTGTTAATTTTCTGTCTCGTTGATCTGCCTAATATTGACAATGGGGTGTTAAAGTCTCCCACTATTATTGTGTGGGAGTCTAAGTCTCTTTGTAAGTCATTAAGAACTTGCCTTATGTATCTGGGTGCTCCTGTATTGGGTGCATATGCATTTAGGATCGTTAGCTCTTCTTGTTGCATTGATCCTTTTACCATTATGTAATGTCCTTCTTTGTCTCTTTTGATCTTTGTTGCTTGAAAGTCTATTTTGTCAGAGACGAGAATTGCAACTCTTCTTTTTTTTGCTCTCCATTTGCTTGGTAAATCTTCCTCCATCCCTTTATTTTGAGCCTTTGTGTATCCTTGCATGTGAGATGGGTTTCCTGGATACAGCACATGATGGGTTTTGACTTTTTATCCAATTTGCCAGTCTGTGTCTTTTATTTGGGGCATTTAATCCATTTACATTTAGGGTTAATATTGTTATGTGTGAATTTGATCCTGCCATTTTGATGCTAGCTGGATGTTTTGCCCTTTAGTTGATGCAGTTTCTTCATTGTGTCGATGCTCTTTACCATTTGGTATGTTTTTGGAGTGGCTGGTACTGGTTGTTCCTTTCTGTGTTTAGTGCTTCTTTCAGGAGCTCTTGTAAAGCAGGCCTGGTGGTGATGAAATCTCTGAGTACTTCTTTTTTCAAAAGGATTTGATTTTCCCTTTACTTATGAAGCTTAGTTTGGCTGGATATGAAATTCTGCGTTGGAAGTTATTTTCTTTAAGGATGTTGAATATTGGCCCCCCACTCTCTTCTGGCTTGTAGGGTTTCTGCTGAGGGATCTGGTATGAGTCTGATGGGCTTCCCTTTGCGAGTAACCCGACCTTTCTCTCTGGCTGCCCTTAGCATTTTCTCCTTCATTTCAACCCTGGTGAACCTGATGATTATGTGCCTTGGGGTTGCTCTTCTTGAGGAATATCTTTGTGGTGTTCTCTGTATTTCCTGTACTTGAATATTGGCCTGCCTTGCTAGGTTGGGGAAGTTTTCCTGGATAATATCCTGAAGAGTATTTTCCAGCCTGGATTGATTCTCTCTGTCACATTCAGGTACACTTATCAAACATAGATTAGGTCTTTTCACATAGTCCTATATTTCTTGGAGACTGTTCATTCCTTTTTCCCTTTTTTCTCTAATCTTGCCTTCTCGTTTTATTTCATTGAGTTGATCTTCGACCTCTGATATACTTACTTCTGCTTGGTCAATTCAGCTGTTGAAATTTGTGTATGCTTCATGAAGTTCTCGTGTTGTGTTTTTCAGCTCCATCAATTCACTTATATTCCTCTCTAAGTTGTTTATTCTTGTTAGCATTTCGTCAGATCTTTTTTCAAGGTTCTTAGTTTCTTTGCATTGGGTCAGAACATGTTCTTTTAGCTCACAGAATTTTCTTATTACCCACCTTCTGAAACCTGATTCTGTCAATTCATCACACTCATTCTCCATCCAGCCTTGTTCCCTTGCTGGTGAGGCAGTGTGATCCCTTGTAGGAGGAGAGGTGTTCTGATTTCGGGTGTTGTCATCCTTTTTGCACTGGTTTCTTCCCATCTTTGTGTATTTATCCACCTGTCATCTTTGTAGTTGTTGACTTTCAGATTGGGTCTCTGAATGGATGTCCAGTTTGCTGATGATGAAGTTATTTTTTTCTGTTTCTTAGTTTTCCTTCTACCAGTCAGGCCCCTCTACTGTAGGACTGCTGAGGTCCGCTCCAGGCTCTGCTTGCCTGGGGATCACCTGCAGCAGCTGCAGAACAGTAAGGGTTCCTGCCAGTTTCTTCTGCTATCTTTGTCCCTGAAGGATACCCACCTGATGTCAGTCTGAGCTCTCCTTTATGAGGCAAGTCTTTGGATATATGAGGGTTAGGGAGCTGCTTGAGGAGACAGTCTGTCCTTTATAGGAGCTCAAGTGCTGAGCTGTGAGCTCCGTTGTTCATTCAGAGTTGCTGGGCAGGTACGTTTAAGTCTGCTGCAGTTGAACTCATAACCCTCCCTTTTTTTTCCCCAGGTGCTCTGTCCTGGGGAGTTAGGGCTTTATTTATGAGTTTCTGTTGTGCTGCTGGCTTTTTTCAGGGCTGCCCTGCCCAGCAAGGAGGGAGCCTAGTCAGTGTCTGCCTGCAGAGGCTTTGCTGACCTGCTGTGGGCTTTGCCCAGCTGCCATGTTAACTTCCCTGCAGTCCTGTTTATATGGGTGTAGTTAGAACTGACTTGGCAGTGGTGGCCCACCTCTGTAATGGCAGACTCTCTCTGTAATGGCAGGCTGCCTTGGCAACGGCGGGCTGCCTCGGCAATGGCGGACTACCTTCCTAGTGGTGGAGTGCCTAGGTAATGGTGGACGCCCCCTCCCCCACAGAGCTGGACCATCCCGGGTTCAGCTGTGCTTGCTGTGAAACTCGCAATCCAGAGTGTTTCAGATTGCTGTTTTTTTGTGGGGGTGGGAGCAGCTTATCCTGATCACCTGGTCCCTGCCTTAGAGCCTTTTTTTTTTTTTTTTGTCTCCCAGGTGTTCCAGTCACCTGTTGAAAAGGCACCAGGATCTGTGTGATTTCCTGTGTGGTGTCCCACTGCGCCAGCTGAAACAGCCGCGCTGAGATTCGCAGCAGTTTTTGCCCAGGAATCTCCTGGCCTGGCTCCCTGTTTCAGTCCCCTTTTCTATCAGTTGAATGGGTGACTCTGCCTTCCCCGATCTCCAATCGTCAGCTAAAATGGTGCCCAGACCCGTGTATTTTGTATGGAGAACTGCCGTGCTGGGGTGCTGGCCAAAACAGCCACTCTGGCTGAAACAGCCGTGCTGGTTGCGCCGGCCGAAACAGCTGTGCCAGCCAAAACAGCCACGCTGGTAACCCATGGGGCTCCTCTGCCTGGGAATCTCCTGGTCTGTGGGCAATAATAATCCATCTGGAAATGTGGCATCCACTCACCCTCCACGCTTTCGCTGGTAGCTGTAATCCTGAGCTGCTACTAATCGGCCATCTTGGATCCCCTCCTTCTCGTTGGTTTCTAAGAACATCTTCATTTCTGCCTTCATTTCATTGTTTATCCAGTCAACAGTCAAGAGCCAGTTGTTCAGTTTACATGAAGGTGTGCGGTTATGAGTTAGTTTCTTAATCCTGAGTTCTAATTTGATTGCACTGCGGTCTGAGAGACTGTTATGATTTCCATTCTTTTGCATTTGCTGAGGAATGATTTACTTCGAATTATGTGGTCAATTTTAGAGTAGGTGTCATGTGGTGCTGAAAAGAATGTATATTCTGTGAATTTGGGGTAGAGAATTCTGCAAATGTCTATTAGGTTTGCTTGGTCCAGATCTGAGTTCAAGTCCTGGATATCCTTGTTAATTTTCTGTCTCGTTGTTCTGCCTAATACTGACAATGGGGTGTTAAAGTCTCCCACTAAGTCTAAGCCTCTTTGTAGGTTGTTAAGAACTTGCTTTATGTATCTGGGTGCTCCTGTATTGGGTGCATATATATTTAGGATCGTTAGCTCTTCTTGTTGCATTGATCCTTTTACCCTTATGTAACGCCCTTGTCGCTTTTGATCTTTGTTGGTTTGAAGTCTATTTTATCAAAGACTAGGATTGCAACTCCTCCTTTTTTTTTGCTCTCCTTTTGCTTCGTAAATCTTACTTCATCCCTTTATTTTGAGCCTGTGTGTATTGTTGCATGTGAGATGGGTTTCCTGGATACAGCACATGATGGGTTTTGACTTTTTATCCAATTTGCCAGTCTGTGTCTTTTGATTGGGGCATTTAGCCTATTTACATTTAAGGTTAATATTGTTATGTGTGAATTTGATCCTGCCATTTTGATGCTAGGTGGTTGTTTTGCCCATTAGTTGATGCAGTTTCTTCATTGTGTCGATGCTCTTTACCATTTGGTATGTTTTTGGAGTGGCTGGTACTGGTTGTTCCTTTCTATGTTTAGTGCTTCTTTCAGGAGCTCTTGTAAGGCAGGCCTGGTGATGATGAAATCTCTGAGTAATTGCTTGTTCATAAAGGATTTTATTTCTCCTTCGCTTATGAAACTTAGTTTGGCTGGATATGAAATTCTGGGTTGAAAGTTCTTTTCTCTAAGGATGTTGAATGTTGGCCCCCAGTATCTTCTGGCTTGTAGGGTTTCTGCCGAGAGATCTGCTATGAGTCTGATGGGCTTCCCTTTATGGGTAACCTGACCTTTCTCACTGGCTGCCCTTAGCATTTTTTTCCTTCATTTCAACCCTGGAAATGAATCTGACAATTATGTGCCTTGGGGTTGCTCTTCTTGAGGAATATCTTTGTGGTGTTCTCTGTATTTCCTGGACTTGAATATTGGTCTGCCTTGCTAGGTTGGGGAAGTTCTCCTGGATAGTATCCTGAAGAGTGTTTTCCAGCTTGGATTCATTCTCTCCATCACATTCAGGTACCCTTATCAAATGTAAATTAGGTCTTTTCACATAATCCCATATTTCTTGGAGAATTTGTTCATTTCTTTTTATTCTTTTTTTCTCTAATCTTGCCTTCTCATTTTATTTCATTGAGTTGATCTTCAACCTCTGATATCCTTTATTCTGCTTGGTCAATTCAGCTATTGAAACTTGTGTATGCTTCGTGAAGTTCTCATGTTGTGTTTTTCAGCTCTATGAAGTCTTTTATATTCTTCTCTAAGCTATTTATTCTCATTAGCATTTCATCAAACCTTTTTTCAAGGTTCTTAGTTTCTTTGCATTGGGTTAGAACATGTTCTTTTAGCTCAGAGAAGTTTGTTATTACCTACTTTCTGAAGCCTGTTTCTGTTAATTCATCAGACTCATTCTCAATCCAGCATGTTCCCTTGCTGGTGAGGAGTTGTGATTCCTTGCAGGAGGAGAGGCGTTCTGGTTTTGGGTGTTTTCATCCTTTTTGCTCTGATTTCTTCCCATCTTTGTGGGTTTATCTACATGTGGTCTTTGTGGTTGGATTTTCAGATGGGGTCTCTGAGTGGATGTCCTTTTTGTTGATGATGAAGTTATTTCCTTCTGTTTTTTAGTTTTCCTTCTAACAGTCAGACACCTCTGCTGTAGGACTGCTGGAGGTCCACTCCAGACCCTGCTTGTCTGGGTATCACCTGCAGCAGCTGCAGAACAGTAAGGGTTGCTGCCAGTTTCTTCTTCTGTTATCTTTGTCCCAGAAAGATACCCACCAGATGCCAGCCTTAGCTCTCCTTTATGAGTTGTCTCTTTTGATATATGGGGGATGAGGAGATAGGGGGTTGGGGGCTGCTTGGGAGCTCAAATTCTGAGCTGTGAGCTCCATTGTTCCATTCAGAGCTGCTGGGTAGGTATGTTTAAGTCTACTGCAGTGAAACTCATAACCGCTTTTTCCCAGTGCTCTGTCCTGGGAAGGTGGGGCTTTATTTAAAAGTTCCTGATGTGCTGCTGCCTTTTTTTTAGAGATGCCCTGCCCAGCAAGGAGGTAGCCTAGTCACAGTCTGCCAGAAGAGGCATTGCTTAGCTGCTGTGGGCTCTGCCCAGCTGCTGTGTGAACTTCCTTGTGGTTTTGTTTATACAGGTATAGTTAGAACTGCCTCAGTAATGGCAGTCTGCCTCAGTAATGACAGACTGTCTCTATAATGGTGGACTGCCTCGGTAATGGTGGATAGCCTCAGTAAAGGTGGACTGCCTTAGTAATGGCAGAGTGCCTCAGTAATGGTGAATTGCCTCTGTAGTGGTGGACTGCCTTGGTAATGGCAGATGCCCCTCCCCCCACAGAGCTTGACTGTCCCAGGTCCAGCTGTTCTTGCTGTGAAACTCTCAATCCAGAGCATTTCAGATTACTGGTCTTTGTGGGGGTGGGACCCACTGAGCCAGATCACCTGGCTCCCTGTTTCCGCCCCCTTTTTTTCAGTTGAATGGGTGACTCTTGTCTCCCAGGAGTTCCAGGTGCCAGTAGAAACGGCGTCCAGATTTGTGTGAGTTTTTGTGCGGAGACCTGCTGCGCTGGCTGAAACAGCTGTGCTGTAGACTCATGGTGCTTTTCTGCCTGTGAATCTCCTAGTCCATGGGCAGTAAAAGTTCGTTTGGAAATGCAGTGATCACTCACCCTCTGTGTTCTTGCTGGGAACTGTACTCCAGAGCTGTTCCTATTTGGCCATCTTGGATCATCCAGGAATCAATTATTTTAGTACTCTGATATAAAGGAGTAAAAAGGTTTAGCTTTACCATATGAATTTTTCTGTTTAGACTGTGGGCCAGATGAGTATCCTGATTCAGAAGAGATGGGGGCCATCATTTGGACTAATCTGAATACTCCTCAACTTACCCTGAAGTCATCAGGCTGTGCTCCAGTCTAACATATTCCACTTATGTTGATTCTGATGAGCCGTAAAACATATTAGTGTTTGGTTCATCATTCTATGTGAGGTTTCCCAAAAGTCCACAGGTGAATTTTGAATCCATTGTCCCATCACCACCTGGACATAACCATTGCTGATATTTTATTTTTCTATAGAATTTTTTTCTATGTACAAAGAGATTAGAAATAGTTATAGGAAGTTTGCATTTTGCCTTGTGTTTTAAAAGAATAGAATCATACTTTCCAAAATACATTTTAACCTACTTTTTAATATACTATGAACATATCTCCTTGTAAAGAACTAGAGATGTGGGTTCTGGATTAATAATAGTAGACTGAATATACACGTGTAATTTTATTCCTCCTGAAACCCTGCCAAAACTAGAGATGAAGAGTGAGGGCCCATGTGGATAAGAAAAACAGGAGAGGAGACAAGAACAACAAAAATTTGGAAGCTTGAAAATAGATAGACTAATTTAGCAGACCAGAGACTGCTTTGAATCCTAAGCCAACAGTAGAGAAAGCTGGAAAAAAAAATCTGATTTATACTATAATCTTCAAACTTGGGAGCACAGTGTACCTTTGGAACTGGGTTAAGAGTAGGTATGAAAATAAGGAAGACTGAGTTAGAGATTCTTAAGAAGTAGCTAGATCTCTAGGTTCCAGCCCCTACTCCACAAATCTGGGCAACTGTCTCTCCCCACCCCAAATAGAAGCCTGGAGATTTATTTCCTAAATCCTGATTCTTCAACTCTGACACTATTGGACAAGATACTTCTTTGTGGTGGTGGTGGAGGGGTGTATATGTGTGTGTGTGTATCCTGTGCACTATAGATGTTTAACAGCATGCTTGCCCTCTACTCACTATATGTCAATAGCACCTAAGATTCCATCCCTCCAGACCTTACCAAGTGTTCTCTGGTAGAGGCAAGGGCCAGAATTGTTCTTGAATTACCTACTACTCTAGAGATGGTAAAACAGAGGGTTGCTAGGCTAATTAAGTGACTGAATGCTGAGTGCAGAGATATTCAAGCACTTTTTCCAACTGAGCATCAAGAACTTGGCTGCCAGATATTTTTCTCCAGGTGGGAGATTGGTAACCTCTTCTCTGGGAACCCTGACTAGCCCAAGAAGAAAGACCTAAAATAACTGACATGGCAGTGGAGGGGGCGGTTCCCAGCAGATAACCCACCTAGATCATCCTTCATTGAAGCTTACAGTAGAGACGCATGTACTCAGACCTTCCAATTCATTTTTAGTCCTCCACTCTTAATCACGAACAAAAGGATTACCAGACATAAGAGCAAAGTCTCTAAAGTGGAAGATACCGATCACAAATTAGCAGGAAAAACTTTAAGTTAGTAAAGTATGAAGAAGGAAGAAAACTAAGAAATCTTTTTTTAAATCCTCAGAAATTACAAGGTTATTAACAATTGTGTTCTCTTCTGTTGTGCACACTGAAGGCCTCCATTTACTACAGCATCACATCAACTCTCAAGATGCCCTTTATTTAATCTAGAAGTTCAGCTTCTATGTTGTTTGGTTTGTATGGTTAGCTAATTGTGCTGCAATAATAGGGAGGAGGCAGCAGGGAAAAAGATGTGGTAAACCATGACAAAACTAAGCCAAAATATTCACAGCAAAATTGTTTTTGTTTAATAATATACTTGTTTAGAACTGGGGGAACCAGATGTCTCTCTGGTCATCATCATTTGGTTCTATTAGTGAGCTGGGTCAAGGGACACAAACAGTAGCAGCACTGACCAACTGACTCTCTGCAGCTTAAATAGTGATACTTCACTGGGATTCTTGCGTTCATACGACACAGACATATGGGCAACACATGGCTCAGTGAGAACTGCCCTGGTTGTAAAGTAGGCACAGATGGAGACTGAGTTTCTTAGTGGTTCTAAAGCATGAAGTAGGAGAATACGAAAAGAAAAGGATCCAGTGCAAGTGGAGAGTGGTGCAGAGGATTTTGTTTGTTTGTTTGCTTTTGTTTTTTTGTTTTTTGTTACGAAGGCTGAGGGAATTCCTTCTATATAGTGAGCATGGATATTGTCCCCAGAAGCTAAGGGGGATGTTAAACAAACATGCATGAATGCATAAATCTGTATCAAATGTTTAGAAGGAGAAGAAGGAAGGAAGGGTTTATTATTTTAGAACTCTGATATAAAGGAGTAGAAAGGTTTAACTGTATCATCTGAATTGTTCTGGTCAGACCGTGGGTCAGATGAGTATCCTGATTCAGAAGATGTGGGGACCATCATTTGGCCCAATCTGAATATTCCTCAATTCATCCTGAAGTCATAAGGCTGTCTGTGGTCTAGCATAACATACTCCACTTATGTTGATTTCGATGAGCCATAAAACACATTGTCTGATTCATCATCATTTTATGCCAGGTTTCCCAAAAGTCCACAGGTAAATTTTGAATTGTCACCTTGTCCATCCCCAGAAAGGCCAGCTTTTCCTTGTAACTACTTCACCTCCAAGGTCAGTCAGTAGTACTGTGACCTTGTCCTGCTCAACACTAAAATGCCAAGGAACGCAAACGTAGCTACAAATCAGGGGAAAAGCTGGTTGCTCTGGGCCCAATTCAAAGCACTCAGCAGTGCATTATGCCCTGTGGTTAACACTGTCACTTTTGACCCCCATGACTGATGTGAAGTAGGAGTTAGTCATGATTAGAAAGAAAAGGGGGTGGGAAATGGGAAAAATTAAAGGAAAGCCCTGAACAATGACAAAATGTTTGTGCAATGCACCTTTGAGAGGGATAAGGTAAGCGAAACAGGCCAGTGCTTTAGAACTGCATTTCTGTCATCAGTGTAGGTGACATGAAGCAGGTCCACTGTGCACTGGTTACCAATTTGTCTGACTCTGGTAAGACAGGACACATTCATACACAAAAAGCTTCACGAAGTGGATTCCTTACAGATAGGCAGCAAGCCACAACAGAAGCCGAGAATTCCTGGAGAGCCCGTTTCCCAAGTCTCAGGAAAGCTGCCCAAGGTAGATGAATTCTCAACTGTAAATGTTCCACTTGCATTGCAGCTGAGAGACTCTGGAAGTTGGACCACCTTGGGTTTTATAACCTGGGGTTCACTTGATCCACTGGGCTGAAGCATGGAAAGATGTCCTGTTTCTAGGGGGAATTGGAATAGAGCCTGGCTGTTCCAGTCAGTACCCCCATCCTCGGTTTCAGGATGTTATATCCCCTGCACATTCTATAGTTATTCTTGAGAATGACAGTCTACAAAAGGGAGAGAACTGGATGTGCCCAAGGCTATTTGAACTGTCCTGCAGGTGAAATACTTCTGAGAAGGTGACTGAGCCAGGTCACAAAGCCCGGCTGCTCTCCCCAAAGACCCCAAGCTTAGCTACACAACCCTGTGAGCTGGGAGAGATCCCCAGGGCATGCACAGAATTTCTCTTATACTTATATGGTAAAACACTTTATCCAAAAAGTTTATTATCTGGAGAAATGTCTCCAGACCACTGAAACAATGAGAGATGAGAGTAAACACTATTTTTTTTTGTTTTAAATTACCCTAATTTTACAGATGGGGAAATTAGGAGTGGAAAGGTATAGAGTATTGGGCAAATGACTGAATGTTTAGTGAGGTAACTTTATCCCAATTCCACAGACTTGCCGTGTAAAGGGAGAGGAGTAAGAGATTTGCTAATTCTGGAATTCCCCATGACAATCCTACCCCTTTCAACCTTTACTTTCTTAGTGCAGCTGGCTAACATGTTTGGAAATTCTTTCACCTTAGAGGTTTTAAAATGACCATAAGGAAAATCAATTAGAGGTTTCAAAATGGTCATAAGGAAAAGAAATGATCAATGGGTCATATTTTACTATATATTACAAAGGGTGAGATTCCTGGCACATGGTATTGGCTGATCTATTGCTATGTAAACAGTCACTCTCAAACTCAGTGTCTTAAGACAACTACCATTTTATTTTCTCACAATGCTGTGGGCCAGGAATTTGGGCTGGTTCTGGCTACATGGTTCTTCTGATAGTGGTTGGCCCCAGGGTTTCCCAAGCAGCTGCAGTCATCTCTTGACTCCCCTAAGAGCTGGTTGGCCTAGGGGACCCCACTGGGACAACTTCCTTCCACTTCACATGGTCTCATCCTCCAGCAAGCTAGCTGAGCTGCTTCAAGGGCAGTAACACATTCCAAGAGGCTAAGGGTTGAGGGTACAAGCTACAAGGCATCTTGAGGACTGGCCAGAAGAATATGACTTCTCCTCCATTCTTTTGGTCAAAGCAAGTCATAAGGTTAGCCTAGATTCAAGAGGTGAGGAAACAGACTCTACTTCTTGCTGAGAGTAGCTGCAAAGCATTTGTGGCCATTTTTAATCTACTACAGCCACATTCTCACAAATAAAAATAATACAACAGAGCTGTTAGGAAATAGCCAAATATAGCATAATATAGCATAATATGCAAGAAGATAATTTCCTGAGAGCCCTTCCTTCTCTTGCAAATATATCTCATATATATTACATATATATGAGACAAGGTCTCACTCTGTCACCCAGGCTGCAGTGTAAGTGTTGCAATCACAGCTCACTGCAGCCTCAACTTCCCAGGCTCAAGTTATCCTTCCACCTTAGCCTCCCGAGTAGCTGGACTACAGGCATGCCCAGCTAATTTTTGTATTTTTTTGCAGATACAGAGTTTCACAATGTTGCCCAGGTTGATCTCAAATTCCTGGGCTCAACTGATCCACCTGCCTCAGCCTCTCAAAGTGCTGGGATTACAGGCATGAGCCACCATGCCCAGCTTATATTCAAAATATTTTTATTATATTTAAAAGCCCTCCCACAGTTCAGGGGCTTCACAAAAAGCTAAAGCAAAAACTTGGGCTTTCTTTTTTTGACCTGAACTTCAAAGCATATCATTTCTTACTGCATTAGATTTTCATTAGTTAATAGCTCATGAAACCAATTGTTATTAACCTAAAAGTTCATTTTGTGGACTATTCAGCCTCTTTCTTGCTATCCATCTTCAAGGCAGTTTTTTCTTGGGATCATCACTAGAAGTGCTAGTAAAATTACCTGACTCCCCACACAATCAAAACAGGAATTGGTGGGGAAGGGGAAAGAGGGAGGAAGAACAAAAGTATAATTCAGCAAACTGAAAGACAATGGTAAATTTCTCTTTTGTATAAAGACTTCCTACTTTAAAAAGCCAGATCTCATATATTAATGGCAAAGGATATGAATAGTCATAATTACAGCTGTCATTTATTGAGTGCTTACTTTATGCAAGTCACTGGTCACATACCTGCTCTCCTTTAGTTCTGTGGAAGTCTTGGGTAACCATTCTACAGATGGGGAAACTGAGGCTCAGAATTTAAGCAACTTGCCTATGGTCACATTCAAATCTGAGAAAATACTACTGGTAAACAATGTGGAAAAAGATCCAACATAAGAAAGAAATCCAAGTTAAAACATTATTTGAAGTATCATTTATTATCTACCAAATTGCTTATTTTTTAATGGTAATTGCTAGTGGGTGGCAGGGTGGCAGTGAAACTGGTCCTTGTATTGTAGATAGCATTATAGATGGGTATAATCCTTTTGTGAAGCAATGTGAAAGTACAAAAACAAGAGCCACAGAAATGATCATACCCTGTCTTAGTCTATTTTCTGTTGTGTATAACAGAATACCTGAAACTGGGTAATTTATAAGAACAAAATTTGTTTAGTAGTATTACAGTTCTAGAGGCTGGGAAGTCCAAGGTCAAGGTGGAGCATCTGGTGGAGAACCTTCTTGCTGGCAAGGACTCTCTGCAGAGTTCCAAGGCAATCCAGGACATCACATGGCAAGGAAGTTGGGCATGTTAACAGCCTAGTTCAGGTCTTTCTTCTTCTTCTTATAATGCCACCAGTCCCACTCCCATGATAACACGTTAATCCACTGATGAGAGCAGAGCCTTCATGACCCGATCACCTCTTCAGGGCCCTATCTCTCAATACTGTCACATCGAGGATTAAGTTTCAACATGAGTTTTGGAGAGGACAAAAATTCAAACTATAGCATACAAATCCACTTTCTGAAATCTATCCTAAGGGAAACAGTCCAAAACTTGGAAAAGACTATATTTATGAACACAGTGATCAAAATGTTATTTAAATATTAAAAACTTGAAAACAACTGATATGACCAGAAATATGTGAATGATAAACTAAACCACATCTATTAAACCATTTTATAATAATTAAAAATTGTAAATATGAAGACTGCGAAGTAATATGAAAATGCACTGGGAAAAACAAAAAAGCAAGATGAAAGCTGGGTTTGATGGTGCACAGCTATGGTCCCAGCCACTTGGGAGGCTATGGCAAGAGGACAGCTTGAGTCCAGGAGTTCCAGGCCAGCCTGGGAAACATGGTGAAACCCAACTCTTTAAAAAAAAAAAAAAAAAAAAAAAAAAGGGGGCCAGGCATGGTGGCTCATGCCCGTAATCCCAGCGCTTTGGGAGGCCAAGGTGGGTAGATCACTCGAGGTCAGCAGTTCGAGACCAGCCTGACCAACATAGTGAAACCCCATATCTACTAAAAATACAAAAATTAGCTGGGCGTGGTGGCAGGTGCCTGTAATCCCAGCTACTTGGGAGGCTGAGGTGGGAGAACTACTTGAACCTGGGAGGTAGAGGTTGCAGTGAGCCTAGATCATGGCACTGCACTCCAGCCTGGGCAACAAAGCGAGACTGTCTCAAAAAAAAAGAAAAAAAAAAAGCAGGATGCAAACTAAATGTAATTACTATATTTACAAATCTGTTAATTGGGGTTAGGAGTGGGGAGCTAGCAAGAAATATTCCAGAACATTAAAAGTAGTTATGTTAAGGTGATAAATTTATAATTGCTTTCCTTTGCTATTATTGCTATTTTTTGGCAATGTGCTTATATTATTGTTAAAATGTAAAATAATTTCATTTAAAAATAAACCAAAACATTTTTTTCAGAGAATCAAAGGTAGTTGTGTTGAAAGTAACATAATCTGCCCAGTGATGCTGGGACCAGGTCCTTATATCTGGGAGTTAAAAATGTAGCAAAGTTATTTCCATCTCCAGTTCCCAGCCCTTAATCCATAAATCCCAATGATATCACCCCAGTCACTGAACAATTTGAGATTCTGATCTACAGAAACTGTCAGGCTCCTTTTCAGCTCTCCTAGTATCAAACCAAACCTACTACTCTGAACTCCACCTCCCCTAGGCTTTTCCATCACCTCATTGTCCTTCCTTTCCTCTACAATTCTGAGGGCTTTTTTTTTTTTTTTCCATGTCATCAGATCCTCAGAGATCAACCTAGTATGGCAGGAATGTCTGAAGGCATTTTTGTGAGAGTCAGTCGTAATGTTTAACCTTGGTCCTGAGCATATTCTGGAAACAAAGCATGTTTAGACAATGACAACATCTTTTCCCAAACTTAAAAAGTGTATATTTCAAACTGAAAGCCTTTTCTGGATAATTCTTTTAACTTTATGTTAAAACAAGAGCCAAGCATCATGGCCTATCTTTTTTAGAATATTCAAACATTTAAAATAAAATTGAATCCAGTTGGAAAAAATTCCATTGGAAAGAGTAATCTAGTTGATTCTGCAGCAAGGCTCAGTTCAGCTATAAATTCAAAAGTTAGTCCTGTAGTAAGTGAAATAATTTAAGTAGTATAGTTGAATTACCTCTGTAGGACATCTGGGCAAAACTGTGAGATGTTAAAACCCTTGGCAGGATATTTCAGAGTTGAACTTGTGTAGTCTCTGTGGCTTCCGCTTCTCTTTCTCCACTTGCTTCCAAATATCTGTCTCACCTACTTGTTCCTTTCCAAAATCAGGTTACTCCATCTTTTTTACATTCAGACCATCAGTGATGTCCAGGTCCCTTCTCATAGTAATATGATCCTGTCTGCAGATTAACTTCAGAGGATATATATTTTGTGGGTTTTTTTAACATGTAATGTTATTAAACATATGTTTTCAAATTGATGATGCCTTAGAGAGGATTTTAAATTTAAAGCCAAATCCCATCTCTATAGCATTTCATAAATTGCTCATATTGGTGTGACAGGTATTACCAAAACTTTTGATGAAGTTTCCTATCCAAACCAGAGGACTGTTAAATGAAAATAACAGCAAGATCACAACTTTGTTTTTGGTGGGGGTGGGGCACAGGATTTCGTTCTGTTACGGAGGCAGTGTCACCTAGTGCAGTGGCATGATCTTGGCTCACTGCAGCGTTCACCTCTGAAGCTCAAGCTATCCCTCCACCTCAGCCTCCCAAGTAGCTGGGACTACAGGCATGAGCCACTGTGCCCAGCTAATTTTTGTATTTTTGGGAGTTTCACCATGTGGTCTCGAACTGGGCTCAAGCAGTCTGCCTGCCTCAGTGTACCAAAGTGCTGGGATTACATGCATGAGCCACCGTGCCTTGCTAAGATCACAGTTTCTATTTGTGCTAGTTGAGGCAGATATTTTACTGTTCTGACCTTATTTGGAAACAGTTAAACAACTCACTTGAATTGCAGGCCCATCATGTGACAAGCTAGGGAAAAAGAGAATTTGCAGGTATTCTCATTTTGTTATTCTATTTGTTTTTTTTTTTTTTTTTTTTTTGAGACGGAGTTTCGCTCGTTACCCAGGCTGGAGTGCAATGGCGCGATCTCGGCTCACCGCAACCTCCGCCTCCCGGATTCAGGCAATTCTCCTGCCTCAGCCTCCTAAGTAGCTGGGATTACAGGCACGCGCCACCATGCCCAGCTAATTTTTTGTATTTTTAGTAGAGACGGGGTTTCACCATGTTGACCGGGATGGTCTCGATCTCTTGACCTCGTGATCCACCCGCCTCGGCCTCCCAAAGTGCTAGGATTACAGGCTTGAGCCACCGCGCCCGGCCTATTCTATTTGTTTTAAATTGAATGTTTGTCCTCCAGAAATTCTTATGTTGAAACCCCAACTTCGACTGCAACAGTAATACAAAGTAGGGCCTCTGGGAGTAAGTAGGTTTAGAAGAGATCATAAAGGTAGAGCTCCCATGATGGGATTACGACTGTATCAGAAGAGAAAGACTAGAACTGTCTCTCTTTCTCTCTGCCATGTGAGAAGAGAGCAAGAATGCAGGCATCTGCAAACAAGGAGGGACTTCCCAAGACACCAATTGAAGGTACCTCTATCTTTATCTTGATCTTAGACTTCCCAGCCTCTAGAACTGTGAGAAATACATGTTTGATGTTTAAGCCACACAGTCTGTGGTAGTTTATTATAGTAGCCCAGAGTGACTAAGGCACTGTTCTTCCCTGAGATAGTGTTTGAATAACCAGTACTTACTTTGGCTCTGTGTTCAGATTACTGACTCAGCGATGGAGATGTTATCAGCAAAATGCCACTACCTGCACATTTTGGATATCTCTGGTTGTGTCTTACTTACTGACCAAATCCTTGAGGACCTTCAGATAGGCTGCAAACAACTCCGGATCCTTAAGATGCAATACTGCACAAATATTTCCAAGTAAGTATGTACCTGACTATGATAAACTTTGAGACTGCTTTCTCAGAAACATAGTATATGGCTATGATGGTCATAATACATAGTGGCTTTCAGTGTTAGGAAGTTTCATTTCACTTTATTTTTTGCCTAATTGAAGCAAACATTGTGAGTTGTTCTAAAGTGGCCTTTGTGGTTTCCTATCCCTTTTCCAGTAGGCCTTTGACTTTAAGCATCTTCTCTTCCTTGACCAAGCAGGTGTCCAAAGCTTTAACTCTAGCTCTTCCTCTGTTAATTTCTCAAAATACAGTCCATTCAGTTAACCTCCCGTAGGGGATTAAGAGAATAATCTGATTAAACCAGCTCATAAGTTTTTGCCTCTTGACTGAGGGCAAAAATATGCAAGTATTTTAACTGACCTGATGAAATAACATATGAAATCCTTAAAATAAGAATCCTTGACCTTTCCCTGACATGGAAGGTAAGATTCTATCGTGCAGGTGTGAAAAATACTAAGAATTAATATTATCAAAGTATAAAGTGCACAATGTGGCCCAGGCATGTAGGTTTCACAGAGGAACTTTCTTAATTAGGTAGCTGTGGTGTGAGCTAAACCATGAGCCCCTGGTTACTTGAGGCCTGAGGAAGAAAATGGTTTCTTATCCAAAGAAGTATGTGTTAAAATGAAATGGAAAAAAGAAAGAAAAATTACTTGTAAAATAGCCATTCCCACTGGGCCCACGCCTACAGAAGAAGGGCAGCCAGCTGGAGCTGGATCAGAGAGAAGGGGGTAGGTCCTTGAAAATTTTTGAGGAGGGGTGGAAACTCAACTTTTCCTGATAGGTCTAGAGATAACTCTGATATGAATACTATTAACCTCATTGAAAGAACATACCATGAAATTGGGTCCTAGGAGTCTCTGCCAAACTCATTAGATTATTAACAGCCAACTTTGGGCAAGATGTCAGTGAATGAATAATGTGTTACTCAAAGGAGCTTAGCTTCTAATCTTTTGATTGTATTTTACCAATCACTGTTTATAAGAACTGATATTACTGAACTTCTAATAAGATTCTGGAATGAATGGAAACTTTCTGGCAAGTGTCTCTTTGAACCTAATCATGGTGTGATGCTATGGTTTGAATGTGTTGAAAATTAATCCTCAGTGCAACATTGTTGAGAGGTGTGACCTTTAAGAGTTGATTAGGAGATGAATGCCATTATCGTGGAAGTGAGTTAGTTATCGTGGGAGTGGGTTCCTGACAAAAGGATGAGTTAGGGCCCCTTCTCTCCTGCCATGAAATGATATAACAAGAAGGCCCCTGCCATTGCTGGCACCTGATATTGGACTTCCAGCCTCTATAACTATGAGAAATAAATTTCTTTATAAATTACCCAGTCTGTAGTATTCTGTTATAGCAACACATGGGATGTTGAAGTATGATTAATATAGTGACTGGTCAAGAAGACCCAGGATATCCAGTAACATCCACATCTTGCCTTTAACTGCTCAGTTTTCTTGCTAGGTCCCTAGATTTAAAAAATATATATGAAAAAAACAAAAAACAAAAAACAAAGCATAGTAAGACTTGATTACTAGCTGGGCTGTGTCCCAAAACCCCAATGAAGAACTCTAATTAACCAGCTATAGCTATGAAAAATTCCATTGTCTAAGCCATGACAGCCAAAAGGCCTATTTTGTCTTCTACAATCAAGCTTGGCTATCCCTATGCACAAGAAGCAGGCAGAGACTTGGTCCTAATGGTTAGAAAGGGGCTGGTTTGGTGTGTGCACCTCATTGTCTAAAGAGGCCACACCACCACCTTTTAGTCTCCCTCAAAGCTCCACCCTTGCTTAGCTCTATCAAGAAAGAAGCCTAGAATCCCTTGATTCCATCTTAGTCTAGCAATGGAGGCAGTCTTCACTGCAGAGTGGCTTTGGGAGTCCCAGTGTTTAGACTAGTAATGCTCCAGAAACATCTATCTTTATGTGTCCAACATCTAGGAGAGGGTGCTACTTGTCAGTTAGGGGGTTCCTGAAATGCCCTAGCCTCAAAATTTTTGATTAGAGAAGTGGTAAGGCCTAGCTGCATGCAGCTGTTTGGGATCAGCTCTAGGAGCTCTCCTACAGAGCAGCTTTGTTTTGCATTTAGATCCTTTGGTAGAGTTGGAAATGCAGAGTGTATATAGACCCTTCAAAACTCAAGCCCTTGATGATCTCTAATCCCTTACCTATGCTCAGTCTCTAACCAGGGCCAGTGTGGCTCCTTCAACTGCAGAGGCTTTGTCTTGTCTGGGTGAAACAGAATCTTTGGCAGGTGGGATGAAGGAGATTTTTCTGGCTTGGGAAGAAGCTCAATGACTTTGAATCACAAAGCAATGCACTCCACATGCTTGATTCCATTTTGACCATGAAAACAATGTATGATGCAGCCCTTAAAATCCAATTACAGCCATCAGAGGAGACTGTTTTATATATAAATTCCCTTATACTCAATGACTCTGAAACTACTGCACCAGCTTTGGAAATCAAAGAAGTCTGCTCAGCTCACCCTTTTTGAACCAGAGGAGCAGCAAACTTTTAGTCAATGAGCAAATTGGCTCTAGCTCTTTTGAAGGAGAGTTTTCAGCAGAAGATACAGCTGGCATTCTAACCAACCTGAGTCAGAAGGGTTTCCAGGAAGCGACCCCAGAAGTGCCATGTGGATGCAAGATAAAGACTCCTTTATTTCAAGGAGGAATAAGTAACAACTATGATCAGAAAACATGACAAAAAAAATCTAGTTGTTTGTATCTGAAGCAGTTGTGACAGCTAGCCATTCAACTTATGGCCCTCTGTGGGGAAAGGCAACAGGGTAAAAGGAGTAGGAGAGAGGAAGAAAGACCTTCACAATGGCCTCCACAACCCAGGAGGGCCTGAACCACAGAGAACCTGAAGAATCACTAATTGTATAGTTAGCAAAAAGGCTAACCCAAGACAGAAAACCAAATACTACATGTACTCACTTATAAGTGGGAACTAAATGATGACAGTGCATAGACATATGGGTGGGAACAACACACACTGGGGCCTGTCAGAGGGTGGATGGTAAGAGGAGGGAGAGAATCAGGAAGAATAACTAGTGGATACTGGGCTTAATACCTGGGTGATGGAATGATTGTGCAGCAAACCACCATGGCCCACGTTTACCTATGTAACAAACTGTATATCTTGTACATGTACTCCTGAACCTAAAATAAAAATTGGAAATAATTTTTTTTAAAAAGTAAAGGGACCTTTCTAATATTTTTGTGTCTGGAGCCAAAAAACTTCCATTCTAGAGAAATCATAGAGAAAGTCTTAGTGGCCTTCAGAGCCCCAAATAACAGTATGAAGATTCCTTAAAGGCCTTCTTTAGCAGTTGCTAGAAGGGTCAACTCAGGCAGTTCCTACTGCTCAGGCATTCTAGGAGATCTGTGTTGCTAAAAAAATAAAACTCTTATCAGAGTACTCTCCAGCTCATGGAAAGGTTCAAACCCTTTTGATCTGGAGCTGTTGACTTTTATTATCGGTATGAACAAATAATGTTATTTAACAATTATTATTTGCCACATACTGTGATAAATCCTATTTTACATATATAATCCTCACAAATACCCTTTATCATAAAAATGAATAAGGAAACTGGTTTAAACAGGTTAAATAAGGTGCCCACAGTTACACAAATAAGGAGATCCATACTTTGTACCTAGGTCTTAATCATACTGTGCTGCTCTTTGCCTTTAGATTACATTCTCAAGCTTTTTAAAAGCTCTGACATTCAAGGGACGTGATTGGTAAGGGTAGACACATGCTGTGTTGTGCCCATCTGATGCACAATAAGAGAGGCTGTGGATTACGAGCAGTCTGTGGTGGTGGCTCCAACATTCCCTTTTTTTTTTCCTACTCAAGAGATTAGAAGGAAAGGTGAGCAAGGGCACATAATGTTACTACAGAGCTAACCTGAAATCTCTTTTAATTTATAAAAAACAAAAGTCACTAACAAACTTCAGTACAGTGTTATTATTAACCACCTAATATGATACATTACGACTGTGACATATCAGGTTTGAAAATCACTGTTCTATACTGATCCAAAGAAACCTCTCTCTCCAGGTTAAATGAGTAATGATGACTAACCATTGCAGCAGACTGGTTGAATTCCCAAATCATTTCATACAAGATCTCACAGTCAAGTAGGCCAAAACAGGATGGAATGCAGTCAAAGGATTCCAAATATGCTCTATGGAATTTAGAACACACAGTGGTTCCTAAGAATGCACTTTATTTTCAATATTTCCTAGCTCCTATGTGCTGATCATACTATAGCATCAAGCTATTAAGAGAGAAAGGGGAAGGGCAGGAGAGAGAGAGATGTTTCTGGCAGAAATATAGTTTCTACATTTTTTTCTTATTTATTTATTATTGTACTTTAGGTTCTGGAGTACATGTGCAGATCATGAAGGATTGTTGCAAAGGCACATACATGGCAAAGTGGTTTGCTGCCTTCATCACCCCCATCACCTATATCTGGTACTTCTCCCCTCATTATCCCTCCCCACCCACTGCTGTCCCTCCCATAGACCCCTCCACTGACTGCAGTATGTGATGCTCCCCTCCCTGTGTCCACGTGTTCTCATTGTTCAGCACTCACCTTTGAGTGATGACATGCAGTGTTTGGTTTTCTGTTCTTGTGTCAGTTTGCTGAGAATGATGGTTTCCAGATTCATCCACATCGCTATGAAGGACACAAACATCATTTTTTATGGCTGCATAGTATTCCATGATGTATATGTGCCACATTTTCTTTACCTAGTCTATCGATGGACATTTGGGTTGGTTCCAGGTCTTTGCTATTATAAACAGTGCCGCAATGAACCTATGTGTGCATGTGTCTTTATAATAGAACAATTTATAATCCTTTGGGTATATACCCAGTAATAGGATTGCTGGTCAAATGGTATTTCTATTTCTAGGTCCTTGAGGAAGTGCCACACTGTATTCCACAATGGTTGAACTAATTTACACTCCCACCAACAGTGTAAAAGTGTTCCTATTTCTCCACATCCTCTCCAGCATCTGTCTCCAGATTTTTTAATGATCGCCATTCTAACTGGTGTGAAATGGTATCTCAATGTAGTTTTAATTTGCATTTCTCTAATGACCCATGATGATGAGCATTTTTTCATGTTTTTTGGCCTCATATATGTCTTCTTTTGTAAAGTGTCTGTTCATATCCTTCACCCCCTTTTGAATGGGTTTTTTTTTTCTTGTAAATCTGCTTTAGTTCTTTGTAGATTCTGGATAGTAGCCCTTTGTCAGATGAGTAGATTGCAAAAAATTTTTCCCATTCTGTTGGTTGCCAGTTTGCTCTAATGATTGTTTCCTTTGCTGTACAGAAGCTCTGGAGTTTAATTAGATCCATTGGTCTATTTTGACTTTTGTTGCCAATGCTTTTGGTGTTTTAGCCATGAAGTCCTTGCCTATACCTATGTCCTGAATGGTTTTGCCTAGGTTTTCTTCTAGGGTTTTTATGATGTTAGGTCTTACATTTAGATCTTTAATTCATCTGGAGTTAATTTTAGTCTAAGGTATAAGGAAGGGGTCTAGTTTCTGCTTTCTGCCCATGGCTAGCCAGTTTTCCCAACACCATTTATTAAACAGAGAATCCTTTCCCCATTGCTTATTTTTGTCAGGTTTGTCAAAGATCAGATGATTGTAGATGTGTGGTATTTATTCTCAGGCCTCTGTTCTATTCCATTGGTATATGTCTCTGTTTTGGTACCAGTACCATGCTGTTTTGATTACTGTGGCCTTGTAGTATAGTTTGAAGTCAGGCAGCATGATGCCTCCAGCTTTTTTCTTTTTGCTTAGGATTGTTTTGGGTATGCAGTCTCTCTTTTGGTTCCATATGAAGTTTGAAGTGGCTTTTTCCAGTTCTGTGAAGAAGGTCATTGGTAGCTTGATGGGGATAGGGTTAAATCTATAAATTACTTTGGGCAGTATGGCCATTTTCACGATGTTGATTCTTCCCAACCATGAGTATGGAATGTTTTTCCATCTGTTTGTGTCCTCTCTGATTTCATTGAGCAGTGGTTTGTAGTTCTCCTTGAAAAGATCCTTTACATCCTTTGTTAGTTGTATTCCTAGGTATTTTATTCTCTTTGTAGCAATTGTGAATGAGAGTTCACTTTTGATTTAGGTCTCTGTATGTTATTGGTGTATAGAAATGCTTGTGATTTCTGTGCATTGATTTTATATCATGAGACTTTGCTGAAGTTGCTTATCAGTTTCAGGGGATTTTGGGCTGAAATGGTGGGGTCTTCTAAATATACAATCATGTCATCTGCAAATAGAGACAATTTGGCTTCCTCTTTTCCTAATTGAATATCCCTTATTTCTTTTTCTTGCCTGATTGCTCTGCCTAGAACTTCCAATACTATATTGAATAGGAGTGATGAGAGAGGGCATCCTTGTCTTGTGCCAGATTTCTTAGGGAATGCTTCCAGTTTTTGCCCGTTCAGTATGATATTGGCTGTGGGTTTGTCGTAAATAGCTTTTATTATTTCATGATACGTACCATTGATACCTAGTTTATTGAGGGTTTTTAGCATAAAGAGCTGTTGAATTTTGTCAAAGGCCTTTTCTGCATCTATTGAGATAATCATGTGGCTTTGGTCTTTGGTTCTGTTTATGTGATGAATTACATTTATAGACTTGTGTATGTTGAACCAGCCTTGCATCCCCAGGATGAAGCCTACTTGATCATGATAAATATACTTTTTGATGTACTGTTGCTTTCTGTTTGCCAGTATTTTATTGAAGATTTTTGCGTTGATGTTCATCATGGATTTTGGCCGGAAGTTTTCTTTTTTAGTTGTGTCTCTGCCTAGTTTTGGTATTAGGATGATGTCAGTCTCATAAAATAAGTTGGGAAGGATTCCCTCTTTTTGTATTGTTTGGAATAGTTTCAGAAGGAATGGTACCAGCTCCTCTTTATATGTCTGGTAGAATTTGGCTGTAAACCCATCTGGACCTATGCATTTTTTAGTTGGTAGGCTATTAATTGCTGCCTCAACTTCAGACTTTTTTATTGGTCTATTCAGGGATTCAACTTCTTCCTGGTTTAGTCCTGGGAGGGTGCAAGACTAAACCCTCCAGTAAATCCAGGAATTTTTCCATTTCTTCCAGATTTACTGGTTTGTGTACATAGAGTTATATGTAGTAATCTCTGATGGTAGTTTGTATTTCTGTAGAATCGGTGGTGATGTCCCCTTTATTGTTTTTTATTGCATCTATTTGATTCTTCTCTCTTTTCTTTTTTATTAGTCTGGCTAGCGATCTATTTTGTTGACTTACCAAAAAACCAGCTCCTGGATTTATTGATTTTTTTGAAGGGTTTTTTGTGTCTCTATCTCCTTCAGTTCTGCTCTGATCTTAGTTATTTCTTGTCTTCTGCTAGCTTTTGAGTTTTTTTGATCTTGCTCCTCTAACTCTTTCAATTTTGATGATAGGGTGTCGATTTTAGACCTTCCTTGCTCCTCATTTGGGCATTTATTGCTATGAATTTCCTTCTAGACACTGCTTTAAATGTGTCCCAGAGATTCTGGTATGTTGTGTCTTCATTCTCTTTGGTTTCAAAGAACATCTTTATTTCTGCCTTCATTTCATTATTTTTAACTTTCTTGATAACATTCAAAATACATGTGTAAGAGCTTCTGCACAGCAAAAGAAACCATTAACAGAGTAAACATATGGTAGAAAAAATTCGCAAATTTGCATCTGACAAAGGTCTAATATCCAGAATCTATAAGGAACTTAAATAAATCAATAAGCAAAAACCAAACAACCCCATTAAAAAGTGGGCAAAAGACATGAACGGACACTTCTCAAAAGAAGACATACAAGTGGCCAACAAACATATGAAAACATGCTCAACATTGCTAATCATCAGAGAAATGCAAAATTAAAATCACAGTGAGGTATCATCTCACACCAATCAGAATGTTTTTTTTTTGTTTGTGTTTTTTTTGAGACTGAGTCTCGCTCTGTCAGACTAGAGTGCAATGGCACGATCTCAGCTCACTGCAACCTTCACCTCCCAGGTTCAAGTGATTCCCCTGCCTCACCCTCCTAAGTAGCTGGGAATGGCTATTATTGAAAAGTCAAAAAATAACAGATGCTGGTGAGGACATGGAAAAAAGGGAATGCTTATACACTGTGGCAGGAATGTAAACTGGGTCAGCCAAAATGGAAAGCAGTATAAAAATTTCTCAAAGAACTGAAAATAGAATTAGCATTTGACCCAGTAATCCCACTACTGGATATCTACCCAAAGGAAAAGAAATAATTCTATCAAAAAGACAGCTGCACTTGTATGTTTATTGCAGCACCATTAACAATAGCAAAGTCCTGGGATCAACCTAAGTGCCTGTCAGAGGTGGATTGGATAAAGAAAATGTGAAACATTCAGACCATGGAATCCTACATAGTCATAAAAAATGAAATCATGTCCTTTGCAGCAACATGGATGCAGCTGGAGGCCATTATCCTAAGTGAATTAATGCAGGAACAGAAAACCAAATACCACATGTTCTCACTTTTAAGTGGGAGCTAACCACTTGGACATAAAGATGGAAACAGTAAATACTGGGAACTCTAAAAGTGAGGAGGCAGGGAGGATGGCAAGGGTTAAAAAAGTACCTAATGGGCATTATGTTCACTGTTTGGCTGATGGGTTCAATAGAAGCCAAAACCCAAGCATTATGTAATATACCCACATAACAAACCTGCACATGTACACCCTGAATATAAATTTTTTTAAAAAAAGATGCATGTGTGCAAACACACAGCTACATAGAATGCTATGATAAAGAACTCAGAAAAACCTTCCGGCAGTCACTTGCCGATCTCTTCTCTTGGCAAGGTCCGTAGTTCATGTGAGGATGCCAAAGGTGGTAAAGACAGCTAGTCATGGCTAAGGATTTCCTGAAGGTCAGGGAAGAAGTGGAATAGGGAATAGTATACACTAGTATTCATAGCTCTCTAAAAATAATCCTAGATTTGCTCCAGGACAGATTCATATTTTCTGTTTTTCCCTAGGACCACCCTTGCTGTGAAAGCACTTAAGACTAAAACAGGCCCTAGAGACACACCAGGTGGAAGAAGCCTTAACCTCCCAGAACTTGAGTCTGGAAGGAGCACGGGTCTGAGATCTGATCCTTTGCTCATCTCTAGTCAGTAAGCATCACTTCCAGTAGTCAGGGGACCCGCTGATGTTTGGTTTCACTAAAGCTGTCTATAGGTGGACTGGAGAGCAGAAATACATATACCACTGGACACTTCACCCATGGCTGGGGTTCAACATGCAGCTCATTTCAATGCTGTCCCATTATACTGCATTAAATAAGTAGTCGCCCTGTTCACTCCCTATTTTTCTTTTCTTATATTAAGGAGTCAACGTTCTTACCATTCTTTTTCTTGTTATTTTCTCAAATCCCCACTACTTGATAATTGTTTTATATTACAATTACCATGTAATGTACCCTGGCTTGTAGCTGACTGAGCAGCCATAGGACTCAGTATTTGCACATTCCCAGACTTAGCATTAGGAGTACTTATCCTCTTACCAATTATCTAGAACTCTCAAAACTGTTGCTTTTCTGACATTAAAGGTAAGATATAACTTGGTGAACTAGGATTTGTAAATCTTTTACTCCCTAAAACAAGCATTTCTTTTCCCTATAGGTCAAGAACATTGTTGCCTCTAACTGTGCTGTTCTTGTAGGACAGTCAATGTACAGCTCATTTCAATTCTGTCCCATCATAAAAAGATATGATAATCTCACCTATAAAGAATTGAAAAGGGAGAAATATCATTAGGAGAATATGTTAAAAGCAAAAGATATAAACCCATTACTTTGGCATAATAATGTTCTACTTGGAGGATATATAAAGATTATAGAAGAGGTTTAAAATGCAGGACAGTACCTTAAGAAAATATTTAAAAAATTAACAGAATGCAAAACATTATCTTTGACAATAAACTTACCATTTTTGAAACTGAGAATAAATATTTCTTTGAAAAGAATAAACTTGTTTGCCAAGTTTTAGTCCATAAGGATTGGTGGCTCTAAACTAGAAATTAGGATATGATAATTGCTTTTATTCAATTTGTTCTTTACATTTGTAGAAGTTTTGTGTGAGAGCAAATATATAAGCTAAAAAGCAATGTGCTTAGAGGAAAAATTAGCAATGCTTTGGCTATCTCCCTGTTGACTTTGGTTACAATTATTTTAATACATCTAAAGTTTGATTTAATTGAAACAGAATTTTAAACTGGTATCTCTATGTTGTTGGATTTTTTCTTCACATTTCTTTGCCTTACCTGAACTCATATTGCCATTCGGCACAAACTTAATTCCAAGTGTATGGTAAAGCCAGTTCCATATCAATGACTCTGTTTCCAGACTTTTGCAATTAATAACTCAAAGTAACATACAGCAAGAGTGGGGAAGGTCATGCCTTCATGTTACTCATTTCTAATTCTACAGAAAAGAGTAACTAATCATAGTTACTCATTTCTAATTCTACAGAAGTGGTCAATTACTCATCTCCTTTTTAGTACTAATCTCATGATTCAAACTAACTTTCTAGGCAAGGAAGTTATTCCTGCTGTCCTCAAAATGGCTTTGTTTTCAAGTTAGATATACTTTTTTTTTTCTTCTGATGCCTTCTTTACTTCCTTATTTCCTCCTAAGAAAGACTGTAACAGTATTTTTCAATCATTTTGGTCATGGACACCTGAGTCACAAACCTCAAAAAAATGTGTATTGCAGACAAAACTGCATGAACTTTCAGGGAGTTCATGGACCTCACTGAAGTTCATCCAATGTAGTCATAAGGGATCTGTGAACTCTGGATTAAGAGCTCCCGGCCTGGTGCATGGTCAGCCCTCACAGGTAGGCTGGTTAGGTTACTCTCTCATCAGAGAAACTAGAAATACCAAAAAAGGGGCTTACTCAAAGCACTGTAAATAGAGGCCTCAGTGTTCCTCTTACATGGCCATGTGTAGTTTCTTTACCCATTCCCTGTATCCGTTAATTTCTGAGCTGGCTGAATCAGAGCTACTGAGGCTTTGGGACCCTGCTTTTTTGTACACTTACAAAAAAGTGTATCCTCTCAGCAAGGCAAGAGAGCTCTGATGTGAGTTCAAATTGTGACAGTGAGTTCTTTAACTCCAAATTTGGTTGAGTTTGAAAATTTTGCACTAGGGATTACTTCTGCAGCTAGCTAATGCTAAGCATTGTTAGTACAGGAATGCAGCTGAAAGAATGCCATCTAAAGTTCAGCAGCAGGAATACAACTCTAATGACCCTCCACATTGGTTTGGCTATGATAGGGAAGGAAACCCTCTTACACAGCCTGACAACATAACATCATCTAAAGAACACTTAGAATTAACAGTGGAAAAGTCAACATACAGCAGTGAAGAGGAAGCAGCGTGACTTTCAGCCTCAAGCAGGAAGAACAAAAAATCTACAACTCGGCAAGTTTTCTCCATTTGTTGCAAGTATGTGTACTAGCTGAATCTCAATAACAATGTAAACAAGCAACAAACCATCTTCTGATTCTTATTCCAACTACAAATGTTTCCAAATACATCAGTAGTTCTTCTGTCTAAATAATCATGATTTTAAAAAGAAGCCAAATCAAGTACTGACTACATAAAATTTCTGCCTAAATTTAATCAAACCAATAGTTTTGATGAGATTATAAAATCTAAAGTTATAGTTATATGAAACAACCCTGAGAGATGAGACTTTTTTGACAAGAAATTAAGAAATTTTTCTTTAGAAAGGAAAAAGATGGAGATGACCATTATGTCAAAGAGTTTGAACAAGGGCAACAACTGGAAGGACCTGTGATGTTTTATAAAGCTTGATAAAGAATACAGATATATATTAATATTTTCAAAGGAATGGGGCTTTCCTGTGGTTTCCAGACATTTAACAACAAAAGAGAACTAAATGCCACCAGGTAACTCTGGACTTATCTCAACATTTGACTTAGCAGTCAGGGGCAAATTAAATAGAAACAAGAATATCTGAATAGAAAGAATGTCCCTGCAATGTCTCAGAAAGATATCTCTTTAATCAAATTTGCACCATGGAGGAATTCTTAAAACTATGCTATGCCAAAAAAAGATAAAATTGAGCTCCCTCAATTTTATGCTAGTAAGGGTTATTAATTGCATATCTACATATTAAATTTTACTAAGCTTTAATCTGTGGGTTTTTACTATTAGTTGATATTATATAACATTGATGTTGACACAGTCCAGGAGAAAGCACAACTCTGTTTTGACTGCCACAAACAAGCTGTGTCAGTAATAGCAGATCAGTCTTAACCTTTCTGTTTCCTCAATTAGTTATCTCTCACATGGATTTAATTATCTTTTTGTATCCCACAAGTTTCAAATAAGGATTAAAAACTTAAGATAAAGCATTGTTATTTTGAAAAGTTTTGAAAAGACTGTACAAAGTATTATTAGAGGTTACCTTGTATTAGCTAAATGCATTTAGCAATTATCCCCCACTGAGGTTGATTTGTAGTTTTCGAAATAAGGTAGTATTACTTAGCTGTGGAAAGTTTCCTGGGAGTGGACACACAGGTAACAGAGTCATTTCAGTGGGAAGTTTTAGGACCATAGCCAAGAGACATAGGATGACCTAAGAGTATGATTTTAACCTAAATTTGGAAATTTCTGGTGGCTGCATTAGAGTTGATTTCAAAAATCTGATCCCTAAGTGCCTCATGTACACAACTGGAGGAACTTATAAAAGAGGCAATTGCTTTCTACAGGAATGACAACTGCACTGGGGAGACCACGGTAAGAAACATACCCTTTTGTGTTCTCCAGAAATCTAGCAGGTTGCTTTATATTTAGAGCTTGCTCCAAAGCTCTTTGAATAACATCCTCTTTTAAACAAGAACAGAAGACACATTCATTCATCCTGGGGAGACAAATTTTATAGCTATGTACATGAAGAAAAGGAGTAGAAAAAGGGAGCTATGAAAGAAGACCAAGAAGTAAAGTTTACAGGTAGAGAAATCTTTTAAGTTCTCAGTGCAAAGTCCTCAAAATATCAAAGATATTAGTTAGGTCTTTAGCCCTTAAGCATTTCATATTCATAGGTCTGTGTCCAAGAGAGTAAAATATGGCAGCTTTTTCTTTTTGTCTGGGACTTAACAATGTGATCCAAATATGTACAATTCCATTGTTGACTGCTGTTATGCTTATGACTTTCCTGGCTGTGGTTGGCTAATTTATTTTTAGTCATGAAAATGTTTATATAATTGCATGAAGGTGAAAAAGATGATAAAAATTACCTCAATGCCTCACAGTTTCCTCTACTTAGTATAACATACCACAACCATACCAAGTATTTAAGTATCTGTCAAATTTATATTCATTCTGATTTAATGAAGGGTGAACTAAAAGGAGACATTGAGATAGCCTATAAAGCCAACTTTTGTTTCATAAATAAGAAGTTAAAAACAGAACTCTAAAAAACATGGAATATTAATGAAAAGGAGGCTGGGCACAGTGGTTCCTGTCTATAATCTCAGTACTTTGGGAGGCCAAGGCAGAAGGACAGCTTAAAGCCAGGAGTTTGAGACCTGATGAACATAGTAAGACCCATCTCTACAAAAAATTTAAAAATTAGACCAGGTGTGATGGTACCTGTCTATAATCCCAGCTACTCAGGAGGCTGAGGCAGGAGGATGCCTAAGACAAGAAGCTCAAGGCTTCAGTGAGCTTGATCATGCCACTGCACTCCAGCCTGGGCAACAGAGTAAGACCTCATCTGAACAAAAGGAAAAGATCATCATAAATCATATTTGGAAAGGTTTGTTAAAAATTAGTGTTTAAGAATGGACTTCTCCTAGCCCAACATACTGGCTTACATCTGTTATCGTTGCATTTGGGAGGCTGAGGCAGGCATTTGAGGCCAGGAATTCAAGACCCGCCTAGCCAACATGGTGACATTTTTACTAGAGATAGCTCTAGTAAAAATACAAAAATTAGCTGGGCATGGTGGCATGTGCCTGTAATGCTAGCTACTCTGGTGGTTGAGGCACAAGAATCTTGAACCTGGGAGGCAGAAGTTGCAGTGAGCCAAGATTGTGCCACTGCACTCCAGCCTAAGTGATAAAGCAAGATCCTGTCTCAACAACAAAAAAAAAGAGACTTGTTTTCATAATAAAAAATATAATCCAAGTGATTTAGGCCATTCTTGTTTTGCTATAAAGGAATATCTGAGACTGGGTGATTTATAAAGAAAAGAGGTTTAATTGACTCACGGGGTTTAATTGGTTCCGTAGGCTGTGCAACTATGCACAGGGATCTGCTTGGCTTCTAGGGAGGCCTCAGGGAGCTTTTACTCATGGCAGAAGGCAAAGTGGAGCAGTCACATCACATGGCAAGAGCAGGAACAAGAGAGAGATGGGAAGATGCCCACACTTTTAAACAGATCGTGCAAGAACTATCACGAGGACAGAACCAAGAAGGTGGTAGTAACAATGAGAAATCTGCCTGCATGATCCAATCACTCACGCCCAGGCCCCACTCCAACATTGGGGATTACATTTCAGCATGAGATTTTGGGGGACAGATATCCAAACTACATCACTAAGAGATAGGTCTAGTCAGTATTATATAACTTATTTATTTATTTTAATTAATTAATTAATTAATTATTTTGAGACAGAGTCTCACTCTGTCACCCAGGTGGGAGTGCAGTGGCATGATCTCGCCTCACTGCAACCTCCACCTCCCAGGTTCAAGTGATTCTCCTGCCTCAGCCTCCTGAATAGTTGGGATTATCGGGATGAGCCACCATGCTCTGCTAATTTTTTTTTTTTTTTTTGTATTTCTAGTAGAGATGGAGTTTCACCATGTTGGCCAAGCTGGTCTCAAACTCCTGACCTCGATGATCTACATGCCTTGGTCTTCCAAAATGCTGGGATTATAGGCATGAGCCACTGTGCCCAGCCAGTATTATATAATTTAAATGTTCCAGGAATAGAGACGTTTGAAAGAAATGGAATTCATAAAATATCTTTATACAGTATACCATTATAAAAATCAATTTTCATATATCAGGCTATAAAATAGCTGTTTCTTTCCTCCTAATGAACTATATCTTAAATTACACAAAAGATATTAAGAATCAGTAGCAAATGCTTCACATATGTTTTTTATTCACAGCTTAAATTTACATTGATGGCATAAGAGGTACTAAGTAGAAAACCTGTCATGTGAGAGCTACATTATAAAACATTTTAAGCTAATTGCACCCCCCTATGACAAATGCCTTTGTATAATCTCCTTCCCTTGAGTGGGAGTGGAAACTGAATGTGATAGGCCATCACTCCCATGAATGTTACATTATATGACAAAACAAAGGTTATCTTGGGTGGGCCTGACCTAATCAAGTGAGCCCTTTAAAAGTATATATTCTTCCAGCTGGTTGCAGAAGTCAGATATTCAAAGCATGAGAAGTACTCAGTTCATCACTGCAGGCTTAAAGATGGAAGGGCAACATGAGAAGACATGTGGGCGGCCTCTAGAAGCTTAGAGTGATTGCTGGCTGACAGCCAGCAAGAAAATGGAGGCCTCAGTCATCCAATCACAAGGAACTGGATTTTCCCAATAATCTGAATGAACTTGGAAGTAGATTTCTTCCCAGAGACTCCAGATGAGAACTCAGTCTGGCCAAAATCTTGATTCCAGACTTGTGATTCCCTGAGCAGAGAATCTAGCCATACTGGGCTCTTGGCTTATGGAACTGTGAGCTGTAAATGAATATTATTTTATGCTGCTAAATTTATTGTAATTTGTTACAGATCAGTAGAAAACGAATACAATAGCCAAGTACAAATTCTGAAAAAGCTTACCATAACAGTTCACCAGTATTCATTCTCAATTTGTTCAACATGTATATGAACAGTGGTATTTACATTTTTGTAGTCACAGATATGCAAATCATTGTTAAAAATCATAACTACAACCTCAAATCAGTCTTAGTCCTGCAGTTTCAGGGACTGAAACCAGCTTTGCCTTCTAAAACTTACAGTCCCTTTTGGAGCATTAGCCTTAATCCATTTTTCATGTTTGCTTGCTTGATTCATGAGTCCTAAAACAAAAAATTGCATAAAGTTGTATCAAGAGCAGTAATTGACCACATAGATCCTAGCAACATATCTATAAAACTGAAAAACACCTTAGAACACCAAGCATCTTGGTAAAGATAGTCTGAATTGGGAAAGAGTTGCAAAGAGATTATCTGGGCTTGCTCCCCTCCATTCATTTTCTCAGAACAACCCTGAGAGGGAGGGTACTCTGTGTGTTTTGTTTAGTTTTGTTTGAAATGAAGTCTCACTCTGTCGCCCAGGGTGGAATACAGTGGAATGATCTCAACTCACTGCAGCCTCTGCTTCCTGGGTTCAAGCAATTCTCTGGCCTCAACCTCCTGAGTAGCTGGGACTACAGACACGTGCCACCACGCCTGGCTAATTTTTTTTTATTTTCAGTAGAGATAGGGTTTCACCATGTTGGCCAGGCTGGTCTTCAACTCCAGACCTCAAGTGATCCACCCACCTTGGCCTCCCAAAGTGCTGGGATTACAGGTGTGAGCCACCACCCCCAGCCAGCTGTGTTTTATTTGTACAGGATGAGTGTCCCTTATCTAACATGCTTGGGACCAGAATTGTTTCAAATTTCACATTTTTTTTGAATATTTGAAGAAGACATACCAGTTGAGCATCCCTAATATGAAGATCTGAAATCCAAATTACTCCAATGAGCATTTCCTTAATTAATATTTTGAAGCATTTCAGATTTTGGATTAGGAATGTTCAACATTTATTATTTTTAAATGCGGTCTTAAAAAAAGAGTTTTATTGGAGTATAACTGACAAAATAAACTACATGTACTTAAAGCATACAATGTAGTAAGTTTTGACATAGGTAAAAGTCTGTGAATCATCTCCTTAATCAAGATAGTGAACATAGCCATCACTCCCAAGTTTGTATTCCAGTGCGGTCTTTCCCTCATGCCCCTCCCTTCCTGTCACCCTCCAACAGCTTTGTGGCACTATGGGTTAGTTGCTGTTTGTAAAATCTTATATAAATGGAGGTATACAGTTATGTACTTTTTAAAAAAAAATCTGTCTTCTTTCATTCAGCATAATTATTTTGAGGTTCATCCACAGTGGACCATGTGTAGGTAGTTTCCTTAATGCTTGCTCATTAGTACTTGGCTGAATGTTCATGGCACCCTCCACAGTCCCCTCTGTGCAGCTTCCTCCCCTCTGGAACTCTTTCATGAACTCTGGGCAGCTTTGGTCTCCTCAGAAGCTCTGCAAAGAGACTCAGTCTCCTCGACTCAAGGAGTCTGCTGGGCTCTGCCTGTGCGATATCTCCCTGCCCCGCAGCCCAGAAACTTGTTCAGGGTCATTGGCTGTGGCAATCACAAAGCTCCCCTTGTTTGTTTCTCAGATCTATTCTCCTAGTTCTATGTTTTCTTTACAAATCAAGGTTATAAAGGTGTTATATTTCCTCTGGAGTTCCACTGTAGTTCTGGGTTTAAGAAACCAGACAAATTGAGACAGAACAGGGACCCTTTGTAGGGGCCTATGGGATCTTCTCAAACACAAAAATCAAAAAAAAAAAAAAAAAAACTTGGGTTCCTTAAAAGATTCCAGGCACCTACCTAAGTAAACTCCTGCACTTTGGGAGGCCAAGGCAGGTGGATCATCTGAGGACAGGAGTTCGAGATTCCCCGGTCAACATGGTGAAACCCTGTTTCTACTAAAAATATGAAAATTAGCCAAGCATGGTGCCAGGTGCCTGTAATTCCAGCTACTCGACAGGCTGAGGCAGGAGAATTGCTTGAACCTAGGAGGTAGAGGTTGCAGTGAGCTGAGATCACGCCATTGCACTCCAGCCTAGGTGACAAGAGTGTAACTGTGTCTCAAAAAAAAAAAAAAAAAGCAAATGAGCAACTTAATAAACAACGACAACAAATAGCTTAAAACAATAGCCAAAAAGGTTAAAATCATAAATGTTTTGTTTTTTATTTAAAAAAAAAAAAAGACAAAATCTGAACCTGTCTCTGAGTTGTTTTCTCAGAAACCCGGACCCCCACCAAACAGATCTGCTGGCACATAGACTTCAGATAAGGGGAAACTGAAGACTAAACTCTGACCATTCTACATTTCTCAGGGGCCTGGAGGAGGTGTCACCCATGAGCCAGAACTAACATTCTTTTCTGTGGATCCCAAATTTTTAGATAAAGCTTCACTTTGTTAACCAGTCAGAAATCAAAAAAATCTTTAAATATACCTATAACCTGCAGGCCCCCTGCTTCTAGATGTCTTGCCCTTTTAGGTCAGAACAATACATAGCCCCTATGTATCAATTTATGATTTTGCCTATAAAGCCATTAATTCATTCCTTTTTATGGCTAAGTGGTATTCCATTGTGTATATATATATACCACAGTTTTTTAATCCACTCATTGATTGGCATCTTTTCGTATAATGACTTTTTTCCTCTGGGCAGATACCCAGTAGTGAGATTGCTGGATCAGATGGCAGTTCTACTTTTAGTTCTTTATGAAATCTCCAGATTGTTTTTCATGGTGGTTACACTAGTTTACATTGGGGTTGGTTCCCCAATTTTGCAATTGCAAATTGTGCTGGGTAGATACCCAGTAGTGGGATTGCTGGATCAGATGGTAGTTCTACTTTTAGTTCTTTAAGGAATCTCCAGACTATTTTCCATGGTGGTTGTACTAGTTTACATTCCCACCAGCAGTGTAGAAGTGTTCCCTGAGTACCATATCCACACCAACATCTATTGTTTTTTGATTTTTTGATTATGGCCATTCTTGCAGGAGTAAGGTGGTGTTGCATTGTGGTTTTGATTTGCATTCTCTGATCATCAGTGATGTTGAGCAATTTTTCATATGTTTGTTGGACATTTGTATGTGTATATCTTCTTTTGAGAATTGTCTATTCATGTTCTTAGCCCACTCTGATGGGATTGTTTTTTTCTTGCTGATTTGAATTCATTGTAGATTCTGGATTTTAGTCCTCTGTCAGATGTATGGATCGTGAAGATTTATTCCCACTCTGTGGGTTGTCTGTTTACTGACTGTTCCTTTTGCTGTGCAAAAGTTCTTTAGTTTAATTAAGTCCCAGCTATTTATCTTTGTTTTTATTGCATTTGATTTTGGGTTCTTGGTCATGAAATCCTTGCCTAAGCCCATGTCTAGAAGGGTTTTTCTAATCTTACCTTTGAGAATTTATATAGTTTCAGGTCTTAGATTTAAGTCCTTAATCCATCTTGAGTTGACTTTTTTATAAGTGATCTCTATTCTGTTCCATTGGTCTATGTGCCTATTATCATACCAGTACCATGCTGTTTTCGTGACTATGGCCTTATAGTATAGTTTGAAATCAGGTAATGTGATGCCTCCAGATTTGTTCTTTTTGCTTAGTCTTGCTTTGGCTATGCAGGCTCTTTTTTGGTTCTACAGAATTTTATAACTGTTTTTTCTAATTCTCTGAAGAATGATGGTGATATTTTGATGGTGATTGCATTTAATTTGTAGATTGCTTTTGGCAGTAAGGTCATTTTCATAATATTGATTTTACCCATCCATGAGCATGGGATGTGTTTCCATTTCTTTGTGTGGTCTATGATTTCTTTAAGCAGTGTTTTGTAGTTTTCCTTGTAGAGGTCTTTTGCCTCCTTGGCTAGGTATATTCCTAAGTACTTCTTCTTCTTTTTTTTTTTTTTTTTTTTGCAGCTATTGTAAAAGGGGTTGAGTTCTTGATTTGATTTTCCACTTGGTTGCTGTCGGTGTATAGAAGAGCTACTGATTTGTGTACATTAATTTTGTATTTGGAAACTTTGCTGAATTTTTTTAATCAGTTCTAGGAGCTTTCTGGAGGAGTCTTTAGGGTTTTTGAGGTAAACAATCATATCATCAACAAACAGTGACAATCTGACTTCCTCTTTACCAATTTGGATCCCCTTTATTTCTTTATCCGACTGCTCTAACTAGGACTTCCAGTACTATGTTGAAGAGGAGTGGTGAGAGTGGGCATCCCTGTCTTATTCAGTTCTCAGAGGGAATGCTTTCAACTTTTCCCCACTCAGTATTATGGTAGCTGTGGGTTTGTCATAGATGGCTTTTATTACATTGAGGTATGTCCTTTGCATGCCAATTTTATTGAGAGTTTTAATCATGAAGGGATGCTGGATGTTGTTGAATGCTTTTTCTGCATCTATTGAGATGATCATGTGATTTTTGTTTTTAATTCTGTTTATATGGTGTATCACATTTATTGACTTGCATGTGTTGAACTATCCCTGGGATAAAACCCACTTGATCATGGTGGATTATCTTTTTGTTATGTTGTTGGATTCTGTTAGCTAGTATTTTGTTAAGAATTTTAACATCTATGTTCATCAGGAATATCAGTCTGTAGTTTTCTTTTTTGGTTGTGTCCTTTCCTGGTTTTAGTATTAGGGTGATGCTGGCTTCATAGAATGAATTGGGAAGAGTTCCTTCTTTCTCTGTCTTGTGGAATAGTGTCAATAGGATTGGTACCAAATGTCTGGTAGAATTCTGCTGTGAATCCATCTGGTTCTGGACTTAGTTGTTGTTGTTGGTAATTTTTAAATTACCACTTCAATTTTGCTGCTTGTTATTGATCTGTTCAGGGTATCTAATTCTTCCTGATTTAAGCTAGGAGGGTTGTTATCTTTTCAGGAATTTATCCATCTCTTCCAGGCTTTCTAGTTTATGAGCATAAAGGTGTTCATAGTAGCCTTGAATGATTTTTTGTATTTCTGTGGTGTCAGGTGTAATATCTCCCATTTTGTTTCTTATTGAGGTTATTTGGATTTTCTTTTTTTTCTTGGTTAATCTTAATGGTCTATCAATTTTATTTATCTTTTCAAAGAACTCAGTTTTTTTTTTGACACCTGTTCCCTAGGGTGTATAATAATGTGTGCACTAGAATGCTAGGTACCCTACCACACTGCTAGGGACCTTGCGACACTGCTGCAGCCTTCCAGTAGGATATGGGGGAATGTCAGAGGGGCTCCAGGTACGCAGATAAGCAAGGAATGTTGGACCCCAGGGCAACATGCAATCTGGTAGAAGGTGGGATCTCAAAATGGTGCTGCTGTGTTAGAGCTACTTGGGTCTTGGATAGGGAGTGTGGGACCCAGCATGAGCTCCCTCTTTGGAGTAGTGTCTGAGGCTCCAGGCAGCTCTGTGTATTAGGCTCAGGACCTGCAAAGGTCTAGGGACTCTTTTTGGGTAGGACTACAGGAGCCCATGGTGGGAATGTGAACCACTGGAAATCTCTAACTTACCATTTCCCTCGACTGGAGAAAATTTCTGGGCTCCCAGACAATACTAGCTGGGCTGGCTACCCCAATTCCTTCTCCCTCTGTACATCAGGTGTTTTCTGTCCCTTCTCTGCTGAACTCTAGTGTTCTCTCTTAGACGCTCTATTAAAAGTTTTATTATCCATTCACTATTTTTTTAATTGCATTTTAGGTTTTGGGGTATATGTGAAGAACATGCAAGATTGTTGCATAGGTACATATGTGGCAGTGTGATTTGCTGCCTTCCTCCCCTTCACCTATATTTGGCATTTCTCCCCGTGGTATCTCTCCCCAACTCCCCACCCACCGCTGTCCCTCCCCTATTTCCCCTCAACAGACCCGAGTGTGTAGTGCTCCCCTCCCTGTGTCCTTGTGTTCTCATTGTTCAACACCCACCTATGAGTGAGAACATGCGGTGTTTGATTTTGTGTTCTTGTGTCAGTTTGCTGAGAATGATGGGAAAGCACCCTTATTTTGTTTCATTTATCTTTTGTATTTTTGTTTGTTTCAATATCATTTAGTTCTGTTCTGATCTTGGTTATTTCCTTTCTTCTGTTGGGTTCGGTTTGGTTTATTCTTGTTTTTCTAGTTCCTTAGAATGTCAGTTTGTGCCCTTTTAGTCTTTTTGATGTAGGTATTTAAGGCTATGAAGTTTCCTCTTAGCATGGCCTTTGCTGTATACCAGAGGTTTTGATAGGTTGTGTCACTATTGTTGTTCAGTTCAAAGAATTTTTAAATTTCCATCTTGATTTCGTTTTTGACCCAGTGGTCATGCAGGTTATTTAATTTCCACATATTTGCATGGTTTTGAAGGTTCCTTTTGGAGTTCATTTCCAATTTTATTCCACTGTGGTCTAAGAGAGTGCTTGATATAATTTCAATTTTCTTAAATTTATTGAGACTCATTTTGTGGCCTATCATATGGTCTATCTTGGAGAAAGTTCCAAGTGTTGTTGAATAGAATGTGTATTCTGCAGTTGTTGGACGGAATGTTCTGTATACATCTGTTAAGTCCATTTGCTCCAAGGTATAGTTTAAATCTTTTTTTTTTTTTTTTTTTTTTACTTTCTTGATGACCTCTCTAGTGCTATCAGTGGAGTAATGAAGTCCCTCACTATTATTGTGTTGGTGTCTATCTCATTTCCTAGGTCTATTAGTAATTGTTTTATAAATTTGGGTGCTCCAGTATTAGGTGCATAAATGTTTAGGATTGTGATATCTTCCTGTTGGACAAGGCCTTTAAACATTTTATAACATCCTTCTTTGTCTTTTTTACTGCTGTTGCTTTAAAGTTTATTTTTCTGATATAAGAATACCTACTCCTGCTTGCTTTTGGTATCCATTTGCATGAAATGCCTTTTTCCACCCCTTTACCTTAGGTTTACATGAGTCCTTAGGTGTTAGGTGAATCTCTTGAAGGCAACAGATGGTTGGTGAATTCTTATCCATTCTGCAGTTCTGTGTCTTTTAAGTGGAGCATTTAGGCCATTTACATTCAATGCTGGTACTAAGATATGAGGTACCATTCCATTAATCATGTTATTTATTGCTTGTGCACTTTGGTTTTTTGTTTTTTAAATTGTATTTTTGTTTTATAGGTCCTGTGAGACTTAGGTTTTAAAGAGGTTCTGTTTTGATGTGTTTCCAGGATTTGTTTTAGGATTTAGAACTCATTTTAGCAGTTCTTCTAGTGGTGGCTTGGTAGTGGCGAATTCTCTCAGCATTTGTTTGTCTGAAAAAGACTGTGTCTTTCTTTTTTTTTTTTTTTTTAAAGAAAAAGGAATAAAGAGAGAGAAAAAAAGAAAAAAAAAGAATGAAGAAGAAGAAGAAAAAGGAAGAGAAGGAGGGAGAGAGAACGGGAATATTGCTTTATTGCCCAGGCTAGAATGCAGTCTAAAAATGGGAATTGAAAACCTCTTTTATGCCAATAATTGTACTTAACAATGGAGACAGGAAGAAATAGGGAAGAAAATAACAAACAAGCAACCAACCAATATTTCATTTAAACCTATGAAATGCTATGCAATTATTGAGGAGTGATTTACTTGCAATTATGTAGTCACTTTTGGAATAGGTGTGATATGGTACTGATAAGAATGTATGTTTTGTGTATTTGAAGCGGAGAGTTCTATAAATGTTTATTAAGTTTACTTGTTCCGGGTCTGAATTCAAGTCCTGGATATCCTTGTTAATTTTCTATCTCGTTGATCAGTCTAATATTGACAATGTGATGTTACAGTCTCCCACTATTATTGTGTGGGAGGCTAAGTCTCTTTATGAGTCATTAAGAACTTGTCTTATGTATCTGGGTGCTCCTGTATTGGGTGTGTGTATATATAGGATCATTAGCTCTTCTTGTTGCATTGATCCTTTTACCATTATGTAATGTCCTTCTTTACCTCTTTTGATCTTTGTTGCTTTAAGGTCTATTTTATCAGAGGTGAGAATTGCAACTCCTGCTTTTTAATGTTTGCTCTCTGGTTGGTTGGTAAATCTTCCTCTGTCCCTTTGAGTCTTTGTGTATCGTTGCATGTGAGATGGGTCTGGATACAGCGTACTGATGGGTTTTGGCTTTTTATCCAGTTAATAATATATATGAGTTTAATACTGCCATTTGATGCTAGCTGGATATATTTTTGGAAAGGCTGATACTGGTTGTTCGTTTATATGTGTAGTGCTTCTTTCAGAAGCTTCTGCAAAGCAGGCCTGGTGATGGTAAAATCTCTAAGTGCTTGCTTGTTTGCAAAAGATTTTATTTTTCCTTCGCTTTTGAAGCTCAGTTTGGCTGGATATGAAATTCTGGGTTGAAAGTTCTTTTCTTTAAGAATGTTGAATATTGGCCCCCACTCTTTTCTGGCTTGTAGGGTTTCTGCTGAGAGATCTGCTGTAAGTCTGATAGGCTTCCCTTTGTGGGTAACCTGACCTTTCTCTCTAGCTGCTCTTAGTATTTTCGCCTTCATTTCAACCCTGGTGAATCTGACGATTATGTGCCTTGGGGTTGGTCTTCTTGAGGAATATCTTTGTGGTGTTCTCTGTATTACCTGGAGTTGAATATTGTCCTGTCTTACTAGGTTGGGAAAGTTTTCCTGAATAATCTCCTGAAGAGTATTTTCCAACTTGGATTCATTCTCTTCGTCACATTCAGGTACACCTATCAAACGTAGATTAGGTCTTTTCACGTAGTCCCGTATTTCTTGGAGACTTTGCTCATTCTTTTTTATCCTTTTTTCTCTAATCTTGACTTCTTGTTTTATTTCGTAAAGTTGGTCTTCGAACTCTCATATCCTTTTTCCTGCTTGATCAATTCGACTGTTAAAACTTGTGCACTCTTCACGAAGTTCTCGTGTTGTTTTTCAGCTCCATTAATTCATGTATATTCCTCTCCAAATTGTCTATTCTCGTTAGCATTTCATCAAACCTTTTTTCAAAGTTCTTAGTTTCTTTGCATTGGGTTAGAACAACTTCTTTTAATTCACAGAAGTTTCTTATCATCCACCTTCTGAAGTCTACTTCTGTTAATGGAATGCACTCGTTCTCCATCACGGCTTGTTCCATGGCTGATGAGGAACTGTGATCATCTGCAGAGGGAGGGGCATTCTGATTTTGGGTATTCTCAGCCTTTTTACGCTAATTACTTCCCATGATTGTAAATTTATCCACCTGTCGTCTTTGTGATTTCCAACTTTCAAATTAGGTTTCTGAGTGGACGTCGAACTTGTTGATTCCCAGCGCCGAAATCTGAGCAATCCACTGTGCTGGCCAAAACAGTGGCGTTAAGATTGATGGTGCTTTTCTGCCCGGGAATTGGCCAAAAGGGGACCCAGTTCCACTCACTCTGCACCAAGAACCGCCGCACTGAGGCACCAGCAAAACCGCCGCGCTGGCCATAAGAGTCGCGCTAGTGACCCGTGGGGCTCCTCCACTGGGAATCTCCTGGTCCGTGAGCAACAAAAATTCTTCTGAAAGTGTGGCATCCTCTCATTCTCTGCACTTTCACTAGGAGCTACTATCCCGAGCTGCTAGTGGTCAGCCATCTTGGATCTCTCTCCCAAAGACTGTATCTTTCATACATGATGCTTAGTTCCCTGGATACAAAATTCTTGGCTGATAAGTGTTTTGTTTGAGGAGGTAGAAGATAGGGTCTCATTCCTTTCTAGCTTCTAGGTTTTCTGCTGAAAATCTGCTGTTAATCTGATAGGTTTTCCTTCATAGGTTACCTGGTGCTTTTGTCTCATAGTTCTTAGGATTCTTTCCTTCTGACCTTTGGATCACCTGATGTCAATGTGCCTAGGTGATCTTTTTGTGATGAATTTCCCAGGTGTTCTTTGTGCTTCTTGTATTTGGATCTCTAGGTCTCTAGCAAGGCCAGGGAAGTTCTCCTCAGTTATTCCCCTCAAATATGTTTTCCAAGCTTTTAGATTTCTCTTCTTCCTCAGAAATGCCAATTATTCTTAGATTTGGTCATTTAACATAACGGCTGTCTTCACTTTTAAAAATCCTTACCTATAAGCCATCTGAGAGTTCAGGTTAACGTTAAGTATGATCTGCTTAATTCTCCTTGCTTGGTACCTACAAACACATGCTTTCCCTTCTCTTGCTACAAGCCTTGGTTTAGATATGGTATAGACAACTAGGCTTATTATGTCAGGTGAGTAGACCTCAGTTTGGTTCAATAACAAAATCTGAACTGAGGAGAGTTGTGATTACACTATTGCAATTCATCATAAATATTTTCCTTGTTGAATCCAAGCACACAAAATAGAATGATCCTCTTCCTCAGTATAGTTTTTACCCTTTGTTATAATAGTTTTTTCCCTTTGTTATTCTCAGCTGGAGAAAAGGTGCTAGGTGCTCTGAACCATCTCATCTTTTTGTCAAGTGCTTTTCTGATGCAAATTATTCTCAGAATTCTTATCTTTCCCTTTCACTCTAAGCCATAATCTTATCTATGTCCTGGAGCTCACTGCATCTTCCCCAGAACACAGTTGGGTATTCAAGGACCTCCTGTAAGGTTTTTTTCCTCTTCTTCTCTTGCTATATTTTCAATATCATGACCTCATTTTAATTAGCTTTCATACACTGGTTAAAATCTTAGTCCAATTGGTAAACCACTATGTTAACTCTAACTCTTTATCAGTAAGGGGTTCAGCTTTTTAAAACTGTTCTTTTTCTGTGCCTCTGCTGCATTTGGTAGGTCATGATTTCAAGGTACCTTGCACCCAATCGTTTTTCTGTAATACAGAGTTTCTTTTTCTAGTAATTAAAATAAATGTGGGGCCGGGCGCAATGGATCATGCCTGTAATCCCAGCACTTTGGGAGGCCAAGGTGGGCAGATCACCCGACGTAAGGAGTTCGAGACCAGCCTGGAGAACATGGTGAAACCCTGTATCTACCAAAAATACAAAAAATTAACTGGGTCTGGTGGCAGGCACCTGTAATCCCAGCTACTCGGGAGGCTGAGGCAAAACTGCTTGAACCTGAGAGGTGGAGGTTGCAGTGAGCCAAGATCGTATCATTACATTCAAGCCTGGGCGACAATAGTGAAACTCTATCTCACACACACACACAAAATTTTAAAAATTTAAAAAATAAAATGAATGTGGAGGAAAGAACTAGAAATCCTGACATTTTTGTTGTTTTTCCAACTTTTTCTTTTTTTAAATAACCATTTAGCACCAATAATAAATCCTCAATAATAGTAAGGCTTTTCTAAATACCTGAGATGTCTTCCTTAATATATTATTTATCACCTCCACAATAATATATTTGTTACGTATGGAGTGAAAAGCTTTCAACCCATTTCCTTTTGCACCAATAGAGGCCAAGCACAGTGTTACTGTTCTCAAGAAAAAGGACACACGGTCGGGTGCGGTGGCTCACGCCTCTAATCCCAGCAGTTTGGGAGGCCAAGGTGGTCGGATCACAAGATCAGGAGATTGAGACCACCCAGGCTAACACAGTGAAACCCCATCTCTACTAACAATACAGAAAATTAGCCAAGCATGACATGCCTGTATTCCCAGCTACTCAGGAGGCTGAGGCAGGAGAATCACTTGAACCTGGGAGGTAGAGGTTGGAGTGAGCCAAGATCGTGCCATTGTACTCCAGCCTGAGTGACAAAGCGGGACTCCATCTCAAAAAAAAAAAGAAAAGAAAAGAAAAGAAAAAGGACACATAAGCAATTTCAGCTTAGAGACAATACTAAAAAGGGAGGACAGTTTATAAAATTCCATTTAGGTTGCTTGAAAATAGTTTTCTCTATCTTGCCAATAAGTAATTTACTGAAAGTTCTTTGTACTTTGACCTGAATCTGTGGAGACTCTATTCTATTAATAATTCGTAAAGTTTATAAATTCCTTCCTACAAAAGTCTTTCAACATAAATTGGAATTTGGGGTTCCATAAACCTTTATTCCTCTTGCCTATTAAAATCAGACAATGTTTCCTCATCCAAGAAATGGGAAAATGACAGTAACAACCATTTATCAAACAAACCCCTTTCCTGCCTGGGGACTAGACTGCCTTTTCAGGACTAACAAATTAACCAAAAGATTAGAAATTGTGGTTTGGGAGTCATGCAGCTGGAAGCTTCTAAACCTCCCCAAATTGCTCCTGGGGATAACATGACTATTGTAAAACCTAAGATCAGGGCTTGAGATATTTTGCAGACCCTGCACTCAGTGGATCAGCTGGCATGACCTAGATTGATAAACTGGTCTTGTGGCCCCCTCTCAGGAACTGACTCAGCAAAAAGGACAGTTCTAACTACCTATGATTTCATCTCAGACTGACCAGTCAAAACTCCCAACTCACTGGCCCCCTATCAAATTATCCTTAAAAACTCAGATCATCAGATTCTCAGGGAGACTGATTTGAGTAATAATAAAACTGGTCTGCATAGCCAGCTCTGCATGAATTTCTCTTTCTTGATTGCAGTTCCCCTGTCTTGATAAATCAGCTCTTTCTAGACAGTGGGCAGGTTAACCTGTAGGGTGGTTACAACATTGTGAATTTTACTTTTATGGGTACTGGACACTTTTTTATTGCTGTAAAGCTTGAACTTTGTTCAAGGATGCAGTTAAGTTTTAAGCCTTTCATCTCTTGCTTTTATAATTTGTTAGTCAGTTCTAGAGTGGTGGTGCTCAGCCTAAGACTAACTGTTTCCCACTACTAAATGCTTTACCCAATGCCCCATGAGTTATGATTTTTTTTTTCCAGTCTGCTGGGAAGAACAGGCATTATTCTTGGACCTGTGTGAGCACCATGTTCTGTTTCCTCTGGTACTTTGTCCTGTGAACTCTTTATAGATCTTTATAGACTCTCATCTTGATCTCCCCAACTCAGGGAGTGTTCTAGACTCCAAAGCAGTTCGCCTTTCCTGTACTGGAACCTGGAGACTCTCTCAAGGCAGTAAGCAGGACTGATCTTGTTTGTTTCCTATATCTGTTTAACTTTTAAATTTTGTTGTCATTGTTTCAGTTGGGAAGGTAACTCAGACCCTTTAACTCCATCCTGCCCAGAAGACTTCATTATTTTTCTTTCTCCCTCTCCCTTTTCCTCTCCCCCTGACTTTCTGTCTTCTTCTTTCCACCCTCTTTTTTAACTTCTTATTTGAAATAATTACTCATAAGTTACAAAAACAGTAGGGAGAGGTTCTATGTACCATCACTCAGTTCCCCCAATAGTAACATCTTCTATAACTATACTGCACTATCAAAACCAGGAAATTAGCTGGCAAATTAACTGGACTATAGACCTGACTCAAATTTCATCAATTTTTACATGCATTCATTTTTTTGGTATGTCTTTGTGTATATTCATGACATTTTATCTATCATTTATAAAGATTCATATAACCATCATTTTAATCAAGATATGGAACTGTTCTGTCACTACAAAGGAAGTCCCTTGTCATGTCCCTTTAAAGTCAAACTCTCCTTCTCCTTCCCTAATTAATGTATGGCAACCACTTATCTGTTCTCTACCTCTATAATTTTGTCATTTCAAGAATGTTAATATAAATGGAATCGTACAGCATGGAAAATTTTGAGATTGGTATTTTTCACTCAGAATAATGCCCTTACAGTCCCTTCAAGTTGTTTACATCAACAGATTGTTCCTTTTATTAGTAAATTACCTTATGTGGACATAAGTCACATGAATATTCAGTCAGGGAAGGATATTTAAGTCATTTCCAGTTTTTGGCTATTACAAGTAAAGCATGAACATTTGTATACAGGTTTTTGTGTGAACATAAGTTTCATTTCCCCAGGACAAATGCCCAGGAATACAAATGCTAGGTGATTAATGTAAGTTTCTTTCTTTTCTTTCCTTTTTTGTTTTTTAAGAAACTGCCAGACTGAATTGTAGAGTGGCTGTATCATTTTATATTCCACCAGTAATGTAGGAGAGATCCAGTTTCTCTGCACCCTTGCCAGCATTTGAATAACCAGTATTTTTAATTTTAGCCATTCTAGTAAGTATGTAGTATTTTATTCTGGTTTTAATTTGCATTTCCCTAATGACTAGTGATGGTAAATATCTTTTTGTGTGTTTATTTGCCATCATATATCTTCTATGGTTACATTGTTTCTTAAATGTTACAAGATTAAACTTTTATGTGCATGAATCATGTTTTCTTCACTACTGGGGATAGTTCACTTAGGATAGGGATTTGGCTATGGTTTATTATTTCTTGAATGACCAAAATAAATACTAAAACAATAATAAAACAAAACCCCACAGGCATCACAAACAGAACTCATAATGCTCAAAGATTGGGGCCTGCGCTTTGAACTCTAGTCTAGGTATCAGCAAACTATAGCTCACAGGCTAAATCTGACCAGGGGCCTATTTTTGTTTGCCCTGAAAGCTAAGAAGGGCTTTTACATTTTTTTTTCTTTTTTGAGAAGGAGTCTCTCTTTGTTGTCCAGGCTGGAGTGCAGTGGTGCAATCTCCGCTCACTGCAACCTCAGCCTTCTGGGTACAAGCAGTTCTTCCTGTTTCAGCCTCCTGAGTAGCTGAGATTACAGGCGCCTGCCACCACGGCCAGGTAACGTTCGTATATTTAGTAGAGACGAAGTTTCGCCATGCTGGCTAGGCTGGTCTATAACTCCTGACCTCAGGAGATCTGCCTACCTCAGCCTCCCAAAGTGCTGGGATTACAGGTGTAAGCCACCATGCCTGGCCAGGGTTTTACATTTTAAAAGGGTTATTAAAAAACAAAACCAAAAAAGAATATGCAACAGAGTCCATATGTAATCTGCTAAGTCTAACATATTTACTATATGGTGTTTACTGATAAAGTTTGCAGATGAACTGAAAGAAAACCTGATCTTCTTTTTGGGGGCAAACAACATTGACATCTGATTACCCATGATACTCCCAAGATCTTACACTTTAACAAAAAGGTGGGGAAATAAAAACCCCATAAAAGCACCATGACTTGAAAACAGTTCCTACATTAACTTCGTGTCAAGGTTTTTTTTGAGCAGATAGCTTTAAGCCTTATAGCAATCTTCATTCTGTTATTGAATTTCTTCCATGTGGTCCTGAAGTATATATACATTGCTGACAAATTCTATAAGCTATAAGCTTTGAAAAAACAAAAACTTCAGTGGTTTCTAAAATCAGAGATATTTCCACGAGTTAGTCGTATCAAAAGACTGGATTTTTCCGCATTTGGAGAGAAAACAGTGTCTCCAGATTTGTAAAGTGGCATCTTATGAGCTTAGTCCCATTTCAACCTCTTTTCCAACTCATGAACCAGTATTCCATTATAAATAACAATTCCATTGTATGTTATTACTCTCTGGCCTTTAGACAAGCTAAGAACTCTTTTCTGACTTGGTGGCTTATTTTGACCCCAAATGAATTTATTTTTTACATGCTTTCTATTTCCAGTTTTACTAAAATGAAGTAAACCCAGTAGTGCTAGCTTCCCTACCACCCAGACAGTGACAAATGCCAATCCTTTCACTGGCAACACACTTTACCTCTAACATTCTTTAAACATTTAAATATCTAAATCGTGGTGTTATAAAGACAAAAGGAGTTTGCACCACATGCATACCTGGGCTTGGAGACTTGATGTATACCACAGTCAAGTTTCGTATCTAAGTTGATGAACCAAGTCTAAAACCTAATAGAGAAGCCAACTTATTAGAAGTATCTTACCTAAGCCACTCACAACATGTTAAATTTGCCACACATGGGTAGAGGACAAAACTTAGAATCAAGGCTGTCACAAAGATTAGAGAATGCAGCCCCAGTACACACTTGTGCATAGCTTTTTAGTAGGTAAATGTTTCAGCCTGAGACTCTCAGGTTTCCTTTTGACCTAAGAATAGCATATAATATGTGTAAATCATGGTAGGAATTATACAGTTGAGTTATTTATCAGTGACAGCAATAGCAAAGGAAACCATGGAGCAGGAAATAAAATAAAATTATAGGGCTGACACATCAAAACCCTGTGGGAAGCTGGAACCTAAGGGACTAAATTTTACTGGCATGGCTTCTTGCAGAGATTATCCAGAAGTCATGCTGCAGATAAAATCCAGACTCTTAGCAATGAGAGTATTTCTGTTTCTGTGCCTCATGGGCTCTATGAGGAAGGCCCAGATGAGCTGAGCTCAGCTGCCTATAATAACAGCTCACATATAAAGCTGCTCATTATTTCCAAAATTTGGTTTCAGATTGGAAATCTCCACAGAAAAAACCAATCTGTCCTGATTTTCTAGGCCCCTTAAATTATTTCATCCAGTTGATATATAAGACCTGTGGCTGTCTGGGCACCAAACAATTTTAGAATCAAAATGAAATATGAAAGTTTCTCTTAAACCCAATCACCTGTTCATACTCAACAGCTCCCTCCAGGGACTGGTGCTGTCTTCGCCTGGGTGCCTGCTGCATTATTACTTTAATGGATTTAATCTGATATCAGAGACAACATACAGATCCATCTGGAGCCCAACCTCATAGGATAGTATATGCTACTCTACAAAACGACACTTGATAAGTACCTAGATTCTGCCACTGCAAACAGGAAATAAACTCATCATTCTGCAACTTGGCCCTTCCTGGTTCAGGAAGTGGGGCCAGAGTATAAGACGTAATAACAACTAACACATAAAAAGAACTCAATAGGCTGAGGCGCTTCATAATAACCAATGAGGTAAGCATGCATCTTTCTCATAGCATTCCTTCATCTTTATCTTCAAGCAAAAGTTACAGAAGGCCTATTTATTTGCTGAGTTTAAGATAGCTCACTATGGAGTCCAGGCCCCTGTACTCCTCCTCCTGAATTACTGCAGTAGCCTCCTAAAAAGCGAAAGTCATTTTTTTCTCCTTCATCCACCATTGTTCTTTCTCATCTGTCCCCACTCAACATTCAGAGTAATCTTTCTAACACACAAATCTCGTTATGTGAACCCCAAGTTAAAACCTTCCAAGGGCTTTCCGGTGCTCTTAACATACAATCCAGACTGTCCCATGTGATCTGACCTCTCCCAAACTCTCCAGCCTCCTTATATGCCACTTTCCCTGTTACTCTCTATACTCTGGCCATATTTGACTTCTCTCACTTCCTCACCTCTGTGTTCTCACAGTACGAGGTACATATGTTTATTATAACATTGATCCCACTGTATTGTATTCTCTGGTTTGCCTTTCCTCACTAGAATGGAAGCTCCTCAGAAGGCAGTGAGACCATGCTTTATATTACCCTTGCACTCCTCTAATTTCTGGCAGTGCTTGACTTAATAAACATTTGTTGAGTGACTGAGTGAATAAAGAAAAACAGAGAAGACAAGAGAAAGAGGAGGTAGGCTAGGGAAGATAATTTTGTTTTTAAACATACTAAGTTTGAGGGCACTGGTTTAGTGGAATAGAAATGGGCAAGAACAGTAGACAGATCAGGTCTGCAGCTATTGATTTGGAAGTAATATACACAGAAATAATGACCGAAGTCATGGAAATAGTTTTAAAACTAAATCTAAATTTTAGAAAGGCGTATGATTCTGTGAATAAATGAATAAAAACATGACAAAATAGCTTTAGCTTATAATTCAAACATGCATACATATGCAAATAATTTTGGTTATGCTATGATTCAGAGCACAGTTAAACAAATTTGCATTACTTTAGATTACTGGGACCAAAAATAGCTAACTCTCTTGGCTCCTTATCAAACTCAAGACATTAAATCACAAGTTGATTCTTACTATATTTGATATTCAGTCACACATTGCATAATAATGGTAAGTCAACGAACTACAGAAATTATGGTTGTCCTGTAAGATTATATTAGAGCTAAAAAATTCCTATCACCTAGTGACTTCGTAGCCATCCTAATGGTTGCTTAAATGCAACACATTACTCACGTTTGTGGTGATGCTGGTGTAAACAAACCCACTGCACTGTCACATAAAAGTACAGCAAATATGTATACTGCATAATACTTGTTAATGAGAACAAATGACGGTGTTACTGGTTTATGTATTTACTATACTTTTTGTTGTTATTTTAGAGTATACACCTTCTGGTTATTAAAAAAGTTGGGCCAGGCACGGTGGCTCACACCTGTAATCCTAGCACTTTGGGCGGCTGAGGTGGGCACATCACCTGAGATGAGGAGTTCGAGACCACCCTGACCAACATGGAGAAACCCCATCTCTACTAAAAATACAAACTTAGCTGGGCATGGTAGTCATACCTGTAATCCCAACTACTTGAGAGGCTGAGGCAGGAGAATCACTTGAACCCGGGAGGCAGAGGTTGCAGTGAGCCTAGATCAAGCCATTGCACTCCAGCCTGGGCAACAAGAACGAAACTCCATCTCAAAAAACAAGTTAAGATACAACAGCTTCAAGAAGGTCCTCCAGGAAGTATTTCAGAAGAAGGCATTATCATGGCAGAAGATGACAGCTCCATGTGTGTTATTGCCCCGGAAGGCCTTTCAGTGGGACGAGATGTGGAGGTGAAAGTGATATTGATGTTCCTGACCCTATAAAGGCCTAGACTAATGCATATGTTTGTGTCTTAGTTTTTAAGAAAGTTTAAAAAGTTTAAAAAAAGAAAAAGAAAATTAACAATTTTAAAAACAGAAAAAGCTTACAGAATAAGGATAGACAAAATACATTTGTACAGCTATAAAATGTGTTTGTGTTTCAAGCTAAGTATTATTACAAAAGAATCAAAACTTTTTATTTTATTTTATTTTTGAGAGGGAGTCTCACTCTGTTGCCCAGGCTGGAGTGCAGTGGCATGATCTTGGCTCACTGCAACCTCCACCTCTTGGATTCAAGGGATTCTCCTATCTCAGCCTCCCAAGTAGCTGGACTTACCCGCTACCTGTAGCGTTACCCTGGGCTCAGCAAGGGTGGTGGAGGTCCTCGAGTCCGGGCTGCATCAGTCATTCAGAAGGCCAAGAGATTCAGATGAAGGGACTGCCTCCTGCAGACCGGCCTGCTCCCCATATAGAGGTGCGGGGAGTGGGCCTGTGGTCCGGGATGGGCAATCAACCTTCCAGTGTCCAGTCTGTTTGCAGTTTGGGCAGGGTCCGGGAGGTGGACAAGGACAGGGGCACTCCATCAAAACCCTTCCAAAAGGCTCCAAGGGAGATTACAGGTGCCCGCCACCACACCCAGCTAATTTTTGTATTCTTAGCAGAGATGGGGTTTTACCATGTTGGTCAGGCTGGTCTTGAATTCCTGACCTCAAATGATCTGTCTGCCTCAGCCTCTCAAAGTGCTGGGATTACAGTCGTGAGCTCCCATGCCCAGCCTCAAAAAGTTTTTAAAAACTGAAGTTTAGGCTGGGCACGGTAGCTCATGCCTGTAATCCCAGCACTTTGGGAGGCCAAGGTGGGTGGATCACCTGAGGTCAGGAGTTCAAGACCAGCCTGGCCAGCATGGTGAAACCCCGCCTCTACTAAGAATACAAAAATTACCTAGGTATGGTGGCGCACACCTGTGGTCCTAGCTACTCTGGAGGCTGAGGCAGGAGAATTGCTTGAACCCGGGAGGCAGAGGTTGCAGTGAGCTGAGATAGCACCACTGCACTCCAGCCTGGGCAACAGAGCAAGACTATATCTCAAATAAGTAAATAAATAAATATTGAAGTTTATAAAGTAAAAATGTTCTTTGGGAAGTTGAGGCAGGAGGATCACTTGAGGCCAGGAGTTGAAGACAAGCCTGGGAAACATAGCAAGGCCTCAGCTCTACTAAAATTTTTTTAAAAAATTAGCTGGGTGTGGTAGTACACACCTGTAATCCCAGTTACTACGGAGGCTGAGGCAGAAGGGTCACTTGAGCCCAGAGTTCAAGTTTACAGTGAGCTATAATTGCACTCCAGCCTAGGCAACAGAGAAAGAAGCTGTCTGTAGAATAAAGTAAAAAAGTTACAGTAAGCTAAGGTTAATTTATTATTAAAGAAACTTAAGAATAAATTTAGTATAGCCTAACTGTACAGCACTGATAACGTCTATAGTAGTAAGTAGTATACAGTAATATCCTAGTCCTTCACAGGTGCTCACCACTCATCATATTGACTCATCCACAGCAGCTTCCAGTCCTGCATGCTCTATTCACGGTAAGTACCCTATACAGGTGTACCATGTTTTATCTTTCATACGATGTTTTTACTGTACCTTTTCGATGTTTAGATATACAAATGCCATTGTGTTATAATTGCCTACAGTTTTCAGTACAGTAGCCTGCTGTACAAGGTGTAGCCTACGAGCAATATGCTACCATACAGCCTCAGTGTGTAGCAGGCTGTATCATCTAGGTTTGTGTGAGTTCACTCTATAATGTTCACATGACAACAAAATTGCCTAATAACACATTTCTCAGAATGTATCTCTGTCATTAAGTGATATACGACTGTACTTAGATTTTCATCAAATTTTCACTACAAACTATGAGTCTACCCATTACGTAGCAGGCAGTTGGATCTGGGAGTATATAGGTATTATTTTTATTCCTGTTGTTTTTGTTAATATTATATGAATTTTAACAGGTATCTTTCTTAATTTTCATGACATATAAAATGAGTATCTAAAACCGAAATTTGATCTTATGAAGACCACCCTCCCCTACTCCCCCATTCTTCCTTTTTCTAGTTGGCATCTCGTGGGTTTAGCTTGTAGCATTCATCCCTATACCAGTTTAATTGCAACGTCCTCCTTGATGCCATTCTGGTAAAATTTAAAGAAAAACTTTACCAGCATTTAATTATTTTATTCATTAAGACAACAAACCTTGGCTGGGCACAGTGGCTCACACCTGTAATCCCAGCACTTTTGGAGGCCAAGGTGGGTGGATAAACCTGAGGTCAGGAATTCGAGAGCAGCCTGGCCAACATGGTGAAACCCCGTCTCTACTAAAAATACAAAAAAATTAGCCATACGTGGTGCTGCACACCTGTAGTCCCAGCTACTTGGGAGGCTGAGGCCGGAGAATCGCTTGAACCCAGGAGTCAGAGGTTGCAGGGAGCCAAGGTCATGCAACTACACTCCAGCATGGGCGATAAAGCGAGACTCCATCTCAAAACAAAAACAAAAGCAAAAAATACAAACCAATAATAAACCTTAAAAAAAACTGTATCAGCCACCAGTGTAGCCAGATATAATGAAAAATGTACAAAAGCTATTCACATTTGTGGGACTGAGAATTTGTTGTTCTAAAAGAGCAAGCTAAAAATGTACATACCAAACAAAATTCCTGTTTACCCCATCATACGAAGTTAGTTTTAAATTCTGCATTATAATATGTATTCAATTTATTTTTAAGGTCAAGAATGAGAAAGCAGCTCTTCTAGAAAATTTAAAAATCAATTTTACCCAAATACAGGATTAATGAGTGTTCATAAATGATGTAATGAGGTCTCTTCAAACAAAATGTATACATCATGTTAATGAGAAACAACTAGAAGAAAAAAGATGTGAAACATTAGAACGTAGGCCGAGTGCAGTGGCTCACACCTGTAATCCCAGCACTTTGGGAGGCCGAGGCGGGTGGATCACGAGGTCAAGAGATTGAGACCATCCTGGTCAACATGGTGAAACCCCGTCTCTACTAAAAATACAAAAAATTAGCTGGGCATGGTGGCGCGTGCCTGTAATCCCAGCTACACAGGAGGCTGAGGCAGGAAGAATTGCCCTGAACCCAGGAGGCGGAGGTTGCGGTGAGCCGAGATTGCGCCATTGCACTCAAGCCTGGGTAACAAGAGCAAAAAACTCCGTCTCAAAAAAAAAAAAAAAAGAAAGAAACATTAGAACGTAATAAGGGAAAAGTATAAAAAAGCTAAAACTTCCATTAAGTGTACTACATTTCTACTTATGTATGGAGAATGGCTATTCATCTGACATAGCAAAAGCAGCCTGCTTACCAGTCACTGTTACAACATCATCTTTATGCGCTTCAGCCATTTCCTGAACATGGACTTCTGAGTTCACGTCAATCTCTTTCCCTGATAACTGTAAATGAGCCTGAAGAGAAGATGGGACCTTGACAATAATAGAACCTGTAATAGACAAAAAGGAGAGCTTAGCTAACATAAAGAAATCAAAAGTACTACAGTCTATTATAAATTTGACTGAAAGGGTAGCCTTGCTCCTGGGACACTGTTTTTACTCCTCAGCTTATGGTATTTATTTAAACCTTTTTCTTATTCCCAGGTGCTCCAAGTTTCCTTACTCTCAAGGCATTCACAGTTAACTTCTGTCAAGAATATGGGTTATTAGGACATTATTAACTTCTAGTTCTTCTTTTGCCAATAATCCTACCCAGCTCATCCAACACCAGAAAGTGAATAGTTTACTATGTAGCTTATAGATAGGATTTACCATTTGGCATTTAATATGAGCCAGACCCCTAATTACATTATGTCTTAATCCCCATATTAACTCTATGAGGTATTAATTAATTAATTATTTAGTTTTTGAGACAAAGTTTTGCTCTTGTCACCTAGGCTGGAGTGCAATGGTTTGATCTCAGCTCACCACAACCTCCGCCTCCTGGGTTCAAGCAATTCTCCTGCCTCAGCCTCCCAAGTAGCTGGGATTTCAGGCATGTGCCACCACACCTGGCTAATTTTGTATTTTTAGTAGAGATGGGCTTTCTCCATGTTGGTCAGGCTGGTCTCTAACTCCCAACCACAGGTGATCCGCCCGCCTCAACCTCCCAAAGTGCTGGGATTACAGGTGTGAGCCACCGCACCGGGCCCTAAGAGGTATTATTATCATCCCAGTTTTACAGATAAGAACTTGCTCAAGTTCCTACTAGTGCTAGTGCTGGAACCTAGACTCAACTCAATAATGCTTGCATGGTATTTCACACACTACTACCTCATCTGCTACAGGACTTGTGACCTCATCATTATACAACTAGAACGCTGAGCTCTAGTGCTTTCAGTTATGCCTTGTGTGTAACAAAAAATAATAATAGAAAAAGATTATTTTAATTCCAACTCACTGATGTTTCTTTTGAGTAGATTACAAGCTTTTGGATACCTAAGGTGAGACACTCAACCTGTATTTCCATACAACCTGGCTATAATTCAAGCTTCTAAAGGAGTAAATCAGAAAACGTACTCTGTTAGGTATAGAATCATTTTTCAAAACAATTATGTGGGTTGCAGTGTAAATTCACTTACACATTCTTATTTCAGAAGTTTTTCTTTCTGTTTTTCATCAAATAAAGTAGGTAAAAGGTCCCTGCCGTAAAACATTAACCCCATCTCTGTGGACAAAGATGGTCAGGATGATACCCATTGTGAATATTATAAAGATTCCTTGAGAATGCATTTGCTTTTGAGTCATAGTTTTCCTTCCAATCTGGCTAACATCAGCTTAAGCGTCCTTAAGTAATTTCATATTTTCTTAGTCTTCCTTTGAACTCGAAGTTTGAGATAAACATGATGAACCCTTGTATTTACTTCTCAAAAAAAATTAGGGAACAATGCACATCACTACAACTAGTTTATTAAGAAATAAATTGCAGCCAGGCACAGTGGCTCACAGCTGTAATCCCAGCGCTTTGGAAGGCCAAGGTAGGTGGATTGCTTGAGCTCAGGAGTTCGAGACCAGCCTGGGCTACATGGCGAAACTCTGTCGTTATCCCCCTTCCCACAAAAAACGCTGGGTGTGGTGGTGCAAACTGTAGTCTCATCTACCTGGAAGGCTAACCTCCCAAGCTTAGGTGATCCTGACGAGGCTACAGTGGGCCATGATTTTGCCGCTGCACTCCAGCCTGGGTGACAGAGAGGGACCCTGTCTCAAAAACAAAAACAAAAAACCAAATTGCCTTCCAGGGTTCAAATATAAACTATAGACAGGAGATTCCCACAACAACATATGAGGGCTTTAGGAAAAAACAAAACAAAAACAACTCTGGAAGATTTCAGGATAAATAGAAGACACATTTTTCTACTAAACATACTTTCAAAAGTAGAAAATCATGGATTTAAAAAATTGTTTTCTAGGACTTGATATCTCTAAATGTATCAAGTTTCAAATGTGCTAATTTTATGAACACTTTTTCTATTCTTAAATATATAACATGATCTTAGATTTTTGAGATCTTTAAAAATGTTAAGCAACACAAGAGTTCTACCCCATCTCCCTCCACATCTTTAAAAGCCAAAAACCACCACTACCAAAACTCCATTACTGTTTGTGAATGAAGAATTTTCATGACTTGAAAACCTTCCTAATGTCCCATCTTTAACATTAACTTTTTTAGAAAGGAGAGCTCTTTTTCTGTTCTTTAACCTCTTTTCACTTCATAAACTTCTTCATGGTTGACATCAGTACTATCCTCTTAAAAATTCAAATGTGGAGGCTGGGGATGGTGGCTCACACCTGTAATCCCAGCACTTTGGGAGGCTCAGGTGGGCAAATCAGGAGGTCAGGAGATTGAGACCATCCTGGCCAACATTGTAAACCCTGTCTCTACTAAAAATACAAAAATTAGCCAGGCATGGTAGCGCACACCTGTAATCTCAGCTACTTGGGAGGCTGAGGCAGGAGAATGGCTTGAACCCAGGAGGCAGACATTGCAGTGAGCAGAGATTGTGCCACTGCACTCCAGCCTGGCAACAGAGCAAGACTCTGTCTCAAAAAAAAAAAAAAAAAAAAAGATTCAAATGTGAACTAACAGCACCATTTATTGGAGGCATATTATGTTAAAATTGGTGATTTTCCAAAGGACAAAATGTTAAATAGAAAAGTCAGTACTCAGATTCAGGTGTGACTCCCAGGCCCAAGCACAGCGTTTCTGAATAAATTAATAAGGTTACCATATTAATTTTCATAAGGTGAAAGAAAACAAGCATTATATATTTTTCCACATCACAAAATGGTGAAGACCTAAGAAACTCAAGTGTCTGGCTCTGAATACTACAGCAAGACAGTGGTAGAGTTGGAATGGATTCCAGATGTCTTTGCTAACCATTAAGAAAGAGTACTGAATAACTTTCCATTACTCTAAAAAGTTACTGTTCCCAAGTGTATTAAGAATTCAGAGATCTAAAGTAAGACAGAAATCTTTGTTTTCAGTTATCTTTAAGCTTCTGCCAGTAACGTGGTCCCAGTAGAAGAAAACATAAAAGTAATACTAATCAAATTTTGCAACATCAAATACTATTTCAATAGGTTGCTGGAACAATATTCCAAATAATACTAAAAAATATTTTAAGTGACTAAAGACTAACAATCTTCAAAAGATTTACAGTTTTCTGTTTGTTTTATTTTGCCTACCATGCGAAACTTAAATAACTTTTATGTAAGAGCTGCTTATTCAAAACTTTGTTCTTACTCTGTTACTAGTTATATTAACAATATATGCCTTTTCTCCTTGAATCTTTGTAATAACAGAGCATTTACAGGCCATTTATAATTTACCCTGAAGAGTATTACCTGAACCTCTTAGATTTAGCAAGGACATAAGTTTATCCTATTTTAAAGGTAGAAAATATGATATTGAGAAATCATACTGGTGTGTCAGCAGTAACTGAGGTTTCAGACCTCTGTGTTTTGCAGTTTTGACACTGACAAAAGATTCTGGAGATGGATTTTAAAAAAACTATTAGTCAACATGGTAAAGAAACTACTAATAGTAGGAACAATCAGTCTTTGTGAGGAAATATTTTCCTTTTTAAACATCTGGCCAACATTCAAGAGCTTCTAGACTATTTTTAATTATTTTTTTATACAGAGCTATAGTTAATAACTTTCTGCATCCAAGCCACTTCAGCTCCTATGGCCAAGCTACTTCACCCAAGCCACTTGTCAACACATATGTGTACATCTATGTGTGCAGAACAGACAAATTCATATTTAGCTTTCAGATAAATGAAAAGTATACCATTTTGAGTGGAAGAACTGGACTCAGAATAAGTTGTGTCAGAAGTTAAATTATAAATAGAGATACATCATAAGTCTTGATACATCAAGAGACTAAATACTCACTTTAGAAGACCTTCCTGTGTGATACCTTTATTTCAGGATCACACTTTGAAAACTGTAACTCTACATTGATTGCCTGAGAAGTTCCTTTTCCAGGCTGGCAGAAAAGCTTGTGTTTGGTGTATGGCAGCATTTTTCCTTCAAAGATTATTCTATTTCAGAATAGACTAAACTGAAAAATCCACAGAGTAACATTTAAAAATTCCATAATAACAGTCAAAATATTACATTTTTGTTTGTACTACAAAGGGAAAGAGTCTGCATGGCCATCTATCCCAAAAGTTGTAAAGATCATTGGTCTAGAGAGCTAGCAGACCAATGCCTTGAAATCAGGTTCTATCAGAAGATATTTTCTTGAAATCAAATTTGACCATCTGTTTTCTGAGTGTTACATAAACCTTCTTTACATCATATGTCAAAATAAAACATTCCAGTTGACTAACCTTTATGGGATTTCAATTCCACTTTCCCCAGTTGGCTGACATAAACATCTATGGCACCCTGATGAGTTGAGGCTTTTAGACATCCAGAAGATGAATCTGGGAAGAAGAAAAATCCCTAAGTAAAATCATTCTTATTTGATAAATGGAATTATAAACTTGAAATAAAAGGCTCTGCTTTAGCATTAGGATAAGAGGTTAAGAATCTTGGAAGGTTTAGTATTTTCCTTATAACAATGCCATTGAACTGAAATATAAACAGTATCAATAATCTAGAAATCTATTTTTTTTCTTTTTTTTTTCCCCCTTTTTGGAGATGGGGTCTCACTATGTTGACCAGGCTGGTCTTGAACTCCTGGCCTCAAGTGATCCTCCCATCTTGGCCTCCCAAAGTGCTGGGATTACAGGCACCAGCCACCATGCCTGGCCTTAGAAATCTACTAAACTAGGCAACTAATTAAAAAATCTCTACATTAACCTGAATAACTTATCTCTAAACATTTACTCTAAAACTTAATGAGTAGGAAGGACAGTCTGCAAGTAATGGATCCTTGACCACTAAGCATCATTGATATATCTAGTTTATTACCATGTCGATACATTTAGTAAGATTTCAATAATTACCAAAGAATTCTATTTCGTGTATAGTGACATACAAGCTGTAGCAAGGTTAACAGAAATCAAAACCTTTCATAATTTCTCCTTGTAGCAAATTTGCTAGCACTAAGAAGTCTTCCTAATAGTAAAAGATTACCCTACATAAAGTTGTTGCATTTCTTTTTTTTCTTCTTTTTTTAGAGATATGGTTTTGCTATGTTGCCCAGGCTGTTCTCTGACTCCTGGGCTCAAGCAATACTCCTGGGATTACAGGCACAAGCCACTGTTCCTGGCTTGTTGCATTTCTTTAAGGGGTAGAAAGGCAGGGTAGAATAATTTAAAGAGTAGATGAAGCTTGTTTATATCTAATAGTTCTAGTTCTTTTAAAGTTTCTGGAATTGAACAGGTATCTTTAAGTGAGGATAAGAAAATATTAAGGTAACCCTGATTTGACATTCAAATTTCCCTGTCGTCGATGATCCCAGTTTTCAACTGGCCAGTATTTCAAGTTCAAGGGAAAACAGTCAGAAATAAGGAAGTAAGGAAATGAACTTCAAGAGTCAGTGATAAGTGGTTTTTCCTTCTTCTCTTTCTCCCATGGCAGTTGAACCTTTAATTTAATATTCTGTCTGACTGCCTGGAGAAGGTCAAAGCATATTCATTTTAGAGAGGCCTCTTAAAAAGCATATTTTATCAGAAGGTTTTATTACTTCAAAGTGGAAACAAAGTAGGGAGTGTGGTGAAAACTGTGCCAAAAATTATACTTTTTGCAAAACGTAGAGAGAAAACATTTGTGTGTGTGTGTGTGTGTGTGTGTATAAATATGTATATATATATATATATATATATATATAAGTGAGCCAACATTTTTCTTTTAAAAAAATGTAAATGACTTCAAAGACAATAAATTTGGAATAAAGTGTTTAAAATCTGGCTCCAAGATCATTTATAATAATTTATGTCCAATTTATACTGGAAAATGCCCTTTATCAGACCCAATTTATTTAGTTTTCAAGTGTCAAAAGTAAACACTGACATTGGGAAATGAAACCACTAGAGAGAAATGACACAGAATAGCTGGACAAAGATGAACATTTCACTTCTTAAGTACCAACAGAAACTGCTTTTTAAACCTCTTACTGCATCCTAAAAGAAGCCAAATAAAAAATTACACTATGCTAAAAAAAAAAAAAGAAAAGTACAATACACAATATGCATATTATTCCAGGTTGAACAAAGTAAAATAGCTGAAACACTAGTTTGATTTCTTGTTTTCTCAAGAATGGAAAAAAACCACACAAGATTCTTATGTGGCTCATAAACAATATTTTCATTTATTTTCCCCCCAATGAGAAATAAATGACAGCTAAACAATTATATCCTAAGCCACAAAGTAATTCTATCTTCATGTTATCTGTATTGATCTCTAATGATGGCTCATCCCTTGAAGGCTGTCAAAAAATAAAAAGTCAAGATGTTTTCAAAAAAGAAGGCAAAGGTGGCATTTTAAAACTATGCAGCAAAATAAGCCCTATTTTTTTGTTTAACACAAATTATCAGAACTAAAATTAATTATCAAGAGTAAAATTAAGGCTTCATTCACAGAATTTCATTTTTTTTGGAGTTTACATAATGAAGAAATTCTATAGATCTGGGAGAAAGTCCTATAGATCTAATGTACAACATAGTGACTGTAATTAACAATACTGTACTGTATACTTGAAATTTGCTAAGAGAGTAAATCTTAAACATTTTCATCATACACACATATAAAATGGTAATGAGGTGAAGTGATAGATATGTTAACTAAACAGATTGTGGAAATCATTTCACAACATATATGTATATCATATATCAAATCATTATATTGCATGTACACCTGAAATATATATGGTTTTGTCAGTTAGTAAAGATAGCAAAAGCAAACACACACACACACACACACACACACAAAAGAAGCCAAAATAAATCTACGTTGTAATGTGTTTAGCTCAGTGCTTAGCACATGAGAACTAAGTAAACAATAGCTCTTTTAAAGAAAGGGCCATGTGTGGTGGCTTATACCTGTAATTCCAGCACTCTGGGAGGCTGAGCTTGAAGCCAAGCATTTGAGACCAGTATGGGCAACAAAGCAAGACCTTGTCTCCCTTTTTTAAAATAGTAAATAAATAAATAAAATTTTAAAAGAAAGATAAATGAGTATAGTTGGTCACATTAATAAACTAAAAGAAAAAAATGATCATTTCAATAAATTCAGAGAATGTATTTGACAAAATTCAACCCTCATTCATGATCAAAGAAAATTAAAAAAGAGAAACTTTAAACAAACAAGGAATAAAAGATAACTCTCCCAATCTGATAAAAGGCATCTGTTAAAAACCTGTAGCTAACATCATACTTAATGATAAAATATTGAATGCATTCCCCCAGTATTGGGGACAAGGATAGGGATCAAGAGCAAGGAATCACATTCTCATTACTACAATTCAACATTATACTGAAGTTCATAGCTAGCCTGATAAGGCAAGAAAAATAAATAAACATAATGAAGATTGGAAGGAAAGAGGTAAAACTATATTTACAGATGAAAATGTCTGCTTAGCTAGAAAAGGATTCTAGATTCAAGAAAACCGCTATTAGAATGAGTGAGTTTAGCAAGGTCACAAGATACAAGGTCCATACATAAAAATCATTTGTATTTACATATATCAGCAGTAGACAATTAGCAATGTTTTAAAAAATTTCTCATTTATAACAGTGTTAAAAACACAAATGAATTTAACAAAAAATGTGCCAGATCTCTATGCTGAAAATTACAAAACAATGCTGAGAAATATTAAAGAACACCTAAATGGACAGACCTACCAACCATGTTCATTAATTGTAAGATTCACTGTGATTCAGTGTAATCCCAAACATAATCACAACTGTATCTTTTGGTAGAAATTGACTGGAAATCAAAGGACCTATCATATCCAAAGCAATCTTTAAAAGGAACACATTTGGAAGACTTCAACTACTTGATTTATAGACTTACCAAAGTTACAGCAGTCATGATATTGTGGCCCTGGCATAATGTTCTCCAAATAAATCAGTGAATTAGGAAAAAGAGATATGACATGGAGCCACACTTATATGGTCATTTGATTTTAGACAAGGATACTAAAGTAATCCATCAGAGAAAGGAAGTTTTTTTCAACAAATGGTGATATAACAATTAGATCTCCATATGGAAAAAAATAAACCTTGACTCCTGACTTATATTAAACACAAAAAATTGAGATGGATCAAAGATAAAAGCAAAAAATTTTAAGCTTCTGAAAGAAAACAGACTATCTTCATGTTTGAAAGTAGACTACAATTTCTTAGGATCTATGAAAATAATTGGTAAATTATGCTTCATCAAAATTAAAATCATCTTCTCAAGAAAATACACCATTAAGAAATGAGCAGGCAAGCCAAAGACTGAGAGAAAATATTAAAAGACAATATCCAACAAAGGACTTATATAGCATATACAAAGAAGTACAACTTAATAATAAAGACAAATAACCCAACTGAAAAATAAGTGGGCAAAAGATCCCAAAGACAAAAACTTCATAAAGGAAGATATACTAATGACCAATAAGCACATTAAAAAGTACTGAATAGGCTGGGCATGGTGGCTCATGCCTGTAATCCCAGCACTCTGGGAGGCCGAGGCGGGCAGATCATGAGGTTGGAAGTTGGAGACCAGCCTGGCCGACATAGTGAAACCCCGTCTCTACTAAAAATACCAAAAATTAGTATGTACTGTAATCCCAGCTGCTCAGGAGGCTGAGGCAAGAGAATCATGTGAACCCAGGAAGTGGAAGTTGCAGTGAGCTGAAATCACGTCATTGTACTCCAGACTGAGAAACAGTGTGAGGCTCCATCTCGATTAAAAAAAAAAAAAAAGAAATAACAAAAAGTGCTGAACATCATTTGTCATTAGGGAAATTAGATTAATAACAGAGATCTACCACTATATACACATAAACACTGGCAAAATTTTTAAACTGACAATAATAAATGTTGATGAGGATGTGGAGCAACTCAAATGCTCATACATTGTTGATCAAAGTATAAAGTGAAACTTTGGGAAAAATCTGGTAGTTTATCATAAAGTTAAACATAGAACTACCTACTAAACTCAGCAACTCCATACCTAAGTATTAAGCCAAGAGGGAAATACATATATATACATCCATAAAATGACTTACACTAGTATGTTCATAGCAGCTTTATTTACAGTTGCCAAAAATTAGAAACAGCCCAGGTGTCCATCAACAGTAGAATGAACAAATTAAGCTTTCTAATAGCCTGCTTTCACTTCTGAACCCTTCTGGTACATTATGAAATAACAGCTATGTTGTTCTTTTAAAATATAACTTATATATCACTTCTGTAACATCTTATTGTAGTTGGAATAAAGTCTGAACTCTTACCCTGTCCACAAGGTCCTAAGCTCTACCATTACTTACCTCATAACCTACCACTTTCCCCATCAGCCAGCCTTCTATCCCTTGAAAATAATAAACTTCCATTCTCAAGGCCTGCACTTGCTGTTTCTCTATCTAGGGAGCCCTGTATCCAGAATTACGTAACTCTCATTATTCTGGCCTTAGTTCAAATGTACCCTCTCCAGACCACCCCCAGTTGCCTAACTAAAGTCGTTTTCTTTTCCCCAACATCTATTTATACCCTTTTTTATTTATTCATTGTAGTTACCACAAACCAAAATTACCTTTTGGTATTTATATGCTTGTTGTCTTTCTTCCCAGGGCTCAGAGAAGGTGAGGTCTCTGAGCACAGAAACTATGTCCTGTTGACCAATATGTTGTTCCCTAGTACCTAGAAGCACTCTTAATACATGGCAGGTGCTCAATAAATACATGTTGACTAACTAGTTACTGGTATCCATAAGGTTGTCTTCAAACGTTAAGACATTTGGAGACCAATAAACAGTGACATTATTTATATTATTCTTTCAAAGACTTAATTTATATATTTGAAGAAATTATAAGATCTTTTTTACAGAGAAGTTTAGCAAGAAATATATCACATTTCTTAATACCAGCTCAGATAATTTATTTTCCAGTAGACATAATTAGTACATTGGTTCTGCCTATATTTGATTTGTGATCCTGTCAAGTTCATCAGTTAAACTGTAGACTTCATTTATTCTAATAAAGTCATCACAAATATACCTATTTTTAAAGGTGGGCAAAATACACCGATGAGTAACTTAGCACATACCTACTGTGATGTTACCCATTTTGCTTTGTAATGTTATATTACCTGTAAAAAAAGAAAAAGATACTTTTATGTACTAATATAGAAAGGAACTGTGATATATAGCAATGCTAAAACATGGTTGAATATCTACAATGTTATTTTTGTTGGCAGTTTTTCCCAATATCACAAATCCAGTCAAAAATTTAGCTGTCGTTCTGAAAGAACTAGCTTTAGTTATCTCTGCAAACTTTCTTCCTCTACCACCAAAACTTTAGCTTTTGTAGCATAACTATAAATCACCATACCCACTGGCACAGAGGAAAAACAATACTTCTAAAACTCGTAAGTGAAAAAAATTACTGAAACGTACTCACTATACATTTTCAACCTAAATATCAATGTATTTATTGGATTGCACAAAGCCACGTTTTCAACCAAATAACACTAAAATACGGTATGAAAAAAGAATTACTTTTATTTCTCAGGCCACTTGCCATTTCTATTAGATTAAAGTAGTTTCTGGGCCAAGAATTAAAGTGGTTTGAGATAGGAATAATGAATACATGGAGGTATAACTAACAAAACAGAACAAAGAAGCTTCAAAGGTTTCCATCTTTTAGTGAAAATGTTTTCTGTGATAAGTATGGAATATTGCAACCATTCTTCCCAGCCCCTTTCCTCTAATACCAAAAGTAGTAGGATTCTTCATATGTATGTTTGTATGTATACGTATTCCTAGAGTCAAGAACTCATATTTATTCTGCTGAAAATATGAGCAATAATGTTATCTCTCTTTTTTTTATATTCCCCAAAATGGAAGCACTTTCCAGTACAGACAAAAAGAAAAGCACCTCTATTTTGGGTAATAAAGTTCTCTCTTCTAAAATAATTCCAAAACTACACTAAAAAGTAAAGGAATAACTTTGGCCTCAGAATTAATCTTCAGTAAACTCATTTTATCTCATTTCATATACCTTATGAATACTGACTTGTATCAGTATCTGGGAAAAAGTTAAAAAGGCACTGGATTCATTTACTCAATAGCCAGATGTGCCCGATTGCAAAAATCCATCCAAAGGTCTAATATACCATCATATTTCCTGTGAGTATATGAATAAGGAGTATATTTATATATGAATAAAAACTTGGTTTGTGTACTGAAGCTTATAAGATTAAATTTTTTTTCATATTTTAGATTCAGGGGATACATGTGCAGGTTTGTTACCTGGGTATATTGTGTGATGCTGAGGTCTGGGGTACAAATGATCCCATCACCTAGGTACTGAGCATAGTACCCAATAGTTTTTCAACCCTTGTCCACTCCCTCCATCCCCTATCTAGTAGACTCTAGTTTCTATTGTTGCCATCTTTATGTCCATGAGTATCCAGTGTTTACCCCCCACTTATAGGTGAGAACATGTGGTATTTGATTTTCTATTCCTGTGTTAATTTGCTTTGGATAACGGCCTCCAGCTGCATCCATGCTGCTGCAAAGGATATAATTTTGTTCTTCTTTATGGCCACATAGTACTCCATGATGTATATGTACCACATTTTCTTTATCCAATCCACCACCAATTGGCACATAGGTTGATTCCATGTCTTTGCTATTATGAATAGCGCTGCAATGAACATGTTGAGTGCACATGTCTTTTTGGAAGAATGATTTATTTTCTTTTGGATCTATCTCCAGTAATGGGATTGCTGGGTTGAATGGTAGTTCTGTTTTGTAATCTTTGAGAAATCTTCAAACTGCTTTCCACAGTGGCTGAATTAATTTACATTCCCACCAACAGTGTATGAGTGTTTCCCTTTCTCCACAGCGTCTCCAGCATCTGTTGTTTTTTGACTTATTTTTAATAATAGCCATTCTGACCGGTATGAAATGGTGTCTTGTAGTTTGGATTTGCATTTCTCTGATGATTAAGTGATTTAGAGCAGTTTTTCATGTTTGTTGGTTTCTTGAACGTCTTCTATTGAGAAGTATCTGTTCCTGTCTTTTGCTCATTTTAATAGGGTTATTAGTTTTTTGCTTATTGATTTAAGTTCCTTAAAGATTCAAAGGAACAAAGGCTATTAAACCTTTGTTAGATACAGAGTGTACAAACATTTTCTCCCATTCTGTAAGTTGTCGAGGCAGAAGCTCTTTCATTCAATTAGATCCTACTTGCTAGAACATGGCCTAAAGGTGAATCTGAAGGGGTGACTCTAAAACCTTTTGTTAAGACTCCAGAAAGATGGTGGTACCTCATGGTATTAATCATTTATACCAAGAAAGTATTTTAAAAAGATTAAGGCCTCACAGATCCTCTCAGTCAAACAGACCTAGAAAGCTTGAGGGTGTTGACCTTAATATCGCTGCAGAAAGCCATATTTTGAAAAGATTTTTGGGTGTGGCTTTTGTCTAATGGAATGAACACCAGTGAAATTCACAGAAGGCTGACAAAGGTTTTAGACAATTATATCAATAAACATTGCCAACTTAGACTGAAGGTGACAGTGACAGTACAAAGTGAAAAGAGACCACTGGACCCTCAGGATTCTACTGGCAGGAAGCAGGCTGAGAAAACTACTCAGGTGTAAAGATATGCTACATTTCATAAAAAAGGAAGAATGACTTAGAGGGTGGAACCAAGAGCTCAGTGGTCGAAACTCAGAACCACGAAGAATTATTCCCAGGCCTTGAGATCTAATCAAAGAACCTCCAAGATTTGCCTACCTGAATTTGACAATCACTATGGATCAGTGACTCCTTTGTGCCTCCCATTTCAACAGGAAAGTCCACAGTCATTATCCAATGCCTCCACTCTATGTTGGTATGTAGGTAGTGTGTGTGTGTGTGTGTGTGTGTGTGTGTGTGTGTGGTGGGTAGATAACTTGTCTCTTTAGTTCACACCTGAGGAGCTTCATTTTCACCTGGAGCTGATTTTGATGTAGAGATTCTGGTTTTTCAGCTGATGCATGATGGGCTGATACTTTTGGGAACTTTGGGAGGAAGAGAGTGTATTTTGCATGTAGGAAGGATGTGACTCACTGCGGCGCCAGAGGACACAGTGGCTATCCAAAACCTCATAGGGCATCTGGAAAGTTGCACACGTGACAAGTTAAAAATCAGTCTGTATTAATATCCTAATTTAATATCCTAAGTGGACAGCATGATATAGGTGCCACAGCACTTAGAGGAAAGAGACTAAAATGACCTAGCTTGGACAGGAAGGTTTAGTCATGTAGAAGGTATCACTTGAGCTGAAATTTGAAATGTGAGTAAAATGTTAATATGCTGAGAAAAAAAATTCCTGGGAAAAGATATCATATAAGCAAATGTAAAAAGGCAAAACTATATATACTATGTTTAAATAATGCAGATCAAATAGTCTAGAGCAATGAGGCAAGTCTATGAGGACAGGAATCATGTCTTTCTTATGCAGCTTCATATCTGGGAACTTAGCACAGTGCATAGTAAACATTATTATTTTGTGAACAAATAAAAAGTTTGGAAAAGTAGGTAAATAGCAACCTGTGGTAGACCCACAGAGTGCTAAGTCTACTGACTATCCTACACCAAAAAAGTCTGTGAAGAATTTCAAGATAGATAAAAGTACAAGAAAACCATGCTTTAAGGAGATTCACCTAGTGTGAGACAGTGGGTGTTCCACACTCAGCATTCTCTTTACTGCTTGCTGTGGTCTGCATGTTCCCCCAAAAGTTCATGGGTTGGAAACTTGGTCCTCAATGCAATAATACTGTAAGGTGTGGGACCTTTGGGAGGTAATTGGGTCATGATGGCTCTGCCCTCATGAATGGATTAACCCATTCATGAATCAATGGATTAAAGGGTCACTGAGGGAGTGAGTTAGTTATCACAAGAGTGAGTCTGTTATAAAAGCCAGTGTGGCTGTCTCTCCTGCAGCCTCTCTCCATGTGAGGCCTGTGCCACTTCATGACTCTACAGAGCCCCCATCAGCAAGAAGGCCCTCACCAGATGCAGCTTCTAGACCTCAAACTTGTCAGCCTCCAGAACTGTAATATATAAACTTTATAAATTACCCAGTCTCAGGTATTCTGTTATAGCAACAGAAAACAGACTAAGACACTGCTCCACCTCCTGAACAGTAAAAGATGAAGCAGACTGGTCCCTGACATTCGTAACTTTATTAATAAAGAACTATGGTACAGTTTTACAGTCATTTAGCTGGTGAATCCAGTCACCCACTCATCAAGGCAATGGAGCTTTATTGTTTTACACTAGTCTTTAATAATGCAGTAAAACTTTACTTTTTTAAAATAAAAATATTGTCTTTCTCAAAAGGCCAATCATTAGGGCTTGTCATGAAAGTGAGGAGGTCTTGAGAAGATAATGATTCTTTGAGCTAGAAAATAGAAGTTTTATATCTATATAAAATGAGGATTAGTTAATTATAGTGGGACCTATAGAGTCTCAGATAACATTCTTCTTGAATGTTAGAATTCTACTGTATACTGAAAGCATATTGGAGCAACAACAACAAAAAACTCATGGAAATAAGGCATTGTTTCAAATATTGTATAGTTATAAATAACACTTTAAAATATTTTTGTCAATTCTAAATAAAACAGTAAATACTTATTTTTAACTCATATCAAAATATTTAGAAAATCTCTACCCTAAACAGAAATATTACAGTCATTAGAAAACACAAAATGGATGTCTTATCTCAAATACATAGTGGAATAAAGTAGTATATTTAAAAGTATACAAAGCAATAAAATGGGCAGTATTAACAAAATTTTCTATATTTTGGTTTCACCTATTTCATCTCCAATCACTGAAAATTATAAATTAATTATTTGAGAGAAGTAAATCTTAGTAAAAACTTCTTTCCAACAAAGCAGACACCAGATGGTCTGTAATAACTATGTGTGCTTACCCTACTCTCAAGTTATATAGCTTTTCCACAAATCCCAGTATTTAAGAAAACAGATCATTTTTCTTAGTTTGTAATCCTTCATTCTAGCATGGTCAGAGGGAAAAAAATGTAATCACTTTAAAGATAAACATTGGTTTATTTTTCTTCATCAAAAGAAATGTGATTATGGTTAAAGCACATATAACTCTCATAATCCAGAGTAATTAAGTATCCTTAAAGATTAAGTCATTTTGTGTTTTTTTGGTGGGTAGGTGAGAAGGGAGACACTTGTTATTTGCAAGCCACGGTGCTAAATGCTAAGAATATAGAGATGAATAAAACATAATCTTTGCTCTTGAGGAGTTTATAATTAGGCAAGGATTTATAAAAAACCAGAGATGAGGCAAGATGCTTTAGCTGAGTACTGAAAGATTTAAAAAGTCAACAAGATTTTTAAAAGCTAGGAAAAGCATTTCAGGTAGAATATAAAATGTATGATCAGTATGATCAAAGGCTCTGATCAAGAACTCAGAGGTATAAAACAGGTAAAAATGTATATAGGAAAAAAGACAATGTAATTCTGGAAAACAAAGCATAGAGTCAGAAGAGGGAAGAGGGAAGTTGGACATGTCACTAAGGCAGCAAAAAAGGGTCTGAGTAAGAGAATGACATGTTCACTGTGTATTACCAATAAACTACTTTAGCTGCAGTGAGGAGAAATGGATATGAAGAAGGCAAGGCTGGAGGCAAAGTTATTGCTAGTATCAAGGCAAGAGGTCACAAGGGTCTAAAACAGAAGCGTAGAAATTAGCAGGAAAAAAATTGGATAGATTGAAGAAATATTTTAGAGAGAAAACCTGCCTAAACTTGGTAATTGATTAGATGCAGGAGATGAGGAGAGACAGGAAGTTAAGATCACTGCCAGATTTATAGCATGGGAATTGGGAATATCAGAAACAGCAAATGAAAATAAGGGAGGAGGACACATTACAGATGACGTTCACAGACTGGGGAAGAAGGGAAAAAAGCTAGAAATGTTGAGTTCAAGATGTCTATGAAGATCCAAATGGCTATGTCTACCTTCCAGATGGATGTATAAATTAGTCAGGGCTAGAGACATAGATTTGAATAATCAGATTTGAAACACCTTTGTAAGGGCAGTTCAGACTCAAAAGTATATAAGATGCCCAAGGAAAATATGTAGAGAAAGAACAATAGTACCAGGATGAAATCCTGGAGAATGCCAATTATCATAGGAGTGGAAAGAGAAGGAATATGTAGACATTTGTGAAAGAGCAATTATATGACAGAGACTGCCAGTGTCCATTAATATTTGTGAGCCTTTCTTCTTCATTAAGAGTATTGCTAAACTGCATATCTCAGCCTTTGCAATTAGATAAAGCCATTTGAAAATATTCTGTCCAAAGACCTATGGGCAGAAATAATATATGCACTTCTAGGCCTGGTTTCTGAAACTTCTTCCATGATCCTCTATGCTCTCTCATTTTTTATGGAGGACTTGGAAGCCACAAACTGAGGATCATAGCATCACCTTTACAGGACAAGCCAAGTCTCTGAATGTCTCTAAGGAGCTGCATTTAGGACAGACACTGTAGGAAATATCAGTATTTTGTGTCCGAGATCTAAACCCCAAAAAACCTACATGGTTTGCACCACAAAAAAAGCTTTAATTCTTTTCTAGTATTTCATATAAAAAAGTTGTATGTGTCCAGATTCAAAATTAAGTATCAAAATGATAAATTAAAACTTCATAATGACCTAGGAATACATACTAGAATTTCAAGAAAGTATTTTTATGAACATCATGAAAAGATCTATTTAATCCAATAAAAGCTTACGTCTTTTAAATGTTTATATTATTTCTGACTTTCTAAGTTTACAAAGCAGATTTAGAAATTTAGCAGTAACTACAAGTCCTTCTTAAAGCAGATTGGGACATTTCTTTATGAACTCTTGAGTGCTACAAAGTTATCACCTGTGTTTTGTATAGTTCATGTAAATTGTACTACTGTGAAAATTTCAAAAATAAAAAAGCAGTTAGTAAGGGAAAAGTTTATGTCTGTATGCCAAATCTTTGAAGAACAAAGGACTTTTGAAGTGCAAAGAAAATGAGAGAACTAATACTCAGCAATTTATCTATCAAGATATGTTTCCAAAGAAACTAAAATAGAGCCTAAGTTATATAGGGAATCTAAATATTTAAAAGAGTTTTATTCATTAGTCACTATTCCAAATCATAACGTAAGTTTAAACATACCCGAAAACAAGTAACATGAATACTCTTACATCTTAATATAATCAATTTGTTTAAATTATAGGTTATAAAAACCAGTCCTAGCAAACCATTTCAAGGAAGTTTTTCATTGTCTCTAACAGAGTCAGGAAACTATATTTTATAATTTAAAATTTATTTAGGAGAATACATATAAATACATGCATTTATTATACATGCAGAGCATTCTTTAAAAAAAATCAATATTCAAATGTCAGAATATAATAAAATATCCACATAAAACCAAATTTAATTTTTGACTAGAAGGAAATCAAGATAGTAAACTGTCATAAAATTTTATATCTAAATACAAGCTATCCAAGTACCTATGCTCCCACTAGATTCCCATTGCCAGAAAGTGAATATTTATTAAGTCAATGAATAAACTATTTTGTATTAGAAGGCATACGTACTTAATAGATGTGATTCAACCAACTATACAAATAGTAAATATGACTAGCCAATTAGCTTACTCAGTTTCTTACCTATAAAATATAGTTAGCTATAATTAGAAATTTCACTTGAAAAAACACTTAGAATAAATTATTTTCTTTTTTATACATAGGAATCAACTTGCAAGGCCAGGAAAGACATATTGCTCCTTTCATTACTCTTTTCCTCATTAATGGATATGCTCTAAGTACTCAGCACTAATAGGTTAGATGTTGCTTCGCCATCAGGGTATATAAAAAAATAGAAAATGCAGACAAAAAATAAATTTCATGCCCTTCCTTTCATGAAAGACTTAGAAGCCACACACTTAAGACAGCACCTTCACTTTTATGGAAGGAGTCCAGTTCCTGAATGCCACGATGGAGCTAAGCCCAAATACTGTATGGAAGGAACATCTACATTTTCGGTCATAAAGCACGATAATTGTCCTGAAACTCAAGGAAGTTATAAAGTAGAACATAGCTGAAGCAGTGCATCTGTGTTATAGTACTGTCTTCCTGGAGGAAACATCTCTAGAGTGAGCCAGGAAGCCCTCAAAGTGCTGGGATTACAGGCATGGTGTAATCTTGTGGTTTTAATAGTTTATGTTTTTCAAAGTTGTTCCCATTTTTAAAAATTACTTCAAATACCTTGTGATATAGCTGCATGGTAATATTTTCATTTTTTAGGTGTGAAAGTTTCACTATTTAAAAACATCTAGAAAGCCAAGAAATTAGGATCAAATCCTTGCTATTCCACTAATTGTGGAGTTTCGAGTAAGCAATTAGACATTTCTAAGTCTAATTGTTCCTCATCTGTAAACAGTCAATTGTTCATTAAGTAAAAGGGGCCGGCCAATTTAGGTACTCAATACATGTTTGCTTTCAACCATCCACCCACTCACCCACTGGCACAAAGGCTCCAAACTCTACTTGTAAAATCTACCAGAAAGAAAGTGACTGCATTGTATTTGTGTTTAAATGGTTTTAACAACATCTATATGTTGGATTTTTTTCAGCTCTACCTGGAAAAAAAAAATCAGTTTAAGCCTTGGGTTAAGAAAAAAGAAGCTAAAGTAAATAAATGCTGAACAAGAATGCATATATTCTGTTTGTTTTCTGTAAGTCAGATGTTTAGAAATAGCAATGTATTTTTCCATAAAAACAAGTTTTAAGATTCTCAAGCTAGTTTGTTTAAATATAGCCAAAATATACAACTAATTTGTGTTATATAACCATCAGCATTTAGAACAAGGAACTCATTGAAATATATGTCCAGAGTTCTAGGTTGGGAATATCTTTGGAGAAATAACTGCCACCAAAATTCCAGAAGCTAGAAAACTGGGACTTAATTTCACCAGCCATGACTCCAATTGTCTTAGGATGTGAGACTAAAACACTACCATCAGGATGTGAGACTAAAACACTACCTCCTCTCCTGCACCCCTCCCATCCCAAACTGCAAACTCCAAAAGCATGTTCATATAATTCCTTAGGACAAGGATGGAAATAGAGGTGACATGGGAGAGGAAGGCAAGAAACTTAGATGCGCCTCAAGGGTGATTTTTTAAAAGTCAGGGCACTGGGTGTGACTATGGAACAAAGAGGGGTTTCCTGTCTTATTTCTCTCTTGTATATACTGAAAAACCAAAGCAAAGTGAGGGTCAAAAACTAGGTGGAGAAAGCAAGGCTGAACATGGCAGCTTTTCTACAGTTACTTCTGTGAAAGTTACTATAATTTGAAACTGGATTAAATTTTCCCTTCCCCTACTCCTTCTTTTTGCTGTACTAGTATTACAAAAGAAGCTGAGAGAAACAGCTATAATAGTTCACTGCATTGAGGCAGGTTGATAATGGACCACTGGAAATGAGGTGGGTAGTAGCATCTCAGTGGGAATGATAGTGACTGAGAAAATAAGAAAGTACATTTAATCCTTCTACTCTGCTCTGAGTTCTTTAACGATAAGTTTCATCTCTTGCCCAACTTTGCACCCTTGGTGCTGGAAATCTGGCACACAGTAGGTGGTGAATAAATGTGTCAAATGAATGAATAAATATAACTGTAGAGGATGCTGTATTCCTCATCCAGATCCCCCATTATAACAGAAGGGCTTATTTTCCTAGTTATTTGGAGTACTGTTGGCAGACAGCCCTCAGCTGTCAGCCCTCTTTGGGAATTGCCTCAGCTAAAATGAGCCACTTTGGCCCAAGATCATACTCCTTCCTGGGACAGCTTGCATCTAATGATTGGGGATATAAAGGTCCAGCTCCTTTCACCCCAGCTAGAGACAACTCTTAGGGACCATCCCAGCTTCAGAGCTCTCTGTGTGGGTTACTTAAACTGTATCATAGTCCAACTTCTCCCATGGAAAACTGGCTTTCTTCCTTTACATGGCATTGCTTCCAAGAGGCCTCCCTAGTAAATGTGCTATGCTCAAATTTTCATCTCAGAGTGTCTGCCTTCAGGGAAATTCAATCTGAAACAACAGTCCAAAAGAGGACTTAGCTTTAAACCAGCTAAGGAAAGGTATATGATTTTTGTATTAAAGATCAGTAAATATAAAAAGGCTTTATTAAGGCTAAGGAATTAACTCTTTCTTAGCGATGTATTTCCATTTTAGCTACTTTATGTAATCCATCAGCCCTAGAGTACTTTAAGGACTGCTTCCAAAAAGTCCACCTGTTTTAGTGCCATGTAGGCAATTAATGATAAACTGTACCAAATTCAATTTATCTAACTTAAAAGAATGCAAAGAAATGAAACATTATGAATTTAGTGTAAACATGGTATAAAGCACTGCAGAGAAGAGCTGCTTTTTCCCGTGGATGTTAATCCACATCTGACTTGATAAGGAATTGTTTCTCCACTAAAAGCTACTAAATATGTTAAGCACAGTACTTTTCATTATGATTAAGATAGTTAGAAATGCAATGCTTATATAAAAGTCACTTTTGAAATATGAAGAGTTACCAAGTTACCAGATCTACTTAATGTACAACTGAATAAAAAATAAATAAATGAATAAGTAACAAAACCACTTCCTTCATCTGGATATAGCTCCATATGTACTTAATCTATTTCAGGTTCAAATAATACCTTAACCTTGTAAGAATGCTTGAGGTTTAACCATTAAATTGAGGCTCAAGAACTATTTCAAGCATATAAGTTGTGCGCTCTCTCTCTCTCTCTCTCTCTCTCTCTCTCTCTCTGTTTCTTTTTAACTAGGAAAGTACATAGCATGGTTAGTACTAACCATGCTTTCTAATACCACTGAGTAACTCTTGCTCACAACTAAAATCTGAGGGTTTTGCCTAAGTACAGATACCAATATTCAGCTTTACTATAGAGGTGAAGTGAGTGGACTATATATGGAAAAAGTCCAAATCTATACTTCCTGGAATATGGCCCAAAAGGCATTTAGCAGATGTTTATATACTGTACTTCTTGCTAGGATTAGTGATTATTTATTCTATCTGTATATATTTCAGAAAACACCTGGATTTGAATCATCTGCTCTATGGAAATTTAAGAAGTAGGCTGAGTGACACTGAACACCAGCATGCCCTTTGCCATATTACCTCATCATTATACTTTTCTAATTTTCTTTCAATAATACAAACATTAACTATGTAATATTTCTTGCAGAGACAGGATTTAGAAATCACAAGAGGATATTTAATCCAAGAAAATGGAAACAACAGGGTGGTGAGAAAAGGTGGTGCCAGTACAAACGCACATAAAACATTTAAAACAAAATTAGTATCAGAGTTGCTATAATTACATTCCACCAAATGTTTCATTAATTTAACCCTCAGCTGTCTTAACATAAAAGCAATCACTCAGTACTCATCTTTACCTAACACTGCTTTTACTTCATCTCCTGGATATATTTTCTTGCTATTTGTTTCCTATTATAAGAAAACACAGGCTGGGTGCAGCGTGGCTCATGCCTGTAATCCCAGCACTTTGGGATGCCAACGCAGGTGGATCACTTGAGCCCAGGAGTTTGAGACCAGCCTGGGCAACATGGCAAAACCTCATCTCCACTAAAAACACAAAATTTAGCCATGCGTGGTGGCACACACCTGTAGTCCCAGCTTCTCAGGAGGCTGGGGTGGGAGAATCACCTGAACTTGAAAGGAGGAGGTTGCAGTGAGCTGAGATTGTGCCACTGCACTTCAGCCTGGGCAACAGAGCAAGACTCTTTGTCAAAAAAAAAGAGAAAAGAAAATGCATTAAAAATTAGAATTACTATTAGTTCCATATATAACAGCATAATCTTTAGTCTCTTGCCCAAATAAAATTAAATTAGCTTGGGTCATTTTATTTTTATGGTTTTTTAAAAAAGATGGTTAGTCTGCAATTAATTATTTAAAGGCCAGTTTCCTGATCCTTTCTCAACTACAGAGAGTAGTTGAGATCTCTTAAAATTTATGCTATGTGTAAAGTCTGAGATGTATTATGCCTTTGTCAACTTACCATGAACACTTCCTAATGTAATATCCCCAGCAGCAGAAGACAGAAATGATGATTCTGTATAAAGGTACTTGGCTTTCAGCAAACCATCTTTGGTAGATATAGTAACAGAACTTCCCTGCAGTTTATCTATGGTCACAGCCTAGTAAGAGAAAGACTAATCAGTTCGTTGTAAAACAAAGACTGGTAAAAAGCCAAAATGCTACCTGCGAAATTAGTGAGTAACTACATAAAATGTTACTACCTAGTACACAATCACTTTATTGACTCTGATTCCCTACCTCTAATTATAAGAGTGTGAGCAATAGTGCATTCTCTGTAGAATATGGAATATATCTAACATATTCCCCCATTGACTTAGGTCTCATTTAATTTTTCTGAATAATGTTTTATATGTTCTATAAAAAATTCTTAATCTTTTGTTAGATTTATTCCTTTTATACATATTTTTAAGTGCTATTGTACAAGGTATCTTTTAAAATTTCATTTGATCCTAATTGACTTTGTAATTGATCTTAATCTAACAACTTCCCTAAACTCACTAATCCTAATAATTTATCTGTATTTTTAAAAACTCTATTATGTGTAATTATACTGTCTACAAGTGATAGCTTCATTTCCTCCCTTGCAATCCTTATATTGATACTTTTTTTCCTGTTTTTTCTTTATTTTCTTGCCTTAACCATCTGTCTCAGGCCTCCAATTCAACAGTGAATAGCAGCTAGTAGAAGCAATGGGACAGCAGGCATCCTTGTCTTATTCCTGATCTCAAAAGAAAAGTTTACAGCGTGTCACCATTAAGCATGATGTTTGCTATAGATTTTTTAAAAATAATTTTTATCAGATTAAGGACATTCCCTTCTATCTCAACTTTGTTTTATTACTTTTGCTATTTAAATCATGAATGGGTTTTGAATTTTAGCACATACTTTATTTGATTCTATTGACCTATCATGATTTTTCTCCATTAGTATGTTAATGTAGTGAATATACTATTATTTCTAGAACTTTTCCGCTTGACATCTAATAACACAGTAGCTTTCCACCAAACTAAATGGAAGGAATTTAAATTTACCTATTTAATGACAGAACAAAAAGTACATTTAAAAATCAATACCTTCCTGACAGAGGTATTGCTATAAATTTTCTTTTCTACATGAAAAGAAAAAATTTTCATTAATTTAGTTATTATGAATATAGATATGTGTATATATATATACACACATATATTATACATAATTCTTACAAATAATGAAAACCAAGTTTTAAGGAAGTACTGTGGCTTTGTAGCCCAGGTTGAGAAGAAAACTATGTCATCGACTCACCAAATAGTCAGATGAAATGGGTTTCTGTGTTCTCTGTAAAGTTAGAAAACTAAACTTAGGTACTGAAATTAACACAATTTAAAACACCAGATATTGCTGACCATTGGCACTGGCAAAAGAAAAAAAAGAAAGAAAAACAACATGTAGAATAATGATGCTTTTATTTATAGTGGTCATTTGATTCTCACAATCTTGTTAAGTAGACAAAGCAAGTATTACCATCTTGTTTTCTGAACAATGAAACTGAGTCTCAGGGAAGCTAACTGGTAGGTCTAGAACTGGTCAAGTTATCTTTCCTGTGATTCCTTTACCTTTATCATCATCATTGTGTTATTACATTAGACTTAGCTATGTGCCAGACATTGTTTTAAGTGCTTTACCGTATTAACTTATTTAATCCTCTAAAAAGAGGATTTTTTGAATTAGTTTTATTACTATTATCCCATTTTCCAAAAAAAAACCTACACACACAGAGGTTAAATACTTTGTCCAGTTATAGAGCTTAGTAAATGGTTGAGCTAGAATTCAAACACAGGTAGTTTGGCTCTCATATGTTCTGTGCTCTTAACTAATTCACTATGTTGTCTGTCAAATATCCAAATCACATTTCTATGAAAGTTGTGTATTAAAAGTTAATAGATTTTACAAGTATTTATTTTATATGTTTTATAAAAATTACAAACTTAGAAATATACATTAAAAATCAATACTATATGTAATAAAAATAGGAAAAAACCCTAGACTGATTCTTTAGTACTTAACAAAACTCAATCAATAAATAAAATTATATAATAACAAGTAAAATACATGAATACTCAATAAACCATAAAAGTTGCAACAAATAAATAACTGAGAGGAAACAGTGGCCAAAATATTCAAAGTAGCAAATGATTGAGATTAAATTCTCTGATACTTATATTTCATTGTAAATGTTGTAATATTCTAGTAACTTATATCATTTCAATAACATTAGCCATCATTTACTGAGTTTGAAGGGGCTGCAAACTTGTCTAACTTCCATCTTGCACCTCCAAGATTACAGCAATCTAAGAAGTAAAACTAAATGCCATCTCAAAAAGCTGCTGCATAAGGTCACACAGTATCTTTCAACACTTTCCTAGTTTAATTTACAGAGTATTTTTAAATGTTTAGGTTTAAACAACCTCCCATGGGGCCTAAGAGAAAGGTGATGGAAGATTTAAAAAAACAGAAACAATTACTGTTATAATCTACCTTGTTTAATTATGCCAACAATAATCTACATACAAAATATGCTTGCAATTTGTCCCCACCAATTATATGAAAATAAATCTGACTATGAAATTTAACAAATTTATAAGAAACCAAAAGGCTCTTGCAAGTTGTATAAGTGTAAAATAAAATGAAACTTTTTCCCAAAGATATAACATTATCAATCATGTTTTTAAATTACAACTTATAATTCCAAAATTACACCTTTGCTCTTAATACTATGCTAAATAACCAAAGGCTACAAAAAGAGTGATTAAAAAATAAAAACTATCTTCCTGTAACAACTAAAATCCCAATAGCTACTTTTAAAAAAGCTCTGAGAAAGCAGTAAAGCTATCTAATGGTGCCACCTTGTGGAAAATACTGAAGAAAGTTGAGTTTTGAAACATCCTTCAGTTTGCCTAAGGGTGAAGTAAAAAGGTCTTAGAAAATACTCAAATAAACCTAACACAAGAAAAATCCAATCCAGTTACTGGTGATATTACTTAATGATCTATTTTAATCAATGATCATAAAAATAAAAATCTTTTCAGAGCTGGAGTTAAATATTAAGCATTTTTTATTGATTCCAGACTAGGAACTAATTAACTGTCAAAAGTATTAAACCACAAACTAAAGCCTAAGTTGTATATTATTTAATCACTTCAATTTCAAATTTGAATTTATTTATGAACTAAAATGCATTAAAAAGGGAATGTTACACCATGAACTTTGTAGAACCTACCCACTTGGTAAGCCAAATGGAAGCAAAGTTGCGATTACTAAAAAAAAAAAGAAAGTTTCAATCTTACACTTTTATCTGATGCATGAATATCTATATTTCCATAAACTGTTTCAAGACAGATCACTTTGCCTCCTTTTGTTTGAACATGCAGTTGTTGACTCTGAAAGACAAATTTAAAAAATACATATAGTGAAAAAGAGAGTAAGTTTGACTTACACTAGTGAAACATTTCAACATTTCTGTATTAATACTGACAAAGCAACAAAAGAATAAGGAACGAAACAGAAACTCACTGCTTCGAATAATGACATCAACTAGAAAAAAAGTCAACTGCTGTTACAGGGATTAAATAAGCCACCTGGACTCAAAGGGCAAAAGAAGAGATACTTGGCTATTCTGGTAGCTTCACTGAAGAAGCACTTGGGAATCAAAAATCACTGTGACCAGCTAACTAAATATCCACAATGATGAAGATGACAATAATAATCATTGTTACTATTCATCATTATTAATAACATCATTATTCATAATTATTAATAACAATAACAGTTATCACTTGGCATTTTCTCTGCACTAGACACCATGTTAGCTACTTCACATGAACTATCATTTAATTCTCATGACAAACCAGAGAGATAAGTATTACATTTTTCCCATTTTAGAGAGGAATAATACCATGATTCAGAAAGGTAAATCACTTTATCAGGGTGACACAGGAAAAAAAAAAATCTAAAGTAACAATTAGATTCAAGCTCTGTATGATTCCAAAGCCCACATGCTTAAGGCTGGAGTGGTCAGCCCAATTAAACCTTCTAGCACAACACATCCCAGAAACTGTAACTAAGTAAAAATGCCTCCAAGCACAAAACAATAGTCACAAGCCAGTTAGCTTCTTCTGCAAGACAGAAAACAAAAAGAGTGTGTGTGTGTGTGTGTGTGTGCAGCATGCATGTGTGTGTGTGTGTGTCTTGATTTTGGACTTGGGAACTACAGTAAACACTATTATTGGCTCACAAAAATCCATTTTTTTCCCCAAGTAAAAGCAGTATAGCTTGACCTATGGCAAGACCACATTTTCCAGCTTCCTTTACCTCTTAAGTGTTAAGTTCTTACCAACAGAACATAAGTGGAATGCTATATGCCATTTCCAGGTTGGTGCTTTTAGAAGAACAAGTGTGCCTTCTCTGTGCTCTTCTCATTCCACCAAGTGGGGCTAGAGTATAACAAGACTCTAAAAGATGGCAGAGCCAGAAGATGTAAGGAACCTAGAATCACTGAATTAAAAAACCCACTCACACACCTCGACACAAGTAAGAAATAAACTCAAATTATATACAAGCCATTAGATGTTTGGTCTATTTTTTTAGAGTAGTTTATTTTTTCCTTAATCATTATATATGTCTTTAGTTCTGTTACAATTATAAAGATATAATAGGTAAACAGCAGAAGCTGCAAAGGAAGAAAAATAACAAGGAAACTCACCAATATCATGACCAGCAACTGCAGAGATATATCTAAAAAGCAGGGAGACAAAAATTCAAAACAATTATATGGCTTCTAGTTGTTTTACTTAGGAGGAAAAATAGTAAAACCTTAGGCAAAATAGCCCAGGAGTGAATTTCAGAAAATTTAGTGAACAGTACAAAATTACTCATTCTTAAAAAGATCTGGGCTGGGGTACAGTGATTCACACCTGCAATACCAGAATTTTGAGAGGCCAAAGTGGGAGGATCACTTCAGGCCAGGAGTTTGAGACCAGCCTGGGCAATATAACAAGACCCTGTCTCTAAAAAACAAATAAGAAAAAAAAAAAAAAAGCCAGGCATGGTGGCACATGCCTGTATTTCCCAGCTATTGGGAGGATGGCTTGAGCCCAGAGTTTGAGGATGCAGTGAGCTAGGATCATGCTACTGCACTCTGGCCTGGGCAACACATCAAGACCCTGTCTCTAAAAAGAAAAAAAAAAGTATTATTGCATGGTTAACTATGTTATGCCTAGAGACATGAGTCTGAAGTCAAATTATATTTAATATACTCCTTATCAAATATTGTAGGGAGCCAGCCCTACATCACCCGTGGGTACCCCAAGTTTGGTGGCAACAAAGGAATGAAAGACAGATTAAGAGAAAAAGTGGGACCAACGGGCCATCACTTCATTACTCTGGAGGTGACAGTGAAGGCCCCGAGCTCTGATCATCCACACTATTTATTGATTACAATTACTTTGATCTACAGAGTAGGGGTGGAGTGATGGTGGGATGAATCAGTGAGCCAGAAGTGAATCAGTGAGCCAGAACTGGTATATCATCCTAAGGACTGATAACAGTGGCGGTTTGGGAGTTTCACAAAACAAGAACGTGGTTATCTTTAGTTTATTATCTATGTACAGCTGGTGGAACACGGACCTTACAAGGAGCCTACAAGTCTGGCTATGTCATAGTGCTATGAAGGGGTTTTACATCCTTGGGCACAACGTTTATAGTAACAGAGTCTAGGTCACCCTGCACCGGAACATGAAGAGGCCTTCCTCCTCAGAGGCCTCCTGCAGTTTGTTGTTCCTTGTTTATATGTTACTTATAACCAATTTATGTAGGCACTCCGTAAGTCCTTTCTCCTCTGCTATTTTTCCCCACAAAGTATGTGATTAAACCTTTGAAAAGATTATCCCCAAAGCACTTAAAAAAAATTTTTTTTATTATTTTTATGTACAGAAAACTCAACAGTGTACATTTAACCCAGTTTAGTGGCAAGTTTTTTAGCCTTTGCCTTTTCAAGCTTGACAAGGTGAGCCACAGACTTGTGATGCAGGTCATTGCCTCCCCAGTGATGATGGATCTCATCATATCTGTCATTGTAATTAGTCCTGATAGTTTCCACCAGCTTAGACAAAACTCCTTTGTCTTCCAAGTTAACCTGTGGGAAGGCAACAGTGGTGCAGATCTTCCTGTGGACTAGACGTCCCCGTCTTGCCTTGCCTTTGATAATGCAGTAAGGGGCCCCCATTTTATGACACAGGGCAGGCAGGAAGACAATCAGCTCGATGAGATCCATGTCACGTGCAGTCACCACCAGCTGAGCTTTCTTGTTCTCCACCAAGGTGGTGATGGTGTTAACGCCTGCTCAAAGGACCTGTGGTCTTAGTAGGGGCATCCCTTTTGCTGGCAGCTTTCTTCTTGGCCTGGGCCAACAGCCTCTGCTTCTTCTCTTGCTTTGCCTCTAGTCTGTACTTGTGAGCCAGCTTAAGCAGCGGAGTAACTGTTTGGCAGTCCAGGGCCTGGATGAACTGGTTAATCGCAGGAGGCACTTTCAGCTGCTTATAGAGGATAGTTCTCTGCCACTGCAACCTGATATAGCGGGGCCATTTCATGAAGCAGGTGAGGTCTCTTTGGGGCTGGATGTCCTGTCCGGTGCCAAAATTCTTAGGCCTTTTCTCAAACAGGGGATTCACCACTTTCTTGGCCTCCTGCTTCTTCATGACAGCGGGGGCTGCAGCCCCCTTCTTCCCCTTGGCTTTCTTTCCTTTCAGCATCTTGGGTGACAGAAGGAGCACACTTGTTGTTTTAAATCAAGAACTCTTAACCAAGTTCACATGAACTCATAAAAGTGTAAGCAAAATTTCATATACATGTGCATTTTTTTTCTTAAGAAGACAATTATTAGATTTTCTAAGAAGTCTAAGGTTCAAAAATAGTAAGAGCTACTGTTATAATTTAAGGCTTATCTAATTCCCCCAAAAATGTGAAGTTGATTATAGAATTTTTAAAAACATAAAACCAAATAGTTAAATGTTTAAATAAATCAAAAATTATTTAGAAAATAAATTATACTGCATTAAAAAATGCAAATGTATGAAATTCAATTAGTTAAGGGTCTATTACCTAAAAAATTCACTTATCTTATTCCCTAAGGATGCTGTACAAATGAGGTCTTATTGTATGTTTTCTTTGGACAATAAAGAAAGATGGAAAGAGCATGAGCTTGGAAATCATAAAGATATGAGGTCAAATCCCAGGTCAGTCTTTTTTAGCTATGTGAACTCAAGTGAGTTCCTCAATCTCTTGGTGCCCTCTAGTTTCTTCCTTGATAAAATGGAGAAAATTCAAGGACTAAATGAAGGCTTAGCTAAGATTTGTGGTACATAATAAGGACTTATTAACAGTAGTTATTATTATTGCTATGAAAATTTTATTACATAGGGCCAGGCACAGTGGCTCATGCCTGTAATCCCAGCACTTTGGGAGGCCGAGGTGGGCAGATCACTTGAGGTCAGGAGTTCAAGACCAGCCTGGCCAACATGCTGAAACCCCATCTCTACAAAAATACAAAAATTAGTTGGGCATGATAGTGGGTGCCTGTAATCCCAGCTACTTGGGAGGCTGAAGTGGGAGAATCACTTGAACCTGGGAGGCAGAGGTTGCAGTGAGCCGAGATCGCGCCATTGCATTCCAGCCTGGGTGACAGAGCGAGACTCTGTCTCAAAAAAAAAAAATTATTATGTAGATCAACTATATTTTAAGTCCTTAAGTTAGTAGAAGATAAACATATTAACAGGTGATCACTAATTCAAGGTAATGATATTATACAATACTTAAAACTTAAACCAGATATTTTACCAAAGTGTTCTGATTTGTGAATTTAAGTTAGTTAAATCCTAAGATCTCAAGGATAATTCTCTTAACCCTTAGTATACCATTAGTAACCACAGGCCTAATTTTAGTTCTTGAATTTCTTGTTTTGAGCTATTTCATTTGTAAGAACTGATATTTCATGATTTCTATTATTTCTTAGAGCTCTTTCAAGGAACAAATAGAAAATGTACTTACTTTAAAAAAAGTAGAACAAAACTCATTCTATCTTGTAATTATCATTATCGATCCACTGGACTCTTATAAATCTAAAATACCTTATGGGATAATAGTGTTCTTATTTTTTATATGTTTTATTACATATTGCTAATACATCATCCTAGGAGTTATTTCATCATTATATTCATAAATTATTCCCAACTATGTTTAAAAAAATAATAAGAAGAAAGCAGAAGAATGATCAACTTGTATAAAGCAATGACTCTCAACTGGAGATGATTTTGTCCCGAGAAGACATCTGACAATGTCTGGAGATATTTTTCCTTGTCACAACTGAGGAGCATGCTACTGGCATTTAGAAGGTAGAAGCCAAAGATCGTGCTAAATATCCTATACTGCACAGGACAGGCTCCACAACAAAGAATTATCTAGCCAAAAACGTTTATAGTGCCAAGGCTAAAAAACCATTTTTAACTTTAAGCCTACAATGGCGAAGAAGAAAATCAACAGAGAAAGATCTTTCAGAACAATCAGATTAATCAAAACATAAATGTAGAGACAGACAGCCAGCAGTATACTAGATCCTAATTTTAATTGTGAAATTGGAAATCTCAAACTCTTGGGTCTTCAGAGGTCAACAGTCTAGATCAGTTTTCTGAAACTTAAGTATCAATGACTGAACAAAATATTTCTAAGGCCAAAAAGGAATTATGATATCCTCACCCAGTTAGTCATTCAACATCAAGACCTTATTGCACAATCTTTCACAACAAGAATCTGAACCAACTCATTTTGCTAAAAGGATGTGTGATGGTAATGTTAATCTTTTATGATATTTGTGCTACTAAATTTATTTGAAATGATTCATATACAGACAGATGCTAATGGCATATATGCAAATAAAGGTGGATGAAAGAAAAAATGTAAAAAAAATGCATCAAATTATTTTAACTAGTGTTTGGAAATCTAAAAATGAAAATATTATGAAGCAAAGATGACTGACTTCAACAAAACTTCATGCTTTCAAAGTTCACAAAAGTATCAAGTTTTGACTATGCAAATGTAAGAAGCAATAGGAGTAATGATAAGCTAGAACCTATCAGAGAGGATTTCAAACTATTTATAGCTGACACCAGTCTAATCTTTAAAAAATTAAATATAGGTCAGGCAGGGTAGGTCACACCTGTAATCCCAGCACTTTGGGAGGCCAAGGCAGGAGGATAGCTTGAGCCTATAAGTTCAAGACCAGCCTGGGCAATACAGTGAGACCCTGCCTCTACAAAAAAACATTTTTAAAAAATTAGGCAGGCATGGTGGTGCACACCTGTGGTCTCAGCTACCTGGGAGGCTGAGGTAGGAGGAACCCTTGAGCCTAGGGGGTTGAGACTACAGTGAGCCAAGATCACATACTGCATTCTAGCCTGGCTGACAGAGTGAGACCCTGTCTCAAAAAAAAAAAAATTAAATATAAAAATGTTAATTACAAAACAAGATGAATCATATGTTAATTTGCACAGATAACTACTTAGTCCTTAAGTAATGAGCTAACTGGTACATTAAAAATGTGATTAAAGTAATCCAATATTTAAGCACATTTATAGTGCATGAAGATTCTTCCTTACTCTTTAATAAAATGGAAGAAAATCATTCATGAAAACTAAAATTTATTTAGTAAGATTTCAGAATACTAGGAAAATACTGTTAGTTTCACTGTACACTTTGAAATGAAATCAAAAAGAAATTTAAGGCGAAATCCTCAAAACTGCTACAACCTCTGTACTCTACTAGAACTGATTTCAAGGCAAAATGTTTGCCAAGGACTTTCTGAGAGATGAATAAATGACATGTTCTGAGAAATAGAAGAATCTCTTCAGTTTGATAGCATAATTCATAGTGTAAGGGTTTTTTAAAAAAAATAGTGAAATAAAATTAGAAAAATGCTATACCTTAACAGACTGCAGGATGCTGGTCCCCTGCTCAGTTTCAATTTGACAGTTATCACACTCGATACTTTGAACTTTTACACAGCCAGACCCAGATGACTTGATATCCAAACCTAGAAGTAAAAAAAGAAAAAAAAAAAGTTAGTACTGCAGTATAAGCTCAAAAGCATTTTAGTACCCCTAGAAATCCAGCTTCTCAGTTATGTCCATAACATTACTGAATCCTGGAAAGGGCATACTCTAAAGGTAAGGAGTCTTCTACCATGGCAACAGGACCAAATACAATAGCCTTCTGCCAGTTTTTAGAAACAGGGCAGTTATTTTTACTGGACTAAATCATCTAAAGAGAAATAAGAGACTGCAATTCTGATAAGTTCTCCTGTGAAAGATTGTAGAAGCCTCTTCCCCAGTATAAATGATCATGACTTAGGTTTTCAAATCCTATGTCTAACGTTTCATACTTAAAAAATGAAAATATTACCATGCAGCTATATCACAAGGTATTTGAAGTAATTTTTAAAAATGGAAACAACTTTGAAAAACATAATATAAACTATTAAAACCCCAATATTAGGCCATATATACTATTAAAACCACAAGATTACACCATGCCTGTAATCCCAGCACTTGGGGAGGCCAAGGGAGGAGGACTGCTTGAAGCCCAGGAGTTCCAGACCAGCCTGGGCAATGTGGCAAAATTCCATTTCTACAAAAGTAAAAACATTTGCCACACATGGTAGCATGCACCTGTAGTCCCAGGTACTGAGGAGGCAGAGGCGGGAAGATTGCTTAAAACCATGAAGTCAAGATTGCAATGGGCCATGTTTACGCCGCTGTACACCAGCATGCATGACAGAGTAAGACCCAGTCTCAAAACAAACAAAAAAACCCCCACAAGATTATGGACAAAAGACAGCGGTATATGAAGAAAGTTTGGAAAATAAGGAATCACAAATGCCATCCTTGGCTGTCTATTTAAGATGTAACTGCATCTCTGTATACAAATTTTAAAAATTAAAAACACTGATATTTAATTTGGAATTCACATAAATATTGATGATTTCTCTTACACTAGACAAGACCCACCCACCCCACCCCACCATGCCTGAACTACAGATAGTAATACATCCTATATATTCTATGTTTATATATATATATCAGTGATCAAGTTTAATTTATAAATTAGGCATAGTAAGAGATTAACAACAATATTAGAGCAATTATAACAATATACTCTAATAAAAGTTATGTGAATGTGATCTGTCAAAATATCTTAATATTTTCCTATAACAGTTGAGGCACGTAACAAATTGAGAAAGCCAAACGGTGCATAAGGGAGGACTACTGCATCTACTTTTTGGTGCAACTGTAAGCATTATAAAAGATGATCTTAAAAATGCTAAATGTTATTGTTATCATCATTATCATTATTATCATCAATACCTTCCTTCAGTCCCAGGAAGAATGAATCATCATCATCATCATCAATATCTTCCTTCAGTCCCAGGAAGAGTAACAGTCTGGGGAGCCCTTCCTAGAAAAGTGTGTGTACACAGTGCCTTGCCATTTAGGAAATAACGTAGAACCCAAAAACCTAGGAAACGTATCTTACAGCATTACTATTGAAGTTTCCTAGGCAGGCTTACCACATGTTTTTCTTCAAAGCTTGCTATTCATGGAAAACTTAGGCCAAAAGGAATGGAAACATAATAAAAAGCTAGGCATCTGTCTAAAACCAAATACTCAAACCAGGTGATACATGGAACATCTTATTGACAGGGCTGTTTTGGGACAGACTCCCAGGCTGTGAACAAGAGGAAATGTAGATGGGCTGCCATACCATTGAATGGATTGTCAAGAAACCTCAACCTTTAAAAATAAGCCACTTTGTTAATGACAACGGGATAAAGGAGAACACAAGCGGCTCCACAAATGTAATTTGACCTGGATTATACCAAATCATGTTTCCATTCGATGGATAAAATTTCTATAATTGGGAACCTAATTTTTAAATACTGCTCAGATACTCAAGATTAGAACAGAGGAAAAAGTGCACTTCCGAAGGGGCCAACCGTAAATTAGGTTTAGAAAGCCAGGGTCAATTAAAAGTGCACGTCGACCAAATTTAATAAGTTCACTGTGCGTGCCGTGGGACCCAAACCCGTTTTCACTTTACTTGCCAAACTTCAGGGGCGCGTTCACCTCCACGGACGTCCGGGGGTCGATACTATCAGACACGATGGCCATCTCTTCCAGAGTCTCGTCGTACTTCACCAGCAGGCTATCCAGGACCCGCTGCGCACCGTCCTCCACGCCGCACACCGCGACCAGCACGCGGTCGCCATCCGGGTAGGTGAGGGGGTCCAGGGGCCTCACGGTCAGGTGGCACGGGAGCCGCGCCCGCAGCCGACCGAATGGGCTCACCTGCAGCGTCCACTCCTTCAGAGTCCGGCGCGCCGGGCCAGGCGGAGGGACCTCAGCCTCCGATCCTGGCCAGCGCCCGCCCCCACCTGAGCCGTACGGCCTGGCTTGGCACGCCCGGCAAGCCCAGCGCCCAGCGCCAGCCCACAGTTGGACCTGACGGAGACTGAAGCAGCCAAGTTCCCAGCCTGAGCAGGGGGCGAGCATGGCGCGCCCCTCTCGCCCGTCCTCAGAACACTTCAACCACAGGGAGGGTCACTTGCCACGGCCAATCGACTTGGCCGCTGTGATGTCTCCAGTGAAACAGGAGACGTCTGTCAGGGTTTAATGAAGCAAGCACTAGCTCGCTTGCTGGAGGCGATTTAAAGATCCGCCGCTCAATCCTCAGGGGCAAGTTGGAATTTGAAAGCTCTAAACTCTGACCCGGACTTCTTGCCTACTCCCGCCCCTTTCGCTGAGGTCGACGGGATAAGTAGTTCTAAAGGTTGAAACGTCGCAGAGCTCTGGCGTCTTAGAAACCACATATCCCAGGAGGCAATACGCAGAGGAGAAAGGGTAAGAAAGCAGGTGTTAGACTTGCTGGAAAGGCGCGCGCCCTTTGCCTCAAGACCATTGGCCATTGGAGGGGCGGTTCTTGGAAGTCGAACTGGCTAATGGGAAGCGCGGAAAGGACAACGTGAATAAAGTTGCGTGGTCACCTTGGATACCAAGGACGCTACTTCTTGTTTGAAGAGGTGGAGCTTTGGAGTGAGACCCAGGAGGCCAAATCCCAAAGAGGAAAATAGAAGCCTAAATAAGGATCAGGACCACGGGAAGGGGTAAGAAACTGCGCTTCTAAAGATGACAACTAGGTGCAAACTAGGAGTAATCTCTGTGGATGTCAAGACGCACGCTTCACTAACCTAGTGGGGGCGTCCCCAGGGGATGGAGAATGCCTTGGCAAGAGAGTAAAGAGCCAGATTGGTGCTTTTGGACGGAATTGCCTCATTGGAGGTGTACTCCCTCCTATATTCCAAATATAGGAATAGAGTATTGGCTCCTTCCTGACCCTAAGTGACCTTACTTTGAATTTTAATTGCTCACTTTAAAAATGAAGATAATAATACCTTCCTTGCCATGCCTCAGAAAGGGTTTTTGTAAAGATCAAGTAAGAAAATGGATGGGAACATGGTGCGCATTCTGCAAAATTACCATGTAAAGTACTGTATTTTTATTTCAACGTTCTTAACATTGATTCTGAGTTACCAAGAAAATTATGAGAGATCAGAACTTGTTTTGAGAATAGCATTGATCTCTTTAACTACAAATGATCCTCAGTTTTGTTGTAGAGTCTTAAAAAAAAGACACACACATAGAAGGGAGTCACCGTGGTGCGGTGGAAAGAGCAGAGACAAGGGTCAGATTATTTTCCTGGTTCCACCACTGCTTTATCTGTGTCACCTAGACCTGTCTATTTAGTTTTAAAATGAAGAAAAATGGTTCTAAATGACTCTATAAGGAGTGTGTGTGTGTGTGTGTGTGTGTGTGTGTGTGTATCTGTATGTGTTTACCTTTTGTAATTCTATGACCAGTAAAATAATGGGAACAAAACGATTTATTTTCTTCTTTCCTGCCTGGTTTCTCTCCCCCTTGTGTGCACCTACTTCCTCCTAAAAATTATTCCCTAAATTATTTAGCCAAGAAACCTGCAAGGCTAATCTTTCTAAAATGCAAGTCCCTTAAAAAATTGAACCCCCTACAATGACCAGAATTCCTGGGGCTACTGTGATAGACTGGGCTAAAGTCCTCATGGGTTCAACTCTCAGGTTCTCTGCTAGCCACTACCTTTTAAAAAATTCAGTGTTTTCTTAACTTATCATTGCTTCTTTTCTGTCCTTTTAGTCCTTCCTTCCTCCTTATTCCTCCTTCAGTGAAGACTCACTCATTATAGGTGTTAGCTCAGGTTCAGCAAGGGCCCACTGAATTAGTTCTATCCTTGCCTTTGGGTTTCATTAGTCATAATTATTCAGAATAATCTTCAAACGTTTTTTGATGAAAACCGACAGGTGTAACTTTGAAAAGAAATTTGGAAAAAGGCACTGGCTTAAAGAAGTTGAGAATGTACTCAAATTTTCTGTAGAAGTCTAGACATTTTTAGATTAAATGTTAATTCTTAATAGATAATTCTGTTTTTATGGTAATTTTTCCTTTTCTGAGACAAACTAAGTTAATGGAATTGGCAACTGAACTATAATTTTCTATGTTGCATAATCATTATTTTACTTTTTCAAATAAAAACCAAATAGAATTGACCGAAAATTTACTTTTCTGATCATATGAGGTTAAAAATTAAGAAAATTATTAATATTAAGATTGATATAAAATATTTAAAATTATAGACCCTTAAAAATAGTCTATTGAGTATCAAATCTGTCCACATATCCACAGTGATGAATAAAAGTTGTATCTTCCATCTACATGACATTATAGTTGTCAAACCATGTTCACATGCATCATCTCACTGTATCCTCACTCATTAGCAGGGAAATTATTCTCCTAACACTATAGATGAGGAAACAGATTCAGAAACATTAAGATTAAGTAATTAGAAGGTCTGGCCCTTTTATCACTCTACCAAAAGATCCTTCTATTTTCCTGACACCTTTGAAGAAAAAATGAAATTATTCACCTCATAAGTAGAAAATTATATACAACTTTTTCTCCATATTTAGAATTTGTTTCTAAGTTATTTTCACATCTTCAGTTATAAAAAGCTATTTCTGTGGTCATGAACATATACTTCTGGTAACAGTGTAAAGTCGGGACAAAATTTTTAGAGTTCAATGCAGCAATAAGCATGAAAAGCTTTTTCCATGACTCAGAAATTGTACTTTTGGGGATGTAAGCATAAATTTAGGGATGCTGAAGTAATTTTGTTTTATAGGGTTACTTGTAACAGAAAATAATCGCATCAATTTAAATGCTCCCTGGTGGGGTGTGGTGGCTTATGCCTGTAATTTCAGCACTGTGGGAGGCCGAGACAGGTGGATCACCCGAGATCAGGAGTTCGAGACCAGCCTAGACAACATGGTGAAACGCCGTCTCTACTAAAAATACAAAAATTAGCTGGCTGTGGTGGTGGGCACCTGTAATCCCAGCTACTCCGGAGGTTGAGACAGGAGGATCGCTTGAACTCAGAAGGCGGAAGTTGCAGTGAGCCAAGATCGTGCCACTGCACTCCAGCCTGGGTGACAAGAGCGAAACTCTGTCTCAAAATAAATTTTTTTAAATGCTCCCAAATAGGAGAGTATTACATAAATTAGTATATATCTGAAATATTATGTAACAATTTAAATATTATATTTTGATATGGGAAATATTCCATATATAAAATGAAAAGAGTAGATACAAAATTACATGTACAGTATGATCCCAATTGTGTAATAATAATGATAAATTTAAATAAAAATTATACTTCATGGAAACAATTCCAGAGGGGTATATACCACTTGATAACTGTGGTTATCTTTAAGCAGTGATACGATGAGTGGTTACTGTAATTTTTGTGTGTTATCAATAGTGAAAATATGTTATATTTATAATAAGAATTTTAAAGTATTTCTTAGCACATATTGTTTCCTAAAACTGACTCAAATAATCAAATGGGCAGAGGAGTTCTTACCATTTAGATGTAAATGTCAATGAATATTTTATTTAATGATTTATGTTCAATAAATGGGCAGCAGAGGGCATGAGAGAGTTTTCAGAAAAGGTAAACAAAACAATTCAGCAATTTAGCTTAAGAGAAAAGCCATAAGAATTTCTTAACTTTCTGAATTGTAAACTATTTAAAAATTAATATATCTTATGACTTCTATTATTCTTATAAAATATTAATAAATGCAACCATTTTAACTAATAACTATCAACACTGAGAAGTATTTAATGACTGTATGTGGGTCCTAATTCTATTTGAAATCTCTGTGTGAAACTGTAAATAGACACGGTTTTATTTCTTACTTTCTAATCTGTATGACTTCTTTTTCTTTTATAGTGTTATTTTTTATTTATTTATTTTTTTATTGCATTTTAGGTTTTGGGGTACATGTGAAAAACATGCAAGGTTGTTGCTGAGGTGCATACGTGGCAGTGTGATTTGCTGCCTTCCTCCCCTTCACCCATATCTGGCATTTCTCCCCATGCTATCCCTCCCCAATTCCCCACCCCCCCCGCTGTCCCCCCCACTCCCCCACAACAGACCCCCATGTATAGTGCTCCCCTCCCTGTGTCCATGTGTTCTCATTGTTCAACACCCGCCTATGAGTGAGAACATGTGGTGTTTGATTTTGTGTTCTTGTGTCAGTTTGCTGAGAATGATGGTTTCCAGGTTCATCCATGTCCCTACAAAGGACGCGAACTCCTCGTTTTTAATGGCTGCATAATATTCCATGGTGTATATGTGCCACATTTTTCCTGTCCAGTCTATCATCGATGGGCATTTGGGTTGGTTCCAGGTCTTTGCTATTGTAAACTGTGCTGCTATGAACATTCGTGTGCATGTGTCCTTATAGTAGAACGATTTATAATCCTTTGGATATATGCCCAGTAATGGGATTGCTGGGTCAAATGGAATTTCTATTTCTAGGTCCTTGAGGAATCGCCACACTGTTTTCCACAATGGTTGAACTAATTTACACTCCCACCAACAGTGTAAAAGTGTTCCTATTTCTCCACATCCTCTCCAGCATCTGTTGTCTCCAGATTTTTTAATGATTGCCATTCTAACTGGTGTGAGATGGTATCTCAATGTAGTTTTGATTTGCATTTCTCTAATGGCCAGTGATGATGAGCATTTTTTCATATGCTTGTTGGCCTCATGTATGTCTTCTTTTGTAAAGTATCTGTTCATGTCCTTCGCCCACTTTTGAATGGGCTTGTTTGTTTTTTTCTTGTAAATCTTTTTTAGCTCGTTGTAAATTCTGGATATCAGCCCTTTGTCAGATGGGTAGGCTGCAAAAATTTTTTCCCATTCTGTTGGTTGCCGATTCACTCTATTGACTGTTTCTTTTGCTGTGCAGAAGCTGTGGAGTTTGATTAGGTCCCATTTGTCTATTTTGGCTTTTGTTGCCAATGCTTTTGGTGTTTTGGTCATGAAGTCCTTGCCTACGCCTATGTCCTGAATGGTTTTGCCTAGGTTTCCTTCTAGTGTTTTTATGGTGTTAGGTCTTATGTTTAAGTCTTTAATCCATCTGGAGTCAATTTTAGTGTAAGGTGTCAGGAAGGGGTCCAGTTTCTGCTTTCTGCATATGGCTAGCCAGTTTTCCCAACACCACTTATTGAACAGGGAATCCTTTCCCCATTGCTTGTTTTTATCAGGTTTGTCAAAGATCAGGTGGTTGTAGATATGTTGTGTTGCCTCCGACGCCTCTGTTCTGTTCCATTGGTCTATATCTCTGTTTTGGTACCAGTACCATGCTGTTTTGATTACTGTAGCCTTGTAGTAGAGTTTGATGTCTGGTACTGTGATGCCTCCTGCTTTGTTCTTTTTGCTTAGAATTGACTTGGCTATGCGGGCTCTCTTTTGGTTCCATATGAAGTTTAAGGTGGTTTTTTCCAGTTCTGTGAAGAAGGTCATTGGTAGCTTGATGGGGATAGCATTGAATCTGTATATTACTTTGGGCAGTATGGCCATTTTCACGATATTAATTCTTCCTAACCATGAACATGGAATGTTTCTCCATCTGTTTGTGTCCTCTCTTATTTCGTTGAGCAGTGATTTGTAGTTCTCCTTGAAGAGGTCCTTTACATTCCTTGTTAGTTGTATTCCTAGGTATTTTATTCTCTTTGTAGCAATTGTGAATGGCAGTTCGTTCTTGATTTGGCTCTCTTTAAGTCTGTTATTGGTGTATAGGAACGCTTGTGATTTTTGCACATTGATTTTGTATCCTGAGACTTTGCTGAAGTTGCTTATCAGTTTCAGGAGCTTTTGGGCTGAGATGAGGGGGTCTTCTAGATATACAATCATGTCGTCTGCAAATAGAGACAATTTGACTTCCTCCTTTCCTAATTGAATACCCTTTATTTCTTTTTCTTGCCTGATTGCTCTGGCTAGAACTTCCAGTACTATATTGAATAGGAGTGGTGAGAGAGGGCATCCTTGTCTAGTGCCAGATTTCAAAGGGAATGCTTCCAGTTTTTGCCCGTTCAGTATGATATTGGCTGTCGGTTTGTCGTAAATAGCTTTTATTATTTTGAGATACGTTCCATCGATACCTAGTTTATTGAGGGTTTTTAGCATAAAGGGCTGTTGAATTTTGTCGAAGGCCTTCTCTGCATCGATTGAGATAATCATGTGGTTTTTGTCTTTGGTTCTGTTTATGTGGTGAATTACATTTATAGACTTGCGTATATTGAACCAGCCTTGCGTCCCCGGGATGAATCCTACTTGATCATGGTGGATAAGCTTTTTGATGTGCTGTTGTAATCAGCTTGCCATTATTTTATTGAAGATTTTTGCATCTATGTTCATCATGGATATTGGCCTGTAGTTTTCTTTTCTTGTTGAGTCTCTGCCAGGTTTTGGTATTAGGATGATGTTGGTCTCATAAAATGATTTGGGAAGGATTCCCTCTTTTTGGATTATTTGGAATAGTTTCAGTATGAATGGTATCAGTTCCTCTTTGTATGTCTGGTAGAATTCGGCTGTGAACCCATCTGGACCTGGGCTTTTTTTGGGTGGTAGGCTCTTAATTGCTGCCTCGACTTCAGACTTTGTTATTGGTCTATTCAGGGTTTCGACTTCTTCCTGGTTTAGGCTTGGCAGGAGGCAGCTGTCCAGGAATTTATCCATTTCCTCCAGGTTTTCTAATTTATGTGCATAGAGTTGTTTGTAATAATCTCTGATGATGGTTTGAATTTCTGTGGAATCTGTGGTGATATCCCCTTTGTCATTTTTTATTGCATCTATTTGATTATTCTCTCTTTTCTTTTTTATTAGTCTGGCTAGTGGTCTGTCTATTTTGTTGATCTTTTCAAAAAACCAGCTCCTGGATTTATTGATTTTTTGAAGGGTTTTTCGTGTCTCTATCTCCTTCAATTCTGCTTTGATCTTAGTTATTTCTTGTCTTCTGCTAGGTTTTGAGTTTTTTTGATCTTGCTCCTCTAGCTCTTTCAATTTCGACGATAGGGTGTCAATTTTAGATCTCTCCTTTCTTCTCATGTGTGCACTTATTGCTATATATTTTCCTCTAGAGACTGCTTCAAATGTGTCCCAGAGATTCTGGTATGTGGTGTCTTCATTCTCGTTGGTTTTGAAGAACGTCTTTATTTCTGCCTTCATTTCATTGTTTATCCAGTCAACATTCAGGAGAAAGTTGTTCATTTTCCATGAGGCTGTGCGGTTCTGGGTTGGTTTCTGAATTCTGAGTTCTAACTTGATTGCACTGTGGTCTGAGAGACTGTTTGTTATGGTTTCCGTTCTTTTGCATTTGCTGAGGAGTGATTTACTTCCAATTATGTGGTCAATTTTAGAGTAGGTGTGATGTGGTGCTGAGAAGAATGTATATTCTGTGGATTTGGGGTGGAGAGTTCTGTAAATGTCTATTAGGTTTGCTTGTTCCAGGTCTGAGTTCAAGTCCTGGATATCCTTGTTAATTTTCTGTCTCGTTGATCTGTCTAATATTGACAATGGTGTGTTGAAGTCTCCCACTATTATTGTGTGGGAGTCTAAGTCTCTTTGTAAGTCTTTAAGAACTTGCCTTATGTATCTGGGTGCTCCTGTATTAGGTGCATATATATTTAGGATCGTTAGCTCTTCTTGCTGCATTGATCCTTTTACCATTATGTAATGTCCTTCTTTGTCTCTTTTGATCTTTGTTGCTTTAAAGTCTATTTTATCAGAGATGAGAATTGCAACTCCTGCTTTTTTTTGCTCTCCATTTGCTTGGTAAATCTTCCTCCATCCCCTTATTTTGAGCCTTTGTGTATCCTTGCATGCGAGATGGGTTTCCTGGATACAGCACACTGATGGGTTTTGGCTTTTTATCCAATTTGCCAGTCTGTGTCTTTTGATTGGGGCATTTAGTCCGTTTACATTTAGGGTTAATATTGTTATGTGTGAATTCAATCCTGTCATTTTGGTGCTAGGTGGCTGTTTTGCCCTTTGGTTGATGCAGATTCTTCATTGTGTTGATGCTCTTTACCTTTTCGTGTGTTTTTGGAGTGGCTGGTACTGGTTGTTCTTTTCTATGTGTAGTGCCTCTTTCAGGAGCTCTTGTAGAGCTGGTCTGGTGGTGATGAACTCTCTGAGTTCTTGCTTGTTCACAAAGGATTTTATTTTTCCTTCACTTATGAAGCTTAGTTTGGCTGGATACGAAATTCTGGGTTGAAAGTTCTTTTCCTTAAGGATGTTGAATATCGGCCCCCACTCTCTTCTGGCCTGTAGGGTTTCTGCTGAGAGATCTGCAGTGAGTCTGATGGGCTTCCCTTTGTGGGTAACCCGACCTTTCTCTCTGGCTGCCCTTAGTATTTTCTCCTTCATTTCAACCCTGGTGAATCTGATGATTATGTGTCTTGGGGTTGCTCTTCTAGAGGAGTATCTTTGTGGTGTTCTCTGTATTTCCTGGACTTGAATCTCGGCCTGCCTTGTTAGGTTGGGGAAGTTTTCCTGGATAATATCCTGAAGAGTATTTTCCAGCTTGGATGCATTCTCTTCGTCACATTCAGGTACACCTATCAAACGTAGATTAGGTCTTTTCACATAGTCCCATATTTCTTGTTGACTTTGTTCATTCCTTTTTACCCTGTTTTCTCTAATCTTGCCTTCTCGTTTTATTTCATTGAGTTGATCTTCGACCTCTGATATCCTTTCTTCTGCTTGGTCAATTCGGCTGTTGAAACTTGTGCATGCTTCACGAAGTTCTCGTGTTGTGTTTTTCAGCTCCATCAATTCGCTCATATTCCTCTCTAAGTTGTCCATTCTTGTTAGCATTTCGTCAAGTCTTTTTTCAAGGTTCTTAGTTTCTTTGCATTGGGTTAGAACATGTTCTTTTAGCTCACGGAAGTTTCTTATTATCCACTTTCTGAAAGCTGATTCTGTCATTTCATCACACTCATTCTCCATCCAGTCTTCTTCCCTTGCTGGAGAGGAGTTGTGATCCCTTGTAGGAGGAGAAGTGTTCTGGTTTTGGGTGTTTTCATCCTTTTTGCGCTGGTTTCTTCCCATCTTTGTGGATTTATCCACCTGTTGACTTTGTAGTTGTTGTCTTTCTGATTTTGGTAATTTTAAGTCTGCTGTGGCAGAACTCATAAACCCCCTGCTCTTCCCCCCAGGTGTTCTGTCCCAGGGAGTTACGGTTTTATGATGTTCCCCTGTGCGGTTGCTGTTTTCCCTGCCCACAAGGTGGCAGCCTAGTCACACTCAGGCTGCAGAGGCTTCGCTAAGCTGCTGTGGGCTCCACCCAGCTTCCGTGTGAACTTCTGGGTGTAGTTAGAACTGCTTCCGATATGTTGGCCCGCCCCTGTAGTGACGGAGTCTCTGTAGTGGCGGATTGCCTTGGTAGAGAACAGCAGGGTGCCTATGGAGAACGCCCCTCCTCCACAGAGCTGGACCGTCCCGGTTTCAGTTGTGTTTCAGGTCTTCTTGCTGGGTAAGAGGGGACACCGTCTCATCTGATCTGCCTCCGGAGCCGCTGCGTTGGCTAAAGCCGCGGCTCTGAGATTCGTGGCGCTGGCCTGGCTCCCCGTTTCAGCTTCCCTTGCTGGCTTATAGGGGACTGAGACTCTCTCACTTTGTACAGTGAGCCGTTGCCTCAGGGTGCCGGCCCAGCGGCTGCGCCGTTCAAGCCAGCAGCGCCAGCGGCGCTGGCGACCCGTGTGGCTTCTCTGCGTGTGAATCTCCTGGTCTGTGGGCAGTAAAAATCAGTCTGGAAATACGGCGTCCACTCACCCTCTGTGCTTTCTCTCGGAGCTGCATTCCCGAGTTCCTCCTAAGCGGCCATCTTGGATCTCCCCCTCTATAGTGTTATTACACTTGCTAAGACTGCCACTGCAATATTGACTTGGAGTGGCAAAAGCAGAAATCCTTGATTTATTTCCTATTTATGAGGGAAAACATTGGGTATTTCAACAACAATTAGGAAGTTAGCTGTAGATTTTTAAGATATCTTTTAGTAAGTTAAGGAAGCTTAATTTCTAATTTGCTTAGATTTTTTATCATGAGTGAATGTTGCATTTTGTCAAATGCTTTTTCTGTATCTATGAAGATGATCATATGGTTTTTCTTCCAATTTATTGATGCGGTGTATTACAATGATTGTTTTTCAAGTGTTGAATCACCTTTCATTCCCTCGATAAACTACATTTGATCATGATCATGTTATTGTCAGTGAGCTTTGGGGTGTCCATTTCCTGCCCAGAAACGTCTGTGGCCGTAGCACCTTTGCCCAAATTCTTGTCCTGAATCCATGAAGAATGAGGTATGCACACAAGTGAAGAGTGAACAAGATGTAGATGAGCTTTACTGAGTGTTAAGAGGAGACCCACAGTGGATAGATCCTCTCTGTAGGAAGGTCATCTCTCCAGAGTTGAGTTCTCAGAAGAGAGGAGGCCCTGGAGAGGGTAGCTCCTTTCTGCTACTGGTTGTCCCGATGTCTGCAGCTCCCAGTGGAGAGGAGGCCCTGAAGAGCGTGGCTCCTCTCTGCTGGCAGGTTGTCTCTGAAGCTCTCAGCAGGGAGGGTAGCTCCTCTCTGCAGCTAGTCCTTATGTAGAGTCTCTCTACCCTCTTTGTCCTCTGGCCATCCTCTACCCTGCTCTGGCTGAGCCCAGGGCTTTTATGGACCTCAGAGGGTAGGAAGTACATGGTGATGGGTCCATGGGTGCCCATGGGCTGCTATAAGAGGCACCATGAGTCCCCACACTGCTCTGTAGCACTGGTGGCTCGCCCCCAGCCTTCACGCCCTCCCTGGACTGAAGGTAGGGCCTTACTGGGGACCTGCTCCCTTTTGCCCAAGGATCTGTTTGTCTCTGGCTGCCCTTCATGGCCCCAGAACTTGACCCCAATCGCACTCTGTGATCTGAGCTAGCTCCAGGAGAGGAAAGAGGTCAGACAGACAGAGCAGATATCTCAACACTGCAGGATGCCGGGGGGGCCTTCCCAGGCCTCAGAGGGTGCAGGCTGAAGAGATGCCTGGGTCCTGTAGCTGAGAGGGCAGTGGCAGCTGCACCCAGGGAGCTACCACAGGCCACCTCGGAAGGGGTGGGACTCCCATTTGTCGCCAGCTCCCGCATGCTCCATGTAGTGGGAGGCCCAGGTCTGCAGTTGCTGGTCAGGTGGCTGCAGCTGCAGCCAGGAGGGCACATCCTACCTGCTCCCAGCCCCCCATCAAGTGCACAGGGAGGCTCAGATCCTCAGCTGTAGTTTGGGCTGCTGTAGACCTGCCCAGGAGGGCGGGACTCCTGCTTGCCTCATAGAGTGGGAGGTCTGCATTTGCAGTCCCAGTCTTGCCTCCCTACTGCAGCCAGCATGATGGCAGCAGCCACTGCCATCATTATCTTTTCTATAAATTGCTAGATTCATCTTGCTAAATTTTTGAGGATTTTTACATTTTATTTTCATGAAGGATATTGGTCCAAAGTATTCTTTTATGTCTTTTTCTGGTTTTGGTATTAGGGTAATATTAGAAGGGCAAATGTTGCCTCTTTTATTTTATGGAAGATTGTTAGAGAACTGTTGATGTGGTTTAGTTTTATTCATCCTGTCGGAAGTCAATATGCTTTCTTTGTCTAAAATCTCCAATTTATAAATATTCAGCCTTTCCTCATTCTTTCCATCCTTTACTTTTGGAGCGTTCTTTTAGACATATATTTTGATTTCTCATTCTGTCCTCCATATCTCCTAACTGTGTTTACATGATTTATGCCTCTTCATCTTTTTGTATTTCATTCTGGATGATTTCCTCAAATCTATGTTCTAATTCATGAATTCCTTCCTAATCTTTGCTAATCCAGTGTTTAATATCTGCATTGACTTTTTCATCCCAATTACTATGTTATCATTTTTAGAATATTTATTTGGTTCTTTTACAAATCTGTTTTCTCTTATTTAAAACTGCACTGTTTGTTTTACTGCGGTTTCTTTACCTTTCCTTTCCTTTTAAATTATTTTAAACATACTTATGCAAAATTATTCTAGTCCATTCTGTTTTGAAGTTGCTGTTTCTCTTTTGCTACATAAACAAACTCTGTCTCATGGTGGTTTATTTTCTTTCATGGCTTATAAATTTTTATTTACAGCTCATCTTCAGTGGGAGTTCTCTTTTCTGAAAATTCTTTACATTCTAGAGTATAATAAAATTGTTCCCTCTAGAATAATTTTGCATTTGCTTCAGTCAGAATCCAACCAATTTCCATGGTCATGGGCCAGGTTTTCGATTTTTATTTTCTTTTGGTTTTGCTTCATTTCCTTCTGTACAAAGTAGTTCATTCATACAAAAGAATAAAGTACGAATCAAGTCTAAGGAATAATAGTAAAAAGAACATCTTTATGCCTAATACCCAGCTTAAGAAGTAAGACCCTACCAATAAGTTTGAGTTCCCCTTTTTCTTTTATCCTCCTTTATCTTCTGGCTTTCACTTAAAAGCAGGCTGAATTGAGAACTGTGTAGAAGAAAAGGGGCCCCTGCCACACAGAAAGTGTAGGGAAATCCCAATTTTTTTCTTTTCTTTTTGCTCTGCTGGCCCTGCCCCAAGGGCAGCCCCAAACATAGATTTGCACTGCCACTGCCAGGCTGTGAGGATTCCTAAGAATAAAACAGAACACTGTCTCTCTGAATAGAGGAACTGGAAAGAGAGTGTGTGGGGAATCCTCATACACTTTCTCATTTTTTCTTGATAGTTTACCTCAAGGGCAGCCCCAATTACTTGAAACTGAATGGCAGCATAAGGCAAAATCTCTAAGACGCCCTGATCCTTCTGTCCATAACAAAGGGGGCCCACAAAAGCTGTAAAGTGTAGAAGAAATCTCATGTAGGAGAGAACTGGAGAAGGTGATCCTAATTCTGTGTTTGAGATTACATAAGTAACAGGGTCAGCCCTTCTCCTGCATAAACATGGAGTGCACTGGGCCCCTCTTATCTTTGGCTTTGCTTTCTGAGGTTCAGTTTCCCATGATCAACTGCAGTCTGAAAATATTAAATGGAAAATTCTGGAAATAACTCATAAATTTTAAACTGTGCACGGTTCTGAGAAGCAGGATGAAGTCTCGCACTTCCTCACTCCGTCCTTTATGTAGCATATGCAACTGTCTACCCTACCTGCCCAATTGTCACTTAGTAGCTTAGCTGTTTTGGTGATCAGATCTGCTGTTGTGGTATCTCAGTGCTCTTATTCAGGTAATCCTTATTTTACTTAATAATGGCTCCAAAGCAAAAGAATAGTAATGCTGGCAATTAGGATATACCAAAGAGAAGCCATAAAGTATTTCCTGTAAGTGAAAAGGTAAAAATTCTCAGTTTAATAAGGAAAGAAAAAAGCCATATGCTGAGATTGCCAAGATCAAAGGTTAGAATTAATCTTCTGTCCATGAAATTGTGAAGAATGAAAACTAAATTCGTGTATAGTGTATACAGAATTCGGCACTAATCCTGGTTTCAGTCATCCACTGGGGATCTTGGAACATATCCTCCATGGATAAGGAGAGACTTCTGTAATCTCTACTGATCTGTCTTCAAGTTCACTGATTCTTCTCCTTGCCCAAATCTACCATTGAACTCCCCCAGTGAAATTTTCAATTATTATAATTTTCTACTAGGAATTTCAATTTGGTTTCTTAAATATTTCTACTCATTGATATTCTCTGATGAATTATCATCATACTCCTCTTGAATTCTTTAAACATGGTTTCCTTTCATTCTTCAAACATATTTATAATATCTGCTTTTGAGTCACTGCTTTAAAGGGAAAAGATACCACCCCTAAATTAGCAGAGACTGTTTACAATGGCCAAAAACCTTTAAACAACCCTCAGATCCCTCAAATGTGAGTGGAAAAACGAACTGTAGTACATCCACATAATGGAATGCTGCTCAGTAATAAAGAGTGTCAATTGGTCCACACAACAAAATAGATAAAAATCTCAAGAACAGGCTGGGAGCAGTGGCTCACGCCTGTAATCTCAGCAGTTTGGGAGGCCAAGGTGGGCAGATTACTTGAGGTGAGAAGTTTGAGACCAGCCTGGTTAACATGGCGAAACCGCGTCTCTACTAAAATTACAAGGATTACCATGCGTGGTGACAAGCGTCTATAATTCCAGCTATTGGGAAGGCTGAGGCAGGAGAATCTCTTGAACCCGGGAGGCAGAGGTTGCAGTGAGCCAAGATTGTGCCACTACACTTCAACCTGGGCAAGAGAGCAAGACTCCGTCAAAACACACACACACACACACACACACACTCAAGAACATTTTACCAAGTGAAAGAAGCTATACTCAAAAGATGACATACTATGTGATTTCACTTATATGATATTCTAGAGAAGGCTAAATAAAAATGATGGGGAGCAGATTAGTTGTTTCCAGGAGTTACATGTGGAGGTAAAGTTTGACTACAAAGAGGTACTACATGAAAGAATTTACTTTGGGCCAGGGAAAGGGAAAGAGCTGTTCTGCGTCTTGACCGTAGTCATGGTTACATGAGTACAAGCATTTGATAGAATGCATAGGACTGTCAACAAAAAGAGTGATTTTTACTCTACGTAAATTTAAAAGTGAATTTCAAAAAATCATGCATAAAAAGAAAACTCCGTCTGTGAAGCAGATGACCTTAACAAGTGAATTCTACCAAACATTTTAAGGGAAATAGTAATACCAGTTTTATATAAACTGTCAAAAAAATAGCAAGGAGAGAACTCTTCCCAAGTCACTTATCAGTTGTCTTGATAACAAAATTAGACAAAAATATTGCCAGAAAAGAACTAGAAAACAACCCCTCATGAACAGAAGCAAAATCCTTTATATGAGCAAATCAAAATCAATAATATGGGAAAAGCATAATGCATCAGGACCAAGTTGGGTTTATCTCTCCAAGGCAAGATTAATTTTATGATCAAAAATCAATTGGTGCCGCTGGCGTGGTGGCTCAGGCCTATCATCCCAGCACTTTGGAAAGCCAGGATGGGGAGATCACTTACTTGAATCAATGAGTTCAGGACCAACCTGGGCAACATAGTGATTCCCAGTGTCTACCAAAAAAAAAAAAAATTAGCCAGTCACGGTGATGTACAACTGTAGTCCCAACTACTCAGGCCACTGAGGCAAGAGAATCAGTTGAGCCCAGGAGGACAAGGCTGCAGTGAGCTGTGATTGTGCCACCACACTCCAGCCTGGGTGACAGAGTGAGACCCCGTCTCAAAATAAATAAATAAATAAGCAGTGTAATTCACCACTCACAAACTAAAAAAAGGGAAAATGTGATTATCTCAATAGATTTTTTTAAAAAAAGGGTTTGGTAGGCCGGGTGTGGTGGCTCACACCTGTAATCCCAGCACTTTAGGAGGCCAAGGTGGGCAGATCACCTGAGGTCAGGAGTTTGAGACCAATCTGGACAACATGCTGATATCCTGTCTCTACTAAAAATATAAAATTAGCCGGGAATGGTGGCGCGCCCCTGTAATCCCAGCTACTCGGGAGGCTGAGACAGGAGAATCAGTTGCATCTGGGAGGCGAAGGTGGCAGTGAGCTGAGATCAGGCCGCTGCAGTCCAGACTGGGTGACAGAGCAAGACTCTGCCTCAAAAAAAAAAAAAAAAAATTGGGAAAACTCAGTGCCATTCCTGATAAAAACTCTCCACTAACTTGGAAGAGAAGAGAACCTCCTCCAACAACAGGCATCTATGAGAAATTTACACTTTGTGCCACACTTTAATACTTTAATGACAAAAGACTGAATGCTTTCCCCTTAAGATCTGGAACAACTTTTTTGTTTGTTTGTTTTTCGGTTGTTGTTGTTTTGTTTTTTTGAGATGGAGGCTTGCTCTGTTGTCCAGGCTGGAGTGCAGCGGCGTGATCTTGGCTCACTGTAACCTCCACCTCTCAGGTTCAAGCAGTTCTCCTGCCTCAGCCCCGCTTAGTAGCTGGGACTACTGGTGTGGGCCACCATGCCCGGCTAATTTTTGCATGTTTAGTGGAGACGGGGTTTCGCCATGTTGGCCAGGCTGATCTCCAGCTCCTGACCTCAGGTGATCCGCCAGCCTCGGCCTCCCAAAGTGCTGGGATTACAGGCGTGAGCTACCACGCCTGACCTGACACAATTTTTTTTTTTTTTTTTTGCCACTTTTATTCAGCATTGTGCTGGAGGTCCGTACAATGCAATTGGACAATAAAAAGAAATTAAAAGAGGTCAGACGCGGTGGCTCACGCCTGTAATCTCAGCACTTTGGGAGGCCAAGGCTGGCAGATCACGAGGACAGGAGATTGAGACTATCCTGGCCAACATGGTGAAACCCTGTTTCCCCTAAAAATATAAAAATTAGCTGGGCATGGTGGCATGCGCCTGTAGTTCCAGCGCTGAGGCAGGAACCCAGGAGGCAGAGATTGCACTGAGCCGAGATCACGCCACTACACACCAGCCTGGGCAACAGAGCAAGAATGTGTCTAAAAAAAAAAAAAAGAAAGAAAGAAAGAAAGAAAGAAAATTGCTTCTGGTTTTGGGTTCTGCATGTAAGGAACTTGGTGCCACTCCACCCCAACAAATAAAAAGCTGAACAGACTGAAAAATCAACAATTACATATGCTTAGGTACACACACACACACACACACACACACGCTTCTATATGAGTAAAATGAATGACAACAATGATATAATTGGCAAGAGGGAGGAATTATGATTATTTTGTTATTATAAGGTGAAGCAGTACACAATCATCCCTTGGTATCTGTGGGTATTTGTTCTAAGACCCCTGTGGATACCAAAATCCTCACATACTCAAGTTCCTCTGCATACCCTGCATCAGAGAAAAGCTGGCCCTCTGTATTGGGGGATTTTACATCCTGCAATCTGCATTTGGTTGCAGATGCAGAACTCTACAAGAGGAAGCATTGACTGTATTTATTGAAAAAAGTCCTTGTATAAGTGGACCCATGCTGTTCAAACATATTGTTCTAGGGCCAAATGTAGTGTTATTTGAAAGTGGACTTGGATTAGTTGGAAATTAATACTACAAATTTAGGGCTACCATTGAAATAAATAATTATAAATGATATGCTAAAAAAGAGAGAAAATGGAATCATATAAAATGCTCAGTTAAAACCACAAAACAGAACAAGAGTGGAAGACAAAAATAAGAATAAACAACAAGGGCAATCAACAAAAAATAGTAACAAATATGGTGGATATCACTCCATCTACAGAAGATCCTCAAATAATGTTTTGTTCAACATTGTTTTATTATAACATTAATGAAAAAAATCAATTTTTGTCCAGGGCCAGTGTGTGTGTGTGTGCACATGCGTGTGTGTGTGTGTGCGTGTGTGTGTGTGTGTGTGTGTGTGTGTGTGTGTGTGTGTAGGGAGTATGCATGTTCTTCCCATGTCTGCCTAAGTTGTCTCTGGGTACTCTGGTTTCCTCCCACATCCCAAAGATGTGCACGTTAGGTTAATTGGAGAGTCCAAATTGTCCCTGTCTGAGTGAGTATGGGTTGGGGATGTGTGTGTGTGTCTTGCAATGGAATGGCATCCTGTCCAGAGTTGGTTCTCACCTGAACCAACTTATTCTAGGTCAGGGTCTCAGCTAGCTGGAACCTGTCCCTGAGCTGGGTGTGGTGGTGCATGCCTGTGGTCCCAGCTACTCGGGAGGCTGAGGCAGGAGAATCGCTTGAACCTGGGAGGTGGAGGCTGCAGTGACCAGAGATGGTGCCGTTGCACCCCAGCCTGGCAACAAGAGTGAAACTCTGTTGAAAGAAAGAAAGGGAGAGAGAGAGAGAGAGAAAGAAAAGAAAGCAAGCAAGAAAGAAGGAAAGTAGGAAAGAAAGAGAGAGAGAGAGAAAGAAAAAGAAAGAAAGAAAGAAAGGAAAGGAAGGAAGGAAGGAGGGAAGGAAGGAAGGAAAGACCAATGGTGGGAAGCAATGATAGTCCATATTTCATGAAGTTCTTTGCTGAGCAAACAGACCCATCTAGGTCCACAGTTCCTACTAACCAGCGTGTAAGAAAGAGGAAAGAGGTAAATGAAAAAGCAGGTTTGCAAGGCAATTACCGAATTAGGTAAGATATATAGACTAGTATTGTAATGCTATATATATGCTTTTTGGTATCACCTTTAAAAATTCAAGTGAGGAGGACAGTGGAACTTTGCGAATGTGCACATTTTCTTAGCAAGCAAGAGGAGTGGCCTGCAGCGTGAGGATTCTAGATCGCACTCAAACAGGCAGAATTTCTACTTCACAGACCTTCTGGAAGACTGTCAGCTTTAGACTTACCTGGGCACTCCAAATCTCTTACAAGATTTGGAACTCTTAGTTCTCCCTCACTCTCTGCTCACTGCTAAATTATTTGGAAACTAAGAGAACTGATAGGGCCTTTCAGGCGCCTTACGAGTTTCTGAAGCCTGCCTAAACTTGCAGAATGACTGTAAATTATTGCGGATATAAGAACAGTGTTTCTTGCCACGCTGTGTGTATGTGAAGGTTGCCCTTTTGTTTGTAGCCGTGGCAACAAGTTCTGTAGCCCATTGTTTTGCTTAGCTCAGCCTCGCCACCTTATGGACTGCCTAATAATTGCCGCTCTACAAGAATTAATTTGTCTTTAACTGATTTACACTGTGTTGGCTTGCTTTTTCTAAAAGACCCCTAGCTTTACACTGTTACAGTGACAGAAGTCAAATTGTGCCAGCCTGCCTGTATTCTTGATTCTGCTTTTGGCTACTGGAGGTCAAGAGGAAAGGGCTTTGCTAAGACCATAGAGAGAGTCTTGTATGGTATAATAGGAAAGAGTGAGGGATTTGGAGCCAGGTGACATTGGTTTAAATAAATACTGCCAAGCCTTGCTGTGTGATCTTGAGCACATCATTTATACTCTCTGGTTGTCAATTTCCTCCTGTACAAAATGGAGGTAATTATGATGATGTGTGGTTGTTAGGACACAGTGAAGTAAGGCAAGGGAAAGTTGGCTGGGTGTGGTGGCTCACACCTGTAATCCCAGCACTTTGGGAGGCCAAGGTGGGCGGATCATGAGGTCAGGAGATCGAGACCATCCTGGCCATGGTGAAACCCCGTCTCTACTAAAATACAAAAAATTAGCCGGGTGTGGTGGCGTGCACCTCTAGTCCCAGCTACTCAGGAGGCTGAGGCAGGGGAATCTCTTGAATCCGGGAGATGGAGGTTGCAGTGAGCTGAGATTGTGCCACTGAACTCCAGCCTGGCAAAAGAGCAAGATTCCATCTCAAAAAAAAAAAAAAAAAAAAAAGGACAAGGGAAAGTTTTGTTTAAATTGTAGAGGGTTATGTAAATATTACAAATATTATTATTACTAGGCACACTGAGCAAGAGTGCCTGCATGCTGACAAGGGCAACCAGGAGGGTATGTTGGAAATACCTCATGTCTATTTCTATGACAGTTCTGCTTCATGTATGGTGCTGCCCCATCCCGACCCCACATGTTACACCTACTCAGAAATGAGTAATACAGAGCTTGTTTTAATTATGTAGATTTCTAAGATGAAAGGGAATAAATACATAAGATGCTTTAAAGAGAGAACGAGGAACTTTTCTCGGGTCTGTGCTTGGGGTGTGGCAGGAGTGGGCAAAGGAAGGCAAGGAGATGGGGGAATGAAGAAGGCGTGGAGTTCTCTCGGCACCCTTCCATCCTAGGGTGAGGTGGGGTGCTGATTCTATGACAGAGCCTTGGGTTCTCCACCATCATGGGCAATTGACAGATTCCTCATTGATTACACATCCACATAATCTAAGATGTAACTCTCTAACACGTCTGAACATTAAAGGCCAGATATGCACCTGAAGCGTTCTTTCAGAGTTTTGCATTTGTGTTTTTAATTGAAGGTAGTTCAAACCCCTTTGTTACTTCAACACTTCAATTTTAGGCAATTTAAAAAAAATTATTTCTTATACTTTAAATTCTAGGGTACATGTGTAGATCATGTGGGTTTGTTACATAGGTATTCACATGCCATTGTGGTTTGCTGCATCCATCACCCCATCTCTACATTAGGCAACTTTTATCTGTACATATTTACTGCAGGAGTTTTCATTTTTCCTTTAAGATTCTTTTCATTTTTCCTGTAGGATTTTTTTCTTTTCAGGATTCTTTTTTTGAAAGGTCTCTTTATCATTTCTTTCAGTAACAAAAAAATATTGTGGTTTGATTTGTTGGGTCTTTGAATAACAACATTTTTACTCTCTTTTTAAAAACATGCATCTCCATAAATATATATACCTACTATGTACCAATAAAAATAAAAATATGTATCTACATCATTAAAAATGTTTCAAGTCTAACGTTGTCTTTGTATGGTAAAAATGAGTATTGTGTAATTGTGCAAAGAACATAAAATCTAGGCAGGAATAAATGCAATTATTTTATCTGTGGCATTTAGGACTATTAAGTTGGTTCTGATGTTGTTGTCGTTGTCCATTAGATGGAGCTGAGGTATGCCTCATGTCAGACTGGCTGCACAATATTCTGAGCCTGTCACATAGTGGACCAGATGCCTCCTTGGATGGGCCTTAGATTTCAGGGACTTTTAATGTTATCTCCAAAAGAGAATATACATATAATTACAGAGATACACTGACAGAATTGAAGGCACTTGTCATCCAACTTTATACCACAATTTTGTAACCCTGCTTTGACATTTCTATGTTTTTTAACATGTTAGGGAACTAAAACAAACAACAAAATGGAAGTGTCCCAGAGTTCTCCCTTCCTCCACGGACCAGCTCTGAGTTCCTGTAGGAACATCTTGTAATTAATCTTGCAGAGCAATGGGCTGCTGGGGAAAGGAGCCCCCAGTCCTATCTTCAGGGCAGCCAGAAGAACCAAGTCACAAAGAAAGAACACCCAGTTGCTGTGTGGGACTAGAAGAGAAATAAACCATGTTTGACTTTACAGTACACCCTGCTGTTTCTAAAATGAGCAAAACCTGTGCTTGTTCGGTGACAAGTAATATCGAAAGACGGTGGTTTTCTGCTACATCTTTCTTGAAGCATCACCATTTTATTGTCCAAAAGTCACATTGCTTGTCTATCCTGCCCCATTCTCTGGAGCGTGCAGTATTTGGTTTTTACACATGCTCCTTGTAACTATCAAGAAATTTTTCCTTAAGAATTCAGAATCAAAACAAAATGATGATCTCCTGTGTTGCGTTTGAAGAAGAGGAATTAGTGATGTGTATTACAAAACTAGGGGTACCCTGCAATGTTTATTGCTTAATTATTCTTTGTGAAGCTTCCTATTTTGGCTGATTCATGTTCTCTCCTTTCTTAAAAGCCCCTTAAGACCACATCCTCTTCAGACTCCTACAGCATCGCATGGCACTGCCTCGGCTCCTTCCATTGGGGGCTGCTTCCCTGCAGAACTTGCTATACCAGCGGTGCTCCCTATAAGTGTGTAGTTGCGGCCACCCTGTTTCTGTGGTTCAAGTTTTCATAGCACCAATTTCAGTTAAAACTTTTTTTTTTTAATTGAGATGGAGTTTCGCTCTTGTTACCCAGACTGGAGTGCAATGGCGCGATCTCGGCTCACCGCAACCTCCGCCTCCTGGGTTCAAGCAATTCTCCTGCCTCAGCCTCCCGAGTAGCTGGGACTACAGGCGCACGCCACCATGCCCAGCTAATTTTTGTATTTTTTAGTAGAGACGGGGTTTCACCATGTTGACCAGGATGGTTTCGATCTCTTGACCTCGTGATCCACCCACCTCGGCCTCCCAAAGTGCTGGGATTATAGGCGTGAGCCACCGCGCCCGGCCCAAATTCCAGGCTACCAGTGGCTTTTTCAGCCCTATCTACTTTCCTAAGAATGTTGCTTTTTATTAGGGCTTCTTTTACCTCAGCTTATGTGACAGAGAACTAGTTCTTTCCCTGCCTTACTCTCTCTTCAAATTATAAATTGTTTGCAATAAATGTAAATTCTTGATCTTTATAGGAAAACTCAATAACTGTTTACTTAATTGATTTAGACATTCTGGAGATATAAGGCTCTAGAATTACCACACCTGATAGCTATGTAGTTCTTCCTATGCCAGGAATTTAAGGTGTGATATAGACATTCTCTGTTTATATCACCATAGCCTGAGCTTATATTTTATTCCATTATTTACAGCTGTCAATCACTTTGCCTGCAATAGGTAATATTAATACAATGGGCTTTGCAATTCTGTATTAACAGTCCTTGGATAGCTGTTGTTTTATCCATTAAACTTTGTTATCTGCTTAAGTTCTTGCCTGCCTATTATTTAATTAGATTAATTAGTGTTTCTTTGTTTTAATTCACACAGACTTTTATATTTGCCTCTTTGTGTTTTCTTTCACGACTCACTCTCCCTGTCTTTTCCTTTTTAAGAAACCACTTTTTTGAGTTATGGTTGATGTATAAAATGCTGTACATATTTAAGGTATATGTCTCAATGAGTTTGGGGATAAGTACATACTCATGAAACCATCACCACCATCAATCTCATAAACATATCTATTACCTCCCAAAGTTTTATCTACCCCTGTATTATTTTTTGTTGTTGTTGTTTTATATGAACTTAACATAAGATCTACTCTCTTAGTAATTTTAAGTATATAATATTGTTAGCTACGGCCACTATGCTGTCTAGCAGATCTTCAGAAACTTATTTATTTTGCTTAGCTGAAACTTTGTACTCTTCAACCATTACTCCCCAGTGTCTCCTACCCTAAGTCCCTGGCAACCACCATCACACTCTCTGCTTCTATGAGTTTGAGAACTTTAAGTTCCAAATATAAGTGACATCATACAGTATTTGTATTTCTCTGTCTGCTTTATTTCATTTAACATCATGCACTCTGGGTCTATCCATGATGTTGCAAATGGCAGAATTTCCTTTTTTTATGACTGTAAAATGTTTCACTGTATACATATACCACAGTTTCTTTGTCCATTAATATGTCCATGGAAATTTATGTTGTTTCCATACCTTGGCTTTTGTAAACAGTGATGAAATGAACGAGGGGGTGCCAATATCTCTTCGAGGCCCTGATTTCAATTCATTTGGATATATAACCAGAAGAATTGCTGGATAATAAGGAAGGTTTATTTTTAATTTTTTGAGGAAACTTCATACTGTTTTCTATAATGGTTTTACCAACTTACATTCCCACCAACAGTGTACAAGGATTACTTTTTCTTCACCTTCTCATCAATTATTATCGTTCGTTTTTTTAATCATAGCCATCCTAACAGGTGTGAGGCTATATCTCTTTGTGGTTTTGATTGCATTTCTCCAATGGGTGGTAATGTTGATAACCTTTTTATGTACTTGTTGGCCACTTGTATGTTTTCTTTGGAAAAATGTCTATTCAGCTCTTCGGCCCATTTTTTAGTGGGATTATTTGAGTTGTTGCTCTTCAGTTGTGTAAGTTCCTTGTATGTTTTGGATATTAACCTCTTGTCATGTATATAGTTTGCAAATACTTCCTCCCATTCCATAGGTTGCCTTTTCATTTTGTCGATTGTTTCTTTTTCTGTGCAGAAGCTTTTTAGTTGGATATCATCTCACTTTGTTTTTCCTTCTGTTGCCTGTGCTTTTGGTGTCATATCCAAAATATCATCACTAAGACCAACGTCAAGGACCTTTTTCCTGTGTTTTCTTCTAGGAGTTTTATGCTTTCAGATCTCATGTTTAAATCTTTAATCTAGTTTGAGTTAATTTTTGTGTGTGATGTAAAGCAAGGGTCTGATTTCATTCTTTTGCATGTGGATATCCAATTTCCCTAACACCCTGTATTGACGAGTCTATGTTGTGCATTCTTGACATGCATGCCAAAAATTAGTTGACTATATATGCATTGTTTCATTTCTGGGCTTTCTGTTTCATTCCATTGGTCTTTTTCATTTTTTGCCAGTGCCATACTGTTTTGATTACTTTAACTTTGTGCTACAATTTGAAATCAGAACGTAATTTTTTTCTAACATTGTTATTTCTTAAGGTTGGTTTGACTATTTAGGGTCTTTTATGGTTCCATATACATTTTAGGATTTTTTTTCCTGTGAAAAAAATGCCTTTGGAATTTTGATAGGGATTGCATTGAACCTGTAGCTTGCTTTGTGTCGTGAAACCATTTTAATAATATTAATTCTTCTAATCCATAACATGGGATACCTTTCCATTTATTTATGTCTAATTTCGTTCACCAGAGTTTTACAGCTTTCAGTGTACAAATTTTTCATGTCCTTAGTTAAATGTATGCCTAAGTATTTTTATTCTAAAGGTTAAAGTTTGTCTGATGATCTCTATCAGAACTCTGTTGTAGTGTCTTTTAGTTGCTTTCCTGTGTAAATGCTTTACTTGCTCTAGAATATTTAGAATGTTTTCAGAATAATAGAGATTGAAAACTTGAGCAAACTGAGGAATTTGTACAAATTCAGCATGGTACCCATCATTTGTTGCCCAGGTAAGCTGTATCATATTTAAAGGTGCAGTGCTCAGAGAAATTGTCTGAACCTAAGTTTTCAAAGCTAATACCATCTTGATTATAAAAACTTCAAGGCTAGGTATGGTGGCTCATGCCTGAACTCCCAGCACTTTGAGAGGCAAAGGCAGGTGGATCACTTGAGGTCAGGAGTTCCGGACCAGCCTGGCCAACATGGTGAAACCCTGTCTCTACTAAAAATATAAAAATTAGCTGGGTGTGGTGGCACACACCTATAATCCTAGCTACTCAGGAGGCTGAGGCAGGAGAATCGCTTGAACCCAGGAGGCGGAGGTTACAGTGAGTCAAAAATGCACCATTGCACTCCAGCTTGGGAGACAGAATGAGACTCTGTCTCAAAAAAATACATATATATATATATACATGTATATAAAAATATATATATTATTTTGAGGCAAAACCTAGACATTTAGACTTAATAATATATCCTAAAGAACTTTATAGGAATATACAGAGATAGACCTCATTTCTTTTCATAGCTGCATAGCACTCCTTTGCATAGATGCACCATAGGTTACTCAAACAATTTCCTATTTATAAACATAAGGACTGTTTCCAGTTTTGCTATTACAAAAGGGTTGTAAAGTATACTATTTTATTAAATATATATGTAAAATATATATATTTATTAAAAATATATATATATGTATATATTTTTTGAGACAGAGTCTCACTCTGTCCCGTAGGCTGTAGTACAATGGCATGATCTCTGCTCACTGCAACCTCTGCCTTCCAGGTTCACGTGATTCTCCTGCCTCAGCCTCCCGAGTGACTGGGATTACAGGCGCACACCACCATACCTGGCAAATTTTTTGTACTTTTAGTAGAGACGGGGTTTCACTATGTTGGCCAGACTGGTCTCGAACTCCTGACCTTGTGATCCACCCACCTCGGCCTCCCATAGTGCTGGGATTACAGGAGTGAGCCACCATCCCTGGCCTATATATATATTTTAATAAATAGATGTAGTATTCTTTACAACACTTTTGTGATAGCAAAGCAGGAAATATTCCATATGTTTGTAAATAGGAAATTGTTTGAGCAACCTATGGTGCATCTATGCAACAGAGTGTTATGCAGCTATGAAAAGAAATGAGGTCTATTTCTGTATATTCCTACAAAGTTATTTAGGATATATTATTAAGTCTAAGTGTCTAGATTTTGCTTCAAAATAAACTGGAGAGTTTAGAGGGGAAGTGAAAGAGTTATAAATAAAATTGCTCATAAATTGATATTTGTTGAAACTGGTTAGTGGGTTCTTGAGGATTCCTTTTATTAATCTGCTACTTTCGTTTGTATTTGAAACACTTTTTTTCTTATTTTTGGAGACAGAGTCTCCCTCTGTCACCCAGGCTGGAGTGCAGTGGCACAATCTTGGCTCACTGCAGCCTCTGCCCCCCGGGTTCAAGTGATTTTCCTGCCTCAGCCTCCCAAGTAGCTGGGATTACAGGCACGCACCACCATGCCCGGCTAATTATTTTTGTATTTTTAGTAGAGATGGGGTTTCACCATGTTGACCAGGCTCGTCCTGAACTCCTGACCTCAGGTAATCCACCCACCTCAGCCTCCCAAAGTACTGGGATTACAGGCATGAGTCACTGTGCTCAGCCTTTGAAATACTTCTTAATAAAAAAGTTCACACTTGTGATCCCAGCACTTTGGGAGGCTGAGGCAGGCAGATCACCTGAGGTAGGGAGTTCAAGACCAGCCTGACCAACATGGAGAAACTCTGTCTCTACTAAAAATACAAAATTAGCCGGGCATGGTGACTCATGCCTGTAATCCAAGCTACTCGGGAGACTGAGGCAGGAGAATCACTTGAACCCGGGAGGTGGAGGTTGCGGTGATCCAAGATTGTGCCATTGCACTCCAGCCTGGGCAACAAGAGTGAAACTCCATCTCAAAATAAATAAATAAATAAATAAATAAAAGTTAAAAATAAGATACGGTCTAATGTTCTGAAGGAAATCTTTTTCTGGGAGTCATTAACATTTAATATCCATGAAAGGACTGAGTGTACATAGTTTATTCATAAAACAAATTTAAATATATAGCCAAACCATTTTTAGCTGCTTGAAGATTTAAGCAATAAACTGTGATTGCTTACCAAATATATAGTATTATAATGCCATAACAATAATAGTTATTTAAAAAACAACACTTTAGGGCATTGAAAAAAACAAATGTGTGTTAAAGGAAGGGAAGTCAAATGATACCACTGGCTATTAACATCACATAACAAGAGACAGATATTTGAAGCCTCCTGATAAAAGTGTATGTTACCACCTATGAAGTATTCTTGTAGCAGCAGGGAGAGGGAAACAATACATGTATAATTTATGGCTATGGCAGAAAATTGGACACAGCAGAGTAGAAGCTCAAGTCCAGAGACATTATCACATTTCATCTGCACATCTTTTTGAAACATAAACATTAGTTGTTGTTTTGTTTTACTAATTTTACCCCATTTTAGAGAGAGGAGTAAATTTAGTGAATGAATGATATGTCTGTGACCACCTGACTAATACATTCAAGAACCAGAACGTATCAAGCCTTCTGGCTTCATATTATTGAACATGCTTTCCAAGTTATAGAGTCAGGCTCAATGTCTTCAAGGAACAGCCATTCCAATAAGATAGACATGATAAATGGTACATATTCAGCAGAAGATTCCGACCTTACAAGCATGACAGTTGCAGTTACCTTCTCTGGCAAAAGAAGAGTGTAAGTATAATGTTCTGTTGGTTCAGTGCAGATTCATATATTTCAGAGATCAAAAAGAGCTGATGATAATATTGGCATTCTCTTATGCATTGGAGGCGTTTTACCAGCTCTCTCTCCAGAAGGGCAGCCATCCCAATGTCACTAAAGTGGGCCAACGGAGGCTTTGTTGACTAAGACAGAGTCCTTTTAGAAACTTCTCTGGATCTACTTGAACACATGACCAAATCAATGGCTAATATACAGGGCCAGCTTCATAGATGAATGACCAATGCAGTCACACAAGGACCTCCTCTCAGAAGGGCCCTGCACTTGGTTTAATGCCCTGCTGTCACCATTTTTAAATATATAAAATTTTATTTTTGAGCTTGAGTTTTAGAAATAAAGTCTGTTGGGACAATTGGGCATTCACATGGGCAGCACAGATAGGCCAGGCAGCAGCGTGCACATGCACAGGCCTGAATTGATGGCTGTGGCGGGGATGTGGATGCCAAGCAAATAGACCTGTGGCCTATGCATGCATCAGGGCAATTTGGAGTATCACAGAGTCCTAAGGCAGCCAGGCCAGCACTTGAGTGCAGATTGGCAAAAGCAATGGCAGCAAAGCAGCAGAAGCAGCAGGGACAGCAAAAGTAACAGGGACAGCTACAACAGTGACGGCCTCAGGAGAGGGAAGAAGCTCTCCATGGGGACAGTTCTGGAACCTACCATGGGAGGCTGGTCCCCAGAACCTGTCCCTGTGGTATCTGCACATATAGTAAGGAAAGAAACTATTTGCACTTACGCAGAAAACTTTTTTTTAGTAAAGTATTACAAAATAAAAGCAAACACACGGACGTTACAATAAAACATGTAAAAGAGTTATTAGAATCCTTCAAAGAGTTTAAAATCTCCAGTTTTGAAAACTGCTACAATATTGCAAATCAAATATCCATAAGTTTAGGAATAGAAATTAAAGATGACTGCATGTGACGGAAAATAATACTTTTCAAAGCTTGAATGAAGCTTATGAAGCTTTGGATAAATGAAATATGAACAAGAAAGACCATTTTTAATTTTATTTTTTTCTTTGTAATTGAACGTACAACAATAGAATTCATATAAGCAAGTGTTTTGGTGTATGTACAAACTGTAAAGCCACTTTCAGATTCTGCACAACCTCCACAAGTTGCAGGAAATGTTAGAGGAAACATTAAAATGAATGTTGAACAAATTTACATTTAAAATTAAGTTCACACAAGAAGCTGATTTTTATGAAGAGTTAAATCTTTTTAGAAAATTGTTCTATGAGAATCATCAGTTCGAAAGGTTATATTTTGAAATGATTTATCTAAATGTTACCATAGCCTATAAATATTCTTATAAACTTCAGTGACAGATGATGCATGAGCAGGAAGATTCTTCTCAAATTAAAAATTGTCAAAAATTATTTATGATCTTGCATTTCCCAAGAGAAACTGACATCACTTTCAATTCGATCAATTAAAAACAAAATTACAATGAGTATAAATATTGATGACCTAGTAAATTAATTTGTAGAAAAGTGAGCCAGAAAAATCTTAGATCAATCAAGATATTACATTATTGTTATTTTAGTATATAAAATTTTGACATCAAAAATAGTTTCTTAGGATTTGTTGCTATTCACTTAGTGTTTGTTGGTATTCATGTATCACTATTACCCCTGTTATATTTTATAAGTAATAAAATAGTTTTAAAGGGAAAACCTTTTATATATTAGTAACTTTCAGAGAACATGTTTTTGACATTTTGACAAGGAATCCCGCATTTTTTTTTTTTTTTTTTTTTTTTTTTGGTACTGGATCCTGCAAATTATGTAGGTCACCCTGCCAATATAATTTGGGGAAGAAAAATTTTCGAAGCTGGTGTTAGCAGTTGCCTACAGCAATTACAGAAGAACCTCATTTTTGCTCCTGGGTGACTTTGGTTTCGGACAAACTAACTTTCCAATAAGGAATGAATGAATTATTGTTACTGTATTGATTTAGTATTAAGCATTTTATTTCTGAAAAATCAAGTAAATTATTTGCAATTGTAATATTCTTTGGACATCAGAAGAACAGCAGAACTTGTTTGTCCCATTGGCAATTATTTTTAGCATACATTCTAAGTGTGTTATTTGCTAGGAGTTGAAGGTATATGGGTAAATAAGAATAGAGTTTCTGTTTTAAGAAGTCCAATAAGGTAGACAATATGAAAAACAGTAAATTACAATACAGTATTTTTAGCACTTTTCTACAGAAATATTTACAAGGCCTAGACTATAGAAATATCAGAAAGCAAAATATGCTCAACTCAATAGGATGGCTGGAGAGGTTTCTGACTTCTTGTTTCATAAATGTCTAGGCTGATATTGACTTGCACTCTCATTATAATTCTTATGTATTTTGTTTCACAATTAATGCAATAGTACCATACTTTAAAAAATAAGAATGATTGATTTGATTTCAAAATAGAAAGTATCTTTGCAAAAAAGCAGTCTTTTATAATAAGATTGTAGCTGACTTTCTGAATTGTAATTTCATTGAAGAATATCTTATTCCAGTTTTTTGCTTATTTTTATTATTTTCCATTAATTTTGCTTTGTAAGTGAAGACAGTCCTAAATAGCTACATATGGATTGATTTTATTTTAGAATCGTGAAAAATGGAAGACAGTAGCACAGACACAGAAAAAGAAGAGGAAGAGGAGAAAGAGGAAGAGGAGAAAGACGGAAAGGATCAAGAGCGCGTTTATGCCGTAGTGCCCACAATTAACGTTCAAGATGAGCGGTTTGTTGATTTATCGGAAACTCCAGCTTTCATTTTTCTACATGAGGTATATTTTTCTTTATCAGTTACATATATTTCATGGGTTGGTACATGAAATAAAAAAGATTTATTTTATTATTGCATATACTACATTTACTTCTATAAAGTAAAACCCAACTCAATATCTACTTAAAAATTCAAATGAAGCCAATATCATTATCAAAATTATTATGTATATCCTGTAGGTGATATTTGCAACTTGATACACTAAAGCAAAATGGTCCCTGCCTTTTCTTCCAAGAGTTTATCATGTAATTCTGAACCCATGCAGTAGTGTAAGTTCTGATACTTTCATAGCATAAGTATTTGCTTATATATTCAGTCAGTTACATACATTTCATGGGTTGGTACATGAAATAAAAAAAGATTTCTTTTTATTATTGCATGTACTACTTTTTCTTCTATAAAACAAAAAAATCTTGTCATATAATGATAGAAAGAGTATATATTTACCTAACTAACTACAGTTACTGCATTGGAGGCATTTTACCAGCTCTCTCTCCAGAAGAGCAGCCCTGAAATCTGCTGTTTTCTATCAGCAAAGAAGCAAAAAGGGGAATATGATGAATTATATATTCCCATTGTCTGAGTTTTAAAGAGTAAGATGAGCATTTAGGAAATACTCATATATGAGGAGAGCTTTTTTTAAAGTAATGACTGACTACCTATGCAACTGTTATTTTATCATGCCTGAGAGTTATACTTTCGAAAATAGTTTAGAGGACATTTGAATTTCAGATGATCAATTTTATATAACTGAATAAAATAGTCTATGAAATTTGATAGTCATAAAAATAAGCTTAAAAATCCTTAAAGCAAAAACAGAGTTCATTCAAAACCAAGAAGCAAAACTAAACTGGAACAGAATGCAACAAAAAAGTAATTTTTAAAATAATAATGTTGTGTATGTACTTATAGGATCTAAATTGCTGAATTGTTCACTTTTTCTATAGTTTTGAATTTTTCTTTTGTTTTGACATAATTTCAGATATATGGGACAGTTGCAAGAATTGTACAAAAATTTGCATATATCTTTAACCCAGATTTCTCAGACGTTAACATCTTACCACGTGCTTTATCCTTTTCCTTCTACCTTCTTGTTCTCTCAACCTCTCTCTCTCTCTGAAGACATGATGCCCCTTTATACCTAAATGCATCAGTGTGTTTCCTAAAAATACATTCATTCTCCTAATCGTAGTACAATTATATCAGGAAATTAACATTGATACAATACAATTTTTTAATCTATATACCTTATTAAGGGCTTGCCAGTTGTCTCAATAATGTTGTTTATAGCAAAAGAAATTTCCAGATTATGTATCACAATCAGTAGTCATCTCTTTAGTCTCCTTTAATCTGGAAGAAATCTTTAGGATTTCTTTAGTTTTCATGATATTGACACTTTGAAAGGCCAGTTATTTTGTGAATTTTTTTCAATTTGGATTTTTCTGATTTTCTCATTATTAGATTCAACATATGTATTTTTGGTGAAAATATAATGGACTTATGGTTTCTCACTGTCATTCCTTTTCATTTTCTAATTGTCCCACATTTGGCTACTGTACACCCTTCAGGTAGGCTCACTTGCCCTTCTGATATGCTTCTGTGATTCCTTCTGCCCTTCCTTACTTTCTGGCACAAGAATGTGTTCTGGGCTCATCTTGCATTTTCTTTGCTCCAGCCCTAGAATCAACCATTTCTTGGAGAATCCCCAGTTCCTTTTCCTGGAGAATGATATTTGGAAACCAAGATATTAATGCTGAGCATGGTCATTGCTCCTAGAATGTCATAGCTTCTCACCCCTCTCAGTGGACAGAGCTAGGAAATAGATTCATAAGTATTTCTATCCACACAAATTTAAATCTGTTTCTACGTCCATCTTTATATATGTGTTTTTTAATCTAACTTTTATTTTAGATACAGGGCACACATGCGCAGGTTTGGCACATCGGCATATTGTATCCAGGTAGTAAGCATAGTACCTGGTAGGTAGTTTTTCAACCCGCACTCCCCTTCCTCCCTTCACTCTCTAGTAGTCTGCAGTGTCTGTTATTCCTATGTTTATGTTCATGTGTGCTCAATTTATAAGCTCCCACTTATAAATGAGAATATGCAGTGTCTGGTTTTCTTTTCTTGCCTTAATTTCCTCAGGATTATGGCCTCCAGCTCCTTCCATGTCTCTGTGAAGGACACGATTTCATCCTCTTATATGGTTGCATAATATTCTGTGGTGTATATAGAAAACACACTTTCTTTATCCAATACACCATTGATGGGCAACTAGATTGATTCCACGTTTGTTATTAATAGCATGGTGATGAATGTAGAAGTGCATGTGTCTTTTTGGTATAATGATCTATTTTCCTTTGGTTTTATACCCATTAATGGGATTGCTGGGTTGAATGGTGGCTCTGTTTTAAGTTATTTGAGAAATCAAACTGCTTTCCACAGTGGCTAAAGAGCCTCTTCACAGCAAAAGAAACTATCAACAGAGTCAACAGACAATCTACAGAATGAAAGAAAATATTTGCAAACTAAGCATCTGACAAAGATCTGGCATCCAGAATCTATAAGGAACTTAGACAAATCAACAAGCAAAAACAAATAACCCCATTTGAAAAATGGACAAAGGACATGAGCAGACATTTCTTTTTTTTAATTTTTAAATTTTTTATTTTTTGTATGCTGTCATTTATTTAGAAACATTTCATGAATATAATTTCATTTCCCAGGTTCAAAAATATGGTGCCCAACATATTTTCAGTGGCTGCATAATTCCCCACTATACGAATGTAACAAAATTTATTTAACCATTACCAGTTTGGGGCCAGAAAGTTACATTCTTTTTTAGACTGCATTATAATCAATGCCATTATAAGCATCCTCAAGGTTTTCTGTATTTCTTTTTTTTTTTTTTAAGTGTTTTCTTTTTTTATTATTTTTTAATTTTTTACTTTAGGTGCATACTATATCTGGCATTTCTCCCCATGTTATCCCTCCCCACCCCCTGCTGTCTCTCCCCTACCCCCCGCCTACTGCCCTCAGTGTGTGATGCTCCTCTCCCTAAGTCCACATGATGAACAGACATTTCTAGAAGACATACATGCAGCCAACAAAAGTAGGAAAAGATGCTCAGCATTACCAATCATCAGACACATGCAAGTCAAAACCACAGTGAGGTATCATCTCACACCAGTCAGAATGGCTGTTACTAAAGGCAAAAAACAACGGATGCTGGCAAGGCTATGGAGAAAAAGAAATGCTTATGTTTATATTTTTAAAACCAAGACTTCCTCCCTCTAATCTTAATATTTTAAGTGAAGGGTTCATATTTCTGTTACTTAAAATCCATTATAAGTTCAACTTTGTAATAAGATTTCTACTTCTCCACCACTACCCTTAATAATCAAATCAAAACTAAGGCTACATTTGTGTCATAAATTCGTTTGATACAGTTGCTACCAACATACACTTATGATGTAAGCGCATGCATTTTTAGGTGTGACAAGTTGTTTGAAACCCAGTTATACCCAATCTTTGTGCTAGTTAAAATGTCTCCTCCCCATGTGGTTGTTTGAGATATAGCCCACTTGTTTCTCATCCTACTAATCCCAAACCCAAAACACCCCACAGCTGCTAACCATGATAAAACTCAATGGTCAACACCAGAGTCATATAAATAAGTTCCCCCTTCTGGCATGTTCTTCTTAAACTAGCCAATCCACAACTCCTGTGAGAAGACCAAGGGGATAATACCCACGTACCTTAATAAAGCTGAAGTCTCACAGCTGCTGTCTCTCTCACTCCCCACTCACCGCTGAGCTCCCTGCCGCCTCCAGACTTGTCTGCACTCTCCGTCAGCAGGCCTAAGCTGTGAGATATGTAAGTAATACATTTCTTCTGTTTCCTGCGTTTGGTTTCACCTTCTCATTGTTGTCATTGTGTCTTGCCTGACCAACACACAGGAACCTGATGCCCTGCCCGCCAAGGCTCTTCTAAAGAGTAGCTTTCTTGGCTTATGGCCAGTCTTTGCAGTGAGACCTTAAGACCAATTTATAAAGCAGCCATAACAGCAAAAATCACAATAACTTGCGTTTATTTGGCGCAAAAGTTATGCTAATAGTAAAAGTTATCTTCAAGGTTTTCTAAGCCAAAGATAAACACAAAGGTTTGTTTTGCAAAATTAAAGAACTTAGGACATCTTCTCATGCATATTGATTCTCAGTCTAACAATTTATTAAATATTTCAAGAATCTCTCAATATATATGGATGCACAAATTATAGTTATAATGCTGGGTATAACAGGCCTCTGGTAATTATATCCAAGAGTTTTCAATAATAGTGTCAAAGAACTGTCCTACCTACCCTTTTGAGTAGCATCAGTATCAGTCATTTTACCACCTGAGAACTCCTCCTCAAACCAGTGATACATTGCAAACTTTCATATATTCAAAAAGCTTTATTTCCATAACAACACTAAGATATTGTTCCTAATTGGCATCTGTAGCTTTATTTTCTAATTCCTTTAGCATTCCTCTAAAATTTATGGGTCTCATAAGTTTTTAACATATTGTGTATAACCCGCTTTGTCTTCCTTCCGTTGCCTTTTTAACCTTGCCTTCCTTCCCTTGTCTTTGTCTTTTAACCTGCTTTGTCTTCCTTCAGTTGTCTAAACAGAAACTGTATCTGCAAAAATAGCAAAAGTGCAGATGGCAACTGAAGGAAGGTAATCAGAAATCCAAGGGTCCAGATGCTTGCCATAACATTGGAAAACACAGAAGCTGCTTACAACATTCATTATTATTAATGCTAGTTGCACAGTTGGCCCAGCACTGCCGAGTAGCAATGCATGGGTGTCATCCTGTCATCTCATATTGCCTGAAAAATATGTTCAGTATGACACCCACAGGCCTCTGCGATTTATACTCAAACTACTTTTAAAGTCTAGTCATTCACTTAGATTCTCGGGATCTGCCATTTGTGTTGTTCCCCTCAGCAGGGACTCTCCCGCACTTAGAAGGAACAACTTCAGATGTCTAAAGAAACTGGCATAAATTCAAAATGTATGATGTCAGATCATGGCTGTCCACCAATCTGCCTAGTCACATTGCCTCACATTGCTTTTACGGCTATGCCATTCATACTAGAAAACAAAACAAAATGCTTGCGTAGACCACAGTTTGCAACCCCTGCATCTGTTCCTAACCTTTCAGATCCTAGCTCAAATCTCATGTCCTTCAGGGAACTGCGTGTGTAGCCAGCTCACAGGGGTTTCTCCAGCCTCTCTACTGTTCCCACATTTGTAGGCCGTACCCATCACTTGGTGCTTATTAACAGATATTTATTGACTAATCGGAATAAAATATTTTGCATAGAAAATATGCATTGAGAATACATAGACACAGAGACGGGAACAACACACACCAGGGCCTATTGGGGGGTTAGGGGTGAGGGGAAGGAAATTAGAGGACCAGTCAATAGATGCAGAAACCACCATGGCACATGTATACCTATGTAACAAACCTTCACATTCTATACACGTATCCTGTTTTTTTATTATTTTTTAGAAGAAATGAAGAAAAAAAGAAAATTTAGAGTTCCCCACTGACATTGAGATCACATTAAGCAATACAACCTAACAGAGCAGGAACTACACTGTGTTAATTCCCTTCTTGGGATGAATGTTTAGTGATGCTTGGGGTTGGGTGCAGTGGCTCATGCCTATAATCCCAACCCTTTGGGAGGCTGAGGTGGGCAGATCATCTTAGGTCAGAGGTTCAAGACCAGCCTGGCCAACATGGCAAAACCCCATCTCCCCTAAAAATTAGCCAGGTGTGTTGGTGCATGCCTGTAATCCCAGCTATTGAGGAGGCTGAGGCAGGAGAATTGCTTGAACCTGGGAGGCAGAGGTTGCAGGGACCCAAGATTGCCCCACTGCACTCTAGCCTGGTGACAGAGCAAGACTCCGTCTCAAAAAAAAAAAAAAGTAAAAAAAGTGATGTTTGGGAACCAAGCCACACAACTCCCATCAATAGATATGGGACACCTGCTCCCCAAATTGGCCATTGCCGGCTAACTATGAGGCCTGGTACTCTACAGACCTTTTTTCTCCTATTGAATATTTGATCCTATCCCATTTTCTTTATATTGTTAATTTTTTTTGTTAAGGTATAACATATAGAGTAAACCTCATAAATATTAAGTATATAGATCAGGCTTTTTACATATGCCTATAACAACATGTCCATAACTGAATTTATCATTCTTCTCCCAATCCTAATCTGTGTTCTGTCAGTTTGAAAGTTAAATGTCTCCTTTAAATATGTACCTTGTTGATTTATCTCTTCTCCCACCATATTCTCAGTCAGATTAGGCTCTACTTCCAGCAACCTGAGGTCTCCCTTGAGACCTTCCCAATCATTACTCCCACCCAAGATAACCACTTTACTGGCTTATCATACATTGGTTTGCCTCTTCTTGAATATCATATAAATGGAAATATATAGTATGTTTTTCTTTGTGTCTGGCTGCTTTTGCTGACTTTTATATTTGTGAGATTCATTAATATCATTATGTGTGGCAGTTGTTCCATTTTTTTTTTATTGCTTCTTAGTATCCTGATGACATGGGACAGGCAAGCCCCCAAATTGAGGCTTACCTTGGGAGGGTTCTTGGTTCTTGCCTTCACCCAGGGAGAATTCAGCAGCAAGCTGGTGGTGTTAAACAGCAACTTTTATTGAAGTGTCAGTGAACAGCAGCAGCAGAGGTTCTGATCTTTGTGGAGCAGGGCTACCCCATAGGCAGTGTACCCGGAATAGCAGTTCAGAGGCAGTTCTGCACTCATATTTATACCCACCTTTAATTATATGCAAATTAAGGAATGGTTTATGCAGAAATTTCTAGAATGAGGGTGGTAACTTCCAGGTTGTCAGGTTGATTGTTGGGTTGATGCCATGAAAGGGGCAGTAACTTCCTGGAGTTACCATGGCAATGGTAAACCGACAAGGCACACTGGTGGACGTGTCTATTGGGGGAGGTGCTTCTGCCTCAGACCTGTTTTAGCTAGTCTTCAATTTGGTGCAATGTCCAAGCCCTGCCCTCTGGAGTCAAGTTCTGCCTCCTACCTTACTATCGTGTAAATATACCATAATTTGTTGATCCAATCTATTTTGTTTATAAAAATGGATTATTTCCTGTTTTGAAGATTATGAATAAGGTTCTGTGATCATTCTTATGCATGCCTTGTTCTTATGAGTGAATTTATGCTGGGTATATACACAGGAGCGGGGTTACTCTGTCATAGTCTAAGCTTATATTAAACTTTAGTAAAGACCTTCAAATCAGTTTTTCAAAAAGGCTGCACCAGCATACATGCCATTGGATATTATATTAGATGTTGTCACATGTCCAGGGTTAATGTTAAGTAATAGCTTTTGTGATATTCCCTAGTTAGGATTTCTACTTCTATCTGTATGTGCTTATGTAAAGCAGCTCTGATTTATAAATGTGACCTCAGTTGTCAAGGGTCAGTGTGTCAGATGTTGAACTTTTCCAAGACTTGGAGGCTGTAAAATCATTTTTTTCTTAATGCTGTGAGCCAAAATCAAAACATTAAATTATTTTGCCTAAGCTTTTTGGCTCTTTGCTTTTTATGAAGAGCCAGGCATCTCCTCCCTTCTCTTTATTTCCTGAAAATAATTCTTGTGCCAATCGTTGTTAAGTAAGTCTTTGACCTGACTTAGCCAAGGGGTGGAGAAAAGGAAGCAGAGGAGCATTGCATTTGGGAAGCATGCATTGGGAGGGCAAACGCTGAGAGGGAAATACCAGGGAGGTAAAACTATGAATCAGAATAGAATACGAAGCTAAAAGTACAGTGTAGATGTATACACATCATCATGGGCAGTGACAAAGATGGATTAAGTTTGTTGTTATATGACCTTTTCAGGAAAACAGGTTATATATAAAACTAGGAACTGTTGAACTTCTTATGAAATATGTAATAGCAGCATTTGTATCCAAGTTTCAGTTACATATCAGATTTGATAAGTAGTACGATGTCAACAAGCTTGTGAACAATAAATTTGGACATTAAGTCTTAATCTATTTAAAAGATAAAAGATACTTAAGCAGTATTCACTATGTGCCAGGCACTGTGCTTGGAGATGTTTATAATTGTTATTGCTAAAGCTACTGAAATTAAATTCATCCCTTCAGCTCTTCCTTGGTTTTGAGCACCTCTTGTGTTCTGGATTGCACTATTACCATGAGAATTCATGGGCACAAAGCATAAAAATGTGCCTATTCTTTGGAAGCATTATTTGTGAACAAGAAGATTGAAGTATTAAATGTCAACAAAAGGCATATGATTGTGGACCCAGAAGATATAAGCAGTGTTATCAGAAGGGAAAGGGAGGGTTGATCCCTGTGGGATGAGATGGTCGGGAAAGGTTTTTAAGGCAGTAAGACGTGAAAGGGAATATTGCATCCACATCCACAAGGTCCACTACAAATCTGGTTTTTTTTTTTCCCATGCGTAAATATACACATACTTGAATATCTTCACCTAGATTACCCCAAAATACCTCAAACTAAACATACTCAGAACTAAATCCATTATCCTTCTCCTGAACCTAACTCTGCTCCTGGGTTCTGTCAGTTGGTTCTCTCTTGTAAATATCTCTTGAATTTGTGTTTCTCCATTCCTACCATCTCACCAGTTAGAATGCCGTTTCTGTGATCAAGATGTGAAGAGAGACTGCACAGTGGCAGTGGCAATGAGGAAAGAGGAGTGAATGCATTTAGGAGAGATATTAAGGAATATAAAATTCTGTAGACTTAGTGTCTGAGTGGATGGAGTGGGTAAGGAACAGATTCTAAATTGATGTTTGGCATTCTGATTTAGGAAATCAGCCAAGTCGTGGCAGAATACATGACAGAGTTCAGAAGAAGCAACAGGTCTGAGGGGAATGTCCAGTATGTGGCTCTGAGCCTATGGGGGAAGTCTCTGGCTAGAGGTGTAGACACAGTAGGTTCTTGATGTAGTATTCAGAATGCTTTCTGAAAGAATTGCAACTGGCTACTTATGTATATTTAATGATGCAGTCTACCACTGTGTATTTTTAAAAAAAGATGCTCCCATTGTTTACCTAATTTCATAGTTGTAAAATTACCTTATGAGGATATTGACATATTCAAAAGATACTTTATTTTTTATGCATTTTGTTCTCTTACGGCTGGTACCAGATAAATGTTAGATTTTTAAATAATTTTTTTTGAGATAAGGTCTGTCTCTGTTGCCCAGACTGAAGTGCAGTGACACAGTCTCAACCCACTGCAACCTCCACCTTCCCCGCTTAAGCAATCCTCCCACCTCAGCCTCTCAAGTAGCTGGAACCACAGGCGCATAACATCAGGCCTGCCTAATTTTTGTATTTTATGTAGAGATAGGGTTTCACCATGTTGCCCAGGCTGGTCTCAAACTCCTAGGCTCAAGTGATCTGCCCGCCTCGACCTCTCAAAATGCTGGGATTACAGGTGTGAACCCCTGCACCTGGCCTAAAGTTTGAATTACTAAAGTATTGGTGCTTTGCTGACCCTACTAAAGCTTCATTTATTTTGTATGTTGGACCTTCTATAGAGTTACTAATGAACTTCTTGAGATAATTCCTAATGAAATTTCAAATCTTTTTCAAGGAATTAAATAAAATATTTTCTATTTCTTTTATAACTTAATTAATCAAGTAACTGGTTGCAAAGATGAAAAGATAAGAACCCCACCCTCGGGGAACTTACAAAGTAGTTTCAAGTATGTAAACTTAATTTTCATAATGATTCTATAAGTAATAGGAGTTTTGAGAGATTGTTATTTCCCTCTTAAAGAATCTGAAAGATTGAGACTTGCCTGGGTTACACATGCGGGTGGAATTTGGAAACCGAATATTCTGTTTCCTGCTTTAGCGCACATTGCACTTGACGTTGTTTGCTTGACTTTCACACATTTAAACACTGCTATTTTAGGTTTTACAATTTGACTTTTAAAGTAGACTATGTATTAAAACAAAGATAAATATGTAACACTGTTTAAATATTTCTAGTAAGTTTTCCTATCCTTTTCTTAGTTATCACCCTTCACTAACAGCTGTACTTATAGGCTGTGTTTTAAACTACTAAGTTTGTTTTATAAACCTTTCTGCAAATCTTGCTATTATTGGCATGTTTTCACTCTTCCTTCAGACATCCAGGCACCTTTGCAAGAATAATTTTTCAAGATTTTCTTTGGCTGTCAAGAATCTTTAAAGAGATGGATAGTTTCTTGAACAGTACAGATAGGCTCCATTGTTCCCATATTTTTGTTATTATTGTTATTGTTTTTACTTTGACAATGGGGTAGAAATTTAAACATCTGTCTATTATGGAAGACCTTGTAATGTACTTAAATATTTGAGATATCAACATGGCTTAAATACTTTTACAAAGATTGAAGATTTACACTAAGATTATAAGAATACAGGCCATATTCTACTTTGCAAAGTAGATTAATGCCCCTCAATTCAGTTAAATTGTCCGCTGCAGAAGAGGTCAGGGTAAGAGGAAAGAAGGCACTGAGTTAGAGTGTCCTCCTCTTGACACCTTTAAAATGATCAACATGGAGATTGGTTCTGGCCGGGAATCTGGTGTGTTGTCAGAACAAGCCTATCTGAACAAGCTGTGCTTAGTGGTAAGAGGGAGTCAGAAGGGTGTTGAAAATCGGGGATAGAGAAGAAGAAAATTAAAGAAAAATTGGTCCTTTACCTCCTCACATACAATCTTCCTTTACTCACTCTGAAGAGATTACCTTCCTTTACTCATTCTGAAAAATCTTTCCTGATCATCTACAATATGCCAGACCCCAGGAATGGGAGGAAAACGCAGCCTCAGTGGCCCATCTGTCCCTCTGTTTGTGTGGTTTATTTGCCTCTCATCTCCTTTATCTACTTCTTTACTGACATAATGAGGTCCTAGTTTGTGTATGCATGTGCATATGTGTTTAACTATATAGTTTTAATACAGTTTTAATCACCTCTTAATTTTTCATTGATTATTTACTACTGTCATAGCAACTTGAATACATATTAAAAATAATAATATAAACTCTGATACTGGCTTTTTAAACAGTCACTGAAGGGATGTTGCTTTCCAAGATAAGTATTAGGAGAAATAATAGTATTTTCTCCTTTGAGAAATAACGTTTTTGAAGGAGAAAGTAAGTTTGCTTCTGAAAGCTCGTAGCTCTTAGTAGTGAATGTGCATCTTGAAAAACAGTATCTTTAGTAATGTAATAACTATTTTAGTACACTGGGGACTAAAGATTGAAGCTTAAGGATTAAAATAAAAAATAACTCTTTTCAACAAAAAATGTATTAACATATAGGTAGACAGAGGAGAGGGTACTATTGTCTGTTGGGTAGATTCCTTGGCAAATAAACAGAAGGGAGTAGGATTGGGGATTTGGCCATCTGGTAACCAGACTTACAGGTAAATGAGTTAAATGAATTAGCAGGAGTCGACCCAGAAAAGTTAGCTAAGACAAGGCAGTTGCTAAAGTTTTCATTAGGCAAGCAAGAACACGTTCTCAATGGTGAAGCTGTGAGATGCAAGCCAGACTGGGAAGTTAAGGAACAGAGTATCAGGGAATCATGTAATAAAATTTATTCAGCTATGAGGCTAGTTTTATTTGTTTACATAAAGGTATTTTTAATATGTAAAATATATACATAGTGTAAAATTCAGAAGGTACACAGTAGTAAACAAATAATTAACCTTCCATCCCATTCTACAATCCAAACTCCCCATCCCAAGAGGCAACCATAATTAGCAATCTTTTATATAGCCTTATAGAACATCTATGCACAAAGAAGTAAGTGGTAGTATAATATACACACTTTTTCACATATATAATTTTTATTTTTTTCATTGCTTAGTATTTCAAGGCATGAATGGAACATACTTTTTAAAATTAGTTCCTTATTACAAGACATTTAGGTCATTTCCAATCATCTGCTATTACAGATAATGATAGAGTGACTAACTTTATACATGCATCATTTTACACTGGAGTAATCATGTTAAAAGGTCAAATTCCTAATAGTGGGATTGCTGGGTCAGTGGATTCACTCATTCAAAAAAACAAAAAAACTTTGTGATAAAATTATACTATTTTAACCATTTTTAAGTGTGCCATTTGTGTTAAGTATATTCACATTATTGCATAACTAATCTCTAGAACTTTTTCATATGCAAAACTGAAATACTATACCCATTAAGCAACTCCCCAAGTCTCCTTTTTTTCTACTTTGTTTCCGTGAATGTGTCTACTTTAGATATACCTCTTGTAAGAAGACTCATACAGTATTTGTCTGTTTATGAATGGTTTATTTCACTTAGCATAATGTCATCAAGGTTCATTCATGTTGTAGCATGTGTCAGAATTCCTCTCCTAAGACAGATTCGTTGTGTGTGTATACATATATATACACACCATATAGATACAATATACCATATATATGCACCCATATATGTACCATATATGCACCACCATACACACACACACACACAAAGCCCACATTTTGTTTATCTATTCATCCATTGATGGACACTTGGGTTGCTTCTACCTCTTGGTTATTTTGGATAATGCTTCTATGATGATGGCATACAAATATCTCTTCAAGATCCTGTTTTAAGGCCAGGTATGATGGCTCACGCCTGTAATCCCAACACTTTGGGAGGCTAAGGCAGACAGATTGCTTGAGCTCTAGAGTTTGAGACCAGCCTGGGCAACAAAGTGAAACCCCATCTCTACCAAAAATACAAAAATTAGCTGGGTGTGCTGGCACATGCCTGTGGTCCCAGCTACTTGGAAAGCTGAGGTCAGAAGATGGCTTGAGCCCAGGAGGCAGAGGTTGCAGTGAGCTGAGATCATGTCACTGCACTCCAGCCAGGATGAGGGTGAGACCTTGTCTTAAATAAAAAATAAAAAAATAAAGAAATCCTGCTTTAAAAATTTTTGGATATATATTCAGAAGTGAAATTGCTGAATGATGGGTGATAGGTTTGTATATTTAAAAGTTTTGTTTTTATTGCCAAGGTACTCTTTATAGAGAGTGTAGCAGTCTGTGTTTCTATCAGCAGTGAGTGTCTCTTATACCAGCACTGTGTGCCATCTAACTTTTTGACCATTGTCACTCTGATATGGAAAAGAAAAAGGTATTTTGTCATAGTCTTTTAAAATATTTTTCTTAAAATAAGTGGAATGGAATTTTTCATATGTTTAAGACTGTTTAAGATATAGTATATTAATAGGAGATTAGAGATACAGGAAGTTACACAGATCAGGAAATAACTGTCATTGAAATGATAGTTTATTACTCACAGATCCTGAAGGAAGGGACACATCATGTCACCATGGTGAGTAGATATCACATGGTAAAGTACAGGGGTTGTTCAGGAGACGGAGGGAGAGGGCTGAAATATGGGCAAGAGCCTTTATTGTGCCTTTCAAGATAAGGAATAGATGAGGCGGGGATAAGCCGGCTTAGGATTGGCTAGTTTGAATAATTTCATTGGGCTCTGGGTCCACTCATGAGGGCTTTCCCTAGTTGTCTGAAACCTGGCACTGGAGTGATAAAGGTCAGTGGGGGTGTAGACTCTGGATTAGTTAGTTGGCATTTGAAAAGTGTGCCCTCAGGAGGGAGGAGGAGATGAAGAAGGCAGGTGACTCAGACATAATATATTATCAGGTTGTCCAGAACAAGGTGTATGCAGGTCACGTATGTAGGGCAAATGTTACAGCAGCAACTATGCAGAAGCTAGAAATGTAGAGCCTTAGCACATGTAGGATCTTAGTACAAAGACCCACTTGTAATTATTTTTTGTGTGAATCGTGCTCACATTTTTATTTTTTCCATTGGGAAGTTTAGTATTTTTCCTTTTTTTTTTTTTTTTTTTTTTTTTTTGGTGTGTGTGTTTGGTGGTTTGGTTTTTTTTTTTTTTTTCATTGTTATTTTTTGAGATGGAGACTGAGGCCAGACAGGTCTCAAAATCCGCCCACCTTGGCCTCCCAAAGTGCTGGGATTATAGGTGTGAGCCGCTGCACTAGCCAGTTTTTTCTCATGCTGTCATAGGAACTCTTTATACATTTAGAAAGTAGGCCTTTGTGTACAGCATGCACTGCAAAAATTTTCCCATAACTTTATTGTATTTTATTTGAGTTTGCTTATGGTGGTTTTTTTCTCCCATGTGGAAATTAATTTTTTTATGTGCTCTAATGTATTGACCTTTTCCTCAGCAGCTTCAGGATTTTGTGTCATACCTTAAAGACTTGTTTTTCTGAGGTTATAAATATGTTTCCTGTGTATTTTCTTAATACCTTGATTGTTTGTGTAATCATATTTTCACCTTTGTTTCATCTAGTATATGCATTGGTGTAGGGAAAATAAAAAGGAGATAGAAGCAACACGGTTAGAATTTAATGCCAGTTATTATCTTCTGAGGCAAAATTTCTTTACCTCTTTTCAGCCTGTACAATCCAGATGGAGGTAAACAGATACATCTGAGTAGCAAAATACAAAATAAAGAGGCACAAAAATTACCTGACATTAAACCTCAGATTAGGAAGATAGGAATTTTGCTGTCTGTAAAGGCTACAACTAAGAATGAACAGGCTCAAAATATCTTAAAACTCAATGGTTTGGAAAGGAAACAATAATCTGATCAATGGGAGTTGGGAGAGTGATTCAGTAAAAACAGGTCTTAGTTCTAGGTTTGTTTGTGGTAGCTGTGTAAACTTCAGCAAATCATTTAAGTTCTCTGAACCTCACTTTACCCTAATACAACATTTTTCAGCTCATAATACTTCAGAGATACCTCACTGCTTACCATGATTATTTCGCCATCTCTTAAAATTGTTTGTATCACTTTTTCCCATTGACAATCTTACACAGACGCACTATTTATAAAATACATTTGAGGCCAGGTGTGGTGGCTCACGCCTATAATCCCAGCACTTTGGGAGGCCAAGGCAGGTGGATGGCTTGAGCTCAGGAGTTTGAGACCAGCCTGGGCAGCACAGTGAGACTCCATCTCTACCAAAAAAAACAAAACAAAACAAAAAAAAACCTGGCATGGTGGTGCACACCTGTAGTCCCAGCTACTAGGGAGGCTGAGGTGGGATGGCTTGAGCCTGGAAGGCAGAGGTTGCAGTAAGCTGAGGTCACACCACTGCACTGTAGCCTGAGCAACAAGACCAGACCCTGTCTCAAAGAAAAAAGGAAGAAAAAGAAAAAAACAGAAAAAATTTGGATGTGGTGGATATAGAGGTGAGGGATACAAAGTGAAGGTTCCCTGTTTCCTCCCTTTCACCCTATCATCACCACCAACCCCACCTCTCCCAGGCCCCCACCTCAAGGAACCACTGGAGAAATCCCTGTTCTGTCCAGATAATTTGTGAACTGAATAACACTGAGCCTTCTCCCTCCAACCTTAAAACCCATCTCAGCACAGCCTGAAGGAAACAGAAAGCCTTGAAAAGCAATATGGCTGTGCTGAAGTCTCTTTCAGGAAATGGAGGCACGAGTTCCACAGCATATCAAGCAGCAAAACTTCCAAAATTTCTCATAAAAACAGATGCCTGTCCCACATCTCTCTCTTCCCTCTTTTAAAGTCTCCTCAGAAACAGGCCTTCCCACCCTCAGGCTATGTATTTCTTCTCTGTATCTTTGTCCATCTTCTCCTTGATATCTTTGGCCATTTCATTATTTTGTAAAGCAGTCTTCAGAGTTCCTTCCACTTTTCCTTCCCACCCAGCATCCCATCATCACCTCATAGGTGCAAACACAGAACTGAGCAATTAATAGGTGGCAGGGGGAGATTGTAGTTACTTGGCTTTGGCTTTTTCTTTGTCTTATTATAAGGATTAAGTGTTACTGTCTTAACCTCACAGTCAAATCCCTCTACAATCTGATCCAGCATTTCTTTCTCCCATGCTCCAGCCAAATTAGATGTATTATTGTTTGCCTAACCAGTGCCTGGTTTTCCACCCTGCTGATGTCTTTGCTCATCCTGCGCCCCGGCCAGGAGTGCTTTCTTCTCTGTTTCTGTGCTTCAGAATTCCACCCATCTTTCAAGGATAGCTTGGATCTCATCTCTTCTCCTGAAGCATCTCCCTTCCTGATAAAATGTGATTACTTCTGCTTCTACAACCTCTCCGCTTAGTGCTTGCACTTACCTCATACACTTATCATTTTCTTTCCTGTTTCAAGCTAATTTACAGTAGTTCTAGTAACATTGAGAGCAGGAAGCACATAGTATTCTTTTTGATGCTCCTTGTAAACTCTTAGTTCACTATTTTGCATATACTTATGCCAAGATTTTCAAAAGAGCAAACGTACGTAGTAATTAGTAAAACCCCTCGCTAAAATAATTACACTACTGCCTCACTATTTTAAAGCAAACTTAAGAAATTTTTTCTGAATTTCTGAATGTATTTCCTGTATCAAGTCAACCTAAGTTTTCAGTGATTTAAACATTTAGACCCATCATACATCTCTTCCTGTTTTATTTTCCCACCTGAGTCCCCAAAGGGATGTGTGATAGGGAGGCAATGATTTTCAATTTTTTTTGAAAAATAAAAAATCATTTGCTTCAAGTGAAACTAAAAATGAGACCTCATGATACAGAATAAAAGCAGAGTGATTCCAGTTGAATAGTGTTTCACACGTTATACTTTCTCCTAGCGTCTCTCCCAGCCCCGCTTCCTTTGGTGTTCTGAAAATATGTCTGCAGGAGCTTAACGTCTCTGGGGACACAGTTACTGAGTTGCTGTTCAACAGCTCAGTATGTTAAATACCAGCCCTGCTTTCATCATGAAAGTGTTGGTCTTTCCTATCCAACTTTCATAATTATCCATGATATCAGGACCTTTCTAGGTTTCTAATAGTTGGTTTGATTAAGTTGAAAAAATTTACTCCATATAGGATAGAAATTTAAAAGTCACCATCACCAACACAATTTACTTGTAAATGACACATTCTGAAAGAATTATTTTATCTAACAATTGAAAATAAGGACATTGCTGTTTACACAAAAGGTCTTTGGCTTCCAAAGAACTTACAAAGTGCTTTGTGCTTAAGCAGAGTTTGTTCATCAGCAAATTCTGCCATGTAACCATGGGAGTAAAATCGTGTTTGGAGAGCATAGAAACTTGTTTGCCCTTTCTGTCAGGGTTCTTGTAAATTTTGACTTAGCTGCAGGAAGAAAACTATTTTTAACCACTAGGTTAAGTAAGGACATTAACACACTTGAAAATATATTAATTTTTGAAATATCTCCTCTTAGCAAAATATCATAAAATTGTTTTGATAAAATACCGAAAGAGATGTTTTACCTTAGGCTGAGATACAATGTGAATCATTTTCCACTTCCTGGATTCACATAGAAAGTCATAGGAGGGATGATACTGAGATTTACTATGTATCTCTATTACCCACGGAAAATTAGTCCACTTCCTGACCAAGCGTGTCAGGACAACTGAAAAGGGATAATTATCTACAAATGATAAACAGTTTGTAGCTAACAGAGGCTTTTTTTTTTTCCAGGATTTTTAGTGAGTATAAAGCATTGCCTTCTTATTGCAGCATTAATCATAGCAAACAGAGATGACATTGGAAATGCTCCTAGGGAAGTGTCCAGCACATGGTTGGCGCTCATCAAGTGACAGCTGTTTATCATTATTAGCATGCAAAAGCAAGAATCTCTAATCAAAAATTAAAACAGGTTATTTAGAGTCGCTGAGAAAAAAATATGGTATTACATTACTGAATGGGACAGAAATATAAGCAAATAATTATATGGAGCCTTTGGTAAACTTTTAAACATAAACACAAATTGCTTGCCTCTTGTAGAAAATGGCAAAGTGATATGGTCTTGCTGTGACCCCACCCAAGTCTCATCTTGAATTGTAGCTCCCATAATTCCCACATGTCACAAGAGGAACCTGGTGGGAGGTAATTGAATCGTGGGGGCAGGTCTTTCCCCTGCTATTCTCGTGATAGTGAATTGGTCTCATGAGATCTGATGGTTTTATAAATGGTAGTTCCCTGCATGAGCTCTCTCTGACCTGCCACCATGTAAGAAATCCCTTTGCTCTTCCTTCATCTTCCACCATGATGGTGAGGCCTCCCCAACCATGTGGAACTGTGAGTCAGTTAAACCTCTTTCCTTTATAAATTACCCAGTCTCCAGTATGTATTCATTTGCAGTGTGAGAACAGACCAATACAGAAAGCAAGCCAATTTTCAGAGATGAAAACCAAACGGATCCTATGTGTTCACAGATATGCTGTACTTTGTATAAGGTATTTTGTAATAGAGAAGTAATTCATCATAAACAGTATCATTCCCCTTAATTACTCAGGGAAATTAATTAATTGAGAGCTTAGAAAGTTATTATTTTGAAAAAGTCTTATTCAGAATACTATGTGTATAGCACCACATTATTTATTCATATAGCAGGCAAATGGTAAACATTTATTGGATTCCAATAGTAATATCAGTTATTTTGAGGAGTTAAGACAAAAAAGGCTTGTGTGTTTATTTTGAAATGTGATTATTTTCTTTTAAAAGGAGAGTATAGTCCAGCTGAAGTGGCTCATGCCTATAATCAGAACATATTGGGAGGCCAAGGTGAGCAGATTGCTTAAGCCTAGGAGTTTGAGATCAGCCTGGACAATATAGGGAGATCCCATCTCTACAAAAAATTTGTTGACCATGGTGACACATAGCTGTAGTCCCAGCTACTCAGGAGGCTGAGGCAGGATTATCACTTGAATCTGGGAGGTCAAGGCTGCAGTGAGCTGTGTTCACACCACTGCACCCCAGCCTGGGCAATGAAGTGAGACCCTGTCTCAAAAAAAAAAAAAAAAAAAAAAAAAAGAGTATCCTCAGAGATAAGTACAGATTTCTTTCTGAAATGACTAATAAAATACAGATCTTCTTAAGAGACCATTATATTTTTAAGAAGATGCAGACTACCAGTTAGCCAGAGTATGATTTTCATTTGTTTATTTACCTCTGAGAGTTGAGGTGAGTAAGATGCAGAGGCAGGATTGAATATGGGCATGGGGACAGCAGGAAGGCTGCTGACCTGATAGAGAATTGGTCAAGGAGTAGAAAGAGCAAAGTCTGAAAAGGTGAAGAGGAACCATGCTGTGAGAGTATAGAAAAGAAGAAACGTAGTAAAGAAGGAACAGTTCAAGGAATAACAGCAGCATTGATAGCACAGAATTTGTTGTGGGGGTATTAAAGAAATTCAAGTTTTATTATTGAAAGTTATGTTACATAACATTGCTTAAAACTAGCTAGCTATTGACTCATAGCAATTTCTGTCCTACTGTTTTTTGACTACATGTAGGAGCTGCATATCTACTTTCTTTTGATGGGCACATGTGATATGTTATATGTTATATGTTATAGCATGTATGTGCCTCATATGTCCATCCACAAGGGAAACCTACCCATATGCATAGAATTACATTCACTTTAACCTGCAGCTGGACCCAGTCAGATTCATTTATAACCATTCCATGTTAAGACTTTGAAAGCTATTAAAAATATGAGATATAGGTTACCTCTAACTAGGATAACTTTGTGAAAACATTTGTGAAAGAGTAAGATTTTTGTTTGTTTGTTTGTGTTTTATTTTATTTTATTTTTTTGTAGAAAGTGATTTATTTAGAGAGAAAAAAAGGAGGAGGAGAGAGAAACAGCTAACTCTCACGTTGAGTGAGAGAAAGAAAACTGGTCTCGCACTGAGTGAGAAGGTTCCCAGAGGGGGAAAACCAGAGAAGGAAATCTCCTCTCACACAGAGTGAGAGAATCCAGAATAGAGAGAGATGGAGTTTAGGAGGGGAAGACAGGCTTCCACGAGAGAGTGTGGGAGGGGACTCCAGAGGGGAAATCCAGGAGAGAGAAAAGTGGTGTTCCCACCTTTGTCGAAGGGAGTGTTCGTGGAAGGGACCCAAACATGGAGTCTTGAAAGAGTAAGTTTTAAGATCATTAATGTCGAGGGGTGAAGCAAGATGGAAAAATAGAAGGCTCCACCAATAGTTTCCCTGACAGGGATGCCAACTTAACAACTATCTACAAAAAAGGAAGCTTCATAATTACCCCAAATCAGGCTAGTTTTCACAGCACCTGGTTTTAACTTCATATTGCCGAAAGAGACACCAAAGAAAATAGGAAAGACAGTGTTGAATCACCAACACCGCCCCTCCCCAATCCCCCAGCAGTGGCTACATGGCACAGAGAGAGAATCTGTACACTTGAAAGAGGGGGAGAGTACAGGGATGGTGAGACATCAGGTTGAACTCAGTGCTGCTGCCCTGTCACAGCAGAAAGCAAAACCAGGCTGAACTCAGCTGACACCTGCCCATGAAGGGAGTATTTAAACCAGCCCTAGCCAGAGGGGAGTGGCCCATCCCAATGGTGGGAACTTGAGTTCCAGCAAGGTTCCTCAAGAAACTAAAAATAAAGCTACCATATGACCAAGCAATCCCACTGCTGGGTATATACCCAAAAGAAAGGAAATCAGTATAGCAAAGAGATATCTGCACTCCCATATTTATTGTAGCACTATTCACAATAGCTCAGGTTTGGATACAACCTGAGTATCCATCAACAGGTGAATGAAGAAAATGTAGTACATATACACTATGGAGTACTATGCAGCCGTAGAAAAGAATGAGATTCCATCATTCGCAACAACATGGATGGAACTGTAGGTCATTATGTTAAGTTAAATAAGCCAGGCAAAGAAAACTTTGAATGTTCTCACTTGTTTGTGGGAGATAAAAATTAAAATAATTGAAATCATGGAAATAGCAAGTAGAAGGATGGTTACAAGAGGCCAGAAAGGGTAGTGGGGAGGGTAGGGGGGAAGTGAGGATGGTTAATGAGTACAAAATAAAAAGAATGAATGAGACCTAGTGTTTGCTAGAACAACAGGGGGACTACAGTCAAAAGTAATTTAATTGTACACTTTAAAATAACCAAAAGAGTATAATCGAATTGTTTGTAACATAAAGGATAAATGCTTGACGGGATGAATGCCCCTAATAAAAGAAACACTTCATCCAAATTAAATTTAAAGGATTTTAATTGAGCAGTGAACAATTAGCAAATCTGGCAGCCCCCAAAATCACAGCAGATTCACAGAGACTCCAGGGGTGCCTTGTGGTCAGAACAAATTTGTAGACAAAAATGGTAAAGTGACATACAGAAATGGAAAGTGAGGTACAGAAACAGTGAGATTGGTTACAGCTCGGTGTTTGCCTTATTTGAGCGCAGTTTGAACACTCAAAAAATAAGCAGTCTGTGAGTGGTTGAAGTATGGCCACTGGGATTGACCAAGGCTCAGCTATTGTTACAGGTGCATACTATTAAGTCAGGTTTTCAATTTTGCCTGACTATTAAGGTAGGTTACTGTTCATCCACCAGGACAGAAATGTAGAAGTAGAGGGTTCTTCTCAGGCCATATTTAGTTTGCTTTAACAATTCTCCCCTTTTGGTCATTTTCTCAATTCTGAGAGACAGATGTTACTTAAAACCTTAGTCATCGATGTTACTATAACTATCATAAATGTACTTACATAGTTTTGAAAGCCACTGGGAAAGAGAACAGTGGGTTTTGCAAGGCAGGAATAAGGACTGAGTAGAGGGTACCTCCTTGTGCTGAAACATCCTGTTTACAGCAGAAAAAACAAAACCTGGTCTATTCTAGGATCTTTGTGTTATCTTAAAGCCTTAGTTTGATTGTGTCACATTTAGCATGAGTGACTCCATTTTAGTTCGGTGTGGTTTATTGTGGCCTAGTGCATAAGCTCAGTTCAAAATAATGGCCTCCCATAATTTTGTTTAAAAAACATTCCCCCTTTTTGGCCAGGTTCTCACTTAGGTGAGGGTGTGACCAAAGCTTCGGGCCTTAAACCACTTTTAGTTACCATCATTTTGGGTTTCCCATCCCAACATGTCATTCATAGGTTACAGTGTCCTCATGGTCGCACATTTCTTTCAGCTTCCATCATTCCAGTTAAAGAGAGACCACCTGATGTCCTTCAGATGGCTGCATGCAAACATTTAAAACCTTTGAGAGAATACAGTGCACCAGGGAGACATTTTTTTTCTTTTCTTTGAGATGGAGTCTCGCTCTGACACCAGCCTGGAGTGCAGTGGTGCCATCTTGGCTCACTGCAACCTCCACCTCCCAGTTCAAGTGATTCTTCCACCTCAGCCTCCTGAGGAGCTGGGACTACAGGTGCATGTTACTGTGCCTGGCAAATTTTTGTAGCTTTTTGGTAGAGACTGGGTTTCACCATGTTGGTCAAGATGGTCTTGATATCTTGACCTTGTGATTCGCCTGCCTCGGCCTCCCAAAGTGCTGGGACTACAGGCGTGAGCCACCGTACCTGGCCCAGGGAGACTATTATTATGACTAATGGGAGGATAATATCAACAGTTTGGAGTATTCTTACCCATGGTCCCCATAAACCAAACCATGTAAAATTAGATTTAAAAATGAGCTACAGGGAGAGTCTACTTGCTTGACTAAGTGGTCTTTTCATTAATCCCTTACAACTGAATTTTTATAATCTACATTTGATGTATACCTAACTAAATAGTATGTGCCCATAACAATAGCTGAGTTCTGGCCTATCCCAGTGGCCATACCTCAACCACTCATAGAGTGCTGAGAGTTCAAACTGCGTTCAAAATAAGACAAACACCGAGCTGTAACCAGTCTTGCTGTTTCTGTACCTCACTGCCAATTCCTGTAGATCATTTTACCTTTTTTGTCTATAAATTTGTTCTGACCATGAGGCATCCCTGGAGTCTCTGTCATCTGCTGTGATTCTGGGTACCGCCGATTCGCAAATTGTTTGTTGCTCATTTAAACTCTTTTAAATTTAACTCAAATGAAGTTTTTCTTTTATCACCCCATTTACCCTGGTGTGATTATTATGCATTGCATGTCTCTATCAAAATATCTCATGTAGCCCATAAATATATATACCTACTGTGTACCCACAATTTTTAAAAAAGATCACTACTGTCTATAAGACAAAGAAAAGGGGAGTAAAACTAGTCTCTGCCCAACTTAAGGTTTATAATCATAGCAAACAGTACTCTAATGAATTTAAATGACTATAAATGATTCCTCAAACTCGGGCAGCACACTGCTAATGAATGAAAACGTGTTTTGGTCTGTGGCCTAGTTCATTTTCTTTTGCTATATGCGTATGTGTATCTACATAAACACAGGTATATGTAGATACACACACAAACACACATGCACTGTAATTGCATCACAACACCCGAGTCTCCTAAGGTGGTATCTCGAAGAAGATGCAATATTTGAGGCTTCGTCAGTCTTCGCCTCCTCATTCCACTGTCAAGTGTCTTCCTAAGTCAAAAGAAAAATTTTGTAGAATCCCATTGTGTAATGTCATGATGACTTTTTAAGACATCCAGTAACACAACAAAAATACCGTTGCTGGCAGAAGCAAGGAAAAGCAAATCTATATCTAACATAATCTAAAATAAGTATCTATTCCAATGGGAATGAATCTCTGCCCTCTCCATAAAGCGTCACTGGCACCTCTCAAACGACGTGGTACAGGGCGGATAGTGGGACGCACATGTGCTGGCTCCTCCTCAAGTCCAACGTCTACAAGGCCAGCTTGTCCCAGGGATCTCTCTGTGAAAGTCTGTTCCACATAAACTTATTTACTAGCTTATCGTTGCTAATCCCATGGATTCATTACCATCTGTATTCCAGCATTTCTCAAATGTATTTCTGAGCCCTAGATGTCTTTCCTGAACTTCAGACTAATATTCTAATTGCTATATCCACTTGGATATCTTGAAGTTACAACGTTCAAAACTTGTGATTCCAGCGCCCCACCCCGCTTTATTCCACTGCTCACACACTTCCCAGACAGGCTTCCCCTGCAGACTCCCCCATTTCTGTTCATGACAGCTCCATCCTTCACAGCTGCTCAGGCTAAAATCTTGTGGTTTTCTATAATACCTCTAATTGTTACTATTATCTACCACTGGCTGACCTTTGATCAACAAATTTTGTCACCGCTACCTTCAAAATAGATGTACCTCACTGCAACCTTTCATCATGCTTTCATCATCACTTACCAAGAATATTGCAAACATTACAAACTGATGTCCTTGCTTCAGTGCTTGTTTCCCTACAGTCTATTTTCTACTTGGCAACAAACACAACCCCTTTAAAACTGGTTGAGATCATGTCTTTCCCCTGCTCAAAACCCTTATGGCTCTTATCTACTCAGAATAAAGGCACAATCCTTACCATGGCTTAAAGGCCTCAGTGATCCAGCATACCGCTTCTATCCCTTGTTCATCCCCAGCCACCCAAGCTGTCTCTGAGCTTATCTCCTACACTCTCACCACCCCAGGCCCTCTGCTGTTTCACACAGACCTCTTTGCTGACCTTCAAACATGCTGTCCACTCTCCCAGACTCGGCTTTTGCACCTAATGTTCCCTTTGCTTGAAACACACTTATCCCAGGCATCTGCCGGGCTTACACTCTCATATCTTTAGGCCTCTGTTCAAATTTTACTGGCACACACAGGCCTCTCCTGACCACTCTATATAAAACAGCACCCCCTTTTCTAGCACTCCTTTATTCTTCTTAATTTTGCATGGTGTTTATCATGTATTTATTTGTCTCCTCTGATAAATATTTACTATGTATTTATTTGTCTCTACTACCCACTCCACGACTGTAAGATTTTGTCTTCGTTGGATACTGATGTATCTCCAGCCTCCTAGAAGACTGTCTGACACATGGTGTGCACTCAGTAAATACTTAATGAAGGAATTAAGGCTACATTTACCCCAGCATTTCTATCTCCGTAAGTCTCTGAGTTCTAAGACGTTTCTGGCTTCTCAACTTTAGTTAGCATGAGCTGCTATTGAATGTGCTGAGAATTTGTTTTAACTAAGCGAGCAAACTGTTAGACTCAAACATGTCTGCTCAAGCTAGCCTGTTGAATCTGTAATTTCTGGTAAATATGCCTACGCCAGTAAATTCGGTCACATCTAAAATTTTTTCTTCTTCCTTAGTCAGGCAACCTCAATCTCTCTCCACATGTCTTCTCCAGCTTTCTTTTGATACAAGTTAGCAAAGTTGTGCAAAGGCTTCTCCTTCCATTTGACTTTAGAATTGATATCATTGCGTGCCCTGATGAAGGAGCCTAAGGGAGAATTAGGAGCGTTCCCTCAGGAAAGAAAGCAAGAGTGCCTTCCAGCAAGAGAACGTGGTCATGACTTTCAGGGGAGGGACCACTTCAAAAAGCAAGGCGGGCCCAGTCTTGTTTGGGAATTCAGGATATTCCAGGTTTTCCAAGTATACTCATTTCCTCTCATTTCCACTTCTTTCCAATCAGTCAACAAAGGAGAGCAGGCAAGCCTATGACATTGTGATCTGGCAATGCACAGAATGAAATTAAAGTTTGGAATTGGCCACCTCGGCTTGTTATCTCTGGGGAAAGGGACAGGTTTGAAATTGAAGGTGGTTTGGGAAGGAGTCTTTAATCTATGACTTTTTAGAAAATTAAGGGATTCATGGATTTTATTTTAAAATTAATTTCAAAATTATAGTAGAAGTAGTATGAAAAATACTGCCTTTTTCTTCAGGAATTCAGTAGGCGGAAAAATCACTATTGGGCAGGTACAGCAATATGCCTCTGTGTGACATGTCCCCACAGGCACGTTCCTAGGACCCCTTCTAAAAGTTTGCCACTGTTACATTCCCAGTCCTGTAGTATACAGTAAGTCCTCACTTAACATCCTGGATAGGTTCTGAGAAACAACAACTGTAAGCAGAAACAACATATTGTATGCCATAGGAACTTAATTCTTGTTTATGTCAATTAGCTTATGGTAAAATTGGTTTTGCTACATGGTATGCTGGTTTAATGTCGCTGTTTCCGAGAACTTATCAACAGTGTTAAGTGAGGACTTACTGTATTTGATCCTGTCTTGCCATATTCTCCCTGGCTATAATTGCTTCTCACCTATGTTCACAATCTCTCAAATCCTCAGATTTGACACTAGCCACTACTCTCCTAATCATAACTGTGGCTTCTTTTTTTTTTTGAGACGGAGTTTCGCTCTTGTTACCCAGGCTGGAGTGCAATGGCGCGATCTCGGCTCACCGCAACCTCCGCCTCCTGGGTTCAGGCAATTCTCCTGCCTCAGCCTCCTGAGTAGCTGGGATTACAGGCACACGCCACCATGCCCAGCTAATTTTTTGTATTTTCAGTAGAGACGGGGTTTCACCATGTTGACCAGGATGGTCTCGATCTCTTGACCTCGTGATCCACCCGCCTCGGCCTCCCAAAGTGCTGGGATTACAGGCGTGAGCCACCGCGCCCGGTCGGTTTCTTTAGACTACAGCTGTTTCTCCATGGCAACATATTATTAACCACTTTGAATAACAATACTCCTGTCTCCAATTTCCTTTACTCCCATTCAAACAGATTGATTTCAGGATAGAATTTAGATGATACTGAATAATACATAATAAGGAATATATAGGATGGCATAGGATCAAGGAGAAGTGCCAGGACCCCATGTACTGTCATCAGGGAACTCTGCCTATAAGAGATAACTATTTAGGATGATGATTTTTTTTTCTTTTGGAGATGGAGTCTTGCTCTGTTGCCCAGGCTGGAGTGCAATGGCATGATCTCGGCTCACAGCAACCTTTATCTCCCAAGTTCAAGCAATTCTTCTGCCTCAGCTTCCTGAGTAGCTGAGACAACAGGTGTGAGCCACAACACCGAGTAATTTATGTATTTTTAGTAAAGACGGGGTTTCACCATGTTGGCCAGGCTGGTCTCGAACTCTTGACCTCAGGTGGTCCACTCACTTCGGCCTCCCAAAGTGCTGGGATTACAGGCCTGGGATTACCAGCCAATGATGATGTTTTCTTCGTAAAAAATATATGTTCGGCCAGGTGCGGTGGCTCACGCCTGTAGTTCCAGCACTTTGGGAGGCTGAGGCGGGCAGATCACGAGGTCAAGATATTGAGACCATCCTGGCCAACATGGTGAAACCCTATGTCTACTAAAAATATAAAAGTTAGCTGGGCATGGTGGTGCACACCTAAAGTTCCAGCTACTCAGGAGGCTGAGGCAGGAGAATCACTTGAAACCGGGATGCGGATGTTGCAATGAGCCGAGATCACACCACTGCACTCCAGCCTGGGCGACAGAGCGAGACTCCATCTCAAAAAATATATAGTGAATATTGTGAATATATATATATATATATAGTGAATATTTCACTTGCAAACAGTGAAATTGAAATTCAAACCTAGGAAGGCCAGCTCCTGAGTTCCTGCTTTTAGTCATGGATGATAAGACAAAATCCAGTGAGAATAGAGGATGGCATTCTATGTAGACCAAGGAAACAGTACACTAAAGGCACTAAAAACATTAGAAAACATGGTATGAGTACAACAAGGCATTAGGTATGGCAGAAGTATAAGTAGTGGTAGAAATCAGTTCATGAAGGGACCTATTTGCCAGATTTTATCTTATAGAAAATAAGGCGTTGTTGAAAGTTTTAAGCAGCACAAAAACATGATCAGAATTGTACTTTTGAACAATCCCCCTGGTAGTGAAGAAAGTTGGACTGGAATAGACTGAAACCAGAGGTACAGACCATTCAGATGTGTTTGTGTTGTCCGAAGGAGATGAGCGCTAACCAGAGCAGCAACACTAATAACAGAAGAAGAGGAGAGGAAGTTGAATGCCACAAAATGAAACCAAAACTTTTGTATTTCAAATGTTTCAACAGTATTCTAGAGGGAAGTAAGATAACGGTGTTCCTCTATTTGCCTGACTTCTTGTTGAGGAAATAGTACTCATTAAAGTCTTCAGAGTCACAGATATTGTATAGATTAAGTAAGCATGACATAACTTTTCAGACACAAGTAAGTACACAAATACTACTTTACAACCAACAGTATTTAATGTTTCCATGTTGAAGAATAGATGTGAAAATTAAATCTTTTATTTTATAAGGTTTTTAAAAGACACGAAACATAAACCTAATTATACATAAAAGAAAATTTTAAACAAGAGCTTACTGTGATGACATTATGTATAACTTTACCTTTAAAATCTTTTCTTGAGGAGCTATTCAAAAGTGAAGACCAGCAAATTTTGTTGCTCAGATATTTCTTATGTTTTGTATATTTCAGCTCTTTATTTATTGAACAGATGTGTCATTAATTCATTTTGGCGCATTACTATTATCAGTAAAATTTGATTATTTTTCCCCTCAGTCATAGGTAAATCAGCTTTATCTGGAATTTCTAAGGACCCAGTTTTAGTCAATATTTTCAAAGAATGATAACTTTAGAAATAAAGTCTTAATTAAGAAAACAAATATTAGCTATCAAAATGGAACCAAGACAAGATTCTAATATGTTTGTAGTCAATCCATGCTTATGAACATTAGCATAATTAGTGAATAGTTAAGGCAAAAGACTCTAGCAGATATAATCCATTGCCATCAACATGTTAAATGTTATAAAAGTCTTGAATATATTTTATTATTGGTAACATGAAATGATTCCAATAAGGAATCTCTGTGTTACAGAATTTACTAGAAAAGTGCTGTGAAAGTGTAATGAAAAATAAAATGATCCCTTGAAATAAAGTGGAAAGATTAAACAAGTTTTGAATATTACATGGATTAGTGAATTATTTGCCAAATACTCCTGAAGTTATACCTTGTTCCCGTTAAATCAATGGACACTCTGTATATGAGCGTATACCTTTCTTTAGAACTGTATTTTATGATAAGTCCATTTTTACTCACAGGAATTTACTTAAACTTATACATATATTAATTATACTAAATGAAAATGACCTTATCTGAAACAAATACATTGTATAATATCAAAATGTTTTTAGTTTTTTTAAAAAAACAAAAGTAAAAAAATAAAATCAGTTACGTCATTTACATTTGGTATACCATCTAATAGATACACAGCTTTTGAAATCTACAATATTTTACATTTTGGTCATCATTTAATGCTATTTGCATTTCTCTTGCTTTAACATTTTAATAATATTTGTGATAATTTTCATCATGTTTAAATGAAAACTTTGGGTTAAAGTTATAAACCCATAAAGTTATTTTAAAGGTATATCTTGCTTCTTTTTGACTAAATATTTCTGTAAGGACCTAATATTTGAAAACTAACTGATTACCTGAAGCAACTATCCTCCTTAATCATTTTTCAAATAATAGATAAATTTTTGTAATATATTTTGAAAGCTTGGTTTGTGTATTAGAAATGGACACCAGAAACTAAAAGATTTATTGCTAGAACTAGCATATACTACAGTGAATTACTTCAAATGTTACTCTAGAGCATTTTTTTAAATATGCAGAGTGTTGCTGTTCTCTCTGAAATGATCTCTTTCTATAATGATGAATTTAACACATTTTCAAAGTCCTTTAAATGCTATATATAGCATTCCAGAATTAGTGAATGAATTATAAAATTTACAGATACTTTTGTTTGGGTTAAAAAAAAAAAACTATCTTTTAATTTCTGATAGTAAAATAAGCAATCCACAAGTTAAGGTTGAAATACATAGTATTTGGACTACTGCTCTATATATTTCAAAATTCATGTTTTCTATTTGTCCTAGAAAAACTTAGCCTTCTATGAAATTCAATCACTTAATGATATTATTGCTTTGGATATAAAATTGGACTCAAAGTATTATAGCCTATAAGTAAATGCTTCTTTCCCCACATGCCCCTACTCCCTGAAAAGAAAACCTACCAGTAGTCTAGTACAGTAGTGAGCAATCTTAAATTAAAAGCTATTGTTCACACAGAGCAGAGGAAGATAACTTTCATGTTAAAGCAGTTTTCGACATCAAACATCTAAGGAGTTATAAACTGTAAATGAATTACCTTTAAACTCTGGTCTTTACAGTTACATCAATTTCTGAATGCTTTTTGGAGTGACATTATGCTACCACATTTTAAAATAGTTTGAATGACAAATACTTTACATTTCATGAATGATAGATGAACAAGTTTAATTACATATATTAGTTCCCTTAGTCTGGTAACTAAAATGCTATAGGGTCTTTCTGTTGCAAAGTAAATGCTATAAGTTGAGTAAGTTTATCTTAGAATGAAGATTACCCAAATAATTATAGCCTGGAAAGAGTGGTATACCTTCAGATGTGCTCAAGTCATGGCCCAAATAAGGATTACTTTGTGTAGAAGCTAGCCTACGGAATAAGCCTATTATTATTATCATTTTGTTTGAGACAGAGTTTTGCTCTGTTGACCAGGCTGGAGTGCAGTGGCATGGACTTAGCTCACTGCAATCTCTGCCTCCTGGGTTCAAGTGATTCTCCTGCCTCAGTCTCTCGAGTAGCTGGGATTACAGGCATGTACCACCATGCCTGGCTAATTCTTGTATTTTTAATAGAGAGAGCATTTCATCATGTTGACCAGGCTGGTCTCAAACTCCTAACCTCAAGTGATCTGCCTGTCTTGGCCTTCCAAAGTGCTGGGATTACAGGCATGAGCTACTGCACCCAACCAACAATTATTTTTTAAATATAGCAAGTAATATAAGTAATAAGCAATAGAAAACTTTTCAATTAATAGAAATTAAAAAAAGTATAAATGTAATGTATAATCTCAGTAATCCTAATTGCTTGCAAGTGTTCATTGGATAACAGCATAACAGCAAAGGATTCCTTTAAAATGTATTATTTTTCAGCTTTATTTCAAATGCCATGTGGCATAAGAACCTACCAATCAGACATCATTTTTTAGCTACGAAAAATATGAAACAAGGCATATTCTAAAGTGCTGAAGGAATTAGTTGCCCTATTAGATAACAAATACCTGGAGGAATGAATAGAGTGATTTATGGTTTAAAGTGCTTGGGTCTGATCATCATTTTAGCCTCTTTGAAGGAGGACTTGTAGCCACCAGGTTGTGCCTCACTTACACCAGGCCAGGTGCCCCAGAAAATCCCATTACGGACACCTCTGTATTTTTGGTGATAATACTTGCCATTTAAGTTTGCAGAAAGACATGCATCAAACCACCAGCCTGAGCTGTAATACATCCCACAGTTCCCGGAAGGATATCGATCGTTGTCTTTATCTGGGGTGGTGAAAAACTTCAGATCGTGGTTGTAATGTTTGTTGAAACGTAAAGCATCTCCGGCTGTGCCATTATAGTTACCAACGTGTAAGCGGTATTTGAGAAACTCATTAGCCACGTAAAACTGATCATACAAGGCATATAGTTTGACACCATTAAAGTCTTCAAGATCTATTCTCAGAATCATTTCCTTACTCTTGGTCAGAAGATGAATTTTATCGTTCCCCAGCCAAAATTCCCTTCTGAGGTTTCCAAAGCCTGCTTTGTAGTCGTCCCACGTTCTGGTGAAGTTGGTGCTTCCATCAAGACGTGCCTGCAGCACTGTCCAGCCTCCCCCCATGGTCTCCATGTCACAGTAAACTTCAAAGCTACGGTTTTTGGGATCAGGCGTAACTCTGTAGGTCTCACTGCTTCTTTTGCCTATTGCATGGTAGTCAGAGCAATCTTTATATATTAGATGCTGAACTGAAGGGGGAAGAAAAGGAAGACATTGGATCTTGTTAATAGAAACTATGCATCTGAAGAATTATTTATATGTACAAAAGCATGTTTGATAATTCAATCAATGGCAATAATGAAACTTTCCTCTACTGAACTTACTTGAACCTGTTTAGCAAATGCTCATTAAGGCCTCAGAAGGGCCGGGCGCAGTGGCTTACACCTGTAATTCCAGCCCTTTGGGAGGCTGAGGTGGGCGGATCACAAGGTCAAGAGATCGAGACCATCCTGGCCAATATGGTGAAACCCTGTCTCTACTAAAAATACAAAAATTAGCTGGGCGTGGTGGTGTATGCCTGTGTTCCCAGCTACTAGGGAGGCTGAGGCAGAATTGCTTGAACCCAGGAGGCGGAGATTGCGCCACTGTACTCCAGCCTGGCTCCTGGGGACAGAGCAAGACTCTGTCTCAAAAAAAAAAGGAAAAGAAAAAGGCCTCAGAAGAACCTGATGTTATAAAGCAGAAAGGACCTCTAGTATACTCTTAGTTGGTAATAATAATGACAGCATCAACAGAAAACAACAATAAGAAAATAATAAAAATACAGTTCTAACAATGTAGTATTATTTAGTGAGGGCCACCTATACATTCTAAGCATGCTGCCAAAGACTGGATAACATTTTCACACTTAATCTGAACATCGACCTTATGATGTAGGCATTACTGCCAGTCTGCACGTGAGGATATTTAGGCATAAAGGTCAGTGGCTTGCCTAACTTCACACCTGCTTTTTTCTTTTTTTTTTGAGACGAAGTTTCGCTCTTGTTACCCAGGCTGGATCCAGTGCAATGGCACGATCTCTGCTCACTGCAACCTCCGCCTCCTGGGTTCAGGCAATTCTCCTGCCTCAGCCTCCTGAGTAGCTGGGATTACAGGCACACGCCACCATGCCCAGCTAATTTTTGTATTTTTAGTAGAGACGGGGTTTCACCATGTTGACCATGATGGTCTCGATCTCTTGACCTCGTGATCCACCCGCCTCGGCCTCCCAAAGTGCTGGGATTACAGGCGTGAGCCACCGCGCCCGGCCCGCACAAGCTTTAAATGGCAAAGCCAGGACACTAACTCAGACCTGGCTGGCAAAAATCAAATAATTCCAAATCTGCTAGAACTGTATGCCATGCATACAGATGAAGCACAGGCTTCTTTCTATTTTCTTTCACCTAAAGGGGTTGATCGCCTCTACTGTAGGAAGGTTTTATAGGATATGTTCCAAATGATGTATTAAAATCCTAATGCAGAGCATTGATCATAAATTCGTATTTATTTTACTTGACAACTATATAAAGAAGCTCGTGAAAAATATGTTTTTCAATAATATACCAATATTCTTACTCTGTATTTATTATCTAGCAAAGTATTTAGCCACTATTTCACATTTTCGGTTTCAAGAAAGAAGCAACAGGTGATTATATTGAGGATAAGAATAATAATCAGTTAACAAGGTTCTGTATGAATCAAAGACAGATATTTACTCCCAGATAATTTTTATTAAAATGTATGACAAATAAGGTAAATTTAATATGAGATAACCTAAGGCATAAAAATCTATTCCTGTATATTTAGAGCTCAGAATATTCAGTTATCCCCCAAAATGTTTTGGAGAAAAACAGACTATAATAGAGTCTTGTTCATATCATGACAATTTGCCATGCAGCATCTAATCTAATGTGTACCCACAGATGTCACCTAAGAGGTGAACCTGAGATTCTCATTGTGTCAGGTACATTAAGATGCAGGTTACCAGGAGTATTAGCAACAGTGGTCCTTGAAACTATGACCCTCTCCTCCTTTACTGGCAGATCAAAGGCAGTTTGCCAAAAACTATAACTTACTCTCAATAGGAATAATAGGCATTGAAATTATTACAGACAAATGTTCATAGTAAACAAGACTCGCTTTCATAATGTATTTTATGAACCATAAGAAAAGTTTTATGGATGGAGCATGCCTAAGATACTGTCTTCAAATGAAAGTGATCCCCACCATGTCCCTTTAACCTCACATTCATGGCAAGTAGAGGTCCTAATGCAGAGATGGCTTTCCAAAGTATAAGGAGACAGTCAGCAACAGTGGTCCCAGTACCTCAGGTGAAAAGCCAAGGTTTGGGAGAGCCAATGCCACTGTTAGCTCGTGGGGAGAGTAGGCGATTAAGTCTGTGGTCTTTCACATGTATTTATCAAAGTTAATTCAAGTAATTTGAATGGTGAGGATGGGTTCTACTTTTATCTGCTCGAATTCTAGCTTCAGGTAAAAGAGAAAGAAGAATAGATTCCTTCCCTTAGTGGTGTGCCAAAACTCTCCCCTTAAAACATTTAGGTCTCAAAGCAAAAATTTTTGCACACATGTGAAGCTGCTTGTATTCTATCTGTAAAATCTCCCATTTTCTCTAGATATTTGGGATTAAGAACTGCAGATTACTTGCCAAAATCTTTCAAAGACCTCTTTAGGCATGAGAAGTGGCAGTCAGCCAATCACAAGAAATACTGATTTCCAACAAACAAGGCACAATTGTGAACGTCACCTTATCTCTATTGCTTTCAAACACCTCATTGAAGAGACAAGTTAAATGCACTAAAACAAGAAATTCTCTCTACTTCTGCTTGCATGTAGGTCTGGCATTAGCAAATAAGATCTCAAAATTGAAAGTGACTTCTAATGGATACAAAACTATGATTTTTGTAATTAGGTCATACATTATTTCTGTGGTCACATTTGAGAAGATAATTATTTTTTTCCTGTACACCTTGATGAATAAGACTGAATCTGTCATTTATTTAACCTCTTGACTCAGGTTAATGTTTATAGATACTCTAGCTATATAACATTTATGAACATATGATAAGAAAACATTATACGTACCTGGACGTGACTGTATTTGTTCTTGGCTGGGACACTTTGAACATTTGCCATCCAAACTATTGACGACAAATGTTAGATTTGCCACTTTGCTGTCAACATAATTTTCTATGTTGTTCATATTTACAAGATTCAGCTTCTCCAGGCGATCATGAAGTACATTGATCTCCTCTTTGGCATTCTTTAGCTCAGAGGACAGCTTGTTAACCTCACTCTCTAATTCTCTCACTCTGTTATCACCAACCTCTCCCGGGGCTCCTGTACTGGGTAACAGCAGTCCATTCCTGCTCGGGTCTCCGTTGTCGTCGGCTTGCAGCTTGCAGTCTTGGCAAGATTTCTTCAGACTATTTACGATTTCCTTGAGGTTCTGGACTTGTTTGAACACTTCCTCGATCCTGCTGAATTGCTTCGGGAGCTGAATCGTCAAGGGGGGCAGGCTTACCTGGTAGGGGCACTCCCCTGCCTCATCGCATTTCCCTCTGCCCTCTAGTCTCACTGGGCAAAGTTCCTTTGCTCTTTCATCCTTAATTTCCTCTGTTTCATTGTTTGCCACAACCAGAAAACCGTAAGTAGCAAGGACAGCTGAGCTCAGCCAGTACCAGTTAGCCAGCTTCATCTTTACAGTGCGGCTCACCCCAGCAGGGAGTGTGCAGGGCTGGAGCTGCTTTAATAGCAGCAGCTGCCTGAGTCAGGCTTTCTGTGTTCCCAGAAAAGGGCGGGAGCGTTTTGCATCACAAGTTTTAGAAACGCACAGGAAGAGGAGATAGCCCTCATCTCCTCATCAAAGGCAGTTTGCCAAAAACTGTAACTTACTCTCAATAGAAATAATATGCATTGGAATTGTTGTAGTGAAATGTACACAATCAACAAGACTCACTTTCATAATGTATTTTATGAACCATAAGAAAAGTCTTGCATTTCTACAATAATTTGGTATTCTTATGCTTGAAGTGAACAATTATCACTGGAAAAACAGTTTTTAAAGATAAAAAGAGCTAGTTATCTAAACTGTCTAGAGAACAGAAATATTACTAAAATTAAAATGGTCCTTTTTCCTATTTAGAGTGGGGCACTGAGGAACCTGTATTTTCTTCTTGTTGGACTTTGAGGTGAAATCCTAAGCACTTTTAGGAGTTTCTAAGTATAACAAAGTACAGCTTTCTGACTATTGCAGTTGACTTTTGCTTCATCTACTTGAAAAAGAGAAGAAAACTGGCAGTGAAAAAAGTGCTACTTTCTATTCATTTGTTCATAACATAGTGTATATAAATGTCTAAATGCCTAAGACACATTTAAAACGACATCATTGTCTTTCATCAAAACCGGTAGCTGCCTCCCGTGCCTTTCGCTATTTTGCTAATTGTACTGTCATCTTCCACGGCTACTCAAATGTGAGTTTTTGAGCTATGCCGTCTCTGTCCTGAACTTCTCTTGCCTACAGCATCTTTGCCCTTTCTTTCCACAGGTAACGCTGGCAGGCAGGCCTCTTGCTTTCTATCTCTACGCTGGTTCCTCCACTTTCTCTCTGGGCCACTTGGTATAGCACCTTGTTCAAAACAGGTGGCACTAATGATAATCATTTTCTAACTTTCTCCTCAGAGGCTGAGGGCAGGAAAGAGGAACAGCTTCAATTAGAGAGACCACCTCTCAATTTGTTTTGCATATTGATATCTCATAAGATACCTTGTTTTAAAGAGTTTTATTGCTTAAAAAATAATTTCAAAATGACTGACGGGGCAAAAATCTAAATTTTTTATTGTACAAAGTACTTAAAGCACTTTGTAACCGATCTCATATTTATTTCTTTAACCTGATTTCCTGCGACTTTTCTATATACCCCCTTAATTTTAGCCAAATCTTACTCACATTCTCGAAACGTTGGCAGGCTTTTACACTGCCATACTCAGGAGACCTGGCTTCCAACACTAGGTCTACCTCTGCTCACATCATCTTTGTTAACCAATCAATACCTAACCTTATTTTCAGTGTGTTTCTGTTTAAAGACACCTTATTTCATATATATGATGGATTCATTAACACAGAACTCATGGCCAGCAGAACTATAATCAAACCTGAAAGAAGTTTATCTAACATACGTGTTTTCTCCTTAAGATAAGTCACAGCCATCTTGAGCTTAAGAACTTGGGCGTGGTGGCTCGCGCCTGTAGTCCCAACACTTTGGGAGGCTGAAGTAGGCGAATCACTTGAGGTTAGGATTTTGAGACCAGTCTGAGCAACATGGTGAAACCCCATCTCTATCAAAAATACAAAAAATTAGCCAGGCATGGTGGTGCACATCTGTGGTCCCAGCTACTCGGCAGGTGAAGTAGGAAGATCACTTGAGCCCAGAAGGCAGAGGTTGCTTGAGCTAAGATTGTGCCACTGCATTCCAGCCTGGGCAACACAGTGAGAGCCTGTCTCAAAAAACAACAATGTCAAACCACCTCTAGATAGCACTTCAACACTATGCTCAGGGGCCATTTTATTATTTCTTAAAATGTCTTTTCTTTCAGCCACATTCTCCAGATGAGTCAGAGGCCATTTTAAACAGTGAAATCAGCAACAAAAAGCACAAGAATGTGAAAAACATGGCACTAACTAAATAGACTGCAAAATAGATGCCAGTTTACAGTATGAGATCTAAAAGAAGGCAGAAAGTTGGCTTCTTTGACTTCAGCTGGGTATATATGTATTTGGCAAATCAACATGTTTGCCACCCTGTGCATGTCCATAGATGGATCCTGAGATCTCACAGGATTAATTTTGGGGTTACAAATAAATTTTAGATAGTAGGCAAATCATAAAGACAAGATCCATGAATAATGAGGATTGACCATATATTGTTAGAAAATCTAGGGCTTTAAATTCTTGAAATTGTCTGTATATTTATTCCAAGCTAAGTTGTTTAATTTGATTTTACCTGTTTATCACTTGTGTTTTGGGGGATTTTGCTTATGTCTTTCTTTGGGGTTTTAAAATAGTATATAGCCAGGCACAGAGGCTTATACCTGTAATCCCAACAATTTGGGAGGCCAAGGTAGGTGGATCACTTGAGATTAGGAGTTTGACCAGCCTAGCCAACATGGTGAAACCCCATCTGTACTAAAAATACAAATGTTAGCGAGACAGAGTGATGCGTGCCTATAATTCCAGCTACATGGGGTTGAGGGAGGAGAATCGCTTGAACCCAGGAGGCGGAGGTTGCAGTGAGCTGAGATCACACCAGTGCACTCTAGCCTCGGTGACAAAGCGAAACTCCATCTCACCTCCAAAATAAATAAATAATATATAAATATGAATTGATATATATAATTGATATAATATATAATATATTACATTTTTATATATTATATGTTATATAATGTCATGCCATATATAACATTGTGAAATATGTTATATAATCTATTAACTATAAATTTAATCATAAAATATAGCTTAGAAATTTGTTTTAATATTTCAGTTTATTCATAATAGGGTTGTTTAAACAATTGAACTACTATAGAAAAGTGAAAATATGAAACTACTAATTGCCCACTAACTAAATAATTTCAGGCAAAATGCATATCTCTTAAATGCTGGTCATTGCATTATTTGAAATTCTTTTTTTTTAAAGGTTCTTAAGTTTATCTTATGAAACATAGATGTCATCATGTGAACTCTCAATAAATGTTAATTTAAAGGCCATTTCCACTGTGCTGGTAACTAAAGAAAATTTATTAAATGAAGTAGATGTTGTAGTTTTAACAGTTAATATTGAAATACGTTGGTATCTCCTCATCTAAGTTCATCTAAGGAAGTCTTTTAAAACATGATTTAAAATATAGCATTCTGAGGTATAGCATTATCTTATTTTTTGTTGTTCTACTTCTAGTTTGATCTTTTCTATGATTTGAGTCTTTTTCTGTTATTTGCAGTGAAAACTTTTCAGGGTTTGAAAAAACTACTTCATGATCTTTATCAACAGATGTAAAATTGCTTGGCCCTTATTTTGTTTATTTTAAACTAGCCACCATTATTTGACACAGCTTTTTCTGCTTGTGTATTTAACACAAAATTATTTTGATAGTGTTTATTTACAGACAGTGTTTTGACAATTGATACAAAGTTCAGCTGCAGCAATTGCTACTGTACAACAAAATGGCAAAATAGACACATCAATTGTGTCAGTCATATATAAATATAGATTTAAAATAAATCACCATTTATTATGATCATCTCAAAAAATAGATATAATAGAATGAGAAGAGCCTTAGGGTGGTAGTCATTGAATGTACGTTCTTAGTGAAGAGCCTTCCAGTAACTTTCTTGCCACTGAACTAGGCCTTAAAAAACTAGACCTTAAGTTTCTTATCTGTAATATGAGATGGTCAGATTAGAGATCTGTTAGGTCCTTTTCAGGTGTAACATATTATCATTCTAAATGTTATTAATTAGAAGCAATATATAGCAAAGCAAATCATCAAGATGTAACCATAAGGTCATACTGTACTTTAAATTATCAATTCCAGTAGAAATGTACAAATCTACTTCTTTTTAGCTATTCATCCATTCAACACTTACTTCACATTTATTGGACTGGGCTGTATACTAGCCCTGGGAATAACAAGGGTGAAAAATGGACACATCCTTGACTTTGTGGTGCCTTAAGTTGCAGGTCAATGCATTTCAAGCCAGACCCAGTCTTGGGCACAGGTAACATGTTTGGCCTTATTGGGGGTTCAATAAGGACACCTTTTCTGAACCCCTCAATTCCCTTTCACTTTGTCACATCATTAGGTTCTCCTTTTGCTAACTCCAAAATGGCCACTGTTAGAGTCATTAATTCCAAATTAGACCACAAAGGTGGCATAGTAGCTACAGTCATGAGTCTATTGATGACAGGAATGTGTTCTGAGAAATGCAACGTTAGGCAATTTCTTTGTTGTGCTAATATCATAGAGTGCACTTAAACCTAGATGGTATAGCCTGCTATACCTAAAGCTCCTAGGCTACAAATCTGTACAGCGTGTTACTGTACAGAATACTGTATACAATTATAACACAATAACACAATGGTATTTGTGTATCTAAACATATCTAAACAGAAAACGTACAGTAAAAATATGATATTATAATCTTGTGGCACCACCATCCTATATGCAGTTCATTGTTGACCAAAATATCTTTATGCAGTGCATGACCGTAACTACTGCTATGTTAGATATATGCTACCTGGGCAGAGAAGAGGGCTTCCTGTTTCTGTCCTTCATTCTGCTTCTCTTTGTCTTTTAACCTACTTCCCTAACTATTACCACTCCAAAATCTCCCATTTACAAAGCAGAAAAATGAAGGGTCTCACTCTATCACCCAGGCTGGAGTGCAGTGGCATGATCTCAGCTTGCTATGGCCTTAACCTCCTGGGCTCAAACAATCCTCCTACCTCAGCTTCCAAGTAGCTGGCACTGCTGGCTGTCCCACCATGCCCAGCTAATTTTTTAAGACGTGGGGTCTCACTATGTTGCCCAGGCTAATCAAGAATGCTTGGGCTGAAGGAATCCTCCTGCCTCACCTCCCAGAGTGCTGCGAGTACAGGATGTGAAATCTGGACAGAGACACAAAGCCAAACCACATCATTTCACCTCCAGCCCCTCCCAAATCTCATGTCTTTCTCACGTTTCAAAACACAAATATGCCTTCCCAACAGTTCCCCAAAGTCCTTAACTCATTTCAGCCTTAACTCAAAAGTCCAAATTCAAAAACCCATCTGAGACAAGGTAAGTTCCTTCCACCTATGAGCCTGTGAAATAAAAAGCAAGCTAGTTACTTGCAAGATACATGAGAGTAGGCATTGGGTAAATACACCCCTTCCAAGAAGGAGAAATCAGCCAAAACAAAGTAGGTATAGATCCCATGGAAATCCAAAACCCAGCAGGGCAGTCATTACATGTTAAAACTCCAAAAGAATCTCCTTTGATTTCATGTCTCACACCCAAGCTACACTGACACAGGGGTGGGCTCCAAGGTCTTGGGCAGCTCTGCCCCTGTCGCTCTGCAGAGTACAGCCCCTGAGGCTGCTTTCATAGGCTGGCATTGAGTGCCTGCAGCTTTTCCAGGTCCATGGTGCAAGCTGTTGGTGGATCTACTATTCTGGACCTGGAGGACAATGGCTCTCTTCTTGCAGCTCCACTAGGCAGTGCCCCAGTGGGGACTCTGTGAAGGTTCCAACCCCACATTTTCCCTATAAACTGCCTTATAGAGGTTCTCCATGAGGTCTCCACCTTTGCATCAGACTTCTACCTGGACATCCGGGCATTTTCATACATCCCTTGAAAGCTAGGCAGAGGTTTCAAAACCTCAACTCTGGCCCTCTGCACACTGACAGGCTCAACACCACATGGAAGCCATCAAGGCTTGGGGCTTGTACCCTCTGAAGCAATGACCCATGTTGTACCTTGGCCCTTTTAGCCATGGCTGGACCTAGAGCAGCTGGGATACAGGGTGCCATGTCTCAAGGCTGCATAGAGCAGTGGGCCTCTGGGCCTGGTCCACAAAACCATTTTCCCTCCTAGGCCTCCAGGCCTGTGATGAGAGGAGCTGCTGTGATGGTCTCTAAAATGTCCTGGAGGCATTTTCTTCATTGTCCTGACAATTAACATTTGGCTCCTCTTGTGCAGTTTCCCACAGCCAGCTTGAATTTCTCCCCACAAACTGGAGTTTTCCTTTCTACCACATGGTCAGGCTGCAAATTTTCTAAACCTTTATGCTCTGCTTCCCTTGGAAATATACATTCCAGTTTCAGATAATCTGTTGGTGTGCACATGTGAGTGTATGCTGTTAGAAGCAGCCAGGGCACATCTTAAATGTTTTGCTGCTTTGAAGTTTCTTCCACCAGATACCCGAAATCATCTCTCTCAAGTTCAAAGTTCCACAAATCCCTAGAGCAGGGGCACAATGTCACCAGTCTCTTTGCTAAAGCATAGCAAGAGCGACTTTTACTCCATTTCCCAATAAGTTCTTCATTTCCATATGAGACCTCCTCAGCCTGGACTTCACTGTCCATATCACTATCAGCATTTTGGTCACAACCATTCAACAAGGCTCTAGGAAGTTGCAAACTTTTCCTCATCTTCTTGTCTTCTTCTTAACCTTCTAAACTATTCCAATCTCTGCCCATTACCCAGTTCCAAAGCTGATTCCACATATTTAGGTATCCTTATAGAAACGCCTCACTTCTCTGGTACCAATTTTCTGTATTAGTACATTCTCACATTGCTATGAAGAATTACCTGAGACTGGGTAACTTATAAATAAAAGAGGTTTAATTGGCTCACAGTTCCACAGGCTGCACAGGAAGCATGGGTAGGGAGGCCTCAGGAAATTTACTATTATGACAGAAACCAAAGAGGAAGCTGGCATGTCCTATATGGCTGGGTAGGAGGGAGAGAATGTGAAGGGGGAAGTGCTACACACTTTCAAACAACCAGATCTCATGAGAACTCACTATCATGAGAACAGCAAGGGGGAAATCTGCCCCCAGAATCCAATCACCTCCCACCAGGTCCCTCTTCTAACAGTGGGGATTACAATTCAGCATGAGATTTGGTCAGGGACACAAAGGCAAACTATATCAATCTTCTAACAGTTTTAAATTTTTTAAGATTGTGAGTATATTAGATACACATTAAAGTATGTATAAAAGTATAATTCAGGTCAAATACCCAAGTAACCACTACCCAGGTCAAAAAATTAAACATTACTTCTCAGTAAGTCCTCTTATGCCCCATTACCCACTTTAACATAGCTACTATCCTAACTTTTATTGTCATTTTTTTCTTGTAGTTCCTCATAGTTTTACCACCTAAGCATGAATCTCTAAACACCTTTTGCTGTGCCTTTTTTTAAAACTTGATATAAACAGAATCATACAAAATGTACTTTTTGTGTCTGGATTCTTAATATATTTGTGAGAGCCATCAATATTATTGCATATATTTTTCTATTGTATGTTTAGACCTCTATCTATCTGTTTTATCTTTAATTGACATTAGGAGTGTTTCCAGTTTTCAAATATTAAATATAATGCTACTTGAGCATTCTTGTACATGTCTCTCCACATACTTGTACATGCACCTTGAAGGGTTATTCACCAAGGAATGGAATTGCTTTGTTACAGGGTTTATGCTGCTTCTAATTTATTTTTTATTTTTATTTTTATTTTTTGAGACAGAGTCTCACTCTGCCACCCAGGCAGGGGTGCAGTGGCGTGATCTCAGCTCACTGCAATCTCCACCTCCTGGTTCAAGCTATTCTCCTGCTTCAGCCTCCAGAGTAACTGGGATTACAGGTGTGCACCACCATGCCCAGCTAATTTCTTGTATTTTTAGAAGAGCTGCGGTTAAACTATGTTGGCCGAGCTGATCTTGACCTCCTGACCTCAAGTGACCCACACGCCTTGGCCTCCCACAGTGTTGGGATTACAGACATGAGCCACCATGCCCAGCTGCTTTTTCTACTTTAAAAGAGGAGCTTTTTCAGTGTATTTCCAATATGCCTTCCCATTGCTCTATATCCTTGACACTTAGTACTCTCAGTTGTATATCATTTCATACCTTGTATTTTTTCATGTCAAAGTATACCTACATAATCATTTTAATGGGCATGTAGTAAAAAAGTAGCATTATGATTTATTTAACCAGTCCCTTATTAGTAGACATTTATATTACTTTCAAATTTTCACTGTCCATTACCCAGTTTCACTGCTATAGTACCTTTCATTTTTATATTCATACAAATACATGTATATATACACATATGTACATATATACATGTTCATATACAGACACATATATATCCCTGGAAAGTGTAGAGTATTTCTTTGAGGTAAAGTCTCAGAAGTAAAATTGCCAAACTCAAAGCATATATACCTTTATGATGCTTGAAACTGTCACATAGCCTATTACCAAAAAAAGCTATGAGTATTTAAATCCTCACCAAAAGTATATGTATTTATTTTCCCACACTTTCATTAAAACTGGGTGTTATATCAAAGGGATCCATGCACTCCCATGTTGAAAGCACTGTTCACAATAGAAAGACATGGAATCAGCCTAAGTGCCCATCAACCCTTAGATGAATGGATAAAGAAAATGTGGTATGTACATACAACTGAATACTATTTAGCTATAAAACAATGAAATCATGTCATTTGCAGCAACGTGAATGGAACTGAAGGTCATTATGTTAGGTAAAATAAGCCACACACAGAAAGACAAATACCACATGTTCTTACTCATATGTGGAAGCTAAAAAGTAGGTCACATGGAGGTAGAGAGTGGAATGGTAGATACCAGAGCCTGGGAAGGGTGTTTCAGTGGGGACTGCAGGGATGAAAAGAGGTCAGTTAATGGGTACAATTGAACAGTTAGATAGAAGGAGTAAGTTCTAATGTTTGATAACAGTGTAGGGTAACAATAGTTAATGACAATATATTACACTTTACACAATAGCTGGAAGAGACCTGAAATGCACCCAATACATAGAAATGATAAACACTTAGGTGATGGATACCAGAAATACCCTGACTTGATCATTACACATTCTATGCATGTAACAAGATTTCACATGTACTCTGTAATTATGTACAAATCTATCAAAATTTTAATTTTTTAAAAACTGGGTATGGTCATTCTTATAAAACTTGTCCAGCTGGGCACAGTGGCTCATGCTTATAATCCCAACACTTTGTGGGGCAAGGGCAGGAGGATCGCTTGAGCCCAGGAATTTGAGAACCAGCCTGGGAAATATGGAGAAATCCCTTCTCTACAAAAAATACAAAAATTAGCCAGGCATGGTAGCATGCACCTGCTGCCCCAGCTACTCAGGAGGGCGAGGTGGGAGGATCAGTTGAGCCTAAGAGATTGAGGCTGTAGTGAGCTCTGATTGCACCACCGTACTCCAACCTGTGCAATAGAATGAGACTCTGTCTCAAAAAAAAATGGACGCCATATACTTGTCCAGTATTATATGCCAAAAATGATAAGCAATTTCTTTATGTTTTAATTTTCTAGACTATTAGTGAGGTTAGACAATTTTTCATTTAATTAACCCTTTGTAAAAGTATTTGCATGTTTTTTTAGGTTTGACGTTGGATTTTTTTTTTTTTTTTTTTTTTTTTTTTTTTTTTTTAAAACAGAGTCACTCTGTAGCCCAGGCTGGAGTGCAGTGGCATGATCTCAGCTCAATTGCAACCTCTGCCTCCCGGGTTCAAGCGATTCTCCTGCCTCAGTCTCCCGAGTGAGTAGCTGGGACTACAGGCGCGTGCCACCATGCCAGGATAATTTTTTGTATTTTTAGTAGCGACTGGGTGTCACTGTGTTAGCCAGGATGGTCTCAATCTCCTGACCTCGTGATCCACCCACCTGGGCCTCCCAAAGTGCTGGGATTACAGCCATGAGCCACTCCACCCAGCCAACATTTAATTGATGCTCCTACTGATTTACAGAAATCTTTAGATATTGCATTTCATATTTATTAATCTTTTTCTTATATTTCCTTTCCAATGTTAGAGTCAGATAAAAAACAACTTATATTTTTCTCTGTTCTTTTTGTGGTCATAGTTTTTGTTTGCATTTTAATACTCTAGAATTTATTTTTAAGTGCAAGGTAGAAAGCCACTTTTGGGCAAATGATAGATGAATTCCATCTTTTCCTGCACTAACTCAAAATGGCACATTTGATCATATATTGAATACTATGTAAATTAGGTCTGTTTCTGAGCTTCCTACTTGATTACACTGATATGCTGTTTATTCTGTTGCTACTGTCATCCTGCTTACATTTCATAGAGTTATAATGCATCTTAAACCTAAAAGAGAAAATTTATATTTACTGATTTTTTAAGATATTAATGATTTATTATTCCAACTGCATTTTATAATCACTTTTTATGTTCCAAAAATTCTACTGATTAAGAATAATTGGCCTATTTAGAAGTATTTTGTAGTATTCTTGAACATTTGTTCAAATCTTTTGTTTCCCATATACTTTTATAGTTTTCTTTATATGGATGTTTAATGTTTCTTGGTATGTTTACTTCCAGGTTTTTTTTATCTTACCCATTACTATTATGAATAGGATTTTTTCTTCAATATGTTTTTAAACTTGTTATTCTTACTAAATAGGAAAGCTGTAATTTGTATATTTATTTTTTAAATGGTCACCTTACTGTACTATAATATTATTTTATATTTTTCATGTAGGCATTTATATCTGCTACAGATAATGGTCATTTGTTCTTTTCCATATGTATGCATCATTTTCTGTCTAAGTGCCTTGGTATGCATCATTTTCTGTCTAAGTGTCTTGGTAAACATCTTCTGAATTTTATGCAATGATCATGCTCATATCCGGCACCCTTTCCTTGTTTCTGAATTTAATGGAAACACTCCTAGAGTTTCACAGTTAACCATAACACTGGCTATTTGTTTGAAGTTAGTGTTTAAAAGAGTAAATAGGCCAGGCATGGTGGCTCACGTCTGTAATCTCAGCCCTTTAGGAGGCCGGGGCAGGCAGATCAGTTCAGGTCAGGAGTTCAAGACCAACCTGGCCAACATGGTGAAACTGCATGTTGGTTAAATATACAAAAATTAGCCAGGTGTGGAGGAGTATACCTGTAATTCCAGCTACTCAGGATGCTGAAGCAGGAGATTCGCTTGAATCTGGGAGGTGAAGGTTGTAGTGAGCCAAGATCATGCCACTGCACTTCAGCCTGGGTGACATAGTGAAACTCTGTCTCAGATGAATAAATAAACAAACAATTTAAAAAAAAGAGTAAATTCTGCATGGTTATTGGCTAAGCCTGTAAGTATCATTAGCAAAGTCTAGCCTACATGGCAAGAGATAAGGTAATATAATAGAAAATTTTGTTTAAGAGGCTGGGCCATTTGTCCCTTAAAATTTTTCATAATCTGAATTTTGCTTCATGGTAAGTCCATATTTCCATTATATTCATAGAGCCTTAGTGCATAAAGGTTTGATCCAGGTCACATTTAAATTTTTATTTTATTTTTTTGCCAAGGCTACTTTCTAGGTGGTGCCATGAACTTTGTTTTTGTTGTTGTTCAAGCTTTTATTAAATTTTTTAATTGTCACATGTACATATTTATGGTTTACATATGATGGCTTTTTGTTTAGTGGTGGTGGTGCTGGTGGTTGTTAGAGGGAAGGTCTCACTCTGTCACCCAGGCTGCGGTGCAGTGAAGCAATCAGAGTTCACTGCAGCCTTGACTTCCTGGTATCAAGCATCCTCCCACCTTAGACTCCCAAGTAGCCAAGTCCACAGCTGTGCACCATTATGCTTGGCTAATTTTTTTTTTTTAACTTTTAGTAGAATCAAAGTCTCACTACATTGCTCAGGCTGGTCTTGAACTCCTAGTTTCAATCAATTCTCCTACCTCAATCTCCCAAAATACTGGGATTAGAAACATAAGCCACCTGGCCCCACCCATAGTGATGTTTTGATACATATAATGTATAGTAATGAGACCATGTTAATTTGCATACCTGTCATCTCAAACATTTTTCACTCCCTCCCTCCCTCCCCCTTTCCTTCTTTCCTTCCCTCCTATCTTCCTCTTTCTTTCTCTTTTTTTCTCTTTCTTTCTCTCTTCTCTCTTCCCCCCTCCCTTCCTCCCTCCCCCCTGCTCTATCACTCTCTCACTCTCTCTTTTTCTTTTTTTTTTTTTGGATTTTAGGTTTTCATGTACATGTGAAGAACATGCAAAATTGTTGCATAGGTACACACATGGCAGTGTGATTTGCTGCCTTCCTCCCCTTCACCTATATCTGGCATTTCTCCCCATGCTATCTCTCCCCACCTTCCCACTCCCCACTGTCCCTCCCCTATTTCCCCCCAGCAGACCCCAGTGTGTAGCGCTCCCCTCCCTGTGTCCGTGTGTTCTCATTGTTCAACACCCGCCTATGAGTGAGAACATGTGGTGTTTGATTTTCTGTTCTTGTGTCAGTTTGCTGAGAATGATGGTTTCCAGGTTCATCCATGTCCCTACAAAGGACACGAACTCATAGTTCATGGTTGCATAATATTCCATGGTGTATATGTGCCACATTTTCCCTGTCCAGTCTATCATTGATGAGCATTTGGGTTTGTTCCAGGTCTTTGCTATTGTAAACTGTGCTGCAATGAACATTCGTGTGCATGTGTCCCTATAGTAGAACGATTTATAATTTTTTGGATATCCTGAGACTTTGCTGAAGTTGCTTATCAGTTTTAGGAGATTTTGGGCTGAGACAAGGGAGTCTTCTAGATATACAATCATGTCTGCAAATAGAGACAATTTGACTTCCTCCTTTCCTAATTGAATATGCTTTATTTCTATTTCTTGCCTAATTGCTCTGGCTAGAACTTCCAATACTATATTGAATAGGAGTGGTGGGAGAGGGCATCCTTGTCTAGTGCCAGATTTCAAAGGGAATGCTTCCAGTTTTTGCCCATTCAGTATGATATTGGCTGTTGGTTTGTCATAAATAGCTTTTATTATTTTGAGATACGTTCCATCAATACCTAGTTTATTGAGGGTTTTTAGCATAAAGGGCTGTTGAATTTTGTCAAAGGCCCTCTCTGCATCAATTGAGATAATCATGTGGTTTTTGTCTTTGGTTCTGTTTATGTGGTGAATTACGTTTACAGACTTGCATATGTTGAACCAGCCTTGTATCCCTGGGATGAATCCTACTTGATCATGGTGGATAAACTTTTTGATGTGCTGTTGCAATCAGCTTGCCAGTATTTTATTGAAGATTTTTGCATCTATGTTCATCATGGATATTGGCCTATAGTTTTCTTTTGTTGTTGAGTCTCTGCCGGGTTTTGGTATCAGGATGATGTTGGTCTCATAAAATAATTTGGGAAGGATTCCCTCTTTTTGGATTATTTGGAATAGTTTCAGAAGGAATGGTACCAGCTCCTCTTTGTATGTCTAGTAGAATTAGGCTGTGAACCCATCTGGACCTGGGCTTTTTTTGGGTGGTAGGCTCTTAATTGCTGCCTCGACTTCAGACCTTGTTATTGGTCTATTCAGGGTTTTGACTTCTTCCTGGTTTAGGCTTGGGAGGAGGCAAGTGTCCAGGAATTTATCCATTTCTTCCAGGTCTCCTAGTTTATGTACATAGAGTTGTTTGTAATAATCTCTGATGATGGTTTGAATTTCTGTGGAATCTGTGGTGATATCCCCTTTATCGTTTTTCATTGCATCTATTTGGTTATTCTCTCTTTTCTTTTTTATTAATCTGGCTAGTGATCTATTTTGTTGATCTTTCGAAAAATCAGCTCCTGGATTTACTGATTTTTTTGAAGGGTTTTTTGTGTCTCTATCTCCTTCAATTCTGCTCTGATCTTAGTTATTTCTTGTCTTCTAGGTTTTGAGTTTTTTTGATCTTGCTCCTCTAGCTCTTTCAATTTTGACAATAGGGTGTCAATTTTAGATCTCTCCTTTCTTCTTACATGGGCACTTATTGCTATACATTTTCCTCTAGAAACTGCTTTAAATGTGTCCCAGAGATTCTAGTATGTTGTGTCTTCATTCTCGTTGGTTTCAAAGAACATCTTTATTTCTGCCTTCATTTCATTGTTTATCCAGTCAACATTCAAGAGCTAATTGTTCAGTTTCCATGAAGCTGTGTGGTTCTGAGTTAGTTTCTGAATTCTGAGTTTTAACTTGTTTGCACTGTGTTCTGAGAGATTGTTTGTTATGATTTCTGTTCTTTTGCATTTGCTGAGGAGTGATTTATTTCCAATTATGTGGTCAATTTTAGAGTGGGTGTGATGTGGTGCTGAGAAGAATGTATATTCTGTGATTTGGGGTGGAGAGTTCTGTAAATGTCTATTATGTTTGCTTGGTCCAGGTCTGAGTTCAAGTCCTGGATATCCTTGTTAATTTTCTGTCTGGTTGGTCTGTCTAATACTGACAATGGGGTGTTGAAGTCTCCCACTATTATTGTGTGGGAGTCTAAGTCTCTTTGTAAGTCATTAAGAACTTGCCTTATGTATCTGGATGCTCCTATATTGGGTGCATATGTATTTAGGATCATTAGCTCTTCTTGTTGCATTGATCCTTTTACCATTATGTAATGTCCTTCTTTGTCTTATTTGATCTTTGTTGCTTTAAAAGCTATTCTGTCAGAGATGAGAATTGCAGCTCCTGCTTTATTTTGCTTTCCATTTGCTTGGTAAATCTTCCTCCATCCATTTATTTTGAGCCTCTGTGTATCCTAGGATGTGAGATGGATTTCCTGGATACAGCACACTGATGGGTTTTGGCTTTTTATCCAATTTGCCAGTCTGTGTCTTTTGATTGGGGCATTTAGCCCATTTACATTTAGGGTTAATATTGTTATGTGTGAATTTGATACTGCCATTTTGATGCTAGCTGGCTGTTTTGCCCTTTAGTTGATGCAGATTCTTGATTGTGTTGATGCTCTTTACCATTTGGTATGTTTTTGGAGTGACTGGTACTGGTTGTTCTTTTCTATGTGTAGTGCCTCTTTCAGGAGCTCTTGTAAAGCAGGCCTTGTGGTGATGAAATCTCTGAGTACCTGCTTGTTCCTAAAGGATTTTATTTTTCCTTTACTTATGAAGCTTAGTTTGGCTGGATATGAAATTCTGGGTTGAAAGTTCTTTTCTTTAAGGATGTTGAATATCGGCCCCTACTCTCTTCTGGCTTGTAGGGTTTCTGCTGAGAGATCTGCTGTGAGTCTGATGGGCTTCCCTTTGTGGGTAACCTGACCTTTCTCTCTGGCTGCCCTTAGCATTTTCTCCTTCATTTCAACCCTGGTGAATCTGATGATTATGTGCCTTGGGGTTGCTCTTCTAGAGGAATATCTTTGTGGTGTTCTCTGTATTTCCTGGACTTGAATATTGGCCTGCCTTGCTAGGTTGGGGAAGCTTTCCTGGATAATATCCTGAAGAGTATTTTCCAGCTTGGATTCATTCTCTTCGTCACATTCAGGTACACCTATCAAACATAGATTAGGTCTTTTCACATAGTCCCATATTTCTTGGAGACTTTGTTTATTCCTTTTTACCCTGTTTTCTCTAATCTTGCCTTCTCATTTTATTTCATTGAGTTGATCTTCGACCTCTGATATTCTTTCTTCTGCTTGGTCAATTCGGCTGTTGAAACTTGTGCATGCTTCGTGAAGTTCTCATGTTATGTTTTTCAGCTCCATCAATTCACTTATATTCCTCTCTAAGTTGTCCATTCTCGTTAGCATTTCATCAAATCTTTTTTCAAGGTTCTTAGTTTCTTTGCATTGGGTTAGAACATGTTCTTTTAGCTCACTGAAGTTTCTTATTACCCACCTTCTGAAGCCTGATTCTGTCATTTCATCACATTCATTCTCCATCCAGCCTTGTTCCCTTGCTGGTGAGGAGTTGTGATCCCTTGCAGGAGGACAGGTGTTCTGGTTTCGGGTGTTTTCATCCTTTTTGCACTGGTTTCTTCCCATCTTTGTGGATTTATCCACCTGTCGTCTTCGTAGTTGCTGACTTTCAGATTGGGCCTCTGAGTGGACGTCCAGTTTGTTGATGATGAAGTGATTTCTCTTTCTTAGTTTTCCTTCTAACAGTCTGGCCTCTCTGCTGTAGGACTGCTGAGGTCCACTCCAGGCCCTGCTTGCCTGGGGGTCACCTGCAGCAGCTGCAGAACAGTAAGGGTTGCTACCAGTTTCTTCTTCTGCTATCTTTGTCCCAGAAGGATACCTGCCAGATGTCAGTCTGATCTGTCCTTTATGAAGTGACTCTTTGGATATACGGGGTCAGGGAGCTGCTTGAGGAGACAGTCTGTCCTTTATAGAAGCTCGAGTGCTGAGCTGTGAGCTCTGTTTTCATTCAGAGCTGTTGAACAGGTATGTTTAAGTCTGCTACAGCAGAACTCATAAACCCCTTTTTTCCCCCAGATGTTCTGTCCCTGGGAGTTAGGGCTTTATTTATGAGTTTCTGTTGTGCTGCTGCCTTTTTTTCAGGGCTGCCCTGCCCAGCAAGGAGGCAGCCTAGTCACTTTCTGCCTGCAGAGTCTTTGCTGAGCTGCTGTGGGCTCCACCCAGCTGCCGTGTGGACTTCCCTGCAGTTCTGTTTGTATGGATGTGGTTAGAACTGCCTCAGCAATGGTGGCCCACCTCTGTAATGGTGGACTCTCTCTGTAATGGTTGGTTGCCTCGGCAATGGCGGGTTGCCTTGGCAATGCCAGGCTGCCTCAGCAATGGCGGACTACCTCCGTAGTGGTGGAGTGCCTCGGTAATGGCGGACGCCCCTCCCCTACATAGCTAGACCGTCCCGGGTTCAGCTGTGCTTGCTGTGAAACTCTCAACTCAGAGTGGTTCCAATTACTGGATCTTTTTGTGTGGTTTTTTTTTTGTGTGGGTGGGACCAGCCGAGCCTGATCACCTGGCTCCCTGCTTCAGAGCCTTTTTTTTTTTTTTCCATTGCGTTTGGTTTTGGGATACATGTGAAAAACATGCAAGATTGTTGCATAGGTGCATACGTGGCAGTGTGATTTGCTGCCTTCCTCCCCTTCACCTATATTTGGCATTTCTCCCCATGCTATCTCTCCCCAACTCCCCCCACCGCTATCCCCCCCAATCCCCCCAACAGACCCCAGTGTATAGTGCTCCCCTCCCTGTGTCCATGTGTTCCCATAGTTCAACACCTGTCTATGAGTGAGAACATGCGATGTTTGATTTTGTGTTCTTGTGTCAGTTTGCTGAGAATGATGGTTTCCAGGTTCATCCATGTCCCTACAAAGGACGTGAACTCATCATTCTTGATGGCTGCATAATATTCCATGGTGTAAATGTGCCACATTTTTCCTGTCCAGTCTATCATCGATGGGCATTTGGGTTGGTTCCAGGTCTTTGCTATTGTAAACTGTGCTGCAATGAACATTTGTGTGCATGTGTCCTTATAGTAGAACAATTTATAATCCTTTGGATATATACTCAGTAATGGGATTGCTGGGTCAAATGGAATTTCTATTTCTAGGTCCTTGAGGAATCGCCACACTGTCTTCCACAATGGTTGAACTAATTTACACTCCCACCAACAGTGTAAAAGTGTTCCTATTTCTCCACAACCTCTCCAGCATCTGTTGTCTCCAGATTTTTTAATGATCGCCATTCTAACTGATGTGAGATGGAATCTCAATGTAGTTTTGATTTGCATTTCTCTAATGACCAGTGATTATGAGCATTTTTTCATATGCTTGTTGGCCTCATGTATGTCTTCTTTTGTAAAGTATCTGTTCATATCCTTCGCACATTTTTGAATGGGCCTGTTTGTTTTTTTCTTGTAAATCTGTTTTAGTTCGTTGTAAATTCTGGATATCAGCCGTTTGTCAGATGGGTAGGCTGCAAAAATTTTTTCCCATTCTGTTGGTTGCCGATTCACTCTATTGAATATTTCTTTCGCCCTGCAGAAGCTGTGGAGTTTGATTAGGTCCCATTTGTCTATTTTGGCTTTTGTTGCCAATGCTTTTGGTGTTTTGGTCATAAAGTCCTTGCCTATGCCTATGTCCTGAATGGTTTTGCCTAGGTTTCCTTCTAGGGTTTTTATGGTGTTAGGTCTTATGTTTAAGTCTTTAATCCATCTGGAGTCAATTTTAGTGTAAGGTGTCAGGAAGGGGTCAAGTTTCTGCTTTCTGCATATGGCTAGCCAGTTTTCCTAACACCACTTATTGAACAGGGAATCCTTTCCCCGTTGCTTGTTTTTATCAGGTTTGTCAAAGATCGGGTGGTTGTAGATATGTTGTGTTGCCTCCGAGGCCTCTGTTCTGTTCCATTGGTCTATATCTCTGTTTTGGTACCAGTACCATGCTGTTTTGATTACTGTAGCCTTGTAGTATAGTTTGATGTCTGGTAGTGTGATGCCTCCCACTTTGTTCTTTTTGCTTAGAATTGACTTGGCTATGTGAGCTCTCTTTTGGTTCCATATGAAGTTTAAGGTGGCTTTTTCCAGTTCTGTGAAGAAGGTCATTGTCAGCTTGATGAGGATAGCATTGAATCTGTAAATTACTTTGGGCAGTATGGCCATTTTCACAATATTGATTCTTCCTAACCATGAACATGGAATGTTTCTCCATCTGTTTGTGTCCTCTCTTATTTCGTTGAGCAGTGGTTTGTAGTTCTCCTTGAAGAGGTCCTTTACGTTCCTTGTTAGTTGTATTCCTAGGTATTTTATTCTCTTTTTAGCAATTGTGAATGGCAGTTCGTTCTTGATTTGGCTCTCTTTAAGTCTGTTATTGGTGTATAGGAATGCTTGTGATTTTTGCACATTGATTTTGTATCCTGAGACTTTGCTGAAGTTGCTTATCAGTTTTAGGAGATTTTGGGCTGAGATGATAGGGTCTTCTAGATATACAATCATGTCGTCTGCAAATGGAGACAATTTGGCTTCCTCTTTTCCTAATTGAATACCCTTTATTTCTTTTTCTTGCCTGATTGCTCTGGCTAGAACTTCCAGTACTATATTGAATAGGAGTGGTGAGAGAGGGCATCCTTGTCTAGTGCCAGATTTCAAAGGGAATGCTTCCAGTTTTTCCCCGTTCAGTATGATATTGGCTGTTGGTTTGTCATAAATAGCTTTTATTATTTTGAGATACGTTCCATTGATACCTAGTTTATTGAGAGTTTTTAGCATAAAGGGCTGTTGAATTTTGTCGAAGGCCTTCTCTGCATCAATTGAGATAATCATGTGGTTTTTGTCTTCGGTTCTGTTTATGTGGTGAATTACATTTATAGACTTGCATATATTGAACCAGCCTTGCATCCCTGGGATGAATCCTACTTGATCATGGTGGATAAACTTTTTGATGTGCTGTTGTAATCGGCTTGCCAGTATTTTATTGAAGATTTTTGCGTCTGTGTTCATCATGGATATTGGCCTATAGTTTTCTTTTGTTGTTGAGTCTCTGCCGGGTTTTGGTATCAGGATGATGTTGGTCTCATAAAATGATTTGGGAAGGATTCCCTCTTTTTGGATTATTTGGAATAGTTTCAGTAGGAATGGTACCAGTTCCTCTTTGTATGTCTGGTAGAATTAGGCTGTGAACCCATCTGGACCTGGGCTTTTTTTGGGTGGTAGGCTCTTAATTGCTGCCTCGACTTCAGACCTTGTTATTGATCTATTCAGGGTTTTGACTTCTTCCTGGTTTAGGCTTGGGAGGAGGCAATTGTCCAGGAATTTATCCATTTCTTCCAGGTTTCCTAGTTTATGTGCATAGAGTTTTTTGTAATAATCTCTGATGATGGATTGAATTTCTGTGGAATCTGTGGTGATATCCCCTTTGTCATTTTTTATTGCATCTATTTGGTTATTCTCTCTTTTCTTTTTTATTAATCTGTCTAGTGGTCTGTCTATGTTGTTGATCTTTTCAAAAAACCAGCTCCTGAATTTATTGATTTTTCTGTAGGGTTTTTCGTGTCTCTATCTCCTTCAATTCTGCTTTGATCTTAGTTATTTCTTGTCTTCTGCTAAGTTTTGAGTTTTTTTGATCTTGCTCCTCTAGTTCTTTCAATTTTGATGATAGGGTGTCAATTTTAGATCTCTCCTTTCTTCTCATATGGGCATTTATTGCTATATATTTTCCTCTAGCGACTGCTTTAAATGTGTCCCAGAGATTCTGGTATGTGGTGTCTTCATTCTCGTTGACTCTGAAGAACATGTTTATTTCTGCCTTCATGTCATTGTTTATCCAGTCAACATTCAGGAGAAAGTTGTTCATTTTCCATTAAGCTGTGCGGTTCTGTGTTGGTTTCTGAATTCTGAGTTCTAACTTGATTGCACTGTGGTCTGAGAGACTGTTTGTTATGGTTTCCATTCTTTTTCATTTGCTGAGGAGTGATTTATTTCCAATTATGTGGTCAATTTTAGAGTAGGTGTGATGTGGTGCTGAGAAGAATGTATATTCTGTGGATTTGGGGTGGAAAGTTCTGTAAATGTCTATTAGGTTTGCTTGTTCCAGGTCTGAATTCAAGTCCTGGATATCCTTGTTAATTTTCTGTCTCGTTGATCTGTATATTGACAATGGTGTGTTGAAGTCTCCCACTATTATTGTGTGGGAGTCTAGGTCTCTTTGTAAGTCTTTAAGAACTTGCCTTATATATCTGGGTGCTGCTGTATTAGGTGCATATATATTTAAGATCGTTAGCTCTTCTTGTTGCATTAATCCTTTTACCATTATGTAATGTCCTTCTTTGTCTCTTTTGATCTTTGTTGCTTTAAAGTCTATTTTATCAGAGATGAGAATTGCAACTCCTGCTTTTTTTTGTTCTCCATTTGCTTGGTAAATCTTCCTCCATCCCTATATTTTGAGCCTTTGTGCATCCTTGCATGTGATATGGGTTTCCTGGATACAGCACACTGATGGGTTTTTGCTTTTTATCCAATTTGCCAGTCTGTGTCTTTTGATTGGGGCATTTAGTCCGTTTACATTTTGGGTTAATATTGTTATGTGTGAATTTGATCCTGTCATTTTGATGGTAGCTGACTGTTTTGCCCTTTGGCTGATGCAGATTCTTGATTGTGTTGATGCTTTTTACCATTTGGTATGTTTTTGGAGTGGCTGGTACTGGTTTTTCTTTTCTATGTGTAGTGCCTCCTTCAGGAGCTCTTGTAAAGCTGGTCTGGTGGTGATGAAATCTCTGAGTACTTGCTTGTTCACAAAGGATTTTATTTTTCCTTCAGTTATGAAACTTAGTTTGGCTGGATATGAAATTCTGGGTTGAAAGTTCTTTTCCTTAAGGATGTTGAATATTGGCCCCCACTCTCTTTTGGCATGTAGGGTTTCTGCTGAGAGATCTGCTGTGAGTCTGATGGGATTCCCTTTGTGGGTAACCCAACCTTTCTCTCTGGCTGCCCTTAGCATTTTCTCCTTCATTTCAACCCTGGTGAATCTGATGATTATGTTCCTTGGGGTTGCTCTTCTAGAGGAATATCTTTGTGGTGTTCTCTGTATTTCCTGGACTTAAATATTGGCCTGCCTTGCTAGGTTGGGGAAGTTTTCCTGGATAATATCCTGAAGAGTATTTTCCGGCTTGGATGCATTCTCTTCGTCACATTTAGGTACACCTATGAAATGTAGATTAGGTCTTTTCACATAGTCCCATATTTCTTGTTGACTTTGTTCATTCCTTTTTACCCTGTTTTCTCTAATCTTGCCTTCTCATTTTATTTCATTGAGTTGATCTTCGACCTCTGATATCCTTTCTTCTGCTTGGTCAATTCGGCTGTTGAAAGTTGTGCATGCTTCACAAAGTTCTCGTGTTGTGTTTTTCAGCTCCATCAATTCACTCATATTCCTCTCTAAGTTATCCATTCTCATTAGCATTTCGTCCAGTCTTTTTTCAAGGTTCTTAGTTTCTTTGCTTTGGGTTAGAACATGTTCTTTTAGCTCACGGAAGTTTCTTATTATCCACTTTCTGAAAGCTGGTTTTGTCATTTCATCACACTCATTCTCCATCCAGTCTTGTTCCCTTGCTAGTGAGGAGTTGTTATCCCTTGTAGGAGGAGAAGTGTTCTGGTTTCTGGTGTTTTCATGCTTTTTGCACTGGTTTCTTCCCATCTTTGTGGATTTATCCACCTGTTGACTTTGTAGTTGCTGTCTTTCTGATTTTGGTACTTTTAAGTCTGCAGCAGCAGAACTCATAAACCCCCTTTTCTTCCCCCAATGTGTTCTGTCCCAGGGAGTTAGGGCTTTATGATTATCCACTGTGCGGTTGCTGTTTTCCCTGCCCACAAGGTAGCAGCCTAGTCATGCTCAGCCTGCAGAGGCTTCACTGAGCTGCTGTGGGCTCTACCCAGCTTCCGTGTGAACTTCCCTGCAGTCCTGTTTATATGGGTGTAGTTAGAACTGCTTCTGCTATGTTGGCCCGCCCCTGTAGTGCCGGAGTCTCTGTAGTAGCAGGTTGCCTTGGTAGATTGCCCTGGAAACTGCAGGGTGCCTCGTAATGGAGGACGCCCCTCCTCCACAGAGGTGGACCATCCCGGGTTCAGTTGTGTTTGCAGTGGCGCTTTTTTTGCCCGGGAATCTCCTGGCTTGACTCCCTGTTTCAGCTCCCCTTGCTGGCTAAGAGGGGACACCGTCTCATCTGCTCTCCCTCCAGAGCCGCTGCTTCAGCTGAAACCATGGCTCTGAGATTCCTGGCACTGGCCTGGCTCCCTGTTTCAGCTCCCCTTGCTGGCTTAGAGGGGACTCAGTCTCTCTCACTCTGTATAGGGAGCCGCTACCCCAGGGCGCAGGCCGAGCATCCGCGCCGTTCAAACCAGCGGTGCTGATGACCCGTGGGGCTCCTCCGCCTGTGAATCTCCTGGTCTGTGGGCAGTAAAAATCCGTCTGGAAATGCAGCATCCACTCACCCTCTGCGCTTTCTCTTGGAGCTGCAATCCCGAGTTCCTCCTAACTGGCCATCTTGGATACTCTCCTCACCTTTTTTTTTTCTTTTAGTTGAATGGTGGATGGTTGACTCTCTCTCTCAGGTGTTCCAGTTGCCTGTTGAAAAGGCCCTGGGATCTGTGTGATTTCCCATGTGGTGACCCGCTGCGCCAGCTGAAACAGCAATGCTGAGATTTGTGGTGCTTTTTTGCCTGGGAATCTCCTGGCCTGGCTCCCTGTTTCAGTCCCCTTTTTTAATCAGCTGAATGGGCGACTGTGCCTTCCTGGAGCTCCTCTCACCATCTAAAATGGCACCCAGACCAGAGTATTTTATATGGAGAACCACCGCGCTGAGGCGCCAGCAAAACAGCCGCACCGGCCAAAACAGCAGCGCTGGTGACCGTGGGGCTCCTCCGCCTGGGAATCTCCTGGTCTGTGGGCAATAAAAATCCATCTGGAAATGTGGCGTCCACTCACCCGCTGTGGTTTCACTGGGAGCTGCAACCCTGAGCTGCTCCTAATCATCCATCTTGGATCTTCTCCTCACTCTCTTTTTCTTTCTTTCTTTCTTTGAGTTGCAGTCTTTGCTCTGTCACCCAGGCTGGAGTGCGATGGTGTGATCTTGGCTCACTGCAACTTCTGCCTCCTGGGCTCAAGCAATTCTCCTGCCTCAGCCTCCCAAGTAGCTGGGATTGCAGGCACACACCACCATGCCTAGCTAATCTTTGTATTTTTAGTAGAGACGGGGTTTCACTATATTGATCAGGCTGATCTTGAGCTCCTGACCTTGTGATCCGCCCACCTTGGCCTCCCAAAGTGTTGGCATTACAGGCGTGAGCCACTACACCCGGCTCATTTCTTTCTTTTTAATTATTACTTTGAAGTCAGAGGCTACATGTGCAGGTTTGTTACACAGGTATATTACATAATGCTGGGTTTGGCCTTCTGTTGAACCCTCACCTAAATAGTGAATATAGTACCCCATACACAGTTTTTAAATCTTCGCTGCCATTCCTCCCATTCTGAGGTCCCCACTGTCCATTGTTTCCATCTTTATGTCCATGTGTACACATTGTTTAGCTCACACTTATAAGTCAGAAAATGCCGTTTATTTTGTTCATTCACCTAGAATAATGGCCTCCAGCTTCATTCATGTTGCTGCAAGGGACATGATTTCATTCTTTTTTATGACTGCATGGTATTCCATGATGTATATATACCACGTTTTCTTTATCCAGTCCTAATTGATGGATACTTAGGTTGATTCCATAACTGCTATTGTGAATAGTGCCACAATAAATATAAGAGTGCAGGTGTCTTTTTGATAGAATTATTTCTTTTTCTTGGGGAATCCCAGTAGTGGGAGTACTGGGTCAAAGGGTTGTTCTATTTTTAGTTCTTTGAAAAATTTCCATGCTGTTTTCTAAAGGGGCTGAACTAACTTACATTCCAACCAACAGTGTAAAAGGATTCCTTTTTCTCCACATCCTTGCCAACATGTTGTATTTTGACTTTTTAGTAATAGTCATTCAAACTGGTGTCAGATGGTATCCCATTGCAGTTTTCACTTGTATTTCTCTGATGATAAGCTTTTTTTCATATGATTAGTTACTGATATGTCTTCTTTTGGGAAGTGTTTGTTCATGATCTTTACCCACTTTTTAATGAGGTTATTTGGTTTTTGCTTGTTGAATTCAGGTTCCTTATTGATTCTGGATATTTTTCCTTTGTCAGCCTGATTGTTTGCAAATATTTTCTCCCATTCTGTAGATTGTTTATTCTGTTGATTGTTTCTTTGCTGCACTGAAGTCCATTAGTTTAATTAAATTTCATTTGTCAATTTTTTTTTTGTTACACTTGCCTTTGAGGTCTTAGTCACAAATTCTTTTTCTAGTCTAATGTTCAAGTGTTTTATTTTAGGATTTATATAGTTTAAGGTCATAGAGTCAAGTCTTTAATACATCTTGAGTTAATTTTTACATATGGTAAGAACCAGGGGTACAGTTTCATTCTTCTGCATATGGCTAGCCAGTTTTTCCAGCACCATTTTTTGAGTAGGGTGTCCTTTCCCAGTTGTCTATTTTTGTCAGCTTTGTTGGAGATCTGTTGGTTGTAGCCTATGACTTTATTTCTGAATTATCTGTTCTGTTCCATTAATCTGTGTGTCTATTTTTGTACCCAGTACCATGCTATTTTTGTTATTACAGCCCTGTAGTATAGTTTGAATTCAGAAAATGTGATGCCCCTTGGTTATATGAACTTTCATCAGGAGGCACATGATACTGGTTGTCCCTTTTAGTGGTGTTACCTGCCATTGATAATCCTTGCCTAGGTCCACTAATTCAATTGGGATTTTAAATGACAATATTGTAATACTATTATTTTCTCTTCATTTATTAATGAGAATCCTTCTAAAAAGAGAAACTTGAACTCAGTTGTCTGGTTACCCTGTTGTAGAAGCATGATAAATACTTGATTTTCAAGTGTTCAAAATGCTTAATTGATTCCCCAGTATCCTTCAAAGGTGAAAGGTGTTGTGGGTTTTTTTTAAGTATTACTGTGAACACGTTTACTTATACATAGTTATTCTCATCCTTTGTAGTTATTAGCTCATTGACAGTCCTCCTGGCCCATTTTTGGGTAGTGGGAGCCTTTTGACATGACTCTGAATCTCTTTGACATGACTCTAGTAGTCTTGGGTAGACTTTTTGCTTTCTGATGTGACAGAAGCATTTGAGGCTCATTTGTTTTCATGCTTGAAACTTGGAATCAGTCATTTCTCCAAAGGAGTCCCCCCGTTTTTCTTTAAGTGAGAAATGGAATTTAGAGACTAGAATCTGGGAATAAGAGGTACTCATTGCTGCTAGGTTGATCTTTTTTTCTATATATTTTTAATGGACAGAACTAGGAAAGATAGATTATGTATATATAAAATACATCATGATATTGCCAATTCAAAGTCAGTAATTACAGCAAGGAATTTACTTAAACTCTTCAGTCTTATAGATGTCTCTTTTCTCTACATCAAAATCCTGGTTTTCAATGATATTACATAATTATTCATTTACTTTATCCCACAGTGTACACATAACTGTTTGAGAATAACGCTACTACCAACAATGTGATTATAGAAAAATAGTTGCAGGCTTTTTGTCTTTAGGGTAAAATCTACTTAGGATTCCTAGTCAAGTTGGAATGGTTCCTTTTCATGAAGTTACACTCCAACTCAATACATAGTTACATTCAGTTGGTTTATTTTTTTCAAAAAAAATTTTTTTTGAGACGGAGTTTCGCTCTTGTTACCCAGGCTGGAGTGCAATGGCATGATCTCAGCTCACCGCAACCTCCGCCTCCTGGGTTCAAGCAATTCTCCTGCCTCAGCCTCCTGAGTAGCTGGGACTACAGGTGCGTGCCACCATGCCCAGCTAATTTTTGTATTTTTAGTAGAGACGGGATTTCACCTAGTTGACCAGGATCTCTTGACCTCTTGATCCACCCGCCTCGGCCTCCCAAAGTGCTGGGATTATAGGCGTGAACCACCGCGCCAGGCCTATTTTTTTTCAAATTTTACTAATTGCTTCTTAACAAAGTACTGCATTCTTCTAGATCATATCTACAAAGCAAAGTATAGTTAAAGAATTCTAGCTTCTATCCCTAACCCCTCCACCCTGTTCCCTCTCTCTTCCTATAATAACTCATTTTAAGGTTTATCCTTCCTTTATATTTGTAAAATATCTCTTTTTTTCTTTTTTCTTTTTTTTGAAATGCAGTTTAGCTTTCGTTGCCCAGGCTGGACTGCAATGGTGCAATATCGGCTCACCACAACCTTGGACTCCCAGGTTCAGGCAGTTCTCCTGATTCGGCCTCCTGAGTAGCTGGGATTACAGGCATGCACCATCACACCCAGCTAATTTTGTATTTTTAGTAGAGACAGGGTTTCTCCATGTTGGTCAGGCTGATCTCAAACTCCCAACCTCAGGCGATCCACCCACCTTGGCCTCCCAGAGTGCTGGGATTACAGATGTGAGCCATTGCCCTCGGCCTTGTAAATATCTTTTATTTATTTATTTATTTATTTTTAATTGCATTTTAGGTTTTGGGGTACATGTGAAAAACATGCAAGATTGTTGCATAGGTGCACATGTGGCAGTGTGATTTGCTGCCTTCCTCCCCTTCACCTATATGTGGTATTTCTCCCCATGCTATCTCTCCCCAACTCCCCACCCCCCGCTGTCTCCCCTCACTCCCCCCAACAGACCCCAGTGTATAGTGCTCCCCTCCCTGTGTCCATGTGTTCCCATTGTTCAACACCCGTCTATGAGTGAGAACATGCGATGTTTGATTTTGTGTTCTTGTGTCAGTTTGCTGAGAATGATGGTTTCCAGGTTCATCCATGTCCCTACAAAGGACACGAACTCATTGTTTTTGATGGCTGCATAATATTCCATGGTGTATATGTGCCACATTTTTCCTGTCCAGTCTATCATCGATGGGCCTTTGGGTTGGTTCCAGGTTTTTGCTATTGTAAACTGTGCTGCAATGAACATTCGTGTGCATATGTCCTTATAGTAGAACAATTTATAATCCTTTGGATATATACTCAGTAATGGGATTGCTGGGTCAAATGGAATTTCTATTTCTAGGTCCTTGAGGAATCACCACACTGTCTTCCACAATGGTTGAACTAATTTACACTCCCACCAACAGTGTAAAAGTGTTCCTATTTCTCCACAACCTCTCCAGCATCTGTTGTCTCCAGTTTTTTTAATGATCACCATTCTAACTGGCGTGAGATGGTATCTCAATGTGGTTTCGATTTGCATTTCTCTAATGACCAGTGATGATGAGCATTTTTTCATATGTTTGTTGGCCTCATGTATGTCTTCTTTTGTAAAGTATCTGTTCATATCCTTTGCCCATTTTTGAATGGGCTTGTTTGTTTTTTTCTTGTAAATCTGTTTTAGTTCGTTGTAAATTCTGGATATCAGCCATTTGTCAGATGGATAGGCTGCAAAAATTTTTTCCCATTCTGTTGGTTGCCGATTCACTCTATTGAATGTTTCTTTTGCCATGCAGAAGCTGTGGAGTTTGATTAGGTCCCATTTGTCTATTTTGGCTTTTGTTGCCAATGCTTTTGGTGTTTTGGTCATGAAGTCCTTGCCTACGCCTATGTCCTGAATGGTTTTGCCTAGGTTTCCTTCTAGTGTTTTTATGGTGTTAGGTCTTATGTTTAAGTCTTTAATCCATCTGGAGTCAATTTTAGTGTAAGGTGTCAGGAAGGGGTCAAGTTTCTGCTTTCTGCATATGGCTAGCCAGTTTTCCCAACACCACTTATTGAACAGGGAATCCTTTCCCCATTGCTTGTTTTTATCAGGTTTGTCAAAGATTGGATGGTTGTAGATATGTTGTGTTGCCTCCAACGCCTCTGTTCTGTTCCATTGGTCTATATCTCTGTTTTGGTACCAGTACCATGCTATTTTGATTACTGTAGCCTTGTAGTATAGTTTGATGTCTGGTAGTGTGATGCCTCCCACTTTGTTCTTTTTGCTTAGAATTGACTTAGCTATGCGGGCTCTCTTTTGGTTCCATATGAAGTTTAAGGTGGTTTTTTCCAGTTCTGTGAAGAAGGTCATTGGTAGCTTGATGGGGATAGCATTGAATCTGTAAATTACTTTGAGCAGTATGGCCATTTTCACGATATTAGTTCTTCCTAACCATGAACATGGAATGTTTCTCCATCTGTTTGTGTCCTCTCTTATTTCGTTGAGCAGTGGTTTGTAGTTCTTGAAGAGGTCCTTTACGTTCCTTGTTAGTTGTATTCCTAGGTATTTTATTCTCTTTTTAGCAATTGTGAATGGCAGTTCGTTCTTGATTTGGCTCTCTTTGAGTCTGTTATTGGTGTATAGGAATGCTTGTGATTTTTGCACATTGATTTTGTATCCTGAGACTTTGCTGAAGTTGCTTATCAGTTTCAGGAGATTTTGGGCTGAGATGATGGGGTCTTCTAGATAGACAATCATGTCATCTGCAAATAGAGACAATTTGACTTCCTCCTTTCCTAATTGAATACGCTTTATTTCTTTTTCTTGCCTTATTGCTCTGGCTAGAACTTCCAGTACTATATTGAATAGGAGTGGTGAGAGAGGGCATCCTTGTCTAGTGCCAGATTTCAAAGGGAATGCTTCCAGGTTTTGCCCATTCAATATGATATTGACTGTTGGATTGTCGTAAATAGCTTTTATTATTTTGAGATACGTTCTGTCGATACCTAGTTTATTGAGGGTTTTTAGCATACATGGCTGTTGAATTTTGTCAAAGGCCTTCTCTGCATCAATTGAGATAATCATGTGGTTTTTGTCTTTGGTTCTGTTTATGTGGTGAATTACATTTATAGACTTGCATATATTGAACCAGCCTTGCATCCCTGGGATGAATCCTACTTGATCATGGTGGATAAGCTTTTTGATGTGCTGTTGTAATCGGCTTGCCAGTATTTTATTGAAGATTTTTGCATCTATGTTCGTCATGGATATTCGCCTGTAGTTTTCTTTTGTTGTTGAGTCTCTGCCGGGTTTTGGTATCAGGATGATGTTGGTTTCATAAAATGATTTGGGAAGGATTCCCTCTTTTTGGATTATTTGGAATAGTTTCAGTAGGAATGGTACCAGTTCCTCTTTGTATGTCTGGTAGAATTAGGCTGTGAACCCATCTGGACCTGGGCTTTCTTTGGGTGGTAGGCTCTTAATTGCTGCCTCGACTTCAGACCTTGTTATTGATCTATTCAGGGTTTTGACTTCTTCCTAGTTTAGGCTTGGGAGGAGGCAACTGTCCAGGAATTTATCCATTTCTTCCAGGTTTTCTAGTTTATGTGCATAGAGTTTTTTGTAATAATCTCTGATGATGGTTTGAATTTCTGTGGAATCTGGAGTCTGTGGTGATATCTCCTTTATCATTTTTTTATTGCATCTATTTGGTTATTCTCTCTTTTCTTTTTTATTAATCTGTCTAGTGGTCTGTCTATTTTGTTGATCTTTTCAAAAAACCAGCTCCTGGATTTATTCATTTTTTTGAAGGGTTTTTCGTGTCTCTATCTCCTTCAATTCTGCTTTGATCTTAGTTATTTCTTGTCTTCTGCTAGGTTTTGAGTTTTTTTGATCTTGCTCCTCTAGTTCTTTCAATTTTGACAATAGGTTGTCAATTTTAGATCTCTCCTTTCTTCTCATATGGGCACTTATTACTATATATTTTCCTCTAGAGACTGCTTTAAATGTGTCCCAGAGATTCTGGTATGTGGTGTCTTCGTTCTCGTTGGTTTTGAAGAACACCTTTATTTCTGCCTTCATGTCATTGTTTATCCAGTCAACATTTAGGAGAAAGTTGTTCAGTTTCCATCAAGCTGTGTGGTTCTGTGTTGGTTTCTGAATTCTGAGTTCTAACTTGATTGCACTGTGGTCTGAGAGACTGTTTGTTATGGTTTCCATTCTTTTGCATTTGCTGAGGAGTGATTTACTTCCAATTATGTTGTCAATTTTAGAGTAGGTGTGATGTGATATCTTTTATTTAATTGGTAGTATAGCTTCTGGAATTTAGGAAGGTTTGTGCTTTTGGTGTAATGGTTATTTTTATATTCTTACCATTATAGAATGCCTTTGTCCCCTCTTTTTTATAATTTTGACCATTATCTCTTAGTTTTATATAGTAAGTGATAGAGAAATTATCTTCTTCCCCCTCCATTACTCATAGCATTAATTTGACATGGCATTCTTCTATGGATAGTGTCCACTCCCAGATGGTCTTTTATGCCTGCCAACCTGGACTCCCTAAAGTTCTCTAAATGTGCTTCACACTATCTATATGCCATCAGCAAGATTATGCTAGTCATTTATAAAAACTAGGAAGTCAATCAGTAACAGAATCAAGTCCCTACAAAGCCTCAGACCAGCTTTGTGACCTTGTTCAAGTTTCTCAACCATCTTTAGTTTGTAATATAGTGGCAAAAAAAAAAAAGATAGAAATGGACCCCACTTAATGGAATTGCCAGGCTTCCATCTCACCAGAAGTCAGAAATTATGCAATTTCTCAAGTTTATTTTTGTCCAGATAATTCCACTCTTAGAGTTCGTAGTCTGCTGGTGCTTGATTTGCCTGGAAATAATTTTCTCATTTTCTACATTACTGGATGTTTACTTCGTATTTGGCTTAAACCTTTACTAAAATAACTGCTGGGGCAAGTTGTTCAGAATTTGTCTGCATTTCCCTTATAAATTATAGTTTGCTTTTTGTCAAAGTTCATGAAGTACAGTGCCAAAGGGATTATTAATTGCAAAAATAATGTTTGTAGATAAGAAAAAGGTTTTCATGTTAACTGAATGTTTGCTGTTTTTTAGCCCTAACAGCATTTAGCTGACCAACACATCTTCTTACAGTGTCTTCATAATCTTTTTAACCATTTTTTGTTCTATGATGTATGCTTCATTGTTTTGGAAGTACATATCAATATCCAAGTAGAAAAATATTTTAATATCCCTTCAAAATATTTTGATTAGTGAACAATGGATCAGATTCATGTTTATATGATCTTTTCATTAAATTATCAAAGATTAATATGGAAACAGTAATAAAACCTCTGGAATTTTAAAGTATTAAGTTCTAAACCTCAAATGACACAGTCATGTAACCTTATTCTCAGGTAGGTACAGAGATGGGCAAGAGAGACAGACACAATCCCAAGGAATAAGACATTCCAAAAAGCTTGTGCAACAGTTTTAGAACCAGGGAGCCATTCTTTCAACCAGCTAAATGACATTGAATGACACTTTCTACATATATATGTATATAAAATAGAAATTCAGCTACATTTTCATTTATGTTTTAGAAACAGAGAGCCATGACATTATAAATATATATATGAAAATATATACATATATGTTGTAAATGTCAGTCAGCTACAACTTCAAAACATTTTCTACACATATATCCCTGCTAACTACACACATGTGTGCATACACACACAGAGAGTTATAAAAACTTATAGTTCTATATGGGTGTAGTCATGTCAGTTAACAACAGGGATATGTTCTGAGAAATAAGTTGTTAGGCTATTTCATCATTTAAATATCATAGAGTATACTTACACAAACCTAGATCATATAACCTACTACACACTTAGGCTATATGGTGTAGCCTATGGCTCCCAGGCTACAAGTCTGTACAGCATGTTACAGTACTGATATTATATGCAGTTATAACACAATGGTAAGTATTTAGGTATTTAAATGTATCTAAACATAGAAAAGGTAGAGTAAAAAATACGGTATAAAAGAAAGGAAGAGACATGCCTGTATAGGGCCCTTACTGTAAGTGGAGCTTGCAGGACTGGAAGTTGCTCGGGACGAGTCAGTGGTGAGTGAATGTGAAGGACTACGACATTACTGACCTATGCTATAGTTACATGCAGCAGTAATAAGTTTGTTTACACCACCATCGCCACAACCACATGACTAGTGTGTTGTGCTACAATGTCACAACAACTACAATAGGAATTTTTCAGCTCCATTATAATCTTATGGAACCACCATTGCGTATGTGATCCATCATTGACTGAAATGTCATTTTGCAGCACATGACTATATACATATGTGTGTGTATTTATATACCTATATATAAATTATAACTTTGTAATTTAGAAGATTAAAATTTATATGTAAATTTTTACATATTAAATATTATATGCAATAGATACAATGTATATGTATATATAAATTATAAAGCAAAGTCCCAATCTCAAATGCCCACAAAGCCCATAAATACATCATGAGTGAGTCAAATAGTTGTCTTGGTATATGTGCACATTGAGTAAATGGGGCAGGCAGCCTGTGCCCCTTTTTAAAAGGGCGCTCATATAGTAACTCTGAAAGTCAGTCCCTGCTGAATGCCAATTGATTGTTGCATTTGCAACAACAAATCCAGTGGAATATGAATCCAGTGTCATCGAGTCTAATAATTTTTAAAGAAAAGTGGAAAACTCAGATTTTTATGGTAAAATCTACCAATTTTTTTTTTTTTTTTGGCAGTATCTCACCCTGTCACCAGGTTGGAGTATAGTGGCACAGTCACACCTCATTGCAGCCTCCATGTCCCAGGCTCAAGCAATCCTCCCATGTCAGCCTCCTGTATAACTGGGACTACAGGTGTGCGTTACCACATCCAGCTAATTTTTTATTTTTTGTAAAGACGGGGTCTCGCTATGTTGCCTAGGCTGGTCCCTAACTCCTGAGCTCAAGTGACCCTGCCTCCTCAGCCTCCCAAAAAGCTGGGATTATAGGCTTGAGCCACCATGCCTGGCCCCAATTTTTAAATGTTGCCAATGAATTCTCCAATTTTTTTTTAATCTTGTGCACACTAAAAACACCTACAGAGTGTATTTATACTGTTGGTTACTAGTTTACAATCTCTGGCATGAAATATACTACTATGACATGAGTAAGGTGTATCTTACATATTTTAAGAGATTTAAATACTATCTTACTTTTTTCTGATATAGAAATCTGTAGAAATTGTTTATATATCCTTAAACTGTTATAAACTATCAGTAATAACTGGAAACGTGGCATTTCCATGAAATGAGGCAATTTATGTTTGCCAGAAAACACATTACAATATTTTGTAATCGTCTGTTTTATGAACTAGAAACAGCTGTGTTTGGTGAAGCGTTTGTTAGAATCTACTTTTTAAACTTAAAAAATTCTTTCTACTTTGCTTAAGTATCAAAGTTTAGTATCAAATGAAAAAGTTAAAATTATACTTCGTGATATATGGTTTTCTCTGCTTTTTCAAAAGCCAAGATAAGCTAAAGAACTGTGTCTCTAAATACAGAAAATAGATTTCTTGGTAAACTGTTAATTTCTGAATATTCCACCCTTTTCCAAGGAAATTGCAGGATAATCTGTTATGAAATTACGATGGGTGATAGCTATTTTCTGTTACAAGTTAATTACAGCATTTAAAGAAATTTATAAGATAGCTAACTGGTTCACATTAATATATAAACTGAAAGATTCTGAGGCTCTAACTTTAGAACTTTTAAATGTAAAACTTTATAATACCCATTTAGTTATTTTTAAAATTCTGTTCTTTTGCTCACCAAATAGTGTTAGGATTCAAATACTCAGGTGTTGAATTTTCTGCTTCACTCAGGGATTTGAATCTCTTTAATACTTAAATGTGGCCCACCAATCTACTGAAATGGTTTCTGCTGAGTAACTGTGGGCTGAGTTGTGTGTTGCTGGAGGCAGATCACGTTGCGTTGAAGACTGTATTAGTCCAGTCCCCATTGCTGTAAAGAAATAACTGAGACTGGGTAACTTACAAAGAAAAGAGGTTTAATGGACTTGTAGTTCCACAGGCGATATAGGAAGCATGGAGGCATCTGCTTCTGGGAAGGGCTCAGGGAACTTTTACTTGTGGGAAGGCAAAGCGGGAGCAGGCATCTTACATGGTAGGAACACGAGCAACACAGGGAAGGGAGAAGTGCTGCACAGTTTTAACCAACCAGAGCTCATGAGAACTATCACCAGACAGCACCAAAGGGATGGTGCTAAACCATTCATAAACGATCCACCCCCATGATCCAATCACATCCCACAAGACCCCACCTCCAACACTGGGTGATACAATTCAACATGAGATTTTTGACAGGGACACAGATCCAACCCATACCATTGACTTTCCCTGGATAGCAGTGTCAGGAGGAAGTGTTTGACAGGTTTTCATTCAAAAGCTTTTAATATCCTTTCCAAACTGTATAGCAAGTGTGTCTTCTACATACAGTCAACCAATCCATACATCACCCATGATAAATATTGAATTTATATTCTTTTTCCTTCATACACAGGCATGCACATATACACACTGTTTAATCTGCTGGTGTTGCTTCTATGACTGGCCCAAATCACATGTAGATGTGGAAAGGGAACACCACACATTGAGATTTCCTTTGGTAATATGCTCAACCCTTCATGCTGCAGCCCCACCCCACTACATGCCCATAGAGTCTTCAGGCATGTGCTGAGTACCTGGTGTGTGACATGTACCGTGCAGAGTTCTTAGGACGCCAGAGTGATCCCTGTCTTCAGAGGGATTCCTGCCTTCAGAGGGATCATTTTAGTGTCCAGTTCTGATGTGATGGACAGACATGTGAGTCCTTCAGGGATCCCTCTGAAGGCAGGGATCATTCTAGTGTCCAATTCCCATCTGATGGACAGACATGTGAGTACGATTTCAACACATCAAAATAAGTGCTGTCATGGAGGAATGGATGAGAGATAGTGGCCTCATTCACTCAACATTTTTGAGTGCCTGAGTGTCAGGCAGTGTTCTGCCTAAAATGAAATACTTGCAGAAAACATAAAACGGCTCACACCTGAGTTCTGAGGTTTGACCTGTATTTACATGACAAATAAGAATTTTAGTGAACAAAACTGAATGTCTTCTATACACTAGCAATACATGAGCCAGAAAGTGAAATTGAGGGGAAAATTACATTTACAGCAGAATCAAAAAGAATATGGTACTTGGGAAATAATTTAACAAGGAGTAGAAGACTCGTCCACATATGCAGCCGGGATTTCAAGCCCCCTTACCAGTGAATTAGCAAGAGTGGAACTCAAGCATCCTCATATTCTGCTCCCAAGTTCCATTTATGGTATCATTGGGGAAGTTCAAGTTGCAATTTTGAGTTTTTGTTCTTTTTTAAAGACGACTTCTGTGTGTGGCTGTGAAAGGCTTCACTGTTCGTCACAATCTGCCTGCCAGAAGGGAAAGTGAAGGGCGCTCCAGGATGCCTCCATGCTAAATGCACTATTATTGATGAATACTGGAAAGAACACTGGGTGAAACAGCATCTTCAGAACGTGAAGGTGGGGCACCAGGGCTCCCAAACTTTGCTGTGGGGAGCACCTCTCTCCCCAAACTGAAACCTCACAGCCTAGAGCTGGTGTACCCTGACTGACAGACAGCTAAGAAGGGAGGTGCTCTCAGCATATAAGAGGGGGCCTGAAAGGTGGATGTCCACTACCACTCGGGAGCATAGAAAGCAGCCAGACCGAGGGATCCAGCCCACTGTTCTCTGGGCTCACCTACATTTACAATGACAGCCCCTTAGGACAAGGTCAGGGAAGTGGTTTTTGTCTGTGTTGAACAAAGTGAGGTGACAAATGACCAGCTAAGGACACCTTCTTCGTACATGTGTAGCCCTTGTATGAGAGATGCTCTGGGCTCTGAGGGCCCGGGCTCCATTTACGGTTTCTCACTGCCTGAGCCCACTCTAGGCCTTCACAGGTGCACTGGAGGTGGAGCCTCTGCCTAGGAAGAACTAAACGCTGATTAGTCTGTCGACTCCAGCAACAGAATTCCTTTTGGGACCCAGGCTGCTCCCTGCCTCTGCCCCTACTCTTCTTGTCCATGTTTTGCGCCTTTATTCCAGTGGTTTTATCTTGGCTCTGTTTCCTGACTCCGACTGTGTTCTGATCCTTATGTGAATATGCTTCACGGCTTTGGCCCTGTTAGATTCTTTGCTCTTACCATTGGTTCCCTCTTTGAAGTTCTGACAGAGGCATCTGGGTTTCAGTCTGGCTCATTTCCTGCCTCTCGGGCTCACAGCCACTCCAGCCTGCTGCCATCTCCCCCAAGGATCCTTGGAGGTAGAGAGGAAATAATTTTACACGTGGGTTAAATGGTTGTTAAAGGTCTCAGCAACTGCAGTTTCACTGGAACAAATGTCTGTGCTTTAAAGGGAATGAAACTTATTGACATGGATGTGTTTGAACATGCTTTTTATTTATTTGACCATATGTTTATCTTAAAATTGAAACTTTGAAGTCATACACGAGGCTAAGCACCTGCATTATTCACCCACCATGCCCATCGCATTTGCTGTCTTAACTCTTGGGAGGCCTCCTTTGACCTCCCCCTCACATTCCTATGGTGGCCACCAAAGAAGGAACAAACAAACAGCTGTGAGAGAACAGTCCCAGAGCTCTCAGCTCATCCTGTGAACCTTGCCAACCACACAGAAGGGAGAACAGAAGCTGAGAGCAAGGCAGCCAGTTTTGTATGGCATACTCTGCTCTTCCAGGCCTATAGACAGGCCAAATTACATTACCCTGCTCCACCTCTTACATTTGCCTTCTGTGACAGATAAGTTGCAGTGGAAGTGAGTGAATAAACATGAGTTCTTCCAACTGCATCATTGGTTTTAAGATAAGCTTAGATCAACAACAGTTTAATGGAAATTACTGAGCACTTACAAGATGCCAAATTATGTGTGAGGACTCAAAGATGAACACAGCAGGGTTTCTGTCATCAAGCAGTGCACAGTCTAATGGAGGGGTAAATGTTAAAACATATGTTGACCACAGTGTACAATGTGTTGCACTAATAGAGGCAGCTGAAAATATAGTAGCAGTAGGGAGAACTCATCAATTCTGCTTCGAGGTGTCACTTGAAGGAGCCACAGGTTTAGGAGTGTAAGAGATAACAGAAGTAGGTAAGAGAAGAAATCTCCCCCCGGGATCCTTGGAGGTAGAGAGGAAATAATTTTACATATGGGTTAAATGGTTGTTAAAGGTCTAAAGAGAAGAAATTGCAGATGGGGTGAAATAACATGTAAAAACGTGGTATGGTTTGGGAACTGTATTAGTTTTCTGTTGCTGCTGTAACATAAACTTAGTGGCTTAAACACAAATTTACCATCTAATAGTTCCATAGGTCAGAAGGCCAACCTGAGCCTCAATTGGCTAAAATCAAAGTGTAATCATGGCTACATTCCTTTCTGGAGGCTCGAGGGGAGCATTTCGTTCCTTGCCTTTTCTAGCTTCTGGAAGCCACCTATGTTCCTTGACTCATGACTGCCCTCCTCCATAGTCAGCAACATTGGGTCAAGTCCTTCTCATATTTCAGATCTTTTCTCCTCCTCTTTTCATCTCCTCTCTCTAATCCCGCCAGGAACAATTCTCTGCTTTTAAGTACTCACATGATTAGATTGGGCTCACCTTGATAATCCACAATAATCTCCCCATCTCAAGGGGCCACATTCTTAATCACGTTTGCAAAGTCTCTTTTGTTGTCATGTAAAGAAAGCCATCCACAGCTTCCATCCTGGAGGATAGGGAGAATTATTCTACCCACTGTAGGAACTGTAGTTGCTATTACAGAACTGAAAGCATCCTGGGAGATTAAGAGAGGGAGGAGACAGGTTTGGAGAAGGCGGCAGCTACCAGATAATGAAGACCCTTGTATGTTATGTTAAGGAGCCTAGACTTAATTCTGAAGGTGATGAGGTCCTTTGAAGGGTCTTAAAGCAAGGTGAGAATTGTGTTTGGATGGAGCATTCTGCTGGCAGCATGCAGGACAGACTCAAGGAGGACATGTGAGGAAGTTCTCAGTCAGTTTACTAATTTGATGGTGTACTGGCGGTCTGGTTACTACAGGCTGGTGAGTGATGAAAGGGGAGGGAGTGAAGGGACAAAGCAGATGCTACTCTTTTGAGAAGAATTGAAATGAAAAGTGGGAGAGAAAGAAGGTAATTAAACGGGAGCACGATGCCCAAGGTGGATTTTGTGTCGTTTGTTTTTGAAATGAGAAAGATGAGCAAACTTAGAGGTTGAAGATAACGATAATGATTATATAAAATAGCTAACACCGATTAAGACTGTATTTGTGCTCTAAGATAATATACTAAATATGTGCATTGGTTCGTTTTTGTCTCTCTCTTACAACTGAAGAAACTGAGGCAAGGGCTAGTTAAGTATCACTCCAAGTTATATGGCTTTAAAAAATAGCAAAGCTGGCCAGGCATGGTGGCTCACATCTGTAATTCCAGCACTTTTGGGGAGACCAGAGCAGGAGAATTGCCTGAGACCAGAAGTTCAAGACCAGCCTGGGCAACATAGCGAGACTACATCTCTACAAAACATTTTGAGAAAACCTAGTAGGGTGTGGTGATGCACACCTGTAGTCCTAACTGCTTTGGAAACTGAGGCAGGAGTATCACTTGAGCCACAGGAGTTTGAGGCTGCTGTGAGCTATGATTACATCACTGTACTCCAGCCTGGGCAACAGAGCAAGACTTGTCTCTTTAAAAAAAAAAAAACAAAAACAAAAAAAACAAAAAAAAAAAAACTAGCAGAGCTATAATTCAAACCAAAATCTACTTGACTGGTGATATACTTGACTACTAGACTATGCTAGCCAGTAAAGAGGAAGAAGTAGAGATTAAAAGGAGAGAAGCTATCACTGATGACTCAATGCCTAGGAAAAAGAAGGAGAGCATGTATTTGAAAGCACAGGTGGATGTATTGCTTATAACCAGGAGGAAAGGAATATGTGGCCTAATATCTTCTGTGAATGAGTTAGGGGTGTGAGAAAGCTAAAGCTTGATATAAGAAGCTATGGGAAAAGTCAAAGGAGTGAGGAAGCAGTGTTGAGAGCTCAGTTGCATTTGGAAACTACTTCAAATGTCTATGTCATTTATTTCCAGTAGTAAGAAGGGAGTGGGCAAAAGGGAGATGAGAGTGGTAAGGATGTGTGCTTTCAAGTTTATATTACCTTCCAAAGCATGCCAACCATTCCTCAGAATGAAGTCATCCCAATAGGTAACGTCAAAGAAATCACAAGGACAGGGTAGGCTAATAGTTACGACTACCTTGGACAAATCCAGGTTCCCTGCACACACCACACAAACACCTAATTGTTTCCTCATGCTGACCCCCTTCCAGATAGACACACTTGGTGAAAGCTCTTACTAAGTCGTTACTTGTCTTGGAATGTCCTAGAATTCCAATTTTTGACATTTTTTCCATATTATTACATGTCATCCATGAATCATGAACTCTTTTTAAACTATCTCTAGAGTAAATGTTTCCTTCCAGTCACACAATTGCCAACAGGGCAATTCAGTAACACAGAATCTATTGTGAAATCATATTTATGAACTTATGACATTATAGCTAAACTTTCATTGTGTATACTCTTTGACAATTTAAAATTGACCTTTATGCTATATTTCTTAGATTCTGCATTTTTGAAACATGACAAGCTTAAGTTCTGTACTCATTTGTATCATGCAATGTGAAAATGCAAGCATTTTTCATGTCTGATATTGATGAGTGAAACCTTTTCATCTACTAGAATTGAGTGTGCAGTTTCCAACCAGGGATCAACCAGCTTAAAGAGACGGTTTATAATCTCACAGAAAAGTCACTTTCTGATGAATGTTGACATCTAGATTATGATTTTTTATGTTTAAGTAGGCTAAAATCTATTCCCCACAGTTTGGTCTTTTTCTTTTTAAGAGAGATTTGGTTTCTTAGAGGAGACTGAAATAACGAAGTTTGTCAATCAACATTCTGAACATCTATGACTTCACCTTCTCCAACTTACATAGAAACTGCAAGGACATACCAGGTGTTTTACCTGTCAGCTTTCTTTGCAGGTTTGTAAGGCACCAAAGGCCAGCAAGATGATTGAGACAGAAAACAGGAAAGGAAACCTGTTTAGTTTTCCTGCTTTTCTGTGGCCATAAAACTTGCCAGCACACATCCTTGGCCCACCTACAATTAGGCTTCATACCATTGCTGTTAAAGATAGAACTCAACTTAGGGAAAATACAGTTGAGCACTCACTAAGTCAGAGCTAGAATCTGCCTGTACATCTGCCACTAAGACCTGATCACGGCACTATCTAGCTCAAAATTCTGTTCTAATTGTCTCTTGTGTACAGCAATGGTCCGCAAGCACATTTTTAATAGGCTTTCATTATTAAAAGTACATACACATTGGAAAAATTAGAAAACACAGGCAAGCAAAAATAGAAACATAAAAGCAGCACATTCTTACTACCCAGAGAATATCATTTTAACATCTTAGTTCTATCCTTCTGGATCTCTATATATTTACATATTCATATGTAAAATAAGATTATCTTTTATGGGCAGTTCTTGCTTTCTGGCTTGAGATGTCCCAGCTTCACTGTGTTATCTTCTCTGTACCAGACCTGAAAATCAGCCATTTCTGACACTTGCTGCTTGCTTTTGGTGGGAAATGAGATTAAAGACCAAAATGTATTAGGGGTGCTCATTGTTGTTAATGTGGCATTGTTTCTAGGTAATTATATATTTTTAACCTTTAAGTTCAGTGGTACAAGTGCAGATTTGTTACATAGGTAAACTTGTGTCGTGGGAGTTTGTTGTACAGATTATTTCATCAACCAGGTATTAAGCCTAGTACCCATTAGTAGTTTTTCCTGATCCTCTCCCTTCTCCTACCCTCCACCCTCTGACAGGCTTCAGTGTGTGCTGTTTTCCTCTATGTGTCCATGTGTTTTCATCATTTAGCTCCCACTTATAAGTGAGGACATGTGGTATTTGCTTTTCTGTCCCTGTGTTAGTTTGCTAAGGATAATGGCCTCCAGTTCCATCCCTGTCCCAGCAAGGGACATGATCTCATTCTTTTTTGTGGCTGCATAGTGTTCCATGGTGTATGTATACCACATTTTCTTTATCCAGTCTATCACTGATGGACATCGAGGTTGATTCCATGTCTTTGCTATTGTGAATGGTGCTGTAATGAACATATGCATGCATGTATCTTTATGATAGAATAATTTATATTCCTTTGGGTATATACCCAGTAATGGGATTGCTGGATTGAATGGTATTTCTGTCTTTAGATCTCAAAGATCTAAAGACACTGTCTTCCACAATAGCTGAAATATATACACTCCCACCAACAGTGTATAAGCATTCCTTTTTCTCCACAACCTCACCAGCATCTGTTTTTATTTTATTTTATTTTTTTAATTTTTATTTTTAGTTCTGGGGTACATGTGCAGGTTTGTTACATAGGTAAATGTGTGCCATGGTGGTTAGCTGCACCTATCAACCCATCACCTAGGTATTAAGCCTGGGCTTATATTTTTAAATGCGTTAGCTATTTATTTAAAAATAGCTAATGCATGCTATTTAAAAAATGCTATTTAGCTATTTTTCCTAATGCTCTCCCTCCCCCCATTAATAGTAGCCATTCTGACTGGTATGAGATGGTGTCTCATTGTGGTTTTGATTTGCATTTCTCTAATGGTCAGTGATGTTGAGCTTATTTTCATAAAATTCTTGGCCACATGTATGTCTTCTTTTGAAAAGTGTTCATGTCCTCTGTTCACTTTTTAATAGGGTTGTTTGGCTTTTTCTTATAAATTTATATTCCTTATAGATGCTGGATGTTAGACCTTTGTCAGATGCATAGTTTGCGAAAAATTTTCCCATTCTGTAGGTTGTTTACTCTGTTGATAGTTTCTTTTGCTGTGCAGAAACTCTTTAGTTTAATTATATCCCATTTGTCAATTTTTGTTTTTATTGCAACTGCTTTTGACGTCCTCATCATGAAATCTGTGTCTGTGCCCTGAATGGTATTGCCTAGGCTGTTATTATTGTTTTACGTTTTACATTTAAGTCTTTAATCCATCTTGAGTTAATTTTTATGTATGGTTTAAGGAAGGCATCCAGTTTCAATCTTCTGCTTATGGTTATCCAGTTATCCCAGCACCATTTATTGAATAGGGAATTCTTTCCCCATTGCTTGTTTTTGTTGGGTTTGACAAAGATCAGATAGTTGTAGGTGTGCAGTTTAGGCTATTTAATGGCCAAAGCTAGGGAAAAAAATTACAAGCATGAGTTTATACTTGTATTTACAGTTCAAGTTCATACTTGTATTTGCTTGTAAATATTACATTATAAATATTATATTGTGAATATAAGATTTACAAGTAAATACAAGTATTTGTGAAATTGTTATTGTAAATAAAGTATTAGTGAAAACTGATAGTGTTTTCACTGACTTGATTTCACATTTTATATCTTTTACACAGAAATTTGATTTCTAATATAATTTACATTAAAGTTAAGTTTTCTTGAGTTATACCATAAAATTCACTCTTTTAAAGTGTTTTTAATGGTCTTTAGTATATATACAGAGTTTTACAATCGTGGCCTAATTGTAGACTGTTTCCACGACACCAAAAAAACCTTATACCCATTAAAAGTCATCTCCTTTCACCAGTTGCCTTATGTGTAGGAAACCACTAAATTGACTTTCTGTCTCCAAAGATCTGCCCACTTTGGATATTTCATATAAATGAATAACACAATATGTGGCCTTTGGTGTCTGTCCTCTTTCACTTAGCTTACAGATTTCAAAGTTCATCCAAGTTACATCAGATATCAAGACTCCCTTCCTTTTTATGGCTGAATATTCCATCATATGGGTATATATTTTGTTTGTCCATTTGTCAATTGATAGACATGTAGGTTGTTTCCTTTTTTTACTATTATGAATGATGCTGCTATAAACATTTGTGTCCAAGCTTTTATATGAGCATATATTTTCAATTTAATTGAGTATACTTTTGTTTTTCCACATGGATTTGAGTTATTGTCCCTTCTTTCCAACATAGAGAACTTACTTTATTATTTCTTATAAGGCAGATGTGCCAGCAATGATTTTCTCTATTTTGATTTATATTGGAATGTCTTTATTTTCTCTTCCTATTTGGAAGATATTTTTGATGGATACAGGATTCTTGGTTGACAGGTGTTTGTTTTTTCTTCACTTTGAATATGTCAACCACTGCCTTCTGCCCTCCATTGTTTTAGATGAGAAGTTACTCTTATTGTGATTCCCTTGTACATAATAAGCTGGGGTTTCTTGTTTTGTGTTTTGCTGCTTTGAAGATTTATCTTTATCTTTGGCTTTAAGCAGTTTGACTGTGATGTGTCTGAGTGTGAATATCTTTCTGCTGATTCTACTTGGGATTCTTTGAGCTCTTGGATGTTTTATCCCATTTGCAAAGTTTTTATTTCTTCAAGTATTTTTTCTGTTCTGTTTTTCTCTATTTCTTCCATTACATGTAATTTAGTGGGCTTAATGTTCTCCATTTCTGTGAGAATCTGTTCATGTGTCTTCATGCTTTTTGTCTCTGTTCTTCAAATTATATACGGTAGTCACCCCACTTATCTGCAATTTCACATTCTGCAGTTTCAGATATTCATGGTCAACTATGGTCCAAAAATGTTAAGTGGAAAATTCCAGAAGTAAACAATTTGTAAGTTTAAATTGCATGCTATTCTGAGTAGTGCGATCAAATCTCTCATGGTCCCACACCATCCCACCTGGAATGTGAATCATCCCTTTGTCCAGCATGTCAGCATGTACACACTGCATATGCTACTTACCCATTAGTCACTTAGTGGCTGTCTTAGTTATCAGGACCACTGTTGCAGTACCACTGTGCTTGTGTTCAAGTAACCCTTATTTTACTTAATAATTGCTCCAAAGCACAAGAACAGTAATAGTGGCAATTTGGATATGCCAAAGAGAAGCCATAAAGTGCTTTCTTTAAGTGAAAAGGTGAAAGTTCTCAATATGGAAAGAAAAAAGAGCATGCTGATGTTGCTAAGAGCTACAGTAAGAACAAATCTTATCTGCGAATTGTAAAGAAGGGAAAATAAATTTGTGCATCGTATATATGGGTTTGACTACCCATAGTTTCAGGGATCCTCTTGCGGTCTTGGAGTACATCCCCCATGAGTAAGTGGGCACTACCGTCTTCTCTACTGATTTTAACTATCCATAGTTTCAGGGATCCTCTTGCGGTCTTGGAGCACATCCCCCATGAGTAAGTGGGCACTACCGTCTTCTCTACTGATTTTAACTATCCATAGTTTCAGGGATCCTCTTGCGGTCTTGGAGCACATCCCCCATCAGTAAGTGGGCACTACCGTCTTCTCTACTGATTTTAACTATCCATAGTTTCAGGGATCCTCTTGGGGTCTTGGAGCACATCCCCCATTAGTAAGTGGGCACTACTGTCTTCTCTACTGATCTATGACTTTACTGATTCTTCTGCTTGTTCACATCTACTATTGAACTCCTCCAGTGAATTTTTCAATTATGATTTTCTTCTAAGAATCTCAGTTTAGCTCCTTAAAAATTTCTTCTTATTGATAATCTCTATTTGATGCATTGTCATGATACTCTCATTTAATTTTTTTTAAATGGTTTCCTTCATTCTTAAAACATATTTCTAATACCTTCTTTGAAGTATTTGTTAAATCTAACATCTGCATCCTCCCCAAGAAAGTTTTTGCCTTTTCTTTTCCTGTGTAAAAAGGGGTTGGGGGAGTCTCACTATGTGGGATAGGAGTAACACTTTCTACTCACATGCCTCACAATTTTTCATTGAAAATTGGATATTTTAGATCATATATTGTCACAACTCTCCTTCCCAGGCTTATTGATGCTGTTTTGTTCTTGTTATTGTTGTTCATCTATTTATTTGTTTAGTGACTTGACTGGACTAATACTGTGAAGTATATTTTTCCCCCACAGTAGGCGGCCTCTGATGTCTCTGCTTAGATAGTTGTTCCTTGTTTTTATTTTTAAACATGAGTTTCTGGGGGTTGCCTCTGGGTCAGTCACTGATCGGTCAGAGGTCATGCTTAAGGCCCCTGAGCCAGTAAAGTTTTTGTCCTTTCCCATTTTCATCTGTGTGTGGCTTGGGAACAACTTTTGAAGTTGGAGGAGTTTATATATCTGCCACTTGTAACTCAGGGACTGACAGCTTGGAAGTACCCTTCCGGTTGATCTTGGGTGGTTACAGCTGTGGGCTTTCCCACACTCTCCTGGACCACCAGTATCAAGTGTGAGTTTTGTACTGTTCCTTGTCCCAATTTCTGTTAAACTTCTGTTGATCTACCTCTATTGGGATCACAAAGCTATTAGCCTACTCTGTTAGCCCTTATGATACCTATTTTTCTATGTCTATTAATTTTTTACATTGTTCTGGGACATGAATATTCTACACTCTGTTCCAAATAAAGTCAAAGGCCGGGCTGCAGAGCTGTAAGTCCTCACAGTGTGCTCAGCCCCCAATCTGGTTAGAGCCTCTGTGTTACTGAGCAGGAACTGGGGATATGGGGAACTCTGATCTGTTTTGTTTGCCCTTCCCAGGGTCTCCCTGTAGAGCAGGACACTAGAGAGTGAGTACTGGCGCTACCAAACAGCTACAGCTGCCCGTGAGGAAGAAGAGGAGGAGTGTTGAGTGCAACAGTTTCCTCGATCTTCACCTGGAATAGATCTTCAGCAATAGGAAAATGGGGGAGATGGCACCTCACGGGCTACAAGTCTGCCCAGAATAGTTCTGAAACCTGGAGCTAGAGGGATGGATGCAGCCCATGGTTCAAATTCCACAGTTTCTTGGTGAGCTTCAGTAGATTTTGTTGGATAAGTGTTTCTCAATTTCTTATATACTCTTAGGTCAGTTTCCAGAGACTTTAAATGGTTGTCTTAGATTATTTTGACCAGTTAAATCAGTGTTTCTTTGAGGGAAAGAATTCAAGCTCTTCATCTCACCATTCTGGAAGTCCCACCCACCCCTGGATTTGGTCTGTAATTTATAATTTTACTTATTTGCTTTAACTCAGTGGTCCCCAACCTTTTTGGCACCACGACCAGTTTTGTGAAAGTCAGTTTTTCCATGGGGCGGAGGGAATGCTTTTGGGATGAAACTGTTCCACCTTAGATCATCAGGCGTTACATTCTCATAAGGAGTGTACAACCTAGATCCCTCACATGCACATTTCACAATAGAGTTTGTGCTCCTGTGAGAAACTAATGCCACCGCTGATCTGTCAGGTGGCAGCGCTCAGGCTTGCCTGCTGCTCACCTCCTGCTGTGCTGCTCAGTTCCTAAAGCCGAGGGGCTGGGGACCCCTGCTTTCACTTGCAATATTAAAACGTTGCAAAATGCCAAATACAATCATTTACTTACAATACAACTACAGAGTGTAGTTTCAGTATTATGTCATTTCTTTTTTATCTATCTCTTCAAACTTTGACCTACCTTAAGGCAGGGTCTATGTTATATTTATTTCTGTTTTTATCATGCAGGGAGCAGTAAGTAGGAAATAATGGTCTCTTTAACGTAAGAATAAAACTAAATCCTATCTGTGTTTTTAAATGTGAGTCCACAATGACCTTACCTAGTGGTTTACCTTCAGAAGCTGGCTGGTTGGCTAGTTGCTAGGCTGCCCCTCGTTGGTCTTCACTGACGCACATATACGTACAAACACACACTCACATATTTACCTTTTCATAATCTTTTCTCAGCAACTTTTCTCCTTCGAGTGTCCATTTGTAAAGGTTTTTTTGTTTGTTTGTTTTTACTTATCAGATTTTAAAGGCATAGTAACTATGGTTTATATGCACTTTAGGAAATCAGTGAAAATGTTCGAAATGTGATATAAATTATATATTGGCTAAAAAATACTGCAGAACCAAAATATCTGTAAAATGTAACATTAAGTCAACTTACCAACAGCAACTCAACAGTTAAAAAGTTATAAATAGGCCAGACACAGTGGCTCACACCTGTAATCCTAGCACTTTGGGAGGCCGAAACAGGTAGACTGCCTGAGCTGAGGAGTTTGAGACCAGCCTGGGCAACAGAGTGAAACCTTGTCTCTACTAAAATACAAAAAAATTAGCCTGGCATGGTCACATGTGCCTGTAGTCCCAACTACTCAGGAGGCTGAGGCAGGAGAATTACTAGAACCCAAAAGACGGAGGTTGCAGTGAGCCGAGAGATTGCGCCACTGCACTCCAGCCTGGGCGATGGAGCCGAGACTCTGTCTCTTAAAAATAAATAAATAAAAAGTTATGAAGAAATTATATTTAAGGTGGCATATGAATAGATTTTAAGATGTTTGATATAGTGAGAGATAGAGTCTCCTGAAAGGTCTTAAAGATCTTGTTTACCATATTTCACCCATAGATTTTTTTTTTTTAAATGAGGGTTGTAGGGATTGGAAGCCAGGCCTTTTCACAAAGAAGAGATGGTTTTATAATGTATTTAATGTTTTTCTACACTGATGTGGTTACAAAGATCATGATAGCCCACTATATAGACTCAGACTTTCGCATTTTGATAATTGCATTCGTTCATTTGCTAACAAATATAAGCGATTTACCTACTGCCTATGATTCTACTAATACTTTGGCTGAGGATACAGTGAAGAACAAGGTAACCTGGGCCCTTTCCTCATAGGTCTTGTATACTAGCTGGGGAAGTATAAAAAGTGTTTTTAATAATGTAAGTAAATTTATTATTGCAGATTGTAATGTTATGAAGCACAGCGTTCTTTAGGAGTTGGAGCAAGCATATGTGGTTATCTTCCTTAGATTTGGAAGTCAGAGAAGGCTTTCTTATGAACTGATATTTAAGCTGAGGCATGAAGAAAGAGTTGGAGTGAAGTGTGGGGAGTGACGAATGGCTAGCACAGAGGCCATGGAGAAAAAGAAAGACTCACACATTTGTGGAAATCAAAGGCAGTCAGTGTGGCAGAAGCACTAGGAGCTTGAAGAGGGTGTTGTGAAAGGAGGCTATGGGGGCGGCAGGGTCAGGCAGGACCTCAAGGTCTTGAATACCAAGGGTCTTGAATTTTATTCCACTTGAAGTGTTTTGAGCACCCAGCATAACATAACCTCGTCTGATTTTTTTAAAAATCTCCCTGGAAAAATCTCCCCGGCAGAAGGATATTTAGGAGGTTTTGTAATAGTCCAACTGAGGGATGATGAGACTTGGACCAGTGAGCTCAGGCAAGGGAGAGGAAAGTGGATGGATTCAATAACTACTTTAGAGGTAAGGGCCACATGTGGTGGCTCACGCCTCTAATCCCAGCACTTTGGGAGGCCGAGGCAGGCAGATCACCTGAGATCAGGAGTTCAAGATGATGTTAGCCTGGCTAACATGGTGAAACCCCATTTCTACTTAAAATACAAAAAATAGCTGGGTGTAATGGTATGCACCTGTGGTCCCAGCTACTTGGGAGGCTGACACAGGAGAATCGCTTGAACCTGGGAGGTGCAGGTTGCAGTGAGCCAAGATTGCACCACTGCAGCACTCCAGCCTGGGTGACAGAGTGAGACAGTCTCAAATAAATAAACAAACAAATGGAGGTAAGAACAACAGGGTTGAAAAACACAAATATTTTCTTTAGTTCTGTTTTGATACTGTCACTAGCAATTAAAGTCAAACCTACTACAAATGCTCAATGCATTACAATTTTAGGATGGTAAACCTTTAGTGTTGGACAATGTTTTATGATGTCTGTTAACTAATTCTCATGTAACTCAAAGAACAGATCAAAAGTTATCTTACCAGAAATACAATGGGAATAAATAGTACCTCTTTATGCACTGGAAAACTTTCCATACTGCTTTGATGGCAGAGGAAAGGCATCATGGTACAGGGAAGTGATCATGGGTTTTTGGAGCTGAACCACTTGCGTTTGAATTCTCACTCTACCTTTAACTGGCTCTATAACCTTGAACAAATCACTTTTCTAAACTTGAGTTTCAAATGGAGATGATAATATCTATTTCACAAAACATTTTTTAAGAATGAAATAACTGATAGGCAACACATACTCTAGTAGCTGTTCAACAATCATTCATTTTCTCAACTTGCAAATAGCCATCCTATAATCTGCACTATTCAGATTGTTTGCTAAACCGTGAAATTTTTTTAGAATTAGAAGAATTTAACTCAATTCCCTCAATTTCCAGACAAAGAAGTAACAGCCTAGGGAGATGAAAAGACTTGCCTGAGAGCACGGAATGTACAGGGTGTAGAATAGAACTGGCACTATTTTCTCCAAACACCCGCGTGTCTCCAGCATATCACATTGCCTCATGTGTATCCTCTAATGTTTAATGGAGGATATTACGAGATATCCATATATCCATTCTATCTCCTGAGTAAGCCTAAAGAGGGTGGTGATTAATAGTGACCTTATGTTCTCTTTGCTAGTTACATGCTATGGGAAAACTTCCTGGAACCAGAATGGCAGAGTTAAAAGCCAAGTATACCTTGCTGCATGACGCCGTGATGAGGTATGCAATTTACCAATATGGAGACATGATTTATCGTCTTTAAATTTCTTACTGGTGATGAGACCTGTCTTCATTTGCATTCCTCCATAAGCAGACCCTGAGGCAAGGATTTGTGTTCAGGTAGTTTGAGAAGTGAGACGAGAAAGCATCGTGAGAAAAGGGGGAAGTGCAAGTGGGAAGGAAGGAATGCAGCCTTCAGCAGGCCACGTTCATCTGCGAGTTTATATGATGGCCCTCTGGGGCTCAGTGTCACAGAGGAGCCTCTGAGTGGCTGTGGAACACACCTCAGCACTCTCCCAGTGAAGAGTGAGGAAACTGGGATATTCACCCACCAGTTTCCACCCCTCATGATTAAAAATTACTCCCAGAAAGATTAGCTCTTGGTGCTTCTCGCTTGCCCTTTGATAAACCAAGCAGACTCCAATGGCCAGAGACAGCCCTCAGGCAAAGGGACACAGGGGCTGTTGGTACATATGGCAACTGTCCACCAAAACTGCAGGTGGGCAAGAGGATTCCAGTGGGACACGGACGGTGTCTGCATAGAACACACCTGCAGGACTCTTCTCCCATCTCTGCTCATCGCTCAGAGGTGTAGATTCTCCAACAACCTCAGCCTAAGTCTGCTGAGATCCTTTCTTCACTTCTCCTCTCCTCCCCATATCACAAGCTACTTACCTTGCAAGTCCCAGTCAACAACAGGTCAGAACACGCTACCACAGACGTGTCCAACAAGCCTGCCTAAGCACTGGCTGTTAGCCACTGGAAATTAAGACAGCAGGGGAGTGAGGAAAGAGGGAAAACCCTATTATGCTGTGATTCTTTACCACCCCCAAGCCTCTTTCTTTCTTTTCCCCCCTTCTGTCTCATGGCCTTGCATGGTGTCTTCATCAAAAGCCAAGAAGTGACAGCAACAGATAGAAAGTCCATGCTGCCACTCCCCAGCCATCCTCTCCCCACAATTCCCAATCACTGCCCCTCCTTCTTATCTTGCCCAGAGATATTTGGCTACTTTGAGGGTGGGAGCGTGAGGAAAGAGTGAATAACTTGGAGAAGAGCAGAGCTGCATTCCTATGCAAACTCCAGGTACACCCAGGTTCCTCACACCCCTCCAGAGCCCCCAGTCTTGGTTCCTCATCCTCAAGCCCAAGCCAAGTCCTCACCCCAACTTCTAATGGAGGTTCCATTCCCCCATAGCTGGTCCCGCCTGCCAGTGTGTACTCAGAATTCTCAAGACTCAGGAATTTTGAGACTTTAAGTGGAAAGTCTGGAGTAATCTTTGACAACGTACTTCACACTGCTTAACTGAGAGGAAATGCCATACATTTCTCTGGGCATCCCTCCCATCCTCTTTGCAGATACAAGGAATATCAGTGTTTCCTGCACTCTAGATAGCTCTTATCTAGAGCCCAGTGGAGATTAGAAGGGTGCTTTGACTTTACTTCCTTCTCCCCGGTCCTCTGCAACTCAGCTCCCTGGGCCCTAGTCACAAGTAGCAATGCAGGACCTCAGCTATGGTGTTATTTCTTCCTCTTCCAGGTTGTGTTGCAAAACAGCTAACTTCCCTTCTGCTACACGCATTTGACTTCCTCTTGGCCCCTTAGTTCCCTCTGTTGCCGCTGCAAACACTCTCCATTCTCTCCTACTCCCAATGCCTGGTGCATGGGAAAGATACGAAGTAGACTCTTGATTCATGGTGCAAGGACTGCAGGGGGGAAAAGAAGCTTGGAAATATTGAACTGAAACTGAATGAGACTTCCATAGAAACCATGTTATAAGAATTGTTGAAGTCTCTGGTATCATGTTCTAAGTACTTGTGGGTAAGTGCCCATTTGTGTTCTGGCTGGAACCCTACCACCCTGTCCTCCTCTTTCTGTGGAAAAACAGGCACTGTAGCCTGGGCCAACAGCTTATAATTTCAGTAGTTGAAGCCTGACCTATTAAGGAGATCAGATAACTTTTAGATTTACAAAGTTTATTAGCATACATGGTTATAAATTGTAGGAGAATAATTTCAGCTTTCACTAATGAAAATCATTTGAGGTATCATCGTAGCTATTGTTGCTATTTGGTACCTAACATCATACCTGGAACATATTATGTCCCAGTAAATGTTTTGCTATATGCCATTGAGCAAATGACATTATAAAGCCTGAGAAAACGGATGTGTCTTTACTGAACTGAGAATACCACAACGGTAAAGCAGACGCCAGGTAACTTCATTTGAGATCGGCTTGATCAAGTCATTGGGCATCTCTGCAAATGAGCTGGAACTTGAAGATTTCTCTTGGTGAGGACAGTTGGTGGGGAGCACACATCAGAAGAGAGCTCTGGCATTAAAACAGGAAGTGTCCAGGGCTTACTTCTTTTTTTTTTTTTTTTTTTTTTTTTTTTTTTGAGATGGAGTCTCGCTCTTGTTACCCAGGCTGGAGTGCAATGGCGCGATCTCGGCTCACTGCAACCTCCGCCTCCTGGGTTCAGGCAATTCTCCTGCCTCAGCCTCCTGAGTAGCTGGGATTACAGGCACGCACCACCGTGCCCAGCTAATTTTTTTGTATTAGTAGAGACGGGGTTTCACGATGTTGACCAGGATGGTCTCGATCTCTCGACCTCGTGATCCACCCGCCTCGGCCTCCCAAAGTGCTGGGATTACACAGGGCTTACTTCTAATAGGAGAGGTAGCTAATATGATAAGGGTTTCTGGGAAAGATGAATCATGTGTACTGGTAAGGCTGGGGCTGATGCTAGCTGATGCTAGCTTGCAGCATAGAGTTCTAAAGATACTGGAGATTCCACCATGTCCGTATTCTACATCCTCTGACAGATGTTGATCCATTTTTCCTACATAGGGCCAAGGCCATAGAATATAACTGAGGTTGTAGGAATCTCCCTCTACTGTGACCTTCAAGTCCAGCTCTAACCAGTGTCCAACTTAGGATCAGAAATCTATTAATTAATTTATATCCATAATTGTACATGGGAATTTCTCTTCCTGGTTTCCTAACAAAATGCCATTAGAAAAGTTGCTGTCTTTTCTTAGTTCGCTAAGGGGGAAGAGATTTTCCTACAATTATGTTAGAATTCAAGGGAGCTAGGATTGTTTGGGGAGTTCAAGGGGAAATCTCCTATTTTCCTCTATCATTTATCCTCTTCTAGTAAATCATAATCATTCTTCAAAGTCAAGTGCAAATGTCACATTCCCGTTGAGTGATCGTTTCTCGGTTGTCCCCTGCTGTCTCCATCTGGACTCCAGCGGTAGTACTTGTCATCTGGTATTCCTCCCATCTGCCAGATGGTTAGATTGTTGAAGCTAGGAGCTGAGCCTTATTCACCTCTTGTACCCAGTGTCATACAGTCGTCTCTTGGGGGATTGATTCCAGGACCTCCTGCAGATACCAAAATCCATGGATACTCAAGTCCCTGATATAAAATGATGTCATATTTGCATATAACCTAATCACATTCTTCTGTATACTTTAGATCATTTCTAGATTACTTAAGGTACCTAGTACAATGTAAATGTTATGTAAATGGCTGTTATACTGTATTGTTTAGGCAATCATGACAAGAAAAGTCTGTACATGTTCAGTAAAAAAACAATTTAAACCTTTTATTTTGGAACAATTTTAGAGTCATAGAAAAGTTACAAAAATAATATACAAAGTTCTCATCTACCCTTCACCCACTTTCCTCGAATGCGAGCATCTTACATAACCATGGTCTGTCAAAACTAGGAAGTTAACATTCGTATATGACTATTAATTAAACTCCAGATTTTCAACAGTTTTTCCACCAAAGTTCTTTTTCTTGTTCCAGGACCCAATGCAGTATACCCCAGTATACTGAGTCCTTGTGTCTCCTCGGTCTCCTCGTGACAATTTCTCTGTCTTTTCTTGTGTTTTAAATCACATTGATAGTTTTAAGAGTGCTGGTTGGGTATTCTATAGAACGTTCCTCAGTTTAGAATTTTTCTCGTATTTAGACTAGAGTTAGGTATTTTGAAGGAGAATACCACAAAGGTGAAACAGACACAATTTTTTAACAAAAGTTTCCCATCATGGTTGGTTTAATCCATAGACGTGGACTCACGGACCTGAAGGGTCAACTGACTTGGCACAAAAATGTCACAGAGTTGAGCTGAACCCAGGAGTTGGGGGGCAGCTGTCCTCACTAGATGCTCATAGGAGCCACTAAGGGAACCGAGGGTGTACATGTCTCATTACATGAGTCTCTGTTTTTCATGTAACCCAGCACACAGGAGTCAGAGGTCCAACTGCTACAGAATGCCAAACGTTTCACTGAGCAAATACAACAGCAGCAGTTTCACGTGCAGCAAGCTGATAATTTTCCAGAAGCATTCTCCACGGAGGTGTCCAAAATGAGAGAGCAACTTCTCAAGTATCAAAATGAATATAATGCAGCAAAGGAAAGAGAGTTCCATAATCAGTACAGATTAAATAGGTAAGTCCGCAATTCTCTCCAGCACACTGAAGACAGATACGAGCGAAATTGTTTCCACATAAATAGAAAAAATCAGATTAAGTTGAAGGTGATTGAAGGAGTGTGAGATAGCAATGTGATGATGATTGCAAGCCTAGTTCTCTTGAATCTTTAGAATGGAATGGGGAGTCCCTGAACAAGAAGATTACACTTCTCAAATAAAAGCTCAGGTGACAGCCAGGTGCGGTGGCTCACACCTGTAATCCCAGCACTTTGGGAGGCCAACACGGGTGGATCACGAGGTCAGGCATTCAAGACCATCCTGGCCAACATGGTGAAAGCCTGTCTCTACTAAAAATATAAAAATTAGTAGGATGTGGTGGTGCATGCCTGTAATCCCAGCTATTTGGGAGGCTGAGGCATGAGTACCGCTTGAACCCATGAGGCAGAGGTTGCAGTGAGCCAAGATTGCACCACTGCACTCCAGCCTGGCGACAGAGCAAGACTCTGTCTCAAAAAAAAAAAAAAAAACTCAGGTGACAGAGATCTCCTCTGTGTTTTCCATGGCAGGAAAGCCATAGTATCGAGAGTTGCAGCCAAAGAACACACTCCACAAAACAAGTTCTTAGCACTCCCTTTCCCTTCCCCTGCCCTGGCCCCTCATCCTGTGACTGTGGCAGATCATCTGCATGGTGAGCGTGTCTCTCCACATGCTTTTTCCAAACAAGTCGCCATGAGCTGAGGTCACATTTCATCTGGCTCACTCTATCCTTCTGAGATAGCAGCAACAGGACCACATATGCAAACTTCATCCCCTATGACTAGGCTGTTCCCCAGGATCAAGGAGGAAAGGTATATCCTTTTGGAAGACACATTTACTTATCCAAATTTAGAGGATGTCCTTTAGTGAACTAAAGCAAACATTAAGTGCTTAAAAGGGAAATATTACTTTCACAATCTCCTCTAACTTTCCTCCCATGGAGTAGCAAGTCAGTGGAAGAGTTTGTTCAGCAAGTCATACGATTTAGATTGAATTTGAAAATGATTGCAATTTAAGTTTTCTGCTGTGGTGTGCTGTGTGCTGTGCCTGAGTACAGGAGCAAAAGCAAAACCATTTCTCCTGGAGTTTGTTACCATTTAAGGTGGCAGAACTTTCTCTGGCTATTTTTAAGAGTAGATAGATTTCTGACAGTGCAAATATAATTCAGTCCTGCCTAGAGATAAGCAAATGACTTGAGCGACCTCTCCAAGACCTTGTAAGCCCTAGGTTTGAAATCCTCTCTTTGGGGCCTATCTTTTCACCGGAGGTGGCTGGGGGTGGGGTGTGAATAAAGGTCAGTTTAATGAAGAGATCCTATTCAGGGGGGAAAATGGGAGTTTTTTTGTCTTTCAATCTAAACTTGTTTCAGGCTTACCAGTGAGATCTATAAAAAGAAAGCCCAGCTATTTCTGTGCTCTCTAAGTGCTCTTTCAGTTGAGAAAATAATGAAATTAAAACAATTGGTGGTTGTTCATTAGTATTGAAAATATGAATGCTTGACATTTTCATGAAAGAGTAAGAAGAACATAAGCCAGTTGATATTTAAATTGTTTAAAATTTCCAACTATTCCTGCCAAGAGAAAAAAAACAAAAAGCAGAACTGTTGCCTTTTAGGTGTAGACAGGCAAATTATTCACTGAGATGTGAGGGGACAATGCATAGTGGCCTACGGTGAATAAGAACATTCAAAATGCACATTTGCAGAAATGTTTAGTGTCTATTCTTTTTGAATTTATAATGTATCATTCTTAAGCTTCAGCAGGTTCCCTTGCATTCTCAAATATTAACAGCTCAAGAACTAACAAGCTTATTCTCATAAAAACAACGGTGATGTCAAAGGAAATACCAGGAAAAAATTATAAGCTGTGCTTTTCATTGGCTTAACATATTTAGTATCACAGTCATGCACCACAGAAGGGTGATTCAGTCAGCAATGGACTGTCTATACCATGGTGGTCCCATAACTTTATAATGAAGCTGAAAAATTACTTTTGCCTCGTATTTTGTATTTGATATATTTTATTTTTATTTTTTGGAGTATACTTTTGCTACTTACTAAAAAAATGTTAACTGTAAAACAGCCTGAGGCAGGTGCTTTAGGAGGTGCTCCAGGAAAAGACGTTGTTACAGGGCATAACATCTCAGTACCTTCCGGTGGGACAAGATGTGGAGGGAAAACACGGTGACTTTGATCCTGACCTTGTGTAGGCCTAGGCTAATATGTGTGTTTATGTCTTTGTTTTTAACAAAAATGTTGTAAAAGTAAAAAGAAATTTAAAAACCTTACAGAATAAGAATATAAAGAAAGAAAATATTTTTATATATCTCTACAATGTGTTTGTATTTTAAGCTGTGTTATGAGGTAAAAGCTAAAAAAAAAAGTAAAAAAGTTAATTTATCAAAGAAAGAAAAATATGTTTTATAAATGTAGTGATGTGCTGTAGCCTAAGTGTCTAGCATTGATAAAGTCTACAGTAGTGTATAGTAACGTCCTAGTCTTTCACATTCACTCGCCACTCACTGACTCACTCTGAGCAACTTCCAGTCCTGCCACCTTCATTCATGGTAAGTGTCCTACATAGGTGAAACATTTTCTATCTTTTATGCCAAAATTTTACTGTGTGTTTTCTTTGCTTAGATACACAAATACTTATCATTGTATTACAATTGCCTGTGGTACTCAGTACAGTAACCTGCTATGCAGGTCTATAGTCTAGGAGCAATAGGCTATACTGCATAGCCTAGATATGTAGTAGGCTACACCATGTAGGTTTCTGTAAGTGCTGCATGATGTTCACACAATGATGAAGTTGCCTAATGCATTTCTCAGAGCATACTCCCATTGTTCGGAGACACATGACTGTACATGATACAGAAACAAATTCCCTCAACACCCTCCTCCCACTGACCTCCTTCCCCCTGGAAAAAGTAGATATTTCCATCCCCACATAAAGAGATGAAGTCAATGAGAGAGAACAATTCATCCACATATACAGATGATATTTGTCAGACCAGCACAACAAACTCACATTGAGTGTCTAGATAATAGAAGCCCAAATAACTAGCACTCCTCCACCCCAGTATCTTCAGGAACTTCTGAATCATTGGCAACTACTAAGAACAACATGTTGTTCAAATACTCTAGGGAAAGGATTTTACTGTGTAATTTTATCGATTTTGTGTGTGTGTGTGTTCACATAACATAATTCTTTTGATAAATGTTAATAAATCTAATTAGGTGATTGGTTAGTAATTAAATCTGTTACAGTACTTTCTGTTTCTGGGTTAATATTTATGACTTGATAAGCATGCAGTTCAGGAAATAATAGGTAATCTATTTAAAGTTAAATGAATACATTGTAAATTAAAAAACAATTAAATAAATACGTTGAACTATTTTTTGAAACAAAACAGGAGTACTTACCTTTCTAAACAGTTTGAGAAGATTTTTCAGTACTCTCTTCAACCTTTGCCTTGCTTGACTTTGTTACCTTTTGGGGTTTCCCTGTTTTCTAGTAATTCCTAAAATTTGGACAGCAAATACATTGTGTCTTTCATGCTAACTCTGACTCATTCTGACCAGCCTTGGTCAGTCGGAGGAAACAAGACTGTGGTCAGCTGGCACTGTCTGCTGTACTGTGAACACGGAGAGTGGGGACACTCGGGCTGCACACGTGCAGGGCTGTCCTGATGTGACCCTGACTTTAGTGACAGTTTGCTCTCCCGCGGCTGGTTCCTGTGATCTTTATTGCACATTCAGGGATTATTAGTTGTTTTTCATTGTTGGTCCAGTGATAACAGCAAAGTTGGAATCAAGAAACAGCAGATCTGGTAAGAAAGGAAAGGAGGAATGATCTTAGCAGTGCATCTGGAATTCCAGAAAATTAGAATGGGACAGAGGGGCACGTAGGTACTCAGGACTAGTCACAAGGAAAAACAGCGAGAACAGATTTTACCTTAACTTAAAAAAAAACCTTTGCTCTTCTGTGGCAACAAATATCTTAAAAAACTAGCTTAGAACAGGTTTCTCAGAATGTGTTTCTCATAACTCAAAGAGAAGCACCTGAGATACTTGCTTGAAAGGCAGATCCCACCCAAAAAGTAATGATTATGATTTTTGCCCAAGCCTACCACCCCCGACCCTAAGTGACATTTGCTTATGTGATTCTGACTCACATTACAGTTAGAGGACTGTGGGTTCCAAAGGTGGTTCTCAGCCCTGACTGCAGGTCAGTCACCTGAGTCTTCTCTCAGTGATCATTCAGTTTATGCGTAAACACTTCCAGTGACGGGAAGCTCTCAGCCTCCCATCATTCCAACTTTGGAAATGCTCCTACACTTAAATGGTAATTGGATTTGTTCATAAACCTACCTTCTTGCAACTTTCACCCATCCATGCTGGTTCTATTCCTGTGGTGAATGACGCCTCTCACACATGTCAGTGTATCAGGCTTCCTCCTGCATTATCTCTTTATCCATAGATCCTTAAAACCAAAAATCTTTGACATGATTTCAGTTAGGACTCTCTTGCTTTAGAAAGGAAGTAAATCCTAAGGAGCTTTGAGGTCAAAGCACCCCTTAGTCAGGAAAGCTGAAAAATGTCAGATTTAAGTTTTGTTTGTTTATTCGGTTTTTTGAGACAGAGTCTCGCTGTTGCCCAGGCTGGAGTGCAATGGCAATTGGCTCACTGCAACCTCCGCCTCCCGGGTTCAAGCGATTCTCCTGCATCGGCCTCTCAAGTAGCTGGGATTACAGGCACCCGCCACCACACTCGGCTAATAGTTTTGTATTTTTAGTAGGGGTGGGGTTTCACTATGTTGACCAGGCTGGTCTCAAACTCCTGATGTCATGATCTGCCTGCCTTGGGCTCCTAAAGTGCTGGGATTATAGGCATGAACCACCATGCCCAGCCAAGTTTTAATGTGAGTGCGAAAGGTTAGGAGTTAATGCATACCAGGAGGCACAAAAACAAAAACACGATTTTGCCCCAGTAATCCCATGTAAAAGTGATAGCCCAGAAGGAGAGAAAAAGATGTAATGCATAAAGATGTTTATGATATTTATAAAAATGAAAAATTGGAAGCAATCTGAACTCTAAAAAATTGTGGGATATTTAAATAATGCATTCCAGAAATACCTTGATATTGAACCTCTGTAGCCAGAGCTGTATCCCTATGCCAGTTTAGCTTCGACTGTGACTTTGGAAGTTATTTAACTCCTCAGTTTCTTCATTTGTACAACCAAACCAACAATTCGTACTTAGCAAGGTTGTTAATTTTAGATGTGATACGTTTAAAGCACCTGGCACAGAGTATGCTCACCATATGATAAATGATATTTAATATTATTTTATTATGATACATCCACCCAATAGAAAACCTTGGAAATAGTTATTATTAATTATCAAATCTGTTTAGCAACTTAGGAAAATATTTTAATTAATTGTTAGGTAAAAATGGATTCAACCATGCAAACACATTTAAAATAAGTTTATTAAAAGATATTAGGGAAAATAAAAATGATCAACCATGTGTGATGGAATAGGATTATGATCATTAAAAATAGAAAAATACATTCCTTTTAGAGGAAATGTCAGTATTTCTTAATTTAAAAAATATATGACAGAAATGTAGTAAGTTTAAATGTCCCAAAGAATTAGTCATTTTATGTTTGTTTAAACAAAACAAACAAAAAAAAGACTGTAAGTCACATCTTGTGAAAGAGCTTGCTGTCACCATTTTGAAACTCAGAAATACTCAGGTTGCCTTTGTAACAAAAAGATGGCAGCACACTACCACCCCCTGGTGGCAGCTTGCCTGAGGTTTAGGATCAATATCTGGGAAGTAAAATATCGCTAATGCATGTGCAAGTTCTAAACGCAAAGGCATAACTATTTAAAGATCTAAAAAACCCAGCTTCATTTTGTAGTCTCTACAAGTAACCTACATTAAATTTGATGTGATGCATTTATTCACTGTGTCACAAGATTCATCTACATTATTGCAAATAAAATTTCATAAAAATAACAATCCCATTAAAAAGTGGGCAAAGGACATGAATAGACATTTTCCCAAAGAAGACAAATGGCTAAGAAGCAAATGAAAAAATGTTCAACATCACTAACCAGAGAAATGCAAATTAAAACCACAATGATATATTATTGTATACCAATCAGAATGGCTATTATTAAAAAGATAAAAAATAAGATGTTGGCGGAGATGCTGAGTAAAGGGAACACTTATACACTGTTGCTAGGAATGTGTATTGGTACAAGCTCTATGGAAAACAGTATGTATATTTCTCAAAGAACAAAAAATAGAACTACTAGTCCATCTGGCAATCCCACTACTGGGTATATACCCAAGGAAAATAAATCATACCAAAAAGATACCTGCACTTGTATGTTTATTGTAGCACTATTCACAATAGCAAAGATATGGAATAACCTGGGTGTCTATCAACAGATGATTGGATAAAGAAACTGTGGCATATATGTACAATGGAATATTATTCAGTCATAAAAAAAGAACAAAATCATGTCTTTTGCAGCAACATGGATGAAACTGGAGGCCATTATCTTAAGTGAAAAAACTCACAAACAGAAAGTCGAATACCACATGTTCTCATAAGTGGGAAGTAAATTCTATATACATATGGACATAGAATGTGGACTAGTAGATATTGGAGACTTAGAAGGATTGGGAGGACCGGAGAAGGGTGAAGGATGAAAAATTACTTAATGGGTATACATGTATATAATTTAGTGATGGTTGTACCAAAAGCGCTGACTTCACCACTCTGCAATATATCCATGTAACAAAACTGGACTTGTACCCCTTAAATGTATATAAATTTAAAAACCTGGTGTGCATGTGCCTTTAGCTCACGTTCCTAGGTCTATGGGCTAGTGGGATCTGCTTATTTGATATAACCAGTGGACATAATATTCTGTGTATTCTTTTGTTTCTTATGATTTTCCAAGTGTGATCAATACAAACTTTATAGAAAGATTTTAAAATTGATATAGATCACACTTGGAAAATCTTGTGACTTCTTTGGCACTTAATAGCCATTAAATGCAGAATAGCAAGAAAAGTGAAAAATATTTCTCTTAGATTTCTTCAGGAAATCTGGTAGATAAAACAGTTCAAAATGTGGTTACTGGAAGAAGAAATACACGATTATATCCAACTCATTATTTTGTTTAGAACATCCAAGCTATTTGAGGCAGTTTCCAAAATCTCATTCTAGCATCGTGTTATCTCATCTTATTCGTTAAAAATATAACATAAACGGATTTTTTGTATTTCCTCATCAACAAGTGAACAAGACCATATGTTCCCATTCACTTTTTGTACTTTCTAATGTTTTTATTTCTTTTATTTATTAATCTCAATTTACAATGGTGAGTGGCTTTCAGAAAAACTTGTGACATTTCTTTCTATAGATGCCAAGTATATCCAATTGACTGATGGGATTATTGAGTTTGACTATGTCCTTAACTGATCTTCTCACTTCTGGATCTGTGCATTTTCGATAGAGGGATGTTGAAGTCTCCAACTGTGAGAGTGGATTCATCTACTTCTCCTGCACTTTGATCAGTTTCGCCTCATGTATCTTGATGTTCTGTTGTCAGGTGCATAAACATTAAGAATTCATTAGGTCTTCTCAGAGAATTGACTCCTTTATCATTATATAATGCCCCTCTTTGTCTCTGATAACTTTTCTTGCTCTGAGGTCTGTTCTATCTGAAATTAATTTAGTAACTCCTGCTCTTTTTTTTTAATGTTAGTGTGGCATATCTTTCTCCATCCATTTACTTTTAATATATATGTGTCTTTACATTTAAACTGGGTTATTGGCAGACAACATATAATTTGGGTCTTGGGTTTTTTATCTTTCTGGATCCATTGTGACAATCTTTTAACTGACATTGAACATGATTACTGTTGTAGCTGGGTTAATGTCTTCTACCATATTTGTTACTGTTCTCTATTTGTTGTGCTTTCTTCATTTCCTGTTTTTGTTCCCTCTTTTTATGCCTTTTGTGGTTTTAACTGAGCATTTAATATAATTCTATTTTCTCTCCTTTCTTAGTATATCAGTTGTTCATCTTTTTTTACTTTAAGTGGTTGCCATGGAGTTTGCAATATGCTTTTACAGCTAATTCAAGATCATTTTCAAATAACATTATACCACTTCAAGTACTTTTTAAATAACAAAATAGTCCTATTCCTCCTTCCTATCCCTTGTATCAATGCTGTCATTCATTTCACTTACACATGGGCATACATAAATATATATGCATATGTAATTGAAGGCATTGCTCTTGTTAGAAATTTGAACAGTGTTATCTATTACCTCAAATAAGTATAAGATAAATAAAGCTTTTATTTTAGCTTCACTGATTCCATCCTTAATGCTCTTCATTTATGTAGATCTGAGCTATATCATTTCTGACCTATATTATTTTTTTCCCTCTAAAGAGCTTCCTTTATCATTTCTTGCAAAACAGGTCTATTGACAAACAAATGTCCTCAATTTTTGTCTGAGAAAGTCTTTATTTCTCCTTTAGAGAATAATTTCACAGGGTACACAGCTTTAGGTAGGTGGTTTTTTAACTCTCAACACTTTAAATATTTCACTCTACTCTCTGCTTGCGTGTAAGGTTCTGAGGAGAAATCAGATGTAGTTCTTTGTTCCTCCATAGGTAAGTGTGTTTTCTTCTAACTTCTCTCAGGAATTTTCATTATCTTTGACTTCCTGTAATTTACATATGCTGTGCCTAGTTGTTCTTTGAACTTCCTAGATCTGTAGTTTAGTTTCTGGCATTAATTTGAAGGAAATTCTCAATCATTATTACTTCAGATATTTCTTGTGTTCCTTTCTTTCTTCTCCTTCTGGTATTCCTGTGTTATGAATATTTATGCCATTTCTAGTTGTCCCAGATCTTGTATATTCTGGTTTTTTCCCTAGTCTTTTTAGTTTGGGTAGTGTTGAGTAAGGTATCCTCAAGCTCAGAGATTCCTTCCTCAGCCAAGTTCGTTCTGTTAGCAATCCCGTTAGAGGCATTCTTCATTTCTGATACAGTGCTTTTGATCTCTGGTATTTCTCTTTTCTTTCTTGCTTGTTGTTGTTGTTTGATTGTTTGGCACAGTCTTGCTCACTGCAGCCTCCGCCTCCCAGGTTCAAGAAATTCTCCTGCTTCAACCTCCTGAGCAGCTGGGATTACAGGCAGCCACCACCAAACCCAGCTAATTTTTGTATTTTTTGTAGAGATGGGGTTTTACCATGTTGGCCAGGCTGGTCTTGAACTCCCAACCTCAAGTTATCTGCCCGCCTTGGCCTCCCAAAGTGCTGGGATTACAGGTGTGAGCCACCACACCCATCTGAGTATTTCTTTTATATTATTTCTTAGAATTTCCGTCACGCTACTTACACTGCCTAACTGTATTTGTGTGTGATTAAGTTTATCTGTTAGAGTTCTTACCATATTAGTCATAGTTGTTTTAAATTCCTGGTCTGATAATTCACATATCCCTGCCATATCTGGTTCTGATGCTTGCTCTGTCTCTTCAGACTGCTTTTTGCCTTTTAATGTGCCTTGCAGTTTTTTCCTTGATAGCCAGACATGATGTACTGGGTAAAAGGAACTGCTTTAAATAGGACTTCAGGAACATGGTGGTAAGGTATGGAGGGAGGGGAGCATTCTATAGTGCCTTGATTAGGCTCAGTCTTTTAATGAGTCTGTGACTCTCAACTGTGAATTTCATCGGTACTTCCCACCACTCTCCAAACCCCCTTAGGAAGGGCGGGATGGCCAGTGTGGGCTGGAATCATGTATTTCCCTTTCTCCATGTGGAAGGCCACAGCCGGCTAGAGTTGGGTATTTCACTTCCCTAGGTCCGTTAAACTCTGGTCAAACCCCAGCAGGTTAATAATAGTTGCTCAGGGTGGGCCTCATTAAAAACAGCAGAATACTCTGGCATGTCAAAATACTTCCTTTTTCCTTCCTCCTGATGGAACACAAGGAGGTTTCTTTGACTCACTGAGAAGACTTGGTTAAGCTCCTAGAGGTAAATTCACAAAACTGTGTCCCACTGGGGATTTTTACTCTCAGACATGTCCACACTAAACCTCCACCAATTACAATTTAGATTTTTCTACCCAGTACTGGTTCCTGCCCAAGTTTCTGCTTGTTGGTGTCTGCTCCAGTAAGTTGTGATTCTCTGTATGCACTTTCTGTCTCTCCAGTTTTGGGGAGAGTAGTTTGCCCTGTGTGTGACCTCACTTCTTGTATGGATATAAGAAGAGTTGTTGATTTTTCAGTTTGTTGAGCTTTTTATCTGTTAAGGTAGAGTGGAGCCTTCTAAGCTCCTTCCATACAGGAATAGGAACTAGAAATATTTTGCTTTTGCCTTACTAGTCTATCCTCATTTTCTGGATTTCTAAACTGTGAAGTTGCAGAAATCAGTCCTTAGCTCTCTTCCTATTTCAATCTACAATTTCTCCTAAAGTGATCCATCCCTTCCAGTCCTATGACCTCAAACATCATCTGATGGGTTCTGGTTCCAGGTAAGATGGAGTAAGCCCACTTCATCCTGTCTCTCCCACTGAACACAACTATAAAATTCAGTGGAATGTATGGAGCATCTGTTTGAGGACTCTGAAAAGTAAATCACAACAGGCAGCTTGGGGAAGAAGGTCAAAATTAAAAGTACCATTGAGCTGTGGTTAATTGATTATTTTTCCCCTCTGATATCCCCTAACCTGAATGCTAACCTGCAGAAATCCAGAGATGAACATTGACCTGGAAAGAGAGAGCTCCAGGAAAAGCCCTTTAGTTCTGGCTCAAGGAACAAGCAAGGAACTCATGATGCTCAGAGAGAGTCAAAACCCCTGTTTGGCTTTTTATTGCTCTCCATTCTCTCATGCCTCAGCTCCCAACCAACACTAAGGCATCAGTAGCAGAGGTCACATGTAATGGGAGCCCACAGGGGCCAAAATTTTGAGGAAAGGGAATCTTTGGAGCTGTGATTCTCAAGATAATTCAAAAGTCTGTTTTGCTTGGTCACTCTTGTGCTCTTTCTCTCTTTCACACAGACATCAGTAAATTTGATGATAAAATTGTCCAATCTGAACAGAGATAAAAAATTGAATAAAAATGAACAAATCCGTGGCCAGGCACGGTGACTCACTCCTGTAATCCCAGCACTTTGGGAGGCCAGGGCGGGCGACTCACGTGAGGTCAGGAATTCAAGATCAACCTGGCTAACATGGTGAAACCCCATCTCTACTAAAAATACAAAATTAGCTGGGCATGGCGGCACACGTCTTTAGTCCCAGCTACCCGGGAGGCTGAGGCGGGAGAATCGTCGGAACCCAGGAGGCAGAGGTTGCAGTGAGCCGAGATGGTGCCACTGCACTCCATCCTGGGCAACAGAGCAATCTCAAAAAGAACAGATCCGTAGGCATCAATGAGACAATAGCAGAATATCTAATTCATGTCACTGGAGTTGCAGGAAGAGAAGAGAAAGTAGGGCCGGGCACGTGGCTCACGCCTATAATCCCAGCACTTTGGGAGGCCGAGGTGGGTGGATCACGAGGTCAAGAGATCGAGATCATCCTGGTCAACATGGTGAAACCCCATCTCTACTAAAAATACAAAAAATTAGCTGGGCATGGTGGTGCGTGCCTATAATCCCAGCTACTCAGGAGGCTGAGGCAGGAGAATTGCCTGAACCCAGGAGGCGGAGGTTGCGGTGAGCCGAGATCGCGCCATTGCACTCCAGCCTGGGTAACAAGAGTGAAACTCCGTCTCCAAAAAAAAAAAAACAGACAAAAAAAGATAAAGAGAAGAGAAAGTATATGATGTGAAAAAAATTGAAGAAATAATGGCTGAAAACTCCCCCATATTTGGTGAAAGAAAAGCCCACAGATTGAAAAAGTTCAATGAGCCCCAAACAGGGTAAACTCAAAAAGAAATATGTTCCAAATTTTGGAACACTGTAAAAGTTGAGAATTGAAAACCAAGAAAAAAATCTTGAAGCAAGAAACAGGCTTCAAGAATGACGCTCATGCTATAATTTTGAAAATTAAGTGAACTGAAATGCCAAAAGTGAAGTGAATTGGTAATGACCAAAAGGAATAGAAAAACAGTAGGTTTCAGACAGGAAGATGAGTTTTCATCTGAGGGGCCTTTGATACACACAACTGGAATTGCCCAGTAAGAAATTGAACATAAAAATGTGGAGCTCCAGGGAAATTCTGACTTGGAAATAAGGATGTTTAAGTCATCACTGTAACTGGCACTGCGGAAACGGCGTGCAGAATAACAAGTTAGGCTTCAGCGAGGCTATGCAGTCAGATCAAATCTTAAAATCTCCGTGGAAGAACTTAATGAAATTGTGTTTCTGGCTCACAGCACCGTCCAGTGCAAGTCATGCAGCCACCTCTGTCCTTAGCTTTGCCAACTGGAGCACATGCCTTCCAAGTTCAACCTGGCTGGGGAGGACATTTGTTACTTACTTCCACTCACCTTCCTAGGGTAAATTAGTCCATTGGCCCCAATCCAAATGCAAGGGAGGCTGTGAAATGTAGTTCCCCTGTGTGTCCAGGAAGGGAAACTGGTATAGCAAACACATGGCAATGTGCCTGTCACAAGGAGCAAAGGCAGATCCTTATGAACTTAGCCAGTGACAAGATAGAAGTATAGACAAGGTATGCCCACCTGGGCTGCTTACACATTCATATCACAGTTTTAATAGCTTGTAGTGGAAACAAAAGTAATTGTCCTCAAATACCCATATCTGATAACCACAAAAACTGGGCTCTTGGTCTAAATTTGTCCTTCACCTGAAATACTCATTCAGTCTCTTGTGTATCCCTGTCCCTACCACATCTGGGTCTCTGTAAAGTTTCCTCTGGCTCTAGCATTCCTTATTCCTCAGGAATGCGATTGTCCCACAAAACTGAAATGGAGCTCTTCGAATAACCCTTCTCCACACCTTTGAACAACTGTGGGCTCTTCCCTTCTGTGATTTCTGTGAGGGTTTTCTCCAATCTGGATGTAGAAGAATGTGGTGCAGTGGGTCATTCTGAGTGACCATCTAGTTCCATATGCATGCCCTTATTTAGCATATACATTAGTTTATTTCAAAGAATGAAAATGGAAACAAAACTCTTTCAAGTGTTCCATTTATTCCTTGCTGGATGGCAACTATATGCAGGCACGTTTTAAGACATGATGGAGTGGTAAACTGGGAGCTAGGTTTTCTAGTGGGAAGATGTGTAATATAATGTCAGGTCGTGATGAATATTATATAGGAAAATAAAGCAAAACAAGGGAAGAGTGTTGAGGATTATTGGTGCTGTTTTAGATAGATGGTCAGGCACCTCTATGAGAAGGTAATGTCGGTACCGGTCTGCATGAAGCAAGAAGTGAGCTATGCAAAGACCTATGGCGAGAGCTTGCCAGCCGGAAAGGTAGAAACAAGCTTGGCAAGAAAGCCGGCATGACTGGCGCCAGAGAGTGGCAGACTGTGAGACTAGAGAGGCAGATGAGGAAGTGCCATCCAGGCTTGGGAAAGGAGTTCAAGTTTTGGTCCAGGTGTGATGGGAATTTATCAAGCAGAGAAGTGAGGTGGTCTTATTTACATGTTAAAAAATCACCATGGTGTGAGTGGAGAATTGACTTTAATGGGCAGAGGTAGAAGCAGGCAAGGTAGGAGATCAATTGGGAGGCTGTAGCAGGAATCCAGGCAGGCACCAACCTATTCCAAGTAACATCAAAAAGAAAAAGCTAGCTGGGCATGGTGGCTCACGCCTGTAATCCCAGAACTTTGGGAGGCCGAGGCGGGTGGGTCATGAGGTCAGGAATTCAAGACTAGTCTGGCCAATATGGTGAAACCCCATCCTACTAAAAACACAAAAAATAACCGGGCATGGTGGCATATGCCTCTAGTCCCAGCTACTTGGGAGGCTGAGGCAGCAGAATCGCTTAAACCCAAAAGATGGAGGTAGCAATGAGCCAAGATCGTGCCACCACACTCCAGCCTGGTGACAGAGCGAGACTCCATCTCAAAAAAAAAAAAAAAAAAGCCCAGAGCCTGCCGGGAAGGACCCTGTGTCCCAGAGGGAGGCCCGTGATCTCCAACATCTATAATGTGCTGAGATTACTCCAAATGGGTGTGTGTTCACAATGTTGTGGGAGTCCTGGGGAGGAGGAAGCACCCAAATGAACCTCTGAGTCAGGAAAGCCATCATAAAGAATGGATACCAGATTGCCTGGCAGACGAGCATGCAAATGGCATTCAGGGATGAGAAGATAGAAAGATATTACAGAAAGAGCTTATTTCTTCATATTTTGTCAAACTTGTTTTTTTTGTTTTTTTTTTTTTTTTGCAGCTTAATGGAAGAAAAAAGCATCATAGTAAAAGAATTTGAGAAGATGCCAAAGCCAGGAGTAAGTCTTAGATGATATAGAGTTTCTTAAATACAGCTGGATTCAATCGTCCCTTTTTATAAATATTCATGTTTATCACAACAACCATAGCCTAAAACATTTTAAAGATGGTAAAGTCTTCACTGTGAATGATGCTGAAAGGACTAGCTACATAACTTCTGGAATAAATATAAGTGGTGCCTATTATAGACTTTAGCAACTTGGCATCTAATTTAGGCTGCATTTAGTTGGACAATGTCTGCTTTGTTTCCAGAAGAAAAAAAGATTCTGTGGTTGACACTTAAAAATATTATTTTGCTATAGCTATTACCCTCTTAGTTCTGTGAACGTCTCAAGTTATTATAAGAAATTTTTACAAAGAAAATGTATCACTTATGTAAATCTGCCTAACAAACCATCCCATAACTTAGTGGATTAAAACAACAATTTCATATTTTTCAGTTCTGAATTCTTCTGGTCTGAGCTGGCTGAATTGGGGCCGGGAAATCTAGGATGGCTCCATTCATATACCAGTCATTTGGCAGGCTGCTTGGTCTGGGGTCACATTTCACTAGTTGGTCACATGACAGTGGAAGGGTTTCCAGCCTCAAGAGAGAGCAAACTCCAATATGCAAGATCTTTTGGGCCTCTGCTAAAATCATTTTTGGTATTATCCCATTGGCTAATGCAAGTATTATAACATGGCCAAGTCTAGAATCAAGTTGGCCCTACCTCTTAATGGGAAGAATGATCGAGACCATGCAAAGGGACATGCATACCCTGGAGATAGGAGGAATTCGTGGGAACTTTTACATTCTATCATAGAAAGTAAATAGAATGTTCACCATGCTTTGCACTCCTTCCACCTTCTGATAATCCAGAAGTGTGTTGGTGGTGGTTTAATTCCAAGGCCAGTCCACCGAAAACCTGCTTAGCATAGAGTAAAATATTGTTAATTCTAAATACGTATACTTAACCATCATTTGCAACACAGATTTTATGGGAAAAGCATCTTGAATTTTCATTCAGATCCTAGGATCACCAATGATGCTCTCACCCAGCAGCGGTGGAAGGAGGGAGCTACGCAGAAAGCCCAGGGCAGGCTAAAGAGACCCAGCACTTAGTCATCAGTAACAGTAACGTGTACACCTTCTGAGTGTAAGAGGATTCTCTCCCATGAGCCAAACACTCCCCAGATAATCGGACATAAGACAAAAATCTTCGGTGATTCTAGGGTAGAGGGCATTTAGGGAGAACGTGCATGAGCTAGAGAAGTAATATCAGTAAGAAAGTGGGGGATTAAGGAGTGCAAAGTGTTGGGCATCCAAATATGAACTCCTTTATCTTTAGCTCCCATGTGACTCAGGTTAACCATAAGTCAGATAGTCAAAGATTATTTGCATGTGATATTGTCAGATCACAAAGCTACTAGAAAACAGACTGTACATTTTTTTTTGTCATGCTTCTTGGTATGAAATAAAAATTCATAAAAACGAAATGTTTGGCCAGGTGCAGTGGCTCGTGCCTGTAATCCCAACTCTTTGGGGGGCTGAGGCGGTTGGATCACAAGGTCAGGAGTTTGAGACCAGCCTGGCCAATATGGTGAAACTCTGTCTCTACTAAAAATACAAAAGTTAGCCAGGCGTGGTGGCAGGCACCTATAATCCCAGCTACTCAGGAGGCTGAGGCAGGAGAATAGCTTGAACCCAGGAGATGGAGGTTGCAGTGAGCCGAGATAGTGCCATTGCACTCCAGACTGGGTGACAGAGCAACAGTCCATCTCAAAAAAAAAAAATAACCAAAACAAACAAACAAAAAAACCGAAATGTTTTAAATGGAGGAGAAAAAAGAGCACTAGTAAAAAGAGAATTCAGATCTAATGTTGTGTTTAATTATACATGTAGTATCAATTATCATGCCTTTATTAAAGATGTCAGAAATCGTAAGTTGCATTTAGCTTTGTGAGAAATCATTCATGAACCTCAAAACAAATATAATCAAAATGGTGAGTGAAATTAGTTTTAATTCAGTTTTTAGGTAGATAAATGCTTGCTCAAACTATATCACCTAATCATCTTCATGACTTTTAAAGGAAATAGAGAAGAAGACGAAAATATTGAGAGAAAGCACTGAAGAATTACGTAAAGAAATAATGCAGAAGAAGTTAGAAATCAAAAATTTACGAGAAGATTTCGTTTCTAAACAAAAGCAATTACTAAAGGAGCAGAAGGAACTAGAAGAATTGTTGGAACATCAGGTCGTCCTAAAGGTGTGCTACTTACAGTTGATATTGTTGATATTTAAACATTGTGCCTTGCATGGATATAAAAATGTGTGGGTGGCTGAGTGTGGTGACTCACACCTGTAATCCCAGCACTTTCAGGGGCCAAGGTGGGCAGATCATGAGGTCAGGAGATTGAGACCATTCTGGCCAACATGGTGATGTCTCTACTAAAAACACAAAAATTAGCTGGGCACGGTGGTGCACGCCGGTAATCCCAGCTACTCAGAAGGCTGAGGCAGGAGAATAACTTGAATCAGGCAGTCGGAGGTTGCAGTGAGCCAAGATTGCAGCACTGCACTCCAGCCTGGTGACACTGAGACTCCATCTCAAAAAAAAAAAAAAGTGTAGGTATCAAGAATAATCAGGTGGTTTGATAAAGAGGGGTTTTGTCTCACGAGCTGAAATGTCTTCATTCCAATTGATCCTATCAAACTAAATATAGGCTCTGGGAATTCCCAAAAGACCATAGGGTGTTTAAGAGCATCACTCTAATTTAGAGCCCCTCACCCTCGGGAATAGTCTCTCCTGACCTCACCAAACATTTCTGGACATTAGAAACGAGTGTCACAAACACAATTGTTTCCTTGAATAACAACCATGTCCAGGCGTGGTGGCTCACACCTGTAGTCCCAGCACTTTGGGAGGCCAAGGCGGGCAGATCACCTGAGGTCAGGAGTTCGAAACCAGCCTGGTCAACATGGTGATACTCTCTCTCTCCTAAAAATACAAAAATTAGCCGGGCGTGGTGGTGGATGCCTGTAATCCCAACTACTCAGGAGGCTGGGGCAGAATCGCTTGAGTCTGGGAGGTGGAGATTGCAGTGAGCCAAGATTGCACTACTGCACTTTAGCCTGGGTCACAGAGTGAGACTCTGTCTCAAAAACAACAAAACACACACACACACAACCAAACATCCCAACCTCTGATGTATATTTTGCATTACTTTATCCTTGTCTCTTTGATCCCATTTCATTTCCTCTCACTATAAAAGGGATGAGAGGCCTGTATTTTAGGAGATAATCAATTAAAATTCATTTTATTTTGAAAAATGTATAAATAACTCTCAAAACGGTCTAAATAACCTAGAGTTGTTTTAAAAATAACATCTGAGGCTCATTGGCTTCAGGGATAATGAGGACACACTTTGACCTATTTTTCTATAACAGTCCTAGAGCAGTCAGCCAAGATGTGCCCAGATGCTGCCCAGAACAGAGGACCCAAGCAGAGACAGACTTAACAGGAACCCACTGAAGCTTAAGCGTCAGGCTCCTCACATTCATGAACCTCTTTCAAGATGCTGTACCTAAGTTAGCATTTACAATTTTTGACTCTTTCTCTTAACAAGGGCCCCCCAGATTGTACAAGTTTCAGCCTCACAAAATTTGATCTGCCCTGGGACTGAACAAGATCCCACAGAGAAATGTCTCGCCCACCACACTGCAGTGATGAATTCAACCTCAATGCATGCATGGGTCCAAAGTCCAATGACATCCTTAGGCAGGAAGGGGCTTTTCTATAACCCTTGCCATGTATGTAAGACTCTTGAGACTGGAACTGAACCTCCCATGAGTCTGCAGAGCGTAATGGGAGGTGTGATGTTAGACAAACTTAGCTTCTGATCTTGGCCTTGCCACTTACTAGCTATGAGACTTCGGGAAACTTACTTAACTTCTTGTAGCATGTGTCTTAGGCAGGGCTCCCCAGAAACAGAACCTAAGAGTACTGCTAATGGAGGGAGAGCTCTAAGGAGAATCCTATAAGAGATAGAGGGAAGCAGGATGGAACTGGGGAAGAAGCTGGGCCAGAATACAGCTGCTTCGGGAGAACTCTAGTCTCAGCCTGATCCCATGAATTCACGAAGTCATGAATTGAATCACAGAAGCTGTTGCACCCAGAGGTGGTGGTAGGGGGTGTCTGTTAAATCACCACATCAATTGGTAATTGGTCGAAGCCTGTTCCCCTCCTCCGTCCACCCCGTGGCTCCTATTCCAGCTCCTATTCCTTGACAAGGAAGCTCTGCTCAGCCAATCAAAATCCAATGGAGAGGAGATTAAGCATGAACCATTAGCAGTCACCCCTGCAGCATCTGAGGGATGAGTGGGAAGACGGTCCCTGGCTTATGATGATTCAGCTTATGATTTTTCTACTTTACAATGGTGTGAAAGCAATATCCATTTAGTAGAAAGCATATGTCAAGTCAAGTACCCATACAGCCATTCCATTTTTCACTTTCAGTATTGAATAAATTACATTTCTTGTACTGTATTAATTCAATAAGTTATGTTTATTGACTGTGTGGCACTCAACACTTTATTATAAAATAAGCTTTGAGTTAGGTGAAGTGTAGACTAATATAAGTGTCCTGAGAATGTAGGCTAGGCTAAGCTATGATTTCAGTGGGTTAAGTGTATTAAATACATTTTTGACTTAAGAGAGTTTCAACTTATATGGGTTTATCAGGACATAACTCCATTGCATGTGGAGGAGCGTCTGTGCCTTTATACAGGAATCTGGGCAGAGGAACAGTATTTGTTACCCTCAGTTGCCTCCTCTTCAAAATGATAATGAATACAGCTATCCTATAAGGTCATTGTATTAAATGGGATAATTAAGGCACACAGGGCACATGGTAAGTATTTACATATACTTTCTCTCTCATATTTAGTGTTCTTGTCTTAACTGCTTCTAGTCCAAGACTGCATAATTTAACATAATTTCATTTCTTTACTAGGATGAATTGGCCCACCATCAAACCATTCCGGTACAAATTGGAAAAGAGATAGAAAAAACAACATGCCAAAAAGTGTATGATTTAATATTTTTACTTTGAGTCCCTCCCAGCCCAAGTTATATGTTCACACTAAAATGAGAGTATTAACCACTGGACATGTTAAACTACTATTCTAATTTTAGAAATAACCTGCTTTTGGCCCTGTCTACGTTGTTTATATCAAGTTTTTTAAAAGAAACTAATGCAGCAAATTACTATCATTCATAATATTTATGGCTTAATTATGAGTCAAGATTCTGTTGCCAATTTATAAATCATATTTTTATGGAGAAGTTCATTTGACTTTAACAGAGCTGTGCATGGGATAAATTATGTGAACTGGTTAGAATTTCATGGTCTAGAAGTATATCAGCCAGGCAGCAGCTCCAAGCCCAAATAATAGTAACTCCCCACTTTGCCTCCCATTCATGTATATAACACCCCTCAGATATTCAGAGTAGACTTGGAGGCAGAGGTCATTGAGGAAATTCTCAGTGTTTAGAGGAACCAAAAAAGATAAAGATTTTAGCTGAGGCCGGGCGCGGTGGCTCACGCCTATAATCCCAGCACTTTGGGAGGCTGAGGCGGGTGGATCACGAGGGCAAGAGATCGAGACCATCCTGGTCAACATGGTGAAACCCCGTTTCTACTAAAAATACAAAAAATTAGCTGGGCATGGTGGTGCGTGCCTGTAATCCCAGTTACTCAGGAGGCTGAGGCAGGAGAATTGCCTGAACCCAGGAGGCAGAGGTTGCAGTGAGCCGAGATCACACCATTGCACTCCAGCCTGGGTAACAAGAGCAAAACTCGGTCTCAAAAAAAAAAAAAAAAAAAAAAAGATTTTAGCTGAAGATAAAAAATTCTGGAAAAATAATATGATTACTCTGGTGACTAATCTTAAGAGAAAAGGGAAAAATTAGGCAGGCACTAGTAACTGTGCGAAAAACCAGGCCCACCAACACCACAGTTGAGAAACTCAGGTCAGTTCCAGGAGGCGGGTCAGGATAAGGGTTGAATCATAGGAGATGGTAGCAAACTGGGATCTGCAGAGAGGTGGCTGGACAAATGCCTGCCTTCCGTGGCACTCAGTGGAGATAGCTTCCAAGTCCCGCTCATCTGTGGTCTCTACCCACTGCTGAGATCATTGAATTTATGACTATCTCTTCTGCTGCCTGGTTAGAGAGCAAGAATAGGTAAAGCCAGAATGGCCTCAAAATAAGGCAAACGTGTGTGTGTGTGTGTGTGTGTGTGTGTGTGTGTGTATGTGTGTGTGTGTATATCCCCTACAGAGAAATGGAAAAGAAAAAAATTGTCTTGGAACATGAAGTCAAAAAGCTAAATGACTCCCTAAAGAAAGTTGAAAACAAGGTTAGTGCTATAGTGAAGGAGAAGGAAGATGTAATAAAGGAAGTTGAAGGCAAACGAGCCTTACTTGAAATCAAAGAACAAGAACATAACCAATTGGTCAAGCTATTGGAATTAGCCAGAGAGAATGAAGCAACTTTGTTAACTGAAAGGTTAGTTACATTTATGTATGTTCTGTCAACTAACTTTTTCTTTGATTTATATTTGAGAATTCAAAACATAATCTCACTTTGGTATTGAGTCAATAAGTATTCTTAAATAAATTTAAATCAGCTTTTATCATTAATAAATATATTATCAAATAAAGCACTTCGAAGTATTTTTCTATACTCATAAATTTTCTCAATTTTCTGTTCCTAAATTTTCAGGACAAAATCTGTTGTTTGTTGTAAATTTCTGCATGTGTCTTTGGAAAATAATACCACTGGAATATGTTATGTTTAGTTCAGGGATTTTACCAATAAATGAATGATATTTCTGAGGTCATCTTGACTTTTTTCTAATAGAAGCAATTTCATGGTGTAATTCCCTATGAGAGTTTTATGTCTTGATTTTAAGTAAAATTTCAGGGAAACCGGAGGCTTCTATGTCTGCCAATCTGTTATTATTTTGCAGAAGGGGTGGTTATAAGATTGCAGTTCTAAGTGATACCAACTCACAAACCTAGTTGCCTTGGGCATTATTTACAATTTATGATTCCAACATGAGAATAGTTGTGTATGCATATACTGAGCATGCTGTCTTTCATTAAACTTTTATTTTAAAAGTTCAGGTCACACATACAGGTTTGCTATATAGGTAAACTTGTGTGATGGGGGATTGTTGTACAGATTATTTTGTCATGCAGGTATTAAGCCTAGTATCTATTAGTTATTTTTCCTGGTCCTCTCCCTCCTCCCACCCTCCACCCTCCAGTAGGTCCCAGTGTGTTGTTCCCCTCTATGTGTCCATGTATCCTCATCATTTTGCTCCCACTTATAAGTGAGAACATGTGGTATTTGGTTTTCTGTCCCTGCATTGGTTTGCTAAGGAGAATGACCTCCAGCTTCATTCATGTTCCTGCAAAGGATATGATCTCATTCTTTTTTGTGGCTGCATAATAGTCCATGGTGTATATACCACATTTTCTTTATCTGGTCTACCACTGATGGACATTTAGGTTGATTCTGTATCTTTTCTATTGAGAATAGCCCTGTGATGAACAAACATGCACATGTATCTTTATGATAGAATGGTTTATATTCCTTTGAGTATATACCCAGTAATAGGATTGCTGGGTCGAATGGTAGTTCTGTTTTGAGGTCTTTGTCAGAAGAGATTGGGAGCCAATATTCAGCATGCTGTCTTGATAAGTTTTGAAAAACATGTTGGACAGCTGATGACAAACACTTTCATTTTCTTCCTTTACCTGGAACAGAGGGATCTTGGATCTCAATTTACGCAACAGTCTCATCGACAAGCAGAACTACCATGATGAACTTTCTCGTAAGCAAAGAGAGAAAGAACGAGATTTTCGAAATTTAAAAAAGATGGAACTGCTCTTGAAAGTGTCCTGGGATGCACTCACTCAAACTCAAGCGTTACATCAAAGGCTTCTATTAGAGGTGAGTGCTGTAAACCACCATCTCATTTTTAAGCTCAGTGCTAACTTTTGAAGTAAAAATATTTTAGGAAGTTGTTTTTGCTGCCAAAAGAGAAGAAGAAAATAAAAGTAACAGAGAAAAGGTAATTTTCAAATGCATCAAGCCCATTGTGAAATCTATAGTCCTGTAATGTTTTTTAGTCTCATTTTGCTAACCCAAGATAAGAGAAAGGTCTTGTTTGGATGAGTCATCAGTCAGCCTGACCTGGGGAAGTGACTGGGCCATCCAGTTCTAGAAGAGCTAGAGGGTTCACTGCAGGATGGGGCCAAGTGGATCATTATCTTCACCAGTTGAAAGAGTCAGATCCGGGGTGGTGTGTGTCATGGCAGACTATAACAGTGAAGGACTAGATCAGATTACATAGATACAGATGATCAGCAGCCCACACTTCCAACTAGCCAAGGGCAATCCAGAACCCCATGTCAGGCTGCCTGGCTAATTCTATGCAGGGTCAGAGCTGTACTCCAGTCAGAAGATGCTCAAGACAACTGTTACCTGCCTCTGTGTTTCCAAGTGATGGGTCTGGTTGCCCCTGGCTCACTTCTCTCTCAGAAGGCACTCCCCGTGCTAAGTGACCAAGCACCACTGAAAGGGCAGAGGATCCTGGAGAGGGCTGCAGCCTTGTGCCAGAGCCTTCCTCAGGTGAAAAGGGGATCAACCTCTGAGATGAAGCAGCTAGATGTATAGAAACCTTCTCCATTCTCTTCTGGACTGTCATGCTCCAGAACCTTATGGAGGGTCATGACCTCAGAAATTGGAACAGGAGTTTCCATCTGTGGTAGACATTGCTGATTCTAACCTAGCCCAGTTCTCCTCTCCTCTCCTGGGCATATAGAAAGTTTATGCTTCCTTGCACTCTTTGCAGTTGAGCAGGGTCATATAACTCATTCTTCCCAGAGGATTGTGGACCAAAGTGACACGTATCACTTCCAGCCTATAACATCTAATTGCCAGTGTGAGCCCTTCTAGCTGTTTTCCCTCTCCTGTGGTAATTGTGGAAGGAATGATGCCATGGAGGTGCTGTAAAATGGGAGCAGCCAGGAATGCTCAGCCAACAGTAGTCACAGAGTCCTCTTGATAGCCTACAGGCTTTGTAGGAAACAGCATTGGTAGTTCGAAGCCATAATATTTGGGGGTGTTTATTTCTGTAGCATAACTTAGCCTGTCCTGACTGAAAGACCAACCTTAAAGCAACAGGTGAAAAAATTGATTAGGGTTATAAGTGTTACAAATGACTAGGACTTGGACTTCATCTTGCTATCAGATGGCACTTACAATCTTTTAAAGAAGTTTTCTGGCCAGACACAGTGGCTACTGCCTGTAATCCCAGCACTTTGGGAGGCCGAGGCGGGCAGATCACCTGAGGTGAGGAGTTCAAGATCAGCCTGTCCAACATGGTGAGACCCTGTCTCTACTAATAATAAAAAATTAGCCAGGTGTGGTACATGCCTGTGATCCCAGCTACTCGGGAGGCTGAGGCAGGAGAATCTCTTGAACCAGGGAGGTGGAGGTTGCAGTGAGCCAAGATCGCGCCACTGCACTCCAGCCTGGGCGACAGACCCAGACTCTGTCTCAAACAAAAAAAAGAAGTTTCTATCTCAGTGAGGCAAAATGTGCTTTTATAGTCTTTTGCAAAACAATAAAACATTTATATTCTATATATGTGTTTTCATAAATAATTATTCTATATAACTGTTATACATAGTATATTTATGATATATATACAGATATATATATAGTTTTTATTGAATCATTTTATTGCAGTTCCAACAGGTAGATTTACTTGTATCACTCAGAAATCTCTTTAACTCTACCAGTGCTTTTTGCCTTAAAAGGTTATTTTGTCTCTTAGTATAATAATATCAGTTACATTATCTTTTGGCGGGTTAGATTCTGCCTGGTATTACTGATTTTCATTCTTTTTTTTTTCTTTTTGGAAACAGTCGTGCTTTGCTGCCCAGGCTGGGGTGCAGGTGCTATCTTGGCTCACTGCAACCTCCACCTCCACCTCTTGGGTTTAAGCAATTCTTGCACCTCAGCCTCTCAAGAAGCTGGGATTACAGGCGTGTGCCACCATACCCAGCTAACTTTTTATTTTTAGTACAGATGGGCTTTCACTATGTTGGCCAAGCTGGACTCAAACTCCTGACCTCAAGTGATCCATCTGCCTCAGCCTCCCCAAAGTGCTGGGATTACAGGCGTGAGCCACCATGCCCGGCCCTATTTACTTTCACTCTTTCTGTGTCCTTATTTTGGTGTCTCTCATATACACAGCATATACTTCTCAAAATCTAGTCTGATAAGTTCTGCCTTTTAATTCTTGTATTTAGTCTAAAAATTCATATTTAATGTAATTGTGGATATATTTGTCCTTATCTATGATATTACTTTTGCTTTCTCTGCGTCCCATCTGCTTCGCATTCCATTTTCTCTCCGACATTTCCTTCCTTGGGATTAATCAACGTTTCATGTTGTTCAGTTATCCTTGTTTTAGATAAGCATCGTTAGTTTTACATTCTGTTTCTGTTCTTTGGGTGGTTATCCTGAAGATTACAACAGTCATCTTTGACTTACTAGAGTCCAGTATAAATTATTAGTATTAGTACTACTCCCAAGACAGTGCTAATACCTTCGATGATTTTAACTCTACTTATCTTTGCATCTCTTATGCTCTCAAACATATTTTTAATCCAATTTTCCAAGTTATTCTTGTTGGAAGCATTAGTTTACTACAAGCCACTCCATCTCAGCCCAAAGTATAGCACATTAGGATGTTAAATTGGAACTTTGGGCAAACGCAAACCCTGTGGCCACCCCACCTCAGTCGTAGTAAGATTTATAGTAGACAGCAGGTATAATGTCCATTCAAAGTATTAATGGAAACCTGAATGATGTGATGAGTAGGAGTCTCTCTCTCTCTCTCTCTCTCTCTCTCTCTCTCTCTCTCTCTCTCTCTCTCTATATATATATATATATATATATATATAGACACACACACACACATATACATACATATATATATATATACACACACACACATACATATATATATATTTATTGCATTTTAGGTTTTGGGGTACATGTGAAGAACATGCAAGATTGTTGCATAGGTACATACATGGCAATGTGGTTTGCTGCCTTCCTCCCCATCACTTATATCTGGCATTTCTCCCCATGCTATCTCTCCCCAACTCTCCACCCCGTGCTGTCCCTCCCTAGTTCCCCCGAACAGACCCCAGTGTGTAATGCTCCCCTCCCTGTGTCCATGTGTTCCCATTTTTCAACACCCGCCTATGAGTGAGAACGTGTGGTGGTTGATTTTGTGTTCTTGTGTCAGTTTGCTGAGAATGATGGTTTCCAGGTTCATCCATGTCCCTACAAAGGACGCGAACTCATCGTTTTTGATGGCTGCATAATATTCCATGGTGTATATGAGCCACATTTTCCCTGTCCAGTCTATCATCGATGGGCATTTGGGTTGGTTCCAGGTCTTTGCTATTGTAAACTGTGCTGCAATGAACATTCATGTGCATGTGTCCTTATAATAGAACAATTTAGAATCCTTTGGATATATACCCAGTAATGGGATTGCTGGGTCAAATGGAATTTCTATTTCTAGGTCCTTGAGGAATCGCCACACTGTCTTCCACAATGGTTGAACTAATTTACACTCCCACCAACAGTGTAAAAGTGTTCCTATTTCTCCACATCCTCTCCAGCATCTGTTGTCTCCAGATTTTTTAATGATCGCCATTCTAACTGATGTGAGATGGTATCTCAATGTAGTTTTGATTTGCATTTCTCTAATGACCAGTGATGATGAGCATTTTTTCATATGTTTGTTGGCCTCATATATATCTTCTTTTGTAAAGTGTCTGTTGATATCCTTTGTCCACTTTTGAATGGGCTTGTTCGTTTTTCTCTTGTAAATCTGTTTTAGTTCTTTGTAGATTATGGATATTAGCCCTTTGTCAGATGGGTAGATTGCAAAAATTTTTTCCCGTTCTGTTGGTTGCCAATTCACTCTAATGATTGTTTCTTTTTCTGTGCAGAAGCTCTGGAGTTTAATTAGGTCCATTTGTCTATTTTGGCTTTTGTTGCCAATGCTTTTGGTGTTTTAGTCATGAAGTCCTTGCCTATGCCTATGTCCTGAATGGTTTTGCCTAGATTTTCTTCTAGGGTTTTTATGGTGTTAGGTCTTATGTTTAAGTATTTAATCCACCTGGAGTTAATTTTAGTGTAAGGTGTCAGGAAGGGGCCTAGTTTCTGCTTTCTGCATATGGCTAGCCAGTTTTCCCAACACCACTTATTAAACAGGGAATCCTTTTCCCATTGCTTGTTTTGTGAGGTTTGTCAAAGATCAGATGGTTGTAGATGTGTGGTGTTGCCTCTGAGGCCTCTGTTCTGTTCCATTGGTCTATATCTGTTTTGGTACCAGTATCATGCTGTTTTGATTACTGTAGCCTTGTTTGAAGTCAGGTAGCATGATGCTTCCAGCTTTGTTCTTTTTGCTTAGAATTGACTTGGCTATGCGGGCTCTCTTTTGGTTCCATATGAAGTTTAAGGTAGTTTTTTCCAGTTCTGTGAAGAAGGTCATTGGTAGCATGATGGGGATAGCGTTGAATCTATAAATTACTTTGGGCAGTATGGCCGTTTTCAGAATATTGATTCTTCCTAACCATGAGCATGGAATGTTTCTCCATCTGTTTGTGTCCTCTCTTATTTCGTTGAGCAGGGTTTATAGTTCTCCTTGAAGAGGTCCTTTACATCCTTTGTTAGTTGTATTCCTAGGTATTTTATTCTCTTTGTAGCGATTGTGAATGGCAGTTCGTTCTTGATTTGGCTCTCTTTAAGTCTGTTATTGGTGTATAGGAATGCTTGTGATTTTTGCACATTGATTTTATATCCTGAAATTTTGCTGAAGTTGCTTATCAGTTTCAGGAGATTTTCGGCTGAGACGATGGGGTCTTCTAAATATACAATCATGTCGTCTGCAAATAGAGACAATTTGACTTCCTCCTTTCCTAATTCAATACACTTTATTTCTTTTTCTTGCCTGATTGCTCTGGCTAGAACTTCCAATATTATATTGAATAGGAGTGGTGAGAGGGGGCATCCTTGTCTAGTGCCAGATTTCAAAGGGAATGCTTCCAGTTTTTGCCCATTCAGTATGATATTGGCTGTGGGATGGAGTAGGAGACTCTTAAAACCAGCAAGGGTTGCCTGTACTAATAAAACAATTCCTGTTTATTGATCAAATAACCATTCAGTAAGATTTCTTTAAACAATGGGTTAAAATGTATCATTGTCTTTAATAACCAATTTTGGTAATTATGGTAGTAAGTAAAGTCAATCCATTTAGTATGTTTCTAATGCTGAATCATCAAAGCATTCCTCTTAATATTGAATAGTAAGGTAACCTAAATAGAAGGAATAATTTGTCACATAAATTAATACTTCTTAGTGAGCTCAAAAAGGATTATACATTGATTTTTTAAAAATCACAAGATAGGTTCTAAAAGACTACACACCCAAAACAGACATAGATTCACTTCTGCAAGTAAATCTAGATTAAGTACCGTAGAAGGGAGGGACTCATAAACATAATATACAACATGATCCTACCAGTTCTACTCCTAAATACAAAATGTTGTAACGGATGATGGTTTCTGCTATAACAGCCAGAAAAAAAAAATCAAAAAACTAAAAATCATATATTTTTAACAGACATATGCAAGTAGGAAGTAAATTCCACAAAGGCATCATCACTTCCTGGTGAGCAGAGACAGGTCGCCTTTTCCCTCCCTGAGACATTTGCCAAGTCTAGGCATGGGCAAGTGGAAGATTTGCCTGCCATAGGCAGAAAGACTTTGCTGGGGTTAGGCAAAACCATCAGAGCTTTTAATGACCATATGCATTGCCATGACAAACTGAAATTCCTTAAGCAAAGACATCACACTCTCATGTAATAATATCACACATTACAGTACACGTCTGCATTTAAACATGACTGTTAGTTACTTGTAATACCGAATAGAATGAAAAATATGTAACTATGGCCAGGTGCAGTGACTCACGCCTGTAATCCCAACACTTTGGGAGGCCGAGGTGGGCAGATCACTTGAGGTCAGAAGTTTGAGACCAGCCTGACCAACATGGTGAAACCCCATCTCTACTAAAAATACAAAAATTATCTGGTCACCATGGCAGGTACCTGTAATCCCAGCTACTCAGGAGGCTGAGGCAGGAAAATTGCTTGAACCCGAGAGGTGGAGGTTGCAGTGAGCTGAGATTGCACCACTGCACTCCAGCCTGGGTGACAGAATGAGACTCTGTCTCAAAATAAAAATTAAAAAAGTAAATAGTTGTATAGCTGTATTTTTAAGATTTATATTATTTTTAATTGTATTGCTATTTTTATTTTTTTATTGCATTTTAGGTTTTGGGTACATGTGGAGAACATGTAAGATTGTTGCATAAGTACACACATGGCAGTGTGATTTGCTGCCTTCCTCCCCATCACCTATATCTGGCATTTCTCCCCATGCTATCTCTCCCCAACTCCCCACCCCCCGCTGTCCCTCCCCTATTTCCCCCTGACAGACTCCAGTGTGTGATGCTACCCTCCCTGTGTCCATGTGTTCTCATTATTCAACACCCACCTATGAGTGAGAACGTCTACACGAGACCTACAGCCAGTCCCCTATGGATTTTGAGGGATGACTATATAAATAAGGGATCTGTAAAGAACAGCAAAGGAGTGATTACCCCAAAAGTAAGGCAGATGCTTGCTTGGAGGTGGGCAGGAGAGGGTGTGATTAGGGAGGGACGCACAGGAAGCTTCTAAAGTTCTAGTACTGACCTATTTCTTAACCAGGATATTGTATGCATGTGTACATGGATCTTTATCATTTTTCAAACTGTACAATTTTATACACTTCTGAATGTATGATGATACACTTCACAATAAAAATAATTGAAGGGAAAAAAAACATGCCTCTTATTGACTTCCACTTGGAGTTGAAAAGAAAAAAAAACATAATTCCTGGGATTTTTCTGTGACACTCCCCACCATGTTTTAGGGGCCAGACTATCATGAATCTATAAAGTTATTCACTTTCTAAACCTAAGGTCATGTCCAAGATTGTGGCAATTACAAAATCCTCTTACCAAGTGAATATGACACTTTCTACATACTGTAATTTTTCTTTAATTGTAGTTTTCTAGCAGTTTCATCTCTCTTTGCTTCGATTTAAAAGTGGTTCTGCATTTTTCTCTCTTCATGTCTGATTTTCAGTGTTCAAGGCAATGATAACAACATACTTTATTGAGGAGAGCTTCACTTTTGAGTCAGGCAGTGTCAGGTTCATATTCTAGATCCATCGAATTCCTTTCTATGTTAGTTGTTTCCAAACCTTTGAACTGGGATTACTGCAAAGAATGAGTGATTACAAATGGGGAAATGTGTGGTATCAAGAAGATACCCAGTAAATATTGCCTTCCTGCCTTTATGCATATGAACTCTTTCAAAGCCTAAAGTAAATGGTATAGTCAGGATAAGACTGTGAATATGGCTATTTTATTCCTCTGGGGAAGATGGCATCATCCAGCCCTACAGATGAACCCCGGAGATGCCTCTCAGTACACACTCTACATTACCTGAATGACTGCAACCGTATACCAGCTGTTCTCTATCGGTCCATTTCCTTTGATGTCCAGTTTTTCCTCCATTTTGCTACCAAATTTATATTCTTAAGTGACACACCTGCTCAAGACATTCAATGGATCATTATTTCACATAATCACGGAATGAAAGAACCAAGAGGAATCATAAAGATCATACATTCTAATAAAGGCAAATAGGTTTCATCTCAAATGCCAGCTCCTTCCATTTGGGAGTAGCTCCCTATAGTTACAATATGGCAAAGGATTCTGAGGCCCAGTGCTGACTTGTCAGATAGGAGCTCTGTAGTTGATTGGTGATGTCTGCCCCAGGCATAGAAAGAAAGATTGCCTATATATTTCGCATTCCTAATCAAGATGTCTTCCTAATCGAGTGCTGTTTCTTCAGCCGATTCTTTTAGTATATCTTCATACCCCAAGTAACATGCTTATGATGCTGCTACTTGAGTTTTCAGTTGTAGACTTGATCTTTGTACTTATCTCAATAACAGATGATGATTCAGCTCTCTTTAGACCCCTGTTCACCACACATACATTTCTTGTCCCCCTGTACACACAGTATTCTCATGTCATAATTTTGGTTAGTTCAGAATTTGGTGTTCACATTATTATGAATATTTAAAGGTTATTTATACCTGAGCCATGTGATATTATTTAATTACCCTTCCTTAAAAATTTTTTGTGTTCCCAGGAATTTATAAACATCCTGTCTTTACACTTTTATAGTTTCCTGTGTGCTTATTAGTTCAATCCCAAATTCTTCTCCCCAATTATATAAATTTCCTCTCAGTATGTTAAAACACATTTAATGACCTATTCATTTAATCTTCTTGAAGAGATCTCTTCTGAGCCTCATCAGTGACCTCTAGCCAAAGACTAACAGGAATACACTAGTAGTTGAATGAGCTGAGTTTATTACACATTGCAGCAAGAGAGAACACAAACCATGGAGAATTGTGGGGAGTCTCAATAGAGGGTATTAGAAAGGACTTAAAGGGTTTGTGCCATACGACTTGAGGAATCATTTAAAGAAATGGGACGTTGCCCTAAATTTGGCTGTTCTCAGGAAATGAGAGTAATTCTGTGGTCAAGTATCTTAAATTTTACCAGAAAAAGAAAAGACTAGATGGAGGCTAAAGCTGTGATTGTTAAACAAAGCTGTACATGGAGAATTGATGGTATTTTGTGGCTTGGACAATGTTCGTGTTTTTGTCTGTGTTCAAATACTGTTATGGAGTGGCCTTGTTTTTTTCCTGATCCATCACGATTACAGAGTGGCTTTGTCTGAAGTTGATGTTGTGGGCAATTGTTTATGTTCAACAGAGAATACCAAGGCCTACCTATAAGTGCAGGTTCTGCTCCTGGGTATCAGGGGCTGCCTTTTTCTTTCTCAGCCTTTTGACTTGTTCCAAAGTAGTCCGATTTCTCTACGTGCTTACCACCCTGCTCTCATCTTAAGAGTCTTACTCCATCATCTTGGTGATGCCCTTCATGTCTCTTCTGTGTTGGAGTCCCTATTTCTTGGATCTCGTCTATTTTTTTCTCTTAACTTCCTTTTGGTAAAGGGGACATGCCTTCCAGTACCTTCATGAGAAGATGTTAGTGAAAAGTAATTGTTTGAGATTTTGTGTGTCAGAAAGTGTATGTCAGAAGACCTTGCATGCTAAAAAATATTTTACCTTCACACTAGCCATACAGACCATTAATACTCTAATCAGATATGGAATTTTAGGTTGGAAATCATTTTCCCTCAGGAAGAAGGCATTGATTAACTGTCTTCTAGCTTCACTATTAAGAAGATTTGGTGTCATTCCAGTTATTGATCCTTTATTTGAAGTCATTTTTTTCCATGCTGGGAATTTGTAGGATCCCTTACTTGCCACCAGAATTTTTACATTTTACAAAGATGTTCCCATTGTAGCCCTTGTGTAGGGCACTTAGTGGGTTCTCTGTCTATAGAAATGTATGTCTTTCCAAAGTTCTGACACTTCATCTTGAATTATTTAATTTTCTCTATTCTGTCTTAGATTCCTTTTATGCAGATGTTGGACCTTCTACAACAGTCCTCTAATTTTCTTGTCTTTTATTTTCCATTCTTTTTTGTAATTTGACTTACAAAAAGGGAAATTTTTTTCAAGCTTTCCTTTGAACGCTTCTCCTCTTTCATTATGCTATCATATTTTATATTTCCATGTGCTCTGTTCTCTCAATGTTTTGTTTTCATAGTATATTTATTATCTTATTTCGAGGCTATTAATGATAGTTTCTTTATTCTTCTTGTCTTAAATAAGACTTTATTTTTCTTCGTGTTTCTTCTGTATTTTTCTTTTTTTGTTTATTTTTGTCTCTTATTAGAAACTTTCCTCCAATATATGGTAATTCTTGGCTATCTGCTTATATTTAAGCATGGGATGCTATAACTCTAATTGGAAGCTGTCTGTGATGGTGAGACTTGTCACTGTAGTTTGATCTGACTGGACACAAAATATGTAAGGCATGGCCCTTGACCAAAGAAGAGTTTGCAATGGAATGCACACAAGTTGTTCAGATTTTAACAAATATTATAAAAGCTATTTATATTACAACACTACTAGCTATAAGTTCACAAAATAGCACCCATAGTATATAAAACTAACAGAAATTAAAATGTATTAAAATCCATTTCCTTCACTGATTTTAAGAAAAATCAGTATTTTTGTTCGAGTACAGTTTCAGTGAGAGACTAGCTTCCTCTTTGACCCTATGATTTATAATTAGCCCAGCCACCGCCCACAGCTGGCAGTACTTGAAAATAAGAGTGGGTCAGGCCAGGCACTCCCAGCCCAAGTGAACATTTTCTCAGACTTGCATGCAATCCAAAAATGAAAGAGATAAAAGGTAAACATGAAGAGCTCTAGCTGTTCTTCAGAATGTATTTTCCCCCAGAGACAGTCGTTTGATTCTCCTATGGCATTTGACTTGTACATAAGACTCTCCCAGAAACTCAAGGTGCAAGCCTCATGAAAGTTTGAAATGCTTTAGAAAAATATCAAAGTGTTAAACTGAGGTTCACTGATATCAAATAATTGGGATATTTACAGTAACAAATAATGTCTAATTGCTTAACTTTTATGAAAGTTACCAATGATTATTCATGCATTGAAAATGCCTGGAAGAACAGATACCAAAACTATTAACAGTGACTCTTGGGGAGTAGTACTTGAAGTAGCAGAGATAGGAAGCAGTTTTTTTTTTTTTTTCTTTACACATTTCTGTTGTTTGGTTACAATAAATACATTTTTAAGTGTGAAGTGCTACACTATAAAAACTAAAAGAACTAACATAAGCTTACAAAACCTGATACATGCAATTTGGGACTCAAAAGAAATGGTAACTATCTCAAGTAACTCCAGACCATATAATTAGAACTTTGATACTTGATATTTTTTTCCTCCCACATTAATGGAGAGCTCAGTCTAACTCCAGCCTATTTTCCCGGTTACCTTAGGAAGGTTTCCTTTCAATAGAAACACCAGTTAGGTTAGGTTTGCAGTTTGGCTTCAACAAGTAACAGAAACTCAACTGTAATGGTTTTGCTAAATAGGGAGTTGTTTTACTCAATAAAAAGAACAGAGGTGCACAACAGATTATTTCACATAATGAAAAGTCTAGGATCCTTTTAGCTCCCTTTTCAGTCAACCTTAGGGTGTACATTGCTTCTCCATAGTCAGAAAATGGCCATTCTACCTTTAAGCATAAACTCACACAAAGAGGAGGAAGGGCAAGGAGCAAAAGGCATACATGATTGCTGGCTTGGCCGGCTTTCCCCCACCCCACCCCCCAGGACTCCTGGTTACATTGCAACTCTGAACAAAAATGGCATTCTGTTGCTGTCATGGTGAATACTGAGTGTCAACTTGATTGCATCAAAGGATACAGAGTATTGATCCTGAGCGTGTCTGTGAGGGTGTTGACAAAAGAGATTAACATTTGAGTCAGTGGGCTGGGAAAGGCAGACCCACCCTTAATGTGGGTGCAATCTAATCAGCTGCCAGTGTGGCTAGAATATGAGCAGGCAGATAAATGTGAACAGAGAGACTGGCCTAGCCTCCCAGCCTACATCTTTCTCCTATGCTGGACCCTTCCTGACCTCCAACATCAGACTCCAAATTCTTCAGTTTGGGGACTCAGACTGGCTTTTCTTGCTCCTCAGCTTGCAGATGGCCTATTGTGGGACCTTGTGATCATGTGAGTTAATATTTAACCAACTCATATATATATCAAATATATAACTCACATCATATATATATATCAAATATATAACTCACATGAGATATATATATATATATATATTTGACTTGTACATAGAGACTCTCCCAGAGAGTCCTATTAATTCTCTCCCTCTAGAAAACCCTAATACAGTAATACAGTTGCTAAGGTCAAAGTGGAGGGTGGCTATTGGCTAGGCAACCAGCTGGCCCTGCTACCGATGGCTCATCTTGTCACCTCTTCCACAAACTAAGCCTGCCTAATTCCTGCCTAGAAGGAAACTAGAAGGCTGGGTTTTATGGAGAATAGAAAAAGGAATCAGAGAAGGAATAGCCAGAGTTCAAAATGAACATAATTTATTGCGGTATTGTTTGTGTTTCAAAATACTGTAAGTAACCAAAGTGTCTGAGACCTTAAACCAGAAAAATCTGCCGAGAGCCTATAGTTGACATAGAAGTTAGTGAGTGTGCTTTTATCATATTTCCTGTCAAAACCTTATAAGGGTTCCTGGTCCCAGTTATCTTTCACATACAGATCTGCCTCTACCCAGGAGCTGAGCATGAGGACATCCCACTCCAGGCATACCTGTAGCAGAGAATCAGACAAGGATCCAGGATGTTTGCTGGACTTCCTCTATCCAGGAGGACTTAATTTGACTTTCCTAAAGGAGAAATCAACTCTTCTTTGATGATTACTCACCTCTTCCAAGAAGGCTTTCCCGATTATTCAGTTCTATACTGAGTTCTCCCTTTTCTGATCTGCTATAGCAATTTTATGTTTGTTAAGTCCACAAAATTCTGTATATTGTTAGACATGTTTCACAAGACCACGTCTTGTTTTCCTGAGTCCAGTGTGTGTGTCTCAAGAGCTAGTGCTCCAGGGTAGGAGACCGACGGGAAAGCAGGACGTGGACATGAGGGTGCAGAAGGTGCTACTGAAGATGCCCAGGTTCATGGATGATGAGGCATCCAAAGACACACTTTAGTGACATTAACATAGCAGCATGATCCTCAGAAAGATCCTGTTAGGTAACCCTCAACTCACTAGACATGTGACACTCCCTTCTTGGGTCAAATTTTAGCCAGTATTCAACCGTAGGGCCTGCAAATGTGTGCTGTCATAGTAGGAATTGCACCACATCAGATTGGAGTCATGTGCTTTTGGTGTAAATATCCAACTCTAAACTTGCTCTAAGTCAGCTAGGCTGTAAGCACCCCAAGATGACCCTTTCCCCATCAGCTGCCATGTGTCCTCCTCTCTGCTCTCGTCTTTATCACAAAGAATCCGACACACTCATTCCTAATAGGGCCACAAAGACTTATAGTGTGAGATCTGCCTTCTCCCCAAAGTATGTCAACACAGGAGAAAAGTGTAAGCCATTACAACAGAAATGTAATGGTGAAGTTTTAAGTATCAATCAAAAAGTTGAGGCTTTTCTTTTGTGTAAGAACTTTCTGGCTACTAATCAAATGACTACATATAAGTAGCAAATGATCCCCACTATTAATAAATTCTATTTTTTTCTTTATCGTATAAGATTTCATAAATGTACTCACACTTGGTAATAATTATCATTTGAAAAGTCATAGTATATTCATGTATTCAAAGTGCTGGGTCATAAGTTAGGCAGACCATGGGTTCCAAGTGTACCTCGCTGGGTTTGCACCTGCGTCAATGAGGCAGGTTGCTTAAATGTGTTTGTGCCTCATTCTCCTCATCTGTACAATTGGGAAAAATAATCTCCACCTCATGAGGGGTATTATAAGGATGAAATAAGATCATATATATATATGGGCATTTAGAACCTTACTTGGCACTTAGCTTATGCTCAATAAATGTTAGCTATTCTTAGTAAGACTTATTTTGCTTCTAAATAATAAAACATTTGCAGCTGGCAAATTACAGTTTTTCAGCAGGTCTTCATATTTTAATTTGCAATGGCTTTTAAAGAATATTTGGCATAAAAGGAAGTTCCTGTAAGATTGAGACTAGTGATTTGCCCACCATTTTCAAAAAGTGTGTGATGAGGTTGACTACATGGCAGTGAAGATTTATTTCTTACATAAATGCATGTTTTTAAATTTTGATTTCCAGATTGAAGCTATCCCCAAAGATGATTCTACATTATCTGAGAGAAGGCGAGAGCTTCACAAGGAAGTGGAAGTGGCTAAGAGGAATTTGGTCCAACAGGTTAATATCAACTCTCATTTAAGCTTCTATCTAAGAATGGTTAATACAGAGTTGTGTTTTTAACTGTGCTCCACAAAACCTTATCAATAAGAGAGTCATCAAAGAGAGGATGATCCTGTTTAATGTGGGCATATTTCTTCATCTCAAAGTCCACTCTGATCCTACATTAAATTTGAGAAAAAAGAATATGTTTGAACCAGCAAAAAGTATTCAAGGGAATGAGATTTTTAAATTATGGGCTACTGGTTACCTTAAAAGTAAACGACAAATGTTTTATTTCACCAATGACTGATTTCAAATTTTCTTTTGCTTTTATGTCTCTTCTTTTTCTTCGTCACTTGAAAATACAGTCTGAATAAGAAAAAGTTCTATCATGTTAACCCACTGATTTTAACATTCTTTTACAAAATAAAAGAAATGAAGCTAAAACAGTGGCATCACTTTTTTAAAAATTATTTTTTTGTAGAGAGGGATCTTGCTATGTTGCCCAGGCTGGTCTTGAACTGCTGGCCTCAAGTGATCCTTCTGCCTCTGCCTCCCAAAGCCTCGAGTTACAGGCATGAGCCACCACACCTGGCTTGTCTGTATTAATAAAATACATTCTGTATAGGAAATGAAAAGGTAGTCTAAGTTACTAGCTTTATTGTATTCCTTCAAACAAATAAGTTATAATATTATCTGTGTTCTTTTTTTCAAAAGAAAATTCTATCAGAAATAGAGTCTGAGTTAGTAGAACAACAACTTGCAGAAGAAAACAAGCTTTTAAAGGACCAAGAAAACATAAAAGAGCTAGTGTTCAACCTTGTCCACATTACTCAAGTCAAAATTGATGAAAAGGAACAAAAGTCCAAGGATTTCCTGAAAGCTCAGGTAACTGCATTTTTTTAACCATTCATTGGTAACCACAATAGTTCAAGGTAGCTGGGTTTTAATGCAATGTGCATTAGAAAGCCATACAATTGACCCTTGAACAACATCAATTTGAACTGCATGGGTCCAATTATACGGTTTTTTTTTTTTTTTTCAACCAAATGCAGATCAAAAATAGAGTACTCACAGAATACAAAACCTGCGTATATGGAAGGCCCACTTTTCTTATAGGTGAGTTCCACAGGGCCAACTTTGGGACTTTAATATGCTTGGATTTTTGTATTCTCGAAGGGTCCTGGAACCAATTCCCCATGCATACCAAGGGATCACTGTAACTGTACCACTCCTTCAAGTTCCAGTGATTATAAAATCCCTAAAAGAGATTCAATCATGCACTGAGAAATAGTCCCAGGATTAGCAGTAGCCAATAATTTAGAGGGGAAAAGAGATCATTGACAAAGAGCAGAGGATTTGAAGAGATGACAGTTTCAGTAAGAATCAAGTGGGTGCTTCCAGTGGACAGGACTGGCAGCTGCATAGGCTGCAGATGTCATCTGGGTTTCACTCCCATCTCAGACTCCACTGTGATTTGCCCAGGAACAACTCAAGAGTGGACGCACTGGACAGCTGTCCCTCCCAACTTCAAGACAGCATCATTTAATAGAATGCCAGATACCCTGAGTTGCTGCATCACACCATGATTCTCCTGGGCTCCTATAAAGTGCCAGTGAAACATTCTCCCCAAAATCAACAAAACAAATGGCAAAACAGCCTTCCTGTCATGCAAGCTAAAATTCTACCATTAGAATCATTTATTCCATATAAAGATTATATCCAGATCAAGCCCAGAAGCTCCCTATTAAAAATGAACAGGACAGGGCCAGGCCCAGTGACTCATGCCTATAATTTCAGCACTTTGGGAGGCCGAGGTGGGTAGATCACTTGAAGTCAGGAGTTTGAGACCACACTGACCAACGTGGTGAAACCTCATCTCTACTAAAATAGAAAAATTAGCAAGGTGTGGTGGCAGGTGCCTGTAATCTCAGCTACTTGGAGACTGAGGCAGGAGAATCTCTTGAACCTGGGAAGTGGAGGTTGCAGTGAGCCATTATTGTGCCACTGCACTCTAGCCTGGGCAACAGAGTAAGACTCCCTCTCAAAAAAAAAAAAAAAAATTAAAAGTTAAAGAATTTATCAAATGACCCAGATGTGGTTTGTTTCTAAGTACACCCTTTGTTCTCATTCTGTTTATTTACATTGGATGGCATTTCTTCTCACTCTGCAAAAAGAGCTCACTCACACCAAAGCATTAGTGAGCAGTGAGGTATGAAGTAGATTTTTGCAAAGAAGACTTGAGGATAAGATCAACATCACACAACCCACTGCAGGCACTTCATATCCCCCTTTCACTGTTTATTTTTCCACCTTAATATTTGAGAAACTAAAAGAAGTTCAGCATGGCTGGCACATGGGAAAATGGGGAGAAAGGATGTCAAATGGTGAGGCCAGAGAGCAGAAGTCAGATGATGAAAGTTACTTAATCCATGTTAAACAGTTCAGACTCCATCTTGAAGGCTGCAGCAACAGTGAAAGTTCATGAGGTTTCACTAGGTAAAGAAGTGATCGGGAGGACTGGATGGAAGAAAAGCAGCTTGAGAGTACAGGGTGGCTGAGGGAGTAAGATGCAGGAGCAGGACAAGGAGAGGAGAGAGGAGAGATGTGAGAATGCCATCTTCAGCCAGGAGCGGTGGCTCATGCCTATAATCCCAGCACTTTGGGAGGCTGAGGTGGGTGGATCACCTGAGGTCAGGAGTTCAAGACTAGCCTGGCCAACATGGTGAAACCCCATCTCTACTAAAAGTACAAAAAATTAGCCTGTCATGATGGTGGATGCCTGTAATCCCAGCTACTCAGGAGGCAGAGGCACGAGAATCGCTTGAACCCAGGAGGTGGGGGTTGCAGTGAGCCAAGATCGCACCACTGCACTTCAGCCTAGGCGACAGAGCGAGACTCCATGTCAAAAATGAGAAATAAGAAAGAAGGAAAGAGAGGACGAGAGGAAGGGAGGAAGGGAGAAGGGAAGGAAGGGAAGGGAGAGAGAGAGAGGGAGAAAGAGGGAGAAAGGGAAGGAGAAAGGGAAGGAGGAAAGGATGAAGGGAGGAGGGAAGGAGGGAGGAGAGAAAGAAAGCCAGCCAGCCATCTTCACCAAGTCAGGGTCTAGAATGGGACTGGTCCGGAATAGGGTTTTCAAGACAACCTGTTGTTGGCTGGGAAGATCCCACTCAAGCGAGTCTTCCCTAGTGAGAAACTTCTTCCCTTTTCTCTTTAGCAATTATAGAAACAGTAGAGGTATACTTACTTGTTCTTGTTGGTTTTTTCTTTTTTTTTTTTAGAGACAGAGTCTCACTCTGTCACCCAGGCTGGAGTGCAATGGCACGATCTCGGCTCACTGCAACCTCCGCTTCCCAGGGTCAAGTGATTCTCCTGCCTCAGTCTCCCGAGGGCTGGGATTACAGGTGCCTGCCACATGTCCAGCTAATGTTTTTGCATTTGTAGTAGAGATGGGGCTTTACCATGTGGTCCAGGCTGGCCATACTTACTTGTTAAAAGAATCACTGATCCGTTTTATGCTTTAGATAATTTTCAGTTAATCTCAAAAACTGATATACATGTTATCTATCTGTGAGTAACCTGTGTAAAGTAAACCTAATTATTAAATGAGCTAATTTGTATTAAACCCCAAAAAACAATCCTTCTTGAGATACAGAAATTGATAAAGGACAAATGTTTATCCCTTGAGTATTTTTAGCATTAGGAATTATGTGTTAAATATTACTTGTACCTAGCTGCAATTTCTGTAAGAAGAGAGTCAATCTTATTATTTTATGTTCACATCACATCAATATTCCTACAAAAAGACAAAAGTGAAGAAAAAAACTGTTGCTATCACCCCCAAGACAGACATTTTTCCATCTGTTTTATTATTCATGGATACAGTTACTTAAATATTAGCTTCTTCCTGACCCCTGTTCTGACGGAGAAAATTAGAAAAATGCTACATATCAATCTTGGCTCTATGGCTAGTTTCTTTTCAATCACTCATACCAAATGGGCTTTGCTCTCAGTCCTTGAGAGAAAGCTGACAAACTATTTCCTCTAGTTTCTACCAGCAAATCCTTCATTTTTGAGTATGTTTCTTATCCCAGATGCAAGATCCAGTGTCTTTAGATTTGAAGAACATAACTAGTGTATTTAACACCTGATACATTTTCAGAGCTTTAGAAATATAACTGCTTTCTTTTAAAATATTTATGTGTAACACCTCCTTACAGCTGGTCTCAATATGATGCTTTATTGTGTAGGAAAACACCCCACATACAAACAGTGGAAAGTACTTTAAAATCATTGCTTCAGTCTCTGACAAAACACCACAGAGACCATTTATAACACTTACCAAAACTTACTAGGAATCCTCTTCCCTTGTCTATCTTCCATAAACTCTACACTTACCCAGTCCAGCTGCGCAGTTCAAAATCACTCTTCCTCTCTCTCAAAAGTTCTCCAAACTTTTCCTCAAATCCAACCTATGCAGGCTCTTTGCTTTTTCTCTTCTCTTGATTGTTCTCTTCCTTAGGTAACCATTTGTCTTAGCCAGTGTGAATCGGTTCAGCTGGCCAGAATATTTTCAGATCTCTTTTACCCTTCACCCTGATCGGTATAACCCAGCAGGCCAAGATAGAATTGTTCTTTTTTTTTTTTTTTTGAGACAGGATATCACTCTGTCATACAAGCTGGAGCGTAGTGATGCAGAACTGGCTCACTGCAGCCTCAAACTCCTGAGCTCAAGCAATCCTCCCACCTCGGCCTCCTGAATAGCTGGGACTATAGGTGCACACTACCATACCTGGATAATTTTTTTATATTTGTAGAGATGAGGTCTCGCTATGTTGCCTAGGCTGGAGAGTTGTCTTTAATGGAAGAGAATGATGTGGGATAAAGCTGGAAGTGTTCATATGTTATTTATTTCACTTTTTTTTTTTACGTTTCAGCAAAAATATACCAACATTGTTAAGGAAATCAAAGCAAAGGATCTTGAAATCAGGATACACAAGAAGAAAAAATGTGAAATTTTTCGGAGGTAAAGTAATTATATGACACTTTATCTATTTAGGTTAGGCAAAAACCTGATATATACTTCATAAGTTTCAGTAAACACTTTGTATTTTTACAGACTCAGAGAATTTGCTAAACTGTATGACACCGTTCGAAATGAAAGAAACAAATTTGTTAATTTACTCCACAAAGCTCACCAGAAAGTAAATGAAATAAAAGAAAGGCATCAAAGGTCATTAAATGAACTTGAAATTCTGAGAAATAGTGCAATTAGTCAAGAAAGGTAAGTGTTATAATAACTATTGGCCTCCCGAAGGCTTGTTTTATGATTCATTTGAACCCTAAAAGTCCTGAGGATAATAAGATAGAAAAGAGGCAGGGGCTGCAGTGAGCCAAGATGGCGCCACTGCACTCCAGCCTGGGTGGCAGAGTGAGACCCTGTCTCAAAAAAGTTTAAAAAATTAAATTAAAAATAAAAAGAATAGTATTTTAGAAAGTCAGAAAAGCCCTTGTTCAAATATCTTATTTTATAGAATCACAATCTATTATGCTTCTATTGTTTGGGCGTCATGTTTTTAATGAATGAAAAACCATACTATATAACGATGTTACTATGATGATTTTCACCTGCCCAATTAGAAAGAAAAGCACAAATCTAATAATTAGGATTTGGAAGTTAGGAAATAATCAAATCGTTTGTTAACCAACATCCCCTGGTGGTTGATTTAAAGCGTCTAATGTGTTGTGGGAGGCAATACCTTATAGCAGAATGATGAAAAGAGGTGATGTCTAGACTCAAATACCACCCCTGCCACTTATTACCTGTGTGACCTTGGACAAGCTGCCTTGTCTCTCTGAGCTCACTATTCTTATCCATAAAAATAGTCCTCATTTCATGTGACATTTTACTATGAAATGAGCTAATCCATATAAAAACACTCAGAAGTTTCTGACCAATGGTTTTTTTCTTCGTTTATTATTTACCATGTGCCAAGATCTGCTGGATTCTTTTACCTATGTTAGTAATTGGTACATAATCAGGTCACAAACTAATTTTCTGGTGGCCATTATTGCCCAGTTTCCTTTAATAAAGCGATTATAAAGTGGTCTCATTTCAGGAGAGGGAAGCGGATGAAAAGGAAAATAGAATTTCTGAATCAAGTTCTCATCTAATATGAAAATAAAATACATTTATAGAGGCCATGCATTCATTCAGCATTTATTGTGGCCATAGGCTGAGTCAGGCACACCTATGTCCAATGGACATTATTGGATATAACCATCTCTGTCCTCAAGACGGCAGTCTCCTGAGAATGACAGAACAAAAAATGAATGACTGCAGTCTCTTGCTTTGATAAAGGGACGCAGTAGAACATTGGGGCACAAAGGAAAGATGTTCTAATGTGGAAGGAAAGAAAATCTGAGACCCAGAAGGATTATGAAAATTCCGTATCACATGATGAGTATCATTATTACCAGAGTCGTCATTTCAAGGGCTACACTAAAGCACGGTCTGCTCTGATAGTGCTTGTGTTTTAGAAGCTTTCATTGCTTTTAAATAAACTAAAGAAAATTATAATCTTATCCATTGTTTTATTATTTTAAAAGAAAGCTGCAAAATTCCATGCTGAAACACGCCAACAATGTTGCCATCAGAGAGAGCATGCAAAATGATGTGTGCAAAATTGTATCAAAACTTCAGGAAATGAAAGAAAAGAAGGAAGCCCAATTAAATAACATTGACAGACTTGCCAATATGATCACAATGATCGAAGGGGAGATGGTGCAGCTTCGCAAAAGATACGAAAAAGCTGTTCAGCATCGAAATGAAAGGTAAAATCCAGGTATAAGAACAGAGCACCAGGGATCCAGTTTAGGAATGTTTCTCTACGTAGACTTGACAGTGAATAGTGAGAGAAATTTGATATTCAGGTTTCATTAGCCTTTAGAGAGGAGGGACTGTGTGTGTTTTCCCTGAGAATAGGAAATGCTATCCCTAACACCAGGCGCAGTGGCTTTCACCTGTAATCCCAGCACTTTGGGAGGCCAAAGCAGGTGGATCACTTGAGCTCAGGAGTTTGAGACTAGCCTGGGCAACATGGTGAAACTCCATTCCTACTAAAAAATACGAAAAATTAGCCAGGTGTGGTGGTGGGTGCCTGTAATCCCAGCTACTTGGGACGCTGCAGCACGAGAATCGCTTGAAACCGGGAGGCAGAGGTTGCAGTGAGCCGAGATCACACCACTTCCCTGTAGCCTGGGCAACAGAGCGAGACTCTGTCCACCCGCTCCCCACCAAAAAAGAAGAAGAAATAAATACTGTCCTCATAAACAGGCAAAGAGGAGAGGTTTGGGAAGTTGCTTGCTTGAAGATGTGTCCTTTCCTAGACGGTCATTCCTGCCTCTTATAATACCAAATTCTTTGAGCATAATTGACATAAGTAAGTGTGGAACTTGAACCCATTTATGTGGTAGGTTTGGTCTTATTATATTTACTCAGCCATTCTCCCAGTTCATTTGCTCAGCATGTTAGTAAGACCTTTAGGAGTATCATTATTTCATCCAGGCTGCAGTTAAATCAGGAGAACTTGATCTTGAGAAGAGCCTTTGAAAGGAAAACAGACAAAATACAGAGTTAGGATTAGCCAGGTACAACTACGTGCATGCATGTTTTGAGGGAGGGGAGTCACAGAAGCAATTAAAGGAGGAATTCTGAAGTAATGGATATGCATAGTGTGTGGGAAGACCTTTAGGGTCCTTTGAAGAACAGCACATTTCCAAAGGGCTGGTAGGTTTCTTCTGGGGGGAAAAATGTTATTTGGCTCCTGGCACAAACCAAAGCTTTTGGACAAACAGGGTACACCCAGGTGCTACTCAGATCAGTGGGGCATGATCGGTCATGCAGACCAGAGCTGCTAGGGTTAGAACATTCCTACTTTGTTTCCTCCCCATATTCTCCTTTCAAGAGGGGTTTTTCTCCTGGCATGGTTACAAAACATAGATTTTTGCCTGTTTATGGGGAAATTACAATCAGAAATATTCAACTTGAGAAGAAACTAATGGGCCTAGCAACTTAATATAGAGCAGACGCACCCCAGAGCTACATTCCCTGGCCCCCTGCCTGTGTGTTTCTGGCCAGGCCTTGGTTGGCAAGTCTGACCCAAGAAAAGGATCGGCAGAAAATCAGACCGTGGGATCACTTTGTTTGTGCATTGGGAATGGCATTCTTTCCCAGCCCAGGAAAACCTTTGGGACTTGCAGAGACACTGTGGCTAGCCAACCACATGGTCGGTCTCAAAGTTGAAAGGCTCAGTAACCCTCCTATCTCTACAGAAATCCAAAGTGTGGATGCAGTTTATCTAGAAAGCCATTGATAACTATTTGTCACCCTCTGGAAGTATGCTATGTTGATGTACATCTTGCATCCAAAGCTGAGGGAACCACAATGACTAGTGAAATGGTAGTTTCAATGCCCACTTAGCCTCTGCCTCTGAATTTGACCATAGTGGCGTTCAGCTGATACAGCGGGAAGAAGAAGTATGCATTTTTTATGAAAAAATAAATATCCAAGAGAAGATGAAACTAAATGGAGAAATTGCAATACATGTCCTGGAAGAAAAGATCCGATTCCTGAAACTGAAGATTGCTGACAAGCAAAGACAAATTCGTGTGGCCCAGAAATTGCTGCCAGCCAAAAGGTCCCTGGATGCCGACCTAGCTGTGCTCCAAATTCAGGTGGGTGAGTGATCACAGGACACTTCCTCGACCATTTATGTTTTTCTGCCTTTATCAGTTCATGAATGAGTTCTTGCATGTAAACCAAGCCATACTATTTCTGGGATCTATAAGAGTCTATGAGTTACATCTTGATTAAAAATGCATTTGGATGCTACTCTAGGACAGAATCTGTGCTTGAGGCATCCAGGCTACACATGGTCTTTTTTTTCTTATGAAGCCTTTTCTGCCTTTCTTGGAATTTAATGCCTCCCAGGACTTATCTCTAGCTCAGCTTCCTCATAGTGATCTAGGCTCTCTCCCCTCAGCATAATGATGTCATTGCTGCTTACTGGACAGATGTTGCAGAGGAGCCAGCACTCTCACTTTTCATACTCTGGCCCCCAGAACGAGATTGTCTGGAGATTGTGGCCTATTAGTAGTTGGCAGTCACATATGACTTGGCTATTAACCACCGTAGTTCTACGGTAGCTTAGTAACCTGACCTCTGACACGGCCTTTTTAAAAGTGGAATAAATCCAAAAACCTAATACATGAAATAACAAAATAAAGAAAATACTAATAAGCTACATAAACTACTTTCTTCACATGTGTTACTTGTGGTTTGTTCTTAATAGAAGTTTTTTAAAATTAAAAACTATGTAGCCTAAACTTGTTCCCATTGACTCAATGTAGCAGAAACAAATTCTAATCTATAACATTTTTTCTAAAATGTCAGGTTTGCTATTTTTTTACCTGATAATAAAGTAAAGACATTTGGTGAATGAAATTTTGTAAAAGTATAAAAATTATAAAGAAGAAAATAAAATTCTACCCCCAATATATAATTACTACTAAAATTATCAAAAATCTGAGAGAGATCCTTTCATTTATTTTCTAGGTATACAAGTAAATGTTTTTCCTTAGCTCATACCCTGGACAGTTTTGGGTCCCCCTCTTTTCTTTTTTTTTTTAAATCATGTCAAGGGGATTCATAGAATTTCATGGGACTGGATGATAGGTCTGCTTTCATATTTTATGCCATTTGAATGTGTATATGCTATATAGATAACAGCCTCTTTCAGTTTGCACAAATATGCCAATGTTCTGATTCCAAGTTTTGTTTTTTTTTTTTAAATTTAGACATGAGTTCTTCCATTCATTTATTCAGTAAATGTAGCTAGATTCAGATCAAGTGGCCAGAAAGTCCCTCTAGACTCCCACAGGCCTCCCCAGGCTTCCTGCGGCTCTGACTCCTGCTTCCAACAAAGGTTCATTTGAGGGATCGCCCATCAGCCTGCACGCACAGTGCCTGTTCCACTTCTGTGCCATGTCCGCCCCGGCATGGGACTCGCCCCTTCCTCAGGCTACACCTCCACAAGACCATTCATGCAAGGCTTCTGTGAGCAGACTTTATTAAACATGTGGGACAGTGGTATGTGGGGTTACATTACAGAAATTCAAAGCACTTCAGTTAGATACGAGACATCCATGCTCTTCTTGGGGGCACTCTATCACTGGAGACACTTCGCTGAGTACTAATACCCTATGCCGCACCCTTGCCTAGCTCGATTTCACTGGCTTGTCTTTCACACTTGCCCTCTCCCTCCACAGCCTCATCATCCCAGATTGCCCCCAGGAACTCCATACTTGCCTCATTCCATTTTACAGAAGAATTTGGTTCTTTCCAGCTCTTTCCCAAAATGTAGCTTCATCTTTGCCCATCCTAAACTATGAAAATGCCAAGCAGCACAAAAGAACTTTAAATTCAATAAAATCTGCAACAGAATAATTTCCTCTCTATTGTATAAGCGTATTTTTTTGTGTTCACTGCAAATCAATGCTTCCATTCAGTGGATGAAATTGTTCTTTGGAAAAAAAAATTGTCTTTTTGTTATATAAAACTAATTATCTAATGCGAAATGTAAATTCACTTTTACCCAAGAGGGAAATATTAGGCATTTAATAACACTACACACCCTGCCTGATGATGAACTTTTATCATTTTGGTTGCACATGAACTGAGGCATGTGGACTATGTGATATCAGTTATTTACTTGACTGGAGTTAATTCTGATTATCTACTCAGCACCCATCATGTGTACCCTTGAAGGGCGTGATGTGGAATTTCGAGCTTGAGGCAGGCCATTTCTGTGCTGTGTTCTGCAGTGCCGGATCCCAGTCATATCCTGCTAGTTTTTATAGCCACAGTGTCTTGGGTTTTTATTTTTTTAAGTCTTCCCCCCTTTTTTTTTTTTTTGCATCATTTTTCAGATTCTCTTAAGGTTTGCATTTTTTTTCAGATGTCCAGAACAGTTTTTAATTATCCAAAAGTCTAATCCAAGGTTTATCATGAGTCTGTTCTCCTGGTTCCTGTAATAATGGCTCAATTTTAGGAATCTCAGAAGTCACAGCAACTATTTTGGGACACAAGGTCACTATTTTACACAGACAGAGTAAACAGGTTTTCCTCAAATGCCAAGAGCGAAATAAAATCGAGACACCCCTTTGATAAACAAGCACTGTATTTTTGTTCCTTATTTAATTTCCTAATTAAGAAAAGAGAGCATCAAGTATTGTTAATAATAAACACAACAGATGCTTGATTACATATATATATACTTCAATTCTATATTAAGGACATTTAAGGAATGAAAGAGGAAAAAGAAAAATGTTAAATTATTTGTCACCATTTATCATTCTTTTCATAGGGAGGAGGAGCATACATTTAAAAAATGCTACCTGTATCAGTCCTAGACATGTTGTAAAATACCGTAAATATATTACCTCATATATGATGGATCAACCCCATGGGACTGAGCCTTTTCTTCCCATTTGACAATTGAGGAACCTAAGGTTTAGAGAGGATAAATGATTTGCCTGAGATTACATAGGTATTCAGTAGGAAAACTGAAAATTATGCTTCTTGGCTGTCACCATGCTCCACATCTCTCTCCCTATAAAACAAAAACTAAGTGTGGCTACCACTCCATTTAGGAGTAGCTGTGTGTCTGCATTCCCCTCCAAAATCTCATTGATTGAACAAATATAGTTGATACATATGACACTGTATTGGGGATTTAGCAGAAAAAAAATACAAATAGCCCAAGCTTTTTCTCACAGAGTTCACATTAGGTAGATTCCATACGAATGTTTTTCTTTTCTTTGGGAAGCCATTGAACCTATTGCCAGTGAAGCATTTTGAAATGAAGTCCAGCATGTTGGATGCTAGTTACCCTGGTCTCTCTAACAACCTGCAATGAAGAGGTGAAGGCTGTGTATTAGTCCGTTTGCATTGCTGTGAAGGAATTCCTGAGGCTGGGTCACTTATAAAGAAAAGAGGTTTATTTTGGCTCATGGTTCTGCAGACTGTACAGGAAGCATGGTGCCAGCATCTGCATCTGGTGAGGACCTCTGGAAGCTTCCAATCACGGTGGAAAGCAAAGGGGGAGCAGGTACATCGCACAGCAAGAGAGGAAGGAAGAGAAAGAAGCAGGGCAGCCAGGCTGTTTTTAAACCACAAGATGTCAGTTGAACTCATAGAGTGAGAACTCACTCATTATTGCAAGGACGGCACCAAGCCGTTCATGAAGGCTCGACTCTGCCCTCATGACCCAAACACCTCCCACCAGGCCCTACCTCCAACACTGGGGATCACCTTTCATTCAACATGAGATTTGGAGGGGACACATCCAAACCATATCAGGCTGTATACTTGGAGCCCTGCAGCCACACAGCATCCCATGAACATAACACAAAATGGGAAGCAATCAAGGGCTGTTGGTGAAATCAGCTTTTTCTATGACCCCGACGGCACTGCCTCACCTTGTATGGTCAATTATAGATGTCCTAGTTGCAGTACCATAAATGAGCAAAAACATCACTTAACCAGGTCCCAGCTGATGGGATGTTAAGAAAACAGAGTTCTCTTCTACCCTTGCCTGGGTTGGTCCTACTGAAAGACTCTAAAAGACCCTGGCAATGTGATTTTCAGATTTACTGAGCTAGAGAAGTCATTCTAAAGTTAATGTTTCTTTCTTAATAGTTTTCACAGTGTACAGACAGAATTAGAGACCTGGAGAAAGAGTTTGTAAAGCCTGACGGTAAGAACAGAGCTCGCTTCCTTCCGGGGAAAGATCTGACCGAAAAGGAAATGATCAAAAAATTAGACGAGGTAAACATTCTTGCTGAAAATTGCCTCTGTTAGCCCCTTGTGGATATCGTTTCACAGATACCTATGGTACTGTTTCGTGTTATGCGGACAGACCTATCCTTCATTATTCTCGTCACTAATACAGTCCTTTCACTGTAATCTAATCACACATTCTAAGCTTGATTTAGACACTTGCCAAAAGAAGTTCCAATCCAATTGTTTCGAGATTCCAAAGGCACCTTTCTCTCATGGCCTAAAGGAGTAATTTTGGCATCTTAAATGGATTAATTGGTCTTCCTGATGGGAACACATCAGAAGAATGGTGACGCGGACACTAGATAGAGCCAAGGGGGCCATACTCTACCATGTGAGGAGGAACTCCCAGCCGTATCTGCAGGGGCTGTGGCAGGGGAAGTCTTGACTTAACCCAGCTCTAAACACTTTCCAGACGTATTTCGTGGGGCTTAAGGGGAAATAGCGCGCTAATTAGGAAATAAGATTTTGTCTATATGACTTTTTTTCTTCCTCTTGAAACTGTTTTCAAACATAGCTGGAACTACAACTGGCCAAGAAGGAGGAGAAGCTGCTGGAGAAGGATTTCATCTACGAGCAGGTCTCCCGGCTCACGGACAGGCTCTCTAGCAGAACTCAGGCCTGCAAGCAGGACACGCTGCTCTTAGCCAAGAAGGTTAGCCTGAGAGCCTGCCTTTTCCCTTCTGCCTTGCTCCTTTATTACCTTTTATTTTCCGCAGACTGCTAGATTTATTGAGAGAAGCACTGGAGAGATTAGGCTTTATGACTAGGGAAACTTAGAAAAATGGAAGGATGGCTCAGAGACTTGTCCAACATGTTTTAGTCTTACTCCCTGAATGAATTCACTTCACACTGGCAAAACCTAAGCTTTTAAACAACAGTATACAAGTTTCACTTAGCAGAGCAACTACCCAAATAATGGCACTTGCTATCTTTGTATCTCATGCACAGAGTTAAATCCTTTCCAGTTTCTTTTAAGTGGAAGGTCTCACTTCCCCAGTGATCTGAGTAGGGAATGGTCCAATCCAGAACTCAGCCAGAACCCAGAAATGGAAGGGGACTGTTAGAGAGAAATGCAGTCACACAACACCCAGGCCAGCTGCACCACGGAGGTGCTTAGCAGGCCCCACTGGTGAGGAAAGGCCAGGAACATGGAACTCCCTAATTTAATAAGCGTAAGAGACCGGGATGGCAGATCCGAAGCCTCAGAGTGGGGGTGGGACTGCTAGATGCTACACTGAAAGGAGTAGCCAGCAGAGCCTCTAGAAGTCCCCCTGGACTCCCACAGGCCTCCCAAGGCTTCCTGTGGCTCTGACTCCTGCTTCCAAAAAGGTTCATTTGGAGGATTGCCCCATCAGCCTGTATCCCCAATGCCTGTTCCATTTCCGTGTCGTGTCCATGCAGGCGTGGGACTCGCTCCTTCCTCAGTCTACCCCTACACAAGACCGTTCTTGTGAGGCCTTTCATGCGTACCATAGAGCCGTCAGAGGATTGGCCACTCACCGGGCCTCCGGGGCTCCTGGAGCATCCCGCCAGTGCAGAGTTCAGCCAGTCAGTGGTAATTACTGAACAGCTGCTATGTGCTACTCTCATGCTAGGCATGAGTTCAGAAACAAAGAGGAAGCTTACACCATAGGAGGCTCACAGGTTCTAGTAGGGAGAGACAGAAGAAATAGATAATAGTAATGCCCACACCAGAGACTGTGGGCTCCTGAGGGCAGCACATGTTCCTCGTTCTTAATTTCCCCAATGCCTAACATGTACCAGACTCTAGAAAAACATTTGTTGGATGAAAAATAGTTCTGTTCTAGAAGCACATGTGGCACACTGAACAAGAAATGACTATAACTTTAGGCCATCTTTGCCATTTCTATTTGACTCTTATGCTTCTGCTCTGACAACTTCCACGAATAGACCAGTCAGTCCAGTGGCAGGTTTGCACCTCACAACTTGACTTCATAAACTCAGGTAAAGTTGTGAGCTGCACATCTGCCACTGGAATGATGTTAAGGCTTAGGTAAGCTCGTGCACTGTGCCTGAATTCGTATGTTTGATGTTCATTTAAATAAATGCTGCCTTCCTTCCTTTTGCAAAATGAATTTCCCTTTCTTTGGGGGAAGTGATTTTTCACTGAGGCCTGACTTACCAAAGCTGATGGCAGAGTTGCCTGGAAGTCAACAGTGATGCTAGAGACGTGCACGTGGCGCCACTTCCATAGCCAGGAGAGCTCCAGCACGGCTCGGTGCCAGCCTACCAGAGCCAGGAGAGCTCCAGCGCGGCTCGGTGCCAGCCTACCAGAGCCAGGAGAGCTCCAGCGCGGCTCGGTGCCAGCCTACCAGAGCCAGGAGAGCTCCAGCGCGACTCGGTGCCAGCCTACCAGAGCCAGGAGAGCTCCAGCGCGGCTCGGTCCCAGCCTACCAGCTGTTCTCCCCTTTCCTTTCCACACCTTTCATGCTCTCCATCTGCTTCTTCCTCCTCCCTGCCTTTCAACACCCCCCTACACACACATTCAAAATGATAATCTCATAGTGTGCAGAACTGGAAAGTAGAAAGACATTCAGATTCCAAATCTGTGACTTATCAAAACTAGCCAAAGATCTTGAGAGAGATGGATAAACGATCTTAAAACTCAGTTTTCTTATTCGTGTAATGGGTACGATAGCTGAATTTCTTACGAGTGTTACATAGTTAAACACATAAGTGGTCTAAACACTTGTAGGTGTTCAACAAGACGCACATCTCCTCAAGTCTCTCACTTCTTCCAGATAGCTTATGGCTCCTCCTGCAAATTTCCCAACAGAAATGGGAACAGAAAACGGAAAATCTCAGCTAAGACTTGGAGCAACCCAGAATAATATGAAACTTTGTTTTCTAATTTATGGAAGAGAAGGGAAGTTGGCCAGTTACACAGACGGACACACAGACTCAAGTGTGCAGTAGTTGAGTGAAAAATGACTCCCCCAAAGAAGGGGAAATTCGTTTAAAAAAGGAAAGGCAGCAATATTTAAAGAAACATCAAACATGCTAATTCACTCAAAGTGCATTAGCTTATCTAAGTCTTAGCATTTCTTATTTTATGAGTTACACTTGTAAATTGCACTAATGCTGCTGGACTGATCAGTAAACAGTCTGTTAGTGCAAGCTGTCAATGCAGAACCATAAAAGTCAGATAAAAATGGCGAAACTTAAGATAATGACTCATTGAAGTTTTTAGTGGTAGTCATTTTTATTCAATACATGGTTCCTAAAAATCAGTTCAGTATAGAAGAGTCATGAGAATTTATATTACCTACCCTTAAGGAGGTAAATTTGTATATAATAATAAGTTATTACATTTTCAGAGGCAGGTAAATCACTAGTAGCAACATTTCTCTAAGCAGAGGTGCAGATGTGACCAGAGAATGCTCTATTAGGAGAGGAAGGTATTCAACGTTAGGTGTAGTATTTTGAAACTCATTTGTGTGTCCCAATTTATCCTGGTCCAAGAACAAAGAATGAAATAGATTAAGAATTCATTCATTCCTTCATTCAGAAAATATCCAACTTTAATTTTTGGGGGTGCCTCTTATATTGTAAACACTGTCCTGAACACTGGGAATATGGTGATGAATAAAACAAATAGTCCGTGTTCTCATGAAGAGGACATTCTTACGGGATGACAAACTGTAATCAAATAGCCAAATACATGTATAATATCAGCAGTGGGACATGATGTGAAGAAAAATAAGGCATGGTAAGAGGAACTAGTGAGTGTTGCCAGGTAGAAGGTATCACCACTGAACTGCCCCACTGTGGCTATCACACTAAAAGACTCAACCCTTTATCAGACAGAAAGCTGACAGGAACCCCTAATTCTAGTTTTACTTCTTTCTTGCCTTTTAAGATCTTTTTTCCCCAAATTGTCCTGTCTTTTAACTGTATTAATGCTAAATAGCTGATATTAAGAGCTTTTTTTGTTTTGTGTTTTTCTTTATTATTATTATTATTAATAATAGGTTAAAAAACAAAACAGTCTGGGCACAGTGGCTCATGCTTGTAATCCCAGCACTTTGGGAGGCCAAGACAGGTAGATTGCTTGAGCTCAGGCACTCAAGACCTTCCTGGGCAACATGGTGAAGCCCCATCTCTACCAACAAATACAAAAAAAATAGCCGGGCATGATGGTGCACACCTTTAGTCCCAGCTACTTGGGAGGCTGAGGTGGGAGGATCACCTGAGCCTCTGGGGCAGAGGTTGTAGTGAGATGAGATCATACCACTGCACTCCAGCGTGAGTGACAGAGTGAGACCCTGTCTCAAAAACAAACAAACAACAACAACAACAAAATCTCCAGGAACAGCTCTCATTCTAAATTATTGACTAAGTTTTCCCCAGCTTGGCTCGTGCATGTTTCTGACCTAGTAATGATGCACACCAGGAATTACGATCAATAATGCAAACATGTCAATGTGCTTGTTTTTATTTAAAAAGTCGTTTCAGATGCAGAACTTCTGCTGATTATCTTATATAAGCAAAGAGTAACTTGTGTTCTACCAGATTTTTTCCCCTGGATAAGTGACAAACTAATAAGGGCAAATTAAGCTAGAACTTAGGCATCGAGAACACTCTTGGCTGGGCACGGTGTATCATGCCTGTAATCCCAGCACTTTGGGAGGCCGAGGCAGGAAGACTGCTTCAGCCCAGAAGTTCAAAACCAGCCTTGTCAACACAGCAATTTCCCATCGATACAAAAATAATAAATTAGCCAAGTGTGGTGGTGCATGGCTATAGGCCTATCTACTTAGGAGGCTGAGGCTTGAGCCCAGAAGTTCCAGGCTGCAGTAAGCTATGATCAGCATAAGCACCAGAGCGAGACTTTGTCTTTATTTTATTTTTAAAAAAGAACATCCCTTTACCTCTCCTTCTTACCTTTTAAAAATGGGCACTGGCCAGGCACAGTGGCTGACGCCTGTAATCCCAGCACTTTGGGAGGCCGAGGCGGGTGGATCATGAGGTCAAGATATCAAGACCATCCTGGCTAACATGGTGAATCCCCACCTCTACTAAAAATACAAAAATTAGCCGGGCGTGGTGGCACGTGTCTTTAGTCCCAGCTACTCGGGAGGCTGAGGCAGGAGAATCACTTGAACCTGAGGGGTGGAGGCTGCAGTGAGCCGAGATTATACCACTGCACTCCAGCCTGGTGACAGAGCGAGATTCAGTCCCAAAAAGGGGGGGAGGGCACTAAACTATCCCCTTCAATGTTACCCACCTTGCAATCTAGTAAGTAGATAAACAAATCCTTTTCTTGTTGTCTCCTCGTCCTTACTTACCCAACCAGGGTGTTCGGCTCAATCTCTGCCATCTCTTTCAGTTCTTAATTTCTGTGAATTCCAAGTTAGACCCTCCTTCCTTCAGACAAAAATGTACCCTGCCATTACAGCCAGCCAGCAGCCTTCCATCTTCCTAAGTCTTCATGGACTGTATAAATAGACTAACCCTTGGGCTCTTTAATTCCAGATGAACGGCTATCAGAAAAGGATCAAAAATGCAACTGAGAAAATGATGGCTGTTGTTGCTGAGCTGTCCATGAAACAAGCCCTGATCGTTGAACTCCAAAAGGAAGTCAGGGAAAAAGAAGACTTCATCTTCACTTGCAACTCCAGGATAGAAAGAGGTCTGGCACTCAGTAAGGAAATTGAGAAAGAATGGTTGAAGGCACTTCGAGATGAAGACATGCATGCCGCGGCCATGGCTGAAAAGTCTCGGGTAGGCTTTGGCTCCTGTATTGCATTTCTAAAGTGTGCCAGTGGGGGCCGCTTTCAGGGGGTCGATTGTCCCACAATGTAAGTAAACTTTCCTCACTCTACTACACACAGTCACCACAGTCATTAGAAAGAAGTGTGTTTACGATATTCTATAAGTCAAAATGCCACAATACTCACTGAAGAACACTTACAAGCACAAGGCCCACCCCACAGCTTTACATCCTGAGCTGCTGAGGCTGAACATCACGGCCTTCCATCAGCATAGCGATGACCAGGCTGGCATCGGCCTTGTCAGTAACTCTCCAATCTCTCTCTTTGCACCTTTGCTCAGACCACAGCTGACTGTCCGTGTTCATCTGCTGTGGCCTCCACAGCATACAGTGAGGCCTCCAGCCGCGTTATGGTTGCTCTGCCTTCTGCAGATGCTTGGTGTACATCATAGGCCTCAATCCTACCCCTTTCTTTTCCCACCTTAGGCCTCTGGCCTAAGGCTAGATCTATCACTGACTCACCCTGCAAGTTAGATACCAGATCTTCTGTCTACCCCCATGGCCTGTCAATATTCTTAGACTGGAATTAGGCATCTCTTTCCAAGGAGTCTACATGATCCAGATGTACAACTCACTCAGACTCTCAAGTGGATGTCACCAAAAGGGTCCCTAATTTGCTCCTGAACCCAAAACAAAGCTTCATTTGAAACACTAGGAATACCTGAGCACAGGTATAAATTACCTGAATTATAATCTCCACACCACCTGGGTCTATACCTTTTAGCACATTCAGATTTTAACTGTGGTGTGCCACGGTCATTTATCAGTTGGAGGTCTTTTCAGTGCAGTAACAGATTATTCTGTTTTCCAGAGGCACAGGCAAAATCTTGAAAACTTTGAGGCTCAGGGCAAGCTGCTAACCATTTTCCTCCTCTGGTTCCACTTTATTCCTCTATCTCTTCCTTTATAACATTTGCTCACCAATGACTTACCAAGGGAAATACGTTGCTTTGCCTTTGTCAAAAACAGGGAAGTAATTAGTGCTTGATGACAGATACTGAGGTGGGAACATAGGACCCACCAAGAAGTCTTTGAAAAACCCTAAACCCCAGGAATACAGCCCATTCCAATGAGATGTGACGTGTGTGTGTGTGTGTGTGTGTGTGTGTGTGTGTGTGTGTGTGGTGTGGTGTGGTGTGTGACTCCACCCTCCTGCCCCTCCCATCCCTTTGGGGAGTATCAGTTGCACAGTCCAAGACTGTCCAGACCACCTGTGTCTTTAGGGACCTAAGGATAAAGTGACTTCACCAGAGTTTTCAGAGAACTGAAAAGGAAAAATCCTTCTTTGCAGGAGTTCTCGGAAACAGGTAAGCGCGAGCTGCCCAGTGGTGTTTACACGACTGCAGAGCTGCGTCCAAATGCCTACATCCCAGAAGCAGATGACACTCTTCCTGTGCCAAAACCTTATGGTGCTTTGGCTCCTTTTCAACCCCGTGAACCTGGAGCCAATATGAGGCACATAAGGAAACCTGTCGTAAAGCCAATTGAAATCTGAAGATGGTAACAGATCCAGACCTCTCAAGGAGAAGACTTCAGCCAGGCATCCTTGTACCCACAGCTGAAAAATGTAAGCATAATTGTTCTAAAATTATAGATAAGTAAGGTGTCCACAGTTAGTCAGCAACAGATTTCAACATGGTCTCTATTTACCCACCAACTACTAAACCTTACATAACATTGAATAGGACACAGAACTGTCCTACATTCATGTCAAAGTATATATTTGAATTGCTTGTATTTTCCTTTTCACTCTTTATATTGACTACATTCCAGAAATTTGTAGTAGGCAAGGTGCTAAAAAAAAATGCACTAAAAATAAAACAGTTTTCAATGAAGGATAGAAATGGGCAGAGTGGTCTTTGTTAATTCAAGAAAAAACAAATACTGTTCAATATGTACACTTTAAAAAGAAAGAATGACTGTTTGAAAAGGAAAATATTTCAAATATTGCAAAGGCATAACTCACTTTGTTGAATAAGAAGTATCACTTAATCTTGTAAAGTATGTAAAAAAAGTCGTGAAACTTGTCATGGCTTTTTTGCATTTTTTCATTTTATTTTTTGACAAATAATTGTACCTATTCATGGGGTACACAGTGAAGTTTCAATGCATATAATGTATAATGATCAGATCAGGGTAATTAGCATATACATCATCTCAAACTTTATTATTTCTTTGTGTTGGGAATATTCAGTATCCTCTTAGCTATTTGAAACTATGTATGATTTTACCTATAGACATCCTATCGTGGTCTAGAACGTAGGACTTATTCCACCTATTTCACTGTAATCTGTGCCTACTAACAAATCTACCCCTATTCCTTCCTTCCCTCATCTTTTCCCCTAGCTTCCCAGTCTCCTATATCCACTCTTCTACTTTTCACTTCTTTGAGATCAACAATTTTTAGCTTCCACATATAAGTGAGAACATCTGGTGTTTCTCTCTCTGTACCTGGCTTATTTCATTTAACATAATATCCTCCAGTTCCATTCATGTTGCTATGAATGACAGGATTTTGTTTTTTTGTGGCTGAATAGTATTCCATTGAGTGTGTGTGTGTGTGTGTGTGTGTGTGTGTGTGTCTCATTTTCTTTATCTGTTGTTGGACACCTAGGTCGATTTCATGTTTTGCCTATTGTGAATAGCACATAGTGAACGCATAGTAGTTTTCTGAGGAACTTCCGTATCATTCTTCATAGTGACTGTACAAGTTTACATTGTCACTAGCATTGCATATAAGAGCTCCCTTTTCTCTGCATCCTTACCAGCATTGGTTATTTTTTAATTTTTGATAATAGCCATCCTAATTGGGGTGACATGATACCTTATCATATTTTTTTATTTCTATTTCCCTGATTATTAGCAATGTTGAGCATTTCTTCATATACCTGTTGGCCATTTGTATGTCTTTTGAGAAATGTCTATTCAGATCATTTGCCCATTTTTAAATCAGATTGTTTTTGTAGTCTTTTTTTGGTGTTAAGATATTTCAGTTCCTTATTTATGCTGGATATGAATCCCCTATCAGATGAGTAGTGTGCAACTATTTTCTCTGATTGTATAGGTTGTCTTTTCATCCTGTTGTTTTCCTTTGCTGTGCAGAAGCTTTTTAGTGTGATGTAATCTCATTTGTTTATTTTTGCTTTTGTTGCCTGTGTTTTGAGGTCTTATTCATAAAATATTTTCCTGGGCCAATGTCCTGAAGCATTTCTCCTGTGTTTTTTTCTAGTAGTTTTGGGTCCTATATTTATATAGTTTCGGGTCCTGTATTTAGGTCTTGGATCATTTTGAGTTGACTTTTAAATATGGTGAGAGATACAAGACTAGTTTCATTCTTCTTCATATGGACCTCCAGTTTCCCCAGCATCATTCATTGTAGAGACTGTCCTTTTCCTAATGAGTATTCTTGGCACCTTTGTCAAAAATCAGTTGTCTGTAGATATATGAATGAATTTCTTGATTTTCTATTTTGTTCCATTGGTCTGTGTATCTGTTTTTATCCCAGTGCCATGCTGTTTTGGTTACTAGAGCTTTGTAGTATTTTGGAGATGTGGTAGTGTGATACCTCCAGCTTTGTTCATTTTGTTCAGGACTGCTTTGGCTATTTGGGGTCTTTTGTGGTTATATACAAATTTTAGGATTGGTTTTCCTGTTTCTCTGAAGAATTCCATTAGTATTTTGATAGTGACTACTTTCAATCTGTTGATTGCTTTGGGTAGTATTGTCATTTTGTTTTGTTTGTTTGTTTGTTTTTGGAGACAGGGTCTTGCTCTGTCACCCAGGCTGGAGTGCAGTGGCATGATCTCGGCTTACTGCAGCCTCCACCTCCAGGGCTCAAGTGATCCTCACACCTCAGCCTCCTGAGTAGCTGGGACTACAGGTGCACACCACCACACCTAGCTAATATTTTTATTTTTTGTAGTGATGGAGTCTCACTATGAGGCCTAGGCTGCTCTCAAACTCCTGGCCTCAAACAATCCTCCTACCTCAGCCTCCCAAAGTGCTAGGATTGTAAGTATGATTCACCACATCCAGCCAGAATGGCTATTATTAAAAAGTCAAAAAATGAAAACAAAAACATGTTGGGGAGGTTGCAGAAAAGAAGGAATGCTTAACACTGCTGGTGGGAATGTAAATTAGTTCAGTCACTTTGGAAAGCAGTTTGGAGATTTCTCAAAGAACTGAAAATAGAACTACCATTTAACCCAGCAATCCCATTACTGGTATATACTCAAAGGAAAATAAATTGTTCCACCAAAAGGACACATGCACTTCTACATTCATCAAAGCACTATTTACAATAGCAAAGACATGGAATCAACCTAGATGCCCATTGACAGTGGACCTAATAAAGAAAATGTGATACATATAAACCATGGAATACAGCCATAAAAAGGAACAAAATCACATTCTTTGCAGCAACATGGATGCAGTTGGAGTCCACTGACCTAAGCAAATTGACACAGCAGCAGAAAACCACATGCTACATGTTCTCACTTAAAAGTGGGAGTTAAACAATGAATAGACATGGATATGAAGATGGAAAAACAGACTATTAGGGAGAAGAGGGAGGAGCAGGGGGAGAGTTGGAAAACTGCTTATTGGGTACTATGCCCACTACCTAGATGATGGAATCATTTGTACCCCAAACTTCAGTATTACATGATTTACCCATGTAAGAAAAAAATCTTCTTTAAAGGCTCAGTAGAATCGAGCAATGATGCCATCTGGAGTTTTCCTTGTTGGAAGACTCATTTCATTTATTTCATTTCATTTCATTTCTCATTTTATTTTTCATTTCATTTCTTAATTTCGTTTCATTTCATTATTTCATTTCATTTCATTCATTTTATTTCATCATTTCATTTCATTATTTCATTTCATTTCATCTCAACAGAGTCTTGCTCTGTTGCCCAGACTAGAGTACAGTGGCCAAATCTTGGCTCACTGCAACCTCCGCCTCCCAGGTTCAAGTGATTCTCATGCCTCAGCCTCCCAAGTAGCTGTATGTTTGTAATCCTGTACTACCATGCCTGGCTAATTTTTGGAGTTTTTAGGAGAGACGGTTTCACCAGGCTGATCTCAAACTCCTGGCCCCAAGTGATCCACCCACCTCAGCCTCCTAAAGTGCTGGGATTACAGGCGTGGAAGATTTTATTACTGATTTAATCTCATTACTTGTTATTGATCTGTTCAGGTTTTCTATTTCTTCCCAATTCAATCTTGGCATTGTATATGTCAAGGACTTCATTCATTTCCTCTACATTTTCTAACCTGACATATTATAATTCAAAGTACCCTGTAATTATTTTTTGTATTTTTGTGGTATGTGTTGTGACATCTCCTTTTTTGCTTCTGATATCATTTATTTGGGTCTTCCCTCTTGTTTTCTTAGTCTAGATAATGGTTGAATGTGTTTATCTTTTCAGAAAACCAACTTTTTGTTTTGTTGATGTTTTGTGTTTTTTAGTCTCAATTTCATTTGTTTCTGCTCTAATCTTTATTATTTCTCTCCTCCTACAATTTTGAATTTGGTTTGTTCCTGATTTTCTAGTTGCTTGAGGTATATCATTAGGTTATTTGAAATCTTCACATAGGCATTTGTTGCTATAAACTTCCCTCTCACTATTGCTTTTGCTGTGTCCCATACGTTTTTGCATGTTGTGTTTCCATTTTCATTTATTCCAAGAAATTTTTAAATTTCTTCTTTAATTTCCTTCTTCTTCATTTTGGCCATTCAGGAGCATGTTATTTAATTTCCATGTATTTGTATACTTTCAAATGTTCTCCTTGTTATTTATGTCTAGTTTTATTCCATTGTAGTCAGATATTTGATATGATTTTTATTTTTAAAAAAATTTGAGGCTGGGTGTGGTGGCTCACACCTGTAATCCCAGCACTTTGGGCGGCCAAGGTGGGTGGATCACTTGAGGTCAGGTGTTTGAGACCAGCCTGGCCAACATGGTGAAACCCTGTCCCTACTAAAAATATAAAAATTAGCTGGGCATGGTAGCACATGCTTGTAGTCCCAGCTACTTGGGAGGCTGAAGCAGGAGAATCACTTGAACCCAGGAGGCGGAGGTTGCAGTGAGTCATGATTGCACCATTGCACTCTAGCCTGGGCAACAGCGAGAGAATCCATGTCAAAAAAATAAATAAATAAATAAGACTTGTTTTATTTCTAACCTGTGGTCAATACTGAAGAATGTTTTATTCACTAATGAAAAGAATGTGTTTCCTGCATTTCACCTGTTGGGTGAAATGTTCTGTAAATGTCTGTTAGGTCCATTTGGTCCATGGTATGGTTTAAATCCAATTTTTATTTGTTGATTTTTCTATATAGATTATCTGTTCAATACTGAGAGTAAGGTGTTGAACTCTCCAGCTATTACTGTATTGGGGTCTATTGCTCCCTTTAGCTGTAATACTTGCTTTATATATCTCAGTGCTCTGGTGTTGGGTGCGTGCATATATATATATATATATATATATATATATATATAATTGTTATGTTTTATTGCTGAATTGATCTCTTTATTAGTATATAATGGTCTCCTCTGTCTCTTTTTACAGTTTTTGACTTGAAGTTTGTCTTGTCTCATATAAGTATAGCTACTCCTGCTCACATTTTTTCGTTTGCACAGAATACCTTTTTGAATCCCTTCACTTTCAGTCTATGTATGTCTTTACAATTGAGGTGAGTTTCTTGTAGGCAACATATAGTTAGGTCTTGGTTTTCTTTAATCCAATCAGCCAGTCGATATATTTTATTTATTTTTTAAATTATAATTTTATTTTTCCATAGGTTATTGGGGTACAGGTGGTATTTGGTTACAGGAGAAAGTTCTTTAGTGGTGATCTGTGAGATCCTGGTGCACCCATCACCCAAGCAGTGTACACTGCACTGTGTATGTTGTCTTTTATTCCTTGCCCCACTCCCACTCTTCTCCCCAAGTTGCCAAAGTCCATTGTATCATTCTTATGCCTTTGTGTCCTCATAGGTTAGCTCCCACATATCGGTGAGAACATACGATGTTTGGTTTTCCATTCCTGAGTTACTTCACTTAGACTAATAGTCTCCAATCTCATCCAGGTCATTGCAAATGCTGTTCATTCATTCTCTTTTATGGCTGAGTAGTATTCCATTTTATATATGTGTGTGTGTGTGTGTGTGCGCGCGTGCGCGCGCACAATATATATATATATCACAGTTTTTTTGTCCACTCATTGGGTGATGGGCATTTGGGTTGGTTCCACTATTTTGCAATTGTAAATTGTGTTGCTGTAAACATGCTTGTGCAAGTATCTTTTTCAAATAATGACTTTCAAATAATGACTTTTTTTCCTCTGGGTGGATACCCAGTAGTGGGATTGCTGGATCAAGTGGTAGTTCTACTTTTAGTTCTTTAAGGAAACTCCACACTGTTTTCCATAGTGGGTGTACTAGTTTACATCCTCACCATCAGTGTAGGTGGGATTTGCTGATCACCAAATCCACACCAACATCTACTGTTTTTTGATATTTTAATTATGGCCATTCTTTCAGGAGTAAGATGGTATCACATTGTGGTTTTGATTTTCATTTCCCTGATCATTAGGGATTTTGAGCATTTTTTCATATGTTTGTTGGCCGTTTGTACAATCTTTTGTGAGTTGTCTATTCTTGTTCTTAGCCCACTTTTTGATGGGATTGTTTTTTGCTTACTGATTTGAGTTTGTTGTAGATTCTGGTTATTAGTCCTTTGTCAGATGTATAGATTGTGAAGATTTTCTCCCACTCTGTGGGTTGTCTGTTTACTCTGCTGACTGTTCCTTTTGCTGTGCAAAAGCTCTTTAGTTTAATTAGGTCCCAGCGATTTATCTTTGTTTTTATTGCATTTGCTTTTGGCATTTTGCTTATGAAATCCTTGCCTAAGCCAATTGTAGAAGGGTTTTTCCAATGTTATCTTCTAGAACTTTTATAGTTTCAGATCTTGGGTTTAAGTCCTTAGTCCATTTTGAGTTGACTTTTGTATAAGGTGAGAGATGAGAATCCAGTTTTATTTTCCGACATGTGGCTAGCCAATCATCCCAGAACTCTTTGTTGAAAAGGGTGTCCTTTCCCCCCACTTTATGTTTTTGTTTGCTTTGTCAAACATCAGTTGGCGTAAGTATTTGGGTTTATTTCTGTGTTTTCTATTGTGTTCCGTTGGTCTGTGTGCCTATTTTTATATCAGTACCATGCTGTTTTGGTGACTATGGCCTTATAGTATAGTTTGAAATTAGGTAATATGATGCCTCCAGATTTGTTCTTTTTGCTAAGTCTTGCTTTGGCTATGTAGGCTCTTTTTTGGTTCCATATGAATTTTAGAATTGTTTTCTCTCACTCTCTGAAGAATGATGGTGGCTTTTGATGGGGATTGCATTGAATTTGTAGATTGCTTTTGGCAGGATGGTCATTTTCACAATATTGATTCTACCCATCCATGAGCGTGGGATGTGTCTCCATTTGCTTGTGTCGTCTATGATTTCTTTCAGCAGTGTTTTGTAGTCTTCCTTCTAGAGGTCTTTCAACTGCTTTGTTAGGTATATTCCTAAGGTGTTTTCTGTTTTGGTTTTTTTTTTTGGCAGCTATTATAAAAAGTGCTAAGTTCTCGATTTGATTCTCAGCTTGGCCACTGTTGGTGTATAGAACAGCTACTGATTTGTGTAGATTAATCTTGTATCTGGGAAGTTTGCTGAATTCTTTTTTTTTTTTGAGACGGAGTTTCACTCTTTTTACCCAGGCTGGAGTGCAATGGCGCGATCTCGGCTCACCGCAACCTCCGCCTCCTGGGTTCAGGCAATTCTCCTGCCTCAGCCTCCTGAGTAGCTGGGATTACAGGCACACGCCACCATGCCCGGCTAATTTTTTGTATTTTTAGTAGAGACGGGGTTTCACCATGTTGACCAGGATGATCTCGATCTCTTGACCTTGTGATCCACCCTCCTCAGCCTCCCAAAGTGCTGGGATTACAGGCGTGAGCTACCGCGCCCGACCTGCTGAATTCTTTTATCAGTTCTAGAAGCTTTCTGGAGGCGTTCTTAAGGTGTTCAAGGTAAATGATCATATCAGCAAACAGAGACAGTTTGACTTCCTCTTTACCAGTTTGGATGCCCTTTATTCCTCTTGTCTAATTGCTCTGGCTAGGAATTCTAGTACTATATTGAAGAGGAGTGGTGAGAGTGGGCAACCTTATCTTGTTCCAGTTCTCAGAGGGAATGCTTTCAACTTTTCCCTGTTCAGTATTATGTTGGCTGTGGAGCTGTCATAGACGGCTTTTATTACATTAAGGTATGTTCCCTGTATGCCGATTTTGCTGAGGATTTTAATCATAAAGCAATACTGGATTTTGTCAAATGCTTCTTCTGCACCTATTGAGATAATCGTGTGATTTTTGTTTTTAATTCTTTTTATGTAGTGTATCACATTTATTGACTTGCATATGTTAAATCATCCCAGCAGCCCTGGTATGAAACCTACTTGATGATGGTGGATTATCTTTTTGATATGTTGTTGGATTTGGTTAGCTAATATTTTGTTAAGGATTTTAGCATCTATGTTCATCAAGGGATATCAGTCTGTAGCTTTCTTTTGTGGTTGTGTCCTTTCCTGGTTTTGGTATTAGGGGATGCTGACTTCACAGAATGAATTAGGGAGGGTTCCTTCTTTCTCTGTCTTACAAAATAGTGTCAAAAGGATTGGTACCAATTCTTCTCTGATTGTCTGATAGAATTCTGCTGTGAATCCATCTGGACTTCTTTTTGTTGGTGATTTTTTTTAAAAAACAGAATCTTACTCTGTTCCCCAAGCTGGAGTGCAGTGGCATGACCTCAGTTCACTGCAACTTCCACCTCACGGGTTCAAGCGATTCTCTTGCCTTAGCCTCCTGAGTAGCTGGGACTACAGGCCTATGCCACCACACTTGGTTAATTTTTGCATTTTTAGTAGAGACAGCGTTTTGCCATGTTGGCCAGGCCGATGTGAAACTCTTGACCTCAAGTGATCCAACTACCTAGGCCTCCCAAAGTGCTAGGATTATAAGCATGAGCCACCGCACCTAGCCTTTTATTGATAATTTTTTAATTACTATTTCAATCTCACTGCTTATTATTGGTCTGTTCAGGGTGTCTAATTCTTCCGGATTTAAGCTAGGAAGGTTGTATTTTTTCAGGAATTTATCCATCTCCTCTAGATTTTCTAGTTTATGTGCATAAAGGTGTTCATAGTAACCTTGAATAATTTTTTATATTTCAGTGGTGCCAGTTTTAATATCTCCTGTTTCATTTCTCAGTGATGTTATTTAGATTTTCTCTCTTCTTTTCTTGGTTAATCTTGCTAATAGCCTATCAATCATATTTAGCTTTTTAAAGAACCAGCTTTTCGTTTCATTTATCTTTTGTGATTTCTCTGTTTCAATTTATTAATTCTGCTCTGATCTTGGTTATATCCTTTCTTCTGCTGGGTTTGGGTTTGGTTCTTGTTTCTCTAGATCCTTGAGGTGGGAACTTAGATTGTCTGTGCTTCTTCCAACTTTTCGATGTAGGCATTTACAGCTATGAACTTTCCTCTTAGCAAGCCTTAGCTGTATCCCAGCAGTTTTGATGGGTTATTTATTGTCATTCAGTTCGAAGAATTTTTTAATTTCCATCTTGATTTTGTTTTTGATCCAATGATCATTCAGGAGCAAGTTATTTAATTTCCATGTATTTGCATGGTTTTGAAAGTTCCTTTTGGAATTGATTTCCAGTTTTATTCCACTGTGGTCTAATAAATTACTTAATTTCAATTTTCTTAAATGTATTGAGGCCCATTTTATGGCCTATCATGTGGTCTATCTTGTAGAAAGTTCCACGCACTGTTGAATAGAATGTGTATTCTGCGGATGTTAGATGAAATATTCTGTATATATCTGTTAAGTCCATTTGTTCTAGGGTATAGTTAAAATCCATTGTTTCTTTGTTGACTTCCTGTCTTGATGACCTCTCTGGTGCTATTAGTGGAGTATTGAAAGTCCCCTGCTATTATGGTGTTGCTGTCTATCTCATTTATTAGGTTTATTAGTAATTATTTTATAAATTCGGGAGCTCTCCAGTGTTAGGTGCATATTTGTTTAGGAAGTGCAGCATTTAGGAAATTTACATTCAGTGTTAGTATTGAAATGTGAAGTACCATTGCATTCATATTCTTTGTTGCCTGTGTATTTTTGTTTGTTTTTGTTTTGTTTTTTAACTTGTATTTTTATTATCTAGGTCTTGTGTGATTTATGCTTTAATGAGATTTTTTTAAATGTGTTTCCAGGATTTGTCTCAACATTTAGAGCTCCTTTTAGCAGTTCTTGTAGTGGTGGCTTGGTAATGGCAAATTCTCTCAGCATTTGTTTGTTTGAAAATGGCTGTATCTTTCCTTCATATATGATTCTTAGGTTTGCTGGATGCAAAATTCTTGGCTGATACAAGTTTTGTTTGAGGAGATTGAAGATAGGACCCCCCATCCCTTCTAGCTTGTAGGGTTTCTGTGGAGAAGTGTGCTGTTAATCTGACAGGTTTCCCTCTATAGGTTACCTGGTCCTCTGTCTCACAGGTCTTAAGAATCTTTCCTTCATCTTAACTTTGGATAACCTGATGACAGTGTGCCTAGGCAAAGATCTTTTTGTGAAGAATTTCCCAGGTGTTCATTGTACTTCTTGTATTTGCATGTGTAGGTCTCCAGCAAGGCCAGGGAAGTTTTCCTGGATTATTCCCCCAAATATGTTTTCCAAGCTTTTATAATTGTCTTCTTCCTCAGGAACACTGATTATTCTTAAGTTTGGTCATTTAACATAATCCCAGACTTCTTGGAGGCTTTGTTCATATTTTGTTATTTTTTCTTTGTCTCCATTGGATTGGGTTAATCAGAAGGCCTTGTCTTCGAGCTCTGAATTTCTTTATTCTACTTGATCAATTCTATCGCTGAAACTTTCCAGAGCATTTTGCATTTCTAAAAGTGTGTCCAAAGTTTCCTGAAATTTTTATTGTTTTTTTCTTTAAGCTATCTATTTCATTGAATATTTCTCCCTTCACTTTTTGTATCATTTTTTGGATTTCCTTGCATTGGGCTTCACCTTTCTCTGGTCCCTCCTGATTAGCTTAATAACTAACCTCCTGAATTCTTTTTCAGGTAAATCAGGGATTTCTTCTTGGTTTGGATCCATTGCGGTGAACTAACGTGATTTTTGGGAGGGGTGCTGACAAGCCTTGTTCTGTCATATTACCAGGGTTGTTTTTTTAGTTCCTTCTTATTTGGGTAGGCTCTGTCAGAGGGAAGTTCTAGGGCTGAAGGCTATTGTTCAAATTTTTTGTCCCTCAGGGTGTTCCCCTGATGTAGTACTCTCCCCCTTTTGCTATGGATGTGGCCTCCTGTGAGCCTATCTGCAGTGATTGTTGTCTCTCTTCTGGGTCTAGCCACCCAGTCAGTCTACCTGGATCCGGGCTGGTACTGGGGGTTTCTGCACAGAGTCCTGTGATGTGAACTGTCTATGGGTCTCTCAGCCATGGATACCACCACTTGTTCTGGTGGAGGTGGCAGAGGGTACAATAGACTCTGGGGGGTCCTTAGGTTTGGTGGTTTAATGCTCTATTTTTGTGCTGGTTGGCCTCCTGCCAGAAGGTGGCACTTTTCCGAAAGCACCAGCTATAGTAGTGTGGAGAGGAACTGGCAGTGGCAGTGGCCATGGCCCTACAACTCAAAAGATTATGTCCTTTGTCTTCCACTACCAGGGTGGTTAGGGAAGGACCATCAGGTGGGGGCGGGGCTAGGTGTGTCTAAGCTCAGACTCTGCTTGGGCGGGTCTTGCTTGTGGTGGAGGGGGTGAGATTCCTATGTCACTGGAGTTGTGTACCTAGGAGGATTATGGCTGCCTCTGCTGAGTGATGCAGGTTGTCAGGGAAGTGAGGGAAAGTTGGTAGTCGTTGGCCTCACCCAGCTCCCACACAAACCAAAAGGCCATTCTTACTCCCACCATACCCCCCACCAACAGCCCCAAGTCTGTTTCCAGGTGGAGGGCAAGTCAGGCTTGAAAACTTGACCAAGGCTTTTGGCCTCCCAGCTGCAAAAGAAAAGGGCTTTAGTTCTTTCCTTGCCTGTGAAGTGTGCAAGCCGTATTCACGCCCTCCCCCGAGTTCTGGCAAGGAGGCTTCTGGCCCCATTCAAATTGTTACAAAGTTCAGCTAGAGAAGTCCTTCACCCTGTGGAGTCTTACCCCCTGCTCCTCTGGCTTCCCTCCTGATGGAACCCTGTGGTGCCAGGCAGGAATGGGCTGCTTGGGGATCCAGTGTGCCCCCAGTGCCTTTCTGCTGCTTCCTCTATCCCTGTATTTCGCTCGGCTCAGCCCTCTAACTTGACTCAGTTCCAGGCAAGGTCAGGAACTTCTCCCACAAACAGACCTTCAGCTTCTCCCAGTGGGGGGAAGGGGGTGTCCAGGAGAGAATGGTCTCCCTTTCCCACTTCTGAGGTTGGGGCACTCACAGTATTTGCAGTGTCTCTTGGGTCCTGCAGGAGCAGTCTGCTTCCTTCTGAGGACCTCAGGATTGCTGGTCTGTTCTTACAGTCAATCTGGAGCTAAAACTCACAATGCACACCTTCGCATGCTGCTCTTCCATAGCTGCAATCTAGTCCTGCATGCTGGCCGCCATGATCCACCCACTGAGTCCGTATATTTTAAATGGAAGATTTAATCCATTTATATTCTCGGTTATTATTGACAGGTGAGGACTTACTCCTGTCATTTTATTGATTGTTTTCCGGTTGTTTTGTATATGCTTTGTCCCTTACTTCCTCTTATTTACTTTTGTGGGTAGGTGGTTTTCTATAGTAATAAGGTTTGATTCCTTTTTCTTTTCTGTGTATTGGCTCTACTGATGAGTTTGCTAGTTTTGCATGTTTTTATTTTTTTTCCTGTAAAAAAAATAAAATGACTATTTGTTCACTTAATGGTATTCTGTAAATCCTATAGGCTTTCTTCATTCTTTTTTGTCTGCCTGTATTATTTCAAAATACTTGTCTTGAAGTTTAGAAATTCTTTAATTCTTCTGCTTGGTTTAGTCTGTTGTTGCAGCTCTCAATTGCATCTTTATTTCATTCATTGACTCCTTCAGCTGCAGGATTCATTTGATTCTATACCTCTTCGTTGGATTTCTCAAATCATGAATTGTTTTCCTGATTTTGTTGAATTATCTGTCTGTATTCTCTTGAAGCTGAGTTTCCTTAGGATTATTATTTTGATTTTGTTTGGCATTTCCTATATTTTGTTATAATTGGGGTTGGTTACTGGAGAATTGTTTTCCTTTGAAGGTGTCATGTTTCCTTGCTTTTTCACATTTGATATGTCCCTACATTGATTTCTATGCATCTGGTGGAAAAGTCAGCTCTTCTATCAGATGCATAGTAATTTTATGGAATAGGGTTCATAGGGAAAGACTTATTTGTATGAATGAGTTGTGGGGTGTCAGTTCAGTGGAGTGCATTTGCCTTAGTTCCAGCTGGATGGAGTAGTGTACTATCTATAACGTTTCTTCAGCTGCAATCCACATTAGTGATGTTTCTCAGGAGCCTAGGCTGAGAGTTTGTGGTGATTGGAGTGGGCTCACCAGGCTATTTTGCAAGTTGAGGCCAGATGCATGCACACGGTTAATTAGCCAGCTTGGAGTCTGGCTTGCTGGAGTTGGAACCACAGAGCTTTTACTTAGCTAGGAACACGGGCATGTGGTTGTTCAGTCAGCCAAGGGATGTGTCTGCCAGGGGCAGCCCATGGGGCTGTTTCTCAGAACTAGAATGCAGGCACAAGGCTGTATAGCTGGCCTGGGGGCACATTTGCTGAGAGTGGCCCACAGGGCTGTTTATCAGGCCTAGGGCACAGGTGCAAGTCTGCTTGGCAGGCCTGGATGTGTGCCTATGAGGGGTAGCCCATGGGGCTGTTTTTCAAGCATGGTATGCAGACCCACAGCTGCTCAGCTGTCCTGGAGTCATGTTGGGTAGGGCCAACTCCTAGGGCTGTTTGTTTCTCAGGCCTGGGACATGGTCACACAGCATCTCAGCTGGCCTGGGTATGTGTCTGCTGCAGGTGGTTCCACGGGACTGTTTCTCTGGCTCAGGACACAGGCACATAGCTCCTCAGCCTGCCTGGGGACAAACCATTGCGCTCCTTCTCAAGCCCAGGATGTGGGTGCAAGGCTACTCAGCTAACCTGGGATCATGTGTATTAGAGGTAGCCCATGGGGCTATTTCTCAGGTCCAGTTCATGGGCACACAGCTGCTCAGCCAGCTTGGGGGTATATTATTTGCCAGGGGTGGGCACAGGACTATTTCTCAAGCCCATGATGTCGCTGCCTATTTAGCTGAACCAGGGGTGTTTCTGGAGGGAAGGGGGTCAAAGTATCTTTATTTCCTACTGGTAGCTGTTAGGAATTTTATTTCCCAACTCTGGGAGTGAGAAATATTCTATCTCTTTATTTTACTAAACATCTGCTCCAAGTCCCAATCCTGCCAGATTCAAAACTCTATCAGTCCTAAATCTAACCTGATTGCTTGGTGAGTCATTATAAAGCAATTACTTGGGAGTGCCTTTGATAATAATACTACATACTTAACACAGTTGCTGTACTGTAGGTATTAGTAACCTCATTAGGGATTCAAAAATACACACATAGGAAGTTTGAACAACCTAAGAATGGAAAAATATCACAAAGGGAGGGATGCATAAATATTACAATGCATGCTACTGGCTCAGAAGGAAGATGGCACCATATGCTAGAATGGCCTGGATGGCAGTCAGAACTGTTTATCTGACCCTTAAGCGTGAATGAGATTTTGACATAGAAGAGGGAATCGAGGTCTTAGGAGGGAAATAACCTAACCAAGGCTTGGAACTAAGACAAGAATTGTGTTCAAGGCCCAGATAACTGGCCTGGCTAGAAGAAAATGTTCATATTGTACAGGGCAGGAATTTGGGACTTCAGAGGTGATTATCTGGTAATTTACTCTAGGTAGTGAATAGTGAACTGCTAATGTTAAGGAGTTTGAATTTTATCCTATAATGAATGGGAAGTTATTGAAGGATTATGAGCAGAGTGACCAGATCAAACTAGTGTTTATCTCAAGTATGTTTCAGATAAATTTAGACCTTAGGGAGCAACTAAAACAATCCAGGTATGCAAAGAAATGAATGAAAGCAGGGATTGAAAGATAATGACCTTATCAAGAGAAAGAATCAGGATTGCATTGATTTGGCGCCAAGATTTTGAGTATTGATGGCCATGAAGTATTTGACCAAAAAGGGTAATTAATTCATTCTATGGCCGGGTGTGGTGGCTCACGCCTGTAATTTCAGTACTTTGGGAGGCTGAGGATCACCAGGTCAAGGGATTGAGACCATCCTGGCCAACATGGTAAAACCCTGTCTCTACTAAAAATTCAAAAATTAGCTGGGTATAGTGGCGCAACCCTGTAGTCCCAGCTACTCGGGAGGCTGAGGCAGAAGAATTGCTTGAACCTGGGAGGCAGAGGTTGCAGTGAGCCGAGATTGTACCACTGCACTCCAGCCTGTCGACAAAGCAAGACTCTGTCTCAAAAAAAAAAAAAAAAAAAAAGACGGGGAGGGGGGCGTAAATTCTGTAAGAGAGGACAATTAATGATGATTTTTTAGACAGGAAGTTGAATGATCATACCAGCTAATGATATTTATAATCATTAAAATCTCACGAGTTCAGTCTGAAGACAGAAAAGCAAAGGGTTGTGGGCTGACCTTGGGCTGCAACTCTATTATTTTATGGGTCAGAATGAAATCACTATAGAGAAGCGGAAGAAAAGTGTTCATTGATTGATTCATGATTCTTGGCTTTCATAAAAAGACTACATTCAAAAAATGGAAAGTCAGGCCAAAACTTTGTTTTCAGGTTTTTTAATGACAAAATATTCCTAAATCAAACTTTTATAAATATAAAAAAATTAAATACATTTCATCTGAATACACAAAGACAAACCCTGCTGTAAATACTACGTACAAATTATTCTGTGCTGGACATGGTAAATTTATTTAGCACAAATTCAGTTTTTAAAAGGAACCTCTTTCTAAATAGTGTTCTTACGCAACATTTAATTTTTCTGCTTATTATTTCAATGACACACCTAGCTTTTGCTTTTCTAAGCACTGTTCCCTACATTTTTAAAGCATATTTTATTTCAGAGTAGGAAGAGCATCGTTGATGCCACTGTATGCCTGCTTAGGCCATTTATCATTTCTCTACACTTGATTGCTCAATGGCTATTCAAAATTGGAACGTGGTACAGCAGTTACAGTTCTGTCTCAACAAGAACCAAACTGAAAATCAGATGGCTAAATAATTTCTTATTTTTGTTACCAATTTTAAATATTGCTAAAGAATTCTCTATAGGAGTAAGGTTAATGAGCAAGATTAAATAGCAGCAGCAGATCCAATTGCATTTTCTTTTTCATAAGCCTAAAAGCATTGTGGTGTGTTTCAGAGCTGCTTCCTCTACAAATTTTGCATCCACATTGTCCTGTTGTTCAAAAGGATACAGGGCTGGAAAAAAATAGGGAGGGGGCAGGGAAAAAGGGTTACTACCGAGCCATGAAACATTTATAACTTTGTACTCACAGCTTATTAAAATCTTAATTATATTTTAGTAAAATGATTTTCTTTGAGAATGTGTTCTTAAAATTAAATTTCAGCACCAAGAACATGTGCATCACCCAAATGGGCTTTAAACCTCTTAACTCTTAAAACTTCGGAGGTGATTATTTGGTAATTTAGGTAGTAAACTGTGTGCTGCTAATGTAAACCAATTGCTATAAGGACCTACTTGTATGTTAAAAGGATTTTGGGAAGAAAACAGTTTACAGAAGTGAATAGGGAAGGAAGGACTGATGATGTCAAGACAAAAGTGGGAGGACCCTGAGAACAGTGGGGTAAATTACCTTGATTGGTGGACTCTATATCTGTTAGAATTTCAATGAAGTAGTTCAGAGGCAGAAATTCTATACTGAACGATGATTTGTCAATCATAGAATTCCGAGGCTAAAAGGGAAACCACTTCTGGTTTAAGCTGATTCTCCACAATAAGCACAGTTTTATAATAAAGTGTAAGAATTATAATTTTTGTCCATATAGATATGTTGTCGCGGGCAAATAGGATCCTAAAAAACATTTACTTGGCTGTGCTTTCAGAGAAACTCACCTGTTTCTTATAGTTCTGAAGCAGTCGCATCACATGGTTCCGTGAAATGATGTTAGAACTCATAGGATGATCCCAAAGTCTACAAATCTTCTGACCAATAAGCTATTATGCAAATTGAAAAATATGTAGAAAATATACTGAATGCTGCATTAAGTAAGCGTAAGCATACTTGTATCTATTCATAATTTTGAAAGTATTATTCCAAAGTAGCTGGTTAGTCTAAAAGACAGGCACTTAAGGACCCCTGGAGAAATGCCATGTTCCTATGAAGTTTCTAGGAGCAAATACTCCCTCAAATGCTACAATGAGGAAAGTGGTTATATATTGATGTTGCCAAACCCTTTTACTGAAATGGAGTTTGTCCACTGCCCTTCAAAACCGGAGATGGGCATGCAAACTCCGTGCTGTTTTCACAGGAAACCAAAGGGTGGAGGCATGTTTATATCAACTTCTCTGCCATTGTCTTGCCTAGAAAATTTCAGTTCCCAAGAGTGTTGGGGAAATAATCAAATTGGGAGACCCAACTAAATATTCAGCGATGTTCCCCAGAGAGATCTAGCTATGGAAAATATGCTTTGTTTTCTATTCTTGCCTTTGCTTCAGTAAGCCTGTGAGGGGGAAGGGCTATTACAGAGCAGGGTGATTAGGTCCAGAAAGGCAACAAGATCTCTGTGGTGAGAGGACCGTGCCAGAGGTGCAAATGAGCAAGGCGTGTAAACAGCAGATGGAGCTGGCTGAGGCTATTCAGGTCAGGAAATTTGCAGAGTTAGAGGCTTGGAAGATCTTGCTGTGGAATTTCATATTTTCATCATATCTCTGACTCTGAGAGTTAATATTCCCTCACACACACACACAAAGTGAGTGCCTTTAAAACTCTTTCCCTCCTGTTTCTCATTCTTCCTTTGACCTAGGAATGTTTTTCTACTATAGTAGAAATGCAGTAAGGGGAAATACAGTTCTAGAACCTTCTTTCCTCACCTGTATTCAAATGTATCTGTTTAAATGCCAACAGCATGTTTCCCCTCTCCCTCCTCTGAGACTTAGATGTAAATATTAGTGTGGTTTCCTAAGAAGCGAAAATGGCTTAATGTTCTTACTGGACTGTGCCAAGGCAGTGCAGAGCCAGAGGAGCAAGTGTTTTGTAGGCCCAGTGGGAACCAGCTGACAGAGTGCTGGGGACGGGTGGGATTCCTTGGAAGCATTGAAAAGTCAAACGATTCAACTGACTTTAACCCAAAGTAAGTAAATGCTCTTCTTGCAAGAAGGAATTGAAGGAAGGTCATGCCAAAGCTTAGGGAAAAACTAAAATCTAATTCAGGATTACCGGAGGAAGCCGCATAATGATACTGAATTTCAGTTTTTCATTTTTCTCTGTATTGTCCAGATCTACAAGAAAGTTAGAGATTGGCAAATTAAACAAATACCCATTTTGATACTTCAGCAAGTTAATACTTGAGTGGTTCATCTTGACACAATATATATCCCAACTTTGTAGCCTCAAGCTAATCTAACAACATTTTGGAAATTTTACTCTGTGACTCTCTGAATAAAAATAGATTTTTCTGTAACAGGCTGCCGGGTGCAAAGCAATTTTATTGACTAACAACAGAAGGTACCTTGAGGAATGACAAATGCTTTCAAATATTAAGAAAAATCATCTGAAAATATCATAATTGAATAATTTGAATGATTATACTACAGAACTTAAAGTTCAAATTCATATAAGCATTGCTTCTCTCAACAATTTTCTTGCATTTCTAGTCTAACCTTGAGATGACAGAGTTAATCAGCTGAAAGTAACCCATTTCATGACATTTTCTTGAGAAATGAACCTGCGGAGGCTCCTAACCTCAAGTGCCCTCTTGCACAGAAAAGGAATCTAATAGTTATATGTTGATGGAAAAGTCCCTTGGGACCTCTTGAAGGGCTAAGACACTTTAAATTGGCCCAAAGAAATATTACTAAGAATTTCAAGATGTAATACAGCATTAAACTGAGCAGGAGATTCTTCTGAGTACAGTCGGGCTCTTTGTGACCGCACAGGTTGCACACCCAAGAAGCTAGCCTTGGTGGTGCACAAACTGGAACTAACACTCTGGCAAACTCAGGGCCTCTTACCTTTTTTTTTTTTTTTTTGAAAACCAAGGTTTTAAATAGAAGATGGTAACAGAAAGTTATATCTATTTCATATTTTATTTTTTTTAAAAAGAAAGCAAAAAAGAAAAGAAGAGGAAGAAAAAGGAAGAGAAAGAGAGAGAGAGAATGGGAGTATTGCTTTCTTGCCCAGGCTAGAATGCAATTTAGTAATGGGTATTGAAAACCACTTTTATACCAATAATTATACTTAATGATGTAGACAGGAAGGAATAAGGGAAGAAAATAACAAACAAGCAGCCAACCAATATTTCATTTAAACCTGTGAAATGCTATGCGATTACTGAGGAGTGATTTACTTCCAATTATGTAGTCACTTTTGGAATAGGTGTGAGGTGGTAATGTATGTTATGTGTATTTGGAGAGTTCTGTAAATGTTTATTAAGTTTACTTGTTCCGGGTCTGAGTTCAAGTCCTGGATGTCCTTGTTAATTTTCTGTCTGGTTGATCTATAGAATCGTTAGCTCTTCTTGTTACATTGATCCTTATGCCATTATGTAATGTCCTTCTTTGCCTCTTTTGATCTTTGTTGCTTTAAAGTCTACTTTATCAGAGGCGAGAATTGCTTCTCCTGCTTTTTGTTTATTTGTTTATTTTTACTCTCTGTTTGGATGGCAAATCTTCCTCCTTCTCTTTGTTTTGAGTCTTTGTGTATTGTTGTATGTGAGATGGGTCTGGATGCAGCATACCGATGGGTTTTGGCTTTTTATCCAATTAGAATATATGTAAGTTTAATACTGCAATTTGATGCTAGCTGGCTGTTTTGCCCATTAGTTGGTGTACATTTTTCATTGTGTTAATGCTCTTTGCTTTTTGATATATTTTTGGAAAGGCTGATATTGGTTGTTCCTTTTTATGTATAGCGCTTCTTTCAGAAGCTCTTGTAAAGCAGGCCTGGTGGAGGTGAAGTCTAGAGCCTCTTACCTTTCATGAGCCTTGTGACCGCTGTTTCGGTGAGAAGCAGCACTCCACTGTCAATGCAATGCAGCAGGTTATGCAAAGGGAGACAGTGGACCCCGAGGATGGTGTGCAGAGTATTAAAACCTAGGATGAGAGATCCGGAGGGTAAATGCAGTCAGCCAACATCTCCAGCAGCCCCCAGGGAATGGATTAGATCATGTTAATAAAGCACTTAGTTCAGTGCTTGGTGCCTGGAACCAACTAAATTTCTTGAAAACAAGGTCCAAGTTTCATTCTCTGTATTATTCATAACTAAATATCGTGCTGGGTCTATAGAAAGTTTCTGGTACGTGTATATTCCCTTCTTCTTGGGTCCCTTCCTATGCAAAAAGAGAGCAAGGCCTGCTCAGTGAAAAATGGTTTTAGAGGTTGATATGTTTGTGATTCTACAGTAAGATAGCAAAAGAGTACAGAAGCACTTCAGACTTCATAGGTCCAGACTAAAAGGTTGTTGAGATGAGGACCATTTTGCTGAAGGGAAACAAATTTGGACCAGAAGGGAATTAGTTCATATGGCTGATCTCTGGGTATAGAGAAAGGCTTTTAGAGTCTACTTGGACTAAAGTATAGAAAAGAAATAATTAAAACAATATGGCCAAATAGCAAATTTATAGGAATTCAGTTGAAAGGTAGGCACTCTCTCAAGCCTGTCTCATGGGCAGAGCTACCCACACAGACCCTGATTTCTAAGTGTACTACTACTGACAAAAACAGCATGCATGGGAGACAGTATCAGACCAGGAGAGAATCAGAACAGCTCTTTTGGAAGTGATGGCATTTGTGGGGAGTTTCAAAGGATAGATGCAATTCTTATGAGTGGGGACAGCAGAAAAAGCCAGGTTTGGCATGAGCAGCCCTAGGCCAGAATCCTGCTGTATTACTCACCAGCTGCAGGCAGCTCAGCCTTTCTGAGCCTCCATTGCTTCATCTCTAAAATGAAACCCCCGGTACCTTTCTCACAGGATACTCTCTAGTTCTCATATTCCTTTGAGAACTAGAGCCAAGTCTGTGAAGAGCCTAGCATGCAATGTAACAATAGCAACCCATACTGGACATGTACTAAGGCTTTCAAGCTGTGTGCTGGCTCATTTGATCCTCATACAAAACTACAGAGTGGAAATTATCAGATTCCCATTTCATAAATGGAAAAGCCAAAAGCCAAGATTCACAGGAGCTAAGAAAGTTGCCCAGGATCATATAAATAGTAAGTTATTATAGATTGAAATTTGCATCAATTGTATGATCATAGTGCAGGCTTTTAACCATAACATCACTGTTAATAATTCACAGCTATATTAATAGAACATGAACAGATGCCCAAAGATGAGAAAGCATAGGGCACATTCAAAAAACAGTAAATGATCTAGTTGGGCTGGAATCATATTAGAGGAGAATGATTAAGAGGTAAGATTGGAAATGCTAATTTACTCAGCACATCCCTTCCACACACCTGGCAAGGGGCTGGGAGTACAAAAATAAGCAAAATAGGCACAAGTGCTGCTTCTGTACACCTTGCAGTCTGGTGGGGGAGGCAGATAATTATAAAAAACAAATACACATTTTTAAAAATGTGACTAGTTGTATGCTATGAGTTCAGGTGACAGGGTTTGAATGCTTAATGACAGGAATCTTAATTTGAGAGACTTTAGGGAGGCAATAGAAGTTTTTAAGCAGGACAGAAAGAAGATTTATCATTGGGAAATTAATACGGCAACAGGCAGAGAATGAGCTGGAGTAACAATTTGCTACAGAGGTATGAAGAACTATAGAGAAGCTATTGCCTGAACATGTATAAGAGGTAATGGAGGCACTGAATCAGGAGACCTGGTAACATGTACAGGCTTTGCAACTGATTGAATGTGGGAATGACAGAAGAATCATAGCCTACTTTTGGGAAGATACATGACAGAAGGATGATGCCCAATGAGCAGGGCTTGGATTCAGAGAAATCATGGGATTTACTCTAAACACATGAATCACAAGCCATGGGGCACAGTCCTAAGTCCTTGTAACATCAAGGGTCAGATGAAGTACAGGCTCTGCCCACAAGCATGTGTTAATGGGCTGACAACAGGATGAGTGCACTAGCTTCCCTGAGTCCAAAAAAACTCCACTATTTTACTAGTTAATTAACAACATGATTTTTCAAATGGATTTAGAAATTCTTCACAAAACTATTAGTAAAACAAAGTTACAAAATTATTTCTGAAGAAAAGTTTATACTAGATTATTGATCCTATTAATTTTCTGGATTCAAATTTCCCTCTCCAGCCCTGTGTTCATATCCTAAAGATCCCTGATGACTCTTCATCCTCTATCCCCAGGGCACAGTCTCAAGTTCAGGGACCCGTTCTTGGCCTCTGTACATCAGCGCTGAGCAACTGAGCAAATTGGCTATAATTAGTCATCAGCTCCACCCAACTTTAGTCCTCATCTTCCAGGGCTCCTGGCCTCCTCTAGCCAGCAGGTGCAATACAGTTCCTTTTTTTAAAAAGCAAATGCCCTAGCTCTAAACCATGACATCCTTCTTATGGTCCTCTTAACTTTAACCAATTCACGTTACAAGCCTCTGACACTTGTAACTCAAATAGTCCTCATTAGTCCAATAGGCCTGGAAAGCAAGCACACTTACACATGTGCATGTAGAAACACCCTAAATTCATACGCACAGGCATGCACATGCACACACATGATCCAGTGTCACTTCCCCCCTGTATTTCCATGTCACATAATGGAAATAAATATTTAAGAGCAAAGGAGAGAGAAACAGCTTTTCCTTACCTGATCCACAGACACGAACCCTAAGTCTACTTACAATAATTCTCAATCACTATGGATAACATTTTTCTATGTTTTCCTTCCTTATCCCTGTGAAGGAATGTGAGCTGGGTAGGAAGTGGATTTTATGATCTCCAGGCATAAAAATGTCCACAGTAAGTCAGTTTCATTTATTTTCAAAAGGAGCTTGAATACCCATAATGAACAAATCTGAAACTGTCCATCCATTTCCCTACCAACTTTTTTGTGTTAACAACAATTAAGAATTTAAGCCACAAAAGTAGTTTTCCTAAAATCCTTCACTCTTTCTAGGGTATATTTTATAACTCATATTCCACTGGGATAATTTTAAACCATCCATTCTCCTCATGAATGGTCACTTTCAACTCCTTTTGTACTGCCGCTACAGAGAGACATTAAATAAGGTGATAGATGGAGGAAGAAAGAAGGATTCCAAATCGTATCAGATATATCATAAATACAGAAAAGCATACGCTGTAGGGATTCTTTGGCCCATAAATAGCCCATATTTCAACATCAACTAATTCAACTGGAATATAAAATTCAAGAAGCAGCATGGATTTTGGAGTCAGACTGCCTGGATTTGAATATCAGCTCTGTCACTTAATAGCCATGTGACTTTAGGCAAATTACTTAATCTTTCTGGCCTCAGTTTCACCATCTATAAAATGGGAATAATGTTAAGTTGAACTACATGTGCCATTTTTGCTGGCTAAAAAATGGTGAGATACTGACAATTTAATGCGGTCCAATTTGTTTCTACCAGTTATGAATGTTATGAAAATTAAGTGTGCGAATTTGTGTGTACTTTGAACAGTACCTGGCACAAAATGGTTATCATATATATGTTGGCCTAAAATGAATGAACTAATGATGAATGGATGGATATATATGAAGTAACTAAAAATCAGCTGATATGTAATTACAGCAATCAAAGTTTAACATTCATTAGAACTTATATGCAATAATACACCCATTCATATATAGGCAGCTAATCTTCAAAAGCACCAAGAACACATAATGGGGAAAGGATCACGTCTCTGATAAATGGTGTTGGAAAAGCTGACTATCCACATGCAAAAGAATGAAATGGGACCTTTATCTTAACGATAAACAAAATTCAACTCAAAATGCACTATAATGTTAAACATAAGACCCAAAGCTGAGAAACCCCCTAGAAGAAACATAGAGGGAAATCTTGACACTGGTCTTGGCAATGATTCCTTGAATATGACATCCAAAGCACAAACAATGAAAGCAAAAATATGTAAGTGGGACTACACCAAACAAAACACTTATATGAAAATATGCTCAACGTCACTAATCATCGGGGAAATGCAAATCAAAACCACAGTGAGATGTCACCTCAGATTGGCTATTAGCAAAAACCCACAATCTAAGTGTTGTCAAGAATGTAGAGAAATCGGACCCTTATACACTATTGGTGGGAATATAAAGTGGTATAGCCACTGTGGCAAATGGTACAGAGGTTCCTCAAAAAAATCCAAAAAAAAATAATATATGATCCAGTAATCTCATTTCTGGGTAAATATCCATAAGAACTGAAATCAGGATCCTGAAGGGATATGTATATACTCCCATGTTTATCACAACATTATTCACAATAGCCAAGATAGGGAAACAACCTAAATGTCCACTGACAGATGAAGAAAATGTAGAATATACAATGGACTATTACTCAACCTTAAACAATGAAATCCTGCTCCATGTGACAACATGGATGAAGCTGCAGGTCATTATGCTCAGTGAAGCAAGCCAGTCACAAAAGGGCAAATACTGCATGATTCCACTTACATATGGTATCTAAAGTAGTCAGACTCTTAGACACAGAGGGTAGAACAGTGCTTGCCAAGTAGCTGGGGTATAGGGGGACAGGGAATTGCTGTTCAACAGGTATAAAGTTTCAGCTGTCAAAGATGAGTAAGTTCTAAAGATCTGCTCTACAATGTTGTACCTATATTTAACAATACTGTATTGTGCATTTAAAAATTTGTTAAGAGGGTAGGTCTCATGTTAAGTGTTGTTACACAATAAAAACTGAACTGATACATAATGAGCACAAGATAGTTTACAGCTAATGAGCTTATTTCTCATAATGGATACTGATTTCTATGTACATCCCAACTAGTCTCTTCCTAATCTTTGTGCTCTAATTTCTAGCACATTACCTCTCGTGTCATAGTTGCTCAACAAATGTTTGTTGACTAAATGAACACATGACCAATTGAATGAATGCATATACATCTCCCAAGGATGTTTTGTGGCCTGACTTGATCCTATTTAAAAATTCTAAGGGGAAATTTTTACCTTCCAAATGCATAAGAATCAGTTCAATTCTTGGCATCGAGCCAGACCCACTTCCTAGTGTTCACCTTCAGATATCTCAATCAGATAACCTAGGCCTGGAGACATCAGAGATAGAGCTCTATAAATTAGTTCTGCCAGTTCAGAATATCCTAGAAAGCTGCATGGTGTTAAGCCTAGGTTCCCTAAAGTTAGTAATAAGCTACAGCACAGTGTAGTAGTCAGAGGCGCTCTGGTCAGCAGAGACCAACCTAAGGGCCCATCACTCACAGCGATAGCAGACACACAATTTCTCATATACAAGTCTCATCATCAAACTTATAATGTACCAAGGACAAGGGCCCATATGAAGAAGAAATAAATTTATTACACCAAAGGACAAAAGAGCCAACACTTACCAGGAGGCAGAGGTAAAAACAAACTGTTTGTAGCTTCCAAAATCCTGGTCATGATATGAAAAACTGCAAATTCAGCAGCACTGCCACGACTATTGTTGGGTTTAAAAAAAAAAAAAAAAAAAAGTAACAAGCATGTCAGCCAAGGAGGTCATCTGTGACACCCCAAGCAGTGGCTTTGAGCACTTCACAAGGGTTTACGCTAATCACGAAATGCTACGCCCTGCAGATAGCCCCATAAATGACTGTGACCATCAGCCTAATGCCTAGAATTTAACAAGAGAGTAGGCACATATGTTATATACACTGTACCAAGTGTACAACTGCCTTCTTGGCAGTATTGGGCTCATTTGTCCCTCTCTCATCACCAAGCATGTGCCAGGGAAAGACGATGGGTAGAGTAACAGGGGCATACTTTTAATTTTTATTGGACATTAAAGGGTACACATGCAAGGGGGCATAACTTTAAGTGCTGAGTATAAAATTAAGCTAGATGGTGTTGAAGCTGGTGAGAACTGATTTGAGCTAGTACATTTCAAAAGGGTTTTACTAAAACAGAGTTGTTTCCACTCTTTGTACACCATGATAAAAGCGAGAAATACTTGCGTACAAGTGGAGAAGCGAGGAATGAAGATTATGTTTCCTCCAACTGGCTTCTAGGATGTGGCAAATGAGATCCAGCTGGAGGGTGAAGACAGTCCATTAACCATTACTTCATTCCTTCCCTCACAGCTAGGCCTCCACAGCTCAGATAAGCATTCAGGGCAGCTGGCATTCAGGCTGTGCCCAGAAACACAACTAGCCTTTCTGAGGTCAATTCTGAAGCACTGAACCCCAAATGGAAAGACTGAAAATGTGCACCAGAATGTAACAGAGCATCCTCTGTCTGTGCGGCCAGTGCCCTGGCTCAGCCTCCCCAGCCCAGCTAACTGGCCCCACCACTCACACTTACAGACCCTCATCCATCAGTGAAGGTCAATGCCACAGGGTTTGCTCTAGGCCTGTCACAATGCAAGGGCCAACAGCGGACAGCAGAAAAGAGACACAGAATGGAAGTCATGAGCGTGAACTGTGGAGTAAAACTGATATCAAGTCCAGATTCTATATGTTCCTAGTTGTGTAACCCTATGCAAGTTACACACTCTCTCCAAATTGCAGTGTCCTCAACGTGTAAAATGAGGGGAAATATTTAGTAGGATTGTTGTAAGAATTGGTTAGCACACTGACTAAAACTAATCAACCAAAGTAGGTAGCCTTCTTCGTCTTAGAGCTTTATCCAAAAACCCATTCTAACTCTGCAACACGTTTGCCAGCAGAAGAGTAATCCCCATGGAGCTGTTATCAGCCATGAATCCACACATTGTGTGGGCCAAGAACAGGGGGCAAAGCAGAAGGCTCTCCATAGACTCACGGGCAAATGCTATCCTCATTGATACAGATCCTTAGTTTCTCTTTGGCTGAAATCAAGTAAGTTAACATGTAACCAATATAATCAGGTTCTGCAGCAACTTCCTTGGATATGTTTTAGAAGGGATATCCGCCACTCTCCTTAGAGGGAAACAAAAGGCATGACTAGTGGCTGCTGGGGAGGGACAGGGAGATGTGGCCTTAATCAGTGACTGCTGAGTCAAAGTCGGGGACATGAGTTTTCTGAAACTTCATATGTATCATTCTGGGCCTATTAGTTCTACAGGCTATTAACACAAACTAGTGTTAAAACTTAAGTGATTATGGAGAAAAATAAGGCTTGAATGGAAACCCTTCTTAGCACTATAGGAAGTAAGATTTCAAGTCAACCTAAATAAAGGTGACAGGTAGATGTGTTAAATTACTGTGTGTTGTGAGTTTAAAAAAAAATAAAGCAAGTTAATGTCAACATGGGGAGGATCAGTAACACATTCATAAAGTGAGCTCCTTGGTACAGTTCTATTGAGGAGACTTAAAGATTCAATGTCCTGATGATAAATGTAAGTACATGAGAATACTAACCTCTCCTAATATATTAAAAACTATGAAACTCAAACATTAGTATAGAAATTCAAATTTATCGTGTAGAAGAAACACTAATGAATGCAATAAAGGCAGAAAACTTGAAAATTAAACCTGAAATAATTAACAAATCTTCCAGAGTTCAATGGAAAAATGTATGTTCACACCCTGGTTTATCTGCATGCTGGTCTTACACACATTGGGAGAAATAAGGGAGTGTTCTTTCTTTCTGTGCAAATGTTTTTTGGATTTGTTCAACATTATTTCTAGATTCTGAGCAACTCTATATGCTTTTTGAAAGACTCAAGACAGCCTCAAAATTCAATCTAGTCATACCACTGCTATTTACACACAGAGTGGCGTTACTAATCTGAGTCACAAAATTTCAGTGAGTGGCTACCAGGTAAGGAACTGCCAATCTCGGTCTCATGTGGTAGTATTCATAGAAGTGAGCTAGAATCTGGCCTAGTTGGGCCACTGGAACTAATTAAGATTTGAGGTTCAAGTTCTCTCATGTCTGCATAAACCTCCATGTAGAGAAATCATCACTTACTGTTTAATAAGGAGCTGGAAGTTGCCAAGATGAGATATCAGCATCTGGCAACCACACTAAATTCACTGTCCTATGCTTCCATGCGTGTATAATCATTGTTTGAAGGGAGGGCAGTAAACCACTTTCCAAACCAAATGCTCTTTGCTTATGGTCCTTATTTCTCTTTTGTCAAATCCATAGCACCAAATACTGGTTTAAGAACAGGAGATCTCCAAAAATCTAGTTTGAAAAACACACAAATGGGTTCACTGAACCACAACTTGACAACTATATGGGGAGTGGGGTGAGGGGGGGTACAAGGAGAACAAAAAGCAAGACCAACCAGTTTTGAAATGTAGTCCAAAACCATCTGTTCAATTTTCTTCTTTTCTACACCCTGTAGGTGTCTCAAAAAATGGTCTTTTAGCTCAGACACCATCTGAAAACAGCATATGCATTAGATAAGTCACAGCCTATCCATTCATACCTGCTTGGTTTGAATTAGATCCACTTCTTAACATTCCTGATCAATATAAAAATATTGGATCTGAAGGTCCCAGCAACAGAAATGCATAACTCTCAATAGTTCTCTGGTGAGCATAAAAAAGTGGTCCCCAACATTTGCCCCAAAAAAGTATTACTTATGATTCACCCGAAGCCCAGTGAGCAACTGTGAGTAAGGCTCTAACTCTGATGACAATCCTCCAAAGACAACAGTGAAAGTCACCAACTTAGAAGTCACAGGCTTTGGGATCTACCAAAGGATTGAAGTCTACTGCTCCTGGAGCCCTTGGGGATTAACAGAAACAACTCTATACACAGAATGACGGAGCCAATGTGGGCAACAGTTTTGGGTGTTTGGAAGGACAGAGGCATGAGTAAACGGGAAATAATCAGGTACTTCCCTCTACACAGTGGCCACAGACCCTCAACACAGCCCTTGCCTCCAAATAGGCTTGTTTCTATACTCACTTTGACCATCCTTAGGCCTCCCCACTAGGCCAACCATTAGCATTCCCAGCCCTCCCCACCTTTGCTTTTCTCCCTCCTCTTCTCTCTTTTGCCTAGACATCGTATTCAGCAAGAGCAAGATGCCAGGGCAATGTTTGTGCCAATAAACATCCCAAGGGAGTTGTACAGCTTCTATCATCCATGCACACATCTTCTATTTTAGCAGATTCACATCACAGTACCCCAAGTAAAAACTAGTCTACAACCTTCAGGGCCAAGACACAGTGGTACCTTATTTCAATTCACTCTCATGCATGTGCCAATTAATTTGCCTTTAAATAAAAGATGTTTTTTGTATAATAAATAATGCATACTTTGTGCTTTTCAATTTTTCCATGAAGATAAAAATTAAAATCACCCATAATCCTACCACCCACATTAATAATTAGGGATTATTTTTTTCTTTTTCCTGGTATGCACACCCATTCTAATGTTGTATGTTTGTCATATAAACATTGTTTTCCATACTTTTTTTTTTTTTTGACAGTCTTGCTCTGTCGCCCAGGCTGGAGTGCAGTGGTGTGATATCAGCTCACTGCAACCTCCGCCTCCTGAGTTCAAGGGATTCTCATGCCTCAGCCTCCCAAGTAGCTGGGATTATAGGTGCATGCTACCACACCCAGCTAATTTTTATATTTTTAGTAGAGATGGGGTTTCACCATGTTGGCCAGGCTGGTCTTGAACTCCTGACCTCAAGTGATACACCCAACCTCAGCCTCCCAAGGTGCTGGGATTACAGGCATGAGCCACTGTGCCTGGCCTGTTCTGTTGTATTTTAAACCCCAAATACAAATGCCACAAAGATGCAACTCTTTCCTTTTTTAAAGCACTCTCAATGGTATACACTCCTTATAATGGTTTGTAAATTACATATGTACTGGTATGATTCATGTGTGTCTTCTCCCTTGACTACATGTTCCAAGAGGGCAAAAATCGTATGGGTTGCTTACCACTGGACACACAGGGTCCATAATGCTGGCAAAAAGTATTTGTTTAAAGAATAAAGAATAAGATTAGAATGAGAAGCCCACTTTAGCCTTTTCCCCTCATCTTAGGGTCCCTTGTTTGCCAGCCCCTAAAAAACCCACATATTACTTACCAGCCCCATGAGCAGCCGCTGGTGGCTGTCCTCCTCCTGCAGGAGGGGCGTCAGTCTTGGCTCTGAAAGGAAACAGAGCAACAGTCAGGCTCCCAGCGTTTTTCAGGAGATGGATTAGGACAGAGAAGAATCAGCCTGGGTTTCCCTTCTCTGAGTCATTGGGAAAACACACTTCCCTGACAGGATGAAAAGTTTTTATCACCTAAGTGTGACCTAGAACTTATCACTGAGGTGACACAGAAAGGAATGTGAACACATGAGGAAGGACCAAGAAAACAACACATTCCTCAACCCACCCCAATAGGCTCTAACTTTGCTTTTTGTTCAACACTAAAACTCACTGCTAAGAACCTCTGCTCCACTGGAAACAGAGGGACTTGGGCCTTCTCTTAACCCTTCTGGGGTCATAAACTGAGAGATCGGGGCTCGGTGGAAGGGAGTTGCATGGCTCCCTTCTACTTTATGACCCCTGTAGTTCAGTGGCTTTGGGAGTTACTGAGCTGAGGGGACCAGTCAATTAACTGTGGCAAATAATACTAACTGGTACAAGTTTTCAGACTGCAAAGGTAGCTAGGACACAGTGGAAAAGTAATAAGTTAAATCAAATCGTACTTTCTCCACCATGATTTGCAATGCATGAGCAATCCACAATAGAGTGTAGTAGCCCCAGGGGCAGGTAAACCCAGTCTTGCTGGAAAATCTACCCCAAAGTGCTTCTAACATCTTCGTATTCAATTCTTTTCTCCTTAAATACTTGAGATCCAGTGCCAGGCAAGAGGGCAGAGCCGCCCTGCTCAGTGGGCTGGCAACTCCTTCTGGGAGGGCGTGGATTATCTCCTGACCACCTGTAATAAATCCTCCCTGCATCCCACACAACCCTCATGATTGATATGAAACGATTTAAAATGTGACTCCAACAGCCCTGCATGTGACAGAACGTTCTGTTTCAGGCAGTGACGTTCTTCACGGGGAACTAGTACAAACAAAGCACGTGTAAGGAAAGGGAAGAGTTTTCCTAAAGTGCGTTAAGAGAGACTGATTAGTTAACAGAATGCAAATGGCCCTGACACACAGAGTAACTCCATAAGCAGGGCAGGAACCTCGACCAGACCAGCAACATTCCCTGTGTTGCAAAACCCCCAGCAATGCAAGGACAGTAAGTCTGAATCACATGCATGCATGCCCTGAGCTTCAGTCATTGATGGCCTGGTAAGGCAGAGGCTGATTCCTCCCGGGCTGCTCAGTGAGCCCAGATTCTGTCAGCCTGAGCTGGATGACAGGTGCACTGTCACAGTTCACTGGGCTGCGTGCACAGCTGCAGGATGTGCAACAATGCACTGTATAAACTAGTTTCCATTACAGTCACCCAACATCCAAGCCCATAAAACATGAGTGGGATATAAAAACAACAGCTTATTTAATGAAGGCTGACCTTCAGGAGGCATGAAAGTGTTCTTCCGGCAACTACAAATAAGCCTGTGCCTGAATATGCTCAGCATTCTCCTCCCCTGGTTTCACCTGGCCAAGTCCTCCTAGTTTATCAAGACTTAATTCACGTCACCCCTGTGGGGAGCCTCTTCCAACCTCCCTCCCTCCTCCAGCCATCCCTGCTCCTGACCTATCCTCACTCCCTGATACACGGGTCACATAATACCTGTCACTTGGTGTAGAAGCCACACATTAACATTTCTTCCTTGCACACTAAGGATAAAGCAGCCACCTCAGAAACCTGCATGCACTAAGCACTGTGCTAGGTGCTATCTGCATTACCCAGTTAGTATCATTTTCTCCTCACTCCCCTGAGCAGGACGGTGCACAAAATGGATGAGTGACTTGCCCAGGAGCACATGGTTCTTATGTGGTCATGCTGGAATCTAAGTCCAGCTCTGTCTAGCTCTCAAGACTGTGCTCTTTCTCCAGAACCACATTTTTATGCCTCTAGAACCTGTGTGCCCAATTTTTGACCAAAATGAGAGGCACATACAAGGCAAGACCCAGTAGGATCAGACAGCTGGAAAGCAAGCAGCGCCAAGCCAAGGGAATTGCTAAAATGCATCCTGTGGGCACAGCCAGAGGGCAATAAAGAGAACCACAGGGCCATCACCCAGGGACTCCCACAGCAAAAGCACATTCAGCAACTGTCCCCGGAGGTCCTGGTGCCCAGACAGACATGGGAAGAGCTGTGTGGCCACTCTAAGAGGAAGAAATTAAAGAAAATCACTTCCACACTACTGGAAGTGATTTTCTTGCCAATCCACAGTGGTAGGAAGAACAGCACTACAAACAAAACACTGACTGAAACCCAGAAGGCTTTATTACAGATCTTTTCTTACCCAAATTTCTTGCTTCTAGGTTAGAAATCACCCTACAAAGAAATTAGCCATGTTATTCACAGAGCATTGCTTTTAAAAAATTTAAAGCCACATCGTACAAAGATATCCTCCTTTAAAATTTCATAAAAACCACTGTGAAAACTATTCTCAGGCTGTTGAAACCTCAAAAACTTTGATCAATGTATTGAAAACCACATTAGGCAATTATAAAATCTCAAAACCCTTTAGTGCCAACAACGGCAATAATTTAGAACAATTGTAGCTCTCAGTTACTGAAAATAATGGGGAGAGAAAACAGAACACAGGTTGGAATGGAGCCTATACTTTTAGCATTCTGAAATGACTCATATATCCTGAAAATGGGCTTTCAAAATAAGAGCAAGCTCACTAACCCACTGACACTTCAAAAAAAAAAAAAAAACAACAACCTATTTTCCTTTCTCTCCTAAAACACTCACTAACAGGAAATTTACCACTTATCCATTGTAAACATCTATCCACAGGTTACAAGTCTACAAGGTTTAATATATAAGCTTTTCCCACTAGAAATTCCAGCACCAAATTCCAGAATAGGATCCAAGTGGCTGCATGCATGAAGCTGAAAAAATCATTTTTCTGGGGATATGCAACAAAGCAAGCTATTTCTATAAAAGGTAGTCAACAAAATAAAGTAATTCTAACTGTTAATCATCTTACAGATAGTGTACCATCTAATTTCACTTACTTTATAGCATTATCAAGAATATTCCTCACATATGCCGTGGACCTTCTTTTTCCTGTTTTCTATGAGTGAGAATACATCAGGAATGGGGAAGGTAAAGGTTTTAATGGGTGACTTTTCACATCAAAGATATAATGCAATACAGTTAAGAACATCAAAGAGAAGAAATATATTTTCCAGACAATCGGAACACCTAGATTTTTAAAAATATTTTTAAGAAACTTTTTATTCTGAAACAATTACAGATTCACAGGAAACTGTGAGTCAGCTATACACTATAGACAACACTAATCTACATTCAGCGATACTACAGAGAGAGATCCAACGTACCCTCCATCCGGTCTCCTTCAGTGCTTCTATTTTACATAACTAGAGCACAGTATCAAAAGCAAAAATTGACATTGGCACAATGTATGTGTGTCATTCTATGTCATTTTATCATGTTTAGATTCATGTCCCAACATACCACCACAATCAAGATACAGAATTCTTTGATCACCCCCAAAGATTTCCATGTCACCCCTGGATAGTGAGTCACATCCACTGTTCTCCCTCCAACTACCCCCAACCCCTAACAACCACTAATTTGGGAACATCTAGATTTTTTTAAATCAAATTTTAACTACTTAAGTAATCTGGGAACACAGCTGAGAGGTGGATATTAATCGTACTTCTACTATGAATGCGCGGTGTGTCCCTTAACCCTTCTGCCCTTCAGTTTCCTCCCTGGGAGAACAGAGATTGTAGAAACACCTCCACCTATTGAGATCAGTAATGACAATGTTCAAGTCCCTGGCAACTGGGAAGAGGGCTGCACATGGAAGCCAGTCTTATGATTTAAGGGCATCGCCTGGATCCAGCCCCCTATGCCTGGCTGCTGGCTTTGTTCTCACTGACCCACTCATACCTCTTCAGAGATCAGGTTGTGCCACTCTCTCCTGACCACACTGTTGTTATAGTGGAAGTGTGGCTTGGCATACTTCACATATTCTAGGTTGGAGTTCAATTTTTCCCAGTAGCCCTTAAAGCTGTGCACCTGTAGGAGACAAAAACATCAGTGGTCTTCAGAAGCAGGCCTGGTTGTCCAAACTACCCAGTGAGTATCACACAAGGCTTATTTCCCCAGCTCTCAAGGCCCACATTTCTAAGTGAATACTTTCAACAGAGGATGGCATTCTAGACCCAATAGGGATTCTAAAATAGACTTAAAGAATCTTGTTTTCCCACTTTATTTTCTGTCTTTTTTGTATGGTCTTTTTAAACCACTTAGAGAAATGCTGCTCACTTCCCAAAACCAACAGGACTTCCCTGAGTTGAAGCTTAGCGGGGAAACCTGTATTAAACTATCGAGTCATTTCCTCCCTAGAGACCCATTTTTGTGACTTAGGTGGTGTCAACAGTGCCATATTCACTAAAAGAAAGTTCATAACATTTGGATAAGTGGAGTAGGTGCACTTTCCTGCTAAACTTATTTACTCCCAAGGACATTTTTCAAAACCTAAGAATCAAAAAAGGATGAAATAAACTAATTTACATTCGGTTGTCACATACTCCAAAACAGAATTAGTCAGCATTCTATCTAGGTTTTTGAATTATTGATATAATTGCACTACCCCGAAGCAAGAATGTATCCATTATATTCATTTTTAAATAATAAAATGCAATGTTAATACATTCTTAGTGTTGAAGGATATACTGACACAAATTGGTTTTAAACCAATAGACTTTTGATACTTTTTGCCAAAATATCTACATTTACAAATGATGTGACTGGGGCCAGAGATGTAATGTGTGGTCATGAAACCAAGTGAGCTACTGCCTGCCAAAGTGACAGACTTGGCTGAACTGCAAGAAAAAATAGGAAAACTTTAAAAACTACACCTTGACCAAGAAAAATGCCCTGATGTTAAATTATAGCACATTATTAACATTTTTATTCAAAGGATAGTCATAATTGGCTTGAAATGTATTTTGTAATATCAGTAAGGTGAGCAACATAATATTAAAACTTGTTCATTCAGAGGCCTGAAATACCTATCCAGCCAACATCCCTCCTCCCAGAGACAGAAAAACTCTTCCCAAGAAAGTCTCACTTCCAGGAGAAAACACGAATTAGATCCCACTCCTCACTTGACCCCCCTCACTTGTCTTTTCTTTTTCTTTCCATTTATTTATAATGAATGTATGCTTATCCACCCTTTGGGTCTTCTTTGTATTTAAGGAAAAAAAAAAAAGAAAGACAAGACAAATCCTGCAGACGTTTGGCAGAATTAGGTCCCTGACTGGAAGTCACTACAGCTTTCCTGCTGTCCTAATCTGGGCTCAGGCACAGGAGTGCCAAAAGTCAGAAAACTAATTGGCGTTGCGCTGACATCTAGTGGTCAAGTGAGCTATTAACTCCACCTGCTTAGCAACAGGAATCCCACCAGTCAGTTCACCCACAACTTTGTCCAGGACAGGATAAGGGAGGGGAGAAACTCAGGTGCCCTCTACCTGTCATCTGGCCCCATCCCCTCAAGTCAATTGCTATCCTGTTGTTAGAAGGCGCCACTCACACTGCAGCTCCTAAGAAAAGATCTCTCCCACATTACCTTCCTTCTCACTCCATTTAAAAAATCCCTTTCCTCATAACATTCTGGGGAGGTAGGCACATTTCTCATAGGTGTTTTATTTAAAATTAACAAATAATAATTGTATATATTTATATATTTATGGGTTGCAATGTGGTGTTTTAATACATGCATACCTTGTGGAATTATCGAATCAGGCTAATTAGCATAGCCATCTGTCTGCTAAGAAGAAACAGATCAAACAGAGCTCACCACATGTCTGTGGACAGGCTTTAGAGGGGTTCCAGCACCCACTGCCTGAATGTAAAATAGAGCATGTGTTTGTATAAGCACCCTTCTGAGGAGATGGTCTGTAGCTTGCACCAGATTTCCAATGAAATCCATGGTCTAAAATAGACTAGAGTTAAAAGCAAAAGGATCTGAATTTAAAACAAAAATTAAAACTTACATTTAAGTAACAAATACTGTTAGCCAAACATGCCAAAAATATTTTCACATGAAGTTACATGTTTTTCAGTGAGGTCACTGGCCTATTTATTATAGACATTAAATATATCTATACTATCTTACAGATATTAAGATGATAACAGAAAAAAACTACATATGTCACTATTTGGTATCCACTAGAAAAGTGCTATATATTTTTGTCAGTTAAGAAATGCACAGAAATCATTCTAAATTGGAAAGTCTATTTGGAAACCTGGCAAACAGACATGGCACAGGGGAGGGAAATGGATTTGAGTCACTGAAGGACAAGGAAAGGATGTTCTAGGTGGGACTCATAGTGTGTGAGCAAAGACAGAGACTAGATCATGGAATTGGGGCTCATATCTGAGGCAGAGCATTAGAGACAACAGCACATCACTCTCTGTGGTGAACACAACAACCTCCAACGTGTGCCACGCCCAGCCTCTGCTGCCCATTGGAACTACCTGGGTCCCATCCCCAATTTGATTTAGTTGGCCTGAGGTATGCCTGAGCCTTATGAGTTTTACAAGCTCCCCCAAGTGATCCTAATGTTCAGCCAGGACTGAGAACACTGTTTGAACATGTTCAAGTAATCCCTGGCACCCCACCCTCAAATACTTTACTAAATCTATATACCTTTGGCTTAAAGGCTATATAAATCACCAACTGTCTAAAGACTTGTGATTGTGTGGTTTTAAAATAGGAGATATAAAGAGGTAGTTAGGGCCAAATCTTTGAGGGATTCTAAATGCCAAGGTAACACCGGCATGCTCATTATCCCAGAGAATAAAAGGATCTCCCACATAACATTTTAGATGTTGTAACCCAGAATGGAGGGGAGGGAAAGGGAGAGTCGAATCTGCACAATCCCATGCTAAGAGCCAAGACACACCATCACACCGCTATGCTCTAGGATGAGCCTGGTCAAGAAACAAGAGATGCTGGTGAGGCTGTGGAGAAACAGAAATGCTTTTACACTGTTGGTAGGAATGTAAATTAGTTCGACCATTCAACCATTGTGGAAGACAGTATGGAGATTCCGCAAAGACCTAGAACCAGAAGTATTATACCGTTTGACCTAGCAATCCCAACACTGGGTATATGCTCAAAGGAATATAAATCCTTCTATTATAAAGCTACAGGCACGTGTATGTTCTCTGCAGCACTATTCACAATAACAAAGACAGAATCAACCCAAATGCCCATTAATGATAGACTGGATAAAGAAAATGTGGTACATATATATCATGGAATACTATGCAGCCATAAAAAGGAACAAGATCATGTCCTTTGCAGGGACATGGATGGAGCTGGAAGCCATTATCCTTAGCAAACTAACACAGGAAGGGAAAACCAAACACTATATGTTCTCACTCAGAAGTGGGAGCTGAACGATGAGAGCACATGGTCACAGGGAGGAGAACAACATACACCGGGGCCTGTTGGCAGCAGTGGGGAAGGATACCATCAGGACAAATAGCTAATGCATGCTGGCCTTAATACCTAGGTGATGGGTTGACAGATGCAGCAAACCAACATGCCACATGTTTACCTATGTAACAGACCTGTATGTCCTGCACACGTATCCTGGAACTTAAATTTAAAAAGAAAAAAAAAAAACGGCCGAGAGATCCAAGATGGCCGATGACTAGCAGCTCGGGCATGTACCTCCCAGTGAAAGTGCAAAGAACAAGAGGACATCACACTTTCAGACGAATATTTGTTGCTCACGGACCAGGAGATTCCCAGTGGAGGAGCCCCACGGGTCGCCATGGCGACTCTTGTGGCCGGCGCGGCAGTTTTGCTGGTGCCTCAGCGTGCCAATTCTAGGTGCAGAGTCCGGAGATTCCCGGGCAGAAAAGCACCATCAATCTTAACACCGCTGTTTTGGCCGGCGCAGTGGATTGCTCAGATTTCGGCGCTGTGAATCAACAAGTTGGACGTCAGAGACCTAGTTAGAAAGTCGGCAATTACAAAGACGACAGACGGATAAATATATAATGAAGGGAAGAAACCAGCGTAAAAAGGTAGAGAACACTCAAAATCAGAATGCCTCTCCCTCTACAGGGGATTGCAATTCCCCATCAGTAATGGAACAAGGCTTAATAGATTACACGTGTGTTCTAATAACAGAAGCAGGCTTCAAAACGTGGGTGATAAGAAACTTCTGTGAATTAAAAGAACTTGTTCTAACCCAATGCAAAGAAACTAAGAACCTTGAAAAAAGGTTTGACGAAATGTTAACGAGAATGGACAAGATAGAGAAGAATATAAGTGAATTGATGGAGCTGAAAAACACAACACGAGAACTTCGCGAAGCATGCACAAGTTTAAACAGTCGAATTGATCAAGCAGAAGAAAGGATATCAGAAGTCGAGGACCAGCTCAGTGAAATGAAACGAGAAGACAAGAATGGAGAAAAAAGGATGAAAAGGAATGAGCAAAGTCTCCAGGAAATATGGGACTATGTGAAAAGACCTAATCTACGTTTGATAGGTGTACCTGAATGTGATGAAGAGAATGAATCCAAGTTGGAAAATACTCTTCAGGATATCATTCAGGAAAACTTTCCCAATCTGGCAAGGAAGGGTGATATTCAACTCCAGGTAATACAGAGAACACCACAAAGATATTCTTCAAGAAGACCAACCCCAAGGCACATAATCGCCAGATTTATTAGGGTTGAAATGAAGGAGAAAATACTAAGGGCAGCCAGAGAGAAAGGTCAGGTTACCCATAAAGGGAAATCTATCAGACTTACAGCAGATCTCTCAGCAGAAACCCTACAAGCCAGAAAAGAGTGGGGATCAATATTTAACATCCTTAAAGAAAAGAACTTTCAACCCAGAATTTCCTATCCAGCCAAACTAAGCTTTATGAGCGAAGGAAAAATTAAATCTTTTGCGAACAAACAAGTACTTAGAGACTTCACCACCACCAGGCCTGCTTTACAAGAGCTTCTGAAAGAAGCACTATACATATAAAGGAACAACCAGTATCAGCCTTTCCAAAAATATATCAAAAAGCAAAGAACATTAACATAATGAAAAATTTACATCAACTAATGGGCAAAACAGCCAGCTAGCATCAAACGCCAGTATTAAACTTATATATATTTTAATTGGATAAAAAGCCAAAACCCATTGGTATGCTGCATCCAGACCCATCTTACATGCAACAATACACAAAGACACAGAGAGGAGGAGGAAGATTTACCAACCAAACAGAGAGTAAAAATAAACTAATAAACAAAAAGCAGGAGATGCAATTCTCGCCTCTGATAAAGTAGACTTTAAAGCAACAAAGATCAAAAGAGGCAAAGAAGGATATTACATAATGGTAAAAGGATCAATGTAACAAGAAGAGCTAACGATTCTATAGATCAACGAGATAGAAAATTAACAAGGACATCCAGGACTTGAACTCAGACCCGGAACAAGTAAACTTAATAAACATATATAGAACTCTCCACTTCAAATACACAAAACATACATTACCACCTCACACCTATTAGAAAAGTGACTATATAATTGGAAGTAAATCACTCCTCAGTAATCGCACAGCATTTCATAGGTTTAAATGAAATATTGGTTGGCTGTTTGTTATCTTCTTCCCTTATTCCTTCCTGATTACATCATTAAGTATAATTACAGGTGTGAGCCACCTTTATAAAAGAGGTTTTTAATAACCATTACTAAATTGCGTTCTAGCCTGGGCAAGAAAGCAATACTCCCAGTCTCTCTCCCTCTTTCTTTTCCTTTTTCCTCCTCCCCATTCTCTCTCTCTCTTTCTCTTCCTTTTTCCACCTCCCCATTCTCTCTCTCTCTTTCTTTTTTCTTCCTCCTTTTCAAAAAAAAAAAAAAACCATGAGGCTGGGTGTGGTGGCTCACACCTGTAATCCCAGCACTTTGGGAGGCTAAGGTAGGCGGATCACGAGGTCAGGAGATAAAGACCATTCGGGCCAACATGGTGAAACCCTGTCTCCACTAAAAATACAAAAAAAATTAGCTGGGTGTGGCAGTGCACACCTGTAGTCCCAGCTACTCGGGAGGCTGAGGCAGGATAATTGCTTGAACCCAGGAGGCAGAGATTGCAGTAAGCCGAGGTTGTGCCACTGCACTACAGCCTGGGTGACAATGTGAGACTCTGTCTCAAAAAAAAAAAAAAAAAAAAAGGATGAACCTGGAGCACAGGAAATCACTGTTTGTCAGCTAGCACTTATTCAACAAGGCAAATACTGTCCTCATCCAGAACAATAGCACCACAAAATGAAAGTCACAACTGCCCAGGAAGCCCATCAACAGCTACTTGCAAAGAGCTAATAAAGCTTTAAAAATAATACACAAAAAAATGCTGTATAAGTAACTTAACATGTCGGGTACAGTGGCTCACACCTGCAATCCCAGCACTTTGGGAGGCCGAGATGGGTGGATCACTTGAGCTCAGGAGTTCGAGACCAGCCTGGGCAACATGACAAAACCCCGGCTCTACTTAGAAATGTAAAAAGTTAGCTGGGCGTGGTGGCATGCGCCTGAAGTCCCATCTACTCCGAAGGCTGGATGGGAGGACTGCTTGAACCTGGGAAGGTGGAGACTGCAGTAAGCCAAGATCATGCCAATGCATTCCAGCCTGGATGACAGAGTGAGACACTATCTCAAAAAAAGAAAAGAAAAATATCCCTGAATTAGAGACAATGTTAGAAGCAATCAGATCCTCAAGAAACGACCTGGAAGCATTTTCCTACATAAAGGGGAGTTTTTTTTTCTCTTACGATGACCTGAAATAATTGCCAAACACAGCCCATCACTATTCATTGAACAAAAGAACCAGTGGGTTACATTAAGGAACTGTTTCCCATTTATGATTTGGATTGCCCGTTGATTCAAAAACAAACAAACAAAAAAAGCCCTGGGGTACTGGCTCATCTGCAAATTACTGTGAGAAAAACACATCTGCCTTTCATTTCTAAAAGGCCCTCTGGCTTTGGTCCTACTTCTGCTGATTAACCAGCATCTTCTTACAGAGGAGGCAGCCAACTCAAAGAGAACCCTTTCCTCTGTGTGCCAGGACTCAACTAGCACAGCTAAGGCATCATCCAATTTAGCTCTTCAGTGGATCCCATCTCAGTATCAGCTTTTACTTATAGCCCAGAGAAACACTGTGACCCATTACCTCTAAGCATTGACAGAATAAAGAGAAAAAGTCTGTGTGTACATAAAGCTATGAAGGCACTAAACTAAGATACTCTAAACAGGAACACTCATTCACAGGGCAAGTGACCAGAAATCCTGAGGCTGCCCACTTAGGGAGACGCATGCTGCAAGTTCAAGGTCTTCTAAATATAAATGGGTTTGCTCCATCTTCCCCCATATCTAGCAAAAATTTCTACTTAACTGCCCAGGTGGGTAGTTCTATTAGCCATTTTTAACAGGTTTAATTTTTTTCTAAAAATGGAATCACTAAATATGGCTTTAAACTATCCCATCTCACGGTCAACTTATGCCCTGAGAAAGTCAATGCTAATAAGCTCTTTCCCTCCTCTCAGTCTTGAGAATTAAAAACATTATGTCTCCAACCAAAACTGAGTAAGAGCAGCACAGCATAGTGGGTGGTAGAAGAGGAAAACAAGAATCCTCCATTCTGGGTCTGTTCCTCAACTTCGTCATCTAAGAAGTAACGTGAAGACACCCCCATTGCTACAGAAACGACAGGAATCACTAGCCTCAAGCTTTTTTTCTTTTTCTTAAGACGGAGTCTCTGTCTCCCAGGCTGGAGTGCAATGGCACAATCTTGGCTCACTCAACATTTGCCTCCTAGGTTCAAGCGATTCTCCTGCCTCAGCCTCCCAAGTAGCTGAGATTACAGGTGCCACCACCATACCCAACTAATTTTTGTATTTTTAGTAGAGATGGGTTTCACCATGTTGGCCAGGCTGGTCTTGAACTCCTGATCTCAGGTGATCCACCCTCCTCAGCCTCCCAAGTGATGGGATTACAGGCATGAGCCACCATGCCCGGAAATGCTGTTTCTAATTAATATTTCTTTGTTGCATCATAAAATTAAGGTTTATGGTATCCACTGGCCTCACTATAACTAACTGTCCTAGAAAATATGTGCAAACTGAACTTTGGGAAATTAGTATTTCCCACATAACCAACAAACACTGCTATTGATACATCTTTGTCAAAGCAACAATTCTTATTTTTAAAAATTGTAAACTATTACATTGTAATTGTACTAATACTTCAGATCTCTAAAAAACTTTATTTAAGTGATCCTGGTTGTCTCTACTGTGGGGATCAAGGAGAAAAGTATCTTTTGTGCTTCACTAAGCAATTAATTACATTCATGCTCTGCCCAATTAAAACTTTGTGTGTGTTTGTTTTGTCTTGTTGAGGTGGAGTCTTGCTTTGTCACCCAGGCTGGAGTGCAGTGGTGCAATCTTACTCACTGCAACCTCCACCCCCCAGGTTCAAGTGATTCTCTTTCCTCAGCCTCCTGAGCAGCTGGGGTTACAGGCATTCACCACCACGCCTGGCTAATTTTTGTATTTTTTGTACAGACAGGGTTTCACCATGCTTGCCAGGCTGGTCTCGAACTCCTGGCCTCAAGTGATCCACCCACCTCTGCCTCCCAAAGTACTAGGATTATAGGTGTAAGCCACCACACCCAGCCTAAAACATATTAAGACCAGTGAAGAGGCAGATAAGTCTCTAAATAAAGAGAGCCCAGATGTAAACTAGTCTTCTCCCAGTTGCTCAGGGACATCAGACCACAGATAGACATTGGCACACCCTCGTATCTGAGTGGCCATAAGTAGAAAGTATGAAAAACATACAAAGAAAAACATACAAAATATGTTTTTGTTCTTCTCAGTCTCTGAGTCAGGTAATTAACAATCTCTAAAATGATTAAATACATTACAGATGTCCGACTTAAAGACTGTGGTAAAATATCTTATTTCTCCCTTTGTAGCATGCTCATCTTTTATCTTTATGCTTATGTTCCACTTTTAAAACTCCATACATGCTTCCTGTGGTTGAATAGTTTTAATGATTTCTCTTCTCATAAAATCAAGGGCAGGCCAGGTGTGGTGGCTCATGTGTGTAATGCCAGCATTTTGGAAGCTGAGGTGGGATAATCCCTCGAGGCCAGGAGTTTGAGACTAGACTCAGCAACATACCAAGACCCTGTCTCTACATAAAAAAAAAAAAATTAGCCAGGCTTGGTGGCATGTGCCTGTGGTCCCAAATACTTGGGAGTCTGAGGTGGGAAGATCGCTTAAGCCCAGGAGGTCGAGGCTGCAGGTAGCCACTATGGCACCACTGCACTCCATCCTGGGTGACAGAAGGAGACCCTATCTCAATCAATCAAAATTAAAAAATAAAAATAAAGGGCAATTTTAACCTTTTTTGAAAGTTGTCATTTGCCTAGAGCAATCTGTAGTTTACAAAGGGATAAAATCATTCTTAGGAAGGATACTCTTAATGGCATTCCTTTTAAGGCAAGCACCTTGTTTCAATATATTTCCTGTTTAGTGTTTTTAAAATGACTTTGAGAACTATTTATAAGATGAGGAAGCCTTTTGTCTCTCAGGATGATTTTCTGATTTAACTGGTTTATCCTGTCCAACATGCTCATATAGGTCTTAGTCTGTTATAGCAGCTATACCAAAATATCATGAACTGGTATTTTGTATCAACAAATTTATTTCTTCAGACTGGACTTCTCAAAGTCAGGGTGTGGGCAAATGTGGTGTCTGATGAGGGCCCACTTCTAGACTGACATGTGTTCACTGTAACCTCATGTGGCGGGAGGGACAAGTTGGCTCTGTGGGGTCTCTTTTATGAGGACACTAATCGCAATCACCAGGGCTCTGCCCTCACGAACTAATCACCTCCCAAAGGCACCACCACCACCTAAAACCATCACCTTGGAGGTCAGGACTTCAACACATAAATTCTGAAGGGATGTAAACATTCAGACCATAGCAATATATTAAACATTTTTATAATGTTCAACTTTACACTAAAAGGAAGTGCTTCAGAATGCAGAGAGAACAGGAGGAAAGTACATATCTCATTCCCACACACACACACACACCCCCTTCCTCCTTATCAGAGCACTCATCTACCAAGAATTGAAATAAATGTGGTCGGAGTAAATAGGGGTCCCTTGGGCCTCAAAGAAAGAATGTGGTAGCAAGCACAAACTAACGTAATTTGTGATTCAGGTCATGAGTGTCCAGAGCCACCTCCTATCGGGGAGGTATGGCAAGAACAGTCACATAACTGAGACTAGGGAGAGAGGAGCAGAGGGTGGGACACACTCCTGCAACCAGCTCCATCCCTCTATAATTAAATTGGGACTTGGAGTAAAAGAAATAGGTTAAAGGTGAAGACAGCAGCTTGGTGTGAGTGAGCGGTATTACGCAAGCAGAGATGAGGAAACAAATGAGAGATAGAGGACCAGGTGTACTGGGAATGAGAATCTCCTGAATAGAGTCTCCCATGCTGAGCATTTGGGGTGGGACGAGTTGGTCAAACCAAACCCAATACTATCTTCTCCCAAGTCCAAGGCCAGTCCCAGCGATACACCTCTGCCTTCCCTGATGGATCATGGCTGTGTGCAGAGGGTTGTAGAGAGATCTACAATGCCTCAAACTTGCCCTAGGTATTAATAACTACCAGCAGAGGAATACACGTGGAACCAAAAGAGCTCCCAAGCATCTATGGGAATGGTGAATGGGAAACAACTGTCTGCAGAGCCAAATGGGGAAGCTATGGGGAGAGGAGAAAAATGTAAGGAGAAAGAGGGAATGTAAAAGGAGGACATAAACACACGGAGGACATAAAATAACCCATTTTACACACACCCACACACGGAAAACAAGCCAATGCAAAAAGAAGCAACTTTGTTCCTAAGCAAAGCTAAATCATATTCTACGAAAACCTAACAGGTAAAAGTTAATAGGACCTTTCCATGACTCTTTTATACTTTTTTAAAATGAAAATACTCAATGTTGGTAAGGTTATAGTAAAACTGGTAAACTCATAAATCCCTGAAAATGTAAATTATTCCTGGTTGAATATCAATTTATCATAAGAATCAAAAGCTATAGAAATTCTCATAGCCTTTCACTCAATATTACTTCTGGGCTCTTAGGGGAATAAAACTCAAGAAAAACTGTTTATATAAAAATACTCACTTTGGGAGGCCAAGACAGGCGGATCACCTGAGGTCAGGAGTTAGACACCAGCCTGGCCAACATGGTGAAACCAAGTCTCTATTAAAACTACAAAAATTACCCAAGCTACTCAGGAGGCTGAAGCAGGAGAACTGCTTGAACCTGGGAGGCAGAGGTTGCGGTGAGTCAAGATGGTACCACTGCATGGCAAAAAAAAAAAAACAAACATTTTTCACTGGTGGCTTGGGACAAACTAAACGTTCAAAAAAAAAAAAAAAAAAACAACAGAAGAACAACTGAGTTAGGGCACTGCAACCCAGCAGGGCATGGTGCCTCATGCCTGTAATACCAACACTTTGGGAGGCTGAGTTGGGAGAAAAGCTTTAGCTTAGGAGTTTGAAACTAGCTTGGGCAACATAGTAAGACCCTGTCTTTACAAAAAAAAAAATTGTTTTAATTAACCAGACATGACATGCACCTGTAGTTCTAGCTACTCAGGAGGCTGAAGCAGGAGGACCACTTGAGCCCAGGAGTTCAAGGCTGCAGTGAGCCATGACACTGTCACTGTACTCCAGCCTGGGCAACAGAGTGAGACTCTGCCAAACACACAAAAAAAGTATGACATATTTAGTGTGGTATTTCATATGCATTAATTTTCATCCACCCATTCCTGGTTCATAATGCCCATAGACTTTGTTACAGCCTGCTGTTATAATACTGGGTGTTTTAGGCTTAGGGGCGGGGGCTGGTCTCAGGAAACACTCTCTCCTGCCTTCATTTCATCTGCCCTAAGGCAGGACTCTACTCCAACCCTTCCCCCCGACCAACACCCCCCACACCGTCCCCCTGCCTTTCTGATTGTGGATCTTAAGAATGTACCTGAGAGGGTCCACCTCATACCCTGGAGGGAAGGAATGCTTCCATAAAAACCCCAGAAGACTGCGTTGGGAAAGTTTCCCCATAGCTGAACAGGTGGAGGTTCCTGGAGGGTGGTGAGTTTAAGGAGGGCATGGAAGCTCCACGCCCCTTCCCCCACACCTCACCCTATGTGTCTCTTCATCTGTATCATTTGCAATAGCCTTTATAATAGGCCAGTAAACATGTTTCTCTGAGTTCTGTGAGCCACTCCAGCAAATTAATCAAACCTAAAGAGCTGTCATTGGAACCCCAACTTGAAGCCAGCTGGTCAGAATTTCCACAGGTCTGGACTTTCAACTGGTGTCTGGGGGAGTGGAGGGTAGTCTTGAGGACTGTGCCCCTCAATCTGTGGAATCTGACGCTCTCTGGGTAGGTAGTGTCAGAAATGAATTAGAGGACGCCCAGCTGGTGTGTGCTGCTTGGTGCACGGGGAAAGAATTCCCACACATTTGGTAACTGTTTTTATATTGTTTTTCTGTGTTGGTGATTATTGTTGCAGTGTGAGAGAGAGGGAAAACATACTTTGGATAGTTTTTCCTCAGACACTTTTTAATTTAAAATAATAAAAATAAAAATAAGACACTGCCACCCAGTGGAATCCTATGGAGTCATTAGAAATTATAATTAAGTTTACGTAGCAACATGAAAAAATATTTGCAATAACAATTTCTAATATTCATCAAATATCTCTAGATCATAATTACAACTGGGTAAAATACGCATACCTATAACAAAAGCCAAGAGGAAATGGGGTAGAAGAGACAGTTGATATGTTAGGAACTGTAGAATTGTGGGTGATATTTCTTTCAAAATTTTTCTTCACTGATTTGTGGTCCATTAAAAAAATTATGAGGTCCGGCATGGTGGCTCGCACCTAGAAACCTAGCACTCCAAGAGGCTAAGGCAGGATGATGACTGGAGGCCAGGAGATTGAGATCAGCCTGGCAACATGATGAGACCCCATCTCTCCAAAAAAAAAAATAAGGAATTGGATGGGCAGGGTGGTTCCTGACTGTACTACCAGCTACTCAGGAGGCTGAGGTGGGAGGATTACTTGAGCCCATGAATCAGAGGTTACAGTGAGCTATGATCATGCCACTGCACTACAGCCTGGGCAACAAAGAGAAACCCCATCTCTACAAATAAAACAAAATAAACACACATTATGGATTTGCTAAGACTAGTGGAAAAGGCAGAAACAAAAATAAATAAAATGAAAGGGTGGAATCTCTTTAAACCTCTTTTAAACAATTAATAAAACCTTTCTTTTCTCTTCATCTTCCTACATTACTAGGACTTCACAGCAGTCCCACGCTTCTGCCTGGAAACACAGCCCATCAGTTTATTTTTAAGGTATACTTCTTAGGACCAAAACCTAGAACCACTAACTTGGCCCCCAATCTGCCCTCTTGCTCCCAGTGAATAACTGTGACCTTAAACACGACAGCCTTTCCCCAGCTACCCAGGCCTGGCCTGCCCTTCACAGATACAAAAGAATCAAATGGAAATTAAAGGTGGCAGCACCTTCATCTCCCTGCTGCTGGAAGCTGAGATTTCCCAGTCTACACCAAGCTATGATTAACAGGCAGCAATGCCAAAAACAACAAAGGAGCTTCAAGGAAACTGTGCTAAAATATTCCCCCCAGTTTTAACTACATACATACTCTTTTCTACTCACCCCACCCCATTCTCCCTTTGTACTCCAAAACTCTTCTGAAGCTACCAGGTTGCATAAAGACACTAACAGCTACAGCTTAATGTTCAGAGGTTAATGGAGACCACAGAGTGGGCCAATACAGATCACTCTTCAGAAACAAAAAAGCTGTTTTCAGAACCAGAAGGAAATTAGATAATCCCAGCTCACATTACTTAATGGTTTTAAGACTGGAAATTCTGTGTGTGTGTGTATGTGTGCTCATTTTGAGTGATAGTGCAAAAAAAGTAAAAGCAGCTCTCAGCCTCTCTAAAGATCATCTGCAAGACCTCCCCCAGTGCAGCCTGCTCTGAGGCACAGCGCCAAGTGCTAGTTCTGGGAGGTTTAAGTTGAGCACCGTAACTCTCTCCTATCTTCAGGTAACTTCCTTCTTCAAAGAGCATTCCTTAGAATTGCCATAGTATCATACTCAGTGATCACTTACCCATGTAGGAAAGATTCTCCAGTAAACCCACCCTACTGCCTTGCCCTCCCCTCCCCTCCCCTGCCAATTTGCAATCCCTTTTGGAACCACCGTAATGCTTGGGCAGCAGATCTTTAGTCATGTGTCTGTGCTTTTGTTTCTCACTGTAAAGGACTTACCTTCATAAGAGGCAATGGAGTGTCTTCTGTTATAAGAGTTATTCCAGGAATTTCCTATAGTGGGGAAAACACACACACAGCTGCTTAATGTGTGAACTACCACTAGCTCAAGCTTTCAGGAAGTGTTTTCTGCACAGACAGAAGCTGAGGGCAGCTTCCAGTTTCTAACCTCTACTTTAAATAAACCTTGGAGCACACAAATAACAGTGAATATAGCCTATCTCTTGCCTCAGGAAGGGACATATTCTTTAAAGTCACAATAGTTGACAGGGTCTCTAAAGGAAAGGAGAAGACTATTATGAAGAAATAGAGAGCCATAGGGTACTTTTATTCATTTCTATTAAAGAACAAATGAGGCAAATTATGTTTGTACCAAATGTGATAAAGGGGAAAAGTTTCATTATCAATATCCTTCCTCTCTCTTCTTTCACTTAAATGTATTATAGTTAGCCCCTACCTCACTAGAAGGAACCAAGACTAACTGGATTCTTGCATGACTTGACTGGATAATTTTTCTGTACCTCATTGTCCTCTGTAATTTCAGAGGTAAGAGCTCCCTATAAAAAGTTTCTGCAACAGCTAGGTGCAGTGGCTCATGCCTGTTATCGCAGCACTTTGGGAAGCCAAGGCTGGCAGATCACTTTAGATCAGGAGTTCAAGACCAGCCTGGCCAACATGGTGAAACCCCATCTCTACTAAAAAAACAAAAAAATTAGCCAGGCATGGTGGTGGGTGCCTGTATTTCCAGCTACTAAGGAGGCTGAAGCAGGAAAATCACTAGAACCTGGCAGGCGGAGGTTGCAGTGAACTGAGATTGCACCATTGCACTCCAGCCTGGACGACAGAGTGAGACTCTGTCTCCAAAGGAAAAAAAAATTTCTGCAGCACTATCATCATAGCAAATCTGAAAGGTGAACAATTCATTTCAGGAAGGGCAAATGATAGCATTCTGCTAACTAGTGAGCATTAAAACAGAAATTTAATAAAAATAAAAAACTAATAAATGTTCAAGATGGCCCTTTATTCACTATTTCGAAAATTTATCTGTATGTTAATTATGTAATTAGCTTCTCATCTGGTCAAATCAGCTTTCATTTCCTTAAAAAAAAGTAGGTAATGTGTAAGAAAATATTTCAGGAGATGTAATGAAGAAATAAAAATTAGTATTTGTCTAGAACTTAAATGACCTGGATTTTACTGATATAGAATATTCCTGCGAAAAATGGTATCATAGTGACAGAGAAAAATGTTCAGAACATGCAAACAACTGAGTTCTTCACTGTGACAGTAGAAAACTGTGATATGAATCTATTGTGAGCTTCATTTATCATTACGGAGGATACCTCAAAAAAATTAAAATTTATTATGGTTTTAGGTTATAAATAGCATTTTAAATGCGGTAGTATAGTTGTTTGCAAAACATAATTCAAGATTATCTATGTGTAAGGGCATCATATTTTCTACTATCTTAAAAAATCCAGTTGTCTCCTACAAAAGTGTAAAATCCATGTTTTCTCCTGTGGCAACTTTTTATTAAGGCTGTAGCATTAAGAACATTTGCAGATTAGATTAAGAGAAAAATAAATTATACCATAGCTGATGATAAGAATAGACTCAGATTTTCAAGATTACAAGAGACCTTTAAGGTAACCTAGTCCAACCACTACAAGAAGTTTAAAGCAACATGGCAAACCTCAAGATTAGTTCAGTACAGGGAGGTTATAACCGCAGGTTTATGTCGCACTTCCTGTGGGACTTCCTAATGTCACCCTGTGCCTGTTCATGACAGCTGCTCCGCCCTGCAGAATCTTGAGAAGTGCAAAAGGGAAGCATTGCCCTCAGGGTGATATTCTCACAACACATCCAATTAACATGTGGCTCAATCTTTTAACACAACCCTGGGAACTAGTAGTCCCAGGTGCCTCCTGGACACTTTGAACACAGGACATAACAGCAGGGGGTTGGCAGGGGAGGGAGCGGAGATGTGCATTTCCTGACTCCAGGGTGGTGTAACCTGCAGACTTCCTGCCATGACCACAGGGTCTGAATGTCTATTCTCATGTGCTCTGAAAGAAAAATGGGGGTGCCTAGAGAGGAAACAAGCTCAGGCCTTTCCCTTAGAATTCTAAGGTGAGGCATAAAAATCTAATAACCATGACAGTAAAAAACAAAGAAAGGGCCTTTAGGAAAGCACTGCCACTGTGCATACCAAAAATTTAGAAATCAGTCAAACACATTTGATACATCTTTTTTAAGGACTATATTTAGACAGTCTAAACATAAAAGCCATCATTTATCCTAGTACATAGTTTCCTATGATTGTGTTATTTAAATTCAATTTATTTTTCTAAATACCTTTTTGATATAAACTTCTGCCTCAAAAGCAAGCATGTAGTTCTAGTATCTAAGTAAGAAACAAGAGGCACAACTTTTTCAGGTACAGCCTATGCATAGTTTTCACTTGCTGGGCCAGCAAAGGTCTGCCTACTGCATCACACTCAAGAGAAAATGAGCAGTGTTTTAGGTCAGCACGTCCTCATTTAAAAGGAGGCAGTCCAAACAGACAGGAAGGAAAGGTCAAATGATGTTAGTGTGCCTAAGATTGCTGACTTTTACTGATCCTGAAACTCTAGAGTTATTACAGATTTTTAATGGGGCTGAAAAGAGGGTTCATGAAGGTCGTTATCTACCAAATATAATAGCAGCGATCCAGCCATTCCTCACATATATAAACTAGTACATATTTCAATCCAGTCTAGTCACTTAGAAAATAAAAATACCACAATAGAGGTTTAGTTCTGCCTGGTAGTAGAAAGAATAATAAATACCCTGTGTGCCTGCTCCTTCGGTTTTACTGTTTTTATACAAATGCTCTTGGCCAATGGCAGGGATTCGCTATTACTTTTATGCCAAAAAAAAATCCAACTCAGTTCTTTATCGGTGAAAACAGTAGTGAAATCATGACCTTGATGACTATAAGGATGTCCAACAACTAACCCACAATTGTGAATTGATTTTATTTGCAGATAGCATACACAGTGTTAACTTACTGTATTCCAAGTGAGCACTGAGGAATGTGGCAATAGTTTGTCCACGTTACTTGTCTCTGAATATACACTCCAATATGAAGAAGCTGCATAGATTTTTAAAAAGGGAGGGGGGAGATATGGTTTAATATGACAAAGACAGTCAGCATTGTAATTCAACCAAAACAAGCAAACCAACCAAGTTTTCATTGTCTTATCCCTCATCCTCAAAAAGGTAACCATTATGATTTTAGCTACTGACTAAAATGTTCGGGTTCTGCTTTTTACAATGAGAACAATAATTTAGTACTATATCTAATCAAATGACATTGTATCACTTCATACAAAACCAGCCAACACAAAACTGGGCTAAGAAAGTCACATCTTACTGGAAAAAAAAAAATCACTAATAAGGTTATAGAATCGAGATCCTATTTTGTATCTCATCAATCTCTGTACAGCCATAGCTTCTTAGAAAACCACAAGAGAATGAAATTTAATTAGCTGCTGACTGCAATAGCATTTAAAAAAAAAATGTTCTCCTAAGCAGCATTTGGACAGGTTGAGGCATTCATTATCAATTTACTGCTTTCCCTCAAGCAAAAAGGTCAACTATTCAACTTAAGGTGCAACATCAGCAACACTTACCAATTATAAATTCCTGAATGAGGTCAAATGAATGGCAGGCAGAGACATTCTCAGAAATCCATTGAATAATCTTTAAAAAGTCAGACAGAACTCTGTTGGTATTTAAATCTGCTCTCTGCCTCCACTACCAAAGAAGTACAAATATATATGAATCTTTTGCATTCTATATCTATTTTGGAATTGCCTAAGAATACACTCACTTCTACACTATCTTCAAGATACATAATGCAATCCTGGGTAGAAAAACAGTATGTAAGTGAGATCCTTTTTATACATCTTTTTAATAAATGTCCTTGGCGGGGATCCAAATAAACGTTCTTCAACCTAATGCTTGTATTAGAATAGGTCATGTTATACCAAATCACTAGTGGAAAGAGCTGTGGGATACAGGAAAAAAGGGCAAAACAAAACCACTAGGCTTGGAAGCAGCAGAGCTGGGTGTGATTTCCAGCTGGGCCCTCCGTTATGAATAGGGACACAGCAGTTAACCTTTGTGAGCATGGCTGTACTGCCTCCTGAGGGAGGGATAACCTCTGCTATACCATCAACTCTCTCATCTCCATAATCATCCTCACCTGCTAGAGGAATGTTTGCCATCTCAGAACTGACAGATATTATAAGGCACGCCAAGTCATGGTGCATACTTGCACTTCTGCTACTACCAGTAAGCTGTTTTATTCAAAACCTATTTATGTTTTTGTACTTATTTTCAAAATTAGGTAATTTAATACGATATTACTATAGACAAGTAAAATGTGGATGCAGAGAGTATTGTTGGGTCAGTAAAAGTTGAATGCTTTGGAAAGACTCAAAGGCATGTCTCTAAAACACTAAAAAATTAGGTCTAGGGGAAACAATTATAAAAGATTGTTTAAAAAAAAAATGCCTGATACACAGATTGCCTTGTAAGGGTCTTTAAATTACTATATCCTTAGAAATAAAAAATTTTAAAAAGTAACAGGAAGTTAGAGATAACTCATTACTAATGCTTTTATGCAAAAAAAAAAAAAAAAAAAAAAAAAAAGATGCTGAACTTCAATTAGCAGATGCCCAAAGAAAGGCTTGAGTCAAAACCTGAGTGAATAATGTGCATTTTTATGTTTTAGGTTAAAATAAAACATCTAATGTCTTTTTTAATTTTTTTGTAGTTAACCAGCTTCTCATTGATCTTAACCACATCTGATAAGGTAATCTCTCTGACTTCACAGGATAGCTGTAAAATAAAATAACACAGAATGTGCGTGGAGGTACTTAATAAACTCTAATGTGAAATACAAATGTAAGCTATCTTTATCAAAAATGTAATAAATATCTGCCACCAGATTTTAGTCCTTTTGATAATTATAGATCAAATACAGACCAGAAGAAAAAGTAGATATTTAAGAAACTCATTATTTACTGAGCTCTTCATTGGAATGTTACTGATACAGCTAAACATTTATTGCCAATACGGAAAAGGGAGTACCCAAAAGAACAGAAACACCCTAAGTCTGAGACCTGGTAGGGATCTGTTACAAAGCAGCACAAAAGACAACGATGTTCAAGTCAGCAGAAAGGCCATACACTTCAATTATTACTAAATAAAAATAACTCCTGACCATTTTCAACCACAAAATAAGTATGTTCAGTGTTGTCTATCTGCCCATTTTGAAACACGAACTATCTTCTCACCTGGCCTTCCAGGAACTGCGCGCCTTGACCACAGGAGAGCGCACAGTGCAACGTGGCCATCTTCTCACAGTCTAAGCGGGTGTTCTGCAGGAGCTGTAATAAAGACGACTGGCTGAGCATCACTCTATACAGCTTTCCAGAACAACAATCCAGTACCAGGGACCCTGACAGTGACTGTAAAGGGCTATGAGGTAGCATATCAATCATTTCATTATTTCCTGGCAAAGAAAAAAAAAGTAGATCAGCAAATAAAGAAACTCCTTTCACCCAAACATAGATATTAAAGTCAAAACAAATTCAAATAGGCCACCTCTACAAGAGAAAAACTACAGCCATACCTGTCAGAAAGAGATTGTGGCAGATCAGGTCTGGATGTTGAACATTAAGTAGGTGGAAGAAATGACCAGGTAAGTAAACAGCCACATAATAGTCTATAGAAGAGAAAGATTTAAGTCATCTACATGTGGTAAGAGCTGCACAGGTACAGAACGTCACATTATCTCTACTTTTCTCTGAGTATCTCAAAAGACAAAAGTTTTACCAGTGTAATAACAAGTTATCTAATGACAGTCCATTTCTTTTTTTTTCCTTTTCTTTCTTTTCGAGACAGGGGTCCCACTCTGTCACCCAGGCTGGAGTGCAGTAGAGTGATCTCGGTTCACTGCAGCCTCAAACTCCTGGGCTCAAGTGATCCTCTCCACCTCAGCCTCTCAAATAGCTGGAACTACAGGCATGCATCCACAACACCCCACTAATATATTTTATTTTTATAGAGCTGGAGTCTCGCCATGTTGCCCAGGCTGGTCTTGAACTCCTGGGCTCAAGCAATCCTCCTGCCTCGGCCTCCCAAAGTGCTGGGACTGCAGGCATGAGTCACCATGCCCAGCCACATCTCTCTTACTAGCCAAGCCTCATTTATTCCTATCTATGGCTAATTTTCTTCAGATATTTAGCTATGGTTATCTTAATTTATACCTGCAGTTTTGTTTCTAAGTGTTTTGTGGCTTTATGTGAATCTAAATGATCTCAGAGCAAATTAGAATAAAAAACATTAAGTAACACGAATTACTCCTTAATCTGATAGGCTGGAAATAGCTTATATTGGGAATTTTCTTCATAATTTCTGCCAGTTTGGAGAAGCTCTAAAATTTGGTTGCCCATGTTCATCCACTGATCATCATCGTCATCAGTTGCAGGAGCATTTTGTTTAGAGAAACTTAAAATCGATATTCATCAGAACAATCTCTGCAGACACACTGACACTTGGTAAAGTACTAATTTATTTCCTTGCATATCAAGCTGACTAGAATTCACACCTTCAGTCCCTGCACTAGATATTTTTGTACCAAGAACATTTGCACTCAGATGGAGACAAGGTATAAAAAATAGGTTTCTGGAGAATGGAAGGGTAGAAGTATCCCTTGCCAATACTTTTTCTAGGATCTTAAAAAAACAGAAATTCACACAGTAGTAATTTTATATATGAGACATTTAGATTATAAGTGAGCTAGCTAGACTGCTTTTCCTAAGAAGTAAAAGAACACATGCTAATCATTTGCATAGAAGGCGTTCTGTGGAAAGAAAAGGAAAGAGGATATAAAACTCAAACCAGTTGACTTATAAGTGTCCTTTCAGTCAACGTGGATTAAATGATGCTAAAGTGCTTAGCCCAAATTCATCTTATTATGGAAACACTTTACTAGAGAAACACAAACACCAATACGGTGGGACATAGAAAGGGTGTCAGCATCAGATAACCTAGTTAACGCCTCACGGTACCACTTAACCAGTTAATTAGGATGGCACTATGTCCCTGGCAAGGTGGCATTTGGAAATACATGACAGTGATTTGGGTCGTCACATCATTAAGCAAGGGATGGGGAGATTCCTACTTGGCATTTGGTGAGTGGGCTCCAGGGATGGATGTTCAGTCCCTCAATGAGCAGGGAATTATTGTCTCACCAAAAGGGTCAATAGTATCTGTGGCAAGCTGAATGATGGCGCCTGAAGATATTCATGGGCTAATACCCAGAGCCTGTGAACAGGGTAAGAGAGACCTTGAAGATGTGACTAGGATCTTGAGATGGGGAGACTATTCTGAAATATCCAGGCAGACCCAGGTAGGCAAAAAAGTCCTGATGAGAGAGATTTGTCTAGAGAAGAGAAGACAACCAACCGTGCGATGAGGACAGTAGTTGGAATGAAGTGGCCACAAGTCAAGAAATACTAGCCTCTAGTCAGGGATGTCCAACCTTTTGGCTTCTCTGAGCCACAATGGGAAGAAGAAAAATTATCTTAGGCCACACGTAAAATACACTAATGACAGCTGATTAGCTTAAAAACAATAAATGTTCTACAACAGTTTACAGATTTGTGTTGGGCCACATTCAAAGCCATCCTGGGCCATATGCAGCTCACGGACCACAGGTTGGACAAGCTTGCTCTAGAGGCTAGAGGGAGGATGCAGGGAACAAATTCTTTCCTGGAGCCTCCAGAAGGCACCAGTCCTGCCCACACTTTGGTTTAGCCCTTTCAAGACTCATTTCAAACTTCCGACTTTACAGAACTGTAAGAGAACGTTTGTGGTGTTTGAAGCTCCAAGTTTGCAGTAATTTGTTACAGCAGCAATAATAAACTAATAAAGGATATGCTAACTAGCCAGATTGATCATTCCACAATGTATATAGGTATCAAAACACCACATTTTACTCCATAAATATATACAATTACTATGTGTCACTTAAAAACAAAATAAGGTGGGGTATTGCTTATTGACTGTGTGCGGTGGCTCATGCCTGTAATCCTTGCACTTTCGGAGACTGAGGCAGGGGGATCACCTGACATCAAGAGTTAGAGACCAGCCTGGCCAACATGGCAAAACCCCATCTCCACGAAAACCATAAGAAATTAGCTGGGCGTGGTGGCATGCGCCTATAATCCCAGCTACTCGGAGACTGAGGTGGGGGGATAGTTTCATTCCAGGAGGCAGAGGTTGCAGTAAGCCAAGATCATACCACTGCCTCCAGCCTGGGCGACAGAGAAAGATTCTGTCTCAAACAAACAAACAAACAAACAAACAAAGTTTGCTAGGAAGATTTGATGAAAGAACTCCATATAAATTTGTTATATTTTATTTGCTGACTTTTCTAATAAAGATCTTATATGGAGAAGAAAAGGTACTACACATAAGCAGAGGCTATAGGTACAGTCATACACATGTAAAATGGATATTTTAATTCTTATAATTTCAAGAAAATACTTTAGTCACCCATATTTAGTTAAAACTTTAATGTTTTAAAACATTTAGACTGAAGCTTTATATTTTAAAAATATAGGACTACTGAATCAAAAAATGCTATAAGATAAAAATCAAATTCTATGAATAAATATTTTTAAATTACATACTCTAGGATTGTACCACTGACAACACTAATTATCTTTTCTAGTTTGAGCAGTTATGTAGCATACCATTTGGGTGACTTACAGGATCATTTCACTTCATTTTCTCTCAGTTTATTCTGGACTGCATTAGAGAAAAATACTAAAACAACACCTCTAAACAAAATACTTGATGAAGTTTTAGTTGAAATAAAATGCTAAGAAAACAAAATAACAAAATGTTTAAAGAAACTATTAATAATCTAGTGTCCCTGATAAAAGACACTGAAATACACCTGAGCACACAGCTCACTCTGAGCCTCCGTATCATTATCTGTAAAATGGGGATAACATCACCAATCAGAATTGCTGTAGGGAGCAAAATAACAAGTAAAATATACTTAACATATAGTATTCATTAAATAAATAGTAGCTTATTTATAAATGTATCTTTTAATCAAAGTGCTTGGGGTTCATGAAAAAATTCAAAAAATTTTTCTTTAATATTTTAATCAATATAAACCCATTTTAATAGAATGACAGTCTATGGAAATTGCATGTAATTAATATCAAAAAATGTATTACTGAAAAAGCAATACTGTTATCATAAAAACTACCTGTAGAACAGCTTTAAACTGGGGTATGATTTTCTGTCTATAAAATATGCTTAAGAAGGAAAGACAACGTATGTAAGACAGCCTATCTTTATAAACCTTGTATTACTGGCCTCTCCACATGCTGAAGACCACAGATTAAATCTTTCCTGCCCTTTGCAAGTCATTCCCAGGGGTAAAAAAAGGAAGGATACCTTTGCCCTCACAAAACACTGTTTTCTTAGTGGAAAGTTTCCCATATCACTCTTGAGATGGGATGTTGATAAAGCATTGCTGATAAGAATCAAGTCCCAGACCCAGGAAACCTTCTATAATATTTATCTCTCTTATCACAGGAAGCAGTGGAACCAGGCTTCCCTAAGGCAATTTCCCACAGATTCAGAGATCATGTTAAAATCTGCCCATTACTAGCCCACTCAGCCTAAGTATCCAACATCATCAATAGTATCATTCAAAATAAAAATCACTTTGCTCAGTTTCCTCACATTGTACTCTCCCAAACCTGGGTCATGACAGTGGATGGACTATGGAATAGGGGTGGAAAAAGATATCAAAGAATTTTGTGCTCTAAACCCAAAGCTCCTTTTTTAAAGGAAATGTTCCATATACCATGTTCCATATGTAAGCAAGTAAACAATTACTTAGTCTTGTGCTAAACTGTTTGTGCCCCACATCCCAACTGGCATGGAAAAGCAGCTTTCAGGAGGGAGATACAAAAAAACCCTTTCTTTATTTCTTCATTATCCTCAGGTTCCCTTCGCCATATTTACTGAATGAAAACAACTCACTCAAGCTGATCCATAAATCATTAATGGGATTTGGAAGCATTTCAAGATTAGCAACAAGAAATAGACAATTTCCCAGAGGCCCCTGTCCACAACATGATATATTATTTCTCATGGGCTATTCGGGAATATCTCATACAAGTCATTTTTATGCTAACAAGTGACTTTTTAGACTGCTACCGAAAACATAAGAAAGCTCACAGCCTAGGTTCTCTAAAAAGGGAAGACACCTCCCCCAATCCTTTCAAGCAAAAGACTAAGGAGTACAGAGGGAAGGGTGTGTTCCAGAGAAAATCTCTGGTAAGACTTCAAGTGGGTCATTGATTGTCATCACAATCCAAGTCTCAAAGAGGCATGAGAAATGGGATAGCATAGAAGGCTGAGGTATACCATACCCAGGAAGAAGGGTTCAGAGCAGAGGGTGTGATCTCTCCATCACTCACCAAGGTTGAGAAAAGTAATGCCCTTTGTCATGTGTGAGCCAACATTCTTGAGAGAAGTGGTGAAGGTCTTGGTATGTCCTGCAGAGAGAACATGAAGCCAGAGAATGTTAAACAAAGAACTGGAACTCCACCTAAGGCAGTGACTATGTAACACTCTATAAATTTTCAGCGACCATGAAACTGGTAAGCAGGCATCTTCTGACTTCTAGATATCATGGTTCCCCTCACTCTCCAAAAACCAGCATTGAAGGCAGATCATCTGAGTGCAGTCAAACTCCAGTAGTTGTTCTGGGCTTATTATAATCTTAGACCATGACAGGTGAATTTGTTCAGGGAGCAGAGGATCTGAAGGAATTTACTTAAGGATCCAAGAGATAGAGATGACCAGATGGCTCATTGGCCATCATTCCTCAAGGCTCACTGTCACACACATGCAGTCATTAAGACCCTCTGAGGCTTCTCCAAATCATTTACAAATCCCACTTTTAGGTAGGAAGGGAATTAGTCGAGCTAATAACCTCAGTGTATTGGGCTTTCTTCTCTACTTTTCTAACTCTTACTCTTCAGAAAAGTTTTATTTTATTTACTGCCTTTGATCACTAGATTAACCATTAGAAAAATGTGTGAAAATTTTCCACAAAAACCTCAAACTTAGACAATTTAAGTATGAGTAGTATATATGTTAGTTCTAAAGTTACTTTAAAACTTTTTTACCTTGATCTCCAACCTTGGGAGGCAATATTAGGTCCATCTATAGAATAAGCAGCTCTGATATGGCTTGGCATTTTTTTTTAATATTGAAAATTTTTCAACTTAAAAATATTTAAATACACCCACAGTATGTACTACACACACTCACTTTAAATAACTAAACAAACAAAACAACTACTCCTTAGCATTGTTCAAACTAAAACTATTACAGGGCACACTGTGCTCAACTACAGAATCAGGCGATATTAGGCATCTGACTGCTGCTCCACAGACTGTTTATCAGTATCTTGGGCTATAGATGTGTGAAATGGAATAAATGTAACTTAGATCTAAAACCTGTTGAGGTCTGAGATCATGGACACCTTTAACTAAAACCGTACATAACTCTGTAAGTTAAATCTATAGCTACTTTCCAATAAGCAGTAACTAAAAAGAAAACACATTTTTGGCAAATACCTCCCTTAGGATTGGTCCACAAGCCCAGAAAAAGATATAGGCCAGGATAAAAATATATGATATATAAAAATAACTAGCTAACTTGATATCCACCATTGGTGACTTTCTTTAGGAAACATGTATTCTATAAGTATACAGGTATAGAATGAACTGATAAAAATTGATTAAAAGGTAATAATACTCTCAGCTGGGCATGGTGGCTCATGCCTGTAATCACCACACTTTGGGAAGCTGAGGCGGGTGGATCACTTGAGCTCAGAAGTTCAAGACCAGCCTGGGAAACATGGTGAAACCCCATTTCTACAAAAAGTACAAAAATCAGCTAGGCATGATGGTACATGCCTGTAGTCCCAGCTACTTCATGGGCTGAGGAGGGAGGATCAGCTGAAACCTTGAGGTCAAGGGTACAGTGAGCAGTGTTCATGCCACTACATTCCAGCCTGGGTGACAAAGGGAGACCCTGTCTCCAAAAAATTACTAATAACATCACTGTTAAGAGCTATCTAACTTGCTATTTGGAAAAAGTTATCATGTAAAAGTAACAAAGAAGACATGAAAAGTACCTTTGTGAATGTAAAATACTGAATACGTGATTTGTTCCCAAGCAGCACACTTCGGGCTGTAACATACACACAAACTTCCTAGAAGAAAGAAGGTATTTAGTAGAGTTTAACAGAATCTATGTCACAAATAGTTTCCTAAACCACTTAGCCTTACTTCTCTTCCTTTAGATGTCCTGCCTCATCCTACCTCATAGATTATTCCCAAATCCTAGAAGTGGTCTGTTAACAAGTTGCTAAGAAATTTAAAAGCAGTAATTCTTTAGTGCACACTATAAGCAATGTATTGTGACAGGCTATTGAAGGATAAGAAAATAAACAGAGATACACTCCTGCATATATGAAATCATAGGATTCTAGACAGTTTCCAAAGCTTCATGAGATTCTCCTAGTATGCGTGTATCGTCCTGCCTTCTTATCCAGCTTGTCACCTTCAAATTATTACTAACGGCTATGAACACCAGTGTATCAAAAATGTGTTCTCTTCACAGAAAGTTTCCAGTCTCTAGTTTAGCTTGATTGAAAGGCAAAATATGATCTATATTATGGGTCAGTGAGAACAAATGTGGTGAGTCCGTATCCATCCATAATTGAGTTACTGAAGGCATTGGCCCCAGGCCAAAGGAGAGCTCTTGGTATAGAGTGGCCTTTCCAGGTGAGTCTTGACCCCCTTCACTTACCCCATCACTCCAGAACACCCTCAGCCTTCCCTACCTCTCTCAATGCGTGAAACTGTACATTATCTCTAGCAGCTGCTGCTGTATGGATAGACTAATGTCCATCAGTGACCTACATATAGATGAGGGACATTATGCTTAAACAGATACGTCTATTCTAATGCATTTATGTGATTAACTGAAATAGGAGATTGCCAGGTAGAAAGTAACTTAACAAGGAGTCAGGAAACCTGAGTTCTAGTCCCAGAGCTAATGTTAACTAGCTGTGTGAATTCAATTGCCACTATACTTCAGGGGATTTCAACATTTCCTCTACTTTACTCCATTAGCTTCTTTATCAAAGAATCATGGTAGAAAAAAAGAAGTCAATTTCCCCTAAGAGGGCTATTCAAGGACATTTATAAGCATTCTGTTGTAATACTTATCAATTGTGACTATTTTTAATGACATTTAACACTGCAATATATTGCCATCAGTACATTTTATTGAAATATCCTAAACACAAAACAGCAGAAAAGAATAACTTCATCAGATAACATGGTAACAATTCTATTAGATGTAAAATGACTGTTATGGTTACTGAGCACACAATAACAACTTTTCTTTACAATTACAGCTAGCTTATTGAGAATAAAAGTAATCTATCACTAAACCATAAACAAAATAGTAAAAGTTACAAAAGTCTCATATACTACTTGGACTGCTTTCATACAGTAAACATTATCTGTAAAAAACTACTGGTTTATCCATTCTGTTATGAACTATAATCACAAGGAACATGAATTGTTTTTTTAAAAAGACACACTTTAGACTCTCTAGTAATAAATAAAAGTTAAAACAAAGCACCATAATTTTCCTTTAAAAGTAGTTTTTTAAATAATGAATACTGTCAAGGGAACATGTTCTTCTTACACAATTCTCAAATAGTAGTGATTAAGTCAACTAATTTCACAGAGGGTTAAATATATTCATACTTATTCACCCACTAATTCTTTTAGGATTTTATCCTGGGAAATGAACATGACAACATAGATCATAACCTCCATTCTAGCAAATTATCTGCACACCACCCTTTAGAGAATAAAAGTTGTTTTTTCTCATTTTGAAAACAGTGAGATGTAGAATAAATGTACCTAATTACATATTTTAAGAACCATAACCAGAACTTATAAGCAAGTATTTCCAAATTGTTATGCTTAGTTGCGCCACTCAATCCCAAAGGGAAAAAAAGACACAGCAAGGTGAAATGGTATGTACACAGGCTCTCTGAAGCTATCCAAAAGAACTTGCTTTGACAATGGAAATGTTCTATACCTGGTAAAGTCCAACATGGTGGCAACTAGCCACATGCAGTTACTGAGCACTCAAAATGTAGATAGTATGACTGACATACTATTTATTTATTTGAGACAGAGTCTCACTCTGTTGTCCAGGCTGGAGTTCAGTGGTGCAGATATGGCTCACTGCACCCTTGACGTCCCAGGCTCAAGTAATCCTCCCATCTCAGCCTTCCAAATAGCTGGGACCACAGTCGTGCATCACCTTGCCTGGCTAATTTTTTTATTTTATTTTTTTAGAGTTGGAGTCTCACTGTGTTGCCCAGGGTGATCTTGAATTCCTGGGCTCAAGTGATCCTACTTTGGCCTCCCAAAAAGCTGGTATTACAGGATTTTTTTAAATTTTAGGTTCAGGGGTACATGTGAAGGTTTGTTATATGGATAAACTCATCATCACAGGGGTTTACATATTTATTTATTTATTTATTTATTTTGAGACAGAGTCTTGCTCTGTCCCCAGTCTGGAGTGCAGTAGCGCGATCTCAGCTCAATGCAACCTTTGCTTCCCGGGTTCAAACAATTCTCGTGCCTCAGCCTCCCGAGTAAACTGGGACTACAGGCATGTGCCACCACGCCCAGCTAATGTTGTATTTTTAGTAGAGATGGGGTTTCACCATGTTGGCCAGGCTGGTCTCAAACTCCAGACCTCAGGTGATCCACTCGCCTTGGCCTCCCAAAGTGCTAACAGGCATGAGCCACCGTACCTGGCCCACAGGGGTTTATTTTTACAGATACTTTCATCATCCAGGAATTAAGCCTGATACCCAATAGTTATTTTTTCTGCTCCACTTCCTCCTCCCACCCTCCATCCTCAAGAAGATCCCAGTGTTTGTTGTTCCCTTGTGCTCTTGAGTTCTCATCACTTAGCTCCTATTTTTAAGTGAGAACATGAGATATTTCATTTTACTGTTCCTGCGTTAGTCTGCTAAGGATAACAGCTTCTACTCCATCCATGTTCCCACAAAAGACATGATCTCACTCCTTTTTATGGCTGCACAGTATTCCATGGTATATATGTACCTTTTCTTTATCCAATCTGTCACTGATGGGCATTTAGGTTGATTCCACGTCTTTGCTATTGAGTCATGCTGCAATGGACATTTAGGTACATATGTCTTTATGGTAGAATGATTTTTATTCCTCTAGGTATAGACCCTGTAATCAGTTTGCTGGACCCAGTGGTAGTTCTGCTGTTAGCCTTTGAGGAATCTCCATACTGCTTTCCACAATGGTTGAACTAATTTACACTCCCATCAAAAGTGTATGTCTTCCCTTTTCTCTGCAACCTTGTGGCATCTGTTATTTTCTTTTTACTTTTTAATAATAGCCATTCTGACTGGTATGAGATGGTATCTCATTGTGGTTTCGATTTGTATTTCTCTAATCCTCAGTGATGCTGAGTTTTTCATATGCTTGCTAGCCGCATGTCTTTTTTTTCATGCCCTTTGCCCACTTTTTAATGGAGTTGTTTTTGTCTTATAATGTAAGTATACCTTGCAGATGCTTGATATGCCTTTGTCAGATGCATAGTTTGCAATTATTTTCTCCCAATTCTGTAGGTCTTTTGGTTTACTCCATTAGTTTGTTTTGCTGTGCAGAAGCTCTCAAGTTTAATTAGATTCCATTTGTCAGTTTTTGCTTCTGTTGGGATTACTTTTGATGTCTTTGTTATGAAATCTTTGCCCATTCCTATGTCTAGGATGGTATTGCCTAGGTTTTCTTCTAGAATTTTTATGAATTTTGGGTTTTACATTTAAGTCTTTAATCCATCTTGAGTTGATTTTTGTGTATGCTGTAAGGAAGGGGTCCAGTTTCAATTTTCTACACATGGCTAGCCAGTTATCCCATCACCATTTATTGAATAGTGAATCTTTTCCCCATTGCTTTTGTCAGCTTTGTTGAAGATCAGGTATTCATAGGTGTGCATCCTTATTTTTGAGTTCTCTGTTCTATTGGTCTATGTGCCTGTTTTTGTACCAGTATCAGACTGTTTTGGTTACTGTAGCTCAGCAGTATAGTTTGAAGTTGGGTAACGTGATATCTCCAGCTTTGTTCTTTTTGCTTAGGACTTCCTTGGCTACTCAGGTTTTTTGGTTCCATATGAATTTTAAGATAGTTTTTTCTAGTTCTGTGAAAAATGTTGTTGGTAGTTTGATAGGAATAGCATTCAATCTGCAAATTGCTTTGGACAGTATGGCTATTTTAATGATACTGATTCTTCCTATCCATGACCATGTTTTTCTGTTTGTTTTTATCTTCTGATTTCTTTGATTGGTGTTTTGTAATTCTCATTGCAGAAATCTTTCACTTCCCCTCCCTGGTTAGCTGTATTCCTAGGTATTTTATTCTTTCTGTGGCAATTGTGAATGGGATTGCCTTTCTAATTTGGCTCTTATTGGTATAAAGAAATGCTAGTGCTTTCTGTACACTGATTTTGTATCCTGAAAGTCTGCTGATATTATCAGTTGAAGGAGCTTCTGGGCCGAGACTATGGAGTTTTCTATAGAATCATGTTATCTGCAAACAGGGATAGAATGACTTCCTCTCTTCCTATTTGGGATGCTCTTTCTCTTGCCTGATTACTTTGGCTAGGACTTCCAATACTATATTGGATAGGAGTGGTAAAAGACAGCATCCTTGTCTTGTGCCAGTTTTCAAGGGAAATACTACCAGCTTTTGCCCATTCAGTATGATGTTGACTGTGGGTTTGTCGTAGATGGCTCTTATTATTTTGAAGTTTTCCTTCAATATCTAGTATATTTAGAGTTTTTAACATCAAGGGGTATTGAGTTTGCATCAATTGAGATAAACATGTGGTTTTTGTCTTTAATTCTGTTTATATGATGAGTCACATTTATTGATTTGCATATGTTGAACCAACCTTGCATCCCAGGGATGAAGCCTACTTGGTTGTGGTAGATTAGCTTTTTGACATGCTATTGGATTTGGTTTCCATGTATTTTGGTGATTTTTGCATCAATGTTCATCAAGAATATTGGCCTGAAGTTTTCTTTTGTTCCTATGTCTCTGACAGGTTTTTAGTATCAAGATGATGCTGGCCTCACAGAATGAATTGGGGAAGAGTTCCTCCTCAATGTTTTGAAAGGGTTTCAGTAGGAACGGTACCAGCTCTTTGTATATCCAGTAGAATTCAGTTGTGAATCCATCAGGTACTGAGCTTTTTTCAGTTGGTAGGCTATATATTACTGATTCAATATGGGAGATTATTGGCCAGTTCCGGGAATCAGTTTCTTCCTGGTTCAGCTTTGGGAGGCTGTATGCGTCCAGGAATTTGTCTTTTCTAGGTTTCCAGTTTGTGTATAGAGATGTTCTTAGTAGTTTCTGATGTTTATTTTTATTTCTGTGGGGTCAGTGGTAACATCCCATTTGTCGTTTCTAATTGTGCTTATTTGGAACTTCTCTCTTTTCTTCTTTATTAGTCAAGCATGGGTTTCTGGGGTCACACATTTACTCACCACTTCCCTGGGCAGCAGAGGTTCCTCTGACTCTGTGTCACTCCTGGGTGGGCTGTTATCCTGCCTTGCTTTATGCCATTCTCCATGGGTCAAGTTGTTTCCTTGATTAGTCCCAATGTGAACACCTGAATGATTCAGTTGAAGGTGCTGTATTTACTGGCCACTTTTGTTCTTCCCTGTGATAGTGGCTCACATTAGCGTCTTCTAGTCAGCCCAGGTTTTTAAAATTTTAATTCATTTAAATTTAAATAGCCGCATGTGGCTAGTGGCTACCATACTGGACAACACAGCTTTAGATCACTGGTTCTTAACCCCGACAGCATATTAAACTTAGTTGGGATCAAAGATACTGAGGCTCCACCTCAGAACAATTAAGCCAGAATCTCTGGGGGTGAGACTCAAACATTTGTATTTTTTAAAGCTCACTAAATGATTCTAATGTGAACCCAGGTTGAGAACCACTTTTGAAATCAGCAGATTTGGATGTGAATCCTGCTTTTGGCTAAGTATATTGCCTCAGGCAAGTTAATTAAATTACCTAAGCCTCAATTTCCTCATCTGTAAATAAAGAAAATATAGAACCTACTTCATAGGGTTCTTATGAGATAACCAAATAAGATATTGTGTATAAAGAGATTGTTAGATTGTTCATTGCAAAGAAGTTATACCTGGCTACAAAGGTTAGCTGGTATACTATTATTCCATAACAATCTTGCTGCTATTTACAAGCTGGGGGAAGTCACAGTTTGAAAAAAATAAAGGATGCTCTTAAGAGTGTAACCAGATATTCATCAATGATGAAGATAACATCTCAACATTGGCTAGCCTTGGGGAAACCATTTGGACAATGAAAACTACTGTGGACAAAGTTTTCCAAGGGAAATTATCTCACTGGAGCAATTATTGAAAAGCTCTATAAAGTGCTAAAACATAGGCCTAATTCAGGAACTTGTGAAGAGCAACTCTTGCAGTAATATGAATAGGAAGGAGAATTTACACACTTCCCTACTCACTACCTCCCAGTAGGTGGTGCACAAGAAAGAATTACAGCCACTGACTTAAAACACACAAGAGCACTACAGTTTCAGAGTTGACTATCAGACAGGGAAATAGTAAGATATGCTTTCAATGCTTAGAAAGTCTGATTTATCCGTTTTATTAGAAAAATCTATATAAACTTATAATGTCAAATAATACACAAGTGGCCTGACAGCAGCAGTGACAGCAGCACTTTTGCCCACCACCAATCTCATGAGCATGCCCCTCACCCAGATTGTAACCTCTAGTTCCTTGGAAGACAGCTGTCTTTACTTCTTAGGGCAGGGAAATTCAGGACAAATGCTTTCAAGAATATAAAATGTAATGCTGAAAGGACAAAATAGTTTCTGATTACCATAATGTGATAGTGAAATGTCAAACATTATCACATCATCATCATTAATGGAAATAGTTGAAGTAAGTTTGTATAAGGGCCTAAGTCTATCAGCATTCCTTTCATGAACCACAGTTTCTGGCCTCCATGCCAGTGGAGGATTCAGCTTTCTAGTATAGAGGGAGTCACATTTAAATTAGACTCTTTGTTTCCTTCTCCAGTCCTATTTTGTTGGAGTCGATTTTAACAACAAAGGTAAAAAACCACTTTTGAAGACTATTATGGGAAACACATGAACAATTTATTATTCAAAAACCAAAAGCTTGCTTCTCTGGCTTGTTTCATCTTAAACCTGGAAGCATCTCATTTGAAACGGGTTTTTTTTCAAAGCCGATTGTGAAGAGTGAAGCTTATTGTCTACCCTTCCAGACACTGCTGAGAAGGGGAAAAACAGATTTTTCCACATTTTTTGTCAGATAAACCTAACATTTTATTAAATATGTCATAACTAGCCCCATTTATAACTTACAACTAGTAATGGTCATGAAAAATTCCTGTGAAAATATAAAAAGGAATAAAAAGTTTCACAAGATTAAAGCCTAAGGTGATTGTTCATATGCAACAGATTTAAAGCAAAGTACCAGGGGCCAGGTGTGGTGGCTGATGCCTGTAATCCCAGAACTTTGGGAGGCTGAGGCGGGTGGACTACCTCAGGTCAGGAGTTCGAGACCAGCTTGGCTAACATGGCGAAACCCCATCTCTACTAAAAATACAAAAAAAAAATTAGCCAGGCATGGTGGTGTGTGCCTGTAATCCCAACTACTTGGGCAGCTGAGGCAAGAGAATTGCTTGAACTCAAGGAGGCAGAGGTTGCAGGGAGCCAAGATCGTGCCACTGTACTCCAGCCAGGGCGACAAAGCAGAGCAGGACTCCGTCTCATTCACAAATAAATTAATAAAGCAAAGTAATAGGGATGAACCTACCCTGCTCCCTCCATGTGAGCTCTGGATCCCATCCTGCCTTCTAAGCAAATTCACTGTACCAGTTATTCCTTTCTGCCAAGTACTGTCCTGTTTCCTCTCCACTAAATATACGCTGTAAGCATTCAAACATCCTAGAGTCTCTACTGTCTTAAAATATTCCCTAAATCCTATTTCCCTTTCCAGATGGTCCCTCTCTCATGTCTACACATGCTGCTATGATTTTTCAATTTCCATATGCCACTTAACCCAGCATAGTCAAGATTTCACCTCAGTTCCCCAACACAAACAGCTCCCAGTAATCTTCATGCTACTAGACACAGCAGACTCTACCTCTTACTATCTATTCAGTCAATTCTTTGTGAAAGTACCCTGTGCCTTCAGCTACTGTAATACCATACTTGTTCTGATTTTCTTTCTTTCTTTCTCTCTCTCTCCAGATATTCTTTTTTCCTTTTCCTTTGGATGTTCAGCCTAACCTTTATATATTTATGTTCCCAGATCTTATTAGCGTCTTCCCTCCTGACCAGATACTCCCCCATGGCTTCAAATGCCAGCTATGGCCTTACAACTTCCACATTTATTCACTGTCAGTTCTGAACCCTCTTCTAAGCTCCAGATCTTTTAGTCAAAATGTCCAAAACAAAACTCACAATCTTACTAAGCTCCACCAAAACCCCTATACCTCAGTAAATGGCACCACTGTTCACTCATTTGCTGATGCCAGAAACCTGAGAACCACTCCTCTTCAATGTAAATTATAGCAAATTATCTCAATTTCGTCTCTAAAATGCATCTCAAACCCATCTAGTTCTCTCTACCTGTACTGCCTATCCTAGTTCACCCTTATTTCAAATGCAGAACTAGACTTCATCTTAACTGTTCATCTTCCCACTTTTTCTCTTGCCTCCTCCAATCCGTCCTCCATACAGCAGCCACAGTGATCATTTGAAAATACACATCCAATCACATGACTGCCTGCATAGACACTTCAGTGAAGGAGTATCAGTGAATCTTCAAACTGACAGGTGAAAAGCTGTTAGAGAATAGAATAGTCACATGGTGACAAAGCACTGTCCTACAAATTACTAATTCAGAGGTTAAAATGTGCCTTCACAAGGAAGACATACAGTGGCTACCACTTAACCAAATGACCAGACTTAGCATCACTAACAGTAGGACATCCTGACATTACAGACCCCTGATCTGATAAAAAACGAAGTTTACAACATCACCTATGAAGTATTCTCACTAAAAACACTTAACATGTCTAACTATGCTGTTGCTCAGTTGCATGTAGCTTCCACTTTACAGGAAATGTATAGAGGAAAAAGTTAAATGTTTATGTAAGTAAACAATTAGATAAATCCAGAATGTGGATCATTCCTTAAGACAAATGGCCTGGACTCTTCAATATGTCAATGAAAAGAAAAGAAAGGCAGGGAAGACATGAAAATTGCTGTACATTAACAGAGACTACGAAGATTTAAATGACCAAATGTAATGCATTAATCTTGATGGAATCCTGACTTTACAGTTATATACATATATATTTATTTATATATACACACACATTTTTGAAAAAATTATGAAAATATGAATAAAGTTTATTGATTAATGTGATTAATTTATTTCAGTAATGAGGGAACAGAGATTATGTAGAAGAGTGTCCTTAGTCAAAGGAGGTATGTGCTGAATTACCTAGTGGTTAGGTGTTATGATGTCTGCAACCTATTTTGAATGACTTTGTCAAAAAAGAAGAAAATGATACCTATATAAAGTGAGAATGATAAAGTAAATACCATAAATGATATGATTGTTTGAGTAAAAAGTACATGGATGTTTATTGTATTTTTGAACTTTTCAGTGAGCTTGCATATTCTCAAAATAAATTGTACAGTAACAAAAAATATCTTTCAATGAGTTCTCATCACTCTTAGGATAAAGTCTAAAATCCTCCCATGATCCACAAGGTCCTACATAGCCTGGCCCCTGCCTACCTTTCCAGCTTTCTCTATCTCTCACTCACTTTACTGCAGTGACATGCTCTTAGCTTATATACATCCTTCAAGTCTCCACTGAAATACCACTCTCTTGAGTGCCCCAGGACTAGTATATGAAGGGATGAGTACAGCTGAGGGAGACCTGGGGGGACAGTCCTGGAGGGACAAAAAGGGGAACGGATTATGTAGGAGTGAAGTGGAAAGGGGGCAATTTTTAGGACTAAGAACGGGATGGGATGGAGTATATTGGAGGTGTAAGGCCGGCTGCCTCGCTAAAGAGCCAAATGGACACACTTATCTCTCTGTACTGGCTCCCCACACCTGCTCCTATCTGGTTTCTCCATGCAGGCTCCACACGCCCACTCCTGCATTCCTCACTCAACCCTTTCAAAATTTAAAAAGCCCGCGGAAAATTTGTCCAATGGCAGTTTAACATTAACCTCCCCAGCCAGTCAGCCTACCAATGAAACTGTCTGCTCTTTGTTTCCCTAACAATCAATCAAATCTCCTTACCAATGAAATTGTCTGCTCTTTGTTTCCCAATGACCAATCAACTACCTCCACTTCTTATAAAACCCCATGCCCTGAGAAGCCCATTGCGACTTCTCTGGCCCCTTCCTGGACCACAGAACCTCGCCCAGGAGCTGAATAAATTGGATTCTCATTTTTTCTCGCTGGCCTCAGTTTCCTCATTTTAACTCGGCAATATACCTTACAGGAGGGAGGCAGAAATGAGGATGAACTGGCTGAATTAGAACATGGTTGAAGATATTAGTATCTTCTATTAAACCTCCATTGTAAGTTTTCATTTCTTCCTATAATTTAGCTCATTCATAATATGATTCCATTTAAATATTATGTGTGCACCTATGTAATGTATAAAATCTGCACCAAATAGTAACTTTTATGATAATAAAGATTAGGGCAGTTTTACTTATCATCACATCCCCAACACCTAGCAAACAGTAAGTGCTGGATAAAGGTTGGCCTAATGGGTGAATAACCTGTAATAATTTGGCTTCAAAGGAATACAATTTTAGTCCAAATGCTACTTAACTCGAGTAAATGTCCACTAAAGTTGAGATATTAAAAATGGCTATTATATGTCGTTATAGAGCTGATTATTTAGATGACTAAGGTTAATGAGCATTTTTTTCACCAGATTTATTGAATGTAATCATATTCATCTCTCATTTTTAGGTATTCTTCACCTCTGTATTTTTCTATCTATAAAAACTAAAATTAAGGAACAAAATATTTCACATTACTAACTTAATGTCAAGCTCTAATTGTTACATCGGTAGGCTGCAGCATGGCTCTTAAAGCTAGGTACATAAGTTTAGAACCAAACACGTCAGGAATCCTGACACAGAAAGCATAGCCTTTGCTGGTTGCCATTTGTTAAAAGATGGAGCAGGTGAGAAAATGTAGACTGATTAAATACAAATCCATCTCCTCTATTAAAATCATACAAATAATAACTACTAGTAGAATAACTCTGCTGTTAAGAATAACTGTGGCAGCTGGGCGCGGTGGCTCATGCCTGTAATCCCAGAACTTTGGAAGGCCAAAGCGGGTGGATCACGAGGTCAGGAGATCGAGACCATCCTGGCCAACATGGTGAAACACTGTCTCTACTAAAAATACAAAAATTAGCTAGGCGTGGTGGCAGGCACCTGTAATACCACTACCTGGGAGGCTGAAGCAGGAGAATCGCTCAAACCTGGGAGGCAGAGGTTGCAGTGAGCTGAGATCGCACTACTGCACTCCAACCTGACAAAAGAGCCAGATTTTGTCTCAAAAAAAATAAAATAAAATAACTATGGCTATCTTGATACAGACAGTGTATATTTAAAATTAATAAAGAAGATGACTTGTTATTTGACAATCCATATGATCACCAATATAAAAATGTAGCTCTATTATATTTTCAGACTACATACAGCTAAATGATAAGTAAATTTTGTCTAGAACTCAAGGACAATCGAATAAACTGATAAATACAACCATAGTTTACCTGTATGGTTGGTAAAAACACACAGACTTAGGTGTTTGGATAATTTTTCTCGGTCTTGATGATAATCACATCCAAAGTTGACAAGTCTAAGAACATAGAATGAGAAGTTCATTTAAAAATACATCCCTTCATAAAGGATGTGAGTAACCACTAAATAATATACCCAGAGAAGCAGAAACACATTCCCCAGAAATTTAAGTAGATAACTTTTTTTTGGTTAATAAATTCTGTAGTTTTTTTCAAAATACATGGTATATAATATGACATCAGCCTGGTAATAAGTAAAAAATATTACTTTCATCTTACATTTTTATAAATTTTCTGATATAAAGTAATGCATATACTAGTTTGAAAATAAGCACAACTAAATGTTCATATATGATAAAGTAAAGCTAGTGAAATACTTAACAGTTCAGGATTATCATTACTCTAATTTAGAAAGATTTTCATTTCTTCTGCATATTGATGGACTTATGCTTATTTTTTCAGAAGTGTCTCATGTTTTTACTACATGTAAAATAGAGTGGAAAAAGGAAAAAACCTTGTCTTTTGTGCAAAAAGGAGAACAGAAAAAAGCCAACTCAGCTGAGCTACAAGTAGATTGAGCTCTGACATCCTCTTTGATGGCAACAAAAAGTGTTTTGATGTTTGCTTCTCAATGTAACTCTCTCTGACCCAATGAATCCTTCTATTTAATCATAGGGAGAAGAGTATATCCATACATCAAAATAAATGGAGATGCGCTACAGAAATAAATGGCTAAGAAAATCAATACAATTGACTTTATATGTAAAATTCTGGGTTCATGTTTGATAAAGTTGTTTATATTTGCTATGGAGAATGGGAATACAAAAAAAGGATGTACACAGAGTATCAAACTCTTATCTGCATAGAATAAAGTAGGAATAAATATAATCATTTTGCCCACAAGTATCTATAAAAATTAGTAACACCCTATGAATAACTTACTTAAATCCTGAGTTGCTTAATGATATGTCCAAGGGTACTTCGAACTGTCAAAAAAAAAAAATCAGAAGAAAATGAACCCAAAATGACAGTAAGTGATGACAGTTCTGAAAACCAGAGCAGACCCAAGTAAACCAGAAAAATACTGTGCTTACCTAATAATAGAAAGCCCATTTAACCATTATTATCTTCAGAGGTTACATTCCAAATCCATTGGACAGAAAGTCCACTAAGAATACTCTGAAGTTTACATACAATTATGAGCTTGATGTATATTTATTTCCTAAAGGGCTAATGCTCGACAAACTTTGTCTTAGATTTGAATATCAAAAACAGGTTGTACATAGGCCAATTGGAAGCAACCACCTTTTACAAGACACAGATGACAGTGTAAGGAAGGAAGGATTGTGTGTCCTTAGATGTCCTTAGAAGGAGAGCAGATGAGCCAACAGAAGGGGCAGGAGGGGTAAGTGCAATTCTTCCAATGGCGTAACAGTCTGTATTAGATAGCAACATTGGTCCTGGTCAAGAAGAATAGGCCAGGCACTGTGGCTCATACTTTGGGATGTCAAAGTGGGTGGTCTGCTTGAGGTCAGGAGTTTGAGACCAGCCTGGCTAACATGGTAAAACTCTGTCTCTACTAAAACACAAAAATTAATTGGGTGTGGAAGCGGGCACCTGTAATCCCAGCTACTAGGGAGGCTGACGCAGAGGAATTGCTTGAACCTAGGAAGCGGAGGTTGCAATGAGCAGAGACCATGCCACTGCACTCCAGCCTGGGCAACAGAGTGAGACTCCATCTCAAAAGAAACAAAAACAAACAAAACAAACAAAAAAAAAAAGTACTGTCCATTGCAAAGATATTAATGACTCTGCACCACAATGCTATCTTTTTTTTAATTTTTATTTTTTAAAATTCAAATTCTTAAAATTTAAGTTTTCCTATTTTTAAAAGTTTTTCTTCACTGATGCAACACAATGCTAACATTCTAAATAGCTTTTTCAGGGGTAATACTAGATTTTGGTTAAACTATATGTTGTCATTGACTTTTCTCTATATTCTCAAATCCACCATCCTCACAAGTCCTTTTGGGTCAAATAAAGTGCAACCCCTTAAAGCTATCGCTTACAGACCACACCAATTATTAGATTGGTGCAAAAGTAATTGTAGTTCTTCCCATTATTTTGAATGATTAAAAATCGCAATTACTTTTGCACCAACCTAGTATCTTCTACTAATCCCCACTCATGTGTGTTTCTTTGATGTAGAGCATTCAGCTAGCGGACGTTTCTGGTGTTGAAGCCTGAAAACGGCAAGAACTATTTTACTTGCTCATACAAGTGACTAACACAACCATCAAGAATGCTAAAGTGTTGTTTATGATAACAAAAGAGTAATGCATCATAAAATTTCCTGTAGTGTGATCATTTTCTGAACTTACCATTAAGTTGTAGCTCTCATCAGCATAAAACTGGATACATTTTAAGATACTCTTTGATTTCTAAAACAGTAAACAGAATGACATATTAAAAAACACTAGGAGAAAAAAAGGAAGCAGTCAAGAAGCAAACAATAATGAAAATCTTTTCATTATATTTAAAACTTAATTGACAATTTCCATCAATGAAAATGTAGTGATTAATGAACGACAGTAATGATAATGTCAAAATCAAATCATTCTTATAAAAAGGTGCTGGGGCCACGCACTATGACTCATGCCTGTAATCTATGTTTTAGGAGCCTGAGGCAGGAGGATCACTTGATCCCAGGAATTCAAGGCTGCAGTGAGCTATGATCACACCACTGCACTCCAGCCTCAGCAACAGAGCAAGACCCTATCTCTAAAAAAAATATAATTTTTGAAAAAAAAAAAAGAGTGGCCACAAACTAGTTTTTTTACCTTCAGGTCAATGAAGTATAATCTCTGTTCTGACATATCCCACTGAGCCCAAATGAAATCCTCAGCTATTCTGTCTCTTGGAAGATGGCCAGAATTTTTAATCACCTAAAAATGCAACAACAACAAAAAAAATGAATTAATAACTTTTAAAGGACAACATATCTGGAATTCATAATTATTTTCCATGTCTACCTTTATGATACATGTAAATATTTCCACAGTTCACGGTTAGAAGCTCCCCACCCCTAGCACACAGTCTTTCCAGAAATGTTTTAAGACATCATTTCATTGCCTCCTCCTCTTCCCACCCTATAACATATAATTTTATTCTTGTTCTTAGTTTAGCAGACAGGCTGAGGCTGTTGAAGGCAAGACCATACCTCCCACAAATCAATAGCTGCATTAATAGAAGATTCAGAACTTACTGTTCTATACCTAACTCTCTCAAGTCAAGCCTCTGCAGACAAGAAGCCTCCACTACCAAAGATAGAGGCTGTGATGCCAAGAAAAAGCTCAGGCCTGGCAGTGGGAAGTAATAGACAATGACCCCAGTTTGGCCATAAACCAACCATGCAGCTTTGGGCATGCCTCTCACCTTTATGTCTTCCATGATGAGTATGATGTTATTGCCCATCTCTCAGCAATACTTAACTACTCATTCGTCAAGACCTGACTTACACATTGTGTTCCACACAAAGCCTTCCCTCCCATCCCCCAGATGTAGTACAATCCTCACCTGTTTTCCTATGGTGCACTGGCATACTTCTATGACAATTACATTTTAATTAATGAGCATGCACTCTTCTACAACACGTTTCTATTACCAATTCCCTGATTATTTCTAGCATGTAACAGTGCTCAAGGAATGTTTTTTCAGAAGGCAGAAAATGGGCCAGGCATGGCTCACACCTGTAATCCCAACACTTTGGGAGGCCGAGGCAGGTGGATCACCTGAGGTCAGGAGTTTGAGACCAGCCTGGCCAACATGGTGAAACCCCTTCTCTACTAAAAAAAAAACCACAAAAATTAGCCAGGCATGGTGGCACACACCTGTAATCCCAGCTACTTGGGAGGCTGAGGCAGGAGAATCACTTGAACCTGGGAGGCAGAGGTTGCAGTGAGCCGAGATCACGCCACTGCACTCCAGCCTGGGTGACAGAGCAAGCCTCCATCTCAAAAAAAAAAAAGAGGCAGAAAATGAAATAAGGTGTGCAAGAGAAAATTGCCAAAGATATTACAGGTATAAAACATCTGTTTACTAAGTAACAAAGTCAGAACTATGGAACTTTAAAATAAGGAGATTCTAGAAACCATCCAATTCAATCCCATAACAGGTAAGAAAACTGAGGCCCAGAGCAGTTAGATTAGGCTGCATAGTTAGTTCAGCAAGGTCTGGAATCCATGTCCTGGAATCCTCTCATTGCCCTTTCAGTCCATCAGCTGACCTCAAAATAATTTAACAGAAGCAGTTAAGAATTAATGTTCTTCAAAATGCTTATTAACCAAAAGTAACCCACATTGAGATAGATGAGTAAAGAATAAAGACAGGTTGGGGTAGAAGAAGTGAGGAAAAAAAGGAAACACCAGAATGGTCCATATTCATGCCTAAACTCTCCCTAATCCTAACAGGGATTTTTCCACCCAGGCTAACCTGCAACTTAAGGGAGCCATGTGGCATAAAGAGATGTAAACCACTATTTCCTGCCTGCCCTGTCCATTATAGTCAGACAAAAGGAAAGTGATGCCAGAGAAAAGATCCAAGAGGACCTGTCTGTCTCTAAACCTTGGGCAATCATTTTTTTGAAATTTGTTGAGCTGGAGTAGATTTGAGAACCGTTCCAGATAAAGGTATGCACTAACAAGAACATGAATGTCCGACTGTGGCATAAACAGGTTCAAATCTCAATTTTGTTCCTCTCTAGAGTCACCTCATCTCTGTGAATCCTGGTTGCTATCTTCTCTGTAAAAATAGGGATAAGCATAATACCATCTCTATCATGCAGGGATGTTGTGAAGAATATGTGGAATTGCATATACTTCGTAACATCCCTGCATCATAGAGATGTTATCATACTTATGCTGTATGAAGCTGTCCTCTAAGTCTTTAAGAATGAGGGCAGAAGTACTTCTTGGAAGAACACATTTGAATTAAGGAATGCTAAAGCTGCACCATCCTGAATGGCAGAATCTTTTCTGGGCTGCTGACAGATGTCCCCTTCATTGCCAGTGTGTGTCTGTTTCTGCCCTCTCCCCTCTCAAGCCCTCTTCTCATCAGCCAGTCCCCTGATCTATGCTCATTCCCAGTTACTGACCCCAACTTGCTTATTTAACTCTTCTCAACTCTGATCACTGGCTTTGGGATTCAGCCTTTATCTTTCCTCTGAAGCTTGACTCTCTTCTGACCCCTGGCCCATGTCTGTCATTGTGCTCCCATCCACTTAGCCCCTGCGGGACAATGGTAGCCCAGAGCTCTAGCGACACACTTTCTCCTGGCAATTTTCCAGGCAGGCTTCTTGATTTGAGTCTTTCAATAGCTGATACACAATTAGTAAGTGCCATTTTCTGTTTCAATTGTTCATTTAACTTTACAATCTTTAGAGAAATGTTAAGATCTTCAGAGACAATTTTGATGCAGACTAAATATTGAAGAAAATCATTTTTAATATCAATAACGTATTAAGATCCTATGCAAATTATCAAGAAAAAGACAATCCAGTAGGAAAATAGATAAGGATACAACTAAACAATTTTCAAAAAAGCAAATCAAATAGCCACAAGCTTTGGAGAAGATGCTGAAATACATTAATATTAAGGGAGATACAGACTAAGATAATAAGCTATCAACTTACACTCATCAAATTGGAAATTTTTTAAAAGGTAAATATACCTTTTCATGATAAGAATTGAGGGAACACGTACTCTTAAATTTTGCTTATAAAACTGTCAATTGGGGCCAGGTGCGGTGGCTCACGCCTGTAATCCCAGCACTTTGGGAGGCCGAGGCGGGTGGATCACGAGGTCAAGAGATCAAGACCATCCTGGTCAACACGGTGAAACCCCGTCTCTACTAAAAATACAAAAAATTAGCTGGGCATAGTGGCGCATGCCTGTAATCCCAGCTACTCAGGAGGCTGAGGCAGGAGAATTGCCTGAACCCAGGAGGCAGACGTTGCGGCAAGCCGAGATCGCACCATTGCACTCCAGCCTGGGTAACAAGAGCGAAACTCTGTCTCAAAAAAAAAAAAAAAAAAAAAAACTGTCAATTGTTAGAGGTTTTTTAGAAAGCAATCTGGAAAAAATCTGTTGGAATTTATTAAATGTACCTATCAAACCAACAATCCATCCCTGAAATATAGCTCAAAGAAATATATGTACCAGTACATAAAGCTATAGGAATAAAAAAGTTTGAGATGATTTATAATTCAAAAACAAAAACAAAAAATTGGCAATTTAGTGAATGTCTATCCACACCAGGGACTATTATCTACTTCTAAAGAGACTGAATTGGAGCTATTCTAGTTTACTGGTAGGTAATTCCACAAAGCTGAATGAGTAAGAAATGAATAATAAAACCCTGGGTGGGTCAGAGGTGGGGGTAGGAGATGACTATTAGTGTGGAGAAAAGGATGCAAGGATACATACCAGGTTTAAAAAAAGATTTTTTTAAAAAGTACTTGTGGAAGACAAGAAAAAATAATTACACTCAATGAAACCCATTTATGGTATGATATACAGTATGATTTTATACATGGTATAAATATATGGTATGATCCCATTATAATGTGTGTGTGTGTGTGTGTGTGTGTGTGTGTGTGTATATATATATAAATTAGAATAAATAACCAGTTAGTTATATCTCTATTTTAGTAACCCATAGGGATACTCCTGATCTCTTTTTACCTGCTAAGCAAAAGCAAACATAAAAGCAGTAGGTAAATGTATTATGATGCTACTTTAATAAAAACAATTAAATCCCCACATACATGCATCTAACCTTGCATAGGTTTGCATGAGCAAGGTAAAAGCTGTGGGAAGACTCATACAGGCTGTTATTAGCTACCTCAGGATACTGAGATTGAGGGTTGAGGTAGAGAAAAGGGATAATTAACTTCATGTATATTTGTAGCATTTTACACATTAAAACAAAAAGACTATACTTCAAAAGACATCAAATAAAGAAAAAATCATGTATCAGTAACATTATCTTTAACAATCTAGGAATGTAGTTCTTTGTGGAAAAAACTATGAAGCAAAAAGGTTTTCAAATCTTTACCACTCTATTTCCATCTTCTTGGGCGACACGGACACGAAATTTTTCAATATCTTTAAAAAAAAAAAAAGATAATTTAACCTTAAGGAAATATGAGTACTATTTTTACATAACACTTGTAAAAACATTGTTATAAAAGCAATGCAGGGCTGGGCGCAGTGGCTCATGCCTGTAATCCCAGCACTTTTGGAGGCTGAGGTGGGCGAATCACGAGGTCAGGAGATCGAGACCATTCTGGTCATGGTGAAACCCCATCTCTATTAAAATACAAAAAATTAGCTGGGCATGGTGGCGCGTGCCTGTAGTCCCAGCTGCTCAGGAAGTTGAGGCAGGGGAATCATTTGAACCCGGGAGACAGAGGTTGTAGTGAGCCGAGATTGTGCCACTGCACGCCAGCCTGGCGACAGAGCAAGACTCCGTCTCAAAAAAAAAGCAATGCAAATTGAACAACTGGCCACAAAACAATATTATTACAAACTGTAATCTCACAATAGAGGTTCAAAAACTTTTTAAAACCCACTTTTCTCCATCCTCCCTTTACAGTTAATTTCAAGTCCTGCATTTATTCTGTTCCTCAATATCAACAACACATGAAGCATTTAGCTCTCCTGCTTCCCTGGGTTCCCTCAACAAGTACTTGACTCCCCTATACCATCAGTCTTGTATAGAGCTAACAAGGGCTTACTTGGCAGAGTTTATCTTCAATTTCCAAATCCCAAACACTTGTTTGTATGAACATACCAGACAGAAAACTCATCATACGAGACATTCTGGGGAAGCATTTTAATAGGGGTCAATTTCACATGAACAAAACCCTGAACACTAAAGTCGATCTGTGTAGATGGTCCCTTTCTAACAGTAACAATTTAAATTCAGCCATATTTACCTTCTGCTGATTCAAGTTACAAAACTGAACAAGAGCTTAGAGACCGAACACAGCCTTACCCCTCAAGCCTGTCCTTCCAACTACAAACACTATAAACTAGCAGTTTCATCTTGTAATGTGAAAGACCGCTTACTAGATAAGTTCCATCAGTAAATTTTGTCCTTCCTCCCCCTCTCCTAACTTGAAATCATCATGGAAGGAAGGACATAACCTTTTACGCCCTAAACTTATTTGCCTCTACCTGAATTTGTCTAAGTTAGTGTGCATCCTCAAGTTCTGCCATGGGATTCTTCTAGCTACTTCCCCTCTCTCCATCCAAACATCTCTTTTATAGTATAGTTATCCATTGTGACAGACATCCAAAAGACAAATGAACTAAAGAAGACAAAAATGACCTGTGCAACTGTTCTACAAACATTCTACCAGAGGACAAAATTGCAAATCCATGTATGCAAGAGTCCATCATTCCCAGGATGAGAAAGCTGAGCAGAACTAAGGGAAACAACACTTGGGGGGCAAAGGAAAAGCCCTTCCCAAGGAATTCCAGGTCTCATATGGACAGCAAAGGTCAGTGGACCCTTGACAATGGCAGATGGATATCTAGAAGATTCAATCATGTCCCATGCTAGGAGGCCATATGCCATTCATGAAATCCACACATTCCAACTAAAGATACACTTACATTTCTCTTCTGAAATCAGTAACAGATGGTTCTCTGGAAGAGGATGACTTTCAACATGTGGGTACAGAAACTGTAAAAAAGAAATTAATCATAATTATAATTAAGTATCTTGCTCGAACAAGTATTTCCAAAGTTGTGTTTGATGACTGTACTATTACATTCCATTGAAGAAACTGGGAATCACAGAAGAGTTTAGGGGAATCACCTATACACACACATATCACAAGCCAAAGCAAGCAAGAAAAGGAAACACCTTCAGGACCTCAGTTTTCCAGAGGGAAATTGATTTCAAGTACAACACTATCCTCACTTATTTAAATAGTAAGGCTCCTGGCTAGGCACAGTGACTCACACCTGTAACTCCAACACTTTGGAGAAGTCAAGACAGGTGAATCGCTTCACCTCAGGAGTTCAAGACCAGCCTGGGCAACAATGGCAAGATCCCGTCTCTACAAAAAAATACAAAAGCTTAGCCAAGTGTGGTGGCACGTGCCTGTAGTCCCAGATACTCAGGAGGTTGAGGTGGGAGTATCACTTGAGCCTAGGAGGTGGAAGTTGCAGTGAGCCAAGATCGTGCCACTACACTGTAGCCTGGGTGAAAGAGTGAGACTCTGTCTAAAAACAAATAAAGTAAAATAAACAGTGACGCTAAAGTTGAAGTTATTTCTAGGGATGGTATTTCCTATTTGGAATATATGATTCTGAAACCAATCAAAAACAATGCAAACAACATTTATACAGAATGTTCTATTTCACACACACACACACACACACACACACACACAGAGCAGTCAATATAGTTGTGCAACTCAACCTAGTATATAACTTGAGAGCCAAGTCAACATATTCCCCACAAGAACTTCCAAAGTCCCACATCCAAGAGACAAAGCGCAATATAACCAGAACATGTCAAGAAAGAACACTGAGTCATGGTGTCACATGGGTTGATGATTTACAAGCCTGAAAGCATAGAATGACTGTCACTGGGAAGAAAAGGCTTAAATCCACCCCATTTCTCTTTCTCCATGCTCTCCCATATGAACCCACCACTATGTGTCTATCTACAGGACAAAGCAGGCTGCCAGCAACCAAGTCCTGACCTGTCAGCTGTGACAATGAGGAAAAATTGGTCACAGGATGACTCAAAAGGGAAACTGTAAATAAGCTGTTTTATTTGTGGCATGAAAGACCAGAGAATTTTGCTATTTTCCTTACCCAAAGCTTGAAAGTAATATGAAAGGGCCTAACTTTTGTGTCCCAATCTCCCAATCATTAGTCTCACTAAAATTTAGGATGATTTTTTATTACTTCCTAGTGTCCTAACTTTTCATAATATCAGAATAAAAATAGGACTAGGCAACTTTTGGAACATGTATAGTTGAGTTCTCTTTTAGAAATGAAAAGCAAAACACATGCATCACAGCAATAAAGTCAAAATTATAAAATAGCAATGAAAAATTCAGCTACAAAAATAATACAATAATTGTCTCATGATTTGTAAAATGTCACACATCAAACAAGATACTTTGTATACTAGCGTTGAGGAAAAGCAGAGATGAATGACACTACATATATGACAGAAGAAAAAATGTTCAGTGCCTCAAATATGGAGATGCTCCTACTCCAGGTCTACAGAGGTGTCCAGGGCATGCCTGCTTAGGAACGTGACATGGACTGAGGTGCTGAAGAGGTGTAACTGCCAACCTCTAAACCTTTACCTAGTCTTCCTGTAACAATCAGGGAGAATGTTATTTTAAAAGTCCCATTTAGGTAGGGGTTTTTTTTTTCTTTCTATTGTAAGGTGGTCCTAGAGTAAGGCCTAGATGCCAACAACAGACAGGCTTCAGACACAGCTCTACAAAAGCATTCAAGGTGGCTTTTTGTATTTTAACTAGGACTCTATGGAGATTATATTTCCTTAGGAAAATTTATCTTCACAAATATGGAGCTAGACTTCGAATGAATATTGGTCTTTGGAAATGTGTAGTCTAGGTGTGTAGAGGGTGTGTAATTACCCACTGGAACTGTCTGGAAGACACACCTCATGGTGGAAGGGAACACCCAAAGGGTCCCGGATTGGGATCCAAGCCCCACCCGCCACTGTCCTGCTGAAGCTCCTCTGTGTAGGTGGTCAAGACTACACATGCAGTTAGAGAAATGTGCTACTGGAGATCACCATGGATGTTTTTGTAAGAAAAAGGAAATAGATTCCAGGGCAAGACCAACTCAATGGACAGTAAATGTTATTTCTCCAGAGGGCAAAGATGGGGATTTGCCACTGAGGTTTGGAGGAATTTCTCTCTCCAGAGGCATAGACATGGGAGCAGGAGGCAGGGTTAGGAACTGAAATAGGTCCAAAGAATGGGTACAGGTTTTACTTTGTTTGAGTGGGGACTTTTTCTTTGGCCTATAGATGCTGTCCTGTTCCACATACTTTTAACTCTTTTTTTTTGACTTGGAGTTTCACTCTGTTGCCCAGGCTGGCATGCAATGGCATGATCTTGACTTACTGCAACCTCCACCTCCCGGGTTTCAAGTAATTCTCCTACCTCAGACTCTTGAGAAGCTGGGATTACATCACCATGCATGGCTAATTTTTATATTTTAAGTAGAGATGGGGTTTCGCCATGCTGGCCAGGCTGGTCTCGAACTCCTGAGCTCAGGCAATTCAACCACCTTGGCCTCCCAAAGTGCTAAGATTACAGGCATGAGCCACTGCACCCAGCCATTTTTAACTTGTAAAAATTGAGTTCACATAAAATTTAACATTTTAACCATTTTTATATATATATATGTAGTTTTTAATATATTCACAATGTATACAACCAGTTGCTTTTAAAAACTTTTCCCCTTTCTATGCTCCAATTGCCTTTAGTTACCCCAATCCTTCAGTCATGTCTCCAGCATCTATACAGCCCTAACTAGAGATGCTGAGGAAGTCAAAGAGCAGAACAGAAAAGGAAAGTGTGCTCTGTCCCTCAGCTGCCCCCACACTGATGACAGTGTAGACAGAGTAGCTTCCTGAGGTAGCAGAATGTACCTTGGGAGCTTCAGGCCAGGCCCCTGTCTGGAATTGAGAAGTGACCCACAGTGCAATCAGGAATGGTGGGGAAACGCGCAGCTGAAAGGACTGGCTGACAGTGGCGGACCCTGAGCAGAGAGAGACAACCCTCTCTTCTAACACACCAGAATAGGGAGGCCCATAGGCTGGAGGCTGGTAGTAGCTTGGGAGACAAAGAGGTAGATACTTTGGGTGGTGCAAATTGACTCCAGCTAGACCAAAAGAAATATTTTGACCCTGTAATAAAATGTAAAATTAGATGAAATTCTGCTGCAGCACTGCATGAACATATACTTTAGATTCAATGTATTTTCAGTAGTTAAGTTTTGTAAAGTCACCACAAATGTTGTATACTGAATACTGAACCATCATTCCCAGGGAAGATACAAAGGGAGTTGATCATAATCCTGAAAGACAGAATCCCCAATGCCATAATCCTAAATACTGAAATCCCAAAAGATCAAAATCCCAAAAATTTAATTCTAGAAGAAAATAATTTTTAAAAATATTTAAAGCTGTATTGACATTTTTAGAAGGAGAATTATCTGAGAAGCAAAACACAAAAGCACACTTCATAGTCCACTTTATACAATAGGCAAATAATAACATAAACAGTTTTGAAAGTATAGACACTCGTGTATACTAACTATCCTGTGATCGTGACTTTTGGGACTTTAGACATTAGGGATTTTGACCTTTCAGGATTTCGACATTCATGATTATGGTGTTCGGGATTGTCTTTTCAGATTACGATCCAAACTCATACAAGGATAAATTCTTTTAAGCCTCTACTCACATGTTTGTCAACAGATCAGTATATAACCTTGTTTTGTGTGTTTCTATTTAAAGACACTCCTTAAACTTGTGGCTTAGTAACTCATGCCTAAATGAAGCTTATCTGAAACACATGTTTTCTCTGTAAGGCATCTGACAGCCTTCTTGCACTTAGGAACACTGGACAGTGCCTCAGAGCTATGCCTGGAGGCCCTTTAAACAGTGAAATTGCCAGGAAAAGGCACAAAAATTTGAAAGATGAAAACAACAGTCGTTTTAGTATGAGAGCTAAAACAAAAAAGGCAGGGCATCACCGTATTCAACCTCAATTGTGAATGTGCATGTTGGGTGACAAATTCTTTCACCACTCAGCATACATCTGCAAATAACTAACCAAGTACTATGAGTGTATGATTTAAGGGTTACAAACAAATTTTAGGAGTAGGAGAATTTGCAAATACGAACTCTGCAAATAATGAGTACTGACTAGTCCACATTATACATGCAGTTTCTGCATCAACTCATGAAGTTGATAAATTCAGGGATTAAATCATTTAATCATAGATATTTAATCTGTCAACCACATAAATACATTACATAGACCATTTAAACCTTACTTTAAATGTGTGGGGGTTTTTTTTTTGTTTTGTTTTGTTTTGAAATGGAGTGGTGGGGAAATGTGCAGCTGAAAGGACTGGCTGACAATGGAGAACCTCTCTCTTGCTCTGTCTCCCTGTCACTAGGCTGGAGTACAGTGGCATGATCTAGGCTCACTGCAACCTCCGCCTCCTGGGTTCAAGCAATTCTCCTGCCTCAGCCCGCCCCCATGCCCCCAAGTAGCTGGGATTACAGGCATACGTGACCACACCCAGCTAATTTTTGTATTTTTAGTAGAGATGGGGTTTTACCATGTTGGCCAGGATGGTTTTAATCTCCTGACTTCGTGATCTGCCCACCTCAGCTTCCCGAAGTGCTGGAAATACAGGCGTGACCTACCCCACCCTGGCCTTAAATGTGCTTTAATATTTGAAATTTTATCATGAGAAATTACATCACTATGAAACAAATGATAGTTTAACAGAGTCAGAGGAGCTAGCTTTGAGTTAATTTCCATGCTTGCAAAGAAAGAACGGAAGATACTTCCAGCTGTAGTAGTCTACAAGATTGCTCTGAGGATTAAATATGATAATGATAGTGTGAAAGCACTTTGTAAACACCAATTCGCCTAGGTTGCATGTCTTTTGATTAATGAGTAAGTGATGATTGTATGCTTACTTACCTGAACCCAAATATAGCCATCCACAGCTTTCAGAACCTTCACATTGTTAACAGGGTGGATTTCAACCAACAAAGTTAAGCACTTTGATCCTACAGAGAAAGGTGGCTTTTAGTAACAAAGCTTAGAATATCACATATTATTTTTTCCAAAGCAAGGAGGAAGAGTAATTTCTGGTAAATCCTACAACAACGACTATAAACTAACAAAACAATTCTACCATCATAAGGTCCCGCAAGAAGACTTAAACTGTACATTTGTTTCCAGTTCCACTCTCTAGGATGTATGGTGGCTCCAGGACCCCAAAAGAGCAATCAGCCCAGCAAAGGACCTGCCTTCCACACCCTCAGGAGCCCTGAAGAAGCTGCATTTTATTATGAAAACCACAGGATACTCAAGAAATGCAAATATGAAAAGGGAAGTCTTTGAAAAGCCCCGGAAACAACAGTAGATACAAGGGAGACAAATTTCAGATTATAATAATTCTGTATTTGTAAAAAAGCATCACATTAAAAACAAGTGGCTTCTGAAATAGGAGATTCCTGTAAATCACTTTGCACTCTCATCAGCAACATATGAGAGGGTCTGACAAACTGGGTTCTACTGGGTATCAATTTTTCCAATTATCACAGTTCTATCATTTGCTAAAGCAGACATATCTGAACTTTCTGAAAATATAAATATACTACTGTATTAGTTATTCTACAGGGGGGTAAAAGGTAATTTTCTTAAAGTTTAACACTTTAAAGTTTGACTTTGACCCTTCTACAAATCCAAGAGGGATTCAGAAAACATCCCAAGAGAGAAATCAATGTGCTGGGAGTGAGGAAGTTGTTCGCACTCACTCCATGCCATTTTTTTTTTTAATAATTTCACTTAATGTTTACCCAATCTCCACTTTTTTCATAAGTTAATACCTATGAAATTTATGTAATCTGTTTACTCTAGCTTACTGATAACCTAATATTCAATGAACTTCCTGACATTTGTGTTCTAATTTGGGTCATACCAGAAAGCTCTACACGTGCAGGTATTCAAATATTGTAAAACTTTGGTGCATTGTTATTTAGTAGCTGTGATCAGTAATTTTAGATTTTCACTGTATATCATGGTATCTTAATGATGTATATAATTGCCCTCAATCCCCTTCTCACCCCACCCTCTGCACCTCCCCAACCAGCAACAGGGGCTTATTTCAGTTGAGTAAAGCATGGTGCTAAAGGACCAGGGTCACAGTTTCAAAACTTGAACAATCCAGTTAGTATCACAGAGAAAGAAATTCTTCCACATTTGCTCATTGCACCAGTAACTCCAGTTAGTAATTTTGCTGGGTGCCTGCCGTTAGCCCTGACAGGAGGCACAGCAGCCAGCAGCTAGGGGAGAGCATGACTTTCAGTAAACTGAACTGGGCCAACTGCACATCCACAGAGAAAACATGATCCCTGACTCAAACCTCAGCGCTGATGCAGATAAATCTAGGCCGGCCACGTGGACAAAGCCTTTGCAGGGCAGAGCTGTGAGGCCCAGTGGTTGAAGTAAGAGCCGGCGCCATGTCCAGAGTGCCCAGGCCGAGCTGTAGGAGGGAGAGAAGGACGCGCCACACTGGTCCACTGGAAGCACAGCCACACTCCAAGACATTTTTAGCCTAACTTCACAAGCCTTCTAGACTTTTAAGTCTAAACAAACACAATTCAATTCTATGTCACTCCAGTTCTGCAGGACTATGGCAAATACTGTTTGTGTAGGAAAATAAGATATTTCTGATACATGAACATGTTAAGGCTGACAGTACTTATCAGTAGGACACAGACTGGGTTTCCCTCAGGGAAAGTAGTACAGCACTGATAATGACCCACTTATTTCGTTAGTGTCACAGCTGAGCAAATATCATAGAAGACAGCAATTAGGAGGAAGTCCATGGATACAGGCTAGAATGGAGTTACCACAGATATCTAAATTTAGGTCAAAGATCCCCTCACCCAAGATTAACCTTAGAAAAGAAGGACTGGCCTTATATTTGAGCTCTTACAGAGACTCGATCCAATGCCTCTCAGTGACTTTACTGTGAAAAATAATGTATAATTTGGGGATGGTACAGATGCATGAAATTTAATATGTACTACAGAACAAATGAAAATCCAAAGTTTGGTAAATGGGTACTTGTGGCTTAGGATGAAAACACTAGTGACAGGATCTTACAACCAAGGTAAGGGTGAGGTACTTTAGGAATCTGCTTGATGACTCAAAAAATGGCTTCAGGAATAAGGAAGACATTGGTGTCAAATATATTTATGAAGAAAAATAGAATAGAAATGCTCTGTGAGGGGAAAAAATCAATTTTTCTTATTGTTATTTTAAATATGTGTGACTATATTAGTATAATAGTACAAGCTGACTTTTTTGTCCTAAAAGCTTATATATGTAAGCTTAGATGTGTGTATATATATATATATATATATATATATATATATATATATACACATACATACACATATCTGGCCAAAAAAGTCCTTTTGGGGGAGAGAGGGAAATTTTTCTCATTAGAAAAATAATCACAGCCAGGCACGGTAGCTCACATCTGTAATCCCAGCACTTTGGGAGGCTGAGGCAGGTGGGTCATGAAGTCAGGAAATCAAGTCCATCCTAAACGAACACAGTGAAACCCTATCTCTACTAAAAATATAAAAAAAATAGCTAGGTGTGGTGGCATGCACCTGTAGTCCAAGCTACTGAGGAGGCTGAGGCAGGAGAATCGCTTGAACCTGGGAGGTGGAGGTTGCAGTGAGCTGAGATTGCACTACTGCACACCAGCCTGGGCAACAGAGTGAGCCTCCGTTTCAAAAAATAAAGAAAGAAAGAAAAATAATCACCATATATTTGGCCTTTTTTAAAGCAGGAATTACCCAAATGAGATAGCCAGCTGACATGTCAGCTAGATTTTCTCACCTTTAAAATGGGAAGATCTTTAAAGGCAGAAAACATCTTTCTACATTAATTTTTCCTTCTGGAGTGCAACCCAGACATTTGACTAATATTACTAGCATAATGACAAGAGTAAACCTTTGCAAATTGTAATTTCTCGCAGTAATATACCATGTGCTTTCACAGTGAATAAGGAAGCATTCTGAATTAAGATTCTAGAGACATCAGTTCCAGTTTCAATTCTGTCATTATCAAGGTATTTATTTCTCAGAAAATCACTCAGCTTTCCTAGGCCTCAATGCTTCATTATTAAACATAATAAAACGTGCAGGGCAAGGTGCTCATGCCTGTAATCCTAACACTTTTGGAGGCCAAGACAGGAGGATCACTTGAGTCCAGGAGTTTGAGACCAGCCTGGGCAACATAGTGAAACCCTGTCTCTACAAAATAAAATGAAAAAAATATTAAGAACTAGCTGGGCATGGTGGTGTGTGCCTACAGTCCCAGGTACTCAGGACGTTGAAGTGAGAAGATCACTTGGGCTGGGGGGGGGTCAAGGCTGCAGGGAGCCATGTTAATATCAGTGCACTCCATCCTAGGCAAGAGAGCAAGACCCTGTTTCAAAAATAATAATCATAATAAAATGAAAGACTAAAGAACCAGATTATTTCTACAATCCCTTTCAGCCATAAAATCCCAGTGTTCCATGAAGTGCTAAACTAAGAATTTTGATGGCTGGGTGCAGTGGCTCATGCCTGTAATCCTAACACCTTAGGTGGCTGAGGCAGATGGAACAACTGAGGTCGGGAGTTCAAGACCAGCTGGCCAACATGGGGAAACCCCATCTCTACTAAAAATACAAAAATTAGCCAGGCATGGTGGCAGTGCCGGTAGTCCCAGTTACTAGGGAGGCTGAGGAAGGGGAATCGCTTGAACCTGGGAGGCAGAGATTACAGTGAGCCAAGATCACACCACTGCACTCCAGCCTGGGCAACAGAGCAAGACTCTGTCTTGGGGAAAAAAAAAAAAAAAGAACTTTGAGAATCAAGTTATCAGTGGAGACCAGACACAGTGGATCATGCCTGTAATCCTAACACTTTGGGAGGCTGAAGTGGGTGGATTGCCTGAGCTCAGCAATTCGAGACCAGCCTGGACAACATGACTAAACTCCCTTACTACTAAAAATACAAAAAATTAGCCAGGTGTGGCTTTGCACACTTGTAATCCCAGCTACTCAGGAGACTGAGGCAGGAGAAACACTTGAACCCAGGAGGCCGAAGTTGCAGTGAGCCAAGATCACACCACTGCACTCCAGCCTGGGTGACAGAGCAAGACACTGTCTCAAAAAGATTATCAGTGTTATCAGTGGAGACTGGGAGACCATCACTGAAGGGTAAGACAGGTTCTGGATACCACAAGAAGGAGAGAGGAGAGACAGCAGGATCAAGCAGAGGGATAGATATGACATAAGGAGAATGGAGGTGGGCAAAAGAATGTGGTGTGATGCAGGCACATGCTGTGAAATGGTGACAAGGATGGGGGAGTTCAATATGGCCTGATTCTGAAGGAGCTCTGGTTATTTGAGCTCTTCAGCCGAATCACAGCTTTGCAGAGCATCTGTGACACTTGAATGTCTATGATGATAGGAGGGCTCTGGAGAATCTCAGTGGCAATGGGGCCCCCAAACCATGTGGTCACCCCAAATGCTGCCCCGTGGGAATCTGTGGTGACTTGTGGCAAATGCAACTCCACAGGGGAGGATAAAGGGAGCAGCCAGAGCCTGGTTTCCTATGGAAGGCCATTTTCTCAGTAAAACATTTACTCTGCCATCTCTACAGCCAAGAATAGGAGCACTATTGATTAAAAAAAAAAAAAAATTGTAAAATATGTGGATCAAAGAACCTTGGTTTGTTTACATAAAAGATGGTACAATTTGTCTCATCTACAGTGGAAAAATCTCATTTTAAGCAACAGTGTTATGTACCACGAGAGAAAAACCACATCTTGTAATCAAATGGCTTGTAAGGCCATTTCATGGACCAACAAAATAAACCTTTCCAAAATATTCGTTCGAATAAAACATTCCAATAAATCCTATAGTGCTTTCTGGTTACAGCATCTGAAATCTTTACCAAACAAAATGAAACCCTCCCATGATGAGCAATAACTTTCATAAACTGATGACTCCTGAATGCGTCTCTCCAACCCCGACCATTACCTGGACTTCTAACTCATCTCCAAACTCCTACCTCACATCTCCATCGGGATGTCTATTAGGCATGTCAAACTGATCAAGTCCAAAATCAAACTCTTCTTTCCTGCCCCTCCCATACACATACACCCACACACACGCGCTTCTACCTGTTCTGGCCAAAAAACCTTAGAGTGAGTCACTCTTGACTTATCTCTTTTTCTCACATTCCCATCAAATCCAGCAGCCAATCTTTTTTTTTCTCTTTTTTTAGATGGAGTCTCACTCTGTCGCCCAGGCTGGAGTGCAGTGGCGCAATCTCGGCTCACTGCAACCTCTATTTCCATTTCCCCGGTTCAAGCAATTTTCTTGCCTCAGCCTCCCAAGTAGCTGGAATTACAGGCATGTGCAGTCACATCCAGCTAATTTTTGTATTTTTAGTAGAGACAGGGTTTCACCATGTTGGCCAGGCTGGTCTCGAACTCCTAACCTCAGGTGATCCACCTGCCTCAGTCTCCCAAAATGCTAGGATTACAGGCATGAGCCACCGCACCCAGCCAAGCAGCCAATCTTAACAAGTCGATCTTTTGAATACATCCAAACACAGCTACCTAGCCCTTGCTCCACTTCACCAGCCCAAGCCACTAGTCTATAATAGCTGTCCAACCAGCTCTCCCCTTGCCCTCCTATAGTCCATTGTCCACAGAGCAGCTACAGCAATCCTTTTATGGAGCAAGTCAGATCACGCCCCTGCTCAAAATCTGTATCACTTCCCATTTTACTAGGAGTGAGGGCCACACCTTTACAATGGCCTCCTTGGGTCTGTGTGATCTGTCTGCATCTCACTTCCTTTTTCCCTTTGCCCTCAGTTCCTACCACTCTGCCCCTTGTTCACTCCACTTGTCTCACTGATCTCCTCACTCTCCTTGAACAGCAAGTCTACCAAGTACAGTCCTATGCTGACTGATCTGTCAGAAATGTGCTCTCCCCATAGCTTCATGCTTGTTCCCTCCCTACCTTCAGGTCTCTGTTTAAACATTCCCCTAATGGCCTTTCCTAGTATCATTCCCCAAATAAATTAACTGCACTCAAACCCTGCTTCAGGCACTAGTTATGGGGAAATTCACACTAAGACAAGAACTTATCTCAGGAAACAACATTACTCTAGGATCACTCTAGCCAGGGTTGGCGAAAGGGACTGAGAAGAGTGAAATAGGAAAGAAAAATACACCAGTAAATGGGGTATTATCAAATTAGTGACCACCCTGGATTTTAAGCTGCTTAGAGTACACCTCACAATTACCCACTTTAAAGACGGAAAGGAAGACCATTTATCTTTCAGCTCCTTGCCGTCATTGGTCACAGGTTATTCTCCTGGGCATCATGCCCAATCATACTTCCAAGCTGTACATGTGCAGGGAGTAAACAGATTTTCCCAATGGCCCTGGGCAGAAGGCAAGAAGCACGTTGGGCAGCTGAGATGAGGCACTGTCAAATTACAGCTGGGCAGAGCTGGTTCTCGCCACAGTGCCTGGCTTCAAAGGTAAGCTGTGAGGTATCCAATACAGTAACTAATAATGTTCATTCCAATGTTTTTAAAGATGCAAGTAGATAATCTCACTACAAGTGCATCAAACTAACAAGACTGAGCAAGCATCCCTGAATAGACTTTAATGTTGTAATCAAATAAAGTTTAAAGTTGGCCTGAAAGTAAATTTTATAATCTATGTATGACTACTTCTGTGTGACAGTCAAGCATAGATGGTGAATAAACAGATGTAAAAAAACATAGTTACTACTGAGTTTCCCAACATAATAAAGAATTTTTAAGGCTAAAAAAATAAGGTACAAGAAGAACTGGGAGGCACAGGAGCCAACCCAAGGTTCTATACAGATGCCCACCCTCACCATCTCCTGAAACACAGCAGCTAGGCCGTTCCTCTTAGAGAAAGGGGTCTATTAGCTGAAAGGTTGGGGCCATATCGTGGGGTTTTACCCACACCCTTGTTTTAAGGGTCAGGACACCTATGTCCCAGATCATATTTCACTCAAGCTATTCCAGTTCCATCTCCTCTGAAGCAAGCCTTGCATCTAATTCTAAAAAGAGCAGAGACTGATGATGGTACTGGGAAAAGGAGGATACGGCATAGAAGAACGAAGGTGTTGTTGTTCTCAGTATATCATGGCAGGGGAAGGTAGGAATGAGCATTACAAATGATGAGATTTCAGGTGAGCCTCCTGCCCACCAAATCACCCATAAACAATTTTACTGAGGCTCCCAAGAATGTCCCATCCAGACTTGGCTCTGGAGAAATGTGTATCATGAGAAGTCTGGGAGTGCCTCACAAGCCTCATGTGGAAAGTAAGTATAAAGGGTTTTTCCACCACATGCAACTGCAGGAAAATACATGTGAGTGGGAACTATGCTAACAAAAGAAGGAATTTAAGTGTCAGATAAACAGAACGGGTGGAAAGTACCCGGAAGCAGAATAGTAAGAGACTGATAGGAGACTCACTAGGCCAGAAGTTGAAAAATGGTAGTCACAGGCTGGCTCCAGCCCACAGGTGGTTATTATTGCCCCAAGTAGGATTTTAATATAGTCAAGACAACATTTACAAATTCGATCTTTACAAAAAACTCTAGACTTCCCTTGATAAATTGAAATGCCAGTTCCGCTGAACTTGCTAGTGACAAAAAGCTAGGGCTCAGTAGTAACTTCTCCTCTTGAAAGTCTCCCATAGGGCACCCCCACCCCACTACTAGTCCCTACAGCTCTTGAATTTTTTTCTTTTCACTAAAGAAAAAATGATATTTATTGGTTTCTATGTTAAAAATGGAGAAAAACAAAGACATTCTGTCGGTCACTAGATTTTTTTCTTACACTCAATCTGCTTCACTTATTTATATGGTCTCTCTGGCCAATGTATACATTTGCAATTGAAACCCAGGACTAGACTGAAAGCTCCAAGAGGATAGATGCTATACCTCTCTTACACACCACTGTATCCCCAGCACCATGCATAGTGCTTGACCCACAGCAGGCACTCAATACCGTTGAGTTATAGACAGAGGGATGACTTACAACACTTTAAAAAGTGCTGAGGAGGGGCAAGGGAGCATCCCATAGCTGTAAAACTATAAAGTCAAGGCCTTGGTAAATGAGTAGAATTATATTTAGTATTAGTGTACCACTTACAATGTGTATTAATTAATCAATAGTTAACCAGATATAAGAAAAGATACATTCTTGACTTTCCCAATCTTTTACACCAACATCTGACTATAGGTTTCTACTTCAGCATTTATTTAGCCTACAGGTATTAATTACCATCTTAACAATTCTGCTAGTCACTGTTAGATCACTGTCTGTACTTATCTGTTTGCTTGAAAAAAATACTTTTTAAAAGTCTTGTTCATACTTGACATGACCTTTGCCTTTTATTCTGAGATACAATAAGGCTATTTCTAAAGATGCTTGAAATTTTATTTAGTGGTACAAAAAAATCATCTACCAATAACCTTCATCTACCCATAAATACCAAAAAGTATAATTTCATTACCTGGTTGAAGTTCATTCCTTTTTCCTTCTTTAGTAGACTGAATTAAACTTGCAGCTAATGGAAAAAAAAAAAAATCCATTAGCAATTGATCCATGTGGTGGCTTATTAAAGTTTACCATTTTACACCTGAAATAGATGGGGGCCCAAAGGATATATCAATGGAAGATTAGGGCAGAACACAAAGCATTCTTTTTTGTAGGTATGCTCCCATATTCTTTATTTCAAACTTAACTTCCCAAGAACATTTCTTTCTTAGAAAATCATTGTTATAGAGTAATTTAATACTGCAAAAACCTAATACTTTGAAACTCTTAAAAGATGTAGTTCAGTTCTTGACATGCAGCAATAAGAGTTCAACTTACCAAGCAAAGTTCTTTCACTGTTGACAGAGCAACTGAAAACTTCCAAGTCTTTCTCAAAGGCATACAGAAGCTATTAAAACAAAAGTATTTTTTAATTTAGAGTTTCACATATTACATAATAATTGTATTAATGTAAATTCCCATTAAGCTCTGTGCTAAGTACTACTGGAGCAAAATACTTTAGTAAAGAATCAAACTAGTTTAGCTGTGCTGACAGACCACTCTTTACCAAAACCAGGCCACTCTTAGCAAAAAAAACTTTGCTATCATAAGCCATGTTTGGCACTGGTATTTAGCCATGAGACAATCAAGTATAGTGGTTAAGAGCATAGATGTTAGAGCCCTGCTGGACTCAGGTTCAAATCCTGACTCTGTCACTTACTAGCTGTGTGACCTTGGATAAATTATTCAGCTTCTCTTTCCCCTCATCAGTAAAATAGCAATCATAACATCTACTCATGGGATTGTTAGGAGGATCAAGCGAGATAATCTATATGAAGCACTTAGTGCAATAAGCACTCAAATATTAGCTATTGTAATTACTGAGGTAATTAATTACAAAATAATCATTAGTTATCTTAGCCACTGTCACAAGTACATCTCCCATAGGGCTTTCATCTTTAGAGAACTGGGAAGGTAGTCTTCTATCTTTAATTTTTTTGTTGTTGTTGCTGTTTAAAATGTTCAAAATGTTGCAAGATTCCATTTCCTTGAATATTAAAGAAAATGAAAATGCCCATGCAGTAAGATGTGACATGGAGATTGAGGAACTAGAGGACACCAGTTCTATTACGCAGTCTCTCTTAAAGAACACCCAAGGGATAAGTGAAACAGACTGTCTTAGACCTCAGAAGAGAACAGACTAAGTCAAACAGTAAATAGCTTAAGTATTAAGAAGGTTACTGGTATCTGTACACTAAAAAATATCAAGAACACACCAGATCCCTATAGCTAGAAGTCAATGGGAAAAGCTGGGGAAGTTAGGGAACAACTGAGTACAGAAAGGGAATTTTCAGTTAATAAGGTACTGAATTCATGTGAGAATTTTCCATTTCCTTTGACTGTTGCTCTAACTGAGGAATTCTAAATTATTATTAAGAAGAATCTAATTCTAAATTATTACTAAGAAGAATCTAATTCCAAATTATAACTAAGAAGAATGGGAACATATACTTAATTTTTAATGTATTATGTTTTAATTATAAAATAATGTAAATATAGTCTGTGTTTAAAAATGCAAACACTATGGCCAGGTGCGGTGGCTCACGTGTGTAATCCCAGCACTTTGGGAGGCCAAGGTGGGTGGATCACAACGTCAAGAGATTGAGACTATCCTGGTCAACATGGTGAAATTCCATCTTCACTAAAACTACAAAAATCAGCTGGGCATGGTGGCACACACCTGTAGTCCCAGCTACTTGGGAGGCTGAGGCAGGAGAATCACTTGAACCCCGGAAGCCGAGGTTGCAGTGAGCCGAGATTATGCCACTGCACTCCAGCCTGACAACAGAGTGAGACTCCGTCTCAAAAAAAAAAAAAAAAGCAAACACTATCAGATAAAAAGTCAAAGCCAGCCTGGATAACATGACAAAATCCTGTCTTTCCACAAGTTTTTTTTAAAAATTAGGCAGGAGTGGTGGCATGCCTATAGTCCTAGCTACTTGGGAGGCTGAGATGGAAGGATTACTTGAGCCCAGGAGGTCAAGACTGCTGTGAACTGTAATTGTGCCACCGCACTCCAGCCCAAGTGACAGAGCAAGACTCCATCTCAAACAATAAAAAAGGTCAAAAGATATAAACAGTCCATTATACTCAGCCAATCCCAACCTCCTTCCAAAAGGAAGCATGTTTACAAATTTTCTGTAGTTATGTACTTACATTAGAGTGACAGTGCAAGTTTTTTCAAAACATAACTGCCATGTATTATTCTGACAACTTGCTTTTTTCATGTAACAATGTTTTGAAGAGCCTTCTGTACCAGTACATTTATAGACTTCTTAATCCTTTAATAGCTATATCGATTTCCAAAAACTTACTGATGGGCTTTTAGTTTGCCTCCTACATTTAGGTAGTATAATAATCCAATGAACTTCCTTTTACATACACCTATGTGAATTTGTACAGATATTTCTGTAGAATCAAAACCTCAAAGTGGAATTTCTAAGTCAATAGGTATACAAGTATCAGAAGTCTTTAACTGCAAGCATCAAAAAATCTTCCCCAAACTAGCTTAGACAAAAAGACAATTAGTGGCTCATGAAATTGAACAGAACAGGGTGTTACTTCAGTATTGGCTTGACCCAGAGCTGGAAATACCCACTCTCCTAGCTTTCCAGGTTCAATATATTTGTTAGCCTCCACACAATAGAACTCTAAGCTCTAGTCCCCAAAGCCACAGCAGTTCCAACCCACTGAATTCACTTATTACCAAGCCCAGTGGAAAAGAGAAGAGTCCATGTCCCAAATTCCCAGCCAAGTATTCACTTGTATGCAACCAGTTTAGTTCATGTCCACTCTTGTATGCACTACCAGGGAAGGCCTACATGACAGGAGGTGGGAGAAAGAGGTGGAAGAGGTGAGGAAGGAAACATTGGGAGTGTACCTAATTGTGCATAAGTAATACACTGCTTCCCATTTGGATATTGCAGGGTATGACCATTCACTTAAAACTTGAGAGGAAGGGGCAAAGTGTAGTCAACTCACTTGTCCCTACTGCTCCTGCCAAGTACAGTTTTAAAACCCTGGACATGTATTTTTTAAAAAACCAAAGATAACTGAAATGCAGAGAGAAGGCAGGGGATTCTTTAGGGACCTCAGGTCCTGATGAATGACATAGTAGTGAGTTCCCTGGGTTTTCCTTTTGGGTCATATAGCCTACATTCAGAGCTAAAGAGGAGAAAACAACAGAAATACTGATGGAAGCAGACAAAAACGAACACACACCCATTCTCTCTAGCCAAAGGAGCTGGAAAGGGGAAACATAGCAAGAGAGAAACTTTTTTTTTTTTTTACTATAACCACCCTAACTCCAGCCAAACACCACAAAAGAAAATGCAACCCCACTCCCTCCTCTACCAGCAAAGGCTGTATGGGGAGCTTAGACTCCCACCTTTGCCCAGCTATAACAAGGCACCCTTCCCCCTTCTGTGAGAAGAGTATCAAAGAAGACCAAGTAGGGCCGGGCGCGGTGGCTCACGCCTGTAATCCCAGCACTTTGGGAGGCCAAGGCGGGTGGATCACGAGGTCAAGAGAACGAGACCATCCTGGTCAACATGGTGAAACCCCGTCTCTACTAAAAATACAAAAAATTAGCTGGGCATGGTGGTGCGTGTCTGTAATCCCAGCTACTCAGGAGGCTGAGGCAGGAGAATTGCCTGAACCCAGGAGGCGGAGGTTGCAATGAGCCAAGATCGCGCCATTGCACTCCAGCCTGGGTAACAAGAGCGAAACTCCGTCTCAACAACAACAAAAAAGACCAAGTAGGAAATCAAGACTTTCATCCATTCCCAGTGGTAATGAGCTTTCCCCACCAAGAATGCCAGCAAAGTCACGTGGATCTTGGACTCCGACCCAGACCCAGCAGTAAAGAGGTCCCCTTCCACCTCCTCACTGGGATGGTGTCTGAGGTGGCTGAATGGGAAGCCAGAACTTTCACTACCACCAGATGATAATGAGGCCTTCATCTACCTTTCTCCCATCCTGTTCCTCTGCTGTGGTATCGGCGGAGGCCAAGTGGGGAGAGTGAAATCCTACCTCTGTCTACCCGCAACAAGGCACTTCTCCCCACTGGGGTGTCCAAGTAGGCCAAGTGGGAAACCTGGACCTTCCCCCCACCACAACCTAGCAATAGTGAGGTTGTACCCCCACCCTGCTAATTCCCCAACAGGTATATTATCAGAGGAGGCATGCTAAAGAGAAGACTTAAATAAGATCCAGAGTTTCCTAATGTAGTACTTGAAATGTCTGACATACAATAGAAAATCTCACATCATACCAAGAACCAGGAAGATCTCAAGCTGAACAAGAAAATAATAGGCACAAGCACTGAGATAATGCAGATACTGGAATTTTCTGACAAAGATTTTAAAACCATCACCATAAAAATGCTTCAACAGGTCGGGGGCAGTGGCTCATGCCTGTAATCCCAGCACTTTGGGAGGCTGAGGCAGGCGGATCACAAGGTCAAGAGATCGAGACCATCCTGGTCAACACGGTGAAACCCCGTCTCTACTAAAAATACAAAAATTAGCTGGGCGTGGTGGTGTGCACCCGTAGTCCCAGCTACTTGGGAGACTGAAGCAGGAGAATCACTTGAACCTGGGAGGTGAAAGTTGCAGTAAGCCGAGATTGCATCATCATATTTCAACCTGGGCAACAAGAGCGAAACTCCATCTTAAAAAAAAAAAAGTTTCAATAAGTAATTACAAGCATCCTTGAAACAAATGAAAATCTCAGCAAGCTATAGAATATATAAAGAGAAATACTGATGGAAATGTCACAACTGAAAAATCACCAATTTTTTTTTTAACAAAACCTCTATGGGTAGGCTCAACAATATAGTGGAGAGGACAGAAGAATCAGTGAACTTGAAAACAATAGAAGTTGCCTAATTTAAAACATAGACAGAAATCCAAGAAATAAAGGAAACAGGGCCAGACACCGTGACTCACACCTGTAATTCCAGCACTGTGGCAGGCTGAGGCGGGCAGATCACAAAGTCAGGAGATTGAAACCATCCTGGCCAACATGGTGAAACCCTGTCTCTACTAAAAATACAAAAAAATTAGCTGGGAGTCGTAGCTAATGCCTGTAGTCCCAGCTACTTGGGAGGCTGAGGCAGGAGAATTACTTGAACCCAGGAGGCGGAGATTGCAGTGAGCCAAGACTGCACCACTGCACTACAGGCCGGGTGACAGTGTGAGACTCCGCCTCAGGAAAAAAAAGGAAACAGAACCTCAGAGATCTGTGAGACTGTAACAAAAGATCTACCATTTGTGTAAGCAGAGTCCATAAAAAGAGAAGAGAAACAGAGAGGAATTTTAAGTAAAGTATTGGAAGAAATACTAGTTAATGACTAAAAATGTTCCAAATTTGGCAAGAGACTACAGATTCAGTAAGCTGAGTAAACCCCAAACAGGGAAAATCCAAACAAATCCACACCAAGACACAGTATAATCAAACTTCAGAAAACTAAGGAGAAAGAAAAAAGTTTTTTCAAAAAACAGCAAAAAAAAAAAGTGACATCTTACCTATATAGGGAACGAACAATTCAGAAAACAGCAGATTTCTCACGAGAAACCAGAGAGCCCAGAAGAAATGGCACGTTTTTCAAGAGAGGAACAAAAAGAACTATGAGTCCTGAATTCTATACTTGGCAAAATTATCCTTCAGGAATGAAAGGAAAAAAACACATTCTCAGATGAAGAAACTATGAGAATTTGTCATCAGCATACCTACCTTAAAAAAATGGCTTAAAAAAGTTCTTGAAAGAGAAAGGAAATGATAAAAGAGGAATCTTAGAAGATCAGAAAGCCAGAAAGAACCATAGAAAGAGCAAATATACAGGTAAACACAATAGACTTTCCTTCTCCTTTCGTGTTTTCTCAATTACATTCAACAATCGGGGCCAAGAGTATAACACCGCCTGAGAACGTATAGGAAATATCAAAGACAATCAAAACACAGAAAGGTAAAGAGACTTAAAAGGAGGTAAGAGTTCTACACTTCGTTGAACTAGTAAAATTCCAACAAAGTAGATCTTGTGGTGATGGAATAATTCTTTTTCTTTATTGCAGTGGTAATTACAGGAATCTACACAAGTGATGAAATAGCATAGAACTATATGCACACATTCTACCGACATTAATTTATTGGTTTTAATATATTATCCTATAGTTACACAAGACGTAACAATTGAGAGAAACTGAGTGAAGAGTACACAGGACATTGCTGTACTAGTTTTTCAAATTAAAAAAATAAAAACTTGGGGCCGGGTGCGGTGGCTCACGCCTGTAATCCCAGCACTTTGGGAGGCCGAGGCGGGGGGATCACGAGGTCAAGAAATCGAGACCATCCTGGTCAACATGGTGAAACCCCGTCTCTACTAAAAATACAAAAAATTAGCTGGGCATGGTGGCGCGTGCCTGTAGTCCCAGCTACTCGGGAGGCTGGGGCAGGAGAATTGCCTGAACCCAGGAGGCGGAGGTTGCGGTGAGCCGAGATCGCGCCATTGCACTCCAGCCTGGGTAACAAGAGCGAAACTCCGTCTCGGAAAAAAATAAATAAATAAATAAAAATAAAAAATAAAAAAATAAAAATAAAAACTTGGCCAGGCACGGTGGCTCACGCCTGTAATCCCAGCACTTTGGGAGGCCGAGGCGGGCAGATCACGAGGTTGAGAGATCGAGACCATCCTGACCAACGTGGTGAAACCCCGTCTCTACTAAAACATACAAAAATTGGCTGGGCATGGTGGTGCGCACCTGTAGTCCCAGCTACCTGGGAGGCTGAGGCAGGAGAATTGCTTGAACCCAGGAGGCAGAGGTTGCAGTGAACCAAGATCGTGGTACTGCACTCCAGCCTGGCGCCTGGCGACAGAGCGATACTCCGTCTCAAAAAAAATAAAATGAAATCAATAAATAAAATAAATAAAAACTTTGAGAGAAGGATGGGTAAGCATTAAGACTCAGACACCATTATCCCACCCTGAAGCTCAGTTACCAAGAAAAAGATTTTTTTCTCTTGATGGCACCATCTTTCTCTGGTGGCACCCTTCCAAGGAAAAATACGGTACTTGAAAAGAATTTTTAAAGCCTATCTAGATTTCGCATACAAATCCATTCCTTCAGTAAAACATCAATAGGTCAGTCCAAAAAAAAAAAAAAAAGAAAAAAAGGAAACAACTTATGGGCTGTAAGGGTTGTGCTTATGTGGAAAAGAGATGGGATAGGGGAGGGTTTGTTTAGTGACTATGGTTCAGAAGCAAAATTTGCCTGTTTACAAAGCTAGTTTGAATTTCTGACTAATTCATCCTTTCTGCCATTTTTTTTTCTGGACTAATTTTCACATTTTGGAATTCAAAGCAGCTTTGTCACTGGAAAATTTTTGAAAAACAGCCACTCTGGAGGGAACCTATCACTATGGATCCATTGAAAAACTTTACTGCACTCCTATCACTTACAGGCTTGGTAAGCTAAAGGTTACAGAGATAAAACACATTTGGATGCAAAATGCTCCTTCCTGTCAAGTGCTCACAGTCTTGGGAAAGAGGAATGTAACCACAAAAGATAGCAGCAGTCACCACAAATGGATTGACAGAAGACAGACTGATGTCTCCTCTCAACCCATCTTTTTAGAATACATGCCACACAGAAACTAAGCTGAGGATTGCACTGAAAACTGGAGATTTTATTGTCTGTCTCTAGACAGCATATTGTGAGTTTATGTTGATCATCACTGTGTCCCTAGCACCTGACAGGGAAAACACTCAATCCTTATTTGTTCAATCAATGAATGAGTGAGTGAGTGAGTGAATGAAGGAAAAAAAGGTGAAAGGGGTACACGAAGGGAAAAGAGAATTAACCAAGCAGCATACTGGAACCCTGAAGACTAAGGTGACCTGTGAGAAATTTGTAATGGATAAAGGACATTTAAGTTCAATGATGTGTCTAATATTCAATTCTAAATTATTTTTACACAGGCACAAAATGACTCCCTCCCATTTGCCCTCAGAATTAGACAAAACCTGTCACATCAACCAACACCTTATGTGAGTAATTTGGGGGAAAAACAAGGAAAGAGAGCTGAGTTCCATGTCTAGATCATTAAGAAATAATGAGAAACAAGACACATGAAGGTTAAGCAGAAGTAGAAAGAACCAGAGGTCATTATATGATCACCTGGGAGTACACAAATCTTGAGGAGGGCAATGGACCTCCTTCTTTCTTACAGGATACCGGATAATTTATTTAAGCCTACTTTACTTAAATCTAAAAGGTCTAAGAGACTTCACCTCACTTTTTGGTCCAATAGTCCGTGCATTTTTTGTTTAAGACAATAGGACCAAGAGATAGTTAAGGGACAAGAAAAGGAAAGCAAAGAAATATAAATTTTTAGAAAATAAAGTTGGTATTTCCACTCCTAGATATGCACACAAAAGAATTAAAAAACAAATCGCTATGTATACAACAGTGTTCATAATAGACAATTATTACAAATAAGTGCCCATCAACAAATAAACTGTTGCATATACTGTGAAAACTGATTACATGAATTGGAGTTATTGTCATACTCAATTCAGTTAAATCAAGAGATCAGGAGCGGAAAAGAGAAGCACATGGGGCACAAGTGCCTGCCCAGGTATTATCCTGCAAGCCAGCTGCCAAAATGACCAAATGCCATAAACTTAAAGAACAGCTTTACCTAGTAGCTGCTGTAACAAACTGCCATGGCTCTAAAACTAGTTTTACCTACTGCTATCACACACCAATTAGATCTTGCCAGCCCCTGGAAACTTTCCTATTGCCAATTAGTGTTCTTTCAAAGCCATATGCAACATTTCTCTTTCTGATAAAACCCCCAACCTTTCTTTGTTCTTTGGACATACCAAAGACTACCCTGGTCTGTGTATATGCCTCAAATTGCAATTCTGTTTTTTCAAATAAAATGTTTAGAAAAAGGAGAAAATTAAGTTATAATTTATATCTAGAAAAAGGAGGTGACAAATAAAAAAACTCTAAAGGCAGTAAAGTAATCAATGAGTAATCTATGATTTATGGTGATTTTTACCTCATTTTGTCTGGTTTGGCAATCGTATAATCCAAAGACGACATTTCCCTTATCATCCTAAAAAAAATTAACCAGATGTTTATTAAATGTCATTGTTTAGGAAGTTAGAATGTTACTAGTTTTCAAACCAACCTGCAATAACTCAATCTTAGCAGTAAGCAGTCTAAAAGATGCTTTCTGTACCTGTCAGAGGGGGACTGAATCCGATTCAGGTAGTCATTTGGGCTCAAAGAATGAAACAGATCAAAACAGCATAGAGCTCAGTGAGTTTGGGGAACTGTTTAGTAGGACTGAGCATGGTGAAGGAGTAAATCTTTATAGCCTTCCATTTATGTCTCTGAAAATACACACATGATAGATAATAGGGATGACTAGGACAAGTTCATAATGCTCTTATAAGTAAAACACAGTGACTCACACAATTCCTTAAAGGTAACATTCTAAGACACAACTTACAGTAATTATTTTTACTATAAAAAAGTACAGTGATATAACTGTGCAAAGCAAACTGGCTGTTTGAATTATTCATGTGTACTTACTAAAGTTAAATTTTTATTAGAACACTGACATTGAAAACACACTGCTAAATAACAATGCTACATGTGCCTGTAGTCCTAGCAGCTGGGGAGGTTGAGGCAGGAGCTCAAGGAACCCACTTGAGCCCAGGAGTTTGAGACTGCAGTGAGCCATGACTGTGCCACTACACCCCAGCCTGGGTGACAGAGCAATACCCTGTTTCTAAAAATAATGCTTCAAAAGTCCTAACATATCTACATCTGAAGAGAGTAATCATATTTAATATTTTCTCCAAGGATAAAATTTTAACATATTAATTAGGTTTAAACATCTTGTACTTGGTATTTTTTGTCTGGAAAATGAAATTATTCATTGATTCAAAAACTTTGAGGATGATGTCAGATGTGCTTGTTTAGTTTTATTTAAAAATGAAGCAACATTTAATAATACTAAATCTCTTTTTTTTTTTTTTTAAACAGGATCTCGCTCTGTCACCCAGGCTGGATGCAATGCAGTGGTACAATCTTGGCTCGCTGCGACCTCCACCTCCTGGGTTCAGTCTTGTATCTCAGCCTCCTAAGTAGCGGGAATCACCATCCCCAGCTTATTTTTGTATTTTTTGGTAGAAATGGGGTTTTGTTATATTGGCAAGGCCAGTCTTGAACTCGTGAACTCAAATGATCTGCCCGCTTCAGTCTTCCAAATTGTTAGGATTACAGTTGTGAGCTATCATGCCAAGCCTAATACTACCAAATTTCAATCACTTTATTCAATCTCACACAAAGTCATATGTTAAGATTAAAAGCCAACAAGTTTATTCATTACCCCTCAATAAGACACAGTATAGAATTCTGTAAAAAGAGAAAATAAATGATTAAAAACAGTAAATTTACATTTTATCACAATAAAAAAATACAGACATACCTTATAGGTATATATGATATTTCCATTTCTTTCCATGTTTAATACACGTAAGCTCTCATAATCATTTTCTAAAACATCTGAAATGGTAACAGTAGGTTAATACTCAGCAGCAGATGGTTAGAAACATATTTAACCAATATATTAGTGAAGGAAGCCAAATATATACTAGTAATTCTATTATATAAAATTTAAAAACAGGCAAAACTAATTTATTTCATTAGAGGCACAAACAGTAGTGACCTTTAAGGAAGGGGAAAGCCATAGTGATTGAGAAGTATCTCAAGTGAGCCTTCTTAGGTGTTGGTAATGTTAAATGTCTTAGGTATACTGATATACTCTGTAATAACGCATGGAGATGTACTCTTCTCTGTGTGAATGTTATACAATAAATTTCAAGTATCAGTTTTTGCTTTATGCATTTTGAGGCTACATCACTAAGGGCATATGAATTTGGAATTGTTATAGCCTCCAGGAGTATTAACCACTGTTAGGCTCTAAGCTGAGCTGCCAGATGTCTGAGTAGTCAATTAAAACAGTAAGATTTAAAAGTTAATATTAACTTTTTAACAGTCAAGCTTTTAATCACTTATTGTGATGCTATAAAGCAAGAGGCTAAACAAGAGTAAGTGCTAATGTCCCTGTTCCATTTTCTCCTCATGAAATGGTGCTATTGGCCAAGGGTCAGGTCAATCAGCAAAATATGGTGCTCTCTTCACTATCAAGGGAGCTTCCCAAAAAGGTTCCTGCAGTATCATGGATCCAGTAGCCAAGGGTAAGTAGGAGAAGAAGAGCTAGGAGTGGGAAAGTATTTTGCTGGAGAAAAAGCAGTCTTCAAAGCTCCCCTCGTACCCCTGCTGAGGTGGTTTTAGTGGTTTAGAGGCACCTGAGAAAGGTCTCTGCTGAAGGCCTCCAAATGAAGAACCTGGGCTAGGAATGCAGCTATCTATAAGGGTGTGGCTGGCCAGTCGGACCTGAGTCACAACCACTACTCATTTCCAGGACTACAGTGCACTGGCCATACACCAAGTTAGATTGAGGGAGGGCAGCTTTCTCAAGTTAGGCCTGTCAGATAAAGCCTTTGTAACTGCATATGGTTGGGTCTGAAAAATTACACATAAGGTTTTAAACTAGGAGCTGGACTAGCAACCCTTTATTCATTAAACAATATCCTTTATTTCTAATAATTATTTTTACTTTATGTCTTTGTCTGATGTTAATGTAACTACATGAGCTGGGTTAGTGCTTGCATGATACAGCTTGTTATTATTAATCTGCTTGTGTCCTTATATTGAAGATATGTTTTATAAGCAGTATCTACTTGAGATTTTCTTCCCCAATCTGACATTCTTAATCTTTTAATTGGGGTATGTAGTCTATTTACATTTAATGCAATTACTAACATATTAGGTTGATATTTATCATAGTATCACCTGTTTTACTATTCTTCTGGACTAAGTTTATTTCATTCTATTACCTACTAACTTGTCAGTTATATGTTTTTGCTATTCTTTTATTAGTTATACTAAAAGTTATAACGTGCATCCTTGACTTACTAAGTTTTAGTATTATGTGATGCCAAAAAATGTAAAGCAACTGAAACGCTCATGCATTGTTAATGGGAGTATAATTCAGAAAACTGGCAGTATCTAATGAAGCTGAACACATGACTCGGCAATTGCACTTGTACATACATCCTCAAGAGAAATATATACATATATTTAGCAAGGGACACATAAGAATGTCTATAGTACTATAGTACAGTATTGCCCAACCCAGAAACCCAAACTATCCATTAAGTAAAGAATGAATAAATTGTGTTATATCCAAACAATGGAATAGTACAAAACAATAAATTAACATTCCACAATAACACACATGAAACTGAGCAAAAAGCTGGGCATGGTGGCACATGCCTGTGATCTCAACACTTTGGGAGGTCAAGGCAGGTGGATCATCAGGTCAGGAGTTCCAGACAAGCCTGGCCAAGATGTTGAAACCCCATCTCTACTAAAACTACAAAAATTAGCCAGGTGTGGTGGCAGGCGCCTGTAATCCCAGCTACTCAGGAGGCTGAGGTAGGGAACTGCTTGAACCTGGGAGGCAAAGGCTGCAGTGAGCCAAGATGGCACCAATGCACTACAACCTGGGTGACAGAGTAAGACTCTGCCTCAAAAAAAAAAAAGAAAGAAAAAAACTGAGCAAAAGAACGTCCCTCGCCACCAAAAAAAGGTAACAAATTGTATGTTTCAATTCACATACAAGTTTTCAGTAACACATACAACTAATCTACAGTGTTAGATAAGTGACTGCTAGAAAGGATCATGAAGGACTTCAGAGGGTTTATTAATGTTTTCCTTCCTGTTCTGAGTCTTAGTTGCATTAGTGTGTTCCACCTTGTGAAAATTAACGGAGCTGGGAACTTGTAATTTGTGTGCTTATCTGTATGAAAGCCATATTTTGCTGAAGGACATATAGACTCTTTACACAAAACGTTTAACTTATAAGTTAACTGACCATCTTCCTTCTAAAATTTTAGGGTATTTCTCCTAATTCTACAGATAAAGGATTTGAACATTGGTAGATACAGCATTGTAATCATTACTAATTGAGCAGAAGTGTGTATTTTCCTAACTTCCTCAAAAGTTATCCAAAATTATGGTACAATGGCTCATGCCTGTAATCCCAGCACTTTGGAAGACTGAGACAGGCAGATCACTTAAGGCCAGGAGTTCAAGTCCAGCCTGACCAACATGGTGAAACCCAATCTCTACTAAAAAATACAGAAAATTAGCTGGGCATGGTGGCATGGACCCATAATCCCAGCTACTCAGGAGGCTGAGACAGGAGAATCGCTTCAGCCCAGGAGGTAGAGGTTGCAGTGAGCAGAGATTGAGCCATTGCATTTCAGAGCAAGACTCTGTCTCAAAAAAACAAAAAGATAAATTGCTTAAATTTGACTCATTTTTTCCCATACAGAAACAGTTTATGTGTTAATTACATTGATTATGACAAATTTTAATATTCAGACAAAACATATGCAAAATAGCTAAAACTCAACAAATTTTCATTTGTATTCCTAATAAAAAAAGACAAGACAAGGTAAAAAATAAGGGCAATTGTTGAGCTAGACACCTGCACTGGAGCTGGAGGTGGGAAACATTCAAAGAGAAGAAGAGCAGGTTTCACTGAGAACTTAGACATCATCCTGAGATCTCTCTTCCCCACCCCTCACAAGAAACAGCTTCCAGATCTCCCAGGGGCAGGGCAAAGGGACAGGGCAAAGTGTTTTCTATACATGGGTATATATGTTTGTCAATAGATAGACATGTATACGGAGCTGTCAGACTCACTTCACATTGAAGGATAATAAGGATAATAATTTGGCCTCTTAGGAGACTAGGATTTAATCAGTTTATGAGCCAAGCATTATGGCTCTTGCCTGTAATCCCAGCAATTTGGGAGGTTGAGGTAGAAGGATGGCTTGAGCTCAGGAGTTCAAGACCAACCTGGGCAACACAGCAAGACCCTGTCTCATAATAATAATAATAAGCTTATAGTTAAGTAGCACTTCACAATTTAGAGAGTTCTCATTTCTATCTCATCTGCATTGTATAAGGTATTCCAGGCTTACTATACTTTTCAATGAAATAATGATACCTGACCAATTTGCAGTGAAAAGGTGGCATAAACTGATCTCAAACCTAGAAAAAGGTAAACAGAACAATGGGCTGAGTGTCCTGTATGAAGCTTACAACGACAAAATGGGTAATTACTGAAAAGCCCTTTGAAAGGTAGATATTGTAGACATCTAAAGATAATTTCAGTGAGTTTTTCATCCTGTACATGACTCAAAACTTCTGGAATGCAATGTGTCAATATTTTGAGAAGTATTTTTTTCTTTCAAGATTATAAGTATGCTAGGAGAGACTGCTGCAAAAGTACATTTAAAAGGTTTCGGCTGGCTGGGCACAATGGCTCACGCCTGTAATCCCAGGACTTTGTGAGGCCGAGGCGGGTGGATCATGAGGTCAGGAGTTCTAGACTAGCTTGGCCATCATGGTGAAACCCTGTCTCCACTAAAAATACAAAAAATTAGCCGGGCATGGTGGTGCACACCTGTAATCCCAGCTACTTGGGAGGCTGAGGCAGGAGAATTGCTTGAACTGGGGAGGTGGAGGTTGCAGTGAGCTGAGATAACATCACTGCATTCCAGCCTCAGTGACAGAGCGAGACATCGTCTCAAAAAAAAAAAAAAAAGAAAAGAAAAAAGGTTTTGGCTGAGATAAGAAACTCCTTTACAAGAAATCTTGCTAAATCCAATTTGCTTGCAAAACCGTATCTATTTTCAGATTACTATAATATGAAGAGAAAAAAATTCTCCAACAAATGCACATTGCAAGAACTGGTACATGCTTATCCCATTAAACTAGTGGTTCTCAACTCTGGCTGTTTTAGAATCCATAGGGGAGCTTTTTAAAAGAACACCGATGCCCCAAGTCATACCCAAGATACTCTGATTTTACTGAGCTGTTGTGGAGCCCACTCTCTGGTGTATATGTATGTGTTTTAAGTTCCCTGGATGACTCTAATGTGCAGCCAGGGTTGAGAACCACTGAACTACAAATTTACATTACATATTACGCAATATTCATTACAGGGCATAACTTGGACCATCTTATAATGTAATCATGGTAAACAGAGTTAAAAGAAATAAAAATAATGCTTTCATGGGAACATTATGTAATAACTGCAGGGCTGAATAACACTGCAGTTAAGTACATGGTTCACACTTCAAGGACATTTGAAACACACAAATTTGGTAATGTTGGAAATCCAGAAGCCAATGTCTCACCGCACGCTATTAAGCCATTGGCTCTTCCTCCCTGGACTAGTTGCCCATGTCTTAACAAACCTTTATAAAAGAAGTATTCAGTAACCTCTTTGCTTAATCATTCTGACTTTTCTCCCAGTAGTTCATCACTGGAAAGTCCAGAGGAAGAAGTTTAGCAATTTCAAATGAGGAAATGTTTAATTTTGTAGTTTAGTATACTCAGTGCTCATGAAGAGAACAACGTAGCATTTTGATAGATAAGATACTTGCATAGGTAAACCTACAAAAGAGAGTACCTAGATATTAAAGGTATTGTCAAGTCATAGCTGTTATAAAACAAAAGGTAGTTGGCCAGATATTCTCATTCATTTCAATCTATTCTTTGCCAAACAAAAGTGATTTCACTTTACAGGAAGAGGTTTGTCAAATGTTTTCATTTTATCCCAAACTGCTATGAGACAAAAAAATCAAAGTATTTGTCTTTCTAATGACCATACTTAAGGAGAAAAATGTCATGCAGCCTTATACAAAAATTTGAACTAGTTCCTAATACATACATCAAGAGGTGATCAAATATGACTATACCTATAACATGACTATTCTACAAATAAGTCATATAAATCCTTAGGCTTAAGATGATAAGTTACAATTCCTAAACCTATGAAGTAAACATGATGTGATTCACATTTCATATTCTGAGTAAAATAAGAAGCAAGAGAGAGATGAGAATTAGAAAAGAAGACTAAGAATTAGCAGAAAGAAAAGTAAAAAGGAAAGATAGTGGCAAGAAAATAGTTTAAAGAAAAAAAAACAGTGAAAACAAAGTGACTAAGGTGACCCTCTGGCCCCCAAATCAATCCAGGAATACATAGGAGGCAACAACAAAAAAAGGCATTACACTTGAATCAGTCATTTGGTAAAATATACAACTTCCCTGGCAAAGATTACAACACATGAAAGACAAGTCAATCTGGTGTATCACAAATCCAAGACTAATAAAAGCAGACAAGAAAATCTACATCCTTTTCAGTCTTAAATATTGACATTTAAATGTTAGAAAACTTACATATTGCAGATCTCATTTTCTTGAAGATGTGATCAATCCCAACAAGGAATTAAGCACTGGATACAAAAATCAACATGTAAGATCTATTGTGGGCTGGGTGCAGTGGCTCACATCTGTAATCCCAACACTTTGGGAGCCCAAGGCGGGGGGAACACGAGGTCAGGAGTTCAAGACCAGCCTGGCCAACATGGTGAAACCCCGTTTCTACTAAAAACACACAAAAAATTAGCCAGGCATTGTGGCGTATGCCTGTAATCCCAGCTATTTAGGAGGCTGAGGCAGGAGAATTGCTTGAACCTAGGAGGCGGAGGTCACAGTGAGCCAAGATTGCGCCATTGCACTTCAGCCTGGGCGACAGAGCAAGACTCCATCTCAAGAGGGGGAAAAAAAAAAAAACTGTTACAGTGCTATATTCCGCCAATAGTTAGAATATGTCATGTTTTTAAGTGTGCTAGTTATGAGATCAACAAAAAAAAGCCTACAATGAAATCAAGCAAAACGTGCAGAACCTTAATGGAGAAAATTCTAAGACTTATTGAGAGTCATTAAAAAGGATCTAAATAAATAACAAGCTATACCTTGTTCATAGTTGGGAAGATCTAGTATTGTAAAGATACCTATTCTCCCCAAGCTGATCTATAGAGGCAATGCAACTACAGGAAATCCAAATCAACTTTCTGGTGAAATCTGACAGGCAGATTGAAAAATATATATGAAAAAGCAAAGGGCATACAATAGCTAAGACACTCATGAAGAATACTAAGTAAGGGGACTTACCTACCAGTTATCAATACTTATCATAAAGCATAGTTATTAAGATATTATTGTCACGTCAAGGTGAGATAATGGAACAAAATGAACTCAGAAAAGGAGACCTGCATAAAGAAGCTTGATATGACAGAACTAGCTTTGTTGTGGGAACTGAAACGACTAAAATAACCAATATTATTTGGTTAATAAAATTGAAACAACTAGCTATTAATTTTTTCAAAAAATTTGGACTCCTATATATCACATAAAAATAAATTCTAGGTGGATTAAAATAAAAATGTGAAAAAGAAACCCACAAAGCTTCTAAAAGTAAATATTAAAAATGTCTTCATGACTTCAAAATAGGGAGGATTTCTTTAAGATACCTAAAAGGGCACAAACTATAAAGAAAAACCCGTAATTTAGACTACATTAAAATTAAGAACTCTTGTTTATCAAAGGCACCATCACAAAGTGAAACAAAATGACAGATTGAGAGAAGAATATTTGCAACACACGATAAAGAACTAGGATCCCAAAAACATAACCCCTAAAAAAAAAAATCAATTAAAAAACTAGGAAAGTGGAAAAAAGGGTGAATAGACATTTCACAGACAGGGAAATTCGAATTGTCAGTAAATATACAGAGATGCTCAACCTCAGACCACAAAGAAATAATTAGTCCCACCAGTTCGACCAAAAAAATTTAAAATCTTGAACTGTCAAGGGCTTGTGAGGATAGAGAGTATCAGAAATGTTTCCACATCACATACAGAGGTGTTAATAAGAACAACACTTTGGAAAACAATTTGGCACTGCCCAGGAAAGATGAAGATGTGCACAGTCTATGACTCAGCAACTCCACTTTTAGACATACATTCTAGAGAAACCTATGCCTGTGCGCCAGGTGGTTAGAGTATTGACCGTATAGGAATACTCTAACAAAAAGTATTGACAAAAGTCACCTACTGGAAAAATAAATTGGGTTCCTTAGGAAGCACTCTGAGACAGAGTTTAGTACCCAGTATGTTCATCAGGGAGTGCTCAGGAAAGTGGGATTAACACCTGTAAAAGGAATGAGAAAGGGCAGGGCTCTGTGACTCACACCTGTAATCCCAGCACTTTGGGAGGCCAAGATCGGAGGATCACCTGAGGTCAAGAGTTCGAGACCAGCCTGGCCAACATGGTGAAACCCTGTCTCTACTAAAAATAAAAAAGTAGCTGGGTGTGGTGGCATGCACCTATAGTCCCAGCTACTGGAGGCTGAGGCAGAAGAATCACTTGAACCTGGGAGGCGGAGGTTGCAGTAGGCCAAGATTGCACCACTGCACTCCAGCCTGGGCAACAGAGTGAGACTCCGTGCACACCACCCAAAAAAAAGAGGAAGGAAAAGGAAATAAGCCCTGGTAGGGTGAGAAGCCCAGCAGCAATGCAGGCCAAATATCCTTGGGTGACCTTAGGTCCCCCACAGAGGAAGCTTCAGAACTGAAATGGAATTGTCCCATGTTAATTCAAAATGGTCAGGCCTTTAAAGCCCCTCCATCTCATGTGGGCCACACCCAAAAGGAAGTGAAGTAGGGTAGGGCAGCCCTCTGCCAGGCAATCCCTGAAGGGGCTGACAGCTGAAGACTGCCTCCCAAGTATACTACAGCACCTGGGACAAGATCTTCTTTGAAAGAATAATCCAAGCAGTGCATCTCCATGTCCACCATCTTGTTGAATTCGCATGATGGAACACTATACAGCAGTGAAAATTAATGACCTGTAGCTAGCCAGTCAACATGGATAAGTCTCACAATATTGAGAAAAAAATAATAAAAAAGAATACATACAGTATGCTTTCATTTACTTAAAGTTCACAGCCAAGCAAAATATTTTGCCTAGGGAGATATATATATGGGTTAAAACTACAAATAAAGTCACAGTACTGTTAGTATAAAAATGTAAATGGTTGCTAACCTAGGAAGTGAGGATGAGAGAAAAATAGAATCAGAAAGGGCACATAAGAGCCTTCAAGAGTCTTGACATTGCTCTATTTCTAAGCTGGGGAGTGGGTATGTGGTTGTGCTTTATTATTTACAGCTACATGTTAAAATATTATTTTATGTAGTTGTTCTGATTTTTAACAAATATAGTCTTTTATTTCAGGAGAAACCATTTGTTCAACCCCAGAACCAGAAGCAAATGCAGTAGCCAAATCTGTTCTCCTTCCTCCTTGACCCCTTGTTAACCAAAATGTTATATTGTAGGCACAGAATTTCCACAGCTGACTTAGCTCAGCTCTGTTTTGCCAAGAATGTGTCATACATATTTCATGAGAGTTACTTAGCACCTCTAAGAAAACTTCAATTGTATTTGTTGATGTAAAAATATTAAGGCTTCAAATTTAGAAAGCAAGTATGCATAGAGGCGGCATTACAATGGTATAATTATTCATAATTTACATTTGAAAAGCTAGAACTTTGAAAGGATAATCAATTGCACAAATGTGTGTAACTGCTGTGCTAGAAATGAGACAGAATTCCAGATTTCCCTGCCACTGCTATAAATTACAGTAGAACAGGAATTAATTTGTGTGGGGTATTTTTGAGCTACCACCCACTGGTGATAATCAGAGGTAATAATTCTCTTAGTATAACAGGGCTAATATCTTGCCAAGATATTTTCACTGAAAGAGCAAAATACTACCAACATCAGAAAAGTTAGTATTTCCAGAAAGTTTACCTCCTGAGGACCCAGGGCTACCTGCTGTTTAGTGGAACAAAATTATATTTTGTCAATACACAAATTTATATTTCTTCAGAGATGAGCGAAAGATACAAGGAAACGAAGTCCAAGTGGGTCACAGACAGCTTTGCAAGTGCAACACACATTACTGAAACATAAGACTGTGGCATTTCACACTTCATCTAACTTTTCATTTGCAGACAACTGCCATTGAGCAAAATAAAGTGGGAGTTCAGAAAAAGGAGTACCTTGTGGTACAAGACAGAGCTGTTTCAAAAAGTTAAGCCTCTAAAAACTTTTCAGACATTTTAGCGACTTTTTTTTTTTGTTACAGAGTCTCATTCTGTTCCCCAAGCTGGAGGGCAGTGGCGCAATCTCGGCTCACCGCAGCCTCCACCTCCCAGGTTCAAGCGATTCTCCTGCCTCAGCCTCCCGAGTAGCTAAGATTACAGACAGGCATGTGCCACCGCACCTAGCTAATTTCTGTATAAAATCCTTGACCACCATCCCCCACCTCGAAAAAAAGTAAAAGCCTTACTAATCATGACACTAATGCAAACTCAATGAATATGCTACACAAGCATACAACTCCTTTTTGGAACTAATAATTAACATTCCAAGCCAAGAAAACCTCAAATAATTCCGCTATAGTCACAGGAGAATGTGAAGATACAAGATAGCAACTTGATATATAACTTACATCAAGAAAACTTTCACCAGCATTTAGGGGAAAGGAGCTGTAGATGTAGGTAATTTAATACCCACTTCGGATAAACGTCCTCCAAAGTCTACAGTTAAAGGAAAACGAAAGGGGAAAAGGGGGGAAACTCACTGAGATGGACAGCGCTCTATGAACAAGGTGAGACCCACAGGCATCATTGCTTTGAAGATGCATTTAAGCTCTGAGGCGCCAACATTTACAGAAAACTTTAAAAACTTGGTGAGAAATGACAAAGTTCCCTTCTTTAAAGGAGATCAGTGCTGGGAAGTCTCAAAAGTCACTTTCGTTCCCTCACCGAATCATCAGAACGCCACCGCTGCGGGCAGTGGATTCCCATTCGCCCCGAGTCGGCGGGGCCGGGAGCCGAGCAACAAGCGCGCAGCCGCAGCCTGCACAGGTGCGGAGCTCTGGGCGGCTGGGGGCTCTCGCTCCGTCGCGCGCAGCCTGCCGGCGGCCCCTGTCGCACCTCACCGCCGGGCTGCGTGTCCCCTGAGCCACGGACACGGTTTGCAGAAACACGTCTCGCACATGTGGGGACACACTGCTTCACTGATAGGTATAGGTGATTTGCTTGATGGCTACAGATTCTTTCTCAAAACGCGAATCTTCCAGGAGTCCACCCCACCCCCGCCCGCCTTGGCAGAGCCCTGTACCGCCGATGAACCCTCCAGGAGGCAGGAGGCGACTGCTGACAAGAGCACGACCTTCTACCCTCGCCATGAGTTGATGCTGAGGGAACCAACAGCGTCCCGGCCTTTCTACCAAGGGCGAATTCCCGCGGGCTGGCAGCGAGCCAGGCGTCTCGGGCTTCCCCCGCGGCTGGGTGAGGGTGGCAAAGTCAAAACAGCCCTTTGAGGAGGCGAGCGGCACCCTCGCACCAGCCTTCCCAGGGCGGCGGGGCCCAGGCTGCTCCCTGCCAGGTCCGAGCCCCCGGGGGTATGAGGGACTCCCACTCCCCGCCCCCACCGCGCCCCGGGCACCTGCACCGCCGCCTCCGGCCCCGGGGGCCTCGGACGCCGCCCTCTGCGCCCGCAGCCACGGGAGCACGTCCTTCCCGAGCTCGAAGTCGGCGACCAGGCGGAGAGCCATCGCCCGGACGCAGCCACCGGGTGGCTCTGAGGCCCCGCGCTGCGGGCATTCCCGGGCCCGCGTGGCCGCCTCGCCCTCGCGTCCCCGCGCCCGCCCCCTCCTTCCTCTCCCCCGCCCCCCGCTGCTTTCGGTTCTGCGGCGCCCTGGCCTGAGAAGCCCCGGCACCGCCTCCTCCCGGCCCGCGGCCCTCAGCCGGTACCTGCGCCCGAGCCAGGCACAGTGGGTAGGGGCGGGGCGGGGAGGACCGGGCGCCAGGACCAGGCCGCCAGGGCGGGAGGCCTCCGCGAGCACCCTCGGGCTGAGGACTAAGCGCGCAGGGACGTGGGCGCTTCAGGGCCCTGGCGAGGCGGCTAGCTCAGCGGCTTCCAAACCTGGAGAGTAGGCCTATTTTCTTTATTCCCCAAGTGACTCCACTGTGCAGCAAAGTGTGGAAACCGACTTTCCTTGACAGAGCTGGGCCTCCTGGAGAGGTTCGGGGTCACCACAGAAGTAGGCCGTCTTTTGGGCGTTTTCGCCCCAGCTTTGAGGTGGTGGTGCTTTTAGTGTTAAGGTAATAAGTTGCAGCTGGGAGCGTGTGACGACGGTGATTCCACTGTAAGAGAAACATTAAAAAGGGTTAATCCGCTTCGTTAAACAGCTTCCTCTTTGCCTTTTAATTCCCTGCACTGGTTCCAGGAAGCTGAATTACGTAGGATTCCCTCCGCGGAGATGTCTTTAAAAAGTGCTCTCATCTTCCAAGGGCAGCTGTCATCTTGGGTGCCTTCTCACCTCCTTCCTTCTCCCTACAAATGAGTTCAGTATTTTCATAATCTCGCCACTCCTCAGCGTTCTCTTCGTTCAAGTGCACACCACTGGTAACACTGGTCGCCATGCCTTTGCAACTGCCAGATCCAATTCATCCTTAACATCAACGCCAGGTTATTACTCTCCCCCAAACCGAGCTTCCTCCTCTCTCTATGCAGATCTAGAGTAACAGCTCACTGCCTCGAGATAATGTGTCTCCTCTTTACCAGAGCCTTCACTTCTTTTCATTTAGAAGTTCAAGTCTAGGCTGACTTGGCTTAAGCAACTCTTGACTCCAGCCTCCTTCCTTCTAGAAAAACCTCCAGGTCCTTCTAGCCTAGCTCCACAGAGCCTTCTCCTCCCAACTGCAGCCCACAGGGACCCCCCTTCAACCCTAAACTTCTAGGGTAACGTTGCTAGTGCACCTCATTTGATACTACTGCCTTAAGACATGAAAACTGAATCTTGAGTCTCCACACAAACCCTCTGTCCTTTGCCTCCCACCAAGGGCTAACAGCACTCTGGAAGGTGCTCGACAATTACTGAAGAGTGAATACAGTAATAATGAATGCTTTTTCACGTTTCTCGAAGTTAAGGTCTGAAAACTACTTGCATTGACATCATCTGGGGCACTTTTTACAATCCAGACCCTCGGTCTCTAGTCTAAACCTGGGCAAGACCCAGGAATATGCATTTTACCCCATGCCTCGGGTGATTTTTAGGCTAAGTTTGAAAACTACTCCAACTAAATGTCAAAGAAAGTCTTGATTTTTTTTCCCTCTAGAGACATGTTTCTCCAACTGATGTAGTGGATGACTTCAGGTAGAACTCCATTACTCACCACCATATACAGATGAAAGTCCTTCCACCTGGGAAGTGCATGCAGATATAGGATAAATGCCTAATGAAGTTGCTAATACTGTCAGTGAATAAAAGGAAGGCCACTGGAGCCCCCCGAGGAGCTACTGAAACTAATATTTCATATCAAATAAGCTTGTTGCCTTTGTCATACAAAAACATTGTTTGCCAATTTTTAAAATTCAGTAAGTTTCCATTGTTTTTATTTTTGCAGTTCTATTTTTGCCAGGCAGGACTGATTTTATAGTCAAGCAGTGATGATATAAAAAATTCTCTTCAAATTAGTGAAAAAGCCAATGTAGAGGTGAGAAATAATAAGATAATAATAGAAAGATGTGGCCAAAATCATGAGGGTGCTATATGAAGACACGTGTATCCGTCAGGATTAGATTCACCAGAAGTTAATAAGAACTCAGATTAACAGTAAATTAAACACACAGATTCTATTCTGTCACCTGTCTGGAGGTAGGCAGAATAAGGCTCTTATGGCAGGTTCCTGAATTTATCAGGGACCCAGGCTCCTTCCAGTTCTTTGCTCCACCTGATCTTGAGTGTACCCTTGTTCTCATGATCCAAGAGGATTGCAGAAGCTTAAGCCATCATGTTTACATTCCAGAAATCAGAATGGGAGAAGAGGAATAAAAAGAGAATGCTACCTCTTTTAAGGATACTTCCCAGAAGTTCTACACAACATTTCTACGTATGTTTCACTCACCAGAATTTAGTCACCTGACCAAATGTAGCTTTCAAGGGAGGCAAGGAAATACACCTGGCCAGTGATGTGCCCAGATAAAAACCAGGAGAGTATTACTAAAGAAGGTGGGGAAATTGGATATTCAAAAGCAATTAGAGATCTCTGTCAGAGTGTGATACCCAATTCTGGCCACTGAGTTGTAAGGAAACCTCTGCTACGACAGATTTTTCTATTCTTAAAACAAGAGACATGGGAAAAGATGGTCCCTTTCAGTCTTTAGGTATTTTGAGGTCTGGATATGATTGCTGGAATTTTAGCCATCTAACTAGCACACTTAAAATGGAGCCGTTGGAGTCAGGGAGAGTCCAGAGGACTGCAGAGAAGAGGAACCTTGGTATATTATTTTTGGAGCCATCCTCTGCCCTTTCTGGTATTAGAGATGATAAATTTCCTATAGTTTAAATGATATTGAGTCAGACCTTTACTTGCAACCAAGGATTTCAATTTTAAGGACTGATATTTCAAAATTTAGGACACAGGCCAAAGAGCACTATGATAATATGTTTTTGTTTGAACACTTATTAGAACACATTCTATATTTTGTATTGTTTTATTAACATAAAATGAAGTTATGTTGAAGGAGTAGGCTTACAGGAAAAAGTTCAGGTAAGCAAAAAGAGTTGGTTCCAGAGCCCTGATAACCTAAGGGCCTCTGGATTAGATCACCTGAAAGTCATTCTATGTATTATGTAGGCCAGTTTGAGTTGGGGTTTCTGTTATTTGTGTTAAAAGCTTCCTAAATCAGGGATTTTAGAACTTTTTTTTTTAAGACTGAATCTTGCTGTCGCCCAGGCTGGAGTCCAGTGGCACAATCTCGGCTCACTGCAACCTCTGCCTCCCTGGTTCAAGCAATTTTCCTGCCTCAGCCTCCTGAGTAACTGGGATTACAGGCGTGCACCACCACACCCAACTAATTTTTGTATTTTTAGTAGAGATGGGGTTTCACCAGATTGGTCAGGCCCACCTCAAACTCCTGACCTCGCGATCCGCCCACCTTGACCTCCCAAAGTGCTGGGATTACAGGTGTGAGCCACCACGACTGGCCCATGATTTTCAAACTTTAATGAGCATTCAAATCACCTAAAGATCTTGATAAAAGTTAGATTCCAATTCAGCAGGGTGAGGTGGTGCTGAAGAGTCTACATTTTATCAAGTTTCCAGGTCATGCCAAGGCTGCTGGTCCACAGATGACATTTTGAATGGAACATTCTGCTACTGAAAGTGAGGCTCTTTCCATCTTTATATTGCTGCCTTACCGTCCACCATAGAGAGGGCCAGGTGAGGATATGCATGGAAGGGCTAGCTTTGAAGATATACCAGAGCTGAAGGGCTCTATCTGGAGAGAAATCTAAAATGGAGGTGAATACTGATTTTAGAAATTTGAACCATGCCATGGGTCCCAAGTTCTAGTAGCAAACCACAGAGAACCAGTAAACTAAAGGGAGGAGATAAAGGTGCTTACACTATGGTAGAGATGCGAGCACAAGGCAAGAAAAGAGATGAAGTAATGCAGTGAGTCAGAATCTGCAAGATGATGATTCTTGTGCACATTGCAGTTTAGGAAGCACTGGTCTAGCTATCTGGTGCTTTAAATGGGGGGTATTTTCTTTCTTTCTCTTTGTGACTGGATTACTGAGTTTTAAGCCTGTGTTGATTTGCTCCAGAGACCTCAAGATGCAATAGGGAAGAGGGTTAAGGAATATGAGTCCTCCAAAACATACCTACTGTGTGCACAGCACAACACAGTTATCCTAATAAATAGGCATCCTAAATCAAGATGCTCAACTTTATGTATGTTTGCTAATTTTTCAGTGTTTTACTTAGTATAATTTCAGGAATAGTATTAAAGAATTTTTAAAACTCCATAGGATGTTCAAGATGAATAATTCCTGAATCGCCAATTCCAAGTGCCGTTATAATAAAGATGTCTTTGCAGTCATTTCATAGTCGTTTTTAATTCCATCCTAAAAATGAAACACATTGAAACCCTACATATTTTCTTCATCTAACAGTTTTATTTAGATATGTTTTAAAATAGAAGACATAGTCCTATTTCTACTTTTTTTTTTCTTTTTCCTTCTTCCTGGACATCTTGGTATATGTGACATAGTCCTATTTCTTACCAGTTACGAATGGAATTCCAAAGACTATCCCAACTCCCAACTGTTACCAATAGTTTTCTGTGGGAAATGTAACTCAGTGAAGGTTGTTTTTGTTTTGTTTAACCTTAGGCACATGTTAGTTTTCAATTTTAAAAGCTAGCTTAATTTTTAAAAATGTATCTTCACTCTGATTTTGACTATAAAATTATTGTTCAGTCTTTAAGGGACCATCTTCCTGACAACTTATGCTAATTTTTGTCCTGTGTAGTTACATAGATGGCTACATGCTCAGGGCCATCATATATTGTTGGTTTTTGTTTTTTGTTTTTTTGAGACAGGGTCTCACTCAGTCACCCAGGCTTGAGTGCAGTGGCATGATCTCAGCTCACTGTAACCTCCGCCTCCTAGGTTCAAGTGATTCTCCTGCATCAGTGACCTGAGTACCTGGGATTACAGGTGCACACCACCATGCCCAGTTAATTTTTGTATTTTTTAGTAGAGACAGAGTTTCGCCATTTTGGTCAGGCTGGTCATGAAGTAATATATTGTTTTTATTTTTTTTCTTATAAAGCTGACACTGAGTTTAGCAATGATTAATAGAATAACTCTTTAAATCTGCTTGGTTACTATTATATAAGAGTGATAGCACTCATCCTGAAATTTGAAAAGAAGACTGGCACATATTTTTTTAAGGAAATGTTCTATGGAATTATAGCCCTATGACTTGGCAGGAAAGAAGGAACTGCCATTTAACAAGATGAGCTAGACAACAATTCAGATATTCTAAAGGAACTATATCTGATTTAATCAAAGGAACAGGGAATAATGGAGGCGAAAATAGAGTACTAAACACTTCTGAGAGCAAGAATGCTTTACCAAGTTCCTTTTAAAATTTTGTTGATGAACAAATAATATTAATTGTGTGGAATTACTGCATCTCAAATGGAACAATGGAATATAAATCATCTGAGAAATACATAATCATATGAAAGTTATGTTGCCATCTATGATAACTCATAGGATAAATGAATACATGGATTTTAATATTATTTGTAATGATCAAGAAAGAAAGGATGTTACATTCTCTATCAATCAAAAAACACTCCATTTTAAGTGGCTTCTTTGACTCTTCTCTTATTAAAACTGTATCATTTTCAAACAGAAACTTAATCTTGTGATTTCCAAATGTTCTTCCCCTTTCCTCCTTCTCCTTCCTACTTTTCACCCTTTATTCCCTCCCCCTCCCCTTCTAAATGATTCCATCCTAAAACTACCAGATTAGACAAAGAAAAGCAAGCCTCTGCACAGGGGGTTGGAGCAAGGTGTTGACCAAAATTTGGATGTCAGAACTCAAGCAAGAAAAAGGGGTTAACCTTGGGGGATGGTGTGGAGACCAGGGAATGGTCACCTAGCATGAGATGTCAGAGTCTAAGTAGGGTGAGAAGGACAGCTGTGTGGGCCATGTGGGTGGATGGATGGGCAAGGAGTGGTTGTCCAGCCTGGGGTATCAGATTTCAAGTGGCTTAGAGAGGGCATCTGCACAGGGATGTGAGTGGCAGTTAAGACAAGACTGAATTATTTAAGTGAATATATTAAGAATAATGTGAGCCATGTCTCTCACTGGCAGGCAAAAGAGTCACAAAAAAAAAAAAAAGCTAAAACTCTGTAGTGTTGGATTGGAATTGTAAGTATTGAGGTGAACATAGTTTTTAATACACAGATGATAAGGAGACAAAGGGGTAGATATCATAATATATATGCAAATGTGTATATACACATATACACAAATATTCTCTAGTTCTGTCCACTGAACATCTGGGAGCAGCAATGCCCCTATATCAATCAACACACCTGGCACAAAGAAAGATGAACCTGGAACACCTTGTAGTGCCAGAAAGCAAGAACATGCTCAAAGAACCATGAGGACATGTCAGAAGGACACAGGAGCCAGTGTGAATGAAACCCCTGTTGCAAAATTTATAACAGTGAGAAAATTATGACAGTGAAAGAGATCTGACCTAACCAACTCCATCTTGTTTCAAACCTCCAAGCTGTCCTTGTTCATTCCTGGATGTAGGACGAACTAACTTTGGGAAGAACTTATCTAACTTTGAAACAAAGATGATAACAGCCTTTTCCCAAAACAAACCCCCTTCTTGTCTAGGGACCAGATTGCCTTTGTAGGACTAACAAGATAGATACAAGATCAGAAATTATGGTTTAAGAGTCATGTCCTAGAGACCCCAAGATCACTAACCTCCCCAATTGCTCCTATAGATAATGTTAGTATTATAAAACCCAATATTGGTGTTTGAGGTCTTTTTCAGACCTTGTACTCCATGGATCAGCTGGTCCCACCCAGATCAATAAACTGACTCATCTGGTTTTGTGGCCCCCACCCAGGAACTGACTCTGCACCAGAGGACTCCCTATGACTTCATCCAACTTGACCAAGCAGCACACCCCACTCCCTGTCCCCCTACCTACCAAATTATCCCTAAAAAACTCAAGTCCCTGAATTTTCAGGGAGACTGATTGAATAATAATAAAACTCTGGTTTTCTGTTCAGCAGGCTCTACATGAGTTAAATTCTTTATTGCAATTCCTCTCTCTTGATAAATTGGCTCTATCTGGGCAGGGCAAAATGAACCCATTGGGCAGTTACATGAGGGAGCTTCCAGCTGGCCAAATCTGGGACAACTTGAACATCAAAATACACAATGATTAAATAAAGTAGTATAACCTATTAAGATAGAAAATGAATCCATAGGAATATAGATACATATATATGTATATGCATATATCTGTACATATACAGATATGTATTAAAATACATGTAATATATGTATTAAAAATACATGTAAACATACATTGAAACTTTGAGGAACAGGATATCTAGTTTCCGAATACTATCCCACAAAATACTTATTAGCCTGCTACATATCTTTTTTTTTTGAGACAGTCTCACTCTGTCTCTCAGGCTGGAGTGCAGTGGCATGATCTCGGCTCACTTCAACCTCTACCTCCTGGGTACAAGCAATTCTCCTCCCTCAGCCTCCTGAGTAGCTGGGATGATAGGCGCATGCCACCATGCCTGGCTAATTGTTTGTATTTCTAGTAGAGACGGTGTTTCACCATATCAGTCAGGATGGTCTTGATCTCCTGACTTCATGATCCACCCACCTCGACCTCCTAAAGTGCTGGGATGACAGGCATGAGCCACCGCACCCGGCCTGCTATATACCTCTTTAATTAAGTGAACATTATCAGTAATAGGACAAATGGAAATCATAGGATACAACCAATTCCACTTAATCTAATCATGAGGAAACAGCAGACAAAGCCAATTGAAGGACACTCTACAAAATAACTCAACTGTAATCTCTGAAAGTGTCAAGGTCATGAAAGCCACTGAAAGACTGAAGAACCATTCCAGAAAGGAGACTAAGGGACATGGCAGCCAAATGTTCCACATTTTCCTGTCCTGGGTTCTTTTCCCAAAAGGGAAGGGGTCTGAGGATTAGGTGCTAGTACTGAATCAAGGTTCATTCCCTGATTTTGATGTTTGTACTGTGGTTATATAGGAGGACTGTGGAGGGAAATTTACAAAGAATTTTTTTAATAGTTTTTCATGTCAGATGGGTAATGTCCCAACGTTGTACCAAGATTCGAGGGTGGCACATGTCATACATGAGCACATGAACACCCAATCATCACACTTATGAACTACAAAAGGATTGGAGAATGTTCCTGTTTGTACAAAATACATCCTAAAGTATCTGGGAGTAATGGGACATCAGATCAGCAATTACTCTAAAATAGTTCAGAAAAAAATGTTGGCTCTATCAAACTCCCAACTTTTCTGTAAGTTCGTGATTGTTTCAAAATAAAAAAGAAAAAATGTTTAAGACAGGGTCTCTTTTTGTGCAATGGCACAATCACAGCTAACTGCAACCTCCACCTCCTGGGCTCAAGCAATTCTCCCACCTCAGCCTCCAGAGTAGCTGGGGCTACAGGTGTGTACCACCACACTCAGCTAATTTTTTAATCTTTTTGTAGAGACAGGGTGTCAATATCTTGGCAGGCTAGTGTTGAATTCCTGGGCTCAACTGATCTTCCCACCAGGGCCTCCCAAAGTGTTGGAATTACAGGCATGAGCCACTGTGCCTGGCCCCCCAAAATTTTTTTTAATCATAAATGTTATCAGAAGGACTGGTATTTCCAAAGCCTCATAAAGTTCCCCCCAGCCCGCCAACATAAGGAACTATCATATCCAATTGTGCTGTAGGCAAACTTGAGTGACATGGGTAAGTTTGATTTAAAACACTGAATTAGAAGATGCAAAGGCTTTAAATTAGATTGCATTTTCCCCACTGTACTACAAACCCCTAATGAAATTAACTGCACTTATTGGCCTTGTGCTGCATGAATTTAATTCTGCAAAACTGGCTGAATTAAGCCATAGTCAAATAACAGGAGAAGCTTAATGAAAAATGTTATTTTTACCTTTTAAGTGACTGTCCTTTTCTCTACAATAAGAAACTTCCATTAACTGGTTTCAGGAAAAAAGATTACTAAAATTAAACTTGTTTTTTTTGTTTTTTGCAAAACAATCATATGACTTAATTTCACAAGGAAATTAATGACAAAAAAATACTATCTGTTACAGAAATATTTTCATTAAAATATACACACTGACTTTCTGAAATTCTTTGTGAATTTCATGAGTAGCACTGAGCCATTTTAAAAGAAATGTATGACAGATATTTGTGTATGTGGCAGATTTTTAATGTCCAACTACCATGTGTTCTGTGCATAGATTTTTTTCCCTCAAATTTCTAAACACAGTGGAAGCCACTAGAGAGAATATCTGAAGCAATTCATTAAAATCTTGGCAGCCAGACGCCAGCTCCCACTTTCCCTGAAAACTGCCTTGACTGAAGGTGAACACTGTCCCAGCAATTCCCTCCACAGAAGACTATCACCACCTCTGGAGGGGCAATTCCTGGAGGAACCAAGTCAGCTATTCGAGGGTCCTGAATAAGCAAAAACTAAGTACATAAATTACCATCTTGAAAGTGATGGGTTAGTGTGCTCTTTTGAATGCCCCCTAGGAAAATAAATTTGATTAAAACTAAATATTTTGTTGTAAGATATAATGCTCAAATTCAGGAGATTCTGGTGTCCCTCTGGAGAGTGTCAGTTGTGGGGGGAGGAGGGAAATGCCAGCTGTCCTATGGCTGTTAAATCCAAAGAACTTATTTTCTTTGTTAGGATTTTACTTTGAAAATATATTGTAGGTGATCATACGTGAAGGATGTGTCTCCTTCCTAAGAACATTACATTTTCTGCATTTTTCACCTTTTTGTGGCTCTGCATCTTGCCTTTTTTCACTGCTGTTCCCTCCAGCCGGCTTCGATAATGAGGGCTGGGAAATTTTTCCTGATTCCAGTGCTCCATGGGAGCCTCTTCCCTCCTTCCAGCCTCTGCCCAGTGGCTATCTCTTTGGTGTCTTTGTTCTCAGCACAAAATAGTCCCTGCTAGCATTGATCAAAGTTCTGTGAATACACACTGACTCATTAGCTACTTAAAGATCTTCTTTAAGCAGCTTCTTTTTAAAAATTTCAATCATGGTTTATTTTTTATTTATCTTACCATGAATCACAATATACAAAAGAAGCATGACTTAACATGAGGTATAAAAGAATTACCATATGATAGAAAATTGTTTTGAAAAAGATTATACTGTGCCCCCTGGAAAAAAAATTAAACCTCTGAACCTTTCTTTACATGAATGCTAATAATATAGATGAATTTGGAGAAACTGAAACTAGCCCCTTTTGATCCAAGCAGTTCATTACCAAAATTGCCATGGCATAGTACTCTTAAAACCCGTTATTTTCTGTGGAAATATTGAGATTCATAGGTAATCTTTTTTTTTTTTGAGACAGAATCTCACTCTGTCACCCAGGCTGCAGTGCAGTGGCACAATCTCAGCTCACTGCAACCTTCGCCCCCCCCAAGGTTCAAGTGATTCTCCTGCCTCAGCCTCCCTCCCCAGTAGCTGGGACTACACACATGCACCACCACGCCCGGATAGTTTTGGATTTTTAGTAGAGACAGGGTTTCACCAACTTGGCCAGGCTGGTCTTGAACTCCTGACCTCGTGATTCACCTGCCTCGGCCTCCCAAAGTGCTGGGATTACAGACATGAGCCACGACGCCTGTAGGTAATCTTTTAAGGATTTTATGAAGGATTCCATTAGTTTCCCTCTTATGTTTAATTTTTTGAACTATGTTTAATTTAAACCCTCTTCAGTCTCAAAAATCTACATCTATTCCAGATTTTAAAAGAGACTACCTCCTCCACCACAGAATTTTTCTTTAAAAAGACAATCAGCATGGCTGTCTTTTTTTTTTTTTTTTTTGAGACAGAGTTTCGCTCTTGTTACCCAGGCTGGAGTGCAATGGCGCGATCTCGGCTCACCGCAACCTCCGCCTCCTGGGTTCAGGCAATTCTCCTGCCTCAGCCTCCTGAGTAGCTGGGATTACAGGCACGCGCCACCATGCCCAGCTAATTTTTTGTATTTTTAGTAGAGACGGGGTTTCACCATGTTGACCAGGATGGTCTCGATCTCTTGACCTCGTGATCCACCCGCCTCGGCCTCCCAAAGTGCTGGGATTACAGGCTTGAGCCACCGCGCCCAGCCATGGCTGTCTTTTTAGTCAATATCCATCTCTGGGTCTGCTAGAAGAGAGACTATGAGACAAATTAGAGCCCCATGGGAAAGTGATACCTCTATCCCCTGAGTGGAAGCAGCATGCCATCAGAATGCTTAGTGTTAATGGCAACCTGAACCCTTCTCTTTCTCTTTCTCTTTCTCTTTCTCTTTCTCTTCAGGGCCTCCTGTGTCACCTTTCTCTTCAGGGCCTCCAGTTTTCCAAATGTCCATCTAATCTGTGTCCACCCCTGGGAGCAGACAGTACAGTTTCCTGTCCGGGTGTTCTTTGATAGTATCAAAACTTTGTCACTTAAGAGAAAAGCCTGATATTTACAGCCAGTTGGCCAAATGCTATGCTCAGTCTCAAGAGGGTAAAGAATTTCAGACATTAAGAAAAAAGAAAGAAAGAAAGAAAAAAGGCCAGCAAGAGTCATGTATTTAGTACTTGACTCAGAGTTAAGAGGCCTGGATTCTTGAGGCAGCTCTGGCATCAACTGGCTCTGTGACTTTAGGCAAATTGCTTACCTTTCTGGACTTAGTTTTCTCATTTGTAAAATAAAAGAAATTGAACTATGATTCCCTAAGTCCCCTTTTGCTTATCAACAGTGCTGATTCTTAACTATAGTAGCAATAAGATCATCAAAAAAATTCATTTCCTAATCCCTGTCATCAAGTTCATATGCGGAGAGAGAGAGGCTTAGGAGAAAACTGCAACCTAGTAACCAAGGAAACATGAAAATTTTGACAGTAAAAGACATCCTGTGTGGCAAATTCTACAAACCAGGAAAATATAATTAAGGATTAAGAAATGGTAGGGAGTTTTCAGAAACCCTCTTCTACTCCCCAACTCACCCTTGAAAATCAAATTGTAGGTTTTCCCATAGATCATTGGAAAAATGCTTGATAGTTCTCTGGGGTAAACTCTTCTATTCAATCTAAAATTCAGGTAATGTTAACTTTTGCTTCAAATGCCTTAGTCAAGATTTCTTTTAGTGTTAGAAAAGTCCTAACTCCTTACATACAGATTATACGCAATCTAGACAAGCCAAGCCTTCCGCCCTCTATCTGCCATTCAGAAGTCTCTTTCATGTATGTAACTAAAGAGTAATCTCATAAATCAATATTGGAATGAATAAAGACCCAGATGTCTCAGGTTGTTCCATCCACTCAATTTCCTCTTTCTCCTTCATATATTTACATATTAATTTTAAGTCACAGGTGAAAATTAAAGCCTGCTCTCTCCCAGTCTCCCTTTGATATTGCAAAGAAACATTACAAAGCTTCCTAAGGGAAGGTTTCTTGCAGGAAATAGTGACTCCAAGTATCATTAGTCCCCAAATCTGCCTGCTAGGCTGAGTGAGGAGGACTGAAATGCTCTGTGGGTCACAAGGTCATAAACCTCAGGAAGTTGGCTATACTGTCAGGCACTGTCCCCGCCAAAGACTAGGGGATGTGGGTTCCTATCAGAAGCCAGGTCACCACTAGCTGAAATTGAAACATACATCATAGTCACATCCTGTTTAAGTGAAAGCCAACTTCTGTTTCCTGGAATTGCTTTTTGTCTGAGGAGAAGGAGTGATTGGGGTGTAGTTAAGGGTAGCTAAGATGCAACTCATCCCTTGGAATGGGGAGCATGCAGGTTACTGGGGGATGTGGGGGACTGCCCTGGAGCATCCTGTCTCTCAGCCATCTCTAGCACATTTCTCACCCTCCCTTGTTCACCTCTCCCAAGTTCACAAGTGAGCATTCTGGGCACAGGGAGGTCAGGAGGAAAAGCGGAGAAAGTAGTGGGAAGAGTAGGTGAGATGACAGATGGTAACAGGGATCAAATCCTTTTTAGGCCTCCTGTTCCTTGTTTCTCCATCTTGGAGAGAAGCTCAAGCTCCAAAATGGAGGGCTACAAGAGCAATAGAGAGCAGCTTTGTTTTCATGGCTGGCACAGAGTATGAACCACAAGTTAGAATATCTCCTATCTGAGCACTTTATCTAGAATGAGCTCTGAATCCCAGAGGAGGAGTTCTTCCTCCAAAATACAAGTTCTGAGCTAGATCAGAAGAGGAGCACCCTCTAATGAGTTGGAGGGATAAGCTTTGCGCTCTTCGTGATCAATGACTCCCCATACTGCCCGTAGTCTGGCCTGCCCGTCCCTCACCTTGCTATCACCCTGCGAAATGCCAATTCTAAGAGGCACATGTGCAGAGGGCTTGTTAAAACACAGATTGCTGGGCTCCACCCCACAGCTTCTGATTTGCATCTCTAACAAGTTCCCAGGTGATGCTGATGTTGCTGGTCTGGGGAACCACACTTGAGAACCACTATCGCAGCACATAAGTAGGCATTTAACAAACATCTGTTATTCATTTTCATAATGGGATGTCAGGGATGAGTGTTGTGGAACAGAAGAAAATAGGAATCATCTCATTCTGGATCTCTAAGTTTATAAGTATTTGTTGTATGTTTCCTGTTTCCTACACTGTTCATGCAATTTTAGCAATTTTCAGGAAACAGCTGTTGCTCTCCACCTTGAAAGACAATGAAAGGTTGATAACAGATAAAATGATATTTTGGAAGAAACTAATGTACCTTATATATCTGGGACAACCTTGCCTCTTACATAATTGACAGTAGAACTGTAGGGATTATGTAAATTGACTTGATTTTCTTTTAAATCTTTAGGAAAAGACATCATTTAAAGAGGTCTAAGTGATTTGCCAAGCTTTACACAAAAACTTTTTTTTTTTTGTCAAAAACATTTCTGACCTGAAAATTTTTTTTCTGACTCAAGTAATCACTTTTGGATCATGAGTCAGAAAAATATTGAGGCAATGTGGAGTTTAGGATTGCTGCTTACTCATGTCATTTCTTCAGCTCATCTCGTTTAGCTTCAAGTCTAAACGTAAATTAGTTAAAAGGGAATGGATTACTTAAAACTTACATTTGTGGCTCATTTTCTATTCTCCAAATTCTCTCCTCCTTCCTCTTAGACAGGCGCACTTTGGGAAAACCTCACAAAGCATGAAGAGCCAGCTTTTTTTTTTTTTTTTTTTTGACACAGTCTTGTTCTGTCACCAGGCCAGAGTGCAGTGGCAGGATCTCAGCTCACTGCAACCTCCGCCTCTCAGGTTCAAATGATTCTTGTGCCTCAGCCTCCCCAGTAGCTGGGATTACGGGCACACCCCACCACATCTGGCTAATTTTTGTATTTTTAGTAGAGATGAGGTTTTGCCATGTTGGCCAGGCTGATCTCAAACTCCTATAGCCTCAAGTGGTCTGCCTGCCTCAGCCTCCCAAAGTGCTGGGATTACAGGCCTAAGCCACCATGCCCAGCTTTTATTTAATGAAACTGAATAATGCATATTCATCAAAACAGCAATGACTGGAATTAATATATCCAAGGACCACTGAAACAACAAAATATATTCTTGGAATTATACTTCTCCATGCTCAAAAAGCTTTATAGACTTTCAAAATGAATGTCTGTAACATCCCTCTGAAGTAAATGAGGAACAGGTGTAATTATCTTCTCTTCACAGATGGACAGGCAGACACAAAGGAATGGACTGAATCAGCCAGGAAGGGAATCAAGCTAAGGACCCAAATAACTCTAATACAATCTGTCTGTCCTGTCAGTGCTGTTTGCCTTTGATGCATGAAAATCTGTGTTGTGGGAAACTCTGAAGGCATTGTTTTTGTATTCTTTAGTGATGTAAGAAACAAAACTCTGTACAGACATCTAAAGAGAGGAAGTCATGGGACTGGTAAATATGGGTGGCAGCAGGGCAGGTCTATAAAAACCAAAGTTAATTTTGCTGGATAATATAATCAAGACCCTTCAATGCTGGATTCCATCAGCATCTGATCAGCCAGCAGCATGCTGTTATTTACATAAAAGCAGGCAGAGGAGGGGTAATATTAAACTAATAGACGTTATTGCATGGCTACAAACCTCTAAAAGTATTCAACATTTGGGAAGTACTAAGCAACTGGAAATTTTTTCAGTGACAATAGATTTCAGTGCAACAGGCTTAGAAATCTGCTGTCTCTGGCCCGAAGCCAGATTGCTGACACAAAACAGCAGAACCACAGACCCCAGGGAGAGGAGACTAACAGCAGACCCAAAACTGGTACTACTAACCGTTCCTGTTTCATATTATGCTGTTTTGTGAAGAAGAAATTCATGCTACAAAAACAGGGTTGTTTAGGAATTATAAGTTTTAGTAATCTTACCTTTTAAGCAATGGACACATTGACAGGATCATCAACCAGAAGGCATGGAAGAGTCTCCACGCTGCTGCCTTCCGTGAGTCCCCTCCACAACCCCCAGCATCTGAGGTCGTCTGGCAGCAAAAGCCCCAGCTCAGCAGAGACCTCATTATTCCTGTCCCTCAGAAAGAGTAACCTCCTCAAGGCCAGCAACCTCCCTGAAAGCTCTCCTGCCCAGATGCCTCCATCCCAGAGATCCTGAGACTGCAGGAAATGAAAGGCTGCAGCAGGGAGAGGCCTCAAACTACAATGGTTTGAGGTCTTCCTTTTCTATAACACTGTTCTTTACCAAGTAGAGTACATTTTGAAGTGCAGAATTCAATTCAAGGATAGGGCAGAAATACATACAGTTCTCAAGAGAGGAAGAGATTATAATATGAGTAAACTGCTATTCTAAAAGGTATTAGGGGCCAGGTGTGGTGGCTTATGCCTGTAATCCCAACACTTTAGGAGGCCAAGGTGGGTGGATCACTTGAATCCAGGAGTTTGAGACCAGCCTGGGCAATATAGAGACCATCTCTGTAAAAATACAATAAATGAAGCTGGTGAGGTGGTGCACACCTATAATCTCAGCTACTCGGGAGGCTGAGGTGGGAGGATCGCTTGAGCCTGGGAGACAGAGGTGGCAGTGAGCCCAGATCATGCCACTGCACTCTAGCCTGGGCAAAAGAATGAGACCTTGTCTCAAAAATTAAACATTAAAAAAATAATGAAAGGTATTAGCCTTAAAATTCAAACAATAAATAAAGGAAGGTCCTTATCTATGCAGTTCCTTCTAACATTTTGAGGTGGAGAAGGTAACATAATACATATACAACTACCTATGAAGACTGATTATGTAAAGATATAAATACATATTTAGAGGAAGGAAAGTTACTGTCCTAATAAAACAAAACTTACAGCTTAATCAGATACATCTGATGTTATATTTAGTTCTTTGTGTTACATGATAATAAAATACAGCAGTAAGGAGATCACGGAAATGACTATAATTAGGGCTATTTCACACTGCCTTAAGTTTTTTCAGGGGTTTTGTTGTTGTTACGTTGATAGTTGAGAATCTTTACACCACCAATATTATTCATCCATCAATCAATAATACCAGTTTTCCATAATACCATAAGTGTTTTTGATTATCATCATTCACATAGATACATTCACATGGTGGTAGGGGAAACAGGGTTGGATCCAATTCCTTTTCACCCAGAGATTTCCTTGTTCCTCCCCCACAACTTCTGTCCATGTGCCTCATGTGTCTTCACTCTGCCAGCTCTATGTACATTAGCAATTTTTCTTAAAGTTGTCAGGTCAAAAAAAAAAAATCTGAAGAAAAAACAAACAACTTTCAGGGCCATTCAATTAGCTAAATCAGAATCTTCAATAGAAAGTCTTAGAAAATCTGTATATTTAAAGAACAGCACAGGTAATTTTTATTAAGTGAGTTTGGGCAATATTCTACTATAGGGTCCATATTTTCCAAGTCAAAATCAGAGCTGATGGATTTTTTTTAACTGGTTAGTGAACTTATTTACAAAACAATGTCTTAAGATATACTTACCTCAAACACTTTTATAAATGAGATGGAATACAAATAAATGGTTTAAAGATGATAGACATTAAATTGCATTTTGGCATATTTTATAAAATTTCTTTTTTCCCCCCAAAAGTAGAAGATGGCTCTACCTGAAATGAGAACCATCTTGATTGTATGGCCCCTTTCTGGCCAGGAGTTCTGAAGCAGCAGGGATCAATGCTCAGAATTCCCCAGGGGAGCTGGGTACTAGTAGGTGAGACAGTCAATCCTGAGCAAGTGGGTGTGGGGCTGGGGGTGTCACGGGAAAGAGCAGGCCAGAACGGTGGCACAGAAACAAGGAAAGGGAATGAAAACAGATTGGATCCCAGGCATGTGAGAGAGAAAGGAATAAAACATGTCAAAATTAAGGAAAGGGCTAAGAATATGTTGGTGGTGGTGCAATCACCATTGGGTATTCACCACCTTCCACAGAATATGCCTCTGAAGCTGTGTCTACTGTCATTTATCCAGTATACCTTTTGGATACAGAATAGAGTTAGAGAAGACAAACACCATGTCTGCAGTTTCTTCCTTCCCTAAAAACAACCAAAGCATATTTATTTTCAGAGCCACCTAAGACATAATTGGCTATCAAAACAGCAAGATGGACTATGCCCAAAGAAATGTACATTCCCCTAGGAAGGAAGAAAATATTATTTATTATGTACTTGTTCTATGTCAAGTACTGTGGAAGGTACTCTGATGTGTGGGTCTGATATTCGTTCACTCATTCATTCATTCATTCATTCATTCATTCATTTAGAGACGGAGTCCTGCTTTGTCGTCCAGGCTGGAGTGCAGTGGCTTAATCTCGGCTCACTGGATCGTCAGCCTCCCAGGTTCAAGTAATTCTCTTGCCTCAGCTTCCCGAGTAGCTAGGACTACAGGTGCCTCGGCCTCCCAAAGTACCCTGATTACAGGTGTGAGCCACTGGCGCCCGGCCAACTCAGCCTCTTTCACTATAAAAACATAAGTATTCAAAGTTCTCCTCCTCCTTCTGTTTCCCTTTTTTGTGAAGATGGCCCAATTTCCCCCAGAAAGCCTCTATCATCAGGGCACAAGGGGCTTCTATGGTGTGGTTGTCCACTTGGCCCTTGCTGGATCACATACGTGCATCAGCTGAGGTGCAGTTTATCACAAGTGGTATCTGGCATCCGCTGCTGGTATCCATGGTCCCTGCCATTGCGTCCAGCCTCAAGGGCCACACATGCAGTCTTTCCTGGTTCCATGAACACCTCAGCATTCTTCCACTACCCTCAAATCTCTCAGGGGCTCAGAACCTTTCAACACTTTCCTCACACTATCCAGGAATGTGCAGAGTTCTGTAACGCTGTCCTCAGCCATCTGCCAGAATTCTCCCAGTCCTTACAGCCCAGATGTCCTATTGGCTGGGTACTAATTCAAACTTGAGATGCTCCTAAATAATTGTGGATATTACAGTTACCTTTTTGCCCCAGCAGGAAACAGGGTGCCAGGGGCTTCTCTCTATTATCTACTAACATTTATACTCTCACCTCTTCTGAATCTCTTCTTATCTCTTTGGAGGACTGACCACAGTGTTAATACAACAAGATTATGAAATGAAGAAATAGCCCCAGCCTCACTTAAGGATGAGAATCAAGTAAAGAATGGCATACATATGGGATAACCCTGGCCCAGGAACTTAGTTCTTCATCCCAGGGGTGGAGAAAAGGAGAAAGAAGAATTGAATTTGACTTAGTGCTTAATCACAACAGAAAAAGCTCTCATATGGAAATGAGTATCACAAATTGTCAAATATATATTTTCCTATTCCCAGCTGGAAACCATGGCTTGTGGTGTTATACAGAACTCCCTTATGCATAAACTTACATTCATGCACTCCTGACTTTTCTGACTATAAAAATGTCAAAGTTGGCTATAGTTACAAATTCTGAAAATTGCTGGGAAGGAAAAGTAGAGGATATTATGAAAAAATATAGCAAGAGGTCCAATTTAGATTAGAGAACAGGAAGGGACTGGGGCAAGAGAGACAACATTTCTCAGGCTGATAGCAGCTAACCCAGTCACAGCACCCACAGGCAGCTGGGATCCACCAGAAATGCTGGTTTCTCTGACTTCCAGTTATCATTAGTGTCCAAAATTAACTAGCAAAATTAAGTGAAATCTGATAATAATATGCATGAACATTTCCTTTAATGTTTCAAGCTGGCTTGTAACTACACCATGGGCATGAAAGCAGCAAATTCAGACTGCAAGGAAAGCTACAGATCAAAAATCTATTTTCTTCAACAAATCAATTACAAGGAGAATAGAGAAAGAAGTAACATGTAGACCAAGGAGAAATCATCCCAATGTGTGGCACTGGAGCCTGATTTTCTTTAAAGTAACTTTAAAAGTTGGTGTTTTTAAAACAATGGGAAAATTAAATACTGATGGCCTATTTGATGATGGTATGGAATTTGCATTACAATTTTAGGTATGATAATTAATCTTGTGGTTATGTTTTTTAATCTTCTAGAGAAAGATGCTTAAATGACCAGGCATGGTAGCTCACACCTGTAATCCCAGCACTTTGGGAAGCTGAGGCGGGCAGATCGCTTGAGCTCAGGGGTTCGAGACCAGCCTGGCCAACACGGTGAAACCCCGTCTCTACTAAAAATACAAATGCTAGCCTGGCATGGTGGCAGGTGCCTGTAATCCCAGCTACTGAGGAAGCTGAAGCAAGAAAATCGCTCAGACCTGGGAGGCGGAGGTTGCAGTGTGCGAAGATCGGCCGAGATCATATCACTGCACTCCAGCCTGTCTCAAAAAAAAAAAAAAATAGAGAGAGGGAGAGAGAGAGAAAGAAATATGCTTCAAATATGTAAACATGAAAGGATATGATGTCTGTCAGTTGCATCAAAATAATACCAATAATGGAGTGGATGAGGGGAGGAATAAGAGAGGATTGGACTCAGGTTGATGGGGCTGAGTGGTGGCTACACAGGAATTAATAATGTTAGTCTGTTTACTTTTCTGTGTATTTGAAATCCTCCACAATTAAAAATTAAAAAACAAAAAAGTCAAAAATAGAATCTGCCCTGTAATTCTACCCTTCACACATGACTACATGAATAGACAATTACCACTAGGCATGTTATGCCAGTGGAAAATAGCTGTCATTTTTCTTTATGACTATGTATTAATATATACCCACATATGCATTTAGCCTCACATACACTTACTGCCTGCCATCAGTCCAGTGTCATTAAACGGACCTAGATTCTGGGCTTTGCTTTACTGCTTCCGTATTTGTGTGTCTTCAAGCATGTAGTTCATGTTTCTCACTTTTAACTCCAAATGGTGACATTGTCTACTTTTAGGGTGGTATTGGGAAAACTGGTGATGAAACATTTAAAATAGTTTAGCATTATGCAGTATAATGGAAGGATGTTAGGGACCAGGGCTGGTTTCAGATCTGTTATTAGACCTGGCTCAGCCACTGGTTGGTCATGTGAAGGTGCAAGTTGGACAGCTCCTTTCACTTGCTTAGTTCTCAGTTTCTTTACCTGTAAATGAAGAGCTGAGCCTGCTCTCCAAGGTCCTTTAAGCTCCAGTACTCCATGATTCATTAAATTTTATTATAGAATGCTGTAAAAGCTTATCATATAAAATATATTGCTTTTTCTGCTCATAAAGGAGATCATGATATATATAGATAGCCTGAACAGCATAGGTTAAATATATGCTTTTTTTGTTTTGGTTTTGGTAGAAAGTGATTCTTAGTCTTCTATAAATAAAGAAAACAGAATAAATAATATTTAACAATAACTTACAGTAAAAGTTAAGTTTATATCACACTGTAAGCTAATCAGACTTATGACGGGTTTTGAGACTATAAAATTATAAGGGAACACAGAAATTAAATTATTCATATTAATCTCCATAAACACTAGAAAAAAGTAAAGGAAACATTTTTAAAAATAAAACAACATAATTGGTTAAAACTGAAAGAAGTGATGATAGCAGCATTAATAATAATTGTGGTAGCAAATTTTTATTTCACTCTTGCAGTAATATAGCAAGCACTATTTTAAGCAGTTTGCATGCATTCAACTTGTTTAATTTTCATAACGATCTTAGGAGTGGTTATTATCTTCCTCATCTCTAAAGGGAGGACCCTTGCCCAAAGTCAGAATCGGTTTACCTGCAGGGTGTTTTGTGACTATCAGATAATATTTGTGAAATACTGTATATGAACATGCTTTATAAGCTGGGCATGGTGGCACATGCCTGTAGTCCCAGCTACTCGGGAGGCTAAGACAGGAGCATCACTTGAGGCCAGGAGTTTGAGGCCATCACGAGCTATGATAAAATCTGTGAATAGCCACTGCAATCCAGCCTAGGCAACACAGCAAGACTATGTCCCTTAAAAAAAAATGCTTTGTAAGGTGTTACATGCCAAACCAGATGTTAATTACCATTAACAGAATTAGGGGGAAGTTTAAATGTTTTAAATATGTTTAATAACATATGATAAAAAAACTTTAAAACATTGGAAGATCTCATTGCAAAAAGAGATAAGACATGCCTAATGAAATAATAGACTAGGTAATGATCATCAATGGCAGCCAAGACAACCAGGTGAAAAGACAAAGGAAACTTTATAATGAATGCATCAGGGTGAAAACTCTTAAACCCACTGATAAATGTTAACATCAAAAGGAGAGATAACCAGACATTATGCCTTCTGATGGAGATACGCAACCACACCCTTTGATGAAAAACCAAAACCTGAATCTGATCAAGATCCTAGACCTACCTCTAGTTTGCAGGAAATACTGGGGGCAGAAGTATACGAAACTGTCACACAAACCAGAAGAACAGAATCAGCCAAATCCAGAATATGAGAAACATTACAGGACAAATGTCCTGGTTTCTTCAACAAATAAATTCCGAGGGGAGAAAAGCCTTGTTGTTTTAAAAATATTTAAGAGGTATGTGTAAAATAGCCCTTATGTGGATCTTTTCAGTTTTAAGTTTTTATTTGTTTGTTTGTTTTGTTTTGTTTTGTTTGAGACAGAGTCTCACTCTGTTGCCCAGACTGGAGTACAGTGGCAGGATCTCAGCTCATTGCAACCCCCGCCTTCCAGGTTCAAGCAATTCTTTGCCTTACCCTTTCGGGTAGCTGGGATTGCTAGTGCCCGCCACCAGGTCTGGCTAATTTTCTTTCTTTTTTTTTTTTGAGATGGAGTTTTGCTCTTGCTGCCCAGGCTAGAGTGCAATGGCACGACCTTGGCTAACTGCAACCTCCGCTTCCCGGGTTCAAGCAATTCTCCTGCCTCAGCCTCCCGAATAGCTGGGATTACAGGCATGAGCCACCACACCTGGTTAATTTTGTATTTTTAGTAGAGACGGAGTTTCTCGATGTTGGTCAGGTTGGTCTCGAACTCCTGACCTCAGGTGATCCACCTGCCTCGGCCTCCCAAAGTGCTAGGATTACAGGTGTGAGCCACCACACCCAGCCCATTTTTAAGTTTGTTAATGGTGTTTTCTGAGTATTGTAAACCACTTCATTGGGGGTATGATTGGCATATAAAATACTGTACACAATTAATGTATACAGCTTGATGAGCGTGGAGATAAGTATATACCTGTGAAACCATCACCACAATCTAGGCCATACACATATCCATCACCTCCAAAAGTTTCCTGCTGCCTTCTTTATTGTGTGTGTGTGTGTGTGTGTGTGTGTGATAAAAACACTTAGACCTCATTTGGATCTTGATTTGAACAAACCAACTGTTTACAAAACCATGGGAAATTTAAATACTAACTGGATTATTTGGTGATACTAAGGAATTATTGTTATTTTAAAATGAGTTATAGTATTGTAGTGCATTTTGAGGCAGGGCCTTACCTATTGGTGTTACAGACATATGTACATATAAAATAATATGTTTATTTTAGCTTCAAGAAATATAGTGTGGGAGGGAGATAAGTATATGGATTTTTAAAGACTAGGCATGAGTCAATTATTGTTGAAGCTAGGTAATATGTGCATGAGATTTCATTATAATAGCCTGTTCATTTTCATATATATATTAATTTTTCTATAATAAAAAGACAAAAATAAAAAGAGAAACAAGATGAAATGGTTAAAAATAGTCCATAGAAGCAGAAATGAACATTATTATTTTGAAATTGAAGATGCTGCAGCTGAATTTCACTTTCTGTATGTGAAGTGGGAAACTGCATTGCAAAGTACTCTTTAAAAAAAGACAGAACCGTTAGGGATTTGTCAATTTTGTTTCCCTTTCTTTGTTTAATTTAGGAATTGAGAATTTTTTTAAAAGACTACATAAATCTATTATTTAAAGACATTCCCTGAGCACACACTAAATGCCAGACTCTTGTCTTACTGTATATAGTTGAGGAGTTTTAGTTACAGTGTGAAATCCAGCTGGGGATGCCAAGACAACACCCACAAAGCAATTAGAAATCAGTACAGGACAACATTGTAACAAAGACAGCTAGCTACTGCCCAGATTTGTGCTTCCCTTCCATAGACAAGAGTAGTTCCAGGGATACAGACACACAGCTGGGGGGTACATTTCCCAGCACAAGGTGGAGCCCTGTGCCTAGTTCTCACCAGCAGAAGGGTTATGACATGTCACTTCTGGACTAAGGTGGCAAAAAGCAGATAGACTCTCCTTCTTTCCAGCTTCCAGCAAACACCAATGCCTGGGGCGACTCTGGGAGCTTGAAGATGGCAGAGCCTCCATCACCCTGAGTCTCCAAATGGCTGCAAAAAACACAGTGCTCCTTTTCCCCATCCCTGCCCCCAATGCACCATTACTTATAAACTCTCACCAGTGAACAGCAAGCATAACTTCTATGGTGTTAAGCCACTGAGATTTTGGGTTTTTATCTCATATGGAGGTTAGTTCATGTATCAATTGCTAAGTGGGATGCTGCAGCGTATATATGGAGAATAAGAAATCACTGTAGTTGGCTGGGTACGGTGGCTCACGCCTGTAATCCCAACACTTTGGGAGGCCGAGGCGGGTGGATCACGAAGTTAGGAGTTCAAGACCAGCCTGGCCAATATAGTGAAACCCCATCTCTACTAAATACAAAATTAGCTGAGCGTGTTGGCACACGCCTACAGTGCCAGCTGCTCAGGAGGCTGAGGCGGGAAAATTGCCCGAACCCGAGAGGCAGAGGTTACAGTGAGACAAGATCATGCCATTGCACTCCAGCCTGGGTGACAGAGGGAGACTCTGTGTCAAAAAAAAAAAAAAAAAAAAGAAATCACTGTAGTTGAAAAGATAATTAAAAAATGTTTCATGGAGAAGGTGGTGCTTGAGGTGGATTTTTGTTGTTGTTGAGACAGGGTCTTGCTCTGTCGCTCAGGCTGGAGTGCAGTGGTGCGATCTCAGCTCAGCTCACTGCAGCCTCTGCCTCCCAGGTTCAAGTAATTCTTGTGCCTCAGCCTCCTGAGTAGATGGGACTACAGGCATGCACTACCACACCCAGGTAAGTTTTGTATTTTTAGTAGAGATGGGGTTTCACCATGTTGCCCAGGCTGGTCTCAAACTCTGGATCTCAAGTGATCTGCCTCCCAAAGTGCTGGGATTACAGGCATGAGCTGCTAGGCCCGGCCTTGAGCTGGATTTTCAACAATGAGTTGAAAGTGACTAAATGGAGTGGGCGGGTACCAGGATAAGGAACCAACTTAGGAACTACAGCAGTAATTCACATGCAGCTAGAGGAGAGTGAGACCATCTTGATGAGCAGGTACAGTTGGGAAACAAGAGAAATAGGATGAAGAGGCAGGATGGAATCAGAGCATGGAGATCCTTGAGAATTCAGGACCTAATTCAATGACGACCACTTCTGGAATAAAAGGATGATTTATGAAAGGTCTATATTAGCAAAATTAGTGACACAAAATAAAGTAGATGGATCTGAGAGAAAAAAGATTAGGCTAGATGACTAGGTAAAAGGATGTTGCAACAATCCAGTTCTGATACAATTAGAGACCATATTGGCAAACTCAGTAGAAAGGAAGGGTGAATGTAATCATCATCTTAACGAACAGATCCACAGGGATCGACAACAGAGGAAAAAACATGAACTCAAACATTTATTCAACCAGAACTGTGTCTAGTTCTAACACCCAAAATTGTGAGTTCTATTATTTTGGTTATTATTTAATCTCATTGAGTTTGTGTCTTCTGTCAAATGAGGAAAGAACCAAATGATCCCAAAGTTCTTTTCACCTGTAGAAGCTTATGGCTATAAAGTCATGAGTTAAAAAGAATAAATAAATAAACGTAAATGACATATTCAGTAGGAGAAGGCAAAGAAGGGGGAGTATACCGATGTATGACTGAAACATAATTTATTTGAGCTGGAACTGGTCCTCTATTGTGGATGTTTGAATTGTTGCCAATCTTTTGTATTACAAACAGTGTAGCAATGAATGATGCAAAAGAACTTTAACTCTCCTAGATTTTCAATTACTCTTTGGTTTTAAGAACTAAGCCCTGGGCTGGGCAAGGTGGCTCACATGTGTAATCCCAGCACTTTGGCAGATCAAGGAAGATTGCTTGAGCCCAGGAGTTAGAGGCCAGCCCGTTAATACGGCAAAACCCCATCTCTACAAAAAGTACAAAAAATTGGCTAGGCATGGTGGCGTGTGCCTGCAGCCCCAGCTACCCGGCAGGCTGAGATGGGAGGATCACCTGAGCCTGGGAGGTCAAGCCTGCAGTGAACTGTGATCTGTGGGTGACACAGTGAGACCCTGTCTCAAAACAAAAACTAAAACTAAAAACTAAACCCTGAATATGATAACTTGCCGCAACAGTTACACTAGATGCAGCATTAATTCCCTCTTAGAGATGAAGATAACTAAAGTTTACTTCCTAATTATAAGGATAAAAAAATGTATAAGGATAAAAAAAGTATTTGGGGAAAAAAATGAAGACCACAAATGTAAAGTATTGACATCAACTTTGTTATTACCATAAAGCACAGATAACACTAGCTACTTTTTTCCCTAGACAACTATGTATAAAGTAGCACTAAAAAGTGTTTTGGGGTTGGCACAGTGGCTCATGGCTATAATCCCAGCACTTTGGGAGGCCAAGGCAAGCAGATCACTTGAGCCCAGGAGTTTGAGATCAGCATGTGCAACATATCAAAACCCTGTCTCTACCAAAAAAATGCACAGATTAGCCGAGCATGGTGGCATGCACCTGTAGTCCCAGCTACTCAGAAGGCTGAGGTGGGAGGATCGCTTGACCCCAGGAGGATGGGGCTGCGGTGAGCTGAGATCACACCACTGCACTTCAGCCTGGGTGACAGCAAGACCCTGTCTCAAAAAAAAAAGTTTTAGTTTTCTTTTTCACAATTACTCTTAGACTTGTTTCATTTTGTATTATTTTATAAACAGACCCCTAGAGGAAACTGTTTTTAAAAGTAAACTAAGACAGTGAGCACTACTTTCCATCCTGAAAATAACAACTGATAAGAACAAATAGAAAGTACAGTCCCTGACACTCAACAGTTTTCTGGCACTCCACCATTGCCTTGCTGTGTATCAGAGAAAGATACCACCTAGCAGGTATGTATTTCACAAACTTGTAAGGATCTTGAGACAAGCTATATAAACAGTGCTAGACAAGGGTTCGATTTTACTACAGAATGAAGGCTGAGATGGATGAAATCAAAGAAGAAATTGGTTCACAAACATATATTGGACAAGAGACTGGTATCTAGGGTACATAAAAAACTTCTCTAACTCAATAACAAAAACGTAAAGCATCCACTACAAAGTGGGCAAATATTTTGAACAGACACTTCACAAAGAATGGCCGATAAGCGTATGAAAAGTGCTCCACATCATTATTCATCAGGAAACGCCAATTAATACCACAATGAGATACCATCATGCACCCACCAAAACAGTGAAAATTCAAGACTGACAGCACCAAATGTTGGCAAGAATGTGAAGCAACCAGAATGTTCAGACATTGCTGGCAGAAGTGTAAAGTGGCATACCCATTTTGGAGACAGGCCTGGTAGCTTCTTATAATATTAAGCACACACATATTCTATGACCCAGCAATTTCACTCCTAAATATTCAAGAGAAATAAAAAAATACTTGTATGATAATGCTCTCAGAAGCTTCATGCATCACAGCCAAGATCCAGAAACCACTCAGGTGTTCAACAACAGGAAGATGGACAAACCAACTGTGGTATAGTCAGATAACAGAATATTACTCAACAACAAAAAGGAACCATTGATGCATACAAAAACATGGATGGACTGTAAAAACATTATGCTGAATGAACGAAGTCTTACCCATAAAAGCACATACTTTATGATTCAAATTATATGAAATTCTATAACAGGCACAACTAATCTATCATGGGAAAAAATTAGAACACTGTTTGCCTGGGGTTAGGGGAGGGTAAGAGAGGATTAACTGCAAAGGGGCAGGGGAAACTTTCTGAAGTGCTAGTAACATTCTATGTCTTGAGAGGGTGTTAGGATACACAGGTGTATACATTTATCAAAACTTGGCCAGGCACAGTGGCTCATGCCTGTAATCCCAGCACTTTCAGAGGCAGAGGTGGGAGGATCACTTGAGCCCAGGAGTTTGAGACCAACCTGGGCAACATAGTGAGATCTCTACTCTACAAAACTTTAAAAAATTAGCCAGGGGTGGTGGCACATGCCTATAGTCCCAGCTACTCAGGAGGCTGAGTTGGGGAGGATCACTTGAGCCCAGAAGGTCAAGGTTGCAGTGAGCTGTGATTGTACTACTGCACTCCAGCCTGTGAAACCTTGTCTCAAAACAAAAACAAAAACAAAAATAAAACAAAATCGGTGACTAGTAAGCTTAATATTTATACAGATCATATTACTTGAAGATAAAAAAAAGAGAACTATAAAGCAATACAAAAATCTAGTTAATACACATACTGAATGCTTTGTAGATTAAGTATACCACTATCCACAACTTACTGCATCAAAAAATTAAAATGGATTGAAGGATGGATAAATTAGTATCTGGGTAATAAAACAAATACAGCAAAATGCTCACTGTAGAATATGTATGGGTGGGTATGTAGATGTTCACTGTACAATGATTTCAACTTTTCTGTATGTTTGAAATTTATCAAAATAAAATGTTGGTAAGTGAAAGAAAAAAATGGGCTATCTTCAGTTGTATTTCTTATGATGCTTGATCAGAAGATAACAATTAAAACAAATGTTAAAACAACGGGAAAAGAGGGATTTGGAAATAAAATAAGGTTAGCTGACATTTATTAAGCTTCTGATTCCCTAAGGTGTACCTGGCTTTTAGTCAAAAATATTAAATTTAATAAAGGTGTTAAAATTTGGACACTGATATCAGATATCCATCATTCAAGGGATTTGTCAAAAGAAACAGTGGGGGTGGGTGGAGAAAACTAACAAAAAGAACAAAGGAAATAAAACTCAATTAAAAATAATAGAGAAATAGAGAATGAGTAGAACAAAATGTATATTTTCATTTTGACCAATTTCTTAAGAAACCAGAATGGCCAATTTTGAACTTCATAGAATCATAGGAGTGATGTTTTTGTTCACACATTTCTGGTTCCTAGTTACGTGTTTCAGTGAAGTGTACTATTTGGTTCAACTCCTGGCCTCAAAGCGATCCTCCCACCTTGGCCTCCCAAAGTGCTATGATTACAGGCCTGAACCACCACGCCAGGCCTGAGATGTACTATTTGAATACTTCTAACCAAAATGTTGCAATAGACAAATAAGCACATTGATCCTTATTTTTAGTATCTGTTCAAACAGTAAGCAAGATAAACAGACCATATCAAAACAAATGGGAGGAAATTTTTTCTTTTTTTTTGAGATGGAGTATCTCTCTTGTTGCCCAGGCTTGAGTGCAATGGCATGATCTCTGCTCACTGCAACCTCAGCCTCCTGGTTCAAGTGATTCTCCAGGCTCAGCCTCCTGAGTAGCTGGGATTACAGGCGCCCACCACCATGCCTTGCTAATTTTTGTATTTTTAGTAGAGATGGGGTTTCACCATGTTGGCCAGGCTGGTCTCAAACTCCTGACCTCAGGTGATCTGCTCACCTCAGCCTCCCAAAGTGCTGGGATTACAGGTGTGAGCCACCAAGCCTGGCTGAGGGGAGGAAAGTTTTAAAAACTCCGTTGGTAGGATCGAGGTTGGTAGAGAAAAAAGGTGTTATTGGGTAATAGCAATAATGCCTCTGAGACTAAGGATAAAGATACCATCATTAGTGGGATATATAACTGTCCATAATGAAGTATTTGTCTCATACATTTCTCAGAATAGATTTTCTTTGAGCCTTAAACCCTGAACTGTGCTATGTCCCTTAGGATATCAGAGAATGGCCTATTTTTACTAGTTAATCCCAGACCCAAATACTAATCTTTTCTCTCACCTGTTAGAGGATAATATAAATTAGCTTTATTGATTGCAGAACTAGACATGTATTAATATGTCTTTTATTGCCCCTGACATAGCAGAGCATGAGAAGTATCTGAAGTATGAAATAAATGCAGACTGCCACTGGTAAAAGGTTTAAACCACAAGTGTAAGTTTGGTTTAGTTTCTATTTTGTAGTTTCTGTTAATTCTACAAAGAAAATGACTGCAATATTGAATCACAATTGTCTGCAGTCTGTAAACATAAGGAATTTTAAATCAAAGGACTTACTCAATTCAGTACATTTCCATTTCTTTTTCGAGATGGAAATTCAATATCCCACCGTTACAATTACTTGACTGCAGTCTTGACATACAGGCTGCAATCTTTTAAAAGGCAATGCTACAATTTCACCTAGTTAACCTCATTTTGAATGTATTTAAATTTTTTAATTTCTGAATTAATTGGTTTTCATGTTATTAAAAATTGTCGGCCAGGCGCGGTGGTTCACGCCTGTAATCCCAGAGCTTTGGGAGGACGAGGCAGATCACTTGAGGTCAGGAGTTCAAAACCAGCCTGACCAACAAAGTGAAACCCCGTCTCTACTAAAAAAACAAAAATTAGCTGGGTGTGGTGGCACGTGCCTGTAATCCCAGCTACTCGGGAAGCTGAGGTAGAAGAATGGCTTGAACTCGGGAGGCGGAGGTTGCGACGAGCGGAGATCGCGCCGCTGCACTCCAGCCTGGGCGATAGAGCGAGACTCTGTCTCAAAAACAACAAAAACAACAAAAATTGTCAAAATATGAAACAAAATTCTGCAAAAAAAAATCTTTAATCCAGAAAAGCGTCGGACATGAGGATCTGAAAAATGATTTTACTTACCACATAAAGCATGAATATAACTTGCCTTCTGCAGTCTCACTGGGCTGGACTGGCCCAGACTGGCCCTACACGGTGACCCGGACCTGGAGTCGGCGTGGGGAGCTGGAAGGTAACCGGGCCTGCCTGTGGGTGGCGCACAGGCTCTGTGCACGTGCGCCTGCGCGTGCGGTCTGACTGCTCAGGGGCTTCCGCGGGATACGCCTCAGACCCGCGTCCAGACGCTTCAAACATCTAGGAGAACAGCGGATGGCTTTCTCCCTACTCCTCTACCCTTAGAGTATGCAGTGGAATGAATTACTGGGCCACTTGGTATCAGGGAGTGGGTATAGGAAGGAAGACGATATTTCCAAACACAGAATGAAAACATCTTCTCTTTCAGTTACTAATGGCGTTGGTCTGGCTTTACCTGGTCACCCAGGCTGTAGTGAGAGCTGCACAAAAAATGGATTTTTTCCTAGTAAAGGGGATGGGGGCAGGAAAGGCGTAAGAGGACAGAGGCCTCAAGCCACGTAGGAGGTACAGGACCACCGGAATGAGATAACAGCTATTAGGAAGGGCACTGTTAAATACACATACACCTCAACAGTCACAACCACTTTATGAAGTAGTTATTTTTATTACCTCTTTTGCACAGATAAGGAAGTTGAATGTTGGTTAACCTTTGCCTAAGACCACCAGGAAGTCAGTAGTGGAACCTGGACTCAAACTCAAGACCACAAACCCCTGCATTTAGCCTTTACAGTACAGAAATGAGCCTGAGTGCCTAGGAAAACGTCCCAGAGGAATTAGAACTTAGGATGGGTAGTAAAAGATTGGATAAACACGCAGAAAAGGGGAGACCTTTCTAAAAAGGGAAGAACAGAAGCAAACGGACAGGAGGAATGCTTGGTAGAACAGTAAGAGAACAGACCTGACTGGGTTAACAGATTTATTCTATGATGAATAACACCACAGAACTTAAAGCCCATTCGTATACTGCTCATGGGTGATCAGAATAATCCTTTTAATAAGAGAGAAGGTATTATAATGCTTCTTTGCACATGCAGAAATTAAAGATCTAATATGATAAGTGATACCTCCCTCACATGTACCTCCCAGAACGAGGCCTTTAAACATATTGCGCCTTCTCCCTTGAAAGCACTTCCTCTCCTCTTCAGCGTCTTAAATACTGCCTATCCATCAGCTTTGACCTGCTAAGAGAGCCTTAGCTGAATTTGCTTCTCTGGACAAAATCCCTACCTAGTGTATGCACTCACTAAACCATGCACCTCTCCATTGTAGCATGTATTATCATGATTGTATTATTCTAATTATTAGTGGGAATAAGTCAAGAATAATAAATAATTGAATAAACAAATGAACAGAACCCAGATTTGCCTAGGGCTGTTGCTCATGTTTTCCACAAGAATATACTATCGTCAAAAGGTACAGTTGAAAGATCTGAGGCTATATTACCTGGAAAAAGAAAAATTAGGGAAGAAGATATGACAGCTGTCTTTAAATATTTGAAAACCTGTCAAGTTGAAGAAGGATTAGACATATTCTGCATAGCTCCAGAGAGCCAAAGACAGTGAAAGTCCAGGGAGGCATATTTCATTGCAGTATAAAGAAGTGAAATATGTAACAATAAGACCTGTCCAATATGGAGTGGCCTGTCTGTTAAGGAGGTGAGCAAACAAAAGCCGGAGGAACACCTGTCAGAAGTGTCGTAGAGGAAATTCCTATTCTGATCAGGAAATTGTTAGCCACTTAGGCCTTTCCAAGCCTAATTGGCTCCTCTAGCTCTGGGAGGGACTTGAAAACAAAAATTAATTTGATTTGAAGTGACTTGAAGGAGAGAGAGCTGCAATGAATAATTGTTCTTATGATGCCCAATATCACTGGGCTCTCTAAAAAATGTGCCTGCATTTGTGGGTGTCCACTTCTGTGCCTGATGATGAGGTCTCTGAGAGGCAGCATTTAAATGGAGTTAGGGCTGTGCAGCTGCCACTGTGACTAAACAGCAGAGAACACTGCAACGTACAAGGGAGCAATTTCAGGCTCATTCCGCCCCTCCAAGCAGAATCTTTCCCATTCCCCAACCCCAAGCCAACCTCCAGTACACATAAACACAAACACATTTGTACACTGGGAGCTACTACTGTGTGCTGAGATCTCAGTGTGTGCTGAAAGATGTCCTTCCATACTGCAATTGAAAGCTGTCGCATTTCCCAGCTACTAAAGGCTACCCCTTACGCTGAGCACAACTTCACAGTAATATTTCTCTCTTCTCATAACAAAATGTCAGATAACCAAAAAGACATTGAAAGAGAAGAAAACTAAAAATTGTCTTTTTAATACATTATTTCTACCTTAAACTCACAAAAATAAAACCCTTAAAAATTATGCGAAGACTGAAAACTAGGGATCCTGATCTGGAAACTGAGGTCTAACGTTGCCAATATTTGGAGATGAGCTTGCACAAGATCTATAAATTGTTACTTTTAGCAGGTGCAGGCCTGAACCAATAATGACAGTTTTTCTATGGAGAAATATAACCTGATTGTCAAATTACCAGTTTGCAAATTTTGGAATACAACCCATTTGTGAGCACTCTAATTCAATAAATTGTAAAGTTAAAATTACAAGATAGATTATCATTTATATTTCAAACCAGTGTCCATTTTGCTGTATATTTGGCAAACTAATCATTAAATGTTTGTTGAGCATTTACTATGTGTCAAGCACTATGCTAGGCACTAGGTATAGGGAAGTAAACAAAATGGACATGATCTCTTATGTTATAGGATTTATTATCTAATCTAGATAAAATAAACACCAAATTAATACATAATTAGAAATTCTGACAACTGATAATGAAGGGAAAGGGTCAATAAGAGAGACTCCTAAAATCATAGCAGACTTTTCTGAGACATTTAGCTGAGAAATTAAGAATAAATGAGAATTAACCTCATCAAGGGTTAGGGAAAAGACATTCCTAACAAAGGGCATTTCCCAAAGCCTTGGAGTAGGAAAGAATGCCGTTCCTTCAAGAACTGAAAGAAAGCCAATCTAAGCCAAGGGGAGAAGCCCAAGATGATGTTGGGGGAAAAAGCAGGGACAGACTCTACAGAGCTATGGAGAACATGTGAAGGAAACTGCAGGTTCTAATAAATGAGATGGGAAGACCAAAAAGAGGGAGTAATGTCATTTACATTCTTAAAGCCATCTTTCAAAAGGCTGGACATGGAGAATGGATTAAATGGAGAAAGAGAATCATGTCTCTTTCTCTGTAAGCTCCCCATTCAGAAAAATGACAACTTCCAATTTACAACCATGTTAAAGTAGCATACTTAAAGTTATTTCTTTTAAATAATTATAAAAATTTAACATCCCACACATTTTTTGCTTACTAGGCAACTCACTACCAAGGAAATACACTACCACTAAATGAGTGAAAACTGAAATCTTTTATATTTGGGCAATATAAATTCTAATATACATTGAGAATGAAGATAAATTACCATTTTCAAGGCAGAGGAAGAGGTACAAATAAATGCCTTTTTATGTGACATTACATTCAGAATATTATCTCTATTTTATAATCAGAGAAAACTCTGCATTTCATTGAAGGTACTGGGATAGAAACAGCCAGAATTACATATTCTAGATTCTTGACTTTATTCAGTTTTTGTTGCCCAGTACCATTTCTTCCTGTGGAGCATATAGGAGCAGCAGCCAGTCCTTTTCATCATTCTCATCAAATTTGAATGTAGACTCCTGGCAAAGTGAGGATATGTGTAACTGGGTAATATAATACTTTTTTTTTCCATTTTGTGGAGAACGGGATCTTAATATATTGCCCAGGCAGGTTTCGAACTCCTGGGCTTAAGCTATCCTGCCTCTGCCTCCCTAAGACCTGGGATTACAGGCATGAGCCACCATGCTCGGCTTCCAATACTTTGAAAATAATATGGTCTCCTCTTACTGCTCTGAGAACAAGCTCCTTGACATGCTATTCATTTTGGGGGAGGGGACTGAAAATAATCATATCTTAAGAAATACAAAGACAAAAGAAATACTCAACTTCTTGCATTCAAAATAGGATCATGTAACAATCTAGGCTATTTTCCAAATACCTTATTTCCTCCCCTCTCCCTGACCAAACCCACAAGGCTCATTCTCACTGCTTTTTTGTTTGTTGACTTGTTTTGTCTGATGTTGATATAAGGGTTCATGCTTTATGGAAGTATCACACTAGTTTAGGGGAAGCAAAAGAAAAGCTTGCTCCTCTCGAGTCCCAGGAAATTGTGAAAAGAAGAAAGAAAAATAGCAAGAGAGCAAAAGAAAGGAAGAGTTAGTCAGACACATATTCTGATTTCACCTAAATCAGGGGTGGATTATTCATGTCTCACCTTTTTAGACCACGTAGGGTAACTTCCTGATGTTGCCATGGCATTTGTAAACCCTCATGGTGGGAGTATAGCAGAGAGGATGAGCAGAGGTCACTCTCATGGCCATCTTGGTTTTGGTTGGTTTTAGCTGGCTTCTTTATTGTAACCTGTTTTATCAGGAAGGTCTTTATGACCTGTATCTTGTGCCAACCTCCTATCTCATCCTATGACTTAGAATGCCTGACCATCTGGAAATGCAGCCCAGTAGGTTTCAGCCTTATTTTACCCAGCCCTGATTCAAGATGGGGTTGTTCTTGTTCAAATGCCTCTGACAAATCCAGTTGACATAGTAGTGAGCCATTTTGAGCAGTGTGGATGATGAAGACAACACCTTCCAAATGGTAACACCACACTTAGAAGGAGCCTTGAGTCCAGAATGTGCCAAACCACCTTCCAGACCTTGGACTTTTACTTGTTTAAGTCATTGTATGTTGGTCCTATTTGATACAGCAGTGTAATCTGTATCTCAGTCAGATCAAATGGAATGAGAGGCATAACATATGAAACTAATGCGTGAAGTCATTGCAGTGCTTAAGATTATAACACCCTTTTCCTATGTTATACTCTTTTCCTTTTTTTTTTTTTTTTTTTTTTTTTGAGATAGAGTCTCACTGTGTCACCCAGGTTGGAGTGAAGTGGCACAATCTCAACTCACTGCAGCCTCTGCCTCCCGGCCGGGTTCAAGCATTTCTCCTGCCTCAGCTTCCTGAGTAGCTGGGATTACAGGCGTGTGCCACCATGCCCAGCTAATTTTTGTATTTTTAGTAGAAACAGGGTCTCACTATGTTGGCCAGGCTGGTCTCGAACTCCTGACCTCAGGTGATCCGCCCACCTCGACCTACCAAAGTGCTGGGATTACCGGTGTGAGCCCCTGTGCCCAGCCTTACTATGTCATACTGTTATTCACTGAATCTCTCCAGGGCTTCAGATCCATCCTTTGATATTTCACTCTTCTTCTCATTTCCAATTATTCTTCCTTTTCTTTCTTGACTACTGTTAGTCTATCATCATTGCATTTTCTTGGATCTAGTGATCTGTATAATTTTACCTCATGTTTTAATAGCATTTCTTCTACAACTGACTTAAGAGTTGTTTCAAATAGCTTAGGCATTTTTTTTACAGCTGTTAATACTTTGGAATATCAGAAATAATAATCAAAATAGTACACTTTTTAAAGATTTTCATTATCAACCTTTCACTTATAAGTTAACATTTATGAATTAGCAGGTATGATTTGATTAAGATAATAATGCAAAAATTATATCCATAGAATCTTGAGCCAACATACCAAAGAATAAATAAATAAGTAGATTTGTGTATGTGTGTATATACCTGAAATTTTAATTTATATTTGTATACATATATATATAATAGACACAGGTGATTTTTATTGAATAAAAAATCTCATATAATAGATACAGGCTCACATTCTTATGCATTTAGTTCTCAAATATTTTAATCAAGTTGGTTCCTTTGTGAACTCAATATGCAGTCATATTATGTTAAATATTCTCAAAATTTCTATTTGTTTTCCAAAATAAAGTATTCTTTGTAATGAAAATTACCTCCCAGACGTTGGCACTATATAGGACAATATATCAATGCTAAGATTCAGTTCCGAATAAATGCCAATTTTGAAATATTTTTTACTGAACAAGTCACATCTTTCAGAATATGTCACCAGTAAGTGCTCCAAATTCCTTTCTGAACTGTCACATCGCTGATTTAGTTAGGCCAAGAATAAAACAATTTGAGAAACAAATATACATCATGTTTTATCTCCTCCCTCAGCCAAAAATGTAATATGGTTTTCGTATCTCCTTCCATTCAAAGCACTAATAGCCAGAGAGTCCTCTTTCCAAAAGAACATACAAACAAATACAGCTTTAAAAGTAAAATAAGTACTTATAGCATCATCAGTACAAAATCATAAAAACAGAGCAAATTTCATTTCAAACATTTTAGAGTGCTTTTAAATAGTGTTTCAGAAGAAGGAAATAAGTGTATGTATTCTACTAAGCTCTAGTGCTTCAGGAACCCACAAAATAATTATTTTATCACCCTAGCCGGCTACTGATCATAGAGATGGGATCAGAAGCCATGATAGAGACCAAAACAATGAACCACCTTTGTGGCCAGCTACAGGACTAAGCAAACCCAGAGACATTGACATTGCCTGGAAACCAGTGCTCAAGACAGAGCCAGTAGTTAGAAGCCAAAAGAGCCTTCATGAGTTATGGAACACACACATCTAGGAGTTCAGAGCAAATCTTGAATTACATGGATAACAAAGACCAAAACAAAGCATAGAATCAAAACAAGAAGGGCCGGGTGTGGTGGCTCACACCTGTAATCCCAGCACTTTGAGAGGCCAGATAGGTGAATCACGAGGTCAGGAGTTCGAGACCAGCCTGGCCAACATGGTGAAACCCCATCTCTACTTAAAATATAAAAAATTAGCTGGGCATGGTGGCAGACGCCTGTAATCCCAGCTACTTGGGAGACTGAGGCAGGAGAATCACTTGAACCCCCGTGAGGCAGAGGTTGCAGTGAGCGGAGATCACGCCACTGCACTCCAGCCTGGGCAAGTGTCGCAGACTCTGTCTCACAAAAAAAAAAAAAAAAAGACAAGAATTCAGAACCATACATATGAAGCCCTACACTGACTGTCCTGTCCATTAGTCATTTGAGTGAATATAGCTGCAGCAAGAATAGTATGTGTTAGCTGCAGATAAATTAGTCCCAGCCATTCCTTCCATCCTAGTGGTCTTCCCAGACATTGGGAACTACATATGCCATTTATTTTTCCCACTATCCACAGTTAAGAATTCAGGAGGAAAGCCAGATTGGTTATAATCTAAATAAAGAATTTATATTTTATCTTCATGTCTAAGTTGCAGTGTGAGTCAAATTCTCACCCTGATACATTAGCTATTAGCTGGACTTCAAATAGAATCAAAGGACAAAGTAAGTCTGAAATTTGGCATGGGAATCTCCAGCTAGCCAGAAAAGTACCAGGAGACAAAATTACATATAAAGAATATTCCCATCCTTTTAATTTTTTACAGCTTTATTGCAATATAATTCACAGACTCTACAATTCACCCACTTAAAGTGTACAACTTGATGGCCTTTAGTATATTCACAGGTTTATACATCTATCACCACAATCAATTTTACAACATTTTCATTACCCCAGAAAGAAGCTCCACTTCCCCCACCATCATTGCAGGCAACTGCTAATCTATTTTCTGTCTGTATAGAGTTACCTATATGGGCACTTCTTATAAACAGAATCACACAACATATAGTCCTTTGTGACTAGTTTCTTTTACTTAACTTGTTTTCAAGGTTCATCTATATTGTAGCATTTATCAGCATTTCATTTCTTTTAATTCATGAATAATATTCTATTTTATGGACATACAACATCCATCCATCCAGTTGATGGAAATTTAGGTTGCTTACTCTTTGGCTACTATGAATATCACTACTATGAGCATTCATGTACAAACTCTTGTATGGACATATGTTTTAATTTCTCTGGAGTATACCTAAGAATGGAATTGCTTGATCGTATGGCAACTCTATGTTTAACTATTTGAAGAACTGCCAGACTGTTTTCCAAAGTGGCTGCACCATTTTTCACCCTACCAGCAGTGTATGAGGGTTCCAGTTTCTCCACATTCTCATCAAAATTTGTTATAATCTGTCTTTTAAATTGGTCATTGAACTAGTTTCCTTGTTAGAAAAGCCCACTTAGAAAAGTCAAAATACTGAGCACATTCTTGCCTAATGCACAAGCAGGAAAGAAAAGGCCAGAGCTGGCAAAATGTCTGGGGGAAAAAAGGGGATGAAGAATACATAAAGCAACACCCAGTTGCCTCTGAATATAAACACAAAAGAGGCCTGGCATTGCAGCTGCTTCTACCTGAACTCATTCCAGGAATAGCTAGGGCAGGATATGTAGGTAAGAAAAGATGAGCAAGAGTTGGAACATCACTCAAATTAACTGGAGAGGGAATATGGAGCCAACGTTAAGCTCAAACTATTACTATTCTCTCCCCAACTCCTATTTGGTATTTTTTCACCAAAGAGCACATACTGAAACGTTTGGGGGTCTCTCCTACCTTTAAAGTTCAATAATTTCATAATTTTTTTCCTGTAAGTATACTTTAAGTTAATTATGCAGTGTACCCCTTATATTCCGTTTAGGAGACTGTCTCAATAAGATTCCATTTAAATGTTTTTAATGAATTTTTAAAAATATTTTTTACTTTTAATGTTTCCTGAAGCTTGTTGTAATACTGTAACTCTGTCTGTAGCACTGGTATTTCCCAGAGGTCACTAAAAGTTCCTGAATGTCCAACTGACAGAAAAGATGGATTTGATCAAAAGGAAAAAATACAGAAGACAGTCCTTGGAAAGTATGCTGATTCATTATTTAGCCAGTTAGAGAACTGTGCTGTTTTGCTCTTGAGAATTGTACCATGGAATAAAATAATTTTGTTGAATTACAATATAATTACAACATCTGAAAATATAGGAAAAGATGAATTAGAAAGATGGAGGTTCAAAATAAGGAGGATCGATTCCAAACAAAATACCAAGCAATCAAATTAGAAGATATTAGAAGGTGTTACATACACTCTTCCTGATTTAATGTGGAAGGAAATTGCAAGTAGTATTGCACTAATAAGGCACTTCATGGGCCCTAAAGTTACCAGTTCTTCAATTCAACAAATATTTTTTGTGCAACCACTATAAGCCGGGAACTTTGCTTGTCTCTGAGGCTACCAAAATAAATAAGACAGTCTCTGCCAGAGAAGAGCAACAGAGGGCCCACCCTCTGCCAGGCAAATGAAAACTTGTTATCCAGCTGTAAATACCCTGAGCTCATTCTACAGCTATGATAGGAAAGAATGAGAGTTGAAATTGTGAAAAGGAATGATCTATAGTTACCTAAGCTGGGAGTGAGAGGAGGACCTGGAGAGGGGTGGCAAGGGAATTGGAGGGAGAGGACCTGATTCATGAACTCCACCTTGTAAAGAACTAGCAGGATTTCACCCAGCAGAGACAGGCAACAGGCATTTGTGGAAAGCATTGTAGTGTCACAGCAAAGGTTTTGGAGATTTATAAGTTCACCATATGAAACTATCAATAACCAACAATTTTTTGGCCTGCAAAAATAGCACATTCATATGGTTCAATGTAATACAAAATAATCCCCTTGAGTTGCCAAGTGAATGTTTAGAACCTGTAGGAGAATTAGTTAGAAAAGTAGTTGGAGTCAGAGTCAGAAGAGTCTTGAATTGAAGTTTTCACCTTTATCCTATAGGTGATGGAGAAGGCAATTCACAAAATAACTTTTAACAAATAACCAATAAATGTATGTTTAAATGGTTAAATAATTTCAAGTTTAAGAGAAAACTATGTATCATTTTCAGTGCCATAAAGGAAAACAATTTAATGTTAACATGCAATGTTAATAAGGACTCAATAAAACAGGGTGTTTCCATCCATGGCTAGATGTGTAAATTGGAATAAACTTTCAGGAAGGCAATTTGAATATACTGTGACCTAGCATTCCACTTTGAAGACTTTATCCCAGAGAAAAAGTCATAGATGTTAAAAAAGAAAAAGAAAAAAAGAAAGAAAGAAAGAGAAAGAAAAACTTGGAGGCTGAGGCAGGTGTATCTCTCGAGGTCAGGAGTTCAAGACAAGCTGGCCCAAAATGGCAAAACCTGATTGCTACTAAAAATACAAAAGTTAGCTGGGTGTGGTGGCATGCACCTGTAGCCTCAGCTACTCAGGAGGCTGTGGCAGGAGAATTGCTTGAATTTGAGAGGCAGAGGTTGCAGTGAGCCAAAATCATACCACTGCACTCCAGCCTGAGCAACAGAGCAAGATTCCGTCTCAAAAAAAGTTTAGCCACCAGGATGTCCTTACTACAGTAGAGAGTTATGTAAACAAATCTTTAATCATCCTTATAACTGAACATTACACAGCTACTTTAAATGCTTAAATAAATGTTTAATGATATGGAAATGCTCATGGAATTTTGTTACATGAAAAAATTAGGTTGCCAAACAGTACATGAATCAGTCAAGACTTTTAAGAACTAGATCAGACTGACTAGGTTTGAGTTTCAGAGGTACCATTTATAGTCATGGGACCTTGGAGAAGTAACATAATCTCTCTATAACTCAGTTTTATCTGTAAAAGGGGGATAACACCACTCCATACCTCATTGGAGTTTTGTAAAAGATTAAATGAGTTAATATACATAAAATACTTAGAAATTTGCCTGGCACTACATAAAAGTCAGTTATTGTTAATATCATTAGTATTTGTTACCAGTGTATTAAGTCAACTTTGAAGCTAATGTAAGAAGCAAAGGTGGGAAGAGAACCATCAAGGCAAGAACCATACCCAAAGCATTCTGCAGAGCTGATCCATGAAGTCACCACTCAATCTGCCAAGCACTGACCCATGGCTTGCACTGCCAAGTCTTTGGGAGCTGGACACTGCACATTGCCTCAGAACAGCTGTGTCGGCTGCCACTGGAAACCGGATGCAGCTGCTATTGCTGCTGTAGCCCTGGCCAGAGCGGATTCTGCATCATCCCTGCTGCTTTGAGTCACCAGCCCATGAATCAAAGTCAACAGAGGATTCATCTGTTTGGCTGCACCAAGTCCCCAAGCAGCCAAGGAGGTTGAGAAAAAACAGCATTGGGTGTTTTTATTCTACAGAAAAGTCAAATTCTGGCTAGGCATAGTGTTTCATGCCTGAATTCCTAGCACACTGGGAGGCTGAGGCAGGCTTGAGCTCAGGAGTTCAAGACAGCCTGGGAAACATGGTGAAGCTCCATCTCTAAAAAATACAAAACTTAGCTGGGTGCGATGGTGCACACATGTAGTCCCAGCTACTCAGGAGGCTGAGGTGGGGGGATTGCTTGAGCCTGAGAGGTTGAGGCTGCAGTGAACCATGATTGCACCACTGCACACCAGCCTGGGAAACAGTGAGACCCTCTCTTAAAAAAAAAAAAAAGAAAGAAAGAAAGAAAGAAAAGAAAAGGCAGATTTTACTTTGTAAGATGGGGAAGTCAACAAACTTAGAAAGCAAATTTATGAATTGGATAATAAAAAAGATAAATTATCCCTTTTTGGTTTTCAAAGTACAGATATAACGTGAATGTGTATTTTCATGCAAATAAAGAAAGGACTAAAAACATAGACATCAAACTGCTCATGATTAATTCTGAATTGACCATTATGGCTGATTTGAATGTTTCATCTTGTCTCTAACTTTCCAAATCTTTTGTGACATACAAAAAAACAAGACTGAGCAATATCAGATCTCTGTTTTTGAAAGAGAATTGAGTCTTTCTTAGATATAGTTGTGGAATAGAAAGTGGAAGACTAGGTTCAGATGGACATTGTTATCTTAGAGCAGGACCTTGCTCCTCCAAGTTTAGTCAAGGGACCAGAAACATTAGCTTGACACAGAAACATATTAAAAATGCAGAATCTCAGGCCCTGTCACAAATCTACTGAAAGCAAAGAAGTAAATGAATCAGCAGATATTCGAGAAGTATAAACAACAAGGCTCGACAATGTGAAGAAACTCATAAAAGATTACAAGCCTTAAAAACATGTCCAAATTTAGAAGAAGGCAGGGTCATTAACAGAAACGAATTACTGGAACAGAAGCCAGTGTTTTGTTTTTGTTTTTGTTTTTGAGACAAGATCTCAGTCTGTCTCCCATCTGGAATGCCATGGCACAATCACAATCACAGCTCACTGAGGCCTCGACCTCCAGGGCTCAAGAGACCCTCCTACCTCAGCCTCCTGAGTAGCTGAGGCCATAGGCATGTACCACCACGCCCAGATGATTTTTCAATTTTTTGTAGAGACGGGGTCTTCCTATATTGCCCAGGCTGGTCTCGAACTCCTGAGCTCAAATGATCTTCCCAAAGTGCTGGGATTACAGCTGTGAGCCACTGTGCACAGTTGGTTTAGACATAAAAGGTTTGAGAACTCAAAAGATGGCCCAGCCAGGGAAACATAAAATCGGGGCCAATAAGAAATGTCAAAATTAGGCTTATAAATATGAGTATAATCTAAGACATAATAGTGGATATGATTTCTGACGGAGAACATGCAAAACAAGGTAAGAAATCCAAGCAAGATCCTTTGGTAATATGTATATTTTGGAGGTGGGGGAGAAAGAGAAGTCAGAAAATGAATGACCAAAACTAAGATCAAGAGATTAAAGTGTCAAAGAAAACAAAGGACAAATATTTCATTATTATTCAATTCTTTCCTCCTTTCATGACAAATTATGAGTGGTTTACACAATTATACTTACACTAAAAAGGACAATAATGGATTAAAAGAGATCTCAATTCTAGAAACATAGAATGGCCAAAATATTTGGGAGGGGGAGGATATGGAAGAGAAGGACACTAATACACTGGATGTTATAATAGGTCTCATCATCGGAAGATATCAAAAATGTCAAAGCTTTTTTTTGTTTTGATGAAAATTTCACTATTTTTCAATGTTGCAAATCAAATAAGACCATGACTTACCTTTGTTTCATTCATTCATTCATTCAGCTAACATTTATCGAACACTTGCTATAAGCCAGGCACTCTTTGGGGTGCTGAGGATACAGCAGTTAACAAAACAGGTAAGACCCCTTGCCCTCATGGGCTTACATTCTAGAGGGGCAGACAGACAATAAACAAAAGAAATAAGTAAACATATTGTGTGTCGGATGGTAATAAGCACCATAGAGGAAGGGATAAAAGGTGGAGTGAGAGCTGCCATTTTAAAAGATGGGACAGAGAAGACCACTGAGGAGATGAATAGACTTGAAGGAGCTGAAGATGCCATTCATGCACCTATCTGAGGGCAGAGCATTTCGCAGCAAGCCTCCGAGGCTGACGTGGCCCTGATGTGGTCAAGGATGCCAGTATGGCTGGACTGAAGGAGTGAGGGGTGGGCAGGAAAAGAGGATAGAGGAGAAAAGGCCTTTGGAGATTTTTGAGCAGATATGGATTTTATCATTCTGGCTGAATCTATTCATCTATCTATCTATCTGTCTATCTATCTGTATCTATGAATGATACATCTATATCTATATTGATATAGATTTAGATGTGTTTTCTTGAGACAGAGTCTTACTCTGTTGTGCAGTGGGGTAATCTTGGCTTACTGTAGCCTCAACCTCCCAGGCTCAAATGATCCTCCCACCTCAGCCTCCCAAGTAGCTGGGACTACAGGCACATACCACCACACTCAGCTAATTTTTTTTTTCTTATAGAGACAGGGTCTTACTATGTTGCCCACACTGGTCTCAAACTCCTGAACTCAAGCGATCCTCCCACCTCAGCCTCCCAAAGTACTGGGATTGCAGGTGTGAGCCACCATGCCCATTGGTTGCTATTTTAAGAAAGATTGAAGTAGAAAAACCAGATAGGAGACTGTTGTAAATATATAGCCAAGAGTAATGGTGACTTGGACCAGGTACCTTTGATAGTTTTATCTTTTTCAGATAGGTACCTCTTTTTGTTTTTCCTCTAGTATATCCTAAGAAAGTGGGATGGGAAGAGGGATGAGAGATTGTGTGTAGCAAAGACAGGAGTGCAGAACTCTCAGCTCTTCTAGTTACATAATTCTATGTATTTTGCAATTATCCTCAGCCATACAGAATAAAATGTATAAGTAATTTAAACATTTAATATGCCTAAATATTTAAATCTTCTACATTATCACAGCTTAAAGGAAATGTTAAAAACAAAAACTAAAAGCCATCATCATCACTATGTCAATAAATGTATAGTTAGGCCAAGGTAACAATAAAAGAACCTGATCATTTATTTTAAAGACATGAGCAATATATCTGAAATGTAGAGTCACTGAATAATGAGTAGTTCTGAAAGGTGTAATTTTAAACCTTCCACTCTTTCAATGTTATAATTAAACAAAAATGAAAGCAAAATCTAGAGAGTCCACACACAGACTTGGATTACATCAGGAGATAGAATTTGCTTTTTCTGTGGATCCGAGACCAAAGGCTTCATTTATTTGCTAAAGATTAAAAGGATAAACCATTATTTCTCATTCTAAAGTACACAGACAACCAAGTCAAGTTAAATGTTGATTCAGAGAAGAGTTGTCAACACTGTATTAATATTACCCTAGTTCTGTAGGGTGCTTTATTGTTTACAAAGCACTTTACCATTATCTCATTTGAACCTCACAATAGACGCATTAATATCATAATTTTTAATGTACAGATGAAGAAACCCAGTCTCAGGAAGGTTAAGAGACTTACCCAAGGGCATCCAAGTCACTAGCAAGAGCCAGAGCTGGAAACAGAACCCTCACTTCCTAGTCCACTGCTTTTTATACTGTACCAACCTGCATTCTTTTCCAGATACAGAAGAGGCTACAGTAGGAGAATGGTTTTCTTTGTGTGGGAATTAGCCAGGTCTGCAAGACCAAAGGTAGAGAGCAGTACCTATGGAAAGGTAACAGGTTGGGAATGATGGTCTTACGGTAAATACTGTTGTGTCCGTTTAATATTGGAAAAAACAAGGAACAGAGGTTTGTTCTAGGTAAACAGTGGCTCTTCAATTATTTAGGAGTGGTTTGCCATTTATACTTACCTTGATCTTTTTCACTATTCTCCTTTATGGCTCTTGCTTGTCTCCTGGCCTGCTCGTTAGCACCTCCACCAGAGGGCAGGCAGAGCAGGAAGAGCAGCATTTGTAACCTGTTTGATCAAAGAGTTGCAAGAAGAAAACTTACGTCATTATTTTAATTCAGGCTTTGGAGTCTTTCTAGATTTCAGTTACTAACGTGACCTTTGCCAACATTGTCCTAGATAAATCTAGAATAAACAATGCAGTAAAATGATTTCCTATAAATAAAAATCAACCACTTCTAATTATATTGTTGAATACAATATTACATATATTGAACCTTATAGAACATTTAAATTTATTTAGAACTCATTACATGCACTAACTTTCTATAACATTTTAAACTTGTTTGGAATTGGTGTGAATGTCTCCAAAGACATATCAAATGCTCTGGAGCTTAGAAAATAAAATCTATCCTGGCCAGGTATGGTGGCTCACGCCTGTAATCACAGCACTTTGGGAAGCTAAGGCAGGTGGATCACCAAAGCCTGGCCAATATGGTGAAATCCTTGTCTCTACTAAAAACACAAACATTAGCAGTGGAGTGGCACTTGGACCCAGGAGGCAGAGGTTGCAGTGAGCCAAGATTGCGCCACTGCCCTCCAGCCTGGGCGACAGAGTCAGACTTTGTCTCAAAAATAAAAAAATAAAAAGAAAGAAAGAAAAAGAAGAAAAGTCTCTTCCACAGCAACTTCCTCAGCATTTCAAACAGCAATCAGGGACTTTTTGTTGTTGTTGTTAAGAGTGGTCTTCTAGGCTTCAAGCAGCAACAGATTTTCTCTTCTTTATGACTTTGAAGGTTGTCAGTTTGCATTTATCAGAAGTGCAAAGGTATACTGAAATGAAAAACAGCACATTTAGAATTAAGGAAAGTCTGGATCATTTAGTGCTCTGATTCCAGGTGACATCCTGCACCCATTACAAGTGCCACTTATGCTGTCAGGTATCTTAAAGGTACCAGGTATCCAACAATAATATGTTCCCTGGGGCTTTTTAAACATCCAGCTCAGATCTGCAGGCTCCTGCACACCCTGGAAGATGGGAAGAGGAGAGGTGTAACAGACAAGGGTACCTGTGCTTTACTCTGCATGGAGAGAAAGTGCTGGAGTGAAAGTCTGGCCCTGGAGGTGCAAGAAGGTGCCCTACTGTGCTGCTTCTGCCTGACAGAGGCTTTAGGGGCCAAGGGTGTGGTTTTTGCATCCCTGTGGAGTTGATTCAGGCTGACCTCAATTGCGTGAAGTACCTCTACACAATGAGTACAGACTGGAGTACTTGATAAATCTTTGTGGTATGGATTTTGCTATTCAAACCAACCTGGAAATTGTCAAGAAGCTCACGTTATTAATGGGTGGAAACAACCTGGAAACTGAGAGGATGCTAGTCAGTAAGGAAGAAAGGTAGAAAAGGGGGTATGCAGTTATTAATGGAAAGCTGACAAACATGGGGACTGTGAAGATGTGTCCTTCACTAGAAACACCTCTTTTTTCAGGCAGTGCCTATTTTCTGGTCAGTAGGGAGGACGTGGGGTATATGCTAGATGATGAAAACATTTAAAAGTTTATGGAGTGGGCCCAAGACACATACAACAAGTACCTCTGGGCCACTGTCCCAAGGATTCCTGAAGTCCCCAGCTCATTCTCCTGAAGCCATAAGTACAACTTGTCTGATATGCACGCAGTTTCTACGTTTGTCAATGGCAGTACCTTGAGGCACTCCTTACCCACCTGCCAAAGGGTCCATGTGCTCTCAGTGTGCATTTTCAGAGCTGGCACCTTGAACTGGATGCTGCGCAAGCACTACTTGTTTGCCAATAAGCGTGACACGGACATTGACCTCTTTGCCATCTAGTGTTTAGATAAGCATCTGAGACATAAAGCTTTGGAGGCTTTAAAACACTGGCCACTACAGGCAATTTTAAGAAGAAGAAGAAGAATGCACAAAATTGACACTATCTGGTTCCTCTTCCTTGTCGATAAACATCAGGAAAATTGTATAGGGCCCTCTTTGGAGCAAGGACCCTAAGTCTTCATGTCAGAGAAGCTGCCTGGTTTCTGCAGAGCACAATTGGCTAGAAAGGTTAGAGCATTAAATGTTCATCTAGAGTTAATGTGAGGGGGAAGTATAATAAAAGTAGTTGTGAAGCCAGGGCAGGTAGCAAGGCATTCTGAAGAGAACAGGCTGAGGCAGCTAGAGAAGAGGCTGACACAAAACAATCAACCTGTGGAAGGAGCTCAGGGGCTGGATGCAGTGGCTCACCCTTGCAATATCAGCACTTTGGGAGGCTGAGGCAGGAGGACTGCTTGCCCCCAGGAGTTCTAGACCAGCCTGGGCAACATAGGGAGACCCTATCTCTACAAAAAATAATTGTAAAAAATTAACCGGGCATGGTGATGCATGCCTGTAGTCCCAGCTACTCAGGAGGCTGAGGTGAGAGGATCACTTGAGCCCAGCAGGTTGAGGTATCAGTGAGCAGTGATCATGCCATGGCACTCCAGCCTGGGTAACAGAGACCCTGTCTTAAAAAAGAAAAGAAAAATAAAAAGAGCTCAGGGACTTAACAAAATTAGAAGATTTCACCTGTGCCAAAATTATTTAGATAATTTTAAATATGACAATTTTCCTGGTATGAATAAATTTATAGCAACAAATAATCATAAAGATACAATTCATTTCATATATTTGTTAAAATGGAGATTTGATTTTACTCTAAATAATCCTTTTAAATAATTTCTTTTCTGCTAAAACAGTGTGCTATGTAGTGTGTCTCTGTATGTGACCTTATAAAGCTTAAAATGGGCTTGATTTAACAGTAAGGAATTTTTTAATTAAAAAAAATTTGAACTAACAATTGTCATGACTAATCTCATTTTAAAGTTAGTTCATGTTGAACTTTTCTGGACTATTTATGCATTGATTGTTTTAGCATGCATTTACAGAACGCCTACCGTGTGCTGGCATTATAGGAAGTGCTGAGGGAAAAAGATAAGGAAGACACAGACCTTCCCTCTAGAAGGTCTCAGTCTAGAGAAAGACAGACAATTGCATTACAGAGCAGTGATGAAGTAAGATTTAGAGTAAGACGAAGAATGCAATGGTGTATGCATCAGAATATGCAACAGACATATTGGCTTAACACCAAACTGGAGGAGTGGGTACAAATCAAGAAAGGAGATGGTGGCTGAGTAACGGATGAATAAGAGTTTCCCACATGAAGAACTCAGGAAAGTCAGTCCAAGAAAGAGGTGCAGTAAGTATCTGCAGAGTTATGAAAGTGTGATGACAAAGCGGGGTGAGTTTAGGGAAGTAAAACTGGTTCTGCATGATGAAGAAGTTATATTGGGCCAGCACAGTGGCTCATGCCTATAATCCCAGCACTTTGGGAGGCCGAGGCAGGCAGATCACCCGAGGTCAGAAGTTTGAAACCAGCCTGGGCCACATAGTGAAACTCAGTCTCTACCAAAAATACAAAAATTATTCCTGTGTGGTGATGAACAATTGTCTCAGCTATTTGGGAGGCTAAGGCACAAGACTTGCTTGAACCCAGGAGGCAGAGGTTGCAGTGAGCTGAGATCACACCACTGCACTCCATCCTGGACGAAAGAGTGAGACTCCATCTCACTCAAAAAAAAAAAAAAAAAAATTACATTGGAGCAAGGAAGCATGCTGGCAGATAAGGCTGAACAGAAGGGCAGATGTCAGATGATAAAGAACCTTTTATGTCATGCTAAAGGTTTGAATTTTGTTCTGAAGGCAATGGGAATTCACTGAAGGTGTTTTAACAGAAGAAGGCCATGATCAGATTTGTGTTTTAGAAGGTCAATTTGTTGGCAGACTAGAGAATCAATATTGGAAACAGGGAAACTAGTTAACAAGCTGGTGCAGAAACAGGTAAGAAATCACAATGGCCAGGACTTTCTGGTCATGGTCATTATAAATGCTTGTGAAAATGTTTAATCTCCTTCACTGGAGTAAAATTCAGATTAAAATAAATAATACTTATTCTTATTTTTGAGTCCTAACATTTTAAGTTGAACTCTTCCCACCCTTTTGAAAGAAAAAGATTCTGATAGTCTCATCTCAATATTCAGCACATCTTATTCCGAATCATAAAACCACCATTTGTTAAGAAGGTAACAAAAAAAATGGGGATGTGGTTCTTTAAAATTACAGCAATTTCACATATCTGCACCACAATTTACTACACCTGTTCATACACCCACCTCCTGTCATTATTAATAGTCTTTTGCTTTTTCAATTTTCCATCCAAACCTGATTTTTTTTAAAAAAAGGTGACCACCAAATTGGATGAGTCACTTTTACAGTCAATTCTTATGGTTGGTAGAATTTCAGTTCTCAGTTTTATTTTTAAATAGTACGAGTTATCCTAAGGGTCCAAAAATGTAGTTGAGTAGTATCATCAACCTTCTTAAGCATATCAGAAGAAGGCCAGGGAATTTTAATGCAGTATGAATTCAAATTTAGGACTTGAGTTGTATACTCCGATAGGTGTGATTTGAAGTAAAATGTACTCATGAATGTCAATTCGCATAAGTTTGAATCAAATGGGAAAGGCACAACTCAACAGACTGTATGAAGAGAAGTTGTAAAACGATACTGGATTAGTGGGATACTTCTGCAAGTTTATGAAGTTCCTTATCAAGATATGTTTAGGCATGCTTTTAACTTAAACCTTTAGTTTTCTCCATATGCCTTGAATTTAATGCTAAATTACTGTTGTCATAATAAATATTTATAAGTCTATTACCAGTGGCACTTCATGGTAAAACTAAGAAATGATGAGAAATAGAGTTTGGGAAATACCTCACTCCACTAACTTCATAAGGAGAGATTCAGAATTTCCAAGACAGAAATTTGGGCCTTGGTTTATATAATAGATGAGTTCCTGTAATTTGAATATACAGAAAAACCCCTGGAGATTATTTTGCTCAACTCCCTAATATTGAGGAAGTGAGGATTAGAGAATTCTCTGATGCAATCAGTGTAACAAAACTTTTTGGTAACTCCCTAGAATTGAGGACAGAGGTCTTCCCAAGCACCCCTGCCTATTTTTTCCATGATCTTATATCACCAACCAAGTTAAATCAGAGAATTCCTCCTAAAGAAAGAATTTTGTTTTTAAAGTTAATAATCAGCCTCTAAATTATACTATATTTTATATAAATTGTGACAATAATACCTCTATTTAGGATACCCATGAGAAAATGTATTCAAGCAATTTACTCGCCAAATTTGAAATAAAAAGGTTTGGAGGTTGTGTGGAGACATAACTTGATCGATCAAAAGAGTTAAACTAAAAACAATTCGGAAGAATTTTTTTTTTTTTTTTTGTGAATAGCAATGAGACTAAGCTTATCATGTCTCATTCATAGACATTAGAGATGCCATTTTAATAACTGAATGGGGGTAATGGGTAATCAATCAGACGTCTAAGCTGAGTTGTTCTATTTTGCCCTGCCTCAAAAGGGTCTAAAGCCCAGTCACTTCTAATTTGTGATTTTGGAAGTTCTAATTTGGTATTACTTTAATTATTAAAAATTTCCAGCAAAGGTAAAGTGGAGGCCTCACAGTAAACTGCACCAGAGGCTTCCAGTGGAGCCCCGAACAGGAACATTCTCTGTCTCATCTTCTTCCATCATCATGGACTGTAAAAAGAAGTGGGGAGATCATCATGCTAAGGACATGACATACAAGAGTCCTCGGGCTTATTCAGAGTCTTGGTCTCCACACACAATATTCAATTAAAATAGGAAACATTTGGCTGCTCAGTGGCATTCATTTTCATATGGGCTGGGTGGGGCCCCTCATGCCAAGGGAAGTCTAAGCCATAAAACAATTACTCACCCCCTTGTGGGTAAGCCATTATTATCCAAGAATCAGGCTATTCATTAAAGAAAAACTGCCTTCTGAGTCCTAGTCACACTAAAAATCCCTTTCATTAAAGTGGTGGCGACTCCTCAACAATAAGGGAAGGGAACTGACATTTGCACACCTGCAATATGTTTTACATGTTTCCTCATTCTCACAATAGCGCTGTCAGACATGTGTTACCAAACTTGGCAAATGAAAAAACAAATTCTGAGAAAGGAAGAAAGTGACTCCAGGTCACTTTCATAAGACTGAACTGTCTGAACTCTAGATCAGAAGATTGATCTGTCTGAACTCAGAGTTCAAGTCCATTCCACCATGCTCTGCTCTTTACCTGATCTAACAAGAGCCAGAGAATCCCAAAACCTCCATTCAGAGTGAAGATACATTGTAAAATCCCATATCCTTTAGGTGTGAAGACAGTTGACCTTGCTATGATGCCATATTATACCCTGTGCTTTTTTTTCTGCAAAATTTGCTGGCTATCTTGACTTCAAAGAGCCAGAATACATTTCCAGCTATGATTAACTCACTCTAGGGTGGGTGCTTAAGAAATACAATTTGATAATGCCGGGAACATTTGTTTCACAGCCATCCAACCAAACCTAACCCCAGCTTCATTGTATTAAGATTGTCAGGTGCCAAAAGTAGTGATGACAAGGGGTCAAGGCAGATGTTATAACAAATTAACAAGGGATTTGCAGGCCAGGAAAGAGTTGTAAGTGTTTGAGGCATATGTTCAAGTTATCTAACCTTGTTTACTAAAAACAGGCTGTCCAAAAGTAAAAAGCCACAGAGACAAGACAGCTGAGCTCCCAGCAGTATCTGGCTTTATCATCAGCATCTTCACGGCTGTCTGGCTAAGCATTTGGGCTGGCTTTCCCATGCAATAGAATCATGTAAGATGGAACATTAGGTCATGCCCAGTTTATTAGAGCCAGTCAAGTGTGTTCTACATTTAGAAAAAGAGGATCTCTGGGCCCCGCCCCCTTAAAAGACCACAGAACAGCCCTCCTAGGGTCAATTAGAATGACAATGTCTTGTTTTTGTTTACCCTACATACACCAGAAAACTGTCTCTAGCACTACATAGGCTTACAGGCTTATTTTTATATTACTCAACTTGGAATAATAACAATAGTAGGGTATTTTTTCATCATATTCACAAAGATAAATATTACAGACCTGTGTAATTCATATACATTAGGTACATTTTATCAGAGGGGATTACCTCCAAAATATGCCTACTATGATGTAATGGTGTATTAAAGGGTCTTCTGAATAAATGTGTTAAGATATAAATATGTAAAAACTGAGAAACTTTTACTAAAAACCAAGGGATGTGCAAACAGCATTCTTAGATGGAAAAAAAAATGTTCACCATCACATTGATTAAAAAAAAAATGTGCAAAACAAAATTTCAATGAGGTCTTTTTTTTTTTTTTTGCTTCTAATATTTAGAAAATTACAGTATTCAAAGCAAGAAATAGTATGATGAGAACAGGCTTTCTTATACTCAACTAATAAAAATATAAATTGCTGGCCGGGCACTGTGGCTCACGCCTGTAATCCCAGCACTTTGGGAGGCCAAGGCGGGTGGATCACGAGGTCAAAAGATAGAGACCATCCTGGCCAACATGGTGAAACCCTGTCTCTACTAAAAAAAAAAAAATACAAAAACTAGCTGGGTGTAGTGGTGCACACCTGTAGTCCCAGCTACTCGAGAGGCTGAGGCAGGAAAATTGTTTGAACCTGTAGGCAGAGGTTCCAGTGAGCCTAGTTCGCGCCACTGCACTCCAGCCTGGTGCCTAGCGACACAGCGAGACTGTCTCAAAAAAAAAGAAAAAATATATATATATACATATATACACACAAATATACATATATAAATTGCCATGAGCTCTCCAGAAAGAAATTTACCAGTATATTTCAAAAGCCTTAAAATGTTCATACTGCCTCTGAAAGTACAATAATATTAGAAACTCTGGGGTGGGTCCAAGCAACGTGTGTTTTAACAAACTATCCAAGTGATTTTGTTGCACATTTGGTTTGAGAATGATTGCTCTAGGACTCTTACCCAGTCCCATGGCTTAATGGCTATCTGCTACAGATTGAATGTTTATGTCCCCCAAAAATTTATATATTGAAACCTAATCCGCAACGTGATGTTTTTAGACATGGGGACTTTAGGAGGTGATTAGGTCATCATGGTGGAGCACTCATGGCACTAATCTCTTATAAAAGGGACCTCAGAAATGGGAGATTACAGTGAGAAAGCACAGTCTATGAACCAGGAGGCGGGCCCTCACTAGACACCAAATCTGCTGGTGCCTTGATCTTGGACTTCTCAGTCTCCAGAACAGCGAGAAATAGATTTCTGTTGATTATAAGCCAGGCAGTCTATGGTATTCTTTTACAGCAGCATGAACAGACTAAGATATCTCTAGGTCGAAGGATCCTAAATCAACATCTGTACCTCATATATTTTTTCTGAATTCCAGGCCCAAATAACCAATTACCCACTTAATATTTCCATTTTGATATGTAACAAATACTTCAAAATAAACATGTTTAACATTAAGTTCAGATATTTCTCCCTAAAATCTTCTATACCTCCAGTGATCCCAGTCTCCACAAATGGCACTATCAATTCTGCTTAAGTCAGAAACCTCGGTGTTATCCTTGACTCATCTCTCTTTTCTTTCACCTCATCCCTATATCCAATCAAGCACAGTCTCCTAAAGATTATATAGACCAAACTGTGTTGTCCCAAAATTCATATATTGAAGCCCTAAGCCCTAATATAACCCTATCAGTCATCTTTAGGATATCATATAATCAGGTCAAAGGGTGGGGCCCTAATCCCATAGGACTATGACCTTATAAGAGGAAGAGATCTCTCTCTCTCTCTCTTTTGCTTTCTCCCTGCCATGTGTAGACACAGCAAGAAGACATCTGAAAGCCAAGAAGAGAGCCCTCATCAAAGACTGACCCTGCCAGATGTTAATCTGGGACTTCCAGACTGGGAGAAAATGAATTTCTATTGTTTTGCCACCAGTCTATGGTATTTATTATGGTAGCCTAAGAAGACAAAGACAGATATCTATAAGCTGTCCATTTCTGTTCATCTCTACTGCTACCATCCTATAGATGGAAACTTCATAGTTTCCTCTAGATCAGTCTCACACTCTTCAAATCATTCTCTATACCCAGCTAGAGGGATATCAAGTCGGGTTTCTGTTTAAAATCCTCCAGTGGCTTTCCATTGTGTTTCAAATACAGACAAATACTTAACATAGATATGTCAGGATGATATAAGAAATATTAAGTGGTGGTCCCCAACCCCACTGTAGTACACACTGATCCCTTATCTCTCCTCCTCTAAACACTTGCTGCTCTTGATATTTGTATCACTTCATCAGCACCATCTTGGTCAGCCTGCTCTTAGTTGGAAAATATATGGCTGCTCTCCCCAGCCCACCTGGGATCATCTTTATCTGTGAGACTATGCTCAGGTCCAACTCTCAGGCACCTATGCAGGTCCTGTACTATAATGTTACTCAGTGAGTATACTGTCAAAATTTTTCAAATGTCTAGCTTGTTAATTTGGCTTAAACTTAAAAGCTAAGAATTTTAAGTTTTTGTTCTTGGCTTTCTTTGCAACACTTTCTTTGCCTCTTAGGGAAAAATACCCCTTGGCTTATAGCCCAAGTGGTGAAGGGTTGAAAGTTTAAAAAGTTCTGGGATTAAAAACACATCACTTAGGGCTGGGCACAGTGACTCATGCCTGTAATACCAGTGCTTTGGGAGGCTGAGGCAGGAGGATCACTTGAGGCCAGGAGTTCAAGACCAGCTTGAGCAACATAACAAGACTCTGTATCTACAAAAAATTTAAAAATTAACTATTCACAGTAGCAAAGACAGGGAATCAATCTTGGTGCCCATCCATAGTGGACTGAAGGATAAAAAATGTGGTACATATATACTGTGGAGTACTATACAGCCGTAAAAACATGCACACACCATTGGCTGGGTGCAGGGGCTCACATCTGTAATCCTAGCACTTTGGGAGGCTGAAGCGGATGGATCACTTGAGGTCAGGAGTTCAAGACCAGCTTGGTCAACATGGTGAAACCCCATTTCTGCTAAAAATACAAAAATTAGCCAGGCATGGTGGTGCATGCCTGTAATCCCAGCTACTTGGGAGGCTGAGGCAGAAGAATCGCTTGAACCCAGGAGGTGGAGGTTGCAGTGAAGCAAGATTGTGCCACTACACTCCAGCCTAGGTGACAGAGCAAGACTCTATGTCAAAAGAAAAGAAAAAAAAGGACAAAATCATGTTCTTTGCAGCAACATAGATTCAGTTGGAGGCCATTATCCTAAGCGAATTAATGCAGAAACAGAAAACTAAATACCATACGTTCTCATATGTGAGAGCTAGACATTGGGTGTATATGGACATAAAGAGGGAAACAACAGACACTGGGGACTACAAGAGTGGGGAGGAAATGGAGCAAGGGCTGAGAAACTACCTGTTGGGTACTATACTCACTACCTAGGTGATGTGTTCAATCATACCCCAAACTTCAGCATCATGCAATATACTCTTGTAACAAACCTGTGCATGTACCCCTTGAACCTAAAAGTTGTAAAAAAAAAAAAAAAAAGAAGAAGTACAAAAAAATTAGTTGGTCATGGTGATAGCCTGTAGTCTGAGCTACTTGGGAGGCTGAAGTGAGAGGATTGCTTGAGCCTAGAAATGTGAGGCTGCAATGAGCTATGCAGGGAGCCACTGCACTTTAGCCTGGGCGATAGAGTGAGATTCAGTCTCTTAAAAAAACCTGTCAGTTAGCACTCTACAAATTACCTTAATGCATTGACTAAAATATCCTATACTATTTGACCTCTATGCACAGCTCACCACTCTCTTCAGCTTTACTGGGGGAAAGCCATGTGGACTTTTACTTCCTCGATTAGACTGTGCTCTCTCCCACTTTTTGGCCTTCACACATACTGACCATCTACCTGGAATACGTTTTTCCCCTTATCTCTGCCGGTTTACTTTCCACGTCTCCATCTAAATATCATTTCCTTAGGAAGAACATCTTTGACCACATATATATAAGATTAGGTCCCCTGTCAAACATTCCCAGGATACTTACAATTTCTTTCAACCTGCAGTTTATGCACTTATTATTACTTACAATTATTTGTAAGTAATAATATTTAATGTCTATCTGCCTATGTTTAATGGAACTTAAGCTAGAAATTCCATGTGTCTGTTTTGTTCTCTAATATAATTTCGGTGTCTAAAATATACTAAGTGTTCAGTGAATATCTATGAGTAACACCAAGGTTAAATTATTTTTGCATAGATTTCAGAATTAGGGTTCTCATACCATATCTGTTTATCTGCAGAATCCTAAGATTGAAAAATAAGTTGTTTAAAAAAAAGTTGCATTTGCAACTACTTTGCAAATGCAAAGTGTCCTGAATGGATCAGAATTTTATCAATATCATGCAACCAACACAAATTGAAAACAAATGTTTGCTTACATATATTACCCACATACCCTAGTTTTACACTTTCATCTACGTCAAAATAATCTTGTTGTTCTCATGGAACTCAGGCAACAACTTTAGAATAAGTAAATGGTGTATATATTTGAACTTGATCAAGTACAGGTACAGTAATAAAATACTATTTCTGCATAAGATTTTACTTGAAAAGAGAGCTTGAAAGGTACTTTAAACAGTGGCTTTAACTCCTAGAGAAAGCAGAAACAGGACCTTTACAATAAGGTTGGAAGAAGAGTATAGAGTTCTCCTTTACACAAAGACCTGTGAGACATCTACAGGAGCATCATTATTTTACCTGAGCTGGTTTGTGGCCAGCTGACACATTTACAATAATATTCCTAGTCTTAGTTTTTATTCTTCTCTAATTACTCTTATTCTATATAATCTTTCCTTCTCCAATTTACACAACCAAGATACATTTCTTAGTGGGCTGGAGGAAAGGAGAGGAAGGAATAAGGGAGAGGGGAAGGAGAGCCCTAAGGGAAAGGGCTGGGCCACAAGCATCTCCCAGCAACCTATAACACGGATTTTCCTGCCACCAGTCTTTTCACTCTTCCGCTTTACAACCCAGTAAGAAATATAAAATATATTTGATTCCATGTCATATTGGAAATGATACTAGGTTGGTTTGTTTGTTTTTCGAGACAGAGTCTTGCTCTGTCACCGAGGCTAGAGAGCAGTGGTGCGATCTTGGCTCATTGCAACCTCTGCCTCCTGGGTTCAAGCAGTTCTCCTGCCTCAGCCTCCTGAGTAGCTGGGATTACAGGTACAGGCCACAATGCCCGGTTAATTTTTGTATTTTTAGTAAAGACAGGGTTTCACCATGTTGGCCAGGCTGGTCTTGAACTCTTGGCATGATCCCCTCACCGCAGCTTCCCAAAGTGCTGGGATTACAGGCGTGAACCACCGCACCCAGCCATGATACTAGATTTATATCATCTTCAGGACAACCATGGTTTGTATCACATTAATGAAACAATTTAGCTACAGCAGTGATTCTCTGAAGTCTCAACAGAGAATCCATCACTAATCAACTTCCAGGCTTGAGTCATCAAATCCATTACAGCTGCCAACAGTATAACATCTTCACTTGGCTATCAAATCCAACCTGTCTCAAATGGAACTCATTATCTTACTCCACAGACTGGTTTCCCTTTTTAATTTCTCCCTGTGTGAACCAGTGCTATGGTCATTATCCCAGTCAGGCAAGCTTACAACCTAGGAGCTATTTTTAACCTCTCTCTTTTCCCATTCTCACAGTACAGGGAAGAGGGAGGGATGGAATTAGGAACTGCTGTCTGTTCCACCCACTAACACGGGCTAGACACTGACATCAGAGAGTTGTCAAGGTGTAGTCCAAGGTCTTTGTGGGTCAGAATGCCCTGTGGCACTTGTTAAAAATGTGGACTTCCCACCACACCTCAAACCCACTCAATCAGGGTTGGGTGGGGGAATTGACATTTTAAATTAGACTCCCAGGAAACTTTTAAGGCCAACTAAAGAGATTCAGTGCTCTAGAGGAAATGACCCAGTTACAGAGAGACACATGTGGAGGAGCAGCAACGTGAATAAAGCACCCTGTCCAAAGGGCACAATAGAGATTCAAGGGGAAGCCATCGCGTCCCAAGCAGATGGTGAAACATAGAAGCAGAAAATTGGTGGGTAAGAGGTCAGTACTTCTAAGCTCACATTTACATCTGTTTGTGAATAGCCTTTGCCAAGATAGGGCAGGAGAGATTCTAGTTCTCCAAAAGTTGGAGCAGTCAGAACAAGTCATGCCAGAGCCTAGTTCTGAGCATTAAAGCACACAGGGGAGTAACAGGAGCAACTCAAGTAACCCTGGCACTCCAGGGTTATCACTGGCTGGTTGGATCCCAGCTCTCTTTGACAAGAAAGAGACTTAGGGAATAATACAGGAGGCAGGAGGTTCGAAGGAATCATTGAGGGTTTCATCTGTATCAGCCAGGATTTGGTTGCCAATAAAAGAAACCATTTTAGCTACTTTAAACTTACAGGGATTTAATATAATGAATTAGGAGCTTTCAAAATTATTGGAAAGGCTGGGGAAACAGGCTCCAGGCTGAGCTTCCATGAATAATTGCCAGAAGTGCCTACCGCGGTAGCTCTTTCTCAGAAAACTGCCATCCTCAGAAAACTGAGGACTGATCAGAAAGCTGGGGAATAAGGAGACAGCTGCCCCCACTGCTGGCACACTGCCTCAGTCCAGATCTAAGCAAGCAAAATGGATATCCTTGGCATCCACAGAAGTAGGCAGCCAGGCCTCTGCCACATTGCCATATAAAAACTTGGAGCCTCCACATTACAGCTTGCTAGTGGAAACATCAGAAATGGTGTTACTGGAAAGAGGTCCAATCCAGACCACAGGAGAGGGTTCTTGGACTTCACACTAGAAAAAATTCAGGGCAAGTCCATAAAATGAAAGGAAGTTTATTAAGAAAGTAAGGCCCAGGACCAGACGGGTCATAGCCAAATTCTACCACAGGTACAAAGAGGAGCTGGTATCACTCCTTCTAAAACTATTCCAAACAATACAAAAAGAGGGAATCCTCCTTAACTCATTTTATGAGACCAACATCATCCTGACACCAAAACCTGGCAGAGACACAACTAAAAAAGAAAATTTTAGGCCAATATTTATGATGAACATTAATGCAAAAATCCTCAATAAAATACTGGCAAATCAAATCCAATAGCACATGAAAAAGCTTACCTATCACAATCAAGTCAGCCTCATCCCTGGGATGCAAGGCTGGTTCAACATACACAAGTCTATAATCCATCACATAAACAGAACCAAAGACAAAAACCACATGATTATCTCAATAGATGCAGAGAAGGCCTTAGGCAAAATTCAACAGCCTTTTATGCTAAAAACTCTCAATAAACTAGGTATCAATGAAAAGTATCTCAAAATAGTAAGAGCTATTTATGACAAACCCATAGCCAATATCATACTGAATGGGGAAAACTGGAAGCATTCCCTTTGAAAACTGGCACAAGACAAGGATGCCCTCTCTCACCACTCCTATCCAACATAGTATTAGTTGACAGGTTGCCCTGTCCAGAGCTTCTTTTCAGTTAGGAAAAAAGGAAGTCAAATTGTCTCTATTTGCAGATGACAGGATTGTATATTTAGAAGACCCCATCGTCTCAGCCCAAAATCTCCTTAAGCAGATAAGCAACTTCAGCAAAGTCTCAGGATACAAAATCAATGTGCAAAAATCACAAGCATTCCTATACACCAATAACAGACACACAGAGAGCCAAATCATGAGTGAACTCCCATTCACAATTGCTACAAAGAGAATAAAATACCTGGGAATATAACTAACAAGGAATGTGAAGAACCTCTTCAAGGAGAACTACAAAGCACTGCTCAAGGAAATAAGAGAGGACACAAACAGATGGAAAAATGTTCCATACTCATGGTTAGGAAGAATCAATATCGTGAAAATGACCATACTGCCCAAAGTAATTTATTGATTCAATGCTATTCCATCAAGCTACCATTCACCTTCTTCACAGAATTGGAAAAAAACCACCTTACACTTCATATGGAACAAAAAAACAGCCTGCATACCCAAGACAATCCTAAGCAAAAACAAAACAAAAAAACAAAAACAAAAACACAAAGCTGGAGGCATCACACTACCTGACTTCAAACTATACTACAAGGCTACAGTAATCAAAACAGCATGATACTGGTATCAAAACAGAGATATAGACCAATGGAACAGAACAGAAGCCTCAGAAATAACACCACACATCAACAACTATCTGATCTTTGACAAATCTAACAAAAACGAGCAATGGGAAAAGGATTCCCTATTTAATAAAAGGTGTTGGGATAACTGGCTACCCATATGCAGAAAGCCGAAACTGGATCCCTTCCTTACACCTTATACAAAAATTAACTCCAGATGAATTCAAGATCTAAATATAAGACCTAACACCATAAAAACTCTAGAAGAAAACGTAGGCAATATCATTCAGGATGTAGGCATAGGCAAGGACTTCATGACTAAAATACCAAAAGCAATGGCAACAAAAGCCAAAATAGACAAACAGGATCTAATTAAACTCCAGAGCTTCTGCACAGCAAAATAAACTATCATTAGAGTGAACCAGCAACCAACAGAATGGGAAAAAAATTTTGTAATCTACACATCTGACAAAGGACTAATATCCAGAATCTACAAAGAACATAAGCAAATGTACAAGAAAAAAACAACCCCATCAAAAAGTGGGCAAAGGATATGAACAGGCACTTCTCAAAGAAGACATTTATGCAGCCAACAAACATGAAAAAAAGCTCATCATCACAGGTCATTAGAGAAATGCAAATCAAAACCACGCTGAGGTTCCATCTCATGCCAGTTAGAATGGCAATCATTAAAAAATCAGGAAAAAACAGATGCTGGAGAGGATGTGGAGAAATAGGAATGCTTTTACACTGTTGGTGGGAATGTAAATTAGTTCAACCGTTGTGGAAGACAGTGTGGCCATTCCTCAAGAATCTAGAAGTAAAAATACCATTTGACCCAGCAATCCCATTACTGGGCATATACCCAAAGAATTATAAATCATTCTATTATAAAGACACAGGCGTATGTATGTTTATTGTGGCACTGTTCACAATGGCAAAGACTTGGAACCAACCCAAATGCCCATCAATGATAGACTGGAAAAAGAAAATGTGGCACATATACACCATGGAATACTATGCAGCCATAAAAAAGGATGAGTTCATGTCTTTTGCAGGGATGTAAATGAAGCTGGAAGCCATCGTCTTCAGCAAACTAACACAATAACAGAAAACCAAACACTGTATGTTATCACTCATAAGTGGATATTGAGCAATGAGAACACATGGACACGAGGAGGGGAACATTACACGCCAGGGCATGTTGGGGGGATGGGGAGCTAGGGGAGGGATAGCATTAGGAGAAATACCTAATGTAGATGACGGGGTGATGAATGCAGCAAACCACTATGGCACATTTATACCTATGTAGCAAACCTGCATGTTCTGCACATGTACCTGAGAACTTAGAATATATATAAAAAAAGAAAGTAAAGAAATAAAAGAATGCCTACTCTATAGACAGAGCAGCAGCATGGGCTGCTTGACAAGAGTATACTTATAGTTATCTCTTGAATATATGCTAAAAAAGGGGTGGGTTATTCATGAGTTTTCCAGGAAAGGGGTGGAGATTTCCCAGAACTGAGGGTCCCTCCCCTTTTTAGACTATATAGGGTAACTTCTAGATGTTGCCATGGCATTTGTAAATTGTCATGGCGCTGGACATGCAATTATAACATAATGCATTATAACATAATGAGCAGCAAGGACGACCAGAGGTCACTTTCCTTACCATCTTGGTTTCGGTGGACCTAGGCTTCCCAAAGTGTTGGGATTACATCTCATTTTATCAGCAGGGTCTTTGTGACCTCTATCTTGTGCTGACCTCCTATCTCATCCTCTAACTAAGAATGCCTAAACTCTTGGAATGCAGCCAGTAGGTCTCAGCTTTATTTTACCCAGCCTCTCTTCAAGATGGAGTTCCTCTGGTTCAAACAACTCTCACAGTGTCACCTTTGTATTACTTTACTTGTCCAAATATCAATTTCATACATCTGTTTGGCAAAGGCTAGGTCACATATGGAATCTGATGGAGTCTGAGAAATGAAGGCTGCAACTCTGTCCTGTAGCACGCTACAAAGGGGAGAGGGGTAGAGTTGTATAGGCCCTATATGATATCTCTCTAGGCATCTAGTCGGCTGTAAGCTTCTCCACTAGAATGAAAGTTATCAGAAGCCAGGGATCTATTGTTTACCATTTCAGGGGCCCCAGCACTTCACAAAATGTCCGACGAATAGTCGGGGTGTTGTGGGGGTGGAGAAGGAAAGAAGGAAGCAAGGAAGGAAAGAAGTTCAAGACTAGGTCAAGGCAGAGTCTACAGGCAGAAAACAGGAAACTCAGTTTTAATGGTATTTAAAACCTAAAATGAAGCAGGGACGGATACTAATAATTATTATTTCCTAGTAGTGTTTGCTTTTAGTCTATTTCTCTTCATTTCCATGCTGATGAACTTAATACAGTTGACATTCCTTAAGTCTGGAAAAAATCAATTGTCTCCTAACTGGTACCTTGCCCAATTTATTCCCAGTCTTTCCCATGCTAATATATGCTGCACGCCAATCTCTGGACTAGGTTTACTAAAACATGGTCTTCCAACTTTTTACTTGCAAACACTTCCAAAAGAATTTCTTAAAGCTTGTATCCTCTTGCACATTTTTAAGCTGACATCTAAAATTCTTCATTCCATGTTAAAATAGTTGCAAAGGATGTAACTTCCAATGTTCTGTAAATATTGTCATTTTAAAATAAAAATATTATCACACTTTAAAAAATATATCTAATAGAATCTAAATACCACATCATCCATTTTTTTAAAAATACATGAACAAGCTATTCTTTAATAATCAGAAATTTTGTATTTTTCCTTTTTCTCCTTGAACTCATATTTCTGTTCTGCTTCCACCAAAGAATTGTATCCTAATATGACATATTTATTCCTAAAAGTCTTTTTATCAATTACCTTAATTACCACAATAAAAGTATATATGTTGAAATTACTTCCTGTAACCATGAAGTTATCTTTAAGAATTATTCTGGATTGAATTATCATCTCAATTATTATTATAATACTATTGACAAAACAACATGAATATATTACAACTTCTGATAAGTAATTATTAAACAGAAAAAGTAAATTTTTAAAAATTATTATTATTATTTTTTTGAGATGAAATCTCCCTCTGTCACCAAGCTGGAGTGCAGTGGCACGGCTCACTGCAACCTCCACCTCCCGGGTTCAAGAGATTCTCCTGCCTGAGCCTCCCGAGTAGCTGGAACTACAGGCATGTACCATCAAGCCCAGCTAATTTTTGTATTTTTAATAGAGACGTGGTTTCACTATGTTGGCTGGGCTGCTCTTGTACTCCTGACCTTGTGATCCAGCTGCCTCAGCCTTCCAAAGTATTAAGGGCATGAGCCACCGAGTAAATTTTTATTTAAATCTATCTCTTAACTAGCTGGATGGAGCCTGGTTGGTTTTGCTAAAATTAGGTCAGGTATCATGGATAATAATTACTTAGTGGGGCCAGGCCTGGTGGCTCGCACCTGTAATCTCAGCACTTTGGGAGGCCGAGACTGGCAGATCACTTCAAATCAGGAGTTCTAGACCAGCCTGACCAACATGGAGAAACTCCATCTCTACTCAAAATACAAAATTAGCCAGGCATGGTTGTGCATGCCTGTAACCCCAGCTACTCGGGAGGCTGAGGCAGGAGAATTGCTTGAATCTGGGAGGCAGAGGTTGTGGTGAGCCAAGATTACACCATTGCACTCCAGCCTGGGCAAAAAGAACGAAACTCCGTCTCAAAAAAAAAAAAATTACTTATTGCTATATTAAGACATGGTTCAATCTGTTTCATTCCCCCTACCTTTTTCTGTTTTATTATTAATGTAAATGCTGAGAAAAGTTATTTGTATAAATAAATCGGTAGGAATAGAAACAATGCTCTCAATTCTTTGCAGTCTGTCAGAATCATGTCAAAAATCTTGGGGCAATCTAACTTCAAAAATTATTTTTTAATGATCTATCAGGTGACAACTCAATTGCAGACCTTCCTACAAAGATCTATAAATTGCTTATTAATAGCAAACTAGGAAACCATCTAATTGCAAAAGAATTTGTTAGGCATTTATTAATGTGACACCAAACATGGATGGAACTGGAAGCAATTATCCTAAGTGAAATAACTCGGAAACAGAAAATTAAATATTCATGTTCTCAGTTACAAGTGCAAGCTAAATAGTGGGTACACATGGACATATGGTGTGGAATAATAGACACTGGAGACTACAAAAGTGGGAGGGTGGGAGGAGGATAAGGCTTATTACCTATTGGTAATAACCAATGGGTAAATGAGGTACACATCACTTCAAGTTTTATCCTTTCTTTGTGTTGCAAACATTCCAATTACACTCTTTTAGTTATTTTTAAATGTACATTAAATTATGGTTGACTGTAGTCACCCTGTTGTGCTAACAAATACCAGATATTCATTCTATCTAACTATATTTTTGTACTCATTAACCACCTCCATTTCCCCACCCCCTGCAACTCCCACTACCCTTCCCAATCTCTGGTAACCATCATTCTACTCTCTATCTCCATGAGTTCAATTGTTTTAATTTTAAGCTCCCACAATTGAATGAGAACATGCAAAGTTGGTCTTTCTGTGCCTGGTTTATTTCACTTAACATAATTACCTCCAGTTCCATCCACGTTGTTGCAAATGACAGAATCTCAAGGAATCTACTTTTTAACAAGCACTCCAACTGATTCAGATGCAGGTGGTCCTTAGGTTCTACCTGGGAAACATTCACCTAAAGGGGAAGCATCCTGGAAAATGTATAAGGTGAAATTTGCAGAGGTGATTTATAAAATGAAAAAATTAACAACTAGGGTGTATTAATTAAGCTGGATTTGGGGCAAGGAGAACCATTACAAAGTGTATATGTATGAATTCAGTGTCGACTTAAACAGAAGCACAACCTTGCCTATGGTAATTATTCATCTCCAAGGGATCTCTGAGGTCCAAAGGTGAGCTCACCCTATGCTCTTGAGTCTGTGTGCTCTCGAGGGGAAAAAGAGGACCCACTGAGTCACCTTACATTCTTGTAACAAAACATTTTATAAGCTGAGGAAGGGCTGAAGACATCACACTATATAAGCTACTTTACAGGCCAAACAATTTGAATTAAAGACAAACCTGATTTTAGCAAGATCTTTACTGTCCCAGAATGCCTGGAATTCTTAAAAAATAATTTTTTTTTTAACAGGAGGAGTGGGGGTGCTATAAAGAAAATGAATCAATATTAAGTGATACATTGTAACAGAGAGGAAAACATTTCTACATTTACATTTGTTAGTATTTATTCTTTTGCTTTTTGAGGGGTGGTGGGATGGAGTCTCACTCTCTCACCCAGGTTGGAGTGCAGTGGCGTGATCTTGGCTGACTGCAACCTCCATCTCCTGGGTTCAAGCAATCCTACTGCCTCAGCCTCCCAAGTAGCTGGGATTACAGGTGTGCACCAGCATGCCCAGCTAAGTTTTATATTTTAGTAGAGATGGGGTTTCACCATGTTGACCAGGCTGGTCTTGAACTCCTGACCTCAGGTCATCTGCCTGCCTCGGCCTTGAAAAGTGCTGAGATTACAGGGGTGAGCCACCATGCCTGGCCACATTTGGTAGTATTTATTCACTAGTGTTCGTAATAAAGTTGTGCTGTAAAATAAAAAACAGTAACAGGCTGAAATAAGAAGTGATAAACTCTTTCGGGGTTAAAGAATTTCTGGTAAACATTAACTTATTAGATTTGTAGTATATGTTTAGTTGTCTACTTACCTTTAGAATTCCCAAAATATTATTTATCTACATATGAATATATATTAAAATTTTTTTACAGGAAAGGTATAAGGTCTTTATAAACCATTCAAATTCCCCTAACCTATGGAGGGGATAATAAACTGATTATTTTTTGTTTTGTTTTGTTTTTCAGAGCTGGGGTCTTGCTGTGTTGCCCAGGCTAGAGTGCAGTGGCATGATCATGGCCTCAGTCTCCTGAGTAGCTGGGACTACAGGCATGTGCCACTAAGTCTAGCTAATTTGAACATCTCACTAAGTTGCCCAGGTTGGTCTTGAACTTCTGGGCTCAAGTGATCCTTCCACCTAGGCCTTCCAAAGTGTTGGCATTACATGTATGAGCCACTGCATCCGGCCTAGGTGATTTTTTTAAAACTTTTTGTCATTAAACATTTCAAACATATGCAAAAATATACTAATACAATGAAACTGCTCTGGTTTTCAATTCTCTATTTCTTCTGACACTGGGGATTTTTTTTCTTTTTTTTTTCCAAATTCAGCTGTGTATACATTTTTGTTTGTTATATTTTATCCAACATTTCTAGCTATATGCTGGGAAGTCTATCTATATATGTCTAATATTATTTTATCTGCACTCCCCCCATTGCCCTCTCCTCCCCTCACTGGATTATGTTAAAGCAAGTCTCTCATCATTTTATCCTTATTATTTTCGTATATATCTCCAAAAGGTGACTTTCTAAAAAACATAACCACAGCATCATTATCATACCTAAAAAATTAACAATATGTGACTATTTAAAAATATCTTAGAGCTGGCCAGGTGCAGTGGCTCATGCCTGTAATCCCAGCACCTTGGGAGGCCAAGGTGGGTGGATCATGAAGTCAGGAGATAGAGACCATCCTGGCCAACATGGTGAAACCCCATCTCTAAAATAAATAAATAAATAAATAAAATAAAAAATAAAAAATAAAAAAAATGCCTTAGAGCTTGCACATCCAAAGGAAGAGGGTTCTCTTCAAAGGATCATCTTAAAAGGCTATAATTTCTCAAGGCATTTTTGGATACCTCTCAGGATTACTTTCAGGACTAGTAATATATTCTTTTAAGTATTCCAAATGGTGACAAATCTTCACTCTTCAAGGATAGATTTGACTTGAAAATAGCCAAAAGTCTTTAGGAATAAACCTTTATAAATGTTTAGAGTAATAAGACTGGTTTTGCTAGAACGTAATATACACAGAGGCACAAGATGTGTCCATTTCATGGAAGAAGTCTGATGCTTGTAAACTAGCTCAGAAATTACCTACTGGATGACCAGAGATGTTAGGTGAGAGAAAGAGTCCTATTGCATCAGGAGCTGAGGCAGGAGTGGATCCTAAGAGGAGAATGTGAGAGGCAGCTGAGAGCCAGCCAACTGGCAAGAGGGAGTTATGCTTAATCTTTATACCCTAAATTCCAGTGATTCCAGGCCACTTTCTGGGTTTATCATGCATTTCAGACCTCCATACTTTTGCAAACAATGTTCCCTGTGATTGGAATGCCTACTCCCACTGAATAAACCCACTGGATGAATCTCTAGTCATCCTTTAAGGTCTTGATCAAATATTACCACATTATTTGACTCTCTCTGGCAAAATTAGTTGTTCCATTTTCTGGCCCAGTTGTACTGTAGGTGTCTATTTTAATATCTCTGTGACTGTTTTATATTATTGAGATATGTATATATACCCCCAATAAGACTAGGAGTTTCATTTTTTTATCTTTGGCATATATACAGTGACTGGGACATAGTGGGCCTTCAGTAATCATTTGTTTATTACATAGATATGATTAATAATCTGTATATCTTTATTTTTTTTGAGACAGTCTTGCTCTGTTGCCCAGGCTGTAGTGCAGTGGCACAATTTCAACTCACGGCATCCTCCACCAGGTTCAAGTGATTCTCCTGCCTCAGCCTCCTGAGTAGCTGGGACTACAGGTGCGCACCACCACGCCCAGCTAATTTTTTTGTATTTTAGTAGAGACAGGGTTTCACCATGTTGGTCAGGATGGTCTCAATCGCCTGACCTAGTGATCTGCCTGCCTTGGCCTCCCAAAGTGCTAGGATTACAGGCATGAGCCACCACGCCTGATCAATCTGTGTATCTTTATATGGGTTAGATCCTGAAATATCCTCATAACAAAGCAGTTGCAGGCTATGAACATTATAGCCTGAGATATCCAAGATGGCTGATCACTAGCAGCTGGGGATTGTAGCTCTCAGTGAAAGTGCAGAGAATGAGAGGATGCCACACTTTCAGACGAATTTCTGTTGCTCACGGACCAGGAGATTCCCAGCGGAGGAACCCCAGGGGTCACCAGCGCGACTCTTGTGGCTGGCGCAGCGGTTCTTGTTGCAGAGTCAATGGGACTGGGTCCCCTTTTGGCCGATGTTTGGAGCTCCGGGAAGGCAGAGTCGCCTATTCAGCTGATTGAAGGACAGACTCAAGAAGGGAGCCAGATGGGAGATTCCCAGGCAGAAAAGCACCATCAATCTTAACACCGCTGTTTTGGCCAGCGCAATGGATTGCTGAGATTTTGGCGCTGGGAATCAACAAGTTGGATGTCCACTCAGAGACCTAATTAGAAAGTCGGTAATTACAAAGATGACAGATGAATAAATTTATAATGAAGGGAAGAAACCAGCCTAAAAAGGCAGAGAATATTCAAAATCAGAACGCCTCTCCCTCTATAGGGGATCACCGTTCCTCATCAGCAATGGAACAAGGCCTGATGGAGAACGAGTGTGTTCCATTAACAGAAGTAGGCTTCAAAAGGTGGATGATAAGAAACTTCTGTGAATTAAAAGAACAAGTTCTAACCCAATGCAAAGAAACTAAGAACTTTGAAAAAAGGTTTGATGAAATGCTAACGAGAATAGACAATTTAGAAAGGAATATAAGTGAATTAATGGAGCTGAAAAACACAATACGAGAACTTCGCAAAGCATGCACAAGTTTTAACAGTCGAATTGATCAAGCAGAAGAAAGGATATCAGAGGTCGAAGACCAACTTAATGAAATAAAACAAGAAGACAAGATTAGAGAAAAAAGGATAAAAAGGAATGAGGAAAGTCTCCAAGAAAAATGGGACTATGTGAAAAGACCTAATCTACGTTTGATAGGTGTACCTGAATGTGATGAAGAGAATGAATCCAAGTTGGAAAATACTCTTCAGGATATTATTCAGGAAAACTTTCCCAACCTAGTAAGGCAGGACAATATTCAACTCCAGGTAATACAGAGAACACCACAAAGATATTCCTCAAGAAGACCAAACTCAAGGCACATAATCATCAGATTCATTAGGGTTGAAATGAAGGAGAAAATACTAAGGGCAGCCAGAGAGAAAGGTCAGGTTACCCACAAAGGGAAGCCTATCAGACTTACAGCAGATCTCTCAGCAGAAACCCTACAAGCCAGAAAAGAGTGGGGGCCAATATTCAACATCCTTAAAGTAAAGAACTTTCAACCCATAATTTCATATCCAGCCAAACTAAGCTTAACAAGTGAAGGAAAAATAAAATCTTTTGTGAACAAGCAAGTACTTAGAGATGTCAGCACCACCAGGTCTGCTTTACAAGAGCTTCTGAAAGAAGCACTACACATATAAAGGAACAACCAGTATCAGCCTTTCCAAAAATATACCAAAAAGTAAACAGCATCAACATAACAAAGAATTTACAGCAACTAATGGGCAAAACAGCCAGCTAGCATCAAATGGCAGTATTAAACTCACATATATTATTATTAATCCTAAATTTAAATCAACTACATCCCCCAATCAAAAGATACAGACAGGCAAATTGGATAAAAAGCCAAAACTCATCAGCATGCTGCATCCAGACCCATCTCACATGCAATGATACACAAAGAGTCAAAACAAAGGGATGGAGGAAGATTTACCAACCAAACCGAGAGCAAAAATAAATAAATAAATAAAAAGCAGGAGTTGCAATTCTTGCCTCTGATAAAATAGACTTTAAAGCAACAAAGATCAAAAGAGGCAAAGAAGGACATTACATAATGGTAAAAGGATCAATGCAACAAGAAGAGCTAACGATCCTAAATATATATGCACCAAATACAGGAGCACCCAGATACATAAGAAAAGTTCTTAATGACTTATAAAGAGACTTAGACTCCCACACAATAATAGTGGGAGTGGGAGACTGCAACATCACATTGTCAATATTAGACAGATCAATGAGACAGAAAATTAACAAGGATATCTAGGACTTGAACTCAGATCCTGAACAAGTAAACTTAATAAATATTTATAGAACTCTCCACTTCAAATACATAAAACATACATTCTTATCAGTACCACATCACACCTATTCCAAAAGTGACTACATAATTGGTAGTAAATCACTCCTCAGTAATTGCATAGCATTTCATAGGTTTAAATGAAATATTGGTTGACTGTTGTTTGTTATTTTCTTCCCTTATTCCTTCCTGTCTCCATTGTTAAGCACAATTATTGGCATAAAAGAGGTTTTCAATACCCATTTCTAGACTGCATTCTAGCCTGGGCAGTAAAGCAATACTCCTGTTCTCTCTCCCTCTTTCTCTTCCTTTTTCTTCCTCTCCTTCATTCTTTTTTTTTCTTTCTTTCTTTCTTCCTTAAAAAAAAAAATTTATAAAAGGTAGAGGTTTAATAGACTTACAGCTCCACATGGCTGGGGAAGCTTCACTATCATGACAGAAGTTGAAGAAGGAACAGTCACATCTCACATGGTGACAGGCAGAGAGTGTGTACAAGGGAACTCCCCTATATAAATCTATTAGATCTTGTGAGACTTACTCGTGATCACAAGAACAGCATGTGAAAGACCTGTCCCCATGATTCAATTACCTCCCACTAGGTCCCTCCTAGACATAAGGGAATTACAGGAGCTAAAATTCAAGATGAGATTTGGGTGGGGACACAGCCAAACCATATCACCAAGATTACACAATCTCTCTAAGAACTTGCCACTTTCTAGAAGGAAGCAGGGAGTCTATCTTTCCCTCCTATCTCTCTGACCTCTTAAGTCTCTTTTTCGCTCTTCTCATTTTCTATGTTGATTTTGACATTCCTTATGATTTTGTCTTTTTGGCCCTCATCCCATGCTGTACAATCTCCTTAAGGTCATTCTGACTCATGGCTACATGCTAATGAACTCTTATCCAGGATGTACCACACACACCTCAAACTCAAAAGGTTCCCAACTGAACTTCTCAACCCAAACGGGTTCTTCCTTTGTTTAAAAAAAAAAAATTATAGAACAAAGCAAAGAAGAAATACCTTATGCAAGAGCAGTTTTTGCAACAGAATCCCTAGAAATTTCAGATCTTGACAGTGGAAAATTATAGCATGGAACTGCCCAAAGATATGTTGACAATTTCTTTCCCTCTCTTTTTAAAAATACATTTTCCAAATCATTTTCTTTAGATCAGACTCATTTTATTTTTCTTCGAGAGGTTAATATTTGAAAAGCTAGTGAATTAAGACTGGGCACAGTGGCTTGCACCTGTAATCCCAGCACTTTGTGAGGCCGAGGTGGGCGGATCACAAGGTCAGTAGTTTGAGGCCAATCTGGCCAACATGAAGAAACCCCATTTCGACTAAAAATACAAAAATTAGCGGGAAATGGTGGTGGGCATCTGTAATCCCAGCTACTCAGGAGGCTGAGGAAGGAGAATGGCTTGAACCTGGGAGGTAAAGGTTGCAGTGAGCCGAGATGGTGCCATTGCACTGTAGCCTGGGTGACAAAAGTGAAACTTCGCCTCAAAAAAATAAAAATAAAGGCCTGGTGTTGTGGCTCACGCCTGTATTCCCAGCACTTTGGTAGGCCAAGGCAGGCAGATCACGAGGTCAAGAAATCGAGACCATCCTGGCCAACATTGTGAAACCCTGTCTCTACTAAAAAATACAAAAATTAGCTGGGTGTGGTGGTGCACGCCTGTAGTCCCAGCTACTTGGGAGCCTGAGGCAGGAGAATTGCTGGAACCAGGAGGCGAAGGTTGCAGTGAGCCGAGATCAAACCACTGCACTCCAGCCTAGTGACAGAACAAGATTCGGTATCAAAAATAAATAAATAAATTAAAATAAATAAATAAAAATTAAAAAAGAAAAGTTAGTGAATTAAGTACAAATTAAAATTGAGTTTGAACTTAGTTGATTCACATTTTTCTCAAAATAGATTTAGAAGGCAGAACACAAAGCATAAAAATGAATCATCTACTTCAGAGGAAACAGATGACTATCAGTCATTGTGTAAAAACTACAGAAACTTGATACAGTTCAAGCTAACACTTAATATGCCCTCCTGTCAGGACCATTCATATACTCCTCTTTCTCTCCCATCTTCTGCCCCAGATGAAGAACAACCTCATTCACTCCTAATCAAATGACCAACTTGGCCTTTGGCCTTAGTAGGAAGTAAAAGCACCTCTTCCAGCATTGTATCAGCAGTATGTGACACATCTACCAGACCTGCAGCATAGTCTTAGAATGAGGAAGAAGTTTGTGGGTAGCCCAGGTGGGTAGAAAGGAGACAGAGAGAGCCACCTGTAAAGAACAATTGCATCTGATGTCACCTGTTCTTGGCTGAACCTGAATTTTATCAAGATCATAAAGTCCTCTGAGCCCTAGCTGGCTCACAACATATTTTCAAACTGGTTTGTTTTTCTTTAATCACTAAGTCCACAAAAATTTTTACAACCCTTCTTGTCTGGTGGTAAATATTCTGTTAAACAATGTTTGTATGGAAATAACCTAATTTGGACATAGAAGAAACAGAACTGAATTAGTTGAACAACAGGTTTGCTTGGTTCTCACGGTTGCATTGCACAACTTGGGCAAGGCATATCATGACATAAAAGATTGTTATAATTCTACCCGGAAACCCGGCTAGACCACCTAGGTACTTACAAAAGAAGTTCAGCCTCTACAACATAGGAATGATTTCTCTGACTTCAGGACACATGGCCTCTTGGATTCCATAACCATTTCTCAACTGGAGAATATATTAAATAAATTAGCACTTGCTTTTTGGTAGTTTTATAAAGAAAATTTATTGTTTTTTAAATAAAACAGAGTCCAAAATCATAGCTTAAAAAGAATGCATGCACACAAAGTTGAGAACACAGAAATGATCCAACAAGTAACAGTATCATTTGTATTTTGTTTGAAAAATAGCATATTTTAATTATTACATATAAAAATTTTACATTCCTAATAGAGTAAAAGTGAAACATTCAAGACCTCCTTTTACCTTTTTTTTTTCTTTTTGAGACAGGTTCTCTCACTCTGTCACACAGACTGGAGTGCAGTAGCATGATCACAGCTCACTGAGACCCCACCTCCCAGACTCAAGCAATCCTCTCATCTCAGCCTCCCAAGTAGCGGGAACTACAGTCAGGTCCCACCATATCTGAGTAATTTTTAAATTTTTTTGAGACGGAGTTTCATTCTCGTTGTCCAGGCTGGAGTGCAAAGACACTGTCTCAGCTTACTGCAACTTCTGCCTCCAGAGTTCAAGTGATTCTCGTCTATGTCTCCCAAGTAGCTGGGATTTCAGGCACCCGCCACCACATCCAGCTAATTTTTTTGTATTTTTAGAAGAGACAGTTTTTCACCATGTTGGCCAGGCTACCCTTGAACTCCTGATCTCAGGTGATCTGCCTGCCTCGGCCTCCCAAAGTCCTGGGATTACAGGTATGAGACACCACGCCCGGCCTGTGAAACCCCTTCTCTACTAAAAATACAAAAATTAGCTGAGAGTGGTGGCTCACCTTCATAGTCCCAGCTACTCAGGAGGCTGAGGCAGGAGAACCACTGGAACCAGAATCTCAGAGTGAGCCATCACACCACTGCACTCCAGCCTGGGAGACAGTGAGACTCCATCTCAAACAAAACAAAACAAAACAAAACAAAAACAGAAATGAAATGAGTCAGGAAAGTAGCATATTTAAAAATGAGTCTAACATTGTTATATAGGAATAATATAAAATTTACTAATCATGAGGTTATCTTTCCTCGGTTCTCAGTATTTGTTAAGATTTAGTTGTAGCAATGTTTCTACTTTGACTTTTCACATTTAAAAATACACACATTTCACAGAAATATAAGAAAAATAAAAGCTTATAGATACAGTACAAATTAATCGGAGATTCCAGGAAAAAGCAACCAAAATCTTTAAAGGACATATAATCAGACCTATAAGAACAAATTTTAAAAACTGAGCTTACTGTTCTACTCTGCATTTCAGAACTATTAGCATGAACTGTAATAAAACAGAAAACTTTTCAGATGAAGCCATGCAAATATTGTTTATATAATCAAAGATAATTTGCACTATAGTATCTAATGCTAAAATATCTAATACTAATAATAGATAGAATTTGCTTTATGAATATAATCTGCTAAACCCTTTATTATTACTTCTAAATTTATTTCCTTTGTTTTGTTAGTTTTTCAAAATTTACTTTAGATTCAGGGGGTACATGTGCAGGTTGGTTCCTGGATATATTGCATGATGCTGAGGTTTGGGGAACGAATGATCCCATCACCCAGGAACCTCCACCTCCAGAGTTCCAGCAATTCTTCTGCCTCAGCCTCCTGAGTAGCTGGGACTACAGGCACGTGTCACCATGCCTGGCTATTTTTGTATTTTTACAAAATACAAAATTTCACCATATTGGCCAGGCTGGTCTCAAACTCCTGACCTTGTGATCCACCAGCCTCGGCCTCCCAAAGTGCTGGGACTGCAGTATGTGGTTTTCTACTCCTGTATTAATTTGCTTAGGATGATCTCCGGTTCCACTCATGTTGCTGCAAAGGACATGATGTTGTTCTTTTTAATTGCACTGTAGTATTCCACAATGTATATGTACATTTTCTTTCTCCAATTCACTGTGGATGAGCACCTAGAATGATTTCATGTCTTTGATATTGTGAATAGTGCTGTGATGAACAAGTGAGACACATTGTATACAATGATTTGTTTTCTTTTGGATATATGACCAGTAAAGGAATTGCTGGGTTGAGTGTTAATTCACTTTTGAGTTCTTTGAGAATTCTCCAAACTGCTTTCCACAGTGGCTGAACTAATTTACATACCCACCAAAAGTGTATAAGCATTCCCTTTTCTCCACAGCCTCACCAGCATCTGTTACCTTTTTAACTTTTTAATAACAGCCATTCTGATTGGTGTGAGATGGTATCTCATTGTGGTTTTTGTGTGTGTCTGTGTATTTGAGATAGTTTCACTCTGTCACTCAAGCTGAAGTACGGTGGCACAGTCTTGGCTCACTGCAACCTCCTCCTCCTGAGTTCAAGCAATTCTCCTGCCTCAACCTCCTAAGTAGGTGGGATTACAGGCACACACCACCACACTGGGCTAATTTTTTTGTATTTTTAGTAGAGATGGGGTTTTATTTATTTATTTATTTATTTATTTTTTCACATTTAAATGAGGGTTTAATACTCTTAATTTTCTACCAGAAGTAGATTACGATGCATGAAGATCTCATAAAATGAACTTCATTTCTCAGCATCACAAACATTTGGAATACAAAAAGTCCAGGGATGGATATTAGAAGAAAGATACAAAAGAAGTTTGCTTAAAAATAACAAAAAATTTAAAAAACTGATTCCCTGCTCCCCCAAATCCAAATAATCATGGTCTAGGTAACCATCAGGGTAAATGCTTCATTTGCTCACTCTTGTAATAAGAATGAGCTCACATAGAACTGTATGTCCAAGTGTATATACCAGAGACACTCACATGCATCATACACACAAGCACATACACCCACAGGGGCAGACGCACAGCCAGGTTTTGGTTGTTCTATGCACTTCATATCCACATTCTTAAGTCTGCCACCTTCCCATTACATTTGACAAGTTACTTCTTTGGTGGCAGGATGTTTTCTTCAAAGAAGCCCTGGTTGACAACATTCCCTGCTGGGAAGTATCTAGCCAACACAAAGGAGGACCCATCACTTGCGGATGCCTTCCCCACTCCCATCTTCTTTGTGTTCTTCCATACTGTGGCCATGAAGTGTCCAGTCCCCAAGGTGAAGCCAGGCTGCTGGAAGTTATAGTTCTTGATTTCACTGTACCATCTATCAGCCACCTCCTTTCCTGCCTGATCGTAGGATGCCCATGCAAGGTTCTCCCCACACTGGCCACGGCTGGACTCTGGGCTATGCTTGAGGATCCTCGTACTGGCCAGGGCCTCAGAATACTGTTGAGCCTCCCGGTTGAGCTTCTTGCAGAGCTTCAGTTGGGAGGGACGCGGTGCTTCTGCCGGTACTCATTGTGGGCCTTCAGGACTCATTATGAAACTGTTTGGAAACTGACTTGCCCATGGCCAGCTCTGCGCGCTCCTCACTCCCAGCACAAGATGGGGTTTTAACATGTTGGTCAGGCTAGTCTCAAACTCCTGACCTCAGATGATCCACCTACCTTGGCCTCCCAAAGTGCTTTGGTATTACAGGCAGAACCACCATGCCCGGCCCTCACTGTGGTTTTGATTTGCATTTCTCTAATGATCAGTGACGTGGAACATTTTTTCATGTTTGTTGGCCACTTGTCTGTCTTCTTTTAGATGTGTCTGCTCATGTCTTTTGCCCATTTTTCAATAAGGTTTTTTGTTTGTTAAGTTCCTTACAGATTCTGGATATTAGAACTTTGTTGGATGCATAATTTGTGAATTATGCCTGTTTACTCTGGTGTTGTTTCTTTTGCTGTGCATAATAAGCTCTTTAGTTTAATTAGATCCCACTTGTCAATTTTTTTGTTGCAAGTGCTTTTGAGGACTTAATCATAAGTTCTTTCCCAAGATCTATGTCCAGAATAGACATTATAAACTATTTTATAATAGTTGTTTCTATTTCTGTGAAAAATGACATTGGTAGTTTCACAGGAATAGCATTGAATCTACAGATTGTTTTGGGCAGTATGGCCATTTAAATGATATTAACGCTTCTAATCCATGAGCATGAATTGTCATTTCCATTTGTTTGTGTGTGACCTGTGATTTCTCTCTTTCTTTCTTTCTCTCTTTCTTTTTTTTTTTTTTTTTTTTTGAGATGGAGTCTTGCTCTGTTGCCCAGGCTGGAGTGCAATGGTGTGATCTCAGATCACTGCAACCTCCACCTCCCGAGTTCAAGCTATTCTCCTGCCTCAGCCTCCAGAGTAGCTGGGACTATAGGTGCACACCACCACGCCTGGCTACTTTTTGTATTTTTTAAGTAGAGATGGGGTTTCACCATGTTGGCCAGGCTGTTCTCAAACTCCTGACCTCAGGTGATCCGCCTGCCTTGGCCTCCCAAAATGCTGGGATTACAGGCGTGAGCCACCGCATCTGGCCCTGTGATTTCTTGCAGCAGAGTTTTGTAGCTCTCCTTGCAGAGACCGTTCACCTCCTTGGGTGTACTCTGAGGTATTTTATTCTTTTGTGGATATTGTAAATGGGATTTTACTCTTGAGTTGGCACTAATTTTGAACATAATAGTTGTATAGAAATGCTACTGATTTTTGTACATTTAATCTTATATCCTGAAACTTTACTAAAGCAATTTTTCCAGGGGACTTTTAGCAGAGTCTTTAGGGTTTTCTAGGTATAGAATCATATCATCTGCAAAGTGAGATAGTTTGACTTTTTCTTTTCCTATCTGGATGTCTTTTCTTTCTTTCTCTTGCCTGACTGCTCTGGCTAGCATTTCCAGTATTATGCTGAATAGGAGTGGTGAGAGTGGGTATCTTTGTCTTGTTCTAGTTCTCAAGGGGAATGCTTCCAGCTTTTGCCTGTTCAGCATGATGTTGGCTGTGGGTGTCTCAGAGATGGTTCATTACTTTAATGTATGTTCCTTTGGTGCCTCTAGTCTGTTGAGGGTTTTTTTCTTTTTTTATCATGAAAGGCTGTTAGATTTTATCAAAGTTTTTCCATGTCTAATGAGATGATCATATGGTTTTTGTTTTCAATTCTGTTTATGTGGTGAATCACATTTATTGATCTGTGTATATTGAGCCAACCATGCATCACAGGAATGAAGCCTACTTGATCATGGTGAATTAACTTTTTGATGTGGTATTGGATTTGGTTGCTAGTATTTTGTTGAGGATTTTTGCGTCTATGTTTATTAGGAATACTGGCCTGTAGTTTTCTTGTTTCCTTATGTTTTTGCCAGGTTTTGGTATCAAGGTGGTGCTGGTTTCATAGAATGTGTTAGGAGGGAGTCCCTCCTCCTCAATTATTTGTAATACTTTCAGTAGAATTCATAATAAGCCCTTCTTTGTACATCTGGAGAATTCAGCTGTGAATCCATCTGGTCCTGGGCTTTTTGTTGATTGGTAGACTTTTTATTACTGTTTCAATATTGAAACTCAATATTGATCTGTTTGGGGTTTCAATTTCTTCCTGATTCAATCTTGGGAGGTTGTGTGTTCCAAGAATTTATCAATTTCTTCTAGATTTTCTAGTTTATGTGAGTAGAGCTGTTCACAGGAGTCTCTGAGAATCTTTTGTATTTCTTTGGGATCAGTTGTAATGGCACCTTATAGTTTCTGATTATGCTCATTCTAAACTTATTTCTAAACAGGCCTGAAAGGAGGCAATATTAGCCCCAACTGCTAATACTGTTCAGTAAAAAGCATTTTATTCTTTAATCAGTAGGTGCTTACTTTAAAAAGTAAATACTTGAGAAAAAAGTCTTTTTAAAATTATTCATACTTAAATGAAAAATATTTAATTAGATAATCACTTTTCTCCACTCTTAATAGCTAATAAGTAGTTATTTTGATGGGGAATGTGAGGAAGAGGGATAAAATAAATTGGGAGTACTAAAATTTCCAGGAGTGGCCAGCCTGAGCTGGGCATCAGAGTGGGATTACTGTCACTTAAAGGGCATGGTGGGCACATTACAATTTGTTCTGGCACTTCACATGGCAGTAGCCATTCCCTTGACAGTTTGGTAAGGCTCCCTAGTAACTGAAATTTGTCTAGCCTGTCCCAGTGGCACAGCAGGCAGAGCCAGGAGAAATATAATAGGATTATACATGGTAAATGCAGAGATGAACTTCCTGATTATAAGGATGAGAAACACTGAAACCAGCTCCTTACAGAGAGGGAGTTTGTGGAATCTGCAACCTGAAAGAGCCTCTCTCATAGGAAAAGTTCTCTGATAGAAGGCAGCTTTGTGGAGTGTGTACACTTAACTGGACATGGCTGAAGACAGTAGGGGAGAATGAGCTTTGCTTTGAATGAGAGGCAAAGGAGTTGTCTTTTTAAAAATTAAATACCGGGCCGGGAGCAGTGGCTCAAGCCTGTAATCCCAGCACTTTGGGAGGCCGAGGCGGGTGGATCACGAGGTCAAGAGATCGAGACCATCCTGGTCAACATGGTGAAACCCCGTCTCCACTAAAAATACAAAAAAAAAATTAGCTGGCCATGGTGGCGCGTGCCTGTAATCCCAGCTACTCAGGAGGCTGAGGCAGGAGAATTGCCTGAACCCAGGAGGCGGAGGTTGCGGTGAGCCGAGATCGCGCCATTGCACTCCAGCCTGGGTAACAAGAAGGAAATTCCGTCTCAATAAATAAATAAATAAATACATAAATACCATGAGTAAAGTATTCATTTCTGTCCAAAGCAAAAAAAGACTCTATGACATTACAAATGGTTTTTATTCTGCAAGAGATCTAGTAAACAGACCATCTAGAGAACCTTACAGTTCAGGCTTACAGATCTATTGATATTTCCTTTTAATGAGCAACTTCTTGTAATTGTTTTAGATAACAAAAGTACTTCCAAATGGAAACTGGTAAAGAATAGGCTAATTTTGGGGAACTTCATACTCTTAAGATATACCTTTATGATTTCTCTAAACTCCCAGGGTGCCCTCAACAGTTTTTAAGCATATAAAAATAGGGGAACAGAGAGAGATGTGGGTGGGGAGCCCAGGAAAGCACAAACACCTGGATCTTGTTTACTTTATTCACTGATGATTAGCCCACTGCCAGCGACATCCTTCTCTCCAGGCATTACCACAGCACCCTCTCCTTTACTTACTAAAATGTGAATGCCTACAACACACTCAGCAAAAAATTCAATTCAACTAATAATTTCACATCTTATCCTCATTTGAAAGCACATTAATATTATTGTACTTCACCATCAAGGCATGTGTATACCTATGTAACAATCCTGCACAATCTGCACATGTACCCCAGAACTTAAAGTATAATTAAAAAAAATTACTGTACTTCAGTTTCTACATCTGTAAAATTGGTGTGCTGGAGTAGTTGAACAAACTAGATGATCTGTGAAGTCTATTTCAATTCTAAGATTAGAAGTTTCTGTGGTCTCTCCAGGCTGACAGTGCTGCTTTTGGACTACGGAGTTAGATCCTGGCTCTGCCACTTTCCTAGTGAGCGACTTTGGGGAGGTTGCCTAACTCCCTTTGGAAACAGCTTCCTCATGTCATTGCTATCATTACCACACTCACTTGGTGCACTTTGTTGGCCAAGTTACTTGAGTCTGTTTCCTCACATATGAGGTGCTGTGAATGGGATTAAGAACACATAAAGATTCAGCATCCCTAATTTGAAATCCAAAATGCTCCAAAGTTTGAAACACCTGACCCCAAGTGATGAACTGCAGTAAAAATTCAGGCATATAAGGCAGAGTTTATTCAGCATCTCCAGGGGGAAAAAAGACCCTTCCCTCCCACTTCAGCTGCAATATATATTTTCTGTGCATGCCCAAATTCCTCCATGAAAGCACATCCATAAAATGTAATAAAATGACACGTGTAGGCTGGATGTGCCAATAGCAGTTTCCCCAAAATGCTCTACATGTGGTAAAGATCTATCTGCATTACTCCCTGTGTTTTCTTGCTTAGTCTCTATTCTGTGGTGTAAAGATATTGTTGAAAAGTGTTCAAAAGGCCTGCAGATACCAGAAAAAGAGGAAGCATTTATGTTTATAGTATAGCACAGAAAGTCAAGCTGTTGGAGAAACTTGACAGTGGTGCAGATGTGAAACATCGTGTGCTAGAAGAGTAAGGTGTTAGAATGACCACCATATATGACCTGAAACAACAGAAGGATAAACTATTGGAGTTCTATGCTAAAAATGATGATTAAAAATTGGCAAAAAACAGAAAACCACTGCATAAAACTAATGATTTTGATCGTGTATTGAAAGATTGGATCCATCAGCAATGCAGTGAACACTTGCCACTTAAAATGTCATGTGATCATGTAAAATTGAAGGGAACTGTGAATATTCAATGTATCTGGCTGCATTCACTTAAGAAAAGATACATTAATTTTTTTACAATTCGAGGTGATAAAGCATCTGCTGATCATAAAGCAGCAATGATTGATGAGCGTGCCAAAGTTATTGCTGATGAAAATCTGACACCAGAACAAGTCTATAAGGTTTATAAAACATCACTGTTTTGTGTTACTGCCCCAGGAAGACACTGACTACAGCTGATGAGATGACCCCTGTAGGAATTAAGGATGCCAAAGACAGAATAACTGTGCTGGGATGTCCTAATGCAGCATGCACACACATTGTAAACTTGCTGTGACAGGCAAAAGTTTGTGTCCCTCCTACTTTAAAGGAGTGGATTTCCTAACAGATCATTACGCTAACTGAAGTGCACAGATCACGAGGGACATATTTTCCGATTGGTTTCCCAACGTTTTGTACCAGAGACTCAAGCTTTCTTCAGGGAAGCTGAACTAGATGATGACCACAAGATTTTGTTATTCATGACAACTGTTCTATTCATCCTCGTGCTGAAATTCTCATCAAAAATGTTTATGCCATCTACGATCCTCAACATGTGACTATTAATTCAGCCATGTGGCCAGGGTATCCTTAGATCAACAAAGAGTAAATATGAAAACACCTTCCTGAACAGTATTCTAGCAGCAGTGAAGACAGAGATGTGTGGGTGTGGAAGGTTTGCAAAACGAGTTTAGCATGAAAGATTCCATACATGCTATTGCCAATGCTTGGAAGACAGTGACTAAAGATACAGTTTTGCAGGAGAAGATCCAAGATGGCCACTTAGGAGCAGCTCAGGATTGCAGCTCCCAGTGAAAACACAGAGGGTGAGTGGACACCGCATTTCCAGATGGATTTTTATTGCCCACAGACCAGGAGAATCCCAGGCGGAGGAGCCCCATGGGTCACCAGCTTGGCTGTTTTGGCCCATGCGGCTGTTTTGGCCGGCTTAGCTGTTTTGCCGGCGCTCCGGCAAGGCAGTTCTCCATACAAAACACACTGATCTGGGTCTGGCAAGTGGAGGTCCGGGAAGCCACAGTTGCCCATTCATCTGATTAAAAAAGGGGACTGAAACAGGGAGCCAGGCCAGGAGATTCCCAGGCGAAAAAAAAAAGCACCACGAATCTCAGCGCTCCTGTTTCAGCCAGCTCAGTGAGTCGCCGCACAGGAAAGCACACAGATCCCGGCACCTTTTCAGCAGGCGAGAGTTGACTGTTCAACTAAAAGACAAAAAAAGGCTCTGAGACAGGGAGCCAGGTGATCAGGCTCAGCTGGTCCCATCCCCCAGCTACACACACACACAAAACAGCAATTGGAAACACTCTGGGTTAAGAGCTTCACAGCAAGCACAACTGAACCTGGGACGGTCCAGCTCTGTGGGGGAGGGGCGTACACCATTACCGAGGTACTCCACCACTACGGAGGAGTCTGACTTTGCTGAGGCAGCCTGCCATTGCCGAGGCAACCCACCATTACAGAGAGAGTACACCATTACAGAGGTGGGCCACCATTGCCAAGGCAGTTCTAACTACACCCATATAAACGGGACTGCAGGGAAGTTCACATGGCAGCTGGGCGGAGCCCACAGCAGCTCAGCAAAGCCTCTGCAGGCAGACAGTGACTAGCCTGCCTCCTTGCTGGGCAGGGCAGCCCTGAAAAAAAGGCAGCAGAATAACGGAAATTCCTAAATAAAGCCCTAACTCCCCAGGACAGAGCACCTGGGGGAAAAAAAAGGGGTGTATGAGTTCAGCTGCAGCAGACTTAAACGTACCTGCCCAGCAGCTCTGAATGAACAATGGAGCTCACAGCTCAGTGTCTGAGCCCCTATAAAGGACAGTCTGTCTCCTCAAACAGCTCCCTGACTCCCGTATATACAAAGAGTCACCTCACAAAGGAGAGATCAGACTGACATTTGGCGGGCATCCTTCTGGGAGAAAGATAGCAGAAGAAGAAACTGGTAGCAACCCTTACTGTTCTGCAGCTGCTGCAGATGACCCCAGGCAAGCAGGGCCTGGAGTGAACCTCAGCAGTCCTACAGCAGAGGGGCCAGACTATTAGAAGGAAAATTAAGCAACAGAAATAACTTCATCATCAGCAAACTAGACGTCCACTCAGAGACCCAATCTAAAAGTCAGCAATGACAAAGACCACAGGTGGATAAATCCACAAACATGGGAAGAAACCAGTGCAAAAAGGATGAAAACACCCAAAACCAGAACAGCTCTTCTTCTACAAAGGATCACAACTCCTCGCCAGCAAGAGAACAAGGCTGGATGGAGAAAGAGTGTGATGAAATGACAGAATCAGGCTTCAGAAGGTGGGTAATAAGAAACTTCTGTGAGCTAAAAGAACATGTTCTAACCCAATGCAAAGAAATCAAGAACGTTGAAAAAGATTTGAGGAAATGCTAATGAGAATGGACAACTTAGAGAGGAATATAAATGAATTGATGGAGCTGAAAAACACAACATGAGAACTTCGCGAAGCATGTACAAGTTTCAACAGCCGAATCGACCAAGCAGAAGAAAGGATAATAGAGGTCGAAGATCAACTCAATGAAATAAAACGAGAAGGCAAGATTAGAGAAAACAGGGTAAAAAGGAATGAACAAAGTCAACAAGAAATATGGGACTATGTGAAAAGACCTAATCTACGTTGGATAGGTGTACCTGAATGTGACGAAGAGAAAGAATCCAAGCTGGAAAATACTCTTCAGGATTTTATCCTGAAGATAACTTCAGGAAGTTATCCAGGAAAACTTCCCCAACCTAGAAAGGCAGGCCAATATTCAAGTCCAGGAAATACAGAGAACACCACAAAGATATTCCTCAAGAAGAGCAACCCCAAGGAACATAATCGTCAGATTCACCAGGGTTGAAATGAAGGAGAAAATGCTAAGGGGAGCCAGAGAGAAAGGTCAGGTTACGCACAAAGGGAAGCCCATCAGACTCACAGCAGATCTCTCAGCAGAAACCCTACAAGCCAGAAGACAGTGGGGGCCAATATTCAACATCCTTAAAGAAAAGAACTTTCAACCCATAATTTCATATCCAGCCAAACTAAGCTCCATAAGTGAAGAAGAAATAAAATCCTTTGCGAACAAGCAAATACTCAGAGATTTCACCACCACCAGGCCTGCTTTACAAGAGCTCCTGAAAGAGGCACTACACATAGAAAAGAACAACCAGTACCAGCCACTCCAAAAACATACCAAATGGTAAAGAGCACCAATACAATGAAGAATCTGCATCAACTAACGGGCAAAACAGCCAGCTAGCATCAAAATGGCAGTATTAAATTCACACATAACAATATTAACCCTAAATGTAAATGGACTAAATGCCCCAATCAAAAGACACAGAATGGCAAATTGGATAAAAAGCCAAAACCCATCGGTGTGCTGTATCATGGAAACGCATCTCACATGCAAGGATACACAAAGGCTCAAAATAAAGGGATAGAGAAAGATTTACCAAGCAAACGGAGAGCAAAAGAAAAGCAGGAGTTGCAATTCTCATCCCTGATAAAACAGACTTTAAAGCAACAAAGATCAAAAGAGACAAAGAAGGACATTACATAATGGTAAAAGGATCAATGCAACAAGAAGAGCTAACCATCCAAAATATATATGCACCTAATACAGGAGCACCCAGATACATAAGGCAAGTTCTAAATGACTTACAAAGAGACTTAGACTCCCACACAATAACAATGGGAGACTTTAACATCGCATTGTCAATATTAGACAGATCAACGAGACAGAAAATTAACAAGGATATCCAGGACTTGAACTCAGACCTGGACCAAGCAAACCTAATAGACATTTACAGAACTCTCCACCCCAAATCCACAGAATATACATTCTTCTCAGCACCACATCACACCTACTCTAAAATTGACCACATAATTCAAAGTAAATCACTCCTCAGCAAATGCAAAATAATGGAAATCATAACAAACAGTCTCTCAGACCACAGTGCAATCAAGTTAGAACTCAGAATTCAGAAACTAACTCAGAACTGCACAGCTTCATGGAAACTGAACAACTGGCTCTTGAATGTTGACTGGATAAACAATGAAATGAAGGCAGAAATAAAGATGTTCTTCAAAACCAACGAGAACAAAGACACAACATACCAGAATCTCTGGGACACATTTAAAGCAGTCTCTAGAGGAAAATATATAGCACTAAGTGCCCACAAGAGAAGCAAGGAGAGATCTAAAATTGACACCCTATCAGCAAAATTGAAAGAACTAGAGGAGCAAGATCAAAAAAACTCAAAACGTAGCAGAAGAGAAGAAATAACTAAGATCAGAGCAGAACTGAAGGAGACAGAGACACAAAATACCCTTCAAAAAATCAATAAATCCAGGAGCTGGTTTTTTGAAAAGGCCAACAAAATAGACCACTAACCAGATTAATAAAAAAGAAAGAGAGAATAATCAAATAGGTACAATAAAAAACGATAAAGGGGATATCACCACAGATTCCACAGAAATTCAAACCATCATCAGAGATTATTACAAGCAACTCTATGTGCATAAACTAGTAAACCTGGAAGAAATGGATAAATTCCTGGACACTTGCCTTCTCCCAAGCCTAAACCAGCAAGACGCCGAAACCCTGAATAGACCAATAACAAGGTCTGAAGTTGAGGCAGCAATTAAGAGCCTACCATCCAAAAAAAGCCCAGTTCCAGATGGGCTCACAGCCAAATTCTACCAGACATACAAAGAGGAGCTGGTACCATTCCTTCTGAAACTATTCCAAATAATCCAAAAAGAGGGAGTCCTTCCCAAATCATTTTATAAGACCAACATCATCCTGATACCAAAACCCAGCAGAGACTCAACAAGAAAAGAAAACTTCAGGCCAATATCCATGAACATAGATGCAAAAATCTTCAATAAAATACTGGCAAGCCGATTGCAACAGCACATCAAAAAGCTTATCCACCACGATCAAGTAGGATTCTTCATCCCGGGGATGCAAGGCTGGTTCAACATACACAAGTCTATAAACGTAATTCACCACATAAACAGAATCAAAGACAAAAACCACATGATTATCTCAATTGATGCAGAGAAGACCTTTGACAAAATTCAACAGCACTTTATGCTAATAACCCTCAATAAACTAGTTATTGATGGAACGTATCTCAAAATAATAAAAGCTATTTACAACAAAGCAACAGCCAATATCATACTGAATGGGCAAAAACTGGAAGCGTTCCCTTTGAAATCTGGCACTAGACAAGGATGCCCTCTCTCACCACTCCTATTCAATATAGTACTGGAAGTTCTAGCCAGAGCAATCAGGCAAGAAAAAGAAATAAAGCGTATTCGATTAGGAAAGGAGGAAGTCAAATTGTCTCTATTTGCAGACGACATGATTGTATATCTAGAAGACCCCATTGTCTCAGCCCAAAATCTCCTGAAACTGATAAGCAACTTCAGCAAAGTCTCAGGATACAAAATCAATGTGCAAAAATCACAAGCATTCCTATACACCAATAACAGACTTAAAGAGAGCCAAATCAAGAACCAACTGCCATTCACAATTGCTACAAAGAGTATAAAATACCTAAAAATACAACTAACATGGAACATAAAGGACCTCTTCAAGGAGAACTACAAACCACTGCTCAACGAAATAAGAGAGGACACAAACAGATGGAGAATCATTGTTTGGAAGGTATAACCAAGCAGCTCATGGTTAGGAAGAATCATTATCATGAAAATGGCCATACTGCCCAAAGTAATTTACAGATTCAACGCTATCCCCATCAAGCTACCAATGATCTTCTTCACAGAACTGGAAAAAACCACCTTAAACTTCATATGGAACCAAAAGGGAGCCTGCACAGCCAAGTCAATTCTAAGCAAAAAGAACAAAGTGGGAGGCATCACACTACCGGACTTCAAACTATACTACAAGGCTACAGTAATCAAAACAGCATGGCACTGGTACCAAAACAGAGATATAGATCAATGTAACAGAACAGAGGCCTCGGAGGCAACACAACATATCTACAACCATCCGATCTTTGACAAACCTGACAAAAACAAGCAGTGGGGAAAGGATTCCCTGTTAAATAAATGGTGTTGGGAAAACTGGCTAGCCATGTGCAGAAAGCAGAAATTGGACCCCTTCCTGACACCTTACACTAACATTAACTCCAGATGGATTAAAGACTGAAACATAAGACCTAACACCATAAAAACCCTAGAAGAAAATCTAGGCAAAACCATTCAGGACATAGGCGTAGGCAAGGACTTCATGACCAAAACACCGAAAGCATTGACAACAAAAGCCAAAATAGACAAATGGGACCCGATCAAACTCCACAGCTTCTGCATGGCAAAAGAAACAGTCATTAGAGTGAATTGGCAAACAACAGAATGGGAAAAAATTTTCGCAGTTTACCCATCTGACAAAGGACTGATATCCAGAATTTACCACGAACTAAAGCAGATTTACAAGACAAAAACAAACAAGCCCATTCAAAAGTGTGTGAAGGATATGAACAGACACTTTACAAAAGAAGACATACATGAGGCCAACAAGCATATGAAAAAATGCTCATCATCACTGGTCATTAGAGAAATGCAAATCAAAACTACATTGAGATACTATCTCATGCCAGTTAGAATGGCGATCATTAAAAAATCTGGAGACAACAGATGCTGGAGAGGATGTGGAGAAATAGGAACACTTTTACACTGTTGGTGGGAGTGTAAATTAGTTCAACCACTGTGGAAGACAGTGTGGCGATTCCTCAAGGACCTAGAAATAGAAATTCCATTTGACCCAGCAATTCCATTACTGGGTATATATCCAAAGGATTATAAATCATTCTACTATAAGGACACATGCACACGAATGTTCATTGCAGCACAGTTTACAATAGCAAAGACCTGGAACCAACCCAAATGCCCATCTATGATAGACTGGACAGGGAAAATGTGGCACATATACACCATGGAATACTATGCAGTCATAAAAAACGATGAGTTCATGTCCTTTGTAGGGACATGGATGAAGCTGGAAACCATCATTCTCAGCAAACTGACACAAGAACACAAAATCAAACACCGCATGTTCTCACTCATAGGCGGGTGTTGAACAATCAGAACACATGGACACAGGGAGGGGAGCACTACACACTGGGGTCTGTTGGGGGAAATAGGGGAGGGGACAGCGGGGGGGTGGGGAGTAGGGGAGAGATATCATGGAGAAAAATGCCAGATATAGGTGAAGGGGAGGAAGGCAGCAAATCACAGTGCCACATGTGTACCTATGCAACAATCTTGCATGTTCTTCACATGTACCCCAAAACCTAAAATACAATAAAAAAAAAAAGATACAATTTTGCATGCCTGCAATCTCTAACCTGTGACTATATGCAGTGAAGATGATGAACAAAGTAGTTACTTTGAGGGATTTCATATGTCAAGTTAGGACAAAATGGATGTCTGACCTCCTTATGTATGCAAAATAATATACCTTCAGAATTCATCAGCAAGCTGAGAGAAGTAGATATCAAAGAAGCTTTTAACATTGACAGTGAGCCTCCAGTTGTTCACTGACCAATGTTGAAATAGCTGAAATGGTTCTGGATCAAGATGATCACAGTAATAGTGATGATGAAGATGATGTCATTAACGCCAAAGAAAAGATGCCTATAGAAGGCATAGTTAAAATGTATGATGGATTATTGAAGGACTAGAGCAGTATACATTCATAATTGAACAAGAAGTCATATCAGTTTATAAAATGAAAGAGAAAATTCTAAGACAAAAACCATTGTTTATGAGGCAGATAACTCTGGAGGAAATTTTTTAAAAAGCCATTTAGCAGATTACCTAATCATCCCTAGAGCACCCACTTCCTGGTCCTTCAGGTGCTTCTAATGTTTCTTCTCACCTAAAAAAATAAAATGAAATACAGTGTACAGTCACCTTTTAATCAAAACACAGCATCATAGATGGAGATGGTAAGCCTGCTGTTGCTTGTGGTTGCTGTTATTTAGCAGCCAGTACAGGTATTCTGGTGATACTACTGTGCTGCTTAGTCATCCTGAACACATTATTTTACTGTATTAATGGCAGGTCATATATTTTTACTGTTAAGCATTTACATGTGGATAAGTGTAAGAAAATGATGGCTCTTTGGTAGCAAATACATTCAGAGTCAGGAATGCTGGTGATGACAAACAACCACATATTTCCACATGAGTGGCTGAGATAGTGACACCTTTACTTTCTCATGGTTCAATGTATACTAACTTTGTTCATGCACAAAACTATTTAAAATACTGTATAAAATTACCTTTAGGCTATATATATATATATAAGGTGTATATGAAACATAAATGAATTTCGTGTTTACACTGGGTCCTATCCCCAAAATATCCCAATTATGTATATGCAAGTATTTAGAAATCTGAAAAAATTCAAAATCGGAAACATTTCTGGTCCTAAGCATTTTGGATAAGGGATATTCAACATGTAAAATCTATTACAAATGTCCACATAATGCCTCATACTGTCTCTCATAGGAGAGCCTCTATAAAGTTAATGTCATCCTTTTTGCTTACTGTCTTTGGAGAGGTTCCTTATATATTTCAAACTAATATCACACAAAGTTTCCCACTAAAACAAAGGACAGGAGTTGAGAAAATAGTTAGGTTTATGCTTTGGAGTTAAATATAGGTCTTGCATTTCAACATTTTACTTTTCATTTTTTTTACCCATTATGATTAAAACCACCTGGCACATATGTTAGCTGTCTGGGCTCCCAAAGCCAATGTTCAAAATAAATACATATTAACTTGACCAGAAACACCTGCTTTTATCAGAAATACAAATGGCTGGTTTAAATAGCCAGATAAATTTTATAAGAGTCTGAAACTTTTTCTAGATATTTTAAATTCCTTGACTATTAACAATATAAAATGTTTGTATTACTAGAAATATAAAATGTTCTTCTAAAACTAGACTCATGTAGTTTTCCTTTTATTTAGACAACAAATATTTATTGAACAACTATAGTATGAAAACAATGACAATAAACATGCACATGAAGACCTCATTATGAACAAGCATGCAAAAAAAGGAAAGATCATTTTGTGACCAATTATTGTGGTCACAAAATAACTGTGACCAATTATTGTAGGCACAAAATAGTTGTAACCAGTTATGTTATTGTGATCAATTATTTTGGAATTAGGATGTGTATTTAAAGAAATAAAATGTGTGTGAATAATTCTGAGATGAGAAGTTAGGGAAAATGTGACTATAATTCATACCTATAACTTTACAAACTGCATTATTCCTGTTGCCTCTTAAAATGAATGCTGTGCACTTATTTCCATCTGACAGGCATGGATGGATACTGGCCAAACATGCATTCACTCCAAATATAGCTTGCTAGTTACAAAAATAATTTTAAAGAATAATTTAGAAAACATACAAGTACTATACTTCACAAAAAATCTTTCTCAATGAGTATTTGAATAAATAGTAAAAAAAAATCTGCCCCAAAGTTAATTATGTTTTCAAAACAAAAAAATAATGTTTTAAAATGCTAGAGCAAAGAGGAAAAGAAGGGCCTTCATGGAGCTCTCAAGCTCTCTATTAGAGTCTCTCTGCAGGAAGAGCCATTCTACTAAAATGGCAGCCTAAACCATTCCACAAAATTCTCATTTTCACTACCATGTTTTAATTTTCTCCATAAAATTTATCACAGCTGGCATAATATATATGGTAGCTGATATGGTTTGGCTGTGCACCCACCCAAATCTCATCCTGAACTGTAATTCCCACAATTCCAATGTGTCTTGGTAGGACCCCGGTGGGAAGTAATTGAATTATAGGGCGGGTCTTTCCTGTGCTGTTCTCATAATAGTGAGTAAGTCTCACAAGATCTGTTGGCTTTAAAAACAAAGCTTTGCTCGCACAAGTTCTCTCTTTGCCTGCTGCCATCCATGTAAGATGTGACTTGCTCCTCCTTGCCTTCCACTATGGTTGTGAGGCATCCCCAGCCATGTGGAACTCTAAGTCCAATAAACCTCTTTCTTTTGTAAATTGCCCAGTCTCGGTATGTCTTTATCAGCAGCATGAAAATGGAGTAATAAGGTAAATTGATACCAATAGAGTGGGGTGCTACTGAAAAGATACCAGAAAATGTGGAAGCAACTTTGGAACTGGGTGATAGGCAGAGGTTGGAACAGCTTGGAGGGCTCAGAATAAGACAGGAAAATGTGGGAAAGTTTGGAACTCCCTAGAGACTTGTTGAATGGCTTTGACCAAAATGCTGATAATGATATGGACAATAAAATCCAGGCTGAGGTGGTCTTAGATGGAGGTGAGGAACTTGTTGGGTACTGGAGCAAAGGTGACTCTTGATGTTTTGGCAAAGAGACTGGCAGCATTTTGCCCCTGCCCTAGAGATTTGTGGAGCTTTGAACTTGAGAGAGATGATTTAGGGTATCTGGCAGAAGAAATTTCTAAGCAGCAAAGCATTCATGATGTGACTTGGGTGCTGTTAAAGGCATTCAGTTTTATAAGGGAAGCAGAGCATAAAAGTTTGGAAAATTTGCAGGCTGACAATATGATAGAAAGGAAAATCCCATTTTCGGAGGAGAAATTCAAGCCAGGTGCAGAAATTAGAGGGTTCAAGCAGATAAATGAAGTTATGTGACTTATAAAAGGATCATTGGACACTCTGTGGCGAATAGATAGTACTGAGGCAAAGGTAGAATGAGAAGACCAAGCAAAAAATGGTATAATCAAGAGGTGATGATTATTTGAAGCTGGCAGTGGAAGTGGAAGTAGCAGGCAGTGGATTTCAATCTTTAGCATCTGAGGCAAAGACAACAGACAGCATTATAGAGAATGTTCAACCAGCTCCCACAATTACAGAAAGTCAGATCCCTGTAACAAATCCCTTTCTTAATAAATAGAAGGAGAGAGTAGTGCGGGGGGACAGGAATAGAATATGGGGAGGGAGAGGGAATATTTATAATACACATTATATGTATTATGTATGTATCTCTCCTCATAGTTCTACTCTCTGATTGGATCCTGAATGATACAGGAAGTGAGGTAATAAAATAAAGATAATCTAATCACTGACTTGCTGGGAGTAGAGAAGTCTAAAGGAGATGGAAGAACTAAGCATGACTGGATTGGATGACTGGATGGATGATGGTGGCATTCATGACTCATGTAGTTTTGTTGAAGCTTTTTACTTTTTAACTGCATATCTTCACCTTGCTATAGGTAAAAATTATCTATAGATTTCATGAAAATTTTAGTTGAATATAGAATTTAATATGTATATACTCAGAGGGTTAATTAATAGTAAGTATAACCCTTCCTTAGGTGGATATTCACATTATATATAAACACTTAGGGATCATCTAAAGATGCAATAAATTCATGAAAATTCTAGGGCATGTACAGAATAGGCATATATGTCATAACATCAGTAAATACTTGCTGAATAAATGAAAATCAGAGATTTCAGAAGGTTTGTGAGTCTTAAAAATGTGTTGCATTCAATATTTTTGTTTGTTTACTATGTGGGATACTTTAAGAGGCACAGAAATTACTAAGTCTATTACTAGTCACATTACCATTACCCCAAAATGACAAAGTCCATTTACATTTCTTCAGCTTTCATAGAAATCTATTGAACATTATGTTCTCAAACTTTTGCCAAAAGCCTATGTGGAAATGACCAAGTAAGGAATGTTTTGGTATTTTTTATTAAATTGCAATTTGATAATTGTGTTTGTTCAATGTCCTTAACAGGATCTGTGTGGTAAATCGTTCTTAAACTTCAATGCTAGGCAATATTTATTTCTTCTTATCAATTAGTATGTTTCATTTTAGTAGTTGATAAGAACTATGCAATTTAAATTTATCTTTTTACCAGAAGTTAAGAGTTAAGTATGCTACAATTTTTTTTTTAGCTGAAGTCTCGCTTTGTCACCCAGGCTGGAGTACAATGGTGTAATCTCGGCTGACTGCAATCTTCGCCTCCTGGATTCAAGCGATTCTTCCTGCCTCAGCCTCCCAAGTAGATGGGATTACAGGCACCCGCCACCACACCTGGCTAATTTTTGAATTTTTGGTACAGATGGGGTTTCACCATGTTGGCCAGGCTGGTCTTGAACTCCTGACCTCAGGTGATCCACCCGCCTTGGCCTCCCAAGGTTTTCTACTAAATTTTAACAGCTATTCATGCTTAAGATTTCAGGTTAGTAATTCACTATCCCTACACCTTCCAGTTCCACCATTCCATTCATAAACTAAATGTTGTTCTTTTCCCATTTTTTTTTAAAAACATACATCTCTATACTTCATTATAAACTACTTCAAATCTTTTTAGAATGAATACAGATAAATAATTACAGATTGTGAAACTTAATCTAAATTAAAATTTTCTTAATTTAGCAATTTAGTAATAAAAGCTAAAATGTCTGGGTACATAATGTCAAAGCTTGAATATGAAGAAAACTCTTGATAAACAATACTCTAACAGAAGAGGTAAATGCTAGGAATGTGTGTTTATTTAATAATCTACTGTCACACTGTAGTGGGAGCATAATGGTTATTAACTTCAAACATGTCAAACAACTCCAAATGGAAATATGTACACCATTAATTAATAGGATGCCATGTATTCCAAATACTCAAGAAAATTTCTTTAGTTATTACTATGAATCATTTTGTTTTACACCAAACTTTTCAAAAATCTTATTTTTTCCCTGGATTTATAATAGAAAAAAAATAAATCTGATGTATTTCTGGGTGTGGTCTCTGAAATTTTTATCTGGATGTAGTCTTGTGAGTTTGATTTTGATTAACTGAATATTTGAAGCCATCTTGAAATATGATCCTTCTCTGTCCAAGAGCTATATTTTTGTTGTCCTTGAGAAAACCCTAATGATCACTTTATTGGAGCATTCTCCTCAACTCAGCATAGTGACATGCATGTGTCAGAAGGGCTTTAGGTACAGAAGACACTGTATAAGAATCAGAGCACCTTTGTAGCCACACATAGACATTTCCATGATACTCTTTGGTTCTAATAAAGTTAGAAGCCAAATCTTCTAATCACATCATCTGTGAACTCTGAACTGGCTACATATGAGTAAGAGAATATCAAGCATTAATATCAATGGTGGAACATATAAATGCAAGAAGAAAAATGAGAAGACAGTGCCTTCTGAGTGCTGACACCAGATCATTTTTGGCCTCTCTTAAATTAGCTAAGCCTCTTCCCGGTCAGTTCCAAGTACACCATGAAAGAAGGCCAATGAATACTCTGCTGATCATTTAATCATTTCATAAAAATTGAATCAAGTGATTGAAAATAAATGAATTACCTTCTTTTTCTCTTTGGCTTTCTATTCAGGAACCCATGTTATTTAAGCAACTCTATTCTTGCAAAAGGAAGTCAATCATACCCCTGACTTATAAAGTAATTTAAACATGTATATGTGCTGAGAGAAGCAAGCTGGTGAGGAATATCTGAAGGACATGATATCAATTCATTCCTTTAGATAAGCAGTCACAGACATGGATCAGTTTAGCCCATGGAATTATTTTGTTTGACCCACAGAGTATTTAAAAAAATTTTAGCCAACACTGAAAAATTGAGATGTCAGACGTAGAAGATCTGGCAACATTGTACTGGTATCCCCATATGGCAACATCTGCTAGGGCTGAAAAATGGCTGCTGCTCCATTTAACTAGGGCTGGGGTTTTCCAGTGGTCATAGTCCACACACACAAACACACATACAAACACACACACACACTCTCTCTCTCTCTCTCATTTGCACATGTACACCATCATCTCATAGACACAGGCTTTGCTCATTAAATTACCTGCCTGGCCCCTGTAGTCATCTGCATTTATGATTCCAACAAATATCCTAGTCAGTCAGACCAGCAGAGGACTTCATGCCAGGATCATATCATGCTGTTGTCATTTGTGTATTATTTTTACTGATTTCACCCTGGTGGTTTTCATCAGCTTATATTTAGGTATATTAGAAAACCTTAAAAACCCTGTATTCAGCTATAGATAGCGTAGATGGCATGTTCTTTATAAAGCAGTATCTTCTGTGAGAACCCTTCTGTGAGAACCTTTAGAAGAAATTTTCTTCTGGCTTTATTAAGACTACTAGCTACGCTTGTCCAAAGCAATTTGTTTGCTTTTCTCTCATAAAATGTGTATCTTGCGTATCTCAACACCTTAGTCTCTTCTAACAGATTACTACAAAGTCCAGAGGCAAATTTGCAGCCCATTCTTAGCAAGTGTATAGTGCTCAATGGTATATGTGCACTCTTGGCTGCATTTTATAATAACTGTTATTCTTCACTTCAGTCTTTTCTCTTACTATATTTAGAAAGTAACATCATATTTTAATAGAGGAAAATAAAAAGAAAAAAAAAGAGAAAAACCTAGGTAATTCCTTTTACTATTTAGTTTTTAAAGAAAAGTAATACATAGCAATAGTTAGAAGATTCAAATAGTATAGAGAATAAATTAAAAATCTTTCCCCTCCCCTCCGTTCCTTTTTCACAAAGGTAACCACTTGCAGGCAGACACACACACACACACACACACACACACACACACTTATATTTACATATCAAAGTATAGATACATCATCAAAGGAGCAAAAGAAGTTCTCTTTCACATTTTTAGCATTATATGAGAAATAGTTTAGGTATATTTTTAGAAATACTATTTTCTTGCTGTGAATACCATATTTTCTAATAATTCACAGTACTAGATTTTTTTTCAAGTGAAAGATTTCACAAAAATACTATTTATAGGACAATTAGGAAAATATGAATATTTGATAATACTAAAAAGTTACTCTTGTTTTTTGGATCTACAAAATGACACTATGATTATGTTTCAACAGCAGAGTCCTTATCTTTTAGATAAATGTAATAAACATTTTCAGATAAAATATGCTACTTAGGACTCAAATAATCTGAAGTACAGCAAAAACAAAATTAGTTGATAATTGTTGAAGCAGAACAATATATGTATGGGCTTTATTATACTATTGTAGCAGAGTATATGTTTGAAATCTTCCACAATAAAAAGCTTAAAAACTTCATAGGTATGTTAAATTTATTTGAAATGTGATAAAATTGAGTTCTTAAAATATCATCTATAACTTCTCTGAATATATATTTTTCACACCACCCAAGAAAAAAAGTTTTTCAAATTATAGAAGGTACTAGTTTACAATCCCAGAATACATTTTTTAAATAACTGTTTTGTTGAACTATAACTCACATACCATGAAAAATGCACCCTTTCAAAGTGTATCTCCAGTGGTTTTTAGTATTTACAGAGTTATGCAACCATCACCACAATTTAATTTTAGAGTATTTTCATCAAACCAGAAAGAAACCCCATGCCCATTGGTAGCCAGCACTGCAATTTAATTGCAATGTCACTGCACTGTCATCTGACTTTTTTTTTTCAAGTGGCAATACAAATAAAGCCTCTACTCTTCCGCACTGATATCTAATTATCTTTAAAGCACTTGTCCTATCAGAAGAGTAAGATCTCAACTGTGGCAATTCCTTTCTTCTTACCTCCTCATCACACCCACAACATAAGAAATACAGTCACCTATAGTAGGCTGCAGTGAGTGCTTCCAAGTATAGGCTTCCTAAAAGAGGATTATGTAGGGTGTGGCCCTATGTCATGCACTGGCCCGTAGAGTGTGAGCAGACATGATACACAACATGTCTGAGCAGTAGTTTTATAAGACATTGTGAGTTTTTACTAGCCCTCTTACTTTCATTTGGTTAAAATGTCAACCTTAATTTCACTTGTGAACGTGGTTATCCATTGGTGGCAGCCTGGTTATTCAGTTGCTTGATTTTTTGGGTGGGAAAGGAATAGGAGTGTGAGGTGAGGGTGTCTGCTATGCTTTTCTCATTGAAAAAATAAAGGAAGTCATGCTTTTATCCTGGTCCCACTTTCTGTTTATAGGCTAAAGATGAAATTGTCACTATGCTGTGGAAATGCTTATATATTCTTTTCCTTCCACTCTTTCATGAACAGCATATGTCATAGAGGGATTTTTGCTTAGTTCTGGGATGTTAGAATGTTTACATATGAACAACTATAATCAAAACTGAATTTCAGGGTAAGCTGGTATGGCTTTTGTGGAAGGCAATTTGGTAGTATTTAAAAAAAAAATTTAAGTTATTCTTTAACATAAATTATAGAAATTTATTCTATAGAAACTTTTACATTTATTCAAACATCTATAAATAAGAATATTCACCAAAATGAAAAGATTTAAATGTCTTTCAATAAGGGTATGGTTGAATAAGTTATGGTACATTCATATTGTGAAATACTGTATGGTCTATTATTTTGAAAAAGACATAGATTTATATATGCTGAAACATTTTTCAAACCCTGTATCATTTTCATATATTTACACAAATATGTGTTCACATATATATACATATGTGTGCATGTGCATATATATGTAGAGAGAGACATATATATAACATTTATAAATGTCATTTTGAAAACTGATTAAAAAGTATCTGGAAAAATCATATTAAAGCAGAATTGGGCCAGGTATGGTGGCTCACACCTGTAATCCCAGAACTCTGGAGGCTGAGGCGGGCAGATCACCTGAGGTGGGCAGATCACCTGAGGTCAGTAGTTCAAGACCAGCCTGGCCAACATGGTGAAACCCTGTCAGTACTAAAAATACAAAAATTAGTCAGGTGTGGTGGCAGGCACCTATAATCCCAGCTAGCTGGGAGGCTGAAGCAGAAGAATCTCTTGAATCTGGGAGGCAAAGGTTGCAGTGAGCCAAGATAGCACCACTGCACTCTAGCCTAGGATACAGAGTGAGACCCCGTCTCAAATACAAAACAAAACAAAACAAAATTGAAGGAGAGGTTAAGAGAGATTTTCACGTTTGTGTATTTTATTTATTTATTTTTAAGACAGGGTCTCACTCTGTTGCCCAGGCTGGAGTGCAGTCGTCCAAACACACCTCACTGTAGCCTCGACCTCCTAGGCTCAAGCGATCCTCCCACCTCAGCCTCTCAAGTAGCTGGCACTATAGGTGTGTGCCACCATGCCTGGCTACTTTTTTTAAAAAATTATTTTTTGTAGAGGCGGGGTTTCCCTATTTTGCCCACGATGGTTTCAAATTCCTGGGCTCATGCGATCCTCCTTCCTTACCCTTCCAAAGTGTTGGCATTACAGGCATTAATCACCATGCTCAGCCTTTACATTCTTTAAAAAACTATTTATGGCCGGGTGCAGTGGCTCAAGCCTGTAATCCCAGCACTTTGGGAGGCCGAGGTGGGAGGATCACGAGGTCAAGAGATGGAGACCAACCTAGTCAACATGGTGAAACCCTGTTTCTACGAAAAATACAAAAAAATTAGCTGGGCGTGGTGGCACGCACCTGTGGTCCCAGCTATTCGGGAGGCTGAGGCAGAAGAATCGCTTGAACCCAGGAGGCGGAGGTTGCAGTGAGCCAAGATCGCGCCATTGCACTCCAGCCTGGGTAACAAGAGCGAAACTCTGTCTCAAAAAAAAGGAAAAAAAACCAAAAAACAAAAAACTATAATGAGTGTATTTTACTTAATTTTGTTCATTGAAAATACATGTAGAAAGTGAATGACCACTGGCATGATCTGAGTGGGCTAAAAGCTCTAAAGAAGAATTCTTTTGTCTAAAGCAAAAGAGTTAATTATAAATCAAGAAGCTATATAGAATGCAAGAAATTCTGAGGACAGAGTCTTAAGATTTTTTTCCTGGAAAGAACTATGAATGTTATATTGTAAGAGGTATTTGTATGGAGGTTAAGAGCACCAGTTGTGAACCCCAACTGCCAGTTTGAATTTCCACCTTTGCCACTTAAAACACGTATTATCAGCCAGGCTTGGTTACTCAGGCCTGTAATCTCAGCACTTCAAGAGGCCGGGGAGGGCAGATCACAATGTCAGGAGATAGAGTCCATCCTGGCCAACATGGTGAAAACCTGTCTCTACTAAAAACACAAAACTTAGCTGGGCGTGGTGGTGTCCACCTGTAGTCCCAGTTACTCAGGAGGCTGAGGCAGGAGAATTACTTAAACCCGGGAGGCAGAGGTTGCAGTAAGCCGAGATGGCACCACTGCACTCCAGCCTGGCAATGGAGGCAGACTCTGCCTCAAAAAACAAACAAAACAAAACCAAAAAACATGTATTATCTTGACTTCTCTGTGCCTCAGACACAGAGATGATATCATCTCTAAAAGGGAGATGATAATAGTAGTACCTATCTCATAGAGTTCTTGGGAAGATTAAATAAGTTAACACAATAAAGTACTTAACACAGCCCTTGGTCAAGCTATGTTTTGTATATAATATATATACATATGTGTGTTATACATTGTAAGTAGCATTTATAATATTTATAATTATATATTATAGAACAATATACATATTATAATAAGTATGTTGTAAGTGGACTCAGTACAAACACTGTAAGGAAATTGTACTCAAAGTCAGCTGGCTCTGACATAGTGATGACTCCAGAATTTACGTAGAAGAGAGAGACATAAAAACAGCAATATGGGCTGGGCACGGTGGCTCGACCCCTGTAATCCCAGCATTTTGGGAGGCCAAGATGGGTGCATCACCTGAGGTCAGGAGTTTGAGACCACCCTGACCAATACAGAGAAACCCTGTCTCAACTAAAATCACAAAAATTAGCCGAGCGTGGTGGTGTGTGACTGTAGTTCGTGCTACTCAGGAGGCTGAGACAGGAGAATTGCTTGAACCTGGGAGGCAGAGGTTCCAGTGGGCTGAGGTCGCTCCATTGCACTCCAGCCTGGGTGACAGAGCGAGACTCCATCTAAACAACAACAACAACAACAACAAAAACAGTAACATGATTCTATGATTGCACACAAACACACTGTTTTTATCTAAGTAAATCTGAAATGATTAAGTGATCTGGGGGGATTCTAATAGATTTTAGGGTCTTCAAGTTTTATTACATAGCAAGCTCATTTCTATTTAGATAGTATGTTTACTTCTATTTTTTTTTTTTTTTTTTGAGACGGTGTTTCGCTCTTGTTACCCAGGCTGGAGTGCAATGGCACGATCTCGGCTCACCGCAACCTCCGCCTCCTGGGTTCAGGCAATTCTCCTGCCTCAGCCTCCTGAGTAGCTGGGATTACAGGCACGCGCCACCATGCCCAGCTAATTTTTTGTATTTTTAGTAGAGACGAGGTTTCACTATGTTGATCAGGATGGTCTCGATCTCTTGACCTCGTGATCCACCCGCCTCGGCCTCCCAAAGTGCTGGGATTACAGGCATGAGCCACTGCGCCCGGCAGTATGTTTACTTCTTTAGACAGTATTATGTTTAATATGGCTGGGTGAGGGCTGGCAGTAGGAAGGCCTCCTCCAGCCACTCCTTGGCACTACCTTGTCACATTGGGCAAATTATTTTAATTTCCTGAAGCCTCAGTTTCCTCATCTGTAAAACGATGTTGGACTATATAATTTTAAGAAGTTTCATCCAGCTTTCAGATTCTATAATTCTGGTATTTTGTGACATCCAAAACTCAAATGAGAAAAACATTAGTTAGAGGGGCATGGTTATTAATTATGATTTGTAAATGCAATACATATAAATTCTGGATTTTAAAGATGCTATTAATTTTACCTTTCCATTAATAGAAGGGAATAGTATTGTGAATCATCCAGAAAAGCATATTTTAAAAGTCATTTATACTTAGCTTTAGACTATCTTAAAGTATCAGATAATTTCTGAGCAAATATAATTTTTATTATCTTTTATTTCAATATTAAAATGATTCTCCATTCTCTAAGTGACATTGCAGGCAATATGATAAACCTGTAAGTGTTTTGCATAAAATAAAAAAATGTAGAAAGCTAAAAGTTGACTTAACCTAGAAATTACCAAAATTGCAAATATCTTGTTCATTGTTGAAAAATAACCATGAATATACAGGCAGCACTTCATGGTGATTAACAGCATCAATTTTACTGTCAGGCAAACCTGAAGTTACCTTGTGTAAGTTATTTAAGTTCTTTGAATTTCAGTTGCCATATCTATAAAATGGGACTGAAAAATCAAACCTATTTCGTAGGAGGTGATTTGTAAGGTGATTTGAAAATTAAATGAGATAATAAGACTGGGTGCAGTGGCTCACCCCTGTAACCCCAGTACTTTGGGAGGCCAAGGTGGGTCAATCACCTGAGGTTGGGAGCTGGAGACCAGTCTGGCCAACATGATGAAACCCTGTCTCTACTAAAACTACAGAAAGTAGCCAGGCACAGTGGCACGCACCTGTAGTCCCAGCTACTTGGGAGGCTGAGGCAGAAGAATCGCTTGAACCTGGGAGGTGGAGGCTGCAGTCAACTGACATCCTATCACTTCACTCCAGCCTGGGCAACAGAGTAAGACTCTGCCTCAAATAATAAATCAATGAGCTAATATAAGGAAAGCACGCAGCAGTGTCTGGCATATAGTGTTTGCTCAAAACAGCTGATTTCTTTTTCTTTTTTTTGTCCTTAAACACAATATTTACTTGACGCTTCACTTACAAATAATATACTGGTATATTATTTAGTATATGTTGTAAATTGAAGGTGTCATAGGCTTATGATTAAGAATTCAGTTCATTGCGGCACTGTTTACAATAGCAAAGACCTGGAACCAACCCACATGTCCATCAACGATAGACTGGATGAAGAAAATGCGGCACATATACACCATGGGATACTACGCAGCCATAAAAAACGATGAGTTTGTGTCCTTCATAGGGACATGGATGAATCTGGAAACCATCATACTCAGCAAGCTGACACAAGAAGAAAACCGAACACCGCATGTTATCACTCATAGGCGGGTGTTGAACAATTAGAACACGTGGACACAGGAAGGGGAGCATCACATACTGGCATCAGTCGGGGTGGCTAGGTGAGGGACAGCAGGGGGTGGGGAGCATGGGGAGGGATAACAAGGGGAGAAATACCAGATATAGGTGATGGGGGGATAAAGGAGCAAACCACCTTGCCATGTGTGTACCTATGCAACAATCCTGCATCATCTGCACATGTACCCCAGAACCTAAGGTACAATCCAAAAAAAAAAAAAAGAGTTCAGATTCTAAAATTTAAATGCCTGTGTTCAAATGTCAACTCTGCCACTTACATGCTATGTGACCTTGGGTATTTGTAAATTAGAATGAATAGCTAATTCATAGAGTTGTTATATGCATTAATTCAAATGAAATAATGCATATAAAGGATCAAAAATGTTAACTACTATTACCATTCATTAACTATAAAACTCAATCATCTAACATTGCATTTAGTGGCAGACCAAAATAAAAGAGGCATTGTTCTCTTTCTACTTCTTCATCACTCCTGCCTTATTTTAATTGGTCTGCAAAATATCCTAAGGTGGAGGTACATCTTCATTAGGCCATGTATATCAAATACAGAATAATCTATTCATTCATTATTCTTTTCTTATAACCTGTATTATGTTAATAGATTCCTACCCATTCTTCAAAGCACAGCTAAGATATTATCCCCCCTCTGAGACTGGCACCAATATTTCTTCCATTTCCCAGAAAGAACCAGTCTCTCCCTCCATTTTTACTTAAATAGTAACTCAGAATTAGCAGTATTTATTTATACAGGACTTAACATCAACAATCATTTCCTTGTTTGTTTGTTTTCTCCTGTTGGGATAGAGCTTACAAAGGATGTCTTATTCTGCAGCATATTCTCTGTATTTAGTTTTGGTCCAACTGACTTCTATTTTGTGCTTGGCCTGCCCTCTTTTGTGGAGTCCACGCTTTTCTCATTTGGGATATCTTTCACTATTTTGAAAGAAAGATTGAACCTACAACTTGGCTTCTTGACTCTGTCAATTACATAGCTTATTCATTTTCTAAACTCATCTTGCTTCTTAGCACACACTTATTTTACATGGTGACTTTTTTTTTTTTTTTTGAGACAGGGTCTTGTTCTGTTGCCCAGGCTGGAGTGCAGTGGTGTCACAGCTCACTGCAGCCCCGACCTCCTGGGCTCAAGCAATCTTTCCACCTCAGCCTTTTTGAGTAGCTAGGACTACAGGTGTATACCATCATACCTGGCTAATTTTTTTATTTTTATTTTTGTAGAGATGGGTTTTACTCTGTTGCCCAGACTGTTCTCAAATTCCTGGGCTCAAGCAACCCACCCACCTCAGCCTCCCAAAGTTCTGGGATTACAAGTGTGAGCCACCACGCCTGGCCTGATGGTGACATTTTTTTTTTTTTTTTTTTTGAGACGGAGTCTCATTCTGTCGCTAGGCTGGAGTACAGTGGTGTGATCTTGGCTCACTACAACCTCTGGTTCCCTGGTTCAAGCCATTCTCCTACCTCGGCCTCCCGAGTAGCTGGGACTACAGATGTGGGCCACCATGCCCAACTAATTTTTGTATTTTTTTAGTAGAGTCGGGATTTCACCATGTTGGCCAGCATGGTCTCCATATCTTGACCTCGTAATTTGCCCACCTTGGCCTCCCAAAGTGCTGGGATTACAGGCATGAGCTGCCGCACCCAGCCAATGGTGACATTTTTAAAGGCCTCTTGGCTTTAGTTTGGAGATTGAGGAAGAAATGGTTAGTTGACTCTTATTCTCCCTCCCTCCCATGACAACAGAAACCCCAATTTTCAGTGAGCACATGATGACCCAAGTTAAAGACTACTTTTCTCAGCAACTCCTGCAAATGAGTATGACCCTATAGTTAATTTATTACCAATGATAGATGTGTGTCAATGCCCTCCACCCAAAACCACAGGAGTATGCTAGTGGTTAAATAAGGTGGGTTTACTGCTTGGAGAGAACACATACCATGGGGAACTATGGGTGTCTCCGTAAAGAGAGTACAAGAAAGGCTTTACATAACATTTGCCTTGCTTTAGGTGATTTTAGGAAGGGCTGAAGGAACCACAGCTTTACTCTGGATTGGATGCCATCAGGAGGCAAGGGCAATTCCATGATTGGATATGTTAAATATTATCAGGGAAATGAAACACAGTTAAAGCTATAATTGGTAACAAACCATATTAGGTAAAATACGGAGATGTTTGGTCACTTTGCAGTTTGGACGATGTTCATGTTTTTGTCTGTATGCAGGCATAATTATGGTATAGTTTTGTGTTTATATTGATCCACTATGGTCACAGAATGGCTTTGTCAAATGTTGGTATTCTTTGCAATTGCATATATTTAATAGGAAAACACCAAGTTTTACTGTGACTGCTAGGGCAGCTCTTAGATGTCAGGTGCTGTTTCTCTTTTTTTCTTCTTTCTTTCTTTTTTTGAGATACAGTCTTGTTCTGTTGCCCAGGCTATAGTGCAGTGGCACGATCTTGGCTCACGGCATCCCCCACCACCTAGGTTCAAGTGATTCCCCTGCCTCAGCCTCCTGAGCACCTCGGACTACAGGTACATACCACCATGCCTGGCTAATTATTTTGTATTTTAGTGGAGACAGAGTTTCACTATGTTGGCCAGGCTGGTCTCAAACTCCTGACCTCATGACCTGCTCGCCTCAGCCTTGCAAAGTGCTGGAATTATAGGCGTGAGCCACCGTGCCCAGTAGAGAAAAGCAAATCAAAATCCAGACCACCGTGAGATACCATCTCACACCAGTCAAAATGGCTATTTTTTTTTGAGATGGAATGTTACTCTATCAATAGGCTGGAATGCAGTGGTGTGATCTCAGCTCACTGCAACCTCTGCCTCCCAAGTTCAAGCAATTCTCCTGCCTCAGCCTTCCAGGTAGCTGGGACTACAGGCACGTGCCACCACGCCTGGCTAATTTTTTGTATTTTTAGTAGAGACGGAGTTTCACTGTGTTAGCCAGGATGGTCTTGATCTACAGACCTCGTGATCCGCCTGCTTCGTTCCCCCAAAGTGCTGGGATTACAGGAGTGAGCCACCGTGTCTGGCCCAAAATGGCTATTTTTAAAAAGTCAAAAAATAACATGTTGGTGAGATTGTCAAGAATAGAGAATGCTTATACATTGCTGGTGGGAATGTAAAATGAGTTCTGCCACTATGGAAAGTAGTTTGGAGATTTCTCAAAGAACTTAAAACAGAACTACCATTCAAACCAGCAATCACATTGCTGGGTATATATCCAAAGGAATATAAATTATTCTACCATAAAGACACATTCCCTATCTCAAAACAACAACAACAACAACAACAACAAAGAGACATGCATTCACATATACTTTGCAGCAATTTTCACAATAGCTAAGATATGGAATCAACCTAGATGCCCATCGACAGTGGACTGGATTAAAAAAATGTGGTATGCATACACCATGGAACACTACACAGCCATAAGAAAGAATGAAATCATGTTCCTTGCAGCATGGATGCAAGTGGAGGCCATTATCCTAAGCAAATTAATGCAGGAACAGAAAACCAAACCTCAAATGTTCTCACTTATAAGTGGGAGCTAAACAATGAGTATACATGGACACAAAGAGGGAGAAAATAAGACACTGGGGTTTACCTAAGAGTGAAGGATGGGAGGAGGGTGAGAAGTGAAAAACTACCTATCAGATACTATGCTCACCACTTGGGTGAGGAAATTATTTGTACCCCAAACCCCAGTGACACACAATTTACCCATGTAACAAACCTCCATGTGTACCCCCTGCACCTGAAAGAAAAGTCTGAAGAAAAAAAATTTGCTCTTGCATTGTAAGCCTTGAAATATTTCCTTTACTTATTTTTATTCCTTTCTGTGCTTATATTTTAGAGGTCAAGCTTCTTTCATTATATTGAAAATGTCAATTTTTTGTGAAATTTTTTCTTATCTATCTCTAATAAATTCATAGATATGAGAAAAAAACTGTTGTTTGACATCACATAGTAGCTTATCTTTTTCATGAATGTGCCTTATTTCTTCTATTAAGTATTAAACGCCTGAAGGAAATCATGTCTTATACATCTTTGTATTCTACATAGTATCCCACTCAATATTTTTGGGTTAATTGTGTTTCCAAAGTTTTGTGAAACTTTGTGACAATTATTTCAAGCATTAAATCAATTTATCAAGCACTGTAAAAAATGTAACACATTAGTATGTATGGAATAACAGGAAGACATTGCCACGCTGTGGTTTTCCTTCTTATATGTACTCTTTACTTCGATGCTAGATACTTTACAGATTGCAGAGCTGATTTTCCTGAAGCTTTGATTATTCAGTGCCTGAGTATACAATTTGAAGACTACCTATATTTCTCCTGTTTCCTGTCTTTTTAATATTATATTTCCCATTAATACCTCCAGTGAATGTCAGCTGGGAAAATGAGAGGAAACTCAAGTCAGTTGATGGAGGCCTCCTATTAACAGCTCTGTAGAAAAGTATGGTAGGAAGTTTGAAATTATTATTAAAGATGAAAATAATGAAATAACCTATAGATTGATTAGCTGTACCTGAGACATGTTTATTTAAACATGCACATCCTAACGATAGTATTTTTATTCAGAGAGATCTTTGATTAAAGATAACCCAGATGAGATAACAAAGTAATTTTTATATCCAGTGACCATACACTCCAGATTTTTCAGAACAGTTCCCATTTTTTTTTTTTTTAAAGAGAAAGAGAGAGAGAATGGGGAGGAGGAAAAAGGAAGAGAAAGAGAGAGAGAGAATGGGGAGGAGGAAAAAGGAAAAGAAAGAGGGACAGAGAATGGGAATATTGCTTTCTTGTCCAAGCTAGAATGCAATTTAGTAATGGGTATTGAAAACCTCTTGTATACTGATAATTATACTTAATGATGTAGTCAGGAAGGAATAAGGGAAGAAGATAACAAACAAACAGCCAACCAATATTTCATTTAAACCTATGAAATGCTATGCGATTACTGAGGAGTGATTTACTTCCAATTATATAGTCACTTTTGGAATAGGTGTGAGGTGGTAATGTATGTTTTGTGTATTTGAAGTGGAGAGTTCTATAAATGTTTATTAAGTTTACTTGTTCCGGGTCTGAGTTCAAGTCCTGAATATCCTTGTTAATTTTCTATCTCGTTGATCTATAGAATCGTTAGCTATTCTTGTTACATTGATCCTTTTACCATTATGTAATGTCCTTCTTTGCCTCTTTTGATCTTTGTTGCTTTAAAGTCTACTTTATCAGAGGCGAGAATTGCATCTCCTGCTTTTTGTTTATTTGTTTATTTTTACTCTCTGGTTGGTAAATCTTCCTCCTTCTCTTTGAGTCTTTGTGTATTGTTGCATGTAAGATGGGTCTGGATGCAACATACCGATGGGTTTTGGCTTTTTATCCAATTGAAATATATATAAGTTTAATACTGGCGTTTGATGCTAGCTGGCTGTTTTGCCCATTAGTTGATGTAAATTTTTCATTGTATTAATGTTCTTTGCTTTTTGATATATTTTTGGAAAGACTGATATTGGTTGTTCCTTTATATGTATAGTGCTTCTTTCAGAAGCTCTTGTAAAGCAGGCCTGGTGGTGGTGAACTCTCTAAGTACTTGTTTGTTCACAAAAAATTTAATTTTTCCTTCGCTCATAAAGCTTAGTTTGGCTGGATAGGAAATTCTGGGTTGAAAGTTCTTTTCTTTAATGATGTTAAATATTGGTCCCCACTCTTTTCTGGCTTGTAGGGTTTCTGCTGAGAGATCTGCTGTGAGTCTGATAGATTTCCCTTTGTGGGTAACCTGACCTTTCTCTCTGGCTGCCCTTAGTATTTTCTCCTTCATTTCAACCCTAATAAATCTGGCGATTATGTGCCTTGGGGTTGGTCTTCTTGAAGAATATCTTTGTGGTGTTCTCTGTATTACCTGGAGTTGAATATTACCTTGCCTTGCTAGGTTGGGAAAGTTTTCCTGAATGATATCCTGAAGAGTATTTTCCAACTTGGATTCATTCTCTTCATCACATTCAGGTACACCTATCAAACGTAGATTAGGTCTTTTCACATAGTCCCATATTTCTTGGAGACTTTGCTCATTCCTTTTTATCCTTTTTTCTCCAATCTTGTCTTCTCGTTTCATTTCACTGAGCTGGTCCTCGACTTCTGATATCCTTTCTTCCGCTTGATCAATTCGACTGCTTAAGCTTGTGCGTGCTTCGCGAAGTTCTCGTGTTGTGCTTTTCAGCTCCATCAATTCACTTATATTCCTCTCTAAATTGTCCATTCTCGTTAGCATTTCGTCAAACCTTTTTTTAAGGTTCTTAGTTTCTTTGCATTGGGTTAGAACAAGTTCTTTTAATTCACAGAAGTTTCTCATCACCCACATTTTGAAACCTGCTTCTGTTATTGGAACACACTCGTTCTCCATTAAGCCTTGTTCCGTTACTGATGAGGAATTGCGATCCCCTGTAGAGGGAGAGGCATTCTGATTTTGAGTATTCTCTGCCTTTTTAGGCTGCTTTCTTCCCTTGATTATATATTTATCCATCTGTCGTCTTTGTAATTACCGACTTTCTAACTAGGTCTCTGAGCGGACGTCCAACTTTTTGATTCCCAGCGCCGAAATCTGAGCAATCCACTGCGCCGGCCAAGACAGAGGTGTTAAGGTTGATGGTGCCTTTCTGCCCAGGAATCTCTGGACTCTGCACCAAGAACTGCCGCTTTAAGGCGCCAGCAAAACCGCCGCGCCGGCCACAAGAGTCGTTCTGGCGACCCGTGGAGCTCGTCCGCTGGGAATCTCCTGGTCCATGAGCTACAAATATTCGTCTGAAAGTGTGGCGTCCTCTCGTTCTCTGCGCTTTCACTGGGAGCTACGTGCCTGAGCTGTTAGTGATCAGCCATCTTGGCTCTCTCTCCCCTATTTTAAATATTATGTCTTACTGTTATCATCAATGCCCAACAGGTCCTACCATGTATCCTGATTCATGACACAACTATGTCACAATATTTATAGGAACATTTAAGACACTTTTGAAGTCTCCTGGTGAACTTCATCTAGGTACTTCCAATAGACATTAAGCAGACTTTAGCAATTGCTCCACAATCCTTCCCAAGAAATTTTAAAACTTCATATAAACTCCCACCTCTATCCCCACCCCACCCCCATCCCCATCTCTCATAAGACTGCTATCCTGGTGACTATAACATATTATTATATCTACTTGTTACTTATTTATAGTCCTATTAAATCAAAAATTCCTTAAAATTAGTGGCTATCCCTTATATATCCTTGTATTTCTAGATCCATGCTTAGTGCATATAGCTGCTTAATAAATATTGGCTGAATAAATTAAGGATTACTTCTAATGATTACCTGCAAGTCGCTTGTTCTCTTAAATATGTTGATCATCTTTATGTAATCATATTTATATCACCGATCTGCTTTTATTCAGGGATTCTACAAAAGTAAACATTTAGCTCAGTTCAAGCAAATTAACTCAATTTTTGAAACAGGAGTTCAAATCAATGACATGAATTTGTAATAATAATGTTTCCTCAGTTTTATTCTTAGAAATATATCATATATTGCCCCTAATACCTGGGGGCAATATGATAATTTTATAATTTAGGCTATTATACCAAATGTAGGAGACATATCAGTGTGACTTATGGGTATGGCTTATAAATAACCTCTTAATGAAGAAAAGAATATAATAGAACTAGGCTGGGTGCGATGGCTCATGCCTGTAATCCCAGCACTTTGGGAGCCTGAGGCGGGCAGATCACCTGAGGCTATTTCGTAACCAGCCTAGCCAACCTGGTGAAACCCCGTCTCTACTAAAAATATAATAATTAGCCAGGTGTGGTGGTGCATGCCTATAATCGGAGCTACTTGGGAGACTGAGGCAGGAGAATTGCTTGAACCTCCAAAGTGGAGGTTGTAGTGAGCCGAGATTGTGCCACTGCACTCCAGCCTGGCCTGGGCAATAGAGTGAGACTCAAAAAAAAAAAAAAAAAGAATACAATGGAAACTTTAAATAACCAATCATGAATCAACCAACTTTTACAGCGTAAGAAAGAGTAAACGGCACTTCTCCAAATAATACACTTTGTATTATTCTCTGGAAAACCACAGTAATATAAAGTCAAAGGAATTTAAATCTTCAAACTTTCAGATTAAATCACATACCAAAAAAAAACGCTCTTGGGAGTTTTAAAGATACTTATTCATTAATAAAAATATATTAAGTACCTAATATGTGCTAGGCACTGTTTTAAACTCTAGGGATGCTACTGCCTTTTTAAACAGGCTGAAGAGATAAGGGAAGCCAGTACAATATACCAGGCTGGAAAACATGAAAGGGAGACCAGGGTTGATTATGTAGCATGTCAAAACAAATGTCATGGCCAGGTGCTGTGGCTCATGCCTGTAATCCCAGCCCTTTGGGAGGCCGAGGTGAGTGGATTATGAGGTCAGGAGTTCGAGACCAGCCTGACCAACATGGTGAAACCCTGTCTCTACTAAAAATACAAAAATTAGCCAGGTGTGGTGGCATGTGCCTATAATCCCAGCTACTCAGGAGGCTGAGGCAGGAGAACTGCTTGAACCCAGAAGGCAAAAGTTGCAGTGAGCCAATATCCTGCCATTGCACTCCAGCCTGGGCAACAGACTAAAACTCCATCTCAAAACAAACAAACAAACAAAAACAAATGTCATTTTGCTGAGGAATTGGACAATTTTTTTTCACAAGTACCAACCCATATGTGGCAGCCCTGTTCATGAAGTTTAAATTTTAGTGTGTCTGTAGAGGTGAGGTAAAGGGCAGATCAACAGGCAACCAAAAAATAAGCAGCTGTCCAGGGATCAGTGAGTTCCCTGAGAAAAATAAGACGGGGAAGAGATATGAGGAGTACTGCGGAACAGAGGTACAATTTGAAATTGGGTGGTTAGGTAAAGCCTCACTGAGCAGGTGGCATTTAAGCAAAGAGCTGAAGTAGGGGAGGGAGTGAGCATGTGGACACCTCACAGAAGAGTGTTCCACAGAGAAAACAAGCAGCAGATGCAAACAGAGGTCGTGGGATGGGCTCCAGCAAGGGGAGAATATCAAGAAGGAATGGTATTCACTGAAGAGGGTCAAATGCTGCAAAAGGGTTAAGAACGATATAAACTAAGAGGTCATGAGATCTGGGAAGTAGGAGGTCCTTTAGGAGAAATATGCCAATAGTCAGACTGTTGTGGGTTGCATGAGACGGGCAGTAGTTTGTGGGAGTCGAGCATTTTGTAGGATAAGGAGAGTCACTGAAAGGGAAAAGACTGATGATAAAGTAGAGGAGATATTTGTAAATCAAGAGCAGGAAGAGACAGAAGAGGGTAGAGAGGGTCAACAGAATCCCAATAGTGGAGAGAAACGAGTAAGTTATAGGGGTAAATTTGTGATTTCCCAATTTCAATTGCAAAGAAGAAACTGAGTTAAAACTTGATAACTCCTATTTTTTCTAAGCATGAAGAGGCAGGGTGTAGGGCTTGAAGAGAGTGGTGAAGCCATGGGAGTAGACCAAAAATGAATAAAAGGGCTGTCTGAGCAGCTTTGAGGGCTTTACTAGAAACCATAAATATCTCCCTCACACACACAAACCCACAATTAAAAAGTTCAACTGTTAAAGGTATTGCATGATTAATAGTATGTCTCACAAATTGCTCATTAAAAAAAAAAAAAAACCACTGCCTACACTCATCTGTATGACACATGATACTGGATTTGTGAAATATTATTAATATACTTAAAACAGTATTTATGTAACACATCACAGAAAGATCAGTCAGTGAGAACTACAGAAAGAGAGCAAATTGGAATCTACTGAAGAAACATTAAATACAAAACACTCAGCTAGAAAAAGAAATGAAAAATCTCTAGGAGACAAGTTACTACTGAAGAAAGATATAAGTAAATATTTCGCCAGAATTTTGAAATAATGGTATTTAAAAATTGCCAAAGAGGGCAGTTAATGATTGTCTTGATAAATTACATAGCTAATTATTTTTTAAAAAAAGGATATATCTAAAGTTTAAAATAAACTTTTAAAAGTATATTTTGAAAAAGCAACCGGTAGAGCATATTAAATGGAAATTTAAAGTAAGTTTAAACCATAAAATGCTTGCTAATTGAAAACTAAGACTAATGAGTAGAACTAGCCATTAATAGTAAATAACTTTTAACAAATTTTCAACTACTGAGCTAGGTGCTGTGGCTCATGCCTGTAATCCTAGCACTTTGAGAGGCCTATGCAGGCGGATTGCTTGAGCTCAGGAGTCTGAAACCAGCCTGGGCCACATGGTGAAACTCTTTGCAAAAAATACAAAAATTAGCTGGGTGTGGTGGTGTGCACCTGTGGTCTTGGCTACTTGGGAGGCTGAGGTGTGTGGATCACTTGAGCCCAGGAGGTCAAGGCTGCAGTGGGCCATAACTGTGCCCCTGCATTCCAACCTGGGTGACAGAGTGAGACCCTGTCTTAAAACAAAACAAAAAACAAATTTTCAACTACTGTATGAACTTGAATATGACTAAAAAATAGGCATCTTGAAACATAACATTAACTAAGAAGGTGAGGTAACCATCAAATGATTTCACTGAATAGAACATAATATGAACATTAGGTGCCTCGTAGAATTCTATGGGCATTAGAAGATTTTTGCATAATATTATAGTGAATCTTGGAAATGAAATTTCCCTCTACAGATTTTAGTTTAGACTCGTATAGCTCCTAAGACCAATTATTTGTTTGACTATAGGTTAAATAACAGAGTTGAAAGAAATCTCTGCTAGTTACCAACACAGAAACATGAAGTGCAAGGTTTTCACAGAATAGTGAATATGATAAAAATATAAAATCATATTGGAACTTTAAATACAATTTTTTAACTGCAGTACAATATACCTAACATAAAATTTATCATTTTAACCACTTTTAAGTGGTTAAAAACAATTTTATAGTTCAGTAACATTAAGTACATTAACATTGTTGTGCACCGTTACCACTACCATTTTTTTAAATCATTTCAAACTATATATTTTGTTTATTTATATTGTGGTGAAAAACACATAGATGTGCCATCTTAACCATTTTTAAGTGCACAGTTTAATAAAGTATACTTGTATTCACATTGTTGTGAAACAGATCTCCAGAACCTTTTCATCTTGCAAATCTGAAAATCGTATCCATTAAACTCCTTTTCCCTCTGGCCCCTGGCCCCTGGTAACCACCATTCTATTTTGTTTCTATGAATTTAACCACTTTAGATACCTCAAATAAGTGGAATCATACACACATATATATTTTTTTAATTTAAAATATTAGTGGTCACTGAAGAAAAGGGATTTTTTGCTTGTTTGGTTTTGCTGATAGTTTGGCCTGACCTCAATCAATAAAGTGAATGAATTTTATATGGCACAGTCATATTTCATAAGCCTCGTTAATGATCCCTTCCTGAATACAGAAACCAATGTCTTCATGTTGAAAAACCACTAATTAGATGCTCAGGTAGTATTTGGCTTTGAAGTTATTTATACAATTTTAATTTTTCTTTGAATGTTAAATGAAACAGCACAGGAAGTATGAGAAGAAAAGTTAGAGAACAGGGTGGATTTAATAACTGTATTCTCTTGCAGTTAGCATTTATTATTACTGTATGTAGCCTTTGTTGTGTAACACTCTTAAGTTTTCATTGAGTGGGGAATCACCTGGGTTTTGGTTCTAGTTCTGCCATCTATGTGACCTTGGGCAAATACTTTAATTTCTCTAAAGTTATGCATTATTATCCTTAATAGTATTCTAATGCATATATGAAGAATATAGGGTCGAGTGCGGTGGCTCATGCCTGTAATCCCAACATTTTGGGAGGCTGAGGCAGGAGACTTACTTGAATCCTGGAGGTGGAGGTTGTGGTGAGCCGAATTTACACCACTGCACTCCAGCCTGGGGGACAAAGGGAGACTCCTTCTCAAAAAAAAAAAAAAAAAGAATATAATAATACCTGACCTACTTATGAGGAAGTAATATATGAAAAAGCTCTGAAATATTAAGGTTTGAATCTATATCAAATATTAGAGAAATTTCATTTCTTCCAAACTTCTCTCCATTTTTATGTGTCTTCTGAAAATTTTATGCTACCCTAGGAGACTAAAAAGTTATACTCCCTTATTGCCAGTTTCCTATTTATTAAATGGCACATTTCAACAAAAAACTCAGATTAAAAAATGGTCAGCATTTGCTGTGACTAGGGCTAGAAAGAAGGAATAAAAAGGATACCAGGATAAACAAGAATTTTCCTAACTTCTCTTTCATTCTCTCCTAAATTCCTACCCAAAAGTCCATCTTAAATATAGTTTAAGAGTATGGAGAGGACTGAGGGATGTAGAATGAAAGGACAGGTTAATATTAGAAATGCCACTGTGGGAGACTCTCAGGAAAGGTTTCAATCTTCACCTGCAGTTTCACTTAAATCACACCAGGTAAAGAATAATTGTGACTCAGTGGTTTATGCAACAATCTGGAAACTCAGGACCTGTAAGCTTTGGCCATATGTCTGACATTTGTTTTCCACAAGTGAGCTAATTATGTTCACTCACTGTTCTTTATTTAGCTTTCATCTATTAATGAAGAAAATGACATGAAATTACTTCCCAGGCTTGTGGGGGAAAAAAAAAAAGAACAGAACTCACAAAGAGCTATATAAAATGCTGTGAAAGCCATAACAAAGGTAGCTTTTATGAGTATAGATGTGAACATACCCCAAAAGTTAAAATTTCCACACATATTTAAAGCATTAATTTTACCTGAGCTAAAGGGAAATAAGGTACTATGAACATGAAATAAGCAGATCACCCTGAAAACTCTTTTGGATTATTAGTTTTAAATTCCTTTCTACTCATATTTTCACAAAAGTAGTTAGAGAGATTTTTAAAAGAATGAAATTTAGCTTTCTTCTCATTCCTCCTTTACTTACCCAGAGTGATGTAGTTAGTGAGTAGAAAAAAGGCCTAAAGAGATGAAGCAGGAGGTAAAAAAGTACAATACCCAGAAATCATTAACTCTATTTAACTAGTTATTTTGTGTTTTGTTTTTCTTCTTTTTGAGACAGAATCTTGCTTAATGTTGCCCAGGGTGGAATGCAGTGGCATCAGGGCTCATTGCAGCTTCAACCTCCCAGGTTCAAGCAATCCTCCCACCTCAGCCTCCCAAGTAGCTGGGACTACAGGTGTGCAACACCACACCTGGGTAATTTTCAAAATTTTTTTTGTAGAGATTGGGTCTCACCATGTTGCCCAGGTTGGTCTCAAACTCCTGGTCTCAAGCAATTCTCCTGTCTCAGCTTCCCACAGTGCTGGGACTGCAGGTGTGAGCCACTGTGCCTGGGCTATTTTGTGTTTTTTATGAGCAAGTATATCGTACACCACTGCTGAAACATTATCTCATTAAGCTAGCAACAAGTGGCTTTCCTAGAAGAGGAAACTGATGCTTAAACAGGTTAAGTAACTTAACCTGAACAAGAAATGGAGCAGGTTTTTAAACCTTCATTTCTCTGACTTCAGAGCCCATGCTCTTTATTACTACTGTATTCTGTTTCAAGAAAAGCAGAGTTGGCCGGGTATGGTGGCTCACACCTATAATCCCAGCACTTTGGGACGCCAAGGCAGGCAGATCACAAGATCAAGAAATACAGACCATCCCGGCCAACATGGTAAAACCCCATCTCTACTAAAAATACGAAAATTAGCTGGGCGTGGTGGCACACACCTGTAGTTCCAGCTATTTGGGAGGCTGAGGCAGGAGGATCGCTTGAACGTGGAAGGCAGAGGTTGCAGTGGGCTGAGATCACACCATTGCACTCCAGCCTGGTGACAGAGCAAGATTTCATCTCTAAATAAATAAATGAATAGAAAGAAAGAAAGAAAGAAAGAAAGAAAGAGCAGAATTTACTTATGGAATAACTGTCAACTGAACCTCTCCTGAAAGTTTATCAGAAGTCAGGTTACTCTGGAGATTCTCCCCATTTCCCCCATTGCTATATGGGTTATGTTGTGACATATCCACATATTGCTGCCTGTCTGCTTAATGTTCTTTTCTTTCCTTTAAAATAATTTTTTTTTAATTTCATAGATATGGGGTTTTGCCATGTTGGCCAGGCTGCTCTTGAACTCCTGGCCTTAAGTGACCCGACCGCCTCAGCCTCCCAAAGTGCTGGGCTTACAGGCATGAGCCACTGAGCCCATTCCAATGTTCCTTTCTTGACCAATCAGATCTTTACACTTTCTACTCTCTCTCAAGGCTTCAAATAGCTAATTCTACTCCATGGCATACATTCAGCTTTTGCCCTTGCTCCATAATAACTTACTATTTCTAGGTTTCCAAATTCAGATTCCTAGGAGTGCGAAATGATTGGCCCAGGCCATCTTCTTATACCAGGATATAGATTGCTGGCCACCCTGTATGGACTGATTAACTTAATTGCCCAAACACTTGGCTGTGACAGACGATGGGCAGAGCAGTAAATTTCCCTGAGAACTAAGGTGTAGGTAGGTGAGCTTTCTATAGTTTGACCTACCATGTGCCATTAAAAAAAAATATCCCAAACAAGATCTGCCTCCTTCCCCCTAGCTTTTTTTTTTTTTTCTCTCTGAGATAGGTCTTGCTCTGTTGCCCAAGGTAGAGTGCAGTGGTACAATCATGGCTCACTGCAACTTGGAACTCCTGGGCTTAAGCAATCCTCCCCACTCAACCTTCTGAGTAGCTGGGACTACAGGTGCATCCCACCACACCTGGCTAATTATTTTATTTCATAGAAACGGAGTCTCACTATGTTGCACAGTCTAATCTTGAACTCCCAGGCTCAAGTAATCCTCCAGCCTTGGCCTCCAAAAGAGCTGGAATTACAGGTGTGAGCCACTGCACCTGGCCTCCTTTTCCTTTGATTTGCCTGTTTCTATTAAAGATATTGCCATTCTTCCCACAACCTCAGTTGAAATTCTAAAATAATTTTTAAATTCAGTAGATTTAATTTTGTGGAAAAAGTAATGCATGCACATGGTAAAATATTCATAATATAAGAGTATACAGGTTAGAAATTGTCTCCTTTCTACCAAAGATTCTGAAGACTCTCCTGGAGGCAACCATAGCTAAGTTTTTAAAGTACTCTTCAGAAAAATTCTATGTATGTTCAATTTAAATTATTCTCATTTAAATATTATATAACTGGAAGAATAATATAAACACAATGTGTGCCTTGCTTTTCTCATTTACAATATCTTTGGTCCTAGTCCATGTTAGCATATATAGATTTTTCCTCCTTTTTTTTTTTTTTGAGACAGGGTCTCTCTCTGTCACCCAGGCTGGAATGTAGTGGTGTGATCATGGATCACTGCAGCCTTGAACTCCTTGGCTCAAGTGATCCTCCCACCCCAACCTCCCAAGCAGCTGGGACCACAGGCACATGCCACCTTGCCCAGCTATTTTCTTTTTATTTTTGTAGAGATGAGGTCTCGCTATGTTGCCCAGGCTGGTTTCAAATTCCTGGGCTCAAGTGATCCTCCTGCCTCAGCCTCCCAAAGTGTTGGGTTTACAGGTATGAACCACGGTGTCTGGCCTTCAACCTTCTTTCCTATTCTGTTAGAAAGTCACCCTCCAGTTCTATGAGTTCTTTCAAAGTCTCACTCACTTCCATCTGTGTCTTTGTATTTGCATTTGTTACTTTTTTTTTTTTTTTTTTTTGAGAGAGTCTTGCTCTGATGCCTAGGCTGGAGTGCAGTGGTGCAATCTCGGCTCACTGCAACCTCTGTCTCCCAGGTTAAAGTGATTCTCCTGCCTCAGTCTCCCAAGTAGCTGGGATTACAGGCGCCTGTCACCACTCCTGGATAATTTTTGTATTTTTAGTAGAGATGGGGTTTCACCATATTGGCCAAGATTGGTCTCGAACTCCTGACCTGAAGTGATCTGCCTGCCTTGGCCTCCCAAAGTGCTGGGATTATAGGTGTGAGCCAGGGCACCTGGCCTGCACTTCTTACTTTTATTTTTGTTGCTCCATGTATTGGCTCCTGATATCTCTCATTCCCTTCTCTCTCCTTATTAATTTACAATTTATCAAAAAAGTACCAGATTAATATTTTCCTCATTTCCATAATTTTGCTCCTATCCTCAGAAACCTCTTGTGGCTCCCATGCCTACAGTCTCAACATTCTCCAGGCCCTAGTCTACTTTGGAGCTTGCACATCTATACAAATGTTCTACTTCAAACTTCTGCTTTGCCAACTTACATGCTTTTTTATCAATTCTCTTGCCTGAGCTTTCGACTTCCTGTTCAAACTTCTGTGACCATGTCATGCTGACAGCCCAGTCCACAATTCCCTCTCCTCAGAATTGTTAAACTACTCATTATCTGTATCACTCTTTGACATTTGTTAACTTAAAGTAACTAAGAATTTATTGTTTATCCTGTCTCCTGAACTAAATGTTCATGCCTTAGGAGAATGATCTATCTCTAAAACATTTTTGTATCTAACACACATAGCATAAACCCTCATATGCTGATATGTTCAAAAACCATCTCTAGATTAAAACAAGACCTAAATGTAAGAAAAAGAAGAAAAAGCTAGCCAGATGCCAAGGAAAGCACTGCTAAACCTTTCCAAAGAGTTGAAAACCTGGCCTGGAGCAGTGGCTCACCCCTGCAATCCCAGAACTTTGGGAGGCCCAGGTGGGTGAATCATTTGAGGTCAGGGATTCGAGATTAGCCTGTCCAACATGGTGAAACCCCGTATCTACTAAAAATTCAAAAAAATTAGCTGGGCATAGTGGTGGGGGCCTGTAATCCCAGTAATGGGAGGCTGAGGCAGGAGAATCGCTTGAACCCAAGAGGCGGAGACTGCAGTGAACCGAGATCAAGCCACTGCACTGCAGCCCGGGCAATTGAGCGAGACTCCGTCTCAAAAAAAAAAAAAAAAAAAAGAAATTCCTGGAGATACTTTACATAAATTTTCCCAAACCTAGCAGCAGATGCCAAAGGTAGCTGGTGATAACTCAAGAAACTCTCAAATGTTGCAAGAAAGAGAGAGAAGCTTGCCAATAAGAGGAAACATTTTAAAAAAGACTAAAAACACCAGCCAAAATAGGACTCAATACCTTAAACAAGTAACACTTCTCATCCAACATTATAGCACACCATACTAGACTGCTACACAACTTGTCCAGCATATAATCTTTACCGATCACTGTCTGGTTGGTACATTCTTTTGACCTATCAAAAGTGGAGGCACTCCTGATCATCTATTCATTTATCTTCCTACAGTTGAATTTCTCTTACATTTCTGAGGGTCATTACAGTGAGCATGATCAAGCCCTGATTCTGGCCTTTTCTCACATCCCATGAAACTTGAGTCTCAGTATCTAGTTAAAGTAAAACACGCAGACCCTTTTTTCAAATAAAGTTTACCTTAGAAATTAAACTATTCCTCTAAGTGAATTTTTGAAATACAGAGCAAAACTGTATCTTTTTGCATGCACACACACATATAAAGGCATAGGAAAAGATTTGGAAAGGCATAACTTGAAGTGCTTCTTTTCTTTCTTTCTTTCATTTAAAGTGCTTATTTCTTTTTTTCTCTCTCTTTTTTTTTTTTTTTTGAGATGGAGTTTCGCTCTTGTTGCCCAGGCTGGAGGGCAACAGTGCGATCTCGGCTCAATGCAACCTCCGTCTCCCGAGTTTAAGCGATTCTCCTGCTTTAGCCTCCCGAGTAGCTGGGATTACAGGCATGCACCACCATGCCAGGCTAATTTTTTGTATTTTTAGTTGAAACGGGGTTTCACCATGATGGCCAGGCTGGTCTCGAACTCCTGACCTCTCAGGTGATCTGCCCGCCTCAGCTTCCCAAAGTGCTGGGATTAACAGGCGTGAGCCATAGTGCCCGGCCTTTTTAGACGGAGTCTCGCTTCGTTGCCCAGGCTGGAGTGCAGCGGCGCTATCTCGGCTCACTGAAATCTCTTATTTCCATTTCCCCGGTTCAAGCAATTCTGCCTCAGCCTCCGGAGTAGCTGGGACTACAGGAATGTCCCATCACACCCACCTATTTCTTGTATTTTTAGTAGAGACAGGGTCTGAAGGGCATAGTTCTGGGATGGATACATTAGTTGGATTACTTTAAGAGAAATATATTTTTTTTTTAAGAAGTAAATAAATAGTATCCTGTTACTCACACCTATTTTCTTTTCTTTTTTTTTTTTTTGAGACAGGCCTCACTCCTGTCTCCCAGATTGGATCACCATCACGGCTCACTGCAGCCTCTGCCCCCAGGTTCAGATGATCCTCACATCTCAGCCTTCCAAAGTCCTGGAATTACAGGTGTGAGCCACCACGCCCGGCCTACACCTATTTTCTTCAAGGAGTTTTTCATTAAATTCCATGGTGTTCCTATCTTTCATCTGAGAAAGTATTCTACTACTGATATTTCCTATTATAACCAAATTCCCTGACCATTGTGCTCTGTAAAAAAAAGTTTGTGGGTATAAATAACCCGTCAGTTCACAGATCAAAACTTTCAGTTGTCACACTGTGAGAGGTCACTGTTGTTAAAGTAAAATAACTTGTGTTCTAGTTACGGCTCAGCTAAGAATATGCTGGGGGATGTCAGGAAGCCATTTTATTTGTAAAATGATGAGTTAGACCAGAATATATTCTCTGACAGAAGTTTACAAGGATGAATAAAGATTTATAGGCCAGGCGCAGCGGCTCACGCCTATAATCCCAACAATTTCAGAAGTCGAAGGGTGAGGATCCCTTGAGCACAGGAGTTCGACAACATTCTGGGCAACCTAGTGAGATCCCCTTCTCTACCAAAAATAAAAATATAAATTTTAAAAATATATTAGCTGGACTTGGTTATGTACTGAGGCAGGAGGATCCCTTGAGCCCAGGTGTTCAAGGATGCAGGGAGCCGTGATCATAGCACTGCACTTCAGCCTGGGCGACAGAGCAAGACCTTGGCTGGCTCTAAAAAAAAAAAAAAAAAAAGAAAGAAAAAGAAAAAGATTTATAAAGATTTAATGGATTTACAAAGTCTATTCTACGGGGGAAAGTTTCCCATTCAGTTCTGAACTGCTGTGAACCTAAAGGCAGTTCTGAACTGCTGTGAACCTAAAAGGGACCAGTTCGGCAAACACGGAGTTCTCACTACCGCATCGTCTGTGAAGAAGGCACTCCGAACCTCAGGCGCTCAGACGCCAGGTTTTAGAGAATGCGCAGAGTAAAAGTGTTTCACCCAGGAAGCGTTTCGCTTCCCTTCGCTGGAGCCACGCTCAAGGTGCCAAAGCCTAATTGCTGTCCACTCTCAGCAATCTGTTAGCAAAATGAGCACCTACCTGCTGCGAACGTGGCGGAGACACTACTACAGTTCCCAGCCTGCCTCCTGCCCGCCCCGCTTCCGTCCCTGCTCCCGGACGCCACAGGCCGCGACTTGTAGTCCCAGCCTACGGCTGGCGGCGGCGAGGGACTCCTGAAAACTGCCTTTCCTCCTTAGTAGGCGGTGAGACCGCAAATTCCAGCAGAATCCTACTCTGACAGACTAAGGCTTGCCCCGCTCAGAGTCGCATTCCCTTCTCTGGGGGAACCATCTCACCTCCCAACGATACTCCGACTTCTGAGCACCCCGAACGGGGCCACGCCCCGGAAATGGAGTCAGGTCTCCAGGCTGCCCGCAGAAGCGCCTTCCAGCCACTCCAAGCGGGGCTGGGGCCCGCGGGGTGGGGTTGGGGGCGTGGCCGGGAGGCAGGCAGGGGTGGATCGGCGGGCGCAGCGCTTGGGGCGGAGCCGCAGCGCGAGCCCGCGCATCTGGGTGGCGGCGGGGACGCGCCCGTGGGGAGAGGCGGCTGCGGCTGCGGCTGCGGCTGCTGGCGGGGGGTGGGGGGGAGGAAGAACCGGGAAGGGGGGGCAGGGCGAGCGGAGAGCTGTGTTCCTGAGGTGGCGGCGGCGGCGTCTCCGACGGAGGAGGAGGAGGGCGGGGAAGGAGGATGGAGCAAACTGGGGGTTGGGGTTGGCGCTAGCCGCAGCGGCTTGTCTCGTACTGTGGGAGAGCGGCGGCTGCTTCTGGAAGTTGTGGTGTCGGGAGCCCAGCCGGTGCCGCCGCAGCCGCCGCCTAGGGCGGTGGGAAGGAGGAGGGAGCCGCGGGGCTTGGCGGGGGTCGGGAGGGAGGGACGTGCTGGGGGAGCGAGCTGGGGAAGGCGGAGCGGGCTCTGCGCCGGGCGGGCGGGCGGCGGGGGGGCCAGCGACCGCAACCGGGGGGACGCGGGAGGATGGAGCAAGTGGAGATCCTGAGGAAATTCATCCAGAGGGTCCAGGCCATGAAGAGTCCCGACCACAATGGGGAGGACAACTTCGCTCGGGACTTCATGGTGAGTCTCTCCCCTCGCTGTCGTCTTGTCTCGCCGGCGCCGGAGCCCATCGCCGCCTCTCCCAGCCGGGCCGCCAGTGCTTTGTGTACCTCTGTGAGGAGAGGGGCGGAGGGGGCGCGCACCAACCCGGCGGTACGGGTGGACTCGGAAGCCGGCGGGAGGCGAGACCTCCTGTTTCCCTCGGCCTCCTTTCTTCTCCCGTGTTCGCGACCCACGCGCGGGCGCCCGGGACGCGAAGGGAGCGGCCGCGCGGCCGAGCCCGCAGCCTGCGCCGCGGCTCGCGACCACCTATTGTTTACCCGGTCGGGAGCCGGAGGCTAGTGAGGTGCAGGCCGGCGGGGCGGAGGGGGCTAGCGTTTCTACACCTCTTCGCTCAGTCCGCTCCTCCCTGGAGGGTCGAGGCAGGGTATCTGGCTGTGACCCGGAGGAGTGCAGATCGCGGCTGACAGAGGAACGGGGGACGGGGGGGATTGAGGTTAGCACTATCTCCTGGGGTCCCTTTGCTGCAGCTGGTCTCAAAGCGGGCGAGGTAGGATTTCTGCCGTTTCTGGGGGTGCAGTCAGGATCTCCAACGCTTGGGAAAGGATTGTCCATAAGGAATCTCATGGGTTTACCTAATTTGCATTTACCCGCGTCTCCTCTCCTGAGACCCAGGTTTGAAGTAGCCTTGGGGTCCGTGTGACTATAGGTTCGGGGGTAAGTGTGGGTGGGGGGATTATCCTGAAGGAAGCTGACTTCGGACTCCCCAGGGGATGTTGCCGAAGGCGGAGGGGATGTGACTATCACTTCCTATCCGGGGTGGGGGTGGGGAACTTGGGAACAATAGTCCTGGTGGGGCGGAGGCAACGCTACGGGCCGAAGCCCTGAACTGGGAGATAACCTTCCCGGGGCCCCCCCTCCACTCCCCGCCCCTCACTTTCCGCCCTCTGCTTGTGCAAGCAGGCTTGAGAGGAGGTGAAGGTTAAAAATCTTATTCGGTCTAGATAAAGCTATTGCTCCAACTCACTATGAAGGGGTCAGATCCGAAGGCGTGGGACCAGAAGTCGACTTCCTACATTACCGACCCCCCACCCCCGCCTCTTTTATTTTTCTGCTGGACAATGTTCCCTCTAGGGTTGTTTCCCGGCTTAGGAGGCGGTGGTTGCGGCTGCTGCTCCTACGGATATTGCGCAAGACTGGGGCGTTGGAAACCCTGTAGGTCTGGGGAATGGAAAAGGAAGTGGGACTTTGGGAAGTGGTTGTTCCTTAGCCTTGGTGGGGGTTGGGAATGGGAAAACAGCTAGGGAAAATTTTTATTCTGGGTAAGGTAAACCTCCAAGAATAATGACTTAACTCTGAAATTTGATTATGAAAAGGATACACAGTTAATATCTATAAAATGTATGGGCAGCAAACATTGGCTAGTTTTTATTTAAAAGTACAGTAGTTTTTATGGTGCAGCTGATATGACTTAGTAGTGAAATACTTTTTCACGTTTTAAAGAGATTTCGGTCTAGTAAAGCTTTAGCGTTAAATTTTTAACAGCTTATAAAATAGGTCCTTGACCTTACACTATATTATAGTAGTATCGTTGAGCTTTGTGATTCCTGCCTCCCTAGACCAATAATATAGGATGGAAGTAAAGTTCTCTCAGTATCTTTTGAAGATTGAAAATATAACTTAAATAATCTGACTTATTCCTTATTAAAAATAAAAATATTCCTTATATTTAAACATTTGCTGTTGATATTTACCGTATTTTTGAAAAATTACTTTTTGATCTGAAAGGGTTAAGAGGGCATTTTCCCTTTTTACTATTGAGAGTTTTTATTGCGTTGATATCTTTTGAATGGTGTCATTTATGGTAATTGGATGGCGTCTCCTTTTTACCACTTTCTAGCAAAAGTAGAAGAAAATAGTTTGAGCATTTAAGACTTTTAAAACTAGTTTTTGTTGTTTTTTTGAGAGGGGGTCTCATTCTGCGCTCTGCCACTCAGGCTGGTGTGCAGTGGTACAATCCCAGCTCACTGCAACCTCCGCCTCCCAGGTTCAAGCATTCTCCTGCCTCAGCCTCCCAGGTAGCTGGGATTACAGGTGGCAAGTTACCATGCCTCGCTAATTTTTGTATTTTTAGTAGAGATGGGGTTTTGCCATATTGGCCAGGCTGGTCTGGAACTCCTGATCTCAAGTGATCCACCTGCCTTGGCCATCCAAAGTGCTTGGATTTACAGGCATGAGCAACCACACCTGGCCTAAAACTAGTTTTTTACCATCTTATTTTGGTTATGGAAGAAGAGATGATGTGGTCCCTGGTCATTTCTTGTTTGCATGCTAGTTATCTTGTTATCCCTAGGCATATCCTATCAGGAAGGAGCATTGTTTGGTGATGCAGGCCATCAGGACAGGTGCCCAACCTCTGAACTCCTGTACTGGGGAAGTAGCCTTAGGGTTCATGCTTTGTGGATGAGTCAGGGATTCCTATTGGAGAGTTCATTTCTTTTTTTTTTTTTTTTTTGAGAAGGAGTCTCACACTGTGTCACCCAGGCTGGAGTGCAGTGGTGCAACCTCGGCTTGTCTGCCTCCTAGGTTCAAGGGATTCTCCTGCCTCAGCTTCCTAAGTAGCTGAGATTACGCACTTGCCACCATGCCTGGCTAATTTTTGTATTTTTAGGGGAGATGGGATTTCGCCATATTGGCTAGGCTGGTCTCGAACTCCTGAACTCGTGATCCGCCCTCTTTGGCCTCCCAAATTGCTAGGATTACAGGCCACCACTCCCGGCCGAGAGTTCATTTCTCAAAGACTAAATGAGTTTCTTTTTTTTCCTGTAATACCTAGGTATAGCTAGGTGATTCTGCATTGGAGATTTGATGACTAAAGCTATTCTTTTATAGGGCTTTTTTTTTTTTTTTAAATTTTCTGGCTTGATAAGCAATAGCTGTAATTAAGGCTGCCAGTGGTTGGTGCTGCTTTTTCCCCTGACTGGAAGGCTAGAGAGGAACTATGTTCCTCTGGCATGGAAAGAGAAAAAAAAGATCAGCTGATAGATTCTAACTATTCTTAAATTCTGATGTGGACTAGAAATGCATTTTAAAATCTTGACATTTTACGACTGAGCTTTAGAGATAATGTAGCTGATATACCTGTTCCATTTATAAAGTAATAATGTTTATTCCAAATTTGGAAATTAATAGAATACTAATAATGCCTATGCTTAGACCACAGTTCTAATGAACACTCCACTTTCCTGACTCCAGTAACGATGCTCTTTACACTCTATCTAGCCGTCCTATGGTGTCATCATTCAAAGACTACCTCTTAATTTTTTGTTGTTGTTGTTTTGTTTTTGAGATGGGGTCTCACTCTGTTACTCAGGCTGGAGTGCATTACTACGGTCCTGCCTGACTGCAGTGTCAGCCTCCCTGGGCTCAGGTGATCCTCTCACCTCAGTCTCCAGAGTAGCTGGGTCTACAAGCCCCCATCACCAAGCCCACCTAATTTTTGTGTTTTTTGTAGAGACAGGGTTTTTCTCTATGTTGCCCATGCTGGTCTTGAACTCCTGGGCTCAAGCAATCCATCTGCCTTAGCCTCAAAGTGCTGGAGTTACAGGTGTGAGCCACCATGGCCGGCCTACTACCTGGTGACTATTTTATATCTTAATTCTGTTTCTTTATGGTTGAGTATTTAGGCCATTTTACTTTCCGTTGTTACATATAATAATTCTGTGATTAACATTTATGCTGAAACTTTTACGTTTTTCACTGTTGTGTAAGATAGCTTCCCAGTATTACTAGGTAGAAGTATATAAACATTTAATATATGTTCATAAACTTGAAAAAGTTTTGTCAATTTATACAAGTCAGTAATGTATGAACGTTCGTATAATTATCTTGATCTTTATTTGATGGTTGAAAACTGGTATCTTGTTTTAATTTGAATTTCTTGATTACTATTGAAATAGGATAGAAATTTTCCACTTGCCATTAACTACTCTATGAGTGTCTACTCCTGGCCTTGGTTGTGCCCCATACTGTGAAAGAGGAGACAATAAGGTACCCAGATTGTGTAAAACTGTGTTGGCCAGATGGTTGTTTGCATGTTGAAAACATGCTAATTTGTGGCTGATCCAGAACTTGATTTTAATTATCTCTACTTTTAGTATTTGCAAAATGAGAGATAAATGTATAAAGTAGGGTGTTGTACATTCATGTTTGACAGACACCTAGGTTTTATTCCACCAGACTCCCTCTGATGGCTGGGGGTTGGGGAGGTGGTCCTGGACCATATTTTGAGAACCAGTGGGCTAATACGTAGTAAATGATAAAGGTGATACTGGGAAAGTTAGGTAGAGGTCTTTTTGTGAATGATCTTACATCTATGCTATATGTAGATTTTATTCTACAGACCGATCGGCATTGTAACTCCTAGAGTCATGGAGAAACTAAGGCGGTGTTAAGAAAATAGACACGGTGGCCCACTCCAGAGTCATTCCCCCACTCTCACCTTCTCCAGCCTGCTCCTTGAGTTGTACTCTGAACCTTCACTTAATCACAAATGTTCTGGTAGAAAATGTAAGAATCATTGGTCTGGGTATTCTGGAGCACTGCTCAGTCTTTTAAGAAAGGTAAACAGTCATTTGTGTTTTACAAAGTTGATTCTGATGGCAGTATGAAGGGTGGCATTTTGGAAGCTGTTGAAATATAAGAAATGAGATAGGGAAATACAGATACAACATATCTGATAAGAATTAAGAAAAGAGTTTTAATGATTCATTAGATGTGGGTAGTAAAGAAGAAAAGAGTATGGTATTACGACTCCCAAAATGTCTAGTTTGGTCTCTGTCACCCAAGCTAAAGAATACTATTTGGTAGAGTAAGGAGTGAGGGAGGAGACAAAAGTAGAGGAGACCAAACAATGTTGTAGGAGGAAGTTTCAAGGGAGAAGAGGATAAATTTAATTTTCGACATGTTAAAACTGAGGTGCCTATGAGACATGCAGTAGAAATGTAGAGCTCAAGATTTCTGACAGGATGGAGTTAAAGATGTAGGCATCATCATATAAGCATGTAAGAAGAGAGAGTTGACAGCATGGGAGTGAGTGAGGTTATTCCAACAAACTTGTAGAGTGACCAGCTGTAGGTTGAAGAACATCAGTTTTAAAAGAACAGCCAAAAGAAGGATGTACTAGTGTTCGTTCCTGAAAAATGTGGTCAAGGAGGAGGCAGGAGAACCAAAGATGTCAGAAAAGCCAAGGAGAGTCTCAAGAAAGGAGTTAGTACCAGAGTCAAATAATTCTGGGAGGACCGGTAAGGTGAGGTTGAGAAAGTACCCTTTCCATTTGGCACGTAGGAGTGCTTTGGTGACTGGAAAAAGCAGTATGGTTTGGGGTATGGGAAGAAGCCAGATTACAGTGGCTTGAGAAGACAATAGGTGAAGGGTGGGTTTAGTGTCTTTCTGTTTCTTTTAACATTTTGAAAGTAGATGGTGGGAGCTGGAGGAAGACCGAAGGAGAGTGCCCCTCGCACTGCCTTTTTTTTTGTTTTAAAGAGAGAAATAGAGAGTATTTTTAATATTATTTCTTGTCTATGTGTATATCCTCTTGTCTTTTTTTTTTTTTTTTTTTTTTTTTTGAGACAGAGTCTTGTTGTGTCACCAGGCGCCAGGCTGGAGTGCAGTGGCGTGATCTCAACTCACTGCAACCTCCACCTCCTGGGTTCAAGCAAGTCTCCTGCCTCAGCCTCCCGGGTAGCTGGGACTAGAGGTGCACACCACCACGCCCAGCTAATAGTAGAGATGGGGTTTCACCATGTTTGCCAGGATGGTCTCAATCTCTTGACTTTGTGATCCCCCCACCTCGGTCTCCCAAAGTGCTGGGATTACAGGCTTGAGCCACCGTGCCCAGCGATGTGTATACCCTCTTTAGCTTGAAAAGATCTTATGCTACAGTCTGGATAAGTATAAACATTTTTTTCATTGTTTGTTTAACTATTCAGTGTTGTGGCTTGTAGGTTTAAAAAAATTATTAACAGCTTTACTGAGATATAAGTACCTACCATAAGATTTATTCATTTAAAGTATATTATTCATTAGTTTTTTATTATATTGATGAAGTTATGTAACAATCACCACAATCAATTTTAGGACATTTTCTTCACTTTCTGTACCCATTAACAATCCCTCCCCACCTTCCCACCAGCCCCAGGCAACCACAAATCTACCTTCTGTTTCCATAGATTTAAGTATTTGGGACATTTTATATAAATGGAATCATATAATATGTGCTATTTTGTGACTGACTCCACCTAACATGATGATTTCAAGTTTCATCTATGTAGTAGTATTGATCAGTAGTACTTTTGGCCTTTTTATGGCTGAATAATATTCTATGGTATAGATACCACATTTTGTTTATCCATTCATCATGTTGATGGGCATTTGAGTTGTTTCTACTTTTTGGCTAATATGAATAATGCTACTGTGAATATTTGTGTACAAGTTTCTGTGTGGACATGTTTTCCGTTATCTTGGGTATATATCTAAGTGTGGAATTGCTGAGTCACGTGATAATTCTATGTTTAACATTTTGAGGAACTACCAGACTGTTATCCAAAGCTGCTACACATTTTACATTCCAACTAGGAGTGTATGAGGGTTCCAGTTTCTCTATATCTTCACCAATACTTGTTACTTTATATTATAGGCATCCTACTGGGTGTGAAGTGGTATCTTCTTGTGATTAGCTTATAAGATTTTGTATGTGTTAATTTGTCTTTCAAAGCTAGAGTGATAGGAAATATTTTCCAGTCCTTGCATTTGAGCCGATCTTAGTGCTTTCCTGGTGCCACTGGTTTAGTTATGGTTTTCTTATCCATCCTTTGATGAATATTCACCTAAACATATTTATATTTTAACTAACTTATTACTTTATATTATAGGCATCCTACTGGGTGTGAAGTGGTATCTTCTTGTGATTAGCTTATAAGATTTTGTATGTGTTAATTTGTCTTTCAAAGCTAGAGTGATAGGAAGTATTTTCCAGTCCTTGCATTTGAGCCGATCTTAGTGCTTTCCTGGTGCCACTGGTTTAGTTATGGTTTTCTTATCCATCCTTTGATGAATATTCACCTAAACATATTTATATTTTAACTAACATCAGAAGTGGAAGTGAACTTTTAAGTAACTCTCCAGACATGGTTCACTGAGACAGTAAACTAAAAATTTACTTTGAGCGTTCTCAAGAAAGTTTTACTGTGTTTACTTTCAAAATATATTAGCTTTTTTCCATCGATATTTGACATTTAGCTTGGAAAAAGAATTTTTAAAGGATGAAATTGAAAGTAAGACATTAACATTTAGATGTAGGTTTTTTGTTCGTATGTTAAATACTTCTGTGTTTTTATAGTGCTCAGTTCATTAGATTCATAAATATTTACATTTCTGTCTTCCCCAGACTGAAAACCTCCAAGGCTAGAGACTGGGACTTAATTATTTCTCTATCCCCATTGCTTAATATAGTGCTTGGCATTTAATAGGCACTAATGTCCATTGCATGTACAGAAATTGTAGACGAGCTTAATGCTGTAAGACAGATTTATTATTCAGGTGAATTCTTCAGTGGTTCAAGGGTTTGTCTTTTGGACCAGCATGAAAGCTGCTTCTCCCCCTCCTACACAGATGTGTTCATGTAACTCTAGTTGTATTTTCAGTATCTACTGAAAAAGAAAATATATTATAAGAGCTACATTGAATTAAAATATTTAAAATAAATACTATTTTATTAGCTGCAGTTTCTTAAGGTAGCTTCTCTACTTGTGCATCCCACACCCCCTGAATCATACTTCGTTGACATTATCTTAGGGTATTAATTTCAACACAATGTCTAATTTTAAACTTTTGGCTTTGGACTTAATAAAATCAGATATTGTGTCATTGGTATCTCTTCAGAAATAGTGAATTTGTGAGTATTTAGACAGTGACTACAAGTGATACCTGTTTTCTCTCCTTGCCTCTGGTTTCTTTCCTCATCCAGTCCATTCCACATATCATACTCACTTTCCTAAAATACTGCTTTCAAGTAGTGGCATCAGGAGATGTGGGCTGCACTGGAAGCATGATTTAATTTTTATTATAAAAAATAAAAGTTAAAAAAACGCATTGCTCCCTTTGATGACCATTACAATTATTGGACATTTTAAATGTGTGTTTTGAAAGTCAATTCAAAGCATCTGATCCAAGTGCTGCTTTTTTTTCAAACTGTAATTATATGTCTCTCTTTCTAATTTTGATTCCCTGATTTTTCCCTTCTCAGCTCCCCCCAGTTATATATATTACATATATTTTTAATAATAATAAAAAAAACTTCACCTGGAAGCTTCCCCCAATTTTGTAATTTTGCTCCTAGTTGAGAATCACCAGGCCTGTAGGATAAAGTCTTTACTTTTTAGTTTGGCATTGCAGAGCCTTCTTTTTCGTTGTTGTTTATTTTTATTTTATTTTTTCTTCCAGAGCCTTCTTAACATGTCACATTACCTTCCCAGTGTTAAACTCCTATACTCTGTGGTATGTATCCTCTCTTCCCTTTGAAGTAAGCTATTCTTGGTCCTTGAGCATACCTACTAAATGAATGAAATCTTGCTTATCTTTGGTTGTACTATTGAACATACTTTTTCCCTTAGAAGGCTTCCTTTTTATTTTATAAACCAGTACTTGGAAGATGAGAAAGCTAAAAATTTAAAATGACTTTACCATGTTCACCAAAAACTCAGAAGCAAAAATGTGATTCTTACTTTTTAGAATAAATATTTTAGTGCAGTTTATCTTAAAGCACTTGTTCTTCTTTGTAAAATTTGATCTTTAATACCATAAGAAAAAAAGCCTTTCATTAGATTTGAATTGAAAACTTGAAAAGGTAAATCAGGTGATACGCAATTTCTAAACCACTAGTCTTTTCCAAATATGAGTTGAACAGCATTTTTTATTTCCTGTCGTATTTAAGTTTTTTTTGGATTCGTGCGGTCAGACCTTGACAATTATCTCCTTCCTTCTGAAATCACGCAAAAATCTTATTTTCATTTGTATGGTATTGTAGGGTCTGTGGCTGGCTTATGGCAGATAAAAGAAACAAGAAACAAACAGTAGTTGCTCCCTAAAAGTTTATTTTGAAGAAAGTGGAATGTGGACTGTATTAGTCCATTTTCACACTGCTATGAAGAACTGGCTGAGACTGGATAATTTATAAAGGAAAGAGGTTTAATTAACTTACAGTTCATCATGGCTGGTGAGGCCTCAGGAAACTTACAATCATGGTAGAAGACGAAGGGAAAGCAAGACACCTTTCATCACAAGGCAGCAGGAAGGAGAATGAACGCAGGGGGAACTATCAAACACTTAAAAAAAACCATTAGATCTCGTGGGAACTCACTGTCATGAGAACAACATGGGTGATTATAATTCAAGATGAGATGTGAGGATACAGAGTCTAATCATATCATGGACCATATTAATCTCAGAGGCTTTGGAAAGTGTGCTAATACCTACATTTCCTGTAATTGTTTTTTAGATTTAATTGGCATTTAAAAAGCTATTTTAACAACATTTGTGTGACTACCCTGATAGGCTCTGAAGGAATGCAAAGATTTGTCTCTGTTGTCACAGACTTGTGAGAAGCAGCAAGGACTTTTTCTGGGGGCAGGGGGTAGGCTTCGGGGGAATCCTTGAACCCTTTTAAATTATATATAATATTTTGTATGTGTAAGCCCATTTTGGGGGAAGAAAGTTCATAGCTCTTAGTTTCTCAAGGGGTTTGGGTACCAAAAGCCTTAGAACGTATAGACTTGTGGGAAGATATAGGAGCTATACAGGCATTAATTTCTATCCTGGTCCTGCTGTGATTCTGAGCAGATTACCTAGAGAAGTTGGAGCTCTAATACATACCTGGAAGACCAAGATAATACATGTAAAGTTTCTAGCATAGTACATAGAAGTTAGTCGAAGGAATTAGAGATGTAATATTGCTCCATTGGAAGTATATTCAGAATTTAAACCAGAGAGACAGGAGAGCCTAAATCTGCCTGAATAGATCATGGATAATTTCCACAAAGATGCCACATTTGAGCTGGTTTTTGAGGGAAGAGTTTGTTAGGTGAACTAGGTGAGTAAGAGGCAGCAGCACTTTCAAAGACCTGGAGATAAATGGAGATAATAACTGTGAGTTTTAGATGGGAAGAACAGGGTGAATGTTTATAAAATAAGCAAAGCTCATGTACCCAAATAATTGGATTTCCAAAGGAATATCAACTTCAGTGCTGAGTTTAATATGAAATTGGCCTCTGTGTTCCTGAGTGTTTTGATGAGGAGTGCTTGAATGTTCCATTATTATGGCACAGTTTTTTAATCTTACTGTAGGACCTTTTTAAGATTGAGTCTTTGTCACATGGTCAGTGTTCTTAAATCTGGTAATTTTACTTTATCTCAGGTATGTAAAGTAGTACTCTGTTTACATAGTTCTTAGATGACTAGATTAGTGTTTTTCATTGGTGTCTATCAAATCTGTTAAAAGTGCCCTGTAGAAAGAAATTATATTTAAAAAGCATTGAGGACTAAGACAGCTTATTTATGATGGTGAGTCTCTTGCTTAGTTTGGATTCCTCAGCAAATTGAGTTTTCCATAAGATCACTCTGAAGAGGTTTTGAGACCAAGCATTTGTGACTAGAACCAACGTGAAAAGGGAGTTCTAGGTCACATGTTACAAAAACAGGAAGAATAGCTTTTCTAGACACCTTCTTTCCCATTGTGTATGTTAGTTTTACTCCTGACATAACATCTTAGTGTTAGAAGGAACATTAAAAACTGTTTAGAAATTAAGGAACTTGTTACTGGTCTTGCTGTTAGAAAGGTGGCAGAACTGGGTTTGACCCCAGTTAGGAAAGCAGATGCTTTTTCTATGACATGGTGCTGCTTAGGCCAACATTTGGATTCATAGTTAGAGAAAAAGTCAATAAAGCCCTACCCCTGCCCTCCTAGAGTAGAGCATAAATATCCTGAACATTTTTAAAAGTTTTCTGTCAGTATAGATTTTTTGTTGCAGCTTACTTCCAAAGCAGCTTAAGTGAAGAAAGAATTTATTGCAATGGAATACTGCCCTTGAGCAGGTTGAAGCATAAGAACCAAGAAGTAGAGAACCTGGGTGATTCTTCTCTCCATGCCAGTCTCTGTGTCTTTCTATGGTTTTCTAGTTTCTCTTTCTCTGGGCTGCTTGGATACTTCTCTTTGCTTCTGTGCTGCACACCTGCTTTACTCTTACCTCTCTCTGCATTTTGACTTTCACTGTTTTGGTGTTTTGGCCTTCACGTGCTGAATAAAGAGATCCCTTATGGTAATCTAACCTGTCCCATTCACTTTTATCTCAGATTACGGGAAGAGCTCAGAATGACTAGAATTGCTGCATCTTGTTTTCAGCTTCCTGAAGAAAATAACCAACTTGCCAGTGAGATTGGTGTTGTATAAGGTTGTGAGCTTATTCATATGTGTATAGAAGGAAGGAACTTTTTTTAGAGAAAGGAAGGGATGGCTTGATAACTAGGCAGGCAGCCCAAAGAGTGTCTAGTAGACAATCCTTCAAGCAAAATTGAAAAAAAATTTACTATTTTAAGGTTTCAGCTCCATATGAACTCCACCCACCTTCTTTCAGAGAAGGAAAAAGAAGCACAAAGAGTCCTTGTGACTTGAGAGAACATTTTGTTGGCTCTGGCAGAGCATGATTTCACATTTACAGTTAGACATTAAACAGGCAAAATTTTAAGGTTTCTGCGTAGCAAACTAAAATTAAGATTATCTATAAGCTGCTTATTTATGGTACCTAAGATTTAAATTATAATTTTTCCAACATTAAAATATGAAACCTTCTTGCAAGACAATACTGTTTTAAAGTTTGGGGTTTTGTTTTTGTTTTTATCTTAAAAGATAGGGTCCTGCTTTGTCACATAGGCTGGAGTGCAGTAGTGTAATCATAGCTCACTGCAACCTTGACCTCCTGGGCTCAAGTGGTCCTCTCGTCTAACCCCTGAGTAGCTAGGACTACAGGCATGCGCCACCATACCCTACTATTTTTTTTACCTCTTTTATAGAGATAAAGTCTTACTCTGTTGCCCCGGCTGGTCTCAAACTCGTGTCCTAAAGTGATCGTTCCATCTTGGCTCCCAAAGTGCTGGGATTATAGGTGTAAGCCACTGCTCCTGGCCCTAAAGATCATTTTTATCAAAGTAGTCACTATGATTTACTCCCTGAACATATATCAGAAATATATCAATATCTGAAAAACTAACATATTTTCTTCACTATAGATTTTGCATTATTAACATTAACCTAACTATAGTTCTTTTAGTTCATGAATTATCTAAAATTTATGTGTTATAATATTCATTATGTTTGCCTGGCTATTAGTGTGCCTGTCTTTGTGCCTGTGTATCTATCTGCCTGCCTGCCTGCCTTTGTGCCTCCCTTTGAAATTTTATTTGCCTACTCACCTTTCTGTACCTACTCTGTCAGTTGGTTGTCTGTGCCTAAGATTTATTAATGTGTGTTAAAAATGGATAGTAGAGATAGACTGGAAGGTACTTTGTAGTTTAGAAATGTCCTGTAATTTACACCTAGTTGTTTGTAATTCATCTAATACAGTAAATAGATTATACAAGGGGACTTCAAAAAGCTCATGGAAAACTGGAATTAAATAAATAACTTATTTCTAAATAAGTTTATAAATAGATAAAAATTAAAAATATAAAATTTACTTCTCAGCATAAACTCCATCAAGATACTTTTCTAAGTCATGATACACTAACCATTTAGTTTATCCCTAAGAACTAAGGGTCCTGTGTAAAAAACTCCCATGTCAATGCAGTTTTTTACATTATTAACTGAAGAGTAATGAGTACCCTTTAAAGACTTTTTGAGATTAGGAAACAAAAAGAAAGCAGAAGAAGCCAAATCAGGACTGTAAGGTGGATACCTGATGATTTCCCGTCTGAACTCTCACAAAATTGCCCTTGTTTGATCAGAGGAATGAGCAAGAGGCATTGTTGTGGGTAGAGAAGGACTCTAATGATGCTTTCTGAGGTGTTTTTTTGCTAAAGCTTTGGCTGACTTTCTTGAAACACTCTCATAATAAGCAGATGTTGTTATTCCTTGGCCCTCCAGAAAATCAACATGCAAAATGCCTTGAGCATCCCCAAAAACTTACCATGACCTTTGCTCTTGACTAGTCCACTTTTGCTTTGACTAGACCACTGTAATCTCTTGGTAGTCATTGCTTTGATTGAATATGTCTTCAGGGTTATACTGGTAAAGCCATGTTTCATCTTCTGTTACAGTCCTTTTTGTGAATGCTTCAGGATCTTGATCCTACTTGTTTGTTTATTTTTTATCATTCATGCTGGAGTGCGTGAATGATCGGCTCACTGCAACTTCCACTTCCTGGGTTCAGGTGATTCTCCTGCCTCAGCCTCCTGAGTAGCTGGGATTATAGGTGCATGCCACCACTCCTGGCTAATTTTTCTATTTTTAGTAGAGATAGGCTTTCGCCATCTTGGCCAGGCTGGTCTTGGACTCCTGACCTCAGGTGATCCACCCACCTTGGCCTCCCAAAGTTCTGGGATTATAGGCGTGATTGTTTAAAACTTCTGTTGAAAGCTCTGCTCTTGCCTGTAGCTGATCTGGGTGCAATGGTTTTGGCACGGATTAAGTGGAAAGTTTGTTCAACTTTTAATTTTTCAGTCAGAATAGCGTAAGCTGAACAACTTAAGATGTCTATGGGCCGGGCGCGGTGGCTCACGCCTGTAATCCCAGCACTTTGGGAGACCGAGGCGGGTGGATCACGAGGTCAAGAGATCGAGACCATCCTGGTCAACATGGTGAAACCCCGTCTCTACTAAAAATACAAAAAATTAGCTGGGCATGGTGGCGCGTGCCTGTAATCCCAGCTACTCAGGAGGCTGAGGCAGGAGAATTGCCTGAACCCAGGAGGCGGAGGTGGCGGTGAGCCGAGATAGCGCCATTGCACTCCAGCCTGGGTAACAAAAGCGAAACTCCGTCTCAAAAAAAAAAAAAAAAAAAAAAAAGATGTCTATGGTGTTGACTATTGTTTGTGCTGTTAATTGCAGGTTCTCTTCAGTTATGGCACAAACAAGATGAATTTTTCCTCAAAAATCAATATGGATGGTCTGCTGCTACAGCTTCATCTTCAGTATCACCTTGTTCTTTCTTAAAAAGAGGCATCCATTTGTAAACTGCTGATATTTGGGGCATTCTTCCCATAAACTTTGTTTCACCATTCTTCCATCCAAGCTTCACCATAAATTTGATGTTTTGTTGTTGATTCAGTTTTTTAGCAGAATTCATGTTGCTCTGATAGGGGCTCTTTTCAGACTGATATCTTAATACTTCTTAGTTCAAATGAGATCCTGGTCATCAGACATGTTATAACAAGGTAGTATGAGTTTATGTTGGTGCAAAAAAATTGAAATCCATGCATATTTTTTTCATGATACATATTGTCCATGAACTTTTTGAAGACCCCTTATATGAATGTCCAGGAGTAACATGGGGTAGGTGGATATCAGTAATAGTATTTTGCGACTGGAATCATTAAACATGTTCAAATATTTATCTCCACACCCATTCACTGACATTATTCGATGGTGCATAAAAGTAAAAAGTTTAGTTTTTAAAATTACTTTATAATTTAGATAGAAGATTATTAAAATTTATTTTAAAGAGAACTTAATTTAAAGAGAGTGCAGTGGCACAATCACAACTTACTGTAGCCTCAAACTCCTGGGTTCAGTGGATCCTCCTGCCTTAGCCTCCTTAGTAGATAGGACTATAAGTATGTGCCACCATGTCTGGCTTTTTTATTTTTATTTTTTGGTAGAGACAGGGTCTTGCCATGTTTTCCCACCTGGTCCTGAATTCCTGGACTCAACTGATTCTCCTGCCTCAGCTTCTCAAAGTGCTTGGGATTGCCGGTATGAGCCACTGCTCCCTGGTAAATTACTTTTAAAGTTTTTTTTTTTTTTTTTGAAAATGGAACTTAATCTAAACTAGAAGTACAAGATAAATATTTAACCAATACATTTAAATTCTTGCCATTTCTTTATTATATGCTGTTTTTGTATTGTTTACAAGGTCTCAGCATCATATGTATGATATTTTCAAATATGTTCTAAAATGACCTCATCATTTATTTCTGTAGTTGTTAGAGAAGGCATAGAGGTTTTATTTTATTTTTTTTAAATAGGGTGTAGGTTGAATTAGATCTATAAATTATTATTTTACCTTTAAAAAAGGTTGTAGATAGAAGAGGGAAAGCTAATCTAGTGATAATACTGGGCAGGAATCTCAATTATTTATAGAGGGTGTAAAGGAAGGAATGTATAGATAGGCAGGAAAGAAAAGACTTGATAGAAGTAACATGTCTTTGTCATGTTTGATTTTAGGAATTCGAGTGCCTAGCATTATAGTGGACAGTCTAATGGTATGGGTCACATACATATGTATTAGACCTGGCCATTACTTAACTGTAACATTGAGTAAGTATAAGTGATTTGAACCACTCTCAATCTTAGCTCCTTATCTTTAAAACAAGCAGTTTGTAATGTTAGAATTCATAATAGTAGGAATAAAGGACGCAGTGTCAGATGTTGTTGTAAATGATAGGAAGGAAGCATGATTAGGGCGTTAAGTGAGAAGTTAAATAAATGGGAGGGGGAAAAAAGCAACCCCTTGATCTTTTTCTGTTTTGGACCTTTTTGGTGACAGAGACAAAAAGAATGTGTCTAGTGTATTTAATTATTTGAAAATACAGAGTTGAGCACCCCTAATCTGAAGTTTGAAATGCCCCTAAATCCAAAATTTTTTCAGTGCCGACATAACACCGCAAGTAGAAAATTTCACACCTGATTTCACGTGATAGGTCACAATCGAAACTTTGCTTCATGCACAAAATTAAAAAAAAATCTTATTACGTTCAGGCTATATGTATAAGGTATATATGAAACATATGAATTTTGTGTTTAGACATGGGTCCCATCCCCAAGATACCTCATGTATGTGTAAATATTTGAAAATCCTAAATGTGAACCACTTCTGATGGGTTCCAAGTATTTTGGATAAGGGATACTCAACTTGTATAATTGGCGGTAGGTACGTATGCCCAAGCAAGTTTTCAGTTTTTGACCTCAACCCTATTTAAGAAATACATTGTGTATGGTGATTTAGAAATACACATAGTGAAACAAAAGCTTCATCTAACAGTTCTTACCTTAACTCCTTGCAGTGTGCTCCTATTTTCTATTCTCATTAATTAAAAGAAAATGTTTATTGCTGTATCCTAAATTAATTTCACTGCCCACTAATGGATCACATGGTTTGAAAACATTGCTTTAACTTACCATGTTGCTCTGATAGCAACGTAAGAAGATTTGTGTGGCACTATTAGGAGAGCAGTAGTAACGGGATTGTTATTTTAATATTTAGGAAGCTTTGACTAATACATTATTAAAGTGACAATCAATTTAATCAATACCTTAGCAGCTTCAGTTTGCTATGGTATATGCAGAGATAACTTAAAAGATCTAGACTGACCTTAAGTGGTTTCTCATTGGGTTTTGAGGATTAAATGAGGTAATGTTCATGATGCTGATGTTAAATGGAAATATGATATAAACCCAAATATATAATGTTAGTAAATAGCAACACTGTAGTAGTTATTTATAACTATAACTAACAGTTCCAGTTAGTGCCTTAAAATGACAGTGATTTGTTATTTCTCACAATTCTGTGGGTTGACTGGATGGGTGCTTATGTTTGTCTTGCCCTGGACTCTGGCATCATGCAGCTACTTTTAGTTCGAGGCTGAATATTCTGTAATGACTTCGCTCATGTATCTGGGGCTTCCGCTAGAATGGCTAGGACCTCTAGCCTCTAGTCCTTTCTGTATTTGTTCTTCCACATCAGGTTTTTCATAGCTTGGTAGTCTCAGAGGTCTAAGAAATTGCCGAGTCTCTTAGAGGCCTACACTCTATAACCCACATGGTGTCACTTCTTTAGCATTCTACTGGACAAAGCATGTCACAAGGCTAGCCCAGATTTAAGAGCTTCCTAGCACTTTCATAATTTGTAATTACATATACTTTGTTTATTTTACTTGTAGTGCTTGTCTCTCACACAGTTACTTCCTTGAACAAATAAATTAATATTTTAAAATACTGGCTGGACACAGTGGCTTATACCTGTAATACTAGCAGTTTGGGAGGCCAAGGTGGGCCTGAGGTCAGGGGTTCGAGACCAGCCTGGCCAACATGGTAAAACCCTGTGTCTACTAAAAATAAAAAATTAGGTGTGATGGTACATGCCTATAACTCAGCTACTCGGGAGGCTGAGGGAGGAGAATCCAGGAGGCAGAGGTTGTAATGAGCCAAGATTGCATCATTGCACTTCAGCCTGGGCGACAAGAATAAGACTCTGTCTCTAAAAATAAAATAAAATAAAATAAAATCAAAGACTAGAAATAAACTTATATATCTTGTGGTATAATGATTACCTTTTTTCCCCCTTGAGGCAGGGTCTTAGTCTTAAGCCGAGTCTGGAGTATGGTGGTACAATCAGTCATGGATCACTGCATCATTGAACTCCTGGGCTCAAGTAATCCTCCTCCCTCAGCCTCCCAGAAGCTGGGACTACAGATGCACACCTCCACACCCACCTACTTTTTAATTTTTTGTAGAGACAGAGTCTCGCTTTGTTGCCCAGGCTGGTCTTGAACTATTAGTTTCAAGCAATGCTCCCACCTCAGCCTCCTACAGCACAGAGATTACAGGAGTGAGCCACTGTGTCTGGCCATATTGACCTTTTAATGTTGGATTTCTGGATAATTTTTCTGTACAGTTTTTTTTTCTGTTTGTATAGTGAACATGCTTTGTTTTAGAAATTGGGAGGAAATTTTCAGTGAATCTTTCCTTTTCAAAAAAGATGTAAAAATGCCTACTTCAGAGTAGAGACATAGCAATGTAGTTTGCCCTCCTCCATCTTGTTAACTTGGCTGTTCTTTGAAATAGAGTAACTTGAAAATAATTATCGATAATACGTTTCTTATACCAAATATTTTCAGTACCCTACACCATTTCTCATATGACAGATCAAACACTTTCTAATTTTTTACTGTCCCTTAAACTATGTCATCTAAAAATTTAGAGTACTAGTTGAGATCTTACATCTAAAGAAGTATACTGGTTGTGATCTGAAAAAAAGAATATGTCTTCTGTTTTTGTTTGTTTTTTTTTTTTTTTTTGAGATGGAGTTTCGCTCTTGTTGCCCAGGCTGGAGTGTGATGGTGCAATCTCGGCTCACCGCAACCTCTGTCTCCCGGGTTCAGGCAATTCTCCTGCCTCAGCCTCCCTGGTAGCAGGGACTACAGGTGTGTGCCACCATGCCCAGCTAATTTTTGTATTTTTAGTAGAGACGAGGTTTCACCATGTTGACCAGGATGGTCTCAATCTCTTGACCTTGTGATACACCAACCTCAGCCTCCCAAAGTGCTGGGATTACAGGCGTGAGCCACCGTGTCTGGCCTGATATTTTTTAAAATAATATTTTTGCTTTTGGCTTACAATAAGTTTATTATTCTATAATAGTTTAAAGTTTTAGAGTTCTGACATTTTAAATTAATTTTATTAGCAAGTAACCCTGTGAAGAATAAGTGCTGTTGATTTTATTTTATAATTTGGGAACATGCTGAAAGAGGATCCCATCAGGTAGTGAAGTTGGGGCTTGATCCTCAAACCCATGCTTTTTCATCTACTCTACTTAGAAACTTGTCAAGTTACTTTTTATGAAGGAAAGTTATTGTTAGTTTCAGAGGGCAGAATGGGATCAAGGTTAAAAGAAGAAAGCAGAGCAAGGCTCGGTGGCTAATGCCTATAATCCCAGCACTTTGGGAGGCTGAGGTAGGAGGATGACTTGAGCACAGGAGTTCAAGACTAGCTTGAGTAACATAGGGACACCCCACCTCGACAAAAAAATTTCTTTAAAAATTAAGTGGGCATGGTGATATACTCCTGTTGTCCCAGCTACTTGGGAGGCTGAGATGGGAGGATTGCTGGATCCCAGGAGGTCAAGGCTGTAGTGAGCTGTGATCGTGCCAGTGCACTCTAGTCTGGACACAGAGTGACACCATGTCTTTAAAAAAAATTAAAAAGAAGAAAGCAGATTCACTATGAGGAATAATTTGCTGAGAAGACTAGAGAAAAGGAGAGAAGAAAGCTCATATTTTTTAAGCATGTAGTATGTGTTTTACATAGTTGTTAACATTTTCTTTTACCCCTCCAAATTTTATTAGAAAGCACAAGAAATTGTCTGACTTTTTCCAGCTCCCCCCCGAAATTCCTCTAGCATATTTAAAGTAATTCATAAACATTATTTTCAGAAGGTCCTATCTGTAACATGAAGCAGGACGTAACTGTTCCTTTTGGATTTATTAAGTAATATTCAAAGTCACCATTAAAAAACAATTGTTGCCTGGTTCAGCGGCTCATGCCTGTAATCCCAGCACTTTGGGAGACCGAGGCAAGCAGATCACTTGAGGCCAGAGGATCACTTGAACCCAGGAGGTGGAGCTTGCAGTGAGCTGAGATCACAAGACTCAGCCTAAAAAAAAAAAAACTTTGGAGAGGTACAAGAGAAAGGGAATAAAGATGCTAACTATGTAAAACACCTACATACTGTGTGCTTAATAAATGTGAGCTTTCTTCTTTCCTTTTCTTTATTCTTTTCAGCAAGTTCTTCCTCATGGTGAATCATAAACTGCTTTCATCTTTTAACTCTTGATCGCATTCTGCCCTCTGAAACTAATAGTAGGTGTTTTCTGGGCAGTCAGTACTTTTTTAAAATTCTAAGCAATTATTGTGGTTGCAGTATTCTTGTTATCATTCTGTCACAAGTATTTATTAAGTGCTTCTTATATGCTAGATATTCTTTTAGAATACTGAGAATATTTTAGTGAATTAAATAGAGTATTGCACTCATGGTATAGTTGATTTAGTAAGAGTTTGGGAGGAGAGAGAAATGGATTTATGCAAACAGTTACGGTAAGTGACGTTGGAAATACTAAGGTAATACTTCTTGGCCACTTATGTACTAGACGATATACTGAACACTTTGCTTTAATTATGTCAAACAGTCCTCACAAAGACTGCATAAAATATTCTTATTTTACTAGTTAAAGATAGGGAGAAAAGTACATGCTAGACCAAAAATCTTGACAAACATATCCCTTTTGATTGGGGCCCATGCTCTTTTAAAACATGGAAAGTACAAGCAATGTATAAAAAATACTGTTTTATTTTGGGAAAGGTTGTGTGCTTTGACTATAAGTGTATGTAACATGATCTGCATAGCATGTTTTCCTACATTATTACCCTTAAGTATTGGCTTTAGCTTAAAGTAACTGTTCATTCCAGATCCATGATTTGTATCTCCCACCCATTAGAGAGTGCTAAGTTCAGAATGTCAGGTACATTCTTCTGCCTCTTGGCTTTGAGATTATTAGTTTCTTTTCTCTCCCAGCTTTCTCTTTTATTAATTACTAATAGAAGTCCTGACAGAGAAAGTATGTCATTGAGAGTTGTTATAAACACCTGTGTTTTTTAGTTAGTTTTTGTTTTTTGTGCTTTTTTTAAAGACAGGGTCTCACTCTGTTGCTGAGGCTGGTGTGCAGTGGCATGATCTCAGCTCACTTGCAACCTCCACCTCCCACGCTCAAGTGATTCTCCTGTCTCAGCCTCGTGAGTAGCTGGGACTGCAAGTGCATGCCACCATGCCTGGCTAAATTTTATTTATTTATTTATTTATTTATTTATTTATTTAGAGACGGGGTTTTTCCATATTGCCCAGGCTGGTCTCAAGCAATCTGCCTGCCTCAGCCTTCCAAACTGCTGAGATTACAGGCGTGAGCCATTGCGCCCAGCCATCATGCTCATTTTTATTCAGTCAATTGAATGCCTTCTACGTGTTAGGTACCATCATAGACCTTGAATAATACAACTCCTTATGGAGCTTACATTCTATTGACAAGAGTCATAATCTAATAAACAAGTAAATATGTGTATCATAGAACAATAAAGCAGAATAGGGAGGAAAGTGAGTACAATGTATCAGTTATCTATTGCCACAATAATGTTACAACAGTCATAAAACCTAAGTAGCATACAGTAACAAATACTTTTACATATTGTGGATAGTCAGCTAGGTAGCTTTGCCTATATTGACTGGGTTCATTCACTTTTCTGGGGACTGGCTAGCCATCAGCAGATCTAGCCCAGCTGCGACTGGGATGACTGGAGTTACTTGGCAGTCCCTGCTTCACATGTTTCTCATTCCCCATTAAACTAACCCAGGAACTCTCATGGCTGTAGCAGAAGTGCAAAAGCAAGTGACGGGAAATATATAAGGCCTGTCTAGGCTTGGAACTGGCATATTGTCACTTCTGTTGCATTCTGTTCGTCAAAGCAAGTTATAATGCCAGCCCAACTTCAAGGGCTAGGGAAGTAGTTTCTACATTTTAAGTCAGAAGAACTGCAGAGGCACATGTGGCTTTCATATAAGGAGGATTGAAAAATAGGCTATTACTATGATTAATCTACCATATGTCAGGGATAGGAGATATTATTACATTGGGTGGTTAGAACACTGAACCTAGACTTGAGAGAGTGAGGCATGCGTTTATTATGTATAGGAAGAGCATTCCAAAAAAAGAATAATGAGTGCCCAAAAACGTGAGGTTCTGAAGGAATATCAGGGAAGTCAGTGTGCTTGAGCAGAATGAGCAAGGAAGAGAACAGTAGATTTGTGGTGTGGTTTGTTGTGGCAGACATTCTAGGTTCTTGTAGGCCATCCTAAGGACTTAGTGAGATGAGGACATTTTGGGTTTATTCTGAGCTATGATGTTGTCTTACTTTTATTTTAACAGGAACACCCTGACTGCCCTGTAGAGAACAGACTGGAGGGGTATGGACAGAAGCACAGACCACTTAGAAACCTATTCCAATAGTTTCACCAGGAGGGTCTAAAGGCAATGACAAGTGAATATGAAGAAAAGGGGTGAATTTTGAAAGCATTTCTGAGATAGCATTAACAACACTTGGTGATAATTGAGTGTGAGGACAAACTTATCCAAGCTGACTTGGACACTTAATGGTAATGATAAGATAGGGAATAGAGGAGGAAAGATGAGTTTGAGAAATTAAGTAATTAATTATAGAGGTCTTGAGTTTGAGTTCTCTGGAAGAGAGTGAGAAGGAGATATTGAGGCGGTAGTAATGAATTTAGCTCTCCAATGAATTTAGTGTCAGGATTGTCCCTATAGTTCTAGAATTTTTTGTGATCATCTTAGATTCATGGAAGGTGAGATTTGTGAGATAAAGAACATATACTGAGAAAAACAGAGAGAAACGCAGAACCTATCAGGGATATTTAAGGTTCTGGCTGAGGATGATACTGCTCTCAGTGCTGAAGAGTTAGGAGCAGAACCTGGAGGTAGTATAGAGGCCAAGTGGATTGAGCTGGAAAGAGAATTTGGATTTAAACCAGAATTTGACAGCTAGAAGGTGTCAAAAGCACTGAGAAATGGGTAGGGCAATTGTTATGTTTTTGTTTTCAGAAAAACAAAAGTCTTTTCTTGAAAATAGGAAGATATTATTACTAAGAGAACTTGGAGTGGTTTGGAGGTGAGAATGGGTTTTTGAAATTTATTTATGTATTTAAAAGTAGTGGGAGAATTGCCCTTCTCATGAAATCCTGTCACATATATGAGTTGTCCTGAAAGGTAACCTGCTGTAGTAGTTTTAGAGAATAGAGAAGCTGGAAAGTGGCAAGGGGACTGGTCAAAAAGCTGGTCTGTTTTAGTTTATTGTGTAAACCAAAAGGTATCTGAGATAGGTCTCAACAATTTAGAAAGTTTATTTTTCCCGGGTTAAAGATGCTTCTGTGACACAGCCTCAGGAAGTCCTGATAACATGTGCTCAAGGTGGTCGTGGTACAGCTTTCTTTTATACATTTTGGTGAGACCAGAGACATAATTTAGGCCAACCTTAGGTGGGGCTTCTAGGTCATAAGTAGATAAGAGACAAAAGGTTACTTACTTTGTTTTGATAGCCTTTCACTGAATACACAATTTAAAATGGCTCTGTGAATCTGCATTTTTAAATAAACAATAGGACAGGAAATAATTAGATACACATTTGTCTCAGTTGAGCCTTAGAGGAATGGCTTTGAGTTCTGTCTGTCCTTTGTCCACAAGGAATTTCCTGGTGGGCAAATTGTTAGGGAGGTATATAGCTCTTTATCTTTGTAGCTATCTTATTATTAATAAAATGGGAGGCAGGTTTGCCTGACATAGTTCCCAGCTTGACTTTTCCCTCGGCTTAGTGATTTGGGGGTTCTGAGATTTATTTTCTTTCACAATTGTCATTCTCTCCTTTTCTTTTGGCCCTAGATCTCTTCTCTCATTTCTCTATGATCTGTGCTGCCACCCTTATACTACTGGTGTATCATAAGCATATGCTTTTGGGCAGGGTGAGTGTGGAATCATTAAATGATAACATATGATATGGCAGAAAACTGTTGATTAAATAAATTAGGATTGACAGAGTAAAGATACTACATATCTTTTCTCCTTTTTTGAAAACTGTCTCTATTGTATTTACCATATCATATTGTAGTTATATATTTTTCTGTGTCTTGTACTAGGTTGTGAGGTTTTTAGTGCCCAGGACCGGGTCTTACTTGTCTTTATAAATTGAGTGCTTATCCAGTGGTCACATGATAGGTGCTTTGTGAAAATTTTTTTTTTTTTTTTGAGACAGGATCACACCCTGTTGCCCAGACTGTAGTACAATAGTGCAATCTCGACTTACTGCAGCTTCAGCCTCCCAGGCTCAAGTAGTCTTCCCACCACGACCTCCTGAGTAATAGGTAATACAGGCATGCTCCACATCACCTGGCTAATTTTTGTATTTTTTTGTAGAGACAGGGTTCTGCCATATTGCCCAGGCTGGTCTTGAACTCCTGGGCTCAAGTGATCTCCCTGCCTCAATTTCCCAAAGTGCTGAGACTGTGAACGTGAGTCACCACACCAAGATCTTCTTTTCTAATGTATATATTCAGTACTGTTAATTTCCCTTTAAGCAGTGCTTTCCCACAAATTTTGGAAAGTTGTAGTTTGGAATTTTCCAGCTTTCTGTTACTGATGGCGAGTTTAATTCCATTACCGTCTTACAGCAAACACTTTGTATGGTTGCTGTTTTAAATTTGTTGAAGTGTGTTTTATGGCCCAGAATTTAGTCTCTCTTGGTGAATGTTTCGTGTAAACTTGAGAAGAATATGTATTCTGTGATTGTTGTTTTAGTCTGTAGATGTGCATTATATATCCAGTTGATTGATGGTACTGGTAAGTTCAACTGTGTCCTTACTCATTTCCTGCTTGCTTCATCTGTCCCTTTCTGATAGAGGGGTATGGAAGTCTCCAACTATAATAGTGGATTCAAATGTTTCTCCTTGCAGTCCTGTCGGTTTTGCCCACATGTTTTTATGCACAGTTGTTAGACACATACAAATTAAGGATTATATAATGTCTTCTTGAAGAATTGACCCCTTTATCATGACGTAAAGCCACCCTATTCCTGATAACTTTACTTGCCATGAAATCTGCTTTATCTGAAATTAATAATATAACTACTTTCACTTTCTTTTTGTGTTATATATATTTTTTCCACCCATTTTCTTTTAATCTATATATGTCTGTATATTTAAAGTGGATCTTTTGTAAACAACATATAGATTTGGGTCTTGTTTTTTTTTTTTTTTTTTTTTTTTTTTTTTTTTTTTTTTCCACAAAAGTATACGTGTTCACCATAGAAAGTTAGAAAATATAAACAAAGGTGAAGATGAAAATATAAAATCACTCATAATTTCACCACCTGGTGCTAATTCTTTTTTTTTTTTTTTTTTTTTCTTTGAGAGGAAAATAGGGAGGAGGAAAAAGGAAGAGAAAGAGAGAGACAGAATGGGGAGGAGGGAGAAGGAAAAGAAAGAGGGAGAGAGAATGGGAGTATTGATTTCTTGCCCAGGCTAGAATGCAATTTAGTAATGGGTATTGAAAACCTCTTTTATACTGATAATTATACTTAATGATGTAGTCAGGAAGGAATAAGGGAAGAAGATAACAAACAGCCAACCAATATTTAATTTAAACCTATGAAATGCTATGCGATTACTGAGGAGTGATTTACTTCCAATTATATAGTCACCTTTGGAATAGGTGTGAGGTGGTAATGTATGTTTTGTGTATTTGAAGGGTCTTGGTTTTTAATCTGTTCTGATAGTCTTTTAGTTGGTATATTTAGACCATTGACATTCAAAGTGATTATTGATGGCACTGGATTAATATCTACCATATTTGCTACTATTTTCTATTCTTTGTTTTTTTTGTTTGTTTGTTTGTTTGTTTTTTTGGTCCGCCACTCTTTTTCTGCCTTTTACAGTTTTAATTCAACATATTATATGACTGTCCTTTCTTAGCATATCAGTTTTACTTTTGTTGTTGTTGTTGTTTTTCAAAAGAGACAAGGTGTTGCTTAGTTGCCTAGGCTGGAGTGCAATGGCATGATCATAGCCCACTGCAACCTCAAACTCTTGGGCTCACGTGATCTTCCTGCCTTAGCCTCCCAAGTAGCCAGTATTTACAAGTGTGTGCCACCAACCCTCAACTAATGTTTTTTATTTTTTGTAAAGGCAAGGTCTTACGATGTTGCCCAGGCTGTCTCAACTCCTGGCCTCAAGCAATCCTCCTGCCTTGGCTTCCCAAAATATTGGGATTGTAGGTATGAGCCACTGTGCCCAGCTACTTTTTTTTAACTTTTTAAAATGGTTGCTCTGGCATTTGCAGTCTATGTTTCCAGCAAATCCAAGTCCATTTCAGATAACATTGTACCACTTTATGGATGATGAGATTTTGCTGAACTAGTTACTGAACTATGTCTTGGAACCTCACCAGGATTCAAGCCAGGAAGGCTTCAATGACCTATATTTGGGTATTTCACTTACCTCAGTTCAATAAGGCTGTGCTAAAACCCCAGCAGGTTAGGTTCAGGTTAAATTGTTTCTTCATAGGGCAACCCTGTTAAGAAGAATGGAGTATTCTGGTGTGTTGCATAATGGCTCCCCTTTCTCCCCCGCTGCTGGAAGCATGAAGGGATTTTTCTCTGATACTTACTGTGAGGACCTGGTAGAGCTCCTGGAGGCAAAACTCACAGAAGTGTGGGGGCCTCTCTCTGATTGGGTCCACTTGGAGGTTTTTTGTTTGTTTTTTAAGAGAGGTCTTGCTGTTGTCTAGGTTGGAGTGCAGTAGCACAACCTTGGCACACTGCAGCTACAACCTCCTTGGCTCATGTGATCCTCCCACTTCAGCCTCCCTCGTAGCTGGGACTGCAGATGTACGCCACCACACCTAGCTAATTTTTAAACTTTTTGTAGAGGTGAGGTCTCACTGTGTTTGCCTAGACTGGTCTTGAACCCCTGGGCTCAAGAGTTCCTCCCGCTTCCACCTCCCAAAGTACTTGGATTACAAGTATGAGCCATTGCACCCAGCCTCCTCTGGAGATTTTAACCCTCACTGTTGTTCACATGGAGCCTCTAGCAATTCATCATTTATAGTTCAGGTTTCTTATGGAGGTTTGCTGTGTGAGTGTTTCTGCTCTGATTAGTTGTGATTCTCTGTATTCACCTTCTGTCTCTACAGTTTGGGGGCAACCGTTTCACCTGTGACTTAACTTGTCTTATGCATCTGAGAAAAAGTTGTTGACTTTTCAGTTTGTTTAGCTTCTTACTTGTTCTTAAGATGGAGTGACAAATTTTTTTGCACCTTTGTTTTATTGTGATAGAATGTATTAATACAAAACATTTATCACTTAAGTGTATAGTTCTGTGGCATTAGGTACATTCACAATGGGCAATTAGGAATCTTAAAAGAGAAAAGTCATATACTGTTAGAAGGGCAATTAGGAATCTTAAAAGGGAAAAGTCATATACTGTTAGAAGGTTCATACAGGCTTTATAGAAAGGATTTTTAAGATGAGCTTCTATATAGCAATTAAAAGAGCATTTCAGTAGAAACATGGGCATATGATACGATAATTACTAGAAGAAAAAAGCAAATAAGTGTTGAACACAGGAAAAAAAATCACCAACCTCTCCAATAATGAGAAAAATTGAAGTTAATCAACATTAACTTTTGGGGGAATATCTACCAGATTTGCTAAAAACTCAAAAATTACATTAATTCAGAAGTTGAGAATAGTGGCCAGGCACAGTGGCTCACACCTGTAATCCCAGCATTTTGGGAGGCTGAGGCGGGTAGATCCCCTGAGCCTCAGGAGTTTGAGACCAGCCTGGCCAACATGGTGAAACCTCATCTTTACTAAAAATAAAAAAATTAGCCAGGACTGGTGGTGGATGCTTGTAATTCCAGCTACTTGGGAAGCTGAGGTAGGAGAATAGCTTGACCCCATGAGGTGGAGGTTGTAGCACAGCCGAGATCACACCACTGCACTCCAACCTGGGCAGCAGAGCAAGACTCCATCTCAGGAAACAAAAAAAAGAAATAGAGAATAGCAAATGTTGGTAAGGATATAGAGACTAGAGTTTCTGGGTCTGTTAAGGGGAGGGTAAACTGGTGAAGCCAGTTTGAAAGGCAGTTTGGCCACTTCTAATAGAAGTGATAATGTACATACATCTTTACCCAGTATGTCGACTTAAGGGATCCTTCCTAAAAAATACTTGCATATGTGCATAAAATAGTTATGTCCAAGTATACAAAAATTTTTGTGAGACAATCTAAAATAGCTATTAGTAAGAAGAATTAACATAACTGGCCACCTAAAAGGAAATGGATGTGAATGGGGGGGAGAGAGAGAGAAGTTTTGCTTTTTCATCTTATACCTGTATGCAGAAAAGAGTAACATAGCAGGCTTAAGACTGCTATCCTTAAAAAGGTCTGGTTACAAGGTTATCTCTTGGCTGGTGTTTGGGAACTTAGACTTTTGGGAGGATTTATCATTTATCACTCTCGTCAGGGGATAATCCTGATAAGAGTGGTTCACTGTTACCAAATTGTACAAACAATGTGGTTTATGGGCTGGGCCTATGGCTCAATCATGTAATCTCAGTGCTTTGGGAGGCCAAGGCAGGAGGATTCCTTGAGCCTAGGAGTTTGAGACTAGCTTGTGCCACATAGTGAGACCTCATCTCTACAAAATATTTTGTTGCGGTGAGCTGTGATCATGCCATTGCACTCCAGCACAGGTAACAGAACAAGACTCTTTCTCTGAAACACAAAAATAAAAAATAATATGGTTTGTGTTGATTGAACATCTACTTTTTTTCTGGGAGTCTGGAATTTTAGTATATCATTAGGCAGAGTGCCTGTGTAACCAGCTTCCAATGAAAGCCCTAGGCACTTTTGTTCGAATGCACTTCCCTTGTGGACAATGTTTCACACATGTTGTCACAACTTATTTCTGCAGGAATTAAGTGGGTCCTGTGTAATTTCATCAGAAGAGAATTTTTGAAAGCTTATGCCTAGTTTCTTCTGGACTTTACCTCCTTTTTTTTTTTTTGAGATGGACTTTCGCTCTTGTTACCCAGGCTGGAGTGCAATGGCGCAATCTCAGCTCACCGCAACCTCTGCCTCCTGGGTTCAGGCAATTCTCCTGCCTCAGCCTCCCGAGTAGCTGGGATTACATGCACGCGCCACCATGCCCAGCTAATTTTTGTATTTTTTAGTAGAGACAGGGTTTCACCATGTTGACCAGGATGGTCTCGATCTCTTGACCTCATGATCCACCCGCCTCGGCCTCCCAAAGTGCTGGGATTATAGGCGTGAGCCACCGTGCCCGGCCCTGGACTTTACCTCTTATACCTTTCTCTTTGCTTTCATTTTGTATCCTTTAGCAGCAATAAGTCCGAGCTCTGTGTATGGTTATATGCAATACGTTGGATCACTTGACATGTTGAGTTTTTTATAGGTGTGTATTATCTGACCCCTTTATTGTGCACATTTTCCCTTGATGGTAAAAGACTGAAAGCGTTCCTTGATAACATTGTAGATGATATAATAAAGAAGTGAATCAAAAAGTAAGTGTCTTTAGGTATGTTATTTAGGACAAGGAGATACTACTTTAGGTAAATTATTTTAAGTTACACTTTGGTTTTTTATTACCTTCATATGTCAATATGATTGTTACCCACAGATATTAAATTTCAAATAGCGTTTTAAGTTTATGTTCTCTAGTTTTACAAATTATATTACATAAACTTATTGAACTGAATGTGAAAATAGGGTGCCACTTCACTATGTGGGGTTCTGAATGGGTTATCAGTGCCTATTATGTCTAACAGACTTGCCCTGCTTTATTGAATATATATTTGGAAGACACTAGGCTCTGTGGGGGAAGAAAAAGAAATAGATTATTGTCTGTGAGGCAGTGAATTATAATCTCGGGCAGTAGCAGCATTAGCAGTGATGGGATAAAATGTGTAAACTTGATGGATATAAAAGGCAAGAATGACAAGTACTATATGACTAGGATTTATTTTTGGAATATATGCCACATTAGAGCAGGGGCTTTGTCCTATTCACCTCTGTATCGGTAGCACCTAAAACAGTCCCTGGGCATAGGATAGGTTAGAAGTTGATGTGAATCCAGTCATCATAAAAGTGGTAATTGAGTCTGAAGAGGAAGCTTTTTTTATTATAAATTTCTGAATCCAATATGTCAGCAAATTTAAAAGTATTTTTTGGGAAAATCATAAGTTAATTCATGAGTTGGTCAGGGCTTTCTAATGTTGTATGAATATTATGTGACCTGGTCGTCTGAGATACTTTAATGTCACTTGCCTGCAACTAGCTGTTCTTTTTGATACTGGATAGGATATTTAATTGTATACCAACAACTACAAAGGATTTCTTTCCCTTTCAAAAAATCTTTTTTTAAAATTGTGGTAAAATACATGTAACATAAAGCCTATCATCTAAACGATTTTTAAGTGTACAGTTCAGTAGTGTTAAGTACGTTTACATTGTTATATAACCAATCTCTAGAACTCTTCTCATCTTGCGGAGCTAAAACTCTGTTCCATTAAACCAACCTCTTTATTCCAAACTTATTCTTCTCCTTCCCCCATCCCCTAGCACCATTCTATTACACTTTCTGTCTATATGGATTTGACAATTATAGATACCTCATATAATTAGGATTATATAATACTATCTTTTGTGACTGGTGTATTTCAGTTAGTATAATGTCCTCTTGGTTCATCCAGGTTGTAGTATGTGTCAAAATCTTCCTTTTTAAAGGGTTGAATAATACTGCATTGTATGTATATGCTACATTTTGTTTATACATTTGCTCATTGCATGACACTTGGGTTGCTTCCACCTTTTGGCTATTGTGAATGATGCTGCTATGAACATGGGTGTACAAATATCTGTTCGAGACCCTGCTTTCCGTTATTTGAGGTATGTACCCAAAAGTGGAATTGCTGAATCATCTGGTAATTCTACTTTTACTTTTTGAGGAGCCACCATACTATTTCCTATAGTAACTGCATCATTTTACAACAGAGCACAAGGGTTCCAGTTTCTCCACATCCTTGCCAATACCCATTATTCTGGCTTGTTTTTTGTTTGTTTTGTTTTTATAGAGATGAGGTTTTGCCATGTTGCCCAGGCTGGTCTTGAAGTCCCCAAGTGGCTCCTCAAGCTGCTGAAATGATCCTCCTGCCACGGCCTCCCAAAGTGCTTGGGTTATAGGTGTGAGCCACTGTGCCCAGCCTATTCTGGCTTGTTGATAGTAGTCATCACAGTGGTTCAAGTAGATTAAGTAATATAGGAATATAAAACTGTGTGCTGTTGGTGGGACTGTTGAATCATCTATGTGAAATACTTCCTAGGAATTGAAGCTATTAAGATTTTGATGCCTGTTAGGGATGATTATTCATTCCCTAAAAGTAATTTTAGTAGAGCAATAAAGGAAAAAATGAAATTTTCAGAGGGTTCAGGAGTTAGAGGTTCACCAGGAAGTGTTGTTTCTTTTTAGAAAGTTTGGTCAGCTGACCACAGCTTTCCGGCAGTTTCTGGCCTTGCAAAAAATAACTTTTTTCCATATATTGGTTGAGCTGTCTTAAACTAAGCAAGTGACTCTTTTCCTGTACTGTATTTGTTTTTGCAGAGAAAAGTGTGAATTCTGCACCTCTGTTACTCTGTTACTAATTTGAGAGTCTTTGTTTTATTTTTGTAATTGGAGGTAAAGAGAATTAATGTTATTCTGGCTTAATATGTTAACACTGGAACTTACTATTCTCAGTTTTACTGTATGTTTTTATTTTGTTTTATTTATTTATTTATTTATTTTGAGACTGAGTCTTGTTCTGTCATGCAATGGCATGATCTCGGCCCACTGCAACCTCCACCTCCTGGGTTCAAGTGATTTTCCTGCCTTAGCCTCCCAAGTAGCTGGGATTATTAGTGCACACCACTGCATCCAGCTAATTTTTGTATTTTTAGTAGAGATGGGTATCACCACTTTGAACAGGCTGGTCTCGAACTGCTGATCTCAGGTGATCTGTCTATCTGGGCCTTCCAAAGTGCTGAGATTACAGGTGTCAGCCACTGTGCCTGGCTTACTGTATGTTTTTATTATATTTTATGGGATAATGAGATTAGTGATGGATTGCTTTGTAATACTTTGGGAGTCTGGGTTTGGCAGAGTTTGCCCCTATGAAGATTAAGTGGGACTATGGTGATTGTGTTTTCTTAAATCATAACCAGATGAAGGAGGACATAGTTGGGAGCTATAGTTTTAATATCTAGGTTTTGGAATTTTAGGGTAATTTACTGTTGGGACAAAGTGTTTGAAATTGGGATTGATGGAACCTCAATGGAACCAGTGACTGCCTAAGTTAAATATGTAGAGGAACATTAGATAACAGATGATGAGGAAATGGGTAAAAGAAGGTTAGGGCCTTGTGAGTTGAAACAAAAATAATCAAACCTGGAACACTTTCCATTTACTGTATTAGATATTTTCATTTCAATAAAATTAATATATATGACAAAATTTTATTTTCCTCCTAATTCAAGTGGGATTCTACTTTTATTTCCATAAAAATACACTTTGAGGGTAGGTAAGGGGTGGACTTGCTTTAAAAGTTTGTATTTTCTCACCAAGAGTCAAGAGAAAAGAAAAAATATATAATTTGCTTATTGTCTAGGCTATGCCAAAAAAATGAACAGACTTTTTTTATTATATTTTTTCATTTAATTTATTATTTACTATATTTATTATTTTAAAACGTAAAGTCTATAGTACAAGGTTTTATTTTAAAACATTCTCAAAATTAAAGACTGTTGCTACACCCATTCAGGGAAGATTATCTAGCTGTATTGGAGAGATCTCCTTTGCTAGTAGTTGATGGAACCTAGGAATTGAACCTCAGCTTCTCTAACTTAAAGCTGCCCTATTGTGAAGTAGAAATGAAGTGTAAGCAATATATTCTTAAGTATACTGTTCAATTCTGATTTACATAGAAGATCTAAACAGTTTATTTACTCCCTACTGTTTGTTATGGGATTATGCTGATAGTAGCTAGTACTAACAGAATAAAAAGGTACTGTCTAAATCTGGGAATTCATGTTCTTCCTGGGATGGTGTATGTGCGTATCTAAATAATTACTGTACATTGGGATATGCTCTAGATAAGAGGGGTATATAAAGTGGATAGAGATGAGGAAGTAGATGATGGGCCTGTATGCCAGTACTACTATCAGGAAAAATTTCGTGAAGATGATTTCTGTATTGGGCTAGTAGAAAGCAGGGAGTTTGCTTGGCAGACAAATAGGGGAATAAGTGAAGCATAGATTTTGACATGAGCAAAGCACAAAATCATTTTATAACCCCAAGATTCATAGGACTGGCCCTATTTACTTACAAGTTATTTTCTTTATTATCAATCCTGAGTTAGCTTCAAATGAGGAGGCATAGCCGTACATTTCTGAAAAAGAATGAGAGAGAATTAGTCTGGTATGCAGCAGTGGGTGAACAGTAAGCAAAGATCGTAAGATAAATTTTGAAAGGCAAAGTTACATATTTTGCAACTAAAGGTATACATTGCAATTGTATAGTTGAAAGACCCTTTGGTTATTTTAGCTGCTTGGAATCATTGTTAGTAATATGCATGTTTTTCTTTTTGTTAGTTTTTTTTTTTTTTTTTGAAACAGAGCTCTTGTCTCCCAGGCTGGAGTGCAGTGGCATGATCTCCACTCACTGCATGAAAAGGCTACTCAGCCCCTGAATAGCTGGGACTGCAGGTTCATGCCACCATGCCTGGCTAATTTTTGCATTTTTAGTAGAGATGGGGTTTCACCATGTTGGCCAGGCTGGTCTTGAGCTCCTGACCTCAAGTGATCTGCCCACCTCTGCCTCCTAAAGTGCTAGGATTACAGGCATGAGCCACCATGCCTGGCCAGTATGAACATTTTTATATAAGTATATTAGTAAAGTTAGAGATAAAATAGTGATAAGGTAGTGTTACTTTGAGATAGTATAGTGTGGAAATTATACTCCTGAGTTTATACAATTGTATTTGGGGTTTTAAGAATTATTTTGGCTTAGTTATCATGCAACTTGTATTGGAGGGTTAAATTAATACTAATAAGATGGTTGTGGTTTTTCTGACTCAGTACAGTTAAAATTTTCAAATATAAAGCCAGATTAATTTATTTTCTTAACAATGGTTATTGAATGCCATCTATGTCCCAAACCTGCTACCTTTGAAAATTTAGGTGAATTCTCCAGTAATTGCCTCAGAAATTTTTCAGAGCAATTAGGTAAAAGGAGTATGATTTTATGGTTTAGGTAGTCTTAATATTTTGCTACAATATAACTCTTAAGTGTAAAGTAATTACATTTTTATTTATGTAAGGTATAGTTTTAATATTTGTATATTATGTGCATATTTACTAAAAGTTGTGTCTTAAGAAATTCATGTTGTTTTAAGTGTTACAACATTGAGGAATTTGGGGCAGTGGTGTGTGGTCTAATAACAGAACATGAGGGATCTTCAGCTTTGATATTTAATTTCTTTATATCCCATCTTATCCCAAAAGGAATTTCAGTTAGCTTAATTTCCATTTTAGTTCTGTTTTTTTTTGTGCTAATTTATTGTTTTCTTATTTGTCCTGATTTAAAATCCAACCAAAAAATTAAATTTGATACTTGTCTGTCTAAATGTATTTTTACTTCAAAGTCTGTTCAGTAAATATAAAGAGAATTAGCTATATTTTAGAAATGGTGGTAACAAGACTTGCTGATGAGGTGAAGAGTGAGATAAAGGAACAAATCAAGGATGAGTGTTAGGTTTTGGCTTGAGCTGCTGTTGAATGGTGGTGCTATTTAGGCATGTTTGTGATGCCCATTACACATCCAGTGGACAAGCTAGTAGATGGCTCTTTGAATCTGGAGAGATTTAACAAACTTTAAACATTCTTGGGAGCTTAGATGAACTGTTCTACCCTTTTAAGAACTTGAATCTTGACACACAAATGGATATCTTAAAGTCACATTGCATGTGATTTTTGGAGACTTTTGAGAATCCGTTTATTGATTTAGGATTAGGGGAATACAAGTTTAATGTTTTAAGAAATAAAATAAAAACTCTTTAAAACAAAGGAATATTAAACTCGAATTTTGTTTGCATCAAAAATTTTAAGTATTAAAAATGTTTCTCTGACTTGTCTGAGAGGCTTAATAAATCTTCAATGCAATTTTTAATGAGAGTTTTGCTTTGCATTAGGTATTAGTCTATAAAGTCCAATAAGATAGTCTAATCTCTGCCTTCAGTTTTATAGATTAGAGGACGAGACAGACAAATACTGAAATACTTATGAAATACTTTTCACAAGTGGCAATAGAACAATGTATTACGGACTCATTGCAGAGGGCTGAGGAGCAGTAAAGGAGGGAAGGGTCAAGAAAGCCTTTACAAAGGAAATAACACTTCAGCCAGAACCCTAGTCACCAGTAAAAGCAAAAATTGTGCAACTTTGATGTTTAAGAAGTGGAGGGTTGCTGCTAGTAGTAGTGGGGGTAATTCTATATGACTGAAGCATCACACTCTAGTAAGAGAGATTATAAGAAGAGGCTAGGAAATTGGACAGACAACATTCAACATATTTTATAATCAAAGATTTGGTAGTTTTTGTTAGAGGGTGATAGACATATGGAAGAATTTTTAAATGGGACTAAAATGGTCAGACTTGCCATTGTAGAACAGTAATAAAGGAATACAGTTATTTTTGGAATTCATTTATGTGACTTTTTTTTTTTTTTTTTTTTTTTTTTTTGAGATAGAGTCTTGCTCTGTCGCCCAGGCTAGAGTGCCGTGGCGCAATCTCGGCTCACTGCAACCTCCGCCACCCAGGTTCAAGCAATTCTCCTGTCTCAGTCTGCCAAGTAGCTGGGATTACAGGCGCCCACCATCATGCCTGGCTAATTTTTGTTGTTTTAGTAGAGACGGGGCTTCACCATCTTGGCCAGGCCAAGAGTTTAGAGCAGTAATAAAGAAGTACAGTTATTTTTGGAATTCATATTTGAAGTCCTGACCTCGTGATCCATCGGCTGGGCCGCTCAAAGTGCTGGGATTACAGGCGTGAGCCACTGCACCCATTAGTATGACTTTTTATAGATTTCTGGGGTAGACTGGTGTGGTGACTCACGCCTGTAATCCCAGCACTTTGGGAGGCTAAGGTGGGCAGATTGCTTCTGTCCAGGAGTTTGAGACCAGCCTGGACAACACGGCGAAACTCCATCTCTACAAAAAATACAAAAAGTTAGCCAGGGTGGTGGTGTGTGCCTGTAGTCCCAGCTACTCGCTGAGGGATGCTGAGATGGGGGAATCACCTGAGCCCAGGAGTTCAAGGCTGCAGTGATCTGTGATCACACCACTGCACTCCAGCCAGGGCAGCAGTTGAGACCCTGTTTCAGTAAAGATCTTCAGGGGTAGACTTAATTGCAAATATCTTTTTTAAAGGATTTATTTGCTTACCTTTTTTTTAAAAGTCACACATGATAAAGGATGTGGTGGGTACCTATTACTTAATATATATACCATTAAGCTATATTTTTGCCCAGTTAAGACAGTAAATGATTAAAAATTCTATCTTGCTTTAGGATTTTATTAATTGTATTACATAATAAATGAATCATTTTATTAGTGTTTAGTGCTGTTCTCATAGTATATGAATAAGGTTTCTTAGTATATTATGTCACATTTCTCAATAATACAGAATTTTTTTCTGTTTCTTTCCTAGTAACAGCTTCATCAAAGACAATAGAATGGTGGTCAGGAAGTTAAAATGAAATTATATGTGTAGATACTTTGTTTCATAGAGTTTAAATGAACTTTGGTGCTACTTCTATTCAAGAACTATTTGGACATTAATGTTGATGTGGTGTTTAAAAAAAAAACTGCTCTAGGTCAAATCACATCTTAATCTGGCAGTATTTTGTACTCGCAGAGTTTATAGTTTAATGGTACGTAAAATGTATTCTCTTTATATATTTATCATAAGAGTAAGAAACGTTAAGTGTTCTGAGAGTACATATAAAGGTAAAAGAACTCAGAGGGAAGGATTACGTCTGGATGAAGGGCATCAGAAACTGTAGGAGCTAGGGCTTAAAATTAAAAGAGGTAAGATTTGGAGGTGTGCAAGTGGGGAGACCACCAAGAAGCAAAGAAGAAGCATACACAAAGACAGAGAAAGATGATTATCATGGGAGTTTTTTTAAGTAGAATCTTAGAGAGCAACTTTTAAAAATGCACATTATCAGGTTCTACCTCAGACCTACTGAATCAGAAACTGTAGGGGTGAGACCTAGCAAATGTCCTCCAGGTGATTCTGAAGCACACCCAAATTTGACAGGCAGATACATTGGCCTGGACTATGCAACTCTTTTTGATCTTTGATCTAGGAAAGGTTTTAAAGAAACAAATCTGAAGTAACAACATTTAAAGAGTTCCAGTAATTAGCTCAATAATAATAGTTAACATTTATTGAGCCATTTTATTTTTTTGAGTGGAGGTTATTATCTCCATTACTAGGCTTTTTGTTGAGTGGAGGTTATTATCTCCATTACTAGGCTTTTTGTTGAGTGGAGGTTATTATCTCCATTTTATAGATGAGACAGCTGGGGGGTTAAATATGTTAATTGTCACAAAGCTAGAAAGTACCAGATCCAGAATTTTAATTTATGTAGCTTACTATAAAGCTGACATTTTTTTTGGTATGAAATAAGTTCCAACTTGAAGATACCTTTTAAAAGTACAAATAAGTATTTGGACACTAAAGTTCTCAAGGTTCATTATATGACAAATGTAAAGTTAGTTTACATATAAGCTTTGTTTTGCACATTTCTCAATAATATAATTTGTCATGTAAAAGAAGAAAAGTTTGGAGTGGGCCGGGCCTGGTAGCTCACGCTTGTATTCCCAGCACTTTGGGATGTTGAGGCAGGAGGATTGCTGGAACCCAGGAGTTCAAGACCAGCCTCTGCAATATATATGAAGAGACTCCCAACCCTACAAAAAAAAATAATAATATATTAGCTGGGTGTAGTGACATGAGCCTGTGGTTTCAGCTACTTTGGAGGCTGAGGCAGGAGGATCATTTGAACATGGGAGTTTGAAGCTGTGGTGAGCCATAATCATGGCACTGCACTCCAGTTTGGACAACAGAGTGAGTCCCCATCTGTGAATGAATGAATGAATGAATGAACAAAAGAAAGAAAGAAAGAAAAAAGAACAGCTTAGAGTGATTGTACCAGGTATTCCTGAGGTACATTCACATTTTATAATAAAACTCAGCCACTCTTTGTACTTATATTTCTTCTCATTGACACTGACCTAAGATGTATTCCTTTCCCCTCTGTTTCTGCAACTATTTAAGTTGATATCCTTCTGTATGTCAGATTCAAATATAATATTTTGAAATGCACTAATACTGTAAATATTGAAAAATACATCTTTTCAGATACTTGATTTTTGAGCAGAGAAAATACAAAAGTTCTAATTAAATATGCAAGATATGTAATAAGGATCTTTGTTAATATGGAATAATGATATCATAAACAGTCTTTTCTACTTCCCTTTTTTATTTATGTGCGGTGTTTTTGAGCAGGCAGTATAGTATTACAACCCGAAAGGTATAAAAAGACAAATAGTAATGCCTCCTTCCCATCTATTTCCCGTAGGTACCCGTTTTCCTTCCCCACAGACACATACTTTGTCAATAGTTTTTCTTCCTGAGATGATATGTGCATATGTACAAGCAAAATACAAATAGGTTTTTATTTCCCTTTAACACCAATAGTAGTATATTACATATATACATACTACCCTGTGTATATAATGTACACTATTGTTTCCTGCTTTTTACACATAATATGTATTTTTCAGATGTTGTCATCTCACTGTATATAAAAAGCTTACTCATTTGTTTTTCAGCTCTCTCATATTTAATGGTATGAATAAAACAAATTACGCCAGTCTTAGAGGTTTCTTTGTTTGTAGTTTTTTGCTATTATTAGCAATGCTGCAGTGGTTGGGTGGGTGGATCACCTAAGGTCAGGAGTTTGAGACCAGCCTGGCCAACATGGTGAAACCCTGTCTCTACAAAAAATACAAAAATAAGCCAGGTATGGTGGCACGTGCCTATAGTCCCAGCTACTCAGGAGGCTGAGACACAAGAATTGCTTGAACCCAGGAGGCAGAGGTTGCAGTGAGTTGAGATAGTGCCACTGCACTCCAGCCTAGGTGACAGATCCTTTATCTGGGCATGCTGGCATGCTTCTGTAATTCCAGCTACTCAGGAGGCTGAGGCACAAGAATCCCTTGAACTCAGGAGGCAGATGTTGCAGTGAACCGAGATCCACCACTGCACTCCAGCCTAGGTGACAGTGAAATCCTGTCTCAAAAACACACACACACACACACACAAAACAAAAACAGTGCTGCGGTATATAACTTTGTATATAAGTCATGTCATGTATGTCCCATTTTTATCTGGAGGACAAAGTTGTGGAAGTACTTTGGATTCTTGGATTGAGGAGTTATGTGCATTTGTAATTGCCAAATTACCCTCCTTAGGGGTTGATTGGAGTTGGGTTTAATGTTCCTTTCCACCAACATTGTATTGAAGTTACGATTTCCCCATACTATCATCAATAACCCATTTACTTTATTTTTTTAGTTTTTGTAAAGACAAGGTCTTGCCTTGTTAACCATGTTGGTCTTGAACTCCTCCTGGCTTCAGGCAGTCCTCCTACTTTGGCCTCCCAAAGTGCTTAGGACTACAAGTGTGAGCCACAATACTCGGCTCCCACTTACTTTTGAATACAGTTTTTCCCCTGACACATGTATATATATTTGGAGAACTCTTATTACCACAGAAAATGACAAGAAATAGCATCATAAACGTGGGGAATTTTACTTTGACATTGTGCCAGTGCAGAATAAGATTCTAGTATAATCTTCATCATTAAGAAAAAAATGTATTCCTGTTGTAGGTCTCTAGTATTGTGATGATAAAATTTAGTAGTTTTTCAAAGAAAAAAAGTTTACCATTCTTAATGCAAGTGGCTATTTGTTATTTTAAGTGCTTTATGTCTAAGAAGATCATAACAATAAGGCAAGAATCTTATATTAGAACTCTATCTAGGATTTCTTGAAAAGTGGGAAAGAGATAAGAGGGAAGAGGTGCTTTAAAAGAGTTATCGTGGAAGAAGAAAATTTCAAAAATATTTCTTAAAATATAGTCAGTTTTAGTTCCTTAAATATCAGCATCACAAATAGCAAAAATAATATAGTGAGACAGTTAAATTTTACCAGACTTACTTTTCATTTTACTTCTCTTTAATAATTTGTTGAATGGTAAAACCAGAATGCTTTCAATATGTCTTGAGGACTGAAAGAAAGTAGGTTCCTTTGAAATTAAATTTCAGCAGTGTAGTTGTGTAGAATTTAAACAATTCACAATACCGACTTTCAGTGCTTCTGAAAGCAGGAAGTGTATTACTGGCACACAGAAATATTCTAGCCCAAAGAACATCCCTACTGCCATATGTGGTAAGAATTTGTCACTAACCCACAAACTACTTCTGTAATGCAGTGAATAAGCAGAATTGGTCTTCTGTTGGACATTTCCAATTCAATATGAAAGAACTTTGTTTTGCAGTTTCTTATAAGTAATTATTAGCTTATGCCTTGGGAGAAAGCCTGGCATATCATGGGTGCTCATGGTTTATTGAGAGAAGTAGTAAAGAAACCTGTACATAATTCTTTTAGGCATGATTTTAAAACTTGGTTGTTGTGACCCTTAGTTAAAACACTGAAATTACTCCAGTGTGTTAAAGACTGAGTTAAATATTCTGACTCAGCTATTTTATCTTACTTTTATTCTATTTGCCTTCTTTGCTGCTCATGTGAAGTAAATATGAATCTTATGTTTGCACTTAGGCTATAAAAGAAATTATCCTTTGGGTTAATTATTAAGGGATGGGGAAATTAAGAGCTCAGAGACAGGAAAATGAGTTGTGAGGAATTGAGGTCAGCAAATTTTATTAAAAATTTTAAAATAACTGTTTCTCTAAACTTTAATTTTTATTTTTTGTATTTTAAGCGGTTAAGAAGATTGTCTACCAAATATAGAACAGAAAAGATATATCCCACAGCCACTGGAGAAAAAGAAGAAAATGTTAAAAAGAACAGATATAAGGACATACTGCCATGTAAGTTTGAAATGCCCTTGATAGAACACATAGAAATGCTAATTAGCCTTTTGTAACCTACCTAGCTTCATTCTTCCTGACTTTGATTGTTAAGGAAGTACGAATTAGCCTATCTTTCAAAGTACACTAAAAGATAATAATAATTCGTAATTGTGCTTCTTGTTTTTCCTTCTGATCGTAATTTTTAATTTTTTTCCTTTAAGTATCATAGTTGCTCTAATACTAAATTGCTTTTAAATACTGTAAATCTGAGTGAAAATATCTTTTGTGAACTCTGTTCAAAGACATAATTTCATTAAAATAATAGACAACTAAATATATTTTCTAAAATGCTAACAATATTCTTTCTTGTATATCCACAAGAACCTTAACTGATTAATTATGCATGAAAAAATGAACCATAGGATGACTCAAACATCTGTGTGTCTGCTATTCTCAGCAGTCTTGAATATGTATCTCTAAGCATATGTCTTAGATTGATAGCATTACATTCTAATAATAATTTAATTAATTAATTAATTTATTTAAATAGAAGTGAAGGGGTCTCACTCTGTTGCCCAGGCTGGTCTCAAGTTTCTAAGCTCATGTGATCCTCCCACCTTAGCCTCCCAAAGTGTTGAGGTAACAGGTATATGCCACTGCACCTGGCCTGTATTCTTAAATAGCATATTTTTCTGGCAAAATAACTTTAACTCTGAAAGTATACTTAAAGTATGCCCTCACTTATCCAATAAAAGCTATACGTCATACTTGCTATCTTTTAAAGCTGCCAGTAAGTCTTTCTTTCTTCAAGTATCTTGAAATATCTATATTCCGTTACATCATTTCCTCAGTTCTCATATATTCTTAAAGCTTGTTCTCTCTAAAATGTCCTTAAAGTTCTGGGTGAATTTTTTTTTTTTTTTTTGGAGACTGAGTCTTGCTCTGTCGCCCAGGCCAGAGTGCAGTGGCATGGTCTTGGCTCACTGCGACCTCTGCCTCCCAGGTTCAAGTGATTCTTGTGCTTCAACCTCCTGAATAGCTAGGTCTACAGGCACCTGGCACTACGTCCGGCTAATGTTTTGTATTTTAGTAGAGACAGGGTTTCACCATGTTGCCCAGGGCCCAGTGAATTTTTAATTGCCAGATTCGGTGGTCTTTTTTTATTCTTTATTCTAACAGAAAGAATAGTGATTATTCAAGAATATTGAACTGTTTTGATGCCATTGATACATCCCTATTTTTGAAATGTTCTTCTTCCATGATAACTCTTTTAAAGCACCCCTTCTTTTATCTCTTTCCTTCTTTTCTCCACTAACTTCTTTGCCTCAATTTAATCCTTCATCTTTTTGTTGTTCTACATTATTATCAGCTGTGGGATGTATGGATAGCCTGTGTTGGCAGAATTAACAAGTGGCAACATATAGCATAATGGTAAAGCATTCTGATTCTGGAAGTTGAAATCCTGACTTCACCACTTGATAGCTCTATGGCCTTGGACCTTGACCAAAACTAAGGATGCCTTGGTTTTGTCATCCTTAAAATGAAGATTATATTAATACTATTTAGGATTATTTATGCAATAGGTTAATATTAATGCTTAAAAGTGTACCTAGCACATAGTAACCTCTCATTAAGCTTTTGCAAAGTACACTCCACTTTTCTCACCCATTGTCTTAGTCGATTCAGGCTGCTATTACAGAAATACCATGAACAGGGTGGCTTATTAAAGCAGACATTTATTTCTTAAAGTTCTGGAGACTGAGAAGTCCAAGATGAAGGCACCAGCAGATTTGCTGTCTGGTGAAGGTTCACTGTGGTTCATAGATGGTGCCTTCTCTCTGCACCTCACAAGGTGGAAGGGGCAAACAAGCTCCCTCGGGCCTTTTCAGTAAAGGCCAGTAATCCTATTCACAAGACATGACCTAATCATCTCCTAAAGGCCCCATTAATACTGTTGCATTGGAATTTAGGTTTTAACGTAAGAATTTGGGAGGGACACAAACATTGACACCACAGCACCAGTCTGCTTCAGAATAGGGGATGACATGGCTTTCTGGATACTTTGTATTAAACAAAATAATCTTAAGATGATTTTACATTGCTCTGGAATTATTAATGCACACATTCAAAGAATTAGTCTATCCAATTCCTTTTTCTGTCATCTAGGGAAATCTTAAACAGCCTTGTTTCTGTTTTCTTTTGTTGTTTCATTTCTTTTTTTGTTTGTTTGTTTTGTTTTGTTTTTATGAGACGGAGTCTCACTCTGTCCCCTAGGCTGGAGTGCAAGGGCACAATGTTGGCTCACTACAACCTCCACCTCCCGGGTTCAAGCTGTTCTCCTGCCTCAGCTTCCTGAGTAGCTGGGATTACAGGCACCCACCACCACACCTTGCTAATTTTTTTTTTTTTTGTAGAAATGGGGTTTCCCCATGTTGGCCAGGCTAGTCTCGAACTCCTGACTTCAGGTCATCTGCCTACCTTGGCGTTTACTCATTTTACAGAAAGCTTTGAGCATATACTATATGCTGGCACTGCAACAAAAAAAAACTGGCAAAAATCTCTGCCCTTGTGGAGCTTATGTGTTAGTCAAGGTGATAGACAATACGAATTAACATATATGGTCTGCCATGTGGTAATTAGTGTTATTGAGAATATAGTTGGAATGAGGGGTACAAAGAAAGCAGAGGATAGAAGGGGAAGTTTACAGTTTTGGCTGTCACAACTGGGGTATGGGAGTGGACAGGCTGCTAATGGCATCTAACAGGTAGATACTAGGAATACTGCTACACATCCTGCAATGCACAGGATGCAGCCCCCACCCCCAAACAAAGACTTCTCCGGGCCAAATGTCAATAGTGCCAGTGTTGAGAGACCTTGTCCAAGAGCCTGAGCTCTTAACCACTGTGCAGTATTCAGAGTGACAGTGCCTTTTTTCCTTTAAGTTATCTAAGGTTTAATAAGTAGGTCTCCAGTAAATTTCTAGTTATTTTGATTCTGATTTTTTTTTTTTGAGACATAATCTCACTCTGTTGCCCAGGCTGGAGTGCAGTGGTGGGATCTCTGCTCACTGCAACTTCTGCCTCTCAGGTGCCAATAATTCTTGTGCCTCGGTCTCCCAAGTAGCTGGGATTACAGGCGTACATAACTATGCACAGCTAAATTTTTGCATTTTTAGTAGAGATGGGGTTTTCCTATGTTGGTCAGGGTGGTCTCTAATTCCTGACCTCAGGTGGTCCACCCGCCTTGGCCTCCCAAAGTACTAGGATTACAGGTGTGAGCCACTGCACCCAGCCTAGAAATTTATATTGAAAGTAATTGTACTGAGAGATATGTGCTTTTTTACTGTTAGATAATTATTTAATTTGTTGCCTGGGCAAAGTGGCTCACATGTAATCCCAGCACTTGAGGGGGCCAAGCTGGGCTTGAGCTCAGGAGTTTGAGACCAGCCTGGGCAACATAGCAAAACCCAGTCTAAACACACACACACACACACACACACACACACACACACACACACACACACACACACGCACTTGCATAGCAAAACCCAGTCTCCACACACAAACAGACACACATACACACAAAGATTGGTGCATACCTGTGTTCCCAGCTACTCAGGAGGCTGATGTGGGAGGATCACTTGAGCCCAGGAGGGCAAGGCTTCAGTGAGCCGTGGTTGAAACACTGCACTCCATCCCTGGTAACACCCTGTCTCAAAAAATAAGAAGGAGAAGAATTTTTTTTTTTTTTTTTTTTTTTTTTTTGAGACGGAGTTTCGCTCTTGATACCCAGGCTGGAGCGCAATGGCGTGATCTCGGCTCACCGCAATCTCCGCTTCCTGGGTTCAGGCAATTCTCCTGCCTCAGCCTCCTGAGTAGCTGGGATTACAGGCACGCGCCACTGTGCCCAGCTAATTTTTTGTATTAGTAGAGACGGGGTTTCACCATGTTGACCAGGATGGTCTCGATCTGTTGACCTCGTGATCCACCCGCCTCGTCCTCCCAAAGTGCTGGGATTACAGGCTTGAGCCACCGCGCCCGGCCGAAGGAGAAGAATTTAATTCATTAACTTTCTTTGCACGTTTAATATGTGCAGTGCTTGCAGATATAGTATTCTTAAAACAGCTTTGAGGTATGATTTACATAGCCATGAAATTTATCCATTTTAAATGTGCAATGCAATGATTTTTTTTTTTTAAAGTAATTTTATAGAGTTTTATAACAGTTAAACTAGTTTTAGGACTTTTTCATCATACCCAAAAGATCTGAGTCGTCAGCCCTGGGCAACTGTTAATCAGCTTTCTGTCTGTATAGATTTTTCTTTTCTGTGAATTTAACATTAATGTAGTCAGACTATATAGTCTTTTGTGTCCGACTCTTTAACACATTTTAAAGATTCATTTATGATGTAACATGCATCAATAGTTCATTCCTTTTTGTTGTTGAATAATATTCCATTGTATGGATGATGAACATCATGAATAATGCTGCTATGAACATGTCATACAACTCTATGTGTGGATCTATGATTTTGTTTTTCTTGGATGGATAGCAAGCAAAACCGTAGAGAGGAATAGTTGTTTTCATTCTTTTGATCTTTAGATTCTTTATAAATTGGTTAATAAGAGTACCAAGCTGGCCGGACGTGGTGGCTCACACCTGTAATCCTAGCACTTTCAGAGGCTGAGGTGGGCGGATCCCTTGAGGTCAGGAGTTCGAGACCAGCCTGGCCAGTATGGTGAAACCCCGACTCTACTAAAAATACAAAAATTAGCCGGGTGTGGTGGCACACGCCTGTAGTCCCAACTACTCGGGTGGCTGAGGCAGGAGAACCACTTGAACCTGGGAGGCAGAGATTCAGTGAGCCAAGTTGGTGCACTGTAGTCCAGCCTGGGTGACAGAGCTAGACACTGTCTCAAAGAAAAAAGAGCACCAATGAAGAATATTAAAATAGCCACCCAGGTTCTTCCTCGCTACTTCTAGTTCCCGGCGCTTTGCTGGGTTTTAATGGTGGCCAACATCATGGGTGCTGTGGCTTTCTCCATATGGTGTCACAGGAGCTAAGGGTGCTGCTTAAGGAACTGCAGAAAATTCAGACAGGACACTCAGTCTGCTGTGGCAGTGGAATGTGACAGAAAAGCCAGCCAGGAGGGCAGGGAGCAATCCTCAAGGTCCTGGCTGACCCACCATTGAACAGGGCTTGGTGTGTCATTGCTTCTAGGCATTTTTAGTGGACAGAACTGGGATGGATATACACTTGTTTATTTGAAATTATGCATTTGTTCCATATTCCAATTCCAGCCCACCCCTTCTTTGCCCAAGTTGCTCTATGGTCAAGTGAGTGAGAATAGGTGGCTACATTTACAGCCTTGTTGCTCACTGCTTCCTTCTTCCAGTAGTCCCATGGTGCTTCACACCTCTTCAGTAAATGTACTGATTTGAACCCAGAGCCTTGGCTTTGAAATCAGACAGCCCCAGTTTCAAATGTGGTGCTGCCACTTGACTTTTGTGATTTGGGTATACTCCTATCTGTGCATAGCGATATAAAATTCTGTGCTTAGAGGAAACATTCATTTCGTGATAGCTATTTCTTATTAATTCTATACTTTTGAACCTGAGATGCTATCTATAATGCCCTGTTTTTATTTCTTTTTAATCAGTTGGCAAACTTTTCATTCCCTGAGACCCAGCTTGTTACATCTCTGAAGACTGTTGATATCCTCAAGATGTTCCTTACTCCCTTTCTTTGCTTTTACTTTACTATGGATATATGGACAACATTATTGTGCTTATTACGTGCAACAAATATTTATTGAATGAATCATATTAAAATTCACATATAAAGTGCCAAAAAAATCAAAATACACGTTATGCTGCGTAAGTAGCATAATGTTGATTTTTAAATTCTCTTTAATATGCTATGAGTACATAGTAGAAAGCAGTGACTACCAAATTTGCCTGTGTTTTAGAATTTAATGGGAAGTTTTAAAAAGGGCATTTCTGAATTTTCTAAATCCCATTTTGAATTTGCTAAATTAAACTTACTGCAAGATATAGTACTCCAGAAATCTTGGATTTTAATTTGCTTTCCCCAGCTGTTGAATGACTGGGGGTAGATGAAATAAGATTCGAAAAATGTTGGTAATTATTGAAGCTGGGTAATAAGTATACAAAGATTCATTATACTGTTCTATTTTGGTGTATGCTTAAAATTTTCCATCTTAGAAAATTTTTTTAAAAAGAAAATTACCAGCCTGCATGTAGCCAGCCTGGCACTAGTCTCAACTATCATTTGGGAGCCACTATTCTCATTTGGATTTACAGTCACCAGAAACATTTACTGAGGAACCAGTGGTAAACCAGCTATTGTATTCTGCCTTTGAGATACTTTGAATAGAGGCTAATATGCCATATGAATAAGGGTAATTAGCTGAGACCCCTTATTACTGGCAAACATGGTAAGAGGAAGTTCCCTGTAGTTATTCAACCAACATTATCCTAACTGAATATTCTATTCTCATTTTCCAGAAGCATAGTTTTTTTTTTTTTTTGTATGTGTATTTCCTATCCCAAATGACATATAAAAGGGGGAATGGAACATGTAAGGTGGCATGACAAAGTATTGACAAACATTAACAGAGTATTGACAAAGTTTGTAAATATTGTTTCTTAGAATATAGTGAGGAGATGAATAATTTTCACCAGAAGCCAGTATGTCTTCCTTATATGTCTCTTCCTACAAATTTCTAAAAAAAACCTCTTTAAAAAATAAATTTATTAATTAAATTAGCAGAACTGGGCCTTAGTACTCTGTATAAACTTTGAGCCTATGAAAAATAAATTAGTTACTATTATTTGTTCTTTAAAACTTTGCTAAGAAGTTTATTCATGTCTGTTAACATTTCAGTATTTCCTTTTGTATTTTAACTGCCTTTAATACTCATTCATGGATTAGAAGGGATTCTAATGTGATAATAATGCATTTTTACATATTGTCCCTTCTAATCTAGAGACAACAAATATTAAGCAATTCTACTTCTTTAGAATTTCATAATCTCAAAGCATCTAACCTAAAATATTTATTAACTACAAAAGGGGAAGGCAGTAACATTCCCTTCTGATAACCAAGGAATACCGTATTAACCAAGTGGCCGTGGTTAGCATCACAAGTACTAAGGCATATGTGTATCGTGTATCCCCTGATGTGTTGTACTGAGAGGGACACAACATCATTCTGTGATATTACCAAAAATCCCCAACTTCTTTCCCATCATTTTTAAACAAATCAATTGGAGAAACTTTTTTAGATTGAAGGAGATGAAGGAGAAATAAAAATTATTATTATTTTGAGATGGAGTCTCACTCTGTCACCCAGGCTGGAGTATAGTGGTGCAATCTCAGATCAGTGCAACCTCCCACTTCCTTGGTTCAAGCAATTCTCCTGCCTCAGCCTCCCAAGTAGCTGAGATTACAGGCATGTGCCACAATGCCCTGCTAATTTTTTTTGTATTTTTAGTAGAGATGGGGTTTCACCATGTTGGCCAGGCTGGTCTCAAACTCTTGACCTCATGTGATCCACCTGCCTTGGCCTCCCAAAGTGCTGGGATTACAGGTGTGAGCCACTACGTCCGGCCACTAAAAATTAAATTTGAGATCCTTGAAAGAGATAAAAGATTAGAAAACACTGGTTTTGCATAGTCTTGTTTAATTAATAGTTTTATAACTTAATTTTGTGGTATTGATCATTGTCTTATGGTTATATAAGATGTTGCTATTAGAGGAAGCTCAGTGAGAGGTATATGGAAATTCCGTGTACTATTTTTGCAGTTTTACTATAAATCTAAAATTAGTTCTAAATAAAAAGTTTTAAACATCAGCACAAACTGGAAAAAACTATTTGTACCTCTTGTGACAGAGGGTTCATTTTTTCTTTTTACATAGATTTTATAAAAAATCAGTAGGACAAAACAGACATGGAAAAATGGGAAAAGTGTATAAACAAGTGGTTTATGGAAAAAAAGTACACATAACAAATATTTCAAAACATACACTCTTTGCATAATTCAAGAGATGGACATTAAAACAAGATCTTTTTACTTTTTGGTTTGTCAGTGATGAAAAGTTAATACCCAGTCACCCTTATTAAATAACACTTGAATAAATTGTTACATACCTTTTAGAAGGCAAGTAGCAATTCCTCTGTTAGGAATTTATCCTACGACGACACTGGTAACAGCTATATATACACGTTAGTGTTCATTGTAGTAATGTTTTTAATAGGAAAAAAAAATGGCTCATCAGTAGAGTATCCGGTTAAATAAAGAATGAAACATTCACATGATGGAATTCTCTGTTAAACTAAAAAGAGTAAGATAGCCAAGTGCAGTGGTTCACACCTGTAATTCCCATACTTTGGGAGCCTGAGGCAGGAAGAACTCTAGCTCAGAAGTTTTAGGTTATAACGAGCTGTGATCGCATCACTGTACTTCAGCCTGCGTGACAGAACGAGACCTTATCTCTATATTTTAAAATAATAAGGTAAATCTTTTTGTGCTTTGGAAAGAGTTCCACAATATACGGTAAGCTGAAAACGATACAAAACAGCATGTATAGGATGCTTGCATTTGTGTAGTAGTTTTTCAAAGTATATAGCTGTATGTCTACACAAAGTATGTTTGGAAGGGGAAAAGAAACTTTAATATAGTATCTGGTTGGGAGAGAGAGCCCTGGAATTGAAGGGCAGGGGTGGCTTACTTTTCATTTTATACCTTTCTTTAAGGTCTAATTAAAAAAAATTATATATATATACTTTTTTAAAAATAAGTAAATCAGTAAAAAATGAAAAGAAAAATATTATTTATAAAATTTTTTGTAAAGATTTTTTACTCTAAGCTACATTACCTAATAATACATATTTTTAGCCAAGAGCAGTGTTGAGCACTTTTTATATAATCTCAATTCATTAATTTGTTATAATTTAGTTTTTATGGTTTCTTGTGAAATATGAAAGTTAGATTTTCTAATAAGAATTTTAGCATATGGGCTTGTATATCACTGCAATCTGATATGTTTAGTATTCATCAGCAACCTGGTATGTTTGTTAAAAGCTGCAGGGGCTGAAACCCTAGACTCTGCTCTAGTAAATCAGGGATAATGCCCTGGAATTTGAATTTTAAAAGAGTGCCAGAGATTATTCTTATTGCAACTTTAATACACTGCTTTATACCACTGGTGGTGGTGGTGATTGGTTTGTTTGTTTTGAGACAGGATCTTACTCTGTCGCCCAGGCTGGAGTACAGTGGCTCAATCTTGGCTCACTGTAACCTCCACCTCCCAGGTTCAAGCAATTCTCCTGCTTCAGCCTCCCAAGTCACTAGGATTACAGGTGCCCACCAGGTCGTGATTGTTTTAAAATTTATTTTTTTTCCCTTCAATGTAATATTAGAAATTACCCTGCTGGTACCTAGAGTGCATTTTCATTCATTGTTTTTTAAAGTAAATGTTCTTAAGCTGTCTATTTAACCTTACTTAGACTTTGTTAGAAAATACCTGTGTGTTAACCATGCATATTTTATGAATTTTTTTTTCTTGTAGTTGATCACAGCCGAGTTAAATTGACATTAAAGACTCCTTCACAAGATTCAGACTATATCAATGCAAATTTTATAAAGGTATGTACTTACTTTAAATGGTGTTTCTCTGCCGTAGTAATGTCTTTCTACATACTAGTTTTGTAAAAACTTTTTGAATTGCTCAAACATACCAACAGCAAGAGAAATAAAAATAAAACCACTCTCCTGGCACATTGTTTTTATATGCTTTCTATTCATATAGATAAATAGTTCGTGCTTAGTTTTGTGATAGCAGAGATAACATTTTCTTTTTTATTTCTTCTTTCCCGTGGAAGTCTTACATATTACTAAAAATCTTCTCAGTCATCCCTTTGGGTTTGTATGCACAAATGAACATGATCATTCCCTGTTGCTGACCCATATAGGCTGTTTCCAATGTTTTAAAATAATAATATTGCAGTAAACATCTTTGTTCTTTTGAATAATTTCTTGGGATAAATTACTAGGGGTAGAATTGCTGGATAATATTGATTTAAAATTCTGGAACATAGCCTTAAATATAAAACTTTTGGCAGTTGTCACTGTTTCAGGTGGCAACCCAAAATCCAAGATTAAATAGTCTGTTTTGTATAACCTTTGTTTGGATACTCTTTGATGAAAAGCATTCAAGTTCTTTAGGTTATCAATATCGATAGATGCAAACTGCCACTTGATTCAGTTTAAATAAAAGGCTTTTTTTCCCATCAGCTAATCTGTGTTTTTAAATCTGTCAGGTGATACGATAATATAATTTTCACTTATATATGGTGTTTATACATATTTGCATATGATGTTTTTGTTGATAAAAATGTTAACTGATAAAAGTTTATGTGAGGCTGGGCACAGTGGCTCATGCCTATAATCCCAGCACTTTGGGAGACAGAGGCAGGTGGATCACCTGAGGTCAGGAGTTTGAGACCAGCCTGGCCAACATGGTGAAACCCTGTCTCTACTAAAAATATAAAAATTAGCCAGGTATGGTGGTGCATGCCTGTAATCCCAGCTACTCGGGAGGCTGAGGCAGGAGAATCACCGGAACCCGGGAGGTGGAGGTTGCAGTGAGCCAAGATCACTCCACTGCACTCCAGCCTGGGCTACAGAGTGAGACTCTGTCTCAAAAAAAAAGTTGATGTGGTAAAATTAATATCTGTGCCAACATTCAGCAGTCGTGGTTTTAAATAAAAATTTCTTGTTTTAAGAAAGTTAAAAACCAAAATCAATACATTAAGTAAAAACTAATAAATTGATGGTTTGCTATTTCAGATGTTGTCCATGTTCATATTCTTTTATAAGGGTGTTTGTTAAAAGTTACAGTTTTTAATTATGCTTAATGACACTGATAAGTTGTATGAGTCAGTTATGTGTCAGTTTAGTATTTTAGTCAATAACCCTGTTTGGTATATTCTTATGTTCATTATTAAAAACCTGTATAGTAGATGTTTGATAAACTTTTAAGCTGAATAGATAATGGAAGATAGCTATGGAAGAAACTAAGAAAGAACTGTTTACTAGTTTTGGTATTGTTTTAGAATCAGAGCATGCTTTATATTTCTCCTACAGTTAGCCTTGTTGAGTAGGTATTAGGGCTTTTGTTTTTAATGCCTAGATAAGTAATAATTTTTAATTAGCATAAGGCAGTTCTTAATTACCTATTCCTTGCACCATATCCAGTAAACACACAGAAGTAGTAACAGTCATCAAAAGTGAATTGAATATATTTTGCCATGCTTTATTTAATGTACTATAAAAGATATGTTGTTTGGAAATGGTTTAAGTTAAAACAACAATATTACTAATAAAATTTGAAACCTTATATTTTAGGTAATGAAATATTTCTGATAATCAAAATAAATGTGAAATTTGCTTTTAACCATTTTTAGGGTGTCTATGGGCCAAAAGCATATGTAGCAACTCAAGGACCTTTAGCAAATACAGTAATAGATTTTTGGAGGATGATATGGGAATACAATGTTGTGGTAAGTAATTTACTTTTTACAATAATTTTGAGAAATATATATGTAATGACATAGGATGTTTTACTGAATAAGGAATGAGAGTTAGTTTTTTTTTAATCCATAATGATATGTTTACTTATTGCTGATGTTTACTAAAAAGATGGACACTGATTTTTAGGATGTCTCATTAAATTTTTACAAACTAGGCTAAATATTTTAACAAGGTATGATAATAATTTAAATGTTGTCCTAAGTCAATAACTAATGATACAACTATCAACTTATAAAAAAGCAGAAAAGGATCAGTGCTCTAATAGGTCAATAAAATACTTGATAATACAGCTATACTTATTTGAGTCCCTCTTCTTAGGAAAATATATGTAAACACCTAACTATAAACAATTATATACGGTATAAGGGAGTTTGTTTCATCTGCCCTTTTGTTCTTTTGGATGAAGGGAATAATGTGCCCTTAGATTTGGAAGCAGGGAAATGAGTTGGAATACTGCAAAGAGCTACCCTGTACTGCTGTGTATTACTCTTGAAATCTAAGCATGTGCATTGACGCTTTCCATTGTGTGGGTGTAGAAAATCAGTAATGTGAAACTTTCATTTTTTTCTTAAGACTTTTTTATGGAATTGTAATGATCTAAAGCATTGACATCCTCTGGTCTTTGAAAGATTAATGAAAGGAGGGGAATTTTCCAGTTATTTGTATTTGCTGTACTTCACTTTAAAAACTAGATGTGCTCGTGGATTGACTGAGAAGAGCATGAAGAAAGTTTCTGGATGATGGGAAGATCCTATATATTGATAAAATTTGTGTTGCACAGATGTATGCGTTTGTTCAAACTCAGAGAATGTTCACTTTAGGATTTGTACATTTCATTGTATGTAAAATTTACCTCAAGGGAAAAATACTGGAAACAATATTAAAAATTACTGTGTTCTAGATAATAATATGCATGCTGAAGTATTTTGTGGAGAGTGTACTGATGTTCAAAACTTAATTTGAAATGCATTTTTAAGGCCGGGCATGGTGGCTCATGTCTGTAATCCCAGCACTTTGGGAGGCCAACGCAGGCAGATCACCTCAGGTCAGGGGTTTGAGACCCTGACCTGGCCAACATGGTGAAACCCCTTCTCTACTAAAAATACAAAAAAATTGGCTGGACATGGTGGTGGGCGCCTGTAATCCTAGCTACTTTGGGAGGCTGAGGCAGGAGAATTACTTGAACCTAGGAGGCAGAGATCACGCCAGTGCACTCCAGCCTGGGCAACAGAGCTAGACCCCTTCTCAAGAAAAAAAAAAGAAATGCATTTTTAAAATAAGATGGATTGATAGAGGGATAGCTATGTGATAAAATTTGGTTAAATGTGAATGATAGAATATAGGTGATGGCTATACAGTGTTAACTGTAAAATTCTTTCAACTATGCTGTGTGTTTGAAAGTTTACATTATAAAATGGGGAAAAGCAGATGTAATCACTTTTAAAAATGGTGTTAAATGCATTCAATATTTCAGTAATTCTAAATGTATTTTTAATTAACAGTGCTATTTATAATTAGGTAAATATCCTAAAAGTGGTATTTTAATATAATTTCAGAAGAATAATGTAATTTTTTATATTATTTTATATTATATTTTTATTATATAATATATTATATATTAACATATATTATATAATATAATTATATATTATATATAATTTCAGAATAATAATTAATAATTATATTAATATAATTAATTTCAGAAGAATAATATAAGATTCATATAATTTAATTCAAATCAAATAAATCATGTTAACTAGAACCAATTTAATTTGTTGCTATATAGTTAGCCCTTGTTTGGAAAGCCTAATTTTGATAATTTCTTTAACTTACACATTCAATATTGAAACAAGGTTTTTAGGCAAGCCAGTTAGAATTCTCAGGGTACAAAGTAATTCTTGAAATTTGTATTTTATTAAAAAGTAAAATTGTGTTTGACTGATACATTCTTCATCTCACTCCCCACCATCACTTTTTAGATCATTGTAATGGCGTGCCGAGAATTTGAGATGGGAAGGGTATGTATAACCTATTCCTCTTATTATTTCATTTTAGGGATAAATATTCTTGGTCTTTTATTAATATCATAGTCTGAACATAGGCAGTTAATGGTTCGGCTGATGCTTTTATTTCATACGAGGAACAAAATAATCTCTCAAGCATGTTTTCTTTTATACAATTTTGTAAGTATATTTTATTATACACAGGCATACCTCAGAGATATTATAGATTTAGTTCCAACCACCATAGTAAATCAAATTTTTTGGTTCTTCAGTGAATATAAGTTATATTTTTATGGTATTATAGTCTGTTAAATGTTCAGTAGCATTATATGTATAAAACACTTCATGCCTTAATTTTTTTTTTTTTTTCTTTGAGACAGAGTCTTGCTCTGTCACCCAGGATGGAGTGCAGTGGTACAATCTCAGCTCACTGCAGCCTCCGCCTCCCGGGTTCAAGTGATTCTCCTGCCTCAGCCCCTCGAGTAGCTGGGATTGCAGGCACCCACCACCACACCCAGCCAATTTTTGTAGTTTTAGTAGAGATGAGGTTTCATCATGCTGGCCAGGCTGGTCTCGAACTCCTGACCTCAGGTGATACATCTGCCTCAGCCTCCCAGACTACTAGGCTTACAGACATGAGCCACTTCACCCAGCCTTCCATGCCTTAATTTAAAAATACTTTGTTACTAAAAAAACATAATGATCATCTTAGCCTTCATCTAGTTGTCATCTTTATGCTGGTGAAGGGTCTTGTTGATGTTGATGGCTGCTGACTGATCAAGGTGTTGTTTGCTGAAGGTTGGAGTAACTGTGGCAATTTTTGATAAAATAAGACAGGGCCAGGCATGGTAGTTCACACTTGTAATCCCAGCACTTTGGGAGGCTGAGGTGGGAGGATCACTTGAGCCCAGAAGGTGGAAGCTGCCATGAGCTATGATTAGGCTACCGTACTCCAGCCTGGGCAGAGGGAGACCCCACCTCTAAAAAAGCAAAATAAGAAAATATTGAAGTTTGCCACATTCATTGTCTCTTCTTTCATGTAAGATTACTCTGTAGCATGCCGTGCTGTTTAATAGCATTTTACCTATAGTAGAACTACTTTCAAAATTGGAGTCTGTCGTTTCAAACTCTTGCACTGCTTTATCAACTAAGTTGATGGTTATCAACTAAATCCTTTGTTGTCATTTCAACAGTGTTCACAGCATCTTCACCAAAACTAGATTCCTTCTCAAGAAACCACTTTTTTTCTCATCCATAAGAAGCAACTCCTCATCTATTCCAGGTTTTATCATGAGATTGTCGCAATTCAGTTCCATCTTCAGGCCCCACTTCTAATTCTCTTGCTGTTTCTACCACATTTGCAGTTACTTCCTCTACTAAAGTCTTAAACTCCCCCTCAGAGTTATCACGAGGGTTGGAATCAACTTTTTCCAAACTTGTGTGAATGTTGATATTTTGACCTCCTCCCATGAATCATGAATATAATTAATAGCATCTAGAATGCTGAATCCTTTGCAGGTTTTTTAGTTCACTTTCCCTAGATCCTTCAGAGTAATCATTATCTATGGCAGCTTTAGCTTTACAAAATATGTTTCTAAATAATAAGACTTGAAATTTGAAATTATTCCTTGATCCATAGGCTGCAGAATGGATGTTGTATTAGCAGGCATTAATCTCCATGTATATGTCCATCAGAGTTTTTAGGTGCTTTGTAAACAGTAATATTTTGAAAGGAATCTTTTTTTTTCCAAGCAGTAGTCCCCAGTAGTGAGCTTAAAATATTAAACTGTGCTGTAGGGATGGGCTGGGGGTGGGGTTGAAAAAAAAAAACATGCTGTAAACAGATGTGCTGACATCCAGGCCTTATTCTATTTATAGAGCACAGACAGAGTACATTTTGCATGATTTTAGAGCCCCTAGGATTTTCAGAATGGTAAATGAGCATTGGCTTCAACTTAATGTCACCAGCTGCATTAACCCCTAACAAGAGAGTCAGCATGTCCTTTGAAGCTTTGAAGCTAGACATTGACTTTTCTGTAGCTCCGAAAGTCCTAGATGGCATCTTCTTTCAATATAAGGCTGTTTCATCTACACTGAAAATATGTCGTTTAGTATAGCTTGGTTCATCGGTGCTCTTAGCTTAGATCTTTGGATAACTTTCTGCAGTTTCTGCGTCATAATTTGATGCTTCATCTTTCACTTTTATGTTATGGGAGCAGCTTCTGTCTTAAAACTCATGAACTAGTCTTTGCTAGCTTCTAACTTTCCTTCTACAGCTTCCTCATACTTCATAGAAATGAAGGGAGTTAGTGCTTTGCTCTGGATTAGGCTTTGGCTGGTAGGAATGTTGTAGCTGGTTTGATCTTCTATCTAGACTACTAAAGCTTCTCCATGTAAGTAATAAGCTGTTTGACCTACTCAATTGTTTGTGTATTTCCCAGAGTAGCTTTTTAATGTCCTTCAAAAGCTTTTCCTTTGCATTCTAAACTTGGCTAGTACAAGAAGCCTACCTTTCTTCCTGTGTCAGTTTTTGACATGCCTTCCTCACTAAGCTTAATCATTTTTAGATTTTTTATTTAAAGTGAAAAGTATGTGACTCTTTTCACTTGAACACTTTGAGGCCATTGTGGGGTTATTAGTCTTATTTCAGTACTGTGTCTCAGGAAATAGGAAAGCCCAAGGAGAGGAAGAGAGACGGTACAAAAACTTGTCAATGGAACAGTGATAACGCTCACAACATCTGTTGATTAAGTTTGCCACTTTATATGGGAGCAATTTGTGGCACCCCAGAACAATTAGAGTAGTAGCTTCAGACATCACTGATCAGATTACAATAACAGATACCATCATAATAAAAAGGTTTGGAGTACTGCAAGTGTTACCAACATGTGGCACAGACCTGAATGAGCACATGCTGTTGAAAAAAGGATACCAATATACTTGCTTGGTGCAGGGTTGCCTCAAAACTTCAATTTGTAAAATATGCAATGTCTGAGAAACACAGTAAAATGAGGCATGCCTGTACTTACAATAATTAATTATGTATTATTACTTAGTAATCTTCAAATATTTAGTGGTGGTGTAAGTAGAATGCCATCTATGGACTAAAATAGAGAGGTATTTTTAAATAGGAATAATATTGAGCAAGTGAAAATACATGAAATAAAATCTGGTTATCGTTAATATGTAGTTTGAATTTTTGTTTGTTTTGAGACAGTGAGACAGAGTCCTGCCCTGTCGCCCAAACTGGAGTGCAGTGGTGCGATCTCTGCTCACTGCAACCTCCCATTTCCCAGGTTCAGGTGATTGTCCTGCCTCAGCCTCCCAAGTAGTTGGGATTACAGGTACCTGCCACCACAGCCCAGCTAATTTTTGTAGTTTTAGTAGAGACGGGGTTTCAGCATGTTGGCCAGTCTGGTCTTGAACTCCTGACCTTGGGTGATCACCCGCCTCTGTCTCCCAAAGTGCTGCGATTACAGGCATGAGCCACCACACCTGGCGTGAATATTTCGATTAGTCTATTTGCTAATACCACAATATATTTTGCTTGTTTCCTGTCTTCAAAGCTGAGAGAAGATAATTTCTTACCCTGATTTTCTAACATTGTTATTTTTATGCTGTGTAGAAGTAAAATTCATTTATTCTGTGTCTTTAATTTATAAATATGTTAATTTTTTCAGTAAGAAATATATTACAAAAGATAGATCTTTCAGTTATGTTACATAAATAATTGGGAAGCCTTAGTTGATTCTATTACTCCCAACTATTTCCTTTATCAGTATCAAGTAATGTTGGACAGAAAGTGAATAAAATTAGAAAATATAAAAACAGAAATTATTATGTAATCAAATTATCTATTTAAGTGTTGTCAGTATGTACATTAATATTATTAATCAGTTGTCTTAGAGAGTTTAAATGTCATTCACCTAATGTTTTAAGTTGCTGTTAAGACTTAGGATTTATTTTTCTTTTCATTATATTAACAAGCTCATATTGTGTATCAGTGGTAGTTACTGATGAAAAATTAAGTTGTATTGGGTGCAGAATTTTTTTGAAGCTGAAGGTTTTTGTGATTCATTGTGTCCTAATAGTAATAGATTATGAGTGAGTTAGGACCTATGAAGTTATTCAATAACCTTGACTTTGATCTTGACTTTGAATGTGACCTAGTGGAAAAAGCACAGATAATTAAATCTGACAGACCTACCTTTTACAAGCATTTTGACCATGGTGCAGTAGTTTATTCTGAGCTTCAGTTTCCTCATGTTTGAAAGGAAATAATACCCACTTTGTAGTGTTAGAGATTGTGCATATATGATATTTAATACATAGTTTTTAATATCATTATTAGTTTTATACCAGGAATATAAATACCAATATAATCTTATTACTGCTCATCTGAGTTGGGGGGCATTGTTAGTCACACCACTTTCTGTTCTTACCTAAATTAATCTCCTACAACTTGTTTTCTTTTTCTTCCTTTTTTTTTTTTTGAGACAGAGTCTCGCATTGTCGCACAGGCTGGAGTGCAATGGCACCATCTTGGCTTACTGCAACCTCCGCTTCCCAGGTTCATGCGATTATCCTGTCTCAGCCTCCCGAGTAGCTGGCGTTACAGGAGCATACCACTACACCTGGCTAATATTCTGTATTGTTAGTAGAGACGGGGTTTCACTGTGTTAGCCAGACTGGTCTCAAACTCCTGACCTCGTGATCTGCCCTCCTTGGCCTCCCGAAGTGCTGGGATTACAGGCGTGAACCACAATGCCCAGCTTTACAACTTGTTTTGTATCTGTTACAAGGTATTAAAGTTTTGTCAGGTAAAAGATTTAAAAATACAAAATTTTTAAAAACTCTCAAAAAGAATTTAAGGTCCAGGTACAGTGGCTCGTACCTGTAATATCAGCTACTTGGAAGGCTAGGGTAGGAGAATTGCTTGAGCCCATGAGTTTGAGACCAGCTTTGGCAACATGGCAAGACCCATCTCTATTTTTTTTTTTAATCTTTTTTTGGTGGGAGAGACACAGTCTCACTCTGTCGCCCAGGCTGCAGTGCAGTGGTGTGATCTCAGCTGTTTCCAACCTCTACCTCCCAGGTTCAAACAATTCTCATGCCTGAGCCTTCTGAGTAGCTGGGATTAAAGGCTTGTGCCACCATACCTGGCTAATTTTTTGTATTTTTGAGTAGAGACAAGGTTTTGCCATGTTGGCCAGTCTGATCTTTGAACTCCTTACCTTAAATGATCTGCCCACATTGGCCTCCCAAAGTACTGGGATTATAGGCATGAGCCACTGTACCTGGCATCAATCTCTTTTAAAAAAAAAAAAGAATTAGCCAGGTGTGGTGGCACACACCTGTGGTCCCAGCTACTCAGGAGGCTGAGGTGGGAGGATCACTTGAGCCCAGAAGGTAGAGGCTGCAGTGAGCCATGATTGTACCATTACACACTCCCGTCTGGATGACAAAGCAAGACCCTATCTGAAAAAAAAAGAATTTTTATCATGTTCTATAAACATCTCTTGGAAAAAAAGATTTGGAAGTTACTAGTGGTTTTAAACCTCTAAAATAATAGCTAACCTAACATACCAGACAGTTTTACTTTGTTTCCTTGTGAGCATTACTGTCAACTTATAGTTCATTCAGCCTAGCCGTAATAACTCCATTTACTATATTTGCAGAAATTTGGAGACATTATACTACACTTTCTGTAATCTCAAATAAAATTGGATAGTTAAAATAATACATCATGTTTCTGTAGGGGTTTTACCATCTATAATGCATTTAAAATACACTCTTTTTTTTTTTTTTTTTGTCGAGGCAGGTGGATCACTTGAGCTCAGGAGTTCGAGACCATAAAATACACTCTTATTTAATAAACTTGCAACAACTCTGTAAGATAAGAATTATTTCTATTTTTACAGATAAAGAAACTAAAGGTCAATAAAGCAGTAGAATTAGTACTTGCAAAATTCTTCTGATTCCAAGTAGACTACTCTTTCCACTTCATCACATATTTTACATTTAATGAGAATTCAGACAGATATTTATATTGTCATGTTATGAGCAATAAAACTTGCCTAGCAACCTTTATACTAAATGAAACTCCTTGTACCAGATACTTTTATAAAATTAGTTTTTCTGTCTACAAGAGAATCTTTGGTCTACTTTGTAGACCTGGCAGATAGCAATGAACAGTTACGCACTTAAGTCAGTAAGGTTTTTATGACTATTCTTGGAGAAGACACAGTAGCATATCTTTAAAAATAATTGGGTAAATCTAAGCTCTCATAGCTCATTGCCTGCTAATGTGAGTTTTCTGTTTTGGGGAAGTAGAAGCAAGCAGAACCCCAGTACACAAAAATATAATTTATAACAGTTTAATAAAAACTTATACGAATTACTAATTTTTCTTTGTATGACAGAAAAAATGTGAGCGCTATTGGCCTTTGTATGGAGAAGACCCCATAACATTTGCACCATTTAAAATTTCTTGTGTAAGTATCAATTTTTTAAAACTTTTTTTCAGAAAATTGGCAAGCTAAACTGATGAATAATTGTAATGTGGTATGAACCCAGGTTTATAGACACCAAGGACTCACAAATCTATGCTTACATTTTAAAAAAATTATTTGTTTATATACTGCTTTTAATTTGGACACTTTTGGGATGACTTCATAAATGTATACTCTTCTTATATCTTACTATATTAATTTTGTGTTAGTCTTTGTATATCAATTGATAGTGTTAAATGAAGCAACTGTGCTTTTAGTATTTGGAAATAGCATATTCATTTCAAATTGATTAAATGGGAAAGAGTTGATAACTAGAGTATAGTGTATCATATTAACCCTTCATATCTGTATTGTGCTCTCAAAAATTGTTATAATTATGTATAAAGATAAGTTTAAGAACTGCATCCTGGAAGTAAAGATTGATCCTTTTTGGCAGATTATTTGATATGAAACTTAAAATGTTTTCTTACTATGTAATGACCTTTGGAAATGAATTGAATTCAAGCTCAAAAGCTAACACAGCAAAAATCTGAGAAAATGAACCAAAAAACAAAAACAGTGAAGGAAATAAGAGGAATAGAAAAAATAAAAGACATGGACAAAAAGAAGAAAAATGTCAGTGAATTTTAAAATAGAACCAACAGTTTTCTTTAGGTGCCATAAAAAGAGTGTAATTGAACATAACATAAAAATTAATTAATCTAGGCCAGGCACAGTGACTCATGCCTGTAATTCCAGCACTTTGAGAGGCTGAGGCGGATAGATCACTTGAGGCCAGGAGTTTGAGACCAGCCTGGCTAACATGGCAAAACCTCATCTCTACTAAAAATACAAAAATTAAAGACCAGGCCCAGTGGTTCACACCTGTAATCCCAGCACTTTGGGAGGCTGAGGCGGGCAGGTCACCTGAGGTCAGGAGTTTGAGACCGGCCTGACCAACATGGGGAAACCCTGTCTCTACTAAAAATACAAAATTAACTGGGCATGGGGATGCATGCCTGTAATTCCAGCTACTCGGGAGGCTGAAGCAGGAGAATCACTTGAACCCGGAGGCAGAGGTTGCAATGAGCCAAGATTGCACCATTGCACTCCAGCCTGGGCAACAAGAGCAAAACTCCATCTCAAAAAAAATAAAATACAAAACTTTAATCCCAGCTACTCAGGAGGCTGAGGCACAAGAATTGCTTGAACCTGGGAGGTGGAGGTTGCAATGAGCTGAGATCATACCACTGCACTACAGCTTGGGTGTCAAGAGCAAAACTCCATCTCAAAAATTTTTTTTTAAATTAATTTGCCCATATTAGGGTTCTCCAGAGAAACAGAACCAAAAGAATAAGAGTGTGTGCGCACACATCTGTGTGCATGTATAATACATTTAAAGAGATTTATCTTGAATTGGCTCAGGCAGTTATAGAGGCTGGCAAGTCCAAAATCTGTAGGGTAGGCTGGAGATCCAAGAGAGCCAATGCTGCAGTTCCAGTCTGAATGATAATAAGCTGGAGACCCAGGAGAGCTGATGTTTAGTTCTAGTTTGAAAAGTCTGTTGTAGAACCAAGATGAGCCAATGTTGCAGATGAAGACAGCCTGCTGGAGAATTCTATCTTGCTTCAGGAGACTGATCCCTTTTGTTGTATTCAGGCCTTCAACAGATTGGATGAGGCTCACCAACATTATGGAGAACAGTTTGCTTTACTCAGAGACTACCAATTTAAATGTTAATCTGTCCAAAAACAGTCTCACAGAAATAACTAGAATAATGTTTGACCAAATATTCTGGGCACACTGTGACCCAGCCAAATTGACAGATAAAATTATCACATTCCCTATCTCAGATTTTTTTATTTTTGACTTTGTTTTCCATGATTAAATGAAATACAATTTCTGTGGTTTTACTTGTCATTGCTGAGTTCAAGAACTCCATAATTTTATGACTTAGTTGTACTTAAGAGATTTCTCTCACACATACCCAACGGTTAGTGCTTTCTAGGTTGACGTAGAAAGGGACAGAACTGAATCTGTATTATGCTGTCTACTTTATGAATCAATATTGTTTCTGTAATATTAACTGTAACTCACAATTGAACTTTTTGGATATAATATTCAGTCAGAATTCTTAAGGTGCTGATTAGAATTAACTATTTGTGGGTAAGTGTAAAACTTTTAGGTCAGGCACCGTGGCTCACGCCTGTCATCCCAGCATTTTGGGAGGCTAAGGTGGGGAGGATTGCTTGAGCCCAGGAGATTGAGACTAGCCTGGGCGAAATAGACATCTTTAACATTTTTAAAAATGTTACACATCCTGCTGCATTTTATTTTATTTGGCATGAATAATATCCAATACACACCACACTGTCTACTTCAGTGAAGAAACGCCAACCCTCCTTCACCAATCCAGAAAGAATTCTGTAATATTAGATTCCGCAACAGTGTAGAAACCTAGTTCTGTGTAGTATGGTTGTTTTGACATTTGTAAATTTATTTATTTTTAAAGTTTTATTTATTTATATCTTTTTGAGACAAGATTTTGCTCTGTCACCCAGGTTGGAATGCAGTGGCATGATCATGGCCCACTGCAGCCTCAGTCCCCCAGGCTCAAGTGATTCTCCTACCTCAGCCTCCCAAGTAGCTGAGGCTACTGGCACGAGCTAAAACTAATTTTTGTATTTTTTGTAGAGACGGGGTCTCCCTATGTTTCCCAGGCTGGTCTTGAACTCCTGAGCTCAAGCAGTTGGCCCACTTTGGCCTCCAAAAGTACTAGGACTGCAGGCACGAGCCACCACATCCAGCCAAACATTTGTAAATTTAGATGTAATAGGATAACTATAGTGAATATTGCAATTCAAGTGAAAATACAGTACTTAACATTCAGCAACAAACCAGCTTGAAATTTTTGAACATTTGGGAGTCAAGAATGTTCAGCAATTTACAATAATGGATATAGGGAAGAATGCAATAGTTTTATAACTTAGAAAATGAATTGATTCTTGAGGGGATGGTTTTTCAATTAAACTAAAAGATATATCTCTATAAATGGTTCAAAAAGAAAAAAATGGAGAAAGATTTATTAAAAAGAAAAAAGTAGATAACTTCTAAGGTCTCTAAGATAAGTGGTTTGACTTGATTAGTAATGACTGGTTTAATTTGTCAGCCAGGGTTGACTCATACTGAAGAAATATTTTCTTTGATAATTTAAAATTGGAAGGTAATTTGTTGCCTTGTAATTGTTTCAGACAACTCAGGATTTGTTATCATGGACTTAGTTGCAAACAAAAATCAAATTTATAAATAGAAAGCATGTTGGTAAAAATAATCATAGTAAGTCACTTGACTACTTGGCAGGCAGTTTGAGACTGAGAAATGACAGTGTTTTCTGGAACTCTATTGATGTGGGATGAGGACAAGGGTAAAGTGGTATTGTAAGGGTGAAGACTGCTTAGCAGGAGCTCAATCACATGTTGCCGCATGTAGCCACTTAGATTAGATATCAGCACACTACCTAAGAGTCACATCTAGCCCACTGCCTGTTTTGTAAATAAAGTTTTATTAGAACACATCTTTGCCCATTAATTTATGGATTTGTCTATCACAATAGCAAAGTTGGATAGACAAAGACTTTTATGGTCCAAAAAAGCCAAAAACATTTACTCTATGGTCCTTTACAGAAATATTATTTGAAGAAGTTCAAATATTATGTGAAAAGTTCAAAGTAAATTACTGTGATTTCAAAAAGTAGCTGGGCATGGTGGTGCATGCCTGTAGTCCCAGCTGCTTAGGAGGCTAAGGCAGGAGAATTGCTTGAACCAGGGAGTCAGAGGTTGCAGTGAACCAAGATCGTGTGCCTGTACTCCAGCCTGGCGACAGAGTGAGAGTCTGTCTAAAAAAAAGGCAGGTATAATAGTGAGTATTATTTTTATTAATAAAACAACATACACTATTGTTCTTCATGATCTGTTCTAAACTATCTGTGGTTTTAACCAATAAGGCAAAAATATTAATTTGCTTAGTGATAGACTGGTATAGATTAATACTTTGATTAAATCACAGTAAGAAACCTTTAAAGTGGCTATGTTATCGTCAATCACAACAATAATAATTTGGAGTATTCTTCCCCCTTCCTTCTTCAGTTGCTATCTAGTTAATTGAAACTTGAATGTTAGGGAAAATCATGCATTATGGAAAGGTAAAATGGTTGAAGATGGGATATGGTGGTTGATAATGAGGAATGACATTCTATTTGTATTATTTTTGTTACATGATTCTGGGGGTGGTTACTACTTTGCAAATATTTTATTGGATAATAGATGCCTAATTGTTTAGACACTTATTTTTTCTAGGTATAAGTAAAACTCACATAAGCAAACTGATTTTTTTTTTAACTGTACATACAAATTTGTTTGTTTGTTTTTGAGACAGAGTCTCACTCTGTCGCCCAGGCTGGCATAATCATACCTTCCTGCAACCTCTGCCTCCTGGGTTCAAATGATTCTTCTGCCTCAGCCTCCTGAGTAGCTGAATAGCCATCACGTCCAGCTAATTTTTGTATTTTTAGTAGAGATGGGGTTTCACTATGTTGCCTAGGCTGATTTCGAACTCCTGACCTCAAATGATCCACCTGCCTTGGCCTTCCAGAGTGCTGGGATTACAGGCATGAGCCACCACACCTGGCCTATATAAGTTTTTTAGCTCCATTCTCAAATTCACTTTGCTTATTTGTACATATTGTTTGGGTCTGTCTGATAGAAGATTTTTCTGGTAGGATACTTTGTTTTGTTTAAGGTTTTCTTCAGTTTTTTGTTTTGAGACAGTCTCATTATGTCACCTAGACTGGAATGCATCGGTGTGGTCACAGCTCACTGTAGCCTCGGCCTCACTGCTGGACTCAGTGTTCCTCCCACCTCAACCTCCCAAGTAGCTGAGCCCACAAGCCTGTGCCTCAGTCCTCAGCTAATTTTTGTGGGTTTTTTTTTTTGTAGAGACAAGTGTTTTGCCATGTTGTTTAGGCTGGTTTTGAACTCCTAGGCTAAAGCAATCCGCCTACCTCAGCCTCCCAAAGTACTCATATTACAGGCACGAGCCACCGCCTCCAGCGTTTTTTACAACAGTTTTAGGTTCACAGCAAAATTGAGAGGAAGGTAGAGAGATTTTTCTATATATACCCCGCCCCCCACACATATAGCCCTTTCATGATCAACATTCCCTACCAGAGCAGTCCCTTTGTTACAGTTCACAAACCTACATTGACAAGTCATTATCAGCAAGAGTTAACAGTTTACTTTAGGGTTCATTCTTGTTGTTATAGTTATACTTTCTGTGTGTTTGGACAAATATATGATGACATGTATCCACCATTGTAGTATCATACAGAATAATGTCATTGCTCTCAAAGTCCTGTGCTCCACCTGTTCATTCATTCCTCTCACCCTTTTCCCAAACCTAGGTAGTCACTATTTTTACTGTCTCCATAGTTTTGCCTTTTCCAGAAGTCACATAGTTTGTTTTTGTTTGTTTGTTTTGAGATGGAGTCTCCCTGTATCACCCAGGCTGGAGTGCAGTGGCAATATCTCAGGTCACTGTAACCTCCGCCTCCTGGGTTCAAGTGATTCTCCTACCTCAGCCTCCTTGAGTAGCTGGGATTACTGGTGTGTCCCACCATGTCCAGCTAATTTTTGTATTTTGGTAGAGATGGAGTTTTACCATGTTGGCCAGACTGGTCTCAAACTCCTGAACTCAAGTGATCCACTTACTTTGGCCTCCCAAAGTGCTGGGATTATAGGTACGAGCCATTGCTCCCAGCACAGAGGTCATATAGTTTGAATCATACAGTATGTAGTCTTTACAGATAGGTTTCTTTCACTTAGTAATGTGCATTTAGGGTTCACCCATGTCTTTTCATGGCTTACTAGCTCTTTTTTTCCCTTTATTATTATTTTTAATTGACTTATAATATCTATACTTACTAATGGGGTACAGTGTGATTTTGGTACATATATGTATAATTTACAACGTGGAATGATCAAATCAGGATAATTAGCATGTCTGTCACCTCAAACATCTACAAATTGATGACTTTTAGAATTTTTTAAATAATTGTCAGGTACATCTGGAATTTTAAAGGTTAATTTTATATTGTGGACTTTAATACACATATTTTATTTGTTTTGATGTGTCTTTTTGTTTTGATGTTTTCACTGACTTATAAATGTTTCTCTTTATTTAGGAGGATGAACAAGCAAGAACAGACTACTTCATTAGGACACTCTTACTTGAATTTCAAAATGTAGGTACTTTCTATTTATAGACTGTCTCTAAGAATAGTTTCCAGGCCGGGGGCAGTGGCTCATGCCTGTATTCCCAACACTTTGGGAGACTGAAGCTGGAGGGTGACTTGAGTCCAGGGGTTCAAGACTAGTCTGGGCAACATAGTGAGATCTTCTCTCCACAAAAAGGAAAAAGTCAGCCAGGCATGGTGGCATGTGTCCGTAGTCCCACTCACTCAGAAGGCTAAGCCCAGGAGATTGAGGCTGCAGTGAGCCTTAATTGTGCCACTGCATTCCAGCCTGGGCAACAGAACAAGACTCTTTCTCAAAAATAGTTTTGAGAATAGTTTGAGAATAGAGAATAGTTTTCAAAGAGAAGATATAGAGAGGGAGGGGAGCATGGGCTGAAAAACCACATATTGGGTAGTATGCCCAATACCTGGGTGATAGGATCATTTGTATCCCAGACCTCAATGTTACACAATATACCCATGTGACCTGCATATGTACCCCTTAATCTGAAATAAAAGTTGAGGCCAATTGTGGTGGCTCACGCCTGAAATCCCCAGCACTTTGGGAGGCTGAGGTGGTCAGATCACTTGAGGCCGTGAGTTCAAGATCAGTCTGACCAACATGGCAAAGCCCCATCTCTACTAAAAAAATAACAAAATAACCGGGCATGGTGGTGCACACCTATGATCCCAGCTACTCAGAAGGCTGAGGCAGGAGAATTGTTTGAGCCTGGGACATGGTGCAGTGGTGCAGTCTTGGCTTACTGCAACCTGTCTCCGTGTGCCACTGCACTCCACCCTGGGCAACAGAGCAAGACTCTGTCTCAAAAAATAAAATAAATTTTAAAAAATAAAATGGAAACCATAATTCTTACTACTGCCTAAATGTTTTATTTGGTAAAATGGGTTTACTAGAAAATTGTTTTGCTTTATATCTGCATTGTAGGTTTTTTGTAAGTAAAAAAAGTATCAGGAATTTTTATTTTTAAACCACGTTTTTGCAAACTAATAAACTTTTGGCTACCAAAAAAATAAAGAAGCTATATAAATAGCATACCATGTTATTTAACATAGTTAAGGAAATTTGCTGATTTTTTAGTTATGAAGATGAAAATGGGAGTGTAATGATTTTATTTAGTATCTTGACATTTCTGCTTATCACATTACATAATAAAGTAATGTTAATTATAGCATTCCCTAAATTTATTAAATTTGGAGTAGTTATGCCTTCTTTGCTGCAAATATTTTTCCTCTATTACAGTAAGCAGATTATTGCATTGTTTATATAATTATTACCCTGTTTTACTAGTTTACAATCTGTTAAAGTCACCATCAAAGCTAAGTGTTCTTTTAGATATATATTCTTTTTAGTTGAGGCTCAGTGCTCTGCCTACCCCTGCCTTTTTTTTTTTTTTTTTTTTTTTTTTTTTTTGTTTAATGCAGCAAAGTCTCATTATATATTGCCCAGGCTGGACTTGAACTTCTGAACTCAAGCAGTCCTCCCACCTCAGCCTTCTGAGTATATGAGACTGCAGGCATGAGCCACCAAACCCAGCTAAATTTTTTATAGTTTATAGAGATGGAGTCTTGCTGTGTTGCTTAGGCTGCTGTCAAACTTCTGGCTGTAAGTGATCTTCTTGCCTCTTGCGTTGGCCTCCCAAAGTGTTGGGATTACAGGTGTGAGCCACTGAGTCTGGCCTGGTTGCTAATTTTTTAATCTACAGTAGTAATAATAAGTATTTTTTTATTAATAAGTAGTAATAATAATTTTTGAATTTCTGTAGTAGATCAAACATCTCAATTCTCCTAACTGCATATTATCCAGATACTGTTATGTCCATGGCACATAGATGAAGATACAGAAGCTTTTATGTAGAATTTGAGTATGGTTTTGCTTAGATTCTGAGTATTGCTCTTAGATTCCGAATATTGCTCTACAATAACCATTCTCAAAAAACATTTGACGTCAGTACTCCTTTACATTCTTCAGAGTTATTGAGGATCCTAAAGAGTTTTTGTTTCTGTGGGTTGTATCTTTCAGTATGTACTAGATTTGAAATTGAGAAATTTTTTAAAAACATGAATATATAAGCAGATATTGTACTGCCCATTAAAGAATAAGGCAAGTAACATTTTAGTATTATTCTGAAAATTCTTGAAAGCTCATAGACCCCCTAAAAAGTGTGGGGGGTTACGCAAACCATACATTGAGAACCACTAATCTGTAAGAAGACAAGTGAGTTTAGGATTGGACAAATTCATCTCTCAGTTCTTTTTGAGTTTATGTTCTATTAGTCTTCTAATTACAATGGATATTACTCTAACATAGTGGTTGTGGTATATTGCTCATCCATTTAATAGTGTGGATTAGTTAAATAGTATATATAGTGTAATGTTTAAAGTACATGCTCTGGAAGTAGAACTGCCTGGTTTAGAGCCCACATTTGTCATTTCTTACGAAACTTTGGGCACGTTATTTTATCTGTATGTCTCAGTTATAAAATAAGGATAGTATTAACAGTATTTTCCTCATGGAAATTAAATAAATTGTTACATGTGAAGTCCTTAGATACTTGGCATGTGGTAAATAGTCAATAAGTGTCAGCTGTTATTTATTTGGGTTTTTTAAAAAAGCAATGCTAAATGTCACACAAATTTCTTAGAAATGGCAGTTAAATGAGAGGTGCAGCTTTAAATTTTGCAAAATATTTTACTAATTGTTGACTTTCTGTTTTTCTCGAAGGAATCTCGTAGGCTGTATCAGTTTCATTATGTGAACTGGCCAGACCATGATGTTCCTTCATCATTTGATTCTATTCTGGACATGATAAGCTTAATGAGGAAATATCAAGAACATGAAGATGTTCCTATTTGTATTCATTGCAGGTACAGAAGAATTTCCCAAGTTTATAAATAACAATATTTTGATTTAAGTTTGATGTTACATAAGGTTTTATTTCTGTATTAATATTATAGTAATCTTGAATTTCTCCTAGCCTTGATATAACGTTTGGGACTAGGGCCTTGTAAATTAACGTGGTCTAATCTGGTTGACAGACTGTTTATTGTTGCATTAAAACAGGATCATCTATCTGAAAATAGTATTCACATGGTGGAAAGCTATAGAACATATTCTTTTTACTGCTCACTGATTAGAGTGTATAATCTCAGATGCTCATCATACTCTACTTTTTAAAGTCAATATAGTAGTATTTTCTTTTAATCAATTTCCCTGAAACAATGACCAAGCAGTTTTCATTCCTGATAAACACTGACATGAGATTTTTAAAAACAGGATATCGCTCTGATGTTCAAGCTAGAGTGGAGTGGTACAATCATAATTCACTGTAAACTCGAACTCTTGGCCTTAAGTGATCCTTTTGCCTTAGCTTCCCAAGTAGCTAGGACTACAGGTGTGTGCTACCACACTGAACTAATTTTTTTTTTTTGAGAGAACAGGTCTTGCTGTGATCCTAACTCCTGTCCTCAAGTGATTGATTCTTCTTTGCTCTCCCAGAGCTTTGGGATTATAGGCATAAGCCACTATGCCTGGCAACATGACTTTCTTTTTTTTTTTTTGAAACAGAGTCTTGCTCTGTTGCCCAGGCTGGAGTGCAGTGGCACCATCTCAGCTCAATGCAACCTCCACCTCCTGGGTTCAAACAATTCTTCTGCCTCAGCCTCCCAAGTACTTAGGATTATAGGCACATACTACCACACTTGGATAATTTTTGTATTTTTAGTTGAGTTGGGGTTTCACCATATTGGCCAGACTGGTCTCGAACTCCTGACCTCATGATCCACCCACCTTGGCCTCCCACAGTGCTTGGATTACAGATGTGAGCCACCGTGCCTGGCCAGCCAGGATTTTTATAGTAAAGTAGTATAAACTGTTGATACACATTTACTAGATAATTTTTATTAAGTTTTATAGTGGATTACTTCATTATAAGCATTACATTAAAATTCAATGATTACTGACCTTGTTAAGTAAGCTACCTCTGAATATGAAAGTACAAGTATAGGTGTGTCTACTTTAAATTGCTCAATAGAAATCTTTTCGTATATTCAAATAATATTTGAAGTTCAATTAGGTTTTGCAAAATTACTCATTTAGATGGGTTGAGAAATTATGTCAACTCTGCCTTTGACTTTTAGGGGAATGAACATGAAATTATTTATTCTTGGGGGGCAGTTAATTTAGTATTCTAGAAGGGAGTTAATTCTAATATAATTTTATCTAAGAGAAATCAGTTTAAGATAACCAATTTTTCTTGATCTAACATTTTGGCTTATTTCTGTCATCTGGTCATTCTCATGATACAAATAATACAAAGCTAAATATGTAATATGTAGCTAATACATTAATATGTAATACAAAGCTAAATATACCTAATAGATATATACACATATAGGTATATGTATATATTATGTACAGTACATAATGCAAAGATAAATTTGTGTTGTGGATTTAGGAATGTAATGGAAAATACCCTTTTAAAAGGAAAAGCACAAAATTGAATTAGTCGAGAAAATATTAAATATTTGCAATAGGTGTCATGGCTGGGTGTAGTGGCTTAGTGCTTTGGGAGGCTCAGGCAGGAGGATTGCTTAAACCCAGAAGTTTGAGGCTGCAGTAAGCTATGATTGCACTACTGTACTCCAGCCTGGGTGACATAGTAGACCCTATCTCCTAAAAAAAAGAAATAGGTATCATTATGATATGGGTGATACAGGGTATTTTGAAACCTAATTTTTGTTATTTTATTATATAGGTATGGGTTTCTACCTAGTAGAAGCTACTTGAATCCTTAGTCAGTTTTTCTACTCTGAATTTTTAGTTTACATTAGATTCTTCTAAAAGCCTTATAGTCATAGTACTTATTTCATAAGACTGCTATCAATTTATTTCTCTAAGGCACTTGTTATCTGCATTCACATTTGTTATAAAAAGTAAATGAGATTTTTCAAACTTAGAGGTTTGTTTTTGATTATTTACATAGTTAAAATATTTTTTCAGTGGGTGTTGAAGCACTGAAGATAGTTTTCTTATTCACTTGGTCTGATTGTAATGCTTATAATTAATGAAGTAATAGGGCTGCTTTTTATTTATGGACCTGGAAAGTAACTTGCTGGTAGAGATCTGGGAATCAGTTAACAACTTGGTTCATTAAAACAACATTTTTCTGACCAGGCGCAGTGGCTCGCACCTGTAATCCCAGCACTTTGGGAGGCCAAAGTGGGTGGTGGATCATGAGGTCAAGAGACAGAGACCATCCTAGTCAACATGGTGAAACCTCTTCTCTAGTAAAAATTCAAAAATTAGCTGGGTGAGGTGGTATGCACCTGTAGTTCCAGCTACTCAGGAGGCTGAGGCAGGAGAATCACTTGAACCTGGGAGGTGGAGGCTGCAGTGAGCTGAGATCACACCACTGCACTCCAGACTGGGCAACAGTGAGACTTCGTCTCAAAAAAAACAATACACACAATTTTTTTCTGTGGTTAATTCAGGGGTTAGTTGACCATTTAATTAAGTAGGATTGACTAGTTAAAAATAATATGTTTAATTATAGAATTAAAAGATAAAGAAATTGCTTTCACTTCTTACAAGTTAGTTAAAGTTATTTCCTGTTCAATCATAAATCTATTTGTATAGGAAGGCTTTTCATCAAAAAATAAATTGACCGTTAAATATTTTTAAACAATCAAAACAACTTGTTAACTGTAATGACTTAGAAAACACATCCATAAAAGGAAGGAAATTCTTTTTCTTTCCACTAGTTCCACTGGAGATAACCATTGTTAAAACTCAAGAATGTGTCCTTTCAGTGTGTGTATGTTGCGCTCTTGTTGCCCAGGCTGGAGTGCAGTGGCATAATCTCGGCTCACTGCAACCTCTGCCTTCTGGGTTCAAGTGATTCTCCTGCCTCTGCCTCCTGAGTAGGTGGGATTACAGGCGTATGCCACCACATCCAGCTAATTGTTGTATTTTTAGTAGAGATAGGGTTTCACTATGTTGGCCAGGCTGGTATCGAACTCCTGACCTCAGGTGATGCACCCTCCTCGGCCTCCCAAAGTGCTAGGATAACAGGCATGATCCATTACTCCTGGTCTGTATATATAGTATTGTTTTAAAAGAATGTTTCCCCATTCAGTGTGTCATGTACATTTTTCTGGATCATATAAATATTCTTCTACAGTATGCTATAACTGCACTATATATTTAACCTTTATTCTTTGCCATTTAATTTATTACCCTTCTCTCCATTCTTTTTCATCTATTTTAAACAACAGTTTAAGTGCTCATTGGCCACTCTCTTTTTTGTTTTTAATTTGCTTTACTGGCCAGTCTTGTTAAATCTTTGAGCACATCTGCAATTATTAGGATAAATTTATTATTGGATAAATATCCAGAAGTGAGATTTCTTGGTTAAAGGATATAAACTTTTAAAGTATTTTAATGAGTATTTTTTAATGTGCTATCTAGAAAATTGATGCCACTTAATTCTACTACTGGCAGTATGTGGGAGTACCTGTTTCCTATACCTCCCCCAATACTGTGTGTTATCTTTTTGTTTGCCCCTTTTTTTTTTTTTTTTTTTTGAGATGGAATCTTGCTTTGTTGCTTGGGCTCGAGTGCAGTGGCATGATCTTGGCTCACTGTAACCTCCACCTTCCGGGTTCACGCTATTCTCCTGCCTCAGCTTCCCAGGTAGCTGGGATTACAGATGCACCACCACGCCCAGCTAATTTTTTGTATTTTTAGTAGAGATGGGGTTTCTCTACCTTGACCAGACTGGTCTTGAACTTCTGACCTCATGATCTGCCTGCCTTGGCCTTCCATATGCTGGGATTACAGGTGTGAGCCACCATGCCTGGCCTTTTTTTTCTCTTTAAATGCCTGTGTGAAAGGCAAGGGTTTTTTTTTTTCTTCCTTGTTTATATTCTTCTGTGAATTACTTGTTTGTATGCTTTGCCTACTATTATATAGCAGACATTCATCTTTATTATTATTATTATTATTATTATTATTTTGAGCCAGAATTTTACTCTCTTTGCTTAGGCTGGAGTGCAGTGGCATGATCTTGGGTCACCACAACCTCTGCCTCCCGGGTTCAAGTTATTCTCCTGCCTCAGCCTCCTAAGTAGCTGAGATTACAGGCATGAGCCACCATGCCCGGCTAATTTTGTATTTTTCAGTAAAGATGGGGTTTCTCCATGTCGATCAGGCTGGTCTTGAACTCCCAACCTCAGGTGATCCACCCGCCTTGGCCTCCCAAAGTGTTGGGATTATAGGCATGAGCCACTGCGCCCAGCCTCATCTTTTAATAATTATACAAATTCTTTATATATTGAGGATATTAACTTTTAGTCATGTTGTAAGTAACATGGTTTTTCCTGTCTGCTGCCTGTTTGACATACATTAAGTTTTACGTTGTCATGTCAGCATTTTGAATGATTTTTGTCTGTTGAGATATATTTACAGGTTTTGTCCAATGAGGTATACATAGAAAGTCTTTCCCTAACACAATAGTTTATATATTTTGCATATATTTTTAATACTTTCATATATTTACTTTTTAACATTTTTATCCATCTGGAATTTTTTTATAGTTAAGGCATGTGATCAGAATTTAATTTTTGCTCTTCATTGATAGCTAACTATTCCTGTGCCACTTATCAAATGGTCTAATCTCCTCTGGAGAATTCACCATTATGTAAGAAATATTACATGTACTTAGATCTGTTCCTGAACTTTCTTTTTTTTTTTTTTTTTTTTTTTTTTGAGGCGGAGTTTCGCTCGTTACCCAGGCTGGAGTGCAATGGCGCGATCTCGGCTCACCGCAACCTCCGCCTCCTGGGTTCAGGCAATTCTCCTGCCTCAGCCTCCTGAGTAGCTGGGATTACAGGCACGCGCCACCATGCCCAGCTAATTTTTTGTATTAGTAGAGACGGGGTTTCACCATGTTGACCAGGACGGTCTCGATCTCTTGACCTCGTGATCCACCCGTCTCGGCCTCCCAAAGTGCTGGGATTACAGGCTTGAGCCACCGCGCCCGGCCTGTTCCTGAACTTTCTATTGTGTTTCATTGATCTGGTTATCTGTATCTTTATATTATCATACAAGTTTAGATATATATAATTTATCCCTACTAACTCAACTAAAATTCTGTGTTTTGATGCACAGAATTCACAAATGTATCAACAACTAAAAATTAATATAATTGGTGTTTATTATTAAGAGTTTTTAAAAATCATCCTAGGTTGCTGATAGTGTACTTTTATCAGGAATTTTTAGGTTACATGTTTAACAAACTACTAATAGGTATGTTTCAAAATAGGCATTAAAATGCTACACAACTTTGTGGAGTTTTTTGCCAAAGATTATTCCAGTGATGTCAGTAACATCATTATTCATAGTGATTTTCAATTCTAAGGAGCATAAGCCTTTTTTGAGTTGAGAAGCAGTTGCTTTCAAATATTTTTGTCATGTGTTTCTTTCTTTCTTTCTTTTTTTTTTTTTTTGAGACGGAGTCTTACTCTGTTGCCCAAGTTGGAGTGCAATGGCATGATCTTGGCTCACTACAACCTCTGCCTCCCAGGTTCAGGTGATTCTCCTGCCTCAGCCTCCCAAGTAGCTGGGATTACAGGTTCCCACCACCATGCCTGGCTAATTTTTTTTGTATCTTTAGTAGAGACAAGGTTTACCATGTTGGCCAGGCTGGTCTCGAGCTCCTGACCTCCAGTGATCCACCCACCTTGGCCTCTAAAGTGCTGGGATTACAGTTGTGAGCAACCGCACCCAGCCCGTCATGTTTTAAAATAAAAAACCTATGGTATGTTACTCTACATTCCCCAGCTCCCATTAGTTTTTTGGGATATGAGAGCATATCATTGTCTTGTTTTTTTGATGAAATCACTGCTGTTGCTCAGTCTATTTTCTAGGGCTTGTAGCATTCTGCACCTTTCCTATACCTTCTATAGATTGAAATGATGACGATATTTCCTTCTGTACTCTAAAACAATAACATCTTTTTTTTTTCTTTTGAGATGGAGTTTTGCTCTTGTCACCCAGGCTGAAGTGCAATAGTGTGATCTTGGACCACTGCAACCACCATCTCCCAGATTCAAACTATTCTCCTGGCTCGGCCTCCCAAATACCTGGGATTACATGTGCCTGCCACCCACCCAACCTACTATATGTTTTTTAGTAGTGATAGGGTTTCACCATGTTGGCCAGGCTGGTCTCAAATTCCTGACCTCAAGTGATCCACCCACCTAGGCCTCCCAAAGTGCTGGAATTACAGGCATGAGCTGCTGCGCCCAGCCACAAGAGCCATCTTGAACATAGAATAAATATGTCTCTGCAAGGGTGTTGTCAGCTAGTCACGTTTTCTGATGTAGCATTAGACTTCCAGAGTCATGGCTTAGTAGCTATTCTGAGTCACTTACTCTTGGAAGTTCTTAAATTAATTTTTTTTTCTTTCTGAGATGGAGTCGCACTGTTAGCCAGGCTGGCACTGGTGCCATCATGGCTCACTGCAGCCGCGACCTCCCAGGCTATCCTCCTGCCTTCACCTCCTAAAGTGCTGGGACAACAGGCATAAACCCCTGTGCCCAGCCCCTTAAATGAAATGTTTAAAAGATAGACAATAGGCCCTCCATATTCATGACTTCAATTTCTTCAGTCTCAGTTACTCATAATCCAAAAATATCAAATGGAAAATTTCAAAGGTAAACAATTTGTAAGTTTTAGATGCCGCACCATTCTAAGAAGCTTGGGGAAGTATGTCCTGCCTGAGAGATAAATCATCCCATAGTCCACTAGTCCACTGTAGACTCTACCAGCCCATTAGTCACACAGTAGGCATTGCAGTTATCAAATGGATGGTCATGATGTCCTAATGCTTATGATCAGGTGACCCTTATTTTACTTATAATGGCCCAAACCTCAAGAGAAGTGATACTGACAGATTGTTATAATTGTTCTAGTTTGTTACTAGTTATTGTTGTTAATCTCTTGTTGTGCCTGATTTATAAATTAAACTTCATCATAGGTATGCACGTATAGGAAAAATCATAGTGTTTATGTGTACTATGTTACAGATCTTGCCATGAACATACTTTAAGTTGTATTTTGTTTACTAAGTAGAATTTTGTCAAACTTCTTAAATGATTTTTTTTGTTTCTGAATATTAACATATCCATCCACATTTATTTTATAGTTCTTTTGTCACAAAAATCAAATTATTTTTTTCAAACTTTGTATCCTTAGTGCAGGCTGTGGAAGAACAGGTGCCATTTGTGCCATAGATTATACGTGGAATTTACTAAAAGCTGGGGTAAGAATAATTTTTTGTAGCATTATATCCAATTGATCTATTATAGTTTTCATACTTAATCATTAATTGCAGTAAATTATAGTGTATATTTTGTTATATATGTTATTTTTTCTGAAGTAGTTTTATTAAGTAAGAAATAAAGATAGTGAACGCCAGGCTCAGTGGCTTACGTCTGTTATCCCAGAACTTTGGGAGGCCAAGGTGGGAGGATTGCTTGAGCCCAGGAGCTCAAGACCAGCCTGGGCAACATAGGTAGACCGCTGTCTCTAAAAATAATTAAGAAATAAAAATGATTAAAAAAAGAAAGATAGAGAAAAGGTATAATTGCTGCATATTGCCTTGAGATAATGCATTGGGCAACAGCGTAAGAATGTTCTAAGTGAGTGAATATTTGCATTAGGATATAAACTGTTACTGAGTTTTCCAATACTGAATTTCATTGCCTTTTTAGAGACAGAGTTTCACTGTTGTTGCCAAGGCTAGAGTGCAATGGCTCGATCTCAGCTCATTGCAACCTTCGCTTCCTGGGTTCAAGCAATTCTCTTGCCTCATCCTCCCTAGTAGCTGGGATTACAGGTGCCTGCCACCACGCTCGGCTAATTTTTTTGTATTTTTAGTAGAGATGGGGTTTCACCATTTTGGCCAGGCTGATCTCAAGTTGCTGACCTCAGGTGATCCACCCACCTCAGCATTCCAAAGTGCTGGGATTATAGGTGTGAGCCAGTGCACCCGGCCTATTGCCTTTTATATTTATTCTAGGTATAAGTGTATTTCATTCAGTACATATTTATGCCTGCTGGAGACGTTATAGTATTGTGGTCTATGAATGCTGACTGGAGCCAAAATGCTGAGATGATAATTCTGGCTTCCTCCTTTACTAGCTGTGGGATGTTGGTCAAAATACTAATCCCATTGTGTCTCTATTTGTTCATCAGAAAATAGGGATCATAATAGTAAAATGCGTAAGAATTAGTAAATTAACCTTGATAAAGGTCTTCAGAACTGTGTGTGCTAAATAGCAAGTACCTAGTTTATTGTTAGTGTTTATTACTGTTGCTGTTGTGATTGTTGTTCCTACCACTGCTTTTTCCAAGATAGTGTTTGATACTGTAGAAGATAGATAAATAAAATACAGACTTCATTATAGATTTGAAAAACAAGTCTCTTCACTTTGTATACCTTTGGTTCTTTTGCTGATTTCATAATGTGTTCATTTCTAGGGAGGTGCTTTTAATCCTTCTAACTTTATAGTTTTTATGAATTGTCCATCTTTGTCTTGTAGAATTAATAAAATGTTTCTTTTTTCTTTTTCTTTCTTCTTCCTTTTATTTCTCTTTTTTCCCTGCCATCTCTCCTTTTTTTTTGGCAAGGAAATGTTTACATGTTAAATAGTTCCTTAAAAAGCCCTCTGGGGTTAAGTATTTTTTTCCTCAACAACTATAATCATCTAATACTCAAAAATTCTTAAGTGAACTAAACTAGGATTCTGTTGCATTTTAACATAAAAGTCAAAGATTAAAATTGGAATGGAAAGGGACACTTAAATGAATGCCAGCAAACAAAACAAACATCTGGTCATTTTAAAAGTTGTATACTTTGGCTGAGTGCGGTGGCTCATGCCATAATCTCCAGCACTTTGGGAGGCTAAGGTGGGCGAGTCACCTGAGGTTAGGAGTTTGAGACCAGCCTGGCCAATATGGTGAAATTCCATCTCTACTAAAAATACAAAAATTAGCCAGGCATGGTGGTGGGCGCCCAGCTACCTGGAAGGCTGAGGCAGGAGAATTGCTTGAACCTGGGAGGCAGAGGTTGCAGTGACCTGAGCGCACCACTGCATCCAGCCTCGGTGACAGAACGAGACTCTGTCTCAAAAATAAAAATTGTGTATTTTGAATATAGACCTCATTTGATTCACTTTGGCTTACCATAATTAATCTTAAAACTTAGGTTATAAGTCTTTTTTTTTTTTTTTTGAGTCGGAGTCTCAACTCAAGTTAGAGAACTTGAACCTCCCAAGTTCAAGTGATTCTCCTGCCTCAGCCTCCCAAGTAGCTGGGTTTACAGATGCCCGCCACAACACCTGGCTATATTTTTGTATTTGTAGTAGAGACAGGGTTTTACTATGTTGGCCAGGCTGGTCTTGAACTCCCGACCTCATAATCTGTCTGCTCTTGCCTCCCAAAGTGCTGGGATTACAGGCATGAGCCACCGATGACTGGCCTGGGTCTTTTTTGTTTGTTTGTTTGTTTGAGATGAAGTCTCGCTCTGTCACCCAGGCTGGAGTGCAGTGGTGTGATCTCGGCTCACTACAACCTCTGCTTCCCAGGTTCAAGCGATTCTTCTACCTTAGTCTTCCAAGTAGCTTGGATTACATGCACGTGCCACCACGCCTGGCTAATTTTTGTATTTTTAGTAGAGATGATGTTTCACCGTGTTGGCCAAGTAGGTCTGAAACTCCTGACCTCAGGTGGTCCACCTGCCTTGGCCTCCCAAAGTGCTGGAATTGCAGATGTGAGCCACCGTGCCCGGCCTAGGTTAAGTCTTGATGTAAACATCTTATAATGTATATAAAGGACTCCCAAACAGCAGACCTGGAAATCATCTCTAACTCTTCCATCGTAATCACTCCAAAATAGTCTTGTTCATAACAGGTCTGATAGTTTTGCTTCTGTAAACCTCCAACAGTTTCTCACCCTTTCAGACTATCATCTTTCCTGATATAAAAAATTACGTGACTATCAGATCTTCCATGTCAACATTGCCTATTGTAGTAGTTCCAATTCCATATACACAAAAGAATTGTCTAGGTTGTTTCATAATTAGCTCCCCAAGATGGAGCCAAGGGATCTATATTTTTGCCTAGGTCTTTTCGCTGGTCCTCATATAGCCAGTGCAGAAGATACTGGCCTATAGAATAAGTTCAGTCTCTTTATTATGTTCACAGTCTGATCCCAAATATCCTTACCTTCTCTCCTCCTTTGAGTACGTTCTCCTTCTTTTAGTCTTAGGCTCTATCTACATCAAACTTCTGCATTCCCCAGATAGATTATACATTCAATCTGCTATGCTTATGCATATTTCCTTCACTTCTTATGGGTTAACCTTCTTTTAATATCCAACTATATTGTCACTCCACACACTCAGCAGTTAGATGCAGCCTCTTTATTCCTGCTACACTGCAGCCATGCTTTGGCTGGACATAACTGGCTCCCCAGCTTGAATGCTGAGGGTCAAGAACAGTTTTGTTTCCACAGTGCCAAGCACAGTGTCTGAGATACAATAGGTGGTGTTCAATAAATGTTTGCAGTAAACCAGCATTTATTCAAGTTTTATGTGAAAAGCTAAAGACTATTTTACTATTTTCTGAATAGATATACGAAGTTTATGTATTAAATTTTCCGTTTTAGAAAATACCAGAGGAATTTAATGTATTTAATTTAATACAAGAAATGAGAACACAAAGGCATTCTGCAGTACAAACAAAGGTATAGTTGTTTTCCTTTATAAACTGTATTTTATAAATGCTTTCTTCTTTTTTAAAATTTTTTTTTTGTTGTTTTTTAAATCATCTTTCTCCCTCATAGGAGCAATATGAGCTTGTTCATAGAGCTATTGCCCAACTGTTTGAAAAACAGCTACAACTATATGAAATTCGTGGAGCTCAGGAAGTTAATGATGGAGTGGTAAGTAAGTGTTCTTGGCCTATTAATTTTAGGAAACTTTTACTTTTTGTTAAGATATAATACTTAGCTTTTACTTGTCATCTTGTGTTTTGTCTGACACACGAATGTCCAGGACATTTATTATTTTTACTTAACATGGATTTTGTTACACTCATTTCCTTCTTATCTGTATCTCTATTATGAATGATATTTAATGACTCCAATATAAGGTAAATAATGTTCTAAATAAAGTTAGAAGAGATCTTATGTCAAAAATCATATACATCGTTAATGTTTTACTTTTTTAAAAAATAGTTGCATTGTTTCCTTTACTCTTCCCTTCCACCCCCACCTAAGTAATTCTGCATTGATTGTACTTGAATTTTATTTTGTATAAAGTGTTTTAGTTATTTGTGTATATGCTTTTCAATTAAGCAAAATTATAGAGCCATAATTAACTCCTTTTTGCCATGTTGTAATTCAGTGTTAATTTAGCCTTATAACATCTTATTGGATATTCAACTTTTAGACCTGAGAAAAATACTGTTTTCTCATAGTGTTCTCATTTCTGCCCTTGTTTTCTAACCAATTGTCTTGTTTCCTTTCTGTATATAACCACCTTGTTCCTGAAGGTGCTGAACTTTTTTTTGTGTATGTAGAATTTTTCTTTACATCTTTGTCATTGAGTCTATGATAACTATTACATTGTTAAACCAAGTATGAAGAAATGAGTTACAAAATTTATAATCTTTGTTTTTCTTTTCTGCCTTTAAATGGTTTCGTCAGTTCCCAGAATATTTGTTTGAACTTTCTTAGTTTTCCAAATGAGAGATTTATTACCAAATGGTGATCTCAATTTGTTAAGATAAATCTAATATTGGTCCATGAGTTTTAGGAAATATGTGTTTCTTTTATTAGCCAAGTGCCAATTTCAAGTTTTTAAGTTTTATGTGATCTCATTCTTATTCTTCTTCATTAACATAGGAATTATTGTCCAAGAAAACCTCCTACAATGCCTTTAGCTTAATTAAATGCTGTTATGACATGTTCTGAATCTAGCCAAATATTTTATAATGTAGAATCAAATGTGTGTTTTTTTGTTTGTATTTGCATTTTTTTTATGTGATGGAGTCTCACTCTGTCACTTAGGGCTGGAGTGCAGTGACAACGATCTCTGCTTACAGCAACCTCTGTCTCCTAGGTTTAAGCCGATTCTCGTGCCTCATCCTCCCGAATAGCTGGATTTATAGGCATGTGCCACCATGCCTAGCTAATTTTTGTATTTTTAGTAGAGATGGGGTTTTGCCGTGTTAGACAGGTTCGTCTCAAACCTCTGATCTCAGGTGATCAGCATGCCTCAACCTCCCAAAGTGCTAGGATTATAAATGTGAGCCACTGTGCCCAGACAAATGTTTAAATTATTTTGTATAATTTTATCTAAGTTGAGATATTTAATATTTCAAAAAACTGCATAGGCTATAAACACTTTTTTTTTTTTCTTTTGAGACCAAGTCTCACTGTGTCGCCAAGCTGGAGTGCAGTGGCATGATCTCGGCTCACTGCAACCTCCACCTCCTCGGGTCAAGTGATTCCCCTTCCTCAGCCTCCTGAGTAGCTGGGACTATAGGCGCACACCACCAAGCCTGGTTAATATATATATATATATATTTTTGTATTTCAGTAGAGATACTGAAATACATGTTTCACCATGTTGGCCAGGATGATCTCGATCTCCTGACCTTGTGATCCACCCGCCTCAACCTCCCAAACTGCTGGGATTATAGGCGTGAGCCACTGTGTCCAGCCACACTTACTACTTTTCTGACAATTTAATTAATAGGTAAAAGGTTTTTTAAAATGTTCTGTGTTCCAGAATTGTTTTTGTAGAAATTTTAGTTTGATATACTACTTGGTAATTTTAAACTTTAAAATAAATAGTATTTTGGGGGGAGGTATTTACAACTAAAGTGAATTCCTGAAGTGAGAGATCTATAGAGAAAACTTACTCTGTAAGCCTATATCATATTGACCAAGCTATAGAAATACCTTAATAAGCAAACATCTGTTTATTTGTGCATCGTGCCATTTTATCTTGTTTATAAAAGACACCATCACTAGTACTGTCAACACCAGTATTTCAGTTCTAGAATGATTAAGTAATAGCAATAATAGTTGGTATTATGGTCCTTTTTTTGTGTTTGTGTAGTATATTTTAGATGTGATAATGAATTCTGGATTTTTTTCCTAAAATAAAATTTTTTAAAAAATTTTAAAGCACCCTGATTTATTATTTATTTTTTCTGTAGCTGATAATATTCTTAAATATTAGATAATTTGTTTCTTAATTTTTTGTCGCCTTTCATATAGCTGTTATTTATTTATTTTCTTTTTCTCTGAATGCATCCAGATTTTTTTTTTTTTGAGATGGAGTCTCACTATGTCACCCAGGCTGGAGTGCAGTGGCACAGTCTCGGCTCACTACAGCCTCCGCCTCCTGGGTTCAAGCGATTCTTCTACCTCAGTCTTCCGAGTAGCTGGGACTACAGGTACCCAACACCAAGCCTGGCTAATTTTTATATTTTTAGTAGAGATGGGGTTGGCCAGGCTGGTCTCGAACTCCTGACTTCCTGATCCACCTGCCTTGGCCTCCCAAAGTGCTGGGATTACAGGCGTGAGCTACCACGCTCAGCCCTGTTAAATGGAAAATAATAATACACAAGATAACTTTAGAAAGTTCTGCTTAAAACAAGAGAACACAGGCTAGGTGCCATGGCTCATTTCATACCTGTAATCCCAGCTCTTTAGGTTGCCAGGCAAGGAGAATTGCTTGAGACCAGGAGTTTGAGATCTTCTAGGGTGACATAGCAATACTCCATCTCTACAAAAAAAAATTTCATTACCCAGGTATGTTAGCATGTGCCTGTAATCCTAGCTATGGGGGAGGCTGAAGTAGAACAGTTACTTGAGCCCAGGAGTTCAAGGCTGTAGAGCTATAATCGTGCCACTGCACTAGATTATTTAATTCCTAAAATTCTTATCCATTTCAAAAGTTGGTGATTGCTTCAGCAAGCTGTATACTTGACAAATGTGAACTCAAAAATTGTAGGTAATAAAAGAGAATCAGAAGATTTAGGTGTATAGCAGACATTAACTAGAAAATCCAAGAAGAGCATTGTTTATAAAGTCCAGTGACCAGGAGGCTTTGTTCATGCTGCTTAGGTAGTGGCTCTCCATTGAGTTGCAGTTCTGCATTGCCACATTGATTTCTTTAATCAGAGGAAACTCAGTATGTTCTGAAAGCTAATCTCCACCAGAAGTTCTCTTTTGGCTCTTCCTGTTAATGGCTTTGTCATGCTCTTATTTACCCAGAATAAGGAATCCCTCATGAAACCTTTACTTTGTCACATGTAGTGTTTACCTAAAATGTCCTTACTATCTCATATTCTCTTTACCCTTCCACCTGCTTTCTCTCTTCCAATCCTCATTCTTTTTTTGTCAAAATCTTACCTAGCCATCAGTGCAATTCTACATTTTACCTTAATATTGTCAATTTATTTTTTCTCAATTGCATTCTTAATATTCTCAACTATAACAACTTCTTGTTCTGAGTTCATAGTTTCATAGTACTGATTATGCCACTTTGGGGCTGTAGTATTACCCTTCTACTTTTTTTTTGGCAGTTTTACCAGATTATACATTTTGAAGTTAAATATAATACCACGTCCTTTTTACATTTTAGTATCCTCTGCAGTGCTGACTTTGTTCAGTGCATTTCACATAGATGTCCACAGTGCCTTACCTGCAGTTCCAAAATCCAAAGAAAACATCGTTTTGTTTTATTTGCTTGTTTTTGTGAGTTTGATATTGCACTCACTTGGCAACAAAAGATTTCATTGACATGACATGAGTCTGTTTATGTTGTGCTACAAAAAAAAATGCTGTTTTGTAGGTTACAAACAGTTGAAATTAGAAGGCGTTTCATATGGTTTGCTTTTATTTTTTATTTAACCTACTTAGTGTATACTTTGGTACAAAATACCAAATGTTATTATAGAATTATTATATCTATAATGGAAATCATAAGTAGATGATTAATAATGTGTTGGGGTATTTTCTTTTTCGAGACAGAGTCTTGCTCTGTCGCCCAGGCTGGAGTGCAGTGACATGATCTCGGCTCATTGCAACCTCCGCCTCCCAGATTCAAGTGATTCTCTTGCCTTAGCCTTCCAGGTAGCTGGAGTTATAGATGTACACCACCACGCCCAGCAAATTTTTATATTGTGGTAGAGAGACAGGGTTTCCCCATGTTGGCCAGGCTGGTGTCAAACTCCTGACCTCAAGTGATTCACCTATGTCAGCCTCCCAAAGTGCCAGGATTACAGGTGTGAGCCACCACACCCGGCCTAGGGGTACCTTTTTGATGCAGGGTCTCTAAATTCTGGTGGTATCTGAGGATCTGAAACTTTGGCGACCAAAAGTCCTGATTTGCCTAAGGCACACCAGTTTACACTAGTTTTCTAGGTATCATAATTAATAATGCTCCTTTTTCATTCTCTAAAGAGCCCTGATTTGGACAATAAATTATATGGTCACCCTACCTATAGCCAGATACTTCTGCACCAATGCCTCAATATTGGTGGGTGGATTTAATTAAGGATGACTGCTTTAAGTCTTACGATGTAACTATTTTTCTGGTCAGGTAGTGAGATGTGTAAAACCTCTAATTCATCAGATTATATATAAGGAGATAGGGCGCACTTAAAATTGCTAGGAAGTTGAAATCTCTGTTGTTTTAGTTGGAAATAATTGAAGTAAGTTATAAACACAAGCTGTCATGATGGACATAGCAGAAGTGCCTTTTAATTAAAAACAACAATAACAATAAAACAAAGTGCAACATGCAGTTTCAGATTTCCTTAGTTGATAGTATATGTAAAGATGGCTGCTTTCTAAAATTATCTGAGATGTTGGCAAGGGTGAAAATCATTCCTGTCTCCTGGATATAACATACCCTAGAATTAAAATACTCTAGCTAGATAAATATATGTTGACAGTGAAACCAATTCAAGGCAGTATTTTAATTTCATAGCTCCTCTATTTACAATTCTAAACCTAAGGTTCTTATATGTGTATTGACTCTGAAACATCAATGTTAATGAAGTCATTGGTCCTTGTGACCAGGAAGAACCAAGGATATTCCTGGGATGGGCTCTATCTACCTTTTTGAGGTCCATTTGGTTAGCTAGTGATATAGGAGCTGTATTCCCTAATGGATTAGGGCACTCCACGTAGTGACAGAGTGAGAGTAAGGCAAGAAATGGTTAAAATGAATCCTGGGACCAATTTAAAAGTACTAGGTAGTAATGGGGAGTCAAAAATAGATACTCCATTACTCCATAAATGATATAAACCTTATTCGTTGACTTTTCTTCTCTCCGCATAGATTAAGCTTCTAGTGGTAGTGATGGGGGACGCGGGAGGATACTATGTTCTTTGATCCATGTTACCTTGGGAAACCCATGTTTTTATGGTATCCTTTGAGATGTGTTAAAATGCTACTGTATACCTTGATCTTTCAGTAACTGTGATGTGTTGTTTTTTTTGATACAATTTCTCCCATTGAAGTCTGGTCCTTCAGGCTAAAATATAGAACCAGAATATAAGACTCTTTTTTTTTTTTTTAGTTTAACTTGGCAAAATTGGCATTGTTTTAAGTATTGAAAAGCACAGAAACAATTTAGTTGAAACATGAAGAGGAAAAATTATTTTTCTTCTAACCTTAGTGAAGCATTTTTTCCCTTGGCAGAATGAAATTAACACTGAAAACATGGTCAGCTCCACAGATGCTGAAAAACAAGATTCTCCTCCTCCAAAACCACCAAGGACCCGCAGGTATTATATGTCTTTGAGCATTTTCTTTAAAAGCGTACTTGTTTTTACTCACTGTTAATTAAAATGACAAAATCTGAATATTTCTAAATTTTATAACTTTTATTATCATTATTTTGTTAGGCTGTAGCATACATGATAAAACATAACAAAACAGCTAATTTGTTAAAGTTCACTAAAAATTTGGTTTCATTTTGGGTAAAATTTCAATAATACACTGTAGTAGAATGTAGACACTACCATGAATTGACTGTAGTTTGTTTTGATATATAAATTTTATATATCAAATTATATGTGATATAATTAAAATTTTAGTTATTTGAAAGATTTTCATTGTTTTCCTTGGTGACTGAATATGCTTGCCAAAAATTATATGCATGTTGAAGAAGTTATGTTATATTTAATAACGTTACTAGCAAAGATTAGTTTATTTCTTTAGTTTTTCTTGCTTTTCTACCAAGCTGATTTATAGTAGTTAAAATCGTATATATTTGTCTTTTCCTTCCCTTCTTGTTCAGGGTAGCTGCTAGGTCAGTGACATAGTAGTATGGAAAGAACACAGAGTCAGAAGGTGGTAGTTTCAACTCCTTTTCCACCATTTAGCTCTGGGATCTAGAATTAGTTTATTTAATCCTGGGGAGAGGGAGTTTTTTTAAGTATTGTCCTAAGGATTAAATTTAAAAAACTATTAGAATATTTTATAGTGTCTTTCTTGCACATAGATCTGCCCAAACTGACCTCCCATCAAAATAATTTTTTTTATACAGGATACACCAATTCTTTCTATCTTAAAACTTTGGTGAAAGTTGGATAAAATGGCCAGGGTCATGTCTTGACATTGAGTTGCTAATTCCAAGAAATCATCCTAATAAAATTGTCTCTCTTAACAAAAGAAAAAAGCCTGCAGCTTCCCCCAGTAACTGAAGGTTTGGTTAGAATCCCTGCATACCACAGGAGCAATTTACTCTCATTTTGACCATGCAAGATTCTAACTGCCTGGAAAGGAAGCTCCTGGGTACAAAAAGAGGTAGTATACTCTGGTATAAAGAGGATTTTTAATGTAAATAGGTCTCATTTCAAATTTTAACTTAAGCATTTCCCACTAAATGAACTTGGACAAGCTACTTCTCTGAAAATTCTTTACTTCATTGTGCTGAGATATAGTACTAGTATTTTGCATTGTTAAGAATTAGTGATAAATATGTAGTTACATGCCCGGTCTATAGTAGCAGATTTTTTAAGTGTGGTAGTTGTTACAGTCTCTGGAATACCTTTGCGTAATTCTCTAAGGAATCTCAGGAAGCCTACATATAGATGAGGTTAGGTCTCAACATTTAAATGTTTAAGATGTTAACTGTGTGCTGACAAAACTTACTAGTAGTTCTTTCCTTTTTTATTTCCACTTTGGTATCTACCAAAACTGGTTGGCATTTTAGCCATCTGTGGAAGGTAGCCAGTTGAAACCTATAAACCGTTAGTTGTTTAACTTCTCTGTTCCACATATGAGCCCTAGTAGTTTCCTTTAGGAAAAGGAAACTGCTGGCCCTAAAAAATGTAACATTTTTGCTACTCTGTCTTTTGATTTGATTTTTTAGATTAAGCCAGTATAGAGGTTTTCAAAGTCTACACTGATATTTATGATGTGACTGTTCTTCTGCCTCTAACTACATATAGCAGCAGTCGCCTCTTAATTTTACAAGGAAAAAAAAAGAATAGAATATCTGAATTTTAAGCCTTTTTCCTATACCTGTTCAAAAGTTTGACTTCTGTTACTCTTCAAAAAAGATAGTAAAGAAATAGCAAATGAGTATTAATAAAAATATTAAACTCAAGACTTTTTTTTTTGTTTCAGATGTCTTCTCCGTCTCCTAGGCTAGAGTGCAGTGGCACGATCTCAGCTCTCTACAACCTATGCCTCCTGGGTTCAAGCAGTTCTCTTGCCTCAGCCTCCCTAGTAGGTGGGACTGCAGGCACCTGCCACCACACCTGGCTAATTTTTGTACTTTTAGTAGAGATGGGGTTTCACCTTGTTGGTCAGGCTGGTCTTGAACTCCGGACCTCAGATGATCCACCCACCTCGGTCTCCCGTAGTGCTGGGATTACAGACGTGAGCCATCGCATCCGGCTCTTAAGACAGATTTTTATTAGGCATACATCCTAAAAGTTTTCAGTGTTTGATTTTATATTATCTGCATAGGTCATCTTTTTTCTTCTTCATGTAATGGAGTCAAATGCCAGCATATCATTGTTTTTGACAAAGAGAATCTTGTGGCTTGTAAGTTGGGATGAATTTTAGAATTATTATAAATTGTTTCAACATAACTGAAAATAAAATCAGAAAATCATAAGGTTAATAATAAGTAAAATAGTATAGTTTGTTTTTCAGTATGGCTACAGTAAACAAATTAATTCTTTAAAGTACATGATGGAGCCAGGCACGGTGGCTCATGCCTGTAATCCCAACACTTTGGGAGCCGAGGTAGGCGGATCACGAGGTCAGGAATTCAAGACCAGCCTGACCAGTATGGTGATGAAACCCTGACTCTACTAAAAATACAAAAACTAGCCAGGCATGGTGGCGTATGCCTGCAGTCCCAGTTACTTGGGAGGCTAAGGCAGGGGAGTTGCTTGAACTCGGGAGGTGGAGGTTGCAGTGAGCTGAGATTGTGCCACTGCACTCTAGCCTGGGTGACAGAGCAAGACTCCGTCAGCAGGGAGGAATACTAGTATCATTTTCAGTATTAGCTGGGTGTAGTGGTGGGCACCTGCAGTCCTAGCTACTCAGGAGGCTGAGGCTGGAGAATCGCTTGAACCTGGGAGATGAAGGTTGTAGTGAGCCAAGATCGCGCCACTGCACTCTAGCCTGGCTGACAAAGCATGATTTTACATGTCTTCCAGTCATTTTTAATATTCCAGTTCTTTTCTTTTTCTTCTTTTCTTTGACAGAGTCTTGCTTTGTTGCCCAGACTGGCGTGCAGTGGTGTGATTATGGCTCACTGCAGCCTTGACCTCCCAGGCTCAATTGAACCTCCCACCCTAGCCTCCCAACTAGCTGGAACTGTAGACATACACCACCATGCCTGGCTAATTTCTATATTTTTTGTAGAGATGGATTTTCTCCCTATTGCCTAGGCCAGTTTTAAACACTTGGGCTTAAGGGATCCACCCATTTTGGCCTCTCAAAGTGCTGAGATTGTAGTTGTGAGTTACCATGCCCAGCCAGTATTCCAGTTCTTCCAATTCTTAAAAGTGAACAGAACTGGAATGATTGGGCATTTGACAGAAGCCTCTTATGTGAAAGACAGGAAACGGAGATAATACAGAGTAAAATTAAAAAGATGAGAGGAAAAAAGAAACCACTGTCCACTTTTCTCAGTCATCGGGAAATGCTGCAACCGTGAAGAATTGTGGATAATAAGTAAGAAGCTCTTAGAAATTAAAAATACAGTCTGGGTGTGGTGTCTCATGCCTGTAATCCTAGCACTTTGGGAGGCCAAGGCGGGCAGATCACGAGGTCAAGAGTTCAAGACCAGCCTGACAAACATAGTGAACCCCCTCCTCTACTAAAAATGCAAAAATTAGCCAAGCGTGGTGGTGCGCACCTGTAATCTCAGCTACTCAGGAGGCTCAGGCAGGAGAATTGCTTGAATCCGGGAAGCAGAGGTAGCAGTGAGCCGAGATCACGCCACTGCACTCCAGCCTGGGCGACAGAGCAAGACCCCGTCTCAAAAAAAAAAAATTAAAATATAATACCATAAATTTAAAAATTAAGCAGAAGTTTGGAAAACAGTCAAGGAACTATTTCAAGAAAATGAATACATAAAGAGAAAGTAGGAGAGAATAGATAAGGAAATTAGAGAGCCAGACTAGAATGTCTGTCACTGAACTAATTGTCTGTAAGGAGAGTAGGGAAGAAGGAATTAGCAAAAAAAAGAAAGAAAGAAAATATATTAGAATTAAATGGCATAAATTTTCATATAGAGGGTATACACCAAGTTCCTAATATAATGCATAAAAATAGAATTGTTAAATAAATTTTTTTAAGTTACCTTATGAAATTGTAGACCGTCTAATATAAGAACCTTGTTGAGGTTTAGAGTAAGATAAAAATAATGCTGAAGTTTGGAGTAAGATTTTTAAAAAATTAAAAACTTTGAAAATAATTAACAAACCCATAGATCATACTCAGTATCTGTCAAGCACTGTTCTAAATGTTGTTAGATGTTAACTCATATAACTCTCATAACTACCCTGTGAGAAATGTACTGTTAAGGATGTATTGGGTTTGTTAATCAAGTAAATCTCTAACATACTGATCATGAGGCTGGACATAGTGGTTCTCACCTGTAATCCCAGCACTTTGAGAGGCCAAGGAGGGCGGATCACTTGAGGTCAGAAGTTGAAGACCAGCCTGGCCAACATGGGGAAAACCCCCTCTCTACCAAAAATACAAAAATCAGTTTCATGGCGCATGCCTGTAATCCTAACTACTTGTGAGACTGAGACAGGAGAATTGCTTGAACCTGGGAGGTGGAGGTTGCAGTGAGCCGAGATCACATCACTGCACTCCAGCCTGAGCGACAGAGTAAGACTCTGTATCAATAAAAATAATAAAATACTGATTGTGGAAAAGTGGTCTCATGTACATATAGGGAAAATAATAAACCTCAATTTATATCAAAATTTTATTTTGTCCTTTTAAAACTCATATTTTCTATTTGTGTTATGTGTTCTTAGGATAACCTATTGATCTTTGTGTATGCTTTATAAACCGTAGGAGGTGTCTGCAATTATTTTTTGTTTTAGATCACAAAAATTCGATAGCTACTCTTTTCAGATTAAGAACCTGCTTATAGGCCAGGTGCGGTGGCTTACACCTGCAGTCTCAGCTCTTTGGAAGGATATGGCAGGTGGATTGCTTGAGTTTAAGAGTTTGAGATCAGCCTGCTCAACATATACATAGCAAAACCACATCTCTACAAAAAATACAAAACTTAGCCAGGTGTGGTGGTGCACACCTGTAGTCCCAGCTACTTAGGAGGCTAACTGGGAGGATGGCTTGAGCCCTGGAGGCAGAGGTTGCAGTGAACCAAGATTGTGCTATTGTATTTTAGCCCAGATAGCAGAGCCAGGACCCTGTCTCAAAAAAAAAAAAAAAAAAATTTACTTGTAAAACTTAAACAGATATAGGAACATCTTATGGGAGTATAGCTGTTGTTTTAATATGATCAGTATTCTGGAGATACTCATTTAACTTCCCATGTCCTATTCTAGGAGTGTGTCTAGAGAATCTGAACTTCAGAGTCTCTTTTAAGGGGAAACCTGGTGTACCATGTGATTACTGCCAATTCTGGTTGGATAATAAAAAGGTTGATCACCTTGAAGAAAAAAAAAGCAAAAACTCTGATGTGGGGCCCAGTGACTGACCCCTGTAATCCCAGCACTTTGGGAGCGGAAGGCAGGAAGACCACTTGAGGCCAGGAGTTTGAGACCAGCCTTGCCAACATTGCAAAACCCCGTCTCTACTAAAAATATAACAATTAGCCAGGCATGGTGGCATGTGCCTGTAGTCCCAGTTACTCAGGAGGCTCAGTCATGAGAATTGCTTGAACCCAGGAGGTGGAGGTTGCAGTGAGCTGAGATGGTGCCACTGCACTCCAGCCTGGGCAACAGAACGAGACTATCTAAAAAAAAAAAGAAAAAGAAAATCAAAAGAACTCAGATATACAAGCCCTCAAGAAGTTTGCTTCATATAAAGTTCTTAAAAAGCAACAAAGCCTGGGCAACATAGTAAACCCTATCTTTTTTTTTTTTTAGACAGGCTCTCACTCTGTCACCCAGGCTGGAGTACAGTAGCATGATCATAGCTCACTGCAGCCTCGACCCCCTCAGGCTCAGGTGATCCTTCCACTTACACATGCACTGCCACACCCGGCTAATTTTTTTGTATTTGTTGAAGGCACAAGGTTTTGCCATATTGCCCAGGCTGGTCTTGAACTCCCAGGCTCAAGCAATCCAACTGCCTTGGCCTCCCAAAGTGGTAGGATTTATAGACGTAAGCCACTGTGCCCAGCCCCCATCTTTTTTTTTTTTTTTTTGAGACAGTGTCTCTCTGTTGCCCAGGCTGGAATGCAGTAGTGCGATCTCAGCTCATTGCCATCTCCACCTCCCAGGCTCAAGCAGTTCTCCTGCCTCAGCCTCCCGAGTAGCTGGGACTACAGGCATGCACCACCTCACCTGGCTAATTTTTGTATTATTAGTAGAGATGGGATTTTACCATGTTGCTCAGACTGGTCTTGAACTCCTGAGCGAAAGCAATCTGCCCACCTTGGCCTCCCAAAGTGCTGGGACTAAAGGTGTGAGCCACGGCGCCTGGCCCCATCTCTTTAAGAAAAAAAATAAAGGCAACTAGAGGATATAACCCACCCAAACAAAGGTGTATACCCAGAAACAGGAAGATGTGACCTGGGGAAACAGGAGAATCTGAAACCAGGGAGAACATTAGCTCTGTGGTGGACTAGGGAACCAGTGGTTCACACTGGAGCAGAAGGCCAAAGGTTACTAAGAAGGATGTCTGTGGTATTGTTAGTTACCAGGTATGCTTGTTATTACTGAGAGGAGGTATACCAGTCTGCAGGAAAGTTACAAGAAAAGGTGAGTAACTGAAGATGGATAGAGAGCTAAGCCATCAGAAACCCAAGGCAGTCATTAGGGGAAAACAAGACATTATAGAAGAAAAGACATAAAATCATGGCAACAAAAAATTACATTATAACAGTATTAGAAAGATGGAAAAGAAGGACACTAACACAGTAGCAAGTCAATAGAAAACGTGTGAAATAAAGGTTAAGAAATAACTTTTGAAATAGTCTGAAATACAGAGGTAAATTTTAGAAGCAACTGTAAAAAAAAGTTGAAAGTGGATGCCTCTGGCTAACTGGAGGGCTATGGGGCGGGGAGGAATATGATTTTTATTAAAAGTCTTGTATTTGACTTTTTAAATAGTATATGTGTATTACCTTGATGAACATTAAATTTTCTTAGTCTGAAAAATTATAATTTGTATTAATAACTAGATTGTAATAGCTCTTAATATACTAGTCTTAGCTACATAATTCTCATGTATCAACATGTTTAACAGTCTTAAAATGCTCTTTTTAAATGTTTTTCAGTTGCCTTGTTGAAGGAGATGCTAAAGAAGAAATATTGCAGCCACCAGAACCTCATCCAGTGCCACCCATCTTGACACCTTCTCCCCCTTCAGCTTTCCCAACAGTCACTACTGTGTGGCAGGATAATGATAGATACCATCCAAAGCCAGTGTTGCATATGGTTTCATCAGAACAACATTCAGCAGACCTCAACAGGAACTATAGTAAATCAACAGACCTGCCAGGGAAAAATGAATCAACAATTGAACAAATAGATAAAAAATTGGAACGAAATTTAAGTTTTGAGATTAAGAAGGTCCCTCTCCAAGAGGGACCAAAAAGTTTTGATGGGAACACTCTTTTGAATAGGGGACATGCAATTAAAATTAAATCTGCTTCACCTTGTATAACTGATAAAATCTCTAAACAACAGGAATTAAGTTCAGATCTAAATGTTGATGATTTTTCTCAGAAATCTTGTGTGGACTGCAGTGCAACACAATCAAACAAAGTTCCAGTTACTCCACCAGAAGAATCACAGAATTCAGACACACCTCCAAGGCCAGACCGCTTGCCTCTTGATGAAAAAGGACATGTAATGTGGTCATTTCATGGACCTGAAAATGTCATACCCATACCTGATTTATCTGAAGGCAATTCCTCAGATACCTACTATCAAACTATGAAAACTGTGAGTTTAACACCAAGTCCTACAACACGAGTTGAAACCCATGATCTTGTGGATCATAACACTTCACCTCTCTTCAGAACACCCCTCAGTTTTACTAATCCACTTCACTCTGATGACTCGGACTCAGATGAAAGAAACTCTGATGGTGCTGTGACCCAGAATAAAACTAATATTTCAACAGCAAGTGCCACAGTTTCTGCTGCCACTAGCACTGAAAGTATTTCTACTAGGAAAGTATTGCCAATGTCCATTGCTAGACATGATATACCAGGAACAATACATTCAGGTGCTGAAAAAGGTAATAATATAATGTCTAATACTTAATTGTCTTTACTATGTGCCAGTCACTGTTTTAAACACTTCAGCTGTAGTAATTTATTATGTTTTATTTCACACCGTACTATAGAACCTACAGCAGAATTTGTCTTAGAGATATTAATTTTTTGATACAAGTTTTTAATTTACTGTTAACAATTTGATCACATTACATTACTGGGTTTTGTGTTTCTAAAATATTTTAGTAGTTATAACTGGATAATTTATTTCTTCTGTATTGTAGGTCTTAGTGTTTTTGTATTGGTCAAAAATTTATCTAATTGAAGAATTAGAAATAGTGTAGGGAAGAATCACTTAAAATAACAGTGGCAGAAATACTGTAAAATGTTTTGGTTGGCGGTATAATGTCACCCATGTTTCTCATAAATATTTAGTCATCTTTTTGCTGTTTCTTTACGGATAACCTTTTGGGTTTTTTGTTTGTTTTTACTGATTTCACAAATGCTTGCAAATAAGGCTGCTTCCAACCCTGAGTTTAACCCAAGAACAATACTGCAAACTACTCAATAGAATATGGGCAGTTTAATGCATTCAGTAGTGAGTGGGCTATCTGCATAGCTAGTCATCAAAGCTATTATTTAATGAATTATTCTTTTTTAAGCACTCTTAGCATTTCAGGATAATACATGCACTCAATTCCCAAAGTGTATTATTGCTTCTAGAACCTCCTCTTTGATCTGCTAAAAGTAATGATGACTGCCATCTTAAACAGACTCTAAAGTTAAGAGTAAACATATAAGTTTGAAAGCTATTTATTGATACATTGATTATCAGTGGTCATTTACCATCAGTGATCTTTGATAGTGACACATACATACTGGTATTTATAATGTGCAGGCAAAATAAGTACTGTGACCTTGAAAGATTATTTTGTTGGTGGTGGTTTTTGTTTTTTTTTGTTTTGTTTTTTTGAGACGGAGTCTCACTCTGTCACCCAGGCTGGAGTGCATTGTCGTGATCTTGGCTCACTACGTGCAACCTCCGTCTCCTGGGCTCAAACAATCCTTCCACCTCAACCTCCTGAGTAACTGGGATTACAGGCGCACGCCACCACTCCTGGCTACTTTTTGTGTTTTTAGTAGAGACGGGGTTTCATTATGTTTGTTAGGGTGGCCTCAAACTTCTGGCTTCAAGTGATCTGCCTGCATTGGCCTCCCAACATGTTGGGATTACAGGCGTGAGCCACCACACCTGGCCTTGAAAGATTATTTTTTGTTTCTGACCTATTATACCACCCATACAGTAGTACTTTTATTTTCTCTAACTCACACATACTGTATTTTTTAACTTGAGAGAGTGTTTTTGGTAGAATAGATGACAGTCTTAAGCTAATTGCTTAAATTACAGAATACTCTTAACTTGATTTGTCTTTGTTTTATTTGAAGGATCTTCAGAAGATAATGGTTAGCATAATAGATACTACTTTACCAGTTTACCATAATTTTAAGTTGCTTAATGTCTTTTCTTCCTCAACTTCAGAGTTTGAAATATAACTGCCCAGCTATAACTATGTAAGAAAATATGTAGATAAGAAATTTCCTTTTTGGGCTTTTTTAGTATATCAAGCATGTGGTATTGTACCTAGGAGGTTTTATTGTTCTTTTAAAACCATTACTGAAAATAGAATTTGATGAGGGCCAGAAGGATGCATGATACAATATGCTCATTAAAAGTTACTGCCACATGACCAGTCTGTTGGTAGCTCACACCTGTAATCCCAGCACTTTGGGAGACTGAGGCAGGAAGATCACTTGAGTCCAGGAGTTCATGACCAGTCTGGGCGACATGGTGACACCTCATCTCTGCAAAATGATGAAAAACTAGCCAGGCATGGTGGTGTGCACTCTTGTGGTCAAGCGGCTGAGGTGGGAGGATCACTTGAGCCTAGGAGCTTGAGGCTACAGTGAGCCATAATTGCATCACTGCACTCTGCCTGGGCAACAGAGGGAGGCCCTGTCTCCCAAAAAAAAAGAGTAGATCTGGGCCTGTTTCTCATGTCTGTAATCCCAGCACTTTGGGAAGCCAAAGCAGGTGGATCACAAGTTCAGGAGATTGAGACCATCCTGGCTAACACGGTGAACCCCATCTCTACTAAAAATACAAAATATTAGCTGGGTGTGCTGGTGCACGCCTGTAGTCCCAGCTACTTGGGAGGCTGAGGCAGAAGAATAGCTTGAAACCCAGAAAGTGAAAGTTGTAATGAGCCGAGATGGAGCCACTGCATTTTCCAGACTGGGACACAGAGCAAGACTCCATCTCAAAAAAAAAAAGTGTAAGACATGCTGTACGGAAACACTCTACTATGTGCCAGCCCATTTCTGTTCATTTGGTTTTGTATTTCAAAGCAAAAACCACTATAAACGTGATTTTTGGGGTTTTTTTTCCCCCACTCTACCTTAACTATGTTATTGGTTTGATATTAACTAAAGATTTTTCTTTGTGTAAATGTTCTTTGTTGCAGCATACCTTCAAGAAGTCCTATTTTTAATGTGTTGCCAAATATTTACCATATAGATTATTTATTTACCTTATAAATTATTTTCTTTGTAGATTATTATCTTATTGAACTGCTGGCACCAAAATTAAGAGGTTTGTTTGTTTTTTTTTTTTTTTTTTTTTGGTCCTAGAACTTGTTAGTGAATTACAGTCATACATTGGATTTCTTAATGGCAGGGATTTTTTTTGAGAGGGAGTCTTGCTCTGTCACCCAGGCTGGAGTGCAGTGGCACAATCTCGGCTCACTGCAACCTCCACTTCATAGATTCTGGCGATTCTCCTGTCTCAGCCTCCCAGGTAGCTGGGACTGCAGGCACACGCCATCATGCCCAGCTAATTTTTTACTTTTAGTAGAGACAAGGTTTCATCATGTTGGCCAGGGTGGTCTCAAACTCCTGACCTCAGGTAATGTGCCTGCCTTGGCCTCCCAGAGTGCTGGGATTACAGGTGTGAGCCTGTAATCTAAGAAAAGTATGTCATTAGGCAACTTTGTCATTGTGTGAATGTCATAGAATGTATTTACACAAACCTAGATGGTATAATGTACTACACATCTGGGCCATATGGTGTAGCATATTGTTCCTAGGTTACAAACCTGTATAGCATATTACTATACTGAACAATTGTAACACAATGGTAAGTATTTGTGTATCTAAACATAGAAAAGGTACAGTAAAAATGTGGTATCATAATCTTACAGGACCACTGTTTATGTAATCTTGTTATTGACGAAAACGTTATTATGTAGTGCATGACTGTAATGGAATGATTTTGTATTGATACCTAAAATAACCTTTTGCATAAGTTTCTGCCTGAGTTATGATTTCAGTCTTGACTTAGGCCTCCTGAAAGATTTCTCAAATTCAGCTACAGAAGGCCTCATACAGTGTATGATTTGCAAAAGCCTATGTAAAATGTGCAGTCTCTGGTTGGATAACCTCTAAAACAGAAGTTTGTAACAGGAAAGGCAATCCAGAGTTCCAGGGAGAAGCATGCATTTGCAAAGCAAGGGCCACACTTAGAAAATAAAAGTCCTTAAGGGTGAGAAATGTCATGAGAGAAAAAGCTCAGAGTTTCTGAAAGATAACTGATAGAAAAAGGGCTGAACAGCCCTTTTTGTTTAGTTCATTTATGAAATGTTACCCGAATGCCAAGATTATGTGTCACTTCCTTCCAACAGCCATCTCATAGTTACTAACTGTGCGCTGTTAGTAACAAGAGGGCAAGGAGAAATATGGTAATGACTCAGACTACCACTACTGGATAAGGTAGATAGTTCTTCAGTGGCAAGAGAAAGTTCTTGTACTCTTAGTAAACGTATCAAGTATTGGACCAGAACTCTTGTTTCAGCTGGACCCAGAGGCTGTATATTCTTGTGTCTCCAGCTAAGTAAATGTAGGGAGGGGCAAGAGCAATCATATTCACCTCATGCGTGTTGAAAATTGAAAAGATGTATGCATAGCCCATAAGGTGTGGTAAAACAGCAGAGTATCATGGCAAAACTCTGTGTTCATTTAAGAACAATGGGCAAAGCACAAGACAAAATAATATAGGACTGTCACATTTCCTTTTCTTTGTCCCACCCTCCCCAACCTGAGAGTTCACACACACAATTGTATCCTCATATTTTCTTTCTGTGCCTCCAGTGAAAACTCAGACATCAAATACACTCATTTAACTTAAGCCATAATAAAGCTAACCAGGGAGGCTTACTTAATGCACTGTCTTTTCCAAGAGCTAATTTTGTCTTTACTAGTAAAAAACCTGTATATAGGTTCAGTCAGCGTTCTCAAAAGTACAGCCATGTGCCACTGTGCACAAAATTTTTAGCAATAAATAAAGATTTTTTTTAAACTTTAGTAGCTATATATTTGTATTGGAAAAATTACTATTTCAAATGTTATTTCAGTTATTGCTGTTTAAGACATGACTGAGGTACACAGTTAAGTTTAAAATGAGTCAGATTTTAAAAGTGAATAGTACAGATGGTGCATAGTATGGCAAAAATCATGAAAGGTGTTAAGCGATTGAATGCCATTTAGGAAAAACTTGCTTAGGCGTTTCATAACTCAAATGACCAAAGCTTTCCTTTTTGAACACAAAGTATCATCAGTAAGCTCAGTAGAGAAGTCACTTGACTGCTGACGTCTCTACTGAAGATTCCCGTCAGGCTTGGAAAACTGAATGATGTCTGTAGAGTGGCAGGAAAGTCATGAGAGAGAGTCGTTTTCTGTATGCAGTATCTTTGCTCAATAAGCATCATAATTCTTGATAATGAGTTGAGTGGAAAAGGTTTCTTGCTTTTTTTAAAACTGATCTAGATACTTGTGACAGGAATTTTTAGAATATCAAGAAAGTTCTCTGATTCTGTTTAGATGACATTTTAATGTTTAATAATTTGTCTAAATTTTGTGTGTTTAATTTAGATGTTGATGTTAGTGAAGATTCACCTCCTCCCCTACCTGAAAGAACTCCTGAATCTTTTTTGTTAGCAAGTGAACATAGTGAGTGTCTCTTTTGCTTTTACATTTAGTTCATATTCTAATAGTAAACTCTGGAAAACATGCCTGATTTTAATCTATTAGCTATTGTGCTGCATAGTTAAATTCGATATCAAGTGAGTTGATACTGACATACTTTTAATTAGTTGTGTGAAAAATGCTTTTAAATATTTTTTACTTGCTAAGATCGATAGAAATTATTGCATTTATGTTAGATATCAGAATTCATTTAAATACAATTATAGGCCAGGCACGGTTGCTCAAGCCTGTAATCCCAGCACTTTGGGAGGCTGAGACGGGTGGATCACCTGAGGTCAGGAGTTCGAGACCAGCCTGGCCAACATGGTGAAACTCCGCATCTATTAAAAATACAAAAATTACCTTGGTGTGGTGGCAGGCGCCTGTAATCCCAGCTACTCAGAAGGCTGAGGCACGAGAATCACTTGAACCCGGGAGACCAAGGTTGCAGTGAGCTGAGATCAAACCATTGTACTCCAGCCTGGATGAAGAGCAAGACTCCATCTCAATCAATGCAATTATAAGGCCGGGCTTGGTGACTCATGCCTGTAATCCCAGCAGTTTGGGAGGCTGAGGCGGGAGGATCACCTGAGGTCAAAAGTTCAAGACCACCCTGACCAACATGGAGAAACCCCGTCTCTACTGAAAATACAAAATTAACTGGACATGGTTGCACATGCCTGTAATCCCAGCTACTCGGGAGGCTGAGGCAGGAGATTCTCTTGAACTTGGGAGGTAGAGGTTGCAGTGAGCTGAGATCGCATCATTGCACTCTAGCCTGGACAACAAGAGCAAAACTCTGCCTCAGAAAAAAAGTAAAAATTAAAACATAAATGCAATTATAAGTGTATTTGCAATCTGGTGTATTTTTATTGATTAAAAGTAGCACTTATTTACGAAGCCTCATTAATTGCTTCCCTTAAAGGTTTAGGTAAGTAAACATTTCTGTTGGGTATGGTTGGGCATCACTGGATTGGTGTTAACTGAAAGACACCTAAGACCACTGAAGTAGACTGGGCATATTCGCTCATACTTGTAATCCCAGCACTTTGGGAGTCCAAGGTGTGAGGATTGCTTGAGCCCAAGAGTTTGAGACCAGCCTGGGCAACATAGTGCTATCTCATCTCTACTAAAAATTAAAAAATTAGCTAGTCATGGTGGTGGGTACCTATAATCCCAGCTGCTTGGGAGGCTGAGGCAGGAGAATTGCTTGAACCCAGGAGGCAGAGGTTGCAGTGAGCCAAGACTGCACCATTGCACTCCAGCCTGGTCTACAAGAGCAAAAACTCCATCTTAAAAAAAAAAAAAACCAGGCATGGTGGCATGTGCCTGTAGTCCTTGCTACTCAGGAAGCTGAAGAAGAAGGATTGCTTGATCCCTGGAGTTAGAGGCTGTGGTGAGCCATGATTGCGGCACTGCACTCCAGTTGGGTAACAAAGTGAGACACTGTCTGGGGAAGTAAAAAAAAAAAAAGACCACTGGAGTATCAGAACTGGGAGAAAGTGATCATACTTCACAACATTTTGATAATGTACTTCACCCTATTATTCCTCTAAAAAAAGAGTACAGAAACAACTTGATTGTATTTATAGTGTCTCATGCTCAGTGGAGGTGCTCACTAGTCTATTATAATTACATTTTACCAATACATTAATTTTGACTAATTTTTTTTTTTTTTTAGTTTTGTGAGATGGATTCCCACCCTATCACCCAGGCTGGAGTGCTGAGGTGCGATCTTGGCTCAGTGCAACCTCTACCTCCTGGGCCCAAGCTATTCTCCTGCATCAGCCACCTGAGTAACTGCGATTAGAGGCATGCACTGTTGCTCCTGGCTAATTTTTTTTGTATTTTTTGGTAGAGACAGGGTCTCACCATGTTGGCCAGGCTGGTCTTTTAACTCCTAACCTCAAGTGATCCACCTGCCTTGGCCTCCCGAAGTGAATTTTGACTGACTTTAAGATAAATGTTGAAGAGCCAGGCACACTGGCTTATGCCTGTGGTCCTAGCACTTTGGGAGGTTAAGGCAGGTGGATCTCTGTTCCATATTGCCTTAGGAGTTCAAGACCAGCATTGGCAACATGGCAAACCCTGTCTGTACAAAATCAAAAACCAGCCAGGCGAGGTACTGTGCACCTATAGTCCCAGCTACTCAAGAGGCTGAGATGGGAAGATTGCCTGAAGGTTGAAGTTAGAGTGAGCCAAGATGGAGCCTGGTCAACAGAGTGAGACCCTGTCTCAACAACAACTAAAAAGAATGTTGGAAACCATAAAGCAGTTTACCTCATTTGTCTAAGTTTGTCACATTATCTATAGATTATAATAAACTCTGATGACTGAATTCATTTAGTTAGGTTTTGAAGGAAGGAAACATAAAGGAATTTTCTTGAATTAATAGAAATTACAATTTTTTTAAAGAAACTTCAGAAATATGCTTACCCAGAAACTACAAAATTTTTGTGGAAGTGATAGTTTCTAAAATCTTTAGGATCTGTTTTTTATATTACTTTAGTTCAAAGAAATTTCAAAAATTAAAGATGTTAATAATGATAAGATTTCATTTTTCTCAGATACACCTGTAAGATCTGAATGGAGTGAACTTCAAAGTCAGGAACGAGCTGAACAAAAAAAGTCTGAAGTGAGTCCTTTTGGAATTGGAACAGTTACAGCTTAACATTTTTACTCTTTCATTATCTTGCACTTGTTGAAATAGCTGTCATCTTAAGATCGTTAAATATAGTTTACAATTTTTGGCCAGCATTTCTTAGGCTAAGATTTCAGATGAAAAGCCCATATAAAAGGTAGGATCTGAAATTTTTTTAAAGGGTAACATGATCTACATACAACCATCACTTTAAAGTACTGTTTTCTCAAGCTGTTTTTGAAATTTGTAAATTATGTCATGTTTCAAATAATTTTGAAGTTATTAATGAAACAAGAGTTACTGTTTTCAGGGTCCTAATACCTTCTTACATTTCTACATGCTTCCCATTATAACACTAGACACTTAGTCATTTCTTTTGTGTTTTTTCTGGCTACCTGGCATTTCTATGACATTTGAGAAACATTTTGGCAATTAAATGTTTCGAGGGCCTGGCAAGTTGGCTCACACCTGTAATCGCAGCACTTTTGAGAGCCAAGTGGAAGGATCACTTGAGTCCAGGAGTTCAAGACCATCCTGGGCAACATAGGGAGACCTTATCTCTACAAAAATTTTTAAAATTAGCCAGGCGTGATGGCGCATGTCTGTGGTCCCAGCTTCTTGGGAGGCTGAGATGGGAGGATTGCTTGGGCCTCTAGAGGTAGAGGCTGCAATAAGCCTTGATCACGCTACTGTACTCCAAGCTGAGTGACAGAATGAGACCCTGTCTCAACAACAACAACAACAAATTTGTCCATGGGAGATAATCATTTTTTATTAACATTAGTACTTTTTATGTTTTCTCCCATATTTTAGTATCTCTGAAATTGGGCTACATAAAATCAAATCATATTTGATTTTAAGACGTGATGTAGTTTAATTGGCACATAAACTACAATAATGATGTAATCAATAATAGTGGCTGGCAAAATACAGCTATATGTTCATGTAGTAGCTCATGCTTTTTCAGTGCTCATTGAGAAACATTTACTCCAAGTAGAAACAGCATAACATTTTAAAATTTTAAGCCTAATTAAAAACACAATTGTTTGCTTTTCCTCTGATGCTGAAAATGATAGGCCTTGATTTATTGGGATATATACCCATAACAGATCCAGCTTTTTATTATTTGTATATAAAATGAATGTATTGTAATAGGTATTAAATGTCTTCCTCATAGGGCTTGATAACCCCTGAAAATGAGAAATGTGGTAAGTTGTTAGAATTTTTTTTCCTTTCTACTATAGATTTTATAGGTTAATTTCTACAGAATAACATGCCTCATAGTTCATGGTATTTAGTTATTTCTGTATGTGAAAATGTCTAAGACAATTCTTCTAGAAGCTTAATATTGTACTATAATTCTTCCAAATTAATTACTGCCACCAGATAGTATTATCGATCTGGAAAATCATGGGAGCATTTATTATCAATAGTTGCAGGCTAATGGGAAAGAGATTTTTAAAAAATCTTTTCCTGTTTTTTGTTGTCTGTTTTTAAAAACACCTAGAAGCTAGATCCTGACTTAAATAAAAGCCCAAAGTTTACCTACATGATGGAATTGGCACTATAGAAATCTATTGTTTTAGGAATCATCCTTTTAGTACTTTTACATTTATTTGTGAGGACCAGTAAAATTATATAGCTCAAACCAATGTTATAATGCCCAGTTTGAATTTTTTCTACCATATTCCTTTTACTGTCATATCATACTAAAATAGATCAAGTTATTATTAAAGTCAGTGACCATATAAGTAACTCATCAAACATCCCAGCCTGTACAGTGTTTTCAATTCACCTGTTGTGTCTGCCCCTACCCTCCATTTTTCTGCAGTTCTTCTCTCTCAATATTATACTCTGAATATTGGCCTAATGAGTCTGTTCCATCTTATAAATGTTATTTCTATAATTTTTTATAATGAAAATAGCAAGACTGGATGTAGTGGCCTGCACCTGTAATCCCAGCACTTTGGGAGGCCAAGACAGATGGATCACTTGAGGTCAGGAGGTTAAGACCAGCCTGGCCAACATGGTGAAATCCCATCTTTACTAAAAATACAAAAATTAGCCAGCCGTGGTGGTGTATACCTGTAATCCCAGCTGCTCCAGAGGCTGAGGCAGGAGAATCACTTGAACCTGGGAGGCGGAGGCCACAGTGAGCCAAGATTGTGTCACTGCACTCCAGCCTGGGCAACAGAGCGAGCCTCTGCCTCAAAACAAGAAAATAGCAGAAGCTTTAGAGCCAAGCCAGCCTGGATTGGAATCCATCTGACTCTTAGATGACCTTTACTTCACTGAGAAATTAGAGGCCTTTAGACCAGGATCATCATTTCCTCCTAGAACATGACCCTGAGTATCTCACCACCACTAGTCTCATATAGCTGCCTCTCCTCTTTGTCTCCATTGCACATTGTGCATACTTTTATTTAAAAACTTAGACAATATGATAATTAATGTATCTCTCTGTGTCTCTTATTAGACCAGGGTTTGGCATTGTATAGCCTACAGGCCTAATGTTTGCTATAACCTTGAGCTAAACAAATGGCTTTCATGTTTTTAAAGAGTTTTTTTAAAAAGAAAACACTGAGCTGGGCACGGTGGCTCACTCCTGTAATCCCAACACTTTGGGAGGCTGAGGTGGGTGGATGACAAGACCAGGAATTCGAGACCAGCCTGACCAACATGGTGAAACCCTGATTCTAAAAAAAAAATTAAAAAAAAAAACAATGAAACTAAGAAAAGCAAAGAAGAATATGACAGTGATCTTATGTGGCTTACAAGGCCTAAACTACTTATTTTCTAGTTTTTTGTTCTCTAGCTTTATTTTCTTTAAGAAGTTTGTGGGCTCCATTCTAGACTGTAAGCATCTTGAGGATGGGGCTCATCTATTATTTTACTTATATTCCAAGTTTCCAGTAAGGTTCCTTACTGAAGTATGGGGTATGTGATCAAGATTGTGAAAGAATGAATGAATTATAGTAGTTAATTTCTTTTGTTACTAGTCTTAAACATTGGTAATTAAAGAATAAACTACAATCTAAACAACATAAAACTTTAAAAGTAGAGTTATTATTTTGGGGTACAAATAGTTCATTAGTTAACCCTGACATTGTTGATTTCTATACAAAGGCATTTCCGTTGCAATTATTCCCTTAGAACATAGGCATGTAGTATAGCTACCTTAAGGAATATAGTATGTCAAGTCCTAGATTTATGAAATAAGAATGATGAGAATCTTCACATTGCAGAAGCACTCACTGCAGATTTCTGTATGACCACAATAATGCCTAACATGACTTCATGTGCTCACTACACTTGCATTTATATTGATCTTGATCTATAAAATTATGGTGCCCAGTAGATAAAATTTTCTCTTTTCATGCATCCCAACATTTAAAAAATTAAGAAGTTCTCTATATGAGGCTACAAAGGGTAGTGATTAACAAAGTCTTTGTGTTGCATTTTAGATCATCCAGTGGGGGGTATTCACTCAGAGATGGGTATAGAACGTCCACCTACTTTCAGTGACAAGAGAGAACAAATATTGGAAAGTCCGACAGATGCCACAGATATTGGTAAGTTGTTTAAACTTTAAGTAGTTAACACTGGCAAGAATGAGAAAAGCTCATTTGCCATTGTGAAATGACACTTGCCAAGAATAAAATGTATGATTTTCCAAAGTTGCTTGGACTAATCATGAAATAAATGAAATACTTAATTTTATTTCACATTGAGATTAAAAACCAAAATAAAAAACTGCAGTACATAACAAATCTTTTGTGTTGGAAAGACTAAATTATCTTAGATGTTTTTCTTACATTGTGATAAAATTGGTTTTATTTTTAGCATAAGATGTTTAAAAGAAGCAATTATTTTTAGTTACCCCAAATCAATTTACAGTTGTTTGGCACTTACAAAATTTTGTTTGATTTAAATTCTAAATTCCCTTGTGGAAATTTATTTGTTCCAGAAAATGAGAATGTCTGTGGACATGGTTTTTAGTAGTTTAAAAGTAAATTTGAACACTGACTAGTTACTGTGGTGTTTTCACTATAGGTTTTGGTAATCGCTGTGGAAAACCCAAAGGACCAAGAGATCCACCTTCAGAATGGACATGATTCAGGGAGCTAAAAGACACTTTAAATTATACTGGAAAATTCAAGTGCCACTGAAAGCCAGATTTATTGTATTCCATCTTTAATATGTGGGACTAACAGCAGTGTAGATTGTTACCTTAATATTTTTTGCTGGGACCATCTACCTGCCTTATAGGAAAAAGTATTACGTATGGTTTATTTTGAAACTTCAAGTATTATTGCCTTAATGTCTCTTAATCCTGTTACACGCTGCTTGTAGACATGTTAATATAGTAATACTTTTATGATATACTGAATTTAAGGACTACTCTTTTTCTGTTTTATCATGTATGCATTATTTTGTATATGTACAGGGCAAGTAGGTATATAATTTGATAAAGTTGCAATCATAAAATATTAACAGAAGATGTAAGAAGTTTCTGCATGGTCTAAATCTTTGTGTACTTTATTTGTAAATTATTTGCCCTGGAGTTTTAGAAAATAGTTTCTGAATTTTAAAATTGCTGGATTCATGCAGCCAGCCTTGCAGGTTATCAGAGATCAAAGATTGTAATAATAATACATTTTGTAAATTGTAAGCAAAAAGTTATTTTTATATTATATACAGTCTAATTGTTCATCCTCATTGTTCTTGTTTTCATCTAGTCAGAGATTCAGTAAGTGCCTTGGAACAATATTGAATTCTCTTAGCTTGTGTGTGTTTCTTCAATATTTGAACTCAACTGGGATAAGAAGACTATCAAAATACATGTATGTTTCAGGATATTTGACCTGCCATTAAAAAAAAAAACCATTTTACAGTGCCTACTTGTTGCTTTGCCTTTTCATTTCTCATTCCTAGGAAATTGGACTTAACTATCTGCCTTCTTGCTTGCTTAGTCTTGGTGTGAAATGACTGTGAAAGGGGTTTAATCTGTTTTTTATTTTTAGACAGAGCCTTGCTCTGTCATCCACTTGAGTGCCGTCACTCACTACAACTTCTGCTTCCTGGGTTCAAGTGATTCTTCTGCCTCAGCCTCCCGAGTAGCTGGGATTACCGGTGCTCACCACCATACCCGGCTAATTTTTGTATTTTTGGTAGAGACAGGGTTTCATTATGTTGGCCAGGCTGGTCTCAAACTCCTGAAATCAGGTGATCCACCCACCTTGGCCTCCCAAAGTGCTGGGATTATAGGCGTGAGCCACCATGCCAGGCCTAATCTCTTGATTAAGGAATATCGAGTACCTTCTGCAAAAAACATGGTTCTGCCGATTCTAAATACTTATCCTTGAGTATTTAGAATGAGGAATCCCCTAGGCATTCCTCATCATTATTAGCCTACCAGAGTCCTAGTAGAAAACCAAACAGAGGGGTCCAGGCGGGGTGGCTCATGACTCTATTTCCAGCACTAAGAAAAGAGAAAACCAAACAGGGGAGGTTGGGAACAGGAACTGGTTTCTTCTCATCCCATGACTGGAGCACAGATTACATTTGTGAATACAAAGTCCGAATTTTGACAACCGTGGATTGGAATTGTTGGATATCTGTATTTTGCCTCTGCATACAAAAGAATGACGAAATTATGAAACTAAAGTACATGGAAAACTTTATATAATAGAAGGGGGATTATTGAGGAGAAAGTAATACTATAATTTCATGTCAAATTTGTTTTAAACACTAACTGGTCTTCATGTTGACCCCTTAGAAATTTGTTTTGAGATGGAGTTTAGCTCTTGTCCCCTGCCCCCAGGCTGGAGTGCAATGGTGTGATCTCGGCTCACTGTAATCTCTGCCTCTTGGGTTCAAGCAATTCTGCCTCATCCTCCTGAGTAGCTGGGCTTCCAGGTGCCCACCACCACGCCTGGCTAATTATTTTTGTATTTTTAGTGGAGATGGAGTTTTGCCATGTTGGCCAGGTTAGTCTCAAACTCCTGACCTCAGCAGCCTCCGAAAGTGCCAGGATTACAGGCGTGAGCCACCATGCCTGGACAATCCCTTAGAATTTGAAAAGTTTCTGTATGCTTCCGTAATAAGGAGGTGGTAATACAGTGGATGCTTGACATTCTCAAGACACAGCCACTCCTATAATACATCTTTTCCTAATACAATGTAAACTGAAATAAAGCATAACTGAAAAAAATTTTAGCCCCTTCACATACTTGATGAGTTATCCTAAGTACTAAAATCATAAGGATTTTTGCTGTTGGAATGGGGTTTCTTGGAATACCTTCACTGAAGTATACATGTATTCAGAAGTATGCAAAAATCATATTAATCATCATTAAGAATACCACCTATGTGAGTGTGACCGCCACCTAGGTCAAGCAGTGGAACAGTATCAGCAACTGGGAAGCTACCCCCTTTGGCTTCTGAGGTTTGTTCATTTTCATATAGGTATCCATTATATGTTCTTTGGTTTTTGAGATGGTGTCTCGTTCTGTCACCCTGGCTGGAGTTCAGTGGTGTAAGCTCAGTGCATCCTTGACCACCTGGGCTCAAGTGATCCTCCCATGTCAGCCTCCCAAGTACCTGGGACTACAAGCACATACCATTACGCCTGGCTAATTTTGTTTATTTTTTGTAGAAAATAGAAGTCTCACTATGTTGCCCAGACTAGTCTCAAACTCCTGGCCTTAAGTGATTCTCTTGCCTCAGCCTCAATCTGAGCCACTGAGTCAGCCATGCATGTATCTTTTGGCACACACCTGTACTTATATCTGTTGGATATATATTAAGGAGTGGAATTTTGATATCACAGTGTTTGCATATATATTTCAGCTTTAGTACATACTGCCAGTTTTCTAAATTGATTTTTCTAATTATTACAAATTCTTGCTAACACTTCATATGGTCAGTACTTTTCATTTTAGCCATTCTAAAGGGTATGTAGTGGTATTGCCTTATCTGAATGTCTATTTCTTTGATGATTAGTGAGGTTGAACAGCTTTTCACATGCATGTGACCATGTGGATATCCTCTTCTATGAACTACCTGTTCAAGTCTGAAGCAGATACTACTTGGTAGTATCAGCTGAAACTGAATATACATGTGCCCTATAATTTAGCAATTTTGCACCAGTTTGTTTCTTTTGTGTTGTCTTTTTCTTATCGATTTCTTGGAATTGTTTGTATATTCTACATTTTAATCCTTACAGGTTTGCCTGTGGTTTGTCTTCTCACTCTATTAATGGTGTTTTTTAGTCCAAGTTACCAGTCTTTTCTAATTAATGCGTGTTCTTGTTCTCTTTTAGGAATATTTGGCTATCCCAAAGTAATGAGCTACAGTTTTTCTAGAAGCTCTATTCTTTAGCTTTTTTAAAATCTAAATCTAAAGAATTGTGTATGGCATGAGATGGAGTTTTTTAAATTGACCAACCACCAATTACTGAGAAAACTGTCCCTCCTCCACTGAGTTTTCTCATAAATTTGGGGTTTATTGTTCTGAGAATCAGTTTCTGAATTTTTTTTTTCTGCTATTCTGTTGCCTATTCTTACATTATTTTAAACTCTGCCTTTTTCCAGCTTTAGCTTTCTCCCATTAATTAATTGTCAGCTTCTGGGCTGGGGCACTTACAGGCTGCTTGGTGCCAGGGGGCTGCCCGCCATTAATTTTTCTGCTGCCTGGAACACTTGATAAAAGCCACTTCTATTTTTCTGTGTTGTAAAGCATATGGTGAGCTCATTTGTATCTAATATTCCACTGCCAAATTCATCCTGCCAGTTTCCAAACCTCAACCTTGTAACTAGCCTACAAAGACCTTTAAATTTCTCTTTCCATCCTAAGTACTATCAGTTAGCTTTCTTTTGGAAGCCATTTTTCACGAACAGTGTTTTTTGCTTTATGGACATTTTCCCATACATTAATGAGCAGAAAGTAATAAAGCCATAGTTATTTGTAAGTACTGAGCTAGACTCAGTCACTAGGTAACTGACTTGCTCACATGTAACAACCTCATGGATATGTGGTGCAGATTTTTGCCTGAACAAAATGCTGTAGCTATGTTCTAAACCCTTGGGGTCACTTAAAATAGTAGTAACTATGAATGTTAAATTCTTGAATGTGAAGAGTATACTGTATTTCAGTTTGCCTTTTTTTTTTTGAAACGGAGTTTCGCTCTTGTTACCCAGGCTGGAGCAATGGCGCGATCTCGGCTCACCGCAACCTCCGCCTCCTGGGTTCAAGCCATTCTCCTGCCTCAGCCTCCCGAGTAGCTGGGACTACAAGCGCGCACCACCATGCCCAGCTAATTTTTGTATTTTTAGTAGAAACGGGGTTTCACCTTGTTGACCAGGATGGTCTCGATCTCTTGACCTCATGATCCACCCGCCTTGGCCTCCCAAAGTGCTGGGATTATAGGCGTGAGCCACCGCGCCCGGCCTCAGTTTGCCTTTTTATATTCTGAAATTGGATTTACTATAGGTAGAAAGTTAAGAATTCCTACTTATATTTAGCTAATTAAATGGATATGAAAGAAAGGGCAGGTGTCTTAGTTCCCAAGATTCTGGCTTGGAAAGGAAAAAATGTCAACTTTGGATATGTTGAGTTTTAGGTAGCCAATACATTCAGCATCAGAGAAGTGACGTCCGGTTCACAGGTGGAAACAAGTTTGAAGTTCAGAAGGAAGGTCCACATTGAAGATCAAGATTAGGGCATTAATACTGAGATGAATGAAACCACGAGTGTGCCCAAAACCCCAGGGAGGATAAATGAACAATTTGATGTTTAAATGAATTTTTGCAGTTATATGCTAAATCTTCACGTGTCTATTTGTCAAAACATGATTTGGGTTAAACATGGGCACTATCTCCATGCCAGTCATCTGAATCACTTTGTACTCTAGTTTCTGATCTCTTCAATCCATTCACCTTCCTCACTACCACCAGGCTGATGTTGCTAGAAGGTCAACCAGGATCTGCTCTTGACTTCTCCCTAAAAAATATTTAATGGTTCTTTATTGCATGTAGTAATGTTTCATCAAAACATTAAAAACCTGGCCGTGAGCGGTGGTGGCTCATGCCTGTAATCCCTGCACTTTGAGGGGCTGAGGCAGGCAGATGACTTGAGGTCAGGAGTTCGAGACCAGCCTGGCCAACATGGTGAAATGTTGTCTCTACTAAAAATACAAAAATTAGCTGGGCCCGGTGGCAGGCGCCTATAATCTCAGTTACTTGGGAGGTTGCAGCAAGAGAATCACTTGAACCCAGGAGGTGGAGGTTGCAGTAAGCCAAGACCATGCCATTGCACTCCGGCCTGGGTGACAGAGACTTCGTCTCCAAAAAAAAAAATAAATAAAATTCAAAACTTGGCCCAGGTTCTCCTGCACTAGAATTTAGGGAGTGTTCTTAAAATTCAGGTTCCAAGGTCCTACTCTGGGCCTGAATTAGAGTGGAGCCAAAGAATGTGTATTTTAGACAAGCAGCATAGGTTATCACCTAGGTGATTCTGTTGCAATAATAAAATTGGAGAACAAGACCTACAGGATCAAGTCCAGACTTGTTCAAGATCTTTCTGCTGCTGATCTCTCAGGCCTTTTCTCTGGTCACATCTGTGCTCCAAATATGAACTACTTACAGTTTCCAGAGCTTCCCACCCCCGCTAGTCATCCTATACCTTCCCTCTTCAATGTTCTTCATCCTGTTCTGGTGAGCCCTACTCATCTAACAAGATTAGTTCAAGTGTCATTTCCTGTGTTAAACTTACCTTGTCCTGTCTCCTACCAAGTCAGATCAACCATTTCCTCTTTCTGCTCTACTAAACTAGCTTCTTTGAGAGAAATGACCATTAAATTTAGTGGAAATATTGCCATATATAGAGTCAAGTAGCTAAGTGTTCAAAGTAGGACTAATTTTGAATATCAGTATTTTCTTTGTTTTTTGTTTTTGTTTTTGTTTTCTGAGAGAAAGAAAGAGAAAGAAAAAGAGGGAGAGAGAACAGGATTCTTGCTCTATTGCCCAGGGTGGAATGCAATCTAGAAATAGGTATTAAAAACCTCCTTTATGCCGATAATTGTGCTTAACAGCGGAGACAGGAAGGAATAAGGGAAGAAAATAACAAGCAAACAGCCAACCAATATTTCATTTAAGTCTGTGAAATGCTATGCAAATGCTGAAGAGTGATTTACTTCCAATTATGTAGTCACTTTCAAAATAGGTGTAGTATGATACTGAGAAAAATGTATGTTCTGTGGACCTGGGGTGGAGAATTCTATAAATATTCACTAAGTTTACTTATTCCAGGTCTAAGTTAAAATCATACATGTCCCTATTAATTTTCTATGTCGTTGATCCGTTGAATATTAACAATGTGGTGTCAAAATCTCCCGCTATTACTGTGCGGGAGTCCAGGTCTCTTTATAAGTCATTAAGAACTTGTCTTGGCCGGGCGCGGTGGCTCACGCCTGTAATTCCAGCACTTTGGGAGGCCGAGGCGGGTGGATCACGAGGTCAAGAGATCGAGACCATCCTGGTCAACATGGTGAAACCCCGTCTCTACTAAAAATACAAAAAATTAGCTGTGCATGGTGGTGCGTGCCTGTAATCCCAGCTACTCAGGAGGCTGAGGCAGGAGAATTGCCTGAACCCAGGAGGCGGAGGTTGCGGTGAGCCGAGATCGCGCCATTGCACTACAGCCTGGGTAAGAAAAGCGAAACTCCGTCTCAAAAAAAAAAAAAAAAAAAGAACTATCTTATGTATCTGGGTGCTCCTGTATTGGGTGCATATATATTTGTAATCATTAACTCCTGTTGTTGCATTGATCTTTTTACCATTATGTAATGTCCTTCTTTGTTTATTTTAGTCTTTGTTATATTAAAGTCTATTTTGTGAAAGACGAAAGTTATAACTCCTGTTTTTTGTTTTTTTGTTTTTTGCTCTCCATTTAATTGGTGAATCTTCCTCCATCCCTTTGTTTTGAGTCTTTGTATATCGTTGCTTGTGAAAATAGATCTAGATGGAGCGTACCGATGGATTTTGACTTTTTATTCAATATACCTGTCTGTGTCTTTGATTGGGGCATTTAATCCATTTAAATTTAGAATTAATATTAATATTCGTGAGTTCAATATTGTCATTTAATGCTAGCTGGCTATTTTGCCCATTAGTTGATGTAGATTCTTCATTACAGAGATACTCTTTACGTTTTGGTAAGTTTTTGGGATGACTGATACTGGTTGTTCATTTCTGTTTGTAGTGCTTCTTTCAGAAGCTCTTGTAAAGCAAGCCTGGTGGTGATGAAATCTCTGAGTGCTTGCTTGTTAGTGAAAAATTTTCTTTTTCCTTTGCTTATGAAGCTTAGTTTGGCGGGATATGAGATTCTGGGTTGAAAATTCTTTTCTTTGAGGATATTGAATATTGACCCCCACTCTCTTCTAGTTTGTAGGGTTTCTGGTGAGAGGTCTGTGAGTCTGATAGGCTTCCCTTTATGGGTAACGTGACCTTTCTCTCTAGCTGCCCTTAGAATTTTCTCCTTTATTTCAACCCTAGTAAATCTAGAGATTATGTGTCTTGGAGTTGCTCTACTTGATGAATATCTTTGTGGTGTTCTCTGTATTACCTGGAGTTGAGTATTGTCCTGCCTTACTAGATTAGGAAAGTTTTCCTGATAATATCCTGAAGAATATTTTCCAACTTGGATTCATTCTCTTCATGACATTCAGGTACACCTATCAATCGTAAATTAGGTCTTTTCACATAGTCCCATATTTCTTGGAGACTTTGCTCATTCCTTTTTACTCTTTCTTCTCTAATTTTGTCTTCTCGTTTCATTGCATTAAGTTGGTCTTCAGCCTCTGATATCCTTTCTTCTGCTTGATCAATTCGACTGTTAAAACCTGTGCATACTTCGTGAAGTTCTCGTATTGTGTTCTTCAGTTCCATTAATTCACTTATATTCCTCTCTAAGTTGTCAATTCCCGTTAGCATTTCGTCAAACCTTTTTTCAAAGTTCTTAGTTTCTTTACATTGGGCTAGAACATGTTCTTTTAGCTCACTAAAGTTCCTTATTATCCACTTTCTGAAGCCTAAATCTATTATTGGAAGCACTCGTTCTCCATCAGGCCTTGTTCTCTTGTTGATGTGGAACTGTGATCACCTGTAGAAGGAGAGGCATTCTGATCTTGGGTATTCTCAGCCTTTTTACACTGGTTTCTTCCCATCATTGTAAGTTCATCCACCTGTCATCTTTGTAATTGCCTACTTTCAAATTAGGTCTCTGAGTGGACGTCCAACTTGTTGATTCCCAGCGCCGAAATCTGAGCAACCCACTGTGCCAGCCAAAACAGTGGCATTAAGATTTGTGGTGCTTTTCTGCCCGGGAATCTCTGGTCCAGCTTCCCTCTTGAGTCCCTTCTTCAATCAGGTAAATGGGTGACTCTGCCTTCCCGGAGCTCCAAACATCGATCAAAAGGGGACCCAGTCCCGTTTACTCTGCACCAAGAACCTCCGCGCCAGGGCGTCGGCAAAACCATGACACCGGCCGTAAAAGTCACCCTGGTGACCCATGGGGCTCCTCTGCTGGGAATCTTCCTGTCCGTGGGTAACAAAAATTCTTCTGAAAGTGTGGCATCCTCTCGTTCTGTGTGCTTTCTCTAGGAGCTACAATCCCGAGCTGCTAGTGATCAGCCATCTTGGATCCAGTATTTTCTCTTTTTTTTGAGACAGAGTCTCACTCTGTCGCCAGGCCAGAGTGCAGTGGCACAGTCTCGGCTCACTGCAACCTCCTCCTCCTGGGTTCAAGTGATTCTCCTGCTTCAGCCCTCAAGTAGCTGGGCTTACAGGCACCCACCACCACACCCACCTAAATTTTATATTTTTTAGTGGAGACAGGGTTTTGCCATGTTGGGCAGGCTGGTCTTGCACTCCTGACCTCAGGTGATCCACCTGCCTCAGCTTCCCAAAATGCTGGGATTATAGGCTTGAGCCACCATGCCTGGCCCTTTTTTTTTTCCCCGAAACAGAGTCTCACTCTGTCGCCCAGGCTGGAGTGCCATGGCTTGATCTTAGCTCACTGCAACCTTTGGCCCCCAAGTTCAAGCGATTTTCATGCCTCAGCCTCCCAAGTAGCTGGGATTACAGGAATGCATACCACACCTGGCTAGTTTTTAAATTTTTTAGTAGAGGTGGGGTTTTGCCATGTTGGCCAGGCTGATCTCGAACTCCTGGCCTCAAGAAATCTGCCCACCTCAAAAGTGCTGGGATTGCAGGTGTAGCATGAATATAAGTATTTTCTTAAATGTGGTCCTGAGCCCAGGTATGGTGGCTCATACCTGTAACCCCAACACCTTGGGAGGCAGAGACAGGATTGCTTGAGGATAGGAGTTGAAGGTTGCAGTGAGCTATGATCGCACCACTGCACTCCAGTCTGGGCAAAATGAGACTCCATCCCTTTTTCTTTTTTTGAGACACAATCTTACTCTGTCACCCATTCTGGAGTACAGTGGCACAGTCACAGTTCACTGCCCCTTTGACCTCCTAGGCTCAAGCGATCCTCCCACCTCAGACTCTGAGTAGCTGGGACTACAGGTGAATGCCACCATGCTTGATTAATTGTTGATGTTTTGTAGAGATAGGGTCTTGCTGTGTTGCCCAGGCTGGTCTCCTGGATGCAGGTGATCCTCCTGCCCCAACTTCCCAAAGTGAGACTCCATCTGTAAAAGAAAAGTATTGGCCGGGCGTGGTGGCTCACACCTGTAATCCTAACAATTTGGGAGGCTGAGGTGAGTGGATTACCTGAGGTGGGGAGTTTGAGACCAGCCTGACCAACATGAAGAAACCCTGTCTCTACTTAAAAAATACAAAATTAGCCGGGTGTGGTGGCGCATGCCTGTAATCCCAACTACTTGGGAGGCTGAGGCAGGGGAATCGCTTGAACCCAAGAGGTAGAAATTGTAGTGAGCCAGGATGGCACCATCGCACTCCAGCCTGGGCAACAAGAGCAAAACTCCCTCTGGAAAAAAAAGAAAAAATGCCCGGGAGGGATAGCATTAGGAGAAATACCTAGTGTAGATGATGGGTTGATGGGTGCAGCAAACCACCATGGCATGTGTATACCTATGTAACAAACCTGCACTTTTTGCACATGTACCCCAGAATTGAAAGTATAATAAAAAAAAAAAAAGAAAGAGACCATTTTTCAGAAAAAGGAAAAAAAGTATTGTCCTGACATAGAATTAAAAATAAATGTCTAATGAATAGATGACTTAAATCCAAGACCATAGTACATGTTAAGATAGCTAAGCCATACCTGGTTTCAATTTATATTCCCAATAGAAGTCTGTTAATAGACTCCTATTAAAAAGTCTGTATTTTCGGCTGGGTGTGGTGGCTCACACCTGTAATCCTAGCACTTTGGGAGGCCAAGGTGGGTGGATCACCTGAAGTCAGGAGTTCAAGACCAGCCTGGCCAAAATGGTGAAACCCCATCTTAAAAAAATAAATAAAAGTAAAAAAATAAAAGATAAAAAATCTGTATTTTCAAACTTAATACCTCTTGACATATTTAAAACACGTAAAGATGCCCATGAAATAAAGCTTAATGTAGAGGTTGTTTACACTCTTGTCCCTGCTCCTGGAGCCAGTTCATAAGCAGAGTGATTAAAAACATCACAGCTGGGTGTGGTGGCTCACAACTGTAATCCCAGCATTTTGGGAGGCCCAGGCAGGCATATCACGAGGTCAGGAGTTCGAGACCAGCCTGACTAACATGGTGAAACCCTGTCTCTACTAAAAATACAAAAATTAACCGGGTGTGGTGGCATGTGCCTGAAATCCCAGCTACTCAGGAGGCTGAGGCGGGAGAACCCAGGAGGCGGAGGTTGCAGTGAGCCAAGATGGCACCACTGCATTCCAGCCTGGGTGACAGAGTGAGATTCTGTCTCAAAAAACAAACAAAAACCAAAAACAAACCAAAAAAATCATCCACTAACATGAGTTATATGCCAGGAATATACCTATAGTCTCCAAACTTTATATTTGACTCTTTTCTCAAAACATCTATACTTGTTTTCTGAAAACATCTATATGTGTTTATATCTATGAACACACACATTAAATTTTGGTTTAATATTAAACTAAAATTATTTCATAGATTACAAGGCCGGTGCAGTGTTCACACCTGTAATCTCAGCACTTTGGGAGGCTGAGGCAGAAGGATTTCTTGAGCCTAGAAGTTAAGAGACCAGCCTGGGCAACATGGTGAAATCTCATCTCTACCAAAAATAAAAAAATTAGGCTAAGTGCGTTGCTAAAACGCCTGTCATCCCAGAACTTTGGGAGGCCGTGGTAGGTGGATCACTTGAGGTCAGGAGTTTAAGACCAGCCTGGGCAACTTGGTGAAACCCTGTCTCTACTAAAAATACAAAAATTAGCCAGGTGTGGTGGTGCATGCCTGTAATCCCAGCTACTCTGGAGGCCGAGGTGGGAGAATCCCTTGAACCTGGGAGGCAGAGGTTGCAGTGAGCCAAGATTGTGCCACTGCACTGCAGCCTGGGTGACAGAGCGAGACTCCTTCACAAACTAAAAAAAGAAAATTAGCCAATTGTGGTGCTCACCTGTAGTCCCAGCTACTCAGGAGGCCAAGGCAGGAGGATCACTTGAACCTGGGAGTTCAAGATTATAGAGATCAAGAGCTATGATTCCACCACTGCACTCCAGGCTGAGTGCCAGAATAGGACCCTCTCTCAAAAAGGAAAAAGAAAAAGAAAAAAACATTTTCAGACTTAAACTAAAAAGAGACAATTTGTGCTTAATGTAAAGGGGAGCAATAAAATGAATTAATGCAATCTGAAGCTTTTGAGAGAAATTCCAGTGAAAAATGACATCTTCATTATATTTAGCCTTAAAACGTTTTCTGATTGTAATATTTTTGTTGATATATATTTGGTACTCTTTTTTTTCTTTCTTTTTTTTTGAGACTAGTCTCGCACTGTTGCCCCGGGTAGAGTGCAGTGCCACAATCTCGGCTCACTGCAACCTCCGCCTCCTGGGTTCAAGTAATTCTCCTGCCTCAGCCTCCCAAGTAACTGGGATTACAGGCGCCCGCCACCATGCCCAGCTAGTTTTTTTGTATTTTTAGTAGAGACAGGGTTTCACCATGTTGGTCAGGCTTGTCTCGAACTCCTGACCTTGTGATTACCCTGCCTCAGCCTCCCAAAGTGCTTGGATTACAGGTGTCAGCCACCATGCCCGCTTCTTTTTTTTTTTTTTTTGAGACAGGGTCCCACTCTGTTACCAAGGCTGGAGTGGAGGAGCACCATCTTGGCTCACTGCAACCTCCACCGCCTGGGGTCAAGCAGTTCTCCCACCTTAGCCTCCGGGGTAGCTGGGACTGCAGGCGCACACAAGCATGCCTGGCTAAGTTTTGTATTTTTTGTAGAGATGGGGTTTCACCATGTTGCCCAGGCTGGTTTCAAACTTCTGGACTCAAGTGATCTGGCAGCCTTGGCCTCCCAAAGTGCTGGAATTACAGGCGTGAACCACTGCACCAGCCTGTATTTGGTACTCTATTGCAATCTGTGAAATAATTTTGGTTTAATATTAAATACAGGACTAAATTGAATTAGCTCATTGTTGTGCTGGTTTTAGTAAAATTCTTGTTGCTTTTGTCCTTCTACAAAGATATTTACTAATTGCCTGCTTTTAGTGGTTAGTCTAGATATCCAAAATTCAGATTCTATTAATTGCTTTCTAAATAATAACATGTAATTTAATTTCAGTTTTTTAGTAATTTATTCTCCAATTCTGGGTCCTCGTTACACAGCCTTAAAGGCCAGAAGCCCATGTTTTCATTCCGGCAAATAAAGAATGGCAAAGGCTTTAACCCAGATTTTGGCATATTTCCACTCAATAAGCATCCCTTGCGTATTGTACTAAACATGGAAAGTAGGTCTAGTTTTGTACATAAATTGTATTTTTAGCAGATTTGCTGCAACCTGTTCCCTTTGTCTCCAAGGTGCATAATTCCTATAAAATATGCAAATGACCAATATTTAGATTGTAAGTAATTTGACCAGTAAAAGCAGCAATGCTTGGGTAGCTCAAGGAGATAGAGCTCTCTGTTCTAAAGTACAACAAATCTGAGCTTTGTTGAACTAGTGGGGGAAGGGAATTCCAAAGATTCCAGCCATTTTACATTTTGTAGAGATAATGTGGCATATGTGCTATTATCATGACTTAATGTAATAGTATTTGTAACTTTTAGAGCTCTTGCCAATAATTCAAAACGAACATTTTTTTTTTTTTGCTTCTACAGATTTATACCCAAATAGCCAATATGAAGTAAACAAGAAAATAATGTAAATTTCTCTTTAAAATATGTTTTTCTGGAAATCAAGGACCAAGGAAATATTTTTCTGATCACAAAATTCTGCAGCCGGATTAACAGTTTAATGAAAATTCAAATGTACAAATTTTCTGCACATTTTCTTCTACAGTTTAGCTTTGTCTATATAAAACCTAGAATACTTCTTTTTCTTTTTGGGACAGGATCTCCCTCTGTCATCCAGGCTGGAGTGTACAGTGGTACAGTTACAGCTTACAGCAGGCTTGACCTCCCAGACTCAAGCAGTCCTCCCACCTCAGCTTCCTGAATAGCTGGGACCACAGGCGCATGCCACCATGCCCAGTTAATTTTTGTATTTTTCAGTAGAGATGGGTTTTCGCCATGTTGCCCAGGCTGAACTACTGGGCTCAAGTGATCCTCCTGCCTTGACCTGCCAAAGTGCTGGGATTACAGGCATGAGACACCATGCCTGGCCTAGAATATTTCCAATATCTTCTAAAACAATGTGAAAATAGTTTAAGTGATTTAAATAATTTTCTGTTTTAGGCTAAATATTTAACTTTCTCATTGTATTTGCAGGAAGAACACAAATGTTTTGCATGCAGTTTCTGTGCTAAAATTTTTAAATACCAGGATAATATATAGGTCTTACAGTTTGGAAGATACAGAGATCAACTGATATTAATGTTAGGAAAAAAGTTTGTTTCTTTTCTTTTTTTTTTCTTTTTTTTTTTAGATAGAGTCTAGCTCTGTTGCCCAGGCTAGAGTGCAGTGGCACGATCTCGGCTCACCACAATCTCTGTCTCCCGGGTTCAATCTATTCTCCTGCCTCAGCCTCCCAAGTAGCTGGCACCCGCCACCATGCCCAGCTAATTTTTGTATTTTTTAGTAGAGACGGGATTTCACTATGTTGGCCAGGGTGGTCTCGAACTCCTGACCTCGTGATCTGCCCGCCTTGGCCTCCCAAAGTGCTGGGATTGCTGGGATGAGCCACCGCACCAGCCTAGGCAAAAAGTTTTTTTAAATTAAGACTCTATATGTACATATTTTATTGTTTCAGAAAAGTGAAATTCGGTTTATAGGGAATTTTCTGTTGCCAGCCATTCAGAATAACAAAATATTCTTAGCTCTTTCAAACTAAAATTCATAGTCCGTTTTAATAATTAATATTCTACCTACCAATCTCGCTTTCCATGTAATAGAAATAAATGGAAATTCATACGTAGAAGTTTTACTCTTAGACTTTATTTTCATTTGAATTCACATGAATGTAATGCTGGAGATTTTTGAAAGTTGGATTCTTTGACTAAGGATTCAAAATATTGATAGCTTTTAGTAGTTTGAGTGGCAGTAGGGATTGGAACGTCACCTAACTCTTCTGCCATTCCACCAGAAGGGGGCAGCAAAGCAAATAAAGAGGAAATCTATGGATCAAAAGAATCTAGAAAAGTCACTCAAAATTCACAGAGCTGAGTACAAAAATTTGTTTGGGTGGCTTCAGTGTTTGAAAGTGTATATGAAGTCCCTAGTGCCAAATGCCCCATTAGATCATTTTGCAAGAGGCTTGAGCAAATTTTAAAGCTTCAATATATGTTCTTGCAGATTGAGGCCTATCAAATAAAAATCATTGCCAGGTGCAGTGCCTCATGCCTGTAATCCCAACACTTTGGGAGGCCAAGGCAGGTGGATCACCTGAGGTTGGAATTTTGAGACCAGTCTAACCAACATGGAGAAACCTCATCTCTACTAAAAATACAAAATTAGCTGGGTGTGGTGGCAGGCTCCTGTAATCCTAGCTACATGGGAGGCTGAGGCAGGAGAATCACTTGAACCCAGGAAGCAGAGGATGCAGTGAGACGAGATCTCGCCATTGCACTCCAGCCTGGGCAACAGAGCGAGACTGTCTCAAAAAACAAAACAAAACAAAACATACGTCTTGAGGCCGGGCTATCGTCCCAGGTACTCAGAAAGCTGAAGTGGGAGGAGTGTTTGAGCCCAAAAATTAAGGCCACAGTGTGCTATCACCTGTGAATAGCCACTGCAGTCCAACCTGGGCATTGTAGCAAGAACCTGTCTCTACAAAAACAAAAAAACAACAACAAAAAAAACCTTGAAAACTGATGATGGCTACTCACATGTATTTTCTTACTCTCTCTGTCTACTTCCTAATCTGCGGATCTGCAAAATGGGATAAACTTCTGATAGAAGTCAGAATCTGGAATTTTTACCAACTTTGTCCAATTTAGTTTTACAGTCAACTTGGTCAGCTCCTGAGGTATGCTGGAAATCATAGCCACAATATTTTGCACTTCTCCCATCAAGGTAGTGTTTGTTTTCCCAGACCTAGTATTTGGTCTGGTCTTGTGCCTTGCTTTAACCAATGAGATGAGCGGGTGGGTTTCTGGGCTGATTCTGGGTCTAGACCTTAAGATACTTTCTGCTTCAGTCTCTTGGGGTCCTGCTGGTGTGTAAAGAAGCTCAGGCTAAGCCATGGACTGATGAGAGACCATGTGGGGAGATTCACAACAAGTCCCAGCCCACATCACATGGAAGAAAGTCATCCAGCAGCGCCCTCCTGCACAACGGTGAGAAATCATTAAGTGTTGTTTTAATGTTATGTTTTATAGTAGGTTTTTAATTTATTTTTTATTTTTTATTTTTTTAAATATAGAGACAGGGTCTTGCTACGTTGCCCAGGTCTGTCTTGAACTCCTGGCCTCAAGCAATGTTCCCATTTCACCCTCCCAATGTGCTAGGATTATAGGCATGCAGTAGTTTATTATGCACCAATGTATGACAGAAACAATTACAATAGGCAGGGAGCGGTGGCTCTCGCCTGTAATCCCAGAACTTGGGGAGGCCGAGGCGGGTGAATCACGAGGTCAGGAGATCGAGACCAGCCTGTCCAATATGGTGAAACCCCATTTCTACTAAAAAATACAAAAATTAGCCGGGCAGAGTGGGACACGCCTGTAGTCCCAGCTACTTGGGAGGTTGAGGCAAGAGAATTGCTTGAACCTGGGAGGCGAAGGTTGCAGTGAGCTGAGATGGTGCCATTGCACCCTAGCCTGTGTAATAGAGTGAGACCCCATCTCAAAGAAAAAAAATTACAGTAATGGAGAACAGAATGTAAGTTAAATCTGTAAATGTTTCATGTAGATTCTACTTTTTTCCTTTACACTATCACTTTTGCACTCTTTGTAGGTATATAAAATGACCTTGTGTGTCCCTTCTCTTTTCCTTTCCACAGCACAGAATTGGTAATGAACAGTGAAAATGTCAAAAGGCTGTAGCTAAAAACCAAAGAATTTCCAAAATCTTAAGCCTTAAATAATCGGAAATGTGCCTGGATGTTTGATAAAACTCTCTAAGAAGCTCCTAAGTCTGGGAAAGCATTTACTCAGTCTCTAAAATAGAAAAGCATTCTAGTAGTCCTTTTAGCAATTATGTTTTTTAATGCTAGAATGATATATACACATCATGATTTGTATTGTGAAAGTCTTAAGCCCATGATTGGGAGTTAGCACAAGTCTAAAAATCCTTCTCTTTTTTTTTTTTTTTTTGTTTTTTTTGAGACCAGGTCTCACTCTGTCACCCAGGCTGGAGTGCAGTGGCACAATCTCAGCTTACTGCAACCTCTGCCTCCTGGGTTCAAGTGATTCTCCTGTCTCAGTTGCCCACCACCACACCTGGCTAATTTTTGTATTTTTATGGGATTTCACCATATTGGCCAGGCTGGTCTTGAACTCCTGAACTTGTGATCTGCCTGCCTCAATCTCCCAAAGTGCTGGGACTACAGGCGTGAGCCACTGCACCCAGCCAACAATCATTTCTTCATAGGATCAATTATCTGAATTTTCTTAAGAGTCACTTTAAAAAAAATTTTTTTTAAGAGACAAGGTTTGCTTTGTCGCCTAGACTGCTGTGCAGTGGCATGATAATAGCTCACTGCAGGCTTGAACTCCTGCGCTCAAGCAATCCTGCTACCTCAGCCTCCTGAGTAGCTGGGACCACAGGTGTGTGCCACCATGCCCAGCTAATTTATTATTTTTTGTAGAAATGGGGTCAGCTATGTTGCCAGGCTAGTCTTGAACTCCTAGGCTCAAGTGATCCTCTCACCTTGGCCTCCCAAAGTGTTGGGATTACAGGCATGAGCCATTGTGCTCCACCATGAAATGTTTTTGACAATTGGTTTGTTTGAATCAAGATCCATACATGGTTCACTCACTGCATTTATTTTATATGTCTCTGAAATCTCTTAATTTAGGTTCTCCTACCTTTTTACCCCTTGCTATTTATTTGTTGAAGAAACTGTGCCATTTGTCATATGATGTTTCTCACTTTCTGGATTTTGCAGATTGCATGCCTGTGGTGGTGTTAGAATGTGTCTCTATTTCTTTTTTTTTCTTTTTCTTTTTTTTGAGACGGAGTCTTGCTCTATCACCCAGGCTGGAGTACAATGGTGCAATCTTGGCTCACTGCAACTCCCACCTCCCAGGTTCAAGCAGTTCTCCTGCTCAACCTCCTGAGTAGCTGGGAGAATTGCGTGCCATCACACCCAGCTAATTTTTGTATTTTTAGTAGAGATGGGGTTTCAGCATGTTGGTCACGATGGTCTCGAACTCCTGACCTCGTGATCCGCCTGCCTTAGCCTCCCAAAGTGCTGGGATTACAGGCATGAGTCACCGCACCCAGCCTGTGTCTATTTGTTGTAAACTTGATGGTTACATCTAGAGGCTTTCTTCGATTCAGATTTAATGTTTTTGGCAAGAATACATCATAGGTGTTGCCATTCACTTCCTTTTGCACCCATGGAGACCTTGCTTTCATTATATCTAGTAGTCCCAGTGGTAATATTGATCATTGTGTTCGAATGCTGTCAGCCTGATATGTTCATTAAAAAGTACTCAGCAGCCTTTCATCAAATGCCATTATCCTCTTAACATGCTTTCCTGGGCTTTAGTGTCTGAAGAATAAAAATGTTGTTTTGTTTTTTTTTTGAGATGGAGTCTAGCTCTGTCACCCAGGCTGGAGTGCGGTGGCACAATCTCAGCTCACTGCAACTCCACCTCCCGAGTTCAAGCGATTCTCTTGCCTCAGCCTCCCAAGTAGCTGGGATTACAGGTGTCTGCCACCATGTCCAGCTAATTTTTTTTTATTTTATTTTTAGTAGAGACAGAGTTTCACTGTATTGGCCAGGCTGGTCTCGATCTTCTAACCTTGTGATCTGCTCACCTCGACCTCCCAAAGTGCTGGGATTACAGGCATGAGCCACTGTGCCAAGCCATAAAAATGTATTTCTCAGACTTACTTGCAGCTAGGATGATGGATGTGGTTTAAATTACACCATTATCCCAGTGCTTTGGGAGGATAGGTGGGAAGACCACTTAAGGCCAGGAGTTGGAGACCATCCTGTCACTACAAAAAATAAAAATAAAAATGAATTAGCTGGGCATGGTGGTTCAACTGTAGTCCTAGTTACTCAGGCTGAAGCAAGAGGATCGCTTCAGGTTACAGTGAGCTATGATTGAGCCGCAGCACTCCAGCCTGGGCAACAGAGCAAGACCCTCTCTCAAAAACATACAATCAGGCTGAGTGTGTTGACTCACGCCTGTAATTCCAACACTTTGGGCAGCTGAGGAGGGAGGATCACTTGAACCCAGGAATTCGAGACCAGACTGGGCAAAATATCAAGACTTCATCTCTGAAAAAAAAAAAAAAAAATTAGTGAGACATGGTGGCATGTAGCTGTAGTCACAACTAATCAGGAGGCTTAATCAAGATAATCAAGATTATTATCTTAATCAAGATAATCACTTGAGCCCAGGAGGTCAAGGATGCAGGGAGTCATGATTGTGTCACTGCAGTCCAGCCTAAGCAACAGAATGAGACCCTATCTCAAAACAAACAAACAAACCACCGCCAGAAGCACTTGAATATAGTGAAGAGTTCAAAATTGAGTGGCAGAGAGACAGATTATGAGGCATTTTTCTTGATGGTGTGTTTTATAGGAAAGGTAACGTATCTCTGGAACTAGGGGCTCTAGGGCTGGCTTCTGGATCCTGGTGTGAACAGCGTGTTTGACAGCCCAGGTCTATAGAGTGGATTTGTGAGTCACTTCTGAAGCTCAGCCTATACACTGTTTCTTTAACCTGACAACGTTTATAATATAACATGTAATAAGTCCCTTTTGGCTTAAACCAGCTAAGGGTAGGTTTTGCCTGTGCATTGAACCTAAACGAATGCATCTACTCTAAGAAAAATTATTGCCAATAATTCTCAATTGTCTCTTTAATTTAAAAAGCAAAGTAAATTCAGTTAACTTGTTAACAATTTCCTAAGTTCATAAATAGATATTCTAGGAAGATAAATTAACATTTATATGTCTAAACTTTCTAAAAATAAGTGTTTTTCAGGTGTTTAAAAATTAATTCAGGTAGGATGCAGTGGCTCATGCCTATAATCCCAGCACTTTGGGAGTCTGGGGCAGGAGGATTGCTTGAGTCCAGGAGTTCAAGACCAGCCTGGGTAACATAGCAAGATCCTGTCTCTACGAAAACATTTTTAAGGCCAGGGCAGTGATTGAGGCCTGTAATCCCAGCACTCTGAGAGGCCGAAGTGGGCAGATCACTTAAGGTCAGCCTGGCCAACATGGCAAAACCCTGTGTCTATAGAAAATACAAAAGTTAGCCGGGCATGGTGGCACACACCTGTAATCCCAGCTACTAGGGAGGCTGAGGCAAGAGAATCGCTTGAACCCAGGAGGCAGAGGTTGCAGTGAGCCAAGATCACACCACTGCACTCCACTCCAGACTGGACAACTGAGCAACACTCCATCTCAGAAAAAATTTTTTTTGTTTAATTAGCTGTGTTAATTTTTTAATTAATCTGTAGTTTCAGCTACTTGGAGGGCTGAGATGGGAGGATCTCTTGAGCTTGGAAGGTCAAGGCTGCAGTGAGCCATGATCATGCCACTGCATTCCAGCCTAGGTGACAGAGTAACACCTTGTCTCAAAAATAAAAATGAAGGCCGGGTGTGGTGGGTCACACCTGTAATCCCAGCACTTTGGTAGGCCAAGGAGCGGGGGATCATGAGGTCAAGAGATTGAGACCATCCTGGCCAATATGGTGAAACCTCATCTCTACGAAAATACAAAATTTAGCTGGTCATGGTGACATGCACCTGTAGTCCCAGTTACTCAGGAGGCTGAGGCGGGAGAATTGCTTGAATCCGGGAGGTGGAGGTTTCAGTGAGCCAAGATTGAGCCACTGCACTCCAGCCTGGCGCCTTGCAATAGAACAAGGCTCTGTCTCAACATAAATAAATACATAAAAATAAATGAATAAATAAAAATTAATCCATGTTAATTAATTAAGACAATTTTCAAAATAATTTTTGAAAGGTAATTTACATGTTATCTCAGCAAAATTTTCAACAATGTGAACTAAAAGGCATAAATCTTTAGCAAAGAGATTTTTATTCAATATTTTATTATGAAATGTTCAAGCAGAAAAGTTGAAAGAATTATACAGTGAGCCATATAATATACTCATCATCTAGATTCTACAATTAACATTACTTTGATCACATGTCTAATGACTTATGCATCACTCTGTTCATCCATTAATCCTTTTTTTTTTTTTTTTTTGAGATGGAGCCTTGCTCTGTTGCTCAGGCTGGAGTGCAATGGCACAATCTTGGCTCACTGCAACCTCCTGGGTTCAGGCAATTCTCTTGCCTCCGCCTCCCAAGTAGCTGGGACTACAGGCATGTGCCGCCACACCCAGCTAATTTTTTGTATTTTGTTAATAGAGATGGGATTTCACCGTGTTGCCCAGGCTGGTGGAGAACTCCTGAGCTCAGGCAGTCCGCCCACCTTGGCCTCCCAAAGTGCTGACATTACAGGCGTGAGCCACTGGACTCGGCTATTTTTTGATATATTTCAAAGTAAACTGCAAACATGAGTACACATCACACCTCAACACTTTAGCATAGCAAAAGGATTTTTTTCAGGTGTAGTATTTGGCCACTGGAGGGCGTCCAAATGCCATAAAATGCATTAGGAAATAAGTTCGTCTGTAGTCCCCAAGAACTGGAGAGGGTCTAGGGAAGGAGATGCATGGAGTATAAATTGCATCAGTTAGGGTGAGAGACTCAATCTGAAATCCAGAAAGAAGACTTCATTTTCTATCTTTACCCTCAGAATTTCTCTTCCTCTTTTTACAGCTACTTTCATTATAAAGGAGAAAACATCACTGGCCCCCATCCTCAACATATGATTTGAGCTCCTGAAGGTAGCAGTTCTTTAGACAGGAAAGTCAGAAAACTTGAAGTCAAGGTGTTATTCTATTTGTGGAAATAAGTTGATGACATGAATTAAATGTTTGTGAATTTGTTGACCGTTAACTCCCCACGAGGACAGGGATTTAGTTATCTCTTGTCCCCAGAATGTAGATAGACACTCCCTGGAACATACTAGTACTCAGTAAATATTTACTGAAGAAATGAGTGAATCCAAGTGCTTTATTCCAAATATAATCTTCACACATTTAATGTCATTACTGATCAAAGTCAAGACAATTAGCCTACTTTTGAGTGTAATAGGGCTCAAAATAGCTATGTAATATAATGCATACCATTACATTCCAAAAAGGAAAACAATCTAAAACTCATTTTTCCAAAAACATGAAGAAATCTTGAGGATTCCCGTAGGAAGTTACCTTTAAAAAGGAAAAACGGGGAGCTGGACACAGTGGCTTACTCCTGTAATCCCAACACTTTGGGATGCGGGGAAAGGAGAATTGCTTGAGCCCAAGAGTTTCAGACCAGTTTAGGCAACCCAGGGAGAAGCTGTCTCTACAAAAAATAAAATTTAAAAAATTAGCCAGGCTTAGTGGTGCATGCATGTGGTCTTAGCTACTTGGGAGGCTGAGGTGGGAGGATCACCTGAGTTGGGGAGGTCAAAGCTACAAGTGAACCATGATCATGCCACTGCACTCCAGCCTGAGCAACAGAGAAAGACTGTCTCAAAAAAACACCCACAAAATATAGATATAGATTTATTATCGTAGATCTGGAGCTGTAACTTCAGAAATAACCATTTTTTCCTATGGGCAGCAGAGGAGACAGGTTAAGCCTCCCCAGCCCCTCCGGGGCTCAGCTGACACTGGTGGGGCAGGTGCTGCAGAGGCTTGTGTCGCTGGGTGGAAGTAGCGCTGCCTTCTGGTGGGGGCCACAGGGAAACTTTCCAGAATGGGCTTCCCAGAAGCAAATGTGAAGTTTTGAAATGGGGCTGAACTTCTTTTGTGAATCCATGGGAACAAGAGCCAGTGGAATTTGAATCATTAATGTTACTCTCCTTTTGTACCCATAGACAGGTGATAGCTGAGGGAATTCAAGTACATTCCAATTTATTAATTAATTTTTTATTTTTTGAGACGTCTTGCTCTATCATCCAGACTGGAGTGAAGTGGTGTGATCTCAGCTCACTGCAACCTCTGCCTCCCAGGCTCAAGCAATTCTCCTGCCTCAGCCACCCGAGTAGCTGGGATTACAGGTGCATACCACCACACCTGGCTAATTTTTGTATTTTTTGTAGAGACAGGGTTTCACCATGTTGGCCAGGCTGGTCTTGAACTTCTAGGCTCATGCAATCCTCCCACCACAGCCTCCCACACACTGGGATTACAGGAATGAGCCAGCCTTTAAATTAACTTTTTAAGGTGATCATTTTCTTTGATACTTCTTTGGCCTAGAAAAGCATCTCTGTATTCAGCACAAATTCACCAAAGTAATATATATCTCAAACAGCTATCAGGGGCTGGGCTCATACCTGTAATCCTAGTATTATGGGAGGCCGAGGTGGGCAGATCACCTGAGGTCAGGAGTTTGAGACCAGCCTGGCCAACATGGTGAAACCCTGTGGTAAACCCTAAAAATACAAAAATTAGCCAGGTGTGGTTGTGGGTACCTGTAATCCCAGCTACTCGGGAGGCTGAGGCAGGAGAATCACTTGAATCTGGGAGGCGGAGGTTGCAGTGAGCCAAGATCACACTACTACACTCCAGCCTGGGCAACAGACTGAGACACTGTTTCCAGGAAAAAAAAAAAAATGGTGGGTGCAGTGGCTCGTGCCTGTAAATCTTAGCACTTTGGGAGGTGAAGGCAGGCAGATCACGTGAAGTCAGGAGTTGAAGACCAGCCTGGCTAACATGGTGAAACCCCGTCTCTACTAAAAATACAAAACTTAGCCAGGCATGGTGGCGCACCCCTATAGTCCCAGCTACTCGGGAGGCTGAGGCACGAGAATCACTTGAGCCTGGGAAGTGGAGGTTGCAGAGAGCAAGAGACTGCACCACTGTACTCCTGCCTGGGTGACAGAGTGAGACTCTCTCTTGAAAAGAAAGAAAGAAAGAAGAAAAGAAAGAAAGAAAAAGGAAGGAAGAAAGGAGTGAAAGAAAGAAATTCCATGTTAGTTTCCACAATTATTTTGGAAATTTTGCTGTACATAAAATTCCAATGTCTAGAATGTCTAAAGAGTATCTCCCAGAGTAAGTTTTTATAATGCAAAAGATAAATACATTAAAATCATCAATAATTTTAAAAATTCATTTTTCTTATGCAGGTACTAGGCAGGAAACTGAACGAAATTGATTGGTGGAACAGGAATGTCTCATTTTTAGCCCCTGCAAAGTATCTCAGATTCTCCTGTGGGATGTACTAAAGTTAACTAGTAAAAGGTAGCTTTTTGGTGTAAATGTAAGGGTACAAGCGCAGTTTTGTGGTGTGAATATATTGTAGTGGTGAGGTCTGGGCTTTTAGTGTAACCGTCACACAAATAATGTGTATTGTACCCATTAAATAATTTCTCACTCCTCATCCCCCTCCCACTTGCCCGCCCTTCCAAATCTCCAGTGTCTATTGGTCCACACTCTATGTCCATGTGTACACGTTATTTAGCTCCCATGTATAAGTGAGAACATGTGATATTTAACTTCCTGTTTCTGAGTTGTTTCATTGAAGACAATGGCCTCCAGTTCCACCACGTTGCTACAAAAGATAAAATTTCATTTTTTATGGCTAAATAGTATTCCATTGTAATATATGTGTATATATATGGGCGGGGCATGGTGGCTCACACCTGTAATTCCAGCACTTTGAGAGGCCACACACAGCAGGCAGATCACCAGTGGTCAGGAGTTTGAGACCAGCCTGACCAACATAGAGAAACCCTGACTCAACTAAAGATACAAAATTAGCTGGGAGTGGTGGCGCATGCCTGTAATCCCAGCTACTTGGGAGGCTGAGGCAGGAGAATTGCTTGAACCTGGGAGGCAGAGGTTGTGGTGAGCCAAGATAGCTCCATTGCAGTCCAGCCTGCACAACAGAGAGAAACTCCGTCTCTCTCTTCTCTCTCTGTCTCTCTGTCTTTCTCTCTCTCTCTCTCTCTCTCTCTCTCTCTCTCTCTCTATATATATATATATATATATATATATATATATATATATATGTAGCTCACCAGTACCATGTCCACATTCCAGCCCCGAGTATATTCTATATGCATACCACGCCAGGTGCAGTGGCTCACGCCTGTAATCCCAGAACGTTAGGAGGCTGAGGCGGGCGGATTGCTGCAGCTTATGATTTTGAGAACAGCCTGGGCAATATGGTGAGATCTTGTTGCTAATTTTTTTTTTTGACATGGACTCTCACTCCATTTCCCCAGGCTGGAGTGAGGTGGTGTGATCTCTGCTCACTGCCACCTCTGCCTCCCAGGTTCCAGCGATTCTCCTGCCTCAGTCTCCCTAGTAGCTGGGACTACAGGTGCGTGCCACCATGCCCGGCTGAGTTTTGCATTTTTAAAATTTTTTAATTTTTTAAATGTATTTTATTTATTTATTAGAGATGGGGTCTCACTATGTTGCCCAGGCTGGAATGCAGTGGTTGTTCACAGGAACGATCCCACTACCGATCAGCACGGGAGTTTTGACCTGCTCTGTTTCTGACCTGGGTCGGTTCACCCCTCCTTAGGCGACCTGGTGGTCCCACACTCCCGGGAGGTCATCATACTGATGCCGAACTTAGTGTGGACACTCCATTGGCATAGTGCACTACAGCCCAGAATTTCTGGGCTCAAGCGATCCTTCCACTTCAGCCTGCCAAGTAGCTGGGACTGCAGGCACTCGGCACTGCGCTGGGCAGTTTTGTATTTTTAGTAGAGCCGGGGTTTCACTATGTTTGCCAGGCAGGTCTCAAACTCTTGACCTCAGGTGATCTGCCTGCCTCAGCCTCCCAAAGTGCTGGAATTATAGGCGTGAGCCACTGCACCCAGCCCAAAACCTCGTTTCTACAAAAAATACAAAAATTAGCCGAGTGTGGTGGCCCACATCTGTAGTCCCAGCTACTGAGAAGGCTGAGGTGGGAGGATGGCTTGAGCCCAGGAGGCAGAGGTTGCAGTGAGCCGAGATAGTGCCACTATACGCTACCCTGGGTGATAGAGCCAGACCTTGTCTCAAAAAAAAAAACAGAGAGAGAGAGAGAGAAAGAAATATATATATATATGTAAACATACACACACATCACCTTTTCTGTATCCAATTATTTGTTAATGGACACCGCTTAGGTTGATTCCTTATCTTTGCTATTGTGCATGGTGCTGTGATAAACATATGAGTGCAGGCATCTTTTTTTCTTTTTTATGTAGTGATTGCTTTTCCTTTGAGTAGATACCCACTAGTGGGATTGCTCAATCAAATGGTAGTTCCAGTTTTAGTTCTTTGAGAAATCTCCAAACTGTTTGCTGTAGAGGTTTTACTAATTTACATTTCCACCAACAGTGTATAAGTGTTCTCTAAAAAGTAGTTTTTGAAGGCAACTGCCTAAGTTTACTTCCTAGCTCTATCCTCTGCTGGCTGCGTTATCTTGGTCAAATTAGTGAAGCCACTCTGTGCCTCAACTTCTTCCTTGATAGAACAGGGTTAATAACAGCATTGAGATTACAGGGCTGTTGGGAGGGTTAAAGCAGATAATCAATATAGAAGCTGAATACACTGCCTGACACAAAAGTACTAATTCACTGCTGGCTGTAATAGTTAATGTTGAGGCTAACTTGCTCTAATAACATTGTTTTAAATAAAACTGTTTATTTCTCCCTTGTAACAGTTGTGAAGATAGACATCAGTTCATCCAGGGACCCAGCTGGCCATGTCTCTACTTGCCTCTGCATGTAGATTCCATAGCTGAGTAACAGGAAGTTATCTTCAATGACATGGAGTTGAAATCACTCACCAGTACCATGTCCACACACATTCCAGCCCTGAGTAAGGCAATGTGTGGAGAGTAGTCAAGTTCATTCTTTTTTGTTGTTGTTGTTGAGACGGAGTCTTGCCCTGTTGCCCAGGCTGGAGTGCAATGGCGCGATCCTTGGATCCCTGCAACCTCTGCCTCCCAGGTTCAAGCGATTCTCCTGCCTCAGTCTCCTGAGTAGCTGGGATTATAGGCATGTGCCACCACACCCAGCTAATTTTTGAATTTGTAGTAGAGATGGGGTTTCACCATGTTGGCCAGGCTGGTATTGAACTCCTAACCTAGTGATCCAACCGCCTTGGTCTCCCAAATGCTGGGATTACAGGCCACTGCGCCACTGAGCCACTGCGCCCAGCCAGGCAAGTTCATTCTTGAGGTCATTAAAGCAGAATGCTGATCACTTCCACTCATATTTCATTAGTCAAAACCTAGTTCAAATGGCCATGCTGATTTGCAAGGGAAGCTGGAAAGTGTCTCCAGCTGGGAAGTCGTGTGCCCACTCATCATTTTGAGTGGAGAGGGGATCTATTATTTATTTTAATTTTTTTTTGAGACAGAGTTTTGCTCTTGTTACCCAGGCTGGAGTGCAATGGCACGATCTCGGCTCACTGCAACCTCTGCTTCCCTGGTTCAAGCGATTCCCTGTGCCCAGCCAGGGATCCATTATTAAAAGGGAAAAGGAGGCCCACCCTAATGACTTCATTTCACTCTGATTACCTATCTAAAGATCCTATGTCCAAATGCACTCCCATTCTGAGGTATTTAAGGTTAGGACTTCAACATACGAATTTTTGAGGAGACATAATTGGGCACATAGCATGGGTTAAAGAAAGTAGAAATTGTATCCTTTGACTTTTATACAGCTTCCTGTATAAGAAGAAAAGGATATCTTTTGGAAAAAAGATGGAGAAGAAAATGCCCAGGAATGTGTAGGAGCAAGGATCCTGAGTTGCTCTTCAGGTAAGAAGAAAATGAAGGGGATAAAATGGGTCTCTGGGGTGCATTGTTTTTAGCTCCAAAAATGGAAATGGGCTCCTAGGCTCCTTCTGTTACAAGCTCACGTTCTTAATCCTAATGACAAGAATGCCATTAGGGTTATTAGTAAAAAGATGTTTTCATTTTACGTTTAGCTCTGAACTTAGTAAATTTCCATTTTAAACCAGGAAATAAACTCAGTCATCACCTTTATTTATGTTATTTTAATGTTTTGAGAGAGTCTCCCTCTGTTGCCTAGGCTGGAATGCAGTGGTGTGAGCTCAACTCACTGCAACCTCCACCTCCTGGGTTCAAGCGATTCTCCTGCCTCAGCCTCCTGAGTAGCTGGGACTACAGGCGTGCACCACCATGCCCGGCTAATTTTATTTATATTTTTGTATTTCTAGTAGAGACAGGGTTTCACCAGGTTGGCCAGGCTGGTTTTGAACTCCTGACTTCAAGTGACCCATGTGCCTCGGGCTCCCAAAGTGCTGGGATTACAGGCGTGAGCCACCACACCTTGCCAGTCAGCACATATATATATTTATTTTTGAGACAGAGTTTTACTCTTGTCACTGAGGCTGGAGTGCAATGGCATATATATATATAAAATTAGCTGTGAGAATAAAATGATAAGCAAACCAAGTAATGAATGTGTTCATTACTTTAATTTTTGGTCATTAGCCAGTATTTAATCTTTAATTATAAGCTGAGTTTCTGTTGCATACAATTGAAAAAGATCTAACACAGGTAGAGTAACTGAAAACTTCATGGAAGCCGTGAAATAGAAAGCGGCAGAATAGAGGCGGAGTATATTTCAAGGGTGAGGGCCTCCATAGTTATGACATAGGCATCGTACTGAGCACAGTGAGAAGTCTGCCTTTGGATAATGACAGTAATTTACACTGGCATAGTTGTGTAGCAGGCATCCTGATTTGAGTCTAAGCTCTGTTCACTCTAGGACTCAGCCATCTGGAATATGATGGAGCGTCCATCTGGAATACTGATGGAGCTAATCCACCTGAGGATCTATTCACGTAAGGGACAAAAAAGCCTTTAGGGAGTCAGAGCTTGTGCATTTGGTTTAAGGCAATGTGAAAAACTGTAAGCAATCTCAGATTTCACCTGACTTATAAGCTAAAAAGTTCGCCTGGCACATGGATGCTGGCAGAAGATATTAGAGTCCCGAGCCTGAATTGAAGAATGTGTTACTCACAGCAATAGCAATAGCCAGAATATCCATTTTTTGGTTTGTTTTTGGCATTAGTTTGCAGAGTCCCAATTTCCACAGGGAGAGGGAAAGAAGGCCAGATGGCATCCACCCTTGCAGTGGGCTGCATTACAGAAGAGAAACCTTCAGCTTCAGGAGCCTGAATCTTTTATAATGGCAATCAGCTTGCTTGCCCTTTGCTCTGGAAAACATTATTCCTATCCTCTAAGACTGTTCGCTATACTAACATCCTTGAAGAGAGTCCTGAATGAAGGGCAGTCAGTGCTTCCCTTGCTGGATGTGCAGAGATGCAAAATCCACGCAGAATGATCTCTGACCAGGCCAGTGTCTGAGCAAAAGGATAATTCCGAGGGTCTGTCATGGTAACCTCTCACCCATTCTAGCTTGTACAGATTCACACCAGAGTTCTAATTTAAGGTGGCTGTAATTTAAAGGGGCTGTGATAAAAGAGTAAAAACTACAGGGACTATTTCACGGAAATCCTGTTATGCCACTGAGAGTGTAAGAAATCAGTGTCACTGATATCATTTACTTTGACGAAGCTGATGAATTTGGCTTTGGTACCAAGAGTCGGCATTACTACATCTAAAAATACATTATCACAGTGGCCTGAAGAGGAGGAGAGTAGAAGATACCACCTTATACTTAAAATGGTATGTTCATGGATGCTTATGGTATTCCAACATTCGTCTGAATTTTAAGTTTCCAAGAAATAATTTTAAGTTTCTAAGAAATTTAGAATGATAAAGTTCCATCAGTATTTGATAATTTTTTTTTTTTTTTTTAAAGATGGGGTTTCACCCTTATGGCCAGGCTGGTCTTGAACTCCTGACCTCAGGTGATCCACCCACCTCGGCCTCCCAAAGTGCTGGGATTACAGGCCTGAGCCACCGCGCCCGGCCTAATATTTGATAATTTTTGGGCTGTCTTCCAAAAGCCCAATAAAATTTCCATCAAGTTAGTGATTTCTGAACTATTTCCAAAGACACTGGAAGCATTAAAGGGTAGTTTCTTAATCTTTTTTTTTCCACATTATCACAAAGAATTGATGAAGTTTATCTGTGGTGTATTTCCATGGATGTACTCAAATTTGAGGAAAAAAGGGGAAAAAAATCCACAACAATTTGATTAGTAAATGAAGAAAATAACACTACAAAATTATTTTGTTAAATATTCACTTAAGGCTGGGCATCATCGTGGCTCATGCCTATAATCCCAGCACTTTGAGAGGGCGAGGCAGGAGGATCACTTGAGCCCAGAAGTTCGAGACCAGACTGGGCAACATAATGAGACCCCCCCATGTCTACAAACATTTTTTAAAAATTAGTCTTGTGTAATGGTGAGTGCCTGTAGTTCCAGCTACTAGGGAGGCTCAGGTGGGAGGATGCTTGAGCCCAGGAAGTCACGGCTGCAGTGAACTGTGATGGTGCCACTGCACTCCAGTCTGGACAACAGAGTGAGACTCTGCTTCAAAAAAAAGATAAACAAGCATTGGGCCCAGTGGCTCACACCTATAATCCCAACTCTTTGGGAGGCCAAGGTGGGAGGACCACTTAAACCCAGGAGTTCAAGATCAGCTTAGGCAACAAATGAGAGACTGCCTCTATAAAACATAAAAGATTAACAACTGAGCACAGTGGCATACACCTGTAGTCCTAGTTACTCAGGAAGCTGAGATGGGAAGGGAGGATCACTTGAGCCCAGGATGCTAAGGCTGCAGTGAGCTGTGTTCACACCACTGCACTTCAACCAGGATGACAGAGTGAGACCCTGTCTGTCAAACAAAACAAAAAACAAAAACAAAACGTGTTCACTTAATAATGTTAAGAATTAAACAATAATGAAATTATGTAAGAATCACCAAAATGTAGCCTATCTAATTTTTAAATATGATTTCTCTCCCAATCTCTACTCACAATACCAATATAACAAGTACGCACTATTTGAAAAGGCATAACATTTATTGTTAAAAACATAAAATTGGTAGATTCCCTCCATGTTATTAATATAAGGAAGACTTTCATACTCTTTTGAGAGCGTTCATTTGGCTATCGTAACTGCTAGGACTACTAACAATGTTCAGAGACTACTGTTTTTGTGTACTGTAGATGTTGGTGCACTCATTTATAATTTTCCCTTCTATGGGCATAGGTGAAGTTTCCTTTATTTATTAATTGTTTTAGAGATAGGGGTCTCACTTTGTTGCCCATGCTAGAGTGTACTGGCATGATCATACCTCACTGCTGTGCCCAATTCCTGGGCTCAAGCAATCCTCCCATCCCATAGGTGAAGTTTTAAAAAGTGAATTTGAAACACAAAAGTAATTCAAGTCCAGGTGGTGTGGCTCACGCCCCAGCACTCTGGGAGGCTGAAGTGGGCGGATCACCTGAGGTTGGGAGTTCGAGACCAGCCTAACCAACATGGAGAAACCCCGTCTCTACTAAAAATACAAAATTAGTTGTGTTTTTACATGCCTGTAATCCCAGCTACTCGGGAGGGTGAGGCAGGAGAATTGCTTGAACCCGGAAGGTGGAGATTGTGGTGAGCTGAGATCATGCCTTTGCACTCCCGCCTGGCAACAAGAGTAAAAAAAGTAATTCGAAATGGCCATAAAAATAGGCTGTGGTTTATGTATAACTCCCTGCATGCTACTCTTTTCTGTCTCAGGGAATTATATTGGAATGCATGTGAGAAATTGATTTCTAAAATTTCTCATAATGGTCTGTGTGTGTATACATACATATACATAGATAAATAATTCAAAAGTTTGGTACCTTATTATAGATGTTTGTTTATTTTTGTTTATTTGTTCCTTGAACATCTTACATACCAGGATAAATTATTTTGGATCACCTAACATCAAAATGTGACATACCCAAACCAAACCAAAACAAAAAACCAAAATGTGGCCAGGCATGATAGCTGATACCTGTAATCCCAGCACGTTTGGAGGCTGAGGTGGGAGAATCACTTGAGCTTAGGAGTTCAAGACCAGCCTGAGCAACACAGCAAGACCTCATCTCTGCTAAAGAAAAAAAAAGGTGGGGGCCGGGTACGGTGGCTCACACCTGTAATCCTGGCACTTTGGGAGACCAAGACTGGTGGACCACTTGAGGTCAGGAGTTCAAGACCAGCCCGACCAACATGGTGAAACCAAGTCTCTAGTAAAAAAATACAAAATTAGCCAGGCATGGTGGCACATGCCTGTAATCCCAGCTACTTGGGAGGCTCAGGCAGCAGAATTGCTTGAACCCAGGAGGTGGAGGTTGGTGGAGGTTGCAGTGAGCCCAACATTGCACCATTGCACTCCAGCCTGGACAACAAGAGCAAAACCCATCTCAAAAAAAAAAAGATGAAAGAAACAAAAAAGTGACATACCAATGTCTGATTTCACTGATGTTACAAGTGCTGAGCAAGAGGCCATCTGAGCAGATGATGTTGATGAGATATCCTCTGAAAGTGAGATTTCCTAGGACGAAGGTAAAGCAAGCATGAAGGGGACTTGTAGATGGGTTAGGGCACTTCTCTAGTATCTGGGTGGAGAAGTTCAATGAGAAAATATTTGAGTGGTTGTTAAAGCTAGTCTAAATGCACCTAACGGCAACCATAGTTACCATGAGAGTTACTGGGAACATCTATTTCTCTGTAACCAGGAGACAATTGGGAGCTTTGGCTTTTAGCACATTTTACTTTTAAAAAAAAATTAATTAGTTATTATTTTTTCACTAAAGACGGGGTTTTGCCATATTTTCCAGGCTGGTCTCGAACTCTTAGGCTCAAATGATCTGCCCTCTTTGGTCTCCCAAGGTGCTGGGATTCCAGATGTAAGCCTGCATGCGTGGCCCCATTTTACTTTTCTTAGAGCATATTTAACACTTGGATTTATATTTCATTATTTGTGTATCTCTTTCTCTCCTTCCTATATTGTAACATCCTGAAGGGCACTGGTTTTGTATTTTTACTCTTAGATTCCCCCACAGTGCCTCACATCCAGTGTCCAGGGTTGTTTAGAACTCGGAACTGGGTGAGAAACAAGGAACAGTCCCCAAAGATGGACATTAATGCTTTTTTTTTTTTATTTAAGAGCCAAGGTCTCACACTGATGTCCAAGCTGGAGTGCAGTGGTGTAATCAGATCTCACTGCAGCCTTGGGCTCAACTCCTGGGCTCAAGTGATCCACCTCTCTCAGTCTCCCGAGTAGCTGGGATTATAGGAGTGTGCCACCATGCCTGGCTTATTTTTTAAACTGATTTTTTGTAGAAACAGGGTCTCACTCTGTTGCCTAGGCTGATGTTCAACCCTTGGCCTCAAGCAACCCTCCCACTTCTAGCCTCCCAAAGCTGAGATGTGGCTGTGAACCACCACACCTGGCCCTCTTTTTCTATGAAGCATGGCTGAGATTCCAGCTTTTGGGAGCTTTTTTTTTTTTTTTTTTTGAGACGGAGTTTCGCTCTTGTTACCCAGGCTGGAGTGCAATGGCACGATCTCGGCTCACTGCAGCCTCCGCCTCCTGGGTTCAAGCAATTCTTCCGCCTCAGCCTCCCGAGTAGCTGGGACTACAGGCGTGCGCCACCATGCCCAGCTATGGGAGCGTTTTTGGTGTTCGGTAGTTTCTAAGCATGATTCTCCAGCCAACTGAAAATCCTTTGATATAGTTCCAACAAATTCCCCTTTGCTTAAGTTAGTTGAAATTGGTTTCTCTTGCTTACAAACAAAGAACTGCGACAGGAGAAAACAAAGGCAGTTGGCCAGGAGCAGTGGCTCACACTTACAATCCCACCACTTTGGGAGTCCAAGGTGGGCAGATCACCTGAGGTCAGGAGTTTGAAACCAGCCTGGCCAACATGGTAAAACCCCTTCTCTACTAAAAATACTACAACTCTTAGTGGTGGAAAGAAAAAAAATTGAATAAAAATACATAATTAGCCGGGTGTAGTGGCATGTGCCTGTAGTCCCAGCTACTCGGGAGGGTAAGGCAGGATAATTGTTTGAACCCAGGAGGCAGAGGTTGCAGTGAGCCAAGATCACAACACTGCACTCTAGCTTGGGCCACAAGAGTGAAACTCCACCTCAAAAAACAAAAACAAAACAAAAAGAAAACTAAAGGCAACCATCTTCCTCCAGTTTTCAGCAATCTCTCCTGGTACCTCTCCTTCTAAATCTATCTTCCCAGTTCCCACCACAAAGTTCTTGGAATTGTTCAAGCTTTAATTCTTGAGGCCTCAAGCACTACATTCACATTGTTTGTGGGGCGATTTTTTTTTTTTTTTTTTTGAGATGGACTCTAGCTCTGTTGCCCAGGCTGGAGTGCAGTGGCGCGATCTCAGCTTACTGCAACCTATACCTCCTGGGTTCAAGCGATTCTCCTGCCTCAGTTTAGTAGAGATGGGGTTTCACTATGTTGGCCAGGCTGGTCTTGAACTCCTGACCTTGTGATATGCTCCCCACAGCCTCCCCAAGTGCTGGGTTTATGGTGTGAGCCACTGCGCCTGGCCAAGGGGCAATTTTTAAATGAAAAAAAAGTGTGAAATAAATCCTCTTAGAAATTTAACATATAACTTTTAACATGCTACTGAATTGCAGCGAACATGTGGAAATACTGGCTAAGACAGCTGTAGATGAAACAGCCAAGGGAGAACCAACAATTATGGTTGGTGTTAAGTTGGATGAGTTGAAATAAGAGACAAATACTTCATAGGATTGTATTGAGGCATATGCATGAAAAAGGAGGCAAGCAATTATTTTTGCTTTATTTGGCACTGGGCAGGCTTCAGTTGGAACAAATTATATTTAATTTTACATGGCATCCTATACAAAGAGAAAAAACTTGGAGAGTGTTCAGAGAACAGCAACTGATTAAAGGTTTGTGAAATTAGAGCTATGAGAAATTGTGAAAAGAACTGGGCACGTTCAGTCAAATGCAAGACATCGGGTGCGATGAATGATGAACTATTAACTGTAAGTATGTGAAGAGATGGTTACGAAGTCTCAGGTTTAGGTGAAACAGAAAGGTAAATCATGGGATAAAAAACCAAACAGGCCAAGTGTGGTGGCTCATACCTGCAGTCCCAGCACTTTGAGAGGCCGAGGTGGAAGGACTGTTTGAGACCAGGGGTTTGAGACCAGCCTGGGCAACAAAGTGAGACCCTATCTCTACAAAAAATAGAAAAAATTAGGTGGTCACGGTGCTGCATGCCTGCGGTCCCAGCTACTTGAGAGGCTGAGGCGAGATAGGTGCTTGGGCCTAGGATGTCGACAGGGCAGTAAGCTATGACTGCACCACTACACTCCAGCGAGACACCTTGCTTCAACAAACAAATCGCAAAGCAATCCAAGTAGAGACTGCATATTGTGAGAAGGTTAAACTAAAAAGCTTTCAAGAAATAGATGGAGTTATAATTTTGAATTCTGTATATACTATTATTGAAACAATTAAATTCAATTTTATACTTAATTAATTAGAAGCAACTTAGAAGAAAAAGTTTTTGATGGATTGCATTTTTTTTGAGAAGGAATTTTGCTCTTTCACCCTGGCTAGAATGCAATGGCACAATCCAGCTCGCTGCAACATCTGTCTCCCGGGTTCTAGTGATTCTCATGCCTCAGCCTCCCTAGTAGCTGGGATTACAGGCACACACCACCATGCCTGGCTAATTTTTTGTACTTTTAGTAGAGACAGGTTTTTGCCATGTTGGCCAGGCTGGTCTTGAACTCCTGACTCGTGATCCGCCTGCCTCGGCCTCCCAAAGTGCTGGGATTACAGGCGTGAGCCACCATACCTGGCTGCATTTTTTTTTCTTAAACAGAGTTTTGCACTTTCGCCCAGGCTGGAGTATAATGGCGCAGTCTAGGCTTGCTGCAACCTCTGCCTCCCAGGTTCTAGTGATTCTCCCGCCTCAGCCTCCTGAGTTGCTGGGATTATAGGCATCTGCCCCCATGCCAAGCTAATTTTTGTATTTTCAGTAGAGACCAGGTTTCACCATGTTGGCCAGGCTGGTCTTGAACTCCCGACCCCAGGTGGTCCGCCCACTTCCGCCTCCCAAAGTGCTGGGATTACAAGTGTGAGCCACTGCACCCAGCCTGTATCTTTTTTTTTTTGAGACTGAGTCTAAGTCTGTTGCCCAGGGTGGAGTGCAGTGGCATGATCTAAGCTCACTGCAACCTCTGCCTCCTGAGTTTGAGTGATTCTCGTGCCTTAGCCTCCCGAGTAGCTGGGACTACAGGTGTGAGCCACCATTCTCAGCTAATGTTTGTATTTTTAGTAGAGATGGGGTTTCACCATGTTGGCCAGGCTGGTCTCGAACTCCTGACCTCAGGTGATCCACCTGCCTCGGCCTCCCAAAGTGCTGGGATTACAGGCATAAGCCACCGCATCCGGCCTCCATTTGTTCTTTATAGTATTTTAAAAATGATTTTTCCATGCTTTGCTTTTGCTTTGGCAATAGATAGATAACCAGATCATTTCTCTGCCATTCCTCTGCCAAATCCTACTGATTTTTTAAAAACAAGATCGAGTCAGTCATCTTGTAGAATAATCCACATTCTCAATTTTCCTTTTAACTTCACTTAAGATGGTCACTCCCTTAATTACACAAAGATTCAGGAGAAACTTTGAAATTACTTTTTTCAAGGGCTTGATTAAATTCCTAGCCAAATGCTATTTTCTTTCCAGGCTTGATTTAGGGGTTGAGGAGTTACGAAATTATTGGGAGTACAAAGATAAACTGGATACTGTCACTATGCTCAGCTGCTGAGGCAGTGAAAGGGGCAGAAAGTTAAACCATTGATGTTGGCTCTAACAGTCAGTTATTTAGTGATTTCTTGTGATCCACATCTCCATCTTCACTGCGTCATCTATCTGTTTACCTTCTTCCATTTTTGCTTCCCAACAAATAATTCTTCAACAGTTGTGAGTAATCTTCATAAAATGTAAATTATATTCTATTACTTATCCTCTGATTAAACCCTTTACTGGCTTCCCAGGACACTTAGACTTAGTCTTCCAGTTTTTAAAAGAGCTTGGCAGAGTCTGGTCCTTGCCTACTTCTCCAAATCAACCGTATTCACTAAATTCTAGGTGTACAGGCCAGGTGCAGTGGCTCATGCCTGTAAACTCAGCACTTTGGGAGGCCACAGTGGGAGGATGGCTTCAAGTCAGGAGTTTGAGACCAGTCTGGGCAACATACCAAGACCCCATCCCTACAAAAAGTAAAAAATTAGTTGTACCTGTAGTCCCAGGTACCTGAGAGGCTAAGGTGGGATGGTCACTTGAGCTCATGAGTGTGAAGTTACAGTGAGCTACAATCACACCACTGCACTCCAGCAAGACTCTTGGTCTCTTAAAAAAACAAAAAGAATTCTAAGTGTACATTCATCCAGCCACACACAATATTTCTGTACTATTATGTAACATACACTGTTCTAAAGAAAAGCGAAAAATTTGTCCTCATGCAACTTAAGGTCTTGTTCTTTAAATTGTCTCAGCTCTTTCCTATCCCAGGGCCTTTGCAGAAAATAATCTCTTTGCTTAGAATGCTATTATAAAGCAGTTCTTGTTTTTGTTTTTGTTTTTTTTTAGATGAAGCCTCGCTCTGTCACCCAGGCTGGAGTGCAGTGGTGTGATCTCAGCTCACTGCAGCCTCTGCCTCCTGGTTCAAGCAATTCTCTGCCTCAGCCTCCCAATAAGCTGGGATTACAGGTGCGTGCCACCATGCCTGGCTAATTGTTTTTGTATTTTTAGTAGAGACGGGGTTTCACCATCTTGACTGGTCTTGAACTGCTGACCTCGTGATCCATGCACCGCAGTCTTCCAAAGTGCTGGGATTACAGGCTTGAGCCACCATGCCTGGCCTATAATGCAGTTTTTATTTTTATTTGTGTGTGTGTGTGTGTGTGTGTGTTTTGAGATGAGAGTCTCACTATGTTGTCTAGGCTAGACTTGAACTCCTGAGATCATGGGGTCCTCCTGCCTCAGCCTCCGGAGTACCTGGGGCTACAGGTGCATGCCACGGCATCCAGCTAGAATGCTGGAATTCCTTTCACTCTCATTCCTTTTCTGTTTATTTAGAGTGGCTTCTTTTATTCTCTCTGTAGAGGCCCGTTTATTTCCTTCGTAATTGGTATGGAGATTTTATACATGTATGAATGTATATGCATATAATTTTTTGGCATGATTTCTCTATCCCATGAGGCCTGGGTTATGTTCATTTAAGTTATATGTAAAATTTTTCTTTTCGGTGCTGCAAAGAAACATTAGTACTGGAACAAAGGCTCTCTTAGCAAAGCAATTCTTTTTACTTCCTGCAGAACGGGTACCCCCGTTAGCAATCTTACCACGAGAGTACAACGAACATAAAGCAGACATATTTATTCCTTACGCATTTGGGGTCGTCCTTACTGCTGTGTCTGATTTCCACTGGCTGGAGCCAGACCTCACGATTTAAACTAAAACCCTTTTGGCTAATAACTTGAAACTTTTCTAAACAGGTAAAAGCAATGGAGAGCAAAGAAAGGAAGTCCAAATAAGGAAGGGGCATAGGCTGCGAGCTGGGACATGCCTGTGAGCACGTCCAGCATAGTTATCTTGGTTAAAGTACAAGGACATAGAATGTACTACGTGCCTGTAAGCATGTCTAACAGCTACATAGGATAGGGCTTAACAAAGAGCTGCTAGCAAAAAGCAAGAAGGCTTTTAAAGAAAGTGTTTAAAACAAACTATTATTTCTAACAATTTAGTTTGCTATTGTATACTTAAAACAGCATAATGACTGCTAGCACATAGTAGGAGCTCAATAAACATTTGCTAAAAGAAGGAAGCCTCTGGGTATATTTTCATTGAAATGATTCACTGATACCAAACTATCCAAATGGTTTGTTATTTATATCTTTTTATACGTACCCTTTAGAAAAAGGTAAAAACATCCCTGAGTTATGGCTTAGGGGCTGTCAGACTGGCCACTTGACATAGCTGATCTTGGAAAAATGAGCTATCTGAAAATACCACAAATATAAAAACCCTAATTCTGAAAGACTCCACTGCTATCCCTAACATCCCCATGTGATCCTAGCTTTTATGAGCATTTTAGCATATAGAGGCTGGGCATGGTGGCTCGTGCCTGTAATCCCTGCACTTTCGGAGGCCGAGACGGGTGGATCACCTGAGGTCAGGAGTTCGAAACCAGCATGGCCAATATGGTGAAACCCATATTGCCTCTATTAAAAATACAAAAATTAGCCAGGTGTGGTGGCGGGTGCCTGTAATACCAGCTACTCAGTAGACTGAGGCAGGAGAATCACTTGAACTTGGGAGGCAGAGGTTGCAATGAGCTGAGATCATGCCACTGCACTCCAGCCTGGGTAACAGAGTGAGACTGTCTCAAAAGTCAACAAACAAATAAAATATAGATCCTGAAACTACTTGCAAAAAGAAAAAAAGTTTTAAAAATAAACATATAAAAGGTATATGTAGTTCTAAATACTTACCATTTTACAGTAATATGATTGTAAGTCACAGGTGAGGGAATAAAACAAACATATACTAAACTGGACAAACAGGTTTTGACTCTATTAGAGTCCAAAGGTGGCAAAGCTGTAGTTAAATGAAGACTGCACAAACAAGTTGTTAAAAGAACAGTGATGAAAGGAGAGGAAGGGGAGTCACTGAGAAATATATTTTTGTGAGTAGTAGATATATTCTTGACCAGTGGCTGTAGGACAAAGATTGCTGTGTGGGCACAAAGGGGACTAAAGTAAAGAGGATAGATGGATCCTTCTAAATCCAATCCCATTACTGAAAAGCAACTCCGAGCATAGGCCCTATGATAATAGGTCAGCAGCATCTTTATCATCCCCGTCCATGTAAATTCCTTTCCATTTTGCTAACACATTATACAATAAACACAGAATACATATCCACAAAACGTGGAACTTCAAGACTAAATACAAGAAACAAAGATTTAAAACAAGGGTATATTTTTTACCAATAGCCAGTCCTCTGTGACTACCTAACATATTGCTGCAAATTGGACTTCTACCTAAGATTTAATTTGAAGAATGGCTTCATTACTTTAAAAAATCTTAAAACTACTTGCCTAAAAAATGGCAAAACTATTACAAATACATGTGGATTCAGGCTGGGTGTGGTGGCTCACACTTGTAATCCTAGCACTGTTGAGAAGTCGAGGAGGGTAGATCACTTGAGCCCAGGAGTTCGAGACCAGCCTGGGCAACATGGTGAGACTCTGTCTCTACTAAAATACAAAAGGGAGATGGGTGTGGTGGTGAGCACCTGTAATCCCAGGTGCTCAGGAGGCTGAGGTGGGAGGATCACCTGAGCCCAGGAGGTTGAGGCTACAGTGAGCCATGATTGTGCCATTGCACTCCAGCCTGGGTGACAGAGTAAGACCTTGTCTCAAACAGCAACAAAAACAAAAACCCACAAATACATGTGGATAAAAAAAAAAAACGCAGCATTTCAAAATGCTTTGGTTGACTTACCTAAGTAAAGCCAAAAATCATCAAATATTCCATGGTACACAAAGATCTAAAATGAAGAAAATATAAGGCATAAAAATATTTTTTGTATGAACACATTAACATATTGTTGAGTTCTGGATTTTGCTGACTTATGAACAGGCACCCAAGAAGTACACCTGAGTTTCAGGGGTATCCCTATCCCTGAAAACTCAGTGTTTTGGAATCTCAGGCATAAGTCTAATGTATGACTTGTATATAAAAAACAGGTTGTCCTTAATACTTGAAGATTAAGTAGCTAGACTAGCGCATGCTTTGCCTATAGCCCTCCCCATGCTGATGAGATGCTATTACACGGTTCACAGCTATGACTTTGCTTGGTAGGATTCCATCTTAGTCAGTTTGGGCTGGTATAACAAAGTACCATAAACCGGATGGTTTAAAGACAATTTATTTCTCACAGCTCTGTGGGCTCAAAGTCCAAGATCAGAGTGCCCATGTAGGGTTCTGGTGAGGGCTCTTTTCCAGGCCTACTTCTTGTATCCTCATATGGCAGAAAGGGAGGGAGCTAGCTCTCTGGACTTTTCTTATATGCACTAATGCGATCCATGAGGGTCCCACCTCCCAAAGACCCCATCTCTAAAACCCATCACATTGGGAATTAGGTTTCAACATATGAACAGGAAGGGAAATACACGTCCGTAACCAGCCCTATTTTTGCTTTTGGCTCCACTTCTGCCTAATGAGATTAAATGATACTTTTTTTCTTAAATGTAGATATTTTTTCCCTAAAACTGTTGCGTATCACCATCCTGTTTTGAGCTAAAGATCAAAGATTTCCCAATTTCTTCTACCTTTAACATAAACTACACCATAAATGTAAACAAATTGTTTCCCCACCATAATGGCTTTAAAAAGTAGAATAAATACTGAGCAGTCAAGATACCGCTTATAGTTAAATTATTTTTTTGTTTGTTTTTTCGAGACAGGGCCTTGCTCTGTTGTCCAGGCTGGAGTGCAGTGGTATGATCATGGCTCACTGCAGCCTCAACCTCCTGGGCTCAAGCAATCCACCCACCTCAGCATCCCAAGTAGCCAGGACTACAGACATATACTACCATGCCAGTCTAATTTTTAAATTTAAATTTTTAGTAAAGACAAGGTGATATGATTTGGCTTTGTCCCCACTTAAATCTCATCTGGAATTGTAGCTCCCAGAATTCCCATGTGTGGTGGGATGGAGCCGGTGGGAGAGAATTGAATCATGGGGGCAGTTTCCTCATACTGTTTTCGTGGTAGTGAATAAGTCTCACAAGATCTGATGATTTTATAAGGTGTTTTCGCTTGTCTCTCATTTGTTTTGTCTGCCACCACCTAAGACATCTTTGACCTTCTGCCATGATTGTGCGGCCTCCCCATCCTCACTTTAATGGAACTCTGAGTCCATTAAACCTCTTTTTCTTGGCCGGGCTACAAGTCCAAGATCAAGGTGTCAGCAGGACTGATCCCTTCTGAGGGTTGTGAGGAGAATCTGTCCCAGGACCTTCCCCTAGCTTTTGACAGTTTGCTGGCTACCTTTGGAGTTCCTTGGCTTATAACAGTATTACCCCAATGTCTGCCTTCACCTTCAAAAGGCATAGGCATTCTTCCCGTTTGTGTGTGTGTTCAAATTTCATGTTCTTGGAAGGACATTAGTCATACTAGATTAGGGATTGGGGGTCCACCCTATTGCTTCTTCTTTTTGTTTGAGATAGAGTCTTGCTCTGTCTCCTAGGCTGCAGTGCAGTGGCATGATCTTGGCTCACTGCAACCTCCACCTCCTGGGTTCAAGTGATTCTCCCGCCTCAGCCTACTGAATAGCTGGGATTACTGGTGCCCGCTATCACACCTGGGTAATTTTTTTTTGTATTTTTAGGAGAGATGGGGTTTCACTATGTTAGCCAGACTGGTCTCAAACTCCTGGCCTCAGGTGATCTGCCCGCCTCGGCCTCCCAAATTGCTGGGATTACAGGTGTGAGCCAGGATGCTCGGCCTAATTTTTGTATTTTTAGTAAAGACGGGGATTCACCATGTTGCCCAGGTTGGTGTTGAACTCCCGACCTCAGGTGATCTGCCCACCTTGGCCTCCCAAAGTGCTGGGATTACAGGCATGAACCACCACACCTGGCCTCCTATTGCTTCTAAACTTGTCCTCATTAACTATTGCATCTGCAATGGTTCTTATTTCCAAATAAGGTCACAGTTTGAGATAATGGAAGGTAGGATTTAAGAATTTTTGAGGTACACAATTTAACCTGCAATATACCATATTATGAGTATATTTATTTATTTATAAATTATTTAGATCCAGGACTATAACAACAATTATACATATTGTAACTCCTATACAATTTGAGATTTTAAAGTTAAGACAAAAGTATGCATAGAAGCAGTACGTTTTTTGAACCCTTATAGATTGTCTTGCACACTCCTGGATTACACACATCTCATCAATCTCAAAAATAAAATCAAGCTCTTTGGCTTGACAACCTTCTACAGTCTGCCCTGTTTTTTGGCCAGCCTCATCTCCTGTCATTTCCAACATTTCCAGCATTCCAACCAGTCCGAACTTTTGCAGTTTCCCATGTGTGCTAGGCTGTTTCTTCATTCAACAACTCTATGCTTGCTGTCTCCTACTACTGGAACGCCCTCATTCTCTTTGCTTCCTGGGAACACATGGTAGACTCCAATCATCTTCTGAAACTCGGCTCAAATGCCGTCTCCCCTGGGGAGACTTCACGGACTGTTGTAGGCAGTATGCGGCGTTTTTTCAGTGCCCGGAGCACCTTCGTCGTATCTTCATTATTGCAAATTTCTGTTTACATATATAATGTCAGGTTGAACTGATAGCTGGCCTACAAAAACAATGCAATTTCAGGTGGTTCCACTTAACATTCCCTAGACAACAAGTCCGCTGAGAGCAGGGACTGTGTTTTAGTAATTTTATATTTCCAGTCACTAAAATGGGGTTTGGCATAAAGTAAATGCTTTATACAGGCTTTCTGAAATTAAGGAAAAGCCTACTCTAATACCAGAACAGTCTACTTTCAGATTTTCCTTTTCGAGAATGGGGTACTAACTTGATCTCTTCTATAACAATAACTAGTAACTATTACTTAAATTTTCTTTGGCTTTATTTGGCTTAACATTATTTTAAATGTTTCCTCCCTCTCTTTGTTTGCTTCTGTATATGTGGTAAAATATCTTCAAAAACTATACTCTTCTTTTTTTGTTAGTTTGTTTTTATTTGAGGAGTAGGGTTTCACCATGTTGCCCAGGTTGGGGTCAAGAGATCCTCTTGCTTCAGTCTATGGGGTAGCTGGGAATGTAAGCGTTTGCCACTCTGCCTGGCCTTATTTTTTAAAAATACAGAACAATCAGAAAGGAGGTATCTAAGTACTGTTTTGTAACCAACACCAAAGTATTTTACAGTTTTACTGTCTTACTTTCAAATACTTTAATGCTTTCAGATGAGAATTACAAGTAATCATTAGTAGGAATATAAATAGGAAAGTTAAAGAGATTAGTTGTGTAAAATGAATGTGACGTTTAAAATTCTGACAATTATTTAGTAACAGCAAAGGTAAATCTAATTCCCAAATTTCAAGTTTCCCTAATACTATTTGGTTTTTGAAGAAAAGCTGTGATAACGGCAACAGTGTTTAAGTATTACATGGATAGTTAAAAGGTAAATTGGTATTGTGTGACACGTGGAACTGGCCAGCTAAAGTTAGAAAGCAGTACCTGGTGAAGTCTGTGAGCAATTAGCAGGAAGTGAAAATGGTTATGTGAACATTTTTCACTCTTCCTTATTAAAGCCCTTAAGTTAACAAAACGTATTAACTGACTCTTCAGCATGCCAAGGCAGTCAAGAGCAACACTTTACACAATCTGGCTCTCAACCATTTTAGAGACCCCCTCTCCTTTTATTGTCCTTCGTGTCCCTTATCCTTGAACCACCATGAACTTCTCACAAAGAATACCACATTGAACGTGTCATTACTCTCAATCTTTTCCCAAGCGCTCGTTCCTCAGCCTGGAAAGTCTTTCCCCATCTTCTTTGCCTACTAATCTCATTATATTGTTAATTACATTGTCACACAGTGCTGGGCACATTGTAGATAGTTAATACTGTTTGATTGTTGTCAGTAATAAATGAGATCACAGTCTTGAACAACAGCTTATTTGGAAACAGATCTTGTGATTAAAGTTAACTCCATGAGGACAGAGACCACATCTGCCTTGTCTCTTGCTATATTCTAGCACTTAGCCTAGTGCCTGGCAACAGGTAGGTGTAACTATTTACTGACTAAATACTTAATATATGTGGAAAATAAGAAAACGGAGATTTTTTTTTTGAGATGGAGTCTTGCACTGTCACCCAGGCTGGAGTGCAATGGCATGATCACAGCTCACTGAAACCTCCACCTCCCAGGTTCACGTGATTCTCCTGCCTCAGCCTCCTGAGTAGCTGGGATTACAGGCGCACACCACCACACCCAGCTAATTTTTTTTTTTTTTTTTTTTTGTATTTTTAGTAGAGATGGGATTTCACTATGTTGGCCAAGCTGGTCTTGAACTCCTGACCTCGTGATCCACCCACCTCGGCCTCCCAAAGTGTTACAATTATAGGCATGAGCCACCAAGCCGGGTCAAAAGCAGACTATTTAATAATCACTTGACAATAAACTGAAGAAGTGAATCCATAAATGGATGGTAAAGGAAGATAGCATAAGTGGTAGTATACCAAGGAATAAAGAAACTGTAGAAAATAATGTCATCGACTAGCAAAAGCAAGCAAACAAAACACACACAAAAAACTATTAAAATGTTACTATAAACATAGATTATGGGGGAGAGAGGCAATATATATGTAAACATGATTTATGCTTTCAATTGTCATAAGTGGTCAGAGACATTAGTCTGCTGACAGAAATAAAAATACTACTACTTTTCACATCTTCAAAAAAAAAAATCATTTCCCACTAATATATTTGGGTTTTTCTGTTTGACACCTCGATTTGGAACATCAAAAATGGTATTTAGGCCGGGTGCCATGGCTCACGCCTGTAATTGCAGCACTTTAGGAGGCTGAGGTAGGTGAATCACTGGAGGTCAGGAGTTCAAGACCAGCCTGCCCAACGTGGTGAAACCCCATCTCTACAAAAACTACAAAATTAGCCAGGTATGGTGGCATGTGACTATAGTCCCAGCTACTCAGGAAGCTGAGACACAAGAATTGCTTGAACCCAGGAGGCAGAGGTTGCAGTGAGCTGAGATAGTGCCACTGCACTCCAGCCTGGGTGACAGAGCGAGGCCCTGTCTCAAAAAAGAAAAAAAAAGAAAAAAGAAAAAGATGTTTGATCCCCAAACATTTATTCATTTACAAACAACCTATATTATACTGTATGTTTGCAGTTTATATTGGTGCTGCATTATTTTAGGTGTCTTTCCCTATAATCATTGAATCACTTCACTTGGCATCATCATCAAACATCTTTATTTTTTTGAGCCAAAGTCTTGCTCTTTTGCCCAGGCTAAAGTGCAGTGGTGTGATCTCAGCTCACTGCAATCTCTGCCCCCAGAGTTCAAGTGATTCTCCTGCCTCAGCCTCCCAAGGAGATGGGATTACAGGCACATGCCATCAGGCCTGGCTAATTTTTGTATTTTTAGTAGAGACAGGGTTTCGCCAAGTTGGCCATGGTGGTCTCGAACTCCTGACCTCAAGTAACCTACTCACCTTGGCCTCCCGAAGTGCTAGGATTACAGGCTACTGAGCCCGGCCCTTCAAATAACTTTTAAGAGAAACTGTGTGCCTCTAGGATCTATGCCACATACTGACAGTTCACTGTAAGGAAGCCAAAGTAACTGGGTGTCCAGACTATTCACACATTTGACCTAGATGAAGGTGATGAGTAAGGCATACTGGCAGTATTTGTTAGCTCAGATGGCCAGATTAAGATTTCAGGACAAACCCCACCTAATGTTAAAAGAACTTTACGGCCGGGTGTGGTGGCTCACGCCTGTAATCCAAGCACTTTGGAGGCCAAGGCGGGCGGATCACCAGAGGTTGGGAGTTCGAGACCAGCATGGCCAACTTGGCGAAACCCCGTCTTAAAAAATAATAATAATAATAACTTTACAACTAGAAGGGATACCATCTTTACCTTGCATTTGCACTTGTCCATCTATGTTGTCAAAGTTGGGTTTGGCAAACCTTTACTTCAGGTTTCAGGCTTTGATATTCAAGGTTTCCTCAGATCTGATTTGTACCTCCTCATTCTACAGTTTCACTAGCAGAAAACTCCCAGTGACATTAGAACTTAGTATTTTCCACCCATTGAAATCAAATATAGGGATTACATAGGGAAAAGATTAGGATTAAAATCCTTCAAACAGGCATTCCATGTAAAGAGACTTATTGGGTTAGCTTTAAACATTAACTAAAAAAGTGGTTATTTCCTTGCTGGGTCTTTAGCTGTTTTAATTATTCATCTATTTTCAAACTACTAATACAGAAGTAGTTATCAACTTGAGAGGAATCAACAAGAGCCCAGCACTTGAATCCGGCGCAAAATATGTATTAGGATATCATCATATTGTTACCTCAAGGCACCGTACATAAATCACACAGACAAGCTTTTCAAAGCAGAATCTGCAAAATTCCAATAATGAAATGATAACTTTGTGACAGTCACAGTTTTGTAATTTGTTGGCTGTACTGGCATGTGCAGTATTTCTACAAAACTGCACTCTTCAGGGTTCGGTTATCAAGAACCCACTCCTGTAAAAACTAATCTCCTCCTGGATAATGGCATTAATCCTTTCATGAAAGCAGAGCCCTCATAACCTAATAACCTTTTAAAAGTCCCACCTCTCAACACAGTTGCATTAGGGATTAAGTCACTAATCCATGAACTCTGGGGGACACACAACTTTCAGGGACACATTCAAACCTATTCTTTTCTATGAGACAAAAGCACTGGCATCTACTAGCACCCTAACAAACATGGCATCTTTTTTGAATGTCTGTTTCCTGAATATAAAACTTTAATTAACTTAAACATCTACAGAGGCTTGAACGATGTCTGGATTTAATATTTTGATGTTTTAGACTTCTGCTTCCTCCTGCAAAATAGGGCATATTAGAAAAAAAACTGGTGTAGAGTCAGAATAAACATGGAATTCCAGCTCAGTTTTGAAAAATGCCTTGGAAAACTTTGTAGAGTTGGGATGATGCAAAACACACACAAACATAAGGCATATACAAGGCACTCAGGAAACACTATCCTCTTATCCACAAGTGGTCTAACAGTGTGGCTGAAACTATGAAGCCAAGAATGGTTATTCTGGAGGTTATTCACTGTTCAAACAGAAACTAAAGGATAGTAAAGAAAATTAACAAATTGGGTACAGGGCTGTATTTGTAATTCAGACATTCTATGAGTCTATCATTTTTCTTTACACTTCTTTGCCACATGTAGGCTTTGAGGTATGGATAAATATACTTTACTCTGTACCTACCAGTTCTTACCTAAAACAGCTTCCTCTTCCTGGAGAATTGACTAGACCACAAACCTTTTTTTTAAACAACCACAAAACTTAAGCTTTTCTTTTCAGAGATTTATATCATTGAATAAGGTTCCTGTTACACATTTTATAGACCTCCTATCCCTTTCTTAAAATAAGAATCAAAATGAGCTGATGTTCTTCCATATGAAAATTCTGGCAGCATAATTAACCCCAGGAGAGACATTTATGGATAGCTTCTATTTACTCTATAAGGCCCCTTTTACTCTTTCTACCTTCTGCTTCCTGCTGTGTGGTTGCTAATGACTCTTGAGTGAAGCCTTTAAGCAGTGGCTGATCCCTCACCTACAATTTTCAACTTTATTTTTCCCCAGTTTGCTCTTCTTAAGTACATATTCAAACTGGAAAGAAGACTGTGGTTGAGCAAGTGGTTAGGCCATATTTGTTGTAAGACAATTTTCTGGTTAAGAGGTGAGAATTTGGCTGGGCATGGTGGCTGATGCCTGTAATCCCAGCACTCTGGGAGGCCAAAGCAGGTAGATCGATCACTTGAGGCCAGGAGTTCAAGACCAGCCTAGCCAACATGGTGAAACCCTGTCTCTACTAAAAATACAAAAATTAGCCCAGCGTGGTGGTGCGCACCTGTAATTCCAGCTACTTGGGATGGGAGGCTGAGGTGGGAGAATCACTTGAACCCAGGAGGCAGGGGCTGCAGAAAGCTGAAATTGCACCACTGCATTCCAGCCTGGGCAACAGAATGAGACTTAGTCTCAAAAAAGTAAAGAGTTGAGAATTCAATTTACCTGAATTACTTGAAATGTTGAATAAACAAAATATGAGCTGAAAGCTTACGATTTTCATAGTTACTGCCCCTCCTCGCCTTCTCCAAGTTTTAGGAAAGAAAGAAAGGGGTTTCCTCTCCTCTTCATCCAGAAGCTTCCCCTGAAAGCCTCACCCAAAGATTTTCCCTGACATCTTATTGCCATTCCTAAGAGAAAAAAGGATAAGCAACTTTTTTTCCCCTTAGCTACTTTGCAATCTCAGTGAATTAAGGGATCAGGTAATAAGGGAGAAGGGGTAAACAGATACTTGGCAGGAAATGAGCAGTCTCTGCCATAGATATGTTGAGTTTGAAGTGCTGACATATGCATGGAAGATGTGGAGCAGTTAGGTCACAAACACAGAGAAGCAGTCAGGTTTAGAGATATAAACTGGAGAGTCATTAACACAAAAACAATTTATTGAATACATAGATTAGCCGGGTGTGGTGGCAGGCGCCTGTAATCCCAGGGAGGCTGAGGCAGGAGAATCCCTTGAACCTGGGAGGCAGAGGTTGCAGTGAGCTGAGATTGCGCCACTGCACTCCAGCTTGGGGGACAGAGCAAGACTGTCTCAAAAAACAGAAAAAAAAAACAACAAAACTAAACTAAAACCAGAATTCATAGGAGCCAGCAAACTATGACCTACAGGCTAAATCCATCCTGTCTCCTATTTCCATAAAGTTCTATTGGAACACAGCCATGCCCATTCGTTTATATCTTGTCTATGGCTGCATTTGTGCCATTAGCAGCAGTTGCCACAGAGACCACAAAGCCTAAAATATTTACTATCTGGGTGTTTATAGAAAAAGTTTGCTGGCTCCTGTACAAGAGTATGAACTACACTAGAACTGACAGCATGAAAGTTGAAAAGGGCAGGTTTTCTTAAAGCAGAGTACAAGCCTTTACAACTGGCCAGTGATTGATTCAAATGAGAAAGACACATAAAGATGAGCAGGTCAATGTGGTGAAGGTAGAGCTTTGAGATGTTTATGCCATAAGGGCAGAAGAAATGTCTTTAAGGTTAGTACATGGCTGCATAAAGTAAAAGGGCCAAATAGAGAAGATAACTGCTTTCTTCATACAAGAGGGTCAGGAATCTGGACAGGGATGCAGGATAGTACATATGCAGAGTGAAAATACAGTTCAGCTCAGAAAGGTAGGAGGAAGTAATGTGCAGAGAAACCAGATTCTAAGTAGTACAGAGGACAGGTCTAAGCACTGCTAACACACATTTGTTATGGCTGGAATTGAATATATTTGGTTAGCAACTATCCAGCAATGGACAAAGGCAGGGTTGTGAATTAAAAGAAATGAAACTCTCAAAACTACCTTAACAAAACGAAGCTACTCTTTTCTAGACCAGAAGTCAGACTGCTAATCTGTAGGTTATATCTGACTGAGAGATGTTTTGTTTGGCTTGTGTGGTGTTTAGGAAATTCCCATTAAAAAATCTATATATTTAGCAAGTAGGACCACTGTTTCCATAAGGGAATGATCAGCAATAGCTGAGAAGCACAAGTGTACATTGTAGAAAACGCATTATATTCCTAGTTTCCTATAGTCCCGTCCACTTCCTATGATCTCACACTCAACCTAACTCTGACTTATTTTTTACCTATTGCTATGGTTTCAATGTATCCCCTCCAAAACTCAGGTGTTGAAAATTAATGGCCAATGTAATAGTATTAAGATGTGGGGTTTTAAAGAGGTGTTTAGGCCAGAAGGGTTGCTCTCTTGTGAATGAGGTTTATGTGCTTAGAAGAGGCTTCATGGGCAGGTGGATCGCTTGAGCCCAGGAGTTTGCAACCAGCCTGGGTAACATAGTGAGACCCCATCTCTAAGAAAAATAAACAAATATCAGCTGGGAGTTGTGGTGAGTGCCTGTAGTCCTAGCTATTCAGGAGGCTGAGGTGGCAGATTACTTTAGCCCAGGAGGTCAGGGCTACAGTTGCGCCACTGCGCTCCAGCCTGGGGGACAGACCAAGATTCTGTCTCAAAATAAGTAAGATAAAAGAGGCCTCATGAAGCCTTCAGCCTGCTTACCTTCTGCCTTCTACCATGTGAAGCCAAAGTGTTCCTCTCCTCAGGAGGATGTGGCCCATACCAAACAAATGAACCTGCCAGTGCTGCGATCTTGGACTCCCAGCCCCAAGAATTGTGAGAAAATAAATTGCTATTCTTTATAAAAGATCCAGTTTTGGCCAAGCATGCTGGCTCATGCCTGTAACCCTAGCAATTTGTGAGGCTGTGGTGGTGGAGTTTGAGACCAGCCTGGGCAATGACATGGTGAAACCCTGTCTCTACAAAAATACAAAAATTAGCTGGGTGTGGTGGTGCATGCCCTAGTCCCAGTTACTCAGGAGGCTGAGGTCGGGGGAATGTTTGAACCTAGGAGGTCAAGGCTGCAGTGAGCTGTGAACCTGCCACTGCACTCTAGCCTGGGTGACAGAGCTGAGACCCGACCTCAGAAACAATAAAAAAAAAAAAAAAATGGTGGAGAAGCAGGGTATAGGGTAGGTAGGGTAGTATGCTTTTGGTAGAGCTGTTATAGAGAATGAAATGGAAAGGGAGGCCAGAGATAACCAGTGAGTCAACAACACCAACAACCAAAAAGCAAAAAGGAATGGAGATGCGAAAAGGCACTTCATGTTCAACAGGTCCAAAGTCCAAGAGTACCTGAAACTTGTCACTCTTCCAGTGTTTCTTGGCTCAGGGAATGGTACCACTGTCCAAGTTTTGGTGGTTAGAAATATAGAAGGCATTCATGGTATCTGCCTTCCCGATGTTCGTTATCCAAATCTTCAAATAGGCAACAGCCACAGGAAAAAGCATGGCAATTAGAGGGAACCACAAATCCAATGCTCCTATGTTGAAAGAAAACATGGTGCATTCCAGAGAGTAAAGACCTTTTAGTTCAAAATAGAACAAGGGGCTACATCATGAACGGTCTTACAGGACACATTAAAGATTTTGTTCTTTGTCCTGAGAGCAACGAAAGCCATTGACTTAAGGTCTGAAGCAAGGTAAGAGATGATCAGATCTAGGTTTTTTGTTTTGAGACAGTCTCACTCTGTCGCCCAGGCTGGAGTGTAGTGTCGTGATCTTGGCTTGCAGCAACCTCCATTTCCCAGATTCAAGGGATTCTCCCAATTCAGCCTCCTGGGCCTACAAGTGCATGCCACCACACCTAGCTAATTTTTGTATTTTCAGTAGAGATGAGCTTTCACCACATTGGCCAGGCTGATCTCAAACTCCCAACCTCAGGTGATCTGCCCACCTTGGCCTCCCAAAATGCTGGGATTACAGGCATGAGCCACTGTGCCCCACCAAGGTTTTGACAAGAGCTTTCTAGCTGTAGAATGGAAAACCTATAGAGATTATAAAGAGATTATGCCAAAAGAAATTGGTGATAGTGGTAGAAAATCTCTCAGTTAAACATTGACAGAAATAATCTAGTTGAAAGGAAATGGCTGATTATACAGAAGAGAAAATAGATAGTTGAGCATGTTTTATAACAGACAAGTACTGTCTTTAGACTTGGGTAAGGGATCTCTGTTTCCTTGGCCCTCCTCTTGCTGTAAAGGACAAGGAGTCCATGAGGTCAGGGGCCATGCCTGCTTGGAGCTTGCGCTCCTCTTTTAGACTGACTAGATCTGAGGGCAGAGCTGCTGATTGTACATCACCATTTGCAGGGGGAGGGGGATGTGGATGTACGCCTGGACGTGTTAGATGCATGTATGGCCCCTTTTGGTGTGGCAGGTGAAGAAGTTGGGGATGGGAGAATGGGAGGAGAATGGGGTCAGTCCGGGGACTCTGAGAACTCTAAATTCAAACGTGGACTTCCAGATCACATGAAAGCAGATCTGTCAAGGTAGTAGAATACAATAATGTCATGTAATGCCGGGAGTAACAAATGCATGCAGGCAAGGGTATAGCTTAACTGGGCCCTTAAGAAGTCAGATATGCATGCTAGAGATCAGAGAATGAGTGGTGCAAGTTTCCAGGCACTACATAAATGTATGTTAGAGACACTTTTCTAGAACACGAGGGTTAAAAATTAAAAAATGAATTTAATTGTAATAGTTTCAGTGTGATTTTGAAAAGCTTCTTGATGTGGCATAAGTTGAGTGTGGAAGGGACCTTAGTAATCATGTAATCAAATTTACTCACTTAACAGGTAAGAAAACAGAGGTCCTGACAAGTGAAGCAGTCTAAGGTTACAAAACTAGTGTGTTAGCAGATGATTTCCAGCCTAATCAGTCTACTCTCTCACCAATGCTACTTTTCTTGAAGACATCTGCTGCCAGTCAATTCCAATTAGAGAGTTTTCACTGTTACATATTAAATACTTTTATTACTTAAAAAATTTTGAGGCACCTAAAAATAAGTCCATTCTTGAAGACATCTGCTGCCAGTCAGTTCCAATTAGAAAGTTTTCACTGTTACATATTAAAACACTTTTATTACTTAGAAAATTTTGAGGCATCTAAAAATAAGTCCATAAACCAGTATTAAATGTTGACTGCAAAACATTCCTTTTTTTTTGAGATGGAGTCTCACTCTGTCGCCCAAGCTGGAGTAAAGTGGTGCGATCTTGGCTCACTGCAACCTCCTGCGGTCAAGCGATTCTCTTGCCTCAGCCTCCCGAGTAGCTGGGACTACAGGCATGCACCACCACACCTGGCTAATTTTTTTGTATTTTTAGTAGAGACAGGGTTTCACCATGTTGGTCAGGCTGGTTTCAAAATCCGGACCTCAGGTGAGCCATTCACCACAGCCTCCCAAAGTGCTGGGATTACAGGTGTGAGCCTGTAAAACGTGTCCGGCAAAAAAGAAAAAAATCTTTAAAAAATAAATAAATAAAAGGGAAACAAAAATTTCCACCTTCCTGAGGTCACAAAAATGGATATTCCTGAAAGGTTACTTTTAAATGTTTCCAGAAAGTAACAGGCAATTTAGGACTGGGCAAGGCCTGATAACAGTGCATTATAGTGTAATAAGTGCAAGGAGTACAAATTCATTTCTGAGTCTTAGGACTTACATCCTCTCACTGGTCATCTCCGGACTTGACTACTTTTATTTTTCCATCTATTTCTTTGACTTTCTGATTTCATGTGAGATCTATGAGTTAAATTAGAATTATGTTCTTTGCTGTGGTTACAACTGTAATCCATTTCCTTACATTCCTTGTCTTCTAAGCTAAAACCTATCTCCCCAAATTGCTTATCTTCGAAGCAAAAATCAAAGCACATGGTTACAAAACATCAAAAACGCAGTGTGCTTACTAAATGCCAAAATACAGAAACCTAACAAAAATTCTTGCTTTTCAAACATCTATAAATAATTGCCAACGAATTTTTCTTGGCAAGTCTAAGTTATAATAATTATAATAAAATTTAAATCTTAAGGCAGGGCATGGTGGCTCACGCCTGTAATCCCAGCACTTTGGGAAGCCGAGGCGGGCGGATTACCTGAGGTCAGGAGTTCGGGTCCAGCCTGGCCAACATGATGAAACCTCAACTCTACAAAAAATACAAAAATTAGCCGGGCATGGTGTCGGGCGCCTGTAGTCCCTTGTTACTCAGGAGGCTGAGACAGGAGAAACACTTGAGTCAGGAGGCGGAGGTTGCAGTGAGCCGAGATTGCGCCACTGCACTCCAGCCTGGATGACAGAGCGAAACTCTGTCTCAATAAATACATAAATAAAAATTAAAATCTTAAGGATCTAGTCACAACAGTTCAAAAAGTATCCGAACCCAGTGAGACTCTTACCTTCAAGCTCGGAAGTAATCCCAAAGTTCTAGACTTGCCGGAAATTATCTCCCACAAGGGATTAGAGGACATGATCTAGCAATAGTAACATACCTTGTCACTACACCAAATGATTTTGAGTACCTCCCATCAATCGACTACCGACTAACAAAACGAAGGACTTGATTCCCGTCATATTTTTCTCTTCTGAACTGAGCATCCCTGAAATCCAGCTTTCCGAACGCGTAGATGCAGGGTGAGAGGCACCCCAGGAAAAATGGAAGGGAAAGTGCTACAGGTTAAAACAGTCTTCGTGGCAGCAGAGACGATCGCTACCGCTTCCAAGGCAGATTTGGGGGTCCGGGGCGGGAGTTCTTCCTTGATATCCGCGGGGCACCCGAGTTCACACTGGCGACAGTGGAAAGTCCTCCCCGCGCAGTGCTCCACCACTAGCCGCACCCCGCCGAGCTCTGACCTCCAAAGAGGGTCCGTTTGGCAATCCCGCCCCTCCGTCTGATGTTTGTGCCTTTGATTGGCTCTTACGTGGATCCCTCAGCGTGGTTCGCCCAATGAAGGTCTCGGCCGGTGGCCCGACCGCTCCGCCCCTTCCCTACCCCTCGCGGAGGGCCCGCCCCCTGCCCCGCGCCGGCGAGCGGAGGAGAGTAAATACAACAGGAGCGCAAAATGGCGGAACCGCCGAACCCCGTTCAGGGTGTCGCTGCCACCGCCCCCACCGCCACCGTCTCGGAGAAAGAACCGTTCGGCAAGCTGCAGCCCTCCTCCCGGGACCCTCCGGGTCCTCTGTCCACCAAGAAGGTCCGGACCGAGGAGAAGAAGGCACCGCGGAGAGTCAACGGAGAAGGGGGCAGCGGCGGGAACAGCAGGCAGCTGCAGCCACCGGCTGCACCTTCGCCTCAGAGCTATGGCAGCCCAGCGTCTTGGAGCTTTGCCGCTCTCTCTGCTGCTCCCTCCCCATCCTCTTCTCGGAGCAGTTTCTCTTTCTCCGCTGGCACGGCGGTTCCCTCAGCCTCCGCTTCCTTGTCTCAGCCGGTGCCGCGCAAACTGCTGGTCCCTCCTACGCTGCTGCACGCTCAGCCTCACCATCTCCTCCTGCCCGCCGCCGCCGCCGCCGCCTCGGCCAACGCCAAGTCGCGCAGACCTAAGGAGAAGCGGGAGAAGGAGAAGAGGAGGCACGGGGTCGGCGGGGCCGGAGAGGCCGGCGGGACCGCCCGGGAGGAGAACGGGGAGGTGAAGCCGCTGCCGCGAGGTGGGTGCCGGACGGGGAGGGGGAGGGGAGAGCGCCGCGGGTCCCCGCCGCCCCCTGGCGCCCGCGGGGCCCGGGAAGGGGGAGTGCGGCGGCCGCGTGCGCCAGCCTGGACCGGGTGGGAGGCGTTCGGTTTTCGGGAGAGGATTTTGCGGTTCCCAAGGGGACAGGAAATGGAGCCTGTAATTTCGGTTGCAGGAAGGGGGATGGCCGATACTTTTATTATCTGTGTCGTTTCTTCCTCCCAGTTAGTGCGCTGCAGGATTTGTAAAAATCGATCTTGAGGAGTCCCCTCTGTGTGTTTGGCTAGGGAGGGAGGATGGAGGGAACGGGATGGGGGAAGGGTTTGGTCTTGTAAAAGATGCTTGATTGATTGATAGACCATTTAGACGTGGTCGCTGGAATTCGTATTTGTGACACAGCCTTCAACTCCAGATAATCCTGTCAAAAAAGGGGTGTGGAGGGCATTGGCGTCAGCTGGAAGTTACCAGAGGCCTGAGCATTTCATCCCTATTAGGGAAACGAGGTAGTGTGCAGGACCCGAAGTGCGCTGTTTCGTAAGGTACCCTCCCTGCACCCTACTCTCCGCTGCGTATTCTTAAGTGTTTTGGGTGGTCCTGTTTGAAATACCACCTTTCAGAAAGATTTTTCAGCCATATTCTTCTTTTCCTGCAGCAAATCATAAAACCAGGAGCTTTGACGATTTTTGCCTACATCAAGCGGCTGCAGAATGTTTGAACATTAGAAAAAGGCAAATTCTTAAGACTTCTTGACAAATAGGGTCAGCTAGTCGTATAATTTTTCAGATAGTGTTTCTTTAAAACAGGTGTTTCTACCACTTCAGCTACGGATACAAATGATCTGACAATAGTACAACATGCAGACGGGTTGAAAATCAAATCTTTACGTGATCGCAAGCTTAAAGCGCATAACCTTTATTATAAAAGTGCACTGCTACACAGTGTTGTCAAATAAACTTTTTTTTAGAAAAAAATGAAATGTCAAGCAGTGTTAGGATTGCTGATCTAACAGTAGCTTAGATCATGAAAAATTTTCTGTTAGAATTAGAATGGTTTGTTTTCACAACTTAAAATATGCCGCATATGCATGTAGCAATAGTGCCACTTCTTCCTTGATGTTTTTTGCCTGTAGCAAAGCTTTGACATCTAAGCATAGCCATCAGGGACTCTGGTGCAATGTAAAGATCTCTCTGCTTTTGCGAGTGTTGCTTGTACGAAAGTGACTTTGAGGATGGGATTTTTGGTACTTTTATTCAGGAAATTTAGGTGGTTAGTATTTTAAAACTATTTTGTCTTAACGATTATATGTAATATTTAGGGTATAAGTGCCTGGAAGTCCATCCATATGCAGCTTGGCATCATCAGTACTATTCGTGGTGTGTAAACTGTACATTTGCTTTAAGTTCTCTGAAAGAGGAAGTGAATATGAATATTACATAGTTGGAGGAATGGAATAGCTGAGAAGAAATAAGTAAGCATTCTTTTGCACATTTTGACTTAAAATGTGGAATACACAAATGGTCCTTAAAGAGAAATTTTTATAGTTTTTTCAATTACATTTAGAATCCTTCTTTTGAGGGTTAACACTAATATTATTAATCCAGAATATAAACAGTGATAGCTTTTACATTAAGATTTGGGAATGATCTTTTCCCATGACCTGTGTGGGTTTTTTGGAGTAGTGACAAGATATCAGCACTACTGTAAGATTTTCATTTTTTCAGACAGGAATGCTATCTCATTGAGGAAAAACTATCAGAGAAACAGATTGCTCTTCAGTGTCTTGGTGGTAAATTTAATGGTGAAAATTTTTCCCTTGTAACTTGGGGAATACTTATATCTTTCTAAAGTTTAGATTTAACTGAATTTGAGGTTCTGTTTTAACCAATTAAGATTCTTAAAGAGTGGTATTAACAAGTGGTATAGCAAGAATACATAAATGCCTTTATTATAGATATAACTGCAAATATAAAAGTGCAAATTTGTAATACAATGCTAATTTCTCTGTGCTTTTTGTAAAAATCTTAGTGAATGGGTGACCAAGTGTCTGTTTAGGTATATACGTCTTTTTAGTGTTGCTATAAGTTGGCTGTGCATAGTTTAGTAACCTCTCAATTATCGACAGCTGGCTGCTTGAACAGCCTAAGTCAGAACCAGAAGTTAGCTATAAAGACACCTAAACAAGGAAAAAAAATTCTCCCTCAACGAAACAAAACTGAACCACACACACCTGAATGACCTAGCCTGTACCCCAACTTGATTAAACAATTAAACTCCTGTATTTATTTATAATAGGACTTTTTAAAAAGTCCTAAGTCAGAACTGCTTTATTTTTACATTGGTGACCATTCTAACAATGTATTTGGATTAAATGAAAGCATGTATATGAAAGGGCCTAGCAGGGCCTTTAGTAAATGTTATTTGAGTCTGAAACAAAGTTAATAGTATTTTTAATCCTATAACTAATTAAAAGATGGGTGAATCCTGATAGAGGAAGGATCATTGACAGATTTGAAAGTTAAGTATGATAAACAAGAGAATTATGAAAGTTTACTAGTATAGACCCATTTTGTACCAGGGCTTGATGCCTTATACACCCACAGTCTCTAAGGCCATCTAGTCGTAATGCCGTAGCTGACTTGCATGATAGCTTGACTCACCAAGTAAAAGTTAAATTTCTATATAAAAAAGGAAAACTGCAAAGCATTCTAGATTTTTAAAACCAGAAAATAACCTGATTTTAGTGCTTATAGAGGTAATTTACTGAAGATTTAGCAATAAATTTTCCTGTAAGACTGAATAAATTATGGAATTGGTAAGTGTAGAAAGTAAAAGTAGACATATACTGAGGGTACCCAAAATTGAGAGTTATTTTATGACAAACAACACAACAAATGTTTCGTTAGATATCAATGTGCCTTCACCGATTCCAGTAGCCAATAAAATCTGTATAGACTTTTTAACTTTTGTTAGTATTGTTGCTTTGTATTTGTTAACTTACTTTTCTTCCTTAAAATGACCCTGTGAAGTATTTCAAGACAAAAACAGAACATTTTACTGAATTTTTGCCTTGAAAGTGTAGTTGCAGAATTTAACTGTAATGAAAATAGTAGCTTTTCTTAGAATCAAATAATTTGAGGTATATATATATATATGAGTGATTTCAAAGGGATGGGTGTCTGAAGATTTTTCTAAATATACTCTCCTCCAGTATTGTTACTGTACAATTTTAGGTTAAATTCATATTCAAAGTTTTTATCATATGACTAAATATTTGTCTCTGCTGAGGGAATAATTTACTATGATTTTATTTTCTTGTGTAACCTTTTGTTTTTCATGTCTCATTTTTTTTGTTTGCTTAGTTTTCTCTGGCAAAGTCTTTCTGAACCCTGCAGCAGCTCCATGAAATGCTTCTCAGTACAATTTCCCACATGGGCAAATCTATCAGATAAACTTACCTGTTCCATTTGTTCCTGTAGACATCCCTTTTGGGGCGGGGTGCTGTGGGTCATACCTGTAATCCCGGCACTTGGGAGGCAGAGGTGGGCGGATCACCTGAGCTCAGGAGTTCAAGACCAGCCTGGCCAACAAGGTGAAACCCTGTCTCTACTAAAGATGTAAAAAATTAGCTGGGCATGGCAGCATGCGCCTGTAGTCCTAGCTACTCAGGAGGCTGAGGCAGGAGAATCGCTTGAACCTGGGAGGCGGAGGTTGCAGTGAGCCAAGACTGTGTCACTGCACTCCAGCTTGGGTGACAGAGAGAGACTCCGGCTCAAAAACAACAACAACAAACCAAGACATCCCTTTTGTAGCTGTCCTTACTGCTTCAGTCTAGGTTTCTTCACCTTCAGACTTTACTTAGCTGACATTCTGGGAATTTTTTAAACTTGTGTTGTATTTCATTTTTCCGGGATCTCATGCCTTCCTTTTGGTTTCTTCCTTCATTTTGGTTTCCTCTACTACTAGTACTACATAAGGATTTGTGGGAAGTATACGTTTTTTGGATTTTATTTTTATCCTTTTACTTGACTGGCAGTCGAGAGATTTCTGCATTGGAAATAATTTTCCCTCAAAAGTTTGAAGGTAGTGTTCCATTATTGCCTGGTTCTCAAAGTAGATGTTATGAAGTCTGATCTCCAAAAAGTTGTCTATTCTATCTGGAGAATTTCAATCCTTTCACTGAATTTTATAATTGGTATATTTTTTCTTTTTCTTCGCATCTCAGTCTTCTAAACTTTCATTGAGTTTTATTTTATTTTATTTTTTGAGATAGAGTTTCGCTCTTGTTGTTCAGGCTGGAGAGCAATGGCACAATCTCGGCTCACCACAACCTCTACCTTCCGAGTTCAAGCGATTCTCCTGCCTCAGCCTCCTGAGTAGCTGGGATTACAGGCGTGTACCACCCCACCCGGCTAATTTTTGTATTTTTAGTAGAGGTGCAGTTTCTCCATGCTGGTCAGGCTGGTCTTGAACTCTCGACCTCAGATGATCGACCTACCTCGGCCTCCCAAAGTGCTGGGATTATAGGTGTGAGCCACCGCGCCAGGCTATTTTATTTTATTTTATCTTATTTTTTTGAGACAGAGTCTTGTTCTGTCACTCAGGCTGGAGTGCAATGGCACGATCTCAGCATGCTGTAGCCTCCGCCTCCCGGGTTCAAGCAGTTCTCCTGCCTCAGCCTCCCGAGTAGCTGGCTTTACAGGCAGGCACCCACCACGTGTGGCTAATTTTTTGTATTTTTAGTAGAGATGGGTTTTTGCCATGTTGGCCAGGCTGGTCTCAAACTCCTGGTCTCAGGTGATCTGCCCACCTCGGCCTCCCAAAGTGCTGGGATTACAGGTGTGAGCCACTGCGCCCGGCCTTCGCTGAATTTTCAAGTTTCAGTTTTTAATAAAAGATTTTAAGAACTCTTGTTCTTTCAGTATTATAGTATTTTGCTCCTTTTCCATGGGTGCAACATTTTCTGTTACCTCTTCAAGGATATTAATTACAGCTTCTTTGAGGTGTTTTTCTGTTCCCCCTATTATTTTTGGTTCTTTTAACTTCTGTTATTTCTGTTTGTTTTGATCTCTTTCTTTGGAGTTGGAAAGAAAGTTGGAGGCTTTGTTCAGATCTTTGTGATCATGAGCAAGGTTAATGACTAATGGACTGCCATGTTTTTAATCTTCATTTCTTTTCTCTGGGTGGTGGGTAAGAAGGCTTTCAGTTTCTTCAGATAGAGGTCCTTTATTTTTCCTATCTCTATGTGGGTGGAATGATGGAGAGAGGAAGGGACTCTTAGTCACTTGGGCTGCTATAATAAAATACTATAGACTGGTGACTTAACAGAAATTAGTTGTTTTATAATTCTGATGGCTGGAAGCCTGAGATCAGCATGCCATCATGGCCAGGTTTTGGTTAGGGCTCTTTTCCTGGTCTGCAGATGATGGTCTTCTACCTTTGTGTTCACATGACTTTTCCTATAATAGAAAGAAAAATCTCTTCCTTTTATAAAGCTACCAATTTTATTGGATTGGGACTGTGCCCTTGTGACCTCATTTAATCTTAGTTACCTCCTAAAAGCCTTATATTCAGATACAGTCACATTGGGCATTAGGGCTTCAACATATGGATTTTGGGGAGGCACAATTCAGTCCATAGTGAAGGGCTTGGCAGAGGTAGTGAGTTTGCATGACAGGGTTCTAGTGCTTCACGAGGGAAGAAAGCTATAAGTCTTGTCTTTCAGTTCATAAGTTTTCACCTGGTCTCCCTGTTTTCATACCAGCATTTCACTTCTCTTTCTGTGAGGGATCTCCCTCATCCTGGAGCCACTCTGATTCAGTTTTGCCGAGGACCATACCTCTTTTGTTCCCTAGAAGTGTGTGTTTGTGGGTATTCTGCCCTGTTTCCCAGCGCTCTCCAATTTCTGAGCTTTTCTGGGGTATTGCAGGGTAAAGAAGATTGTTTGTCATTACCTCTCCCAGTATGCCAAGGCATTTACCATTCTGTCATCAGCTTTTTGTCTTTATACATTGTATTTCAGGTAATAGTTATAGTATCTCCTAGTTATGTCAGAAGTGGAGTATGTGTTTTGTTGTCTGTTTGGGTTTTTTTTTTTTTTTTTGAGAAGTCTCACTCTTTTACCCAGGCTGGAGTGCAGTGGCATGATCTCGGCTCGCTGCAACCTCTGCCTCTCAGGTTCAAGTGATTCTCCTGCTCAGCTTCCCAAGTAGCTGGGACGATAGGTGTCCGCCACCACGCCAAGCTAATTTTTGTAGAGATGGGGTTTCGCTGTGTTGGCCACGCTGGTATTGAACTCCTGATCTCAGGTGATCTTCCTGCCTCGGCCTCCCAAAGTGCTGGGATTATAGACATGTGCCACTTCGCCTGGCCTGTTTGGGTATATTTTTAAGAGGCAGGGGTCTTGCTCTGTTGCCCAGGTTGGAATGAGGTGGTGCTGTCATAACTCACTTTAACCTTGAACTGCTGAGCTCAAAGGATCCTCCTGCTTCACCCTCCCCAGTAGCTAGGACTACAGGTGTGCTACCATGCCCCCATACACTTACTGTTTTTGAGTGGTACACATCTGTTATATAGGGATGATATTTTTCACAGGGTGATTGTTAGAATTATGCAAACATGGTATTGTAGAACCTGGCATATTGTCAGGCATTCATGAGGGATTCTAGTTCCTGACCTTTCTTTCACACTTAGCACATTGGGAGCATTTAATTTCACTGAATTCACAGATAAGTATACTTTGTCTAATTTTCCCGTGGTGTCCTGGTTTCTGAGACCACCTGATTTGTGTTAGAATGATCCATATTAACTTTTTGAAAGAAGTTTATATTTCAGAAGTTTTAAGTTGATTAAGTTGATTATAATCTCATTAATTTTTCACCAATCTCAAGTGAATTAAACTTTCAAGTTATGAATAAACTACCTAAAATAGGATATGGAAAAATAATGATAAACTTTTAACTTCAAAACATTTTCATTATTGAGTATACGTTCAACTTTGTGTTGTGTATTTTATTTTTTCTTGAATTAAAGATTGAAAATTTTAACTTTTTAATCATAAAAATTTTAATTAATACAAAAGAAACCAGTTTACATTGAATTCTGGATATACCCATAATGCTACTTCAACAGTTTTTTTCACCTCCCGTTCTCCACTTATTTATATATTTTTGGCTCTAGCATTTTAAAGCATATTCCAGACATAAATAATTTCATTAAGAAACAATTAGGACTGATTTTTTTTTTTCTCCATTACATAACTAATAGTGCTTATAAGGTTTAAATTGTGGCCAGGCATGGTGGCTCACGCCTGTACTCCCAGCACTTTGGAAGGCTGAGGCGGGTGGATCACCTTAGGCTAGGAGTTTGAGACCAGCCTGGTCAACATGGTGAAACCCCATCTCTACCAAAAATACAAAAATTAGCTGGGCGTAGTGGTGGGCACCGGTAATCCCAGCCACTTGGGAGGCTGAGGCACGAGAATCACTTGAATCTGGGAGGGGAGTCTTGCTCTGTCACCCAGGCTGGAGTGGAATGGCTTGATATTGGCTCACTGCAGCCTCTGCCTCCCAGGTTCCAGTGAACTTCTGACCCCAGGTGATCTACCCACCTTGGCCTCCAAAGTGCTGGGATTACAGATGTGAGCCACCACGCCTGGCCTGTGATGGTTCATTTTTATATTTGCATTTAGCTTGTAATCTGTGGGGTGATGTCTTGTGAATATCCAATTCCTTCCCTAACTATCTTTTACTTAATAACATTCTTTTTTTTCCCTTTTTTTTCTGAGATGAAGTCTCACTTTGTCGCCCAGGCTTGAGTGTACTGGTGTGCAAGAGATTCTTCTGCCTCAGCCTCTTGAGTAGCTGGGACTATAGGTGCATGACACCATGCCTGGCTAATTTTTGTATTTTTAGTAGAGACAGGGTTTCACCTCAAACTCCTGACCTCAGGTGATCCACCTACCTTAGCCTCCCAAAGTGCTGGGATTACAGGCATGAACCACTGGGCCTGGCCTTAATGGCATTATATTGGCAATGATCTCAGCCTAACCGTTTCATTGGGGGTTAAAGAATGATGCCAAATGATTCCTAAATACAAAATGAATTATTTTGGGGGGTGGGGAATTCAGTATAAATTGCTGCTCCTATGTCTAATTTAAAATTTGTCAATCTATTTTGATTTTGGGTACCAGAGTAAATATTTGTAAGTTTATTGTTACCCGTTTGATCAAAATCTTATGGTAAACACTTTTATTGAATTCTAATTCACCGTAGTTTGAATTTTGGAAGGCCACTTGCACAGTGCTTGCAGATAAAGATTGATTGTAGTAGTCCATTATATTTGGTAATCTATTGCAGTATTGGTAATATGGTCAAGAATAAAAATGCCCTGCCTGTTTTTAAATATAGCAAATATATATTGATGATATTGTATATAATTTAAAATTGTATTCTCTACTCCATAATGTCCTCTATTGGCTAATATAAATTAACTATATACTCATATAAATTCCCATTAAACTGGTTTTTTTTTTTTTTTTTGAGACTGAGTCTCACTCTGTTGCCCAGGCTGGAATGCAGTGGCACGATCTCAGCTTATTGCAACCTCTGGCTCCCAGGTTCAAGTGATTCTCATTCCTCAGCCACCCAAGTAGCTGGAATTACAGGTGTGCGCCACCGCGCCCAGCTAATTTTTGTATTTTTAGTAGAGACAGGGTTTTGTCATGTTGACCCCGCTGGTCTTGAATGCCCAACCTCAAGTAATCCACCTCCCTCGGCCTCCCAAAGTCCTGGGATTACAGGCTTGAGCAATTGTGTCTGGTCCTAGATTTTATGAAGTCCTTCAGAGCAGGTATTGTTTTAATGATCATTTATGACCTTTCTCTTACACTTAATGATTAATCTAAGAAAAACATATAGTTTTTTCATCAAGAAATTAATTTTATCTACTATCTTTACATTGCATATTTAAGTAGCTACTTTTATTAACCTTTTTTATAGGAATGGTGTATATTTTCTGTAGATATTTAATTCAGAGCCACTTTCACTGGTTTGTCATTAGAGCAATATATGGAAAGCAGATGTCCTGGGATCATATTCTGGTTGGATCACTGATGAATTTTGTATCTTAAGGGAATAAATATTCAGTATTACTCAGTTTTCTCATTTGAAGATAATGAAAGTACCAAAATTTGTAAATTTTGTCAAGCACTTCTCTCTTTTTTAAATTATAGACTAGCATCTATATCAAGCACTTTTGAGATAGGTCAGAAGCTGATGCAGTGAATGCTTGATGCACTATGAGCTGGGATATGAGATCTTTGAGGATAGAAACAATAATAATAATAATAATAGCTAAAATTTATAGACCTGTACTCAGCACTTTACATATACTGTGGTTTTATATAGTTTTCACAAGTCCTTTAAAGTTTAATTAGGTATTAGTCTTTCATAAACAGTGTATGGAAGTTCAGAAAATTTATTTATTTAATTTTTTTCCCCCACTATCTCCAGTAATGGCTATAAGCAACAGAAAATTTAAATATAAAATAAGTAGTAAATCTAGGTTTCATATCTTTAGATAGTATGATTTCAGAGCCCCAGCTCTCAACTACTATGCAAATTTTGTTAGTTTTGGTTTTAAATCTCCTTCATCCAGAATTATACCTTGTGTTGTGAGACTACCAAATGAATGAACTGGATTTTGGAGGAAGAGTATAGTTTAAGTAAGTGGAGATGATGGAGACAGGCTTATTTGGGGTAGGAGGGTGGGCTGGTGTGAATAAGATTGTAGAGGCGGGAGGGTGTGTGGCATGTTCAGTGGTCATGTGATTAGAACCATTTGGCTGAGATTGATGCTTTTGTACAAAGTTGGAAGTTAAGATGGCCTGGCAGTTGAAAGTCTGCCACAATGTGCTTTCTTTTTGCCAGGATGAGGAGTTCAGACTATTTTGTGGGCAACAGCAAGACACAGCCCTTTACTGTTGAATTTTTTTTCTTTCAAAGCTGTCATTAGTTCATGAACATTATTTAAGGGGATATGCTTGATCTTCTTTTCATACAGAGGTTTTAGGTTTTTATGTACTCTAATTAATAATTCAATTTTTTGGCTTTTATTTCTCTTTCTCTCTCTTTTTTTTTTTTAAATAGAGCTGTGGTCTCGCCGTATTGCCGAGGCTGATCTCAAACTCCTGTCCTCAAGCAGTCCTCATGCTTGGCCTCCCAGTGTTGGGATTATAGGTGTGAGCCACCTTGCCTGGCTGTTCTGGCTTTTATTTCTTAGAAACGTTCTTTCTTTTTTTTTTTTTTGAAACGGAGTTTCGCTCTTGTTACCCAGGCTGGAGTGCAATGGCGCGATCTCAGCTCACCGCAACCTCCGCCTCCTGGGTTCAGGCAATTCTCCTGCCTCAGCCTCCTGAGTAGCTGGGATTACAGGCACGCGCCACCGTGCCCAGCTAATTTTTTGTATTTTTTTTTAGTAGAGATGGGGTTTCACCATGTTGACCAGGATGGTCTCGATCTCTTGACCTCATGATCCACCCGTCTCGGCCTCCCAAAGTGCTGGGATTACAGGCGTGAGCCACCGTGCCCGGCCCAGAAACGTTATTTCTACCTCTAGTTTTTAAAAAACATTTTCTTAAATAGCCTATTAATATTTTGTATGACATTATTGATTAAAATCTTTGCTCTATGTAGAATTTATTTGGACACAGAATTAGGAATCCAAATTAATTTGGTTCCAATAATTAGTTTTTTTAACATCATTTATTGAATAGTCCTTTCTTTCCACAAAGATGTAGAATGCTAATGTTTATCATACTAAAATCACATGTGTAGTTGGGTCTGTTTTCAGATTTGCAGTTTTTTACATCTACCTCTATAAGTTTGTTTCTGCTCAGCTAACACCCTCATTACTCTATCTTTAGGATAGATTTGGTATCTATAGGGCAAAAATCCCCATATTCTTACTCAAAATTTTCCTGGCTTTTTGGAACATTAAACTTATTGAAGTGTAATTTACATAAAATAGATTTGCCCTTTTTAGGTATATAGTTTTGTGAGTTTTGATGAATATATACAGTTGGTAGCCACCAGTAGAGTAATGACATAGCAGATTTTTATCACCTCAGAAAGTTCCCTCTTGCTACTCATTGCTCTCCCATCATCTCTAATCCAAGGGTGATCTGTTTTCTGTCTCAATAGTTTTGCCTTTTTCAGAATGTTGTATAAGTTGAATCATACACTAGCTTTTTCTGTCTAGCTTTTTTTACTTGTTATGTTGCTTTTGAGATCCATACTACAGTTGCATGAATTAGTTCATTTCTTTTTATTTCTGAGTAGTAATTCCTTTTGGGAAGATAGCTCAGTTTGTTGCTGTAAGTTGGTGGGCATTTAGATTGTTTCTAGTGTTTGAAGATTATGGGTAAGCCTGCCCTAAACATTCACATAGAAATCTTGGAGTGGACTGGGCGTGGTGACTCACCCCTGTAATCCTAGCACTTTGGGAGGCTGAGGCAGGCAGATCACTTGAGGTCAGGAGTTTTGAGACCAGCCTGGCCAGCATAGTGAAAACTCATCTGTACTAAAAATAAAAAAATTAGTCGGGTGTGGTGGCATGTGCCTGTAATCTCAGCTACTTTGGAGACTGAGGCATGAGAATCACTTGAACTTGGGAGGCGGAGGTTGCAGTGAGCCGAGATGGCACAACTGTACTCCAACCTGGGCAACAGAGTAAGACTATGTCTCAAAAAAATAAAAACAAAAAAAACAAAATCTTGGAGTGGATATATGTTTTTGTTTTTCTTGGGTAAATACCTAGCAGTGGATTATTATTATTATTATTGTTATTATTATTATTATTATTATTTGTGACAGAGTCTTAGTCTGTTGCCCAGGCTGGAGTGTAGTGGTATAATCTCGGCTAGGTGGTTCTTGTGCCTCAGCCTCCCAGGTAGCTGAGATTACAGGTGCCCGCCACCACACTCAGCTAATTGTTTTTGTATTTTTAGTTGAGATGGGGATCTCACCATGTGGGCCAGGATGGTGTCGAACTCCTGGCCTCAAGTGATTCGCCTGCTGCAACCTCTCAAAGTGCTAGAATTACAGGCATGAGATGCTGTGCCTGGCCCTAGCAGTGGACTTGTTGGGCTATTTCCTAAGTGTATGTTTAAGTTCACAAGAAACTGCCAAATTGTTTTCCAAAGTGGTTGTATTTTTCATTTCTGCCAACTCTTTTTTTTCCCTTATTCAGAGCTCCCCTCAAGAAAGACTGCCAACTCTTGATATTGCCAGTTTAGAAATCTTCAGCCATTCTAGTAGATGCATAGTAGTATTTCATTGTGGTTTTAATTTGCATTACCCTAATGAATAGTGATGTTGAGCATCTTTTCATGTACTTATTTTCTATACTTATCTCTGGTGAGTTGTCTGTTCAAAGTGTCTATTACTGGGTTGTTTTCTTATTATCAAATTGTGAAAGTTGTTTACATGTTGTGGGTACAAGTCCAGAGTGCAATGATATGATCTCAGCTCACTGCAGCCTCTGCCTCCTGAGCTCAAGTGATTCTTCTGCCTCAGCCTCTTAAGTAGCTAGGATTACAGGCGCCCACCACCACGCCCAGCTAATTTTTTGTTTTTTTTTTTAGTAGATATGGGGTTTCACCATGTTGGCCAGGCTGGTTTTTGAACTCTTGACCTCAAATGATTCCCCCACCTCGGCCTCCCAAAGTGCTGGGATTACAGGTGTGAGTCACTGCACCAGGCTGCAAATGTTTTCTATCATTCTCTTTTTAGTTGAGATGGAGGCTCACCATGTTGGCCAGGATGGTCTTGAACTCCTGGCCTCAGTTCTCTCCTGACCCCATTCTCTGTGTCTTTTCATTCTCTTAATATTGTCTTTCACAGTTTTTCTTTCTTTTTTTTTTTTTAATTAAAAATTTTTTTTTTTTTTTTTAACGAATGAGAGGTTCTCATGTTGCCCAGGCTGGCCTTGAATGCATAACCTCACTTCCTTAAGTGCCAGGACAACTGACCTGAGCCACTGTGGCTCCCTGTCTTTCATAGTTTTTCACAGCAGAAATTTATAAATTAATGAAGCCCACTTTGTACTTTAATTTTTTTTATGATTTGCATTTTTTTTTCTTTTTCTTTCTTTTTTTTTAATTGAGACAGAGTTTTGCTCTTGTTGCCTGGGCTGGAGTGCAATGGTACTAACTCAGCTCACCGCAACCTCTACCTGCCAGGTTCAAGTGACTCTCCTGCTTCAGCCTCCTAAGTAGTTGGGATTACAGGCATATGCCACCACGCCCAGCTAACTTTTGTACTTGTAGTAGAGATGGGGTTTCACCATGTTGGTCAGGCTAGTCTTGAACTCTCAACCTTAGGTGATCCACCCGCCTCAGCCTCCCAAAGTGCTGGAATTACAGGCGTGAGCTACCACACCCGGCCGTATCTTTTGTTTCTTAACTTAAAAAGGATTGCCTAACCACCTAACCATAGGTCACAGGATTTTGTCTTATGTTTTCTCTAGGCATTTTATGGTTTTAGGTTTATGTTTAGGTCCATTTTGAAAACTTCTGTTTGTAAGATTTGGGTCAAGATTGCCAAGATTCCCTTTCTCTTTTTTTTTGACACAGGCTCTCACTTTGTCACCCAGGCTGTGGAGTATAGTGGTATGATCATGGCTCACTGCAGCCTTGAACACTTAGGCTCAAATGATCCTCCTGCCTCAGCTGCCTGGCTCCTTTTATTTTTTTCTTCCCCCTTTTTGATTAACTTGAGAATTACTTTGTAAAGTTCTTCTACCCCCTATAATGCTATAGATATTTTCATTTAATTTATTGATTAAATTAGGAGAAAATTGTAGTCATGACAGAATTATCTTTGTACTTAAAAGCTGCATGTGTATCTTCATCTATTTTTTTTTTTTTTTAGACAGTGTCTCGCTCTGTTGCCCAGGCTGGAGTATAGTGGTTTGATCTTGACTCACTGCAACCTACACCTCCCAGGTTCAAGTGATTCTCCTGCCTCAGCCTCCGGAATAGCTGGGATTACAGGTGCACGCCACCATGCCCAGCTATTTTTTGTATTTTTAGTAAAGACAGGTTTTGCCATGTTGACCAGGCTGGTCTTGAACTCCTGACTTCAGGTGATCCATTTGCCTTGGCCTCCCAAAGTGCTGGGGTTACAGGCACAAGCCACCGTGCCTGGCCCATCTATTCTTACATTCTTTTTTTTTTTTTCAAAGGAGACAGGGTCTTCCTTTGTTGTCCAGGCTGGAGTGCGGTGGCATGATCATAGCTTATTGCAGTCTGGAACTCCTGGCCTTAAGCTATCTTCCTATCTTAGCTTCCTGAGTAGCTGGGACTACAAGTGAGTGACACCACTCCCAGCTGTTTTTTTATTTCATTTTTTGTAGAGATAGTCGCATTACGTTACCTGGCCTCAAGGAATCCTCTCTCCTTGGCCTCCCAAAGTGTTTGGATTACAGGTGTCAGCCACTGTGCCTGGCTATAGTCTTATTTTATATTGCCATAGAGATTTATTGGTATTTAATACAGATTGTAAGTTTTCTTCTAGTATTTTGTTTTGTTTTTATGATTGGGAGTTTTTTCCAGTATATTTCAGTGAGATTATTACTAGTATATAAAAAAGATTTTGTTTTTTATACATATAGTTGATATACATATAGTTGATAATTGGATATATAATTTTATAACAGTGAAAGGCTATACAGTTGTAATCGGAGACAGAATGAATTATAGTAAAATACTTTGTGGTACTAAAAGGATTGTTTTTGTCTTTGAAATCTAAGATCTCTTTTAACAAAGGTAAACATTTTTGGAACTTAGATGCTGTGCCAAAGTGTTAAGAAAAATGGCAGAATCAGTAAATACCATCTCTGTCTCCAAGTAGCTTAAGCAATGCAGCAGAATACTTACAATATGTAGTGCATTAAGTTAAATACCACAAATAGAAAGTTGTGGTGGTGGGAGTGAGGGGAGGCAGATGTTAATAAAGGCAGTTAAGAAGGGGAGAAGGGGCTGAGCTTTGTGTCTCACACCTGTAATCCAAGCACTTTGGGAGGCCGAGGCAGGTGGATCACCTGAGGTCAGGAGTTTGAGACCAGCCTGGCCAACATGGTGAAACTCTGTTTTTACTAAAAATACAAAAATTAGTTGGGCTTGGTGGCATGTGCCTGTAGTCTCAGCTGCCCCGGAGGCTGAGGTAGGAGAATCGCTGGAACCCGGGAGCGGACGCTGCAGTGAGCTGAGATCCATGCCATTGTACTCCACTCCGGGTGACAGAGCAGCACTCTGTCTCAGGAAAAAAACAAAAAAAAGGGAGAAAGGATGTAGGAGAAGAAACTTTGAAAGGACAATATGGTAGGATTTTAGCAAGGAGACAGAGATAAAGGAGTTGTATGGAGAGAGAAATTATATGAAGTGACATTCATGGGAACTAGATAGGAAAAGTGAGCTATACCTTGTCACAGAAGTTAAGGGAGAAAGTAATTTCAAGGTGTTTGATTCTGTTTATAGCTCTGACATTATATATTATTAAGCATTTTTTTTTCTTATAGCCCTTCACTCCTTGATTTTAATATATCAGTGCATTTTGTTTTGTATTTTTTGAGACTGAGTCTCATTGTTGCCTAGGCTGTTGAGCATTGGTGTAATCACGGCTTCAACTTCCTGGGCTCAGGTTATCCTCCCAACTCAGTTTCTCTAGTAACTGGGACTACAGGCGTGTGACCACACCTGACTAATTTTTTGTAGTTTTTACAGAGATGAGGTTTCATCATGTTACCCAGGCTGGTCTCAAACTCCTGGGTTCAAGCAATCTGCCCACCTCAGCCTCTCAAAGTGCTAGGATAACAGGTGTGAGCCACTGTACCTGGCCCATCCGTGTATTTTGTAAGATAATTTTCTACTTTAACATTTTTCTAGAGTCAGTACATGTCTTGTATATACTTAAACAAGACAACTTTTTCATTATCTGTAATAAGACTTTGTGAAGGCTGAATTATCTCTTAATGCATAACAAACTGTCCTAAAATTTTCTGGTTTGAAACAATAACCATTTTATTATATCAGATGGTTTTGTAGATTAGGAATTCTGGCAGGATTGGCTGGGTGATTTCCTTTGCTTCACGCAGTGTTGCCTGGGGTTGCTCATTGGTGTTGTATTGGTGGCTGGTCTGGCTTGGAAGGTCCAAGATGACTTTACTCACGTGCCTGTTGCTATGTTAGGGATGGCTAGATAGGAGCTGAGTGAACCCTTCTATTTCTTCAAGTTGTTTCAGGGCCATTCCACATGGTCTGTTAATTAGGAAGTTGGATTTCTTATGTGGCAGCTCAGGACCCCAAGAGTCTTGATACCCAGAGACATAGGTAGAAACAGCAAGTCTTCTTATGACTTAGCCTTGGAAGTCTGAACCAGTTTCTCACTGCACATATATTAGGGCACAGAATGTATGTGTATTTTGGAAAATTTCATTTAGAGCACATTCTAATTGAATTAAGATCGATAAAGCATCTGTAGGTGAGTTATTTAATAATGTTAACTGTACAAGTTTCTTCAGATTTAGAATTTTAATTGGTTGTGTGAAAAAGCATAACTAAGAGTATATAACAAATATAACAAGAGTATGGTTCCCATAGTTATATATGCCCATACATATTGTTATCATTAAGAACTATGAACGTGATTTACCATTGGCATTACAGACTATAAATTATAATAAATAATGTAATTGTATAATGTGGACTTAGAGGAAAACCTAAACTAAAATTTTTCACAGGCCACTTTATCATGTTATGCCTGGCTTGGTTTTTATCTATATATGTATTTTAAAATTTTTTTTTCTGTAAAGAGAAGGTCTTACTCTGTTGCTCAGGTTGGAGTGCAGTGGTGTGATCACGGCTCACTGCAGCCTCAAACTCCTGGACCCAAGTGATCCTTCTGTCTCAGCTTTCTGAGTAGCCAGTACTGTAGGTGCGCACCACTATGCTTGGCTAGTCACTGTGTTTTCTGTAAAGAAAGGGTCTCACCATGTTGCCCAGGCTGGTCTCGAACTCCTGGCCTTAAGCCATCCTCCCACCTTGTCCTCCAAAGTGCTGGGATTGTGGGTATGAGCCACTGTGCCCATCTGTATGTGTCTTTTTTATTTTCCTCTTACTCTGTGTGTTCTTGTGACTATTGTTATGTAGTATTTTTGTCACTGTCTGTGACTGGGTGCTTTTATAATAAAATTATATTTGTATTTAAAAATAGCTATATTTGTCAAGTGCTTAAGATTAGGTATTGAGCATAGTGTTGGAAATAATGCATATGTTGCCTTGTTATAAAAATTGTAAAAGACAAGTGCTATTATCTATACAGATGAGAATACTGAGGCACAACACAGTTAAGTAACTTGCTTTGTGTCACTAGGTCAGTTATTGGCAGAGCTAGAATTTGAGCTTAATTTGTATAATTACTGAGCCTGAATTATTTCCATTATATTACAATACATTTAGGGTGTCTTTTTGGAGACAAAGTCTGAATCTGTCACCCAGGCTGCAGTGCAGTGGCATAATCCCAGCTCACCACGACGTCTCCCTCCTGAGTTTAAGTGATTCTCATCCCTCAGCCTCCTGAGTAGCTGGAATTACAGTCATGGGCCACCATGCCCGGCTACATTTTGTATTTTTAGTAGAGATGGGTTTTCACTGTTTTGGTCGAGTGACTTCAAATGATCTGCCCACCTTGGCCTCCCAAAGTGCTGGGATTACAGGCGTGAGCCGCTGCGGCTGTCCCATTTAGGATTTTTTAATCACAGCTGTCTTAAAGTATCCTATTAATACTTTCAAAATTCTGTTTCCTGGTTTTGTTTTGTTTTGGTCTGTAATATGTCAACCCGAAAACCTGCCTTTCCCTGAATAGTGAGAGAGGAGTATTCTACAATTTGAATTTTTTCATAATGTCTTCAGACAGAAACATTTTATGCATTACTGTATAAAACACAGGATAGTGTTTCTGTATGAGTCATTATACTAAATTTTTCTTTTTTTTTTTGGAGACAGAATTTCGCTCTTGTTGCCCAGGCTGGAGTGCAGTGGTGTGATTTCGGCTCACCGCAACCTCTGCCTTCCTGGTTCAAGCAGTTCTCCTGCCTCAGTCTCCCGAGTAGCTGTATCACAGCCATGCGCCACCACACCTGGCTAATTGTGTGTTTTTAGTAGAGACGGAGTTTCACCATGTTGCCGAGGCTGGTCTGGAACTCCTGACCTCAGGTGATCTGCCTGCCTTGGCCTCCCAAAGTACTGGAATTACAGGAGTGAGCCACTGCACCCGGCCAAATTTTTCTCTTTATAAGAAAATAGAAACATAGAATCACAGAATATTAGAAAAGGAGGGGTCTTCAAAGATCAGTTAGTACAAACCCTTGATTTTATAAGTACAAGCAACAGAAGCTCCACAGTTCTTCCTCAGTTTAGCAGTTCTCAAGTCCTGTGTTTTTAGTTGACTGGATCTGTACAAGTCCTTCAAATCTCCGGATTCTTAACATGTATCAGTTTTTAACAGTTAAAAGTTGATGCAAAATGGCAAAAACCGCAATTACTTTTGTACCAACCTAATAGGTACACTAGTACCATTCATCCTGGTAGCAATTTCCATCAGTATGAATGGGCAGACCACTCTAGAGGAGGAAGAGTCAGGTGTTTTAATAAATGCTGTCTTCCTGAAGCCTGTTACATCTCAGAAGGGTTTTCTTCTTTTCCTTTTAAGTTTCTGGAACCCATTTCTACATTTCTTACCCTACTATATATTTGCTGGGGAAGATTGGGTGCAGAAAAAGAGCCACAAATAGTGTTTATGTGTGCAGGTTATAAGGAACTATCTCCCATTAGCTAAATACCATAAAATATTTGTAGTACAAAGAATTCTCATTATGTTTATTGATTTTCATTTCTAAAGCTTGGTATAAGAAGTTTTGACTAGAAACTAGGAGACCTGATTAGAAGTTGTCCTACTTTTGCCACTTACTCAGTCTCTGTCTCTGGAAAATCGTTTAAATTCTCTGAGCCTCAACCTTTTTTCGTCTGTCACATGAGGGGTTTTCCTCTGTAAATTGAGATCTCTAAGTTGTTTTCCATGAAAAAACAAATTTTGTGGAAACTTTTCTGACAGCTGCCCCACTCAAGCACTATGTTGCCCATTCTTGTCATACTTCCACCATATTCTATTTATTCCTAGAATTTTATGAGGGCATATACTTTCTTATATTACATCATTATGTAATGATGAGATTTCTCTCATTTGTCCTTCTTCGCTGCTTTCTTTCTTATGTGGATTTAACAAACATTTATTGCCTGCTTTGTGCTTGGGTGGGGTTGGAAGAAGGGGAGATACAAAGAGGAGAGCTTTATATTTCTTTTCTTTAGAGAATTTTTAATTTAATTGGAGAGATAATTAGCTGCAATGTAAAAGACACTGCTGATTGTTGGTCATTTTTTTTCTGCATATTGCTTTTTTGTCTTCTGTGATTGCCTTCAAATGCTTATCATTAGTAATTTATTTTTTATTTTAATCTTTTGCCCCTGGAGACTTCATTCACTTTGAGCATCACTTATATGCAGAGCACCATTCTAGGTTCTACAGAAGGTAGCAAAGAAGAATAGGATATGATAATTGCAAAGGAGCTTAGAAACCAGGAGGGCAGACAGAGCAGTTATAGAAAGAATCAGAATTCAAATTATGAAAAAGGGAGGAGGAGGGTATGATCATTTCTGGTTGTGGACATCAAGGAGTCCCAATGGAAGAAGCTAACTTTCAACTAGATCTTGCAGGATGTGTAGGGTTTTGGCATGTGGAATTGGAATGGGCAACGCCATTTTACTTAAGTGATACTAGTAAAAATATTGGAGTAAGACATTTGAGTAATGATGAACCAAGTAATCTGGAATCTTGTTATATGTGTAGGTGAATAGTTGAAGAAAAGGCTAAAAGAAGGTAAGTCTTGACTGCTAAGATTCTTAAATGACATATTGTGGGAGCTTTCTGTTTTTAGATAGGCAGAGGCAAGCTGGGTTTGTTTGTTCATTTGTTTTAAGCAGAAGAGAGTGACATGGTAAACAGTACATTTAAGGAATCCTTTTGGTCACTGTGCTTACTGGGTTGGTGGAAAAGAAAGAAACTGTAGGTATGGAAGTCCTTTCTTTCAAAAGCTAGTGAGTATCCACTAGGTGGTGACTGTGGAAAGGGAAAAAAAGGATGGAAATGTTTTAACAGAATGATGAACTAAACTGGTCAAGTGATTTACTGTCGGGAAAATTGAAGAAGGAAGTAGTATTAATGTTAACTGAAAATTTTTTGTATTTGGATGTTGGACGAGGATGTGCCATTAAAATAGAGAATTGGAAGGAGAACTTGAACCTTTTTTATATTAGAGAAATGATATTTTGGTGTTAAATATATCTTGTGGAGATGAAGGTGTGGACTTTGGCAGTGGGGTTGGATTGGGAGATTAATTTGGAGATTAGTTTGCCACAAGGTTATAGTTTACGTCATGGGAGTGCATTTTTAGAGGCAGTATAGAAAAGAGAGAATGCCTAGGAAAGATCCTAGGTAAATGTGTGGGTTTGGATGGTAGGATTATGAGAATGAGAGAGTAGTCAGGTAGGATAGTACAGTTTGATTGACACTTAGGAAGAAATTTTGAGGAGGAATTAATACTGTTATGTTGCAATGAGGTCCACGGAAAAAGGGCTAAGAAGCCATTGGACTTGTTAGTCTTCATTAGCTGTGTTAGGGAGGTGGTATGATAAATCACTTCTTTCCCATTTACTATTTATGAAGTCCTTTCTCTTTTTACTGTATCCTTCATCTCCTTCATTTTTTATTTTTCTGTTTATGTTCTAATATTTTGATTAGAACATAATCCTGCTCCTGCTTGTTCTTTCATCTGTTTCTAGCCATACATTATTCCTGGCAGGATGTAGGAGAGGGAAGTCGGGGATGTCATTGTTGTTGCTCAGTTTAATTGATTTCATAGACTGCGTTATTGTGGTGTGAATTATGGCTTATATTCAGGGCAGGCAAAACTGTGATAGCCTGAAGCCTATTTGATGTTTGTGCAGCAAGAATATATTGTGACTGAAAGCTGTAGTATGAAATTCTAACATTTCTTTTTTTTTTTTTTCGAGATTAAGTCTCGATCTGTCACCAGGCTGGAGTTCAATGGTGTGATCTCGGCTCACTGCAACCTCTGACTCCCTGGTTCAAGTGATTATCCTGCCTCAGCCTCCCAAGTAGCTGGGATTACAGGCAAGCGCCACCACTCCCAGCTAATTTTTGTATTTTAGTAGAGACGAGATTTTACCACTTTGGCCAGGATGGTCTTGATCTCCTGACCTTGTGATCTGCCCGCCTTTGCCTCCCAAAGTGCTGGGATTACAGGTATGAGTCACCATGCCCGGCTTTTTTTTTTCTTTTTTTTTTTTAAGATGGAATTTTGCTTTGTTGCCCAGGCTGGAGTACAGTGGTGCAATCTCTGCTCACTGCAACCTCCGCCTCTTGGGTTCAATCAGTTCTTGTGTCTCAGCCTCCCGAGTAGCTGGGATTACAGGCATGCGCCACCACACCTGGCTAATTTTTTATTTTTAGTAGAGATGGGGTTTTACTGTGTTGGCCAGGCTGGTCTCAAACTCCTGACCTCAAGTGATCCGTATGCCTTGGCCTCCCAACGTGCTGGAATTACAGGCATGAGCCATTGTGCCTGGCCAACATTTCTTAAGAACTTCCAGTGTGGATTTTTATGACTCGCAATTTTTTAAAAAATTAATGCACCTATATAAAGAACTTCCTGTACATCAAAATCTGTGGTTTGATGGGTAAAAGTATGGCTTCTTTTTCTTAAAAACTGTTAAACCTAATAAATATATATGTGTGTATGCATGTTCAGAATACATATATAATTGTTTATTTTTTCATTCTTATTTTAAGTTTTTGAGATAGGGTCTTACTCCTAGCCCAGACTGGAGTGCAGTGGCATGATCACAGCTTACTGCAGCCATGACCTTCTGGATTTAAGCGATCCTCCCACCTCAGTCTCCCAACTAGCTGGGACTGCAGGCATGTACCATCATGCCCAGTTAATTAAAAAAATTTTTTTTGGCCTGGCATGGTGGCTTACGCCTGTGATCCTAGCACTTTGGGAGACTGAGGCAGGTGGATCATGAGGTCAGGAGTCATGACCAGCCTGGCCAGCACGGTGAAACCCCATCTCTACTAAAAATACAAAAATTAGCTGGGTGTGGTGGTTTGCGCCTGTAGTCCCAGCTACTCAGGAGGCTGAGGCAGGAGAATTGCTTGAACCCGGGAGGTGGAGGTTGCAGTGAACCAAAATCCGGCCACTGCACCCCAGCCTGGTGACAGAGCAAGACTCTGTCTCAAAAAAAAAAAAAAAAAATTTTTTTTTTTTTTGTAGGAACAGAGTCTGTGTTGCCCAGGCTGGTCTTGAATTCCTGGGCTTGAGCTGTCCACTCACCTTGGCCTCCCAAAGTGCTAGGATTACAGGCATGAATCTCTGTGCCAGCCTGTAATTATTTCTAATTTTCTCCCTTTTTTTCTTCTTGGTTATAACATAACATTGAGATAATGTATATCAATTGAAGTAGAACAGCACTTCAACAGTTTTAATGGAGGGAGACCTTTGGAAACATTTATTTATTTACTTATTTGTTTAGAGATGGGAGTTTCACTCTTGTTGCCCAGTCTAGAGTGCAATGGCGTGATCTTGGCTCATTGCAACTTCTGCCTTCCGGGTTCAAGTGATTCTCCTGCCTCGGCCTCCCTTGTAGCTGGGATTACAGATGTGCGTCACCACTCCCAGCTAATTTTTGTAGTTTTTTAGTAGAGAGAGGGTTTCACCATTTTGGCCAGGCTCGTCTCGAACTCCTGACCTCGGGTGATGCGCCCACCTTGGCCTCCAAAAGTTCTGGGATTACAGGCGTGAGCCATTGAGCCCAGCCATGGGTAAGCCCTTTTTAATATTTACCCTTACAGATCTTTTTCTGTGCATTTACATATGTACATATGTAAACACACTCACAGAAGAGATTATGTAGTTTATTTATTTATTGAGATGGAGTTTCGCTTCCGTTGCCCAGGCTGGAGTGTGGTGGCGTGATCTTGGCTCACCACAACCTCCGCCTCCTGGGTTCAAGCGATTCTCCTGCCTCAGTCTTCCAAGTAGGTGGGATTATAGGCATGTGCCACCACATCGACCTCTTTTTATATTTTTAGTAGAGATGGGGTTTCTCCATGTTGGACAAGCTGGTCTTGAACTCTTGACCTCAGGTGATTTGCCTCCCCTAGGCCTCCCAAAGTGCTGAGATTACAGGTGTGAGCCACCTGTGCCTGGCCAAGATTATGTAGTTTATTTTTAAAAGCCTAAATATACTATATATATGTTTATTTCTGTAATCTGCTTTTTTTTTTAAGTTAACAGTGTGTCTTGGAGCTCCTCTGTTATATATTGTTAAATTTTTATCTGTATTTCTTTTAATTAAGTTTTGCCTTTGTAAGTTTTTTAGTAAGCATTTTATTTTAGTTGTAGATTTGCAGAAAAGTTTCAAAGGTAGTACAGAATTCTCATACACCATTATTAATATCTTACATTTATTTAGTATGTTTATCATAGTTAATGAACCAGTAGTGATGCATTATTATTAACTAAAGTTCATACTTTATTCAGAATTTCCTTAGTATTTTGTCTTATATCCTTTTTCTGTTCAAGGATTTCATCCAGTATACTATATTATATTTAATCACTGTGTCTCCATACACTCCTTTTGGCTGAGACAGTATTCAGACTTCCATTGCTTTTGATGACCTTTATTGTTTGAGGAGTACCAGTTAGGTATTTTGTGGAATGTCTCCCAATTGGGATTTGTCTGATGTTGTTCTTATGATTAGACTGGAGTTTAGGGTTTTGGGGAGAAAGACAATAATTGTAAATTTTAAAATAAAATGTAAAAATATTGAAAAATTTATAATAAGATATGTCCCTAGCTTTCCCTATCCATGTTACTCAGCTTGTTTAGTATCCCATCTGCTTTTAATTCCAAATTTCTGAATAAAATGCTCATACTACTTTTAAAAATTAGTTTTAGACATACAGTGCATTCTTGTTATGTTATATAAGAATTACCACTTTTATTATTTATTTTTAGTGTTATTTTTCAAGACAGACTCGCTTTGTCACCTAGGTTGGAGTGCAAGTGGCTCAGTCATGACTCACTGCAGCCTTGATGTCCTGGGCTTAAGCGATCCTCCTGCTGCAGCTTACTGAGTAGCAGTAAGGCCTGTGCCACCACGCTCAACTAACTAAAAAAAAATTTCTTTTTCTGTAGAGACAAGGCCTCACTTTCTTCCCCAGGCTGATCTTGCCCTCCTGGCATCAAGTGAACCTCCTGCCTTAGCCTCTCAGAGTGTTGGGATTACAGGCATAAGCCACTGTGCCTGGCCAGAATGACTACTTTTATAACCTAGCTTCTTTCCCTTTTTAATAATTCCACATACCTTAGTTAAAACAATAATCAGTGCTTATAATGACTCTGCAAATGCTGCTTAATGCAGATCAGAGAGAGATCCTTTTTGTATGGCTTTCTTCATTTTTTTTGTGCAGATTGCCTCTCTTTCATTTACATATGTATCTATTGCTTCATTTTCTACTCTCTTCTCTGTGTTCTGTGATAAGAGATAATTTCCCAGGTCCCCCTTTGTTTCTAGAGGTCTTGTTTTTAAGAGCTCCATTCTTGTACTTCAGCCTGAACTAGTTATCCTATGAGCCATCTGCACAGTGTTTATTCTAGTACATTTTCTTCTGCTCTTTTATGCTGGGTCCCTGATCTCACATTGTCTTCCTTTGTTTACTGCTCGTTAATTTACTTGAGCACACCCTCAAGTAACTTCCTGTGACAGCATGCATGTGTGGTAATTTTTTCTTTGAATTTTTGCTTGTCTGAATATGCCTCCCCTCATACTTGATTGATAGTTTGGTAGATTATAAAATTGTAGGTTAAAAATGATTTTCACTCGCAATTTTGAAGGCACTGCTGTATTGCTTTCTAGCATCTATGTACTGTTACTGTTGAAGAGTTCATTTCCATAGTTAACTGATCTTTTATGTGATCTGTTTATTTTTTACTTTCCTCTCAACGGTTTTACGATCTTTTATCTCCAGTGTACTGAAATTTCATAATTGTGTGTGTAAGTGTGTGTGTTAGGAGGGGACCATGGTGGTGGATTCCATTCTTTTAATCATCCCTTATGAAATCTTTCATCTGGAGACTGATCTTTTTTGGGGAAAATTTATCATATTATTTATTTGATATTTTTCTTTCCTATGCAATTCTGAACCTTTTCCCCTTGAAATTTCTGTTAACTTGTTATTGGATCTCCTAAATAGATCCTTTTAGGTCACCTTATTTTGCTGCTGTTTTCTGTTTTTTTGCCTTGTTGTTGAGCTTTTTGGGAGATTATTTCAATTTTATATTCTAACCTTTTAAGTTTTTCAGTTTTGCTATTGTATTTTAATTTTCCAGATCTCCTTTCTAAATGTAGTTCAGTTTAAGTGTTTTAGGGAAGTACAGCCAGCTTGTTTTTAGATACATCCTTTGCCTTAACTGGTGTGCCTGAGTCTTGAAGCCTAATTGGCTTCTTCAAAAATGAAAATTCAGTGTTTTCCTTAAGGGATGAGAGTGAAATAATCTCTCAACTATTTGGTGTGGGAGGATTGAGAAGTTTGACTTTTCTTTTTATAAACTTTTAATCAATTTTCCTTGTTTTAAGATAGCGTATCTGTATATGTATGTGCAAACACATATATGCATGTATGTATATGTACACATGTATATACACATGTATTCATACACATGTATATATGATAGTTTTGGGATCCTTTTGTGGATTTTTGACTCTTACTTTAAACATGATTATTAATGGCTTCATAATTTTTCATTGTATGAGTATACCCAACTTTATTTAATCAATTTTCCATGATTAAAATATAAGTTATTGGCCAGTTGTGATGGCTCAAATCTGTAATTTCAGGACTTTGGGAGGCTGAAGTGGTCAGTGTTCGAGACCAGTCTGGGCAACATGGTGAAACCTCATCTCTTCAAAAAATATAAAAAACTAGCCTGGGCATGGTGGCATGTGCCTGTGGTTCCAGCTACTAGGGAAACTGAGGTGGGAGGATCACTTGAGTTGGGCAAGTCAAGACTGTAGTGAGCCATGTTTCAGCCACTGTATTCTAGCCTGGGTGACAGAGTGAGACCCTATCTCAAAAAAATTTTTTTTAAGTTATTTATAGTTACTTACTATTATAAAGGGGGGTGAGGACCCTTGTATAGCTAGCTGTACAGTCGGCCCTCTGCATCTCTGGGTTCTATATCTGTGTATGCAACCAACCATCGATTAAAGTATTTGGAAAAAGGCAATGAAAGATAACAATACAACATTAAAAATGATACATATTAAACAACTCAGTCTTAACGACTATTTACATAGTATTTAAATTATATTAGGCATTATAAGTAATCCAGAGATGATTTAATATGTGTGGGAGAATGTGCATAGATTATATATACAAATACTATGTAATTTTATATAAGCAACTTGAGCATCCACAAGTTGTGGTACGTGGATTTAGGTATTTATGGGGGTTCTGGGAGCTAACCCCCCATGGATGATGGACAAATGTATTTGTGCAGGTTTGCTTCCTTTTTATTAAATTCTAGCTGTGGAATTATGGAATCAAAGGATTGGTCAGTTTTAAAGCTTGTTATATGTATTGTTAAATTGCCCTCCAATAAGACTGTCAGTTTACACTTACTGTGTAGAAGTGCTTAAATGGTTTGCTACTGTTGTGATTTGTATCTCTTTGAATACTGGTAAGATTGAACTTGTTTCTATGTTTATTTAATGTTAACATTATTTGAAACTTGCTGTTTTATGTCCTTTGTTTCTTTTTCTGTTTTACTATTTTTAAAAGTTAATTTTTTTAGTTTTTTTTTGGTATTGTAAGAGTTCTTTTGTAAAGAACTTTGGTATTGTAAAATCTCTACAGATGGTGAGGATGTGGAGAAAGTGAACACTTGCACACTATTAGTAGGAATGTAAATTAGTACAGCTACTATGGAAAATAGTATAGCGATTCCTCAGAAAATTAAAAATAGAACTACCGTATGATCCGGTAGTCCTCCTGCTGAGTATATACCCAAAAGAAAGGAAATTACTATGCTCCCATGTCCGTTACAGCATTATTTACAATAGCCAAGATAGAGAGTCAAGCTAAGTTTCCATCAAGAGATGCATGGATAAAGAAAATGTTCATATATATACTTAGTGGATATATTATTCAGCCGTAAGAAAGAAGGAAGTCCACCAAGCAGGAACCCACATCCAGGAACAGAGCACTTTGGTCCTCCGTCAGAATGAATGGAGACCAGAAATCAGATGTTTATGCCCAAGAAAAGCAGGATTTCATTAAACACTTCTCCTGGATTGTCAGGGTGCTGACTGAGAATGAGATGGGGCACCCAGAGACAAGAGATGCTATTGCCTGACTCAAGGAGGTCCTGGAGTGCAATGCCATTGGAGGCAAGTATCACCAGGGTTTGATGGTGCTGGTAACATTCTGGGAGCTGGTGGAGCCAAGGAAACAGGCTGCTGATAGTCTTGAGTGGACCCTGACTGTGGGCTGGTGTGTGGAACTGCTGCAAGCATTCTTCCTGGTGGCAGATGACATCATGGATTTATCCTCACCTGCCGGGGGCAGATTGGCTGGTATCAGAAGGCAGGCATAGATTTGGATACCATCAATGATGGTGTGCTTCTGGAAGCATGTATCTACCGCCTGCTGAGATACATATTCTGTTGCATGGAGCAGCCCTATTACCTGAACCTGATTGAACTCCTCCTGTAGAGTTCCCATCAGACTGAGATTGGGCAGACTCTGGACTTCATCACAGCATGTCCCGCTGCCCCCAGGCAGGGTAGATCTTGGCAGATTCACTGAAAAGAGGTATAAATCTGTTGTCTAGTACAATTGATTCCTGTACCTGCAGCCATGTATATGGTGGGCTTCAATGGCAAGAAGGAGTACACCAACTTCAGGAAGATCCTGCTGGAGATGGGAGAGTTCTTTCAGATTCAGGATGATTACCTTGACCTCTTTGGGGATCCCAGTGTGACTGGCAAGATTGGCACTGACATCCAGGACAACAAATGCAGCTGGTTGGTGGTTCAGTGTCTGCAGCAAGCCACTCCAGAACAGATCCCGCAGGAGAATTATGGGCAGAAGGAGGCTGAGAAGGTTGACCCGGTGAAGGCACTATACAAGTACCTGGATCCACCAGCTGTGTTCTTGCAGTCTGAGGAAGACGGATCCACCTTATGGGTCTCATCAAGGAATACGCAGTGCCCTTGTCTCCAGCCATCTTCCAGGGGCTAGCGCACAAAGTCTATGAGCGGAACAGGTGACTGATAGATGGCAAGGGTGGGGAGAGGAGGCTATCAATAAATTATTGTGTAACCCTTTTTTTTTTTTAAAAAAAAAAAAAGGAAATCCTGTCATTTCATTTGCAACAACATAGATGAATTTGGAGGACATTGTACTAAATAAGCCAGGCACAGAAGAACAAATGCCTCATGATCTCATTTATATGTGAAGTATAAATGAGTCAAATTCATAGAAAAAGTGTATAAAATGGTAGTTACCAGAGGGTGGGGGATTGGGGAGATATTCAAAGGATACGCAGTTTCAGTTAGGAGAAATAAGTTGAAGAGATCTATTGTATATCATAGTGACTACAGTTAATATGTTGTAGATGTGAAAATTGCTAAGTAGATGTGAAAAATAGTGTTGTAGATGTGAAAATTGCTAAGTGTTCTCACTACACACAAAAAAGGTAAGTATGTGAGGTAATGCATATATTTGTTAAATAGCTTGGTTTAACCATTCTACAATGTATTCGTATATCAGAACATCTTGTACACCATAAATATATGCAATCTGTATTTGTCAGTTGAAGAAAAAAAAAGCTCTACATAAGAAGGAAATTAGGCCATCATCTTTTGGGGAAAATTGTCCGTCCTTATTTATACTTACACTCAGAAAAATTGTGGATCCCTAATGTTAGGGAGGAGTAATTTCATTCAGTCATAGAACTTACTGTAGAAAATGACTAGGCCAGTTAGATAAGGGGACTAAATTTGAGAAGCTATTTCTGGAAGACTTTAAGGACTAAGAATTCCTTTCTCTGCTGTAGCATAGCAAAGAGAAAGAAGGAAGGATTAACAAAGTTGAACCAAGAGCACCTTATAAAGGAGAAAGCCATTGATTTACTGCAGAAAATAATGCAATAATTTCTTACTTTGTCACAGAGCCTGTTTCATGCATAAAACACACGTTTATTGAAAGAAAAGCCTTCTCTACTCTCATGGAGTTGACGCAGGTGGGATGAGGATCTTAAGACAGTTGTTTGTAACTAACCAGAATACAGTGTGAAATTTACTGTAATACAGATAGATAACCTGATTACTCTAAAGAATAGTACTAATGGACCTTGTTTCTTAGCACAGAAAAAATGAGAATGGGCCTGTTGGTGACTGCCAAAAGTTAGAGCTGTTACCTCTCATTGCTCTAGTGATAAATGACATCTGAGAATTAAGAGACATCCAGGACAACAAATGCAATAAAATGAAATGACTCTCAACAACAAATTCTTAGTTTTGAATAATTTTTAAAATTTTTTTCTGTTTTTGGGGTTATCAATATGAGAATGATGAGCGTTAAAATTTTTTGTCATAATGATATTTTTCTTATATTTTAGGAAGCAGGGAAGTATGTAGTATATTTTAAAAAGTCATGAGAATGGTTAAAAAATGGCAGTCTTCTGTTATCTGGGAGATAATTCTGAAGTTTCCAGCTAAATGGATTGTTGACATATTTATTCTAGTTTTTCTTGTAGAGATAGGGTATTGCTCTGTCACCCAGGCAGGAGTGCCATGACACTATGGTAGATCACTGCAGCCCCCTGAGTAGCTAGAACTACAGGTGTGTACAACCATGCCTGGGTAATTTTTTTTTTTTTTAGGTTTTTGTAGAGACAGGATCTTGCTATGTTTCTCAGGCTTGTTTTTTGATATTTATTTTAGAGACAGAGTCTTACTCTGTCCTCCAGGCTGGAATGCAGTGGCATGGCTATAGCTCACTGCAGCCTCAAATTCCTGGGCTCAAGTGATCCTCCCATTGGGTTTATTTTTATTTTTTTAGAGATGGGGTCTTATTCTGTCAACCAAGCTAGAGTTGCAGTACAGGGTCATAGCTCGCTTCATCCTTGAACTCGTGGACTCAAGGGATCCACTTGAGTAGTTTGGACTTTAGGCATGTGCCATCATACCCAGCTAATTAAAAAAAAAAGAGCCGAACATTTTTAAAGAGATGTGGATGTCATGATGTTACTCAGGCTGTTGGGAAACTCCTGGCCTCAAGTGATTCTCATACCTCAGCCTCCTGAGTAGCTGGGATTACTTGTGTATGAGCCTGGCTCCTGTAACTGTATTTTTTACTTATTAATCAACCCGTCTTCATCCTTCCCTTCCTCCTGCCCTTCCTAGCTGCTGGTAACCACTAATCAACTCTCTACCTTCATTAGATCCACTTTTTAAGCTCTTGCATATGAGTAAAAACGTGTAGAATTTCTGTGCCTGCCTTATTTCATTTTACATAGTGCCCAATGGTTCCATTCACATTGCTGCAAATGATGGGATTTCCTTCTCTTTTTAGGCTGAATAATATTCCATTGTGTATATGTATCACATTTTCTTTATCCATTCATTTGTTGATGAAACCTTAGGTTGATTCCCTGTCTTGGCTATTGTAAATAGTGGAATAAACATGGAAGTGCAGATATCTCTTTGCTATACTGATTTCCTTTCTTTTGGGTATATACTCAACAGTAGGATTACTGGATCATATGGTAGTTATTTTTTGAGGAACCTACATACTGTTTTCCATATTGGTTGTACTAGTTTGCATTTCCAACAACAATGTGCAAGTGTTCTCCTTTTTCTGCATCCTTGCCAGCATCCGTTATTTTTTTGTCATTTTGATAAAAGCCATTCTAACTTCAGTGAGATGATATCTCATGGTTTTAATTTGCATTTTCCTGATGATTAGTGATGTCTAAAGGTGCGTGCCACCATGCCTGGCTAATTTTTTCTTTTTCTTTTTTTTTTTTTAGATTGGGTTTCACTATGTCACCCTGGCTGGAGTGCAGTGGTGCCATCTCGGCTCACTGTAACCTATGCCTGAGGGGCTCAGGTGGTCCTCCCACCTCAGCCTACCTACTAGCTGGGACTACAAGCATGTACCACCTTGCCCGGCTGATTTTTGTATTTTTTATAGAGACGGGAGTCTAACTATGTTGCCAGACTGGTCTTGAGCGCCTGGGCTCAAACATTCTGCTTGTCTTGGCCTCCCAACAATTTTGTCTTTTAATTAAATAGTTTCGTCTATTTTTGTTCAATGTTTATTTCAGTAGATAAGGACTTGCCACTGACATTTCATTGCTTGTTTTCTGGTGTTTTCCTCTCTTCTTTCTTACTGTTTTTCTTTGTGTTTAAGTGATTTTTCTCTAGTAGTGTTTTAATTCATTGTTTTTTTTTTTTTTTAAAGAGTATCTATGATAGGTTTTTGCTTTGTGGTTACTGTGGGGGCTTGCAAAAACATCTAGAAATAACAAGTTTTTTTTTTTTTTTTTTTTTAGAGGGTGTCTCACTCTGTCACCAGGCTGGAGTGCAGCGGCGTGATCTTGGCTCACTGCAACCTCCACCTTCTGTGTTTAAGCTATTCTCCTGCCTCAGCCTCCCTAGTAGCTGGGACTACAGACACGCGGCACTGTGTCCAGTTAATTTTTGTATTTTTAGTAGAGACAGGGTTTCACCATGTTGTCTAGGATGGTCTTGATCTCTTGACCTTGTGATCCACCTGCCTCAGTCTCCCAAAGTGCTGGGATTATAGGCATGAGCCACCATGCCTAGCCTTTTCTCCTTTTTTTTTCTTTTTTGAGATACAGTTTTGCTCTTGTTGCCCAGGCTAGAGTACAATAGTGCCATCTTGGCTCACCGCAACCTCCACTTCCTGAGTTGAATTGATTCTCCTGCCTCAGCCTCCCAAGTAGCTGGGATTACAGGCATGTGTCACCATGCCTGGCTAATTTTGTATTTTTAATAGAGATGGGTTTCTCCGTGTTGGTCAGGCTGGTCACCCGACCGCAGGTGATCTGCTCCCCTCAGCCTCCCAAAGTGCTGGGATTATAGGCGTGAGCCACTGTGCCTGGCCTCAAGTTATTTTAAACAGATGTCAACCAACTTTGATCAGAAGGAAACTAAGGAAAAACTAAAAGCAAAACAAAACAACAACAAAAATCTTTAACTCAGTTGCCATCACATTTTGACTTTTTCTTCTCTTAATGTTGATCTTTTCATATTACCCATGTCTTTTTTTTTTAATTTTACTTTTATTTATTTTATTTTTATTTATTTTTTGTTTTGAGACGGAGTCTCATTCTGTTACCCAGGCTGGAGTGCAATGGTGTGATCTCAGCTCATTGCAACCTCTACCCCATCGGATTCAAGCAATTCTCCTGCCTCAGCCTCCTGAGTATCTGGGATTACAGGCGCCTGCCACTGCGCTGGCTAATATTTGTATTTCTAGTAGAGATGGGGTTTCACCATCTTGGCCAGGCTGGTCTTGAACTTCTGAACTCATGATCCACCCGCCTGGGCCTCTCAAAGTGCTGAGATGACAGGCGTGAGCCACTGGGCCTAGCCATATTGCCCATCTCTGAACAGGTTGCCATGGTTATTTCTGATTTATATGTTATTGTTATTATTTTTTGAGACGGAGTCTTACTCTGTTTCCCAGACTGGAGTGCAGTGGTGCAGTCTCAGCTCACTGCAGCCTCCTTCTCCTGTGTTCAAACAATTCTCCTGCCTCAGCCTCCCAAGTAGCTGGGATTACAGGCGCACGCTACCATGCCTGGCTAATTTTTTTATTTTTAGTAGAGACAGGGTTTCGCCATCTTGACCACACTGGTCTCAAACTACTGACCTCAAGTATTCTGCCCACTTCGGCCTTCCAAAGTGCTGGGATTATAGGCACAAGCTACTGTCCCCAGCCAATTTACTTATTATTCTTCATGAGTGGATTACACACCACAGTTACAGTGTTCTGAATTTGTGTCCTTTTACCCATGAGTTGTATACCTTCAATCTTTTTTTGTAAGCACCCTGTTGTTTCAGATCGAAGAGCTTCTGAATATGTTTTCCTACTCCCTCCATGTATGGTTGTTGTTGAGAAGTTTATTGTCAGACTAATTGGAGCTTTTTATATATTTGCTTCTTTTCACTTACTGCTTTTAAAAATCCTCTCTTTGTCCTTTCTCTGAGAATTTGATATTCCTTGGGGTAGTCTTATTTTGGTTGAATATGTTTGGTGATCTCTGACCTTCCTGTGTCTGGACACTTGTATCTTTCTCTAGATTTAGAAGGTTTTCTGGGATTAGGTTTTATTTTTTATTTTCCAGAAAAATTTAACAGGTTTCTTTTTAATTATTATAAAGTTGAACTGCTGAAACTTGTACACTGAAACATTTTGACTTGCATTAATGTTTTACGTGGCTGCATTTGTATTAATTCAAATACAAATGAAAATGGAAAAACTGCCAGTACCTGATTTCTGTCATCTGTTTTTCTACATACGATCATATACTTAAGTACCTTTTGACCCCATGAGTGGGGGAAAAAGTAACTTTCAGACCTACCTATAACAGGAAGAAGAGATTTTTTTTTTTTTTTTTTTTGAGAATGAAATGTTTCCCATCATAGTGAAGTCTCAAGCATATTCTCCATTAATATGGTTTGGCTCTGTGTCCCCACCCAAATCTCATCTTGAATTGTAATCCACACCTTTTGAGGGATGGACCTTGTGAGAGGTGATTGCATTATGGGGGCAGTTTCCTCCATGCTGTTCGAGTTCTCACGAGGTCTGATGGTTTAGAAGTGTCTGACAGTTCCCCCTTCACTCTCTCCTGGCACCTTGTGAAGAAGGTGCTTACTTCTCCTCCTTCCCCCATGATAGTAGGTTTCCTGAGGCCTTCCAAGCCATGTGGAACTGTGAGTCAGTTAAGCCTTTTTTCTTTATAAATTGCCCAATCTCAGGTAATTCTTTATAGCAGTGTGAGTATGCATAGTACATCCACGTATTAGCAGTGTGCTAGCTGGATGTCTTTTGGCATACTTTTTTTTTTTTTTTGAGACAGAGTTTTGCTCTTGTTGCCCAAGCTGGAGTGCAGTTGTGTGATCTCAAATCACTGCAACCTCTGCCTTCCGAGTTCAAGCAATTCTCCTTCCTCAGCCTCCTGAGTAGCTGAGTTACAGGTGCGCACCACCACATCCGGCTAATTTTTTGTGTTTTTAGTGGAAACTGGGTTTCATCATGTTAGCAAGGCTGGTCTTGAGCTCCTAACCTCAGATGATCCACCTGCCTCGGCCTCCCAAAGTGCTGGGATTACAGGCATGAGCCATCGCGCCCACTCCTTTTGGCATAATTGTTACACATTTTGCATGGATAGCACACAGGTTGGTGTCTTCAAAAAGGCCAACCAATTCAGCCTCACTTGCCTCCTGGAAAGCACCAATAACTGCACTGTGGAAGCATAGATCTGTTTTAAAGTCCTAAGCAATTTCTTGCAGCAGATGCTGGAAGGGAAGTTTGCGAATCACTGGTTCCGTGGACTTTTGATAACGTAATTTCATGGAGTACCAAGGCCTGTGATGATGATGTTTCTTCACCCTTCCAGTAGATGGCAAACTCTAGTGAGCGACCTCCTGGCTGCTTTACCACCCGGTTGATTTGGAGGCAGTCGGCTTTGTAGGCACCATGGTATAGAGACCCCCTTACTTACCTTTTCCTTAGGCTGGAGCTCTGTGAGCTAGAGGTGATGTTGGCCTTAGAGAGTGACACTGGTGTGGCGGTGGCTGCAAACACAGTTGAAAAGGATTATTATTATTATTATTATTTTTTTTTTTGAGACGGAGTTTCGCTCGTTACCCAGGCTGGAGTGCAATGGCGCGATCTCGGCTCACCGCAACCTCCGCCTCCTGGGTTCAGGCAATTCTCCTGCCTCAGCCTCCTGAGTAGCTGGGATTACAGGCACGCGCCACCATGCCCAGCTAGTTTTTTTTTGTATTAGTAGAGACGGGGTTTCACCATGTTGACCAGGATGGTCTCGATCCTTGACCTCGTGATCCACCCGCCTCGGCCTCCCAAAGTGCTGGGATTACATGCTTGAGCCACCGCGTCCAGCCGAAAAGGATTATTTTTTAAAACAAGCTTTCTGCCCCTTCTTATTTCTCCACTCCTTGAAACTATTCTTAGATTTGTTTTGAGGTTATTTGCTATATCTTGTAGGCATGCTTTGTTCCTTTCATTCTTTTCTTTTTTCTCTTCTGTGTCTTGTCTTTTCTTTTTTTGAGACGGAGTCTCACTCTTTCACCAGGCTGGAGTGCAGTGGCACAGTCTCAGCTCACTGCAACCTCTGCCTCCTGGGTTCAAGCGATTCCCCTGCCTCAGCCTCCTGAGTAGCTGGAACTACGGGCACCTAACACAGCACTCGGCTAATTTTTGTATTTTTAGTAGAGATGGGGTTTCATCATGTTAGTTAGCCAAGATGGTCTCGATCTCTTGACATCATGATCCGCCCGCCTCAGCCCTTCAAAGTGCTGAGATTACAGGTCTGAGCCACCGTGCCCAGCCCTCTTCTGTGTGTTTTTAAATAGTTTATCTTTGAGTTCACTGATTCTTTCTTCTGCTTTATCCTTTCTGCTAATCAGAGTCTGTAGTGCATTTTTCATTTCAGCAAATGTATTTCTCACTTCAAGGATTTTTTGATTTTTTTTTCATTATTTCAATATCTTTGTTAAATTTCTCTGATAAACTCCTAAATTGCTTTTCTGTGTTATCTTGGAGTTGTCTGAGTTTCCTTAAAACTGCTATTTTGAAGTTTTGATCTGAGAGCTTACCTGTTGCCGTCTTGTTAGGGTTGGTCCCTGGCTTCTTGCTTTGTCTGTCTGGGGAGGTGATGGCTGCCTGTTTGCTCTTGTGTCTTGTGGTCTTATGTGTGTGGTTTTGCACTGAAGGATTAGTTATGTATTCTAGTCTTCAGTGTCTGGCTTCTGGCTTGTTTTGGTCCTTCTAGAGTATGTTTGCTGAGTAGTTTTGTGCAGTTGCCTGTTCAATCTTCAATGTCAGATTGCTGCCTCTTTTTCACCACTAGATGGCGCGGTAAGCCCAAATTTGCTTCAGCTGGGGCAACTGTTCAGCGGACTGCCTATCCCCAGTGGCGGGTGGGGGCAGGACGCGGGGCGGGGTGTTAGTCCTAAAGAGGATATTCAGGCTGTGTGGAAGGGCTGGCCACAGGTTGGTGCCCAGAAGACCCGTGGAGCTTGCCTCCTATGGTGTGGTGCTGCTTAACAGCCACCCTGATTTGGCATCGTTTTTGGCTGAGATAAACAGCAGAGTTTCCTGGGGGTTTCTATTCCTGCCTTCCTCTCTTTGTCTCTAGCTGCTCTCAGGACTTTTTCTCGCTGCAGGCACTTGCAGTGCTTCTTGTGGATTAAGGCAGGAATGGTTTTCCTGCAGGAGAACCGAAGATAGTGAAGAAGCTGGCTGTCTGCCTCATTCTTACTTTTTCCAATATAAAACATGGAGTCTTAGGGGATTTTTCCATGGGGTGCCTCGCAGATTTGGGGAGGGGAATCACAGAAGTCGGTCTCTCTTACCATCTGTTTGGAGTTTTAAATTTCCCTGTGATCCTGGGGATCATCTATACCTCAGGTTTGAGTTCTGAGGTATTGCTAGTGATAGTCTTGATCCTGGATATTTGTTCTTGATTTACTTTGGGGGAGAGTGAAGCCAGATGACTTCTGTTCTGCCATTTTGATGATGCCACTTTCCTGATGTATTATTTTTTTAGCATGTTGAAAATATTCTGCAGGCTTCTATTGTGGCTGCTGAGAAGTCAAAAAACAGACTCTTGCTGTTTTAAATATAGTCTGTTTTTTCCTTCTTCTTTTATAGTCTTCTCTTTGTTTTTAGCTGTTTTGCAGCTTCCATTGTGGTGTTTTTATGTGTGGAATTCTTTTTATTTATTCCATGTAAGAGTTACCAGCTTTCTTGAATCTGATTTTCTGCCCTCATTTTTGGGTCTATATGGCTGCAGTTGGGAGGAGGTGGTGAACAATGATTTCTCTAAGGTTCCTGGGGGCCCCATAGCTGCAAGGTGAGAACACAAGTGAAGGCAGTGTCTACCACCGACTTACCTTGGGAGCCCTCATGACTTTAATAATAGTAGAGACTAATGAATTTTATGAAAACCAGATGAAACAGATTATTTTTGTTAGTAAGAACTGGTGTTCCAAAGTGGTAGTTACAATAAGAATCAACTGGCATTTGTTGACTGTAAGATTCTTAGTGCAGTATTATTATTCATCTTTATTTCCTAAACACATACATGCTTAATAGAATGTATTGGGTGAATGAAATACATGTTATACTGAAGCATATGTGGCTTATACTGCTAAATCAGAAGTTCACCATATGTCTGAAGTTCCCATTTATGTTTTGTTTAAAATTACTTTAGGCTGGGTGCAGTGGCTCACCCCTGTAATTGCAGCCCTTTGGGAGGCTGAGGTAGGTGGGTTGCTTGAGCACAGGAGTTCGAGACCAGCCTGGGCAACACAGTGAGACCCTGTCTCTACAAAAATTTTAAAAAATTAGCTGGGTGCAATGGTGTGCGCCTCTGGTCCCAGCTACTTGAGGGACTGAAGTGGGAGGATTGCTTGAGCTTGAGAGGTCAAGGCTGTGGTGAGCTGTGATCATCCACTGCACTCCAGCCCAGGTGACACAGCAAGACCCTGTCTCAAACAAACAAAATTATTTTAATGAGTTTCTTTTTATATCTTAACCTTTATGTGTGGGCTAAACACACACTTTATATGCATTTAAAAAGTATGTATTTAGCCCATGTTTATTTTTCCACATACATCATTTCTTTTTTGTTTTGGCTTGATAGTAACTTAGTCATTTATTTCTCCTCCTTTCTTCCATTCTTATATTCCTTTTGGCTGTTTGTGTTTAAACTATATCATAGGTCTCTTTGCATCTGTTCCCCCCACTCCACTTTGTAATTATTTCTTTATGCCTTTAAAAATTAACTTCATTTTTTAGAGCAACTTTAGGTTCACAGCAAACCTGAGCAGAAGGTACAGACTTCTCATATACCCTCTCCCTCCACACATGCATAGCCTTTCCCCATTGTTAACATTCCCTACCACAGTGGTACATTTGTTCCAACTGATGAGCCTACATTCACACATCGTTACTACCCCGAAGTCTGTAGTTTACATTAGGGGTCACTCTTGATGTTATAAATTTTCATGGGTTTGGACAAATGTATAATGACATGTATCCACCATAATATCGTACAGAGGATTTTAACTGTCCGAAAAATCCTCTGTGCTTTGCCTATTTATCCCTCCCTCCCCCCATGCCCTGGCAACAACTGATCTTTTTATTTAAAGTCTCCATAGTTTTGTCTTTTCCAGACTGTCACATGGTTAGAAGCATATATTATGTAGCCTTTTCACACTGTTTCTTTTTTTTTTTTTTTAATGCATTTTAGGTTTTGGGGTACATGTGAAGAACATGCAAGATTGTTGCATAGGTACACACTTGGCAGTGTGATTTGCTGCCTTTCTCCCCTTCACCTATATCTGGCATTTCTCCCCATGCTATCTCTCCCCAACTCCCCACCCCCCGCTGTCCCTCCCCTATTTGCCCCCAACAGACCCCAGTGTGTAGTGCTCCCCTCCCTGTGTCCATGTGTTCTCATTGTTCAACACCTGCCTATGAGTGAGAACATGCGGTGTTTGATTTTGTGTTCTTGTGTCAGTTTGCTGAGAATGATGGTTTCCAGGTTCATCCATGTCCTTACAAAGGACGTGAACTCATCGTTTTTGACGGCAGCATAATATTCCATGGTGTATATGTGCCACATTTTCCCTGTCCAGTCTATCATCAATGGGCATTTGGGTTGGTTCCAGGTCTTTGCTATTGTAAACTGTGCTGCAATGAACATTCGTGTGCATGTGTCCTTATAGTAGGACGATTTATAATCCTTTGGCTATATACCCAGTAATGGGATTGCTGGGTCAAATGGAGTTTCTGTTTCTAGGTCCTTGAGGAATCACCACACTGTCTTCCACAATGGTTGAACTAATTTACACTCCCACCAACAGTGTAAAAATGTTCCTATTTCTCCACATCCTCTCCAGCATCTGTTGTCTCTAGATTTTTTAATGATCGCCATTCTAACTGGCGTGAGATGGTATCTCAATGTAGTTTTGATTTACATTTCTCTAATGACCAGTGATGATGAGCATTTTTTCATATGTTTGTTGGCCTCATGTATGTCTTCTTTTGTAAAGTGTCTGTTCATATACTTTGCCCACTTTAGAATGGGCTTGTTTGTTTTTTTTCTTGTAAATCTGCTTTAGTTCTTTGTAAATTCTGGATATCAGCCCTTTGTCAGATGGGTAAACTGCAAAAATTTTTTCTCATTCTGTTGGTTGCTGATTCACTCTAATGACTGTTTCTTTTGCCATGCAGAAGCTGTGGAGTTTGATTAGGTCCCATTTGTCCATTTTGGCTTTTGTTACCAATGCTTTTGATGTTTTGGTCATGAAGTCCTTGCCTACGCCTATGTCCTGAATGGTTTTGCCTAGATTTTCTTCTAGAATTTTTATGGTGTTAGGTCTTATGTTTAAGTCTTTAATCCATCTGGAGTTAATTTTAGTGTAAGGTGTCAGGAAGGGGTCCAGTTTCTGCTTTCTGCACATGGCTAGCCAGTTTTCCCAACACCACTTATTAAACAGGGAATCCTTTCCCCATTGCTTGTTTTTGTCAGGTTTGTCAAAGATCGGATGGTTGTAGATATGTTGTGTTGCCTTCGAGGCCTCTGTTCTGTTCCATTGGTCTATATATCTGTTTTGGTACCAGTACCAAGCTGTTTTGATTACTGTAGCATTGTAGTATAGTTTGATGTCTGGTAGTGTGATGCCTCCCGCTTTGTTTTTTTGCTTAGAATTGACTTGGCTATGCGGGCTCTCTTTTGGTTCCATATGAAGTTTAAGGTGGTTTTTTCCAGTTCTGTGAAGAAGGTCATTGGTAGCTTGATGGGGATAGCATTGAATCTGTAAATTACTTTGGGCAATATGGCCATTTTCACAATATTGATTCTTCCTAACCATGAGCATGGAATGTTTCTCCATCTGTTTGTGTCCTCTTTTATTTCGTTGGGCAGTGGTTTGTAGTTCTCCTTGAAGAGGTCCTTTACGTTCCTTGTTAGTTGTATTCCTAGGTATTTTATTCTCTTTGTAGCAATTGTGAATGGCAGTTCGTTTTTGATTTGGTGCTCGTTAAGTCTGTTACTGGTGTATAGGAATGCTTGTGATTTTTGCACATTGATTTTGTATCCTGAGACTTTGCTGAAGTTGCTTATCAGTTTCAGGAGATTTTGGGCTGAGACGATGGGGTCTTCTAGATATACAATCATGTCATCTGCAAATAGATACAATTTGACTTCCTCCTTTCCTATTTGAATACCTTTATTTCTTTTTCTTGCCTGATTGCTCTGGCTAGAACTTCCAATACTATATTGAATAGGAGTGGTGAGAGAGGGCATCCTTGTCTAGTGCCAGATTTCAAAGGGAATGCTTCCAGTTTTTGTCCATTCAGTATGATATTAGCTGTTGGTTTGTCGTAAATAACTTTTGTTATTTTTAGATATGTTCCATCAATACCTAGTTTATTGAGGGTTTTTGGCATACATGGCTGTTGAATTTTGTCAAAGGCCTTCTCTGCATCAATTGAGATAATCATGTGGTTTTTTTCTTTGGTTGTTTATGTGGTGAATTACGTTTATAGACTTGCGTATGTTGAACCAGTCTTGCATCCCCGGGATGAATCCTACTTGATCATGGTGGATAAGCTTTTTGATGTGCTGTTGCAATCAGCTTGCCAGTATTTTATTGAAGATTTTTCCATTTGTGTTCATCATGGATATTGGCCTGTAGTTTTCTTTTCTTGCTGAGTCTCTGCCGAGTTTTGGTATCAGGATGATGTTGGTCTCATAAAATGATTTGGGAAGGATTCCCTCTTTTTGGATTGTTTGGAATAGTTTCAGAAGGAATGGTACCAGTCCTCTTTGTATGTCTGGTAGAATTCGGCTGTGAACCCATCTGGACCTGGGCTTTTTTTGGATGGTAGACTATTAATTGCTGCCTTGATTTCAGACCTTGTTATTGGTCTATTCAGAGTTTCGATTTCTTCCTGGTTTAGGCTTGGGAGGAGGCAGGTGTCCAGGAATTTATCCATTTCTTCCAGGTTTACTAGTTTATGTTCATAGAGTTGTTTGTAATAATCTCTGATGATGGTTTGTATTTCTGTGGAATCTGTGGTGATATCCCCTTTATCATTTTTTATTGCATCTATTTGATTATTCTCTCTTTTCTTTTTTATTAATCTGGCTAGTGGTCTATTTTGTTGATCTTTTTGAAAAACCAGCTCCTGGATTTATTGATTTTTTTTTGAAGGTTTTTTGGTGTCTCCGTCTCCTTCAGTTCTGCTCTGATCTTAGTTATTTCATGTCTTCTGCTAGGTTTTGAGTTTTTTTTTAATCTTGCTCCTCTCGTTCTTTCAATTTTGACAATAGGGTGTCGATTTTAGATCTCTCCTTGCTTCTCATGTGGGCATTTATTGCTATATATTTTCCTGTAGATATTGCTTTAAATGTGTCCCAGAAATTCTGGTATGTTGTGTCTTCATTCTCGTTGGTTTCGAAGAGCATCTTTATTTCTGCCTTCATTTCATTGTTTATCCAGTCAACATTCAAAAGCCAGTTGCTCAGTTTCCATGAAGCTGTGCTGTTCTGAGTTAGTTTCTGAATTCTGAGTTCTAACTTGATTGCACTGTGGTCTGAGAGACTGTTTGTTATGATTTCTGTTCTTTTGCATTTGTTGAGGAGTGATTTACTTCAAATTATGTGGTCAGTTTTAGCGTAGGTGTGATGTGGTGCTGAGAAGAATGTATATTCTGTGGATTTGGGGTGGAGAGTTCTGTAAATGTCTATTAGGTTTGCTTGTTCCAGGTCTGAGTTCAAGTCCTGGATATCCTTGTTAATTTTCTGTCTCGTTGATCTGTCTAATATTGACAATGGGGTGTGAAAGTCTCCCACTATTATTGTGTGGGAGTCTAAGTCTCTTTGTAAGTCATTAAGAACTTGCTTTATGTATCTGGGTGCTCCTGTATTGGATGCGTATATATTTAGGATCGTTAGCTCTTCTTGTTGCATTGATCCTTTTACCATTATGTAATGTCCTTCTTTGTCTCTTTAGATCTTTGTTGGATTAAAGTCTATTTTATCAGAGATGAGAATTACAACTCCTGGTTTTTTTGCTCTCCATTTGCTTGATAAATCTTCCTCCATCCCTTTATTTTGAGCCTTTGTGTATCCTTGCATGTGAGATGGGTTTCCTGGATACAGCACACTGATGGGTTTTGGCTTTTTATCCAATTTGCCGGTCTGTGTCTTTTAATTGGGGCATTTAGTCCATTTACAGTTAGGGTCAATATTGTTATGTGTGAATTTGATCCTGCCATTTTGATGCTAGCTCGCTGTTTTGCCCTTTAGTTGATGCAGTTTCTTCATTGTGTCGATGTTCTTTACCATTTGGTATGTTTTTGGAGTGGCTGGTACTGGTTGTTCCTTTCTACGTTTAGTGCTTCTCTCAGGAGCTCTTGTAAAGCAGGCCTGGTGGTGATGAAATCTCTGAGTACTTGCTTGTTCGCAAAGGATTTTATTTCTCCTTCACTTATGAAGCTTAGTTTGGCTGGATATGAAATTCTGGGTTGAAATTTCCTTCTTTAAGGATGTTGAATATTGGCCCCCACTGTCTTCTGGCTTGTAGGGTTTCTGCTGAGAGATCTGCTGTGAGTCTAATGGGCTTCCCTTTGTGGGTAACCTGACCTTTCTCTCTGGCCACCCTTAGCATTTTCTCCTTGATTTCAACCCTGGTGAATCTGACAATTATGTGCCTTGGGGTTGCTCTTCTTGAGGAATATCTTGGTGGCGTTCTCTGTATTTCCTGGATTTGAATATTGGCCTGCCTTGCTAGGCTGGGGAAGTTTTCCTGGATAATATCCTGAAGAGTATTTTCCAGCCTGGATTCATTCTCTTCGTCACATTCAGGTACACCTGTCAAACGTAGATTAGGTCTTTTCACATGGTCCCATATTTCTTGGAGACTTTGTTCATTCCTTTTTACCCTTTTTTCTCTAATATTGCCTTCTCGTTTTATTTCATTGAGTTGATCTTCGGCCTCTGATATCCTTTCTTCTGCTTGGTCAATTTGGCTGTTGAAACTTGTGCATGCTTCGCGAAGTTCTTGTGTTGTGGTTTTCAGCTCCATCAATTCACTTATATTCCTAAGTTGTTTATTCTCATTAGCATTTCGTCAAATCTTTTTTCAAGGTTTTAGTTTCTTTGCATTGGGTTAGAACATGTTCTTTTAGCTCACAGAAGTTTCTTATTACCCATCTTCTGAAGCCTGATTCTGTCAATTCATCACACTCATTCTCCTTCCAGCCTTGTTCCCTTTGCTGGTGAAGAGTTGTGATCCCTTGTAGGAGGAGAGGTGTTCTGGTTTCGGGTGTTTTCATCCTTTTTGTACTGGTTTCTTCCCATCTTTGTGGATTTATCCACCTGTCGTCTTTGTAGTTGCTTACTTTCAGATTGGGTCTCTGAGTGGACGTCCTGTTTGTTGATGATGAAGTCATTTCTCTTTCTTAGTTTTCCTTCTAACAGTCTGGCCCCTCTGCTGTAGGACTGCTGAGGTCCTCTCCAGGCCCTGCTTGGCTGGGGATCACCTGCAGCAGCTGCACAACAGTAAGGATTGCTACCAGTTTCTTCTTCTGATATCTTTGTCCCAGAAGGATACCTGCCAAATGTCAGTCTGAGCTCTCCTTTATGAGGTGACTCTTTGGATATATGGGGGTCAGGGAGCTGCTTGAGGAGATAGTCTGTCCTTTATAGTAGCTCAAGTGCTTAGCTGTGAGCTCTGTTGTTCATTCAGAGCTGCTGGGCAGGTACATTTACGTCTGCTGCAGCAGAACTCATAAACCCCTTTTTTTTCCCCAGGTGTTCTGTCCCAGGGAGTTAGGGCTTTATTTATGAGTTTCCATTGTGCTGCTGCCTTTTTTTTTTCAGGGCTGCCTTGCCCAGCAAGGAGGCAGCCTAGTCACTGTCTGCCTGCAGAGGCTTTGCTGAGCTGCTGTGGGCTCTGCCCAGCTGCTGTGTGAACTTCTCTGCAGTGCTGTTTATATGGGTATAGTTAGAACTGCCTTGGCAATGGTGGCCCACCTCTGTAATGGCGGACTCTCTCTTTAATGGCGGGTTGCCTCGGCAATGGCAGGCTGCCTCAGCAATGGCGGACTGCCTCCATAGTGGTGGAGTGCCTCAGTAATGGTGGACGCCCCTCCCCCACAGAGCTGGACCATCCAGGGTTCAGCTGTGCTTGCTGTGAAACTCTCAACCCAGAGCGTTTCCAATTGCTGTTTTTTTGTGTTTTTTTTTTTGTGAGGGTGGGACCAGCTGAGCCTGATCATCTGGCTCCCTGCCTCAGAGCCTTTTTTTTTTTTTTTTTTAGTTGAACAGTTGACTCTCTCCCAGGTGTTCCAGTTGCCTGTTGAAAAGGCGCCTGGATCTGTGTGATTTCCCGTGTGGCAATCCACTGCACTGGCTGAAACAGCGGCGCTACCCAGGCTGGAGTACAATGGCGCGATCTTGGCTCACCGCAACCTCCGCCTCCTGGGTTCAGGCAATTCTCCTGCCTCAGCCTCCTGATCAGTCCCCTTTTTTTCAATCAGTTGAATGGGCGACTCTGCCTTCCTGGAGCTCCCCTCGCCCCTAGAAGGGGACCCAGTCCCATTTACTCAGCACTGGGAGCCACCATGCCAGGGCGCTGGCAAAACAGCCATGCTGGCCAAAACAGCTGCTTTGGCGACCTGTGGGGCTCCTTCACCTGGGATTCTCCTGATTTGTGGGCAATAAAAATCCGTCTGGAAATGCGACGTCCACTCACCCTCTGCACTTTAACTGGGAGCTGCAGTCCTGAGGTGCTCCTAACCGGCCATCTTGGATCTTCCCCTCCCACACTGTTTCTTTTACTTGGTATGCGTTTACATTTCTTCCATGTCTTTGCATGGCTTGATAGCTCATTTCTTTTTAGTGCTGGAGAATATTCCATTGTCTGAATGTACCAGTTTGTTTACCTACCTAAAGGACATCATGGTTGCTTCCAGGTTTTGTGAACTATGAGTAAACCTGCTATAAATATTGTTGTAAAGATTTTTGTGTAGAAATAAGTTTTCAGCTCCTTTAGATAAATACCAAAGACTGTGATCGCTGGAACATATGATAAGAGTATGTTTAGTTTTGTAATAAACTGCTAGATAGCCTTCCAGAGCGGCTATACCATTTTACATTCCCACCAGCAGCAAGTGATAGTTACTCTTGCACTGTATATTTGTGCATTTGGTGTTGTCAGTGTTCTGGATTTTGGTAATTCTAATAAGTGTGTAGTGGTATCTCATTGTTGTTTTCATTTGTGTTTCCCTGATGACCTCAGGTGTGGAGCATCTTGTAATATGCTTATTTGCCACCTGTGTATCTTCTTTGGTGAGGTGTCTGTTAAGGTCTTTGGTACTTATGTGGGGGAGGGGGACAGGGTCTCATTTGTTCATCCAGGCTTGAGTGCAGTGGCACAATCTTGGCTCCCAGCAACCTCTGCCTTCCGGCTCAAGTGATTCTCCCACCTAAACCTCCCACCTCAACCTCCTGAGTAGCTAGGATTATAGGCATGCCCCCACTGTGCCCAGCTAATTTTTGTACTTGTAGTAGAGATGAGGTTTTGTCGTGTTGCCCAGGCTGGTCTTGAGCTCCTGAGCTCCAGCAGTCCACCTGCCTCAGTCTTCCAAAGTGCTGGGATTACAGGCTTGAGCCACTGTGCCCAGCCTGGTCCATTTTTAATTATTTGTTTTCTTATTAGTGAGTTTTAAGAGTTATCTTTTTTTGGATAATAACCCTTTATTAGATACATCTTTAATCTGTTGTGCCTTTGGTGCTGAATCTAAAAAGTCATTGCCAAAATCCTTGGTCATCTAGATTTTCTTCTGTGTTATTTTCTAGCACGTACCACCTGTCCTAATTTAGATTTTTTTTTTGTAGGTGGATATCCAGTTGTTCCATTACCATTTGTTGAACAGACTGTTTTATCTCCATTATATAGCCATTATTCCTTTGTCAAAGATAAGTTGATTGTATTTAAGTGGATCTATTTATGGACTCCCTATTTTGTTCATTGATCTATTTGTGTATTCTTTTTGCCAATAACACAGTCATGATTTCTCTTTTTATTTTCAAATAAAATGTGTAATCCTTATATTTAGTTTGACTTTTCAAACAGATGGTTTCTTGCTTTTATGGTAGCAGAATCTTTTATTCTGAGAATTGTGATGAGGTCAGTTATGAATTTTTTCTAAGCCTGAGATTAGACTATGAAGGATAAAACTATACAAATTCTTGGTCACAGAGAGAAATTAAAAACTGAATAAGAATTCTAGTCTGTTAGGAGTAATATATTATAGTAAACAGTGATGCTAGGGCACTGTTTTCCATCTTCTATGTGTAAAGATAGAAAACAGTGATGCTAGGGCACTGTTTTCCATCTTCTGTGTGTAAAGATCTAGAACTGGCTTCTTCTTTTCGTTTTCGTTTGTTTGTTTTTGAGACAGAGTCTCACTCTTGTCACCCAGGCTAGAGTGCAGTGGTGCCATCTCGGGTCCCTGCATCCTTCGCCTCCTGGGTTCCAGCAATTCCTCTACTTCAGCCTCCTGGGTAGCTGGCACTATAGGCGCCCACCACCATGCCTGGCAAATTTTTTGTATTTTTAGTAGAAAGGGGGTTTAACCATGTTGTCCAGGCTGGTTTCAAACTTGTGACCTCATGATCCATCCTCCCTGGCCTCCCAAAGTGCTGGGATTACAGGCATGAGCCACCACCTCTGGCCTAGAAGTGGCTTTTATTATTACTATTATTTTTTGAGACAGAGTGTTGCCCTGTTGCCCATGCTGGAGTGCAGTGACGCGATCTCTGCTCACTGCAGTCTCCGCCTCCTGGGTTCAAGTGATTCTCCTGCCTCAGCCTACCGAGTAGCTGGGATTACAGGCGCATGCCACCACGCCTGGCTAATTTTTGTGTTTTTTATAGAAATGGTGTTTCACCATGTTGTACATACTGGTCTGGAACTTCTGACCTCAGATAATCTACTTGCCTTGACCTCCCATAGTGTTGAGATTACAGGTGTGAGGCACCATGCCCGGCCAGAAGTGGCATTTAAAACGCATATACTATGATACGTTACTGTCAGATTTGATTTTATATACGGTGGTCTGAATTATGGCCAGAATTTCTTTTTTTTGGTATTATGGGTACCAATATTATAGGTAAATAGGCATAGATGATATTCTACATTTGTAAGGCTTGTATCTTTACAAACTGCTTTGGTATGTATTTTCTATTTAATCTTTATACAAACTCCGTTTTACAGCTGCATCTGGAGATCTAAAAGTTTATCATTTATCAAGGTTGCAGAGCATAATCTTGAACCTAGGTCTCCTGAGTTTGTAGGCATCTCACTTTATCTTAGCTGTGCCATGTAACATGATTACAGGAAGTTTAATGGAGGCATTTAAGGTTAGATTTTGGGGTGGGCATGATGGCTTATGCCTATAATCCCAGCACTTTGAGAGGCCAAGGCAGGAGGATTGTTTGAGCCCAGGAGTTCGAGACTAACTTAAGCAACATAGTGAGACCCTGTCTCAATTAAGGAAGAAATAAAGAAGAAAATGATTAGAATTTGAAAAAGGATAGGCTCTGCCAAAAAGTAGAAAAATTCTAAGAAGGGTGAAAGGTAGGTTGAAAGGATGAGAGGTTCTGAGAGCAAGACAGGTGTGTGGGTCAAGGAAAGAAGTGATGTCAAAAAATGCCCTTTGTTTATATATAGATAGGATTATTTGTGTTTTTGAGGATGTTTTGATGTTGAGAGGGATAACTGCGGTTATGCTGTCCATAACTCTCCTGTCTTGACTCTGCCATTATTTCTATAGATGTTTTTCATATAATGACTTCATACCTGCACCTGTGCTTGAATTATTTAATATACCTGAGTGCATATTCCAAGATTCCTTTTCCTGTGTTACGAAACTAATATGTTTCCATTGCAGAATCTTAGAAAATTTCCACCTTAAATAGTGGAATTTTAAATGTTAAATAAATTAAATATATTCAGTATTTAATTAAATAATTAAATAATTTTAAACAATGTCTTTTAATACTTTGGGTTATCTTTCAGTTTGTTTTTATAATGCATGTATATTTCTAAAGTTTAAAAATAATTGAGTCATAGTGTATGATAATTTTATTTCCCTAGAAGCTAGTTTAATTTTATTCTGAAAAATATTTATGTTTTGTGATTGTGGTAGGCTTATATTGTGAATATATGCCATTAAAAGTTTATAGTTGTTGGCTGAGTTTGGTGGCTCACGCCTGTAATCCCAGCACTTTGGGATACCAGGGTGTGCAGATCACTTGAGATCAGGAGTTCAAGACCAGCCTGGCCAACGTGGTGAAACCTCATCTCTACTAAAAATACAAAAATTAGCCAAGTGCGATGGCGTGCACATGGTGGCTCAGCTACATGGTGGCTCAGACAGGAGAATTGCTTGAACCCAGTAGGTGAAGGTTGCAATAAGCTGAGATTGTGCCACTGCACTCCAGCCTGGGCCACAGAACAAGACTCTGTCTGAAAAGAAAAAAAAAAAAAGTTAATAGTTATTTTAACCTGTATGGTTACAAGTCAGGATCATGAGTACCTTTCGGGATGCCGTATAAAGACTGGAAGAGAACACAGAACGATTTTGGAGTGCTGTTTCACAAGTATCGTCATTTTACTGCGTTAATATTATACTTTAATAAAGTTTAGTAGTTATTAAAATACTTTCAAGTTGATAAGATTAACATGAATGGTTGGAAAAAGAAATATGGAGACATTTTAGGTGACTGTTTTCTTCAGTTGTAATTTTAAGTGATATATAAATAGTTCATTTTGTTAAAAGTTTTGTTGCTTAGGAAATATTATCTTATATAATGTGTCTAAGCTCCAGCTATTTGGAGTAACTTTTATTTTTTTCCCTGAAGACCATGTCTCACTCTGCCACCCAGGCTGGGGTGCAGTGGCACGATCTCAGCTCACTGCAACTGTGCCTTCCGGGTTCAAGCGATTCTCCTGCCTCAGCCTCCCAAGTAGCTGGGATTACAGTCACCCGCCAACACGCCCAGCTAATTTTTATATTTTTAGTAGAGATGAGGTTTCCCCATGTTGGCCAGGCTGGTCTTGACGTCCTGACCTGAGGTGATCCACGTACCTCGGCTTCCCAAAGTGCTGGGATTACAGATGTCAGCCACTGCGCCTGGCCTGGAGTAACATTGTATAGCTAGATGGCAGCCTGCGACAGGATTTCAAGGATTTTAACATCAGAAAATAGAGTAACAAACCAGTCAGAAATGTGGGAACACTTTAATCTATTCCAGAAGTTAAGTTAAATGGGAACAGATAAGGACTTCAGTTTATTCACCCCATATTCCTAACATTTTTCTTAGGCTACATATTTGTTGAGTCAATGAATTCCTGTTTGTGTTTGCTGTGCTCTCATATGCTTGGAGTGTTTTCACTTAAAAAAACAAAACAAAACAAAAACACTTTGTCAGTTTTATAGGTGAAAATATTGTCTTTTAATTTGTATATTATTATTAATGGATGAAGTTTAAAAACGTTTATTAATCACATGGATTTAATTTTTTGAAAATTTATTTCAGTAGTCTAGACCTGTGCTATTCAGTATGGTAGCCACTAGTTTCGTGTGACTATTAAACACTTAAAGTGAAACTAGTTTCAAATTGAGATATGTCATAAATGTAAATACACATTAGATTTTGAAATCTTAGGAAAAAATATAAAATATCTCACAATTTAAAACTATCAGTTCTATGTTGAAACTATAATGTTTCAGACCTTTTGGGTTAAGTAAAGGTTTTATTAAAATTAATAAAATTGTTTATCAATTCAGATTTAGTTTATTGTCTAGATCGGGACAGTATTTTTTATATGACAGTAATCTAATCATTACATGATTAGAACCTGGATTATGGTAGTATTTATAGAGAGGAAAGTAATGAGTGATTTTTAAGAGACTATGCAGTATGCATATATATACTGTATAATCTCTACTATATTCCCGGATATTTCACAGTTCTTGTGTACTTCCATCTTGGTTTTGTAATCAATAATAAGCTTTTTGAGGGCAAAGGTTTATGTTACTATTTTTATATCCTTCTCTATATTTTGACCTTTGCTGGGTGCATAGGAAGTCATTTGAACAAAGAATAATTTAACAGGATATCAGATATTTTGCTTGAATTTTTAGAATGCAACTGAATGATCCCTAGAGTTACTAAACCCTTTATTTAAATATTACAGTATCACCAAGTAGTCATATTGAGTCATACTGTTTTTGAAAGGAGCCAAGGGTAAGGGAACCAATGTCTAGTCTTGTATATACGTAGTCATTTTACATCTTTTTTCATTTAATCCACGTAGTACCATATGAGGAAGGTATCAATTACCATCTTACAGATTAGGTAACTGAGATCAAGTAGTTTTTCTGTTACATTACTCATCCATAGATGCTCAATTTCAACAGTAGCACTTTCCCACTGTAGCTGTCGCTTCAACTAAAGTTAGTTATTTTAAGTGATTTGAGATAAATTTAATATTTTTGTTGACATGAAGTAAATGAAGAATACTTAGATTGAAATGTATAATGATAAATTTTCACAATAGGTATTTCATATTCAGTAAGGAAGGAAATTTAGAAATATTCCTCAAAACCTGAGAGGAAAAAGAAAAGGCATATTTGTTCCTCATTCTGATTTTATTTGTGCATTGTAATTCTAGATTTTTACCTATAGTTTGTGCAGATTTAAAAAATTGTAATTTTTTTGTTTTAAATATTTCCTTTGTCTTCCAGATAAAATCAAAGACAAAATTAAAGAGAGAGACAAAGAAAAAGAGAGAAAGAAACATAAAGTAATGAATGAGATCAAGAAAGAGAATGGAGAAGTAAAGATTTTGCTGAAAAGTAAGTTTTATTCAGTGATTTTAATTTTACTTCATTGTACTGTTCAGTGTCTGTATTGGCTAAGTGAATAAAATAAGAAATGTTATTTGGTGCTGAATTTTGTGGAGAATAAACAATAATGAGGAAATGAAAAGTAAATGTAACAATGGAGCATTCTAATCTGTATGGTAACATGTCTTATAGTATATTTAGTGAGCCATTAAAAAATTATTAAGTTTTATTAATTTCTTAAATTATTTAAAAATAAGTTATCTAATTCTATGTTTGCGTTACTGGTTTTACTCATATTTAGATACCTAAATTAAAAGGAAGAAATTAAGAAAACTCACCAAAGCAATTTTTAGTATGATAAGGGATGGTGAAGGAAGTGATTTTCTTAAAAATATTTGACTATGATCACCATATCATAGTCTAGGATTTAGAGGGAACATTTTGCTCTGAGCTAAATCAGAAGGGATATGTTTCTTGTATGTTTAAGAATATCTCTGTTTTGTTTTATTTTCTTTTTCTCTGTTGTCTGTTACAATTGCATTCATTTGCTGTTTATATATGAGGGTGGGTGGGGAGAAGAATTTTGGGGATAGGTGATTGGGTAATAAGTATACTACAAATCCTGTCAATAAGCCTCAACTTGTAAAGAGAGAATTTGCGGTAGAATAGACGTAAGGATAGTCTTAAATTCACTCAGATGTCAAGGTAAGAAGAATCAGTGGAATTTGATTGCTAGACGATTAGCAGATTCACTGGCTAGCAAGTTCACTAGTCCTATCAAGTTGACATTTGATGATCAGAACATGGTGACCTTGATTAATTTCATAATGAATTAAATTATTGATAAGACTTTATATTTGCTTAGGTGGGGAAAGACCACAACACTACATATGTAACAAAATAACTGGTAGTTTATATTCTTTAGGTTAAAGAGTATTAGATTCTGTATTTTCATTTCATGCTTTGTCATGTTTTCAGATGCTCATTGTCTATTTTCTACATGTGAGAACTTTATTTTCTATGATATTCTTTCAACCTTGAAGAAATACATCAGAGCTTAAGTTGATGGCTACTTAGTTAATGCTCATGATCCTTTTGTTCTGTTTCTTTTGCCAGTGTATTCTATCTGTGTTGTCTAGTTAGATTGTAAGCCTTTGGGGCAGGAATTGAATATAATCACACTAGTTCTGTACAGCAGCTAGTGAGGAATGCTTGAAAAGTCTACTTAAGTCCAGATGTGGTGGCTAACTCCTGTAATCCCAGCATTTTGGGAGGCCGAGGTGGGCAGATCACTTAAGGTCAGGAGTTTGAGACCAGCCTGACCAACATGGTGAAACCCTGTCTCTACTAAAATATAAAAATTAGCCGGGGATGGTGGTGGGTACCTATAATACCAGCTACTTGGGAGGCTGAGGCACAAGAATCGCTTGAACCTGGGAGGCGGCGGTTGCAGTGAGCTGAGATCATGACACTGCACTCTAGCCTGGGCGATAGAGCAAGACTCAGTCTCAATTAAAAAAGAAAAAAGTCTACTTAACTTTAACCTTGGTTTAGTCAAGTAGCCCTTTTTTCCCCTGGTTTAATCAAATAGTTGTTTTCTTATTCATTTGAAAATACGATGCTATAAATTCTGTCGCTGAGAAGGAATGTATTTTAGAAGTATTTTATGAAAGCCTCATACATTCTTGATTGAATACTGGATTCCTAACATAATGTGAATAATGTGGATCCAGAGATTATACATGGAAATAAAATTTAAAACAGGCTAAAATTTGAGACTTTTTTTTCAAAGTATTAACTTTGAAGTAGACAAAAATTTAGGTGATATTTTGAACTGAGTTAAACTGAAACTATTGATGATTAGGGTAAAAGAATGAGATAGATGTGGAAATTAATTTGTGACTTCTGGGATGACCATGGAAAAATTTAGGGAAAATGTATTCTTAATGGAGGTAAGTAACAATTTAATTACTTCCTTAAACAGTGTTACCAAGATTAAGTGAGGGAAAGTATGAGATAAGTGCCAAGTATAGTATCTGGCTCACAGGTACGGTACGCAGTAAGTAGATATGAATCTTTCTTGTAACCATGTATGAGAGACTAACTTTGTGATTAAAAAGCAACAAAACAAACTATCTCATCTCCTCAGTGTGTAGTACATAGATAATTAAGTGAATAAACACATGATTCATTTGGAAAACAGTGCTTGTCTCATTGAAAGCATTGAGTGTTATCTGTTGTTACTATCTACCAAAAAGAATTTGCTTAGTATGTGGGGCCATTTCCCAAGTGAGCCTGTGGTGATGGTGGGGAAAGGCATCTTTTTTTGTTGGTGACTTGGAGCAACAAATCATTTAGTTTGCTGGGGGCAAATATACTTGCATCTACTACTGTGTTCCACTTTTTTCTTTGTGGCCTCCAACTTTTATTCTATCCTTATAATTTTTTTCTTCTGATAAAAAGAATGTTGCAAGCTGTGGTATACACAGGTATTGATGGATGATGGCATTTGAATCTAAAATAGATGCTAACTATTCCATACCAATTCATTTCCTCCAAGTTTTTCTTAAAAATTGTGTCAGGTAGGCCGGGTGTGGTCGCTCACGCCTTTAACCCCAGCACTTTGGGAGGCCGAGTTGGGTGGGTCACTTCAGGCCAGGAGTTTGAGACCAGCCTGGCCAACCTAGTGAAACCGCATCTCTACTAAAAATACAAAAATTTGCGAGGCATGGTGGCGCTCACCTGTAATCTCAGCTACTTGCAAGGCAGAGGTAGGAGAATCGCCTGAACCCAGGAGGCAGAAGCTGTAGCTGAGATTGCACCACTGCACTCCAGCCTGGATGACAGAGCGAGACTTGGACTTAAAAAAAAAAAATTGTGTCAAGTTTTTTTGACTAGAAATATATACAAAATCATATACACAATAAAATGTTTTTTGTTAATGTAAAAATCTTACAAAGGTTTATTCGCTAAGAAAGTTGGATTATTTTCTGTTTTCAAAATAGTTTAAAGGAACAAATAAGTTTGAAATAAAGCTTATTTAGTGGGTTTCATCATTTTATACTAAAGTTCACCAACTGCTTTTTCTGATCATATGTAATATGTTCCAGGCATTTTTGTGTTATTAATGATAAAGTGTGAGAATATGTGTTATGATTATAGTATTTTTGAGAATAAATGTTTATAGCATTTTAAAGAAGTTTGCTGGTGAGTAGTTAGAATGGGGGTTAAAAGAAGTCAGTGTTCAAAGTTATTGGTAGTGTACTAAAGATCACAGGTAGGTAAATCATGGCTGGAAGAGTGACAGCATTGCAGTGCAAAAGAAGCAAAGTCATTCCCCAGAGACCAATTAGTACTTTTTTTTCCTATACATAATAATGGAGGAGGGAGAGAAAGATAGATACAAATTTTATGAATATAAATTCTATAATAAATATATAAAATTCATATATATATATAAATTCCCATATCAGATAGGAAATCAGATCCAATTTTTCTGAGTAACTTTTGTTTTTCACTTTATTAATACAGAAAGTATACGAAAGTTAGTGGTAGAATCAAGCCAGTGAATTTATGATTTTAAAAGGTTTTGGTTTTTTTTCCCGTAATTAGCCATTAACAACTCATGCTGTCTTTGTTTCTGTGTGTGCTTCTTGCTGTCTCTGTGAGTATATTTTTTTCTCTGGCTGTAAGTATATCTGCATCTCTGTTTCTGATTCCTTCATTCCCAGTCTGGCACTCTCTGTCTGGCTCTGACTCTATACATGTGTACATCTGTGGTGTTCTTTGTGTGCGGTGTGCCATGTGCATTTGTCTGTGACTTTGGGGAGGGTCTCCCATCAACATTTTAGTTTACTTTTTTTTTTTGAGTTGGAGTTTTACTGTGACACCAAGTCTGGAGTGCAGTGGCACAGTCTGGGCTCACTGCAACCTCTGCTTCCTGAGTTCAAACAATTCTCCTGCCTCAGCCTCCTGAGTAGCTGGGACTACAGGGACACGCAACCATGCCCAGCTAATTTTGTTTTTAAGATATTAATTAACCTAAATATGATGTTTTGATAGTTCATACCTAGGCAGCAAGTCTGATTTTGATAACATTCAAATATATGTCAGCTGCTTATAGATAGACTCTTTGGAGAATTGACACTTTGCCTTTTATGACTTCATATACCTATGTAATGAATAACATTGACACGTTTCTGTTTTTGGTTCTTATGATACTAAATTGTTCTTCATTGCATACTTACAAATTATCACTTATGAATTACAGATAATTTCTTAACATTAAACTTCACTTTTACAGAATGCTATCAACTTGAGATAGTTTTTGTTGTTTTCAGGGCTGGAATTTAGTGGTAGTCATGTGCAAAAACTTGACTGAAAGGAAGATAAGGGAAAAAACTATAAGCCTTATGTAGTCTGTTAGTGAGTTAGATTTTTTTATTCATACTTTAAGTGTTCTTGTTTAGCAATATGCTAGATACTATCAGGGGTATAATGATGGAAAAAGAGGTATCATTTCACTCTCAATTAATACAAAGGTTATTTGTTTCACTCATACAGTGTTGACAGACATATGGTATATAAGTATCCTATGAGTGAAACACATAACTTTTATAATATATAAGTTAGGAGTGAAGAACTTGAGAAATGAGGGAAAGCAACATGAAGGAAAGGATGTAAGAGTTGTCTTTAATGCAGTGGTCCCAAACCTTAGTGATACCGGTAACCAATTTTATGGAAGACATTTTTCCATGGATGGACGGGATGGTTTGGGGCTGATTCAAGGGCATTACATTTATTGTACACTTTATTTCTATTTTTATTTCTATTACATTATAATATGTAATGAAATAATTCTATAACTCACCATAATGTAGAATCATTGGGACCCCTGAGCTTGTTAATCTATATTTGCAGCAGCTCCCAGCACTATATCATTGCCTTGGCTCCGTCTCAGATCATCAGGCATTAGATTCTCATAAGGAGAATGCAACCTATATCCCTTGCATGCATAGTTCACAGTAGGGTTTACCCTCCTATGAGAATCTGATGTCGACAGGAAGTAGAGCTCAGGCAGTAATGTGAGTGATGGGGAATGGCTGTAAATACAGATGAAACTTTTCTGGCTCACCTCCTGCTGTGCAGCCCAGTTCTGACAGGATATAAACCAGTACCGGTCTGTGGCCCAGTGGGTGGGGACCCCTGCTTTAATGGATGGTATATCAGTCCATTCTCATACTTCTCTAAAGAAATACCTGAGACTGGGTAATTTATAAAGAAATGGTGTTTAATTGGCTTATGGTTCTGCAGGCTGTACAGGAAGCATGATGCTGGCATCTGCTCAACTTTGGGGAGGCCTCAGGAAATTTTCAATTATGGTGGAAGGTGAAGGGAAAGCAGGCACACTGTACATGGCCAGAGCAGGAGAGAGGTGGTGATAGGGGAGCTGCTGCACACTTAACCAGATGTCACTCACTATGGTGACACAGCACCAAGGGGGAAATCCACCCCCATGATTCAGTTACCTCTCACCAGGCCCCATCTTCAACTGTAATTGGGGATCACAGTTCAACATGAAATTTGGGAGGGGACACAGATCCAAACCATATCATTTCATCCCTCGCCCCTCCCAAATCTCATGTCCTTCTCACATTGCAAAATTCAGTCATGCCTTCCCAACAGTCCCCCTAAATCTTAACTCATTCCAGCATTAACCCAAAAGATCAAAGTCCAGAGTCTCATCTGAGACAAGGCCAAGTCTCTTCCACCTTTGAGCCTATAAAATAAAAGACAACAAGTTAGTTACTTCCAAGATAGAGTTGGGGTATAGGCATTGAGTAAATACTCCTGTTTCAAAAGGGAGAAACTGGCCAAAAGAAAGGGGCTACAGGCCTCGTGCAAGTCTGAAACCCAGCAGGGCAGTCGTTAAATCTTAAAGTTCCCAAGTAATCCCCTTTGACTCCATGCCCCACATCCAGGACACTCTCATGCAAGAGGTGGGCTCCCAGTGCCTTGGGTAGCCCCACCCCCTGTGGCTATGCAGGGTTCAGCCCCTGTGACTGCTCTCAAGGGCTGGTATTGAGTGCTTGAGCTTGAGGCTATTCCAGGTGCACGGTGCAAGCTTTTGGTGGATCTACCATTTCAGGGACTGGAGGACAATGGCCTTCTTCTCATAGCTCCACTAGGTAGTGCCCCAGAGGAGACTCAGTGTAGGGGCTCCAACCCCACATTTCCCCACATTACCTTTTCCAAACCTTTATGGTTTGGAAAATTTGCAGTCTGGTCATGTGGTAGAAAAGAAAAGCCAATTGTCAGGGAAGGAGTTTGAGCAGGCTACAGAAATTTGCATAAATAAAATGAAAGAGCCAACTGCTAATAGCCAAGACAATGGGGAAAAGTCCTAGAAGGCATTTCAGAAAACCTCATGGCAGCTTCTCCCATCACAGGCCTGGAAGCCTAGGAGGACTGAATGGTTTCCTGGTCCAGGCCCGGGTCCTGCTGCTCTGCACAGCCTCAGGATACTGCTCACTGCTCCCCAGCCACCCCAACTCCAGCTGTGGCTCAAAGGGGCCCAGGTACAGCTTGAGCCACTATTTCAAGGGTGCCAGCCATAAGACTTCTGTGTGGTGTTAAGCCTGCCAGTACACAGAATGCAAGACTTGTGGCTTGGGAGCTTCCACCTAGATTTTGGAGGATGTATGGAAACACCTGGATATTCAGGCAGAAGCCTGCTATAGGGATGGAACTGTCATGGAGAATCTCTCTACTAGGGGAGACACTTCCACATTGTCAGATATCTTTATAGCAATGCCTCGTGCCTCAGCACCAATTTTCTGTATTAGTCCATTGTTGTACTCCTATAAATAAATACCTGAGACTGGGTAATTTATAAAGAAAAGAAGTTTAATTGGCTCATGGTTCTGCAGGCTGTACAGGAAGCATGATGCTGGCATCTGCTCAGCTTCGGGGGAGGCCTCAGGAAACTTTCAGTCATATCAAATGTATAGGAAAGAGTTCAGTGGTAAGTAATGAGCAAGACAAGGGTATTTTAAGGAGAGGAAATGCTTTTGCCAGTAGAGATACGTTTTGTAAGAAATTGTAAATAAGTAGTGCAGTTTGACCAGAGCATGAGGTACTTGAGGGCACTGTCTTAGGATTCCAGACTGATAGGTAGACATTGAGAGCTCTTGAAAGCAGTTTAGCTAAAGAATGAATATGATAAAAGAATATATAAAAACTACAGAAAGGTTAATATGGCTCTAGCATTCAGGATGAGAGACCGTTACGTGGCTGTTAGACCAAAATTTGAGACAGTGGCATCAAGGAATTCAGAAGTAATCAAGGATGAGCTGGATAATTCTGTCAAATCATGGAGAGACTAGAAAAAATGATTTGAGTAAATATGACTGATTTTGATATTTCAACATTCTGGGAAAGCAAATTTAATCAGATTGAAAGCAGAAGCAGAATTTAAACAGTAAGAATGGTAAGGTGATAAAGGAAAGAAAGACACTGGGCAAGATGATTCTTTTTTTTTATTCTCTTTGAGATGGAGTTTCACGGTCACCCAGGCTGGAGTGCAGTGGCACGATCTCAGCTCACTGCAATCTCTGCCTCCCTGTTAAAGCAGTTCTTCTGCTTCAGTCTCCTGAGTAGCTGGGATTACAGTTGCACGCCACCACACCCAGCTAATTTTCGTGTTTTTAGTAGAGACAGGGTTTCAATCTGTTGGCCAGGCTGCTCTTGAACTTCTGACCTCAAGCAATCTGCCCACCTTGGCCTCCCAAAGTGCTGGGATTACAGGCATGAGCCAACACACCTGGCCTGATTTTTTTTTTTTAATTTAAAAAAATTAAATTAAAATTTATTTCTTCTTCATTTTCCTTTTTTAACCACTCAGGGCATAGATTATTTATGAAAAATTTGGTGGTCAAATACTACTAAACAAGGGTTATTGGAGTTGGTGGGAGGGACTTATTTTTGAAAATAGGCAAAACGTCTCATTTACTGGAAGCAGAAAGGAAAAAAGATACGGGAAGATGGAAATATTTAGGTAAAGAAGCAGATTGGAAGAATTTCATTCATGGCAGGTTTTCTGTGAAACTGAGGTAAAAGGTGGAAACAGTGAATGCCTTTTCTCAGCCCTTAGTTTGGTTTTACATTATCTCTCTCATGAGGATATTTACTTGTTTCTATTTTTCTTATATAGAAATGAATACAATGTGATAATATTAAGTGTTTATATGTATACGTAGATTCTATAGCTGTGGATTAATCTTTTATTCTTTCGATTTCTACATTTCTGAGCCCAGAATCTATGTACTTTTGTTCACAAAAGCCCTTTAATATACAAGCTACCTTTTTATTCATCTCTTTACCAGTATTTGGGTATTATTTGAGCTTAGGAAATGCTTCTGATTTTTGTCATCTTTTTTGTAGTACCTGTCTGGGTTTTCACTGTAATTTTGTAAACTGTGGTGGACCTAAAGTAGACCATATTAGATGCAAGAGTAATTTACTAAGGAGGAAATATGGTAAAACGCTAAGGAATTGCTGTGTTTGTTGCTGTTATATTGTACAACAGTTTTCTCCCTTTACGATTTATAAATCTCCATGACACTTTGATGCAATATTTAAGACCTGAGGTAAAGTAAAATTGATAATATATATCAATGAGTAACATCTAGAGGACATTGTTTATATTGATCTTTTTTCATCTTTACATTTCTGATTTTCTACAACATTTGAAGATTGTTTTCTAAAATACTTATTCATCTCTTTATTTCAGTAAACCGTGCGCGTTTGCTTTGTGTCAGAAAGCACACACTGTAGATGTAACTTTGCTCTAAGCCTGTCTCTGTCTCTCTCTGTATAGATGAAGAGACTAAATATTGATTATCAATTCTGTAAAAAATGAGTCCTAAATATATAATTCTGAGTAAATTTTCAGAAGTAAACTTCTTATTTATCCAAAACTGTTCCTAAAGCATGGTTTTTAAAATAATTACAGAATTTCAAAAAACATTTTTTCCAACAGGTGGGAAGGAGAAACCAAAAACAAATATAGAAGACTTACAAATTAAAAAGGTAAAGAAGAAAAAGAAAAAGAAACACAAAGAGAATGAAAAACGGAAGCGTCCAAAAATGTATAGCAAATCTATTCAGACCATCTGTTCAGGATTGCTAATCGATGTTGAAGATCAAGAAGCCAAAGGCATTCTAAATGATAACATGAAAGATTACGCTGGAAAGAATTTGGATGCCAAGAACTATGATTCCAAAATTCCAGAGAACAGTGAGTTTCCATTTGTCTCATTAAAGGAGCCACGAGTTCAGAATAACCTCAAAAGGTTGGACACTTTGGAATTTAAACAACTCATTCATATAGAGCACCAGCCTAATGGAGGTGCATCAGTCATTCATGCCTACAGTAACGAACTCTCCCATCTGTCTCCTATGGAGATGGAGAGGTTTGCAGAAGAGTTTGTGGGTCTAGTGTTCAGTGAAAATGAAAACTCTGCAGCTTTCTATGTGATGGGTATTGTTCATGGGGCAGCTACTTATTTACCTGACTTTTTAGACTATTTTTCATTTAATTTTCCCAATTCTCCAGTGAAAATGGAGATATTGGGAAAGAAAGATATAGAGACAACGACTATGTCCAATTTTCATGCTCAGGTAAGAGGTTTTTAGTTTTATTTTATAAAATAACTTTTAATTATATATTTTTAAGATGAGTTTCTGTTCTTTGTTCCTGGTTTGAAATAAAAAGGTAAGAATATAATGAAACCATTTGGGAGTACTAAGAGTAAATTACTTTCTTGATGTGAGAATCAGGATTTAAAATTCAGTTTCCACTTACGTGTGTTTTTTTCTTAAAGATAATGAAATAAGATTCTGTTGTCCTTTTTTTGCCAGGAGGAATCTTAAACCTAAGAAAATGAATTTCACCATGTATTCTCCAGTCCTTAAATAGTTTTCTTACCTGAAAATCACCTAAAATTGTCTTCCACCTATATAATGTTTTAAGATACTTAGCACTAGGCGCATCACATGGAAGGTACTGAAGAAATGTTGGACATTAAAAATATTGTGGTACAGTCCGGGCACAGTGGCTCCTGCCTATAATCCCAGCACTTTGGGAGGCCGAGGCAGGCGGATCACCTGAAGTTGAGAGTTCAAGATCAGCCTGACCAACATGGAGAAACCCTGTCTCTACTAAAAATACAAAATTAGCCGGGTGTGGTGGCGCATTCCTGTAATCCCAGCTACCTGGGAGGCTGAGGCAGGAGAATCGCTAGAACCTGGGAGTCAGAGGTTGTGGTGAGCTGATATCACGCCATTGCACTCCAGCCTGGGCAACAAGAGCAAAACTCCATCTCAAAAAAATAAAAAATAAATACAATAATACTGTGGTACAAAGGAGTCATCAGTTATTGTGTAATTATGTGTAAAAAGTAGCAATCAGTATATATCGTGAGCTAATTTCCATTTCCTGCCCTTCTCTGTGGTGGAGAATATACATTATTCTGGAAAGCAGACAGAATAGAGTCTGCTGGTTCTTGAACATCTGTGTGGGTCCATCTGAAAGGCTGGTGCCATTGTTATCCATCCTCAGATTGGGACTGTTTATGCTAGGAGTTTGGCCAGTTCTCATATTTATTGATGCTGTAGTTTTTGGTTTTCTAGAAACAGTTTTGGTTTCTAGGGCAACATTCTAGTTTGGAAGGAGGAAAAAAGTAAAGGAAGTCTCAAATGGAGCTTAGCGATTATTTATCCCAACATTTCTCAATTACAAACAAGTAAACAGTCGTAGAAAGAGAGGAGTAACTTACTGTTTAAAGTTGTCAGCAGTATCAGGATTAGAACGAAGTCTTAATCTTCATCCAGGGCTACTTTCCTTATTCTGAATATATTTCTTTTTTGATGGGTGCTCAAATTACAGCTTCCACTTTAAATGGTAGTCTGGATGTTCAGTCATATCCACACGAGTGCCCCCAGTAGTAGGTTTGGTGTATAATGTGTAGTATATTGTAGTCGGGAAAATAATTTTTTTTTTTTCTTTGAGCTGGAGTCTCGCTCTTTTGCCCAGGCTGAAGTGCAGTGGAGCAATTTCAGCTCACTGCAACCTCCAGTGGATTCCAGGTTCAAGTGATTCTCCTGCTTCAGCCTTCCAAGTAGCTGGGATTACAGACGTGCACCACCACACCTGGCATTTTTTTTTTTTTTTTTTTTTTTTTTTTTTTTTGAGACGGAGTTTCGTTCTTGTTACCCAGGCTGGAGTGCAATGGCGTGATCTCGGCTCACTGCAACCTCTGCCTCCTGGGTTCAGACAATTCTCCTGCCTCAGCCTCCTGAGTAGCTGGGATTACAGGCACGCGCCACCGTGCCCAGCTAATTTTTTGTATTTTTAGTAGAGACGGGGTTTACACCGTGTTGACCAGGATGGTCTCGATCTCTTGACCTTGTGATCCACCCGCCTCGGCCTCCCAAAGTGCTGGGATTACAGGCGTGAGCCACCGCGCCCGGCCCTGGCTATTTTTTTATTTTATTTTTAGTAGAGACAGGGTTTCTCCATGTTGGTCAGTGTGATCTTGAACTCCTGACCTCAAATGATCTGCCTGCCTCAGCCTCCCAAAGTGCTGGGATTTATAGGCATAAGTCACCATGCCCGGCCTGGAAAATAATTATTAGTGTGCATGTCGAGGGGAATTATTCTCTAACATGTTTTAGAATTGAAATTTAAATATTTTTAAAGTGAATAGGGAGCTATAGAGCATCCATTACTAGCCCTGTCATTTTATAGAATTCCAAAATGGTGAATTACTTGTCTGAGGTTACACCTGCGTTTAATGGCAGAATCAAGACTGGCATCTAATAATAGTGTTTACTGTTTATTGAGTACTGATTGTGCCAAGGACTAGTTCTAAGTATTTTATATGTAGCAAGTCATTTAATCCTCATTATAATCTTATTTTAGCCATGAACAAACATCCAGTGAGAGAAGAAATAACATGTGCTCAAAGTCCCTTATCACTTTATCATTCATTTGTCATTTATTATATGTCTCCTAAATGCCAGGTTTTATAGTGGGCCTCTTGGCTCCCATTCCCGGTTGTTTCCACAATATCACAAACTATCTTGCTTTGATACAATGCAAGTTTGCTTCAGTCATCTTTTAAATGGGACAGTACACTGATGCGCATCACATTACCTGCTTTTCAAATGGTTTTTCAGATAAGGTTAGGAATTATTAATTTTATGCTAAATGATAAAAATTTTCATCTAAACTGTGTAATATGTACCCCATGAAAACTGTTTTTGTTACTAAATAAAATGAGATGCTGGACTTGCTAATCATGGCAGTGTGTGCCTGGGTTGTTGATCTCAAGTCCTTGATGAGCCACCAACCCTGGTTGTCACCATCTCTTCAGGCTTCTTGGGTAGTATATATTGCAAAGAGGAAATTCCAGGCAGATATATCCTCTTTGTTACCAGCTGTGGTTCTAGCCCCCTGTCTTTGTGATCTGCTACCCTGGTGACCTAAGCATGTCAGCTGCACGGACTGCTTTTGCTTCTTTAGCTTTAGACTTCAAGGCAAGAAACTGCATGTGCAAGGACCATATTCCTTTTATTGCAAGAGCCTTCAGATCTTATTCCTGTGAGTGGGAAAGTTGCTGTCTGCAGCAGATTGGAAGATAGCCTTCGGTTTGTCCTTAGGTACTGGCTTTATGAAACTGAATGGGATCCAGAAGAGACAGCAATAGGAGAAAAATGAGCATGCTTATTCTTGCACAGTTGGGTTTCTCATCCCTTGAGTCCTCCCAGTAAAAGCTCTGTCTCTTAGCCTACATTGAGGTGTCCCCCAGGAGCTGATTTTATTTAGTAAACTTTTTACTGAAATATAATCTATACACAGAATACATAATATACATATTATAAATGTATAGCTTGATGAATCTTCACAGAGAACACACCCATGGTTTAAAATTTAGAGCCAAATATTACTAGTAGCCAGAAACCTTCCCCAAACCCTTTTTTATCAATACTGTGCCAACCCCCCAATCCCACCACATGAACAAATACCCAGGAGATCACTGTCCTGACCTTGAACACCACTGATATATTTTGCTTCTTTTTGAACTTTAATGGAATCAGATAGTACGTACATGTTGTGTCTGGTCTCTTTCCTGCAGTATAATGTTTGTGAGGTTCATCCATCTTGTATGTAGTGGTTCTGCTGTATGGTATTCCATTGTGTTAATATGCCACAGTTTGTTGTTTATCTTGTTACCATATAGATGGACATTTGAGTTGTTTCCAGTTTGAGGCTGTTAGAACAGGGGCGCTATGAATATTTTTCATGTGTCTTGATGAGTATATACCTAATATTAGGATTTCAGGATCAAAACGTATGCAGATACTCAGTTTTGCTAGATACTGCCAGTGTTCCAAAGTTATTGTGCTGATTTACATTCCCACTAGCAGTGTTCCACATCCTTTGCCATGTTTAGTAGTGTCTTTTTCATTTAAGTCATTCTGGTGATTATGTAGTGGTAGCTCCCTGTGGTTTAATTTGTATTTCCCTGATACCTAAGGATGTCAAGTACTTTTTTATATGATTGTTATTTGGTTGAATTATCCTCTTTTGTAAAGTACCTGTCCACTCTGTCCATTTCTTATTTGTTTTTTTCTAGTTGATTTGTTGGACTATTATATATGTAGATAAGAATCTTTTGTCACCTAACTGTATTGCAAATATTTCTTCTCACTTGGTGTCTTACCATTTCATTCTTAGGTATCTTTTGATGACTAGAAGTTCCTAAGTTTAATGTAATCTAATTTATAGTTTGTAAACCATTTATGATTACTGTTTCTTTCTTTTTTTTTTTTTCCCTGTTTTTTTCTTGAGACAGAGTCTCACTCTGTTGCCCAGGCTGGAGTGCAGTGGTATGATCTTGGCTCACTGCAACCTCTACCTCCCAGGTTCAAGCGATTCTGCCTCAGCCTCTCAAGTAGCTGGGACTACAGGTGTACACCACCATACCTGGCTAATTTTTATATATTTAGTAAAAACGGGGTTTCACCTTATTGGTCAGGCTAGTCTTGAACTCCTGACTTTGTGATCAACCCGCCTTGGCCTCCCAAAGTGTTGGGATTACAGACGTGAGCCACTGCACGCAGCCTATGATTACTGTTTCTTATGTTCTGTTGTGGAAATCTTTGCCTACCACAAAGTCCTTAATATGTTCTGTGAAGTTTTCTTCTGGAAACTTTTATTGTTTTACCTTTCATGGTTAAATCTATAGTTAATAAAACAGCTAAAAGTATTGGAAAAATAGTTTATAGTTCTTCTGGAATTGATCTTTGTCTATGGCATGTGGTAAAGATCAAGGTTCATATTTTTCTGTATAAATATCCAAAGGACCAAGCAGCCTTTATGGAAAATATATCTCTTCCTCATTGCATTGTAGTGTCACATTAGTCATAAAACAGCTAATCATATGCATGGGTCTGTTTCTGGGCTCTCTCTGATTCCATTGTTTTGTGTAATTGTTATAGCTTTATAATAACTCTATTGATTGATTGATAGTTACAGGGTCTTGCTTTATCACTCTGGCTAGAGTGCTGTGGTACGATCACAGTGCTCTGTAGCCTCAAATTCCTGGGCTCAAGTGATCCTTGCACATCAGTCTCCTGGTAGCTGGGACTACAGGTGTGAGCCACTGTGCCCAATCTAGAATCGGTTTGCCAGATTTGTTCTTCAAGATTTCCTTGGCTTTTTACATTTCCATATAAACTTTTTAGAATCAGCTTTTCACATTTCACAGAATTATATGCTAGAATATTCCTTGGTATTACAAGAATCGTAGAAACAGCTACATAATTTGTCATCTTTTAGTTACTACAGAATTTAAAGCAAACTATTTTGTTTGCCCTGATTATAATTTAAGAACAAAAGATGTCAAGTACAAAACTTTTCTCTACATTTCTGCTTTCCTCCGCTCTGTAGAAAGCACTATCATCTCATAACAAAAGCAGGGTTCTATTGAACTGAACCTACTGAACTTAGTCAAGGTGGTCCTCGACTCAGATGGTTTGACTCATAATTTTTTGACTTTGCAATGGGTTTATCAGGTTGAAACCCCATAGTTAAATCAAGCAGCATCTGGACTTAAGATGGTTCAGCTTACTTACAATTTTTTTTCAGTGGGCTTATCAGAGTTATTTATTTCTTTGTTTGTTTTTTTGTTTGAGACAGAGTCTCTGTCACCCAAGCTGGAGTGCAATGGCACAATCTCAGCTTCACTGCAACCTGTGCCTCCCAGGTTCCAGCGATTCTCAAGGGATTACAGGTGCCTGCCACCACGCCTGGCTCATTTTTGTATTTTTAGTAGAGACAGGGTTTCACCACGTTAGCCAGGCTGGTCTCGAACTCCTGACCTCAGGTGATCCGCCCGCCTAAACCTCCCACAGTGCTAGAATTACAGGCATGAGCCACCACACCTGGCTGCTTATCAGAATTTTAAATGCAGTTGTTTTCTAACCACGCTTCTCCCACTTCCAAACTCTAAATCTTATTTTTATTTTATCCTGGTTCTAAGTTGTTTCTCAGGTGACTTATGTCAAAGTATTAACTGATGATGAAGGGTCTGCTATTTTAATAGTGAAACTTACTAAATCTGATCTGATCTGTTAGACCTGCTTCACTAGAATGGGGGCAGAATGCTAGCATTTGTTAAATTCATGCTGGGGTCATTCACTGTGTTAGGCTAGTAATAGCAGTTTGGTGTTTCATCTTTAAAACATTGCTTGCCTTTGTACTAAATTTTCATTTTGACGAGTTGTGCCTGCCCCATCCTTCTCAAATACTTTTGAACTGATCTGTACAAAATAATAACGCAGCAGAGACCACATGCTCTAATAATAAGAAAAGTTTTCCCCCATTATTGTACTACTTTTAAAATGGATAATAATTTTCGTTCAAATTTGGTTGCAGTTATATGGGTATTTTTGAAATGTTGGGTAATGGCTCCCCCTTGTGACACAGTCATTTATGTCATGTTTAGATTGCCTCAGAATGTCCTGCAGGCCTTGTTTTTTAAAATAAGGGACTCTTCTCCCCACACCCTAAAAAAAAAAAAAAAAACCTCAGCAGAATTGAACCAACAGCTTCTGTTCCCACCCCCTCAATTTTTTGGCTCTAATAATGATCCTGTTTTTGTATTTTCTTCACATTGGTGCTGATACAAGCTAAAAACATCTATTATATTTATTGTGAATCACTATGAAAGTATTCTGAGGAACTTTTAATATCTTGGAATGTTGATAGGTATACTAAAACACACACACACACACACACACACACACACACACACACACACACACACACACACACACAGGTTTCGAAGTCCAAAATAGTGTAATGCTGGACCAAGTAAGTAATATTTGTTTGCAGTGAGACTCTTCAGAAACTTTAATAGCTGGTGTGCGTGATGAGCCTCCTAAACAAGAAGGGTTTTCCAGACTTAGTAGACTGTAGAGCTCTCTCTTCAGGGAACGTGTTTTGAGAAACAGCAGGTTGTTTCAAGTGAGTCGTTTTTTAGGGCTTTAAAAAAATTACTTATTACTATGTTTGCCTTTTCCCCTGTTGCAGCAGTTTTCATAATTTACATAAGAGAAAACAGTAGTAAGTAACAAATCTTAAAGATTCGTTTTAGGCAACATATTTTCTGTTAAGACTAGGCTACTTTTTTCTCTTTGTAGCAAGCCAACCTCAGAATCCTAAGGTTTTTCTTTTTAAAGATGACATTATATGAGTAGATTATTAGTTTAAACAGTTACTTCATTTTCTGTTAACCAGAGCTGCTGAGATTTTGGTATTGACACTTACTGGCAGTGGGTATGATAGTTCTCCTACTTCTGCTTTCTTCTTTCCCTTCATAATATTTATAGAGAATTTATACAAGGGGGGAAGTGAAAATGTGGCCATGATGGTCATGGAGTTTTGTGGGGAGAGGTAGGAGATTTAGATTAAATATGTTATATTTCTTCTGAAGGCCATTATTTAAATATAAGCTTTTCCAAAAATATTAAGTATCATGCCTATCTTTAATTGTGTTCTGTTTGAGAGATCTATATAACTAGATTAAGAGGAACTATATGTATAATCTTTGTAATTCAGTGCATTTCTTTTTTTAGAAAGCAAATACATTTTATTATTTTTTATTTAATTTATTTTTTGAGACTGAGTCTTGCTTTATCACCCAGGCTGGGTGCAGTGGCACGCAGTGGTGCAGTCTTGGCCCACTGCAACTTCGGCCTCCCTGGTTCAAGCATTCTCATGCCTCAGCCTCCCGAATAGCTGGGGATTACAGGCATCTGCCACCATGCCTGATTAACTTTTGTATTTTTAGTAGAGTTGGGGTTTTGTCACATTGGCCAGGCTGATCTGGAACTCTTGACCTCAAGTGATCTGCCCGCCTGCACCTCCCAAAGTGCTGGGATTACAGGCATGAGCCACCACGTCTGGCCTATATTTTAAAGCAGTGATATGTTTTGACTTTCTTCAGGTTAATTTTTTAACTACATCAGAAAACTGGTTTGATTAATATTTACTGAAGTGAATAAAAGCAAATATAGTAAGCTCACATGGAGAGTCATCAGGGTGTGAGGTTTTCTAGATAAGCGATTTTTTTTTAGATAATGGAAATGTAGTTCTAAGTACCAAGATTTTTCTTCTTTACTAAACATATGCAACATAATGTAACTTTAGTTTCAGTATTCGTTTGTCATTATTACAATTCTCATGCCTTAGTGCAGCTGCAGCTGTACTTACCCTTTGCCCCTCCTTCCCCTTCTAAATTTGTGGTTTCTTTTCCTTTATGATTTCAGATAGTAGTTATAATAATTATGCCTAATATAGGAATGGATATGTAAGAAGAGGACCTTTTATGAGCCATGGTCTTTGTGACATTTACTTTGACTATTTAGGGATTCTTATCTGTTACCTCTCCCTCCTCTCTGCCCTTGAGTTCTTTGCAGTCTGGCAGTCTGGATAGGTGATTTATTGAGAATTGAGGCTTGATGTTTTTTAGTGTGTGTGATACTGTAGATTTAACTTTATTCTATGTAATAGGTGGATTGTGGATATTTGGTGTATAGTTTTGCAACAAAACAGGTGTCACCAAAATCAAGAATCATTTACATAATTGTGAAATGTGGATTTCATTCATTCATTCATTCATTCATGGAGTCTTGCTCTGTCGCCCAGACTGGAGTGCAGTGGCATGATCTCAGCTCACTGCAACCTCTGCCTCCTGGGTTCAAGCAATTCTCATGCCTCAGTCTCCTGAGTAGCTGGGACTACAGGTGCACACCGCCATGCCTGGCTAATATTTTGTATTTTAGTAGAGACAGGGTTTCACCATGTTGCTCAGGCTGGTCTCAAACTCCTGAGCTCAGACAATCTGTCCGCCTCGGCTTCCCAAAGTGCTGGGATTATAGGTGTGAGCCACCATGTCCGGCCTCTTACATTTTATTTTAACAGCTTAAGTACCATCATGTATTTTGTCAAGAGGTATATACTTTTTAAATTGGAAACATTGTTGTGTGTAATTTGCTGTAATAGCTACAAATGATGGATCTGAAATACTGGGTTATTAAACTAGAAATTTGTATGAAATGATACATAATTAAAAGTATATTACAATATATTTTAAATTGTAATACTTTTACAGATTAAGATTTTGATGACTTCAATTTAATTTTTAAAATTTGGTTTGAGTTTAAATATGTTTGTTCAGGTGGGTGATCATAGTTTTATCTTTACTATTGGAGAATAAATGTTTTGGAAGGTAATTGCTGTTTTGTTTTAAACGTGATAGCTAAGCGGTTTTTATAAAGGCCAATTTCCTACTAGAATTTATTTTTGGCTTTATTAGTGGGACAGTGGGATCTACTTTACAGTTTCTGTATATTTTGGTTAAAAGAGAGATTTATACTTTTGTTATAATAAGCTATTTGTGAAAGTAAATTTTACATATCATCTGTATGTTTTATATATATTTTGCCATGAGGTAGGAAGAACTAACTAAAAATTCAATTAGGATATTTAGCAATATAATCTGTATTACTTCACTTTAAAAATTCAGGGTCTCTAAAAAATCCTTTGAAATATTTATGAATTTTAATAGGACCATACTTAAAAATGATCAACAAAAGATACAGCCTTTTCTTAGGTAGTGCCCAAACTAGACATAGGATGGAAAAATCGTTTTTTGATTTATTCAGTCTATTATGTTAAAATTTTTTTTTTCAGACAGAGTTTCACTCTGCTGCCAGGTTGGAGTGCCAGTGGTGTGATCTCGGCTCACTGCAAGCTCCACCTCATGGGGTCAAGTGATTCGCCTGAGCCCCCAAGTAGCTGGGACTATAGGTGTGCACCACCACACCCAGCTAATTTTTGTATTTTTAGTAGAGATGGGGTCTCACCATGTTAACCAGGATGGTCTTGATCTCTTGACCTTGTGATCCACCCGCCTCGGCCTCCCAAAGTGTTGGGATTACAGGCATGAGCCACTGTACCCAGCGTATTATGTTAAAAATTTTAATGTTTAGGTCTATACTAATTGAGACATGTTTTGTTTTATTTTTAAATAAGCAATATTTGTAAACTTAGAAATTAACATAAATGTGTAATTTGAATGAAATGAGATTGTTAGGTCAGTAATACTTCTTCAGTCAATGAAATAATTATTCTAACCTGAAATAGCATCATCTGGTCAAATTAAAATTAGTAAAGTTTTTGAGTTATTACACAACATATGATTTGTCCGTATATTACCACCCACGTTTTACCCATTCTTTTCCTGTTAGTCTATGATATATGTTTTTACTCACATTTAAATAAATAAATTTTACACTACGAGGACTGAATGTTAAATTTGTTACCAATTAGTTCTGGTTTTATGATTATTGTATTTATCTCCTAATCTTTATAGTTTAATAATGTTATAGTTTTCTGGTTTTATCTTTCTTTGTAGAATGGAAGTAGTTATCTAAATTGCAAGATGAGGTAGAAGACAACTATTTCAATTATATTTGAGAAATGGATTATTTCATGTATAGTATGACTTTTTAAAACTACTAGATTAATTGAAAGTTTAGTTGTGCTTCACATTTTAGAAGAATTCACTTACTGAAAATTCTTTTCCTTTTCCACAGTCATCCCCTCCCACCAAGATAAACTGCCCAAATTCTTTAGCTGATTGTTGTTGATACTGTGATGTTGTAGAATGAACCAACTCAGCGGCACGGACTTATTTGATTCTGGCTTTGTTAGAACTAAGTTAGTGTCTTAGGTATCTGATTATAACAAAATATGGAAATTTATGCACAGAAAATTTACTTATTTGTATAAAGTGGAAATAGTACCTCTCTAATTTGACTTTTTTTGGGGTCTCGCGGTGTTTCTCAGGCTACTCTTGAACTCATGGGCTCAAGTGATCCTCCTGCCTCTGCCTTCTGGGTAGCTGGGATTACAGTTTCATGCTACCACCCCTAACGCTAATTTGACTTTTTAGATACATTTCAAAGCACTTGGAAAATCTGTGTTTTACAGTATCAGTTGTTGATTTCACTTTCTACATAGCTATGGTCTCTCAAAATTCCTTATGGCCATTTGCAGATCCAAAACTTAGAATCTCAGAATCACTTAACAGATTTGATGTCTTATATTCTGGTAAATGTGCTAGAGTTCAGATCGATACCTTTAGCTTCTTTGTTAGACTACATTACAGAAATGCATACTGATCACTGAATTTCTTATTGGAGTGCTACTAATGCCTCTAAACATCTAGAGCCTGAAGACTGTTGTAGAGTTAGGTTTTAACTTTTAGCTTTCTCAATATAGGACATGATAGGAATTTTTAGGAGACAGGAAAAAGATGAGACAATGAGTACGAGATGGGGGCACAAGTCCCAACTGTTCTTTTTTGTTTTTTGAGACAGAATCTTGCTCTTTTACCCAGGCTAGAGTGCAGTGGCATGATCACAGCTTACTGCAGCCTTGACTTCCCAGACTCAAGATAGCCTCCCGCCTCTCAAAGTGCTAGGATTATAGGCCCTTAATTTTCTAACTTATAGGAATGTTTTGTGGTTCTGAGAAGTCAGTTTGTAACAGTTTAGGAAAACGTAAGCTTGGAAATTTGGTGAATTTATTAAAGAATTAATGTCATTATTAAACCACTTTGCTGATTATAATAACAAATGAGATTCTTTGTCTTAAATGATTTTGTTATGAAAAGATGTGGGTTGGTGTTTACTTTGTTACATTGTGATACTCTTACCAGCCATAATTGTAAGGATTCAACTTTTAATGTGACTCTCTTTTATAATTTTAATGTGATTGTATTTTATAATCTGTGTCTATGATGTGATGAAAGTTGACCATTCATGTTTGCCTGAAATACAGGACTTACAGTTTTAAGACAGATAGTCCTGGGCAAACTGAGACAAACTGGTCTCCTAAATTTTGTGTCCACAAAGACTAATCCAGAGAAAGAGACAATTAGAATTTTGCTTATTATTTGGCTATCAGAAGGAGTTGTTTTGCTTGAAAACAGGCTCAACTTGTTTACTAGTGTTAGTATATGAAAATACATAGGTTTCTTTGTCAGGATTTAAATATGCTGGCAAAAATACAGTTATCAATGAATCTTGAGATAAAATGGCTTTGTTTTGGCTCTTTGAATGCCACCCATTTGCTAGCATTATGGCAGGTGAGTTTATATCATTATCAAGTTTTCTTCAGTAATCTGTTATAAAACATTCTAGTTAAGAAACCAAAGCTCAAGGAATATTAATGATTTCTGAAAGTCACATAGCTGATAGATAGCAAAGGCAGATTTGGATCTTAGGATTCCTGATTCTTAATTTCTAGTAGTTTCTCACCACAGTTAATAATGGATATATAAACTGGATCCTAGTTAATATGATAAGATCAGAAAAGAAGAGCATCCCTGGTGGCCTTTTAGACAGATAAGCCACTGGTGATGGTTAAATGTTTTCAGAGGGTCTAGTTTTGAAAATTTTGATTAAAAGATACGAACTTCATTTCACTTTAGAAAAATGCAGGTACACCAACTTTTGAATATTCAGATAATGAGTTCCTCTCTTCTAAGGAGATGTTGTCTAGAATTAATGATTGTCTTTACTGTGTTTTCATAAGCAGCATGTAGGAATAGAGAAGGTAAAATAGCTTGATTTAGTGCAAGTTCTATTTTTAAAATGCCTTATCTGTTACTGTTATTGAAGTTTTTTTTTTTTTTGCTTTCCTCATATTATGATACGATATTCTGAGATAATAATAATTTACTGTTACACAATGAATGATAGCAAACATTATCTTATGTGTAACTTTTAATTAAATCTATATTCTTCAGGTAAAAAGAACGTATTCTCATGGTACTTACAGAGCTGGCCCAATGCGACAGATAAGCTTGGTGGGAGCAGTTGATGAAGAAGTAGGAGATTACTTCCCTGAGTTCCTTGACATGTTGGAAGAGTCACCATTTTTAAAAGTAAGAGATAATCTGTCATGGGATTAGTGTTGTTTTGTTTTTGTTTTTAAAAAAGGCAAGAAAAACCAATATGAGTAATCTGACTTGGGAGTGTTTCTTTCATGCTACATGCAATATAAATGAATGGCTGTTTCAGAAATAGAAACATTTTGGTTTTATTTGAACTGGAGGGAAGGAGGGCAAGAGATAGGAAACTGAAGTAATTCTTGTATAGTGTGTACATGTGGTATCTCAGGTCCTAATTGTAATGGCAAAGCTAAGTTGTGGACCAATTAGTTTCCATGTGTTAATCAGCTCTTAGGAAGTACAGGAGGGATTCTACTAAAATGTTTAAGACGAAGGAATGGCAGTTTAGTATTGTGGAAAACTGGCCTGTGAAATTACACATCCATATTTTAGCCTTGGCTATACCTATCTGGGTTGGACAAGCCATTTAAGCTTTCTGGGCTTCAGTTTCATCATCCATAAAATGTTTAGGCAATGTAGGCAAAGACCCCTTTATTTTATTTATTTTTTTGAGACAGTTTCACTCTGTACCCAGGCTGGAGTGTAGTGGTGCACTGTGGAGCCGTGACCTCCCTGGGCTCAGGTGGTCCTCCCATCTCAGCCTTCCAAGTACCTGGGACTACAGGCACATGCCATCATGCCCAGCTAACTTCTGTATTTTTTTTTTTTTTTTTTTTTTTTTTTGTGGAAATAGGGTTTCACCATGTTGCTCAGGCTGGGCTTGAACTCTTAGGCTCAAGTGATCCTCCTGTGTTGGCCTCCCAAAGTTCTGGGATTACAGGTGTGAGCCACCATGCCCGCCCACCCACAGTCCCCTTTAAATTTGCAGCAAGATTCCTTTCTTTTCTTTTCTTCTTTTTTTTTTTTAAAAAAAACAGCTTATTCATTTTCAGAAAATATTTCTTATTGTGAGCTGCTGTGGCTATCCCACTGAGAGAGGGATCTCTGAACTGTGTAGTTAGGTTAATTATTTAATCAGTAACTCAAAGGTCAGTGCAAAACTACACTGAAATTCAGGGTCCAGGTGAGCAACAGAATGTGACAAGATTTCTAATACTCACCACATAATCTATTGGACATCTCTTCTTTCATCACTTCTGCTTGCTTGGTGTTTTTACTCTATATGTGCATATATCTTTTCTCTTCCCTTTGTCTTTAACCCTGTTCCATTCCCTTTTCCTTTTTAAACTTTTTGTTCCCTTTCTACTTCTCTCAGGTAGTCACATCATGGAATTAGGTTGCATTTATTATTGAATTATATTTAAAAAGTATCAAGTATTATTTAAATGGCTGCTTCAAATTTAATTTTCAAAGCACATGAACTTAAATCCATTATTTCTTTTTCTTTGTTCCTTTGTTTTTCTTTCTTTTTTTTTTTAAAGTAACGGAGTCCTGCTGGGTTGTACAGGCTAGTTTTGAAGTCCTGGACTCAAGCAGTCCTGCTTCAGTCTCCCAAAGTGCTGGGATTACAGACGTGAGCCACCTGCACCCAACCTAAATGCATTGTTTCTAAAGAAATTTGACAATCCTTTTTGAAAAGAGGGTGTGTGGTGAATTTTTTGTTTTTTATTTTGTTCTCAACATTCCATGAACAGTGGCCATCAGTTTCCTCCTCCTCTTTTTTTTTTTTGTTTGGGATGGGGTCTCGCTCTGTCATACAGGCTGCAGTGCAGTGGCATGATCTCAACTTACTGCACCCTCTGCCTCCCAGGTTCAAGCGATTCTCGTGCCTCAGCCTCTTGAGTAGCTGGGATTACAGACACGCACTACCACGTCTGGCTAATTTTTTGTATTTTTAATAGAGACGAGGCTTCTCCATGTTGCCCAAGCTGGTCTCAAACTCCTGAGCTCAGGTGATCTGCCTGCGTCAGCCTCCAAAAGTGCTGGGATTACAGGAGTGAGCCACCATCCCCTGCCGCCTTCTTCTCTTTTCTCTTTCCGCCTTCCCTTCTGTCTGTCTCTCTTTTTCTTTTTGTTTGTTTGTTTTTGAGACAGAGTCTCACTCTGTCACCAGGCTGGAGTGCAGTGGCACAATCTCGGCTTACTGCAACCTCCGCCTCCTGGGTTCAAGCTATTCTCCTGCCTCAGCCCCCACAAGTAGCTGGGAGTATAGGCACGTGCCACCACACCCTGTTAATTTTTGTATTTTTAGTAGAGACAGGGTTTCACCTTGTTGGTCACGATGGTCTCAATCTCTTGATCTCGTGATCTGCCTGACTTGGCCTCCCAAAGTGCTGGGATTACAGGCGTGAGCCACCTAGCCCAACCTTGTTCTTTCATTTTAAAATATTTTATTTCTGATTTAAGCCAATAACCTCTTCAAGAAACTACTAAACGAAATATGTTTTGATTTTGTTTTTGTTTTTATTTTGTTTTTAATAATCATTAAAGAGGTATCCAGTTTTTAAATTCAAATTTAATTGTTCATTTTTATAGATTATTATGAGAGCACTTGCTTATTTCATCTGTTAACATCATATGATCCATTTGGTAGATGGAAGAATAACAAATGATGAATATAGTGAATCATACCTTTAGCAGGGTAGAGGGACAGAACCATTGAAGCATAATTATTTTCTTGGTGTGTTTGAAACAGTTTTTTGAAGCAAAGTAAGTCAATATATAGGGATATATTCAATATTAGGTATTTCAAGTTGTTAAGTATAAATCTGTGTATGAAAGCATGTCAGGGGAACAATATTATTAATATATACTTGAAGATACATTTTGAAAATAATTGCTATCTACGTAATTATTTGTCTCCAGTGTACACTGCCATGGGGGACGCTATCTAGTTTAAAGTTACAGAGTCGAAAAGATAGTGATGATGGTCCCATCATGTGGGTTCGTCCAGGAGAACAAATGATCCCTGTGGCTGATATGCCAAAGTCACCTTTCAAAAGGAAAAGGTATGTTGTATACAAATTTTTATTGGAAGAGATGAGTGTTTGTATGTTGGAGTTTGTACGTTAGTTGAAAATTGGAGGAAGGAAGAAGGCAAAGTTTACAGCATAATTGAAATATAAATTTGAAAATAGCTATATATGCTAATATAATTTGTTATAAAATCTAAAATGTAAATAAGGCATGAGAAATGTAGGCAATGACAATAAACTGTAATGATGAATGGAAAAAATGTCATTTATAAGATATAAACTATTTTAGAATGAATTTAATAATATTCAGAACCTGTACTAAGAAGACTAAAATATTTTATGGAGAATATAAAATAAGATCAGAACAAATGGAAAACCCTACTGTGTTGTGGATTGGGTAAAAATGATAGTTCTTTAAAATTTTTTGCATTTCAGTTGAACTAACACTTCCAGTCCTGGATAAAATGATTTTAAAATTCATGAGGAAGTAAACTTTTCAGTGAAAGAGAAGATAAGTGAGAGGGAGCTTATGATACAGGATATTAAAAATTACTACAAAGTTTAAATAGATCATTGGAATAAGAGTCCAGAAATAGATCTGAATATATTGGGAACTTAATATATGAGATAGGTGGGAAGAGGAAGATGTATTTAATGAAGAATGCTGGCATAATTGGGAATCCATCTGAAATAAAACAAAGACAGAGCCCCTACCTTATACCAGAAGTAAATTAGAGAATTAAGCATCACAGATAAAGCAGTTAAAATATTAGAATAAAATTTTTTAAGCCTGGAAGAGACTTTCTTAAGCAAGACCAAACAGTGCAGTGGCAACAGTATTTAGGAGGGAAGCGACATCAGCAGTGAAGTTCAAAACTGTGACAGACTGGACTAAAACATTTGTAACTCATGACAGACCAAAGTTAATGTACAAAGAACATTCTCAAGTGTAAACAACCCAGTAGAAAAATAGACCTCAGGTAGTTAAGTTTATTTTAAAAGAACTATGAGATATTTTTATCTATTATATTGGCAAAAATTATTAACAAAGGAATAATACAGGCTGGTAGGCACGTGAAGAAACAGTTTTTAATATATTGTTGACTGGAGGGTGAGCTGCTGTAATTTTGTGAAAGTGATCTGGCAATAGCTCATAAAATTTAACATATAACTCTTTGATCTAGCACTTCTGCTTTCATCCCAAGAAATAAAAACTCTAAAGGTAAATAAATTTGTGGTAAGAAAAACATTTTAAAATGGTCTGAATGCCTTGCAACAGGGGAATGGTTGAATAGATTTCATACATTCTTATTAAAGAGTATAGTGAGGCTGAGTGCAGTGGCTCATGCCTGTAATCCCAGCACTTTGGTAGGCCGAGGCGGGTGGATTACCTGAGGTCAGGAGTTCGAGACCAGTCTGGCGAACATGGTGAAACCCCATCTCTACTAAAAATAAAAAATTAGCCAGGTGTGGTGCCACATGCCTGTAATCCCAGTTTCTCAGGAGGCTGAGGCAGGAGAATTGCTTGAGCCCAGGAGATGGAGGTTGCAGTGAGCTGAGATTGTGCCACTGTACTCCAGCCTGACTGACAGAGCAAGACTGTCTAAAAAAAAGAGTACAGTGAAATAAGCCAGGTGCAGCGGCTCATGCCTGTAGCCCTAGCATTTTGGGAGGCCGAGGTGGGATGATAACTCAAATCCCATGAGTTCAGGACCAGCCTGAGCAACGGAGTGAGACTCTCCCTCTAAAAAATAAAAATATTTAGCTCATGTGGTGGTACATGCCTGTATCCCTAACTACTCGGAAGGCTGAGTCAAGGACTGGTTGAGCCCAGGAGTTTGAGACTGTGGTGAGCTATGAATACATCACTGCACACTCCAGCCTGCGTGACAGAACCAGACCCTGTCTCTAAAAAAAAAGAATATGATGAAATAGTTAAAATTGAGTTTTAAAAAATATATTGCTCTGGATGGATATTCATGACATTTCAAAACAGCCAAATGTAATGTACCTAGTATGATTTTGTTTTTATCCAAAGAAATAAATAACAAAACCCTTCTATGTGTGATTGTGTATTTATGTGAGCACAGAGAAAAGTATGGAGAAAATATACATTAGGTTAACATTGATTGGAATGGATGGAGATGGTGCTAGGAGAGATTATAGCTTTTTCTTTAGATACTTAAAGGTGATTTTACTGGTTGCAGTGATTATTAAGTTAAAAAGAAAACAGGGGGAAAAGTGATTGAGTAAACTCTGGGTTGCATGATGTCAGGGACTCTATTAGGTTTTTTACTAATGTGTCTCTAGCACCTAAACACAGTGTGTGGTACTTAATATTTATTGGATGAATAAAATTTTAGTTTAATTTATAAATTAGTAGTAAATGGTAAAAATCGTTGTGTTCCTCAGTGATTCTTAATTTTTTTTTAAAGAATTTATGGATCATTTTGAGAATCTGAAAGTCTTTCCTCAGAACAATACAGATAAACACACACTTTTAGATGTAATTTAGGCGGATCACCACCACCTTGAGGAACTTCCATTCACTTTAGGGTATACAACCCATGGTGTATGCGATGATAATAATAGTCTGACAAAAACAGTGTGTCAGGTACTGTGCCAAGTGCTGTATATGTGTGAATTCATTAGAATGTAGTATTTATGAAACTAAATTTGTGGGTTTGAGAACTTGTTAGGTTTACACAGGAAGCAACATCATCTAGCATTCTGACACATGTAGAACATTAATCACAAAGGTCCAAAAAAAATTGTATGTTTATATGTAATAAGAGTGTAATGCAGGGTTGCACACAAAGCAGTTAAATAAAAGAGATTAAGGGTGGGAGAGTAGAGAGTCAGTAAGGAAGAATGATCCCTGTGAAGATAGACAAGGATGAGAGGAGACAATTGTGGGGGTAATCCAGAGTTGTGTCTAGAAGAAACAAAAACCATACAGGAAGATAAATAAAATGATGATTCTCAGCCAAAGAAACTCTTCTTAACTGTTTCCATGCTTACACCAAAATTGGAGAGGTTTCTGCAATGAGTAAGGCTAAGTAGGCAGCAACTTCTGCATACATATTCATTCTAGAAGGAAAATGGTGGAGGAGAGGGCCAGTGGGAAATGGCTGTCTTCAAGACAGAGCTAAGGATTTCCTTTTTACCTCCAATAAACCATGCATGTTTTGTGGAAGCACTTATTGCTGGGTGTTTTCTTGCTAAATCTATTTTTTTGATCCTTCTTTCACTAGACTATAAACTCCCACAAAAGTAGGGTCCTCATCTGTCGTATTCACTAGCACCAGTTCCTAGATAGTACCTACCACATAGTATGTGTCCTATAAATATTGAATTAATGCATTTTTAAAAGTTACCCATTTCAGATATTTATATATGATTATATATATTTATATATTCATAATATATAAATATATATTTTAAATATATATTTTTACATTATATATATAAAATATATATTTATATATAATATAAAATAAATATATATTTATATATAAATATATAAAAATATATAACTTATATATAATATAAAATAAATATATATTTATATATATTATAAATATAAATATATATTTATATATATATTAATATATGTATATATAAAAAATCTTGTGTTACCCAATTGATCTGAGTGAGGACATGGTACCCAACCCCAGGTAAAGATTCTGGGTATAGGGAAACATGGGTAAATACCACCATTTGTAATTTAATTTTTTTATCCATGTATTTCCTTACAGTTGTCACTTTTGTGAAGGTATATTAGAAAAATGAGGGTATCGTATGTGTGTTTTTGTTTGTTCTTGTTCATTTTAAAGATAGAATTTGACTTGAGAGCAGATTTCATACTTTTTTGTCTGAATTATATAATTATTGAATGATGGCAATTGTCATTATAGAAATGTAATTTGTTTTTTTTAAAAAAACAGAACTACCAATGAAATAAAAAATCTTCAGTACCTACCTCGAACAAGTGAACCCCGTGAGATGCTCTTCGAAGACAGGACAAGAGCTCATGCAGATCACATAGGACAAGGTTTTGAACGACAGACTACAGCTGCTGTTGGAGTGCTGAAGGCTGTGCACTGTGGAGAGTGGTATATATAACTACTGCTGTTTTAATGAAAGAATTTCTTGGCTTCTACAATTTTTCTTGGAAAGTCTTAGTAATTCCTCCTTACTATGAGAAAAAAACTTCAATTTTTACCTGTATTTGAATATCTTAATTGTATAATTGTTCTAAAGATTTTAAAATCCTAGAATCTAGGTTTAGTCATTTGGGTTAACTGGAATAATTAATTTCATGTGCTGACTAGATGTGAAAAAAATTAAGGCAAAAGAAAAACTAAGGCTTACCTGCTGCCTACTGTATGCCTTTTTACAAATGTTGTTAATTTATCTCAACTACTTTTTGCCCCATATTTATCATATAAGGAAACTGAGGCTCAGAGCTGTCAAATAATTTTTTTTACAGTCATATAGTTAATAAGTGGTAGAGCTGAGACTGATTTCAATCTGATTCCGTACTCTTTTGTTTTCTCTTCCTCCTGCTTTGCTATACCCTTATTTTTCTCTTTATTATATATTTGCTTTTCTGTATTTTTTCCTTTTTCAGTTTTGTTTACAAGTTTCACTTTGAATATTTTGACAGATTAAAAAATGGATTATTCTGTTTAATATACTTGAGGTGTCATCTCATACATTAAGTAACTTTCCATGTATTAAACTGATAAAAATACAAAGCAAAGTTATTGTAATTTTGCAGCCAGGCATGATGGCTCATGCCCGTAATCCCAGCACTTTGGGAGGCCGAGGCCGGTGGATCAGCTGAGGTCAGGAGTTCAAGACCAGCATGGACAACATGAAACCTTGTCTCTACTAAAAATACAAAAATTAGCCTGGAGTGGTGGTCCGCATCTGTAATCCCAGCTATAGGGAAGGCCTTGAGGCGGGAGAATTGCTTCAACCCAGAAGGCGGAGGTTCCAGTGAGCCACGATCACGCCATTGCACTTCAGCCTGGGCAACAAGGGCAAAACTCCGGCCCCCAACCAAAAAAAAAAAAAAAAAAGATTTTGCTTGCTTAGACTTTTGTTTTCCAAAATAAAGTACTGTTTGGGTATGAAACACGAGTTAGGATATGCTATTTTGCTTCTCAGGGACATTTAAATTTTTTTTTTAAATGAGACGGAAGGCCTTACTCTGTTGCCCAGGCTAGAGTGCAGTGGTACTGTCATGGCTAACAGCAGCCTTGACCACCCAGGTTCAAGCAAGACTCCTGCCTCAGCCTCCTGAGTAGCTAGGACTACAGATACACACCACTACATACAGTGAATATTTGTTTACTTTTACATTTTAAAAAAATTTTTATTACTCTTCCTTGCAGAGCAGGACTCATAGGCAGTATGTCTAGAGTTGGCCTATTTTTAAATTTTTTGTAGAGACAGGGTCTTGTTACATTGCCCAGGCTGGGATCTCAAAGTGCTGGGATTACAGGCAGGAAACACTGCACCTGGCCTTATTAGAGCAGTTGAATTTAAGGGAAAAAAAAGTAAAAACAGGCTGGGCGCAGTGGCTCACATCAGTAATCCCAGCAGTTTTGAAGGCCGAGGTGGGCAGATCACTTGAGGTCAGGAGTTCAAGACCAGCTTGGCCAACATGGTAAAGCCTCTCCTCTACTAAAAATACAACAATTAGCTGGGCATGCTGGTGCTCGTCTATAACCCCAGCTATTTGGGAGACTGAGGCATGAGAATCGCTTGAACCTGGGAGGTAGAGGTTGCAGTGAGCCAAGACCATGCTGCGTTTCACAAATTTTGCTATTGCATTTTCATTTCAGTTCAGGTTATCTCTAATTTCTCTTTGATTTCTTTTTTAACCCATGGTTATTGAGAAGTGTTGTTTAGTTTCCAATATTTGAGGATTTTTTTTCCAGATTTTTTGTTTTGTTGTTTTTCATTTCTAATTTAATTTCCTGTGGTCAGAGAACATATTCTTACAATTTTAGTCCTTCTGAATTTCTCTGGGTTTGTTTTCTGGACCATCTTGATGAATTTTTCTATGTCCACTTTAAAAAATGTGTATTTTGGCTAGGTGTGGTCACTCACCTCTGTAATCCCAGCACTTTGGGAGGCCAAGGTGGGTGGATCACCTGAGGTCAGGAGTTCCAGACCAGCCTGGGCAACATGGTGAAACCCATCTCTACTAAAAACACAAAAATTAGCTGGGCATGATGACACATGCCTATAATTGCAGCTCCTTGGGAGGCTGAGGCACAAGAATCACTTGAACCTGGGGAGGTGGAGGTTGCAATAAGCTGAGATTGCACCACTGCACTCCAGCCTGGGTGACTGAGTGAGACTGTCTCAAAAAAAAAAAAGTGTATTTTGCTGTTGTTTGGGATATAGTGCTCTATAAATTAAGAGCGATTAAGTCAACTCTGTTGATAATGAGTGTGGTTCATGTCTTTTATAGTCTCACTTATTTTTGTCTACTTGTTAATTCGTAACTTTAACATTGGATTTGTCTAATTTTCCTGTCAGTTTTTCTAGTTTTTGCTGTATTTTTTCTTTTGTGACAGCTTTATTAAGCCATAATCATATATCATAAAATTCACCCAATTAAAGTATACAAATGAATAGTTATATATTCACAGAGTTGTGGCAACTACCACTAAAATTATAGAGAACATTTTCATCACCTCAAAAAGAACTTACACCCTTTAGTTATTGCCTCCCCAATCCATCCTCCCAACCCCACACTAATATACTTTCTGTCTGTATATATATGTCAGTTAACATCTAATATAAATGGAATCATATAACATGTGGTCTTTTGTAATTAGCTTCCTTCACTTAGCACAGTGTTTTGAAGGTTGTCCATATATTTTGAAGTTGTGTTCTTAGGCAAGTACACATGTAGAATTGTTATTTCTTCTTGATGAATTGACCCAATTTTTCATCATAAAATGTCCTTCTTATCCTTGGTAATATTCCTTGTCTTGAAATTAACTTTGTTAATATAGCCAATTCAGTCTTCTTATGATTGTATTTACATACTGTATCTTTTCCCATTGTTTTTCTTTGAACTTATCTGTATGTCTACATTGTTGTTCCATGTAGATAGATATCATAGTTGGGTCTTTTTTTTTTTAACCCAGTGACAATCTCTGTCTTCTAATCGGAGTATTTAGATGATTTATATTTAATATTAGTAAATATTAGTAAATTTGGTTTTAAATTTACCATCCTGCTTTTTCCAATTTCCTTCTTTATTCTTTTTTTCCTCTTTTCTTGTCATTTTTAAGCATTCCATTTTACCTCCATAATTTGCTATGTAGCTTATAGCTCTGTGGGCTTTTTTTATTTCTTGTTTTCAACTTACTACAATCTACTTTCAGCTAATATTAGACTTGTTTATGTAATGTGTAAGAACCTTTCAGTAGTATGCTTCCATTCCCCCTCCCACCATTTCTGGCCTTTGGGCTAATTGTCATGTATTTTACTTTACATATGCCAGAAGCCCTACACTGTATGTTGTTACTTTTGCTTTAAAGAATTATTTCTAAAGAGATTCTTTAAGTGAGAATAAAATCTCTTTGATATTTATCATTAGGTGTGCTGTACATTCCTTTTCATAGATCTGCATTTTCATTTAAGGATCATTTTCCTTCAGCCTGAAGAAATTCTTTTAGCAGTCTTTGTTATGCTAGGTTTCTGGTGACAGATTCTGTCAGTTTTCGTTTATTTGAACATGTTTTTATTTCACACTTTTGGAGGATTTTTTGGTGGGTATAGAATTCTAGATTGACTTTTTCTTCCAATACTTTAAAAATAGTCCATTCTCTTCAGGCTTGCATTGTCTTTGGTAAGTCTGTGATCATTCTTATCCATCTTTCCCTGTATTATAATGTAATGCATGATTCTCAGATTTTCTCTTTTATCACTGGTTTTTAGAAATTTAGTTATGATTTGCCTTCATGTGAGTTTCTTTGTTTATGTTGTTGGGAATTTTATTCTAAAATCTACTTTTGAGCATCTTTGTAAAAATGTAATTCCCAATTGAATAATTTGAGAATTTTTTAGAATTATATTTAAAAACATGAGTAATCTCAGCAAACACCAACAGTTTATTGTTTTAGTACTTTTCTAATTGAGTCTCTTAATTTATAAAGAGTTATATAAGAGTTTTATGCATCAGTATAGTTTTATGTATCTTCTGTGGAAAGAAAACATTCCCTTTTCCTCATATTTACTTCTAATTTTTATATAGTATTTTCAGCTTTAGCATTTAAATTTATGAAGCATTGATCTTATTCTTCAGATAGAACACTTAATTTTCTTGGTTTGCATAATTTACTAATCCAGATCATTATAATTTTCCAAACTCTTGTGACAAATATCTATGCAAAAATGAAGTCAGTTTTTAATCTGTGTTTAGGTTGAAAGTCATGGTGTTGGCCCTTTCTTTAAATATGTGAAATGGTTTTCCAATTACAGTTTGAAAGACAGTACTATGGTATTGACCATAAACTGTTTTTGCTTTAAGTTTAATAAGGACTCAAGAGAGTGAAACATTTATGGCAGATTCTCACTATCTCATTTTCTTTTTTAGGCCTGATCAACCCCGTATAACCAAAGATGTAATTTGTTTTCATGCTGAAGATTTCTTAGAAGTGGTTCAACGAATGCAGTTGGATTTGCATGAACCTCCACTGTCTCAGGTGTTTTTAATATACTTATTGTCTTTTGTTTAGTTTTTATTATAAAGAGACTTATTTATATTTCTTCTTATTTTTTAGTGTGTCCAATGGGTTGATGATGCAAAACTGAATCAACTGAGGAGGGAAGGCATTCGCTATGCCAGGATTCAGCTATATGATAATGACATTTATTTTATTCCAAGGAATGTTGTTCATCAGTTCAAGACAGTTTCAGCTGTATGCAGTTTAGCATGGCATATTCGGCTCAAATTATATCACGCAGAGGAGGACACTTCTCAGAATATAGCTACTCATGAAACAGCCGCATCATCAGATTCCACATCATCTATTCTTGGACCTCACACTGACAACATTACTTGTGCTGTGAGCAAAGCCTCCTTGGATTCTGTTTTTTCAGATAAACTTCATTCTAAATATGAATTACAGCAGATTAAACATGAACCTATTGCATCTGTAAGAATCAAGGAAGAACCTGTGATTGTTAATATTCCTGAAAAGACTAGAGCAGTGAATATGGATGGCAAGAATGTTAAAGCAAAATTGGATCATGTTCAATTTACAGAATTTAAGATTGACATGGATTCTAAATTTGAAAATAGCAACAAAGATTTAAAGGAAGAATTGTGCCCTGGAAATCTAAGTCTAGTTGATACAAGGCCACACAGTTCAGCACATTCAAATCAAGATAAAAAAGACGATGACATTTTGTGCTAAATTTGCATATACCATCTAAAATCCTTTAAAAAATATTTAATTATGTAATAAAGATTCATGAATTCTGAAAGCAAGCCAAGGACTTGCTCCTATGTCTGTTACAAAACATAGTTTATGTAGCTTTGTAACATTCCTCAGTGCCTGTCCATAACTGTGAAGTATCAAGCACTTAGGGCCAGATGCACTGTAAACATTGCAGGTTTAAACATAAAGGAGTCTTTAAAAAAAATCATTTACGTTGTAATTTTAGGTTTTAGAATAGAGCTGACATTAACATATATATATATATATATAAATATATATATATATTTTGTAATATGAGCCAGAATTCTTTTTCAACAATTTAAGGCTTTTCCATAGAGCTTATTTATATCTTTTTTTTTTTCCCATTTTAAATGTGTCAGCACTGTAGTGTAAATACCTTTTAAAATATCTTCTTAGTGTGATTTATACTGAAATGTGAGCCACTTAATAAAGGTTCATATTAATAAATATGTTTTCTGTTGAGTCTGCAAAGACAAACTGACAATTCATTTAAGTCATTTGTTTGATACATTATGATTCTCTCTGCTGGTATATCAATTTAGCATGGTAATGGAGTGCAAATGTATGTAATTCAAATCTAGTAAATATTTAAATTCCCTACACAGTGCAGGCTTTTTTTTTTGAGATGGAGTCTCGCTCTGTCACCAGGCTGGAGTGCAGTGGTGCGATCTCAGCTTACTGCAACCTCCGCCTCCCGGGTTCAAGCGATTCTCCTGCCTCAGCCTCCCAAATAGCTTGGACTACAGGTGCACGCCACTACACCCAGCTAGTATTTGTATTTTTAGTAGAGACGGGGTTTCACCATGTTGGCCAGGAAGTTCTGTTATCTCTTGACCTTGTGATCCACTCGCCTTGGCCTCCCAGAGTGCTGGGATTACAGGCATGTGCCATAGTGCCCAGCCTGTGCAGGCCTTTTTAACAACCAAGACTCAAGAAAATGTGCATCTGTGTGTGTGTGAGTGTATATATGTATATCATATTTTGCATAATTTTCATAAATTGATGACTAAGATGAATATGTGAAATTTCTTAGCCCTACTCCCTGGAAATCATTGAAAAATTTTTATATTAAACTATTATTGAAAGCAGTAGGTGTAATAGAAACAGTTTTAGAAAGTTGGGAGAAACAAGGTATGTTAATGATAACAAAGCCTTCTAATTATGAAGTTACGTGGCCAGATTACATAGCCTACCATATTTTCTTTGTTGTGTATGGAATGATAAGTTTAGAGAATTTTCTTACTAATGAGTACCTTTACTAATTAATAGGTGAGTATAAAATCTTTAGTTACAGAAAGCTTAATTGTGAGCAATTAAAATCCTTTTACATTTTTCTTGCAGAGTGGGAGAAAAATATGGCAAATACAAAATTGTAAAATGGCAATGACACTGACTCAACTGCCATAAACAGAGATATATCTAACAAAATACTTTGTGGTACCTCATCTCTCTCAGGATCCCCTTCCTAACTTAGCAAAGGCAAACAACTTGGAGTACTTCCTTTTCAAAAGAAGTTCTAGAAATTTAATTAAGGTAGGAGACAGATTGCCAGTGCCTAACTAAAGATGAGTAAAACAAACCTCTTTAGTGATTGATAGACTATTTGACACTGCTTCCACTATTGTAATTAAAAGCCAGAGGTCTTTGATGTATGTGTTGCTGTAAGAAACTCTGCTCAGCGCAAATCTATTTTATTTTGTTTGTTTTTGGTATTATTCTGGCACATACTTTGGTTGATGACTTTCAGTTGGAGTTCTTTGTGCTGCCATTTGGGCTACTGTGGCTATTTCCATTTCTGGCCTAATATACCCATCCAAACTGCTCATATTTCTGGTTAGCAATAAGCCATTTAGGAAGAAGCATTATTTCACCAGAACAAATAAAAGTTAATTGCAGTAATGATGTCAGTTCTGCCTTCTACTTTAATAAAAGGATAGGCAAATATCATAGGAAATCTTCATGGTTTGTAGGAAATCAGTGTTTGCAACATAGGAAGTTTCATGGGATAGGGAAGGTATAAATCAAGATAAGGGTTTTGTTTTATATGTCATTGTCTTACCATGCTCCCAACCTATTTAATCTTCTGTTTTAAGCTAAATTTATGGATTTGCACCTACCTTTTTGAGTGACAAAAGTTCTTACCAAACCACTATTGAGAAATAAGAAGGGATGTGGTTAAAATGTTTTTCTGTTTATTTCTTTTGAAAGTTGAGGAATGATATATTTAACAAAATATGTGTTTTACTTCTAGTTTTCCAGATGCATTGAGGTCATACTGTGAGAAAATGTCTTTAGGGTATCCCTCCAAAATATGAGCCTTAAACTTTTTAACTTAAAGGAAGGCATATCTAAAAACAACCATAGTGGTTGCTTTTAAGTATATTTTCCTATATAACCTATAGTCAGACATATCTATAATTTGAAAATTTAATTGTTTTAAAAATGCATATATCTCTGAAGGTAAAGTATAGATCAGTGGGCTCAAGATTTCCAGGTACAGCCTTGTTAATTGCCTTCAATAATGCTTACGTTCCTTGTCTTACGGATTATAGTTTTCAAATCCTCTTCAGATACAATCTGAGAACTTATTGACTACCTTTGTTACATGCAAAAATTTTCTATTTTAATATTGCATTGTAGTAATGATTTTCTAGTTAGTATATTCCAGTTTTTTATCTGAATACAAGTTTTTTGTTTTTATTTCCAGTTTCTTGGACCAGAACAATAAAGTAATTAAGACACAGTTTCTATATGGTCATATACTATATAGAATAAAGAATTGTTATATAAATTATTAAATGGATATACAGACCTTTACATAAAAACTAAGGTACCTCAGTGGAATCTGCTATAGTGCTTCCCCCTCCCCAGCCCCCTGTTTTGTTTATACTCTTTTAGCTATCTAAGTAATACATATTCCATACTCAGGTTAGCTGGTTAGCTAGCAAAAGAACTAATATTTGTAGTATTTACTTGCAAACTTTATTGAAGCCATATTCGTTATCTTCCTTGTTACCAAGGCTGTTGACTTTAAATAAAAATTAAGTTGACCTTGCACAACACTGTATATGTGTGTGTGCATGTGCCTGTTCCTGTGTGTGTTAAGTTTGTGGGAAATAATTATGTTTGTTTCCACATGTATTCATTTTTAATCCATTCTGTAACTTCTCTGGAGGGGAGGTCATTGAGGGTAGGGAAAATTTTTTTTTTTGAGTTGTCATTAAGGTATTTTATTAGTGTTCCTGAGTGTAAAACAGTTTTTTCCCAAATACTTATGGCAGATAAGAGCATTTTTGTAAATAATAAATTAGCACCATTTGGGTAAATTTGCATTCATTTTTTTTTTGGACAGGTTCATTGTAATGTAAGGCAGTTATCTTAAAATTCATTTTACATTTAGTATAGGTGCAAAATTTGTTTTTGGAGTTTGAGAGATATTTTCCTTGTCTTCCATCTTTCAATAAATAAATACTAAAATTGATAACCATAATCTTTTTACTTTTGTAATTATTTTCACAAAATTGACATTTTCATCTTGTCAACTTTAAGTTCTTTTCTGTCTTCAATAGAAACCTTAAAATCTTGAAGTGATTCCAATTTGAAAATTATTTTTTACTCTTAAAGCTAGTTATCATCAAAAGTTGACTTATGCCAACAGAGACGAATATTGAGGATTATCTTAAACAAGGTCACTAAACTAGGTATGAGTACTTGGAATTGTATGATAAATAACTCTCCTGTCCCACTAGACATAATGATTTCTTTACTAGGAAGGGAAGAAATACTTTTAGGCTGCTAAAACATGACGTGTTTTAGGTCTTCAGTGTAGTAGAATAGATCTTACTCTTTCTGCGGCTTGATGTAACTACATTTATATATAAACAACAAAATTTTACTGGTTTTAGACTGCATTGAGTTATGTTTGATGTTTGGCACTGACTATACACTTCAGATATGATAATTAAGAGGACAATTCAGGAGAGCTTCTAAGTCCTTTTATCTTCTGTCCTGGCTTTTCTTTGCAGTTCTTTCTGTAACCCAGTACATACTGCAGATGGAAATGATTGCTTTTTAGAACATCAAGCACACAGAGCCTAAAAACAAACGTGTCTTTCTCTTGTAGCTCTATAGGCATTGTATAGCAGTCAGATCTCTGCTGAGAGAGCAAGGAAAGAAGGGGAAAACATCCTGCATTTCAGGTTATCTTCCCTTCTAGCTCTTCTTGGACTTCAGACCCAAGCAGGGAGTATGAATGAGCTGAAAACAAATATGGGCCGGGCGAATAGAATTTATGTTAACTAGAAATTAAAAATTTTAACTTGTATGTTTAATTACTATTATTATCTATCTGCCTACCAAGAACTGCACTGTGAACATATGAGAACTCCAGATCATTCTGTACATTTTGAAGTTTAGAATTTATGCATCTGTGTTGCCAGAATGTTAAATTTTTCCTATAAAGTTGTTTCCTATAAAATCTTTCCTATAAAACACTTCCCTATAAAGTTCACTGCTATTGTGCTACTTAAGATTATTAAGTGTGCAGACTCAAGGCAAGTTAATATTACAGTCACACAGCCTGGCCAACATGCTGAAACCCTGTCTCTGCTAAAAATATAAAATTTAACTGGGCGTGGTGGTGCATGCGTATAATCCCAGCTACTTGGGAGGCTGAGGCAGGAGAATCACTTGAACCCAGGTGGTGGAGGTTGTAGTGAGCTGAGATCTCGCCATTGCACTCCAGCCTGGGTGACAGGGTGAGACTTCGTCTCACACACACACAACCAAATAATAACATAGTCACAAATTCTTTCTGTAATAGAGTGTTGAGAAACTTATTTGGACACATAGTTTGATCCCCCTCCCCTGCCAACCCAAAGTTTTTTCTTGAAATTTTATTTTTCAACTAAACTGGATTTTTACGTGAAACATCTCAAATCTGTTGTCTTTAAAAATTCCTTTATCTTGAGTCTGGCTTTTGTTAATGCTCTTGTTCTGTCTTTCTTCCTAAGTTCTTGGAAATTTCTGTCTGCCTTCACTTCCTCATCTTCCATTTATTCCTCATTTCACCACAGTTCCATTTAAATCCTCACATGTATGCTGAAATGGTTTTCTTAAAGGTTACCTTTTGACTGCCATATCCAGTGGCTGTACTTCTTAGTATTTCTATTTGACCCTTGCAGCACTTATCATTTTACTCCTAAAACTCTTTATGACCTGTTCATGTTTTTAGTTTCTTCGGAAGGACTCTTTTGCCTGTCTACCACTATTTAAAGCAGTCTCCATGGTCTTTTTTTAAAAGCCTCTACGGTCTGTCCCTGAGCTACCTCCCTTCATGATCCAATTTCAGTCAGTCTGATTTTTCACTTTAGTTCTAGTGATCCATATGGTCAAATCTAAATTCTTTTTTGCCTTGTCCTCAAGCATTAGCTGTTTCTTTCCTCACAGTTTGGTTATTGTCATCACTGTTTTCCTACATAATCATCTTACAGTAATTTTATTTTTCTCTTTTCCTGTGTCCTTTGTTTTGTTTTCTTTTTCAAGACAGATTCTCTCTCTGTTGCCCAGGCTGGAGTGCAGTGGCACAATCTTGGTTCACTGCAACCTCTGCCTCCTGGGTTCAAGTGATTCTTGTGCATCAGCCTCATGAGTAGTTGGGATTACAGGTGTGCACCACCACACCCAGCTAATTTTTCTATTAGTAGAAATGGGATTTTGCTATATTGGCCAAGCTGGTTTTAAACTCCTGATCTCAAGTGATCTGCCTGCCTTAGCCTCCCCAAGTGCCAAGATTACAGGTGTAAGCCACCATACCCAGCCTCTTATGTCCAATTTGTTATGAGATTGAGTCAACCCCAGAAGTACTTACAATTCATCTGTTGCTCTTGTCACATCACAGTCATAGTAGATGCTCATCTCACCTGGACTCAAAATACCTAAAGTGTTTTAGGCTGCCTGCAGTCCTGTGTGCTCTCCCGCTTTATTCCATTCCATTCCTTGTGTTACCAACAGATTAACTTTTCTAAAACATACAGGATTATTACTCTTCTCTGTAGAAGTATCCCTTGGCTCCTCCTTCCTAAAAGAGTAAAGGTCAAATGCTTAGCATAGCACCGAAGAGCCTTTCCTTATATCTTATAGGCCCTTCCCTTACAGCTTCGTGTAACACAATCTGTTTGATATGACCAATTTTCCACTTTACCAGGAACTTTTAGAATTCTTTGCTTTTGCTGGGGAAATAAATGTCTGGAATAAAACATAGTGAAATCTTATTTCTCTTTTCAAAGCTCAGACATTATCTCCTGTACTGCCTTTACGTCAGTTGTCCCCAACCTTTATGGCACCAGGGACTGGTTTTGTGGAAGACCATTTTTCCACGGACAGGGGTTGGGTGGGGGATAGTTTCAGGATCAAACTGTTCTACCTTAGATCGTCGGGCATTAGATTTTCAGGAACATCAACCTAGATCTGAACTAAATGTGCAGTTCACAATAGGGTTCACGTTCCTATGAGAATTTAATGCTGCCGCTGATCTGATGGGAGATGGAGCTGAGGTGGTAATGCCCACTTGCACCCCACTCACCTACTGCTGTGTGGCCCAGTTCCTAACAGGCCATGGGCTGGTACCAGTCTATGGCCTAGGGTGTTGGGGACCCCTGCTTTACAGGGGACATCTCCAACTGTCTCCTCACCCAGTAGTTGGTATAGACCCAAATCTGTCTGCTGTCCTCTGCTCATAGAATTAAATGTACGTACTAAGTACGTCTAGGACTGTAGCTAAATTTTGAACTAGAAGTTAGGAATTTTATCACTTTGCATCCCCAGCACCTAATATGTAGTATACTTGGTGTTCAAAAAATATTCGAAGGAACATATTGTACATAAGGGGTGGAGGAAAATTAGGTAGGTTTCCTTTCTTCTTAAAGACAGTCTTGCTCTGTCACCTAAGCTGGAGTGCAGTGGCACGATCATGGCTCACTATAGCCTCAGACTTGTGGGCTCAGGTGATTCTCCTGCCTCATCCTTTTGAGTAGTTAGGACTCCAGGTACTCACCACCGTGCTTGGCTAAGTTTAAATTTTTTTTGTGTAGAAACAGGGTCTCACTATGTTGCCCAGGCTGGACTTTAACTCCTGGCCTCAAGTCATCCTCCCACCTCTGTAGGTTTGTATAATTTAAAGTCATTCTGACTTCATATTCAATTCTAGGATTGCAACAGAAAGAAAAGTGGAGACAAGTTAGATGAGAAGTTACTATAAAGAAACCACATTTCTTGTTTTGTACTGCAGTCTTACCAAAACTCTTTTAAGAAGGTAGCTATTAGATATCCAGGCCCATTGGGCAGCTTGGAGAGAGTCAGTATAGTATTAATAAACCTGTAGAATGTGTGAAACTTACTTACCCAATGTTTTTCCTTCAGCTGGTTTTTCTGGAGCTAACACTGAAAATTAATTACAAACTAAAGATAAATTTTATTCCTAAAATGATTTAAATGGCAAATACAAGAAGCACTTCTTTTTGGAGACAGTGTGTCCCTCTTTCACTCTAGCTACTTTATCTTTTTGAGACAGAGTCTAATTCTTTTGCCCAGGCTGGAGTGTGGCGTCACAATCTCAGCTCACTGTAGCTTCAACCTCCCAGTGAGTGTCAAGTGATCTTCCCAGCTCAGCCTCCTGAGTAGCTGGAACTACAGATGCATACACCATGCTCAGCTAATTTATATATATATTTTTAGAGATAGTATTTCACCATGTTGCCGAGATTTGTCTTGAATTCCTGGGCTCAAGCATTCCTCCCACCTCAGCCTACCAAAGTGCTGGGATGACAGGCATGAGCCACCATGCCTGGCTACATAAGAAGCAGCTTGATATCTCAGAGTCTGATGCAAAATTTCACATTTCTAAGTCTTAATTGGTGAATAAAGTCTGGTTATCAGACAGGCATTCTGTTTAAGCTTTTGTGGTTTTCTTTACTAATGTTAAAAAAAATACAAAAATTATAAATACAGATGACAGTGTGTCCTATTTTTTTCAGTCTATATCCATTCCACTGCAGGAATGGAACAAGGACATAAAGGTTACATGTTTTCACATAGTTAGTCCTTCTATAAAACCTGTAAAACCACTTTTTTATTTATTTAGAAACAGGGTCCCACTCTGTTGCCCAGGCTCACTGCATCCTTGACTTCCCTGGGCTCATATGACCCTCCCTCTCCTCAGTCTCCCAAGTAGCTGGGACTACAGGTGTGCACCACCATGCCCCACTAATTTTTTTTTTTTTTTTTTTGTAGAGAGAGTTTTGCTGTGTTTCCCAGGCTGGTCTTGAACTCCTGGGTTCAAGCGATCTGCCCACCTCAGCCTCCCAAAGTGCTGGGATTACAGGCATGAGTTGCTGCTTCCAGCCACGATCTTTGAGCATTTGTAGCAATATAGCTGAGGTTCATTAAAAGGGAGTAAGGCTGGGCATGGTGGCTACACCTGTAATCCCAGCATGTTGGGAGGCCCAGGTGGGAGAATTGATTGAGCGCAGAAGTTTGAGACCAGCCTGGGCCACACAGCAAGACTTCCCATCTCTAGGTAATAAAACAGCCAGGCACAGTGGCACACACCTGTAGTCCTAGCTACTCAATCAAGAGGCTGAGGTGGGAAGATGGTTTGAGCCCAGGAGCTAGAGGCTGCAGTGAGCTATGATCAAGCCACTGAACTCCAGCCCCAGTGAAAGCTGGCTCTCTCAAAAAAACAAAACAAAACTCCATCAAAACCACACTTGTATAACTTTGAGAAAATTACTTGACTTAGTCTGTATTTCTCATCCATCAGTGGGAGGATAATATCTGTTCTGTTAATTTGTGGTGAAAGTTAAGTGACAGAACATGCCAAATGTTTACTGAGCACATGCCTGACTTTACTCTAGATACTTGACATGTTAGCCTCTGCTTCTGGAATTAAAATAGTCCAAAGAATAGTTACAAGAGTTCTGTGCTGGGTCACTCATCATTTCACACCTTCCTCATTAATTATCTCCTCTTTGTATTCTTCTAATTTGGGGCAGAGGATAGGCATCTGTGAGGAGGAAAGCTTCATGAGGGGGTCAAGGCAAGGTATGGTGGAGGTAGGTGGACATCAAACACAAACTTACTCCTACTAAACTGTTTTTCCCAAGCTGGCATTTCAGAATCATGTCTTATACAGACTGCCTGTTCTTGATATAATTGAATTACAAATTTGTGACTGCCATTTATAGGTGATAGTGGTACACAGGCAAAAGGAGAGACAGATGACAGTTGCCTTATGGTGTAATACAGTATGACTGGCTGACTTGAATACAGGGCAATGCAAAATGAGAAACATGAAGTGTAAGGTAGGTTCCTCAGAAAAGCTTGTAACCTAGGGGTGTCTTCAGGGTTTGCTAACTGGTATCTTCCACTGATGCTTTTTATTTTCTTTTAACAGGAGACATATTTGTGTAAATAGCATTTGGAGTCCCACTCCTCCACTTATCCATGACCATAGGCTAATTTGTTTGGGCTTTAGTTTCTCCATCATTACAATGAAGAGATGTCCTGTCCTTTTCCACCCTGTTCTAAAATTGTGTAACTTTTTATTTTTTTAAGACAGAGTCTTACTCTGTCACCCAGACACAACCTCTGCTTCCTGGGTTCAAGTGATTCTCCTGTCTCAGCATCTGGAGTAGCTGGGACTACAGGGAGACCTGACCATGCCTGGCTGGTTTCTATTTTTAGTAGAGACGGGGTTTCACCATGTTGGCCAGGCTGGTCTTGAACTCCTGACCTAAAGTGATCCACCCGCTTCGGCCTCCCAAAGTGCTGGGATTACAGGTGTGAGCCACTGTGCCCGGCCATATATATATTTGATATTACTTGCCATATCATAGGAGGTGATATGGGTGTATATTTTAAAGAGATATTACTCCTAATGTCATTTTTGGTTGATATGGGTGTATATTTTAGAGATATTATTCCTAGTATCATAGTCAGTGTAGAGTATGTTTGAACACTTTGGGATATTGTTCATAATATTCAGCATATGACATTACTCGTAATATCAAAGTATGTGTACAGTATTTGGGTACACCCTGTGATAGTATTTGTAATATCTTAGGGAGAGATACTATGAATCACAGGTGTGGGCACCCCCCTGTGATATGGTTTGTAATATCCAGGGGCGGCCAGGGTGTTATTACTTACCATATTGCGGGGGTTGATATGGGTGTATATTTTAAAGAGATATTATCCTAATATCATAGTCGGTGTAGAGTATGTTTGAACACTTTGTGATATTATTTGTAATATCCACCATGTGACATTACTCATAATATCAAAGTATGTGTACAGTATTTGGGTACACCCTGTGATATTATTCATAATATCTTAGGGAGAGACATTACTTCTAATATCAAAGTGGCTGTACACCATGTGTGTACACTCTGATGCTATTGGTAATACCCTAAGAAGAGATGTCACTCCTAATGTCATGGTAGGTGTACACTATGTGTGTACATCTGTTGATATTACTTGTAACATCCTAAAGAGATATTACTCCTCATATCAAAGTGAATTTACATTCTGTAATATTATTCATAGTATCCTAGATATTACTCCTAATATCACAGTGAGTGTACACAATGAGTGTATACCATGTGTGTACACTCCATGATATTATTTGTAATATCATAGAGAGATATGACTTAATATCACAATAAATGTACACATTATGTGTACATTCTGGGATATTTTTAGTATATTAGGTAAATATTACTCCTAATATCAAAATGGGTATACACCATGTGTGTACATTTTGTGATATTATCCATAATATCCTAAGTAGATATTATTCTCATCGTGAAAGTAAGTGTACACTGTGATATTATTCGCAATATCCTAGAAAGATATTGCTCCTAAAGTCACGGTGGGTGTACACCATGTGATATTACTCATAATATCTCAGATATTACTCCTGATATCACAGTTGGTGTAAACTATGTGATACTATTTGTAATATCTTAGGGAGATATTACTCCTAATATCACAGTGGATGTATGCCATGTGATATTATTTGTAATACTCTAGAGAGGTATTACTTTTGATATCACAGTGGGTTTACATTCTGTAATAGTTTTTGTAATATTGTAGAAAGATACTACTGTAAATATCACAAAGGTTGTACACCCTGTGCATTATTTGTAATATCCTAGAACAATATTAATTTTAATATCACAGTTGATGTACATCCTGTGATATTATTTGTAACATTCTAAAGAAATATTACTCCTAATATTACAGTGGGTGTACACTATGTGATATTATTCAAAATATCCCAGGAAGATACTACTCCTAGTGTCACAATGGGTGTATACCATGTGTGTACACCCTGTGATATTATTTGTAATATCCTGGGAAGATATTTCTTCTAGTATTTCAGTGATGTACACCCTTTCAGATTCATATTTTAGAGAGACATTACTTGTAATATCACAGTGGGTGTATGCTCTGTGAAATTACTCATTATATCCTAGGAAAAGATATTACTTTTAATATTACTGTGGGTATATACCCTGTGTGTACACCCTGTGAGTTTATTCATAGTGTGGGTTACTAAGAATAATCTCAAACATTGTATACCCACTGTGATATAGAATAGGGAGATATTACTCCTAATATAACAGTGGGTTTACACATTGTGACATCATTCATAATATCCTACAAAGATATAAATATTATAAATATGAATGTTTTATAATATCAGTGTGTTAACACTACATATTATAAATATGGATATTTTATTAATATCTTAGTGTGTTAACTTGATATTATAAACATCATGGATATTTTATTAATATCATAGTGTTTTAATACCATGTGTTAACCCTGGATATTATACATATCATGAGTATTTTATTAATATCATAGTGTGTTAACACTGGTTATAAACATGGATATTTTATTAACATCATAGTGTGTTAACACTAGGTATTATAAATACCATGGATATTTCATGAATATCATTAACACTGGGTATTAACACTAGATATTATAAATATAATGTATGTTTTATTAATATTCATAGTGTGTTCACACTGTGTTAACACTACATATTATAAATATCAAAGATATTTTGTTAATATATTAGTGTGTTAACACTGGATTATCATAAATATCTAGATATTTTAATATCATAATGTGTTAACACTAGATGTTATAAATATCTTTTAAAAAATTATAGTGTGTTATCACTAGATATTATAAACAGATATTATAAACATCACAGATATTAATAACTGTTTAACACTTTGTGGTAATTCTAGATACTATAACTATCATAGATATTTCATTAATATTAAACTGCATTAATACTGTGTTAACATTAGGTATTATGAATATCATGGATATTTTATTAATATCAGTGTGTTAACACTAGATATAAATATCATTGATGTTTTATTAACATCATAGTGTGTTAACACTAGATATTTTGAATATCATAGATATTTTATTAATGTAATAGTTTTTTAACACTAGATATCACAAATATCAGATATTTTGTTAATATAGTGTATTAACACTAGATATAAATATATATTTTATTAATATTATAGTGGGTTAACACTGTTTTAACTCTAGAGATTATAAATATAATAGATATTTTATTAATATAGTGTTAATACCAGATATTTTAAATATGGATATTTTATTAATATAGTGTGTTAACACTAGATATTGTAAATATCATGGATGTTTCATTAATATCATAGTGTGTTAACACTAGATAATGTAATTAACATGTTTTTCTTAATATCATAGCATATCATCACTAGGTATTATAAATACCATGTTTTATTAATGTCTTAGTGTGTTAACACTAAATAACCTAGATTTTTAAATACTATGGATATTTCATTAATATCACAGTGTGTTAACACTAGATATTATGAATATCATGGATCCTTTTTAATGTCATAGTGTGCTAACCAGCCTGGGCAACAAAGCAACACCTCCTCTCTACAAAAATATTTTTCAAAATTTAATAAAATAAAATAAACATAGCTAGGCATGGTGATGTGTACTTGTAGTCTCAGCTATGCAGGAGGTTGTGGTGGGCAGATCTCTTGAGGTCAGGAGTTTGAGGCCAGCTTGGGCAACATAGCAAGACTCCTCACTCTATAAAAAATTTAAAAAAAAATAGCCAGGTATGGTGGCACTCAACTATAGTACCAGCACTAGGGGGCTGAGGCAGGTAGATGGTGTGAACCCAGGAGGTTGAGGCTGCAGTGAGCCATAAGTGCGCAACTGCACTCCAGCCTGGGTGACGGAGGAGGACTCTGTCTCACAATACAAATAGAAATACAAATAAAATAATGAAATCTCATCAGAGCCTTTTGGCTCTGCAGCCCTTGCAACTCTGGAGCCGTACACTGGGTGTTTTTCCACTGGAAATGAGGAGACTCCTGCCCAGCGTTGTTGCCTGACTAATCAGTGTTTTAAAAAATACATTAATTGGGCTGGGCATGGTGGCTTACACGTGCAATCCCAACACTTCGGGAGAATGAGGCAGGTGGATTACCTGAGGTCCGAAGTTCGAGACCAGCTTGGCCAACATGGTTGGCATCTCTACTAAAAAAATACAAAAATTAGCCAGATATGGTGGTGGGTGCCTGTAATCCAAACTACTTCAGAGGCTGAGGCAGGAGAATCATTTAAACCCAGGGAACAGAGGTTGCAGTGAGCTGAGATTGCACTGCTTCACTCCAGCCTCAGTGAAAGAGTGAGATTCTGTCTCAAAAACAAAAAATATTATATCAACATTTTATCATCATTATTATTTAAGATGGAGTTTCACTCTTGTTACCCAGGCTGGAGTGCAATGGTATGATCTCAGCTCACTGCAACCTCCGCCTCCCAGGTTTAAGCAATTCTTCTGCCTCAGCCTCCTGAGTAGCTGGCATTACAGGTGCTTGCCACCACACCTGGCTAATTTTGTATTTTTAGTAGAGACAGGGTTTTACCATGTTGGAGGGCTAGTCTCGAACTCCTGACCTCAGGTGATCTGCCCATGTCGGCCTCCCAAAGTGCTGGGATTATAGGCACGAGCCACCATGCCCAGCCAATTTTATTATTAATATGTAATGAATAATAATATTTTTTAATTTTTGTTTTGTATTAGTTATATCAACATGTAAAGGTTTTATTATTAAGTAATGAATAAAAATATTTTTAAAATTTTGTCTCATTTTTTAACTTTAATTATTTATATAAAGAAAAAATCTTAGAGATCTTATATAAAGTTAAAAAATGTAAAGGGATGCTAGACCCCAAAAGATTTAGAACTTCTGGTTTAGAAATATTCGGAGTAAGTCACATACAACTTGCTACTTACCTATTTTCTTTCTTTCTTTTTTATTTTAGGAGATGGGAACTTGCTCTGTCACCTAGGCTGGAGTACAGTTGTGCAATCACAGCTCACTTCAGGCTTGAACTCCTGGGCTAAGGATCCTCCTGCCTCAGCCTCCTAAGTAGCCGGGAGTGTAGGTATTCATGATGACACCTGATTAATTTTTAAATTTTTTCATAGACATGGGGTCTCACTTTATTGGTCAGGCTAGTGTCAAATTCCTGGCCTCAAGTGACCCTTCCACCCCCGCCTCCCATCCTAGAGGTATGATCCACTGCAACAAGCACTTGTTCAATTTTCTAAAAAAAAGAAAATTTCTAAAGTAAGGCCGTGGGATGATGGCAGGAAGATGAAAGTAAAAAAACAGAAGAATCAATTCTAATGATTTAATCCCACATATTCTTTTGACAGCAAGAAGAACTTTTAGTAGATACATTTTCTACAAACAAACAAAAGGCAAATAAACAATATTGTACGAGAACTTCAACACACACTGTAATAGTCCCACTTTTCTGACATCGGTTAGGGAGATTCTTCATGGTTTACTCAACTATTGCTATCAGTATTTTGATCCTCTGATTATTTTTAACAACTTACTCATCTGTTAACTTCTCTCCAAGGTATGTCATGTTGTGACATACTGCTACTGCACAAACATGACCAGGGTCATCCTATTATACACATAGAATGCTTTCCTAATTTCTTTTTTTATGCTCTGTCTCTATGTTTTGCATTTTTCTTACCTTTATTGTTAGAAACTCCAGAAAGTCAATTGTATTAATTTATCACCATTTGCTTCATTAATTTATATAGGGTCCAGCCCTACAGGGTTCTCTGAGCGACTCCTAGGTTGTGCAGAGGTGAGAAATTGTAGAAATAAAAGACACAAGAAACAGAGAAGAGAAAAAGAGAATTTGGGCCCAGGGGTCCACTGCTACCCAAATCACAGAGCACAGCAGTGGCCCCGAATGCCTGGATGTTCTCACTTTTATTGAGTTGCAAATCTGGGGGCAGGGTAGGTAGGGTGTGGCAGACCAGAGGCAAAGTAGGGTATGGCAGTGATAGGGTCAAGTACATCACGTGTCATTCAGGTAGGGGCTCAGGAATTTCTGGCACGTGAATTGAGGTAAGGAGCATAATGCATCAGCACATTTTTCATACTTATCAAGAAAAAACTAAAACATTTAAGATTTATATTACTATTACTGATTATCTTTTCTAAGACAAAAGGAACCAGGTGCAGAAGTAGAATATAAGAGTAGACATGGAACGTGACCACTGAAGCATAGCATCACATAGAGACAGTTAAGCCCCCAGATGTCTGTGGGCCTACCTGACAGCTATCAGGCCTTACCACAAGAGCTTGGAGAAGTGGAGTTTTCTCCAAACTTCTCCAGGAAGGAGACGTCTGAGCCATTTTGATGCTTTCACAGTGTTGGCACTGCCGCACAGCTGAGGCACCCTCCAGCAGCCCTTATGCGGGCAACAGAGGGTTTAGAGCATCTTGCCTTAGTGTCATTCATTTCACAATGTCACCCCAGGTTCACACTTCTGACCTGAGAGGCATTAGTAAAAGAATTAAGATCACCTATGAATAACTAAGATCACATATGAATAACTAATAACTACTACGGTTATATTTCTAGTTACTTTCTTCTTCGTTATTTATATGGAAATAGGCTGAGGCCTTTTGTTCCTGCTTTGGTGCTTATGGGATCTCCCCACTAAAAATTTATACTTTGCTTATGGAATTTTCCCCAATAGACCTCATTACAATTTCTAACCTTTTTTTTTTTTTTTCTGAGACAGGGTCTTGCTCTGTTGTCCAGGCTAGAGTGCAGTGGTGCTATCACAGCTTACTGCCGCCATAATCTCCCAGGTTCAAGTGACCCTCCAACCTCAGCTTCCCAAAAGGCTCAGACTATAGGTGTTTGCCAATATGCCCAACCAATATATGGACTTTTCCTATATGTGGGTTCCAGAGGACTGACTGTGAAACGTGAGTATGCAAAAGTATCAGCTGGCCAGATGTGGTGGCTCACACCAGTAATCACAACACTTCGGGAGCCTGAGGCAGGAGGATGGCCTGAGGCCAAGAGTCTGACACAGGCTGCAGTAATGAAGGGAGTCACCATCCCTATGGAAAAATACATCAATTAGCCTAGTGTGGTGTCATGTACCTGTAGTCCTAGCTACTTGGGTCGAGGGAGGCTGAGACTGCAGTGAATCATAATCAGGCCTTTGTACTCCAGCCTGGGTGACAAAGTGAGACCTTGTCTCAAAACAACAAAAAACTAGCACTAACATTAACTGATCTTTTACCAGGTGCCTATAAATACCAGTTTAATTTCTTATAACTGTTTCTTATTTCATTTAACTACTCTGTCTTAAATTACTCCCAGATTTGCACTGTGTTTGTGCAGATGGCCTTTTGTTTAGATTGAATTGTCTCCCAAAGTATTTCCAGAAGTGAGATTACTGTGAGTCATGGTCAATGGACATTCTCATTGCCCTTGATATAAACTGACAAGGTTTTGGGTGCCTCCCAGCTATAATCCCAGCACTAAAGCTAAGGAGAGAGGCTAAGGCAGGAGGGTTGCTTGAGGCCAGCAGTATGGTGAGACACTATTACTTTAAAAAATGTCTCTATTACTTTAAAAAATTGCCAAGCTTTACCTTGGAAGGCTTATATACAATTTAAACACTCCCCATAGTATAAGAAAGTGCCCATTTCTAGGACAGATCCAAGATGGCCAATTAGGAGCAGCTCAGGATTGCAGCTCCCAGCGAAAGCATGGAGGGTGAATGGACACCACATTTCCAGACAGATTTTTATTGCCCACAGACCAGGAGATTCCCAGGTGGAGGAGCCCCACAGGTTGCAAGCACGGCTGTTTTGGCCAGCATGGCTGTTTTGGCCAGCGCAGCAGGTCTCTGCACAAAATACATGGGTCTAGGTGCCATTTTAGCTGGTGATTGGAGCTCCTGGGAGACAGAGTCACCCATTCAACTGATTTTTTTTTTTTTTTTTTGAGACGGAGTTTCGCAATCTTGTTACCCAGGCTGGAGTGCAATGGCGCGATCTCGGCTCACCACAACCTCCGCCTCCTGGGTTCAGGCAATTCTCCTGCCTCAGTCTCCTGAGTAGCTGGGATTACAGGCACGTGCCACCATGCCCAGCTAATTTTTTTTTTTTTTCTGTATTAGTAGAGAGGGGGTTTCACCGTGTTGACCAGGATGGTCTCGATCTCTTGACCTCGTGATCCACCCGTCTCGGCCTCCCAAAGTGCTGGGATTACAGGCTTGAGCCACCGCGCCTGGCTCATTCAACTGATTTTAAAAAAAGGATTGAAACAGGGAGATTCCCAGGCAAATAAGCGCCACTAATCTCAGCGCAGCTGTTTCAGCCGGTGCAGTGGGACACTGCATGGGAAATCACACAGATCCCAGTGCCTTTTCAACAGGCAACTGGAACACCTGGGAGACAGAGTCACCCGTTCAACTGAAGAAAAAAAAAAAAGGGCTCTGAGGCAGGGAGCCAGGTGATCAGGTCCGCTGGTCCCACCCCCACAAAAAAACAGCAATCTGAAATGCTCTGGATTGAGAGTTTCACAGCAAGCACAGCTGAACCCAGGATGGTTCAGCTCTGTGGGGGAGGGGTGTCCGCCATTACTGAGGCACTCCACCACTACAGAGGTAGTCTGCCATTGCTGAGGCAGCCCGCCATTACAGAAAGAGTCCACCATTACAGAGGTGGGCTGCTATTGCTGAGGCAGTTCTAACTCTACCCATATAAACAGGACTGCAGGGAAGTTCACATGGCAGCTGGGCGGAGCCCACAGCAGTTCAGCAAAGCCTCTGCAGGCAGACAGTGACTAGGCTGCCGCCTCGCTGGGCAGGGCAGCCCTGAAAAAAGGCAGCAGCATGACAGAAACGTATAAATAAAGCCTTAACTCCCTGGGACAGAGCACCTGGGGAAAAAAAGGGGGGGTTTATGAGTTCTTCTGCAGCAGACTTAAACGTACCTGCCCAGCAGCTCTGAATGAACAATGGAGCTCACAGCTCAGCACTTGAGCTCCTATAAAGGACAGACTGTCTCCTCAAGCAGTTCCCTGACCCCAGTATATCCAAAGAGTCTTCTCATAAAGGAGAGCTCAGGCTGACAATTGGTGGGTATCCTTATGGGACAAAGATAGCAGAAGAAGAAACTGGCAGCAACCCTTACTGTTCTGCAGCCACTGCAGGTGATCCCCAGGCAAGCAGGGCCTGGAGTGGACCTCAGCAGTCCTACAGCAGAGGGGCCTGAATGTTAGAAGGAAAACTAAGAAACAGAAAGAAATAACTTCATCATCAACGAACTGGACATCCACTCAGAGACCCAATCTGAAAGTCAACGACTAAAAATGACAGGTGGATAAATCCACAAAGATGGGAAGAAACCAGCAAAAAAAGGATGAAAACACCCAAAACCAGAATGCCTCTCCTCCTACAAGGGATCACAACTCCTCACCAGCAAGGGAACAAGGCTGTATGAAGAAGGAGTGTGATGAATTGACAGAAATAGGCTTCAGAAGGTGGGTAATAACAAACTTCTCTGACCTAAAAGAACATGTTCTAACCCAATGCAAAGAAACTAAAACCTTGAAAAAAGATTTGACGAAATGCTAATGAGAATAAACAACTTAGGAATATAAGTGAATTGATGGAGCTGAAAACCACAACACAAGAACTTCGCGAAGCATGCACAAGTTTCAACAGCCAAATTGACCAAGCAGAAGAAAGGATATCAGAGGTCAAAGATCAACTCAATGAAATAAAATGAGAAAGCAAGATTAGAGAAAAAAGGGTAAAAAGGAATGCACAAAGTCTCCAAGAAATACGGGACCATGTGAAAAGACCTAATCTACGTTTGACAGGTGTACCAGAATGTGACGGAGAGAATGAATCCAGGCTGGAAAATACTCTTCAGGATATTATCCAGGAAAACTTCCCCAGCCTAGCAAGGCAGGCCAATATTCAAGTCCAGGAAATACAGAGAACACCACCAAGATATTCCTCAAGAAGAGCAACCCCAAGGCACATAATTGTCAGATTCACCAGGGTTGAAATCAAGGAGAAAATGCTAAGGGTGGCCAGAGAGAAAGGTCAGGTTACCCACAGAGGGAAGCCCATTAGACTCACAGCAGATCTCTCAGCAGAAACCCTACAAGCCAGAAGACAGTGGGGGCCAATATTCAACATCCTTAAAGAAGGAAATTTCAACCCAGAATTTCATATCCAGCCAAACTAAGCTTCATAAGTGAAGGAGAAATAAAATCCTTTGTGAACAAGCAAGTACTCAGAGATTTCATCACCACCAGGCCTGCTTTACAAGAGCTCCTGAGAGAAGCACTAAACGTAGAAAGGAACAACCAGTACCAGCCACTCCAAAAACATACCAAATGGTAAAGAGCATCGACACAATGAAGAAACTGCATCAACTAAAGGGCAAAACAGCGAGCTAGCATCAAAATGGCAGGATCAAATTCACACATAACAATATTGACCCTAACTGTAAATGGACTAAATGCCCCAATTAAAAGACACAGACCGGCAAATTGGATAAAAAGCCAAAACCCATCAGTGTGCTGTATCCAGGAAACCCATCTCACATGCAAGGATACACAAAGGCTCAAAATAAAGGGATGGAGGAAGATTTATCAAGCAAATGGAGAGCAAAAAAACCAGGAGTTGTAATTCTCATCTCTGATAAAATAGACTTTAATCCAACAAAGATCTAAAGAGACAAAGAAGGACATTACATAATGGTAAAAGGATCAATGCAACAAGAAGAGCTAACGATCCTAAATATATACGCATCCAATACAGGAGCACCCAGATACATAAAGCAAGTTCTTAATGACTTACAAAGAGACTTAGACTCCCACACAATAATAGTGGGAGACTTTCACACCCCATTGTCAATATTAGACAGATCAACGAGACAGAAAATTAACAAGGATATCCAGGACTTGAACTCAGACCTGGAACAAGCAAACCTAATAGACATTTACAGAACTCTCCACCCCAAATCCACAGAATATACATTCTTCTCAGCACCACATCACACCTACGCTAAAACTGACCACATAATTTGAAGTAAATCACTCCTCAACAAATGCAAAAGAACAGAAATCATAACAAACAGTCTCTCAGACCACAGTGCAATCAAGTTAGAACTCAGAATTCAGAAACTAACTCAGAACAGCACAGCTTCATGGAAACTGAGCAACTGGCTTTTGAATGTTGACTGGATAAACAATGAAATGAAGGCAGAAATAAAGATGCTCTTCGAAACCAACGAGAATGAAGACACAACATACCAGAATTTCTGGGACACATTTAAAGCAATATCTACAGGAAAATATATAGCAATAAATGCCCACATGAGAAGCAAGGAGAGATCTAAAATTGACACCCTATTGTCAAAATTGAAAGAACGAGAGGAGCAAGATAAAAAAAACCTCAAAACCTAGCAGAAGACAAGAAATAACTAAGATCAGAGCAGAACTGAAGGAGATGGAGACACAAAAAAACCTTCAAAAAAAAATCAATAAATCCAGGAGCTGGTTTTTCAAAAAGATCAACAAAATAGACCACTAGCCAGATTAATAAAAAAGAAAAGAGAGAATAATCAAATAGATGCAATAAAAAATGATAAAGGGGATATCACCACAGATTCCACAGAAATACAAACCATCATCAGAGATTATTACAAACAACTCTATGCACATAAACTAGTAAACCTGGAAGAAATGGATAAATTCCTGGACACCTGCCTCCTCCCAAGCCTAAACGAGGAAGAAGTCAAAACCCTGAATAGACCAATAATAAGGGCAGAAGTTGAGGCAGCAATTAATAGTCTACCATCCAAGAAAAGCCCAGGTCCAGATGGGTTCACAGCCGAATTCTACCGGACATACAAAGAGGAGCTGGTACCATTTCTTCTGAAACTATTCCAAACAATCCAAAAAGAGGGAATCCTTCCCAAATCATTTTATGAGACCAACATCATCCTGATACCAAAACTCGGCAGAGACTCAGCAAGAAAAGAAAACTTCAGGCCAATATCTATGATGAACATAGATGCAAATATCTTCAATAAAATACTGGCAAGCCGACTGTAACAGCACATCAAAAAGCTTATCCACCATGATCAAGTAGGCTTCATCCCGGGGATGCAAGGTTGGTTCAACATACACAAGTCTATAAACATAATTCACCACATAAACAGAACCAAAGACAAAAACCACATGATTATCTCAATTGACGCAGAGAAGGCCTTTGACAAAATTCAACAGCCATGTATGCCAAAAACTCTCAATAAACTAGGTATCGACGGAACGTATCTCAAAATAATAAAAGCTATTTAGGACAAACCAACAGCCAATATCATACTGAATGGACAAAAACTGGAAGCATTCCCTTTGAAATCTGGCACTAGACAAGGATGCCCTCTCTCACCACTCCTATTCAATATAATATTGCAAGTTCTAGCCAGAGCAATCAGGCAAGAAAAAGAAATAAAGGGTATTCAAATAGGAAAGGAGGAAGTTGAATTGTCTCTATTTGCAGATGACATGATTGTATATCTAGAAGACCCCATCGTCTCAGCCCAAAATCTCCTAAAACTGATAAGCAACTTCAGCAAAGTCTCAGGATACAAAATCAATGTGCAAAAATCACAAGCACTCCTATACACCAATAACAGACTTCAAGAGAGCCAAATCAAGAACGAACTGCCATTCACAATTGCTAAAAAGAAAAGAAAATACCTAGGAATACAACTAACAAGGAACATAAAGGACCTCTTCAAGGATAACTACAAACCTCTGCTCAATGAAATGAGAGAGGACACAAACAGATGGAGAAACATTCCATGCTCATGGTTAGGAAGAATCAATATTGTGAAAATGGCCATACTGCCCAAAGTAATTTACAGATTCAACGCTATCCCCATCAAGCTACCAATTACCTTCTTCACAGAACTGGAAAAAAAAACACCTTAAACTTCATATGGAACCAAAAGAGAGCCCACATAGCCAAGTCAATTCTAAGCAAAAAGAACAAAGCTGGAGTTATCACAGTACCGGACTTCAAACTGTACTACAAGGCTACAGTAATCAAAACAGCATGGTACTGGTACCAAAACAGAGATATAGACCAATGGAACAGAACAGAGGCGTCGGAGGTGATACAACATATCTACAACCACCCGATCTTTGACAAACCTGACAAAAACAAGCAATGGGGAAAGGATTCCCTGTTCAATAAATGGTGTTGGGAAAACTGGCTAGCCATGTGCAGAAAGCAGAAACTCGACCCCTTCCTGACACCTTACACTAAAATTGACTCCAGATGGATTAAAGACTTAAACATAAGACCTAACACCATAAAAACACTAGAAGAAAATCTAGGCAAAACCATTCAGGACATAGGCGTAGGCAAGGACTTCATGACCAAAACACCAAAAGCATTGGCAACAAAAGCCAAAATAGACAAATGGGACCTAATCAAACTCCACAGCTTCTGCACGGCAAAAGAAACAGTCATTAGAGTGAATCAGCAACCAACAGAATGAGAAAAAAAGTTTTGCAATTTACCCATCTGACAAAGGGCTGATATCCAGAATTTACAAAGAACTAAGACAGATTTAGAAGAAAAAAACAAGCCCATTCTAAAGTGGGCGAAGGATATGAACAGACACTTTACAAAAGACATATATGAGGCCAACAAACATATGAAAAAATGCTCATCATCACTGGTCATTAGAGAAATGCAAATCAAAACTACATTGAGATACCATCTCACGCCAGTTAGAATGGCAATCATTAAAAAATCTGGAGACAACAGATGCTGGAGAGGATGTGGAGAAATAGGAACACTTTTACACTGTTGGTGGGAGTGTAAATTAGTTCAACCATTGTGGAAGACAGTGTGGCGATTCCTCAGGGACCTAGAAATAGAAATTCCATTTGACCCAGCAATCCCATTACTGGGTATATAGCCAAAGGATTATAAACCATTCTCCTAAAAGGACACATGCACAGGAATGTTCGTTGCATTACTGTTTACAATAGCAAAGACCTGGAACCAACCCAAATGCCCATCGATGACAGACTGGACAGGGAAAATGTGGCACATATACAGCATGGAATACTATGCAGCCATAAAAAACGATGAGTTCATATCCTTGGTAGGAACATGGATGAACCTGGAAACCATCATTCTCAGCAAACTGACACAAGAACTGAAAATCAAACACTGCATGTTCTCACTCATAGGTGGGTGTTGAACAATGAGAACATATGGACACAGTGAGGGGAGCATCGCACACTGGGGTCTGTCGGGGGGAAATAGGGGAGGGACAGCAGGGGCTGGGGAGTTGGGGAGAGACACCATGGGGACAAATGCCAGATATAGGTAATGGGGAGGAAGGCAGCAAATCACACTGCCATGTGTGTACCTATGCAACAATCTTGCATGTTCTTCACATGTACCCCAAAACCTAAAATTCAATGAAATATATATATATGTGTGTATATATATATATATATATATATATATATACACACCTGTAAAATAAGCATTTGTGTTTTCTTCTGATACTTTTCTCACTTGCATATGTAAAAGTTTCAATCTGTGTTCCATCAGGCACTCATGTTTGTGATATAAAATTTCATTAGTTTTCTTCAAAGAGCAGAGATTTCTTCATTAATAAATCATCCTTTCCCATTCATATCTGTTAACATTATCAATCCTTACATATATCTTACATCATTTCAGCGATATCTTATATCGTTTCTGGATTTCCTATTCTGTTGCATGCATTTATCTGTATTTTCAGCTGTTAGTATACAATTAATTATAGAAATTAATAGCACATTTTAATATCTAGAGAAGCCAGTATTTTTTCAGTCCATTATAAAATTATTTAAAATGTCATCACAATAGTAAAAGACAGCAGATGTCGTGCAAAAATGTTAAAAACCTTGATATTTTCATTCGGTTTATTTAAAATTGATAAACACAGAAAGAGCTCACATTTTGAGAAAAATGTGTCTTCTCATTCAAGAACACAAAACCCACCTCCCCCTTCCAAGTTTCCCTCTTAGACCCTTCAGTAAAGAACTGACCTATGTAAAACCGGCAGTTTTATCTGATAAATTTTCGCCTACTGAAAATGACTCCCAGTATTTTTGATAGGGGAATGAGTTCTCAGTAGGGACCTCCTGTAATGTATAAAACACCATGTTTTAAACGTGAACGTTAAAAATAACGCTGTATATGCCTAACTTTGTGAGTTCAATCATTCACATTCTCCACCAAGTGCTCCAGCTGGGGAATTAGGGATAAAGCAGCTGAGGCTCATTTGGCTCCGCTGCTCCCACGGTGCCCGGCGCCCTCCAAGGCCCGTCCCAGGGAGGAAGCAGGGCCTAGGGAACCCTCCCACCCCGGGCTGAGCCCCGCTACCTGTGTGGCTTGTCCCGGGTGTCCAGGTCTCTCCGCTCCTGCGCGCCAGGCAGCTCCACCTCCGCAGCATCGCCCCTGACAGCCGCTCTGTGGATCTTCCGCGGTTCCGCGTCCCGGATTCGGTGCCCGGAAGTGGTGTAGACGTGGGTCTATGGAACTCGGGACCTGAGGTTCTGCTTTGCCTTGGCCCCTGGCTCCCAAAGCCGAGGAACTTCTTCAAGGTGGTGACTTCTTCTGAGATCCCCAACAACCAGCTCCTGAGCCGCGGCTCCTCCCACCTCCACCTGGCGCCAACCCCCAATCTGCGATCCCAAATCTGCTTTCTAGCCCAGAATCTGCGATCCAGCTGGGTCCACCACTGCCTTCAGTAGCAACACTTGCAGCCTCCGACCTCTCAGACCATGGGAGCCCCGCAAAGCCGTTAGGCGCACGCCTGCGCCAGTGGACGCCCAGCTCCCGGAAGCTGCTCCCAGGTGCGCGCAGGCAGGTGGGGCTGCAGCTCGGGGCAGGCATCGCTGGGTTCCAGGTTCTCCTGGGCTCGCCCGGGCTGCCGGAGGACCACAGGTGCAGGATCACAGGCGGGCATTTCATATCACAAACATGAGTTCCTGATGGAACATTATCAATCCTTACATATATCTCATATAATGGAGGAGGCCTGTCTGACCCTGCGGCTGCCCCACTCCTCCTCAAAGGGCGATCAGGTCTGGCATGGGCACTCCGTGGCACTGGAGCAGCTTCGCGGATGGCCTGGCTTCAGCCCTGAGACTCTGGCCCCGGGGTCTGCCTGGCAGGTGTCAGGGAGCAGGAGACACATGGAAAGCCAGGGGTTGCTCCTTCCCCAACCGGCCCCCACTGCTGCCCATGCCGGATGCGCAGTTTGCAGGTGCAGCTCTGGTACTGGTACGGGATGGCGGAACTTCCCTTGGGTGGCATCAGGGTCGCCGAGTGTACAGCCTATCTGGCCTGAGGGTCCGCTCCTCTTGGACACCTCTTTGGATCCTGGGCCCCTGAGCTGGGCACTCTGCATCCACACTGATGAGACTGAGCGGCTGCTGGTGGGGCTGACCGCCTGACTTTGCCGCCTGGGTCCCCAGCCTCAGGACTCCTGCTGCTGGGGGCATGGGCCTGGTCTGGGGTGTACAGCCACTTGCTGCTCCCATGCCACGTCTAGGCTGCAGGGGTGACTCGGTGAATGGGGGGCCGGGTACCTGATGTCCTCAGGGTCAAGTGCATTGCCTGCCCACCTGAGGGTCTGCTCTGCCTTGGCCTCCTCCAAGAGCGCAGGGGCCACACCAGGAGGCAATTTAGGGATGCTTAAATCGAAGGAAATATTCTTTCTCTCTCTCTGAGAAATAAGTGGTGATTTTGTTTTGTTTGGTTTTGACACTCAGCTACAGCACAAAACAAAGGCGATGAAAAGGTGAAGTTCCACTGCCAGTTCCTCTATCAATTACCTCCAGATACAAATGCTCAACATAACTGCTTTGGTTGTCACTTTCACCTCAACACTTACTTATGCCTACAGATCTGTTCAATCAAAACTGTTGGATTTAGAATTATTTAATACACAATTATTTCATATTTTAATACCCAAGCTACTTTTAGTAGTTTACCATCTCTGCAATCCTGAATTCATCTTTTCTTTGTTTATAAAACCATTGCTATAGTAAGATCAAAATCACAAAATTCACATTTCATTGGGTTAAAAAAATTAAAATATATTATACATAAAAGATGATAAAATGTATTTCTTTCATCATAAAAATTACGGGTTTGCAAATTTTTTATATGTTTAGCTACATTCCTATGATTCTTTAACTTTGTCCCTTCAAATCTTATGTCCTCACTTTTCAAAACCAATCATGCCTTCCCAACAGTCCCACAAGTCTTATTTCAACATTAACTCAAAAATCCACAGTCCATAGTCTCATCTGTGAAAAGGCAAGTCCATTCCACCTATGAAGCTGTAAAATCAAAAGCAAGCTAGTTACTTCCTAGACACAATGGGGATACAGGCATTGGGAAAAAACAGGTGTTCCAAATGAGAGAAATAAAGGAGTTACAGGTCCCATTCAAGACAGAAATCCAATAGGGCAGTCAAATTATAAAGTTCCAAAATAATCTCCTTTGACTCCAGGTCTCATATCCCTAACCCTAACCCTAACTCTAGCCCTAACCCATAACCCCTAACTTTAAGACTAACCACAAACTCTAAGCCTAACTCTGCCCTAAACTCTAACACTGATCCTCTAACTCTAACTGCTAAACCCTAAACTTAAACATAGCCCTAGCCTTAACCCTAACCCTAATGTTAAGCCTTGCCATAGGGCTAACTCTAACCCTAACTCTAGCCCTAATCCTAACCCTAACCCATAACCCTAATCCTCACACTAAGCCTAACCCTAAACCCTAAGCCCAAACCTAACACCTAACCCTAAAGCAACCAACCCTACCTCCAACCCTAATCCTAACTTTAACCCCCAAACCTATTTCTAAACCTAACAACCTGAACCGTAACCCTAAAACCCTAGTACTTACCCTAACCACTGCCCTAAACCCTAACCCTAATTCCCACTCTAAACTGTAAACCTTAACGCTAACCCTTAATCCTAATCCCTAACCCTAACCTTACTTCAATTAACCTTAACTCTAAATTTAACCTAAGCTTAACCTTCAATCATGAACTCTAATGTTACTTTTACCTACTTTAACCCTTACCTTAAGCTCAACCTACTCTAACATGTATATAACCGCAATCCAAAATCTCACTAAAACTTTCACCCTAACCCTTAACTGTAATTCTGACCTGTCAACCTAACCCTATTAATCAGCCTAATCTCTACCTCTAATCTCTACTATGGAGCTCTCAACCACCAACCTGAACCTTCTCTCTTGGAGCCCTTATACCATAATCTTTAACTGGTAAACTCTTAGCCTGTAAAGCCCTATGTCCTGATTGTGTAATACCCTTACACACTAACTCTGTAAATACTAACTGCAATCTATACCCAATCCCATCCTGATCCATCCTACACAGTGTCACGCCATTTCAAGGACTGAAATCTACAGATCTATAACCTCAGAAATGCAGACTTAGTAATCCTCAACAAAATAATAGTAAATTTAAGCCAACAGCATTTGGAAAGGATCAAACACCATGAACATTTTTTAATCTCAGAAAATCAACAGTGGTTCCACACACTAACAGCATCCACATAGCACACTGTATTATTAGAATGAATGGAAAACACCCCATAATTCTCTCAACTGATGCAGAAAGGGCTTCTAACAAAGTTCAACACCATGTTACGATAAAAAACACAAACCTAGAAATAGGACATTTCTTAAACATGAAAAAAGCAATTTTGTAAAACCAACAGTAAACATACTCAATTGTCATCACTGAAAGTTTTATTCCTAATAGAATAACAAGGCACAGACACCTACTTTCACTTGTGTATTCAATAGTATATTGGAAGGTACAGGTAGGGCAATTATGCAAGCAAATAAAATAACAACTATTTGAGGATCAATTATCACCTGATCTCATATGTAGAAATTCCTAAGGAATGTTTAAAAAATTATTAGAGATAGTAAACAAATTGGGTAAACATACAAGCACAATACCAATACAAAAATCCATTTCATTTTATTTATTATTATTACTCCTTTTTGAGATGGAGTTTTACTATTGTCACCCATGCTAGAGTACAATGGCATGATCTTGGCTCACTGCAACCTCCATCTCCCAGTTTCAAGCAATTCTTCTGCTTCAGCCTTCTGAGTATCTGGGATTACAGGCACGCACCACCACACCCAGATAATTTTTGTATTTATAGTAGTGATGGGTTTTGTCATGTCGCCCAGGCTGGTCTCATACTCCTGACCTCAAGTGATCTGCCTACTTTGGCTTCCCAAAGTGCTGGGATTACAGGTGTGAGCCACCGCACCTGGCAGAAAAATCCATTTTATATGTATATACTAACAATGAATAATCTGAAAAGGAAATTATAAAAATTTCATTTTAAGTAAGACCAATAATAATAAGGAATAAATGTAATCAAAGGGCAAGACTTAGATGGGAAAAATTATAAAACTTTGCTTAAGGAAATTAAACAAAGCCCAAATAAATGTAAAAACATGTTACAGTCATGGATTTGAAGACAGTATTTGTCAAGTTTGCCAAACTACACAAAGCAAATTACGAATTCAATGTTATTCCTACAAAAATCCCAAAGGTCTTAGGACAGAAATGGGAAAGCTAATCCCAATGTTCATATAGATTTTTAATTCACCCTGAGTAACCAAACCAATTCAGAAAAATAACCCCAAATTTGGAGGTTCACACATCCCAATTTCAAATCTTATTACAAAGCAACAGTAATCAAAACAGCATCATACTGGCACAAGAATAAATAGGAAGATCAATTGAATTGGATTGGAAGTCCAGACATAAAACAGTACCTCTATGTCCAAATGATTTTACACAAGATCCATAACCATTAAAGTGGGGAAAGAATGCTGTCCTCAACAAGTGATATAAGGCAACTTGCTATCCACATAAAGGGACATGAAATTGTATCCTTACCTCATATTACATTAACAAGTTAACTTAAAATGGATCAAAGACCTAAAGATGGGAAAACTAAAAACTCTAGTAGAAAACACACAGTTAAACCTTCATGACAAAAAAAAAAAAAAAAAAAACCTTCATGACATTGGATGTAGCAATGGTTTCTCAGATCTGACACCAAAAGCACAAACCACAAAAGGAAAACATAGGTAAGATGATTTCCTCAAAATTCAAAACTTTTATGCCTCAGAAGACATGATGAAAAAAGTTGAAAGACAAAATTGTTATAAAAGGAAAAACAACTATCTTCTCCTAATACACTCTCAACACTCAACACAGAACACTGCTGTTACCAGATGCATGGGCTTTTTTCCCACACAGATCAAATCCTGGGTACCAGCTGGGTGTCCTACAGTGCAATCCAATTCTGACACCACCGGGAGAAAGCATCAGACCCCACAGGCTATGTGCTCAGTCCTAGGAAAACAAGTCATGCAGCTTGTTGCTTGCAACACATGAGAGAATGCTAAACACAAGGATGATAATAAATAAAGTGACTTTATGCCAGAGCTTAGCTGAAGGGAATGTATAGGCTCCTGACTTAAGGGGACAGCATCCACTTTCAGGGCAGAAAGCAGGAGCTTTGAAAGGGAGACTTGGCAGAATGGCACGAAGGGGATGGAGTGAGGAGGTGCAGGGTCTATGGGACTTGCTCTGATGTTTTATCCATTAGGTGGTCTTGCTAGTACCATCATGGGCAAAGCTACATTGTAAATGGACTGCTGTACCCTGGCAATCTGGTAGGGGAGAGTTCCAGAGGTGCCTAGTTTGTTTCAAGTTTTGGTCCCTGGAACTTATAAGTAAACACACAGTTTAAAAAGCTTGTAGTGTAGGAAGTGTCTGGTCGAGAGAAGGTAAAGCCTATCATTGCATTCCTAAAAAGCTAAGTAGGAAGTGTGGGAAAAGGAAAGAGGTAAAAGTAATACATTTCTTCTTTAAGAAAGTAAGGGTACTCAGTTACAAGACTGTAACCACTTCAGATGCCAATCACAAACAGATTTCCAGATTAATTTCTGTTGACTTGGCTAGAGACTGGAGGCTCCCACAACACCCTTATTTTGTTCAGCAATTTGCTACAGCACATTACAGAACCCATGAAAACAGTGTACTTACTATAGCTGACTTATTACCAAGGATATTTTAAAGGCTACAAATAAACAGCCAGATGAAGAGATGCACAGCGTGAGGTGTGTGGAAGGGGTACAGGCCTCCCATGTCCTCTCCAGATATGATCCTCCCAGCATCTCCCCATGTTCAGCAACACAGATACTCTCCCAACCCTGTCCTTTATTACACAGGCAGATTGGTTATAACAGTGCCTTTAGGTATTCAACTCAACCATCAGCACCTCTACCTTTCACAGAGATGGGAGGGAGGCTGAAATTTCAAATCCTCTAATGACAAGGTTGGTTTCTTTGGCAACCAGCCCCTCTGAGGCTGTCCAGGTACCCCAAGCCATCAGTCATCTCATTAGCATATGAAAGACACATCACTTCATACATTCCAAAGGCTTAGTGCTCTGCCTCAGGACACTGGGGCAGAGACCACACATAAACTCTTATTATGTTCCACTAACCCACAGAATGGAAGAAAAAAATCTGCACAGTAGATACTTCATAAGTGTCTGTTATTCAGAATGTATAAATAACTTTTACAACTCAACAACAAAGACAATCCAATCTAAAAACTAATGAAGAACTTTAATACACACTTCACAAGTGTAACATCATTAGTCATAATTAAAACCATAAAGAGATACCCCTTAACTCACACTAGAATAGTTATACTGAAAAAAAAAAAAAGTGTTGACAAAGATGTGCAGAAATTTGAACTAAACACTGCTGTGACAATATGAAATGTTGCAGCATATGTGTAAAATAATTTGGAGTTTCTTCAAACAGTTACAAATAGATTTACCGTATAACTCAGTGATTCCATTCCTAGGTAAATACCCCAAAGACCTGAAAGCAGGTGTTCAAACAAAAACTTGTATGCTCTTTAAATGTGTCAAGATCATAAATATGCAGGAAAGTCTTGGGAACAGTGCCAAGAAAACTGGTTCAGAATGAAAAAACACATTATACTCCCAGGTGGGGCAAGAGGTAAAAGTGAAATGAGTTTGTGAACCGAATTATCACGTAGGAACCATACTGATTTTGTGATCTAGTGGTTACGTAGCTGGGAGAGTGTCCATGTTTTGGGTAAAATACACTGGAGTACTTTGTGGGATACTGCAAATCTGGCACAGCAATAACTGCTGGGGACTCTAAGAAAAGAAACAGGTTATATTTTGTACTGCTACTGGAAGTTTCCTAGAAGAATGACAGTATTAAAAAGTAAATTACTTTTTAAAATAACCATATCAATACTATTCCAGAAAAGCAGAGACATCATCAAAATCCACTATAGAGGTTACGCTTCATCCAAAGCTGTGAACCCTTATAAAAGCCTCAATGTCAACAGACTCCATTTAGTAGATATTATTCTATTTATTAGTATTAGAAGCTACTGTGTAGATACATTAGTGTTACAGCATGGTGTGGATATTAGTGTTAGAGCATGGTGTACATATTATATTGGTGTTCGAGGACAGTGTAGATATTATGTTAGCATTAGGGCACAGTGTGGATAGTATTACATTAGTAGCAGAAGCAATGGTGTGGATATTATACTGGTGTTAGGGCATGGTATGGATATAGTAATGTTAGGGCACGGTGCAATTATTACATTAGAGGCCACTGTGAGAATATATCTTAGCAGCCACTGTGTCTGGGACGTTGACAATGATATCCGGGTGTAGTCGTAAGGATGGGATTTGGGGATTTCATTTTTCTAGATGAGTTTCTTCCTTTGCTGAGTACTCTAAAGACTCTCTTCTCTGCACTCAGGGCTGTGGAAAGGAAGCTTTTTACTCACCAATGAACAATGCTTAGTTGACACGACCCTTGTGCTGCCCTGAGGAAGTCGAAGATCCTTGCTGCTTCTGGCACCTCAGAGGGAAGTTGGTCATGGGTGGGTTTGCACTCCCTCTGGTGGCACCAGAGCTCAGCACAGTCACTCTTGCTCAGTTTCTCGGCAGACATGCACCCCCACCTGGCTGTCCTGAAATACCTATAAAATTCAATATTCAGTTTATTCAGTGTAATAATTTTGGAAATTCAAACCAAAATGAAGCCCACTGTAGCCATATCCTTCCCAAAAATGGTGATGGAAGATTTTGCAAGCCATGTAGAATGAAATGAATATATACACAAATTAAGAAAAACAAAAACCTACTCAAAATAGTCCAGAGGCTGTAATTTGAAATGCAAAACTATACAAAATCTAAAAGAAAATCTATGTGACATTGAGTTTGGTGTTGAGTTTTAAAACACAACATCAAACACCAATTCATGAAAATATTGATAACACAGACTTTATAAAACTAAGTATTCTACTGTGAAAAACTCTATTCAGAGAACAAAAAGACAAGACAGACATGAGAAGATATATACAAAATACATATGTGATTTTAAAACTGAGTAAATATTTGAACAGATACCCAACCACAGCAAATATACCGACAGTAGGCTGGGCATGGTGGCTGCCTATCTCTACTAAAAATACAAAAATTACCTACCCAGGCGTGGTGGTGCATGCCTGTAATTCCAGCTACTCAGGAGGCTGAGGCTTGAACCTGGGAGGTGGAGGTTGTGGTGGGCCAAGATCATGCCATTCCTCTGCCGTACTGTATATGTAAAAATGCAGATTCACTGAACCAGACTAAATTGTATTCAGTGGAAGGCTGATCAAGGATTCAAAAGAATGCAACCTTTTGTTTTATCTACTTCTGACCTAGAAGCACCCCCACTACCTACTTCTAGTTGTTCCACCTTACTGGACCAAATGACTCTACATCTTACACATATTGATTGGTGTCTCATGTCTCTCTAAAATGTGTAAAAGCAAGCTCTACCATGACCACCTTGGGCCCATGTTGTCAGGACCTCCTGAGGCATTGTCATGGGCATGGTCTTAACCTTGGCAAAATAAACTTTCTAAATGGACTGAGACCTGACTCAGATATTTTGGGATCACAATCCACAGTCACCATGGTGTGACAGTTGACTACAGCATTCAGTACAGAGACGTGCTATACAGGTTTGTAGCCTGGGAGTAATAGGCTATACTATATACCTTACATGTGGAGTGGGCTACACCATCTAAGTTTTATAAGGACACTCTATGGTGTTCACACAAAGATGAAATCACTAAGGACAAATTTCTCAGAAAGTATCCACATTGTTAGGAGATGCCTGAGTGTATTTTAAATGGTTAAATGGAGAAAAAAAAAAAAGAAACTCCTCTTATGGTTTAATAATAAAGCTTAATAGAGTTAACATATTTTATCTCATCTAAGATGCTAACGATTAACAGACATTATTTTATGCACCATCACAATTAGGTTGCCAATTAAATCGACTTTCTGAATAACAACAAAAATGTGAATTTACTTCTATTAATGCCAGTAAAGTAAAATCAAAATGAATTATGGTTTCGACGTGTTAAAGCAAAAAAGGAGGAAGCCGTTAGCCTGAAGTCTTGCCTAAGCAAACGGAAACCGAACTTGGAGGCATTTAAACTGACTTAAAAATGTTAACCAACCAACCAGTCAATGACAAAAAGCCCAGCTGCCAGTTGGCTGTATGACTAGGGATGCTGAGGGAACCATCCCCACAACAGGCAGTCGCCTAACTGGAGCCAATGAGAAAACTTACTTAGCTGCCACCGCTAAGAGTTCAAAGCCCTAAGCCCTATTTTCCATTCTCGTGCTTCAGGTGTGATTCATGAATCATTCCTTTGCTCAAATAAACTGTTTATATTGCCTAAAATTCTTCTAACCCCTAAATCCTAACCCCTAACCGGTAACCCCCAACTCTAACCCTAAACCCCTAGCCCCAATCCTCACCCTAACCTGACCACACGTTAGTTTCTACATTTGCACTGATATGTCAGAGTTGATTATTAAAACTGCTGTATTGGCAAGGCTGCATGAGTAGTGCGGATTTTATAGTAACATTTTGGACTGAGGCCTTGCATTAGCATTACAGGTGTTTTCTACATGAGCACTGCAGGTGTTGTATTCGCATTTCGGATGTCATATCTGCCTTAGGAACGCTCTATTTGTGTTCTGAGGCTGCGGTGTTCACCTCGCACTGCAGCTGCCTGGCCTTGAGTGGGGAGAACCTAGGTGCGTAGGTTTCAGAGGGGCTTTTGGTGTCCGGTTTTCCACACTGAGATCTTCTTACTAGTCTCTGACCTTAAGCAGTTGGGCTGCAAACAGGAAGAATTTTACTCACCGTGGACACGGCCCACAGTTGTCCCAAAGTGAGGCTGTGCCCCCCAAGTCTCTACTGAGGAGAATGTAACACTGCAGACCGCGGAGACGCTACGCACGCCGGCGTCGAGACGCGACGCACACCGGCGCTGCGTCGCCATCTGAAAAGGTGCGCTCGGGCGCCCCCTGCTGGAAGCCAGGCAGTGCAGGATCCTCTTGCTCACAGTGTAGTGGTGGCATTCCCCCTGCTGGCAGCTGGGACACCACAGGGCCCTCTTGCTCCCAGTGTGATGGCTGGCGCCCCCTACTGGCCTCCTGCACCACTTAAAGTCAGAGCGGCAGTTATTCAGTATCCACAGTTTTAGAAATTTGAACTGAAATGGCGCTATTACTGGAAAGGGCTGATGTCCCAGTTCTTATCTAACTTGGAAGAAAAATTTTCACCAAGAGATAGTACAAAGATGGCAGATAACTTCATTGAAAATAAATACAGTGTAAAGAGCTTATTGTAGAAAAATAGGTAGGCCCCAAGGGAGGAGTTGGCTGATCATGCAGGAAAACAGCCCAAGAGTCCTGTGCAGGGAATTTTATTTTGGACTTCTTCACATTCCTGTCTCTGTCTCAAGTCTCCACCTGTTTTCTTTGTCTGGTTTTTCTGTTCCTACCTTAGGTCCCCAACTTGCCCCTCTTTGGCTTGTGGGACCTCCTTACCGTTGGTTAAGGCACATGTGTGGTGATTAATCCACATCCACTGATGGCGCTGGCTTCTTCCTGCCTCCCAGGAAGACCCTACAGTGGTCACATCTGTACTTCTCGTGCCTGCCTATCTCTTTTGAATGTCCTTCTCTGCCCTAATCTGTACTTACGGTGCCAGGTTTCTCTTAAGAATGTCCCCTTTGTCCTTATTAGCATGTAGCTGGCAATTTTCTGACATTTTAACTGTAGAGTGAATGATGATTGGGGCATCCTGAGAGGAGTTCTAGGGTGTTTCTTTCTGCATGGGTACCCTTATTCCTCATACCCACAACTGACAAGTGCCCAACCACTCCAGCATTAGAGATGCTACTAATATAAAAATTGTTGATGGTCCCTCCAGGTGAGCCTTCCCATCATGTTCATGTCTAGCTATCTACCTACTCTAACAGAGGCCACTGTCCTGTGTCTTTCCCAAAAGTAGGGAAGGAATGATTCATTGGAAACTATAGTAAATGAAATGAATGTAAATGAAAACTTTGCAACTTTTACAAATAATCACTCAAAATCATCCTTACACTAAAAATGCAAAACTCTACAATTTCTAGAAGAAAACATAGAATAAAAAGACATGTGCCCTTGGGTTTGGTAATGAATTTTAACAAACAACACAAAGTGTCATACACACAGAACAAAGAGTTAAGTGGATTTTTTAAATATTAAAAGTGTATACTCTGGAAAAGACCTTGTTGAGAGAATAAAAAGACAAGCCACATATTGAAAGAAAATATTTGCAAAATACAAATCTGAGAATTTGTATTCAATATACAAAAAAATCTTAACACTAAGTAAAATAGCCCAATTAAAGATGCACACAAATCTGAACAGACACCTCACTAAAGGATTTAAGAGAAACCAGCCCTTTCAAAAGACTCCACCACTGATATCAACCAACTGCCTAAAGCTGCCTCTCCTTTCTCGCCTGATAAGAGACCAGCTATGACAGAGAGGTTCTGGCCAGTATACAGAGGATGCACAGAGCATGTTTTTGTATCCTCTGCTTCACCTTTTAATGTCAGAGGGCTGAAAACTTCACCCTGGGATCATGCTAACACTGCCATTATTTGAACAGGGGACCCATGAAGGAGTAAGAAACTCAACTCTGATTGCACACATTTCCCCCTTCATAAATATTCATGACTCCTCCTAGAGCTTATTAAATATGTTTATTTGGCCATGCCACTCAGCATAAATTACTGTTTCCTTTATTTCTCCCTTAAGTGTCTGCTTCTGGTTCTTGGCTGGAGTCTATTCTTCCCAGCCTGTTAGAAGGACTACCCTGCAGGCTGCAACCCTTTATAGGAAATAAATCTCTCACTGGGTGCAGCGGCTCATGCCTGTAATCCCAGCAATTTGGGAAGCCAAGGTGGTTGGATTACCTGAGTTCAGGAGTTTAAGACCAGCCTGGCCGACATGGTGAAACCCTGTCTCTACTAAAAATACAAAAAAATTAGCCAGGCATGGTGGTGGACATCTGTAATCCCAGCTAATTGGGAGGCTGAGGCAGGAGAATTGCTTGAACCCAGGAGGCAGAGGTTGCAGTGAGCCAAGATCACACCATTGTACCTCAGCCTGGGCAACAAGAGTGAAACACCTTCTCAAAATAAATAAATAAAAATAAAGAAATCTCTCCTTTCCAAATTTATGAACCTCATCATTCTTCAGTTGACAGTGTTACAAAGTTCAAAAGACCTTCCATACTCTCCCACAGAAGTCCTAGATATTGTCACTTTGTTAATTATTTTAGAAGCCTGAGAACTTGTAATCAAATGAGTAGAAATGTTGAAATTGTGCTTTATCAGTTATGTATCTCTTAATCCAAGCAAGCAGATGTCTAAAATTAACCATGAGAATATGTATGCCTGATTTATGGCTAAAATTTTAGGATGAAAGCTATGAGATCTCTATTTGTGTTTTATGCCTATTAATGTGTGTTATGTATATGTGATATTTTCTTAACTCCAGATAGCAAAGCAAAATTCATTTATAAAATCCTCTAAAAGTGCTCTATTCTAACTTAGCTTGAAAAAAAAATAAGCATTTATAAATAAATATTCCTTAAACTTCTAGCAATGTAGGAACAGATTCAAATGTTTTTCAAGTCAACCCAATTTAGATAAAACATAGTTAAATAAGATCGATTTAATATTTTTGGTGTAATAAAATAACTATGTCTTCAGAGCTATCACTATTGAATATAAAACAAACATAAATTTCTATTCTTCTTGAGTTCTAGTCAAATAAGCTAATATTATACTTACTAGATACTTAAAATCTTAAAGCTTATAGATTTGATTCTCATTAAGTTGTTATTCTTATTAAAAACATTATTTCAATAATAATTTATTACAGCAAATCTGCCTAATAATAGTTTCCAAAATACTTTTGGTAATTTTTAACCTTAAAGTTAAGCTAACTAAAAGATTTGCATTAAATATCTAGATCATTTATAAATAAGATACAATATTAAACATTAATTATTGAACATAACTAATTCAACTTTATATACTTTTGGCCCCTATTTTTATGGAGAGAATAAAAATATTGTGGCCTGTTAATAAACATTTTTTTGTCTACCACACTGAGAAATTGTACTATGAGGAAACACATCCCTCTAGATGTTGGGAGATTGTACACTCATACATTTTCTAATCTAGTATAGAATGTTAGTATATGACAATTTAAAATTGTCTACTTCCAGTTTACTCTGGAAAACAAAGATTACTAAGTATTAAAAATATAATCAATATATATAAATACAATTACCAGAAATAATAGGATAACTAGAAACAACTCTATGCAAAGTATGCAAGAAAAGTAGGGCAAGTTTTGCAAATAAAGTAGGTTGTATTTTTATTAAAAAACTGTACAAAACATACAAATAAAAAGAGATACCTAAACTTCCCTGGGTTATATTTATATGGGTAAAATGTTATGTTTTCAGAAATTATATAAAATTCCTGGAAATTTGTCAATGTCCTTCTTATCCATGCTATGTGCCAGTATAGTGTTATGAGTCTTAATTTCAATTATTATTTTAAATGTTGTATGCCACAGACAAAATTGAATATCCTTGTCAGTTGTGGTATAATGAACTCTCATCAGGTCTTTCATCACAGCCATTTCATGCTCTTTGTCATTTAGATACTTTTTAGCCCTGATGCTTTCCTGAAAGCTCCTGCAATCAGCTACAGGTCAGAATGTTTGTCTCCAGTACAGGACACCCTCTGAGACTCACAGAAAACACTATGACAGGTACTCTGGTTATAGACTTCTGATGATATTGCTTAAATAACTTTAAGACCATACACTTGACTCAGTGAAGCTCTCCAGAAGTCTAGTTGAGAAACTGATGGGTTCATGACACTCCTAACCCAAGAGTCAGCAAGATTGGAATTGATTACATGGCACTGAATGAACTGATGAAAATTTATTATAATTTTATAGCTTTTTTTGAGCATTGCTGGTTCTTCAATGTTATAGTGTCTGGATTTAAGAAATCTCTTTCTCTTAAACTAATTATAACTCACAACAATTTAGTAGATTACACTTTTGTAAATAGAAATGAAGCATTTATCTTTTTTCCCAACTGATTATTCCAGAATTTTGAAATTCTTACCGAATACTCTTATTTTCATGACAATATAGTTGTTAGCAGAAGTCCAATGAGAATCTGTTCACCTTAGAACAGGACGTAACTGGAAACTTTGGTTATATTATCAAGGCTTTTACTGGAATATCATATTTAGGAATAGTGTACCTAAGATCAGTTATGACCAGTAATTTTAAGGAACTGAGGTTGAGTTTTATGGAGCCCATCCTTACAAAGCACTCTGAGAAAAGCCAGCCTGGTACTTAGATTACTGGGTTCACAACCTTACAGGTTAGTAAGAAAGGTCATTTTCTTGTAGGCCCAGGTTTTGGGGATAGTTTGGGGGACTCAAGAAGAGAGGAAGTCATCCAAAGCTGTTGAGACTGAGCTGAAATTTGATAGTATGTTCTGGGCTTGGCTTTTAGCTTCAATAAGGCCTTTAAAAGTCCAATCTCAGATTCTGTATGAAAACTTCCAGCAAAGAAGCTTGAAAGCACCTATGTGGTCAGCTGTTGTTCTTGCTGCACTTACATAATCAGGCAAAATATAACAAAACTAGACTTATTTTTGAAACAAGAATAATCTGACTTTTATCATCTATGATCAAAAATGATGGTTACTACAGAGAGAAATTTTATGTTTCAATGGAAAACTATAACTTGGCCAGGCACGGTGGCACATGCCTACACTTCCAGCACTTTGGGAGGCCAGAAGTTCAAGACCAGCCTGGGTAACATGGCAAAACCCTGTCTCTACTAAAAATACAAAAATTAGCTGGGCATGATGTTATGTGCCTGTAGTCCCAGCTAATCAGGAGGCTGAGGAGGGAGGCTTGCTTGTACCCAGGAGATAGAGGGTAAAGTGAGTTGAGCTTGCACCACTGCACTCCAGCCTCAGTGATAGAGCCAGACCCTGTCTCAAAAAATTTTTTTAAATAAGAGAACTATAGCCCTTGAGGGTTATCAGAGTCTAGTCTTGTTTCTTGCCTTTGGGCTATTTTTATCTCTTTGTAAACTGGATGCTGCCATCTGACGAATTTTGTCCCACGATGATACTTGTGGAACAAGAAGCCAAGTATTGTCTCCCCTACTAATGTATCTCTTGTCAATTAATTTGAAGGCCTCCAACCCTGGAACAAAAATAGAAGAGGAAGGTTTTGCTCCCCAGAATGCATAACCAAGTTGTGATACATTCATGCAATGGAATACTATGTAACCATAGAAAGGAACAAGCTATCAACTCACACGAAGACATGAATGAATCTTTGATGCACATTGCTAAGTGGAAGAAGACAGTCTCAGGAGAATCCATACAGTGTGACCTCATTTAATGAGATTCTGGAGAAGGAAAACTACACAGATGGGAAGGCTTTGGCTGCATCAGGTGGGGGTTTGAAGCATTCCATATGATACTTTAATAGTGGATATCTGCCACTATGCATTTGTCAAAACACACAGAATTTTACAGCTAAATGGGTAAACAAACTCTATTCTAATTAAATAGTATTATTCAGGATATGGAGTATCCCAGCACAGAATACATAGTGTGAAAAATAATTTATGCTACAAATTACTATGGTTTGAATGTGGTTTGTCCCTGCAAAAACTCATGTTGAAATTTGACCCCCAATGTGGCAGTGTGTGAAGGTGGGGCCTAGTGGAAGGTGTTTGGATTATGGCAGTTGATCCCTCATGAATAGACTAATGCCCTCCCATGGGGATGAGTTCTGTCTTCTCTCACAGGAATGGATTAATTCCTGCAAGAGTAGATAGTCAAAAAGAGTCTGGCTTCCTTGTCTTCCCTCTTGCTTTCACTCTTGCTGTGATCTCTGGTGTACCCCTTGCTCCCCTTCCACTTTCCACCAGGAGGTGAAAAAGACTGAAGCCCCACCAGATGCAACTGCCCAATCTCAGACATTCCAGCCACCAGCTTTGTGAGCCAAATGAAACTTTTTTACTTACAAATTACTCTGCCTCATGTATTCTGTTATGGAACACAAAATGCACTAAGACACAAATGTGGGAAAAAACTCATTGAAGGTGTAAGAAAAATGGTGGTGATGTAAGTCTCTTTGAAAATGAATAGAATCTGTAGGCTGAAGGCAAATGAACTATATTTCATCATTGGATTCCATTTTATAAAGTTCTTTCCAACAGGAGTAATTCTGAACAATTGTAAAACCACAGTATCTGTATCTGGAATAAAAAAATGAGTTACATAAGTCACAGATGGTAGGAACCAACTCTCTCACTGTTGAAGTAGGAGGTTACAAATTAGCAAGGGGAGAAGGGTAGAAAGATTCATGTGATAGTACAGCAGAGGTGAAGATATCAATGTAAACTTATGTTTAGTTTAATACAGATACATACAGTTCCACATCGAAACCTTTGTAATTGGGTGTGTATAGGCAGGTGACATACACACATATACTTCCTAGCACTGCTAATGAGGGACAAGACATAATGTGCTCATTCAGCAGCCAGATATAAGTTTTCCTACCATTCTGAAAGGAATCAGGCTCTTTGAAGAAATGTCTGATACTAGAACTGGGACAGTAAATACATGAGCCAGGATAATCTTGAAGTATCAGAAAGTAAGTACTAAAAAAAAAAATTGAAATATGTCAAAGAAAAATTCAGGCCAATAAAAAGAGCTACCAATGACCAACACAAGAATAAATTGTGCAACATAATGCTATAGTGTTTCATACCAACTAAAGCTTCAAGTAATTATCTAGGTGTCTGTATTTGTATATGTAAGTGAATAAGAAAATGGAGTTGAATAGAAATCTCCTTTGCAAAAGAATTCCAAATAATTGATGTAGACACTCAGCCATCAAGAAGGTGGAGCTAACTCCTTACTCTGTGAGTATGGGCTTTACATATGTGTAAACTTATTTATCATATTTTTTTTCTTGTGCTGTGGTTGTGTCCTGGGTTCCTTCTCTAAAATGCTGTTCACCTTAGACCAGGAAAAAAAAAAAAGGTAAGCTTACAGACTCTGTTTCAATTCATGGCTAAATATTTTAAAAAGAGTGTTTGTAAAAATATGTTCCAGGCTGGGTGCGGTGGCTCACGCCTGTAATCCCAGCACTTTGGGAGGCTGAGGTGGGTGGATCATGAGGTCAAGAGATCAAGATCATCCTAGTCAATACGGTGAAACCCCGTGTCTACTAAAAATACAAAAAATTAGCTGGGCACAGTGGCGCATGCCTATAATCCCAGCTACTCAGGAGGCTGAGGCAGGAAAATTGCCTGAACCCAGGAGGTGGAGGTTGCGGTGAGCCCAGATCACGCCATTGCACTCCAGCCTGGGTAACAAAAGCGAAACCCCATCTCAAAAAAAAAAAAAAAAAAAAATATATATATATATATATATATATATGTTCCAATGGCAAATTGATTCATTGTGACTGGATCACTTATTCAAAATACTTCTTGTCTTTATTTTGTTCCAGTGCCTACCTTTTAGCCATAGAACACCAGAATCAAATATTGGCCACTGGGAAAAATATTCAAAGAAAGAAAGAATGAACTGAACTTGCGACCATCATGATTCAATGTTTCACCACAATGCTTTCTAAAACAGAAGAGTTTAAAAGGATATTCAAAGTCAATTTCCTCAACAAGGCTTTGCAGAAAATGAGAAAACTAGAGAAACAAAAATGGCAGGACATTCTATGGGTGATTTTAGATGTTTCTATGTTTTATGGGGAAAAAAACACTTTACCTTTTAAAGAATCACAGAGAATTATTGGAAACCCAAACTCTGGAATGTTTCCAAATTTAGTTGAACTACTATGTAATTCTGTCTATATAGCTAGTCATGAATTTGATGACTTTTTAAAAATCTGTGCCTTATTTGTGTAACAAAATACACAATGAATAATTAACACTTGTAGGGAAACATGTTAGACTTTGTAAAAGGAAAATAAATCTTGGGGACCCAAAATCACTAAGCTAAAGGGAAAAGTCAAGCTGGGAACTGCTTAGGGCAAACTTGCCTCCCATTCTATCCAAAGCCAACTGTTTGCTCACCAAGATAAGTGCATATCTGATTGCCTCATTTGGAAAGAGTAATCAGCAACTCAAAAGAATGAAACCATTCATCTTTATCTACCCATGATCTGGAAGCCCCCATCTGGCCTTCTCTTCAAGTTGTCTCACCTTTCAGGACTGAACCAATGTACATCTTATACATAATCATCGATGTCCATGTGTTGCTGAAATGTGTAAAACCAAGCTGTGCCCCTACCACCTTGGGCACATGTTGTCAGGACCCCATGAGGATGCATCATGGGTGCAAACTTGGCAAAATTAACTCCCTAAAAAATCTAAGTTCAAATACTTTTCAAGACATAAGAATTTTGCAGGGTAACAGCACTGGGTTGTTAGGGATGCATGCAGGCATTCATGACAGTCATTGGCGCCGTTCTCCAAATATTTTCAGTGTGTTTTTTATGAACACATTCTGACTGTTCCATCCCACCTACTTAAATTTTTGCATGGCCTCATGTCATTTTTTTTTTTTTTTTTGGCCATTGGAGGAGAGAAGAAATAACATGTGACTTTTTCAGGAGAAATCTCCAAGAAACAGAGTTCTATCCAGCATGCTTTTTGTCTTTCCTATAGCAATGGGGATCTTATTGATGGTACCTCCTCCAGCCTGGATTCCTGTGTTAGGGTGAGACAGCACAGACCTACCTCTCGCCTGATTCATGATGAGATGCAAATAAATGAGGAAGAAGATTTTTGAGACACTAAAATTTGGTGGTTGTTTGTCACCATGGTTTAATGTAGCCCTCACTGACTGATGCAGGGCTGAAGAATGAGTCAGAACTGGATCTGGACCTGTGAAGGCTAAGTAAAATTCAAGTCTTGTTGCAAAGATAACAGTGAGCACGATGTGTTATTAGGGTGAGTGCAGGATAAATAAGGTATATCAAGTGAGAATAATGAGAAACTCAACTTTAAAAGACAGTGCTAATTTGGACTATTGAGAGATTCCAATGTCCTACTTAGCATTTGAGATTGTGATGGATGAACAAACTCATTAAGAATTCTAAGTGAAGACTTGGGGTAAATATCCAAGGGTGTCTAATATCCCAATTTTTCATCCTAGAATGGGCAGAGTCCTTAACCCCATTCTAGGGATACTTCCAAAAGAAAAAAGACCTGCATTTCTCCAACAACACACACTGAGAGACTTTCCTGCACTTTTGCCCTGTGGCTAACACTCCTCACCTTTCATTCTGTCCTCAGCATTTTGGGGAAACACCTTTAACTCTCTATGGCTTACTGGTCATTAAGTGGCCCTTATAATTCCCTCTAGAGATAGAAAAGACTAATGATGAGGGAGTCTGAGCTTACAGCAGCAAGTGGGCATGTGTGCTTAGCAGCCACATGGCTCATCTCCTAGGAGATTACTACATACAATGTTCTGCTACATTGCTTAACACAAGGGGACAGTCTCCTGACACAGAGGGTTTAATTGCTCACCTACTTCTTTTTCTGCCTTCTTGGGCTCCTAAAATGAAAAGAATCCTGGGGTGACAAAGTGAGTCAAAGGGGTGCCAACCATATCACAGCAAAATAAAGATCCCTAAAAAATCCCTGGCCTAAGATGATGGCCTTGGCTGGGTAAGTTTGAATGTGCTGACAGTGGACACAGGAGAGTGAAGGTGGTCAAAATGTTCACATTAAAGAACTTCCACACAGATTGCAAGAAAAGAGAGAGGAATGGAGATGGCAGCAGGGAGTCCCTACAATAAAAGCAGATGTTTTGAGATCAGTTATATTTATTCTGACAAAAGTTAGAGACAGAAACCAAAGTTTAGCCTGAGGTTACAGTTAGTTGGGCAATAAACCAGAGGAACATGTGGCATAGACAGATTTAAACATCTCTCCCTGATATTAATATAAATACTAATATAATACCATATAAATATAAATGCTTAGATCCACAGTAGTATTTATAGGAGAACTCACAAACAGGTTTGGCCTTTGAACTTTAGTACTGATGGTCTAGAGAATTCATTTTGTTCCAGAGAAAGAGAGGAATTTCTTGGGTCCCTTCAGGAATGCATCTGGCTTTGCCTCATCCTGAGCTATGCATATGGCAGAAGAAAACATGAGGATTTCACAGATTTAAGGTGTGAAAAGTCACCAGGTGCTTTAAGAAGGCTGGGAGTCTTCTGCTGGAAGAATAAGTTTATTGAGACAAAACAAGTTGGAGAAGGTTGTTATTGAAGTGAAGCAGAATTGCTTTTACTAATCTGCTTACTACCCTCACCCTCACCCCCACCTTAACCTCTAACCCTAAACCCTAACCCCCTGACCCTAACCCTAACCCTAACCAAATCCCAACCCCTAAACCTCCCTCACTGCTATCCCTAACCCTACCCTCTAGCCCTGACCCTTGACCCTTGACCCCAACCCCCAAACCCCAACACCAACCCTAACCTTAACCCCTAAACCCTAACTTTAACACCTAACCCTAACCCTACCCCTACCCCTAACCTTAACACTTTACATCTGCCCAGATTCTCCAGCAGAAGCAGGGATCCTTGGCTCCCAGCTGTGCACCACTGCATCTGGCACAAGACTCCATAGCAGTCCCCAAATAGGCTCCTGAATGCCCACTGTGCCAGCCATGCAGTGGAAGCCCAGGATGTATTCTCAGCTCCAGAACCAGGGCCCAGTGCCTGCATCAGGATGATCAGGGCTGAAGTGAGCTGGGGCACCCAAGATCTTCATAAGGCCAAGGCTATCTCATGCCTCCTATTAGAGAGCGAGACACGGACCCAGCATCACCACACTCCCACTCCTTCCCTCTGTGGCAGATTGCCAATCTTCCAAGTAAGGGGCCTTTCCCTGATGATACTCCAAGCACAAAGCACTGGACTTTCACACAGTGAGGCTGCACACATTATTCTGTTTAGATGCCCACCTAGGCCACTGGAGAAAGGGCGGTAGAGGGACCCTCATGTTGCCCTGTGGTATATATGCTCTGGTTTATATGACTGCAAACCATTTATGAGAAACTCAAGATGAAACACTACTTGTTTCCAACTTTTTGTCGGCAGAGGATTTACAATTCACATTCTCAAACAAGCTAGCCACACAGCACACTGACTACTTCCCCTCTTAAGTGGCTCTGAGGGCCTCCACATCAGTCCTAGAATTGGAAGATTGGTGGAGAAGAACTGGGATGTTGATGAGGTACTGGATACTTGCTGGACACTAACCTCCCCTTACCTAAGCTTACAGACAGCCCAGATCCCTCCTGACCAAATCAGACATTTTAACACACACAGCTCTCAATAGCAGGACTTACAGATGCAAAACTCTAAGGCAAAGGATTGTCTCAACTCCTTGGTGTCTCAAGGAACTAAAACACTGCCTAGCACAGGTGCACCATCAACCTTATCACTAAATAAACCTCTGTATATTTTATTCATCTTTGATTGTGTAAATGATGTGATAAACACATTGGACTAAAGACTTTTGAGATCTCTTCATGGGATTCTATCTGGTGGACCCCCAGATCTGCCAACACAGAGAAGGCCTCCATAAACATGTGCAGGACAGAGCCCAGACAAAACTGTCTCTCTCAGCCTCAAAGTGGCCTGGCAGTCACAGGAACAGCCATGTGGGGTCTGGCCTGTATGTGGAGTCAAGCTTTTGACTTGAGGCATCCCACTGCACCCACAAAACCAAGTTCTGCCTAACAAAGAATAATCAGCCAGCCTACTCTTCCTAATGAAAGATTCTCCCTGGGGCCTGAAAACTTGGGGGGATAACTCCTCCCTCCTCAGGCCCAGTTTCAAGGTGCAACATCACTTGCACCAGCAGCATGGGTCAGCAAGAGAGCAGAAGCCAGAAGAGGGCAGGCCGGACGATAAGTATACCCTGAAGATCAAGGGAGAGGCCATTTAGGTACCAGGTAGCAGTTACATCAGACTGGAACACTTCCCATTTACAGAAGACTAGAAAACCCCTGCCTTGCCCTCACTTGGGGCTGACACCATTTTAGATCTCAGCCCATCTACACCCAGGCACTTATTAAAACAGCATGTTGCTCCACACTGGCTCGAGTTGTTTGTTGGTGCTCTCAGGGTTTGATCAAATAATAGAACCTTGCACCTAATATACCAGGTGGTAATCCAAGAGCAATATCTGCTTGATACTCCTCCTCCTCCACCCTCCATATCCAAGCTATTACCAAGGATACAAGCCGGCCAGGCAAGGTAGCTCATGCCTGTAAGCCTAGTACTTTAGGAGGCCGAGGCATGTGGATCACCTGAAGTCAGGAGATTGAGACAGGTCTGGCCAACATTAGAAAACTCTGTCTCTACTAGAAATTCAAAAATTAGCCAGGTATGGTAGCAGGTGCCTGTAATCCCAGATACTCTGGAGGCTGACACGGGAGAATTGCTTGAACCTGGGAGGCATAGGAAGCAGTCAGCTGAGATCATGCCACTTCACTCCAACCTGGGCAACAGAGCAAGACTCTGTCTCAAAAAAAAAAAAAAGAAAATAATTAGTATAGTTTTGTCACCAGAAAACGGGTCTTGTCCCAGACCCCAACAATGGGTTTTTGGATCTCACACGAGATGGAGTTTATGGGGAGTCGCAGAGTCTAGTGACTTTAAGAGAGTTTATTAGCCACTACTCAGTTACAGAGCAGGGAGTCCTCAGAAAGCAAGAGGAGGAATGCACACATTTAAAGAAAAAAAATTTTTTTTTGATAAGGAGTTTTACTCTTGTCACAATGACATGATCTTGGCTCACTACAACCTCTGCTTCCTGGGTTTAAGGATTCTCCTGCCTCAACCTCCCAAGTAGCTGGGATTACAGGTGTGCACCACCATGCCTGGCTAATTTTTTTGTATTTCTTTTCCATTTTAATTTATTTTAATTTTTTTATTTAATTTTTAAAATTCAGTCCCTGTAGAGACTTCCAAAAATTGCCAATGCCTACTGTATTTCCAGTCATCATGGTGGAGTATTGGGAAAAGTTTTCAATTAGTAATAATTGTGCCTTGGATAAACATCATTGGCTATGATACTGCCACTGTGCAAAGCTATTTTTTTGTATTTTTAGTAGAGACTGGGTTTTACCATGTTGGTCATGCTGGTGTCCAACTTCTGGCCTCAAGTGATCAACCCTCCTCAGCCTCCAAAAGTGCTGGGATTACAGGTGTGGGCCACTGTGCCCAGCCTTAATGTTTGCTTATATAGGTTATTAGGAATAGTGTTGTCTCTTATAAAGGCCTGTGATCAGTTTGTATCAGGCTATTAGTATTGTTACTTTTCTACGTTACTATTGATTTTAACAATAATTTATAAGTGTACTATTATCTTTAAAGTAAAACATTTTTAAATTAAGAATGCCTTTTGCTTAAAGTACTGGTATATTTTAATAAGTTTTTGGTCTTTATTTAGTTATTAACTTGTTCCTGCAACCATAAGTATTTTATAACCAAAGGTGCTCAACCCCTAAATATATAATCCAACAAATTTAATGTGTGTGTGTGTGTGTGTGTGTGTGTGTGTGAGAGAGAGAGAGAGAGAGAGAGAGAGAGATAGGGTCTCACTCTGTCTCCCAGGCTTGAGTGCAGTGGTGTGATCATAGCTGGCTCACTGCAGCCTCAAACTCCCAGGCTCAAGCAATCCTCCTGCCTCAGCCTTCTGGGTAGCTGGAACCACAGGCATGCACCACCATGCCAGCTAATTTTTATATTTTTTGTAGACATGGGGGTCTCACTATCATCCCAGGCTGGTCTTGAACTCCTGATCTCAAGTGATCCTCCTTCCTTGGCCTTCCAGAGTGCTGGAATTACACTGGTGAGCCCTGCACCCTGCCCAGATTTAACTTTTTCTAAAGCTTTAATTTAAAATAAAGTCACTGTGGTTAAGATGCCTCTGACAGTTTTGTATTTTAAGTGTGAAAACTCTGTTGAATGAATTTTTCCATAAGTTGTAAAATGTGCATCCATGTTTATTTCATTCCTATGGTTTCCAATTAATTGTCCCTTCTTCCTTTTTAGAAACACATGGGCTAGTGGTCTCCATGTCAGTTTGCATTTCCAGAACTATGGCGCTGAACACTCTGCACTCCGACTTTAAGTGGTGCAGCGGGACGGCCACCAGAGGGTGTGCGTCTTCCTCTAGCAATCTATAGGAGGGCAATTAAGGTGGCACCCAGTCAGCCAGCTTTTACTTCCATTGAAATGCAGTGTGGAAGTCAAGGGGGAGGTGATCTTAGATGCTTGAGTCTTCTTCCTCACCAGGTCACCTCCTCCCTGCACATGGCCACTCTCCCACTTGGGCTACTTTCCAGTCTCACTCACAATGTCTCTGAGCAACTGTGGAAAGAAGACAGCTATGGAGCCTCTCCCTTGTCCAAGTCACTCTGCCGATAGACCTGCATAATTCATCTCACTGAACCCTGGACCACCCTGGGAAGAATACCTCTGCCCCTGTATTTCAGACAAAGACTATGAGTTGGTCAGGCACGGTGGCTCACACCTATAATCTCAGCACTCTGGGAGACTGAGGCAGGTGGATCATGAGGTCAGGAGTTCAAGACCAGCCTGGCCAAGATGGTGAAACCCCGTCTCTCCTAAAAACACAAAAATTAGCTGGGCATGGTGGTGGACACCTATAATCCCAGCTATTCGGGAGGCTGAGGAAGGGAATTGCTTGAACCTGGTGTCAGGTCTCCATATACAAGCCTTGAGTCTGAAAGTCTGAAGTCCTGCTTGTCTCCTGATCATCTTCCACTTCCCGCCTGCATTCACTATTGTCCCTGATTGCCCAGCCCAGCAGAGCTTCCCCGCACAAGCCCCTCACCCAACCCTGCCATCTTAACTGTTCTTATGATAATATGAATACCTCTCATCCATCCTGTCATCTTAAGTGCTCTTCTGCCTCACCCCCAGCTGCCATTGTAACTAAACTTATGGTAATGTATACTCCTTGCCCCTACCCTCACCACTGTAACTGATCTTACTCTCTAACTTTCCACTGCCCACCGCAAACCTATAAAAGCAACTCCTATCCCACTGCCCTTTGCTAATGCCCTTTTCAGTCTTAGCTGACCTGCACCCAGTAGAATAAAGAGCCATGTTGCTCACACAAAGCCTGTTTGGGGGGGTCTCTTCATTCAAAGCACACATTTTTAACACCTGGTAGGTGGAAGTTGCAGTGGGCCAAGATCGCACCACTGCACTCTAGCCTGGGCAACAGAGGGAGACTCAGTCTCAAAAATAAAAATAAAAATAAAAAACAGTAAAAAATTTAAAAAAAGAAAAATAACAATAAAAGAAAAATAAAAAATAAAAATAAAAAAACAAAAAACAAAGACTATGAGGCTAGCAGAGGCTGTGACCAAGCACATGACCCAAGCCCTGTTGGCAGTAGCTGGATTGGAACCAAGTTCTCACGTTCACAGCGTGCGATGAGGGCCTCCTAGTTACAAGATCCAAAGTGGGACCGGCACTTCCATTAACAGGTACATATATTTGTCTGTGAATCTATGTATGAGCAGTTTCATGCATCAAATTTTGCCAGGAGTCTCACATATTTTTATCATAGTCACAAAATTCTGTGTTCTTCAGTACAAATACTTGACTTTTTATAGTTGAAAGTTGGGGATGCAAGTGATTTCCCACACAGCCAGCAGCTAAAATATTCCAAATGTGGTTTTCACCGTGTGTTGGGATTTACCCAGGGTGGCTGGCAAATTATTTGGGAAATATTAGGGAAAGTTAGAAGATTACAGTCTCTATCCCAGAAATATATAAAATTAGCCATAAAAATTTGAAAAAGTCCAGTTTCTGTGTGAGATAACATTATAAAACATGTTATTTTTCATCAAAATTTGAAATAAGTTGGGAACCTCTGCAGCTCAGCCACTGGCTGATGCACTGTCACAAAGTTGCACTCCAACCTTATCACTTCTGTGTCCTAATTTCTTCCCAGGTGCTCCTGCTGGGTTTGAGCCTCAACAAGGAACTCAAGGAAGTGCCAACTAAAACACCGAATATCTTTGCCTGCCTGGTTTGCAAGATTAAAAGGATGGATAAAGTTTACTGTTGGTGAAAGCTATGGGCACTCTCTTGCTAACCCTAAACCCTGACAGACCCTGACCTCATGCCACTCTTCCCCACAATCCCTCAGGTATGTCTCATCTCTGCTAAATTTTATCCTCCAAACTTTAACCTTTAATACTCTAAATACAAAATAAACCTATAGGCAATCTCATCCCAATTTAATGCTAAATTACACTAGGAAATGAAATCACAAAAACAGAAAGGCATAGATCAATGTCTAGCATAATTAAACAATTAATAATGCTCAACAAAATAATCATAATTTGATACTAAGACATACTTGAAGGATTACAGACCATGATCACTTCATCCTTTTCTCAGAAAATCAAGCTGGTTTTGCATACTAAAGCCATCCCTGCAAATAAACATCAAAGAAACCCAGATACTCATCTCCGTAGATGCAGGAAGTACTTTCCACCAAGTCAACACCATTTCATCATAAAAACACCCAACAAACTAGAGATAGGAAATTTTGTTAACTCAGCAATCAGCCTCTACACCAAACCCATAACTAGAACTATTTCCATTGTTAGGGCCATATATGACAAAAACACAGCTAACATCATAAACAATGGGAAAAAGTTAAAAAGCTCTTCCTCTAAGATCTGGAACAAGTGTGGCTACTCTTACCACTTTTTTCATCATAGTACTGGAAGAGCAATTAGACAGGAGAATGCACTAAAAGGCACACAAATTGGAAAAAAGGAAGTCAAATTGTCTCTCTTTGCAGGTGAAATGATCACATACATATATAGAGAAAACCCTAAAGATTCTACAAAAAAACCTACTAGAAATAATAAATAATTATTAATAAATAAATAAATTGCTAAAGTTGAAAGACACAATATCAATATACAAAAATGAGTAGCACACCCATGCACCAATAGTGAAACACCTAAGAAAGAAATCAAGAAACCTGCTTCATTACAGTAGCTACTACCTCCACCACAAAATGACACCTAGAGATGAACTTAACCAAAAAGGTGAAAGATTCCACAATGAAAACTATAAAACATAGATAAAAGCTATTAAAGCAGACACATGTAAATGGAAAGATATCCCATGTCCAAGCACTAGAAGAATATTGTTAAAATATCTATATCACCCAGTGGGATCTATAGAATGAGCACAATCCTGTCATATTACAAAAGACATTCTTCATAGAAAGAGAAAAAAAAAATCCTAAAATTTACATAGACTTGTAAAATACCTCAGACAAAAGAATCTTGCATAAAAAGCTGGAAGCATCACATTACCTAATTTGAAAATATACTACAAACCTATAGTAAACAAAATAGCATGGAACTGGCACAAAAAAGGGGCAAGGGAGAGACAGAGATAGAGATAGATGAATGACAGACAGCCATAGACAAATGAAACAGAATAGAAAACTCAGAAATAAATTCACACATTTACCATCTACTGATTTTTATCAAAGGCACCAAGAAGACACCTTTGGGAAGGACAGTCTCTTCAATAAACTGCGCTAGGAAAACACAACACCCACATGTACAAGAATAAATCTAGACCATTATCTTACCATGTACAAAAATCTACTCAAAATAAAGATTTAAATGTGGGACCTGAAACTACAAAACTACCAGAGAAGAAAAAAATAGGATAAATGCTCAATGAAATTGGTTAGGACAATGGATTTTCAAATAGACATCAGAAGTACAAGCAACAAAAGCAAAAAGAGTCAAATGCAATTACATTAAACATAAAAGCTTCTGCAAAGTGGAGGAAGCAATCAGTAGCATGAAGAAACAATCCAGAAAATGGAAGAAAGTATTTGCAAACTATGCATGAGGCAAGGAGTTAACACAAAAAACATATAACAAACTCAAACTACTCAAAAGCAAAAATACAAATAGTCTGATTTAAAAATCAGAAAAAGGTATACCCAAAACCTTTGTTCCCCACCATTATTTCCCCATCTTCTTTTCCCAGCCGTCTTTGGCCTGCTCCCTCTCGCCACCCTTTTTCTTCCTTCATCTACCCCAAAACTTTTTCACCATTTTTCCCAACTGTTATTTCAAAAAGCTTTCTCTATTCTCCCACTCATGAATGTTTTTGCCATTCATCTACCTAAAAACCTTTCTTCACTGTTTTTCCCCACCATCTTTTCTCCCTTTCCCTGGCCACCTTCTTTTTCCCCCTCCTGCTCTCATTACCCTCTTTTGCTCCTTCATGTACCCAAAAAAATTTGCCCCATCTTTTCTCACAGCCTTCTCCCCACTCCTGCTGCTCACACCCTCTTTTATCCCTTCATATACCCAAAACTGTTTTCCCCATCATCTTTTCCCCCTCCCTCCTTGCCACCCTCTTTCCCTTCTACATCTACCCAAGAACATTTACCACCCTCTTCTCACAAACCCTTCTCCTTACTCCTGCTCACCACCCTCTTTTCCCCATCTACCCCCCAAATTTTTGCCCACCGTCTTTTCACAAAGCCTTCCCCTTTTCTTGCTAACCCTCTTCTTTCCCCTATCTTGCTTGCCACCATTTTTGTCCTCCAGATACCCCAAACTATTTTCCCCATCGTCTTTTCCCCAACCCTCTTTCCCCACTCCCGCTCGCCACCCTTATCCTTCTCCTGCTTGCCACCCTCTTTTCCCCCTCCATTTACTTAAAAACTTTCCTCCTCATCTTTTTGCAAAACCTTCTCTCCCTCCTGATCACCATTTTCTTCCCCTTGCACCCCTTTTTCTCCTCCTACTTGCCACCCTCTTTCCCTCCCACCTCCATCTACCAAAAATCATTTTACCCACCATCTTCTTTCCCTGTCTTTCTTTTCTTCCAACTGTGTTTTTGCAAATCTTCTCTCCTTCCTGCTCACCTCCTGTTTCCCCCTCACCACCCTCTTTTTCCTCCTCCCACTTGCCAGAGAGTGAGACTCCATTTCAAAAAAAACAAAAGGAGAGACTGCTAAATGTGCCTAGATATCTTCATAAGTCATCTATGTTCTGTTTTCTACATATCTTGAAAGGCAGTCCCGAATGATTGGTAATTATCCAGGTTGTACAAATAAAACATACTTCCTCTTCCCTTGAATATAAAACAGCATTGTGAGATTAGTGCTTTTTTCTTGGATCATTTTTCAGAAGGAGGGTCAGCCCCCAGACAACCACATTTTTACTGTTATGAATGGCAAGAGAAAATGTACAGCTCAATTTACCCAATGGACAAAAAGACTCAAATGATGGCACAACTTAGCAGCCAAATTCCTATCAAGCACAGACTTTGGACATACTGATCTCTCTCCCCCTGCAACCAGTAACAGGCACTTTGAGTGACATCATTTGAAATTACCCTGCCCAGACACACTTTTCTTTGATTCTCTGATGGACAGTTCCAACACATTCTCTGGGGCTTTCTCTGCATCATGAGAGGCAGTGCAGCTCTGCCCTTCACCTTCCTGCAGTTTTTCTCCTCTTTCCTATGATCGCAGAGGAACTTTATCTCAGGCTGACTGTTTGTTCCTTGGGCTCTTTCATTTCCCCTAAAAATCACTTACTCCCCCTCTAAGTTGCCTCCATCTCCATCTATCTCCCTCTCTCCTGAAAAGACAGCACTCTTTAAGCATCAACCATCTGACCCTTCTTGCAGTCTCATTTTTCAGCTGGCTCCCATGTTTATGCCTGTTCTATGCTTTTCTTCTGTTAAGCTGTCTGTTGTTAGTTCATTTCTGCAGTGAACCTTTAGAGAGGAAAGTGAAAGCTTTCCTTCCAGACGTACAATAGAATTATAAAGCAGAAAAGTTTAGACATAATTTTGTATTTAAGTGCCAAAACTTCATACTCCATTTCTGATAAAGAGCACAAAGGTTAAAAAAAAAACAACTTATTTTTGACCCAAAGCTCTGTTGACATTCTATTAAACAAACACCAACCTATTTAATTTTCATAATGTAAATGGCAGATATTTTTATAATTCTTATGCTGATAAATCATTTCCCTGATGTTTTTGGTAAAAACCCAATATTCATAATAAAGTCCAGAACCATGAATTGTTTTAAATAATTTCTTCTTATGTGTGATTACAAGTATACCTCTACAGGAAGTTAGTATACTCTCACAAAAGCTAATTTTTCAGAGGAAAAGGCCAACTGTAGAAACTCCCAGAAACACAATAGTGATAAGCATTCACAGAATGCCAAGAAAGTCATGACCAGGATACAAATAATCAGGTGGAAAATGGATCATCTGGAATAATAATAGTGGAAATAATGAAAAGGTCAATGACATTTACAATATTTCAGTAAAAAATGATAATCTTTAGAAACCATCAACCTCCTCCAAGAGGTAACCACACCCCTCAGATATCACCAGGGGATTCCACTGCTTCAAAAAAGACTGGAAGTTACCAGTCTCATGTTTTCTGTATGGCTGATAGTATTTTTAGGCATTCCAAATGTAGAGTGTCTTTTTTTTTTTTTTTTTTTTTTGTAAAGCAGGGATAGCCAATTTTTTGGCTTCCCTGGGCAATATTCAAAGAAGGAAACCTGTCCTAGGCCACACATAAAATACATTAACACAACAATAGCTGATTATCTAAAAAATATCACAAAAACACCAGGCACTGTAGCTCATGCCTGCAATCCCAGCACTTTGGGAGGCTGAGGCTAGCAGATCACCTGAGGTTTGGAGTTCCAGACCAGCCTGGCCAACATGGTGAAACCTCATCTCTACCAAAAATACAAAAATTAGTCAGGTGTAGTGGCAGGCACCTGGAATCCCAGCTACTCAGGAGGCTGAGGCAGAAGAATTGCTTGAACGAGGGAGGTGGAGGTTGCAGTGAGCCGAGATCAGGCCATTGCCCTCCAGCCTGGGAGGCAAGAGGGAGACTTTGTCTCAAAAAAAAAAAAAAAAAAAATCGCAAAAGATTCTTTTTTTTTTTTTTGAGACAGTCTCCTGCTCAGTCGCCCAGGCTAGAGTGCAGTGGTGCAATCTTGACTCACTGCAACCTCCACCACCTGGGTTCAAGCCATTCTCCTGCCTCAGCCTCCTGAGTAGCTGGTATTACAGGCGCCTGCCACTATGCCTGGCTATTTTGTATATTTTTAGTAGAGACAGCATTTTACTATGTTGGTCAGGCTGGTCTGGAACTCCTGACCTCAACCGATCTACTGGCCTCAGCCTCCCAATTACAGGCGTGAGCCACCACACCTGGCCTGTCATTTCTTTATATTTGGTAACATAAGGACTTTAAGACCCTTTCTCCTTTGGGTCAATCAATGATCTGCACCATACACATTTTACAAAACAAAGGACAATACAGTCCTGATTCACATCTTGGTCATGTCACTCCTAGTGACTCCCATATTGCAAGCCTCCCAGCAGGTGCAGCCCTTTCCTCTCCATCTGATGGGCTTCTCAGCTCCCATCACACTGACTGGACACAGACTCCCTAGAGGCAGCCCCCAAGAGCAGAAGACATGGTTGACTCAGAAGTTCCTAAAAAGTCATCAAACCAGATGACACAAAACTCATATGACATTTCACTTTGTTTTGGTTTATTCTGTTTGAGACAAGAGTGCAGTGGGCATCCAACTAATCTTTTTTTGGAATCTTTTCTGGAGATGGGATTTGGCTCTGATGTCCAGGCTAGTCTTAAACTCCTGGACTCAGGTGATCTGCCCACCTTAATGCCCAAAGCCCCAAAATTACAGACCTGCACTGTGTAAGTTGCCATGTGACACAGCCCAAGAACAAGGAAGAAACCCCACGAGTCCAGCGTCTACTCACATGGGTGGATTGATGGCTGGGAAACCTCAGCAGGAGGAGCCAAAAGAGCAGCCATGGCACCTGCATGTCCTGGTCCTCTCAGGGCACCCTCAGGTGGCCAGGACAGAGGTTGGGGTGGCTTAGGGCTGGGGGAGGGAGGGGATGGGGATGGGGTGGGATATGAGTTGGGGAGGGGGACAGGAGGGAAGGGGAGGGAGGGGAAGCAGGGATGTTGGGCACCTGGAGGAGGGGATCTGGGAAAGGATCTGGTTCAAACTTAATCTTCAAGGGTGAGTGGGAGGTTCCACCACAATTCAGGGAGAAAGTCTATCAGGGAAGCAATAGGACACGTGGGGCAAGAAAGCGGGAGGCTCAGGAGCAATTAGACAGAGACCAGGGCTCTGGTTTCCACCACACCTTCTCCTGTCTGGGCACTCCCTAAGCAACCATCAGGCTTTATACTCCCTCTCCATCAATCCCCTGCCCCGGAACGTGGTACCTCACAGTGGACATTCCATGGAGCACCCATGTCCTCCAATGCCCCTACCCCATCTCAGCCCCCCACGTGCCTCCCAAGGCTCTCTGGAACCTTCACAGACCTGATTTCTGGTCTTCCCCACCAGCTCCCTGTCCCTGCTTCTGGGAGGCTCCTTCCTTCCTGAGCTCCCAGGGTTTCTCATGGTCAGTCTTGGCTGCAAAACATAAGAAACAAATGATGGCAGGATGGCAGGAAGAACCTCACACACAAGCAGAGTGGGAGGCTCCAAAGCCCCATCTCAGTCATTCATATTCTGAGCAACAAAACATCAGAAGGATGCGGAAAGTCCCAATAGTAAACCATATCCATCACATCCATAGAGCCATCCATCCATCATGTATCTCGGGAACAAATGTTGGAGCTACACTGGTTTTAAGCATGCATGGTACATTTACAAAAATTAACCTGACTTATTTTGTTCATCAAGCAAATATCAATATATTTCAGACAAATCCAATCACACAACAGTTTTCTGATCACAGAATTGTGCTACAAGTCAATGATTAAAAGCTAACCAAAAATTATTATATGCTTGGAAATTCAAAGTGCCCTTTTAAGATATCAACAGAAGAAAGAACCCAAAGTGAAATGACTGCCTTTACCCTCAGTAAGAAGATCATAACATGGCAATCAAATGTCTCCCTCTGGCCTGGGAATTCCACTGTGTGGCACAAGGTTGTGTAGTCTCACATTACCCCTAAGCCCCCCAGACATGTTAACATCTGAAACAGGGTGATGGTATCACTTATCTATATTATCTTACTGTCTGTGAAGGTGGACTTTTAAATCTGAACCCTAATGAGGGGGAGAAAACCAAGTTGACTCTCATGGTTGAGCTCCCAAGGATGTCCAAGGAATCTGTGCATTTCAAGAGACAAAGTTCATCAGCCTCTCTCCTGGGGGATTTGGCTACAATACCCAGAGGGTTTGGCAGCATCACAAGTGATGGCTAGGGAGTGCCAAGCTGGTGGTCAGGACCCAAGGGTCTAGTGACCAGGTCAGACCCGCACTGTCCATTATCTTTCCTGGACCCATCCTCAGCTAAACCTCCCAAAGGCTTGCTTCTGCCTGATCACACAGAGTGTGCTCAAACGTACTCATGTCTCTCGCAGCTGAAAACCACTGCTTTAAATCTCCTTACAATTTACTATGACATAAAGTTATTGTAAACTGCAAATATTCTATTCATGCTACAAATGGAAAGCCATTGCCTTTACCATAAATAGAAAAACAACCCTGAGACACAAGGAAAGCAAAAACAAAACAGGGATAACACAGCTATGGCATTCAATTCTATTCGTATGCTGTCACCTGCATAAAGAGCTCCAGATTTGGGTTGTCTTGGTTGTAAAAGGAGAGACCAAGTAAGTGGGTGTTGAAGTCAGATTAGCCCAAAAGTGAATGGCAGAGAGTACCATCATGTCCATGAAGGGTTGCTGGGGTCACCTTGATTATAGCCCAAGCAGAGACGGGGCAAGGAAGGAGATGTGAGCAGAGTTTGGGGTCTCCAACTGGGGAGGTGATTCATGCAGCCCAGGAAAGGCTCCTCAAAGCCAGGGTCAACCTCCCTTGCAAGCAGGTCCCTCATGGAGGCAGGGCCAGCACCTTAGATTTGAGACCAGCTGTGCTACTGACCAGCTGTGTGACCCTGGGCTGCTTTCCTTCCACACAATGTGAGTGTCGATGGCTGTGTCAAAGACTGTCTGAGGATAGGAGGAAGCAACCTGCTGAGCACCTTTGTATCGAATGTCATCACCTCCCAAGGACATCTTTCCTTCCAGAGCTGGCACCTTGGAAGGTCCTTGGCCACTAAAGACAGTAATGATGATAACAGCAGCAAATCATCATTTACGGCTGTTGAGGGAGGGCCAGGGGGTAGGGCCCTAGGTCCTTGATAAGAATGAGGGTCTGTGGACTCCTGGGGACAGCTTAGTGAGTCCTGTAGGACTCCTGGGTCCCGAGGGGCCAGGTGTGTCTTCAGTGGCATTGGGCCTAGGCTGGGATGCAGGGGCAGCCACTGGAGCATCAGTAGTACAAACAGGCACAGAGGCAGTGGATCCATCAGAGGTGGCAGGTGTAGGATCATTTGTCCACCAAATAGAGTCACCAAGCCTGGCAGACCACTGTCTCCCACAGATGATGCCCTGTCCCTTGCCTCACACTTTGACAAGGCAGTGGCTGACACCTGGGGCCTCATGGAGCATCACTCTAAGACCCCTGAGTCCTGGTCATTGAATCGGCACTTGAGCCACCCACGGCCATTGGAACAAGGAGGAAGAATCAGGTCCCACGATATTTTGGGACAGTGTTTAGCACAGGAAAATGCACAGAATGCATGCATGACACAGGGGAACTGTTGGTGTGGGAGCCAATATTTTATGACCTCCAGCCCTAATCTGAGCACTCTCACCTGTGCAATCTGAAAGAAATGGGAGACTTGCAGGAAAGATAGTGCCTGGATTTAATTTAAAGGAACTAAAATGTTGAATGTTCACACTCCTGATATCCTTCCAAATCAACTCTCTCAATGCTCCCATCTTCACCACTTTCATATGGGGTAACTGAGGCTGTCAGAGATTTACTGACCCAGTGCCCCGCAGTTGACTTCTGAGTTCACTGCTGATCACATCTGAGCAAACTGCTTTTTTGAGCAGCTGTTCGATCATGCTGCTGATGATTTTGTGCAGCTCTGGGAAAACTCTACCTGGTAGAGGATAAAGCAAATGCACAGTGACTCAGCCCTGCTGTCATTTCCCATCAATTCCCCGCTCTCCTCCTCTGTCGCTCCACGGTCTCCCACACAAGCTGACACCATATGGTGGCCTTAATGGAGTCCACAGAATATTTCAGGTTCTCCTCTAGGCCTGCTGAAGGTAGAGGTAGTTATGGGATTTGCTTTGACTCAGGAGATGTGAGTGGAAATGAAGTGTGTCACCTCGAGGCAAAAGAGTTAGGAACCATTGAGACTGGCCACCCTTTCCTTCATCTCTTAGAGCCACTGAGCTCCCATATGGAGGATGCTCCTTTATTCTGGTGGCAGATGAGGGGATGTGGAGCACAGGGCCCAGGAGAGCCATGGAGGATGTGCAGCATGAGCAGACAAAGAGCCTTCAGTGTTGTACATTTCCATTGTTTGGGGCTGTTTATTACCTACAGTGATACCTAGTCCATCCTAGCAGGAACACACCATCTATTCCATGCTATGTGAAGCAGTCTAGCCTACTGTCAGAACGTGAACTGGTTGTCAGGCACAAGTAGGCTTCAGTTCCAGCTCTGCCTCTTATTAACTGCAACCTCAGGCATTTAACTTTCAGTCTCTGAGCCTCAGCTCCAACTCTCTAAAATGGGTTGGCTATATTATCTCAGGTTGTGGAGAGAATTAAATGAAATAAAAATGCATGTAAAGCATTGAGCCCAGGGCCTGGCACACACAGTGAGTACTCAACATTAGCCATGTAGCTTCAGAATGCATATTGATTGTCAATACCCAGACAATGCAGCAAAGTATTACAGAAAGAGAAATGTAAATTTATTTGCACATGTATTCTTTCAATCTTTATTTTTAAACAGATAGGATAAAACTATGGGTCAGGCACAGTGGCTCACGCCTGCAATCCCAGCACTTTGGGAGGCCATCGTGGGTGGATCACGAGGTCAGGAGTTCAAGATCAGTCTGGCCAATATGGTGAAATCCTGTCTCTACTAAAAACTACAAAAGTTAGCCAGGCATGGTGGTGTGCACCTGTAATGCCAGCTACTCAGGAGGCTGAGGCAGGAGAATCACTTGAACCCAGGGAGGCAAAGGTGGCAGTGAGCTGAGATCATAACACTGTACTTCAGCCTGAGTGACAGAGTGAGACTCTGTCTCAAAAAATAATAAACCATGTATATTCTTTCATAGCCAGTGTTTTTCTCTTAAATATTATATCCTTAAAATATTTTTAGCTCAAAAACAAAAGATCATTTTTGAGATTATCATTTTAAATGACAAGATAATGCTCAATTTAATGAGTAATTTAATTATTACTATTGGACTTTTTGTAGATTGCAAAGAGCATTCAAAACAAATGAAGTAGAATAAAAAATATGTATTACATATTGTAAATATGACTGTTAAGTCTTTTATTCAAAAATATAGAACATATATATGTAATATAGAATTTATTTATTATGAGTCATGTTAAAAAATAGTTTAGAAGCTAATGATTTGTTTCCTTTTCAAATTTTGCAGGATAATTTATTTGTTTTGACAGTCTTGCTCTGTGCCCAGGTTGGAGTGCAGTGGCACAATCTCAGCTCATTGGAACCTCCACCTCCTTGGTCCAAGCAATTTTCCTGTCTCTGCATCCTGACTAGCTGGGACTACAGGCATGCAGCACCATGCCTGGCTAATTTTTGTATTTTTATTAGAGACAAAGTTTCGCCATACTGGTCAGGCTGGTCTTGAACTCCTAACCTCAGGTGATCCACCCACCTCTGCCTCCCAATGTGCTGGGATTACAGGCATCAGCCACCACACCCAACAAGATAATAAATAACCTTTAGGTCAAGTGCAGTGGCTCACCCCTGTAATCCCAGACCTTTGGGAGGATGAGGCATGAGGATTGTCCGAGGTCAGGAGTTCAATACTGGCTTGGCTAACATGGCGAAACCCCATCTCTACTAAAAATACAAAAATTATCCAGGTGTGGTGGCACATGCTTATAGTTCTAGCTACTTGGGAGGCTGAGACAGGAGAATTGCTTCGACTCAGGAGGCAGAGGTTGCAGTGAGCCAAGATCGCACCATTGCACTTCAGTCTCGGCAAGAGAGCAAGACTCTGTCTCAAATAAATAAATAAATAACCTTTTTAAGTATCGTTGGGCACTTGTCTGGTTGTTTTTCTTTAGGTTAACTTGCCAGCAGTGATTCTTTTTGAGTTTCTGGCACAAGATAGCAGTTTTTAATCCAAATGAGTCAATTACTCTGCCCCATCCATGAGACACTGGTATGGAAGGAAAAAGGAGGAAAGAGCCAGTACTGTGACTGCCTATGCTTCCCCCAGCATGGCCCCCTGTGAGACATGGGGGAGCCGAGACAAGGAACTGTTCAAGGGTGCCAGGCCCCGTCTGTCTGCACTCACTCACCTTCCTCAGGTACTTGCATGGGGGAGGGCACTGACTTTACATGCTGCTGCAGCTCCTTGGTGAGCTGGCCCTGGTTATGGGACAGGAACTGTGGGGTCAGGACAATAGAGGGCTTCACCACCTGCAGAATGGGAACAGAAGCTCATGATGAGTGCCAATCTATTAGACAATTAAAAAAAAAAAAGTTTGTTGAATGAGTGGAAAAACAAGGTGATGCTTAAGTCTATAGTGGTCAAGAGCATGGGGGCCTCAGAAAAGTCAGAACCAAGTTCAAATTCCTGTATTTTGAATTTCTACTTCATGCCATGCAAAATCACTTTACCCCTCTTCACCTCAGTTTCCTTCTGTGTGAAATGGGAACAATAAATTTCATTCCTCATTCAGTTTCTGCGAGGATTCATGAGATAATACCTCTAAAACATCCAACTCATTTAAATGTATCATCATTTCTGTCATAACTAGTGGGATCAATTTCACTATTATTGCATATACTGTTCTGTGCCTGAAATCTACAAAAAAAAAAGAAAGAAAAAATCTTACCTCTAAAAAGTGTCAGTGATTTGTCATTTTTATATTATTAATCATAACCATATTTAATCACACAAGGCCTTGTACATGGTAGGTGCTTAATAAACCCTTGTGGAATCAATGCATGTGAGCTCTGCAGCCACATTGTTTAGGTCCTATTCAGCCTCCACCACTTATGAGTTGAGTGATCTGGGCAAGATAATTCACCTCTTTATGTCTCCATTTCCTTTGCTATAAAATATAGATAATAAGAATCCATAGCTCCTTAGGTTGCTGCCAGGGGTGAATGATTTGGCACATAGTAGGGGCTTTTTAAACATTAGCTGTGATGATCTCCTTCTGAATCTTCCTTTTCAGAGCCACAGATGAGGCCATAGTGCCACCTGGTGACCCTAGAGTGTAAGTACACATGATCGCCAATGTGCTCTCTCCCCACCACAGGTCCCAGACTGGCTAGTTACTGCCTGGAGGTTTCTGCTGCATCTGCCTTCTCAGGGCTCCCATAAAGTCTTTTGTATTTTCCTCCTCACATTCCTGCAGATGGGGTTCAGGTTGCCCGACACAGCTGGGTGATCCACAAAGCAGTGACTGCCTATGCCAGCCCTGTGAGGTAGCTGGAGAATGTTCCTTCCTTCTCAAGCTCTGGGCAGATGCCAGGGCTGGGGTGACCCATGCCCTCAAGTTTCTTGCTTTGGAGGGTCACATTTTCTGTTGGCAAGGAAAGCAAAGGTCACAGGAAGCCAGAGACTTGGGACCTCTCTATGCCATGGGCCCAAACAATAAAAACCTGAACACTCTACGCTAAAAGCCCAAGGCTCAGGTGCTCCCCAGGGCTTCATGAATACTATGTCCTACCAGAGCTTTGGGAGCTTGTAGCAAGTAGCCTCCCCAGCACAAAATCTCTTGGAAACCTCAAACTGTGTCTAAAACATTCATGCACATTTTGTATCCTATTTCCCATATGTAAGAATGTTTTAGGAAAAAAACCTCAATTTCCTAAATATGCAAGAGAAATGGATATTGTAGGATGATGTGGCTTTTTAAAACATGTTGTTATTTAGGCCGGGGATGGTGGCTCATGCCTGTGATCACAGCATTTTGGGAGGGTGAGGTGGGCAGATTACTTGAGGTCAGGAGTTCGAGACCAGCCTGACCAACAAGGAGAAACCCCATGTCTACTAAAATTACAAAATTAGCCAGGTGTGGTGGAGCAGCCCTCTAATCCCAGCTACTTGGGAGGCTGAAGCAGGATAATCGCTTAAACCTGGAAGGCAGAGGTTGTGGTGAGCCAAGATTGCACCATTGCATTCCAAGCTGGGAAACAAGAGCAAAACTCTCTCTCTCTCTCTCTTTCTATATATCTATCTATCTATCTATCTATATATATTTATTTATTTAAAAATCTTCCCCACCCCCTTTCAGAACTCCAAGAATGCCAAATACTTGTTCAACAAATATTAAATGCCTACTATGGGCCAGGTGCAGTGGCTCACATTTGTAATCCCAATACTTTGGGAGACCAAGGTGGGTAAATCACTTGAGGCAAGAGTCTGAGACCAGCCTGGCCAACATGGTGAAACCCCATTACTACTAAAAGTATAAATATTAGCCGAGCATGGTAGTGCACGCCTGTGATCCCAGCTACTAGGGAGGCTGAGGCAGGAGCCACTGTACTCCAGCCTGGGCAACAGAACAAGACTCCATCTCTAAATAAATAAATTAATCAATTAAATCAAATAAATAAATAAATAAATGCCTACTATATGCCAGCCACGATTCATGATCTTGGGCTGTAGCAGAGAACAAACTGACAGGGTTCCTCTCTCCTGTAACTTACATTCTTATACAATAATGATAAGAGTTAACATTAATAAGCTGTTACTACATGTTAGTTACAGAGCAAAGTCATTCCCACCCATTATTACACTTAAACCTGCTAGCAAGCTTACAAAGGACATAGTTATTTTACCCTGAAAAACTGAGTCTTGGACAGGCATGATGGCTCACCTTTGTAATCTCAGCACTTTGGGGGGCCAAGGAAGGTGGATCACCTGAGGTCAGGGGTTTGAGACCAGCCTGGCCAACATAGTGAATCCCCGTCTCTACTAAAAATACAAACATTAGCTGGGTGTAGTAACCGGCACCTGTAATCCCAGGACTCCAGTGGTTGAGGCAGGATAATCACTTGAACCCAGGAGGAGGAGGTTGTAGTGAGCCAAGATCGTGCCATTGCACTCCAGCCTGGGTGACAAGAGCAAAACTCTGTCTCAAAACAAACAAATGAAAAAAGTCAACAAAAAACTAAGTCTCAGAATGATGAAGCACTTTGTCTAATGTGACACAGCTAGTAAGTGTTGAGACCTCGCAGCCAATCAAAGCCTGTCTCATTCTAAACGCCATGCTATGTGTTCTCTAGCCCATGGAGAATAATTGTAACACAATTGATGACATTTCTACACAACAATATTCTTGTCTCAAGTCCCAGAGTGCCTCCTATACCGCCTATAACACTGGCTTTCCGGTCAGTAAAGATGCCATTCTAATGCATAATCAGGTGGCAAATGGAGATATGACCAAAGTCATCATGTGTGTACACCCATAACCTGTACCCACTCATCCTGTGTTTGATTAAATTCAAGTATTCTTTTTGATTACTGAGCAAAACTGAGCTTAAAAACGGGTTACATTTTTTTTTGTTTGTTTTTGAGACTGAGTCTCTCTCTGTTGCCCAGGTTGGAGTGCAGTGGCACCATCTTGGCTTACTGCAACCTCCACCTCCCAGATTCAAGCAATCCTTGCGCCTCAGCCTTCCTAGTAGCTGGGATTACAGGCATGTGCCACCATGCCTGGCAAATTTTTGTATTTTTAGTAGAGATGGGGTTTTGCCATGTTGGCCAGGCTAGTCTCTCAGGTGATCCATCCACCTCAGCCTCCCAAAGTGCTGGGATTACAGGCGCGAACCACTGCACCTGGCCTAAAGGGTTAAGGTTTTTATATCCACTTAACTTTCTGTATTGCTTTTGAAGTCTCTGGTTAAATGAACGTTCTTTATATTTATTTATTTTTGAGAATGAGTCTCACTCTGTTGCCCAGGCTGGAGTGCAGTGGCAAAATCTTGGCTCACTAAAACCTCCACCTCCTGGGTTCAAGCAATTCTCCTGCGTCAGTCTCCTGAGAAGCTGGGACTACAGGCACGTGTAACCATGCCCAGCTAATTTTCTGTATTTGTAGTAGAGACAGGGCTTCACCATGTTAGCCAAAATGCTCTCGATCTCCTGACCTCGTGATCCGCCCACAGTGTTCTCCTAAAGTGCTGGGATTACAGGCGTCAGCCACCATGCCTGGTCTGAATATTCTTTTAAAAGTGACCTGTGATTCTCTTCTGATCAAATGTTTTCAAACTTGATGTCTTTGATGGGTTTCATCAGCATCAAAATCCTAAATCAAGTATTTTTGGTTTAAAATTAACTTTGGGATTTTTCAGCTGGGTCCCTTGGGGAGTCTAAAGAATGTATCTCTGATCTTGTAGAGATATTAAATGATTAGATTTATTTGGCAGGTTGTATGGGCAGGCATTGTGAAATGTGTTGATACTGCATGAGAGGGCATTGTCAGACGAGGTGACAGTAGATCTCATCTCAGTTATATTTATGGGTATATTGTTGATATACATATTCCAAAAATTATATACATTTGTACAATTTTAATATGTTATGATTTGTAATTTTGATTGTTATGCTAAATATTTGCTAAAGTCATATATATATAAACATGTTATTAATGGCTTGGCATGGTTGCTCATGCCTATAATCCCAGCACTTTGGGAGACTGAGGCAGGTGGATTAACTGAGGTCAAGGAGTTCCAAGACCCACCTGATCAATATGGTGAAACCATGTCTCTACTAAAAATACAAAAATTAGCCAGACTACATGCCTGTAGTCCCAGCTACTTGGAAGGGTGAAGCAGGAGAATTGCTTGAATCAGGGAGGTGGAGGTTGCAGTGAGCGGAGATGGCACCACTGCACTCCAGCCTGGGTGACTGAGGAAGACTTCATCTCAAAAAAAAAAAAAAGTTATTAATGCATTCTGAAGATTTTATGAAATTTATAAAAGTCTGGTGTTCCGGCCAGGTGAGGTGGCTCATGCCTGTAATCCCAGCACTTTGGGAAGCTGAGGCAGGTGGATCACGAGGTCAGGAGTTCGAGACTAGCCTGGCCAACATGGTGAAACCCCGTCTCTACCAAAAATGCAAAAATTAGCTGGGCTTGGTGGTGCACACCTGTAATCTCAGCTACTCAGGAGGCTGAAGCAGGAGAATTGTTTGAACACAGGAAGAGGAGGTTCTGGTGAGCCGAGATTACTTCACTGCACTCCAGCCTGGGCAATAGAGCGAGACTCTGTCTCAAAAACAAACAAAAAATGGTCTGGTGGTCCTGATGTGATGCTGTCAGTCATGATTCCAGTTACTGCCTTAAAATGCTGCACATAAAATAAGAAATTAAATATTCTTGTGAATTGGGAACTTTCATCAATTCTCATCATAACTACTGTTTCCATCACCCGCAGTTACCATTTTGAATTCTACTCTAAAAATATTTATAATCAGCAATAATCCAAATTTTCTTTTTCTTTTTTTTCCTGTTTTTTTGAGCCAGAGTCTAACTCTGTCACCTAGGCTGGACACCTACTCTACTGCAACATCTGCCTCCTGGGTTCAAGCGATTCTTCTGCCTCAGCCTCCAAAGTAGCTGGGACTACAGGTGCCTGTCACCATGCCCAGCTAATTGGTGGCAGTATAGATGGGGTTTCACCATGTTGGCTGGGCTGGTCTTGAGCTCCTGACCTCACGATCCACCATCCTCAGCTTCCCAAAGTGCTGGGATTACGGCCATGAGCCACCAAGTCCTGCCCCCAAATTTGCCTTGTTGGAAAAAATTCTAAGGAACCATCTTGCACACAGGTTTCTGATAACTCACATCAATGAACTACTCAGGCTTCACCACTGTGTGACACAGGCATGTGAGAAATTTGCACTTATACCCCCTCAATACATTACAAATGAATATTTTTAAAAAAAATCAATGGGCTGGGTGCAGTGCCTCATGCCTGTAATCCCAGCACTTTGGGAGGCCAAGGCAGGTGAATCACTTGTGGTCAAGAGTTTGAGACCAGCCTGGCCAACACGGTGAAGCCCCGTGTCTACTAAAAATACAAAAATGAGCCAGGTGTGGTGGATCACGTCTGTAACCCAGCTACTCAGGAGGCTAAGGCATGACAATAGCTTGAATCTGGGATGTGGAGATTGCAGTGAGCCAAAATTGTGCCACTGCTCTCCAGCCTGGGCGAGAGAGTGAGACGCAGTCTCAAAAATAAAAATAAAAATCAATGAACTAAAAACCAATTTCTAGAACTCTAGTAAGGAAATCTAAGGGTTCAAAAAACTGATAAGCAAGATCAAGCAAAAAAAAATCTTTTAAAATAATGTTTTTATAACTTGTATTTAAAACATTTTTGATTTATTATTATTATTTTTTTTTTTTGAGACAGTCTCACTCTGTCGCCCAGGCTGGAGTGCAGTGGTGCAATCTTGGCTCCCCGCAACCTCCCTCTCCTGAGTTCAAGCGATTCTCCTGCCTCAGCCTCCCAAGTAGCTGGGACTGCAGGCACACGCCACTAAGCCGAGCTAATGTTTGTATTTTTAGTAGAGATAGGGTTTCACCATGTTGGTCAGGCTAGTCACAAACTTCTGATTTCAGGTGATCTCAGCCCCTTCTTCCCCTCCCTGTTTCCCCTCCCTCCTCCTGCCTGGGACTTCCAAAGTACTGGGATTACAGGTGTGAGCCCCGCGCCCGGCCCTTTACTTGTTTTGTTTTCTAGATTTAAGAAACGTATTTCTTAGAAGTCATCTATAATTTACACTGATTCGGTAAAACACAATTTTGTGAACAAAGATGGGTGGAAGCGTTTGTTTTTCCTCTCCCTTCTTGATCCCTCCAAAGTTTGGAAACTATTCATAAATATCCTTTTTTTTTTTTTTTTGAGACAGAATCTGGCTCTGTCGCCAGGCTGGAGGGCAGCAGTGGTGTGATCTAAGCTCACTGCAACCGCTGCCTCTGTGTTCAGGCGATTCTTCCACCTCAGCCTCCTGAGCAGCTGGGACTACAGGCACCTGCCACCACTCCCACCTAATTTTTGTGTTTTTTAGTAGAGACGCGGTTCACTATGTTGGCCAGGCTGGTCTTGAACTCCTGACCTTGTGATCTATTCGTCTCGGCCTCCCAAAGTGCTAGAATTACAGGTGTGAGCCACCGCCTCTGGCAAAAACTATTTATACATATTCTTATTTTTATGTTCATGTGTTCTCTGTACCAGCAGGTGATAATCAGAAAGAGTGGTTCTATCATCAACCACTTTGACTGAAGCATGCTATTTAAGAATATGCAGACAATACCTGGCCCCAAGTTTGCAGATTCATAGTGAGGAAGAAAGAGTCCCTCCCTGCAGGCCTGAGAGCCTTACAGCTTTTCTGGGAGCAACCTGGCAGGGAGGGTCCCGGCGGCTGCTGGCGGGCAGGAATCAGGGGGCGCAGCCCTGGGCGACCCTTGGCCAGCGGGAACCTTCCGCTTCCTGGCGTCTTTCTCTTCCGCCCTGCCTGCTGCTGGGGGAGCGGTGGCTGTCTCCTGTCTGAAGGTCCCTCCATCGCCTTCTTCTGCCGTGGGAAGGGAGAGGCGGTGGCTGGAGTGGGGTGAGCGGCCTAAGGCCAAAGCCCATCAGGACCGCGGGGAATATGGCGACCTGTGCGGCAGAAGCCCCCCAGGCTGCACTGCTGAGTTCTCAAGTGAAGGCGCCTTGGAAGAAGATGCCGCCAGCGGAACCCACCAACGAGCACTACACCAACCTCCAGGCGGCGCCACAGCAACCTCCAGGCAGCGCCCACACCAGCCTACAGGGGTCGCCGAGCTCTCAGCACCTGCCGCTGCCAATCCAGGGCGTGAACTACACTGTCGCCCGTCACACTGACCAGGGCGGCCCAGGCCTGCAGCAGCTGGAGGAGGAGCCCACAGCCACTGCCCTGGGGTGAGGAGGAGGAGCAGGACAGTGTCCTGGAAAAGGGCAAGAGCTCAGAGCTCGGGCCCCGTGCCAGGAAAGGCCAGTAGCAGAAGAAGAGAGATGGAGATGGAGAAGCAGCAGCGGGGAAGGAGTGGCGCTCCACCGGCGGGGTCAGCATCTGCTGGCGGGTTTAGAGGATGAAGAGGATGAAGCAGCAGAAAGAGCAGAAACTAGAAGGTGCAATGACACAGCGGAGCACAATGCAGAATCCAGGCCCATGACTCCAATCAATAAAGGCTAGCTTTAATTCCAGCTCACACCCCCACCCCAATCAGAGAGGATCAGGGGAGAGGGAGGACCCAAGGAACGCTAGAACCTGAAGGGCGGGAATCTGAAGCCAGAACTGATCTTGGGAAATGGTGGGATCAGGAAAGGAGAAAGTGAGGCAGAATGGGGGGATGGGGGTGGAGGGACAGTGAGCTGGGTTAGGAAGGATTAGAAATCAGAACCTTAGGAAGGATCCGGAAAGGAACTGTTCTTAAGAAGGTGCATGCTGCAGCTGGCGTAGCGGCTCATGCTTGTAATCCCAGCACTTTGGGAGGCGGAGGCCGGTGGATCACCTGAGGTCAGGAGTTGGAGACCAGCCTGGCCAACATGGTGAAACTCCCTCTCTACTAAAATTACAACAATTAGCCAGGCGTGATGCTGTGAGCCACTAATCCCAGCTACTTGGGTGGCTGAGGCAGGAGAGTCGCTTGAACCTGGGAGGTGGAAGTTGCGGTGAGCTTAGATTGCACCACAGCACTCCAGCCTGGACAAGAATGGGACTCTGACAAAAATAAAAGAAGGTGTGTACTGAAGATAAGGAAGGGGTTCTAAGACTCAGGGAGTAAGGGCAGGGGAGAGACAGGGGTTGGGGGTGCAGTGGGGTGCTAATGCAGCACCAGAGGAAGACTGGAGGAAAACAGAGCCCTTCTCCAACTCCAACTGCTCCTCTGAGTCCCAGGCCATCTGCTGTGATATCATTTCTAATATTCAGGGCAAAAGAGGATGATATTACTCCCAATATAACAGGGAATATACTCCTTCCCCATGATATTCTTTCTAATATCCATGGGGAGAGGGAGATGTTACTGACAAATATCACAGGGGGTGTAAACCTCCCTTGTGAAATTCTTTCTAACAAACGGGAGTGACGGGAGAAAATGATATTACTCCTAACATCACCGGGGATGTACACCCTTACTCTGATATTGTTTCTAATATTCAGGGAGGTGATATTACTCCCAATATTGCACGGCGTGTAACCCCCACCTCCCCGTGATATTGTTCCTAATATTTGGGGAAGAAGAGGAGGTTATTACTTTCAACATCAAAGGGAGTGTACACCCCCCAGTGATATTGTTCCTAATATCCAGGGGAAGAGAAAATGCTATTACTCCCAAAATCACAGACGGTGTACACCCCTCCTGTGGCATTATTCATTCAATACAGATGAAGTGTGATATTACTCGCCATATTGTGGGGGGTGGGGGCACCCCCCTGTGATGATTACAGTTCGTAATATATATATTATTTTAAATGTAGAGATGAGGTCTCAGTGTTGACCAGGCAGGCTGATTACAAGTGAGAGCCACTAAAACCAGCCCTCTGTATCATTAATATTATGCCATTAAGTAAAAGGACACCAATAATACTTTGAGCTCAGACTGATGCTTACTGTGGAAACATGACCAATCAACATTAAGGGAAACTCCTTTGGTAGTTGGGCTTGTTTATATAACAGCAAAAGGACTCTGATAATTTTCCTCTCAATAAAGAGAAATTAACTGATTTTCCTGATGACTCAGGTGCATAGTGATATGCCTGCCCTTGTATGAAGAGCATTCTATGGCTTCCTCTCCTTTGGCTATCACATCTGTTCATTAGTCAATAGTTCCCTCTTATTTGCCGCACTGTGAAAAAGCAAAGTGGAAAACCGGACGACCAAATTTATAAGGTTAACAACTTTTAAAATTGCAGTAAGCTTGAACACAAGGATAGATCTCTACTTCTTGAAGCTTTGTACAAGTATTTTTCTTGGTTGCTGAAAACTCGTTGGTAGATTTGTGTTCACGTTTTCTTTTTTTTTTTTTGAGATGGAGTCTTGCTCTGTCACTCAGACTGGAGTGTGGTGACACAATAATCTTGGCTCACTGCAACCTCTGCCTCCTGGGTTCAAGCCAGTCTCCCGCCTCAGCCTCCCCAGTAGCTGGGATTACAGGCGCATACCACCACACCCAGCTAATTTTTGTATTTTTAGTAGAGATGGTTTCACCATGTTGGCCAGGCTGGTCTTGAACTCCTGACCTTGTGATCTGCCCACCTCGGCTTCCCAAAGTGCTGGGATTACAGGTGTAAGCCACCATGCCCGGCCTGTGTTCATGTTTTATATGTTTGGTTGAGGCTACCATATCTGGTCCCTATATTCATGAAATGTTACTAAGTTTTGGATCATTTGAATGTTTTCTATTTCTGAGATGGAGTTTTGCTCCTGTTGCCCAGGCTGGAGAGCAATGGCACATTCTTGGTTTACAGCAACTTCTGCTTCCCAGGTTCAAGAAATTCTCCTTCCTCAGCCTCCTAAACTGGGATTACAGGTGCCTGCCACCACACCCGGCTAATTTTTTGGATTTTTAGTAGAGATGGGGTTTGACTTGGCCAGGCTGGTTTTGAGCTCCTGACATGATTCACCCGCCTTGGCCTCCCAAAGTGCTGGGATTACAGCCGTGAGCCACTGCACTGGGACTTTTTTTTTTTTTGAGACAGGGTCTCACTTTGCCACCCAGGCTGGAGTGCAGTGGCATGATCATAGCTCACTGTAATGTTGAACTCCTGGGCTCAAGTGATCCTCCCATCTCAGCCTTCCATGTAGCTGGGACCACAGGCGTGAACTGCTGCACTCAGCTCCTTTTTATATTTTCAAGTCTTATAAAAAGTTTTTTTGTGCACAGGTTGCTTTTACTCTGTTGATAACAAATCTTTTGCCCAAACCAGAGTAAGTTACATCCATGCTAACCTAGAAAAAAACGGCTTTGGTAAGAGCCTCTGATGTTTAAGTTTCATGAGGCATTGTGTGTTTAATCTTAATAAACATTATTAGTAAATATCTCTGTAATACAAAGGAAGAATCCTATAATTAAAACCTAGGAATGTATTTTTGTACAATACTAATTGTTTACATATTAGTCCATCTGTTTTGATTTTTCTACCGGGAAACATGATTTCTATCTTTAATGTCTTTCATTACTTAATGTTTTAATGCAGTTGTATGTACTGAGGCACACATCCATGATAACTTATTGTGTTGCTTCAAGTGTTTTAGTGTGGCAGTTCTTTCTGGGAATCCTTCAGATGTTGTTAAAATTCATTGACCCTCATGTGTAAACAGGTTGGTTATTGTCTTGCTGTTTACATACAATTCTTACCTAATTTCTGTCTTCCTTCTTTGTAGAACTGTTTGCAGGAGCAAGAGACCTGTTCCACCTTTCCTCTTCACATCTCATACAGAATTTCTTTCTGCTTTTATTGCCTAGCACAGGGGTCAGCAAATCAGGCCATATCTAACCCACCACCAGTTTTTCTATGGTGTGTGAGGCAAGAATGGTTTTCATGGCATTAAATGGTTGAAACAAAAGTAAAAATTGTATTTTGTGATGTGAAAATCTTTTGAAATTTAAATTTCGTGTCCATGAATAAATAAGGTTTTATTGGGATATAGCCATGGTCTATTGCTGCTTTTTCTGCCATAAGGACTGAGTTGAGTAATTGCAAAAAAAACCATATCACTTACAAAGCTTAAAATATTTACTGAGCAGCCCTTTACAGATAAATTTTGCTGACTCCTGGCCTAGCTGATTGTTTGCACATGGTGCCATCCCTTCTTTTCCTTTTTCCTGTACTCCAAAATCCTCTTGGCTGGTTTTTCAGAGAGATGTAAGCTTTCTTTTACTTTGAATTTATATAATGATTCCATAAACCAAAGCATGGATCTCTCAATTGAGTTAGACATATCTGATCAAGCCTGGAACATTCAGTTCCCAGTACTATTTTCTATCCTATTTTTACATACCAAAAATATTATTGCCAACTATAAGATGAAAACATTTGCAGTTGTTTTTATTTATTTAGCCTCGCTCTTTAGTTTCAAATGCTTAGTGAATTAAGCTGTATTAATTTGCTGTTGTGAAACTTGTGTTATCTGTCATTACAAGGGAGAACTAGACCTGTTTCAGTAGCCAGAAATCACTTTTTGTGTGATGTTTTTAAAACAGAAAAGCCACTTCAGATTTCTCTCACAGCTAAAAGTGAGGGTTGTATAGGGTAAGAACAATCATTGTGCTTCAGGGCTACAAGACACTTCAACCTCTTTGGAATTTTTGTAAGTGCTGCCACCTCTGTTTCATTGGAATTGATTAGTACCTTGGTAGGGTGATCATATGCTCTCTTAATTCAAGATACTTCTAAGAGCAAGAGGGGCACTAATTCCTTGAGACCCCAGGACTATAGGCATAAACTGGGCCTGTCCTGACAGAATCAGGATAAGGTACCTCGAACTTTAGGAAGTGGCAAGCTTCTGCTGTTTTTTTTTTTTGAGATGGAGTCTTGCTCTGTTGCCAGGCTGGAGTGTAGTGGTGCGATCTTGGCTCACTGCACCCTCAGCCTCCCAAGTTCAAATGATTCTCCTGTCTTAGCCTCCCGAGTAGCTGGGACTACAGATGCCCGCCACCACACCCAGGTGATTTTCATATTTTTAGTAGAGATGGGGTTTTGCCAGGTTGGCCAGGATGGTCTCATCTCTTGACCTCGTGATCTGCCTGCCTCAGCCTCCCAAAGTGCTGAGATTACAGGGATTAGCCACTGTGCCCGGCCTTTCTGCTGTTTTAACATGCCACCTCTGAATTATTTGTCCCAACCAGAAGGTAGAGGAAATAGTGAACTTAGCCTAAATAAGAATCTGTCAAACTTAGATTCTTTCTGAATGTAAATACAAAGTGGCATCCCTGTTTCAGTCACTAGGTTTTTTTCCTTCATAATTTAGAAACACACATGGCCATTTATTTGGTCATAATAGAGCCATGGTATATTAAACTTCTATTCAAACATGTAGGTTTTGTTTTTGTTTTTTTGAGACAGAGTCTTGCTTTGTCACCCAGGACAGAGTGCAGTGGTGCAATCTTGGCTCAGTGCAACCTCCACCTCCCGGGTTCAAGCGATTCTCCTGTCTCAGCCTCCTGAGTAGCCGGGATTACAGGTGCCCGCCACTACGCCTGGGTAATTTTTGTACTTTTAGTAGAGACGGGTTTCACCATGTTGGCCAGGCTGGTCTCCAACTCCTGATACACCAGCCTTGGACTTCCAAAGTGTCGGGATTACAAGGTGTGAGCCACCGCACCCAGCCCAAACATGTAGGTTAAAGATTTTATATTTACTTACTTTAGATACTGACCACATACAACATATTATTCAAGAGTCATGTAGAAAAATGAGGTCCAAAAGAAACTTTATTTACATAGAGATAATAAAGATCTCAATAACAAATGCTGAATAATTAAGCTGTAGACTGAGCAGAAGTCCATGATTCACCAATCCTGTTTTATGGAAGTAGTATACAACTACATTTGGCATTTTCCCTCAGTTTTCTGGTATTCATAAAGCTTGAAAAGATTCAGAACACTTTAATGGTAACTTGTTGAACAGCAATAGAAATGAGATGATGTACTTAGCAGTCAGTCTCTCACAAAAAAGACGTTATATCCAAGTTCTGTTAAAGCCCCAGCCAGCAAGGCCCATAAAGGAATGAAGACATAGGACAGATTCATGGTAGTAAACTGTTCCAGTTTAGCACAGAGTGCGAGGCAGAAGGCTAATTTAAGTAACATTGCAATGAGGTACCAGGCTTTTTTTTTAATATTGTGTGATCCATGTCGAGGGTCAAAGCCAGACTTACACCGCCCAGCCATTTTCACAATCAGCATGACAAGAAGGATAGTATCAAATATCCAGACTGGAATAAATATGAGGAACCAGTTCCAAGGTGCTTTCTCATCCAGTTTCAACACCAACATGATCAAGAAGAGTAACGTGAAAAGCCAGGTGAGCAGTACTCTCTGAGCCAAGGACATTCTCATTTAAACAGTTTAAAGAGGCTGTTGCAGGATCGAAAAAAAGGAAAAATACCCTAAGAGAAGGAGAAAAAGTCAAGATTGTTTTGATACCAGAAAAAATAAATCACTTCCATTCCTAGTGAACAAAGCTGGCTCTTTCCCAACTGACTTCCTAATTGTGAAAACATTCTACCATTCTTCCTTTCAAATCCTCTAAAACTTACAGTGATCGTTGACATTACATCCACCATTCTCTATAGCCCGTGACAAAGTACAATTTTTAGCATATCCACTGTATGAGCTCTATTCAGAATGTCAGGTGATTCCTTTTCAGTGCTATCACTGGAGTCCAGGCACTTATGACTTTATTCCTGCACTGCAAAGATGCTCTTAATCTTCCTCTACATTTGCAAATCTGTAATTTTTCATTCACTTTCAAGGGGTACAAAGAAAAAAACATTCAAAGTAGTGAAAAGGGGAGAGGTGGTATCAAGCTGAGAAGAGAGTTTTAAGAGGAGGGAATGGGAAGGGTGTGTGGCTCATGCCAGTAATCCCAGTACTTTGGGAGGCCAAGCTGGGCATATCACTTGAGCCCAGGAGCTACAGACGACCCAGGGCAACAGAGTGAAACCCTGTCTCTACAAAAAATAAAAAACTGGCCAGGCGTGGTGGCTACTGAGAGGCTGAAGTGGGAGGATTGCTTAAGTCCAGGAGGTCGAGGTTACAATGAGTGAGCCATGAGATCGTGCCACTACACTCCAGCCTGGTCAACAGAGTGAGATCCTGTCTCCATCAGTCAATCCATCAATAAAAGGAGGGAATGGTTAATAAAAATCACAAGGATATCAAGTAGAATTAAGATTTTAGTAGCCGGGCACAGTGGCTCACGCCTGTAGTCCCAACACTTTGGGAATCCAAGGCAGGTGCATCTCTTGAGCCCAGGAGTTCAAGACCAGTCTGGGCAACATGGCAAAACCCCATCTCCACTAAAAATACAAAAAATTAGTCAGGCACAGTAGCACATGCCTGTATTCCCAGCTACTTGCAAGGCTGAAGTGGGAGAATCACCTGCACCCGGGAAGTTGAGGCTGCAGTGAGCTGTGTTGCACACTGCACTCCAACCTGGGCGACGGAGTGAGACACCCCCCACTGTTTCAAAAAAAGAAAACAAAAAGATTGTAAAGAGGTTGTTGGGCTAAATAATATAAAAGTCATTGATAACACTGGATTTTCACATAATTTGGAACTTATATTCTTAAATTCTCACTTATTTTCTCATAAAAATTCTTACAAATACCTTTCCTGATATAATATACATTTTTTTCTTTTAACAATACTCTCACTGATTTGTGGCATAGTTTTTTTTTTTTTTTGAGATGGGGTTTCGCTCTTGTTGCCCAGGCTGGAGTGCAATGGCAAAATCTCAGCTCACTGCAACCTCCGCCTCCCAGGTTCAAGTGATTCTCCTGTCTCAGCCTCCTGAGTAGCTGGGATTACAGGCGCCCACCATTAAGCCCGGCTAATTTTCAGCATTTTTTAGTAAGACAGGGTTTCACCAAGTTGGCCAGGCTGGTCTTGAACTCCTGACCTAAGGTGACCCACCCACCTCGGCCTCCCAAAGTGTCGGCCTCTCTTCTAGAATATTTTCTGCTTTTTTCCTCTAAGGTTCCATTCAGGTATAGAATATTTTCTATTTTGCGCTAATGCTGAATTTGCTAAGCTGATTTTTAAAAACTTGGAATTTTGATTGTGAATGCATAAAACTTAGGGATAGCATTTATTACATTTAATCTTCACATATAGGTTTATGACATGTTCCTCTGCTTATTCAAGTTTATTATACCAATCTTTATGACCATTTGGAAAAAGGATAAGTAGAATGGGAAATTAGAAGCCAGAGACTGCATGCAGTTGGTTAAGGAGTAAACAGAAGATCCAGAAATGGAAACAGTGGAGAACATTGTATTCCTTTGAGTCATTTGGCGAAGAGAAAATGAAAGATGAGGTATATGAAACTGAAAGAAGAAATTTTCAGGAAAGGAAGAATTTAATTATGACTATAAACAGAGAAATAAAGCAATGGGGAATGACACTGAAGATGAGAGAAGATACCTGACAGAAAGAGAAAAAGATCAGAAGGTGCTAGGGATAGGAACAAAAACATGCAAGGTAGAAGGAAAGATGCAGGAAGATAACAAGGAAAAGGTGAAGAAATTAGCTAAATGAGCCAAATGCCCTAGATTAGTGTGCTCAATTAACTGTATTTTAGAACCAATCTTGATGTACTGTGCAACATCTATACTACTTTAAACAAATCTATACTACTTTAAATGGTGGCTATTCTGGTGCAAGAGAACATATCTGTTTTATTTCAACAATTAAGTATGAGTCTCCTAACTCACCTCTTTCCCCTTACATCCATCTAGTGGCAGTTAAACTTGTTTACTTAATTGGCAGAGGCTTCATACTGCAGTACTTTTTGCTCCTAAGGAGTAATTTTTCTGTGTTGGTTTCCTTTCCTGGCCAGAGGCTGTCATATAGTGGGATGTGGGACTGAATTTGGAAGCAGGGTTGGAGGGGTCTGTGTTAATAGCCATGGATGGATTTCATCCTGTAAACTGCACAATCCCCATCTCCAATCAATCTGGACGTTTCTGTGAACCTCTAAAAAAAGGTTTACTTTTCCATCTGCCATCGGATAAGACAAGCTTCATTTTTTTTTCTTATGATTGGCTGCACTCACCATGGTTTTAGGGCTGGAGGTGAAAGGATGCAAGTAACAATCTTATCGTTCCTATAAGATGTATAATGTGGGATGCCAGAAAATTATGTTATGTTCTTGCACGAAAATACTCTCAATGGGGAAGCACTGCTGATACTTAAATGACGACTGAAGGATTGTATGCTCGCATGCTGAACTACAACGACGACATACGACCCCAATTTTATATTTATGTCTTCATCAATTTAGGCAGTAGTTACGTTTCCTACTATTCTCTCCATATGAGAGGAGGAGGTGCGTACTCCAAAAATGTGCTCAACTAAAATGTTTCCCATTTAAGGTGGTTATTTCTGGTATTAGGAAGACAGTTAAATAATGATTCCTATTTTTAAAACCTTCGGAATTACCCCCGTGTGGAAATATACAGAGCCCTACCCACATTGTCTGCGTCTAAGTATCAGCCCCCATTTCCCTTCTCTCGCCACTGCCAGTACTCTACCAAGTGAGCCTGCCTCATCCCAAAGGTAATTTTGCTTCATGAGCCCACAAATTCTTCATAGTGAGTCAACTTCGAAAAGCCCGTGCTGCAACAGCCTCGGCCAAAGGAACAGCGTTCCGCTTACAACTTCGCTGATCTGGGGGCCTACTTGCCTCTGGAACTTCAGGACGTTCCTAAACTATCCTTGCCCTTCTGCAAACACCGATGGTCGGCTCGCGGCGCCTCACCAGGACGTCCCCCGTTTATGGACTGTGGGCCTAGCACACGAAGTTTAACACGGTTCATGCTGGATGGTCACAGAAGCCCTGGAACCAAGCAGGTGTGTGCGCGTTTGGGGCTGGCTGTGTGATGGATTGGGGGTCGGCCGCACAGCCCACGGAGGAATCCGGAGGCCAGCTCAGGTGCACGGTGCAGGCTAGGGCAGAGCCTCGGACTCACCTGGCAACGCCGCCGGCGGGAGAGCGGAAACGGGCGCGAAGATCAGGAAATTCGCCAGTTTGGATCCTTGTCCTTTTCCGCACTTTTCCCCCCATTAAATCCAGAATCCGTCACATGATAATTAGGAAAAAAATTTCAGTTCCGCCTCCCCAATCCACCGCGGTAGAGGCTCTCACAGTTCTACCTCAGGGCCGCGCCCACATCCGGGGCTGGTTCTCACCGCCCCTGAGTCTACCCTATAGGTAGAGACGACGCCAATCTGGATTCAGAGGCCCCTTTTCTCACGGCAATTGGACCATTTGTCGGCCAGTGCAAACCAACCGACCTTTCTTTACATTCGGGTTCGACAGAAAGGCGGCAATAAAAGAATCCATTGGTCCCGCCTCTCTACTGTCACGGGTTAGGAGGGAAGTCAGTCCAAGCTCAGCCTGGAGTTTCCGTGCTCCCATTGGGCCTACAGATGTTAATCAGACCAAGCCGGCGCTCAGCTCCGCCCCCTCGGGGCGCCCCGCCCCTTCTCCCGTCCTCCCCGCCCGCGCGCAGTGACTGCAGGCTCCGGCGCAAAATCCTGCGGGAGAGGGGGCGGGGCAACGCTTTGGAGGCAGCGCGCCCGCTGGGAGCCTCGTTGTGGCTCCTCGGGCTCTGGCGGCCGCGGCGCTAGCTTCGGTGTCTCCCGCGCGCACCTCAGCCGCCTCCTAGCGGCGCGGCGCCTGCTCCTACGGTAAGAGCGGTATCACCTCCGCGCTCGGGTGGGCCGTGTGGAGGTCATCGAGTTCTGACAGAATCTCGAGGATGGATCGGGACGAGGGAGGAGAGCGGTTGTCGGGATGGAGGTGGGGGCTCCCGGGCCAACGCGTCGCCGCCTGCGGCCGGTGACTCTCCAAGCAGTCTCCAGTAGCTGAGGGCCGGGGTCAGCCGCGGCTCCCTCCTCTCATTCGACCGGTGGCGAAGGCTCAGCCGCCTTTCTCCCGAGCCCGCGCGGTCTTCAAGCCTTGATGGTGACTGGCCGAAGCCCAGCACCGCCGCCCGCTCCTCCGGCCCCGCTCCCAGGCCCCTGTCCTTTGCTTCCTTCCCTTGGCGCTGTGCTGAGGGGTCGTCGGGTCCTGGAAGGGCGTTCAGGGGTCTCGGGTGGCGAGCCCGGCGGTCGGGGAGAGGTCGGCTAGCGGCCGGAGGAGCGGGCTCGGGAGGGGGCGGTGGCTCGCGCGCTGGAGGAGGTGGAAGGAGGGTCGCTGCCCTGCCCCCTCTGAGCAGGCGGCGATCGAGTTTTCTGCTCCCAACATTACGGAGCGGGTACTGAGATACTAGGCACCGGCCTTAAGGGATATTTCCCGTCTGGAAACAATGCCCTGCTCCATCAGCATGCTACATCTTTTCTTATTTTTAGCTGCCCAATGTTGACAGCCGGCGTTCTGGTATTGTCCTTCGAGTTATGGCTTTCTAACTCAGCACCTCCTTGTGTAACTTTAGGGATCATTCTGTCACTATCTGTCACCCTTTTTAGTTTTAGCCTGGCAAAAACAAGGAACTGCTTTATACTAACCTGGCAAGTACAGGATCTGGAACAATTTATTAATCTCAGTGTGTACTTTACATGCCAAGTAATTTGAAATTCATGGTGAATATTAAATATTTTGTAGTTTTCAGTTGCTTTCTTTGTTAATAGTATATCCTGCTTACTTTTAGACTACTTTTTAGGTGTGATACTTTAATTTTACAGCTTTTGGTTAGCTTTTGCCATTTTTAAACATTTGTATCATTTTTTTTTTCCTCCAAGACATTGGCTAGAGACTTACTATTTGATCTTGTTTTCAGGTATTTTTGTAAAGTTTATTTTCTTTCAAACTGGGCCTTTTTTCACCATATTTTTAATATTGGAAGGTGAATTCTGAGAATTTGGAAACTGTACACTTTAGCCTAAAGGGCCATAAACTAGCATAACAATTTGAAATCCTAACTTGGATATGGTGTATGGACTGCAAATTTTAAGAGAAGGAAATGGATATGCTTTATCGTTTGTAGTGGCTCAACCTCCATAACCTGGAGGAGAGGAATCTGGAGGTCTGGGGAGAATGAGCCATGTCTGGGACCAGACGCATAGTGGTTCCAGGAATTTTTTTTGCTCCAGAAATAGCCTGCCTCCCACACAGACTAGCTGTCTGAATGCGTCTGATAGTTTTAAGTTAGGTGTTAGTGAGGCGGAGAGTTTTCGTGTTCTAATTTTGACCACTTTCTGGTAGAGCATGAAAATGTGGTCAGTAAAGAAGTATAGTATACAATGGGGGCACTCTTGCATAGTGAAGCCTCCAAGAGTAGACTCTTTTTGAGCCCAAACTGGCACTGGACAGTTGGCCCTAAAAATAATGGCTCGCCCAATTTTTAAAGCATGAACCTTTTTGACTGGTCCATTTAATGCAAAATTGCAAGGAATTTGTAATGAAAAAAGCGTCACTACACTGAAGAGAATTTTGGGTGGCATGTGGATAAAATGAGACTCAAAGTAGTTGGACTACTTGTATATTATCTTATTTAACCTTTTAGTCCTGTGAGATGGGTACTGATTACCATCATTTTATAGATAAGCAAACCAAGACTTAGTTTAACTCATATGTTCGAGATTTCTTCTCTAATGAGTCAGTAGACACCTAAGCAGTCTGATTCCAAAACCTGCATTCCAAGCCCTTATACTGTATTGTCGCAGTATAATTGGCTTCGTGGAGACTTTATAGTAGGATACTACTGAGTGGAAAATAATGCTGCAAAACCATAAATTGAATCCACTATTGTACACAATAACACTTTGAGATGTAGGCACTGTCGGATGTTGCTGAAGATAAAGAGATGGAGTCACCTTCTCTGTATTTGAGGAGCATCCATTTGGTGGGAGAGATGGATATTTGAACAAATGATGATAATACAATACAGTGTATACAGATTGAGCATCTGTAAACTGAAAATCTGAAATGCTCCAAAATCTGAAACTTTTTGAGTGCCAAGATGATGCCACAAGACACTTGACCTCATGTGACAGATTACAGTCAAAATACAGTCAAGCCGGGTGCGGTGGCTCACGCCTGTAAACCCAACACTTTGGGAGGCCATCGCGGGTGGATCACGGGGTCAGGAGTTCAAGACCAACCTGATCAATATGGTGAAACCCTTTCTCTACTAAAAATGCAAAAAAAACCCCAAAAAACAAAAAAAATTAGCGGGGCGTGGTGGCATGCACCTGTAAGTCCTAGCTACTTGGGAGGCTGAGACAGGAGAATTGCTTGAACCTGGGAGGTTGAGGTTACAGTGAGCCGAGATCACACCACTGCACTCCAGCCTGGGTGACAGAGTGAGACTCCGTCTCAAAAAAAAAAAATAAAAAGAAAAGAAAAAGAAACAGTAAATAATTTTAAGAGAGAACTGGTTAAGTTTGAGGGGAGCTACCACTGAAGCCTAAAAGGTCCGGAGGTGGTGTTCGTAGATGGGGAAAGAGGGCATGCCATGCAGAGCAGGAAGCAGCAAAGTCTCATAACAGAAATATGGATTGTTGAGGGAATGGTTATTGTAACTTTATATAAAATACATGTGTGAAGACCAGCTTTAAATGATAATGGTATGTAAATGTGGTTGGGCAAAGTGAGTACCACCCAGTTTTGATGATCAGAAATTGCATACTTAGATACTAAAATTATAGGAGAACCTCAACAGTTTGTCCATTATTGCATGTGTTTATTTAATATTTACCTTCACTACTTATTTTCCCAGTGCAAATTAAGACTCAAGGAAGAATCCCATAGTGACTGTTGCCATCCCTTATCCTCTTTACCTGGTCTGTAGCCACATGGAGTCATTATTGCAAACTCCCGTTTGCATATATTTTGACTGTCTTTTCTTAACTCCTATTTGATACATGATAGTGGAATAGAACATTTTTATTTTGAGACAGGGTCTTATTCTGTCTTCCAGCTTACAGTAGCGCAATCACTGTAACCTTGAACTCACAGGCTCAGGCGATCTGTTCCCTCAACTTCCTGAGTAGCTAGACCTGCAGGCATGCGCCACTGTGTCCAGCTAATTTTTTAATTTTTATTTTTTTGTAGATGCAGGTTTTGCTAAGTTGGCCAGGCTAGAGGCCTCAAGTGATTCTCCCACCCTGACCTCCCCAAGTCTTAGGATTACAGATGTGAACCACCATGCCTGGCTCCAGTGTGTTTTAAATTGGGACTCCTCTTGAAAATCTGAGAAAGTCGCATGCTTTTGTCTTCTTCTCAGATTAATGCAGAACCATAAATATTCAGATTAAATTTACAAATCTGAAATATCACTTGATGACCAGAATCATATGACTAAGTAGAAAATATTAAGTGACATTTAGGAAAGCTGCGTTTTTAGTCCACCTTGTTAGTCTTAAGCAAATTGCTAACATGACGCAAAAGATAGAAATGAATTTTCGGGTGAGAAAACCTGACTGCTTCCTAGAACAGGTAGTTTTCGAGCACTAGGAATGAAAATCTGCTGGATCTCATTCTAGGTAGTGAACAGGAACTGGAGCAGGAAATAGCCGTGGCTGAACCACTACCTGATAATAATCATAACATGATTAAATTTGACATTTAATGAGAGGAAGTAAAGGGTAAAAAAGTGCATAGTATGCAGCTTTCCAGTTGCAAAAACAGTACAAGAAAGGAGCTGTTAAAAGTATATCTACAGAAATTTTAAAGACATATAGTCACTCATATTTGTTGCATGACTGAAAGTACTTTAGGAAGACCTGTATAGGCTCTGTTACAGATAGCAGAAAATTTATAAAAATTAGGTGGCATAAGTTTTGGTAGTCTATAGACCTAGGTTCAAGTCCCAATTCTACCATCCACTGGTTGTGTGACATTGTACTCATTATGTAATTTTTTGAGGTTCAGTTTTATTTGTTCATTAAATGGTGTTACCTACTTTGTGAGATTTTAAGAATTAAATGAGATAATGTATGTAAAGCACTTGACATATTCTTGGTTTCTAAGACTAGCTAAAAAAGTGGTTGTTGCAGTTATTTGACTAAGTTAAATAGGTGTATGTGTGCACATGCGCACGAGTGTTGTAAAAGAGAAGCCAGAAAATGGCAAACAAGCAAATAAAACCTTAAAAGGAGGCAATAGGATTCAACAGGCAGAGTTGAATAAAGAATCATTTCAGCCACACAAAAGAAGGGAAAATATCGGGAGAGAGTTTCACATGATCAACTTTTTTTTTCTGAAGAAAGTATATCAAACTCATAAAATCAGTTGGAGTGTATAAATAAGGTTTTGCTATTCCAAATGACAATGAAAAAAATCAGTGAAGTAGAGTTTCAGTGAATTAAGTGTATAGGAAAAGGGACTTTTTTTCTCAAATCTCTTAACCACTTTCTTTTTTATTTCTAAAATTATTTGACAGAGAAAAGCTATTAATTGTATAGTTACGGGAATGCTTTAATTGCAAGTAATCCTGGGAGATAGAGCAAACTGATTTGACTGCACGGATTTCCTGTGTGTGTCTTTTGGGTGTTGGAATGCATGAATGTATCATTTGTTGAAAAACAAACACATCTTCTTGTTCCCAAATCTTTACTTTTGTAGTCTTTGTCTTAATGAGTGAATGAGGTTTTCTTTTGAGACCGAGTTTTGCCCTTGTCGCCCAGGCTGGAGTGCAATGGTGTGATCTAGGCTCACTACAACCTCCTTCTCCTGGGTTCAAGTGATTCTCCTGCCCCCCAGCTAATTTTTGTATTTTTAATAGAGACAGGGTTTCACCATGTTGGCCAGACTGGTCTTGAACTCCTGACCTCAGGTGATCAACCCACCTGGGCCTCCCAAAGGGCTGGGATTACAGTCATGAGCCACCACACCCAGTCTTAATGAGGGTTCTTTTAGTGTTCAAGCCAAGAGTTATGTGGTTCCTCTCTGTATCTTTTATTGCCAGTCAATCACTACATCTGGTCCTTCTGTCTACTAATCATCTATCTTTCAATCATGCCTTGTCCCAACACCCACAATTAAGGAAAAACAAAACAAAACAACCATTGGCACTGACTTAGTTCAGACCCTCATTATTGTCCCCAAATTATTGTCATTTACTTCCTTTTAATTTAGCCTTACACTAATCATTTCTTCACACAGTTTCCTTCAGAATAATTTTGCTGAAATACTAACATAATATCAAAATTATATCCTTAGTGTCTGCACTTGATAGTTAATAAATATTTGATCCTTCCATATATCTTAAACTTCAGACAGTACTAAGTAACTTGCATATGTAGGCTTGGGGTTTTCTTTGTGGGAAGAATTTTAACTGTAAATTCAATTTCTTTAATAGACAAAGACTTACTCAGTTTATAACTTCTTGAGTTAGCATTGATAGTTTGTATTTTCCTAGGAATCTGTTCATTTAATCTAAAGTTGTTAAATTCATTGGCATAAAATTATTCATGACATTCCCTAATTAATCTTTTTACTGTCTATAAGACATATAGTGCTGTCCTCTCATTCCAACTCTGATGTATTTTCTCTTTTCTCTCCTATTCTCCTGGCTAGAGGTTTATTGATCTGTTTTATCAATCCTCTGAAAGAACCAGTTTTTAGTTTTCTGTATTGATTTTCTATTTTCAGTTTCACTGGTTTCTATTCATCTTTATTATTTTTGTTTTTACTGTTTATTTTGCATTTTATTTGCTCTTGATTTGCTGGAATCAAGTTGGAAGCTTAGCTCATAATTTGAAACATTTATAAGAATCTTCTCTGAAATGAGTGTTTAATTCTATGAAATTCTCTCCTAATTAGTGTTTTGACTGTATCTTACAAATTTTAATATGTTGTTTTCATTTCATTCAAGTTCAGAATCCTTGATAAATTCCTTTGTGACTTCTTTGACTTTACCGGTTATTTATAAGTATATAGATGAATTTCCAAATACTTGGTGATTTTTCAGATATTTTTTAGTTACTTATTTCTAACTTGATTTCGATCTGGTCAAAGAACATACAGTGTATGTTTTGAATCATTTTAAATTTATTGAGGCTTATTTTATGGCCCAGAATATGGTCTACCTTGGCCAATGATTTATTCACACTTGAAAAGAATGTTGGGTGGAGTGATTTGTAATTGTCAATCAAGGCTGGGTGCTGTGGCTCATGCCTGTAATCCCAGCACTTTGGGACGCCAGGGAGGCAGATCATTTGAGGTCAGAAGTTCGAGACCAGCCCGGCCAACATGTTGAAACCTCATTTCTACTAAAAATACAAAAAATTAGCCAAGTGTGGTGGTACATGCCTGTAGTTCTAGCTCTTCAGGAGCCTGGGGCAGAAGAATCCCTTGAGTCTGGGAGGTGGAGGTTGCAGTGAGCTGAGATCGCGCCACTGCACTCCAGCCTGGGTAACAGAGGGAGACTCTGTCTCAAAAAAAAAAAAAAAAGTCAATCAAGTCAAGTTGGTTGATAGAATTGTTCATGTCTTCTATATATCCTTGTTAATTTTGTCTACTTGTTATCAATTTTTGGAAGAATGGTATTGAATCTCTATAAATGTGGACTTGCTGATTTCTCCTTGGAATTCTGTAAGTTTTTGCATCATATATTTTGAAGTTCTATTGCTGAGTGCATGCATATTTATGATTGTTATGATTGCTTGGTGAATTGGATTCCCTTATCATTTGAAATGGACCTCTTTAATCCTGGTAATATATTTTGCTCCAAAATCTACTTTGTATAGCTGTTCAAGCTTTCTTTTTATTAGTGTTAACATGATATTTTTTCTCATCCTTTTACTTCCTACCTTTTTTTTTTTTTTGAGATGGAGATTCCCTCTTGTTACCCAGGCTGGAGTGCAATGGCACGATCTTGGCTCACTGCAACCTCTGCCTCCCAGATTCAAGTGATTCTCCTGTCACAGCCTCAAGAGTATCTGGGATTACAGGCGCCTGCCACCAGGCCTGACTGATTTTTGTATATTTAGTAGAGACGGGGTTTCACCATATTGACCAGGCTGGTCTTGAACTCCTGACCTCAGGTGATCCATCTGCCTCTGCCTCCCAAAGTGTTGGGATTACAGGCATGAGCCACTGCTCCTGCCCCCTACTTTCTACCTTTTTATGTTTATATTTAAGTGAGTTTTTGACAGATACACATAAAAATAGGTCTTGCTTTTGGGTCTTGGGTCTTGCTTTTTAAAATCCAATTTCCTAATCTCTGCCTTTTAATTTGGATCTTTTTTTTTTTTTGAGATGGAGTTTTGCTCTTGTTGCCTAAGCTGGAGTGCAGTGGCACAGTCTCGGTTCACTGCAACCTCCACCTCCCGGGTTCAAGTGATTCTCCTCCCTCAGCCTCCTGAGTAGCTGGGACAACAGGCATATGCCACCACACACAGCTAGTTTTTTCTATTTTTAGTAGAGATGGGGTTTCCCCATGTTGGTCAGGCTGGTCTTGAACTCTCGACCTCAGGTGATCTGACTGCTTAGGCCTCCCAAAGTGCTCGAATTACAGGTGTGAGCCACCGTGCCTGGCCCAGACCATTTACATTTAATGTGATTATTGATATTATTGGGTTTAAGTCTTTCATCTTGCTATTTGTTTTTTGTCTCATCTGTTCCTTTTCTCTTCTTTGGATTCTTTGAGTATTTTTGTGACTTCATTTTATATCCTTTTTTGACTTGTCTATAGCTCTTTTTTCTTGTAGTTTTTGTTTGTAGCAGCTAGTATACATCATTATCACAGTCTCCTTTGGAGTCAAAAAACTACTTCATATATTTTATGAAAACCTTTTAATATTACACTGTTTCCACTTTCTGAAACTTTGTGCTGTTATTTGTGCTGCATATTATAAATCCTGAACTATATTGTTCATCTCTAACTTTTGTCAGTTCTCTTTTAAAGAGATTTGAAGATATATATATATGTATATATATATATACACACACACACACATATACATTATATATATAAAATTTTTTAAACACTCTTAGATTTGCCCCTTTTAAGGTTGACTAGTATTCTTTCATATGTATATACTACTTTTTGTTCATCCATTGATGGATATTTGGGCTGCTTCCACCTCTTGCCTATTGTGAATAGTGCTGCTATGAATGAGTGTGCAAATATCTCACTGAGACTCTGCATTCAGTTCCTTTGGACATATACAAAGAAATGTGATTGCTGAATCATATGGTAGTTCTATATTTAGTCTTTTTGTACCATTTTACAGTTGCATCAACAATGTACAAGGGTTCCAGTTTTTCCACATCTTCACTGATATTTATTTTCTGTTTTTTGTTTTTGTAATAGTCATCCTAATAGATGTAAGGTGATATATTATTGTGGTTTTGATTTGTACTTTTCTGATAATTAGTGATGTTGAGCATCTTTTTTTTTTTATTTTTATTTTTTATTTTATTTTTTTTTTAAAGAGAAAGAGAGAGAATAGGAAGGAGGAAAAAGGAAGAGAAAGAGAGAGAGAGAATGGGGAGGAGGGAGAAGGAAAAGAAAGAGGGAGAGAGAATGGGAGTATTGCTTTCTTGCCCAGGCTAGAATGCAATTTAGTAATGGGTATTGAAAACCTCTTTTATACTGATAATTATACTTAATGATGTAGTCAGGAAGGAATAAGGGAAGAAGATAACAAACAAACAGCCAACCAGTATTTAATTTAAACCTATGAAATGCTATGCGATTACTGAGGAGTGATTTACTTCCAATTATATAGTCACCTTTGGAATAGGTGTGAGGTGGTAATGTATGTTTTGTGTATTTGAAGTGGAGAGTTCTATAAATGTTTATTAAGTTTACTTGTTCCGGGTCTGAGTTCAAGTTCTGAATATCCTTGTTAATTTTCTATCTCGTTGATCTATAGAATTGTTAGCTCTTCTTGTTGCATTGATCCTTTTGCCATTATGTAATGTCATTCCTCACCTCTTTTGATCTTTGTTACTTTAAAGTCTACTTTATCAGAGGCGAGAATTGCATCTCCTACTTTTTGTTTATTAGTTTATTTTTACTCTCTGTTTGATTGGTAAATCTTCCTCCTTCTCTCTGAGTCTTTGTGTATTGTTGCATGTAAGATGGGCCCGGATGCAGCATACCGATGGGTTTTGGCTTTTTATCCAATTAAAATATATACAAGTTTAATACCGGCGTTTGATGCTAGCTGGCTGTTTTGCCCATTAGTTGATGTAAATTTTTTATTGTGTTGAAGTTCTTTGCTTTTTGATATATTTTTGGAAAGGCTAATATTGGTTGTTCCTTTATATGTATAGTGCTTCTTTCAGAAGCTCTTGTAAAGCAGGCCTAGTGGTGGTGAACTCTCTAAGTACTTGTTTGTTCGCAAAAGATTTAATTTTTCCTTCGCTCATAAAGCTTAGTTTGGCTGGATAGGAAATTCTGGGTTGAAAGTTCTTTTCTTTAAGGATGTTAAATATTGGTCCCCACTCTTTTCTGGCTTGTAGGGTTTCTGCTGAGAGATCTGCTGTTAAGTCTGATAGGTTTCCCTTTATGGGTAACCTGACCTTTCTCTCTGGCTGCCCTTAGTATTTTCTCCTTCATTTCAACCCTAATAAATCTGGCGATTATGTGCCTTGGGGTTGGTCTTCTTGAAGAATATCTTTGTGGTGTTCTCTGTATTACCTGGAGTTGAATATTACCCTGCCTTGCCAGGTTGGGAAAATTTTCCTGAATGATATCCTGAAGAGTATTTTCCAACTTGGATTCATTCTCTTCATCACATTCAGGTACACCTATCAAACGTAAATTAGGTCTTTTCACATAGTCCCATATTTCCTGGAGACTTTGCTCATTCCTTTTCATCCTTTTTTCTGCATTCTTGTCTTCTCGTTTCATTTCACTGAGCTGGTCCTCGACTTCTGATATCCTTCCTTCTGCTTGATCAACTCGACTGTTTAAACTTGTGCATGCTTCGTGAAGTTCTCGTGTTGTGTTTTTCAGCTCCATCAATTCACTTATATTCTTCTCTAAATTGTCCATTCTCGTTAACATTTCGTCAAACCTTTTTTCAAGGTTCTTAGTTTCTTTGCATTGGGTTAGAACAAGTTCTTTTAATTCACAGAAGTTTCTTATCACCTACGTTTTGAAACCTGCTTCTGTTATTGGAACACACGTGTAATCTATTAAGCCTTGTTCCGTTACTGATGAGGAATTGCAATCCCCTGTAGAGGGAGAGGCATTCTGATTTTGAGTATTCTCTACTTTTTTACGCTGGTTTCTTCCCTTCATTATATATTTGTCCGTCTGTTGTCTTTATAATTACCGACTTTCTAACTGGGTCTCTGACGTCCAACTTGTTGATTCCCTGCGCGGAAATCTGAGCAATCCACTGAGCCGGCCAAAACAGCGGTGTTAAGATTGCTGGTGCTTTTCTGCCCGGAATCTCCGGACTCTGCACCAAGAACTGGCGTGCTAAGGCACCAGCAAAACCGCCACGCCGGCCACAAGAGTCGCCCTGGCGACCCGTGGAGCTCCTCCACTGGGAATCTCCTGGTCCGTGAGCAACTAATATTCGTCTGAAAGTGTGGCGTCCTCTCGTTCTTTGCGCTTTCACTGGGAGGTACGTGCCCGAGCTGCTAATCATCCGAGCATCTTTTTTGTATGCTTGTTGGCCATTTGTAGATCATCTTTGGGCAAATGTCCATTCAAGTCCTTGGCCCATTTTTAAATCGGTTTATTTGATTTTTTGTTACTGAGTTGTGGGAGCATCTATATATTCTGAATATCAACCCCTTATGAGATTTATGATTTGCAAATATTTTCTCCCATTCTACATGGGAGAAAATATATGCCTTTTGTGCCTTTTGATGCACAAAATGTTTTAAGTTTGATGTAGTTCCATTTGTCTATTTTGGCTTTTGTTGCCTATACTTTTGGTGTTACAGCCAAGAAATAATTGCCAGGTCATATGTTATGAAGCATTCCCCTGTGTTTTCTTCTAGGAGTTTTTTAGTTTTATTTCTTATGTTTAGGTTTTTAATCCACTTTGAGTTAATTTTTGTAGAGGGTGTAAAATAAAAGTCCACCTTCATTTTTTTTGTTGTATCCTATTTTCCAAGCACCATTTGTGGAAGAGATTGTTCTTTTCCTATTGAGTGGTCTTGGTAACCTTGTTGAAGATTATCTGACCACATACATGAGAGTTCATTTCTAGAGTCTTTATTACATTTGTTAATTTATCTTTATACCAATATCACATTGTTGTGATTACTGTTTTAAAATATGTTTTGGAATCAGAAGGTGTGAGTCCTCCAAATTTGTTGTTCTTTTTCAAAATTGCTTTGGCTATTTGGGGTCCTTTAAGATTCAATATATATTTTAGTATGAGTTTTACTATTTCTGCCAAAAATACTCTTGGGATTTTGATAGGGATTGCATTGAATCTGTAGATCACTTTGGGTAGGATGGAAATTTTAACAATATTACATCTTTCAATCCATGAACATGGAATTTCTTTTTATTTGTTTAAGTCTCTAATTTCTTTTAGCAATGTTTTAAATAATAGATGTTTTAATATCCTTGTTTACAAGTCCTATTCTCTTTATCATTTGTGGGTCTGATTCTGTCTCCTCATTATGAATTATATTTTCCTGTTTCTTTATATGCCTGACATTTTTTGTTTGAGTACCAGACATTTTATATTTTACATTGTTTCAAGCTGTAATTGGTCTTCCTGCTCCTTTTTGGTGGTTCTTTCCCTTGCTTCAGGTAGTTTTTCCTACACTATGTATACCAATCAATACTCAACTGAAGACTTAAGGGGAATCCTCTACAGAGCTACAGAACTATTCTTTGTACAGCTTTCTCCTCTTTGGGTACTTTGCTCTGGGAATTCTAGCTGCTTTGGTGTCTCTGAATACTCAAATCTGGCTTCTTAATGTAGGGATACTTCTGGGCTCTGGTTTTCCCCTTCTAGCACTGCATCCTGGAAACTGCAACAGCACATTTGGACAATCATAGGGCTTACTTTTTGTTTCCACTCTTTTGGAGATGTGCTATCAGTTTCCCAGTATCTGAAAAGTTTCACTTTTTTTTTTTTTCTAATTTTTTAGTTTTTAAATGGAGAGGAATAATCTGGTCCTGGTCCTTGTTACTCCCACAATGTCTAGAAGTGGGGACTTCTGTATATTGAGTTTTGAAGTAATAGTTTAAATGGAAAATATAAATATAAAAAGTACCATTTTTATTTTTGTTATTTTTAAATCCCAACTTTGTATTTAGGGTGCATAAACATTGCATAGCCAGAACCACAGTAGACTATAGGTTTGATTGGCTGAATATGTTTAGGTTCATCTTTGTCAGCATTCCTGTTTCTCTTAAAAGAAATGTAGGCATGTATGATGAGTTAAAAGGTAAGCAACTAATTGCATTTTCTTATGTAAACCCAGTTCTTTTTTTTTTTTTGAGGTGGCGTTTCACTCTGTCGCCCAGGCTGGAGTACAGTGGCATGATCTTGGCTCACCACAACCTCCGCCTCCCAGGTTCAAGCAATTCTCCTGCCTCAGCCTCCCAAGTACCTGGGATTACAAGTGCTGCCAACATGTCTGGCTAATTTTTGTGTTTTTAGTAGAGATGAGATTTCACCATGTTGGCCAGGCTCATCACAAACTCCTGACCCAAAGTGCTGGGATTACAGGCGTGAGCCACCATGCCTGGCCATAAACCCAGTTCTTATTGACAACAAAACTTTGTGTATGTGTGTGTACAAAATATGTCTGTATAATTTCTAAGGAAGATTATTAGATTAATGAGAAATGTTTATTTTCTTAAGGGTATAATAATTCAGTTTTTATCATTGGAAAATATTTGCAACATTGACTGAAAATACTACTGTAATCATATATTGAATGGTAATTTAACTTAACCTTGGACATAGTAGATATTAAGGACTGTTGAAGATCTCTGTGGGTGAAATGGACTTAAGATGGGCTTAACTTGTCTCTTCATTGATTATAGGCAACTAGAATGACCTTTAGCTTTACTTCTGATGGAAGTAGATTATATGAATTGGTAAAATTGAGGCACTGGGCTAGTGTTCTTATTCCCATCCTATATTACTTTTCCATTGCAACCACACTAAATGAAATCATGAGAGGAAGGTTGTATGTGTATTAAGTCAATAGTTGGCATGTAGAAAATTAACATGAGAAAGGAGGTATTTTAAAATTGAATTAAAGCTTATCAGTTATGTTTGTTTTATTCTGACAGTTCAGATTTTTTAAAATGTGCAATAATAAAAAACTTTGTATACCCTTCACCCAGTTACCCATGTATTAACATTTCACTATATTTGCTTCATCATTTTCTTTGTCTTGATATATATATGTACATATGTATTACTTTTTTCCTAATTTGAGTCATGACACTCCTTTACCGCTACTGACTTTTTATTTCCTAAATATAAGATTGTTCTCTACATAAAGACAGTATAATGATCAAAATCAGGAAATTGACATTTATAGTACTGTTTTCTAATCTGCCCACCGTGGCCTCCCAAAGTGCTGGATTACAGGCATGAGCCACCATGCCCAGCCGAATGACCTTCAGTTTAAGATTGGTTGATTTTTTCCTCTTGATTAGATTTGGGCTATGTACTTTATTTTTATTTTTTTATTTTTATTTTTGAGACGGAATCTCACTCTATCACCAGGCTGGAGTGCAGCAATGCAATCTCGGCTCACTACAACCCCCGCCTCCTGGGTTCAAGTGATTCTCCTGCCTCAGCTTCCTGAGCAGCTGGGACTACAGGTGCATGCCACCATGCCCAGCTAATTTTTGTATTTTTAGTAGAGATGTTTTATCATGTTGGCCAGGATGGCCTCGATCTCTTGACCTCGTGATCTGCCCACCTTGGCCTCTCAAAGTGCTGGGATTACAGGTGTGAGCCACTGTGCATAGCCTACTTTTATTTATTTTTGAGGTGGAGTTTTGCTCTTGTCGCCCAGGCTGGAGTGCAGTGGTGCGATCTCGGCTCACTGCAAACTTCGCCTCCTGGGTTCAAGTGATTCTCCTGCCTCAGCCTCCCCAGTTGCTGGGACCAGGCACCCACCACCATGCCCAGCTAATTTTGTGTTTTTAGTAGAGAGAGAGTTTCACCGTGTTAGCCAGTCTGGTCTCGAACTCCTGACCTCAGATGATCCACCCATCGCAACCTCCCAAAGTGCTGGGATTACAGGCATGAGCCACTGCACCGGCCCTGGGTGGTGTACTTTAGGCTGGAATATCACAGACATGATGTTGTGTACTTTTCAGTGTATTGTATGAGGAAGCAAATTTCTCCTATTACTGGTGATGATAACTTTTATAATTTAGTTAAGGAGATATCTGCCAGGTTTCTCCAAGGTAAAGTCACTACTTTATTCTCTGTAATTAATAAGTACCTGTGGCTAGATACTTTAAAATTATGTTAATATCCTTCTACTCTCAAACTTACCCATTATTTTTAACATCTATTGATGATTCTTGTGTGAATCAGTTATTATCAAGATGGGTGCCAAATGGTGATTTTTCTAATTCTGTAATTTATTTTTGTTTATTAGCTGACTTCTGTGATAAAGAAAAGCTTCTACCTCTTTATTCATTTATATATTCATATTAGTATGGACTCGTGGATTCTTGTTTTATCCCTTTGCCAACATCTCTATGATTCTTTGAGCATTTTTTTTACTTTCTGATCCAACAAGACATTCCACAGTCATCTGGTACTATCTCTGTACCAGCCCTAGAATAAGACATTTCTTTGAGGAGTGTTGGTTTTTTTTTTTTAACTATGAAGTGGTATTTAGAGATGTAGATGTTAGGTTTGCTTGTTGCTACTGAGGAATCATTGTTTCTAGGCCATCTGAGTGTACGTAGTTAAGTATATGTGTATATGGATGAGTGTGTATGTGCATGGGTGTCTGTAATACACATTTATTTTCAGAAAATAATAATAACTAGTGTCATGGCTGCTAAAAATAAAAAAGTGAATATAGGCTTAGGTTACATGACCAAGTGATCATATCCTTATTGCAAGAAATTATAGCTCCAGTGTTTTGCATTCTTCAAATACATTATTTTGTTGATTAACTGGATTCCAAGAATTACTTAGATCTTATCTGGTGAGGAAAAGAACTTAGATGGCAAGGGGCCTGGAATTCATGTTATACGAAGAACAAGTGAAGGAGTTGGGAACATTTAGTCTGGAAAAAGATTAATGGCAACATATACTTATTAAGTTGTTTGAGGCAGAAGAAATGACACACATTTAATCTGTGTTCACTTAGAGTATATAATTAATATAGATGAATGCATTTTAAGAGAGATATAAATTTATCTCTGCATAAGGAAAATTTTGAGGCAAGTTTCCTCTAATGGAGTAAAATGATTTGAATACTTCAAACTCAATTGTTATCTCTAACCAGGAAAAGCTTGCTTATTTTTACATAATTTGTGCTGTAAGAAGTTAGAACTACTTGAGAGATGTCTAAGTATGCTATATTTAGTGACTTAGTCAATAGTATGTTTCACCAGATGTATCATGAGGAAAGGATTCTGTTATAAATAAATGTAAGAAATAATGTGTACATAATCTTCTGTTGGATATTTATAATGCAGAGTAACATGTTAAAAGCTCTGTGAAGTCCTCAAGTAAGGGAACTTTGTGACTTTTTCTAATCTAATGGATATAGGAACAGGTTCGGTTACAGGCATAATCTAACAGTAGTCATCTATAGATGCATGGTATTTATTTATTTATTTAATTTTAAACCAGACCTTCAAACATTTTATCCTTTAAGTTACAAACAATCCAGTTACATTCTTTTATACATAGTATTGATACCGAGATATTTGATGTGATCACCAAGGGACTGCATGAAGATAGAGATGTGTAAAAACTGAGCTCAGGGAGAAGAGGAAAACCAGCAAAGAAACTGAGAAGGAGTTAGAAAACAGGAACAAACTGAAGAAAGTGGTTTCCCAGAAACTAAGTGAATAAAGTGTTCCAGAAGAAAACATAATCAGTGTGCTTTACGCTACCAGTATGTTGAATAAGATGAGCAACTCAGACCTGACCATTACATTAAGCAACTGGAAGTCATTGGTGTCCTTAGAAAGAGCTTTCATTGGAGGGTTGGGGGTAAAAGCATGATTGGATTGAAGAGAGGAGATGGAGAAGTGAGAGTAGATAGCAATGTTTTACTCTGTGAAAGGGAGAAAAGAAATGGTATGGTATTTATTGAGCACCTTCTATGTCATATTGCTGAAAAGATTTAAGCAACAATGAAATGTATGAGCTATACATAGCCTATGATTCTGGCTTAATAGTTGCAGTATGTTTATTAAGTACTTTTCTCTGTGATGTGGATTTGAATAGACTACAAATTGAAATATTGGTTTCCTGACTTTTAGAAAATTTCTTTAGATTAAAAGAATGTTAGGGATAGTGGCTGTTAAATGGTATTGCATTCTCCAGTTTCTAGGTGGTTTAGGCAGTTGGCTTAGTAGTTTTATCAATCATGAATTGATGATCTGGACATGTTAATAATGTTGTTACATAAAATAGTAAGATTTGGTATCCAGTCATATGTTCGTCATTTTTAAAATGACCTAGTATCAAGAATAGCATTTAAAGCCACATATCCTAATTTTAAATTGGTCCCTGTAACCACAGGAGGAGAAAACTCAGGAAACATAGTTCAGTCCTCATTTCTACTTCATTAACTTTCCATCTACCTTCTTGGAGCTAATTGCAAGCCCACTCTCTAAGACGATTTACAACAAATTCTCATTGTTCACAGCTGTGTTAATAAAAGGTCACTGCAAACTGAATTGGCCAATAGTGAACCGTTGCTCTTAGAGTAAATACAGAGTTGACTTCCTGTGAGCCACTGTTCATGACATATTTGTCTACTGATCAGTACATAACCTTGTTTCATATGTGTTTCTGTTTAAAGACACCTTACTTAATTTTATTGTTAATTTTGTTAATAGTGAACTCACAACCAACAGCACTAAACTCCTGTCCGAATGAAATTTACCTAACATAGTATTTTTTCTGTAAGACACATTAAATCCTTCTTGCATTTAGGAGCACTAGACTGCACTTCAGCACCACATGTCGGGGGCATTTTTAAACAACAAAATCTAGGCCTGGTGATCACTTTGGGAGGCTCACTTTGGGTGGATCACTGGAGGTTAGGAGTTCAAGACCAGCCTGGCCAACATGGTGAAACCTCATCTCTACCAAAAATACAAAAAAAAATTAGCCAGACATGGTGGCATGTGCCTGTAATCCTAGCTGCTCAGGGGGCTGAGACAAGAGAATCTCTTGAATGTGGTAGGTGGAGGATGCAGTGAGCCAATATCATAACACTGCTTTCCAGCTCCAGCCTGGGCAACAGAGCTAGACTCCATCTCAAAAATAAAATAAAACAACAAAATTCCAACAAAAAGAAAAAAAAAATGGAAAAAACATGATACTACACCACTAAAAGGACACTTGTTTGTAGTATGATAGCTGTCTTATTTAAGATGGTGTTACCTTGTTCAACCTAGCTGGGAACATACATGTTGGGAACCTCAAATTTTTCTCTGCTTTGTGCATGTCTGCAAATGACTGCAAAAGCACCAGGAGTATTGATTTTAGCAAGCAGGCAGATTTGCAGATATGAAATCTATGAAAGTGGCTGACCAGTAGGTTAAATGGAAATTTTGGAATGCATTGCATAATTTCATCCTATTTATGATGGTAAGAATTCCATTTTACTGAAGCTATAACTATTTGGAAATTGAAATTTTAAACTCTTTTCAATTTGTAGTTTTTATCAAAGTTCTACAGATAGATGTTTTCAGAGATAGTTATACAAAATTTAGGCAATAACAGCCCTAGAGTTCCTTTTCCACACTTTCTCTTTCCTAGGGACAAACAGGTTCAGCTCTTTCAATTGATATTTTATTTACCATTCATAGAGATACGTGTTTGACTTCCAGACATCTGCAGTGTCATAGAAAAATAGTCACTCATTGGCATGGCGTGAGAAAGTAGATCTATTATTTTAAGATCTTTCAACTAGTCTGCCTAAATATGAGACTAACTTTAATCCCATTTCCAGGGGTTGCCTGAACGATGAATCCCTGACACTTGTTGATGTTATTGCATAAATTGGGTTAATATTCTCCTTTCTCTACTATTGCTGTCTGCTTTCTCAGATCAACTGTCAGTTACAAGTCACATATCTTCTTTCAAGCTTAATTTTTGTTGTTTTTTCCCCCCCATTCTCTCTGTTCTTGTGTATGTATGCCTTTGCTGTTATTTCAGTTAGATATTGTAAGGGAGTGAAGTAAGATGCCTGTGTTTATTCTGCTTGTTTTTTTTTTTCCTCGTGGAAATTTGGTTGTTGTTTTTAATATATTGGAATAACTTTTTTTTTCCTTTGAGACAGTCTTGCTGTGTCACCCAGGTTGAAATGCAATGGCGCAATCTTGGCTGACTGCAACCTCTGACTCCTGGGAGGTTCAAGTCATTCTTGTGCGTCAGCCTCTCAAGTAGCTGGGATTGCAGGTGTGCACCACTGTGCCTGGCTAATTTTTGTACTTTTAGTAGAGATGGGGTTTCACCATGTTGGCCAGGCTGGTCTTGAATTCCAGACCTTAAGTGATCTGCCTGCCTCGGTCTCCCAAAGTGCTGGGATTACAGGAGTGAGCCACCATGCCTGACATGAAATAACTTTTAGTAGTTTACCTGGTTGTAGTACATGGGTCCAGAACAGATACAGGTTTCATTTTGTTCAATTCAGTTATATTATTTTAAAAACCTACTTTTATTAATTGGCACATAATGTACATATTTCAGGGGTACATAATGATGTTTCAATACATGTTATGTATATAATTAGATCAGGGTAATTAGTGTATATGTTATTTCAAACATAATTTCTTGTAGCTATTTGCAACTACATATTATTTTTAACTATAGTTATCCAACAGTGGTATATAGAACACTGGATATTATTCTTCCTATCTAGCTGTTATTTTGTAACCTTTCACAAATCTCTTCCTATCCCTCCCTTCATTATGCTCTTCCCAGTCTCTAGTATCCTCTGTTCTACTTTTTGCTTCTATGAGATCAGCTTTTTAGCTTCTACATATGAGTAAGAACATGCAGGGCTTAACTTTCTGTTCCTGGCTTTTTCGCTTAACATAGTGTCCGCCAGTTCCATCCATGTTGCTGTGAATGACAGGGTTTGATTCTTTTTACGGCAGAACAGTATTCTACTGTCTGTAGACCCCATTTTCTTTACCCATTCATCTGTTGTTAGGCATTTAGGCTGATTTCATATCTTGATTATTTTGAATAGTGCTGCAGTAAACTTGAGGTGCAGATGTTTCTCCAATCTACTGATTTCCTTTCCTTTGGATAAAATTCCCAGTGGTGGGATTGCTGGATCATATGTTAGTTCTATTAGTAGTTTTTGAGGAATTTCCATGCTCCTCTCCATAGTAGCTGTACTAGTTTACATTCCTACCAAGTGTTTAAGAGTCTCTTTTTCTCTGCATCCTTTCTAGCATTTATCATTTTCTTGTCTTTTTTATAGTAGCCATCTTAAGTGGGTGAGATGGTATCTCATTATGCTGTTGATTTGATTTGCATTTTCTTGATGATTAGTGTATTAGTTTGTTCTCACGCTGCTAATAAAGACATACAGGAGCCTGGTAATTTTTAAAGGAAAGAGGTTTAATTGACTCAGAGTTGAGCATGGCTGGGGAGGCATCAGGAAACTTACAATCATGACGGAAGAGGAAGCAAATACGTCCTTCTTCACGTGGCAGCAGGAGAGAGAAAAAAAGAGAACCGAGCAAAGGTGGAAGCCCCTTATAAAACTGTCAGATCTTGTGAGAACTTACTGTCACGAGCATAGCATGAGGGAAACCACCCCCAATCATTCAGTTACCTCCCACCAGGTCCCTCCCATGACACATGGGAATTATGGAAACTACAATTTAGGATGATATTTGGGTGGGAAACCATATCAATTAGTGATATTGGGCATTTTAAAATATATTTATTGGCCACATATATGTCTTATTTTGAGAAAAGTAGATTTTTTGCCCTTTTTTAAAATTGGATTTTTTTTTTTTGATGTTAAAAAGTTTGAGTTCCTTGTTTATTCTGGCTATTAATTCCCTCTCCTGTGAATAGTTTGCAAATATTTTCTGTTAATCTATAGGTTATCTTTTTATTCTGTTGATTGTTTCCTTTGCTGTGTAAAAGCTTTTTATTTTTATAAAAATACGTTTATTTTTGCTTTTGTTGCCTATGTTTTGCAGGACTTATTCATAAAATCTTTTCCCAGAACAACGCCCTGAAGCATTTCCCTTATGTTTTCTTTTGGTAGTTTTGGGTTTTTGTTTTTGTTTTGAGATGGAGTCTTGCTCTGTTGCCCAGGCTGGAGTGCAGTGGCATGATTTCAGCTCACTGCAACCTCTGCCACTCAGGTTCAAGCAATTCTCCTGTGTCAGCCTCCCAAGTAGCTGGGACTACAGGTATGTACCACTATGCCCAGTTAATGTTTTGTATTTTTAGTAGAGATGGAGGTTTTACCATGTTAACCAGGATGGTCTTGAGCTCCTGATCTTGTGATCCACTTGCCTCGGACTCCCAAAGTGCTGGGATTACATGCGTCAACCACTGCGCCCAGCCAAAGTTGTGGGTTTTACATTTAGATCTTTGATCCATTTTGGGGTTGATTTTTGTATAGGGTGGGAGATGGGCATCTAGTTTTATTCTGCATATCTAGTTTTTCCAGAAGTATTTGTTGAAGAGATTATCCTTTCCTCAGTGAGTGTTCTTGACACTGTCAAAAATCAGTTAGCTGTAGATACATGGATTGATTAATTTCTGGGTTCTCTATTCTGTTCCACTGATCTATATGTCTGTTTTTGTGCCAGTACCATGCTGTTTCGGTTACTACAGCTTTGTAGTATATTTTGAAGTCTAGCGGTGTGATGCCTCCTTGTTTTGCTCAGGATTGCTTCAGCTATTCAGAGACTTTTGTGGTTCCATATGTATTTTAGGATTGTTTTTCTATTTCTGTGAAGAATGTAATTGTTATTTTGACATGGATTACATTGACTCTGTAGATTTCTTTGTGTTATGGGGTCACTTTAACACTATTCTTCTGATCCATATGCATGAGATGTCTTTCATTTGTTTGTATCCTCTTTGTTTCTTTAATCAGCATTTTGTAGTTTTCCCATAGAGGTCTTTTACCTTCTTGTTTAAATTTATTCCTAGGTATTCTGTTGTTGTTGCTGTTGTAAATAGAATTATCTTTTTGATTTCATTTTCGGCCAGTTCATTTTTTGTGTTCAGATATGCTACTGATTTGTATATATTAATACTATATCTTGCAATTGTACTGATTTTATCAGTTCTAAGAGTTTTTTATATAGTCGGTAGGTTTTTCTATATATAAGATTATTTCATATGCAGATAGACATTTTGACTTCCTCTTTTTCAACTTGGTTGCCTATTATTTCTTTCTCTTGACTAATTGCTCTGACTATGACTTTCAGTACTATGTTGAATAAGAGTTGTGAAAGTAGGCATCCTTGTCTTGTTCTAGTAGTCAGAGGAAACACTTTTGGTTTTTTCCTAGTCAGTATGATGTTAGCTGTGGGTTTGTCATATATGGCCTTTATTATGTTGAGATACTTCATTTCTGTCCCTAATTTGAGAGTTTTTAATCATTAAAGAATGTTGACTTTTATCAAATGCTTTTTCTGCATCTCTCAAGATGTTCATATGGTTTTTGAATTTTATTCTATTGGTGTGATGTATGATATTTATTGATTTGTATTTGTTGAACCATCCTTGCATTCCTCAGATAAATTCCCCTGAATTGTGATGTATTATCTTTTTGATGTGTTGTTAGATTTGTGGTGCTATTATTTTGTTGAGAATTTTTATGTATATGCTTGTCAAATATATTGGCCTGCAGTTTTCTTCTGTTTGTTGGCTCTTGTCCAGTTTTGGTATCAGGGTTATCCTGGCCTCATAGAATGAGTTAGGGAGAATCAGTCTGCTTCAGTTTTTTGGAATAGTTTGGAGAAAGACTGATTAATTCTTTCCTAAATGTTCAGTAAAATTCAGCTGTGAAGTCGTTCAGTCCTGGACTTTTCTTTTTTGGGAGAATTTATTACTGATTCATTCTGGTTACTTAGTCTGTTAAGGTTTTCTGTTTCTTCCTGGTTCAATCTTAGTAAGTTGTGTGTGTCCAGGAATTTATCTAGTTTCTCTAGGTTTTTAAATTTGTTTGTGTATAGTTTGTGTGTGTGTTTGTTTTGTAATGTTCTATTTGTTTAGACAGGGTCTCACGGTCTCCCATGCCAGAGTGCATGGCATGATCATAGCTCACTTTAACCTCAAACTTCTGGGCTGAAGCCATCCTCCTGCTCCAGCCTTCTGAGTGGCTAGGACTATAGGTGTGAACCAGCATGCCAAGCTAATTTATATATATATATATATATATATATATAATATATATATATATATATATATATTTCTTTTTTTCATAGAAATAGAGTTTTGTCGTGTTGCCCAGGCTGATCTTGAACCCCTGGACTCAAGACTCAAGTGATACTCCTGCCCCAGTCTCCCAAAGCGCTGGGATTACAAGCATGAGCCACTGCACCCATCCCAAGTTGTTCATAGTAGTCTCAGCATTTCTGTGGTATTTGTTGTCAAGTCTCCTTTTTGATTAAATGGGGAATTTAATCCTTTTACATTCAAGGTTATTATGATAGGTGAGGCCTTCTCCTGTCATTTTATTGATAGTTTTCTGGTTGTTTTCTATGTCGTTTTTCTCTCTTTTATTTTTCATTTTTGTGGTTGGGTAGTTTTCTGTAATAAGATTTGGTTCTTTTCTCTTTCTTCTTTATCAGCTCTACTGGTGAGTTGTATAGTTTCATATGTTTTTATGATGATGGTGGTTATCATCTTTTTACTTCCCAACTGCGAGACTCCCTTGAGCATTTCTTATAACTAGCTTAGTAGTGATGAATTTACTTAGTTTTTGCTTGTTTATAGAAGATTTTATTTCTCCTTCATTTCTGAAAGATAGCTTTGCTAGATATAATATTATTGGATGACAGTTTTTTTTGCCTTTCATTATTTTGAATATATCATCTCATTCTCTCCTGGTCTGTAAGGTTTCTACTGAGAAAACTGCTATTAGTCTAATGGGAATGCCTTTATATGTGAATTGATGCTTTTCTCTTGCTACTTTTAGAATTTCTTTGTGTTTGACTTTTGACAATTTGACTATATTTTGCCTTGGAGAGGACCTATTTGCGTTGCATCTGTTTGAGGTTCATTGAGCTTCCTGGACCTAGATGTCCATCTCTCTCTTCCAAGATTTGGGAAGTTTGCAGCTGTTATTTCATTAAATATGTTTCTTTACCTTTTCCTTTCTCTTCTGCTTGGCTGGCCTGCAGATATGTCTGCTGTAGATGGCCTGCGGGGCTGTTTTTCAGGTTTGGAACATGGGTACAGGGCTGTTTGGGGAGCTCAGGAGTGTGTCCACCATAGAAGGCCCTCAGGGCTGTTTCTCAGGCCCTTGACATGGCTTCACAACCTCTTGGCTGGTGTTGAAGATGCCCCACATGGAGCTGTTTCATAGCCCAGGAGCAGGCACAGGGCTGCTCAGCCAGCCTGGGCATGAATCTACTATGGGTGGTCCACAGGACTGTTTCTCAGGTTGGGGATGCAGGCACAAGGCTGCCTGGCTGACTCAGGGGTGTGACTTAGGAGTGAGCCCTCCATAGGCCCACAGGTGACATGTTTGCCAGAGGTGGCCCACAGACCGGTTTCTCAGGTCCAGTCATGGGCTTATGGCTGCCTGGATGGCCTGAGGATATGCCTACCAGGGGAAGCCTACTGTGCCCAGGGACAGGACTGTTTCTTAGACCTTCATTGTGGTGGAGAGCTAAGGGCATGTCTGCGGTTGGGGAGTGCTGTAGAGCTGTTTCTAAGGACCTGAGTGCAAATGTGTAGCCTCTCTGCCAGCCCAAGGGGTGTATCAGCTGCTTAGAAACTTAGGGGGCTCTCTTTCACTTAGAGGACATGTAGCGGTTTTCACTGCCTTAAGGGCAGGTTTGCCTTGGATGGGACTGCCAGACTATTCCTCTGGCTGGAAGTGTGGCAGTGGTGGCAGGGTTTTGGGGAGTGGAGGAAAAGGGAGGTTGGTTTCCCTGCTTTGCAGCACTGGAGTCACAGCCAGTCCTGGGCACAAGCTCTGCATAGTTGGGATTGTGGTGTTCAGCCACCCTTGTGGGTTTGGTGGAATGAAGATGGAGCCCCAGTGCTGGAGAGGGACAGTGGCTACTAGCCTCCAGAGCAGGATATGCTCCATAAGTGGCTCTGGTCTCAAGATGGCACCATGCTGCAGCAACTTGTCTCAAAGGGAGTGGATGGGTCGGGCAGGGGAGTGTGCACCTTGTACTCCTAATCTGGGGGAGTGGAGCTGCATGAATATTTGGCAGCTCTCCAAACTGGGTCTGGGTCTTGCAAAGACTGTGGGATTCTCTTGTAGTAAGGATTGTAGGTGTTTGCAGTGGTGGTGAGGGGCTGGTAGGGATCTTCTGCTTACCTTTTCCCTAAAATGAGAGGTCCCTTCTGACTCTGGGCTGATCCAATCTAGGCTGGGGAGACAGGGCTGCAGTGGCCAGGTACCTCCATGCTGCCCTTATGGACTTCCAGTCTCCACACGTGCATCTCCAGTTTCTTGCTGCACTCCAGCACTCTCCCATTGACACTCAAGGTGAATCTTAGCTATTTATTTTATGCCTAGGTTCTTATGAGGGGGATGAGTGCCGGCTGTCTCTAGTCAGTCATCTTATTGATGTCACCCTCTGAAATTAAAAATATTTAAATCTTAAATTATTCATTAAGTAGTAGAGTTATTTGAACACCGTGCCTTATATGTTTTCACACTTTAATTTCCTTAGAAGGAACTGAGGTAACTTTTCAAATAGATCAGAACAAAGAGAAAGTTATTTTAGACAAGGAATATTACCTGGAGTAGATGGCAGGCATGAAAGTATATGGTGTATTTGTGAACATGTGTAGCTAGAATGTAAGGTATGTATATGGATGGGAGGTTGGGGAGGGCAGGTAATTGATCCTGTGTGGAACAAAGTAGAGATGATGGATGCTACTGACTAGAGAAATAGTAAATCTGTGGTCAAATTGTATAAGAAGGGTCTTGAATGCAGTGTTGATTAAACTCTTTACTTCAGCAGTAGGAGACTAGAGATTTTTAAGTGATAAGGTCAGTATTTTACAAAGATAAGTGGTAAAAGTAAAGCAACAATTATAGATCATTAGTGTAGTCCTGGTATTAGATATCAGCTTGTACCAGGTGTATGGTAGTGGGGCCAGAGAGGGATCATACGAGAGAGATTTGGAGGTATGACAAATAGGTTGTGTTAATTTATTGCTTCATAATTATTGAGTGGTTTCTGTGTGCCAGGTATAGAATTGATAGTGGTGGGAGGTTGGAAAGGGGAGGAAATAAGAAAGATTCTGGAGTTCTTTGTTGCAAAATTGAGCAGATAGTAAAAGTAGATTTGAGGAGGGAAAATCCATTTTTTTTTTTCTTGGAGATAGTTGTAACAAATTCACAGAAGAGCTTAGTTTATGGTTTTGTATTTTTTGCTTAGTATCTTGAGTTTATAAAAAGAATTGAAACTGGGTGTCTCTTCCCTTTACTTCCTTTTGTTCGAAATAACAGAAGTAACAGTGTAGCTGTTGTTAGTTTAGAACCTTATCTTAGAATATTTAAATTTTACTTTTAGGCTGGAGTGCAGTAGTGTGGTCTTGTCCCACTGCAACCTCCACCTCCTGGATTCCAGCAATTCTCCTGCCTCAGCGTCCTCCTGAGTAGCTGGGAGGTGTGCACCACCACGCCTGACTAATTTTTGTAATTTTTGTATTTTTATTAGAGATGTGGTTTCACCATGGTGGCCAGGCTGGTCTTGAACTCCTGACATTGTGATCTGCCTGCCTTGGCCTACCAAATAAATTTTACTTTTTAATTGAGTCAGTAATATAAAAGATTAAGTTTTTAAAAAATAAGGGATTTCTGAGTGAAGATGAAGTGCGGTCACAGAATTTGTTTTCAATAAAACCAAATTAAAGAAGGAAAGAGTAGATGGTGGGTGGGAGAAAAAGGGCAAAAATGGAAAGAAGCAGACAAAAAAAGGGTATCTGTAGCCTTATACCAAATACTTCAAAAAGTAGAAGGTAAAGAAAGAATGAGAAGACACTGGTTGTATATGACAGGGCTTCTAATCCCAGGCCCATATCCCAAAAACAAGACTAAGGAAAGAGGAAGCCTACAAAATATTGCAGTATCTCATTCATACTTTTAGAGAAGTAGACCTAGGAGGTAAATAGGAAGCAAAAAGTCAAGGAAAAATCCTTGAGAAGACCCTACATACCAGTGCTGAGCCTCAGCATAGGCAGTAAGCATTGCCATTTTGAATGGTACTCTGAGTTAAGGGCAAGAAGCAAAGCCCGTGAAGGTAGGCTAGCTCCCTAAATAGGGAGATCAGTCTTGATACGGGACAATTAAGGACACTTCAGCAATGCCTGTGCTCAGTCCAGTTTTAGCTCTTCCTTTTTTTTGTCGTTGGATTATGGAAAAGTAAATTAAGAGAAATTCCTGATTCTCAAACTGAAGTTTGTGTGTGTATATATAAATGTGTACACAAAAGTAAAAATGGCCCCAACTAAGAAGAGAAAGGTGTTAGGGGTTGAAGAGGAGAATCTTGGATATCACAGTTAATAGGAGTAGGCCGAGCGCGGTGGCTCATGCCTATAATCCCAGCACTTTGGGAGACCAAGGTGGGCAGATCGATCTCGAGGTCAGGAGATCAAGACCATCCTGGCCAACATGGTGAAACCCCGCCTCTACCAAAAAACTGCAGAAATTAACCAGGCATGGTGGTGCTTGCCTGTAATCCTAGCTACTCAGGAGGCTGAGGCAGGAGAATCACTTGAACCTGGGAGGCGAGGCGGAGGTTGCAGTGAGCCAAGATTGCGCCATAGCACTCCAGCCTGGTGACAGAGCAAGACTGTCTCAGAAAAAAATAAATAGGAGTTGAGGATAGCAGTTTCTATATTAAACGTGATTAAAAAAATAGCATGGCGACTCTACAAATATAGGAGAAAAATAAAGGAAAGAAATGACTCTGAAAAGATTGTCCTTGGTAAGAATAGCTGGTATTCCTAAAATAGAGACTTCAACAAATGGAACAGAAAAAGTACGCATAAATAAAATCCAGACCAAAGTTTTTGAAATGAAATGTGTATTTGCAGATTGACAGTCACACTAAATACTAGAAAAAAAATGAAATGATTAAAATTGACCATATTCTAGTAATTTTTAACTTCAAAAATAAGGAGAGAAGGCCAGGTGTGGTGGCTCATGTCTGTAATCCCAGCACTTTGGGAGGCCGAGGCAGGTGGATCACCTGAGGTCAAGAGTTCAAGACCAGCCTGACCAACATGGAAAAACCCTGCCTCTACTAAAAATGCAAAATTAGCCATGCGTGATGGTGCATGCCTGTAATTCCTGCTACTTGAGAGGCTGAGGCAGGAGAATCTTGAACTCAGGAGGCGGAGGTTGCAGGGGGCTGATATCGTGCTATTTGCACTCCAGCCTCGGGCAACAAAAGCAAAACTCCGTCTCAAAAAAAAAAAAAAAAAAAAAAGGGAGAGAATTATTTTGGTATCCTGGCCAAAAAGAGAAAAACGTGACCTATATAAAGAGAAAAAAATTCAAGATGGCTAAATTTTAACTTCTCAGTTATGGTCAATTCCAGAAGACAATGGAATAGGAATTTGTGAAACAAGAGTATTATACCCAACAGTTAAATTTGTTTTGGCTGCCAATAACAGTGGCTTAAACTATAAGGATTTATAATCTTGGGTATAAGACGTATGGAAATAGTGTAGAACTAGTGTGGTAGCTTCACCCAAAGAAACCCAGGATCTTCCCTATCTATGAACACACCTGTTTCTAGTCTCAATGTCACTGTCTATGGAGGCTGCTGAAGCAGTAGTCATTAAAATAGCATTGAAAGAAGCAGGAAAAGGGAGGGGAGAAAGAACTAAAGTGCTTTTCCCAGCTGCAAGTACTACCCAATACTTTTGGTGGTGTTTGGAGCAGAACTTAAGTTTTGGCCACACCTAGTTGCAAGAAAGGTTAGGAAAGGTCTTTATTTTGGGCAGCAGTGTGCCAGCACAATTTTCAAAGAGGATGATGGAATAATGGGAGTCAATTAGCAGTCTCTGCCATGCCAACCAAGTGGTTAATCAAATATGTAGGAAGCAAGCAGATGTTCTCTAACAAGTAAGAGCACAGAGAATATAGCACTCCTGAGATATTCTTGAAAAATACTGCTTGATGATTAAATCAAGTCAACCTTAAATGAAACAAAATTAAACAGTAATGACTTCAGGTATGGCAAAGCCATCTTAAAAGAATCCGGAGTCATCAAATCCATTTAAATATAGAAGAAAACGGAAGAACTTTGAGAATGGTAGCTGTGGAGTAAAATCTAAATGTTCAATCTTTGGAGAAGTATAAGCATGCTAATTATGTCAGCTTTCATATCAGGAAGTCAAGGATACAATGTAAAGTTGAACATGTAGATAAAAAGTTAAAAGCATGGGGTTTATTAAAGAATGATTTTTATCCCTTTTTTGTTTTGATGGCTCTACAAGCTAAGGAAACTTTTTTCTAAATGTTAGGAGGATCTTTTAAGACCTAAATAACTCTTGTGGCAAGACATCTGAAATTCATGAGTTTTTCCAGTTTTTGTTTTCTTAGAGTTCATGGAAAATTAAACTTTGTGTTTTTTTTTGAGACGGAGTCTCTTTCTTTCACCCAGGCTGGAGTGCAGTGGTGTGACCTTAGCTCACTGTCTCCTTCTCCCAGGTTCAAGCCATCCTTCTGCCTCAGCCTCCCAAGTAGCTAGGATTACAGGCACCAGCCACCATGTCTGGCTAATTTTTGTATTTTTTTTTAGTAGAGACAGGGTTTCACTGTATTGGTTAGGCTGGTCTCAAACTCCTGACCTCAAGTGATCCGCCCACCTTGGCCTCCCAGAGTGCTGGGGTTCCAGGAGTCAGCCACAGTGCCCAGCCCACATTTAATGTTTTTAAATAAAAAAGGGAATATGTGCTCATCTTAATAAATGCAAGATATTCAAAAGGATATAAAATATGATTGCTTTTCTTTCTCTTTTCAGTTCTAGCTATCCCTCATCCCTTACCTCTTCAAAGATTTGCAGAGGTATATCTATCTGGGTCTGTTCTCTGCTGTATCAGGCCAATAGAGATTTGCTTATTTATTTGGTAAAATGAAATCATATTGTTCTTTTTTTTAAAATATATGTTTTATTGTGTTTTAGGTTTTGGGGTACATGTGAAGAACATGCAAGATTATTGCATAGGTACATACATGGCAATGTGGTTTGCTGCCTTCCTCCTTATCACCTATATCTGGCATGTCTCGCCATGTTATCCCTCCCCAACTCCCCATCCACCACTGTCCCTCTCCTAGTTCCCCCACCACAGACCCCAGTGTGTGATGCTCTCCTCCCTGTGTCCATGTGTTCTCATTGTTCAACACCCACCTATGAGTGAGAACATGTGGTGTTTGATTTTCTGTTCTTGAGTCAGTTTGCTGAGAATGTTGGTTTCCAAGTTCATCCATGTCCCTACAAAGGACGCAAACTCATCATTTTTTATGGCTGCATAGTATTCCATGGTGTATATGTGCCACATTTTTCCTGTCCAGTCTATCATCGATGGGCATTTGGGTTGGTTCCAAGTCTTTGCTATTGTAAACAGTGCTGCAATGAACATTCGTGTGCATGTGTCCTTATAATAGAACACTTTATAATCCTTTGGTTATATACCCAGTAATGGGATTACTGGGTCAAATGGAATTTTTGTTTCCAGGTCCTTGAGGAATCGCCACACTGTCTTCTTCCACAATGGTTGAACTAATTTACACTCCCACCAACAGTGTAAAAGTGTTCCTATTTCTCCACATCCTCTCCAGCATCTGTTGTCTCCAGATTTTTTAATGATCGCCATTCTAACTGGTGTGAGATGGTATCTCAATGTAGTTTTGATTTGCATTTCTCTAATGACCAGTGATGATGAGCATTTTTTCATGTGTTTGTTGGCCTCATATATGTCTTCTTTTGTAAAGTGTCTGTTCATATCCTTCGCCCACTTTAAAATGGGCTTGTTTGTTTTTCTCTTGTAAATCTGTTTTAATTCTTCGTAGATTCTGGATATTAGCCCTTTGTCAGATGGGTAGATTGCAAAAAATTTTGCCCATTCTATTGGTTGCTGATTCACTCTAATGATTGTTTCTTTTGCTGTGCAGGAGCTCTGGAGTTTGATTAGGTCCCATTTGTCTATTTTGACTTTTGTTGCCAATGCTTTTGGTGTTTTAGTCATGAAGTCCTTGCCTGTGCCTATGTCCTGAATGGTTTTGCCTAGGTTTTCTTCTAGGGTTTTTGTGGTGTTAGGTCTTATGTTTAAGTCTTTAATCCATCTGGAGTTAATTTTAGTGTACGGTGTCAGGAAGGGGTCCAGTTTCTGCTTTCTGCACATGGCTAGCCAGTTTTCCCAACACCATTTATTAAACAGGAAATCCTTCCCCCATTGCTTGTTTTTGTCAGGTTTGTCAAAGATCAGATGGTTGTAGGTGTGTGGCATTACCTCTGAGGCCTCTGTTCTGTTCCATTGGTCTATATCTCTGTTTTGGTACCAGTACCATGCTGTTTTGATTACTATAGCCTTGTAGTATAGTTTGAAGTCCGGTAGCGTGATGCCTCCCACTTTGTTCTTTTTGCTTAGAATTGACTTGGCTATGCAGGCTCTCTTTTGGTTCCATATGAAGTTTAAGGTGGTTTTTTCCAGTTCTGTGAAGAAGGTCATAGGTAGCTTGATGAGGATAGTGTTGAATCTGTAAATTACTTTGGGCAGTATGGCCATTTTCATGATACTGATTCTTCCTAACTACGAGCATGGAATGTGTCCCCATCTGTTTGTGTCCTCTCTTATTTTGTTGAGCAGTGGTTTGTAGTTCTCCTTGAAGAGGTCCTTTACATCCTTTGATAGTTGTATTCCTAGGTATTTTATTCTCTTTGTAGCAATTGTGAATGGCAGTTGGTTCTTGATTTGGCTCTCTTTAAGTCTGTTATTGGTGTATAGGAATGCTTGTGATTTTTGCACATTGATTTTGAAATAATATTCTTTATTATTCTTCACCTTAAAGAAAAATCTTAGCTGGGAATGGTGCCTGTAATCCCTGCACTTTGTTAGGCTGAAGTGGGAGGATCGCTTGAGCTCAGGAGTTCAAGACCAGTCTGGGCAACATAGTATGGAAAAAAAAAAATTAGCCAGCATGTTGGTGTGCACCTGTAGTCCTGGCTACTTGGGAGACTGAGGCAGGAGGGCTACTTGGGAGACTGAGGCAGGAGGACTGCTTGAGCTGGTGAGGTCCAGGCTGCAGTGAGCCATGACTGCTCCACTGCACTTCAGCTTAGGTGACAAAGTGAGACCCTGTCTCTAAATAAATAAATAAATAAATAAATAAAACTCATACTCCTCTGTTTAGGTTATGTCTTCTTCGACTGCTTTATTTTTATGTTTTGTAGCTATTGTCAACTTAACAGGCCCCAAACTAGATTTTTGTATTTCCTCTCATAAGCATTCCTTTTTTTTGGTCTCAGAAAATGGTTCAAGCCAAAAACATAGGTACTTTTCTTGTTAATCCCTCCCTCAACCTGCCCCATCCCAGTCTATTCCTAGATTTGATTTTACCCATATATATGACTCAAAACTACCACTAGTCCATCTCTACTGCTTGCCTCATAGCCCACTATATCCTCATCTTTTGTATGGGACTGTGATAATACTTTGTTAACTAGCCTCATGACTTCCACTCTGAGCCTTTCAATCCTGTTCCTAAGAATGGTCTTTTGGAAATTAGATGGTTACTGCTCTGCCAGGATCACTTAAATTACTTTCTGTTTTATTTATAACATAATTACTTGCTGTGGTATTTATGACCTGATGGCTCCTATTTCCTCACACTTCATCGTGAACCACTGTCATTTGTGTCCCAAGGTCTTCGTGTTTGCTCTTCCTGCTGCCTAGAATGTCCTTTCCTTAATTCTTAGCATAGCAGGCTGTTATCCTTCTAATCTCAGTTTATATATTGCAGAGGGGAACTCGTTAGCCATCCTTTCTTTCCAAAGGTATCCCATCCAGTCCCAGTCATTTCCCTGTTTGTTTATGGTACTTCCTCAACACAAATCTTGATAATTTTTTATCTTCTCTATGCGATGTAAGTTTCATCAGGGCAGCCATCTTGTTTCTTGTTCACTGTTGTATCCTCAGCCTTGATTACTGTGCAGTATTAGTGAATGTTCAGTAAATATTTTTATTAAATGATTAGATAGTGGCTGAAACATCTCTAAGTCCCAGTCATTTCCCTGTTTGTTTATGGTACTTCCTCAACACAAATCTTGATAATTTTTTATCTTCTCTATGCGATGTAAGTTTCATCAGGGCAGCCATCTTGTTTCTTGTTCACTGTTGTATCCTCAGCCTTGATTACTGTGCAGTATTAGTAAATGTTCAGTAAATATTTTTATTAAATGATTAGATAGTGGCTGAAACATCTCTAAAGCAATGTCCAACTTTTATTCAATCGCATTTTTTTTCCCGAGACAGAGACTTTTGTCTTTTGTCCGGGCTGGAGTGCAATGGGACGATTTCGGCTCACTGCAACCTCTGCCTCCCGGGTTCAAGCAATTCTCCTGCCTCACCCTCTCGAATAGCTGGGATTACAGGTGCATGCTACCACGCCTGGCTAATTTTTGTATTTTTAGTAGAGATGGAGTTTCGCCATGTTGGCCAGGCTGGTCTCGAACTCCTGACCTCATGATCTGCCTGCCTCAGCCTCTCAAAGTGCAGACATTACTAGCATGAGTCACCATGCCCAACCTCAATAGCATTTTTGATGATGTTGTATTGTTAGCAGATTTTAACCTCTAAATTAAGTCATTTCAAGGTCTGTTAATTCTTTAAATCATTTAATTAACTCTTTAAGCCATTTAGGTATCATTTAGTGCATTATTATTTTGATAAAGAATACCTGGAACACTAATTTAGAGTATTTCTACTGCAGGTCTGTAATAATGTCCATGTTAAAATTGAGAGGTTGGTGTTAAAACTTTCTTGTGAGTAAATGAGAAAGTTAAACCATTTAAATGGGTCATATTTCTTTACTGAGTTTTCTAAGCAGCACAGCAGCCAAATAAAACAAAAAGCCAATACATTATAATTGGGTGTTAAATGGACCTTTAAGTACTTAATAAAACAATGACAACAACAACAACAAAACCCAAAGAATGTTCAAGGAATGGTAGAGTAAGTAAATAGTAAATTAAATTCATCTGTGGTTGTACTTTAGTTGGTAGTAATATTACTAAAGTTAAGAAACCCTGAAATTTAAAAAGTTGCTTTAAGAGGCACATCACGTGGGTTGATTGTACACAACAGGAAATTCTGCAGAGGGCTTTGTGGTTAGTATCAAGATTGTAATTGTAGCCCAGGCGGCATAGGTCACGCCTGTAATCCCAGCGCTTTGGGAGGCTGAAGTTGGCAAATCACTTGAGATCAAGAGTTCAAGACCAGCCTGGCCAACATGGTGAAACCCTAAAAATACAAAATACAACATTTATATAGAAAAAAAAGTACTATTTGCTAAAAATAAAAAAATTAGCTGAGGGTGGTGGCGCATGCCTTTAATCCCAGCTACTTGGGAGGCTGAGGCATGAGAATTACTTGAAACTGGCAGTTGCAGTGAGCCGAGATTGCACCACTGCACTCCAGCCTGGGCGACAGGGTGAGACTCTGTCTCAAAAAAATAAAAAAAATACAAATAAAAAAATTCTAACTTTAGGCCGATTGTGGTGATTGACGCCTGTAAATCTAGCACTTTGGGATGCCAAGGCAGGAGGATGGTTTGAAGTCAGGAGTTTGAGATCAGCCTGGACAACACAGTAAGATCTAGCCCCACAAAAAGTTAAAAAATAAAAAATATTAGCCAGGTGCTATGGTGTCCACCTGTAGTCCCAGCTACTTGAGAGTCTGAGATGGAGAAATACTTGAGCCCAGGAGTTTGAGGCTACAGTGAACTGTGATTTCGCCATTGCACTCCAGCCTGGGTTGCAGAGTGAGACTGTCTCCTAACAAAGAGTTTATAACTATAGGGATTCACTTATATTTTCTAACAGCACAAAACACTTTTATTAATACAGGTGTAGAGAGATGTTACTTGCCTCTAGTTTTTTCTTCTTAGATTATATATAATCTTCTAGTCCAAAGTACACAGACTATGCATTGGTTACATTAAGGAAAATAAAAATTTCAAATTTGTGACTGGTATAATAGAAAATGTATAACTGTTTATTAGACCTTATTTTGCATTTTGTTTAAAATTACAACTTTGAACATAAAACGTGTGGTGTTTATTTTTCCAAACATTTCCATGAAATATTATCCTCATTCCAGATGAAGAATTAAAATTGTTCCAGTAAGTTGTAATAATTTGTAGGTCACATGATTATGAAGTAGGAGCCCTGAAACTAGTAGAAGATTTCATTCTTTTTGTTTAGCTCTTGTTATGAGTATGAAAGATGTGATTTGAACCTTAGCATTTATTACCCTTTTAGCAGAGCAGCTTTGTTCCCAGTTGTCAAGGTCTAAAAATTTCTTGTTTTAGTTGTGGAGAAGGCAACTGAGTTATATTTAACTTTAACATTTGGGAATGGTGTGAGACTAGACTTTAACTATTTTCATTGGACCTTTTAAAAGATCTGCAATGTTTAAGACTTTTAAAATCTTATATATTGGTGATTGAGTGGCATGTCAGTAAATAAACCAACCATATTTATTATACTTCATGATATCTTGTAGCTTTTAATGTTATGAAAGAGTATGCTTGTTTATGTGCATGTTGGGGGAGTACAGGAGTTAGACAGGTAGAGTTTTCAATTTTAGCCCTTAAATTAATTGATCTGTGGTGGTATTTTGGTTGGCAACATTTTAATTTGGTTTGTAAACATTTGTGTTTAATGTAGGCAAAAAGTTTTAGGAAAATGCAGTGATAATAAAGACATTGGACTGCGCTCAAAGAACTTATGAGTGGGAGGTGGGGGCACATACAGATAAATAACTAAAGTCTATATAAAACAATATATTAAGTATATTGCAGTCTCCCTTATCTGTGGGGGTTATATTCCAAGGTCCCCAATGGCAGCCTGAAGCCACAGATAGTACCAAACCTGTATATGTTATGTTTTTTCCTATATCTACATACCTATGATAAAGTTTGTTTTATAAATTAGGTACAGTAAGACAGGGTCCCTAACCAGTTGATCTGTTGCCTGGTAGGTACTGGATTGGTACAGGGGGTGAGCGGTGGACAAGTGAGTGAAGCTTCCCCTGTATTTACAGCTGCTCCCTATCACTTGCATTACCACCTGAGCTCCACCTCCTGTCAGATCAGCAGCAGTATTAGATTCTCATAAGAGTGCGAAAACTGTTCTGAACTGTGCATGTGAGGGATTTAGGTTGCATGTTCCTTATGAGAATCTAATGCCTCCTTGTTTTAGAGAAGTGTTAATTTTGGCACAGAGGTAGAAAAATGATGGAAGTATGGGATGGTTGAAACAGGATGTATAAGAAGATGATGAGCAATAATGTCGGACAATCAGAATCAGATTGTAGAGAGTCTAAATATAATACTCATGGATTTTATTTTATAAGCAGCAGAGAATGATACAAGGTTGTTGGAATGGAATAATGATATGAGGGCCTGAGGAAATTTATATAAATTACCTTAAAAAAATTAAAAACTCTTTAGGGTCAGGCGCAGTGGCTAACGCCTGTAATGCCAGCACTTTGGGAGGCGGAGGTAGGAAGATTGCTTGAGGACAGTAGTTCAAGGTCAGCCTGGGCAGCATAGTGAGACCCCATTGGTCTCTACAAAAAAATTGTAAAAATGGCCCAATTTGGTGGCATGCAACTTTAGTTCAGCTACTTGGGAAGTGAAGGCCAGACAGTCGCTTGAGCCCAGGAGTTTGATGGTATAGTGAGCTATGTATGATCGAGCCACTGCCCTCCAGTCTGGGCGACAGAGAGACCCTGTCTCTAAAAATAAAATATTGTATTTTATTTTAAATAAGACATTTATTTTAAATAAGATTTTTAATTTAGTTTAACAGTTTCTACTATGTTAAGTTCCATATATGTAACACTAATAGTAATATTAATGTTTTGGGGTGTGTTAGTAAGAATTCAGAGGAACTTCTGTACATTATTGGAATTGGTGACCTGAAAGGAAGAAGCTGAAGCAAAATTAATACAGGTAGAGGGTTTATTTGGATCAAGTTTGAGGATTGCAACTGGGAGCACAGATTTGAGTTGCTCTGAATATATACTCATATTAGCTGCAGTTAAAAGTGGATTTTTCCAGCCTGGGCAACATAGCGAGACCTTGTGTCTACTAAAATTCAAAAAAAATCCCTCATGTCTACTAACATTCAAAAAAATTATTAGCCAGGTATTGTGATACATGCCTGTACTTCCATCTACTTGTGGGGCTGAGGCAGGAGGATTGCTTGAGCCAGGAAGTCAAAGCTGCAGTGAGCCCTGATCATGCCACTGCACTCCAGCCTGGGCAACTGAGTGAGACCTTGTCTCAAAAAAAAAAAAAAAAAAAAAAAAAAAAAAGTGGATTTTTTTTTTTTTAATTTTAAAGGGAAAGAAGAGGCAGTTCCTGAGTTGTTTACTGAGAATTTATGTTAAAATAATATAAGCTAATGCTAATGATTGGCTAGACATTGTTCTTTGTATCACAAATTCCAGAAACATGAAGATAAATAAATGAGTGAGGCAGCTAGTCAGTAACCATGGGTGTAGGGGCTTGACTGAAGTCCCATACTCTCCTGATTGTGTGAGCATACCTCACATAGCTCAGACTGCTCTGAGCTCTTTTTCTTTTCAAACAATTGTTATTTATTTAACCTTTATTAAGTTGTGGAATATTTGGCTTGATGACACTTGGGGAAAACTGAGATCCAGAGAACTCAGTAACTTATTCAAGAGTACATAGCTCTCAGTTTCAGAACTTGGATCTAGAACCCCATCCTCTTGATGCTTATATGATTGCTTTTTATCTGCTGTACTTCCTCTACCACATATTACAGTGTACTGAGTACTTAGAGACAAAGGAAGAATGATGCCGCATTTTTTCCTTAGGAGTGTTTATATATGACCAAGTGACCTGTGTCGTCACATACTGCTTTGCATTTTTATTTAAATTAGATTTTTGAGCACATATTGGTGCTAGAAGAGAGAGATCAAGCTTCAGCGTTGTTTAGTCCAAATGAGTACTTGTAAGAAAGCTTCATCTTGGAGGAAGTCGGATTTGAGTTGATTTAGAAAGATGAGTGGAGAAAGAATGGAATAGGAATAATAACACACCAAAGTGTTAGGGGTGGGAATACATTGTTTTCTGAGCCTAGTCATATGTCAGAACAGAGAAATTTGTTTCAGAATAATGAGAGATGTACATTATAATATTATATAGTATTTGATAATTTTTTTGTAACATGGGGATTGGTTAAAAATCTGACAATGTGGGAGACCATATTTGTACAAAGAATACTCCTGGGTATTATTATACAGTTGACCGTTGAACAGCTTGGAGATTGGGGGCACTGACCTCTGTGCTGTGGAAAATTTGGCTGTAACTTTTGAATCCCCCAAAACTTAACTACTAATAGCCTACTGTTGACAGGAAGTCTTGCTAATAACATAAACAGTTGATTAACACATATTTTTATATGTTATATGTGTTATATAATGTATAATTCAATAAAGTAAGCTAGAGAAAAAGTGTTATTGGCTGAGCGCAGTGGCTCAAGCCTGTAATCCCAGCACTTTGGGAGGCTGAGGTGGGCGGATCATGAGGTCAGGAGTTCAAGACCAGACTGGCCAACATGGTGAAACCCTGTCTCTACTAAAAAATGCAGAAATTAACTGGGCTTGGTGGCTCGTGCCTGTAATCCCAGCTACTTGGGAGGCTGAGGTAGGAGAATTGCTTGAACTGGGACCCGAGAGGTGGAGGTTGCAGTGAGCCAAGATTGCACCACCGCACTCCAGCCTGGGCTACAGAGAGAGACTCCATCTCAAAAAAAAAAAAAAAAAAAAGAGAAAGTGTTACCAAATTGTAAATAAGAGAAAAATACATTTGCTATTCCTTAAGTGGATCATCATAAAGGTCTTTATCCTTGTCATCTTCACATTGAATAGATTGAAGAAGAGGAGGGGTTGGTCTTGCCTTCTCAGATAGCAGAGCCAGAAGAGGTAAAGGAGGTGAAAGGGTGGCAGAACAGCAGGCACACTTGGTATAACTTTTATTGAAAAAATCCACATGTAAGTGAACCAGCACAGCTCACCCGCCATGTTGTTCCACTGTATTTGATTGAGATTCTGTAAAGGCAGATTTAATATACCATCTCTTCTGTACTCATCTTTTCCCATTACCCTGGTCTTTGGCATTTTGTGTAGAAATTGATACAGTAAAAAATAATTTCAGATATTCTGTTAAGGCATGATAATTAAATCTATGTCAAGGATAGTATTAGCTTAGAGTTAACTGTCTATATAGCAAGATTTAATGTTAAAACTGCAGTTAGCCCTATGCTTTTAGGATTGTATTATTTCCAAAGAAGTAAATATTATGTATCATAATACCCATCCTTGTATCAGATCAGTTGATCAAAAAAGATTAAGATCCTCTATCAAAGGTACCCAATAAATTTTTTATGCTTTTTTTCTGTGAATAAACTTTAATATAATAATTTAACATTAAACCTAAGCTATCATAACAAGTATTCCTGGACTGTCATAAAAATCAAAGAAGTTGGAAAGACTTTAGAAATAATCTTCATTATTCATGAAATAATTTGACTTATTAATCCTTGTTGTTTATACCCATGTATAATTTGGGTATCTTTGAATGTGCTTTGTCAGATGTTCAGTTCAGAAATCTGTCTCAGCATGCTGTAAAACCCGTTTTAAAAATAGGTATGAGCCATTCAGTGGGACTGAAAGGTTGTTGACACAACGGAAAAACTATTAAATGAGTTTGCACAGAAAATCTTACCATTACTGAAGAAAGGCCTTTTTTTTTAAAAAAAAAAAAAACAGAAAATTCATTGAATTTTTATTCCTGTAGGCCCAAATAAATATAGTTAAAATATTTAGAACACTTGGCTGGGCGCAATGGCTCCTGTCTGTAATCCCAGAACTTTGGAAGTCCAAGGCAGGCAGATCACACGAGGTCAAGAGTTCGAGAACAGCCTGACCAACATGGAGAAACCCTGTTTGTAGGGTATGGTGGGCATGCCTGTAATCCCAGCTACTTGGGAGCTGAGGCAGGAGAATCACTTGAACCCAGGAGGCGGAGGTTGCGGTGAGCTGAGATCATACCATTGTACTCCAGCCTGGGCAACAAGAGTGAAACTCTGTCTCAAAAGAAAAAAAAATTAGAACACTTTATATAACTAGAGTACTATTAGATTTGTTAGATTTTTGGTATAATCTAAGTGTAGCTTGGTAAACCAAAAAAATATATATATAAAGTCTTTACAATTATTTTCTTCTGAGGCAGGCAGAGTTTTTCTCACTTTCATTTGAGCTTTTTCCTTTTTTTAAAAAAAATACCATTATTTATATGTGAACATTTAAATATTACCTAGATATATTAAATATCTGATATGTTTAATAGAGTGATAAAATCCTTTCACATTTTATATATGAAATGTATATTATTTACACTGTTACGGGGTTTGGCAAGAGGATCTTTATTTTGGTAGATGAGTATTTGTCAATAAAGATTGGATAAACTGAAAAGTTTATATTCTCATATTTTTGTACCATTTTTCATAGTTTGCTTGAGAAGATAGGTTTTAACCAATCTGGAAGGCATTCACAATTGTATTGACAAACAAATATAATGAAGGTATAATGTTATATTGAAGAGGCCCCTAGCAAAATCAGTGGGGAAAACCTCTAAGATACAATGTGGTTAAAGTTAATGAATCATATCCAAAGCCTTCCAGGACAGAAAAACAAAAATGAGACATTTTAAGTCAGTAAGGTAAAGCTTCCTCAAAAACCTCTGCTGAGAGAAATGAAGGTAGCCACACCTGACTGAGAAGTTAGTGGAGGTGAACTTTGAAATCTGTAAATAATCCATGTTCATGTAATTGAGAATTGACATTGTGATCTTATGATAATTGGGTAGCTATTTTTATTTTCAATGTGAACGAAAACTGATTGCAAGTATTTCTCTGTAAATTGCCATGTTTAAAAAAGAAACTATAAATAGTTCCTAGATTGGGGAATTTTTTTTAAATGAAAATTGATGATAAAAATAATTATAATTAAAAACCTGTATGTTCTGGAATGTGGCAAGCATCTTATGTATATTATTTATTGGTCACAAAGATCCTATAAGGAATGGGTAGGTACAGTTATTTCTAGTTTATAAGGGAAAGAAACAGGTTGAGAGAAATTAAGCGACTTCTTCAATATTGCATAATAGATAGTGGAGCTGATATTTGAATTTAGGCCTTTTGACTCTATCCTCCTTTCCATTATGTTAGGCTGTTTGTTAGGAATTTCAAAACATAATTTGCTTGAATTTGATCAGTTAGAGTCACTAATCTCTTAGGAAAGTTTATAAAAATAATTTGGTTTATAACGCTGTCAAAAATACAGGCATTAAATAAGTTCTGCTTTAAATTTTAGAGGTTTATTGTCTAAACATTTGAACTTGCTGATGATTTTTATTATATCTGAATCTTAATATGCTCAACAAGCACGCATGCTCCCAAGAGTGGTATATAAAACCTCTGGTACTTTGTTTACTGAGGCAAACTAGACTAGTGGTAGTGTTTCTAAGTTACAGATCTGTATGTGCTAGCATTGCCTCAGCAGGGTGCTTTACCCCCAGGATTTCCCTGAGATCATCCTGTGTGTCCTTGGATGATCCTGGTTTGTAATGAGTTCTAGGACTGGTATCTGCTTTTGAACTTGTTTTAGGCTCATCCTTAACACTAGATCAGAGGTGCCCTCTATGCCAGTGTCATCTTATGACTAAAATAGTATTCTAGAGTTGATAGGAATCAGTCTCAAATAACCTCTAGGTTTAAGGAATCATTAAGTTTAGTACCAATCCTGTTTTAGACAAACACAGAAAAGATGCTTATGAAATGTTTTTTGGTGTTTGTCTTAGTTTAATTATTTTTAAGAGATTAGCAGAGTTATATAACATATCAACAGTTTTAATCTGTTTCTTGTAAGTTACAGTTCAGTAGCTGAATTTTTTCAGTAAAATAAACTTTTGGGGACTGTATTTTATAAACTGAAGTATCAAAGTGTTTATTTTGATGTTTGAGGATTAACTGTCATAACTACTTAAATGACAGTTAGCAAACTGGTATCTGGGAAGTCTTTAATGTTAATTATTCCTGTATATTAACTCTAATATTGGCTTAGTATTTAATAGAAATACTTTTTGGCTTCTTGGGTTATTTTAATTCAGTTTTGTGTTGACTGTCAGGGAAAATTAAATATCATTATAAATTCTGTCATCTCTATTAAGCCATTCTTTAGCAACAGTAATTGACACTGGTTTCTAGAAAGAAAGTACATTACTGAATGAATGAATTGGTTTCTTGTATGTAGATTTGTAGATGAACAATTTCCTGTATAACCTAGGAAATTATGAAATTTATTTTAAAAGTTTATTAACAAAAAACCTATTTTGTAAGAAAATTCAAGTGTTAATTTATTCACACAAATAGAACTTGCTTTTATTATGGCAACTGATTTTGTTTACTTAAGAGGACCTGTTGCTAAAATAGTAATGAGGAAGGGTGTAATACAAGTCTCGTCATACACCCCTTGCTCTGCAAGTAACCAGAGTGCTATGTCTGCATGCTGTTTGGTCTCCTTTTGGAAGGTGGAATTAAAGTCATTTGTATGTTTTTTTCTCTTGCATAGCCTAAAATGACCAATGTGTGATTTCAGTGGAATAAATGGCGTCCAAAGTCACAGATGCTATAGTCTGGTATCAAAAGAAGGTAAGTTGATAGTCAAAACTTTTAGCTTTCTAAATGTTTTAATTCCAAAAATACATGTTTATTTCATGCTATAGATGTTAGGATTTTGAGTGGAAAAAGATTATTTTTATTTTCCTTGTACTTATTTTATTTCTAAATAAATTGGAAAGATGCTTAAAAATATTTTTTCTCTACTTTTTATTCTACAATAGCAAAGTAGCTAGATTAATTATAATATAAACTAAATCTCCAGGACTGTGGATGAAATCAGCGTTTTACAAAAGCATTAACATTTTAATTTTTTAAAAGAAAGATTAGCAGAGCTGTTATATAACTTATATCAACAGTTTTTAATCTGTTTCTTGTAAGTTACAATTCGATAGCTGAATTTTTCAGTAAAATAAAGTTTTGGGGATTCTATTTTATAAACTGAAATATTAAAGTGTTTATTTTGATGTTTTAGGATTGTCATATCTACTTTAAGTAGCTGTATCATCTTATATATTTCAAAATAAGCTTTACCAATGTTTTTCTTTATGAAGTCCAAAAGAATATAGATATTTTTTGAAAATACAATAAACGGTTTACTCCTAATGAGTGTTTATATTCTTTAAAATTTATGTTGTTTTGTGTAATACCTTAGATCTTTTGTGTACATAGTGAATTATATTTCTTTTCACATTTTAAAACAGTTTGAGACCTTATTCTTCATGTCTGTGTTAACAAAATATAATGATATATTTAAAACTTTTCTTTTTTTGAGACGGAGTCTCTCTCTGTAGCCCAGGTTGGAGTGCAGTGGTGCGATCTTGGCTCACTGCAACCTCTGCCTTTTGGGTTCAGGTGATTATCCTGTCTTACCCTCCCAAGTAGTTGGAATTGCAGATACGTTCCACTATGTTTGGCTGATTTTTGTAGTTTTAGTAGAGATGGGGTTTTGCCATGTTGGCTAGGCTGGTCTTGAACTCCTGACCTCAGGTGATCTGCCCTCCTTGGCTTCCCAAAGTGCTAGGATTACAGGCATAAGCCATCACAACTGGCCAAACAGACGATTTTTAAGTTTTGTTTAATTGAAAATAAGTGACAATTAAAACACTCTTACAAACCTAAGAATATGGTCTTCTTTATTTTTTGAGACAGAGTCTCTGTCGCCCAGGCTTCAGTGCAGTTGCACACTCATGGCTCACTGCAGCCTCGACCTCTTGGGCTCATGTGATCCTCCTACCTAAACCTTCCTTAGTAGCTGGCATGGGATTATGGTCTGTCTTTAGATGTGTTATTTTTTTCTGTGTAGGACATGCCGCAGGTGTATAATTGCTTGTTTCATATAAGGTACCTTAGTGGAAGTATTGATGCCAATATACTATTAATTGTCTTTTGTGTTCTTTTGTTAATGTCTCCTTTACTTTTAAACTTCCAATCAGGTTAAAAATCAGTCTACTTAACTAAAAAGTTAAATGAAAATGTAAATCGAGGAAAACAAAACAAAAAAAACTTTAAAAATTTTCATGTCTGTATCTTTGAAAGTTTTTCTCTTTCCTAATTTCTACCTATGGGAGTAATAAATATTTTCTCTGTTTGGCTTTTTACATTAAACATTTTAAACTTTACTGAAGATCATTTACAGAACATACTAGGTTGACTGACCTTTCTTGGGATCAGAGGGTTTGAAATATTATACTCACATTCAGTTGGCCCTGTAACACCTCTCTTATCCAAGGGTCATTTACCTGGCAGCTTTGGATATGTGCAACCAAAATATTCTCCAGAGCAACCATAAGAAATGTCATAAAATATATTAGCAAATCTATTCTATTTGTATTTATTTATTCTATTTTATTTGTATTTATTCATTTTTGAGATAGGATCTCATTCTGTTACCCAGGCTAGAGTACAGTGACACAACTACAGCTCACTGCAGCCTTGACCTCCTGGGTTCAAGTGATCCTCCCACTTCAGCCTCCCAAGTAGCTGGGACTACAGGCTTGTGCCACTATGCCCAGCTAGTTTTGGTATTTTTAGTAGAGATGGGATTTTGCCATGTTGCGCAGGCTTATCACATATATTAGGGAGTTGCTAGAACCATTAACTGGATTTGATTTGCTCTGTTTTTTTTTTCTTTTGCTTTTAAATTCAATTTTCTTGAAGAAATGCATGTGAATACTTTGAAAGTTAGTGTTTCAAGGATTATTGTTAAAAAAAAAAAAGCAGCCCATACTGTCCATCCTTATCCTTACCTAATCTTTGAGTTTTGCTCCCCCAGAGGCAATCATTTTAAAGTCTTTATAGCTCAGTGGTTCTGAAACCGAAGCTCTACCAGTCTTCATCCTAATGACTTTTAGTGGAATACTGGCATTTGTCGGTAGGAGATACAAAATATCGTACAGTGTTGTAAACTAGGATTGGATTGGCTTTTTCTTTAAAGGGCCAGATAGTAAATAATTTAGGTTTTGAGTCATAGGTCTCTGCTGCAGCCACTCAACCTTGCCTTGCCATTGTAGCACAAAAGCAGCCATAGACAATATGTAAAATTAATGAGCATGACTGTGTTCCAGGAAAACTTAATTTAGAAAAATAGAGAGGGGTCTATCTAGATTTGCCATGTAGGCTTTGGTTTGCTGACCTGTGCTCTAAGACACCCTCTGTTGAATAACACCATTTTTTAAAATGATATTTCATGTTTTGAAACATGCCTGCCTTGTTTTTTTCTTGGTCATTTCATTGTAGATGTTACTTGTTGACACTTGACTATATGATTAGGATTTAGCTTTTTTATAAGATTCCCCTGAGTTTCTTCCTTCTGTTGTTCCATTGACTCCAAATTTTAGTTAAATCAATATTTGGTGCTTACATTATGATGTTGTGTATGTATTATTTAAAGATGTGCTGTTATAATATTTCCAATCTGTGTAACTTTTTTTTCCTTTTGCTTGGTTTTTTGAATTCTTTTTCTAAGTCTCTGATGAAATTGTAAAGCTTCTTTTGTTGCAGTGAATCATATTCAGGTATTCTCTCTTCCTTTTTTTCTTTCTTGGAACTGACCCTCCTAGAACTCTGTTCATTTAGTCTATACTGAATAGATTGTTCTGAAGTCATGCCTCCCTGGCTGCCATCTTAGTAGTTTCTTTTATAATTAGCCTGAGAGTTCCCCTCACTGGCTTAGGTCATACAGGTTTGTTTTTCTCTTAAATATATGCTTATTGAAAAAAATTTTAGAGGCATTTGTGCTTCAGTGAAATGAGGGCATGAGAACTGCAGCTGTACTTACTGATTATTCAGCCATAGGCAAATAACTTTATTTCTTTGAACCTCAATTTCCACTTCTCTACATTGACTAGCCAGTGGTTCTCAGCCTCTTTTCAATCATGGACCCCTTTGAAATTGTGTTGAAAGCTAAGGATCATATTTTAAGAAAAATGTATACAATGTACATACACAGAAAATATCAGATCTGTCTTAAAACCCAGGTTACGAAGTCCTGGATTATATGATTTTTAGAAGTTTTAATATTGTAGTGTTCTTTGATTTTGTGACTATCATTCAGTAGTATCCAGCTTATACTGAGTAGTATCCTCGTAAATAAAAACCAAAAACATTTATCTTCACTTTCTTGAATATTTGTTTGGTAGTAACTCTCTTCTTCTTTTTTTTTTGAGGGAGAGTCTCACTTTGTTGCCCAGGCTGAAGTGCAGTGGTGTGAACCTGGCTCAATGTAGCCTCAACCTCCTGGGCTCTAAAGATCCTCCCGCCTCAGCCCCTCAAGTAGCTGGAACTATATAGCATGTGCCACCACACCCACCTAATTTTTGTATTTTTTGAAACGGGGTTTAACCACGTTTCCCAGGCTGGTCTCAAACTCCTAGCCTCAAGCAAGCCTCTTGCCTTGGACTCCCAAAGTGCTGGGATTACAGGTCTGAGCCACCATGCCCAGCCATAACTCACTTTAGAGTCACCTTTCTCCACTAGAAAATTGTGACATTTTTATATTTATGATTTGAATACTGAATGGCCAAAATCCATTACTTGATTCGTAGATTCTTTTGAACATGAGCTCTAATATCAGATGTGAAATTTCCAGGAGAAAATTAAAACAAACTTTTAAATTATTATAAATGTATATAGAAATTCTACTTAAATATCAAGCATTTTAAAATAAATTATTCTTGTTTTTTTTTTTTTTTTTTTTGAGATGAAGGTTTACCCTGTTGCCCTGGCTGGAGTCAGTGGCGCAATCTTGGCTCACAGCAACCTCTGCCTCCTGGGTTCAAGCAGTTCTCCTGCCTCAGCCTCCCGAGTAGTTGGGATTACAGGTGTGTGCTACTATGCCCAGCTAATTTTTGTATTTTTAGTAGTGATGGGGTTTCACAGTGTTGGCCATGCTGATCTCGAAATCCTTAAGCGATGCGCCCACTTCGGCCTCCCAAAGTGCTGGGATTACAAGCATGAGTCACTGCACCTGGCCTAAATAAATTATTCTCTGTATGGTTTACTTTGAGGTTTTAAAATGCAACAAGAATGACAACAGGGGAGAGACCAGAATAGTTTTTAGTTAATAATGAGCTATTGAATATGTTTTGCAGCAAAATTCTCTGCTCTCATATTTCTAGTTTCTCATTTCCAAGGACAGGGAATGGAGTTACTTATCTTTTGGAAGTTATTCGAAATAGGGACCTGAAGTTATATGTATTCAAAGGTAATTGACACACTAAGTATTCCTTTAAACAATATAATGACCCTTAAGATTCCATTGTGACTGTGCAGACAAAATTATGAGAGAATGAGGTTCTATTTTCACTAGATAAATACGTAAGAGAAGAGTGGCCTAGAAAAACTTCCCAAATTTAAAAGGGAAGAAAAGCACTAGCAACATTGTATAGAGATAGTAAAATAGTGAATTTAGCATATAGGGCTGAGGAAGAACTGTATGATACAAATATTGGTCATTACCTTTTTTTTTTTTTTTTTTTTTTTTGAGATGGAGTCTCACTCTGTCGCCCAGGCTGGAGTGCAGTGGGTCAGTCTTGGCTCACTGCAACCTCTGCCTCCCAGGTTCAAGTGATTCTTCTCCTTCCTCAGTCTGTAGTTGGGATTACGGACACCTGCTGCCACGCCCAGCTAATTTTTTGTAACATTAGTAGAGACAGGGTTTCACCATGTTGGCCAGGCTGGTTTCAAACTCCTGACCTCGAGATCTGCCTACCTCCGCCTCCCAAAGTGCTGGGTTTACAGGCGTGAGCCACCGCGCCCAGCATTGTCATTGCCTTTAAGGAATCAGTTGCCAGGAAGAAAACTAATGAATATGTTTAATAGCTTTTAAATATGAACCAACATTGGGATTCATTTAGTTATTTAAATGAGAAACTAGCCTGAGTAACATGAACTTGACTGGTAACTGCTATCAATTATAAATAGTTGGGAACTTTAAATTCTCTACCTTTTTGGTAAAGTTCAGCTATATTAATGTGTGTGTGCTCATGCGCACATGTATGTGTGTGTATGTGTGTACTTAAGTATGTGTAGGGCATTTCAGAGTACTAACTTGGCTAAGGTTGCACAGATGGTTCAAAAGTATTAAGTCTCAGCGTTCAACTCTAAAACCACGTGCAGTCATTTAGTATTATCCTTCCTTCATCAGTTTCCCGGATTCTTTTGCAAGTAAGACAAATCTAACTCAAACTATCTTAAAGAGGGAAATTTATTGGCTTTCAAGCCAAATCATGCTGAGTGGTGAAACTTTTCTCAGGGTTGACTTAATCCCAAGACCAGAGCACCATCAGATGTGTCTTATCTACCCCTTTATTCCTATTGCTTTTCTAGAGGTGGCTTATTCTTTCTCATCACAGATGCCTTTCTCCATGTTATGAGAACAAACCCCTAGGTTCCTCCAGACTCCTCTTTTAGCTCCTTGAAAAGAAAGGATGTGTAGAGGACTGGCATATAGTGGGTTTCCTACCCAAAATTATTCCTGACCTTTTTTCCTGGTGGAAGAGCCTCTACTTTGTTAAGAAATTCATTCTTCTCCACCGGCCTTATAGCCAGAGAATGTGTATCCAAAGTCTCAGAGGGGTGAATCCTGATAAGTCTAATCCAGTCGTGGCATTCTGTCTCCCTTGCCAGTGATTGTCATAGGCTGGGTCATGTATTCCAATTCTGGCTAATGAGAAATGAAACCTTTTGGGAAAAGTCTCTCATATTCTAACAGACCAACAATGTACGGGAATTCCCTTTTCTCCACATCTTTGGCAGCATTTGTTATTGCCTGTCTTCTAGAGAAAAGCCATTTTGACTGGGGTAAGATGATATCTCATTGTAGTTTTGATTTGCATTTCTCTGATGATCCATAATGTGAAGCACCTTTTCATATATCTGTTTGCCATTTTTGTGTCTTTTTTTTATAAGAAATGCCTATTCAGACCTTTTGCCTATTTTTCAAATGGATTATTAGATTTTTTTCCTGTGGAGTTGTTTGAACTCCTTGTATATTCTGGTTATTAATCCATGTCAGATGGGTAGTTGCAAATATTTTCATTCATTCTGTAGGTTGTCTTTTCACTTTGTTGACATTTCTTTTGCTCTGCAGAAGCTTTTTAACTTGGTGTGATCACATTTGTCCATTTTTACTTTGGTTGCCTATGCTTTGGGAGTATTACTCAAGAAACCTTTGCCCCATCAATATCCTGGAGAATGTCCCCAATGTTTTCTTATAGTAGTTTCATAGTTTAAGGTCTAAGGTTTAAATATGTAAACAATTTTGATTTGATTTTTGTACATGATGAGAGATAGGGGTTTAGTTTCATTCTTCTCCATATGGATATTCAGTTTTCCCAGCATCATTTATTGAAGAGACTGTCCTTTTACCATTTATTGAAGAGAACATTCATTGTGATGTTCTTGGTACCTTTGTTGAAAATGAGTTCACTGTAGATACATGGATTTGTTTCTGGGCTTCTGTTTTGCTCCACTGACCTACGTGTCTGTTTTTATGCCAGTACCATGCTGTTTTTTTTTGTTTTTTTTTTTTGAGATGGAGTTTCCCTTTGTCACCCAGGCTAGAATGTAGTGGCTGCACCCGCTGCCTCCTGGGTTCAAATGATTCTCCTGCCTCAGCCTCCTGAGTAGCTGGGATTACAGACATGTGCCACCATGCCTGGCTAATTTTTTTTTAGTAGAGATGGGATTTCACCAGTTGACCAGACTGATCTCGAGCTGACCTCAAGTGATCCACCCACTTTGGCCTCCCAAAGTGCTACGATAACAGGTGTGAGCCACCATGCCCAGCCACCTTGCTGTTTTTCTTACAGTAGCTCTGTAGTATAATTTGAAGTCATGCAATGCAATTCCTCCAGTTTTGTCTTTTCATTCAGAATGTCTGGCTATTGGTCTTTTGTGGTTCCAAATAACTTAAATTCTAGGATTACTTTTTCTATTTCTATGAAGAATGTCATTGACATTTTGATAGGGCTTGCATTGACTCTGTAGATTGCCTTGGATAGTATGCCCATTTTAACAATATTAATTCTTTGCATTAATGTTTTGTAGTTTTCACTGTAGAGATATTTCATTTACGTGATTAAATTTATTCCTAGGTATGTTATTTTGTTTGTAGCTATTGTAAATGGGATTACTTTCTTGATTTCTCCTTCACATTGTTCACTGTTGGCATATAGAAATGCTACTGATTTTTTTTTTTCCTAGAGCCTTCACATGAGAGCTACTGATTTTTTTATGTTGATTGTATTCTGCAACTTGACTGAATTTGTTCATAAGTTCTAATAGAATTTTGGTGCAGTCTTTAGGTTTTTTCGAAATAAAAGATCATATCATCTGCAAACAAGGATAATTGTATTTCTTTCTTTACAGTTTGGATACCTTTTATTTCCTTTTCTTGTCTGATTGCTCTAGCTAGCACTTCCACTGCTGTGTTGAATAACATTAGTGAAAGTGGGCAGTGGCTAGGCATGGTGGATCACGCCTGTAATCTCAGAATTTTGGGAGGCTGAGGTGGGAGGATTGCTTGAAGCCAGGAGTTCAATATCAGCCAGGGCAACATGGTGAAACCCTGTCTCGATAAAATTAAAAAACAAAATAGCCAGGTGTGGTGGTATACCCCTATATTTCTAGCTACTTGGGAAGCTAAGGTAGGAGAATCACTTGAGCCGTAGAAGTGAGGCTGCAGTGAGCCATGTTTGTGCCTCTAGCCTGAAAGACAAAGCAAGACCTTGTCTCAAAAAAAAAAAAAAAAAGGCCAGGCAGGATGGCTCACATCTGTAATCTGAGCTAAGGCAGAAGGATCTCTTGAGTCCAGGAGTTTGAGAGCAGCCGGCCAATATAGTGGGAGCTGATTTCTACGAAAAAGAAAAATAATAAAGCCAGGAATGGTGGGATGTGCCTGTAGTTCCAACTACTTGAGAGATAGGTAGTGGCAGGAGAATCACTTGAGCTGATTTCTATGAAAAAGAAAAATAATAAAGCCAGGAATGGTGGGATGTGCCTGTAGTTCCAACTACTTGAGAGATAGGTAGTGGCAGGAGAATCACTTGAGCTCAGGAGGTTGAGGCTGCAGTGAGCCATGATTATGCCACTGCACTCCAGCCTAGGCCACAGAGTGAGAACCTGTCTCAAAATAAATAAATAAATAAATAAGAAAGAAAAGTGATCTGTTTTCTTCCCAGAATGTAAGGGCATCAGGGGGAAAAAAACCAAAACGAGCATCCTTGTTGTGTTTCAGATTTCAAAAGAAAGTATTTTGGCTTTTCCCTAATCAGTTTGATACCAGCAATGCATCTGTCATATATGGCTTTTATTGTGTTGAGGTATGTTCTTTCTATACCCAAGTTTTTTTAGTATGAAGGGATGTTAATGGATTTTGTCCTTTATTTTGTTGATATGTATCACATTGATTGATTTGCGTATGTTGAACCATCATGCATCCATGAATAAATCCCACTTGGTCATGATGAATGATCTTTTTAATGTGTTGTTGAATTTGGTTTGCTAGTATTGTGTTGAGGATTTTTGTGGTTATCAGGAATATTGGCCTGTAGTTTTCCTTTTTTGGTGTGTCTTTGTGTGGTTTTGGTATCAGAGTAATACTGGCCTCGTAAAATGAGCTTGGAAGTATTCCCTCTTCCTCTACTTTTCAGAATAGTTTGAGAAGGATTGGTATTACTTCTTTAAATGTTTGGTAAAGTACAGCAGTGAAGCCATCAGGTCCTGGGCTTTTCTTTGCTGGAAGACTTTATTAGAGCTTTGATCTCGTTACTTATTATTGGTCTGTTCAGATTTAGGATTTCTTTGGTGCAATTTTGGTAGGTTGTCTTTGTGTAGGAATTTGTCCATTTATTCTAGGTTTTACAATTTATTGGCATATAGTTGCTCATAGTAGTCTCTGATCCTTTGAACTTCTGTAGTATCTGTTGTAATGTGTCCCTTTTTAGCTCTAATTATATTGATTTGTGTCTTTTCACTTTTTTTCTTAATGTGGCTAAAGGTTTGTTGATTTTTTCAAAAAAACAAACTTATTTCATTGATATTTTGGGTTTTTTGTTTCAATTTCATTTATTTCTGCTCTGATTTTTTTTTTTTTTTTTTTTTTTTTCAATTTGGAGATGGATCTCACTATATTCCCCAGGCTGGTCTTAAACACCTGAGCTCAAGTGATCCACCTGCCTCAGCCTCCCAAAGTGCTGGGATTACTGCTCTAATCTTTATTATTTATTTTCTTCTACTGATATGGGTCTGATTTGCTCTTATTTTCTAGTTACTTAAGATGCATTGTTTCAAGAATTTTTGTATTTTCTTCTTCATTTCTTCATTGACTCACTGGTAATTCAGGAGCATATTGTTTAATTTCCATGTGTTTGTGTAGTTTCCAAAGCTTTTTTTTTTTTTTTTTTTTTTGTCAGACAGTCGTGCTCTGTTGCCCAGGCTGAAGTGCAGTGGCACAGTCATAACTCACTGCAGCCTTGAATTCCTGGACTCAAGCAATCCTCCTGCCTCGACCTTTGAGTACCTGGGACCACAGGCATGTGGTACCCACCTGGCTAATTTTTTAAAATTTATTTTTGGCTGGGCACAGTGGCTCATGCCTGTAATCCCAGCACTCTTGGGAGGCCAAGGTGGGCAGATCAATTGAGGTCAGGAATTTGAAACCAGCCTGGCCAACATGGTGAAACCCTGTCTCTACTAAAAATTGGAAAAATTAGTTGGGCATGGTGGCATGCACCTGTAATCCCTGCTACTCAGGAGAATGAGGCAGGAGAATCACTTGAACCTGGGAAGCAGAGGTTGCAGTGAACCGAGATTGTGCCACTGCACTCCAGCCTGGGTGACAGAGTGAGACTCTGTTTCAAAAAATAAAAAGGTTATTTTTATTTTATTTATTTTTTTGAGATAATGTCTCACTCTGTTGCTCAGGCTGTGGTGCAGTGGCCCAATCACAGCTCACTGTAGCCTCGACTTCCCAGGCTCAAATAATCATCCTGCTGCCTCAGCTTCCCAAGTAGCTGGGACCACAGGCATGTGCCACTACACCTGGCTAATTTTTTTTTTTTTTTTTTTTGGCAGATATGGGTGTTGCTCAGGCTGCTCTTGAGCTCCTGGATTCAGGTGATCCTCCCACCTCAGCCTCCCAAAGTATTGGGATTACAGGCGTGAGCCATCATGCCTGGCCCAAATTTCCTCTTGTTGATTTCTAGCTTTATTCCATTGTGGTCAGAGAAGATACTTAATATAATTTCAGGTTTTTAAAAAACATTAAGACTTGTTTTGTGCCTTAATATACGGTTTATCCTTGAGAATGATCTATATGCTGAGGAGAATGTGTATTCTGCACTTGTTGGATGAAATGTTCCATAAATATCTATTGGGTCCATTTGGTCCATAGTGCAGATTAATTAAGTCCAATATTTCTTTTTTGATTTTCTTTCTGATCTGTCCAATGCTGAAAGTGGTATGCTGAAGTCTCCAGCTATTATTATATTGGGGTCTCTCTCTTTCTCTTTAGGCTAATAATATTTGCTTTATATATCTGGGTACTCGAATGTTGGGTGCATATATATTTACAGTTTTTATATCATCTTTCTGAATTGATCCCTTTATCATCACATAATGATCTTCTTTGTCTCTTTTTATAGTTTTTGGCTTGCAATTTATTTTGTTGGGTATAAGGATAGCTACTCACGTTCTTTTGGTTTCCATTGGCATGGAGTATCTTTTTCCATTCCTTTATTTTCAGTCTGTGTTTATCTTTATAGGTGAGGTGGTAGTCTGTGTGTGTCTTTATAGATGAGGTGTTGCTTTTCTTTTCTTCCTTTGAGTGTGTCTTTAGAGATGTGTTTCTTTTCTTTCCTTCCCTCCCTCCTTTCCTTCTTTTCTTTTCTTCTTTGAGACAGGGTCTCCCTCTGTCGCTCAGGCTGGAGTGCAGTTGCATGATCACAGTTCACTACAGCCTTGACTTCCTGAGTTCAAACAGTCTTCCTGCCTCAGCTTCCTGTGTAGCTGAGACCATTGGTGTGTGTCACCATGCTGGGCTAAATTTTAGATTCTTTGTAGAGACAGTGTCTTTGTTGTCCAGGCTGATTTCAAACTCCTAGACTTAAGTGATCCTCCTACCTCATTCCTCCCAAAGTGCTGGGACTGCAAGCATGAGCCACCACACCTGGCCAAAGTGTGTTTCTTGTAGGCATCAGATCATTGGGTCTTTTTTAAAATTTATTTTGCCACTCTCAGTCTTTTGATAATCAGTGTTCTTATTGATAAGTAAGGACTTATTCCTGCCTTTTGTTATTTTTTTTCTGGTCTTCTCCTTCCTTCTTTCCTTCCTGTATTCCTTTTTTGTGAAGGTGATTTTCTCTGGTGGTATAATTTCTTGCTTTCTATTTTTTGTATATCTGTTGTAGGTTTTTTGATTTGAGGTTACCATGAGGCTTGCAAGTATCATCTCACAACCCATTATTTTAAACTGATGACAACTTAATACTGACTGCCAAAATGAACAAGCAAAGAGAAAACTAATACTTCATGCTTTCACTTTATACTCCTTGCATTTTAACTTTTTGTTGTTTCTATTTATATCTTTTTATACTATCTTTATCTTGAAAAGTTGTTGCAGTTATTAATAGGTTCAACTTTTAGTCTTTCTACTCAATATATGAGTGGTTTATACGTCACAACTACAGTGTTACAATATTCTGTGTTTGTCTGTGTACTTAATTATTACCAGTGAGTTTTGTACTTTCCAATGATTTCTTTTTGTTTTTTTAACATCCTTTTCTTTCAGATTGAAGAACTCCCTTTAGCATTTCTTGAAGGACAGGTCTGGTGTTGATGAAATCTCTCACCTTTTGTTTGTCTGGGAAAGTATTTCTCCTGCATATTTAAAGGATATTTTTCCTAGATACACAATTATAGGATGAAATTTTTTTTCCTTCATCACTTTAAATATGTCCTGCCACTTTCTCCTGACCCACAAGGTTTCAGTTGAGAAGTCTGCTGCCAGATGTATTGGAGCTCCACTGTATGTTATTTGTTACTTTTCTTTTCCTAGTTTTAGGTTCCTTTCTTTATCCTTGACCTTCAGGAGTTTGATTATTAAATGCCTTGAGGTATTCTTTGGGTTAAATCTTCTTGGTGTTTTATGACCTTCTTGTACTTGAATATTGATATCTTTCTCTAGATTTGTTATCATCTCTTTGAATAAACTTTTCACCCCAGTCTCTCTTTCTGCCTCCTTTTTAAAGTCAATAACTCTTAGATTTGCCTTTTTGAAGCTATTTTCTGAATCTTATAGCCATTTTTCATTCTTCTAAATTCTTTTTTATTTTGTCTCTTCTGACTATATTTTCAAGTTGCATGCTCACTAATTCTTTCTTCTGCTTGATCAGTTTTCTGTTGACAGACTATGTCTGTGGAATTTTTCAGCTCCAGAATTTTTTTTTTTTTTTTTTGAGACAGAGTCTTGCTCTGTTGCCTAGGCTGGAGTACAGTGGTGTGATCTCAGCTCACTGCAACCTCTGCCTCCTGGCTTCAGGCATTTCTCATGCCTCAGCGTCCTGAGTAGCTGGGACTACAGGTGCACACCACCATGCCTGGCTAATTTTTTATATTTTAGTAGAGACAGGGTTTCAACATGTTGCCCCAGCTGGTCTTGAACTTGTGAGATCAAGCAATACACCCACCTCAGCCTCCCAAAGTGTTAGGATTACAGGTGTGAGCCAATGTGTCTGGTCGCTCAGCCCCAGATTTTTTTTTTTTCCTCTTTTTTTTTCTCTTTTTTAAAGTCCCAGTATATCTTAAAGCCCTAGAATTTGATTTACTTTTTAAAATTATTTTAATCTCATTGTTAAATTTTTCTAATAGGATTCTGTGTTCTTTCTCTCTTTTATCTTGAATTTCATTTGAGCTTCCTCAAAATAGCTGTTTTGAATTATGTGTCTTAATGGTCACATATTTTTGTCACTCTGGAATTGGTCACTGGTGCCTTATTTAGTTCATTTGGTGAGGTCATGTTTTTCTGGATGGTCTTGATGTTTGTGGATGTTCATTGATGTTGGGTAAGAGTTAGGTATTGTATTCTTTGCAGTCTGGGCTTGTTTGTACCTGTTCTTCTTGGGAAGGCTTTCCAAGTATTCAAAGGGAATTTAGTTTTGTGATCTAAATCTTTGGTCACTGCAGCCATATCTGTATTAGGGGCAACCCAAGCTCAGTAATGCTGTGACTCTTGGAGACTTGTGCAGGTATTGCTTTGATTGTCTTGAATAAGAACTGGGAAACCTCCCTGGATTATCAGGCGTAGTCTCTTCTTTTCCCTAACTTTTCACCAAACAGATGGAGTCTCTGCTGAGCTGCCTGGAGCTGGGGGAAGGGTGATGCAAGCACTCCCTTGGCTACCACTACTAGGACTGTGCAGGTTAGACCCCGAGCCAGTATGACACTGGGTCTCGCCCAAGGCCTACAATGACCACTATCTGGGCTGTCACTAACGTTCACTCAAGGCCCAAGAGCTCTTCAGTCAGCAGGTAGTGAATCCAGCCAGGCTTGTGTCCTTCCCTTCAGAGCATCAAGCTCCCCTGCCCCACTCCCCACCCTTCCCCTCTCTGCCCAGCCTAGGGCAGGTACAGAAATGCCACCCAGGAGCCAGAGCCTGGAGTCACAAATCTTAGAAATTGACTTTATGCTCTATTCTGCTGCAGTTGCATTAACACCCAAACCACAAGACAAAATTATTTGCACTCTTCTTTGCTCATGTAGGAGTTTTCTGTGGCTCCCCATTGCTACCACCACCTCAGGCCCACAGCAAGTACTGCCTGGCTACTGCCAGTGTTCACTAATAGACCAAGGGCTCTTCATTCAGTGTTTGGTGAGTGCTGCCAGGCCTGTTCTCTCCCTTCAGGGCAGCAGGCTTTGCTGTGGCCCATCCTGGGTCCAGAAATGCTGACCAGGACCCAAGCCCTGGAATCAAGGACCCTAGGAGCATGCCTCGTGTTTTACCCTACTGTGGCCAAGCTGGTGCCCAAGTTGCAAGACAAAGTCCTCCTTACTCTTTCCTTTCTCTTCCTTAAGCAGAAGGAATCACTCCTTGGAACCACCACAGCTGAGAATGTGCTGGGTCACACCCAAAGCCAGCAGGACCCTGGGTCTCACCCAAGGTCTTCAGCGAGTATTGCCTGGGTGCTGCTTATGTGTATTCAAGACCCAAGGGCTCTATAGTCAGGAGGTGATGAATCATGACAGGACTATATCCCTTCCTTCAAGGCAGTGGGTTCCTTTCTGACCCAGGCTATCTAGAAGTGTTGTCTGAGAGCCTGGAATGGGCACTTCAGGACTCTGCCTGGTGCCTTATTCTGTTATGGCTAACCTGCTATCCAAGTTCCAAGACAAAGTCTTCTTATCCTCTTTACTCTTCACTCTCCTCTCCCCAAATGGAAGGATGGAGTCTCTCCTAGAGCTGTGAGCTGCGCTGCCTGGGGTTGGGGAAAGGGTAGTACAAGCATTCTATTGGCTGCCCCAGCTGGTATCTCACTGGGTTGCATGCACACCAAGTCCACTGGCATTCAGCCCAGCACAGTACCAGCACTTGCCTAAGAATTGCAGTCCTTGTGGTCTAGATTGCCTTTCAAGAGTATTTAGGACCCCAGAGGGCTTTAACCTGTGGTGGTAGGCTAGCTGCAATGCAGTTTCTGACTGCTGGGCTGGATGATACCCCTTTGCCTAGAGCTGGTCTAAATGTTCCCTCCATGGGCACCAGCTGACTTCTGCCCTATATTGCTTTCCACTGTGACAGGGCAGCATCGAGTTTCAATGCAAAGTCTCATAATCACTATGCTCTGTCTCCCAAGGACATTGATATACTGTGTCCATGCCACGTGGCTGCTGCGGGAAATGTGAGAGGGGTGGTGTTGACTATTCAAGACTGTCTTTCCTACCCTTTTCAGCGTCTTTCCTTGATAAGAGTTTAAAACAAGGTACTGATTATGTTTACTCACCTGATTTTTGGTTCTTACGGAGTTGCTTTCTTGTGTGGATAGTTCAATTTGTTGTTCCTTCTGGGGGCATGGTTACTAGAGGTTTGTATTTGGCCATCTTGCTCCAATAACCTAAATAAGATTTCTGAAAAATTATTTGCCAGGTCTGATGATGCACACCTTAGTGCCAGCTACTCACAAAGCTGAGGCAGAAGGATTGCTTGAGTCTAACATTTTGAGTCCACCGTGGGCAGCATAACGAGACCCCTATTTCTAAAAAATAAAAATAAGTGTTTAAGTAGCTTGTAAATTGTCAATAAATGTGAAGTACAGTCAGCCCTCCAGGTCTGTGGACTCCACATCAAACAACTGTGGATCAAAAATTATATTTAAAAAATTTTATTTATTTATTTATTTATTTTTAGAGACAGGGCCTTTGCTCTGTGTACCAAACTAGAGTATAGTGGTGTGAGCATATCTCACTGTAACCTAGAACTTTTGGGCTCCAGTGATCTTCCCACATCAGCCTCCCTAGTAGCTGGGACTAGAGGACGCATCACCACACCCAGCTAATTTTTTAATTTTTTGTAAAGATGGCATCTTAGTGTATTCCCCAGTCTGATCTTGAACTCCTAGGCTCAAAGTGCTGGGATTACAGGTGTGAGCTACCATACCTGGCTTAAAAGTATTTTTAAAAAATGGATGGTTATGAGTGTACTGAGCATGTACAGACTGTTTTTTTCCTTGCCATTATTCCCTAAACAATATAGTATAACAACTATTTACAGAACCGTTATATTGTATTAGGTTTTATAAATAATCTGGAGATGATATAAAGTATATGAAAGGATGCGCATAGGTTGATATGCAAATACTACACCATCTTATATAAGGGACTTGAGCATTCATGGATTTTGATATCTGCAAGTGGTCCTGGCACTAATCCTGCACAGATACTGAGGGATGACAGTATCACTCTTAAAAATAATAATAGTAATTATCTTATACTTGGAATATAATAGATGCCAAATTAGAGTGTCTTTCATTACTCAAGAATATCTCTAATGACCCTGTTTTTGCTACTAATACTCTTCCTTTGATCTGACCAAAGTGGTGGGTATGTGCTTAAGGCAAGGTCAGAAATGGGTTTTCATCCCCTTGGCCATAGTGATCAGTCCAGGTATGTGCAGTGATCCAAGCTGTCCTTCCATAAACTTTTCAAAAATTAGAGCTGGTAGAAAAGACTGTTGCTTCTTTCATGAGGGAGTTAACAAGGATGAAAGTCTGGAGCTATTTTTAGATGTGTTACCATATTGGAAAAAGTTGTGGAAAGGATGAGGAAATGGGATAGCACTAGACATCATGAATAGGATAAAGAGACAGCCACAAGCCATCATGCTACTCTGGTCTCTGGATTCTCTCTACACTGAGATAAGCTTTGCCCGAGTCTTTGAGTAGTTTAGCCATTATCAGCTAAGTAATTCCCCGTTTGTTGAAGCAAGTTTGAACTAGATTTTTTTATGAACCCTGACAAAAGCATGAAGGCAGTATGTATATATAAACACATATTAATTTTTAAAGAAGTAATAGTATATTAAAGGTTTTTGTTAATTGCCCTTTTTTTTTTAAGGCAATGTCTCACTCTGTTACCCAGGCTGGAATGGAGTGGCACAATCACCGTTCACTGCAGCCTTGACCTCCTCTGCTCAAGCAGTCCTCCCACCCTAGCCTTCCACCCTGTGCCTATAGCTAGGACTGTAGGCATGTGCCATCTTGCCCTGCTAATTTTTAGTTCTGTTTTTTTTTTTTTGTAGCAGTAGGGTCTCACTCTGTTGCCCAGGCTGGTCTTGAACTCTTAGGCTCAAGTGATCCTCCCACCTCGGCCTCCCAAAGTGCTGGGATTATAGTCGTGAGCCACCTTACCTGGCCTTAATTGTTCTCTTAAATTGGACATTTCTGTATCTGTTAAAATGGAAAAACACCATTAGTAGTGGTCAATTTTCCTTTGCATTTATGTGAATTATGTACTTACATTTAATTGCTCTCTTCCTTATTCTTTGCCTTAATTTCTTTATTTTTTTATTTTTATTTATTTTTATTATTTGCTTTAATTTCTGACACAAATTTTTCCTTAGCATGTGTTATTCTTTATCTGGGATCCTTTGAAGTACTTTGTTTTCATGGCAAAGAGGGGTGTTTCAGGAAGGAACAAAAGAGGCTGGGCATAGTGGCCCACACCTGTAATCCCAGCACTTTGGGAGGCTGAGGTGGGCAGCTCACAAGGTCAAGAGATTGAGACCATCCAGGCCAATATGGTGAAACCCCACTAAAAATACAAAAGTTAGCTGGGCATGGTGGCGTGCGCCTGTAGTCTCAGCTACTTGGGAGGCTGAGGCAGGAGAATTGCTTGAACCCGGAAGGCAGAGGTTGCAGTGAGCCGAGATTGCGCCACTCTACTCCAGCCTGGCAGCAGAGTGAGACTCCATCTCAAAAAAAAAAGGAAGGACAAAACAAATGATGCATTAAAATGTGGATAGAATAGATAACTATAAAGGCAGATATAGTTTCAGTTATGTCTTACACATAATTCTACATGGTAATTTTGAGGAATGCACTATATACTATGTGGTGAATTTTCTTTACACCACATTAAAAAAAATCAATTTTTTTTTACTTTTGACTCTTTCCAAAAGTCTTTTAACACTGCAAATAGAGTAGAAAACGTAAGGGTGGTTGCGTCGCCGAGACCTCGGACACACCCTCTTCCCTTTCGGGGAGCTCAGACACACCCCTTTCCCTCTCTGGGAGCTCGGACACACCCCCTTCCCTCTCTGGGAGCTCGGACACACCCCCTTCCCTCTCTGGGAGCTCGGACACACCTCCTTCCCTTGCCGGGAGCTCAGACACCCGCCACCCCCGCACCCGGGAGCCTGGGAAAAAAGCCCTACCAGGACCTACCTGATAGCATTTTGTCCCATCCAGGCCCCACTCCTTGCCTACCATTTTGTCCTATCTGGGCCCCACTCCCTGCCTACCATTTTGTCCTATCTGGGCCCCACTCCCCGCCATTTTGTACCATCCAGGCCCCACTCCCTACCATTTTGTCCCACTCACCTTAGGCACAACCAATCAAACACCTTCACTCCCTATAAAACCCCACGTCTGAGAGGAGTCCGCGCGACTTCTCCGGCCCCTCCTGTCGGACCGCAGAACCTCACCCGGGAGCCTGAATAAATTCCTTCGCATCAGATCTTCTCTTTAAGCTTGGTGAGAACAGACCTTACAGAAATGACCATTTTCTAATGTTTTCCTGATTTGTGGTTGTTATTGTCTATTATGGCTTTGGTTTATAATACATTGTGTTATATCTGTCCTTTGTTGTTAAAACCCATGCGCTGAATGAAGAGACCTCCCACAAACAGGCTTTGTGTGAGCAACATGGCTATTTATTCACCCAGCTGCAGGTGGGCTGAGGCTGAAAGGGGCATCAGTGAAGTGCAGTGGGATAGGAGTTGGCTTTATGGGTTTGGGGTGGGCAGTGTAAAGTTACAATTTAGGGTGGTTTTTGCAAGCTGGGAGCAGGTCATAGGTTTGCAAGGTGGGAGGGGTCTTAGGGGGTGGAGTCAGGAGGTTTACCAAGGTTGGTTACAAAGTCCAAGATGGCCTTATCAATTAGGACGGGAATAAGGAACAATAGAGAATGTCTCAAAGTCAGATAGGCACTACAGGGGTTGATCATTTCTTCCTCTTTTCATCGTCTTCCAGTTACTTTAGATTTTCCAGGAACTCATCTGGAGTGTCCCTGCAGGTCACAGAGGTTAACATGGCCTCCATGCCACCATCAGTCAGCCTAAAAGACTTTACAGTTGTGTGAGTTCTCACTTTAGCCTTATCTTGGTTTGTTGTTTAATCAGCTTGTGGAATTCCAGCACTTTGGGAGGCCAAGGTAGGTAGATCACTTGAGTCCAGGAATTTGAAACCAGCCTGGCCAACATAGTGAAACCTCATCTCTACTAAAAATACAAAAATTAGCCAGCTGTGGTGGTGCATGCCTGTAATCTCAGCTATTTGGGAGGCTGAGGCAGGAGAATCGCTTGAACCTGAGAGGCAGAGGTTGCAGTGAGCCGAGATCCCACTGTTGCACTCCAGCCTGGCTTACAGAGCAAGACTCCACCAGCAAAACAAAACCAGACAAAACAATAATTGTAGGTAAATAAATTACATTGTTCTAAAGTAAAAACCTATTCTGAATAAAACTCTTTGGGTGAAAAGTCAAGTACTACTCCAATGAACTGATTTTGCTGACAGCTCTTTTGATGATTCAGAAGCCCTGATTTCTGTTTTTTTTTGTGTTTGTTTGTTTGTTGTTGTTGTTGTTATTATGGTTGTTCCTTTGTTTTTATTTTGTCTGAGGCTACAACTGTTGAGGCTACCTTTTGCTAGAAACTAACCTTACCGAAGAATCAGAAATACAGAAAGGGAAAGATTCCTTAGAAATTAATCTTCTATTATCTTTATTTTACAGATGAGAAAACGGAAACATTGAGAGAGAAGGGAATTTAAGGTCTTGGTTTTTTTTCTTTTTTCTTAGTCCAGAGATCTTGTCAACTGTACCATGAATTTATAGAATTTTATATTTAGAATTAGCAGTATGTTTACTTAATGGAGATTGCACATTCAACTCTCATTGGTAAAGAAAATGGAAAAATAGAAAAAAATACCTTGTATTCTTCCCAAGCAGTACCTTTTTAGGCTTTTACACAGTTTTGCTTTATAAACTCCTCCTGAGTATAAAGGTACTGACTTCATAAAAATAATATCAGTAGAAAATTCTTTAAGGTTTTTGAGATGTCTTTTTACAGTTTTCAGACACTATAATACATACACTTCTAAATTCTTGCCATTTATTTTATATTTGTTCACGTAGAAGTATTTGATAATACAATGTTTTTGGTTTTTGTTTTGCAAATACCTTCAAGACTAGGAATTTCTACATAGTATACAACTTATTTGAAATACTGCAGTCATTTGCTTATGACTTTTTGTGAATAAATGAAATAGTTTTTCCATTAAAAGGAAACACTTATTTGCCTATAGCAGTTGCCGGATACAGCACCTAAAAATTAAAGTAGTAGTTTGCACAGGTATGAGGAGATCCAAGAAATGATGCTATTTGAATAGAGGTGAAGTTCTTTATTGAATAAAGCTTCTTATATCTGTGGTGTATTGGAAAGAAAAATATTTTATGACATACTGGAAAACTAGCTTCTAACTTTTTTTAAATTTTTTGATGAATAGGTTTAAAACAGATGTTTGTCAGTGATATAATGTTTGCCAGTTATATTCCATGTGTCTTGCAGTTTATTTTTAACCATAGCAACAGACATGATGGTGAAATAAATTAGTAGATTACCATTGGCAGCCTCAAATTAGGTAAATGTTCCAACTTTGAAAGGCCTGGGAGTGACTAAATCACTGTTGTTAACCTGCTGTATGTTAACAGTTCTACAAAGAATGACATTTATAAATGCTGTTTAACAAGTTAACTTAGAAGCTAAATTGCTCTTTGCCCAATGGACCATGGAGTTTATTCAAATAAAAGCTGTTGATTCAGCACCAAGGATTGATTCACAGAGAATAAAATGCTGAATGTATACAACCTAAAAGTTTCCCGTTTGAACTTTTGTCCTGAGTCAGTATTCTTATTAGGATATATTTTGCCTGGTCATTTTAAGTGAAGTCTGGCATTAGTTTGCTTTCTATTTTGGGTGTCTTTTTCTCTACCCCTGTGATGGATTTGAATTACTGATAAAGAGTTCTGATTTACCTAGTTTGTGGAAAAGGGGGATAGTGTAGTCTCCAGTCAAGTAAGATAGTATATAAAGAGCTAGTTAGTAAGGTAGCCTTATTAAAACATACTTCTTTTAGAGCTTTGAGGAATCAGAGGAATGAAGTCCTATTTTTCCAATCTCAAAATGGTAGGCAGGAGGATGTATTTCTAATTACTGTCGTTTTGTCCACTGTGACACTTTATTATACAGTTTATTTTTATTTACTGGTAGAAAACCAAGGAGAAAATTACTAGGTAGAACCTCTTACATTGATTTCATATAGGGAAAATTCAGTACATTTAGTTTTACCTGTAGAGATTGATTTTTAGGATTAAAGATTTTTTTTCTTCCCTCCCTACCTCACCTGGTCTCAGTGTAGTTACTAGAGCTAAAGTTTATTACACATAGATTATTAAAGACTTTTTTTTTTAAGTAAGACTTTCTATTTCCAAAAAATAACGTCCTGATAGAATTTACACTCATTTATCTTTAAATAACATTTATAATGGGTCCACTATGTATCAGGCACTGAGATAGGTTCTTATGCTGTCACTCAAGCTGGAGTGCAGTGGCACAGTCATGGCTCACTGTAGCTTCAACCTTTTGGGCTCCTACCTTAGCCTCCCAAGTAGCTGGGGACTACATGAGAGAGCTGCTGTGCCTGGCTTAGTTTTTAAAACATTTTCTGTAGAGATGGAGTTTCTCCATGTTGCCCATGGTGGGCTCAAACTCCTGAGCTCAAGCAATCCTCCAGCCTCTACCTCCCAAAGTATTGGGATTACAGGTGTGAGTCACCTTGCCCAGCTGCACTGAATTCTTGTCTTTAGGAAACTGCATCATGGGGGAGCAAAGATGTAAACAAATAGCTATTATACTTTATGGTAAATGCTGCAATAGAATTAACTCGAAGGTGTTACAGGAACTCACATCAAGTTCCCTGTGAATTTGTTCCTCTAGTCAGCATTCTGTTATTGCTTTTGTCTTCTAAATAGTTCTAAAATCTGTTGTGATTTCCCATCATTATTCTTTCATTCTTGTTCCAGTTAAATGTTTTTTTCTTATACCTACTAGAGTGATTTATCTTAAACAAAATTTGACCTTGTCACTTATCTTTTTAACACTCATCAAAGACTTTCATATGTGGCACAAATTCTTCGCAAGGCCTATAAGGATTTTTCTGGTCTAATTCCAGTTAGCTTTGTAGACTGATTGCCTACCCCTTTCAGCCTTCAACTTTTCTTACCTTCTAACACTGTCTCTCTAACTAAAACTATTTGAAGTCTCCCCATGCTGTTTTTCACCTTAGTATTTAGACTGCCCACTTATGCTTTTAATTTTGTTGTTGTTGTTGTTAACTAACTCAAGAACAAAAGATGGTCCTTAAAACTCAAAGCTGGCATCTTCCCCTCAAGGACATCTTTCATAATCCCCTGGAGACTGGATTAGGTATTTCTTCCTGCCAGTGCTCTTGGGGGAAAGTTGTTTGTGTTCTTTTTGTGGCAATGGTATAGTACTTTTTTTTTTTTTTGATTCTTTCTCTTTACAGTTTACAGAGTAATGTTGTGGTTACCTAGCATCCTCCAAAAGTCCCCACTGTGTTGCTTGTTTGTTTTTAATTATCATTATGAACTGATGACTTTAAAGATATTTGATCTGTTTATACTTGTTGGAGTTATTGTCCATAATGATGTCTGTCCTATTGACAGACACATTGTTCTGTCTTAATAATAGGAGCTTATTTAGGTTGGCTTCTGATTCTTTTTGACATGACGCTAGTAGTATGTGATAGTATTCCTTGAGGAAAAAAATTTGAAATAGAAGCAGTTGTTTCCGCATAAAGACAGGGAAAGCTACAGAGAGGTCTTGATCCTTTTGTACCATCCTAGATATAAATATCCTGAGATGTTCCATATAAGCTAAATTTATTCTGCTCCATCTAACAATAATTACTTGGGAATCTCTTTCTTTTCTTTCTTCTTTCTTTTTTTTTTTTTTTTTGTTTTTTTTTTTGAGATGAAGTCTCCTCTGTCACCCAGGCTGGAGTGCAGGGGCACAATCTTGGCTCACTGCAACCTCTGCCTCCTGGGTTCCAGCAATTCTCTTGTCTCAGCCTCCTGAGTAGCTGGGATTACAGGTGTGTGCCACCATGCCCAGCTAATTTTTGTATTTTTAGTAGAGACGGGGTTTCATCATGTTGGTCAGGCTGGTCTCAAACTCCTGACCTCGTGATCTGCCCATCTTGGCCTCCCAAAGTGCTAGGATTATAGGTGTGTGAGCCATGGCACCGAGCCAATCTCTTTTATAATAATATCAATTATTCTACTTCTGTATTACAGTGTTATTTTGTTGGTTCTGATGCTTATTACAGCCTGACTTGATAATTAATCTCCCCTGCTAATCCATGAGAATAAGAATCATTATCTTTATATCTCCATTATTTCAGGGTCTTACTGTATACTTGGTACTTGGTAAATGTTTACTGCTTTGATAACGGTGCTGTCAAGAGACAGTATTTATATTAAACTTTTATGTAGTTTTTCATTCTTATTTAAGTACCTTTGATGTGCCATGCACCAAGCCCGGCACTTATTTCAAGTGACTTGGTTTGAGTTGTCAAATCTGTGAAATAGGCTCTTCATAGTGATTATCTATTACGTTAAGTATTAGGCTGGGTTTGGTGGCTCATGCTTGTAATCCCAGTACTTTGGGAGGTTGAGGCAGGCAGATCACTTGAGTTCAGGAAAGCCTGACGAATATAGTGAAACCCTGTCTCTACTAAATATACAAAAATTAGCCAGGCGTGGTGGTGCACACCTGTAGTCCCAGCTATTTGGGAGGCTGAGGCAGGAGAATCACTTGAACTTGGGAGGCAGAGGTTTCAGTGAGCCAAGATAACACTACCGCACTCCAGCCTGGATGACAGAGCAAGATTACATCTCCAAAAAAAAAAAAAAAAAAGTTTTAAACGTAATAGTTTATTCTGTATTAACATTTCCTGAAGTGTGCTCTGCATGATGTTAATAAATATTAGGAGAATAAAGGGATTTTATAGTCAAATCAGCTTGGAAAATATTGAGTGAGATACAGGTAAACAAGTTTTATGATTTCAGAATTTTCCAATGCAAATAATGTGCAGTGTGGCTGTCTAAAAGGCAGACAGAAGAAACATCGTTTCCTTGATTTAATTTTTCCCCCTGTATATCTGTTGAACGTAGTTAGGAAAATACTGGCCTGTGGTTATCTAGTTACATAAAAGAGTGTGGTGCAGTGGAAAGGGCATGGAATTGGAAGTCAGAAACTGGGTTTTACTAGGTGTAAAACGTGATGTCACTTAAAGCCTCACTTGTCTCATCAGTTAAAAAAAAAGTTAATACTGGTCTGTACAGCATAAGATTGCATGTGCTTTACAGTGTTCTTGACAAAGATTAGTACTTCTGCACAATCTTATGTAGGTAAATAGTTCATTATAAATTTAACAAATACTGTAAGTGAGTATTTGATTTCTTCCTCTGCACAGTTTTCTCTAATTCTACATAGTGAACATTAAAGATACAACTTTTGTAGACCTACCTGTAGTCCTCATAGTAACAATTCTAGGGCCACCTGAAGTCTTAGGTTATAGCAAACCTTTTCTTGGCTAATTGTGATAGAGGTACAGATTCCTTAGATTCTAATTCTGGGGAATCTGGAGCAGAAGCAATTGATCTTATCTTTTTTTTCCATTTTTAGTTTTACCCTGGTTGAGTCCCTTAGAACATCCTCATATGGGGCACCAACTGTCATGTCCAATGGGCAGACTCAACCAAGTGATGGATGAAAAATATACACTGAAACAGGCTTGCCAGTCAGCGCAACCAGGGTATTTCTGCCAGAGTCAGCAGTGGCCCCCATAAGCCTGAGGCCTTCACATTTATTCAGTGCAGATTAATGACAAAGGTCTCAAGTAAACACCATTAGAGGGTAATTAACATTGCCGACCCACCCTCCAACCTGCACCCCCCCCACACCCCAGTAGAGAGCAGTCATGTGCCTATGGAAGATCGAAGATCAGTCTTAGGATCACATGAGTAAACAAGCTATTTAGATAAACTCTTTTACATTTCCTTGTTATCTGCTCTATCCTATTAGCTCAGGGTGAGAGGATTAGGCTGCCTTCAGCCATAAACCTTTCCCCAAGGCCTTTGCAAAACCTTCTAGCCTTCCAAGAAGGTTTGAGTCTTTCCATAATTTTTCCACTACTGCTGACCCTGTATAAGTAATTGGAAGAAAGCCAAATAAGTTTTCAGTAATTCAGATCTGTTTAGTGGTCTTATATTTGATTTAAAATGAATGAGCAGCAGTAATATGTTAGGTATTTTTAAAATAAATAACCAAGATATGTTAATGTTCTTGGCATTTAAATTGCTTTAAACTATGACATAGCTTTTCATGCTATTTGTAGTAAACTATTAGAAATATGCAAACAAGGATGGTGCTATAGCCTTGCATCATATTTTGTACACATGATTTAGTTAGGGTTATGTTTTAGAATGATAAGCCAGAATATATACTATGATGAGTAATAAAAGAATGCAAATAGGCGTATACATTCTTTCCTTGTCACATGCTGCAATGTGAAGAAGAAGGAAGCATTAGGTAATATCCAGATGATGTAATGGCTAATTATTGAGCTTTTGTATGTCTGTTCCTGTTGTTAGCTCTGTAGGTATTAGCACATTTAATCCTCACAATTACCCTGTGATTAATAATACTAATCATTTTACATATTATTAAGGCTAAGTTGGACTTCTTGAAGAGTTTTGAATATTTTTATTTGCTTTTTTAATGAGCCCTGACAACATCCCTACTGGCGAGATAGACCACAGAAGGTAGTAGAGGGAGAAGTATACGACATTGGTAAGGGATTAAATGTAACCCTATCCAGACATCTCTTAGTGGTCAGAACCAAGGCAAGTGAACATTGGGTCATTTTTGTGGATGAATGTTAATGAAATTACTGGTAAGTAAGAGCACAGCTATGGAGCCAGTTTGTCTAGATTTGAATTTCTATTTTTTGCTACTATTTAACCTTGTACAACTAAGTTTTTATATCATAAAAATAGGGATAGCAGTAATATCTACTTAATAGTACTGTGTGAATTAAAAAAGTTAATTCATGGAAGGGGTATCAGCACTTGATAAATAAATGCTAACTACTTACTATTGCTTATTGTAATATTGTGACCATTAACGGCCTCAACTGCCATTTGAGGAGTAGAAAGCAGAGACCATGGTTCCTTCAGTAACCATGGTTGGATTTTCTATCCAAGGTGGGGGGTGGGCAGCTAATAAGTTCTGATGTATCATAGGAAAAAAAATTATCTAATAGTAGCTGGCAGTTGATAAGAAATATATGAGAGCTTTCATTTTTATCTCCTAACATTATCTTAGATTGAGTGATAGACGATGTAATAAAGTAAATACTTAATCTACAGCTTGATATAGTAAAACATTTGTGCAGTTCTCCTGCACATACGCTCTTCTGTTTTAGTAGACTGGTGAATCCATGTTTAAGGAATTTACAAATTTGGCAGAACTTTAAAGCAAGTTGTATTCTGGGGGGCAATTCATGCCTAATACCTTTTATAAAGTAGTTGATACAGATGAGAGGATATCATAATATATCCATTAATGTTAAGAAACATTTTGTTTTTTCCCCCATTCTACATAAAATGCCTTGGTGGAAACTTCCCAGTCTCCTTGGGTGGCATTTAGCCTGTTATATGTGAAAGAAGTAATAAAATCAGACTTTTTGTTTTTTCTTTTGAGACAGGGTCTCACTCTGTTGCCAGGCTCAAGTATGGTAGCCTGTACTATCATAGTTCAATGCAGCCTCCAACTCCTGGGCTCAAGCTATCTTCCTGCCTTAGCCTTGCATGCATCCCCTTGCTTGCCTAATTAAAAAAAAAGTTTTTTTGGTACAGAACAGAGTCTCGCTTTGTTGCCCAGGCTGGTCTTGAACTCCTGGCTTCAAGCAGTCCTCCCACCTCAGCCTTCCAAAGTTCTGGGACTATAGGCATGAGCCATGTTGCCCAGCCAAAATTGGACTTTTTCTTACAATCACGAATACAAAGAAAAAGTTAAAGCTATTCTTAGTAATCTGATTAATTAAAAACAAATTTCAGCAAGTCAAAAATGGATATACCTGAAATGGGTAGTACATTTATTTCTCATCTAAGCAAGTAGTTTGAAATGGTTTCTGCTACTAAGAATAGCAATTTCCACAAATTACTGTTATATTAAGAAAAGACAAATCAGATTTATCCTAGGGAGGTAGCATATAATGGAAAGCCTGTAGGCTTTTATGCTTGCAGATGGAATCCAACTTCTGTGTTTTTTAAAAACTATCTGACCTTGGGCTAACATCCCTGAGGCTCAGTTTCCTCATGTTTAAAAGGGGAGTAATAATGTTGACTTTTAAATGATTTTTGACAAAGTTCTAGCACAGTATCTGAGAAATTTTTAAATAAATATTCCCTTTTATTTTGTCATGAACAATTTGAATTTGTACCACATACAAATATAGATCCTATTTCTACTTTATTAATCCTAGTGACTTAAAAATCAAGCAGGAAAAAAAAAAAGATCTTTGGAATAGAACATCCTGTCTTTGAGTCTGGTTCTGTCATTGGTTGTGTTTTGACTTTGAGCAAGTTATTGAAGGTCTTTACATCTGTTTCATTTTTTTATTTTTAAAATTTTGATTGATATATAATAATATGGGATACATGTGATATTTTGATACATGCAATGTGTAATGATTAGATCAGGGTTATTAGGATATCCATCACCTCAAACATTTATCATTTCTTTGTGTTGGGAACATTTTAAAACTACTCTTCCAGCTATTTTGAAATATATAATAGTTAACCCTACTGTGCTATCAGACACTAGAACTTATTCCTCTATCTATGTTTTGCACCCATTAACCAACCTCTCTTTATCCTCCTCACTTCCCAGTCTCCTGTACTCTCCACCTCCATAAGATCAACTTTTATAGCTCCCATAGATGAGAACATAGCATTATGTGTCTTTCTGTGACTGGCTTATTTCATTTAACATAATGGCCTTCAGTTTCATCCATGTTGCTCCAAATGGCAGGACTTCCTTCTTTTATATTGCTGCGTCATATGGTAGTTCAATTTTTAGTTTTTAAGGAACCTTCATACTGTTTACCATGGTGGCTGTACTAATTGATATTCTTACCAACAGTGTTTTAGCATTCCTCTTTCTCTACATCTCACCAGCATATATTATTTTTTGGTCTTTTTGATAGTAGCCATTTTAACTAGAGTGAGATGATAGCTCATTGTGGTTTTGATTTATATTTCCCTGACGATTAGTGATGTTGAGGTTTTGTTGTTGTTGTTTTACATACCTGTTGGGCACTTGTATGTCTTCTTTTGAGAAATGTCTCTGGAGATCTTTTGCTCACATAATTGAATTGGATTGTTTGTTTTTTTTGCTGTTGAGTTGTTTGAGTTCCTTATACATTCTGGTTATTAATTCTTTGTTGGATACATAGTTTATAAATATTTTCTCCCATTCTACAGATTGTCTCTTCACTCTCTTGTTTTCTTTGCTCCGCAAAAGCTTTTTAGTTTCATATAATTCCATTTGTCTATTTTTGCTTTTGTTGCCTGTGGTTTTGGGGTCTTACCCAAAAATTATTTGCCTAGATCGATGTCCTGAAATGTTTCCCCTGTTTTCTCATAGCAGTTTTATTGTTTTAGGTCTTATTTTTAAATCTTTAAATTTTGATTTTTTTTTTTTTTTGGTGTATGTTGTATTAGTCACGGTTCTTTAGAGGGACAGAACTAATGGAGTGTGTGTGTGTGTGTGTGTGTGTGTGTTTGTGTGTGTGTGTGTGTGTGTGTATAAAGGGGAGTTTAGTAAGTATTAACTCACATGATCACAAGGTCCCACAATAGGCCATCTGCAGGCTGAGGAGCAAGGAGAGCCAGTCCGAGTTCCAAAACTGTAGAACTTGGAATATGATATTCAAGGGCAGGAAGCATTCAGCATGAGAGAAAGTTCTGTCCCAAGGCTAGCAGGCAAAAAACATGCGAGAACAGAGACTGGCCTAGCCTCCCAGCCTATATCTTTCTCCCATGCTGAGTGCTTCCTGCCCTTGAACATCGGATTCCAAGTTCTTCAGTTTTGGAACTCAGACTGGCTTTTCTTTCTCCTCATGTTCTAGCCTTGCTGGCAGCTGATTAGATTGTGCCCGCCCAGATTAAGGGTGGGTCTGCGTTTCTCAGCCCACTGATTCAAATGTTAATCTCTTTTGGGAACACCCTCACAGACACACCCAAGATCAATACTTTGTATCCTTCAATCCAGTCAAGTTGACATTCCGTATTAAGCATCACAAGTCCACCCCTTGTCAACTTGAACCCATACACATCTCCTGAGAGCATACATAATCTTCAAATAAAGACAATAATGTCATAATTACACCTAACATACCACTATGCTTTGTACAATGAGAAACACACCAATCCCCATCCCCAATACTATTATATAAAGTTAACAATACTTAAATGCGATGCGAAGTCAATAAATCTGTCACATGATAAAGGAGAAAGGAAATAAAATGAAGATAGTTTATTAGTACAAGTCGTATATATGCACAAACATGTTTTTAACAAAAAAAGGAGGAAACATGACAGTTAGAATCCTTATTTATGCAACTGGTCACGTAGCTGTAGCTGGTATTGATGACTACTTTCTTCTACTGCCCATTCTGTATTCCTTTGGCCTTCAGCAGGTTGTGGTTTTTTTCCCTGGTGGAGTGACCCAAACCTTCATTCCTGAAGGGTCTGGGTCATTTGTAGTCCTGTCTGGATAGGGCTGTTGTAGTTTCCCATTGACCTTATTCACAGGGCATGGTAATACTAAGAGACGCCATAATGAATCTCTTGTATTCCATGCATACTCTTCCTTACCTCCATTGTGGAGTAGTAGACTGATTTCATCTTGATAGTCTGGGTCAATCACTGTAACTCCCTTCTTAGCCTGTTGACTTAAAGGTAGGAGAAGCCCAAAGTGTCCAGTTGGCAATCTTAACTCCCAGTTTAATGGAATCGTTGTTGTGTCTCCTAGTGGCAGTGTTCCTCACTCTGGAACTAAGACCTCTAGACCAGCGGAACGTAATGTCGCAGGAATAGGAAGCAACAATTTTGCTAGTGGATCACTAGGGATGATGGTGAGTGGTGCCACTTCCACTTCCATCCATTGATTCCTGAACCCGTGAATCCTGGCTATGGGAGAAACAGTACCGTACATTGGATGCTGATTCAGAGCATACATTTTGCCCCAGCCTTGCAAAGTACTGTCACCTAGTTGCTGTTGTAATTGTGACTTCAAAAGGCCATTCATTCCACTGTTCTGTCAATCCAGCTGCTTCAGGATGGTGGGAAACATGATAAGACCAGTGAATTCTATGAGCGTGAGCTCACTACTATACTTCTTTAGCTGTAAAGTGAGTGCCTTGGTCAGAGACAATGCTGTGTGGAATACCATGATGGTGGATAAGGCATTCTATGAGTCCATGATGGTAGTCTTGGCAGAAGCTTGCATGCAGGATACGCAAACCCATATCTGGAGTAAGTGTTTTTTCCAGTGAGGACAAACCTCTGCCCTTTCCATGATGGAAGAGGTCCAATATAATCAACCTGCCACCAGGTAACTGGCTGATCACCCGAGGAATATTGCCATATTGAGGTCTCAGTGTTGGTCTCTGGTGCTGGCAAATTGGCACTCAGCAGTGGCCGTAGCCAGGTCAGCCTTGGTGAGTGGAAGTCCATCTTGCTGAGCCCATATGTAACCTCCATCCTTGCCACCATGGCCACTTTGTTCTTGGGCCCGTTGGGCGATGACAGGGGTGGAAAGAGGCTGAGTGGTATCATCCCTTCCACTTTAAATTGATTGTTAAAATCCTCCTCTGCTGAGGTCACCTGCTGGTGAGCACTCACATGGGATACAAATACCTTCACAGTTTTGACCACTTAGAGAGGTCCATCCACATACCTCTTCCTAAGATTTCTTTGTCACTACTTTTCCAATTATGCTTCTTCCAGGTCCTTGACCATCCAGCTAAATCATTGGTCACAGCCCGTGAATCAGTATATAATCGCACATCTGGCCATTTCTCTTTTCATGCAAAGTGCACAATCAGGTATACTGCTCAAAGTTCTGCCCACTGGGAAGATTTCTCTTCACCACTGTCCTTTAGAGATGTCCTAGAAAGGGCAGCTGTAGTGCTCCAGCTGTTCACTCTCAGTGGTGCTTGCGTATTGTGTAGAACCATCTGTGAACCAGGCCCCAGTCTTCTCTTCCTCTGTCAACTGATCATAGGGAGCTCCACTTGAGGCCATCAGTGCATGCTGGGAGAGTAAAGGCAGGGTGGCAGGACTGAGGACCATGGGCATTTGAACCACTTCCTCATATAACTTACTGTGCTTTCAGGACCTGTTTGAGCTCGATCACATGTATACCACTTCCATTTGATGATGAAATGCTGCTGTGCATGACCTACTTTATAGCTAGATGGGTTATAAAGCACCCAGTTCATGATAGGCAGTTCAGGTTGCATGGTGACTTGATGACCCATAGTCAAATGTTCAGTTTCCACCAAAGCCCAGTAACAGGCCAAGAGCTTTCTCTCAAAAGGAGAATAGTTATCTGGAGAAGATGGCAGTGGCTTGCTCCAAAATCCTAGAGGTCTCCGCTGTGATTCACTTATGGGGACCTGCCAAAGGCTCCAAACAACATCCCTATCTGCCACTGACACCTCAGGCATCACTGGATTGGCTGGGTCATATGGCCCAGGTGGCAGAGCAGCTTGCATAGCAGCCTGGATCTGTTGCAGAGCCTTCTCCTATTCTGGACCCCACTCAAAACTGGCAGCCTTTCAGGTCACGTGATAAATGGGTTGGAGTAACACATTCAAATGAGGAATGTGTTGCCTTCAAAATCCAAATAGGCCTACTAGGTGATGGACCTCTTTCTTGTTTGTAGGAGTGGCCAAATGCAGCAACTTATCCTTCACTTTAGAAGAAATATCTCAACAAGCCCCACAACACTGGACCCCTAGAAATTTTACTGAGGTAGAAGGTCCCTGAATTTAGTCAGATTTATTTCCCATCCTCTGTCACACAAATGTCTTAACCAATAAGTCCAGTATGTTTGCTGCTTCTTGCTCACTGGATTAATCAGAATAATGTCATCAGTGTAATGGACCAGTGTGATATCTTGCAGAAGTGAAAAGTGATCAGGGTGTCTGAATAATATTATGACACAAAGCTGAAGAGCTGATATACCCTTGAGGTAGGACAGTAAATTGCTTGTTGGCCTTGCTAGCTGAAGGCAGATTGCTTCTGGTGGTGCTTATGGACAGGAATGGAGAAAAAGACATTTGCCAGGTCAATGGCTGCATACCAGGTACCAGGAGATGTGTTAATTTGCCCAAACTGCATCTGGTACAGCAGCTGCAGTTGGAGTCACCTCTTGGTTAAGCTTATGATAATCCACTGTCATTCTCCAAGATCCATGTTTCTTCTGCACAGGCCCATTGGGAGAGTTGAATGGGGATGTGGTGGGAATCACCACCCCTGTGTCTTTCAAGTCCTCAGTGGTGGCACTAATCTCCGCAGTCCCTCCAGGGATGCAATATTGGTTTTGATTTACAGTTTTTCTAGGTAGAGGCAGTTCTAATGGCTTTCATTTTGCCTTTCCCACGATAATAGCCCTCACGCTACCAGTCAGGGAGCCAATATGGGAGTTCTGCCAGCTGCTAAGTGTGTCTATGCCAATTATGTATTCTGGCACCGGGGAAATGACCATAGGATGAGTCTGAGGACCCACTGGATCCACTCTAAGTCGGACCTGAGCTAAAACTCCATTAATTACCTGACCTCCATAAGTCCTTACTTTAACAATGATGTTTTGGGTCACCTCGAATCACTGTCAGCTCAGAGCCAGGATCCAGTAGTCCTTGAAATGTCTTATCATTTCCCTTTCCCCAATGCACAGTTACTCTGGTAAAAGACCAGAGGTCTCCTTGGGGAAGGATGGGAGAAAGATTCACTACATAAATTGTTGATGGTATAGTGGGGTCCTTCTTTAAGGGGACCCAGTCTGCCCTTCATTCAAGGGGTTCTGGGTCTATAAACTGGCTCAAGTCTGGAAATTGATTGAGGGGCCGTGATTCTCTGTTTTTATAATTCAAATTAGTCTTTTGTGCATTTGACCTAGAAGTTTCCTGCTTGTGTAAATTAAGAATGCTGTAGGCTTCTTATCAGTTTTACTTCTAGGAGCACTGATTTATTAGCCAGTGCCAGAGCTCTACACAAGTCAGACTATTGTGATTGCCACTTTGCCTCTGCTGTCTATTACAGTAGCTACACCTTGCCTTTGATGATTGTCACCACTTGGCTCCTGCCACCTCAGGATTGAGTTATTCCCATTGTAATTTAAATTTTGTAGTTGAGTGACTCAAGTTCCCACTGTTAGATCTGACATACAGAGAAGAACAATTATAGAGCTCTTCAAAGATGCAGGTGCTGCCCTCACAAATCTGTTTCACAAGGCATTGGTCAAGGGTATATCTTCTGGACCCTCCAGCTGGGATCAGTAGGTCTAAAGTGACTAATCTACTGCACTATCTCAATCTCTGTAAGCCTTTAGATCCCTTCCTCTACATTAAACCAAGGGAGAGCAGACATTTCTAGCTCGCTCAGAGTGGGCCATCTTTTAATCCATATTTCAGCTAACCAAGCAAATAAACTATTAGAACCTTTTTTTAACTCCCTGAGCTGCAAAAATGCAGAGTCCCTACTTACTGGACCAAAATCAATAAATTCAGCCTGATCCAACTCTGTGTTCCGTCCACCATTATCTCACACCCTTAATATCCATTCCCATGCCTGTTCAGCAGATTTCTGTTTATATGAATCAGAAAACTTAAGCAATTCTTTTTGAGTGTTGCATATCTCCTCATGGGTCACATTCTCAACCTCGTCTCTAGGGTCCCGCTGGGACTTTAGTTACAGGTCTAGAAGCAAACAGGGGTGTTGGGGGTGGCTCCTGAGGAGAATCAGTGTTATCTTGCCCCGTAACTGCCTCAGGCAGCACAAGGTTTATCTCTTCAGACAAAGGTGGAAGGGCTGATGGCAGCATGGGCTGGGGAGGGGATGTTGCCACTATTGGGGATGGGGAAGCTATTTCTTCTGGCAAAAAATTTTCATCAGAATTTACAAACTCAGTGTCCTCAGCCTCATCAGAGTTCTCCCACACATCCCCATTCCAAGTTGCAGGGTGTCATTCTTTTCTAATCAATGCCCTCACTTTAACAGTAGACACCTGGCCAGGCTATGCATGCACCTTTTGTTGCGGGTCAGCCACTCACATGATAAGAGCTTGTGTCTGTTTTTCCACAATTTCAGCTATTTCTCTAGAGGAGATGAGACTTTCACCTAGGGCAATCTTAGCAGATTTGAGGCTCAATATCTGCTTCTGAAGCCAGGAGATAGAATCCCTGAGTTCATTTTATTTCATCACTTTGTCCACTGAACTTAGAAGAAACCAGCCAGTTTCATTACCGGCTTCATTATGTTCCTTGGTTCTCCACCTATGGTCAAAGATATTATGTATTGAGTCACTAAACTCCTTGGCTCTCATGAGTTATGAATAAGGAGTGTCAAATGCATTTATTTTGCATAACTCTCTAAACAGTTCATGCCAAGAACTAACAGTATTCTCCATACTATAGAAGTAGAGTCCTTAGCATTTTGAGGTATATATATATATATATATATAAAGGGGAGTTTATGAAAGTATTAACTCACATGATCACAAGGTCCCACAATAGGCTGTCTACAGGCTGAGGAGCAAGGAAAGCCGGTCCGAGTTCCAAAACTGAAGAACTTGGAGTCTGATGTTTGAGGGCAGGAAGCATCCAGCACCGGAGAAAGATACAGGCTGGGAGGCTAGGCCAGTCTCTTTTCACATATTTTTGACTGCTTATATTCTGGCCTTGCTGGCAGCTGATTAGATTGGCCCACCCAGATTAAGGGTGGGTCTGCTTTTCCCAGCCCACTGACTCAAATGTTAATCTCCTTTGGCAACACCCTCACAGACATGCCCAAGATCAATACTATGTATCCTTCAATCTAGGCAAGTTGACACATATTTTAGTCATTACATATGTTGTAAAATATAGGTGTCTAGTTATTCTTCTGTATGTGGATACCTAGTTTTCCCAGCACCATTTATTGTAGAGATTGTCTTTTCCCCAATGAAAGTTCTTAGTGCCTTTGTCAAAAATCAGATGGTTGTAAATATGTGGATTTATTTCAGAGCCTTCTATTCTGTTCCATTGGTCTCTGTGTCTATTTTATGCCAGGGCCGTTGTCTTTTGGTTACTATAGGTTTGTAATATATTTTGAAATCAGGTGGTGTATTGCCTTCAGCTTTGTTCTTTTTGCCTTAATAGATAGATATTAAATAGATATTACTGCCATCATCCTGATTTTATAAGTGAGGCAACTATGGTTTAGAGAAGTCTAGTAGTTTTCTTAAGGTCACACAGTGCCTGTGTGCTTGAGCCAGATTTCAAATCTAGTTGGTCTGGGCCACAGTATCTCCACTCCTTACTTATGGTGATTCCTCTCCGTACTTTACAAACAAATCTAGCCTGTTTCTTTTACTTTTCTCTTTTGGTTCTTAGATGGTTGAGAGTAGTGGCATTAAATTTGTCCTCTGTGTTTCGTTCCCTGCCTAGACTGCCACCAAGGAGCAACAAATGCTTAGTAAATGGTAGCAGCAGTTACTGATTATAAATACAACTTCACTTTAACTTAAGTGTTTTTAGTCTATTAGAAGTCTTGTACATTTACTGACTAGGTTGATTTTGGTCAATGTTATTTAACCAAGTAAATACAATTTTTATAAATGCATGTTTGGCCAAGAGTTGTGACCAGTGTTGATTAATGTCTTAGATTAGGTGGGACGATGAAGTTCACGTTTTTTGGAGTTTTTTCTCTTTTAAATTTGATATATAAAATATGAGCAACATTTTGTTAGTGGTAAAATGAAGAGAATGTTTATATCCCATCTTTCACTGTGTTTGATTTAGAAGCTAAAGAAGTCAGCTGGGCTTGGTGGCTCACATCTGTAATCCCAGCACTTTGGGAGGCCAAAGAGGGAGGATCACTTAAGCCCAGGATTTCAAGACCAGCCTGGGCAACAAAGTGAGACCCTGTCTATACCAAATAAATAAATACATAAATAAATAGTTCAGACATGGATTGATTTATTTGAATTATTTTCCCATGATTAATGGAAGTCAGTAATGGTTTTTTTTTTTTTGAGATGGAGTCTCGCTCTGTCACCCAGGTTGGAATGCAGTGGCGCAGTCTTGGGTCACTGCAACCTCTGCCTCCTAGTTTCAAGTGATTCTCCTGCCTCAGCCTCCCAAGTAGCTTGGATTACAGACACGTGTCACCATGCCTGGCTAATTTTTGTATTTTTGGTAGAAACAAGGTTTCACCATGTTGGTCAGTCTGATCTCAAACTCCTGACCTCGTGATCCACCCGCCTTGGCCTCCCACAGTGCTGGGGTTACAGGTATGAGCCACTGTGAGAGGCCAATAATGATCTTTTCTTTCCTCATTAGCAGGGTCTTCACAATTCATCCAAGGTTAGGTTAAGTAGAAAAGCAGAAGTTAAATTATCTTTGCTAAGATGACTTTTTGGGAAAGGTTATTAATAACATAGTAGCTTGATTAATAAATCCACTCAGAACAAACTGTCACGTACCAGCAAGTTGGAAAATAAACAGTCTTCATAAATTATGCAGAATGGCATTGGTTTGCATTAACAGCAATGTTCTCATTAAATTTGGGCCAGGAAAAAACACCACAGTGTTCTGCTTCTACTTTTTACCACATGTGTAAACTGTGCCAGCATCAACCAGCTAAGGCATGGGAAGAAAAGGAAAGCAAGACTGTGTAAGGCTCCTCAGCAGCAGAATTTCTAGAAACTTACAGATTTCACCACATGTGTAAACTGTGCCAACATCGGCCAGCTAAGACATGGAAAGGAAAGGAAACCAAGGCTGTGTAGGGCCCTCAGCAGCAGAATTTCTAGAAACTTCTCTCTTGGGATCTGTGGTGAACATTAATTTTATTCCTCTGTATTAGCCATCTGTCTCTGTGTTTCTCCTATTCATGTGATGTCTGTAATGGAGAGAAAATCTGATTGGCTCCACTTGAGTCATATGTCTGGATTTGGATCACTGTTGCGGGGAAGAGGATGTGCAGGATCAAATAACACATATGTGGAGATTGGGAGTCCATCTCAGAGTATAGCAAGACTTCAATACTTTATACTTAGTAATGTAATTGCCCATTGAGGTCATCTTGCCTACTGCCTGGAAAAACCAATGCACTCAGAGCAGCAGGTTTTTGCAGCAAAGAGTTGAAAAATTGCAGGGCCAGCCAAGCAGAACAAGAGAGTTTATTATTATTCAAATTGGTCTCTGAAATTTTGGAGACTGGGTTTTGTTTTTGTTTTTGTTTTTGGATAATTTGGCAAGCAGGGGGCTAGGGAATAGGAAGTGCCGACTGGTTGGATCAGGAGTGAAATCATAGGGGGTTAAAGCTGTCTTCTTGCACTGTCAGTCCCTGGGTGGGATTACAAGACCGGTTGAGCCATTTTATGGGTCTGGGTGGTGCCAGCTGGTTCATCAGAATGCAGGGTCCGAAAAATACCTCAGACACCAATCTTAGGTTTTACGATAGCGATGTTATCTGTAGGAGCAATTGAGAAGGTTATTAATCTTGTGACCTCTGGCTACATGACTCCTGAGCCATAATTTCTAGTCTTGTGGCTAATTTGTTAGTTTTACAAAGGTGGTTTCAAAGGAGGGGGTAGTTTTGGGAAGGACTATTATCATCCTTCCTTTAAATTATAAACGAAATTCCTCTCAAAGTTAGCTTGGCTACTCCCAGGAATGAAGCACAGTTTGGAGGTTAGAAGCAAGATGGAGTAAGCTATGTCAGTTTTCTCTTACTGTCATAATTTTGCAAAGCAATTTCAGTGATTGGTTTACTGATTTTACTTAAGTGTAAATGAGAGATGGGTATTGAATCAATTAGATGTGTGTTTTTAATCTCTAAGTTAAATATTTAGTTCTTTAAGTTTTAAAAATGATGGCTTGGCATTTGAGAGTTATTGAGGGACCCCTGAAGTGACACTATTTCTACATACATAGATCTGTCTAGCTCTAACTAGCTAGATGTATCTATCTAGTTCACCTGGCCAAACGGCCTTTTTTCAAACCTGCTTTTTATTCCATGATGTCGTGGTTAATAGTAGCAATGCAGTCCCACTTACTTAAGCCAGAAACGGTCATCTTTCTTTCTCATGGATCCATATCCAATGAGTTTCCTATTCTTGTACATTTTATCTTACAAACATTGGTCCTTTCAGACCATCTCTCAGTGGTATGCAATAGTATTCACTCGATTCTGCTTTGAATTACGACTTTTTGAATATTTTTTTCTTTGGATTTATAACTTCTTAGAGGCAAATTCTACTGTAATCATAGTGTTACTAGCATTGAGGGTTAATCTTTTTAATCTCTTTTGAGGACTAAAGGAGAGGATGGAGAGGAGTCAGATGAGACGGTCCATGACTGCTGCTGCTTCTCATATAGCCAACCCTTCCTCAAGGCTGCAGAGGCCAAAAGAACTGGTGATGGCCTTCTCTCCTTGGCTTTTTCCAGATCTTGGAATTCTCCCAGCTCCACCGCAAAGCTGTTTACCAGGCTCCCTTTCTTCCATTCCCTCCCTTTCCTGTATGAATCAGTTAAATTATTTCCATCACCACCTAAGTTTTTTTAATGCAATTTAAGTTACTCTTCAGCCACAAAGATGGAATATTTTTGTTTTCCTGGGTAATTGGCATGTTTTAGCATCTTGGCTCTTTGACTCTTTTTTTTTCCCGATGTCCAAGAATGGATAGACCAATCTATTATCTATCATCTATCTGCCCTTTTATACTACTAAAATTTCTGATAGTTTTGTTGTTAAAATATCTCTTCAGCTGAAAGTTTCTGTTGTGTATCTTATAGAAAAGCCAAATTTATTTTAACAAATTGATTTTGAGCAGTGGTAGTTGCTTTCTTAATTACTTTCCCCCTTCTACTCACAGTACTTTTCCATAAGAAATGTATTCAAAAGCACTTAGCCTAGCACCTAACACTTGATTGTTAGTTGAGGGTATTAGCTTCCTTTTCCTCTTGATTTTTTAAATATTGGTTTTTTTATTATAATTGTTAAAGTGATACATATTTATCATAGGAAAAGTAGAAAATGCAGGTAAAGTGTAATAAAAGTTAAAATCACACAGTGCTCTACTGTTGACATTGTGACTTTTCCCCAACAAAATTAGCATTATATTTTATTTTTATTTTCCTGTTTTCATGTAACATTACTAAAAGTATGCTCTCATATTACTAAATATCAATTAAAAACATAATTTCATGACTATAACATTTTACTCTGCGTATGCCATATTTATTAAGCCATTCCCCTATTTACAAATAGCATTCGTAAGTTGTCAGACTAATCTCTTATTTCTTTATTAGCTTTTTAGAGATAGAGATTTCTCAGTACATAGGAACATTTTCAGGCTTTTGAGACATCAGTCCCCACATATAGAATCATTCTCCCATCTTAGCTGCAGTCCTATCCTGTATGTGGAGACCCTCTTCATCTCTCTCAAGATATTTATTCTAGATCTTCTTTGTCTTTCTTGGGCTCCAACACCTCACACCAATGTATCCTACAAGTGGATGTCCTCCTTACCCTGCTTGAGCTTCTGTGCCCTGTGCTGGGTCACCCCTACATGTGGTCATCCATCTTGCCCTGCTTAGGCTCTGACTGTCCTTACCCCACAAAGTCCTCCTTCACATCCTGCTTGGACTGTTAGCCCATGCCTGGCCACACCCATGCATCAGGCTCTCTCCATTGTAGCTTTGGCACCCTGCTTTAGGCTCCCATGATTCTGCCCCAACTAATGGCTTTAGTGCTGAATTGTTAAGGAGAAAAAAAGAGAAAGGAAGCTATAAAGATTAAATGAGGAAACTTGCAAGTGCATAGTATCATGCCTGGTGTACTGTAGGTATTTGGTGGTAGAGTATGTGTGGATATTTAAATTCCACTCCTGATCCTGGACTGTTGAACCTTGGTGGTAAAAGGAAAAATATAAACATAACCTACTTGACTGCTTCTAATACCAACTCGGCTGCATATGGTCTATCTGGTATCCCTCTAATCACTCTCTCTAGTGGATGATATATTCTGTCTCCCCAAGTGGTTGTTTTTTACCTTTTTTATTGTCCCCATTCCCAAACTCCACAGCTTCCAAATCTCATCTGATGACTGCCTGCTATTTAAACCAGATCAAATTACTGACATTAATGTAATTAATGTAATTACTACCATAACCACTTCAAAATATTTTAGTATTTTTAGCTCTCCTGACTTTACCCTCTTTCTTGAAACTCTTTCCTTGTTTAGCTTTTATTAGTATATTGTCCCAGTCCTCTTCCTACCTATCTAATTTATCTAAGTCTTATTACCTGCTTTTGATTCTTCTACCCTCCATATATATATGTTTATCCTTTTTAATATTTTGTTCTTGGCCTTCTTAAGATATTCAGTTTCCCTAGGTGATCAAATTGACCACATAACATCCAAACACCCAGTTGATGCTGCTGAGGTCCAAATTTTGTATCTTACCAATTCTGCTGATTGCTAGCCAAAACTCCTGGCTGTCTTATGGTTCCAAGGGCTGTTTTTCTTTCTTCTTTCTTTTTTTTGTAGAGATAGGCTTTTGCCATGTTGCCCAGGTTGTTCTTGAACTCCTAGACTCAAACAGTCTGCACACCTCAGCCTCCCAAAGTCCTGGGATTATAGCTGTGAACCACTGCCCCCGGCTGAATGGGTTTTTTTCAAACCTGCTTTTATTCCAGGATGTCACGGTTAATAATAGCAGTGCAGTCCCAGGTACTTAAGCCAGAAACTGTCATCTTTATTTCTTTCTTATGCATCCATATCAAGGGAGTTTTCTATTCTTGTACTTTTTATCTTAACAAACATCGATCCTTTCAGACCATCTTTCAGCAATATGCAGTAGTACTTAGTTGATTCTACTTTGAATTATGACTCTTTGAATATTTTTTTCTTTGGATTTATAACTTCTGAGAGACAGATTTTACCATAATCATTTCTCTTCATTGAAATAAAGAATACCTTCAAGACTTTTTTCTAAACTTGAGTCTGTTTTACTATGTGATTAGCTGGCTTTCCTAGGCAATAGGAGCTTGATTGGGATTCATGATTTAATTATAAGTATGTGGTCTGTAATATACTTTTTTGGGGATTAATGCAGGGAATGGTGTCATTTTAGATGATGGGAAGATTTTAAGTAGCTTTCACTGTAATTATTCATAATGAATGGAATCTTTGATAATTAGCTACATTTTAGTATCTGCAGATGAGAATATGTTTTTAAATTTTGGTGTTTTGATCCAAATGGCTAGCTAGATATATAAAGTGACTGAATTCTAGAAATCTGTTTTCTTCCTTGAAAAGTCCCATTGTCCCCCAACCAAAAGATTTCAAATCCTAAAAAAAAGAATTTTAATTATTTTTAAATTTGCCTTCTCAAGTAGCTTTCCTTTTTTTAAGTAACACTTATTTTTATTATATTCCAGTAATGATTGATAGCAAAATAAATAAGTGATGGTTTAAGCAAAGAGATTTTCAAGTAGTTGCAAAACAAACTCTGTGCTTATGGTCAATAATATTTATTCCATGATTTAGACTTATTTTCCCAATTAGGATATCTTAAATTTGTATACTTACCCATTTAAGGTCTTTCTGAAATAACACTAGAATTATAGGGGAATATTTTTTAATGTTTGTGTTAAAGGTATTCTATAGTTTGGCCTCTTATGTATTTTTAAGAGTTTTTAAAAAAGATTGATTCAGAAAAGTTAGAGATTTGGTAAAATAATTTGGTGGTGGTTATGTATTTGAAAGAGTTGCTAGCTTTTTTCTCAGACCACACTTTTTTGTGTGACATTATCATCATTCATAGTTTATACTGTGTAATTAAATGATTCAGCTTCCTCATTTGATACTCATCATTAAAATTACCTGAGTGACAACTGACTTCTATAGGGGGGTGTGTGCATGTTTGCACATTAAACATGTTTGAACATGTTCAAACACTGAACATTAGGTAGATTAAAACAGGATATTGTTTAAAAAAATGATGGAATAGGGTAGCACATAAATTGAGTAGTAGTGAGAATAGCAGGTTAGAAATGAGGCCTATTAGGAGCAATTACAGGATTCAGAGATCTTTCCAGGTAGTTTAAGAGACAAATTTGTTTGAGAAGTAGTAGTTATGAGCAAAAACAGTGAAAACCTATTTGATATTCAGAGGATTGGGAACTTTACTTTTGAATAAAGAACGTCAAAATAATTAGTTTCTACTATTTCTGGATAAGATTTATCTGAAGGTTATTCATCATTCTAATGATTTTAACTGGCCTAGATGTCTCTTCTATATTTTTTGTAATATGAAGAGAAATACTGAGAATAATTGTTGAATGTTCACCATGACAACATAATTTTGGGGATTAGAGATATAATTTTCTTTCATTGGTGATTAACGTTTCATTCTCACATTCACTATTTTGTTCAGTAACTTAACTTTGTTATATCATTTAGCCTCTCAGTTTTCTTCTTTTTTATCAAATTTATAGGTAGATTATTATGACAATGCAAACCATATTTGTTAGGTATCTTGGCAAATGTGATCTTGTCAACAGAATGATTTTGTTGACAGCTCCACTTCTATAAACTGTAAGCAGTTATCTAAAGTATTATATTGACAATTAGGAAAAAGACTTTTATCTACACACCCTGTTTTGGCTTCCTTCTTGGTACTTTCTGCCTACACCTTTCTAACTACTCTTATTGCTTCTATCTGATTTTATAGTAGCATTAAATCTTTTGTCTTTCCATACTGCAGCATAAAAAAACCTCTGTAGCCATCCAAATCATTAGTGAGCATAAATATTGTCATAATTAAATATAGTTCAGCTATAGCAATTTGAAAGTGAGATAACTAAGGCCTAGAGAGATTAATATTTACCACGAAAGGAAAGAACTAATATTTTTACAGTGCAACTATATACCAGACTCTCTTTTTACATTTCAGTTCTATGAAATATATTTTATTGTCCCCATTATACAGAGGTTCAGAGGTCAGTTAACTTGCCCATGTCCATGAGGCTGTAGTTATGGTGGAGGTAGGATATAAATCCAGGTCTCTTAAACAGTCCAGGGTCTTTTCCACTTGTATCAGCAAATATTAAAAGCTGGGGAAAACAAAGTGTTAAAAACCAACATTCCAAATATGACAAAGTGTGTTTTCTTTTCCTTTTTTCTTTGCGAATTTGTCATCTTAAAATTTAAAAAGAAAAATTTCAATAGCTTTTTGGGCACAAGTGGTTTTTGGTTACATGGATGAATTTGTCTAGTGGTGAAGTCTGACATTTTAGTGCACCTGTTGCCTGAGTACTGTACGTTGTACTCAATATGTAGTTTTTTATCCCTTATCCCCCACTTCCCACCCTTCCCCTTCTGAGTTTCCATAGTCCATTATATCACTCTTTTTGCCTTTGTGTACTTTGTGAGCTTAGCTCTCGCTTATAAGTGAGAACTTACGGTATTTGATTTTCCATTCCTGAGTTGACAAAGTGTATTTTCTGACTGATAACATATATTTTTGTAAAAAGACTAAAAAAATTTACTTTTGGTTGTACAGCTATTAAATCACTATTAAAATATGGAATGTTGCCTGGGTACAGGTGGCTCATGCTTATAATCCCAGCACTCTGGGAGGCTGAAGCAGGCGGATCACTTGAGGTCAGGAGTTTGAGACCAGCCTGACCAACATGGTGAAAACCTGTCTCTACCAAAAATATTAAAAAATTAGCTGAGCGTGATGGTGGGCACTTGTAATCCCAGGAGGCTGAGGCAGGAGAATCACTTGAACCCGGGAGGCGAAGGTTGCAGTGAGCTGAGATCGTGCCACGGCACTCCAGCCTGGGTGACAGAGCGAGTCTCTGTTTCTAAATAAATAAATAAACAAATAAAATATGGGATCCGTGGTATGTTTGCATTAGGTATAAAAACAACATAACTTTTGCCTATTAGCATTTTACGGTTGATGATGCATATACCAAAAAAAGTCACAGAAAAAGTAATGTTTTTAAAATATCAATTTAGAAATGGAAAGAGTCACCAAGGGCTTGTGCATCTCCATTCATTCATTAATTCATTCATTAATTTATTTATTTAGAGGTTATCTCAAGATTTTGTTGTTGTTGTTACCTAGGCTGGACTACAGTGGTACAATCATAGCTCACTGTAGCCTCAAACTCCTAGGCCCAATAAATCCTTTCACGTCAGCCTCCCAAGTAGTTAGGACTACAGATGCATGCCACTGTACCTGGTAAATTTTTAATTTTTAAAATAGAGGTGGAGTCTCACTGTGTTGTCCAGGCTGGTCTTGAACTCCTGGTCTCAAGTGATCCTCCTGCCTTTGCTTTGAAAGGTGCTGATATTACAGGCATGAGCTAGCAAGCCCAGCCCTATCTCAAGAGATTCTTTAATCTCTTGCCTTCAGGGTACTATTGTTATACTTCTTTAAATTTTATTTTTGACATGGAGTCTCGCTCTGTCACCCAGGCTGGAGTGCAGTGGTGTGATCTTGGCTCGCTGCAACCTCCACCTCCCAGGTTCAAGTGATTCTCCTGCCTCAGCCTCCCAAGTAGCTGAGACTACAGGTGCCCACCACCACACTCAGCTAATTTTTGTATTTTTAGTAGAGACAGGGTTTGTTGGCCAGGCTAGTCTCAAACTCCTGACCTCAGGTGATCCACCTGCCTTGGCCTTCCAAAATGCTAGGATTACAGGTGTGAGCCACTGTGCCTGGCCTTATTGTTAATACTTTTAACAGATACTTTTGCTAACAAAGTTAGACAACATTTATACTGGCACATGATTGGCCTCTGATGTTTGTTGCATGGTGTTCATCTAGGAAGAAATCTGGGCTCTGTTTTAGCTTTTTGTATGGCATTTGGTGTTTGTGAAAATTAATAGCTTGCTTTTCAGAGTTTCTTAAATGAGATTCAGAAAAAAGAAACTAAACATGGGTAGGGAAATTAGGGCTTTGGCATACAGTGTTACGATATATCTGCTTATTAAGAAAACTAGGTGCTTTAAATATGTTTGCAAATCTGGGCCTCCTTTTGCCTTGCTTATTTTTATTTGTGAACTCTCAATCTTTTATCTAAGCACTTAATCTAATTAAACTATTGATAACTACCTTTTTGAAGCAAGATACCTTGTCTTTAGCCTCTTGATACTTGAGCCACTGGTGTTCTGAATGTGATTACCTAGAGGTAATTAGATAGCCTAAGAGTAGCTTTTCAAATTGTTTTTCAAAGATACTTCTTTTCTAAAATTCCTGAGTGATACATGTTTCTTGTTTCACCATCTAATTATCTAGGTTTTAACATTTGTACTTTTGATACCATCATATTAATTACAAAGTTTTCTCATGGGAGCCAGAGTTGATGTTGGCAGATACCTAGACAAAGGCAATCTTTTTCTCTATCGACCAATCCTCCCCGTTCTTTACCCTTTTCTTTTCTTCCCAGTTTTCCCTTCCTCCATTTCTCCCTTTTCTCTCTTCTTCCCCTTTCCCATTTTGTTTGTCTCAGTGTATAGAAATGTATAAAATTAAAATAATGGTAGGAGGAGGTAGATGATTCTCTATAAAGTTACTATTCAGTGATAGTCACTTTACGAGTTACTATGGAACATATTAGTTTCTAAGATAACTAGTTCAAATTACTTTGGAGTCCAATTGACCTGGGTTAGAATCCTGGCTTATAAAATTAGTGAGATGGGCAGGGGAGGAAGCAATACAGTGGCTGGGCGCAGTGGTTCACGCCTGTAATCCCAGCACTTTGGGAGGCTGAGGTGGGTGGATTGCTTGAGCCCAAGAGTTCAAGGCCACATAGGGAGCAACATAAGGAGCCCTCATCTCTACAAAACATAAAAAATTAGTTGAGCAGGGTGGGGCACACTGTGGTCCCAGGTACTCAGGAGCCTGTGAGATCAAGGTTGCAGTAAGCCAAGATCAAGCTACTACATTCCATTCTGGGTGACAGAATGAGACTCTGTTTTAAAAAAAAGAAAAAAATGTGATATAGTAACAGTGAATATAAGGCAGAAAGGAAAAGTGCTGTTGTGTTTGGTACTTTGCAGAGATAATCATTATTAATGATTTTCATGTATCCTTTTAAATATCTGCTGTATATGTTTACATATATTTAATATAGAATGTTAGCTATGTTAATTACAATTTTACAGCATGTAAACATGCATTTTCCTGTTAGAACAGTCTTCATTAGGTCAGAAAGCAAGTAAAGAATATTCATTTAGTTGAATTTTCATTTGTTTGATATTACTAAGTTCTAGTATATCAGTTTTTTTAAAAAAAATCTTAGCGCTTTCAGGATGCTATTTCATCATTTTTTTAAAATCAGTTTTAACCTCTGTAATGGCTCCAACTTTGTTACAAAGATAAGAAAAAATAAAAAATAAATTGGATGAGAAAACATACTAGAAAGTAAAATGAAATATAAATTGGATTAGAAAACATCTCTGTGGAGATGACAGAAAATAATACTGTATCTTAAGGCTTCAGTCTTCTTAGGGAAGTAGTAATTGGCTACACATTCTTCCAGGAATGGTGATGGTCACAGTAATTAAGAATTTAAAGCTTGTAGGAAGAAAATCTTGAATTGACCTTGCTGTCATTAAGAGGAAGGAGTTATTTATTGTAAGAGATTGGTGTAGAACTGCCCGACATGTTGCTAAAGATATAGGATGAATTTGTAGATGACAAAGTGTGTGGTCATTTGGGACCAGGAATAGAAAAACTGACTATAGATAGCTCTGGTTGGGAAGAGTGCACCAGAGGCTTAAGGTATTCAGGGCATCTCTGGGAGTAATAACAAGAGCATTGATAAAATTGCTTACCATAGCCAAGCACCAGAGAAAGAACTTCACATTCTTACAATGTACAAAACTATTGGCTACAAAATGTAAATCAGGATTTCAGAGTCTCGTCTTATATGATGGAACAATTTTTTTGCCCTCCTTGAAACAGATCATTACCTATGAAGATTATAGTTGGTTATCTATACAATTACTTGTACATTAATTACCTTAGTATATCTCTTTCTGTATATCTATCAACATTATTTGAGTATATAGCCTTTTAGAATGTTAGGTACATTTAAAAAAATTTCTTTTCTGTGAACCTATGGATTATATTGAATAGGCCCTTTTCTAAACACACAAACACTGGAGACGTTTGGGGAGGGGAGGAGAAAAAGAACAGTGAGGAGGTACCAAAAATTTGGAAGTAGTCAAAATATTACATAGCATTTACTTCTCAATTTAAGACATACCATCTTATTAAAATTACTGTACCATTAGACAAATGTTACCACTGAGCTTCTTTTAATATTTTGTATGTCATTTAAAAAAAATGTAGTTATTTTCTTCCTGAGTTTTCTTTCACAGAGAATTGTAATTGAATTTGGCCTTGTGATTTAATTTTATGTAGAATAAATTTGTTAAAAATTACCTGTCAAATTTATGTGACTCAGTCAAGTCTGCCAAGTCACTCTGGACAACAGACTGAAACCCTGTCTTAAAAAAAAAGGTCGGGGGATACAGCAACAATAAAGATAAAACAGAAGGGGAAAGTACATTATTTGTGTTTAGAGGTAATATGAAATGTGTGTTAATGGAAACGTCTGTTAGGGGTAAAATAGAAATGTTGGAAATGGTTTTGGTATATTTGTGTGTTAGAGGTAAAGTAGAAATGTTGGAAAACCTGTCCACTTATTTGTTTTTTTAACTTTGGTAGCACAGCTCTGCAAATTATTCTTGATCCATGACCCTAAGTCTTGAGAAGATGATTCTTTTTCCTAGTCCTAAGTGTCACTTCTTTTCTTGCCCTATAATGATTGACAGTATAATTGTTTCTTTCAGGGAAGAGCTTGACTCTAGCCACAGGTGTTCTGATCTACTATCTTGTCAGCTGGGAATAAAGTGAGACTAAAGGCCAGAAGAGATCTTTAGAATTCCTTCACTTTCACTTCTAGGACCCAGCTACAACTGGTGTACTACAGATATCCCAAGAAACAATTTCAGAGATATTGAGACCTCTGGTGTACTACACATATCCCAAGAAACAATTTTAGAGATAATTTAGTCTGAATTCATACATAAGGGTAATTTGTTAAAGGCATATGTATTATTAAGCAAAATCCTGAACATCTCCTTCTGAGGCACCTGCATTTATGTTAACCAGCATCCTCAGAGTTTTCTCCAAAAAAGTAGTCTGTTTGCTTATGCATCTAAAATGTTCATTCTGGTAGTATTTTTAAAACAAAAGAAGTCTTCTGCAAAGGAGAATTGATTCCTGCACTTATAGACATTTAATTGCTATGATTGAAAATGAAATTTATCTAGTTTAAAAAAGTTAAGACCCCCTCCCCACCATGAGGCATCATATTATTGCAGTGAAAGTTGTCTTTTCTCTCACCTATCAAATCTTTGAATAAATGTGTCTTTTCAGTAAAACAAACCATTTACCCTGTGGCCTTTCTTATAGGAATGTCTATCCCACCCACCTTTAGGATTGCATTCTGCTATTTACAAGTGAAATATGTCAGCCTTCAAAAGGCATTTCCACTTTTACCTACTGCTTCACTGCAGAGTTTCTTAGGCTTTCTGTACCTTTCTAAGCCTTGGGGCTATTGATTACCATGCTAGGGTTGCATTGAACCTATTATGCCAAGGATTGATATGCCCTTCCAATTTGGTCTATTGCACAGGAGTGTTTTATTTTTCCTGATTTTAGGATTGTAGGACATAGACCTACAATATACTACACGTTCACATTCTTGAGTCGCCTAGAAATAAAAAAATTCTTTTGAAGATAAGTTAGGCATCCTTTTGTATGTGAAAACAAAATTCTGCCAAAATAGTGATTAAAACGTATTGGTACCTCTTCTTTATTTTTAATTATTGTTTTGCTGAAAAGTATGCAGTGCATTGAAATAGTTAACACATTTAATTATTATTATTGTTATTATTATTATTTTTTAAACAGAGTCTTACCCTGTCACCCAGTGACGGTACAGTGGCATGATCATGGTCCATCACAGCCTTGACCTCCTTGACTCCATTGATCCTCTCACTTCAGCCTCCTGAGTAGTTGGGACTACACGGGCACACCACCATGCCCAGCTAATTTACTGTATTTTTTGAAGAGATAGGTTTTGGCATGTTGCTCAGGCTAGTCTCAAACTCCTGGACTCAAGCAATTCGTCCCCCTCAGCCTCCCAAAGTGCTAGGATGGCAGGCATAAGCACCATACCCAACCTAAAAATAAATTACTGCACCTGGCCTAAAAAATGTTTTTATTTGCATATAAGCCCAGTTATTCTGAATTATTCAGTTAGAGCAGAAATATTCACGTACCCATACTTACCTTTTCTGATTTTAGGGAAGATGATTGATTGATTGAATTTAGAATTTAAGAGGATGAAAGGCAACTAGTCACCACAGGTCAACTCTACCATTAGGACTAACCAGTTGGTTCTTATTTATCTAGAACTTCTTAATCCTGCTTTATAGAGACTGATGGCAGTTGTAGTTACATATGAGTATGTTGTTTGGTCTAGGTAGCTTGGTCTAGGTATTATAAGATTTTAATTTTGGGGGTATAACAAGGTTTGTTGTTGTTGTTGTTGTTTGTTTTTTGTTTGAAACAGGATACTCTGCTGCCCTGGTTAGAGTGCAGTCGGCATGATCATGACTCACTGTAGCCTCAACGTCCCAGGCTCAAGCAATCCTCCCACCTCAGTCCCCTGAGTAGCTAGGACTACAAGTATGTGGCACCACACCCAGCTAATTTTTTAATTTTTTGTAGAGACGGGTCTCACGATGTTGCCAAGATTGGTCTCAAACTCCTGGGCTCAAGCGATCCTCCCACCTCAGCCTCCCAAAGTGCTGGGATTGCAGGCAAGAGCCCCTCTGCACTCAGCCATAATATGACTTTTAAAATAAAAAATTAGTCATAAGAAAGTGGTGAAAAAGAGAATAGGATTTACAGGACCAGAAGAATTAATATGAGTAAGATAACGTATAAGAGAGAATAGCCCAGCCTGGAGGCTCGCACCTGTAATCTCAGTACTTTGAGAAGCCTAGGCGGGCAGATCACAAGGTCAGGAAATTGAGACTATCCTGGCTAACACAGTGAAACCCCATCTCTACTAAAAATACAAAAAATTAGCCGGACATGGTGGCACACGCCTATAGTCCCAGCTACTCGGGAGGCCGAGGCAGAAGAATCACTTGAACCCAGGAGGCAGAGGTTGCAGTGATTCGAGATTGTGCCACTGCACTCCAGCCTGAGTAACAGAGCAAGACTATACCTCAAAAAAAAAAAAAAAAAAAAGAGAGAATAACAGACATTAAAGGTTCTTATGGAGTCACTTAAGTTCTTTTATTCTACCTCGTTTCTGTCTACTTTTAAACCATTCTGGTGTTCTCAATTTCTTAGTTCTCGAAATTGAGATTTACAAAATGATGTGTAGATTAAAGGACTTTTGAGTAAATTATATTATGAGTCAGAAAATACTCTTTTCTCCTGTATTTTCTTGTAATATCTTTGCATATCTCTGGTCATTTTCTTTCTCTAGTCTCTTAAGTGTAGTTATCTAAAATACTTTAAATTTCTTAGACTTATAATTTTAAGTTAATGCAAATAATGAAAATTCCTAGTCACAGTTGTATGCTGTTGACCCATTTCATTGTCCTTTTAGATGTGGGGAATTAAGTGGAAACTGGAGACAGTAGGAGCTAATAGCAAGTGACTTGGGTGGGAACAATAAAGAATGATTTGTTCATCCTGCCCTGTTGAAGGTATAGTTCAAAGAACTTTCCAGCATCTAAGAATAGTAGAAATAGAAGCTATAAGAAATTGTTTGATAATTATTTTCCTGTGTCTGCAATCATTTCACAACTTTATTTTCCAGTTTAAACTTTAAGTGGTAATTGTGGTCTGCATGTTTATAAATTTTTAATTGTGTAGAATATTAGTACTTTTCTTTAAAAATAACACCATAAAGAATTTATCACTTGGGAGTTTTTCCCCAAATAAACCAGAGCTGTAGCAGTTATGTTTATTTACAATTAAGAATTCCCTAGGGCAGTGGTTTTCAATATCAGAATCATCAAGAGGGATTTAAAAATTTTTATCTTAGGTTCAGGTTTGTTATATACTTAAACTCATGACTTGGGGATTTGGTGTATTGGTTATTTTGTCACCTGGGTACTAAGCATAGTACCTGATAGTTTTTTTTTTTTTTTTTCTCTGAACCTCTCTTTCCTTTGAACCTCCTCCCTCAGTTGGCCCCATTTTCTGTTGTTCCCCTCTCTGTTTAAAACATAAGTTTTGGAGCCCCACTCTTGTATTTCTGATTCAGTAACTCTGGAGTGCGGCCTGAGAGTTTGCATTTCTAACAAGTTCCAAGATGACCCTAATAGTGCTGGTTCTGAAATCATACTTTGAGAACCACTGAGATAATATGATACTGATTTGAGAAGTCTAATCTGTGCTGAATACTGAGTTGCTTGTATTTCATGCAGAGTTGTACCCATTTGATGGGTACCAGCAATGATCATTTAACGTAGTGTTGTCTTCTTTTCATAGATTGGAGCATATGATCAACAAATATGGGAAAAATCTGTTGAACAAAGAGAAATCAAGGTAACGAGTTTATTTCATTTTGTTTATTTTGAAACATAGTTCTGTGAATTAATTAATTACATTTTCTGTAGTGTTTTTTCATATACTTTTAAGATATAAATTACTATTCTATTGAAGCTTTTAAAGAAAGAAGTAAACTTTATTTACCGTAGTCACGTTTACTTCTGATGTTGGTTTTTTTTTTTTAAATCATCTTTCCATTCTTTTAAAATTTAATTTCTAATGACTATTTTTTTGTCAGCTTTTTTCCCCTTTTACTTGTCACCTTATACTTCTAGTTTGCTTTCCTCCCCTTTGATGCTCTCATTGCTCTGTACAGTTTATTAAACTGGTAAGTGTTTCAGGATTTTTCCTGCCTGAGTGATCCTGTGCAAATGCTGCTTTGCTTAATTGAGATCTGCTTTTTTGGTGCTACTAACAGATTGACTTTGACTCAAAAAGAGTCATTGAAAAGGTGGTCATTTTAAAAAAGAATTTAGGACAGTAAAGCACTAATTAAAATGTTTTTGTAGTAGCCATTTTCTTCTTGAACATGTAATCACGTCTCTTATACTGATAAAATATTCTCATAGATTACCTCGATAGCATGAAAATGGTTTTCAACTGAATCTGTTGTTTCTCAGCACTCTTTATTGGTAATAAGATTTATATTTTTCGTTTGCATAGATACTAATCAGTGTGTTTCTGCACGAGCTAAATTTAATCTGGGCACAGACAGTATTACTTTAGTTACTTGACATTTTCTATTTTGTTTAGAAAGGTTTACATTAGATTGAAAACCAGTGTCTTTAGTTACTAAAAATCAGTCCAAAAATTTGTTAATGTTAAAATTCATTAATGTTTAGACTACTTAGTCACTTGTAATAAAGAGCAGGATTCTTTCCCATTTGGCAATGATAATCTCTAAACTTTTGAGGAAGAATTAATACACTTAACAAAGTTGTGGTATGTGTTAAATATAGGATTAAGTCATGGGACAGAAAGATAAAATGGGTTATAGTTTTGTAGGTGAGATACATAGTTACACATGAGATAAATTCCATTAAGAGAGGCATGTCTAAAACTCTATAGGAGAATGAGGGGAGAGACAAGGCTGGGGAGGTTGGGAAAGATTTCATAGAGGAAGTGGTTCATGAACTTAAGGAAGACATTTCAGACAGATGAAGAGCAGATGGAAATATATGTAAAGGATGGAAGGAACGTGACTGAGGCAGGGACTCCTCAAGGAGATTGATTTTGTAATAGGTTGGATGGAGGAAGGAGATTAGTGTCATTAGGAATGAAACTAGAAAGGAAAATGAAAGTCAGATTATGAAGGGGCTTAATGCCTTCCCCAAGAGTTTAGACATAATCTGGAAAACAACAGGGGAGACATAGAAGGATTTTAAGCAGAAGATTATATTTTAATAAATTTACTCAGGCAGCACTAAGGATGATAGGAAATACTGGAAGAAGAGCACATTGAGAATTCTGTTACAGAAATAGCTATTTGATACTTGGGCGGGACATTTGAGAGTTCTCAGTTTGTAAAGTGTGACTGTGTAGGTATATATTTGTATGTGATATATATATATATATATATATATGTGTATATATAAAACATTATATAGATATAGCCATAGGAATGAGTGGATTTCTGTTGAATGATGAAATAAAAGGGCTGAAAACAGAGCATTGGGAAATAACTAACATTCAATGGGTAGGTAAATAAAGAGATCCAAGTAAAGAAGGAAAGAGAAGTAAGAGATCCATGAGAAAATAGTATGGAGAGAGTATGAAGAAGAGTTGGGTTAGTCAAGCAAATAAAGAACATCAGAGAGGTCTAGTAAGATGCCATAATACCTTTAATTCTCTTTGACAATTAGAAAGCCTTTAATTCATTGGATAGGAGATATTAAGTACCTTGAGAGGTTGTGTTATCGTTTGACAGATTTGGAATTTAAAAGCCTCAGAAAAAAAAAATATATATATATAAATAACTTTTTAGTTTTTGGGAGCTATTCATTACAAATAACTACATTACTTATGTAATTTCCTCTTTTTAAAAAAGAACTATTTTGATGCCTAAATAGAGGTTTGGGTGAGGAAGGATTATATTAGTTACTACACAGGATGTAGTAACTAATATACTTCTGTTTATTAGGGAAAGTTAGGACCTACAATTTATTTCTGAAATATGTCTCCCTTTAAAGATAATACCTTGTAATAGTAATTGAAAAATTAAAAACATAAAAGCTTGCTCTTTTGGCTGGTCTGAAGGTAGCAAGTTATCTCACTTGTTCACAAAGATCAGATGAACTCCTTGTTCCATTCTTTCCCCCTTTCCCGCTACTGCACTTGACTAGTCTTTAAGAATAAAGATTAAAAATAAGATAAAATTAAGAAAACTTGTTCTCATTATTTTTTATCCTTTTGGGGTGATAAAAAATATCTAAAACTAGATAATGGTGATGATTGCACAATATTGTGGCTGTACTTAGAGCCACAGAATTATAGATGTTTTTTATTTTTTCTTTTTGTTTGTACAAAGTCATGGGGTACGTGTGCAATTTTGTTACATGTATAGCTTGTATAGTAGTCAAGTCAAAGCTTTTGGGGTATCCATCACTTGAATAATGTACATTCTACCCATTAATCAACTTATCTGGCTCACACCTGAAATCCTAGCACTTTAGGAGGCCAAGGTGGGAGGATTGCTTGAGTCCATGAGTTAAGAACAGCTTGGGCAACAAAGTGAGACATTATCTCTTAAAAAAATTTTTTTTTTCTTTTTTTTTTTTTTTTTTTTTTTTTTTTTGAGGCGGAGTTTCGCTCGTTACCCAGGCTGGAGTGCAATGGCGTGATCTCGGCTCACCGCAACCTCCGCCTCCTGGGTTCAGGCAATTCTCCTGCCTCAGCCTCCTGAGTAGCTGGGATTACAGGCACGCGCCACCATGCCCAGCTAATTTTTTGTATTAGTAGAGACGGGGTTTCACCATGTTGACCAGGACGGTCTCGATCTCTTGACCTCGTGATCCACCCGTCTCGGCCTCCCAAAGTGCTGGGATTACAGGCTTGAGCCACCGCGCCCGGCCTTTTTTCTTAATTAACCGGGACATACCTGCAGTCCCACCTACTTGAGGGGCTGAGCCAGGAGGATCACTTGAGCCCAGGAGTTGGAGGCTGTAGTGAGCCATGATCATACCACTACACTCCAGCCTGGGCTACAGAGTGAGACTTTGTCTCTAAAAAATACATACATACATACATACATAATCAACTTATCATCATCCTCCCTACTCTTGTTACTTTGAATTAAAAGGATCAATTTGTTAACAAGCCTAAAAGCACATTTCATTCTTACTAAATGTTCTAGTGAAGGCAAATTATTTATAGTGTAAAATAATTTTGTATTTATTCTAAGGAAGGTAGAGAGGCTCATGACTGTGGTGTATTAGTGTTAATATTTGAATTTTAAGAAACCACTCTACCTGATGTTTAGAGAACAGTGTACCATATGTATTGAGTTTGTCCCATGTGATTGATTCTTTTATTAGTTGTCAAAGCAGTGAGCAACTACTAGAGAAATCAAAGACAAGAAAATATATTTTTTAGAAATGTTTATTTTTCATTTACAGACCCAGAGTTGATATTGCTAAAGTGTAAAATCTTTTTTTAGTTGCAAATTATTTTTTTATAACCGTTTTAGAAATTGTACCTAAAAACTTTGGTTTTTTTTCTGATCACCTTGACCAAAATTTACCAGTAAATTTGGAAGTTTTTTCTGTTTTAGTATCTACTAGACTTTTAAAGCTTTACCATGAAGCTTATAAAGTCATTACAGAGAAAAGGGGGATGGAGAAACTAAACAGTATTTCTAGAAAATGAAACTGTTTATGTATTTTGATGGAGTCTAAATATTAACAGTACACAGAAGTCTAAATAACTGAGTAGAAACACTTTCTAAACTTAAACAGCCCATTTCATTTTTTTTTTCTTTTGGCCCAGCATTATCTGTGTTGGGCCAAAGAGAATTTTTTTTTTTTAAATAAAAAACTTTATACTGCTGTGTTTGAGTCATTTCACTATAGGAGCATACTATAACAATTTAAATTATATTTAATAAATAAAATATTTTTATTCTTCGGTACTAATTGTATTTGTGCTGCTTGTTTCTATTTTCTAGTTTGTGCATAAAACAACAGTAGTTTTTAAAATCTCATTTTTTAAAAAATTACTTTTCATTTTTTATTTATTTAAATTGTTTAAAAGTTCATTATAGTACTGAAAGCTATGCTACTTTGTATGAATGTAGTTTACCCCAAGCCAATTGAAAAATTTCCAGTGTAAAATATCTACTTAATTAAAATCAGATTTTATGAATTTTCATATCTTGATGCTATCTTTTGTTTTTGTGACTTAGCAGTGAAATTTTCCTGTTGTTTTTTTTGTTGTTGTTGTTGTTGTTTGTTTATTTGTTTGAGACAGAGTCTCGCTCTGTCACCCAGGCTGGAATGCAGTGGTGTGGTCTCAGCTCAATGCATCCTCCACCTCCCAGTTTCAAGCAATTCTCCTTCCTCAGCTTCCCAAGTAGCTGGTATTACAGACGCCCGCTACCATGCCTAATTTTTATATTTTTAGTAGAGATGGGGTTTTGCCATGTTGGCAGGCTGGTCTTGAACTCCTGACCTCAGATTATCCGCCCGCCTCTCAAAGTCCTGTGATTATAGGTTGAGCCACTGCCCCTGGCCTTCTGGTTTTCTTTTTTTTTTTAAAAAAAAAACTTTAAATAGGCTACCTTGGAGGGAAAATTTTATTGAAACTGGCTATTAGGATGTGGCTCTACAATGTAGCTCAAAATAAATATATTTTAATAGAATATAAAATTGGAACTGAACGACATATAAACAAGGTCAAGTAGAAGAAGCATGTTGAAAAACAATAGTTGCACAAATCAAAACAACTTGCTATTTCTGTTATAAGGACTTTTAGTTCTTTAAACAATCTTGATAAAAATATTAGGTATACAGTGATAAATTAAGATTCAGATTAGTCAGAAGACATTGGCAGTAAGGTTACTTTCAAATTGTTAGGGAAGCAATTTATAAAAACAAGTAAATTAAAATGTTACTATTTTCAAATATTTTTACAGTAATAAAGGTAGAGTCTTACTGTAATAAGCTTAATACCAAATCAAAATAGTCCTTTATTAACGAAATTTTGTTTAAATGTATGTATTATTACAATTGCCTCTCCAATTTGCAAAATCTTGGGAATGATTTCTAATCTATCAGCCACTCTATAGTGACATTAAAATCAGAAATAACGTACAGATACAGCCCATACTCATTATTTGGGGTAGCTATGTTCTATAAAGTCAACCCTGAACACTGAATTAGCAAATACTGGACCACTGCTGCTTGGGGAAATACAGAGTTAGGTTCCTGCAAGCCTTTAGTCACAACACTTTTGTAAACCAATTAATACAGAACCTTGTTTTATATATGTTTCTGTTTAAAGATACCTTATTTAATATATATTTTTGATTCATTAACAATAAACTTATGGCCAACAGTATTGTAAATCATATCTGAACAGAGGTTATCTTTATTTTTAAAATTTTTTTATTTTATATATATTTTTTGAGACAGAATCTTGCTTTGTCACCAGGCTGGAATGATCTTGGCTCATGGCAACCTCTACCCCATGTGTTCAAGTAGTTCTCTGTGCTTCAGCCTCCCCAAGCTTCTGGGATTACAGGCGAGTGCCACAATGCCTGGCTAATTTTTAGTAGAGACAGGGTTTCACCATGTTGACCAGGCTAGTCTCAAACTCCTGACCTCAGGTGATCTGCCTGCCTTGGCCCCCACAAAGTGCTGGGATTAAAGGCATGAGCCACTGTGCCTGGCCGAACAGAGTTTATCTAATACATTTTCTCTATAAGGCACATCACAGCCTTTTTGCACTTAGGAAAACTAGACAGTGTTTTAAGCACTATACTTGAGGGCCATCTTGAACAACAGGACTGCCAACAAAAAGCACAAAAATGTGAAAAACACAACAACAAATAGACCATGAAGAGGACACTGTTTACAGTAATCAGAGCTGAAACAAGAACCTTAAAGCATCACCTTGTTTGCCCTCAGCTGGGAACATGCACGTTGGGTGACTCAGTTTTTTTTTTCACTCCATACTTGTCTGCAAATTAGGGCAAAAGCACCATGAACATTGATTTGGGGATACAAAGAAATTTTACCAAGTAGATCTATTTGCAATTATGGAATCCGAGAATATGAGGATCGACTATTTATAAAATTATCATTGTTATTTCTTTAACTTTTACCCTTTCTTTCTCCTTCATTTTTGTTTTTGTATCTCTGGGTGGTTTGCAACTTCAAACAGAACTATTTGAAGGGATTCAAAAATTAATTACATCTTGGTTTCAGGGCACATTTTTGGTTTAGGCACTTCAGTTAATTCCGACCTCAAATGTGGTTCTCTTCTTTGTTTTAGACACAAACGGGAATACTTAATCAGATTTTTACTTTGATGGGGAATGTCATTGTTACTTGGATTGGGACCAGAGACAGGATTTACTGCACAGTTACTTGCTTAATTGAATGAATAAAAAACACTTGTGTCACTTAATTGAGTGAACATCTAAACACTTGTGTCATCTCGCAGCACTTGGCTCCTGAAGAGTTTAGCTTAAGCTCTTCCGATTATTTTTGGTTTTCTCCATTTTTATTTTTGTTAGCTCTTCCAATTCTTAACATTCTTGTCTTAAGTAATAGAGTAATTTATTTTCTTCTAGGTTTTTTTTTTCCCCCACTGGTTTCGATCTATACCCTTACTCTACTCTGTATACGGATAGCAGAAACATAATCTTACTCTGTTTAATAATTTCAAGTTTAAATGAATTCAGTTTATGACAACCGCCTCTCCCTCCCCCTCTTCCTGGTCATGGTGTCTTAAGTTCTGAGGTGATGAGGTGGCATTTATGGTCTGATGAGGGGTTGACATGTGAACATAATGGCAACCATGAGTAGTGCATCATCCTCTCTGGGTCTCAACTGATTGGCGTCTGCTGAGAATTTTGCATCCTTTCTGGTCCTCAACTGTGTGGTTTACTGCTTTCTGCAGTAATGCCTCCAGCATCACACCTTGAGGTCCCTTCAGGGCTGCTGCTCCCCTGGCTAACCTTAACACTTTCCTAATGCCAGTGTGGGGCCAATGCAGTTCTCCCTACACCTAAAGCTGTATACCTAAATTTGCTTGGAAGTAATAGTATTTGTATTAGAATTGTACTGTTAGTAATAAACTGGCCTGGCATGTTATACACATCTCTAAATATATCTTTTTAGACAGTAATGAAATTTATTGTAATACTGTAATTGTGTTCCATTTGTAACAAATGCATCATATGTTACATTTTGTACTATTAACAACTTTATTTTAAATTGAAAGCTTTAGAAATTGATTTTGTCCTGTTTTAGATTTAAGTATATATATATAAATAAATTCAATACTTCTTTTAATATATTATAGGGGCTAAGGAATAAACCAAAGAAAACGGCACATGTGAAACCAGACCTCATAGATGTTGATCTTGTAAGAGGTGAGTCTTGAATAAACAAAAGCTTAATACAAGTAGACATTGTCCTGGAAGAAACATTTCAAAATAGGTTAAAATATTTTATTAAGCTGCTTTTGCATTGCTATAAAGAAATACTTGAGATTGGGTAATTTATAAGAAAAAAGGCTTGATTGGCTCATGGATCTGCAGGCTGTACAGGAAGCACAGTACCTGGGGAGGTGTCGGGAAGCTTTACTCATGGCAGAAGGCATGCGGGAGCAGGCACATCACATGGCCAGAGCAGGAGGCAGAGAGAGTGGTGGTGGGGAGGTGCTACACACTTTAAATGACCAGATCTCTTGAGAATTCACTATCTCCAGGACAGCCTCAAGCCATGAGGGATTCGCCCTCATGACCCATACACTTCCCATTATGTCCTGCCTCTAGCACTGGGTATTACAATTCAACATCACATTTGGACTGGGAGAAATATTTAAACTATATCAGATATCTATCTGTCTGTCTGTTTTTGTAGAAATAAAAACGTTGTGAGCCTTAAGGAAGACAAGAATAGTATTAAAAAGAGAGAATGGGACCAGGTGCAATGGCTCACACCTATAATCTCAGCACTTTGGGAAGCTGAGGCAGAAGGATCTCTTGAACCCAGGAGTTTGACACCAGTCTGGGCAGCAGAGTAAGACCCTGTCTCAAAAAAAAAAAATAAATAAATAAAATAATTAAAGTGGTCATTTGTAATTCCTACCTGGATCTGACATTTGAATATTGTTTTATATTTATAAAATATGTGGGAGAAATTCTGCTATTTCAAAAAATGTTTTTTTTCAAAATACTTAAAAGTGTCTACAAATTGGTTGGGTGACGTGACTTACACCTGTAATCGCAGCACTTTTGGAGGCTGAGGTGGGTGGATTACCTGAGGTCGGGAGTTCAAGACCAGTCTGACCAATGTGGAGAAACCCCATCTCTACTACTAAAAATACAAAATTAGCCGGGTGTGGTGGCCCATGCCTGTAATCCCAGCTACTCGAGAGACTGAGGCAGGAGAATTGCTTGAATCTGGGAGGCGGAGGTTGTGGTGAGGTGAGATTGCACCATTGCTCTCCAACCTGGGCAACAAGAGCAAAACTCCATCTCAAAATAAATAAATAAAATATAATAAAGTGTCTAAAAATTGGACATTTCTCACTCATAGTATAATACAGAATAAAATTATGTGGTGTTTTTCAAACATTGAAACTTTTTCTTTAAAGAAATTAAAGAATAATATGTAAATATACTCTGTTGTCCTCTTTTACTTTTTTCAGGGTCTGCATTTGCAAAGGCAAAGCCCGAAAGTCCTTGGACTTCCCTGACCAGAAAGGGAATTGTTCGAGTTGTATTTTTCCCCTTTTTCTTCCGGTGGTGGTTACAAGTAACATCAAAGGTCATCTTTTTCTGGCTTCTTGTCCTTTATCTTCTTCAAGGTATAATTAAGGGATTTTTGCTTTTAACTTTCAGAATGTTATATTTTTAGATTTAATAAGGCTTTGTTTTAAACATGTACTAACTACTGAGTATGAGGTGTTAATAAAGGCACATAATTGATTTGGTATTAAAAATATTTGAGAAAACAGTTATTTTCCAGTATCATTTTATGAATATTTGAATCTGTAGATGGTTAAAGAAAAATATCCACTCTCCTAGGTGCTTTCTTATTTTATTTTATTTTTTTTGCCAACCATCTTTTTTTTTTTTTATTGCATTTTAGGTTTTGGGGTACATGTGAAGAACATGCAAGATTGTTGCATAGGTGCATACGTGGCAGTGTGATTTGCTGCCTTCCTCCCCTTCACTTATATCTGGCATTTCTCCCCATGCTATCTCTCCCCAACTCCCCAACCCCCGCTGTCCCTCCCCTATTTCCCCCCATCAGACCCCAGTATGTAGTGCTCCTCTCCCTGTGTTCATTTGTTCTCATTGTTCAACACCCACCTATGAGTGAGAACATGCGGTGTTTGATTTTGTGTTCTTGTGTCAGTTTGCTGAGAATGTTGGTTTCCAGGTTCATCCATGTCCCTACAAAGGATGCGAACTCATCGTTTTTGATGGCTGCATAATATTCCATGGTGTATATGTGTCACATTTTCCCTGTCCAGTCTATCATCGATGGACATTTGGGTTGGTTCCAGGTCTTTGCAATCGTAAACAGTGCTGCAGTGAACATTCGTGTGCATGTGTCCTTATAGTAGAATGATTTATAATCCTTTGGATATATACCCAGTAATGAGATTGCTGGGTCAAATGGAATTTCTATTTCTAGGTCCTTGAGGAATTGCCACACTGTCTTCCACAATGGTTGAACTAACTTACACTCCCACCAACAGTGTAAAAGTGTTCCTGTTTCTCCACATCCTCTTCAGCGTCTGTTGTCTCCAGATTTCTTAATGATCGCCATTCTAACTGGCGTGAGATGGTATCTCAATGTAGTTTTGATTTGCATTTCTCTAATGACCAGTGATGATGAGCATTTTTTCATATGTTTGTTGGCCTCATGTATGTTTTCTTTTATAAAGTATCTGTTCATATCCTTTGCCCACTTTTGAATGGGCTTGTTTGTGTTTTTCTTGTAAATCTGTTTTAGTTCTTTGTAAATTCTGGATATCAGCCCTTTGTCAGATGGGTAAGCTGCAAAAATTTTTTCCCATTCTGTTGGTTGCCGATTCACTCTAATGACTGTTTCTTTTGCCATGCAGAAGCTGTGGAGTTTGATTAGGTCCCATTTGTCTATTTTGGCTTTTGTTGCCAATGCTTTTGGTGTTTTGGTCATGAAGTCCTTGCCTACGCCTATGTCCTGAATGGTTTTGCCTAGATTTTCTTCTAGGGTTTTTATGGTGTTAGGCTTTATGTTTAAGTCTTTAATCCATCTGGAGTTAATTTTAGTGTAAGGTGTCAGGAAGGGGTCCAGTTTCTGCTTTCTGCACATGGCTAGCCAGTTTTCCCAACACCATTTATTAAACAGGGACTCCTTTCCTCATTGCTTGTTTTTGTCAGGTTTGTCAAAGATTGGATGGTTGTAGGTATGTTGTGTTGCCTCCGAGGCCTCTGTTCTGTTCCATTGGCCTATATCTCTATTTTGGTACCAGTACCTTGCTGTTTTGATTACTGTAGCCTTATAGTATAGTTCGATGTCCGGTAGTGTGATGCCTCCCGCTTTGTTCTTTTTGCTTAGAATCGACTTGGCTATGCAGGCTCTCTTTTGGTTCCATGTGAAGTTTAAGGTGGTTTTTTCCAGTTCTGTGAAGAAGGTCATTGGTAGCTTGATGGGGATAGCATTGAATCTGTAAATTACTTTGGGCAGTATGGCCATTTTCACAATATTGATTCTTCCTAGCCATGTACATGGAATGTTTCTCCATCTGTTTGTGTCCTCTCTTATTTCGTTGAGCAGCGGTTTGTAGTTCTCCTTGAAGAGGTCCTTTACGTTCCTTGTTAGTTGTATTCCTAGGTATTTTATTCTCTTTGTAGCAATTGTGAATGGCAGTTGGTTCTTGATTTGGCTCTCTTTAAGTCTGTTACTGGTGTATAGGAGTGCTTGTGATTTTTGCACATTGATTTTGTATCCTGAGGCTTTCCTGAAGTTGCTTATCAGTTTCAGGAGATTTTGGGCTGAGATGATGGGGTCTTCTAGATATACAATCATGTCGTCGGCAAATAGAGACAATTTGACTTCCTCCTTTCCTATTTGAATACCTTTTATTTGTTTTTCTTGCCTGATTGTTCTGGCTAGAACTTCCAATACTATATTGAATAGGAGTGGTGAGAGAGGGCATCCTTGCCTAGTGCCAGATTTCAAAGGGAATGCTTCCAGTTTTTGCCCATTCAGTATGATAGTGGCTGTTGGTTTGTCGTAAATAGCTTTTATTATTTTGAGATACGTTTTGTCAATACCTAGTTTATTAAGGGTTTTTAGCATAAAGCGCTGTTGAATTTTGTCAAAGGCCTTCTCTGCATCGATTGAGATAATCATGTGGTTTTTGTCTTTGGTTCTGTTTATGTGGTGAATTACGTTTATAGACTTGCGTATGTTGAACCAGCCTTGCATCCCCGGGATGAATCCTACTTGATCATGGTGGATAAGATTTTTGATGTGCTGTTGCAATCGGCTTGCCAGTGTTTTATTGAAGATTTTTGCATCTATGTTCATCATGGATATTGGCCTGTAGTTTTCTTTTCTTGTTGAGTCTCTGCCGGGTTTTGGTATTAGGATGATGTTGGTCTCATAAAATGATTTGGGAAGGATTCCCTCTTTTTGGATTATTTGGAATAGTTTCAGAAGAAATGGTACCAGCTCCTCTTTGTATGTCTGGTAGAATTCGGCTGTGAACCCATCTGGACCTGGGCTTTTTTTGGGTGGTAGGCTCTTAATTGCTGCCTCGACTTCAGACCTTGTTATTGGTCTATTCAGGGTTTCTACTTCTTCCTGGTTTAGGCTTGGGAGGGGGCAAGTGTCCAGGAATTTATCCATTTCTTCCAGGTTTTCTAGTTTATGTGCATAGAGTTGTTTATAATAATCTCTGATGATGGTTTGAATTTCTGTGGAATCTGTGGTGATATCCCCTTTATCATTTTTTATTGCATCTATTTGATTATTCTGTCTTTTCTTTTTTATTAATCTGGCTAATGGTCTGTCTATTTTGTTGATGTTTTCAGAAAACCAGCTCCTGGATTTATTGATTTTTTTGAAGGGTTTTTTGTGTCTCTATTCTCCTTCATTTCTGCTCTGATCTTAGTTATTTCTTGTGTTTTGCTAGGTTTTGAGTTTTTTAAATCTTGCTCCTCTAGCTCTTTCAATTTTGACGATAGGGTGTCAATTTTAGATTTCTCCTTTCTTCTCATGTGTGCACTTATTGCTATATATTTTCCTCTAGAGATTGCTTCAAATGTGTCCCAGAGATTCTGGTATGTGGTGTCTTTGTTCTCGTTGATTTCGGAGAACATCTTTATTTCTGCCTTCATTTCATTGTTTATCCAGTCAACATTCAAGAGCCAGTTGTTCAGTTTCCATGAAGCTGTGAGGTTCTGGGTTGGTTTCTGAATTCTGAGTTCTAACTTGATTGCACTGTTGTCTGAGAGACTGTTTGTTATGGTTTCCGTTCTTTTGCATTTGCTGAGGAGTGATTTACTTCCAATTATGTGGTCAGTTTTAGAGTAGGTGTGATGTGGTGCTGAGAAGAATCTATATTCTGTGGATTTGGGGTGGAGAGTTCTGTAAATGTCTATTAGGTTTGCTTGGTCCAGGTCTGAGTTCAAGTCCTGGATATCCTTGTTAATTTTCTGTCTTGTTGATCTGCCTAATATTGACAATGGTGTGTTGAAGTCTCCCACTATTATTGTGTGGGAGTCTAAGTCTCTTTGTAAGTCATTAAGAACTTGCTTTATGTATCTGGGTGCTCCTGTATTAGGTGCATATATATTTAAGAACGTTAGCTCTTGTTGCATTGATCCTTTTACCATTATGTAATGTCCTTCTTTGTCTCTTTTGATCTTTGTTGCTTTAAAGTCTATTTTATCAGAGATGAGAATTGCAACTCCTGCTTTTTTTTGCTCTCCATTTGCTTGGTAAATCTTCCTCCATCCCTTTATTTTGAGCCTTTGTATATCCTTGCATGTGAGATGGGTTTCCTGGATACAGCACACTGATGGGTTTTGGCTTTCTAGAGTCTCCTTTAATTCTCACACCAACCCAGTGAAGTATAGGGACTATCATTATGCTTCACATATAGATGTGGGACCTGAAAGACCTGAGGGCCCAAAGCCACACCGTCATCAAGTATGTTAGAGCCCACATTCAAGTCTAAGCATTCAGATTCCAGAGCCATACACTTAACAGCTCTTACAATGTCTCCTAACACAACATTCAAGTGCATAATCTTAGGTGCAGTATATAACAACATGAATAACACTGTAGAGCATTTAGAAACTGAAGAAGAAATATTCATATTCCATCACATGAACAAGCAGTTATTTTCACTTGGTTGATGTCCTGTCATTCCTTTTAATATTTTTTTTTTAAAAATAAAAACCATAATTACAATCCCGAATGATAATTTAAATGTGTTTTCTCAACAGATTCTAAGTAAGAGATACTTTTTAAGTAATGAAAATATAATAAAAACTACAGACTTTTATTTAGATAAAATTGTTTATTCTAAGCCAGGGTACATCTTACATACATAAAAGGGTATAGACTACGATGATGTTGTGGTTGTTGTTATTTGTGTGTGTGTGTGTGTGTATGTTCTGATTAAAGATATATCTTCATGGCAGAAAATTTGAAAAATGTAGAAAGTATGAAAGAAAAAAAACTACCCATCATCTTGCTTTTGAATTTACTTTATAACACTTTTTAAATAGTTGAGATTATTTTATATCAACAGCTACATTTATATATTTTTTTACCTAATGTCACAATAAGTATCAGAGTCTTTGTAAATACGACTTTTTAAGTTCTAGGAAGTATCTTGTCCTACATCAATATTGGGCAGTTAAGCTGATTGCTATTTTTTGCTGTTATAATTACTGCTACAGTGAACATATTTGTTTATCAATCTTTTCTTACAGTTTGAATTATTTTTTATGATAGTCTTAGAATGGCTGGAATTAAATGTAATCACATGTCTAATGATTTTATACATGATTTGTCATTGTTTTTTGAAAATCAGTCTTTTGTTTATAATGCCATTACATGACAGTTCTTCTAAATTTATTTTTCTCAAATATTTTCTAGTTATAATTTTTATTATTTTCTTATTTTCTTCTCAAAAGTACTTGAAAGAGCTTAATCTGAGTATAGTTATCCTCAAGGGTTTTCTGGCTTACCTAGAGGAGAAAACTTTATTCAAATGTGGTCAGAAATTGCAATAGCTTATTAGAGTAATTCAGTACCATTGGTTGTATATCACAGTGTGTTGTGCTTTTTAAATTATTGCTGCTTTCTAGTATTCCAAGGCAAGTATCCAATGTATCTAAAAGTTCACTGACATTGCATAATAATATTGTGTCTGAAATTTACTTACTCATTCCTCTAAGTTAAATAGGGAACACAGGTTAGATTGGGCATTAAATGAGATATTTTTCAGTTCAGAACCCAGGTTTAATCAGAAGGCCCTTATGATGAACTCACTAAGCATTCTCCTAGTAAAGTTTAGTTAGAGAAATGACTTAACCTTCTTGAAATCACACAGCCAGTGCCAAAGTCATGATGTGACTCTAACGACCCTCAGCAGACTGCCAATACCTTTGAAAACCACTTGTACTTCTATCTCCATTGCAGTACCCGTGAAAAGCAAGGTGCTGCAGTGATCTCTGAGTTATGTTCTCATTCTTGTCCACACTTCTTGAAAGGCAGAAAGAATCAAATGCAGTCAGGTTTGTTTTTTTACAACTATGTATAGTTTTTCACTTCAATTACATGCTTTTTAAGTATCTCAACTATGCATTCTCAGCTCTATTTCCACTTCTCCATGTCTTGGTTGCCCAGATTACTGCCAGGATACCTTATATCATCTTCTACCTTCTGTCTGTTTACCTATTAAATGACAAATTAAAACCAGCCACTTAAGGTCTGAATTTCTTCACCAGTTATTGCTTTCAAGATGCAAGCTGAGTTTTCTATAAATCCCTCCTTGAATTTCTATCCCACCTTAACTAGGCTAAACTAGCTCTTGGCTGTTTCTTAAACATGCTGTGCTTTTTGGCCTACATGCCTTTGGACATGCAACTCCCTTTGCCTGAAGTAGCCCTTTTCCCTTTTGTTTAATCAATTCTCTTGTTCTCTCAGACTTAGATTAGGCATCAGACATCACTTTCTTTGAGAATCCTTTCATAACCCCCGAGTGTAGTTACATATCTTTCTTATATATATTATAGCACTTAATCGTAAGTATTATATTAGTCAGCTTGGGCTACCATAACAAAATACCACAGATTGGGTGGCTTATACAACAGAAATTTATTTTCTCACAATTCTCAGGGATGGAAGTACAAGAGTGAGACGACATCAAGGTTGGTGTCTGATGGGGCTTCTCTGATTTTTAGATGGCCACCTTCTTGCTGTATCCTCACAGGGCCTTTCTTGTGTGTGTGAGTGGAGAGAGAGAGTACTCTGGTTTCTCTGCCTCTTGATGTAAGGACAGTAGCCCTTATATGAAGCTTAAGGCCTTACCCTTAGGCATCTGTTTAACCTTTACTACTTCCTTATAGGTCTTGTCTCCAAACATAGTCACATTGTGGGTAGGGCTTCATTTAGCATATGCATTTGTGTAAGGAGGATGAAAGGAGCACAGTTTAGTTCATTGCAGGTATTTTCATTGTTTTATTATATGTCCCTTTTTTCCTCTAAATCAGGCTTGTCCAACCCTTGGCCCATAGGCCATATGGCAGCCCAAGATGGCTTTGAATGTGGCCTAACATAAGTTTGTAAACTTTCTTAAAACCTTATGAGATTTTTTTTTTTGCAATTTTTTAAAGCTCATCAGCCATCGTTAGTGCATTTTATGTGTGACCCCAGACAGTTCTTCTTGGAATAAGGCCCAGGGAAGCCAAAAGATTGGATACCCCTGGTCTAAATCAAGGGATAGGGAACAGAGACTGTCTTGTCTTTTTTTCTTCATTGCCTAATTACCACTAAATCTTAAAAATTAACAGGCCTAAAAATGGAAGGTTATTCTATTCTATTCTGTTTTTTAGACACAGGGTCTTGCTCTGTTGCTTAGGCTGGAGTGCAGTGGTGCGATCATAGCTCACTGCAGCCTTAAACTCCCAGGCACAAGCAATCATCCAGCCTCGGCCTTCCAAGTAGCTAGGACTATAGGAACATGCCACCATGCCCAGCTAATTCTTTTTATTTTTATTTTTGTAGAGATGGGGTCTTAATATGTTGCCCAGGCTGGTCTCAAACTCCTGACCTCAAGTGATCCTCCCACCTCACTCTCCTAAAGTGCTCGGACTATAGGTGTGAGATACCATGGTCTCTCTGTTGCTCAGGCTGGAGTGCAGTGGCGCAGTCATGGCTCGCTCCAGCTTCGACCTCCCAGGCTCAATCATTCCTCCTACTGCCACATTTGAGTAGCTGGAACTACAGGCATGCACCACCATTCCGAGTCTATTTTTGAATTTTTAATTTAATTTAATTTTATTTTTTTAATTGCATTTTAGGTTTTGGGGTACATGTGAAAAACATGCAAGGTTGTTACATAGGTGCATACGTGGCAGTGTGATTTGCTGCCTTCCTCCCCTTCACCTATATCTGGCATTTCTCCCCATGTTATGCCTCCCCAACTCCCCACCCCCCCGCTGTCCCCCCCACTCCCCCCCAACAGACCCCAGTGTATAGTGCTCCCCTCCCTGTGTCCATGTGTTCTCATTGTTCAACACGCACCTATGAGTGAGAACATGTGGTGTTTGATTTTGTGTTCTTGTGTCAGTTTGCTGAAAATGATGGTTTCCAGGTTCATCCATGTCCCTACAAAGGATGCAAACTCATCGTTCTTGATGGCTGCATAATATTCCATGGTGTATATGTACCACATTTTTCCTGTCCAGTCTATCATTGATGGGCATTTGGGTTGGTTCCAGGTCTTTGCTATTGTAAACTGTGCTGCGATGAACATTCGTGTGCACGTGTCCTTATAGTAGAATGATTTATAATCCTTTGGATATATGCCCAGTAATGGGATTGCTGGGTCAAATGGAATTTCTATTTCTAGGTCCTTGAGGAATCGCCACACTGTCTTCCACAATGGTTGAACTAATTTACACTCCCACCAACAGTGTAAAAGTGTTCCTATTTCTCCACATCCTCTCCAGCATCTGTTGTCTCCAGATTTTTTAATGATCGCCATTCTAACTGGCGTGAGATGGTATCTCAATGTAGTTTTGATTTGCATTTCTCTAATGACCAGTGATGATGAGCATTTTTTCATATGTTTGTTGGCCTCATGTATGTCTTCTTTTGTAAAGTATCTGTTCATATCCTTTGCCCATTTTTGAATGGGCTTGTTTGTTTTTTTCTTGTAAATCTGTTTTAGCTTGTTGTAAATTCTGGATATCAGCCCTTTGTCAGACGGGTAGGCTGCAAAAATTTTTTCCCATTCTGTTGGTTGCCGCTTCACTCTATTGACTGTTTCTTTTGCCGTGCAGAAGCTATGGAGTTTCATTAGGTCTCATTTGTCTATTTTGGCTTTTGTTGCCAATGCTTTTGGTGTTTTGATCATGAAGTCCTTGCCTACGCCTATGTCCTGAATGGTTTTCCCTAGGTTTCCTTCTCGTGTTTTTATTGTGTTAGGTCTTATGTTTAAGTCTTTAATCCATCTGGAGTCAATTTTAGTGTAAGGTGTCAGGAAGGGGTCGAGTTTCTGCTTTCTGCATATGGCTAGCCAGTTTTCCCAACACCACTTATTGAACAGGGAATCCTTTCCCCATTGCTTGTTTTTATCAGGTTTGTCAAAGATCGGGTGGTTGTAGATATGTTGTGTCACCTCCGACGCCTCTGTTCTGTTCCATTGGTCTATATCTCTGTTTTGGTACCAGTACCATGCTGTTTTGATTACTGTAGCCTTGTAGTATAGTTTGATGTCCAGTAGTGTGATGCCTCCCGCTTTGTTCTTTTTGCTTAGAATTTACTTGGCTATGCAGGCTCTCTTTTGGTTCCATATGAAGTTTATGGTGGTTTTTTCCAGTTCTGTGAAGAAGGTCATTGGTAGGTTGATGGGGATAGCGTTGAATCTGTAAATTGCTTTGGGCAGTATGGCCATTTTCACGATATTAATTCTTCCTAATCATGAACATGGAATATTTCTCCATCTGTTTGTGTCCTCTCTTATTTCGTTGAACAGTGGTTTGTAGTTCTCCTTGAAGAGGTCCTTTACGTTCCTTGTTAGTTGTATTCCTAGGTATTTTATTCTCTTTGTAGCAATTGTGAATGGCAGTTCTATCTTCATTTGGTTCTCTTTAAGTCTGTTATTGGTGTATAGGTATGCTTGTGATTTTTGCACATTGATTTTGTATCCTGAGACTTTGCTGAAGTTGCTTATCAGTTTCAGGAGATTTTGGACTGAGATGATGGGGTCTTCTAGATATACAATCATGTCGTCTGCAAATAGAGACAATTTGACTTCCTCCTTTCCTAATTGAATACCCTTTATTTCTTTTTCTTGCCTGATTGTTCTGGCTAGAACTTCCAATACTATATTGAATAGGAGTGGTGAGAGAGGGCATCCTTGCCTAGTGCCAGGTTTCAAAGGGAATGCTTCCAGTTTTTGCCCATTCAGTATGATATTGGCTGTTGGTTTGTCATAAATAGTTTTTATTATTTTGAGATATGTTCCGTCGATACCTAGTTTATTGAGAGTTTTTAGCATAAAGGGCTGCTGAATTTTGTCAAAGGCCTTCTCTGCATCAATTGAGATAATCATGTGGTTTCTGTCTTTGGTTCTGTTTATGTGGTGAATTACATTTATAGACTTGTGTATATTGAACCAGCCTTGCATCCCCGGGATGAATCCTACTTGATCATGGTGTGTACGCTTTTTGATGTGCTGTTGCAGTCGGCTTGCCAGTATTTTATTGAAGATTTTTGCATCTATGTTCATCATGGATATTGGCCTGTAGTTTTCTTTTCTTGTTGAGTCTCTGCCGGGTTTTGGTATCAGGATGATGCTGGTCTCATAAAATGATTTGGGAAGGATTCCCTCTTTTTGGATTATTTGGAATAGTTTCAGCAGGAATGGTACCAGTGCCTCTTTGTATGTCTGGTAGAATTCGGCTGTGAACCCTTCTGGACCTGGGCTTTTTTTGAGTGGTAGGCTCTTAATTGCTGCCTCGACTTCAGACCTTGTTATTGGTCTATTCAGGGTTTCTACTTCTTCCTGGTTTAGGCTTGGGAGGAGGCAACTGTCCAGGAATTTATCCATTTCTTTCAGGTTTTCTAGTTTATGTGCATAGAGTTGTTTGTAATAATCTCTGATGATGGTTTGAATTTCTGTGGAATCTGTGGTGATATCCCCTTTATCATTTTTTATTGCATCTATTTGGTTATTCTCTCTTTTCTTTTTTATTAGGCTGGATAGTGGTCTGTCTATTTTGTTGATCTTTTCAAGAAACCAACTCCTGGATTTATTGATTTTTTGTAGGGTTTTTTGTGTTTCTGTCTCCTTCAGTTCTGCTTTGATCTTAGTTATTTCTTGTCTTCTGCTAGGTTTTGAGTTTTTTTGATCTTGCTCCTCTAGCTCTTTCAATTTTGACGATAGGGTGTCAATTTTAGATTTCTCCTTTCTTCTCATGTGTGCACTTATTGCTATATATTTTCCTCTAGAGACTGCTTCAAATGTGTCCCAGAGATTCTGGTATGTGGTGTCTTTGTTCTCGTTGATTTTGAAGAACATCTTTATTTCTGCCTTCATTTCATTGTTTATCCAGTCAACATTCAGGAGAAAGTTGTTCATTTTCCATGAGGCTGTGCGGTTCTGGGTTGGCTTCTGAATTCTGAGTTCTAACTTGATTGCACTGTTGTCTGAGAGACTGTTTGTTATGGTTTCCGTTCTTTTGCTTTTGCTGAGGAGTGATTTACTTCCAATTACATGGTCAATTTTAGAGTAGGTGTGATGTGGTGCTGAGAAGAATGTATATTCTGTGGATTTGGTGTGGAGAGTTCTGTAAATGTCTATTAGGTTTGCTTGGTCCAGGTCTGAGTTCAAGTCCTGGATATCCTTGTTAATTTTCTGTCTCGTTGATCTGTCTAATATTGACAATGGTGTGTTGAAGTCTCCCACTATTACTGTGTGGGAGTCTAGGTCTCTTTGTAAGTCTTTAAGAACTTGCCTTATGTATCTGAGTGCTCCTGTATTAGGTGCATATATATTTAGGATCGTTAGCCCTTCTTGTTGCATTGATCCTTTTACCATTATGTCATGTCCTTCTTTGTCTCTTTTGATCTTTGTTGCTTTAAAGTCTATTTTATCAGAGATGAGAATTGCAACTCCTGCTTTTTTTTGTTCTCCATTTGCTTGGTAAATCTTCCTCCATCCCTTTATTTTGAGCCTTTGTGTATCCTTGCATGTGAGATGGGTTTCCTGGATACAGCACACTGATGGGTTTTGGCTTTTTATCCAATTTGCCAGTCTGTGTCTTTTGATTGGGGCAATTAGTCCGTTTACATTTAGGGTTAATATTGTTAAGTGTGAATCTGATCCTGTCATTTTGATGCTATCTGGCTGTTTTGCCCATTGATTGATCCAGATTCTTCATTGTTTTGATGCTCTTTACCATTTCGTGTGTTTTTGGAGTGGCTGGTACTGTTTGTTCTTTTCTATGTGTAGTGCCTCCTTCAGGAGCTCTTGTAAAGCTGGTCTGGTGGTGATGAAATCTCTGAGTACTTGCTTGTTCTCAAAGGATTTTATTTTTCCTTCACTTATGAAGCTTAGTTTGGCTGGATATGAAATTCTGGTTTGAAAGTTGTTTTCTTTAAGGATGTTGAATTTTGGCTCCCACTCTCTTCTGGCCTGTAGGGTTTCTGCTGAGAGATCTGCTGTGAGTCTAATGGGCTTCCCTTTATGGGTAACCCGACCTTTCTCTCTGGCTGCCCTTAGTATTTTCTCCTTCATTTCGACCCTGGTGAATCTGATGATTGTGTGCCTTGGGGTTGCTCTTCTAGAGGAATATCTTTGTGGTGGTCTCTGTATTTCCTGACTTGAATATTGGGCTGCCTTGCTAGGTTGGGGAAGTTTTCCTGGATAGTATCCTGAAGAGTATTTTCCAGCTTGGATTCATTCTCTTCGTCACATTCAGGTACACCTATCAAACGTAGATTAGGTCTTTTCACATAGTCCCATAATTATTGTTGACTTTGTTCTTTCTTTTTTACCCTGTTTTCTCTAATCTTGCCTTCTCGTTTTATTTCATTGAGTTGATCTTCGACCTCCGATAGCCTTTCTTCTGCTTGGTCAATTCGGCTGTTGAAACTTGTGCATGCTTTGCGAAGTTCTCGTGTTGTGTTTTTCAGCTCCATCAATTCACTCATATTCCTCTCTAAGTTGTCCATTCTCTTTAGCATTTTGTCAAGTCTTTTTTCAAGGTTCTTGGTTTCTTTGCATTGGGTTAGAACATGTTCTTTTAGCTCACAGAAGTTTCTTATTATCCATTTTCTGAAAGCTGATTCTGTCATTTCATCACACTCACTCTCCATCGAGTCTTGTTCCCTTGCTGGTGAGGAGTTGTGTTCCCTTGTAGGAGGAGAGGTGTTCTGGTTTTGGGTGTTTTCATCCTTTTTGTGCTGGTTTCTTCCCATCTTTGTGGATTTATCCACCTATCGACTTTGTAGTTGCTGTCTTTCTGATTTTGGTAATTTTAAGTCTGCAGCAGCTGAACTCATAAACCCCCTTTTCTTCCCCCCAGGTGTTCTGTCCCCGGGAGTTAGGGCTTTATGATTTCCCACTGTCTTGCTACCGTTTTCCCTGCCCACAAGGTGGCAGCCTAGTCACACTCATCCTGCAGAGGCTTCGCTGAGCTGCTGTGGGCTCCGCCCAGCTTCCATGTGAACTTCCTGCAGTCCCTCTGCGCCCTCTCTCCGAGCTGCAATCCCGAGTTCCTCCAAATCGGCCATCTTGGATCGACACTCCAAATTTTTTTTTTTTTTTTTTTTTTTTTTTTTTAATAGAGGCAGGGTTTCGCCATGTTGCCTAGGCTGGCCTCAAACTCCTGGGCGCAAGCAATCCACCTGCATCGGCCTGCCAAAGTGCTGGGATTACAGGTGTGAGCCATTGTGTCCGGCCTACTCCTAGAGATCTACTTGCCCAGTATGTGAAGTCCTGCCTTGAAACTGTTTGTTACCAACAACAATCTGTCTTAGTTGATCTCCACCAGAAATCTCTAGCAGCACTGTCTGTTTCGTAGGACTTCGTTAAATGCTTAAAAAGTATAACTCAGCATTATATAAAAGAAGTGAATGTTTTCTCCATGTATCTTCTAAACTTTCACTTGAGAGGAAAACAAAAAGGAGAAGGTGATACCAGAGTCAGGAAGAGCCACTGTCTCAGGAACTGAGACCATGTGAGGGACATGATCACTTTTAGAGAGATTCAGCCAGAAGAAAGGAGGAAAAAGAGAGGAAGAAAGTGGCTTCTTCTCCTTTTTCTAATGCCTCGTCTTCAGAATTTCACAGTATGTAATAACTTCCTGTTAAGATACACAGAAAATACAATTTGTATGCTCCCAACCCTCGCATTACAGAGAATGGTGATCACAGGGCTGAAAGAGTTCAGATAAATAACCAGCAACAGGTTATATAAACCTACAGTTTTTAAAGATGTTCTCCTTTGTGTCTGAAACTCTGAACTTCTTAAGTAAACAGTTGTACTTCCCTTTTAAAATTAGTGTTCATCAATGTTCAGTATACATTTACTGTCTATAAGCATCTTTTCCAAACATTTTACATTTATTACCTCACCTAAAACCTATTATAGTGCCTATATACTATATGTATATGTATGCTGTATACTATGTAGATATACAGAAGAATAAACCATGGCTCAAAAATATTAAAGAACTTGATAAAAGTCACATTAGAATTCATATTAAAAAAAAAAAGACTCTGCTTTTGAAAATTCCAGACTCTTATGGAAGAACAAGAGAATTTGGGTTAAATTCCAGGGTAATTCTTAAAGATGATTGGCATTTTAAAATTTTTGTTTTTTTCTTTTAAGGTACTTTATTGCTTATGATTATGTACAGTTGAAATTTGTTTTCATGATACTCTTTTAAGTATCTTAGCAGATTAAGTAGTGTTTTAAGCTTCTGTTAGAAGCTTATAGAACATAAGCTATGTTAGACTAGGATTCTTTGAGTTGCAGATGGCAGAAACTAAATGCAAACTAGCTTTTGCAAGAAGTTGAGTTTTTTGATTATTTTTACTGTTTATCATAAATGTTAAAAAAAAAAATAGGAAACTAGGTAGAATAGTACAACAGCTGGGGTGGCCATATATCCTAGTTTGCCTGGGATTATCCAATTCCAAGTTTACTCATGTTGTCCTGGTGCTTTTATTAACATCTCTCCTTTCACTCTCAAAAGTGTCTTGGTTTACAGTGAGAACACATGGACACAGGGAGGGGAGCATCACATACTGGGGTCTGTTGGGAGGAAATATGGGAGGGACAGTGGTGGGTGGGGAGTTGGGGAGATATAGCATGGGGAGAAATGCCAGATACAGGTGATGGGGAGGAAGGCAGCAAATCATACTGCCATGTATGTACCTATGCAACAGTCTTGCATGTTCTTCACATGTACCCCAAAACCTAAAATGCAATTAAAAAAAAGTGTCTTGGTTTACATGATAAATTACATGGTCACCCTAAACACCCAGATACCCATCTCTTTAATTTAACAATTATTAACATTGTGGGATGTTTACTTATCTATTTTGTTAAGTAAATTATATACATTGAGACATATTACCACTGAATATATCAATGTGTCTCTTCAAAATAAGCACATTATATAACCACATTACTGTGATCACACGTAACAAAATGACCAAAAGTCTTCTAATATTTACATTTTATTTTAGGTACTCCTTAGCCCTGGATTCAGGCATGGCTGAATCGAGAGGCTCAGATAATATCTTCACTTTTTTTTTGCTGTTGAATCTGGTCTTGCTGGTCACATTCTTAGGTTGGCTCTCTCTGGATTATGGCTAAGGTGGCCCCTAGCAATTTCATTTTTTCATAGTCTTTAGTGTTTGTGATCTCAAAGAAAGGTCTTCTTGAAGCACCTATATTAGTCCTTGTAAAAGACTGACTGGCCCTGCTTAGGTCACTTGCCCGCATCTTTTTATATACTTTGGTATTCAGACTTACTAAGATTGTGACAAGCCTAGATTACATGTCTGTCCCTGAGGTGGGAGAAATAAGAATGTTTGATTGATGGATAGAAGAGGAAGACTATTCAAAGGTAAAGAGAGTTTATGTCTAGAAAGTCCAAGGGATGCTGTGTAGGCAAAAACAAGATTTTCCTTTCATGTAGTAATAGTTAGTGTTGATGGATGTTGAGTGGTTTCTCTGGAAAATATGCCTAAGTAAATTTGTTATTAATTCTAGGAGATAGACCTCTATTAATAAGAAGCTCTTTATAGCTGTATTATACACTTATCATGATTTCTTTATTTGTAAAACAAATACTGTACTTGAGATTAGGGTGGTTCTTTGACTGTCTGTGATGTTACTTAGAAATGTCGTTAGATTGATATGCATCTAATTTATGTTGCAGTGTTGAGGTGTACTTTAGAGACTATGTTAGGCATTGTCTTGTTCCAAGAGTTTATTGAGAAATACCAGGGTTAGGCTGTGGCAGACAGTAAAACAGTCTGAAAGAGCTTGTCTGTAGTAATATTTTAAACCATTTAAACTTAGAAAAATATTTTGGCAAAAAGTAATGTAAAAACAATTTTAAAAGTTTTGAAGGGATGACTATCAGATCTATAATTAAGCATTATTTTCTTTCCCTTTTTGTAGTTGCCGCAATAGTATTATTCTGTTCCACTTCTAGTCCACATAGCATACCTCTGACAGAGGTGATTGGGCCAATATGGCTGATGCTGCTCCTGGGAACTGTGCACTGCCAGATTGTTTCCACGAGAACACCCAAACCTCCTCTAAGTACAGGGGGTAAAAGAAGAAGGTACTGTTTTTTGAAAAATAATCTTTTTGTACATTTATGTAATTTGAATCCACAATTGTTCTTGACTCCTCTTATCTTATAAAGTTGCTCTTTCAAATAAAACACTGAGCTTCAGAATCAGTTACCAAATGATTTAGCTTCTATATTTGCTTCAAGGCCATTTTAAGACCACATGCCTGTGTTTTTGTTTTTTTTGTTTGTTTGTTTGTTTTCCTTGAAGCTCATTTCTAGTCACCTAATATCAACGTAGACAATATATGTTAGCTAGATTGATAATAATTCCTACTATTTATAAAATCTTATATTTCTAAGATGCTTTGGCAAAAACAAAAACCTAGAAAAAATTTCAGCTAAACCATATTTACTAAATGCAATTTGGTTTTGTTGGTTTTGTTTTATTTTGTTTTGTTTGTTTCTTTTTTTTTTTTTTTTTTTTTTTCCTTTGAGACAGGGTCTCACTCTCTCACTCTGTCGCCTAGGCTGGAGTCCAGCTCACTGCAGCATGGACCTCCTGGGCTCAAGTGATCTTCTCACCTCATTGAGTAGATGGGATTAAAAGTGTATGCCACCCTGCCTGCCTAGTTTTTTTATTTATTTTTATTTTTTAGAGATGGGGTCTCACTTTATTGTCCAGGCTAGTCTTGAACTGCTGGACTCAAGTGATCCTCTCACCTCGGCTTCCCAAAGTACTGGGATTACAGGCATGAGCTACCACACCTGGCCACTAAATTCTATTTGGATCTGTTTAATATTGCCCTTTGATTCATTAAACATAGCATCTCTCACTGGCCACCTAGTACCCTGGAATTTGTTTTGGAGGAGATGCTCTTTTGAATATTGTTGCTAAGAGATTGTGACATTTGTAGTTTTTGGGTGCTGAGATTTAAGCCCATCTCAGTTTTAAAAGATAATACCTACATTAGATAAATAGCAATGTTGATGAATTAGATTATAATTCTCTCCAATCTAAATTTTCTTCTTTCTTCATCTGCAGATAAATGGCATTCAAATAGGGAAGAAATGCTTTTGTAAATATCTGCTCAATGCCATCCTTACAACCTTCTGTCCACTGACCGGCCAGTATAAGCAAGGACCAATACCTTAACATTTCTAGAAATTGGTCTTGAATATGCACCATGATATTTGGATTAAATTTTATCTAGTAAATCTAAGTTTTGTTACGTTTCTGTGTTTATATTTTCCAAAATTTTGATTGTACTACCAAGAAAGTAGTTACTAAAATGTTAAAGCTGCCTTCCATTCTTAATCTCTTCTGATGAAGGAAGTTAAGAAAAGCAGCCCATTTGGAAGTACATAGGGAAGGAGATGGTTCTAGTACCACAGATAACACACAAGAGGGAGCAGTTCAGAGCCACGGTACAAGCACCTCTCACAGCGTTGGCGCTGTCTTCAGAGATCTCTGGCATGCTGCTTTCTTTTTATCAGGGTTTGTATTTATTTAAGGCTTTATATGGCATAGAGATGCACTATCCCTTTTCTGACACTTCAGTCTCAGGTAATTAATATTAATTACTTTAAATGTGACAGCCTCATTATGGATTTTGTTTTGATAAATTATAATAGTATAGTTAAAGGAAAAATAGAGACCGCAAAATTTTCTGGGGTCATGTATAAATACACCTATATGAGAATGAATATACCAAAGTATATTTAGTTAGGATTTCCTTTTTTTTTTGGACAGAGTCTGGCTCTGTTACCCAGGCTAGAGTGCAGTGGCACGATCTTGGCTTACTGCAACCTCTGCCTCCCTGGTTCAAGTGATTCTCCTGCTTTAGCCTCCTAAGTAGCTGGAATTGCAGGTGCGTGCTACCATGCCCCGCTAATTTTTTGTGTTTTTAGTAGAGATGGGGTTTCACCATGTTGGCCAGGCTGGTGTGAACTTCTGACCTCAAGTGATCCACCCACCTCAGCCTCTCAAAGTACTGGGATTAAAGGCTTGAACCAATACACTCAGCCAGGGTTTTTTTATTTTGGTTTCTTTTGTATTTCTCAAATACTATTTTACTTCTGTTAATTGGTTAATTTTTATCACCATTTTAGGTCAAAGTTGACTGTATTAAAATGTCTTGTGAATTGTAATTTTTTTCTTCTAAGTTCTTGCCTCAATTATCCAAAATTATCTGAAATAAAACATATAGGCATTGTTAATTAAGTGAATAAAATATGTATTATAGTATGTAATTCTACAGTGTACCATGTGCATTTTGAACTATACAAAAATGATTTTTTGTATAGTCGTACCATCGATGAAGACTCATCCAATAGGAAAATATAATTACGGCAAACAAAAAAATTTAAACCTAACTCAAGCTTGTATTATTATTATTTTGAATATTTAATTCAGAACACTTAAGGGTTATATTACTAGTTTATATATACTTATAATAAATTTGAAAAAAAAGAAAAAGCTGTGGTCAAATGTTGAATGTAACTGATGAAAGGTACTAAATTAATTAAGAAAAGGGATACTGCAAATAACTATTCTGTCACTTTGTTAACTCCTTTACTAATACCATATTTCATCAATTTGTGATTGTGCTCTTAGGATAAAGTTTATCATGCATTATAGAACTAAGCAATTATATCCTGGGCATATTTTCATTGATTGTAATTTTGGGGAAAGTTTTCCAGATTTTAATAGTTTACAGTAACATGGCAGTAATTAAGTGGAAACCCTTTCTATTCTAATCACCTATTCTTCCTCCAGAGACAGTAAGTTTTGTTTTTGCTTTTTAACTTGGGTTGAATTCTATTACTCTCTTTAGTGTTTTCTTTTTTAATTTTTACCCATAATAATATATAGTTCTCCTGTCTAACATTGATATGCAACAATTTAGTCACTGCAAAATCAGTTTCTTGAACATTTTCCAGATAAGTAGTTATAAATAGCATAATGGATATATTTCACTTTTTGGGAATCATTCTTTTGTTTTGGTTGTCCACAACTGATATTGTGTGTAGTATTCAGAGTCCCCCTAAAACTAGTAGGTTGATACCTTTGGAAGTTTACCATATTTCTCTCATCAAATGAGATCGAGACTTAAATATTCCTACTATTGGGCAGCAGCATGACCATGATCATGGCTGCCATTATAGTGGTTGATTCACTCTGGACTTACTCTCTTTAATCATGACAGCTGTACATCTATATATTTTAAAAGATGTACTGCGTTTATCTATCATTTTGGGGCTGGTTTGCCAGCATATGAATGAGACTTTTAAAAATAATAGGTACAAGAAGACCTTAAGAGAAATGTTAATTTTAGAAGTCGTAAGCTGAGTTCAGAGATCTTAATGGTATTTTCTTTTTTCAGGCTTTGTTAAGTCAGGAAGGGCTTAAACTGAAATATCAACTAAGACTTAACAAAATTGTTTCTGGTGGTAAATTGAAAAGCTGGATACTTCCATTAAGTTATCTCTGTTAACATAACTGATAGGAAAATATTAATAACCACACAGATATCTAAGCTTTGTGTATGGTATCTTGATGGTTTTCTAGATTTTAGAATGAGAACCACTATATTATATATATATTTAACCTATCTTACTGCACACTGAGAGAACTACTGTATTATTTTTTATTTATTTATATATTTACTTATTTATTTATTTATTTTGCAACAGGGTCTCACTCCTCTAGTCCAGGCTGGAGTGCAGTGGCGTGATCATGGCTCACTGAAGCCTCGACCTCCCAGGCTCAGGTGATTCTCCTACCTCAGACTCTCAAGTATCTGAGACTACAGGCATGTGCCACAACACCCAGCTAAGAGAACCACTGTTTTAAAATCGTGTATTTATAAGTTGGAAAGATGCTATTTGTCATCTCCAAGTACATTTTATTCTCAAGATAAAACTATTCTTTTTGAAATAAGACACAGTATTTCTCATTTGAAAAATTAAACCTTTTTAAATTTGAGAAAACAAAGTCTAAGAAAATACCAATTTAAAAAGATATAGAGGCCAGCCATGGTAGCTCATGCCTGTAATTCCAGCACTTTGGGAGGCCAAGGCCAGTGGATAACCTGCGGTCAGGAGTTCGAGACCAGTCTGACCAACATGGTGAAATCTCATCTCTGCTAAAAATACAAAAATTAGCCAGGCATGGTAGCAGGTGCCTATAATCCCAGCTACTTGAGAGACTGAGGCAGGAGAATTGCTTGAACCCAGGAGGTAGAGGTAGCAGTGAGCCAAGATTGTACCACTCCATTCCAGCCTGGGCAACAGAGCAAGACTCCATCTCAAAAAAAAAAAAAAGATAGAAATCAGTTATATTTCTTAAGGATTTATTACTTTAATTTCAATGAATTGTTATCTTAATTAGTTTAATTATAGTTTCTACTGAAGAGATTGAATAGGATGAATTAAATCTTGATTGCGTATTGTTCAGCATAGTACTTACTTCAGAAATCACATGGATCCTAAGTTTTCTTTCATGTCCTCTAAGATTCATTTCACCATCCCAGTATCACTGAAAAACAGCAAACAGGAATTATGTTCTTTTTTGAGTAGCGAAAGTAACTTACGTAAATTGATCTGGTGAATTAAAGACAGAATAAAACCAGATCACATGTTAACTAATGGGCCTGAGTGACTTACCTTTAAGATTCCTGTCATTTAGTCTTATTATTTATTGTTTTTAACAATAAAGTGAAAGTTAAAGATTTAATAAAGCTAGGCGTAGTGGCTTACACCTGTAATCTCAACACTTTGGGAGGTCAAGGTGGGAGAAATCGCTTGAGCCCACAAGTTTGTGACCAGCCTGGGCAATAGTGAGAGCTCATCTCTACAAAAAAATAAACAAAATTAGGCAGGCATGGTGGCATGTGCCTGTAGTCCCAGCTACTTGGGAGGCTAAGGTGGGAGCATTGCTTGAGCCCAGGGTGTTGAGGCTGAGGTGAGCTGAGATCGTGCCACTGCACTCTAGCTTGGGTGACAGAGCAAGACCCTGTCTCAAAAAAAATTATAAATTAATTTTCTTTACAGAATGGAGTATGCTGCAGAATGTAAGTTAATGTGATATGCAGTTCCACTAGAAAATTTTGGTACAAGGATTAAAATTTTGCTTTTACTGACTTGTGATTTAAATATTTTGGTCATTTAAGCTATAAACTGGGTGATGTTCTGTTGCCTGTCTTCCACATACAAGGATGGAGGGGATTTACATACCAATATATACTAGATTTTAAAGAATACCTTATGACCACAACTAGATATATCATTAATATGTTAGGTCACTTTAGTTTGGAGTTGGACTGGTCTTAGAAGATTACAGGTACCACAAATGAACCTAATCTTGTGGGTTTCTTTCAAACTTATGTGTTATAGTGGGCACCCAGGAAATATGGGGGCCCAAAGGTCTTTGAAGGGCTGTTAGCATGTAACCAAGGTGTATGCATAGCTCCAGATAGTAGTGATAATAATATGGAGACTTCTGTATCTTTTTCATATATTTGAGATTTTATACACTCTGCTTCTCCACTATCCACTTTTCCTCTCCCTTGATTCCTTGCCTTGTGGAAGTGAGAGCCGGACTAGAAATTTCGCACCATGTTCTAGAATAGCAGTTATCTGCTACTGTTAACTTTCTCCCCAGCGACTCTCTCATGTCCTTTAATACTGGAAGTCTTGTGTCTAATTATATACCTCTGAATATTTTTGGGAATATCAGCAAACACTTCCAATCTTTATTGTTTTATGGCAATACAGAATACCAAGTGGGTTCTTGATTACCTAACTAGGTTTTTAATATCTTTGAAACAATAGCTTTGAGATTTTATAACCTAGCAGGTCCTTTAAAAGTTGTATTAACTTTTTGGGTGTTTTTCAATATGAAAGACACATTCAGTTTTTCTATCTATTTATGTAGATTATACATTTATTTATATTTTTTGGAAAAAACCAAAATCATCTCACAAAGAAACTGATTTTCCTGCATGTATTTCTAAATGTCATTTCCTCCCAAGATTAGTTTTGACATAGAATTAACCACTTCTTGAATGTGAAGCATAATACTTTAAAGAAAATTCTGCACAGGTCATGCCATCAAAAGATTACAGTGGTAGACTGGTTATAGAACTATAAGCCTTGTACATTGTTTCATTTCAAATCTTTTCTGTTTTCTATTAAAAATCCAATACAGGAAATGCTAATGGCTATAGTTTTTTTTTTTTTTTTTTTCTTTTTTGAGACAGTGTCTTACTCTGTCCCAGGCTAGAGTGCCGTGGCACTATTCATGGCTCACTGCAGCCTCTACCTCCTGGGCTCAGGTGATTCTCCCACCTCAGCCTCCCAAGTAGCTGGGATTACAGGCATGTGCCACCATGCCCAGAAAGTTTTCTTTTTTTTGCATTTTTAGTAGAGACAAGTAAAACATGTTGCCCCAGGCTGGTCTTGAACTCTTGGGCCCAAGCAATATGCCTCCCAAAGTGCTGAGATTCTTGTTAGTAAAGAAATACCTAGATTGGGTGCGGTGACTCATGAGTACGTCTCCTAACCCAGGCATTGAGTCGCATGCTGGGAATACAGTGCTGAAGCTCATAAGCTAGTGGAGGAAAGTCACATATAATCCACTAAAATACAATGTTGCAAATGCAAACAAAATATCCTAGGAGCACAAAGGAGTGTACAATGATCTCTGCCAAGGAGAGTCAGGAGGGCTTCATATTTCATTTGGGTCTTGAAGTTAAGTTTTAATAAGGAGCTGGATATGCAGTGTTTTCATAAGAAGAATAGTTCTCAGAAATCTGATAAGGTCATTCCTGTATCATTTTCCTGAATAGAAACTAAGCTAAACTCAAGGAGGTGGGAATAGGAGAGTGAGCAACTAAGATAGAGTTGAGCGCGGCAGCCTTATGATGGTTCACTGGGTGAATGGCTAAGTCTGGATTGCTGGGCCTTCTTTGAGGTCCTTCCCCCTCCACCTGGAAAGATATTCCTAGGAAAAGCCCCTAGTTGCCCTTAAAAGCTTTTTTAACACCTAGGACAGAATTAAATCTGAGGTTTTTTGTTTTTTTTTTTCCTCCGAGAATCATGGAAAAATAGAGTCAGAAAAAATACTGAAAATCACAGTTTTGTTGTTTCTAATGTCTCTCAGAATTTTAGGGATTCTCAAAGTGTCAAATGAAAATCTGTAATCAATTTACAATATTCTGAAAAATGTACCAGAAATTTGACATTTTCTGGTAGTATTAAATGACAGCTTTCCTTGATTTGTGCTAGAATTATATCGGATCCGTATTAAGCTGAGATTCCGAATGAGCTGTCTTCTAAATATAAACTGTTCTCTCTTTATTTTTATGCTCAATTTGGTACACAGCTTTTCAAAAGCTAGGAGTAAGGTCATGGTCAAATCAATAAAATTACTACAATATTTGCAGTTTACAAAATAACATTTTCACTGATTTCATCTTAATTTTTTCCTCATAACACTGTAATCACTTAATAACAGCAGAACTTGGAGGCCTCGATTCTCTTTTCAATTACTCCAAGCTTCTAGGTTTTGTCCTCGCCTAGGCTGTTGTCAGGGGCACACTGTGCAAGTCTAGGAAATACTGCTTCTATCGTGGAATAAATAAAAGCAGTAGAGAGCTGTATGTCTCCTGTTTTCTTTTATTATTATTATACTTTAAGTGCTGAGGTACATGTGGAGAACATGCAGGTTTATTACACGTGCCATGGTGGTTTGCTGCACCCATCAACCCGTCATGTACATTAGGTATTTCTCCTAAGGCTATCCCTTCCCTGTGTCTGTGTGTTCTCATTGTTCAACTCCCACTTATGAGTGAGAACATGTGGTGTTTGGTTTTCTGTTCTTGTGTTGGTTTGCTGAGAATGATGGTTTCCAGCTTCATCCATGTCCCGGTAAAGGACATGAACTCATCCTTTTTTATGGCTGCATAGTATTCCATGGTCTGTATGTGCCACATTTTCTTTATCTAGTTTATCATTGATGGGCATTTGGGTTGCTTCCAAGTCTTTGCTATTGTGAACAGTGCTGCAATAAACATGTGTGCATGTTATAGTCAAATGATTTATAATCCTTTGGGTATATGCCCAGTAATGGGATTGCTGGGTCAAATGGTATTTCTGGTTCTAGATCCTTGAGGAGTCACCACACTGTCTTCCACAATGGTTGAACTAATTTACACTTCCACCAACGGTGTAAAAGCATTCCATTCTAACTGGCATGAGATGGTATCTCATTGTGGTTTTGATTTGCATTTCTCTCACGACCAGTGATGAGCTTTTTTTCATATGTTTGTTGGCCACATAAATGTCGTCTTTTGAGAAGTGTCTGTTCATATCCTTCAAGGAGAACTCTTCAAGGAGAATTACAAACCACTGCTCAAAGAAATAAGAGAGGACACTAACAAATGGAAAAACACTCCATGCTAATGGATAGGAAGAATCAATATCGTGAAAATGCCCATACTGCCCAAAGTAATTTATAGATTCAATACTATCCCCATCAAGCTACCATTGACTTTCTTCACAGAATTAAAAGAAACTACTTTTAAATTTCATATGGAACCAAAAAAGAGCCTGTGTAGCTAAGACAGTCCTAAGCAGAAAGAACAAAGCTGGAGGCATCATGTAACTGACTGCAGACTATACTACAAGGCTACAGTAACCAAAATAGCATGGTACTGGTACCAAAACAGATATATAGGCTAATGGAACAGAACAGAGGCCTCAGAAATAACACCACAAATCTACAACCATCTGATCTTTGACAGACCTGACAAAAACAAGCTATGGAGAAAGGATTCCCTATTTAATAAATGCTGTTGGGAAAATTTCCTATTTAATAAATGGTGTTGGGAAAAGCCATATGCAGAAAACTGAAACTGGACCCCTTCCTTATGCCTTATACAAAAATTAACTCAATATGGATTAAAGACTTGAATATAAGACCTAAAACCATAAAAACCGTAGAAGGAAATCTAGGCAGTACTATTAAGGACATAGGCATGGGCAAAGACTTCATGACTAAAACACCAAAAGCAATGGCAACAAAAGCCAAAATTGACACATGGGACCTAATTAAACTAAAGAGTGTCTGCACAACAAAAGAAACTAGCATCAGAGTGAGCAGGTAACCTACAGAATGGGAGAAAATTTTTACAATCTCTCCATCTGACAAAAGGCTAATATCCAGAATTTACAAAGAACTTAAACAAATTTACAAGAAAAAAAATAACCCCATCAAAAAGTAGGCAAAGGATATGAACAGACACGTCTCCTATGTTCAAGATACTACTAGCCTTGCTATCCAGGTGCTTATGATTTGTGGTGTTTGGGTTGATATAAGAAAATAGCATTAACTCTGGTTTTATGAAGTGAATATTATATACAGGAATTGTAAGTGTCAGAAGGTTGACTTGTGTATTTGTGTGTGGATACTAAAAAGTATGGTTTCTTCCTATATGGTAATACTTTACTTCCTAATACTAGCTTCTTTCTGCTTTCCATTTTTGGTGAGGAATGGTCATTTCAGTATATATGTTTATTTTCAAATCAGAATGCTGTTTATCTTGCATTCTGTTTATTTTTGTGCATGTTTTAAAGTTGACTGAAAGAGAATTAACTTCCTTTTTAAAAATGTAAGTAGAATTTTACAGTATTTGTTTTTTAAATAAATCTCTCAGCCCTGCTGCCTTTACTGTATTTTTATTCCCTAAAACAAGGCAACAGGAGGAATTACTTAAACATTTAAGTCTTGGTAAGCGGTGTTCCTTTTGAGAAATTAGTTTTGTTAATATTGTCCTTTGAGGTTGTTACTTTTGTTTATTAATGCCAATATGAATCATAGCAATCAGTGGTAAAACTAAACCTGGCCTGGAGCGGCCAGTTTTTGACCCTCTTTACTTGCAATAATTGGAAGTTATCTCTCCTACCATTTAAATTCCATCCTGGGAGACAGATTGAGACCTTTTCTGTCTCTCTTGAAAACAAAACCACAGTTGTTTCTTGGTATCTATGGGGGATTGGTTCTGGGATATCCCCACGCATCACCACCCCCACCCCTCCAGGATACCAACCTCTGAGGATGCTCAAGTCTTGTGTATAAATGGCATAGTATTTGCATATAGCCTATGCGTATCCTCTCTTTACTTTAAATCCTCTTTTAATACCTAATAACAGTATAAAGGTTATGTAAATCATTATTATACTGTATTCCTTAGGGAATAATGACAAGAAAATGATGTCTATACATGTTCAATACAGATGCAAGCATAGTAAGCCTAACTACATTTTCAATTTGAGATTAGTTGAATCTACAGATATGGAACCTGTGGATATGGAGGCCTGGCCATGACCCACTTCTTATCCTGCTTTCACCTTCTAGTTTTAGCATCTATAGATTATTCTTGCCCTAAAACCTGTGGATATGGAGGCCTGGCCATGACCCTCTTCTTATCCTGCTTTCACCTTCTAGTTTTAGCATCTATAGATTATTCTTGCCCTAATTATTATTATTTCCAAGTGGTTATTTTTCTAACTCCGTTATTCCTTCTACATTTATTAGTTGGTATTATACTTTAAGGAGAAGTTTTCCTTTATTTGTTTATTTACTCATAGATTTCAATTTTGTTCAATTTTTTGCTGTCATTATTTATTTTAATGATCAGATTGACCTAATTTTGGCCATGGAACCCCTTTGAGCAATTACCTTGCTTTCTGACATGTCTATGTCACTCTTTGAGCATTTCCTTACTTTCTGGCAAAACACAATGTTTTGGGTTCATATTTCCTCTGTCCCGGCCTGGAATTGGCTATTTTTTCAAGGAGAGTAGTATATACAAACCAAAATCTGAGTTCAAGATGTGCTTGTTGCGATTAGGGTGTTGTTAACCCCAGGCCTTTTCAGTGAGCAGAGCTAGAAAATGTGTATTTGGCCCTTTACAATTATATTTATTTATTTATTTATTCATTCATTCATTGACTACTATTGTTTATTCCTAAAATTCAGTACATAACTAGTTCAACCTAATGGCCAGGGACATTGGAAACTTTCAATATTTATGTATTGTTACATTCAGAAATACCAGAAATATTTTCTAATGATCAATTTGTTTGATAAATCCTATTCTTTCTTCATAAGGTTAATAATATTATCATAAATACAGGTACATTTATGCTTTATAAAGCACTTTCACATCTACTGTCATATTTGATCTGTTTAGAAACATTGTCGAGGAATCGAAGTAGGTAGTATTACCCCATTTCGCAGTTAAAGAATACAAAAATATTTATGTGACTTAGTTAGATCTTACTGTCTGATATACTATTAATAGACACAAGATCTTCAGTTCTTAATGTCATAATGGTTATACTTATTTTTCTGAAAGATGTCACAGCCTTTTATAAATCTGCTTAAAGTAATATTACTGGGGCTGGGCATGGTGGCTCACACCTCTAATCTCAGAACTTTGGGATGCTGAGGCAGGAAGATTGTTTGAGGCCAAGAGTTTGAGACCAGCCCGAGCAACATAATGACACCCCATCTCTAAAATTAGCCCAATGTGGTGGCACACACATGTCATTCCAGATCAAGAGGCTGAGGTAGGCAGATGTCTTGAGCCCAGGAGTTGAGGTTAAGGTGAGCTGTCATTTAAAAAAGTAATATTACTGTATCAATCAGTGCATTTTTCATGGTAAAAATGCAGAATAGTATTTAAAGATTTCAGAATTTTGTTATCTTTTATATTTCTACATACTCACCTTAAAGTTTCTTTTTATGTAATAGTTTGGCCACCTTATAACTTACCTGGTCAGATGATAATTCTGTATGTAACTGAGCTTTTTCTAACCAATATTTGCACCATAATTAAAGCATCACTTCTGCATATAAATGAGGAAAATATAAATAATTATTTTATAAATGTGATACAAAAATAGGAACTTTTCAAAGATTTGTTATTCTCAGATTTGTTCATGTTTTCTGATTCTATTTATATTTGGTGCAAAAAAGAAATCTACCCCAAAATTAACACTGATATCTTTCTGGTTGCCATAGTGGTGATAATGACTTACAGTAGGGTATGTTATCAACAGAAAATAAGAGAAAGCAGCAAGAAGGGAGGAAAATGTAAAAAAGAATGTTTTTATCTTTTCTTTTTTTTTTTTTTTGGTTTTATTTATTTTTGTATTGCATTATAGGTTTTGGGGTACATGTGAAGAACATGCAGGATTGTTGCATAGGTACACACGTGGCAGTGTGATTTGCTGCCTTTCTCCCCTTCACCTATATCTGGCATTTCTCCCCATGCTGTCTCTCCCCAACTCCCCACCCCCTGCTGTCCCTCCCATATTTCCGCCCAACAAACCCCCGTGTGTGATGCTCCTCTCCCTGTGTCCATTTGTTCTCATTGTTCAACACCCACCAATGAGTGAGAATATGCGGTATTTGATTTTCTGTTCTTGTGTCAGTTTGCTGAGAATGATGGTTTCCAGGTTCATCCATGTCCCTACAAAGGATACTAACTCATCGTTTTTGATGGCTGCATAATATTCCATGGTGTGTATGTGCCACATTTTCCCTGTCCAGTCTATCATCGATGGGCATTTGGGTTGGTTCCAGGTCTTTGCTATCGTAAACAGTGCTGTAATGAACATTCATGTGCATGTGTCCTTATAGGAGAACAATTTATAATCCTTTGGATATATACCCAGTAATGGGATTGCTGGGTCAAATGGAATTTCTATTTCTAGGTCCTTGAGGAATTGCCACACTGTCTTCCACAATGGTTGAACTAATTTACACTCCCACCAACAGTGTAAAAGTGTTCCTATTTCTCCTCATCCTCTCCAGCATCTGTTGTCTCCAGATTTTTTAATGATCGCCATTCTAACTGGCGTGAGATGGTATCTCAATGTAGTTTTGATTTGCATTTCTCCAATGACCAGTGATGATGAGCATTTTTTCATATGTTTGTTGGCCTCATGTATGTCTTCTTTTGTAAAGTGTCTATTCATATCCTTCGCCCACTTTAGAATGGGCTTGTTTGTTTTTTTTCTTGTAAATCTGTTCTAGTTCTTTGTAGATTCTGGATATCAATCCTTTGTCAGATAGGTAGACTGCAAAAATTTTTTCCCATTCTGTTGGTTGCCAATTCACTCTAATGACTGTTTCTTTTGCTGTGCAGAAGCTGTGGAGTTTGATTAGGTCTCATTTGTCTATTTTGGCTTTTGTTGCCAATGCTTTTGGTGTTTTGATCATGAAGTCCTTGACTACACCTATGTCCTGAATGGTTTTGCCTAGATTTTCTTCTAGGGTTTTTGTGGTGTTAGGTCTTATGTTTAAGTCTTTAATCCATCTGGAGTTAATTTTAGTGTAAGGTGTCAGGAAGGGGTCCAGTTTCTGCTTTCTGCACATGGCTAGCCAGTTTTCCCAACACCATTTATTAAACAGGGATTCCTTTTCCATTGCTTGTTTTTGTCAGGTTTGTCAAAGATCAGATGGTTGTAGATGTGTTGCGTTGCCTCCAAGGCCTCTGTTCTGTTCCATTGGTCTGTGTCTCTCTTTTGGTACCAGTACCATGCTGTCTTGATTACTGTAGCCTTGTAGTATAGTTTGAAGTCCAGTAGTGTGATGCCTCCTGCTTTGTTCTTTTTGCTTAGAATTGACTTGGCTATGCAGGCTCTCTTTTGGTTCCATATGAAGTTTAAGGTGGTTTTTTTTTCCATTTCTGTGAAGAAGGTCATTGGTAGCTTGATGGGGATAGCATTGAATCTGTAAATTACTTTGGGCAGTATGGCCATTTTCATGATATTGATTCTTCCTAGCCATGAACATGGAATGTTTCTCCATATGTTTATATCCTCTCTTATTTTGTTGAGCAGTGGTTTGTAGTTCTCCTTGAAGAGGTCCTTTACGTTCCTTATTAGTTGTATTCCTAGGTATTTTATTCTCTTTGTAGCAATTGTGAATGGCAGTTGGTTCTTGATTTGGCTCTCTTTAAGTCTGTTATTGGTGTATAGGAGTGCTTGTGATTTTTGCACATTGATTTTGTATCCTGAGACTTTGCTGAAGTTGCTTATCAGTTTCAGGAGATTTTGGGCTGAGACGATGGGGTCTTCTAGATATACAATCATGTCGTCTGCAAATGGAGACAATTTGACTTCCTCCTTTCCTATTTGAATACCCTTTATTTCTTTTTCTTGCCTGATTGTTCTGGCTAGAACTTCCAATACTATATTGAATAGGAGTGGTGAGAGAGGGCATCCTTGTCTAGTGCCAGATTTCAAAGGGAATGCTTCCAGTTTTTGCCCATTCAGTATGATATTGGCTGTTGGTTTGTTGTAAATAGCTTTTATTATTTTGAGATACATTCCATCAATACCTAATTTATTGAGGGTTTTTAGCATAAAGGGCTGTTGAATTTTGTCAAAGGCCTTCTCTGCATCGATTGAGATAATCATGTGGTTTTTGTCTTTGGTTCTGTTTATGTGGTGAATTACATTTATAGACTTGCATATGTTGAACCAGCCCTGCATCCCCGGGATAAAGCCTACTTGATCATGGTGGATAAGCTTTTTGATGTGCTGTTGCAATCGGTTTGCCAGTATTTTATTGAAGATTTTTGCATCTATGTTCATCAAGGGTATTGGCCTGAAGTTTTCTTTTCTTGCTTGGTCTCTGCCGGATTTTGGTATCTGGATGATGTTGGTCTCATAAAATGATTTGGGAAGGATTGCCTCTTTTTTGATTGTTTGGAATAGCTTCAGAAGGAACCAGCTCCTCTTTGTATGTCTGGTAGAATTCGGCTGTGAACCCATCTGGACCTGGGCTTTTTTTAGGTGGTAGCCTCTTAATTGCTGCCTCAACTTCAGACCTCGTTTTTGGTCTATTCAGGGTTTCTACTTCTTCCTGGTTTAGGCTTGGGAGGATCCAGTGTCCAGGAATTTATCCATTTCTTCCAGGTTTACTAGTTTATGTGCATAGAGTTGTTTGTAATAATCTCTGATGATGTTTTATATTTCTGTGGAATCTGTGGTGATATCCCCTTTATTGTTTTTTATTGTATCTATTTGGTTATTCTCTCTTTTCTTTTTTATTAATCTGGCTAGTGGTCTACTTTGTTGATGTTTTCGAAAAACTAGCTCCTGGATTTAATTGATTTTTTGAAGGTTTTTTGGTGTCTCTATCTCCTTCAGTTCTGCTCTGATCTTAGTTATTTCTTGTCTTCTGCTAGGTTTTGAGTTTTTTTCGTCTTGCTTCTCTAGCTCTTTCAATTTTGACAATAGGGTGTTGATTTTAGATCTCTCCTTGCTTCTCATGTGGGCATTTAGTGCTATATAGTTTCCTCTAGAGACTGCTTCAAATGTGTCCCAGAGATGCTGGTATATGGTGTCTTTGTTCTCGTTGGTTTCGAAGAACATCTTTATTTCTGCCTTCATTTCGTTGTTTATCCAGTCAACATTCAAGAACCAGTTAACATTCAAGAGCCGGTTGTTCAGTTTTCATGAAGCTATGTGGTTCTGAATTAGTTTCTGAATTCTGAGTTCTAACTTGATTGCACTGTGGTCTGAGAGACTGTTATGAATTCCGTTCTTTTGCATTTGCTGAGGAGTTATTTACTTCCAATTATGTGGTCAATTTTAGAGTAGGTGTGATGTGCTGCTGAGAAGAATGTGTATTCTGTGGATTTGGGGTGGAGAGTTCTGTAAATGTCTGTTAGGTTTGCTTGGTCCAAGTCTGAGTTCAAGTCCTGGATATCCTTGTTTTTTTTCTGTCTCGTTGGTCTGTCTAATATTGACAATGGGGTGTTAACGTCTCCCCCTATTATTGTGTTGGAGTCTAAGTCTCTTTGTAAGTCATTAAGAACTTGCCTTATGTATCTGGGTGCTCCTGTATTGGGTGCTTATATTAAACCATCAATTAGCATTGATAGCTCCAATTCAAATATTCCTGCAGGGTTCATTCTAGCTCTTCTCCTTTTTGTGTTTATGTTTTTTTTCTCTATCAGAGAAAAAAAAATCTGATTCACATTATCCTCAATATGTTTACTTATTCTGTTAGTCCCCTTTATGTAGGTCATCTTCTAATGCTGCCAAGCTGTACCTGCTACTCTTCTCTGATATCGTCCCCAATATTGACTATTACTCAGCTGCTTCTGCTGTCCCACTCCACTGATACTCTTGCAAGTGCTTTCATTACCAGCTATTACCAGGCTGCCTCTGTTTGTAAACTCTGAGAGTAATACTTATATTTAGCATTTTTCGTTCACCACTGCAGCTTAGTTTGCAACTTACCTCCATATGGCTCATGAGAAGCATCAAATACCTACTACAGCTTAGTAAATTACTGTTCTTGTCTCCTGAGAGTATTACATGAATTTTGAGGAGTTAGGGGTAGATAACCCAGAGAAGATTGGAAAGAAGCAGAGATAAGGATGGGAGGAAGTGAGAAATAGCTGAAATGTATCATATGGGATGAATGCTGCCAGTACTCTTTCCCCTGGTTTGACATAGTATTTACACTGCCCTGTTAAGGAAAGAATACATTCTTCTTAGAAAAATGCTTAAAGTGGTAGTTATTACAGATTCAAAGACCTTTTTCCTAGGCCCACCCTCACCACTCTACCTCCACCTTTTTTATTTGACCCTATAGAGTCTGGTTCATTTTACAAATTCCCAAATTTTCAGCCACTATTTCTCCTTTGACTGCTGGTCTCCAGGCTCATGTTTTCAGCTGCCTACTAACATTTCTCAGTGTTGCGTCTTTCTTCCTAAATAAATTTCTCGTCTTGCATATAGTGTCTGATTAATGGTTGTACCAACTTTTCCATCTTCTTTCACCTAATTTATCCCTCTTTTCCTCTCCCTTCTCAGTCCAGTCTAATTTTCGTGAACCTTATATAAAAACCTTTCCAGTACATTCTCTCTTCCTTATCTTTGAGTTTCTGACATTTTCAGGATATCAGGTAACTTAACTTCACTTGGTCTTTTTCCACATCTGCACATCGCACAGTGTTCAAGGGAGAGGTGAAGAGAACAATTAATAACTAATGTGTCTATCACTTTATTTCCCAGACAGAGAAAGTAACAAGTGTCCTCTTTAATTTTCAATTTTTTTGCAGATCTTCCAGTCTCCTATAATTCATGTTCCTCCTTCTCCCCATCCTCTTTTTCCCATGGTTTATTGTTCCCTTGGTCTCTCCATGCTTCTGAGGATCATACAGAGAGTAAAGGATCTGGAGATTTGGCCTTTCAGTCTTGCAACTCTGTGGAGATGTGCTCTGAATGACTAAAAAGCATTGGAGCTCTGTAGAACATATGGGAAATAATGGTCTTTCTGCCCCCTTTAGGAACCTTGCAGGAGAAGGACAGGAAGGAAAGGGGCCTGTTTACATAAGATAGAAACTTTCTAGGTTGATGAGTATGTTAAGAAATCCTAATAGGGAATTTCCTGGACAGTGGGCAGTTTGAGATAGTATGGAGAATATAATTAACTTTATAGTCAGAAGGTTTGTACTCTAGTGTCAGCTTTGCTACTAACTGGCTGTGTGACCTTAAATAAGTCACTTAGACTTCTTCTTGTTCCTTGTTTCCAAAATGAACATTTAGAATAGGTGAGTTTTAAGGTCCTGCCTAGTTCTAAAATACAGATTTCAATCGAACTGTGTAACTTAGTGTTAAAACTAATGTGGGTTTTTTTTGGTTTGTGTACATTTTTTGGGGGGGATTGACCTAATTGAAGGCAATATACTAATTTTATTTTTCCTTACTTGCAAAACTGATACCTCTGACAAAAATTCAAGGGAATTTATTTAAATATAATTGCTTTAAAAATGTTTGATGATAGACTTAATCTGCATTGAGCACATTTTAATTTTGTGTGGGACTATCTTTATATTTCTACTAACCTTTTCCTTTGGATAACTGTTCTTTCATCCACTGAAGTCTTCGAAGAGGACTCCAAGTGTTTGCCTGTTAGTAATAAAACATCCTATTATCTCCCATGTTGTATTTTATTTGTTGAAAAAAATTTTATTCTTATAAATATCTTCAATTCTAGCCCTTTAGATATTTATAAACTGCATGATTACTAATATCTTTTCCAGAGATTATTTCAGTGGGTGAAAGAGGTTATTTCTTTATTTTCTTTGTATTGTTCTTTTTCACTTCTTCCATTATTTAGAAACTTAAAGTTTTCCTTTTTTCCATATCTTTTTATGTTACAAAAGATCTGTGTCTTCATTGTATATTAAAATGAGTCGTATATTAAAATGAATTTATCAGAGATATTTGTGTATATATAATAATGGTAAAGTATTTGAGGAAATTAAGAGTATTAAAATTAAGTTAAACCACGAATTGCAACTCAATCTGACAATCAGACCATTTTTTAAATAAAACTTCAAAATATATTATTAACCATAATAAAATGGGCAAAATTTTGATTCTAGATTTTGCTCAAAGACCAGATGATTTGCTAAGAATTTTTTGATAAGTTAAGGCATGTCTCCTAGAATTGTTATCTGTAAGACCTCAAAACCCTTATAATAAGCTGAAATAGGACATTAATTTACACATTTATATTAGCTGTTAGATATATTTCTAAATTATTATACAAATAGGGTGGTCATTAAAATTCATAGAAATAGCTATCTGATGTAATTATTAACAGATTATAATTTCTGTCAGTTACCTATCCAAAATAAGCTAAGTCCAAACATTCTTCTTCATATTTTTATTTTTAGATCAAAGAAAGCAAAGAATTCTATTGATAAATCAACTGAAACTGACAATGGCTATGTATCCCTTGATGGGAAAAAGACTGTTAAAAGCAATGAAGATGGAATACAAAACCATGAACCTCAGTGTGAAACTCTTCGACCAGAAGAGACAGCCTGGAACACAGGAACACTGAGGAATGGTCCTAGCAAAGTAAGTGTGATTTTTAAAATAATTTGCCTGTGTGATTTTATATTAGCTAATGTGAAGTGACTTAGATATAGTAGTTGCCCTTGAACTAAGTATTTTCTCCAGAATTAATTCTGTGAGCCTTTATAACACTGATGAAACTGTAAATGAGATGAAGTATTGTGATTAAACTTAAACTTGATTAACAGTATAATCTGACACCTTCTGAATTGATGGCTTTGATTTTTCCAAAACATTTTCTTTGAGACAGTGTCTCACTGTGTCACCCAGGCTGGAGTGAGGTAGTGCGATCTCAGCTCACAGCATCCTCAACCTTCCAGGCACAAATGATCCTTCCGCCTTAGCCTCCTGAGTAGCTGGGGCTGCAGTCATGCGCCACCGCACCCGGCTAATTTTTTTTTTTTTTTTTGTAGAGACAGGGCTTAGCTGTGTTGCCCATGCTGGTCTCGAAGTCCTGGAGTCAAGCTATCCACTCACCTCAGCATTCCAAAGATCTAGGCATGAGCCACTGTGACCAGCCCCAAAATGTGGAAAGCAGTTTATAATTTACAGTTGTTTGTTAAGCTTTACTTTTTTTTCCCCCTATTTCTGTGTGTGTAAGATTTGCATTAAGTGGAACATGTAAATTATTTAGAAGCCTGAACTAGAAAACCAGTTTTCCATTCGTGTTCTCTATAAGAAGATATCTTGGTTTTCCTGTATTCATTACCTGTGGTGTCAACACATCTGTTTTGTTTTGTTTTTAATCTGGAAAAAAAATCTTACTGGGTACATATTCGTTAAAGAGTACAATTATTTCTTTACTTTTCTAAAATAGAGAGACTGTGGGTTTATTGTAACAAAGCAATGTCATGTCTTTTCTTCCCTGAATTTTTTTGGTGTAACAGTTTATTCTTTAGAAGCTGTTATAGTAAAAATATATATATAGAGAGAGAGTCAAAAGATGTTACCTCTGTTACATTTGGGAATGTGAGCATGAATATACTGTGTTGAGGAAAATAAAGAAAAGAGGGTTCTTTAATTTTGAGTAAAGTATATATGTGTTACTACTTGAATGTTCATGTATTTTCAGTACCAGTAGCCACAGAACAGCATGGGCCTGCAATGAATATAGTCCCTTACTGATTTTAGATTTTTCCCAGCATTTAGCTCTGATAATGTGAGCCTCTCATCACTGTTATCATTCAGCAGATAAATTTTCAGTCATAAAGCTTTCAAACATGTTTTCAGGCTTGTATTAATATTTCTTAGTAAAGTTGTATGAGGAACATGAAAATATCAATAAAACTTATGCTTTAGAGTAATTTAATTTAATAATTTCTAAACTCTGGATATCTTTTACAAATTGGTATGTGTAGAATGTTGTCTGACATGTGCACACATGCAGTTGCTGTTTACTTCCTCTTGCCTCATAAACCATTATTAAATTAGTAGTAGGTCTTACTGATGGCTTTTTCAGTTTGAAAAAATAGTATATGTTCTTTTACCTTCATTTAAGTGGTCTCTCTTCTGCTTTTCTCCCGTTTATATTTCTTTTTAATTTTTTTGTTTTTTTGAGACATGGTCTCAATATATTGCTCAGGCTGGAGTTCAGTAATACAATTACAGCTCGCTGCAACCTAAAACTTCTGTGCTCAAGTGATCTCTCACCTCAGCCTCCTGAGTAGGTAGGACTATAGGTGTGCCCTGCTATGCCTGGCTGATTTTTTATTTTAAGAGATTGAGTCTCACTGTGTTGTCCAGGCTGGTCTAGAACCCCGGCCTCAAACAATCCTCCCACCTCAGCCTCCCAAAGTGCTGGGATTACAGGCATAAGCCACTGTGTCTGGTATATTTCTTATTTTTGGAAGCTGTTTCAAATGTTTTGAACAGAAATATTACAGGATATTTGACAAATGGCTATTGAAGGACTTTTAAAAGTAAAAATGCTTTAAAATTATAGTCACTGATTTAAGACTTCTTTTTCGAAAATCATGTTATACTAATTAGTTACTTTGTGGTACTTCAGGGTATTTTGAAGTTGTATGTATAATGTAATTTCAGATTTCATAGTTTAAAAGCTATGAGAAAGTTCACTTAGAAATTACCTAAAATCCTCTTTGTGTACTCCCAAATTAGGATACCCAAAGGACAATAACAAATGTCTCTGATGAAGTCTCCAGTGAGGAAGGTCCTGAAACAGGATACCGATTACGTCGTCATATGGACAGGACTTCGGAAAGCGTTCTTCGGAATAGAAAGTCACATCATTATAAGAAACATTACCCTAATGAGGTAATACTTTGTCCTTAAGTATATACATACATGTCTGTTTTACATGTTACTAATTTATAACTTCTTTCAACAATTAAAAATTGTTGAAATAAATATTTCATATTATTATCAGTATTTATCATTGTTATGTGATCTGGATTTATAAAATAGCAGTTTTGGGTTTATGTATTGCACATGTATTAATAGCCATATATTTGAGCTCATTTTGTACGTTATCTTTGAAGACTCATACATTGTTTGTTTTTTGCTTTTAAAGAAGATCATTCAGGAGAGAGAATCTGCAAACTCCTATGTTCATCTTTTCCACAATTTGAAAGGTTTTCTACATTTGATCATAGCAAAGTTTTTATTTTAAGTGATTTCCTTCATATTGCTGTCACCAGTTATTAAATATCCCCATACTGCAAAATTCACTTTTTCTTTGTTTCCATTTTTCGTTATTAATTTTTAGTTTCTCTAAACCCTTTTCAACTATATCATATCTCTTGAGCTTAAAATTATTTAAATAAAACAGAATTTCATTCAATTGAATTTTCAGTTTCTGATCTAAGGGTAGAAAATTTGGCTTTAAAGCAAATAAATTGCACTGTATGTCACTTTTTTGATAAACATGACCTTCTACTATTAGTATCTTTTTCCTTTAAACTTGTAAAAAATCACGTTATGCTTTGCTAGAATATGAATGCCTTCAGTGTATTAAGATTAGAAGAGTTACTATTCTTTGCACACTCTTCTTTGTGATCATGTCTCTGGTTAATCTTTCTGGTGATTGTGGTTGTGTTTCTGTTCCCATTGGCTGCCATTAGACAGATACTAATGCCAATGTGTCTGCTTCATTGCCTCTTCACCCATGTCATTTGGTGTACTGTCCCTTGTTCCTAAACCTTGTAAAATTCTGTCTTACTCTGTGTACTGTTAGAAGTCAGTTGGTGCTGGAAGGGAGCTGGAGGGCTGTTTGACCCCTATTCTACAGAATAAATTGTTTGACAGTAAAGGTATTTTTCTCACTCCATAATCTTTGCTCTTCTGGGTTTATAACTGTATTTTAAATGATGAGGGTTCTTGAAGGGGAGAACATTATTCTACCTACTAATGTTAACTTTGAAATTAAAAAGTTACTTAAAATCTTTATTTCCAGCTAAGTAAGGCTGATAGTAAGCACTGGTTGGTTTACATCTTTTTTAATGATATAAGGAATTACATAAATATAAAATAAGGCTATACAATTCTTTATAAAGTATGTAGACTAGGTGATATTTTAAAAGCTGCGTTCAGTTCTAAAAAATTTTTCCTCTTAAACCAGCTTTAAAGGGCTTTTTTTTTTTTAAATAAAAGCAAAATAAAGCCTTCTTTGAATAAATAAAATTGAAACAGAAGATTCGTGGTGCTTTTGCGTTTTTATTCATAAATTAAAATTTATTTTATAAATTATTGTACTCTCTTCAAATTACTAGTAGTGTTTTTCCTTTAAGAGTGAGGCATGAAAAAATCATTTGGACCCACCCAAACACAATGAGCAAGCATCTCTAGAACCTAGATTGTGCCATTTATCACTAAATAACCAAAACAAAACAAAAACAAAACAGCTTCTTGAAGAAGTGGCTGATTCTTGATTCTTATTTGTTGCAGGAAATACACAAAATGACCATGAAACCTCTTATAATATGATAGAGAGCCAGGTCTTTTCAGAAACACTTGGGAGCTAAAGATAGAATAGTTTGAACTTTAATTTTTCTTTATAAAAGTATTCTAATTGATAAAAGAAAAACAAAATGAAAAAGAAAATTCTTTGGGGAAGTATTTTGTGCACGGATGGGATTGGTGGGCTGTACTGTAAGAAAATGGTCACGAAAGTATCCATTTGTTGTAAGCCTCCCAGATGACGATATCTATAGATCAGCTTTTTAGGAGCATCTATTTTTTAGGGAAGAATCATCCTGTCTTCTGGTTGGATGGGAGTAGTAGATAGTAAAACAGGCTGCTCTGGTGTTTGGCACCAAGGGAACTGGGGATGAGGTGGGAATCTTATTTAATGTGTAGACTTTCATTTAATTCCCGTTTTTGGCCTTTTTCTATTTACCATATCTGATTGACTTCTTCCAGTCTCTTGTTGGGAGGAATTACTTGCTTATCTGGGATGCAGCAGGTGTCCTAAGGAACTTACAGCTTCTTTAAAGCCTTTGTTCTGTTTCCTACTCTGTCCTGCTCTGTTCAACTGTACAAATATTTTTCAGTTTTTACTCCCAATTGTAGGTTAGCTTTTCATCTAATAAAGGTAACATTTGATCAGAAGCATAATGAAGAAACCATGGGCGTGGAATTAGGCTATTTAAATGACCTTGGGAAAATTATTTAACTTCTCTGAGTTTTTTTAAACAATTTTCCTTCCACCCCTGCAAAAAGCATTTATGTTATAAATCCATATTCTCTTCAAATAAATACTCTGTGTATTTTGGTTCTGTGTTCAGTTTTAGCTATCTAAAGATTTGAAATAGGCTAGCTGTGGTGGCTTACCATGCCTGTAATCCCAGCACTTTGGGAGGCTGAGGTGGGTGGATCATGAGGTCAGGAGTTCAAGACCAGTGTGGCCAAGATGGTAAACCCCATCTCTACTAAAAATACAAAAAAAAAAGTAGCCGGACGTGGTGGTGGGTCCCTGTAATCCCAGCTACTCAGGAGGTTGAGGCAGGAGAATCGCTTGAACCCAGGAGGTGGAGACTGTAGTGACCCGAGATCGTGCCACTGTACTCTAGCTTGTGTGACAGAGCAAGACTCTGTCTCCTAAAAAAAAAAATGTGGTTAACTTGAACTGATTTCTTCAATTCTACAATTTTCTTTTTTTAGACTTTATTTGGCAATTTGTAGTGAAATTCACTATTAATCACACAAATATTGTAGATAAGATTCTGTTTGAAATGTAGGCAATTATAGGCAACAATTTTTAGTTTTTTGTGTTTTTTTTTTTTTTTTTTTTTTGAGATGGAGTTTCATTCTTGTTGCCCAGGCTGAAGTGCAGTGGCGCGATCTTGGCTGGCTGCAATCTCTGCCTCCTGGGTTCAAGCGATTATCCTGCCTCAGCCTCCCAAGTAGCTGGGATTACAGGCGCTGGCCACCATGCCTGGCTAATTTTTGTATTTTTAGTAGAGACGGGGTTTCACCACATTGGCTAGGCTGGCCTTGATCCACCTGCCTCAACCTCCCAAAGTGCTGCGATTACAGGCCCGAGCCACTGCTCCCAGCCAGATTTTTACATTTGTAAAATTACCTGCTTGGCTAGGCGCAGTGGCTCACGCCTGTAATCCCAGCCCTTTGGGAGGCTGAGGCGGGCGGATCACAAGGTCAAGTGGTCCAGACCATCCTGACCAATATGATGAAACCCCGTATCTACTAAAAATACAAAAATTAGCTGGGCGTGGTGACGTGCACCTGTACTCCCAGCTACTCAGGAGGCTGAGGCAGGAGAATGGCTTGGCCCCAGCAGGTGGAAGGCGGAAGTTTCAGTGAGCCAAGATCTTGCCACTGCACTCCAGCCTGGTGACAGAGCGGACTCTGTCTAAAAAAAAAAAAAAAAACCCACTTATTAATCAGTATTTGGCAAAAAAAAAAAAAAAAAACACTTCTAAAGAATTATAGATATATTCTTAATCCTGAAATCATTCATTAGTTTCAGTTAAAGTCATTAGGCCTTTAATCCTGTTACTTATTTCCAAATCTGATTAGCAAGCCTTCATCGGAAGATACATATAATAAACTACCTTTATTAATGTTTTTTTTTTTTTTTTGGCTGCATGTGCGGTGGCTCATGCCTGTAATCCGAGTACTTTGGGAGGCTGAGGTGGTTGGATCCCTTAAGCTCAGAAGTTAGAGAACAGCCTGTGTAACATGGTGAAACTCCCATCACTCAAAAAAAAAAACAAAACGAAATTTAGCCAGGCATGATAGTACACTCATGTAGTCCCAGCTATGCAGCCCTGCTTCAAAAAATAAATAAATAAAAGAAAGAGGCCGGTGCTATGACTGACCTCTGTAATCACTGCATTTTGGGAGGCCAAGGTGGGCGGATCACTTAAGTTCAGGAGTTCCAGACCAGCCTGGCCAACATGGTAAAACCCCATCTCTACTGAAAACACAAACATTAGCCAATGTGTGGTGGCAGGCTCCTGTAGTCCTAGCTACTCAAGAGACAGGAGTATTGCTTGAACCTGGGAGGTGGAGGTTGCAGGTGAGCTGAGATAGTGCCGCTGCACTCCAGCCTGGGTGACAGAGGGAGACTCCATCTCAAAAAAAATACATAGAAAGATAGATAGAAAGAGAGATTGATTGATTCTGGAAAGCAGTGCAAAATTTACTGTCAAATGAATATAAATAATAATAACTCACTTCAGGCCAGCCTTGGTGGCTCATGCCTGTAATCCCAGCACTTTTGGAGGCCAAGGTGGACAGATCACCTGAGGTCCGGAGTTCAAGACTAGTCTGGCCAACGTGGTGAAACCCCATCTCTACAAAAAACACAAAACTTAGTCAGGTGCAGTGGCGTGCATCTATAATCCCAGCTACTTGGGAGGTTGAGGCAGGAGAATCACTTGAACCCAGGAGGTGGAGGTTGTGGTGAGCCAAGATTGTGTGCCACTGCACTGTAGCCTGGGTGACAGAGTGAGCCTCTGTCTCAAAAAAAATGAAATAAGTCACTTCAGGGACAAAGTGAGTACTCTGGGTAGGTGGCTTTAAGGTAGCATTTGTTGAGCCCCTGCTTTGTGCCGGGTTTGTATTCCATGCTCTGTTAATTTTTAACAGCTTTTTAAAGGAGAGCAGGAAGAATGATAAGAGGTAGGAGCATAATTAAGTCGTAGAGTGGAACATGAAACAAAGAACAAGCCATGCTTAGGGGGCTCAGGAGTAGCCCACTGTCACTGGAGAAAAAGGTTGTGGTATGACGTGGAAGACAAGGTCAAAAAATAGCGTGTATGAAGATGAGCATTCTAAGTGAAGGAATCGGAACTCTTTCCAGGAGAGCAGTGAGAAGCCAAGGAAAGATTTTGACTAGAGGAGTCAAAGGACAGCTGTGCTTTAGGAAGTTTATTCTGGACAGACGAGGGAGGCCTTTCAGGCAAAGATCAATTAGGAGGTGCTTATAGCAATGAAGGTGTAAATGATAAAGTCTGAACTCGATAATAGCACAGGAAAGACAAAGGGATAAATATAACACATTGTAAAGGTACATGACAAATCTAGTCACAGAGGAAAGCAAAAAAAAAAAAAAAAAAAAAAAACCCAAATTTGAACATACCTGGCCATAAGGATGGCCATTACCATGATTTGTTCAGTAAAAATTATTTTTAATTAATTTAAATCACAATTTTATTCTTTATTTTATACGTTAAAATCTCCCAGATAAAGTAAACTGATTAGAAATTATTTAACTTGTTTTAGTTTTTTACTTTTATACCACAGATTATCTCAAGAACATGAGTTGGCAATTACCTTCTTGGTTTAGATGTCAATTTTATGTTAATTTATTTCATTTCTGTTTGCGAAACAAAAACAGTAGATAGATGAAATCCTCAAAATGACTATAATAAGAAAATACAGTCATTCCTTGGTATCCACAGGAGATTGGTGGATATCCGGCCTTCCTGTAAATAACAAAATCCAAGGATTCTCAAGTCTCACAGTCAGCCCTGTGGAACCTGATACGCATAAAATCAGTCCTTGCCCTCCAGGTCTCCAAAACTGTTGGTTCTGCATCCCAGGAATATTGGTTTTTCTATCTGCAGATGTGGAATGCATGGATATGGAAGGCCAATGGTATCACCATTAATAACATCAATTAAAGTCAGTTAATGTTCACCGTGCAGATCATATGAATTTAGTCTCTGCCTACCTGAGTTGTGAACTTCATATAAAATTTAAGAGAAAATAGTTACAACCTTTGCATGCAAAGTAATATCTGAGCTGAAATATGAAATCAAATTTTGATGTGAGGGTATTTTGTTACTGAATAAAAACTAATATATTTTGTAATGTTTTCCTGTCTCACTGTCCTTTGAGGTTATATTTGTTGTTTTAGCCAAAAGTATCAATATATGGGTTCTGATAGAATCCTTTGAGTTGGAAAGGGTACATAAATTGTATTAATGTCAAAGAATATCTTGATTTCAGGATGCCCCTAAATCGGGTACTAGTTGCAGCTCTCGCTGTTCAAGTTCCAGACAGGATTCTGAGAGTGCAAGGCCAGAATCTGAAACAGAAGATGTGTTATGGGAAGACTTGTTACATTGTGCAGAATGCCATTCATCTTGTACCAGTGAGACAGATGTGGAAAATCCTCAAATTAATCCATGTGTGAAAAAAGAATATAGAGACGACCCTTTTCATCAGGTTGGTTTATGGTTTGGGCTTATGTGGAGTTATCAGTCAAGCTTCTTTGAGTTTATGTTCAAATTTTACAGAGATGAAGAAGAAGCTTACATTCAAGCTTATATTTCTATAATTTTTGTTATGTGAGCTGTGGTCTAGCTTCATCAAAACATAGAATCTCAGTACTTACATTATGGTTGTGTATGTTCCTGAAAAGTTACTGGTAAATTGAATTTTGTAAGTCAAATCGTGTGTTAGGTGCATTAGTACTTTCTTACGCAACACACTTTATGACCAGGTGCATGTACACCTTGGTCTAAACTCCACCTATAAGATTATATTCATAAATCTACATCTCATGAATATCAAATTTGTATCTCCAAGTGCTCGTAGTAATACTATCCAATGGAAATGTTATGAAAGTCAAATATATAATTTTAAATTTTCTGGTAGCCTAATTAAATTTTTTTAAAAGGGGAAATTCTGTTTTATTTAGCTTATTAGATTCAAAGTATCACTTCAATGTATAACATGAAACATATCAATGAAATATTTTGTATGTTAATCCTAAATCTTCCAGCATAAACACTTCTCATTTTGGACTAGCCACAATTCTTTTTTTTTTTTTTTTTGAGACGGAGTCTCACTCTTGTCGCCCAGAGTGCAATGACCTGATCTTGGCTCACTGCAACCTCTGCCTCCAGGTTCAGTGATTCTCCTGCCTCAGCTTCCTGAGTAGCTGGGATTACAGGCGCCTGCCACCATGCCTGGCTAATTTTTGTATTTTTTAGTAGAAATAGGCTTTCACCATGTTGGCCAGGCTGGACTTCAAGTCCTGACCTCAAGTGATTTGCCCGCCTCAGACTCCCAAAGTGCTGGAATTACAGGCGTGAACCACTGTGCCCTTCCAGACTAGCCACATTTCAAATGTTGATAGCCACATGTGAGTAGGGTACTATATTGGACAGCACAGTTTTATAGGATATCTTTATTTGAATGTCGTACCAATACCTCAAATTTAGCCAGTCCTCCCTCATAAATCTGTTTTTATTGTTGCACTCAGAATTTTAGTGAATGACCTCTCCATTCATTTAAAATTCTCACTCTTCCTCACCTTATCTCTCTTATCCAACTCTTCATCTAATTCTGTCAATAAAACCAAGTAAAGTCAGAAAACAAGAAAAAAAAGAAAACTTTCAGTCTAATAAAAGAGTAATGCATAGCTATCAAAGAACCTTCTGCTATAACAATACCATAGACTGGGTGGCTTAAACAACAAACATTTATTTCTCACAGTTCTGTAGCCTAGAAGTCCAAGATCAGGGTGCCAGCATGATTGGTTCTTGGTAAAGGTCCTCTTCCTGCCTTACAACAGCTATCTTATCCTTGTATCCTTACATGGTAGAAATAAGGGAGCTCTAGTCTCTATCTCTGTCTGGTTTTGGTTGGAGTTAGAGTGATTTAAAGTCCATATTAAAGAGCAAAATATCAAGAATAGCAAAAACAATTTTGAAGAACAACAGGGATCTTTCCCTACTGGATATAAAAATTTACTTTAAATTTAATACTCTCAAGATAGTATGGTGTAGATATATATATAAACATATATACAAGTGGAACAGAATAGAAAACCCAGAAATAGACATGTGTTTATAATGGATCACTAATATGAGATGATAAGTGGCATTACAAATCAGTAGATAAAGAATGGATTATATGGTTATGAGTCAAATGATGATACATATGAAAATTTATTCCAAATAGTTTCTGAAGGTGAAAAACAAAACTTTAAAACATTTAGAAGAAAATATAGGAGAAAAATCTTTGTTACTTCAGGTTAGAGAAGAATTTTTAAAAACAAGATATAAAAAGCTCAAACAAAATGGAGAGGTAAATTTGAGTATCTTAAAATGTAAAACTTTGGGTATGTTAAAAGACAAGCCACAGGCTGGGAGAGGATATTTCCAATACATTAACTATCAGAGTGTTAATACATACAGGACGTAAAGAACTCCTACAGATGAATAAGTAAAAGACAAATACCTCAATAGAAAAATAAAAGGATGTAAACAGGCAACTCACCTGGATGACTAATAAAATATAAGTGGAGATGGTCAGCCTTGATATTAGTTAGGGAAATACAAATTAGAACAATGAGACACTATTTTTGTTGTTGTTTTTTTTTTGAGATGGAGTTTCGCTCTTGTTACCCAGGCTGGAGTGCAATGGCGCGATCTCAGCTCACCGCAACCTCCGCCTCCTGGGTTCAGGCAATTCTCCTGCCTCAGCCTCTTGAGTAGCTGGGATTACAGGCATGCGCCACCATGCCCAGCTAATTTTTTGTATTTTTAGTAGAGGCAGGGTTTCACCATGTTGATCAGGATGGTCTCGATCTCTTGACCTCGTGATCCACCCGCCTCGGCCTCCCAAAGTGCTGGGATAACAGGCGTCAGCCACCACGCCCGGCGTTGAGACACTATTTTATATTGATCAAATCGTCAACCTTTAAAACCTGATAAATTTCAGTATTGGCAAGAATATGAAGAAAGAACCCTTTAATGCTGTTGTTTATTTCTACAGCTACTTTGGAGAGCAGTTTGTCATTATATAGTAAAATTGAAGTTCTATATATTCTAGAACCCTTTCATTCCACTTTAGAATGAAACTTTAGGAGACAGGCACAAGGAGACACATTAAAAAATGTTAATTACATTGTGCATGATAGTGAAAGTTGAAAATGTAATAGCCACTAATAGTGGAATTAATCAATCATGATGTGTGGTAAAACAGTGTACAGCAGTGAAATTGAATGAACTCAGCTGCGTATATCAACATGAATAAATCTTTTTGAATATAATTTTAAATGAAAAATGCAAGCTGCCTTTACTTTAGATATATACTATTTATATAAGGTTGTAAAATGTGTAAAACTATATTACATATTGTTTATGGATAAAAGCATATGCAGCAGGAATATGAAGATATGCAAAGGAATAATATACACCAAATTTAGAATAATATATCTGGGGAGTAAAAGAAGGGAAGGGTGCATAGTGGGTTTCAGATTTACCTGTGATATTTTATTAAATATCTGATGCAAATAAGGGAGAAGTTAAAATGTGATAAAACCTACTGTTACTATTATTCTCTATCGGATTGAAATGTTTCAGTTAAAAAAATAGATCCATTAATTTAGGCTTCAGCCACAGGAAAAGTATTAGGGGAAAGGAAGCTTCACTACAAGGGGCTGAGGAGTGAGAATGGGGAATGACGTTTAAAAAGCATGGCTATGGCCGTGTAGTGGCTCACGCCTCTAATCCCAGCACTTTGGGAGGCTGAGGCAGGTGGATCACTAGAGGCCAGGAGTTCAAGACAAGCCTGACCAACGTGGTGAAACCCTGTCTCTACTAAAAATAGAATCAAGGAGGTATGGAGAAAATGTTGACTGGTGGAATGAGATTTCTTAGAATTCTGGAGGGGAATCATAATCAGGAAGCTTAGCATTTGACAGGAAGAGGAAAACATCCTCTTCTGAGATAGGAGGATAAGGATGAGTGCATGGAGCAAGCCAGATGATAAGAGAGTTACTGCCTGATGATCCCTTTTCTGTGAAGTGCAAGAGTCCAAGGGATCTACTGGCAATAAGGGAGATGATACAATAGGAGGCTTTTCAATGATGGTGAAGGCTTTAAGTTACCATTTGTGGGGAATGGAGAAAGGGGACAGAAAGGGGGAGAGAGAGAGATAGAGAGAAAGAGAGAGAGAGAGAGAGAGAGAGAGAGAGAGAGTTCTAGCCAATGAACACATCAAAACAATCACACTGCCTTGGTACATTGTGGAGAGTCTAGCTGGAATTTGAAGCCATGAATTTGTAGTTGCCTGTGCTATATACAGTTATGTGATGTTTTCTGGAATATAGTTGTAATAATTATTATATCTGACATTTAGTAAGCATTTGCTTATGCCACACACTGTGCAAAGTAATCTAGATAAATTATCTCATGCATTTAATCTTCACAACTTGTGGTAATGTAGTTTATTTTCATTTTACATTGCTCCGAGTTGAGTAATGTGCCCAACGTCACACAGAGTAAGTGCTCAATAAATAGTTGCTGTTCAAGGGACAGGAGAGGAGATAATTGAAATGGTGGATCTGGTGGGAGTCTAGTCATTAGATTGTTAGACTGAGAATGAAATGAAATCAGGAAGGGACTGATACATTTAAGGATAGGTGTGTTCAAGGGAACAAGTGTTTTAGAATTGAAGGTTTGAGAGACCAGGTAAGATGGGAGGTTGTAGTAGATTCCTTTTAGAAGTAGAACAGTTTCATTTGGTGGCAAGATCTAGGGTGTGGCTATGGGAGTAGTTTAGAGTCCCTAGTAATGAAGAAATGAAAAATGAAAAAACAATGAACAATCCATGAAACCATAGGATGTTGAATGAGTCATCTGCATATTCATCTAAGTCACTGAGACTAACAATTGGAGTTGAGATTGAGGGAAATACCTGTGAGTTATTTTCCTAGAGATGACAATAAACAGCATAAAAGCAGGGACCATGTGTTCTCAATATTGTATCACACAGTGTGAAGTACACAGTACATATTTAATAAATATTGAGTGCTTGAAACAAAATTAAATTTTTTCAACACATGCCAATTAGGCCTTTCTTAAATGATTTTAAAAATTGTTTTATGATGTCTATGCAGAGTAAATTGTTCCTACTCTGCTGCTTTTTTGGTAAGATAAAATTTGTTAGTGTTCTACTCTGTATATGTAATTATGGTATTCTAGGCTTATATTGGTTTTGCTTTTAGATTAAAGACTTGATCTTAGACAGATTTTTAATTCTCAGGTTTCAAAACATAAAGCTCATGTTTTTAGTTTTACTAGTAGCTAAGTAATAGAAATTAGTTCCCTTTACTAAAAAGCTACCTGTTTTTTTTTTTTGTTTGTTTGTTTGTTTTTTTCTTGTTTAACCAGTCTCCGTTAGGTTTGGAAGAGCTTTGTCTGCCTACCATAAAGATGGAAAAATCCCTTCTCATGAAATAACACTGAGCATTTGAATTAGTATGTTCTAATCAGAATATTTCCGAATGTGTATCTTTGTTTTATTGTTTGTTTTATTTTATTTGTAAATAGTATTTGAAACATTTCCAAAGGAGAAAACTTTTCTCCTCTAGACCTCCTCTATAGCTGAATATATAATAACATATAAATCTGTATTCAGCTGAAATTCATTTTTTAGTAAGTATAAAGCTTTAAATGGCTGCATTCCCGCAGTTGGAAACACCAGTATGTGGTTGTCATGGTGAATTTATTTGAAATAAAACATGCCACCATTTTAGCATTAAGGTTTTCAGGTAGTTTTGAATTAACAAAGGAGCAAAGCAGTTGAGATTTTAAATAAGGGAAAAGAATAATTGTTTTAAAAGTTATAAATTTTTGGAGCTGTGATGCTGTCTCCAAAGGAAAAAAAAAATTTAAGTTCTAAATTTTAGTTTGAAAATGTATTTAGAGGCCAGGGACCATGGCTCATGCCTGTTATCCCAGCACTTTGGGAGGCTGAGGCAGGCAGGTCGCTTGAGGTCAGGAGTTTGAGACCAGCCTGGCCAACATGGTGAAAGCCTGTCTCTACTAAAAATACAAAAATTAGCCGGGCGTGGTGGCAGGTACCTGTATCCTAGCTACTGAGGAGGCTGAGGCATTAGCATCACTTGAACCCAGAAGGCGGAGGTTTCAGTGAGCCAAGAACTGCATAAAGAAAGAAAATAAGAAAATGTATTCAGAATAACGTGTGTGATAAAATTATAAAATGGAATTATCTGCTTTGATTTTTCCCTGAATCTTTTAAAAAAAAGTATTTCATGTGATGCTGTACTCCACACTGAAGACATAATTCAACAAGACTGTTTTTCACTGTACATTTCATACATGCACGCACACAGACACACACACAGACACACACATGCACACAGATAGCAGTCTTTTAGTTTTTATTTATTTTTTTCAAGTTTCTACACACAACATTGAACATATAATTAAATCTTTTAAAATTCAGTTTCTAGTTGCTGTCTTCTCTTTTGCCTTTTGGCTTTCTAGAAATAATATCAGATGCTAGTTAGAGTAACTGGCAAGTAGCTAGATATAAAAGGAGTACTTTTGGAAGGACAATGAGAATGTCCTGATTTCTTGTTTCTGTCTCTAGATGGGGTTTCTTGGTATTGATATTCCTTTCTTCATGTAGTTAGGAAGATCTTAATTTACTATTCCAGACTGAGAGTTTAAAAAAGTCTATAAATCAGTGGTTGAAATCTGTTGCCTCTCAAGCTTAACAATTCTTTCCTTTTAGCTTCTTGCACTTCTTGTTTCTGGCTTTTTGATTCCATTATGTTTAACAATTATTAAATTTCTGAAGAAAGTTTGATACATATTTTGGTAAAGATTCCTTCTTTCCCAAAATGGAATATTGTGTTTGGAGATAAACTAGGAAATAACATTTGAGAAATTAAGTTGGTAGTTAATAGCTAGTATCTTAGCACTCTTCAGGACCTCAAGTAGTGAAATGTATACCATGAAATTTAAAGTATATTAAAATCCTATATCTCTGGAAAAGATAAAAATTTTCCACCTCTGCTTTCTTATTGAATTATTATTATTCAACTTTTGTTGAAGTTAATCTATGCAACTTTACTCCCCCTAGAGCAAAGCGTTAAACATTTACAAGAAACTTTCTTTACCATATTTTAATCACATTTTGTCTTCTAAAGAATAAATGTACCTGGAGTAGATTCTTCTGTTCATTGTTAGAAGTTATTTTTAATGGAATATATTATAAAATTTTAATATTAGAATGTCAGAGATCTATTGATTATTTTCCTGAGATTGCTACAAATGCCAAAACTATCATTTTTAGAAAATGTGAGAAGTATATGATTCCTTAAAAATATGCTAGAAATACTGTAATGTAAACAAGCAAACTGATCTCTCTCTGGGTCTAATCTTTTAGTGTTACTTCTCCTTTTGAAGTCTGATTATGTAAAGGTTTAGTGTGTCATTAATTTTGTTGCTATCATTAACTCAACTGCTCTGTTTTGGGGCTGGGCACGGTGGTTCACACCTGTAATACTAGCACTTTGGGAGGCAACAACCGGTGGATCACCTGAGGTCAGGAGATTGACCAGCCTGGCCAACATGGTGAAACCCCACCTCTACTAAAAATAAATTAGCCATGTGTGGTGGCACGTGTCTGTAGTCCAAGCTACTTAGAAGGCTGAGTGCTTCAGTTTTGTACCATTTGCTCTATATGAAAAAAAAAAAAAGTTGAATTGGTCCTTTGGAGAAATGCTGGATTAAAATATCAGAAAGATAACTAAGTCAGATATTAAAGGTTAAGTATGTAAGGAAGAGTCTTTTTCGGGATAAGACTGTAGCACTCTGTAGTCTTTCAAAGAGATTCAAATCTCGGATGTCATATTCTTTTTCAGTGAATGATCGTAAGTTGGAAAATGGTTACTATGAACTAGTTGATATCCATTTGTCTTTTAGCATTAGTATATTTCAGCTATGCAGACTGATTAACAACTAAGTATTTTTACTGACACGTTTTAGTATTTTTTGAACTTAGATTGTCTAATACTTGTTACAGAAAGTTCTCAACTTGTACATGTAACTTCTTATGATATATGTTCAGTTATATACCAACTAATTTTAAGATAGAATTTTAGTGTCTTAAAATTGTGTGTATAATAAATATATTAGCTATGCACAGATCTATATGTTTCATTTATAAAACATACATTGATGTTTTTAGTTTTGTTAAAATTGTATGTGTATATGGAGACATATATTCTATTTTATATGCACACATTTTATTTATTAAATGTGATCAATATCTGTCCTAATTTTTTTTTATAGAGTCATTTGCCCTGGCTCCATAGTTCCCACCCTGGATTAGAAAAAATAAGTGCTATAGTATGGGAAGGTAACGATTGTAAGAAAGCAGACATGTCTGTACTTGAAATCAGTGGAATGATAATGAACAGAGTGAGTTTTTAAATTTTATTCTTGTAGTTCAAGGATAAGACTTAGTGATTATCAGTATATAAGATAATTACTGGAATGTTATATTAGTAACCTGCTGACCTCATTTCTTTACCCTGAAAAAAAACATTTATATGTGTATATTTGTTTCTGTCTGTGATTTAAACCGTGATTTGTCACCAAACCACTCTTCATCTTTTAGTGTTTTCATTTAACTGACCAAGAATAGAGGATACAGTCTATAATTTTTCTCTTTTATGCTATTCTTTCTTTTGAAATTCAGGAACTTGTAGATGTATGCAGGTGTTAATAAAGACTTTTTTTGGGGACTAGAGATTGTTGTTACAAAAACTTCAAAAATAATTAAAAAGTCTTATTTTTCTGTATCATTCTTACTGGTTCATTTATTTAATAGTACTTAAAACATGAAAAAATTAAACTAGTAAATTTGCATTCATGCTTGTCTACTTAAATATATAGAAGTAATGCAAATAGTGGTAAAAGTCTTGAGCAGTTTGAAGTCTAATGCAAATACTGTAGATTTAAATTTTATTTTCTCTTATTTCTTTTACCAGATAATTACTGATTTTTAAAATGTGTTGATTTCTCTGGACTTTTTTTAACTTATAGTTTCTAGATTTCTATGGTGCATTATTATGCTAGAACTCTTGTGCACACTTTATGTAAGACAAGAATTAAAATAACTGGGTCTAGAAATTAATAATACTCCCTATTACATATCTCAGTGTGAGCAATTAAAAACACTTGACCAGGAAGTCTCTGGAATCTTGGATCTAGTTTGTGCTCTATAACTTAATTACCTGTGAACTGGCAGATCACTTAACTTACAGTAGTCTCATTTATCTAATACATAATATAAAAAGTTGGCTATATGATATTTAAGATCCCTTTTAGTTCTGCCAGTCTAGCACATTGGAAAGTCTTACATTGTCCCATTATCTAATACCCAGGTTTTGGTTTTTGTTTTCGTATAATTCCTTCACTGTTTTCCCTTTCTATTTAATTTTTTCCTTCTATCATCTCTCTTCTAAAATGCTTTTAGAGTAGACTTTTATTTATATATTGGACTATTCAAAGAGAAACATAAGTGGCTAGGCATGTTGGCTCATCCCTGTAGTCTCAACACTTTGGGAGGTAGAGGAGGGATGATCGTTTGAGATCAGGAGTTCAAGACCAGCCTGAGCAACATAGTGAAACCCTGTCTCTACATCTCTGCAGAAAACAAAAAATTAGCTGGGGGTGATGATGTACATCTGTAGTACCAGCTACTAGGAATGCTGAGCTGGGAGGGATCACTCGAGCCCATGATTGTGCCACTGCACTCCAGCCTGGGCAAGAGTGAGACCCTGTCTCATAAAAGAAAAAAGAAAACCCCAAGGTACAAATGTATGAAATAAGTGTAATGCTACGTTTTTTCTTAAATGAATTAAATTTAAGAAAGTGGATATGAGATCTCATTCTCTTTAATATTGCAGTATTTGTGAATATTTCTAACTTGAAATAATGAAATACATAATTTTTTTTTCAAGATCTGGATAAGACAGTCAATCCTTTTGCCATCTACTTAGTGAATTAGAGATCTGATTATGAATTGTTTTTAAGATCTGAAGAATTAATGACGTATTTTATGTGTAGTAGGTTCTCAAACTTTAATGGGATTCAAATTACTCATATATTAAAGTGAATATTTTAACAAATGATTTCATATTGCGATAAATAATTAATTTCATTGTAGATAACATTTATGTTATAATTTTATTTTCTTTTCTCTCTCTTCCCCTGGCTTTCTCAAGGTGAACAGCCATATACCAGGAATAGGATACCAGATTTTTGGAAATGCAGTCTCTCTCATACTGGGTTTAACTCCATTTGTTTTTCGACTCTCTCAAGCTACAGATTTGGAACAACTCACAGCACATTCTGCTTCAGAACTTTATGTGATTGCATTTGGTTCTAATGAAGATGTCATAGTTCTTTCTATGGTTATAATAAGTTTTGTGGTTCGTGTGTCTCTTGTGTGGATTTTCTTTTTTTTGCTCTGTGTAGCAGAAAGAACTTATAAACAGGTGGGTATAATGTAGACTTCTGAATAAGAATATTTTATTCTTTTCATCATATTAAAAGTATTCCTGAAGTATTTTATTATTTCATTATATCGTTTTTACCTAATTATTTTTCTTTTTTGCTTTTATAGTACTTAACCAAATAAAATCTTAACAACTTATATTTTGTTGATTTTTGTTTTTCTGTGGTAATCTACTTGAAAATTAATCCTCATCTTAATCTTTTTTAGCGATTACTTTTTGCAAAACTCTTTGGACATTTAACATCTGCAAGGAGGGCTCGAAAATCTGAGGTTCCTCATTTCCGGTTGAAGAAAGTTCAGAATATAAAAATGTGGCTATCTCTCCGTTCCTATCTTAAGGTAGAATGGGAGTGATAAAAGTAGTTTTAACATGCTGGCCTCTTCTGATAGTTCCCGTTTCTTTATCAATATATATTTGTCTCTAGATATGTAGTAACCAACTTTTACTCATTCAAAAGCTGGATTAAGGATTTTGTTTCTACTAGACTGGTTATCACAAACCAGCAGAGGGAGCCTACTACTTAAAAAAGAACTTTAAAAACTATCTAACCAATAAGTTTCCTCACAGAAGTGACCTATTACTATTTTAAAATATTAGTTTGCAATTCAGTGTCATTCTTTTTATGTCATTATTTTCCTTTAATCTTTTAAATAATTTTCCTAATTATGGAAGTATGATATAAAAACTCTGGAAGGAAAAGGGAAACATCTAAATTGTTTTTAGAAAAACACTTTTTTTCTAAGGATTACTTCCTGTTATTGCATTAAGTAGCAGTAGAATGTCATTATATATGGAGTAATCCTGCAAGTTCCAATGATACTTATTCACAACACTGTCTATATCTTAGTAGAGTTAACCTAAAGACCAGTTATCCTCTGACATACCTAGATCTTTCATGCTTTATATTTTGAAATATTAAAGAAGTAAAAAAAATTTGCACTATTTATCTACTCATATTTAAAAAAAATCATTGTTCTGTTTATTAATTTAACTTGTTAAATTTAGCTCACTTAGTGTCACTGTTGCAAATTGGCGTAGATATTCTTTTCCTCACTATGACATTTCTGTTGTATGGAGGGATGAATCTGAACTTCGTTGCTTGACTTAGTATTCATCCAAAATTTTCCCCATTGTCAACCCTAAGCAAGTGTCACATTCTTTTGTACATTGATTATTTTATTCAGTAAACACTTATTTATGTTAACCATGTGCCATTCACTGTGGATGAGATTAAAGCCCCTACCCTCATACTTAAGCTTATACTTCAGTAAAGGAAACATGTAAGCCCAGACCTAGGAATTATCCTTGTTTAATCTCTAGCATCCAGTTTATCACCAATTCCTATCTTTTCTACTCCCAAAATATGTCTTGAATCCATTTGCTTCTCTTTGTTCCATTTCTACCACCCTCATTGAAACCATCAATCATCTGCCTTGTGCTACTATAGTTACCTCTTAACTGGCATTCCAGCATTCACATTTCTTTCTTTCATTCCTTTCTTCAGTCTGCCACCAGTGAACTTTTAAAAATATGTATTTGGCCCTATATTATTAAAACTTTTTGGAGGTTCCCCATTGCTCTTAAGATAAAGCACAAAATCTTAACAAAGTTTATAATGCCCTTTATGATCTAGGTGCTGCCTTATTCACCTGTCTTTTTATCTCATTTTGAAACACTCTCCTTCCTAACCCACTACATTCCAGCCACTTTAGACTGCTTCGGTTCTTATGTGAGCTGTGATCCATCCTGGTTTATGTTCTTGCACATGCTCTTCCTTCTATCTAGAACACTGCCATGTGCTATCATACCCCTGCCCCTCCTCCTTAGTTTGGTGTAAATATCACTTCCTTAGGGAGATCTTCCCAGATCCACACTTGTAACCCTCAAATCTAAATGAAGTCTCCCTGCCACGTATCTCAGAGCATCCTATATCTTTCCCTCTTAGCACTCATCACTGTTTATCACATCTATCTGTGATTTTGAGCTTGATGTCTCACTCCCCTCCTAGTTCCTGTGAAGGTAGAGGAACCATGTGTTGTTCTCTGTTGTTGTCTTTCTAGCACCCAGCACAGTATCTAGTTCTAAGCAGGTGCTTAAGAAACATTTGTTGAATAAATGATTTGTGTTTGACAAAATAAAGTATTCGAAAGTTATACTAATAATTTTATGCTATGTAGATACAGATACCCTTTTAACCCTGTTGCAAATCTTCACGAAATCATAACACTTTATCATGAAAATTCATCTAACTAATTAGGTATATTCAACATTGTGGGCTATGATCAACTCATGGTAATGAGTCAACATCTTTATTGAAACCACGGAAATTATCTGCTAATTAGTAAATATATTTTAAAATGTTTCCTTTTCTCCCCTCCGCCCATGCCCCACAGCGTCGAGGTCCTCAGCGATCAGTTGATGTAATAGTTTCATCTGCTTTCTTGTTGACTATCTCAGTTGTATTTATCTGTTGTGCCCAGGTGAGTTAACTCCCTCCATGTAGAAATTAACCAGATGTATAAATATTACCTTTAGATTAATAAACAGTTAAATAGTAATATAAGTAAAGCCTAGTTAGAAAAGTAAGTTTTGAAGTTATCTTTTTGCAGATTTTTTTTTGTTTGGTAGAATAAATAAGTGCATCTTACCTCTGTGCCATGAACAGTGAGCATGTGTACTCAAATGTCTGTTGAATGAACAGAGATTAATTAATTTTTGCCTAGAACCCTTCTCATTATCTTTACTTCCCAAAATAAACATATGGGTTATGACATTGTCCCATGAATGCTCAATTTATTCATGTTTACTATTCTTTTATTTCTTATGTCTGAATTGTTACTGTGATTTAACTGCTGCATACGCTGAAAAAGAAATTGTAGTGACCCAAATCAGTTAGGAAATACAAAAGTATCTCAGGATATGCACTGCTATAGTGCAGGGGAACATGTTCTCAGGGTCTCCTCCTGAGGGCTGTGTTGTGGGCCATGTAATATTAAAAAATAAGTTTAAAAGTATTAAAATTTTAAAAACAAAAATAATCAAACATAATGCAAACTTCCATTTCAAGTAGCGTGACATGCTAGATTACCTGGAAATTCTTCTACTTTAAAACATCAAGGCCGGGCGCGGTGGCTCAAGCCTGTAATCCCAGCACTTTGGGAGGCCGAGGCGGGTGGATCACGAGGTCAAGAGATCGAGACCATCCTGGTCAACATGGTGAAACCCCGCCTCTACTAATACAAAAAATTAGCTGGGCACGGTGGCGCGTGCCTGTAATCCCAGCTACTCAGGAGGCTGAGGCAGGAGAATTGCCTGAACCCAGGAGGCGGAGATTGCGGTGAGCCGAGATCGTGCCATTGCGCTCCAGCCTGGGTATCAAGAGCGAAACTCCGTCTCAAAAAAAAAAAAAAAACATCAAACAGGTCAAGCACAGTGGCTCACACCTGTAATCCCAGCCCTTTGGGAGGGCGAGGAGTGTGGATCACCTGAGGTCAGGACTTCAAGACCAGCCCACCCAACCAACATGGCAAAACCCTGTCTCTATCAAAAATACAAAAATTAGCCAGGCATGGTGGCAGGTGCCTATAATCCCAGCTATTTGGGAGGCTGAGGCATGAGAATCGCTTGAGCCCAGAAGGCAGAGGTTGCAATGAGCTGAGATCCTGTCACTGAACTCCAGCGTAGGGGATAGATCCAGACTGTGTCTCAAAAAACAACAACAAACACACCAAACAATGCTGGGGGGAACCCTCAGCTTTTTAATGTGCATATTGTATACATATCTGAGTTCATAAGCTAATAAAAGGCCAAAAATGAAGATAAAACTGAAAACCAGAGCATTTAAGAATAAGCATTAATGCCATGGCAGCCTGAGGATAAGAGAGAGAGGTACGTTGCCAGTCTTAGTATTGTATCCCAGAGACTTGAAATTTTATGCCCACGTAGTACAGGAGATGAGGCCTTGACCCGCGTACCTCCCCACTCAAACCGTGACGTCAAACCTTCAAAGATCTACAGCCTCAGTGAAAAGCTGGATAAGAAAAACAGTCTGCTCACCAGCACTGGAAGACAAGAAGGAAGCTTATCTGACTCTGGATGGCAAGGATGGGGGAAAAGTCTCTTCTAAGAATATATAATTATAACTCTGCCCTTATTACAGGTTTAGGGTTCAAATTGACATTATACATCTTGTCCTATAAGAATACACAGAGGGGTCCTAGGCCCCTGGATACCTGACAGAAGCAAAATCAAGGTTGTTTGGGGGGCATGCAACTTCAGCCTAGACCTCACGGGATCCATAGATAAAGCTCCTTCTGGTGTCAAAACAGGAAGAAACAGTCTAACATGAAGGAGTCAACAGATAAACCAATAGCAGGATTAGATCTCCAGCTATTTCAGTTTGATCAGGCAGAAACTAAGTGTCTACAGTGATGAAAGACATAGATAATACCGGGAGAAAAAAACAGATAAGTTTAAAAAAGAACTTCAAAGGAATGAAGAATACAATCATTGACTTTTGACTTTTGCTTTTCACTGCTGGAATGAAGTCATTGACTTTTAAAACACAATGAACAGAAAAAATAGCAAATTAAAGACAGCTAAAGTCATATTGAACTGAGAGATGAAAGAAATGACCTAAAATACAGGACAGAGACACAAAGATGGAAGATGTGAAAAGGATATTAAGACATTTGTGTCAGATCCAACGTATGTCTAATAAGAATTCCAGAGGAGGCTGGGTGTGGTGGCTCACACCTGTAATCCCAGCACTTTGGGAGGCTGAGGCAGGCAGAGCACCTAGGGTCAGGAGTTTGCTACCAGCCTGGCCACTATGGTGAAACCTGTCTCTACTAAAAATACAAAATTAACCTGGCATGGTGGCACACACCTGTAATCCCAGCTGCTCCAGAGGCTGAGGCACGAGAATTGCTTGAACTCTGGAGGGGGAGGTTGCAGTGAGCCAAGGTTGTACCACTGCACTTCAGCCTGGGCAACAGAGCGAGACTGTCTTAAAAAAATTGAAGAAAAGAATTCCAGGAGGAAAGAATGCTGAAAAGCAACATTTGGAGAGATAATGGCTAAGAATTTTTCTGAATTGATGAATTTTTTTTCAGGCACAGGATGTTTATAAAACTTTCCCATGTATTAGGCCATAAAGTATCAAATGTCTGATACTGTACAGACCACATATCTAGCTGTCATATAGTCAAAGTAAAATGATAGCAACAAAAAAAGCTTATGTATTTGGAGATTTAAAAACATACAAATAATACATTCTTTAAAAGTAAAAGAACACTATTAAACTGTAAACTACTAGCACAGTTGAGAATTTTTTAAAGACACTAGTATGAAGTGCTTTATGTCGTTAAAGTTGAAAGCATAAGTGGACAATATTATAGAAATGTATAATCTATTAAACCTGACTCAAAAAGTAATTGAAAACCTGCAGAGACCTATAACTGTAAGTAGTTTAAAATTTTAATAATTTAAAATATACCACCAACAAAAATCTTCCATACACATATGGTTTTACAGATGAATTTTGTCAGATATTAAAATAGATAATCCTAAACTTACACAAAAGATCCAGTCAATAGAAAAAAGGGATATTCTTCAGCTTATTTTATGAGGCTAATGTAACCATGATGCCAGTACCATGGAACTAGTATGAAAATGGGAAACTGAGCTGGTTTCACTTATTAGATACAAAATTCCTTAACAAAATACTAAGAAGATGAATCCAGAAAGTGAGTAACAATAAATATGCCCTGACAAAGATAGTTTATCCCTGGAATGCACATTTCAACTTTAGAAAATCCATTAATGCAATTTCTGCTCCTTTAAAGGAGCAGAAAACATGCAATCTTATCAATAGATGCAGAAAACAGTAAGTTTTCAGTGGACATTCATGATACAAGGACTAGGAAGTATTGTCCTTAATCTGATAAAATATATCTTTTAAAATTTGGAGCAATTATTATACATAATGCTATCACCTTAAAAGTTATTTACTTTAAAATTGGGAATAAGACAAAGTTACGTGCTTTACCTCTTCTAGTCAGCATTTGATGGAGGGTATTAATCAGCAAAGACAGGCGAACAAAAGTGGTCTAAAGTTTAGGAAGAAAAAAATAGACTATATGATTGTTTACGTAGAATATCCAAGTGACTTTACAGACATATTATTTAAAATACATTTGTTAGATCAAGATTGAAAAAAATAGGTCCAACAGGCCGGGCGCGGTGGCTCAAGCCTGTAATCCCAGCACTTTGGGAGGCCGAGGCGGGTGGATCACGAGGTCAAGAGATCGAGACCATCCTGGTCAACATGGTGAAACCCCGTCTCTACTAAAAATACAAAAAATTAGCTGGGCATAGTGGCACGTGCCTGTAATCCCAGCTACTCAGGAGGCTGAAGCAGGAGAATTGCCTGAACCCAGAAGGCGGAGGTTGCGGTGAGCTGAGATCGCGCCATTGCACTCCAGCCTGGGTAACAAGAGCGAAACTCCGTCTAAAAAAAAAAAAAAATAGGTACAACAACATTTTAAAAATCAACTAAATCAACTTTGTTTCCATAAACCAAAGATCAGCAAACTTCCTCTGTAAAGGGTCAGATAAATATTTTAGACTTTTGTCTGACACATATAATCTCTGAAATATATTTTTTTCTTCTAATTCCTCTTTCTCTTCTTTAATTCCCTTCGAAATAATATGAAAAGTATTTTTAGCTCTGGGGCCAGACAGACAGAGGCCTAAAGCTAGATTTGACCAATGGACCATAATTCGTTGACATCTGCTACACACAGAAACAGATCATTGAAAACTGTAAATACTGGCCAGGCACAGTGGCTCATAGTTATAAACCTAGCACTTTGGAAGGCCAAAGTGAGTGGATCCCTTGATTCCAAGGGTTCAAGACCAGCCCATATAACATAGTGAGACCTTGTCTCTACAAAAAAAAAAATATATATGTATATATGTATGTATGTGTGTGTATATATATATATATATATATATATATATATATATATATATATATATAAATTAGCCAGGTGTGGTGGCATATACCTGTAGTCCCAGTCCCAGCTCCTGGAAGCTGAGGCAAGAGGATCACCTACCTGAGCCTGGGAAGTCAAGGCTGCAGTGAGCCATGATGGTGCCACTGCACTCCAGCCTGGGGTGACAGAGTGAGAGCCTGTCTTAAAAACAACAACGACAAAAAAAAAAAAAACCCTGTATATGTGATTTTCAATAGCAAACAAAAAAATATAAGATTCCCAGGAATAATTCTAACAAAAGATTGTAAGGCCTTATGGAGAAATAAGATAAAACTATATTGAAAATTATGAAGGAAGGTTCACAATGAGGCCAGGCATGGTGGCTCACACCTGTAATCCCAGCACTTTGGGAGGCCTAGGTGGGCAGATCGTCTGAGGTCAGGAGTTCAAGACCAGACTGACCACCGTGGCAAAAACCCATCTCTACTAAAAAATACAAAAATTAACTGGAGACAGTGGCACATGCCTGTAGTCCCAGCTACTTGGGAGGCTGAGGCAGGAGAATCACTTGAACTCTGGAGGCAGAGGTTGCAGTGAGCCAAGATCATGCCACTGCATTCCAGTGGGGGTGACAGAATGAGACTCAGTCTCAAAATAAATAAATAAATAAATAAATAAATAAATAAAATTTAAAAAGAAGGTATACAATGTTAGTCACAATGTTAATAGGTAGAAAGACTCTGTTTTATATTGTCCTGGGGGAATTGTTGGAATTCCATGTAATTAAACAGAATGGTTTGTCTATTTTAAAAAAATAATCAACCTAACTAAAAGTCATCTGGAAAAACAGAGAGACAAGAGTAATTGAGATAATTTTGAAGGACAAGTTGCTGTACCAGAAATATGAAGACTTAATTTAATTTTTCTTTTTGTTTTTTTTATTTTAAATTTCTTCTAGAACCTTCAGATGAGAGACTTATTTTAAAATTACAGAAAGACTTTATGATTTTTGCCCAGGCACAGAATGACCATTGGGATGAAACAGAGTTGTACGTAGCCACATATATGTTAGAAACCTAATCTATGATCAGATGGCATTAAATATCAATGCAGGAAGCCTTTACATAATGGAAATATGAAGTAAAAATGGAGCAAAATAAAATGACTTCATGCCATACATAAAAGTAAATTGTAGGTGGATTAAAGATCTAAATGTGAAAAACAAAAATTTTTAATATGACCACAAATTAAAATTAAAATTTCATGTGCTGCAAAGATACCACAACAAACCAGAGTTTGGGAAAGATAGTGGCAAGATGACTTAAGTAGGATTGTTAGTCACCTTATAGAAATAACTTCTACAAATCAATAGGAAAAACAGACAGCCTACTAGAAAAAAACGTGGATGTAGAATATAAAAAGGTAACTCACAGAAGAGGAAATTCAGTGACCAATAAGCATATGAAACAACATCCCTAAATATCAGGAAAAATAAAACAATGTGAAAAGACTTTACACCCATTATTAGATTAGCAGCTATTAAGAAGTTGGATAATAACAAGTATGAATGAAAGTGATGGCAAAGGGAACTCTGATATTCGGCTGAGAGTATAAATTGATGCAACTATTTCAGAGACAAATTTACAACATCTAATAAAGTTGAATATGTAATATCCAAGAATCTAGTGATCTGGCTCCTAGGTATTAACTTCTAAAGAAAGTCTTGCATGTGTGTACAAGGAAACACAAGAATGTGTATTGCAGCATTGCTTGTAATAACGGAAATGGGCAACAAAATACTAATGATAGGGTTGACCAGTAAGTTGTGGTTGATTCTTTTACTGGCCAATAAATTGTGATTGATTATTTTACTATAATATAAGTATGAACAAATTTAGAGCTAAATCTATCATCATGAATCAACCTTGAAAACAAAGTTCAGTGGAATAAAAAGTAAATTAAAGAATGATGTGGGCAATGTGATAACATTTATAGAAACTTTTTCTTTTTTTTTTCAACTCCCAAGTGCTTGTGGAAAATAAATTTTAAAATATACAAAGGATGCTAGAGCTTAAGGATGTATATGTAGCTAAACTATAAAAACTATTGTGGAAAAGATAAAATTCATTGCTTCTGAAGTGGACGGGGGAAGAGAAATGAGAATCAAGGAAAAGTTTAAATGATTTCAACTAAATCTGTAATTTTTTTTTAAATATGAAAGAGAGCTAAATATTAAGATTTTACAAAACTGCGTAGAGGCCCCTTGGATATTGATTACATTATGCTGTGTACTTTTGATGTGCTTAAAATATGTAGAATGTTTCTAAAATGTAATACTAAATTTATGAACAATCTATGAAGTAAAATGTTTATTTCTTTTAAAAGAAATTGAATCACATTGCTGCTTTATGTTACCTTTTTCATACTTTTAGCTACTTCATGTGCATGAGATCTTCCTTGATTGTCACTACAATTGGGAATTGGTAATTTGGTGCATCTCGTTAACACTTTTTCTCCTAAGATTTGTTACTCTTGGATCAGAAACAAGTAAAAAATATAGCAATACCTCAATATTACTTACTGAACAGGTGAGTATGCATGCTTATTATGCTATAAATTAATGTCTGTAAGTTAAAATGTTTTCATTTCCTTTATGTTTTTCCAGAATGTGTTTTGATTAAAGTCATTTGCGCTATAAAACAAAATGTAAAATTTAATAGGACACAAACCTTTCTTCAATGTTTCTGCCTTGATTCATATTTCTAATCTAATCTAATCTATTTTTTTAATGTCCCATTTTTATTTGACAAGAAGGAAGTACCATTTATTAAAATAATGTATTTTAAACTATGAATGGGACATGTTCGCTTTGCAGTGTAGCAGACCTGCATATGAATAAGTATAAATTTTTAATCAGTAGAAAGAATAAAGCGTAATGATTTGGATGGTTAATTTTATTTTGTATGAATTTGTTAAATATTTTCCTCTCGGCATTTTATAGGAATTTTGTAAAGAAACTTATTGCCCATGAATATTTTAGTTGGGGATAGTTTGATTTTAAAGAATCAATAATCCTGTCAAATGAGCTCAAACAGAAGAGTAACTCACAAATATAAAGATCCCTAAGAAAGTATACTTGAGCTTGCCAAGCACGGTGGCTGACACCTGTAATCCCAGTACTTTGGGAGGCTAAGGCAGGCAGATCACCTGAGGTCAGGAGTTCAAGATCAGCCTGGCCAACATGGCGAAACCCCATCCCTACAAAAAATAGAAAAATTAGCCAGGTATGATGGTGCGTGCCTGTAATGTTAGTTACTTGTTAGGCTGAGGCAGGAGAATTGTTTGAACCTTGGAGGTTGCAGTGAGCTGAGATTGTACCACTGCACTCCAGCCTGGGCAACAGAGTGAGACTCTGACTCAAAAAATGAAATAAAAGCAAGTATACTTGAGCCTTATGGAATTGGACAATATGAACCACTTCCTCCAACTCACTCTGAGGCTAATGGTTTCTCATTTCTGCTACGCTCTTCACCTATCTTCCAGTGGCCTTTCTGTAGAGTTGCTACCTTATGATTTTGGTTTACACACAGTTTTGGTTTGTTTTGGCATGAGTTCTGGCTTAGACTTTTACTAACTTCTCAGTTCACGTTCCTACAATATCTGGTAGATATATCATGTTAGTCTCACCAGTCAGTATATTGACTGGCTTTGGTTTGGGTGTACATTCCAGCCTAATCAGCTGTGGCTGCCAGATTGGGGTGAAGGTAGGATCAAATGGGATAAGCACAGTTACCTAGGCTTGCTTCTTCCACTGGCTTGGGGTTAGAGCATTTTTCAAAGAAGGGAACTGTGGACAGGGCAGGCACCCTAAAATTGTCTGTTGTAGAGTGGATAACAAAAATACAAATATTTTTGAGTAACATTTAAATAAAGAAATCATAAACCAGCTAGGCATTGTGGCTCATGCCTATAATCCCAACACTTTGGGAGGCTGAGATGGGATGATCACTTGACTCCAGGAGTTCAAGACCAGCCTAGGCAACATAGCAAGACCCTATCTCTAATAAAAAAGAAAGAAAGAAATAATAAACCATTGATTTAATTTATTCTCATTATTTATTTTTTAGGTTGATTTGGCTTTGATACTGAAGTGTCTCACATTTTAAATAATGCCATTCAGTCTTTTTTATTTTGGCTGTTGATTACGTTTGAAAAATGTTTAAGTAACAGTTATTATTTTCCTATTATAAAAGAAGTATAGGAAATTTGGAATATATAGTATAAAGAGTATTAAAATAACCTGTAATCTCAATAACAAGACACTTGAGTGAATATCTTTCAGGCCCTTTAAAATATGTGTATTTTTCATACTTTTATGTATTTTTCTTCTTTTTTATAAAAGATAAACCTCTACTTGAAAATGGAGAAAAAACCTAACAAAAAAGAGGAACTGACACTAGTGAATAATGTTTTAAAACTGGCTACTAAACTGCTAAAGGTAAGAATAGAATTGAAAATTGTCATAATGTCAAATATGCTGTTCTGACATAATTTTACTTTTTTGTTTATAGATACTACTTTGTATTTGGTTTTCATGATTATTCAAATTGTTTCCAAATTATACTTTTGCATATACATACAATTTATATTTTACTTCTCATTGCAAAAGTGCTCAAACTAATCAAAATAATTTCTTTGGAAATTGTGTATTAAGGCTCTCAATAATGTTTAGAGTATTGTAGAGGTTGGCATCTTTGGAAATGTATGCCTCGTAGACCTTAAATTAGATTCCAGAAAAGAAAATTTGTTGTTAACTTGGGAAGTTTTTTATTTTGTATTTCTCAGAGCAGTCTTCTAGTTGGCCTGAGTTAGCTTAAAAAGTAATAATACATAATTATCATAAATATATGTCATCAATAAACATTTAAGTTTTAAATCATTTTTGGTAACAATAAAAAGGAATACAATTTTTATGTATTTGATCTCAGTAATAACTCAGGGGGTAATTTTTTATCACTGCTTAAAATATTTGTAATGTTTTTCTTTCTTAAAAGGAAAATATTTTTTTAAATTTCAATTTCTATAATGAATTGAATATAATTGTTATAGTTATTTATATGTTTTCAGAGAATGGTATGAAATTAGTTATGTTTCAGTGTTACAGTTAATTCTTCAGTCAACTAAACAGTATGAATTGGGTATAGACTGTGCATCACATAATATTGAAAGGATTCAGAAGAAGTGGGTGGGGGAATAATAAAAAGCAATTACAGATTGATTTCTTTTTCAAATTCCTTTCATTATCCTGAGGAAGATGATGACATTTAAGTAATGAGCAAGATAATAGAGGCAAACTATTTTTGGCTAAAATGCTCAATGGGAAAAAAAATCTTGAATTAATAGTTTTATGTTTGCTTGACACATATATATTGGGTATCTTCAGAGTGTAGGCACTGGGTAGACAGGAAGGGGCTACAAAGGTGAGACTTAATGAGCAGCCACAGTCTCAGAGTAAAGTATAAAAATGACTAGAATACAAAGCATAATAGTATGATTCTTTTTGATCATACAGTCCCCTAAACCATACATTAGTCAAAAATCTGGGACCTAACATAAATTGTACCTTCTTTCTCTCTTTACAGCCAATAGATTCTCAGGTCCATTGATTCAATCTTTTAAATATCTTCTAGTTCATCCTCTTCTCTGTCAGTACTGCCCTATGTGAGATCTTTGTCTCTCACTTAAGCTTTTGATACACTGAACTGCTTATAGATACTCTTGTTTCTGGTCTCGTTGCTCTCTAGTCTTCCTTCTACATTGCTGGCCCAGTGATCTTTCTCCCTTGTACTTGGGCTCTAACAATGCTGAGCAACCTGTAGCAATTCAGATGTGTCATGTTCTCATGTGTCTTTTAGAATATTTACTCCCCACTACCCACAGAGTTTCAGGAGCACCTTCCTCTGTGGCCCCATTGCTTTTTATACGTACCTATGAAATGGGACGTATTTGAATTATTTGTTGCATGTCTACTAAACTGTAAGGTCCTTCAGCTCAGGGACTGAATCTTAACTTCCCAGAGCCTAGCACAGGAACTGAATCTTAATTTCCCAGAGCCTAGCACTTGGCATATAATAGAACTTTAAATGTTTGAATGAACCAATTAATTAATTAATCCATGTATTTGAAAATGAATTGACTCAAAGAGCAGTTTTTACATGTTATAATCTTATCAGAAAATTTGGCTAATTTCTAATTCTTCTACTGAAAGCTATTGTTCTCTCTCTGTTTCTATTCTAGTTCTTATATTAAAAAATGTTCTCTAGCCTCTTTATAATAGCTTAAGGGACAGAAATTGGAGTTACAAATTTAGTCACAGAGTTCTTTTAAAAGAAGTTTCTTTTTCTTTTAAAACAATTAAAACTACTATTAAAATTTACTTATTTCAAGTTTAACCAAGTTTATCCTTTCTAAAAGCATCCAATAATTGGTAACTTTTTTGAGAGAGTTTTTTAAAATTCTCATTGTATATTGTCCTGAATTAGCTTACTTAGTAATTCTTTTTGAATCTGGGACTGACTTTTCTCTTCTGCTAGGAATTGGACAGTCCTTTTAGATTATATGGGCTTACAATGAATCCGCTGCTTTATAACATCACCCAGGTTGTCATCCTGTCCGCTGTTTCTGGTGTTATCAGTGACTTGCTTGGATTTAATTTAAAGGTAAGAGGTTGCAAGTACTTTTTATTTCTTAGTTTCCTGTTGCTTTTTTGTCACACTCTTTTTACCCTCACATGCACAGTAATGCAATTATTTTGGTAAGACTACAATTAATGAACATTTCACATTTAATTTCAAAGAATGATATATATTTATGTCTTATAATACTGTAGGAATTTCTAATTTGGACCAGTATTTATTGTAAATAGAAGTCTTGTGTAGGATAAGTAGGAGTATTTATTTATTTTTTTTTTATTTTAAGACAGAGTCTTGCTCTGTCACCCAGGCTGGAGTGCAGAGGCACTATCTGGGCTCACTGCAACCTCCGCCTCCCGGGTTCAAGCAATTCTCCTGCTTCAGCCTCCCACGTAGCTGGGACTACAGGTGCTCACCACCACGCCCGGCTAAATTTTGTATTTTTAGTAGAGACGGGGTTTCGCCATGTTAGCCAGGCTGATCTCAAACTCCTGACCTCAAGTGATCCACCCGCCTCGGCCTACCAGTGTGCTGGGATTACAGGTGTGAGCCACTGCGCCCAGCCAGAAGTATTTATTTTTACTAATGTAACTTTAATCTAATTTAGGTGATAAGAAAAAGAAGAGCCCTTTTTCTATTTTCAGCCAAAAGTTGTATTATTTATCTATATAGCAATATATGCACAACTAACTCTTAAGAAGGTGTAAGATAATAATATTAAACAAGTTCTATATATATATATAACCACTTCTCAATAAGAGAAGGCAAGAAAAATCTGATTTTCACATTTTTATTTGTGTTTGAGGTGAGTTCTTCTTAAAAGGGTACAGGAGTTAAAAATATTAGAATCTGCACTTATTTGTGAATGAAATTTGAATTTTAAAGTGGTATTATCTAATTTAAGCTTTGATATTAAAATTGGCTTGTCACCACTTCTTTTTTTTTTTTTTTTCCTAGCTATGGAAGATTAAGTCATGACAATTCAAAGGAAAAAGATGTAGCCTCTTTTCCAGAATAAGAGTACTGACTAAGCTGCCTGAAAGCTTGTCACTGATTCTTTGTTTCAGGAGTCTCAGCTGGAGAATTGAAGTGTTTACATCAGACTGTCTTGTGCAATTCTTATATTTATTTTACTTGTTCACTTATTTTTACATTTATTTTAGTCTTTATATTTTATTTTTAAGCATTGATGTACTTAGTTGTTGAAAGGGTGATGAAACTGATATCCAGATACTTGAGATCCTGGTAATTGGTCATAAATAATTGACAAAATAACAAATTGTAAAAATAGAAGCCATTGCTAAGCACTGTTTCTCCATCAATGCCGTGAACTTGCCTTACTTGAGGAAAAATTCTTTAACTTTGGAATATTGCATTGAACTCAGCTATACACATAAAACATTTTCTTTGGTAAATCAAGATCCAGTCAGAGTTTCTCTTGAATTATTTTGGAACAATGCCAGGATCCAAACTGATTGTTTCAGTTTAAGCACCCTTCAGTATTAATATATACGGTATTATATAACAGGTCAACAAGTGCTCTTTGATGATAGAACTTGTAATAGAGCAATAATTGTAAATGGTTACCATACTGTAAAATATTTTGATAAAAATTAACTAGTAATACTTGTATTTATTTGCAACACTGGGCTGTTTGCACAGCTCCAACTGTGCATGCTCAAAATGTGCACTTTTTAAAATTGTTACTTTTAATGCATATCTTTATATGGGATCTGTTATAGTGTACTGGGGCATGATATGGTATCCTTTTGAGTGAGGTATATACTCATCTCACAAGTGAAGTGCCTATTGATATTACTAAAGTACATTATGTTTACTCAAGTAAATAATTTTCTCCCCATGGTACACTATAGTGTAGGCTATTCATACCACACTCAGATGAACGACTTAAGAATAAGGTTAAGAACCAATAAAATAATTCTCTGATTGCTAGTTATAAAACTATATCCAAATTTTCAGAAAAGACAGCCTCAGCTTGCAAATTCTATCCTCTAAACTTATCTGGTGCATTCTCCCCCCCCCACCCCCATTATATAAGGGCTATTTTAGATGCGTTTAACCTCCCCCAAGGAATAATTTGCCAAGCGTCCAATGAGAACTTATGTTGGTGTGTTAGGCAACTAGGGCGAATATTATATTATCTTACCTTGGGCCTTGTTATATTTGTACAATCTAGTATTTTAGGAATTACAAAAAACGTGAAATGGTTTTTGTGACTTTTTTTTTTTAAACTGAGCATCTGGTTTCTAAAAATTCATTTGAAACAATCTAGAATTTTCTTGGTGCAAAGTGTGTCATGTGGAATATCTTCATATTTTTACTATATTTTAAGAACTTTAAAACGATTAATTGTAAATAATTTATTTGATTGGTGCAGTTCTAATCCCCAAATCATAATCTTAAAATCAGGAATGTGTGGAGAACAGAGCCATGTCATATCACTTTGCTCTTACCATTCCTTTTGATCAGCCTCAATTCAGCCTCATTTTGTAGTCTGTTTTTCTTTCTATGAAAAACAACAGAAAGCATTTCGTTTTATTTGCCTGTGTTCAAATATGTTTAATAATGACCAAAGTGCATTCTGAGTTTTTTCAAGGAATGTAATACTGGAGCTTTAAAAACATACTTAGTTTCTCATTCTTAGGCTTTGTCTGATGTTTTTTCTTCCTCTATTGTCTAATGTTGAGGTTGTTTTTAGAAATTATATTTTATAAACTTTTTCAAAATAAGGTACATACCTATACAGAACTTAACATTTTGCACAGAATATATCAAATATATTTTGAGAAAAAAAGTACAGCATGAGTTCTGTTAGGAATAAAAGATGAAACTATTGTATCTCACACAAAAAAAGTCTTATTTCAGAATGGAAATATTTTTGAGAAAAGTAGCTGAGTATACTGGTTTAAGAAAATGCTTGTTTTAGATTGAGATTAACTTAGAGTTGGGAGTTGATTTATTAAGTACAGCATACCTCTCAACAACTTATTAATATGTTGAATTATGTCAGTGTGGGCAGCAGTAGAATACTAAAAGGAAAATGTCATTTTAAGCAATTTCAGAACGTTAACTGAACTATTTTCAAAGCAGAAAAATTGACATTGCTGCCTTTAAGAATACCATGAATATAAGAAATTGTAACATATTACATAATACAGAAAAGGCAATTCAAAGATAGAATTGTGGCAGATGTTGTGTGTGAACTGTTGTTTCTTTGCCACATGTGTTGTATTTGAAAGTTTGACAGCAAGTTTAAAATAAAACATTCTATGACTGACTGTTTTTTTAAAATTTTCAAGTCATATACATTTCTATGATAATTTTGTGTTTAGGTAACATAAAATTTAGTTATAACTGTTATATTTGGAGGGAGTGAAAATAAATTTTGTATAACTTTCCAACATTTCAGATTTTGTTATGGTTCTGAGAACATGAAAGAATAATACATACATACGCAAGCTTCTCATAATCAAACTGATATTACATCACTAATGTTTGTTTGCTTGTTTGTTTTTGAATACAGCAAATTGTCTGTGGCCTAGAATATTAAAGCTTATTGTGAAAGTATAGTGGTGTTTTTAAACAAATGGTTTTGCCATGTGAATTCAGCATGAGAGATTATGACCAACGGTAGGATGGTTAAACATTCTAATATTTCTATTATCTCATTGGTGCAAGTGTTCACAGGGCTTAAATTAATCTAGGACTATTCAAGTGCACTTTCAAACTTTAAGCTTAGACTAACTCTTTTAATCAATCTCCCTTCATACTTCAAAATGTCAATATGACTAGCACCTCTTAATCATTTGCTATATGACTTAGAACATAATTCTCAACCTTTTTTTCTGCCAAACCTATACAAAAAGATACCACAAATGCTTAACAGTAAGTAGCACTGGCTCCCCAGTGTACTGACTGCCTGGGGAATCTAAGAGGCTGTTAGGGATGGGAAAAACCAAAGTGTTTTTTTCTACTCTCACACCATTCAACCTAACACTTCTGATAGCAGATTCTCTGGCAGACACCAACTGGGTGTTTTAGAATTTAACTCAGCTCTAACACTATACCTGAGATAGTGTCAGATCCCACAGGTTGAGGGCTCATTCCCACAAGACTGTCCCCAGGTAGTCATAAGACCCAGCTTGTGATCTGGCTCTCTATCAGGGTTCCCACAACCCTCTTTCTGGGTTCAATTAATTTGCTGGAGCTGCTCACAGAACTTGGAGAAACACTTAACTTTTACGGGTTTAAAAGATACAGATGATGGAGGAGATGCATAGGCAAGGTATGGGGGAAGGGGTGTGGAGCTTTCATGCCCTGTCCGGGGTGTGCCACACCCCAGGAAGTTCCATGTGTTGCACAACCCAGAAACCCTCCAAATCCCATAGTTGAGGGATTTTTGTGGAGGCTTCATCACATAGGCATGATTAATAAACTCCATTTCCAGCCTCTCTGGAGAATGGGATGTGGAACTGAAAGTTCTAAGTTTATAATCATGGTTTGGTTCTTCTGGTGACCAGCCCTCACATTCAGGAGCCCACCAAGAGTTGCCTCCTTACAGTACATTCCTATTACCTGGAATTTGCAAAGCTCTTAGGAACTGTGTGTCAGGAACTAGAGTCAAAGACCAAATATTAGAACAGAAGATTGTCCTAGCACCCCTGTCTTTCAGGAAATTATAAGGGCTTTAAGAGCTCTGTGCCAGTGACTGGGGGCAGAGACCTGTTTATATATATAATTACATATATGTGTATAAATATATATATTTATATATACACACACACACACACACACACATATAAATTTCACAGAGGTGGTACAGATATACTTTCAAGAAAGCATTCCCCAAGTGATTTGTAAAATTTATTCTACTTACCACTCGTCACCACATTGAGAATTACAGGCTTAAGACACAAAATTTTGTAGAATGCGTAAAAGAAAATAAAATTTAAGGACCCTCCAAACTTACTATGCCCAGGGAAACTTAAACCTTATAGACAGAGTAAGGTAGCATATTTGCAGCGTCTGCTTCTTAGATTATAGATTAACTTTCTTCCTTATTGTTTTGTTCTGTAATTGACAGGAAAGACCAGAGACCAGACTTCTCCCTCTTCTAGTCTCTAATCTTTGTTATAGATTAACTGCCTCTTTCATTGTCCTATACCTAAATCAGACCAGGTGGAGCAAAAGACCTCATGACTGTTACATCTTCAGTGTGGAATATTAAATACACCTTTCGAGAGAAAGAAAAGACCACCTCGGCTAATTAGATCATTGAACTATGTGTTAAACCTTCTATAGAAACATGTAGAAATTCTGTTAAGCTTCCCTAAACTTTGTCTATATAAATTATCTCAAACTTCTAGACTTCAGAACACTGACTTCCATCCTTTGGAATACGTGCTTCCACGGGGCTTGTTGTCAAACTTCATGCTTGAGTAAGCTTACTTAAATTTAGGGGTTTTGTTTTTGTTTTTGTTTTTGTTTTTTTGAGGTGGATTCTCACTGTATTGTACAGGCTGTAGTTCAGTGGCATGATCTCGGCTCACTGCAACTTCCGCCTCCCAGGTTCAAGTGATTCTCATGCCTCAGCCTCCCAAATAGCTGGGATTACACACATGTGCTACCACGCCTGGTTAATTTTTGTATTTTTAGTAGAGATGGGGGACCAGGCTGGTCTTGACTCCTGACCTAAGATCTGCCCACTTTGGCCTTCTTGTGTGCTGGGATTACAGGTGTGAGCCCCTGTCCCTGGCAAGTTTACTAGATTCTAACCCTTTTGATTATTTTAGGTTGACAAATAGAAATTCCATGATATCCTAACTGTATTTACCACTCTTAGCACCTGAAACAGTGCCTGATATGCAGAAGAATCAAAATATATTTATCTAATGAGTGACTTGAGTCTAATAGGACCTTTGACACCACCCATTCCAAAGTCCCCATTTTACCACGTGAAAAAAATAGGCTTCAAAAGAGGTTAAGAAGCTTGCCCAAGGTTACACAACTACTTAATGATAGAGCCCAAACTCTCCGTATTCCCCTTGCAGGTATACATTCTATAATAATATCTTTGTGTAAGCATTTGGCACCTCTTGACTGATCAAAATTGTTCATCATAGGAAGAATACCCTGGAGAGAACAAAGATATTGACAAATTATCTGTCCATTTTTGTAGTGAGGTCATATACAAACTAGTAAACCTTGGCAATAGGAAAAAGAATTCATCTTGACATCTCCCTGTTCAACTCTGCAGTATGCCCTAGTGGAAAGAACGTACACTTTGGCATTATACTTCTGTTAACATCTTGAGCAAATTACTTAACCTCTGTGAGTTTTGGTTTTCTCAGCTGTAAATTGCTGACAATAATACCTATTTTACAGGGCTATTAGGAGGATTAATGAGATTATGTATGTAAAGCACCTAGCAAGGAACCGATGTGTTGGTTATGCAGGAAATTGGTTCTCTTCACGTTTCTCACCAGGAAAAACAGGTAATGGCCTAAGGCAATTAACAAAAATTTCCAAGCTAAATCATTCATATTACATAAGATACCACATGCATCCCCACCAAATATGAGCACAAATTAAGATTCATCCTTCATATAAACGATCATTCTTCTCTATGTGAAAAATTCTTTTACAAGAAGTTGACATTTAATTCCCTTTCTTCCTAAGCAGGCTCACTAAAATGTGGGAGGAATGTCTCATTCTTTTGCAAGCCTTCATGTTACTGTATATCCAATTATGAGCAATTTTGCTAAATTCTCAGATGCATATTCCATTCATATCTCTTCACTATTAGATCTCTGACTCATTTATATGTGGATACTCTCACTAACAGAACCCTAGAGTCCTTTCATTTTTCAACCTGCTCTCAACCCTCAACTTTAAGGAGTCTGCTCGCTGTTCTTACTTGGAGTTGCTGGAGAGCATGGAACTTGACTTTCTAGAAGTCATGCTTATCAAGATATAACTGAAATCTATGAGCTCTATATTTGGTAATGTGTCTTTTAATCCATTTCATATTCATTTATAAGCTTCCTACAATGGCTCTTTGAAACCTCCTTTGTCACCCTCAAGTTCTGCTCATCTGTGTTTGTTTCCTCTAACTTTATTGAAAAGATAGAAATCATTAAGCCTGACTTCTGCCATCTTCTCCCTACTACAGCTCTGTGGAAAAGATGTTACTCTCTAAGCCCAACTCTCCCTCAGTCTCTAAGATTCTGTCCCTGGCCACCTTTAATCTTTTCCTTTCCTGATTTTATAAGTTATTTAGATTTCGATGAGAGATAATCGAATCTCGAGTATGGGAGAAATATTTAAGGTTTACGGGTTGGGTGGAACCCTTGTATACTAGAAGGCACTGTGAAGGCTTGTCACATTCTCAGCCTTCATCTGAACAGACAGAAAGTTGTTTCTGCATGTTCACCAAGCCCTGCTGGACTGTATCACTTTTCTCTCTGGGCTGTAGCTCAGTGGTCAGTTATTGGTGCCTTGCTCTAAAGCAGCCAGCCATTTTCTGTGCCTGCAAGTAGCTTATAGGGTTGGTTGGCATGAGAGTCTTGCCCAATAGGGGCACTCTATCCGCGATGGTGACTTGCTGACTCAGTGAGATTCCCTCTTATTGCACATTTGAATTTAGGATATAGTGTTAGCAGGAGGAGTTGCTAGAAAAGCAGAAACCCAGGAGAAACCATGAATTGAGCAAAGGCATAAAGTCAATAGGAGGTAGTGATAATGGAGAAAGGTGAAGAAATGAACAGAGACTGCCTAAGACTGGCAGAAGTAGAGAAACCAAGCAATAGCTTGGCTAGTTACTTTCAGACCTTTAACATATCATTACAATGCTAAAATCCCTGTCCCTAAATGAAGATGGCTACCATGTTGTGTATGTGCAATGTATGAAGAAGCATGTTTGGGGACTGCACCTGTGCGTCTGAAACTCCCACCCTGAGCATGTTACATTCCTCTGCTGCCCCTCATCTAACTCTTTATGATTCCCCGACTCCTGTTGCTCCAGGAGTAGCTGCCTTTAAAGCAAGAGCTCCCCTTCTGGCCACTAAATAAAACCTGATTGCCCTTTCCAATTGGACTTGCTTTCTTTGCAACTGATACAAAGTAGGGAAGGTACTCAGTTTACTGTATCACATGTGAACAGTTAGGTATGGCTGGAGAATATGATGTGTGTAGGCAAGAGTAGAAGTTAATGGTGGAAGATGACTTTGTGGAGCCAAGAAATTTGAATTTCACCTTCAAGATAAGGACTGCCTAGCACAGTGCCTGGCGTGTCCTAGTTGATTGGTGAGTATAACACTGAGATTTCACCATTTTCACTAGGATACTCGGTAAACCGCTCCAGACTGAGACTGATTGATTAATTGATCGGTATTTGGAGGCAGGGTCTTGCTCTGTTGCCCAGGCCGGAGTGCAGTGGTGCAAATCATGGCTCACCAGCCTCAACCTCCTGGACTGAAGTGATCCTCCCACGTAACTGGAACTACAGGTGTGCACCACGACACTCAACTAATTTTTTATTTTTATGTAGAGATGGGGTCTCACTCTGTTGTCAGGGCTGGTAATTTTTAACAAAATTTAGTGTATATTAAGGGTTCTATTCACTATGCTAGTATTTTTATGTAAGAAAACATTGACATGGTATGTTTGTATCCAAGGATGTCTCAGTCCATTTAGTGTTGCTATCAAGGAATACCTGAAACTGGGTAATTATTTTAAAAAGAGATATATTTGGTTCATGGTCCTGGAGGCTGTAAAAGAAGCCTGGCACTAGCATTTCCTTCTCGTGAGGGCCTCTGATGGCTTTCACTCAGCAGGGACGGGAAGAAGAGCCAGCATGCATAGAAATCACATGGGGAGAGAGGAAGCAAGTGTAGGGAAAGAGGTGCCATGCTTTTTTTATCAACTGATTATCATGGGAACTAACAGTGAAAACTCATTGCTATGAGGATGGCACCAAGGTATTTATGTGGAGATGTGTAAATCATGAGTAAGACATTCATGATTTGTCCTATGACCCAAACACCTCTCATTGGCCCCATCTCCAATACTGGGAGTCAAATTTCAACATGAGATTTGGAGGGGTATATAAAATACTATAGCACAGGGTATATATAATTAAGTTGACCTCAGTTTTTTTCTCCACCTTTGTTGTTCTTGTTTGTTTGATTTTTGAGAGAGGGTCTTACTCTGTTGCCTAGGCTGGAGTGCAGGGACGGGATCATGGCTCACTGCAGTCTTGACCTCCCAGGCTCAAGTGATCCTCCTACCTCACCCTCCTGAGTAGCTGGGTGTACCACAGGGCAGGCCACCATTCCCAGCTCATTTTTGTATTTTTTGTAGAGACAACGTTTCCTCTTGTTGCCCAGGCTGGTCTTGAACTCCTGATCTCAAATGATCCACCCTCCCGCCTTGGCCTCCCAAAGTGCTGGGATTATAGGTGCGAGTCACTGCGCCTGGCCTTTCTTCACCTTTGATTGATATAGTTGATTTATAATTATTTGCAAAGTGACACCATTTTAAAAAAAATTTACAGAACAGCTCAAGTCATCTTGCAGTATGGTAAAGATCACAGGCTCTGGAATCTGGGGGAGCTGGGGCTGCCTTGCAGCATGTAGATGGCCTCGGGCAAGTTATTTGACTTCTGTATTCCTCATCTGTAAAATGAGATAGGAAGCAACTAATATTGGAGCCTTAGGTGGTTCTTGTGAGTGTGAAATTACGAGGATGTCTGTGTAACGGGCATGGACTTGTTCTACAACACTCCAGTGCAACAAAACTTCACTTTATTTGTCCTAAATCAAATGAAATCTGGCTTTGAGTACCTATTCAAAAGGTATCAAGAAGTCAGGCTGGGCACAGCGTCTCATACCTATAATCCCAGCACTTTGGGAGACTGAGGTGAGAGGATTGCTTAAGGCTCGGGGTGGGAGACCAACCTGGGTAACATAGCGAGACCCTGTTCCTATGAAAAATGTAAAAATTAGTAGGTATGGTGGCATGGCATATGCCTGTGGTCCCAGCTACATGGGAGTTTGAGATGGGAGGGTTGCTTGAGCCCATGAGTTTGAGGTAGCAATGAAATATGATTATGCCACTGCACTCCAGCCTGGCCGAAAGAGCAAGACCCTGTCAGAAAAAAAAAAAAAAAATGTTATGTGTGGACGAACCCTTCCCCTAGATAAAAGCCCAGGGGCTTCAGCTAATGCCTGGAAAACATGGAATTGTGTTGCTGTTTGTTCTCTGGTGGCACCTGTACTTCCATCCTGGTGCTTTCTGGTGCCCAACCAACTCCTCCTGTGCCTGCTGTGTGTGGATGCTGCAGTCCGCTGAGCAATGCTCCTCACAGAGGTCCTCCCTGCTGACCCCAGGCTCAGCCTCAACATCCTTACCTCCGTTATAAGGCCTCAGATCCCAGAATCCTTCAACACACACCTCCCAGCCATGCTCCATTGGGCACACCTGCAACATGTTTTGGGGAAGAGTGGCTCTACCAGCAACTCCCACCTCCTCAGTCTCCACCACCTCTTCTGAGTTCACCAGACTTTCAAACCAATGCCTGGCTGAGCAGTTGTCTTCAGGGACTTGACAACTTCTATTTTCAGCCTAGAAACTCCAAAGGCAATAATATTCCTAGAGGGTAGGGAATCAGTCTCAGGATTATATGACTATCTTCTGGTTGTCTTGGAATAGGGGAAAGAAAGACATTGCTCATTCTTTTGAGTCTCTTCCAGTAGCAAATTATCCTGCCACTTAGAGAAAGCTCTTAGTTGAGAGTTTGACATATAGTAATCCCACAATAACTGTTAACTATTAGTACTATCATTTTTATTTGACTCCCCTTTGGACAATAGGCAAGAATTCAAAGTGATCTCAGTAAATAAGACCAATTAGAAAATGAACTTAGAGAAACCAAAGCTGTCTAACGAAAGAAATCTAAGTTGTTAAAAGGATGAAATATAAAGGCTTTGGGAGAAAACACTTGGATGACTTGATATGGAAAATTTTTTAAACGGAAAGCCTACCTTTTAAGCATGTCAGTTTATGGCAAAGACCCAATCAGCTGTTATTCATTAATACTAGGATTTAAAACAATACACAGTCATTTGACTTGTAGTGTTAAATCTAGGCTCGCCCTTCACAAAAAAACTATCAATTACTCCCTCAACGTGGAGTGTTAATAGAAGCTGTGGATTCTCCAACCCTAATGATGCCTCGGGCAGTTTTGAAGTTCATCTGCTTGCAAAGAAGAATTGGCTTAGTGGCTGCATTCGGGTCCTACTTAACATTGTGATTCTACATATGCTTTTTTGCCACATAGCAGGTAATCCTGAAAATTGTATTTTTTACAATGGTATATTTTTCATGTCAATTGACTATGCACAGAAGTAAGGTCCTGCTCTGAATATCAGGAGCCTAGGTTTGTACCTTTGCATTCAGATAGGTTTCCTGGGTGACCTGAAGTAGCCATTTAACCTCTATTTGAATAAAGATGGGACAGAATTAAAATTACTTGATCTAATCCTCATTCAGCTTTAACACTCAGAGATATTTTTCCTTCAAATGTTCTTTCTCTATTGCTAATAAGGGGTAGAATTAAGAATTCTTTTATTCTCAGAAAGTAGACTGTGGTCATAGTTAAATATTTAAATTTTTTTTTTTTTTTTTTTTTTTGAGAAGGAATCTCACTGTTGCCCAGGCTGGAGAGCGGTGGCACAATCTTGGCTCGCTGCAACCTCTGTCTCCTGGGTTCAAGTGATTCTCCTGCCTCAGCCTCCAGAGTAGCTGGGATTACAGGTACCCTACCACGCCCAGCTAATTGTTTTGTATTTTAAACTTTGTTTCTAAAAGAAAATGAAAAGGTTTTCTTGTGGAGGAATTCACTTGCCCCATTACTATAGCAGAGTATTTTCATCAGTTTTCTTAATTTGAGGAAGCCTATTTTTTGTGTGTGGGACAGCTAATTTAGAACACTTTTGTTTCTCATCATGCCCCATCACTTTAGCAAATTAGGCTTTTTCACGGCTCCCTGAGCAAGTCTTCACTTGCTCAGGTGAAGGGAGATTAACCAATCACACTTTTAAGCTGAGTCTTGGTGTTCAGGCTCATGACCCTCTTCAATTTCAGGTTTTCCTAATTCCTTGAAATCAGTCTGTCTTAATTCACCCATTTTACCAGGAGTTAACTAGACTGCATCTCATTAGTAGGTCCTTGTATTACAACTCTGAGAACAGAAGTTTCTTTTCCCATTCATCTTCTATCCATCTCTAAAATGTAGCTGTTGGTGGCAATTCTCTTCTTATTCTCTACAGCCTTGTCTCTCTCTAAATAGTGAATCCCAGGATTGGGACACAGGACCCTTGACTGATTTCCATTTCATTTTTTCCTCTGTGCTCCAGTCCCTACCAGGTACTAGACTCTGATTGCCACCCTGTGAGCTGGTGACAAAACCTCTGCCCTTGGCTCTTTGTGTATTGTTTAGCTTGGCCATCTCTTTCCAGTTTACTTTTTCTATCCTCCACACATCTTATAAAATTGCTAGGTAGACATATCATTTAAGCCAGCCTAGCTTTGCTACTCTAATGGTGCATAGAATTTATGTAGCAAGGTTGTAAGATGCTTACCAAAACAAAGTCTACGTCTTACCATTTTTCTTATTTATTTTATGTATTTATTTTTCATTTTTGAGACACGATCTCTGTATGTCACCCAGGCGGGACTGCAGTGGTGTGATCATGGCTCACTGCAGCCTCCACCTCTCAGGCTCAAGCTATTCTCCCACCTCAGCCTTCCAAGTAGCTGGGACCACAGGTGTGTGCCACCACGCCTGGCTAATTTTTTAATTTTGTGTAGAGATGTGCCTCCCTATGTTGCCCTGGCTGGTCTCAAACTCCTGGGCTCAAGTGATCCTCCTGCCTTTGGCCTTGGGATTATAGGGTAAACTACCATTCCAGGCCCGTTTCTATATGTTCCAAAACATGTAGTGTAGGTCTTTGACACAGGTACTCATTGAGTGGAGGCTAAGAGAGAGCAACAGAAAGAGATAAGAGGTTTGCTTAGAATATGATGTCTTCATGATGTGCTTAACCCTGGCTGCCTTTCAGAATGACTTAGATGATCTTTAAAACCATGCTAACAACTCTGCCCCACCCCCAGAGATTCTGATTCAATTTTTCTGAGAAGACTTTTTTTTTAAGCCCCAAAGCTATTCTTGGCGAGCTAGAATTGTCATTATTAAAACAGTGATCATAAACGTTTTTGGACAAATGATGAAGACATTGTCAGTGGGTTTGATGATTGAGGAGGCTAGGACAAATGCATCTGTTATGCTGACATCTTAAAGTTTTGTGCCCTAAATAATGTTGCAGTATTTTCCTTTCATTTCAACACTTCTGAGGCCCAGAGACCCTGGTTGATATGGTTAGGCTTTGTGTCCCCACCCAACTCTCATTTTGAACTATAATCCCAAAGTGTTGAGGGAGAGACCTGGTGGGAAATGATTAGATCATGGGGGCGGTTCCCCCAGGCTGTTCTCTTGATGATGAGAGAGTTCTCACGAGATCTGATGGTTTTATAAACAGCAGTTTCTCCTGGGCTTTTCACTCTCTGTCTCGCCTCCCATCTCTCCCATCACGTAAGATGGGCCTGCTCCCCCTTCCACCATGATCGTAAGTTTCCTGAGACATCCCTAGCCATGCGGAACTGTGAGTCAATTAAACCTCTTTCTTTTATAAATTACCCAGTCTTGGTTAGTATCTTTATAGCAGTGTGAAAACGGACTAATACTCTGGTGATCCTAGTTATATGCTGACAGTAAACATAAATAATGCTGTTCCTTCCTCAGAGACTTAAGATAGATGATATGTTCCGACAGAATATGTCAGCTGAATGGCAGTGACATTTAACCCTGCTCCCCCGAGTGCTCATATGTGGCACACAGTTACAGCAGCAAGTCTTTTAGGAAATTTGTTTCAAGAGGGTATTAAAGAAGAAAGTAGCAGTTGGTGCAGAAATGCAAGTGATCCAAACTACCCACCATATCTAGCCCTTAAATCAGCACAAAGCCTGCCTTCCTCCCTTCCTCACTTCTGTGTGGTCTGAGCTCAGTGAAGAGCCACCTGTGTCTCAGTTGATAATTTAATCGTTAAAAGAGAAAATCTTAAAAAGACAATCTAAATCAGTGATTGTTAAAGCGTGGTTCCAGGATCTCTGGGGGTTTCCTAAGACTTTCAGGGGTCCGAAAGGTTAAAATCACATATGGATAAAAGACCCATCAAAGTGTAGTATGAAACAATGGATTTTAATGCAACAGAGTAAAAAGTATATTGCATGGTTTGAGATTCCACCCAGTGACTTAACCTTAAAGAAACTACCCCGTGTCAAGTTTTGGTATAGCATAAAAGAACATCCACAGTTATCAGAAGGGGCTAATAAAATATTTTTCTTTTCCAACAACATATGTGTATGAGGCTGTACTTTAAAACAACAGATCAAAACAAACTGAATGAGGAAGCATAATAAGAACACAGCTATCTTCTTTCTTTGCTAGTATCTTTAGTGAAGCACAGTATAATTAACATAAATTGCACACATTTAAAGTGTACAATTTGGTCAGTGTTGAGATATTTATGCAATAAAACCTCAATAACATCTGCATAGGTTTCCCCATGCCCCTTTGTATCCACTCATTCTTGTACCTCTGGACATCCTCCCATACCCAGACAAATACTAATCTGCTTTCTGTCATAAGTTAGTTTGGAACTTTATATATTAAATTATATTTGTGTTTGTCAGGACTTTTACATTTAGCATAATTATCTAGGTATTCTCCATGTTGTAGCATGTATCGATAGTCAGTTCCTAGTATATTAGTGTATAATATTCCTTTGTATTAATATATCAGTCCAGGAGTGGTGGCTCAGCCTGTATCCCAACATTTTGGGAGGCTAAGGCAGGAGGATTGCTTGAGGCCAGGAGTTCAAGATCAGCCTGGGCAATATAGCAAGAATCTGTCTCTACAAAAAAATAAAATTAAATGTGGTGGCATACCCCTGCAGTCCCAGCTACTTGGGAGGCTGAGATGAAAGGAATTCCTTGAGCCCAGGAATCAGAGTTACAGTGAGCTATGATTGTACCACTGCACTCCAGCCTGGGTGAAATACATACATTGTGATACATATCACACTTGGTTTATTCATTTGCCTTTTTATAAACTTTTAGGTTTCTCACTGGGGCTATTACAAATAAAGCTGCTGTGAACATTCATATATAAGACTTTGTATAGACATAAGTTTTTATTTCTCTTGACAAATATTTAGCAATAAAATGGCCATACAGTAAGTGTATGTTTAATTTTTTGAGGAACGATTAAACTGTTTTCTAAAATGGTGGTGCCATTTTATCTTCTCAGCATCAGTGTATGAGGGCTCCAATTGCTTAACATGTTCACTAGTGCCTGGTATGGCCAACCTCTTTTTATTTTATTTTATTTTTTGAGACAGGGTCTTGCTCTGTCACCCAGGCTGGAGTTCAGTGATGTGATCATTACTCAAGGCAGCCTTGACCTCTCTGGCTCAAGCAATCCTCCTGCCTCAGCCTCCCAAGTAACTAGGATCATAGGCATGTGCCATACTCGGCTAATTTTAAAAATTGTTTTGTAGAGACTGGGTCTCACCTGCTTGCCCAGGCTGGTTTCAAACCCTGGGCTCAAGTGATCCTCCTGCCTTGGCCTCTCAAAGTGCAGGAATTACAGGCATGCACCACTGTTGAAAAGGCAACCCCTTCTCTACCAAATTGCCTTTGCTCTTTTGTCAAAAATTGGTTGTCTGTATGTGTGGGTCTGTTTCAGGATTCTCTCTACTGTCCTGTTGCTCTATCTTTATATCAATGCCATACTCTATTGATTACTGTAGCTTTTATAATAGTTCTTGAACTCATGTAGTTAAAGTCCTCCAAGTTTGTTCTTTTTCACAGTTGTTGCCTATTCCAAGTCTTTTGCATTTCTGTATAAATTTTAAAATCAACTTGTCAATTTCTACAACAAAAACCCTATTGGAATTTTGAATCTATAGATCAATTTGGGGAGAATTGATATCTGTACAATATTGAGTCATTCAATCCATAAACACAGTCTATCTCTTCATTCATTTAGTTCTTCTTTAATTTCTTTCAGCAATGTTTTATAGTTTTAATATACAGGTCTTGCACTTTTTTTGTCAGACTTATCCTTACATATTTCATTTTTGGATGCTATTGTAAATGGCATGTTAAAACTTTCGGTTTCCAATTTTCAATCATTTTTTGCTGGTACATAAAAATAAAATTGATTTTTGCTTATTAGTCTTGTATTTGGCAACCTGGCTAAACTCACTTAAGAATTATAAATGCTTTTCTGTTGTTGTCATAGATTCCATTGGATTTTCTACAAAGCAAACATATTTGTGATTAAAGATAGTTTTCCTTCTTCCTTTTCAACCTTCATGACTTTTATTTCCTTTCTTTATTGCACTGGCTAGAACTTCCAGTACAATGTCACATAGAAGTGGTGAGAACAGCCACCTTGTTTCTGACATTAGGGGGAAAACATTCTTTACCATTGAATATAACACTAGCGATAAGTTTTTTAATGGATGGACTTCATCAGAATGAGGAAGTTGCCATCTATTTCTCATTTGCTGAGTATTTAACAAGAATTGATGTTGGATTTTATCAAAATTTTTTTTGCATTTATTGAAATGGTTGAGATGACTGTGTGGATTTTTTTTTTTTAGTTCATTAATATGGCCAATTACATTGTTTGAATTTTGAATGTTAAAATCAACCTTGCATTCTTGGGATAAACCCCACTTGGTTGTATATTATCCCTGTTAACAATTTTGTCAAGAATTTTCATGTCTATGCTCCTGAGAAATATTAGATTGTAGTTTTCTTTTCCCATTATAACTCATCCAGTTTTGGCACGCTAGTTTCGTAAAATGAGTTGGAAAGTTTTCCCACCTCTTCATTTTTTTCTTGAGGGGACTTGTGTAGGATCATATTATTTCTTCCTTAAATGTTTGGCAGAATTCTCCAGTGAAACCATCTAGGCTTTGATTCCTTGTAGGAAAGTTTTGTAGCTACAAATTCAATGTATTTAATGAAAGTGATTTTGGGGAGCTTGTGACTTTGAAGGAATTTCTCCTTGAGTAAGCTTTGGCGGTTTGTTTTTCAAAGAATTTTTCCATTTTATCTAAGTTGTTCAATTTATTGGCATAATTGTTTTTAAATTTCCCTTATTGTCTTTCTTATTTAATTTTTTTTTTGAAAGAGGCAGAGTGTCCCTCTATTTCCCAGACTGGAGTGCAGTCATGGTATCATAGCTTACTGCAGCTTTGAATTCCTGAGCTCAAGTCATCCTCTTGCCTCAGCCTTCCAAGTAGCTGGGATTACAGGTGCACAACACTGTGTCTGTATTATTTTTTATAGAGATGGGGATTTGCTATGTTGCCCAGGCTGGTCTCAAACTGCTGGCCTCAAGTGATCCTTCCACTTCAGCCTCCCCAAATGGTGGGATTAAAGGTGTGAGCCATCATGCCCACCCACCTTACTGTCTTTCTAATATCCGTAGAATCTATAGTGATGTTACCTCCCTCATATCCGGTATTAGAAATTTATATATTCTCATTGCCCCCTGTTTAGTCTGGGTAGAGTTTTATAAATTTCGTTGTAATTTTCCAAAAGCCAGGTTTTGATTTTATTGATTTTTCTCTGTTGTTTTTTATTTTCTATTTCATTGATTAACATTCTGATATTTGGTTCTATTATTTTGCTCTTTCCCCTCAAGTTTTATAAGGTGGCAGCTGAGGTCAGTGAGTTGAAACCTTTCTTCTTTTCTAATATAGGCATATAATGCTAAAAATATTTACTAAATACTGCATTAGTTTCATCCCACAAATTTACATATGATTTGTTTTTTTTCATTTAATGCAAAATTCTTTCTAATTTCCCTTTTATTATTTGACACATCAGTTATTTACAGTTTTTTTTTTTTTTTTTTTTTTTTTAAATGGTGTCTTCCTCTGTTGCTCAGGCTGGAGTGCAGTGGTGTGATCTTGGCTCACTGCAACCTCTGCCTCCCAGGTTCGAGTGATCTTCCTGCCTCAGCCTACTGAGTAGCTGGGACTACGACGTGTACCACCACATCTGGCTAATTTTTGTATTTTTAGCGGAGACAGGGTTTCACCGTGTTGGCCAGGCTGGTCTCAAACTCCTGACCTCAAGTGATCCACCCACCTCAGCCTCCCAAAGTACTGGAATTACAGACATGAGCCACTGCACCCTGCTTTTAGTTTCCAAATACTTAGGGATTTCCAAATATTTGAGATAATCTTTCTGTTGTTGATTTCTAGCTCAATTTCACTGTGGTCAGAGAACATGTTTTATATGAATCGAATCCTTTTAAATTTATTGAGAATTGTTTTATATCCATGAATATGGCCTATCTTGGTAAATGATCCATGTAAACTTGGAAAGAATGGGTGTTCTGCTGTTATTTGTGAAGTATACAATAATTGTCAATTGGGTCAAGTTGGTTGACAGTGTTATTTAAGTTTTCTATATATTTACTAATTATCTGTTTACTCTTCTGATCAGTTGTTAAGGAAGGGATATTGAAATCTCCAACTATAATTGTGAATGTGTCTATTTCTCTTTTAAATTCTATCAATTTTTGCTTTATTTATTTTGAGATCCTTTTTAGGTACATGTATGTTTAGTATTGTTATGAACTCTTGAGGAGTTGATGTCTTTTTCATTATGAAATGATCCTCTGTATCCCTGGTAATATTCTCTAGTCTGAAATTGACTTTGTCTAATACTAATGTAGCCACTCCAGCTTTCTTTTGATTAATGTTATCATGGCATATATTATTCCATCCTTTTACTTTTACCAAGCTTGTATCTTCATAATTAAAGTGTGTTTTTTTGTAGCCAGGACATAGTTTGGTCTTGCTTTTTAAATTCAGTTTCTCAATCCCTGCCTTTTTACTGGAATGTTTACATGATTTATATAAAATGTGATTTTTGTTTTTTATGAGGCAGAGTTTCGCTCTGTTAATCAGGCTGGAGTGCAATGGTGTGATCTTGGCTCTCTGCAACCTCCACCTCCTGGGCTCAAGTGATCCTCCCACCCCACCCTATCAGTAGCTGTGATTACAGTTGCACACCACCACGTTTACATTTTTAGTAGAGACAGAGTTTCATCATGTTGTCCGGAGTGGTCTCAAATTCCTTGCCTCAGGTAATCGTCCTGCCACTACAACTGGGCAAAATGTGATTATTGATATGGTTGGGTTTGAAATGTGATTAATAACACAGCTGGATTTAATAAAATGTTGTTTTTTTGTTTCCTTTTACCTTTTATTCTGTCTGCTTTTGGATTGAACATTTTTATAATTCTCTTTTGTCATTTTTGTTGGCTTATTAGCTACAGCTATTTGTTTTGTTTCGTTTAGTGATTTCTTTAGGATTTGTATTATACATCTTAAACTTACCATAGTCTATTTTCAATTGATGTTGCACCACTTCACATATTGTAAAAGAATTTTATAACACACTTGCATTTCTACCCTCTGTGCAGTTGTGCTATTGTCATGCATGTTGCTTCCACATATGTTATAAATGCCACAGTGCATTGTAATTATCTTTATTATAAATAATTTGTTATTATTTCAAGATATTTAAGTGATAAAAACTGTATTTATTGACATAATTACCAGGCTGGCCTGTTTCATCCATTTATGGAGCTCTAGATTTCTAACTATTTTTCTTTTGATTTGGCTTAAAGCACTTTCATTAATGTTTCTTTTAATGCAGATCTGCTGGTGACAAATTCATTCAGCTTTTGCCTACCTGAAAAAGTATTTTATTTTGCTCTTACTTTTGAAGGATTTTTTTTTTTTTTTTTTTTATCAACTAAGACATAGTTTGGAGACTGGGTATGGTGGCTCATGCCTGTAATCTCAGCACTTTGGGAAGCTGAGGTGGGCAGATCACCTGAAGCCAGGAGTTCGAGACCTGCCTGGGCAACTGGGCAACATAGCAAAATTCTGTCTCTACTAAAAATATAAAAATTAGCCAGTCGTGGTGGCATGTGTGTGTAATCCCAGCTACTTAGGAGGCTGAGGCATGAGAATCACTTGAACTTGGGAAGCAGAGGTTGTAGTGAGCAGAGATGGTGCCCCTGTACTCCAGCCTGGATGACAGAGTGAGACTGTCTCAAAAAACAAACAAACAAATAAAAAACAATACATATATATATATATGTAGTTTGGCAGGGATTTTTTTTTTTTTAGCCTCATTTTTCTTTTACTTGCACTGTTCATGACGAGAAATCCACTGTCAGTCTGGGCACCATGGTTCATGCCTATAATGCCAACACTTTGGGAGGCTAAGACAGGAGGATTGATTGCTTGAGCCCAGGCATTTGAGAGCAGTCTGAGCAACGCAGTGAGACCCCATCTCTACAAAAAATTTTTAAAAAGATTAGCCAGGCACGGTGGCATACACTTGTAGTCCCAGCTACTCAGGAAGCTGAGGTAGAAGGATCATTTGAGGTTGGGAGGTCAAGGCAGCATTAAGCTGTGACACCACTGCACTCCAGCCTGGGTGACAGAGCAAGACCCCTTTAAAAAAAAATCCACTGTCATACTTATTTTTGTTTCTCTATATACAATGTGGGTTTCTCCCCCCGATTACTTTTAAGATTTTTTTCTTTAAAACTGGTTTTAAGCTATTTGAATATGAAGTAAGTTGGGGTAGTTTTTGTCACAGGTGTGACTGGCTAGGGCTGACATCGTGGATAATAAAAGAATTTACCAAGACAGTCATGATAAAGAAAGGCAGATTTATTAGAGAAAGTTCAGAGATACATTGCAAGAGTGCAATGGGAAGCACAGCAGAGAAGGGGCTGTCTACCAAGAGGTAGGGGCTGGAGGGAAGTTTTATAGTGTCATGCTGAAGGGGCTACTTGCAAAGTGAGGTATTTGGAAACAGGATGCTGTGCCAGCAGGTTGTTTGTGGTTATCTATCTCTCAGAATAACTGTTCTCCCCGACCTGGGGCCCCTTCCTCATTGTTGCTTACTTATCTTGTCAAGACTCCACCATTTTCTTTATGTTTCCTGTGGTTGGGATTCATTGAGATTCTTGAATATATGAGTTTATTGTTTTTACCAAATTTGATTTTATTAAAATCTTGACCATTATTTATTTAATTTTTTTTTCTGTCACTTATCTGCTTCAGGGACTCCAAAGGCATGTATATGAGGCTACTCAGAGATCTTCTGCGCCTCACCCTGATGTTCTGTTTGCTTCTTTTCATCCTTTTTATCTCTGTGTGTTTCATTTTGTATGGCTTCAGTGGTGGTATCTTCAAGTTTACTAATCTTTTCTTCTTCAGTGTCTAATTTGTTGCTAATCCCTAGTCAGCGTATTTCCATTGTTGTTTTCATCTCTAGAATTTCAAGTTCAGTCTTCTTTATAAAACTATGTCTCTACTTAACCTGCTCAATCTTTTAGCTTGTTCCTTGAGTATATGGAATACAGTTAGAATAAACTGTTTCTATGTTCTTTTCTATGAATTCTGTTATCTGTGTCATTTCTGGTTCAGTTTCAATTGATTGATTTTCCTCCTCATTTTATATTTTTCTGCTTTTTTGTATTGGTGATTATTTAAGCCAGAGATTGTGAATTTTATTTTGTTGGATTTTTTTTTTTTTTTTTTTTTTTGAGACAGGGTCTCGCTCTGTTGCCCAGGCTGGAGTGCAGTGGCACAATCACGGCTCACTATAGCCTCAACCTCCTGGGAGCCAGTGATTTTTCTGCCTCAGTCTTCCAACTAGCTGGTACTACAGGAACACACCACCATGCTTGGCTAGTTTTTAAAATTTTTAAAAATAGAAATGGGGTCTTGCTATGTTGCCCAGGCTAGTCTTGACTCTTGGACTTAAGCAATCCTGCTGCCTTGGCCTCCCAAAGTGCTGGGATTATAAGTGTGAGCCACTGCACCTGGCCCTGTGTGGGATATTGTTGTATTCCTATAAATATCCTTAAACTTTGTTCTGAGAAAAAATAAATGACTTAGAAACAGTTTGATCTCTTGGGGTCCTGCTTTGTAAGCTTTTTGTAGCAGGACCAGGTGATATTTAGGTTAGTTTTGGGTTAATTTTTCTCCACAATTGAGGCACACACTTTTGAGTACTCTACCTGCTCTTTCATGAATTATGAGGTGTTTTCATTCTGACTGGTGGAAATAGACACTATTTTTAACATTGTGTGCTCTTCCCAACCTTTTCAGGTTATTCTTTCATTAACTTTGGTTAGTTTCTCTTCATGCATTCACTGACCAGTTCTCAGCTGAATATTTGAGAGGCGTCCTCTAAGATCTTGGGAATTTTCTCTTTGTTGACTGTTCTGCTTTTCTGGTATTCTTCCTGGGTTCTGTACCCAATTTGACCCACCCACATGCCTGGCTTTATCTCCTCAGCTCAGGGAGACCTCAGAGTTTTACTGTGTTTCTCTTCTGGCACTGCTGCCTGGAAACTCTCTCAAAGCAATTGTACAGTTTATCTTGTTTGTTCTCCATCCCTCCAGAAATCACTATCCTCTATTTCCTAATGTCTTAAGAACTATTATTTTATATATTTTGTCCAGTTTCTTAGCTGTTTCAAGCAGGAGGGTAAATCCAGTTCCTGTTATTCTATCTTATTTTAAAGCAGAAGTCCCAGCCATCTCTTATCAAGTTAGATATTAAAGGTATTTACAAAGATTTAAAACAATTCTATTCTTGAAGTCATTCTTTTTGGAAAATATCATTATTTTCATAAAAATATTTCTATTAACATGTTGGCTGGGCACAGTGGCTCATACCTATAATCCCAGCACTTTGGGAGGCCAAGGTGGGCAGATCATCTGAGGTCAGGAGTTCAAGACCAGCCTGGCCAACATGGTGAAACCCCGTCTCTACTAAAAACACAAAAAAATATCCAGGCATGGTGGCAGGCACCTGTTATCCTAGCTACTTGGGAGGTTAAGGCAGGAGAATCGCTTGAACCCAGAAGGCAGAGGCTGCAGTGAGCTGAGATTGCACCACTGCATTCTGGCTTGGGTGACAGAGTGAGAAAAAATAAATTATCAAAAAAATTTTCCATTAACATATAATTGGCTTATTGCTATCATCAAATTAACACATAAATCTTTAAAAAAATTTTTGGTTTAATTTTGAACATGGTAAATCCTGATACAAAGAACTCACGTAAACAAAAGGTCTTTGGGTTCCTCAATAATTTCTGAGGATAAAGGGGTCCTGAGAGCAAAATGTCTGAGAACAACTGATCTAAATGAACTGATGTGATTTCTGTTTGGATTGAAGAAAACTAAAATATTTTTCTTTAAAATACTGAGGATTGTTGAGCTGAACAAAGTTAAAATGCAGGGGGACACTCTGCCCTTCCTTCTGCTTGCCTGATGATAGGACAGTGACTCACAAAGGAAATCCTTGTCACCTCCTCTGCACCTTTCCTGCCTAAAGCCAGAGATGTAAATTCTCACTTGCTCATCAGCCCAGAGATGGCACCACAGGGCCAGGGAAATCTGGGAGCAAACTATGCTACCTTCCCACGATTTTCTGTCTTCTCACTCCTCTGAGAGTTACGGCTCTTTGTTGAAATATGACTTGAGGCCAAACTTCAAGCCTTTGCCTTGAAAGATGCCCATGAACTGAGGTTCCGTCCGTGTGATGTACACTGCATATGTTAAAATAAAACTTGCTTTTCTCTTGTTAATCTGTCTTTAGTTACACAAAGTTTTTCTCAGCTGTAAACTTTTGAGGGTTGGGAAATTTATTCTATTTACTCCCCTTTAGGATACTTGAACTGGGCAGTTAGGTAACCCAGGTGCTGGGGAAGACATGAGTGTCAGAGATGAGAAGGCTCGTAAACAGGGAGAGGAAAGAAGAAGAACAGAGAAAAGCAAAGGGTAAGAAGCCGTATAGCCCTGCAGAGACACAGAGAATAATACAGATTTCTAATTTTCCAATGGCTGTCTAGACACTTGGGAGGCCCAGTTATACCTCCTGCCCTTGGGATCTTCGAGATAATCTTAAAAATAAATTCCATATATTTTCCTTAAAGAGGAAAATCATACAAAAGAGAGAAAGTAAAGCACAGTGGTAGGCTTAAAAGGAAGATATTTGTATTTGGGGAGTCCAGGATCACTTTAACATCCAGAGATTCCAGTGTTCTGACAAAGGCTGACACTCTCATGCTGACCAGGCAGGGATAGAAGGTCACATGGCTGGAAAGCGGCTCTCCAACCCTGTGATTTTAGGGTTATTTTTAGTATACTGGTTAATCCATTGGCATTGTCTACTCTTGGCCAACACTCTCCAGGGTTTAATTTCTCCACATTTACAAAAGGAGTGTCAGAAAACTTTGTAGGTCTTTGTTTTCAAGTGAGAGAAACCTACATCAAATTAGCCTAAGCACAAAAGAGCACATATTGACTCATATAACTGGAAATCAAGTTAGGCTAGTGCTGGCTCTGGCATAATTGGATCCAGGCGTTCAAATATTGTCATCATGACCTCACTCTGGGTTTTCTTTCCTCCTTCTTTTCTTTCCCATTTAGCCAAGTTTTCCTCATTCAGCTGCAAAATAGCCCCCAGAAGCTTCAAGCTCACTTGTACCTTTTAGCTTATGAGTCCAGAGATAGAAACAGATGCACTCTCTCCCAGCATCCAGTTCCAATCCCATAGACTGTTTTATTGGCTTTACTTGGTTGCACACCCATCCTTTGAACCAATGACCTTAGCCATGGCTGTGTAGTGCCAACATGGGCCAGACTGGGTTAGGTGCCCACTCCTTAGGCAGGGGGTAGAAGAGGAATTGGAATTGGTGGTCCTACCAGAACTACATGGAATGAGCCAGGGGCAGGGGGCAATTTAGTAAACAGACGGGTGCTGGACAATGATAACCTGCACCCTTGAAGTGTTGTGAACTGAAGCAAACTGTGCCCACGTTTAAGATTTTTTAAAGGAACACAATCATGTGGCCACTATAGCATTGTTGAGACTTTGACGTTTTCTTCTGAGTTTCCACAATCTCTTCCTAGGAACAGTTTAATCTTTTTCTGTTGCTTTTCAGGTATTTGGGTAAGGTTTCATTTTTTGCTCCAAGGCCTTTTACCAACTTTCGTTATATCAAGAATAGTCAGCTCAACCTAGAGCATTTGCAGTCAGCGACTCCAGGGTCTGCCAACACACTCCTGCTTCCTTTCTATTCTAAGTGTTTTCTACCCAAAGAAAAGTTTTTCTTTAATTCTGATGTATAACAGAGATGTAGAGTCAGAGTCAATATAAAAAGACAACGAATCAATAAAAAAGCAAAGAGAAAGGCTGGCACAGTGGCTCACACCTGTAATCCCAGCACTTTGGGAGGCCGAGGTGGGTGGATCACTAAAGGCCAGGAGTTCAAGGCTAGCCTGGCCAAGATGGTGAAACCCCATCTCTACTAAAAATTAGCAGGGTGTGGTGGTGCGTGCCTATAACCCCAGCTATTCAGGAGGCTGAGGCAGGAGAGTTGCTTGAACCTGGGAGGCAGTGGCAGCAGTGAGCTGAGATTGAGCTACTGCATTCCAGCCTGGGTGACAGAGCAAGACACCATTTGAAAAAAAAAAAAAAAGGAAAAAAGAAAAAGAAGAAGAAAAGCAAAGAGGGTGATTTCTTGATATGGAGTGTTCATTGGATTTAGTCTTTATTTGACTAATCCCATGTAGCCTCCTTGGGAGTGGAAAGGAAGGTGAACACATAGGTAAAGGGCTTCCTCACTGACCAGAAATACGTGGTATGCAAGACGTAGTCTGCTCTCCCTGAGACGTGGCCCTTAGTAAAAATCTCGCCCTACTAACTCACCTTTGAATGTTGTTCCTGTGTTTTTCTCCATTTTTTTCAGAAGAACTGAACGAAATGTAGAGTCTGGATCTCCTTACTCAGAAAAATAAGGTCAATAGTATTACTGGAGTCGTAGTTTTAGAACGCACTTATGAAAGCAGGAACGGCCTCAGGAAACAGACCTCTCAGACACTGAACTAGGAAGGAAGGGGTGATTTACTTCAGCCAGGAGCAAGGTGGCATAGCTGCCTAATAACCAGGCTCAGCTATTGGATAATCGCTAACAGCTAACGGCTAACGAAGAAAAGCTCTGCCTTTATAAAGGCTTACAACTCTAGAAATTACCCGTGAAAGGGTCTTGGGTTTACAGCTTTAGAAATTACATGTGAAAGGGTCTTGGTTCATGGAGTAGGCATGGGGTATGTGGCTTAGGTGGGGATTTGATCTTGTTTAAGTAAAAACAATGCCTCTGGAAAGATTCCCCCATACCATGCCTGTGATCTATAGGAGGGCGATTAAGGTGGCCCTCCTTAATCTTTACTTCTATTGAAATGCAGTGTGGAAGTCAAGGGGGAGGTGGTCTTAGATGCTTAGGTCTCCCTCTTCATTATCACCTAAGCCTGATGTTTAAATTTGTGCTACCAAAATGAAGAGGCAACATGTCAGGTGCCTATTATATTCTAGGATGCTCAAGCAAATAAATTTGTATTTAGAATTAAATATAAATATAAAAATTAAATATAAGAGGCTGCTTTGCCTATGGAGTAGCCATTCTTTATTCCTTTACTTTCTTAGAATTAAAATATAAAAGCCTTGACCTTCCACAGACCCAGCTGAGTGACAGTTCAATGAGAGGCAAGAACCTCCCGTTCACTTGTGATGTGCCATTAAATGGGTGGGCTGCTGTTTGGAAACACGCCAAAACGTTGGCAGAAGTCGTCTCTGGAATATGCACAAGTTTGATTTTATTTTTTCTACTCTACTATGCAAATTTTCTGCAATAAGCACATACTACTTTCACAATAAAAAATAGCTGAAAGAAATCACATCTATACTGAATTATATTAGGCTGGTGCAATAATGGCGGTTTTCATCATTAAATTAATGGTGAAAACTGCTATTACGTTTGCACTAACCTAATAAAAGTTGTTGGTCTATACCAAAGTCTGTTTAAGCGAGATATGCCTACTGAATGAGGCTGGCTGGCAGCCAGCAAATGCCTTGGCTTGAACCCCACTTGGGGCGCTCTGTCCTGACTGTGGAGAAAGGGTCCTGGAAGAGTTGGAATGGGTACCCACATCAGGATCCTTTGCCAGGCCATTAGGCCATGAGCACCAGAAGGCCTCTTAGAACAAACCCAGAGGGACTCTGGAGCTTAAGTGAGGTCTCCGGTGCCCAGGGTTTCAGACTGAATCAAAAAGAAGGGAATTCTCCCCAGCTTGCAGGAGCGAGGGCTGGGGTGGGGATGGGAGCATGACCTTGTCAGTGAGAAGGGGCAGTTGCAGGTGGGGCAGCCACAGGTATGCCACCCTTCTCAGGGGCATCAGGCCCCTGCCCTGAAAGCAGATGCTTCAGTCTCAACCCTCTCCTCGCTGTGCCCTCCCTCAGCCATTTTCATCTGACTCAAAACCTGTTCTTTAAGTTTTCCATCGAGCCTGTTAATAAGACCAGCAAGCCTTTGTTGGTTATCTCTGAACCAGCTGTAAATTGTCCTTATGATGCCTCAGCAACCACACATGAGGTGAAAATGACTTAGCATCATTTCTTGGATTCTCAGGATGACTTTTATCACCTTGAGAGACAGGCATGCTTAGTCATAGGATGTGCTAACATTGGGGCAGATCATTATCACTGGTGTTGAAATTTAAACGTATCAGAGTATAGTCTTCTTTCTTTCTCTCCTTTTCTTTCTCTTTCTTCTTTCTTTCTTTCTCTTTCTTCTCCCTCCCTTCCTTCCTTCCTTCCTTCCTTTTTTCCTTTCACTTCCTTCCCTTCTTTCTCTCTCTCTCTTTCTTTCTTGACAAGGTCTTGCTGTTGCCCAAGCTGGAGTGATTGGTGCTATCACAGCTCACTGCAGCCTTGACCTCACTGCAGCCTGTAGTCCCAACCTGTAGTGGCTTGAGGTGGCTCAAGTGATCCTCCCACCTCAGACTCCACAGTAGCTGAGACCACACTTATGTACTACCATGCCTGGCAATTTTTTTTTTTTTTGTAGAGACAGGGTCTCATCTTATTGTCCAGGTTGGTCTCTAACTCCTGGGCTCAGGTGATCCTCCTGCCAAAGTGCTCCTCCCAAAATGCTGCGATTATAGATGTGAGCCACTGTGCCTAGCCTGTTTGTTTGTTTGTTTTAAAGAAGAAAGAAAAGAAGAACCAACCCTACTAAGCCTACTGATCCTATAGTGGAAGTTTGCATATTCTTCTGTAACTAAGTTAACTTGTATATTTTACTTTTTCTCTGGTTAATAAGACCACTTTTGATGAAGACAAGATCACCAAATCAGTCTGTTTCTCTACTTGAGTAAAACACATTGGAGAGAACAGAAGGCTTAGAGCGAGTCTTACCAGAAGCTAACTAACGTGGGCTGCCGTGGAGTGAAGCAAAGGAAAGTTCCAGGAAGCTTGGAATTTTCATTACGTCATAGACACTGTGGATAATCTTATTTGCCACATGCACATGTTAAAATAAGGAAATGGCTACAGTTGATTTCTCCCCAGGATCATAAATCAACCAGTAATTTCATATGAACAAGTAGCTTGCAATACAGTGTTTTATTGAATCTAACATGCTGTATATCATAAAATACATCATTGTTCTATGTATGACAAAGAGAAAAAGCACTGCCATTGATCGTGAGATACAAATGTGAAAAAGTGAGTGTGGAAATTAACAAAAGAGGGTATATCCTTCTCTGTTTGATGAACCCATTCTAACATCCTTCCTGTCCACCTTCCATTAATATTTAAAAGTATTATTTGACTAGTTTGAGAACATTAATCACAATGAAAATAGATGCTCCACTTTAAGCAACACAAATACGCCATTCACTGCTGAATGCCCTAATCTTAATGGTGTTTTAAACACTAATGAAATGAAGCTAGTTTGTGTTTCTTGAAGTGATTAAATAAAACAAGCGCTCAGTCTTTAGGAAGACCAAGATAGCCATCACCAGGAGAAATGGCTGGGTCTTCAAGTGTTAAGGGATTTGTAAATGAAAATGTCATTTCGTCTCACTCCTACCTTCGTGAGTACTTGTTCCTAACAAATCCTTGGAATAATAACATATCTTCTTTTTTTTTTTTTTTTTTAGAAGGGCTCCAAATTTAGGCTTATATTAATCAGTTCACCCTAGGCAGTTATGGCATGTTCTTCAAGAGTATAACAAGCAGAGTTGTTTCAGCAACAGACTCTTCCTAGCAGAAGCTAAGAAAAAACTTAGCGAAGAAAATGTAGATGGAAAATGTCAGGAGTGAACTTGGGTTTCTATTTTGAGGCTAGTGAAACCATTATGTTTTAATGCATTCAGGTTCAGACTGATTCACAGCCAATGACCACGCAAGTTAAAGCCTGAGGAAGGAAACCCCACCACGCCGCAGTGAATTCTGGCTATGTCAGGAGTCAGGACATTGGAGGTAAGGGCTTGGTCTCAGTTTCCTCACTGAGGTTCTTGGACTGGATGGTCTCCAAGCCCCTGTCCATCTATGATGCTGTAGTCTCTCCAGAGGTCATTATTGGGTCACAAGGTGAACCCTGGGTCAGCCTCCCCTGTGAGGAGGTGTGCACTGAGTGACTGTGTCATGGTGCCAAGGACTTCTGGCTTCACACTGGCACAAGACCTCACGCTTGAGGGTCCTGGGCCTGCAAAGTGGTCCCTGAAGTTGTTGTTTTGGCTGCGCTCTATCCAAACATCCTTTCTTACTGGAAACAGTTCCAAATGAGGTGAGCACAGGGCCTAGCCAGCCGTTGCAGAGGCTGCCTGGAGGACGTTGGCACATGCCAGGGCTTGCTCAAGCACAGCCGCAGACAGAGAGAGCGAAAACCTTCTCAGGTGGCCTCAGCAGCAGAGGTGGGCACTGAGCAGGACCTCATCTCGCATCCCAGGGCAGCATTCAACAGGATGGCTCTAGGAGTCAGGTCTGGCTGTGTTCTCACGGTCTGGCCTCCCTGTTCCTGCCCACTCTCTGAGTCTGGTTTCTCGTCCTTCCCAGGGGTTCTCATTACAGCTGTCTTCGATTTCCACTAGTTCCTGTTGTTTGCCACTAAGAACTCAGACTCCCTGATGTCCACCAAGGGCAAGTCTGTGCTGTGCTGGGGAAAGCCAGAGACGAGGGCCAATACAGAAAAGTGGCACCGGAGGATGCCCGGAGTGGCCCTCCCAGACCTCCTGAGGGGTTAGAGGGCTCTGCAAGAGGAGCTGTGCTGATAGATGGTCTACACTCCTTAAGACGGACCCATCTGCTTCCTTCTCTGAGTCCTCTCACCTCTGACCACGAATGCTTGCTGATGCCCTGGGCATGTAATCAAATGCTGTTTTAACAATCAAGTTTTATCGATGCTCCTTATGGGCTGTCACTCCGCCTACAGAGGTGCAGGAAATTCTGGCAGCACAAGATTTGCACCAAACTTGACAGGAGGCGACCTGGGACATGGAGGCAGGGTGTGGGAGCTCTCTTCTTCACCTGCTTCCCTTGGGGGGTTTCAACGCTTGTCTCTTAAGCCAGTGAGATTTTTGTCATGCCCCCACCCCAATCCCCAACATAGAGAATGTCCTACATCACAGTGCTGGGGTAAAATGGATTTCTTTCTTTAAGAAAAAAAAAAAAAAAATCACACTTCTTCAGACCCTGGGGAATATAGTTCCTGGCATTTAAGAGAGGCTGCCTGTTAACTTCCAAATCAGGCCATTTCCTCTGTAATTAGAGATTTTTGTCTCAAACAAGATCTCTTTCGAGAAACCATAAGCCCATATTCTGGTACTGAAATATTTCAGTCCTCATTCTGCCCCACTCCTCACTAGAATTCATACTGACCTACAAACTCAACACCACCATGAAGCAATCACCCAAATGGACCCTTCCATTTTGTAGGCTTAAGAAAAGGAAATTACACACACCCCAAAAATCTTCAGTAAAGCTGTAGACCTAATATATGTGAAGAGCCATTTCCAGAAGGAATAATAATGAGAAGGCACAAATAAAGTACTGAAATAAAATCCCCCTTTGAGTGATGCAGAAGCAAGGTAAATTAGTAAAATCCAAGTGCACTTTAAACGTAAAGATTTGCTATTTGCTGCGACTGGGATGTATTTCATCACTGAAAAGGAAGGGAAAAAAACAGAAGAAATACAGTTAGTTGTGCTTAGTGTTGATGACAAATGTGCTGCACATTTCCGATGATGGGCTCTCCGCTCCGGCAGTGTGTTGTCTCAGCTGCACCTGGGTTAAAATTGTCAGTAAGGGGGCCGAGCATGGTGGCTCACGCCCCTAATCCCAGCATTTTGAGAGGCTGAGGCAAGCAGATCACTTGAGGTCAGCAGTTTGAGACTAGCCTAGTCAACATGGTGAAACCCCGTCTCTACTAAAAATACAAAATTAGCCATGCGTGGTGGTGGGCACGTGTAGTCCCAGCTACTCAAGAGCCTGAGGCTGGAGAATTGCTTGGACCTGGGAGGCAGAGGCTGTAGTGAGCCAAGATCCTGCCATTGCACTGCTGCCTGGGCAACAGAGTGAGATTTTGCCTCAAAAAAAAAAAAAAAAATGTCATTAAGGGAAGCGTTTTCTCTTTTTAAGGAATTAATAGGCTTGACCTGAGGAGAGGAAACATGAGGGTCCAATTTTTCTTTCTTGTTCATCATTTGTTTGTTCATTCATTATAAAGCTATTCTCTTTGCTGGGTATTGAGAAGGTTTTTTTTTTCCCCACTGTTTTAAAATTTTTTCTCTTAGCCCAACAGTATTTCATAAATACCACTTAAAAATAGTTTATGGATACATAATAGTTGTACGTGTTTATGGGGTACATGTGATATTTTGATGTAAGCACACAATGTGTAATCAGGGTACTTTGGATAGCCATCACCTCAAAGATTTTCATTTATTTGTGTTAAGCACATTCCAATTCCACTGTTGAGTTATTCTGAGGTATACAATAAATTATTATGAATAGTCACCCTATTGTGTGACTAGATCTTATTTATTCTATCTTACTGTATTTTTGTACCCATTAACCAAACTCTCTTTGTTCCCTGCCCCGCCATGCCCTTTCCAGCCCCTAATAAACATCACTCTACTCTCTACCTCCACGAGATCAATTTTTTTAGCTCCCACATATGAGAACTTGCAATATTTGTCTTTCTGTGCTTGGCTTATTTCACTTAATATAATGACCTCCATGTTGTTGCAAATGACAGGATTTCATTATTTTTTATGGCTGAATAGTACCCCAGTGTATATATGTACCACATTTCGCAGTCAGTTCATCCATTGCCACTTAGGCTGATTCCAAATCTTGGCTACTGTGAATATTGCTGTGATAAACATGGAGTGCAGATATCTCTTCGAAGTCCCCACAAGTCCCCAAAGTCTATGTATCATTCTTAAGCCTTTGTGTCCTCAGCTTCTACATATCAGTGAGAACATACGATGTTTGGTTACATTCCTGAATTACTTCCCTTACAGTAATAGTCTCCAAGCTCATCCAGGTCACAGCGAATGCCATTAATTCATTCCTTTTTATGACTGACTAGTATTCCATCATATATATATTTATACCATAGTTTCTTTATCCACTCATTGATTGATGGACATTTGGGTTGGTTCCATGATTTTGCGATTGTGAATTATGCTGTTATAAATGTGTGTGCAAGTATCTTTTTTGTATAATGAATTCATTTCCCCTGGGTAGATACCCAGTAGTGGGATTGCTGGATCACATTGTGGTTTTGATTTGCATTTCCCTGATACCACCTTACTCCTGCAAGAATAGACATGACCAAAAAATCAAAAAAACAGTAGATGCTGGTGTGGATGTAGTGGTTAGGGAACACTTCTACACTGCTGGTGGGAATGTAAACTAGTACAGCCACCATGGAAAACAGTCTGGAGATTCCGTAAAGAACTAAAAGTAGAACTACCATCTGATCCAGCAATTCAGTGATGCTGAGCATTTGTTCATGTTTGTTGGCCATTTATAGATCTTCTTTTGAGAATTGTCTCTTTATGTCCTTATCCCACTTTTTGATGGGATTTTTTTTTTCCTAGGTGATTTGAGCTCATTGTACATTCTGGATACAGAATGTATCCAGTCCTTTGTCAATGTATAGATTGTAAAGTTTTTCTCCCACTCTGTGGGTTGTCTGTTTACTCTGCTGACTGTTTCTTTTGCTGTGCAAAAGCTCTTTAGTTTAATTAAGTCTCAGCTATTTATATTTGTTTTTATTTCAATTGCTTTTGGGTTCTTGGTCATGAAATCCTTACCTAAGCCAGTGCCTGGAAGAGTTTTACAATGTTATCTTCTATAATTTTTATAGTTTCAAATTTTAGATTTAAGTCCTTAATTTATCCTGAGTGGATTTTTGTATAAGGCGAGAGATGAGGATCTGGCTTCATTCTCCTGCATGTGGTGAGTCAATTATCTTAGCACCATTTGTTGAAAAGTGTGTCCTTTCCCCACTTTCTGTTTTTGTTTGCCTTGTCGAAGATCAGTTGGCTGTAAGTATTTGGGTTTATTTCTGGGTTCTCTATTCTGTTTTATTGGTCTATGTACCTATTATTATATAAGTACTATGCTGTTTTGGTGACTATAGCCTTATAGCATAGTTTGAAATTAGGTTGTGTTCTGCCTTCAGATTTGTTCTTTTTGCTTAGTCTTGGTTTGGCAAAGCAAATTCTTTTTTGGTTCCGTATGAATTTTAGAATTGTTTTTTCTAATTCTGTGAAGAATGATGGTAGTATTTTGAGATTGCATTGAATTTGTAGATTGCTTTTGGCAGTATGGTAATTTTCACAATATTTATTCTACCCATCCATGTGCATGGGATGTGTTTCCATTTGTTTGTGTTGTCTGGAATTTCTTTCAGCAGTATTTTGTAGTTTTCCTTGTGGAGGTCTTTTGCCTCCTTGGTTAGGTATATTCCTAAGTATTTTTTTTTTTTTTTGCAATTATCGTAAAAAGGCTTGAGTTCTTGATTTGATTCCCTGCTTGGTTGCTGTTGGTGTATATAGAACAGCTACTGATTTGTGTACATTAATCTTGTATCTGGAAACTTTGCTGAATTCTTTTATCAGTTCTAGGAGCTTTCTGGAGGACTCTTTAGGGTTTTTGTGGTAAATGATCATATTGTCAGCAAACAGTGACAGTTTGACTTTTTCTTTACTGATTTGATTGCCCTTTATTTCTTTCTCTTGTCTGATTGCTCTGTCTAGGAATCCCAGTACTATGTTGAAGAGGAGTGGTGAGAGTGGGCATCCTTGTCTTGTTGCAGTTCTCAGAGGAAATGCTTTCAACATTTCCCCGTTCAGTGTTATGTTGTTTGAAGGTTTGTCATAGTTGGCTTTTATTACATTGAGGTATGTCCCTTGTAGCTGATTTCACTGAGAGTTTTAATCATAAAGGGGTGTTGGAGTTTGTCAAATGCTTTTTCTGGATCTATTGAGATAATCATGTGATTTTTGTTTTTAATTCTGTTTATGTGGTGTATCACATTTGTTGGCTTGCATATGTTAAATCATCCCTGCATCCCTGGTATGAAATCCACTTGATCATGGTGGATTATCTTTTTGATTTATTATTGGATTCAGTTAGCTAGTATTTTGTTAAGGATTTTAGCATCTATGTTCATCAGGGATATCAGTCTGTAGTTTTCTTTTTTGGTTGTGTCCTTTCCTGGTTTTGGTATTAGGGTGATGCTGGCTTCATAGAATGAATTAGGGAGGGTTCCCTCTTTCTCTGTCTTGTGGAATAGTGTCAAAAGGATTGGTACCAATTCTTCATTGAATATCTGCTAGAATTCTGCTGTGACTCATCCGTCTGGTCCTGGACTTTTTTTGTTGGTAATTTTAAAATTACTATTTCGATTTCACTGCTTATTATTAGTCTGTTCAGAATATCTAATTCTTCCTGATTTAAGCTAGGAGGGTTGTATTTTTCTAGAAATTTATCAATCTCTTCTAGAGAACTAGTTTATGTGTGTAATGGTGTTCATAGTAGCCTTGAATGATATTTTTTATTTCTGTGGTGTCAGTGGTAATATCTCCCATTTTCTTTCTTATTGAGGTTATTTGGATTTTCTCTTCTCTTTTCTTGGTTAATATTGTTAATGGTTTATCAATTTTATTTATCTTTTCAAAGAACCAGCTTTTTGTGTCATTGATCTTTTGTATTTCAATTTCAATTTCATTTGCTCTGCTGTGATTTTGGTTATTTTGTTTCTTCTGCTGGGTTTAGATTTGGTTTGTTCTTATTTCTCTAGTTCCTTGACCTTAAAATGTCAGTTTATGCTCTTAGGGTCTTTTCAAAGTAGGCATTTAGGGTTATGAACTTTCCCCTTAGCACCACCTTTGCTGTATCTCAGAGGTTTTGATACGTTGTGTCATTATTGTTGCTCAGTTCAAGGAATTTTTTAACTCCCATCTTTGTTTTTTTCTGGAGACGGAGTTTCGCTCTTGTTGCCCAGGCTGGAGTACAATGGTGCAATCTCGGCTCACTGCAACCTCTGCCTCCCAGGTTCAAGTGATTCTCCTGCCTCAGCCTCCCAAGTAGCTGGGATTACAAGCATGTGCTACCATGCCTGGCTAATTTTGTATTTTTAGTAGAGATAGGATTTCTCCATGTTGGTCAGGCTGATCTTGAAATCCTGACCTCAGGTGATCCACCTGTCTTGGCCTCTCAAAATGCTGGGATTACAGGCGTGAGCCACCGTGGCCAGCCAGCTTGCATCTTGCTATTGTTTTTGACCCAATGATCATTCAGGAGCAGGTTATTTAATTTCCAGGTATTTACATGGTTTTGAAGATTACTTTTGGAGTGGATTTCCAGTTTTATTCCACTGTGGTCTGACAGAGTACCTGATATAATTTCAATTTTCTTAAATTTATTGAGGCTCATTTTGTGGCCTATTGTATGGTCTGTCTTGGAGAAAGTTCCATGTGCTGTTGAATAGAATGTGTATTCTGTGGTCTTTGGATAAACTGTTTTGTATATATCTGTCAAGTCCATCTGTTCCAAGGTATAGTTTAAATTCATTGTTTCTTTGTTGACTTTCTGTCTTGATGACCTGTCTAGTGCTGTCAGTGGAGTAATGAAGTTCCCCACTATTATTGTGTTGCTATCTCATTTCTTAGGTCAATTAGTAATTGTTTTATAAATTTGGGAGCTCCATATGCATATGTGTTTAGGATTGTGGTACATCCCTGTTGGACAAGGCCTTTTACAATTATATAATGTCCCTCTTTTTCTTTTTTAACTATTTTTGCTTTAAAGTTTGTTTTGTCTGATATAATAGCTACATCTGCTTGCTTTTGGTATCCTGGAAACACATGAAATACCTTTTTCCACTCCTTTACTTTCAGTTTATGTGAGTCCTTATGTGTTAGGTGAGTCTCTTGAAGGCAGCAGATGGTTGGTGAGTTCTTTTCCTTTCTGAAGCTCTATATCTTTTAAGTGGAGCACTTAGACCATTTACATTCACTGTTAGTATTGAAATGTGATGTACCCTTGCATTCATCATGCTATTTGTTGCCTGTGTACCTTGGATTTTTATTTTTGCTTTTTACATTGTATTTTTTTTTAGAGGTCCTGTGAAATTTATGCTTTAAAGAAGTTTTGTTTTGATGTGTTTCCAGGATTTGTTCCAAGATTGAGAGTTCCTTTTAGCAGTACTTGTAGTGGTGGCTTGGTAGTGGCAAATTCTCTCAGCATTTTTTGTCTGAAAAAGACTGTATCTTTCCTTCATATATGATGCTTAGTTTAGCTGGATATAAAACTCTTGACTGATAATTGTTTGAGGAGGCTGAAGCTAGGGCCCCAATCCCTTCTAGCTTGTAGGGTTTCTGCTGAGAAATCTGCTTTTAATCTGATAAGTTTTCCTTTATAGGTTACCTGGTGCTTTTATTTCACAGCTCTTAAGATTCTTTCCTTCATCTTAACTTTAGATAACCTGATGACAGTGTGCCCAGGCAATGATTTTTTTGTCATGAATTTCCCAGGTGTTCTTTGTGCTTCTTGTATTTTAATGTCTAGGTCTCTAGCAAGGCTGGGACATTTTCCTTGATTATTCCTCCAAATATGGTTTCCAAATTTTAGGTTTCTCTTCATCCTCAGGAACACTGATTATTCTTAGGTTTGGTCATTTAATATAACCCCAGACTTCTTGGGGGCTTTGTTAATATTTTCTCATTCTTTTTGCTTTGTCTTTGTAGAATTGGGTTAATCTTACAAAGCTATGAATTTCATTCTTCTACTTGTTCAATTCTACTGCTGACACTTTCCAGAACATTTTTCTATAAGTGTGTTCAGTATTTCTTGAGGTTTTGATGTTTTTCCTTCATGCTGTCTATTTTCTTGAATATTTCTTCACTTCTTATATTGTTTTTTGGATTTCCTTGCAATGGGCTTTGCCTTTCTCTGGTTCCTCCCTGATTAGCTTGATAATTAATCTCCAAAATTATTTTTCAGTAAATCAGGGATTTCTTCTTCATTTGGATCCATTGCTGTTGAGCTAGTGAGAGTTTTTGGAGGTGTTAAAAAGCCTTGTTTTGTCATATTACCCGAGTTGGTTTTCAGGTTCTTTCTTGTTAGGGTAGGTTCTGTCAGAGGGAAGGTCTAGGGCTGAAGGCTGCTGTTCAGATTCTTTCATCCCATGGGGTGTTCCCTTGATGTTCTAATCTTCCCCTTGTGCTATTGATATGGCTTCCTGAGAACAGAGCTGGAGTGATTGTTATCTCTCTTCTGGGTCTAGCCACCCAGCAAGTCTACCAGGCTCTGGGTTGGTACTGTGGGTTGCCTGCACAGAGTCCTGTTGTGTGAACCATCTATGGATCTCTCAGCCATGGATACTAGCACCTGTTCTGGTGGAAGTGGCAAGTGGGTGAAATGGATTCTGTGAGGGTTATTAGATTTGGTGGTCTAATGTTCTATTTTTGTGCTGGAGGTGGCATTTTCCAGAGAGCATCAGCTATGGTAGCATGGAGAGGCAGGGCCCTAGAACTCCCAAGAATATGTGCCCTTGTCTTCAGCTGCTGGGGTGGGTAAGGAAGGACCATCAAGTGGGGGCAGGGCTAGGTGTTTCTGAGCTTAGACTCTCTTTGGGCAGGTCTTGGTGTGGCTGCTATGGGGGATGGGGGTGAGGTTCCTGGGTCAATGGAGTTGTGTACCTAGGAAGATTATGGCTGCCTTTACTGAGTCATGCAGGTTGTCAGGGAAATGGGAGAAAGCCAGCAGTCATAGGCCTTACTCAGCTTCCATACAATCTGAATGGTTGGTCTCACTGCCAGAGTGCCTCCCCTACCTAACAGCACCAAATCTATTTCCAGGCAGTAGGCAAGCAGGGCTGAGAACTTGCCCCAGACTACCTGCCTCCCAGCTGCAAAAGAAAAGGGCTTAGTTCTTCCCACACATGTGGAATCTGCATGCTGGATTTGTGCCCTCCCCTGTGTTCTGGCCAGGGGGCTTCTCCTCTGGTTCAAATTGTTGTAAAGTTCAGCTAGAGGCTTTGTTCTCCATGTGGCATTTTTCCCCCGCACCTGTAGCTGCTCTCCTGAAGGATCCCTGTGGTGCCACGCAGGAATGGGCTGCTTGGGAAACCAGTGAGCTCCCAGGGCCTTTCCCACTGCTTCCTCTACCCTTATATTTTGCTTGGCTCTCTAAACTGACTCAGCTCCAGGTAAGGTTGGAAACATCTTCTGCAAACTAGACTTTCAGTTTCTCCATTAGGGGTGTGTGTTCAGGCACAGAGGATCTCTCTTTCCCACTTCCACAGTTGGGGCACTCACAGTATTTGGGGTACCTCCTGGGTCCTGCAGGAACAGTCCGCTTCCTTCAGAGGGTCTGTGGGTCCTCTTAGGATTCCTGGTTGTTCTGGAGCTAAAATTCACAATGTGAGCCTCTGTGTACTGCTCTGTCTGTCCAAATCAGAGCTGCAATCTTGTTCTGCCTCCTGTCTGCCATGATGATCCCTGTTGTAGTTTCTGTGTGTCTTCTTTCGAAAGATGCCTTGCACTCTCCCCCTCTTCCCATGTAACTCAGGGCCTCCATCTCCTCATTTGAAAACTGTAAGTGGCATCTGCCTCCATGTCGTATTTAATACCTTTCACGACTGGCATGGCACAGGCCTAGGCCAATGAGAATGGAAATGGATTATAAATAATTCATTAGGACTTATTGGTGCCAATCAGCTGAATATCAGTCCTCTCAGGGTTAAATTAAATGAGTTAAGTGAGAATTAAGTGAGGTAATATGCTTGGCACAGTAATATGAAGTGACTAGATTTATCCTGATGGTCCTGGGTGCACAGAGTGTGAATGATTTCACTGAGATTACATGAGGTGCCAGTGGGTGGCAGCCTGAGATGAGACTCCGTGAACACACCCAAGGCCTTAAAGGAGGGAGAATACTGTGGCATTCTCAGAGAAGAAACCCAGGATGATGGGGGAAAGAGGCTGGCAGCCTGGTCTTGTTGGCTTCTGCACGTGGAAGCCTCTGGACCATGCACTTGACTACAAGGCCTGAACAGGAGGCAAAGGCAAGGCAGAAATTGAGTGACCTGTGAAGGAAGAGGCCTGCTCTGTTTCTCAGCTGTTGTTATGGTGAAACATGTGGATGAGTTTGGGCCTGAAAGATAATAAGTGAAAAAGAAAGACTGGGAGCATTAGGCTATGGGATGCCCTCTGCATGAGAATGATGGGCACTAAACCTCTCTGAGGGGAAGGTGTAGACAGAAATAGACATGCCACAGCCTGTAGTCCAGAACCTTGAAAGTTTAATGAGAATAGTTAGTGAAGCACTGCCCTGAGATTCTCATCACAAACAACACTTAAATCAAGTAGGATCATGGTGGATAATGATCATTTCATTTAGCCACTTAAAGGTCATTTGGAACTCTTAATAGCATGTTGTCAATAGGACCTGGCTTCTAAATCCAGGCAGATAAAGGTCCATTAGTTCCCCAGAGTGGAGGACTTAGGATCTGAGCCAACTCCACAAGCCTGATGCACCTGAATACCTGAGAAAAGGCAAAAGGAGATATACCAAAGTGAAGGGAGTTACTGGGGTTTTGTGTTTTTTTGTTTGTTTTTTTTTGCTTTTAAAAAATTATTTTATATTTTCATCATCTCCTCCATGAAATATAAGGAAAGTAATATTGAGGCTAGGTGCAGTGGCTCATATCTGTAATCCCAGGACTCTGGGAGGCCGAGGAGGGCAGATCACTTGAGGTCAGGAGTTCGAGACCAGCCTGGCCAACATGATAAAACCCCATCTCTACTAAAAATACAAAAATTAGCTGGGCCTGGTGGTGGGCACCTGTAGTCCCAGCTACTTGGGAGGCTGAGGTGGAAGGATTGCTTGAACCCGGGAGGCAAAGGTTGCAGTGAGCGGAGATTGTGCCAGTGCACTCCAGCTGGGGCAACAGAGTGGGACTCCATCTCAAAAAAAAAAAAAAGTAATAATGAGAAAGGCAGTCACTGAATAGAAGGCTGCTGTTAGAGGGAATACTGCTATTGTGTTTTGTGAGCAAATGAACGTATTATACAAGCAGCATTTTATAAGGGCTATGCACACAAGGGCAGAGTTTAATATTATCAGAAAATAAAGCTTACAGCTGAATGTATCTGATGCATATTTAATAAGAGCCTAACCAAAGGATAGTAGAGCTATAAGGGACCTTGCCAATTATCTGGTTCAACCTTCTCATTTGTACCCATGAGGAAAAGAAGTGCAGAGATAACATGTCCTGAGTTTACACAGTCTACAAGGGGTAGGGCGGAGACTGGCAGTCAAGGTCTTAGCCCCTCAACTCTCTGTCCAGGCCAGTGCACTTCATCATTACTGTGCTGCAGAGGCCTTAACTGTCCAGAGAAACATGTCATGATTTTGCTGTAACTAGACAAAACCCTCGGGGAGGCAGCTGGGGAAGGGAGAATTGAACAGAGGCAACAAAGCTCGGGAGATCCTGAAGCGCTACGGATCTGGAAGCCAAAGGGCAGAGTCTCCCTCTTCCCTGAGAAGAGGTGTCTAGAGCCTGGGCACACTGTGGGCCTACCCCTTTTCCCCCTGCCCACCTGTCCACCTACCTGCCTGCCCATCTGCTGGGTGGCTATTGAGCTTGGAGGCAGCCTGGCTTAAGGGGGCTGCAGGGTGGTGGGTACAAATCAAGAGATGAATGCTTCTTTTCAGATACCCTAAATCAGTCCCTTCCTCCTGGTAACTGTCCTTAATTTCACAATTTAAACACACAGCTCCTTTTGCTCATCTTTCTGACCTTCCTTTGAAGGATTGTCTTGTTTGTTTGTTTTCTTGCTTGTCTGTTTTCTAATTCCATTTTCCCCTTTTTACCTGTGGGAAGTCATATCCTCTATTTATACATTATTAGTGTTTGTCCTTAAAACTTGAACATGCATACTTAACTTTTGAAGGTACAACTTCGATCAAGATCTCAATTCCTTTCCGTCAGTACGAGGTCTGAAGACCATTTTAACTCAGAACTCCCCTCCTTACTTCCAGATTGCTGTTGAGCATTTTAATGTCTTTTTAACCCTAAACATTAAAAGTTGTTATTATTTTATACAGTTAGTTTTTATTTTTGCTTCCATGCTTATGAATGTCTCTATTCACAATCCTCTCGTCTGAAATCTGTCTTTTCTTCTGAAGCACGTCCTTCCCTCTGTGCAGTCCTCTGGGTGTAAACTCTCTGTTTGCTAACTCACCACCTTGTCTTCTTGAAAGACAATTTGCTGGTTGTCTAATTCTGTTAGGTTGGTGCAAAAGCAACTGCAGTTTTTGCCATTTGAAAGTAATGGCAAAACCCGCAATTACTTTTGCAGCAACCAAATATGTTGACAGTTATTTTCTTTCAGCAATATTTTCCCACCCTTTTGTGGCTTCCTTCATAGCTGTAGGGAAGCTGGCTAGTGGTCTAATTGTCACTACTTGTGAACAAGCTGTCTTTCTTCTTGGACTGCTTTTGGGCTCATGTTTGTTGTTTTGTGGTTTTGTTATAATATATCTAGGTAGGGATTCCTTTTTATTTATCCATTTGATATGGTTTGGCTGTGTCCCCATGCAAATCTCATCTTGAACTGTGGCTCACATAATTCCCACGTGTTGTGGGATGGACTGGGTAGGAGATAATTGAATTATGGTGGTGGTTTCCCCCATACTGTTCTTGTGGTAGTAAATAAGTCTTACAAGATCTGATGCTTTTATAAGGGGCTGCCTCTTTCTCCTGGCTCTCATTATTTCTTGGCTTCTGTCATGTAAGACATTCTTTTTGCTTTCTGCCATAATTGGGAGGCCTCCCCAGCCACATGGAACTATGAATCCATTAAACCTCTTTTTCTTTATAAATTACCGCTCTCACGTATGTCTTTATTAGTGGTGTGAGAATGGACTAATATACATGTCTTTCTTTTGTATGTATTTATGTCACAGGAATTTATAAAATTCTTTCTTTTGTATGTATTTATGTCTCAGGAATTTATAAAAATGTTTAGATGCTATAACTTTACATTTTTCTCCATTCTTCCATTTTGGATTAGGCATTTGCTAAACTTTCTATCTTCCATGTCTCTTTATTTTCATATTTCATTTCCAAGAACTCTATGTGCTTAATTTAGGGTAGTTTCTTTGGACCTATTTTCCAGGTTCCTCCTTCTTTTTCCAGTATATCTTATCTTTCTGTTTAAGCCATTTACTCTTTTTAGTTTTAATAATATTTTTCCTAAAATTTTCATATAAATTATTTTCAAATCTTTCTGGTTCCCTGTTTCGTGATAATTTTCTGATTCCACATTTTTCTTTAAACGTTTCATACACAGTCATTTTGTTCCCAATAGTTTTGATATCTGAGGTTCTCATGGATGTAAATCTATTGTGTATTGTTTCTCCTGTTTCCCTTTGTATTTGTTAATATGTAATTGAGGTAACATGTTTGGTTGATCTTAATTTCTTCCTCCAGAGATTTGTGCTTGCTTCTGCTTGGTCATTAGGTAGTGCTACCTGCGTGAGTGACCATATTTTCTTATGAGCTCAGCAATACTTCATGAAGTATGTTTGTTATTATAATCCAGGATCTTGTTGTATTCTAAAAGAAGGATTTTTATAATAGCATCCTATAATACTCCCAGAAGAGAAATCCCCACAAGTGTGTCAATCTTTTTCTGTTTTATATCCCACCTAATTCCAAAATAATTTTAGGTGGCTTATAGGCAGTGGTGTGTTGGAGTCATCTTATACTGGCTTTTGAGAATTTTATTGTTAAATTTTTAGGAATTTTATAAGTTGTTAAACATAGCCATTATTAAAATTAAATTACATAAATTTATAATTAATTAAATGAAAAACAAAGGTAGTAAGTACTCAGGCTCATCACTTGCTAATTACGTTCAACAGTTATCTATATGCTTGAGGTATTTAACGCCTATTGTATCTCTATGGTGAAAATCGCTATGGTGAAACAGAATGGTGTCCTACTTTGCATCTCTTCTTAAATGCACATTCGGCAACATGTTAGCATCTTGAAATCGGCCATGGGTAGCAGTATTTACACCATGGAAATGGGCAAACACTGTAAATCAAGGCTTTTAAAAATTGCTTTATTGATTGTCTAGACTTAACAAAGTGATGAAGAGAATGGTTACAGTGCACAGTAAACTTTAGTGAGTGATCTCTATAGTAGTTATATTTGGAATAGCACAAAAAATTGAGGAAATATTCCTCCCACATTTGAAAACAATGAGCCAGTTCCTGATTACATCATTAAGGAATGAGTGAAGTTCTCACATCTGACATATATCTTTATTATTTCATTTTTATTTTATTGTTAAATCAAAATATCAGTCAACATTCATATCTGAACCATTCTTGTCAATTGCAACAAGATAAGTAAAGGATTTGACAAAGTTCAATGAAAGCAAATGTGAGAATCAATTGGCTACATGGAATTTACAATACAGAATATTAGGTATTTTACTATTATTTGCTTATTGTGGGATATACATTATTCATAGCAACAAAATGTATAACAAATGTATACATATATATGCAGTTTTTTAGAGAACTAGTTGTAAAACACCACTCTGCCTCTGCTTACAGAGATATAAAAATAAGGTAACACAAATTTGAAGTGGATGAAAAAGAAAAAGGAAAAAAAAGAAGGGGAACATATTAGAATAGAAAATAACACTAATAGAAAATTTTATCTCATTGTGCGCAGATATATGACATGGTTGGCCACAGACTTTATAGCTAAGCTTCCTAGCAGATCTTGGTACCCAAGTTTCTCCTAAGCACAGTCCAGAAGGAATTTTATCCTTAGGATTTAGAGAGAGAAACAATGTGTTTTTATAAATGTCAGCACTGTCCTTAGAATAAACCCTCATTTAGAGACAAAGGGGGCCAGGCAAAGTGGCTCCCACTCCTGTAATCCCAGCACTTTGGGAGGCTGAGGTGGATCACTTGAGACCAGGAGTTTGAGACTAGCCTGGGAAACATAGCGAGACTCTTTCTGTACAAAAACGAAAACAGCCAGGCATGCTGGCACATGCCTGTAGTCCTGGCTGCTTAAGAGGCTTATGCAGGAGGATCACTTGAGCCCAGCAGTTTGAGGCTGTAATGCACTCAAACTCCAATGGAGTACCACTACACTCCAGCGTGGGTAACACAATGAGACCTAGACTCCTCGAGAAAAAAAAAAAAAAACAGAAAGTCACAGGGATGCTTCCAGTGGAGCCCCTTATCAAAGGCTGAAAAAATTTTGCCAAAGTGTGCTTTGCAAGTGACATATATTAAAGTACTTATGGGTGAAATAATAGAAACTCTAGGATTTAAAATATTGTTGTTTCAGTCTGTTTTGTGTTGCTATAACAGAAATGAGACTGGGTAATTTATTCTCTCATAATTTTGGAAACTGGGAAGTCCAAGATTAAGGGACCAGCATCTGATGAGGGCTTTCTTGCTGTGGCCTCACATGATGGAAGGTGGAAGGGCAAGAGAGGAGGAAGATTATTCTCATGTGGCAGAACAGTGGAGGAGGGAAAGACAGACAACTCACTTCCAAAACCCTTTTCATAGTGGCATCAATGCATTCACAAAGGCAGAGCCCTCACTACAGGCCAAAAGGCCTGTACCTCCCAACACTGTTGCATTGGGGAGATTACATTTCCAATACATGAATTTAGGGGGGCACGTTGAGACCATAGCTACTATACACAACACATGTGCACACACACACACACATGCACACACACTCCTGTTGGAGTGAATACTTGAAGCAAGAAGAACAAAATATTGATAAACATTGATGGTGGGTGATGCACAATTGGCGATTCTCTATACTCCTGTTTCTCCTTTGAGACAAGATTGAATGAGTAATGCCTTTCCTCTCTTATATTATAGCTGTTCCTCCCATTCACCTCCACCCAATTATTCATGAGGTGAAGAAACTGGGCCATTTGTCCTATAGAATCGTCCACATTGTGGATTTGGCTGTTGCTGCCACATGATGATAAGAGAATGTTACGTTAGCAGAGATTTCCATTAAACAGGAGCGCTGAGGCCATCTAACGTTGGGAATCACAATAACAGGGACAAAGCCAAAAGGGAAGGGAAATGGGGGCCAAAAAGTGTGGGAAGAAGCATGCTGGGCCTCACTGGCTCCTGACTTCTCTCTGAGTGAGTTCTGGCATTCTGCACTTCCCCTCCTTGCCCTGGCACACCTCAGCCTTTGGACGGGACGGTGGGGTGAAGGCAGCAAGGGAGGAAGTTTCCAGGGGCATCTCCCCCTCTGCCTGCACTGCTGAGCTAACACAAAGGGAGATTTGAAAAATTCTCTGAAACTATACCCTCAAAGAAAGGACAAATGCACTTCCAATCAAATCAGTGTTGAAGGGGCAGCATCTTTACCATCTGCCATCCTTAGGATTCATTTCACATCCAGATAAATAGAAAACTACTTGCAAAGGCAAATTAGACCCAGGTTTACCCGCAGGTGGCATTTCATGCCATAACTTGATGGCACTTCATCAACATCAGCTTTTCTGGGCTCACTGATTAGTTCACGCCATATGAAAAGTGCTTTACCATAATTTTCATTATCTTCACGAGTTATGCCATTTGGAATCATGTAAGGTGGCTAATATTTCAGGGATTCTTTTAATCACTTTACAATCAGAGATTCAAAGGCGAACTGCTGGTGACTCAGGGACCATTAAGACATCTGAGACATGACTGTGATTAAAGATTAGTTGTGGTGTTATTTGGATATTATAAAGTCTTTGAAATATAGAAACACTCACACAAACTAATGATGATGAACCTCTGGGGCTTGGTGTTTCTTTGGCTCAGCTGCAGTAGAAGCAGGTGGCTCAATCCAGGCTCACTCAATGTCAGTTTCACAATAAAATGCCAGGCCTGCCCCCAGCTCCCCTAACTGCTACAGCAGGTGCTTCTATTTTCCATGCAGCACAGAGGAGGGAGCCTCACTGCAGGTACCAGGAAGGATGATGTCAAACCCATAGCAATCCAAGCCTGGGAGAAGCTTGACAACTGCGGATTGGTCTTCATGGAGAATCACCTGGAGGGTTTCTCTAAGACCTACCAGCCGGTCTTGTCCAGTTTTAAAAAATGAAATATAACAGAATGCAACACAATGGGAAATAATCAGAGTGTGTTAAAAGAATTACTATTTTGTGAAAGTTTTGTTTCAATTATGTATGTATCAGTATGTACTGAGGCTTGATAAGAAATGTATTTTTAAGGGCCGGGCGCGGTGGCTCACGCCTGTAATCCCAGCACTTTGGGAGGCCGAGGCGGGGGGATCACGAGGTCAAGAGATCGAGACCATCCTGGTCAACACGGTGAAACCCCGTCTCTACTAAAAATACAAAAAATTAGCTGGGCATGGTGGCGCGTGCCTGTAATCCCAGCTACTCAGGAGGCTGAGGCAGGAGAATTGCCTGAACCCAGGAGGCGGAGGTTGCGGTGAGCCGAGATCGCGCCATTGCACTCCAGCCTGGGTAACAAGAGCGAAACTCTGTCTCAAAAAAAAAAAACCAAAAATGTATTTTTAAAATGTGAGTCAAGTTAAAAGACCTTGAAGAATGCTGCTCTAAGAAGTTGCGTATTGGAAACAGTCAAAATTATATATTGGATGACAAAAAAATAAACAAAATAAAAATAAAAAATTAGAAATTTATAATTTACCCCTGGAATAAGCCACACTTGTAAGCAGCGATTACTTGGACACATCACGTTGGTCTTGAATCAATGCTTTTCCCCCTTGCTGCTCATGAGCTGTAGAATCAATGCTTAAACATTTCCTTAACAACAAGTTAAAAACAAAGCAAACCTGTTGTATTTTCCGTCTCACCTCCCTGAGATATATATGCATTTGATGAATTTCTCTGCTTAGGTAATAGGATTTAGCATCCATTCATGTATTCATTCACTCGACAAATATTTCCTGAGACTGTTGAAGGTGCTGAGAATATAATGGTAGAGAAAAAAAAAAAGACAAAAATCCCTGTCTCAGTGGAACTTTTGTGTGGGAGTCACGGGGGAAGCATAGGCCATAAGCAAGGGAAATCAGTGAAATAGAAAATAAGTCAGAAAGTGCTAAGTGCTAAGGTGAAAAGATAAATAGAAAAGGGTCCCAGGGAGCATTCGAGGTGTTTAGCTCTCTTTCTTCTTTTTTTTTTTTTTTTGAGACAGAGTCTCACTCTGTCACCAGGCTGGAGTGCAGTAGTGTGATCTCAGCTCACTGCAACCTCTGCCTCCTGGGTTCAGGCGATTCTCCTGCCTCAGCCTCCCCAGTAGCTGGGACTGCAGGCGCACACCACTATGCTCAGCTAATTTTTGTATTATTGGTAGAGATGGGGTTTTACCATATTAGCCAGGATGGTCTCGATCTCTTGACCTTGTGATCCACTTGCTTTGGCCTGCCAAAGGGCTGGGATTACAGGCATGAGCCACCATGCCCGGCCTAGGGTGTATTAGCTTTCAATTTTGCTCCATAACAAATTACTAAACATAATAGGTTAAAATGACACACATACTTATTTTTATTTATTTGTTTTTCATTCTACTTTAAGGTCTAGGGTACAAGTGCAGAACATGCAGGTTTGTTGCATAGTTATACACACGCCATGGTGGTTTGCTGCACCCATCAACCCGTGATCTACATTAGGTATTTCTCCTAATGCTATTCCTCCCATAGCCCCCCACCCCCTGACAGGCCCCAGTGTATGATGTTTCCCTCCCTGTGTCCACATGTTCTCATTGTTCAACTCCCACTAATGAGTGAGAACATGCAGTGTTTGGTTTTCTGTTCTTGTGTTAATTTGCTAAAAATGATGGTTTCCAGCTTCATCCATGTCCCTGCAAAGGACACAAACTCGTCCTTTTTATGGCTGCATAGTATTCCCTGGTGTATATGTGCCACATTTTCTTTATCCAATCTATCATTGATGGGCATTTGGGTTGGTTCCAAGTTTTTGTTGTTGTGAACAGTGCCGAAATAAACATAGGTGCGCATGTGTCTTTATAGTAGAATGATTTATAATCCTTTGGGTATATACCCAGTAATGAGATTGCTGGGTCAAATTGTATTTCTAGTTCTAGATCCTTGAGGAATTGGTGCACTGTCTTCCACAATGGTTGAACTAATTTACATTCCCACCAACGTGTAAAAGTGTTCCTATTTCTCCACATCCTCTCCAGCATCTGTTGTTCCCTACATTTTTAATGATTGCCATTCTAACTGGTGTGAAATGGTATCTCAATGTAGTTTTGATTTGTATTTCTCTAATGATGAGCTTTTTTTCATATGTTTGTTGGCCACATAAATGTCTTCTTTTGAAAAGTGTCTGTTCATATCCTTTGCCCACTTTTTGATAGGGTTGTTTTTTTCTTATACATTTGTTTAAGTTCTTTGTAGATTCTGGATATTAGCCCTTTGTCAGATGGATAGATTGCAAAAATGTTCTCCCATTCTGTAGGTTGCCTGTTCATGCTGATGATAGTGTCTTTTGCTGTGCAGCAACTATTTAGTTTGATTAGGTCCCATTTGTCAATGTTGGCTTTTGTTGCCATTGCTTTTGGTGTTTTAGTCACGAAGTCTTTGCCCTTGCCTATGTCCTGAATGGTATTGCCTAGATTTTCTTCTAAGGTTTTTATGGTTTTAGGTCTTATGTTTAAGTCTGTAATCCATCTGGAATTAATTTTTGTATAAGGTGTAAGGAAGGGATCCAGTTTCAGCTTTCTGCATATGGCTAACCTGTTTTCCCAACAGTATTTATTAAATAGGGAATCCTTTCCCCATTGCTTGTTTTTGTCAGGTCTGTCAAAGATCAGATGGTTGTAGATGTGTGGTTTTATTTCTGAGGCTTCTGTTGTGTTCCATTGGTCTATAGCTCTGTTTTGGTACCAGTACCATGCTGTTTTGGTTACTGTAGCCTTGTAGTATAGTTTGAAGTTAGGTAGCATGATGCCTCCAGCTTTGTTCTTTTTGCTGTCTTGGATATGTGGGCTCTTTTTTGGTTCCAAATGAAATTTAAAGTGTTTTTTTCCAATGAAGAAAGTCAATGGTAGCTTGATGGGGATAGTACTGAATCTATAAATTACTTTGGACATTGTGGCCATTTTCACAATATTGATTCTTCCTATCCATGAGCATGGAATGTTTTTCCATTTGTTTGTGTCCTCTCTTACTTCCTTAAGCAGTGATTTGTAGTTCCCTTGAAGAGGTCCTTCACATCCCTTGTAAATTGTATTCCTAGGTATTTTATTGTCTTTGTGGCAATTGTGAATGGGAGTTCACTCATGATTTGGCTCTCTGTTATTGGTATATAGGAATGCTTAACACACACACTTATTATCTCAGAGTTTCTGTGGGTCCAGTTGTCTGAACTTGGGTTCACCAGGCCTTTTCTCTAGGACGTCACAAGGCTGTGATCAAGGTGTCAGCAATTGCAGTCTCATTTGAAATATGGACTGGAGAAGAATCCTCTTCCAAGCTCACTCATTCATGGTGTTGACAGCATTTCGTCCTTCCCTCCCTTCCTCCCTCCCTTCTCTCTCTCTCTCTTTTCTTTCTTTCTTTTTCCTTCCTTTCTCTTTCTTTCTTTTCTTCCTTCCTTCTTTCCTTTCTCTTTCTTTCTTTCTCTCTTCTTTCATTCTTTCTTTCTCTCTCTCTCCCCTCCCTCCCTCCCTTCCTTCCTTGTCTCACTCTGTTGCCCAGGCTGGAGTACTGTAGTGCAATCTCTTGGCTCACTGCAACCTTCATCTCCTGGGTTGAAGGATTCTTGTGCCTCAGACTCCTGAGTAGCTGAGATTACAGGCTTGCACCACCATGCTCAGCTAATATTTATATTTTAGTAAAGATGGGGTTTCACCATGTTGGCCTAGCTGGTCTTAAACTCCTGACCTCAAGTGATCTGCCCACCTCAGCCTCCCAATGTGCTGGGATTACAGGTGTGAGCTCCCAAGCCTAGTCCAAAATTTATTTCTTTATGGTTGTACGACTGAAGTTTTAAATTAAGATTAGAGGTTTTAAATTTTTTTATTTAAGTCCAATTTATCCGTATTCAGATTTTCAGATGACTCATGGCCCCCGCTTTTTGATGGATACCTGCTGGAGGCCGCCTTCAGATCCTAGAGGCCTTCTAGTTCCAAGGGCCTTCTCACAACATGGCAGCTGACTCCAAGCCAATGAGGACAGTCTCTTGCTCATCTGCTGAGATGGAGTCTTCAATAATGTAACATAACCGTAAGAGTGACAGCCCATCACCTTGTCACATAATGTAACTGATTCAAGGAAGTGACACCCCATTACCTTTGTTGTATCTTATTAGTTAGAAGCAAGTAGTAACAGGGTCTACCCTCGTTCAAGGGGAGAGGGACTCTTCAAGGGCCCATTGAGGTCACCTGAGGGTGTTCCTGCCACAGAGGGGTTGCAAGCTTAGGTAGGGAAGGCATCCCTCAGAGGTGTCATTTGGTAAAGACTAGCGAAGGAGAGGGAGAGGCATGTGGCTATCTTGGGGAAGAGCAACTTCCCTAGAGGAAAAAGGGAATGAAAAAGCCTCCCAAGGCATGCCTGCCATTTCAAGAAAAATGTACTGTTTTTCAGCCTGTGTACTGATGAGAAAGATCAAAGAGGGAGGGACAAATGAATGATACAGGAGAAAGAGAGGAGAATTGCTGCAGTATGGCCACTGAGCAGGCAAGCTCAGTCTAGCCCAGAAGGGCAGGGGTTGCCATTTGCTAGTGGCATAGGCAAATAATTGAGAGTAAAAGGCCTGGTGGCAGAGTATAGGGGCACAAATATGAATGTAGATATGGTGGTGGAAACTTCTTCTAATTTCTTAATGTGAACTAGGAAGCAAGGTCATCTGCCATCAGCCATGATCACACCACTGCCCTCCAGCCTGGGTGACAGAGTAAGACCTGGTCTCAAAAAAAAAAAAAAAAAAAAAAAGGAAAAGAAAAAGAAATTGCCAAATATTTTTCAAGATGGTTGTATCATTTTTGGATTCCTACTAAGTAGGTATGTAAGTGGTATCACCTGGTGGTTTTAATTTGCATTTCCCTAATGACAAATAGTGTTGAGCATGTTTTTATGCAGTTGTCTTCTGTTTATCTTCTTTGTTGAAGTGCCTTTTTACAGCTTTCATTCTTTATATTTTTGATTGATTGGTTGATTTTTTTGACAGAGTCTTGCTCTGTTGCCAAGGCTGGAGTGCAGCGGCATGATCCATCTGACTGTAAACTTAAACTCCTGGGCTCAAGTAATCCTCCAGCCTCACCCTCCTAGGTAGCTAGGACTACAGGCACATGCTACCATGCCTGGCTATTTTTCGTTTTTTAATTTGTAGAGATGGAGGTCTTGTTCTGTTGCCCAGGCTGGTCTTAAGCTCCTGGCCTCAAGTGATCCTTCTGCTTTAGCCTCCCAAAGTGTTGGGATTGAAGGCATGAGCCACTGCGCCTGGTCCACTCTTCTAAAGAATTGAGTTGTTTGGTTTTATTATTGAATTTTGAGACTGAAAAATACATTGAGGATACAACTCCTTTATCAGATTTTTGTTTTGAAAAAATTTCCTCCCAATCTGTGACTTTTTTTTTTTCATTTTCTTAGCCATCTTTTGAAGATTAGAGATTTTAAATTTTAAGTCCAATTTATCACATATTCAGATTTTCATATTTAGGCCTCTGATCCATTCTAAGTTTAATTTGGTATATCATATCACATATGCATCAAGATACATTTTTCTTGTACATATGGATATTCAATTGTTGAGAAGACTATTCTCTCTCCATTGAATTGCCATTGTATCTTTGTTGAAATTTATATGTAAATGTAAGTATTTGTATGGGTCTGTTTATGTATGGGCATATGTATATATGTATGAATGGGTCTGTTTCTGGACTCTGTTCTGTTCCACTGACATATGTGTCTATCATTTACCAGTGTCTCACTGTCTGGATTCCTATAGCTCAGTGGCCCTCAAATCTCCTCTACCTCTGAGGATATTAGGCAATGTCTGGAGATATTTTTTATCATTATAATAGATGGGTAGAGGTCAGGGATATCACTAAATATCCTGCAATGCACAGGACAGCCTCCAACAACAAAGAATTATCTGGCCCAAAGCTAGGGCTAAGAAACTCTATGTAGCTTTACAGTAAAGTACTGGAATGAAGTCACGTGACCTTACCAAAGCAGTTTTGGAGGTGCAAGGAGAATATTATGAACATGCAAGACTGCTGTGAGGATAACACTGGATGCCATATGTAAATGTCTGGGCACACAGCTCATGCTGATTTAATGCTATTTCCTCATTATTTGTGACTGCTCCTGCCCTTGACCAGGTTTTCTCATAGCAATCCCTTCGCTGTGGCCTCTGTACTTGTCTAGGGCTTCCATATTAGGTTTTGAGCCCCACTCTGATGAGTTCTCTGTTAATAGGTCCCTGCTTGTCTCTCTTCTGCACATACAAGCATTGCTTGTCCTACTGTAGGGCCTTTGTTTTTGAGATGGTGGCCACTTGCTCACTGGGGAGAATGGGTCATCAGGCTTTGCTGTAAGGGCCCTTCCTGGGCCAAGTTACCAAAGGTTATGACCTGGTGGATGACTTCCTTTTGTCTTATTCTTATCATAGGTTTCATGGCAACCTTGACTCTGTGGATCTCTTATCCGTGATGGACCGCAAATGACTTGCTGTAGTTCTTCTGATTTGTAAATTTTCCCTTGCTTGATGTTCATTTGACCATTCATTCTTTCGTTCTATAAATGTGCCAGTCATGGTGCTATGTTCAAGGACTAGAGTAAGGAACAAGATAGATATAATACTTGCCTTCATGGAGTTTACATTTTGACTGGGTTCAGAGACATTACATTGCTTAATATGTGCTCAGGAAAGATTTGCAAAATGAATGATGGTCAATCCTCCTATGCTCTGTTTATATGACATGGATTCATTTATAGTTTATCTATGGCGGCTTTCATGCTTCAGTGGCAGAGCTGAGTGATCATGACAGACATAACATGACTTGAAAAGCCTAAAATATTTATTATTCAACACTTTACAAAAATGTTTGCTGTTCCGTGGTCAGAACCCTTGGATGTGTTTGGAGGAGAAGGTCATCTGGGGATACCCTCTGTGTAGGGGTGAGGGGAAGCAGCCACTGCTGGGAACCACATGGGATCACAGACTCTTATGAACATGATGGCTTGTGGTGAAGAAGATGTTTTATCTTCTTGTCTGAAATATCAGTTCAGTTAGCACCACCTTCACACAGAAACCTGGAAAAATTCCCATGATGCCATCCCCCAGGCAGTTTCTGGAATAGAGGCAGAAATATTCTTTCTTCTAATGAAAAAATAAAGGCCGAGCGTGGTGGCTCGTACCTGTAATCCCAGCACTTTGGGAGGCTGAGGTGGGTGGATCACCTGAGGTCAGGAGTTCAAGACCAACTTGGCCAACATGGCAAAACCCTGTGTCTACTAAAAATTAAAAAAAACTAGCCAGGTATGGTGGCAGGTGCCTGTAATCCCAGCTATTTTTTGGTAGGCTGAGGCAGGAGAATCACTTGAACCTGGAAGGCAGAGGCTGCAGTGAGCACTGATAGCACCACTGCACTCCAGCCTGGGCAACAGAGCAAGTAAAAAATAAAGTACTGTGTATGAATGAGAAATGTCTGTCTACCAAAATCTGTCCTCCCAATTCCGTAGTGTGGAGTTGTATCTGCCAGACAGTTGCCCCATCAGGGACTACATTTCCCAGCTCCCTTGTGTTCAGTTGTGGCCACATGACCAGTTCTCACCAAGGGAATACGAATGAGCATGACCAGTCACTTGAGGAGGAAAAAAGGGGCTGTCATTGCTCCAAACCTTCTTTCCCCTTCTGCTATCTGGTTCCAGAGGACTCTGGGGCTCTGAAGGCTTCTCAAATTCTCAAATTTATATGTATAGGTGGTCCCTAACTTAACGATGGTTAGACTTATGATTTTTCAATATTATGATGGTGTGAAAGTGATACCGTAGAAACCATTCTTCAAGTACCCATAGAGCCATTCTGTTTTTTACTTTTAGTATAGTATTCAATAAATTACATGAGGTAGTCAACACTTTATTACTTATTTATTCTGAGACAGGATCTCACTCTGTTGCCCAGGCTGGAGTGCAGTGGTGCAATCACAGCTCAGTGCAACTTTGACCTTCCTGATCTCAGATGATCCTCCCACCTCAGCCTCCCGAGTAGCTGGGACTACAGGCTTGTGTCACCACACCTTGCTAATTTTTGTATTTTTTGAGGGGTAGAGATTGGGTTTCGTCATGTTGCCCAGGATGGTCTCAAACTTCTGGACTCAAGGCATCTGTGTGCTTCCCAAAGTGTTGGGATTACAGGTATGAGCCACTGCACCCAGCCCTCAACACTCTATTCCACAATAGGCTTTGTGTTAGATGATTTTGTCCAACTATAGACTAATATAAGTGTTCTGATAATTTTAAGGTAAGCAAGACTAAGCTATGATGTTTGATAGGTTAGGTATGGTAAATGCATTTTCTACTTATGATATTTTTTCAACTTACAATGGGTTTAGTGGGATGTAACCCCATCACAAGTTGAGGAGCATGAGTCACTTGCCCATGCACATTTTCTTAAAATGCGGCTCTGAAACTCTGGGTCCTAGGGTGGGGCCTGAGATCCTGCATTTCTAACAAGCTTGCAAGGATGTCCGAACTGCCGGCACTCAGGCCATTCTTTCAGAAGTGAGTCTCCTGGGGGACGGTGGAACCAGAAAATGAAAGGAACACAGGGCTCTGAATCAGTGCACAAGAAAAGCCACCTCTTCAACCAGCAACTTCTGACCTGTCACTTGCGTGAGGAATAAGCTTTTGTGGGGGGTTGGAGGGTGAGGGTTATTTGTCACAGCAGCTAGTCTTCTAGAAGTAGTTCAAACAATTCACTGCTCCTGTCTTCAATATCTTGGCAAGATCATTCAGGACAAAATTATCCCCGCTGCTCTTACCCCCTTAGTGTGGCTATGTGTTCCAGATGACTGCTTTATGTTTTAAGGCATTTATACTTAACTATGCATTTAAACCTTACAAAGCCCTCACCCTATGTTGTTAGCTCCTTGATGATAGCTGTGGTGAGAAAAAAACAATTTTGGTTTTGTCTTTGTTGACTCAGATTAAAAACAGTGAAAATGTGTTTTAGGGTTGGGTTGTGAGTAAATGGCCTCTTCTGCTGGGAAGGACAGTGGAGAACAGGCCATGAGGGACTTTGGTCTTCAGAGACCAATGCAGGGAGTTCAGCTGGAGTCTCTTATCCAAGGGGCTGGCTGGTGAGTGGCAGGACCATATTGCAGGCTGCGGGGCTGAGATTGGTTGAAACAGCTCAAAAGTGCTGCTTGACATGAGTAGGAGGAACCCTGGGCAGGAAGTCAAATAGGATATGTGGGTGCTGTGTGTGTGTGTGTGTGTGTGTGGAGGGGTGTTACTTAAAGGAGTTGCAATTGGAACAGAGAAGCAGAGGGAGTCTGGATCAGCTCTGGCCCAGACTGGCAGAGGCCTTTTACATGCTTCCAGCAAACATTTACGGTATGGAGGCTGAGCCCATCTAAGGAATCCTGACCAGCTGGACACATGTATCCAAATTCAGCCAAGGGTATTAGTGGAAAGTCTCTCTCTGGGTTTGTGCAAGGAAAGCTAGAACAAGAAGGCCTTCCCCGTCATTGTAGTTCAGCTCCTGCCCTTGCCTTTCTAAAATAAGAGCCAGGGCCAGGCCTGCTCAAGCCCTGCTGGCTTCAAAGGCTGGACCTGAGCATGAGGAGGAGAAAGTCCAGGGGAAAGAGCTATTGGACTTATTTTGGATAAAGCACCTGAATGAGTCCCAGAAGCTTAGCTTTTGTCCCAAGGGATGCTTAAGTAACAAAGTCAAGCTCCTGTGTCAGAATTTCATAGACACAGCTGCAAACCTGAGGAAAGTCACAAATTGCCCACTGACTCCTCAGGGATGCTTGCCAGGCTGAAAGCCATTTCTACCCACTGATATGGTTTGGCTGTGTCCCCACCCAAATCTCACCTTGAATTGTAATTTCCACAATTCCCACATGTTATGGGAGGAATCTGGTGGCGGGTCATTGAATCATGGAAGCAGGTCATTCCTGTGCTGTTCTTGTGATAGTGAATAAGTCTCAGGAGATCTGATGGTTTTAAAAATGGGAGTTTCCCTGTACAAGCTCTCTTTGCCTGCTGCCATCCATGTAAGATGTGACTTGCTCCTCCTTGCCTTCCACCATGATTGTGAGGCCTCCCCAGCCACATGGAACTGTAAGTCGGTTAAACCCTTTTTCCTGTGTTAATTACCCAGTCTCAGGTATGTCGTTATCAGCAGCATTAAAATGAATTAATACACTCAGGGAAACGATGTTGGATTTGGAGAACAGACCAGTACTAAAAAAATTATTCAACCTCCAGCAAGCATTCACTGAGCACCTATTCTATGCTAGGCATGGTGAGTATTAATTCCACAGACATAAGATCAACTTTCAATCCACCTTGGTGTTGGAGAAAAGGTCTGAGAACCTGGAAAGTGAGGATTGTGAGTTGGTGTACTGATGACACCTGTCCAGGAAGGTTCTTCACAGAGTTGTAAATGCACCAGTGAGGCCTCCTGAGCCCTCCCCAGAAGGTTCATGCCAGCCCCAAGACAGAAGTTCAGGAAGGTTGAGCTTGGTGCCCCCAGCCTCCAAGGTTCGGGAGCCTACAGCAGAGGACAAAGAAAATGGAGAGGAAGGAGAGGAGGAACTGAGGACAGGGGAGACAGGTGGGGTAGGGAGCACAATGGTGGTCTCCTCATGGCCTGTCCCCTCTGAAGTCTTCACTCCATTGCCAGAGTGTTATTTACAAGAAACTGACATCACATCAGGTAGTTCTGCCCAATTAGAACCCATCAGCAGCCTCCTGCTGCCTTTTGAATGGAGGCCCACATACTGGCCAAGGCTGATTAGGCCCTACGTGATCTGGACTCTGCAGCTCCCAGCCTCCTGCTGGTGACTTTGCTCTCATCCTCTGTGCCTCAGGCAACTGGCTCCTGTTGGGGTCTCAGATTTGCCAGTCTGGTCCCCACACCATACCTTCTTGGGTAATCAAACCCTGTGGTTTGCCCACACCTGTGAGGTTTGCTGGAATGTGGATTTTTAGTTTGAAAATCAGAATGGTGAGTTGATCATCCTGGTTCCCTCAGGCCCTGACTGTCTTCTGGATGCTTCCGTTCTCACAGAGTGTGTTCCTGTCTGAGTCCTGGGCACCTTCAGCCTTCAGCAGAGCAGTCCCTTCCTCAGGAGAAGCTGGGCCTGCCTGTCCCATCAGGAAGCAAGACCCCTGTGTGGTGTCCTTGACCTCTCTCTGGGGGTACACATTACCCTGCAATTGTGTCACTGATTGTGGCATTATTTACCTGATGATGAAAAGAGGTAGGGTACACTGCCAGTCAAGTTCACTGTCACAGGTGGGGCCCTTGCACAGCTCCTGGCACACGGCTGACAGCTAGAACATACTTGCTGAATGGCAGTCCCAGAGCACCACTGCAAATATTTATATGTCTCTTAATGACAGTATTACTAATACAAAATGTATGTGTCAAGTATTTACTCTGTGTTAGTCTCAATGTTGTTTTTTTTTTGAGACAGAGTCTTGTTCTGTTACCCTGGCTGGAGTGTGATGGTGTGATCTCAGCTCATTAAAACCTCTACCCCACCAGGGGTTCAAGCAGTTCTCCTGCCTCAGCCTCCCAGGTAGCTGGGATTATAGGCATGTGACACCATGCCTGGCTAATTTTTGTAATTTTAGTAGAGATGGATATTTGCCATGTTGGCCAAGCTGGTCTCAAACTTCTTACTTCAGGCGATCCTTCTGTCTCAGCCTCCCAAAGTGCTGGGATTACAGGAATGAGCCACCATGCCTGACCCAGGCTTAAGTAATTTATCTCAGGCTGTTTATCAGCGTGGATGATGGTTCTGCATGTGCCTATTTTAAAACCGAGTAAACCATCCAAATGTTTTTATGTACTTTTTTGGTATATATGTTATCTTGTCACAATAAAAATATTAAAATTGGAGTCCCTGGATATGTGTGTGTATCCATGTGCTTGTGAGTCTTTGTGTGTTCATGTGTGAGTATATATACATATATTCTCAGCCTTTGTCTCACAGTTGCCGCATTTGCTCACGTTGGCTTGCTTTGAGCCACGACTAGGGCCATCTCAGAGTTGGAAATCCAGATCAAGAAGCAAGAATCCAGGCATACCTGGATAACACAGGGAGAGTTGAAGGTATGTCCCTGAGTCTCATAACTCCCTACTGATTTTTAACATTTGTACAGGGTAATGTACACGGGTTTCTGTTTTGAAGCATTATTTCTATGAATTTCTCTTTTTATTCCATGTCCATTATGGTTGAAGCACTTGCAGCTCACTGGTACTATCCTGTTAAGCACTGGAAAAATAAATTGGCTGATGTCTTTCCTGGCGGTACCTGGATTTCAAGAAGTCAGATCTTTTCTGTCTTTGCTTCCGGTAACAAGGCACCCTTTGCGTGCTAACACTTTTGTGAAAATATTTATGATACATAGGACAGGTCCTCTCCCTGATGGTTCAGCAGTCTCCCTTTGCTGTGGCTTTTGCCTTAAGGTAAGCATTTAAAGATATTAAGGGAGCATTCCGCTTTCATGAGCATGTTTTATTCTTTATTCCTGGGAGTCGTTTTCATCACATTAATTCAGAAGGACCCACTTGAAATTGCACCACCTTTCATCTCCATCTCTCTGAGGTCCCCTCCAGCTACATGGTCTAGCAGTCCCCACCATCTCACCCACTTCTGATGTTCTTCCCTTGTCTTGATCCCTGTCATGCCCCTTTGCCCAGCAGGTGGGCCCCTCCTACTTGGTAGCCTTGTCCTTATAATCCCTCTGCCCCCTTCCTCTTATTGTGTGCTGGAAAGGGTCTGAGACTGGGATGTAGAAGCTGAGTACTGTGCTTCTTAGCTGTGTGACTTTGTGCAAATAATCTTAAGGACCACAACTTCTTCGTCTCTGCAAAGATGATAGTTCCCATTCCCATTTTATATAGTGTGAGAATCAAAGGGAAATATTCATAATATCACTTTAAAAACAATCATTATATATGTCCAGAGAAATAATCCTGCCATTCTAACTCTAGATTAAGTCTACTGTTTATGTCCTTGGCTACTGGCCCTGGAACGAGGCTAGCTGTTAGTGTTAGGGGACAAATCCTGTATATATATATGGGCCATGTCAGGTGTAGAGATGACCCAGGGAAGTCCTAGGCAGAGCATGCTCTGTTTCAGAAATGCCTGCAGCTAAACAGGGCGGCTTGAATCACTCCTGCTCTCAGAAGTGTTTTGGAAGGAGTATTCCTTTATTCAACAACTCTTTGTTGAGCACTTAATACCAGACTTTGTGTTAAGACAGACCTAGGTTAGAATTCTAGATCTCTCCAAAGGTACGCAGTAAGACTGGTTAGGCCTGGAACCCGGGATGATGGGGAATGCCCCATCCAGGATAATATGAAGAAAGGGAGGATGCCTTCTTTTGTCCCTCCTTTGTTCTCCATGAGTGGCAGATGGGTAATCACATCTTCATATCACAGGACATGCCCCTTGGATGCATTCCCCAAAACTGGGAAAAGTCTAATTTCCCCAAATCTTAAACTTCTTGGCTTAAAAATAAACTGGGAACAAATTACAAGAGTCAGCTTCGAAACCCAGTACCTCCATGCAGGAGGTCCTCAGGTTAGCCTCTTAAGTCTTTTATAATGGAGAGTAGAATAAGGATGACAGGGCTAAGCCTGTTGGGTAGAGCAGATGGCATCCCCTCCCTCCAAAAGAAAATATTAAAATTCTTACCAGTCAGACTTCTCTCTCTGTGCAAACTGGTTGTAGAAATGATAAAAATCACTGTATTCCCTGCCCCTCCATGAACAACATCTTATTTCTCTTCTTGAATTTTCCTTTCTCAGAACTACCTTTGTAGACTCTAAATTTTGTAAAAACTTCTTATCACCTACGATGTACACTCATGATTAAGTCATAACTTTAGTTAAAACGTATCGACTTCGCCTGTGAGGTTGCCTTTGGCAAATCTCAAAAGACATGAGTTTTGGCCATTTGGCCAGGCTAAAGTTGAGTAGTAAGAGATTAAAAGGATTTTAAGAGCACTATGATCAAAAGTCAGCTTGATTAAAAGCGGATATCCAGGCTATACCTATGTAGAGCTGAAATGTTCATGAATGTCAAGCAGACCAGGGCTTACTTGAATGGATTAAACTAATAGAATAGTGAAGTAATCTTTTTTGCCTTTTTGCTTAAAACACTGCTAATCTTTGTTTTATTTTTCAGAGTCAAGGAAACTTTTGAGCTATTTACAGCTTTTAACAATTGAATACAGTGTACTCCTGTGAACAAAATTTGGGGCATATTTGTTTTGTGATACTTGGTTTCTCTAGAATTTAGAAACTTGGTGAATATTCTTATGGCAATATAGTTAATTGCATAAGAGCAATAAGAATGTTTTCTTTTGCAATAGAATGCAATTGGAGAAACTGGTTGTTTTACCAAGGCTTTGACTGAAATGGTATGCTTTATTTTAAGAAATCAAGCTTGACTTATAGAGCCAATAACAGCCCCTTGGGAAAAGTGGCCTCATACTCTGTCTGCACAGTCCCTGTACAGAGTTGTTAACCTGCGGTGAGTAAAGACTGTCACTTTTTAAGGCCCAGGAGCCCCAAGTTATCTTGGGACCTTAAGAGAAGAGGAATTTACCCAATTCATAGGTATTTGAGGGTACAAAACCATGGCTGGGCTGGGCTTTAAGAATGTCTTATCGAAGATTCCTTATGGAACAGAGTTTCATCAAAGTCAACTTTAAAAGCCTATGTGAAGAATAATTATTCTTGCTGTACTTTATGCAATAATCAGGCCAAGTATAATAAGACTAAAGTTAATTGTGCCAAAAAAAAAAATCAGTCCTATCATGATTTGTTGACAAAAATAAGCACTGAAGAGACAAATTATGTTTCAAAAGTTATGACATACCTGTCATTAAATTCAAGTCTCATCAGTTGTTTTTAAGTATTTGTCTGTATTTTAGATCAACCCTGCTTATTCCTGTAAACCAACAGTGATCTCTGGCTGCAGCTCAGAAGAAAAAAAAATGATAGGTATTGTAAAAGTCTGGATCAATATTCTAATTCTGTGCAATTAATTATCCTTCAAATCCTGCCAGGTGATGGGGGTAATCCTGGAGGTTTCTTTTTTGGTAAGATAAGACCAAGGGAGCTAACGAAAGCCAAACCCCATGCACCCAGGTCTTAGCAGGCATAATTGTAGCCACTAGTTACCTGGGTGTGTCAGCAGCCTCAGGAATTTTGGAGCTGTCCTCACCCCCTTGTTTGCTTTCGTCCATGTCTTCTAATCTAATAACCTGATCTGTCTCCTCTTGCCTTCAGCCCATTAAGTTCCACATGATCCTCAGTGAGAGATACCATCCTCTCAATATTCAATAATCACCCTTCTACAGGGACCCTCTAGACTGCCTGTCAGTGGGATATGACAGAGACGAAGTCCTGTCCCTGTCACCCTTGACCTGGCTGGATATCACTTTCACCGACTCATGGAGACAACTCAGCCCTGCTGGCAAGAGACCAAGACCCACAGAACCACCACTGCCCCTCTGTCAGCAGGAAGCAGTTACAGAAGACAGACATCTGTCCATTTTACCCCAAAGCTTTGGGGTCGTGAACTCTTGGGGAAAATGTTACAGCTGGTGGCTAGTTAGGTACAGCAGGGCAGCAGAGGGCTCCTCCCAACACACCAGGGGTGCTGGGAGACCCTCAGGGCACGGTCAGGTGGTTGTTAACTGCTTCTCTAAAGTAATAAAGTCACAGCTGGTGCTAGGGAAAGACAGGCTCCTAATAGAAAACACCTGAAACGAATCAGCAGCTTTCCAATAAGATCTCGCCAGGCCAGTCGGGAGAAGCAAGGCGAGATCCCGGAAGGAGGCCCACGGACAAAACCCCAAGTCGAGAGGTAAGCTGCACATTTGGTTTCTTAAGCCGCCGCCTTGGACCTCTTCCGAGTTGTATTTTGCTTTGTTTCTTTCCTTATTACTCTAAAGATTTTTAGTAAACTTTCACACCTGCTCCGAAAAGAAAAAATTCTAGATCTGCCGCTTGATAGCTTCAGAAAGGCCCTTTCTGTTTTGTTTTGTTTTGTTTTCTGGTTGGTGTTTGTTTTCTCTTGCTCAGGATTCCCAAGAAAGTGTATTCATTCTTTTAACGTCTTCAGTGTTACCTCTGCGTTTTACAAACTTGAGCCGATTTCCACTAGCTGAAAACACAGAATGCATAGGATACGGACTCCTTAATTTGCCTCTTCTTTAGTGTTTCTTCAAGTCTTTGAAAGACATACAACTTCCTCGAAGTGGATGAGTGTTCTTCTGCCATGTTTCCTCTCCACCCAGCGTGTGCGACGTATTCCTTCCCTACCTCCATGTCCTCCAGGCCTTCTGACCTCGTCCCTCCCTGCCTGCAGCCCACGGTAACTTTCCCTTCTCTTCCCCTGGCTCCCTCCCCTTGGGCTGAAAGCAGGCAAAAGTCACCTCCAGACTAAGAACCAACCTTGAGCAACAATCTTCCTGCGTTCTGCTTTTCCTTTGAAGCGACAATGCTCCTGTCAACAAGACCTCTGCCTCCTCACTCCTCGTTCACTCAGCGACTTAAATGTACTGTTCTACTAAGAGGTCTCTGGAACCTCCAAAAATAACAATGAGTGATTCAGTCTTACTCCTGCTTCTGAGTGACATCGTTGCACATGTGGTCACTGATGTCACTCCTTGTTTGCTGAAATCCTCTCCTCTCTAGGAGTCCATGGCCCTGCAGTGTCCAGTCTCTCCAAGCACCCCTTCCCTGACCCATTTTTCTGTCCCTCCTTCCCCCGTGTGGCTCCTGTCCCTTTTCCCTTGAAGACCATAACAGCTTTAACTCCTCATAGTGGTTCTCGCTCTTGGCTGCCCAACCTTTGTCTCCTTGAAGAGCTTTAAAAAAAAAAAATCCTGATATCCAGATCCCATCCCAACCAATTACATCAGAATGTCTAGGAATGGGTCCTGGTGGGGCTTTAGGGAGTTGATTCTTAAATCTTTAGACTTAGCTTCTCACCTGAACCTAATTTTCTGAAACGCCTCCATTTTTAGTCTGATTATTGGCCGGATGAATATTTCCATCTGGGCAACCTAAGAGCCTCGTGATGTCCCTTGTAGATCTGATCCTCTTCCTATTTTCTCCTTTCACTCAGGCTTGAAGGTTGTGATTGTCCCTAACTCTTGGGATCCACTAAGTGTGAGGTCTGCTTGTTTCCCTTCCTCGAAAACCTGCAAAACTCTCCCCTCCGTTTCAGGCACGCAAGTCTTACGTCTCACCTGGACTGACAGGAAGCACCTGCCAGAGTTTCTCCAAGTGCTCCTCCTCCTAGACAAGGCTGCCAGGACTAACCTTAGAGCCAGGGGATGATTTTTTTTTTCTCTGCTCCGAATCTTTCCTGACTGTCCACTGTTCACCAAAGACTTTGTGGTGTGCTTTAATCCCATCCCTTCACCCACTCTCTCTCCCCTATACTCTGCCAAAAATCAGTAACTTCCCGCTACCCTGACAGTCCTCCAACATTTATCGTAACTTTGTTCAAGCTGGTCTCTTCCTCATACCCCCTGTGCCTCTTGAAATCCTTCCCATCCTTCAAAATCCAACTAAAATATCACTTATCCAGGACAACTTCTAGCATTTCTGCATCCTACACAATCTTGCATTCCTACTGTCATAGAGACCATGTTCTGTCCTAGGTTAATTGTCATTGTCTTATAACTAGATTATAGGCAACTTGAGAATAGGGCCTGTGTTGTGTTCGCCATTAGTGTTTTTATATAGCAGCGATTTGAAAATTTTTATTACAGTAAATTAAGGAGGTTTGCCTATGCGAGTGCTCTTTTTAGCTCACATAGCCCCTAGAGTAACTTTATAAGCCATTAGACCCAATTTTATTTTTAAATTGACATCTCCATTTGTTAATCATAAATTTAAATATTGCAAAGAATGTATTCCTCTTGTATGCATGTATGCTTTAAATATAGTTTGATTTGAACCTTAAGTAATTATAGATTTGATGCATTTAATCTCAAACTCCTACACTCAAACGATCCTCCTGCCTCTGGTTCCCAAAGTGCTGGGATTTCAGCTGTGAGCCATTGTGCCCAGCTGTGATGCCTTTAATCTATGGAAAATATGTGATATATACTCTCATAGTCTATCACACGTTCAATCAGAAATCTGATTTTATTTGAAAACTCAAATGTAGGTGTTAATTCTGAGATCACCAAGAACTCTGCCCAGGCTCCTCGATGAAGGATGGTGTTATTAGCTTAACTATTTCTTACTGCTCTCTTGATTCTCCCTGGGAGGGCTGCATTCTCCAGTTGTCCCTTTGTTTAATTCCCTAGAGGTTTTCACACCATAATGCACCAGTGGAAAATGCAGGACAGGTAATAGATGGAGGCTTTCCTTGCAAGGTAAAGTGCCCTTGTACAGAGCAGGTGGAGATGCAGATAGCCTGTTGGGGTTTTAGAAAATGTACCTCCCACTTAGGAAGTCAAAGTTCAATTTATTGCTTCGCAGAATACCGGGTTCTTCCAGTGAAATCACTCTCCAAGAGGCAGTTTCATCAGAAAAAAAGATTCCATCAGACTCCTAGAGCTCTTCAGGTAAGGCTCTGGTTTGTGGTTGCCAGTTACCTTCCCCAGGGGTGGTGGCACAGACTTAAGCTTTTATGAAGTCCCAGGTCACTGAGTTGCCTGGGTGATCTGCTACCAAATGCCCAGCAAGGGTTTGGTTTAATTCTAGGGTGTTGCTACATTGTTTATACTCATATGTTTACAATCACAGCTGTTATTACCACCAATAATCATAATCTCTACACATATAACTGGGGCCCTGCACACACTAGGCATGATGTAGAACTTACTAAACACAGGACGCTTAGTATTTTAAGACTTGGAAAGTATTTTTGTGATTTTACAGGCATCCTGTCTGGCACTATGGTTGCCTGAAATGGAAATGTCTGTTAAATCCAAATTCTTTCAGCAAAGAGGTCATTTGACTTTAACCATGAGTTTGGCCTGAAAAATAGCAGTATCAAGAGGGGAAGGGGCAAATTCAACTGTGAGGAGCTCCAAGGTTACAGTTTTTGGGGAAACACGTTAAAAAGAGAATATAAACTTTCAAATAAGATTCAAGGCCCAAGCAAGCGTCAGTTTCTGTAGCTTTACAGCAAATCCATGTCTACTGGAGATACGCAATCAGGTTTCTGGTGGCATGTCATGCTTGGAATACACATTTGAGGCTATTCCTGGCATGTGTGTACCCCAATAGCCACAGGCTTTACTACCTCTGGGGGCTGTGCCTCCCTTGCTTGGAAGGTGATCCAGACCTTGATGAAAACAGTGGGTTCTCCCGCCGAATGCCTGCCTGTGGTTCTAAATTGGTGGGCTGTGGGCCAGATGTGGTTGCATCTGGTTTGTTGTGGTACTGTTTTTTTTTTTTTTCTTGTGCAGCCTTTCTTACAAATGTGAATTAAACTTGTCAAACTTTAACAACCAAAACATTTGAAATAAAGACCTGATTTTTCTTTCCTTAAGAAACTGGAATACTGTTCCATACTGGACTTGACAAACCAGCAGCTTTAGGGAGGGTACACTCACCCTTTGGACAGTCCCCACCTGACTCCTTCTTGTGTTCAGATTCTCCTGTCTGTACCTTGGAGATGTGAGTTCATGATAAGGCCCTGTCCAAGCCAGCAGGGGCCTTGCTGGCCTCCGCCTAGTTTCTGCCCTCTCTCTGTCCTAGTCCTTTGATCTCTGACTTCCTGTCTTTTTAGTGTCTTAGTAATTTGTATTTATTTCTTTTAAAATAACTTGTGCAGTATGAATATTTATACTCCATTTAAATTACAGTTTTGTATAGGTCTTTTTCAGCTTGTACTGGCCCATTCTCAGATGACAACATGTACAAATTTCTTAATTTTTGTGTTCCATTTTACATGTCACCTCCTTTATAAAAATGATGCACAATATTAAAAATTTTTGTATTGGAAAAAAAGATTGACAGTTTGGGAACTTGACAGTTTGGGAACTTTAGGCCCCCTATTGACAGGTGGAGAGGGGAGTCTTGATTAGTGTTGAAGTGTTCCTTCCGATTGTCAGGTCCTTGATGGCAGGGTTGTAATCACCCAAGGGTCAAGCGGAACTTTCTCTTCCTACCACAGGCATTGTAATTCATGATAAAAGCTATAGTCGACCGTTCATTTTGGATCTGTTCACTGCTGCTCACTATGCTGGCTTCTGCATGAACTCATGGGGATTTTGCATGAAAAACAATTCAGAATTAAAAGGAAAAAAATGTGATGGAATTTATTACAGATTGATACTTTAGATCCTTTTTGAAAAAAGGTAAAGTATCAATCAATGTAGCAAGCAACAGAACTATACTGCCAATTCATAAATCATGTAGTAACCTGACAAGCAAATACCAACTAGACTGAGAAAACTGTTTACTTAGGCCAAAAAAGGCAACAGTCTTTCCCATGTAATGCCACTGCATTTAGATTCAAGTTTCAGAAGAGTCTTATTTGGGGCATTAAACTTATACTTAAAAAAGAAAACTGAAGTTTTGAAAAACTAGGTTAACCCCCAGTAATACTCTATTTCAAATTAACACACAGCCTATATAGTTGGAAAAAGAAAAGATTTTTGGATAGATATTTTATTTGACAGTGTTTTAGAATATCATACAGTAAACAAGATTTCTGTAAAAGTTAATTTATCCATAGTGGTGCGTTTCATAAAAATAGTTGCTCACTTACAGTCTTTCTGTGACTATTAATACATGAAATTATATTTATAGAGATACAGCTGTACAGGGTAAATTCACAGCTAACACTACACAGAAATATTATTTGGAATGGGATTTAGATGATGTGCTGTCTTCACAGGTTATGGATTACAGCCGCATAAAGCAATTACTGCACAAGTAGTAGCTGTGAACTGTGCAAATTAGAGTTTATGCCAGTGTAATCTCAATTTTTTTTTCCTTTTGTAACACATGGAAAATAAAGGTCGGAGGATACAGTACCAGGACGTGCAGCTACACTACAGAAGCATTGTCCAAAACCAGATTCAATAAATTAATGGCAAACTATACTGGATTTCTAGTCCAGGGGAGAAAGACTAATTGAGATTAAACCAAAAGCATTATAAACTGCTACAAGTGTTTGTGCTTTTGTTTATGATGAATGGGTTTCACTTTTGGACATTGCTTTTACACGCTGCAAGACCCTTCACTTGAGGCTTTCAACCTTATTCTCCTCGTGTCAAACAACTAAACTACTCCGATGTCTGATGATTAAACTGCTACTCAGGATACTGCAATTACAAGGAGGGGGAACGATCAGCCCAGGAAGGCCTTTGAGATGGACCTGATCGCCCCTTTTACTTAATAGACTACAAGTGTAGGGAGGTGAAGCTTATTTGCATTTGAACTCCTGTAAAGAGTAAGAATATGGGAAGGATGAAGCCTCATTCATTTAGGGCATATTAAAAAAAAAAATGCCTTCAGAAACACTTTGCCTTTTAATTTGTGTAGCTGCAGTAAGTACCAATGGATAATTAATTGAAGCTAACACTTTACAAAGAAATGCTAAAACAGCAGGGAAGAAAGGCAAGCCTTAGAATTTTACTAGGAGGCCCATCACAGATTCATGGAGATAAACATCTAGAGGTTGCTAACAAAATAAAAAACTGACAAAGAATACAAGACAAAAGTAAACCAATGGAAACAAAAGGAGAAAGAATAAGGAAAGAAAGATAAGCAGAAAGGAATGCTAAACGGACTCATGTTCTTTAATGAAAATAAATTGGTTATAATTTTTTAATATTAGAGATTCATTATAATCTGAGAAATATAAGACAAATACTCTGCCTCCCTCTGTCAAAGTGCAAATGAAGTCATGGAGAGAGGGTTTAAAGTAAGACAATAAAATAAGTGAAATATCACTTTGCTGACAAAGAAGCTATCCATCTCTGCTAGCCTGGGACGACAGAAAAGCCTCTTCATAAAGGAACTGCAGCGTTGCCAATCTTGATTAAACAAATTGTGGTCCTTCAATTATAAAATTTATAGTTTAGAGAAAAACCAATTAAGACCTATGAGCTAAACTGCAAAATTCTGACTTACGGCAAACCGTTCCCTAGGATACAATTTTTAAAACCTTTTTTTCCTACCACTGAAAATGTACAGAAATATGATTTGATCACAGAAATGGCAATAAAAATGGCATCACACCAATAAACTCACTAGATTTCTAAGTCATCCTGCAGGAGGCAGGGAACGCTGCTGCTAACACCGAGGATGGATGCCAAGGGTGAGCCATGGAAACATGTCATGGGGAACAGTTCCGAATGTGTCAAAGAAACCCTTTAACCCCTGCCTAGATATGTCGAGAACAATTTATTTACAATGCTTTAGATCAATTAAAAGATATAATCTTGTCTCAGTTTCAGCTTGCTCCGTGCAGTTTGATTTTTAAGGCGATATTCCAGTTTGTGATTGCTCTTAACTTGTCCAGTTTCTTGATATAAAGTTTGGATGGCATCCAAATCCTTCATGCAGTGGGGAGGAATATTTTTCTTTTTCTTAAACTAAAGCTACACTGCACTGTCTCTCTGTGATGTTCTTCACGTTATTTTGGTTCTTCCATAGCTGCCAAAGCCCCACAATGGAACCGGGGGCTTTAGGATCAGTTTAGGTCTGTGCGTGGACGCGCTGCCGCCCATGCACACTGGACACGTGGGACTTCACGTCAATGCTCCCAGGCCTTGGTGCCTCGTGGATCTATGCGTGTGACAGTGAAAATAAATTAAAACGCCGTGAGACAGAACCTAAGAAGAACGGCCTGCGCCGAGGCGGGCTGAAGGGGCGGGCCGTGGCCGCGCGGTTCATCTGCTGGCGGCCGAGGCGCCGGGTTTGAGGACGCCCGGCAGCTTGTCGGAGCCCGGCACCTTCCAGGGCCCCGGCGCGACGGCAGCCTTGCGCGCGGGGGCGCCCCCCGGGGGTCGCGGGCCAGGCCGGGGGCTCGCGCGCGCACCTGCCCTGCCCTCGGCCTCCCGCGCGCCGCCGCCGCCGCCGCCACTGCCGCTCGTGCCAGCGAAAGCGGGCGCAGCCCCAGGGCCTTCGCGCCTGCAGAGCTCGGAGCCCGCCGCAGCCGCGCGGGGCGCCTCCTTCCCGCCCGCCCGCGCCGCGTCCGCCGCCGCGGGCCCGGGGGCCCTGGCCTCCGAGGCGGGCCTGCAGGCCTCAGGCCGCCCCTGGCCGCCGGGCGCCTCCTCGAGCCTCGGCCGCGCGGCCCTCTGCGGACTCGCCGAGCGCTCCCTCTGCTCCCCGAGGCGCTGCTTCTTCTGGCCGCAGGCTGAAAGCTCCTTTGGTTTCCTAACGTCGTGTTCCCGTTTGATATCCCAAGTTGGGCCTGGGCTTATCTGGTGGGAAGGGTCGGAGGGTGGGGCTGGATGTGATGGAGAGAATGGAGCGAGGCCGTCGTCCAGGGAGACGCCTACTTCCGGCAGACCTGGGGCGGCGGCAGCGGGAGAACTCCAGGGGGCGGGTTCGTCTGTGGACGCGAAGCACAGGCGTTAGCAGTGGCGCGCGCAGGCCGTCCCCGCGCCCTCTTTATGCCGGGGACAGGGGCAGGCAGCCGGGGCGACTGCTCTCAGGGGCCGGAGCCACCGCCACTCCCACCCTCACTGCCAAGAGGGCAGCGGCCGCGCCCCCGGGGATTTGGGGGTTCCCTCCGACCCGCTTATTCCCCACGACCCGAAGCCCGTCCGTGGACCGGGGAGGCCAACGCGAAGCCCAGGCCTAATCCCTTCGCCTTGGCCTGGTAACTTCCCGGGGTGTCCTCGGGTCTGACCCGAGTCTTGTGTGGACAGCTCACTTGACAGCCCTTGAATCAATGGGTCTCTAGCTGGAGCAGACCTCGGAGTCACCAGGGTGGTGGTGAAAAATACAGATTCCCCGGGAGGACCAGGCCCGGAGATGTGAGCCGCACGGGGCCCAGGAAGGTCTCTGTATTTTTCAGGCACCCGGGTGATTCTGAAAAAGGTGGTCTAGCAGAGATGTCCAATCTTTTGGCTTCCTTGGGCCACATTAGAAGAAGAATCGTCTTGGACTACACATGAAATACACTAACAATAGCCAATGAGCTTAAAAAAAAAAAAAAAAAAAGGACCATGTATAAATCTCATGTTTTAAGAAAATTCACAGATTTGTATTGGGCCACATTCAAAGTTGGCCGCGGGTTGGACAAGCTTGGTCTAGAGCCAAGCTTTGAGAAACACAGGTCTGGGTTCTAAGTTGGGAAGTGACGTTCTCAACCAGTAGGTGTCACTCAAAGCATATTCCTAGCTGCTGTCAATTTCAGAATTTGGATACATTGATTTTAAAAGATCATTGTTTTTTAAAAGTCATTGTCCCTTTTTTTTCTTTTTAACCACAATCAGAAGAAAAAAATTGTTGTCCTTTTTTTTTTCTTTGCCAAGTCTGGATGAAACTTAATTCTTTTTAGTACTTCTAACATTATGGAGGGCCCCAAGACTAAGATAATTCTAGGAAGCCTAGTTCCAACGTTTACTTAAGATTTAAGTTATCTACTTCCAAAAAGGATTTAAGACAATTGACAACATCAAAACACGTATAAAACAATGATAAAAATGAGAGATGACTTATTTTTTTTAAAAAAACAACAGCTAGTCATAAGCCAAGTAGAAGGACAGATATATTAGGAATCTGAGATGACTTAGCTACTACTGTGAGCAACGACTAAGGGGAAATGAAAGCAGGGAAATCCAATTACTGTGATTCCTTGATATTTGTAAAAAATATGTCTCATGACCTTGAAAATGCCCAAATTTTGTGATATTCCAGAGTGTAATTTTTCTTCTGTAGAATTGGCATAGGGTCATGAGTGGAGAGCAAAGAAATCACATTGATAGGTCTGAATTCTGAGTGCCAGGTGAGCCTCCCTCACTAGCTAAGAGATTCAGTCTCACACGGCAGCCTTAGTGCATGTGATTCAAGCTCCTGCCTCTGTAACACATCAGAGGCTGTCAGGGATGCTTTCATATACTCAGTCCATTAGTATCCAGGGTCTACTTTGTTTGAAACTTGAGGATTCTTGTATAGTACCTTTGATACTGATTTGTAAAGCAATAAGGAGAGGAAACGAATAGTGGTGTTGGTTTTCCCAATAATTGTCGCCATCTTTAGAATGGCAAATCAAAAAAGTTTCTCATTCTATGTGAAATTCGAATGGAACATTTTGGGCATAATGTTAACCTTCCTTCTTCCATACACTGATGTCCATTATCATTTTCACATAGTGAGTGAAGTCCTAGAAGAGCATCAGAAGCCCTGGAATCTAATCCTGGCTCTGGCATGTATTTACTGGTGATGTGATTTTTGGACAAACAACTAAATCTCTCTGAGCCTCAATTTCTTCCTTGTTGAGATGGGGATAAAATATCCAGCTTTACAGATGTGAGACATAGACTTTATAAGGGAAAGCACTTTGCAAGGGGAGGGTCAGTCACATTTTTTCTTTTGCACCCCACCTGCTGCCTACTTAAAGACTGAGCTCCTGTGAAAGCCACCTGACTAACTAGTACCTGTGCAGGTGAGGTTTTGAGTAAGTGCAATAAGGCAGTCATTTCCATGTGCTGTGATTCCCAGGTGTGGTTTTGCTACACCTCAGGTATCCTTGGTTACCTCAAGGAATAGTCTGAAATCCTTAAAGGCAAATGTATCCAGTGGAAATGAGAATGTGTTCTACTTTTGGCTGGGTTAGAGTTTAAAATGAAACTAACAAATGATAGGTGGTGGCAATCCACCCATCTAGGGAGATTCAGTCTAGAAGAGTTAGAAAGAGAAAGTGATCTTCAAAAGGCCTAAAGAGAGGGTAGCGTGTGCAAGAGTGATCTCTGACTTCTATCATGGTAATGATATTTCACATTTTAATAGCTCTTTTCCCATCATTACATCACATATGGTAGAGTTAATTAGCTGGCCTCAAATTACTTCTTAGATACAGGGAGAAAGTTGATATTATTCACACCATTTCCTGAAGGAGGAATTGAAGCAGAGAGAGGTTAAATAACTTGACCAAGATTACAAAATGGTCTAGTCGAGAGTAAAATTTTGGGTTCCTTTACTCTTTGTACTTAGAAATTGTCCCAAGATGTTACCTTGCAAATAGGATCAAAGTATGTGAAATGGGCATGGACAGTGGCCACTGCCACCCAACAGCAACCAGATCTTGTCCTTAAGTAGAAGACGTAGCATTTATTTCTGAACATCTTAACACATGTCTGGCGTTGAACTGGAGAGTTCCTATCCAGGAAAATGAAAAACTATTAAACCAGACGAATAAATGTCCATCCATCATTAGTTGGCCTCAAATTACTTCTGAGATTCAGGGAGACACTCTTTTCTTTCCCTCCTCCAGTGCTTTTTCATATGGTAAAATAAAAGGTGAAATTATTCACCAATTCAAAGATTCCTCTTATTATAAAAGTTTCTCAAGAGTTTGTTTATAGATCATTAAACACTTAACAGTGAGAGAAACTAAAAGCTAAAATGTTCCAAGTCACTACTGATTAAAAATATTAACGAGAAATTAAAATTTATTATATCAAAGTGATTTAAAAGATGGACATCTATATGAGTGGTTGAACACTTTTATTTTTCTGCATAGAAACTCTTCAGTTTGGTGCCAAACGTGGTACTTGCACAGGCATGAGCCTGCAAAGCTCTGTAAAGTACGAGGGGCCTCTTCAGCAGGCAGCCCTTATCCCACCTTGCCCTATCACCTGCCTCAGCAAGGTGACACAGATTGTGGTGGACGGGAAGAGTACTTCTCTAAGATTGGAAAATCTAGTTTTTATGAAATCTTGACATACATAACAAGAAGAGTTGAATTTAGTTCTGCTTCTTTCAGACCATGTTTTACTTCTTCTTGACTGCCTGCCTGCCTCCCTCCCTGACTCCCTCCCTGCCTGCCTGCCTCCCTGCCTGCCTGCCTCCCTCCCTGCCTCCCTCCCTGGCTGCCTCCCTGCCTGCCTCCCTGCCTGCCTCCCTGCATGCCTCCCTCCCTGCCTGCCTCCCTCCCTGCCTCCCTCCCTGCCTCCCTCCCTGCCTCCCTCCCTGCCTCCCTCCCTGCCTCCCTCCCTGCCTCCCTGCCTGCCTGCCTCCCAGCCTGCCTCCCAGCCTGCCTCCCAGCCTGCCTCCCTGCCTGCCTGCCTCCCTGCCTGCCTCCCTGCCTGCCTGCCTCCCTGCCTGCCTGCCTCCCTCCCTGCCTCCCTCCCTGCCTCCCTCCCTGCCTGCCTCCCTGGCTGCCTCCCTGCCTGCCTCCCTGCATGCCTCCCTCCCTGCCTGCCTCCCTCCCTGCCTGCCTCCCTCCCTGCCTGCCTCCCTCCCTGCCTGCCTCCCTCCCTCCCTGCCTCCCTCCCTGCCTCCCTCCCTGCCTCCCTCCCTGCCTCCCTCCCAGCCTGCCTCCCAGACTGCCTCCCTGCCTGCCTGCCTCCCTGCCTGCCTCCCTGCCTGCCTCCCTGCCTGCCTGCCTCCCTCCCTGCCTGCCTCCCTGCCTCCCTGCCTCCCTGCCTGCCTGCCTCCTTGCGTGCCTCCCTGCTTGTGTGCCTCCCTCTCTGCCTGCCTCCCTGCCTGCCTGCCTCCCTCCCTGCCTCCCTCCCTCCCTCCCTGCCTGCCTGCTTGCCTCCATCTCTGCCTGCCTCCCTGCTTCTCCTGCCTGCCTCCCTGCTTCCTCTGCCTGCCTCCCTGCCTCCCCTGCCTGCCTTCTTGCCTGCCTCCCTCCCCTGCCTGCCTGCCTCCCCTGCCTGCCTGCCTCCCCTGCCTGCCTGCCTCCCCTGCCTGCCTGCCTCCCCTGCCTGCCTGCCTCCCTCCCCTGCCTGCCTGCCTCCCCTGCCTCTCTCCTCTGCCTGCCTCTCTCCCCTGCCTGCCTCCCTCCCTCCCTCCCTCCCTCCCTCCCTCCCTCCCTCCCTCCCTGCCTCCCTGCCTCCCTCCCTCCCTCCCTGCCTGCCTCCCTCCCTGCCTCCCTCCCTGCCTCCCTCCCTGCCTGCCTCCCTCCCTGCCTGCCTCCCTGCCTGCCTCCCTGCCTGCCTGCCTCCCTCCCTGCCTCCCTCCCTGCCTCCCTCCCTGCCTCCCTCCCTGCCTCCCTCCCTGCCTGCCTCCCTGCCTGCCCGCCTCCCTCCCTGCCTCCCTCCCTGCCTCCCTCCCTGCCTCCCTCCCTGCCTCCCTCCCTCCCTGCCTCCCTCCCTCCCTGCCTCCCTCCCTGCCTCCCTCCCTGCCTGCCTGCCTCCCTCCCTGCCTCCCTCCCTGCCTCCCTCCCTGCCTCCCTCCCTGCCTCCCTCCCTCCCTGCCTGCCTCCCTCCCTGCCTGCCTCCCTCCCTGCCTCCCTCCCTGCCTCCCTCCCTGCCTCCCTCCCTGCCTCCCTCCCTGCCTCCCTCCCTGCCTCCTTCCCTGCCTCCTTCCCTGCCTCCCTCCCTGCCTGCCTGCCTCCCTGCCTCCCTGCCTCCCTGCCTCCCTCCCTGCTTCCCTCCCTGCCTCCCTCCCTGCCTGCCTCCCTCCCTGCCTGCCTCCCTCCCTGCCTGCCTCCCTCCCTCCCTGCCTGCCTCCCTGCCTGCCTGCCTCCCTGCCTGCCTGCCTCCCTGCCTGCCTCCCTCCCTGCCTGCCTGCCTGCCTCCTTGCATGCCTCCCTCTCTGCCTGCCTCCCTGCCTCCCTCCCTCCCTCCCTCCCTGCCTGCCTGCCTGCCTGCCTGCCTCCATCCATCTCTGCCTGCCTCCCTGCTTCTCCTGCCTGCCTCCCTGCTTCCTCTACCTGCCTCCCTGCCTTCCCTGCCTGCCTTCTTGCCTGCCTCCCTCCCCTGCCTGCCTGCCTCCCTCCCCTGCCTGCCTCCCCTGCCTGCCTGCCTCCCTCCCCTGCCTGCCTGCCTCCCTCCCCTGCCTGCCTGCCTCCCCTGCCTGCCTCTCTCCCCTGCCTGCCTCTCTCCCCTGCCTGCCTCTCTCCCCTGCCTGCCTCTCTCCCCTGCCTGCCTCTCTCCCCTGCCTGCCTCTCTCCCCTGGCTGCCTCTCTCCCCTGCCTGCCTGCCTCCCTCCCCTGCCTGCCTGCCTGCCTCCCTCCCCTGCCTGCCTGCCTCCCTGCCTCCTTGCCTGCCTCCTTGCCTGCCTCCTTGCCTGCCTCCCTGCCTGCCTGCCTCCTTGCCTCCCTCCCTGCCTGCCTCCCTCCCTGCCTACCTCCCTCCCTGCCTGCCTCCCTCCCTGCCTACCTCCCTCCCTGCCTGCCTCCCTCCCTGCCTGCCTCCCTCCCTGCCTGCCTGCCTCCCTGCCTGCCTCCCTCCCTGCCTCCCTCCCTGCCTGCCTCCCTCCCTGCCTGCCTCCCTGCCTGCCTGCCTCCCTGCCTGCCTGCCTCCCTGCCTGCCTCCCTCCCTGCCTCCCTCCCTGCCTCCCTCCCTGCCTCCCTGCCTGCCTGCCTCCCTGCCTGCCTGCCTCCCTGCCTGCCTGCCTCCCTGCCTGCCTCCCTCCCTGCCTGCCTCCCTCCCTCCCTGCCTCCCTCCCTGCCTGCCTCCCTGCCTGCCTGCCTCCTTGCCTGCCTCCTTGCCTGCCTCCCTCCCTGCCTCCCTGCCTCCCTCCCTGCCTCCCTCCCTGCCTCCCTCCCTGCCTGCCTCCCTGCCTCCCTCCCTGCCTCCCTCCCTGCCTGCCTGCCTCCTTGCCTGCCTCCCTCCCTGCCTCCCTCCCTGCCTCCCTCCCTGCCTCCCTCCCTGCCTCCCTCCCTGCCTCCCTGCCTGCCTGCCTCCCTCCCTGCCTGCCTCCCTGCCTGCCTCCCTCCCTGCCTGCCTCCCTCCCTCCCTGCCTCCCTCCCTGCCTGCCTCCCTGCCTGCCTGCCTCCTTGCCTGCCTCCTTGCCTGCCTCCCTCCCTGCCTCCCTGCCTCCCTCCCTGCCTCCCTCCCTGCCTCCCTCCCTGCCTGCCTCCCTGCCTCCCTCCCTCCCTGCCTCCCTCCCTGCCTCCCTCCCTGCCTGCCTCCCTGCCTGCCTCCCTGCCTCCCTCCCTGCCTCCCTCCCTTGCCTGCCTGCCTCCCCTCCCTTTCTCCTTTTTTGGACCTGGGCATTGGCTAAAGTGTGTGATCAAGTTCATTTATGAGGTGGTTACCAAGGAAGCTGTGCTACACAGCATTGTTCATGTCTGAGATGCTCTAACTACAATTAGAAATAACAGAGACCCATCCTAGAAGGATGAAATCAGCCACATCTGGCCTGCTGGGATTTATGCAGCCCCTTTGTCCAATGTCCCCAGGCCTAGTGGCTGAATTCAAAAAGGAAAAAGCGTTTCATTCCAAACTGGCTTCCTCAGCCTGCCCTCTCCACCACCACCCTGGTGACACTGCTCTAGTCAAGGCTTCCAATGACCTTTCTGTTGTGAAATCCAGAGAACTCTGTATTCAACTCAATACAGTTGGCCCTCCACATCTGCAAGTTCTACATCTGTGAATTCAACAGACTGAGGATGGAGAATATTTGGGAAAAAATACAAAATAATAATACAACAATTAAAAGTAATACAAATTAAAAACAAAGTATAGCAACTATTTACATAGCACTTACATTGTGTTAGGTATTATAAGTGACCTAGAGATGATTTAAAGCATATGGGAGGATGTATGTAGGTTATATGCAAATACTACACCAGTTCATATGAGGGGCTTGAGCATCTGAGCATTTTGATATCCGTGGGGTTCCAGGAACCAATCCCCTGAGGAAACTGAAGGATGAGTACGTCTTACCACGTTTTCGCACAGCTGACTACTTCCATGAACAAACTGAACTCTTGGCTGTCATGATACCCCCTTCTGCTTTTTTATCCTACTTCCGGCAGTTTCTCCTCAATTGACTTTGCGGGTTCCTCTGATTTTACCTGACCTCTTTAGGGCTTGGTCTTACGTAGTTTTCTTTCTCTGCATTCTCTCCTAGGTGTTTTCATTATTAATGTAGCTTTTATACAACAATACTCCCAAATGTTTCTGCTGAGCTCTACCAGCTGTACACTGGTGTATCCATCTGCCTTCTTAATGCCCACTTGGATAGGTCATTGGCTTCTTCGATCCAACAAAGTCCAGATAGAAATCTTTTCTCCCCAAGCCTATCCTGCACTCTCTCCCTTATTTCCCCATCTTGGTGAATGGTACAGTCATCACTTGGAGTCATCCTTGATTCCTTTCTCTCCCTGACTTCACAGATACAACCCACCTGCAAGACTTAAAAAAAAAAAAATTAGTCTTATTTTCAAATATGTGTGGACCCTGTCAACTTATCTTCACTTTCGCTTTCACCACCCTAATTCAAAATATAGGGATTTCCTGGAAGGATACAACCAATGTGGGCTGCTAAGGACACGGTTAAAAGAGGGCCCCAGTGTGGACATCTTTCATAAACCCTTGGGGATACTGTTGAGGACAGAAATTTCAAAAATGAATTTCAGTGCTATTTATAAAGAGAAGTGTAGTCTACTGTGAACCACATACCCTCCCCAGGGCAACTAACTTAAATATCCTACCCAAGAGCTTGGCCTGCCAAGCTGTTGCTTCTCACAGGGGCTGTAAGAACCCACTCTTCTTTCATTCTTCTCTTGCCCACCTCCAGTGATTATCTGTATAACATCTACAACAATCTCTTTGAGACATCAATTAGATCATGACACTCTCTTGCTTGAATGCTCCATGGATCTCCACTGCTCTTAGATCAAAATCCAAAATGATTTGCATAGTCTACAAAAGCCTACATGATCTGGCCCCTGCCAGCCTCATCTTCATTTTCCCTCATTCCCTATTCTCCACCCACACTGGTCTCAGTCCAGTTCTTCAAATGCACTAAGCTCACTTTCTATTCTGGGACATTATTGTTGACTTATTCACATGGCAGGTTCTTTTTCATCCTTCAGGACTCTTAATGGCATCCCAGAGAACTCCAGTCTACAGTAGATACTCCATCTTCCTCACCAGCTTCTTGATTTTATTGCCTTGTAGTAATTATAATGTGTAATTATACTTTTGCTCGCTCATTTGATAAACATCAGTCTCAAATGCTAGCTGTAAGCTTCATGAGGGCAATGACCATGTTGGCCTTGTTTATCACAGTATACTTAATAACTAGCATAGCGTTTGACATAAAAATAAGTGCTTGATGAATATTTGATGAGTGAATACATATATATTCCACAAATAGAAATGGAAGACTTGAAACCAAATGCTGAGTTGAGGAAACACTTCAGGGCAAAGGATTTTCATTTAAAGTATAATCTGTAAGGAACAGGTTTGTGTCTGGAACTTTGATCAGTTTTGAGAGAGAGGATGGTGGTGAAATGGGAATGTGTATTTGAAGCGGGAGGGGAAAAGACTAAGTTTGGGGACAGTGAACAAGGAGGAAGCCAGCCACAGAAATACATTGGGAGAGTTCCCAGCTTTCATCAGAGACCCCTTAGGATGGAGAGGGATGAAGAGAAGCTCGGATTCCTGGGGAGCAAAGTCAAATTCTGAAATTTTAGGGATGTTCTTTCCCTTGTTGTGAGCTCTAATGATGCAGTAATAGCTTTACTTAAAGGAGCCCTGTCCCTGGGAAATCATTAACCAACATGCCAGAGAATGTTCTAACAACCCACAGGTAGGATAGACCCTAAATATCTTATATCACTGTGGGAGAAGCAAGCCCCTCTCCTAAATTGGGATCAAGTTTCTTACCCTTCCTATTGTCAGTTCTAGCCAGTTTGGATCTTTCCTAGAAAACAGATTGATTAATCCATAAGTACATATCAGTATATATACACACAGATTACACACATGCCATTATTTTTGAGTTAAAATATGTATGGTCTCTTAAATTATCTTGTAGGAGCCCAGCAATATTAAAAAATAAAATGTGCCCCTTTACTTCATATGCCAGGGATAAAAAATCTCATCTACAGAAATTGTGTTTCAACAGCTTATTTATTTTATGATATATAACCAAAGTGATGGTAAAACCAGAGAGCTGACCCAATAGGAATAAACTGCTTGCTGCAGTAAGTATCTGTGTTGCTGGTTTTCCCAGGTGGCTCTTATCTCCAGCAAACATTTGTACAGAAGACAAAAGCATAACCCACATCAAGGGTGAGTTAATTTTATCCTGTGCTGAAGACACAGAAGTTGAGAAAGAAAAATCTTTTAAGGCTTGTGCCCAAACTATAATGGTTCATTTTGTATCTGTTCTACCATCACCAAGGTGATTTATTTATTTAATTTTTTGAGACAGAGTCTCACTCTGTCACCCAGGCTGAAGTGCAATGGTGCCTCTCAGCTCACTGCAACCTCTGCCTCCCGGGTTCAAGCAATTCTCTTGCCTCAGCCTCTCAAGTAGCTAAGATTACAGATGTACACCACCACGCCCAGCTAATTTTTGTATTTTTAAGTAGAGACTGGGTTTTACCATGTTGGTCAGGCTGGTCTCGAACCCCTGACCTCATGATCCGCCCACCTCAGACTCCCAAAGTGCTGGGATTACAGGTGTGAACCACTGGGTGATTGCTTTTTGTAACAAAATATAATCAAGAAAACCCTTAGAAGGGAGCCAGAGACTAGGGGTGAGGAAAGAGACTTTGTCTACTGCCCCATACCTCACCAAAGGCCTCAGGGCATCCAGCTTCAGGCTGGGTGTTTCGGAAAGCCATGGATAAGCGTTCCTACGATGGCTTCCTACTCTTAGTACACAGCTTGAAACCAGGGCCTAAGGACTGCCTTTTGGATTAGTGTGGTCAGGAAGATAATAGAAGCATTATTGCTATTGATACTATTAGTAATGGCACTAGCTAACACTGATTGAGGTACTTACTAGATGCCAGGCACTGTTTGAAGGTCTTGAAATGTATTAACTCATATTAATACATGTAAACTGACACATTTTATAGATGAGAAAATGGAGACAGAGTTTAAGTAACGTGTTCAAGGCCACACAGCTGGTAGCTAAGGGTCATTGAATGACTTTCGGAATTGGGTAATGTTCTACCAACTCAGCTGAAACACCGACACTGGACGGCTTTACTGTCTGCTAGTCTGATTGAGAGGTGGGGGCTCATGTCTTCTTCTGGGGCAGTATAACAGAAACTTCCATCTAAAGTGACTGTCAGAAGCAGGTCCATCATTATTCCTAATGGAGACTCTGAAATGCCATTTGTGTTTGAAGCTTGGACATAGGGGGTTGGGGGGACAGTCACTATGATTAGAGCATTGATCTGTGAAAATGCTAGAAATATGACCTGTAACCAGAGAACAATAAAATTGGATTTCTTAAGGGCAGGATGGTACTATCTACTTAAAAAAATATCTTCACAGTGACATTCCTTGAAGCTGGATTGAATTGAAAATACTGCGATACTAGAGACACTGATTCACTTTGAGACATAAATACTTTTACTGCTCAAATGACTAGAATTATTCTGTAAAAAGATCCATGAATTTAGTGTCATTTCTTTTAAAAACTCTTTCCTGTTGCAACCTTCAGTTGTCTGGGGTTAGCCAATACTGGTGTGGTTATATTGAAATCTTTCTTTTAATTTAGAATATTATAGGAAAATACTAAAATGATTAGGGTAGATGAAAGGACAGTAATGTGAAGTCATTTGGTATTCAAAAGAAAAACCTTTTAAGAATTGTGTTCAAACTATAAAGGTTCATTTGTATCTGTTCAGCCATTGCTAAGGTGACTGATTTTGTAACAAAACATAAACCAAAAAAACTACCTTAAAAAAGTTCAGAACAAATCATTTTACTTTGCATCTGCTCTTTCTGAAGCATTGTTTCCAAAGTAAGGAGCCATCGTCAATGGCCTTCAAACATGGATTTGTTTCACTTTTGTTACCAGAGATGTAAACTAGATGTTATGAACATTAATAACTTTTACAATGGTGATGGTATTTGCTTATTGAAGCTTCACCTTTATACTCTTTGAAAGCTAATCAAAGGTGCAGCAATGAATCTGTGGCAAGTTTTAGCTCCCTCTATGGCCAAAAGGGCAAATCTCATGGATAGGTGGGGCTGTTAACAATGCAGCTACTATCTACTGAGCGTCTTCTATGTACTAGGAACTGTGCTGCGTGCATCACATATGTACATTACCTTTTAATTCTCATAACAGTTCAAAGAACTATGGTGCTATGAGACCAGGTGTGGTGGCTCACACCTGTAATCCCAGCACTTTGGGAGGCTGAGGTGGGCAGATCACTTGAGGTCAGGAGTTCAAGACCGGCTTGGCCAAGATGGCAAAACCCTGTATCTTCTAAAAATACAAAAATTAGCTGGTGGGCCTGGTGGTGTACACTTGTAATCTCAGCTATTCGGGAGGCTGAGGAAGGAGAATCTCTTGAACCCAGGAGGTGAAGGTTGCAGTGAGCTGAGATCGTGCCACTGTACACCAGCCTGGCAACAGAGCAAGACTCTGTCTCAAAAAAACAAAAACAAAAACAAAAACAAAAAAAAACTATGGTGCTATTACCCGCATTTCAAAGATTAGGAAACTGAGAGGTAGATAAATTAAGCAATTTTCCTGGACCACTCAGCTAGTAAGTGAGAATCAGGATAACTACCACATTATTCTGTTATAATAATAGTGTTTTCCAACCTTTTCCATATCGGGACACATATAGAAAAGGATGATACTTAGACAATGCACTGGAGTAAACATGAAAATGATCAAGGTCTGAAGATACCAAAGCCTTTCTGAACACTCCAAGGGCTAAGAGGAGTCAGTATCTTGGTATCACTCATGAGAGGTATGTCATGGAACACAGGTTAGGAAACTCAGCTCTGTGTTCTAATATTTTAAAAAATCTTGATAATCCAGACTGGTCTGGGAATGTGGGGATACCTAAGGATCAGTTTGAATTAGTAAAATCTGCGTTAGAGAATCTATGAGAAATGTGCTGGTTCATTTATTTCAAGCTTGTGTTAGTGTATGAATAATGCTTGGAGGCCTTCTTACCCTCAAATATTCAAAGACAAGCTTTGAGGCAGTGGTTTTCAAATTTGTTTGAAAGCAACACATCCTCCTTCTCAAATACAATTTTAAATGAAAGGCCAATATATAAAACAGATAAAAATGGAACTGCTTTGGTTAGTTAAGGAGGACCCAAAGCCTCCTGCCACCAACCCTCACTCCCACCCACAAGGGCCCTTTAGGTCAATTCTTGAGATGCTCCAGGCTCTAACAGACAGTCTGCAAACCACTGCATGTCTGAAAACCCCTGCATGAAGAAGCGGTGTCTCTCAAAGCCCCAGTAAAGTGCAGGAATCTCTACTCTGGTGGCAGGAAGGCAAGGAAGTCAGAGATTTGCTCAATAGACTGTGAGGCTCCGAAGAAGGGAGCTAAAGCACGGGAAAGTTTTGCTGAAGTAAGGGGGTTGGAAGCATCTGTCACACAGCAGGGAAGGACAGGCTTTCCATAATTTTTTTCTGGGGCACTCAGTCACTTGGAGCCTCAGCTGACAGTTCAGTCCAGCTGAGTCAAGATTTGTCCTACTTGTTTTTAGGAAGCAAGTCAGTAACTCGTGGTAGAGAGTGGTGACTGGGAGACCTGGCTTTTACCTCTAGTTCTGCCCCCTGGTATGGACTTGGGAAGTCATGTAACCATTTTCAGCCTCAGTTTATCATCTGTAAAGTGGAGCAATACCTGCCCTAATTCCTTCTCAGAGTCATAAAGAGCAAATGAAATAATCTATATGGATGTTATATGCACATTAGCCATTAAATTAATAGTTTGAATACAATTATTGAATTGACAATTTACCAAGATGATGCACGGATGGTGAATAAGCACATAAAAGAGCATCTTTTATGCTCAACATCAGTAGAAGAATAAAAATTAAAACTACAATGAGATACCACTGTCCACCTACTATATGGCTATAATTAAACAACAATGACACAACTGAAAATAACTGGCAAGTGGAGCAATTAAGACTCTTACACAATATTGTTCGGAATAAATGGTGGAGTAGCCACTCAAGGAGACAGTTCGGCAGATCCTTAAACATTTAGTTAACCTCTGACTCAGGAGGCCCACTCTGACGTGTTTACCAGAGTGAAATAAAAACCGTGTTCACACAAAAGCCAGTATGTGGATTTCTATGGTGATTTTATTCATAATCACCAAAAACTGGGAACCACCCAAATGTCCATCATCTGGTAAATGGATAAGCACTCTGTGGTACAATGGGCTAGTCCTCAGCTATGAGATGGAACAAGCCACTTACACTCACAAAGTGAGTGAATTTCAGCTGTGTTATGCTAAGTGAAAAGCCAGATTCAAAAAGTGACATACTGTGTGAGTCCATCTGTATGACATTCTCAAACAGGCAAAACTAAAGGGAGAGAAAACCGATTAGTGGTTTCTGGGGCTGGGTGTAGGAGGAGGCTTGACTACAATGGAGGATTAGAGAATTTTGGGAGGTTATGAAACTGTTCTATATCATAATTATGGTAGTGATGATATAACCATGTATTTTTTGAAACTCATAGAATTTGTACTAAAAAGGGTAAATTTTAATGTATATAAATAATACTCAATTTTTTAAATGGAAAAACCTTAATAGTGCTGATAAAGTATTTTTAAACCTGGCGGAAGAAACCTTTTTAAGTTGATTACACCTTTTGGAAAGAATATTTCCACCACTACTTTGCTTTAGAACTTCCTCTGTGTCTCTCATCATTGGCTCAAGATGAGCTTTAGCCCAATGAGACTGATAGTGAATTCTGAGTTCATAGAATTAGAAGAATCTGAATTAAAGAGGTTTTACTTTAATCTTTAGAAGGCATCTTTAATCTCAAAGCTTTTCTAGAATGGTGTTCTTCATCACAGAAATACAGCCCTGTCTGAAGTGGCAGAGAGCTGAAATAAGGGATGAGAATAATTAATCAGAAAGTAGTTATGTCATGGGAGAGATGATTGAAACTGATAATAGCCACATCTTGCCAAAGATGGAAGAAGTGGAAATGAATTACTCAGAGGATACTTGTGGGCTCCGGCTAAATCCATACCTTCTGGGGTATTCAAGATCTTCCTCCTGATCTCTTTGTCTCCTCTGTAGACCATTTACGGGCAGGGCTTGGGCATGAGACTAATTCACTTCTAGACTAAGGTCTCACAAGTGATATGCAACTCTATCCCCAACAGCCTGTCCCCAAGGGACAAAGCCCCTTTGAAACACTTCTGGCTGTTTAAAAAGAAAATGAATTAATGAAGAGAGCTCTTGTGCTTGGAACTGTCCATTTTTGTTATTGTATTTCAACAAGGGTATCCTTAGACGTTTTTTTCTGTGCCCAGCTTTATTTTTCAAAACGCTTTCTTCTTATTGATATCTTTCTACATTAAGACCCAATACCCAGCTGCTTTATTCAACAAATATTATTTACTTATTTAGTCACCCAGTCTGTAGTGCAGTGGCACAATCTCAGCTCATTGCAGCCTCGACCTCCTGGGCTCAAGTGATCCTCCTGCCTCAGCCTCCTGAAGTAGCTGGGATTACAGGTGTGTGCCAACACACCTGGCTAACTTTTGTAATTTTTGTGTAGAGACAGGGTTTTGCCATATTGCCCAGGATGGTCTCGAACTCTAGGACTCAAATGATCTGCCTGCCTTGGCCTCCCGAAGTGCTGGGATTATAGCTGTAAGCCATCGTGTCTAGCCAACAAATATTTATTAAGCATCTACTTTTTGTGTTGTACAGGTCTGTGCACTGAAAATATGCCTGTGAAGAAAGCAATATTCCTGTCTCCATGGGCCTTACTGTCATAGTGGAAAACACCAAAGATTAATATACAAATAGATAATAATAGAAAATCTGATATAGACCGGTGCAATGAAGAAAAATAAGGAAAGTTAAGGAGATAGAAAGTGATGGGTGTTGTTTTAGATAGGCTGGTCAGGGAAGGTGATATTAAATGGGGATTGGAATGCAGAGGAGGAGAAAGCCATTTGGATATTTGGGATAAGAACACACTAGGCGAATGTAACAGAAAGTGCAAAGATCCTGATGAGACAGGACTTGACATGTTCAAGGAATGACAAGAGGACTGAGAGGCAGAGGGAAGTGTGAGATCATATAGGGCTTCAAGAAAGAGTCTAGACTTTAAGGGTGATGGAAGCCACTGGATGGTTTCAAGCAGAGAAATGATATTTTAAACGGCCAAACACAGCTGTTGTGTGCAAAATAGATTGCAGGTGGAATGAAGAACACCAGTCTGGAGGCTGCTGTGGTAGCTCGGGCAAGACATGATAGTAGCTTGGCTGTGGTGGTTGTCATGAAGGTATGAGAAGGGGTTGGATTCAGGTTACCTTTTTGAAGATAGACTAGAGTGAACCTGCTGATGGATTGAATGTGGGGTGTGAGGAAAGAGAGCAGTCAAGGAGGACCTAGAGTTTTGTATTGATTCACTAGAAAACCTTAGTCTGGGCAAGACAGCGAGACCCCATCCCTACAAAAAATAAATTAGCCGGGTGTGGTGGTACATGCCTGTGGTCCCAGCTACTTCAGAGATTGAGATGGGAGGATCACATGAGTCCAGGGAGATCAAGGGTGCAGTGAGACACGATCATGCCACTGTACTCTAGCCTGAGCAACACAGCAAGAGCTTGCCAAAAACAGAAACAAAAACCAAAACCTAATTTTTATACAGGCTTGTGCAAGGCACTGGAGAAGTAAAGAAGAACAAGACACAGTTAGTGCCTTCAGGGAACTCATGGTACTATTTCAGATTTCTAGACTTCTGGGGGAAGTACATGGTGCTGTGGAGTGGGCAGGAAGAGAACAGATGATTCTGTATGTGGGCCTTAGGAAGGTATGAGTTAGAGTTTGAAGCGAGAGTAAGAGTCCACTAGATGCAGAGAGTAGTGCAGAGCATCCCGGAAAGGGGGATCAATAAGGGCGGAGCTCAGTGGGCTGCTGTGTGAGGGGTACATGGGCTGGGGTGGAAGAGGAGGCTCAGAAGGCAAGTTGGGGAGAACCCTGTGTGCCACCCAAGGAGTGAGACCCTCATCCTGTCTAGATTTGGGCAGTTGTTTGGAATGGGCAGCCAGTGAGATTTTTTAAGCAAGAGAGTGATGCTCAATCCCTCCACCTTATCTGAACAGATGAGTCAACTCAGAATACCAATAAATAAACTATACATGGATTACAATTTATTGTGGTATTTTAGATTCTTTTATCAACAAATTTCTGTATCATTTGAATTGACAAGTAGAAGCACGCTCACTTAGGGTGGAGAAATTCTACTAATCTTGTGGTTAATTCGATAGAACATCTGCTCTGTGCCAGGCACTGTGCTTTAATTTGTTATCACAAAGCGACGTCCTTGTCCTTAAGGAGCTTATTATAGGAGGTAGACATAGAACAAGTGATTTCAAATGTGATGGAAAGAAAGTTGGGGGAAAAAAAGACAAAAGGTGCTACAGAAGCATTTAATGGAGGAGGTACTCTGATTCAGGGATTCAGAGAGGCCTCCCTGAGGAAATGGTCATTAGGTGAAGACTAGCTGATTATAAATTTATCAATCATAAGCAGCAGAATTATCCTCATTTCTTTAATAATTAGCCTTTCTTTCAAGTGGTCCCTTCTCTTCTATTTTGAAGCACATCCAGTTCTTGCCTACCTTGAAAAGAGGAAAAAACCAAATATCTCACTGTTTTATTTTATTTTATTTTTGAGATGGAGTCATGCTCTGTCACCCAGGCTGGAGTGCAGTGGTGTGATCTTGGCTCACTACAACCTCTGCCTTCTGGGTTCAAGCAATTGTTCTGCCTCAGCCTCCCTAGTAGCTGGTACTACAGGTATGTGCCACCACGTCTGGCTAATTTTTCTATTTTTAGTAGATCAGGGTTTCATCATGTTGGCCAGGCTGGTCTTGAACTCTTGATCTCAGGTGATCTGCCCACCTCGGCCTCTCAAAGTGCTGGGATTACAGGCGTGAGCCACCATGCCTGGCCGAAATATCTCACTTATATACACCCAAACTAAGCTTTTCATTATTTTCCAGAATCAGCCACATAATTCTGACTTTCCTATAGTCTCACATCCACTCACTCATTTAACTGTTCATGTCCTGTGCCTCTTGCATGGTATTCGCGGGGATTCCCCATGGATTCCATGGTTGAAACACAGGATGTGAGGTGTGGCATTAAGCAGAGGAAGCCATGATGAACTTCTGCATTTGCAGGACATACACAGGACTGTGGCCCCCACCACTGCCCCCCCCTGCCCCGCCCGTGCAGGTGCTGGAGAAGCACTGGCGGGTTTGAAGCCTGGGCAGCAGAGGTGTGTGTTAGATCCTTGGCATGGGTGCTGATGCAGCCATGAAATGAGATGAGGAGCCGTGGTCGCAGGCAGGGCTGCTGTGCAGGTGAGAGATGGGATGGGGTGGGACAGAGCACAGCAGGAGAGATCAGCTCTGGAAGGTGTAGAGGAGAGAAATAGCAGGACTGAGGAGATGTGTGGAGGTAGGAGTGAGTGAATGAGGAGTCCCGAGTGACCCTGAGGACTCCAGCTTGTGTGACGATGGATGGTGGTGCCATAGCCGAGATTGGGAACAGACTGAACAAGCAGGTTTGGACCTCCCAAGTGTGGGAATTCTGAAATCTCCTTTAACATCTTCCTTTCCCCTCATCTCTCTGTGTAATCAGTCATTAAGTTCCCTCAGTGTTCCTTCAGAACATCCCTCAGGTTCATGTCTACCCTCCTGAGGTTGACCTCAGCCCTTGTCCCTTTAAAGTGAGATGTTACAGCATCATCCCAACAGGCCACCTGGCCACTGGCTTCCACTCTTCAGCCCAGCCTCTATTCTGCTTCCTAAAAGACACCCTCTTATTTGACATCTAATCATGGCCTTAATGGTTTTCTTACGTTATTGTAGTAAACCCTTAGTCTATCCCTTGCTTCCTCATGTGTTTATTCTCCTTTTCCCATCTTTCTTTCACAATGAAATGATTCATTCCTTGAAGACAGAAACTGTATTCTAAAGCTTCTTTGTTAGTAGTGCCTTCCAGAAAGTTGTGCCCAACAGGAAATTTGTGTTAACTTTAATTTTCTTTAAAAACAATAAGAATAGGATGTGGTGAATATTATTTTAAAGTCTCACATTGCAAAGCATTTTTCATCAGGTATGGGCCAATGCATGTTCTGTGTGTGTGTGTGTGTGTGTGTGTGTGTGTGTGTGTGTGTGTGTGTGTTTTAAGGTATATTATTTGAATTTTTGCCTGTAGCAACCTGAGGTGGATTACCTACTGAATGAATTCCATTTCAGTAGCTGGCTTTGTAATGTCAGTATTGACAAATGCCAGGGATAGGAAAGAGAATTGAAATCTAGAGTGAGGCAGTGTAGATTTAGATTTTAGCTTCACTACTGACCAGCTGTGTGGCTTTCTGCAAATTACTTAACTTCTCCAATCACAAGTGATATATCTAAGCTCTGTTAAAAAATTATGGCAAATTTTCATAAAAATTAAATGAGCATTTAACACAGTTTCTGGCATATAGTAAGTACTTGTAAATAATGATAATGGTAAAAAAAACAGCTAACATTCATTGGGTGCTTGCTCTTCATGATCAATGCTGTGGATGCATTTCATCATTTAAATTTCATAACAAACCTAAAAAGTAGATATTGCTGCTGTCTTCATTACACAGATGAAGAAACAGAGGTTCATGGAAGTTATGTGGCTCATCCAGAGATTGTCACCTTTTACCCTCTTTAGGTAACTTATTTTTTTGAGCCCAGGCTAGAGTACAGTGGCCATCATAGCTCACTGCAGCCTCCACCTCCTTGGGCTCAAGTCATCCTCCCATCTCGAACTCCTGAATAGCTGGGACCACAGGTGTCTGCCATGCCCAGCTAATTTTTGTAGAGAAGGGGTTTCTCCGTGTTGCCCAGGCTGGTCTCGAACTTCCAATCTAATGCAATCCACCCACTTTGGCCTCCCAAAGTGCTGAGATTACAGGTGTGAGCCATCATGCTTGGCCCGTTTAGGTAACTTTTATCTAAAGCTCCTGTAAAGGGCAAAAAGGAGAGGTGTGGGTGCATCACTTCTTTCCCACATATCCTGCAAGAGATGCTATGAGAAAAGCAATAGCCCTAGAGAAGGATAAGCAGAGGCCCTGGTAGATCTGCCACCTGGATAATACTCCTGTGCAGGAACCAGCACCCCCAAGGCATCTGGGTAAAAGGAGCTCTCCAAAAGGAAAGCAGGGTTTGATTAACCTGAGCCTTGGGCAGACAGTGGCCCTGGCTATGCCTGGCCAAGCTGGGGTCACAGGTCTCTCTGTGAACTTAGGATGGGGGTGGGGTGGCGGAGGGCCTGTGATGTCCTTAGCTCCAGTTGTAAGCTCCTGGTTCCTGCAGCCTTCCTTCTTTTTCCATAAGGCAGCTGAGGATGCAGAAAACCTTTCCTTCCTATTTGTGGTGTTGTGAAAGACCCCTGCATCTTTCCTCCTGTGATAATAAAGGACAAAAGATGAGACTATTTGAAACCATCTGAGCCCTCATCGGTGTTGATAAAGCCTGCCTATGAATTTTTATTTCTGCAAACAGTTCCAGGATGCCTTCCTAGAAACAAACTGATTGGTATCAATTTCTGTAGCGTTTAGGGTGCATATATAATGGCTATTTTCAAGCAGACTTAATTTCATTTTAGCGCAAGATAAGGTTTTTCACTGGAGTCATTTCGTCAGAAATAAAATTGAGCTGGAAATACAAGAAGCAATTTGACTATTCTTACAGCTGGTGGTTTATCAAGCCTTGGATTTTTATAGGTGTGTGACACAAAAGTGGAAAAACCCTCCTGTGTCAGCAATGCCTGCAGACGGTGTGAGCGCAGCACCCCAGGAGGGGCTGCGGACTGGCCGGGGGAGCCAAAGGATGCCTGGGAAAAAGATCTCAGAGCTGAGGGGAGAGGGCTTATGTCAGTGGACCTGCTGTGGAACGGCCCCCTGTTTCTTTCTGTTCAGTACCTTTGCTGAAGCAGTAGGAACTGGTTCCTGGGCTGTGTGCACATCTGGAGTCTAAAAACTCAGCCCCTTGTCTCTTCACAGTAGATGTGTCAGGATGAGATCTTTGATCTTTGACCATTGGCATCACCTCCTCAGAGAGGCCACTCTTCCCACCTTGTCCAAAGTGGTTATTTTCTATTTCATTTCTTTCTTTGTTTCTTTTACAACATTTACTGTAATTTATGTTTGCTCTTTCTTTCTTCCTTTTTTTTTTTTTTTTTTGAGACAGAGTCTTGCTCTGTCACCTAGGTTAGGGTGCAGTGGTGGGATCTCGGCTCACTGCAACCTCCACCTCCTGGGTTCAAGTGATTCTCCTGCCTCAGCCTCCCGAGTAGCTGGGATTACAGGTGCCTGCCACTGTGCCCAGCTAATTTTTACATTTTTAGTAGAGACAGCATTTCACCATGTTGGCCAGGCTGGTCTCAAACTCCTGACTTTGCGATCCACCTGCCTCAACCTCCCAAAGTGCTGGGATTCCAGGCATGAGCCACTGCACTTGGTGGCTTTTTTTTTTTTTTTTTTTGAATAAGTGTGTCTCCTTTTACTAGAATATAAATTCTGTTAGAAAGGGACTGGGATCTGTCTTGTTCACTGTTGCGACTTCAGTCCCGGAACATGTGCTGGGCTTGTGTTAAGTGTTCAGTAAATATTAATTGAATGAAGAATGAAATCAGAGATCACTAATTTCTCTTTCTTGAAAGTGGAGCTGCCTTAATTATGTAGATAAATGTGGCATATGTGTATATTTCATGTATGTGTAATTAGATCAGGATCTGTACCTGTAATGTATCCATATGAAACATCAACTTGATGTTAAAAAAACTCTTTAGTTTTATTGTAGTACTGTGTTGTTAAATGTAAAACATTTAAGGATATTGCATACTTTGTAAAATTTGTAGGAAAAATTTGTATGAATTTCTATATCCTTGCCACTCAAAATGTCCTCCATGGACCGACCGCATCACCTGAGAACTTAGAAATGCAGACTCCCCTCCCCTCACCCCAACCCACTGAATCTGAATCTGCATTTTAACAAGCTCCCCAGGGATTCACATGCCACTGAAGCTGTCACAATTTAGCCTGTGAGTTCACTTTGTAACCTGTAGGGGGCAGGTGAACTGAAGTTGAGGAAAGAAAGAAGAGCTTCAACCAGGACACTGAAGTGAATGATAGTTGCAGGAAGAATGAGAAAGTTTAGGCTTCACAGGCCAGTTTCTGTTTTCAGACCCTCACAGTGCCTGCTGGTTTAATTAAGTTCGTGGGCGTATTCACTGAGCCTAACTCACGTCACGTTACTGGCATAGCCAGGACAGGACGCCACCTCTTGACTGCCATAGCTCTGATTCCAGAAAGGGTATCTGAATGATATGTTCATAGTGTTTTTAGGTTTTCACAAGTGATTCTAATTGGTGTCTAATATTCACTTACAGGATTTTTTTTTTTAAGTTTAGTAAGCTAGTTGCTGTTGTTATAAAGAACATCTTGGAGCCTGTTTATCCAGGTAACACATTCCTGAGGTTTGGAGCTGGTTCAGAGACTGCAGCCAAGTACCTGGCCCTTCCTGTCTTTGGCAATAAGCTGAGGGAAGAATTGAAATTATACAGGCTCTTCTTTGGAACACTGAGTTAAAAAAAAATCTCAATTCTCTAAATTGTAGATGGGATCTCTCATGCCTGAATTAATCAATTAAATAAGCATTTATTCAGTGCCTAGAGATGCCACTGTGGGGCCAGTTCTGGGGATCAAAGACGAGGAATACCAGATTCTTGCCTTCAAGGGGGATTGTGTGACTTTGGTTTATCCATGACAAATCTCTGCCCTGCCTGGTGGAAACCTGGAATTCTCTGTCTTTAATCAGTTTACTTTGTGCTCTAGGTCAACAGGAGAACACATCATAATGAAGAAGTCTTGTTCTTTTTTTTTTTTTTTTTTGAGACCGAGTTTCGCTCTTGTTACCCAGGCTGGAGTGCAATGGCATGATCTTGGCTGACCGCAACCTCCACCTCATTTGGAAAATTAGACCTTCTTTCCAAGATGTCCTTAGTCACTGATCCTCATCAGCATGGATGATCTTTCCTTTACTCTGAGCAGGTTGCTTTTATTCTGTGGGTCTCCAGAGCAGAAAGAAAAACCATTTTAGAGGCGGCTTGTCTTCTGTTGAATGTACCTGGCACATTGGTGCTAAACAGGCAATAAATCATAATAAATGGAAATAGTTGCCCATGGCATGATCTTATTGAGTCGTTTAAACAATCATTTTGTGTTGACAAAGGGTAGAGTGATTATGCCAGAGGAATTCAAAGGTGCTCGAAACAAATGAACTGGAGAAATTGCTTGAAAAATGTGGGGAGTTCTTCCAGGGCAATAGGCTTGCTTCGTTCTGGCTCAGTCTTTAAGTCTATAGACATCTGTCTGCAGTTTTGCGAGATGAACCTCCTAGCAACCTGCTAATATCATTCATTCTGCAGCTTGAGAGGTTAAGCCTCACATTAATGTGTGGGTAGAGTCACTTAAAGGGCAGCTCCCAGCATACGTGCAACTGTGCTTATACAGACGTTCGACTTGAACAAGGAAGACATGATTACTAATAAGAATTCGTGCAAATAGGGGCTGTTGCCAGAGCATTCCTGAGACATCCCTTTGTGTTCTTGAGGCGCTCCTCTGGGGCTTGTGGGTGGGGACTACTATTTTTGTATGTCTTTGCCAAAGGACAATGCTGGGAGAGTAAGCGACTTCCTTTGGATCACCTTGCAGCGGGCAGGAGTGAGAGCTGAATTCTAGTCTTCCCCACCCTCTGTCGAAGCAGAGGGAGGATGAGGGGAGGTGCGGGCGGGAAGGAGGACGGGCGCCCCCTGGCGGCCTCTGGTCGCGCCGCAGCGTCACATCTCCGCGGGTTCCCTCCTCGCTTCGTTCCAAACTCCACTCAGCTCAGCCCAGGGTCAGGAAGGGGGAGCTCGATTCCACCCCTTTCTCAACCTCCCCTGAGTGGGTAAGGTCACTCCACACAGGTTCAGATGGCAGTCCTTCGACTGAGAATGAGGAGATCCTGAGGATCCAGCAGGTAGACGCAGAGCAGCGGGGCTCAGACCTGGAAGCGCGGGAGGACCTCTGGGAGCCACACCCGGGCGGCCACCTTGCCTTAGAGGCAGCCCTGAGAGGGAAGGTCAGGGGGCGATAGGGTTGATGTCATACCTCCCACGGAGACGTCTAAACGCTCTAGAGGTCTGCCTACACATTTACATCATTCTCTATTCATTACAGCTCTGCTCAGGAATGACTGGTGACTGGCACTGAGATAAATGACAGCCGTTAAGGGGCTCACTGGAGCTGTTAATCCTTGGAGACGCCTTTCGGTAAGTCATCCTTCCAAGGCAGCTAGAACATTCTGGAGGAACCTCAAAAGGTGCCTGCTGGTGTCCAGGGAAAGCTCATAGCCCGCCTGGGCATCAGCTGACCCTCCACCTGCACTTTGTTGAATGCTCCTGGCGTGCTGATGGGGGAAGATTGAAACTGACTCAGGCTCCTTTAGTAGTAGAGACCACATCTGATTCTTCTCACCTGAAGTCTGTGAGCTTTAATGTGAGTCTCTGTGGAAAGAAAAATCCACTAACAACATTCACTCAGTCCAGTCACCTGAGGCTGCAGTATGCGATGGAAGGCTCCTTCTGCCTGAGACACTGCGCAAGAAGCCAAACACAAGCACACAGAAAGGGTTCTTTCAAAATAGAGATACGAGTTTGGTTGAATGAGAGACCTAATAGGAAATTCTTGAGGTTGGGAGCTTTGTAACCTCTAGTCAGCTTGCTGCAAAGCCACTCACTTATCCTCCTATCACCTGGAAAGTCATCAGGTGTGGAGGCTCACGCCTGTAATCCTAGCACTTTGGGAGGCCAAGGTGGGAGGATCGCTTGAGCCCAGGAGTTTGAGACCACCCTGGGCAACACAGCAAGATTCTGACTCTACAAAACATACAAAAATTAGCTGGGTGTGGTGGTGCGTGCTTGTACTCCTAGCTACTAGGGAGGCTGAGGTGGGAGGACTGCTTAAGCCCAGGAGTGGGAGGCTACAGCAAGATGTGATTGTATTACTGTACTCCAGCATAGCGACAGAGTGAGACGCTGTTTCAAAAGCAAAAGGGAAAACAAAACAAAGACAAAAGCCTGGAAAGTCAGCTCCCTGAATGCCAGTGGTGGGCTGTGGCCAGAACCTACTGGGCTTGATGCCCTGCTATGCCCTATGAGTAAATAGTTCATTGAATGGGCTTCTTTAAGTAGGCCTTCCTGCCAAAAAAGACTCACAGAACCCTACTCCACGTGAGGCTGCTGTCCAGGAGAGAGGAAGAGCTTTGGCGTGGAGGAAATGAACAGCTGGGACCCCCTACAACCCACCCTGTAATAGAAACGGGGGCCTGCCGCGTTGTGGGCTGGTCAAAAAGCAAGGCCTGAGTGGGCACAGCTGCTCCCTTCACTGGGGTCCATTTTCCAAGGCTAAAGGATGATTCCATGAACAAGGATACTGAGAGCATCTGTGAGTATAGGAGACATGGGCCTAAATTGCTTCTTCTGATCTCAAATCAGTAGTGTTATTTACTTTATCTTTTCTTCCTTGATTAATAAAGGAAGGTCCTTGCAGAGGGTTGCTGTTGAACCCAAAGAGTCAGGGTCATGGGGCCTTTGTTCAGGTGCCCAGTGGTTGAGTAATATGTCCTTTGGCTAAGCTTACATGCTTTGATGAATTACCCAAAGGGGAACAATGTGATAATCTTAAAGTGCTAACATGGCAGCTCTTTCTGATTCTGGCAAACATTATAGGTTCTGGGCCAACATGGGTGAGCTGCTGTTTTGTAAGACAACATTCTTTGTAATGGCTTGGCATCTGGTTGAATTTTGGGAGTGTCTGGAGGGTTATAGGCTGATCAAGAGGGTGTGAACTCCTCTGGGATATTGTAGTGCAGGGTTTAAGTGTGGCCTGTGAAGTCAAACTACCCAGCTTCTAGTCCTTGACCACGCTCCCTGATCAAGCAGGTCACCTGAAATGCTCTCATCCTTGTTTTTTTTAATTAGCAAAATGACAGTGAGTAGAGTACCTACCTCAGAGTTGTTGTGAGGTTTAAATGGGTTCACTAACTTGGTGTGCCAGGCACACTGTTAATAAGAAGTAAATGTTCTTGTTATCATTGGGTTTGCCAAAAAAGATCTAAGCTTCCTTCTGGAGGTGCTCTGAAGGCCTCAGACTGGACTGAATCTCTTGGAATTGCTCCCAATAAATAAGCTTTATCTAGATTTGGAGTTTCAGAGCTGGGGACACCTGGGGATGTCAAATGCAGCTGACCGATACAATTGCCAGACCCCAAGACTCAGGGCTTCATTGGTACATCAATATGTTCAATATGCTGGGATACACCAACATCCCCCTAAAGAAAGCTTTTGGATCAGATCAGCAGGGCATAACATAGTAGGACACTATCGTTTGGAGTCAGAGGACAGTTTCAGGTACATTGCTTATTGCTTCCTAGCTGTGTGACCTTGGGCAAGCCACGTAATCTCTCTGGGCCTCAGTTTTCCTAAATGATAACTGCTTCCCTTGCCTTCTTCACAAAGCTGCCTTGTGTGAAATAATTAGATAAAAACATATGCATATAGAGTGGGAAATTACTTTTCTTACCTATATTCCCTGACAAGAAGAGGCTTAACTTTTAAAAATAGTGTTTTTTTAAGCCGTCTTTTGGTAACTAAAATTGATACAAAGGGCCTTGGATCATGTTCTAGGTGAACTGAATGGACCCATTGTTTCTGCTTGTGGCAGGTGGAGTATAGGGTGGGAAAATATCTGTGTGGCCATTTTGTATAAAGCTCTGGAGCTTCATATCAGCTTTAAAGGTCAAGAAAAAGTTTTGTTGGGAACATAGTTTAATTTTTAGAAGTGCAGCTGCTCCCTTGACCTCTGGGGGTGGAAAGGATTGGCCAAAATCTCCATTTATATCCACTTGAAATAACTGACAAAGCTGGATTCTGGATTCAGAGAGTCCCAGAGGATGGCCTGTCAGTGCCGCCGCCTTTTTTAGCATTTAAGCTTGAATGAGTTGAGTGAGTCAAAGAAATTTTACCGGCTGTGCAGACAATGTCTTCACGGTCAACTTTTCACATTGTTGTTTGCTTAGAAAAAGAGTGAAGACCAGTCAGCCTAACACTTTATTTTTGGCAATGCCTCTCCCTAGATCACAGGAATCCACAATTTACTGAGGGGAAGTAATTGTTAACCTTAAGAGGTGTAAGTTTCAGCCTTAAAAACTAACAAACTGAGAACTAATGTATTTGTGGTATAATTACTAGTTTTACTAAGTTTGACTTTTGCCAGACTTTCACCTAAAGCAAATGCGAAAAAGAATAGTGACAATTACTAGAGTAGAAATCTTTCAAGTTCAAGCTCATTCTTTTTACTCCTTTATTTTCCCATGGTAGTATGATTAAAGGTAAATGAAAAACCAATGGGGGTAATTTGTGTGATAACTTGTACTTCTATTATGAGGAAGACATCATTATTCTATTATTGTTATTCTGTTATTTTATGAGAAACACTCATTAAAATAATGTGACTCCCACAACTCCACAATTTACAGCAACACGAATGTTTCTTTTTCAGAACCCAGAGTTTCTATAGCATTCTTTCACTTTTTAAGTTTGTCATCCATTATTTCTAAGTAGACATATGGCTGCTTTAAGTAATACAGGCATGTGTGTATGTCTATATAGGACTAGAGAAGAGATCTTTTCTTTCCTCTCTCCAACATAGCTATGAGGAAGACAGGTCAGTTTCAGTCACTGCCATTCCAGAGACAGAATGATAGAGGTGGAAGAGCCACCCACAATGGCATTGACATATCTGCAGACTCTACATTCTTCTTTTGCTGAACACTAGCAAATCACTTTGAATCAATGCGGAGTTTTAGTATAGCTTTGTATTCCTTTTCTTTTTCACAGCAGTATGGAAGACTGGTTAGTACGTCAGTAAACTGTGAAATCTAATTCATTTTTTCAGTTGACACATATTTTTGGGGACTATTGGTAGGTGGTCAGGATACAATGATCAACAAGGTAGACAAAGTTAGTGCCCTTGTGAGGCTAATGTACCATGTGTGTGTATGTGTGTGTACACAGTTGGCTCCCACTGAGAGATAGAATGAATGGCAAAGTTAAGATGGCCTTTCACAGAACCTCAATGTTACCTTTTGCTAAAAATAAAGGCCAAATGTGAATAGGGCATTTATTGGTAGGGTGGGGTGGGTGGATCACTTGAGGTCAGGAGTTTGAGACCAGCCTGCAGCCTGGTCAAAGTGGTGAAACCCTGTGTCTACTAAAAAAAAAAAAAAAAAAAGTGAATAGAAACTTGGGACTCAAGAGATTTTGTTTGACAGGTCTCTCTTAGAGATCTAAAGATACTTAAATTGTAGAGACATAGGTTTATAGGACAGCAACAGCCATTTAATGATCTTTGGCTGGGGTCTTACATAGTTTTTTCATTCATTTATCCATTCATTCCTTTTATCAAACACTGGTGACCTATCTATATCCTTAAGGTAGAGTAATGTGCTAGCCATTGGGAATATGAAAATGAATTTAGAAACACTTCTCTTCATGACCTTGCAGAGCTCACATTCTAGGGAAGGGAGAAAGGATACCTGAAGAAATAAATAAGATACAATGTGCTAAGCACTTTAATAGAATTACATACTGAATGATATAAAGATATAGAAAAGTCCCTCAGAAATACATCTTTGAGAAAAAGAAGCTGAATAATGATGGCATTTTCATGAGCCTTTTCAGTTCCAGTCAACAATTTTATGGTTATGTTCATTTGTGAGACAAGCCCTCTTTGCCTTCATCTGAGATCTGAAGATTCACTTAATCAGAGCCTGACTCTAGTTTCCTTTACAACTATGTACGATTCTCCTAGTAAAGAGCATACATGCAGGGTGCTTTATAGGCTTATGCTACAGAACCCGTACTCTGGATGGAAGATGTTACATTTCATCTCCATCCTCTCTTCCTTAGCTCTTCCCTGCCAGCAGCCATCCTATACTAAGTGCTAATACATAGGCCTTGTAATACTTGCTCTATTGGACATTCAGTGGCTTTGCATCCTCCCCATCAATGCCAAGGTTAAGAACTAGATGATTTCCAGTGTCTCAGACCAGGCAGAACTTGAATGATGAACACACAGTTGAGAAATTCAGGAGGGTTAGGAACTTATTACCAAAGGAAGGCATCCCACTTTCTCTGGGGCCTAAAAGGACCAGAAATAGGAATGTGGGCCAGGCACGGTGGCTCATGCCTGTAATCCCAGCATTTTGGGAGGCTGAGGTGGGTAGATCACTTGAGGTAATGAGTTCAAGATCAGCCTGGTCAAAGTGGTGAAACTCTGTCTCTACTAAAAATATAAAAATAAAAAATTAGCCAGGCATGGTGATGGGTGTCTGTAATCCCAGCTACTCTGGAGGCTGAGGCAGCAGAATTGCTTGAGCTAGGGAGGTAGAGATTGCAGTGAGCCAAGATTATGCCACTGCTCTCCAACCTGGGTGACAGAGCAAGACTCTGTTTAAAAAAAAAAAAAAAGGAATGTGGAACTCTCCTGATTTTTCAACTGTGTATTCATCACTGAAGTTCTGCCAGCTCTGAGAATCATACCCAGTGAAGACCTGGGTCACCATCATAGCTGAGACTGCTGAGCACACAGTTTGAATTACCTTCAACATGGCTTCTGTGAGCTAAAGATTCAACCATGGAATAAAATTCACTAACAGATTCATTTAGGGATGAGTATCTGCACAGAGCTCTGACAAGCTGAGATATGGCCAAGTCATGGGGCTGCATGCGTGACCTATGAGGACATTCCTTTTAATCAGCTTCCTCTACCAAGCAACTCAGGATAGCTCTAAAAAAAACCCAGAGTTAGTTATGGACCAATTGAAAGATGGCTCCAGGTACCTTTATTTGCGGAGCAGGAAAGAACTAAATCAAAAGCTGTAATTAAAAAAAAAAGATAATGACTTTTAAATTAGTTTTTATTAATAGAATTAAGCCATATTAAGTCTCGAGATGGTATCATAAATATGCTAATAAAATGTTCTTCCCTAATGAAAACATATATGGACTGAATAATTTAAAAGTCATATATTACATGTTGGTTTATAACATTAAGTATTAAATATATTAATTGGCAATGTAAAGTAGCTTTTGAACATTTTGTATCACTAGCTAAATAACTAGGTGACTGCTTATCGATCTCTAAAGAATATAGAGTCCAAACCCATATCAACAGGATGTACAAGTTTTGATATTGACTAGATAGAGTGGGCATTTCTTAGAGAACCACGATGGTGGTTCTGTGATCTCTATGCATCATCTTGTTAGGAAAGAAACAGAGATTGGGGCAGGATGATATAGATGAGCCACAGTCAAATTCTCCCTTCAAGGCAATTAAAACGGGGAGCATGTGTCAGTGAAATCTTCTATCCTAGATGTGTATCTGGCTCAGCTGTCTGGGGAAGTCTGGCATGGAACCATCTGGGGAGGAGAAAATGAACAGGAGAAAATGACAGGCTCCTGGTGAGCCTGTCACTGTGCCAGCCTAGATTCTGCATGGTAGCCTGTTGCCTTTTAGAAGGCCGCTGAGCCTTCTTTGATGACCTTGTCCTTTGCCCTATGCCTGATGTCTTCTTCCACCCCCAAGTCTCTCCTTTGCCAGCAGTCACGTAGGAGCCAAGCCCCAGGGTTTGTCCCCCTCTGTTTTCCCTTAATGGGGTAACTGCAGCTCCTGTGTCTCTGCCTGTCTTTCCACTCCCACCCTGGTGGTGGCCCTCATCTCTGCTCCCCGGCAGCACTGCCATGGCTGCAATATTGTCACTGAGGCCCCCCCATCCAGGCACTCCTTTGTTGCCTGCCCCACTGCTCTGACTGCCCCCTCTGTCTTGCCTCTATGCATGGCCTGGGCCTGCCCTGTGGGCCTGGTCTGCCTCCCATGGTCTCTCTGGAAGACACCTTACACTCCAGTCACACTCCTTTCCGTGCCTCGGCCCCCAGCCCTTGCTTACATTGATTCTGCCTATGACTGGATTGCCCCACTGACTCTCTGCTTCCTAAAACCCTGCTCAGCTCAGATGCTGCCATATTCTTGTGGTCCTCCTTGATAGGCTCACAGGGAAAATACACCTTTCCCTCTTCTGAGCACGTGTTGGCTGAGGTTTACTTGCTGATAGGATTGTCTTGGCTTTGCCTATCAGATAACAGCTGTGGCTTATTAATCTTTCTGTTCCTCACCGTGCCAAGGTAAATGTATCAAAAACTTTTCTGATTTGAGGAATGAATCAATTTCAGAGAAAGCCTTGCCTAGGTGACATTTTGGAATGGAGACTCTGAAATTAAATGGCAAGCAAATGGATATGATGATGTTCTCACTGGCATGTCTTCTATATGCAGGGTATGTTAAATTGGGGTTATTGCTTTGCTTTTTATGCTTGAAGGGATAATGTCTTAGGAGGAACGCCTGAGCAGAGAAAACAGTGAACTCCTCTAGTAGTCAGGTCCTGTGAATATAATCTGTATTTTCACATATGCGTATCTCTGCACGATTGTCACAATGAGGTGTCAGTTGGTGTCACTCTCTCACTTTCTTCCTCTTCGTTCCTCATATTCATTAAAAACATTTCCCCCCATCACTAAAATATCAGTTAGAGGCAATTTGGATAATACATCAAAACGTATGAGCTGGGTGGTATTTATCACTATCCCTCAAAAGAACTCTATTAATTTAAATTTTCCTCCAGTTTTTTTCTTCTTATAATATTTCTCCTCTCAGTCTCATATTTTGTATAAACTGGACTTTCAGTTCATACTGTTTTCGGGTTGGGGAAGTGGTTTATCCCCGGTCCTCCCCTTAAGGATAAGCCTGCAACATAAGTAGTCCCATCAATTTCTGGTCTTAGTTTTAAGACATTCTGGGGGAATTTCCAATGAATATAAGGAAAGCTGGATAATTTAAAAAAAATAACTTCAGTCTGGGCGTGGTGGCTCATGCCTGTAATCCTAGCACTTTAGGAGGCTGGGGCGGGTGGATCATGAGATCAGGAGATCAAGACCATCCTGGCCAACATGATGAAACCCTGTCTCTACTAAAACACACACACACAAATTAGCCAGGTGTGGTGGCATGAGCCTGTAATCCCAGCTACTCAGGAGGCTGAGGCAGGAGAATCACTTGAATCCAGGAAGTGGAGGTTGCAGGGGGCCGAGATCGTGCCACTGCACTCCAGCCTGGCGACAGAGCGACACTGCATCTCAAAATATATATATATAAACAAATATATATATATATATATATATATATATTTAATTTATTCATTCCTTATACCCTCAGACTCAAGACGTGCTGCCTTTGTTTAAAGGACAGGATGTGATGAGAAAGAGATGTTGTGAAATAAAGATGAGATGGCATCTCATAATTTCTACCACATTACCAGTCTCATCAGTAAAGTGCTTCTCCCTGGAAATGGTCACTGCAAGCTAAAAACAAGTGTGAAAATGAGGAATAAGAGGAGCTTAAATTCATCTTTGGCTCAGAGCAGTTAGGGCTAAGGCCCAGGGTTGCAGTTTTTTCCTTCTGGACATTTCACTTAGTGTTCATACCTTGGCTGATGTCTGCTACACTGCTTAGCCATTCCTGCTTGGCTTAATTCATCTCTCGGCTAGGGCTCTGTTCTTACTCTTACAATCTGCTCTTGCCCGTAAAAGATGGTGGCAGACACAATTGCAGTCCTATGATTTTTTTTTTAAGGGGTTTGCAGTAGAGCCCCTAACAGCCTTTAACACCTTTTCTCCACTCCTTGTTGTGTATGTGGGCTGTGGGATCTATGTGAACTTGATAAACAAAACCCATCAGTTTCAAGGATAAAGTTTGCGAGACTGTGTCAGACCACATCCGGTAACAGTATACCTGGCAGAGCAAAACCATCAATGCAATGATTCTTTTAAAACATTGCAGGGATGTCTTTTAGCTCAGAAGGGCAAATGAGAATGCCAGGTTTTCAGGGTCTCGCTGAACACCGATGTACTACAGAACTGATATCTGTAATTTTCCATACATTTGTACTTGTGGCAATGAAATGCTCACTCTAACATCTTATGGTCCTTTGGCCTATGAAATATACCAGTCTTTCTCTTTTCAAATACCGTTTTATACATTGGGACTGATAATGAGAGCAGTATCATTCTTATGTAAAAGGTCAATAAATTATTCACAATAGAGGAAATTCACCTGGTAGAAGATTGTCCAGATTGTCTATTTTGCTCATCTAAAAGTTTCCTCACCTTGTTTTGCTAGCTATTACATATGTATTAAGTGTTACATCTGTGTTTATGTAACATATTTTCATACTCAGTTTTGTCCTTGAATAGCTTTTGGCCTTAGCTGTAAACCTGTCTAAACCTTAGGGATCTCATATTTAAATTGCCTGATGGCTTTAGGCCAATGTTATTGACTAGAATTGTGATGTATTTAGTTAGTCTCTTTTTCCACACCATAGGCTCTTCAAATTAAGTCAATATTAAAAAAAAGGAGAGAAGATGGCTATTTAAAGTGAACATTGAATAGGAATAAATATTCTCAGTCAAGGTGGTCACACAAGACACTCTTTCTGAACATGCCTGGGATGTCTGCTTTGAACAGCAACTAAATGACACGAGGATTTAGCAAAGGCTACTGCTGTTGAGTGAGAGTATTATCGTATGATTAGAGAGAAAGCAGGGGGAATTGATATATTTGTTTCTTGCTCAGGTTTGCAGGTTATGGTGGTCAGAAATGCCTTTTGTGTCTTAGATTTCTGAGCTTCAAGGTTGTGATCATTCTCCCTTGGGCCTGATCTATCTTTATGTGACTTTAGGGATTCTCAGGAGCCTGTCTGCTCCAGTTCTCATTCTGCCTGAAAACATCATTTTGTGAGGATGTTCTTAATGAGACAGCACATATTTGCAGGCTAAAGCATCCTTACCAGGAAGAGTGATAACTAACATGGGCTCTACTGGTTCCCTCTACTATCACTAGCTCAGCAGCAACCCCCCTGTTGAAGCACGTACACTCAAGTTAATAGGAACAGGCCACACAACTCTACCTTGCCCAGTGACACCTCTGAAGCCAGAAGCTGGTGGTCTTCTGGCGAAGGCCAGTCCCCACCTGGAGCATTGACCTGTTTTGATTCTGCAGATTAGTCACTGTTTAGTGTGCCACAGGTCAGTTCTGTCACTGGCAAATGAAGCCTGCCTGGCATTTATTCTCAGAGAAAAGTCTGAAAAGCTCTTATGGCCCATCACATTTCAGAAGAAAGTCATAGTCATGTCAGAGATGTCATGAGCTTGAGCCTTCTCTGGACTAATTGCTCTTCCCGAAAGAAATACAGTACACAGATGCAGGCGAACTCTGAGGTGCTGGAGAGGGCCGAATCTTTTTTTTTAAACTGTCAAGGAAGTGTGTTATGAGGTTGTACACAGCCCTCTATTTCTGAGAAATATTGTTACTGCTGTTTAAAACCAAACAGGAAAATGGAAGGAGCAATAAAAATAAAATCAACTGTACATATACAGAAATATTAGGCAATTGCTGGTCCTCACTCTTTTCCAGTTTTGAAGGGAGTCCTCTTGTGTTAGAACTTGAGGGTAGATTTAAGAATTTGCACTGCAGCCATTGCATAGTCATTTCCATGAGGTCAGGGCTTTGCTGGGTGTGGGGGTTCTATAGTTTGGAGATTTATATTTGAGACAAAGTCTCACTCTGTCACCCAGGCTGGAGTACAGTGGTGCAATTTTGGCTCACTGCAAATTCTGTGTCCTGGGTTCAAGTGATTCTCATGCCTCAGTCTCCCAAGTAGCTGGGAGTACAGGCATGTACCATCATGCCTGACTAATTTTTGTATTTTTAGTAGAGATTAGCTAGGCTGATCTTGAACCCCTGGCCTCAAGTGATCCACGTGCCTTGACCTCCCATTGTGCTGGGATTACAGGCGTGAGCCACCACACAGCCTTTTTTTTTTTTTGGAGAGAGGATCTTGCTCTGTTACCCAGGTTGGAGGGCAATGGCACCATCGCAGCTCACTGCCTGGGTTCAAGTAATCCTCTTGTCTCAGCCTCCCAAGTAGCTGGGACTATGGGCACATACCACCACACTCGACTAATTTTTGTGTGTTTTGTGGAGCTGGGATTTTGTCATGCTGCTCAGACTGGTCTCAAGCTCCTGAGTGAAAGTGATCCATTCGCTTTGGCCTCCCAAGTGTTGGGATTACAGGTGTGAGCCACTGTGCCCGGTAGTTAGTTTAGCTTTTTGACCCTCCAAACCTCATGCTGAACTTTGATCCCCAATGTTGAAGGTTGGACCTGGGAGGTGTCTGGGTCATTGGAGTGGCTCTCTCTGAATGGTTTGCTGCTGTCCTCATGGGACTGAGTTCTCCTTCTTGGTTCCCTGGGGAGTGAGTTGTTGGAAAGAGCCTGGCACTCCCTCCTCTTTCTTGCTTCCTCCCTTGCCATGTGACTGCTGCACACGGTTTCCTTCCACCTTCCGCTAGGAGTGGAAGCCGCCTGAAGCCCTCACCAGAGGCAGATGCTGGTGCAATGCTCCACAGCCTGCAAAGCCATGAGCCAAAGAAACCTCTCTGCTTTATAAGTGACCCAGCCCCAGTATTTCTTTTATAGCAACAAAACAGACTAACACAAAAGGGCAACAGGGCATTCTGGACCAGTGCCTACTCTCAGCAATGGGGACTTTTCATTACATCACACGGCCCCTGCCAGAGTTCATAAATGCTTGGCTACTGGGGAAAAAAGACTTTAATAAGTTATTTTATCACCCAAGAGTGGCTCTCAAAGCTGGTTATATATGACAACCAGAATATGACCCCTGTGAGAATACAGATACTCTGACTCACTGGTTTTGTTCTTCAAAGTTACCCTGAGGAAATAATCAAGGATATATAAGGGAAGATTCAGCTTCAAGGATTTTTTTTAATAGTGGAAAAATTAGAAAATTAAAATTAAAGAAAAATCATCCCAACAGGTGCAGTGGCTCACACCTGTAATCCCAGCACTTTGGGAGGCCGAGGTGGGTGGATCATGAGGCCAAGAGTTCTAGACAAGCCTGACCACCATGGTGAAACCCCATCTCTACTAAAAATACAAAAATTAACTGGGTGTGATGGCAGGTGCCTGTAGTCCCAGCTACTCAGGAGGCTGAGGCAGGAGAATCACTTGAATCCAGGAGGTGGAGGTTGCAGTGAGCTGAGATCATGCCACTGCACTCCACCTTGGTTGACAGAGTGAGACTCCATATCAAAAAAAAAAAAAAAAACCATCCCAATAGGAGATGGGTTAAATGAAAAATGTATAGAACTAAATGCTGAGGAGCTATTAAAAACAAGGTATAGAAGGATATTTATATTATGGAAAAGTAGTCAAAATATTGTCAAATATAAAAAGCAGGTTTCATAATAAAATGGTTACATTTTTAAAAAGAGAATTCTTTTCCCTCTTTTGATTATTTCTTTTTTTGAGGTATTCTATAATTAAGATGTAGTGTTTTGTTAAAATCAGAAAAGTTATCTAAAAAAGAGAGTCCATTAAGACATCATTTGAGAGCTAATGCTGCTGCAGTATGACAGTAGGAACGTTGTCAAAATTTAGATTTAAAAGACACCCTTTTAAAATGTCTGTCCTAGGAGTTTCAGAACATCAGCCTTTCAAAGAGCTTTGTCAGATGGGTGGGTGAGGAGACCCTTAATATGGAAGCTGTCCCAGGATTGCATTCTCCTCTGTCTGAGGGTGCTGGGAATTCAGTGGGAGGGACCCTTCTCTGTCCCCCCTTCCCCCCTCCTTGTCAGATTGGCCCCAAGTGGGTGAGGACCCGTGAGGACAGACTGGCTATGCTCCTGCCATGGGAATATGCATATATTCAAAGGTCCAAAAGTGAGGCCAAAGCTTCTAAATGCTTTTCTCTGGAGTCATTTACTAACCGGAAATTCAGGAAAATATAAACACCTTTCCTTTTTTTCCTTTTCTGAGGTCTCTGGCAGGAGCAGATGTGTGTGGCTGTCTTTCTCCATTCTCATAAGCTCCAACCCCCAACTGTGAGTTCATCTTTCCCTGTTTCAAAGTGAAAGTGCCCATTTATTGGGGTGGGTGGATTAAGGAGTGAACAAGTAGAGAAGGATGACAAAAATGCAAAAGTGAGGAAAAATTTCAGCTGAAAAATTGTTTACTCTTTGCTGGGCTACAGAGGTGAAAATAATTGACTGGATTTTGTTGCATTCTGTTCAGCAGTCCAAACTGAACCTCCAGCTTGTTGTGAGGTATTAAAGGCTTAGTTCCAGCCTTTTGATTCTTCAAGCTCACTTGTACTCCCCTAAGATCTACCCCAGAATCTGCTGGATCTAATACCACTTTCTTTTATGGACTGAGTTTATTTTGTACCTTCTCTTCATAAGCAGAGGAAACCAGGCCTATGAGTTAGATATGGTAGTTCTTTCTCAGAATGCACTCACTTTACACAGCAATACACATATTTTATTTTATTTTTTTGAAACGGAGTCTTGCTCTGTCACCCAGGCTGTAGTGCAGTGGTGTGATCTTGGCTCACTGCAGCAAACTCTGCCTCCCAGGTTCAACTGATTCTCTTGCCTCAGCCTCCTGAGTAGCTGGGATTACAGGTGCCCACTACCACACCCAGCTAATTTTTGTGTTTTTAGTAGAGATGGGTTTCACCATGTTGGTCAGTCTGGTCTCAAACTCCTGACCTCATGATGTGCCCTCCTCTGCCTCCCAAAGTGCTGGGTTTATAGGCGTGAGCCACCACACATGGCCTAAAGGGATATAATTTTTTATTCTGGGATGTTGAAGACTGGAGAGGTAGGAATTCTGTCTTAAAAAAAAAACCCATCTCACTCTGTGGCCATTCCCCTTCACATGGGTGTGTGTATGTATTATGTTCTTTTATCACAATTATTTAAGCCCTTTCATTCATAGGAATGCATGCTTTATTTTTTCTTTTTCCTAAAAGACCATAAACTTCTGGAGGGAAGGACCTGAGCCTACTATTTTACTTAATTTTTAAATTTTACTTTGAGACAGGGTCTTACTCTCGGTCATCTAGGCTGGACTGCAATGGTGTATTCTCAGCTCACTGCAGCCTCAGCCTCCTGGGCTCAAATGATGCTCAACCTTCTGAGAAGCTGGGACTACAGGCATGCACCACCAAGCCTGGTTAATCTTTGTATTTTTTGTAGAGACAGGGTCCCACTATGTTGCCCAGGCTGGTCTCAAACTCCTGGGCTCAAGCGATCTTCCTACCTTAACCTCTCAAAGTGCTGGGGTTACAGGTGTAAGCCACCGTGCTTGACTTTACCCCTTTGCTTTTCATTCATTCATTCATTCATTCACACAAGGTAGTGCAAGGCACCATTCAGTGTTAAGCATGGGGCTCTGGGCACAATCGTGCTTGCTAATAATAGATCTAGTGGCTTTGGAACTATAAAACAGGTAAGATAATAACCTAGTAAAAATTTCCTAAGGGACAAGGTCACAGGAAGGCAAAAAGAAAGCCTTGGTCTTCACGTCATATTTTGCAGTACTAAATAACCTGGCAATGTTTACATTTACGTTAACCATCTCCGTAGGGAGTGCCTCAGACTGCCACTTGCAGCTTCCAATGAAGATGAATGGAAACATTTTTCCCTTGTCGGTGTGCTTCTGAGGTAGAATCAGGATTGTGCTTTATTAGCATTTGTCTGTTTTGCAAACTCCTACCTAGAGTGGCTGTCAAGACAATTGATATTCCTCTTCCCCACTGAACCTGGGCTACTGTCTATAAGAAGTCATTGTGAAAAGAGGTGGGGTGCAAAGAAATTTAAATAAACCACTGACACCTCCCAGACCCTGGAAACTCCTTTTCTACACATGCAGTTCTACTTCCTTACTGCCCCTGGTGGAGTCCTCCTTCTAAAATCAATCAGGGCAAGACTCAAAACAATAGCAGCAAAAACAGAAGCTGAACAAAAACCTGGTAACTAGAGAGTGAACTGATGATAATGCCAACCTTGTGATAATAAGCTGCCTGGCTCCTACTGATTGCTCCTTTAAGAAACTCTACACCTCTTATCTAATTGTCCTGAAGGCTGAATAATGTATCAAATGGAGCTCAGGAAGGGGGGCAATCTTCTGTGCATTAACCTCTGCTGAAGGCTTAGGACTGCTGGGTCTCCTGTGTGGCAATGTCTTTTTTTGTTACTGCAGTAAAAAACTTAAAACGTACCATCTTAACCATTTGTAAGTGTGGAGTACAGTAGTGTTATTTGAAACAGATCCCAAAAACTTCATCGTGCAAAACTGAAACTCTGTATCCATTGAAATCACCCTTTCCCCTCTCCCCAGCCCCTGACAACCATGTTCTATTTCCCGTTTCTAAGAGTCTGACTACTTTAGATACCTCATACAAGTGGAATCATGCAGGATTTATCTTTTTGTGACTGGCATATTTCATTTCACATAATATCCTCAAGTTCATACTTGTAGCAGATGACAGGATTTCCTTCTTTTTTAAGGCTAAATAATATTCCATTGCAATACTGTTTGACCCAGCAATCCCATTACTGGATATATACCCAAAGAAATATAAATCATTCTATTATAAAGATACATGGATACATATGTTCATTACAGCACTATTTACAATAGCAAAGACATGAAATCAACCTAAATGCCCATCAATGATAGACTGGATAAAGAAAATTTGGTAAATATACATCATGGAATACTATGCAGCCATAAAAAGGAACAAGATCATGTCCTTTGCAGAAACATGGTTGGAGCTGGAAGCCATTATCCTCAGCAAACTAAAACAGGAACAGAAAACCAAACACCACATGTTTTCACTTATAAATGGGAGCTGAATGATGAGAACACACGGACAAATGGTGGCGGGAACAACACACACTGGGGCCTCTTGTGGGTTGGGGGAGGGAGAACATCAGGAAGAACAGCTAAGGGATGCTGGGCTTAATACCTAGGCGATAGGATGATCTATGCAGCAAACCACCATGGCACACATTTACCTAGGTAACAAACCTGCACATCCTCCCTGTGTACCCTGAACTTGAAAGTTGAAGAAAAAAATTCCATTGTATATAGTGTACACACACACTGACACACACACATCCCTCCCACATTTTCTTTATCCATTCATGTGCTGATGGACATTGAGGCTGCTCCACCTCTTGGTTATTGTAAATATTGTGAATAATGTGCAACGAACATGAATGTGCAAATATCTCCTTGAAATCCTGTTTTTAATTCTTTTGGATATGATATGTATCTATTTTATATGCATACATATATTTTTATGTGTGTGTGTCTATATACACACATAATCTCCAAAGATGGGATTGTTAGATTATATGGTAATTACATATTTAATTTTTTGAAGAACCTCCATACTGTTTCCATAATGGCCACACTTACAATCCTACAAACAGTACACAAGAGTTCCAATTTCTTCACATCCTTGCCAACACTTGTTATTTTCTGTGTATTTTTATTTTTATTTTTATTTTTATTTTTTTTTTGAGATGGAGTTTCGTTCTTGTTACCCAGGCTGGAGTGCAATGGCGCAATCTCGGCTCACCGCAACCTCCGCCTCCTGGGTTCAGGCAATTCTCCTGCCTCAGCCTCCTGAGTAGCTTGGATTACAGGCACGCGCCACCATGCCCAGCTAATTTTTTGTATTTTTAGTAGAGATGGAGTTTCACCATGTTGACCAGGATGGTCTTGATCTCTTGACCTCATGATCCACCCACCCCGGCCTCCCAAAGTGCTGGGATTACAGGCGTGAGCCATCGCGCCTGGCCGTATTTTTATTTTTGTTTTTGAAATGGAGTTTCGCTCTGTTGAAGGCTGGAGTGCAATAGTGCGATCTCGGCTCACCACAATCTCTGCCTCCTGAGTAGCTGGGATTACATGTGCCCTCCATCATACCTGGCTAATTGTTTTGTATTTTTAGCAGAGATGGGATTTCACCATGTTGGCCAGGCTCATCTTGAACTCCTGACCTCAGGTGATCCACCTGCCTCGGCCTCCCAAAGTGCTGGGATTACAGGCGTGTGTGTGTGTGTGTTTAAATAGTTGCTGTCCACTGGTGTGAGGTGATATCTCATCGTGATTTTGATTGCATTTCCCTGATAATTGGTGATACTGAACATCTTTTCTTGTGCTTCTTGGCCATTTGTGTATGTCTTTCACAACCATATCACAATTTGGGGTTTCTAGCCAGAGCTTTTACATGCCTTGGGGCTTTAGATGTAGAGAGACTGGGACATGGTTTCACTGCATTTGACCACTGAAAGGCAAGCAGCATTTCACTTACATGCTGAGTGAGCAGTGAGAGTTTTTTTGCCTGGGCATCGCCTGATATTTTACTTTGAAAACAAGCTAAAGATAATGACTGCTGTATGCCCAGGGGTAATAAGCTATTGGTGGCTATAATGGAAAAGGCCAACTGAACAGATGTATTTCACTTGGAAGAGATAATTTTTCTCCCCTCTGGCATTATACATATATATATATATGTATACGTATATGTATACATATATATATATATGTATATGTATATGTATGAGAAACATCTTGAATATAAAAAGAGACATTAAGTATTCCTGCTACTTGCTTTTTTGTGGTAGTGAATTTTCATAAGGAATTGCAAAAAGGCCCAAGTCCTCTTTTTGAAGCTACTATGCTAACATCAGACGATCTTTCATCAGAAAAACCCAGTGTATGAAAGCGTCTCCAAGTGGTCATAGTACAATGATTGTGTCTATTTATTAAAGTGGGGAGTATGAGGGAAAGGAGCCTCTGTGTCACTGCTTATGTGTCGGAAGGTGACACAGAGCCTAGAGCAGGCAATGAGGGAGTGTCTGTGTTCTTGCTCTCCTTTGCCAGCCTCCCTCCCCTCCATGCTCTTCCCTGGTGACTCCACCTGCTCTTTTGGTTTCAACTGCTGAGGCCACAACTATGATGCAAGTTGCTTGTTGTGAATCACTATTTGAATGTCCACATACATCTTAAAATTCCACTTTGTTTTTCTTAAGATGGAGTCTTGCTGTGTTACCCAGGCTGGAGTGCAGTGTCACGATCATCTTGGCTCACTGCAACCTCCACCCCTTCAGGGGCTCACCTGATTCTCCTGCCTCAGCCTCCTGAGTAGCTGAGATTACAGGTGTGTGCCACCACGCCCAGCTAACTTTTAATAGAGGTGGAATTTCACCGTGTTGGCCAGGCTGATTTTAAACTCCTGACCCCAAATGGCCCACCTGCCTTGGCCTCCCAAAGCACTGGGATTACAGGCATGAGCCACAGTGCCTGGCTGCATGTTTTTTTATACCCTTAGATTAGTGCATACATAGTGCTCTCCATGTTAGCATTAAAAAGGAGCTAAGGCATCATATAACTGAACCCTATTTTATGGGTGAATAGGTCGAGAGAAATTAAGTCATTCTTGAAAGGTCACACCAAGTTAATAGCATCACTTTAGAATTTTCCTGTTTCTTTTTTCCTGATGATGGCTCTGCCATTTTCTCAGATACTTAGTTTTTAATGTGGGGATATTTTTTGAGTCCTTAATTCTTAGTCCCTTTATACCATCATTCAGCAGGTTTTACTGATTCTTCTTTCAAGGTTCTTGGTATTGCCAACTCATCTGCATCCTACTTCTGTTTTCAGTACCTCATTATTCCATCCCTGTATCTCCTCGGTTATCTTAGTAGCTTATCTCATCTACCTCTGGTCCACTGGTTCTTAACTCTGGCTGCTCATCGTAAGGACCTGGGGCATGTTAACAGCAGAAGCTCACCTCTGCCTGCAAGTCTTTCCCACCCCATTCTGGTCGAATTGGTCTGGGAAGGAGCCTCTGTGGATATTTTTCAAATACAAATTCCACAGGTGATTCTAATGGTTACCCAGGATTAAAAACCCTTTCCAGAAATGTTTGCCACCACCCATAAAGCACTTCTTTGGCAGTGTCAGTGTGATGCTTAAGAACATTCTGTGCCTTCTCATTGCCATTAGTTTCTAGATATCTGCTTCTTCCAAGCACTCAAAGCTCTCATGACTTTGCCTTTTGATAGGAACCCTATGCTCTAGACATATCATTTGCGGGTGAGCTTCAAAATCATCTCTGACAATATCCTACATTCATTTTCAGTTGTAGAGCCCTTTGCTCTTCTCTCAGCCCATCCAAAACCCACTGACTCCTCAGGGGTATCTCAAGACTACCTTCCTCCTGGGCATTATTGCTGCCACTTGCCTCAAACTCCCTTATTCTAGTTTGTACTCTTATTCTAAGTAAGTATTTTCAGCTCTTTAGTAAGATGGAGAGATGGAGAGCTCCCTGAGGGAGGGACAATGGCGCATTTTTTTTTTTTCTGGAGTCCCCACAGCATCCAACAATGGCTGACCTATAAGAGGCAAATTTGGTTAAACTTGGAATAGACCCAGGAGACTAGAACGGGGCTTAGAGAATTTTTGTGGCGGCCCCTTTTCCACAGCAGAAAGGCAGGCACAGAATCCCATTCAGACAGACCTAACATTAGCTCTCATTCCACAGATCCTGATTACCTTATGTCTCCAGGAGACTGTGCTAGACGTGACATTTCTGTAGCCCAGCAGCAACTCTGGCATATGAAACTACAGTTAGTGCTGCCAACAGAGGTCAAAAGTACAATTTGAGGAAAAACACTTTGTAGTAACAATAAAACTTAGATGAACCAGAAGCAACTACCTGGGACATTCAGTTAGCCAGTTTCCTCCACTGAACTCTTAACCCAAAAGATACATTACATGAGAATAAGTGGATAGGCAGGAATTTATTTGAAAAACAAAGCAAAAGGAAAAAACCCCACTTTTGGATTAGGTTGAGAGTGTTGGTGGAAATTTGGGCCATCAATCCTGTGGCTTCTACAACCATCTAAACAAAGACCTGCATTGAAATTTGCTGTCAGAATGATGACCTCGTGATACTTCAAGATGTTTATTCATCCATTGATTTACTTATTCAATCTTTTCTCGTTGTCCTTAATCTGCTACGCACTGTACTAAGAACCTAGGTTCCTGGCTTCAAGGAGTTTGAATACCACAGAGGAGAGGAAGTATATGGATACTGATAACTATGGTGCAAAGCAGAGAGTGACAGAGAAAAGGAGAGAGGCATGAGGGCTAGGAGACTTCAGAGGACTGAGAGATCCCTTCTGATTGCCAGACTTGGGAAAGGATTCATAGAGGAGGTAGGCTTTGGACCTGGGTCTTGAAGAGGGACGAGACTTGGGGAAAGGGTTTTCTAAGCCAAGAGAACAGCATGTGCCCCACCCTGAAGGTGGGGATGCAGGGCAATGACAAGAGGTCCTGTGTAGCTGGAACACACCTATGTAACCGGGTATTATGGGAGATAAGAGATCAGAGTGAATAGCAGGATAGGGCCAAATCACAGATGGCTTGGGGATGCATTTAAGGGTTTTTGGGTGGGCACAGTGGCTCACACCTGTAATCCCAGCATTATGGGGGGCCAAGGCAGGCAGATCACTTGAGGCCAGGAGTTTGAGGCCAGCCTGGCCAGCATGGTAAAACCCCGTCTCTATTACAAAATACAAAAATTAACCAGGGGCGGTGGCATATGCGTGTAATTCCAGCTACTTGGTGGGCTGAGGTGAGAATTGCTTGAACCCAGAAGGCGGAGATTCCCCTGAGCTGAGACTGTGGCACTGCACTCAATCCTGGGTGACAGAGCAGAACTGTCTCAAAAAAAGGGTTTTTTTTGTTTTTCATCAATGAGCAGGGAAGATATACCACAGCAGTATAGCAGCAGGGCAAACAGGTAAAGGCTGTCTCATCCGGGGGGAATGGGCCTGAACTGGGACAGAATGACGATGGGAATGGAGGAGAGGGCTGATGTGGGACATGAAAGAAGTATGCTCACACCTGGGGACTGGTTGTGTATATACCCGCCCCCCCCCACCCCCTGACAAAACACACACACTCAGAGTGGGGAAGCCAGCCAAGGTGGTTTTGAGCTGGACAACTAGGAGGGTTGATGGTCCCTTAACTAATAGGTGATTCAAGAGGAGGAATATTTTGGGAGGGAAGGTCATGAATACAATTTGGAATGCATAAATGCAGGATATCTGGGTAGATTGTCTAGCAGGCAGTTTGAAGTCTTGGGATGCAGCTGTGGAATGAAGGCGGGGTGGCAAACAGACACAAGAGTCCTCTGCACAGTGGGGACAGGTGGAGCCATGACAGCAGGAGAGATCCTGAAGGAGAGGGTGGGAGGGCTGTTATGGGTGGAAAGAGATCTGAAGACCCCAGAGGAGCTATCGAACAGGTAAGAGAAAATCCAGCGAATACACTGACCAACAGTGTTAGCTGTTTCAGGGAGTCCCAAGGGGCTGAAGGGTTGAATCTGTCATTAGATTTTGTTATGATAGTGAAACTGGTGATCTTTGAGGGGACTTTGTCACTGGAGTCTTGATAAAATTCAGATTTCAAAATGCAGTATGTCACAGGAAAAGAGAAATTGGGGAGAGAGCATGCCTATTTCCAGAATACCGTATACATCAAGCTGGGAAAGGAACCTAATATGGTTTCAGCAAGAGTATAATTTTTTGTTTTATTGATAAACTACAAGTACCCCATGTTCCTTAAGCATTCCCCATATAGAGAGTTACTTTGGCCTAGAGGTGGTGTCTTACTCATCTCTGCCCTCTGACCACCTCTGCCCTCTGAAAAAACAAACCAGAAACACCAGGGCCTGGGCCCCCATGGCTGGAGCCAAGTAGGAGCTTTAGTTATTCCGGGTGGGTGTCCACACTGGGTGGGTTCCCAGAGTGGCTCAGAATGTGGGAGGCGTGTGGGGAGGGCCTACAGAGAGATCCATGGAGTAGGACGAAGGCCACTTCCCACCCACAATCCACACAAAGCCATCATTCTTGCGTGCCGTGTGCCTGGCACTGTGCCCATCCTCTCCACTCTCCCTCCTTTTCTAACTTGCTTCCCAGCCTATCTCTGGGCGATGCAACCACTTTTTTATCTAGAAAATGGGTCATTCTTTTTGAAGCACCACCCCCTCTGGCTTCCAAATTGCTTTTCTCTTCCGGTTCTCTTCCTGCCTCTCAGATTGCCATCTCCTGATTTTCTTCACCAACTTCTCTTACTTCCCAGTCCAATGGGGCTGTGTCACCTGATGCTCCTCTCTGTGCACAGTGGGTGCTCTCTGGGAGAGCTCAGCCCCACTTAAGACTCCATTTCCTCTCCAGGACTCCTCAAATGCTGCAGCTCCAGCTCCTGAGTGCCTCATCCAAGTGCCCTATTTCTGGGCTTCCTCACTTAAGTGTCTCTCGGGCCTCTGAAACTCGGCAAGTCCCAAACCAACCTCATCATTCTTCTGCTTAAGCTGCCCCTTCACCTGTGTTTTCTGTTAGCTTCCTGGCATCATCTTCCGCGCAGTCCCAGGCCACAGTCTTCCTTTCCCCTGACTGATTCTGTCCTTCACATTCATTATTCACCTACCTTCTTTATTTTCATCAGTGAAATGACTGAAGTATCCCCAATATCCAACCCCAATGTGCTATTTCCACCACATTTTTGTCATTCTGGCACTCATATCAATTGCCTCAACTTCTGCAATAACATTTTAATTGCCTGCATTTTTCTATAAAGCCCGTCTTAAATACTGCTGAGGTGTATTTCCAAATAAAGATGTTTTTACCTGCCCATTATAAAATCTCTTTTGGTGACATCTGATTATATAAACCTCAGATTCCTTGTCTTGGGATAGAAGGCAATTTCCTTTCTTTTCTTTAGAGATGGGGTCTTACTCTGTCACCCAGCTTGGAGTACAGTGGCATAACCATAGCTCATTGAAGCCTCAAATTCCTGGGCTCAAGAAATCCTCTTGTCTCTGTTTCCCAGGTAGCTGGGACTACAGGCACATGCCCACACACCTGGCTAATTTAAAATTCTTTTTTGTACAGATAGGGTCTTGCTATGTTGCCCAGACTGGTCTTAATCTCTTGGCCTTAAGCAATCCTCCTGTCTTGGCCTCCCAAAATGTTGGGATTACAGGTGTCAGCCACCATGCCCAGCCTGAAGGCTATTTTTTAAAGGACTCCTCTTTCATTTTGGCCATCCCCCTTTCCCATTTAGCCTATGTAATGGCTGTTCTGAACACATCTCTCTGACTCTGCTTGAACTATTTCCTCTGCTTGGAAACAAACAGCCTTATCTTTTTCCCCACTCTGGTGAAAGCAATGCCCAGCTAAAATTTTTACCACTTGGTTAGGATTTTCTACAATTCTGCTAAGCAGATTTAGTTTACTGCCCCTTTGGGTTCTGATCACCCTTTGCTGATACTATTTATCTTGCCCCGTTGTGTTATTGTCTCCCTGTCTTCCCTACCAGCTTATAAATGCACATGGCAGAGCCTTTCTTATTAATCTTTATAGCCCTAGCAATGAGCAACATGCCCGGGTCACAGGTGGTGCTTGATAGATGCTTATGGAACTGAACTGAAACCACAAAGAGCCCTCTCTCTCTTTAAAGTAAAAGACTCTAGTGAATTGACTCAGGCCTTCTCATCCCCATAGACTACAGACTAGTTAAAGTAAATTATACGGCAAGCATAGACCTTTCTTTTATCAGAAATGGAAACCTATCCTTCCTTAACCTATCATCATTGGACTAGATTGCCCCAATAATTCCTCCATGGCTTTATCCCTTTTCTAGCACATGGCAACTTTCTCCTTTATGCCCTAACTTAGGTACTTAGTTTTCCCCTGATCAGTAAGTTACCTTTAGAGAGGCACACTTCGGAGAAATTATACATTTAAAACTTGTTTTTGTAGATAGCTTCAAGGAATGACTGTGATGGTTTTGTGTGTGTGTGTGTGTGTGTGTGTGTGTGTGTGTATTTATGTCAGCATAAAACTTTATGAAAAGTTTAGTAGTAAGCCAATTAAATAATTTAATGAATAATATTGTCTTTCATGCTAAATTCTAGCCAGTGATGGATGGTAATCAGCAGGGACATTAACAATTGGAAAATATATTTCAGAAAAAATTCAGAGAGCTAGTTTAAAAGATTTTGGTGGAGAGATGCTTAGCCATGTCTGTGACAGTGTGAATGGGACAGAATTGAACCAGAATTGAGAGTGTGTCAGTTTGATTTATACTTCTGTGGCTAACTATGGAGACTGAGCATGAGTACAGTTTCTGCTAAAAATCCAAAGTGACATATAAAATCCCAGTCCAATTAAATTGTGGCAGTAGCCACATGCCACTGTAGAATGTGACAGTGACGTGTGGGCTGCCCTAGGGATGGATTTGAGGGGCAAAAAGTTGCTCCATAGTTGCAAGGCGATCATCTACATTTGGCTTTTTTAAAAAAATATGGGTTACATTTTCTTTCCTTGAGATTTTTTACCAAGGCTAAAATATAGCCAACACTTGAGAACATTCTTTTTGAAACAGTAGTGCATATTAACTTGATGTAAAGTTATGACTACTTTAATAAAAGGTCACTAATGGGCCCTTAAAAAGTTTTTTTTTCTTTAAACTTGGTGCATCACTGAGTATGGAGGAAGGAAGGTGACAGGATCTAGTCCTGACTGGATAACTGCCACAAAGCAGGCTGGGAAATACCCATGATGCCAGGTGGAGTTTGGAGTTTCCAGGGCTAGAAGGTCTGGCAACTGTGGCTCTCTTTCTGTTGGATGCAGAAAGGACAACTTAGGTTGCAGCTGTCTATACTTGGGTTGAGAGGAAACAAACTTAGTGATTTGCACTGAATCCCAGGGAGGATGCTTTGTAGTGTGTGGGGCAGAACGCTGCCAGCCGTGCTCTGCTGTTCTCTACCTCCTTCCTTCCTGCTGGGGTCATTCTAGGCTGGTCCCAGCTAGAATGCGGTACATCTCAAATTTTCACGAATCTGCAAACCCTATCCTTAACACTCGTAAGGTCTCAGCTATACATATATTCCAGAACTCTAGAAATGATTAGACAAACTACTATGAAAGAGAAAGCATTATACATCAGTTAAAAACATATGCAAAACCAAGGCTCATTAGAGAAAGATAATATTCATGCAGATTTTACAAACCGTGTCTTTAGGGTGGCCCAATAAGTAGAAATATGGGGACCCATGCTTGTCACTTTTCATGCACATGGAGAGACTGGAAGGAACCATTCCTAAAGGAAGGGGAGGAACAGCCTAGGACCAATCATTAGAATTAACAGAACCAGTAACAAAGATATATTATTACTGTTAGAATCAGATTGCTTAGTATGTTTAGAGCAGTTTAAAAATTATCTAGGCAGTAAGAATAAAGACTTTAAGTAAAGCTAACCCTATCAAGCATGCAGCAAGTGAAATTAGTGAAAGACTGAGCTATATGTGTATTTCAAAAGTAGAATTTTCCCAAAATATTGAGGGCATCCTGAGGTGCTTTAATGGAGGCACAAATGTTAATAAACTTTGAAACAGTAATATCTAAATTCTTACAGCCTTTTCTAATAATAATGTGTTTTAGTGATATCAACTGTCATTTGAGAATGTCACAGTAATCATTTCTAAATTTTAAAAGGATTATAAAAATACAGAGTGTTCCCATGTTTATATTTTCTTTAATAATCTCATAAATTCATATAGTTCCCCTTACCACTAAAACTTTGCTTATTAAATTCAAAGTTCATGGCGGGGCACAGTGGCTCAGGCCTATAATCCCAGCACTTTGGGAGGCCGAAGTGGGTGGATCATGTGAGGTCAGGAGTTCAAGACTAGCCTGGCCAACATGGTGAAAACCTGTCTCTGCTAAAAATATTAAAGCTAGGCACTTTGGTGCACGCCTATAGTCCCATCTACTCAAGAGGCTGAGGCAGGAGAATCACTTGAATCCAGGAGGCAGACATTGCAGTAAGCCGAGGTAGTACCACAACACTCCAGCCTGGGCATCTGTCTCAAAATAAATAAATAAATAAATAAATAAAATAAAATCATAGTTGACTTGCTGGATATAATTGCTTTCTGTGAGAAAATAAAGCTGAAAAAAAAATGCAGCAGTGTCTTGCCTGTTCTGTTCCACTCTACTCACCTGCTGTGAGCTGTGCTTTGGAACCAATCTCTTCGTGGTGGTCTTGGTCTATATCTAGCTCAGGTCATGAACTGCAGTTTTCTGCCTACACAAAAATGAGCACTAGAAATTCTGGAATATCTAGATTAATAATCTTCAAGAGACAGGCCCCTAGAGGAGGCAACAGTTGCTCCTGACAATGCCTGTGTTCTCTCAGCTCTGCTCAGGGTGGGATGAGGGGGATGTGCTCATTGGAGGTTAATATGATCAGAAGAACTTACTCCATGCAGCTTGGATGTTCTGAGGCCTGATTTCCTGTTTGCAGTAAACACTGATTCTCCCCGTCTACATGCCTACCTTGCTGCACATGTGGTGCTGTGTACATATGGCTTCAATGTGCAGAATGGAATTGCACTCCACATCAATTTTGGGTTTTGCCACAGGGGACGTTTTTCTTAGCATCATGTGTTTGAGGAAAGGGAGAACATAGCGGGAGCTCTAACACCTCGAGGCTGATTGGAAAGTAGAACCTCTGGGTGGTAAGGAAGCACATGCTTAACAATGAATGTCAGAAGCAGAAATTAAATTTCAGGATTTATTAATTGAGTTTACCACTTAGCCCTGCCAAGATGCAAGTCATTTTGTGTGAAAATGATCAAGCTGTTTCAATGTCACACAGAGAAGGCTCTTATTTCGTTTTAAACATGGCCTTTACTGGGCTTGGAAGATACATGTGCTAGGAGACCTTGTGCCCAGAAGGTCAAACAAAAGGGCCCAGAACATGGTGGAAATAAATTGGTGTGAAGCCTGGAGTAGAAACTGAAGTGAAATGTGAGAAACAGAGTTGCATACTGTGCTAGGCATATTAATACATACATTATGAGTGTATGTGTCCAATGCTAAAACCCAGGATCCCGATAAGGCCAGGGTCACTGCTGGAGAGAGTATGCTGAACAGACCAGAGAACTTGCTACAGAACTGTAAAAGCTGGTTATTTTGAAAGCAAACATTGGAGCCACTTTATAGTTAAAAGCTATTTAGTCTGGGCTAAGTGTGCAATTGTTCTTTTTTTAAAAAATCTTGAATCCAAACAGCACACTGATGAATGTGTGATTATTAAGTTTAGAGATTTTGTTGTAGTGAGAGCATATCATTCAAGCCTGGAGTAAGGTATTATATGATTTTATTTCTGATCCTGACTGAAGGTCTATAGTTAAATATTGGGAGTTCTTATCAGAACAGGACATGGGGGCAATCTTAACTTTGAGCAAGGTTGTAGGCAGTTTGTGAATAACAAAAATATGGACTTACAGTTAAAAAATATAGAGACAATAAGACGGTTGTTGGTTGCCAGGGGTGAGTGTGGAGGGAATGGATGAATGGGTGGAGCACAGAGGGTTTTTAGGGCAGTGGACTCTGTATGATACTACAGCAGTGGACACATGTCATTATACATCTGTCTACACCCGTAGAATGGAGACTCAGTGGTCTCCAAAATTTTGGGCACCAGGGACCGGTTTCATGGAAGACAATTTTTCCGCAGATCAGGTGGGAGTCGGAGGATGGTTTCAGGATGAAACTGTTACACCTCAAATCATCAGGCCTTAGATTCTCACAAGGAACAGGCAACCCAGATCCCTTGCATGCGCTGTTCACAGTAGGGTTTGTGCTCCTATGAGAATCTGACGCTGCCACCGATCTGATAGGAGGTGGAGCTCAGGCAGTAACGCTCACTCACCCATTGCTCACCTCCTGCTGAGTGGCCTGGCTTCTAACAGGCCATGGACTAGTCATGATTTGCAGCCCAGGGGTTCGGGAGCTCTGATGTACAACACTAAGACTGAACCGTAGTGTCAACCGTGGACTCTGAGTGATAACAATGTGCCAATGTAGGTTCCTCAGTTGTAACAAAGGCACACTCTGGTGGGGGTGCTGATCATGGGGGTGGCTATGCATGAATTGGGGTAGGGAGTATATGGGAAATCTCTGTGCCTTTCTCTCAAATATGCTGTGAACGTGAAACTGCTCTAAAAAATCAAGTCTTAAAAAAGCTGGTCTTACGGACTCACTGTTTCTTCCACTAGAAATGAGAGGTTTAGAGTACTATAGTTAAAAAATGAAAGCTTGAGTGATTTGACTAGGGGAAACCAGGACAGGGTAGGAGGCATGGGCCTGGCTGATGTGATGCTTTGGAGACTGAACCCTTGCTGGTTATGAGAGTTGGTTGGACCTACCATGGAATTTGTCTTAAGATGCTGTACTGTACTTTGAGCAGCTGGGTTTTGTTATTAAACTCCTTAAGATCAACACCTTTTCTTTAATGTTTCTATTTCAAGACAAGAGAAAATTGGACTGGAGAAAACAGCTTTGGCATGTAGCACCAACTTTGTAATGGGTCCAGTTGAGAGGTTCGAAGGCCTTTCTGGAATCAACATTCTCATTTTGTGAATCACAGGGCCAGACTCTCCGTAGCGAGGACAGCAGAAGCAAAGCTCAGATTGTCAAAAAGGCATGATATGGGAAATGGGAGAACAATGGGAAAATCTAGTTTCTTTTCTCTCTCTAAATTTCAAGGGCTGACAAGTCATAGAATGGTGAGCAATTCAGACTTGATGGGCAGAGGCTGAAGGGATGGGGCACACTCAGCGGGAGGCCATGGACAGAAAGAGGGCAACAAGAAGTAGAAACTTTGGCGGGCCTGGCCTTTACAACAGAGCTAGAGCAGATACATCTGGCAATCTCCAGGACATGATATTCCCCGATTTCCCTGAAATGGTATTAATATTGAAAAAATGTAGATTCCTGGACTGAAGTGACTCAGTCAGAATATCTAGAGGGTATGTGGAGAGCGAGAGGGAATGCAGGCATCTGTGTATTTAAAAGGCTGAATCATTTCTCTAAGACTCTGTGTGTGTGTGTGTGTGTGTGTGTGTGTGTGTGTGTGTGTGAGAGAGAGAGAGAGAGAGGCTTCTGACTATTCTTAAAGAAGTGTTACTTTTTCTCCTCTTCTGCATCTTAGGATTTTCTCAGTTTCCATATTTGATCTTGTCCCTTGCTCTTTAATCTCCACTCCTCACCCCATAATCTCCCATTGTGTAAGAAACATTCTCAGGAATTGGTGACTTCTTTAAGGTCTGCTCCAATGTTCTTACAGTATTCAGCAGTGTTTCCACTAAGAAAGCTGCCTTTTCTCCTGGACTTTTAGGGAAAACAGTCCTTTTGTGGGAGAGCTCAGCTTTGTGTTGGGGCAAGGACGGGAATGTTCCTATTAGATCCTGAAATATGACTCTTCATGATGGGTTACTGGAGGAGCTGGAATCTTTAGGTTTTCCAAGATGTATATGGGTGCTCTTCTTGATGGAGTTTGGGAAAGATACCTCTTTATTCACTCATCTCCTCCACAACTTAAGTGTTTGGGAATTGAGGAAGGCTGGACCTTAAGAGCTAAACGGATTCTTCTTGGTAGATTTCTTAGTCACTATGTGGTCTAATATATATATTTTGAGACAGAGTCTTGCTTTGTTGCCCAGATTGGAGTGCAGTGGTGCCATCTTGGCTCTCTGCAATCACTGCCTCCTGGGTTCAAGTGATTCTTCTGCGTCAGCCTCCTGAGTAGCTGGGATTACAGGCGTGCACCACCACACCAGGCTGATTTTCATATTTTTAGTAGAGATGGGGTTTCACCATGTTGGCCAGGCTGGTCTCGAACTCCTGACCTCAGGTGATGCACCCACCATGGCCTCCCAAAGTGCTAGGATTACGGGCATGAGCCACTGCACCTGGCCCAGTCTGATATATTTTATCAGAATCTTAAATATCTAACAAGTTAGGACTTGCAGGTTGTGGGCAGGGCACAATATATCCTTACAAAGAAAAATGCATGTTGCAAATTATGTAAACGTATGTAACAAAGAAGGAATACCATTATAGTCCATGATTTGCAATAAAACAATGGGAAGAAATGTGATTTCCTCCTCATCCTAAAATCACTTGCAATAACAAATGAGGTTTTGGCTGAGCATTGGGGAAAAAGCATTTCAGTGTTGTGTTCTTTAAGGAAGCCCCTGGCTGAGCATGGTGGCTTACGCCTGTAATCCCAGCACTTTGGGAGGCCAAGGTGGGTGGATCACCTGAGGTCAGGAGTTTGAGACCAGCCTGGCTAACATGGTGAAACCCCATCTCTACTAAAAACACAAAAAAATTAGCTAGGTGTGGTGGTCCACGCCTGTAATCCCACCTACTCGGGAGGCTGAGGCAGAGGCAGGAGGATTATTTGAACCTGGGAGGAGGAGTTTGCAGTGAGCTGAGATGGTGCCACTGCACTCCAGCCTGGGTAACAGAGCAAGACCCTGACCTCCAGCAAAAAAAAAAAAGCCCCCATCTCTGGCTCCATGAAACAGGAACTTATTTATTGCAGGTTTTATGGCTAGAGGATTTCCTGGGGTTGCCTATATGCTGCAGAGAGCATCGTGTGCCTTTAGCTAGGAAGAACCCTGTTCTCTGTATGATGTAACCCAGCGTTCTGCCAGACATTCTGTCCCCTTCCCTAGGTGCTTTATCATTTTCTATTACTCAGTGGAAGGTGTTCTTGAGTGATTTGTGGAACCTCTCATGGAAAAGGAAGATACGTTCACCCATGAATGTCAGAAGCTGAAATTAAATTTCAGAATTTATTATTTTAGCAAGCCACCTTTTACCCTATTAAAAATGCAGGTGAATTAGTGCAAAGGCTATGGAGCCACTTATAGCTTCCATCAACGTGGTCTCTGAAGAAGAGCTTAGGGCAATGGTGACCCTCCTTTGTCTTTTATTGAGGGGACACATCAGCACACCAAGACAGCTCCAGGATGTGAAGTAACACGTCCAGGCTCCCAGAAGTGGCTGACAGCCACAGGCGGGGAAGAGTGAATTTAATAGATGAAGTTTTGGTTCATTAAATTAGAATTTAGAATAATTCAGACAAGGTCTAGGTAGAGATTTACCCACAAGTCCTTTCTTCAGAAAAAGCACTAATTATTATTAGCACAAATATTATAAAGGAAATTCTTAAACTGAAGAAGCCAAGTGCTCTTCAAGGATTCTTAACACTCTAGAAGGACTTGTTTAATTCTACAAATAATTAATAAAACCCATTTAAATGTTTTTCATGAGAGAAGATCCTTTGAGACCTTTTTATGAGTCACTACTCTGCTGAAAACACATTTCTTCATTATTAGTGTCAGCTCACTGAGGACCAGAACTATATTTTACCTTCAGTGACTACAAAGTGTCCTGCACATAGTAGGTGTTCAGTAAATCTGGCTTAGTTGAGGAAATGTTAATTATGTCAATGAATAATATTAATTACAGGATTTGTTCCATATAGAGTACTTGGTAGGAGTATATTGTCTGGAGTTTATTTTTGTATCATTAGAGGGAAGAAAGGATGTACTTAGCAGATCATGGCAAAAAAGATTAATCTGGTGTACTTATAATGTTTACTTGGCAATATTTTTTCTTTCTTTTGAGATGGGGTCTTGCCCTGTTGCCCAGGCTGGTGTGCAGTGGCACTACCGTGGCTCATTGCATTTTCAACCTCCTGTACTCAAGTGATCCTCCTGAGTAGCTGGGACCACAGGTGCATGCCACCATGCTTGGCTGTTTTTTTTTTTTTTTTAAGAGACGGTCTCCCTATGTTGCCTTGTGTGGTCTTGAAATCCTATGCTCAAGCAGTCCTCCTGCCTTGACCTCCCAAAGTGTTGGGATTACAAGCATGAGCCACAGTGCCCAGCTGGCAAACAAATGACCATGACTTATTTTTATCTACATAGAGGCCAGTACTGCTTCACCTCTGCTCTAATATAATTGTTGTCAGTCATTTTAACTTACTGATTAAAGGAAGACTTTTAACTAAACAACTGTTTGGTCCATTCATTTCTTTAGCTATAGTCACTAGCTCAGATCGATCTGTTTCTCCAATTAGCACAGTTTTATTATACCTACAAAATGTAAACAATTTCATTTACCAAGTGCTTGTAATCAAGCCAAAACCTATTATATTAAAGATACGATTAACTTTGAAAATGAAAGCATAGGCAGAAGTATAATTCACTGATTGGCGGTTTAGGCAGAAGTATAATTCACTGATTGGCGGTTTCTTCCCCTTCATGTGGGCATATATGGTGTTAGTTGTCACTGGGCCATTTTCATTGTGAGATTTCTGCTTCATCCTTTTTAACCCTGCTTGGCCTCCTATGACCACTCAGACTCTCACTTACAATTGGACTCTCTTCAGTGTTCTATTCATAAAGCCCTGCCCTGGCTTTTTAAGAGAATAAACAGGCCAGAGCACCAACCCAGACTAAAAAGCATGCTTCTATTATATTTTGCTTTATTCTGATTAACTTTGAACAGTAGACATTATCAAGGGAAAGGCTCCACTTTGGTCTGAATTGCTTATGTTGGGATTTCTTTTTTCATCCAGCGGTACCTTTATTTACCTTGGCCCTGACTCTGTGGCTCAGTTGATAAATCAAGTGTATGTTCGTGTTGTACTCCTTGAATGCTAATGAAGGATGCCTGCATTTCAAGGCAGGCAGCTAATCTGTATAATTTATTCCTGTGCAGTTTTACAACCATGATGCATACTTCCTTTTCTCTTAACCTTTGTGGATTTCATTTGAATAGCAATAACCAGGGTGAAGGAGGACACTGCTTTGGATGTATCATCTTTTGATTATCTTCTCAGTATGACATTGAGATGTGTATCAGGGGAGGGGAACTCACGCTTCCCACTGAGTTTACAATCAACAAATTCTTATCCTGAGGACTGGAGTGGAGTTGAAGTATCTATCTCCTGAGCTTGTCTTTCAAGGATTTAACTATGAAAGCAACTCCTCCTTCAAAGCTCTCATCATTTTCCGACTCCCCTTGCAGCTGCTTGACAGCCTCTATGTGCAGCCACTACTTTCGGGGTGGCATTTGTTGATTTCTGCCTCTGAATTGTCTGAGGTGTCACCTGACATTTAGTCTCTGGGTAATTAGAGATGACATATTTGCAGCATGTTTATTCCTTCCTCCAGCTCACTTGGAGTCACACTGATTTTGTTTAGTCAATGATATGACAGATCGCTTTTGGTATTTTTCAGTTGTATCTACGCTTATCTCTCAGTCACAGATCACTTTAAGAACTCAGAGCGAGAGTTTTATATTTCTCTTGACTGAAACCAGCTTTTTCTTGATGTGTCCAGAAGTCCAGATAAGGGTCTTGCTTCAAAGCTGTCCTGAATTTTGAATCATAGGGTTATCAAAGAGAGGACTTGTTGAAATCCTTCCACAGGGAGTGGTTTTCCAAAAAAATCCATTTTCCCATGATTAGGGTGCATTAGGAAAAAGTAGGATTATATTCTTGGCTTCATCTACTGGTAAACTCAAGTACTTAATTTTCTTTTTCCATAAGCACTTCCTTTTGTTATTATTTTGCTGTTACCAATTCTGCTGCTTGAGAATTAAAATATACTCTAGTTTATCTTAGACCAAAAAAAAAATTCTTTTTTTAAACAGAAGCATCAAGTTGGTGAAAGAAGACAAGCAATTCTGTTTCATGATATAGTCTATTTGATGCTGGACAAATTGTGGTATTCCTCAGCTGTGGGCACTCCCTGTATGTTGTGCTCACTTACGTAGTTCATAGATGTGTCCACTTCTCTGGCTCGCTTCTGGAGCAGAAAAGGTTAACAGAACAGGCCTGAGACTGCTCTCCTTAGAAAGGCCTGCTTTCGAGGGTGGTGATTGGCTGCTGCCTGGAAATATGACTGGTAAATCATCCTCTAAGCTAACGTAAACCTTTTGGTAAATTATAAGAGTGTCTCACTGTATCTGCACTGTTTGTACAATCGGTTTGGTTTGTATTGAGGCTGCTTTGTGTCTGGAAGTCTGGAAGTGTGGTACATGCTAGGCAGAGGGTGCCTGCATCACCAGCCCTAGTGAAAACCTTGGGCACTGAGTCTCCAGGGAATTTTCCTGAGCAGCAGTGTCACACATGTATTGCTGCATTTTTGTTGCTGGATGGAAAGAGTGTTCTGGGTGACACCTCGTGCGAGAGAGAGAGGGAGCATAAGGAAGCCTGCATGGGTTCCTCCAGACCCCGCCTGTGTCTTCTCCCTTGTAATCCCACTGTGTATCTTCACTATATGGCTGTAACAAATCTTAGCTATGAGCACAATTATATTCTGTGCCCCAAGAGGCCTCCCAGAAAATCTCTAAATGTGGAGGTGGTCTTGGGGACTCCTGGACCCCATCTCCCCGCCCATCAGTCCTTTGAAATTCCAGAAATATCACTTGATGGACATTATCCTCAAAGATGCTATGATCCTTAATCTTGGTTTCTTTTGCCTAACCATGCATCTTGAAGCTTAGATTTTCCCAGAGAACTAATGTTTGCCTACTTGATGACTACTCTTTTACTTCCCTAAAGGAGATTGCTCTATGCTATAAGTTCTTTCTTGTGTGACATCATATTTAAAGTTATTTTGCAGTCAAAATCCATCTCAATTTAATATCAGAAGTAGCAGACAAGTGCTAACATTACTAACAAGTATGATTTAATGTTACACTTTAGAGGATTATATTTAGAAGAAATTCTGTGATACTGCTACAGTTAACAGTGTTGATGACTGGCCACTCAAAAGTGTGCCCAGGCCAGGTGCAGTGGCTCATGCCTATAATCTTAGCACTTTGGGAGGCTGAGGAAGGTGGATTGATTTGAAGCTCAGCAGTTTGAGATCAGTCTGGGCAACATGGTGAAACCTCATCTCTACAAAAACACAAAAAAATTAGCTGGACGTTGGTGGCTCACGCCTGTATTAGCTACTTGGGAGGCTAAGGCTGAAGAATGGCTTGCGCCTGGTTAGCAGAGGTTGCAGTGGGCTGAGATCCCACCACTCCGCTCCAGTTTGGGCAACAACAGAGACCTCCAAAAAAAAAAAAAAAAAAAAAGGTGTGCCCAGATACTTTGGTTGATTTGAGAATTTCACTGTAACCATATATTTTTGGGTGATGTTAAGAATTAATGAAATAATGTTGACATGACCTTGAATTTTTGTCTTGTTCAAAAACCTGTTTCTACTTCTTCATGATAGTTTGAGGTGGCTTCATATTTGTGCATTACAGTCTGAGTTATGCCTCAGGTTGATCAGTAGTATGTTCTACCTGCTCACTACAGATAAGCAGCTGATGTGGTGGAAGCTGAGAAAGTGTAGACCAATAGTGACTCTACAGGAAAATGTAAAGAGCTCAGGATAGTCATGCTGGTTAGATTCACTTTTTTAAAGATAAACTTGTTAGAACAATATTAACTCTATGAAAATGTCTGGATATAGATAATATTCAGGTCTCACCGTGGAGTGAAGCATACCGTTAAAGGTGGTATGTTTTAGAAGTGATAAAATTTCACAGGTAACTTTGATATTACTGAAACAGTCAATGCTTGAGAGTGCAAAAGGTTATTCTATTCCAAGTTCAGATTCTTTACAAAGGGATTAATGCTGGTACGTTTTAGCAGGATAATACCTGTGCTTATTGATAACATATATATTTAAAAATATTTTCTTAGATCCAAGCATTAAGGGTGGGAATCTGGGATGAAATATTTCCTTGGGCATAGAGCCAGCCCTACAGAAACTTCTGAATGGTTTTTGACTCACTGTGAGGGCTTGCAAGCTCTCTTTGTAGGCTTTGAGGGATGCATAAGATGCTGGAAACATAATGCATTTAAGGGCCTTTGAGTTTAGCTATTTCAATTGAACTCAGGATATAGATCTGCCCTGCTAAGTAAGGAGATATTAGTCAGTTATTTAGACAATGTATGCAAAAAGAAAAATCTGAAATGAAAAAGTACTCTTTAGAATTTTTTGGGGGGGGTGGTAGCTAATAGAAGGATGTAAGTGAGTCAATTTATCTCTATCAACTTTGAACTCATTATTCAGGTCAGCAGTTAGCTCTTGTTTCCCGAATCTGAACAGGTATTATCTGCACTAGTGTGACATGTCTTTAGGCTTGTCTATTTCTGTCTGTCACTCACTGAGATTATTTTTCAAGACCTCCACAGGTTTTGGTGCTTGTCATGTAATGACCATCCAGCTGTTTCTGATACTAGAGCTATGCTGTCAGTGGTGTCTGTAATGGGCTTCTGGAAACAACAACTTTAAAGATGTTTGAAGGCAAATCTGTGAATCAAAATATGCTTTAAAGCCTTCCTCAAAAGCATATAGAAACACAACACAGGAGTGAATTTTCAGAATAATTCCTAAATGCCAAGGAAATGCGATCATTGCGTGAACTGAAGTTTACATTTTAAACTTCACACCCTGAAGATATGTTGCTTGTCCCTGGCCCCAGTTATGAATCCTTTGAGGTAGTCTGATGCACAAGCAATATTAGGAAATAAGTGATAAATTACTGTGTACTCAAATGAACAGCGGACTATCAGTCAAATTATAGAAGTTCTAATATTTTGGTGGTGCTAGATCTCCTAACACACTCAGAGATGCCCTGAAAGGTCCTACATCTCATATTTTAAACATTCCCGAATGGAGGGAGCAATAGAAAGAGTTCACAGACATTTATTTCTTGGGCTTAAACACACATTTGTGTATGTGCCTATATATATATTTGTATATATATATATATATACCTATTGATAGCTAAATATATATTTAGGTAGGAATAGAGAATGGATGTAGTTTCATAAATAAGCATAGGCATTTATGGTTCACAGAGAAAAGAGCAAAAGGGTGAATGAAAACGTGAAACGCACCATATTCTGGGACCTGTCCCGTGCCTCTCTTGAGCAGCAGCCTCACTCGTCTTCCTCCGGATTTGATGAGTTCTATGGCTCTGGCGTGCGTCATGTCCCTTGTGCTTTCCCCATTGATTTCAATGATTTGATCGCCTACCTGTTGATTGAAGAAAAATTAAGTCAGCCAAAGATGGTTTTACTCAAGTTGCATTGTCAACAGATTTTTAAAAAGCATGTCTAGATGACCTGAGAGCATCCGAACAATTTGGTGGCAGCCTGCTGCTTTTTGGAAAGAAGGTAGTCCCTGGCTGCATCCTGAATCTAATCACCAAACTTTATTTACCTTTACAGAAATGAAAGTATCAGACCATGAAGGTTGTGGCCATATGTTACTTATATTTAGCCATTATGGCAGAGACTGTAAACTAGTTAGCATTTTTTTAAAATTAGGGAATATGTCTTGATACAGAAATTCGAAATAACCTGGCACTTTTGCTTTGAATCAAGAAGTAAACATTTTAAGTCCTCTTCATTGAATCTATTGCCAGCTTTTGGCTTAGTGTAGCATCTAATTTAGCATGTTGGATGAATTTATTGGTTTTTGTGCTTCTGCGAATTTTTTGTATGTATCATTTAAATTTCCCGGGTGCTGTTGTGATATTGCCTTCTTTGTAAGCAGTGGTTGGTTGATATTCACATTTGATGATGAGTTTTCTATCACAGCCCATGAATTAAAAATGAGATTCTCCATTCTCCCCACGTGATCGATGCCCTGGCTGAAGCTTGGCCATGCTCACACTTGATTGCCAGAAGCTGTCTGGTTAAATACCAATTCCTCCTGAATTGTCAGAAATGCCCGCGTTCCATAAGCAATTCCCTTTTGGCCTTTGTGAATAGATAGTTGAAATAAAAGAGATTCAACCATGAGCACATCATGTAACTCCCATAGTACCATTACTGTCAGGAACCCTTGAATTAAACAAATGTCTCATCTCGGTGCAAGTAACATAAGACAAATTAACCAGCAAAAGCACAATGAGTTGCTTTGCAAAAAGACTATTTTAGTTAAGTCCCTTAAACAAAGCAGATCTCAGTCTAAACTCTGTAATGCAAACAGAACTGTAGAAAAACTCTATAGCTACTCATTATCAATGTGGATGCTGCAGGCTGGCTGAGAACAGGAACACACATTTTCCATCACAATGGCAGGAGAGCATGAAAACAGGACCCCCAAAGTGGAGAGAAAGAACAAACACATTTGTTGTAGCAAGGAAATGACATCTCTACCTAAGGATTATTCTCGAAGGGGTAAGTGTTCCAATGTAGTGAAGGTAAAGATCTCCCTTTGTATACTCATTCCATGGCTTTGGAAGTATGGATTTGGGGTGGTGGATTAGGTTTGCCTCACTGGCATGACTTCCACATTCCACAGAAAAACCAAGAAGACAAAACCAACTTAACTGTTTCAGGGCCAGTAGCTTTCTTCAAGTTTCCTTAATTGTCTCATTTCCTCTGAGTCAACAGGCATAACTTGAAGTTGAATAGTTTGCCAGAGGCCATATATCCAAGCCAGAGGCAGAAATGGGACCAATTATCCCTCCCCTAGTAGCCCTTGCCCACAACAGAAACCTCAGGCACAGAATTAAATTGAAAAAGTAAAACAATAGTTCCAATGAAGTTACATATAGAAATAGTGTTCCTTCCTGGCTGGACTCTCTTCTGAGCTTCAGACCTACATGTCTAGTTGATTACTACACATCGTCACCTTGCTGTCTGTCCAACAGGCAACTCCAACTCAACAGCAGTAGAAGCAGTAGACAGGACTAACTACCTTTCTCTCCAAGTGATTCTTCCTCTTAATTTCCAATCCTGGTTAATGGCAACACCATTCACCCAAGCCAGAAACGTGGGGGTCACGCTATACTCCTTGTTTTCTCAACTTCTCTGCATCTGTCCCTGTCCTCATATGTATCCCGTTGCTCACAAGCTCAATTCAGGCCTTTACATGTATTATTCCAGTATTCCCCATCATTCTTCCGTGAACCTCTTTTCATTGTCACCAGAGTCATCTTTCTAAGGAAAACTTTGCCAAATGTGTCTTGCTGACTGAGGCATTCAGGCCCGTACACATAACCCTGTTCTTTTTTCTCCTCCTCCCCATAGACCTGGTGATCTCTTGTTCTTTCTGAAGGTCAGCCTAAGCATCTTCTCCTCTAGGTGCCTTCCTTGACCCTATGCTCTTCACAAGCAGAGATGTCCACTCTCTCTGTTCAGTAGTAATGGCACCCCACTCTATTTTTTATGCCTCATTACAGATTCATGAGTCTCTGTCTTCCCTCCTAGGTTTTGAGTGTCTTCATTCAGTAAATAACTTCTGAGCACCTATTATGTACAAGTCAGTCTACTGGGGATATAGAGATAAATGGTATAATTTCTATATACAATAAGTTCTCAGTCTAGTTGGGAAGAAAGTGGGTAAATAAGGCCATTACTACTCAATGTATCTTTGCTATGATGGAGGCATTCACAAAGTCGTAAGGGAACTGAAAGAAGGGACATCTAACAAAGAGTGGGTGGGGTGGGTAGTCTGGGAGAGCTGCCAGAGGTGCTGACATCTCAACTGAGTTTTGAAGTACCAGTGGGAGTTCCCCAGGCAAAGAGGAAAGCATTCTGGGCAGAGAGAACAGCATATGCGAAGGCTGCAAAGTTTGAGGGAATGGTATTTGGGAAACTGTCAGTGTTTATTATGCTGTTCATGAGTTTAGGTTTTATTTTGAAGGCACCAGCAAGGTACTAAAAAGTTAAGCATGGGGTAACCTGACCAGGGAAGCAGAGTGGTATTTAGAAATCTTCCTGCGACATCAGCATGGAAAGTGGAAGGAGAGAAAGGTGGAAGACTGAGGAAGGAAGCTGAGTTGTGGCATTGTCACATGGTCTATCCAAGTGAGACATTAGGAGGCTGTGGGGAAGGAGATGATGGGGACAATAACACAGAGTCTGGGTCTCCTTTAACTGTGTGTCTGGATGAGCTGCACTGCATATATTTGTGAATGAATGAAGTACTTCCATATGGCTTATCTTGAGACCCATGGGAGAAGGAGGTATAAACCCTCTTGAACCCTAAATTGAGTCTTGGCAGCCACTGCTGTCTGTGGTTACTTGTGTCCTGAGACTGATTTATTATTATTATTCTTTTTTTTCTTTTTTTTGTTTATTATTATTATTCTTATACTTTAAGTTCTGGGATACATGTGCAGAATGTGCAGGCTTGTTACATAGGTATACATGTGCCATGGTGGTTTGCTGCACCCCTCAACCCATCATCTACATTAGGTATTTCTCCTAATGCTATCCTTCCCCTAGCCCCACCCCCAATAGGCCTTGGTGTGTGACGTTCCCCTCCCTGTGTCCATGTGTTCTCATTGTTCAACTCCCACTTATGAGTGAGAGCGTGTGGTGTTTGGTTTTCTGTTCTTGTGTTAGTTTGCTGAGAATGATGGTTTCCAGTTTTATCTGTGTCCCTTGCAAAGTACATGAACTCATCCTTTTTTATGGCTGCATAGTATTCCATGATGTATATATGCCACATTTTCTTTATCCAGTCTATCATTGATGGGCATTTGGGTTAGTTCCAAGTCTTTGCTATTGGGAACTGTGCCACAGTAAACATAACGTGTGCATGTGTCTTTGTAATAGAATATTTCATACTCCTTTGGGTATATACCTAGTAGTGGGATTGCTGGGTCAAATGGAATTTCTATTTCTAGGTCCTTGAGGAATCGCCACACTGTCTTCCACAATGGTTGCACTAATTTGCACTCCCACCAACGGTGTAAAAGTGTTCCTATTTCTCCATATCCTCTCCAGCATCTGTTGTTTCCTGACTTTTTAATGATTGCCATTCTAACTGGCATGAGATGGTATCTCATTATGGTTTTGCTTTGTATAATAATTTTAACTGCAACTCCCTAAATAAATTTGGGAAGTAATCTCTTTCACTGTCATCTGGATATATAAGAAGATCAACTTATCAGGGGGTTGTGGGAAGTGGGGGAAGGAGTTCTTTTGTTACTTTTTGACCTCATCTGACTTCACTGCAGCAGCCAATGTGTGACCAAAGAGTGTCACTTTCCTCTATCACAACCAGGAGAATTAATTTGATAAAATCAATAGAAAATTCACAGCCCTTTTAGAAATGAAGAAAAAGACCGACTGTGACTCTGATGTAGTCTCTTTCTATACTCTCTGCCACAGAGCTATCTTCAACTGAGCTATGTTACTAAAATGAAACTTCTAAGATCTCCACTCATTCTTAGAGTATTTTTAAAATACCGAGTTCCAGTTAGAAGAAAGAGAAAGAGAGAGAGAGAGAGAGAGAGAGAGAGAGAGAGAGAGAGACAGACAGACAGACAGACAGACAGAGACAGAGATACCAAACCCAGATAAAGGTAATTCAGGAGTCTCTATGTGCATTGCTTTATGTGGGTGAGGGAAATGTCAAATTTAGGAAACTGACCAAAGGACTGAAGAGGAATTCTAAGCACTCATTTTTTTTCCTATGGAAGAAATTCTTTGATCTGTGGTCCCTTGGGGCAACTAACAACCTTAGAGTAATGTCACAGGGGCAAGGCGGAGTGAGATAACTACTGCGTCTAGGGCACAGCCTAGCAGATTCTGCATTTCTACTCATACATCATGGCAGATTTTTCTTTCTTTCTTTCTTTTTTTTTTTTTTTTTTTTTACAGTTAGATCACAGGCTTTCAGAAAGATTTTTCTTTAACAAAACACCAAATCTTTGAATTTGCTTAGGGCTTTCCAGGTAAAAAAACCTTTTCTGTTTTTTCCTATGGAAGACCAAGGCAGGAGAAGGTAAACATCTCAGAAATCCTTATATGGTTAATAGTTCCGGTTGTAAGAAAAATAAACTCTGTACTGTATGCATTATTGTAGCGAAGTCATATATAAAGTATTTGGCTTGTTTCAATGAAATATTTATAAGAATTAGATTAAATCCTGGATTTACTTCAGCTGTGAGTCATGGCAGTCCCAGCTCAAAGGGTGACTTGGACATCGCTACAAACATGCTTTGCTGTTTGTAAACAGTTAATTGCCCTCATGCTACTATTGCATTGTAAGAGCCTACTTTGCATGATCATATATGACTAAAATGATATCAGATTATAATTAGGTATGAGGAATTCAGCTTCTTTGGAATATTATACCAATAAATTATGAATAATCTCTATTCCTTATTTCATGATGGACATAGCTATGGACCATTTTTGTGGCTAATGATGTGAGGTCACAGGCTAATGCCATTATCATTCCTCCCTTACAGGCAGTTTTCTCCCACTGACACTAGACCCTTCATGGACAGGGAACACACACTGTCTCTGTGTCATCTGTACCTTCAACAACTTCTGAGAAGTAGACCCTCCATTAATCACAGCTGAATCAATGAATGTTTGCTTTGCCTTTCAGTGACAGTAAACGTCTTCACTTGGACATCATATAAGTTAAGCTTTAGTGCACCTCAGCATACCTCAAGCTTTCTTGAAATACTGCCTTAAGCAGTTCCAGCCAAATCATGACAGTTTCATTGGTACTTACAGGAGACCAAATGAGGCTTCAGTAATGGTGACCTGCACACATTGGTCTTGACAGGTAAAGTTATAGGAAGCAGATGTTATGGTTAAGAGAAAGAGGAATAGAGGCTGAGTCTGAATGAAATCATGAAGTGCCAGGAAAAAGAAAAATCAGAATTAGGGTCTTTGCTGCTGCAGTCATTATATGGGGTGCCATGACACTGTGATTCCTGTGCCCTAATGGCTCTGCTGGAGCAAAGGACAGGCTGATTTCTAACTCAACGGTGATCTTTAATATCTACTGGCTGTTTCCATGATTAACTTTGTGAGATATTATTTAATAACTATTGCAGTAAGAATATTTTTCAAGGGGTTACACGGAATGTTTTCATTAATCTTCCCATTTCTTTCATTAGATTGTGATTGAATTAGATGGGTTCCAAGTGCCTATTATAGAACCTGGCTTTTGTTATAAACTGTTAGGCACGGTTGCCTCAGCAACACGCAGGAGCCCATAAAATCAGCAGGTTTTTCCAGAGAGAAAACTTCTAATCCAATTGGAAACTGAAATACATGTTTGAGAGCACCAAAAATGTGAATTTTATTTTCTTCAATTCATTTATATATTGAAAACTGTCTGAGACTCTCTTTAGACTATGTTTTAGACAGTAATCACCTAAAAAGAAAACAGGCTGGGAGTATTGGCTCATGCTTTTAGTAATCTCAGTGCTTTGGAAGGCTGAAGTGGGAGGACTGCTTGAGTCCAGGAGTTCAAGACTAGCCTAAGCCCCATGGCAAAACCTCAATCTCTACAAAAAAAAAATACAAAAACATTAGTCAGATGTGGTGGTGCATGACTCACTACTCAGAAGGCTGAAGTGGGAGGATCACTTGAGCCCAGGAGTTTGAGGCTGCAGTGAGTCATGATTGCACCTCTGTATTCCAGCTGGGGGAACAAGAGTGAGGACTTAATTTCTAAAACAAAACAAAATAACCCCCCCGCAACAACAAAACCAAAATCAAACCAAAAAAGTCCCAACATCTTTCGAGAAACTTCATTCATGGATGAATTTGTGCATCCTGCGGATGCACAGAAGAGAGAAGACTCCTTCATCAAGGTTCTGCCTAAGCACATACCTGCTTTGGAGGGTCACAAAGGGAGGTGAACAAGCTGGTATTGGAAGCGAAAGGCCGCTGCAGAATTCTGAGAATTCTCCACTTGATGCAAGTGGTACTCCTTCTTTTGTGTTTGTATTATTTGTGTTTAGAAAAGATGTAGTCACAGCTCAGAAAATGTGTGGCCTTTGACTTGAGCACACTGCCCCATGGTGGGAGTGTTGCCTTGTCTGGACATTCATATCAGGAAGCTGGCTTTAGCAAAGATTTAGGGGGAGCTCTCCCTTCCAGAGCCTCTATTTCTATTTACAAAAATCCTCTAAATTAAAACATGAAAATGTATGTAAAATTTGAAGATGACACAGTATCCCTACTGTGGAAGTAGTTGAACTCTAAATTATGATTTGGTATCTTTCTCACTGATTCCTTCCTTTTTCCTTGTCAACTGTTACCGACATTTATCTCATGCAGAGAATTTTATTAGATTGCTTCTTTCTAAATCTCCTTACTCTTCTAGGACTCTTTATTTTTATTTTTTTTTTTGAGATGGAGTCTCACTCTGTTGCCCAGGTTGGAGTGCAGTGGCACGTTCTTGGCCCACTGCAACCTCCACCTCCCGGGTTTGAGCGATTCTCCTGCCTCAGCCTCCTGAGTAGCTGGGATTACAGGCACCCGCCACCACCATAATTTTGTGTATTTTCAGTAGAGACAGGATTTTGCCATGTTGGCCAGGCTGGTCTCGAACTCCTGACCTCAGGTGATCCACCCGCCTTTGTGTCCCAAAGTGCTGGGAATATAGGTGTGAGCCATGGCACCAGGCCTCTTCTAGGGCTCTTAACTGGGGTTGACAGTTAATTCTTTAAGTCCTCCCGTCCCCTAGCTCTATGTATACTCTCTGGGCGATTGCTTTCCATCTTTCTTTGTTTTTTTTTGAGACAGTGTCTCACTTTGTCACCCAAGCTGGAGTGTAGTGGCATGATCCTGGCTCACTGCAGCCTTGACCTCCCAGTTTCAAGCAATCCTCCTGCCTCAGCCCCTCAAGTAGCTGTGACTACAGGCATGCACCACTATATCTAATTTTTGTATTTTTGGTAGAGATGAGGTTTCACCATGTTGCCAGACTAGTCTCAAATTCCTGAGCTCAAGTGATCCACTTGTTTTGGCCTCCCAAAGTGCTGGGATTACAGGTGTAAGCTACTGTGTCTGGCCCCCTTCCTACCTTTCTGAGGTATTTGGCATGTTTCCATTTTGGTGCCTTTATACATACTGTTCGATTTGCTAGAATCTGAGTCCTCATTCTCCCCACTTCAAAAAGGGAAATCCTACTTATCTCTTAGGAACCCAGTTTCAGGGATGATATCATCTAGAGAGCTTTTATGATCCCACCAGTCTGGGATGGGTGCCTTTCCTGTGCATTTCTTAGAAGTATTGACCTTTGCCAATATATTGTAAGCTCTCCAAAGACAGGAACTGTGTCACATGGGAAATATCCACATATATCTGTTCAGCAGATAGATGAATGATTGAAAGAAGGCATTTTTCAGAAATTGTCTTTTTGGCTGTATGCTCCTTATAGTTTAAACCAGGTGTAAACAAGATTTATAATAAAACTCTAATTTGGTTTCATAATATATGTCAGCCAGGTTTGAGCATGATCAAATAATATAGCATATAGGAAGTGCCTTGTAATCTCTAAATATACAAATGTAATCTATTATTAATCATAGTAGTTATAATTAATACATCATTATAATCATCATAATAATGGTAAAATAGAGGAAAAAACAGTAATAAGTTTTTCATAATGAATCTGAGAGGGAAGCAGTTGAGCTTCTGAGGGTGTATTAAATGGGGAAATGATATTTTTTCTGGAAGTATCATTGAGAGGTTAAAAATGAAAGAAACTCTTCTGTTTGTTAAGCACTGCCCGATAGAAATTCTTATAGGACATGATTGGTATTTCGTATTCCATGATTTTAGATGAAGTTCTTAGGAAAAGAATCTCACTGGATGTTGGGCAGATAATCCAAACCCTAAACTAATACAGAGAAATAACTGCAAGTGTGGCAACAGACATGAATGTGAAGAAAGAGATTTTAAAGACAAGCTGGGTGCAGCCAAACATTTTCTACAAAGGAAAAAATAACTACCCTCATTCCATTTTTCATATGCTAGTTTGACTGCTCAGGTGAAAAGAGACTGCGGCGATATCTTAAAGTTATCTGCCTGAGTCAGAACAGGAAGCTATCATTGGCAGCTCAGCTAGTTTATCTAGTTGCTCAGAAATCACTTATATTAGGTTATGAAGTCAGTTTCCCTAGTTGACTGAAAAATAAACAAAAAGGAAATCAAAGAGGAAACTTTCTATTGTGAACTCTGGGCTGTTATTTCCCCTCCTAGGATGTAATTGAGAGAAAATGAGGGATTATTATTATTACGTATACTTATCAGATACATTTATCTTCTCGGTGCAAGCATGAGGCTTTGTGCAATGACTTCTCTAGTGACTCATGATAACAATTCCTTGTTTTCCTGAAGCTAACTGTCTTGCATTTTGCATTTACATTTCAACATTTTAGCGCCTTCTCTCCTCTCTGACCTCTGCTTCTGTCTTTACATCTCTTTCTCTCAGACTGTGTGTGTGCCAGTCCTAGACCTGACAAGTTAACAGCGTGAATGAGCATGAAAAAGGTATACCAAGATGTGTGGCAGGGACATTGGTTAGCTGGGATTTTGAAAATAAGTTAATGATGGGACTATTTTCGAAGTATGGGCAGGGTTAGGGCAGTCAAAGAGGGCTGTTGAGGCAATGAAGGATACACATGGCGAGTGCTGTTGCCACCTTCAGTCTGAGAGACATCAGGGGAGGAAAAGAAGTTACAGGGGCTGAGTGAGAGCTGGAGCCATGAAAGAGAGGCTCCTTGTCTAGAGCTGGAGCTGTAGCAGGAAGGAATGCTGCCAGGCCTGCAGCACCAAGGCAGGGGGCAACAGGGTAAGAAATACCTCAACCTCTGTGTGGCAGACAGAATAATGTCCCCCATCCCCAGATGTCCACCTGCTAGTCCCTGGAATCTGTGTTATGTTACCTCACATGGCAAAAAAGAGTTTACAGACGTGCTGACCTTAAGGATCTTGAGATGGAGGATTATCAGGGATCGTTTGGGTGGGCCTGATATAATCACAAAGGTCAAAGTCTGGGAAGTGCAAGACAGAAGCAGAGGTCAGAGGAGAGCAGTTGCTGAGCTGCTGGCTTTGAAGATGGAGGAAGGAAATATAAGCCAAGGAGGTTCTAGAAGCTGGAAAAGGAAATGAAATGAGTTCCTACCCCAGAGTCTCCAAACGGAAACAGCCCTGCTGACATGGTGCCTTGATTTAGTGAAACAAACTGATTTCAGACTTCTGACTCCAGAACGGTAAAGCAATCAATTTGTGTTGTTTGCGGTCACTTATTACAGCAGGAATAGAAAACTAATGTACTTGCTCTTTTTCTGCCCTCTGAGCTCCTGCTGGTGCTTCTCATTGGCCAAATGCAACAGAAAGCCAGAAAGCAAGAGAGTTTGGGTGATATAGACATAGCCATCAGTACCCCAGAATAGGGCAGAGAAGGAAGTAGAATAAATCTGGGAGAGAAGGTAGAACAAAGGAAGAACTAGCACTGGGGTGTGGTGGGTGTGGGATGGAATAGATTTTAAAACATCAAATATGCCAGATGAATACTTTAAGCAATAGTTCATGAACAAGACAAAAATCAAACGGCAGCCTAGCTCAAATCCCATTGGATAAACTGTTTTTGAAAACCTATATTTGTTTTAACATTTTATTTTAACATGTGTAGCCCCTATACCATTATAGAAAGAGGAGTGGCATCAAGGTTACTGAGTTGAATGCTCTTTTAAAATTGCCTAAGATGTCAGTTACCTTTATATCTAGTCAGTTTCCAAGTCCTTTCAATTCTACACGTACCCTGTCTCCAGCAGCTGCCTCTCATTTCCCGTTTCTCTTGCTGCCATTCTACATTAGCTGCTCCTCTCTTTCCCCTCTTCCTTCCATCCATATGGTTGCCATAATCATATTTCAAAGCTTATCTCTGATTTTGCCTCACTCCTCCTCAAACACCTCCCCTCCTGTCCAAATGCTTCTTGAACAGAATCTAAACTCCTTGACATGAGGTGTAGATCCTTTAGGACCCTGTCCCTGTAATCTTGTACCTTATTCCCACCCTTCTCTTTTGTTTAGTCTGGCCCACTTGTACTTCCTCCACCCTTTCTTCCTCAGCATTTGTGCTGCTGTCCTCACTCTTCCTTATTATTTTTGTTATTCTCCCTGAATCCTTCAATCCCATCTCCTAATCAAGCCCTTTCTTCAAGGCTCTGCTCAAATCCTACACGAAGCCATCACTGGTCACTCCAGGGGAAATTTATCCTCTCTCCTCTCTGCATCCACTACTCTTCTAGCTATTCCTCTCTTATAGCACTTACAGTCATACTGCCTGTTAGTCTAGTTATTTGTGTATTTATTCTCCCCACTACCATTTCTGACCTACCAAGTTGTAAACTCTTGGAAAAAGGGAGTGTATCTTTGTACCTTCTAGTAGTAGCTGGTGCATTGTCTTAAAAATAATAGATAATAAAAACTTGTGGTGGGGGCAAAAAATGATCACTGTGTAGGACATAAATGATTAATGGCAGAGGGAGAGTCTTTGCAGGAGGTGAGGGTGTGTGTGGGAGGCTGGAGCGGGACTTTGAGGGCAGCCGGTGCCTTGCTCACTATGGTTTTTCTACTATCAACTGAGGTGCCTGGCACAAGATAAGAGCTTCATGAATATTTCCTAAATGAATAAGTAAATGCTATCCACTTCATTTTGGCCAAAGGTAACCTTGAATTCTTAGAGAACAAGGTCCTAATACTCGTTATAACATGAAGAAGGCAAAAAAAAAAAACGTATAAAGGTAAAAACAGCACCGTCTTCTTCTACTTGCAAGGAGAGGCAAGCTTACAAACAAGCCTTTGCCAGCAACCAGCTGAGGAAGACACAGCCACAAGGTGGAAGCATCTCTTTTCTTTCTGACATAACCGTACCTTTGTTGGCATAACCGGCTGAAAGCAGGGAAACTAATTTTTGCATTTACTAGTCCTGAGAGAAGCAGTGGAACTACACTCTTATTTATGATAGTTATTCTATAACTACCTCCCAGTATACAGTATGAGAGCAGAGATTTTGCTGTGAATTTCCACAATGTCTTTTGTAGCTTTTTACATAGTAGTGACTGATGTATGTATATGTGTGTGTGTGTGTGTGTGTGTGATAAGATAGTGAATGAATGAGATAGAGAATGATTGATTGAATGATGTGGGGGTAAATTAAGGAAGCGGTTGCTGATAATTATTACTCTACACCCACTGCTATGGTCTGAATGTGTCCCTCCAAATTCATGTGTCAGAAACTTTATCCTCAATGCAGCAGTGTAGGGAGGCAGGGTCTTTGGGAGGTATTTGGGAAATGAACGGGTGAATGCTGCTATTACAAGGGCTTGCGGGAGTGGGTTTGTCCTCTCTTGCCCTTCTGCCTTCTGCCGTGTGAGGACACAAGAAACTTTATTACAGATGTTGGTATCTTGATCTTGGGCTTCCCAGAACCCAGAGCTGTGAGAAATAAATGTCTCTACTTTACAAATTACTTAGTCTCAGGTATTCTGTTATGGCAGCAAAAACAGACTAAGACACCAATTAAAGCATGTGCAGGGGCACTGAGGGCAAGGAGCTCATCTTATTAATCTTTTTATTTCTGGTTTCTCCTATCCATCTTACTTAAGGTGATGATACTGACCTTCGGGGAGAATAGGAATTTATGAAGGATCTCATAGCTTATAAGTGGAAGTAACAAGACCAGTTGCAGTTTCCCTAATTCCATCACCCAGAGCTCCTTACCCTTTATGCGATTGCTTTAGCACTGGGGAGGTGGGGAGTGGGGAGAAACGCACAATAGTAGGACTTTACTTGGTTCAGACTTAAAGCTTCCTTCTACATGAAGAAGCAGCTGTTTGAGATTTTATGATGTGTTATTAACCTTTGGGACATTGTTTGAAAATACATATTCATGTGTCACAAATAGCTTTGAAACCCAGGTTCATTCAAGCATGAGTAGGATGAAAGAGAAGGTCTGATTAAATGTGTACTGAGGATAGCTGTTAGTGTGAATGCATCTAGTTAGTACTTAATGGGTCTGAATTTCCCCGGTCACTATAACTACCTTCTCTTCAAATAAATGTTAGTTTTATAGTTAGCTTTCACAACTACATGTGTTAAAGTTTCAGATCAATGGGATCACAGGTGTCCTTGTGCCCAAGTTTAACAGTACACAAGGAGCGTACCAAGGGGGAAAAACTCACTTCTCTGGGGTCTTTCTTTGGCCATAATAAAAATAGTCTTTCTTTAATAGCTTAATTTAAAGTCAGCTCTCCAGAGAATCTGTACTCATTGCCATAATACTCAGTGGTATTGGCAGTGAGTGCATGGATTATACTGATATTTCTATTGATATGCTAACACAGTGAATAGAAAGAGTAGCAACGCATCACTATCATTTTGATGCACAAAGTAAACATTATCCATTTTACTTTCTTTTACTATTTAAAGTCACATATTAATTACTTAAATTTTACAACTAGGAAGGTAGCCTAGTGTCTAAAAATCTTGTTTCTGTTCATGTTAATTCAGATTGTCCATGCATGCATGAGAACAGCTGAGCTATGAAATTGGGCAGCATGTTTTCTGGCAATAATGAGGAGATAATATTCCTTAGGAGTATTTAAGTGACATCACTATTGATAGGTTAATTGGAAATAAAAATGTAAAGTTTTCTTAAATCACTAAAATAAAAAGCCTCTGGTTTCTTGCAATGCACTTTTTGAACTGTCCCACTTTGCATTTTCGGTTAATAACTGTCTGGTTAATGTAACTGCAGCTGCTCTCAGAATTCCACATACATCCCATGGATAATCAGCCATTTCAAAAGGAGACTTTCCCATGCATATCTTGATTCACAGTCATATTGTTATTTCTATTGCTTTACCAATTTCTTGAAAAATGACTCCTACATCCAATGAAGTATTAGGATGTTGCAAAGGTAATTTCAGTTTTGGCCATAGAAAGTGATGGCAGGCTGGGTGTGGTGGCTCACGCTCATAATCCCAGCACTTAGGGAGGCCGAAGTGGGCAGATCACTTGAGATCAGGGGTTCGTGACCAGCCTGGCCAATATGATGAAAGGCCGTTTCTACTAAAAATGCAAAAGAAAATTTGTGGTGGTGCATGCCTGTAATCCCAGCTACTCTGGAGGCTGAGGCAGAAGAATTGAACCCAGTGAGCTGAAATTGCGCCACTGCACTCCAGCCTGGGCAACAGAGTAAGACTCCTTCTCTCAAATTAAAAAAAAGACAAAAAAAAGGGCATGGCAAATATCACAATTACTTACTTTTATACAAACCTAATATATGTAGAATATTTGGTGGAGAACAAAATACAATTTGATGTAAAGTCACAAGAGCTGATTACAGTTGGGAATCTGATATAAGAGGCACCCTCCATGTTCAGAACCCTGAGTACCACTTGCTACTATTTGTGAGTTTCGTAATTGGTTTGAAACAGTTAGCTAAAGTGATATTACTCTATCATGTGTTCTAACTAGACTCAGATTATTTTTAGTTCTCTGTGTGAACATTTATATTTATGCCACAAGATACATGCATTTAGATTTCCGTCTCTACACTAAGATCTCAATTAATTACCCAAAAGCTTGTTATGGAGTTGTGAACTGCCCAGATCAAAAAATGGACCCTTTGTAATAATTAGCACATGGTTTTATGCTAGATACTTTTGAAATATTACTTCACTTAATTCTCAAACCAGGCTACTAAGCAAGCAAAAGCAACCAACCAACCTTCTATGGGCTAGAGAGAGCAGAAAAATTCAAATTAGCTCTGAAAAATGTTATTCTAATTTATATATATGTATTTTTTTCCATCAGAAACTGATTAATAAATAAATAATGCAGAATGAGTGCCATTGGTACCAAGATATCAAGTTAATCTTTACATGATTATTTAGCTTGAATTGTCCCATGCCACTGACTATACCCCTTAATTTTGGTTAGACAGGCATCTTTAACACTGTGGGTGACTGTTCAAGAGCGACTTCCATCTACTTCATGATGCTTCCTCTGTCTGTGTATTTTAATTCCTTGAGTGTATTTTCCAGTTTTCTGTTGTTGGTTCCTGCCTTAAATTATGGCTCTTGTCATTTCTTCCATTCCATTTCTTGAATTTTCTAGTAATCTTTGGATATCTTTCAGTGATATTCCCTCAAACCTGCCTGCATTCATCATTATATTGCTACTTGTGGAGGCTGGTCCCTCCTGTATTGTCCCTGTACAATCTCACATTGTTCTTTGGTGTGATGCTGCATAATCATTTTACAAATGTGGGACACTTGTCACCAAAGGACGGGGTACACATACATGAATGGAAATCCTCAAATTCATCACCATTCCTACAAAAACAATTCTACTGGCCTGTCCTGATGGAAAATCCTTGTTCTGTTATTACCTTTGTTTTCCAAGGATATCACATTATTAATGTAACTGGTTTGATTGAACTGTCTGTAGTCACTGAGAGACAATGTGCAATTAATTTATTTTTCCAATAACTGCTACCAGCTATGCTGTTGACTCCTGCCCTTTTCCCACTGGGTAGCAGCCTAATCCCATTATTTTTTCAACATTATAATCTATTAAAGTCTAGTGTAGTCAGCATTGCAATCTTCAATTAAAATCTCCCCCAGTCTCATTGCACACTAGGCTGAAGGCTTGAGCTGTTTAAGTGGAGAAAGGGCCTTATTCTTTCTCTCCCCTCTGCAGCACCCCTCTCTCTTTCTTTATTCTTCCAGTCATCTAAGGAAGTGCTGGTGGCAGGGTATGTATGAGGGACAACATGCCCTGGAGAGATCAAGAGTTGTTGATGGCAAGTCTGCTCTCTTATTTTTGTTGGTGTTCTCTGTATGGCAGATCTTAATCAAGTGCTCACTTTGTGCCAGGTCATGTTAGGTGCTGGGGACACGGTAAGAAGATATCAAGGAAAATAAGATTTCTGATCTCAGCAAATTAAGTTAAGTGATATACATGCTGTCTCTCTCATGAGGATGATTTGGGTTACTTTTTTGGAAGATCCTAAGTCTTTTTTTGAAGACTTCTCCATATTGAGATATACAGATGAGGCTGACCTCCTCCTTTTTCACTCAGTACCTCCTTCCCTACTATGGATATTCCAACCTACAGCCTCTTCAGTAGGGGTCACTTTGGTTAGCAAATGCCCCAATAGGCTTAAGTCCCAAATTACCTTTTGTAGTGTCCATTCAACCCATGGGAAATGGTGGGAGTGCTGGCTTCCCCAGAACTACCTCTCTTTTCTCTTTTCTCAGTCCTTTTGTCCCATTCCTAGCTTATGTGGGCCTCTGCTGATTCAATGGAGATTTAAGGAGCAATCATAAATCTCCCATGGAGTGAAGGGCAAGGATGGTTCAAGCATCCCCAATTATGAAGGAGGAGAACAGGGTAAATAGGATACATTGTTCCCTCATGGAGTATGAGGTGGGATAGAGAGAAGGGATGGTTAATGCTTTACAAACGCTGTTATCCCAAGCTCCCAAAAGGCCCCACAAGGAGGTGGCTGACCTCACTACTGGTGAATCTCTAAATAAAATGTGAGAAATTTAGTTTTTATCTTTGGCTGTAGCCTGAGTCATAATTTCCTACATAACTGGAAAGATCTAGGCTGTGAACTTATATTATCACACCACAAAGAGAGAAAAAAACAGAATAAAAACAGGGAACTAGATAAAGCTTGTGGATTATCTGTTAATTTTAATTACTCATTCTCTAGAAAATTGAAAAGTGACTTCATTTTCATTTCTTCAGGTCCTTATTAGCCAAATTAAAAAAAAAATGGGTTACTGACTCTGTTTGTAACATATGTTTACTATTAAAACCTAATATGCTAGATTCTATTCTGATGGTATGTTTTGATTTTTTAGTTGTTACTGTTTATATAGGATAACTTATGTTGTGAAGGTATTAAGGACACTGTGGAGGAAGATAACGTAGCAATGGTAGCAATGTGATTAAGAGGATGGGCTTTGGTGGAATTAGGAGCCTTGGGTTTGCACCTTATAACTAACACTACCTATTAACTTAGAGATGTTAGACAAGTCATTTAGTCTCTGCAAATCTCAGTTTCCTCATCTGAAAATGGGAATTATGGTGGTGTCCATTTCATAAGGTTGTTGAGAAGATCACAGGGATATGCAGGTAAACTTAGCACAGTGCCTGTCACATGGTAAGTTTTCAATGAATGTTAGTTACATTAAAATTTATTCAACAGGAAACTTTCAAACTCACCCTAAACCTGACCATATGAAACTCTAATAATGGAGGTTATCTTCTTTACTGAGAGTTAACATTGAAATTAATGTATGCATCTCTGAGTTTAGAGTAGGGGTTGGTAAACTGTGACCCATAGGCCAAATCCAGCCCAGTGCTTGTTTTTTTATGTAACATTTTATTGGAATGCAGCCATGTTTATTTATTTACATATACTCTACAGCTTCTTTTGTACTATTACTGTAGAGTTGAGTAGTTACATGAGAGACTGCATGTTCCCAAAGCCCAAAATGTGAACTATTTGTCCCTTTATAGAAAAAGTTTGCCCAAGAGCAAAAATTGACAAATGGGATATAATTAAACATAAGAGCTTCTGCACAGAAAAAACAACAACAACACTATCAACAGAGTAAACAGACAACCTACAGAATGGGAGAAAATATTTACAAACTATGCATCTCATAAAGGTCTAATATCCAGTATCTATAGGGAACTTAAATAACTTTATAAGAGAACAAACAACTCCATCATAAAGTGGGCAAAGGACAAGAACAGACACTTTGCAAAAGAAGACACACATGTGGCCAAAAAACATATGAAAAAAAAAAAACCCTCAACATCACTGATCATTAGAAAAATGCAAATCAAAACCGCAATGAGATACCATCTCAAACCAGTCAGAATGGCTATGATTAAAAAGTCAAAAAACAACAGATGTTGGTGAGGTTATGGAGAAAGGAAAGGCTTATACACTATTGGTGGAAGTGTAAATGAGTTCAACCATTGTGGAAAGCAGTATGGCGATTCCTCAAAGAGCTAAAAACAGAATCACTATTTGACCCAGCAATCCCATTACTGGATATGTACTCAGAAGAATATAAGGCATCCTGTAATAAAGACACAAGTGCATGAATGGACATAGTAGCACTATTTACAATAGCAGAGACATGGCATCAACCTAAATGCTCATTGTTGACAGATTTGATAAAGAAAATGTGTTACATATACAATGTGGAACATCATGCAGCCATAAAAAAGAATGAGATCATGTCTTTTGAGAGAACATGGATGGAGCTGGAGGCTATTATCCTTAGCAAACTAATGCAGGAACAGAAATCCACATACTGCATGTTCTCACTTGTTGTGGGAGCTAAATGATGAGAACTCATGAATACAAAGAAGGGAACAACAGACACTGGGACTGCTTGGGGATGGAGGGTGGGAGGAGGGAGAGGAGCAGAAAAGGTAACTATTGGGTATTGGGTTTAATTCCTGGGTAATGAAATAATCTGTACAACAAACCCCTGTGACACATGTTTACTTATGTAACAAATCTTCACATGTATGCCCAAACCTAAAATAAAAGTTAAAAAAATAAAAAGTTTGCCAATTCCCAGTCTAGTGCTTTAAATTTAGGAAAGGCAACTACTTGTCTTTGCTGACTTGTGCACTGATAGATCTGTGGGTAGGGTATAGATCACAGGACTTCCCTTTTTTGAGACAGAGTCTCTGTCTATCGCCAGGTGCCAGGCTGGAGTGCAGTGGCATGATCTCAGCTCACTGCAACCTCTGCCTCCCGGGTGCAAGCAATTCTCTTGCTTCAGCCTCCCAAGTAGCGGGGACCACAGGCACGTGCCACTACGCCCAGCTAATTTTTGTACTTTTTAGTAAAGACAGGGTTTCACCACGGTCTCGCTCTTGAGGTGATCCACCCACCTCGGCCTCCCAAAGTGCTGGGATTACAGGCGTGAACCACCGTGCGCAGCCGCTCACATGACTTTTAAAGGACCCTTCTCAGATTTATAAATATATGCTAAAAAAACATGTTTTTATAAAAATTATGTAATATTAAAAAATATTACAGAGTTGAGAATGATAAAACACTCATCTTTGCACTCACCCACCGTATTTTAACTAGGTTAATATTGTGAGAGATTTAATTCAAACTGTTTTATGTAGAAAAGTCTTCGGGATAGATTTGGAGCCCCTTGTATCCCTTCTGACTTTACTCCTCTCCTCACAAAATAACTGCTATTCTGTAGTGTATGGGTGTCTTTCTAGTTCCAATTTTTATGATTTTCACTACATATGTACATATCCATAAAGAACATACATATAATATTTCAAGTTTTAAAACTTTACATAAATAGCATTACATATGTGATTCTGCAACTTGTTTTTTGACTCAACATTATGTTGTTGCAATTTAGAGAATATAGAAGATATCTGTTCATATAGAGGCTATAGTTCATTTGTTTTCACTATTACATAATTCTCCATTATATAAATATTCTACAACTTTTTAATTCTATTGATGCACATTTAGGATTTTCCCTCTAATATTTGCAATTAAAAATCATGCTGCAATAAACACTGCTGAAAATGTATCTTCATGTATATTAGCAAAAATGAGATCTATATACATAGTAGTGGAGTTGCTGATTGGTAGAGTATATGTCAACCCTTAAATTTATTTGATGGTGCCAAATTGTTTTCCAAAGTTGGTGCACCAATTTACACCAATTTCCAGTAGTGACTGTAGTAAGTTCCTAGTTCTTCACATCCTTGCCAATGTTTGGAGTTGCCAGACTTTAAACTTTTGCCAGTTTAATGGATATAAAGTTCTATCTTACTCTTTAATTTGTATTTTCTTGATATTGAGTATGTTTTCAGATATTTATTAGCCATTTGGATTTCTTTATTCATAAATTCTTCCTTAAGTACTTTGCCAATTTTTTCCCATTGGGTTGTCTTTCTTGTTTTTAATTCATAGAGTTCTTTCTTATTTATATATTCTAGATAGCATCCTTTATCTCCATTTTCAAATACAAATGAGTTCCAAAGTCTTTAGTTACATACAGTGAATAATGATCAGCATTTCAGTTTAAGAACAATACTTACGCTTTCTCACTCTATTTCACTTGTAAAGTTTCATGAAATGTATTAAGTATCAATTCCTAACACAAATATTTTTATTGTAATTTGCAGACAAAGGTTTTATTAGAAGTTAATCCATCGATGTTAAAGAGTTCTTCTTTAGAAAATGAAAAGCATATTTCTTAAATAATTAAATTAATCATATAAATAAAAGTGAAAGTTTTTTTTTTTTCTTTTTTCTTTTTTAAAGCCTACAGCACCTGGCATTTCCAGGTGCAAAGTGAAAGATTTTTAACTATCCTGTCATTTTCTTTAGTGAAATATTTAGGAAAAAACTGAGTTATAAATGATTAACTTTTTTCCCCTTAAATTATACATTTTACAATAGTGTTCTGTTTAATGCCCAATTGCCTATTCCAGCCTATTCAAAAGTCAGTTTTGAGAATGCATCAAATTAAATAGGGAGCTTTTTAAAACCACTCTATTCCTTTTCAAATGTAGATATTCCCAACACAGATTTGAAAATAATACATCACTAAAAAGATAAGGCTTTTGCCTAATAGAAGAACCGACGCCATGTATTATTGTCATGATCTATAGAAAACTGTGTAAAATATGAGATTCTCCAAGCTCTTATTCCATAAATCTCCTTGCTGCACCAAGAAACAATACCTTTGTTAGCATAGAAAGCTATGATATACTTCTTTGTACCATTGTTTTAACTGTTGCCATGTTCTCTTGGACATTTCCAGTGAATTTCTGTTTTCCAATTTGCCTTTTCTCACTGTAGGATTTATTGCCGCTTGGGTACTTGGGAGATAAGTGGAAAATTTACATGTATTCATTTAATTCCAGGACACTTTAATGTGCCAATGATAATAGCGTAGTCAGTTTAAAAAGAGTGGGAATTCCCACAAAGGAGTGGGTATAGAAACAACCAACAGTTTAAAAACTGTGAGTCACTGATTGTTACACTCTTCTTACAATGGATGACGATATTCTGTGTAGTTTCCCATATTACACATCTGAGTTGTTATTTTTCACTAGAGGCCTCTAATTCACCTTCATGTGGGAGCTCAGATATGAGACATACCTGTTTCCAAAGGAGCCTGGCTGTTCAATATGTCCCTCTAGGGCCTAACTGTGAGGCTGCCATATTGCACTTTGCATTGCTTCCCACATTGCTTCTCAGATTGTCCAATACCTACTATTCAGTGTCACCATCCCAACTCCTACTTGACATGTCAGAGGGCTGCTTTTTCCCCACAAAAGGATCTAAAGCACAATCTGAATCATATAACCCTGCATTCAAGGCTGAGTTATTCCTGCTCCACATCCTCCTTGGGCTACTTTTTTTTTCTTTTTGAGACAGGGTCTCACTCTGTCATCCAGGCTGGAGTGCAGTTGTATGAACATGCTCACTGCAGCCTTGACCTCCTGGGCTCAAGTGATTCTCCCACCTCAGCCTCCCAAGTAGCTGAGACCACAGGTGCATGCCACTGCACCCAGTTAGCTTTTTAAATTTTTTGTAGAGATGGGGCTTGTTACGTTGATCAGGCTGGTCTCAAACTCTTGGGCTCAAGTGGTCCTTGTACCCCAGCCTCCCAAAGTGCTGGGACTAAAGGTGTGAGCTACTGCACCCAGCCAAGGGCCACCTCTTTTTAAAACAAAGTTGGGGTATGATATTAGCTGTGTGCCTGTTTGTATGTCAGTTTCATTATGTTGAGGCATACAGACTGGAAAGGAACAAGTAAAATTGTCTCTGTTTGCAGATAATATAATTTTTAAAATAGAAAATACTGAAGAATTTACCATAAAACTGTCAAAACTAATAAGTGTATTCAGTAAAGTTGCAAGATACACAACTGATATACAAAAAGCAGTTGTATTTCTATACATTAACAATGTCATATTTGAAAAGAAATTTAAAAAAATTCCACTTACAATAATATCAAAAAGATGAAAATACTTAGAAAAAAAAGTAAACAAGAAGGTGAATGATCCATATACTGAAAACCATAAAACGGATGGAAGAAATTGAAAGAGACATAAATAAAGGAAATGATATCCTGTGTTCATGGATTGGAAGAATAAATATTGTTAAAACGTCCATACTACCCAAATGATCTACAGATTTAATGCAGTCAAAATTTCAATGGCATTTTTCACAAAAATAGCAAAAGAAAATCCTGGAATTTGTATATAACCCTTTGGCCTCAAATTGTCAAAGCAATCTTAAGAATGAAGAGCAAATTGGAGACTAAACACTTCCTTATTTAAAATTATATTACAAGGTTATAGTAACTAAAACAATATGTTACTGACATAAAAATACTCATAGACCAATGAAACAGAGAAGCCAGAAATAAACTCATGCATATGGGGGTCAACTAATCTTCAATAACATGAATGATAAGAATACACAATGAGAAAAGGATTGTTTCTTCCATAAATGGAGTTAGGAAAACTAAATGTTCATATGTAGAAGAATGAAACGGGACCGTTACCTTATACCATACACAAAACTCAACTCAAAACGGATTAAAGACTTAAATATAAGACCTGAAAACTTAAAACTCTTAGAAGAAAATATAGGGAATAAACTCCTTGACACTGGTTTTGGCAATTACATTTTGGATATGACACTAAAAGCACAGGAAACAAAAGCAAAAATAAATGGAACTGCATCAAACCAAAGAGCTTTTGCACAGCAAAGGGAACCTTTGTACCACTGTTGATGGGAATATAAATTAGTACAGGCACTATGAAAAATACAGTGGTCCCTCAAAAATTTAAAAATATTATTGAACTGCCATATGATCCAGTAATCCTATTTCTGGATATATATCTGAAGGAAATGAAATCAGATTCTTGAAGAGATCTGTGTACTCCCATGTTCATTGCACCATATTGACAATAGCCAAGATAAGAAAATAACCTAAGTATACATTAACAGATGACTAAAGAAAAATGGAATATATATATATATATATATGTATACACATATATATATATATATGAATGTAACTCAGACTTCAAAAATAAGGAAATCCTGCCACTTGTGACAATGTGAATGAACTTGGAGGACACTATGCTAAGTGAAATAAGCCAGACACAGAAAGACAAATATTGTATGATATCACTCATATGTGAGACCTTAAAAAGTGGAACTTAGAGACTAACAGAGTAAAATGATGGTTGTCAGGAGCTGGGGGTGGGAGAAAAGGGGAGATAATGGTCAAAGGGTGCAAGCTTGCAGTTATAAGATGAATAAGTTCTAGAGATCTAATGTATAGCATGGTAACTATGGTTAATACTGTATCACATGCTTGAAATTTGCTAAGAGAGTAGATCTTAAATGTTCTCACCACCACAAAAAAATTAATGGTAACTCTGTTGGATGATGGGTATGTGCATTAGTTTGATTGTGGAAATCATTGCCCCAAGGCACATTTATGTCAAAATGTCACAATGTACCCCTTACATATATATGATGTTCTATTTGTCAGTCATACCTCAGTAAAGCTGGAAAACATTTAAAATATAAAATTATGTTAAACTTCTCCCTTTCTCCTACAAAAAGACAGTCCCAGACCCAAGTGACATCACACAGTACTGTTGGCCTCTGTCCCTGGTAGGACTCACACAATTTTGCAAGATAAGTGATCAAAGCCAAAGTCATCTTAGGCTCACCGAAAGGGCTACATAGATTAGTTACGGAAAACAAGGCAAGGCTAAGCACATTACCTAGCAATATTTCTTTTTACCTTTCATTAAGCAGTGGAAAGTCTTTTTACTTAAGAAAGGCAATAGATAATATGTAAGAGCAGAGCTTCTTTGTCTGAAACAGGCTTGCGGGTATGAGGTGGTACTTAGCGTTCTGCTGATTTTACCCCCATCTTGTTTTCCTGCTTCTATACCTACCCCAGGGGATTCTCTGGAGTCCTGAGGATTATCTATAATCTTTTTCATATGATAAAAAGGCACCTGGGGGATAGGGCCCTGTCTTCTTTCCTGTTCTATGAGACTCCTCCTTCTATCTGGAATTCCTCCTCTCTTTCTTCATATCTGCCTGTTGAAATCCCATTAAAATCCCATTTAAATTTCACCTCCTTTAAGGAATCTCCTCAGGACAAAATTGATCTTTCTCATTGCAGATGATCAGTGCTTCTGTTACAGCTATAGGGATTGCATACCTCATATTCTGGGACAATCCCAATTTTTGATATTAGATTCTAATATGCTCTTATATTCATTTATTTGTCAGATCACATTTTATTTTTTGGTTTTGAAACATGGTTGTGATCATTATAGTTCTTATTTGTAGTCAGCCTTGTTTCTGAGTTATTGATCTATGCAGACATCATGAAGTATACATTTCCAAAGAGTAGGGATTGAGTCATTTCATCATAATTATTCATCCTTCTTACACCCCCTCTCTTTTTCATCATCATCATCCTTGCAATAATTTATTAGTGCCCTAGGACACATGAGGCAGTGTTGTACACATATACTAATTACCTTAATTATTACAAAAACTCTGCAAGGTAGATATGCATACACCTAAGCAGAGGTTACCCGGCCAGTAACCTGACTAAGTTGGGCTCTGCCGAAACCCAGGCTCCTTCCGGTATGCTACTCTGCCTCCCACAGTGCCTCACAGTGTTTGTCTGCATATTCTAGAAATGTTTATTCCAGTATGTAATGAATAAATACATGCTCAATTGCTCAGAATTGAAAGCATGGGAAAAAGTACAGTACACATGAATTTATCTAGGCAATGAATTGAAATATTTCCCTTTCATGCTTGCATGATTCAGAAAAGAACTTCATACTTGTATTTAGTGCCATTTTAACTCACTCTAGTAGTTGAAAAGCAAAGTGAACCCACTCGAATTTCCATTTTACTGGCAATCTGTGGGTAAGAAAACTGGCACTCTAAAACACAACAAATACCTCTCCATGATTTGTGATATCTGAGCCATGCTGGATTACCTGAACACAGTCTGGGATCAGCTCTGCTCTAGTGAGGCCTCTCATGGGCTTCCAACAATACTCCTGGGAGGTGTAAGTATTGGGGACCAAAACAAAACAGACTGGCTGGCCATTACTAATGCCCTTGATATCTAGGGGTCCCCTCTCCTGGCTGTGCTTGTGAGGAATGGAGCAGTGGGGCAGCTCATCAGAACTGTAAAGGGCAGGATGAGGAGAGGGCTGTTCAACAAGATGGAGAAAGAAGGCTTTCTGCTCAGTGCCAGCTTCCTAGTGCCTTCCAAAGTGCGATGTAAGGAGAGGAGCATTGTGACGTGTTGGATGGCTGTGAGGTTCTGGCATTTGTACCAGTTCAGAAAGTCCTCCTGAGGACCTACTAGGTGAAAGCATTGTGTTAAGACAGTAGAGGATACAGAGATGATTATGACACAATATGGCATATCTAGGTACTTAGAATCTGATATTAACTTTTACTATAAACTAGAATAAAGTAAGTGCTGTGGTTAAACAGTTTGTAGATACTTCACATTGTTTAGAAAACCCAATGCCCGATGGATTATAGATTTAAATGTGAAGGGTCCACGTTTAAAACTTTTAGGAAAAATATGTAGGAAAATTTTGTAAAGCACAAAAATGCAAAAACACAGAATATTGATATATTTGATAATATAAATTTGATTTCATCAAAAGGGATCATAAAGAAGAGAAAAAGAGTTTCCGCAAACTGGGAAAAGATTTACAACACATATAACCAATACAAATTCAATATCCAGCATGTATAAAAATCAATAAAGGGGATGCAGAGCAAGATGGCCAAATAAAACCCTCCGGTGTTCATTCCGCCTCTCAGGAACACCAAATTCAACAACTATCCATGTAAGAAAGCATGTTCATACGAACAAAAAATCAGGCGAGAGATCAAAGTGCCTGTTTTAACATTACAGCAAGGAAAGAGGCACTGAAAAGGGTAGAAAAAACAGTCTTGAACTGCCAACTCCAACCCCAACACCATCAGCAGAATCTGCATGTTCTGGAGAGGAGAGTGAAGTGAGTGTGGACTTACACTGGAACTCAGTGCTGCCCTGTCACAGTGGAACACAACACAGGGCACAATTCTGCCAGTGCCCACAGAGGAAGCATTTAGGCAATCGCTGATCAGAAGGGGAACCTCTGCGCCAGCCGTAGGAACCTGAGTTGTGGCTAGCCCCACCACTGGCTGACTAATGTGGCCTGTCCTGAGTGAACTGAAAAGGCAGTCATGCCACAAGGATTGCAGTACTTGGGTGAGTCCTGGGGCTGCACTGGGCTTGGAGCCAGTGGATTTGAGGTGTGCACAACCCAGTGTGACACCAGCTCTGGTGGCCAAGGGAGTGCTTGTATCACCTCTCCCCCAACTCTAGGCAGGGCAGCTCAGGGAGACTCCCCTTGCAAAAAGGAGGGGGAAGAGTAAAGAGGACTCTGTCTTACAACTTGGGTACCAGCTCAGCCCCAGTAAAATAAAGCACCAAAGTCCTGAAGCCCCTGATTCTGGATCCTAGTTCTTAGGTGGCATTTCTAGACCCATCCTGGGCCAGAAGGGATCCTGCCAGCCTGAAGTGAAGGATGCAGATCTGGCAGGATTCACCAGCTGCCTACTAAATCGCCCTTGGGCCTTGAATAAACATCAGCTGTAGCAAGGCAGTAGTCACCAAGGGTCTTGGGTGTGAGAGCCAGTACTGTGCTGAATTTAGGTATGACCCAGTGCCATCCCAGCTGTTGAAGCCATCAGAATGCCTCCTCCAAGTCCAGGCAGTCCAGCATGGAGAAAGGGGAAAGTAAGGAAAGAGAACAAGAGACTCTGTCTGGTACTCTAGGAAATTCTCTCAGCTCTTACTCAACCCCACAAGGTGGTATGAGTCTTCAAGAGTCACAGCATTACTGGGTTTGGGGCATGCCCCCAGTGTGGATATAGCTGCAGTGATTAAAGACTAAAATACAACACTCTGAATATCTGGAAAGCCTGCTTGAGAAGGACAGGTACAAACTAGGCCAGGTTGTGAAGAAAAAAAATAAATACCTAACTCTTCAATACCCCGACACTGACAGACATCCACAAGCATCAAGAACATCCAGGAAAACATGACCTCACCAAACAAAATTAAGAAACCACTAACCAACCCTGGAGTGCAGAGATATGTGACCATTCAGAGATAATTCAAAGTAGCTGTTTTGAGGAAACTCAATGAACTTCAAGATAATACAGAAGGAATTCATAATCCTGTCAGATAAATTTAACACAGAGATTGAAATAAGAAAACCAAGGAGAAATTCTAGAGATGAAAATTTCAGTTGACAAACTGAAAAATATATGTGTCTCAACAGCAGAATTGATTATAAAGAAAGAATTGGTGAGGTTGAAGAGAGGCTGCAGGAAAATAGAGGAGAAAGGAAAGAATAAAAAAGAATGAAGTATGCCTACAAGATCTAGAAAATACCCTCAAAAGGGCAAATCTAAGTTATTGGCCTTAAAGAGGAGGTAGAGAGAGAGAGAGAGAGAGGAGAGAGAGAGAAAATGGGGTAAAAAGTTTATTCAAAAGGGTAACAGAGAACTTCCCAAACCTAGATGAAGATATCAATATTCAAGCACAAGAAGGTCATAAAACATCAAGTAGATTTAACCCAAAGACTACCTCAAGGCATTTAATAATCAAACTCCCAAGGGTCAAGGGAAAGAAAAAACAAAAATAACATATAAAGGAGCTCCAATATGTCTAGCAGTAGACTTCTCAGTGGAAATGTTACAGACCAGGAGAGAGTGGGATGACATATTCATCAAAGAGCTGAAGGAAAAGAATACTTTTATCCTAGCATATTAAATACAGCTATAATATACTTCAAATATGAAGGAGAAATAAAGATTTTCCCAGATAAACAAAAGCTGAGAGATTTTGTCAACATCAGACCTGCCTAACAAGAAATGCTAAAGGGAGTTCTTCAATCTAAAAGAAAAAATCATTAACAAGCTATAAGAAATCAACTGAAGGTATAATACTCACTGGAACAGTAAGTACACAAACAAATACAGAATATTCCAATACGATAATTGTGGTGCATAAACCACTCATATATTGAGTAGGAAGATTAAAAGACAAACCTATCAAAAACTACAATTTTTATGAGAGAGTATAGAGATATAAATAGAAACAACAAAAAGTTAAAAAGTTGAGGGAATAGAGTTCAAGTTTAGAGTTTTATACATTTTATCCTTGCTTTTTTGGAATCAGAATTAAGTTTTCATCAGTTTAAAATAATTGGTTATAAGATATTATTTGTAAGCCCCATGATAACCTTATATTAAAAAACCTGTAACAGATACAAAAAACAATAAAAAGCAAAAAATGAAAACATACTGCCAGAGAAAAACACTTTTACACAAAGGAAGACAAGAAACAAACAAAAAAAAAAAAAAAAAAAAAGAGGACCACAAAACAATCAGAAAACAAATAAGAAAATGGTAGTAGTAAGTCTTTACCTATCAATAATGACATTGACTGTAAATGGAATAAACTCTCCAATTAAAAGACAGTGTTGCAACAAGATTTAAAAAAGACCAAACTGTATGCTGCTCACAAGAAACTCAATTTACCTATAAAGATTCACATAAAATTAAAGGGATGAAAAAAAGATATCCCATGAAAATAAAAACAAAAAAGAAATAGGAATAGTATATTTATATTGGACAAAATAGATTTCAAGACAAAAACTATAAGAAGAGACAAAGAAGCTAATTATATATTGATAAAGGAGTCAATTCAGCAAGTCAGTATAACAGTTATAAATGTATGTGTGCTCAACACTGAAGCATCCAGATATAAAACAAATATATATATAAAGCAAATATATATTTACATATGTGTATATATATACACATATATATATTCATAGATATATATATTTATATATATGGAGATACATTGATATCTTCCTCTAGGTTTAGAAAGTTCTCTGTTATCCTTTTGAATATATATCTATACATACACACACATACACACACAGAGAGAGAGAGAGAGAGAGAGAGAGAGAGAGAGAGAGACTGATCCCAATACAATAGCCACTGAAGATCTCAAAACCCTGATTTCAGCAATGGACAGGATCATCTAGACAGAAAATCAACAAAGAAACACTGAACTTAATCTGTACTATAGAACAAATGGAATTAACAGATATTTACAGAAGCCTTCATCTGACAGCTTCAGAATACACATCCTTCTCTTCAGCACATGGATCATTCTTAAGAATAGACCATATGTTAGGCCAAAAAACAAGTCTTAAAAAAATTCAAACAAATTGAAATCATATCAAGTATCTTCTCACACCTCAGTAGAATAAAACTGGAAATCAGTAACAAGAGGAACTTTGGAAACAATACAAATGCATGGAAACTAAACAATATGCTCCTGAATTATTTAGTGGGTAAATACAAAAATTAATAAGGAAATTAAAATTTTTTTGAAACAAATGAAAATGGAAACATAATATTCTAAAACCTAGGAGATATAGCAAAAACAATATTAAGAGGAAAATTTATAGCAGTAAGTGCCTGCATCAAAGAGTCAAAAAAGTAGTCAAGTAAATAACCTTATAAAGCATCTAAAAGAATTAGAAAAGCATGAAAAAATCAATCCAAAAATTAGTAGAAGAAAGGAAATAATAAAGAGCAGAAATAAAATTGAAACCAAATAATGATACAAAATATCAGCAAAAGTTGGTTTTCTGAAATCAATACTAAGAGAGAAGACCCAAATAAATAAAATCAGAGATGAAAAAGGGGACATGACTACTGATACCACAGAAATTCAAAGGAATATTAGAGATTACTATGAATAACTATATGCCAATAAATTGGAAAACCTAGAAGAAATGGATGAATTCCTAGACATCTATAACCTACCCAGATTGAACTATGAAGAAATCCAAATCCTGATAGACCAGTAACAAATAACGAGATTGAGGCTGCTAAAAAGTTTCCATCTGAAAAAGAAACCAAGAAAGTAATCTCATTTACAAAAGCTTCAAGTAAAATAAAATGCCTAGGAATGAACTTAACCAAAGAAGTGAAAGATCGCTACAATGAAAACTATTAAAACATCAATGAAAGAAATTGAAGAGGATGCACACACACACACACACACACACACACGCGCGCACACAAGATATTTTATGTTCATGGATTGGAAGAATTAATATTGTTAAAATGTTCATACTACCCAAAGCAACCTACAGATTCAATACAATCCCTATCAAAATACCAATGACATTCTTCACAGAAATAGGAAAAAAATTCTATATTTATACTTAATCACAAAAGACCCAGGGTAGGCAAAGCCATCCTGAACAAAAAGAACAAAACTAGAGGAGTCACATTATTCAAATTATACTACAGAGCTATAGTAACCAAAACAGCATGGTACTGGCATAAAAATAGACACATAGATCAAAGGAACAGAATAGAGAACCCAGAAATAAATCCATATATTCACAGTGAACTCATTTCAAGAAAGGTGTCAAGAACATACATTGGGGAAAGGACAGTCTCTTCAAAAATGGTGCTGGGAAAACTGGATATCCATATGCAGAAGAATGAAACTAGACCCTTATATTTTGCCATATACAAAAATCAAATAAAAATTGATTGAAGACTTAAATTTAAGACCTGAAACTATGCAACTACATAGACATTGGTCTGGGCAAAGATTTCTTGAGTAGTAGTTCAAAAGCACAGACAACCAAAGTAAATATAGACAAATGGGATCACATCAAGTTAAAAATTTTCTGTACAGAAAGAAAACTATCAAGAGAGTGAAGAGATAACCCACAGAATGCAATAAAATACTGCAAATTATCTACCTGACAAGGGATTAATAACCAGAATATATGTGGAGCTCAAACAACTCAATAGGAGAAGATAAAATAATCCTATTAAAAATGGGCAAAAGATCTAAATAGACATTTCTAAAAAAAATACATACAAATGGCCAACAGGTATATGAAAAAAATGTTCAACATCATTAATCATTAGAGAAATACAGACCAAACCTCTACAATGAGATATCATCTCACCCCAGTTAAATGGCTTTTGTTGAAAAGATAGGCAATAACAAATGCTGGTAAGGATAGGGAGAAAGGGGAAGAACTTTTTTAACAGTAAAAATTTTTTAACAGTAAAAAATTGGAAATGACCCCTTGTACACTGTTGATAGGAATGTAAATTAGTATAGCCACTGTGGAGAACTGTGTGGAGGTTCCTCAAAAAAAAAAAAAAAAAAAAAAAACCCTAAAAGTAGAGCTATATGATCCAGAAATTCTGCTGTTAGGTATATGCCCAAAACAAAGGAAATCAGCATATTTTAAGAGATATGTGCACCCCCTTGTTTATTACAGCAGTATTCACAATAGCAAAGATTTGGCATCAACCTTAAGTGTCTATCAATGGATTAATAAAGAAAATGTGGTACATATATACAATGGAATACTATTCAGGTACAGAAAAGGAATAAAATCCTGTCATTTGCAACATGAATGCAACTGGAGGAAATTATATTAAGTCAAATAAGCCAGGCATAGAAAGTCAAATTTCTCACATTATTACTCATATGTAGGAGCTAAAAATTAAAACAATTGAACTCATGTAGAGAGATATTAGAATGATGATTACCAGAGACTGGGAAGGGCAGCAGGCGGAAGGGGGAAAAGTGGGGATGGTTAATGGGTTCAAAAAACATAGTTGCAATGAATAAGATCTAGTATTTGATGGCCGGGCACAGTGGCTCATGTCTGTAACCCCAGCACTTTGGGAGGCCGAGGTGGGTGGATCATGTGAGGTTGGGAGTTTGACACCAGCCTGACCAACATGGAGAAACCCCATTTCTACTAAAAATACAAAATTAGCCAGGTGTGGTGGCGGATGCCTGTAGTTCCAGCTACTCAGGAGGCTGAGGCAAGAGAATCCTTGTACCCAGGAGGCAGAGATTACAGTGAGAGGAGATCGTGCCATTTCCCTCCAGCCTGGGCAACAAGAATGAAACTCTGTCTCAAAAAAAAAAAAAAAAAAATCTAATATTTGATAGCATGTCAGGGTAACTATAGTCTACAATAATTTACTGTATTTTTAGAACTGAATTGTTTCTGATACAAAGAAGTGATAACTTCTTGATCAATACCCCAATTACCCTGATGTGATTATTACAAATTGTATGCCTGTATCAAAACATCACATGTACCCCATAAATATATGCACCTATAATATACCCATAATAAAAATAAAAAATAAAAAAAAACACAACAATAACAACAGAAAAGTGCAAAGAGACCTCAACATACATATCACAGAAGAGGAAAACAAATGATTCAAACATATGAAAAGATGTTCGTTACTAACCAGAAAGAAAAAACTGTAATGATATACTATTGTGTATTTCATTTCCGCCGTAATAATAGAAATGTAATATCAATTTTATATCAAATGATGACAATGATACAAAGCAACAAGGACTCATATTGCACATAGAAGCATACAAAATGCTAAAAACACTTTGGAAAATTTCTTGGCATTATTTTGCAAATTTGAAGTTGCTCAGACCCCAGGACCTATCACATCTATTCCCAGGGATATACTTGAGAAAAAATCTTGCACATTTCTATCAGGGAACCTTTAGAAGAATGTCCGTAACAGCAGTGTTTTTAACAGTAAAAAATTGGAAATGACCCTAATGACCATCAACAAGAAAATGGTTACTTAAATTAGTATTTATATAATAGGAAACTATTCAGCAGTGAAAATGAATACACTATAGTAATACACATTAATGCCAGTGAATTTCACAATATTGAGCTTAAAAAATCAAGGGAATATAAACAATGCCTATAAAGTTAAAAAAAATGTGAAGCTAAACAATATATTATTGAGGGATACAGCCATATGTAATAAACTATAAAGAAAAAAGCAAAGGAACGATAAGCAGAATTCAGAAGAGTAACTTCTATGAGATAATGGGGTGGGAGGGAGGAGGCACACTGGTCTATTTTGTTTAGGTGGTTAGTGATTGCATGGGCATTTCTTTACTATTGTTGTTTAAGCTGTATATATATATATACACACACACACTATAGTGTCTTTTCTACGTTGATATATTTCATAATAAAGATGTGGCAAACAGTGTGCTATTGGAGTGCTGATGAGGGAGCACTTCCTCTGAATGAAGTCGGGAGTGGAAGGTGAGAGGCAGGGATCAGTGAAGGCTTCATGGTGTAGTCAGAAGTGGTTCTTGAAAGATGAGCAGGGTTTTAAGGATAGAAATGGAAAGAGGGGAGCTTCCACTGGGAAGAACAGGATGAGGAAAGACACAAAAGTGTGAAATGGCATTGTGTGTCCTGGAGACAACAATGGTTGGAGTATACATTGGAGGAATAGAGTTGCATACAAGGATGGAAAATGCATTGGGCCAGATGGTAGAAGGCCTTTTTAAGAAAATCTGGTGGCTCACGCCTATAATCCTAGCACTTTGGGAGGCTGAGGCAGACGGATCAAAAGGTCAGGAGATTGAGACCATCCTGGCTAACATGGTGAAACTCTGTCTCTACTAAAAATACAAAAAACTAGCTGGGTGTGGTGGCATGCACCTGTAGTCCCAGCTACTCGGGAGGCTGAGGCAAGAGAATTGCTTGAACCCGGGAGGTGGAGGTTGCAGTGAGCTGAGATTGTGCCACTGCACTCCAGCCTGGGTGACAGAGCAAGACTTGGGCTCAAAAACAAAAAACAAAAAACTCGTGACCGATTTAGATATTATCCTGCAAGCAAAGGGAGGCTGTTGAAGACTTCTGAGGAAACAAGTGATTTGATTACATGTATGATTTAGGAATATAATTTTGGTAGTTGTAGGAAGCATGAATAGGAGAAATTTGAGGCAAGTGGGACCCATCTGGCTACTGGAACAGTTCAGGATAGCAAAGACAAGGGCCTGTACTGTGGCAGTGGCAATGGAATAAAATGAAAGAATGCATAATTTGAGACTAATTTGAGACCTGACTTACTTTTCTTAAATGTGTGTGCCCATTTCCAGAAAGACACAGACTGAAGCAAGGTGTACTGGCTTATTTCAGGCCAGCCCCTGCTCAGAACTGGGCACTCTCTCTAGTTAAGCAGTTAATTGTGAGCACTGACTCAGCAGCTTGCCCAGCTTCCTGTTCCCCAATTCCTAATTCCCTGATATAAATACCTCTCCCAGTTTTCCTGGCCCTTCCCTTTCTAAAGCAAGGAATGCAGTATTTGAAATCAACCTCTTTCCAATATTCATTAATCTGTCTTTTTGCTTACTTACATCTGCCCTTAACTTCCCTTTCTGGGCTTTCATTCTTCTCCTGAGGTCTCATACACAAGCACAGTCATGCTACTAGGTTGTGGAGTCTTTTTCTTCCACAAGAGACTAATTCAGCTGACCCCATCCTGAAGACCAGGGGTATATTCATCCTTCAGGCAGTTAATTACACAAAGACATGAGATACTAAGATGGCGTTACAACAACTCACGGCTGGTCTGAAATGACAAATGAATGCCCTGGACATCCAACAGGCAGTTGGAAATTCAGGCTAGGCATTTAGGAGGATGTCAGTCCCTACCTCTTCCACCTACCATGCTTGACCAAATAATGAGAATAAGCCTGCCTTGGGAGCCGTGCTGTTTTATATGGGATCCAGCAGGGGTGATCCCCATGTGGAGAAGTACTTATTTTCTGTTTGTATGATCTCTACTTATATTTATTAAAAAGGAAGTATCTTGTGAAGTTGAACCATGCAGGAGTCAGATCTTTTCAACTTGGAGAAGGAAGCAGCAACGTTCCATAGGCAGGAGCAATGCCATCTCTGAGTTCAACGCTGACAGTGCTAGGAAGCAGCCACAGGGAAAGAAGGGGACAGGGTCTGGGGATGGTGACTGCCAATCAGGAGAACACTTCCGGACACCCCAAAGAAGAAACATGAATGGTCTGAGATTCACATTTAAGAAGAGCACCCAGCTCTCCATAGCTTCTGAGTGGCTCTGCCATGCAAACCAAATCCTGTGTAAATTATGATCAAGGTACATTTCACATCCATTTTCTAAGGAAAATGGAAATAAGTAGGTAAGCTCATCCTCCAGCAGCTTTAGGGGGAGAGATGGAATGACAAAGAATCTCTAGCAGAGAGCAAATTTGCATAAAAATGAAGAGGGAAGAAATTTTAATTTATTCTCAGGTAAAGAGAGAAAAATTACGGTAAAGTTTATAAGTGAAAATGAAAAGGCAAGTAAAGTGTATGTTTCAGATCACAGCAGTGGTTTGTAAACTTTCTCATTCTTTTGCATAGGCACTGCTCCCACCATGAATAATTAAAATAAAAGACTCTCCTCACTTCTAATGTATTCAGTTCCTCTCTATGTCTTTCCATGCCAAGATGCAATCCCAACCCTTTGATTTCTTACCAAACCTTTAACTAGCCCTCATGGGAAGATGCTTTTGAAATGGTTCAAAGTTGGGCATCCACTAGAAGAAGAAACAGAGCAGAGAAATGGAGTCCTCCCCATGTGAGGTAATGAGGCCCTGAATAATTGACAATGGAGCTCCCCATGGCTCTCTTCTCTAATCAACAGCACGCTCTCCCTCCTTGCTGCAAGTAGCTGGTGTAACTCATTTAACACAGTGCTCATAGGTCAGACTCTGAAAAGAAAAAGGTAATGGATTTCATCTCTGTAAGAGGTTTTTCTTTTCCTTCATAAAAGGCATGGAGCAGGGCCAGATAGTAAAGGGAAAGGAACTCACATTTGCAGACAATCTGAAGAAGATTAAGAGTGATGGCTGAGAGACAACTGGGCATCTGGATGAAATGGTCTTGGATGGCATGTAAAGAGGCACACTGTATGCAGAGATGAGCTTTCTGGGTTGGCTGAGTTTTAGCACCCAGACGTGCTAAAACACTGGGTGGACAACCTTTGCAATGCAGGGCCCTCGAAATGATCTACCTGAGCCCATACAATTGCTTTATTTCTGCAGACAGGCTGCTTTATTTCCCTCTTATGTACTTGTTATCTCTCTTCTCTCATGCTTTTGATTTCATCAGCTTCCTCAGCTCATTTGTCCGCAGTGACCTGGCAGGGCTTATCTCTGTGGGGTTGGTATATTCTGCTAAGCTCTGTCTTTCACATCATTCAGATTGCACTGCTCTCCTGTGTACCTTTTCTAACAGGCTCCAGCACACCTTTTTTGTCACTTTTACTCTGTCATGTTTTGCACACGCTGTGCTTTTGAAGTTCTTTATTATTTACTGTTTGACCTTATTTTACTTTATTTACATTCTTTCCTTGTCATCTATGTTTGGTGAGAGAGAGTTTACATATAAGGAAAACAAGTCTTGAAATGTCACGTAGTTTAAGATTAAAGGCATTTCTTAATGCTAGGCACAATAGGGTTTTGTATATACAACCTCACTGATACTGCAAAATCTTAATTAGATGCATCCAAACAGGGGTGGTGTGTTTACAGTGAGGCATTTTATTAAAAAAGCTGACTGCAAGTTGGACTGACTTGCCACATATATTCATATGGTCAGTTACCTATGAGAACCCATGTCCTGGTTCATCAGGTGTCTTTGTGGCCATGGACTTGATAAGCACAGCTAGTGAATGTGCAGAGTTGGAAAACACAACTGCAACTTTGGCTTCTGTTCACGCATGTGTTCAGCAGTAAATATTTATGGAGTGCCCCACGTGTACAGCACCGGGCCCTGGGGTATAGCGGGGAGCTCAGAGCAACATGGTTCTGGCTCTTGCAGAGCTTATGGTCTGGAGAGGCAGACTTCAGAAAGCGATCAGACAGAAATATGTAAAATTATCACTGTGACAAATGCTATAAAGGAGATGTGCCTGTTGCTGGGAGAGCCAATGACAGGTGGATGAGACCTTACTGGAAAGCACAAGGAAGTCTTCTCTGAGGACGTGATGCTTGAGCTATGATGGGAAGGATGACGAGTAGTTAGCCAGGGGAAGGGATGGGAGAAAAGCCTTGTGGGAAGAGGGAGCAATATGTGCCAAAGGCCCGTGGGCAGGAAGAGGCATGGTGAGAGAGACTGGTTGGTGGGATAACAGAGCAAGGGAGCGGGGAGCTGTGTGAGATGAGCTGGGAGGGGTCTGGGGATAGAACATGCAGGGCCTGGCAGCCTTGTGATGAGGGTCTGATCTTTACCCTGAAAGACTGTGGGGTGCCACTGAAGGGTTTTAAATAGTAAGCAGTAGATCGGATGAGTGTTTTGAAAAGGAACCACCTTATGTAGCAGACCGAGGGGAGGCAAGTACAAGTTGATTTGTATTTGAAAGCTTTTGTCACCTCTTGACATACACACTTACTTAAAAGATGCTCTCAGTACCTGTGTGCTGAAACTAGTGAGTACAGTCGTGTACCACATAATGATGATTTGGTCAACAAAGGCCTGCATATATGATGGATATATAATAATACACATAATATTATATGGTATTTTTACTGTACCCTTTCTATGTTTAGATATGTTAAGATACACAAATACTACTGTGTTAAAATTGCCTGTCGTATTCAGTACGGTAACATGCTGTACAGGTTTGTAGCCTAGGAGCTATAGGCCGGTGTGTAGGAGCTGTAACCTGGTATGTAGGAAGCCTATACTATCTAGGATTTTGTAAGTGTGCTTCTTTGATGTTTACATGACAAAATTACTTAATGATGCATTTCTCAGAATGTATCCCTGTTATCAAGTGATGCATGCCTGTATTTTAATAAAAGTACAGGCCTTGGGGAAAAGAAGAGAGTGGAAGAATAGGATAAATTTCAGAAATATTGAACTAGGTACTTTGCCCTTCCTGGAAAATATTATTCCCATTGATTAGAACCATAAAACTGATTCTCTGTTAAGTGACTTGCAGGATATGAGGACAGGCTGTCATTCCACTAACTGCTAGAGTTGATTCAACTGATCCTCCTGGTCAGGAGGACTCCTGTCCCCTCCCAAACCCCATAATGTGGGCCTCTGAAGCTGCCCAGAGAGGACCTGGTATTTGATCAAGGCTACAGAGCAGCTATGAGCCCCTGACAGGGTGACTTGTTCAGGTCAGAGCTAGACTGCTAGTAAGTTGTTAAACCAGTATTTGAATGTGTCTGTCAGGCTCCTGCTCTTTTTACTACCTGGTTATTTCCTTACAAGGGAGGAAGTCAAGTGAACAAGAAAGTCACTATGAGAGGTAAAAATTTTCCTCTAAGCAAGTCTTCAGGGCAAGGAAGAAATGGAGTGAGCTTAAGAGAGCTGATCAGTGAAAGTATCTTAGGTGATTGAAATAAATGAAGTAAATGTAAATTGTGTGCACCAAAGACTGGAGGCCTCAAACTGAGATAAACTCACCAATGGGTATATGTCATTGTTTTACCCAACTTCTTCCCACTCGGAAATTCTGTGTCCACATAACAGTCTTTGTTAAGGGAATCAGCCTCAATGCTTTGTGTCTCTGAGCTCAAAGGCATATTATTTCAAGACTGTATGCCATGCCATTCAATCCCAATGGCAGGATATGAGCCAGATATGAAGAGGCTCCTCCTCAGTCCCGACAAAGCCTCCAACCAGGCAGGCCTGCACATTTATGGCCCAGACAAGCCACTTGGGTCCTGTAGAAGATAGAATGGGATTCTGCAGGGGTGAGGGGACCATGCTTCTCTGTGCCCAGGACCCAGGAGTGCATGAGGGGTCCCTTGGGATCACAGTGCCAGCCCCTTGACTGTAGAGTAAGTTTTCAGGCAGGACTATGTGGCAGTGGCAAGGACTCATTAGTGACTTTGCGGGCAGGGGACACACACAAGCGGGGAGTTGGAGAGGAAGGTAAGGACATATGCTACAGAATGAATGAGTGGGCACATGGGAGGCATGCTCTGGGCTGCCTCCCATGGACAGCTCTGGACACACTGTGAGGGGAGCAACTGCCAGCTCTAAGACTGGAAGTGGTTGCAGCTACCAAAACTTAGTTGTTAAAGGTAAATGTTACTAAATTCTGTTTCTAGCAATATGGTGGATCAGATTCCCTAACCTTACGATTGCTGAACACGGAAGAAAGTAAAGAATCCTCTGATGCCAAAAGCAAAGTGAGAATAAGACTCCTAGAAGGCGAACAAGTACCAAAGGCAGCTTTTGCCCAGAAAATAACTAGTGATTCCTAGACACCTTGAGTTTCCATTTTGATGACTGGGCAGTAACGACAGAAAATCAGCTTAGGGGCTACAAATGGAAAGTCTAATAGGAGAGCCTTGCATGAACTGGAACTCCAAAGAACTATTCAAAAGAGGGTTGAAAAAATACAAAGGGTAAGATAGAAAAAGTAAAACTAATAGGAAAAGATCAACAATGATAGCATTAAATAAAAGTATAAGTAAATAAAAATGGTGTAAATTGATTGAAATGACTGCGGTGAAATAAATTGTTAAAATATAAAAAAAATCCAGGTTAATAGAGAAACACATACAGTATAAAGACATAGAATGGTTAAAAGCAAAAGGATAAAAGAGACATACCAAAGAAAACTAGCATACTTAAAATAACATCAGACAAAACCGACTTTAAAGCAAAAAGCATTGACAGAGATACACTAGATAACTACGCAATAGGAAGGATTCGATTCACCTGGAAAATAAAAGAAATACCTGAGTACCAAACAACATGTCCTCAAAACATACAAAGTAAAAGCTGGTAGCTCTTCAGGCTGGGTGTGGTGGCTGACACCTGTAACCCCAGCACTTTGGGAGGCCAAGGCAGGAGGATTGCTTGAGCTCAGGAGTTTAAGACCAGCCCGGGTAACATTGTGAGGCCCCATCTCTATTATTGAAAACAAATTGATAGTTTTTCAAAGAAAAATTTACAAAACCATTAGCAAAGATTTTTAAGAACCTACCCTAGTATTTAATAGATCAAATAGAAAAAAATGAGTAAGATTATAAAATAGTTGAATAGTTCAATAACCAAACTTTATCCAGTGAACACATCTATACCGCACTGTACTCAACAATTGCAGAATGCACATTCTTTCCAAGCACACATGGATCATCTATAACAAATGCAACATGTTATGCCAAGTTTGTAGCAAGTTGCAACAAACTTGAAATACTGAAATCATATGGAGTATATTCTCTGAAGACAAATTAAGAATAGCAAACTAACTGGAACATCCCTATACATTCAGAAATAAAAAACAAAAACACCTTCTAAACAATCCAGGAGTCAAAGATGAACTCACGGTGGAAATTGGAATGTATTTGGATCTTAATGAACATACTACATATTAAATCTACAACCTCAAATTTGTACTAATAGAAATGAAGAAAGCCTAAGAACTACTAATCTAAGCATCCAACTTAGAAAAAAAAAAAAAAAGAACAACAGAGTAAACCCAGAAAGAATGGATGAAATGAAATATTAAGTATAAAAACAGAAATGAATAAGCAAGGAGACAAATATATAAGCTGGCTCTTTGAAAAGGATAAAAGAAAATTGAACAATCTTTGGCATGATTAATAATGAAAATAGAATACAATAACAGTAGTCAAATGAAAGAGACATAAATACAAATACTCCAAACATTAAAAATAGAAGATAGACCAGGTGTGATGGCTCCCACCTGTAATCCTAGCACTTTGGGAGGCTGAGACAGTAGTATTGCTTGAGCCCAGAAGTTTGAGACCAGCCTGGGCAACATGGTGAGACCCATCTCTGCATGAAAAAAAAAATCAACCAGGTGTGGTGGTGCATACTTGTGGTCCTTGCTGCTTGGGAGGCTAAGATGGAAAGATTACTTGAGCCTAGGAGGTTGAGGCTGCGGTGAGCCATGTTTGTACCACTGCACTCCAGCCTGGGTGAAAAAGCGAGATCCTGTCTCAAAAATAAAATAAACTAAAATAAAAATAAAAAAGATATAAAAAGTTTGAAAACTGAGATGAAATAGGTAAATTATTAGGAAGAAAAGCAGTTTATCAGAATAGACTTAAAAAGAAATAGAAAATCTGAAGATAACAATTATTATAGAAACATAATTAGTGGACTAAGACTTTCACATGAAGAAAACATACTAGACCTGGATGAGTTTACAGGTGTCTTCTACCAAACACTCAAGGATAATTCAAAACATACATAAACTTTCCCAGACAACAACTGTAAACACCAGCAACAAAAAGGATTATTCTATTTCTCATAAGGTTATGTAACTGGGTTTTCTTGGGGTGTTGGTGAGGCACAGCTTCCCTGAGAGAATGCTGTGGGTTCTTGGTCTCTGATCTCTTAAAGAATAAGCGGTGGGACCACTGCAGGTGTGCCATACACTCGTAAAAGTAAATATCAGATCCACTAAGTGTTGCAGAAAGGTGATTTTATTTAGGTAGAGAAGAGAGAAAGAAAGGAGAAGAAGAGAAAGATTTTCATGAAGAATGTGGAAGGGGATTCCAGAGGGAAAAATCCGGCCAGGTGTGTGGGCACAGACTTTTATCCTGGGAGGAACCCCCACCTTCTCCAAGACCCTGGGCCAATGAAAGGAGTTCCTTAGAACTTCCGCTGGAGAGATTGACTTTTAGTTTCTTCCCCTGCCTGTGAAATTCAAATATAAACCGTTAAATCTCCCGGATGGAGAGAGATGGGAGGGGGGCATGGTGCTGGGAAATTCTTGCCCTTAAAACTATGCCCCCTTTTGGACCCGGTAAGAGAATATATTCCCTCAGTTAGGGTAACATTATTATCAAAATAATTCTAGGATGCTACAAGAAAATTACAGGCCAATCTTACTCAATAACACTGATACAAAAATGTTAAAGGAAATAACAGAAAACAGAATGGATCAATGCATAAAAATGATACATCAGGAATACATAGGGCCTATCCCAGAAACTCAAAAGTAATTTAACCATAAAAATCCTTTAATATGATTAATCATATTAATTATCATATTAAAGAAAAAGATTGTATGATATTTTCTATGGATGCAGAAAAAGTAGAGAAAATTCATCATCTACTCATAATAAACTCCTAGCAAACTAGTAATAGAAGGAAACATCTTTAATCTGACAAAGATTATCTGTAAAAACCCATTAAACATCATGTTTAATGAAATTTTAGAAAGCATTCTCTTTAAGGTTACAAATAAAAGTGCCTGCTTTGACCACTTCTATTCAGCATCATACAGTAAGCCAAGCCAATGAAATTTTAAAAAAAGAAATAAAAGGACTGAAAAGGAAAAAAAAAAACTCCAAAACTCTAATTATAGAAAATGTGATTATTATGCAGAAAATCCAGAGGTAGATACACATAAATTATTTGAAGTAATAAGAGAGTTCAGTAAATTTTGCCTGATATAATTGATCAATATACAAAATTCGATTGCCTTTCTCTTCACTGGTTAACAGTTAATTTTAAAATTACATTAAAAATACCTATATCCAGGAGAAGGATAAATTTGGAAGACTGACACTAGTAACCTTCAAGACTTACTATAAAGCTGCAATAATCAGGACAGTGTGGTATTGGTAAAAGAATAGACAAATAGATCAATGGAACAGAACAGACAGAACTACATAAATATAGTCAACTCATCTTTGACAAAGGACCATTGGCAATGCAATGAAGAAAAAATAATTTTTTCAACAAATGGTGCTGGAACAACTGGACATCCATAGGCAAAAAAATGAATCAAGACATAGACCAAAACATCTTTCACAAAAATGAACTCAAAATGGATCACAAATCCAAATTTAAAATGCAAAAGTAAGAAACTCCTCTAAGAGAACATAGGATAAAATCTATAAGACCTTGGATTTGGCAATGACGTTTTAGATATGACACAAAAAGCATAATCCATGAAAGAAATAATTAGGAAGCTGAATTTAATTAAAATGAAACATTTCTGCTCTGCAAAAGACACTGTCAAGAGATTAAAAGGACAAGCCACAGACTGGGAGAAAATATTTATAAAAGATATATCTGATAAAGGACTGTTATCCAAAATATGCAAAGAACTCTTAAAACTCAACAATAAAAGGAAAAATAACCTGATAAAGAGTGGGCCAAAGACCTTAACAGATACCTCGCCAAATAAGATATACAGATGGCAAATTAGCATATGAAAAGATGCTCTACATCATATGCCATCAGGGAAATGCAAATTAAAACAACGAGATACCATTGCATGCCTATCAGAATGGCCGAAATCCCTAACAATGATGGCACCAAATGCTGATGAGGATGCAGAGCAGCAGAAACTCTCGTTCTTCCTGCTGGTGGGAATGTAAAATGATAAAGCCACTTTGGAAGACAGCTGGTTGTTTCTTACAAAACTCAACATACTTGTATCATATGATCCAGCAATTGCATTCCTTGGTTTTTACTCAAAGAAGTTGGAAACTTAAGTCCACACAAAAATCTCCACACAAATATTAACAGCAGCTTTATTCATAATTGCCAAAATCAGTAGGTAAGTGGATAAATACACTGTAGTGCATCCAGACATTGGAATATTATTCAGCGCTAAAAAGAAATGAATTGTTAAGCCATGAAAAGACATGGAGGAAAGTTAAGTGAGGGAAGTTAAATGCATACTACTAAGTGGAAGAAGTCTATTTGAAAAGGTTATATACTGTATGATTCCAGCTAAATGAATCATTGTGGAAAAGGTAAAACTCTGCAGACAGCAAAAAGATCAATGATTGCCAGGGGTTAGTGGGGAGGGAGGAATGAATAGTGGAACACGAAGAATTTTTAGGGCAGTGAAAATATCCTTTATGATATTATAATGGTGGATATGTGCCATTATACATTTGTCCAAATGTATAGAATGTACAACACCAAGTCTGAGCCATACTGTAAAATATGGACTCTGGATGATAATGATGTGTCAATACTGATTGTCCATTGTAACAAATATACCAGTCTGGTGGGGAATGTTGATAAAGAGAGAGGAGGCTATGCATGTATGGGGCAGGGACTATATGGAATATCCCTGTACCTTCCTCTCAATTTTGTTGTGACCCTAAAACTGCACTTAAAAAAATGAAAAAAAAAATACTGCATTAAAAACAATAAAAGCATATATTCACTGAACACATGCATTTGTGTAAAGATTTTAAAAATACTGTGTTCAAGAGTAAAAATAAAATACAAAAAGTGCCTGAGAATCAGTCTAACAAGATATTTGTAGGTATGCTATGGAAAAACCTATACAACTTTAAGCACTTTACGGACAGTCTACATAAATGGATTATATCATCTTCATGGAAAGACTCAATATTATAAAGATGTAAATTTTTCCACATTTATACATGAATTTCGAGCAATTCCAATAACAATTCTAACAGGATTTTTTAAGAAACTTGACAAGCAAATTCTAAAATTATATGGAAAGGCAAGAGCCCAAGAACCTCCAAACACCCCTGAGGAATTAAGATGTGTGTCTGAAGGGAGAGACAGTTTCCCCACGAAACACTCAACACTCATTAAAAGGTAGTTAAGTATGGCATTGATGCAGGGATAGACAAACAGACTAGTAGAACAGTATAAAGAATCCATTTACAGACCATTGCATTTATAGAAATTTAACTTATTATAGAGCTGCCATTGCAGATTGGTTGGTGGGAAGGGCAAAGAAATACTCATTGAATGATGCTGTGACATGTGGTTATCCATATGGAAAAATTGAGATTGGAGTTCTACCTTATATCATACAGAGAAATCAATTGTAGGTGATTACAGACTTCGATATAGAAAGTAAAACTATAAAACTTTTAGAAGAAGATAGAAAAGAAGATGTTTAAGACCATGTCTTAGAGGATGATTTCTCAAACAGGACACAGAAAGTAGAAACTATATATATAAAAAAAGGTTAAGTCAATTACACTAAAATTAAGACTTTCTCATTATCAAAGAGCATTATAAAGAAAGTGAAACTACAAGCATAAACTGGCATAAGATATCTGTATCACATTAATTGATGAAAACCAATAATCAATATATAAGCACTTCTATAATCAATATGAAGAAATATCCAACAGAAAATGGAGAAAAGACATGTACGGGCATTTTTTATTTAAGAGAGAACATGAAAGTCTAATAAAACATAAAAAATGATGAATATCATTCATAATCAAGAAATGCAAATCTAAACCTAAAATACGTCATTTTCTACCTACCAGAATGAGAGTTTAAAAGTCTGAAATACAAATCTCGTGAGTGTAGTAAGAAATACTTTTTTTTACATGCTAATATAACTGTATAACCACCTTGGACAACACTTTTGCGTTACTTAAGTAAGTTAAATTTGTGCCCTCCAAGGCATATAGTCTAATCTAGAGAAAGTGTTGCATAGATACGGTAGGAAAGATGTACAAGGATTGTATAAGTTATAGAAAAACAACCAAAAAGTGAAAATCTCAAATGTCCATAAAACAGAAAAATAGGTAACTACTATAGGTTGTAGCATATTTGTATAATGAAATACTTTATAGCAGTGAAAAATAAATGAACTATAGCTTCATGCACCAACCTGGGATGAATCTCATGAAGTTAAAGGAAACCACAGAGAAGAACATGTACGATTCAGTTACATAAAGTTCACAAACTGTGCAAAACCAAATGATATAGTTGAGAGATACACACATCTGTGGTAACAATGAAGAAATGTCAAGTGCTTTATTTAGGAAGATTGTTCTCTTTGAGGGCTGGAGAGTGGGAGGAGAATGAAATCATGGGAGCTTGGTAATATTCTGTTTTTAAGCCGGGCTATGGGTTCATGGGTCCTTGAATCATTGTTATTATTTATACCTATTACATATGTTAGAAATATTCTTTGTAAATGGTTTTATGTTTAATAAGAACAATATGTAAACCAGGATGCTTTTGTATTGACTAGTTATGTCTGGCCCACGGAGGGAAAGGTGACAAATTTAAAATAAGCTAATTTCAGAGACTGTTGCTTTCCATTAAAAAAAGATGGGCAAGTGGTATCTTTTTTGTGCATTGATTAGTTGAATAAAATGTTTTAGGTCATTCCAAAGCCCATTGCAAGCAGACTTTTGCATCATGTGAGTTTCAGAAAGTAGGTAAACCATTTTATAAATAAGCTTATGTGATGCTAACTAGGCATATACAAATGGTGCCCAGCTGCAGGTGATAAAGTTATGAAATGATGTTCTTTTTCATCATAAAAATATATTTTATGGAAATGCGAACTATATTATACTTTTATGGAAACAGGAAAATATTTTACCATTTTAAGAGCAAACTTGATCTCCTTTCAGATCCTCTTTTAACTTGACTCTCAGATTTTTATTTAAGCACTTGGAATTTCTATTCTTTCCCTCCAAATGTCTCCTGATTTCTTACCTTCCCTGTTTTACTGAGCTTCTCCAATATTATTTTTTATGTTCATTATTTTTTGCCTGTGTTTTCTATTTAGTTTCAGTGTTTAATTAGATTATATTCCCAGGAACTTTGTATCAGAGATTTATTCACTAGCTATGAAAAATTCATCCCTCCCAATTTTATTAGACTATTTTACAAACCTGTCTTCTTTTTACGAAGAGATCCAGTAATATTTTCCAACAATTTATTATACTTTTCCTTAAAACCTGACTGTCCATTGTGTTTCTATTATGACATTAGCCTTCTTTTTTTTTTTTTTTTGAGACTGAGTCTTGCTCTGTCACCAGGTACCAGGCTGGAGTGCAATGGCGTGATCTTGGCTCACTGCAACCTCCGCCTCCTGGGTTCAGGCAATTCTCCTGCCTCAGCCTCCCAAGTAGCTGGGACTACAGGCACGCGCCACCATGCCCAGCTAATTTTGGTATTTTTTAGTAGAGACGGGGTTTCACCATGTTGGCCAGGATGGTCTCGGTCTCTTGACCTCGTGATCTGCCTGCCTCAGCCTTCCAAAGTGCTGGGATTACAGGTGTGAGCCACCACACCCAGCCAACATTAGCCTTCTTGAGTGACTGAAGAAGAGCAATCAGACATGACAATGATACACATCTCTATTTACTATTCCCCTTATTTTCTGCATTCACAGATTGTGTTTTGTTTTGTCTATTCAACTTTTAATACATCAGTATTAACTGATGTTGAAAACTATCTAGTATAATTATTAAAGTCAAAACTTGCTATTCTCCACTGGCTTTTTGATAAAGTAAATACAGTAGTTACCCCTCATACCACTAAGATATATTCCAAGATCCCCAGTGTATGCCTAAAATCACAAGTAGAAGTAACCCTACATACACTATTTTCCCTATCTATATCTATGATAAAGTTTAATTTACAAATCAGGCACAGTAAGGGATCAACAACAATAAAAGAAAAGAATGATTATAACAAAATGCCAGCTTCACTACTCTTGCACTTTGGGGCCATTACTAAGTAAAATAAGGGTTACTTGAACACAGGCAGTGCGACAGCATGGCAGTCGATCTGATAATCGAGAGGGCTATTGAGTGACCAATGGACGGGTAGCATCTACAGTGTGGATAAGGGCTGCGTCACCTTCTGGGAAGGACAACATTTCAGCACACTACTCAGAATGCTGCACCATTTAAAATTTATCAATTATTTATTTCTGAAAATGTTCATGTAATATTTTTGGATTGCAGTTGACACAAGTATCCATAAAAAACCTTGGAAGGTAAAACCTCAGAGATCCAACTGGAGGGTTTCCTAAAACATAGCCTGGTGGGTGATCCTACTCCTAGCATTTCTGATTCAGCAGGTCTGGGATGGGGCTTGAGAATCTGCATTTCTACCAAGTTTCCAGGTGATGCTGATGTCAGGAACTATGCTGAGAACCATTGCTCTGGCTTAAATTCTGTTAGAAAGAGGAATCTTTTCCTATAAGAGTATTTCTCTATTTAGCCTTCTTTGCCTTGGGAGTACTGTATATATCCAGCAGTGAGTCATGTAGACCCCTTGATAAAATACACGGCCACTGTTTGTAACCTGCAGAGACCAGCCCTGCAGTCCACTGTGGGCCTCTGTCTCTCACAGAGCTCTGGCCATTTCGCTCATGGTCTTCCTGCTGTGTTTCACCTGCACTATGACGATTAATTTTTTTTTACTTAACCACTTGTGAGCTGGCTTTACAGTAGGTTAAGAAAGTGCCCTTCTGTTTGATAGGGAAGCTGTAGAGCCAGGAAACCATGTGGAGGCCCATCTTCAAACCAGGGTTAGACAGGTAAGAGGAAGCTGGTGCTAGATCAGGGCAGGGGCTGCCAGTCTTTGGCGTCAGCCCTGCCTGGGTTTAAATTCCAATTCAGATAGTTCTCAGCTGTCAAAGGAGTGTGGTGAGAAGGAAAAACCAAGATATGATGTACATGCTTTCTGTTTTTGTACTGTGGCTAATCCCCTGACTTGGAAATGAGTATCATAGATATGTAGACTTGGTGGTAGAAATAACAGATTCAGCCAACAGGGAAAATTGATTGGTGAGGCTCTGCACAAGAAGCCGAGGTTCCAGAATCCCAAAGCCACCGCTTTTCTGTATTAACTTAAAGAGCTAGGAGGGAGGGCAAGAATAAATCCTAGATTTTATATACAAACACACACACACACACACACACACACACACACACACACACACACAGAGAGAGTAAAGAGACTGTCTAATGTTTTATTTTGTTAACAAGCTTTGTTTTGTACCCTTAAATGAAGAATTAGTTACTCATCAATCAGATGCCTCAAAGTAATTATTAAATGAAAAAATCCACTCTCAACTTATACTCTAATTGGAAAATTTCTAGCTGCCGTCATTTTTTTTTTTTTTTTGAGATGCAGTCTCACTCTGTCACCCAGGCTGGAGTGCAGTGGTGCCATCTCGGCTCACTGCAACCTCTCCGCTCACTGCAACCTCTACCTCCCAGGTTCAAGTGATTCTCCTGCGTCAGTCTCCTGAGTAGCTGGGATTACAGGCACATGCCACCACACCCAGCAAAGTTTTGTATTTTTTTTTTTTTTAGTAGAGGTGGGGTCTCACCGTATTGGTCAGGCTGATCTTGAACTCCTGACCTTGTGATCCATCTGCCTTGGCCTCCCAAAGTGCTGGGATTACAGGCATGAGCCACCATGCCAGCCTCCTGCTGTCATTTTTAAGAGCAACCTGTATCCAAGAAGCCAAATCCCTTTTTCTCCTAATGCTTCTGTCTGCCCAGTATCAAACCAAAAGACCAGTCAACACAAAGGAAACATTTCCAAAAAGTCCTGCAAAAGCATGTGATTAATCAGTATGGGGGAAAAAGCACAAAACTCAAAAGAAATTTCACCTTAGTGAAAACAGAATCATCAAACCATAGAAAGAATTATGGAGCAATAATGTTTACTTTTCAAGCTATTTTTAAAGATTTCTATACTTTCTCCATTTTCTTTCATTTGCTCTTTAGAAAAATAGTGCTTTATTGAGGTTTAATCAATTAGATGGTTATAAGCAGAAACATGAGAATGAGAGATATTATAAAATAGCATTTGGCCAAACCTTTAAGAAACTGGGTCATGAACTAGAAGGAAGGCAAACCTGCAGCAACTCTGTCTGACAGCATGCTTCAGCACTCTTCCAACGCCACAGTGGGGGTTTCTTTCAGAATTAAACACTTCTATAAAAAGAGACTGTTCTTACCCTCATTCTCCCATTCCTTATTGCCGGTCCATCTTCTGCCAGTCTCAACACATATAAATCCATTTTGTATTCCCTTCCTCCACGAATGCTGAATCCAAATCCTTTGGCTCCTTTCTCCATGTCCACAGTGAAATAATCAAAATCCTTTGGGGTGGGGGAGAAAATGGAATAGACAATTGTTTAGTATCAGAGAAGCTTCTGTGGCAAGTCTCTGTGCTCTCCTTCTCTCTCTTAGTCAATGTATTCCAAATGACATGATGATGGGAGAAGTAGTAATCTGACTTTATGAACTATTGAAATGCAAGACAAAATTCCAAAGATTTGAGCAGACCATAGCATAGTTTACTTGGTCATCAAAGAATCACTGTGTAGTTTGTTTACTTTGGTATTCATTGGTTTACTTGGCAAATGTGGAATGATTACCAATGGGCTTGAATGATATCATCTCTCCTTTGATTTTTCTCATTCACTGCTGTTGAGCATGATAAATAAATGTCAGGTGTGTGTGTATGTGCGTGTGTGTATGTAAATTACAGAGTTTGCTGATTAGAAAAGTGAAATTTAGTGGCATCTGATAGATCTCTCAGTTGCACAGACTATTGAATATCAAGTTGGAATGTACAAAATCAATTTCTCTTTTACCTAAAATGCAATATGTCCAAGATTCTCTGATCTTCACTATTCTTAAAATCTTTGAGGATAAAGGTGATCTTCAATTCATTATAAAACACAATGTAATCTGATAAGAGTTGAGATTGTACTTAATTTATATCTTGATATGTAGTTATGAAGTATGAAATATTTTCTAGATACCAAACTCTGGTCTAGACTCTTTTCATAAATGTCGAATCCTCACCCTGGCCTGTAAGGAAGACCCTCCCTTTAGGAAACTGAATCTCAGAGAAATAAAGGAAGTTGACACAAAGTGCATCAACAAATAATCATAACAAACATGCCACTGGTTGTGTAGACAGAAAGTTGTTGGCTGTTGCACAGGCTACACTCTGGATTGTGAAGCCAGGCCTAGTCTTACCCTTATGTGCAGAGGCTTGGCCCTTTATCACAGAAAGGCAGGTAGGGGGCCATGTAAAAAAACTATGGACCTAAAATAGCTCCAGTGCTAGCATCTATAAAGTTTCCTTAGCAGCACTCTCAGAGGTCCCAGCTTAGAGCATTTTAGATACTTTGACAAGGAAATATACAGGGAGTTAGCTAGTATTAGCAGGGATTAGTTCATTCCATTACTACTCATCCACTATTTATTTATTTATCCATATTTATTTATCTATTGTCCTGGTTTATTCTGAAATAGATTTATTTGTCCAGCATGTTTTTGAGGATGCAGGTGTTACCCCGATGTTATAAGAGCTAGGAATAGAACCACAGCTGTCTATCCCAGACAGGTACACTTTCCTCTGTCTCTGCTTCAATTTCATTCCTTGCAGTTCTCTGGAAGCCTTGGTCAGGGCCCACCCTGCTCTCGGGGAGGAGGTACCTGGGGCTGCCTGTAGTCCGACAGAGGGTACTGCCTGGTGTCGGGGGAGTGCTGCCTGTAGTCCAGCAGGGGAGGCTGCCTGTAGTCCAAGGGTGGGGGCTGCTGGTAATCGCCTCCTGGGGGTTGCCTGTAGTCCAGCGGGGGCTGCCTGTAGTCTGTGAATGGAGGCTGTCGGATGTCTGGTTTCACATCTTGCCTTGCTTTCACTTCTGACCTGTAACTAAATCAATGGAAATGGGATTTGCTTGTAACTCAGGTGCATTCTAAGGAGACTAGAATGATCACATGGCCTCCAGAGGTGGTCCAGCCATGACAGCTCACACAAGCCACTCCTCTCGGTGGTCCTGTTGCAAGTTCAGGATTATGAAAAGAGTAAATAAATATTATTTAAAAATCTGTGACAAATGCCACATTGTATACTTTTCATTTGGCTCCTTAAGAAGTCAAGGTAAAAATGATGGCTCAACCAGAACCTTGTGGAAAAGGACTCATGGATGTTCCTCTTTGACTTTGGCTATTTTAAAACTGTATAGCCACAGCAAATCTAGGGATTGAAGTACTGAACCATACATTCCCCCAACATCAGCCTGTCTTGACACCAGTACACCAACCTTCCTCTCACACTCTCACTTTTTCTTCTCACACATACCCCTTGATAGATCATTCATTACTTTATAAAAACATAATTGAAGTGATCTGTAAATATATTACAAATACACAATTAAGGCTATTTTAACCTGCTGAGTTGGGTCTTTTTGAATATTTTGCAGAGGTTAAAGGAGTGATGGTAAAATATAATCACCAACTACAAATAAGTGACAAGTCATTGGGTCATTGGTAAAATTGGAAACATATTACACAGAGGCTTAAATACTACACCATAGCTATAAGGATTAGCATCAGCTACTACAGTGGTCATAAGATGGAAGAGAAGGCAAAAATGTTTGTGTCCAACATGTATCTCTTTCTTGCTTCTAGATATTAGTTACTAATGAAATAAACACAGAGACCAGAGCTGGGAGTTTAGCATTGTTTTGTGATCCAAACTGCTTTAAGCTGAGGAGGTTACTAGTTTCAAAAGAAATAGCCAATCCCTACCATTATGGGATCATTAATAAGGGGAACTGAAAAATTATCACCATGGTATGGAGGCCACTTAATTCTGTTGTTCACTGCCTATTGCCATGGCAACAGTCTATAATGAGCTACCCAGGGATGTAGGTAGATTGAAAAAGTACATTCTACATGGTAACAATTTTATCTAAAATTAATTGGAGGGTATGAGGAATTGAGAAAATATTTAGCAGCAAGAAAAAGCTCAAATGTGTCAGGAAAACTGGTGCAAACCAGTAGAATTCTTACCTTTAAGTCTAGATGTAATTTTTTTTTTTTACTGGCTATGGTCTCACTGATACTGATTAGTATTAAGTATTTTTAAAAATCACTTGCCTGAACAATTGCCATTAGTGTAATCTAATATTTGGTGAGGGCACACTGAAAGTACATGGCAACAGATGTGTTTATTTGGGTCTCTTAGAAGGGGGTTAGTGATGTGGTTATTTTAATCAACTCTTTGAGTAGGTCCCATTTATTACTTAACCCTGCAGAGGAGAGGCATTCCTTTTGTGAGCTGCATAATTTTGGCTTTGCTTTATACCTCAGTTGTCCACTTGCCTACTGAGAGCATGCATGCTGAGAATAGAATTATTTAAAATATGCTTTGAATAAGATGCTTAACTATGCAAATGCATGCATTAAACAAAAGGAATTGAACTGGGTGACATTTGCCAGTGTGTGTTGGTTCCTTTCTGGAAATAGCTTGCTTGGTGGTTTGGATGTCACAGTGTTTTAAGTTACCATAGTCACTTTATTTCCACGATCTGTGTGGTATCGATATGCAATATTCATTGTGTGCTCAATTTTTAACCAGATGTGTCTCGAGATATGGAAAAAGAGGGTGAAATGTAAGAATCCCCCCCAAAATAACACAAATGACTAAAAATAGGAGCAGTTGAAACTTTCAACACACTCATCCAGGCTGTCAAGCATTCAAACTATATTCTACGCAGTGTTTTGTGTCAGGATTTTAAGTTGAATTACATATTGAAGAATTCTTTAATAAGGAAAACATACTAATTTTTTTATGAATGTTTCTAACTTTTAAGTGAATAATATACCAGCTAGGACAAAAATTATGTTGCAATGAATGTGTGAAACACTTTAAAGAAAACTCAGGTTTATTTTTAAAAACTGGCTCTCAAGTTCCTTTACTTCTGAAAGAAGATCATCAATATAACCCTTCATAGCTATTAATTCCATTGTTGAAGAGACTTTAGAAATGATAAAAACCAGACTGTAAATGGTACATTCTAGCAGTTTTTTGTGGTATGAAAAAGTTCCAGAACAAAGAAATGCTGCCCATGGTAAGAATGCACATCACGTGGCCCTTCAAGAATCACTTCCAGTCCTGGGCATCTAGAGTTCAAAGTCTGTGAAATAAGTCGGTTTCCAATGGTCTTTCACTGACCTTGCCAATTAAACTGCAAATATCAATTGCCCTTGCTAGAGAAGGTGAACTCTGCTATTTAGACTTAGTTTTGAAATATATTCCATAACAGCTCTTCCACTGTTTTCAACAAATGCTTCTCCTTGAATAGTGTTTTTGCTTATCTTCATATTAAAATTGTTTCATGCTTCCTGAGCACACACCCAAAACATGTTAAAAGACTGAGAAATGGGGAGAAGTGTATGGGGTGTCATAGGAAGTCAATCCAAGAGTAAATATGCAGGAAAAAATATCACTCATTCTAACTCACAACATAGACATTTGCAAGCAGACTGCCATTTTATTTTGTCCCGCTCTAATATGAGAACTGGCTCAATTTGACATGTAGGTGGGCACTCCTTGGACAAATGGAGAAAGAGGAAATTCATACTATGCACTTGGCTTATAAACTGTCTTAGAGACATCTCCAGCCTGACCTAAAAAATGGCAAAGAGTTTTCTCTCTGATACCATGGATGTCTTTAAATGTAATCAGGAAAAATGTTTCCGGTACCTGTAAGATTACTGAACCTCTTCATTCATATATAAATGAGCCACCACCAGGAATCAGAGTTCAGCCAGTAAACCCAAGGGCCAATAAAGGGCCCTAGAGTTGGAATGAGCACTTCCTAAGCTGTTAATACAGTAATCGAAGCAAAATACCTTAGAAGCAATGTAGTAGTAGAAGCAGAAAAATACCTTAAACTCTGGGCAAATATATTGGTGACTTATAAACATTTGGATTAGGTCCATCTGTGAATCCCAGAGTTAGGAATATTTCATTCTGCAGTAAGGATGTCCAGAGACCACTGCTTCTGTGATAGGGAACAAGGTATCCCAGTTGTGAGCTGGTGGCAGATGGGATATGGCAGTGGCTGTATCCAGCTGTGGTTCTCCCCTCAGGGCTATAGCATGCCAGGGATGCGCTCACCCACCCAAACCTGGAAGCAAGAGCCATGTCCAGGGAAATCCAACTCTGGAAAGGAGAATGCAATGTGGCTGCAAGATTAATTGACCACAGCAAGAAGAACCTGAAGCTGGCTTGGGGACTGCTGGGGCACTCAAGTCCTTCCTCTAGAGTCTAAGATGAATTCTGGGGAAAGCCAGTGCAATCTGTCGAAGTGATAGACGGTGAGAGCAAACACATCTGAGGCTCATTACTGAGACACCTAGGACCTACCCTTCTTATGGATTGTCAAATTCTCACTTCTGCATCATTTGCTTTATGGGGCTTTTCTCTTCCTTGCACATATTAAAAACATAAGCAGCTGAGGACAACCAGACATTTATTTTCTATGAAAGCAAATGGGAAATCAGTAGAATGAGGCTTTGTAGAAATGCCACCTGTGGCACAGGGAACAGAGTTTGCTTTGCAACAATGTGAATGATGAACCCAGAGAGTTCTGGGAATCAAAAACAGAGTCTCACTTCATCTTCACCGTCATGGGAGGAGAGGGATGAGAAGCAGATGTTCAGAAAACATTAGAATCATGAAAAAGGCTAGCGAGGGGTTTGTATGCAGACGTGTTTCTGTGAGTTGTTCTGTTTTTCTCCCACGAAAAGGGAGAAAGCATCATGGGAACATGTCTTCATCTTTTTCTTTAATGGCTCAACCCAGGATCCTTGTTATTTACAAGTCACAATGAGAAGACAGTGTTGTTCTTATGACATTGTTTTTCTGGAAGTTCAAAGTGTCTTATTCATTAGTCTATGATGCCTATCTCGAATGCTACGTGTGGAATAGAAGAACCTCATTAGATTGTGAGTAGGAGGATGTAAGGCTATTATACTCAGTAAAAATGCTAATTTATTTTATTTTTGAGACAGAGTCTCACTCTGTCACCCAGGCTGGAGTGCAATGGGAACGTTCTCAGCTCACTGCAACCTCTGCCTCCTGGGCTCAAGTGATTCTCTTGCCTCAGCCTCCCAAGTAGCTGTAACTACAGGCGAGTACCACTATGACTGGCTAATTTTTGTATTTTTTGTAGAGATGGGGTTTTACCACATTGCTTAGGCTGGTCTTGAACTCCTGGGCTCAAGCAATCCTCACACCTTGGCTTCTCAAAGTGCTGGGATTATAGGCGTGAACCAGCACACTTGGCTGCTAATACTTATTGATGCCTACAAATCCTTCAGCATTCTCTTAGTCATGGCCTTCATGGTCCAGTGGATGTCTGCAGCCAACTTCTAACTGCTTAACCTGCATTTACCCTGCCAGCCTCCTGTCTGCTCTCTGCAGGGCAGACTGAGAGGCCTTCTTATAAAGCAAATCCAATGATATCAGTCCTCAGCTTAAGACCATTCAAAGCCCATTGCACTTAAAGATCAAAACATTGAACAAGCATGCTTACGAGGCCCTTTAGGGATGGCCCTGGCCACCCTCACTGGCTACATCTGACATCATACACTCCTCCCCCTGCCACCGCTATATTGGCCATCTTTCTATCTTTCATGCTGCATGCTCGCTCCTACCAGAGGGCCTTTGAGTATGTTTTTCACTCTGGATTCCCTTTAACACACCTTCAACTGTTAAGCCCTACTCATCTGCAACTGCTCACCATTTCTTCAGGAAAGCGTCTCTCTTTGTGAAGGACAGACACTCAGCTATCTTTACTAATAAAACCATATCTATAACACACACACACAACCTCAAAATCACACACAGGTGCGCACAGCGATTTCTACTTTATGAAAAATCTCTCTGCCTGTCCTGTACTATCCCCAAATGCTCCCTCCTCTCCCCACCCCCTCGCCTCTCAGAATCACAAAAATCAGAGGAAACTTTACCTATTTTCATGGCCTTGCAACTGAAGTGGTTGAGGTGGTGCTGGCTGGGCGACGGGGCTGTTGGGAGTGGCTGGGCTTGGCTGTGCCAGGGGACTCTGCTGTGCCAGGGGACTCTGCTGCGCCATGGGACTCTGCTTCTCTGAGCTGGGTGCCGAGGTGGGGCTGTTGAGCTCTACGATGGAGAACCAAAGCACCAGATGAAGTCAGGTTAGCATTGATATGGGGAAAGAGGTGATCAGAGGTGGTGACCTTGCCTCTGCAGATGGCTCAGGCTTTGGTTATTTCTGTTTCTGTTAGGTGTTTAGATAGCAGGTGAAACTTATCAAGTTCTAATACCACTTCTGATATCTGTATTCTTTCATTAATGATCACTGCGCAACAAGGTTATAAACAGTATCTTGTCATTCTGCCAGAAGAAAAGATTACCGAAAAACCCCATAAAACTATGAAAAAAATAATTCAAAAGACTAAGCTCTAACACATATTCTATTTTCGCAAATGGATCCGCCGCCACATTTTACTTGTAATAAACAGTCTGAAGAGTCTTTCAAAGTGTGGATAAGGAATGAACCATAAAAAGGAAAACACTTTTTACAATCTTTTCCTCATCCCTTGTCAGTCTTATTGCCTCATAGCCCACTGGACTCCGCATTTCTCCAGAAAGAAAAAAGAAGCAAAAATGGACATAGGAAGATTCACAAAACTGTTCTTAAATAACTGCTTCCAGATTTCTTTCCTAATAACATCAGATTTTCAACTGAAATTGACTCTATATATTGGCGTAAGGGCCCAACAGACACATTCCAGACTCGGAAAACTGGGAAGCATTTAGATTTTCAGTGAGCAGCCTTGTTTGCAGTTAATTTCCATTGAATAGTTTATACATATTGGTGTCTGCAGATAGTAGCTTTAAAAAAAGCATAGTCATTTTCTTTTCTCTGTCTCTTTTTATGATTGGGTAAGAAAAGGGAGGTAATCTATTAGCATTCTCCTACAAACTCTTCTTCCTCTTTTTCCCCCATAGTCCAAATCTTTTAATGTCTTCTCCATTTATATCAGGGTTTCCCTGCCTCAGCACTGTAGGCATTTTGGGCTGGGTGATTCTTTCCTTTGGGCAGCCGTCCTGTGTATTTTAGGATGGTTGGCAGCATTCTTGGCCTCCACCCACTAGATGCCAGCAGCGTGCCCACCCCAATCAGGACAGTCAAAAATGCCTCCAGACTTTGCCAAATGTCCCCTGGGGGGAAAAAACCACCCGCGTTGAGAACTACTGTTTTATATTTAAAGTCAAGTGGCTGTTTAGCCATTTGGTGCCCGCATGTCAGATAATCCTAAAATGGAATTGGGGACTGAATAAAACAAAGGGTAGCAAGTTGAGTAAGCCAATCAGCCTCTGTGTGGGACATTCATCAGTGAGCTCCAGAAATGGAATTCTTCAATATCATTGATGAATCAGCAGACAGAAACAAGTCACGGACTCACTGTCTCTGAAAATGGTGAATTTATGGTGCAGTGATGTTCACAGCTCCATGGCCCCTTAGGGCATGGTTATGAATTGTACTGTTCACTACTGTTTTGAGCCTCAGGAGGGAGTCCTTGTATAGACAAATTCAAAAGGCTCTGTGGGAATTTTAAATTCTTATCAGATGCAACATTTTCTAAATGAGCTCTTCTTATGCCACAAAACTTCACGTTTTTCAAAACCAACCTGACTTTGAAGAATCCTCTAGAGATTTACTGTTAACATAATTTTTTTTTTCAGATTTATAACTCTGTCACCTCTACTGAATGAGTTCTGACTTAATATAACTATAAAAACGGGGGCCCACATGGAATGACTGAATAACCTGGTGTCTCGGAATTCACTCTATGTGGCCTGGAATGCCACATAGCTTGACCTCTGAATGAAATAGGTACTGAGTAAACAGGATATGGATTACAACTGAGTGTGAGTTTTTGCAAAGGTGGAAATAATAATCAACCTCTGACACTCTGACGCCACACTGATGGCAGGCAGGTGCACTCCACGACCCTGGCGGGCAGGCTGACAACAGCCAGTGAGTGTGTCCGTGTGTTGACTGCCTCTCTGCAAGGCTGCCTCAGGCACTCACCCTCCTGAGGAATGATGCGAAGGGTGACACTAAGACCTGCATCCTTGATGAGCTTCACGATGTCAGCGTGAGGCATGTTGATGATAGACTGGCCATTCACTGCTAGGATCCGGTCTCCCACTTTTAGTTTTGCACAGCGATCTGCAGGACTCCCATCAATGATGCGTCCGATTTTATGGGGCACAGCTAAAAAAACCCCAACAGAAATAGGTATCAGGGACATCACCAATACATGTTCTTTCAGTCCCAGCCCCAAAGGAAACAATGCAATGTCAGAATTCCTTCCTTTGTCAGTATATTTGCCTTTTGAAATCACACTGATTTCTCTCAAATGGGGTCCTGTGCATACTACTGAGACCAGAGTTTCTAAATTCAAGTCCTTTGCAGTGATAGGCCAATTCCAAACACAGACCAGGGGTTCTCAAACTTTGGGCTGATCATAATTAACCAAGAGTTAAAAAGACAGCTATTTGGGCCTTACTGGGGCCCATCTCAATTAGAATGTCTAGGCAGGAGGTGAATTTCTAAGAAGCTCCTAGGGAGATTTGTGCCCCATGAGCTTATATTCTAGAGACAATAATCAACAATTTAAGAGAGCTATAATAAATGACAGAAATTTAATTTCTACCATTTTATTTTATTGAGAAAAGAAAACAAGGAAGGAAAGAAATATGTGTTAATATGGGTAGTAGCCACTTGGTAAAGAAGTTATAACCAACTTCCCACTCATGTACTAAGCTTTAAAGGTTGGTGTGTTGTCACATCTTACCTCTTCTTTCTGATTTACCTTTACATGGTGCTGATATCTTGCTAATGTCTGATATATAATGCATTTTATCAAATCTGCAGTGCCATGGATAGTAAGACATGCCTTTATTTTATATGCTACCAGGGGGTGGGGGGCGGGAAGAAACACTGCTAACTAAATAATGATGCTCCATTGACTATAAGATACTCTCAAATGTCAAAATATTAAAATATAAAAATGTTTAGGATTGGTAAAATGTTATATGTCTTTTAAAAACAATGTACACTTATTTTCTTTTTTCTTTTTCTTTTTTTGAGGCAGAGTCTTGCTGTGTTGCCCAGGCTGGAGTGCAGTGGCATAGTCTTGGCTCACTGCATTCCTCAATCTCTGCCTCCTGGGTTCAAGCCATTCTCCTGCCCTCAGCCTCCCAGGTAGCTGGGATTATAGGTGTGCGACACCACACCTTTTTTTTTGTATTTTTAGTGGAGATGGGGTTTCACCATGTTGACCAGGCGGGTCTCAAACTCCTTACCTCAGGTGATCAGCCTGCCTCGGCCTCCCAAAGTGCTGGAATTACATGTGTGAGCCACTGTGCCTGGCCCACTTATTTTCTTTTAATTATTTATTTATATGTGTGAGGAGAGCCACACATACGGGCATACAGATTTTCCTGGCAGGTTGACTTCAATGTAAATGTTCAAGTAGCTACCAAGATAACTATTTCTGGGGTGGACATCAGTAGTATACAGTGTTTCTGGAAACTCCCTCAAGGAGTTTCTACCAATCTAGAAACCCATTCTCTTTCCTTTCTCCCTTCAAGACTGTGAGCCCCTGCTCAGAAACCTGTCAACGACTCTGTGTTGTTGCTCTCCCTGTGGAATCAGGTACTGCTTTGATCTGCAGAAAGATACAGTGACATAACCCACCATTCAGTATGCTTCAGGGATGTCTATTCCTTGAACTTGCAATCTTGCACATGCTTTGCAGCAAAAGGCAGAACATTAGCTAATAACCATGGCAAGGAAGGACAATTAGTGAGTTAATGAGCCAGTACCTTGTTCATTCTTCTATTGTGAAAGGTTATAGATAGCATATGAAAATATTGGCTGAGCCTGTGTCCCTGAAGTGAAACTCATCATGTTGGAAGCTGAGATACATTTTTATTTACCATAAGCACTAACGGCTTTAATGAAGAACACCTTACCTAGAGCATGTTAATGATCATCTTAGAATCTTAGGAAAATAAATATATTTTTTCAAGTATAAACACAATAAGAACTCATTAATGTGCTGATTTTAAAAAATGATATAGGCATTGCAAGGTATTTGGTTTTCAACCCTAATGAGGGTGAACTTCAGTTCCTGTTTTTGCCCCCTTTCACGTTCAACAGTGTCTTGGAATGGGTGGCTCATAAATGATTTGGTCTCCCTGGCCATAATGCGTATATTGTTATCTATCCTGTGGCTTCTGCAAAATTACCTAACTTCTCCGAGTTTGTTTTTCAACAGTAAAATGAGTAAACTAATAGCACTGATGTCACAGACTGCATCTGAGAATTAAATGAGCTTTCATAGGAAAAGTGAGAACAATGCCTGACATCTAAGAATGGATCTATAAGTATTAACTGTCATTCTTTTTATTTCTATTATCTTTTAAATATTTCTCTTATCACTACCGAGGGGTGTATATGTCCTTGTGTGTAGCTGCCAACTTGGTTTCTTTCCACATGGGGTAAACCTGTAATACTGTTAGAATTGAAGGAACACTTTGCTTACTACAGGATTATACAGAGCAATATCCCCTAACTATCAACACAGGAAAATAACTTCAATTATGAAAGAGATGTGTTTGGTGGATTAGATAGACACTGGAAGAGGTCAAGAGTTCATTTTATCTGATTTCACAAAAAAGATGATGGTTGTAGGTTTCTGTGGGAAAACACCAACTTCTAAGAGTTTATTATTCAGAGGGAAATCAGCATGATATAGATCTCCTAATCACCTACATTGAGCCCTACACACATAAACACACATACTTTCATACTTATTGAATATCATTAACCGTTTTTCTTCTTACCTCTTATGAGTACCTACCTGAGCCAAGCACTGTGCTACATGATATACATGTGTATATATATATAAGTGTATATATACATTTAAAAACACTCCTTAATAAATCATATGAAATATGTGATGTGATTACAAGTTTACAGTAGAGGAAACTGAGGCATATAGCAGTTGTTAATTTGTCCAAGGTCTTATATGCTAAACAGGGCTTAGAACCCTAGTCTATCAGATTTCATAGCCTTTGCTGTTACTGAGTGTAGCCACCGCCCTGCATCTCTTACTTTTCTGGCTCAGATCTCTAATCTATTACTTGCTTCGTGAGTATCTGGTGCTTTTATTTGATGAGTACAGCCTGCCTCTAAGCCAAGAACTAAACATTTTATGAGTGGTCCCAATTCAAGGGTGAGTGGAAGTCAGGAATTTTGCCTGAAGCAGGTTCTTTGCTGCATCTGTCTTTTGACAGGCAAAGTGGGAGGAGAAGAGAGAAAAGCAGAGAAAATTGAACAGCTCTTCAGATCCTGTTTAGTTAGGACTTCACATCATGGTGTCATTTTTTTGTGTGAAGTAATTTCTTTGGATATTAGAAATTCTGACATTTGAAATGAAATTTAAAAACATACTTCAAAACACATACAAATGGTCTTTGGATGATTTTCTGTTTTGACTTATTTATGCCTCTGTTCTCCTCTATTACTGTAGATCATTTGAAATTTATAGGGCATAAAACTCCAAATGTTTCAAAACAGATTTACACACACACACACACACACACACACACACACATAATTTGTATGCCCAACAGTGATAAGCTATTACTTGTTAATTTCCAGGCACTGCAGAACTCTGTTACTTTAAATCCTTATAGCAATAGTGTGAAGTAGCTGTGAAAGTATAATAATCATCCTAACTTCAGTGTTGAGAAAACAAGTGTCAAAGCCACAGTTCAAATCCTTCCCTGTGGCTTCAAACCTTGGGGTTACTACCTTCTTTTTTGATATGTTAGAGGTTGAAAGCAATTTAAATTATGAAGAGCAAGGGAATGACTGGTGAGACTTAGTTTAGAAAAGCTTGCTGGTTGAGACTTCAAGATGAAAGTTTTGCTGTAAACAGAATTATTTGCTCAAGGTAATAACTTAGTTTCAGGGCCATTTTAACTTTATTAGGGTAGTTTGAATAAAAACTAAGATAAAAGAATAGAGATCAAAATAAAAGAATGAAAGTAGAAATAAATTCAATGGTAGCCACATCAAATGACTGAGGGACTTGCATAAAATACAAGTGAGCACACAGTTTAAAAATGTATGTTCAGCAACTGGAAGTACCTGACATGGTTTTATTACAAATGTTTTCTATTGGCATTTACTTTAATAAAAACAGTGCTTGGAACTCTTGGCAGCTGAAGGCAGCCTCACTCTTCCTTTACTAGAGTTTTCCCTACATGTGTAAGTGCACTGAATGTTGATGCACAACACATCTCTGACAAGAGGTGTGCTCAGAGAGGATTCACTCTGAAAACGAGATGCAGCTCCATTTGCTCGGTGATAAGGTCTACAGAGCTTATGACCTAAGTGCATTCAGTGCAATGCTAATGGAATTACAGAGCAAGGAAGAGGCCCTGACCTTGGTTTCTATTATTGGGATGAATGGTACTCATTAATTCCCTGAGAACTGATGACTAAGGTAACTGCCGGAGCACAGTCCATTTAGACAGCATGCCTTGCAGACATCATCTGTCAGGCAGCAACATAAATCAAGTCTTTGGATCAGTCTTGGTGACACAGTGTGCTTAGGATACACAGATATTTGGGAAAAGTTGCAATATGTCATTTGGCTTTGGACATACTGACATTTAGGAAGGAGACAATGTGTCACTAGTTAGAAATTTCCTTTTAATTGAAAATCACATAAATTATGGAAAAAAGAAGCCCATCTTTTCTATTGCTTTATTCCTTTATAGATAAAACAATATTGTCTATTTATATGGCAAAATGTTTTATATTTTCCCATAGTGGAATGGACTCTTTTGGCTCTGCTCCATGTACCACACTTGTTTTAGTGGAATATTCAGAGATAATCAGTTGGATTGGATGTCCTCTAAGTGAGTTTGGAAGGCTTGGATTCTTGGGGTCTGTAGCCATATCACTACTGAAAGCAGTGATCCTCCCATTTTTGGTGTGGGGTTCTCTTTTGGAACCTTGCGTGGTCTACTCCCACTCCTTAGTCACTGGTCAAAGTGGGCTGATCCAGACAATGAACTCTTGTTGATTTCCACCTTGGGTCAGTCCCCATAAAGAAGACAGGATGGTTACCTGGAGGACTTTTCTTGCTTTGGTGATAGATTCTTCCTGAAATCCTAAGGGAAGGGATTATTAGATTCCCCTACCCTCCTCTTTTTTCCTTGCTGTTCATGTGTTTATCATTTCAGAGAAAGAAAAGTCTGCGACTCATGTTTACCTTTAATTATCTTCTTGTTAATAGATCCCACAAAGTGGAGTTACATGTGGAGGAAAGTATTAAACAGTGAAAGTGGATTTTGCATCAATCATGCCAAACTTACAAGAGAAGTTTCTGAAATGAGTGTGACAAAAATAAATACTTCAAAGGCAATCGATAGCATAAACTCTCATTAGTTCACATTTCCATTAATTTGTCAAGGTTAAACATGTCATTAGCTTGAAGAGGCAAAGGAAGTTAGTTTGGATTTAGAATCTGTGACCTGATGTGAAAATAAACATTTTTAAAAAGTTAGATGATTCCAGTTGTTTTTCTTTCAATAATATGTGAAAATTACCTACTAACTAGCTTAAATTTGTGGGTTGGAGCAGAAGGGTCAATTACTACATCAATCAACACATTTCTGAATAGCATCTTCTTAATAACAAGCACTATGCTAGGCCCAGAGGGGAAGACAATAATAAAGCAACACATGGTATTTGCCCTCAAGAAACTCACTGTCTGGTTGGGGAGACGAGGGATGAACTTATAAAAATATGCAAAGCAAAATGCAGATGGAAAATACATGGTAAATGTAACATGCAGCAAGGGTAGAGAGGAGGAGTGAATTACTGAGTCCAGGTGTAGACTGAGAGAATGGTGAGGAACTGGAAGGTCATTCTGAGGAGGAGGGAATGTGTGTCCCTAGATAAGTGGCAGCCCTTTTAATAAAAATCTTATGATGGTAAAGGGGTATATAATCCAAGGAGGTTTGTGGGGAGGTAAGGAGAGGTGCTTTGTGGGGTTGGGGTCCCTCCTGCCCTCATAATTATTGCTTCCTTAAGATCCCTGATAGCCCAGCTCCTATGAATGGAGACTGAGCATGGAGGAATAATGGGAGACTGTCATAAAGTGTTCCCATCTCTTTAATACATGGTGGAAACTCCTGATCTGTTTTTCTGCCTTTAGAAACTGGAGCATAATATTAATCTTGCTTATTTTCCATCGCTACTTCCTAAAAATTCTGACTTTGTATGTTATATTGTGACACACCCATTTAGATAGATGTTGTCCCTTCCTGGAATATGCCAAAGTGTCCTTCAAAAGAGTTTTCTTTGTCATCAGAAGGTGAAGATATGGGAAAAAAACATGTGTTTTGTATTTTAAAGTTTTTTTGTGGTCAAATTAAGAAAAAGCAGACGGCGTGACTTGTTTTCCTCTAGAATGCTGTGAAATTTAGCTTTCCAAAGATGAAAACGTCTTCCCCGAAATTCATAGCCAACTGATTTGCAAAACCTAAAATCAAACAGCTGGTGTTTTAAGGACTGCATATTCAAAAAGTGCATCCCCCAACCCCCAGCACCCATGAGTCATTCTCTTGTGGTTGAACACTTTAGTTACCCTGCAGTTGGTAATAAGCAGATGGTCAGATGGGAGAATGGGAAGAGGGGCCCATCACTGGCAATTTGGGAACTCAATTGAACTCATGTTGCTAAGGGCAGAAAGCATCCTATAGATACTATTAACTATATGGCTGGAGAGAACACTCAGCAACCGTATATAACTGTTCATGCTTTTATTTTATACCAATTGTTAAAAATTTGCATAGCTAAGTACTGACAGTAAATTGGTAATTGAAAGAAATCTCATGACATTAGGAATTGTAATTAGCTATGACTTGACTGTTCTATCCTGGAACATGAGGTTGGGTTAAAATGAGTTTGTTGTTTGGAAACATTTGGTGGGCCAGGGGTCACATGGCTAGCTTCAGAATGAAAAAACAGTCCACCATGCTCAAAAGGGCCTGGTGTTTGGTTTAGTCGTCTGTTACCAACTTGATACTCTTAATAATTTTTGAACAAGGACCCCACATTTTCATTTTTCACTGGACCCTGCAAATTATGTAGTTGGTTTTCTGTAGATATATTCATAACGTATTTCTTCTTTGTATCACTCCACTGTTTTTAGTGTCTGCGATGGATGGTGTAAATGAGACTATGTTATAGCTACCAAGAAAAATCACCGAGAAGGTGGGTGGTAGGAAAGGTGCGAAAACAATCCTTTTCTCTTATGCTTCGTTCTCCACTCCCCTGTACATCACTAGGAAAGGCAGTCCAAAAAATTTCTGTGAAGTATATTCTTGCTTTCGATTCTTCATATATTTATTGAAGAGGTCTAAAAATTACCTTGATTCTCTTACTCCATTGTGAAAATTATTCTTATAAGTCACTCATTATTGTGTCATTGGCAAAGCGACTGTTCTTCTGTAACTCTCTTTAAGTAGATGTTAAGATAGATCACCATATTTCAAGGGGTCCATGTATTCTTTTGATATGATTTTTCTCCTCATAGTCTGACAAAACGTCTAGACATTAGAGTGGCAGGAAGCAAAGAAACTTCAGAATAGTCATAATCCTCAAATCTGTAGGTATGTGGGGTCTGGGAACTGGACAGAGAGAATGAAAAAACCCTTCCATTTGTAGATACACCTTTTTTCTTCTGTGGCAATACTTCTCATTTCTCTGTATGTCCCTGAAAATCACCTTGCCAACTTCTGTAATAACTAGCAAGAATATCTTTTTTGACCTGTTTGGGTCTGAATGTCATGATAGAAAATCTGGTCCTACTAAGCCAAATAAATATTAACCCTATTTCAGCAATTTTTGCATTTTTCCCAAAGACTCAGAAAAAGATACATATTTCCATTGCTCAATAAAACCAGCATCTTAGGACTTTCCAGTCAAGGGGTAGAAGTTGAAATTCTGTGTTCAACGAGAGTAATTTTAGTGAGTAAAATTGCGTAGCTTTTAGCAAGCAAATAAACAGCAAGCTGATTCAGTAATAATGGAAAAAACTTTAAAGAGTTATTGATGTTAAAATATACTAAAGGAATTCTTCCCTGCAGGGCAGAAAAGCCAGTTGCTTTATTCTTTTTAAGAAACAGTTGCAGGGTTGAAGTGTGGTATTATACTTTCATCCCAAACACTCAAATCTACCTTTCAAAGGGCTGGTTGCCCAATTTTATGATGATCAATTTAGTTCCTGAATATGGGGTTCCTTTTATTTATGAGATATTACAGAGCCTTATCAAATTATTATTAGAAAATAGTAGATGGCTCTACAATGATAAAAACTGTATAACAATTTCAAAATTCACATGATGTAAAAGGAAGAGAGCAAACAGTCTTCTAGTGATTGGAAATCTCTTATAATTAAAGCAACTTAAATTTTTTTAAGATGTCATTTTTATTTTCTGGAAAAACATTTATTTTTAAAACTTGGTACTGATTATTAAGACAGGTATAGCTTAAGTTGCCCATTTAAAAAATCATATGTCATTCCTAACCTAACCTGTCCATAAACATAGAGAAAAATACTTAAATATGTACTCATTACTTTGACTTTCCCTTAATCTGAATAATTTATTTTTATGAAACTCAAGATTTTTGTGATGTTGCTTCATCAGCTCATTTCCAAAACTGCAATATGATCTTGTTCAATGTTGCTTAATCTTAGGACCATTTTTCTTTCACTTATAGCCCTATAGGGTTTTTTTTTTTTTTTTTTTTTTTTTGGCCAGACTCTTTTCTGTCTTTTTTTAAAACTATTTTGAAAACCTCATTTTATTAAATGAGCTTTAAAATATGTATTTATATTTTATTAAATACATAAATACAGTGCAAATGGTATGTAATTTTATTTCATACTAGGATTTCAGTTCTTTTTATTTAATATCTAAGTTATTTTCTAAAACTTCTAATACAAAACCATGGCGGAAATATTTGCAGACCTGCAGCAAAAACACGTCATAATGAAACATTGAAACCATTTCTGTTAACAAATGAACTAGATAAATAAGGGTGCCCACGTTCACCAGTTCCTCTTTTTTCAGAGATGGGGGCAACTTTGTTGCCCGGGCTGTCATAGCTCTCTGTAGCCTCAAAATCCTGTACTCGAAAAATCTTCCTACATCAGCCTTTCAAACAGCTGAGAGTATAGGTATGAGAACCTGTGCCTGAGCAATTTTTTCTTTTTATTATACAGAATAAGTTCTGGGATACATGTGCAGAACATGCAGGTTTGTTACATAGGATACATGTGCCATGGTGGTTTGCTGCAGCCATCACCCTGTCATTTACATTAGATATTTCTCCTAATGCTCTCCCTCCCCTATTTCTCCACCCCCTGCTATCCCTCCCCTAGTGCCCGACCCTGAGACAGGCCCCAGTGTGTGATGTTCCCCTCCCTGTGTCCATGTGTTCTCATTGTTCAACACCTGCTTATGAATGAGAACTTTCAGTGTTTGGTTTTCTGTTCTTGTGTCAGTTTGCTTTGAATGATGGTTTCCAGCTTCATCCTTGTCCCTGCAAAGGACATGAACTCATCCTTTTTTATGGCTGCATAGTATTCCATGGTGCATATGTTCCATATTTTCTTTATCCAGTATATCCTTGATGGGCATTTTGGTTGGTTCCAAGTCTTTGCTATTGTGAATAGTGCCGCACTAAACATATGTGTGCATGTGTCTTTATAATAGAATGATTTGTAATCCTTTGGGTATATACCCAGTAATGGGATTGCTTAAATTAGTAGCTATCCATGTTTTTTGTCCTCCCACTCACAACGAATTGCTCTCAGTATCATGACAATTTAAGAGACTTACAGCAAGTTAATTGTCTTCCTTCCATTTTCTCTATCTATAGATTTCTTTCCTCAAAGAGCTCTATGAGAAGTGTCAGGCATTAAAGCAACTTAATTGAGGTAATATATGTGTGAACTTAAAAAAAATAAACATAACCAAAATGGTTATAGTAAAAAATTCCAGTCTCTTTCCCTAACTCTCCCATGTTCTCTAGTTTGGTGACCACAAGGCAAACATTTTAAATCTTTCAGCTGTTTCTTCTTCACATTTCTAATAATATTCCTATATAGCCATTTCTCATTTTTGCAATGTTAGTTAATATCTATTTACCTCCTATTCTGATAGAGGATTTAGCAGTCTTCCTCTGCATCCCACTTCCTCTCCTTATCCCAAAGTAGTTTTATCACAATTTTTAGTTAAACCAGTTATCATTGTTTGTGGTTTTACCATGTAAATCTTGCTCACCAAAGTGTTTATGATTCTGTTTCTTTTTGTGTACAATTTCTTTCCTTCTTTTGACACTTCTAATCAAGACTTCTGATTGTGTCTTTTTCCTACACATCCTTAATTGCTTCTCCAAAAGCTGTTTAAATCACCAATTTAATTTATTCCTCTGAAGACCTTTCTCCCAGATGTAGGTAGTTTGCTCTCTAGTCTATTGCTCAGTGTCATCGTAGGGATTGTTGCTGCACTCCAAGGTGGACTCTGTGTCAGCTTTTCTGATTCACTTTTTATTTTTTTGTTATTTGAAGTTTCAAGATACATGTGCAGAACGTGCAGGTTTGTTACATATGTATGCATGTGCCACGGTGGTTTGCTGCACCTATTGACCCATCATCTAGGTTCACTTCCCTTGCCCTCCTGCACCCCCAACAGGCTCTGGTGTGTGATGTTCCCCTCCCTGTGTCCATGTGTTCTCATTGTTCAACTCCCACTTATGAGTGAGAACATATGGTGTTTGATTTTCTGTTCCTGCTGATTCACTCTTTCATTTTGTTGAAGCATATCCTACAGCAGCTTTCTAAGATATTGTGCAGGGATAAAACCAGTGTTTTCAGTTCTTAGTGTTTGAAAATGTATTTATTTTTACCTTCTTCTGATTGAATTCTGGCTTAGAATTCTAGATTGTATGAAATTCTAGATTGAAAAAATGATTTTTCTTCAGAAACTTACAGGCACTGCTTTATTGTGTTCTTCTAGCATCCAGTGTTACTATTGAGAGACTTGAACGCATTAGGATTTTTGCTCCTTGTATGTGGTATACTTATATTACCTTTTCTTTTTGAAAATGGTTAAGATTTTCCCTGTACTTTTTTTGTTTTGAAGTATTGCAGTGGTGCATTTGGGTATGGTTCTTTGTCAGTAGGAGACTTGTTTCCTTTAGTTTGGTTTTGTGAACCTTTATTATACTATTTCTTTGATAATTTCCATTCTGTTTTTCTGGTCTCTCTTTCTGGACCTCTTATTCGATATTGGCATCCTGGATTGGTCTGCTCCTTCTCCTATAGGTCATGAGGATTACACCCTCATGGTAGAATTGGTACCATTATAAAAGGGCACATTTGACCCCCTTTTGTTCTCTTTTGGCCCTTCCTCCTTTCGCCATGGGATGACACAGCAAGAAGGCCAGATGCTGTGCACCTTATATTAGACTTCCCAGCCTCCATAACTGTGAGCCAATATATTTCTGTTCTTTGTAAATTATCTAGTCTGTGGTATTCTGTTATAACAGCACAAAATAGACTAAGATGGCTACCTACTTGCTCTATCCTCACGTGTTGGAGAGAGAGCTCCGGCTTTTTCATCTTCTTCTGAGGGCACCAATCCCATCATGGGGGCACCACTCTCATGACCTCATCTAACCCTAACGATGTCCCAAAGGCCCATCTCTAAGCACCATCACATTGGGAATTAGGGATTCAATATGGAGATTTTGGGAAGACAGTTAGTTTGTAGTAAATATTATATCTTTTTGTGACTATAAGTAAGTTTTTGAAGCTTTCTTTTGTTCCCTGAGTTACCTTTATTTCTTCTATTTTCTTTCATATTTGCTTGCTTTTTTATTTAAAAAATAAAATTTCATGGTTGTTGTATTTCATTCTGTCCTGAGTTTAAGTTCTAGGCCTCCCTGAGTTTCTAAAGAAATGAGTGGGTCTGTGTTATCCGTATCTGTTTTAGATTTTCTCTGCCCTGCTGAGTTGTCACTTTTTTGTCTTTGAAACGTCTTGACCACTCCTGCCCACTCCTTTTCTCATTCATTCACTGTTACTGCTTGAGGTCTAAGGTATGAGATGCCAAGTAGTTATAATTTACCACTATCAATTAGAAATCAGAAATGTCTTTAGTAATTTTTAACCAGTTTTTGCAATCAATATTTTGGTACCCTTGTTAGAGATTTAGAATCTGTTTGGAAAAAAATTAAATATTTTATCTACCCAACCTTTAAAAGCCCTTGTTGTCACTTGTAGCCTTGAGAGATAAAAATATAAAGAACAACTTATTTCTTTTCAAGTGTTCAGAAAGTATCATAAAATTACATTTCATCAACCCCAGTTTAGGGTTAAAAATGTTCAATAAAACTACACTTTCTTACTGTCCTCTGTGTCTCTTGACTACCTTTGAAGCACATGAGACTTCACACTCATCAATGTACTTGGCTTTGAATAATTTCTCAGCAGGCTCAATAGAAATGGTTGATAGTTACAAGCAGGTGTTGCTGACAAGTCATGTTTCTCATTTTTACAAATGCAGTGTATTTTATCTCTGCCATCTCCTTTTTCCTTTTATAGCTTCTGAAATTGTGTTTTGTAAAAAGTCACTTGGCTATCTTCACACAGTTTCCTTGTTACAATAGGTAAATGTCAAAAGTGATCAGATGCAATATCAGACTTCCACTGAATTCCCCTAAGCCCTCCGGCAGATAATAACTTCTTGCAATATTTTCTTAATATAAATGGAAACAGATACTAACCCAGGCAAATGATCCCTCCTGAGCCAGCTGTCCTTTTCAATATGTTATCCAGAAGATTACATGAATATTTATTGGCCCTCCAGTTAAACACACAAACCAAAGTTCCACTAACAGGGTATATAGTATGTTTTAACCTGAAATAATGTAATTTTGTATGTATGACTGGGTAAAACTAAATATGAATGGACCCTCAAGCAAAGTGTTCAGGAGCTAGAAGATCTTGATCATATATTAACTTTGAAAACAACTTGCAGTGTGACCTCCGAATGGTCAAATAAATTATGTCAGTTCCCTGACTTGAAAAGTGAGACATGTAGTCGCTCTTTCTTATCCTTATCTTTCTTACCTAAGTATTGCACATTTTAACTTCATTTGGATTTTTGCTTATATGTACTTTCTCTCGTGACTTATATTTTAAAGCATTATTACTATATGTGTTTTCACTTTTACTAAGCAAATATACATTTCCATAATTTTATTTGAGACTATCATAATAAAATGACTTTTATTACTCTAACATAAGAAATAAGTGAGAACTAAAAAGGGATTGAAGAGGCTCAAAATGTGTTTTGTTGTCCATAATGAAATGCCAGTTATACTGGAGGGGGAATAGACTAAAAGTGAAAATAACTGCTTGGCAAAGATATGTAGATGGCAAACAGCACATGAGAGGTCTTCAATATCATTAGTCTTTAGAGAAAAATGCAAATTAAAACCAAAATGATTTGGGAGGCTAAGGTGGGAGGATTGCTTGAGCCCAGGAAATCAAAACCAGCCTGGGCAACATAGGGAGAACCCCCATCTCTACAAAAAACAAAAAGCAAAAAAAAACCCAAACTCCCAAATGACATATTACTATGCACCTATTACAATGGCTAAAATTTTAAAAAACACCATAAACCCTAAACATAACAAGTACTCACAAGGATAGGAAGCATCTGGAGCCTTCATACATGGAATATAAAATGGTACAGCCATTTTGGAAATTGGTACCATATGAATCAGCAATCCTACACCTAGATATTTACCAAGTGAAATAAACCAATTTCCACACACAAAAAGACTTATATGAAAAGGTTTATAGAAGCTTTATTTGTAATCACCAGGAACAGGAAACTACCAAAATGCCTCTCAACTAAGGAATGGATCAACAAACTATGGTGCATCCATACAATGGAACATTATTCAGCAATTGAAAAGGAGCCAAATATTGACACATGAAAAAACATGGATGAATCTAAAATGCATTATGCTTAGTGGACGAAGCCAGACTCCAAAGGCTACCTACTGTATCTTTCCATTTATATAGGAGAGGCAGAACTATAGAGCAAAACAAATCAGTGGTTGCCAGGGGTGGGAGTGGGCGAACAGCTGATTCATTATGGCAGTAGTTATAACTAAACACGTCTGTCAAAACTCAGACTCTAGACTAAAAAGGGTAAACTTTACTATATAGATATTAAACCTTTAAAATAGGGAAAAATGAAAAAGCAGAAGAAAATGAGGTTTTCAGATGGAAGTAAAGTAAAAAGGAACTGATATAAAATAGCTAGGAGACAGGAGGTGAGCAGGGGAACGTGTAAGGGTTGGAAGTCTTCAGAGAAGAAATGCTGTCTAATCTGAGTCATAAAACACAAACAGTACTTTGCCAGTGGTCAAGGCTTGGTGAAGCAGGCAGCATAGTCATAGGTGGTGTGACTTGCAAAGACACCGATCTGTGGATCAGCAGCCTCTGTGTTGTGAGGGGTGGGAGTGCAGTGAGTACAGACATCACTGACCCCTGGAAGAAGGAAACCCAGGTCATGAAATGTCTTACTACACTAGGGGCTTAGAATTTATATCAGAGCCAACTGAGAAGCCACTAATGGATTACGACAGCTAAGTGAGATCATCAGACTTGTTTTAGAAAGAGTCTGATGATAGTAGGAAGTATGAAGGGTGGACTGAAGCATAGGGAGAGTGGGAATTAGGCTGGAGGCAGGGAGGTAATTTAAAGGCCACCACAATGCTCCAGAGTCGTACAGTCCAATATAGTAGCTACAAGCCACATGTGGCCATTTAATTATTTGAAATCAAAGATAATTAAAAATTAAACTCCTTGGTCATGCCAGCCTCATTTCAAATGCTCCACAGACACATATGGCTAATGGCCACAGTGTTGTTTAGTGCAGTATAAAACATTTCCATATTGCAGAAAGTTCTGCTGCACAGTGCTAACCTAGAACCTTAAGGAAGGCATTGGCAGTGGTGGTAGGGAATGCCTAATGTATTCGTCTTATATCTGGAAAGCATGTTTGGATAACAGCTTGCCTTCATTCCTCAAGAGTGACAAATATAGTTGTGTATAAATTCAGCTAGGATATGAATGTAGGTACCTGGAGGTCTGCTTTAAAGCTTGCATATACATCGATTAGAGCTGAGAGTGACTTGACACCAGGAGCATCAATATCAGTGTTTAGCATCCAGGTTTTATTGTATTTCAATTTTGTCAAGTGCCTACAAGAATGTGGCTATTTTTCATCTTGCTGTTCATTTAGCAAGTCTAATAAACATTTGAATGAAGATTTTTAAGTTGAAATAGTCTTCTCCTACTTCACATTATCTCAACTGCTCTGTGGCAGAAAACTATAAGAGCAAAACCATTCATAATATTTGCTCTTTCTTACTTTCTGGAAGACCCTCCTCTCATGATGAATCCATAAACATACATCTTTATGATGAACAGACTTATCACAGAAGGTTTTAGGCACTTCACTCTTGAAAGCAGATGGGTTCATCAGGTACCCAACATCTGGCCATCTTTGTAGAGCAAACCCTTACTCCACTATTTAGTTGATTTTCTCTGGCACTGTAAAAACCTTGGGAATGCCTAGTCATCTGACTCATCACCCAGAAAAGGCTGTCTGACTAACCTGCAGAAATGATTCCAGCCAAGTACTCAGAATAGTTTGGTTTGGAACAAATCCAGCTTCAATTGCAAAATTATTGGGGGTCAAATGCACAAATAAAAAGGTCTTTTACCAAGGTATGGTGTAGTAGGAAAGAGTTTTGGTAGAAGCACTCCCTAAGTTCTTGATGGAAACTGGGCATCAAAAGGAAATACTTTATCCCAGGCCAAATGGGAAAAACATCCCCTTATAATATCCTTACAACATAACTGGACAAGGGTGGTAAATAACAGTACTGTGTTCACTTAACAACTTGCTCTTAAAATGGTTCCACATGTGGAACAAGCTTTGTTAGGCTTCTCTGTAGTTGATTGTTGGGAGGAAAGAAGAAAAATAAAATCACAGAGAAGTTAATCCACCATGAGGCCCTGAATACAGTAGAAAGCACAAGTGTCTTCTGCAAGAATGCTTTGTAGGCTGTGAGTTTGCTTGAATCTCGTGTGGGAGAGTGATGGGCATCCTGCATTGGTAGAGGACCATCCTGTACATGATGCCTGGGGTCCTATCTCAGTTGCAATCTCCCTGTACTATCTAGTGAATAAGAAGGAGCTGCAGGACACAAGCCCACAGGAATCGGCCACTGATCACCCATTTAAGAGCTTTCAAGACAATCGAATAGCTAAAGGTAAGAAGATGTCTACCTTCTGCTGCTGCCTGGAGTCTTTGAACACAATTATAAGAACTCTCCTGAAAAATGATTCCCTAGTGGGGGAACCATGATTTATGAGCTCCATTCAACAATAAGAAAAATAGTCCAGAATTTTAGAAACTGTGTTGTGAACACAGATTTTTTTGATGGATTGTATCGCTCCTCTTCTTGAGAATAAATAAGAATGATGGTGTTCTCTGCAGACTTACTCTACAATTTAATGATCTTTAAATTTGTTAGCGCTAGGAGAGTAAAATGTTTACTTTTGTCTTTCTATTTTACTTAATAAATGCTTCAGTGTTCTGTTACCAAAGGACTCGGAGTTTGATGCTACATATATATATATATACACACACACACACACACACACACATATATATATATATACACATATATATATATGTATAACATCTGCTTGTTTGCTTACTAGTAGGAACCAGGCAGCCAGGTTTTAATTTGGGAACAAAACTAGTCATGTTCACGACTGAAAAAGTGGAATTGAATAAATAGGTCCTATTCATTCTGACCTTAGTGAGTATAATCCTATAAAGGAGTAACACAATTCAGAAGTTGTTTAGTTGGAACTGAAATGGGTTGCTTTGTTAATGAGGATTGTAAATGAATAAATAATCTGAAGTAATACTTTTTTCTAAGGAGTCTGGGATACCATCCAAACCCTCCTATTTAGGACTATATAATTATTGCTGAGGTGGTGCTCACACAGATGGATGACGATTCCAAAGATTGGTGCCAGGAGAGGTGAATCAGAGGGCACACTGAGGCCACTGCCTGGGTCTTCGGAGAACAAGGGCTTTGCAACCAAGAAGCATATGATGAGAGAGGCTAGCCAGAGGCACAAAGACAGCTTGCCTGCCCCTGACTTCTTAGGGTGCTCTCTCATCTGAGTCTTCATTCATCAGGCCCTAGGCTGACTACTGAATCATTTACCCAGGCTGAGAACAACTGATGGGAAATCTGTATTCTGGGACATTGCTCCAGTTCTGCTTTATTATCGTGTAATTTCTCACTCTCCGCAAGGACCAGCTTTCACACAATTCTTCCCCTAAGTGATCCTCTGCTGCATCGCCCATTGTCAACAATATGTTTTGCTACCTTTGCGGGATGAAACAGCTAGGTTTGGGTGCAGGATAAGTTAGGGCAGAACACAGTCACAGTTTTCCTGTTGATGAGGATTGCGCTTGATCACTGTATGAGAAGCCAATCCAACCCCATAAACATAAATAACATGAAAATGCTTAAAAACACCTACCAAGAATTGCCACCGATCCAGAGAAATGCTACCTTTTCTTGCCCTTAAGGAACTCACAACTTTTGTGTGGAAAGCGAAACATAAACACATGAAAAGCGAAATGACTGTAATAGCAATAACAGACATAATAAAAGGAGGGAAGTCAGGAAGCAGTAAGCAATGGGAGATGTTTACTCTCTGGGCCATAGTCTCCACCTCCTAGGGTTGCTGTGAAGATTAAATACAGTGTAAGATTCTGAGCACAGTGCCTGGGAGAAACCTTCATAAAAAACATTATTGCATAGGAGAAGCATACCAAGTGGCAACAGGCAAAACACGGCCTCTGGGACAGGGTAAATATCTAAGCCAGCTTTAATGGAATGAAACCTGTGAGGAGCTGCTGGCAAAAAAGTAGCCATGTCCAGATGCTCCAGGGTCTTGAATGGACAAGAGGCATGTTTGAGCTTCATCCTGCGGATATTTGTATCAGGAGTGTTATGGTCAGAGACTTGGTACAGGAAGACTGGATTGTATGTAGAAAGTGTGGTCTTTCTTGATGCACTTTGCATCATTAGCAATCATCTTCCACTCTTTCCTTAGCCCCTGGCTACCTCATCAAACAGAAATTAAGTCAGAATAATAAATGTGGAAAGACTTACTTGATTCAAAACATGTTATATCAGCATGGACAATGAATACAGTCTTATCTTTGTTGTATATGTAGGCTTTCCCAGAGATTTTTGAGGATACCTGCTATCTTATGGCTTCAATTAGTTATATTAGAAGCCAGATATGAGGGGAAAACTGGCATTTTATATAGACTCCCCACCCCCTATTTCTCCTGCTATGAAAGCACTCACAGTAATGTTGGGAGTGATACCATACTGCCTCCTGAGTGAGCCACTCTCAGCATAATCAAAGCCCAGAGTAAAAGTATTTGTGTTGTTGAAGGAATCCAAAGCAGAGATTCATTTAAGGAATAGGAGAACATTATATGTTGAGAAGTTGGTTAAGAACTCTGAAAGGGAACTTGTTTGTGCAAAATAGAGAAATGAATGAGACTCAATTTCCAATTCCAGTGTTCAACCATGTGGGTATTTCTGTAGCTCTAGCAATGACTTTTGGAGATGGAACTAGAGATAAGCACCAGTTGCATCTATTTTCTGTGTTTTTAAGGCAATCAATGAACAAACCTCAATATGGAGGTTTGAAGAAAATTCGCTGCCACAACCCAAACCCCAATAAAACCTAAAATGAATGGCCGATTGGTTGCTATTTAGAGGATTTACTGTATGTAAGGCAGAGCTTTGTAACCATGATGCCCCTGAAAGGGCTGTGCCCTAAATGTTACAGGTGTGCCAAGACAGCTGGGGATGGTTGGGTGAGCTTGGTGGGGACCAGAGATAGAGCCTCCTGGTAGACTGCCTCTTGCCCCCATCAGCCTCATTCATTTTATCTCAGTGTATTATACAAATGTCATTGTTTTACAAGTGTGCCAGGAAGTGAAGGAGAGAGAAAAAACACTGCCTTTTACTGCCTTGAAAGGGGAGCTGAGTTAGTGTATTTCAGTGATTGTTTAAGATCATTTCTTGACAGAGGTTGAGATGAACAAAAGAATTCAAAGTGTTAGGAGCCACTTTCATTATGTAATCAAAGGTAAAAGTAATACAAGTTAAAATGATAGCTTAAGCTATTGAAAAATATAACCTAGGCCTCAAACTTACCTAATACTTTTATACACACCAATAAAATTAACTTAATACCTTATTTTCTGTGCTGATTCATGGCATCATGTAATTTAGAGCTGGAAGAGGCTGTAAAGACCATCTTCCCATATATTTTAAATGACAAAAGGGCACAGGAAGACCAAGTGGCTGCTCAAGGGATACAGTATTTGGTGGACAAGCTGGAGTGAGCCTTGGGCTCATTGTCCAATGTTCTTTTCATGTAGTTTAAATTGCCTTGTTTTAAGGCAAGAGTAGAGAGACCTTGGCTTTTGTTTTACTTTGTGACTCCTCTAAATTCAATGATTATTCAGTGGCTGCATGGTTGGTGAGGTGACTTTTGGTGGGAAAAACCCTAACTCACATCACTCCTATTTCTCCTGTTTCAGTTTTATTTAATCCTTTTTAGGAAACACACTCTAAAATGTCATAAAAGACCTGCTAGGCAAAGTTTAAAAATCTTTAGGGTAACTTTTAATCTCCATAGCCTATGGACGTCACTAGGGACTTTGAGAAAGTCACCAGGATTCTTTATCAAAGATGAGTAACTCCTTCCCTGAGAATCAGATTGCAGTGGCTTTAGGAAGAGCCAGGAATGACCAAGTCCAAACTTCAACCCATGCCGGAGAAAGCACACATGTGGAAACAAAGGTTTTCAGCACCAGTCCTGAGCTGAAGGAGCGTGAGGAGCCAGCAGCATGCTGACCAGTGATGCACTTGCAGATAGAGGCAGAAGTTGAAATCAGCATCATTAGAGGAACACCAATGAAGAAAGGAAGGATTGAAAAGTTTGTTCCCCTACTGCTGACTGTTGAGATGACCACTGTCCTAAATACGTTCTAACCTGCTGCTTGTTATCTTATATCTAAGTTTTGAAATTCCCCCAATAGCCTGTCAACCTCCACCACTAATACCCAAGCTGCTGTGTGTGTCTACCCTATATATTCTGACATAACCTTCCCGACAAATGACAGGAAAGGTGGAGACTTTCAAATTGTAGAAAAGAGCTACTTCGACTTCATTACTTGTACCAGAGCCCTTCTTGGGAACCTCTGGTGGGGAAGTAGGTTTGGTGAGGAGGTAGGAAGCACCTATAAGGGCATGTGTTACAGCTCTGTAATAAAACCTAGATGTCAGGACTCGGCTTTTGAGTAGGGAAGGACTAAGGATCTGCCTGTCATCCTTACTGCATGTAGCCCCTGGGACATTTTACAGAGCAAGCATCTAATCCACTTAGAGTCAGAGGCTACCTGAGTCTTCCCTAACCTGTGCATGCAGACCTTAGTGAGAAAACAGTTAGTCAATGGCAGGAAATGCTTCAAACTTCCCAAATATACCACAGTTATCTGTTTTGGTGAAGTTTCTAATGTTATTTCCAATTTTCTATGTTTATTAATCATACAGCAATGAACATTTTTTGCATGTAAGTATTTGTTCACATCTCTTTAAGAATTTAAAGTGAAATTACCTATTACAGTTTATTTTTATTCAAGGCTCTGGTCTGGAAACCACTTTAGTTTCCCTTGGGCCCAATTTTAAGGTCTGAAACAAAGACATAGTATTTTGCATAATGGGGCAAAATTGCCTAGGACGATTCCCTGTTCGCACTGTAAGTCAAGAAGGATATTCTGGCCAGGTACAGTGGCTCATGCCTATAATCCCAGCACTTTGGGAGGCCAAGATGGGCAGATCATCTGAACCCAGGAGTTGAAGACTAGCCCAGGCAACATGGCAAAACCCCGTCCCTACTAAAAATACAAAAATTAGCTGGACATGGTGGTACATGGTGGTCTCAGTTACCCAGGAGGCTGAGGTGGGAGGAGATCACTTGAACCCAGGAGGTGAAGGTTGCAATGAGCCCAGATCATCATGACACTGAACTCCAGCCTGGACAACAGGGTGAGACAATGGCTCAAAAAAAGGATATTCCTGCACTACAGATGGAAAGCTTCTTAGCTTCTAAAATATATCTACTCTCATTCAATGGTTGCCCTACTGGGTCACTGAACTTGGAAGGAAGAAGCTTGCTCCTTCATTACACTGATTGATATAAAGTTTCTTCCGTATTTCCTGGGGAAATAATATTTTGAAAACAAATCTGTGAGACTTTGGTAAAGAGCATTACCAAATGCCAGGAAATAAGTAAGTCAGAAACCCTAACTCCCAATTTCCCAATTAGCTGAGCACCCATCCTTGGCAAAGTTGTTGTCTTAGCTGAAGAAGGTATGGGCATATCTCTACCCATCGGAGAGAAAGTTTACATTTGGGTCCTTCTCTCCTCTCTTCTTTGATAATATTCAATAGCAACATGTTTGCAGGGAGATTCTAAAAGGCATTGCCTCAAGTCTGAATTTTGATGATTCCCATGACTTTTATAGCTTATCGGCTTGTGAATTCTGGAGATATGAAACTGCAATTCTAGCCTGAAGCCTCAGCAAAGGCATCTCAGCTGAACTGGCTTGGCCACCAATACTCCAACTGCCCCCACTGCTGACCTAGGCTGCAGTTTGGTGGGTGGTGAGAGAGACTGTGTTCCTAGAAGGGCTGCATGTGGGGAAAGGGACAGGGAGGGGAAGCTACCCTCAGAGATATGCTCATCTGTGGCCCAAATTTAGCTGCCCTGGGAGAGTGGCTGGCTCTGACTAATGGCTAACAGAACCTATAGCCAGAGTAAACTCTTCACTACTTGACAAGACTGAACTGGTGGAATGAAAGATAATTCCTAGCAGGGATGGTGGTCTAGATAGCAGCAATGATATATTTAGTGCTCACTCTGAGCCAGTGCTCCTCTAAGCACTTCCAGATACTCATTTAATGCTCATGGCAACCCCACAATAGAGGTATTAAAATGTTCTTTTCTTTACACAGAGGAAACTGAGGCCCAGAGAGGTCATGTAACTTCCTCAAGGTCACATGGTTAGTGAAATGATAGAGCCACATTTCAAAGCCAGGTAGTGTGATTGTAGCACCTAGGCTGTTAACCATGGCCTCTTCTTGCTTAAATGTAATGGTGCTCCTGTCAAAGGCAAAACAGCACTTCGTCCACCAAGAAAAAGCTTCAGAATCCATGAAAAAAAATCAGTGAATGTGGTAATAATCCTTGGGCTGGAGTAAGACATGAAGAGAAAAACAATGCAAACCCTGGGAATGACTGTGATTCCTGAGCACCTGGATAGCATAAACTTCTGTCAGTCTCACGCAACCCAAGAACCCTTCATATTTTGACCTTGGATATGTGGCACAAGAATGGCTTTTTACTAATCAGGAGGCACTTTGCATTTTCCTTCAAAATTAGAATTCAAAATTATTACAGATGTTAAGTATGCGGTAGCATCAGCTCCAGGAAGCTTTTAGGTGCACGTTGCAAATTATATACTGAAATGCAATGTGCCATCAGTGAATAGCTGCTTTTGCCACAGAGCGGGGCAACTTGCATTTTCCACTCACTAAATTGAAAAGAAATAGTCATGTGAGAAAAAGCCATGAAGCAGCATGAACTCTAGGGTATATTTCTACTCTCCAGGGTGATGTAAAATAATATCATTTTGAAAGTGGTTAGAATTAATTTTTTGAGGTCAGTCTGATGTCACTTGGTATGAAGAAAAATTCACATGTGAATTATAAGCATTTGTACCTATTGTTTTCCAGATCTACTTATGCATGGATATTATTTTCAATAGAAAAAGTGTTTGTGGTTTCTTTACATAGTAAGTGCATGTGTGTGCACGTGTATACACACACATTCCCCTATACATTTAGAAATAAGGCTGTCATACTTCAAATAAGGCTGAGACTTTAAATACATGCTAAACACTTTCATTGTGGCAATATACTCTTTATTTTTATTCTAGTCCCTTAGGTATTCTGCCCCAATAAACAATGTGAAAGACTGGAATAGCTGCAAAAGCTCTCTGTGAACACTTCCTTCAAGTGTAAATTATTGGAAGGCTGTTTATGTAACTCATGAAAATCCTTAGTTTTGTATACTTTTAATCTTGGTGAATCCATCGTACTGACAGAATTCTGCTTTTGGTCTATGCTTAAAAATCAGATTTATTTCTCCAGCTTATCATGAAGAAAAAGAAATGAAATTTTACTTTCAGATGTATGTAATTTGGATTCTGCACATATTCGCTGAGGTTTAATGCTTCTGTAGTTTTCAATTCTGAATTTGTCAAGGCTTAAGCTAAACAGGGCAATTCTCTCCATGAGGTTCTGGTGGGGATTTTTTTTTTTTTTGATAACATTATCATATAAAGTTCTTATTCATTCTCAATAACTTTATTTCTTGAGTATTATTTAACACTCATCCCTCCCCTATCCCACATGTGCTAGAAACTCCCACAGGCTATAAGAATTTTAGGACAACTACATGCGTGCATTTATTTACTTTCTTTTAATGCTCCTTTATTCTCATGTTTCCATACCCAATATTTTGGGCCAAATCATTTCAACATGAAAAATGCACAAATTTTCCTATCACTTCATCTATTCTATTGCTTGCAGTCTGCTAAATGAGCTCTGGAACAGTGTTGCAGAAAAGAAAAACAACAAGGAAGCCTGAGAATCTGCAAAGGTGACCAGTTGGAAGACAAATAAGGGCTATGACTGTCACCTGTTGGTTAATCTCATAGAACCTTAGAGCTGGAGGAGCTTCAGAAGTTGCATTCACCTACTTCCCCCCCGCCCCTACTGCTACCTAGAGGAGGGTGAAACTGCCTTTGCAAAACTGTAACTGAGGAAACTATGACAGTGAAAGAAATCAGACCTAACTGACTCCATCTTGCTTCTAACATTTAGGCTGTTCTTGTTCATTCCTGGGCGTAGGCTGAACTAACTTTGGGAATGAATTCAGTTCGTAGTTGGACCCAAACAAAATTGATAATAGCCCTTTCCCTAAAAGACCCTCTTCTTTCCTGGGGACCAGTCTGCCTTTGTAGGACTAACAAATTAGCTACAAGGTTAGAATTACAGTTTAGAGGTCTTGTAGCCTCTGGCTCCTAGAGTCTGAACCTCCCAAAATTTGTCTTGGGGATAACATCACTATTGTAAAATCTAAGATCAGTGCTTGAGATATTTTGCAGATCCTGCACTCAGTGTATCAGCTGACACCACCCAGACCAATAATCTGGCTTAAGCAGGTCTGCCATCCCACCCAGGAACAGAAGACAGCAAGAAAACCATCTATGATTCCATCTCCAACCTGACCAATCAGCACTACCCACTTCCCAAGCCCCTACCCGCCAAAGTATCTTTAAAAACTCTGATCCTGAATACTTGCAGAGACTGATTTGAGTAATAATAAAACTCCATCTCGCGCACAGCCGGCTCTGTGTAAATTACTCTCTCTCCATTGCAATTCCCCTGTCTTGATAAATTGGCTCTGTTAGGCAGCAGACAAGGTGAACCCATTGGGCGGTTACAAAGGTACCAGTGTCTCTAGACCCCCAGGGATGTTTAAATGGCCTTCTGACTATGTCTAATGATTCCACTCTTGCTTTCTCCCCAACCCCCAACCCCTCAATTTCCACAAGCATTTAGACTCATCTTTTAAAAATATCAATCAGATTTCAGTCTACTGCTTAAAACCCTCCAATGGTTCCCACAGACTTAGACTACGGTTGAGACTTCCTACTGACAGCACACGAAGCCAGCACAGTGTGGCTCCTGCCCGGTTCTATGCCTTGGTCTCCTGCCACTCTCTGTTGCTCCCCATACTACAGCTGCACTGGGCTTCTGTATATTTCTTGGATGCCAAGCTCCTTTTCACCTTAAGCCTTCTGCCTGGACTGATTTTTCCTGCAGATCCTTTGCATGTCTAGTTCCATTCTGTTGAACAGTTCTCAATCAAGTTACTTTCTTAGCAAACATTCCCCGACCCATAAAAAGAAGCACCCCTGCTTTCACGGCAACATTACCACATCACTCTGTTTTTATTTCTTCCTAATTTACAAATGAATGAAGAGCTTCTATATGGGTCAAGGAGTTAAGGGCATTAATTGCATTCTTGCCTTCTTCTTGAGCCAGAGGTCAGCAGCATTCTGCTAGTCAGTGGTATGGATGCCTTATTTGTGCTTACAGCCTATGGCTTTCAGACTACACAGTTATGTCCCCAACAGTCTTCTGATCTACTTGTCCAGTATCTCTACCACTGGGACAAATCAGAACAAGCCCCCTTATTCAAATGCAGGCAAATTTGGGCACTTACTTATAGTAGATCCAGACTCAGGCCTGTTCAGGGAGCTGATGATGACAAAGCCAAAGCCCTCGTTCTCTTTGCGGTGAATGATCACATCACTGGTCTGCAGGCTGTGGGAGGCGAAGCCTTCAGGAGGAGAGGCATTGCTACTGGGGGCAGCGTGGTTGCTGTTGGTGTAGGTTGCGTAGTCACTGCGTGGAGAGCTGTGGTGGGTGGATACAGAGCCTGGACTTCTCCCGTTCTCTGGGCAGGGCTCCCCTGGAGAATACACCACACACGGGTAAGCAATACTTGACAAGGGACTCAATGAATGCTTCCTATATACTAGTCACTATTCTAGACACTGGTATTCTTACAAGACAGTTGACTTGATTCTCTTTCTCCCAGATATGCAGAGCATTTGAAAAACCACAGACCTAGGTGTAGAGATTCCAAGGTCTTGCTCAGTTCTAGTTTTTATAGCCAACACAGGTAAAACCCCTCATCAGCCTCCTTTGCACTGTTACTTATTTATATCTTCTTCTTGTGAGAAATGCAAACCCCTGGGACAATACCTAGTTTTAGATATTGAGGTTCTTCATTGCATAATAATAATTTACTGAAGATGGTCACAAAACAAGTAGAATCTTAAACTATATGGTGCATAAGAATCACTTAAATAAATTATAAAAAAAAAGTACATCTTCACGGCCCACCCACAGAATGTTTTTTCAGTAGATCTGGGCACAAAAATCTGCATCAAGTTTCAAGGCTACACTTAGAGAAATGCTACTGTAGATGTATTATAAGGAGGGTTAACAGCTCAGGGGCCATCCATGTAAAGTTAACCATCATGCATTTTTCTAAAGAGCTGTAGTTCTATTTTATAATATTCTGCTAGCTTAGAAGTGTTGCTTTACTTCACGTATGTGGAAAATATACTTCTTAAAAGTAGTTTGCACAGCTTTTTGTATATTAACCATATCACAATGAAGTGGTTTAAAAGAATAAATAAATAAGTTGAGATTTTTATTAAAAAATATTTTGCTCACTCTAGGATCAAATTAAATTTCAGGCTCTGAAATTATGAAGTTTGAATCTCTAAGGAGCTGTTGAAAATCTTTTCCAGTTTTACAATCCATATTAATATAAAATATACTCTGTTATCAACCAGATAAGCCAAACCAATACTTTCATGAGAAAGCCAGCATATTTACATGGAGAAATGATAGAAAGTTGGCAGCCAAAAGAAGCTAGTTTTTGAAATGAAAGTTTATCTGTCATCCAGAAAGAATTTTGTTATTTTAATTTAATACCTGGGTATTGGCACTCTGATGAAAAGAACTGAAGCGGGCACCTAGAATAATGTAATTATAACTAGAACTGCTTTCATTCCCAACTTAAAATTTGATTAGTGTACTCAAAAGATCTTTATGGAACAGAGGAAAGGTGGAAAATAATCACCATTAATTATTCCATTTTGGGTCCCTAGATATAGTATCCTATTTAGAAACTCTGGAAGGTGTTGCATATGGCAAATTAAAAATCATTAGCAAAAGTTCCAATGAAGACTCTTAACCTTATAAGCTGCAATTCCATTTTGAAATAAAAACGTCAGGGAGAAAAAACAAAGACTGCAAGAGATGTTTTGTTACATCGATACCTAAAAAAAAAAGCTGCATTTGTTTATAAACTTAGATTTTTAAAATGGTCTTACAAAAATGTACTCATTTCTTGTTTGTAATTACAGAATGAATGAGACCCAGGCTGTTGCTTGTTATTATTTGGTAAATTTGATTTTTCTTTAAGATCTAATTAATCATGTTTAAATAAAAGAAGAAAATGGATGCTTTTTGTAAGAAATGTACTGAGGTCATAAAAGAACAGAATGTCAATGTCAAAGCCTTTCTTTGTTTTCAAACAGAATTTAAAACTTCGCTTGTAAAATCTGCCCTCCCTACCGGAACACATCATTCAAAGACGAGTTGTCTTGGTGCATCACATGTCTTTTATCAGTCCTTGTACAAGTTGGAAATAAAGTGATTAGAGATAGTTAGGAAGAAGAAAAACAAACAATTATTATGGTGCTACATTAAATTGAAAATCTCCTCAAGCTATTGGACCAAATCAGTAACTAAATGTCATAGGCAGTGACGAGAGATCTCATTTTCTGGCTGTCATATTTTAGGAAGTTGAGAGCTGTGGTTGTCAGTAGATCAGCAACAAAGAAGAATTAGCTGTCTTTGCAGTAAATGGCTGGGAGTGGCTACATTACAGGTTCTAGAGAGAAAACCGTTGACGAAGGCAATGTGAGCATTCTCTGGGTAAGAGAAAGAATCATATACATTAATAGGATACTTTTCTATTGGCTTTGGACTTCTCTTTCAACTTCCAGAACAAAGTTCTTTATCTTTAGCCAAATTAACATATTTAAAATCAGGAAGTTAAGAAGACTTCAAAGTTCTTCCGGGGCTTGTTCTGGGCCCTTGACACTTGAAAACTGGTCACATGATTGTCTTTCAGGGATAGACCCCATATCATTTTTCTACTCATCTGGCTCTGGACCCAAGTGAGACTGTTTTCTTTCCAACAGTCCTTCCTACTGTAGGGCATTAACAGCCTTGTTTTTTTTCTTTTTTTTTTTTTGAGATAGAGTCTCGCTCTGTTGCCCAGGCTGGAGTGCAATGGTGTGATCTTGGCTCACTGCAACCTCTGCCTCCTGGGTTCAAGCAATTCTCCTGCCCCAGCCTCCCAAATAGCTGGGATTACAGGTGCCCACCACCAGCCCAGCTAATTTTTGTATTTTTAGTAGAGATGGGGTTTCACCATGTTGGCCAGGCTGTTCTCGAACTCCTGACCTCAGGTTATTTGCCAGCCTCGGCCTCCCAAAGTGCTGAGATTACAGGTGTGAGCCATCGTGCCCAGCCAATAGTCTTGTTTAATCATAATATGGTAAAATGCCATAAAGTGACTAAATATCATGTATTATATAATTTTTAAAAGAAAATTCACTAATTTCCAGGATCCCTGATTCATTCTTCTAGTTCATACACAAATGGCTGCATAGAATTCAGTCGGTTAGTATCTACTCAAGTCAAATAATTAATTTTTAGGGTAAGCTGCTTTGTCTCCACCAGTTACAGTGGAACTCATCACTGTGCTAAGAGAACGTCTCCCATTGAGATTGTGGGAATCATTGACAATGCCTGCCAGGTGAGATGGCGTAGACCAGGACATTTAACTACTGTCCAGGGGCTGTTCCTGGTCTGCACAGAGCTGGCCTGTACTTCATTTGAGAATTGTTAAAACTGGGCCGGGCGCGGTGGCTCACGCCTGTAATCCCAGCACTTTGGGAGGCCGAGGCGGGTGGATCACGAGGTCAAGAGATCGAGACCATCCTGGTCAACATGGTGAAACCCCGTCTCTACTAAAATACAAAAAATTAGCTGGGCACGGTGGCGCGTGCCTGTAATCCCAGCTACTCAGGAGGCTGCGGCAGGAAGAATTGCCTGAACCCAGGAGGCGGAGGTTGCGGTGAGCCGAGATCGCGCCATTGCACTCCAGCCTGGGTAACAAGAGCGAAACTCCATCTCAAAAAAAAAAAAAAAAAAAAAAAAAGAGAATTGTTAAAACTAATTGCCAATGTTTGTACATAGGGAGACCATATAGAAACGCTGATCTGCAGTTTCTCTTGACATATTTGGCACCAATTGGCTGGAGCTTGGTGATGGCTGCTCCCTCAACTGGGTATGGGGTTTGCAGGTCACCATAGTCCTGCCCACTCCCCAAGACCTCTTGCAAATGTCTCATTTACTCATTTATTCATACAGTGAGGAATTCTCAGGGCCGAAGGAACTTGTTCAACTGGACCCTTAGTTTCTCTTCTAGACCACACACTACATAACAGGACTCTAGAATTCTGTGACCATATAGATCTTGCGTCTAGGGTATGCCTGGGTCTCTTCTCAGGACTGTCCCTGAAAGGATGAGAGTGTTGCAGACAGGAATATTTTGTCTTGAAGCATGGCTGATTCAATGGGGTATATGTATGGACAGAGCTTGGACATGTGGGCTGTGATGTCCACATGCATGTGCACCAGGTCCCTCGTGGTACCGCATGAGGCAGGAGCAGCCCACAGGTTGTGGCCCTGAAAATGCTAGGGGCTGGCCTGCCTACAGGCATCTGTGCAGACATTCCCAGTTTATACTCATCAAGGCAGACAGCTTATTTAAGTGGGTGACATGGTTGCAGACAAAGAACAAGGGAATACATTTAGAATTGGCAAGAAGTGTAGTAACCACGATCAGGGAATGCACTAGCACCTTCAATACTTGCTAAACTTTTCCCTCATCTGCCAAGACAACCTCCCCTTTCTTGGCATTAGGCCAAGAATTAGACTTTCCCTTAGGTGTTAGAGAAAAGATGCTGATAGCTTTAAGACCGACTCTGACATGTTTGATGAAGTCATAAAACGTTCTTTCACATCAATTCCAGATGTACTTTTTAGGAAATTTCTCAGAGACAACGTGCATCCAAATGTGCCATTAGGTTGAATATCTCAAAGCTGATCCACTGAATATATAAATATTTATGCTTTTCAGTATAATAATTGAAGCCACCCTTCTAATATCCTTGGGAAAACGAACAACTAAATACTGGAGCTGAGGCATGGATAGGCATCTTCTCTCAAAAACTAATGCAAGGTGAAACTGTGTGCTATGACTTTCTGGTAAATAAAACTGGAGGCAATTTACTATCCATAGTTGCCTGGTAAAGCAACAAAATAAAAATAAATGATGAAAAGAAAAATTGGAAGCACTACTGGACACCTTCTTCCCTTACTCAACAACTTCTCACTTTTGAGAATCTAGTTTATTTTCTGATTGAAAATTCTGGCTTTCTAGGCCAGGCATGGTGGCTCACACCTATCATAGCACTTTGGCAGGCTGTGGCGGGTGATCACTTGAGCCTAGGTGTTCGAGACCAGTCTGGGCAACATAGCGAGACCCCATCTCTACAAACAAATATACAAAAATTAGCTGGGTATGGTGGCACATTCCTGTAGTCTCTGCTATTTGGGAGGCTGAGGCAGAAGGATCACTTCAGCCTGGGAGGTTGAGGCTGCAGTGAGCCGTGACTGCACCACTGTACTCCAGCCTGAGTGACAGAGCAAGACACTTTCTCAAAAAGTAAAAAAAATTTTTGCCTTTCTCTCCTTAGTATGTACATTTAAAAATAACTTAATGTTTGGGGCAAGTTTTTGTGTTATCTTAATTTTTGCTCAGTGTAACTAACCTTTTTATATCTCTCATAATGAATGTGTTCTCTTTCTTGAGCATCAATGAAGAAAACAGTGCCCTCTGTCTTCTGAGGTGAGATGGGCATTTGTACAAGCTGAGGCAAGAAGAAGGCTGAAGCGTGTCATCCCTATGACCTTGCTTCTTTTTAGCCCTTTCCCCACAGCACTGCTCCTTTGTGCCTGAGGGTGGTGATGCTGCTCCTCTTCCTGCTCCTGTCTCTTCCTTAGCTAATTGCTCACTTCCCCTCAGCTTGGAATCATCTCCTCCTAAACCAGGCTTGCACCTCCCACTGCCTTTGCTTAGGAAAGCATAATAATAACAAAACAACAATGACAACAACAGTCCTTGAAAAGGCAACTCCATTGTCATATTCATTTGCAGTTGTCCCTTCTCACTTAGAAGAAATGGGAGCTATGAAGAAAAGTCACCTTGCTATGCTTTTTTTTTTTTCTTTAAAATCTTTTCCACCCTGTTTCACGGCATTACTTTGCTATCGAAGTATCCTTTGCTGAACTTAATATTTTCAGTACTGATGAAGCTTTCAAGGAAGAGTGGGCTGAATTAACTTGGAAACTCTCCTGGTGTGAATGAGCAATCTGCAGCAGAACATTTTCAAAAATTAAATGTACTTGAAATGCACTCGAAAGCCTAACTGAGTAAAGTTGGTAAGAGCTGCAGCAAAGAGCATCTTTACGGAAGTCACATGATCCACAAATTGCAGGAATATATTTTTGCAGCATTTGGTACACACTTCAACAGCTTGGGTTGATTGAAAGAAAATTTAATTTGCAATAATCAGCTGGTGACAAGGGGAGCATGAAATTATGTTGGTGCATTGGTTTTGCACTTTGCGGTATATTTCCTTGTAAATCAGGTATCTTTTTAATTTATCTTTAGGTTATAGAACATATAGCACAGCAAACTTTTTATTAAAAATTACTCTGCAGGGAGAGAGAGACAGTTAAATGTTAACCAAGCAAGCACTGTCTTCCTCCTGGCATCTAGCCCAAGGATAAGGCATAATTTAAGATGCTTTACTTCTTTGGGTCAAGTGACATGCCATGAATTTCTGAAGACAAATGGCACCCCTTAGCAAAAACTCTCTAAGATACAAGATATATAGCAGTCTCTACTGGTGAGGGCTGACAATTCTTTTGACTTGCCCTTTTAAATGACCGCCCTTGCTCATGGTCTAGTTTCTAGGGGGACTTAGAAAGAAAAGGATTTTTAGTCACACGAATAAGCCTTATCTTCTCTACTAGTCATTCACAGCCTATCATTACCCTTTGGTCCTCTTCTGGAATGCATCTAGTATAACAGCACATACGGGAAGACTCCCTGTATTAGGGAGTGACATCTGCTAAGATATGGCCTAACATCTTCTAATTCACTAGGGGAGAGGATTGTGGTAGAATGGGGAAGCAGACAAAGTAACATAAAGAAATAAACACTGGCTCTAGAGAGGAGTCCATCTCCACATTGTCACAAACTCACTGTGGATTACTGGGCAAGCTATCAAACCTCTGGGCCTCAGTTTCCTCATCTGTAACAAGGGGAAGCTCACATAGCTAAGGTCCTTCCTACTTCAAGTATTGATGATTCTGTATGAGGGCTGCCAAGGGGTTGGGCAGAGCAGCCAGCGGGCCACTGGGCAGAAGGTGACAGCTGAACATAATTGAAGCTTCTGCCTCTGTGATTCACAGAACAAAGGCTGTGTGGTTTTGAGGGAAGATAATACAATCCCAACGTTATTGAATGCTCAGATTCTAAAAAAGAGTGTGGTACTTGTAACTGACATACTCCTTGAAAATATAAATAATCTTTTTGGGGGTTGATATGGTAAAGAGAGATAAGTGTAATTGTATTATAAATACACGGGGTGACTTTGAAAAGTATGTCTTTGGTGCATTCCTTTATGAAGCTGAGAAAATGGTTGTTAAGGGAATAATTATTTCTAATTTATCTGTTTCATAAGTTTAGAGCTATATGAATGTGTTTTCTTGGGGCAAGGTACAGCTGTATTTTTTCTATATCGGGGCAGTAGCTTTATTGTTACCTTTTATCAGGCTTTACAATGAAAGCTAATTTTCCATCCTGTCTGCCTCATTATGGCATCAAAATGCGTGGCTCTTGGTTTGTAAACACATTTTCAAATGGCATATTTCCTGGTACTTTCATGTTCTTCTTAGAACTAGCATCTACCAGAAAGCAGAGAGCACATATACCTTAAATTAGCCCCAGGCTATTCTAGAAATTTTTAATGACTACATTTAAAATACAGGCCTCAAAGACTGGATCTTTGTCCTAGTTGGGTGAACATCAGCACTTTCAAAATCATCATTACTTTTGGAATATCTAGGTTGTTTCCTTCCTCATATAATGTAGACATGGATTTAAAATTTTGTTTCACATGCCCTTACCATGTCTCACAAAAGCATCTTACCACCCCCCCTTGATTCTTGCAGTGGGCGCCAAGTACGTACCTCCACATAGCACCTTTCTTCTCACAGTGAGATTGACCTGCCCGTTGCGGGCTGCATGGTGCATGAGGTCGATGACATAGCGGTGGGTTTTGCCAGCCACTGGAATCCCATCAACATACACAAGCTCATCTCCTGGGTGAAGGCGGCCGTCTCTGTCGGCTGAGCCCATGGCAATGACGGCTCCAATCAAAATCTACAGAAGCAGTGAGAGGGAAAGAAGGTTCATATTTCAAATCTTCCTTTTCCTTTTTATATACAGTTACGTAACTTGTGGAAGATTTGATTCTCACATTCTATCCCTTGCCCTCAAATCTGACCAGCCACTTGTAAAGTGAAAAATGAGATGTGGGAAGGATGCCCTTTCAACTCTTTCAAGTTGCTTAGTATTAGAGATGAATATTTTGAACAGGCCGCTGACTGCCATGAAGTTTTGGGGACACCTGCTTTCTGGCTTATCATAAATTATCACCTTAAGGAAAATTGTAATCTCAAATAATCTGATGCTAATTGGCTGAAACAAGATGAGAAGTGAATTCTGGCTCCGTTTCATATTTGTGTGGTCTTGGATAAAGCTTCTTAAACTATGTGAGCCTCAGTTTCTTCACTTGCAAAATAAGAAAAATAATACTCGAACCTACTTTATGGAGTTATTGGGAGAAATGGATGAAATAACTCATGTGAAGCATTAAACTTCTCTCACGGCACTAAGAGTCAAGGGGAAAATAGCTGTTGCAAATTGTTAAATTCTGATAAAGATGGAAAGTTTCCTTTTCCTTTGCTTTGAAAAGCTGGAGGGTAAGGAGAACATAAAACAAAACAAAGCAACACTCATAGTTGGCTTTTTCTGGTCAGTTGACTTACTCAAAAACATCTCAATCCTTCTCCAGATTTTTTGCTCCATTCCTTTAAATACTTCCTCAGAGCACTGTCCTCTATGCAAAGGACATTCCCAGTTTTGCTTGTTTGCTGCAGTGCTTTTGTTGTTTAGGTGGCTACTGTGCTGGGAAGTGAGGAGGTACCCATGTGGGAAATGTGCTTTTTTTTTTTTTTTTGAGTTGAAGTTTTGCTCTTGTTGCCCAGGCTGGAGTGCAATGGCTCGATCTCAGCTTACTGCAACCTCTGCCTCCCAGGTTCAAGTGATTCTCCTGCATCAGCCTCCTGAGTAGCTGGAATTACAGGCACCTGCCACATGCCCAGCTACTTTTTGTATTTTTAGTAGAGATGGGGTTTCGCCATGTTGGCCAGGTTGGTCTCAAACTCCTGACCTCATGTGATCTGCCCACCTTGGCCTCCCAAAGTGCTGGGATTATAAGCGTGAGCCACTGCGCCTGTCCAAAATATGGTTATCGTTGTAATTCCCTGAACCAGGGACTGTGACGAAAGGCAACACATTAGGTTTCCCATGTCCCATGACAGGCACTCAGTTTAGTGTCCATTAGCAGGGATTTTTTCTTTCTCAGAGGAAAGAAAATAGTGTTACATATTTTAATTTTGTCTTTTAACCTATAAACAGTTTTTCAAACTCATGACCGATAGGTCTCCCCTTTCTTTTACCAGTGGCTTGGCCATACAGCAGCTGATGGCAGTGGTTACCATTTGCCTGATGACACTACAGAGGCTACGTTTTATTTTAAATCCCTTGCCTCCAGATTGGTTTCCTTCAGGCATCATGATTTCTTTCAAATCCCTTATCTGTGAATTCCAGCTAATTTGCAGAGTTGCTCCATCATGACCTATGGTCTTGCGTGTGTTCAGGTTTGGTAGCAGAACCATTCCTTTGTACTTAGTCTCACTGCTCAGTGTGGCCTGTCAACATGACAGCCAGATCTGAATGCCTGGGACTTCTCAGGTATGTGCAAAGTAATATTCTGAAGGGCGCCACAGCCTTAGTCCATGGAATAGCTCTCTTTCTACTTAGGGATGAAAATTTCCCATGCTACTGCTGCTTGCTTTCCCCTTCTTCCTGGGGAGGGAGGTAGGGTGAGTAGTAGATTTGCTTCCATGTAGAATATTAAGCGTTCTGACAAGTGATTCGTGATTGCTGTCACAGGAGAGGCCGAACTCTCCTGCCTTAGACTGGCTGCCACCCACTGTACCCATTTGCTACAGTCCAGAAGTTGGGTATGCTCTGACATTCTCCATTCTCCCTTCTTGTCATGCCAACCTGAATTTATGAGTTTCCTTACAAAGATGTTCCAATCTATTCTTCAAAAGGCTCAACCCACTGTGGAGCACTTCAAAGATTTGGTAAGTGCTTTGTGCAAAAGCCAGTTAAAATAAATGTTTCTCTACTGCCCTATGAAAAGGTACATTTAGTTGGTTTGATCCGAAGTAAATGCTTCAACCTTTAGCTTTCCTATACACTTTAGTGAGAGAGTTTATTGCCAGTTAAAGAGGAAAAAACTGTCTTGTGAACTTCTTGGCTGGTTAATTATCAGTTTTAAGGTATAGTTCTGATTCTAACTAATGAAAATAAAACACAAAATAGTGGTTACAACTGAGAGAGTCATAGCTGCTATTGGGCCCTATACAAAAATGGTAAAGATGAAATTTCATATCAGAAAATTCCTATTCCTCTCTTGCTGTAGGAGAACAGCACGATATACAGCAACATTTACAGATACTCTCGACATTACAGTCTGTGCCAATAGTTTAATATTATTTATTGAAAAAAGCCCAGTAAAAGATTTGCTTTTCCACCATATTGCTGTGATATGAAGTACTCCCCTCATTAATTCATTTATTCAACAAATATTCATTGAGCCCAGGATACTTTTAGGTACTAGAAATCCATTAGTGAACAATAAAAAAAAATCATTATCCTAAAGAGCTTCCATTCTAGTGGTCAATCATAACTGTAATAAATGTTTAAATTGTAGAGTATGCCCAAAGGCATGTACTATGGAAAAAATACAGTGTTGGGAGTGGTGTCAGCCTAGGTAGTGCTAGACTTGGTTAGAGTAGGCCTCTTATTTATTTCTAAATAGGCAGTATATTCAATTACCCCTTCAATTGAATATCTAATAAATAGCATATTCAATATAACACACGTATGAATTATATAGTATTACATATTTATTGTATATATTATTATATAATTACATTATATAATGTATTCTTTACCATGTTTCAAAAAAAGTTTGCCATACTGTTAAATAAACTTGAATTGAGCTGCGCCTGGTGCGCTGTGTGGGTGCCAGCAGTGCTTGGCCATTAGCAGTATTGTACAGTTACATTTGTTCCATCCATCAGGAGCTGCAGCCTTTGCTGGCAGAGGCTGGCCACTTGTACCATCACTGCATCCAGCTCCCCTGCCGCTGTGCTCCTTAGCCTTTGGCATTTGCCACCTTTCTGCATTAGATTTCACTGCTGACACAGAGATAGCTCGATGTGTCGCTCTATTCCAGAAAAAAACAACTTTTTTTCCTTTACTTCCAATATGATTTGTACACTTGACACATTGTATTATTTCCCCTTTGCCACCATAGGGACTGGATAATCTATGATTCCTTCTCACATTGTAACTCATATTGGTTTCCCAATGCATACATTCTCATGTTCGCTTAAGCTCTTGAGAACATGCCTCAGGATATCTGACCCTTGAAGTCAGTAGTTCTCAAACTTTTGGATGCATAGAAACCACCGGGTGAACTTATTAAAACAATACTGGATCCGCCTCGTGAGAGTCTGATATTGCAGGCCTGGGAGGGGCCTGAGATTCTGCAGGTTTAACAAGCTCCCAGGAGTTGAATGCTGCTGGTCCATAGGCCAAGCGCCCTTTGATAGCAAGGCTCTGATTCCTCTCACTTCCCAGTAGCCATAGGATGATCATGTCCAAGTCAGCTGAGTGCATGACCAGAGTTCCCTGACCCATCACAGTAGTCACTTTCCAGTTCTACTAAGGCACCTGTTCCCCTTACTGCTGGTGCTTGGATCAGGATCCCTTACCTACCAGGTCACTGACCTTCTAGTCACTGACCCCTGACCCACTGGCCAGTGAGCCTTCCCAGGCAACTCTAGCCTTGCCCCATTCATTACCTCCCTCTAGCCCAGGGAGACTCTTCAACCTCAGCTGACCCTTCAGTTCCAGTATTCAGTTTTCTCTTCTCTGCCCTCTGGGAGGAGTGTGTGTGTGTGTGTGTGGGTGGGTGTTTCCCTACCCCCATTGCTTTGGCCCTGAAGAAAGAGCTTTGTGGCAAAACAGAGCAAGAAAGAACTTCTACATGAACAACTCATCTGGGGCCCTATCTCTTCAATTGCCTTCTCTAAAACCCCAAAGAAACAAAACAATTCTACTTCATCTCTCGCTGTGAGGGCACGGAACAAAACAGAACATTTGATATGAAATAACAGCAATTCACATTCAAGTTGCTGAGATCCCAGTAAGTCAGGGGAAAAACTCACACTAAAAAGAAAACAACAACCACAACAACAAGTAAGACACAAACCCCAAACCACCTTTCCAGGCCTTTTAATCCCTTTGATTCCTTCCTGCACTGCCCAGTGTTAGCCTAAGCCCAGGAGATCTGCTCTGTAGTATCTGTAGCCTGGGACAACTTGCCACTATGGCAAGCAGATTTCAGGCCCTTTCCTCCTGAAACTCCTGCACTGGGTGTGCACCGGACTCCTGTGTCAAGCGAGGACTAGGCCTGTCATTGTCTGTCTTTGAATGGCTTTTCTCCAATGCAGTGTTTTCCACACCTCTCCCTCTTGATGCCTTTCTATCTCTTTTCAGCTCACAGCTGGAAATCCCATTTTTGTTCCTTTCTGGCATTTTCATTTCATTCTATTTCTATTGCTATTTAACTGTGGAAAATATTTCCTCTTGCAGGAAAAATGCCCGTATGCTTTGTCTGAGCAGGAGTCCTGCTGTTCATTATTTGCTGAAAGCTGTGCTGTTGTGTTTAATGTGCAGTCTGGGATGTCGATACCACTTCATATCTATGGAGGCAGAAACCCATTTGATGCACTTTTGAGACTTCCTTTAGTTGGGACCAAGTCACCTTACACGCCTCTCCCTTTGTAGCACAGCAGCAACTAAATGAGGCTAACACATTTTGTTTGTTATCTCTGGACTTAGAATGTAGAAAAGCTGGAAGGAAAGGCTTGTGGGAGCTCTTTACTGTTTCACTGTCCTGGACAGGGTCATTCTGAGATGCAATATTGTGGTTTTCAGGACTAATTTTCTGGCTTTGTTTGCTTCAGAGAGACTTAGGCTGCTACCTTATGGCTTAGATATCAAAATTGTAACTTGTAGCATGAGTATGTCTTCAATCATTCAAATGAAGGAATAAACCAGAATAAGTCTGAGTAAACACAGTAGGATAACCAGCAATCCATGTAATCTGAGGAGGCTCATCATAAATGCTTGATACCTGCCCACTGGAGGGGAAGGATTCAGGAATGCAAAGCCAGTATTCAGAAGTGATAGGAGCCTGGGAACTTGTGTACAAACCAGGCAGAAAGATGTCCTGAGGCTGGGTGCATTCACACATCTGAGCTTCGTTTTGAACAGTACATCTTCCCTTCTGGTAACAATTCTATGGCTTCTGTGCCACGTGGAGTCCAGCAACACCACTCTCCTCTAGAACCAGCCAAGACGATCCCCTCCCTGTGACTCAGTCATGCAATCCCTTCCACTTCTGGAGGAGGAGGGGAGCAGCTGAAGATGATATTTACAGAGTAGGGTGCTGGCTTACCCCCAAAGCAGACAAAGCGTGAGCCAAGGGGGCCAGTAAAGTAAGAATTTCATATCTTAAAGACTCTCTTAAAGTAAGTATCATGGAAGGAATTAGAAACTTTGTTGCCTCACCATATATTTATTTTATAGTTTAATGTTATTTGTATTAAACTGATATCTTTTCAGTGCTTAGGTTAGGTCTTGTAAATATCTAGCCCCTATTGAAGGCTCCATTGGCATACAATATTTATCTTTCCAGTTTCTTTTAATTCAGTCCTCTGGGATGGGCACTGGAATGGGAATCTGTAAGATAGTAGCTTTAAAGAGTAACATAGGCATACAGGAGCTTTAGGAACTGCAGCCAGGCTCAGTCTAAAAAGGACCATTGCTTAGTTCCAGCTAGTCGTTGTCATGGAGAAAGGCAAGCTCAATGTTGCTAAATTTAATTTTCAAGAAAAGATGAAAATCAATGTTTTCAAAGGTGAAATTAATTGGAGCTCAACAATTGTAAAATACCAGGGGAACTCAACAAAACATGCTGTAGGGCCACCAGGACACTATCTCTTGTTTCTAGGACTAGGCCACATTAATTCTACAGAGTCTGTGGAGTTTAGAGGCCTCAGAAAATATAAACTCCAGATCCTTACTTGTTCTGAGAAACTCAGGAGACAGTTTTGACTTGGTGAAAAAATATTCTCTTCAATTTCATTAAATAAATATTTATTGTACCAGGCTAGGCTTACAAGACATAAACACCATTAAATTACCGACCTTGCCTTCGAGGAGCGCAGAGATTAGTAAAAGCGGGGGGAAAAGCATGTCAGTCAGTGTATTCTAGAACAAACAGAGAGCTCATCTTTCTGTTGGAAATCCCTTAGGTTGGTAAGTTTGAAGTATTTATGTTAGTATAAGTGCAATGGATGCTAGATGGATTTGCCCTTAAATGCCCTGTAATTGTTTCAGCTAGTGTTCAGTATCCCACAGAATGATACAAAAATTGCCTTAAATTTATATTTTATTTTGAGCATGGTTTCATTCATTTGGTATCTTTTAAGCGTATGGCTTTGCCATAAATAATTTTGCCTCAGTCCAAAGTGAAGTCTGGCCATTGTCCCCTGTTCCTGAAAGATAACCTCAAAACCCTTGGAATTAGAAGTGTCTTTGTCATTCATGGTGAGCCCCTTAGACCATAGCTGATGGTTTATGCTAAGGAGATGACACAGGATGGGGCCAGCCATACCAATAGTCTGGAGGTGGGGGCTGACCATACCAGAAAGACCAACGATGTAATTAGAGGGTTGTGCCTTTGAGCCACGATATCAGCCTGGCCTCCAGGGAAGAAAGGAGGCTCAAGATTGACGTCATCCTTGTGGTTCAATGAATCATGATTCAATCAACCATGGCCATGTAATAAAACACTGGGATAAAAACCCTGGACACCTTGGGTGAGCATCCCTGTCTGGCAATCTTCTCTGAATAAATGCTGGAGGGTAACATGTCCCTAAGGGTGATGGAAGTGTCACATTTGGAACCCTTCTAGACCTTGTCCTGTGTACCTCTTTTTTTGTCTGGCTCTAATTTTTATCCTTTCACTACACTCAATTTGTAATCGTTAAGTATAGCACTTTCTTGAGTTCTGAGTTGTTCTAGTGAATTACTGGACCCGAGGAAAGCTGTGAGCACAGGACAGTTCTCTGAGTGGCCTTGGACTTACCCAATTCTTTCCCCCTTTTCTCTTGTAGTTCTCAAGAATAACTATAGAAGGTGCTAGGGGCATAGCATCTTGAGATAAAGAGGGGTTAGCTGGAACAGCCTGCATTCTGTTCCAGTCCCCCCTAGAAACAGGATGTCCTTCAATGCTTGGGTCCAGTGTGATATACTTCTCCATGGTAGGAAACCCACAGTGGGCTGCTTTTTGGGGCCCCTCAGCTGAGGTGCAAGTGTGACACAAGAGTGGAGACTCTGTCTGTCCTAGGCAGCTTTCCTGAGCCTTGGGGAAACTTGCTCTCCATGAATCGTTGGCTTCTACAGTTCCTTGCTGCCTCCCGGTAAGTGATAAATCCACTTCATGTAGCCTGGCATGTGGGTGGGTGTTCTGTCTCAACAGACGCAGACAAGTTGGCAACCAGTGCACTGCGAACCTACTACGTGGCGGGGCCCCCAATTCAGAGTGAGTGTCTAAAGTGGGGGTGGTCTGTGGAAACTGTTCCCTTAGACTCTGACGTTTCGCAAACTTATTTCAATTGATGCCAGGAGTCTTGGGCAGAGGTGGCAGTCTGAAGACCGTGACCTTCACCTTGAGTTTGACTCACTGTGGATAATGACCCATTTTTCATGTTGTATAAAAAGGGTAAGACAAAGTCCTTGCTTAGGAGAAATTTAAAATCCTGCTGATTAAACAAAACAGGCAGGCACATGAACAATCCTGAAGGAAGCCAAGCTGGATAAATATCCCGTGGAGGTCAGGAGGCTCTGTAGCATAAATCAGTGTGTTAAATGTTTACAGATATGAAGGGACTTGAGAATTTTCAGTTCTCTCTATTATAAAACAAGGTGAGTTATAGTGGGCAGGGAGGCCGGAGGGCTGACTTGGTGACCTAGGATCCCTGGTAATCTCAGAATCAGAGACAGGCAGGGTGGGTAGAGAGCAGACAAAGCTGTGAATGAGAGTGAAAGAGCCAGGAGTTCCTTCTTCCTGTGACATGAGATCCTTAATTTAGTCTGCAAACAAATTTAAGTCTGAAGTTACTTGAGCCCTGTATTCTACCTCAGCGTTTTCCCTCCTCTCAAAGCACTAAGAAAAATCTGGCCAATCCTCCTTGGCAAAAGCACCTCCACATTTTCTTTGACAGCTGGGGAGTTAGTGACGTTTTGGTTGACTGTTGCCAAATTTTATCCCCAGGATTTCAGGAATACGTCTTTTTTTCCTGGAGAGTCCTCATCCTTGGAGTCTAAGCTCAGCTTCCTGGAGTTTTCTGTAGAAAGGGACTTCATCAATCATCTAGTTCAACTCCTCCCGCAGGGCAGAGGAAGCTCCTCAGGGTTCCTGCCAGGTTCCCATTGATTGCTTGAATACCTCTTGTGGGGAGGAGCCCACTCTTTACCCAGGCAATCTACTTTACTCTGAGACAGTTTTAACTGTTTCAGATTCCTTTCACTTATTAGATTAATTTTTTTCTCCTGAAGATTTCTGCCTATGTTTTATTTTTAAATTTTATTTTCTGGGGCTGGGAATGGTGGCATATGCCTATAGTCCCAGCTATTCGGGAGGCTGAGGTGGGAGGATTGATTGGGTCCAGGAGGTTGAGATTGCAGTGAGCCACGACTGCACTGCTGCACTACTGCACTCCAGCCTGGGTGACAGAGCAAGACTGTGTCTCAAGAAAACCACATGTATGTAACATTTATAGTGCGTATAGTATATTTAAAAACCAAACACACATGCATACACACACACTATATGTATAGTATATTTCCTGGGAAAATCTAGTAACAAGAGAAACAAACTTGATAATGATAAGCATTTATTCAGCACTTAATATGATCCAGACATAATGCCAAGACCTTTATATATATTATCTCCTTTAATCCTCAAAGCTACTCTACAATCGAGTACTACTATAATCCCCATCTTGCAGATGAGAAAGCTGAGGCTTAAAATTCAACTCCCTTGCATGATAGGATGGAGTTCAGATGCCAGAGCTGGATGGGATGTAGACAGCTGACTGCACTGCTCAGGCCCTTCACTTATTCAAACCTTCCATGGACCTGACTTAGTCACATTGGGTACCATTTAAGACACGTCTTTTACAATGAGTGTTTTATAGCTGATATTTTCACACATGCTTATAAATTTAGCCTTGCTGTGTTTTCCATGTATTAATGATTATTAGTATTTTATGTTTTCACTCTGAATACACACACACACACACACACACACACACACACACACACACACACAGATGTTTCCAAAGCCCTTTTAAATTTACCAATATTATGCCAACAAGTTGACTTTATGACATCTTCTGGTAATCCCTTAATTCAAATCTCGCTGACATTCTGCAGTGCTGAGCCTGATTTTATTCCTGTTTATCCCTGTGTTTTTATCTCCCTTGCTATTTTGGTTAAAAACATATAATTCTGATGTTCCCAGTCAGGTGTCACCTCTACTCCTGAGCTGTCACCCCGAGATAACAGGGATTCAGTACAATTAGATAACTGAAATACTTAAGAGGAATTCAATCCATTCTAAAAATCAGCAATGCTCCTATTTAATGTGATTTATAATGAGATATTTGTCATGGAGATAATTGCATATCATAAGATCTTTTTAAAGAAAATAGCGAGAAAAAAACTCAAAGCTTAAACTTCTTAAACGTCTTTATGAGAGTCCTAAAACGTTTTCTTTTAGATGTTTAGAAAACACTCTATTCCCTGGTGCTTACTCACACATTACAATCCCAAGTGTGGAAATAAAGAGGATTCAACTTACAGGCTGTCCAGGCTCATCTCCCCCGAGGATTCTGAAGCCAAATCCAGACTCCATCCTCCGAAGGTGAACATCCAGTTCCTTATAATCTGGACCTGGCATAAAGGAGATCCCATTGAGTAATGAATCCTGCCTCTTTCCCAGCCCCTGAGGAACTGAACACACCAATGATAAATTAATTTTGTGGATGTGATTAATGAGAGTGCTGTTAGGGTCAATGGAAACCACAGAGGATACAAAAAATATGGTAGCAAAAAAGTAGGTATTCCAAATTTAGGTAGTCCCTTGAATAATAGTGACCAGCCAAGGGCACTACTAGGGTATTACCAGAAGCAGAAAGAGTACATGAACTTTCTGAGTAAAAAAATTGATGCCTTTATAATTCTTTATTTACCTGAGAGCATTGGATTGCCCTCAAGAAGCCTGACTGTCACTTTGAGGATGTTTACTCTGATTAGAACAATTATTATACAAGTAAAAGAGAACAGATGGCAAAACCCTGGAACTGTCTAGTAAAGCACTGCCTAGTAATTTATTAATATGTTTATGACTTGATGCATCCAGTTTAAGTGTGTGTGTGTGTGTGTGTGTAGAAATGTATGCTCAATGGAAGTTGTTTCTTTTAAAATTGTAAAAATTAGAAGATACAGAATGTAAACTTTCTTGTATTGGTGTTCAAGTGAAACATTTATTTTCTGACAAACTCCTTTAGGGTTTTCATAACTTACAGGTAGAAATTTACCTGAGTCTAAGATGAACTTTTATCCTCGAAATATTTTAGAATGTGCAAGCCACAAATTGACTTTTGACTTTGTGAGTGTACTCAAAATAAATAAGAGACTTTTCTGAAGTCAGCTGAAACAACAGAGATGTATTTCAAAATAAGGTGAAAAACTCTCCTGAATGTCATTTTTTCAGCCTTAGAATAAATTGAAACTATTAAATATAAAAAGATTTAGACTTTTTAAGTAGAATATGGCTTATGCTTAGCCTGTCCCCTCACCCCTTGGCACCTTCCTCAAGGTGAAATACTTCAGTTGTGACTGAGCTGTGCATACTTTCATGCCCACTGCTGGGATGTCAGCAGGTGATCAGCAATTTGAAGAACTATTTATTATGCTATCCCTCGCTTAAGAAATGTTTAGTGACTTCTAGGCCTTAATGGTTTAAAGGAGGTATTAGAACTGATAGAAAGAGGTATTAAGTAAAATTCCCCTTGTGGAAATTAAGATGGGATTTCAGAGAAGTCTCATGGGACAAAAATCTATGTCTGAGCCACATGCTTATATGGTAGCACTTGTTGGAGAGAGAGGCTCATTGAATGCTGGCCAGGCAGATATTTTCCAGCTCTGCAGTAGGTGGGGCTGCCGGAGTGATACAGTGTACAAAGCGCAATTTACAGGCTTGCCTTGATGCACAACAACCTGGGCTATTTCCAGGGATATATGAAAGTCATCCTTCACTTCTAAGATGTAGGCAAATGCCGATTATTTGTTTGGTGCTCTCTTGAATAAAGTTGAATCAGGCACATAAGTACATGTATATATGCATTGTACACGATTCAATGAGCATTCACACCCTTTTATGACCAAATGCATACATGACCAAGATCTTTTCCATTCAACAAATAATGTGAAACTCTGCAAGAAGAATAACCAATTAGACCTCTACATCCTTTAGTTATCCTTTACAAATTATATAATCAGTCACATTTTAAAGATGGGAGAACTTAAAAAAATTCCATTCCTATTAAATAGAGGTGGTGGCAGAGGGAAGATAAAAACTTTGCCTTACACACTATGAGACACAATTGGCTTTTGAACTGTTTATTCTGAAGTCTAAATATCATCTATGAAATCACATATTGGGGTATGTGCTAATCCTTTGGGAGTCTGGAGGCAGATGGAGTTGAGCCCTACAGAATCATAGCAGGTATCTGTACTCCTCCCACGGGAAGGAGAAAGACAAGGGGAGATGGGAGATGACAGATACTGCTCAATCATTGTTCAAACTTCTACAAGTTGATGATAATACAATTGCTCTTGGAAATCTCTTCTGTAAGTCGCTTTAAGCTTGGAGGAACTCTAGACCACATATACATTAAAAATACAAATAGAAGGTGCTGTATTTGTGACACTTAACATGATAGAGCCAGCGTATGTTTAACTGGAACTTTTCCTCTCCTGTGTTTGTCTCACTTTTGCATTGCCACTCAGTATGCTAAGTGGGAAACTGTTCTTCCAGTGACTTCAGCACCCATCCACATCGCACAAGGAGCTCTACAAGAACTTTATTGTATGATCTATCTTATTTGCTAAGTAAAACTTTTCCCCTAAAGAAATGCTGAAATTACAACAATCCCCGTAATAGAACTTTGAGAAGTATCAAGGCACATGAAGTTTGTCTTTTGTCAGAGAATCTGTGATTCCTGGAGGAATTAAGGGGCTTTTCCTTAATGAATAACACATGACTTCTTTTTAGGAGAAAAATCTAGATTTTAGCAAGTGAATTTTATTTAACTCTGAAGAACAGAGACACGAACAACGCATTCATTTTCCTTTTCCTACTGTTTATGTATATTTTGGTGACAATTATGATCCTGTTGCTCTGACTCACCCTGATTTCAAACAGAGGGTGGTATGTACCAGCCATTTCATCTTCACTCTTCCGTTCTTCCCAGCAGAGGTGGCCAGCTTCATGGTTCATTAGCAAGCAGAGAGAGGCAAAGAGAGACCCCTTAGAGAAGAATGCTGGCAGATGTAATTTATTTTTTATTTCTTTGTTAATTTTGAACACAGATTCAGAGGCTGCAGGGTCTGGATATTTTAGAGAAATAGTCAACTGGAAAAAAGTTTATATGATAGATTGTGCCTTGAGGCAGTAGTATTTTTTTTTTTTTTTTTTTTTTTTTTTTTAGGGAAAACAAGAACATTTTAGAAAGATAATTTTTCTTTGGTTTCCTTTTTTCCTTGGAGTCTGGCTTTAGAAAATATGTAAAATTACATGTACAAAGCTGGGAGACATCACCGTTTTCTTTCCTGCTTTATTAGCTCTCTTGTCAGATTGTGATGTTTCTGAGTTTCCCCTAGCTGCTCTTTGGCCCGACGACATGTTTCAATTACTGTATTATGTTTTCTTTCTTTCCTTATTAATGCAAGAACTTAAAGTGGAGAAATCCAAGGGCCAACTCTTCACCCCACTGCAGCAGAGTTAACAATCACTGTTCCTTTCTCTTGTTTCTAAAGAAACCATGCACCGGCAAGGTTGTTAGATGAGGGTGTCTGGTAGATACCCATCTGGACCTGAGTTGCTTTGCATGTTGTTCAACTGTGCCCCACAAACATCCTTTTACTCTTCTGTTCCCTTGTACTCTTTTGTTTTTTTTTCAATCTTCTTTTTCCTCAGTCCTTTTTGCAGAACTGTCAGGGACACTCTCAGGTGTTGCTTAATGATGCTCAAGAGGAGGCAGTGTTGTAAAGAAATGGACTAAGAGGAGATAAAGCATTCTTTAGATATTAGTGTTCAGTGGCCAGCTGTGGCTAGTGTTGCTTCTTTGAAGTTGAGTCCTCAGATCCTCAGGAATTATGAAACAATGAAGCCTGTTATGAATTATGACAGGCATTATGAAGCATTTCATGATCCTCTTCCTAGATGGAATTTTACACGACCACTATGGCAAGTGAATTTACAAGTCTTAATTTATCCTGGGACCACACCAGTATTGTACAAACTAACTTGAAAAAGTAGCAAATGGTGAGCATATCCAGGTATCAGGACGACCTCTCTCATGATAAAGAAAAGCAGATTTCAAAAGTTGATTCCTATTTCACATGAAGACTCCAGGGGGCTTCGCGTGGTATACATTTCCTTAATCTTGCTTTTGAAAGACGTAGCTTTGTGCACGGTTAGGGAAAAGGCTGGGTAACTGAACACCACTGATTAATTTTATGAATGGATTCAATCTTCAAAAATGCAAAGAACAACATTTTTATGAATTAATTTGGCACATGGGACGCTGCTGTAAACACGTCAATTCAATTTTGGTACTTGAATCCCCTTTCATGTTTTAATTAAAACGTAAGTACCATGGCTTATCATCACAGTTTGGCATGGAAGATACAGTTATTCAATTTTTCCTGCTGGAAAGAGCATCACTTTTTTGGCTTTTTCTTGTAAAGAGATCTAGGAAAGACAGCATGAGGAAGGCATCAGGAATCACAAATGGTTATTAAACATGGTCTTGACTTCTGGATTTGTATGCACTCCAGATATAGAATGAGTTAAACAGGAATTATATAGTTTCTGTTGCTCAAATCTAACATTACCTAATAAGTAGCTAATACCCTATCCTTTAAAATATTCCTTCTCTTTACTTGTTTGCTTTATCCCTGTGGGTATGTGAATGTGACCAAGCACGTGTTAGCCATAGTAGACGCCATCTCCCAGTTTCTATTTGGCTCTCTCCTCAGCTTTCACATCGGCTCAGATTTTTCCATCCTAAATATGACTTTGCTTCCTCATTCCATCTCTTTCAAGGAAAAGTTGTCTCTAGTGGAGCCTTCACTCTACCTCTGATTTCATTCCTGCCAGTCTGGTTTATGCTCTCTCTTGGCACTGCTGCACTCCTTAAGGTCACCATGCCTGCTAACGACCAAATTAAATGGCCTTTTTTTCTTTCCTTATACTGATTGATTTCAGTGCCTCATTTGATATTGTTGATACACTGTTTATGACTTCAGATTTCTTTAGATCCTAAACAAGGAAACATCTACTTTGAAAGTAGTTTCTGTGACACCCCATTTCCTAGCTGTCTTATTTTTGGGTGGAGTTGCCCATTCAAAGTTCCTGGCCATAGAGTCCATTGTTTTTCACTAATATTCTCCTTAGGTGATGGCATAGTTATTTTTGGCTGTCTATAGTGTTCCATTATGCACAGTCTGTAGAAGTTGTTAAACAAACATTTCCTGAATTTAGTTGTCTTAAGGCACTCACCAGTCTCCTAGACCCAGTGAACCACAGCATTATTCCACTATGGAGTTATCACTTAGTTTCATAAATACATATTATCTAGAACTTCCTACTATCAATTTTGCCTCTGTACCTAAGGATCTTATACAGATAAAGTTAATAATATACCTTATAATTATGATAAATACATCTGAGTCAAAATCATGACACGTAATTTGATAAAAGGCATTTTATAAATGTGAGAAATAATATGGGTCATCTACTTATTTTATCTTTTTTTTTAAATTTTTTTTTATTAGAGATGAGGTCTTGCTTTGTTGCCCAAGCTAGAGTGCAGTGGTGTGATCACAGCTCACTACTGCCTCAGATTCCTGGGTTCAAGCCATCCTTCCGTCTCGTCTAAGTCTTCCAAGTAGCTGGGACTACAGGCATGTGCCACAGTGCCCAGCTGTTTACATTTTTTGTAGAGACGGGGGTCTTACCATCTTGTCCAGGTTGATTTTGAACTCCTGGGCTCAAGCTACCCTCCCACCTTGGCTTCCCAAAATGCTGGGATTACAGGCATAAGCCACAGTGCCAAGCAAGATCTGCTTATTTTAAATGCAGTCATGATTTCCCAGAATATTCCGTAACTTGTGTGGACATTCAATCAATTATTTGGATTTGTTCTTTTCTTCAAAATCTGAATTGTATAGTAACATAGTATACTCTAACTATAGTATAACTTTTGTCTTCTAAGTAACATATTTTTTTAAAAATGTAAACTATGACTTTGCATGTATGTTGAGGTAACCTGAACTATTGGACCACTCTACTCTCATTTTTAAATGAAGTACATTCAGAATCTGAGATTTTAAAGACACGTACTTTTTGTGACCAGTAAGCTGAGATTTAAAATTCCAAATTAAATCTTGATTTCATTTTGCAACTGTAATTACTAGGTCCCATTTTCTCTCTGGGCATAAGATAGTGTTAAAAAAATTACAAAGATTTAACAGTCAGCATAGAGAAATGATCATGCTTTAAAATTTTTGGTCAAGCTAAATAAATTCTTTAGACATTATTTTAGGACAAAATGCTAAATAATATCTTCCATATTTTCTACATATCCCCCCAAAAATGACATGGAAACTTACAGAATGAAATGATCTCAAGCACATATATTCTCCAAGGGGTGTTAGAACATGCTGAGATGGATAATGAGCTGTCATCATGGAAACACTCTGGAGATGTGTGCTGTGAGCCCACAGCCCTGAAATAGTGCTACCATTATAAAACACTATTTTCTGCAATTGTTTGAGTATTTCAATCTGGTGGTCTGATTAGCTGTTTAAAGCATTTTCATCACTAATTCTAAGAGCAAAAAAATCTACATCTTCTTTTTCCTCTGTCATTTGTACAATAATGTTACATATTTTAGCGTAAACCAAAATTGGTGTTTTTGATATGATTAAGTAAAAAAAATTTCATTTTATGCAAATTAATTATTACTGAAAGCTCCTAAAACTAAAATATGATATTCTAGCCTAACTTAAAATCTTATTGAAATATAGCATTTTATAATTGGCATTGTTTAAAACATGAAACTGATACAAATATTTACTTGATTTGAAAAGAATTTCATTCTATGTTAGCAAAATTCTAATACATTCTTTGGAAATGTCTAAATTGCAAATCTCCTGAGATCTTCTAGCTTCTTATTTGTATCTAGTTTAGAGCTATTCAATGTACATAAAATGCAAGCCACATAAGTAATTTAACATTTTCTAGTAGCCACATTTTACAAAACAAAACAGATGAAATCATCTTTCTCTCTTTTTTGTTTGGGTACTGTCTTTGGAAATCCAGTGCAGATTTTTCGCATATCTTACAGCACTTCTAAATTTAGAATAGCCACATTTCAAGTGCCCAATAACCATATGGAGCTGGTGGCTACTGGATCACATAGCACAGGTCTAGTCAGTCTGATGGCTCTCCTTGGCAGCTGTTTTTAATTCAGTCTTTTACTAGAGTATTTTATGAAAGAAATTCATGAATATGACTGTTTTCCTTTGTTTTTGTTGGCAGTCATTTAGGCTCACTGTGATGAGACTTGCTCTCTACCTTGAATACATGTTTCATGTAGGTGACTGAAGTAGCACAGTGATTATATACTAAGAAACTGATACTACTCAGAAGAATGATTTGTTACACAAAATGGAAGACGTTTTGTTCACAGAACTGTGAGTGCTGAACAATACTTGCCAGAGGAATCCATTCGAACACTGGTCCTGGGTGGCACTTGTTCTGGATGGGAAAATGGGGAATTAAAGTTGAAATTCATTTATGGCATTTTAAAATTCATCTTTATTTTTGTTGCTATTATAACTCCCCCAACCACAATCCTATACTTATGTTTAAAACATTTTTTTTCCTCTAAGATCCAAGTTAGTGGACAGATTTATCTTGCTTTATGTATGAGCATGTATGTAAACGTTTCTTTTTTTTTTTCTTTCTGAGATGGAGTTTCACTCTTGTCACGCAGGCTAGAGTGCAATGGCACAATCTGGGCTCACCGCAACTTCCGCCCAAATTGTGGCGGGTTCAAGCGATTCTCCTGCCTCAGCATTCCCAGTAGCTGGGATTACAGGCACCCACCATGATGCACAGCTAATTTTTGTATTTTTGATAGAGATGGGGTTTCGCCATGTTGGCTAGGCTGGTCTCGAACTCCTGACCTCAGGTGATCCACCTGCCTCGGCCTCCCAAAGTGCTGGGATTATAGGTGTGAACTACCGCGCCTGGCCTGTAAATATGTTTCTTTTACATGCATGCAAAATAAAAAAATCTGAATTTCTTTTATGATAAGCGTGGAATAAGATTACCATTTCTAAATATTAAGTTTTGATTCTCATTATAAGAATACTAATTTGAAAGTAAAGTCAATCTAGAATCTGAAATATATAAGGAAAATATAGGTCCTTTAAAATTAGGTTGTAATTCTGTGTCATAAAACTTTGAAATGAAAAGTAGAAAATCCAATCAATGATGGTATTGATTTACGTACACTAGTCAAAATATTTTGATATTTCCAATTATCTGGGTAGTTGAAGTTATGTATAAGTAGTTGAGTTAAATTAGTTTATTTTAGCAATAGAGATCCTTTATAAGATATATGATATAATCTATGTTAAATCTAATAACATAAAAATTCAAAAAAGTGAGTATAAAGCACCTTAAAAATGTAGGCATATCCCACATTTAGAATTTGAGAACCTAGAACAACCTGGTTGCATACTGTGTTCTGGAAGTATCTGGAGACATGTTGCTCTTGTGCATTAACATTTTTCATGGGTAGCAAGACTCCAATTGACATGCTTCCTCCTACTCTGCATGGTTGAGATGTGTAGCTCCTTACTGCATGTTTGAGAAATGCAGACTTTCAACAGGTCTTTATCTGGAACTGCTAAACCTGAAGAATAACATAATTAAATTGTCCCTTGATTTTCGCTCTGCCTTCTAAATCCCTGGTCTTGATATCATAGAAGAATTAACAGAATGAGGGATGCAAGGCACCTTTCATTGCACAGATGGTAAGACCCAAAATGCTACGTGACTTGTGTAAGGTATTCTATACTGTCTCACAGGAAACTCTTCAACATCCTTTTTAGAAAACATACTTGCTATATCTAAGTTTTAAACTTAATTAGAATGCATTATTCAATAAAGCTCTTTCTTGTTTCGTTTTAGTATTATTATGAATAAATAATACAGTCTTTTGTGACCATGCTATACATTTTTTCCTAACATCTCCAGGTATTCTTCCTTTTCCTTCACTGTTCTGTCACTAGAGAATTTCCTAAACCACACAACTGAGTTTAGTATCAGATGGGCAGATGACACATGTATGCAAACCTCTGGTCAAGAAATACTTAAGAAGCTAAAGATCTATGTTAAGATATGCTGAGATACTTCTATCTGAGAGAGTGGCAGGATATTTTTGCCCCTATGATGAATTTAATATTAAGTTTACCACATTGTTTTGCTTTTGAATCATGTAAGGAATTTCAGATGAAAATTTACTAAACATTATTAAACCTCTCGAAAACATAAATTCACATTGTAGGTAGAAGAACTGTAAAATGTTCTTGCAAGAACCACTCCTCTCGCACTTTTAGACTTCAATATGTGAACTATTTTTTGCTTGGAAGAAATTTCATACCATTATTAATTTTGTCTATAAATAATTATTTATGATATATAATCTTTAATCATAAATGATTATTCCTTAAGAGCATTTATAGACGAGGCAACTTAAGAGTTTTAAAAGGCAGAGAGTAAGAACATAGAACAATAGAACTCCCCCATTCTGAATGTGTTAAGATGACATAATTTTATAATATAATTGTACCACATAAAGCACTGTGAAAAAATGATTATTTTATCCTTTAAGTTTAAAAGGTAAAATAAGACCAAAGTCTTGTTGCTTTTTCACTGAGCTTTGTTTCAAATAAAGAGCCAGTCTGCTCATGGAGGGCATAATGATCATTCCTGCCAGGTAAGCTGTGCTTTCACAGTAAAGGCAAATTAGCTTTCTGGCAGAATTGTTATTTTTAAAGAACCTTCATGTTTGGTGTAGCTGCTTAGAATTATGACTTGAGAAATGTCCTTTTGTCTGTATCAGGGATGGAAGAGTGCTACGTTTGAAACACTTCTATTAGGTATAAAACTGACATTTTATGTTATACTCTCATGAGGACCTACTGGCCATCGAGCACTTAAACTCTGCAGCCCTGATGGTCTCACATGTATTCATGAAAATACATTGGGTTACATTGTCAGCTTGTGCAACCAACAAAATGCTTTGATATATTAAATAACTTTCAATCAAGACCTGATTTTTAGAGTTTACTTTTTACTCCTCCCCCTGCCTTTATCCCGTCTAATTCCAGGATCTTTTAATTTTAAATTACTGAATGAAATAAATTTATAAGCTCTAGGATTGGATCTAATTTCTAAAATACATGGGAAAAATATGTGTCCTACCACAGCTTTTATTTTGCTATCTCTATATTACTTAGCTCACACCATGGTAATTTCCTATTTCAAAAGGAACCTGTTGGAAATATAAATGTTACCATGGTTTTTTAGAAAGCTATCTGAGGATACCTTTTTAAAATCAGATTTCCAAATTAATTAAAATCTACATATTAAAATGGCAGACACAGCTTAACTGGATTTACTGATCTTCATATCAATATATAACTGCAAAGTCATATACAACACGATATATTAGAAACTCCATCTGAAAGGCAAATTTTTTTCACAGATCAAATCATAACATAAATTATACTAAGGATAACAATAATGCTTTTCTCATAAGAAAAGGGTGCAGAAAATTAATCTCTCAGTACAATTGAGGACATTTAAAATAATAACTTTATTACATCTTTTTCTATCCTTTTATTTTTCCAATGCTAGAGTCACTGGTAAAAGTGTTTTAACATTAACTTATCTTATTTTAATATTTCACTAAAGTAAGATTGTGTTCCAGAGAACAGATGCGTGTGTGTGTGGGAGTACTTTAATGCATTGGACACCAGCAGTATTTGAGCAAATCAGGCTGGGGTTTGGTCTAGCACAGTGTTCATATGTGAGGGTGTTCTCTGGGAAGGCACGGTGGCCTTTCGTAATCACATAATAGCAGCCTGTAGCTATGGCATCCATGAATTTATTTAAAGCTTTCTTAAACTTTTTGATATTTCTAGCTTGGCTCAATTGGGTATTTAGTTACAGGGGAAAAGGAGACTTGGAGTCAGGAAGGCTTGAGCTGAAAGATTTTCATAGGCTTCAGAGCTTTGGTTTTGAGCACCCTAGATAGATACTACCATATGTGATGTGGCTTCCCCCATCACTTTTCATTGAGACATTGAAGCGGTGTGCTGTGGTGAATAATACTATTGTAGTACCCCATCCTTTCAAGTGGCTCGCTGTTAGGATGGGAGACAGTGCAAACTACAACTCTTGTTCACTAATAACGAGGAAAGAGCAGCAGAAAACCTGATAGTTTAGAAATACAACCACGTGTTTGTGATCAGCCATAAATTACACGTGTATTAACAATACTGAACAATGAAAGAATTCAATAATATGCAATGAACAACAAAAGAGCAGGATAACAGCCCTAGATGTGAAAAACATAACTGTCCATTTTTGATCTGCCACAAATTATCATTTCACTTCAGATATAATACTACAAAACAGTTTGCTTCTCCATTATGCTCGTTCACCGGCCTGTGGTCACTTTTGATTGCTACCTTTGCTATGATACTCATCGCTTATTATTCTAATTCTGGAAAGGAAAACTGATTGTGTGAGCTCTTTTGAAGACATTTCAGAGAAATTTCTGTTCTAAAGAGGTTATACCATAAGGCACATTACACCATACGGATCCTTGACATTTTTATGATTCTACATTTGAGTGATGTCTTACCACAAAGGAGTGTGGACATGTTGTACCTCATAAATTGTTTACTTATTATAACCAAAGTTCAATGTGAAGAGAAAAAAGTTGGAACAACTTCAGTCATAATTCAACTTGGGTTTAAACCAAGGGACAGAACTCTGAGGGAAGAGTTTTAGGAAATAAGAATTTTTCTTTTCCATTCCTGGTTGCATCTGCTTATTTGCTCCAGCTTTCAAGGCCGCAGTGTAGAACAGGCCCAAGCAATGTCCCCGTGAGCTGAATGATACGACAAACCTTTACAACAAGTCTGGCTTAAAGAAAAGTGAAGCAACAGGACAAGGCCTTCTCCTGTGCCAACAGGCCCATCAGAATCATCAAAACTTTATTTTGTAAGATTCCAAAGTGAGCCACACTCATTTCTTTGGGAAGCACTTTATACTGCCTTGCCTATCACAATTCTTTTGTTACCAGTCATCTAGCTGTAGTTGTCTAAGTGTAATCTTTCCCAGAAGAAGGAAACAGATGAGATTAACTCCCTTTCATTTCAGTGACTATTGTGATGTTGAACCTGACTTATTTTCTCTATAAGAAAGAGGACTCCATGGCATAGTACTTAAATGTGCAAAACTTTACTACCTATTTTTTTCTACTTCATTTGCCGTGAAGTAGATTTGTACACATATCTCACTTTGGAGCTTGGCTACCAACACAAGTCAGGAATAAGCCTTTACTTCAAATTAGGGATAAAATATGTATAGGCAAAAATTATATCAGCTGAATAAATTAGCTTGAAAAAGTTATTTGTCTGAGTAGGTATCACACTTTTTATTCATGGTGTGTACATTTAGATATATGCTTTTCTTGAACAGCAATGATGACTATTCCTTGAATAAATTATATAAAAAAGGAAAACATTATAATTTATCATTCAAATGAGGACAGTCTAGGGTGGTAAAAAGTGAACTATTAATAATTATGCCAGGACAACACAGACAAGGATTGTCCAGGAAAACTCCCATGTGTAGTCACCCTAGACAGTCTTATAAGTAACTAAGCCAGTGAAAAAAGGTTTCCTATCATGTTAGAAAAATGTAGTGGGAGGACGGATGCAGTCACACATAGAGAAAGAAGGGCAGGAGGAGATGGGGTAGAGAAAACACTAATGGCCTTTAGAACTGCTTTTCTCCAAGGTTAGCAATGGCATCTGTAGTCCAGCATTAGGAATGTTAGCATACAAACCAGAACATTCAAGCCATTCCTATTGTGACTGCAAATCAAATTCAAGTTCTTCCTTTATGAGATTCTTGGGAAAAAGACAGAGAAGAGGGAAGTAAAAAATTGCACGGCTTGTCCCAGTACGCAAAGGTATCTATTTTCTTTTGTTTTCAGTTTTTAAAATTGCAAGTAGTGGGGCATCAAGAAGTCAATTATCAACAGAGATTCTTATCACAAACAGAATAGTTACATTTGTCTAAAAGTCTTTGGTAGAGATGGGAGTTGGGGAGATTTTTGTTCTTTTCTGGGAATTGGTAGTACTGACATAGGGTCAATGTTTAAATAATTAATATGAAGATCCAGAAGGCCCATTGATTAAAACTTTTTTAGGGATTTTTTTTCACATAGCTATACTTTTACATATAGTAAGTTTAAACTTATATGGAATTAAGTTAGTGGGGAAAAAAATTCTTCTTTTTTTTTTTCCCACAGTTCTCCAACAAGGATTAATGAGATTTTGATGATGAAAGGTACTTAACAGATAAATTCTCTTGATTAAATATCAATTTTGCACATGGAAATTGAGAAACTCTATTTAGTTATTTTTGCTGTGTAACTTCACACATTAAAATACTGACATTATTTGCTGTGTTGTGTAATGGAGCCTTGTTCAGAAATGGTTTTCCTATGAGTGTGTTTGTGTCCCCACCTTCACTGTAAGCTTCTAATGAGCAGAGGTTATTTCTCATAACTTCTCTTGTGGAGTGCCCTGCAGAGTTCTAGATACATAGTGAGTGTTTCATATATTCTTGTTGATTGACGTGGAGCCTGGAGTCGCCACCTCCGGGCACTGTGCCTCATGCTCTGAAGTCAGAGGCACTGCTAGCCTGCTGGGTGGGAGAATCTTCCTTTCTCTGTCTTGCTCCATTTCCAGCTCATCTTGAGATCTCATGAAGATAGGAGGTGTTTCCTAATCATAGCATGTACCTGTCATGTTCTGTTTCACGTGGCTCTACTATCCTACGGTTATCTTCATTTGTTTAAAATCACCGCATTTTTTTTAGGAATATATCTTTATTAAGATGTCCTGTGCATGCACATTAAAATGTCAGCATAATCTAATTATGAGTCAAATGAGGCACAGCAGCATTTACATCATTTGATAAATTTCCATCATTTGCAGGGGACTGGTGACTTGAATCCAAATATTTCTTGACAGCCTTGACAGAACAAACATTCTGTAGCTCTGTACAGCTCAGGCTTGTGGATGGAGGGGCATCTTTTTATCTGGTGACTGCAACCCAGTTTTGAAGGTGAATGCAAAAATCTGTTTAGCTTTAGATATGGTTGTAATGAAGGACACCATGAGATCACTATAGACTAGGGGAAATGTCAAAGGACTTAGTTTAAACAGCTTTGGTTAGGATTCCTCTCCACACTTTGCACAGATTTCCCTCCACCCCCCGGAAAAGACAAGGATAAATAGAGCCAAACCTGAATGTTATGCGTGTAATTCAAAGAAGTAAGAATAGGAATGGTTCATAATCACAAATTTTGAAATATTGATCTTTTGTTTGGGTGCGTACATTTTATGATCACTGCATTAAAAAAAAACCTATTTGAAGATAATGAGAAACAGACTAAGCTTTCCAATCATTAGTTAAAAGTTTTTTTCTTTTAGTATTGCTTTAATCATTTACATGAGAATGTGAAAGTTGGAAATGGAAATGTACAGAAGAGCAAAAGGCTGTCTTACTTTTTTTTTTTTAAAGACACACACATATCCACAAGCAGAGCGAACCGATCAGCTATCCAGAGAGACAAGAGAAAGCGACACCATGCTCTCCTGGTTTCCTTAATCTTCATTGGTGGAGCTTTTCTTACCTTGACATGATTTCTATGTTTCATTCACACTCCATTTAGTGTTATGAAGAAATGTGATAGAAAAGAGAAGGATGGGAAAGAAAATGAGCTTGCCTTCTTTTGGCTTCCTGAGATTTTTGACCCTGAAAACATTACTGTGACCTTAGAAACATTAGAGAGAGCTGATGAAAGCAGGAAGGGGGTGTGATGAGGGCAGCAGCAGCAATGGCACAGGGAGGGCACCGCTGGGGGCCCATGGCGAGGCGAGGTGGGGAGTCAGGATATTTGCCGTTCCTGCAGTTGTAGAGGGGAAAGGGGATAAAGAACTCCCAGAGGAGGACTGAAAAAGAAAGCTCCAGGAGGTTAAGGCGGATTGGTTTGCTTGGTTTGTTACAGGTGAGGAGGGGAAAGGCAATGAACAGAAACAGCATTGCAGGGGCTGGATAAAGAAATAATTCTTTTAGAGTTGAGAGAGGGTCATGTACAAAGAAACCAAGGGCACAACAGTATCAGACAACCATAAAGAGAAAACTGGAGATAAATTCCAACATTGTTTTTGTCCTGAATCATAAAGCTTTGCATTGGCCAGGAGGCTGCACAAAGGATGGCAGCGAATGACTAAGGAAGAGACAAAAAGGAGGAGGAAGCATCTCTCAATGCTCCCTAAATGCAATCACAAAATCAAACAAGACAAGGAGGTGAGGATGATATTTTGATCCTACGCATTTCCACCTTCCATGTTAGAACTGTTAACTTTATCTTACTGTCTACCTGTTTGCATTCATTATTCTTACTTTCCCCTTACATGTGTGAGAGCAGGCCATATTATTCATCTTTGGTATCTCCTCACAGTGCTGATGGCAAGATGGGTATTCAGTCAATACCTTGGTTATTAAAGCAGAAAAGGTATTAGAAACTGTGCTGAAATCTTTTTATTTTTTTTTTAGTTTAATGAACATTAATACCCTGAATTCATACTGTATATTATGTAGCTAAGAATATCTACTTTGTTCTTTACTACAGCAAAGACATTCTAATGATACAATCTGGAGATATGATATTTCAGTTGTTTATCCAGAAAGAGAGGAATGAAACACAGTAGTTCTGATGTAGCCACTTCTTAAAAAAAAAAGTGTGTGTGGGTTTATGGTGAGGAGATGTTTCATTTTGATATAAACGATTTCTCAATGGCCTGTAGTCCTAACCATTTTATCAACCAAAGTTAGTTCTACAAAGAGATGTAGAGGATGGGGAAAAGATATTATATCTGCTTTCCCCTTTACCAGCTGGGTGCATAATTCTCAGCCTCTGAGCTCATCAAAAGAGTTAGCAGATTTAAGATCCTCTGAGATCACACCCAATTTAAAACTTGCTATTCATGCTTCGGATGATAAAGTTGGAAACAAGACATTGGTGGAACACTGAAGCAAAGGAAATCAGCAGACCATAAATGGGAGCGCCAGGGACCAAACTCTTCTATGAGGCTGGGTTTCCTGATCATTTAATACACAGGTTCTTATTATACTGTGAGATTCCCGTCTTCTAACATGTGGTGGAAATGATTTGCAAGATGGTAGAAAGAAGCACAACAATGGTACAAGCAATATTAAAAGCCTTGTTTTCTGATGTTTACAAAGTACATCATTTTAAAAGACCTTCAGATAGGGTGACAAGTGCATACACGATATTTTAAGACTGTTCAAATGTGCCTGACTGCACTAAAAGAGAAGCAGAAAACTGTGGCAGAGATGATTGGCACCTAGATCAATACTACCTTCGGAAGCAATTGATTTCATGCCTGTGAGGTGGGAAGGCTTGGCCGACTTTTTACTCAATGTCCTAACTTTTTCAATGGTTCCATTCAAGGCTCTAAGAAAAATCTAAGCTTTAGGCTCAAGATCACATTAAACCGATTTAAAAAAAGCCAAACACTTCTTTTCTGTATTTGGTAACTTAAACAAAACCAGGAACCGCACCCCCCAATCCCCCAAAATATATTCCTGATTTTCTTCAGGGGATTAGGGGAAGAAAAGTAGGAGATAAAATGTAAGCTGAAAGATACAATAAACCTACTTTTAGAGTAACAGTCTTTCTAAGATAATTTTAGACGAGTTGGCTCTACTCTTGAAACACTTTAGAAACTCAGAGTATAAAACCATGCCAGATAATTCAGCCTCAATATATCTCCTGGCAGTGCCTCAGCTATCATTAATGTACCCTTGTTTTATGTGGCTTTCACTTACGCCTACTTTCATAAATGGCCCTAGATTTCTCGTAGAGCTCATATGGATCAGGCTTCCGTGGGTCAAAGGCCTCTGTTGAGTCAGGAAAGGAGCTCCTGTGAAGGGCAGGTGGGAAGGGCAGGTTCTGCGGTATGGCCGGAGCAGATAAACTCGTTTGAGGACTGCCTTGATTCTCCCATCGGTCCATTATCTGAAAAATGAAAGAGGACAGAGAAAATGACTGATGAATTCTTCCTGGCTATTTCTCTTGTCACCTTCAGTTTAATCTTTTTTGCCTTGTGGACTTTTCTTCCAGGGAACGGGTAAAACTCTGTTATAAATTCCTTGAAAGAAAAGATTTTATGCCTATGTAAGACAACATCATAAACCATTATAAATGCAAGTGGTGCCTGACTTTTGAATGCAAGCTGATCTATAACTTACATAACCTTGTCAACTATTAGCTGGTAATCTTTGGCAAACCACGTAATTTCTCTGTTTTTTCTTCTATAAGATAAATATAATGTGTCTCAAGATAATTCAGATGTAAGTACTTAGAAATGTATGGTATCATTTGTTCCTTTTCTAAGGTGGTTTCAACATATTACATCACTTTTACCCGAGCAGAAGCTACAGTAGTCTGTATATACTAATTTGACACCTACGCATATAGCAACAACCTCTTATATGTGAATATTCAGTCACTTTCCTTTCAGTTTAGATGTAATTATGCAACCATCTAGGATTCAGGGATTGTTCAGAGCTCTCCTAGGAAGCCTCATTTACTGTGGATCTGGTGATTCCTCCCCCAGAATGCTGCTACTGATGTGGCTACTTCTCTAATTTCTTAAAGACCTGCAGAGTACTTCCCAGTTCCTCATGTTCTTTTATATACATGATCTTCTTGGATCCTCACATTAGCACTCTGAGATAGAGAAAGCAGAGATCAATACCACTTTTTAGCAGGGTGGAAGCCAGGCTCCCTGAGATCATCTGTTGGCTCTGCCAACTTCATTTTTGTTCATCAGCTGATGACTCATTCAAACTCAATTTTTCTTTCCTGCTTTGGATAAATTGGCAGATTAGTTTGCCCTCCTGCTGAAACTCTGCCCTGAGTATGCATGGTCCTCAGGACCAAGGCCAAACTTCCTAGAGAGGTGTGGCGGGCTCCTCTTGACCCTGGGTCTGCTCACCTTCCTCATATTGGCTGATGGGCTGGCTTCTCATTCTCTAGGATCCACTTGATTCTCTTCTGCTTCTGAACCTTTGCATGCTTCATTTCTCTTTCTATATGCATTTTCCACTCTTCCATCCCCTCCCTCACTTCACTTGGCTACTAGATTCAGATGAGATGTCTCTTTTCCTAGAAGGCTCTTGCTGACCGCTCTGTCCCTTCTGCCCCTCACACCAGTTCATCACATACAACTGTGATCACCATGATTCTACCGGCCATGTCTCACACAGGTCATGTTGGGGACCGGGGCTGTGTCTTTCTCCTTGTTATATTACCAATGCAGAGTTAGTACTCAGAAAATGTTCATTTAGTGAATGATTAAAATTATGAATAAAATATGGCCACTTAAAAAAAACCAGTTTTGATACACACTACATTGAACTTGGCAGGACCGTAACTTTCTGTCCCCTATGGCGCTGTCCTGCTTTTGTTTTCACACTAGCTATATTTTTGTCAGGGCTCCGATTCCAGCTCTGGCCTGTCCATCATCAATAGTTTAAAGCTGGAAGGGATGTGAGGTGCCATGTACTCCAGTGTTTTTTAAACTGCACACACGTGCTGTGTAACACAGGAGACCCCGGGGGCCTGCCCTGCCCACTTGGGACTGGGACTGTGGCAAGGGGTTGTGCTGAATCAGCAAACTGGGAAAGTAGTGGTCACTGGCCCTTCCTTCAGTAAGACTGGCTTCATTTTAATTTGTTTTCTGTATGGGCTACTGCCCAAGATTTCCTTTGAACAAAGTTTCTCTAACTGACAAGGATGGAAAACCCCTAGTTTAGTTCAGTTTCCTCCTATGAAACATAATCTCTAGAAGCACAGAGAGGGTAAGTGGCTTGTCTGAGGTCCAGCAGTTGCCAGTGGCAGATCCTGGGTCAGAACCACCCTGTAACTCTAACAGGAGTAATCGTTTATATAGTGTCACACTGGGGGGAATACCTGCTAAATATGGTTTGAGTTATAGTGAATTTTAGTGAATTTTCTGCTCAGGAGGCCTTGTGTTCCCATTTATAAAAATCTTTATGTATTTCATAATTCATTTAATAGCAAAATTCATACAGAAAGCTATTCTGGGTTTCCTTGGTCATCCATTCTGGGTGACCTTGCCATGATGTGGAAAACCACATTTGTGAGTAAAGGCATATCCTTGGTAGTTTTTCACTTTAGCTGACTTTAGGCACCATGTGGATGCATTCTGGCTGTGACTTTATCCCTTCTGTTTTCAAATATAAGATACTAAATACCAAAAAGTAAATAAATCAGAAGTATGGTGTGAGGAGCTGAAGTATCTATCCCACTCGTCATCACAGGGCTTCAGCAAGTGTCTATTTCTTTCTCCTATAATCCTTTGAGGGTTACTTGATACCCATATATGTCTTGCTGGTATACGTATTGTTCATATATAGTCACTGGACATGCTTCAGGTGAAATATTGGTATTTCTAAAAAACAATCTTGAAACTACAGAACAAGTAATGCTTTGGGCACTGTTTGGGAAGGCTGCCATGGCAGATTGACAAATTCTACAATTTCTGTAGCACAGAGATTGGGGAATTAGTCAGGAGTCCAGTTCATGCTTAGTAAAGCATTCACAGCTTCTTGCTATGACATTCATTAGCTCTTGAGTAACTCTGTCAGGGTTTCTTAAAAGACTATAAAGCAGAAAATCACTGCACCCATGAAAAAAGCAGACAAACTATTCTGTTCTGGGCCACCTCTTATCCTGCTCCCTCCTCAATGGAGTTACCTGGTGGCTCCTACCCAGAAGACCTTGGGGCACACCACCTGCCCTGGGGTCAGAGGTCACCCCCTTAGCGGGGACTGGTGTGCTGGCCCGACTGCACCTTTCGAGGAGTACATTCCATTGCCTCTTCCATACTTCCTTAGGCACTTTAGTCTCTGGACTTTTGCTTTCTACCTGGGACACTCTGGCTTATTTCTACCTTCATGAACCCCCTGGTTGTTGATCCTGTCCCCTTACTGAGGTTGATGGCCTCACTTGCTCTACCTAGCATCTTCTGGGCCTTTTCCTGTTTAGAGTTTTTGTTACCTGCCAGGTGTTTATTTCCCAACAAGCTTCTTTTTGGGCCTCTCTTGTCCAGTCCCAGTGGTGTCCAGACCCAGGCCAATGTTTATAAACATCTCATTAGAATAAGCACAAATGGAAATAAAAGTTGTTTTCTATACTGAGAGAAGTCTGTACCTCTGCTGGCCTTGGTGAGTGAATGGATGTCTATGCCACTGTATCAATGGACAGCACTGAAATATCAGTGAGCAGTCTGGACATCCAGTCCACACCCAGGCATCAAATAGTAAAACAGAACAATCTGTTCATGGCTGTGGCTGTTCATTTTTATTTTTATTTTATTTTTTGAGACACAGTCTTACTTTGTCACCCAGGCTGGAGTGCAAGGGCATGATCTCAGCTAACTGCAACCTCCACCTCCCAGACTCAAGCAATCCTCCCTGCTCAGTCTCCCAAGTAGCTAGGGCTATAGACCTGTGCCACCATGCCCAGCTAATTTTTATATTTTCAGTAGAGACAGGATTTCACCATGTTGGCCAGGCTGGTAGCTAATTTCTTCAACCTCAGCTTCTGATTCTAGGGTGCACACAGGGAGTAGAGAGATGTGAATGAGGCAGGCCTCTCTCCCCTACTCCCATGAAATGCTCTGTTCAGAAACTGTTTCCTTCCTATAGAAAGTAGGGTAGTTTAAATACTCCACCTCACTATTTCGGGCGGGGTTGGAAGATGACAGCATTTAGCTTGATTCTGTATTTGAAGAATGCACTTGATCCTTTCCAGATGTAGAAAATGAGAACTCACTACTTTAGCATATTACTTGTTCAACAGGAAGCGACTATCTTGACATGGAATAGCATAAGATGTGGATCAGTAGGACAGCAAAGAGTTAGGGAGTCACATAGGACTAGGAGGAAGCTAGCTAGATCTCACCCCATATAACATTTCCTTATTCTGACCCAAGATATCATCGATCCTTTACCTGGTGCCTTCCTGGCCTTCACCTGTTTAGAGCTTGTGTTATCTGCCACGTGTTTATTTCTCAACAAGCTTCTTATTGGACCTCTCTTGTCTAGTCCCAGGTGTCCATGCCCAGGAAAGTGGGACTGGATAAGAGAGGCCCAATAAGGGCCACACTCAGAGGACAGTGTGTATAAACCCACATACTGCGGGTATATTGTTATATACTTGTTTGGATTAATAGTTCAGTCAACTATGTTCATTTCATAGAGTGACTTGGTAAAGGCTCATGCACGGAGGGTCTGCTTTCCATGGTGATAGTAGTTTGTTTATATTTTCAAGCTCAACATGTAGAGGCAATATGTTTTAAGCACCTTACATGGTTTAACTCATAGAATTCTTCACAATAACCATAAAAGAGGGCTGTTATTATCTCCATTTTACAGATATATAACTGAAGACACTGATAGCTTAAGTAGATAGCTGTAGTTAGGAGTCATATAGTGAAGTCATGTAGTTAGGAGAAGAAACAAAACTTGAGTCCAGGCAGTATGCCTTTAATGCCAACACCTTGAACAAGTATATTAATGCCACACTTCCCCTCATTATAGTCCTCAGTCTAAGGAATTTTTGGTAGATACATGGAAGTCATTAATTCTATAGCCTTCTACCTTCTCTTGTCTATGACCTGGAAGTCCAAGCCTTAGCTTTTGTAGAAATACATGGATTCAGGATTAATTGTACATTGAGTTCTATAAAACATTTTTTGGTATTATTGACTATGAATGTAATTACAATAATGACAGCAAATGCTGTAATTATACCAAATGACATAATTTGTGTAAATGTGGTACGTATAAAGAAATCACTAGATTGCATAATTGTAGCACCATGATGAGGTTGCAAGGTTCCTTGTTAAATTAGATAAAGATGTATGTAACCACAGAGCACAGATTTAAGTTTGGTGGTGAAAGGGAGGAACTATTTAGACCTTGGTTAAGATAAAACAAATTTCATTTTAAACCTTTAAAAGTATCTCTTTTCAAAATCACATGCATCCTTATGTGAATTGCTAAGCTTAAATAAGACTGGTTTTCCCATTTAATGTTCTCTGTGGACCAGATGAATCAAATCCTAAATGAGGTCCTGTTTGGGGAGTGTTCTGCTTTGTCGCAGTATCTTGTAGTCAGGGGTTTCACACATCCCATTTAGGGCAGAGTATTCTAACCCATCATGAAATGGGATCCCAGAGAACTAGTCCCAGCTCTTGGGACTTGGGCAATTAATAGTTTCAATCTAACTGCAAGTAAAGACCATCCCTAACTGCTAAGCCAACTTGGCTAGCCTAGCTCTGCAAAAAGATTATTAAAACCCACCATCTTCTTATACTGGCACAAACATTTTAGCAATTTTCATAGGGAAGTAGGCCTAGAGTGGTCAGATAATGCTACAGACATCCAGTATCTAAAGAAGATTCAGAAGTACCATTTTTAGTGATTGTCAGGTTTGGCAGAATATATATACAGTATACAGAGCTTAAATATACATACGTGTGTGTGTGTGTGTGTGTATACAAAGACACACCCATGTGTATATCTATATACATACACATTTTATATATATATACACATATATACCGTGATAACATATACACACATGACACATACATATATGTAGCTCCATAGACATATATACACATGACACAGACATATATGTAGCTCCATAGACATTAAAATGTAAGGGTAAATATAAATATATACAAACTTAAATTTCTTGTGGACTAGATTTAACTTGCAGGTCAAGACTTCTAGGCGTTAGTTTGCATAGTTTCTAAAAATTCCATGTTATGAAGATTACATAGTATTGCTGATGGAGAAAAACAAAAGGCTTCTAAAGTACTTTCCTTACATTAGACTGTATAGTGTTAATGTTCATTTTGTAAGTACATATTTTTAAAAAGGGCAGAATTGTTTTCACAGGAAGGAAACATGAGTGACTCTTGTACTTGTGGGACAGATACAAGACAAAGGGACACAGAGGATTTATTTTTTTGACACCACAGACTCCTAGAGTTGAGAGATTTTGAGGTCACCCAATTCAACTTTTATTTAATGGAATTGCAATGGTAATTAGAAATAAAGAAAGAAGCATAATAATTCCAACTTACAGGCTTTGGAGTTTTCCATGGAGAAAAGAAACCTGTAATAAAGAAAACAATATTTGAACTTTGAAAATATTGCCCACTGCCACCTATGGGTGGCATGATATTAAGATAATTATAATTGATTTTAAATTAGTTAATAGCAAACAGTAACAATAACAAATTTCTGCCTGGCTGTATGTTTTTCTTCAAGGAGCTCAAAATCAAATAATTTCATTGGAATTGTATTAATGATTCTAAGAACATTCCTTATTTGGCAACTGAAGATGCTAAGGCACAGAGATGGCAAGTGACCATATGTCAAATGGTCAGGGCTTTACAAAGCCCAAGACTCAGTCATCCTTAGGGATTCTTTGGCACAGGCTTAGTGGGAAAGAGAGAGAGGATACTGACATAGATTTAAATTTTCAGAGGTAAATATCTTTGCTTAGTATAAGAACTGCTTGTTTCATTTACCTGCTTTATGTGGTTAAAAATCAATTAATAAGACTTCATTATAAATTTTAAAATAACGTATATGCCTACAATTATGAATTAGATTCCACTATAAAATTTTGTGAGTGTTTCTGCACTGTGATGGAGCAGATTTCTATTACCTTTGTGACTCAGTGCTAGCAAATATTTTGTGTGAAGAGCTCAAAATGTTTGTTAATTGAATGAATCATGTATCATGGAAGGCTTTTTTACCCAATGTATTGATCTCTTTCTATTATCACAAAGTATAATGATTTGACTGACCCGTTGTGATCCAAATGATTAAGATAATTAAAAGTAAAGGATAGATTAATTCCCTTTTAACAAATTATTATTATTTTAGCATATGAAATCAGTTTTTAAAAGGTGATTAAAAACAAGCTTAAAATAGAGAGAGAAGGCACTGCCACATGCTGGTCCTAACAATCCAAAGCTAAATTGAGCACATAAAATATCTTTTCATATATCTTCCTTCTTTCAAAAATTTTTATTCAAGTTAATATCGGGTAGTTTCTGACAAAATGTCTAATAAAAATGAACATGAAAAACATGCTGCATACTATGTTTATCATCTTTAAAACAGACTTGTTCCAAATGGGCATTGTTGACAGCTATTTCTATTTCCATTTGTAGGAAATACCTGTAGAAATAGGGACACATAGTTACCTACACACTTTAAGGAATCCACCTCAGCATGGCAAAAATACTAATTGCACCTCAATGCACTGTTGTGAATAAGTGATGATTAGTTTTATGAAAAGAGTTAAACTGGGGCCAGATGCAGTGGCTCATGACTGTAATCCCAGCACTTTGGGAGGCCGAGGCGGGCAGATCACCTGAGGTCAGGAGTTTGAGACCAGCTTGGCCAACATGGTAAAATCCTCTCTCTTCTAAAAATACAAAAATTAGTTGGGCATGGTGGCACACACCTGTAATCCCAGCTACTCGGGAGGCTGAGGCAGGAAAATCTCTTGAACCTGGGAGGCAGAGGTTGCAGTGAGCCGAGATCACACCACTGCACTCCAGCCTGGGCAACAGAGTGAGACTCTGTCTCAAAAAAAAAAAAAAGTTAAACTATATAGTCCATGATGTTTCTTAGTTTTCCTTATAACCTAGAGTTAAATTTAATGTTTGGGGTAATAGCCATCTTACCCAAGAAGATTGGTAAAATTAACTCTCTTTCTGTCTTACACACACTGTTCATTATTCCTCTTTCCAATTAATAAAAAAATTCTGTTCAATGTGTGGTTTATAAGGATTTAATTGCTTCCTTTTAGAAAGAGTTGACAGTAAAAATTACACGTAAATAAATACATTTATCTCCTTGACTCATTCTGTAAAATGCCAGTGAAAACAATTTGACAATGAGTTTAAAAGTGAAACAAATTTTAACCTATTGCCTGATTAACCATTGTCTTCAGTGAAGTATAAAATTTATTTGCTGTTTTACGGAATTGCCAGCAACAGTACTTTTGAGAAAAGATGTCATTTATATATTTTCACAGTCAAAATATTCAATTATTTCTCCTACTTTCTTTGTGTTGTCACCTTCTTCCTGCAATGCCCAAACAGAGTATTTCTTGTTTCACTTTTGACAGGTGCTGGGATTCTTAGACTTTGATACAGAGGTATTGAAAATAGTTCCTCTTAATGGCGCTCTCATCTCCACATGAGATGTTATCTTAAAAGATGATTTTCTCTCCTATAGAAAATGTATGATCATCTACCCTCTGAGCAGTTATGGTGTCAGAACTAAAATGGTGTAAGCAGGAGCCTGGTGGAGAACAGACAAGGAGAGAGAAGGTGTTTAATTTGACTGCCTTTCATCATGGGCACTTGGGATCCTTACTCTTCTAGGGCTAATTCATTCAGTCTGACCTCAGACCAATGGTGCAACCCAGGGCTCCTTTACTGCTCATCTGATGGCAGTTTCCGAATAATTCTATTGCTGAGTTATGCTGCAGAAGGTTCAATCTTTGAAGCAATAGTTGCCCTTTCTGAATCATTGTTAAAAAGAAGTTGCTTGCTGCAGAGTAAGGAATTTTAGGTGGGAAGAGATAGTATCAGAATAATTTTCTTAAAAAAAATGCTATGTCACCCCTTGTATTTCTTTGTCAAATTATCAATCATGTTACAAACATTTAAATTAAGATGAGTGAAAAACATTTATTTTGAATATACTTAATTTGGTCCTGATGAAGACAGAAGGTCAAATTTTCTGTGTGATCAAACTCCAACTTTCTGCTCAACTCCATGGGAAGTTGTGGGTCAAACTACTATAATGTCCTATATTTTTTTGTGGAGATGACATGACCCTTCTAGAAAATCTAGTCTATTTTAAATAGAAGAGCACTGAAAACCAAACCAAAACTTTCAAATCCTGGAAGAGACATGCTGGTTATTATATTGAGCTTATTTCTGAAATTATTCTGGTAGGACATAGATCACAGAAGCAAGATAAGACTTCTGAGATCTAGAAAGTTTTGCATACACGTATTGTGTGGTGAATCTCCACTCTATGTGATGAAATAATTTCTGCTGGGCAGGATTACTTAAAAACTGCTTGCTAAGGTCCACCTTTGCTGCTTGCCTCACAGACTGTAGGGACAGTTTCCCTTGATCCCCTAGAAACTATTACACCTTGCTTGGCATCCTAGCCTTTCTCAATTCTAAGCATTTTGCTAGGCTTGGTTTGCCTGAGAATATTACCTTTTGGGCATCTCATCACCCATCTTCATAGGGAAATAGGAACAGAGATACAGAGAAACTTTTCTTCAGCCTTTCTGAGTTGAGGTAGTCTTCATTACAAAACCAAGTTTATAGAAAAAGAGCCATATTCTTTAAAATAATAGTAATAGTAATAGTTTGTTTTAGTTTCTGGCCCTTATTTCCCCTACTTCTATAGAAATCTCTATATTAGAATTCTCTGGTGGGATTAAAATGTTTTTTATAATGACCTGACTCATGTTTTTCATACTGATCATTTATTGACTTTTATCCTTAGCAACATGTTGTCTGTTTGAGTGTTAATTTGTGTGTGTACAAGTGCAAATGTATTTATTTAATCTTGAGTCTTATGATGATGCAAAAGAGCTCAAGGTACAGTTATAAATTAAATGAAATATGGACAAGGACAAAAAAAGAATAAATGGAAAAATATAGTTGTAGCTAATATAGAAGCTAGATGCATTTTTAAATTTTATTTTTTAAATAGATGCATTTTAGCATAAAGCACAAAACTGAATTACACATGAAAAATCTGTCTTCTTTGGAATCAGAAATAAAACTAGAATATATTTGTAACTCCACACCTAAGAGCACAGTGAGATGGGCAGAGAAACAGACACAGTGTAAATTGTTTAGGTAGAAAATCCTCGTACTTGAAAATGACAGCAGAAAAAAGGCAATGCTGATTTCATTATTGAAATATAAATTAAATCTACATGTCAAATAAATACAATTTTCTTTTTTCGTGAGACAGGGTCTTATGTGGTTACCCCAGGCTGAAGTGCAGTGGTGTGATCTCAGCCCACTGCAACCTCCACCCCGTGGGCTGAATGATCCTCCCAACTCAGCCTCCTGAGTAGCTGGGACCACAGGCACCTGCCATCACACCCAGCTAATTTTTTATTTTTAGTAGAGACGGGGTTTCCCCATGGCAGTCAGGCTGGTCTCAAACTCCTGGTCTCAAGTGATCTGCCCACCTTGGCCTCCCAAAGTGCTGGGATTACAGATGTGAGCCACTGCACCTAGCCCTAAATACAATTTTTAATGAACTGCAGAAATATGGTTGCCAGATAAAATATATACCCAGCTAAATTTGAATTTCAGAGAAAACAATGAATAATTTTTTTGGTGTAAGTATGTTCCATATATGGCATGAGACAGATATTACATGAGACATACTGCTATTAGAAATCATCTGATACTTCTGGAACCTATCCATATTAAAAATTATTCATTGTTTATCTGAAATTCAACTTAACTAGGAATTCTATATTTTTATTTGCTAAATCTGGTCACTCTATATAGGGAACAATTTATATATGTCCCTGATAACCATTTTAAAATAAAAACACAATAGTAACATCTACTGCAGGTAATATCCATTTGATTCTGAAAAAAAGCCCTGAAAATATTTACTATTTCCTTTAACGTCAGGAGACTTGATTTTGAGAAACCTTAGAACATTCCATTTCCTATACTTATCATTGCACTGGGCTGACTGCCTGCTCACTGGGATCCTGGACTGAGGTCACCTCATGTGATACAGAACACTGTGGCCAATGCTAGTGCCACAAAGGGCCGTTTTCAAATTGCTTGATGCACATTACAGAGTGACTCTTTTCAGAACTTACTTCTCCTGACACATGATAGCCAAAATGAAAGAACATCAATGTCTTTATAATAGATCTCAAGTGGAGAGCCCTGGTGTGCATTTGTGTGGTAAAAGTTTTATTATTGTTTACTTTCACAGGGCAACAAGATGATGAACTTTCTTAAAATCACCCCAATTCAAATACGAGTTCAAAATACAATGAAGGGCAACTTTAATCCATTATAATAGTGTCAATTTGGAATAATGCCAAGACACCTTTTCAAGATTTCAGGAATTTTCCCAAACAAAACTAAGTCTTTCAATATACTTCTGTATTCCAGTTGATACATTGAACTCTGATTTGCAGGATGTGAAATGGTTTCTCCCTTAGCTGAAATACTTGCTAGAACATCTGATTCTGCTTTTGAAGATTACTGTTACAATGTCATGAATTTCACAGGGAATTCTACAGTTACTAAAAATGATGGAGATGCTGGGGAAACACTTTCTATTTCTCTTTTTCTTTAAACAGTAGAAAAGAAGTAGGAACCACTTTTAAATAAAGATATGCTTCATTACACATTTCCATGCCCTTGGTTATCAAAAGCTGTGTGTTCTGTTTTACTTAAGAAAAGGAGACAAAACAATTTGAATATACTTAACATTGCTGAGCTGTACACTGAGATGTGATTAAAATAGTAAGTTTTATGTATGTGCATTTACCACAATTAAAAAAATTTCTCAAGCAATAAAAAGAAAAAAAGTGAAAAGAGAGAACAAAAGTGTGCACATATCACATGTGTAAGAGAGAAAAAAGAGGAAGTAATAAATAGAGATAATTTTTTTTTCACAGTCTCGGTGATGCCCTCCTGGAGGACAGGAAACTCACCTGAACACCCACACAGACCCTTATACCTCGTAAGTTAACCTTTCTTATGAAGGATTGTAGGGAATAAAGAAAATTCACATTCCCACTACATGTCTGAAAATATTTCAGGGATTGTGAGAAACTCTTTCAATACAAGAAACTGTTTTTAAAAAGTTTCCCAAAGAAGAAAAAAAGCCCCAAGGCTTTTATAATCTCCATTTAGGGTTAATTTGGCAGAGAAAAATAGCAGTAATAAAATTAATCTTTAAAGATCCTCCCATTTTCCACAACCTGGAAAACAGAGCTAAACTTTCCATCAAAAATTCAGCCTTTGGTAAATGTAAGCCAGCAGAGCCAGGAGCTAATTTCCATCAGAACTAGTTCAATGTTCCTCACTTTTTTTTTCTGGTTTTTGACTGATTCATGTATTCCTTATTAAAATTCATTAAATGGGTTAATCCCTGCAGTTCTTTGAGATAATTTGTTTAAGCTGCCTGAAGTAGGTAAAAGGGCAATTTTTCCTAATGAAACTGACCTAGGCTAAGAAAAGACCTGTCCCTTAGCAAGCGTGGAAGATACACTGCTGCCAGTACTCAAACATCACACCACCATGTGTTAGCCAAGCAAGGCCTTCAATTTGCAAAGAAAATTTCACATGGCTGGCATCTTTGACCTGCAGAATCTTTTTTTTTTTTTTTTTTTTTTAATGTGGAGAGCTGAGGCTTTCTCTGCAATGCTTTAAAAGTGATCCTTTCTGTATCCTTTAAATAAAAGCATTTTTCTTAGAAACACTGTAAAATTGTTTTCAAATGGCCATTTCTCCCCTGGCTTTGTTCCTTATGGAGAGAGCAATTCAACCATTTCAAGTAATCCCAATGACTATCAAAAAGGATAAATCTGCATATACTGTTTTCTGATAAACTCAGCTACATAAAGGATAGGTTCAAAATAAAGCAGGCAAGATGAAAAGCCTCAAATAGGAATAAAAGAATGGACTGGAAGTGGAAGAATTGTGTTAGGGAGGCTAAAACTCAGAGTGAGGTGAGTCTTGCAGAAAATAAGGGTAACAACTACAAAGGGCTTTTTATTTATGTTCTGAACAAGATAAGGGCAACGGAGAGAGAAACCTGCTCTGGGTTGATGGCACACTGTAAAAAATTGGCAAAGAAAATGTGGAAGGCTTTCAATACTTGGAAATGGAAAAATCCGGTTCCGGCATCTTTTTAAAAAATGGTGAATGTATAGCATTGATTATTTTTTTGTTCTTGAGAAATCCATCTAGAAAGATTTTAAAGTAATTTAAGATGGATTACACGTCTGTTTTGGTATTTTACACCAACATTAAATAAATCTTTATTGAGTTGTTGGTGTCTTATAAGCATCATAAATTCAATACAGAAATGGAATCTTTGATCTTTCCTCCCGAATCTCCTCTTCATTCTTTAGTGTTCCTTATTTTGGGAAATTTCACCTGCCCTTGGACTTTTTTGACAGGAACCTGAAAGTCATTCTTAACACTTCCCTTTCCTTTCCTTCCTTACTACCAAATTTCTGCCTATTCTACCTCCAAAGTCTATTTCAAATCCACTTCTCTTTATCTCCGTGGCCACTATTGTAATTTATGCCCTATTTTCTCTTGCCTGCGCTGAAACAACAGAAAATTTGATGATGCCACTGAATTTGATTATGCTTGAAAAGCCTTCAGTGAATTCCCATTACACTTGAGATGAAACACAAAACCTACAAGGCTCTGAAGAAATTGGCTCCTATTTATTCCCCAGCCAGCACATGCATCACTCCTCTTCAATCGTTGAAGTTCCTTAAGCCAGTTGTTTCTAACCACAGAGCCTTTGCACAAACTCCTTCATTTGTCCACTCTTTCTTACTCTTCACATAGCTATGTCTGACCCCTTTTTATTGTCAGCTTAAGTATCACTTTCTCAGAGATGTCCCTGACCTTTCATTGTTAATCAAGTTTCCTTATCATACTTTTTCATTGTATCCTGCATTTTTCTTTTATATAGTACTATTTGTAATTATATTTATTAAATAATATTAGTTGAATGTCACAATTTTATAATTATGTAATGTCCATTTCCCCCATTAGAGCATAAATTCCATTAGTGGAGATATTATACTTATTTTCTTCATCATGTATTCCCAGTACTTAGCAAATACCTGATACAGTGGATACTTCAGTAGACACAGTTGAATGGCTCAGTAATGGTGAGTAATGAAGGGTGAGGAGGGTAGAATACAGAGACAGAGTCAAAAGATACTCAGGAGAACTGATGAATCCTGGAGACTTGCTGGGGCTGGGGAAGTGCTATAAAGGAAAAGATGATAGCTTGGAAACTTGAGTGGATGATGGTGTTATTGGCTGAGATTTGAAAAAGGGCTTGAGTGGAGTCTTGTGAGTTAGGTTATGGGCAAAATAAATTTGAGGTGCCTTTGGGAGCATGGGTTCAAATGTAGTTGGAACTACATTTTGAAGTTTGCACTAGAGTGAGTTTGGGTTTAGGTGTGTGTTAGTCCCTTTGTAATTAGCTCTATTGTCTGGTGCTCACAGATGTGTCAGGTAAAACTTAATGCAGTAAAATTGTGTTGCATGAAAATGAAATCCTTGAGTTTGTAGAAGAATGAGTGAAGGATTTGAAAAGTAAGAGAGCCAAGTAGAAAGAAAGCTTCAAGAAATGGTAGATGTAAATATTCATGATACAAGACTTTTTATTGGTTTGTTAGATAGGATCACTGGTGACCTCAGTGGGAGCAGTTTAATTGCTAAGACAAAGGCAGAAATCAGTTTGCAGTGGGTCTGAATAAATGGAAGGTGAGGATGGGGAACTGAGAAATGGTTATGGGGTTGAAGAAGCAGTGTCATAGTGGCTCCAGGGGAATAAAGCCCTCCAAAAAGAGATTTCTTTTCGGTGGGATAAGCACGCCCACATCCAGATGAGAAGGAACGTGAGCAGAGACAAGTGAAGATTCCGGAGGAAAGAGGCTAACTGGTGAAATCATTTCATCAGATGAGAGAGGATGTGATCCGTAGCACCAGGGGAGGGATTCACCTTAATCGGGAGATGAGGCACCCAAATCCTTATCAAGATGCTGGAGCAGATCTCTCAGTGGGTGAATCCCCCAGAATCTGCCCCATGGGGAGAGGATGAGACTAGATAGGAGAACTCACTCACAATGGCAGGGATTGGCAAAATCAATGGGTGTCTTAGGGGTCCTAGTTATGAAGCAAAGATAGAAACAGGAACACATTTTCTGAGGTGGTAGAGTGAGAAGTTATACATGCAGAATATGGGGTAAAACTGACTTGGGTTCTAGTCCCAGCCCCACCTCTCACTAGCTATGTGGTCTCATATACATGGGTGGGCACATGCCGTCAGGATGGACTCTTGGGCTGTGAGGGAGACCCTGGGTTTGATTTGTGGCTCACGTATGCACGACTGTAATTGAGTCCCCTAACCTCTCGGAGGCTCAGGTTCTTTATCTGGAACAAAGTAAGGATAATCGCAAACTATATTAATGAGAACTAAATAATAATGCACTTTACATTCTATCAATATAAAGTGGTGCATTTGTTCCATTTAATGCTTTTGATGCATTTCAAATTCTAGTTCTACAAGGTAGAGGTCTGCTTTTCAGCAAGGTTCAACAATTTAATACCGCGACAGATACATGTTATTTTTCCTTAACTGTTTTACACTTTTTGATCTCTCGAGCTTACTTTTAAGTGCTTTTAAGCTGCCTTGTGCTGTATGAACTATGACTTGTTTTAATTTGCTTTATCTTTTTCAATCATTGTTTTTATTCCACTAGAGTCTTCCATTAAGTTCCTCTTGATCCTGGTCAGATGAGAAGGTTTAACCTTACTCATCTCTGTGCTGTAGTATAGACTGTGCCCCCAGCTTCAATGATTATGCCACCATGATTCTTTTATGAATTGCTTCTAACTTTGCATTTTCCTTTAACTATTTATACAATGGGTGCTTAGATTTACCCAACTTAACTAGTCGTAGTGCTTGCCACAGTTCTTTTTATATGAGTACTTCTCTATTTGGGGATTTTGAATTTTGATTCCTCTCATAATGTATGTCCTCAATTTTTTCAGAAACAGCATGTTTGGTGTGATAGGCAGAACAGTGGACCCCAGCAAAGATATTCACATGCTCATCCTCAAAACCTGTGCATGGGCTACTTTACAAGGCAAAAGAGAATTTGCAGATGTGATTAAGGCTAAAGGCCTTCAGATGGGAAGAGTATAGCTGGTTATACAGGTGGACCCAATCTACTGCATGAGTCCTTCCAAGTGAGGAAACGTTCCTGGCTGCAGCTAGAGATGGCAGCGTGAGGAGGCTCTGACTTGCTGAAGCTGCTCTGAAGATAGGGGAAGGGTGCTGCAGGCTATGGGATGTTGGAGGCCTCAGGAAATTCTCTTCTAGTGACTCCAGAAAAGAATGCTGTTATGCTGACATTTTGATTTTAGCCCAGAGAGATCTGTGCTGGATTTCTGACCTACAGCACTGTAAGGTCAGTTTGTATTGCTTTAAGCCACTAAGTTTGTAAGAAGTTAATTATGGCAGCAGCAGAAAATCCATATAGCTGGCTTCTTTCCTAAGCATTTCCATGTGAATTTTAGTTTCAGATGAAACTAGATCACAGTTTTCTTTCAAGCTCCTTGAGATTTTTCTTTTTTTCTTTCTTTTTTTGCAGACAGAATCTCACTCCTGTTGCTCCAGCTGAAGTGCAGTGGTGCAATCATGGCTTACTGAAGCCTCGACTGCCTGGCTCAGATGATACTCACGTCTCAGTTTCCCAAGTAGCTGGTGGGACTACAGGCATGTACCACCACACATGGCTATTTTTTTTTGTATTTTTAGTAGATGGGGTTTTGCCATGTTGCCCCCACTGGTCTCAAACTCCTGAGCTCAAATGATACTCCTGCCTTGGCCTCCTAAACTGTTGAGATTACAGCATACGCCACCGCACCCAGCTGAGATTTTTCTTTTGTCCTCTGATATTTAGTGATGCAGAGGAGAAGACTGGATCTGCTCAGTTTTTATTGGTAAGTCACTTTGATTTTCCTCTCTGAAAAACTCTATTTTAAAATCCTTTCTAATGCTTTATAAATTACTAGAATATGCCTAGGTGTTAATTTGTTTTCATCAGTTCCTCCTGGAATACAGCAAATGCATTTCCTTCAGGATTTCTCCGAAGTTTTCTACTCAGGATGTGGTTTCAGACCTGCAGCATCAGCCTCACCTGGGATTTTTCTTTTTCTTTTTTTTTGAGAGTTAGAAATCTCAGACATAAGACTTACACTGAATCAGATCTGCATCTTGACAGGGTTCCCAGGTGACACATTCAAGAAGTGCTAATCAAAGGATATTGTATTATTTGTAGATTTGATTTTGACTCTTTTATAAGAGTCCTTAATTTCTGTAAGATTCCTTAATTTCTTTGTCCTTTGACTCCCTACAATCAATATTTATCAAAAGAGGGACATGCTTCTTCCTCTCCTCCAAGGGGTCATAGTCAAAGCTCTTGGTTCACATTTCTGTTAAGTTTAGCCTAAAGCTGCCTCTTTCTTTAAGTTCAGCCTAAGGGTTTCTCTATACATAGTGAACTAACCTAACTGGATAAACAGACCATAACCTTCTCTTGTGCCAATCAGTTTCGGCCAAAGGCAGCCAACTGTTCGAATCGTGTTCAAATCAGGCAAATGTGCTGTAAGCAATCCGAACTGTACCTCAATTCCATTTTTCAAAGTACATTACTTTCCTTCTGTCCATAAATCTCTGTCTACCATGAGACAGTGTTGGGGTGTCTATGAACCTTTTCTGGTTTGGGGGCTGCCCAATTCACGAATCATTCTTTTCTCAGGTGAACTCTATCAGATTTAAGGTTTTCCTTCTAACACTTCTTTTCCTTCCTCTGGTAACTCTGTTACACTACTCCCGCAACCTCCCCAGCCTAGGTTTGGTCTCCTATTTGAAACACCCAATCCAAACCAGAATTACTGGGAGAGTGATGTGCATGTGATTGCTGTTGAGTGGGAATAAAACTTGAGCCCTGCTGCTCCATTACTAGCGCTCTCCTCGTGCTGACCTCTACATCATTAACTCCTTGCAGCAGCATGTCTAGTTCTCATTGATGTTAATGAATGTTTTCACCTGCTGAGGTAATTTCAAGCCCACAGATTTGTCTATTTCAGCCTTCTTACTTTATAAAGAATTTTTTTTGTGTGTGGCCTTTGCATTTTGAGCTGCTGTGCCCGTTTCTGCCTTTTAAATATTACATCTTCTAGCATCTGAGGATCCCAAGTATGTTTTCTGAGTTTCTTGTTTTCTGTAGTAAATATTTTTCAGTGTCATGCTCTTCTAATCTTCAAGGCTAAACATTGCTTTTTAAAATACTTCCCTATTTTGTTATAGGTGCCATCCCCCATTTAAAAATCAATCATTGCTAGAATCCATGAATCCCTGATACTATCTTTTTAATGTCTTGGCACTTTACTGGGATGTTAGGAGAAAGCATGTGAGACTCTGGCCTGGTGTCATTTTAAGTAAGATTTCTTAGCATAATCTATTAATGTTAAGAGCAGTTTTATTTCTATCTCTACTTTGGTATCCATAGCTAGATCTTTTACTTTGTAAAATTAAGATCTGGAACATAGGTAGAACTGATGTTTATTTCTGGTTTTAACTTAACCATCTAAGGCTTGAAACCAATCTTAAGACCATGGCTCTCCTGATTAATAGTACTTGTTACTGCTGGTGGAGACAAAGCACACAAATCATCAGAGGATTACCCCTGCAATGTATTTTCTCATAATTACAATAGCAAGAAATAGGGATTAAGAACAAACTTGTTTGCTTTACAGTGGGAATTCTAGATACAACTGACTTTTTTCTCTTTCTCCCTGTTTATTTTTTGTATCCCCAGGTTCTCCTGTAGAACTTCCCACATAGAAGAAAAGATGATTCTAATGGTTCTATGGAGCAGAGTCCCAGCTTGCATCGCAGCCCATGGGTCACCATGAGGAACCTGAACTACTGGTGAGTCAGTGTTTTACATATCATGAAGACAATAGATGATCATGGATGTTGTTTAATTTGGGTTCTCACAAAAGCAGACCCTGAGAGGACTTGACTCTAGGAAGCATGAAACAAAGAATGGGGCAAGTTCAGGGAAGGGAGACGTCAATGAGTAGATTATTGCTTTGAGCAGCTGGGGCTTAGTCTTAACGTGGATCTCCTGAGAAACCATTAGAACGTGGTGGAGGCGGGGGATAAGGATTGCTTTCCTAGGGTGGTAACTCTCTTGCATTCTGGGTTGTGCCTGCTTTAAGGCTGAGAAGGTACCTGTGGTGCCACAGAAAGTTCTTCAGCTCTAGAGAGTAAGAGGTGCTTGAGGCAGAATTATCATCTTGCTAGAAGCATCCACAGCCATCGTGGACTTGGGTCAGCTGAGAGCATATGCGTAAGACATCACCACCATCTGTTGTAGGTGCTGTTGATGAAAACAGGCAAACTATACCTGTGGTAGGAGGAAAATGTAACTATGCACTTAGAGTGATTATTTTTTGGGAATAAGGGATTTATGTAGCATTAAAATGGAGATGGCAAATGAGTCGATTCTCTTGCCAACTCTGATCAACTGGCTGCCTGGAGTGCTGTGCCGAGAAGGATTCTCGATGGCTTCAGCAGGAAACCATCTTTATCCATTAGCAACCCTAGCCATGGGAATGGAAGAAAAGCGGGGTGGGAAGATGGACCATGTTTTGCCACTCTGCTTTAAACTGGAGCCTGTTTTTTAGTCATGAGTTTTTGAGTGACTCATGACTATGATTTTATTTGATATCTCTGGTGAAATAAAATCTTCCACAGATTTGACCTTTTAAAATGCACAGCATGTAAAATGTCTTTTGTTAATGGGAGAATTCTCCAATTGTTGCAAGACTGGGGCAGACTTCCGAGGCACAGCAGTTAAATAGGCATTAGCTTTTGTTATTTTGGTACAATTTTTCTGGTAAACATGCTAATCTCTTTCCCACTGATACATAAAAAAATGAAAGTCATAGTATGAACTGAAAGTACAAAGATACCAAGGTGGAGAAAACGTTGAGTGTCAATACCTAGTCCTAGCATCAGTGACAGCGTCAGCACCTGGTCTCAGCCACAATGCCAAGACAATGTGTAATGTGTCATCATGTTTTAAGGAAATGCCACCATTTACCCTGGGCCATATTTGAACTGTTATCTGAGTCCAATAATAAGTACACCATACAATATATTTCAGTAACAACCTGTACCATAGCAATTCAAGTTGATTTCAAGTCCTGTGGTTATTTTCTAAATAGTCCTCAATTCTCATGTCCTGTGCTGCATCTGAGTAATTCATGGTCAGGTCCTGCCTGGCCCACTGCAGCCAACCTACCTGCCACCTGCTCATACTTTCCTCCATCTGCTCTTCACACTGTAGTCACAACAGTCTTTTCAAAGCATAAATCTGATCATGTCACTCCTCTACTTAAAACCTTGTCACTGGCTTCCCTATGCTTGTAAGAACACAGCGAAAATCCCTTATAGGACCCTGATCTGTTCCCCATCCATTTTTTCTAGCCTCACCTCGTTCTTGTGCTCACTCCTACTTGCTTTGCTTTGTCTCCTCCAGCAACAGGGACCTTCTTTCAGACTCTGTAGTTTCCCTCTCACCACAAGGTCATCGAGCCTGCTTCTCTGCCCTGTTGACCCAGCTAACTCCTGTTTCTCCTTTAGATCTTGGTTTGTTCCAGGGTCACTTCAGAGGTAACATCCCAGAGTTCTCTAAACTAAACCCGATAGTCTCTCATAGCTGCATAAATCTCAAGGCTGCTTCCCATTTCCATGATTGAGACCACTAATTGGTAAAGGTGTTTCCCCCATTTGGGTTTAAATAATAGAAGCTTGCTATATTACAGTTCTTGGGGCTAGAAGTCTGAGATCATAGTATTGGTAGGCTTGGTTCCTGCTAAGGGTTTCCAGGGAAAGATCTGTTCAGTCCTCACTCCTGGTTTCTGGAGTTGGCTGGAAATCTTTGGCATTCCTTGGCTTCTGCTGCATCACTCAGATCTCTGCCTTCATCTTCACAGATATGCCCACAGGGGATGGCATCTCCAATGTTCTCCTTTCTAGTAAGGACACAAGTTCTATTGGACTAGTGGCTCACCCTACTCCAGTACGACCTCGTTTTAATTAATTACCTCTGGAATGGCCCTATAAGTTCACATTCTGAAGTACTGGGGGTAAGAACTTCAATATATAAATCTGGGGGTGGGAGCACAATTCAACCTTTAACAACCCCTTGCATTAACCTCTCTGGGCCAAAGTTTTTGCATTTGTCACAGCTGGAATAAAGGTGCAAGTTTCCGGGATAACTTTTCTCTCCCCTATGGGTTTAATTTCCGGAGGGCAGGGATCTTGTGTGTTTGTATTCATTCTCTAGTTCCTCGCACGGTACCTAGTGTAGAGTAGGTGCTCAATAAATACTTGTTGCATAAACATCAAAATGTGTTTTTACCAATACTCAATTTTTGTTTCTCTGTGACGTATCTCTCATTTAGCAGTTTGTCATTGAAATGGCAATTTTGGATATATTGTCACATTCTTTATGAAATCTGTGTGAAGGAGGCAGGAAAGGAATAACTACACATATGTTACAGAAGGAACTCGAGTTCTGATGGCGTCCCGGGCATGCAACAGGGAGATGGCAGAACTGAGACTTGGCCCACAGCCCCTCTGACTCCAGGTCTAGAGTTCTTTCCCCTACACCAATTTGCCATAGCAAGATGGCAGGGTATTATGTAACTAATAGACTAGTTGCTTGCCATCTAAAATCTTTCAGGTCAGCACAAAAACCTGTAATATTTATTTGGATGTTGCTTGTTGGTTTTATAGTCAGTGGAACAGAAAAGGTCAGCAGCAGTGACCACTTTGTGGCCTGGGGTCTGTAGTGGCAGAGGATGAGGTTCTTGGGACATCACAATCTCTTGTGTATTTGCTTCTTAGATGCATCACTTTCAGGGGCATCATTCCAAGCTGCTGTTTTACTTAGGAAAGAAAGGTAGAGACATTATGAAGTCCCACATGGGCAGAACTAGGGTTGGAAAGAGAATAGACACAGATGCATGGCACTTAGGGAGCCAGATATGCTTAGGCAGAGAGCCCTCTACAACTCTGAAGTTTTCAAGAATATTTTATTGCTCTATCACATAGATGACAGAATGAAGGAAGTTCTCCTGTGCTGTCAGCAATGTGCCTTGGTTGAGTTGTGATATATGTATTACAAGCTTGTGGCATGCTGGAACCATAAGGGACCTTCTAGCCACTGGATTCTACCTCTACAGATGTACATATGAGGACTTCCCACTGAATCATCACAGAGCTGATGACAACCACTAGAAGTGATATAAATCTTTCAGAAAAAAGGAAAGTCAGCACTTAAACTCACTAGTAGTTGACTTCTAAGCTAAATAACTCTGTGTTTTATTTCGGTTTTAATCTTAAGAAAAATAGTGAAGGCAGGTGCCATGCTTGTGAACAATCATGTTGTTAACAATTGTATTGTTAGCAATTAGCTTTTAGTGATCTCACAATATTTTTCAGCTGAATTGAATTCGATTAAGTTGACAGCTTATTTTTGAACAATTTTCCATCTTCAAGTCACTTAACAAGGAAGCTTACAAATAATGTTGGCTTTCAGGTTTCCAGCAACCTCACTGACTAAAGAGAAATAGGGTTTGAAAAAGCATGAGCCACCTCTGTCACCTGCATATGACAGAGGAAGTGTGTTTGTGTCACCTGGACCCACTGAGGGACTCTGTGGGTGTGTTTTGCTTTCTAAAGCTGCATTAATACCGTGGGGCTCATTCTCGGCTCTGATTCTTGACACAGCTTCAGTGGGGACCGATCTAGACTTTTTCCTAATGGAATTAACAAGTCTAGAACCACACTTCACAGGCCAACAGCACCTCTTCACAGCTGGCACCTGCTCATACCGAACCTGGCGCTTCATCATAGCCGACATTTCGTGCCTCCTCTGTCCTCGTCTACCTCCCATGTGAAGGGGAACTGGAACATTAACTTCTTTGCTATGGATGAAGGTCAAATTGTGTCTCTAACTGCTGCTCCGGCTGACTGGGCTGCTCTGACTAATGATGACTAATGTATTACAAAGGATTGTGGAGAATGTACCTCCTCTACCTTCCTAATGAGATCAGGGTTCACTCCTGAGTCCTCATTTTTTCACTTTATACACATTCCCTTGGGGTCTCCTTCACTCATGGTTTTAGCTCCTGTCTGCAGGAGAAGAATTGGTAGTGCTGTCCTAAGCCTGACCTCTGCTACTTATACTAAGTGTCCCTCACTTCTCTCTCAAGGATTCCTTCGCTCATTCATTTACTTATTCATCATTAAATGCATATTGATTGAATGGCTACTGCAGGCCCAGCACTGTCTATCTGGACAGCTTATTAAGACAAAGGTACGACTTTATTTTGCTGAATCTGCTACACCTGCTTCCTCCATCGGCACCCACTTTTCTCTTCTCACTGAGGCATTCTCCCCGATTGAGTTCATTTTATCCCCAGGGTCTCTTATATTACCAAAACCGAGGTCAAGCCCACCTGTCCAGCGGTATTTACACTGACTATTCTACAGGCCCACAGATTCACATCCAATAACGAATGCGATCCCTTCCCCTACAACGTGGTCCTTCTCCAACAGTCATGGTGCTAGCAAACCATTCTCCAACTCAGAAACCTGAGGCTCACTGCAAATTTGTCCTTTCCATCCTCCCTTTCACATTCTGTCATTCCTTGATGTCTCTGGTACGGACCTTTTCTCTCTGCTCTTGCTTCCTAATATTGATTCAGAGCCCCAGTAGCTCAACTTCTTGCCTCTAGTATTGTAAATGACGTCTAACTATTCCTTCCTTTCCTCTACTCCTGTCCTGTTCAATCCATTCTTTCCATTGCTGCTAGAGGAATCTTTTTAAGGCATAAATTTGAGCAGAGTACTTCTCTCTTCTTCTATGTTGGTTCCCTATTTGCTATAGAATGGAGTCCAAACTCCTTATTATACAAGCTACTCCATGACCTGGCCCTGTCAGGGTTAGGGTTAGGGTTAGGGTTAGGGTTAGGCTGCAGCCTCACTGCTTACAAAGTCCCATCTCGCAGCCCCTCTCTGTCTGTACCACTCCATTTGCATTTCTCAGAACACATGGGATGTGCGACAACTCTTTCTTTGCCCTGCTGGGGCCGTTTCTACCTAGAACTCCTAGCCCATCCTGATTCCCTGGCAAGAATTTACCTCTTTTTAAGTCTTAGCTCATGCATCACCTCTGAAATGCTGTCACCACTCTCTCTCTTCTAGGTAGAACTGACCAGTCTTGCCCGTGTCCCCCCACCCCCATTGATACCCTGGCTGCACTCTCATCACATCTCCTGGAATACACTAGGACACTTCATTGTTATGTGCCTTGGATTAAGTAGATTATAAGTCTCTTGAGGGCGGGGGCCACATCCTGTTCGTTTTTGCATCCCCAGGGCCTACCAAAGTGACATGTATTTAAAGAATGCTTGCTAAGTAAACAACAGGGCTATTTATACTGAAAAAGAATTCTGTAGTTTGATACTTCAGTTTTTAAAAATTATTTTTGTAATCAATGTATTTCCTTTCAATGGAAGATAAAACCAGCTTATATTTTAGCATAAGACAGACACACACATTAACTTTAAATAACTTGACTATGAGAAAAATAATAGAGTAGAGCAAACATTTGCCCCAAGCCATCCATTTTTATAGAGGTGGAAGCGGAGCAATTTAATGATGAAGCATGAAATCACATAATTAATGGCAGAATTGGGACAATATCCCTGGTCAGTACCTTATTGGCCTGCTATGTTAGGAAAGCAAACTTCATGGAGCTTTGACTGTGTGCCAGGCACTGCTTTGGTCATTTGTAGATGTTCTATGCTGCAATCTCAGCAGATAGGTGCAGCTGCCGGGTTTACAACCCATATGTGTTTACCTCTCTGAGAACCTGTTCCGAGCACACATATTTCTTCTTTGGGTCACTATGGCATGTTGCCAGGTCACTTTTTGGATCTTTAGCATCTCAGGAATAGCCTCCTGAGCCTTCCTTGGTCCTTGATCTTGGCTACGCTGACTCTCATCTAAAGTCTCCTCTTTCCCATCAATGGCTTTGACAGATTTAAATTCCTAGGATAGGTTCAACCTTTTAGTTTTCCTTTGCTAGTGTATTCTGGCCTGGCCTATGGCTTTCTCATCAGGATGACTGCTCCCCGCACAGCAGACCCTTAGTTCTCCTCCGCCTGTTATCCAATTTTTCCATTTACTCATGAAGCACCATTGTGCCCCAGACACCTCTTTGTCACTATTTGAAACCCATCAAAGGGTTTGTTGTCTCAAATTAACTTAGGCTCTGGGATCTCAGAACTGTTTAGTTACAGAACTAGACTAACTTCATTGTTTAGAATGAAAAGATAATTACTTAGTATGATGCTGTGGGAAGCTGAGAGTGGCCAAAACCATGACCAAAGGGTAAAGTAAGAACAGAGTAAAAGTACAGAGTAAAAGAGAGCATTAAAGCAGTGGCCAATTTGATAATCACAAAGATTTGGGGAAATTCATATTCCTCATATTATTCACATTCTATCTTTCAGAAAATGTGGACAATAGAATATGATTATAAATGACAGTTAGATATAAACTTAATTAAAAAATATCAAGGCCAGGTGCAGTGGCTCACAACTATAATCCCAGCACTTTGAGAGGCTGAGGCGAAAGGATGGTTCAAGGCCAAGAGTTCAAGACCAGCCTAGGCAACACAAGGAGACCCTGGCCTTAAACGATTCTTTTGTTTAAAAAATAAAAACATTAGCTGGGCATGGTGGTGTGTGCTTGTAGTCCTAGCTACTTAGGAGGCTGAGGTGGGAGGATTGCTTGAGCCCAGGAGTTTGAGGCTACAGTGAGCTATGATTGCACCACTGTACTTCACCCTGGGTGACAGAGCAAGCCCCTGTCTCTTAAATAAAAAAGCAAATATCCAAAACATAGCTCTTTGAAAAGCGCTGGACATTCAGGAGAGATGAGAGGTTTATGCTGGGTTTAATGTGTTGAATGCACATTCTGTGTCCTCTTACACAAGTATGTGCCTGAAATATGCCCCAAACCTAGAGGGTTTCAGTTAAGTAAACCATGTGTTTTATGGGATAGTGCAAAATGATGTTGATTTCTTTTTCTCTTCAGCAGTTGTTTCAACGTATGTACACAATCTATCAGTAAGTTCTCTAGCTTGCCAGCTTCATGAGCTCTATGGAGAGAAATAACACAAAACAAGGAAAAGTGGAAAACTACAAACAAGTCACATTTCCTGGGTTCTTACTCTGGCAGGCACTTCACATCATGCCATTTAATCTTCACAACACCATGAGAAGTAGGTTCTCTTACCCTCCTATGTTACAAATGAAGCAACTGAAGATTGAGAGATGAAAAGTTACTTATCCCCAGTCACACAGTCGCTGAGTGGCAGAGCTAGGATTTTAAACCTAGTTTTGACCCTAATAATCATTGTTTTACTGTCCCCAAACACAGTAGGGTCTGAAAATGGGCAAGTGTGAATCTATGAAGGGCCCATCTCTGATTGCTAAGAAAACTAACAGTCACTTCATGTGGAGCCCAAGCTTTGCTATCTGATGCTGCCTTTTTTTTTTTTTTTTTTTTTGAGACGGGGTCTTGCTCTGTGTCTAGGCTGGAGTGCAGTGGCATAATCTTAGCTCACTGCAACCTCCGCCTCCGGGTTCAAGCAATTCTTCTGCCTCAGCCTTCTGAGTAGCTGGGACTACAGGCATGTGACACAATGCCCAGCTAATTTGTTTTGTATTTTTAGTAGAGAGGGGGTTTCACTGTGTTGGCCAGGATGGTCTTGATCTTTTGACCTCATGATCCACCCACCTTGGCCTCCCAGAGTGCTAGGATTACAGGCATGAGCCACTGTACCCAGCCCCATCTGATGGTTCTTAACACATGGTTCCTGTACTGTTGTAGGGCGCTTCGTGAGCTAACAAATGAAAAGCAAGAAAAGAGAATTTCCTTAAAATTAAGTGGGAATTTATACTCAAAGCATGGATATTTCTCAAGCCAAAAGGAAAACCAAATAAGTAGCATTGAGTGAAAGGTGTAATGAAAAGCAAAAATCAAATCAAATCGAACCATACCCATAAAAGTTACCCAGGGCTGAATAAATAAATCAGAAAATAAACAGAAGAGAAATTGTCTCCCTCATGAAACATGGTTATGGGGAGATACTCTGAACAACATAGCTGTCAGTATTTCTGTGGATCATAACCTCTCCATTGTCGGGGCAGTCAAAGATGAACTGCTCCTGTCTTTGCCTGTTCATACACAGTTTCTAGGTGTGTGGGTATCATACCTCGGCTTTCATCTTTTAAGAGTTTTGAGTTCTAAGCCTGTATGTTTCTTCTGTTATATCAGTCTTCCTTTTAGGAAGATTAGAAAAACATGTATGTTTTCTCACTTTGTTCCCCAGACCATTCTTTCATTTTTCTTAAAATGCTCTCCACTTTAAAGAGCTTTCTGTACTAAAAAAAGTGCTCTCACATACTTGACCTATAGGTTTGAAGAACCATCCAGAGACGTACATTTTTTGAGAGTTAGCTTTGAGATTTACGAAAATAGAAATTGTATTCTCAAAGTACTTGTGAAGAGGGAAGTCATAAATAGTGGTGACAGCAATCCAGTTCAGGGGAGAGGATAACTACCTCAAAAGTTCTGAAACTTTAAAGAAATATTAACAAGGAAGTTATGTTATCAAATAATTTGAAGAGATAGTAACCAATAAACTGAAAATTTCAAAATATTAATGAATATACTAAATAATCAAAAATAACCATTAAAGATGTTGATGAGGACTTAATGAGATAATTTACCTCACCCAAACCATTTACTTCAATGCCACAAGCCTCCATATTTTATGAATTATGGCCAAAATTTTATACTGCTCCTTTTTTTTTCCATAATGAAAACAGAGATTTATGGTATAAAAAGCTGGTGGAAACCCAGAAGAGAATTTATGCATTTTTGAATCCAAAATTAAAAAGGGAACAGATCAGTATAAAATATCACTATTATGTTCATCATCATTATTGTCTATTTTTATTAAAGCCACTGCTCTTTCCAGGCACGTAGGACATTTTTTAAATAAAATTGCTCCATGTTTAAGCTTAAAGAGTTGGTACAATTGACTTGCAAAAGCAGTTGCTCTCCTGAACATTTATTATTTATTATCCCTTGGACCAAAATCATGTAAAGCCTTGGACTGCTCGATTCAAAGGCAAATGTTACGGTAATGCTGTCTTATTCTCAGTTACTAGAGAGTATGTAGATTTCATTGTGAAATAGAATGGTTTGTTCAGTTGGTATTTTTGCAGTTTTGGATTGATCTGCTTCATCGGGGAATTGGAATATAGGAGCAATGAACAATGTAGAGTTTATGCAGAAACCGAAGAAATCATTTTATTTAAGATGGTTAAAAGGAAAGTTTTTACATATGTGACTTGTGAGATGAGTTATCAGGTTGGGTGGGCTAGGGAAAAAGCGCTCCACTCATTAGTCTTCATACTCAGTTAGTTTTACACAATGAATTGTAAGTGTTCTTTTTTGACCAGGTGTGGTTGCTCGTGCCTGTAATCTAAGCACTTTGGGAGGCTGCAGTGGGCAGATCACTTGAGGTCAGGAGTTTGAGATCAGCCTGGCCACCGTGGGGAAACATTGTCTCTACTAAAAATACAAAGATTAGCCGGGCATAGTGGTGTGCATCTGTGGTCCCAACTACTTGGGAGGCTGAGGCAGGAGGATGGCTTGAGCCCAGGAAGTGGAGGTTGCAATGAGCTGAGATCACACCACACACCACTGCACTTCAGCCTGGGCAACAGAGCAAGACTCCGTCTGAACAACAACATCAATGCTCTCGCTCTCTTTTTTTTAAACCAATTATGTTTTCCTGGAGGAAGTGTATCAGGTAAATAACAGACGTAGTTTTCCAACTTTGTCCTATTTCAACATTCTCCATTCCCAAAGAGGAGAAGCCACCTGGTGAGTGGGGTTTCTGGAAGTCCATGTCTCTACCGTCACTCAGCATCAAGTCACTGAAGCCGCTGAGCATTCCTCTATGTGCTCAGGACCCCAGAGTATCATTCCCAGCAGGGAAACAGGCCCCGAGATCTGGCTGCTCCCCTTCCTTCCCTCTGCTCACCTCCAGTTTACTCAGAACTGGCTCAGTTGGCCCAGCCCCTGCAGATATCCTGGAAGCGAACTACCTGCCGGGCTGGCTTTTGCGCACTGCTTCCGTCGAGTCTCTTTTTGGGATATTGCACAAACTGCTCTAAGACCCAAAGCTGACTACTTATCAGAGACCAGTTGTCAGCTGCAGCAGCCTTTCAGCTTGAATTCTTACTCTTATTTTCTGAGATTCCAAGTTTTTGTTTACCCTTGTGAGCAGGTTGCCTCTCAGACCATTGCTAGGAACACTCTGCCATGGTTTATCGTCAGTAGAGTCAACCAAGGTGACTGTCTAGTGAAGGCCCTTCCCACATTTAATATTCTTATTTAGAGTTTTTTTTTTTTGAGACACGTTCTCACTCTATCGATTAGACTGGATTGCAGTGGTGCGATCACCATTCACTGCAGCCTTGGCCTTCTGGGCTTAGGTGATCCTCAGCCTTCTGTGTAGCTATGACTACAGTCATGTGCCACCATGCACCTGTATTTGTGTTTTTTGTAGAGATAGGGTTTTGCCAGAAAAAAATGTTTTGAGCACTTTCTATGTATCTGGCTCCATATATTCACATTTCTGCACCTCAGAGTTTTAGAAATAGAACTGCTTTAGGCACAATTCCAAAAGCAAAATGGCCTGAATATTTGTTGGGGTGTGAGTGCTTCAAAACCAAGTCCATATTTGGCAAGGACTGACCAGAGAGAGGTCAATTTCTTCCTAAACAGCTCAGTCCAGACAGCATCCAGGCCATGGGCTTCATTTTGCCATAGTTCACTTCTCTCTGAGTGATTAAAACATTTCTAGATAAATAAAAGTTCTTCTTTTAGTCCTTTGAGTGTCCAAGGCAGATCTGATTTTCTTCAATTGTTTGCACCTGCACCCACATCGTGCAACTCCAGGGGCACCATTCACAGGATAGGTAAGTCTGAGATAGGGCCCTGCTTCTCAAATAATCTCTAGCAAAAGATCAGTTTTTTTAAAAAATTCAAATCCATCAAAAGCCAACATGATTGTAAAGAAAATTATTAGAAAATTAAAACAGAAAAATATAAGCCCCTATTTTAAAAACTATTTGATTGAACTGATATAAAATTACTCATGTCAGTTTGCCATAAAAGTTTTAATGCTTAATCTCAATTTTTTACGTCTTTCTTTGAGCACTGGTGACAATAGTTTCTGGACCACTCCCAGTCAGTGCGCCACACCCACAGGTCTAGGACATAGGTTCTGTGCGAATGGCGCCCCCTGCCCGTGTGCAGTACAGTTTAACTGAATGTCAGGGAATGACTTCAGAAAGTATACAAATATATAAAGATGTGGGCAGCAAGAACTTCTCTCAGTTGAGACTTTGGCATGATAGGCAAATTAATGGATTGTAGACAAAATACAAGGCATTACTGTCCTTATTTCAACCTTATATCTGAGCCTTGAGACCAGTTTGGAGTCAGGACTTCACATTTATGCTCATTAGTGATTCAGTGCCACTGGCAGCGAATGAGACCTTTTTCAGTTAATTCAGATATTCTGGCTGACGTCCAACCTGGGTAACTGCCTCGGCCTACATGAATGTCTCCTACCACTGAAATTATACTTCCTCCCTTAAACTACCGTGTAATAACACAGTCTGCCTTTGAATAGCTGCCATTGTAAGCTTAAGAGGTAACTACCTTTTCCTGCCAGGTAAAACAATTTTAAAATGCACTGTGTGTATGTATATGTGTATGTATATTTCTCTATGAGGCTTATGAACATACAAATGGCTTCTCGAGAAAGAAACTGTTAGATAAATGTACAGTCAGAATGACACTTTTATCGGAACTAGAGTTTTGCTGGATATTTGCACAACAAGGTTGACAGGACCACAGAACTGAGTTTTCTGTAAATTAGATGTGAATGCCAATAATTGCAGGATTGGGACAGACATGATTAAATGCATGGGTTTTAAAGTCAGATTTTAGTTTGATTATAGATATTTTGTGGGACAGCATCATTAAAAAAGACTTAAAAGAGTGTTAAGAAAAGTTTAGGGCATACATCTATTCAAGGCTTCCACCCTCTCCACAATTTTGGTATTTCTATTCTTTTCTTGTACAGTTGGTATAAAGAGGGCTATAAAGTATAACTCTTTGCATATTCATTTAAAAATAAAAATAGTTTCTTAGATTTTTTTTCCTTTTTCTGAGTCTGATTCCACATTGTGGTCAGTTATTTTTCTAACACATGTTCTTGATATGTTGACGAAGCACCCACACTGTTCATTATCATTGCTCATTAGAGTACGTCTGGATTCTCTTGCTGAGCATTCAAGGCTTTACAGGAGGATCTGTCCCTATTTCAATTACCCAACATTATCTGTCCCTATTTCATACCCAACAAATCCCAGTATGAACTTTCACCAGAGTTCTGCTCATGAAAGAACTTTGCTAATGGGCCCTAGCCCGTCTCATCTCTAAGGTCTCATGACTTACAGAGCTACTCAATATGGGATGTTTTCCCCTTTCTCTATCCCTTTAACCTTAAATCTCTGTACATCTTTAATCTTAACTTCAGGTGATTCTTTTCCTAAATTCCTCTCATTTTTATTTGCATCATAGGATTTAGACTTTAGGTATATCTCTTTTAATATTTATTGGATATTTCATGTGCATGAACTCCACCTTTCTAATGAAATGATGTACTCTTCACAGGCATGAATGAAATAAAAGAATATAATTCTCCCCCCCTTCTTGTTGTGCAAAAAGCCTGGAAAATCCTCCCCTCCACTTCCCATTTGTCACTCCTGTCTCCTCTGTCACCTGGGGAAGTTGTGACACAGAAACACCAACTACCTTCTTACTCAGGTGTTTTAAAAAACCCTTAGAAAGAAGCATCATTGGTTGTTGTGAATACCTAGATGACAGACTGGCAAAATTTTTCTGTAAAGAGTCAGACAGTAAATATGTTAGGCTTTGCAAGCTACATGATCTCCGTTGCACCTAGTCAACTCTGTCCTTGCAATGCAAAAGCAGCCATTGAGAAGATGCAAACCAATGAGCATGGCTGTGTTTCAGTAACATTTTATGGACATTGAAATTTGAACTTTGCATAGCTTCTACATGTTACAAAAACAGCATTCTTCTTTTAACATTTTAAGACATTTAAAAATGTAAAAACCATCCTTACCTCAAGAGCCATACAAAAGCAGATGGTGAACTGAATTTGGCAAGAGCCATAGTTGGCTGACCTCTGACCTAGATCACTGTTTGCTAAGTCGTGGTCCCTAAACCATCTGCATCAGTATCACTTAGGGTTAAGAGATTATAGAAAAAACTATGGAACCAGTGAAGGAGAATTTCTGATGAAGGATATTAACCAATAGTTGTGGATCACCACATCTAGAATGGTTATGATGTGTTGGCCTTTTGAGTTAGTATTTGGGAATCAGGAAGCAAGGTTCTAATAGGGAGGGGCAATGACAGAGCAAGTTTTTTAGGGACCCATTTTATAAGACTCACAACCTAAGAGGGTGACATCAACAGCAGAGATTTCATGCTTTAAATCGCATTTTAGAATTTTTTTAGATGCTCAAAATACAAAACTCAGGGTTTCCGAGTGTTTGCATTTAAAATGCGTGTTACTGAGGATATCAGTAGATATGGCAAATCTGTCTATAACTTAAAGTCGGTAAAAGTAGAAATGTATTCATGGGGAAGGAAAAAAACCCTCATTAAATATAATGTATATGCGACTAAAATGTAAATAATAAATGATCTTTATGTTCCTTTCCGCATTGAAAACCTCTGTAGCTGAGGCTTTGTTACCTATGGTGAGTTCCCGAAAAATTATTTCTTTTGTTATGAGGAAACAGTTCTGAAGGGCAGATATAACATATTTCTTGTATAACCTGATTCACATAATATGCTAGATTATAACATAAACATCTTCTAGGAAGATGGAGACCATCTGGAATCTCACGCCCACAGGGGCCTTTCCGCCACTGCAAATCAACTGAGGTTGGAATATGGCTCTAGATTTGATAGTTTCTGATCTATAGACCATTATACACATTTTGCAAGTTATTCCCAAACTCTAAAGAAAACAAATGGAGGACGGGAGCAAATGGGAATGGCCTGAAAGCCCCTTGTTAAATGGGGACTCGACTTCTAATACCAGTCAGGATTTATTGAGCACAGCCTTTGCTTCAGGCACTGTGCTAAGTGCTCTATGTGGATTTTCTTGTTTAGTCCTTGTAATTAGCACACTGATAGCTACATTAGAGGTAAGAAAACTGAGGCTTGGAGATCCTAATTCACATGTGGAAGATCACACAGGCCAAGTGAACACCAAGATTTGAACTCAGGTCCTGCGTCCTAACAACCATATTGGGCTGCTTCCCAACACCTTCACTTTGCAAGGAAATCAGACCTTGGTGGGTTTTCTTTCACTCTAGCTGAGAAAGGAACCAGATACTGGGCCCTGTGTGGATTGTGGACAAATGGGTTGAGCTTCACGTCAAAAAGGCCAGCACTCTGGTGTGGCACCGTGCTAGGTCAGGAGGAGACAGCCTGTGGTCCTGCAAGGACACTGAGCCTGTGTGACAGCTCTGGATCACTCTGCCAAGTAGGGATAGGCTGTTTTTGCCTTTTACAATAATGTTTGGTTGGGAACCAGTAAGCCAGGTTCTAACAGAAAGGGACAATGACAGAGAAGTTTCCTTGCAATTGCTCTTATGAGACCTCCAACCAAAGCAGGAGGCACCAATAGAGGTCACTGCAGGTGTCATGAGAGAGAGCTCCTGGATTTTGGCAGAAGTGGTGAAGAGTGCCAGGTGAGAGCTGAGACTCCAGACACAGATTCAGAGGGTACCCAGCCATTCTTGGCCAAGAGGTTCACCAATATCTAGTAAACATGGATTAGTGACCCGCAGAAAAGCCATGATTAGAACATGGGTCTAATAAATGTTAACAGTGCCTAAGTTAACTGTTAGTAAATTGCATATGTTTGAATCAACACATTCTCCTTTTTTTGTCCTTATTAATTTCTCAAGTTAAATAATGCCTTCAAGTGTTGCTCAGGGGAATAGCACTAGAACTAATTAGACCCAACACTGTGCTCATCTTATCATGCCTGATGAGGCAGAGCAGAAAAACTCTCCCTAACACTCCAGGGCACTGTTCTGAATTACATTAAAGTGTTTTCAGACATTTTGGAGTTAAGAATAGAATGCTAATTTTATAATATAACACTGATAATTTAAAGTCTACATAGGGTATACAAAATTATTTTTATAGTATAACATAGTATTTTTAAAGCATGAGAGTGACAAGCCCAATTTCAAATCTCTTCCTTTAAAACATGATTTTATTTCTCTATTACAGTTCATGTTGTTTAAGCATTTTACCAGAGGTGTATATAAGTTTTAAAAACTTTCTGTTGGTAGTACTTTTTAGTGAACATGCAATTGTTTTTTTTAAAAAAATAACTTTTGTCTTAAACATGTGAAACTAAAGTTCGCGTTTTTCATCTGTCACTCTGATACTTGTTTTAATCAATGATTTCCCAAATTTCTGAAGGAGTCAATTGAAATTCTAGGCTCTCAAGCTAAAATGTCTAAAAGGACCTCCTTATTTATTGAGACTTTGAGGGGCAGCTTGGGTAATTCATTCTTCTGAGGAAAAAAGAGGAACAATTGGAAAGCTCCTGTATCATTAGCCTGATGCCAGCTCAGATTCTGGGCATCTTTTGGTTTCTGTAAAAACCCTGGAAGTGTGACTTTCCTTCCATGTGACTGGCTGTCTCAGGAGTTGACTTGTTCACAGTTTCCTGATCTGCCTTCCTCAGGCAGTTTTTTAGTGTGTACAAAAGCATCACTAACTGATTTTCATAAACTCCTGCAGTTTAGAGAGGTTTGTTTGAAGTAAGCTTCCTCAGCAGCCTTGGGGAGGGTGATCTTCAGTAATTTCATAGAAGTCTCTTCCACTAAAGTAGGGGATTCTGTCACTGGGCCAGGATAAATCATTTAAGGGTCAGCCTGCACGCTGGAATATTCAAACTTTAATTTGAATATGAATCACTTGGGAGATAATGTTAATTTTAAAATGCAGATAATGATTCAATAGGGTCTGAAGTGGGATGCAAAATGACCTGGTCTCCCAGGTACTGAGGACCACACCTTAAGGAGCTAGGTGCTGCCATAAGGTTAACTGAGAAGGCTCAGCAAGCCTTGCCTGGAGCAGAAAGAAAAGATCTGAGACAGCAAGAGTAGAGAAGCTGCCTGGTGGTGAAACAGAGTCAGAATATTCCTCTACAGAGATGAATACTGTATGGAATTCTGGATGGGATGGGTTTTGGGATGTGCCTGCCTGTCCCCCACAGCAGGGTGTTTTCGCATTCCTGGCCCCTGGGCTCTAAATGCCAGTAAGAATCCATTCGATACAACAACTGATGAAAAACAGCTTCAATGAAAAACAAATTCCATTCATGCATTCTTGAAATTAAAATGATATCTGACAGATTCTAAATGTTTAATTTCACCAGATAAGCACTGTAGCACTTTTATGCATCCCTAAACATTTTTTTTTCTACTGGACAAATATGGCGACTTCTACTGTATGTTACTGGCACCATCTTCAAATAGCCTCCCTCGAGTTTGCTAACATAAATAAAAAGGTCCTCCCTCTTCCATACTCCTGAAGTAAACAAGCTCTCTTTTTCCTCACTTGATCCCATAGGGAAGTCTTTGAAGGAACTTCAGGCTGAGGAAAGGATGTAACTTGGATGTGTTGAGAACTTAGGGTCTGGTTGAAGTCCAGTTATTGACTGAACAGCTGGACTTGTCTCCTGAAACCTGCAGTGCAGTTCTTACAAGTATATTTTTAAGGATCTTTACTTCTAAATCTAATATAGAGGGTTTTTTTTCCCCATAATACAACCCTAAAATGACCCTGTATCATTACAAAAGCACCCTTGGTGTTTGGGGGAGGGTGGGATAGCCTTGAATCAGGAACCACTGTTGGAAGGTACTCCACAAGAAGTAAAATCCACAGAAGCAAAAAAGCAAGAAAAAGGAATCCACATATTTTTAAGTTATATTGTTGGAAAGTAGGTAGCTTCAAACAAAACTGGCAAGGAAACTCATTAATTTAATAGTCTTTTCTGACAAGAGCAAATAGCTAAACCCTGTTTGCTAGACACTAAAATAGATGCATATAGGAACGATGTAATCTTGCTTGTATCCTCTGCTAAAAGGATGATCCTTAGTTTGTCAACAAATAGAAGTTGAAAGTAATATATCACTGTGTTTCTGGGTTTGTAACAGTTTGTAAAATTGTAGTATAATTAGGCTAAATAACATGGTTTTATAATATAAAATCATACTAAATTTATGTTTCACAATATATGTGAGCAAGATGATTTGGGGAAAAAAATTGTCTTCTCAATTACCAGGTAATGGTTGTGTGGACTTTTAACAGTCAGAGTTCCAGTGGTCACTTGGTGTGTGTAAGTAAGGTAAAATTACTGGTCTAGCAGCCCATTTACAGTTTATTTAAAAAAACTAGGCATCTTCTAGTCCAGAAAGCATAATGTGTCTTTCTGGGATTTTCCTGAGAAATTCTAAAGAAAAATGGTAACCCCAATGTCATGACTTAACAACAAACTTTGACCTGAAGAAATGATAAGGGTGCTTATAGGGCTGCTGGGCAAATGTGAGCTGCTGGGACTGTCTTCCTGGGACAAGTAACGTCTGACCTGAATTCACAAGGATAAATAGAAATTTGCCAAAAAACATAGATTTTTAAGATAGGAAGAAATACTTTGCAGTGACAAAGAGATATAAAACAACAGCTCTGTGCTACTAGGAAAATATAAATGCCATGAAGGCAGGGTTTTTTATCTGTTTTGTTCACTGTTGTATTAAAGAGTTTCAAGTGGTATCTGAAACAACAGTAGAGGATCAGTGAATATTTATGGAATGAAGAATGAGTCAAATGCGATGAGTCATGTGAGATAAGGCTAGAGAGACTGATGTGGACCAGATGATGGAAAATTTGGATGTAAGAGAAAAAGTCTGATCTTTGCCTTCTAGAGGCCATGGAGAACCACTGAAGGGCATTAGGAGTGGAAAATAAAATTATAAAAGTAGATACAATCATGTGGGTTGCCATGATTGTGGTGGTGAGGCTTCAGAGTGATAAACAAAAAGGTTAACAAGCAACATAAGCTGGAAAATCTCAGTTTTTGAGGAGTGGACAAAGAATTCATTAAAGGTGTGTGAAACGAAGCAGAGAGCTAGGAAGACCTCTAGAAGATAGAAGCATCCCAGAAGCCACAGGAGGAAAGATTCTGAAAGAAATGAGAAATATTCATTCACAAATAGAAAGCCAACAGAAAGAGCATTTTCAATAGTGTGATGGGGACTGAAACCAGACAGCAGTAGGATGAGAGGTTTGAGGCAGAAAAGGAAGTCAGATGTTAAGTAAAGGCTATTCTTCCAAGAATCACTGTCTTTGTGATTTATGGTGGGGTAAATGTAGGCCTATACTTGGATAATCTTTCAAGAAAGTTGGCCCAGAATGAAAGAAAAGAGAAAAAGCCATAGCTGGAGGGCAGAGCAGAATCAAGAAAAAGTTCTTAAAGGAAGGGATAAATTAGAGCAGGTTTATAGGCTAAGGGTGAGGTGCCTGAAGAAAAAGAAAGTTACAACAGGGACCATGATAAAGGGAATATTGATGAAGCAGTTCTCTAAGTGACTAAGAGTGACTTTATTCAAGAGCACGGTGACATTAGTGTCTTTGAATAGAGGACCTATAAATTTTCTTTTGAAGCTAGAGGGAAAGCAGAAAGGATGGGCCGAGGTACAAGGTAGTTTCCTTAGCATGAGAGGGAAACTTATCTATAAGTACTTGGGATGATGGCATATTAGATTAGCTTCAGCTAAATGTGGATCTAATGCATGTACTTTAGTGGTCATGAATGTTCTCATTTTATATTCTTTATATAAGTGTGCAGATTTACATGTCAATTGGCAGGTGGGAAATAGCAGGCCCTGCAAATCACTTTAGATCACTGGCAAGTGTGGTATGGGGAGTTTTTTGACATATGAAAAAAGATGCATAGCTAAAATGCAGTAATAATCCCAAATTTATAGCCATTTAACTATAATGGATGCATCTATGCTTCCCTTGCTAAATTTTACTCCCAATTTTAAGTGGAAGTATCACTTTGGTGCAACATTTTCCAATCTACTAGAAGATGCTTTGTAACATAAAACTGCTTCTGAACTGAAATGCATTATAATGCTCATTACAACCCACTCTCCTGGAAATGTAAAACTGATTTATCTAAAGCCCTACAAAATTCTCCATAAATGTACCACACAATGTGAAATAATGTTAATTAGGAGGAGAGGCACAACATAATACATTTTCTTTAAATTTTAGGGCAATTTGCATAACTTTCATTAATGTGGTATAATAACCGCAATTATTTCCATTTGCACTTTTTGGTAGAATTTATATTCATTAAAAGTGTATGGTTTCATATTCCAGAGTAAGAAAAATGAACATGACTTTGTAAAGCTTTATAGCAAGATACTGCTATAGGTGATTTCATTTATTTATTCAACAAGTAAGAGCTTACTCATGCAGGCACTGTGATTCAACAGGCTTCATGGCAAAATTTTCAGTTTGCCATCTGGAATTCTCTTGTACATAACTTTAATTGCACCCAGTCCATTTAAATTTCTGCTCTCATGCATAAGCAATGAGCACTCCAGCAGCAGCACATTTTTGACATGACCAGCATAATTTCTAAAATATAATTTATTACACTATAGTGGCAGAGAATGAGGAATGCAATTTTTTTTTCTATTTAAGTTTTAAAATTTATAGAACCAGGGGAATTTGAGACTTACTAAGCAAATTTATTGTATACTGGTTATTTTTAGATTTGAGTTTATGCTTTTTAAAAAAAAGTCTCCAGTGAAAGGCACTAAGATTCCCTCCCTCCACTTAAAAATAATTTGAATAAACTGATTGAACATATTTTACATAATAGTAAATTTGACCATCTTCCTGCAGCTTTAGAATTGGTGGCTGTAACCATTACCACTACCTTTTCTTCTTCCCTCTGATATTTGTTGAAATCCCAAATTTAGCTACTGCCATGTTTTGTCTAAGGTTAGTAAATTTAGGGCTGCATGCTCAAGGAAGTTACCACTGTTGATTAGAAGGGGACAGGAAATAGGTTTATAGAAAAGACATGGTAAACGAACTATTTGATGTTTGGTTTAGTTGTGTCCCCACCCAAATCTAATCTTGAATTGTAGTTCCCATAATCTTCATATGTCATAGGAGGAACACAGAGAATGGTAATTTAATCATGGGGACTGTTATCCCCATGCTGTTCTTGTGATAGTGAGTTCTCATTAGATCTGACAGTTTTATGAAGGACTTTTCTCCCTTTGCTTGGCATTTCTTTCTTCTGCTGCCATGTGAAGAAGGACATGTTTGCTTCCCCTTCTGCCATGATTGTAAGTTTCCTGAGGCCTTGCCAACCCTGCAGAACTGTGAGTCAGTTAAACCTCTTTCCTTTATAAATTACCCAGTCTTGAGCAGTTCTTTATAGCAGAATGAGAACAGACTAGTACTGTATTTTTTACAACTCCTTTCTTCTGGAGCCCCCAACTCATGATTACATAATTGTAACTAAGCCTGTGAATCCAGAAACATTGAGAACCCTAGGGTTTTTTTTTTTTTTTTTTTTACATAATATGGACATTACAGGTTATCTTCAATTTAACAAAGGGTAGTTGGTGGCCAGAAAACTTATGTGACATACTCAAAGTAATCATGTGAATTAGCAGCACAGATTATACTAGAAACCTGGTATTATGATTCCAGTTAAATAAGTTTTTCCTTATCTAATTCAGGGAAGATTGTATGGTTTTTTTATCTGAGAGAGGGCACTGTGAGTGAAGGATTTATAGTCATACAACTAGCACAGTTGGTGGGTTAATTTATAGGGTTAATCTGTTGTTAGCCATTAGTGTTAAAATAAACTCCATAAGACCAAGAACTTATCTTGTTAAATGGATGTTCCCATATGTATAACAGCACCTGGCACATTTATGGAATGAACAAAGATGAGGAAGACAGACAAATTAGACAAAGACTTGGTACATGACCAAAGAGAATCGAATATGATAGTTTGCTTGAAAAGCTGAGACAGAAGACAGTCAGTAGAAAAATAGTTTTGTCCATTTTTGTACACTCAGCTGCATTATTTGACTCACACATGCCTCTTCCTGATTTTGTTTTGTGACCGTTCTTCTTTCCCTGGTGTCATAACAGAATAAAATAATTCAACAAATATGCATGCCAAGCTTTGAGGAAAAAATGGTATGTAAGATATAGTCCTTGCTCTTGAAAGAAATTAGCTACTTTAATGTATTTTAAAAAAACAGTAGTTTCTCTGATTTGGCATTTCTGTATATCTTCACTAGAACAATTACTTACATTTATACTGATAACTGTAATGAAGGCAAAGCTTAACATGTTCCTTATGCATTTAGGTGTGCATTAAAGGTGTTAGAGACTAGGGTAAATAAAATCAGAAAATGGGATAAATAACAGGTTAATATGAAATCAATAATTAACAATTACATCCTGTGTATTAATATGTTCTCATGCTGCTAATAAACACACACCCAAGACTGGGTAATTTATAAAGAAAAAGAGGTTTAATGGACTCAGAGATCCACATGGCTGGGGAGCCCTCACTATAATGGCAGAAAGAGAAAGGCACATCTTATGTGGCAACAGGCAAGAAAGAAAAGGAACCAAGTAAAAGCAGAAATTCCTTATAAAAACATCAGATATCGTGAGACTTATTCACTATCACAAGAACGGTACGGGGGAACCACCTCCGTGATTCACTGATCTCCCACCAGGTCCCTCCCACAACACATGGGAATTATGGGAGCTACAATTCAAGATGAGATTTGAGTGGGGACACAGCCAAACCATATCATCCTGTTATATACAAAATAGATTTACCATCTGTAAACACACTTCTGCTGTCCATCTTTCATCAGTATTTAGAAAAGACCAACAGACATATTTTTAAATAAAACAAATAGATATATTCATCCAAATACTTAACTGATGTGTTTGTAGGGTAAGGTTAGGATAGAACAATGTACTTTTTGTTGCTTTATGTTATTTTATTTTTACATTTTAGATTTTGGGGTACAGGTGCAGGTTTGTCACATGGATATATTGTTTTATGGTGAGCTTTGGGCTTCTAGTCAGGTTCTGTTTGTATTAAAGAGGGACTGCAGTTTAAAAATGGCACTTGAACATTATGATACAAATCTAAACAAGTAACTTGTCTCTAAGAATCTCCTCGATATAATGAATGCAATTTCCCTGCCTCTAAGCTCCAAATGAAATGAGGTCTAAAATATTAAGAACAATAGCTACTCCTATTGAAACTTAGCACAAACAACAACATTTCATCACTTAACCATTGGCACAAATAGGAATATTAGTTCTTTTTATTTTTTATGGACTTCTGTGTGCATGGAATTTTGGTGATAAGAAGTTGATCTCATATGAGTTGAATGACAGAAAATAAAGATCACCTAGGATAATAATGAAGAGACAATGTGTATTCTTCCTCATCCCCGATATATATATATAAACAGTACCTGCAAATAAATGTACTCCAATTTGACCAGAAAAGAAGGTTTGTTTTCAAGTGACCAAAACACTAATATGAACTTCTTACCAATTGGTCAACCAATTTTTAAAAAATTGAGTTTTACTTACAACTGACTTGAATGGTCATGTTAGCTCAAAATATTTGATTCTGTTGCCGAATCCAAAGCTACCTTCTCCATCCTATTTTATTCAGCACTTGGCACAACCGCTCATATCTTACATCTTGAAACACTTTCCTTCATAAGGCTACTAGGACCTGGTTTTTCTTCTTCCTCACAAGTTATGTGTTTTTTGCCTTTTACTGGTCACTCTTGCCCTTCCTGACCTTTAAAATTAGCTGTTCCTAGTCCTCAGAATATTTCTTTTCTTTATTAACACCTGTTTCCTAGATGTTTTCATTCAGTCTCCAGCTTTAGACATACTCCCCATATGCCAGCCATCTCTGTGTGGATAGCTAAAAGGCATCTCAAGCTTGACATGTCCCAGGCTGGGCTCTTGGTTCCTCCCATCCCCTGTGACCATTTGCATCTATCATAGTCATTATATAAATAAAGTGCAACTTTGTTCTAGTTATTTACGTTAAAAATTTTGTAGTCATCTGGGTGTGGTGGTGTGTGCCAGTAGTACCAGCTACTGGAGAGGTTGAGGTGGGAGGATTACTTGAGCCCAGGAGTTCAAGGCTAGACTGGGCAAAATAACAAGAACCTGTCTCAAAAAAATCTTTGATTTTTCTCTTTTTCTTATAACCCCATCATGTCTACCGGTAAATCCTGTGGCTGTTCTTTTAAAGTGTATTTACTATCCATTTCTTATCATATCCACTCCTAACAACCTCCTCCAAGCTTTCTTCATATCTCATTTGCACTGCAGTGGAAGCCAGCTTGCCTGTCTGCTTATATCCATCCTTGCTCACCAACAGTCTATTCTCAACATAGCGGCTAGCACAAGCTTTTAAAAATGTTATATCCTATCAGTCCCCTGCTCAGACACTCCAAAAGCTTCCCATTTCATTCAAAGGTGAAACCCAAAGTCCTTTCTCTGGCCCATGGCTACACAAGATCCAACATTACCTGCCTCCCTCCACCTCCAATAATCTCTTGGACCTCCTCTACCATTCCGTCTCTTCCTTAATTAGCTTTAGCTACCTTAGCTCCTTGTCACTGCTGGTCTATATCAAGCACAGCCCTGCCTCAGGGCCTTCTGCCTGCCTGGGTGAGTCTACCCTGGATATCTCTACAGTTTGCTCACTCACTTTCTTTCAATTTCTGCACAGATGTCTTTCCTTGGTCACTCTTTCTAAAGGAGAACTGTCTGACAGTTTCCAAGAATGTACAATGGAGAAAGGAAAGTTGAGTAAACGTTGTTGGGAAAACTGGATATCCACATGCAGAAGAATGAAATTAGACCATATCTATCACAATATACAAATATCAGCTCAAAATGGATTAAAGACTTAAATGTAAAACCTGAAACTATAGAACTACTAGAGGAAAACAGGGGAAAAGCTCTATGACTGGGCAGTGATTTTTCACTATGACCCCAAAAACACAAGTTACAGAAGGAAAACTAGACAAACAGGGTTACTTACATCAAACTAACAAACTTCTGCACAGAAAGGAAACAATTGACACAATGAAGAAACAACATGCAGAATGGAAGAAAATACTTGTAAGCTGTACATGCAGTAAAGGGTTAATATATAAAATATATAAGGAACTCAAATAACTCAATAGCAAGAAAAAAAAAACCTGATCAAAAAATAGGCAAATGCCTGAGTAGCTATTTCTCAAAAATAGATAAAGAAATGGCCAACAGGTATATGAAAATTGCTCAACATCGCTAATCATCAGGGAAATGCAAATCAAAACCGGAAGGCAGTATCGCCTCATTCCTGTTAGAATGGTTATTAGCAAAAAGACAAAAGATAACAAGCGTTGGTGAGGGAACCCTTGCACACTGTTGATGCCAATGTAAATTAGTATTGCCATTATGGAAAACAATATGGAGGTTTCTCAAAATATTAAAAATAGAACTCTATGATCAGTAAGTCGGCCACTAGGTATATATCCGAAGGAAATGAAACAAATACGTCAAAGAGGTATCTGCACTCCCCTGTTTATAGAATCACTACTCATAATTGCCAAGATATGAAATCAATGGATAAAGAAAATGTGCTATATCTACATAATGGAATACTATTCAGTCATAACAAAGAATAAAGTCCTATCATTTGCAACAACTTGGATGAACTGAAGGATATTTTGGTAAGTGAAATAAGCCAGGCACAGAAAGGCAAATACTGCATAATCTTACTCATATGTGGAATCTAAAATAGTTGAGTTCATAGAAGTAGAAAGTAGAATGCTGGTTACCAGAGGCTGGGATGGTTGTGGGGCTAGGAGGAGTTGGGGAGATGTTAAAGAATAAAAAAAAATCACAGAGGAATAAGTTCAAGAGATCTATTGTGCAGCATGGTGATTATAGTTAATGATATATTCTTGAAAAATGCTGAGAGTAGACATTAAATGTTCTCATCACAAAAATAATTATGTGAGATAATACCTCTATCAGCTAGATTTAACATATACAATTAGCTAGATTTAACGTGAATACATATATTAGATATTCAAAACATGTACACAGTAAACACAATTTTATGTCAATTTAAAAAATAAATTTGAAAAAAAGAACTCTTCCTTGTCCATCACTTTCCTTTTTCTGACCCTGCTTCTCAGTTTTCTTTATTCTCATCCCCAATATGTATTACTGTGTTTGTCTAATTTCCTCCTGGGAGGCAAACTTCTTGAGGAAGGAACTTTGTTTTGCTCACTGCCATATTTCCAGCACCTAGACTAGTGCTGAGTACACAGTAAGCCCTAAATAAATACTTAATAAACGAATGATTAAGTACTGCAGAGCCAAGCAGAAGCCATCAAAATCAAAGCCTTTTTTTAAAAAAAGATAACACTTTGGGAAACTGACATAAGATAAAAACTCACTAAAATTACAGTCAGAAGATTCAGGTGTGAGTTCTGTTTCTGCTACTTCTAAATGGTGTGACAACAACTCTACAAGTATTCCTGGATTCGTTTCTTTCATGCTAAGTGTCATTTGAGTATCGATATCCCCATTTGGTGTATGTCTCATAAAATGCATGGCATTTTCTATGCTTAGAATGGGGTATCTTGTTAATGATATTCAGACTTCTCACATTTGGGGAGCCCCAAATTGCTCAGCCCTTTGCATAGATACACACTGAACTTGGGCCAATTATTAACTCTCAGTCTAAGTTATTTTATCTCAGTGAAAGTTGAGAAGGTAAATGTGAGGATACCTTGTGAATTTTAATACATATACCAGTGGCTTGAGTATACCTCACAAAACTAGAATAAATCATATCAAAATATCATGCTAGAAAAAAGATTTCATGGCCAGGTGCGGTGGCTCAAACCTGTAATCCCAGTGCTTTGGGAAGCCAAGGTGGGTGGATCACTTGAGGTCAGGAGTTTGAGACCAGCCAATATAGTGAAACCCCGTCTCTACTAATAATAAAAAAATTAGGAGGGTGTGGTGGCATGTGTCTGTAGTCCCAGCTTCTCAGGAAGCTGAGGTGGGAGAACTGCTTGAACCCAGGATGTGGAAGCTGCAGTGAGCCAAGATCATGCCATTGTACTCCAGCCTGGGTGACAGAGTGAGATCCTGTCTCAAAAAACAAACAAAAAAAAAAAATAGAAAAAAGATTTCACCTGATGATGCAACATGATCAGTAGTTATATATCTTTGATTTGCAGGTCAAGATACAGACAGCACATAAGGAACAGAAAGGGCATAGTGACTACCACATGTTTGACCCCAAACCATTTTTTTATTCCTCGGCACTTAGGAACATGTACTACCTTTCCGAGTCTCTTATGACCAGTGGGAACTAAAACTGAGTTCTGGCCAATTGAATGTGGGCGAAAGTGATATATACCCTTTCCTGGGCTGGCCCCTAAAGCCTCTTGATTGGCACTTTGCTCTTTTGGTCTCATTTTAGCCGTGAGCTAGTGAGAAACTAGAGAGGGATGCTAAGGTCCTAGGGCATGAATCTTCATCAGAAGAAAGCCTGGTTTCCTGAGTCACTGCATGGAGGGGAGGTGCCCAGGAGACATGTCATCCAGGAACACATGCATTGCAAGTTATTTGAGTGGAAATACACTTTTATGAAGTTACTAAGACGTTATGGCATATTTGTTAATACATTAGTCAGTATGCCATGTCATTCACAACTCATGCTGTGGATTTGTGGCTTAGTTTGCTCTGTCGTACATGTTTTTTTTTCTGCTGACATCAAGTGGAAAGTTGGATTATATAATAATTGAATGTGGAATATCCACTTTGATTTTCTCTTAATCTCTCTGCATACAGATTTTTTCAACTATCTGGTGCTTTTCTCTCTCAGAAATATTTCTATATTAGATCTTTATCAGTGATATCTATTCTCTTTTGTAGCTTAAATCTGTTTTGATAACTTCTTAAGTCTTTTGTTGTTGTGGTCATGGTGGTTTTTTATTCTAAGTGATTCTTTAAAGTGTCTTTGGACAGTGTGGTGGCCCATGCCTGTAATCCCAGCACATTGGGAGGCCGAGGCAGGTGGACTGTTTGAGCTAAGGAGCCTAAGACCAACCTGGGCAACATGTTGAAATGCTACAAAAAATAAAAAATTAGCCAAGGATGGTGCCATATTCCTGTGGTCTCAGCTACTTGGAAGCTGAAGTGGGAGCATTGCTTGAGCCCAGGAGGTCAAGGCTGCAGTGAGCTGTGATTGTGCCACTGCATTCCAGCCTGGGTGACAGAGCAAGACCCTGTCTCAAAAGAAATAAATAAATACACATAAAGTATCTTTTATAGCATTATATAGCACTCCCTAACTAGTTGCTTAAATATATTTCTCCCAACAAGTAGCAACATGAAACAAACACTAAAATATTTGGGAGTAAAGGAGCATGATATATGCAACTTACCTTAAATGGTTGAGATACACACAGACACACACACACACACACACACACACACACACACACACACACATACACACAGTCTTATAAAACAAATGGGGCAAAATGTTAATAGCAATGTGGGTAAATGGTATGTGGTGTTATGTGTATTATACTTGTACATTTTTTTCTGTAAATTTGAAGCAACTTCTCAAATATTTTTTTAGAAAATATAAACACTATTGTATTAACACTTATAGCTTTATTTTATTTATTTATTTATTTATTTTGAGACGGAGTTTCGCTCTTGTTACCCAGGCTGGAGTGCAATGGCGCGATCTCGGCTCACTGCAACCTCTGCCTCCTGGGTTCAGGCAATTCTCCTGCCTCAGCCTCCTGAGTAGCTGGGATTACAGGCACGCGCCACCATGCCCAGCTAATTTTTTGTATTTTTAGTAGAGACAGGGTTTCACCATGTTGACCAGGATGGTCTCGATCTCTTGACCTCGTGATCCACCCGCCTTGTCCTCCCAATATAGCTTTATTTTTAATGTTTTTTTTCTGTGTGGTTTAAAAATTGTGATACAATGGTTTTCTCTGATAATATAGTTTTTAAAATTTTCAAGCAAAATCACAATTCTTTGTCTATAATTTTATGCTTTCCTCTCAAAGCTCTGATATAGTCTATGCTACCTCTTAAATACTCTGAATTCTCTTTGAATGTAAAAAAAGAGATGTGTATTATCTATACTAGTTAATTATTATATTGTCAGCATAAGAAGAGAATATATTGATCTAGTGAATACTTTGGGGGATCATGTTTTATAGAACTGGAAAGAAAAGTTTTCAAAAACTGGTCAACTGCAATTAATGGCAAGTTTACAAATTAAGCAGAATACTTTGTTGCAGTTTATTATAAATATGAGGAAAATATATAATAAGGCTTGCTTATGGTAATCTCTCTGGGTTTGTCATATTCCAGACATCAAACAACAGTGTCTTTGGGCAGAGTGTAGTTATTCCCTGTTCCACAGTAGGCTGGGCATCAGCCAATAAATTATTTATAAATAAACTAGTATTTTTTTTTAGCCATTAAAATAGAAAAACCATTCGCCAACCTAATTAAGAAAAAGCACTAATAAGAAATAAGGGCCAGGCATAGTGACTCATGCCTGGAATCCCAGCACTTTGGTAGGCCAAGATGGGAGGATTGCTTGAGGCCAGGAGTTTGAGACCGGTCTGGTCAACATAGCAAGACCTTATCTCTATTTAAATTAAAAAGAAAGAAAGAAAAAAATGGTAATAATAGAACTACTCTCGGGTAAAGTAGAAACTAGAAGAAAAATGGAGAATATTTGGTTCCAATTCTATTTAAATACATTTGAAAACCTGAATAAAAGAGATAATTTATAGGATAACAAGTATTATAAAAACAGCCCTGGCAAGGCTGAAACTCTATGATTAATTACTGTAGAAGAAATTGAAAGTTGTAAAAAGATACCCTTCCTCCCACCAAACCAAATGAAACAAAAACCAAAACCCAACACACCGAAACTTGATAATTGCAAAGATGTATATTACATCTTCAAGGAATAGATAACTTTGAAGAGAATTAAATTATTTCTCAGCAGAGAAAGGGTACTGATTGCTTTTAAGATACCAGCATAAATTTAATAATAAAATATGATAGTAAAAAATATAACAAAAAGGAAACTTTAGACCAATGTCATTTAAAGTTGATGCAAAATTCTATGTAAACAGATAGAATTTAGGAGCATATTATAGGCATAATATAAGATTGAACGTAGTTTATTCCAGGAGCAAAAGGATAGTTTAAAGGTGATAAGTCCTTTAAAGCAACTCATCACAGTGATAAGTCAAAGGAGAAAATAATAATCATCTCCAAAGATGCCAAAAAGCTTTGGATAAAATTTATTACCTAATTTTGATATGGATTATGAATGAAATGGGAATTGAGGGATTTTTCCTTAGCATGGCAAATATTAATCTTAAATGAAAGGCCAGTATTGTATTTAACAGTGTAAAATGAGAGTTTCCATTTAAGTCAGGAAATGGTTAGGAATTTCCATAATCCTCACTATTAACAGTCAAATGCATTTAATAACACAAAGGTATGCAAATAAGAAAGGAGGAGACAAAGTGACTGTTATTTGTAGGTGGTATGACTGTCTGCCCCCAAATACCATGAAATGATCTGAAAAAAAATATGAGAAACAATGAGATAACTCAGTAAGGGAGCTGGGCATAAGGCTGATATTCAAGGATAAAACTCCAGGGGGATAGGAGATATAAATGTTAAAAAATAAACTAAGGACATATTTATGTTGATTTTTATTTTTGTCTGTCTCTAATATAATATCAATTTCATGAGAAAAAGGATGTGATTAGCTTTGTTTATTGCTTTATCACTAGTGCCAAAAAAAGTGCCTAGCACATTGTGGGCATTCAAAAAGTATTTGTTGAATCTAAGAAAGGAGCAAGATAGCCAACTAGAAACCCTTAGCACTTGTCCCTACCCCACAAGGACAGCCCAAACAACAAATATGTAACTACATTTTGATGAAAATAACTATAGGAGAGCACCAGCGTACATCAAAGGAGTAGCAGAAACCCTGCAGGGCACAGAAATCTAGGATGGCCACAGAGAGAATGGAAGGAAACCCCTGGCCTCCACCACTACACCTCCCAGCTGGGCTCAGCTGGGAACCAGGAGGGACTTCTACCTGTGAGGAAAAGGTAAGCAGGTAGACCCCAGCATCTCCCATCAACACCAGGGACACCTACAGTCCTCACTACTGGGAACTCCTGCAGTCCTCACAGACACTGAACCCAGCTGAAGGAGATGGCAGGAGTCCACACAGCCATGCTCCCTCCAGAGAAGAAGCTGACACTGTGCCTTGCCCGCTATGACCCACAGGGCTACTGTGCTATGCCATCTTGGAATCAGAACTGCTGCTAGAGTGTGTCCTGCTCTGGTGGTGAGTGGCCATGGCACCCTTCCATGCCTAAGGCTTAGCCACCACAGAACCACTCCTGTTCAGTGGTTCACCATCCCGGAGTAGAGCTGCTACCTTACCCTACCCTGTGGGGCCAAGCTGCTGTGGAGCTGTTCTCTATCTACCCCTCCCACTGGTTGCTGCATCTTGTCAATCAGGGTTCAAGATAAATCTGTGCGCTGCCTCCCAAGTAAACAGTGGATTGACAAAGCAGCTTCTTCTACCCCTCCTAGTAACTGCTATACCCAGGTACCCTGTGCTTGAGCTGAAATAGTGCCCTGCATCCTGGGAAATGACGTCTTGGCCACACAGAGCAGTCACATCTCCTGGGACTGAGCTGAAGCAGTGCGTTGCCTCCAAAGGAATTAGTGCCCTGGTGAAGCTGAGCAGCCATGCATTCCTTGGCTGAGCTGATAGAACCGTACATCCCAGAGCAACAGTATTGGCTACACTGAGACACCCTCATCTGCATGCTCAACAACTAGTATCTTGCTTCACTGGAGTCAAACTGGCCCCTTAGAGCTGCTGAGACACCCCCTTCCCTGGGGAGTGAAGTCACCTCTGTGTTGCTCCCTGTCCCACCAGGGCCTAAGCAATTGCTGCAGTCTGCTATTCTAGGGTTCTTGGTGCTGCACCTGACCTTTCAGAGTCTGAGATGCTGCTGTGTTCTACCACTTCAGGGTCCAAAGTCACTACTGAATAGTGTCTCATCCCCCAGGATCTGAGTTGACACTATGTCCTATTGGCGCTGGTTCACAAAATACAGCTGTGTCCTGCTTGCCAGGCCCAAATCTCCATAGTACCCCTTCTTTCCTGGAGCCAGGCCAGTGCTACGCCCTGCCCTCAGGGTTACAGTCATAGCTACAACCTGGCCCCCTGGGCCTAAGCTGCTGGATGTTGCCACAGAGTCACAGACCCTCTCTCTGTGGGTAATCTGTATCCAACCCTACCTCAGAGAGTAAACCTATACCACAAGACCCAGTTGCTACAATTGGTTGGCCAGATCTTGAACCCAGGACCCCAGGTTCACAGCTGCTCTGACACCTGTGTCCTGGAGCCCAGTGCTGCTGCAGCTGCATATTGACCATGTCAGACCCAACACCAAGAGGGATTCATTCAGCTAAATCTGCTCACTGTGGAGAAACCATCATCATAGCAGTCTCAAAACTCCTTCCACCAAGAACCCCAGCAATCTATGCTGCCACTGCTGCTGACACAAACTCCCATAGCCTAGGCTGCTGAGACATCATCGCACATGTTGATTGCAGCTGAAGAAACTGTACAAAGACTATTCTCTGAGTATACTTGGAATCAACTTACATCTTTTTCAGTTGGCATACCAAGAATCATTTGGAGGTGAAAATATGACCCTACCAAAGGAACAAAATAACTCTCTGTAACTAACCTTGAAAGAAAGGGGAAATTTATAAATTATCTGAAAAGGAATTAAAAATAATTAATTATCTTAATGAAACTCAGTGAGATACAAGATAATACAGATAGAACAGTTGAAAAAAAATTAGAAAAACAGTTCATGATCTCAAATAAATTTAACAAAGAGGCAGATACCATAAAAAGAACCAATAGAAGTCTTAGAGCTGAAGAATTTTGTGAATGAAATTAAAATACAATATGGAGCTTCAGTAGCAGACTAGATCAAGCAGAAGGAAGAATCTCTGAACTTGAAGATAGGTCTTTTGAATTTACCTAGTCAGAAGGAAAACAAACCCCCAAAATGATAAGAAAGTAAAAACAGCCTATGAGAGTCCTGGGATACCATTAAATGAGAAAACATTTGCATTATGAGAGTTTCAGAAAAAGTGACAAAGATAGGGACAGAAAGCTTATCTGTAATTACAACATAGTTGGTGAAAACTTCCCAAGTCTTAGAAGAAATATGGACATCCAGATTCATGAAGCTTATATGTTCCCAAACAGACTCAGTCTAAGGAGGTCCTCACTGAGGCAAAGTAAAATTAAATGGTCAAAAGTCAAAGACAAAGTAAGAATTTAAAAAGCAGCAGTAAGAAAAATGTCAAGTCATATATAAAAACGTCAAGTCTACCATTAGACTATGAACAGATGTCTCGGCAGAAACCCTGGAGGCCAAGAAAGAAGGGGATGATACTGAAAGTGCTGAAAGTCTTTCCTGAACAAGCAAAAGTTGAGGGAAGTCATTTTCACTACATCTGCCATATATTAAATGCTTAAGGGAGTTCTTCAAGCAGAAATGAAAACATAAGAAAGTACAACATTCTCTGACAAGGGCAAATATATCAAATCCAGAACACCTCAATACTGTTACATTGCTCTGTAATTCATACATATATCTACTATGAACCATTAACGAAAAATCAGTAGTAAGTTCTTATCTATCAGTAAATACTTTGAATGTAAGTAGATAAAAATCTCCAATCAGAAAATACCGATTGGCTGAATAGTTTAAAAAACAAGATCCAACTATATGCTGTTTACAAGAGACCCACATGAACCTTAAAAACATACAGAGGCTGAAAATAAAGGGATGGAAGAAGATATTGTATACAAACAGTAATCAAAAGAGTAGGAGTGGCTATACTTAGATAAAACAGATTCTGTTTATGGGGAAAGCACAGCTTGATAAATGGTGTTATGAAAATTGGAAATAAAACTAGACTTCTGTCTCTCACAAAAACCAACTCAAAAGGCATTAAAATCTTTAAGATCCAAAACTATGAAATTACTATAGGAAAACAGGGGGACGTACTTTATGACATTGATTTGGACGATGTTGTTTTTGGATATGCCTCAAAAGCACAGGCAACAAAAAAGTAGCCAATGAGATTACATCAAATTAAAGATTCCACACTGAAAAGAACAATCAAAAGAGTGAGGAGACAACCTACAAAATCGGAGAAAATATTTGCAAACTTAATCTGACAAGAAGTTAACATCCAAAATATACAAGGAACTCAAACAGCTTAACAGCTAAAATAAACATCTCAATAAAAAAGTGCAAAGGACCTGAATAGACATTTCTCAAAAGACATACAAATGGCTAACAGTTATATGAAAAATTGCTCACCATCACTAATCATCAGAGAAATACAAATCAAAACCACAGTCTGTTAGCTATTAGCAAAAAGACAGAAGATAACAAGTATTGGTGAGGATATGGAGAAAAGGGAACCCTTGCACACTGTTGATGGTGATGTAAATTAGTATAGCCATTATGGAAAACAGTATGGAGGTTTCTCAAAATATTAAAAATAGAACTATGGTATGATTAATAATTCTAATGGGTATATAGCTGAAGAAAATAAAATGAGCATGTCAGAGTTATCTTCACTCCTATATTTATTGAAGCACTATTTGCAGTAGCCGAGATGTGGAACCAACCCAAGTATCCATCAATGGATGAATGGATAAAGAAAATGTGGTAAATCTATACAATGGAATACTACTCAGTCATAAAAGAGAATGGAATCCTGTCATTTGCAACAACAAGAATAAACCTGGAGGACATTATATTAAGTATGCCAGGCCCAAATAGACAAATACTGCATGATCTTATTTATATGCAGAATATCTCATAGAAGTGGAGAATAGAATAGTTGATAGCTGTGGCTAGGTAGGGTAGTGGGAAGGAAGGGTAGGGAGAGGTTGTGCAAAGGATACAAAGTTACTGTTGGATGGGAGAAAATAGTTCCTGTGTTCTATGGCACATTAGGTTGACTGTAGTTACCAATAAGTATTGTATATTTCCAAGTAGATAGAAAAGAAGATTTTGCATGTTTTCACCACAAAGAAATGATAAATGCTTGAGGTGATGGATATAATTACCCTGATTTGATAATTATATAGCATATACATGTGTTGAAACATCATATACCCCATAAATATGTACAATTATGTCAATTAAAAATAAAGTATTTGTGGAAGAAAGGAAAGAATAAATCCATATTATAGATCTACTTTCTAATGCAGAGATAGATTTAAAAGATACATTTTTCTAGTAGAAAAAGCCTGAAAGCAACAAAAATATCTATAAGCATTAATGAGAATCTGATTAAGTATTAAAAACAAGATATATTTCTGAACTAATACATAAAACCCTCCAAAATAAATTAAGATTAAAAAAAGCACAGCACTAGCACATATACAACTGTAATATATTTAACAGGACCAAAATCATACAAGACATGCTCTCTTTCACAATGAAATTATTAGAAATCAACAATAGAAAAACATTTGGGAAATTCTAAATGTTGGAAGAATAAACACTTTCCTAAGTAACCTACAGTCAAAAAAGAAATTATAAGGGAAATAAAATATCTTGGACTGAGTGAAAAAGTAAAACTAACATAGTAAAATTTATGAAATCTTAGCTAAAGAAGTGCTTGGAGTGAAATTTGTAAATTTAAGTGATTTTGTTAGAAAGAACTGGAATCATTAATCCTCTAAGTTTCCACCTCAAGGAGACAGAAAAGGAAAAGTAAATCAAATACCAAGTAAGTTGGAGAGAAAAAGCTGTAACTATCAGAGTGGAAAACGTTGAAATGGAAAACAGAAAATCAGCCATTTCAAAAGGTGGTTCTTAAAAAGGAATTACATAAAATTTTATTTAAAACTTGATATTAAATATACTATATATATTCAGACATGTGCTAGTAGACTACAAACTTTCTGAGAACATACGTACAAAAAACATTTGTCTCTGGAAAAAAGGACTGAATGTCTGGGATAGGAGAGAAAGTTACTTTCATTTTATACCTTTAGATATTATTTGCTTTAAAAAGTTAAACCATATACGTTATTACTTTATAAATTAAAAACTCTAGTAAATAATTAAACACAACTGACCAACCATGGTCCTGATATAAGGACCCAGGCCTGCGACTCAGTTGTTGAGTCTGCTTATCTCAGTGAGGCCATAGGTACTTCTGAGTAGCCCATAATAAGATAAAGTGAATTTCCACACTTAAACATGGTGCTAGTTCCTATTAATTTCAGAGAGATGAGCGCAAATGGTGGGAATTAGGGGAAACTCAAGAGATTTTCGACTAGAAGTACTTAAAGCATCACAGCATACTGCATTTTGCTATATGCTAGCCAAAAAACAAAAGCAAGTCCTTCATCTGCAAACACAACTTTGATTACTTATGGAGTAAATGAGGGGCAGGGGAAAAGTGTGAATAGGGTAGCCTAGCTGATAGGCATGAAATAAATGTTTTCAGGAAAGTACAAATTACCATAATGTAAATTAGGCATGTCAAAGTACCTTTTTTTCTGCTATGTCATGATTTTAGAAGAAGCTGTATATGAAAAATGTGTCCAAATTTGTTTCTATGAATCATACAGTGGATACTGTTCAGTGATTTTGTAATACCATTTAATATCAAGAACTTGTTGCAAATATTTGATTTTCAATTGCACATTATGAAGATATGGCTATTTAATTAGGAATGTTTATTTTAATCTTAAATAATGGGAGAAATTAAAATATTCCGCCAATATTTAATTATCAGCATTCAAGTGCTATTTTGTAACAATGCCTTGAGATGGTCAAATTTAAGATTGTTTTGCTATCATATAAATTTCCCTTTTAGTGCAGAAACCTAAGACTTTATATAGAGTGCTGCTCACAAATGCCTGGTATTTGCTGTCCATTCCAAGCAAGAAATCAACAATGTAATACTTCCTTGAAGGAAAAACACCTGCAGAGAGGGCCAAATAAATTCATAAAAGGTGCTTCTTTCTTTCAGCTTTGACTGCCTTCACTTGCATTTCAAACTGACAGAGTTTCAGGCTGTTTTGAGTGCTTTAAATAGGCAACCACTCGTTTGTTACATGTGTGTTCTTTATGCATGAGTTCCTCACTGTACTGTTCCTTCTGACTCATCCATGCTGAAACTTTGGTGTTAATTTAGACTCAGCAGACATTTAGTAAGCAGCTGTTGGGCTACAACACTACCACTGGGTTAGGTAGTATTATTATCCCATTGTAGCAGATGACACGGCTGAGGCTCATTGACTTTCAGTGTCCTAAGTCCACAAAATGGCAAATGGGAAAACCAGGACTTAACCTGATCCCTTTCCTTTGCTCTCTGTTTTTGAGTATCCTCTTTATCTATGGCCCTTTCCCTCCCTTTTCTCTCCAGTTTCACTGGTCATCAAGAGCAGAGCAGCGGAGATGTGGAGAAGGGATCCTGTGCTTTACCCCATTTCCTTCCCCACACAGAAGGTAGAGGGGAAGAAACATCCAGGGCTCTAGCGCTTTACTACACTCTGCACTGTTGCTATTCCCATACTTCACCCAGGACACTCAGCCCAGAACTTCAGCCCTCAACCTGTTCTATAACTTTCTTCCCAGGTCGTGGGAGGCACTATGGGTAATTGTTAGCAGAGCAGTCCCTGTAGTAGCAGAAGTGTCCTGAACAACACCATTCCAGACTCTGAAATGATGTTTCAACAGCAGCACAGCTCCTACAGCTCTCACAGTTCTTGGTCTTTCTGACTGTGCTTGGGCTTGGTAGGGGTTGAATCAGCTTCCACCTGTTAGCCTGGAAACCTAAGCATGATTCAAAGCATTACTTCCATCGTAAAAGCATGTTTCTTAATTGAATCAATGGGAAACCAGTTTGAGTTCTCCACAACTGACACCTGAATGAACTTTTGAAACACATAGTTGGGGATTTAATCTTTACCCTCCAACTTTCTATCAATATGTTTGTAAGACTGAAAGAACTATTACTGTGTTTACACAAAATAGAAAAAGATGTATGCTCAGAATTCAAAAACACAGCTTCCTTTAACTCATGTTTTTCTCTTACTTTTTAACCTTTATTTTTAAAAGTATAATTTCATTCAACTCCAAGGAAATCTCCATTTTAACAATATTATTAAAGGATCTACTACTTTACCCACACATTTTATTGCTGAGCCAGTGTTGGTCTTACCTCCTCGATGGATAATCAAAGAAGTTTCACTTCCAATGGGACAGTCCTTAAGTATATCCACTACTTCTGTATGGCTCAGATTCTGTACATTCTGCTGGTTGATCTCAACAATGAGGTCGCCTTCACACAGGCCAGGGCATCCCTGAATGTCAAGTATTTGTTTCACCCGCTGTCCTGTAGGACTGTCAGCAATAGTGAAGCCGAAGCCCTGGGCACCTTTCACAATGGTTAAGGTCATAAGTTCAGCTTGGGTGGCCCCAGATGAAGCCATAGACACATTGTCATCATGGACGGGCGGTGGATACGTGCCATCTAGCTGACCATCAGCTGGCATGGAGTGCAAAGAATGAGACGGCCGATCTGTTATATCAGGAACCGACTGTGAGGTCCGAGAAATGTATTCCAAATATGTTTCATAGTTATGTCTTCCATTGACCATCACTGGAGGCGGCCTCTCCATTATTGCGAGGGGTGGCACCATGCTGTTAGCAGGGTCTTCAGGATCAAAGGGCAAAGGGTAGCCACGACACAACACCAGGTTGACACTCTGACCAATAGGAACAGACTGGAAAAGTTTGACAACATCTGCGTGAGTGTGTCCAAGGACACAAACTTCATTAATATAGACAATGACATCACCTGTAAGAAAAAAAGAGATTGACAACATGAGGTAAGTTCTATTAATGTTGACACAGAGAAACGGAATTATTTATGAGACTAGAGATGCTGTTTCTCAGTAAGCAGTGAGAAAATCAATTAGAATAATACTTAAAATCATTGTAGGTGACTCAAGGTTACAACAGGGCTGCCAACAAATATAATGATCAAATGCTAAAAAAAAAAGCTATTTGGTTATTCTCGAAGTGCAGCAACAACTTCACATTCAGAAAAAAAGACTGTGAAAGAAAGCTATAGGAATTTGTACCTTGAAGAAACACATGCTCTCTGCTTCTTTTTTATCTTAATTTCCATCTTCAGTGTAATTCAGTTAATAGAATTTTCAAACTACTGAGACGTAGTGGTCACGAGTTTTAGATGAAAAAGCCATCTAGCTGACCGTCAGCTATGTGTGTGTGTGTGTGTGTGTGTGTGTGTGTGTGTGTGTGTATTTGTATAAGTTAATTGCCTTTTTCCTTTTATGGAAGAGAAAAATATTTGCCCATTTATGTTTTTCCATCTATAGCAGGTAATTACAAAGCTTCCACATATATGTGAGCAAAGGTTAAGAATTCAGGTTTTGGGATTAGGGAGCTGGGTTCACATCTTGGCTCTACTACTTAACAGGTACGTGATACTGAGCGAGTTACTTACCTGCTTTGAGCCACAGTTCCTCATTTGTAAAGTCGTGAGAATGAAATGACATAATGTAGGAAAAGTACTTGGCATAGTGTCTGACGCACAGTGCTCAATAAATGTGGACTATTATTAATATGACTGTTGTTAAAATAGGGTGGAGGAGATTTGGGACCCTTGGTTTCAAACAGAAAGCTGCCATAGCTCATCCTCTGATCTTAGATAAACTAATATTTCTGTTGATCATTTTCAATAAAGGCATTTGTCCTTTCTCCCAAGTGAATTATCACAGATTTTCAGAGGTCTACTGGCTAGAAGCTAACTTTATGATTAGAAATGCCCTGAATACAAATTATTCATTATAAAATATATTCAGAGAAACATTTCTTCCTGCTTAAAATTCAGAAAATCATGGCTGTTTGAGATAAATGTTTTAAAAAATTTCAATTATGTATGAATAACAATTTTATTTTTGGAGAACTATTTTATCATGGACTGGTATTTTTATCTTCACAAACCATAATACTTGAAAATTGAACTTGCAAATTGAGATTGTGCCTGACTATGCTGAGGAGTATATTAGGGATGAAAAGACATGTTTTTACAAATTGTCAAATAAGCAACTCAACAGACATCCATTTATCAGAATAATTCCGGAATGGGAGATACAAATGGCTAGGGATTCCATTCTGAGACATCTTCGCCCATCAAGCTTGCAAACATAAAAAATGAAAAACAGAGTTGAATTTTTAGAGTTGAATACTTTTCTGGTCTTTTGTAGGTGTATAACATAAAATAAATAAAACAACGAACAGCACTGTTTTAATTAACAGTCCCTTTTCCCAAATGCTAGGAAATTGTTTGAAAATGCTAAAGATTGACAGACAAAGGCCAAACAGACATTTTCAGGGATCCAGGTTAGGTCTGCGTCTAGAAAATGTCACAACCTATGTGATTGATCAGATGGAACTTTACCTTTCCATAATGTCTATCAGAGAGGGTACTGATAGGGTGGCTGGAACATGGGTCCAGGGCTCAGAACTGAATTGGAGTGGACATTCCCTTTCTTCTATTATAATTCCTCATCAGACTGTGGCAGCTGGAGATGCTTTGGGCATCCTTTTCAATTGATTCTGTTCATCTGAGTGTCCCAGACAAGTGTCTGATTCAGATAGATTATTTTTTCTCCTCCTGTTTCTTTTAGTTTTAATGTTATATTTTCTACATTTAAAAGGTTGAAAGAACAAATACCTGTATATTAGCATCCAACTTAATGATTAGAACATTGCTCATATTAGTTTAATCCCCCTTAGCTAGCACCCCTCCCCACACTTGTATTCCTTTACAGCCCTTTCCAAGGTAACCATTGTCCTCCTTGAGGTTTGTTATTTAATATGTAAATAACTATAGTTTGTCATATCTAGGTTTCCATAAAAAAGTATCTCTAAATAGCATCTAATCCCTAAATAATTCCTAGAAAGTATTTTATATGTTCTAAGCCTTTTGTAAATGGTATATATTTTAATATTCTGTAATTTTCTTTCTGATATTTATCCGTTTTGATACTTGTACCTCTAGTTCATTAATTTCACTTCAGTATAGTATTTATTGATGGCTATATTACTACTCAGTAACATTCATCCATTCTTCTGATAATGGACCCTGGAGTTATGACAAACTTTTGGTTATTAAAAATAACTCTGCTGTGAACCCCCTGCTGGCACAGACCATGTGCATCTTCAACTTTGTTAGATAATGGCAAATGGGTGATAAAAAGAGGTCATAACAATTTACACTCCCATCGGTAGTGTGTTGAAATTTTCATTGCTCTACATCTGACACAGTACTTGGTATTATTCTTAGACTTTACTAATCTTATGAGTGTGATGATAGTTTTGATTTGCATTTTCCAGATTGCCAGTGAGGGTGAGCATCTTTTCATGTTTATTGGCCATTTGAATTTTCTCCTGGGTATGCCTCATTTCCTCAATCTTTCTATTCAGTGGGGTTTTTTTTTTTTAACTCATTGTCTGTTTTTGATGTCTACCTTCATTCGTGGTCCAACATTCTCCATAGGTTTGGGAGGCTGCAAGGATAGTAGAGATCATGTGGGATATGAGGTCAAAAGACTTTGGTCTGAGTTCTAGTTTCGTCACTTATTAGCTGTATAACTCCCAAACTGGCTTAAATCCTCCGTGACTCAGATTCTTTAGAAGTAATGATGAACAATAGTAATAGCAACTTACTGTTCTATGGGAAATAATGAATGAGATCATACAGGTGAAAGGGTTTCTAAGCTGTAAATTATTATGCATAAGATGATTGCTATTTCAGTAATGAGTATTTGTCCTTCATTATATTCTTCTATAAAATCAGGACAGTCCTATCAAGATATTCCCACCACAGTTATGGTCAAGGATGACTTGAGTATGATTGTGGAAATGATGGGTTTCTGAATGGCCAAGAAAAAGTCAGAAAGGTAACAAATGCCACTCCCTCTAAGGCTCTCCCTAACTGTAATCACTGTTAACAGACTCCCGAGTCACCAAGCATGCTCTCTTCTTCCCTCTTATGCCAAAATTTCATAAGAAAGAAGAACTAAGGGTTATGTTGAAAGCTTTCAGTGTTCCCTGACAGGTCTAAAGAGTAGTTGTTTGGATTATAGTGATTAATATTACCTATTTTTGAGTTTTAATGTGATCTTGCTATTTAGAAACAGAGTGAGAACTATCTGTGTTTCTTAGACCGCCTTTTACAATTTATGGATATTTTCTACTCACAGCAATTTTTCAAGTCATCAAGCAAGTGATAAAGAATCCTGCAACAGTATCTTTATGAAGATACATAGATGATTTCTGAATATAAAAGAGGAGTGGCCAGTTATCACAGGATAAAACTATATAACAACTTGACAGTACTCAACTGCTCACTTTAAAAAATATATATAGATGTCTAGATAATGAGTCATGCCCCAAACTCTTATAGATGGGGATGTCAGCAAACATTTGCTTGCTCAGATAGAACTGATTGAGTAGAATATTTATAGACTGTTTTTGTATGAATGTGATTTACATGTCATCAAATAAAAATATAAGACACCTGGTATATGTCATCTGACAGTGCCATGCCAAGTCCTCAGACAGACTGGGTTTAAGAGCACAGAAAGGGACATCCATCAGAATTCTGGCCCTGGCTCTGGCTCTAACCTGTTGGGCTACTTAAGAGGGAGAACTGGAAGAGTCACTTGATCTCCCCATCTCTCAATTTCTTCTTTTTAAAAATGGGAATAAAAATATCTTCTCCATTTCCTCTTTTGCAGAGCTACTGTGAAAATGAGATCATCCTTGTGAAAATACTTTTAATTTTATGAAATTTTTTCCCCATAAAAATAAAAAGATACATTTCTTTTGAAAGCTAAGCATATATTTTCATTGCTATGTTGCTGCAAAGGTTATTTTGTTTCCTAAATGACAATTCACTTCAGGCCATATTTAGGTTAGTTTTAGGGCTACTGACCTCAAGCCTATTGGTCAGATTGGGTATGAGTGATGAGTTGGGTGTCCCACAGATCTGGTCTCAAAAACCTGATTGCCAAATATGGAATTTCAAAGTGCAAGTGAGGGAGAGTGAGTTTCATGAAGCAGGAGCTTTAAAACTGCTGTCCTGTATGAAAAAATGTTCTAAAATAATTTTTTCTTTCTTAGTCATGGGAATCAAAATGCAGAATAGGATACCTCATCATTTTGGATAAAATAGGGCACTCTACATAAAGCATTGCTTTAATTAGAGTTATTTTTATATCTCTTTCCTCTACCCCCGCATTCTTTGAGTCACTGTGGCCTACAGAATCTTCCTTTTCAGCATCTCTCACTTACTACTCCCTGTCTGCCTGCCTTAAACACCACCTTGGACCAGACTAGAGTAATTTACTTCCTAGTCAATTCTCATTTTATAGTCTATTAAGTTCAAACTACTCAACCTCTTGATCAGTGGTTTAAGTCTTTCCAACTTATCTTTGTCTTCATCATCCAGTAAGTTATCATTCTTGTGAAGCTGGTATCTTTACTACTCACAAACTGTTAGTTGCCTCTAGTGAAATTCTGCTATCCTTTTACCCTTAAGTGCACTTTCTTTGTATGTATGAATTCATGCCTACTAATTCATTTCTTCCTCACTTCTTCAAAGGTATCTGCTATCACTCCTCCTGACATTGCTCCTATCTCATGTCTGTGGCTTGCAAATGCATCTCAGACTTTGCTCCTTAGTGGGAGTTCTACCCATTCTAAGATTTCTTTACACTATATTTAGAGTATCATTACTATTTTGAGAATTATTCAGGCATTTCAGATAGAGTCTCACTGAATAAAGGAAAGATTTAGTCAGAGGAAACCAGAAAAGATTTCAGAGCTAAATGTACTACCTCCAGTTTAGTGTTTCTAACTTCTGTTTTTGCCAAGTTATCCAGATTTTCGATAAAATAATAAAAAATAAAAAAAAAACCCTGACTATTCCCATCCTACCAGTTACATGCACTCTACATTAAAAATAATTTTTAAAGTTTCAGTTAATAAGATTTGATCAAGCTTTACTTTCTGCTGCTTATGTTAATTTGTTTTAAATCATAATACAGAATTTTATTATAATATTTTACATACATTCTGAGTCTACTCTAAACCCCCACAAACATATAATAAATCCTGACATGTACTTTTGGGGTGTGCTACTCACCATATCAATTAAATGGAAAATAACTGCTCTTGATACAATTTATTCTTCAAAGTGGGTATGTCATACCAGTAGAGTTGAAGTTGGGTCTCCTTTAAAATAATTTGAAGCAGTTTCTAAAATCACCAGATGGTCTCCTTAGAGTGACAGTTATAAAAACAGCCATCAGTTGGAGAAGAATTTCATTTTGGAGGTTCTGGACCTTATCATGGTTCTACTGACTTTACACATCAGTCTTGCAGATAGTATTATTATACATACCCATCAAATTATGTATTAATAGAAATACAAAAAAAATACATAGGTATGAAACGTGTAACAGATGGTATAAAATTCCTTCATTAGATAACTTTTGTTTATTCTTTTTTTTTTTTTTTTTTTTTTTTTTGAGACGGAGTTTCGCTCTTGATACCCAGGCTGGAGTGCAATGGCGCGATCTCGGCTCACCGCAATCTCCGCCTCCTGGGTTCAGGCAATTCTCCTGCCTCAGCGTCCTGAGTAGCTGGGATTACAGGCACGTGCCACCACGCTCAGCTAATTTTTTGTATTTTTAGTAGAGACGGGGTTTCACCATGTTGACCAGGATGGTCTCGATCTCTTGACCTCGTGATCCACCCGCCTCGGCCTCCCAAAGTGCTGGGATTACAGGCTTGAGCCACCGCGCCCGGCCCAACTTTTGTTTATTCTTATGTGCTACTTTATAAATGACACTGTGAATAAAAATAAGGTGAATTAAGCTGTAGCGCTAAAGTAAGGTTCAGACAATGTCTTTCTTAATAGTTTTCTGTATAGTATTGGCCCAAATGTGGCTTAATGGCTGCAAAGCACTAGATACTGCCTTCTACCTGCTTCCCTATCAATTCCTCTTCCATACCATACATTCTGATGTCCTCTTTACTTAACATCCTTTAGTGCCTGCTCATAGAGACAGAGTTAAGTCCAAACTTTCTAGCATGACATATGAGGCTCTAGCTCTCAGGGCACTGATTTACAAGTCAGGGGGTTTATGTTCTTATGCCAGGTATGGCAATAACTAGTGGCATCAACACTTCCTGGGTCTTATTCCTCACTTATTCATTAATTTATTCAGCAAAGACTTACGCGTATTCAACTACTACTGGGAGCTAGGCATCATGTTATAAAGAGAGGATTGAACCAGATGATCTTGAAAGTATTTACTTTAAAATTCGAAGACAAAGGCCTTTAGATTGTAGCTCTTGGATAACTTTCATTTTTTTAAATTTCAACTTTTAAATTTCAGATTCAGGGGCTACATGTGTAGGTTTCCTACATGGATATACTGCGTGACGCTGAGGTTTGTGGGTATACTGTATGAAGTTGAGGTCTGGGGTTTGACTGATCCCATCACCCAGGTAGTAAGCAGAGTGCCCAATAGGAATTTTTTTCAATCCTTATTCCCTTCTCTCCTTCCCCTGTCTAGTATTCCCAGTGTCTATTGTTGCCATCTTTATGTCCATGAATATCCAGTGTTTGGCTCCCACTTACAAGTGAGAACATGCGGTGTTTGGTTTTCTGTTCTTGTAGATTATAATCTCCAGCTGCATCCATGTTGCTGTAATGAACATTTTAAAATGTTTTTGTGGTATTCCGTGGTATATATGTCCACATTTTCTTTATCCAATCCACCACTGATGGGCACCTAGGATGATTCCACATCTTTGCTATTGTGAATAGCACTGTGATGAACATATGAGGGCATGTGTCTTTTTGGCAGAATGATTTATTTTCTTTTGAATATATACCCAGTGATGGAATTTAGACAGCGTTTCAACTGATTGTTTCCTTTCTTTTTTCTACCACCACTACCAGAGATCAGACTCTTACCATCTATTGTATGAACTTCTGCAGTAGTTTCCTAGCTGGGCTTCCTGATGTCGTAGAGGGATGACTAGGGAAACAGCAAAGAGAAGCCCAATATATGGCATAACCAAGTGAGCCTGTAGGGTAATGGAGTTCCCAAGTCTCACCCTATTTTGACCTCCAGGAATACATAAGACATTGCTAAAACTCTATTTCTGGTCAGGATTGGCTCAGGAGTCAGGAGGGTGTGAATATTTGTCATATTCTCCATATCCAGTGATTGCAAAGCACTAGATATTGCCTTCTACCTGCTTCCCTGTCAACTCATCTTCCATACCATACACTCTGATGCCCGTTTCATTTAACATCCTTTAGTGCCCACTCATAGAGACAGCGTTCAGTCCAAACTTTCTAGCATGATGTATGAGGCTCTCAGTTCACATATTTATCATCTCCTGCTTTTTCCAACCTACTCTATGCTTCAGTTGGCTCCAGCTTCAGGCCATGCCCCCTAATACCGTATTTTCGTTCCAGTCTCTGTGCTCCTGTTTCTGCTTCTCCCCTTGCATTGTCCCCACTAACAAGCTGCTAGTTTACCCTTTAAGGGTAAAGGGTAAACTTCACCTTTTGAAGCAGCTTTCTGACCACCTCCTTTAGCTGAATGTTAATTACTTCTTCCTTTGTGTTACTCTTTCTGACAGCGTGATTCTTCAATCCATTTAACCACACTAACAGCACTACCATTTTAATATACTTAATACTTATCTGGTATTTACAAACTCCATCTTACCTAATCCTTACAAAACCCATAGAATATAACCATTGTTATCTGTTCTTGATACATGGGAAACTGAACCTAGGAGAAGTAACTTCTCTAAAGTCACATTGGTAATTAGGTTTGATTGAGGAAGGCTATCTAAGACTTCAACACAAATGCTAAGAATTTCAAGCAGTCCAGGACATATTTTGACTTGAGGACTCTTCTGTGTCCCTCAGCTTATTATCGGTCAGAATGCTGGGTGAAATATCTTTAATTCCTGAATGTGAAAATTGAGAAATGAACTGCAATGTTCTTTTGATTAGCTAAGTTAATGGAGGGAGGCAGTGAAGCAGATAATTGCAAACAGGGGAATGGGGAATCCATTGCAGTTGCTAGGTCCCTTTTCTGCAGTCCTCCAAAATAAGCTGCTTGGAAGAGAGCTTAGAGAATGCTGGGGTGGAAGGTGACGGGGCATTGTAACCCACACAACTTATAACCATCACAAAACATAAGCTGTAGTATAAATTGTTTCCACAGTTGTGTGATCTTGGGCAAAGTATTTAACTTTCCTTGGTCTAATTTCTTTTCATGTAAAATGTAGAAGTCAGAAAAGACAACTTCTAAGATGCAGCTTTAATAATTCCTACATCTGGTGAGAATGTGGAAAGCTCTCCTACTGAACTCGTATAAGGCACTGGGAAATTTTAGTGGTACAGTTAAAGAGGTAAGTGATAAGCCTCTTGGGGCTTACCTTGAAGCTCTCTGATTTTCTACAAAAGTAGCCAGTGACTGCAAGGCTCTTATCTATAGGCAGAAGGATACTAATGTTGGAGTAGCCACTCATTTCTCAAAAGAATGAAAGACTTCTTAATCACATTCGATAATTTCATCTGTGTGACCCAGTGCAGATGCTTAATTAAAAGCCTGTTTTTTTTTTTTTCAAAAAAACTATGCTTAATCAGCACACACCCAACAATTACTCCCTACCAGATGTGAATTAGTCCAACCATGTATTTACATTTCCTTTGTGTTTGCCATTGAGTGGTAAGATAGATTTAAATACTTGCATTTTACTTTGTTGAAAAGGAAACAGAAAATACATTCTAAGAGAATCTAAGGCACTGATTATTTGCTGATCTGGCAAAGATGAAACAGCACTTCAAATTAAAAACTATAAGTAAAGCCACAAAAAGAAAGCACGAAAGACTGTTGCTTGCAAAGCCCCCAAAAGCAGTGGCTTTCTAAATAGCCAGCTCACGTTGGAAATTCGATGGCATAAAATGGTCAGTGAATCTGTCATTTTTCAAAAGAATGTAGTGAATTTTAAACAAAAAATAACAAATATTTTATCAGAGGGATTGTATAAAAGAAAAGTAGGTTACTAGAAAAGAACCCAAAAGATTTTCAAGAGGAAATCTTAAAACCCTGAAAGTGTAGGAGAGCAAGATAAGAATGTTTTGTAGCATTCCCCTGTGCTCTCCTGTGTGTTATGGACACACTGTGGACTCAACCACACATTAACCACCCCCTACTCCAAAAACCAAGTCTCTGGTTACAAAAATGCCTTGCAAGAAACAGTCATCATTTTATGTGAACATTAAGCAACATGCATGCTTATTTTCAAACAGCTGTAATTGTATTCCTGAACAAGCATGATCCATTTTTGCACAAACGGCTCCTAGAGGCCAGCGTGGCACGACCTGTTACCATCTTCTGATCTTATTCCAACATAGTGTAGCAAGTGGCTATCAAACCTCCCCTGAAATGAGAGGACAGCTGGCTGGGGTGCAGCTGGGAACTGTCTCTGGTCACACTTTCCAACAGTTTATTCTATTCCACCCACAACTGTCAATAGCCTGCAGTTCTGACTGAGCAAGAAAAATGAATAACAAGGAGAGAGAAAGTGAGAGGGATGAAAAAGGATGGATGCATCCATTTCATTTCAAACTGCTACCTCTTGCCAAATGGTTGAAGGGGTTTTGTAATTGTGTGTGTGTTTAGTACCTGACCTATGCATCAACATACACTTTTAAGACGCGTAGAGCAGTGTTTTTTATTTATTTATGGAGACAAGGTTTTGCTGTCACCCAGGCTGAAGCATAGTGGCACTATCCTGGCTCACTGCAGTCTTGACCTCCAGGGTTTAACTGATCCTCCCACCTCAGCTCCCCAAGGAGCTAGGACTACAGGACTACTCATGCCACCATGCCTGGCTAATTTTTGTATATTTTGGTAGAGATGGAGGCTTTGTCATATTGCCCAGGCTGGTCTTGAACTCCTGGATTCCAGCCATCTGCCCATCGTGGCCTCCCAAAGTTGTGGGATTGCAGTCATGAGCCAACACATCTGGCCAGAGCACTATTTTTAGCCAGGGAAAAGTAGAATTTTGTTTTTGATAACATAAAATTGATGTAGAAGAGGGGGAAAATCCCCTCCTTTTTGTATTTTGAGATGAGTCTTGCTTTGTCGCCCAGGCTGGAGTGCAGTGGCATGATCTTGGCTCACTGCAACCTCCCCCTCCCAGTTTCAAGCAATTCTCCTGCCTCAGCCTCCTAACTGGGATTACAGGTGCATGCCACCATGCCTAGCTAATTTTTGTATTTTTAGTAGAGACGGGGTTTCACCATGTTGGCCAGGCTGGTCTTGAACTCCTGACCTCATGATCTGCCCACTTCAGCCTCCCAGAGTGCTGGGATTACAGGCGTGAGCCACCATGCCTGGCCAAAAACCACTCTTTCATCACTCCAACTTTAGACAATGTTGTGAGAATTTGCTTTCTTGAACTGCTTTTGAAAATAGGTATCGTTTGCTGTATTGTGAGCTGGTGCTAGTCCTGAATACCCACATTGGGATGGGTACTGGTGGAGCTGCTTGGTCAGAGAAGCGTTCACCCCTAGGTCTCTATCACCCTCCATGGTAAATCTGGAAAGTGTTCTGATTAGTGCTTCAACTGCAAGCCAATCGGCATGCCTTAACCGGTAGCATAACATATTCTATTATGTTGATCTACTCCTTCACTCCCTTCATTTGTGAGAAATTACAGGGCCCCTGCTGCCTTGCTGAAATGAGGGCTGCCAGAATATTTCTCCCATATGGATTTTATAAGTGGTGCAGCATTAAGTTACTGAGCTTCATAAAATGGCTGGCAGAAAGAACAAATGTGCCGTGCTAAAAATGTGCCTGTGTGCTGCATACACACGGGTTCAGGGTTTGACGAGAGAGCCCTTCTAACTTGTTAAAAGGAAAATAGACTTGACAGATGTGAATCTTCACTGACAGACTTCGATGGTTCAAACTTGGACCCTTTTATTTCCAATTTCAGTTTCAGAAAGAGCAATATTTTATACAAGTACCAAGGAGTCAGCCTGTTCATTGGGCCATATACACCAGGGATTGCCAATTAAAACTCCCTCAAACACATGGCAAAAAGGAAGAACAAAATTTGTCTTGGCTGCACTAAAATTTTGGAATCCAGAGAAAGATAGTTATTATCTCTCTGATTTATGTGAAGAGAAAGGGAAAGCAATATGGTCCCTTATTTTATCAGACATCTAGGACTTCCTCCATAGGGTGTATACTCATCACTACCCTCTCTACGTTAGACACTGCACACAGATTCTTAAAGGGATGAATAACGTCACTAGCCTAGGAGTTTCAGGAAATATAAAGCAATTTCACTGCAGACAATGGAAAATTATTTTATTCTCAGACACAACAGACAAATGGCACAGAGAAAAACAATCTCATCCCCTGCTGTTTCCAATGTTACAATTATTATATGATACTGAAGCTGATTGGAATAACCTAGCAGAGAATCATCACCAAAGATTTTAAGTTGCCCCCTCCCTCTAGCTACTACTATTGAACATGTATCTATGTAAATATACATGCAGATAGATCCACAGGTTTATATGTTAATTTGCTCATTTATGTGTTACATTTTCCATCCCAGCAAAATACGGTTAAGAGAGTCAGAAACAATGACAATTTCCTGCATTTCAAACTAACTCTAGTATGATTTTTATAATTATAGCATTAGTACTTTATTTTATATCAGGTTCCTTCAAATCATTGTAAAATGCAAAAATCATAACCATGTGCTGGCATATTAATCAATTGAAAAGCCAAATTCTAGATAGTTTAAATTTGATATTTTTTTGGTTTAGATAATGCAAAGCTGCTAATTAGATCCTTTCTACTGAATAAATATATGATTGGAGATCAGAAGAAATGGCTAAACTGACTACTTTGTGCTAAGGACAATAACTGTATTCCAAGAAGCCAGTCAAGCATTCCAGAGACTTCATTTCATTTTAATCTGTGAAGTAGCGTGATGAAGAATATTCTGTCCCCATTTCATAGAAGTCCCACAATTCCAAGTGACTGAGCTGCAGTATCTGTAGTGTGTTTGGGGGTTACATTCAGACTTGTCTTCCAACTATGTGGATGTTTGTTTAGATAAGCTTATAAAATTTCAAGATTCACGTCATCTATTCATTTGGCTTCCTTAAGACTTAGACTAGAGTTAATCACTTGAAATTTTGTTTACCTAATTTCACATTTGACTGCTTGAACTGAATAGTATTACATAATGTAAACATAGATGACATTTTATCTTGACGTAACAGTCTTGTTTTCATTCACAAATTGTGGCCCATAGGAGGAATCACTCAGTGACAGAATTACCTATATTCGAATGGGCTAGTCAGCCTGCCCAAGTCCTAAAGCAAATCAGAATGAAACAAAAACAAAATTCCAAGCCTACCAAACAGGACCACTGGGGAGCTAACTTTGAGGTCATAAACATCTAATATGTACAATCAAGAAAACAGTGAAAATGATTTTAAGATATTTTATGAGATGCTGAAGCTTTGAAAATCTTCTTTTAGTCTTTCATGAATTCTAAATGGTAGAAGGATTATTAGTATTGGGACTGCATATACCAGTTAACTGATAGCTGGTTGGATAATCTTAATGAAAATAATGGACTGGAATATGGGAAGGAGAGTTAACCCTTTACCTAACTATAAAGAAATTAGTTTTCTTAGGTCTAGAGCACATGAAACAGATACATAATATCTTTTTGTACACTGTATTTTCAGTTTTAGTTACACAGACAAGCTACCTTTTCTACATAAACAGAATCAGTGACTGCTGAGGGCATGTGATTGTTGACCTTTGCATTTTGAATTCTACTCGTGAAACTGACAGAGAAAGCATACATTCGTATTTCATCTCCCTAATTACTGGTCCAGGGAGGCAAGAGATCTAAGGATTTAGTCAATGAATAATATAAAGATACAGTCAGCAGATCATAAATATTTATTGCTATATCAAAAGTCTGCTAGTCAATCTTTCGATAATTCCTTCAGCATAAAATACTTGAGTCAAGATATTGGAAAAAATATTAATTAAAATTCAGACTTAGTTCTGAAAGGACAGGAAATAGAAACTACCAAATATTTTCTGCTGTCAAATGTTTTTCATTTTTGTCTTAGTTAAATTTTCCCTATGGGTTTGACTGCAGGTTCTTACATTTATTCACCTATGAAACATGCAATTATCATTTTAAATGTGACACTGCATCTACTTGCTTAGTGGAGAACGATTAGAGCTAAGAGGCAGAATTTTATTTTTTTCCCAAAGGGAAAGGGAACATTGACATAAATGTCAGTGTTTATTTCACTTAAGTATTTTTCTTCGTTCAGCCAAAACTTTCTTATAGACTCTTTCCTAAATTTTTTAAAATCAGGAAGTGTTCATGCATAACAATTTACTGACAATAGTTGATTAACAGCCAATTGAATTATAGGTAAAACAAAATTGTAGTTATGAGATATCTTGTATGTCATATGTATATGAAATATACAATGTCATCTTTATCTTCAGTATCTTACAAGCCAAAGACATATTTAAAATGTTAACCTGGTTATCTGTGAGAATAATTATAACACTGGTGTGCATGATAATTCATGGTAGAGGAGAAGAAGGTAAATTATGATATGTACTTGGTAAAATCTAGTGGAAGGGGGAGGAGACTTGTAAACATTGGCGGAGAGGGGCTAGTGATACAAGTGATACAATTTTGGAGTCATTAGTATAGAGACATAGGTCCTAAGCTTTCACTTCCAGACTTCTTTTGTTATTTCTTTCTGCATTCCATATTTAAAATGATTTTCCAATCTCAATCTTATTAATTAGTTCTTCTATTTTTACTAATTTAACTACCAATTATAGTTTCCTTTTTAAAAATTTTTATTATACTTTAAGTTCTGGGATACATGTGCAGAACGTTCAGGTTTGTTACATAGGTATACACATGCCATGGTGGTTTTGCTGCACCCATCAACCCGTCATCTACATTAGGCATTTCTCCTAATGCTATCCCTTCCCCTAGCCCCCCTAACCCATAGCAGGTCCTGGTGTGTGATGTTCCCCATCCTGTGTTCATATGTTCTCATGTTCGAATCCCACTTATGAGTGAGAACATGCAGTGTTTGGTTTTCTGTTCCTATTAGTTTACTGAGAATGATGGTTTCCAGCTTCATCCATGTCCCTGCAAAGGACATGAACTCATCCTTTCCAGGTTGCATAGTATTCCATAATATATATGGGCCACATTTTCTTTAGTCTATCATTGGTGGGCATTTGGGTTGGTTCCAAGTCTTTGCTATTGTGAACAATGATGCTATAAACATATGTGTTCATGTGACTTTTATTTATAATCTTTTGGGTATATATCCAGTAATGAGATTGCTGGGTTAAATGGCATTTCTGGTTCTAGATCCTTGAGGAATCACCACTCTGTCTTCTACAATGGTTGAACTAATTTACCCTCCCACCAACAGTGTAAAAGTGTTCCTATTTCTCCGCATCCTCTCCAGCATCTGTTGTTTCCTGACTTTTTAATAATTGTCATTCTAACTGATTTGCATTTCTCTAATGACCAGTGATGAGCTTTTCTCATATGTTTCTTGGCCACATAAATGTCTTCTTTTGAGAAGTGTCTGTTCATATCCTTTGCCCACTTTTTGACGGTTTTTTTTTTTTCTTGTAAATTTGTTTAAGTTGCTTGTAGATTCTGGATATTAAGCCCTTTGTCACGTGGATAGATTGCAAAAATGTTCTCCCATTCTCTAGGTTGCCTGTTCAATCTGATGAGAATTTCTTTTTCTGTGGAGAAGCTCTTTAGCTTAGTTAGGGTCCCATTTGTCAATTTTGGCTTTTCTGCCCTTGCTTTTGGTATTTTAGTCATGAAGTCTTTGCCTATGCCTGTGTCCTGAATGGTATTGCCTAGGTTTTTTTCCTAGGGTATTTTATGGTTTTAGAGCTTACGTTTAAGTCTTTAATCCATCTTGAGTTAATTTTTGTATACAGTGTAAGGAAGGGGTCCAGTTTCAGTTTTCTGCATATGGCTAGCCAGTTTTCCCAACCCTGTTTATTTTTTACCACTCAATGAATTTTTTTTTTATTATTATACTTTAAGTTCTGGGGTACCTGTGCAGACATGCAGGTTTGTTACAGAGGTATACATGTGCCATGGTGGATTGCTGCATCCCTCACTCCATCACTGACATTAGGTATTTCTCCTAATGGTATCCCTCCCCAACCCCTGATATCCCACCCCTAGTGCCCCACCCCAACAGGCCCTGGTGTGTGATGTTCCCCTCCCTGTGTCCATGTGTTCTCATTGTTCAACACACACTTATGAGTGAGAACATGCGGTGTTTGGTTTTCTGTTCTTGTGTCAGTTTGCTGAGAGTGATGGTTTTCAGCTTTATCCATGTCCCTGTAAAGGACATGAACTCATCCCTATTTATGGCTGCATAGTATTCCATGGTATATACGTGCCACATTTTCTTTATCCAGTCTCTCATGGGATGGGCATTTGGGTTGGTTTCAAGTCTTTGCTATTGTGAACAGTGCCACAATAAACATATGTATGCATGTGTCTTTATAATAGAATGATTTATAATCCTTTGGCTATATACCCAGTAATGGGACTGCCAGATCAAATGGTATTTCTAGTTCTAGATCCTTGAGGAATTGCCACACTGTCTTCCACAATGGTTGACTAATTTACACTCCCACCAACAGTGTAAAAACGTTCGTGTTTCTCCACATCGTCTCCAGCATTTGTTGTCTCCTGAATTTTTAATGATCACTATTCTAACTGGTGTGAGATGGTATCTCAATGCGGTTTTGATTTGCATTTCTCTAATGACCAGTGATGATGAGCTTTCTTTCATATGTCTGTTGGCTGCATAAATGTCTTCTTTTGAGAAGAGTCTGCTCATATCTGTTGCCCACTTTCTGATGGTTTTTTTTCTTGTAAATTTGTTTAAGTTCTTTGTAGATTCTGGATATTAGCCCTTTGTCAGAGGCATAGATTGCAAATTTTTTTCCCATTCTGTTGGTTGCCAGTTCACTCTAATGATGGTTTTTTTGTTTGTTTGTTTTTGTTTTTTTCCACTGTGCAGAAAGTCTTAAGTTTAATTAGATCCCATTTGTTTATTTTGGCTTTTGTTGCCATTGCTTCTAGTGTTTTAGTCATGAAGTCTTTGCCCATGCCTATGTCCTGATGTTATTGCCTAGGTTTCCTTCTAGGGTTTTTATGGTGTTAGACCTTATGTTTAAATCAGTAATCCATCTGGAGTTAATTTCTGTGTAATGTGTAAGGAAGGGATCCAGTTTCAGCTTTCTGCATATGGCTAGCCAGTTTTCCCAACACCATTTATTTAATAAATAGAGAATCCTTTCCCCATTGCTTGTTTTTGTCAGGTTTGTCAAAGATCAGATGATTGTAGATGTGTGACGTTATTTCTGAGGCCTCTGTTTTGCTTATTGTAGCCTTGTAGTATAGTTTCAAGTCATGTAGCGTGATGCCTCTAGCTTTATTTTTTTTTCTGCTTAGGATTGTCTTGGCTATGCAGGCTCTTTTTGGGTTCCATATGAAGTTTAAGGTGTTTTTTTCCAATTCTATGAAGAAAGTCAATGGTAGCTTGATGGGGATAGCATTGAATCTATAAATTACTTTGGCCAGTATGGCCATTTTCACAATATTGATTCTTCCTAACCATGAGCATGGAATGTTTTTCCATCTGTTTATGTCCTCTTATTTCCTTGAGCAGTGGTTTGTAGTTCTTCTTGAAAAGGTCCTCCACATCCCTTGTTAGTTGTATTCCTAGGTATTTTATTCTCTTTGTAGCAATTGTAAATGGGAGTTCACTAATGATTTTCTCTCTGTCTGTTATTGGTGTATAAGAATGCTTGTGATTTTTGCATATTGATTTTGTATCCTGAGACTTAGCTGAAGTTGCTTATTACCTTATGAAGATTTTGGGCTGAAACAGTGGGGTCTTCTAAATACATAATCATGTAATCTACAAATAGAGACAATTCAAATTCCTCTTTTACTAGCTGATTGCTCTGGCTAGAACTTCCAATAGTATATTGAATAGGAATGGTGACAGAGGGCATCCTTGTCTTCTGCCAGTTTCCAGAGGGAATGCTTCCAGTTTTTGCCTGTTCAGTATGATATTGGCTGTGGGTTTGTCATAAATAGCTCTTATTATTTTGAGACACATTCCATCAATACCTAGTTTATTGAGAGTTTTTAGCATAAAGGGCTGTTGAATTTTGTTGAAGGCCTTCTCTGTATCTACTGAAATAATCATGTGGTTTCTGTTTTTGGTTTTGTTTACATGATGGATTATGTTTATAGATTTGCATATGTTGAACCAGCCTTGCATCCCAGGGATGAATCTGACTTGATCATGATGGATAAGCTTTTTGATGTGCTGTTGGATTCAGTTTCCCAGTATTTTATTGAGGATTTTTTCATCAATGTTCATCATGGATATTGGCCTAAAATTTTCTTTTTTAGTTGTGTCTCTGCCAGGTTTTGGTATCAAGATGATGTTGGTATCATGAAATGAGTTAGGGAGGATTCCCTCTTTTTGTATTGTTTGAAATAGTTTCAGAAGGAATGGTACTAGTTCCTCTTTATACGTCTGGTAGAATTCAGCTGAGAACCTGTCTGGCCCTGGACTTGTTTTGGTTGGTAGGCTATTAATTGCTGCCTCAGTTTCAGTTCTTGTTATTGGTCTATTCAGGGACTCGACTTCTTCCTGGTTTAGTCTTGGGAGGGTGTAAGTGTCCAGGAACTTATCAGTTTCTTCTAGATTTACTGGTTTATGTGCATAGAGGTATTTGTAGTAATCTCTGATGGTAGTTTGTATTTCTGTGGAATCGATGGTGATATCCCCTTTATCATTTTTTATTGCATCTATTTGATTCTTCTCTCTTTTCTTCTTTATTAGTCTGGGTAGCGTTCTATCCATTTTGTTGATCTTTTCAAAAAACCAGCTCCTGGATTTTTGAAAGGTTTTTCTTTTGTGTCTCTCTCTCCTACAGTTCCTCTCTGATCTTGATTATTTCTTGTCTTCTGCTAGCTTTTGAATTTGTTTGATCTTGCTCCTCTAGTTCTTTTAATCATGACATTAGGGCATCAATTTTAGATGTTTCCTCGTTTCTCTTGCTGGCATTTAGTGCTATAAATTTCCCTCTAGACACTGCTTTCAGTGTGTCCCAGAGATTATGGTATGTTGTGTCTTTGTTCTAATTGCTTTCAAAGAACATCTTTATTTCTGCCTTCATTTCATTATTTATCCAGCAGTCATTCAAGAGCAGGTTGTTCAGTTTCCATGTAGTTGTGCAGTTTTGAGTGATTTTCTTAATTCTGAATTCTAATCTGATTGCACTGTGGTCTGAGAGACTGTTATGATTTCCATTCTTTTGCATTTGCTGAGGTGTGTTTTACTTCTAATTATGTGGTCAATTTTAGAATTAGTGTGATGTGGTGCTAAGAAAAATGTATGTTCAGTGGATTTGGGGTGGAGAGTTCTGTAGATGTCTATTAGGTCCACTTGGTCCAGACGTGAGTTCAAGTCCTGGATATCCTTGTTAATTTTCTGTCATGTTGATCTAATATTGATAGTGGGTGTTATTATTGTGTTGGAGTCTCAGTCTGTCTGTAGGTCATTAAGAACTTGCTTTATGTATCTGGGTGCTCCTGTATGGGGTGCATATATATTTAGGATAGTTAGCTTTTCTTGTTACATTGATCCCTTTACCATCATGTAATGCCCTCCTTTGTCTCTTTTGATCTTTGTTGGTTTAAAGTCCATTATATCAGAGACTAGGATTGCAGCCCCTGCTTTTTTTGATTTCCATTTGCTTGGTAAATATTCCTCCATCCCATTATTTTGAGCCTGTGTGTGCCTTTGCATGTGAGATGGGTCTCCTGAATACAGCATACCGATGGGTCTTGACTCTATCCAATTTGCCAGTCTGTGTCTTTTGATTGGGGCATTTAGCCAATTTACATTAAAGGTTAATATATATGATTTGATCCTGCCATTTTGATTCTAGGTGGTTGTTTGGCCCTTGAGTTGGTGGAGTGTCTTCAGAGTGTTGATGGTCTTTATAATTTGGTACCATTTTGCGGTAGCTGGTACCAGTTGTTCCTTTCCATGTTTACTGCTTCCTTCAGGATCTCTTCTAAGGTAGGCCTGGTGGTGATGAAATCTCTTAGCAGTTGCTTGTCCAAACAGGATTTTATTTCTCCTTCACTTGTGTGAAGCTTAGTTTGGCTTCAACTGAGACATGAAATTCTCAGTTGAAAATTCTTTTCTTTAAGGATGTGGAATATTGGCCCCACTCTCTTCTGGCTTGTAGGGTTTCTGCCGAGAGATCCATAGTGAGTCTGATGGGCTTCCCTTTGTGAGTAATGCGACCTTTCTCTCTGGCTGCCCTTAGCATTTTTTCCTTCATTTCAACCCTGGTGAATCTGATGATTATGTGCTTTGGGGTTGCTCTTCTCGAGAAGTATCACTGGTGTTCTCTGTATTTCCTGAATTTGAATGTTGGCCTATCTTGCTAGGGTGGAGAAGTTCTCCTGGATCATATCCTGAAGATTGTTTTCCAACTTGGATTCATTCTCTCCGTCACTTTCAGGTACACCTATGAAACGTAGATTTGGTCTTTTCACATGATCCCATATTTCTTGGAGGTTTGTTCTTTTCTTTTCACTCCTTTTTCTCTAATCTTGCCTTGTCACTTTATTTCATTGAGTCGATCTTCAATCTCTGATATCCTTTCTTCTGCTTGATTGACTCAGCTATTGAAACTTGTGTATGCTTCACGAAGTTCTCTTGCTGTGTTTTTCAGCTCTATCAAGTCGTTTATGTTCTTCCCTAAGTTGGTTATTCTAGTTAGCATTTTGTCTAACCTTTTTTCAAGGTTCTTAGTTTCCTTGCATTGGGTTAGGACATGTTCCTTTAGCTTGGAGAAGTTTGTTATTACTCACCTTCTGAAGCCTGCTTCTGTCAATTCGTCAAACTCATTCTGCATCCAGTTTTGTTTCCTTGATGGTGAGGAGTTGTGATACCTTGGAGGAGAAGGGGCATTCTTGTTTTTAGCGATTTCAGCCTTTTTGCGCTGGTATCTTCCCAGCTTCATGGATTTATCTACCTTTGGTGTTTGAAGTTGGTGACTTTTGGATGGGATCTCTGAGTGGATATCCTTTCTATTGGATGTTGAAACTCTTTCTGTTTGTTAGTTTTCCTTCTAACAGTCAGGCCCCTCTGTTGCAGGTCTGCTGGAGTTTGCTGGAGGTCCACTCCAGACAGGGAATCACCCGCAGGGGCTGCAGAAGAGCAGAGATTGCTGCCTGTTACTTCCTCCAGAAGCCTCCTCCAAGAAGGGTACCTGCCAGATGCCAGACAGAGCTCTCCTATATGAGGTATCTCCCAGTAAGGATACATAAGGGTTACATAGGGATATGTTACATAAAGATACATAGGGAGCCACTTGAGGAGGCAGTCTGTCCCTTATCAGAGCCCAAGCACTGTGCTGGGAGATCCATTGCTCCCTTCAGAGCTGCCAGGTAGGGATGTTTAAGTCTGCTGAAGCTGAACCCACAACCTCATATTTTCCCAGGTGCTCTGTCCCAGGAAGGTGGGGGCTTTAGTTATAAGTCCCTGAGGGGCTGCTGCCTTTTTTCAGAAATGCCCTGCTCACTAAGACTGTGTGGTGACAGTCTGCCTGCAGAGGCCTTGCTGAGCTGCCATGGCCTCCACCCAGTTGCTGTGGAAACTTCCCAGTGACTTTGTTTACACAGGTGAAGTTAAAACCGCCTACCTGAGCCTCAGCAATGATAGACACCCCTCTCCCAACTGAGCTTAAACATCCCTGGTTGAGATAAGACTGCTGTGTTGGCTGAGAGTATTTCAAGCCAGTGGATCTTAGCTTGCTGGTCTTTGTGAAGGTGGGACCACAGGGATCACTTGGCTCCCTGGCTTCAGCCCCCTTTTTCAGGGGAGTGACTGGTTCTGTCTTGCTGGCATTCCAGATACCACTGGGGTATGAGGAAAAAAAATACTGTGGCTAAAACAGCCACCCAGTTTTGTGCTGGAAATCTGGGGTGCTGGTGGTGTAGGCCCTGGAGGGAATCTCCTGGTCTGTGCGTTGTGAAGACTGTGGGAAAAGTGCAGTATCTGAATCAGAGTGCCAGAGTGTCTGGAAAAGTCCTTAATGGCTTTGCTTGGCTAGTAGAGGGAGTTTTCTGACCCCTTGTACTTCCCTGGTGAGGAGATGCCCCACCCTGCTTCTGCTTGCCTCCTAGGGCTGCACCCACTGTCTGCCCAGTCCCAATGAGATGAACCTGGTACCTCAGTTGGAAATGTGGAAATCACTCATCTTCTGTGTTGTTCTCACTGGGAACTGAGGTTTGAGGTATTCCTATTTGGTCATCTTGGTGGAACCCCTAACACCATTTATTAAATAGGGAATCCTTTCCCCATTGCTTGTTTTTGTCAGGTTTGTCAAAGATCCAATGATTGTAGATGTGTGGTGTTATTTTTGAGGCCTCTGTTCTGTTCCATTGTTCTATATATGTACTCTAGTCAGTACCATGCTGTTTTGGTTATTGTAGCCTTGTAGTATAGTTTGAAGTCAGGTAGCATGATGCTTCCAGCTTTGTTCTTTTTTCTTAGGATTGTCTTGGCTATACAGGCTCTTTTTTGTTCTGTATGAAATTTAAAGTAGTTTTTTCTAATTCTGTGTGGAAAGTCAACGGTAGCTTGATGGGATATCATTAATTATATAAATTACTTTGCGCAGTATGACCATGTTCATGATACTGATTCTTCCTATCCATGAACATGCAATGTTTTTCCATTTTGTGTGTGTGTGTGTGTGTCTGCCAGGTTTTGGTATCAGAATGAGGCTGGCCTCATAAAATGAGTTAGGAGTAGTCCCTCATTTTCTATTGTTTGTTTGGAATATTTTCAGAAGGAATGGTACCAGATCCTCTTTGTACTTCTTGTAGAATTTGGCAGGGAATCCATCTGGTTCTGGGCTTTTATAGATTGGTAGGATATTAATTACTACCTGAATTTCAGAACTTGTTATTGGTCTATTCAGAGATTTGACTTCTTCCTGGTTCAGTCTTGGGAGAGTGTATGTGTCTAGGAATTTATCCATTTCTTCTAGATTTTCTAGTTTATTTGTGAAGAGGTGTTTATAGTATTCTTTGATAGTAGTTAGTATTTCTATAGGATCAGTGGTAGTCTCTCCTTTATCATTGTTTATTGTGCCTATTTGATCCTTCTCTGTTCTTCTTTAATAGTCTGGCTAGCGGTCTATTTATTTTGTTGATTTTATTTCTCCTTTGCTTTTTTATTTTAGTTTGGCTGGATATGAAATTCTAGGTTGAAAATTCTTTTCTTTAAGGATGTTGAATATTGGCCCCCACTCTCTTCTGGCTTGTAGGGTTTCTGCAGAGAGATGTGCTATTAGTCTGATTCCTTTGTGGGTAATCTGACCTCTCTGGCTGCTCTTAAACATTTTTTCCTTCATTTCAACCTTGGTGAATCTGATGATTACGTGTATTGGGGTTACTCTTCTCAAGAAATATCTTTGTGGTATTTGCTGTATTTTCTGAATTTAAATGTTGGCCTGTCTTGCTATGTTGGGGAATTCTCCTAGACAATATCCTGAAGAGTGTTTTCCAACTTGTTTCCATTCTTTTAGGTACATCCATTAAACATAAATTTGGTCTTTTCACAATTCCATATTTCTTGGAGGCTTTGTTTCTTTTCATTCTTTTTTCTCTAATCTTGTCTTCATGCTGTCTTTCTTTTAGTGATGCCCTGCCCAGAGAGAAAGAATCTAGAGAGGCAGTCTGGCTACAGCTGCTTTGTGGAGCTGCGGTGGGCTCCGCCCAGTTCTAACTTCCAGGCAGCTTTGCTTACACTGTGAGGGGAGAACCACCTACTCAAGTCTCAGTCATGGCGGATGCCCCTCGAAGCTTGAGTGTCCCAAGTCGACTGCAGACTTGGATGGAGTTTAATTAAGTTGATCTTCAATCACTGATATCCTTTCTTCCACTTGATGGATTCAGCTATTGATACTTGGGTATGCGTCATGAAGTTCTCATGCTGTGTTTTTCAGTTACATCAGGTCATTTATGTTCTTCTCTAAACTGGTTATTCTAGTTAGCAATTCCTCTAACCTTTTTTTCAAGGTTCTTAACTTCCTTGCACTGGGTTAGAATGTTCTCCTTTAGCTTGGAGGAGTTTGTTATTACCCACCTTCTGAAGCCTACTTCTGTCAGTTCATCAGACTCATTTTCTGTTGAGCTTTGTTCCCTTGCTGGCAAGGAGTTGTGTTCCTTTGGAGGAGAAGAGGCATTCTGGATTTCAGAATTTGAGCCTTTTTGTGCTTGTTTCTCCCCATCTTCATGGATTTATCTACCTTTGGTCTTTCATGTTGGTGAGCTTTGGATGGAGTTTCTGTGTACATCCCTTTGGTTTTGTTGATGGTATTCCTTTCTGTTGGTTACTTTGCCTTCTAAGAGGCCCCTCTGCTGCAGGTCTGCTGGAGGTCCACTCCAGACCTTGTTTGCCTGTATCACCAGTGGAGGCTGCAGAACAGCAAAGATTGCTGCCTGTTCCTTTCTCTGGACGCTTCCTCCCAGAGGGGCATGCACCAGATGCCAGCCAGAGCTCTCCTATACGAGGTGTCTCCCAGTTAGGAGGCATGGGGTCAGGGACCCACTTGAGGAGGTAGTCTGTCCCTTAGCAGAGGTTGAACACTATGCTGGAAGATCCACTGCTCTCTTCAGGGCCAGCAGGCAGGATCATTGAAGTCTTCTGAAGCTATGCCCACAGCCGCCCCAGGTGATCTGTCCCAGGGAGATGGGAGTTTTATCTATAAGTTCCTGACTGTGGCTGCTGCCTTTCTTTTAGAGTTGAGCTGGCCAGAGAGGAGGAATCTAGAGAGGCAGTCTGGCTACAGCTGCACTTTGGAGCTGCAGTGGGCTCTGCCCAGTTCCAACACCAGGCAGCTTTGTTTACGCTATGAGGAGAAAACCACCTACTCAAGCCTCAGTATGGCAATGCCCCGCCCCTCCCCTCCACCAAGCTTGAGTGTCCCAAGTTGACTTCAGACTGCTGTGCTGGCAGCTAGAATTTCTAGTCAGTGGATCTTAGCTTGCTGGGCTCCATGGGAGTGGGATCAGCTGAGCAAGACCCCTTGGCTTCCTGGCTTCAGGCCCCTTTCTAGGGGAGTGAACGGTTCTGTGTCACAGACACTCTAGGCTCCACTAGGGTATGAAAAAATCTCCTGCATCTAGCTTGGTGTCTATCCAAACAGCTGCCCTGTTTTGCACTTGAAACTCAGGGCCCTGGTGGCGTATGCACCGTATGGAATCTCCTGGTCTGTGGGTTTCAGAGACTTTGGGAAAAACAAAGCATCTGGTCTGGAGTGTATGGTTCCTCATGGCACAGTTCCTCAGTACTTCCCAGGTAACGTGACACCCTACCCTCCTTTGGCTTGCCCTCCGTGGGCTGCACCCACTGTCTAACCAGTCCCAGTGGGATGAGCCAAGTACCTCAGTTGGAAATCCAGAAATCACCTGCCTTCTCAGTTGATCTTGCTGGGAGCTGTTCCTATTCGGTCATCTTGCCCAGACGTCTGCAATTGTAGTTTCTAATCATCAGTGTGAGTCAACCAGTGTAACTTACTGTGTATTTTTAGACATAAAAAGTAATTTTAATGTTTTTGTATCCATTTAATATGCAGTCCCAGCAGATACAAAGATGAGTAAAATATAGTCCTTGAGCTTAAAATATAGTAAACTATGATTTTTAGCAAGGAAAACTAGCATAATTTATGATTCAATGCATAATTCCCATTTAATACTTCAGTGAAATATTAAAAATAACCAGTGATCACAAAAGTATCAAAACAAAATGAAAAATGTTTTACCTCTTCTCTTTGTAATAATGTAGAAAACAATCACCCTCTCTTCTGATTTATCTAGTTGGGCACCCAGCATAGCAATGGCACACAGTAAGGGCTTGCAAATATTTGTCAAATGCAAAAAATTAGTAGCCACACAACATTTTAAGAAGGCATGAGATTTCCAAAAAAGAGCTATCCAAAGGTGCAGCAAGCTTTAGAAAAGGGGATTAGCAAGAGAGTAGATTCTGAGGGAAGAGAAGCCAATGAAGGAGACAAGAAAAGTGAGATTTTGAGGTTTTAGAGGAGAGTTCTTATTGTCAGGTGCCAGAGAAGAATGGTGTTTGAAGAAGGGCTGATACCTGTTTATAATGTGGCAACAACAGAACATCAGACTGGAAAGTAGCCATTGACTTTGCCAACTGGGTACACCTCAAGGATATTCCCAAGCTTAGTTTCAGTAGGCTTTTGAGAGTAGAGACAACAGTACAGGAAATTGGAGAGAGAACAAGTAGTGACGCTATAGGTGTAGTGGCTGTCTGTTGGCTACATCTAAGAAGTCTGGTTTTTCCACCAAGATGGCTGAATAGGAACAGCTCCAGTTCACACTTCCCAGCAAGAGCAAGGCAGAGGCGAGTGATCTCTGCATTTCCAACTGAGGTCCCAGGTTCATCTCACTGGGACTGGATAGACAGTGGGTGCGTAGAAGAAAACCTAGGCAATACCATGCAAATACCATACAGAACATGGGCATGGGCAAGGACTTCTTCATGTCTAAAACACTGAAAGCAATGGCAACAAAAACCAAAATAGACAAATAGGATCTAATGAAAAAGAGCTTCTGCACAGCAAAAAGCAAAAAACTGTCATTAGAATGAACCAACAACCAATAGAATGGGAAAAAATTTTTGCAATCTACCCATCTGACAAAGGGCTAATATCCAGAATCTACACAGAACTTAAACACATTTACAAGAAATAAACAACCGTATCAAAAAGTGGGCAAAGGATATGAATAGACAGACATTTCTCAAAAGAAGACATTTATGCAACCCTTAGAGAAATGCAAATCAAAACCACATCGAGGTACCATCTCAAGCCAGTTAGAATGTTGATCATTAACAAAATCAGACAACAGATGATGGAGAGGATGTGGAGAAATAATAGGAATGTTTTTATACTGTTGATGGTAGTGTAAATTAGTTCAACCATTGTGGAAGACAGTGTGGAAATTCCTCAAGGATCTAGAACTAGAAATACCATTTAACCCAGCAATCCCATTACTGGGTATATCCCCAAAGATTATGAATCATTCTGTTATAAAGACACATGCACACATATGTTCACTGCAGCACTGTTCACCATAGCAAAGACTTGAAACTAACCCAAATGCCCATCAGTGATAGACTGGATAAAGAAAATATGGCACATATACACCATGGAAGCCATAAAAAGGGATGCAGCCATAAAAAAGGATGAGTTCATGTTCCTTTCAGGGACATGGATAAAGCTGGAAACCATCATTCTTAGCAAACTGACACAAGACCAGAAAACCAAAAACACTGCATGTTCTCACTCATAAGTGGGTGTTGAACAATGACAACACATGGACACAGTGGGGAGAACATCACACACCAGGGCTGTCAGGGGGTGGGGGGTGGGATACCATTAGGAGAAATACCTAATGTAGATGACAGGGTGATGTCTGCAGGAAACCATCATGGTACATGTATACCTCTGTAACAAGCCTGCATGTTTTGCACATGTACCCCAGAACTTAATAAAAAAAAAGTCTGGTAGGGAGAGGTAGAAAATGCATAGAAAAGTAACTGACCGGAGCAAGCAGACGGAAGAGCAAAGAGGAGGAGGCAGTCAGAAAGTGACTTAACACATTGGGTTAGGAGAATGTGATCCAAGATCAGAGTATGTGAATTGGAAAGTTTAGCCGAAAGTTTGGCTTCAGATTTTTATCTGACTCTAGAAGGGAAAACAAACAAAAGGGTAGTAGGAGCAATAGCATCTTGATTTATGAGGAAACTCAAATCAGTATCTTAGCAAAGTAGGGTAAAAGATGCTTATCCTGGGGAGTACTGGGAATTATGAAAAAATCACAACAACCAAACATGCATTCTAAGGTTTTTCAGTGTCCCTACCCTGATCCAGAGTACCATTAATTAGTTGGTGATTTCATGGCACTGCTGTCCTTCAAGAGCAGGTTTGGGAATAGAAGGCAACCAAGTTACTAGTGAAGAGTTCAGATAAGCAAAAACTCATCATTTAAATATTTCAATAATTGCCTAAACTCCCACCTTGTGTTTTGTAGATCTGGATATGGTTTTTATAAGTTCTCTGAAGAAAAACAAGTTAAAGAAGAGAGTACTAGTCAAATATAGATGTGGAAGATTTTTCTGTTCGTAAGGACTGTGATGGATAGTTTTACTTGTCAAGCTGGCTTACACTATAGTCCCATTTATTCAGTAAAACACTAATCTCGATGCTGCTTGCTAAATATATTTTGTAGATGTAGTTAACATCTACAATTAACTGACTTTAAGTAAAGGAGATCATCCTTGGTACTTTGGCCAGGTCTCATCCAATCAATTAGTTGAAAGGCCTTAAGAATTAAATTGAGGTTCCCCTGAGGAAGACGAAATTTCACCTCAAAACTGAACCATCAATTGGCCAGATACGGTGGTTCATGCCTGTAATCCCAGCATTTCAGGAGGCTGAGGCAGGTGCATCGCAAGGTCAGGAGTTTGAAACCAGCCTGGCCGATATGGTGAAACCCCGTCTCTACTAAAAATACAAAAATTAGCCAGGCATGATGGTGGGTGCCTGTAATCCCAGCTACTCGGGAGGCTGAGGCAGGAGAATTGCTTGAACCCGGGAGGTGGAGGTTGCAGTGAGCCAAGATAGCCCCATTGCACTCCAGCCTGGGAGACAGAGCGAGACTCCATCTCAAAATAAAAACCCCCAAAACATTAAACTGAACCATCAGTTCCTGTCCAAGAGTTTCCAGCCTGCTTCCCTGCCCTTCAGATTTTGAACTTGTCAGCCCTCATAATTTGTGTGAGTCCAATACCTACTCTCGTTTTGTTTCTCTGGAGAGCACTAGCTGATACAGAGACCAAAGCTCAGACTACTGAAAAGAGAAGTTCTGATCTTCTGTTTCTGCAACTATACAGTGTATCTATTTAAACTTATTGAAGAAAAATGAAGATTATGGTAGTAGTTAGTGATTAAGGCAGGGGATATGTGATAGGGGATGTGGTAGAGGGATTTTAACATACCTGAACTGGTTTCACACTACCTGGTTTTAGTAGTTGATTTTTAGGCCTTTACTTACTTGGTACAGGTAAGTTGAACGGGGATCAGAGTCTTTGGATTAATCAGACTTCTTCAGTTCTGGGATAGTATCTCCTATTGACTCAAATGGTAGCATCAGAAATCTCAGTTAGAAATACAGCTTATGTCTAACAATTTAAATGACACATAGTCTAAAATCATTTGCCTAAGGGAAGGTTTAAGCTATTCCAAGTGGATAAACTGGCATGTCTGAGTCTCTTGCTTTGTAGGGAAGTTGTGACACACCATATCATATACTGTGTGTGCGGATTCATATTTAATTTGTTCTTGTTTTTGCTCTTTTGAAATCATTTTAATTTACTCATCTGTTAAATGTTACACATTTATCACCTTGTGGCCCTGAGGCATTTATTTAACGTTGTGTTAAACACCTAACCAGGTGTTTCACTTTATCTTTAAGTGAAAAATGAAAAATAATTACTCCTGAGTTTTTAACATGCAGAAAAGGTAATATTTTTCATCAATTTCCCCCATTTATGGGCTATTAACATAAATAGAATACATGCTCATTGACATTTAAAATATCACTTTTAATGGGGTCTTTTGGGTTACTTTGCTAAACAGATTTATTGCTTTTTAGGCAAATTATAGATGCCACGAAATACAGCAATAACCACTTAGGAATGGGCATGTATTCTATAGTATAGATGACTGATGCATTATTTTGTTAGTTACCTGAGTACCCAAGCTAGATCACAATTCTGAAAAAGAATTTCCTAGCTGTTCTCTCCCATGAAATCTTGAGAATATTGCTTTCAGGGAATTTAAAATACTGTTTCAGAGAAGCACGAAATTTACAATCATTTTTACAGCAAGAAATGCTAGTAAGAACATTTAAAAACAGTGGTCAGGTAACTCAGCCACCAAGCACTTTGTAACTTATTAGGTATATTTACTTATTCAGGTTAATAAACGACATGTTTGACATAACATCAGGCTGACCTTCTTTCTTGGCAAATACTACCTTAATTCTCTAGAGCTAATTCCATCACCAGCCATTCTTTTCAAGGACAGCTTGTCATTATTCTCTTGGAAACAACTAACAGACTGTCGTCATACAGAATAACATGTACTTCATCCGAAATTCTTTATTGAAGAAGGCCCAGAAAACACAGTGATTTCAAGCTTTGACTCTTGAGATTCTTATTTTCAGGAAACTTTTCCTCTGTACTTAAATTTTAGAATATTCCAATATTGTGAGAACACATTGCACTAGGAAAATTATTTTAAAAGGAAATCCATAATCCCAGAACTTTGGGAGGCCGAGGTGGACAATCACTGGAGCTCAGGAGTTCAAGACCAGCCTGGGCAACGTAGTGAGACCTGGTCTCTAAAAAGTAAAATAATAAAATGAATAAAAGGAAATCCAGGTCGTGTCTTGCATTCAGCCTACACTTCTACATTATTATTTTCACTGATATTTACTTTGTTGGATAATGGAAACTAATAGCTCATTTTTAACATATACAGCAGTCGAATCATCATAAAAGATGCATTTTGGCTTAATATTTATGACTTCTTAATGCTGAAAATAAATAGAAATATTGTGACCCTCCCACCCCTCATGCAATCAACAAGGCTTGAAATCAACAGGGTTTTCTAGCTAAGTATCTTTGTTAATCCAGATTGATCAAGCGAATCATTCTGTACCATTTTATTTCACAATTATATTTGGGCCATAAACTCCTGTTAACGAAATTACCATAAAATTAATTAATTTATTACCTAATTAAGTACAAAGTTGGATTAGGATTTGTATGCAGAAAATTTTATACTCAAAGTCCTTTCTTTCTAAAATTTATAGTCTAAGGCAGCGGTCAACAAACATTTCCTGGAAAAGACAAGATAGTAAATATTCTTGGCTTTCTGGGCTACATGGTCTTTGTTGCAACATTTCAACTATGCTGTTGTAGCACAAAACCATTCACAGTCAATATGTAAATAAATGCCCTTGGCTGTTCCAATAAAACTATTTGCAAAAATAGGTGGTGTGCTGGGTTTGCCTACTTGTCACAGTTGGCTAATTTTTGGTCTAAGAGCAAGTCTTGGCAAGATGAATAGTATCACTTCAGAGGCCTTTGCAAAGAATTTGGAATAGGGACTCTAAGTGGTAGCAGAACCAGGACAGGGAGAATCAAGGTAAAAAAGCATCAAGCGCTAAATGAGTTTAAGTCTCCAGGACACTGATTATATTCCAAAGCTTCTTTTTAAATCCAAAGTTGCTTTAATACCAGCAATAGTACTAAAGTAAACAGTATAAATCAATATATGCTTTATAGTTTACATAATACCTTCCCATATATCCTCTCTTATTAAGTCTGTTTCATAGATGAAGTGATTGTTGCAAAAGGCAATTCAATGGTACTAGAAACATCTTATTTTATTCCAAGCATTCAAAATTTATTCTCTTGAAAGAACTCACAGTGAAAATTCTGTGAGAAATGAGAGTGAATGGGAGGAATACAGAACATGAAAGCCAGGCAGGTTTTCTTTCACCTTTTTAAAGAGGATAAAAATGTTTCTAGAAACCACAAATAGGTAAGACTTGGTATTCTTTTAGGACAGAATATTAGAAAAATTATTCATGAGCACTTTGAAAAGAAACGATAAATACTAGAAGCCATCATAGGTTGATTAAAAATTAATCATTTTTAGTTAACCTTATTTTTTCCATGAAACGTTATTACAATAGTCCTATAGAATATTTTGAGTTTAGCAAGACACTAAATAAAACTCTTGATGGAGATAAGTTGGTGAAATAGCACCTGGAAAATACCCCGGAATAATGTTTAGCTTTCTGAATACAGAACCAACAAGAGTTAACAAGTGAATTAGTATCACCATGCCACCGGACTCTATCTGTGACTGTATTTAGAATGAGAGAATATGTCCATGTATTAGTCCATTTTCATACTGCTATAAAGAACTGCCTGAAACTGGGAAATTTCTAAAGCAAAGAGGTTTAATTGACAGTTCAGCATGGCTGGAGAGGCCTTAGGAAACTTACAATCAATCACAGTGGAAGGATAAGAGGAAGCAAGGCACCGTCTTCACAAGGTGGCAGGAAGGAGAAGTACTGAGTGAAAGGGAGAAGAGCCCCTTATAAAACCATCAGATCTTGTGAGAACTCACTATCACTAGAACAGCATGGGAGAAACTACCTCCCTGATTCAATCACCTCCACCTGGTCTCTCCCTTGACATGGGATTATGAGGGTTACAATTCAAGATGAGATTTTGGGTGGGGACACAGCCAAACCATATCAGTATGTATTTTAAAGTCTTTAAAAATATCAATGTATCATGAATGAATACCAACAAAGTATGCCTATTAAATATATAGATTATAAGTGTTGGAGGAATGCATCAGGATTCAAAAGGATCTCAGACTGCAGATTTAGACTGAAGTAAGAGGAAATTTAATGGATATAAAAAGGATCTCAGACTGCAGATTTAGACTGAAGTAAGAGGAAGTTTAATGGATATAAAGAGTTGAGCTTAGATTAGAAAAATAAAAGGAAAAGAAAAAAAATGATACCTGATGATTCTTTGAAGGATAGCAGGTAAAGGTTATGAGGAAGGAGATTTTGATTCAATTAAATGAAGAATATTTAATGATTATGGCTCTGCTGTGAAGGGATAACCCCCCTCTCATAGAGTGAAACGATGGGAAAACAAGCTTCAGAGCTGTGCTTTCTATCTTTTTTTTTTTGTAAGACCGGGTATACCCATCACCTAAAGATCGAGTTAAAAGGCAATTCCTGATGCAGATGGTCTGGGGAGGGACTTGATATTCCCTATTTCTAACAAACTCCAGTGATGTCATTGCTGCAGTCCCTGACTGCCCGCATTCTGCGTGTAAAGGCTTTACGGTTCCACCCACCTGGCTCCACCACTTACTCCTGAGTTCCTTGGAACATACTTAACATCTCAATCTAATCTTTCTAACCTGATAAAATGGAGGTGGTAATACTTACATGTCACGAGACTCTCGGGAGGATTAAACAAGACTGTATGTGCTGACACATAATGAAGACTTAATATCAATTTGCTTTCATCCTTCACTTCCTTATTATAACTGAGCTGCAGTGAGATGACCAACTGTCAGGAATACTGAAAGAGGAAGTCTCGTGTTTTGCAAGCCTCTTACAAACTATATATTGTAAGCTGAGAAAGTTAGAGTTCAGTGGCTCTTTCCTGTCCTTTCCTGGCTTTACCTCTAAATTAGATACAAATTTGGTATCCACCATTAACAACCACCCCTCCCATGCCCACCACAATTTGTCTTTGTGAAGGAGGTATCTGTGGATTGATCATAGGGTGATGGGCCTCAGTTTAGCTAGACAAGTGATTTCCTTTTCCCCAAAGGAGATAGCTTCCCCAAGACATGAGTGCCACCTGATCCTGCAGCATCAGGATGCCTTTCCAAATCCCCCAGACTTTGCCGAGCACTGCTTACTTGCCCTGTCTCAAAAGCCATTCTATTTCCAGCTTAAATTCTGAGCTTTCCCAGAGGTCAACCTGAAGCTTGTAAACTTGCCATGTTTCAGCTGGTGCTTAGGATTGCCGCTGGATTTGAGGATGCCTGCAAATGTCCTGTGTGAGGCAAATCTTACGATTTTCAGTTTTCAATCTCCTTATTGATACTGCTATCAATAAGCACTGCCTCTTTAGTTAATGATAGATCCTGCTATTGAAGACAATAAAGCAAGAATTTTCATTGAATTTTTTCTGTGCTCCCTTAAACTACAACTGTAGCCTCAATGGGAGGGAAAGCTTGGGATGGACCAACACACACATATCCCATGATTGGCCATCTCCCCACTCAAAGGGGTCTACACATGGGAACATGGGTTAGACTCCTTAGTGCTGGCTCAGGCCTATCAATTTGGTTTCATCAGCTCCCACCTGTCTTCTCCTTTCTTTCCTAGCTGCAGCTAAGATACCCTGAGGGTCACTGAATTTAGGGTATCATTCACCTGGTTACTGCAGTTTTAAGCCTAATGTTCAGCCTGGACTCTCTTGCTGACTGACGCTTTGAGAACCAGTTTCTAGTTCTTTTTTGACCTTTTCAATATGAAAAATAGCCAATTCTGTTTTAAAATATTTAGAGAACTATGTAGTTTAATTCTTATGTTGCTATCCAATCTCAGCTGTTCCTGAGGACTTTTGACAAATACACTTTTAGTCACATGTCCACTCCTCTCTGCTCCACCCACCCTAGTGGGCTGAGGAAAGAGGAGCATTTTTTTTTTTTTTAATGAAAATCTTCGTTTCTGGTCTGAAGAAATTGATCACTCTGATTTGGCCAGAAGTCAATGCAACATATTTATCAGTATCTAGCTGAACCTTTGAAGTGGTGCATTCCCATTATATATTCTTTCCCTCGTGGATTCAGCATTTTTCAGGCAAAAAGGAATATAGTTCATTGAGCTCTAAGGTAGATCACCAGCTCAGAACATGAATTTTAATTTGACTCCAGGTGTGGTTTTGTCCTCAATGGAGAAACTTGGCGGCCTGTCATCCAAATGGGAGCAGAATCAGCCACTACTGTGTCCATTAATCAAGGGACACTAGTGTGTCCATTAACCAAGGGACCTTGATTATATGGTAGGAGAATTTTCCTCCCTCCCGCAAAAAACTGTTATGCTTGAACTAATGACCAGAAATTTATCTGGGCAAAATCACGTTTTGAATTTCATTCCAGAAATAAGTACAGAAAATACATGCCAAAAATAAAATGGTTTACAATTTTTAAAAGCACACTTTACAGTTTAAATTAGGATTAATGTGGGCAGCAGCTGAAGGACAAATAAGGGCTGGTCAACTGGTCATGAACACTTGGAATGGCTTAATAGCCTGTGAGTAACTTTGACAACTTAGGAGATAGCTTTTATGAGCCAGGGCAAAATGAACTCACTGAAACCACTGTTTCTAGTACATGGATTCACACATACAGACGCTTACCAAAACTTACACTCGAACAAATGCCAAAACCTCCCAAATGAGAAACTGTTAATAGCAGGGCAGACAGTCTGGGTTACGCATCTGCAAAAAATCTTAATCTATTTTTAGAACTCCTTTGAATTCTTAGATTTTTAGTAAACTAATTACATAATTTCAGTGAATTATTTTACTTCTCTGAGTCTCCAATAAACGAACAAAACAATTTTCTGAATGTCTATTTGTGTGTCATTTTGCTGGAGCTGGGGATAATAAAAATAGATGATGTTTATTTTGTCCCTGTCATGTGAGAGGCTAGGTGCCAGGCATTGTTGGAAACTCTTAATACAAATCATCTGATGGAACTCTCACAGGAATCCTGTGGTCATAAGACTGTTAATGTGCTAATTTGGGAGACGGGAAAACTAAAGCCTGAGAGGTTAGTAACTTGGGACAGTCACCAGAGTTTACACTCCAAACCATTACCTTTAACTGCCTCTCTGTGCTCTAAGCTCAGCAGTGCTTCTTAAAGTTGAATGAGCTTATGAGATACCTGGGATCTAGTTACAGTGTGGTTTCTGACCAGGACCATCTGCGTGGGGTCCAAGATTCTGCATATCTTGACAAGTTTTCATGTGATACCAGTGCTGCTGGTTCATGAATCACAGTGTGAATAGCAAGGCTTGAGACCTGCAGTTCATACCTGAGTTGGCATATTAGAACTATTAGGGCAGCTTTTAAGAACTTCTTTGTCCATGTTCCATCCTAGGTCACTTAAATCATAACCTCTGGGACTGGAACGCAGGCATGAAAATATATTTTAAAGATCCCTAAATAATCCTTATGTATCATGCTCTAGAAATCAATTTAGTAGCTCAAGAAGCAGTATTAAAAATTAGAATAAAGTGTACTGCATTAGTAAGCAGTATTACTCTTTGAAATAGTTTAATAACCATTGTGTGTGTGTGCACAATTAATTTATGGTGTAAAATGTATTCCTTATTGTAGGTCAAGGTAAAAAAAGTTTGAAAGCTACTTTTGATATTAAAATGTTTTTCCTCTCTTCTCTCTCCCTCTCTTTCCTCTATTCCTTCTTTCTACCCCCATATTTTGTCTTATTCTTAAGAGAATTTAAGAGCCATTATAAATAGCCATACTTTATTAACATCTTTTTCTTATCTGTTAGAAGCTCATCATCTACTGTGGAAGCTGAATATTTTATAATACAAAGGAGTAGCTGTTATACAAAACATATGAACTATTTTGGGAACCCAGATAAGGAGTATGGTGAATTACTATTTAGGGGATTCAATGAAGGTTTCATCGAGGAATTGATATGTGACCTTTGTTTTGAGTAGGAATTGGCAAGTTAAAGGGGAGGGAAAGAAATTCCAGCAAGAGGCATCCTTCTACCTCGTGAAAAGGCAAGGCACGCTCTGGGTTTTACTTGCGGGATTATGATAAACCTGGAGATCATGACAATCATGAGAGTCTGCTGAGGTGAGGGGCCATGGGGGCATGTCTGAGGAAAGTGCTGGAAAGCTGTATACTAGAGTGGTCAAAGAGAAAGAAGCTACAGCTCAAAGCTGCAGAAGCAGCCCCAAGCATTGGTTCTGAAGAAGAGAAGGAAGACTTCATGGTCTCAGAGAGAAATAAAATCAGGACCTGGTGGTGGGGTTAAATATGAAATTGATTAACATGAATAGTTTCAGATAAAGACCAGGCAGATGTCTTGACATCAGAGCTTGTAAATTTATAGCCAAATAGACAAGTTTCATGAAAGGACAGCTGGGAGAGTTAATGTGGCTGGATGGAATACTGCAACGTAAGGCTGCACGTGGTAAGCTGGGACTTCATAGTGGAAGACATCTTACTCCAGGCTAAGGAAGTATGTTTGTTTTTTTTATAATCCTTTATAATCTTCAGAGGTAATGAGTCCCACTATGAGGGGAGTGGCATAAGCATTTTTTAAAAGATATCTCTGGAGGTAAAGTTAGGGTTCAACTGGAATGTAAAATGACTACTGCATTGATTGAGGTAACAGACAATAAGGTCCTGAATTAATCCAATGGCAGGGCTTAAGAAAGGAGAGAGAGATTTCTGAAGAGGGATTGTTGAGATTTATTAAATGCGGAGTTAAGAGAGGAGAAATTTTGAGAGCTAGTGTTATGGTTTTAGCTTGAGAACTGGATAGATCACCATACTATTAGCTCAGACTGAGAGTGCAGGAAGCAGAGAAGTTGTGGACAGGAGCAGGACACATTTAAGGTGTTTTTAAGGTGGACTGTCTGATATATAGTAGGGAATATTGGGTCCAGGGGAGGAGGAGCATATCACATAAAGAAAGAATGAAGGAGCTGGAACAGACAATCTCTGTGACACAAGGTTGGGAATGTTAGATTGTCATCATGAAAGGGTGTGGTTAAAACACAGATAGGAAGTATTAGCTTATAAAAATCTGTATTCTTCAGTCATAAAGGAAATCTGCATAAATGACTGCTATTGAATTAAAGTAGTCCTCAAAAGTCACCTGAATTATTTTTATCATTATATTTTCTAAGAATATAAGGAAGATGAAGGTGAACTACAGCTGTATAATTTCTTTCTGTAATCACACTTTAGTCTAGAATAGTAATCTTGGTTTCATAGCAATCATTTAAAAGTGTTTTTCTTTTTTTCCTACAGAGAACGTTGTTATATAAGAAGCAGCTAATCTATTTTAAGTAGGAGTGAATATGACTACTCATTGACAATTATAATAGATTCAGCAGGAAAAAAAATCAGTTATCTATTCTGTTTCCACAATTTGGGGATTTGAGACTAGTTGTCTCAAACATCTATCAGGATATGCTCTAGACTTAACAAAGGTACCCAAGTTATCATTTAGACAAGAGAAGAATTGCCTATAAATACTATCATCTTCCTTTCCCGAAAATAAATGTGCAAGATAAATCCAAGTGCCTGGCTTTTCAGTGTAAGTATATTATTTCAAATGCATGAACACACTAAATAAGCAGAAGAGAAAACATTTCCAGGCCTATAAATCCAGCAGTGCTTTTGCTCATTTCATGGGATGGATAATTTTAATGGAATTCTTCTACCAGGAGACAGGCAGATTTAATATATAAATTTAACATGACAATGTAATAGGCTACATGAAAAATATTTAAATAATAAAAGTCATACCTCATTCTAAATTTAATCAGTTATTTGTATTTTTCCATAAAAACTCAATGTAAACAATATTAACAGTAATTCAAAATTAAATTAATTATGTACTGTTCAAGTTCTATTTGACATTATTTACCTCTTTTTTCTCAATGCCTTCTCTTTCCCCAGGTTCCTTGTTTTAAATCTCCAGGAAGTACTTGCCATTTTCTTTATATTAGTCCTTTGCAAATATTTCCATATCATATTTTTTCACATTATATTTCAGTTTTTTAGCACTGGTTTTCCCAATTAGACTGTGAACTTCCAGCGAGAAGGATACTATGCCATTATTGTTGAATTAACCAAGAGGCTATGAATGGCATATTGGACATAAAATTTTGGGAGAAATAATCTGATTTTTAGTATATTCCAAAAAAGAGAATATTAAAATAGTCATAAAAGGGAAAACAAGAACTTTGTTAGGTGTTCTCATCCTAGTTGCATTATTTAGCATACTTTCTATTTTGATTTCCATATTGAGGCTGTTACCTTTTTAATGCTTTGGAACTCTAAACAGAACTTTTAATTCTGTTCTGTTTCTTTTTTATTTTTGTATCAGAGTCTAGCACTGTAGGGGACCTATAATGTTTGCTGGATAAATAAACTTACTTACCATTTGGAAAAGTTTTCTGCCTAAGGCAGATCTTAGTACAAGTTTGGAAACACTTAGCAAATAGACTCTCCCTCCTTTAAACTTATTCTTAATACACTGTCTTGCCTCACTGCCATCTATCAGCCAATTCACCAACCAAGCAGCCAGTCAACCAACCAACAAGTATTTACTGAGCCTTTGCTATGTACTCAGTGCTATGCTAAGTATGATGATGAGCACAACACGTGGTTTCCTCATTAAGGAACTTCCAGTCTTTGATTTTTATGGTGGTTGCACTTGTAAGGTTGAATTGCATTTAATAAAACTTTTTTTTGGTACATTAGTTATTGAAACTAACTGGATATTTTGTTTCAAATGCTGCTCTATAATAAACAAGGTCCTGGAATAATATTTCTGCATATGTTATTTTCAATTATTCTAATGCATCAGAACAGAACATATTTTAAAGATAAGGCTCCATTATTTTATCTATGTTGAATATAATTTATTTGACAACGGCAAAATAATGAATCTTACTTTATCTTTGTACCTATCTCCTTTAACCTGTCTATGGCTTTTAGTTTTTTGTGCAGTCCCTTTAATAGTTACATAGGGATAACTGATTTTTTACATGGTAATAGTTCAGGGACCGGTATCCATGCTGCTAGCTTAGAGAAAGTGAGTCCCTGAAAGATCACATTGACAAACATGGCTTTCTTTTCAGCTGCTTCTACCTTGTATCTACATGTTGTGGTCTACTTTGGTTATAACCACAAGATTGACTATGTGAATAAATCCATCTCTGTGCCTCTATTTGTCCCTTAGACAAACAAGAGAATAAACTGTAAATTTGTGCATCTGAATGCTCATCCACTGAAGGTAACATAGCCTCATAGCCTCTGTCCAATTTAAAAGAATCTCACATGACTGGGGAGGGTGTGAAATCTTATTTAATGTCCTCAGCATCATCTCACATGTATGATCACTATCTTTCGCAATCAATTTCTTCACTAGGTTTCCAGAACACGGAATTCTTCTAGTTTCTATCACAATGACTGTTCAGTGTGAGCAACTACACTACCAATTGCTAGCCCCTTGTTCTGTGCCCTTTCTTTCTGGGAACTTTTATCTTCTCTGTTGGTACTTAGTACATAGATAATCTCATCCAATCCCATGGGTTTCAATGTCATCTATATGTCAGTAACCTTCCCCTAAATCTGTATCTCCAGGCACAATGTCTCCTGTAAACTTCAGCCTCAACTACTCCATACTAGAACAGCCATAGTCATCTCAAACTGAAAGTGTATAAAACTGCTTCTGAGTCTTCACCATCTCAGAAATTGGTACCATTATTCAGGACAAAAACTTTGCAGCTGCCTCTGACTTTTCCCTCTTCTTACTCCAAGAATTCAAAAAATCCACCAGCCAATCCTATCACGGCTACCTCCAAAATATATATTTACTCTGTCTACGTCTCACCACTGCCATTGCTGTTACCCTAGTTTCAGCTATAACTCTCTTTCTCTTTGGCTACCCTAATAGCTTCCTAACTGGTCGTACTGCTTCTACTCTTGCTCCTGCGAGTCCATTTTCAATCAGAGCATTAAAAACCAGAGTAATGTTTTAAAAATCCAAATTTTACTATTTTATTTCTCTGCTAAATGATTACTCCTCATATTTAGGATGAAAGCCAGAGAAGCCTTACTGTGGTCTATGAGGTCCTACATAAGCAGAGGCAACCATCTCTCTAATCTCACACCCTAATTAATATCTCCTAACCAGCCTGTTGCTATCAGACCCAGCAAAGCATATCCTGAGGCCTCTGGAGTTTCCTTTGCATCTGCCTGGTGTGCCCTTGCCTAGTGCCTTTTAGGTCTCTGATCAAATGCCCTGTCCTCACAGACCTTTCTTGAATATTCTATTCACGAATATTCTATTCACGTATTCTGCTTTTTCTTCATAGCACTTCTGACTGACATAATAACCAGGAGGGTCTTATTCATTTGCGTTCTCTCTCTCCCACTAAAATATTCTAGGAAGTAGGGACTTCATTTACTATGGTATACCTTGTACCTAGAATATTGTTTGGTACACGTAGATTTTTTTGTCAGTGAATAAACTGATATAAGCAGAATATAGAAGCATTTATTAAAGCAGGAATTAGTTCAGTCCGTTTTCTCTGCAGCATCCTTCTCCAAAATTAAGTAACTTCTAGCGGTTTTGGAAATGCTTGCTTAAGCATCAGATGGAACCTTATACTTGCAAATAAATACATGCTATCTGCTGAATGAATAGCTAGCTTTGGAAATGGGCCAATACAGGAGTTGATGCCAAACAACTTTGAAGAGCACAGTCAGTGTGGGAAGGGCTCACCTGGCAAAGCACAGTTAGGTCTGTTTACGAAAGGAGCACTTTTTTTTTTTTTTTGAGACGGAGTTTCGCTCTTGTTACCCAGGCTGGAGTGCAATGGCGCGATCTCGGCTCACCGCAACCTCCGCCTCCTGGGTTCAGGCAATTCTCCTGCCCAACATGGTGAAACCCCATCTCTACTAAAAATACAAAAAATTAGCTGGGCATGGTGGTAGGAGCACTTTTTTATACAGGGCAGTGGAGGAGAGGTAGTGTGCTATAGGTCACTACAGTGAAAAGCACAGAACACTGTGAAACTATGGCTACTTCCTTAATCTCTCTAAGCCTTTGTTTTCTCAACCATTAAAGGAGGCTTACAGCAACTCTTTGATGCAGAAGAATTATAAATAATTTATGTAGTTGTGTAAGGTGGTGGAGCATAACTCTCTGCTGTGAAACTGTGGGCTGCACAAATGACTTCCTTCCAAAGAGTTCCAATGGCAGAGGGAAGACAAAGAGCAACTCTATGGTAGATAAACCTGACAGACACTACGCTAGCCAGGTGATAAAGATTATCGTTAACAAGGAATGTCATGTTGATAGCATATACCTTCCATATGATGTGGTGAGAATGGCATTTTACATCTGTGGTCTTCCTCACAAAATTCAATAGTCCCAGTATAATCATGAGCAAAACATCCGAAAAATCTCAAATTGAGGAGCACTCTATAAAATTCCTGAACAGTACTCATGAAAATCGTCAAGGTCATCAAAAACAAGAAAAGTCTAAAAAACTGTCATGGCCATGAGGAGTCTAAGGAGACATGACAACTAAATGCAATGTGGTATCCTAGATGGGATCCTGGGATCGAAAAAGAACATTAGGTAAAAACTAAGGAAATCTGAATAAAAAGTATAGACATTAGTTAATACCGTATCATTGGTTCATTAAGGGTAACAAATGTACTATACGAATGTAAGATGTTAACAAGAAGAGAAATTGAGTGTGGGGTATATGGGAGCCCTCTGTACTGTCTTCACCATTTTTCTATAAATCTAAAACTTTTTTTGTGTATTTTTTTTTTTTTTGAGACAGTCTCACTCTGTCACCCAGGCTAGAGTGCAGTGGTGTGATCTTGGCTCACTGCAACCTCCGCCTCCCAGGTTCAAGCAATTCTCCTGTCTCAGCCTCCTGAGCAGCTGGGACTACAGGTGTGTGCCACCATGTCCATCTAATTTTTATACTTTTAGTAGAGACGGGGTTTCTCTGTGTTGGTCAGGCTTGTTTTGACCTCAGGTGATCCACCCGTCTTAGCCTCCTAAAGTGCTGGGATTACAGGCGTGAGCTACTGTACCTTGCTAAAACTGTTTTAAAATACAAAGTTACTTTTAAAAAAGGTTTATTGAGAAGATCAAAGTAAAATAACGTATGGAAAATTCTGAACCCTACCACATCTTAAAACTATTTTTTACTGGTTGCTTACTTGAAGGATGAGTCATATTTCAAATTTGTCACAGATAGAAAATTTAAGCAGTGCTCATTACATGAAATATCCTACTCATCGCAGTAACAATGTTGCTATCTAGTAGGAAGGGTATGGCTAAGTGAGATAGAAAATACCCCATAATGATTAAAACTTTTAATGGCCATAAATATTATAGGACCGCATGAATAATGCTTATGATACAATGTTTAGTTTAAAGTAGGTACAAAATTACATGCACAGTACGATTATGGCAATTACAAAATAATTCGAAAGAAGTACAGAAAAATGCTACAGGGACTATGCCAGTGGGCGTGTTATATGGGCGATTCCTTTTTTTTTTTTTTAGGTTAGCCACTATTCTGTTTTTTTTTTAATTTTCAACTTTCATTTTAAGTTCAGGGGTACATGTGCAGGATGTGCAGGTTTATTACATAGGTAAATGTGTGCCAAGGTGGTTTACTACATAGATCATCCCATCACCCAGGTATTAAGCCCAGTATCCATTAGCTATTCTGCCTAATCCTCTTCCCTCCTCCTAACCCCCGCCCTCCAACAGACCCCAGTGTGTGCTGGACTCTTCTTATTCCTTTTGTTTTCTTCTTTTCCTATAATGTGGGTATTGTATTTAAAATGGCAAAAATTAATACAATTAAGATGTATATGAAAACAACAGCAATCAATCAAAAAAGTATAGAAACTTTGCATTTCAGCATATTAATCACAGTATGAGTAAAATTTTTCTTTTTCATCATGGGATCTTTATCTGGGGTTCTGGGTAAAATTCAAGGGGTTTGTGAACTTGGATCAGAAAAAAATTACGTCTTGCTTTTCAGTTAATTCTAACAAAAATATACCTTCTTTTAAAATTTATAATGGAAGCATCTCCTTCAATTATAAATATTTGCCACTAACAACAGTAGTGTAAGCAGAACCTGTTACTTTGTTATCCACAGAAATCACAGATATTTTTATATTATAGCTCTTGCAGATATCTCAAAATAACTTTTGTGTTAATTCCCATATTACAACAGCTATTACACTTGCTGCTGGGTCTTAGTATTTAATAATTTAATGAAGAATCAAAAATGTTACTATATCACAAATTTGTGTTTTAAAAATATTTGGTTAATATCAGTATAATTGTTTTTCTATGTAATCCTCTGATTTCATGCATTTAAAAGCATTATTCTGAGAAGAGGCAACAGGCTTCACCAGACTTCCAAAGACAATCATGGCTGAAAAAGTTTAGGATGTCTGATTGAAAGAAGGCTGAAAGCACCACCATAAACAATTTGAAATTTCAGCTGGTATTTTTCTATGAATTTTTATGTAAGTAAAATGGGAGCTTAGTGGACATCCTCAATAGCCCATGGTAGCACTAGGTAATAAATATCAAACCCATTCACAGGTAGAAATCAATACTCTACCAATTAAAAACACCCAAAATGGGGAGGAAAGTTGATATGCATAAGTTAATTTCTGTCCTTTCCAAATTAAAAATATGGTGCCTAATGGGCTGTGATTTGGTGTCAAGGAAAGAAAGAACTTACTCCCCAGGGAACATAGCAGAAATATTTTACATGGAAATGTTATAAATCTGAGTTCTACTACATTACAGACATTCTATTTTACTATGCATTTGCAGGTTTTCTTTGCTAAAAACATACCTAAAGTTTCTTGGAAAGGAGTAACAAAATTTGACTTCCTGCTTTTTGAATAGGCTTTCACATGATCTCAATTGGGAGATACGCTTATTACAAATGATCAAAGATGATGGTGATGGTGATGATGGTGGCCAAAACATATTGAATCTGGCACTGTACTAAGTAATTTGTATGTATTATCACAATAGCCCTGTAAGGTGGTAATTAAGGTTAAATTCATTTTAAAGATGAAGAAACTGAGGTGCAATACATTATACAGTGAATGATGTAACTAAGAATCAAACCCAGATCACTGTGATTCCAGGGACTAAGCATTTAATGACCATGTCATACTTCTGTGGGTGCTAATTTAGAAAAAAACATCCCTAGACTACGGAATGATTTTGGCTTCTACAGCTTTAAGATGCCAGACATAAAAGCACTACATGAGAAAAACCTGGTGCTAGTGACCAGGAGTCAGATCAGAAGCGAGTCCAAGAGGTATAAAGCTTTCAAGAAAGATCAGTAAATTTCAGGAAAAAAAGCTTCCACATCACAGTTGCATTCCCAACGAAATGTCTCTGACACAAATGCTCTTAAGACACTCACAGTACAAACATGTTCCCAGAGGAGCAACGTGCTGTGAATCCATCAACATATTTGGTGGAACTGAGCCTATAAGACTCGGGCAACACAAGAACCCCTTAAAGACTTATAATGCACAATGCTTTCCCTAATGCTTTCCCCTTGGAATGCAGGGAATTTCTGCCCCAGACATAATTTGAAATGCTCAACATGAAACATATCCTTCACACTTCAGTTTGGTTCTTGTTTATCTCCTTGTTTCTTATTCATTCTCATATTTGGCTGATGAGCTGGAAACTTTTCTTCTTTTGTTTTGTCCTCTGAAGTCTTTTGCTAGCTTCCTGGCATTTGGATCCAATACCAATCTCAGCAGCTTTATACTGCATTCAAAAATTGCAACACATTTTTATTCTATGCTTATACATATAGAGTATGTGCTTACAATCAGGGGTTCTAGAGCCAGACTACATGAATTCCAATCCTGGCCTCATCGTTTTCAGGCTGAGTGACTTTGAGCAAGTTATTCATACCTCTTGTTCCTCAGCATCCCAATCTATGAAATGAGGGTGAGAACAGCATGCCTATTCAAAGGGTTATCATGAGGACTAAATGATCTACTGCACGTAGAGCCCTGGGCACAGTGTCTGGCACATAGTGAGTGCTAGCTAAATGTTAGTGATTGTTACCATTACATTTACTAGACTGTAAGCCCCATCAGGGAAAACATTTACATTTTGATCATTATGATATTTATAGCATCAAATATAGTGTCTGACACAAAGTAGATGCTCAATAAATATTTATTGAATTAAATATTAAGCTGACTCAGCTATTCCTATTTGTACCATTTCACATTCCTTTCACAGTCATATGTCAAACTCAGTGGACTATGGAAAAGTTCCATATAAATGCCTTGGTCACATCTTTATAATAAAGAAAAAAGAAATTAAAGAGCAGTTTTTAATGCTTAATTTCATCCCCAAACACCTAAGGAATATAACGTGGTCACCAGGTCTTTCAGTGTGGTGAATGTTTCAATTTTTTGTCTCAATCTGGTGTCCAGGTGACCTGACACATATTTTATATAGAACAGGCTCCATCTGAGATCAAGCTGTAGTTGAAATATGACCTTTAATTTCACTCTCTGCTCTCTCTATTCTGCTTCTGTGTTCCATGAAACCACTTAGTTTACATTAGTACAAGGAAAATTAACAGCTTCAGCTGGGATCTCATTGCTGCCATCCATCCACCCACCCATCCATGCATCCACCCCCTCCCATTTATTGAGTACCTAATACATTTCAGGCACTGCCCATGGTGCTGAGGCCCTAGACACGAAAGGCAAAAGCCCCTCTCTTTAAGGCACTCAGTGGTCTAAATTTCTTCAGGAACCAAGTGGGATATAAACAGATAAAGAGGCAATCCTAAGTATGTGATAGAAACTATGGCAAAATAGAAACAACCCTAACTCAAACCAGGAGGCAGGGAAGGGAAAGATTTGGCAGAAGTGATATCTGAACTGAGTTTGGAAGAATGATCAGGGGTTGCTTGCTAAAGAGCTCCCTCCAGTCGGGCATAGTGACTCACTCCTGTGATCCCAGCACTTTCAGAGGCCAAGGCGGGTGGATCATCTGAGGCCAGGAGTTTGAGACCAGGCTGGCCAACATGGTGAAACCCCATCTCTGCTAAAAATACAAAAAATTAGCTGGGCGTGGTGGCGGGCGCCTGTAATCCCAGCTACTCAAGAAGCTAAGACAGGAGAACTGCTTGAAGCCAGGAGGCAGAGGCTGCAGTGAGCCAAGATTAGCACCATTGCACTCCAGTCTGGGCAACAAGAGTGAAACTCCATCTCAAAAAACAAACAAAAAGCTCGCTCCTCCTCCTGAATCATCTGGATATCTTTAAAACACCAGAAACTTACCATGCTCAAAATAATAGTTATCATCTTCTTACAGCATGCTCCCTCCCACCCCACATTTTTACAGTTTCAAACGAAAGAGTTGGAACTGTGTTTAACAACCTTATTCTCCAAATCTAATCATTTGTAAAGCACTGTGTAGTCAGCATCCTCTCATATTACTTTTAATCTTCATTTACTTTCCTTTTTCCAGCCCAACTTAGATTTTCAAACTTACCTCCCACAAGTTTCCAGTCACCATATAAGTGATTGGTAAATGGGGAAGCACTATGCAAATATTAGGGGTTTATTCTAATTAACAACAATTCCCCTGGTGATCTCATCTACTCCCATGGTTTTAAATACCATCTATACAATGATGAGTTCCAGACTTAGATTTCTAGCTTTGACCTTTCTCTCACAATTAAGACTGAAAATCTCGCTGCCTACTCACTATCTTCACTTAGATGTCTAATAGGCATTTCAAATTTTATCATCTCCCAAACTCATAACTCCTACTCCCGCACTCCCCATCAAGCTATTCCTTTCATAGTCTTCCCCAATTCAGTTGATGGCAACTTCATTATACAGTTGTTCTGCCTTACATTCTTACTTTCCTCCTGTAAATCTCCCTCTTAACACATACACCTAATTCCATTAGCAAATCTTCTCAACTCTACCTTCAAAAACTATCCTGACTCTTAGACTTTCATTGCCGTCATACCAACCTGAAGCACTTGGACTACTGCCTTCCTTCCTGTCTGTTTCTGTTCTCCTGCAGTGCATCCAACAATTTCACAGCTTTCCAGCTCACTCAGAATAAAGCCCAGATCCTTAACAGGGCTCATGCTGTCTTTCTGACATCACCTATCACTCTCCTTAGCTCTTGCCGCTCCAGCCAAGGATGCTCCTGCCTTTGCCCCTCCTGTTCTCTGCCTGGAAAGCTCTTTCCTCTGATAGTTGTACGGCTTGCTCTTTCCTTTTACTTAGGTTTTCATCAGATATTACCTCTTTAGAAAGACCTTTCCCAGTCTCCCTGGAAAACAGCAACACATGATTGCTTAATCACCTTAACCCTACTTTATTTTTGTCATATTTCTTCACGGCACCAATATTTCTTGAATGTTCTAGGTACTGTCCGGATGCTGAGAATATAGCAGTAAACAAAATAGACAAAAATCCCTTTGTTTCATGTGCTTGCTTTCCACTTGAGAAACAAACAATAAGCGAGCAAATTAAATGGCATGCCAGAAGACAGTAGCTTCTGTGGTGGAAATCAAAGCCAGGAAGGGGGATAAGATGTATCGGGAGAAGAACAGTGGTTACTACTTTAATAAGGAAAGCTTCCCTGCTAGAAGGCTATTTGAACAGAGATCTTAAGAAGTGAGGAAACTGAGCCTTGTGAATATCTTAAAAAGTATTTCAGGTGGAGGGAACAAGTGCAAAGCCCTGTGGCAAGGTCGTATTTGACGGTTCCAAGAGCACCCAGGAGACCAGTGTGGGTGGAATGGAGTAGCACTTCTACCACCTGCCATTCCATTAGAGATTGATTTGGTTTTTATTGCTGACCTCTTTACGCCAGAATGTTGACTGCATAAGGGCAGGGTCTTGTTTTTTCTTTCGAAACAACAACAACAACAACAACACTTGAACCTGAGAATTCAGAACTGAGCCTTGTTCTGGTGCGGACTCAATGAATTGTCATGCACTATGGACAAACGTCACTATTCACAAGCCCTTAACATGCCCCATGTATTTTGCCTTTCTTCTCTTATTTTCTCCATCTGGAATGCAGCTCTGTCTTTCAAAAAGCCTACCCTTCAGGACACTCCAAAGCTACTGCTTTAATGAAACCTCAGTTGGTTGGCTCTCAGCTGAACGTCATTGCTGCCTCTTTAGTAAGGCGATAACTCCTGGTACTATTGTTCTTGCCGAACAGAAAGCTCCATGAGACAGCGACCATGTCTATTTGACTCCTTGGGGTGGTGTGCCAGGGTAGCATGGTGCCTAATCATATGTGCCAGGTGCTCAGTAAATAATGAAATAAATGACTATCTCTTGAAGGCAGTGAATTGCTCTATGACTTACCATATCCAATTAAAATTGCTACTGTGTTCTATGGTAGTATGCAAAGTAACTCAAGATCCCTAGAACTTGGTCACCATCTCAGATTTTGAAACCCCTTATCCAACTAGCAATGGAACCATGAGCTCCAGCCTCCTTTGCAAGGGGGACTTGGAAATTCTCTAAAAGGGCACCACCCTTTGCATTCTCCATGGAACTGTACACACGAAAGAAGAACTTGTTCCTTTTCTTTCCAATTCAGCCATAGATTTTTCTCTATCTTTAAGCATACCTGAGTGGCAATATAGTCTTTTCAAAACTAAGACAATTAGGAGCTTTAGTTTAAAACACTGTCTTAAATCTGCAATACATTTCTAGTCATTTACAAATAAATGTAATATCAAGGAGAAACCAATACTTGCTGGTAACAAATAATGTGGCATAACTTTTGCTAAATATCTTTCACCTTAAATAACTTGGCCTTTCAGAGAACTCACATTTGTTCTAATTAGACAGAAAAAAATGCACATTTTGGACAACCTGAATCAAAAAGTATGAAAATACCCATTGCAAGCGGCTGATGTGGTAACAAAGAGAAGACCACCTGTGTTTGCTGAACTGCGCTGAAGTGGATGTGATAATGTAGTTTCACTTCATTGTTATCAAAGACTTGAAAGGCTTCTTTTTAGTTAATTGAAAGGCTAATTAGAAGGTCTTTTTAAGGACAAGCAAATCTAAGTTGGATTTTCTTTTATTTCCTCATCCAAGCTCTTCTCTCCCTCTAATCATCAGTAATATGAGTGATGAACTCAAGCAAAGCATGTCAGATGGCATAAAATGGGTTCTATGATGTACTTTTCCTAGAGGGTGGCATCTAAAATAACAGCACTTTGATACGTTATTGTTCCTTCAATTTAAATCCATTTTAACTTGGCCATTGCTTCACTAGTTGACACTGGTTTCTTGTCCACATTCCAACTATGTGCATAAAAGAAAGTGCTATCTAGAGTGTTCTTGCCTTTGAAACTGTCATCAAGTCATTTAAATAAAAGACATACTGCCAAATATTAATGAAGCTTATTAGTAAAATGCTATGATGCAGAAGATCCCCAGCACATAAAATTACGGTTTTATGCACTAATTTCAGAACCAAATGACTGCATTCTCCTTTTGCCGAAATACTAAATGATGCTCTAAATATTGGAAGCTCTGGAAAGTGGAGTGAGTGGGCTACCATTTGACACATGTTCCCAACGAGGATTTCTACCTTGAATTAATAATTCACTTCTGAGTCCTGAAAGTCACTGCTATGGTTTTAAGACTAATGTTTTAGCAGATTGAAAGCCAGTGCCAAGTAACTTGTAAATGAGAAGTTTTTGAACACTTTCATCAGCATTTTATATCCTTTTTAAAATAGTCAAGTGAACAGAAAGACGCATATATCCAACTCAGGTTTAAACATTTTAAGCCATCACTGCCATTATTTCCAGAGCACATAATGTACCCAGGAAAATTAAATTTTGTTTCATTTTCATAATTTCTGTAATCATTAGTCAATGTAAGTTGAACTATCTGAATGCTAATCTCATACTAAAGAAGAGAGAATTTACACTTATGTGGCATAAATTCATCTTTGTCAGTTCTATAATTTTAGACGATTTCATACCCAAAGGACAACTTTTGAAATATAAAAGGTAATTTTATTTACACTTGGAAAAGAATTTTACATATTTTCACTACCATTACTGCTATATGAGTTGTTAATTATGCAGTTAATCATTAGAACAATAAAAACTTGTTACTGGCTTTTTTTTGGTGGGGGGGTGTTGGAAGCTGAAGGCTTACTGACCTTTATATAGATGCAGATACTTTATGGTACAAAAATACTAATATTATTTACTCTTTTGGATACTATGTCTTTGCCAGGTAGTGATGGTGTAGCTCATAAGGCTTAGTTATATAGATTACCTATTGCAAAACTCATATTACACGTGGTTCTATGTACAAAATATGCATGGGGCTTCCCTGTATACCTAGAGAGCTTACACTATAGTCTTTTAACAGAAAGAACATTATCAGATAACAAAACGTGAAGCAGGAGTATTGTCCCATGCAAGGTCAGGAAGGTAACAGAGCAAGTTTGGGCAGTAATTAGGGAGAAATTTCATTACAGACATAGGATTTGAGGTAGACTTAATGAATTTAAGCAAAGAGGAGGAGAAAATCCCTTTTCAGACTGGCTAAGAGTTGATAACCTAAGCGCTGAGTATATGAGAATTAATTATACCATTTTCTCTACTTCTATATATGATTAAAATTTTCCAGAATAAAAGCTTCCAAAAATCCTTTCAGGAATGACTAGAATGAGCAAGGATAAGAGGAGTCTTTGAAGAGAGGGGCCCTTATTATTTCACCTACCTGCCAAAGCAAGGTGCCAGAGGCAGCTAGGAGAAATAATAAGGGACAGTTAAAATGGGGTGAGATTTTGAGAGGCACTGGATAAGAGAATTAAAGACTTCAATTCCAGTTAGGTCATTGGGAATCACTTTGCTGAATCAAAGAGCACCAAGCCTCGCTTTCAATTATGTGCAATGAATTTCTAATATTCAGCATTTTCTCCTACCCTATTGATGGTGATATTCACTGTCAATGTTATTCAGTGCCAGTGGCATCTAGTGGGGGAGGTGATGTAGGAGAGTTTGCTTGTTGCTGCTAAAACTTCTTTGGGAAGACAGCATCTAGGTTGAGTCTCTGTGATTCAGGTAGCTGGTTCTCAGTCCATCTGGACACTATGGGGCCACCATGAAATGGTCAGACTCAGTGATACTCAGACACGAGGAAGGGAGAGCAATGCACAACAAACTGTCAGCTTAGTCATCCAGAGTGGGACATCCCCTTTTCTGTTCTACTTCTGCATAGTGAAGTGTTTGGAAAAACAAATTAAAAGCCTTTTAATTTAGTAGGGGCTTAGAGCAAGAGAATACACATACTCTTTAAGGAGAAGGCATCTAGCCAGAGTGAGGTCAGACCCATTTTTATTTATTTTTTTTCTGGAGAAGGATGGAGGCATAGTAGTCTGCTTCTCTATACTGCATTCTCTTTGCCTACCGTTTTTCTTTTGTATTACTCCCTTCCTTTTCAGATGCTCCATTACTATGTTAACACTGAAGTCCATGAGAATCTGAGACAGGGTACCTTGTGAGTAGGAACCGCTTTAGGTCTCTGCTTGAAATCCCTTTGTAAGTCGATATTCAGCTGAGTTAGGAATCAGTCTCTTAGAAAATCGCTTCAGGTTTTCTTCATATTATATGCTGTTATTTTAGTATACTTATACTATGGGGCTTAGAATTTTGAGTGAATGAGTGAACTAACAGATAGACCAAAGAAAGAAAGAAAGACTATATACTTACTATGGATGATAGAGCTAGATGTCATTTCCCCCGCCACAAAATAAAAAAAAATAAAAAGAAAAGAAAGAGAGAAAGACAGACAGACAGACTATATGCTTACTATGGGTGATAGAGCTGGATGTCAAAGAGAGAAAGAAAGAAAGACAGACAGACAGACTATATGCTTACTATGGGGGGCGGGTGTGATAGAACTGGATGCCGCCCCCTACCACAATTTACCCATAGTAAGTATATAGTCTTGTCTTGTTCATTCGTTTGTTTTTTCTTTCTTTTCTTTTCTTTCTCTTTCTTTCTTTCTCCCTTCCTCCCTCTCTCCTTCTCTCTCTTTTTTTTTGTGGCGGGGGATGGCATCTAGCTCTGTCACATATAGTACATATATAGCTTTTCTTTCTTTTCCCTTCCTTCCCTTCCTTCCTTCCTCCCTCCCTCTCCCTTTCCCTTTCTTTTCCTTTCTTTCTCTATCTGGTAATTCACTCATTCATTCAAAATTCATTAACAGTACACTATTTGTAACACATTACAATAAAATTTTTCAAATGTACTAAGTTGTTTAAAAATGATTATTTGAAATCACAATGAGAGATCACCTCACACTTACCAGAATGACTATTATTAAGTAAAAAAATAACAGATACTGGTGAAGCTGTGGAGAAAAGGGAATGCTTACACACTGCTGGTGGGACTGTAAATTAGTTCAGCCATTGTGGAAAATATTCTGGAGATGTCTCAAATAACTTAGAACTACTATTTGACCCAGCAATCCCATTACTGGGTATATGCTCAAAGGAAAATAAATCACTCTACCAAAAAGACACATGCATTTGTATGTTCACTATAGCACTGTTCACAATAGCAAAGACATGGAATCAACCTAGATGCCCATCAATGGTGGCGTGGATAAAGAAAATATGGTTCATATGTACCGTGGAATACTATGCAGCCATAAAAAAAGAATTAAATAATTTCCTCTGCAGCAACATAGATATAGCTAGAGGCCATTATCCTAAGTGAACTAAGGCAGGAACAGAAAATCAAATACCACATATTCTCACTTTTAAGTGGGAGTTAAGCTTTGAGTTACATGAACACAGGGTAACAACAGATACTGGGAACTACTTGGGGGAAATGACTGAAAAATTGCCACTGGGTACTATGCTCACTACCTGGGTGAAGAAATCATTCCTACCTCAAACATCAGTGTCATACAATATACTGATGTAACAAACCTATACATGTATCCCCTGAATCTAAAATAAAAGTTGAAATTATGTTTAAAAAAGTAATTATTGAGGTCTTTCAATAGCACAATGGAAAAAGCATAGAACCTGGAATCAAGAGCCTGAGGTCAAATTCTGGCTTCCTGGCTGCATGATCTCTAATAAGCTGTGTAACTTCTATGAGACTCCGTCTTTTCTTCTAGAAATTAGGATGACATTAATATTCTTTTCATTGAATTATTGAGAAGGTCACATAAAATATTCTATGTAAAATTCCTTTGTTAAGTTTAATGTAGAGAACAAATGTTATCATTCTTATCATTATTATAGCAGTAGTGGTAGTAACACTGGGCCTTTTGTTTGATACCTAGTGTTTGTTGGAACATTTGTATGATTCTTTCTGCTTATCTTCTTCATCTTCCATAAAAGGGCAAAAAATTGTTCTTACATTTTAACTAATTAAAATAAGTTATTTTATGCGCTTACATTTTCAATACATATTTTAAAAGTACGTCAGCAGCCGGATGTGGTGGTTCACACTTGTAATCCCAACACTTTGGGAGGCCGAAGTGAGCAAATCATGAGGCCAAGAGATCAAGACCATCATCAACATGGTGAAACCCTGTCTCTACTAAAAATACAAAAATTAGCTGGGCGTGGTGGCGTGTGCCTGTAGTCCCAGCTACCTGGGAGGCTGAGGCAGGAGATACACTTGAACCCAAGAGACAGAGGTTGCAGTGAGCCAGGATGGTACCACTGCACTCCAGCCTGGTGACACAGTGGGACACCATCTCAAAAAGAAAAGAAAAAATGTACATCAGCACTGCTATTCTCAATTACTTAGTAATCGTTGGGATAGTTGATTTTCTAAATTCCAACTTCTTGAGTAGATGAACACTGAGTAGAGTAGAATATGACAAATTGAAATGATGTTTCTAAGACCTTGTTTGGTTGGAGTAAAGATGCTGGGAGTAGGGATGTCTAGTAAGATGAGATGACAAGGATCTGGACCAAGGTGGGACATTGAAAAGATACAAAATTCAATGCATTCAAAATAAATTACAAAGGAAGCGTGGACAAGCTTAGTAACAAGATTAAATGGAGATGATAAAAGAGAAATGTTACATCTGTAGGATATCAAGCTTGATTACCTGGAGGATGGCAGTACCACCAATAAAAAAGGGTCACTTGAAAGGCTAAGCTATTTTGATAAGGGAATATAGCCCAAGAAATTGACTTTTCTTATAGACATGTTGATATTTGACATAATGTTGGCAGAATATTTGGTGGTCATGTCTTAAAAGCACTTGGAAATATGGAATCATAAATCAAAGTAAAGATCAAAGGTGAAGATGTAGCTTTGTGTGTGATGAGATAACAAATAATGGTCATGGCTAAGAACGATGACTTACCACGTGACAGGGATTGTTCTTAGTGTTTTCTAAGTGCTAACATTATTTTTTTACATCAAATAGTGTATCAAATTTATTGATGAGAAACTTAAGGTAAAGAGATGCTAAGTAACTCACCTTACATTACCCAGCTAATAAGTAGCTAAGCTGGGTTGACATTGGAGGAGCTCCTTCAGGAAACAAGAGAGAAAGAAAAACAGAAGATGGAGTGAGAGGCAATCCCCATGGGCAGTGGAAAGATGAAAAAGAAAGAAACCAGCTTCCAGGAGCAGTGGGGAGGTCTAAAAACAGGAGCAGCAGAGCAATGTCATGGAACAAGGGAAGGCAGAGGTTCAAGGAGAAGGGTGTGGTCTGTATCATTAAATACTTCAGAAAGTTCAAGAGCAATGACTCAAAGTCTCTGGACTTGGCAGTACTGATGCGACAGGCGTCTGGGTAAAGAGATATTTTAGAACCCAGATTGCAGAGGATCAAGGGGATGGATCTAAAGAGAGGGAAGTAGTAGGGACAGACTAATTTTTCATTGCATTTTCCTGTAAAATGGAGAATGACAGCATAAAGAGACAAAAGGAGCAACTGAAACATTTCAAATTAGAATGTCATCTGATGCATAAGAACCTGTCAATGTGGTCATCTTTTCTTGATCGTAACTCTAGATCAATAGAGGTAGAATATCTTTGTAATTGCTCACATACTGATAACACATTTAGATTTTCTTGTCTTTTTAAGTAAAAAATTAATATGCAAACTTATGACACTTTCACAAATTCTTTTTTTTTCTTGAGACAGGGTCTCACAGTGTCATCCAGGCTGGAGTGCAGTGGCGTGATCTCGGCTCACTGCAACCTCTGTCTCCTGGATTCAAGTGATTCTCCTGACTCAGCCTCCATAGTAGCAGGGATTACAGGTGTGTGCCACCACACCTGGCTAATTTTTGTATTTTTAGTAGAGATGAGGTTTCACCATGTCGGACAGGTTGATCTCAAACTCCTGACCCCAAGTGATCTGCCCGCCGGCCTCCCAAAGTGCTGAGGTTACAGGCATAAGCCACCATGCCTGGTGACAAATTCTTAATCTGCTAAAGGAACAGAGGGACCTATTAATCTTAATACAATTTTACATGAAATGGGCATTCATATATTGGAAAGCAAAGCAAATTTGATTGAAATGGAGGCTGTGGAATACTTCATACAAAAAAAGTTGTTTTATTTTCAAACATAAATTAATAAATAGGAACATTTAAATATGAAAAATTAGGGTCAAAATGAAAATTAGGTATTTTAAGAATGAACATCAAACCTAAACTTATGTAGCAGAAACGTCCAGTTCTGCAATGTATAATGACTATAGGTGAATTGTAAATTTTAGCTACCACAAAAAGTATCAAAAAAACTTATTCAGAAATAATTAACAGAGTAAATAGACAACATATATAACAGGAGAAAATATTTGCAAACTATGCATCTGACAACAGGCTAATATCCAGAATGTACAAGGAACTCAAACAACTCAACAATAAAAAAATAAATCACCATAAAGGACATGAAGAAACATTTTTCAAAAGAAAATATACAAATGACCAACAACATGAAAACATGCTCAACGTCAGTAATAATCAGAGAAATGCAAACGTCTGTGAAGACATGGAGAAAAGGAAACATTTATACCCTGTTGGTGGGAATGTAAATTAGTATAACTTCTATGAAAAGCAGTTTGGAGATTTCTCAAATAACTTAAAATAGAACTGCCATTCTATCCAGCAATCCCACTCCTACGTATATACCCAAAGGAAAATATGTCATTCTATCAAAAAGATACCTGCACACATACACACACACATACACACACACACACACACCCCATAGAATACCATTCAGCCATAAAAATAAATGAAATCATAAAGAAGAATGAAATCATGTCTTTTGCAGTGACATGGATGAAACTGAAGGTCCTTAAGTGAAAACTCAGAAAGTCAAATACTACATGTAATCACTTATAATAGGGAGCTAAATAATGTGCACACATGGACTTAGAAAGTAGAACAGTAGATATCAGAGATTCAGAAAGGTGGAAGTGTTAGAATGTGGTGAAGAATGAGAAATTATCTAATTAATACCATGTACACTATTTAGGTAATGGTTATACCAGAAGCCCGGATTTCACCACTGCGACATATCAATGTAACAAAACGGTACTTGTATCCCCTAAATCTATAAAAATAAAATAAAAAAATAATTTCATCATGGACAAATTACATCAAATGTATTGGAAAGTGAAACAAAGCTTAATAACATAAAAAATTCAAATTCTATCATTGTGGTTGTTAATTCAAAACATCAACATGCATTTTCCAATTTGAATAATAGAAACAATGATACCAACGCAAAATATTAAAATCTAATTATGTGTGTAAAAACAGAAAGATCAGAAAAAAGAAGAGAAAAATGCTTTTTTGATATATAGAAATAGGTACTTTGCTATTGGTACAAAAAAAAAATCTCAAGGAGAAATTTATGGAAGGAGAAGTATCCATGCCTGTATATTATTATACACAATGGCCAGGAGCACATTTTGTTTACTTTTTTGCTTTTAAAACTATATCAGGGTTGGGGGTAGGGGAGGGACAGCATTAGGAGAAATACCTACTGTAGATGATGGGGTGATGAATGCAGCAAACCACCATGGCATGTGCATGCCTATGTAACAAACCTGCACATTCTGCATGTGCACCCTAGAACTTAAAGTATAAGAATAATAAAAAACTATATCTGTTAACATTTATTTTCAGAGATGAAAAATATTATATGCTTATTTGCTATTTAATAGACTTAAGTTCCCCTGATACTACAATGACTTTTTAAAATGACTTAAAAATTATTATATTTATGATCTAAAATGAATTATAGGAAGTGGGAAACATGAGTTAAACGTGCGGGTGCTCTGCAGACGTAAGTTAAAATGGAGACATGTATTAACCTATACTAAGTTAACCCATACGAAGATGCTGTTCACTTTGAAAGACCTCTCGTTCTCCATTTGCACTAAAAAGATTAATCAAACATAAAATTTCTGTACTATTTATCATGGAACCAAAGGCTTGGTTCCTTGAATACAATGATAGAAGGATTGATTTTATAAGTGCCTAATCTTTAAATAAGACTGTAAAGGACTCACACTGCATTAAATGGCATTAGCCCAGAAGAAGGGCTGGGTAGCTTAGGAGCCATATACTATTTTGTTTGATAGCATATATTTTATAATGATACTCATAGGACACAATGCAAATTAAGTATTTGTTAATACCTCTTTACTGCTTTTTCATGACTTCCAATAGATCTAAAAATGATGCCTTATAACTCTCTAAAGTAGGTTAAAACAAGTTATACTATGGAACGGAAAGGAAGCTCATAAGACAGATAATTTGCTAAGGAATTATGATGCTATCCTGAAGGGAAAAGGGCACGGAAAAAGAAGACTATGAATATGGACTTCAGTTATAATACAAACTGCCCACATGCTGGCCCTAAGGAGCAATGGTCCATAACATTAAACTTTAGCATTGGCTCCATTAGTAATAGTTTAACAGTGTTAACCAGGGGTATGTGCACACATGGCGTCCTGGCCTCTGAGTTGACTGGTTTTCAGTCTATTGCTTTTTGCTTGGTAACTTTAACCATCATTCTTTGCTCAATTGTAATAATTGTGTAGTATACTCAAATCATGCCCCTGGATAATCAAACATTATATGTTGTTGTGCTTTTGGTTGTGTTGTTTCTTGTATATAAATATATTCATAAGAAGTTGTAAAATTAGCTGACCATACCTTTGTTGGCACTTGTGTTTTGACTCTCTTCTATTGTATTCAATTGATTGCAGTTGCTTCTATTAGAGGATAGGATGCAGATATCAGAGTTAATTACTGGGCATACCCCTTTATTATGGGTGGACTTTATCCAGTTTGCTGATAGGACATGCTATAGAAAGGCCATAATTTTATATTGGTTAGACCAATATTTGTAATTCTGTGGTTCACAACTGTCCATTGTATAATTTTAGAGCTGAAGAAGACTTGAGACCTACTATCATATTTTTTGGCAATAGATCCGTAAGTAAGAAGTCATTTTTCCACATTTCCAAGTGTTCTAGTTATCGTCTCACATTGTCTCCCACTTGAATAAAGTGTTTTGCATTTTGATTTCATACAGCTTAGGGAAATCAGTAAGTAATATGACCTGGTATTAAGTGAGAGACATCACTTGGGCTCAGGATGTCTGTGGGCCAGAGGGTTAACTCATGTTCAAAATGAATCACACTAACTGGCATGTACTTGGCAGGGTGGCACATTTTGCCATTTTCCCAGAAATAAGAATTGATGATGGATTTCATATATCCTGTAATTCCTTTTATTTCTAATAAGTACTGCCGTCTATAGAATTTAGTCATGCTATTCATACTGGGTTCTTCCTTGGAGGGTTTGAAACACGCATCAGGGGTATTATTACTAGTCCATTGAGCCCAACTAAATCATATGGCTCCTTGTTCGCATGCACCCCTCAAAAATTATAGGCTTAGAGAGATTGAACATTATTCCAGAAACTAATTTTAAAGAATATTATCATTCTCAGCCAATTAGCTCAGACTCTATTATATTCAGAATTGCAAACTGTTCACATAAGAATTAAATGTATATTAAGGTGCTAAAAAATTGTCTTGAAAATTAGTGCTTCTTTTCTGTTCCATTTCAACCTTGTCTCTATTCATTTCTACTTTGTAGGTAGCAAGTAAGTAAGTTTCTACCTTTAGAATTTGCAGGTAAATAAACATATCATTTATTTACTGGAAGAACTGTGGTCATCTTTCTTGATCTCTTTCTTTCTCTCCTTCTTTCTCAGTATTGATTTTGCTTTTCTTCAACAATTTCCTATATTTCTCTGGCTAACCCTAAAACTTATTATTCCTTTAAACTTTTTCATGATGAAAGATTTGCCATTTTCTCAATCAGGAGTCTCTGGTTTTGGGCACTTCCACAAATATATCCTGGGAAGTCCACTGGGAAGTGTCTTAGCTGTGTGTCTGTGTTATTAGTGACAAAGAATGATCTATGATACTTTGCTGTCTCTTTTACAAGATGTCCTTTTCCTCCCCTACAGCTACTACTTTAAATGAAAGTGCTTTCAGATGTAAAGATGTCACCAAGATTTTTCAAGGTGCATTGCAAACAATGAATAAACACGTGTGTATTCTCTTTCATCACATTTTAGCCCAGTCATAAAACTGGGTGTATATAAATAAGAATTCATTATTTACACTGCTTTTTAGTGTTGATATAGATACAATGAGTTCCTGCCCTTTCTTCTCATTTATATTGAAGGGATTATCTTTCAACATTCTGAGATCTTTAAGTTGATTTCTACATGAACTCCAAGTGGTGTTAACGACATTTTCAGAGAAGATGCTTTACTTAGCTGACAAGGAAAAGTACTCTGTAAGCCTTTATTTGTATGCGATAAAGCAGAGTTGATAAAATAATCTTTTACTATGAACTTATCAATGCACTCTTACAGAATCCACCTATCACAAAGTAGATAATTTTGTTTTCTCTGCTTTTGTTTCAGTAGAAACTGTCAATTAAAATCAATAAAGCTCTAGAAAAAGCCATAGTAAACTTGGTTTCAAACCAAGAGGGAGTCAACTAAGGTGAAGAAAATGTGAAACTCTTTATTAAGCACTTGAGCAGCACTTAAATTATAACCCTAGAGTGATACTGTTAAATCCCTATAGATTTTATAAACTATATAGGACAGCAGATGAGCAATCAGGGATTCTGGCCCAAGAACTGATAAACCCTGAATCTTTGAGCTTTATCAAGTGTTTTTTTTTTTCTCTTTACTTATAAACTAGGTAAATTAGCATTTTTCCTTACTCTTGCTTCACCCACGATTCTCTAAGGAATACTGAGTTAACTCTCCTTAAACATTTTGAGACGCTACTGAAAGTTCTACATATGAATTATTTGCTTTACTTATTTCCCAAATGGCACAACACGTCTTCTTTCTCCTAAAAGAGCAGCCCTCTTGAAATTGAATAGTGCTGCATAAAACAACTATGGCATATTGATATTTTTCTTTTGTATTTATTCAGGATGATTCGCCATTCCATAGGTTCGTGGCTTAGCTCTTACACTCTCATAAAAAGAAGAACTTCTTCTTGAGTATTGAGTGAGAATTCATTTGTTCTGCTTGCCTTTTTCTCACCCTCTGCAGGGGAATTTTCAATCCACTGAGCTTTCAGAAGATGTATTGTTCTACCCCACCAAGCAAGAACAGGAGAATGTGGAGGATTAAATACCAACAGTGTACTGTTTCTGTCCTAAATACAGAATTAGCCATTGGCCTCTGCCTGATGAGTCTACAATCTAATTAGACAGATTGACAACCCCAAGAAGGGAAACCGTAAGAATATGCATCAGCATAGTAGGTTAAAATGGAGAAAGTGGCATATTGAGATATTTAAAAAGGTAAAATTACCAAAAAACAAATTTACATTTGAAGAGGGTTTTGCAGTTTCCAAAATATTTTTGTAGTCACTTCTTTATCCTATACTATGACTATGACCCCAGAGGTTTTCCAGGCAAGAATATCAAATACATATTTAGGTTTGAGGCATCAACAGAGTATAATACAATGTCTTGGTATTGAACTACAAGAAATATCTTACTGTAATTAATTTTTCTCATAAAACCTGAGGACCTCATTCCTTACTTAACCATCTCAGCAATGTGAGCAAAGGACATTCATCCTTCTTTCCTTCAAGTAAAAAGATATGATATGTTTGGATTGGCATAAAAATGTCAAAGACGTTTCTGCATTCTATGTTGTCTTGAGAAAACATCAACCCTCTTCGGATCACTTCTCAGGTAACACTACATTCTTTCATCTATCACATGCTTGAAACAAAACAAGGCTCCTAAAGCACTTAGCTGGGGGAGATAGTTTGGAATTAGGAGCCTCAGAGACCAGCCCTGGGATCCTACTTCATTACACTTAGTCTAAGTAGTTAGGTTTATTTTTTATGATCATATTTTTTTCCCCTAGAACCTAGTTTCATTTTAACCTGAAACATCATGTGAAATCTTCTTGCAATTCTAAAACTGTACTTAATTTGGTAATGTAAATGACATACAAATTGCTGCATAGTTCTTATTCTGAGGAGTTTTGAAACACATTTAACCTAGTACTTCTTAACAACAAAAGATACTCACTTATTGATTAAGAACGTGAAGTGACTTCTGGATATATTTGCTGTCTTTTTTCCTCTGATATCAATAAGGGTAGGGAGCAAAACACTGGGGCATATAGCAAGGAAGTAAACCCATGCTGGCATGAAATTTCTATACATTCTGTGTTTTGATCTTGACATTTTCTTTTTAACTAACCAGAGTGTTTGGATATACATACAGACAAGGGTATATTAGTAAAAATGGAACGGATTTTTATCTCTTATCTAAAACTTTCCATCAATGTCCGTTTTTATTAATTAAAAAAATGGAAAATAATTGTGACGCACACACACACTTTCTCTCCATCCATTTTTATTAAAAAAAGTAACAAAATAATTGTCTCTCTCTCTCACACACACACACACACACACACACACACACACACACACACACACTACACTTTAGAAGCCTGACTGAGGGGAAAAAACAGAAGGCTGGTGGAGAGTGAGAATTATATCAGACCTTAGAGATGGGACTTAAGAAATCAGAGCCTGAGAGGCAATTACTGAGATGGGGATTAAACCTCCCGTTTAGTGGAGTTGACTGTTCTCCTGGAAGGCAGAACAGCACAGCAGTCAAGAAGGGTTTGGATCCTAGGCTTATTGCACGCTGGTGGTGTGACCTGGAGCTTGTTTCTCAACTTTCCTAAACCTCAGTTCTTTATTTTTAAAATAAACATAATTATACCTATCCTACAGGGTTATCATAAAAATTAAACCACATATTATATATTAAGAACTTGGCACAGTGTCATTAAACTCTCAATGAATGATGATGATGATGATGATGATGATGAATAGTCAGACAACCTATTTCATTGTAAGGTAGCTCTGTTATTAAGCTATTTTTTTAAAAAATAATGAATCTGGCTGGGTGCAGTGGCTCATGCCTGTAATCCCAGCACTTTGGGAGGCTGAGACCGGTGGACCACCTAAGGTCAGGAGTTAGAGACCAGCCTGGGCAACATGGTGAAACCCCATCTCTACTAAAAAAATACAAAAATTAGTTGGGCATGGTGGTGGTCACCTGTAATCCCAACTACTCAGGAGGCTGAGGCAGGAGAATTGCTTCAATCTGGGAGGTGGAGGTTGTGGTGAGCCGAGATTGCGCCATTGCACTCCAGCCTGGGTGACAGAGCAAAACTCTGTCTCAAAGACCAATGGAACACAACAGAGGCCTCAGAAATAAAACCACACATCTACAACCAACTGATCTTTGACAAATCTGACAAAAACAAGCAATGTGGAAAGGATTCCCTGTTTAATAAATGCTGTTGGGAAAACCTGCTAGACATATGCAGAAAACTGAAACTGGACCCCTTCCTTATAACTTATACAAAAATTAACTCCAGATGGATTAAAAATGTAAACATAAGACCTGAAACTATAAAAACCCTAGAAGAAAACCTAGGCAATACCATTCAGGACAGAGGCATGGGTAAGGACTTCATGACTAAAACACCAAAAGCAATGGCAACAAAAGCCAAAATAGACAAATGGGATCTAATTAAACTTAAGAGCTTTGTAGAGCAAAAGAAATTACCATTACAGTGAACCGGCAACCAACAGAATGGGAAAAAAATTTTGCAATCTACCCATCTGACAAAGGGCTAATATTCAGAATCTACAAAGAACTTAAACACATATACAAGAAAAAAACAACACCGTCAAAAAGTGGGCGAAGGATATGAACAGACACTTCTCAAAAGAAGACATTTATGCAGCCAACAAACATGAAAAAAGGCTCATCATCACTGGTCATTAGAGAAATGCACATCAAAACCACAATGAGATACCATCTCGTGCCAGTTAGAATGGTGATCATTAAAAAATCAGGACACAACAGATGCTGGAGAAATAAGAACACTTTTACACTGTTGGTGGGAGTATAAATTAATTCAACCTTTGTGGAAGACACTGTGGTGATTCCTCAAGGATCCAGAGCTAGAAATACCATTTGACCTGACAATCCCATTACTGGGTATATACCCAAAGGATTATAAATCATTCTGTTATAAAGACACATGCACACATATGTTGATTGCAGCACTGTTTACAATAGCAAAGACTTGGGACCTACTCAAATACCCATCAATGATAGATTGGATAGAGCAGATGTGGCACATGTACACCAAAGAATACTATGTAGCCATAAAAAAGGATGAGTCATGTCCTTTGCAGGGCCATGGATGAAGCTGGAAACCATCATTCTCAGCAAACTGACACAAGAACAGAAAACCAAACACCACATGTTCTCACTCATATGTGGGTGTTGAGCAATGAGAACACATGGACACAGGGAGGGGAGCATCACACACTGGGGCTTGTTGGGGGGTTGGGGGGCTAGAGGAGGGATAGCAGGGGGTGGGGGGATTGGGGAGGGATAGCATTAGGAGAAATACCTAATGTAGATGACAGGGTGACGGATGCAGCAAACCACCATGGCACATATATACCTATGTAACAAACCTGCATGTTCTGCACATGTACCCCAGAACTTAGAGTATATTAAAAAAATCAAAAAAATAATAATAATGGATCAAAATCTGTTTCTCTATAGCTGTCATCTCTTTGTGATTGTTCTCTCTTCTGAGAAACTCCGAAATAACTGATTTAAAGAATGGCTGCTCCACCTTCCTTTCGGCAGTGATTCCATGTCTGAAGCATTTTGCATTCTTTATGTTGTAGACTTCAGCATATATTCTTATTATCCCACTATACCCCTAACAGTATCGGCTACATGAATCCTATTGCTATCATTACTTCCTGAAAAGAACCAAAAAGGGAATCATAAAACACTCAACAAAGAAAATACAGCTATGAAATTGAGAACTGATTTGTCTTTGATGGGAGACAGTTTACAGATGCTGAATCTTCCAGACAAACTTTATAGCCTGGTTCACATACCACCTAACCTAGCCTTATTCCTTATGACTTAAGAGATATTAAAGCACCTTAATTAGGTTAAACCGATGTAATGCCTGCCCCTTATTCTAGTACCATAGTCTACCTGGTTGCTCTAGCTTGATACTCAAACAAGCAAACAAACGACTCTTTCTCCACCCCTGTCTTCTATGCAGACAGGAGGAACACTGATTCTATTGTCCAGATATTTGTCCTTTCATTCCTCTTTCTCTTCTCATAGATGTCAGAGCTGAGGCTTCCAATAGGAAGATGACTGGCATACAGCACACTAGCAGCCAAGGAACCAATGCACGAAGAACCAGAACCCCACTCTCATCCTGCCCTGTGATCACCTACTGCTTCCCGCTGACCCAACCCAAGTGGAAGCCATAGGGCAAGGGAGACCACTGGTGTAGTGAATAAAGAGAACTAGAAGGGACGGGTCTGGAAAGGAAAATGAACTTAATCCCACACACCTCTTAACTTCTTTTGTGAATTCGATTTCTCTCTCTCTCCAGAAGTATCTTTTGATCAGTTTGATCACAATCATTTTGAACGTTGCATGTTTGATGATGTTGCTCCCCTTTTATAACCCTTCCATTCCTCTTAAGCATGCTTTATAGTTCCCTCCTGATCAACATCCTGGCAGCCTTTCACCTTAACTTCTGTTTCCGCTTTCCTTCTCTGTTGTCTCCTAGGCTCCAGGCATAACAGACAAGTGGATGATTCTCCATGTCTCCCAGATTTAGAGACTCCCAAGGACCACATTGCTTTCATCTTATAAGAGGAGATCCTACCTGACACAGCTCCTGGCTCATAGTAAATGTTCCACATGTGCCTGCTGAATGAATGGATGTCTGCATTTTTGCATACAATATTCTCTAAACCTGGAATGCCTAATAAATTCTTAATTTCCCTTCAGTCTGTGAAATCCAACCTGATCTCTCCCCATGACATCTCTTCTGATGAGAGACTCATTCCTCTGTCCTTGCTCTGCAGTCTGTACACATCTCTTTTAGCTTATCTCCAGGTGCCGTTTTAAATTGCTCACATTCCTCCGTGGCTTCACCATGGTTTTACCAGACTGTACATTCCTTTGCGGCAGAGACTGGTATTATACATCCATAGATCCCCAGGACCTGAAAGGATTCCTGATGCATGGTGGGTACTCAGTGCACATGCAATCTGTTTACCCAGGAAAATGGACTTGATTCCATACCTTTCTTCTTCTCTGGCTTCTGTTTGTTTCAGAAAGACAGAAGGGGAGGTGGAGAAGGTATAAAAATGTAAAGTAGCTTTTTTACCAGTTACTGCTTTCATTCCTGTTTCCCATTTCTTAATGATATCTTGGGAATATTATTAACTTTTAAGTAACTTTTTGCTATAATGCATCCAGTCTCATTAAAGCCTCAACGTCAAACTTGATTTAAATCACTTTCCTTCCTCCTCCATGGAGAGGTGTGGTCTGATTCTGAATCACTGCCTCTTCCCTTGTTCATTCTTCAAGGTCTAGTTCTTCCAGAGTATTAGGGGCATAGAGGAAGACACCCCTCACCCTTGATTTAACTGGTTGCAATTTGTATGCTTTTTTGTGTTGATTGGGGCTGCTAGTCTGGCGGATGGTAAATGGCTGTTGAAGTGGCAAGCATGCAGTGGCTGGCTCTTTTGTGGGATGGATCTCTGCATTCATCCTCCAGCCAGTGTAATATTTGGCTCAAGCTTGACCTCTTTCACCTCTGTCAGCTCCTGCCACATTGGAGCACTGCCCAGCCTGTTGATGCTGAGTGTTCCTTGCCCAGCAGGCAGCTCTCTTGAGTGGAGGATAGAAGACAGCTGGCTCAAGTCAGGCTCTATTCTCCATGGTCACTTCAACCACAGAAATCTCACATAGCCTTGTCATGCCAAATACTCAGTGGCAATGCCTTCATTGCCATGTCTTCTCTCACTCCTGCCATCTCCCTCCAATTCACTTCTTTCCTGTTATGACTGGCAAAGGGAGTGAGTTCACTGCCTGAGCAGATGTCCAATTTGGAAACCTGATCTCCATCTTCCCTTCTTACTGGCTACCCCAGTTTCAATGAGTGATTCTCCTGTAGCCTCCCCTTCCTTTTTCATGTGGATGGTTGTGTTACTTCTCAAACACAAATCCCACAGAAGAAAAACTACCCTGAAGATTGTCTTCTCATCTTCAGTGTCTATTTATGGAAGTCAGGGTGAGAGGAGAGGGTTTGATTGTAACAGGGGAGCCCCACAGTAGCACGGAGGTAGGTTTGTGGGCCCTGGAGTCAATTCTATGAAAAATATCACTCAATATCCCCTGATAAGGTTTGCTGAATAAATGAATGAGCAAGTAGATATATCTATTTTGAATAGTTGGTAATAGATGAAAATACTGATGCTGTGCAATAAGGGGCTAGGTGGATTGTAAAACAGAACAAGATTATTCGATGACAGAAATCAGATGTAAGCCCTGGACTTCTGACTCAGGGCTAAGTGCCCCAGCCTGCCATCTGTATAACCTCTGCTTGTCTCAGCAAGGCATGTAGTCATAACATTAATAAATAATGCCACTCCGCACATCAATAAGAGCCTTGGAAATTTACCACGAAAAATCAGTTTTGTATTTTTTAGAATTTGCAGCTCTGAATAGGGAGGAAAATGTCATTTCTGCCAGAGGCACAGCATCTTGTTCTGCTCTTACGTAAACTCACTGTCAGGCAATCCTAGAAACTGCTTCCACTTGCCTATGGGCAAAATGTCTCCTTTTTGTAGAAAAATGTCACCTTTTCTTGAGGAAATGGCAGGTAGTTATTATTTTTTTTTCCAAAGGAAAAATGACCTTTGCATTTTTGTTAAAAGAAAACCCAGAACCCCTCAAGGACTTAGGCCTTGATGAAAACACTAAAACCAATTCCTTATCTTTTACTTTGTACTTGGGCTTCTACTTTGTAAATTTGGAGATTACACCTGTCACCACTGATGTAGTCTGTAGGCAAATGCCAATGACCAGAAAATCCTGGCATCTTGTTTTCCACAATGTTCACTGCATGCAGGAACCGATGCTTGTATCTCTAGCTGTTGTTGCTCCCAGCTCTCGCTCCTGCTCTCTCTCTCTCTCACTCACTCTCTCTCTCTCTCTCTCTCTCCCCCTGTTACTTTAATCTCATTACTTTAACACATCAAAGCCTTTATGTCCCAATCCTGGATCACAATCTTATACAAATCCATGAAAGAGTCGACTCCTCTGAAAAGAATGCCAGTGTTGCTACATTGCTTATCATTGTGCTTAAAATTATGCTCAATATTTTGTATTAAATTTAGAGATGTGGCAATCTAAGTCATTTTTTTCATACCAAACATATATATTTTGTTATTTCATGAGGACACAGGAGAAAATATATCCAGTATTCTTTCTCACTGCTCCCCATAGTCAGAAAGGAAAATGCAAAAGAAATACAACAAAGAAGAGGAGTGAAAACATTAGGACCCAACACTTTAAAACAAAGAGAGCAGGAAGGTAAAGGTGATGATATGAAGAAAGACAGTTCTAGGTTATTAACCTTGGCTTCACAAAACAAAGTTCCCACTTCTTTTGTCAATATCTCATATATGTGGTAGAATTTTTTCCTTTCTGACAACAGTTCTTGCCATTTAAAAAAAGCAAAATTTACCTTTAAGAGTTTGATTTTCCAACAAAGTAGTAAGTTAGATGATGACACTCAAGATTTGCCATGTGTACTCTTCTCAGTTCATGCAAACCCTCAGCTGGAGCATATGAGAGGCACATTAATTACATTGGATACAGGAATAATGTTTCTGCAGCTGCAGCAGTTTTGATATTTGCAGACTCCAGCGCACTCCATCTGTAATTTCACTGGCAGCTTGCAAAAACCAGCGGAATCACACTTATACAAAGGTCTGCATGGTAATTTATCTCCTATTGACTTCAATGAAGTCTCTTCATTCAGAATGCTAAGGGATTCATAATTGTGAACTACGATCTACGACTTAGCTAGAGAAAATGAAAGACACGTTTCTTGCTTCTTCTCACTTATGTTCCACATACCTGTGGATGATGATACATATGTGCATATCGATGCAATTAAACCATTCACCGAGCACTTCCAAACCCACATGACAAGCTGTAGGAATAAGCCCCAATATCCTACACAGATATTTAATTCAAGGAGTGTTATTTCTCTTAGCAGAAACATTTACCTTTCCTCACGCATGTTCCAACTATCTTACCCTCCTCAGACTTTTCTTTTTGTTATGTTTCAGAATCGATTTGCTTTTATTTTTGTAGTGGGTAACCATATGAAAAATGGTTTATTAGAGAGTCCACTATTAAATGGATGAAGATTAGGTTAGTGACTTCACTAAAACATGCCTAGCAAAAAGAGATGAGCCTTCTATGGCATACTTACATGGCACCTAGCCAAACTTCAGTGTCAGATAATACATACAAAAGGGGTGAAATGTCCCTATTCCAGCTGCCAGTCTGCCAACAGAATGGCTGTCAACATGGCACCACAATTCTGAAAATTTTCTGATACCTCTATTAAGTCTAAAATGACTTAAAGAAGCAAGAGGTGTCTTTAAATGTTTGATGCAGAATCATTTTTTCTCCAGGATCCAAAGGGTGAACATCCTAAGAGTTCATAAGATCTTTTCATGTATCTATTACTCCTGGACTATTACAGCTTTTAATTTATTGGAAGATAGTCTTATGGAGATTCATAATGGCTACCATTTCCAAGAGATTCCATGTGCCATGACCTAAGTATTTTATATGTAATAACTCATCTGGTGAGATGTTTGGTTTAACTAGACTAATAAAAGCTTTAAATAATTCTGTTAGGAGAACATAATCATAGAAGAATCTATGATTATTACAGGGAATCTTATGCCTCTATAGTAATCCACATCAGACTAGTGCTGCAGAGAAAGATTCATTCACTAATTTAATCAACAAGTTGAATAAATATTGGTCATATATGGTCATGAAGTAAGTCTTGGGGATTTATTAATGATCAATCAGACGCAGGTTGTGATCTCAATGAGCTTACAGTCAGGTTGGGGAGGCAGGGGAAGGCAAATAAGAGTTTACAATTCAGCTGAGGGAAGAGCAGATAAAAATAAGCATCGTTCATAAAAAGCAGATTGTTTCCTGATGAACCAAAGGCTCAGTTCAGAGACAGGGCAGTAGGAACTGAATGAATTTGACATTGTCTATAAAAATGCATATAGTGCATACACACGCATGAATATCACACCATAGAATACAAAAGACTGCAGCCATAAAAATAATGAAATAATGTCCTTTGCAGCAACATGGATGCAGCTGGAGGTCATTGTCCTAAGTGAATTAACATGAGAACAAAAAAACAAATACTGCATATTTTTACTTATAAGTGGAAGTAAACATTGGGTACTATGGATGTAAAGATGGAAACAACAGACACGAGGGAATACAAGCATGGGGAGGGTCGGGGCCAAGGCTGAGAAACTACCTACTGGGTACAATGCTCCATACCTGGTGACAGGATCCGGCATACCCCAAACCTCAGCGTCATGCAATATATCTATGTAACAGACCTGCACATGTACCCCTGAATTTCCAAGTTGAAATTATATATAAAAATAATGCAGATGGCAGTCTACATAGCAGAATCTGGTACATCTTTCATCTAGTTGTATCATTGTGGTTCATTGATAAAGCAAAGGAATTGGTGATTTTGGACCTACACTTAAAAAGCTAAAGTGATGAAAACTGCTTAAATGCACTTAGTTAATACTTTTAGTATGAATTTATCTTAAGCTAAACACGCCTCAGTAATATACTCACAGCCAACCACCTCCTCCTAGTATTAAATATAAAAAGATGACGTTAACCCCGTATTTTCCAGACCATTTCTATTTTATTTAAATAATAGGCTTTCAGATTTTTTTTAAATGCCAATTTCACACTCAGTAATGTACTCTGGTACTCTAACATTCCTGGTGCTATAATGTCTAGCACCATTATGAGCTCTGCTGTGAGGCTGAGTAGAGGCCCCACCTATTTTTTCCTTTAGCTCCTCAGAGGGCCAGTGAGCCTTAGTGCAAATTAAATATTTTGTGCAGAATAATTTAAAATATTACTAATAAATGTACATTTAAGTGCATTGACTTTCATGACTTTAATAGGTAAAATCGTCATGAATATCACATCTCAATTACTTGTGACTTATCCAAATGGATACCAATACTGAAACTAGAAAAAACTGTAAAGTAGCACACTTTGCTATATCTGCACTAAAATGATAGTAAAGTTCTTAATCCTCAGGGAGAGATGAGAACCTAGGATAAGATTTGTATAGTTACCCCTTCTTAAGTGAGCTTTTATCAGAATGTGATTTTAAATGAAGAGGGAATAAAGAGGACTGTGCAAGGCAAAAAGAAAAGATAGAAATGAGAAAAAAGAGGAACCACAATAGCATTTGGGTTACAAAGACCTCTTTTTAAAACTCAATGTGTTGCTGGAGCATAGCATGGCATTAAGAATTGATGCAATAAAATTGTTTTTAATCTCCAAGTGGTTTTGGTTTGTAGCCAAATTCAAGCACTTTTCCAGGTGTGACATCTGGATCACCTATGTGTCATTACAAAAGGAGAGTAGTGGCTAGAAAGTGATCAGCGCTGCTGTCACCCTCACTGTGAGATGTCCTGTTACTGATCTGAGAAATACATTACTAGCAGCGGAGATATTAGGTATTTGAACAAAATGAAATTTTGAAAGTTAGGTGTGTTTACAAAGAACCAAGAGTAAATTTATTGATGGGCTAACAAAGTTTATTGTTTTTCTACCGAAGATACTAGTATTGGCCAACTGCCTAGAAATTTATTTTCTGGCTTTTAAAGAGACCAAAATGTTTTCATTACCACCCAAAGTTCATAAATGTCTAAACAGGCAAAATGATGTTATATCATGAGATTTTTAGAAAATTATTTAAACGAATGTGAGTATGAATATTTTGCTAGATTAAAACCTTTTTTAAAAAATTGAATTCCAGGGGGGTGGATCCAAGATGGCCGGTTAGGAGGAACTCGGGATTGCAGCTCCGAGAGAAGGCGCAGAGGGTGAGTGGACGCCACATTTCCAGACAGATTTTTACTGCCCACAGACCAGGAGATTCACAGGAGGAGGAGCCCCACGGGTCGCCAGCGCTGCTGGTTTCAGCGGCGGGGCCGCTCGGCCTACGCCCTGGGGCGGGGGGCAGAGGCTCCTTGTGCAGAGCGAGAGAGACTGAGTCCTCTCTGAGCCAGCAAGGGGAGCTGAAGCAGGGAGTCAAGCCAGGAACTCCCAGGCAAGGGCGCGCCATGAATCTCAGAGCCGCTGCTTCGGCTGACGCAGTGGCTCACAGGGCAGTGGATTTTTACTGCCCACAGACCAGGAGATTCACAGGCGGAGGAGCGCCACGGGTTGCCAGCGCCGCTGGTTGGACCGGCACGGCCGCTCGGCCAACACCTGGGATGGGGCAGCAGCTCATTGTGCAGAGTGAACAAGACTGGGTCCCCTCTGGGCCAGCAAGGGGAGCTGAGGCAGGGAGTCAAGCCAAGAGATTCCCGGGTAAAGAGGGCACCACCGGAAACACGGCTGAACCCGGGACGGTCCAGCTCTGTGGAGGAGGGGTGTCCTCCATTGGGAAACACCCTGCAGTTCCCAGGGCAATTTGCCGTAACCAAGACAACCCACCACTACAGAGACTCCATCATTACAGGGGCGGGCCAGCATAGCGGAAGCAGTTCTAACTACACCCATATAAACAGGACTGCAGGGAAGTTCACACGGAAGCTGGGTGGAGCCTACAGCAGCTCAGCGAAGCCTCTGCAGGCTGAGTGTGACTAGGCTGCCACCTTGTGGGCAGGAAAAACGGTAGCAAGACAGCGGAAAATCATAAAGCCCTAACTCCCTGGGACAGAACACCTGGGGGGAAGAAAAGGGGGTTTATGAGTTCAGCTGCCACAGACTTAAAATTACCAAAATTAGAAAGACAGCAACTACAAAGTCGATAGGTGGATAAATCCACAAAGATGGGAAGAAACCAGTACAAAAAGGATGAAAACACCCAAAACCAGAACACCTCTCCTCCTACAAGGGAGCACAACTCCTCACCAGCAAGGGAACAAGACTGGATGGAGAATGAGTGTGATGAAATGACAGAATCAGCTTTCAGAAAGTGGATAATAAGAAACTTCTGTGAGCTAAAAGAACATGTTCTAACCCAATGCAAAGAAACTAAAAACCTTGAAAAAAGACTTGATGAAATGTTAACGAGAATGGACAACTTAGAGAGGAATATGAGTGAATTGATGGAGCTGAAAAACACAACACGAGAACTTCGTGAAGCATGCACAAGTTTCAACAGCCAAATTGACCAAGCAGAAGAAAGGATATCAGAGGTCGAAGATCAACTCAATGAAATAAAATGAGAAGGCAAGATTAGAGAAAACAGGGTAAAAAGGAATGAACAGAGTCAACAAGAAATATGGGACTATGTGAAAAGACCTAATCTACATTTGATAGGTGTACCTGAATGTGACAAAGAGAATGCATCCAAGCTGGAAAATACTCTTCAGGATATTATCCAGGAAAACTTCCCCAACCTAGCAAGGCAGGCCAATATTCAAGTCCAGGAAATACAGAGAACACCACAAAGATATTCCTCTAGAAGAGCAACGCCAAGGCACATAATCATGAGATTCACCAGGGTTGAAATGAAGGAGAAAATACTAAGGGCAGCTAGAGAGAAAGGTTGGGTTACCCACAAAGGGAAGCCCATCAGACTCACAGCAGATCTCTCAGCAGAAACCCTACAGGCCAGAAGAGAGTGGGGGCCGATATTCAACATCCTTAAAGAAAACAACTTTCAACCCAGAATTTCATATCCAGCCAAACTAAGCTGCATAAGTGAAGGAAAAATAAAATCCTTTGTGAACAAGCAAGTACTCAGAGATTTCATCACCACCAGACCAGCTTTACAAGAGCTCCTGAAGGAGGCACTACACATAGAAAAGAACAACCAGTACCAGTCACTCCAAAAACGCACAAAATGGTAAAGAGCATCAACACAATGAAGAATCTGCATCAACCAATGGGCAAAACAGCCAGCTAGCATCAAAATGACAGGATCAAATTCACACATAACAATATTAACCCTAAATGTAAATGGACTAAATGCCCCAATCAAAAGACACAGACTGGCAAATTGGATAAAAAGCCAAAACCCATCAGTGTGCTGTATCCAGGAAACCCACCTCACATGCAAGGATACACAAAGGCTCAAAATAAAGGGATGGAGGAAGATTTACCAAGCAAATGGAGAGCAAAAAAAAGCAGGAGTTGCAATTCTCATCTCTGATAAAATAGACTTTAAAGCAACAAAGATCAAAAGAGACAAAGAAGGACATTACATAATGGTAAAAGGATCAATGCAACAAGAAGAGCTAACGATCCTAAATATATATGCACCTAATACAGGAGCACCCAGATACATAAGGCAAGTTCTTAAAGACTTACAAAGAGACCTAGACTCCCACACAATACTAGTGGGAGACTTCAACACACCATTGTCAATATTAGACAGATCAATGAGACAGAAAATTAACAAGGCTATCCAGGACTTGAACTCGGACCTGGAACAAGCAAACCTAATAGACATTTACAGAACTCTCCACCCCAAATCCACAGAATATACATTCTTCTCAGCACCACATCACACCTACTCTAAAATTGACCACATAATTGGAAGTAAATCACTCCTCAGCAAATGCAAAAGAACGGAAACCATAACAAACAGTCTCTCAGACCACAGTGCAATCAAGTTAGAACTCAGAATTCAGAAACAACCCAGAACCGCACAGCATCATGGAAAATGAACAACTTTCTCCTGAATGTTGACTGGATAAACAATGAAATGAAGACAGAAATAAAGATGTTCTCCGAAACCAACGAGAACAAAGACACCACATACCAGAATCTCTGGGACACCTTTAAAGCAGTCTCTAGAGGAAAATATATAGCAATAGGTGCCCACATGAGAAGAAAGGAGAGATCTAAAATTGACACCCTATCGTCAAAATTGAAAGAGCTAGAGGAGCAAGATCAAAAAAACTCAAAACCTAGCAGAAGACAAGAAATAACTACGATCAAAGCAGAATTGAAGGAGATAGAGACATGAAAAACCCCACAAAAAATCAATAAATCCAGGAGCTGGCTTTTTGAAAAGATCAACAAAATAGACAGACCACTAGCCAGACTAATAAAAAAGAAAAGAGAGAATAACCAAATAGATGCAATAAAAAATGATAAAGGGGATATCACCACAGATTCCACAGAAATTCAAACCATCATCAGAGATTATTACAAACAACTCTATGCACATAAACTAGAAAACCTGGAAGAAATGGATAAATTCCTGGACAGTAGCCTCCTCCCATGCCTAAACCAGGAAGAAGTCGAAACCATGAATAGACCAATAACAAGGTCTGAAGTCAAGGCAGCAATTAAGAGCCTACCACCCAATAAAAGCCCAGGCCCAGATGGGTTCACAGCCGAATTGTACCAGACATACAAAGAGGAACTGGTACCATTCCTACTGAAACTATTCCAAATAATCCAAAAAGAGGGAATCCTTCCCAAATCATTTTATGAGACCAACATCATCCTAATACCAAAACCCAGCAGAGACTCAACAAAAAAAGAAAACTACAGACCAATATCCATGATGAACATAGATGCAAAAATCTTCAATAAAATACTGGCAAGCCAATTGCAACAGCACATCAAAAAGTTTATCCACCATGATCAAGTAGGATTCATCCCGGGGATGCAAGGCTGGTTCAATATACGCAAGTCTATAAATGTAATTCACCACATAAACAGAACCAAAGACAAAAACCACATGATTATCTTAATTGACGCAGAGAAGGCCTTCGACAAAATTCAACAGCACTTTATGCTAAAAACTCTCAATAAACTAGGTATCGACGGAACGTATCTCAAAATAATAAAAGCTATTTATGACAAACCGACAGCCAATATCATACTGAATGGGCAAAAACTGGAAGCATTCCCTTTGAAATCAGGCAATAGACAAGGATGCCCTCTCTCACCACTCCTATTCAATATAGTACTGGAAGTTCTAGCCAGAGAAATCAGGCAAGAAAAAGAAATAAAGGGTATTCAATTAGGAAAGGAGGAAGTCAAATTGTCTCTATTTGCAGACGACATGATTGTATATCTAGAAGACCCTATCATCTCAGCCCAAAATCTCCTGAAACTGATAAGCAACTTCAGCAAAGTCTCAGGATACAAAATCAATGTGCAAAAATCACAAGCATTCCTATACACCAATAACAGACTTAAAGAGAGCCAAATCAAGAACAAACTGCCATTCACAATTGCTACAAAGAGAATAAAATACCTAGGAATACAACTAACAAGGAATATAAAGGACCTCTTCAAGGAGAACTACAAATCACTGCTCAGCAAAATAAGAGAGGACACAAACAGATGGAGAAACATTCCATGTTCATGGTTAGGAAGAATTAATATCGTGAAAATGGCCATACTGCCCAAAGTAATTTACAGATTCAATGCTATCCCCATCAAGCTACCAATGACCTTCTTCACAGAACTGGAAAAAACCACCTTAAACTTCATATGGAACCAAAAGAGAGCCCGCATAGCCAAGTCAATTCTAAGCAAAAAGAACAAAGTGGGAGGCATCACACTACCAGACATCAAACTCTACTACAAGGCTACAGTAATCAAAACAGCATGGTACTGGTACCAAAACAGAGATATAGACCAATGGAACAGAACAGAGGCGTCGGAGGTGACATAACATATCTACAACCACCTGATCTTTGACAAACCTGATAAAAACAAGCAATAGGGAAAGGATTCCCTGTTCAATAAGTGGTGTTGGGAAAACTGGCTAGCCATATGCAGATGCAGAAACTGGACCCCTTCCTGACACCTTACACTAAAATTGACTCCAGATGGATTAAAGACTTAAACATAAGATGTAACACCATAAAAACACTAGAAGGAAACCTAGGCAAAACCATTCAGGACATAGGCGTAGGCAAGGACTTTATGACCAAAACACCAAAAGCATTGGCAACAAAAGCCAAAATAGACAAATGGGACCTAATCAAACTCCACAGCTTCCGCACGGCAAAAGAAACAGTCAATAGAGTGAATTGGCAACCAACAGAATGGGAAAAAATTTTTGCAGCCTACCCGTCTGACAAAGGGCTGATATCCAGAATTTACAACGAGCTAAAACAGATTTACAAGAAAAAAACAAACAAGCCCATTCATAAATGGGCGAAGGATATGAACAGATACTTTACAAAAGAAGACATACATGAGGCCAACAAACATATGAAAAAATGCTCATCATCACTGGTCATTAGAGAAATGCAAATCAAAACTACATTGAGATACCATCTCACGCCAGTTAGAATGGCGATCATTAAAAAATCTGGAGACAACAGATGCTGGAGAGGATGTGGAGAAATAGGAACACTTTTACACTGTTGGTGGGAGTGTAAATTAGTTCAACCACTGTGGAAGACAGTGTGGTGATTCCTCAAGGACCTAGAAATAGAAATTCCATTTGACCCAGCAATCCCATTACTGGGTATATATCCAAAGGATTATAAATTGCTCTACCATAAGGACACATGCACACGAATGTTTATTGCAGCACAGTTTACAATAGCAAAGACCTGGAACCAACCCAAATGCCCATCGATGATAGATTGGACAGGAAAAATGTGGCACATATACACCATGGAATACTATGCAGCCATCAAAAACAATGAGTTTGCGTCCTTTGTAGGGACATGGATGAAGCTGGAAACCATCATTCTCAGCAAACTGACACAAGAACACAAAATCAAACACCACATGTTCTCACTCATAGGCGGATGTTGAACAATGAGAACACATGGACACAGGGAGGGGAGCACTATACACTGGGGTCTGTTGGTGGGGAGTGGGGGGGACAGTAGGGGGGTGGGGAGTTGGGGAGGGATAGCATGGGGAGAAATGCCAGATATAGGTGAAGGGGAGGAAGACAGCAAATCACACTGCCACGTATGCACCTATGCAACAACCTTGCATGTTTTTCACATGTACCCCAAAACCTAAAATGCAATAAAAAAAAAATTGAATTCCAACAACTACTTCTATTTTTATTAGAAAGATAAAGCTAGAGACCTGGTGGTTTTACTGCTTATAATATTTGGATGTGGTATTATGATTCACTATTATTTATTGCTAGCACTACAGAGAACTGAAAGGAAAAAATTATCAACACTCTGTACCAGCAAGATTGTGAGAAGGCAGAGTGCCCATAAAAGTGAAAGGTACTTTTCTCAGGGGAGTTTGCGCAAACTCAGAGAACTCTGAAATAAAGCACCCACAAGAAGCATACTGCAGTAGATAAAGATTAGTAAAAGCTTTTTGTGACTTCTCCACCAAAAGGTTCTCCTTTCCTTGAATCCAGGCTGACCTATGACTCACTCTGATCAAAAGAAGTAGAAAAGTTGCATTTCTCTGATAAGTTCATTTGCTTCCAGGAATTGACAGACCACCTAAATGATTGACACCACATAAGTCAGTGGAGTGGAGTGAAAGTGACGCTCTTCAGGATCCAGGCCAGGCCTTAGGAGGCATCACAGCCTTCCCTTTTGCTTTCTGGTTACCCTAAGCTACCTTGTTTTTGAGACTGTAGAGAGATGCCTGGCAAGATCCTAGGTGTCCCAACCATCCCAGTGAAGGCATCAAGTGTGAGTGAAGGCATCAAGTGTGTGTAAAGGCATCCTGTGCATCCTAGCCCCAGGAGAGCTTCATATGACTGCACCTGGGTGATGAGTCCTGAAGTGAGTCTAGTAGAAGAGAACCACCCACCTGATCCTAGGTGAGATTGCAGAATCATGAGCTGATGATCTACTGTTCTTTGACATCACTCGAGTTTGGCATAGTTTGTTAGGCAGCGATAGAAAACTAAACAAGTACGTCAAAAAAGTAGAAAAGTTACATTTCTCTGATTAGTTCATTTGCTTCTGGCAATTGACAGACCACCTAAATAATTTATACTACCTAAATGTGAACACCTGGCTGTGACAAAGGGCAGTGATGAAAGGCTGGCTGTTTCACTAAGACTTTCTAAATAGGGCAGTTGTGGGGAGAGCCCACCTCAGCGTGTGCTCAGGTTTCAAAAGGACGCCTGCTCTGGATATAGGCTGGTTATGAAGTGGTGGAAAAGCAAGCCAGAAAACATTTTCAAATGACCTCTTAGGCTTTCTTGCAGCTCTTTCTCAGGAAATGTTTAATGAGCAACCAGGAAATTTTAGTAAACTGCTAGGGAACTTAGAATGGTTAGGAAGGGCTAAAGAACACGGGGCTGGGGTGGAGTGGGGAATTGCTGGGTGACTAATAGCTGGAAAATCAACATGGAATGGCCAGCACTAAGAAGAGAGGCAGTAACCGCTCCTGTGAGAGCAGGCCCATCACCATCCACACGGGCCTCAGGTTAATCTTCACTCTTCCTGAGAGGGTAAAAGGGTAAACAAGATTTCAGATAATAATGCTACAGGATAGAGTATCCTGAAACGGTGCTAAAACTCCCCAAAGTGAGAAACTGCTCATACTCCGATGTCTTAGACTATTTCTAGAAGCCACTTAATGTGACTGATACGAAAGATAAATGGAAGGATTGGGTTCTTTTCTATTAGATAGAAGCCCTTAGTCTCTACCACAAAAGTTAATCCCCACTGTTACTCACAAGCACTCCTTCCAAGCAGTTCTGAGCATAGGCTTGGATGGGAGAAGGGGAGGAGAGGATGGAGAGTGTTTGCAAAGCTGTACAGTAGGTGAGAAAGGAATCTTCTTGCTACTACTACAGGCAGTCATTCTCATACTCCATTGGGCATATCATGTAGATACTGAAGACTTTTGGTTCAAGATAACAGATTGAACACAAATCTTTCTCTTTAACAAGGACTTTAAAATAGATAAACCTGCAGCAGTGAGGAGACTCCGAGAAAGACTGTTATAAGACAAGACAATGGAAGAGAAATCTAGAATATGGAATGTCAATAAAGGCACAACAGCAGAGGTATCACGACTTTGGAAAGTATATACCAGAGCAGGGGCTGGCAAACTAAGACCCATGAGGCGAAACCTGCTGCCACCTGTATTTGTCATAAAGTTTTATTGGGACGAAGCCATACCCACTTGTTTACACGTTGTCTAGGGCTGCTTTCACCATAGCAGAGTTGAACAGTTGTAACAGAGACCATCTGGTCTGCAAAACCTAAAATGTTTTACCTAAGTATTTACTAACATTTGACACTTTACAGAATTTTCTCAGTTTGGTTCTGGTGTCTTCTTGGCTGAGAGGGCAGCATGGACAGGAAGGACCCTCAGTTGCTCCACAGAACCCCAGAAGGGCCAGGGATTCGGAAACATCTGATGCGAATATATGGAGGATCTGCCGGCCATTTGCCTTCATGCACGACTCCCACCACACACCCAAGTCAGAGAATGAGGGTGTCTCCAAAACAGAAAGAAAAAGGCCCCATAGAACAGATTAGACTTTCATATTCTGTTCCTGCTTCATAACCCTAAAAAAAACCTGACTAGTCTTCAAACTCTGCCACAAATGTTGGACTCCCGAGTAGCTTTACAGGATTTCACAATTAAATATGGAAATCTGGAATCATTAGACATGTGAGCACCACACTCTAGTAAAATAAAGATATGTTAGAAAAAGAGGATATGGAGAGGAGTAACAGTGGACTGTGTTTGGGAAAGATACAATGCCAAGTCCCTAAGTGTCAGCCATGTTACCACCCTACTAGACAGGGGTAGGACGACAAAAAAATGACCAGAAGAAAAAAAGAACCTCCATAGTACCTAATACGATGACACTTTTGGGGGAAAATATGAATATTTTAAGAAAGAAATTGCAATAAAGAAAGTATAAAACTCCACAAAGATGTTTAAGGGAAACAATATATTTATAGTACATTGCCGGGCTCAGTGAAAAATGTACAAAGCCATAATAATTCAAACACTATGCAAATTTCACTAAAATTAGTTGTAAAACTCTATTGGAAGGATGTAGGAGGGTTACAAGATGCTAAAGCTTCATTTCTTTCTTAAAGAAATTAAATAAAGGTCATGTCTAAACTGTTAAATCAAGCCAACTGTATAAGCATATTCATTGGAAGTGTGAAGGTAGCTACCAAAAGAAATATCTAAAAGAATATAAATTAACCCATTGTCTCTGGGATATAGGTCTAGAGGGTGGGAAGGGAGAGGATGGAGACATTTTAAGCATTATACATATGTTAATCCTTTTTATTTACCATGTACATGTATTGCTTCAACAATTAAATATATATATATATATATATATATATGCATATTGTTGAACACTACTTCTAGAAATCTGGAATCAGTAGGTCTAGGGGCACAGGAATTTGTATTTTTAAAAAGCTCTCCAAGTAGTTCTTACAAAGTTAATCTTGTGCCCTTACTTTTAGAAGCACAGATACAGAGGTAGCAGCCAGTAAAAGAGCAGTAACATCTATCCGCTCAAGTGGAGAAGCACCAGGGTCTAAGGAATTCTAGGACTGGCTGGGCATGGTGGCTCAGAACTGTAATCTCGGCATTTTGGGAGGCTGAGGCAGGAGCCTTGCTTCAGGCCGGGAGTTTGAGAACGGCCTAGGTAACAAAGTGACACCTTGTCTCTATAGAAATTTTAAAGAGATTATCCAGGCATGGTGGTACAAGCATGTGGTCCCAGCTACTTGGGAGGCTGAGGCAGGAGGATGTCCCAGGAGCTGGAGGCTGCAGTGAGCAATGATTGTGCCACTATACGCCAGCCTGGGTGACAGAGTGAGACTTTGTCAAGAAGAAGATGATGAAAAGCAAGAAGAAAGAAGAGAGAAGAAGGAAACAAGAAGAAGAAGAAAAAAGAAAAGAAGAAGAGGAAATGAAGAATGCTAAAAAGCTCGCATGTTTTTCTCTCAGGATACTTTCTTGTGATTTTACTAATAAAATGGATAAATACTAAAAGAGGGCAAATAAAAATGAACAGGTTGTGAGTTACTTCATAATTCAACCCCTGCTTATGGAAGCACTTCATGAAGCTAGTTAGCTCTCTTCTCTCTTGTATATATTGCAAACCACATGCTTTGATTCAAAAACTAGCCTGGGGAAAAGCACAAAACATCATGTAAAGACAGAAGCTTTTTAACTGAAGGATGTTAGATAAATAACTATTTGTCAGACTCTGTGGTTTCTGTGTAAGCCATGTTACATCAAACTTGATTTTTAAAATACTTTAAAGAATGTAATCAGGGTCTCTGGTGTTTACAAACGATTGCTGGGATGTGTAGAATACTTAATAATCAGAACTCAGAGGGTTTCTGGGCACTATGGTAATTCTTCCTGAGAAACCTTCTGGAACATCATAGGACCACTGGGATTGGTTCAAATAGTTATCAAAAAGCAGCCAAAGGCACACTGCCCTCATTTTCCCCTGTTCTCCATCCCTTCCCAGGAGTCAGTGCCAACTAGGAAAGAAATAATTCCCAACTCTACCCTTGTTTCTCTTGTACAGGACCCTGGGTCAAACTTTTTGGTACAATGGATTTTCCTTTGTGCCTATACAAACTACTGACATCTCTTTGCCTAAATGAGAGATTACCTAGAGCTGGAGAAGTTGATTAAAATATTTTCATGTTTATTTCAATGTCAAATGAGACTGCTCACCTTTTAAATACCAATGACTTATCCTTTATATCTGTAGTATCTATTATTTAATTTTTGAGGTTCACTGGATATATAAAGTCATAGTAAAAAAGAATATTAATTTTGTCTTTTCCGTGTACTTGTCTTTTAAATTTGATCCAGAAACTGAAAAACTGGTTTGTTTGTGCTTAGTGGTCAGCTACATTGTCCAATTAGCATTGACTAGGCTATACTGTAAAAGAGGAATTCAGCCTATTCAAATTTCATTTCTTCGTTTATAAGAGCATCCATCCACCCACCCATCCATCCATCCATCCATCCGAGAAGTATTTATGAGAACCTTCTATTTGCCCAGCACTTTTTTAGGTTCCAGGAACATATAAGTAAACAAAATATTAGCCACAGAGTAAACCTCTATGCCAAATAGGCTAAAAATTAGTTGAAAATTTCTATGAGAATAGTTTTAATTACAGGTATATGTGTATTTCTGATATTTTGGCTTTTTAAATTTGAGGATATGTGACTCTATACTGCTCTCTGATGTTTGCTACAAGTCTAAGTAGTTCGTCTTTACCATTTATGATTATCATTTTGCTCTACACTTCACCATGAATCCACATTAAAGGTGAAACATTAATGTACATGGTGACAGCATAGCCCCTTTTCTAGGCATTTCTTACTACTGTGCCTCTCTGCATGTACTGTTTCCTCTTCCCATGATCTTTCTCTCTTGTCTTCCTAGCAGATACCTATTCATCATTCAAAACTCTTTCAGACATCATCTTCTCTTTGAAGTCTTCCCTAAGCACCTCCCAGCAGAACTGATCCCCTCTTCCTCTGAACTACTGTCGTACTTACGTACATATTTTTATTATTGCATTGATATAAACATTCATTAACATGTCACTGGAAAACTTCTTGAATACAGAAACATTTATCTCATTTTTACATCCCTAGTAATTTGGGATTTGCTAGTAATTAGCAAAATGTCTGGCACATTCACTAAATATTTGCTGAATTGGACTGAAGAACCAGTCCCTCTATTATAACATGTGGGATGTCAAAGAAATGTGTTTTTACATGTGATTTTAAATTATCTCACAATTACAGGTAAACATTTTAAATTTTTTGAATATTTAACAAGCCTTACTTTTTGTTTTATAAACTCTTATCCAATGAGAGACATTATCATCCCCATAAGAGCCTAATAAAATTATGAACTTAGCAATATACTTTAAAAAATTTCTGTTGCTTAGCCAGGTGTGATGATGCATGCCTGGAGTCCCAGCTATTTGGGAGGCTGAGGAAGGGGGATGGCGTGAGCCCAGGAGTTTGAGTCCAGCCTGGGCAATATACCACAACCCCGTCTCTTGAAAAAAAAAAAAAAAAACAAAAACAAAAACAAAAACTTGTTTCTCAATCCTTCTACTCGCCTGACTTTGTGCCAGTATTGTGGTGACTATGGACCCATTCTATTTTGTTACAATTACTTGTTTACGTGCCTGTGGCCTCTCCTAGATTTGAACGCCTTGAGAAACAGGACTGTGTTCTTCCCATTTTTATAGCCCTGTTGCACTGCAATGACTATGAGAGGGAGGTGCTTAGCAAGTTAAATGCACAGAGGACTAAAAATGCATGATGGTGAACAGAATCAAATCTTTGGTTCTTTTCTCTCCCCTAGGACCTGCTCTGTGACTATCTTAAATGAAGACAGTCTGCTAAATTCTAAATAAAGCTTTGACTTTGTGGTTGAATAAAGCTAACTGAGACTGTGTGGGTGTGGCAAACTAGCAAAATGAGTAAAAAAGAAAAAAGATTTTCTACGCAAATATTTGTATTTTGTCTTTTAAGTTTACACTGAATTAAGTCTCTCCCAGTTTTAAAACATAACATAGTGGAAAGAAAAATAACTACATGCTTCTTATGAAAGAAATAGTTTTGTGAAATATTTCACTGAAGTTCAAAAGCAATGGGGAGCCTTTCCCCTCTCCTAAGATGGTATTAGTCCCATAATTTTCTTTTATCCTAACTGTAGGCAATAGGGTAATTTTTGATGAAACATTTGATGTTTGTGGGGTTTTGGCAACATGAAGATGTGGACGCTTAGTAAAATATCACCAAATGAATGGCAGCGTGGACACCCTCTGACTCACTCTAGGAGAAAATTACGTACATGTGACTTTTATAACGGTAGTGTTCAGAAACATGGTGAGTTAGTTTTGAAGCTTCGTCTCAACTTTTAAGGAGATATGACATCTATTATACGCATTATTACTCACAAGTGAGTGGCAGAGACAAATATGAGGATACCTTAAAGTTATTTATACAGAAACTCTATGGTAAATGGCAATATAGCATTTGTGATATTTAAAATGAAAAATGTCAGATGAACACCTCAATTTTGTGTTGTTTCTCTATACACAAACCACTTTAAAACCTATGGAAGAATAATTCGTATATGCTTTGGTCATAAAAATAGCAGAACTCTTTCTCCAAAGTAATTCTCTAATTTTTGTATATACTAGAACACATTTTCAGAAAGTCGATATCATAAACTAAATCAATGCAAAAAATGTTACAATGGTGATAGAGTATATTCCTTTAGAGATGTGTTAACTGTAATTTATAATATATTCTAAGGCATTTAAAAATTACACTATAAAAATCTTGAATCAGCACTTAAAATACATAAGGTCAAATTTAATTTCTTCATTGTTTTCTAGATAAGGAAATTAATATTTAAAAGTTATGGGACTTATCCAAGATCATGGGCCAGGCAAGAAAATTTAAAATTAGACTGTGAAAGCAAACCCTGTTCATTACTTTTTCATTTACTCTGTACAATTTTCATATTTTATATGTTGCTGCCCTTAGCAATTTGCCTCTGTATTTCCACATGAAATAAATTTCAATTATAATTTGAGTAGACATCTGAGTAATTATATATGAAAAATAATTTTTAAGGACTAGAAAATACCCATATAGTAAAACATTGTATGGGGACCTATACCAATTTACACCAGTTTAAAATTTTTTCTATAAGATGAGCATGTATATTTCAATAACTAACCTGGATGATTTAGCATGAGAATATTATAAGATTAACACAGATTTTAAAATATTGTGGTTGAATATAAGTTAGAAAAGTGTGAAATGTTAATTACACCCCTAAGAACAAATTCTAGATATAAATTAGACAAGTGTCAATCTCAAGAGTCCGCTGAAGCCAGCAAACAGAAGGGCAGTCTAAAAATATAAGGCAAAAATTATATTCAAAATTGTTTCCAAATTAACTTGATATTTTTTAACTTAGGGAAACATAATTTATACTTTATGGTTTTCCTAAACTGAAGTGACCTTTGTCTTTTGAATAAAAACACAAAAGAAGCTCCTTATATTTGCCTTTAGAAAAAAAATGTTGCAAAACAATTTTCGAAAGCATCAGGGACCTTACCTGTTTCCATTTTTCCATCCTGTGCTGCAGGCCCATCCGGAATCACACTTTTCACCTGCAGAAACTCGTCAGGCTCGTCTCCACCAATGATGGTAAATCCAAAACCCATGTTGCTCTTTTTTAGGGTGGTGCTGAGGAATGTTCCCTTCAACTGGGATGCATCCCGGGTGAAGAGTGGTTTTTCTACATTGGCCAATATAAGTTAAAAAAGAAAAAGCCATGTTCAAGGCAAGTTCTCAGACAAGAGAAAGCCAGCCCCTGAGCAGCAACAATCCCAGGGGTAAATGTGGGGTCTTAGCAAATGCAAGCAGGTGGCGACCGCAAGAGGAGCAAAACTATTAGAACTTCCTACAGGTGAAGAGCAGTCCCAAGCATCCAGGGAAAGATGAAAAAGCTGTTTGGTTTGGAGACAGACTTTTTGTCAAATCAGTTTCCATTCATTAATTTAGCCTTCTTGGGCTTAAAAAAGGCTGTGTCAACAGGCTGCCAGAGCCTTCAGAGAAAGAGGACCAAGGAGCTCAAATCATACAGACACATCTGGATCTGTTCCTCTTGTTATGAAGGATTCCGGGTAGGAGGTATATGTCAGTGACTGGTCCTAAACTAAGCCTTGAAGAAATGAGGGTAGAAAAATGAAATGGACTTGTGATTTTTTTAAGTGAACGAGAGCACATTTCAGCGTGTACAGTATAGCAAACAGAGAAGCAGTGGAATGTGATCACATACTCAAAGGTCCAGATTGCTTAGAAAGAGTACCTGTATGTGGGACTGACTTTTGTTTACATCCCTCTATTGAGAGATACTATGAAGATAACCAGATATATAAATTGCTATTGGCTCCCATAGTGTTTAGTATACTCTAAAATGCAAGCAAAAGGCAAGCTGATGTTTTTAGATATAATTATGAATGTAAAGGTAACACATTTTGTAACAATATGTTGATAGATTCAAATCATACAACTGCCTGATTAATCTGTATAAGCAGTTGTATAGATTTACCTGCTAATTTATTACATAATATGCTTTTCCAGCTACAATCTGTAATAAATATATTCCTAAGCATAATAAGTGCTTTAAAAATAACAGTCATACTAGGAAATGGAATTAATATCTGCTTTAAATTTCATCACAGATAAATATTTTATATGATTCTTTAAAAATGTGTTATATTTAGGTGATCCGATTTAATATTTGTAATAGCCAAATTGTACATGGTAACTCAGTTAAGTATTATGCTTGATACCTTTTCTTGTTACATTTTGGGTGGTATGTAATCAACTCTAAAAAAATGGGTCATTCTCTTAGACTTTTACTTTTTCTGTTCACTTACATGTCACGTGTATCTTTATTAAAAACAGAGCTTCTTTAAAACATAAATAAAAACCATAGATAATCTTTTCTTCTGTTTTCTTTATCAAACTAATGTTTATAACCGGAGAGAAGTTCATCAGGAGACCTTTACATTCATTTAATTATGCTGTAGTATATGGCGTGAAAATTAGCAGGCAAGCCTAGACCTCCCGACTCCAAAGGCTCTTTGGTGCTTTTATTTAGAAGCCCACTAGCTGTGAAAAGTTTGTGCAGCAACTCATCCCACTACGTGGCTCCCAGGTGTAGTCCCGCAAGCAGCCCTGGGACATACCGAACAGCCAGGGCCTCCCTGCTGGGTCGCGCTGATAGTAAGACAAGTCATCCACGCTGCGCGACCTCTCCGGGGCAGCGCGGGGGCGGATGGATTTGGGCCTAGGTAATGTCGATGAGGAGCTGTCTACTGTCACAAAGGAGAACAAGCCTCATTCTTGTGCTTGGCCTTTTAAGGACAAACTTATGAGTCTCTATGAATCTCTGCAGTTTACAATGCCACTAGCAAAATCCATTCATCTCTACCTGGCGACATGCTGTACATTCCTACAAGGTACTGCCTGAGGCTTTAACTTCATCTGTGGTTGCTAAAGGCATTAGTTTAGAGAGAATGCAAACATCCAGCTAAAGCTAATAGAAGGGTCTGGAGAAAGCAAACCAATTTTTCAAAATGGTCCAAGCTACAGACATATTTGGAAGAGCAGGCAGTTTGACAGACAATTTTCCCTTTGAAACATCACATGCGGACAGGTATCATACCTCGGAAACCTGGGGCCTGCAGGGGCTTTGTTCCAAGTTCTGTGTGGGGCATGTTATGTTGCTGTAGCTTCCTTTTTGCTTCCAGGACAGGATTTTCAAACTGTGTTCTTCTATTTATGTGGCTAAAAAAGAAAATTTCAAATTAGGACAACAGTGGGGCAAAGTCATTTAAAAGGCTATATGTACGGCTCTATCACCTTATCTGATTACAGTCAAGTGCCTCACCCAGCACGCGGTCAGGCTCCAGACTCGGCTGGCCTGTCTACAACACACATTTCTGTGACAAGTGCTGATTTCTCAAAGGGTCCATCATATGCTATTCTGTTTACAATATGCATGATTCAGCCAAAATAACTAGAACGTGCACTGGTTTTCTGGTCTACTGTGTTCCTTTGAGGTGAGTTTGATGCATAAAAATAAGTGGTCAAGAAATGAAATTTATACTGAGTGGTGTTGAAGAAAAGAGCATCATCGGAGCTTTGCAAAGCTGCCATATGCAACAGGATAAATGGGAGGTAAATTCATTGATAGAGTGTAGCAACCAGAGTCTGCACTGTTTAGAGTTAGTCCTAAATTGAGAGACTGGGATCCTGGAGAAAGACTCCCAAGATGTTTGCAGTCTACAAACAAAATTACAGAATACATATACAGGACAGTTTATGCTGACATCAGTGTAAAGTAGAGAATTCATATTCTACATCGTGAGACGGCAAACTTGTAGGTATCAGACACAGAGTGGCTTAAAGCAGCTGTGGCCCAGCTAAACTGAGAGCTTATAGCCTAAGCAAATTGTGAATTCCTGTATAGCACGCTGTTTGATTTTTAGAGTTCCTTATCTGTGGGGAGAGTAGGAACCAACATGCCTGCTTAGTAGTGGCCCTATGTTGCTCTTTCTCTAGGATATAAACACCCCATGAGAGGGCTGGCATATATATTGACTTTGGTTCTTTGTAGAAACTGAAATAGAATTATGGCAGGCAAGCATGAAGAGGAGAGAAGGGATAGAGGAGAAATTGACAAATACTGAGTACTTAACCCTTGGCCAGTTACTATATTTAATTTTCCTCAGCGAGGCCTCATAACAAGACAGACTTGAATTCTAATTATTCACCTTTTAAAGGCAATGAGACTGACACATGGAGAGATCAGATTATTTCCTCTAAATCACGTCTCGTAAGTGGAAAGGCTGGACTTGGCCGTGTTCATTTCTAAAACGAATCTCTACACAGTTTTATTCTTTCTGCTATATGATTTCACACTGTTAAGTGCACACATACTTATTGTGTGTGTACACCCCTCATGGCCCCAACACAAACCACTTATAGCTTCAGAAAGGAAAAGAGATAGAAGCAGAAACATCTCAACAACCAATTTTCTAACACTATGAATCAGATCATTTCAAAGCAGTGCCCAGAAACATGGTAAGCCAACTGCAATATCTAATTCTTTCCTCATGGGAGACAGGGTAAGGTAGCTGCCTGCACTACAGGCTGTGCAGTCAATCAGTCCTGTATTCAAATTCCAGCTCTACCACTTGACCAGCAGTATGACCATGGGTGAGTTATCGAACCTGAGTTTTAGTGTCTTAATCTGTAATACCAGCATAATGCCTCCTTCCTGGGGTGGTTGTGAGCAGTAAGTGAAATAATGAATATTAACACATGGCTTTGAGTAGGCATGCTCAATAATTAGTGCCAGCTTGTATCACCATCATCATCTTAATCATCACCATCACTGTCATCATTTTTCCTCCATAAGAAAGGCCTTATTGGGGGATCTTTAGAAGCACTGGGTCCTTACTCTAATGGCCTCTGGTGCTGTTTAGGAAGGGAGTGCTTATAACAATCCTCTTTGTTAATGAAACTCATTTGTAAAAGGTTCAAAGTACAACCATCTATGTAAAATTATTGTCACCGGAAGTGAAATGTTGTTGTAATGCTCTCGTGCACCAAGGTCTTGTGCATCATGACTGTGGTGCACAGTGAACTAATATTATCTGTGCCTGGAAAGCATGTGAGCTTCCAAAGCTTCTCACCCTGTAAACTCCTAACACTGCCATCCTGTTTTGGAAGGACCAGCATTTGATGCCTGTTTTCCCGTTTCTCCATTATTACGTAACTTCCTTACCAAAATCCTCTGAAACCTTCCCGTTACCTAAACATATACTGTTCCTGATCTTGCCCTCACTCATTTCTGCAGCTTCGCCTTTGGCCGCATCACTACATGTGCCCTCTACTTTGAACATACTTGGAGCTACTCTGATCAGTGACTCTGTCAAACCTCTTATCTGTCCACAAGGGATTCAGTATATAAATGGTGCAGCACTTGAAGCAAGACAACCTGAGTCTCACGCATCTTGGGCAAATTTCTAACTCTCTAAACTTCAATATCTTTATCTGTGAGATGGGGACATTAATAGCTACATCATGGGTTGCTGTAAGATAAGAAAAATGTTTACAAGGTTTATATTTCCCTTAGATACCCAGGAAGAGCCCAACAATGAAGGCATGGTTGTAATTTTTTAGAGGTCTAGTTATTCCTTATTACTGTTATTGAAGTGTTGTGTGGTCATCGCCGTTATTCTGATGATGCTTTTCCTATCTCTCCTATGTCTCCTTCCCTAACCCCTCCCAGCCTCATTTCCTGCCTGAGAATCCCCCTTGGATTCTCAGAAAACTTTGAACAGACTTCTCTCACTGCAGTTTGTTCACTTAAAAAAAAAATCCATCCACTCAAGCATTTATCCTATGAGTAACAAGTAATCCAGTTACATTCTTTAAGTTATTAAAAAATACACAATCAAATAATTATTGATTATAGTCACTGTTCACTTATTTTCTTATATACCACTTCATCATTAAGAGGATTTGAGGACAACGACAACAAACGTAAACAAAATTAGGGTGAAGTTAGTTGAATCTAGATGGGGATCAATAGACAGAATTGATAAAATAGGTTCGTATTTGTTTACTAGAGTTTGGTTGCAAATTAGCTTTCAGCTTTTAAGTTGCTAATTCCACCAATTACACTATTCAGAGTATTTAAGATGCACTCAAGCCAGTTGTTTAGAAGGACATAGTATTCCTGTTACTAGGTCTTATGTGACATTCCTTTCCCAATTTTGAATAAAGCGATTTCTGTGACGTAGTATACAGCATCCTAAATGATAATTTTACAGTAATAAACTTCACAGGCTATACTAACTTTATTACAATGTATTTTAATGATTAATTTTCATGCTGATTTCCTTCCCTAGATTGTGTACTCCTATATACAGGATACATGTGTTATTTATCTTTGTGTAGTGAGCACCTAACACAATGAATGAAAAATCCTTTTTTTTTTTTTGTTAAATAACTAAATGATGAATGTGTGTTTTAAAACATTTATTTTCAAACATGGATGTCAATAACTTTAAGAAACCAAGAAACAGCTTTGAAATGTTCTAGGATATCAACTTTTCTTGTTTCCTATCTGCTCTATATCCGTTTCTGCATAACTTGATCCTTAGAAAATACATTGCAAAACTTTCTGGGATGCAGTTATGCATACAATAGAGTTCCTCCAACTTGCCACCTGCATGTAATTATTTTCTTAGAAAAGTTAATGTGTAGCCACCTGCTTTATGGTCACATGAGTTTCCAGAGTTCACAGAGAATGAAAATCCCAGTGAATGAGTTTGGCAGGCCTTGGGCCACACAGGCAGCAGAAGCAGGATATGGCTGTAGCACCATAAGCTAATTGCTGCAGAACATTTACATTGTCACAAATGAAGTCATTCATTTGAAACTTACAATGCTCACAAGCTCTAAAAGACTTACCACAAAGAAATGTGATTGTAGCTGAATAGAAACTTGTCTTCCTTATGCTTCCAAAACGAAGAGTTTTAAGTTGTTTCAGTAAGGATTTGGGGATCTTAACAATGTGCACAAAAAGATGTGAATGACAAATGCCATCCTTCCCATTGTTTAGGCTCTGTGAGATAAGTACTAGCTATTTCATCTAACTTCCATACAGAAGAAGTTGGGAAGCTACCAAGAGTTCTTGCTATTTAATTATATCCAGTCTATTGTCATGGTTAGCTGAGAATCTTTAGCTATTAAAAGCTAAGACAGTAAGAGTCATATTCTGAAGGGGGTATATCTTAACGACTCCATTTTCTCTTTACAGAAGGGGAAGACTACTGATGAGAGATGCTTCCAAATTAAAATGGTAAAGGGCTCAGGATATTCAAGGATGAGATTCCATTGCCTGATCTCTTTGTCCTTACATTCACTTATCTGCATTCTGACTCTCCTCTCACCACGGAATAGAAACTTCAGAGTAAGTTCCTATGTGGCAGTGCTTTGAAATTCCAGGTGCACCGGAGAACTTCAAAAACAAACAAACAAACAAACAAACAAACAAACAAAAACAGAAGACTCAGGCCCACCCTAAATCAACTGATTCATAATTTCAGAATGAGATACGCAGGCACTGGCATTTTTTAAATAGAAAGCTTCCCAGGTGTCCCTAGTGTGCAGCTAGGGCTGCGATCCCCTGAGTTAGAAGCTGAGACTGTGTGAAGAGGTGTTGCATAAGGAGTATCTAGCCTGATAAGATTTATGCAGAAGTCTCTTTTTGTGTATCTCAGGGAGGATTAGGAAATGCAACTTTGCTCCTGAAGAGGACTTCTGCCATCAGAAGTTTCAGACAACCACTGAGGGAAGGAAATATTTGAAGCTGATTAGAGGATATGCTGCCAAACGTAGTCCCTGGTCAGGGTCCTTTTGCCTGCCATTTTCTTCATTGTGGAGATGGAATGGAGGAATTAGGAGGAAAGTCGTACATACTGAGCCTATCAGTATGCAGAGGGCAGATTTGCTGAAGGTTATCAAAGCCATCATCTGACCCTCACCATCAATGCTCTCTGTATACCTCAGTCTGTTCACAACCCACCTTGCTTCTGGAGTTTTTGGAGAGAGGCTCTTTTAGTGTATAGTCATGAATGACACCTTTGCACCCACAGGTTACTATCCCACTATCTTGACTTCAGTTGAAATTTAGAAATAATCAATGTGGAAGAGAGCAGGGAGCAGCTTTTAAGTGGAGACGGTATCACATATAAAATGTTTCCAAGGTAGCCAAGGCGACTGTGCTAATTATCCAGGGCATGAGGTAGATAGTGCTCGAATAAATATTTACTGAATAAATACATGAATGGAGCAAGGCAAGCAGGAAAGAGGATATATCTCACTGTTTTCTAGCTTCACTCTCCTGTAAAATACACATTGTGGGCAAGGCATGATGGCTCATTCCTATAACCCCAGCACTTTGGGAGGCCAAGGTGGGTGGGTTGCCTGAGGATAGGAGTTTGAGACCAGCCTGGGCAACAGGGTGAAATCCCGTCTCTCCTAAAAATATAAAAATTAGCCAGATGTAGTGGCACAAGTGCCTGTACTATCAGCTACTTGGGAGGCTGAGGTTGAAGGATTGCTTGAGCCTGGGAGGCAGAGGTTGCAGTGAACTGAGATTGCCCCCACCGCACTCCAGCCTGGGTGACAGAGCCAGACCCTGTTACACACACACACACACACACACACACACACACACACACACACACACAGTGGACAATCAGAACTTGGTGTGAAACTTAGGGCTGGCTTATCTGATACAGTAATTTTTACATTTGGGTAAATTCATGGAATCCTTCAAAACAGAGAATCTTTCAACATATTCTAGTGATAGGAGAAAATGTCATCCTACTTTGGTGATAAAGGATTTAAATCTAATGAGGTGATAACTGGCAGCTGCTATCTTAGGTCACAATAAAAATGTGTGAATAAGGAAAAGCACTATATTAGGGATGAAATGTGGGCGCGTCAGAGAAGCAGCCACTCAGCACTGGGAGTGGGAGTGGGAGGACTAGCTTAGAGCTTGGCGTTGTGGCTCAGGATGACCACAATGCAAACTGGTTTCTTATGGGGCTTCCTGAATGAATTTAGTGTGGATTTCATGGTTGCTTGGACTCCTTGGGCTTTCTCTGATCCTGACTCCAATTCCCCTTCTCTGCATTGTTACCACCTCCCATCTGAACCCTAGACTATAGCTGAACTGTCAGGCAAACACAGACATCACACCCTCCCTGACTCTATTTTATTTATTTTAATACGAGCCTTGGGAAGACTTCATAATGTTTCCTCTACTGTCATGTCTGAATATATGGAATAAAAACAACTTCATGCTTTGAAAACTAAGGGAAGATAATAACAGGATCTTGTGAAGCCAACCCTCTTCAGAGAAGACAGGACAGTATGATGACAAGCTTTGTCTCTGTGCTCATGATGCTCACATGCAAGGCCCCGAACATCCTAGGTGTGTAACCTTGAGCTCATCATTAACCCTTTTTGTGCTTCAGAATTTTTCACCTGTAAAGTCAGATAAAAATAATATTCACCTCATAGAGTTGTTGTGCATAGTAAATGAGTTAAAATGAGTAAACTACTTAAGAACAGTGCCTGGACGTAAGTACTCAATCAGTGCTAACTATCCTCACTCAGCAAATCCTTACTAACCAAATTTTCTTGACTAGACACTATGGTAGGGGAGGGACAAATATTAATCAGGCACATAGTCCAGCAGCAGGGAGAAAACAGGGACAAAAAAGAATTATAATGCAAAACAAGGTTACATAATACAATGTGTGCCTTACAGGGCTTTGAAATGCTGCATTTTAGAAGTACGATATTAAAGCCTAATGTTTTAAATATAAGTTATTAGAAAATATGAGCTTTGAATAAATGGAAAAATTGAATCTATTTTACTTGGAGCATTTTTTAAAAAACAGAATAATTGAATCCTGCCTCTTGAAAAATTTCTTCCCAATTCTAACACATAAGTGATAATTTTCCTTCTATAAATGTCCATTCATTATTCCCTACTGAACCTGGGGGAATGTCAGTTTGCTTTGTGAATGTGAGTGGGAAGACTGAATCATTCACATGGTAATTTCTCCTGCTCTTCCTGAACATGAAGGTGTCTACACTGGGGATATAGTATCCAGGTGGGAGGTGGAATCATGGCCAACTGAAAAGACACTGAAACTCTTACAGCTGAGTCTATCCTCCACTCCACACTAGGCTGAGCTTCTCAAAATGTATATGTTCACATAAATGAGCTCTCTTCCCCCCTTCAGTAGTAATACTAAGTTATCTATTTAAGACATTAACCTGTAACATGTATTTTATATATAAGGGAAGATTCATCACTAAGCCATTAATCTTCACTAATTGCATGGAAAACTTCAAACTAACTCTTAGCAGACATGGCCATGTGCACTGTCAATCATGTCATGAAGCACCCAGGACCTACAAGGTACATAGATTCAATTTCAAAAAATTCAGAGCCAGTAGGCATGCATTAAAAATGTTGTTTTCTATCGATCCCTTGTCAGTCCCATAAAGCATCTCTCTAAAATGTTATTGCCGAGTGTAGGAGGAGATCATTGTTATCAAAGGTATTTCTAACCTTTTGCTTCTAGACTGAGTGAAAGTAGTGAATTATAAGCTCATAGAATAGGATTTATCTAAAGGAAAGCTAAAAGACTACACTATTTCAAGATCTTTCTGTATGAGAGACAAGACTAATAGTCCTCTTCTACTGGTGTCTGACAACCTAAGTGGTTTAAGTCCTTTACGTCTCATTTATAATTTCACTGATTCCTCAGTATTCTGGGCACTAAAGACACAAAGGTCAACATGACACAATCCATTCCCCCAGGAGGCTCATCCTCCAGTGGGGGAGACACATGTTAGGTGAGCAACCGTTTCAGTTTGCCTGGGACTAAGGAGTTTCCTGAGATGTTTTCAAATAGGAATAGTCCTGCATAAATTAAGATGAGCTAGTCATCCTAGAATTGGCCAGGAAAATATAACACAAGACAAAAAGTGCTGAAATTTGTAAGCATGAAGTAGAGGGAGAAAAGACAACTTAGTCTGATGGTTCAGGGAAAGCTTCACAAAGGAAGATACATGCAAACAGACTGTAGGAGAATGAATGTATTTTGCTGGATGGAGAAGGGGACATTTTAGGAAGAGAGTAGTAGATATAGAGGTGTTTAATAATATTCAATTCTGCCTACCTAGAGTACAGGGTTAGTGCACACAGACATGCATGGGATTGTGTATGGGTGGCAGTGTGGGGGCGAGAGGCGCAGGGGAGAGGATGGGAGCTGCAAGACTGGAAGGACAGTTTGGAGTCATGGTACGAAGTTTCATTTTGTCTGAAGATCTCCCTACTTCCATTGTGACCTTAGTCTAATGGAACTGCAGCTTTTAAAGTCTCCATTCTGGACGATATACCTTATTCCTGAACTTGGGAACATCATGAGCTTCACCACACATCAACCAAGTAGGAAAGCTGTGGGGTTCCCTAGAATTCCCAACCATTTCAGCATCATTTCCTGGCTCCTCCAGTGTCCTAGGTATTGGGTATTGTTTTCACCTGGGGTATGAGGATAACTAAGAGATGTTCCACAAATGTGAAAAAGTCATCCAGGGAAATAGCCATTTTTGTATATAGGGAAGGGTGAGATTAGTCTGACTTGTAATATACTCTATGTTGAACTGGATTGCTATTTCTTAATAAATTATGAGTTGTTAAAATATGCAATCACAGTGTAATTTAAATCAACTGAACGCTAAAAAATGCATTCATACATAATGATAGACATACACAGCCATGGATACAGGAATCCTTTGAGTATGACTCTAAGGAGAGTCAGAGAATTACCAAGGACACTCAGAATACTGGGCAATCACAAAGGCAACATCACTGATGTCTGGGATTATCCAGGGAGAAGGGAGTCAGGAGAAGAATGCCAGTGAGGGGAAATTGACAAGACTAGGGACAAGGCTGTGGCAAATTCTGAAAATCACCAGATCAGAAAGTCACCAAGTCATGAAAATAACTCCAATTCCATGTAGTACCCAGATTCCAGGTTTCCAAGACCAATATTGAGAGATGAGAAAAAGATTAAAAAATATTATCCTTGACTACTGAGTCTTTATGACTACATAGGCCAGGAGGAAATCAAATACATAGCTATTCCTTTTATATGCTACAATGTGATGCAAGAGGGATTAGAAAACACAACAAAGTTAAGAAAAAATGTTTTTTGATGCATTTTAGGGAGAAAAGGACATACTGCTGGATACCTAGAATCTGCATAGAATCTTTCAATACCTTGCAACTAAAGTTGACTGTGAGGTCTAGGAGTAAGCAAGGACCCTGGGAAGATAGAGGCATGAAGAAAAAGTAGTGGGAATAGAGGATAAAAGTTCAGCAGCACCAAGAACAAACAAAGGTGGCAATAAGTTGCTTCAGTGTTGTTTTTAATAGATTAGCTTACTGGGGACAGGCATTGTGTTAGAGTTTTATATAATTCACACACTATGTCTAAAATTATGCCATTACTAGAAGATCAAAGCTTCACACAGATGAGATATTTTCATGTAACTGTAATAGGGGATGTATTTTCAAATAACTTTTTTGTTCTTTTCCATAATACAGATTTATGTCCCCACAGTGGCCTGAGTTTGTTTTTCATTTTGAAGCTCTTAATAAAGAACAGGAAAGGTGTAATGTTGGATACTTCTGAAGCAAATTCCACTTGTGCACTTTTAAAGTTAATTCCAATTCAGATTTAAATTCTGTTTAATAGATGCCAGAGTTTGTTGAAATAAACAGTTGTATGAAGCATGAATGTCAGCCTTGTCAAAATAAAAAAGAAAAAGAAAAAGGAGAGACTAAAGGGAAGATGGTGGATGGCAGAGTGGGATGGGAGCTAATATTCACCTGGTAAATATGATATGCTCAGTATAGGTATTTATACCCTCAGTGACCCTCAGTGAAATAGGATGCATGCTTTTAATTCACTTGGTCTTCAGAGAGGGTAAACTATTTTCTGCAGATCTCACAATAAGTGACAGATCCATGAAAAAAGCCTAACTCTGTGTAGTGCCAACATCCAAGAACACTGAGTTATGTGATTCTGCTACAAATATACACTTAACTTTTATAGTGAAGTTACTTATGTATGTATAGACATGGGCTATGTCTGGTAATCTGCAATACACTTCAGCCAGGTGATTCTCAATTTCTTTTTATCAGTTTCCATTATGAAATTGGAAACTTTAAAACACTGTAAATTACCTGATTTTCTGAAGACAAAAACATGAAAATATGAAAAGATTTTGATATATTTAGTATATTTTTTAAAGAACTCAGTGATCATGTGCATAAATAGTGACTGAACATGTTTTTCCAGAAAATATGTGTGTATATGTGTTTTACATATTGGAAAACGTGAGAAATGAAATGGTAATGAGAGCATGAATGTGGAGTCAGGAGACCTGACTTTGTGTAACATTGCTTTCAAACCAGAAGGATCTGTTCCAAGGGCTGTCTTTCAGCTTCCCTTAGGGCTAGTCCTAACATCAATTTCTTGAACTCTTTGCCCTTACTGACTCTGGAAGTTGCGTGTGGGTCATGTCTCTGGCAATTATGCTAATGATAATAAGGTGAGTCTGTGCTAGTATTTATGGATAAGATTACAGTTCTATGTGAGGGAGAATGGAGGCGGTCAACAATAATAAAACTATGTATGTCTCATCTCAAACTTATAAAGGATGCTGTGTGTTGTAGGGCCAGGTTCAGTTCTTCTGAGGTTCAGTGATCTAAGAAAAAATGAAGGGATCTGTTAAAAGATACAGACTTACAGCTAGATAGGAGGAGCAATATCTCTCCTGTTGTTCTATAGCACTGTAGGATGACTCTAATTTACAATAATATGTAGTCTCAAACAGCTGGACAGAAGACATGGAATGTTCCCAACAGAAAGAAATTATACATGCTTGAGATGATGGATATGCTAATTACCATCATCTGATCACTATACATTATAAGTATCAAAACATCACTATTGCACTCCATGAATATGTATACTTATTGTCAATTGAAAGATTTTATAAAAGGACATGGAAACATGTCACTTAGCAAGGAATTTGCTTTATGTAACAGAGTGGAAACTTGAGTACTGGTGGGAATTCTTCCCAAATACCCACATAAGAGTCACCCGTAAGGGGTGTACTTCTCACCCCACCTGTGTTACATTCACCACCAAACCGTGGACACCAACAAAGGCAAGGGGGTGCCACCTGACTCTCTGGTATCCTCAGAATCACTGGGATTCACCAAAGCGAAAGCCATTTTCAAAGCCACTTCCAATGAGTGTGAGTGGTCCTTCTCTCCCACCTTTCAGACCAAACCAACATTTTGGGTTTAAGCTACAATTGAAGATTTGGTAAGCCATTCACACTATCTTTGAGAAATTCCCCTAATGTTTCTGAACTGCAACTGCCTCATCTGTAAATATTCTACTCATTTCATAGGACTGTTTTGAGGAGCAAATAAGATAAAATATATGAAAATGTTTAAAGATGAAGCACTGTATAAATTTAAGTTGATTTTGACATTCTTGGAATATTCAGGATTTGAGAGTCAAGTGCAACTTAAATATGGACAGTGTGAAGTCTCTTAATTCCTGTCCTGGCCTGCAACAATATTTTTATCACTTACTAGCTTGATGGCCTGGCTTCTGTAAGTTTCATTTTCTCTGTTTGTAAAATAGCAGTAATAGTATCTGCCATTAAGCATTGTGGTGGTGATTAAATGAGTTTTACAAAATGCCTAATACATACCAAGTGCTTAATAATGGCAGCTAACAGCTACCATTATTAATATATTTTGTTCTCTGGGTTGATTAATAGTTACTAAAGAAGACCTCCTTGGGATAAAATTTACATATGAGGTCAATGGCACAAAATATATTACTAAGCAACACTAGTGAAAAAGAAAGATAACCATCCATGTCATTTTATTTATCTGAAAATATACATTATTTTGATGCCCAATTAAAACTGGAGAAAGTGAAGTAAGAATAATAGAAAGCAGGGGACCTGTCAACCTCCATAGGTGAGTGTTGTGCTCAGTGGAAAGCTGAATTAAGATCTTTACATTACAACAGACTCAACAAGTGGTGCTTAATAAGCTTTCAGAGATCTGTTACCTTATGATAAGTTTCTTTGAGACTCAACTTACGCAAAACTAATTTTATTAGCACAAAAATAGGCTTTTTTTTTTTCTTTTGCCTTTAGTAGATCCGGTTAACCTCATCAGACATAGAATACAATTTCCTTTCTTTAAAATTGTAGTTTGGCTTACTTAACTGTATTAAACTTAAATGTGAAATGTGATGATAAAAGTTTTTACGATTCATCCATTTTTATTATACAATTAACTGAGTCTATATAATATGATCGCATCTAATTAAACATGAAATCATCTGATAAACACTAGTAATAATGTTTAATGATATCACTTTTTACTGTTAAAAAAAAGAAAAAGTTGTCCTTTCAAATGTATTCAGCTTTGACAGTAGTAAAGATGTATCTCTGGGCTGGGCATGGTGGCTGATCCTGGGAAGTCGAGGCTGCAGTGAGCAGTGATTGTACCACTACACACCAGTCTGGGCGACAGAGAGAGATACATATGTATGGAGAGAGAGAGAGCTCTGTCTGTCTGTCTATCTATCTATCTATCTATCTATCTATCTATCTATCTATCTATCTGTCTGTCTATATGTCTATCTATCTATCTATCTATCTATCTATCTATCTATCTATCTATCTATCTATATGTCTATCTATCTGTCTGTCTATCTATCTATCTATCTATCTATCTATCTATCTATCTATCTATCTATTTATATGTCTATCTGTCTGTCTGTCTGTCTATCTATTTTTTTTCCCACCAGGTGGCCGCTGAAGACAGCAGATGGACAGGACCTGGTTTTTGCTGTCCAAGGCCATCTCGTGGGCTACCTGGCTGCCATCTTGTCCAAGTGGGTTCTGCTGGGAAGGAAGGTGGTCATGCACCATGAGGGCATCAAAATTTCTGACAATTTCTGCAGAAATAAGTTAAAGTATCTGGCGTTCCTCCACAAGCAGGTGAACACCAACCCTTCCCTAGACTACCCTCCTTCCTGGGCCCCCAGCTGCATCTCCTGGTGGCCCTGCAAGACCAAGTGGGACCAGGCTGCCCTGGACTGCCTTAGGGTGTCTGATAGCATCCCACTGCCCTATGACAAGGTGTTTGCTACAGCCCTTAAGGTTGTGTGACTGAAGTCTACCAGAAAATTTGCCTCCTTGGGGTGCCTGGCTCACGAGGCTGGCTGGAAATACCAGGCAGTGACAGCCACCCTAGAAGGTAAGTAGGAGGCCAAGATCCAGTACAGGAAGAAAAAGCAGCTCATGTGATTGCAGAAACAGGCCACAAAGACATGAAGACGACAAGTGACAAATACACAGAGGTCCTAAGACCCAGGGACTCCTGGTTTGAGAACAGTAAAGACTGCTTATTCCTCATGTTTGGCCTGGCCTACCCTTCTGCCATTGCCACCTTGGAATATGGGGGACCCTGTCCTTCCTGCATCACCACCCTGGGATGTGCGGGATCTAGGGGTGGCAATCCAGGGGCCACAGGTAGCCTGGGACTTAAGCTCAAGGCAAAGGAAGGGCCTTAGTCACTGCCTTTCTATAAGGTTATTTTAAACAGCTCTAAGATTTGTATAGGCAGAATTTGTCTATGACCTGCTTGCTCAGGAGAGAGTTTTAGAAAACCAATAGAACAATCAGTTACCTCGGTTTTAATATTGGCAAAAGGGACCTGGAACACTAATTGGAGGGAGCCCTGCCTTGTGTGTGAATGGGGCATCTCTTTTAACACCCACCTTGTCATATACACGGTGGCTGTTATAACATGAAGAAATGCTTAGGGACAGCATGAGCTTACATACATGAGCTTACATGAGCGTAAAATGCAAAGGCTATTTTAGAGAAGCATAGACTGAAAAGATGTGTGACCAACAGGTGGCAGGGGCCGCCCTTGCTCCTTCCCTGTATTTTGTGATCAGAATCAAATAATTACTTGAAAAGAAAAAAAACAGTTCTTATCCACCTTTTTGTTTATAAACTTACCCTTTATCAAAACAGATACCCTTTTAATGACAATCTTAATATCAGCCTTATGTCTTTGGATATCAAGTATATTTCTGTTTTTTTCCATAGCTTGATAAAAAGAATCCATGATAATAATTCACCCTTCTGAGAGGCCTTCTTTCCATAACGCTTTTATGATGGGATTGTTAAAATCATTAAAAGAATGGTCATATACGTTACTGTCTAACCAAACAAAAAGTAGAAATGAAAAGAAAATGCTTTAAAATTTTTAAGTATTCTTTGATCAGCAACTGTAATGAGAAAATAAAGAGGCTTAATACAGAAAAAAGGCCAAATTTATTCTTGTTAACATAAAGTGGTAGTGAGTTAAAAGAGATCTTAGCAATCACCTAATCCAAACCACTCATTTACCAACTAAAAGCCAGAGAGGTTAAATGTAATTTTGCACTAACCTGTAAATTCAAAATTGTGGACGAAAAAAACATAAGCTATTACTAACATTATGATTTATGACACATGAAAGGAATTTTGAAAAACATTACCTGCATATTGATAAAGAGATGAATTATATTTCTCAGGTGGGAATGAGAGGGTAATGCATTTTACCCAGTTAGGGTAACCATCTTCTGTTTGATTATTCAGTTACAGGGTGCCCGGAGAATAATATCAGTCTGCTTTGGTTTGACTTCCTCGGCTTGACTAAGTTCCTTCATACCTTTGACACTGTTGGCATTGCTCTGGGCTGAATGTGATCCCAGTTATGTATCTATTAAAGATCTAGAAGACGCAAATGCCAGCCAACTACTTTAATTCCAGAAAGAATTACTTTCCAACACCAAAATAAAAAAGTGGCAGTGTTGTTTTAATATGCCAGTCACCAACATGATAGGACCTTGAGGAACTTTTAGGATAATTTTGACTCAGCCATTTTCACTTTATGTGCTAACTTTAGAACTTAATCTCAGTCTAATGTATATTCCAAAGCATGTAATGATACAGATTGTTAGCATGAGACAATCTGCAATTCACACACAAGAAGCAGAACATGTTTAATCTTGAGAGAGGAAAACTAATAAGCTATATGAGCTAACTGTTTCATAAATAATAGAATAATCATGATCTACTTGTTATAGAACATTGCCTTGGGGAATGGCAAACAGGATTGTCCAGTGAAAGATGCTAGCAGTGTTCTCTAGGTCGCCTAGCAATGAGCTACCTGGGAGAGGGGTCCCCTCTTCCAGCAGGAGAGACAGCACTTCTGACACAGCTCACATCCAGCTCCAAAGCTTGTCTGCAACTCTCTTAATCAACAATTCCCCAAGTTCAGACTGTCCTCCCTGCCTTCATAAGGCCATTCTCAAGTTGTCATGGTCCTATAAAAAAGATGGAGTAGAAGGAGGGTGCATGGTCCTTCTTTGGCAGCAGACAGCATGGTGTCTCCAGCTGTGACCATTCCTGCCCTTTCTTCCTGGGACCCTGAGGGCTCAGGGTCTGCGTAGCTCACACTGTTACCCTCTGCCTGGAAGTTTCCCTGCTTCTGTGCTACCCAGTGTGCTACTGTGCTGTTTGGTTATGCTTAGCCAGCCTCTTGAGAAGTGCCTCAACAAGGGCCTGATGGGTCAGATTCATAAAAAATGCATGAAGACAAACACGAAACCCCCAAAATGTGTTTATGTTGCAGTTATCTTTATTTACAAATATATTCTCAAAGAGATGTTGATATGAGAGGAACAGTGCCTTTGCTTTTTATTACTGGCTTTAGGACAAAGAAAATAATGTATTAGAGTTATAAAAATTGCTTGTAAAAAATAACATGTATATACTAACTCTGATGTCAAGGAGAATAATCCATTGTTATTTGTAAAAGTCCATCTGCAATTAAACCAATTCAAACTTCTGGGTACCTAAAACATTGTCTATTTGGAACCAGAAGATTTATTAAGTAAGGTGGTTGATAAGATGTAAGAGTCGCTAATAAAAGTGTGTTTAATTACAGAGTCAAGTTTTCACTCCATCAGTTGGAAAGCCATTTAGGGGTGGGGGAGTGTGATTGGGATAGAGAGCAAATGTCAATCCTATATGAGCCAGCAATGGTGAAGTGTCTCATAGCAGGAAAAATGGCCTCTAACTTCAAGAACAGGGAGATGAAGACCATCCAGATCTTGCCTGAATGGTAGCGGTAAGGAGACTGGACAGGAGACTTCTTTTCATGTGAAAGGATCAAGGCATAAAAATGTTTGAGGGGGTCTGGGCATGGTGGCTCATATCTGTAATCCCAGCATTTTGGGAGGCTGAGGCGGGTGGATCACTTGAGATCAGGAGTTTGAGACCAGCCTGGTCAACATGGTGAAACCCCACCTCTACTAAAAATACAAAAATTAGCTGGATGTGGTAGTGTGCACCTGTAATACCAGCTACTCGAAAGGCTGAGGCACGAGAATCGCTTCAACCTGGGAGGTAGAGGTTGCAGTGAGCCGAGATTACACCACTGCACGCCAGCCTGGGAGACAGAGCATGACTCTGTCTCACATAAATAAATAAAAATGTTTGAGGGACTCTGTCATGAAGAGAAAAAGGAAGTCATAAACCTTTTAACTGACAGGTAGTTGAACAGAAGTATTAGGAAAGTAAATAAAAGCCAGTTTAAATTTATGTGGGTGAGTAGTACAGAGGGTGGAGGAGGTAGGTGGGAATTATCAACTACGAACTATCAAAAAAATTAACGTAGTATAAAAAGAATGTGTGTGGAGCTAGGAGACCCCGACTTACTCCTGGTATCTTAGGGACTCATGTTTCATGAGGACTGATGATTGGTTTTATCCAGGCTGGAAGAAATGATGCTTCAAATTATGACATCAGCCTGGGTCAGCTAGAAGGACATAAAACGTTAAACCAGTCATAAGTTAAGGTTAATTAAGAAAAAATCTGGTTCTAGTTCAGTTAGAGGTAGGACACTCAACATTTGTTTTGATATCCTTGTTCCTTTTGTTCAACTGTAAAGTGGAGTTTACTGATTTATGCTTGCTGAATAGAGGGAAATACGTTGTACAGTATAAAAACTGAACAAACTTATTAACATAAAACGTAGCGACTCTATTGAGAGGCTGTTTTTTTTGTTCTAAATGGCATGAGCACGGCTTCAACCTTATCAGCCACATTCACTTAGAAAACTCAGTTAACTCCTTAGAGACTTGATCTTCTCTTTTGTACATGTTGTTACTGTCAGCTGGGATGATGGATGTAAAGCACATTAAAATAAAGTTAAAGTAAAAAAAAAGTTAAAATAATGCCTTACACATTAGTATTTCTACTATTATAACAAATGCCCAGCTGTGTAAGATGATACACAGTCTAGATAATTATGACAATACAATATAACCTCCTTATGAATGACTGAAGGCTCAACCCCTTTGGAAGCCACTCTCTGCAATCCTTGCTCCATCAATTTTAAAGGCTATGGAATTGTTAAGAATTCTGATGAAGCACTGTTTTTATTCAGGGTGGCACACTCTGGCTATGAGATTAGGTATTTCTAACCCAATCAAAGTTTCTCTTAGAATTGTTCACTTTTTGAAGTCTACTGTAATCATGACAGTATTGGAAAAGCAAGTAATGCTGAAAGGAGACGCTTTATACATATTATTGGTATACACGAGATTAACTATTACTAACATTTATTCAACACTTACTAAACATACCTATGTTAAGTGTTAAATACCGACTGTGGAATAATACTGCTCGAGTTCACATTCTGGCTTTATTATACAGTATTTATAAAGATATCTATAGATCAGTTTCCTTACCTATAAAATAAGGATAATAATACAGACTTTCTAGAGTTTCTGGGAAGATTAAATCAGCCAGTTCATGTAAATCACTTAGATTAACACTTGGCAGGTACTAAGTGCACAGTAAGTGTTCCTTCCCTCCCCTCCTCTTCCTCATTTCTTTCTCTTCTTTTTCCTCTTCCTCCTCCACCTTCTCTATAACCTGCCTACCCAAGATCTCACAGCTGGGGAGCTACAGGGCTAATATACTGTGCAACTCTGCAGCCCAAACTGTTGGCCATTAAGTGATACTAATTAATACGTCCAAATGCGGTTTATAAGATTTAGAACTTCCTTAGTGAGATTAAAAAAGGATTTTTTATGTTTATTTATAATTGGAAATGCTTTACATGTGTACTGACTTTTTATAAACTTTAAAGTTAGGAACTTTTTTCCTAGAAAATTTAGAAAGCTACTCAAAGGCATGAAGCATTATTAACATAAGAAACTGAGTTCAAGTTCTCTCTAACCATGTTCCAAATTGCTACATCATGATGGATACTTACCACTAACCAGGAAATGAATGCAATTTTCCATTTATATCAAATATTACATTGAAAATACTATGCAGTTTTTTTCATACTTTCTGGAATTGCATACAAGTAATGTTTTATAGTAGCAGATGTGTGGCATCACATGAAAAACTTGTAAAACCTTTACATGAAAATCACATCTGCTAGTCTCCACTATCATTTTAACTACAGTTATATGGTTTGCTTTTCTGTCTGTGCCAGAGAAGACAGCTTTGCATCAAAGCTGTCCCAGCAAATCGTGTCTTCTGGACCAGCAGCTAGTTAAGCAAATTGTGTAACTGCCATTAAAACCAAAATGTACCCAGCAGACATAATTTCACAAAAGAGGAGAGAGAACCACATTGGTACAAAAGTCACAGCTGTTCAACTCTCCATTTTGCACGATTTTATTAAAAAATTTTCCTATCTTTATGAACAGTGACAGTTACATTCCTAGTTAGCAATTTTAGGACTTCTTAATATGTAATGCTAAGTGCTGCACTATCATGGATTTGGTGTCTGTCAGGAAAAATTGGGCTAAGTTCTTTCTGCTGCTACATAGAGTCAAAACTTGGTCTGTTTGCCCAGACAGCAGATAAAATTTTAAAAGATGTTGAGTAGGGCCCATTGTTCTCTAAAATACAGAGCTGCGTGCTGTCTCTACTGATCCAAATGAGGGCCAACATTTCTATGTGAAGGTCCACACAATAAGAATTCTTTTACATCTTGCTCAGTGGCCATGTTGTTCAGGGCCACTCTGAAGTGGTGGGTAATGGAGCTGGTGGCTCAGGATGCCTGGGTCAACAGCCTGTCCCATGGGGCTCTACAAGCATCCTGACCTCACATTGTTGGGCATCCTGCTGTAGAACAGTACTACAGGAAGGCCAGGGAGAAGACGTTCTTGAGGAATCCCTCATTCGTCTCTAGGGATGTGTCCCAAAGGCTTGTTCAGACCATTATGAGGTATAAAGGCTAAATTTATAGCAGGCATTTTGGGTAAGAGTTTGCAGTCTGGGCTCTGCAGTCAAACTGCCTGGGTCCAAATGTCAGCCCCTTGTCTCAATAATGTGTGGTTCTGGATAAGTTACTTAACTTTTTCAGCCAGGGTTTCCTCATCTATAAACTTAAGACAATTTAGCTCATTACCACCACAGAGATAATTATAAATGTGGTAGAAACTGTTAAGCACTGAACCAAGTTAATGGCACATACTAAGCATTCAATAAAGGTTAACAATTTCCATGACATCATGATGATGATGATGACTTCTCTGGTTCTTGAATATATTAAACCTGCAATCTTAAAATCGAATTTGCAGGGGACAGAAAGTGACAGAGTAGGGTAAAATCAGTTATAGTGGTCAAAGCTTGTTCTATTCAGGTTTCTCATTTTCTAGCTATGTAAATTCTCTTCTGCTATTGATTGCTGGAATTCCTATTTGCTTGTCTGTGGCTGAGAGGAAAATGTGTGTTTGTGCAGGTGTGCCAGAGACATTACATTGATTTCAATCTGATGATGACACAGAGCTCAACCTGCAACTTCTGTTCCCAGTTGTTGGTCTACCTGAAGAGAGGTGCTGACTGCTAAGCTGGACCTCTTGTGTCCATGCACATAGGCTTTTTTTTGCTACTGGGTGGAAAGCTGGAATCTTTTTCATATCTTGTAAAGAGTACCTCCAACTGCATGAATGGGTATGTGCTTAAACATAAAAATGATAGCTATACAGAGAATCCATTGCTCATTATCATTAATAGCATTAATAAATCAACATTTTCTCAACTACATATTAACAAAAAGACACTGCTTTGTTAATGGTAATGTTACCAATTAAACATATATAATTCCTTAAGATATTAATGCTATCACTGTAATTATGAATAGAATCTTAATCTAGACAGTTTTTATTTTATATTTATAATACAACGGAAAGTGTTGAGATTGTAACTTAACTTCAACTAGACATTTTACTAATCTTTTGTGGTAAGAAATTAGTTGACTTTCTTCCCCCAACAAAAACACTCTGCATACTGAAAGTGATGAATAACCTCTATTATTACATATGTATCCTTATAGCTTCCATAAACAAGGCTACTATTCAGAACCAATTTATACCTTGTGGAAATAATAGTGTAATAGAGATGAGATACGCAATTAAGCAAACCATGTAAATAGGTATATTCCAATTAAAATACATGACAAGTTTGGTGGGATGGAAGAGATCCCCCATTTCAAGTAATGTATACATCATATACAATAAACAGGTATTTTAATTATGTTTATGAAGTTTTTCAAGAGGATATTTCCAACAAACATTGGGATAATATTCTACTTAACATTGTCTTTAAGTTTGAATTATCTGTTTATTTGTCTCTGTTTTCCACATGGCCTGCGACACCCACACACCTAATTACTGACACTGGTAAACTCTATAAAATTATGTAATGGGGCCAAGACCATGACGAAGAATAGAACGGAATGTAACTCGAAGGAAATTAAACTGTATTTACCCACTATGACCTGTATATACAACCTCCAAATCACTTAAAATCTAAAACTATTAAACATGTCAGCCTGATCTAATTATAGAAGACGTGACTGACTAAATTCTAAATAATTCTCTGACTATGGCTGTGTTACATGAAAAGTGGAGAAATGTAGAGAGAAGTATAATGTAGGCAAACACACACACACACACAAAACATCTGAAATATAAAGATAACAAGGAAAATTTTTGTTTAGGGTTACAGCCAGTGTCCAATTTCATAATGGATTATAAAAGATCTACTAGCAGCAAATCTTCACTTGCAGAACAAACATCTCAATGATTCAAGAAGGTAGGAAGTATAGCTTTTTGACATAGGGGTGTCTTGCCTCTCTGTTAGATGATTAGGACAGAGAAGAAAGGTTTTAGTTAAATTGTTTCCTGCATTGGAAGTTAGCTTGAAAGGAGCTGAATATATGAAAAAACAATCTGAAGAATCAAATTAGGGCAGGGGTCAGCAAACTATGACCTGCAGGAAAAATGTGACCAGCTGCCTGTTTTTGTCAATGAAGTTTTATTGAAACATAGCTGATGTTGCCAATGGTTGCTTTTAAGCTACAACAGCAGAGCTGAGTAGTTGTGACAGAGGCCATATCATTCTCCACCCCAAATATTTGCTATCTGGGTTTTTATGGATTTTGCCAATATACAGATGAAGGAATGGTTCTTATTCAATGATTCTGTCAGGAAATTCACGAAAGATCTGATAAGTCTCACACTTAAATTCTCTTTCCTTACATGGAATTTCCTTGAATATCTAATGTAATAGGCTTAGATACAGTACAGTTTGATTTAGTGAATTAAGATAAGCCAGCATTTATTTGAAACATGTAATATTTATTTAGGAACTGTAACTATGTTATTTAAAATATAGGGTTACTTTAATTGATCATCAGTCTAACGGGACACAGAGGGCTTATAACTATTTACAAATGATCTCTCTTTATTTTTGCAGTTAGAGATACCTCTGTGTATTTATCTTACATTTTTGTATCTATTCAGTGTCCGTGTGACACTATACATTAGAGACTATGCTAGAAGGTTGCATGTGGCAAATGAGCTCAATTCAACTTGACTGTGAATCTGGAAATGACTGACTGTGGAGCCAAAACTGGGGCTTTTCCAAACAAAAACGATGGGTGAAAGTATTCAAGACAAGTGATCCTGAGGGACATACTCAAAGGCAAGGAGCACACAGATTTTACTTATCTGTACATCTCCAGTGCCAAGAAGGGCTTGACACCTAATAACAGCTCAGTAATGGTTTGAATATTGTTAAAAAAACAATTTAGCACTAAAGCTAATCTGTAATCCTTGACTATCTATAATTACTGTTAAACAGAATGTGGTTGTAGAAAACAAAGTAAGATCTTAATGAACAATGTGAAGTCATTTGGTTTTCAAACTCTGTATTTCTTGGGTAGTGTTTCCCAGGAATATGTAGGCTTTGTTACACACCCAAATAACTTTAGGAACATTATACAATAGGTAAGAATTAAAAACAATTGTCTACGGGAAAAGAGAGTTCTAGAAAAATTAATCACATATTTAACTTTTGAAAATTAAGAATATGACTTATCTCCCAAGAAAAATATGTATATGTAATTTAACTCCAAATGGGTTATTTATTCTGAATAAAAGGATGCATGGGGGCGATAATTCACACCATGACAAATTATTACAATGTAACCTCCAATAGGTACCATAGAAGTCCAATGTACTGAAAGAATACTGTTGATTTGGAATGATGTCCTAAAAAAAAATTCTAAATTTTATTTTATTTTTCAACTACAAAATATGGCTGATTTATTTAATTGACTTTGAAATCTGTTTTAATAGAACATCTCGTTTGCACAACCAGTAAGCTCCCAACATTTTGATTGCAAAATGAAAGGCATTTACTTTGATATCTTTAATTATCACTCATTTAGAGGACAGTGTGAAACACACTTTTTCAATTGGTGTTTTAGAATCGTTGAGTCAAAGGAAGGGAATGACAAATTAGCCAGCTGGAGAGGAAACAGCTAGCTAGTGCTGCTAGTCTTGGTGGATACTTCAAAGTAAGATGAAAGGGAAATGAAGGGGCTGTTAGCCACACATGCTCAATAAATAAAATACTAACATAATTTCACAGCATATTAATAACAAGTTAATATCACACTTAGAGACTTACTCAACATAATAAGTGCCATAAATGGGATCATCGATTTTTTCCCAGCCATATGGAAGCTCTGAAAAATAAAGAGTTATTTCTTTCAGTTAATAAAGAACAGATATCACATTTTCTAATAAAAAGTAATATAATTTAATTGTTCATGGATTGCAGAAACAGTCTACCAAAGTGGAACAAAGCATTCAGAGTCAGCAAGAAATTTCAGAATATATTATAGAAACTATAAGAGGCACTGACTTGAAAATTGGCAGTTAAAACACAGAGCTCTCTTCTCTGCAGATACGCTGCTGGGTCTAGCCATTTATCTCATGAGAAATAGTAAGATGGCATGTCATCACGTTATCACCATTTAGTGCAATACAGAAGGCAAATCGCTTTCCTGAAAGTGCATATGGTTCTCTTATTTATCTGTATTGCTAGAGGAGTATTTCAGGACAAAGACCACATTTTCAAAATATATTTCTGAGGATAGCAAATTGTTTCTGATGACTAAAACAAAGCCATTATAAATTCTCAATTGATATCCCACTATTTGAGATGGTTAGCTTGCTCTTACTCCATCCACATAGGTCAGAATTTAAACGCTGCCAATGTACTCTTTGGGCATATTTAAAACTAAGCTCTAAAATTGTGAACATACTTTCCTTAATAATATAGTTCATATTTTCAAATCTCCATGGCTAATTTTAATTCACACATACACATATTTTAAAATATCAGCAATACTATAAATCCTATTATAGGTAAACACATGATGTCTGAAAACTAGGCTTTACTTCATAATACTGTTTTCCAAATATGCCAAGGCTTTATAATTATTAACTCCTTCAAATATGAAGAATATTGTATTTTCTTGATAGATATGAATTTTTACGTATATAGAATTTGAAACCTAACATGTATTGACATGTTTAAATAATGTATTTCAGTGAAGTTTAAAAGTTTTATTATTATAGTAATAATACATATTACTCTTGACAAAGCACAGTTATCAAAAGAAAACTGGAATTATCTGCAACCCTGCCACCCAGAAATAACCACTTTTAACATTTTGGTGAATATCCTTCAAATAATGTTCTATGCATATATGTGCAAATACTTTTAAAAGAAATTACATCATATGGTGCATATTACTTTTATAGCCTGATATTTCTACTTAATAGAATATCAAGGATGTCATTCAATGTGAATGTGTGTTACTGCACAATATCATTTTTAAGATGGCAACAGCAGTAGTCTGCAGCATGGCTAGAAACTGTGTAATTCTATCATTTTTCTATTATTGAACGTTTGGGACTTTCCAGTTTTTACTTGTCATGTGTCATCTGTATTGGACCTACTAAAATGTAAATCTTCTATCATTTTTCTATAATATAGTATGGGCAAATTCCTAGATGTGAAATTTTGGATCAAAGGACATGCATCTTTTTATTGTTTTTGACATAAACTTGCCAGATTTCCACTTTCCCACTCACTAAAAAGTACTAATTTATAATCTCACTGAGAATGTATGAATGATTTTGTTTCTCTGTACCATCAGATTAAATAGAGATCCACGATTCCTCATCCAAAACTTTTAGGAACATATATGTTTTAGAATTTAGATTTTTTGCAATTTTAGAAAGTTAACAGTGCAAATGTGTTCTCTTTCATAACACTCTAAGTAGAGTTGGGGAAAGCAGTTTATAATCTAACATATGAGTATTTCTGCAGCCAAAGATATGATTCATACTAAGAAGGATACCTTAATAAACTTACAGCACCAAATTTTTGAGCACCTGAAGAAATCTTTCTTTCAGAAGGATAATAAGAGTAAACCTTTAGTGAGTATTGTCTGTGGTTTGAATACTGACAGATTTTCTAGGTACTAACTCATTTTATCATGCCAACTCAGGACTCAAAAACCTTGTACTCTAGTTCCAGTAAGCTTAACTAATTTAAATATCAATTCAGAAACTCTATCACAGCATAAACACCACTTAATTTAGATTAAGGAGAGTAACTATCCAGATGGTTTTCACCAAATCCCCCAAGCTACTGGCAAATTCATCTAGTAAAAAGGAACTCATTTGACAAGTATCTACTGAGTGCCTTTTATAAACAGCTCATCTAAAACCTTTTTTATAAGCAGCTCATCCTAAAGTAAAATAATATACAGAGGTCAGCAATTAATATTATGCATATTTATTATTCATTTATTAATATGGTTCAATACAGGGATATGTATTTATAAGAGGTTTAATAGCTTATACATGTAATAATATATAAAACAATCATGTTCAATAAACATAAAGAGTAAAAGCCTAACATAGTTAACTTATGAATACAGTCCTACTTCTTCATGCCGATGCCATGTGGAAGCACTTCACGGTCAGTCTGTACAATTATCTTTTATAAAGCAAATGATTCCTTCAGTTTATTTACTAGTTCCAAGCAACGTATCCCAGAAAGGCAGAGTTCAATGATTCTTTATCTTTGTCAGATTTACAATGCCAAATTTCCTGGGTACAATTTATTATATATTATACTTTCCCACTTGCCATCAAGCAGTCCTCATCCATATTTAAGGGAGAACCTGCTTTATTTTTCATAAGATATCAATATATTTTGTTTGTTTGTTTCATATTTCCAAAGTAAACTATTATTGCATGCTAAAACAAAATTATATATTATAAACATTTGTATTTTAAAAACTGTTAGGGGTCCTAGACTCACTTTGAGGCAAAATTATATACTAGTTCTAACCTACTGTTACAAAGAGCATCATTTGTTTCATTTTGAGTATTTTCAAGAAACTAATGGAAGAACTTTACAAGAAGCCAACAACAGATACATGCATTGCTTCATTTGTAGCAGAATGGATGTAAAAATATACAACTAATGTTTTAAAAGGTACTTGTATGTATGTGTATATATTAATGTGTACCTGTATGTGTTGGCATGTGTGTGTTTGTGTGTATTTCTCTGAGATTTTGCTTCAAAAACAAAGAAACATTTAAGCTAGAATGTTAATGAAAAATCACAATCTTCACAAGTTTTTCTTCACTCGTAAAAAAAGACAAGTCATAAAATAAACGTTTTAACTTTATACACTGAAGAGTACATATTTAGATGATGAAAAACTAAGAAAGTTAAGAATTATCTTTCACTGTGAAAATTAAGCTATTTGGACTTGGATTAGTTTTAGAAAAACAACTGCTGCTTCTTTAAATTAAGCTAACAGATGAGAAAAAGAATTTCCAACATTGTACTATTTGCCCAATCAGACAAGCATGTACCTTGGAGCTTTTGGGTCCTAGGTTATTTAGAATACTGTATTCAACAATACCTGACAAATCTGTGGATGATTAAGGTCACACTGATGAAAGAATAACATACACTATGTAACAGGAAAAATAAATACTTGAGATCAGCAAGGTTAATGCTGCATTAAGAACTGTTTTAATTGAGATTTTCTTCAGGCCATGGAACGATGGAGCAAATGCAGTGATGAAATATTCCTACCCTGAACAATGTCTAGATTAATTTGCAGTCAATCATATCAGCTTTGTAAAACTGGAATAAAAACAAAAGACTAAACACGCACTCAGTTTTGCCTGGATTCTGCCACAGTTAACATGCTATATATTTTTAATTGTGCTCCCCAAATATTATTTTATTTACTTACGTTTTAGTCAGGTACATTTTCATTACAGAAAACAGAGACCCCTTTATGCAAGCTCAATTTTTAGTCTACAAATGGGAAACTTGTAGAAATCCAAGGACAATAGTTTTTTATTTCTTTTCTTTCTTTCTTTTTTTTGATGGGATCTTACTGTGTTGCCCAGGTTGACCTTAAATTCCTGTGTTCAAGCAATCCTCCCACCTCAGCCTTCTGCATAGCACAGACTACAGGCATGTGTCCCTGGCTGCAAAGACAGTATTTCTTAAGGAAATGGAATCCACATCCTAGAAAGCTGCAAGGAACCTAGCATAAATATCTCAAGATATCTCACAAGGATCCATTTGGTCTCTTTCATTGTCTGTCTTTTGAACTACAGTATGTCTTTTATTTTGTGCATCTGTGTCTTTCTCTTGGTTCCTTTTCACTCTGGGCATATTGTTCCTTCTCTTCAAGTGACTGGCTACTTCTATTTGCTCATCTTGCATGTGTCTTAGAATAGCCACCTCATACCTGGCTATATGTTGTTTTTTAGCTCAAGAGCTGCTATCAATACTTTATTGTCTCAGTTTCCTAGTTCAGTATCCCATCTCCACAAAGAATTCATTGGCCCAGTTGATTTTCTTCAAAATAGTTCCAAGTTACTTGGTTTGGTTGAGCAATGTGATGGCTGCCCTCCAATCAACAATCTACCTACAGATTAATCAGATATGGCCTGGGGTGTGTCCCTTTGGAAGATACAGAGCCTGTCCAATCAACAAGCTATGGACGGGAAGTGCAACAAACTTGTATTGTAAGAAAAATAGTTTTAAAAATAAACATTTCAATAGCATGAAATAGATACTGAATCTTCCAAATAAATAATCTAATGCTTTATAAATAACATTTCTAACAATAGCTTTGACTCAAGGTTAACATCAGTAAGAAGATATCCACACTCTGATATTGTGCACTGAGAAGGGCGCCTCTATAGTATACTTGCCAAAAATAAATAATCTTATGTGTGTTTATTTAACAGTTGGGGTTCCATTGTGTTGCCCAAGCTGAACTCAAACTTCTGGGCTCAAGCAATCCCCTTCCTTCAGCCTCTTGAGTAGCTGGAACCACAGTGCACACCACTGTGCCTGGCCAGGAATGCCACTTTGATCATGAGAAATATATAACAAACTCAAATGGAGGGACATTCAATAAAGTAACTGGCCAGTACCCTTAGAAAGGATCAAGGTCATGAAAGAGTAAAAACAGACTAGGATATTATCACAGAGTAAAGGAGAATATGGAGACATGATGACTAAATGCATTGTGGGATAATGGACTGGATCCTGAACCAGAAGAAGGACATTAGTGGAGGAACTGGATAAGATTGGTAGATTAGTTAACAGTCTATATGGATGCTCATTTCCTGGGTTCAATTATTGTACTTATGAAAGATGTAAATGTTAGGGGCAGCTAAGTGGGAACTATGTGAAACCACTTTGTACTATGTTTATAACGTTTTAGAAGTCTAAAATGCTTCAAAATGAAAATATTGAAAAACCTAGGTCGCTTACTCTTACTATTGATTAGAGGGCTTCTACTCACTATTTATTTATTTTAAAAACCTTATTTTTTCAACTTTTACTTTAGTTTCAGTGGGGTACATGTGCAGGTGTCTTATTTGGGTATATTACATGATACTGAGGTTTGAGGTATGAATGATCCCATCACCTAGGTACTGAGCATAGTACACAAGTTAGTTTTTCAACTCTTTTCCCCCTCCTTCCCTTCACCTTCTAGTAGTCCTAACTGTCTATTATTGCCATCTTTATGTCCACCAGTACCCAATGTTTAGCTCCCATGTATAAGTGAGAACATGTATTATCTGATTTTCTCTTCCTACATTAATTTGCTTAGGATAATGGTCTCCAGCTGCATCCATGTTGCTGCAAAGGACATGAATTCATTATTTTGTATGGCTGCATAATATTCCATGGAGTATATGTACCACATTTTCTTTACCCAATCCACCATTGATGCGCACCTAGGTTGATTCCATGTCTTTGCTATTGTAAATAGTGCTACAGTAAAAATATAGGAGTGCATGTGTCTTTTGGTAAAATGATTTGTTTTCTTTTGGGTTTATACCCTGTAATAGGACTGCTTGGTCAACTAGTAGTTCTGTTTTAAGCTCTTTGAGAAACTGTCAAACTGCTTTCTATATAAATATTCCCCTTTCTTTGCAGCTTCACCAACATCTGTTGTTTTTTGATTTTTTATTAATAGCCATTCTAACTGGTATAGGATGGTATATTTTTTGTGGTTTGAGTTGCATTTCTCTGAAGATTAGTGATGTGGAATAGCTTTTTGTATGTTTGTTGGCTGCTTGTACGTTTTCTTTTGTGGAGTGTCTGTTCATGTCTTTTGTCCATTTTTAAATAAAGTTATTTGTTTTTTGCTTAATTGTTTAAGTTTCTTATGGATTTTGGATATTAGATCTTTGTCTTATACATAGTTTGCAAAAATTTTCTCCCATTCTGTAGATCTTTTTACTCTGTTGATAGTTCCTTTTGCTGTGCAGAAGCTCTTTAGTTTAACTGGGTCCAACTTGTCAATTTTTGTTTTTGTTGCAATTGCTTTTTGAGGACTTAGTCATAAATTCTTTCCCAAGGCTGATGTTTAGAATTGTGTTTTCAAGGTTTTCTTCTAGGATTCTTATAAGTGTGAGGTCTTATACTTAAGTCTTTAATTCATCTTGAGTTATTCTTTGTATATAGTGAAAGGTAAGGGTCCAGTTTCATCCTTCTGCATATGGCTAGCCAACTATCCCAGCACCACTTATTGAATAGGGAGTCCTTTCCTATTGCTTATTTCTGTTGACTTTGTAAAAGACTAGATGACTGTAGGTGTATGGCTTTGTGTCTAGGTTCTCCATTCTGTTCCATTCATCTATGTGTCTGTTTTTATACCAGTTCCAAGCTGTTTTGGCTACTGTAGCCTTACATTATAGTTTGAAGTCAAGTAATGTGGTGCCTCCTGCTTCATTCTTTTTTGCTTTGGCTATTTGGGCTTTTTGGGGGGATTCCATATGAATTTTAGCATATTTTTCTAATTCTGTAAAAATTATATCAGTAGTTTGATAGGAATAGCATTGAATCTGTAGGTTGCTTTGGGCAGTATGGCAATTTTAGTATTGATTCTTCCAATCCATGAGCATGGAATGTTTTTCCATTTGTGTAATCTACGATTTCTTTTAGCAGTGTTTTGTAGTTTTCCTTGTAGAGATCTTTCACCTTCTTGGTTAGACGTATTCCTAGGTATTTGTGTGCGTGTGGCTATTGTAAATGGAATTGTATTCTGGATTTGGCTTTCAGTTTGAATGCTACTGGTTTATAGAAATGCTACTGATTTTCGTATCCTGAAACCTTGCTAAAATTGTTTACCAGTTCTAACAGCCTTTTGGCAGAGTCTTTAGTATTTTCTAAGCATAGAATCATATCATCAGTGACGAGAGATAGTTTGACTTATTTTCCTATTTGGATGCCTTTTATTTCCTTCTCTTGTCTAACTGCTATGGCTAGCAGTTCCAGTACTATGTTGAAATGGAGTAGTGAGACTGGGCATACTTGTCTTCTAGTTGTCAAGGAGAATGCTTCCAGTTTTGGCCCCTTCAGTGTAATGTTGGCTGTGGGTCTGTCACAGAGGGCTCTTATTATTTTTAGGTGTGTTCCTTCAACACTTTGTTTCTTGAGAATTTTTATTATGAAGTGATGTTGGATTTTATTGAAAGGTTTTTCTGTGTCTACTGGGATGATCAGACATTTTTTGTTTTTAATTCTGTTTATGTGGTGATTCATATTTATTGATTTGCCTATGTTGACTCAACCTTGCATCCTAGGAATGATGCCTACTTGATCATGGTGAATTAACTTTTGGATGTGCTATTAATTTAGTTTGCTAGTATTTTGTTGAAGATTTTTGCATCTATGTTCACCAAAAATACTGGCCTATAGCTTTCTTTTTTCATTGTGTCTTGCCAGGTTTTGGTATAATTTCACACTTTATTAATATGAAATCAGGTACATAGAACACTAGATTCATTTTTATAGAACTGAAATTTAAATAAAATGAGAATGTAGGATTTTTGCACTTATATTCTTGCTTTATACTGTGTTATTATTATTTTTGAGACAGAATCTCACTCTGTCACCCAGGCTGGAGGACAGTGGCACAATCTTGGTTCACTGCAACCTCCACCTCTTGGGTTCAAGTGATTCTGATGCCTCAGCCTCCTGAGTAGCTGAGAATACAAGCAAGCACCTCACACTCAGCTAATTTTTCTGTATTTTTAGTAAAGACAGGATAGCACCATGTTGGCAAAGCTGGTCTCCAACTCTCGACCTCAGGTGATCCACTCGCCTTACCCTCCCAAAGTGCTGGATTACAGGTGTGCACCACCATTCCCAGCCTTGTGTTGATGTTTTTCAATAGCTATATTCAAGAGAATGATTTTTAATTTTGCTATTTTACCTTTTATTTATTTTTCTTCTGTTGTCTGTCTTTCTCCTCTCTGGTAAAACTGGGTAAACACAACATTCATGTTTAAATGCAGCTGCATCCTGAGCCCTAGCAGTAACAGATTCAGCAACAGGGGTGCTAAATCTAGAGTCAGGCATTGTTCCTTTCTAAGGAGGCAGTGTCTTGTATGGGCCACAACAAGGATTGTTTATGTAAATTCACGTAAGGTTACATGGAGGTTGGTTCTGGTAGGCAGACCAGAATGGACCTCCTAGTCCAGGAAGGCAGACCGATTTAGAAATATGCAATGTACTAAGATATTAGAGACAGAGGAAGAAATCAGAAACCATATCTTTCGACCCTGTATTACTTTATATTGACTAGTCTTTCTTTAGAAAAAAACAAAAATTGAGGTTCTTGTTTTAGAGGTAATGACTTTCAAATAGAAAATAATATATAAAATTTCCATAGGTTAAATAATGTAGTATATAGTATATTATATGATAATAGCTAATTATCACATTAAAATCTTTTCCTACAATATTTTAGATTTTTGCTGTATAACTAGTATACAAATTGGGAAATATAACTAAATTTTCCTGTAAAAGTTATACACCTTTTGCTCCTATGTGGTCTTTAGGAGTTTTAGGAATCCTTAGTACAAGTGAGATTATTAAAATATGAAATATATTTTTAGAATTAACAAGAAAAGAAGGAAGAGAAAGATAATTGTGCAAGAATAAAATATACAATAGATGACTTTTTGCTAACAAACTGTATTATATCTTTGTCTCTTTTCCTTTATGCAAAATTGCATTTGATACTGTAAAAGTAAATCCCACACACATTCTTTTTCTTAAAAAAAAAAAAAAAACTAATTCCACACATTAATGAAATCTCACCACAGTCCCATTACCTTATGTACAGGTAAAGCTAGGGCTGTAGCCCTTCAGACTTTTTCCATGTATCAAGGCTCCAGTTTGCTCCTCTTTACCAGAAATCTTTGTTCCTTTTAGTCAAGAAAACAAACAACTAAACCAAAACCAAAGAAAGAACTAAAAAACCTAAAACTGATCACAGAAAATGTTGCTCCTATACATTCCACTCTCTTTCATTTTTCTCAGATATTGTGTATGTGGAGGAGCACAAACCCAGTCACTATCATGGAAATGTAGGCTATAAAGTCTTTATTTATGAGCTCTGGGTATTGGAGATTTACTATTTTTACAGTGGAAAGAAAAACTAGCTGAGATGTATTCTACAGTGATGATATTTAATTCATATTATCAAGTGGAGTCAACCTGAGTACTTAATTACACCATATTATAATAAAATATTAAAATACTGAAATGATTTTATGGGCTGGTTGTTGATGAAAGATGTGATTGCACAGAAAATTTCAAATACATTTATTCCTTAACATATCTTACCAAATTTAAATAGAAAATGGATGTGATTTTCTTGGCAGCTACTGATGCATGAAAAAAATATGTACTCAATAGTATTTTGGGGATTCAGGGGCTCTTTACTATCTGGAGAAAAGCTGTGAACTTTTGCAACACTAACTTACATATGATATCTATGTATTTGAGATGGTGATAAGAAGTGGTGGCAGAAAAGCATGGCACTACAAAGGATGCTGTCTGGTAAAGACTTAGCAAGGGTCACCTTTGGTTTAAGGCTGCAAGCGGCATTACAAGGTCAAAACATGATGAACCCAGTAGGTCTTTGTCTTTATATTTCTAGTACTCTGCAGAAAGGGCTGGCTACAAAGAAAGATTTGGGAAGCAACTACATGCGGAAGACTTCAAAATATGCATCTCCAGTTTTAACATCAATAAGCCTGTGTTAATCCACCCATCCATCTATTTATCATCATCATTAGCCACTTAAAAATATTCATGTAAACATTCTGGACTCTTATAGTGTAAAGGCTGACATATATATTTTAATCTCTCTACTTACTCCTTAAAAACGGTAAATATCTACTAAGAGAACAATAAAGGCACCCATAACCTACATCTACAACATAATGAGGAGAAACAAAATACTATGAACTCCAAAAGTTATATGTAAGTAGGGACGTGAATGCTCCAATCCAATGCAGCCAGCTAGTGTCATAGTGGAAACTGTGCAGAAAGGAAGGGAGGGTCTAGCAGGTTTGAGGTAAGGTGGAAAAACAGAAAAATCATGCTCAGAAAGGTAAATTCCCATCCCAAGTGAAAAAATGTTTCTCACAAACCTGGTTGATCAGAACACAACTATGAAAAATTGAAAGAAAGGTGTTTGAGAGTGAGTAGAATAACAATCTTGGGAAGGCCCAGCTTCTGAAGAAGAGGAGATAATATTAGTGGCGGGGGATGTCCCTGGGAGACTTGGTTATGAAGGAAAAGAGTATGAGATGAATATCAAGTATCTGCAGATAAGTTCACAAGACACACCAACTACTCTTCCTGAAAAAAAAAAAGGCATCCACTGAGGAATCTGTGCTTCATGAAAGCAACAGAAGAGGGTGCTCATGAACTAAAAAAATGTAGTAATCCACCAAGTCCTTTACTTTTGCTTACATGAAACTTATTGCTGGTCTAGGAACAAAAGGGATTTCAAATAGAACAACAAACAAAAGCAGACAATATTTATAGAAAGTTACTATAAGAAAATAATCAGAAAATGACAACCAAAACAATTCAGCTAATGAAAATTTTCCTCAAGAGAAAACAAAAACAAAATTGCAAACAATAAAATTATAATGATACCTACAGATATTTTAAGACAAATATTCATAAATAAAAACACCACTTTGAATAAAATATTTAAAAGCTCTGAACATTAATGGACAAAGAACAGACAGATAGTAAAAGAAAGTGGACAAAAATGATGAAATAAAAATTTAAAAAAATCTAGAATGATTAAACCACAAGCTGCCAAAGAGAACATATGTTGAACTTAAAATATAAGGACTACTGAGGAAAGCCATGGCAATAGCCAAGATAATGTAAATGAAATAAAAAGATAAAAAGAATCAGAGTAGTCAATAATACAGAAGGTAGGCAGAGATAATCCAGCATATGTATGATTGGAATCATGAAGAAGAAGAAAACATAATAGAGCTAATACATAAAATTGCGATCCAAGAAAAATTTTCAGAAATAAAACAACTGTATTTATATGTTGAAAAGGGTTTCCATATAGCTATAAAAACTGTCCCCAAACAGTCAATTCCAAAATACATACCAGTAAGTCATTAGACTTTAAAAGATAGAGAAAACATGGCTAGAAGATAAGCTCCTTATAATGGAAAAATCAAATTAACATTAAATCTCAGGAAGAACATACACATGTAGAAAACAGTGAAGCAGCATTTTAAAGAGACTCAAAGAAAGTTTGAGCCAAGAATTTTATATTCAGCCAAATTGTACTTCAAGTATCATTATCACCCTCTACTATCATGTATGCAGACACACACATACACACACACACACACACACACACACAAACACACATCCTACATATAGTCCATTCTACCCAAGAACCCTTCCTGACACATACCTACTTAATTAAACCAAGCTACTCAAGCAAGAGATAATTTGAGGCAAGGACTAACAGTAATCATTCAACACATTTCATTGTAGATCTAAGTTCAAAGGTGTGGACAAAAGTAGAAGAATAATTTGTAAATGTCTTATGTGTAGACAATATGGAAATAATGTAATTAAAAAGGAGATGAGAGGGAAAAAAGGTAGAATGGCCAATGAGCTCATGGACTGTTGCTTAGGCAACAGGTGGGAGTCAACGAATATCGTCTAAAGTTGACAAGTGAATAAGGGGCTTAAAAAAGTTATCAGTAAAAAGGCAAACATTAGAACACAAATGAAAACCATCCTACATACCACAATAAATAAAAATAAAGAAAATAAGCCATATAGAGAAATAAACAGTCAAAATATAACACGGGCAATAAATAAAATATGATAGAGTTAAAACCAAACATAGAATTGAACGTAATTTACCTTTCTTATTAACATTTTCTATTTGGCTTATAAAGAAAAACCTGACTCCATCCTGTAAAGATGGCACACATTTTAGCTTTCTGAGAAAGCTAAAAATAAAGTTTGGGCAAAGATAGGCCTGACAAATAGGAAAAATAAAACAGGGTTTACAGTCTTTGTATTAGATGGAAGAATTCAAGTCAAAAGCATTAAATATGACAAGGAATCCTACTTTATAACAATAAAGGTCACAATTCATAATGCTCTGCAACAGTTATCAATATTTGTGTGCCAAATAATATAAACCACCTTCACAAAACAGTAATTACAGGAGTTGTGAGGAAAAATACACTAATAAGAAGCACTTTGACTATTTTCAGTCTAAGAGAGATAAAGTTGACAAAATTATAGATATGGAAGAACTAAATAACATCTTTAATTAGGCAGATCTTTGGCTCTTATTCCCTTTCTTTCCAACCATCTTTCTTTCTCCAATTTGATATTCCAATAATAGAAAATACATATCCTTCTCAAGTATGTATGAAACAGTCTCCAAAATTGTATATATGTAAATTACAAAAAACTCTTAAGTTTCACAAAGCAGAAATAGTGCAAACAATAATCTCTGACCGTAATGCAATAAAATCTAGATGTCAGTATGAAAATTATGATCAAAGAAAATTTCTTCCAGAAATTAACTTCCAGAACTCAAAATAACTGAAAATTTCTTCCAGAACTCAAAATAACTCTAGGTCCAAAGAGGAAATGTAAACTGAAATTGCTTATTTTCTACAATGAATGAGTAAAAATAGTAAATAAAAAATCTATAACACACAATTAAAACAGTGACCAGAGGAAATTTTATTACACACATAGAAGAATGGAAATAATGAAAGTAAATTTACAATTTAAAAAGCTATAAAAAGAACAACAAAGGAACCTCTACAGACAACACACACACACATACAGAAAACAAATAATAAAAGCAAAAATGAATATTGTTTAAAACAGAAAAATAGTAACACTAATAAAATGCTATTTCTTTTTTTAAAAAAGCAAGATAAACACTAGCTACCTTAAGATTGAAAAGAGGTAAGTCATATGTAACAAAGTAAGAAGTACCAAGAAGGAAGCAATAATAAAAATAAATAGCCAACATTTGGAAACAACCTTAAGTGTCCATCAACAGATGAATGAAGAAAATGTGCTATGTATATACAATGGAGTACTATTCAACCATAATAAAGAATGAGATCCTATCACTTGCAACGACAACTAGAAGGCATTATGTTAAGTGAAACAAGCCAGAAAGACAAATGTCACATGTTCTCATCCAGTTTTGGGAGCTAAAACTAAAAACAACTGAACTCATGAATATATAGAGGAGACCGATGGTTACCACAGGCTGGTAAGGGTCATAGGGGAAGTGGAGATAGTTAAAGGGTACAAAAATACAGTTAGATAGAATGAGAGTTAGTATTTCATTGCATAACAGGGTGACTATAGTCAACAATATTTTATTGTACATTAAAAATATCTAAAAGAATATAATTGAAATATTTGTAATACAAAGACACATGAGGTGACGGATATCCCATTTATCCTCACTTATTATGCATTACATGCCTATATCAAAATATCTCCTGTATCCCACAAATATATGCATATGCTATGTATTCATAAAAATAAAGTAATACCTGGCACAAATGTATGCTAACAATTTTTTTTTTTTTTTTTTAGAGACGGAGACTCATTCTGTTGCCAGGCTGGAGTACAGTGGTGTGATCTTGGCTTACTGCAACCTCAGCCTCCCAGGTTCAAGTGATTCTCCTGCCTCAGCCTTCTGAGTAGCTAGGACTATAGGCAAGTGCCACCATGCCCAGCTAATTTTTTGTATTTTTAGTAGAGACAGGGTTTCACAGTATTAGCCAGGATGGTCTCAATCTCCTGACCTTAGGGATCCACTGCCTTGGCTTCCCAAAGTGCTGGGATAACAGGCGTGAGCCACTATGCCTGGCTCACTAACAGAATTTTAAAACCTGAATAAAATGGCCAATTTCTTAGAAAACTAGAATTGATGAAAATGAGCCCCACATAACTAAATTAGACAAGTTTTTAGTCGATTTACCATAGTAATCTCCAAGTATACAGTAAACAAATGAAACGAGATGAGGCTAGGCGCAGTGGCTCACACCTGTAATCTTAGCATTTTGGGAAGCCAAGGCAGGAGACCACTTGAGGTCAGGAGTTTGAGACCAGCCTGGCCAACATGGTGAAGGCTTGTCTCTACAAAATATATAAACATTAGCTGGCTGTGATGGTGCGCATCTGTAATCCCAGTTACTTGGGAGGCTGAGGCAGAAGAATCACTTTAACCCGGGAGGCAGAGGTTGCACAAAGCCGAGATCGTACCACTGCACTCCAGCCTGGGCAACATATGAGACTGTCTCAATTTAAAAAAAAAAAAAAAGAAATGATGTGAGTACTAGGGGTAAATTCCTTTATAATCCAGGTATGAAGAGCAGCTTTCTTACGATGATTCAAACTTGACAAATTTAACTACATAAAAACAGAAAAGAATATCTTCTATAGCTCAAAATACCATAACTAATACTAAAAGATGAATGATTAACTGAGAGAAAATATTTGTAACATATCAGTCAGTGATAAAGAGCTACCCTCCTTAATAAAAAACTTTTTTAAATAGAAGCAGGGAGAAACCCTAATAACCTAATAGAGGAATATGCAAAAGCCAGAAACAGAGAGTTCACATATGTATATACAAATAATGAAACATCATTCCCTATCAGACACAAAAATTCAAAAGCTTGCTGGATATCCAAGATGGCTGAATAGGAACAGCTTTAGAGTGCAGTTCCCAGTGAGAACGCAGAGGGTGAGTGATCACTGCATTTCCAAATGAGTTTTTACTGCCCACACACCAGGAGATTCCTGGGTGGAAAAGTGCCATGATTCTCCAGCACATTTATTTAAGCCGGTGTGGTAGGTTTCCACACAAAAACTCACACAAATCTGGGCGGCCGTTTCAACTGGCACCTGGAACACCTGGGAGACAGAGTCACCCATTCAACTGAAAAAAAGGGGGATGAAATAGGGAGCCAGGTGATCCGGCTCAGCGGGTCCCACTCCCACAAAGACCAGCAATCTGAAACACTCTGGATTGAGAGTTTCAGAGCAAGCACAGCTGGACCCAGGATGGTCCAGTTCTGTGAGAGGAAGGGCATCTGCCATTACCAAGGGAGTCCACCAATACCAAGGCAGTCCACCATTACTGAGGCAGTTCACCACTACTGAGACAGTCCGCCATTACAGAGACAGTCCACCATTACCGAGGCAGTTCTAACTATACGTCTATAAACAAAACTGCAAGGAAGTTCACATAGCAGCTGGGCAGAGCCCCTGGCAGCTCAGCAATGCCTCTGCTGGCAGACTGCAAATAGGCTACCTCCTCGTTGGGCAGGGCATCCCTGAAAAAAAGGCAGTGGCACACCAGGAACTTAAAAATAAAGCCCTACCTTCCCAGGACAGAGCACAGGGGAAAAAAGGTGGTTATGAGTTCCTCTGCAGCAGACTTAGACATACCTGCCCAGCAGCTCTGAACAGAACAATGGAGCTCCCAGCTCAGCACTTGAGCTCCTATAAGGGACAGACTGTCTCCTCAAGCAGCTCCCCAACCCCCATATATCCAAAGAGACACCTCATAAAGGAAAGCTCAGGCTGACTTCTGGCAGGTGTCCTTCTGGGACAAAGATAACAGAAGATGAAACTGCCAGCAACTCTTACTGTTCTGCAGCTGCCAAAGGTGATCCCCAGGCAAGCAGGGTCTGCAGTGGACCTCCAGCAGTCCTACAACAAGAGTTCTTAACGACCTACAAAGAGACTTGACTCTGACATAATAATAGTGGAAGACTTTAACACTCCACTGTCAATATTAGACAGATCAACAAAACAAAAAATTAACAAGAATATCCAGGACGTGAACTCAGATCTGGACCAAGCAAACCTAATAGACATATATAGAACTCTCCACCCCAAATCCATAGAATATACATTCTTCTCAGCACCGCATCACACCCACTCTAATATTGACCACATAATTGGAAGTAAATCAATCCTCAGCAAATGCAAAAGAAGAGAAATCATAACAACCAGTCTCTCAGACCACAGTGCAATCAAATTAGAACTCAGGATTAAGAAACTAACTCAGAACCGCACAACTTCATGGAAACTGAACATCTGGCTCTTGAATGTTGACTGCATAAACAATGAAATGAAGGCAGAAATAAAGATGTTCTTTGAAACCAATGAGAATGAAGACACAACATACCAGAATCTCTGAGACACACTTAAAGCCGTGTCTAGAGGAAAATTTATAGCAATAAATGCCCACATGAGAAGCAAGGAAAAATCTAAAATTGACACCATATCATCAAAATGGAAACAGCTAGAGGAGTGAGACCAAAAAAACTCAAAAGCTAGCAGAAGACAAGAAATAACTAAGATCAGAGCAGAACTGAAAGAGACAGAGACACAAAAAACCCTTCAAAAAATTAATAAATCCAGGAGATGGTTTTTTGAAAAGATCAACAAAATAGATAGACCACTAGACAGATTAATAAAAAAGAAAGAGAGAGAAGAATCAAATAGATGCCATAAAAAACAATAAAAGGGATATCACCACAGATTCCACAGAAATACAAACTACAATCAGATATTACTACAAACAACTCTATGTACATAAACCAGTAAACCTGGAAGAAATGGATAAATTCCTGGACACATGCACCCTTCCAAGCCTAAACCAGGAAGAAACTGAAACCCTGAATAGACCAATAACAAGTGCTGAAGTTGAGGCAGCAATTAATAGCCTACCAACCAAAAAAAGTCAAGGTCCAGATGGGTTCACAGCTGAATTCTACCAGACATACAAAGAGGAGCTGATACCACTCCTTCTGAAACTATTCCAAACAATCCAAAAAGAGGGAATCCTTCCCAAATAATTTTATGAGACCAACATCATCCTGATACCAAAACCTGATAGAGACTCAACAAGAAAAGAAAACTTCAGGCCAATAGCCATGATGAACATAGATGCAAAAATCTTCAATAAAATACTGGCAAACCGATTGCAACAGCACATCAAAAAGCTTATCCATCATGATCAAGTAGGCTTCATCCCAGGGATGCAATCCTGGTTCAACATACACAAGTCTATAAACGTAATTCGCCACATAAACAGAACCAAAGACAAAAACCACGTGATTATTGCAACAGCTGTAGAGAAGGCCTTCGACAAAATTCTACAGCCCTTTATGCTAAAAACCCTCAATAAACTAGGTATCAATGGAATGTATCTCAAAATAATAAAAGCTATTTATGACAAACCAACAGCCAATATCATACTGAATAGGCAAAAACTGGAAGCATTCCCTTTGAAATCTGGCACTAGATAAGGATGCCCTCTTTCACCACTTCTATTCAGTATAGTACTGGAAGTTCTAGCCAGAGAAATCAGGCAAGAAAAAGAAATAAAAGGTATTCAATTAGGAAAAGAGGAAGTCAAATTGTCTCTATTTGCAGACAACATGATTGTATATTTACAAGACCCCATCGTCTCAGCCCCAAATCTCCTGAAACTGATAAGCAACTTCAGCAAAGTCTCAGGATACAAAATCAATGTGCATAAATCTCAAACATTCCTATACACCAATAACAGACTTAAAGAGAGCCAAATCAAGAATGAACTGCCATTCACAATTGCTACAAAGAGAATAAAATACCTGGGAATGCAACTAACAAAGGATGTAAAGGACCTCTTCAAAGGGAACTACAAACCACTGCTCAAGGAAATAAGAGAGGACACAAACAGATGGAAAAACATTCCACGCTCATGGTTAGGAAGAATCAATATTGTGAAAATAGCCATATTACCCAAAATAATTTATACATTCAACACTATCCCCATGAAGCTACCTATGACCCTCTTCACAGAACTGGAAAAAACCACCTTAAACTTCATATTGAACCAAATGAGAGCCCGCATAGCCAAGTCAATTCTAAGCAAAAAGAACAAAGCTGGAGGCGTCATGCTACCTGACTTCAAACTATAGTACAAGTCTACAGTAATCAAAACAGCATGGTACTGGTACCAAAACAGAGATATAGACCAATGGAACAGAACAGAGGCCTCGGAGGCAATGCCACACATCTACAACCATCTGATCTTTGACAAACCAGACAAAAACAAGCAATGGGAAAGGATTCCCTGTTTTAATAAATGGTGTTGGGAAAACTGGCTAGCCATGTGCAGTAAGCAGAAGCTGGACCCCTTCCTGACACCTTACACTAAAATTAACTCCAGATGGATTAAAGACTTAAACATAAGACCTAACACCATAAAAACCCTAGAAGAAAACCTAGGCAAAACCATTCGGGACGTAGTCATAGGCAAGGACTCCATGACTAAAACACCAAAAGCATTGGCAAAAGAAGCCAAAATAGACAAATGGGATCTAATTAAACTCCAGAGCTTCTGCACAGCAAAATAAACAATCACTAGAGTAAACTGGCAACCAACAGAATTGGAAAAAATTTTTGCAATCTACCCATCTGACAAAGGGCTAATATCCAGAATCTACAAAGAAATAAAACAGATTTAGAAGAAAAAAACAAACCCATTCAAAAGTGGGTGAAGGATATGAACAGACACTTTTCAAAAGAAGACATATATGAGGCCAACAAACATATGAAAAAATGCTCATCATCACTGGTCATTAGAGAAATGCAAATCAAAACCACACTGAGAAACCATCTCACACCAGTTAGAATGGCAATCATTAAAAAATCTGGAGACAACAGATGCTGGAGAGGATGTGGGAAAACAGCAACATTTTTACATTGTTGGTGGGAGTGTAAATTAGTTCAACCATTGTGGAAGACAGTGTGGTGCTTCCTTAGGGATCTAGAAATAGAAATTCCATTTGACCCAGCAATCCTATTACTGGGTATATATCCGAAGGATTATAAATTGTTCTATTATAAAGACACATGTACACGTATGTTCATTGTGGCACTGTTTACAACAGCAAAGACCTGGAAACAACCCAGATGCCCATCGATGACAGACTGGACAAGGAAAATATGGCACATATACACCATGGAATACTTTGCAGCCATAAAAAAAGACAATTTGTGTCCTTTTAGGGACATGGATGAATCTGGAAACCATCATTCTCAGAAAACTGACACAAGAACAGAAAATCAAACACCACATGTTCTCACTCATAGGCAGGTGTTGAACAATGAGAACACATGGACACAGGGAGGGGAACATCACACACTGGGGTCTGTTGAGGGGGACTAAGGGAGGGACAGCGGGGGTAGAGAATTGGGGAGGTATAACATGGGGAAAAATACCAGATATACGTGATGAAGATGGAGGCAACAAACCACATTGCCATGTATTTACATATGCAACAGTCCTGCATGTTCTGCACATGTACCTCAGAACCTAAAGTGCAATAAAATATATTTTTTAAAAAATTCAAAAGCTTAACAACAGACTCTTAGAAAGGTTGTGCAGAAGCTGGCTCCTCATACCTTGCTGGTGGATAGGCAATGTGGTACAACCTCTAGAAGAATTTAGCAAGAGCTAACATAACCAGAGAAACTTTACCCTTTGACTCAACAATCTCTCCTCTGAGAAATTCCTCTAAAATTTCATCTTCAACAATACTTTTTCGGCAAATAAACAAAGTTATTCAATGCACCATTATTTTAATAGCAAACCATGGAAACATCTAGGTACCCAAATAGAGATGACTGGTTAAATTAACATGGTATGTGCAGGCAGTACAGTACTATACGGCTATAAAATTTCTGAAGAACGTCTCTATGATCTGATATGTGGTTATTTGCAGAACATATTGGTAAACAAAAATACTCATATTTTCATTAAAAAAAAAAAGAACATGGAAGGGGAGCCAGAAACTAAAGAAACTGCTTAACTACAAGAGATGATATGAACAGACAACCGGGAGGGATCGGAAAGGGAATGAGACTTCTCTGAGTTTACCTTCTTCCTATACTACATTAATATTCATGTTCTCTTATTCAAAAAATAAAGTTAAAGATGTAAAATAACTTGAAATCAAATACAAACAACAGCAAATGAGCTGAGCTGTATACAAAATCACTAACCAGTCAAAAAATATTAAGTCCCAATATTGAAGAAATTAGAGATTCTAGGACTAGGGTTTCACTGTGCAGCAACTCAAAGGCAAAAGCACTAAAATCTCATTGAGGTTCAAAAGAGAAATAACCATATTTTTTAATTTATACAAATTTATGGCACACACAAGAAATTTTGTTACACGTATCTAATGCATAGTGATCAAGTCAGGGTATTGAGGGTGTCAACCACCCGAGTAAAATGCAATTTTAAGTACAATCTCCCCACTCTATCAAACACTGAATTTATTCCTTCTATCTTATTGTATGTTTGCACCCTTTAACCCATTTTTCAGCCTCCCCTCAACTTCCACTCATCTCTCATAGTCTGTTATCTCTCTGTCCATTCTCTACCTCTATATGACCCCATTTTTTAGCTCCCACATGTAAGTGAGGACATGTGATATCTGCCTTTTTGTGCTGGTTTATTCCAGTTAAGATAATGTCCTCAAGTTCCATCCATGTTGCTGCAAATGACATAATTTGATTTATTTTTATTTATGACTGAATATTATTCTACTCTGTGTGTGTGTGTATCTATATATATGTAATGTTTTCTGAATCAATTCATCTGTTGATGAACACTTAGGTTTATTTCACGTCTTTGCTATTTTGAATAGTGCTGCAATAAACATGTGAATGCAGGAATCTCTTTGATACGTTGATTTCTTTTGCTTTGGGTAGACATCCAGTAGTGTGATTGCTGAATTGAATGGTAATTCTATTTTCAGTTTTTTTGAGAAATCTCCATACCGTTTTTCATAGTGGCTGTATTAACTTACATTGCCACTAAAAATAGTGTCTAACAGTTCCCTTTTCTCTGCATCCTCACCAACATCTGGTATTTTTTTTTTTGTCATTTTAATAATAACCATTCTGACCTGGTAAGATGATATCTCACTGTGGTTTTTAAATACATTTCTCTAATGATTAGTGATGTCGATTTTTCAAATATACCTGTTAAAATTTGTATGTCTTTTGAGAAATCTCTATTCATATCCTTTGGCCACTTTTTAATGGCATTATTTGTTTTTTCCTGTTTGGCTGCTTCACATATTGTGGATATTAGTCCCATGTTGGATGAATGATTTACAAATATTTTCTTCCACTCAATATGCTGTCTTTACACTCTATTGCTTGTTTCCTCTGCTGCGCAAATATTTTTAATTTCACATAGTCCATTTTTCTTCTTTTTTGTCCTCTGTGCTTTTGAGGTCTTAGTCATAAATTCTTTTCTTAGACCAGTGTCCAAGAGTTTCCCCTAGGTTTCCTTTTAATATTTTTATGGTTTTGGGTCTTATGTTTAGGTCACTCACCCATTTGAGTTGAGTTTTGTATACAGTGAGAGATAGAAGTCCAGGTTCATTCTTCTGTACGTGACAATCAATTTCCCCAGAACTATGTATTGAAGAGGGTGTCCTTTATCCAACATAAGATCTTGTTGGCTTTGTTGAAGATCAGTTAGCTCTAAATGTGAGGCTTTATTTCTGGATCCTCTATTCTGTTATATTGGTCTATGTATTAGTTTTTATATCAATGTTGTTTTGGTTACCATAGCCCTGTAATAAATTTTGAAGTCAGGTAAAGTGATGACTCCAGCTTTGTTATTTTTGCTCAGAATTGCTTTGGCTATTTGGGCTTTTTGGTCCCATATGAAATTGAGAAATTTTTTCTAATTCTGTGAAGAATGAGGTTAGGATTTTAATAGGGACTGCATTGAATCTGTAGGTTGTTTTGGACAATGTAGTCATTTTACCAACGGCACTACTTAATAACATAGCTTTCATAATTTAATATATTTTGTGAGACTTTCTTTTCTTTTGAGAAATATTTATTGATAACCTACTGTGAGTTAGGCACTGTGCTGGGCCCGAGGATAGAGTGACAAGTCACAGGATCCATGGATCAGTTTCAGGCAGAGCCAGCCATTAAACAAATAATTTCAGTAATTAATAATTCATTGCAATTTGTAATATGTGACACTAAAAGAAGTACATGTATATTTTACTGTACCTAAACCCTCAGATATAATTAATTTCTGAACAGCTTGGAATCACAGGCTATTACATTTCATAGGCATAATTCATCACAGTTGATCCTAATGCAGTAAGTCAGCAACACATTTATCAATTGAATATTTTGGGGTGAACTCACACAACAGATCTCATTTTTCTAGTGGAGCAGTCTTTTTAAATTTAATGAATTGGATGTTTACAAGAAAATCCTACCGTTTAAACTCTCTGGGGCCAACTAAATATTAACATCAATACAGTAAGGATTTGAAAAAATGAAATTTAAAATTTACCTTTGTTTATTATAGTAGACAAACTGAATTCTATTTGGGAATATGCCCTAATTTCATTTTCTACTTAATATGCAGCCTTGGTGCACTGTTTAATTAAAATGCCACTTAGACCAGTGAAACGGATCATACTGAGCACAAACCCAGGGCTGCTCACTAAAATTTGCAGATAAGATTAGCGAAGTCTATGATGGTGTTGTCTGAAGCATGATCCACAACACGGGATGTAAGCAGCGTCATGACAATTTCACATGCACCTAAATGGTAACATCAGTTTTGCCTTTGCCAAGAAATGCATGGATCCTGAGAGACTTGAATGATTTATAGACAAGCAATCTGGGCACTTGTCAAATTGGGGTGACACGGGGTTGTCATAGATCCCCTACTTTAGTCTACCAAGCTCTATGTTTTCCTGTTAGAACAAGGAAATCATCCACAAACATTTTTGAAAAGGATGCATGCAAAGAAACATCAATAGAGGTATTGATTGTCAACATAATTTGGGTGGAGAAAAGAAGAGAGGAAAGCTTCCACATTTTTAGTCTGTGTTATGCAATTCTTTTAAACATTACCAGAATGGACAAGCTGACCAAGCTGACAATTCCCTGTCCTATCCTTGTTCCAGGTGGAGATAATGTATAATTTTCAGCATTACTTATCACAGACAGATTACAGAGTGTCAAAGGCACTAAGAGTTGAGAGATAGGGCAGGAAAATGCTTTTCCTTTTGCATGAAAGGATGACTGTTCAGTGTGTAACTGTAACACTGAAATTCCTGACTCCCTGTTTGGTATTAATCTAAGGCACTATTGCTGGCTATTAAAATTTAATGAAAGGAATGTCCTAATTCAACCATTAAATTGTATTGATACAGCCAGATGTATATGTGGGGTTGCTCAGTTGTTCTTTACCAAAATAATTTCCTTTCTAAATTATTTTGGATAATCTAGGTGGAAATACTGGTCACAATTCTTTCCATCTCGGCAATACAGCATAGTAAATGCTGACTTCAAAGAATGAAGAATCTTTAAATTTGAGTAGTATGAATGATGCAAACGTTACAAATATATGTCCATTTAAGTTATAACTAATCTTGAATCATATAATACCAGCCTTATAAAAAGCAACAATGTATTAATGCACATTGTATTGGCATCTGTTTTTATATATGAGCATCCACTTCATATATGGTCTTTTGTTCAAAGAGGGGAGTGGTGTGATTAATCCTAATTTTCATGATTCACACACAAACAGAGCAATGCCTTCCAATAGGAAGCACCTAGCACAATCAGAGGGCAGGGTATTCATTCCAAATGAATTGGCCAGTACAATTCATATGAATCTTTGCCATTTCAGCTCTGTCCCACCTCTGCAGCATTCTCAAACAGAAGGACTGGATTAAACATCAGGAATAAGAACTGTAATCTCTTAAGGGAACACAAAATCCCTTTTGACAAAATTATAAAATGCGATATATATATATATATCTAACTATCACTATATACCGCTATTTTGCATTCATCTCTCTATACAGTATATAAATATATAGTTTCTCTATATAATAATGCAAACACTAGAGGATTTGGAATTAACAGCATGCATTGCATTACTACTTTGCATCATGGTAGAAGGAAATGAAGGAACATGGAAAAAGCTGTGGGTAAGATTTCCTAATGTTCTCCACAGTAAGTAAATCTGCAAAATATAAAGGGACCTGGAATCAAAAACTTGAAGCCTGCTGTGCCTGCAAGGTTTCCTGATGTCTAAAGCATCAGGAAGATTCTTGGAGAGCACTTAACCCCAGTGAAAAATATTGCCCTTATAAAGCTGTCAGAGTCTGTCTCAGCTTCAGTTACCTGCCATGTAAAGAGCCAGTCAATCCTACAAATTAGGCAAGCCCTGTAGGCTTGCCTAACTCATATGCTGGGCTTTCAGGAAATGTTAAAGGCCCAACTGGAGCTGTGATTTGTACCTCTGGTAACAACTGGACTGTGTGTATATCATATTGAGTAGTAACAATGTGATACGATGCCTGACTCAGCAACTTTGAGAGACTCTACATGCAAAAATGAAAATTATTCAACAGCACTGGTACCAGACAGGGTAGCCATACAGATATTTATAGAGTCCCAGGGTCTAATACATGGAATCACATAATTTTTGACTTGTAGTGGCATTTAGAGGCAAAAAGCACTAAAAATAATGATTTGTACCTAGAACACCACCAACTAAATTGTCATTAATTGATACAATTTTTGGGTCAAGGTCTTAGGCTACATTTTAAATTTGGTCTCAGACTCTTCTGAGTTTGCTTTTTCAGAATCAACCCTGATAGACACAGGGCATATAGACTGGTGTGCTACTACAGCAACAACGGTTTTTTAAACATATGAACATACTTTTCTTAGTCATACTTCCTTGTGTGTGGCTTTTCGTCTATTTAAGCAGACATTTATTTTCAGAGATTTTGGCCTCCTCGAGTGGAGATGTAAAGACAGAGTCAGAAATCAATGTATAACATTCATGCACCAGGATTGGGGTTAAGACTTGGAGGTGAGGACTCAGAGTGTGAAGTCTTTACAACTCTAGTCAAAAGACAAGCACTGTAACTTGAACAGGTGTAAATCATACTGCAGAAGAGATCAGGAAAGACAGCAAACAGCAGGCAGAGCACAGACCCACCCTCATCACCATAAGGATACCTATTCCTCTTACTGTCTGGCAGCCTCCTGGATGGAAGAGGAGAGGAGACACCCATTAGGGGAAATGCCTGCCAGGGAATTCGAACTTGAAAATTGACAAAATATTTGTACCCTCCCCAAATAATGCTGATTTAAAGTAAGAGACAGGCAAGTCTTTAATTAGTAAGCTAAAGTTTTCTTACCCTCCATCACCAGCAATGAAGACTCTAAACAAGATGATATTAGTTACAGAAAATAAAAATAGGCCAGATGTAGTGGCTCACACCTGTAATCCCAGCACTTTGAGAGGCTGAGGTGGGGCAGATTGCTTGAGCCCAGGAGTTTGAGACCAGCTTGGGTAACATGGTGAAACCCCTTCTTTGTAAAAAATACAAAAATTATCCAGGTGTGGTGGCATGCACCTGTAGTCACAGCTACTCAGGAGACTGAGGTGGGGGGAGTGCTTAAGCTCAGGAGGCGGAGGTTGCAGTGAGCTGAGATCATGCCACTGCATTCCAGCCTGGGCAACAGAGTGAAACTCTGTCTCAAATAAATGAAGAAATAAAATAATAAAATCTATTCTTACATCTGAGTTGTAGTTTGCAAATACCAAGCTGGCTATTAAACAGCAAGAAATAAAAATCAAATTAGGTATTTAGGTAAGTATATTTGGCAAAAATGTTACAGGCTCGGGGTTCAGACAAATCTGACTTGAATGTTGGGTTTCCCTGGATAAGCCTCAGTTTGCTTATTCTGCATGATGTGGTAAGGAATAGAAGTACAGAGTGCCCTACCTGTTTGGCACTCAATGAACAGTACACACTGCTATGACTATTACTACTACTGTTGTTGTTGCTCCGCTGTCATCATCATCATCATCATCGTCAGTGGTAGTAATCATCATAGCACCAATAATAGGACTTGATGGAGTAGTGGGTGATGAAGAAATTGGGTCCAAACTTACAGTGTGTGGCAGGGAAAAATCACTAGTGTATGTGTCTCACAATTGTTGAAAGGAAAAGGCTTTCTGGAACCACCTGAAATATGGAAAAGAGTTAATAATACTGAGTATAGAAAATGAGGAGCAGAAAATTATTAAGTAGGAGGAGACTTCATTCTTTTCTTCCTGTGGGAACTTGGCTTGAAGGGGTTGGGATAAAGAGACCTTTAGCTAATTGTTAAATTGACATTAGCAGTTTGGCCTCAGAAATGGAAGAAAGGACCTGATTTACAGAGAAGACACTGGCTAGTACAAAGGGATTCAGCTAGGGTCCCTTTATAAAACCACCTGAAAGCAAATGCGATTCGGTCTGATTGTATTTTCTATTTAATATACATATGAATGACTTAAATTTTTTTTGAGATGGAGTCTTGCACTATCACTGGGCTGGAGTGCAACAGTGCTATCTCGGCTCACTGCAACCCCGGCCTCCCAGGTTCAAGCGAATCTCCTGCCTCAGCCTCCCAAGTAGCTGGGATTACAGGTGCGCCACCACACCTGGCTAATTTTTTGTATTTTTAGTGGAGATGGGGTTTTACCATGTTGGCCAGGCTGGTTTCGAAATCCAGACCTTGTGATCTGCCTGACTGGCCTCCCAAAGTGCTGGGATTACAGGCATGAGTCACTGTGCCTGGTCATAAATGACTATTTTTAAAGGTATTATAGTATGGCCTTTTTAAAGAAAAAAATTACAGAGTAACAAGCAATACAATTATTCCATTAGTTCACAAATCAGAATCACATCTCTACTATAAATATAGTCCTTGAAATAACAACTATAATTAAGATAATAATGATATTTTCATTATAACATTCTCCTTGATCAGGTGACTTTTTAAAGAAAAATTTTAAGTAATTAAAGTCTACTATTTCTACTCAAAGATCAATCAATTATTGTTACTCAGAGATAATACTTGAAAGTAAAAGATAAAAATCTGTGTTTTAGAATTGCAGTGCTAGAAAAAAGATATTTTTCGAGTTGGAAAATAAATAAAAGATGAAGGAGAACCTGAAAGCTACTTTATCAGAGTTAATAAAATTAACATATACTCAGCAACTTCATAGAGACACAAATTAGTTCTAACACTGCTGTGATTTATGAAGTTCCACAGTAAGAAGCGAGAGTTGAAAAACTCAGTAGGACCAGATGCCACAACAGACTGGAAGGCGCTCCATAGGAGGCTAAGAGAGAAAACAATGAGGGACACAAAGAATGTACTATTTCATGGAGAAAGGGGACTGCCATTGAGTTCTGAAGAAAATGTTATGACCATCTGTTTTCTGTCTCCCTCATGGTGAGAAACTTGGAGATAGGGAGCCTATCTTACTCATCCTCATGTTTCTGGAACCTACTGTTAGGTGCTCAACACAGACATGTGTTAACGGAATGACGGTGATGATGTGTCCACCGTGGAACTGGGAGGGAGAAAATGTTGTATCTTTCTCAGAAGAGCAACCCTGGACAGATACTTGGGTAGCACAAGGAATTTTGGCTTCCTGTGATATTAATACCTTTGTTGTGATTTTATGCTCTTTAAAAACTAATTCAGTTGGGTATTCTTATGGTGAGAGTGTTTGCTATTTGCCCCCCACATTTCAGGTATTTCCAAGGTATGCTGGGCTGGGGTAGAGGGGAGAAGAAAAAGTTGACATTGGCTACATTCTATAAATCTAATATCCTACCTTTTGATTGCCCTAACAGAGATATTAGAAAATCCTATTTGGATTAAAGAAACTGTTTTAGTAAAAACTATGAAAAAAGGCATTAAAGGTTTAGTTACATTGCTTTCAGAACATCTGTAGACTCTTAGTAGCTTTTATTTCCTTGTGTGGATGATGTGTGTTTTTAACAATCAGACTAATAATACTATACTTAATTGCATTTTACAAAATCATGAATGAAATAATAATACTTTGTAAGATTTCAGAATTTTCTTAGTTTAATTTTGTAAGCAACACCATATTGTATACTTTCAAACTTATTCTTTTATATTTGACAGCCAGATAGAATCTCTCATTACTGAGACAGATCCCAAATTCCTCTCAAACCATTTTTCTAAGAGCAATATATTTAAACTCCCATTATACATAGTATTATAAACGAAGGCCCAATATCATGTTTTCAGCAAACTACATACAAATCAATAGAAAACTCAAGAAAATTATAGAAATGGAAGAGATTTTGTGAAATTATTTTGGCTCTCTCCATTTCTCCTATCAGCTTTCCATACAGCACAGCACAGAGAAATATGGATCAATGCTTCTGTTCACTGATAATGTATTTGAACATCATACAATTTGTATTTATGCAACATTGTTTGAATACTGTGCTAAGAGCTGGGGATTTACATTTTTCTGTGTAAAGGGGTTCACTGTAGAGTTCTCTGAAAACATAGGTGTAGGTTGTCTTAAGCTGGGCATGTTATGGTAGAAGTGGGCAGAGATGCTCGAATGAAGGAATGGCCATTCACAGCAGGGATTCGAGTAGACAGTAGGTGCTTTACAGGGAAGTGCGCTGGAGTTGTGTTGGCAATATTTACCTGACAATTCTTACTACTTTATATGTTAAAAAAAGGGTATTTAGACTTCATTGGTGCTACTTATGTTTCTATCATAACACATTTAGTATAGTATCTTTTACATTTTCCATGCCCCTTCTGGCCTCACCTCAGTTATTTAGCACCATATGAGTACTAAAACTAGCTGTAATTTATATAATTTACTGATAATACATATCAGATACTGATCTCATAAATGACTGCTTTACATGAAACACCTGACTTGATCCTTCTAAAAACTCAGTAAATGGAAAAGTAATTTTTCCAAAGACATAACTAAAATTTCTTTGGGGGAAGGTGGGAGATGGAAGTGTTGAAATCCCTTGAAATGAGCTTTCTGGGCTGTCTTTTCTTAGGATTTCTAATGTTCTAAATAGCAGTAAGAAAATGTGGAGAACCACATGCAAGGAAAGACTTGGTCACTGTTTTCAACAGCCGTTCCAGACCCAGTCTGTATGAAGAACACCCAGAACTCTGAAATTCTCTCCACATCTTCAGTCGGAGTCTAAATTCAGCATTCCTAAATCCTTTTGTATTGAATTCCTTATACTATAGATATAGTGAATATATGCTTTAGTTACACAGAAAGATATCAACATACAGTTAAGTCTGTCAGCTAGCATTAGAGTTTTGATTTAATATATAGTATTTATGCATTCACACAAGTTATATTTATGAGGACATTCAGAGGAGGAACATTTAGAAACTTTAAAAATTTCTCTGGCATTCACATGATAAGAAAATATGGATGCATTTCATTTTATTTGAATTGTAATGCCATCTGCCAAAATTCACTCTCTCAAAAAGTACTGCTTTTGACAGCATCAAAAAGAAACTCTGAGTGAGAAATAGGCATCTATTTTTTACTTAATTTACAAAAGACACATTTTGTTTGTATTCACAAAGGCATTTTGCAAATTAATTTTGCTCAATTAGTATGTCATTCTGTGACAATGACAGAATAATCAGATTCTTAAATGAGTTCAAATTCTTTTCAGTTTTAACTTTGCAAAGCATGAAAAGAGTATATGGTATAACGCAGAAATTTACTCTTTCAATTTATGATAATGCCATCTTTCCTCCAAAAAAGAAGACATAATTGGCATCACCTAGGCATTCACTGTAGGTAATTTCTAGAAATGACTGAATTTGTGTTGAGTCATTCTTACCTGATTTTCACTGCTATATAAAGTTTGTATTATTTGTGAAACGACAAACAGAATTTACCTGAAGTTAGTGATTGTAGGAGAGAATGAAACAAACTAAGTTTCAGAAGAATTGACTTTAAGATCCTCAATTCCTTCTAAGTGGGTAGTGAGAGCTGAAACTGGCTAGACATCTGCTCAGCTGTTAGAGAGACACATAGTGTCAACTCTGCATTTAACACGCTAAATAAGACAGAAGGGATATAATAGAAGATATGACCCTTGCCTCAAATACTTTACAATATACTTGGTGAGGTAAAAATATCCACAGGTAAAAGTAGAAATGGATCTATAAGGTGTATTATATATGAAGGTGCAGGTATACATGAATACTGTATGATTTCACAAGGCTGCCTTGATTTAAGATGTCTTTGTGACTTTCATTGATTCTCAGGTAGAATCATGAAGAAGGCAAAGGATAGAAGTGAGCACTCTTTGGGGAAATTGATGAGTTCGGATAAAAGCTAGGGGAAAGTGTAAGAGATAAATACTTTTGCATGGAGTGGGCAAAGTGGTCTATGTAAATTGTAAGATAGCTATCCTAGTTGGAGTAGAAGATTTATGTTAGAAAATAATAAGAGAAAAGTCAGTATATATAATATGGATCAATTAATAGAACGTTTTTTAAAAGTAGGTTGAAGAGTCTGAAGTAACCAGAAACCATTATAGGGTCAGAAAAGAGGAACAACAGAATAGCTACATTTTAGCAAAGACTTCTCCAGGCACTTGTATTCTTAGTATTTACATCATTAGTACATAGCACACATCCATGTCCAGGACAGTGCTTGGAATATAATAGTAAAATAAATGATTAGAACCAGGAGATGAATGGGTTATATTCAAGGGGACAGCTCTCTTTCCATGGCTGAAACACAGTGTGTTACACTGGGGTTGGACTCTTTCTTTGATTTGCAGAATGCTCCACAGCACAAGTTGCAGTTGGGGGCAGGTGCTGCTTCTCACCTCTCTGGAAACCTGGGAACACAGACATGGACCTACGGCCTAGGCCTAGATTTGGGCAATCAGACACAACCAGATGGGATTTTGAATCTGGAGCTATTGACGCAAAGCAGTGGCAACAGTGGAGAATGTTTTCTATTGGCAACAGAGACTGCCATAGTTCGTTTCTGTGGGCAGCTGTGGCAGTTTGGCCAGAGAGAGCACTGTCTCTACTGAACCGTCCTTGTGGGGTGACCCTGGTTGCATTCTTGCTATGGTACCTCTGTGTGTTTTTTCTTACTGTCCAAGACTGGTTTTGTCACCTTTCTTGTGATTCTGTAAGCTACTCAGTGGCCTTTTAATAAATATGTTTTCTCCAAAAATCAAACAGAATCCAGTTGTTATTTGCACTCAAGAACTCTGATAAAGCATCCAAGGCAGGCATACCATCTGGGGACAATAATGGCAGTAGGTAGAGAGAGAAAAGGACACAAGTGAGACACTGACAAGGAAGGACTGACAGAGCAGGTACTAGCAAGACATTGCTTCACTATTCTGTGTGCAGTAGGATGTGCATGACATTGCCTGAGGGAAAAAACAGAATGAAACACGATATTCGCACGTATATACCCTAACGGATTCATTATAAAGTGTTTGCAGAACACGTGAATATAATGTCTGTAAGTATGACATTTTTCTTCAGAGGATAGACTAAACTGGGGAAGTGGTGGTAAACATAAATGATTTTAAAAAATAAATTTAAAAATTTCTATAAAGGGAAAGAGTAAAGCAAGAGAACCAGGAAAGCTGGTAGTATAATTTAGTCTGAGTTTAAAGGCCCAAGAACCAGGTGAAGTGTTGGCATAACTCCCATCCCAAGGCCAAAGCTCTGAGAACTGGGAGTTCTGATGTCTGAGGACAGTTCTGATGTCTGAGCTGATGACCCAACCCAAGAAGAGAGAGGGGTAATCTGTTCTGGAAGCACTTCACAGTCACACTCAGGAATACTGTTTCAGCAGCTATCTGGGCATCCCTTACCCCAGTTAAGTAAACAGATAAAATTAACCTTCATATCACCATACTTACTACTGCCAGAGTAAATGCTGGACAAATGCAATCCATTCATTCCCTTCTACTACTAGGAAAGTTTTGGCACTTTTTACCTTTGTTTTCAGATAAAGCCTAAACTCAGTCTGCCATGACCTTCCATGGTCACATCTTTCCAAAGGCATGTCCTTTGCCACGTAAACCTTTCGTGCTCAGGCTTGCCTTACAATCCTTTGACTCTTGGCTTTTACACATGTTGTTTGCTCTGCCTGGAGCCTCCTTCTCACCTCGCTCTCCCTTCTGACTCTTCTCTCTCCTCTACAGTTCAGCTACATGTTTTTCTTCCTAAAAGTGTCTGCTGACCACCATTCTTAGCAAAATATCCACGGCTATATTTTTATAACTCTTGGTTCAAGCATTACTTGGTTCAAGCCCTTCACACTTACAGGATAATGGTTAATTTTCTCATTTTTTTCACCATTAGACAGTGAGAACTGTGGGATCACATTACTCGTTGATCTTTGTATCACTATTTCTCAATGATTGTTGGCTTCCCAACATCCAAATAAGTCCTTGATATGTACAGTTACAGGAATGGAAAGAGCACACATGACTTATGAAACCTAAAAGATTTCCAGCTGGGCACATGGTTCACGCCTGTAACCCCAGCACTTTGGGAGGCCAAGGTGGGAGGATGATTAGGTCAGGAGTTCAAGACCAGCTTGGCCAATATGGTGACCCCATCTCTACTAAAAACACAAAATACTAGCTAGGCGTGGTAACAGGTGCCTGAAATCCCAGCTACTTGGGAGGCTGAGGCAGGAGAATTGCTTGAACCCAGAAGGTGGAGGCTGCAGTGAGCCAATACTGTACCACTACACTCAAGCCTGGGCAATATGGCAAAACTCTGTCTAAAAAAAAAAAAAAAAAAAAAAGAGATTTCCACAGCTGCACTTCAGCTAATTTAATATTAATAAGGAGTTCTTTTTCACAAAGCTGAAAGGTCTAAGGTCCATTAACCTGAACTAGATCTACAATGAAGCTGGATCTTTAAGATACAATATAATTGTTTCCTAAATGTTCAATGATCAAAAACCTGGTTCTTATAAAGAAGAATAATTTATTGAGAAACTTCTTGGCTTCAAGGAGAGTCAAACTTCAGAAAGCTGTCTTGCCTTTCCTTCAACTTTAGAGTTACACACATAGGGTCCTTTAGTGATTCTTGTTTAATGTAAGTCACTTTTGCATTATAGGAAAAACAACAACAAAAACAAAAAAACCCAGAAAGACAAACACCGATATTAAAAGGAGGACAAGGTACATTAAGAGCAATAGAGCAATAGACTGGAAAAATACCCTAAAATTTTAAAGTCCAATGGAAAAAGAAGCAAGACGTATGTTCAAAAGTGTGGAGAAAGCTGTAACTCATGGTTACTGAAATTCAACCCAACAGAAAACTGGTGTTTCCTTCAGCTTTTGGTTTATTTCCCAGAATTCCTTCATCTTCATCATCCAGCTCCTTAAGGTCATGAAACATGGTAATCAGGCACTTGAAGAGCAGTCTGAGGGGGCATTCTGCACTTCATGCACTTTTGGAGTTTCATGTGGGGTGGAGATAGAAAAGAAACCCTCTTCTGTAACTGAGCATTATAAATATTTTCACAGTTTACTTAACGTAATTCCAACCTTGAATTAACTTGGAATGCTACCCTAAAAGGAAAGTTCTAAACCCGTGCTACTCTTTTCTGTATTTTCTACTATAAATTCAGTTTTCTTACTAACAAATATTTGGGAGATTTATCATGAAACTAAAAAGAATGGCAAGAATGTGATAAACAGGCAGATATGTCTGAAACGTTTCTTTTGGGTGAAGTGGATAAAGGAATATGGCATGGGACTAAAATTAGATATCATACAAGATCCAGAGAAAAAGTTCATGGAAAGTCAGCTTGATCCTTACAAGAAAGCAATGTTAACAGTGAAAAATAGAACAAAACCTTTCTGTATGAGGCTGTGTGTTCTTGGGTGTAGAAACTATATGTTTGTCATCGTTACTTCACCAGCTCTAGCCCAGTGCCAGGAACATAGTAGGCACTCAAGAAACATTAATTGAATCAATTAGCCTACAGGACAATTTGGAGAGGATGCACCTGTAGTTTTAAGACAACCATTTTAAGATAAATTTTCAGGCAGGGCACAGTGGCTCACACCTGTAATCCTAGCACATTGGGAGGCTGAGGCAGGTAGATTACCTGAGGTCAGGAGTTCAAGACCAGCCTGGCCAACATGGTGAAACCCCATCACTACAAAAAATACAAAAATTAGCCAGGCATGGTGGCATGCCTGTAATCCCAGCTACTCAAGAGGCTGAGGCAGGAGAATCACTTGAACCCAGAGGTTGCAGTGAGCTGAGATCATGCCATTGCACTCCATCCTGGATGACAGAGTGAGATTCTATCTCAAAAATTAAAAAATAAAAAAAATAAATTTTCAGAGAGCCAGTATAAAATACAATCTCCATATAGCAAAGTAATTGTAGATAAGTACAAATCAGATAAATCATACCCCATCAAAAAATACCCTCCCATGTGATTTAGGACAAAAATTCAAATTCTACACAGGGCCTACAAGGTCTTCCATCTGCCAGCCTTCCCGACTTCTGGTCATACCACTTTCCTCTCTGTTCTCTATACGCCAGCCACACTGCTTTTTTTCCTTTGTGTTCTCTGAATGTGTCCAGTCCAGTCCATCTTTAGGGCTTTATCTCCTTTATCTCTGCCCTTTACTTTACTTGGAACATTTTTTTAAAGATGTTTTCATAGCTGACTCCTTATCATTCAAATCTCCTTTCAAATATCACAGGCTTACCTTGCCTTCACCATGCTATCTAAAATAGCGACTGCTTTCCTTCCCTCTATCCAACGCCTTGCTTTATTTCATTAGCATTTTCTACCATATAACATTTTATGATTTATTTTTTGGTTTTCTCATTCTAATCTCCACTTGAGAGTCATGGTACATTGATACAAAGGTCTCTTACTCAATCAATGGATAAATGTGAACACTCAGAAATATATAAAATTATTCTGAAGTGAAGAGGGTGGTGTGATATCTGAAAGGATCACGGCACATAAAGAATGTGGGAAAGAAAAAAACAGAGAGTGAAATTTCTGTTCTTGGCCCTGGAAGAGAGCATTCTATTATATTTATTAGGTCAATATCGGGTCGAAGGGTGCCCTAAATAAATCACACTATTTTCATTTAGCTTTCTAGTTGGAAATTTAGCTTTTACATACAATTAATTTCAATGTGAGCTTAGAGCATTATTGAACCTGATATCCCAGACCCTGATAACTCTATAAAATGGATATAAAATGGTGGAAAGGGATGGAAATGGTTATTTTAATAGCTGGCAACAGAATTTTCATGAGAATGCTTATATTCAGGAAGCTACCTTAATAATGCTCTTTGGTTGTAAAAAGTAAGACCTTAGAAGCCTTACTTTTAAAAAAGAAACCATAAAAAAAGAGGAAAGCGAAACTGCTCTGCATGAGAAATGATGATAAATTTGGGAAAAAGAAGCAGAGAAGGACTGAGTCTATGAAAATACACTGGTGTCAAAGTGACCAAAGTAATTATGAAAGTAAAAATGTATAGTACCACATTTGAAATTCCTGCACACACACACACGCACACACGCACACACACACGCACGCACAGTCTTACATTGCTTAAACTATCAATAAGTTCCTTTAATGTGTTGCTTGTGATGCCTTATGTGACAGGTTTCTAGGCAAATCAAGGAAGCAGGGTTGAGTTGTGTTATCTGTGTTGGCTTGCAGAAGAAAACAGCCAGGAAAATTGAAGTTTGGCAGGCAGGAACTTAGAGCTAAGGTATGACTTCGTTAATGTAATCCTCCAGGAACTCACAGAAACCTAGGTTAGGGCTCAGACACTAAAACAAGTCTAATGTTTTTGGACATTTACAGACTTCCAAGGTTGAGATATAAAAATCAAGAAGATGGAGACTCCAGTTTCACTTCTCACATGACTTCACTGCTACGCAGGACCAACAATACTCACATATCTATTACTATAGCAGGAAGGAGTCTCATGCAGTTCAATTCAAGTTTTTAAATATTGAGAAGCCTTAAAAAATAAGTAGAGGGCAACATGTTATATTTTTCTGTCCTTTTTTATTTCTAATTTGTAGAACACTGAGGTTATTAAATACACCTCTGGTAACAGAGGTAAAAATTAAACAGTGTTTATAAAATATAAGGGTCTAATTACAGATTAAAGAAAAAAAAGGGAGGCATAAATCTTTCAGGAAGCTGAATTATATGTGTGTGGTGTGTGTGCTATCTGAGAAAAGGCCAAAAAGAGAAATTTCCTATGTACACGCTGTAATCAGGTAGAAGATTCTTCAAAGGAATGTCAAACTGAATCAAATAATCCATGATCAAAGACAAGTCAGAAATCAAAACAGCAGCATTGACTCAGTTGACTCAGATATTATGAGAAGAGCCGAAGTGACTCAAAGGTGAAATAATGCAGATTTTTTTGTCTGGGTCTAGAGGATGCTTGTTGAAACTGCACCTCTCGACTTGACTTAATATTAACTGTGCCTCATAACATCACTTGTCTAGAAAATCTCGTTAAGTATGAGTTTACCATCTCTTACAGGACATATATGGACCTCCCGTAATATCTTGATGACCAAGAAGGCCTTAATGTTCCCCTCAGCTTGACTAAACTTTAGACAGATTTCTTCCTGACTGTGGGCCCCTGACCTCCTTTTTCTTAGACCATTTCTCTTTAGAAAACTTGCAAATTGTAAATTCTTTCTTGTCCTTTTGAGATATAAATCTTCTATAACTCAGCAATGTCTTCTTTTCACAGATTTGGGATCCATCCCTTTGAAATGTAATAAGAAAGGTAGGACTGTGTCTCAGTATCCATGGAAAGGCAGGAGCCTCACTTTCCTAAGCGCCAATTAGCAAACCCAAATGGGTTAATTACACTGACAAAATTCACCCCCTCCCAAGTCTTCCAGTAGTTTTCCATTAGCTTACCTCAATGTTTAAAAATCTTTCTGCTTTTTGGTTCAGCGCCCTTGAGTTCAATCTCAATCTCCCTTATTGCAATGGTCTTGAATAAAGTCCTCCTTGCCTATTTAACTGTAAACGCCATCCAGTGCAAATTTTCTTTGACAATGGACCAATCTTTTTTCTCATCTTTCTTAATTTTTTGCTCTCCTGATACCAGGCAATAGTTTCCAGTTGCTTTTAAATCAGTAAAATGCTTTTCTTTCAAATATGAGATTTAGAATAAATGTGACTAAAAATGGATATTCATGACAGACCTAGCAAAGGATAGATGCAATAAGAAATGAAAAAAACCACAGTGCAGAACGTGAACATTTAGGTGATTAGATAACACAAGGAATAATTCAGTGAAAAAAACATGCTTACACTCTCTACCCTGAACAACACACACAGGCACACACACACGCACACACATACACACACACACACACACGGAAATACTAAGCTCTTTTCAAGGTAATGCTATATACACATACAAAATGCTCAAGATTGAAAAACTTGAAATGTTTCTTTGCCAAGTGTAGAAATCTTCATGTTATATGCTGTGAAATGCATGAGAATACTTTTGAACACAGTAGGATTTCATCTATAGAATGCTAACTGTTGATATACTGGTAAGAAGCACTATTTGCATCAATCAAGGTAATGGGAGCTAGTAGTTTACCAAAAAAAGGCATAATATTGGTTGGGCGCAACGGCTCATGCCTGTAATCCCAGAATTTTGGGAAGCTGAGGTGGGCAGATCACTTGAGATCAGGAGTTAGGTCACCCTGGCCAATGTGGTGAAACCCCATCTCTACTAAAAACACAAAAATTAGCTAAGCATGGTGGTGTATGCCTGTAATTCCAGCTACTTAGGAGGCTGAGGCACAAGAATCACTTGAACCCAGGAGGTGGAGGTTACAGTGAGCTGAGATACTTCCACTGCATTCCAGCCTGAGCAACAGAGTGACACTCAGTGTCAAAAAAAAAAAAAAAAAACAAAAACATCATATTTACAATGGATAAAAACATAAGCACATGTACACAGTTCAATCACTGTTATCACTGAAGCAGATGTTTAAGATCCAGGACTCTCAAGGTAAAACACCACAACAAAAAAACACAGTATAATTCAAAACATAAACAAAAAACCATGTAGGAACATCTTTGATTTGTCAGTTTTTCTCTTCTAAGTAGAAAAGGCATTAACCTCTATATTTTGTTCATAAATACCTGACTGCCTTTGATTTGTGCCATTTCTGACTCACCATTGGTTTTCTGATGATAAAACCTAACTTGTAAATACAAAATGTATTGACCAGTATCATCGAGCTTGTTGGAAACAGCAGGTTCTCTAAGATTCTATAGAAAAAATCTTTCACTTCTTTTTTCTTTTGTTAATAAGGGTAATTAGAAGCAAAATGTTCGGTTGTGACTGGAGGCTTCCTAAACTCAGCAGCCACAGAAAGCAACGTTTCTAGTGTTCTCTTCCAATATCAATATGCCATTATCTACTCACTTCAGTCATTTTAACTACATTCAGCTCAAATCATATCTCATAAAATAGATTATAATACATTGTCAATCTTTATTAACTAAAATTAGTTATTCAGTGTACAAATCTGATTTTTAAATCAGTTGTTATTGGAGCTTAGAAAACCAATGCAGTGAAATTTTTTAAAAAGTATAATCAAATCTTGTGTTTTTAGTCACACAATGTTTCAATAAAAGAAAAAATTGGAGACAATTAGGTTAATGAAAGTGGTCTAGTTAAATCACTCGGATTATAGTAAAATTCTGGGCAATATTTGATGATGAGCAGTGTTAATTTTCAGACAAATTCAGCCTATTAATGAGATCTGGGTCCCTCACGATATTTTTAGGTTGGAAGTGACATGTGACATCTTTATCCACACATGATTGGGAGAAGTATTTTTTCGGTAGGAGGGCTAAGGTATTAGGAATTAAAAGTTTAGTTTTCTGGGCATTTCTGGTTCAGGGAAACAAGATTTAAGTTTATGTATATTATTTCCCTTGACATCCTGCTGCTTAATATATCAGTCAGCTCTCAGAATCTTATCTTTCTTGCTGTCATAGACAAAAGTAAACCAGGGCATAAGACTAAAGAAAGCTGATTTCCTTTTTCTTTATATTTACCTTGTAAGTCCCTACATGACAATTCATGTGTCAGCCTCTATCTAGAACGGTTTATTATTTCCATTCCTTTTAAAAAAATTAACCTTTCTAACTCTCAGGAGCTTGAGTTTTGTGAAACCCTGGGATCCTTTTAGTCTCCTTAGCAAAAGAAACAAAATTCCTGGAGACTGAAAACACTACCAACAACCAAAAAATCAGTACATTTTGGGATGAATCTGGAGTATGAGGAAAACAAAATGAAAGGACAGATGGATCCCCAAGCAGTTGGGAATCATCAATATGCACCTGCGACCTTGACCTTGTCACAGGTATTGAGGATTACAATCTTTCAACTCCTTGCAAATATAAGATGAAATCGCTCAAAATTTTAACTTTACAACTTTACCTATTAGAGTTTAACCTTAAACATAAAACTTTTTTAGCTTTTTAAAAGCAAAATTATTCTGGTTTATTTAGAGAAAAATGCTATTCATTTTAATACACTTAATAGAGTATGCTTTCACAAACTCATAATTTTTACACATTTTAAAAATTAATTGTGAATAAACCTTACACATGGATTTTTGCATTTCTATGTTTGACTTGCAAAAGTCTATTAAAGACAATAGATAGACAACTGTCTACAAAAAACAATAAGCCTTTTAAGTTAGTATCTGTACCATGTGCCTAGAAAATACATCTTTTTGATAAATATACTATAAAATGCAAATAAATGGGGAATTGGTGAATAATTTCATAAAACAGCAGAGTTTAATTTATAATTGTCTTCCATCAGAGGACCATAGAAAAAGAGGCTGTTTGGTTATTAGTTTATATGTAAAAGTTTGACAAATAATTTTATGTCTAAATTATCTTTGTTGAAAATGACTCTTCATAGAGATTTCAATTTATTAAAAAGACAGCAAATTACAGATATATTAATGACCAAGAAAAAAATTGAGACTCTTCAAATAAGCATTTTAATTCTAATTTATGAGCAAAACAGTCCATGACCCATCCTCTGTCTTTTCCATACCTCAAGCTCTATTCTAACACAGACGGCAGTAACTTGATTCAAATAAATAACAGTATTTAAATTTAACCTTTGTAACTAGGAGCTGTATTTCTGACCTTGCTCTGCATTATTTATACGTAAGTTTGATTTTAAGTGTTTATAAACTTTAAACACATACACAGGGCACACATTTTTCCTTTAAAACAAGGACATAAAATTAATCACATATTTTCCCCTTTGGACTAACAAAATATAGCACAGCAAAACAATTTGTGAAAGAAAAAAATTTGATTTTAAATGGTCTCTGCTGGCTAGTATTTAGTGATTTATGAGTTTCCTATGAGATGAAAGATAGAACGTCATTTTCCTTGGAAATGTTGGTATTAGCCACTCTCATAGACTGCTATAAGTTGGTATTATGATCAATTAGCATTGTTTTCATTTTCTACATTACCTAAGCCAGACTTTATAGTCAGCAACCTTGATAGATTCATGTTATTCTTCTTTCAGGAGAACCGTTTTCTCACATGCCAAACACTTTGCACAGCTGTAAATTTATTATGGCTATGGTAAGGATAAAGCTGTGAGCTCTAATATAAACATCTGGAAGAGTGAAAGAGATGTTCAATGTTTATTGACATATAATACTACATATCTAAATTCATGACCATGTTATAATACTTATTGTCACTGTAGAAGATTATACATACTACAAGCATTTTCTAAGTGTTTCCTTATCGTGCTGTAAATTCATGAACATTTAGCACAAAAAAGCCCATAAAATCCTCTTCTGAAGAAGCAGTGGTAACATCCTAAATACTCAGATCCAGAAATATGTGTTTTATACATTGATTTTACAAATACATTTTCAGAAGCAATCATTAAGGTGAAAGAAGACTGTGAATATATTTCTGAAATAAGTCTTCCACAAACTTAATGCAGGTGCAAATGCTTTGCTTATGGGAAAGGAAGGATCCGAAGTCATGTAGTCTTCCTCCTTTAGGGCCAAGCCAGATTTGGGATCTGTTTGCAGGATGCTCTACTCATTGAGTTCAGTTAAATATGCATCTGTCACAGGATAGTGTTCTTAGTGAAAACAGTTGGTTGGTATACATATTTCCTCTAAATTTAACTTTCTATTAGGTTACTAGACTTTGAAAAAGATCTAGTAAATAAAAAGTCATTTTTTGTTAAAGGTGTTTTTTAATCTTCCCAAATCCAAGTTATGAATAAAAAGCTTTTGAACATTTTCTTTTATGGATCTCACAGTGTTACAGAATCTCCCTCATGTCATGAGGCTAATGGACTCAAAGGGAATGATGTTGATCTTCAAAAGCTTTCCAGAAGAGTTGAGTAATGGATTAGTTAAGTTACCAATGAATGGGTTTGGGGTTAGCAGGAAATCGATCTATTAAGCTGCTGCTGCTGCTTCTACTTTTTTTTTTTTTAATTCAAACATATTTACTCAATATTATTGGCTTTAATATCTTTGAAGGCAGGGGTGTCTTTTATTGAGGTGCATTATGTTTAAGTCTACTCACAGGAGCTTCAGGGCTAGTTTTCCTCTAGGATGCCAGAGATAATTTCTGTTAATAGAGAGGCCCTTCCTAGGAACCTTGTACTGTGTTGCAGGAAATAAGCCAAGAAGCATATTCTTTATGGAAGCAGGGGAACCTGACATGGAAGGGATAGTCCAACTTTTCTGCCTTAAAATGCAGACCTTTCCAGACATCTCTAGGTAATTTGCAATTCCCTCCCCTCTATCCTTATCATTTAATTTCATACACACTTTCTCTGTCTTCTATGTCTTCCTTAAGAAAATTCTATTTATTAAAAATACAAAAACTGTGTATATTTATCACATACAAACTGACACTCTGAAATACTGTACCATGGTAGAGTGGCTAAATCGAGGTGGAATGGCTAAATCGAGCTAAGTAACATACGCATTACTTCATATACCTCTCATTTTTTACAGTGAGAACACTTAAAAATCTGCCAGCAATTTTTAAGGATAAAACACATTTACAGTTTATCTGTCTCAAAGCAATTATAATGTGTTGTAAACTATCTACTTATTGGTTTCTCTTCTTCACTATACAGTGAACTGGGGATGGGAGTAGGGGCAAGCCCTCAGCCTGCAGTTTATCTTTGATACCCAGTACCTGAGAAAAAGAGGGAAGGAGAAAGGATGAAAATCATGCTGGTTAATTAATTAAAGACCTCTTAAGGCTTACTACAGTACCTACCGTGCACTGCTTCTTAAAAAGTGTAACCCTGGCAGGGCGCAGTGGCTCAAGCCTGTAATCCCAGCACTTTGGGAGGCCGAGGCAGGTGGATCACGAGGTCAAGAGATCGAGACCAACCTGGTCAACACGGTGAAACCCCGTCTCTACTAATACAAAAAAAATTAGCTGGGCATGGTGGCGCGTGCCTGTAAACCCAGCTACTCAGGAGGCTGAGGCAGGAGAATTGCCTGAAACCAGGAGGCGGAGGTTGCGGTGAGCCGAGATCGCACCATTGCACTCCAGCCTGGGTAACAAGAGCGAAACTCCGTCTCAAAAAAAAAAAAAAAAAAAAAAAGTGTAACCCTGATCAATTAGTAAGCAGAGACCTGTATGATCCAATTTGGCAGTCTTTAGCCACGTGTGGCTACTGGATACTTGAAAAGTAGCTGGTTTAAATTGACATGTGCTGACAGTATAAAATACACATCAAATTTTGAAGACTTACTAAAATACACAAAGAAAAATTTTAAAAATAATTTTATATTACATATGATACTATTTTTGAAATAATGAGTTAAATCAGATGTATCATTAAAATGCATTTCTTGTTTCTTTTTACTTTTTCCAATGAGGCTACTAGAAAATTTAAAATTACATATGTAGTTGTAGCATGTGTTGTATTTCTACTGGACAATACTACTATAAACCATCTATGAATTTAACTCACAGTTAGAAAGCAGCAGAGTAGAGGATGAGGTTAGAATATCAACAGAGAGACCAAAGACAACAATTATTATTGAGTATCCACTAAGATGGGCACTGCTATACACTCTTCTACATTATTTCATTTAATCCTCATAACGATTTACTTTTGCTGTGGGTTTTCATAGCACCTCTCTATCATGATGCTTTCTCATGATGTATTCAATTTGTCTGTCTATATCTATTTATACTCCAACTACATTATAGGTAACATGAGGGCTAGGACCGTGTTCTTTCTTAGGTGTTAAAATCTCAACATTCCACATGATTTCTAGAGTGCAAAATGCCTAATAAATTTCTGTTGAATGAATAAACAGATGCCTAAAAGAATGAACAAGTCATTACTCTTGTTTTACAGATGAGAAAGTGAAGGCCTGTACAAGTTAAAGAATTTGACTAAACTCACACAGTAGTGACTTAAATTCAGACCCATCAGATTCCAAAGCCCGTGCTTTCCCACTGTACTTCAGGAGCAACACAAAAAGTTCAATTTACTCAAAGCTAAATTAACTCTGAAGAACTAAGAGGTAGGGTTAGTGAAGAAAATAAGACCATCAAGCCTAATCCATTTATTCTTGAACAAAGACCTTTATGACACACACTGTTCCCATCCTTTGGTATACTCTTTTAAAGGATAAAATAGCTTTTCAAAATCGATGTTTAAAGTCTCATTTTCAGTATTTGTTGAATGACAAAATAAATGACAGAGAGCGATCATAAAAACAGTAGTGTGCATACAGATGACACATGCAGATTTAGGTACATGTTTCTTGAAGGAAGCTTTTGCATATGCTCCCAGACCTTGTCCCGACCCCAGTCTCTGGGCCATTCTTAATAAAAGAACTAAATTATTGTGTAAGTTTTACAAATTTGTTATTCAATTAAGCTATTTTTCTCTGTAATGTTAACAGGAAAATAACATAAAATGTTAGGTAGTTTGTTATATTTGATTAGAAACAGTAGAAAAGAAGAAAAGTTGTGTGCTGTGCCCTGCTGTGCTGGGATCCTGAAAGGGTAGTCATCAGCTAATGGAACATGGGCTCCATGCAAAGAAGGGAGACTGAGGGACTTACTCCAGGGCCCCCAGGAGAGCTAAGAGAACAGTAAGGGGAGCCAGGGGTGCTTTCACTTTGTGCTCTCACATCCTGTTGCTTTCACTATTTGAAAACTGACAGATTTGTTAAAATATGTGATGCAAGCATAAGTAACATAGGTATTGAAATATAAGAAAGAGTTGGGGAAGACTTTACAGAATAAGCGGGATTAAAACTTGACCCTGCTATAAATAATCTGCTGTTACAACTATAGTAAATTTATGAATAAAAAATGACTTTTTGCAATTGCAGTGCAAAGTCACCAGGGTGAAAGTCTTGATTCTCTACAACACAGCTTACATTTGTCAGTATGTCTTTCTCCCCTCCTCGATTAAATGATCCTAGAAGGCCCGTGTTGTGTTTCAATCATCTTTGTTTCCATGACCGCAATTCACATTGCCCCCTTTCCCAAGGTGTGGATTCTAAATACTTTGGCTTTAAAAAATTAGTCTCATTCAGTAACTATGGATAATCTTCTACTTGATTTCTACCACCTGCCGATATATAGTTGATGCTCGGTACATAGCTGATTAAGGAATAAATACACAAATAAATCCAGAATAATTAAATGATAGATAGATGGATACGTTAATTGCCCTTCTTAAAACACATAGGATGTAAAGCTTGGGGTAAAAGGAATAACATGGGAAGGGAATTACTATCTGAAGGAAATAAAAGCAAGTGAAGAATTATGGCACATTCTGTGGGAGAGAAGACCGTGAAAGATGATGATTAGGCAGTATTTAATCAAAGGTCAAAGATAATAAAACTCCGAAAGTAAGGGAATAGAATACACATAAACCTTCATAATTGCTAAGAAGCTAATTTATAAATATAAGCATAAATATATTATCATGAGCATATTTTGATAATTAAAGATGTTATTGTTGATGCTCAGTAACATGACTTAGATGCTTAATATTGAACAAATACAAATATCCAGAAAAAATAGCCTCAGAGAAGTATACATTATTGTTACAAAACAGCATGTTACTTGAAAAGCATTTCAGCAAAGAGAATTTGGCCACTGACTCACTATGAGAATGAATTTTTTTCTTTGAAGTATGAAAGAAATGAGCCCTATGTAGCAGCCCCTTTTTCAAAGCCAGTCAAGGGAGGGTTGAGTGATATTATCTAGAATTTAACTGGCATAACACAACTTCACAACACAGCATTTCACTTTACATTATGCAGTAAAGTAACATCTCCTGTTGTGTAAATTGAATTCACTTTCAGAAGATACAACCTGGTGAACCTGTGTTACTGAACTGAGATTTCTTACTTTATCTTTGAATTTTCCAGCATTAAGAAACATGGCATCACCAAAGCAAGAATCAACATTTCTTAATACTTAGAATGGTTGTAGTATCCCAACAATAAAATCATACACGTTATAGCTAAAGTTTGACAGTAGACCAATAACTAATACTGGCAGATGGACCAACTAGAATTCACTCTGTCACAAGTCCAGGAAAACAAACAAACAAATTAAATGTAAGCATTTCTTGGTAAGTATTTTTTGAAAAAAGTGATAATTTATCATTTAGGGTGATTTCTTGTGTTGGGTTTGTATGTAGCAACTAACAATCTTCATATTTTTATGTGAAGACTTTGCTGAAATATAAATTCAGAGATGGATAAGTTTAAGTACCTTTCAGCCATTTGATAGCCTTGCGATGGAAATAGTTCTGAAGGTACCATGCATAAAGCTTTTTGTGTATAATTATGCACATCAAACCCATATTCTTGACTTTACTTAAATGAATAAGGAGAAATGAGTTGATATTCCTGGTAAGATAGACATTATAATGATTTTACTGCGCTGCAAATCAATATTATATATTTTAAGTGGCAATATAAATTTTGGTCCTAAGGCTTTGGAAATTTAAAGCTGTTTTCTTTATTGAAATATAATCTTACATTAAGTGGAGATAGGTAATTGTTAAGTGCAATTTTAAGGCATTGTAAGAGAGTAATATGTTTATTGCTTTCAAATCTACAAAATTATTGCAACTAACCAAGTGTTATCTAAGAAGATTCCTCTTCTAATGCATTGATAAAATAAACTGTATAATCAATGAAAAGAGTCACTTCAGCATTCCTTGAACAATCGATCCTCTAAGAAGGGTTATGAGTTAGCTTTTGGCACAGTGCAGGAGCTGCAAGGGCCAATAAGACCCATAGGTTCTCCTTGAGGAGATTCACAGCCTGTGGTCAAAGAGGAAGCAGTAGACACACTGACAAAAAACCGTCTCTAATTAAGTTGGCATGAATGATCAAGCTGCTTGGGGAGTAACAGGAGGGAGGGATTCCTTTTGCCTGGGGCACTCCAGAGGCTTTGTAGAAGAGGTAATGGGTGACATCTGAGCTGTGCTATGGAGAATGGGCTGGAGTTCAGATGTTAGAAAGAAAGGATAAAGTAACAAGGAAAGAAATTGAAAATAAAGGAAACAACATGACCAGCATTAGTGGGGTGTGAGATGTTATTCTGGGAAATGTCAAAGAGTTGGACGGAACTAGGGCAGATTCTAGCCACTGTTTCTCTCACTGGGTTGAGAGAAAGAGGCGGTAACAGAAGATGGAATTGCAACATTACGGTTTAGGGGTAAATTGTGAGATGTTTTCTGTGTGATTGGGAGCTGAGACTTTATTTTATAGGCAACTGGGAACCATCCAAGTGGTGCATGTACAAAAGAGCACGTCCAAAATATATGACAGCAGTTTGTTATCTGAGGCAGATAATAGTGTTTTCAAGCTTTTAAACCTAACTTGTTTCATAAGACCTCCTATTTTTGAACATTTTCCAATTTTTGAAGCTTAAAATATAAACATATGAATGCTTCCGAAAGGTTGCTAACCACCATCTCTCCTCTCTGTCTTCCTTCAGGGACTGAAAGCCTTCTCAACAAATGGGAACCATTTTATTCTGCATGTAGAGGCAGACAGGACTTAAAGGAAAAGTCACTGTTACCTGACGTCAGGTGCCAGCTAGCTGTGTCACTTTGACAAAACCAGTTTTCTTCTTTGGGCCTCAGTTACCTTATCCGTAAAATGAGAAAATCTGTATCAGACAGTCCTTTAAGGTTCCTCTCTTTCTATGTTTAGCACTTAAATGTTTTAGGACTCTGATCTGTGTAAAGAACAATTTATATACCCAAACAAATGACATTGGCCTTATATATAATTCAGGTCAGCTGAATTTGACAAAAGGTTCAATCCATTAGTGGAAGAAAATGGTGTCTGAAATTATCCATATTCATTTATATTTCACAAGTACACAGATTTGCATTTAGAACATGATGAGAAATAGCTATTCAATTATCACAACATTAGAGGAATATTAGAGGTTTGGGTGAAGTAGAGTGGAAGAACATGAGAATAAGTTCAGCTCTGCATATAATGACATTAAGATCCCATTAGTGGAAATGCCTAATAAGCAGGTAGAAGGGTGATTCTAAGCTCAAAAATATTTTACTCTGGAAACAAATTTGGGAGTCATTGTACAAGGGGTTGCTGAGGCAATGGGAGTGAATGGGGATATCTTGGGGAAAATGTGCAGCCTTGAAAGAGAAGGCAAGAGAGAAATGAAGGAAGATGAGAGGTAGGAAAACCAGAAGGGAACATGCGGGTTGGGGGGGTGGCGGGGGTGGGGGGCTCTTGGCCTATGGTATTGGTCACAGGATCAATCCTGTTACGTGCAATACACGGGCCAAGGAAGAGAGGGAATTTTTGGATGTTGCAGTTCCAGAAGACCAAAGAAAATCTTCGATAAATGTTTCAGTGGTATATGGGAAAACAAGATTGCAGAAGGCTGAGGACTTTAATTGTTATTCAGAATCCAACTTGTGTTTAGACATAACTAAGGATTAGACAATCCTTAAGTGGTAAATTCATAATAGCAGATTTTTAAGTCAATGGAAACATATTCTAGCCATTACAGATTTTTAGAAAAAATCAAATAAACAATGGAAAATTATTTCCCAGTGGTGCAAATTTGAGCATCTTTTCCCTCAGTATTTTACTCCTGAAGGCGACTGATGTATGGAAAGACTTATGTCCAAGAGTATGCACTAAAGCATCATTTTAGTGAGTTGGAAACGACATAAATGCTCATAAATAAGGGAATGGTTAGATTGAATATGATAAAATATTAAGACATTGCACAGTTTAGTGGCATGGGGGAAAGAATAAGGTATAATATATATTATTTTATTAAAAAAAGCAGAATATCAAACAGAATATCCCAAATCATTGACTAATATTGTTTAACAAAAACATGAAAAAATACATACACAGAGAAAAGACTGGAGGAAATGAACTAAAATATAAGGGTAGTTGCTCTGAATAGTAATATTGTGGTTGGGCTTCATTTTATTCTTTATACATATTTAAATTTTATATAAAATATATATCATACTTATTAGTAGGACAAAATTCAGTAATTTCTAATTTAAAAGACCAAAAGAGAAGACAATATAAATAAAACATTAGATTTTTTTCCTTAACAACACATACATGCAGCTGTACACATACATGCACGCACACACACACACACACACACATGCACACACATATATATCCCTTCTCTTAGCTTAGAAGAAACAGAAATATACTCTATTCGCTGCTTATGGAAATTGGGCAGACCTGGCCCTGTGCCCCCTGGGTTTGGTGAGTAAGTGACCTACCTACATCAGGCTTCAGAACAAAAATGGGCTTGACAATTGTTTAAAAACAATGTTGTTTAAATATGCTTTTAATAGAACTCAATGGAAAATACATGAAATAAGTAAATACTAGGATTTGGTAAAATCTCTCTTCAGAAATTCCAGCTGATAATTATTTCAGACATTTAAATAATGAGTTTTCAGTGATTCTATTATCTAAAAAATGTGTGCCCTGATTTAACCTAAGTGAGACAAGGAGGGAGCTACACAATAATAGATTTCACAAGATGGTCCAACTTAGCAAATCATGAAACTACCTATCAGTCTTTGAAAAATTTCTTAATGCCGTTATTCATACACATCCAAGAATTATTTTAAAGTTCCATTTAAATCCTATGCCTTACTTTCCCTTATTTTCAGCTCATGATAAACAGGAATAAAATTAAGTTGTATCTTCATAACTAATTTATTGGGTACTAAGCAGGAAATCTTAAGACCTATAGATTTGTATAAATTCTCATTGACCTTAATTACATCTAAATGAGCTAAGCTGCACTGCTGTGTAGAGCACTGAGGTGAAGAGAAGGCATCGAAATAGGACAGTCTTCAAAATTAGGTAGTGTATTCCAAAAGGTTTATAAAACAGACAAAAATGAAATAAAGACATTATGCTAATTCTGAATACAGAATATATTGAGAGAGATTTTAAGAACAATTCTGTTTCTCTGTCTGTATGTCACCAAATGCCTTAACAGAATGCCCCAAGGTCAAAATAATAGTCTAGGTCCACGGAAGGGAAATATTCTATAATTTAGCATGAAATATATTTTCTCTGCTCCCATTTTCTGATTCTAAGGTATAAAATGGAAAGAGGCATTTCTGGCAATTGTCTCAAACCATCCCCAAGCAGCAACAGGCACCATTCAGAAGACATCCTCAGTTTCACAAGGAGGAGCAAGTACGTTTGTCATCAGTGGTGGTAACAGAGTAGATGGGGTGGGGGCTTTATGGTGAGAACATGCAGTCTATGGAGCCTTTGCAGAAGTGGCATCTTTGAAACGTCTGTAAGCAGATATTCGGTCAGACCTTGAACATGAGCCACAGTAACTTTAAAAATGGTTGAGTGAATTTTAAATGCCATTAGATTTAATATTTCAACATTTCATCTTTGGAGCTGGAACACAGTCCAATTCTTTATATAGTGATGAGGCATTATAGTCCCAAGATGGATAGAAATTTCTAGGGGTCAAGTCTATTTGTGGAAGTGGGTGGGGTGACTCCCAGTTCCAGGGAGCAGAATGGAGAAAAATGGACTGTACAGGTTGGGTAAAAGTAAGCATCGATTTCAGCTGCATGAGGCATGAACTGGCCAATGTATGTGTGAGAGTCAAGGTCTGAAGCAACGGCATCAAGGGAGTTGCTGACAAGGTATAACACGGTCTGAAATGAAGTGAATATGTTGGACCAATGAAGATTAGCTAGTGGAATTCTAAAGGAGGGATGCAAATGATTCCTACAGGTACAATGGCATGATGATGCGGGGGTATAAGTCAGAGTGAGGCAGTGATATGGCATGCAGAACGTATCTATGATGAAAGAGGAAATCTGGTTTAGGGTTACATATTAAATAGGTACAATTTATATTATATACACGATTGGAAAATAAATATTGAAGCCTAATTTAATAAACTGTTTTAGCACTGTATAAATTATTGATGAAATCATTGTATTCCAGGGCCTATTATGGTCAAGCAGAGCGTTTTATTCTCTGTAGGTTTCTTAAGTTCTAGTAATTATAGTTAAGGATGTTAAGTTCTAAAACACTTTTTTGCCTCCTAAATAATTTTAAACTTGTGAGAATTAAATGAATTAATAGCTGTAAAGCATTGAATGTCTGCGTCCCTCCAAAATCCATGTGGAAATTTACTCCCCATTGTGGTAGTATTAAGAAGTATCAGAGTGATTGAGTCATAGAGGCTCCACCTTTGCGAATGGAATACATGTGTTATAAAGAAGCTTTGTAGAGCTGGCTGGCTCTTTCATCTCTCCTGCCATGTGAGGTAATAGTGAATGTCTCTTTTCCCCTTTATGCCAGGTGAGGACGCTGAAGGTGTGATTGGTAAGAAACAGGCCTTCACCAGACACTGAATCTGCTGTCATCTTGATCTTGGACTTCCTTGCCCCCAGAACTGTGAGAAATAAATTTCTGTTGCTTAGAAATTACCTAGTCTAATTTTGCTATAATAGCATGACAAGACTAAGACAGGTGGTCACTGAAAACCTCCCAATATATCCTCACTTTTCTTGCAAATAAATGATAAAATCTGAATAAAATAACAAGATCGGGAAGTATAAATCCATTCTCTACTACTTCTGGTAAGTAACTAAATAAAGCTGCTTTGAGGAAGGGCCAGAGTGAAGATTTTGCTATCTAATTTCCTGAGATACATATAAATGAAAGACTGTTATTTTATTTTGAAGCAAATTAAATAAAGAGTCCTGAAGTGACCCACTCTTGCTACTGACGACCCGTAACATAAAACCATTTTCTAAAAAAAAAAAATTATTCATTGCCTCTTCTCTGAGATATTCATTCATGATTAAAGGGTGTATAGGGGGCCAGAAGAGAAGAAATTCACATTCACAGACCTGATAACTTTTCCTGAGCTGCCTTTATCTCAGTCTCCAAAAGTTTATCACTCCCTCCCTCTTTAGTGCCACACCTACAACCATTTACTTAGTAACGATGATACTTAATATTCTACAATATATTATCTATCTTCATGTCTTTTCCTATCCCAGACCAGGAGTTATTTGAGAGCAAAAGCAAGTCTTATTCATCCAATGTTTCCAGCCTACTGTATAATACTTAGTATATGAAAGGTGCTTAATAAGTTCTGAGTTATTTACATGTATTATTTTGTTGAAACTATTATCCTGGGAGACAGATATTACTGTGCTTACTTTAATGATTAAGAAATAGGATTGGATAAATTGTCTATAGCCACACAGACTTCAGTGGAAGAGTTTAGATTGAATATATTTACATTTTACCCATTCCAAGGTGAATTTTTCTTTTCATACATAAAAACCTCTCAAATCGGGATTTTCTCCATTGATGGCAAGTTTTAGTCACTGTCTTTTAGGTGACAGTTGCGATGTGGTTCTCATTTTTGTGTATTTGAGGACCTAGTCATGGCTCTCCATATTATTTTCACTCCATTTGAGTTAAGGGTGTGCTTGGAGTTGCACATGATGAGCTTAACTGTTGTTTATAATATCTACCAAGGGAGAACTGCTTAAACCCAGGAGTCTGGGGCTGCAGTGAGCTATAATTGTGTCACTGCACTCCAGCCTGGGTGACAGAATGATAACTCATCTCTAAAAATGCAGAAAAATATGGCAACAGAAAAGCAGAACATAACTGGATACTAGTGAAGCAAATATTCCTAATTGGAAGAATGCTGAAATTCTATATTTTTTTGTTAAGGAATAACCAAATGCATTTAGAACCTACCCAAGGAATACATACCCACAAATAGATAAAGCTGTGTTAACATTATTTTTAGATCAGTTTGCAGGATGGAAGGGCGCTAGAAGGCAGGAAAGGTGAACATAGCAGGAAAACTCAGGGCATTGATGCTCTCAGCTGAAAGGAGAACAATGGTGAGGGAGAACTAGGAGCACAATTCAACAGAATCTTCTGTGATGATGGAAATGCTGTATAACATGTACTGTCCGATACAGTAGCTGCTAGCACATGTGGCTATTGAGCATGTGAAATGTGGCCAGTGCAAATAAGAAAATAAATTTTCATTTCATTTTGGTTAATTTAAATGTAACTTGCCACATGTGCCTAGTAGCTGCTCTTTTGGACAGTACAGAACTAGACAGCACTGTGCAAACCAATCTCCTTCTTTAGGGAAGCTGATGATTACTAAGTTTGATGGCAAAGTGAGTTTCAGTCTCTTTTGAAAAGTGCAAATATAGCCACTTCACAGTGTTGTTGGGGGTTGATGAGATGCTATATGGATTGTGCTTAACATAAAGCCTGGTACATAGGAAATGACACGAAATGGAGGTAATAGTAATAATGAACATAGGAATACTAGCAGTTGTGATAATTATATTATTTTTGTCTTTGCTGACAAACAGAAAGTAAGGTCTGAATACTTCAATAAGCAGGAAGTCAGAAAGAAATTACCCCTGCCAAAATGATAGCAAACTAGAAGTTCATTATAGGCTATCTATAAACTCAGCAAATATTGATCACACTGAAATTTTCAGAAGGTGAATACTGCACATGAAATGTTTCCAGATATAAATCTGCAGTAAAAAAAGTTGTAGTGTCTCGTCCCCCCCTCTGATTCTTAAAAGAATTCCAGATTAGTCCTCGCACGCTAGAGTTCTAATAAGGATAGGATCTTTTTACTAACCACAAAGAGGGATATTTTGTTTGTCAAGGGGAATCTTGGATAAATACTAATAAGAAGGGATGTCCTTGCTGAGCTCATACTAAGGGCAAGTCTGTTTTTTAGAACTGGTGTGTAGCCCTTCAGAGAATTTACTGGCCTATGTTCATTATACATCGGGTTAATATACATCGTGTGTGTGTGTGTGTGTGTGTGTAAAAAGACACAGGACTAAAAAGGACAATGAAGATTGGGATAAGGTAATATCATGGCATCTCTACTCGCCCAAATCTTTGACCTAGTTTAAAGACGCTAGGGAGAAATGAGTTAAGAGGAGAATCAAGAGAGTTAAGCAGGTTTTCAACCTTTGCAGAGAATCGAAGGCCACTTAAACATCTGGAAAACTAGCAGCTTTGGGAAGAGTGAAAGGTAGCACTTTCAGCACATACATTAGCAGTTTGATCTATTCTATCAGAAAGGGCTGTGGCAAGGCTGCCTCAGATAGAGGACATGGATAATGGAACACTCAAGTAGCACAGGAAGAACTGAGTTGAACTTGCCTGGGCAGTAGCACTGAAGGACCACCCTGTTTACAGCATCCCAGAAACACTTGTGGAAAGGCCTTAGAAAGGGGGCTGAGGCCCTCCTGATCAGATGAGTTCAGTATAAGCAGGCATTAAAGTGACCTAATTTGTCCTCACAGGATGATGGTGATGCCAGAGGACATTGGGGTACACTAGCTGTTTTGTTACTTTGGAGTTCCTGTTATTATTCAAACCTTTTTGAGTTTTTATAGTTGTATTCCACAACGATTTAGGGTGGAGTTAGTCCAGGGTAGCGCTGGCACCAATAAAGGGCTGTTTGTTGAAAGCCTGCTCATCATTTGCCTTTTTATTGCTACCAGAACAACAGCAACTAGAATCACTAAATCTAACACTTGAATAAAGGCTCTTCAGAGGGCTTAACAGTGGCAATTACCAAACAGTCCACACCAACGGTTCTTGGCAGGAAGTGAAGAACAAGAAGTAAAGAATTACTCCATGAAGTGAAAAATTGGGGAAGTGCTTCAAATAGAAAATATGTAAATTTACAAAATGGGAGGACCACCAGCACAAACAACTGTTCTCTTGAGAAATAAAAATCCAATAAAGCTTAAGAATATACCCAGCCTCTTTCAGGAGCACCCTATTCAAAATGAAACATTAAACCACAATGGGAGATAAACCGAAAGCTTATCTGTAATGTTTGACTCAACCTACAATGGTTGAAATAAGATTTTTTTTCTTTGCCTTTTCTGACAAAGGTCATATTGATTGAAAGTCCTATTTCATTGACACTTTCCTATTCTCTGGGAATGGTCAGTTGTCATAACGTAAGGATAGACGGGGACATTTATTTCCTTCCATCCCTTAAATTTGATATTTCAGTTTTGATGATCACTATGCCAAAATTTTACCTAGAAGTGTTGCTCATATCCTGGCCATGTCATTTAATTAACAAAACTGAAATACTTAGCTTGACCATGTAATTTGGGTAACAAAAATGAGAAATGATTTTAAACAGTATTAAGCAAACTTCATGAAATGAATTATTTTTGCATGATGACTGGGTATTAAAAAGGATTAGAGAGAGAAAGAAAGGAAGAAAGTTGGAATTGCACAGGTCAGAGGGAACAACTCAAAAGGTAAGGAGTACACACGGCGTTCCAAGTTTAGTTGACAAATTGGACATAAATAAATCACTGGGACCGGATGGCATTCACCCAAAAGTTTTGAAGGAACTCAAGGATGAAATTGTGGAGCTGTTGGCCAAATGTGTAAACTGTTGTTGCAAATAGTCACCTTGTGAGAGCACTGGGAGATTGCTGATGTGATTCCCATCCGTAAGCAGGACTCTAGAGAAAACCCTAGGAACAAGATGTAGATCAGCAAGACTGGCTTTCCAGGCATAAAAAGATGAAAAGAATAATAAAACAGGGTCAGTGTCACTGAACACTTTTATGTAGCTCACTTACTGGGGTAAAAACTGCATAGTTTTGGTAAGAAGAAATCATGCCACCACTATGGCATTGTTGAGTTTTGAGGTATTAAACAATAATTGTGTGGCCAAATTATAGACATAATTTATTTTCTTTTTAAAGAATTTTGAAAATATTTACTTAAAATTTCTCCTTAACAAAATATACTTGAGTTAGCATGAGGTTGCTTTCTGTCACATATAAAAAACTAACAATGATAGAAAACACAGAGTTTGGTTGAGTGTGCTGGCTCATGCCTACAATCCCAGCACTTTGGGAGGCTAGGCAGGAGGATCACTTGAGCCCAGGAGTTCAAGACCAGCCTGGGAAACATGGCAAGACCCCATCTCTACAAAATAAAAAAAAAATTAGCTGGGCATGGTGGTGAACACCTCAAGTCCCAGATACTTGGGAGGTTGAGGTGGGAGGACTGATTGAGGCTGAGAGATTGAGGCTGCAGTGAGCTGTGACAGTGCCACTGTACTCCATCCTGGGTGACCAAGTGAGATCCTGGTCTCAAAATAACAAAAACATAAACAAAAACACCAAAGAGCTCATAAGGAACATTTTCCTTGGTGCATCCTATAGAAGTTGTGAGATAGTCTTATTTTTGTAAATTGATTTGCATGGAAATTTAAAGTGGAAATTTTAAATTTATATATCCTCCTAATTTCTAGCCAGCAAGGATCTATTAATCCAAAATGCTAATAGTGGGAAATTTCAAAAGGATATTTCAATAGGAAAAAATATGTTGGGCTAATTTAAATGTGTATTTCAAAAGGAGACTTACAACTTGCCTCTCAAGCAGGTTCTGGTAGTCACTGTAGTTTAAGACTCTAACAGAACTGAGGATGTTGTTAGGGAGAATGCCTTCAACAAAGGGAGCAGCTGCAGGGCATAGGGCTTTGCATGCAGAATGGAGCAGGGATGAACCCACCCAGAATGCCTATACCTTGTGCCAGCTGCAGTACATGTGTATCCTCATTCATCACACTGACTGTATAGTAGATGATACTTTAAAACTTTGGATCCTATAATTAGCAATACTGTATTGTACACTTAATAGATCTCAGGTTAAGTGGTTTTACAATAATTAAAACAGGCAATAGACTTGATGTTTTAGAAAATACATATTTCTACAAAACAGGCAAACACTTGTTATAAGTGTTTTTTTCGTGACAACATAAATCTTGCCTTAGTATCTTTTATACATATCAATCGACCCACTATTTTCTCTCTCCTTAGGATAATTTTGTATTTTCTATTTCTAGAAGGTGAATGTAATGTGTAAAGGCAAAATAAAAACACTACTCATGTGACTGACATGCATTTTCTTCTGTTGCAGATATAAGAGAATAAACTGAAGAGAAATGAACTTTCTCAAAGTCATATTGTTTAGAGAGAGTAGAAATAAGATTAAAAACCAATGTCAGTTTGACACTAAATTCTGTGCTCATTAAATAATGTCTAATTATTTGATTTAAATTTATTCCCATAAAAAAGGTAGTCTTGCACAAAACAGACTCTGCTTTTCTGATAGTATTGTTCCAGCTGTTACTACTCAGTTATCTTAGTCTCATACTTCTGCTCTCCCAAAGAACCATTAACCATTTCCCAGTTAAGCTGCCTTTAGGTCAGTTCTAAGAGTTGAAAATTTAAATGAGTTCAACAAAGATATAAACAATTAGTTTCTCATCTATTGCTATTTATTAAAATAAAAGAAAACTTCTGTTCTGTTTTGAATCAGAATGGAATTTCAGAAAATGTTCATGATATGATTTGCCTGTGTCCCTACCCAAATCTCATCTTGAATTGTAACTCCCACAGTTCCCAAGTGTTGTGGGAGGAATTTGGTGGGATGTGATTGAATTATGGGGGCAGGTCTTTCCTGTGATCTTCTCATGATAGCAAATGAGTCTCATGAAATCTGATGGCTTTAAAAAATGAGAGTTTGCCTGCACAAGCTCTCTCTGCCTGACACCATCTACATAAGATGTGACTTGCTCCTCCTTGCCTTCTGCCATGATTGTGAGGCTTCCCCAGCCACGTTGAACTGTAAGTCCAGTTAAACTTCTTTCTTTTGTAACTTGCCCAGTCTCAGGAATGATTCTTTAAAGTTTTTATCAGCAGCATGAAAACAGACTAATACAGTAAATTGGTACTGAGAGTGGGGTGTGGCTGAAAAGATAACTGAAAATGTGGAAGCAACTTTGGAAGTGGATAACAGGCAGAGGTGGGAACAGTTTGGAAGATGATGACAGGAAGACAGAAGTCAGGAAAAGGTGGGAACGTGTGGAACTTCCTAGAAACTTGTTGAGTGGCTTTGACCAAAAGCCTGACAATGATAGAGACAAAAAGGTCCAGGCTGAGGTGCTCTCAGATGGAGATGAGGAACTTGTTGGGAAATAGAGTAAAGGTGACTCTTGTTATGTTTTAGCAAAGAGACTGCCAGCATTTTGGCCCTGTCCTAGAGATTTGTGGAGTTTTGAACTTGAGAGAGATGATTTAGGATATCTGCCAGAAGAATTTTTTTTTTTTAGTATCATTTAGGCATTTATTATTGAAAAATAGAGAACATTTTTTGAAAGTTTTTATGCATCACGGACATCTTTAAGATAGTGGTTAGTACTCTGCGTTGTGGAGAAGAAATTTCTAAGCAGCAAATCATTCCAGAGGTGACTTGGATGCTGTTAAAAACATTCAGTTTTATAAAGGAAGCAGAGCATAAAGGTTCAGAAAATTTGCAGCCGGACAATGTGATAGAAAAGAAAAACCCATTTTCTGAGGAGAAACTGAAGCCAGCTGCAGAAATTTGCATAAATAATAAGGAGCTGAATGTTAATTCCCAAGACAACAGGGAAAATGTCTCCAGGGCCTGTCAGAGGTCTTCACAGCAGCCCCTCCCATCACAGGCTTGGAGGCCTAGGAGAAAATGGTTTTGTGGGCTAGGCCCAGGGTCCCCATGCTGTTCAGTCTTGGGACTTCGTGCCCTGCACCCCAGCCATTCCAGCAGTGACTAAAAGGGGCCAAGGTACAGTTCAGGCTGTTGCCTCAGAGGATGGAAGCCCCAAACCTTGGCAGACTGCAGGTGCACAGAAGTCAACAATTGAGGTTTGGGAACCTCTGCTGCCTAGATTTCAGAAGATATACAGAAACACGTGGATGCCCAGGTAGAAGTTTGCTGCAGGAGCAGGGCCCTCATGGAAAACCTCTGCTAGGGCAGTACAGAAGGGAAATGTGGGGTTGGAGCCCAGACAGACTCCCTACTGGGGCACCACCTAGTGGAGCAGTGAGAAAAGGGCCACTGTCCTCCAGACTCCAGAATGGTAGATTCATGAGAGCTTGCACCGTGCACCTGGAAAAGTTGCAGACACTCAACACCAGCTCATGAAAGCAGCCAGGAGGGAGGCTGTACCCTGCAAAGCCACAGGGGTGGAGCTGCCCAAGACCATGGGAACCCACCTCTTGCATCAGCATGACCTGGAATGTGAGACACGGAGTCAAAAGAGATCATTTTGGGGCTTTAAGATTTGACTACCCTGCTGGAATTAGGACTTGCGTGGGACCTGTAGCCTCTTTGTTTTGGTCAATTTCTCCCATTTGGAATGGGTGGATTTACCAAATGCCTGTACCCTCATTGTATCTAGGAAGTAACTTGCTTTTGATTTTACAGGCTTATAGGCAGAAGGGACTTGCCTTGTTTCAAATGAGACTTTGGACTGTGGACTTTTGAGTTAATGATGAGATGAGTTAAGACTTTGGGGACCTGTTGGGAAGGCATGACTGGTTTTGAAATGTGAGAACATGAGATTTGGGAGGGGCCAGGGGCAGGAAGATATGGTTTGTCTGTGTCCTGACCCAAATCTCATCTTGAATTGTAACTCCTACAATTTCTATGTGTTGTGGGAGGAACCTGGTTGGAGGTGATTGAATTATGGGGGCAGGTCTTTCCTGTGCTGTTCTCGTGACAGTGAATGAGTCTCATGAGATCTGATGGTTTTAAAGAATGGGAGTTTGCCTGCCAAACTCTCTCTTTGCCTGCTGCCATTCACATAAGATGCGACTTGCTCCTCCTTGCCTTTCACCATGATTTTGAGGCTTCCCCAGCCACGTGAAAGTGTAAATTCAATTAAACTTCTTTCTTTTGTAAATTGCTCAGTCTTGGGTATGTCTTTATCAGCAGCATGAAAACAGCGGGTTTAGTTCAAATTGAAAGATATGGAAATATAAGCATAGGGAAAATGTGTTTGCTTGAGGTCACAGAGCTTACGCGTGGCAGAGTTGGAAATGGTCAGAGGAGCTAGACAGCTGTATACGCTCACTATGGGTCCTTTTCCAAAGATTGGTCTGCTGATAGAGTGAGACTCTGTAAGGCCTAGAACAGATCAGCTGCTACGGAGATAAGAGAAGAATGGTGAAACCAAAGTCTGTATAGCACTAGAAGATTTTGTAGTCCTAGCTCAGTCAGAATGGAGAAACCTCACAAAGTTTCTTGGGCAATAAAGGTATCTGAGATGTCAGAAAGGCCGTAGCTTAGAAATAAGAATGATTCCTCAAAGTAAGAGGCACATCACTGGGTTAAGTTCAGTCAAAATAAGTAATTCCAAATCTGACAGGGTCAGTAATCTGCTAGTAATTTAACTCCCTGCCAGAACAAACACAGCACTCTTTAAGAAAAGTAATACAACAATTCACAGTATAATAAAAAAAATTGAAAAAAAAAACCCCTCAAAATGTGACCTGTAGTTAAAAAAAAAAATCAGTCAACTGAAATTAACGCCAAGATGATTAAATATTAGAAATAGCAGACAAAGACTTTAAAGTATCTTGAACACATTAAGGAAAGTATGGCCATAATGAATGAACAAATGAGGAACTGCAGAAGAGCAACAAATGTTGTAAAAAGGAACAAATGTCATTTCAGAACTAAAAATTATAATATCCAAAATGAAAAATTCACGAAATGGAATTAGGTTGAAGATAGAATAAAAAAGGCCAATGAATGTATAGACAAATCAATACGAAGCATCTTATTTCAATTACATACAGAAAAACAATTTTAAGAAATGAACAGAGCTTCAATGATCTGTGAGAAAATATCAAGCAGTCTACCACACATGTAATTGAAGTTCCAGAAGATGAGGGGAGAATGCTCCTAAACAATCCAAATTTGGTGAAAAACATACTTAAGAGATTCAAAAGCTCATTGGACCCCAGGTAGGATAAATATAAAGAAAAACCTAAACTAGACACATGATGGTTGAACTAATGAAAAGCAAATAAAGCTGCCAGAGAAAAGCAACACATTATATACAAATACAAACAAATGAATGACAGGGTTTATATGGACGCAGATCTAACACATATTACAACCATAGCACAAAAGATGTGTGGGTGACAAGTAGAACTCTACTGTTTCACTAATGTCACATTTTACATGAAATAATACAACACTAACTCTAAATTATGCCAAGTTAAGGATGCATATTGTAATCTTTAGAGTAACCACTAAAAACAGATGACAAAAGCCATAGTTAAAAATTCAATTAAAAGAGGAATTAAAATTCAAGAGAGCAGGAATAGAGAAAAAGAGAAATACAAAACTAATGGGGCAAATAGAAAGAATAACAAAATAATAGATCTAATTCCAACCACATCAGTAATTATATGAAATGAAAATGGACTAACTATTTTAATTAAAAACCCATATTACCAGGCTGGATAAAAAGACAATCCAATTACATGCTGACGGTAAGAGGCACACTTTAAATGTAAACACAAAGGTGAACTAAAAGAGTAGAAAAAAGACAAGTCATGCAAACAGCAAAAGAAAGTCATATTGATATGAGACAAACTAGACTTTAAGACAAGAAGTGCTACTAGGGATAATGAGGAATACTTCATGATGATGAAAAGCTGAATTCATCACCATTATGCATTTGTATATGTCTTATATCATGATTGCATGCATGACCCAAAATGAACAGAATCAAAGTCAGAAATAGACAAATATATAATCATAGTGATAGATTTTAATACCACTCTTTCAGTAACTGATAGAACAAAAAGACCATATATATATATGGTCTTTTTGTTCTATCAGTTATCATCTATCTATATATATATATCAACCAGAATATGCATTTGAACAACATTAAATGAAAGGAAGCTTACATTTATTCTATTCTACTAAAATGTAATTTATATAAACTTTGAAATTATATCCTATTTCCAATCTCTCTATATTAGTTGTATAATCATATGTGCAACATTTTAATACAACCTTTGATTAATGAGTACTGTATTTTGTGTCTGTCAGTGGTTCAAGAGTCCTGAAAAAGAATTATAAATTGGGCTGGGCTAGGCCAAAAGACAACTGTGAAGTAGGAAAAATCTGTCTCCACTCCATGGGAACTTAACCTATGCCATCTCCTATGAACTTCCACCCACAATCCAAATGCGTAAATGAAAAGTTATCACAGCCCTCCTTTTATTCCCAGAAAACAGGCATGCATTGTAACAGAGTCTTCTGTAATCACATTTAATGATTATTTAGTTATTTAACAAAACATGAAATCTAATAATGGGCATTTCGGTCCAGGAGAGAAAGGAGGACAAGTTTATGAAAGCCAGTAAGGTTGATATTGACATGGAGGGATTGGGGAGAGGGTGAGGGATGGTAGAAGGAGGTGGCAGCAGGTCCCGGTACTCTCCTTGAACTATATATGCTGCTTTATAAATACAAGGCATTATATGAAAACATGCTTTTAAAAAGGAATAAATTCAGGTAACATATAAAATTTGTTCAATACAAATGTTTATCTTGAAAATAAGAATCCTTGCTTATCTTTGCTCCGATTATGAACTGATCTTATTATTAACTATCTTGTTAGGATAATTTTAATGTCTTGGAGCTAGAAAGTGAAGATAAAAATATTTAAAAATCAACACTTAATTTCCTTCACAAATTGGACTTTTCACGGCTTGTCAAAAAGTACATTTACAAAATTCATGCTACAGTCCTCCTTCTTCAGATTCTGCCCTCATCCCTGAGTACCTCCAAACACATGAAGCCCATTTAAGGTTGGTGCCTTTACTTGCTAACTGCCTGCAATATCCAAGGACAGAGACCCTATACAAAGCTTGACTCATACTCTCATCTTCTATTGGAATTACCTTTGGTTTCTAGATTATTAGTTTCACATCTACATCTATATTTCTCTTCTCTCCATAGGCTCGAGACTCAGCAACGCTGTAGGTCGCTGCCTCTCAGACTGCCAAGCTATTTTCCAAGGAACAAGTGATTCAAGCTTCAGAGACACAGTAGCCTATCTAGTTCAGCTTCTGGACCTCCACATTTCTGGGACAGGGAAGAATACTCCTGTCTACACATTTACCATCTAGTATAATGGCAGATAAAATGCTGTGTTACTAACAAACAGTTAGTGACTAAAGTACAGAAGCATTAAGGTAGCACTTCAAAGCACAATGATTATCATAAAGTATCTAGAGACTGTGGTTCAAATGAAAGACATGAACTTTATTATTGGTTTCTATAATGAGTACAGGTGGGAGGCCACTCTGTTTCAAAATGTAAAATGGGAAAAGGTACTTCAAAAACCCCAAGTGGCTGCAAAATTGTTTATATTAATAACCACAATGTTTTTTTTATAACTGACCTAAACATCATCAAAACTCCCATCCCTGCCTCATTGATTTCTCTGGCCCTTGATTGGTGCTGTGCCTGACAAATTTTTTCTTTTCTCCTTTTCTGATACACACTTTTAGCAATGCCAAGCACTTGCGAGATGGCTTCCTGGGGTCAGAGGTAGGCTGAGGAGGGCTTAGTGGGCAGGGGTTTTAGAAGTGGGTAGGGGAGGTAGAATTTCTCTACTGAAAACTCCCGTGGAAAAAATGCATGTCTTTATTTTTATTTTTTTTCCTATGAGAAGCTAGTAAGATTGACAAAGGGATTAAGCCCACAGCCTTGGCCTCATTAGCACCACACAATTTTAAAAAATAGAATAAATATGTACCTTTTTTTTATCTACTGCTATACTGCTATTTTCTTAGTAATTTAAGTGTCATTATTCAAGACATTTTTCGAAAAGGCACAAAAAAGGCATTTTCTTTTTAATAATGGTGACTATATCTAATAATATTTAATAATACAAAGAAAATATAATTTTATTTAGAAATAAGCAACTAGCTTTGTATAGCATTTCCTATACACAACTATGTTTGCGTTTTACTCATATTTATTTTGACCTCATGAGTACCCAAAGATGTAGGTACTATAAATATTCTCATTTTTATAGATCAGGAAATCGAGGCATTGAAGGTTAAGTAATTTGCCCAAGGCCACATGGCTAGTATAGCGATGAAGTTGGGATCAGAGTCAGGCATTTCAGATCCAGAATTCTTTTTCCTAATCACTGTGCTACATTGCCCTTCTTAAGGCATGATCTAGAGTGGCATTTCCCACACTTTGAAGTATGTATGAATCATCTGGCTGTCTTGTTAGAATGCAAATGCAGATTCCAATTTCATATTCAGCATTCTGAGGGGAGGCCTGAGAGTCTGCATTTTTAACAAGTTCCCAGGTGATTCTGGTCTTTGAGTTACAATTTGAGAAAAATATTACAATGCTCAAGCTGTATCACTGTCTGCTCTGGAAAAGGCTTTTTAAAAATATTTTAATAAGGGGGGCTAGGATTGATGAGAGAGAAGAAATACTTAGGAATTAAAAACCTGCATGTAAATGTGCCTATATATTCTACAGCTAAAAAATTCTACAGAGGGTGGCTTTTATTTTAAGTAGGCTTAATACAATCATAAAATTACCTTAGATGTCTGAGTGCAGTTCTAATTTAAAAAGTTAAGTAGTATTCCAGGAAACTTATTAAAAATAGAGAAAAACACCCCTCCATTTCTGAGTATACTTAATTTTCAAGTTTTCAGGTTTTAAGTATAAAGCATTTCTTCTGATAATGAAATCAGAAATTCATTAGTTTCTCTTATATTTGATGAAAGTAATAGCATCCTTCAACACCCTTCAAACAGTTGTTATGGGGAAAATCCCACAGATAAGGCTGGAAGTGGACAAAAAGGGAACTTGGCAACTTTCTGAGCAGGTAGGAACATGCCCCCAAAAGTGTTGCAATTTGTCTATTTCCTGAGATTCTCCCAAAGCAACCCTGATCCTTTAGCTCTTGAAATCTTTAGGCCTTCAAGTTCCCTGTTAAAATACAAATAATGTGTTTACAGTTAATGCCACATGGGGACGGCTTTCCAACCAGGATCCCTAGTTGAGTCAGTTCTCTAAGTCCAACAGGAAGGGTTACTAGCGAAAGGCAGAAATGCCTGAGCGAAAGTTCCATCAAGTTCAATGTGTCAGACTTACAGTTTTGCAGAGGCTAGCCTGAGCATTTATTATTTAATTCACTTCCAAGAGTCAGGTATTATAGACTTACAGCTTCTATATGAGCTGAATTGCCCCCTTGGAATCAGTGAGGGGCTGTGTGTGTGTGTGTGTGTGTGTGTGTGTGTGTGTGTGTTTTAAGCAAAAGAAAACACCTATTTGGTTTATGAATACCTTTATTACACTCCCTGCTGATTCAATGAACTTTTGATTCGCATTCATGATTACTAACTTCATTTAAGGAAATATATGTGTGAGTGATTCAGTAATTATTTGAGACACTTGCAGATAGGAGGACTTTCAAAGGCTGACTAAAGGTGTCAAGGCAGATCATAGTTTGTCCAATTTCTTTTGACTTTCTTTAGATGCTAATACCTGCTAATTAGAGAGAGCAAGCAAAGCAATGGTTGGTAACTCACTTTTAAAATTCAATATGATTATCCTCTGAAAGCAGACTGTTATTTCTCAAAGGGTAAGGGTAAACAGTTCTGACTATTTCTTGGGTATTCTATTGGCTTTGCAAATCACATTTAGCAGTATTATATGTAGGTGTTTAATCAGAAGCTTATTCCAAAATTATTTATGCAACTGGTCAGTCAAAAGCAAGAGAAACACAGTCTTGGAAGCAAAACAACAAAACAAAACAAAACAAAAAACACAGATGGTAAATGGCAACGTTGATCCCAGATTCTACAGCATCTACCATTCCCATGACCAAGACAGTTTAAGCCTGTAGCTTGCATTTTGTTGTGACTTGAAACATTAAGTGTCTTAAAGTATGTTCTCATTACTTAAAGCCGATGAGTTGAATGTGTATACTCACTTACATTCTTAAGGAGACACAATCAGTAGTTTTTTATTTTTATTTTGGAAGGTGTCTTGTAAATAATACTAGGAGAAGAAAATAGACAGAGGTGAAAGCTAAAATCCACAGAAAATTACCAAAGATTCCCTGAAATAGAGTTTTGGCATCATGTAGATAAAATTTTTAGATAGTTAAGTGAACTCTCATATTTTCCACAGACTGTAGCCAATTTTCAAGACCATCAAATAAGAATTATACCAAATCTTAAGCATTCAAATACTTATAGAAAAGCATAAGTGAAATAAAATTGATTTTTTAAAACCAGGTAACTTCTTGATACTACATGTGAGACAGGTTTACATATTAAATTATTAATTTATTAAATTAATTTTCTTATCTGACAGCAAATTTGGCTGAGTCCAGCTAGATATTCTCTACATTAGAACACAGAACCCAGCATAGGCCTTGCAAAAAAAAAAAAAAAAAGTCAGGTAAAACTAGCTTTTCTTTTTGCCAAAAACAATTTATACTTGGCCTCACAAAAATAGAAGCATAATTTTGAAATGAGAGGATGTTATTAACTCCTCTGATAGTTAGACTGAAATAATTGCAAGGCTGTACAATTAAAACATTTTTCAGATTCTAATTCTAACCATGCTTAAACATGCAGTAAGAAAATGTACCACACATTTCTTATCTAGTTAGTGAAACCCAAGTTTTGTCATGATCAATACTCTCAGGAATATAAGCTATGTGTGATTTTTTTCAAATGTCCTAAGATATGTCTTTCTTTATTGTTGATTTGTGTAATAATTATGTCTTGTTGACCTCTTTTGAACCAAACATATTCATATTTTATACCTAATTAATAGATTTAATAATCAATCACCTCTGGTACAACTACTGAGAATTCCTCAAATGATAAACAGAGTTAATGCCTAACTAGAAACAATCTGCCAGATTTATGCCAATTGTTTCTTGTATAGTTTGTTGACCTTCTATGAATATTTACTGTTTTGTACCATATAGTTTAAAAATCATACAACAAAATGGACTGAAAACGTAGCTCACATTATTAAAAAAAAGACTGAATAACTTAGTATATATATATAAAGCACTCATTTTCATTATCAATGGTATTAGCGATGGGGTTAAGTATAAACACAATGTGACAAATATTTAATATCAGATAATGTTAAAAATCTCCTTTTAGTGAGAAATTTTAATACTTCCTCTAAGACTTCAACGACTATAACTAATTATGTAACAAAATAACCTGGGTTGGTGTTTTTTTGCTTGCAATTCCCATGTTTACGTTTTAAAGTAGTTGCTTATAAACAGCACAAAAGTCCAAAGATAGAAGGTGGTCAAAATAAGAATTACTGTTATAAAGCCCAAAGTTTTTCTCTCTCACAAGACACTGAAATAATCAATGTTTCCCCCTTGCCATTAAAATCACACATCTGAGAGATATCTATTTCTTTCTTTTCTCTTAATAACCCAATTTCAGCTTAACTGCCTAAACAGTTTTAATGGATACATTTGGCATTGGACAGCTTTTGGGGAAATGAATGGCTATTAAGTGTGTTTACTACTCCTCACTTGTATAAAATATACCTTTCCAGCATTTAAGGACACCCTCTAATTGTTGTATTGCAGGATTTAGTGATTCAGTCATTGTTCATCTTATTTATATTCTTCTTGGTTTCATAGGTTTCAATTTGTTTTCTGTCAGCCTTCAAATTTCAATCTTTCTATTGAAAAACCTTCCTATTTCTTTGTAATTTTAAATATTTCCTCCCCTGAATTTTCTCCATTTACATTCAATGTAGTAAAGGATGTCCCAATCAGAATGGTATAAAGTGGTTTGTCTGATTAACAGCATCTGGTGGTTTTGCAGGGAAGTGTGTTTTCTGTTTTATTTTAAAACCTGGATGACATCAGCATTCGTGGGTTCTCTCATCTGCAGAGGCATCTGGCTTAAGGGCTAGTAGAGTAAGGTGCAGGAAAGTACAAAATACTATTTAAAGGGAAAGAAAAAGATTTATTCTGATTCTCTTTTCACCAGTTTTAGAGCCAGAATACAATTGATTTAGATTCTATACACACATATTCCGACAATATAAAATGTGAGGACGTTTTTATATTTTAGGCTTCCAGAGGGCCAAATACAATACAAATATAATCCCTAGCTAATCACTGAATGATTAAATGGAGCATTGTCCCACAGTCTCGTCTAGCCAAATACTATGGTCAAGCGATCACTATGCCATAGGAGGAACATATATATGGATAAAAATATTCCTCCACATTCTCTGTTCTCTTTTTGCTTCAGTTGATTCCACATGCTCTTTTTTTTTCATATATAGAGTCATAGATTAGACCATGCCAAGACCAAAGCCTAAGTACTTAGCTGTTTAATGCTTGAGCAGATTTGGCTGAATCCAGGCAGATATTCTATGCATTGGTAGAAACAGTACTAGATCAGAACCATGCTATAGATAATCCTAATTAAACAAATTACAATGATTGTATAGAGAGGAGAACCTAGGAAATGGAATGGAAAGATCTTATGGAGGAAAAATATAATCATATACTCAAATGTAATGGTTATACAGAAGCCTTCAAGGGCATCCGGAAGTCAAAGTATGCATCTAGCTTTTGCAGAAGAGATGACAGACTGCTGGGAAAACTTTCAACAGATAAAGAGATGGACGGTAACAGGGTAGGTGGTTCACTGGCTTGGGCAGCTCCCCTTGGTGAGGGGAAAAGAAACACTTCAATTCCTCCATTTCTCTAGTTTCTTTCTTTTTTTTTTGAGATGGAGTTTCGCTCGTTACCCAGGCTGGAGTGCAATGGCGCAATCTCGGCTCACCGCAACCTCTGCCTCCTGGGTTCAGGCAATTCTCCTGCCTCAGCCTCCTGAGTAGTTGGGATTACAGGCACGCACCACCACGCCCAGCTAATTTTTTGTATTAGTAGAGACGGGGTTTCACCATGTTGACCAGGATGGTCTCGATCTCTTGACCTCGTGATCAACCTGCCTCAGCCTCCCAAAGTGCTGGGATTACAGGCGTGAGCCACCGCGCCCTGCCCCTTCTCTAGTTTCTTATGGAAAGAGAATAAAAGAGGAGAGAAGGACCAACAGGGGTGACTCTAACTTATTCTATCTCTTATATTATCTTTTTACCCTCATATAAAATAAAACAGTGGAATTTAGAGTAGGGCCTTGAATGGGCTATTTTAGAACATCAAGAAAGACAGTGGGATGTAAAGGGTAAAACTGAAAATATTGGAGATATAGAAAAATTGGGGACATAAATCTAAGTACAGATATATCAAATCTATTGCAGATGGAAAAATAAATAAAGGCAAGGAAAACAAGAAAAATAATCTTTGAAGCAAAATGAAAATGCAAGGCTGAAATCTGGCTGAAAACCCACTCCATCCTATGAGGGAGTTACTGGCTGGCTGGCTATTCTGTCACTAATTCCCTTAGGGCCCACTGCCTCCTATCCCCCTGGATGGACGTGAGAAAGACCTAAACTCAATCCCTAAATGCCTCATGAGTTTAAGAGCTTGGATTTTGGAGTCCACCTTGGATTTTCATCCCAGATCTACCACTTTGACACCTGTGCCATCTTGGACAACTGATGTAACTTTTCTGTGCTTCAGTGTCCTGATCTACAAATGGGGTAATCTAAAGCACTTAGCACCTAGGGACAATTGGGAGAATTAAAAAGAGATAATATGTTAAGAAGGCCTAGCACAGGTTCTGGCTTATAATAAATGTTCAGTAAATGCCAGTTAGTATTATTATGCTCTTCATTTAACAGATATACTTTAAGAAGAGTTGCTCTCCCCGACACCTTGAAATTGGCGGCATAGACACTTGGTCAGAAATTCAAGTTGTTAACCTCACTCTTCCTTCCTGTGAAGGACACTGCCTTCCTTTACAGAGGACCAAATGAATTTCAGCTGTGCCTGCTTCTCACCAGTGGACAGCTCTTTGCCAGTTTCCCCAAGATTTCCTTTTAGTCATCTCCAGCTGAGCCTACCCTGGTACATTCTGTGCTACTTTTAAAACTCCATAAGCCAAGAAAACAAAACACACACAAGTGGGCTCACAAGCTGAGAACTGCAAGCAGAAGTGATTGGAAACCACATGCCTGCAGGCACTAACGCTGCAAATACCACCTTGCTCTAAAGTTGTGCCTGAGGTCACAGAGACTCCCAAGAATGGCGCCTGTTTCAGCCATAAAGCTCCCAGCGCTCACATTCATCCCCGGATACATTAGGTACATTTGCTTCAACTAGCAGATTGAAAATCTGGAGTCCAGAAAACAAACAGTTCCTTGCTAAAGGCAAAATAAACAGATTTCTATTGGAAAGGGGACTTTTTCCTGAATCTCTGCTATCCCTTGCCTAAAAACACATCCAAAATTGGTGGGTACTACAGAAAGATGACAATGTACTTTCCTCAAGGGTTTTGCACATTCTCAAAGCAGAGGACGAGGCCAAATGGGAAACCAGGAAATGCCATTTTGAACAAGGTCCTTCACACAAGCAGGTACCTGGAGATTTTTCAGGGAAAGGTCTGGGGGTGAGTTCATCAGTCTCATACCCCAGAGGTTTCTTGTTTTTGAAAAGGTACAGGTAAAGAAGTTGGCTCATAATCATGTTTATGTTTATACAAAGGGTCAAACTAGTCAAGGGGCTGTATTTGCTTAATAAGCCCACTCAGGGCTGGAGAGGAAGACCCTGCTTTAGAAATGATTCCTTTTTTTAATAGGTTCCTGCCAGTGAGACAATAGTAACCCAATTAAACAATTCCTGAGAAAGCCAAGAGCAATGAAGTGAAAACCAATGAGGTGAGAGCCACTTGGATCATTCAGGGACGAGGCTGCCAAATCAGACATAGAGAGCCCTGAAGAGAAGAAATTTTAATGAGGAGAAAGTCCTTGCAACAGACCTCTGTCCTCAACTCTCAATTCTACCTGGAACCATTATTAGACAAGTGGTCTGAGAAGTTTACGCATTTGAAGAGTTTGTGGATTCTCTCCTGGGAACTCACCCCAAACTTTCAGGCTTATTGCTAAGAACAAATAAATTTTAAAAACCCCGAACAACCCAGAAAAGTGTCCTGCCTATTCCACTTTATATGATTTCATCATTAGCTTTCACTCTTTGATTTTTCCTGGTTGAGCCCATCTGGCAGCACAGGTTGCTCATTATAATTGCCCTTTCAGACTTCTCCACTCACACCCCCTCTCTATAGGCAACACCTCTGTGTGAGCCTAAGACAGTCTCCTGATCCATCAAGGCTCATAGCTCCCAGCTGCATCCCCAAGCTGGCCAGTCCTCAGAAGCCAACAGGTAACTTTCAAAGCCCAGATCCAGATAGTCTGTTTTGAGATATGTATGGGTCCTGGGTAGTTAGGCTAATCCATTGCAGGGGGATGGAAATGGCATTTAGGAAGCAAATATGGCTGGGCATGGTGGCTCACGCCTGTAATCCCAACACTTTGGGAGGCCAAGGCAGGCAGATCACCTGAGGTCAGGAGTTCAAGACCAGCCTGACCAATATGGTGAAACCCCGTCTCTACTAAAAATACAAAAATTAGCTGGGCATGGTGGCGGGCACCTGTAGTCCCAGCTACTTCGAAGGCTGAGACAGGAGAATTGCTTGAACCAGGGAGGCAGAAGTTGCAGTGAGCCAAGATCACACCACTGCACTCTAGCCTGGGTGACAGAGCGAGACTTCAACTCAAAAAAAAAAGGTACCACCTAGGATTGTGGGGTGGTAGGGGCATGCAAAGATGCCAGCAGTACTCCCTAAGGCTGATCTATACCAAATGCACAGCGGAGTCAGAGTGATGACATGGGATTACTTGACAAAGGTTTAGACTGAGGTGCAGGAGCCTGGAGGATGGAGGAATATTCTGTATCATAATGGAAATCATACTTTTTGCTCCTGTTAGTGACAGGAATGGTATTGCTCTGTGCCAGTGAGAACATTCAGGTGCTCCTGGTGTGTCAGGCAATCCACCAAGCATCATGGCTGCCGTTCACAGCTTCTTCTAAGTTGCATCTATAGCACCTCAAGACACAAGGCAGCTCACACGTGAGCAGGAGCTCTTTTCAACATACAAGGTCTTGTCCTCTCTACTAATTGACTCATAAAAACATTTTGGAATTTGGGGAAGAAGTCCTACAAAAAGAATTTGTACTTTGCAACATTTTCTTCACTGAGGGCATTAACAGATTCTGAACAGAAAACAGTGGTACAGAGCAGGGCAATGTCTGCTTACCAGAAAAGACTCAGTTTGAAAATAAAATTTTGCTTCCACTCACATGCAGGAAATGAACCCTGGTATTTCATTCACCTTTTGATCCAGCCTCTGTGCCCACATCTTGACAGCAGATGGGGGTCATGGGTATATGAAGAAATAATACCAGCACCAAGACAGCAATGCTGGAGACAATTGCATCAGGGTAAACTGTCCTATAAGACATGACTAGAACACTAAGAATAGATTTTAAGAAGATAATAACATGACACGACCACTGAGTGTTCTCTTAGCATTTGTTTTACATTTCCAAGTGACATATCATGGTCCATAGCACTTAACTGTGAAGTTAAGAAAGGAGTGGGTATGAAAGTTTATAATTTGATATATAGGTAGAAAATAATTTTCCAAATAGGATCTTTAGAATATAAATATAAGCTTCATCTTCCCTTATTATTGTCTAATGAAAATTCTTGCCCATAATTCCTGAGAAGTTTCAGAATGTCAAATGAAGTAATAAAATGTCAAAAATCACTCAGAAGCAGAATCAAGACCAAGTTTGTTATTAACTGCTGTTTATGTCACATGTAATGATACTTTGTTCCCTTCATCCTTCGTCACAGCGTACACATGGTGCTATCCGACATGAGGTAAGGAATCAACTGGCCAGCATAAAGCAAACAGATATCACTGAAACATTTTGTGACTCTGATGTGTAATATTATCTTCTGTATTCTGATAAACTCCATTCTGTCAAACTTCTCCACTCATAGACTTTTCCTAAAAGCTTAAACTAGCCACACAAAAGTGAATTCATGTCGTAAGTACAAAAAAAATTCTGAGCCCATTAGGCTCCTTGGGATACGAATTTTTTAAAAGCTTAACATGTGAATTCTCTTTTTGGTGATTAGTTTGTGTGTTTATGCACTCTACGTCACCTCCCAAATCCACCTCTAGAACTTCAACATATGAATCTGATATGAGTTCCCTGGCTAAGTCACAATGTCTGCAAGGACATTTCACCAAAACACTTCACCACAATACAGGCAGAAACCAGCTCTGACATTGAGCATGTGCGTGCTGCAGCTCCTTTATGAGCTTGCTGTTTTATGGTGGAGATGTTAGAAGCAGGGCCAAAGTCATGAAAAACCGTTGCTGTCCTCTCAGTGATTCTGTACTCCCTCCAAACCTGGGTTTTGTCTTTAATTTCTCTTTAACGAACCACAGCCAAGGCACAGCTGGTACTGTTTACTTGCTTGCTGCACCTGTAGTTCTGCTTTGCAAGGCACAGAAATGGATTTTCTCCACAAAGCATGAATTTCTAGAGCCTGGAGTTTGCCCCATCATTCATGGGCGCACAATACATCAAGAGCAGGAAATGGGAAAATGGTATCATTAACGGGCTGTTAAGGCTCTTCTGTTTTGCTTGTCTTTAAAATTAATCTCTTCCTGCTCACCACTCAGTGATGAAAACATCTTCCTCTGAAGATGAATTAACTGCAAGTGCATCAAGACATCTAAGGTTTATAATGTAACCACCTTGAATTCCGGGCTTCCCAAAAACCTGAAGAGTAGCTGGGAACCCACAGTGTCTTCTAGGTTACCCAATTTATGTCTGAAAGGATTTCAGAGTCTGCCATTCCAAACACCCACATGCAACTGGAAGCAGTTAGACCATTAGCACTGAGTTAAAGAACAGTGTTTGTGGAATTTTCAGTCCTTTGGATGTGCCCTCATAATTTTAGAAGCTGAAGCTTGAATGCTGCCCGAGTCAGCCGCTGTTTCAACAATCATTTATTGAGAACTCAGGTTCTTCGATTCTGAGGTCTGTGGAAACAAGAATGCTCCCTGTTTTCAAGGAATTTATAGTCAGGCTATGAGGACAAAAGATGGTGCCCAGAGTAATTACTGTGCCTAACTGTGTAAATAGTAATTTTACATGCTGTAGGATTTGAGGGATAAGATAAACGTGACAAAATAGTTGGAAAAGCCTCGATATAAGAAGCGGGGCAGGCTTTTGTATGACAGGATTTGGAAAGGTGCAGAGTAAGATGTAGGACCTTTGAGGCGGCACAGCAACAGTGAAGTCATGGAGAGTCCCACAGCACACCACATATCACCAGGCAATACTAGGCAGTAATATTTACCTATTGAAGTGAGCTAAAATCAAAGCACACTTTATAGCTATATCCTTGTTTTTCGGCTTCTGAAATGTAACCTCCAATTCTGCCTATTTTAGAACTCTGTTTCTCACTGCTTATTAAGATACTTCTACCTGTGCTGACATTCCCTAAACTCACTATGAGCAGGATAAATGTATCATCTTTTCTTTCTGAACGCCTTCTTGAGGTTTTCTCTCATTGGTTTTCACATTAGAATTCTCCAGTGTCATAATCTCTAGGGCTGCTTGGTCCAATAATGGGAGCCACCGGCCACATGTGGCTAGTCAGCACTTAAAATGTGTCTAGTGATGCAAGAGAATATTTTGGCTATGCTGGACTAAATAAATATTATTAATTTAACCTGTTTTATCTTTTTTACTAGAAAATTTAAAGCTATATATAAATATAATGGCTCCCATTATATTTAAAGTCATATTTAAATATAAATATGTTTACATTTAAAGTTGTATTTAAATATAATGGCTCCCATTATATTGCTATCAGACAGCCCTGCCATGAGATCCAACTATCTGGATCCATACCTAGATAAAGCTAAGGTTTGATCATGTAATTTCTTTCTTCTTCCTCCTATAATTCATGCATGCGTTCATTTATTCATGTAAGGTAGGTGCTTTCATTTTCCACATTTTACAAACAAAACAACTGAAGTGAATAGAGGTCACATGGCTAGTAAAGTGTGGTGTAGGATTTGAACTCGGGCAATCTGACACACACCCACATGTTACACTGTAGTAATTTCTATGAGAAACCATGAGAGTCTGGGCTAAATGAAAGGTGGTGAGTTAGAAAAGAAAGGATGAACTGAAGAGACATAGTGAAGGGAAAATGAACACATCCCAATGACCAGTTTGCTATATGGAATAAGGACAAAGAAAACAGACTTAACTCCTAGCTTCTTGGCTAGAGAACGGGTATCAACAAACAAATACATAAAACACATAAAAGTGTATGTAGAAGGAGAAAGATGAAGTTGACAGTCAAATTTAAAGTACCTGAGAGAGGCTGGGTATGGTGGCTCCTACCAGTAATCCCAACACTTTAGGAGGCCTGGGACGGCATATCACTTGAGGTCAGGAGTTTGAGACCAGCCTGGCCAACACAGTGAAACCCCACCTCTACTAAAAATTAGCCAGGCATGGTGGCAGGCACCTGTAGGCCCAGCCATTCAGGAGGCTGAGGTGGGAGAATTGCTTGAACCCCAGGTTGAGACTACAGTGAGCTGAGATTGCACCGCTGCACTCCAGCCTGGGTAACAGAGTGAGACTCCATCTCAATAAATAAATAAAATAAAGTATCTGAGAGAAGTCCAAGTGGAAATGTCCAGTACGCAGCTGGATACATTGATGTGGGACTTGAGGGAGATATTTCTGTTGGATTTATCAATTCTTACTGGTTAGTCCTTCTTCCCCTGGTAATTTCAAATTATAATTCATGGTATAATGAAACATAGTTACTGACTTGAACATTCAAGATCCTGCACAATTTGGTCTCAATCTGCCTTCTAAGTTTTCTACTTTTTTGCTCAACACACACTGTGCTCCAACCAAATTGGATTACATACTCAAGCTTGATATTAGTTGCATTCTCTATACACTTGAAGATTGAGGTAAAAGGGATCTAACCTACCATGCCACAAAATGTGGAGTCTACAGCTTTCTCTAAGATTTATAGAAATTTGCGGGGTAAGGCAGAGAAAAGGATATTATCAAAATAACTTCAATCATTAAAAAGTTCCAATTTCCATAGATACAAAAAAAAAAAAAAAAACACTCTGCCAGCAATTAACAGATGGCAATAGCAATTACTTGTGTGGAGTCACTTTGGATTTATGTGCAGTTAGGGATTTTGGTTACCTAAGCTGTTTGAAACTAGAGGAGCATCTGTGATTAGTTTACAGCTCCACTTACCTTCCTGTTAATGTGGTCTCTCTATTACAATTAGTCATTGAACTCAGTTCTCTTTCTCAATTTTAAGGAAAAGAAAAAGAAATTACAAAACTCGAACCAAAAAAAAAAAAAAAAAAATAGCATGACCAAAACATCCCACCCACACAAGACACTTAGTAGAGGAAATGAAATACAGAGGTCTGGGGAGAAGGAAGTACTCACGGTATAAGAATGAAATAATTAACATTTCAGGTTAGATATGCCTGTTGCAAAATGTCTCTCAGTTTTAGCTTTAGCCTCACATGTTTCTCATACCCTCTTTCTTTTCCTCTCATCCTCTTAGTAGGAAATCCCAAACCTCCCATTTCCTTAACCAAAGTAATTCAGCTCTCTCCAGCTCCTAGCCCAACTGCAGTTTTAGCGTCCCCTCTGCATACCTCTGCTCATCCAGAGCCTCAGCAAAATAAAAGGGATTCTCCTTTAAGAAGGCAAGTATGACCTATGAGCCTTCACTACACAAATGCTTCTTCCAAAGTCTTTGCTTACCCTCTGTTTTTTGGTCAATTCAGTTCAAGGAAGCAGGACTCCATTTCACCTTCTCCACCTGAACATATTCTCCTCCTAGACAGCTCTTACACTGCTACTAAAACCTCCACTCTTCTTCGTGATGGAGTCATTGTGCATTTGTTTCACATACTTCCTATCTGATTGAAAATCATTTGATGACAGGTTCTATGTGTCTTATACCAATCATCATCTTGGTACAAATTGGTTAAGCTGATCTCCAAGTCTGTACACATGGAAAGAAAGAAAATACTGATACATACTTCTCTTATTTCATTTTGCATAAATCTACAAGGTGATCCCTAGAACGACCTTCTTTGGAGATGAAAGTGGTAAATCAATAATTCTGTAATTATATATCTGAAATCCTATCTATGCCCTGTCTATGCCTCATAAGTGGATTTCAGTTTTGCATGGGAAACAGATTGTACATTGCTGCTGCATTTACCCAGTGGATTTGCTAATAATTTAGGAAGTTTGGCAAATATGATGCAGTGGTAACTTGTACTATTTATTTGCTGTCTCGGCTGTGATTTTAATCCCCTAAATAACAAGCTCAGACAACATATTATTAATATGCTTTGTGCTATTTATCAATATTTACTTAGATTTATCTTGGAAACAAATCCAAATGGGGGCTATTTAACATAACTGAGCATTAAAACTATTTGATTTGGTGTTCACTGTTCTTGAACATACATATTAAACAAACAGAACAGTTATTGATGCAAACCTGTTTGTTCCTGTCTATAACACATTAGAAAAAGCAGTTTCCTCATTCAGGAAAATGTAAGTTAGTTAAAATACCATTTTTTTTCTTTCTTTTATGTGAAAATACATTTTAAACAAGCCAGATAGATACCAAATGGCCTGTAAGTTAACTTGATACTAAAGAACTAGTAAGCATGTGGCCCTGTGTCTCCCTTCTTGTTGACAAATACTTTCTATCTGGAATTTGAAAACTACAAAGGAGAGCCATATTGTTGAAAACAGATTAATCATTTGGGCTCTGTAAAAATGTGTTTGGGTGGAACATTTTTGATTGTTTCAAAATCTCTGTGGGCTTATTATGAGATGAGGAAATAGCGCAAGATAGTGATGATTTCTACTTGGCAATAATAGGTTGGGGACTTGGACTGGAGAAGTGAGGTACAAGACAGTGGTAGCAAGCAGTGTTTGAAATTCGAAACCCACTTCCAGGTTAGGTACACTTGGTCGCCCTTTCTTCTCACCTACAAAGTAGCACAAGCTCAGAGCCTAATCTTTTCAGTTCATGATGCTAACCTCAGGCTCTAAAAATGTGCCTGAAACATAGTAAGCCCTCCATAAACATTTTCTAAATGGGTAAAGTCTAATTGACTCATTCCACTATTATTTTTTCATTATTGCTCTGTTATAACATGTAACTAATCCTGTATTAATAAAGCATTTTTTGTATTTTTTCTCTTTTCTGAACGAAAATCACTAGGTATCTTCTGATCTCTAAACGTCATGAAAACCCCATAAAGTAATCATAAAAACCCCATGAAGACTTAAAACATCCAATAATTTTCTTCCTATCTATGTCTTCGACTAATCTGTACGTCAGACTATGCAGTCAAGAATTATCTGAGTTAGTATGAATTGACTCTGGAATACAGACATCAAAGATGTCTCAAAGTTAGACTCTGGGCCTTCAGATTGACCAGAGGAAGAACATGACCTGCCATTCCTCTCTTTTCTTAGGAAGTTATATATATATATATGTGATATATATCATATATATGTGTGTGTATGATATATATCATATATATATATCATACATATATATCATACACACACACACACACACACACACACATACACACACATATAGAAGTAGTAGTTGTGGGAAGAGAAGACTCTTCAGAGATTTTCTTTATTTTCATATAACTCCATTGAATGGAGATGCTATTTACTTGAGCACCATGAGAGTGTAGATTTTCACATGTTTTTATTAAGGCCATTTTGTGAAATGAAAAAAAATGGCCCCACTTATTATTGCAGCTCCGATCTACCTGGTGTCTATCACATTTCAAATCTCTGTCCAGGGTTGAGCTTTAGTCAGAACACTGAATTGTAATCATCAGTCAACTGGGGTAATGTGCAAAAGTCAGTTTACAAATTTAGTAATCATAAACAACTCATTTAGTTGGCTATATGTATATAGCTTTAAATCAAGCTGACCCTCAGTATTAACCATCACAAATCATAAGTGAAAACTAAAACTGATGGAATAGAGAGCCAAGCAGAATAGTGAAAAAGGACTTCCAATCTTAGATCCATTTTGGTCCATCAACAGGACCCTCACAATTCATTAATGGACTTTAGGTCGTTTTAATACTCTCTGCTCTACAGATGAAAGAAACCCACACTCATACCCAGCAATCTTTTTCTGTTACTCTGGCTGGGAAGAGAAAGAAGTGACATATGTTACTTAATTGCATTTCTCATGAAGAACAAATGCTTCATTGGCCTAGGATTTAGATTCATCAAAAAACTGATTAGTATTATTGTCCTGGAGAGCTAGTGGCTGCTTCAAATAAATGCTAGCTAAGTGAGGAATAAAAAATTGTTTCATAATATGATCCTGATGCAGTTTACTTTATATTAAGTGCCTGTCTCTTGAAATTTTAACTTTGAACTTTCGACTGTTCTATTTTCCTGCTCTCCCTCAATTTATATATACATGTGTGTGTATGTATGTATGTGTATATACATTATGTAAATTTATTTGTACATAAATATATGTACAAATAAATTTATATATTTATATAATGTATATACACTTTTTAAATTATATATTCATACAATTATATGTATATGTATTTATTTGTACAAATATATAAATTTATATATTTATATAATGTATTAATATAAATATGTAAATATATAATATTCGTGTGTGTATATATATATAAATAAGTATATATATGTAGATATAGCACATATAATACTGTGCATTAAACTCTTTCTCTATTCAAATTCCCCTGTCTTGATAAATTGGCTCTTTCTGAGCAGGAGCAAGAAGACCTCCTTGGATGGTTACTTGGCTTCCCAGTGCTTTTAGGAAAATGTCTAAGTTCCTTAATGTGTTTTAAAGGCCCTGAGTGATCTGACCTAATAGCTCTAGATTCCACTTTAGTCACATCCAGTGAATAATCTAGACATACAGAATCTCTTTCAGTGCCTTGCAAGCAGATATTATCCAACTATTTGCCCTCCTCAACCAGAATTTTTGATTTCTAAAGACTTTATAATTATTAGGAGTTATTCTGTTTATATGCTGTTTTTTTTTATTTTTACCACAATTCACACAATGTTGAAATTAATCAGTGATCACAACTATGGATTATCTATCCTGAATTCTTTATACTGATTCATCTTTTGGCTGGCTGGATTGCAAAGTTCAGAAAGACTATAAAAAAAGGATCTATGTGCTGTATACTTGCTTGAGAGTATCTGTTGGTTGACATATATTTTCCATATATCCTTGCAAAATAATTTGGATGAATATAAAATTATTGGGTCAAATTTACTTTACCACAAACTTTAGTAGACATTATTCTATGGTCCAATATTGAGTGTTGCTATCGTGAAATTTAGATTCTTCAAAAAACTTATTGGTTTTATTGTACTGGAGAGCTAGCTTCTGCTTCAGATAAATGCTAGCTAAGTGAGGAATAAAAATTTGTTTCATGATATGATCCTGATGCAGTTTACTTTATAGTAACTGCCTATCTCTTGAAATTTTAACTTTGAACTTTCTACCGTTGTATTTTCCTGGCATTTATTCCTCATATACACATTGCCTCTTATAATCTGAGATGCATATATAATTCCATATTCTGGAAAATTATAATAATTTACTGGGATTCACCTTAATGTTTATTATTTTATATCAGATTTTCTGAGATCCATCTCTTTTTATTTGTAAGCTTAAATGTGACAATTTCAGGAAAGTTTTCTTCTATTTCATTTACTAATGCATTTTCTTCCTTGAAAACCTCAATTATACATGCGTGAGGCATATCTTGTCACTAATATGTATCCTTATAATATATATTTTTTTCTTTTTTATATTTCTTTCATGTATTTGTTTCCTCGGGCCTATATTATCTTTATTTTTAAAAATATTTTTACTGCTACTTTTATTGCCTTTAATATTGCTTTTAGATTGTTAGTGTATTTTCCTCTTCTTTCTTTTCCAGGCTCTCCCAGTTTCTATTTTATGTTTCTTTTGTCTTATGATTTCTACTTTAAAATCTAACAGGTACTTTTAAAATATTTTTTTAAATAAATTACATTTCTTTGAATTTTTGAAGCTGAAATATTGTATGTTTAACTTATTTTTTATGATGGTACTTTTCTGCTTCACATGTATTTATTTATGGCAATTTTTAATGAGATACAAGGAAGGAGAGTGGAATAAAAATGTTTTTATTCTGCCATACTTCAGTAGATGTTCTCAAGACTTAATTTTTAAAATTTTTAAAGTTTTCTGTGAGGTAAGTGATCAACTTAAAGTAGCCTAAATATGATGTGGGACTTTCAATGGTAATCAACAGATCCTGGAAGGACATATAAAAATGAGAGAATGAGAGAGAGAGAGAGAGAGAGAGAGAGAGAGAGAGAGAGAGAGAGAGAGAGAGAGAGATCTGAACTGAATAAAATTTCACTAGTTTCTCATAAAAAGGACCTTATCATAAATACCACTGACGCAAATAGTTATGAGTTACTTCAACAGCAAAATGGATACGTCATCAGGTAACCTTTTTGTTGTCTTCATAAAGTATCAATTAAAGGAACTTTAACACATTTTGTTACTGGTAGAAAGCTATGCCGTGGGTCCCTTGTGTCCTCTGCAGTCAAGTTCTGATGTTCAAAGTGGACAAACCAGAGAAGCAGCACTCTTTACAGAGTGTCATTTTAAAAGGTTCATTATATACTCACATATTAACTAAAAATGCTAACTTGTTCATAGTTTTCCCAAGGTTTTGCTCTTCAAATGAAGCTTCAGCAATTTCATCTTATTTTAGGCATTCCAATTATGCTCATAAGCATGAAACAACCAGGCTACAACCATATATCAGTAGAAGAGTTACTAAACCCATCTAAGATGTGACCATTATACTTAACTTCAGGTCAAACCAATCAACTACGGCTCATTTATAGGACGCACAGTTGGCAGTTTCTCAGAAGGATCAGTCATTTTGATTATCCTATTCAAATGATGGTTCATCAGTTACAACAAATTTTTCATCAGAATGATTTTGGAAAGATTGCAGCACTGCCCAGGGAGAGACTATCTGTATATTCAAATATAGGGTAATAGTTGGTATTAATAATACTGACACATGTTATCCATTAGCAATGCAGCTAGGGAAATGGATTTGTTTTTATTTAGAGACTTTTCAAAAAAACTGACACACACTAATTGTAAATATTTATGGAGTACAGGGCAATGTTTTGATACATGTATGCATTGTATAAATACTAAATCTGGCATTTGGCATATTCATCACCTCATAAATTTACCATTTTTTTGTGGCGGCAGACTTCAAAATCTTCTCTTCTATCTTTTTGGAAATACACAATGCAATATTTTTAACCATAGTTACCCACTGTGCAATAGACAAACTTATTCCTCTTAACTGCAACTTTGTATTTGGTGATCAGTCTTTCCCTACACACCTCTCTGTACTCCTCCCAGGCAATTGATAACCACTATTCTTTTCTCAACTTTTATGAGATCAACTTCTTTAGATTCTACATATAAGTGAGATCACACAGTTTGTATGTCTTTTTGTGCCTGGTTTATTTCATTTAACATAATACCCTCCAGTTCATCCATGTTGCTGCAAACGACAGGATTTCCTTCTATTTGAGGACTGAATAGATTCCATTGTGTATATGTATCACATTTTATCTACCCATTCACTGATGTACACTTAGGTTGATTCCATATCTCCATATCTTACCTAGTGTGAAGAGTGCTGCAACAAACATGGAAGTGTAAATGTTTTTTTGACAAATACATATACATCCTCATATACACATTGCCTTTTATAAACTGAGATGCATATATATATGAAATGAAACCTGATTTCATTTCCTTTGAGTATATACCCAGTAGTCAGACTGCTGGATCATATGGTAGTCCTATTTTTAATTTTCTGAGTAACTTCCATACTATTTTCCATAACGGGTATACTAATTTACATTCACATCAACAGTGTAAAGTTCCTCTTTCTTCACATTCACACCAGCAATGAGGGGGCTCACCAGCAAAAACTGAGTTATCCACAGGCATCTGGAAAGGAGCTACTCTGAGCAAGAAGGTACTAAATCTGAACTTGGTATGCCACTCCAAATCCCATGGCCAACACTTCTATCATTCAGGCCCACATTCAAATAGGTCATGAGATAATCGAACTTACTTTCCAAAAAACAAGGTGCCATTTCAAAAAATTATCTTAAGACAAAAATTGGGTCCTCAAAATGAGACGTTCTGATGTTAGCCTCATTCTCCATATTTTATACAATAATTAAATATGTATATTTGTATACATATATATTTTTGTGTTGGCTTATGTGTACACTAAAACATACACAGGCACCCTTACTCACCTCTGCTAGAAAACTATTGTGTGTATCATTAAAATTCAACGTGAAAGGGTTAGGACAGGAAACTAAAGACAACTTTTTCAAGGAGTCAATGACCCACAGAGAAGTAACACACAGTGTCTTGTAGAGTGAAATCTTTTACCTTGCCAGACAGTATGGGTGATTCAGTAGGTAAAGAAGTGGATCAAAGGGCATCTGATCGGGCTTAAAAACAGTCACTCAATGTGGTGGTTACTAGGAGATATTAGACATAAACATTGTTATCTCTCAACCCCTTGCTCAGCTCTGCGACATCATTCTGCTTCCCTGGTGCCCCTTCCCATCACTGTCATTGGCACCTTGCTTTCGTGGCTAACCTGATGAGAGCTATGGAGACATGTGTGGGTCCCTGAGCACCAGCAGCTGTTGAAATGAGTGGGAGGAGTGAGTTAGAAGAGAGACTGAATGTTTGAGCCCAGAAGAGCAGTATTTCTTGAATTTTGGTCATTAATACACTACTGTCAGGATTTTTGTCACATCTGCATGCCATCTGCACTATTGTTTACTTAATATTTTTCTTTGAATTGATACACAGTTAAGCTTACAAAATATAACAGGAAACTTTGTACCATTCCATAAAACAGTATGTCTCAACAGAAAGGGCAAACAACAATAAATATAAATATGATGGAAATAAAACAATTTGACTCAATTTTGACTGAATACCATTGTCTTCAGAAGTTCTAAGCAAGATCTTGCTCCATTAGTTTAATTCTTGCCTGTGGCTTGAAAGTGCTCCAATATTAAATATTGATTTTGTATGGAATAAGTACCCAGTTTTGTGGCCTTCCTGTTCTTCCTATCTGAATGAATGTGACTTCAAAATTTTTTTGAGGAGCTTACTGTCCTAAAATGCATACTTCCTAATAATTACAATGAGGGGGCTCATCCGCTAAATATGAAAATTGCTAAGAGTTTAAAAGGTAGTATAGACATTATTGCTTAACTGAGACTTTCAGACCTGAGGTTTGGGATAACCAAGTAATCAGAAGAGAACTAAAAGTAACTTTCTCATTTGTGATCTTATTTAATCTAAAGCTGCAGCTTCTTTGCACTTCAAATCATCCCTCATAGTACATTTCCAGATTTTGGATAACACTGTCTTAGAGGATTACGTCTATAGCAGCAGTTACATAAATGAATCTTCATACTTTTCTTGAATAATTATGAACATATTTGACTTATTCAGGATGATATCTTTTGTAGAAGTCAATGGAAATTTTTTTTAATGTGAGAATGTTTCTTTAACATTCCAATGGCTTCCTGCATAATTACTTCCTAGAATCTTTATGTTATTTCCTCCTCCCATGTTATCAAATGGTACTAGTATGAGAGCTGCATTGTCATGAACAATACAAAATAATGATGCTTAAAATTCTTATGATTTAAACAATACTAACTCCTTTTGGTAATTCAATCTTGAGAACTCATTAAAATGCAAGACATTTTAGGATATATTCTTTTGAATTATTTATAACCTTCACATACCCTCAGGGCAGAATAAAGGGAAGAGAAATGTCTAGTTAGAAATATAAAAGATGGGAAGTTATTCATATCTTGAAATTGCCCCATTTAGGAATAAATTAATCAACTCAAATAAAGGTTCTATAATTTTGCTTTCATTAATAAGATGACTAAGTTGGATGCAGCATGCACAAAGCACATGCCTCATTGTGATGAAAGTGTTTTTCAGACAGGATGCTGAGGCCTCTAGGAGTTAAAAACATTCTTAGGAAGACTGTCTGTGTGATTAAAACAGACCTTTATTAACTCAAGGGTGACAAGAACATTTCTCATTTTCCCTGCTTACTTTTTTTTCCTGGCACTTTTCGTCACTTTTGTTGGCACTGATAGCAAATACAGTCTCAGAGTTAGAAGGAGAGTAATTTCCACAAGGTGACAAAGTGATTAGTGATGCAGCAGAGACTTGGAACTAAGGTCATCCCAACTCTTCATCTAGTTTGTTTTCTAGCATGGGCAGTCATTCGTCTATTCATTCACTGAGTGCTTGGTGTGGCATAGTGATATAGTCAAGCAACAGAGAGAAGAACAGGGACTTGGAGCTTCATGCTGTAATTGCTGAACCATGATACATGTTGTAATAGTGATATGATTTTCACATAATAATAGAACATGTCAAGTAAGAAAAGACAAAAAGCAGTGGGTGGTGGTAGTAGTAGTGTAATGCTGACATTAAGGTTACTTCTAGAATTATTTCTACATGTACCAGTCACAGTGCAACCCATTCAGAGTTGCAGTGAACTCACTGCTTTGCTGTACTTCCCTCCATCAGTTTAGTTCCCACTTGTGGCTTGGAAGTGTTCCATGTTACATACTGATTCTGTGCAGAATAAATGCCTATTTTTGTACCCTTCCTGTTCATCATGTCCAAATGTATGTGACTTCTGAAGTTTTTTGAAGTGCTTGCTTCCCTAAAGAATATACATTTTTAATATTACATTAGAATGAGGGGGTTCCTCCTGATGTCTAGAATGAAAAGGAAAAAAAGAGAGTTAGTTTTTAATCTACTTAACATTTGAGTGCATTAGAAGAATGCAGTGTTAGTCTCCAAAGGGGTTTGTAGTTCTTGACAGTGGAGATTGAGAATAGAAGTAATTTCAAAGCTTCCTGTGAGAATGACAGAGTAATATGTGCAGTGGTTAGGAGACTAGAGGGTGGACCCTGCCTGTTTTGATTTGAATCCTGACATTGCCTCTTAAATAGCTGAGGAATCCTGGAGATGCTACAGTCCACCTATGCCTCAGGTTCCCAATCTGTAAAATAGGGATATCAGGCTCATAGAGGTTTGTTGTGAGGATTAAATGAGTTTCTGTATAAAGCACTGGGAATCATCTGGTAAGTACTACATGAGTGGGCACTTTTGGCAACACTGATGGATGGTAAAGCCTCTTTCCCAGATCAGGGCTTTTGATAGGCGAATATATGTTGTATCTTTCAGAGGGTGACATGCAGACTTTTCCCATATTATTGACCATGAACTCCCCTTTCTGGAGGGTATCATTATAGGACTAATATGCTTAGGATATGTGCTTGAGGCATTTATAAATATTTCACAATGGAGAATTACATCTATCACAGGATCTTGACTCCAAGGTTTCCTTTATTTCCAAGATCTGGTTGAATCCTGAGGGATACTGATGTAACAGTATCTTTGTAATATAATGGTGTTGACTATGATGTTGGTGATAATGATAACTAACATTGCTTGGGCCAGGCACTTCACTGAGTATGGATTGTATCCTGTTTCATTTACTGCTTACAACAACTCTTTGAGGTATTATTATCCATACTTTAAAATGAGGAAATGGAGACTTAGAAAGCAAAGTAACTTGATCAAGCTCACAAATTAAGTAGCAGAATCAGTGCATAAATCCAGTTTTATTTGACCCCAAAGCTCATACTTCCAAGCAGGAAATGGTACTCTCTCCCTGATTTTGATGGTAATAACCAGGGGACTGATGGTAGGAGTAATGCATATTGAAAAGCTTTGAAAACTGTGGAGCACAGTATGAAGACAGGGTATTATTAATAGCATGAAAATTATGCTTATGATTATTTTTGTTTAATTCTAGGATAAGAAGACCATAGTTTTGAAAGGTCCCTAAAATAAATAGCTGAAAATATGAAACCCATAGTTCTTAAGTATAAAAATATACCTTTCTCTGGAAAAACACAAGTAGTGTTTAATTAATTTTGATAATAAAGACTTAATCTTTTCACAGGAGACTTTGTATGTAGAATCTAAAAAGAAACCATCCCTTTAAGAAATACAGAAAAAAACTTAGTTAAACAGATGTACCAGGGTACTAGAACCAGGTACCAGGTTACATAGGCTTTAAATGTTTAGTAATTTGAAAATGCCTTTTGAATAAATACTAAAATTACTGAAGACTAATACAAAAATACATAATTTTGATGTGAACCTTCAGATGTAAAAAAGTTATGTATTTATTAGCATATTTTAAAAATTTAGAAAATAAGGTCATTTCTGTCTCTTGCATATTATTAGCTGATTGGGTTTCTCCTGAAAGAAAAAAGTCATACTTGCTTTTATGTCAAAACTAAAGAAATAATTTTTGAAGTTTTTTTTACTTGTAAAGTATGTATCATCGTGTTCACCTTAAGTTGAATGTTAATAGCCTCTTTCCTCTGTTCTTTGTATTCTCTGAGGTTTTATTTTTAGTTTTCAATGGGTAATCTCACAATGTCACAGCTCTCCTGACTCTGCCACATCCAGACCTAAATCTGCCAGATCTCCTTTGCATAATGAACAATGTGAATATTTCCTGACATGTACAGCAGTTAAAATACCCAGGTACTGTAGGGACAGGTGCAATGCAAATACACAGATGGAGAAACTGAAAGACTTCATTAACGTCATATAATCTCACTAATGATCAACTCTTTAAGGGAAGCTCTTTCTTCAGGATAAAAGGAGAGAAAGCAATTGAAGCAATTCTGTATAAAGGAATCACTGTTTCCCCAGGCTCTTGGCTTTAGATACCTGCCAGAATGGCAAAAGCTCTGTATCTGTTCATTTCTTTCTTGCAATAATGTCCTTGTCTAGTTCTTCCTAGTCTTTTTAGATGATATCTTAGGCCTCTTCCCTTTTGCTCTGTATGTGTCCCCAGGTGAGCTAGTCAACTTGCCCAAATGTAACTTCACTTGAAACGTCACTGACATGCTTCCCAGCCATACCTCCCTCCTGACCTCCAGATCCCCATTGGGTATCCAGCACAATGCTGAACAGTTATCATGTGTTAGGCAACACGCTAAACCCTTTATAGACATTATCCCAGATAATTTCTACCAAAAATCCCAGAGGGTTAGTAAAATTATCGCCATTTTATATTTGAGACCAGGGAGGCTTTCTTTAGCAATCTAGAAACACAAAAAATGTAATCCCTTTAACATGACATTTGTTCAAATATTTTCATAGATTTTCATTGTCCTATTTCTCTTTTTCACAACATTTTTTAAAATTTTTTTATTGCTATGTAATAGTTATCCATATTTTGGGGGTACATATGATGTTTTGATACATGTATACAAGTATAATTGTAAAATCGAGGTAGCTGGGATATCTATCACCCAACATGTATCTTTTGTGTTGAAATGACTGATGCCATAAATACAACCTCCACATCTGGACAAACATGCCAGAGCTGTCACTGTACCATGTGCCCCAAACTGATCTGTCTACCATTCTCCACATATACCCTGACCAACAGAGCATAATGTGATTACTATATCACACGAGTAGGGAACCAATCGGATCAACATACCTTGAGGTATTTTTTATTTTGTTTTGATTTTTATTAGCATTTGCATCAGGCTTTTGATATATCAAGTTTATGATGTATAGAATCTACCAAAAACTTTTTCCCCTGATTTGAACCATTTGTTAGGTGGGTCTCTTCTTTTCTCTACACATGAAACTCATTTTTAAGACCTGATTTCAGTACCATTACACACCTATTAGAATGATTAAAATACAAAACACTGACAACAAATGCTGTGAAGCAGTAGGAACTCTCCTTCATTGCTGGTGGGAATGCAAAATTGTACAGCCTTTTTGGAAGGCAGTTTGGCAGCTTCTTACAACCCTAAACATGGTCTTATCATATGATCCAGCAATCACATTCCTGGGTATTGATCCAAATGAGTTCAAAACTTATGTCCACACAAAAACTTATGCCCACACTGCACATGAATGTTTGTAGCAACTTAATTCATACTTGCCAAAAACTGGAAGTAACCAATATGCCTTTCATAGGTTAATGGATAAACAAACCATGGTGCATCCACAGAATAGGACATTATTTAGAGATAAAACGCAATGAGCTATCATGCCATGAAAAGTCACAAAAGTACCTTAAACGCCCACTGGTAAGTGAAAGAAGTATGAAAGGCTACATACTATATGACTTCAACTATGTGACATTCTGGAAAAGGCAATCTTTAGAGATCTAGAAAGATCAGTGGTTGTTAAGTGTTGGAAAGAGAGAAGAGATGAACAGGTGGAGCACTGGGGTTTTCTAGGGCAGTGAAATTATATTCTGTATAATACTTTAACATTGGAAACACAGCATTATGCATCTATCAAAACCCATAGAACTGTACAACACGAGAGGGAAACCTAAAGTAAACTACGGACTTTGGTTGATAATAATGTGTCAATATTGACTTGTCAAATGTAACGTATACCACATTAATGTAAGATGTTAATAAAAGGGGAAACCGTATATGCGTGTAGGGGGAGGGTGGAGCAGGTATATGGAACTCAGCACTTTCTGTGCAATTTTTCTAGAAACGTAAAACTGTTCTATAAAGCAGTATGAATTAAATAGAAATTTTTTAGAAACCTTGAAATCAGAAATGTATATTTATTTGTTATTATACTGGTTTCTTACTAGTTCCTCATTGAGTAAATAAGAAATGTTGATTCTGTCATTTTACCCCATTAATAGTTATCATTCCCAGCTCTGAGTCACCTACAACTATAATAAATATATCTTGTTTCTAATATTCACACACTACAACAATGTAGATAGAATAAGACCATCTTACTTCAGACTATAATCTCCTTAGGTACAACTTTTCAACCAGTTTTAAATCTGCCTATGGTTTAACCCCAATTTCTCTCTCTCATCCGCCAAAAAATATCCTGAGAGATTATGCTAATATTTTAATGAAAATAAAAATATATCATGCAGAGCACATTGCCTGGCACACAGTTGTCACTTAATAAATTGAGGCTATTGTTAGTGTTTTCCCGCCATAATATTGCAGCTATACCAAAATGTCACTGTTAGTTTGGCATTTCTTATTTTCAGTGATGCTAGTCTGGCTTCTAAGGATCACCATATTATTTGCTAGGTGCTCAAGAGTAATCAGTTTAATTATTTGTTCTTTTTTTTTTTTTGTCTTTTCTTTCAAAGGTTGACACTAAGTCTACCTACTGTTGTTTATAAAACCTACCCACATTTGCTCTTTTAGAAATCAGTAATACCCTAATTTTTTTTCCCATTTCAATCACTTTCAGAATCTGGGTCTGGAAATTTGAACTACTTTAAAGAGACCATAGCTGTCAGGGCCATCTCTGTAAAGTTGAGATGAAAGATGCACTTAGTCAACTTGTTACAGTTGCTTCTACATGAAGTACTTTTTTTTCTATTCATTGCCCTTTGAAGATAATGCTTCTTCAGGGAGAAGATGAAACAAGCCAGGAGTCATAGTTGTGCTTTTTGTTTTACCTTTAATATTAGAGTAGTGGTAATCTCTTCCTATACATATTATAAAGAGTGATTTTTGTTGTTATTGGTGCTGCGACATTTGCTGTCAGCTCAGCTTATGCTAAACTTTAAGGCTTTTTATAAGTTTGTGCCACCATATTAACTCTGGGCCATATTCTACCTTCTATCTCTCTAAAACATCCTTTTATAAACTCTAATTCTATGTAAGAATCCTTCAATCTCTAATAAACTTGAGTAAAGTGGCATTTCTCAGGGCCTTTTACAGTAATCACTTATTCATTTACTTCTTAAAAAATTACTGAGCACAAACTCTAGGCTAAGCATTGTGCCAGTCAGTGTTAAAAATTAGATTACTAAGACCCAGTCTATTTTCAGGAATTTGACTGTATAATCAATACTCAATAAACATTTGTTGAACACCTATTATGTGCTAGGATAAAAAGACTTGTGTAAATTTATTCCAGGATAGTACAATAACTGTATCAACAGCAAGACATACAAAATACAGTGGTCTGAGAGGAGGGTGTGATAAATGCTATGGAAGAAGGGATGGGAGCAAGCCGGGAACATCTTCTAGGAAGACAATGTATTCAACTTAGGTTTCAAAGAGGAGAAGTTCACAGGTAAGCGGAAAGGAAAAGGAAGTCCGGCAGAGAGTATGAAACCAACAAAGTAAAATACTAGGAAGGGCCATTTCGCTTTTTGAATGATCCTCTTGTAGTATTCTGAAGAAAAGAGATGGTTTACCTTTTCCTACAGAGAACATCAACCAATATAAGCATGAACACAGCTGCAAGAGACATAAATTTATAAACAATATGCAAGTCAGTGCAGAAGTTTTCTGGAGGATCAGGAATTCTACAGTTAATAAGATGATTGCTTTTCTGTGCAGCTCACAGGACCTCCGTGAACTGCAATGGATAGCCTCTCTTTCCCTTTAGTTCACTATGTGTGAGGACGTCAGGAAGAGCTTCTATCTACTAGCCCTGCCCCACCTTAGGTGTCAGCAGACTAGTTAGTTACTCATAGCAATTGGCACATGGTTGGCTTTCGAGGTGTCAATCAAACTCAATCCTTCTTCTCAAACTCTTTTAGATCTTCAGACCATGATGAAGATTTTTCTATATTATTTTATTCCGTTGTCACAGAGTCAAGAAGGATGTTTTGGGAGTTCTTTTGGAAGATTAGACTAAGAAGTCAGATTGTCCTAGATTCAAATCCAGGTCTTAGGTTGGAAACCAGAATCTACCATTTACCTGATGGACCCTTGAGCAAGGTATTTCAGGTCTTCAAGTCTGTTTCCTTATTTTCCAAATTGGAATAATAATGTCTACTTAGGGTCCTTCTTAGGATTGTATAATATAATGTAGCTAAAATGGTTAGCAGAGTTCTAGATACATGACATGCTCTTAAAACATGATAGTCCATGTTCTCTTTCAATAAAAATAATAAAAAGGAGAAAGGGAGAGAAAAAGACCAACTCTTGTTCAGACCTTACAGAGGTAGCAGGTCGTATGTTAGATATTTTACATATTATCTCATTTAATCCTCACAGTAATGTAATAATCACTTCTATTTTTATAGACTCAAAATATAGCTCATGATAACGATGTCAGTTGCCCCAGGGCACAGGCTAGTCAGTGTAAGAGCTGGGATTCAAATCCGCTTCTGTATCTCTAAAGCCTATGTGTGCTTTTCAATACATTATACTTTGAAAAATAAAGATTTTTGCCCAAGTATATTCATTAATCTCCAAGGTTTTTTATAATATGAGCGAACTTAATTTAAGAATTTATTTTCATGTTCCATAATGCTGAATTTATAGTCTACGTATAGTTTTAATAGAAAAGAGTAAAACTGAATCAAATGTCTTATATTCCTTTTTAAACCATGTTCTGATAGTCTCAACATCGCAGGCCTGAAGGGCAACCACACAGTAAAACTACTAATTGAAACTATTGGCAAGATGACAGGAGGTTTGCTTTATGAAGTTTATGTATGTCTTTTGATGTGTGTTTGTGTGTGTGTGTATATCTATGTATATATGCCTGTATGTGTATATGTACTTTTCACATTTTCCATTTTATACGATTAAATAATAGTTTAAATTGCGTCACATAAGTAACAAATAATAGTTTAAAAGGTAAAGGTAAATCAACTTGGCTGCAATCTGTTCTTTGTTAGTGGGTTTTTTTTTTTAGGTGAGGGGAAGTGGAAAAGAAGCTGCCAATGATTCCTTTTTCCTGAAGGAAATAAAAATCTAAAAATTCAAATGCAAGAGTAATCAAAGTTATGACTGTCTTTAACTTAGAAGCTGTTGACTGATAATATTCAGTTTGATAAAAGCGCATACAAAGTATATTTGCACTTTTTAAACGTAAAATAATTGAGTATTTTTATATTTCATAAGTGAACACAGAAACTGCTTTTCCATCAATCAACGTCTTACAAATGTAGACCAGATTGAAAATTAAGATCCTTGCGATATGGCAAGGCAACTTTTGAATACAATCAATATAAAACATTTCATTAAGATTTACATAATAATCTGCATTAGATAGAACCATTTAAAAGCAGAATTCTCATTTCCTCATTATTACCTAAATGCACTTTGCATAAACTTTGGTGAGTAGAGAGTCCTGAGCAAAATATTAACACTTTTATGGCTCATTTCCTTTTTTAGTTACATCTGTGAGGTTTTTAAAAATGTAGGCTTTAAATTAATTATAAATGCAGAGGCCAAGCAGTTAAAAACCTCTTAAGAGCAAAGGTATTTTCAATTACTTCATACTTACACATTTTAGAGAATATACTGATACGGGACATATTCCACAAATTTAATATTCCTCTATTTTCTTGTTAAATGAGCATGGTGAGCAGTAGAGATAAAGATTACTTTAATTAAGTGTGCAATGAATCCCATAAAACTTAATTGAACACTTTGTTTTCATGTAGATATTTTCTCTTACTCAAATGTTTTTCATCTATGCTGTATGCAATTATTTTAAATCAAATATTTCAATGAATAAGCAAAGGTTTTAAGACAATTTGGTGTCTCAAATTCCTTATGGCATTTGAGAATGACCTTTAGATTCTGAAAAGGTGAATGTTTTGCATTTATTTAAGCTGACAAGAAAAACACAGAAGTATCTCTAAACCCAATCAATGTTTAGAATAGCCAGAGCCATTTTGGTAAATGCAGAAATAGTGATGGCTGAAGATCTCACAAGTTCTGAATTACTTACCATAAATACACATCTGTTGGGCTGTACCCCAGGATATTTACTTTGCCTGTCTTCTAATGTTTTCCAAAGAGAAAACACAAGAAAAGAATTTAATATTCAACCCCTGTATACAGTTGGCTTTCACTCCACCAATTACTTTGATAGTGGCTGATTATACTTATTCTTCCAATAAATTAATACAGAAACATCCAGAAGGAAATCCTATAGCTATCTGAGATCTAGGTTGGTCAAATCTTTGGTTGGTTTAGCCAAAAGGTCTGCTGGCACATCACAGAAAACAACTGAGTGTGTGAATCATTGTGGTGAGGTTACTTATACAGCTCATACCTGTTCACTGTGAAACTGCCCTTTAGCTATATGTTTGCTTCCTTAGTCTCAGCAACTAGCAAAAGAATTCTACATTTAACTGCATGGTTACTACATTCAGGAGAAAACAAGGTACTGGTTCTAAGTGTCATTTTCAAACTGATAGTTATTTTGAAAATTCTAACTCAAACAGATTTCCACATTGTTAATGAATTCTGTGTAAAATATTGCTATTTAAATTGCCAACACACGTCAGAGATAGATGATATACACATGCTGTATGCCAGACGCACCTGACAGCAATAACTTAAGCACACACTGAGAATGACAGTCTGGTTTAAGAAGGGGTGTTCAGAGTTCCAAGTTGAGGAATCTTTGAATGGCCAACCTGGAGGTTTACTCCTTATCTACAAAGGATATCTGAATTCCTAGCCCATTTCTTGGAACACAGGATGTGCAAGGTACTAAAGCCTTTTGCTTTGGGTTTAATGGAGGTTGCTAGGGTGGAGGATGCCAGGTGGATGCTGCTAAGTGAAAATGCTATATAACCTGCATACTTTTTACAAATGGCAGCTATTATCCTGTCCAGCCTGCTGCTCCTGGATACCACCATATACTTAAGTTCTCAATAAACCCTATGTCTCGTTCACTGGCTCTGGGTCTCTTCTTCAACCTCTCAGACAGGGTGCCATCCCTGTTTGAGTCAATAGGGGTCTGGTCCAACACACGCACATGCACACACACAAATGCACACTTTTCTTTTTAAAAGAATCTTCCCTTGTCTTTCATGCTTTGTCTTTCTCCATTCTTAACAACCCTTCTATCTACCTATCCTCTTTTCATTCCCTCAGTTTTTCTTTTTTACCATCTTTTCACACATCTTTCTGCCCATATTTCATTTTATATCAGTTTATCTAGCTATTTATGATTTCAACATTCAGTATATATTTGAGTGAGTACTGTTTGCTAAGAAGTGAAATATTATCTGTGCTAGGTCAATAAAAATATTTTAACTCTTCAAATAATTTTAGAAATAAAAACACTCTAAGATAGAGTTTGCTTCTTATTGGTTTACATTTTGGTGAATAATATAAGTGTATAAGTAAGAAAACATTAAAAATACAAAAAATAAAATAGATTCCAAGACACGTGTGAGTGTGTGTGTGTGTCTGAGTGTGTGTGTTGGGATATAGTGCTCTTGATTAGAAGAATCAGATTTATTAGTTTTTTTTGTATTTTCATATTTTGTATTGCTTTAATCTTTGACCAGTTTGGAGTACAACAAATTTATGTTGCTGGTATAACCTAAAACAAAAATTTTCCTTGTTTTGGATTTAGAGCTTTTCAAAATTTCACTGAAGAGAAGTGATATAAAAAAAAACAGGAAAAATTAAATGATTATAATGTAAAATTGATTATAAGGTGAGGTTGAACCTGATTTCCAAGCACTTATGATTCAATTTTGTAACAAAAATAGTTGAAATCAAATATGGGATTCCTTGGCACTCATGGCGTACTTTTGTTTAACTCAATTTTTGAAAAAATTTACTTGAATGAAACATGTTGTGCCTTACCTACACAATTTACACTGATTCTTCATCTTCTCTCACAAATGTCTCCATATCTCACTACTTATTCTTTGTTAAAAATCCAGGAAAAAGACTCTCGTTCATCAGACAAAAACTAGTATAAAAATTAAGTTAATGGAAACCAAGAGTGAAGGCGGCAAAGATGGATTCAGCGTTGAGATGAAATAGCAGGATGATGGCAAAAAATAGAGGCAATGACAAATATAACACTGTTCTGAAATAATCTTCACATTCTCTTGATCTAAGGGAACTTGGAAACAGGACTTTAAAATCTAACACTAGAAATAATGATGAAAGAAAAAAACCCTCAAGGCATTTTAATATTGAAAATCTGTTGCCACATCTAGCGGAATTATCATAGGTATGTTAAAATTACTGTACATTCTATTCAATCTAAAGAAAATGCGTCTGATTTCAGTAGCTGATTTAGTGGAAGCAAATCACTGAACATGGTTACTGCAAAACGTTTTTACCCAAATATAATTAAAAACCCTTACCAGTTTGCATATTAAACAAATGATTAATGTTTTCCCAAACAGGCAGAATCAAAAGCGTCCTAGAAAATCTGGGTGACACTGCAATGCTGCTGCATGAAGGCACAGTCACAGCCAGCATGCGAGAATGAGGAGGCATTAATACTCCTGCTTTGACAAAACCGCGTGGTTCCTGAAAATGTGGTCTTTTGGTGTGCTGATGGCAGAATTCCAAATGTAATATGAACATACTCTGCTCTCATTCAGCACACACAAGTGATTCTTGGCTATAATTTTCTACAAGTTTCTATAATCGAGAAACAGGTGGATTTAAAACCAGAGATGTAGTCAATGGAGGGTAGACTACTCAGAGCCCTACTCAAAGGGCTATGGCTAGAGTTAAACAGCAGCTTACGAAAATATTATCTGGGGCCCACCTTGAACCTTTGAAGAAAAAGGATGGTTCTTGATATAATTTACCCCAGGGCCTGATACCTGTGGTGTGCTCTAAAAGGAAGCATCTATATCCAAAAAGATGTGCCTGCTGAGAAGGGCTGCTGGTAGCTGTGGTGAGCATGCATGAGGCTGTACCATGAAAGCAGGAGAGACAGCAACGAGGCATTTGCTGAGCACTGCAGGGACAGAAGAGACACGTACAGGGGAACATACATAGTAGACAGTGAGATGATCCAAGAACAGAGTGCACACATTAAAGACAGTAATATTTAAAGAAGTTTTGGAAGTTCCTGGGATGGGATGTTGGAAGAACCAACTCAGAGAGAGAGAGAGAGAGTGTGTTATAAAAAGCTTTGTCTTCCCCACTTTCATTTAGATGTATTCTAACCAGAGACATTCTGAGGCCTTGTATATTAAGCACAGTAGCATTTGTGGAGAAATAAAAATATGCATTAATTGTACAGCCCTCTTAGAAATTACATATGTGGGAGTAGATGCTACCATGCAAGGCCCTGGAATACAAGGGGAAGAGTAAAGAAGCAAGAATAACATTCTGGGAAACTCCCTCTCGCACATGGAGGTGGTTTGATATGGAGAAAGTGATGGGCTAGAGAAACTGAAAGTAAACAAGGAAAGGCTTCCATTTAGGAAGCAAAGGAGAATAAAGACTGTCATTATTTTTCAGGTCTACTATGCATACTAAACAGTGTTTTAGTCAATGTTGGATTTCTTGCATAATATAGCAAAAGACTTAGAATCTAAAAATGGTTAAATACATGTTTGCTATAGATAATAGGAAGGAAGGGGGGAGGAAAGAAGGCAGGAAGGTAGGTAGGAAGGCAGGCAGGCAGCAAGTAGGGAAGCAGATGAACAGGAGTGAGTTAATCCATCAATATCTCATTTATATATAAAGTGGGAATCGTTGTGAAGGATGTAAGAGATAATGCATGTAAAGTGCTAACTGCTGTGTCTGATATACTGAAGGTGTTCAAGAAATGCTAAATATCATTATCACAATTACTGTTACCTTTAGCATCATCATCCTCAGCACCACCATCATTATTCCTTGGAGCATTTCTAAAAAGGGTGTTTGAGAAATGCTTCACTTTGCTGGGACCTACGAATGCATCTTTCTTGATAATCCTCCTACTCATGCTTTAACCCACTTCTATTTAGCTTTTACTCTGTGACACTCCAAGGATTCACGCCTGTCAAATTTACTAATAACATCTTTGTTGCGAAATCCAATGAACAGTTTTTAGTTCACGCCTTACCTGACTTCACTGCAGCATGTCTCATTACTGATGAATTCTTACTTTGGGAAGCCCTTTCGCTGTCTGGCTTTTGTGTCAAGCCCCCTGCTTGTATTCCCCTTACGCCTGTAGCCCTTTTAAAGGGTCGTTCTGAGTTCCTCATTCTGGCCCCAAATCATGAGAGTTTTCTCCAGGAACCAAGAGCAAGTAAGATTCAAAAGTGTTCATTAAATTTAGCTCATTTTCAAGAGAAAAGAAAAAAGGTATTGTTCAAAAGAACAATATTAGTCTGCAGCCCTGATTTTAGGAAAAAAAGTATTCTACATATTAATGACCCACATAAAGTATATAGCTTGTTTTGTTAAATCCTAGGTCAAATACATTTTTTAAAAAATAAAATAATAAGAATCTGATTTTTTTAGAAGAAATACACGCAAAAAATGTATTTTGTTAAGCAGGGATAGTCAGTCATCCTGGATGGTACTTGAAATTTTCAAATTCCCATACCATCATTCAGTTTTAAGAAATGCTTGATGAGGAGCTAGAGGCTAGCATGTGTGTTTTATTCTAAGAATATTAATACTATCAACCCCCAGGAATGATTTTATAAATTTGATAATACTAGCATAGTGCATATTATAACTATGCTTCTATAATCAGTTTTCCCCATATTATTTCATAATACTACTTGAAAAATTATCTAATATGACATATAAAAAATAACTATAATTAACCTGGGGAAAATACAAGTAATTTATCAGGCAAAAGAACTCACACACAAAAAATGTTTTCCATGTCCTCAGCATTAATCCAAGAAATTCAGTGAATCTAGGCTTCACATGCACACACATATGGCACTAGTGAGCTAACCCAATTTGTACTGACATGAGCAGGTGTCTGTAGGTAGGTCATTCAAAGTCATCACAAACCAGGGCAGGGTTCCCAGCATATGAAACTTAAATTATAGACACCGGTATTATAGGATAGCAATGGGCACATATCGACTATGTATAGATGGAGGACTTTTGGCACGTTCTTTACTAGAGAGCATGACGTTTACCTTGCACAGTGTGGTTTATCAAACCATGTGCTATTAACATATGCATTTCATTATGAGAAATCCTTAGGCTATTCTCTGGAGAAGTTGCTGTTTCAGACATTTTACGTGTCCCATATGGCATGGATAAGGATGTAATTATTAAAAGATGTAGATTATCACAGAAAGATATCCCTTTAAATTATCTTGCCACAAACTAGAAAATCTGAGGTTTCTTCCAGACCACCAGGACCTGGGAAATAGTTTCTTTTCTGAAAGACAAAAGAAATACCTCTATGAAAAAGGGTCTAAATGGGAGGCAGAAAACGAAAGAAAAATGTATTTCATTCCACGGCCATGATTTCTCTGCTTAACTTTCAGGGTTAAAATATTAGCTAGTTCCATCACCATCCAGTCAAATCTTCAAACCAAACGCCTTCCGCCTTCGGAATAACTCTTACTTTAGGTTCTCATCTGCTGAGTGGCCTACTGCTATTGTGTCTCTGCTCCAACTTAGTGTAGGCACTGCAGCCATAAAACTAGACACTAAAATACAGAGTGCGATAGGTGATTGTTCAGCACAAGTCATCTCAAAGGGGCTGTCTTTCCTGTATGACACACTTCTAAATATTGTCCTGACCTCCTTCATGGCCAACTCTAATCTAGCTTCGACCACTTGCTCTTAACATCCTCCTTGCTAATCAAAGCCTGCATCGCAGTGAAATGGAATTTGTTAAGCCACTATGCCCTTGATTCACATGAAATTGTTTTCCTGACTGCTTTCTTACCCCTTGGAACAACTCCAGCATCATACCTTATTGAGCCCGTTTTCCAATCCACTGTGTTTGCTCAGCCCCTACTTTGTGCTCCCTTTCCACTCAGCCTAACATGGAGCAGAGTGAACTGTAGTCACTGATTTTATTTCTCTAGAAGGAAGACAGATTCTGTGTCCCATTCAACTTCAAACTGGAAGTGCCTCACTCGGGCACAGGTGTGAACACAAGCTGGGAGTGCAGGAGGTATTTTTAAATCAGTGATTGGGTCCATTCAAATTTGCCCCAAAAGAGAAAAAAGTGTGTGTGAGAAGTTGTGTGTTTGTGTGCTTGCATGCGCCTAATTTAAGCATGTTATTTGGAATATATCAGACATAAATTGTTTTATAAATAACGAAAATAGGTGGTGGCTACAAAAAGAGGTGGTAGAGAAAGCTCTTTACTCGCCTTTTGTGCTTTAAAATGACAATTTTAAATGGTGCTGCTGTAGGGAAACCTGGCTGGGAAATAAACCGTGAAAAGGACTAGGCAAGAAAATAGTTGGTACTTACTGAGGGCATATTATGTGGTGGGCATGGTTCTAAGTGTTCCACAGGTATTAACTCATTTAATGGACAAGATAATCCTACAGTGCAGACAAGATCACAGCATATGTGTGGGCGATCGGGCTGCTCGTTCAAAGGCACTCCACAGAGAATGGAATGGGGCAGAAATCCAGCCTTCACTCACTGCATCCTGTTCTGTGACCTTGCCTGGGACTCTTTCTTCGCATAAAGATGTCTTTAGGTACTAAAATTAATGGGCATCTGTCCAGATGACATACTTTTCCCAAATTCAAACAAAAGCACAGAATAAGCAAGTGGCATTCCTAGAAGTAGGCTCTATAATGATTCCTTTTACAGATGAGAACACTGAGGCACAAAGAAGTCAAGAAATCTGCCTAAGATTATACAGCTAGTAAGGGACAGCGAAGAGAGGCAAACCCAGGCTCCTGGCTCACAGTCTGCATACTTACTCACTGTGATATGCTGGTTCACTGTCACGTTTGGAGTGCTTTGCCCGTGCTAGTTTACATTCTTTGAATTTTACATGTATTAACTAACTTAATCCTCACAATAACCTTAAGGAATCAGCCGCTAGGGATAAACAGCTATGCCTCCGCCCCTGTAATCCTAAGAGATGCCCCTTTGTGGGTATGGCTGTCTCTGGTGAAAATAGAGCCAAGGAGATACTTCACTGATCAGAACTAATTGGCTAATTGATATGCTTCAGACATTTTGCCAAGAAAAGGAGAGTTTAATTAAAACAAAAAAAAACTATCAGTAGTAATGGGAGTTAAACTAGTGGGAGCTGAGAAATTTAAGTCAGAACTGAAATTAATAGAGATCTAGAAAGCTCCAACAATATATTTATACGGCATTATTGGCAGAGTGATGTACTAGAAAAACGTAGATAAGAAAGAGTTGAATTTGCAAATATAAAATGCAATTTGGTATAAGATAAAAGCAACACCTCATATTAGAAAGGAAAAGTATTGAGATAACCAAGTTGATATTTGAAAAAAAAAATTGAATTCTTATATATGTGTGAAATGACTTAGGTACTAGGTTGTTTGCTATAATAATATTTTTAATAGCAGAATATTAGGATAAACCTAAATAGACAAAGAAAGTATGTGAAAATCCCACAAGGAAAACTATGTAGCTATTCAAAAACAAAATAAAAAACAGAAACAAGAAAGCTCTATACAAATTGACACAGGATATCTTTCTTTTGCTTTTTTATGCAAAAAGAAAATCTCTAGAAGACTATATGAGAAATCAATAAATCTAGATATTTCTAGAGAAGGGAACTGGGAAGCGGAGGGACAGAAGTGGAGGGAAAACTTTTCACTGCTTATCATTTTGGGCCATGTACCACATTACCTATTCAAACAACCTAGAAAAACAAAACCAACTCTGGTTTGACTTTTACTTAGTGCAACTTTGGGCTAGTTTATTAAATTTGCAGAGACTAATTTTCTTATCTGTAAAATGATGATTGTAATTCCTTCCTCACATAGTTTTATGAGGTTTAAGTAAGATAATAAATGGAAAGATTCTACTATATAACCTGACACATAGTAGAGAAATAATGGTCCTCTTGTCCATCACTTTCCTTTCTCTGGGGACACAAACTCCAGTGGCTACTAACTAGTCCAGGCAGATAATATAAATGCATGACATAAGTTGGCTATAGGAGATTCAGGAGTGGTAGGGCATGTGACAACTTAAGGCATTCAAATTACTCTATTTGTATATATCAAACATATTATAAATATGCCTATATTACATATGTATATAAAGTCTTATGGCTGTCATTCTTGCTTTTACATAGGGATTGGCATGTTATAAAATTATTTCACAATGTCTGTTTCAAGGCACTGAAAAATCATTTCAACTATATTGTACTATTAGAATAAAACATTATTTTTTCCAAATCAGTCTCTTAAATTATAATTTTCTCTAAGTTATTTAATATTATTGGCTTTGCTTTTACATAGAAAAAAACATGTCCGTGGAAATATATAGCTACTGGTTGCTAGACCACAATTGGGAGGTTAAAAGCAAAGGACGCCTCTGACATCTTGGCTATTGTTCTTTGTGACAGTCTTGATGGATAGGGTGCTGCTGCTTGCAGCTAATAAATCTGATTGCGGTAGGAGTCTGGCAGAGGTGACACAAGTGCAGCCAAGTCAGAAGGTTAATAATAGCAAAATCACACACGGGTGGGCAGGATAACGGTCAACAGTTTCCTGAGGAATTTCAGGGACCATGTTCAGATTTAAGGAGGCAACGATTCAACAACATTCCTTGCCTAAACAACTCTCCTGTTTCGAATAAGTCAGCGTTAAATAAACAATAAACTAGTGACCAAATTAACATTTATTCTCAATTATTTGGGGAACTTCATATGCTCAGAAAACAAGTTTAAATACAGTTTATGATATATATCCATTTGAAATCTTATACAAATATGTATACTTTCTGTAAACTAAGCACACCATTGATTAATTTCCATATAAAACTAAAGTAAAACTTGCATAGGCTAACATAACTGACTACTATTCATGAAATAGCCTAGCACTACAATCATTAGAGGTCTGGAGCAAATGGGAAGTAAGGCACTGCATCATATGATTTTTATTTACTTATTCTGTGTGGACACCTTCCTCAACTCTAGAGAGTAGGGACAGTCTCAAAATGAGACAAGGTCCTTGGTTTTGTGCCATATGAAATAACCTCCACTTAACGTCTTGTTCCTTTAGTCAAGAAGAATTGAAGAACATGTGCTACACAACTGTACACAAAGTCACCTAAGTGAAGAGCTATCCTACGTCCATACTGAGACAGTATTGCTTTTCTCTCTTTGGAATTAGCCCAGGTAAAAGAAAGACTGGTCATGCCACATGCAAATTGAAAGACTATTCTATGAAATAGTTCATTTTGTTTCTCCCAATTATCTTTTTAGAGACATACTATCTTGAATAGTAGCGCAGGTCTGGAGCCTACTATTTTGGCTCCTATGTGGGAAAAACTGCACTACATTAACTTTACCTCTGGGATGAGATTCCTAATGTTCCAATTTAGAATCCTGAGAATACTGCATCTCAGCCCACTCTCAAATACTCCTGACTTTTGTTCCCCTCATCCTTCCTGGGATGGGATAATAAAAAGAAAGGAAATTTTCTCTTTATTTTTGTGCACATGTTTTTCTTTTGTGTCTACCCAGTGCCCAGTATGGTGCTTTTAAAATAAGGAATGGTCAATAAATCTCATGCAAAATGTAAAATGTGGCTTTGCTAAATGCCATAGACACATGCAGTCTTTCTCCTTGTGTTCCCTAAGCCTGCTGTGGAAACCAGCCCCTGCATTTTCTTTGAAAATCTCCCATCATGCATCTGTCTCATTATCAAGTTGTAAAACCACCTTAAAGATCATTTCTCATTTTTCACACCCAAGTCTTTAGCACAGTGCCTAGCATGACACAGGTGGAGAAATAACTGTTGACCCAAATAGAACTGAACTTACAGATATTGTCACTCTCTTTGTAAATAATATTCTACATTTTGTACCTTTTGCCCTGACTACTGTGGAATTTGTCATTTATATCTAGACCACCCATAAACAATGGAAACTATATTTAACCAGCACTGTCTAACTTAAAAATGAAAATAACAGGAAACTGGGACATAAGTGATAATGACAAATTGGTTGGAACGTTTTAATGCAACAATGCATTGTTTCTCCTTTATTTAGTGGTGGGGGTTATGGATGACTGACTGTAGAAAGATGTTTAAAAGATCCTATTTTTTTTACTCTTTTTAAAAATTATTTATTTATTTATTTTTAAAATATTTTTAAAATATATTTTTTATTGTACTTCAGGTTCTGGGGTACATGTGCAGATCATGCAGGATTGTTGCATAGGTACATACATGGCAATGTGGTTTGCTGCCTCCATCACCCCATTACCTATATCTGGCATTTCTCCCCATGTTATCCCTCCCCAACCTCCCTACCCCACCGCCCCTCCCCTAGTCCCCCCAACAGACCCCAGTGTGTGATGCTCCCCTCCCTGTGTTCATGTGTTCTCATTGTTCAGCATATAATTTACCATTTTTGTTCATTGTTTTCTTTTGATGCAACATAATCAATGCTGTAGATCATTTTTGGGCATGCAATGATCAAAAAACAATATAAATTTTCCACTTTTAGGATGTTACACAGTACACATGGGCTTATAAAGTAATATGGGCCAGTCACTAAAATTATTGCTTCCACAGAAAATAGAGACATAGAGACGTGATAATTTGTTAATGCTTATGTGATTAAATTTTGAAATGAAAAGAAAATTCCAATCTATTGGCTGAGCACAATAGGTCTGTTATATATATATCAGGTGACTAAGACACAAAGTTGTCTTTACAATGAGATAAAATACTTTACAATAAGGTTAGCTTTATTGTCAAGCTCAGGATATGTGAAATTAACATAAAATGTATGTTAACATGCCTTTGAGGTAAGTCATTAGTGGCAGGAGCAAATTTTAGTGATTGACCAAAATGACTTCACAAGTCCACACTTAACTTGTTCTTGCCTAAGAATGAAACATTTATATTGTTTTATGTATGAGTGTCATGGCCAAGGTAAGCTAGAGTGCCAATTATATTGTTAGAAGTGATTATTTTTTTAAAAAGGAGAATTATGCTGATCAATTCTATTCCATTAAGAAGACCATACATAGGATGATACCATCTGTTGATCTTTTATAAGAGGAAATATATCATGCTGTTTCAGTGCTGCTATCAAAGACAATTAAAATGGAGTGAGAAACGAGAAGAAAAGACTGATCTGAATGGAGCTATATTTTCTTAGATTTAATTTTCAAGGTCTTCTTTCCTAGAATAATTAACTGATCAAAATTTTCTTTCCCTGCAAAACAGGGATAGCACAGGCTGTTGTGGAGATTAAAGGAGACAATACACATAATACTCTCAGCACCCACAAATTACTCAATACATGGTAACTATTAATATTAAATACAATAACGTAAAACTAGTGATGAAGTAGAGAGCAATAATGTATTGCATCAACTCTGGGGGTTTTATTTATGATTAGATATACTTCTATGTATATTTCAAAGTTTGGTTTTTTTTTCCCCATACTGGAGTCTAAAGAAAAACTGTTAAAAGTGAAATGATACATTTTACTTAATAATAGTAGGAGGGGCTAGGCTTGTGCTGTAATCCCAGCATTTTGGGAGGATGAGGTAGGTAGATGAATGAGGTCAGAAGTTTGAGACCAGACTGGCCAGCATAGTGAAACCCCATCTCTATTAAAAATACAAAAATTAGCCAGGCATGGTGGCATGCACCTGTAATCCCAGCTACTCGGGAGACTGAGGCAGGAGAATCACTTGAACCCAGGAGGTGGAGGTTGCAGTGAGCCGAGATTGCACCACTGCACTCCAGCCTGGGCAACAGAGTGAGACTCCATCTCAAAAACTATATATATATATATGCACACACACACACATATACATATATACATACACACACACGTATATATACACATATATATACACATACACACACACACACACACACACACACACACACAGAGAGAGAGAAAGGGAATTATAGAACTAGTTCACACAACCAATAAATGGCAAAACCAGGATCTGAACCGAAGCAGTGTGGCTCCAGAGCCTGTGTTCTTACAGACTCTCTTAGTTTCCTCTCTGTAGTCACGTGGCTGAGGACTCTCTGGATGTTATCAAGTGTTTACATTAACTAGGTTTCAAGATGATCATCTCTTATCCTTTTAAATGTTGCATCACCATTTTTTTGCTGCTATTATGAATTTGCTGTCATGGAAAACTTTATTTTTCCAATCTGTATTAATGTCTTAAAACTACTATCATATTTAGTTTAAAAAATTAATAGTCATTTCTTTGCTGGATTTGTCTGTGAATTTGTATACATATACCATACACAAAAGGAAAACATCCTTTGAATAGAAGGCAACAACTTTCAAGATGAGGCAAATGTAGACAAATACTATATAACTAGAAGCACCTGTAATATTTACTAAATCAAAAATTTACAATCTATTTCCCACAAGGCCATAAAGGAGCCAATGAACATCTTTTTTAATAATAAGAAAAAAATTAAAGGATTGCACATTGTCCTTGAAGAAAGCTAAGCATTTAATAAGTTGAAGACACTTTTTACCATTCTTTAGGGAATACTGTGTTTCTAAGAATGGCAGGTAACATGTGCTCTGAATGATACTAGCAAATGGTAACTACAATATCATTCCTCTTAATGCGATGTATAAACTCAGTGGAATATTGGGAGAGCACTCAAGCATTGCTCTAAGCATGAATTCCCAAGGTGCACAATAATGCTAAGTACATCATCCTAAACATATGCTGTTGTTTGTGTTTTCAGTTTCTGCTTATGAGAGCTATAGTGGTACTCATGCTCGGCATCGTCTAGGAGAGGAAGCTGGTGAGCCTTATAAATCCCAGGGACTCCTGATGGTTGTCTAGTCCTGGGCTCTGCTGCATGCCTAGTGGCAGGGTAGTATGGAGAAAGGTCACCAGCTGAGGAATCACAAGGGAAGGATTCTAATTGCAGTTCTACCAGCAATTAGTTTGTGGGAAATCACTATACCTCTCTAAGCCTTGATCTCTTAAACGTGAATATTAATTTTTACTATTTCAGAAAGTGCTCATTAAGATAACAATTGACATCTATGAAAATGCTTTAAAAAAAATGTTTCGTGAACAACAAATACCTACAAAAGCAACTGAAGCACAAGATCACAGAGCCTATAACAGAAACTCAAGTGTCTCTGGATTGCTACCATTTGATCTCATCACTTAGCTATTTCTCAGCTAACCTGTAGGCTTCTTGGCTGGGGCCCAGGACTACATTTTCTATAGCTTAAGACCATCATATGTAGGATAGTACATTTAATCTACAGATTTTCTTCTTGATGGCACACAAGTGTCTGCCTCGGTTCTCCTACAACTTTGTAATATTTCTGCCTTTCATCTTCACTATGCTCATCTATTTTTGTATTTACATATGACTATACTTGCTTCAATCTCAGCTTTAGTCATAAAAATCTACTGTCTCTCCCATCCATAACCTTCCTCCAAGTAAATCTACATATAAAACAAGTTTCTTTCTGTCTGGTATGACATACTTCTTCAATCCTTTAAAACTCAGTGCAAACACCCATCTTCTAAATGAAGTCCTTCCTAATTGATCCAGGTGCACTGACCATGCTCTTTTTCACCATGCCCAATGATGTACAAGACACAGACATGCTGACACACATACACACATATTCATTCCCTTATGCAGTTATACCTGGATGCAGTGGTTTCCTTTTGGAGATCTAAACACATCTCTTCAACCTTCCTCATTCCAAATAAACTCACTGGTAGAAAGCTCTAAGTCAGAAACAGACCAAATAAAAAAGCCCAAAAGCGGAAGGGAATCAGAGAGGGAAGAAGGAGAGTGAGGACAAATCTTCAATGAGTTCTCTGGTTGATGCATAGAAAAGGTGAACTAGTCATGAAACAGCTACAACCTCCCCTAACTCAATGCTTTGGTTTTTCGTTACCATCTGAGCCCCTGTCATCACCAGGGAACAGTCTCTGGCATATATCAGGTTACACACCCTGCATCCCCACGATAACAATGGTAACAGTGTGTTTTAGGCTTTAGAGTTTACAAAGGCTTTCTCAGACACTATCCCATAGGCTGATATGACTGTAAGATTAAACCAATGGGAATGTTATCTTATTTGAGAAAAAAATGATCACATATTTCTCTTTATTTACATACAAGTTGGGTTTCATGTCTACAAATTGCATAAAGGGAACTGTTGGCTTTACAGAAGCAGGTATCTGGTAAACTACAAGTTGTGTACAGACAGTGAAAAAAGGAATCTGTGTGATTGTGCATCAGCTTAGAAGATCGGATTTTCATTTGGCTATGCTCTCAAGAAAACCCACAGGCTGGATTTCAGAGTGGATGGAAGGGGTATTTTCAAAATCATGCTGCACAAAGGGCTAATATGACACAACTCCAGGTATTAGGATTATAATGAAATTAAATATAATGGTGATTGAGGATTGCCAAGTCCCACTGATGAACAAAACATAAGGCAGCACCTGTTAAAAAGTCAGAGATCTAGATTTTAAATAAACCTCAAACAAGCTTCAAATTCTATGAATCCAGATTCTTTGTACAAAATAAATTAAGTTTCCAGTAGAATCTGAATGGCAAAGGGACAAATAAGGCCAGAAGATTGTCAACCCACATACACACTAATGAAGACATAATCTTCTACTTGTGGGAAAATGAAAATTTTCCCACATCAACATGACAAACAAATACAACAGATTTGTTTTACTAGAAAACATAGCTGTTATATAATATTAAAATAATCATAAAGTTAATTTTAAATATTAACTTAAAACATGCTCACACAAACATAGGGAACTCAATTCAAAGGTGAATACTCTGATATTTTTGCTAAAAATTCACTTACACTATTGGAAAGCTATTATTTTTTGTTGTAAAATATAAAAAAAGCTGGGAAGTCTACATCATAGTACTTCAAGTTTTAAGTTGTTCAGCTATCTCTTTCTTGGGTCATAATTTTATCAGGAGTTCTCTCAGTACTTAGGGTTCAAATCCACATTCTATCAATATACCAAGTTGGCAATTGGACCTTTTTGAACTCCAGCCCTTAGAAAGATCCACCAAAGTTATTATCTGAATCTTGTGTATGCTTTTTAAATGGCAACGACACAGTTTTAGTAATGAGAGTGAAATAAAAGAAACAATAGCAACAGCTAGCATTACTTCCAAGAAAAAAAATTAAATGGAATGATACATAAGTCATGTAGCATCTTGAATATAAACACATAAACCCTGGATTGATGCTGAATATGAAAAGCAAGGTGAAAGAAAAGCTGGATAGTACACTATTGTGAGCAGTGAAAGGGGACATTCTTTTAGGTAAAGGCAGTTTTAAGAGAACACATTTTATGATATATAAGAAATATTTTCCTCCATGAAGGATTTCATAGAGACACATATAGAAAAAAGATTTAAAGAACACAGGTAAGAATAATAGTTTAGTAATAGAAAGGACTTGAAAGGAAAGGTTATATAATAAATGCAGAACTGGCTAGAGTAGGAGTGGAAGATGGAGTAAACTAAAATTACCTAGAAATAATAACATCATAGAAATAAAGCTTAATAGAGCAATGAGAAATGGATATAGCATTTAAATGTATTCATAATAGCAGAGAGAATTAATCAGAGTTGACAAGAAAGAAAGAGTCATCAGCATCTAGATGGGAAGTAATGCCACAGGATTGAGAACAATAGCATAGGGACAAGGGGTGAGGAGAAAAGAGAAGGTCACCAAATGAAGCAATCTAGTTGACGTTGAACATTTGGGAGTGACTCTAAATCCAACCCATCTTTAAAAGTCTGCTCAAATTCCATCTCTGATACCAAGCCTTCTCTGAACACTCCTGGGTGACGATTCCTCACATCATTGTTAAACTCTCCTCCCTATTTTTGAAGAGTTTAGTATATTATCTTCCCCATTGTACTACTGTTGAAAACTAGGTTCAGAAGTTGTACTCATTTGCATTTTTCATGGCAAATAGTTTACTTCTACAAGCAGAGTGGGTATCCACCAAGCATCTGTCACACGGACAACCAGATCAACTTACTTTGTTTGCAGATAAATTGCTTTAAAGTGAGTAAAATCACTTATGGTATCATGTAAGAACTAAGTACTAGAATTGGAAGGAAAAGGCCACTCTTTTTTGTAGCTTTGAACCACTGGGGTGGGGGTGGGAATAAATCAGCCTCAAAGGAAAAGTTTAGGTTAGTTAAACCAATGTGAAGGCAAAGAAAGAATATAAATCAGAATAAGATGAAAAGATAATGTGGGAGAAATTAAAATATATCTTAATGAAAACAAATATTGGGAAACCAGTAAAAATTGTCAAGGGTTAATTTTATTGGTCAAATATGGAAAATAATATAATCTCCAAGAATTACAACTTAATAGTAAGTTGTTCAAGGACAAATACAATCAATACAGTTTCACATTGATTTTGCATGGGTGATTTGAAGTAGTACCTTGGGAATTGTGGTTCTAAGTCTATTTGGGTTCTTTACATAGTTTTGGTATCAAAATACCAAATAATGTTTGCTCTTTTTTGTTTGAAGGCAACATTTTTACGCTCGAGGAGTTCCAACAAAGAGCACATAAAATCCCAAGCTGTTGGAAAGATAATTCCTGGTAGATATGGGTCTGTAACAGTAACATGGATAGCTGTGTGAGTGGCATCACTGAATAAATATTGTTCCAGACATTTTGAGATGCTTCGTGGTTAGGTCACAATTATGCACTGAATCATATCATAAGTGCTCATTTTTTACCCTCACTAGTAAAATGCTTTTTTAAAAATCATCATCAGCCTTGGAAAGCACTTTTTTATGATGCATAGCATTTAGGAAACCTTAAAATTACATGTACTGAGAGGGAAATCAAATTGTCTCACTTCAGCAACTGAAATTAAACCCCTCTTCTTTTTTCCAACTAAAAGACATAGTTAATGTTCAATTACTTGGCTTTGGGTTGATGATCTGGATCTGCTTCTCCCATTTCTGGGAGAACTTGTCTATAATATTCAGATCAGTGCATCACCTTTCTGTTTTGCTTTCTGCATTGTTGAGCAAACCTAACCACTGAGGGACACTTAATGCCACCATGCCTGGCAGTGTGATTGACAGAGACTCACTCACATTTAGTGCTTACAGAGATTGTTCCAACATTATGTGGACTATAGTGAGCATTTGTTTTCTTAAATTGTGAAGACAAAGAAAACAAGAGAAGTTAATTCTTTTTAAAAATGTTGTAAGAACACAAAATACGACACTTATTTTAAAATATCTTTCAGAGAGCTAAATTTACCCTGTAAGTTTCAGAGTTTTTATTAGTCTGCTCTCATGCTGCTAATAAAGACATACAGAAGACTGAGTAATTTACAAAGGAAGGAGGTTTAATGGACTCACAGTTCCACATGGCTGGGGAGGCCTCACAATCATGGTAGAAGATGAAGGGAAAGCAAAGGGGTGTCTTACATGGCAGCAGGGAAGACAGCTTGTGCAGGGGAGCTCCCATTTATAAAACTATCAGATCTTCTGAGATCTTATTCACTACCAGGAGAACAGTATGGGGAAAACCACCCCTGTGATTCAATTATCTCCACCTGGCTGCACCTTTGACACATGGGGATTATTACAATTCAAGGTGAGATTTCGGTGGGGTCACAGCCAAACCATATCAAGAATGTAAATTATATGACATTTAATATAATTATAAAATTATATTGATCAGTCTATTTACTGATATGATGTCCTAGGGAAAGCAATGAGAATATTTGAAAAAAAATCCCTTCTACATATTTTACATACAAAGTCTCAAAGGAAAAATATTTTATCTTGTTTCCCTTAACATGTTTTTAGGCCTTAATGTCTCTAGTTTAAGCACTTGTGGTATTAAATGGTGGACACAATATTGATATCCATTTTAAACCCAGATGACTTGGATCCAAGCCTCGTTTGCTATTTACATTTATTAGATCAGGCCCTTAAATCCTTGGGACTATAACATAATGAGTTCAAAATCTCTATCTATGTCACAGAGTAGATTCAACAGAGAGATATATGTGAGAATATTTTCAAGTTTTAAAGTACCGTTACCAACTGGTACCGAAGGTCACATTTAGACATCTGGTTCCAAACAAGATGGTGTAGACCCAATTTTCTTATTTCCTCCTCTCCAAATATAACTAAATACCCTAGACACAATTCAATAGACATTCACAAAATACCCTGAAAGGTGGAAAGGCGGCGGCAGGAATTAGGAAATGACACCACAGCAAGTGTGTAGGACTTTGTATATCTCAGGACACTGTGTATATCTCAGACAGTGTATCAGGAAGACCTTCAGCCTGGAATGGACAACAGGCATATCAACAAACCAGAAAAACAAACCAACAAAAGAGAAAAGCCTGCTTTTTCTGGACAAACGACAAGGAAACGAGGAGAGCAGCCTTTTTCCTGACTCATATCTAGAACCTGTAAGTGGGGACATCAGTAGATCCCAGAAAAGGTAACACATCTTGCATAAGTAGTGGTAGCTGCATGCACCTGCAGTGTGCCAGAGAAAACACTTTCCATCCTAGAGATCTAGCATCTAATATCCTTACTAGTAACAACAGGTGACCCACAGAAGTGCTTTCCATAACTTGCAAATGGCACTAGCAGGAACGTATCAGGAGCTCTCAAGTCAGGAGAACTAAGCAGACCAAAATAGCATTGGAAGAGCTCTGCAAAGTAAACTGCATTTGGAACTACAGCCTGCGAAATAGGCCAGAATCTACATACCAAACCAAAACAGGAACATTCTTGGCTAAAATAATTGATTTTACTTTAAATGTCCATTTAAAAAGGGTCTGTATAAAGAATGTCCAGGATAAACATCAGCCACGAACCAGGAAAAACAAATTGGATGAGAAAAGATAATAAACTAATTCTGATAACTGAGAAAAATAAAATGTCAAATTTATCTGACAAGGATTTTAAAGCAGCCATCATAAAATTGCTTTAACAAGCAATTGTGAATTCTCTTGAAACAAAAATAAACTCAGTAAAGAAATGGAAGTTATGAAAAAGCACTAAATAGAAATTAGAGGATGGAAAAATAAAATAATAGGAATTAGTAGCTTTCTGGGTGGGTAAGTAACAGAGTGGATGTAACAGGACAAAACAATGAAATTAAGGACAGATTCATAAAGTTTATTCAAAAAATTCAAAAACTTGAATTGTTTCTGATGCATCAACTTTGAAGAAATGGACCAATTCCTGTAAAACTACAAACTACCAAAACTAACGAAATGAGGTGCATAACCTGAATAATCCCGTAACCATTAAAGTAATTGAATTTGTAATTAAAATCCTCTTGAAGAAAAATCTCTAGGACAGTTGTTTCACTGGAGAGTTTTGCCAAACATTTGAAAAAAGAGTTGACATCAATTTTACACAATCTTTCCCAGAAAATGGAAGAGGAGGGAATGCTTACCAACTCATTTTATGTAGCCAGTATTACCCTGATACTGAAATCAGATAAAGACAGTACAAAAAAATTACAGACCAGTATTTCTCATGAACATAGACACAAAAATCCTCAATAAAATATTATCAAGTTAAATAAAACAGTATATTAAAAGAATTACTCACCATGTTCAAGTGGGACTTATCCCAGGTATGCAAGGTTGATTTAATATTTGAAAATCAATGTAATCTACCATGTCAACAGTTTAAATAAGAAATATCTTATGATTATATCAATGGAAAATAGTCTATGTAGGAATAACAAGAAATCTATTCCTACAAATAAATGAATTCAGCAAGGACATGAGATCTAAGACTAACACATGAAAATTAATCTCATGTATATATTGTAACAACAAACATACAGAGATGGAAATTAAAAACACAATACCCCTTTATATTGCTAAAAAATAATGGAATGCTTAGGTATACACTAAACAAAATGCGCAATGTATTTTTGCTGAAAATTACAAAATGCTGATGAAGGAACTCAAAGAAGGCTGAAATACTTGGAAGGGTTTATCATGTTCATGGATTGGAATACTCAATACAGTAAAGATACATATTATTGTCAACTTAATCTGGAGGTTTAATGCAAGTCCTATCAGAAACCCAACAAGATTTTTGTAGTCTTAGAAAAGCTTATTCTAAAATTTATATAAAAAAGGGTTAGGGTTATATAAAATATCTAAAACAACTTTGGTAAGAGTAAAGTAGGAAATATCACTGTATTAGTCCGTTCCCACACTGCTATAAAGAACTTCCTGATACTGGGTGATTCATAAAGAAAAGCGGTTTAACTAACTGACAGTTCTGCATGGCTGGGGAGGCCTCAGGAAACTTATAATCATGGCAGAAGGGGAATCAGGCACATCTTAAATGGCGACAGTTGAGAGAAAGAGTGTGTGAGAGTGCAGGAAAAACTACCGTTTGTAAAACCATCAGATCTTGTGAGAACTCACTCACTATCATGAGAACAGCATGGGGGAAACTGCCCCCATAATTCAATCACTTCCCTCCCTTGACACATGGGGATTACAGGTCCCTTCCTCAACACATGGGGATTGCAACTCAAGATGAGATTTGGGTGGGCACATAGAGCCAAACCATATCAATCACTCTATCCAAATATTAAGGTTTACTATATAGCTGAAAAATCAAGACAGTGTGGTACAAGTGAAGGGATAGACCCATAGATGAACAGAAACGAACAGTTTATGACAGAGGTGCACACACAATTCCATGGAAGAAGGAAAGCCTTTTCAACAAACGGTGCTCGAACAGTTGAACATCCAGAGGGAAAAATAATTTGAGAGAGAGAGAACCTTAACCTAACTCTTATACCTTAAACAAAAAGTCACTCAAAATACATCACAGACTTAAACATAAAAAGTAAAACTATACAATATTTAGGATAAAACATGAAAAAAATATTTGGGACCTGGGGCTAGACTGAAGAGACCTCAGACTTGATACCAAAAGTCTGATTCATAAAAGGAAAAATGATAATCTGGATTCATCGAAGTTAAAAATATTTATCTGCAAAAGATCCTGTTAAGGGGATAGAAAGACAAATTATGGACTGGGAGAAAATGTTTGTAAACAACGTATCTGGCAAAGGAACTTGTATACATAAAGAAGTTTCAAAACTGAGTTTAAAAAGCAAACTAGGCAACAGACATGATCAGATTTGCACTGATTAGGATATACATATATGACAAATAATCATATAAAAAGATGTCCAATATCACTAGCAGTTAGAGAAATGCAAATTAAGACAAAAAAATCAGTATCACTACATACATATCAGAATGGCTAAAATTTAAAAAATACTCGTGACCTCAAATGCTGGCAAGGATGCAGACAAATTGGATCACTTGTTCACTGCTGGTGGGAATGTAAAAGAGTATACTCACTCTAGAAAACAGCTTGGCAGTTTGTTCTAAAACTGAAATGCACTTAGTATATAATCCAGCAATTGCACTCTTGGGTAGGTAGAGAAGTGGAAAACCTATGTTCACACAAAAATGTGTATGCAAATGTTCACAGCAGCTTTATTCATTCAATTAGCCCAAAACTGCATACAACCCACAAGTCCTTCAATGGGTACCCTAGGAGAGACTGTGGTATAGCCATGTGAGAGTCTTCAGCCATAGTATACAGCAATAAAAAGTAGCAAATTATTGATACACACACTAGAATGTATTTCGACAGAGTTATTCTGACTGGAAAAGTCAATCTTAAAAGTTTACACACTTTATGATTCCATTTATACAATATTTTTGAAAGAAAGTTATTGAACTGAAGAACAGATCAGAGACTGACAAGGTTTAGGGACTGGTCAGGGGAAGGAGATGAACATGGCTATGAAGGGGTAGCATAAGGGAGCCCTGTGGTGAAGCAGTTCTGAATTTCAATTGTGGTCATACTTATGTATAACTACACGTGATACTGTCACATGGAAACACACACACACACACACACACACACACTAGTACTTGTATGCCTGACAAAATATGATGTAAGCTCCGTAGATTGTACCATTATCAATTTTCTGGTTTTGATATGGTACAATATTTATGTAAGTTAACACTTGGGGAGGCTAATGAGGGTGTCTAACACCTTCCTGTAAATTTCTTAGTAACTTCCTGTGAATTTATAATTATTTCAAAATTGAAAAAGGTTTTAAAAAGTCACATTTGAAAAATTTTGAAATCATTCTGCTACTGTGCAAAACAAACACATTTGATGATGTCAGTATTATTTTAAAAGTTGTATGCATTGAGGAGTAATGACAAGATATCAGTCATTGCTCTATATGCAAGTAACTTGAGCAATTAAGAAACAAAATAGGACAGAATTCTGTAATACTTACATGGGCACTACTTTATAGCCACATGAAATATTAACAGGTAGAAGGGGGAAATACATAGATCATTAGTGCAGGAAGGGTATTCAAAATGCTTAATAACTTATATGGTCTGGACATCAACCAATCAATAACAGAATCTGGGACCAATGAGAACAGATGCCAGTCACAAACCAAAATCTGGTACAAGTGCACAACAGTGGAATATCCATCCTACATGATTTATTTTGGATAAACTGTTCTATTTACTCCACAAAAGACTTACATGCCTAAAATGTTGGTATTTCTGAGTACTTCTGACCCTAAAAGACTGGAAGGGGCACTGTATTATTGGATGAAGCATACCTCAACATGTTGCTAAAGCAAATCATGACTAATAACAATTACAAAAAAATTGCTTCTATTAGGATATTTGAAATTTCCTCATTTTTTACAAACACCTATGAAATATCAGTACAGAAACAAAATCACATTCAAGTTAATTTATCGTATTTCAAGATAGGTGTTCAATATTTTCATATAAATAATTTTTACAATTTTGAAGTCTTAGTACTTGAATAGTTAATTCTGTTAGAATCTCTTTATGAATTCTTCCTCAAAGAAACCTTCTTCAAATGTGCTTTGCAAACATAATCTTAGCAGGTTTATCAGATTAGAAAGATAAACACTGAAAGGTAAAATTAATTTGGTCATACTTAATCTTCTTGAGAAATTAGGATCACTAATTATCAAAACAAATTTAATGAGAAAGGCCAAAGTCCCTATTTAAGGGAAGATAAACAATGTAATTTAGAAACAGAATTTGAAATATGAACGTAAAATTATGCATCTTTTAATCTGTGTATCAGTTTTATAAAACTCATTTAAGGAATGAATTGAAACTAATTAGTGTTTTCTACTATTTTAGAAAGGAAACTTCCTTCTCCTGAAAAAACATCCTATTTAATAAGTATTATAAAGGGTAGCATATGCTGCCTTTGTTCATGTACGTTTTGGGCACTTTTTTTTTTTAAAAAAAAAGATAGATTAAGTAATTAGTTCAAGCATTAGTTATTTCCAATTGAAATGCACTAGTCATGCAGGTAAATGGGTTAAGATTATGTAATGTTTCTTCCTGCAGTAACATAAGAAAACTCACTTAAAATTCGTACATATGGAATACAGAAACAAAGTCACCCAGTTCAGGCAGATGTACAGACAGCTTAACAGGATGAAGGGGGAAGCCCTCCAGTGAATTACTATCAGGCTGGAATTAGCTAGATGGATAATTTTAGCCTATATGGCTTTGTTCATTTCTGTTTAGCCAAGATATTCTATAGTAATTCAAAGCTGTTAAGGTAGGATAACTATTTTGAGTTTTTTCCCAGTTATCTTCTATAAGACTCAATTGCTGGTTCAGAGTACTACCTGAAGGAAAGAAAATGAGCAGTTATTTAGAATTTATGGTGCTACAATCACCATATTGGATGAAGCATGAAAGAGGCATAATTCCCATTTTATAGGTAAGAAGATCTAGGCTCCCAGAGATTCAGTACCATGCCCAAGAACCCACAGATTGAGGTTTGGAACAATTTTTCCTGACTCCAAATCTTAAACAATTTCTTCTTCTGTACATTATACTGTGATCCTACTGAGTTTAATAACATTTCAACTTTAAAAAAAGAATGGTCCTACAAGGCTTAATTCACCTTTGATATGGATTCTAACCCAGCAATGATCACAGGATGTCAGCACAGAAATGCCTGTGATTGAAAATGTCTCAGGAGGATCCCATACTACTGACTCTGAGAGGACAGATAGGATGATGCTTTATACATACTTTAAGCAATCTTGCATCCAAATTATTTCGTGGTTAACTGCTATTTCTGTGGCATTTTAAAAAAGACTATATTGGCTTGCTAAACAGCACTCCCCCAAAAACTAATATTAGAATCCAGTAGTAGGTGGAGACATTTTTTCTGCAATGTAGACTGCTGCTAAAACTCCAAAAGTGTACAGAGCTGTGACAAATGCACAGAACATAATGGCTTCAGCATTTCCAACCCAACTGTGAGAGAAGGAAGTATGTTTTTACGTTTAGTAACAGTATTATCCTTTAGGTAAAAAGGCAAAATGATTGCTTTAGTGTCAGTAGAATAAGTGCTTCTTTAATATGTATCTGCACTGAGCCATCCATGTCCTTGTTTTCTCCTTAATCCCAATGAGAAAATTTTGTTATTTTTTTCTCTAGTTTCCCCTCTCGTTCCTCTTTCACTTGTCTTCCTCCTATACTGATTGACCTAGGAATTAACTTTACTCATTTAAGCAAATGGATCTGAAGATGCAAACATTTCCAGATACATATCTACACACACATACATACCTCTATATATTCATACACAGTAAGCACACACATGACAAAATAATATATCTTCTGTGATTAACATATAAATTATGATAACAATAAAGATTTTATGACAGTTGGCCCAGTAACATCTAAAATGTACAATTTAAAAATGACTGCACTAAAATTTCTGCTACCAGATAGGATGGAGTGAGTAGCTTATTACCCATGAGAAAACAGAAAGTCTAGATAAAATGTAAAACAATAAGCAATCTTTTCAGAGACTACCTGAAGCAACATGTTGTAGAAGGTCTAAGAATCTCAAAAGGGAACCCTGGAGAGGTGAGGGAAGAATCTGAAGCTGCTTTTGTTTATTCTGGGCTCTCACAACAGGATAGACTTGGCCTAGAAGAAGGCCGCTGATGGACATGAAAGAAATCAGAAGTGAGGACTCTTGAGGGACTGGGGTGACAAATAGAGACGTGAGAGATCTCAAACAGTTAATCAGTTATCTCCTGACACTTGTCAATTCTGGAGCTGCAGGACCTAGAGGCAAAGAGCTAAGCTAAATCCCCTGAAAAGCATCTCAGATTTTTGGGAGTCTGGCAGCGCTGAGAAGAAAAATACTTAAAAACATTGGTGTTCAAGGCCTGCCAAAAGTAGAGCCCACACAAACATCGTAGGTTATGATTTGCCTTGAGGACCAAATTCAGCCCACCCCTATTTTTGTGTGGCCCATGGGCTAAGAACAGTTTACACATTTTTGAATAGTTGAGGAAAAATCAAATGAAGATTATTTTGTTATATGAAAGTATATAAAACTTGCCCTGGCCCAAGATGGCAGATGAGGCCACCTGACGTGTTGTGTCTGAGATTCCGGTGCTGAAGACTAATGCAGGACCCCGAGATCAAGAGTTGTGGGTGTAGCGACTAAAGGAGGAATACTAGTCCCTTATCTGGTACGTGCAGAACAACAAGAATGCTGACAACGATGGAGCCCAACAAGAAAGGGACTCGGTGGTTTGGAAAATGTTGGTATATCTATAACCTCCTGAAATGTCAGTTTGACATTCCTATCACATATCCTACTACTTCCCCAGAAATTGCAGTCCCTGAGCTGGATGGAAAAACAGCAAAGATGTACAGAGGTGGCAAAATATACCTGACAGATCATTTCAAGCCTTTGTGTGCCAGGAATGTGGCCAAATTTGGACTAGCTCATCTTGTGGCTCTGGGTTCAGGGCTGGCAGTGGAAATCCCTGATCTGATTCAGAAGGGCGTCATCCAGCACAAAGAGAAATGCAACCAATGAAGGACCAAGCCACTGAGGCAGGGCAGAGGGACCTTTGATAGGCTACAGTCCTGTTTTCCCGTGTATCACACTTCACTCAGCTAACTGCTTCCCCTTACCCTCCACCTCTAGTTGTTACTGAGTAGCTGCAGGAGGCATTGCTGGGGTGGGGGAGGGGAAGGCCAAAACACCAAGCAGTACTGCTGATGAGTTTCTAAGGCTGCGTGGGGAAGGGAAAGACTGGGCTTTGGAAAATCAAGAGGCAATTTATATCCTCCCCCTAAAGTGGAGCAACGTGTGATCCTCTAGGCATGAGGGTAACTGGGAGTGAGGACGTAGTCTCTCTGGTAGTCTCTCATAGTGTCTCAGGAGACAACTCATCAATAAAAGCTGCTTCCACTGGTTAAAAAAAAAAGCATACAAAACTTACAAAACTCATATTTTGATGTCCATACATAAATCCTTATCAGAATACATGCATGACCTTTATATATTGACGTAAGCTGCTTTTGCACAATGAGAGGTTGCAAAGAAACTGGATGACCTGCAAAACCTAAAGTCTTTATCGCCTGGCCCTTTACGGCAAATGTTTGCCAACCTGCACTAGGCAGTTAGTTGAAAACTCTGGTGGCCAGGGCAAACAACCCAACCTCACGTTGGCTCAGTTCTGGTTTGGATTAGGGTAATTAGCTTTCACTCTATCTGCCTAGCAGAGGAGTGGTAAATCTTTGCTGGAAAAAGATGTCAACCACTGGAGCTTCTACATTTTTAAATACACATTCTACAGATATTCCTGCATTCGAAAAATTACTGTACTAACTTTTCTCTGAGCTAAAGTGTGACACATATGAAGAAACATGACTTAACTGGCAAGTTCAATAGCAATTCATTAACATCCAATGTTGTAAATAAGTTATCTATGTCATTTAAAGAAAAGTAAAATATAGGTAACAATAGTACCTAAAAGCACTTTTTTTGGCAAGAAAACTTAAAATAGGTGTCCAGAGTAATAACATTCTAACAAACTAGATGTTAGTTTCCACTGTAAAACAGTCCAATAATATAGATCCTATGAATTATTTATTTTGTAGTAAATGAAAACAAATAGCAATTGACCAGTTACAAATCATCCTGATTTATAAACTGAATGCTAGAACTCGTTTCTCAATGACATGTGGTTCAGAAAACACCAGCATCATATTTTAGGCTCTACCATCCTGTGAAGTCTGATAAGCACAGATGTGAGAAAAATGAATAACACCAAAATATTATAATTATGCAATACGTTATGCTTGCATCTCTCCCAGGATTTTAAAATTTGACTTTAATAACTTTTTATAATAAAAAGAACAACTCAAAGGCGCAAGACAGCTGAGAAGTTCAATATGTCACAGAACTGCAAAATTGTTAAATTCACTTTAATTAGGATATACTAAGGTTTTACATCTGTGACATAAGTAAATCATAACTCCTAGATATAACAGAACAGGTCATGTTAATTTTCAGACCATCACGTTTTGTAACACATGTCTCATTGATGTCAATGAAATATAACCTAATCATGTTTAAAAGTTCAGGTCAGACACTAATTTTCTGGGATTCAACTGTGTACAATTGTACTACTATACAGAAAGGATACAGATATGGCTATGAATACAAAATTAAATATAGATACATCAAAAGTGAGGATTTGTACATTTATGTATGTTCATATAAATCACAATCTCTAATTTTTAATTTAACTCAGTCCCTAGCCTGTGGACAGTTACCTTATAATATAGGAATGCACAGTCATGTGGATATTATCTGAGAAAGTCAGAATTATGCTTGAAAAGAAAGAACTTTTAGAGTGAGAAACTTTTTAAAAAGTTAACTTTTTAAAAACTTTGTTTAAAGTTCAGATATTCTCTGCTCTTTTCTTCACCTTTAAGAGCTCCTCGATGACAGAAGCCTCTGAATTGAGCTCTAATAATTTAATCACACAAAGTCTGTGAATGTCATCAAATAATAAATCATCAGAGTATGCTATTGATCATCTTACCTAAACTATAAGTGCTTCTTTAGAATTAAACTCAATATTTAAAAAAAATTGCAATTATCATCAGTAACAGACTTCACCCATATAGTTTACTAATTGAAAAACAAGGTTTACATTCATCTAGTCCTCAAAATTATTTTTAAAAAATTCTTCACACGCATGAAAACAGTCTATTTTGAAGCAGGTCAGTATTAGACGATTGAGAATTGGAAAATACTAAGGATATTCTAAGACATTTAGGCAACTGGTTATTTTATTCAAATGCTTGATTCAAAGAAAGTATGTCTTTACATTTCTGATTCCTTAATAACTGCTAGAATGCTATGCCTTTGAAAACAAAATCAAATATTATAGTGCCACAAACTGTTTCTGTTATGCATCATATCTGACTCCAATTAAAAGATCAGAGTCCTCCGAGTGACATTTACAAACAAAAAATCCTTAGTAGGTGGTAGAAAGTCAGGCCAGGAGTCAGACAGAACCAACAGAGATGAGAGATGTGATATTCAGCACGGTCTCCTCAGAGAGAAAAAGCAAAACCACATGGCCCTGCTGAAATGCCGAGTTAATTCTCTCTCTTATCTGAGCACTAAATATTACATCCTTAAAATTGTTTCAACTAGATTATTGCCTCTTCAGGTGAGACTCTCGTTTAAGAAACACAAACATTCTCAAAGCACATTGCTGACACATCATAAAGACTTAATAACCTACCATTTTCTTTGCACTCTTCTGGAGGTTTAGCCTTTTTCGCAAGTCGTGGATCCAGCCATGATGTTGTCTTTGTGTTATGGCTGAAAAGAAAAGAGATCACTCTGAACAGACACATACTGAAAGGAACCAAGTTTATTCCTTAAGAAAAAAAAAAGCAGGGTTAGTCCAACAAAATTGCAATCGATACACTTAATTTGCTTACTGGTTCTAAGTAGCCCTGAAGGAGTGTAAGAGTAATTGTGCAAGGCAGCTGTAAATTTGGCAACCTCAGCTCCCTGTCCTCAAAGCAGCTATTTTTATTAAAATCAACTAGAATGTTGCCAAGTTAACCTCATTGAAAATGCAGAACTCATCCAGCGCAAAAGGAATTTATTACAAATACAGGATTCTCCAGTTGGAAGAGCACAGTCCACAGGCTCTGATAATGTTTCCTGAGTTTTGCAAAAGAATTATTTTCATCTTAAACCTACCCTTTTCATAAACAGTTGCTTTGTTACTCTTTAACTACAGACCTGGCAGAGGCAGTACAATAGTGATGCAGATTATGGCATGTTCTTGAGATTCCTGCATTTTCTTAATAAGTGATTAATAGAAATTTTGTTAACCCACATTAAACTATCTTTCATCTAAATACTTTCAACTCAGCTCAGAAGGTAGAAGATAAGACTGTCTGCATTCTAATGTTTCTGAAATGGAATTTCCAGAAATTAATAATAAATTTTTTTTGAAAAAATGTTTTCTTGTAAGACTTTTGCCAGAAATTTTAAAAGTAAAAGAGGGATATTCTTAAAGTAGTGTTTCTTAAAGTAGTTGTGGAAAAACCTGCATTGGAATCACCTGACAGACAATGTATATTAACAATGCGTATTCTGGGTCCTCAAAGAACTATCAAATAAGAATCTTTGAGGTGGGGCTACACAACCTCCATCATTGGCGAGCACTCCCAGTATTTCTTATGCACATTACAATTCAAGAACCACTCACAGCTCATAACTGCTCATTGGAGCTAAAATATTTACTGTGTACAGCTGTCTCAAGGGATCTCATCTACCAATGGACAAATTGTCAAGAATTCGACATTTGTGAGGGCTTTGGGAAAAGAATGAACAAAGGCACAGGTGTGGGAACATGTGAGGTGTATACAGGAAACAGTCAGAAGGCCAATCAACGGAACATGAGAGGGAAGAATAGAAGAGAAGATGGAAACAGAAATCAGAGCCAGATAATAGGCATACTTTAGTACAGTTGTAAGGAGGTCTAAATGATAATGAAGATATAAATTTCACAAATATTCCCTTTCTTTAATGAAATTTAACTATATTTTGTCAATCATAGCCACAAACATTAGCTAGATAATCTGATATACCAGTCTGTACTTACAGTGAAGGTTAGAAGATTTGCCCAGGGAGTATATTTAATTACAAATGTGTGAAAACCAAGTTCCCTCCTAATGGAGGAACTTTCAAGCCAGGAAGGAGGGAAGATGGAGTCAAGATGGGTAGCAGAAAGCTATTCCAAGATGTTAAATCACTCTTCAAATAGTATTTTCTGAGTGATCTTCCATCCCATCTGGCTATGTATGGAGCAATCTTTGATTTGAGAACTGTGACATAAAGACCCTTGAGTCATGAAGCTTCTGCTCCTGAAGAAAATACCATTTTATTTCTGACTTGCACATGGGATAAAGAGAAGGTATTCTCCATCACATTCTTCACATTTAAGAGCTCCTTGATGATAAATGCCTCTGAACAGGACTTTAATAAGTTGATCAGAAAAGAACTGTGAATTTGATCAAATAATAAATCATGAGGAGAGCATGCCAGCTATTATTTTGCCTCAGTTTGACCCTTGTAAAGTCTGCTTGTGCTTCATTATCAAGTTTTAGAAGGATATAAAGTGTTGCAGACACTTTCATCTGGTTCTGGCCCTTGCTTGTAAGCCAATATAATCTAGTATTTTCTTCTGAACTGAAGACTTCACACTTGAGGATGCAGGTTCTGATTATTCCTAGTGTGAGGATGGGGGCACTGGGTTCAGTGTTTGCTGCTCTCATTTTGTCAAAAAAAAAAAAAAAAAGAAACACAATCACTTAAAAAATGCTCTTTATAAGCTGGGCCTGGTGGCTTATGCCTGTAATCCCAGCACTTTGGGAGGCCAAGGCGGGCAGATCATCTGAGGTTGGGAGTTCGAGACCAGCCTGACCAACATGGAGAAACCCCATCTTTACTAAAATTACAAAATTAGCTGGATGTGGTGGAGGGCACCTGTAATCCCAGCTGCTCAGGAGGCTGATACAGAAGAATCACTTGAACCCTAGAGGCACAAGTTGCAGTGAGCCAAGATCATGCCATTGCACTCCAGCCTGGGCAACAAGAGCGAAACTCTGTCTCAAAACAAACCAAAAAATCAAAACAAAACAAACAAACAAAATGCTCTTTATAGACATGCCTCAGTTCAAAGTGTGTCTATGTGTGTGTTGATGTCTATGTTTCTACGAGGTGGGGAGAAATCTTGGTAAGTAGTCAAGGAAAATACATTTCTCTTCTTTTGTCCTCACCTGCTTCTTCCAAATCCTTTCCCCTTTTTGGAGAAAAGTCATTTCTAAGCTCCTTAGACATATTCACAAAAGCAAACACATACATGAGTAAGATTAAGGGAACATTACTAAGCCACTGCAGGGAGTCAAATTACCATTTCTATTGCACACCACCATGGGTCTCAAATACTGGCTAATTTAGTAGAGAACTGTGAATTTTCCAGCTTTCCTGAGTTTATCTAAAGCATTTCATTACAGGCTGATTTTTTTTTAGGTTGAACTAGCATTAACGGTGTGTCACTTTAATACATTTTGACAGAATGAGTCTCTCATAGTTAACAGCATTTTTAGCTGATCTTCACAAATGATTCTGAAATAAATGTGGGTAGTAGCTACCTTCAGTAATTGTCATAAACATCACATGAAGATCCAGCACAGTATTTTTCAATAGTGGTTCTCACCAGCCTTGGAATTTGCATGTTCTTCCAAGATGCCTTGCAAAGAGGATATTTTTAATGCATTGGGAGACAACAGACCAACCAGCCCTTCTACTTCCCTTAAATTACATATTTTAAACCTTAATAATTCCATCTGAAAACAGAATTAGGTGTTGGGCAGGAAACAGTGTTCAAAATGAGATCATGGAGGGATTTTTTCACATTCTGCATACGGTCTTTCAAGTTTAAGGAGGTGATTTCCTTTCACTTCCTAGCTAGGGCAGATTCAGGTGTATGACGTCAGTTTTCTGTATTTATCCAAACTGTGTGTCACAAAAATACCAGGAAAAGAAAATGTCAGTGCTATATAATTTTATATTTCAAGTTTCTTGAACAGAGACACATACAAATACATAGGCCACATTTGCACAAAAATTTTTCTTATTCTAGCTGGGGAATGGAACAAATATTTTCTAGGAAAGGTTGAATCATACTATTATACTACTTCATGTATTTTTTAGTATAAAGTTAATGTGATGATCACAAAAAGTGAGAGATAAAGTGAAAAAGCCAGTAGTTATTTAAGTTCAGTCAATGTCATATTTAAAAACCTGGATGAAAACCAAAAACAATGGTTTATCATATAGGCATATCCAAAACTCTTCTCTGATGTTCAACTAAATACTGGGTCTATCTAGAGGACCCAGAAGTGAAATTTCAGTCAAGTTCGCATTTCTAGTTTAAATTCATATCAGAATGGAATGAACAGAAATTTCTGTACAATTTGTAACCCTAACCTTTGCCAAACTGACAAAGCAGCAAGTTAAATAATATCCTATCTTCTGAGAAAACATTCTTCTCACATAGAACATGCTTCATTTCAACAGGAAAAGCTATTTGCAGCCCAGCACACCATTGCAAAGTTATTTCGATTATCTACTGTGTCACAGACAGCAGCAGAACCTTCAGTCATGTCCCCTCATTTAATGCTAACAAGCCTTTGTGGCTAAGTATTATGAATTCCATTTTACAGACGGAGAAACCCAGGTTGGGGGAAGGTGGGTAACTTGCCCAAGGCTAAACAGCTAGTGCGTGCAAGTGAAAGAGGCAGCTAGCATTAAATCCAGATCTGATGTCCAGGTACAGGGTTTTTTGTGGTCTGAAACCAAAGGCATCTGGAACCTCACACATGGCTTTTTATACTGAGGTGCTTCATTTCACTCCCTGGAATAGTAATCAAGGGTCTGTTTACCAGCTTCTGCCAGTAGTTTAGAAACAGACTTTTATCTACCGTTTATGGATAGTAATCACTACTTAAATTCCTTTTCAGGTGTAAATGCTTTGCACTAAGTACGATAGTAAGTTCCATGTACATAGAGACAAAAGAGAGAACTGTGATTGAGGAGAAATTGATAATATCACTGGAAAAGTTTTCTCCTTAACTTAAATTCTGTATTTGAATCACTTCCTCTTCCTTTTCCTTTTCTCCCTTCCTTCCCTCCCTCCGTCTTTTCTTTCCTTTTTTTTTTTTCTTTTTTTTTCTTTTGAGACAGGATCTGGCTCTGTTGCCCAGGCTGGAGTGCAATGGCATGATCTTGGCTCACTGCCACCTCCACCTCCTGGGATCAAGTGATTCTCCCATCTCAGCCTCTCAAGTAGCTGTAGCTGGTACTAGGTGCATGCCACACACCGGCTAATTATTTATTTTTTTGGAGAGATAGGGTCAAATGCCTAAGATCAAGTGATCTACCTGCCTTGGTCTCCAAAGTGCTGGGATTACAGGCGTGAACGACCACGCCTGGCCCAGAACCACTTCTTTCACATCAAATTTTCTTCATGCAAATCTGAATATTTTTCCAAAATGAAGTCTTTTTAGAAACCTGATTCATATAATCTACATATGAATATTTGGTCTTAGAAGCTATAGTAAACAAATAGGTTACTAAGAAATGCTATCAATGGATGCAGTATTTATTGGGAGCAAAACTTAAAATTTTCATATAGATCATTCCATATTCTAATTTTTTGTTCCAGTTTTTTATTCACTCTATTGTTTGTCCAGTCAGGGTACAAACCTCTGCTTTTGTTTCTTAGGTATATGCATAACTGGATCCTCAAGGGTAACCCAATTCAGACCTAATTGTAAAACATGCTCTCCATTCCTTTCTAATTTCTTTTTCCTTTTCCTCTTTTCTTTCCTTCTTTAATATTGCCAACCAGAGCAAAACGACATTTTCACTGCTATACAACTATTGGAAGAACTTTCTTTCATCAATTGAAATTTTCTTAGTGAAATGAAAAGCTTTTATTATTAAACACACTTCTTTCCTTCGCTCTATTTTCTCTAAAACTAGAAACAGACTTAAAACAATGATAAATAAGTCTTCCAAATAGCCAATTCTGAGTCTCAGTCTTAAACTGAGAGTTAAATGGTATTTTTGCCCCCTGGGAAATACAACGCCAGAAGAATAACAAGAGATTAAAGCCAATGACATTTGATTGCATAAAATAATCTTGTAAACAAGATAAACAAGGTTCAGGTAAATATTCTGGAGTCAACAGCAATTCAAAATATCTATGGATGTTAAGGTTTCAATAGTAGTAGTGATACAGGTTCAGAGACAGTAATAAGATTGCTGACCTGACTTTAGGTTTGAAAAAAACCTTTTTTAAATTATTATACTTTAAGTTCTGGGATACCTGTGCAAAACGTGCAGGTTTGTTATACAGGTATACACATGCCATGGTGGTTTGCTGCACCCATCAACCCATCATCTACATTAGGTATTTCTCCTAATTCTATCTCTCCCCTAGGCCCAACCCCCTGACAGGCTCCGGTGTGTGATGTTCCCTCCCTGTGTCCATGTCTTCTCATTGTTCAACTCCCACTTATGAGTGAGAACAAGCCACGTTTGGTTTTCTGTTTCTGTGTTAGTTTGCCGAAAGCATTAATTTTTAAAGGTATATAAATTGAGTAGATTTTACACTGTAGTCAATAAAATCTTCAGGATGATTATAACATTTTCCAAAAAACTTTCTCTTCCGAAGAATTATTAAAGGCGATGATTGGATATATCTAATTGGTGATAAACAGTAGAAACTTGTTCCTTCAAGACTCCATTCACCCAAAATTTCACTATCTTTTTAATCTATACATAGGTCATCCACAAATAAAGCTACTGTCAATGATCTCTCTAGTGGTTATTTCCTAAATAATATTCCTACAATTTCATTTAAGCTTATAAATATTTGAGTTTGCCATCATATTACCTTTCATGTGTTTAGAAAATATTTTTGAAGAAGTTACATTACAAATATTGTTTTGCATATTGTGGTTGTGTACTGCACACTGTTTTGTCTAAAACATTTATTTTCTGTCTGGAAATTATACCAGAATCTTGTGCAGGCACAAGAAAAAAATATATGAAGAAATATTTGATGTATCTCCTGTTTTTATAATACAATTAACAGTAAGTCTAGACCACATTTTGTGACTAGGAAGATATGTCAAGTATAGAATGAGAAAGTATATTTCTGGTGTTGCTGCCTACCAAAAAAACCTGATTTTATATTTCTCTCCAATAAATTTCCAAAGTATTTTATCTTTTATTTAATAAATGAAGTTTAATGTTTTTTGGAAATGGAAGTTGGTGATTTACTTAAAACTTAAGAAGATACAGAAACAGGAACACAAAAAGAAACATAAATTACTTGTGTGTTTCTTTAGAATTTAAAAGCAAATTCGGCCCTGACAAATATTTGGAAACCATGTACAGCCATGACATTTTTCACAGATGTGATTTTCAGTTTCAAAAGCCTGCATTTAAAAATCTATTATTTAAGATGACATAGTGTTCACTGCCATTCAGGAAGATGGCAGTAAACAAATAGGTTCTTGTTGTCTTTTTGTTTTTTGCCAAAGCAATAGCAGTCTCTTTTGTGTCACTAACTAAACTGACTCCCAAACAAAGAAGTAATTTAATGGGATTCCCAAAGCATGTCAATCCAGATTAACCCTGTGGCAGCTCTTCTTTTATGGAACATTTAGCCTCTGGAGTAGTGAATTGCTGGCCAAGAAACTTATAAAACAAATACTATTTGTAATATAAAAGTTTACTTTTCTCTCAGCCAATGTGTGTTTATATATCGGAGGTAGGATGAGATAATGGGAATGACTCTAGAGTAAAACAGCTACATGACCTTGGGAATGTTAATTTGCCCAAGGATGCCTCAAAGTCTCATCTACAAAATATGGATAAACCGAACACTTTATAGGGTGGTGATGATGTGAAGTGGGCACCACAGCAAATCGGTTAAGAGCAAGGGCCATGGAGACAGATTACATTCCATGAAAGTCTTAATCTTGTCAGTTTTTTTGACTACTGTATTCTCACGGTTTAGAATGATCCCCAGGACAGAATACATGACCAATAAACCTCTATTGAATAAATAGAATCAAAGAGTCCTGCCTATGTCTGCCTTTTGGCAAGTAGTTACCTCTAAAAGCCTCAGTTTCGTTAAGTGAAGATTAAGTGAATGGAGTATAAACTCTTAACAGATGAGCTATTGTTGTTAAGATAACTCGAACACACCCTAAAAAAGGTGGGCACGGGATAGATAGTAATCCCTTTGGATTTACAATCAATATACTGCCTATTTCAATGATAATGTTAATGAAGATGACGATGCAAGTACAAGAAATTACTGGTTTTCTCCAGTATTATACATTTAAAAGCCTCCTGAAAATTATGAAACATAAGACATTATTTTAAAGCATGTTTGGAAGCATGCGTTCACTCAGAATTTAAAAATATGCTGCATAAAAATCAGCAATTCTCCTTTTCCAATTAAATATCATTGAATATAATAGAAGAAATCTGCTTTTATCATTCATCAAAGGAAGCAGTTTGAGTAGTGTGGGAAACACAGTTTGCCCACTAGTTTGCCAGGGTGGTTGAGGGCAGAAAAACAACTCTGCCTCTTAAATGCAGAACTTCTTAAGGACAGAGCCATATAAATTCTTTTGCAATATTAAATAAATAAATAAATATTTCAAACATTATTGCATAAGAGACAAGTAAATGGAATTGCTTGTTACCTTAATTCAACACCTATACTGTTTGATATATATGTCTTTTTAAACTACATATTTAAAATTAATGTTTCAGTGTAGAGTTCTTTTATTCTATTTAAAAGTAACTACTATATATTTTATATAGATATATATTATATATACAAAATATATACACAATATATAGTATATATACAATATATAAATATACATATACAGGCCGGGCGCGGTGGCTCAAGCCTGTAATCCCAGCACTTTGGGAGGCCGAGGCGGGTGGATCACGAGGTCAAGAGATCGAGACCATCCTGGTCAACATGGTGAAATCCCATCTCTACTAATACAAAAAATTAGCTGGGCATGGTGGTGCATGCCTGTAATCCCAGCTACTCAGGAGGCTGAGGCAGGAGAATTGCCTGAACCCAGGAGGCGGAGGTTGCGGTGAGCCGAGATCGCGCCATTGCATTCCAGCCTGGGTAACAAGAGCGAAACTCCGTCTCAAAAAAAAAAAAAAAAAAAAATATATATATATATATACATACACAATATGTAAATATATATTATGTACAGATATAAATACATATATTCTGTATATATATTGTATATATTATTAAATATATATGTATATAATATACATATTTTGTACACAGAACCAAAGGATCATTCTCCTTTGTTTCAGTTATTTTCTGTTTTGTCATGATCTTCATTTCACAGGAGACAGACTTCAGCGAAGTCTAATGAGAGGCTGGGACCTGATAGAGAAGACTTTCATTACTCTGAGTGGCTCCCACAATATCTGTACAAAAAGGGAAGTTTTTACTCGTGTCAGCACTTCTTCCCTCACAAGTCTCTCGTTTTCCTGCTTTACTTTTCCCTCTGGTTTACCTCCCTCTTGGTATTCTACCTTTCCTTTAAAAAACAGTTTTTCTTATTTCTTTAATTAGTAAAAATCGTATGTACTGTATTCTTGAAAATTGCTGAGAGTAGATTTTAAGAGTTCTCAACACACACAAAAAATGACAAGTATGTGAGGTAATGCATATGTTAATTAGCACAATTGTGCCATCCCACAATGTGAACGTATTTCTACTTTTTCTTTCTATCATGATTTTGGGCACATAACTGCTTCAGAACTGCCTCTGAGACACATGGTGGCTTTGTCCTTAAGACATGTCTTATTACTCAACCATGCTCCCTCCCCAGCCACTGTCTCCTGCTCTGCTCTAGAAGATCTGCTTCCAAGGGCCTTTCATAGTATAGAGTTTATTAGTCACGTAAGAATTTTTTTTTGTCATAGAAGCAAAGGTACTCACAGATTAATGATAATGGGTGAAAATGTTGATTCAAATGTAATTAGGAAAGGAAGCAGCATTCCAAGGCAACGAATGAAAACAGACTGGAGAAAATCAGCGAAAAATAAAGAAAAAGTAAAGCACAGGAAACCATAGGCAGAGAGAAGGGAAACTGCAATGCTGTTGGAGCTGGTATGGACACGAGGGACCAGACCAAAAAGATACTGATCCACTCCCCGCTCTGTGATACCTGAGTTCATCACACCACATCTTGAGGTTCTTTATGGAAGACAGATGAATCACAAACTAGGGGTAAGGTGGAGTGTGTGGGGGAGCGGGACGGCGGGGATGCCTCCAGTCTGTGGAGGAACCTTAAGCAGGTGTCCTAGGCTGCCTGGGTCCTGCCTCCTCTGTCAGTCACTTTCCAGACATAGTCACTTCTACTCTGAGTCCAGGCTCCTTCTTTTTTTTCATTTTAGGTTTTGGGGTACATGTGAAGAACATGTAAGATTGTTGCATAGGTACACACATGGCAGTGTGGTTTGCTGCCTTCCTCCCCATCACCTATATCTGGCATTTCTCCCCATGTCATCCCTTCGCAACTCCCCACCCCCTGCTATCCCTCCCGTTTATCCCCAACAGACCCCAGTGTGTGATGCTCCCCTCCCTGTGTCCATGTGTTCTCATTGTTCAACACCCCTCTATGATCGAGAACATGTGGTGTTTTTCTGTTCTTGTGTCAGTTTATTGAGAATGATGGTTTCCAGGTTCATCCATGTCCCTACAAAGGACACGAACTCATCGTTTTTTCACCTTAGTCTCCCTCAGCATCAGCTCTTTCACCGCAGATGAAATTGTTTCCTCCATTTTGTTGTAATTTTCTACCTCCATCTATTCTAACACTGCCCACCAGTCCTTCCCTCCAACATTAGGAAGATTAAAAAAACAACAAACTCAAACAACAACAACAAAATGCCTCTCCTTTGCTTGCCTTTCAAAAGCACTAATGATTCAGTGAAACAAAAACTAAGCAGTTATTTCCTGGGATTTACCAACTAATACATACTTCTCTAGCAGGGTCTGGGGTTTCCTCACCATTCCTAACACGCCTAGGGCCTTCGTCTTCGTAATGACAGCTCCCATACCTGGAGTGCTCTATCTACCCTTTGTTAACTTTTCAAGTTGCGTTGTCTCACCTCTTCTGTGGTGCCCCTTTTATATCTTAAAACTATTCTAAGCATTGACTTCCCTGAGTAGTATCACAAAATTCAGAAATTGTTGACCAGTTGTTTATAACTATTTGTCTCTCTTCCCAAACTCACCAAGTTGGAGACCAAGGACAAAATCTTACAAATGTTTGAATGCCAACCTTGGGTGACTGACTAGAGTCATAGAAGCATTTTGCTAGATTATTTCAAGCCCTGTCCAAATCTCACTATTTACTACATACCTGGAAGATAAGTTCTGTCTTGTGAAATTCCTTTTCTTCACAACCTTAAAACCTCACATAGTTAAAAGAGGAAAGTTTACAATCATCAAAAAGGCTTTTATGATTGTAGTACTGGAAACACTGTAAGAAAATAGTTCTTTAATCAACTTGTCATGTGGATTCCTTTTATTATTTTCATATAGCCTTATTCCCCTTGTCTTATATAATAAAAATAAGTATATCATCTGCTTCCTTATTCCAAACATCAATTGTTCTGAACATCTATTTGTGACTTCACAGCTAAGATTTGCATTTTGACTTCTGGTCTGCAATGATGTCATGCTATCTTTATGAATATCAAAATTATGTTTCTACATAGGAATATTATTATTTTTAGTTGGTCATTTTTTAAACATTCTGATGTTCTGTTTTCCAAATAATTGATAAAAGATGTCTTGGTCATTGATTATAGCAATAAGAAATAATGTAAGAGATTCTTATTCCTTTTAAAATTAGAACATTTGCTGAAAGGTGAACGTTATTGATTCATTTTCTATAAAACACTACATTTCTCATCCATGTTGGAGTCAAGCAGAGCACTGAGTAATTACTGGATTATGCAGTCCCTTGGTCGTATGTATGAAAGTTTCCAGCTTCACGTGAGAATTAAATGTTGGTATGTGGTAGCATTTCAATTTTACAACTGAATTCTGCCTATAGAGATCTAAGTTATAAATCACTCCAGGTTGGAAAAGAAAATCCAGTTTTAATGTATTTCTTCAATAATCAGAGTTTACGTATTTTTATCCGCTGTCAACACTGAAAACTTTAGTTTCTATTATTTTTTCTCTTTGAGGCTTCTCTAACTTTGACAGGATAAGGGTTATTCATTTATGTTCGTTTCAGTTCTTTCTAATGAACACTTTGGTTGTCTTAGGCACATCAACAATTTCATTTCATGCTAAGATTTTCTACTTTGGAATTTTTAAAAAGTTGTTTTAATCCTAGAAGCTAAAGAAAAGCCTGACATTATTAACAAGATGTATACGAAAATTATATCTTGAAAAAAATGTCCTAAAAGAAAGAGTAGGTTGAGTATTACAGAGAAGTTCAGGATTTGCCCTATAGTTTCCCTAGCAAGTCATAACAATTGTAAGCAACTAATAGAATGGAATATAGCAAAAGGAAGTATAATGAGCTATACAAAGCCTAATTATTTTACTGACATCTGACATCGGGGTCAAATGCTGAAAACATTTTCTTTGGCCTCCCACAGTGGCTCACCCCTGTAATCTCAGCATTTTGTCTCCCATCCAAGTACTAACCAGGCCTGACCCTGCTTAGCTTCTGAAATCAGACAAGATTGGGCATGTTCAGGGTGGTATGGCTATAGACAATCTCAGCATTTTGTGAGGCCAATGTGAGTGATCAGCTGAGCCCAGGAGTTTGAGACCAGGCTTGGCAACATGGCAAAGCTTCATCTCTACTAAAAATACAAAAATTAGCCAGGCTTGGTGGCATGGTTGTGCCCACCTGTGGTCCCAGCTACTCAGGAGGCTGAGGCGGGGGGAACGCTTAAGACTGGGAGGTCAAGGTTGCTGTGAGCCGTGATTGTGCCACTGCATTCTAGCCCGGGTGACAGAGCGAGACCTTGACTCAAAAATAAACAACAAACATCAATTTTTGTTTTCTTTTGTGACCTATTACTTTAAGTAGTGGCATTCTATTAAAGTCCTGGACATTATGGTGGATATTTCTGCAATTAGCTTAGACAATAGGAAAAAAAATCCATTTGGACAAGATGGGGGTCCTGGAAGGAGTTAAGTAAGCATTTTCCCATGATATCTAGACTATTCCTAATTCAATAATAGCATCACATGGAGATTTTTTTTTTAGTTGTGATTATAAAAGATTTTAGGGTGCAATTATTTAATCCATTATTTGATTTATATCTATATTCCAGGATCCTTAACTGTGTTAAGGCACTATCCCATTATTCTCTTGCCAAGAAAAAAGCTATTACCAGAAACAAAAGAATTTCATTTTTTTTTTAACCACGTCTCGCTTGCTACATCATTTATATCCTGCTATGATCTTTATGGCACTGTTGAAATAAATATGTGAAACTCACTCAATGAAGTAGACTTCACCCTTCTCTGTATAGGCCATTTCCCAATTATCAGGCAATGGGTCTGGTTCCTCATTGTCCTCAGGTTTAGTTGGCTTTGTGTCATCCATCTGCTCCTTCAGCTCCTCAGGCTGACTGTACACTGGGGCAGGATAAGGCTGGGAAGGCATCTCCCCTGAGGCACCTGCACTCTTATCTTCATGTTCACTGGATTCTATGAGAGAACAAGAGCACGTGGTTAGTCACTCCAGTCATAGTAACTCTGGACTGAGTATGGAGAATGCTGTACCAGGGAATAAACTCTATGAACAAATTTTATGAAGGCTAACAGGAAACATTTCTGAAACAGCATAATTGCAAGCAGCTCTGGAAACGATTACTAGGCCTATTTGGTTCTCCTTTCACTCCTCATCATCATCTATCTTTCAGCTAATTATTGATGTTTACAAAATTGGAGGTTTGAAGGATGTAACCTAAGGACATTTCACGACATAGGTGTGGTGAGCAGAATAATGGCCCCCAGAATATGTTCATATCCTAACATCTGGAATATATGAATATTACCTTGCATGGCAAAAGATGATCTGCAGATGTGATTAAGTTAGGGACCTTGAGATGGGGGGATTATCTTTGATTATCCAGTTGGCTTCATCTGGATGATTATGATTAAATGTAATCACAAGTATCCTTAAAAGCAAAAAGAATTAGGCAGAAAGGAAGGGTAAGAGGGAGAATTGACTACTAAATCATGGCCAAAGATACACAATGTTGTGGACTTATGAGATAGAAAAAGACCATAAGCCAAGGAACATTGGTGGCCTCTAGAATCTTGAAAAGGCAAGGAAATAGATTATTTCCTAGAGAATCCAGGAAGGAATACAGCTCTGCCAACAAGGAACACAAGTCTTCCATAGTTTCAGTTACCCATGGTCAATCATAGTACAAAAATAGATGATCACAGTAAGATATTTTGAGAGAGAAAGAACACATTCATGTAACTTTCATAACAGTATACTGTCAATGTTGTTCTATTTTATTATTTTTTTGTTGTTAATTTCTTACTGCATCTGATTTATAAATTAAATTTTATCATTTTCTTGTATAGTATATATAGGATTTGGTACCATCAGAGGTTTCAGGCATCCACTAGGACTGGAGCACATCCCTCATGGCTAAGGGGGGACTACTGTACAATGGAACAAAAACTACCTTAAGAGAAAAATGGTAACAGGCTTGGAGGACAGACCCCAGATCCCCAACATAGAAACGGTATGAGTTCCAGAATGAGAAGAAGGAACACACAAGAAAAAATAATAAGTCAATAAATAACAGAAGATAATTTACCTAAGACAAAGAAGCATCAGTCTGCAGATTGATATAGCTCACTGAATCTGAGGTCAGATTAATGAAACATACAGACACCAGGACATATCTAGTTGAAATTTCCAAACTACAACGTTAAAAGGCAACTTTAGCAGCTTCATACTGAACAGATGTGATTACTTACAAAGAAAAGAGTAGCAAAAGAGCATCAGACCTATTATCTGTAATACTCTAAGCTCAAAGAGAGAGTAACATCTGTAGTAACTTGAGAGAAAAAAAGGTATAGTAACCCAAGCTTAACTCTACCAAGATATTCATCTATCTGAGCAAAGATAGAACTTTGGAACATCCAAAAGTTCTGAATGTATACTCTCCATATACCTTATCTGAGGGCAATATTTGAAAAATCACTCTATCCATATCATGACAATTCAATCAGAGCAGAGATCTCAAAATAGGGAGAGAAAATGAAAGGTAGGAAGATTATATGGTCTGGCAGTGTTCCCATCCAAAATCTCATCTTGAATTGTAATTCCCATGTGTCAAGGGCAGAGTCAAGTAGAAGTAACTGGATCATGGGGAAGGTTTCCCCCATGATGTTCTCCTGGTAGTGAGTGAGTCGCACGGGATCTGATGGTTTCATACGCATTTAGCATTTCCCCTGCTTGCACTCATTCCATCCTGCCATCCTGTGAAGAAGGTGCCTGCTTCTCCTTTGCCTTCTGCTATGACTGTAAGTTTCCTGAGGCCTCCCCAGCCATGTGGAACTGTGAGTCAATTAAAACTCTTTCCTTTATAAGTTACCCAGTCTCAGGTATTTCTTCATAGCAGTATGAGAATGGACTAATACAGAAAAAATAAATTCTGCATAATATAGTTAAAAGTAAATGAAAGATGGTCACATTTCTGAAAATTTGTAATATGTGTTAAAGACAGATTCTGGAAGAAAGAAAAATACATGAAGACCTAACAAGAGCATGGATTTTAAACTTTATCTTAGGAAAGCTCAGGTTCTAGAAAGTGGAGAAAAGGTAGGAAAATAGAGACATTCTAAAGCTCTCATCAGTAGGCACTTCAGGGAGGGACTACATGAGATACTTTTGAAGACCACCTTTTCATGGGATGAGATTATTGGGCAAATAATTTGGTCAAGGTTTAGGCTTAATTGTATCATGAGGATATTTTTGAAATGTCTTCTACTGTGTATGTTTACTGAGATATTCAGGGATTTTTTTCACCCACATTTAGTTTTTCTGCTGTCAAGGGCAAACTGTGAGTCTTATTTGTTGGGGAAGAGTAGAGCAGGTACAACTGAGAGAAAGAAATATCTTTAAGGTAAATACGAAGAAGTTGTTCCTTAACTCAGAAACTAGAAGGAGAGCACTACTGAGATTCAGAAGGGCTGAAATGTAGTGAGAGGCAATGTAAGGATAAGGCAGCCATCTTGGAAATATAAAATTCTGCAATTGTTCAGAACATAATGCGTATTAAAATTAAACAATTACAAATACACATAGACTCGGACTGAGTTACCCTACTTTGAGAACATATCCTCTAGAAATAAAGGCAGTATCATATAAGGATGCCTATATAATCCTATTTTTGCAGTATTGGTTGTAGCAACAGAACCCTGGACATGATATAAATGCCTACCAATGGGAATATAATTAAATAAAGAGTGTTTATCATTACCATGGAAAACTATGTAGTTTAAAGTCAATGAATAGTTTATTGATATTGAAAGATGCTTATAATTGTTATTTAAAGAGTAATCTAATCTGCAGAGAAATGTATATTATTAATCCTATTTTTCTAAATAAGCCAACATTAAGGTCTCTAAGTGATACACAGTTATATATCTACATAAGCATGAAAACAGACTGCAAGGATGTACAAAAGATTGTCAACTTCGATTACCTCAGGATGGTAAATTTAGATGGAGGTGGGAGTTTATTTTACATACCTTTGCCTTCATTGGATATCTATTATTTTTATAACCTCAAAGTTAACAGATTATTTAAATGAGCAAATTAGAATATCATCTTTGTGTCACTATTAATTTCATAGGCCAATTTTCCCCCTCTCTGCATCACTCTAGGAGAACAGTATTAAAGTATCTATTAGAAATTAGAAAACACAAGAACACTTTATAAGTTTTTGCTGTGTTGACCTTAATAAAAGGAAATTATGAATATAATATGGCCCTTAATGATATAGTCTCCTAGCTGATTCCTTATACAGATTTGACCTTTGTAAATTTTGTAGGATAAAAGCAGTTAAAATAGGTACCATTGCTATCTTCAGATAATCTTTTCTGTGGCATATTACGACATGTAACTACATACACTGTGGTATGCATACAGAACATACAAAATGTCAGGTTGCACTGAAAAGTTCAAATGCAAGGTCATGCTCTGAACATATTCATTTATTCAATATTCAGTTAATCAATATTTATTATGCACTCAACTGGTGCCAGGCACTGAGGAACAGAAGAGTGAACAAGAGAGACATTGATCCTTGCTCCCATGGAACTCCAAATATATCAAGATGTGCAGTCTTTATACAATAATTTTAAATGTGATGAGTGCTGCCAAAGGGAATCTTATGTCTATGGGATCTTCTGTATATACATTCATCTAATCTCATATAAAGAGTCAGGGAAAACCCCTTTTTCAATGTGCTATAAGATCTGAGGCTTCTTTCAGAAGGTAAGGGAGAAATAAACAAACAAGGGCTGGATGAGGTGAGGCCTTATCAGGCATGCTCAGGATTTGGAAGTGTGTTCTGAGAGCAAAGATACTGCTATGATCTACTGAAGTGGATGACAAAATTAGATTTTCATTTCCCACAAAGATCCCCTTAACTATTCCAGGGATTTGAGGGTGGCAAAAGTGGATGTTTATAGAGCAGTGAAAAGTTACTTTCGTGCTCTCAAAAAGTAATGATGGTGGCATGGAGATGGAAAGAAGTGGATGAAAAAATATTTAGAGGGTAGATTTTATAACCTGACATGGTGAGTGGCAAGGCTATTCACTGAGATTGGAGGCAGGGAAGGGAGTGTAGGATTCTGTGGGGGCAGGGGCAGGCTATGCATACGGTTTCGGGCACACCGAGTCAGAGGTTCATGGAGATGTCAAATCAACGAGTTCTTAGCTGGAAAATATAAACCTGAAAGACAATAGCATATGGCTAGATGGTACTACAATTTTAGCTATGAGTAGATGAAATTGCCAAGAGACAGTGTGAGAAGTGGAAACAAGAATCTGGAGCAGCTGTCTGAGGAGCTTCAACATTTAAGTCACTGAACGAATGGACTGGTAAAAGGAGATGAGGAAAGAGCAGCCATGGAAGCAATGGGAAAATTAAAAATCCTTCATGTTGCAAAAGCCAAGAAAAGGGTGATGAAGACGAGACCTTTAACTGTGGCTAAAGCTTCTGCACAGTCCAGTCAGACATAAAATCGATAGAATCTAATGATGTGCAGATCACTGGTGACACTGGCTGCCAGTTATGGCAGTATTTATGGTGGTGTGGTTGGTGAAGCCAGATTGGAATAATTTTTAAAGACCAAATGAAAAGAAAACATAGAATATCCTGAGAGAAGTCATTCAAGAAGCTTGGGTATGAACAAATGAACTTTCCTTCTACTGTGTAATACCATTAAATTCTCAAGGGAAATGTAAGACATCTCTTGAAACAAGGATCTAGTCTTTGGAGAAGTCTATCATCATATTTGTTGAGATATCAGAGATTACTGGCAAAAGTCTCCCAGTTTATCTAACTCATCTGTTTATTCATGCATTTCTTTATTCTTAAGTAATTGATCAAGCATTACAGTAGCAAACACAAATTAAGTATCTATAACGTGTAAGATACTTGACAAGACCTTAATGGGGGAGAGTACAGACCTTTTTATCAGGCTACTGTGAACTGGCTGAGAGGGAAGCAGTAAGTGGCACCTACCTCTTCCATCTTAACAAAATAAGAAAAAAAAATGAGTAAGGCAAATAAAAATCCATAACATTCCCACATTTACTATTCACAGAGGCTCATCTAGGGATGTGGTTTACAGTGAGAATCAAGGGCTTCTGGCAAAACCCAGAGGACCTATTTATTCATTGGCAGTGTGGAACCAGGGCAGGGCTTCCATGCAGGGGCAAAATCTGTTCCCAGAAGAGCAAAGGAGGATGTTTAGAGGAAGAAAAGAGAAACTGAGCCAAGAAGGTCCAAGTTAGTCTTCCACGTTGTATCACTCAGATAAAGCCCTGCACCTCTTCTGGGCAGAGTGAGTAAAAGAGACAGTAGAGTACAAATTTCAGTACTCTCCCAGACATGTAAAGCAACATGGGGCGGTGGAGAAGATGTGTCTCCCCCAACTCTGAGCAACTATATAGAATACTACAATAATGATTTAAGTGATACTCAATGACATAAAATAACTGAGTAAAATTTTCTAGGAAGACAGTGTAGCAATTAGAAACAAGAGTATGTAAAGCAGTTGTCTGAGGAACTCCAATATTTAACAGTCAGTGAGAGGAGGAACTGGTCATATATTTCCTCCACTAGTAGAAACATTTATTTAGAGGCTGCTAACCATCAGGCACTAAGCCACGCAGTACACAATCAAGGAGAATGTGGTCCAAATGACATGTAATAGTTTGCTAGGGCTGCCATAATTTAAACATCACAAACTGGGTGGCTTCAATAATAGACACTGTCTTACATTTAGTAGGCTAAAGTCCTATATCGAGGTGTTGGCAGGGCCAGGTCCCACTGGAGGTACTATGGAAGGATCTATTTCTGGCTACTCTTCTAGGTTCTGGTAGCTTTTTGGCCTATGGAAGCCTAATTGCAGTCTTCACATGGTATTTTCCCTGTGTGCACATCTGTGTTCCAATTTCTTCTTTTTATAAGGACACCAGTCATGGATGAAGGGTCTTCCCTACTCCAGGATGATCACATCCTAACTAATTATGTCTACAACGATCATATTTCCAAATAAAGTCACATCTGAGATACTGGGGGTTTGGATTTCAACATATGAATTTGGGGGTGGGGGACACAATTAAACTCATAAAATGGCATACTAGATTAGTTCATTTTAGAATTTACTGAACCAATATTTAATATCTCAAGGACTGCAGATTACTGTTGCATACTATATCATATTTATTTCCCTGATTAACATGAAAATTGAAATTAACCCTGTTGCATTTTAGATAATATATCTTCTTCTGTATGTGGCTTAAATTTTTTTTAAATGACATATATTGGACATTGTGTAAGTAGTTAAGAAAATTACCCATTAAGAACAGAAAAGGACTTCATGATAATTGAAGGGAAATAACCAGATCTTTCACGCCAATCAAGGTTGCCTGTGTCAGCTACTCCTGCTAGCATTCCTAGCTCCAAGCAGTCTGATAAGAAATATGTACATATAAACATGCCCTGGCACACATCACATAGAGGTCAGATCTGTCTATCTATTTAAATTCTGACTACGGAGAAGGAGCCAAATAATGCATGCATGTTTTACCTTTTTTATAGTGGTGTGAAGCTATATTTGATCAGGAGATGGCCACTTAAAATTGTTCTTTCTGACTTCTAAGATGCATTTCTCAGTATATTTTATTGTTAAATTGAAAAATAGCCTTTTTTGAATATGTTAAATGTATTTTTTCCTTATTTACTGCTAAAGTGAACAGATTTTATCAAACACTGACATTTTTTGTGCATTCCCCACTGCGTTTCTGTGTCTCTTAGATGTCATTCAAAGCAGAATAAGAATTTTTTTTTGCACTGACAATAAAAACAAAAAATATTTCAGTAAAGAAGAAATACCTCTTCTTAGAGAATGCTAAGGATGAAAACATTTTCTATGGGACTAGGACTGTTAAATAGAATTCCAAGAAATTCTATTGAAAAGTTGAGGCACAAAACAGACATTTATAACATACAGTCTTAAAAAAATAACCTATAAAAACCTATTTTATTAAAACATACATTTTAACTGTTGTGAAGAATTAAGAAATATAATTCCTTTCATCCTGGCTGCCCTAAGGGTTTTGTTGAATGAATTCAGTGAATATAATTTCCTTCTTTCGATAGGAAATTCAGAAGGGCTCAAAGATCTGTATATAGCACAGGGACTGAAAGCGTTTAATGGAGAGAGAGTAAATGTATGAATTTGTGCATTCAATTCAGTCCTTATACATTCTATGGTTCTGGTCCAGTCTAAGGTTTTGTTATTACAGAAGTATGCATAGTAGCCATTCCATTTGTTTTCATGTCAATTGCCCTGCCAGTATCTAACACGTTGCCTCTCAGGTACAAGACCAAGGAGGAATTAGAATGTCATAGTTTTGAATGTCTCCACTCAGTTTCATGAAAGAATAACCAGAAGCCAAGATAGAGACACTTCAAGAAGAAAAACACTTATTTTATATCTCATCCATATTTTCATTTGACATGGTCTATGTATCCAGTTAACATGCAGCTTCCTGTAACTGGCATCTTTTGAAATGAGGGAAAATAATTGAAGGATTTGTTTCTAAGGTAGATAGAAACTTTTATTTCTTTAAACTGTCATAAGATTTGAATTTCCAAAATACACTTTACCCTGTGATTTATATCTATAATGGCTATGTGACAAATTTTAATAAATCCAATAATTTTTTTTTCCTTGTCTTTATATTATTTCCTTGGAAGTAAGCATGGCTGGAAAACGTTTAAGCTGAGATAAAAAAGGGATCACGGAACATATTTGTAGTTCATAAAGAAAGAGAAGAAGAATAATTTGATATCTAAACATTTTTTACTTTTCCTTTAGAAATCTCCAGATAACAACAGAGTCTCCACAAGAAGCAGTAGAACAAAATGGTTAAGGCTGGTGTCAGGCCACATAGGTTTGAATCTGTCCTTTAAAGTTGGGATGTTGAGCAAGTTATTTAATCACTCTGTGGATGCTTCAATTTTATTAACTGTTCAACGGGGATAATGGATTAAATGAGACTTACCTATAAAGTGCTTAGAATGATAAACTGTTAGACTATAGTAGGTGTTCAGTAAATGCTATATATTATTACCACTAAATTCCATTATTTATAATACTGAATAGAGTAGTTAAATTGGTCAAGCAATTCAAATGATTTCTGCCTACAGACCAAAGGTACGGTCAATTTTCTACAATTTTTAGGAGACTAGGGGTTTTCAAAAAGTAATGCAAATGTCAGAAAAGTATACAGGTAAAGGCAGTGTTTCTTCTTTATAAGGTGTTTGCATCAATTGAGCTTTTCTTCCTCAATAGAGACACGTAGCGGGGTTAAGTAATTTAGAGGAGGAGAAGCAATCCTCAGAAACGATGCTGCTTTTCCGAGTTCTCTATTATATTTCTCTAGAATTCTGCATTTGCTTTTGTTGAGCACCAGGGGCTGCTACTGAGCTACAAACTTGGCATCACTTTGGCACCTTTGAGAGTACTGATTTAAAGCAGAATCAGAAACACAGCTCCCCAATGTTAAATTGGCCCAGTGTGTGGTCTCCTCATATACTCCTGGGGCAATTTTGGCTTTCTAGTCTGCTTATAATGGACTGCTCTTCATTCTGATTTCTACTCATTTGTGGTAGTGGCCACTGTGGTGGATGTGGTGGGGCTTAAAGATTGCTCCATGCTTTTGCGCAAACCCACCAATCCCATTAAAAAGTATGTTTGTTGTATTGATCCAAGGTTTTACTGGATTGTGGCGGGAGGACTGTTTGCTTCACTGCTGGAAGCTGGAGTTCTTAGAATTTGAACCACAGGCTCTTGTAAATGAATTAACACTTCAGGGTTGAAATTTGGACAAAAGAAACATATCACTGTGTTGAATTTATATATGGAAAATTATGATTATATTTATTTCTAATATATAATTATTTGTAAACTTATATAATTGATTTTTCATCATGGCCGTACTATAGGTTATATCCTGTCATGAAAAGTGTAGGACACATTTCAGTGTCTTCAGAAAGGAAGCAGTCATGCATTCTACACAGCCAGGTGATCAAAAGCAGTCAAGAATGTCAATTATTGCTCAAAGAATGCTCATCAATTTTCTTAATTTTCCTAAAACTTCTAAAATGAGAATTCTAATATGGGTGCTAAAATATTTGAACAATGTATAGTGCCTTTTTTGCTCATCATCTAAAAAATATATTTTTTGACAGAGTGAAACATGCACACGGTACAAAATCCAGAAGTACAAAGGAGGAGAGAAGCGTGCAAAGCAAGCTTCCCTCCTGCTGCTACTCCCAGGGCTCCAGCAATCAAGTTAGCAGTAATAATCATCTTTTTGATCCTTCAGAGATTTTTCTATGCAAATTGATTATTGACTTTTAGTCAGTATTTTTTGACTCTTCAGTGCTCTGAAGTGGTTCTAAGTCCCAAAAACAAAATTCATTATAATTCATATCATATAAGATATGATGATAAAGACATCCTTAAACAGTATGGCAAATATATTTATATCTGTATTATATTTTTTGAGATGTAAACAGATACTCCCCTTTATTATTTGGGCCAGAAAAAAACATAAGTCTACAAGGAGAAATTAGAATTAAGAAAAGTTAGTGTAACGGTTAACTATGCTTTTGATTTTTGAGATGATACATCAATCTAAGAAGCAGAAATCCCCAGTCCTGTGAAGAAATAATTTATATATGTAATTTTTAAAAATTTATTTTATTTAATTTTTTTTTTTTGAGGCACAGTCTCACTCCATTGCCAAGGCTGAAGCACAGTGGTACGATCTCAGCTCACTGTAACTGCCGCCTCCTGGGTTCAAGTGAATCTCCTGCCTCAACCTCCTGAGTAGCTGGGACCACAGGGGCACACCACCACACCTGGCTGATTTTTGTATTTTTAGTAGAGGTGAGGTTTCACCATGTTGGCCAAGTTGGTCTCAAACTCCTGACCTTGTGATCCACCTGTGTTGGCCACTCAATATATATGTAATATTTATAAAGGAATTACGTCTCTTATATTCAGGGATTAGCCAGGGATATGTGACTTACTGAGAATACATATTTCATTACTCAAAATTATTTTTCTTTTATAGCTAAAACCCACAATTAATTATAAATTGTTTGGAGCACTAAAAGAACAATATGGAAAATTATGAAACTAGAAAATTCAACGTCTGTTGTGTAGAAAAATATTTCCTAAGAGATAAAAACTAAATTGAAAAGAATCACAGAAAAATTAGCAGAGAAAATTATTTTAGATTAACAGGAGAGAAGAACTGCCTTAATTAGTATATTTTCTTCTTTCTGCAATATGTAATTCTTAACACTTTAATAAAAGTAGAGAACAATGGCAATAAAATTAGTCCTCATAGCTCTGAAATTGTATATGCTATGTAATTTTCATAATGTAATGCATTTTAAAGATTTCTGTCATAAAGAAACAAGTCTCCCAAATCTTTAACAAACGTTGGGGTGAAAGAAACTGATACAAATGTTGACATATTTAAAAAACCACAGCAAAGTATGAAATCAAGAACATGCATAGACAATATTTCTTAGAGCCTGCCTTCAATTTTTTTTAATCAGGAGTATAGTATTATATAAAACATGAGGCACTTTCTGAAGTTCCAGGAAATTCAAAGAAGATGAAAGAGAAAATTAGGAAGACTTTAAATTTGATATTGATAATTCAAGAGCTATTCTTTGGGGCCAAATTGGAGTCAATGTACTTTTTGATGAGAATAAAAAGTCAAATAGGAGGGAAAAAAAATCAGAATACTATTCCCACTGATGGAGTCAGGTAGAAGGAATGGGCACTCAGAGAGACCTTACACCCTCTTCAGAGAGAAAGGCCAGATCTCAGTCAGAAATAGCTAAAGCAATCGCTGACAATACAGTAGCTGGGATTTCACACCAATAATCACAATCATTTTTCTAAGGAGAACTATAAGATAAGAAACACAGGGACACAGGTGAAAATCAGACCTACAGAGAAGATATGATTGTGATTAGAAAAAAGCTTAGAGCCTAAGGATGCCCGGAGAACCTGAAGAAACTTAAACATTTTCACAATTCCATGCACTTTCTGTAACTGCTGGAGAAACCTGAGGTGTTCCGCTGGTTGTTCTTGTTCTGCCTTCCTCACTCGTGCATCAAGATCCCTCACACACAAATTATGTAAACTTGCAGAGAAGCAGAGAAACACTCTCCCCAGAGGTTGAGGGCATGCAATGCTGAATCTGTTTAAGAGAAGACGGCCGGATGTGGTGGCTCATGTCTGTAATCCCAACACTTTGGAAGGGTGAGGTGGGTGGATCATCTGAGGTCAGGAGTTCGAGACCAGCCTGACCAACATGGTAAAACCCCGTCTCTACTGAAAATACAAAAGTAGTTGGGCGTGGTGGCACATGTTTGTAATCCCTGCTACTTGGGAAGCTGAGGCAGGAGAACTGCTTAAACCCAGGAGGCAGGGGTTGCAGTTAGCCAAGATCACGCCACTGCACTCCAGCCTGAGCAACAAGAGTGAAACTGCATCTCAAATAAGAATAAGAATAAGAATAAGAGTAACAAAGGGCTGAAGAGGTTCACATCCATCACTTTCAGTTTAATCAAAACATGACTGGGCTTTGATTTAAAATGACACTTCTAAAACTAGTCATGATATATTTACAGTCACTATTATAATAGTTTAATTAATAATGGTAATATAATTAACATTATAATCATAATATTATAACATTAATAGTAATATAATTACAATCACCACAAACTCTAAAGTGATCATATCATTACTTTGTAATTACACCTAGATAGTCAGAACATTTTACAATTGGGGCAGTTATAACTTTCAAATAATTCTTTCAAGAAAAGATGGAATGCCCTTCATTTATACATGGAATATCTGATATTAGAAGGCTAGTTTACAGTAGCCCCAGAAATTTTCCCATCCAATGAAGAGATAAAATCCAGTCCTCTGGGAACGAGATCATAAAATTAAGTTCTCCTCACCCCGCTCAAAAAAGATAATGATCAGGATAGATACATAAATCGCAGTCTCTGTGAACCCACACTAAAATAAGCAGGGCATAGGCGTTGGGGTGGTTTCAGAATGGGGCATTATTCACAGGAAAACAGCGAGATTCACTAGGGAGGACATAATTCTTCTGACAGTGACAGGATCTCATTCACAGAACCAGGACTGATGGTGCATGCACAGTCAGCGTGCCAAGCAGCACAGGACCTGGATGCCGGTCCCTAATGGTGAACTGAAATCATTGCTGAGGACACTCGGTGATCACATAAGGGACACTCTGTTTGCTCTCTGGGAGATGCAGTTCATTTGCACTAATTGCAGGCTTGGGGGCCTGGAGAAGGCAGCTCTGTGTACACATACTGTATTCTCTTTGTTGGCGAAGGTAGCTCTCATGGGCACTGTTCCTCCTGGCATTGTGTGTGTATTAACGGAGAGATTTAACTGCTTTTAAAATATATGTGCATTTTTAATTCTTTGCACTAGGCTTACTAATAGCTCATGAGGGGAAGCTACAAGAGAATAGTGAATTACTTTCCGGAGAAGTTTAGTGGATAACTCATTAAATAAAAGAAATCCAAGAAAGCTTAACCTAATTACTCTGGTTTACAGGATTTTGCTTTCCTGAAGGAGAGTTCAATCTTTTAAAACATTCTATTGACTTATCTATTAACCATCGATCTATCTTTGGTATTGCCAAAGTGGGGGAGGCTGTCTAATTCTCATCTCTAAGAATATGTATTTCAAAATGCACTTCTGTACTTTTTTTTTAAGTTATACTACCTTTTGAAGGAATATAAGATCAGGGATATCATATTTTTCAAACTTAAGAAACACTGCATATTGAATACACCGAATAGTGTAAAAGGAGCATGAAGGGAACGCGATCATGTTGATACAGTAAAACTGACATCATCTAGAGATTAGACAAGATTGACTAAAAAATAAAGATTTATGGCTAGGCATGGTGGCTCCCACTTTGTAATCCCAGCACTTTGGGAGGCCAGCGTGGGTGGATCACGAGGTCAGGAGTTTGAGACCAGCCTGGCCAACACAGTCAAACCTCGTCTCTACTAAAAATACAACAATTAGCTGGGCATGGTGGCGGGTAGCTGTAATCTCAGCTAATTGGGAGGCTAAGGCAGGAGAATCACTTGAACCCAGGAGGCGGGGAATGCAGTGAGCCGAGATCATGCCACTGTACTCCAGCCTGGTCTACAGAGCTACATTCCATCTCAAAATAAAATAAAAATAAAAAAAATAAAGATTTATGAAGTACTTGAAATATTTAAAGATATAGGCTAATCGCTGAACAGGTAAACAGAAAACTCAAAGAAATCCTTGTTCTAATAATGTTTACAATATATATGGGGATGCCAGACATGCACATCATGAAAAGTTACCAATGAGTACCAGGCTAACTAATACCTTCCAAATACATGAAAAGTGCAAGCTATATTACTGTCATTCAGAGATGGTCAGTTTTTACTTTTTATTGTGAAAGTCAGCAAGTCATTCCCAGGAAATAGGAAAAATTTTTATTGGATTTTGAATAAAGAAAGAGAATTCAAATGTGAGAATAGCCTGATCACACAGTTAAAAATATTTTGAGTGTCGCATGTGGATGAGAGAAGGGAATTTATGTAGGGGATTAATGGGAGCCAATGCTAACAGAGATGTTCTAGTCAAATGTAGGAGGACCTCAGTGGCTGTCTAAGGAAATTGAACCAATGGAAACAAGCTCATTCAACTTTGGGGGATAGTTGCATGAGCTGTTCTTGTTTTTTGTTTATTGATACAGGATCTTACTCTGTTACCCAGGCTGGAGTGCAGAGGCACAATCACAGCTCCTTGCAGCATCGACCTTCCTGGGCTCAAGCGATCCTCCCACCTAAACCTCCCAAGTAGCTGGGACTACAGGTGCGTGCCAACATGAGTGGCTAATTTTTATATTTTTTTGTAGAGACAGGGTTCTGCCACATTGCTCAGGCTGGCATCGAACTCCTGACCTCAAGTTACCCACCCGCCTCTACCCCACAAAGTTCTGGGATTACAAGTGTGAGTCATCGTGCCCCGCCGTGACCTGGTTTTGGTTCAGGAATTTTTACCTATTGTGGAATGAAGGGTAATTTGATCAGGAAGGATCCTGGAGGCATTCAGATCAGTTAGGGAACTACAGTCTACAAATGAGTTAATAAGGCGGTACTCCAGGATGGTACAGTGATATTTCGAAGGAAAGGATGGAAGCCAAAGGCTGTTTTGTGCCTAATAAAAAATACCAAGAATGGGGAAGAGAAACATTAAAGATAATTATGAGGTATCTGGGTGAAAAGTAGAATTAGAGAAATCAGGTAAAGGGCTCTGTGAATCGGTTTGCTTGTTTGTTCTGTGGGAGAAGAGTTTAAGTGAAATGTGTTGCGTTTAAGTTGCAGAAATAATGCTTAGGTGAAGCTGTCCAGTGGCAGTTAGAAATATACCTTAAACACAGGAGAGCAGTGAAGGGTGCAGATAAATCTATAGAATTTGAAGCCATGGGGCTGATGTCAACTCTAACAAGACAAACAGAAAGATGAAAATATCTAAATACAGGTGAAGTTAATGTCAGGGAAGGTTTCCAGAGGATATGAATTTTAAACATCAGTTCAAAAACAATCTGTAAGATGACAGAAGGATACATCATACTTACGTTAAATCATCACTGCCTTGAGCCTAGTAAGGGACAAATACAATGGAATACAGTGTAGACTAAATCCTCTAAGCTGCAGGACTGTGATTTACTCTAGCTAGGTCAAAAGTCACTTTGTCCTTGGCATGGTTAACAGTTCTGGGAAGTGTGTTGGAGAGAGGGTGAGTTCAGGTGTTACTAGATCCAAATCTCAACCCTGCCAGTAAATAAACTTTAGTTAAGCACTTTAGGCAAAATTTCAGTATCTCATTCATAAAATAAGTACAGAATTATTATGGGATTAGAGATAGCCTATGTATAACATGCCTGGCCCATTTTTTGTATCCATTAAAGTAGGGTGGCCATTATTGTTTATTTTTATTTTTTTTTCTTTTTGAGATAGAGTCTCGCACTGTCGCCCGGGCTGGAGGGTGATAGCATGACTTCGGCTCACTGCAATCTCCGCCTCCCGGGTTCATGTGATTCTCCTGCCTCAGCCTCCCGAATAGGTGGGATTACAGATGTGTGCCACCATTCTGAGCTAATTTTTGTATTTTTAGTAGACACGGGGTTTCACTATGTTGACCAGAGGGTCTTGAACTCCTGACCTTGTGATCCACCTGCCTTGGCCTCCCAAAGTACTGGGATTACAGGCACGAGCCACCATGCATGGCCTTATTTTTATTTTTCTAATTTTTTGTTACTGACAAGAATAAAACTACATTTCTAAGGATAGAATTGTACTGATTTCCATTACCAAGGCAATGTATGGAAGAGAGAGAAACATTTCTGATCTGACACTGAACAATCATTATATGGTTTTCCTAGGTGCCATGGGGTAACTCTGTATGTCTGGTGTAATTTTGAGAAGGAAAGAAAGCTCAGTAAAATAACTATTTATATGTCACGTGAATTTTGATAACATTGATAATGTTAGCAGAACTTCCTGGAGAACCTATATATTTAAAGGTGTGATTGATAAGGTCTGAGAGAAAAAGAAAACTGCAGTTTTAAGTATAATCTACAGTTCAAAGGAGAAAAGATGAAAAAATAAGTATCAGATATAAACTGAGGAATCATCTACAACCTTTATGTACATAGAGCAAAGAGTTTATTTTGGTTAAGCATATATGAAGCCAAACATTGGTAGATTTGATGCTTATATATCCACAGAATTTTAAAAACTATGAACTTTTTATAGCCACAGAGGGATGTAAGTTCACTGTACATAATTTCAAGAAATAAAAGTATTAAGGAGTTTTCGGTAAGTAGAACTTTATAATGCTACTTTTAAAGATGTACAGGTGAAATAGTGGTCATATGTTTGTATATCACTAAGAAGTATATGTATGCTTGTATTTGGTTATATAATACTCAGGATAGCATGGCAGCCAGGCATATTGGTTGTGGACCAAGAGTTCCTATATATGAACTCCAGTTACTAGACAAAGTATCTCAGTTTCCTAATCTGTAAAGCAGTACCCAGTTAATGGGACAGTTAAGATTGTTAAATGAACTAATACCTATAATGAGGTTAGGCCACTCCTAACACATGGTAAACATTCAAAATAAGTGAATTATTTTATTACTTATTACCATTATTATCAATATTCCTTTGTAATGGAATGTTACCTAAATATGCTTTTATTTTCCAAATCTGCCTCATTGATCACAATATTTATGCTCTGAATTGAAGGACATTAATTATTACTATAGTTACTTGATATAGGGCAGTGTTTACTAAAATTTAAGTGACATGTTTCTCTCTCTATTTATTTTTGCTTGAGATGACATCTCACTCTGCTGCCCAGGCTGAAGTGCAGTGGTGCCATCATGGCTCATTGCAACCTTGACCTCCCCGGGCTCAGGAGATCCTCCCACCTCAGCCTCCCAAGTAGCTGGGACTACAGGTGCATGCCACTACAACCGGCTTGTGTGTGTGTTTTTCAGAGAGAGGGTTTTTGCCATGTTGCCCAGGCTGGTCTCAAACTCCTAGGAAAGTGATCCACCTGCCTCGACCTCCCAAAGTACTGGGATTACAGGTGTGAGCCTCCATACCTAGCCGGGAACATGTTTCTCAAACCTCTTTGAAATCTCCTGTAGCAGGTGAATGTGAAGAATGTAAAGAACCGGAAGGCAGGGCAAAAACACTGTGCTGGAAAAAAACAATGTGAGGAGGTTCAAAAGGTGAAGAGTTAGAAAATGCCTATCAGAGGAGGTCAAAGAAATTCCTAAAGTCTCTACTTGATAAACATAAAAAAAAAAAAAAAAAGACATTTCAAAGACTGGGGTTGTCAAGAGACTTCTAATAACAGATGATGGACCATTTTTTGGTTTGAGATTGTTCCTCTCATCTTTGAACAGTGGGTGAAGGGCTGCCTGATTTGTGTATCTCTCGTCTCCCCATAACACAAAAGATAAGGACAGTGTAAGGGCCACTTGTCCAGCAGGCTTATTTACAGAGCCACTGCTGGTAGCATCTGTTGACTGTCTTGAAAACCTAGTGCTGGCTGAACAGTTTGTTCTCTACTATCTTCATGCTGAGGGATCCAGAGGCAGTCATAAGGTAAATCAATAAGGGTTCAGTTTTATCCAGTTTCTCGGGGGAACATGAAGACCTCCTAACCATAAAAGCACATCATCCTTATGCTAAAGGTATGAATAGAAGGAAATGGTGCTTTCTAGATTCAGTAAGCCCCCCAATTAAATAAATTTCTAGCTTAAAGGTCTGTGAATCAAGAATTCTTCATTTTACTTGCCCTACACAGGTTAGAAATGAAATAGAGATCAATGACTCTGGTTTAGCAGGAATACACATTTCACATTTTTAACCACTAGATGTTAACCAGTAAGAAATTTTCCAACTGTTTCCTGACCCTAACCTCTGCTGCTTTTGTGGTTACTGCTTCAATCCAGCTGAGTTGCTCTGCTTCTCATATCAAAGATCAGCTAAGAAAGCTATGTACTATCGATTTAATTCAAATGTAATTATATAATTAAAAGCAAGTATTTTGACAGAGATACTTCAGAATTAAAAAAGAGGAAGGTATGTAATTGCTTGAAAATTGTCACATCATTTCATAGTTGACAATTACATTACACTTACATTACTTATAGTGATTTTTAGCATTTGTATCTAGAAATCAATGATGCTAGAGTCAGAGAATAGAACTCACATATATTAATGGAGGAGGCTGTCCTCCTCTGAGTAATCAAGATGAAAGTACCTTAGGTTTTATACCTTGATAAGCATAGATTAGATTTTTGATCTCCTTATGTTCAGTGAAGAACACTTTTATAGGCATTTTGAACAAAGAAGATAAAAGGTAAGCTTACAAAGTTTTTCCTTGATAAAAATAACAGCATAAAAATTCAAATACTATGTTAGTAGAGAAACAGTATAGTAAAACATAAAAATAGAGACATCAAAATGGTAATAAAAAATATCTTAAGAATAATATGTATGAAAGATACACATGCTAACAGTTTTTTAAAAGCTTTAATAGGGACCTTAAATTTTTTTCAATGCCCACTGATAGGCTACTATTAAAAAATAAATAGTAAAATGTTGGAAACTTACTCCAAGAAGCTACCAAAATGCCATAGTATTTGTTGTTGTTTTGGTAATATTTTCTTATGAATAATTTTATTTTAAAACTCTATTTCTTATGCTCTATTAATAAGAAAAATGCAAATCCATACATAGCACAAACACATTTTATATTTGTGTCTAATTCTTTACATATGTGGCATAATGATCATAAATCAAAGGCACAGCTATTATTTTCCTTGTTCAAGGGTAGTGGCTTCATATTGTTTATATATAAAGATATATTCTTCATGTTTCCAGATTGGGTGGTAAGGAAGAAGAAACAAATACATGGGCATTCTGCAGTTGTAGCCATTTTGAGGATTGTATTCATTCAAGCTGTTAACTAAATCACACGACATAACCTCTACTTACAGAACTGCAAGCATAGCAAGATTACTAAGAACAGATTTTCTCTAATATTACCAAAGACCTCCAAACTTTACACAACCATATATATAACATGTAATATCTTCTAGAGGATTAAATCATTCACTATACTGCTACAGATACTATATAAGTGAAATAAAAAATTAAAGTTGAAAGAATATGGCAACTTTCAACTTATTCTTTCAACTTTTTTAATTACACGTCCTTTCCATTTGATATCATAATCTTCTCTCTCTGAAGATAATTGTAATATATATTTACATGTGAACACACAGATATAATATATATGTGTGTATATATATATCTTACTCTTCTGTGTGTGTGTGTGTGTGTATACATATATATATCTATCTATCTTAGATCTAAAACAGCAAATTTATGAACCCATAAAAAATTTAAATGACTAACCTGGTGTTACTACTTCTCCATTTCCATTGACCACAGGCCTCTCTTCCTCTTCCTCCTCAGGAGGCTCTATACTGGCTTTCTCCATGTTGCTTACTGATTTATTCCTCTTCCGTTTTCCTTCAGCACTTGGAGTGGCTCCTGGAAGTATCTGGTCTGTTACATTTAACAATAATGGTGCTGGTTCTGCTGGCGGCTTTGGGGTACCGTAGTAATTGTCTGTAAACAATACCAAAACATTCTTGGAGTTAAATTTTTTTTTCTACTGTGTACATTATTTGTGAAGAATGGAAATTATATTAACACATTTTTATCCTATTTTAAATGCATATACATAGACACATACACATATATATGGTTTTCTATCTCAGCTATGTGTCTGTCTCTCTCTCTATATATGTATTTGTTCCTTCTGTTGTACTAGCTTTAATGCTTAGAGATATAGATCTATCTACATTCTCATCTTTGTGAAAAACCAAAATATAGTCTTATGTGTTATTTCCAAGTGGTACATAATTTTAAAATTACTCATTTTTTTTATAACAAGACTTGATTATAACCTTTAAAAAATAATTATGTTAAGAGTACAGGTAATTTTTTGCAGCAGGGGAATCTCACACTATTCTGGAAAAGCAAAGCACATTGTGCTATTCTGTAGCTTTCAGAGGATTACGGCTATTGTCCTTGATGTGCAGAGTATCCTGCCTAGAGCTGTATCCCCATGCCAGTCTAGTGGTTCCCATGGCATTTGACAGTGGGCCTGCTGCTCTATTCACTCCAGATTACCACAGCTCTTTTGCCCACAGATCCAATATCTGAGCTATGGAATCATCTGTTTCCCCCATCCATCTGCAGTACTTTTTTGAAAAGAGACTCATTCTTATTTATTCCCATATTAAAACCTAGCATGTAATAAATGTTTACTAAGTGATCATCTTTATTATTTCATTTTATTGAGACAGAGTCTCACTGTTGCCCAGGCTGGAGGGCAATGGTGCAATCTTGGCTCACTGATACCTCCACCTCCTGGGTTTGACCAGTTTTCATGCCTCAGCCTCCCAAGTAGCTGGGACTACAAGTGTGTGCCACCATGCCTGGCTAATTTTTGTATTTTTAGTTGAGATGGGGTTTTTCCATGTTGGCCAGGCTGGTCTTAAACTCCTGATCTCAAGTGATTCACCCACCTCGGTCCCTCAAAGTGCTGGAATTACAGGCATGAGCCACAGCACCTGGCTGCAAACATCTTTATACGTTCAAGGAAAAACACTTCATTTAAAATATCCTACAATTTTGAACGGTAAAGAATATAGGTTTTTTTTTTTTAATCAATCTTATAGCACCAACTTTGAACCTATATCAATATTTTCAGTTAAGTTATGCCCTTATTTGCTCACTCTTTCATTAAAATCTGTATTGGTAGTAAGTATGCAGCCAGGCACTCCAGTCTATGTTTGAGAGAAAAAGTTGAATATAATATAATCCTTGTCTTCCAAGACGCCCCACAGTCCAGTACGGGAGACCAAATTTGATGTCAAACAGAAAAGCACAATAACAGGAAATAGGAGTAAGCATTGCAATGGAGGGGATATACAGGAGGAAGGAAGCACACCGCACCGTCTGCCAGGTCACCCAACACACATGGAAAAAAGCATGCTGTTAAAGAAATGACCATTAACCAGAAGACAGAGAATTGAGGCTTTTCTATATAACCACGAGCAAGTTAACCTCTGTAAGGCTCAATTTCTTCATCTACGAGTGGGCAAGATCAATAATTGTTCTAATCACCTGTGTTCTGGACTGCAAAAAAAACACAACCTACTCAAGTTAAATGTGATAGGGATGCACTAAATAAATATATGAGAGGGTTAGTTGAGGGATGTATTAGTCTGTTCTCAAACTGCTATAAAGAACTGCCCGAGACCAGGTAATTTATAAAGGAAAGAGGTTTAACTGACTCACATTTTCACGTGGCTGACAAGACCTCAGGAAACTTAAAAGCATGAGAAAAGGGGAAGCAGATATCTTCTTCACAAGGCAGCAGGAGGGAGAATGAACGCAGGAGGAACTACCAAATACTTATAAAACCATCAGATCTCGTGAGAACTCACTCACTATCACCAGAACAGATGGGGGAAACTGCACCCATAATTTAATTCCCTCCACCTGGTTTCTCCCTGGACACGTGGGGATTGTGGAGACTACAATTCAAGATGAGATTTCGGGTGAGGACATAGCCAAACCATATCAAGGAGAAAGGCTGAAAAAAACATGAGAAAAAAAGGCAGAAACAAAGGAGTCCACTCCAGACACTCACATTGCCTTTGATAGCCCTGAAATCTCCAGGTGGTTCTACTGCCAAAGCACATAACCCACAGGGCAAACTGTCTCCATGAGAATGGGCTCCAAACTGTCCTCAGCTGCTCTGATTCTCTCATTCCTGGGGAAATCCCAGGCAGGATCATCTCATTAGCTGAGCCTCAGTCACATGAAAGCACTTGAGCTGACAAGGACGTGGAGAGACGTGCACTCTCCTTTGACTTTAATAGACGGAGAGGGAGGTGGAGCCCTACCATCCACCCGTTTTATCTCAGGGGTCTCCCCAGGTAGAAGGGGCCTCCCCCAGTAGAAAGGGCTTTGGAATGCTGGCAGGTAGAAATGACAAATCTCCACTCCATTTGCCTTCTCACTGGGTTCTTGTGAAGATGAAGTTAGAATGTGTAAGAAAGAGCTTTATAAAAAAACTAAAAATTGCAGTGGTTTTAGTGGCAGTGTAAACCTCATGCTGGCATAAAGTGAGCACATATTCTTAAGGCTAGCCATGCCAGTAATGCCACTGCTTATTACTATAGGTATTCACAGTTGTAAGCGAGAAATACAAGAAAAAATTTAAGTTGCAAAGTGGTTCTTATCCACATACTGTAACAATGTAACCTTTTTCTTTTACAGAAGTATGCAAAGTGGATAATATACACTTTGCTAAATGTTACTTTCTAATTTGATTTAGAGTATTTAAAATGAATCAGACCTCTATATGTACCAGACAAATTCCGAGCAAACAAAAATAAATAGTTGCTCCCTGGAATCAATGAACTTTAATATTTCAGCATTCCATAAGGCTAGCACAGCTTTCAGTATGTTGCTATGCTTTCTATGGAATCTCAACACATACTTCTTATCTAATAAACATAATGTAAACATAATCTGTGAGTCAATAAATAATACATGATTTTTAAAGTAGCCTTATAATGTCTTTAATACATAGTTTTAAGAAACATGAACCACACTTCAGTGGATTTTTTTTTCCCCATTTGTCTTGTCAATTTTAAATTTCCCTGAAATAAAAAACTTTTACTAATTATAAATAAATGCATAGCACAGGCTAAAAACAAATACTAAATAACAGATCCTGCTAAATTTATATTACTAATTATATCTACTGGTATATGATGTGACTATAAATTATATGGCAATATTTATTTCTATAAATATATTTATGAAATTAATACATTAGATTAAATTTTATATGTAAAACTATGAACCATTAGTTAAGACATTAAGATTATCTTTATTGGCAATAATAGTAATATAAAGAAAGTACATAAATAATGCATACTGTTACTATACTTGGCAATATAGTTTATGGAGAATACGCTGCCCTAAGCCAACACTGTTCTTATGTCATTGCATAAGAACAAGGAAACCAGAAATACTTAGACCAATGGTTGAAGAATTAGCCAACCAGTCAGGTAGCTAATTCACTGAAAAGACTCCCTGATGTAAGTGCATACAACTAAATGTATCAAGAATAAAATGTGCCTTTTAGGTACATACCAGTATGTTGTCAGAAAAAAAAATCAAAACTTAATTTGGAAAAATTGTCCTCTTAAGGATGAAGTGCCTATATGCACAGTGTTCGGATGCAGAAAATCTAAAATTAAAACAGACAGACAAAACCTCCACAAACCCACAACAATATGGTGTAATGCTTGACAGCGTAAATCCTAGTGTGATAAACCGCACTTTGAATCCTGTGTCCTCTAATCTCACTATCTCTTTATATCCTTAAAGCAATTCAGTTAAAGTGGCAATGTGGGGCTGTAAAATGACCACAGTCACAAAAGCAACTGTAACTATTACTACTATTATTACCACTACCACTGCTACAATGTGCTAACCTGCACACTGTCATCGGCATTGTTCATAAGTACTCTTGTATCAAATGGGGATTAGAATAACTCTTACCCCACAAGGCTGTTATGTAGATTAATGATACCAAAAGGATATATGATGTTACTAGATCAGAGTAGATGCTCAAAATAGCATGCTACTTTTCATATTTATTCATCAAAATACTGCATAAAGTCATTCTGCCTGTGCAGTTAATAGAGACTTAGAAATTACATCCTAATATGATACATAAAGCAAGTAGCAAACTTATATCTCTTTAAGAATCTCATCTCTTTTGAAAATACGCTATTGCCTTTTAAGAGGAAAAAAAAAAGCGTGATGCAATTGCAACCTGCCCAGAACTCACAGTGGAGAACTTCATTCAAAGCCACAGCCACAATCAATGAACACAAATGTATCAGTTTCAGAAGCAAAAGGCAAAATTGCTACCAAACCATACAGCAAGGACATTTTAGGTCATTTTTCCCATCCACTCCTTTAAAAATAAGTGTGTGAGAGTGAGTGAGTGTGTGTGTGTGTGTGTGTGTGTGTATGTATTTTGAGGACAATACAGGCTTTTCTACAGCACTCTTCACTGCGTATGTTTGTGCCTGTGAAGAATGACCTATACATTAGCAGTTAACTTATTGAGTACAACAAAATGATACATAAAATTGTCTCCCTAATTCTGTCATATTTGGATAATCTATACATTTATATAGTCTTATTTTTAATTAATGCCTGGAAAATAAGAGACAAAGTTAATTCATGAGCCTTACTTATTCTTTAGTTTTTTAACTACCATGAATAGATTCTTTTTTTTCATAAAGATGTGGCTATGAAAATGTGAAACGGCATGAAAGTACTGTTATAAAAATAGAAGTTTTCCAAAAATGTGAATAAAAATAGTCCATTAAGTGTCAGTAATTTTTATAATAAAAATATTTAATAAATGGCTATTTACACAGGACACTCACAATTTATTGAAAAGGGAGAAGGACTAAAACAGATTACGAACTAAACCTGCCAGGAAAAGTCCTTGCAAAGCCCTTGCAAAGCCTAATCCCTTACCCATTTTTAGGCATACCTGTCCCCTAGATCATCTGAAAGAGATAATAGCTTTCTAAATAACTTTTCATGCTGTACTTGAAACCATCACGGCAATGTTCTCCTGCTTTCTCCATAGTCAAGTGACCTTTGCATAAAAGTTGTATTTTGTTTCTAAAGTGACTGTTTTGCCTTTCTTCTGATTCTTCCCAGATTTTTCTCACATTGATTTAGTGGTGAGGCTAAGGGGAAAAACAGGAATACAATACAATTTCAACAAATTTTAAACTCTTCTCTTTTTTGCACACCCAGTCTTCATTGAATAATAGATATCAAATGTTATTTTTTGAGATGCACTATATTCCTTATGCTTTTAAATTCCAATATTATGACAAGAAATAGGAAAGATACTAAAAACTAATTTGAGTTATGAGGAAATGCAAAAATGCTAGTAGCAAATAGATAATTTGAAATACGTTCACTTGGCTGGGCGCGGTGGCTCACACCTGTAATCTCAGCACTTTGGGAGGCCGAGGCAGGCGGATCACCTGAGGTCGGGAGTTCAAGAGCAGCCTGACCAACATGGTGAAACCTGTCTCTTAAAAAATAATAATAATAGTAATCAGGGCAGGATGGCACATGCCTGTGGTCCCAGGTACTCTGGAGGCTGAGGTGGAAGAATCTCGAGCCAAGGAGTGTCCAGACTGCAGTGAGTGAGCTAGGGTGACACCACTGCACTCCAGAATTTAACGGTCTCTCTCTGTCTCTCTCTCTGTCTCTCTCTCTCTCTCTCTCTCTTCCCCCCTCCTCCTCCCTCTTTCTCTCTAAAAATAAAAAAAAATAAAAATAAAAAATAAATATGTTCACTTACTTCCAACACCTTTTTTTTTTTTTAAACAAGATCAGTTTTCATAATGGAAATATGTCATTTGTTATTAATTTAGTTTATTTGGCTTTTTAATGTTGTAGATTCAGATGTTTACTCTATTGTTTCAGTCCTTTTGGTGAATAATAATATGTGTAGGTTTTATATCAAATAACCATAGATCCTTCCCTACAGATCCCAAGTGGAGATGGGTTTTACAAAGGTAATAAATATACTTGCCTTCAAGATACCACAAAGATTAAGGTCATGACTTCTATTCCTCCCCAATATTCTCAGTCCTTTATTCCCATTTTGGTAAATGGAAAGAATGAATTTTGGAGAGTGGTTTAGTAGAAGAGAGATGATTGTCTGCAGGACCCATGGGGCATGCAAACAGCACAGCTCATCACTGGGATTCCCAGAGAGCTTGAGGATATGTCTTTGCATTGGAAACAATACGTAGGAAACTTTAAATGGTTGAGAATCATATTTGTTTTTATAGTTTTATAAATGGAGCAAATAGTTTGATGTTTGGTCTCCTTAATAGCACCTGCAAAAATTGACTCTGACATTAAACAGAGAAAAGATTCAGAGTTCCAGCTGATCATAATTAATTATGTTAGAAAACTTGCCAGATAGTAAACAATCATTTTATTCACATCAGAGATTTCAATGTCTATTAATAGAAATGGATAAGTTATCAGAGGATCCCAAATTCAAACTTTAAGTCATGTTTAACATATTAAATAAGAGATAGTAATGAGTTAAAAGTAGTAACAAAAACCATTCTAACTCATGTCAGCCATGGCCAAAGACTCATAGTCATACAGTTGTAATTAGTAAATTAGAAATTTTGTAAATATAAAATGAAGTGAGTAAATATAACCCAGAAAATATTCCACTTTTCTAAAATTGCAATTTCTACCAGAAAATAAGACACGAATTCTTACTGCAGAATTCTTTCGTCAACCAATTTTTGAAGTTTTTTTTTAAGCAGCTCTGATGCTTACATTTGATCCTGAAAAAAACAAAAATGTATCATGTCCTCATCCCTCATCCTATCATATGTAGTTAGCAGGTTGAAACCAACATACAGAAACTCCCCGACCTTGAAAGATAATGTCTTTTTCTTTTGCGGTGAAAAAGCATTAATCTTACATGTGTCAGAAACAAGAAAACATGCAAAATAGTATTTTGTCATTGATTCTTATACTGAACGGTAAATTACTGAATTTTTAGAAATTCAGTGTTTAAGTGACTTTTAAAAAGTACACAACTGTGCAAAAAGGGGAATGTTTCTCTTTTTTTTCACACGTGGAATTGAATTACTCTGTAACAAACCCCACCTAAGAATTTCAAGTTCATTGTAAATTAAATTAATGCTAGTTTCACAGTGTGATCCCCAATGAGATATACTTTGAATTTACTGTCTTTATTATTCACCAGTGCTCTTAAGAAAGTCACGTAGATAGTTTAATTTCACTAACATTTCCTAAAACTTGCTTGCGAGTCCTCAGAGATCATTCTGACTGAATGTTCATTTATTCACGTTAGCCAGTGTGGACAGGCACAGGAAGAATCTTTGCTAAATGTAACTGTCCACAGACTAGTTACGGAAGGTGGTTCGCTCATGTAAAGGAAATTGGATACTCTTTCTTTCAGTTGACTCTTCCCTTCAGGCATTATCAGAGTAGCTCAGAACTTTTCCCACCTGCGCCAGATAGCGGATGGAATTATAAAGAAGTCACATATGATTTTTGATGTCAAATACACATCTGTTTCTAAAAGAAAGCATTTGAACATTTATAACTATAATAATATAAAATTTAAATTCATGAGTATATTTCAATTAAATAATGTAGCAAATCCCTTAGAATAGCACTATGTAGTAAAAATGGAATGCAAGCCACAAATGAGCCACATATATATAACTAAACAATTATTTTTGTTTTTAATTTTCTTTTCCTTGCTAAAGGAGATGGAATCTCTCCCTCCCTCCTTCCTTCCTTCCTTCCTTCTTTTTTGTTTTGAGATATGATCTCACTATGTTGGCCAGGCTGGTCTCAAACTCCTAGCTTCAAGCCAGCCTCCCCACTTGGCCTCTCAAAGCACTGAGATTACAGGTGTGAGCCACCACACCTGGCCAGCAATCTTAAAATTTTCTAGTTAGCTACATTAAAAAAGAAAAAAATGTAAAAGTAATTTTAATTATATATTTTTCTTTACCCAATATATCTAAAATATTATCATTTTAATACATAATCAATAAAAAAAGTTACTGTGATATTTTACTATTTTCATACTAAGTTTTTAAATTCAGTGTATGGTTTACATTTACAGCACACCTTAATTGGGACAAGTCCCATTTTACATGTTCAATAGCCATCTGTGACTAGAGACTACTATACTGGACAGCACAGCCTTAGATAATCTCTTTCATCAAATATCATTTTAAATTACTATATTATCACCCGAGTAAGTATTTTTCTCACAAACAATAAACTGAACATCGCTGTTGTAGATAACTGAGTAAGCACCAAAACGCAGTAACAACTGTAGGTGACAACGTGTCAATGATATTTCTGTTGTTTGATTGCTCTGGTCCACTGAGTACGTGTAAAATGTTATCAAGCATCTAACAGACGTACATGTCTTAGCAACACTCTCTCATTCTGCTTCCTAATCATCCATTTTATCACTTTATCTTGTCTTAACTTGACATATTCATTTTTAACTTTATTATTAAGATACAGACTAGAAGGTGAAAAAAAAAGAATAAATGTTTCAGGTAAATACGCATGGACTTGTGTGAATACAATGTTCTTGTGTTCAGAGATAAGACTGAAGCAATCTCTTTATAATTAGTCATAACTCACAGACAGAGGGATTGTTGACTCATGGCAGTAGTGTGGAAACAGAGACAATATTCGTAGTTTTCCTTCTGTCGTATATCCCCTGTAACTCCCTCTCACTCTGAGCCCCCATGGTGCTCCAGTGCCTCATGCTTCTCTTTTCATTAGGCTCCTACTTTCATACCTCATGATCATAACAATTTCAATTTTATTTTTTTTACACATGATGTGTGTCCCATTTCCAATTTCCTTTCAGTCTTGCCAAGTGCCTGGGTTACCACTCTGATAAACTAAGATGTCAAGGATTAAAATTGGCTTAATAGGCTCCATATGATGCTTGCATTTTCATTAGAGTTAAAACTCTAATCCAAAAGATTAATCTTTGAATTTGGGAAATAGTCAACCAGTGGAAGAACTTATTTTTCAGAAGAGCCTTTGGTGCTCCTCAAATCTCAGTGGTGGTGTTATCCCGGGTTGTCAGGGCTCCTGGTAGGGTAGACAGGATGAGTTCCCTGCTCCCTCAGGGAACTCAAGCAAAATGTCCATATAAAGATATTTGGAAAGCAGTACTGAAGAAAAAAATAATTTTATTGTAATTCCAGTTAGTAACGAACTTAGAAGTCTACCTTTTTGAATAGAAATTCTTTGCAATTGTGTTATTAATGTAATTATTAATTAAGATTTCTGAGTGTCTAGCGAGCTCAATACTTAAGAGACAATCCCTTCATGGCTCAGTAAATAAGAAAAGGAAAGTGAAATTTTGACAAATTTATAAATGGGCATTTGTACAAAGCTCAGCAGATTCTTATGATAGTCATCTTAATTAAATTTACCTCTTCGAAAGTTGATAAAGAAAACTCAACCTTTCAAGGACAACATTATTTTTCTCACACAACATTTATAGCTTGTCATATAACTTCCTTCTCCCAATGGTAACTATCAGTTGTGATACTATAAAATTTCTAAGAAACCAGGAGACCTCCACAGCTATTTCTGGTCACTGTATTGTAAATACAATACCCGAGAAATTTCTGTCTCAATTTGATCATTGGTTAATGACTAAGGAAATTTGCCAAATATCAAATCTCTAACCCTCAGTTGCTAATAAAAGTCAGAAAAACAATAAAAAAGAAATTTAATTTCTCCTTGAAGAATGTGGCTGCCAGATTTTCCCAAGCTTGACATGGTAAGAGCTCTTGCACAGAGTCAGAGGATCTGGGTTCTGAACAAGGTTCTATCACTAACCTTCTAAATGACTGTGAATTGGGCAGTAAACTCCCCTGAACCTCATTTTCCTCGCTGTGAAAATACAGAATTAGGACATATCTCCAAAATACTCCTCACCTCCTAACTTTTGTAATGAAACATTATAAAGGATGCAATGATAACAGGTTTTACTTCTTTTTCATCATATTAGAAGGCCCTGAATTGAAAGTGACTAGAGAATAACAATGAACTAAAGCCAACAGTTTCATGTAATTGAGAACCCGGACGCGTTTACTTTCCTGACATAAATGTGAAAAACTGTCATTTGACTGTATATATGTCTTTGCACAGTCCCTTCTGGGAAAGTGGTTGTGGTTGCAGAGTGTTTCTATTTTTATTTCAAGCCTTTCATTTGCATCCATCCCTGTTGGTGAATTAAAGAGTCCCTAAGTATATCTCCCATAGGCTGTAGACTATGATTACTTTGTGGAAGGTCATATATGAAGCACTTTGACTTTATATGTTAGTCTATGTGATAGTTCAAAATTTATTGACTTTTTTTGGAGGTGACATTTTCATTGTAATCACCTTGTGATCTGTGTGACATAAACGTAAATCCTAAATGTTACCGTTAACGTTAGCAGCAATTTCGATGTAAGTAGTACTCAGAAAGACAACGAACAAACCAAAAAGGTAAAGAAAATTAGCTTTTTGGTATATAACCCTAAGCTTTGACTGCATGATGCTAGCAAGTCTTACTTAACCTGGATTTTCTTTTGCCTATGAATCAATGTATTCACTACCTATGAAAACCAATCTAATGACAAAGAAAACTCTGAACTATTGGCATTTAAAACTCTGGAAATCAAGTATTAATTATTTAAAGGTGTATATTTTCCTGAGGTATACTCTTCTAGTCCTCACATCCTTACATTATAACTTTGCCTTTCATACCATCCTTCAAATTATATAGTAAATTATGAAGTGTCAGAAATAAGAGTTTATTTTGAAAATCTGTTGAATTACTGAGAAAAGAGAAAAGTAGGGGAAGAAATGTGTGGGTCAAAAAGAGCAGAAAAGGAACTAGGAAGAAGAAAAGATAAATAAAGACCAGAAGGCAATGGAGAAAGATGAGGAAAAGAGATGATGAAAAGGAGAACATGAAACAAGAGGAAGAGGAATGTCATGTGCAATTTCATGAAGTTGCAGGGTTCCAGTGTAATCTATGAGGTGACATTTTGGCCCAAAGCCATACACAGAAGGTCATCTGTGATGACTTGCTATCTGAGAAGATACTAGAGATGCACTATCCGATATGGCAGCCACTTGTTACATCTGGCTGTTGAGGACTTGAAATGTGGCTAGTTTGAGTTAATATGTGCTGTAAATATAAATTGCAAACTAGCTTTCAGTACTACAAAAGAAATAAAATATCTTATTAAGCATTTTTACATTGATTATATGTCAAAATGTTAATATCTTCCATCACAATTCCTAGACTAGTTCTCCTGAGAAAGTAAGACTCAATAAGTAGTCACTACTAGTAGGTAATGACGTCCATAAATAAGAGTGAGTGAAGGTGAGGAGGAGCCAACCCAGGGATTCAGGACAACAATAGACACTTGACAGAGAAGAAGCTCAGTCAGAAAGAGTATTCAAGGGCCACAAGGGGGCTTAAGCCGCTTATTGGCTGACGAAGCCAATGACAGCTGAGTGATGGGCGGAGGAGAAGGTTATCATACATCTAATTACCTTGCATTCATGCAGCAAATACTTATTGATAGCCTATTATCTGCCAGGCACAGGTTAACTCAAGGAACAATGGTGAATGAAATAAGCACAGTCCTTTTTGAAGCTTACCTTCTACTGAGGGAGATAAATATAAATAAAAAAATCACACAAATACAAAATTATAAACTCTGACAAGAGCTAAAAAGGTCAAGTGCTGGTGTTTTGAGAACTCCAAGAAGTGTTCAAGTTAGGCTTTTTAAGAAAAAAATGGAATTATGATTGAATACCCAGCCCTTCTCCCTTAATCTGGGCCAAAATATTTCTGGATTAATACAGATCTTTAGGAAATGCCTGTGGCTTTTTTAACCATAAGAAATAAAATTGCTCCACTGTTCTTAAACTTGTCTTAAGTACTTTTCTAAAAGCCAAATGGCTAAACTATATGGAAATGTATCTATGTGTGTGTTTGTGTGTGTCCTCCCAAATAAATAAATCAAGTTGCTTGCAAAATCTAAAATTAGCAAAATTTCTGCTAATTAGCCAGGTAAGTTCTTCTTTTCTCAGTTTAACCCAAGATGTAGTCTATAATGAAAATACCTCTAACATTCACAAAGCCAAGAGCCATGCAGTTTGAAATCAAAAGTTTGGTTTTTGACTACATAAACCTAACTGGAGGTAGAACACATAGCAGGTTTAAACTTGATTTTGACCTTTGTTTCTAGACTGTTAACCAGTGTGGTCCTGCTTCTGACAGTGGGGGAGGGAGTGAAGTCAGTGTAGGAAAGTCTTCTCCATGGCACTGATGTCTAAAGGGAAATTAGAAAAAGTGAGTAAAATGAATAAAGGCTCAAGGGGAGCAGAAAGGGAAAAGCATTCCAGGCAGAGGGAACGAATTTGCAAAAGCCTCGAATCTGGAGAAATAATAATAGCTTGGAAGAACTAACAGGAAAACACTCAGGCTAGAGATAATATGGAGCCTAATAGGCTTTGTTAAAGATTTGGGTCAATTTCCAAGAAATAAAAGGAAACCCTTGTGGGTTTTAAAAGGCATTCAGATTTGTTTTTAAAATAGATGTCAGGCTGCAGGGTGCAAGATGGATTGGAGGCAGCAAGAGTGAAAGTCCTGAGATCAATGAAGGATACTTACAGGGGTAAAGATGGCATCTTTGAAACTGTCTTTGTAAAAATTATAACTGAGAAAATGATGACAGTGAAAGAGATCTGACCTAACTGACTCCATCTTGCTTTTAACATCCAGACTGTCATTGCTCATTCTTGGATGCAGTGTGAACTAACTTTGGGAGGAACTTACAGCTTAACTTTGAAATAAAGTCAACAATAGCCCTTTCCCAAAACAAACCCCCTTCCTGCCTAAGGACTAGACTTTATTTGCAGGACTAACAAATTAGCCACAAAAGTAAAAATTATGGTTTAAGAGTCACTGTTTTAAAACCTGAGGTCAGTGCTTGAGATATTTTGTAAACCTTGCATTTCAAGGCATCAGCTGACAGCACCCAGATAGATAAACTGCCTCATCTAGTCTATGGTCCCCCGACTCAGGGAACTGACTCAGCACAGGAGGACAGCTTCAACTCCCTATGATTCATCTTCCACCCAACCAGTCAGCACTCCCCACTTTCTGACTCTCTACTCACAAATTACTTTTAACAACCCTGATCTCCAAATTTTCAGGAAGACTGATTTCAGTAATAATAAAACTCCAGCCTGCCATATAGCTGGCTCTGTATGAATCAATCTCTTTTTTTATTGTGATTCCCCTGTCTTGATAAATCAACTATTTCTGAGCCAAAGGGCAGGAGAACCTGTTGGGTGGTTACATCTTGAGTTAGTGGAAGGTAATGGAATGGAGACAACTTTGCTACCAATTATGTTCCAAAGGAGAAAAACAGAAAACAGAGTAATGGTTAGAAAGGAACTAATATGAGCAGCTTGCGCTTGAAGAACTGAAGCCTTTTTCTTAATGACCTCTCCTTATCTCATTTGGAAATAAGCAATCTTGGACAGATCTAAATTTGCTCCTAATACTCAGGATTTTTTTTTGTTTTAATTTCAATAGGTTTTTGGGGAATAGGTGGTGTTTGGTTACATGGATAAAGTCTTTAGTGATAATTTCTGAGATTTTGGTACACTCAGCACCTGAGCAGTGTACACTGTACCCAATGTGTAGTCTTTGATCCCTTGCTCCTCTTCCACACTCACCCGACACCTCAAAGTCTACTGTATCATTCTTATGCCTCTGTGTCCTCACAGCTGAGCTCCCACTTACAAGTGAAAACATACTATGTTTAGTTTTCCATTCCTGAGTTCCTTCACTTAAAATAATGGTCTTCAACTCCATCCAGGTTGCTATGAATGCCATTATTTCATTTCCTTTTATGGTTGAGTAATTTTCCACAGTGTGTGTGTATATATATATACACACACACACATGGCTGAGTTTTCCACAGTGGGTATACATACAGACACACACACACGCACACACACACACACACACAAACACATTTTCTTTATCCACTTATCGACTGATGAGCATATGAGCTGGTTCCATATTTTCGTAATCGCAAATTGTGCTGCAATTTTGGCACCTGGGTTAGCCAGGATGCAATAAACATGTATGAGCAAGTGTCTTTTTCATACAATGACTTCTTTTCCTCTGGGTAGATACCCAGTAGTGGGATTGCTGGATAGAATGGTAGATCTACTTTTAGTTCTTTAAGAAATCTCCACACTGTTTTCCATAGAGGTTGTACCACCAGCAGTGGAAAAGTGTTCCATTTTTACCACCTCCATGCCAAAATTTGTTAGTTTTCAATTTTTTAATTACATCCCTTCTTGCAGGAATAAGATGGTATTGCATTGGCGATTTGATTTGCATTTTTCTGATAATTAGTGATGTTGAACATTTTTTCACTTTTGTTGGCCGTTTGTATATCTTTTTGTGAGAATTGTCTATTCATGTACTTAGCCCACTTTTTGATGGGATTTTTTTTTTTTTTTTGAGACAGAGTTTCGCTCTCGTTACCCAGGCTGGAGTGCAATGGCGCGATCTCGGCTCACCGCAACCTCCGCCTCCTGGGTTCAGGCAATTCTCCTGCCTCAGCCTCCTGAGTAGCTAGGATTACAGGCACGCGCCACCATGCCCAGCTAATTTTTTGTATTTTTAGTAGAGACGGGGTTTCACCATGTTGACCAGGATGGTCTCGATCTCTTGACCTCGTGATCCACCCGCCTCGGCCTCCCAAAGTGCTGGGATTACAGGCATGAGCCACCGCACCCAGCCGGGATTATTTTTATTGCTGATTTGTTCCTTGTAGTTACTTGTAGATTCTGAATACTAGTCCTTTGTCAGATGTATAGTTTCAAAGATTTTCTCCCATTCTGTGAGTTTTCTGTTTACTCTGCTGATTATTTCTTTTGCTATGTAGAAGCTTTTTAGTTTAATTGTCATCTATTTATCTTTGTTTTCGTTGTATTTTCTTTTGAGTTCTTGGTCATGAAGTCTTTGCCTAAGTCAATGTCTAGAAGGGTTTTTGTGATGTGATTTTCTAGAATTTTTATGGTTTCAGATCTTAGATTTAAGTCTTTCATCTATCTTGAGCTGATTTTTATATAAGGTGAGAGATGAGGATCCTGTTTTATTCTCCTACATATATCTTGACAATTATCCCACCGTCATTTGTTGAATAGGATGCCTTTTCCCCACTGTACTGTTTTTGTTTGCTTTGTCAGAAATCAGTTGGCTGTAAGTTGGCTTTGTTTCTGGGTTCTCTATTCTGTTTCATTGGTCCATGTGCCCATTTTTATACCAGTACCATGCTGTTTTAGTGACTATAGCCTTATAGTATATTTTGATGTTGGGTAATGTGATGCCTCCAAATTTGTTCTTTTTACTTAGTCTGGCTTGGACTACATGGGTTCTTTTTTGGTTGCATATTAAGTTTAGGGTTTTTTTTTTCTAGTTCTATGAAGAATGATGTTGGTATTTTGATGGGAATTGCATTTAATTTATAGATTGCTTTTGGCAGTACTGTCATTTTCACAATATTGTTTCTACCGAACCATGAACATGAGATGTATTTCCATTTGTTTGTGTTGTCTATGAGCTATTTCAGCCATGTTCTGTAGTTTTCCTTGCAGAGCTCTTTCACCTCCTTGGTTAGAGATAATCCTACATTTTTGTTTGTTTGTTTGTTTTGATTTGGTTGTTGTTGCAGCTATTGTAAAAGGGGTTGAGTTCTTGATTTGATTCTCACCTTGGCTGCTGTTGGTGTATAGCAATAGTACTGATTTATGTATATTGATTTTATATGCTAAAACTTTGTGGAATTCATTTATCAGATCTAGGAGCTTTTTGGATGAGTTTTTAGGGTTTTCTAGGTATTTGATCATATCATTGGCAAACAGCAACAGTTTGACTTGCTCTTTGCTGATTTAGATGTCCTTTATTTCTTTCTCTTGTTGAATTGGAAAAAAAAAAAAAAAACCCAAGATATTCAGGGAACAACTAGCACAATGCGTAGAATAGTACCTCACATCTAAATACTAACATTGAATGTAAGTGGCTTAAGTGCACTACTCAAAAGATAGAATGGAACACGATCATGATAAGAATGCCCTGGCTAGGACTTTCAGTACTGTTGAACAGAAGTGGCTAGTCAGTACTATGTTAAAAGAAGTGGCTAAAGTGGACATCCTTGTCGTGTTCTAGTTCTCAGGGGGAATGCTTTCAACTTTCCTCCTTCAGTATAATGTTGGCTGTGGATTTATCATAGATGGCTTTTATTACAAGTTATTTCCCTTCTATGCCAATTTTGCTGATGGTTCTAATCATAAAGGGATGCTGAATTTTGTCCAATGATTTTCTGCATCTATTGAGATGATTTTTGTGATTTATGTGATTTTTGTTTTTAATTCTGTTTATGTGGTGTATCACAGTTATTGACTTGCCTATGTTAAAACATCGCTGCATCCCTGGGATGAAACCCACCTATCATAGTGGATTATCTTTTGGATATGCTATTGGATTTGGTTCACTAGTATATTGTTGAGAATTTTTGTATCTATGTTCATCAGAGACATTGGCCTGTAGTTGTTTTTTTCTTTTTAATTGTGCTCTTTCACACATTTAGATGTAGGCATTTAAAGCTATGAACTTTCCCCTAAGCGCTACTTTTGCTGTATACCAGAGGTTTTCATAGATTGTATCAGTATTACCATTCAGTTCAAAGAATTTTTAAATTTGCATCATGAATCATGGTTGACCCAATGATCATTCAGGAGCAGGTTATTTAATTTCCAGGTATTTGCATGATTTTTAGGGTTCCTTTTGGAGTTGAGTTATAATTTTATTCCACTGTGATCTGAGAGAGTACCTGATATAATTTCAATTTTCTTAAAATTACTGAGAGTTGTTTTGTGGCCTATCATCTGGTCCTTCTTGGAGATTCTTCCATATGCTCATGAACAGAATGTATATTCTGCAGTTGTTGGGTAGAATGTTCTGTAAATATCTGTTAAGTCCATTTGTTCTAAGGTATAGTTTAAGTCCATTGTTTCTTTTTGACTTCATCTTGATGACCTGTCTAATGTTGTCAGTGGAGTATTGAAGGCCCTGACTATTATTGTATTGTTGTCTATCTCATTTCTTAGGTCTAGTAGTCATTGTTTTATAAATTTGGGAGCCTCAGTGTTAAGTACATATATATTTAGGACTGTGATATTTTCCTGTTGGACTAGTCCTTTTATCATTATATAATGTCCCTCTTTGTCTTTTTTAACTGCTGTCGCTTTGAAGTCTATTTTATCTGATATAAGAATAGCTGCTCCTGCTTGCTTTTGGTGTCCATTTGCATGGAATATCTTTTTCCAGTCCTTTAAGTTATGTGAGTCCTTATGTGTTAGGCAAGTCTCTCGAAGACAGAAGATACTGGGTTGGTGAATTCTTATCCATTCTGCCACTCTGTATCTTTTTTTTTTTAAAGGCAGGTTTTCACCATGTTGGTCAGGCTGGTCTTGAACTCCCGACCTCAGGTGATCCGCCCGCCTTGGCCTCCAAAGTGCTTGGATTACAGGCGTGAGCCACCATGCCCAGGCTCTGTATCTTTTAAATAGAGCATTTAGGCCACTTACATTCAATGTTAGTATTGAGATGTGAGGTATTGTTCTAGTCATCATACTGGTTCTTGCCTGAATATCTTTTTGTTTTCCATTGTGTTGTTTTATAGGCCCTGTGTGATTTATACTTTAAAGAGGTTATACTTTGAGGTTGTATTTTGAGGTTTTGTTTCAAGATTTAGAGAACTCATTTTAGCAATTCTTGTAGTGCTGGCTTGGAAGTGGTAAATTCTCTCAACATTTGTCTGAAAAAGGACTTCATATTTCCTTCATTTATAAAGTTTAGTTTTGCTGAATTCAAAATTCTTGGCTGATAATTGTTTTGTTTAAGGAGTCTAAAGATAGGGCCCCAATCCATTCTAGCTTGTAGGGTTTCTGCTGAGAAATCTGCTTTTAATCTGATAGGCTTTTCTTTATAGGTTACCTGATGCTTTTTTCTCACAGATCTTAAGATTCTTTTCTTCATCTTGATTTTGGATAACCTGATGACTGTATGCCTAGGTGATGACCTTTTTGTGATGAATTTCCTGGGTGCTCTTTGAATTTCTTTATTTGGAGATCTAGATCTCTAGCAAGGCCAGGGAAGTTGTCCTTCATTATTCCCTCAAACATGGTTTCCAAACATTTAGATTTCTTCTTCCTTGGGAATGCCACTTATTCTTAGGTTTGATCATTTAACATAGTCCCAAACTTCTTAGAGGCTTTGTTCATTTTTAAAAATTATGTTTTCTTTGTCTTTGTCAGATTGGGTTAATTCAAAAGCCACGTCTTCAAGCTCTGAAGTTCTTTCTTCTACTTGTTTGATTCTACTGTTGCAACTTTTCAGTGCATTTTGCATTTCTCTAAGTGTGTCTTTCATTTCCACAAGTTGTGGTTGTTTTTTATTTGTGCTATGTATTTCTCCAGAGACTTTTTTCATCCATGATCTACATTATTTTTAAAATTTCTTTAAGCTGGTTTTCACCTTTCTCTGGTGCCTCCTTGAGTAGCTTAATAATTGGCCTTCTGAATTCTTTTTCTGGCAATTCAGAAATTTCTTCTTGGTTTGGATTCATTGCTAGTGAGCTAGTGTGATCTTTTGGGGATGTTAAATAACCTTCTTTTTCATATTATCAGAAATGTTTTTCTGGTTCCTTTTAATTTGGGCAGACTATGTCAGAGGAAAGATTTGGGGCTCGAAGATTGTTGCTCAGATTATTTTGTACAACAGGGTACTCCCTTGATGTGGTGCTCTCCCGCTTCCTCTAGGGATAGGGCTTCCTGACAGCCAGACTGCAGTGATTGTTATTTCTCTTCTGAGTCTAGCCAGGCAGCAGAGCTACTGGGCTCCGGGTAGGTACTGGAGAATGTCTGCAAAGAGTCCCATGATGTGATCTGTCTTCAGGTCTCTCAGCCATGGATACCAGCACCTGCTCTGGCAGAGGTGGCAGCGGCGTGAAGTGGACTCTGAGGATCCTCAGTTATTGTTTTGTTACTGTACTGGTTTTTTTGAATCCTGGTCATGCTAGCAGTGAAGGTTGCACATGGACAGACTCAGCACCTTGGGTTAGCCAGGATGTTACCGGTGGTGGAATTAGCTGCCGTTTTCTCCTTTCCTGGAGCAGGGTTATTCTTTTATGAGTTGCTGTAGTGGCTTGAGTTGGTTGGCCTCAGCCAGGAGGTGGCACTTTCAAGAGAGCAGCAGCTGTGGTCTTATAGGAAGATACCAGCTTGTCCTAAGGTTGCCTGGATAAGTATCGAGGTTTCTCAGGCAATGGGCAGGGACATAGGGCTCCCAAGAGTTTATGTCTTTTGTCTTTGGCTACTAAGGTGGGCAGAGAAAGACCATAAGATGGGGGCAGGGTTAGGCATGTCTGAGATCGGACTGTCCTTGGGCAGGACTTGCTGTGGCCTGTGGGGGATGGGGTGTGGTTCTCAGGCCAATGGAGTTATGTTCCCAGGGGGATTATGGCTGCCTCTGTTGTGTAACACAGGCAGCCAGGTATGAGGGAAAGCTGGCACTGACAGCCTTCACCCAGCCCCACGTAGCTAGCAAAGCCAGCCTCCCTCACTCCCACCGTGCCCCACCAACAGTACCAAGTTTATATCCAAACAGCCAGTGAGCCGGGCTGAGATCTTGCCCCAGGCAACAAGGCTCTTGACTGATAAAGCAAGCAGGGCCTTCTGTGCTCACATCTGCACTTCTTGTTTGCCACACCTACCAGACCAGAAAAATTTGTGCTTAATCAAAATTATTACAAAGCCCAGCGGAAAGTTTCCTCCTGTGTTTCTTCCCCAATTCCACAGCAGTCCTCCCTCAGGAACCTTGTGAGATAGTCAGAAATGGCTTCCCTTGGCTTCCTTGGGGGCTGGGAGTATCTACAGGACTCTTTTGCTGCCGCTTCTATTTTCATATTTTGCTTAGCTCTCTAAATTCATTTCAACTCTAAGTAAGGTTACATCCTTCTCCTGTGATCTGAATTTTCAGGTTCCCCAGTGAGGATGTGTGCTGGGAGGCGCACTTTTCCCCTCTCATACTTTGGGCACTCACAGCTTTTCAGCTGACTCACAGAGTTTCAGTGGCAAGCCACTTCTTTCAAAGGGTCTGTGAATTCTTTCAGTTTTCTTGATATGTTCCTGTGGTAGTTCTTGGTGCAGAAGTTCACGATGTGAGTCTCCCTACACTATTCTGTCTGTCCAAGGGAGAGCTGCAAGCAGTCCTGACCCCCATCTGCCATTTATTTTGCTTCTCTGATACTCAGGATTTCTTTATGAGATGCTGTGGGCTGGCATCCCCAGGCAGCAATAAAGTTTTTTTTGTTTTGTTTTGTTTTTTACTTTAAATATTACAGCATTCTATAAGTCTTAATTTTTTGAAAGAATCATCATTTTAAAAAGTCTTAATAGACATCAGGCACTGATTGGTAGCCCAACAGCAGTTTGTTTAAATCTCTTGTTACAGCTCTACTATTTCACTGTAATTATTTATTTGATGTCTACAAAGCCCTAAATTTTGGCTCCTCAAAAGGAGCCATTTATCATTAAGCTTTGTTTTCTCAGCTACGAGAAAAACATTGGCATATGGTCAATACTGAGTAAACGATTAGTAAATTAATTCTTACACAGAAGAGAGACTCACATCCTGTAAAGAGGGATAGAGCCCTGGTGGTAGTTTTTAACTTTCATGATGACAAAGAGATTTGGGAAAAACTACACACTAGAGTTGTGGCTCTCAAAGTATAGGCCCCAGAGCGACAGCAGCAGTGAGTGTCACCTGGGAGCCTATGGGAAATGCACATTCTCAGCCCCCACTCTGCACTGAATGATCAGGAACTCTGGGCATGGGTCACTCTGGTCATTAGAGTACACATTAATATCTAAGAACTGCTGTCTTTGAAGATTGCCTTAATGAGAGATAGCCCAATTAAATAAGGTTTATTTTAAAAGTCAGGCCAGTAAAAGAAGGATTCAAGTATTTTAGGATCTTCTATCATTCCTTCCTTTAAATAATCTTTATAAAAAGATTCAGGACAATGTAGTTGCTTTTAGGTATTGAACTTCTGAGATGCTAACTTGTCTATGTTAGGAGTGGGCAAATATTTTCTGTGAAGGGCCAGAGAGTAAATATTTTAGGCATTTCAGGCTATACGGTCTGGGTAATTGCTACTCAGTTCTGCTGTTGTCACATGCAGGCAGCTATAGACAGTGCATAAACAAATGGGTGTGGCTGTGCACCAATACAACTTTATTTATGGATACTAATATTTGCATTTCATGTAATTTCTATGTGATACAAACAATTATTCTCTTTTTCATTTAAAAAAAACTCTTTAAAAATGTAAAAGCCATTCTTACCTTGTTGGCTACACAAAAATAGATAGTGGACTGGATTTAGCCCACAGGTTATAGTTTACCAACTCATGGTCCATGTAGTAATCAATTATATTGAGAATGATTTTTAAATTTTTCATTATAAATTACACAAGAATATCCAGGTGTAGATATCATTCATTAATTGAATACTTCATATGTGCCTAGCAAATAAAGCAATACATATAAAGCTTTCGTCTTTAGGGAGCTTATGAGTCTAGAAAAGACATGAAAATTAACCAAATAAGTGGCTGGGCATGGTGGCTCATGCCTGTAATCCCAGCAATTTGGGAGGCCGAGGCGGGCGGATCACAAGGTCAGCCTGGCCAACATGGCGAAACCCCGCTTCTACTAAAAATACAAAAATTTAGTAGAGACGGGATGGCAGGTGCCTGTAATCCTAGCTACTCGAGAGGCCGAGGCAGGAAAATCGTTTAAACTCTGGAGGCAGAGGGTGCAGTGAGCTGAAATCGCACCATTGCACTCCAGCCTGGGCGACAAGAGCAAGACTCTGTCTAAAAAAAAAGAAAGAAAGAAAGAAAAGAAAATTAACCAAATAAGTAAGTGAGATAGAGAACATAATCAGAATACTGTAAGAGAGGGTAACCAAGAGAATTGCTTTAGACAGACTGGGTAAGAATGGCCCATCTGAGGGGGTGCTATTTATACTAAGATGAAAAAGCTAATGAAAATGTGCCCACTGTATGAAAAGCCAGAAGAGGGTTACAGGCCAAAGCATAGCAAGCCTGAAGTCCCCGGGAAAGAAAGAACACACAGGCACTCATGAAAGCCAGCATGACTGAAGCATAGCAAGTGAGGAGGGGAGGGACAGTATTTGAGCCTAGGGAGATGACAGGAAGCAGATTGTACAAGGTCCTGTCAGTGAAGTCAAGGGTTTTGGGAAGGGTTTATGCAAAGGGCTAACTGGATTTTATTTAAGGCTTTAAAAACGACTTCTTCTTGTTACTCTGTGGAAAACAGATTTGGAGGGGACCAACAGAACAGGAAGACAGTTTGAAGACTAGACAAAAGTGTACATTTGTGTGTGTATGAGAGAGAGAGTCACAAGCATGCATCAGATATCACTAAAACTGAAAGACTTACGGCAGAAATTCAGTAAAACAAAATGATTTCCCAAGCCCAAACGGATGGTCTCATGATTGCAGATTAAAAACAAGTTCAACTAGAGACTCTGAGAAGTCTTTTGGAGGTTGATATAATGGGATTTTATCTAGATACAGAACAAAATCTTGAAGGAAGAGGACAAAAGCTTCATTCAACATTATCCAGCAGCTAAAGAAAGATGTTCTTTATGGGAATGTAGAGAGAAAAAGGAACTTTGAATAGGTAGGTGGATGTCAAGAATGAATAAGCTTTGATAGTTTACTTCATCACAATGAACAGCTATTCAATTCAGCTCAGTAATGACATTACTAGAGGCATCTATCTAATAATACAACCCTATTAGCAGATCTGTCTAAATTGATATTGAAAGGGCAATTAAAATTGGCAGGCACGCTACAACCAATGTTGTAAGCTGGAATGTACTCAACGTAATTTTTAAAAAAGGTATACTGTTAACATTGGGACATAAATGCAAATTAGAGTAATGACTTCATTCAGCAATTTCCTTTATATGAGGCCATTTGAATCAGACTCTTTCCTCCATAGTAAAGGGCAAATCCTTATTAATTTAGATGATTACCTCATAGGAATGAATAGTAAGTGAAATCAATACCATAAGGTCTGGTCTACCATTTCCTTCCCATTACTTCATGTCGCTATGACAATGATGAGAACATTTAAAAGTTTTCTTGCATGGTGGTTCATAAGTATTCACTAATCTCTTCCAACAATCTTCTTATGCTCAGAAAAGAAATCTAATGTTGTATTTGGAAGTTTTATTTTAAGAAGGTGAATATTGACACAGAAAATTAATATAAACTTTTAGTCGCTATCTTGTGTAGAAATACTAGGAATCTATTGACACTAGGGTAGATAATTATTCATGTAAATTTTATGCTAATCATTCTAATTATTGCTTAGAAAAATAAAAGTGCCATATGGCAAATCTTTACACTATTCTCTTACATTCATGCCATGAACAACCAATAGCACGAGTGTGACTATAAGTTTCAGGAAACGATCTCTGTGCTTTGGGCTGGAGGCAGTGTACTGAAATTCATGAATTACAACTCTTCTGACAAGATCCCTTGATGGCTCCAGGGGCTGGAAATGGAATATGAAACTTCTGACCCAAAGGTCATTGGCTCCAATTTGGCTTAAACTAGTAGTGACTACAAGTTATTATCAATAGATAGCTGTTCAGCAACTGCTACAAAATGAATTGTCGATTTCAGAGTAATTTCTAAAAGACAGGTGTCCCTGTCGGGAACTCATGAATCCTTCATGCCCTAAGGTGGATAGTTCTAGACAGGAGTCAAGACATTGACTAAAAGGAGATATCCTACCACTTTCCAGCCTTTATAAAGTGGGTATTTTTAGATGGGAGCAGGCACCTTTTTTGGCAACTGGCGAGAGTGTTTGTTACTTGATAGTTTGTCATTTGGAAGGTGGGGATACATTTATATCTAACTACGATCGCTCCATATATCTACGTTTATGTTTAAATAAGACATAACAGATCTTACTGGGAAATGCTTGGAGAAGATGTTAATAAAATAACAGACTCTTGCTACTCAAAGTGTGATCTGAAGTCCAGTAGCATCAGCATCACCTGGAAACACATCAGAATTGCAAACTCTGAAGTACATCCCAGACACTGAATCACAATCTGCATTTTAACAAGACCTTCAGGTGACTCAGTTACTCAATAACTGAGTGAAGTTTGAGGAGTGCAATATGTCTTGAGGACACATTGCATAGCTGCTTACTGATCACAAAGTGAACTCAATAAATATATGTTGATGACAAAAAGACCTGAAAACTGACTTTCTGTATCTTAATTTCATGATCTAGTATCCCTGGCTGTTTATATTACTTATGTTGCCACTTACAAAACAGCCTATTTGTTGTCTCAGCATCCCTGTTGGACTTTAAGCTCCTAGAGTGCAGGTATCCAATCTGGCATTCCTTTTGAGTCCAATGTAGGTTTTATTACAGAATAAAGGAACTTGAAATGATAAGTCTTTAGCACCTTATAGTAAATTGAGGCATGTCAAATAATGTGATAAGAATCTGATTCTTTTTTTTTTTTTTTTTTGAGATTATCTCACTCTGTCATCCAGGCTGAAGTGCAGTGGCTCGATCTCTGCTCACTGCAAACTCCACCTCCCAGGTTCAGGCGATTCTCCTGTCTCAGCCTACTGAGTAACTGCAGTTACAGGCATGCATCACCATGACCAGCTAGTTTTTGTATTTGTAGCAGAGATGAGGTTTCACCCTGTTGGCCGGGCCTCAAACTCCTGACCGCAAGTGATCTGCCTGCCTCAGCCTCCCAAAATGTTGAGATTACAGATGTGAGCCACCATGCTCAACCCCAAATAATCTGATTCTTATGCAACATTAATTTAAACAGATTGTGTTTACCTGAGAGAACTGAAGAGCTAACATGATGCCCTGGATCATTAACCAGCAGTAAATTGCTAACCAATATTTAATGACATTGATGGTAGGATACATTGTAAGAGTATTTTGTCCACTCTGCTAAACTTGTAACCACAACACAATTAGATACTTAGGCTAATTTTCAAAATGAGTTTGTAGAGCCCACATTAGTATTTCCTACATTACATTAAAATTAGTCAACATGAGACTGATTAGCTAGCATATATTTAAAATCTGGATTATGATTTTGTTTGTATGATGTTTATAGTCTCTATCTTCCAAAGGAAAATCTAAACTGCATTAACCTATGGTACTAATAAATCAATTTGCCTGAAATTCAGCTGTTCCTGAATCTGAGGCTTCTATTATAAAACTAAGCCAAAAAAGTTAAATAATATATTGAATATTTTCCCCAACACATATATTATCGCCCTGTTCAGATTATCTAAAGTAAAGATGTTCATGTATTTGGGTTCCCAAGGTTTTTATAAGAAGCTCTCTCAGGTCAGCTATACGTGTCAGTTTGGGCAAGTTTTCAAAGTTCTTTGGGTTCCCATTTTAATAATTTTTGTTTTTTTTTTTAAAGAAAATATTAAGACCAAATTTATAATGCTGTCTTGAGCATTTAATGAGATAAGCTTGAACCAGATTTTTGGCAGACATGTACTCCCTGGTCATTTGTACTACTGCTAGGTCTAGGACCTCTGCTGCCACCACTACTATCATTATTACTGACTAGCATTCCTACTTGCAGCACAGTATTTGCTTTGAGATCCTTAGGCTGCGTATCAGATTAAACATAACTGCACATATAAGATCCACTCTTACATGGTTCACCAGGTAACATCAAAACATAATACTCTAAATTAAAAATAAGCTTAAGAAAGATATACAAGTCTGCATGTCTAATTATCTTTCCTATTAATTCTAAAAATTCTCAATTACAGCTTAATCTAATTGTGGCCTTTCTTTAAGCCTTGGAAAATTAAACAATTGACTGTGTTGATTAGAATATTGCCAACAGCTGTGTCCTGCTGTGTCCTCTCCCTTAGTAGAAAGGAATGGTGCTTTTATCATACCTGTAATGAAAGAACGTCATGTCTCTCTCTCTACCTAGAAGCAGTATAATTTAGGATTAAGGGTATAAGCTGTGAACTCAAATCAAGGCTTAAAGCTGGGTTGTGCCACATGGTAGCTATGTAAGTTGAAGCATGTGACAACATCTATAAAACAGGGATAATAACAGGGCCTACCACACAGAGTTGTTTTGAAGTTGTTAAATGGGATGTTGCAGACTTTTGCATAGCACTCAACTTTGTGCATTGGACATGGTTAAGTAACTAATAAATATTACTATTTTCCAGACTTGAACGCATTAACAAAAGGCATCGTCTCTTCCCTGGGGGCCATGCTCATTTAATTGTACACTAAGTTCTCACTTATTGTTGTTGATAGCTTCTTGGAAACTGCAACTTTAAATAAAATGACATTTAATGAAACCAATTTTACTACAGACTAATGGATATAAACGAGTTAAACTGCCAGGACCTATTTCTGGTCATAAAAACAACACCAAACTTCTAAATAAAGACCCCAGACACTTCTAATACTAAACATTGAAATAAATGTGAATTTTACATACATTTAAGAAAGATTTATTAAAATAAGTAAGATTATTTACCCAATTTTTGGTGAATCAGTGAGAGACAGCATTCATAGCGGTTGGTTGGATTAAGGAAAAAGTGTTTACAAAGTAACAACTGTAAGAAGGACCTCCTATCACTATGCAGTTCATAAACAAACAATAAGAACCATGGCAGGTTTGCTGAGTGCTTTTGCACCTCACAGTTTATTGTGGTGTATCGGTATGATTGTTCTAGTCTTTATAAATTGTTATTTGACAACAATTTGTACTCATTCATTTATTCATTCGTTTGTTTGTTCATTCATTCATTTTTCCAACCTGTATATTTTAGTTCAGGGTTGAGGATGGCCGGAGTCTATCCCAGAAGCTCAGGGTGTACAGCAGGAACCACCTTGGACAGGACACCATTCTATCACAAGCCACATGTACACACATACACTCAGACTGAGACAATTCAAACATGCCAACTCACATAAAGTGCTCATCTTTGCAATGTGGAAGGAAATTGGAGTATCCAGAGAAAACCCACACAGACAAGGGAGAATCTATAAACCCCACACGGACAGTGGCTTCAGTGTGGAATAGATCTTTTTCTCACATCAATGTTATAATGACACAATCGTGAATGTAATGACATTATCCAAGGACCTGCTCTATTCTCAATAGAGGACACATTTCAATGGACTGACCTTAGAAACTGCTGAGCCCAGATTGCCTTAACCTTTTAAGTTTCTTTTCTTCTCACCTCTAGGATTGGGTTCTCTGAGAACGCTGATTAATACGATATCTTTAAATTGCCCTAGCTCATGGTAACCTAGTGACTTCCTAACCCCTTTCTCAAGCTCACTGGTTTTGCCTTCAGAGTTAGAAAGAGAAACTAGTCCAAACTCCCATTTGAGGCATTACAGTTATGCCTGCATTCCCAGTGTTCACGCAGCATCAGTTTTCAACATTTCTAATGTTGCAAAGTTCACTACATAATTAAGTAACCTATTCCATTTCTGGATAGCTCTTCGTTACAAGAAACTTATTCTTTCTTTGGAGCAGAAATCATTGTTCTTTGTTACATAAAGCTGAAGATACTAGTTTTAGCTTTTGGATCAGAATAGGATTAAGTCTAAAGGTTACTTCACAAGACAGACCTCCACATATTTTAAGATTGCTTTCATGTCAGCCGGGCATGGTGGCTCATGCCTGTAATCCCAGCACTTTGGGAGGACAAGGCGGGTGTATCGCTTGAGGTCAGGAGTTCCACATCAGCCTGCAACATGGTGAAATCTCCATCTCTACTAAAAATACAAAAATTAGTCGGGTGTGGTTGTGAGTGCCTGTAATCCTAGCTACTTGGGAAGCTGGTAGGCAGAGGTTGCAGTGAGCCGAGATCATGCTACTGCTCTCCAGCCTGGGCAACAAGAGTAAAACTCCATCTCAAACAAAAACAAAAACGAACAAAAAAGATTTCTTTCATGTCTTAATGTTTAAAATGCAACGTTAAACACAACTGAATACAGTAGTAGAGACCTTATTTTACCAGTAGAGAAAACAGTGGAACAATTATTATTTCTTTGATTTAGATGTTAACTATTAAATATAAATTCAATGTCTATATCGAGTTAGGTAAAAAGAATTCACTTTTAACAAGAAAAAAAAAAAGAAAACAAACAAAAAAAGAATTCACTTTTGCTTGAACTTGCAGGATGAGATTGCTTGAGAAAGCATACTGGCTTTCAAAATGTATGTGCCCTTTTACTATCCATCCATAGGATTTTTAAAACCTCAATTCATTCAAGGAAAAAGTTTCTCTTCTCACCTCCTATACATAGATTGCTAATAAGTTTAAACTACTTTTAGTAGCATCATCATGTCCTACAAAAGTAGGTTTCCTGTTTGAGAGGTTCAGTTTGACAAGTACTTTCGGTAAGCAAAAATTTGTGGACTTTGAAAATGACAAAAGCGGACAGACAAAAGCTGGCCTGGAACTACTAGTCAGGTCTCACGAGTAGGAGCTGGTATTCCCAGCTAGGCTGTGGTGTTCTCCTGTGGAATATCAACAGTTTCACAAAACACCAACTTCAGACAAGGCCATCGTGTGACTATAGAGGATCAGGACAAAAGTAAGACCACCCTCTGCTGCATATTTCCCAACTACTGCATTCACCTTGCTTCATTCATCTGCATTCTAGATAAGAATTATAAATACCCAATCATAAAACCACCCCTGATTCCTCACAGCATCCATCTAATCTGGAGAAGACTCCCACTGCCTTGAGTCCTCTTCAGAATCACCTACTATGAAGCCGAATCCTGAATCTTCCTGCTGAGATGACTCACAGTGCTCCATGCTGTGCTCTCTCCCTCATGTCTCAACAATGAGTCAATAAAATCCATCTTTCTTCAACTACAGGTGTGCTCCTGGTGACCTTGGCTGAAGGGCATTGGCATCTTGTTACTGAGGTGACACATAAAATTAAAAGACTACCTGAAATTTTATCAAATGCAAAACCTACTATAAATTTCTTACGACTTATAAAACACAAGTATAATATGTCAATGTATTAACAGGATGATGCAAATTTGGAAATTCAATCGTTTAATAAGGGCCTATTTGTGTGTTTGTTACCATGAACTAAAACTTATTTTCTGATGGAAATCTTGCTTCTGCCTTACCTAGAGTTTCACCCTTAACTTCTACTATGGTCTGAGTATTTGCCCCTCCTATCCTTGACAGTGTTAAGAGGTGAGGCCTTTGGGAAGTGATTAGGTTTTTAGGGTGAAGCCCTTACAAGAAAGATTAGTGCCTTTACAAGAGAGGTCCAAGGTAGCTCCTCTGTCTCTTCCACCATGTGTGGACACAGATAGAAAGCACTGTCTACAAACCAAGAGCAGTCCCTCACCAAATATCAAATCTGCCTTGATCTTGGACTTCCAAGCCTCCAGAACTTTGAGAAACAAATTTCTGTTGTTTAAAAGCCACCTGATTTATAGTACTTTGTTATAGCAGCCCGAATGGACTAAGATAACATCCTTTGGAACAGAAGCTAGATGATCTTTTGTTCAGGCACCTGTTCTTCTGGCACCTCAGTTTTCATAAGAGAATCAATCCTATCTGCCACTCAGCTGATAAAACATTTAATGCTCCACTTGACTGGCAATAGGGCGCCAGTTCATCAGGTTCGTGCCAGAAAGGATAAGCTTGGACTTAGGACAGCTCAATACACTTCAAAAGCTCAGCCAAGGAAAACAATATTTGTAAAGATTAGGGGAAAGAGACAGTCCATATATTCCTCTAGATACTCTAAAATCTACTCCTAGAATAAGCCAGACAGATAGAAGACTGTTAATACCTGGATCTTGGAACACTGATTCCTCAGATCAAGAGCTTTTACCCAACGGCACTTTTGCATGACTCCACTGGACAAGGCTGAGGACATTTTAAAATAAAAGTTTTATGATCCTTGATGCTGATGTTTTTTACATTAATATCATATCCCCTACATGCAAACTCACGAGAGAATCCTGTTAGTGTTGAGTATTCTCTCAACAGTTTTTTTCAACTCATGAACATTGTGACTCTTATAGCGAATCCTAATTTCCATAGAGACGAGTTAATGGTATAGTTTTAGAAATATGTACGCTACCTGTTGCAATTATACAGAACTTCTTCTAAGCATGCATTTGGGGTGTCTCTTTTTATCTTCTTTTAAAATCGATTCCTTTTTTTTGTTATTATATGGATCCTTCTAAGTTGTCTCAAGTCATTTTAGATGGAAATAGGGGAGTAAATAATAATTACTGAGAATAGATTTAGTAAGTTGTAAAAGTTCAGATACCAGTCAAAATATGGGATGCTCACCTATCTTAACTTTATAAGTGAAGTTAATTTGATTCCAGATTCACTTTCTCACTGTATATGAACAATGCTTCTTTGTTTCCTTGTAGAGTACAATTTTTATCACTGACTTAGCCAAATCAGTATATTTTGAATCCACTTTGGAGTGTTCATTAGCAAGTTGCATTGTTAATTACTTTAGTGGGTTGTTTAAATGGCTGTGGTTAATTGGGAACACTCTTCAAAAAAAAAATATATATATATATATACACACACACACATATATATAAAATATATATTTATATATTATATATTATTTTATATATAGGTTATATATATATTATATATATATATGCACGCACACGTATTTTTTTTTTTTTGAGACAGAGTTTTGCTCTCGTTGCCCAGGCTGGAGTGCAGTGGTGCAATCTTGGCTCACTAAAACTTCTGCCTCCCAGGGTCAAGCAATTCTCCTGCCTCAGCCTCCCAAGTAGCTAGGATTATCGGCTACCCATGCTCGGCTAATTTTTGTATTTTTAGTAGAGCTGGGGTTTCACCATGTTGGCCAGGCTGGTCTCGAACTCCTAACCTCAGGTGATCTACCCACCTTGGCCTCCCAAAGTGCTGAGATTACAGGCATGAGCCACTGCACCCAGCCAACTCTTCAAATTTTTTCTGGACTAATGCATACCAAGTTTACACTGTTTTTTGTTTGTTTGTTTTGATTTGATTTTTGCACTCACATGATAGAAACTTACAGGCCTTCAACACTTCTGTGTCTCTTCCACAAGATTTATTGTCAAGCCAGATGTCTTGCTTTTGCATTATTTCAAGAGATCTTATTGCTTGCTTAGTTAAAATGTTCCTCTTTACACTTACTTTGCATGTGAATTAGATACCCAGCATCAATGATTTGAAAGCCACATACATAAATAATATTCCCACTGCACATCAGCTTTGAGAGAAGACAGTTCTGAGGAGACTCTCCTGAGGAGGAACCTTCCAGGGAGGCCCTAAGAGGGTAACTTCTCATCCAGCTGCTGTACTCGAAGTCAATTATATGAAAGTTTAAAGTAAATTCCAATGCCAAGTATAAGTGGCTGTTACCAGTTTGCACTGTTGGTTGCTGTTGGTGTTGTTTTTTAGAGGGTGTCTTGCTTTGTTACCCAGGCTGGAGTGCAGTGGCACGAACATGGCTCACTGCAGCCTCGACTTGCTGGGCTCAAGCGATCCTCCCATCTCAGCCTCCTGAGTAGGTGGAACTACAGGAGTGCACAACCACACCCAGCTAATATTTGTGTTTTTTGTAGAGACAAGTTTTTGTCATGTTGCCCAGATGAGTTTCAAACTCCTGAGCTCAAGCAACCCATCCGCTTTGGTCTTCCAAAGTGCTGGGAGTATGAGCATAAGCCACTGCACCCAGCTCCGGTTTGCATCGTTAATGAAATAAAAGCTCAATATACTTTCAGAAAATTTAACGGGTAATCTGACTTGAAGAAAAACAAACATAAAAGGTATTTTTAAAACAACCATAGATTTTTAGGTAGACATCTGTTTTCCTTTTAACTCAGAAATACATTACATGAAAACACGTAGCCGGCATGACAGTAAAAACAGCCTTACTAAGAATTTGTAAAGTAAAAATGAGAAACTATACAAAGACACAGTCCAGTGGTGTGGTTGACAAAAATGGTGTCTGTAGCTGCCATATTGTAAATTGCTTATTTTAAAAACTGTAGGCCTGTGATTTGTCCCAGCTACAATGAGCAGACACGGATTACCTGTGCTGAAACATTACAGAAGGTCAGGGTTGCTCCATCTGGGGTGCCCTGAGCCAAAGTGAAACATGAAGCCAGTATCTAAGGGGTGAAACAAGGTTAAAATTCTGGGCACTGCAAATACAAACAACAAATCCAAAGGGCTAGAAACAAGTAGAAAGGCAGAGTGACAGGGCCAAAGGTCTAAAACTGAGTAAGATGGTAGAGCAAGTACAAGGTCAATGAGCTCCGGGCAACTGCTGTGGGTATGAATGGGTGTCAGTGGCTTTTAAGAGTTGTGGCTAGCATGGAGTGGAGGAAGATGAGATCGTCTTAAAAACTCTAACAGGCAGAGGAGGAAAATTCAGAAGTTGCCTGTAAAATCAACTTTAATTTTAAAAAACACGAAAGTGCATTCCAGAGCCCAGATTTGTCCTTTCATAAAAGGGCAACGGCCTAGGTTTTACAAGGTAGCAAAATGCTGTGCATACCCATCTGTTTGCATTCTTACAATTATAATACACTTTGATTACATATGCATTTTCAGAGCTTTATTTTAATTATCACAACACAGTTAACGTCTTAAAAGTTTTCTGTATTACTATCTATGCTGCCCAAAATTTTCTCATTAATGAAATAAATATGTTTATGGCAAACTGTAAAATATTCGAGGTCACCTTGGAAATGCACTGAGTTTTAACAAGAAAATAGTAAGGGGAATGTAACTGTCTTTCAGATAAATACACGATTTGAAGACCTCTGTTGTTAAAGTGTACTGGTAAAAGAAGACTTGCACTTATACAAACTAAATAAAACCTGTTTTCTTCAAACTTCATCCCCAAGCCTGACAACTCAGATGAAATGATCCCGAGTTAAGTGAGATGATTATCTCATTTGAGCTACTGATTATGAAACCCAACAATGTTCTAGACACTGTCCTGGGTGCCAAACACATCCCTTAATATGCTCAACAGTTCTATGACACAAGGGTTTGTGCAGACAAGTAAACCAGGCTCAGGGAAGTCATGTTGCCCCAAATTACAAAGTTACGAAGTAACAGAGTTAGGATTTCGATTTTGGAATAAACCTGGAGTTTTGTGTCTGCTATGAGCCACAGTTTAAAAAAATACACTTCAAAAGTGTATATTGCTTCCTATGATGTGTATTTGTCCAATCCAGGAAAATAGAAAGGAGTGGGCCCTGGGGGCAGTGGAGGGGAATCTCAAAAGAAGGAGCGATGTGGTGTGAAGCCCCGAGCTGAGTCTGACCTCAGCCCTAAAATGGGATTTCTATTAGGTTATGTCTGCTCTGTAAAATGTGTTGGTTATATGTATTTTCCCCCATTTCTAGTCCTAAAAATGTGTTCCCCTTTATTTAAAAAGAAAGATGATGCAATCCCAGCACTTTGGGAGGTTGAGGCAGGCGGATCACGAGGTCAAGAGATCAAGACCATCCTGGTCAAAATGGTCAAACCCCGTCTCTACTAAAAATACAAAATTAGCTGTGTTTGGTGGTGCGTGACTGTAGTCCCAGCTACTTGGGAGGCTGAGGCAGGAGAACCGCTTGAACCCGGGAGGTGGAGGTTGCAGTGAGCCCAGATTATGTGACTGCAATCCAGCCTGGTGACAGAGCAAGATTCCATCTTAAACAAAACAAAACAAACAAACAAAAAACAACGAAACAATAACATATCATTGAAGGAAAATGCATTCTGAGATGCTCTCCAGGAAGTGAAGATAGACCGATACTGATTCACTGACCCAAAAATGGTCTCATAGTTGCTTCCATGTTTGTTAAAATAGGGAAACATTGGAGAAAGTAGACTGTCATGATTACACAGAGCAAAGCTAGCTGTCTGCGAAGTGATGGTGAACAGCCACGAAGGCCTGTGTAAGTACTTGTGAAAGTGCTCCACGGAGCCTCAAGCACCATCATGATTTGGTCACGTTTTTGAACTAATCAAGCTTCAGCCTCATATTGGTGAACGTCACATAAATCTGCAAGTCCATGTGGATTTCCTCATCCTGTTTGTCACACCTCAGAATAATAACTTTCTTTATACGCAGAATTTTAAAAGAATGCAAAATTCTATGCAATAGTGCTGATGGGATTCAGGACACATTACCCCAAAACATGGCACCGTGGCATTTGAGAACAACAGAGACAGGAAGGTCACTCACCTTCTTCTCATCTGTCTCCCCGGAAGATGGTCATAAATCCCAGGAAGGATTTTCTAACCTTCCCCTGAAGCAGGTCATAGGACCCTCGTTTGAGAGGTGCCTTTCCTACACCCAAAGGAAAAGAACATCCTTATCTCTGACAACACAGGGTCACAGAGAGGAACCTGAACAAACAGGCTTTGCTAAATTCTACCAGGTTATTCTCATTAAATCAAACCCCCTTTGTCCAGTTAAATTTTTCCCCTCTTCATTAAACTTAGCATAGAAATACACAGTTTGGCCAGGTATGGTGGCTCATGCCAGTAATTCCAGCACTTCGGGAAGCTGCAGTGTTTAAGGAGTATGAGGATGGCTTGAGCCCAGGAGTTAGAGACCCCCTGGGCAAGATGGTGATACCTTATATATACAATAAAATAAAATAAAATAAAGTAAGCCAGGCATGGTGGTGCAGCCTCAGAAGCCTGAGGTGGGAGGATTACTTGAGTCCAGGAGGTCGAGGCTACAGTGAGCTATGATCACTGCACTCCAGTCCGGGTGACAGAGTGAGGCACTGTCATAAATAAATAGGTTTAACTATTTCTTGGGACTTTGTTTCCTTATGAAGGTCTCTATGCCACATAAAATTCAACCAGGGACCATAAGAGGGTCGAGGAATGTTTTTCATTCCCTTTAGTACAGGCAGGGCCAAGTACATATCAAATTTGGTATTATTACTACTGATACAATGAATAGTTTCAGTTATGTGTATATCTTGAATTTGCTATGTATTTTTCATATATTTTTTATTAAAAGTACATTGCTTTAGAGATGGCATCAACTTTCAGTTGCAATTAAAAAATTCCCAGATATTAGCTATGTTTAACTGACAGTTATTAGTTATTTAATATTTGTCCTCTTTTTAAATATAAAAGTCAAAGCAAAACCTTTCTATTTGAACATTCCTCTATAGTTGTTTACCTGGTACAACATAATAGGGTGACCTAAATACCATTTTATATAATTTGCACCTGAAATAAAGCACTGAGCTCTATTAGGCTGAATCATAAAATTGTCATTTTCATACATAGTAAATGACCAAATAACAGAAATGTCATATGAGATACATAGACACATATAAAATGAACTATTCTGGCTGCAAAAGTTTCTGTACATAAAACTACAATGAAAAATGTGATATTATGAATTATGAAATTAAGATATTATAAAATTAAAATCGCTGCAATTAAACACAACTATGGCAATGATAATAAAGTTATTTCTGAAGGCTTATTGTCTGGACTCGGGAACTGAGTTTATAGTACCTATTTATGTTGCTACCTGCTTGATAAAAGCACAGCACATCATTATTTATAGGGTGCTAAAGGAAAAAAGCTTACTATTATCACATTTGAGAAAGTCAATAAACATTTTTCATGAATGGATTTTAGTCAATGACTACTCTTAGATATAGCATTTTAAAGTACTCAGCCCCAAATGTGTTTATCTAAACATTCATTTCTAACTACATCATGTTTCTATTGCATGTATTTTTTTCTTTCTTTTTTTTTTTTCAACCTCAACTTTTACCACTAACCATTATTGGGTGGGATGAAATCTCAAATGCTAAAAGCACATAATAATGCAAAATGTCTTGGGAAGAGTATTGCAATAAAATCAGTAAAGCTGTTACCATGTTTAAAAAAGAAAATCTAGTAACTATCAAAGGCCTTAAATTCAATATATGTTAGCATATCTAGAAAGCTCTTCAATCATAATAATGCCCTATATTTGCTTAGCATTTTATATTTTTCCAAAAAGTGTACACACACACACACACACACACAGACACACAAATAGCTTATATTATGCCTCACAGGAACCCAGCATAAGAGGCAGAGAAGATAATAATCTTGTCACATGAAATGTGGAGAAAGCAAACCTCAGTGAGCTTGAGTAACTTATGTATGGGAGGGCAACTTATGGTTAGGGGCAAAACCGGGTGGAGCATAAATGTTGGTCTTCTGATACTTTTGCCCAGGGCCATGTGCACTTTGCTGACAAACTTGACCCAATAGTCACCTAACATATACTGGTTTGGGAAGTGTGCAGAGTCTCCTGTTGCATTAACATGGGCTGATTTCATGGGCTTCAGCACTGGATTAATCCTTTTACTTATGGGTACTGCATATCTTCATATCCTAAAGTTGTGACAACAACTCTACAATATTTGCATCGGAAGGTTAATTAGAAACTTATAGGAAGATGTAAACTAAATTGAGAACACTTGCGGGGATGAGGAGATATGAAGCAACACCCTCTATTTGTAAGTGAGAGCAGCCCTGGGGAAGGTGTCTAGAGCCGATGCTAAGAACAAGCGATGGTTTTGCTCACTATTGTCTAAATACCTTCACATTTTCCCATTTCCATGCTTTTCTCAAGGCTTTCCCCTTACAGAAACACATTCCCTTCTCTTTCCTGTGTGAAAGCCAAGCTTCCTCTGTTCGGAATCCTACACTTAAAGAATTGTGCGTTTGCAAGACGGTCTGGTCTAGACCTCTTATTTCACAGGTGAGGAAATAGGCTAGAAGATTTTAATTTGCCAAAGTACGAAATAAGTGTACAAATCTTATTTTATGTGTAAAAAAATAGGATTTTGGCTTCCTAACTCAGTGATGTGAGTTTTACCTTTTATACCGAATTGCCAATTTTTACATTCATCTTTCCTTTTACAATTAGTTAAATTTCCGTATGTACTATATATATCTTGCCAGAACAAGATTGGAAGCTCCCTAAAAAAGCTAGTTAGCATTGTCGTATTCTCCTTCCAAGACCTGGCACCATTTTCTGCTCATGACCTGGTAAGTTGAAATATTAACAAAAGGCTGCCTTTCTTCCAGAGCAATTTTGGAGAGGAGGAATTTCTTGGCTACGCCCTTCCCCATCTTTCTTCGAAGTATTCTTTAGACTTTGTGCTACGAAACAGATATGGAGGCTCCCAGGGCTTCTCCACTCTCCCAGCAAGCTCCTGACCCACCACTATGAAACAGGATGCTGACCTACAAAAACTAGTGCAAAACTAGAGGAATGTTGCTACCCAGAAATGCTTTCTAGAAAGTCAGAGACAGCCATATAGACATGGAACAAATTTTTCTTGTTACAGCCCTCCAAGGAACAAGCAATAATAAAGGTTTTTCTTTTTCTCCTCTTAAAAATTAATAATCCATTTCAGAGCTGATTTCAGTGTAATCAGAGGCACACTTTTTGCTTATTATTTAAAATATAATGGAACATGCACATGTAAGAAAATGATTTCAAACTTACAGCGCAAATGTTACCTCCTCTATAAAGTCATCCTGGCTACTCCAGGGGGTCTCTCAATACTGATCATCTTTAGCACTTTACTGCCACACTTCTTTTAAAAAAATAGTTGATTGTGTATGTGACTACATTCTCCTACATAAATATAAATATTTTGGGTGTTCTATTCTTATTCATTTGATTGCCTCCTATAAGACCATGGTGTATAATAAATCATTAATATATATCAGTTGAATAAAACTATAATAATTAGAGTCAGCAATTATCTGATGTCTTGAAGTTGGTATGAAATAAATGAAGTTTTCTGCCTTTAACATATTTATGTATTCCCATTTAAGGTGAATCAGAGAGAACACAGAAAGAGATAAATATTAATTTAAAAAGAAATACGTGTCTTCTGCTAGCAAAGTACACTAAATATGTGTATAAGATACCAGCTGGTTCACAGCGATTCAAATTCATAGTCACAAGAAAGGAAAGTAACCACTTTTTATTGTGATTTTAAGTATTCCTTTAGTATTATTCATGATGACAATATCTTTCCTAAAAAAGTAACAATTTTAAAATTTCCAAAAAAGAAGAATGAACTTTAAGGTTCACTTTTGAAGTTGTTTCTAAAACAAGGTGCTTTTAGCAAACATGAGACAGTGAAAATGGTTACTTTTGACTCTGCAAGGTGTTAGTAACATTGAAACTAACCTAAAGCCCTAGCCCAGGAGGCCAAAATGTAGGTTCTGTGATAATTTACAACCCTCCATCCTTCAGTTTCTCCACTGCCTTTTTGGGTCCTTATAATCACCTAAGAGGTCATATGGTAAAATAACATTCTCAAAAGTGTGATAGTAATTGTAATAGTCCCAGCTGTGACTTGGTCTCAATAACTATTCAGTTGGCCCACGTGAGGGTGATCATACAGTGCCTTTGCAGCTATTCCAACAAAGGATCCTTTGAGACATCGTTTTTTTTTTTCCTGCAAAGCCTTGTAGTCAACACACCAGGATGACTTTAAAGTGCCATTTATTTATTAATCAAGGTCATGTGCATGGTGCAGTTTTACAGTCACTTAAATATACATGATACTAATTTTAAATTTCAGGAACCCAATTTCATTTTTGTATCTTAACAAAATGTACAGTGTTCTCTGGAAATAGAGGGAAGGTTTGTATGTGTCCCTAAGTTATTACCAAGATTATATGCATGATTACAATCATTCCAACTCTATTTTTAAGAGCTTGCAATCTGAGTTTCCAAAACAACAACAACAACAAAAAGGCAAAAATAAAAAAACAAAAGAAAAATAATGGTAGAGTTCAAGAGAAAGAAATTCCTTTCAGTTTTTTTTTTCGGTTGTAAAGATTTATAGGTTTATTTTGGACTTTTTTCTCACCACCCCTTGGTTGACTTGTGTACTAAAGAGTTTGTTATCTGACTATTTAGAAACCACTCTATTAAGAAATTCCTCACACTCTGGGAAGAGATAAGAAAAATGAAAGGGTTCAACAATAGGTCCATAAATCAGAAAAGATTAGTTTGTTATAAATAATGGTATTTTCTGTACTGCTGTGGCGCTCACTTAAAGCAGTTAGTGATTTTGTAAATTTGATATAAATGAGCACAAAAAATTACCAAAGGGCATGTTCTATTTGGTCTTATATTAAATATTTCCTGTGCCGTTGCTCATGAGTATTAAGTTTAAATTTGCCCTGCTTAAAGAGAATCCACAAAGTAGAAAACATACTCAACAATCAGGTGCTGGCTTAGTCCTACATTCTCCTGTACACTGAGCTGTGTTGTGATTCAGTTTCTCTCTGCCTCCATTTCTTCACCTACAAAATATGTGACTTTATACTCATGGTCACATCCCTGGCTTGAGGGGTGTTTAATTTTGATAAAACAGATATGTATAATTCATCCAAGTTTTATATGCACACAAACACATATGTATGTGTATATACATATATTTGCCACCCACCGGTCACACCTGAGCAACTTCAGCAATATTGGAAAACAATCCTATGAGGAAGAAAATGGAGAAAGAATAAGAAAAAATAGGGACTAAAGTAGACAAATGAAGAATGAATAAATAAAGGTATCTGCATGGGGACTTACAAACTAAAGGAAATATTCACCAAAGGCATGCAGCTTGAAGGACGACAAAGAAAAAAAGTTACATGTCCCACACCCACACAAAGCAGGGATAAACAAGGGAACGGTGAGAAAGCTGAAACTGAGAAAAAAAATCATTGGGAGAAGAAAAAAGGAAAATGAAGATCAAAATTAATAATTGCACTTGAGACAGAGTAGGTAGCATAGAAATATTAAAATCAGCAAACAAATTTAGATGGGGCTAGGACTATACATTCATTTCAACATGGTGAGTTTGAAGTGATAGCAGAATATGCAGGCACAGATGTCCAGCTGACATTTGGACAGTTGGGACTGAAGTTCAAAAGAGAGGTGAGTTACAGATTGGTTTTGGGGAGTATTCTGGAGGTGATAATTGAAGCTGTGAAAGTGAATAGTTTCCGAGGGAGATTGAATAAAATAACATGGAAAAATGTCAGATTTGATGTGGCAAAATGTAATCATTGGAACACTGAAATTATCATGTTCTAAGATAATTTATTATTTAAATGTGAATCTACTTTAAAATTCTAAAAATTGTGAGTTAAAAACATACAAAAAATTCGTTTGTAGTTTCAAAAGAAAGGTGTTACAGAAACTGAAGCTTTATTTTTATGAGAGCATCAACGATAATACGCAACTAGAAATTCTTTGTGGGCTTCAGTGGTAGCCAGAGCTGGGTTTGAATTTCTGTTCTTCCATTTGATAGCCTTTTGTCTGCTTTCTGATAACATGCTCTTAACCATTACACAATCATCCTGCACTTATAAAGCCGGATTATCTGCTTAGAGCATCGGGAATTGTCATCTAGGAAAAGTAGTGAGAGAAGGCTGATCAAGGGCAACGTATAGGCTTTGTAGTATATGGAGGAGAGGCACAGCTAAGGATTTATAAAGAGGTTAGGTTACATCAACCTAGAACTTTCTCAGGCATCATACACTCAGGTGTCCTAGGGAAAAGTAGAGGTGGTAATTTGTAGTTGGTGATCTTGGGCAGGTGTTGCAGAAAAATAGAGGAGTAAGGTTGGAACGGGGGTTCGCAGAGGTGTAGCGAAAGACTTAGAAAGCAGTGATATGCATAAAATCTTTGGAGTAGTTAAATGAACACACAGGTGTCAGGATTAATAGAAAGAGACAGGAAGCAGACAAACTAGGAAGACACTGAGATCAAGAGCTGGAGGTCCCTGAGAAATGGGAAAGAAGGTGTGGTAGGTAGAAGTGAGCTCATGAAAGAGATGAACTGGTATTTGTTCTAGCAAGCACAAGATTCTGGGCAGGTGAGTGGGTGGTTGACATAGAATGGCCAATGGAGTTAAACAGCTTCATAACTGTGAGACTAGGTTATTTGTCAGGTCACTTATATGCATGTTGAAATATAGATTAGCATGAGAGCAGACTGCAATTTAGCCTCCAAAGTTTTCAATCACAAAGGGAATGATCAGGAGGCAGGTGACAGTGAGAGGTAGATGACAGTGAAAGAAAGTATTAAGTTGGTGCAAAAGTAATTATGATTTTTGCAATTAAAATTAATTGCAAAAAAAAACACAAAAGGAATTGAGGAAATAAGATTTTAGACCAATGTGGAAGATTAATGCCTAGAAGAAGTGGTGAGGATGCAGATTATCTCTTTTCTCCTCCTGATCTGACATCAGGGTTGTGGAGTTTGAGGGAACAAGCTGCCTCTTCTTGGAATGAATGAATGAAGCAGCAGCCTCAGGAGATGGGCAGATTTCAACCAACACAGGAGGCAAAGAGATCACTGTCTGAATTATGAACTAAGAAACACATATTTTGGGGAGCGCATGAAAGGTTGCAGAGGACAGGCTAAAGTAGGAATGAAGTAGCCTTAGAAAAGTAAGAGCATGAAGGTATTAGTCAGTTACAAGGGAGAAAGCTATGGGTGGGGTAGGATTTGGGGCTGCTGATAGAAGACCACAAGGAGGAAAGACACGCTCTCTCAAATACTGTAACATGGTTACATGCCTCAGGACACACCTGCTCCCCTCTCTGGGAAGTAGTAATGGCCTTGATGAAGTTTGTGAAAGACTCACAAATGCTCTATTAGGGTACATGCTTCCATAGAGTTCACAGAAGGGAAACAAGAGACCCAGTTGGGATGTGGCAGTGATGTACATAAAAAGTTCCACAATACTGAGAATTACATGTACACATTCTACATTTTTCCTCCTATAAAAAATCAATCACTATTAGAGCATTAAAAGGAGTGTTTATGATGTACATAAAAAGTTCCACAATACTGAGAATTACATGTACACATTCTACATTTTTCCTCCTATAAAAAATCAATCACTATTAGAGCATTAAAAGGAGTGTTTAACATAAGTGTTGTTTGTATTAACTTTTCTTGTTTTATTCATTTATGTTTCTTCTTTATCCACTCCCTATTCCTGATGTTATGTGTCTTTCTGTAGCAGACTCAATGTGACACAGATGTCCCATACACTGTAGTGAAAAGGAAATGGTTTCCTTAGCAACAATAACCAAACAAAAGCCAGCAGAATTTTCTTTGCTGCTCATGTGCCATTTTAACAGTTTAAGGAATCCAAACAGTAGGAAAGAATAATAAACATCTGATTGGAACATATTGCAATGGAGACATGTAGAATGAATTCAAGAAGGCATCTGCTATTTATAAACAGCTGATGGTAATTTTAAGTGACCCATATTTAAGCATCATGATTCATTGTTTTTCTGAGTGAAACAGGTAGAAATCATACTATTATCTAGTTGATTGGAGTGAAATATATTTCTTCAAGATACTTTCACTGTCACTGAAATCTGATAATTGTAAGTTTCTGAGCCACTACAAGATAACATCCTGGGCAATAATTGGATGTGTGCTAGGCAGAGAGACAGATTAGTTTTGTTGTTCAAAAAGAACCTCCATGAATTTATTGTTCTTAACTGCATCCTCCTAGAAGAGATTCTTGGAATTTATATCTCTTCTAGGCTTCTGCTACTGACTTTTTGCTTTGCAGTTTCCAGTTTTAGCAGTTCTAAAGTGAAGCTTGAAGGCATCATAATTATGTATGAAAATACATTCACTTCACCTCCATCTCTTCTTTTTCTCTTTGTGAGTTTTCTTTTCTTTTTTTTTTTTTTTTTTTTTAATGAGTGGCCATTTGATTGGAATTTCTTGCCTGCTGACAACATGGTGGTAATGTAATAAGAGTCTGGAAAAGAAAAAAGAGAATTTGCAAATATGTGCAATTATAAATTGGTGGAAATGTTTTTAAAGTCACTTTTAAAGTCTTAATGTCCTGCTGAGCCATCCTTGCAAGATGATAGGGTATGACTGAAAAGGTCTTATAATTTGAAAGAGGAAAAATTCAAAGATGATTGCTAAACATCCAAGACAATTACCAGCTTAGGGGAAATTTTATTTGGGCTACTAAAAGGACTGCTTTGCAGAGACCATGGTTGGGGGTGGGGTGGGGGCTGAATTCAAGGCTCAAAGGCCACGTGGGGCAGCATGTACCTTCCTGGGCCTGGCCACAGTGATGATTAGTGGAGTCTCCTCAAGTGCTTGGCCATTAGCTTTATGATGTAAAGCAACATTGATTCTGGGATTAGGAGTTTTGGGAAACCAGAAGCATGAAAAACGACAAAGAGAGCCACTCAAGAGATTCAGGAAATGAGCCAGAACTGAGGTCCTAAACAGAAATTAACTCAGTGCCATATGACCCCAGTCATCCACAGCCATGTTTTAAGTCCCCTGGCAGATGACTTTTCTCAGAGGCAATTCTAAGAGCTATGATAAATTCTGTTGGTGGAATTAGTTGGTGCCCCTTCAAAGACAAAATGCCCATATGGTTTTCCATATCACATCTTACAAATAAAAATACTCAATGCCTATGTCAAGCCCAATCTCCACAGACTCAGAGTTGCTGGAAAGAGAGTATCCATTGAACAAGATTTTGGTCAAGATATTAAGCACTAATATATCAAAATAAATCCATAGTATCTTATCACAAATATAGTGTTTGAGATTGCAAACACATCTAAGAAGTCTATAAGACTCTTTTAAATTTTATTTGAGGCCTAAATTAAATTGGATTAAAGTCATATTTGAATAGGTTTTTTTAAAAAAATTGGTAACACATATTACATAGAACATGATTTATTTATATGATAAAAGGGAAACTGCAAATTTTCAAATTTTGCAGATATGGGAGACACATCAACTCTAAAAGATCACAACCAAATATACTGTGCCATGGCAAGGTTAACTGAGTAGGTGAGGGTAACTGGAAGGACCCCGCACAACTGCCTCGTAATCTAACTGGGTGCTCTTCTGGGGAGTGAGGCCAGGCTCATGGATACCAGCTTTAATTTTATTCTGCTCAGCATTTTAGTATTATAGGCATTAATCTGATTTAATCTGTCATTTGGATCAACCCTGAAAGTCAACGCTTCACATTTTACTATATTAAAATATAGGAAAAAAAATCTGTTTTAGATTCAATTTTATAATCATTAAATATTAGGAAATCTTTGTGGTGATGCCAGGAATCTTAAGTCTGTTCAATGATCCAACCACTTATTTATCAGTTTCAATGCTGACATAGTTTCAGTTTAGCAAAGAAAGTTGGATAATTTTTGAAGTTATTTGCAAGTAACTTTATTGCTTTTTGATTATAATAAGGTTTTCAATGTAAGGTGTTAGGAGCCATAGTCTTTATTGTCACCAAAGCCTTAACTATCACCTTTTAAATAAGTGTGATTAAAAAGTGACCTCAAAAAATATCATCCTCTGTCTATACAACCTTAAATATTCAGTTAAACCACATGGGTTTGGCAGTCATTTAGTTATGAATTCCAAGTATAACATTAATGTTCGGCCTAGGGAAAGTTACTTCATATCTTGGACCTTTCTTTTCTTCAACAATAAAATAGTTGGCTGGGTGCGGTGGTAGTTCACGCCTGTAATCTCAGCACTTTGGGTGGCCGAGACAGGAGGATCACCTGAGGTCGGAAGTTCAAGACCAGCCTGACCAACATGGAGAAACCCCATCTCTACTAAAAATACCAAATTATCTGGGCATTGTGGCACATGCCTGTAATCCCAGCTATTTGGGAGGCTGAAGCAGGAGAATCACTTGAACCAGTAGGCAGAAGTTGCAGTGAGTCGAGATCCTGCCATTGCACTGTAGCCTGGGCAACAAGAGTGAAATGCTGCCTCAAAAAACAAACAAACAAACAAACAAACAATGAAATGGTTATGGTAATGTTTAACTCGCAGAATTGGTATAATGGTTCAATTTTAAAAATTAACACCAGGCACCCGTGGCTTGCACCTGTAATCCTAGCTACTCAGGAAGCTGAGGCAGGAGGAACACTTGAGGCCAGGAGTTCAAGACCAGCCTGGGCAAAATAGAGAGAACTTGTCTTTAAAAAAATGTTTTTAAATTAGTGGGACATGATGGTATGTACCTGTAGTCCCAGCTACTTGGGTAGCTGAGGTAGAAGGATCATTTGAGCCCAAGAGTTTGATGTTATAGTGAGCCACGATTATGCTACTGCATTCACAGTGTCAGTATAAAGTGAGACCCCATCTCTAAAACATTACAAAATAAAAGATAACCTATGTAAGATGCTCAAAAATGTCTGGCCTATACTGAGCACTTAATAACTGTTCATTTACGTTGTTTCCAAATCCTTTTTAAAAAATCACATCATTAAAACACTTAAGTAAAAGATTAAATAAAACATTAGCATTTTATTTAGTTTTCTTGTCATAGGCAACACAGCCTTACTATTGGCCTTACTTCAGAAATTTCTCATATTTTCTCCATTTTTCAGCTCATGTCACTACTAATCTACTTTATTCTAGTCCTGCAAGATTCTTAGTGACAAAGAAGCATCATTTAGTACTTTCCAATTTTGAATTAAGAAAAGTAGAAAATGACAAATTTATTTCTTCATGCAGTCAAATAACATTCAGAAAGCAGCCAAGTACCTGAAAATAGCAATAGTTTTGGCATCCCGGGCTGTCACACATTAGCTCTGGGGTGCGGGCAGATCATTAAACCTCCCTGACTCGACTTAGTCATCTGTAAAATGAGGATAATGCTTGGGCTGGGCGCTGCACAGAACACTGTGTAAAGATAACTATTCCAGGAACCATCATGAGGCTGAAAATGAGCTGACATTTGGGTTGGTCCTTTCAAGGAGCAGCAGAACTGAGAAAGTCAGAGGTGTGCGATGGCTCTGTTGATGACATCTCTGGGAAATCGTTCCTTTATCTCATGTCTCCCAGAACTGTGTGAGCAAAGGCATGGGAGCTGGGAAAGCTGAGGGCGTGCTCAGAAAACGGGGAGAAGGAAAGACCAATTTTCCAGGACATTCAATGTGAAAAAGAGTGGACTGAGAGAAGGCTGGAACAGATCCTGAAGGTGGAAGGATCTTGAGGGCCTTGAGAATCTGAGAATTCTATTTTTTAAAGAGTGTGAGAAAGACATGGAAGTGAGAATGGCGGTCAGAATAGGGCGAGAAAAATGCTTAAAAAGTATTCCAAATAAGACTGATCTGACCCTAATAAAGGACTGAATTTCACTGGTGAGAGAGCACTAGCAAAAGTTTCTTTCCAGGATGATGAAAGACAGTGCTACTATCAACAGACACAGGAGAAAAAAAGGAGGAGGAGAATGAAGGTTCAAATGGATTTGTCCTCCAGGTACATACCCAGAGGTCAGGAGAAAGGAGATGCTTACGTTAGCAAGCTAATGTAGTAGACTCTATGTGATATATAATACTATGAATACTTTCATTGTCCTAACACTATATTGTGAAGTTCCATCAGATAACAAACTCTTTTAAATCCTTATCTTTTTCCCTATAATTTCAGTGCCATAGCTGATTTTAAAATAGCAGTTTTTCTCATTGATAATAATATATAAAACTATTTAATTTATAGCATCAAGGCCTAAAAAAATTCATGTAATCAGCTTGAGAATTGAAAAAATATAGCCTAATGTCTAAGATAAGATCTCACAGGCTGAGATCTTATTCTGCTTCTGTCATAGATTTCCTATTTTAGATATGGAAAGTAATCAACTCTGAGCTCATGTCTCCTTACAATATGAGGTTTTAAAGTTTTGACTTACTACCATACGTGCAGTTTACAATAGCATTAAAATAAAATGGATATAAAATATGAGAAAACACATAGTTTACAAAAACAAAGAGACTTTACCATTTTCCCCATTATTCTAATATACTAAATAAATGACTCTTATGAAAAAGTGAATTTGTAATCACGCTGCCATGTGTGTACCTATGCAACAATCTTGCATGTTCTTCACATGTGCCCCCAAACCTAAAATGCAATAAAAAAAAAAGAAAAAGTAAATTTGTAGTTGATAGGAAACCTTGACATTCAAGTTTTTAATTGCTATACTTTTCTTCTATTTCTCCTTTTATTTACCATTTCAGAAGAGAGGAACTGTAAACCGGGCTCTTGAAAAATCAGAATTCAAATGGAATTGCTCTATTCCAGGAATAACTGAATCTGACACAAAAAGAGATGCATCCATATCTTCCGAATACCTTGAAAGCCTCAATAACAAAAGAGAGCTTACAAACACACGCACACACACATCCACATCCACAATGCGTGACAAATGAGTGACTTTTTTTCTCTTTCTCACAGAAAGAAATTTCTGGCTTAATTGGCAGCTTATATATCAACTATCCAGTCAGAGGTAGAGATGTAGAGGAAAAGAAATCAGAGAAAACCAATCTTTTAATTAGCTTGCACCTATATGTACAAGAATAAACGTTCTGTAGATGTTCCTGACCTCCAGCTTCTTTATCTCTCTCCCCTACTCAAGAACATCACTCCTGCAGTGGCTGCTATTTCTCCTGCATCGCCAGTTTTCCTCTCTTCACTGGATCATTTCAACCATATATACACATGCTAGAATATCTACAATCATTAAAACACACAACAAAAACCTATTTCCGCCCCCCCCCAACCATCTCCCAGCAAACACCCAATTCTCTGCTTCCCCTACTGTAAAACTCCTTAAGGGCAGTCCGCACTCAGCTTTCTCTAATTCTTTTCTTTAGATCATTTTTGAAACTCACTCCAATCAGGCATTCGTCCACACCATTACAACAAGTTTCTCTTGTCCTATTTACCAAGATATCCACACTGCAAATCCAGGGGTCCTTTCTCGGTCTTCCTCTAAGTTGAACTGTGAGCAGCATTTGAAACAGCTGGTAAGTTTCTTAAAACACTTTCTTCAGTTAATTTCTACGAATTCACACACTCCTTGTTGCCTTGCTACTTCACTTGTTAATCCTTTTTGGTTTCTTTTTCTGGCTGCTTCTCTTCTCCCCAAACTCGAAATGTTTAAGTTCTAAATGTTTAAGTCTGAGGATTAGTCTTTAGACTACTTCACTTCTCTATCTATACTCATTTCCTATATGAAGTCATTCAGTCTCACGGATTTAAATACCATTTAGACTCCACCAACTTTCAGATTTATGTGCCTAGCTCCAAACTCTGAACTGAACTCCAGACTCATATATCCAGCTGCAGACCCTCATCTGAACACAGACGTCTCACAGTCATCCCAAGCTTCCATATTCCACCCGGAACATTTGATTTTGCATTTTGCCTCCCAACGTGCCCATCCTACAGTGTTCCGCTCCCTAAATAGTAACTTTGTTCCAGGAGTTGATCAAACCCCACATCCTGGAGTCATCTTTGATGTATTCTTTTGCTTACACCTCACATCCGGTTTATTAGTAATTCTGACATTGTATCTTTAAATTATAACCTATGACCACTTCTCGGTGGTTCCAAAACCACCTCCTGAGCAAGTTACCAAATGGCTGCTTCCTCGCCAGTCTCCTGCTTCCACTCTCATTCCCACTCCCCAGTCCAGTCTCCACACAGAAGCAAGAGTGATGCTTTAAAAATGGTGTACATCGTAAACACATACAATTTGCATTTGTAAATTATGCCTTAATAAGGCTGAAAAAAAAAAAAATAAGTCGGATCAGTCACATCTGTGCTCAAACCCCTCCACAGTGTTCCAGAATCCAAGTTTTTGCTGGGTTCTGTGTGTCTCTTTTGCTTCCTGCGCCAGACACCGATTTCCTTGCTATTCCTTGACCGTTCAGCACACGCTCTTCCCCCAGGCCCTGTCACTTGCTCTTTGCCTTGTCTAAATCCATTTCCCCCTAGACACCTGCTTGCTCACTCCTCCACCTTCTTCAGGATTCTGCTCAGATGTCTCCTTATTACAGAAGTTTTTCCTGACCATGTACTGTGACCACAGTAGGTGACCCCTGCCACATATGTGCATGCCAACACACACACACACACACATTACTACACTTTTGCTTTATTTTTTTAATAGCCTTTATCCCTAACTGACGTTTGTTGTTTTTTGTTCATTTATCTATTTATTGATTGATATAAGGTTTCATTTCTGTCTTACATTCATAAAATTCAAGCTTATGAGATCAAGGACATTTTCTGTTCTGTTAAAGCATATTACAAGTACATAGTACATGGTTAAGGAATAAATAAATGAATAAATAATACTTGAATGATCACATGTCCCCATATTTCACTTGAATTTGTTACACGCATGTGCATGTACACACAGACAAGCCTACCACCACCCCCACTAATGGCAAGCCATTACTAGCTATAAAACGCACGTTATATGTCTAGGCATATGGAAACTAAGACTTTCTTTTGGAAGATTAGTTTTAATTTAAGTCATGCCCAGTATCACTTGCATTTAAGAAAGCAATTTCCTGAGCAAAAGGAAAGAAAGGCATTTAAAATATTAAATCATTCCAACAGCAATATTTAAAAAAAATTAAATTTTAAACTTTTTATTCATTTAAAACTATTATTTTTGTGCATGCAAAAAAACACACAATTATTAAGCATACAGTTTGACACATTTTCATAAAGCAAACACCCACATGGAAACGTAGAATTTTAATAAAATCCCAGAAATCCTCCTGATCTAGTCACTATCACCTACCCAAGGTAACCACTATTTTAATTCCTGCCACCACTGATCACTTTTGTCATTTAAAATCTTAAACTTCCATAAATGGTTATTATACAGCATATAATCTTTTTGCCTGAAAGTTTTTGCTGAGCAATTTGCTTTTGATATGATTCTGTGTTGTTGTGGATAGTAATGTTTTCATTGTTCTCACTGCTATATACTATTCCATTGCTTAGATATCTCACTGTTTTTACATGCTTTTGTCAATGGATATTTAGCTTATTTTCACTTTATTACTACTAAGACAGAGTTGCTATACCCACTCTTATACATACCCTTTGGTGAACAGATATGTGTGTATTCCAACAGGTTAGAGTGGAATAGCCGGCTCACAGGGAAGACATATGGTCAGCTTTAGGAGATGCTGCCAAATAAGTCTTCAATCTGTTTGTACAACTGATCTCTTTCTAATTAATTCTTGTCCAGTTCACTAAAATCTGGACTTTGCTACCTCTAGGCAGATCCTATAAATATGATTGAAACATTAATAACTACTAATTTTATATTTAAAATCATGTATATAGACAAGGGTTTCTAAAGTAGTCTGGGGGACATCAATTCTGGAGATAATAAATGGAATGAAGGAAGGAGGGAAGAGAAGAAAGAAAATAAACTTCATGGCTAAATAAAATGGGAAAACAGGATGAACCAAATTTTAAAAAAAGCCTTTAATGCAAGTTCTCAGATTTGCTAATATCTACTGTTCATGGAGTTACAGGGGGTGGGACTGAAGCGTGCAGTTCTGTGATAGAACATGATTAAAACCCTTTTTTTTCTCATAGAGTATCTTACAGGGCTACGGTTGTACAAAATTTACTTTGAGAAATAGTGGGCAAGAAAATTCACTCAGTAATTACCAGAAATACCCATAATCCGTAAAAACTGCTCCAACTGAAGCATTAGAAGCATATAAAATGCAATCAAGTGCTTTGTTCCAGATTATTTATAGATTTCTGTGCTTCTCTGTTTTGATTTCATCCACCTCTGAGTTTCTTTCTCCATTATTCTGTGCCCTAAATACGTTAACAAACTCAACGTCTATGATGATTCTTAGTTCTTGACATTACAAGTCTAGCTGTAACAATTCAATATTGAACTCTTCTTTTTAAGTGAGTATTCTGAGCCTGGAGCAAAACTAGGTTACTTAAGATTGCACATATTTTATCTTGAGCAAATAAAATTGCTAAAGTTTTTATCATGTACTCATTTGTAGGCTGGCTTTACAATCAGTGTTATCTCCTTGAAGTGAAATGCTCTCTGTCATGTTGATTTAGTTTAAATAAACTTGTTTCCCTGGTGTGTATTGGAATTATCATCACCTTCATTCCCCAACATGCAAATTATAGATAAAGAAGCCTCTTAAGTTTCCTGTAGAATAGCATCACAATTGAGAAAGAGAGAATAATCTAATCAATGTGATTTCCAGGATCTCATTCTTACCATTAATACAAGAATGACTAGGGAATGGGCCTTTCTGGCTCCTGTTCTCAGTTAACTTGAATTCAATGTAATATGCTTTGGAATGAATATTGGATTTCAATAAAGAACATTTGGGGAATTTGAAACTCAGAAAGCAAGGACAGCATCAAAATTTATGATGGCTCAAAGATGCTTGAAATAGCAATTTATGCCAGATCAAATACCATTTAAATGGGTTGTAGGCTACTGGGGAAAAGTGTTTATAGAACATCTTATACCTGCAAACTGCTTTCAGTCATTTTTAATAGTCACGTCAGAGGGATAGTTATAATTTCAGGTGACAAGGATAACTCAATAATATAACTGACATTCAAGAGGTTTTATGGAAAATTATCTCAAAATGTTATGTTTGGTCATGGAAATCATACTAATAAATGGAAAGAAACATAAGAGTAAGAAAACACATAATAAAAAGTGGAAGAAAAATAAGTATGAGAAAGCAAGGATGATAATTCTTGATAGTAAATTTACAATTTGTACTTTGTCTAATGAGTTAGCTTCTAACCTCAATCATCTGATAGCAAAAGCAAGACCTAGAAGTTTTTCTAATAATAGACTATTTGTCATAGTCACTTAAAATTTTTATTTTGTAGACATGGCCTCTTTCCAGATATTTCTAACATTCAAGTTCTTATATGGCAAAGTCCTGGCATGCAGTAAGTGTTCAATACACATCAGTTATTATCACTATTAGTCTACTACTCTTCAAAAATTTTGGTAGTATATATAGATTGCAAATTTAAAACATGAATGCATCATAAAAAATGGTTTCTAATACAACAAATAAAAAAACAATTCTAAAGCTAAGTAAGAGGCAATAACAAATCATCAATGGGGAAAATAAATAATCTTTATTTCGCTGCTTGTGGTCATTTTGTGGTTCAGCCAAGACTTTTAGTGGGAATCATGGTTCCTTTACTGAGCTCCTCAGAGATTATGACTGTTTTAATGTTATTTAATTGATTATGGAGGGAATCAGGGTGTGATATCCTTTCAGTCATACCAACCCCAAAGAATATTCAAATAAATATTCAAATGAAAATTTAACAAGCCCATCAAGCAAGTCTAACTTTCATCCCTGGTCAAGTAGGTAAAGCATAATAGACTGAGGCAAAAGTTCACAGATGTGCTATGCTGTTAAATTGGTGGCCCCCAGTGAACCATGCCTCCCAGTATTCATATATCCTTGTTCAGAACTTTCCCTCCCTAACTCTGGTTTGACCAAGTCATTCTCTTTGGTCAGTAAGACATTGGCAAGTATACTATAAGCGGAGGCTTGATAAGGGCTTGTGCACTGTGGCATCTCTTCCTTAGAAAGTCCTCTTAGGAACACATGGACACAGGGAGGGGCACAACACACACTGGGGCCTGTTGGGGGAGGGTGATGGGGCTGGGGGAGAGCATTAGGAAATAGAGCTAATGCATGCCAGGCTCAATACCTAGGTGATGGGTTGATAGGTGCAGCAAACCACCATGGCACACATTTACCTATGTAACAAACCTGCACATCCTGAACATGTACCCTGGAACTTAAAAAATAAAATAAAAGTAAACAAAGAAAGCTTCTTTTAGAACCCAGCCATCATATCCAAAGAAGCCTAAAGTATCTTGCTGGAGAGAGAGGCTATGTGGAGAGCACAGGTGAAAGAAGGAAACTACAGAGAGAAACTACCTGGGGAGAAACTGACTCTCAAGCCAATCTCTCCTGCTGAATGTGATCACACGTATGCCTTCAGCCAACACAACATTGAAGAGAACAATGGTCTAGTTAGTCCAGCCAAACCACGGTATCATAAAAAAATCAAGAATCAATGCTCTTTTAAGCCACTGGGTTTTGAAGTGGGTTGTTATACAGCAACAGATATTTCAAGTATGTTGTAGTACTAGCATACCCCAACATGATTTTAAAATTTCTTTTTTCTTTGAAAGTAGTATATGCACATTATTTTAGACAAATTATCCTACAAGGTATATAAAGGTAACAGAATTCCCTTATCTAACCCCCAAATTCCTATTCCTGGATGCAACCATTATCTACTCTGATTTTGTTCTTGTTCTGGCTACTTTTATATTTATTTCAATTTCTCATATTACTCTTGATTTATCCATTTCAGGTACTGCTCATTGACATTATAGTGCAGCAGAAGATTCTTCATCTCTTAGATAATTTTTCTGTAGTCTTTCAGATTGTTTATTATATTAGTAGTCTGTGTTTATATATAATGAGCACATATATATTGTTCACTGCTCAGGAAAGTAATTTGATTATCTGATATTTTTTCTTTACTCAACTTTTGGTTTTGCTTTTATTTTATTCTCCATGATGTATTAATTCTTCCCAAACTCTTTAACAATATCCTTTATTTATTTCCCATATACTCAGACTCATTAGGTAATTTAGCAGTTCCCTTTTTCCTCTGGAGATTGCCTTTCTAGAGTCTCCCATTATCCCCTTCGGATTTGAAGAGTTTGGTCTCTTCACCTGCTACACAGCTGAAACCTCACAATTCTCCCCTTAACAGGGCATTTCTTGACTCATTCCTGTAATGCTCTGTATTAAAGCCGTGCTTCTGGAACTCCTGGCTCCTCTTTATTTGGTTTAAACTTTTGTTTTGGTAGATCAATCTTCCTATAGATCCATTTCCACCTAAGAAATGGTGTTTGGAAGGCAAATGTTTGAGTTTTTGTATATCTGAAAATTTCTTTATTATTCCCTTACAATACACTAATAACTTCGTTTAGTACAATGAGTGAGTAAAAAATTGATTTTTTCAGAATTTAAAATACCATACTCCATTGTCTCTTCATTTCTAGTATTGTTGTTCAGAAGCATTGATGTCACTTTCAAATTCTGATTCTTTTTATATGGCCAATGTTGGCTTTTTGGAAACTTATAGACTTTTTTGCTGTGTTTGATGTCTTGAAATTTCATAATGATGCACCTTGGGTATGTGTGTGTGTATGTACTTGTCTATGTGTTTCATACTTTTTGATTGTCAGTGAATCTTGACTTCTCTGAACTTTGGTTCTGAATTTCTTCTTTGGCTATTTCTTTCTCTCTCATTTCTCTCTTGTCTCTTTCTGGGACGGCTATGTCAGATTTAGCTTCCTGGATTATGCACTCATTTTCTACTTTTAGGGAAATGGTCCTAATTTTATCTCACCACCATTCTCAGGATTTTTAATTAAATATATTTTTTTAAATCTCATGATTGCTGGGTGTGGTTGCTCACACCTCTAATCCCAGCACTTTGGGAGGCTGAGGTGGGTGGATCACTTGAGATCGGAAGTTCAAGACCAGCTTGACCAACATGGAAATACTCCATCTCTACTAAAAATACAAAATTAACCAGGCATAGTGGCTCATGCCTGTAATCTCAGCTGCTCAGAAGGCTGAGGCAGGAGCATCGCTTGAACTCAGGAGGCAGAGATTGTAGTGAGCTGAGATCGTGCCATTTCACTTCAGCCTGGGCAACAAGAGTGAAACTCCATCTCAAGAAAAAAAATCTCATGATTTAGTTTAAACTGCCTAATTCCCAGGATCTTTCTGATTCTAAAGCTGTTACTTTTTTAGGATATTCTTTTTTTTTGGTAGTGGTAATGACAGGCGCAAGCCACCTCATTCAGCTAATTTTTTTCTATTTTTCGTGCAATACATATGTATGTATGTATGTGTGTATATATATATATATACGATCACAAGGTCCCACAACAGGCTGTCTGCAAGCTAGAGGAGCAAGGAGAGCCAGTCTGAGTTTCAAAACTGAAGAACTTGCAGCCTGATATTTGAGGGCAGGAAGTATACAGCACAGGGAAAAGAGGTAGGCTGGTAGGCTAGGCCAGTCTTGCCTTTTCACGGTTTTCCGCCATATTTGCTGGCAGCTGATTAGATCGTGCCCACCAGATTAAGGGTGGGTCTGCCTTCCCCAGCGCACTGACTCAATTGTTAATCTCCTTTGGCAACACACTCACAGACACACCCAGGATCAATACGTTGCATCTTTAAATCCAATCAAATTGACACTCCATATTAACCATCACAAGTCCACATCTCGTCAACATGAACCTACACACATCTCCTTAGATCATACATAATCTTCAAATAAAGACAATAAGGTCATAACTACACCTAATATAATACAACTATCCTTAGTAAACTGGAAATTCACCAATCCTCAACCCAAATACTATTACATAAAGTTAACAATACTTAAATACTGATATAAAGTCAATAAATCTTATGTCACATGACAAAGGAAAAGAAAATAAAATGGAGATTTTTCTTAGTACAAGTGAATACATGTACAAACATGCTTTTAACAAAAGAAGGAGGAAACACTCATAATAGTTACAGTCCTTGGTTCTGCAGCTGGTCACGTGGTCATATCTGGTATTGATGACTACTTTCTTCTACTACCCATTCTGTATTCCCTTTGCCTTCAAAAGGCACCTCAGCAGGTTGTGATTTATATTCCTGGTGGAGCAACCCAAACGTTCATTCCTGAAGGGTCTGGACAATTTGTAGTCCTGCCTGGATTGGGCTGTTGTAGTTTCCCATTGACCTTAATCACAGGGCATGGTAATACTATGAGACGCCCTAATGGATCTCCTGTATTCCATGCATACTCTTCCTTACCTCCGTTGTGGAGTAGTAGACTGATTTCATCTTAACAGTCTGTGTTATTCACCCCAGCCAACACTGTAACTCCCTTCTTAGCCTGTTGACTTAAAGGTAGGAGGAGTCCAACGTGTCCAAGTGGAAATCTTAACTTCCAGTTTAATGGAATTATTGTTGTGTTGCCTAGTGGCAGCATTCCTCCCTCTGGAACTAAGACCTCTAGGTCAGCAGAATGTAATGTCATGGGAACAGGAAGCAAAAATTTTGCTAGTGGATCACGAGGGGTGATCGTGAGTGGTGCCACTTCCACTTCCACTTCCACCTCTTGATTCCTGGACCCACGAGTCTTGGCTATGGGAGCAACAGCACCATATATTGGCTGCTGATTCAGAGCATACCTGGCCTTCTGGAGAACTTGGCCTCCACCCTGCCAAGTATTGTCACCTAGTTGGAGTTGTTATTGCAACTTCGAAAGGTCATTCTACCATTCAATTAATCCAGACACCAGGATGGTGGGGAACATGGTAAGACCACTGAATTCCATGAGCATGGGCCTACTGCCATACTGCTTTAGGTGTAAAGTAAATGCCTTGGTCAGAGGCAATGCTCTGTGGAATATCATGACAGTAGATAAGGCATTCCATGAGTCCACGTATGATAGTTTTGGCAGAAGTATTACATACATGATAGGCAAACACATATCAAGATTAAATGTCTATACCTGTGAGGACAAACCTCTGCCCTATGATGGAAGAAGTCTAATGTAATCAACCTACCATGAGGTAGCTGGCTGATCACCCCCAGGAATGGTGCCATATTGAGGGCTCAGTGTTGGTCTCTGCTGCTGGCAAACTGGGTACTCAGCAATGGCCATAACCAGATCAGCCTTGGTGAGTGGAAGCCCATGTTGCTGAGCCCATGCATCACCTCCTTTCCAGCCACCATGGCCACTTTGTTCATGGGCCCATTGGGAGATGACAGGGGTGGCTGGGGAAAGAGGCTGAGTGATGTCCACAGAACGGGTTACCCTGTCCACTTGATTATTAAAATCCTCCTCTGCTGAGGTCACCTGTTGGTGAGCACTCACATGGAATACAAATATCTTCATAGTTTTTGACCACTCAGAGAGGTCCATCCATATAGTTCTTCCCCAAATTTCTTTGTCACCAATTTTCCAATCATGCTTCTTCCAAGTCCCTGAGCATCCAGCCAAATCATTGGCTACAGCCCATGAATCAGTATATAATGGCACATCTGGCCATTTCTCTTTCCACGCAAAGTGCACAACCAGGTGCACTGCTTGAAGTTCTTCCCACTGGGAAGATTTTCCTTCACCACTGTCCTTCAGGGATGTCCTAGAAAGGGGCTGTAGTGCTGTAGCTGTCCACTTTCAGGTGGTGCCTGCAGAACCATCTGTGAACCAGGCCCTAGTCTTCTCTTCCTAGCAAGTGATCATAGGGAACTCTCCATGAGGCCATTGGTGCAAGCTGAAGAAGAGAAGGCAGGGTGGCAGGAGTGGAGATCACGGGTATCTCAGGCACTTCCTCATGTAACTTACTTATGCCTTCAGGATCTGCTTGAGCCCAATCATATATATATCACAACCATTTGATGATGTAATGCTGCTGTGCACGACCCATTTTATGGCTAGATGGGCCAGAAAGCATTCACTTCATGATAGGAAGTTCGGGCCACATGGTGATTTGATGACCCACAGTCAAACGTTCAGTTTCCACCAAAGCCCAGTAACAGTCCAATAGCTATTGGCAAGAGAAAATGGCAAGGCCTTGCTCCAAAATCCTAGAGGCCTCCACTGTGATTCACCTATAGGGGCCTGCCAAAGGCTCCAAACAGCTTCTCAAGTTGCCACTGACACCTCAAGCACCATTTGATCTGCTGGGTCATATGGCCCAAGTGGCAGAGCAGCTTGCACAGCAGCCTGGACCTATTACAGAGCCTCTCATCTTCTGGACCCTACTTAAAAATGGCAGCCTTTCAGGTCATGCGATAAATAGGCGAGAGTAGCAGTTTCTTTGAAGCCCTTTACTCCCAAATTCTTCTTTCCTTTGGAATTGCCTTTTGATTTTTGTCTTTTGGGTTTGAGACTCCATCCAACATTTGGTAATCCTTTTTATGCTTTTAAATTTAAAACTAGATTAGAAAAAAAGTTGATATTATGATCTGTGTGAGTGGTGGGGCTCATTCGCTGATGGGTGTCACTGCACATTGAATGGTGAGCTGGCTTTTTAATGGAGGGGTCCCCATTGTCAAATGCCTGGAGCTATTTACCATCTCCACAGAAGAAGCCTCCAGTTTTCTCCATGAAGGCTTTCAGTCTGGCTGTAGGCATCCTGAGATCTGGGCTGAGTATAGACTGTTCCTTAATCCTCCAATTTACAGCCTGGCATGAAGCCATAACCCTGGATATGCCTGTGGCTATGTATACAGGTGACCTTAGTTTCTCCATTGAGATTTCTTCAATAATCATCTAATTTTTGTGCCAAAAATTAGTTGCACAAGTGTAGTTGGTTGGATATATGGTGGACATGGAGAGTTGGTGCCAACTGATCTATTTTCAGACTTTCAAACATGATTCCTTTTTGAGCTCTAGGTTTTACCCTACCATCAGCAAGCCCCAGTGCCTCCAGTTCCCATGATTTTCCAGGAGTCTGTGAAAAGGTGGCAGGGTGGAGGGGACTGACATTGCTAACTGGCATTTCTTACCACAGGCTTTCACACTTCATTACTATTTCTGTTGCTCCATCAATCAGATGTATTCCTCCATCTCCTTTCCCGATTCTGAAAAATGTCTTGGCCTTTCCAGTCTCCTGATTCTTTGCCCACTTCTTTTTCTGTATGGTTTTATATATTTTACCATGTATATTGTCATTTTAGTGATGTTTCAGGAATAAGCAGAGATTCAACACATGTGTTCACTGTGTCAAATTAACTGCCAGACTTTTATTTTTTAGACAGGTAAAATTGCCAGTGATAAAGATGGAACTGTAACTGATTAAGAGCTACTTAATGTAATGCTTGACTTGTTTAATATATAGTGAGATCTTGATGCTGGGTGAGTACTAGAGTACATCATCAAGCAATTGGCAACCATGGTAGTTTTCTAAAGTAGAAAGCATTCTGGTCCAATTTGAATTCTTCTAAAACAGAATTATAGTCCTCACCAGAAGTGGAAAGTGATAAATGCCATTTACAATGTACTGTTATGAGAAAGGTTGATTATAGGAAGGTTTGAAATTCAATTTCAAATGGTAGGCATTGGCAAGGTGATGAGGGTGAAAAACTGTTTTGTATGCAGTGAACACTTATCATTCAAAAAATCAGCTTTCATAAATGTATTATCTTTAAAAAATATTCAAGACCATACTTAAATTCCATTTTCTCTACCATGTCATCTCCCTAACTTCTTCACCAGAAACCATCTCATCCTCATTCTATAAACATTTGCTGACTACACCTGCAGTTTCTAATGTTTTTAATTTCACTGAGTGAGAATTGAATGCCCACAGGGTCCCTCTCTTCCAACTGAACAACACAGGGTTGCCAGATTTCTTGGCCCTGTAAAGATATTAAACGAACAAACACATTTTTGAAATCTCACAAAATAATTATCAACTATCACTATCATTCAATTTAAAAGGAGCTACTAACTAGGAAATTTTGAGCAACCAAAAAATAATTAAGTATCAGATTATAGCCCAAAGTATAAAATATTAGGTTTGAAAGTAATGGCTAAAACCATGATTACTTTTTGCACCAACCTAATAATATCCACGAGTCCACACTGATGTAATAATTGATTGAAGAAATGAGGTAGAATAGAAAAATCTCCTGTATAGAATTCCATGTAATGTATATTGATGCTGCTATATAATGTATATAGATATCAAAAAGGTGAAGCATAAATCCCTACTACCTAAGTGTGGGCTGCACATAGTAACTTTTTTCCAAAGACTACAAAAATGAAAGGGGTGGAGTGGGGGGAAATCATCTTACAATGGAGAAACCCAACAAGCACTACTCAGTTACAAGATGAAGCTTAGTATCGATAGGGATACGTTATGTTGATCACCCATTTCTTTAATAAAATATGATCAGAATGACACTTTACCTCTATGATCTTTTTCTCCCAAATCCATAACTCAGACTGACCATGAGAAAAACATCAGACAAGCTCAAATTGAGAGTCATTCTACAAAATACTTGACCAATACTCCTCAAAACTTTGAGTCACCAAAAATAAGGAAAATCTGAGAAATTGTCACAATCTAAGGGAAATAATAATTATATGTAATATGGTATCCTGGATGAAATTCTGGAACAGAAAAAGAACATTAGGTAAAAACAAAAGAAATGCATGGACTTTAGTTAATAATACTATATAAACATAGGTTTATTAGTTATGACAAACGTACCACACCAATGCAAAATCGTAACAGAGAAAACCGGATGCAAGTTAAACATAAACTCTCTGTACTATTTCTGTACATAAATATAATATATTCTACATAAAATATGTCTATTCTAAAATAAAAAGTTTCCATGAAAGCCACCACAACAGTAGAATGAAGACACTTCTGTAAATTCAGAAGGAAGGCTTTTATTTCTGAAAAACAACAAAACAGCAATAAACCTCTCTATAATGCTTTTTTCCCCCTTGTTTTGTCACAGTTTAGAACTTCTTCAAGAATCTAGACCACTCAGCTAACTTTGGGGACACACTGGTCTCTACCATTCTGAGTTACTCATTTGTGGTATTATTGTGACATGCAAAATCTGCCACTTCCTTTGAGGAGATTTTAAGAGAGATTTTAAGTTTGAATCTATTACTTTTGATACTTTTTTCAGGGCTCAGAACATAATACCCCAAAGCATGGCACCTTGGCATGGTGAGTACTTTGAAGTGAAGGAGACTGGGAGGGCCTCAGAAGCAAACTCTGATTGTCTCTGGCCCTACTGTCTTCCACTCCCCTTGGGGTGTGGCAAAACTGAAATAGGTGCTACTAAATAATTTTATGGAAAATAAAATTCCAAGCCAGGCACGGTGGCTCACACCTGTAATCCCAGCACTTTGGGAGGCCGAGGCGGGCAGATCACAAGGTCAGGAGTTCGAGACCAGCCTGGCCAACATGGTGAAACCCCATCTTCACTAAAAATTGGCTGGGCATGGTGGCATGTGCCTGTGGTCCTAGCTACTCAGGGATGCTGAGGCAGGATAATTACTTGAACCTAGGAGGTGGAGGCTGCAGTGAGTTGCGATAGCACCACGGCACTCCAGCCTGGGTGACAGAGTGAGACTCGTCTCAAAATAAATAAATAAATAAATAAATAATAAAATTCCAAAATAAAATGAGGGGATAAAAGTAATTCTAAAACATGAGAAAACTGTAACTATGAACATTAATATCTCTGTTCAAAAATTTAAAAAAACAACATATAAGGCATAGGGTCCTTGAATAAAAGATTGAGTCGGCAATATGTTATATATTTGAAATAAGCAACATCATAAAGGTTGAATTAAAAATTGAGAAGGGAAAAGAACTGTTGGTTTTATGAGCATTTTGACTTTTTGCATTACATTTTAGAAATTATACTGAACGTGTAATATTTCCTTAATTAGAAGAAGAATTTAATTAAAAATTTGATTTCATAACAAAAAATTTTAATTGAAGTTATTCAGAGAAGAGATTTTTATTCTTGTTTTGGGGTTTATTAACATGATGAAAACCTGTTAATCACTGTTCATAAAGGCCAAAAAAAAAAAGAGATCTTCAGCCAGGTGCGGTGACTCACGCCTGTAATCCCAGCACTTTGGGAGGCCGAAGTGGGCGGATCACGAGGTCAAGAGATCCAGACCATCCTGGCCAACATGTGAAACCCTGTCTCTACCAAAAATACAAAAATTAGCTGCGTGTGGTGGTGCACGCCTGTAGTCCCAGCTACTGGGGAGGCTGAGGCAGAAGAATCATTTGAACCTAGGAGGCAGAGGTTGCAGTGAGCTGAGATTGTGCCACTGCACTCCAGCCTGGCAAGAGAGCAAGACATTGTTTCAAAAAAAAAAAAAAGCGTTTTCAACTGTATTCTCTATATTTGTATATTTTATTGACTTTAATTTTAAGTAGGGAAAATTTGGCAGGACGTAAGTATATTTTTTGGATAATCATAAAACATGTTTATATAGGTTACTAATCTTTTATTCTGGTTATGTTTAAGACAAGAATGAAAAACCTCAAAATCCATTAACACCGAGGAAGAGGAACCTGAGAATGTAAGAACCCTATGGAAGAAAAGCTTTTTTTTTTTTTTTTTGAGACAGAGTTTCGCTCTTGTTACCCAGGCTGGAGTGCAATGGCGCGATCTCGGCTCACCGCAACCTCCGCCTCCTGGGTTCAGGCAATTCTCCCGCCTCAGCCTCCTGAGTAGCTGGGATTACAGGCACGCGCCACCATGCCCAGCTAATTTTTTGTATTTTTAGTAGAGACGGGGTTTCACCATGTTGACCAGGATGGTCTCAATCTTGACCTCGTAATCCACCCGCCTCGGCCTCCCAAAGTGCTGGGATTACAGGCGTGAGCCACCGCGCCCGGCCCGGAAGAAAAGCTTTTTATTTTTATTTTTTTGAGAGAGAGAGTTATGAAGATGAAAATATTACATATAATAAAGGACAAAGTACACAGTACATGTGTATTACATAAAACAAATGGAAACCAATGTAAATCCATCAGTATGTTAAACATATTAGTTGTTTGGACAGGGAAAATGAATGCATAAAAAGATAAAACATAGAAAAGAGAATAAATTGAAGAAACAGAAAAGTTAAAAATAAAGAATGGATAAATGAAAAAGAGACAAAAGAGGAAGAGTTGAGGAGGGAGAATAAAAAATGGAGGATTAGTTTCTCTTTTTATCCTTCGCTAAAGCTAACTGGGAGTACGGAGGATTTATACATAGAGAAACAGGAGAAGATACAAAGGGAAGGGAAAGAGAAAGGAAGAAAGAGGACTCCTTTGGAGATTCGAAATTGGATGCACTGTCACAATCTAAGCTTCTAGAGCTGTGGAAGTGAGGGTGTTAACACCTTGTATTCCTCTATTTGAATTGCTAATGAGCTCATTAACCGCTGCTCATGACTTTCACTAGGGCATAATCCCTCAGCATTGACCTGACGCCTGAACAAAGCAAAATGCCCCCAGGCCTTCAAAGAACCTTCTTTCCCCAGAATACCCTCAACTGGTTTGTTGAATACTTCAATGTTTGGTTTCCTGGAAGCTTTTCCCAATCATTTTTTTGTCTCCATTCTGAGTCCCCTGCCTGGAACACCCTCCTCAAGGGTTCTCCCGTCAGCCTTCTACTCCCACAAGTCTCATCTGTGTGGCTCACTCCTTTGTGAAGCTTCCTCAGGTGCAGCCATAACATCCAATCTTCCTGCTAGACTGTAAGCTCCATACCACTTAAAGAAAAAGAAAAAAAAAGCAACAACAAAACCAAAACTGAGGAAAAATTAAAACAAGTAGAGACTTTATTTGGACCAAGTTTGAGGAATGCGACCTGGGAGCGCTAATCTTTTTCACAGCTATATTCCATTCACTAAAACAGTGACTGACACAGGGAAGGTGCTCAGTACTTATCAGATAGGTGAATGAATACAATGAATGGATGGATGAATAGTGTAGGAGACCAGGATATACCTCCCCAAAACATGAAGGATTATTGAGCTGAAGACAAATAAGAAGCAGCAGAGGCAGGAAAGCTCTTTGCCTTCCCTCTATTTGCCTAAAAGCATGATATAGATTTACAGAAACAAAAGGTATCCCACCTCCCCTTCTATCAGGGAGAGCAAAGGTTAACCACTGAAGGCAGGTCAATAAGGGCTAAAGTTGCCTTTAGGGGTTGTCTCCCATGTATACGTTATATGTAAAATATTCACGTTAATAAACTTTCACTTTTCTTTTGTTAATTTATCTTTTCTTATAGGGACCCATTCTAACTAAGAACCTATGGGGTAACAAAAAACCACAAACAGGGTTGCTTAAATAACAGAAATGTATTTCCCACAGTTCTGGAGGCTGGAAGCCCAAGGTCAAGGTGTCTGCAGACTTGGTTTCTCCTGAGGCTGCTCTCCTTGGCTCGCACAAGGCCCTCTTCTTACTGGGTCCTTACTTGGCCTTTCTTTTGCACATGCACCTTCCTGATGTCTCTTCCTCTTCTTATAAGGACACTAGTCCTATTGGATTACATTCCCACCCTTAGGACCTCATTTACCTCAATTACCTCTTTAAAGGCCCTATCTCCAAATACAGTCACATTGGGGAATAGGGCTTTAACATGTGAATTTTTGGAAGACACAATTCCATCTATAACAATGGGAAATTGAAAAATACTGTCATAGTGAATGGAAAATAAATAAAGTCATGAATACTTTATTTCTTTCTTTATTCAAGAAACTTAAAATACTGACAACTATGTTGGAGGATCTAGATTGGCAAAGATGAAGCTAGATACTTAAATCTCATCCAGGAGAGCAGAAAGTCAATGGGCATGATTCCAAATTGGTAAATTAAGAAATAGTGATAGCAGCAGATTATATATCCAGAATTAACAGCTAAAAGAGTTAACATGGTTATCTCTAGGAAGTGTTAATAGAGGTGGAAAGTGTGTTGCTGTTTATTATAAACCTCTCCTTACCATTCAGGCCATGTTCATATATTTCATTAAAAATATATCAAAAAGCACTATTACCAAAACAAACAAAGCAAAACCGTGGCCACTCAATCTGTTCTGTTCTTTTTCTTCCAGTTAGGTCCTTCTTTAGTATTTCCAACAGCAGAGGCTACTTTTGCAACCCAGGACCAGGAGTTACAAGCTCAACTCTCATTCAGCATTTCCAGTTTCCTCTCTGTCCCTTTTTGGTTTTATTTTTGTGCAAATTTATTTCTGCAACAGATTGTGGATTCCTTCTAAGGTTTATACGTGGATCACTTCCAACGCCTTGACAATCACCTGGCACATGTAGACAGACATTCAGAGAGTATCTGCTTTTACAACACAAATCCTGTTCACCTTCTAGAGAGCAGTTCTGCTCAGCATCACATCATTGGCTGTGTCCCAGCCCTTGGAACCAGTGCAGAGAGAGCCCCATTAGAATTATTTTAAGGCAAAACGCTTAAATCTCTTTTATACATTTAAGAATGTGATACCAACAAACGCTATTAGGAATGACCGGGATAATGCTTACCTACTTTACTAAAACATGAAGTTTTTAAACCATATCTATATATCTCTCTCTATATAGCTTCTGTTTCACCACATTCATCTATCAGTTTGTCTTCGGTGGGCCCTATCATGTGAAAAGCTTGTGTCAACGCATAATTTTGTAAACTATGTTACTGTCCTCAAGACTACAAACTGCCCTCCAATGTCCAAGTTCTTACATAAATGCAGAATGTAAACTACAACTATAGAGAGTGTACAGGTTTCTTTGCCTTGATAAAATTTATGGGTTTGCTTAAAACTAAATGAGAAGTTAATTTTTTGTTAAATAAATCATATTGCCTCACTGCCTAAAAAAAAAAAAAAAAATCTATGGGGGCTATTCTTCCCTTATACTAGTCTATCCATTTGTCTGTTTCCAATCTGATTATGATACCTGACTGCAGCAACCATCTACTCATCAATTAATCTCTAATATCCAACATTGTATACCTGGTATATACTTAGACTTGCAACTGAATGAACTGATGGAACTGCCATTGATATTCTCAACCAAACAATTTATAAAATGTAATTTAGAATGAAACATTTTCAAGTAACATTTTTTATAATACAGTGAATGTATTTATGTGTATGTGAATATGTATGTGTGAATTTTACAATAAGATGATCCTCAAAAATAAGGGAAATTATTTTCCCTTTGAAATTTAAATATTAAAGTTAATACATGATAGATCAAAAATATACATGCTAACTTAAAAAGAATATTACAGTAGAAAGCAATATTACCATGTACCCATTTAAGAGAGGGATAACAATGAGTTAAACTAAAATCAAGGGGATAATGATGACTGGCTCTCTATGTTACAGTCCTTGATTAGGACAATCGGTTCTTCTAAACAACGTAATGATTTACATGTTCAGTCACATGTACAATCCATGTAGAACCCATAAATGTTATTTGATGATTATTTCCCATTGGTGAATACGGCATAGTGCAATCTACACAGACTGGTCAGGCACAATAAGAAGAATCATGATACCTCATCCCAACTGAGGCACAGGCAGGTTTCAGAACATTAAATTGTAACATAATCCATAGATACACCATTGGAAGTGATTCAGCTTCCTCATGATCATCCATAGCCAGCCAAGCCTAGTCAGAAAAAACTTGAGCTAGTTCAGTAAATGACTCTCAAAGTACTCTGTAGGAATCTTAAGTGAATTCTGATGTCTACAAATAGTCCATTCAGATCAGAAAGACTAAAGAGAATGAGTTTTACCTATTTCTATCTAACATTTGATGAGGACAAATTTTAGTCATATTATTCATTTTTGATTTGAAATTATTTTTAAACAAAAACAAAAAAGTTCTTTCTGGCCTGTCTGTGTCTATTCAGTAGACAAACAAACATCCCACACCCTTCCCCATCCCAACCACGATAATGACATCACAAATGCAGATGATGACAGATCTAATTTCAATAGGATTTTGAATTTAATGCCATGTAAATAATTTACTTCTCATTTATACTCTTTTTGAATTATGATGGTGGGTGACTAGGGATGCATAATTTCAGCTTCTACTTTTCAATAAAATTCTCAAAGAAACAGAGAGAGAGATGTAATTATACCAGTTGAAAAAACTCAGTATTAGCTAACACTTGGTGAGTGCCAGCAGAAATATCTGCTCAGAGACACTGAGGAAGAGCTGCAGGCCCAGGCTTAGAGGGAGGGAGGGTATGTATAAGCACCTTGACTACAACTGCTACCTCAATAACGTCTGGCCTTCTCTAACCAAAGGAAGCAAGGACCTACCTCTTGCTTCTCTCCAAGGGGGAGTTGCTTCTTGATGCTATCAGGGCCATTTGATACATATACATATGCCATCACTGCCATTAGTATTCACTTTTATCCCTTCAAAGTCCATGCTTTCCAGTAATTTAATATCACCAGGGTATAGATATGCATAGCAGTAAGTTAGAACTTTGACCATCAATCAGCAGTAGAGAGGGTAGAGACAAGAGCAATTCTTTAAGAGCAGTAACTTCACATATTTTATTTTCAAGAGAAAAATCACACACTACTAGAAATAATGCAGGAATGAACTTCCTTTCCATATTTACACGATTAGATAAGTGGGGGAAAGAAATATCTTTCTCTCTCATTGCTTGGTTCATCACTGAAGCCCCTATAATAAATAACAGATTAAGAGAGAAAGCATACACATTTGGTTAATTTATGTTTTGGATGACACAGGAGCTTACATAAGGAAATGAAGACCCAAAGAACAAGGAAAATCTGTGCAATTTTTTTGCTGTTAAATGAAGAACAGGATAGTTGTGGAGAGGTGTGATTGGGCAAAGGGGGTAAAGCGGGTATGATCTAATGGTAATAAACTAGGAGGAACTTAGTAAGGCCTTTTTGTTAAGATTCTTCTCTGTGTTCCTGTGCCTTCAGAAGTAAGGATGTTCCTTTCCTCTGGGTACACAGAGAGCACCTCTCACATGAGGATCTTATGACTTACTCTAGGGGAAGGTCAGGAAATCCTTCCTAGGTTTTATGACTTGCTTTGGCAGAAGAGGGGCAAGGGAATGATAAGAGTGACTTTCCCGCTTCTGTGGTTTTCTCAGATGCAAAGGTGCCATGTTTTTGAGTAGTGTGTCCTGAATCCCATCACGTGGCAAAAGCAGTTTTCTGCTCAGTTCAGCAGAGTAAACTGATTTTTGAAAATGATTGGCTTTAAAAATGTGACATGTAACCATGCCCTTAAGCAATCTTCAGGTATAAGGCACAAAAGGATTCTAAAAGCAACTACATGGGAAGTGAAGGAGAATGGGAAACATCCGTGGTTGAAAAACATTAGATCTGGATATGCCCATCCTCACTGAACAGAAAGTCACCAACTGGGACCTGTAAAATTGCTACACAATATAAAAGAAGGGAATAATTGCACCCGGGTGTAGAGGAAAACCAAGAGCATACTTTGGAAATGGAAATGTATGGAAGTGATGTATGCGATTCCAGGCCTAAGTCATAGAAGTTTCCTAGACCATCCTCTACCCTTTTCCCTGACAGCCCAATGGAGACAATTCCAGATTATGAGCTCTGTGCCAAGAGGCAATATGAAGGAATTTGATGCCTGAATGAACACTTGAAAGACAGATACCAGAAGCACCAGCATTCGACGGTTGCTTGCACAGTAAGTACATTTTTATTGGATTAAAACTTATTTTCTTAACACAACGATTTCAACAGCTAGCATTAAGTTAATTATAACATAGACTCCTCTAGAAAAATGGGGCCAGTGACATACTTTGGTTTTGGTAGAGGAATAGAAAATGCACCCACCTCACTTCATTTAATACTTTAGAAAGATCTATATTTCCAAATATAGCGCTGCCATTAACTCATTGGGCTTTGGGAAGCCACTTAAAATCTAGAAGCCTCATTTTCGTTACTTGTCAAAGTATTTGCAAGAGCTGCCCCTAAATTAGTTGCTGCTCATCTTTTCCCAGCTTTAAAATTCTGTGGTTCTTTTATTGTAAGTGAAAACTCTAAGTTAATGTCAGACACCACTCAAGTCAACACTGAGGAAGTGTGAGCATAGAGAAAGAATAGAGATTTATTAATAATCTACCTTGAGATGACTTGCCAACAAACTTTATAGTAAAACACATATATAAAAAAAACTGAGCCTTGTCAGAGTAAACATAAGCATGCGCATTTTTACAAGTGGATAAAAACAAAAATTTCCCCCAAAATATATCAAAAAACTGAAAACACATCTCTGAAAATGACAGTAAGAGAACAGAGTGAAGGACAAGGTTAGATCCAACCTGAATACTTTGAGGAATAGCCAAAATGGCTGACAGCACTGACATAATCCTTTTTGGGGAAACTGCAAATGAATACCTGTTGCTTGAATGATTTATAATTAGAATCAGTAATACTATGGACAGTACTGAAGAGAACAATCATGTATTGGTAGGGGAGAATGAGATGATAACCTAAAGGTCAGTTTCATTTCTCTTGTCTATGCTAATGGACTCCTTATAATGGAGAATTCAGGGGAAGCCAAATGGAGATAATTTCATCTTCTTCACTGCCCCCTCTGCATTGAGCTCAAATACCCTTCCAGAATAACTTACATGAGTGCTTCTAAATAGCAGAGGTCAGTCACTAAGCACAGTTCTATGATGAGAAGCTTACATAACCCATGTGTGATGGGAAAAATCCAAACCAAACAACAATAAACAGTTAAACTTCAGAGTCCTAGCTCAGAGCAGGAGTCAACCTTAAGAAAGGATGTTGGGACCAGGTGCGGTGGCTCACACCTGAAATCCCAGCACTCTGGGAGGTCAAGGCGGGCAGATCACGAGGTCAGGAGTTTGAGACCAGCCTGGCCAATATGGTAAAATCCCATCTCTATTAAAAATACAAAAATTAGAGGGGCATGGTGGCATGCACCTGTAGTCCCAGCTACTCAGGAGGCTGAGGCAGAAGAATCGCTTGAACCTGAGAATTAGAGGTTGCAGTGAGCCAAGATCGTGACACTGCACTTAAGCCTGTGCAACAGAGCGAGACTCCGTTTCAAAAAAGAAAAAAAGAAAAAAAAGAAAGGACTTTGGACTTACGGAGTTTTCTAATCAGCACTCAGAAAGGAAAATACTATTTTCTCATATAAAATTATGAAGAAGTTAAAAGCTCTCTGCATGGCATCAGCACAGTGCAGAGCACATGGGACATATGGGTGATGAAGACGAAGTGTAATGCAGACCTAGTGCAGTTGTAACTCAGAGGTAGTAGCAGCCATAGCTTGAGAAATACTGCTGCTGAGCTGTGTGACTGAAGAAGGTGGCCGGCACTTTATAAGCCCTGCACTGAGCTTGGGAGGTGCGGCAGGGTGGTGATCAAGTGCCTGGGCTTTGGATATCAGCCAGACCTTGGCTCAAATCCTGATTCTGCCACTAACTAGCTGTTTTAATGTTTAATGCTAATGGATTAGCTGTTTAATGGCAAGTTACTTAGCCACTCAATTTCCTTATCTATAAAATGAAGATAATAATATATACCTCACAGGGGTTTTGTGGGATTTAAATGAGACTGAAATTTGTGTAGGATACCCAGGCAAGGCCTAAGCTGTGCCTGCTACGAGGATTTAAAGATGTTTGGAAAAGTCTGATGAAATGGTGAAGCAGGCTACTCAGAGACTACTTTCACATAGGATAAAGGGGCCTCCAGAAAATAAACTTTGGAAGGAAGAATTACTTTGAACTGGTAATAGTCTCAAAGTCAGTAGGGAGGAACAATTTTGTATATAGTTTGGTCTGCCATTCAAATCCATTGTGGGTCAGCTCCTTAAATTCATTTTTGCAATTTAGGGAGACAGAGGGGCGTGACTACATCCTGAAAAGGTGCTCTCACTAAAATCCTGTTAGACTTCGAGACACAGGTAACTTCACTTTGGTACTCATCTTAGCAAGCGTTATCCAAATGGAAGAAAAAATTTTCTCTTCTAAATAGGCACTGACCATCATACTCAGGTATCTGAAGGTTCCAGTGCAATAGTGACTGTACCCAAGAAGAACTGCAGTGTCTACTTGAGACTGAGATGAGATAAGGGGTCTCTGCCTGACATGTAGTTAAAAGTAGAAGTAGACGCAGCATAGGTCCCTGGGGGACTGTGCCGCCTTGTGAAAGGAATAGGGGTATTTACCACCGATAGCAGCGTGCAGCTGAGAGAGCAGCATCTGCAAAGGGTGGCTGGTGGCTGGTAATGCCATGGCAGCTGGGAGACAAACAGCAAAGGCACTGGCAGTGATGACAAGAGGTGCCCAGGGGAAGCAATGGTAGCTTATGTCTAGCAAGTACCCTGTAACTGACTTCACAGGTTGGAGAGCACAGATGTGACACCACCTGAGTACCATCAGACATACTTTGGGAAGGGAATGGAAATACATGAAAGGGTACTCACAGGGTGAGGTTACTTTATAGTCTCGCACGATAAGACGTAAGCAACTGTCACCTTCATGAAGGTGATCACCTTTATGGAGATCACGAAGATAAATCTGTAGAGAACAGTGAGTCTGGGAAGCCTGAACCAGTGATCGATATATCATAGGAGCTCAATTCATGATCATTTTCTGCCTCTTGTACCTTCTCCTTCCTTCCATTTTAAGAAGACTAACTAGACTCACATGTTGGCTGTATTACCTGCATGAAATGATGTCTGAGTGCAGCAAATTGTATAACCATGCTTGTCTTTCTCAGCCTGTTACCTGATTAGCAAAATGGGAATAGTGTAGCCTGCTCTACAGCTGAGAGATTGCGTTAAGCAGAGCATCGTTGCAACACTTGCACATAGTCAGCATTCAGCAATGTTAGTTTCTGCCGTCTTTGGACAACTGAAGAACTCTATGCAATTAGTGTCTCAGAACTCACAAGGAAGGAACTTTGGCAGGCTTAGCTGTGATGACTAGAAAAGTAGAGACTCTGGACTTAGAGCAGGGGTTCCAGCTAAGAGCTTCCTCACAACCCATAACATCTAAGAATTTATTTGATCCTTTCAAACAACTGTGATTCTCTCCCTATGACTAACATTTTATATTTGAAGAAGGCTCAAAGTTTTAACATGGGTAAATTCTTGCCTGGGAAATAAGGCAGACGGAACTAACACAGACAGTCTGTTACGTTCTTCTCTCCTGCCCAACTTCCACCTCTGTTTTTCAGATGATAAAATATATATAACAAAGAATTTGCCATATTGTTTTTAAGCATAATATTGAGTGACATTATGTACACTCCCATTGTAGTGCAACCACCACGTGTCTCCAGAACCTTTTCCATCTTCCCAAACTCAAACTCTCCATTCCCTTCTTTCTGCAGTCCTCACGACCACCCTCCTACATTCTGTCTATGAATCTGACCACTCTACATACTCGCTATAAGTAGAATCATATGGTATTTGTCCTTTTGTGACTCGCCTATTTCACTAAGTATAAGGTCTTCAAGGTTCAGCCATGTTGTAGTATTTTTCAGAATGTCTTTATTTTTTTAAGGCTGAACAATATTCCATTGTATGTTCATACCACATTTTGTTTATCCATTCATTCATCAATGAACATCTGGGTTGCTTCCACCTTTTGGCTATTGTAAATAATGCTGCTATGAACATGGGTTTGCAAATATCTCTTCAAAATCCTACTCTCAATTTTTTTGGGTATATACCCAGAAGTGATATTGCTGGATTGTTTGACGTTTCTAATTTTAATATTTTGAGGAACCACTACACTGTTTTCCATAGAAGCTGCACCATTTTATATTCTCACCAGAAATGCACAAGAGTTCAAATTTCTGCATATCCTCGCCTTATTATTATTCCTTCGTTTCCTTTTTTTTTTTTTTTTTTTTTTTTTTTTTTTTTTGATAATAGCTACCCAAATGGGTGTTCTGGTTAAGAGCTTTTACCAAGGCCTTTATCACTGTCTAATGAGGAGTGATGGGAAACTACCAAAGAATCACAGAGCACTTACACTATTTGTTGTTTGCAAATTGCTAGTTATATTTAACCTACTCATCTAAATGCAGTTCATTCAAAACGTGGTTCATTTTTTCCTATTTGTCTGTTGATTTCTAGTTAATAGTATATGTTTCAGTTATTGCTTTTTAAAAAGACATCTGAAGTAGATATATTTTTCTGGATTGCATTTGCAAACAAAATCTAATCACTTTATAGAGTCCAACTGAGTGTTTCTGAGGTAGGACAACCCAACCAGTAGATTAAGCTCACACCATTTGATTGCATTTTACTGGCTAATGTCATGTATCGTTCTCCCCATTTTGTCTGGATTTTAACTGTAGAGAGCAAATACTTTGTCATAGCACATAAAACCTTTCTCCAACCTTAAATCACAAGAATATGGTAAATTCAAGGCAATTTTACCAACAAATATGATATATCTTCTTATAAAGATTAGTAATTTATAATCATATGTTTGTAAAGGTATAAATAAAATGGGTATTCACTGCATTGGTTACAGATGAACAAAATGGGATTTAAAAAGATTACAAGATGGATGTCCTAAAGACCTCCAGAAAGCATAGTGAAGTCTCCTCTGGTAATGTCACGTTCCAGAGTGCCAGCCATTTACTGGCTGTGTGTGACTCAAGACAGGAATCTTTGTGGAACTTTTCAAAGGAGAAAAAAAGTATAAACTAGGGAATACAATGCGTATCCTCTAATGATGAAATAATACATTGCTGAACAACATCTAGTGTAAGAGTCCTCCCAGAATAGGTGCTTGTTCAATGCTAATCCTCTTTTCTCCCCACCCTACACTTTCAGTATCATCGTTGTTATGTGACAATTATCTGGAGGAAAATTTCATTGCAATTACCATATTTCCTCCCTCTTCATTTTCTTTGGCACAGAAAAATTTAATGTTTACATTCAAAGCATGAATTGGTGTGTATGTGTATAGGTTTTCCCAAGGAGACAATTTAATTTAATGAATAACTTCAAAATCCCTTGGGTGATGTGAAATACGCAGCTATTACAAGCCAATGTGTGGTGGGGGGAGGGGTGGATGGCAGTTCAGTAGGAAGTAGAGGCAGATAACATATGTGCAAATGGAAGTTGGAATCCGGGCAACCTTCCGAGAGCGAAGGCTGCCAAGTCAGTCTCAGACAACTTGCATCACCCAGGTGTATTCGTGCCTAGCCCAGAGAGGGCGGTGAGCTGGTTGCAGACGACTGGCTGAGCTCCTATCAGAGCCTCTTACTTCCAGCTTCAGGGATTTGTGGAACAGCAGTGTAGGTGTGCTGGCTGGGAATAAACTTGGGTTTTTAGCAGCCACATTAACAAGCCAGAATCAACAGGGAGGATTTCCCATAATAAAGCACTTTCCAGTTATCACATTGTACTTTTTTAAGTGGCATTTCTTTTTCCCAGTGTACTCCAAATGTGATTTGATTTACAAACAGCTGATTAGAAGGATAGGATTTTAGAGCTGAAAAGCACCTCCAAGTTCATCTAATACAATATCTTCATTTTTACAAATAAAGAAATAGAGTTTCAAGGGGATAAATGACTTGCCCACTGTCAGGAACTGAACAGGTAGGAATTTCCAAGCTTCTTAACTCTCTGGACAGGGCTCAGACCATAAGGCTACGCCAGCTCTTTCTTGAAGCAGGATTCCAATGTGGTTTATCTCAAAAAGAATTGCTACTGTTTTCCCAAACTCCTAGCCTCTCACAGAGCTGGTTCCTGGTAATTTTACAGTCTGGCCTTAAATGTTTTGAAGTAGATACTCAAAAATTCACCAAGCAAATATATGTATCATCATCATCATCACCACTGTCATGTTTCACACTTACATAGTGCTTATCATGTGCCAGTCACTAACTAATGTAAGCATTTTACGTAAATTAACTCACAAAACCTTATGAGGGAGGTAGAATTCTCAAAATCTTGCAGATAAAGAAACTGGACACAGAGAAGCTAAGCAGCTTGTCCAGAATGTACCTGGTTGATAAGTGATGGATTTGGGATTTGGATCCAGCCAGCCTGGCTCTGGAGTCTATTCATATAACTGCTATGCCATATTTCCAATCAAATAACTTCTATACTATATTACCACTCCACTAAGATTAGGATGAGAGGATTTTCCGGATGGTCATATTAAGACAAGTTGTTGAATCTACTTTCTGACCCTAATTCCCTGAGTGGGAGGTGTGGCCGGGAAGAAGGGACACCCAAAGACACCAGGTGTAATCTAAATTGCATTGCAAATGCTCCATGCATGTGGCCATTGTGGAAAGGGTACATGTCAAATTTGCTGGGGTTTTATTACACTTCAAGAAATACAGCATTCTTTGATTACTTTAAATACAGGTCTTCCATATGGAAAGAGCAATGCAGTTTAAGTAAAACTGAGCAGTTACTTCAAGACAGGTAAAACAAGCAGGTTATTATTTCATAAATGACATTTTAATTACCACCAAGAGGCCATTAAAAATGCATCCTGGCAGTTTGCTTGGTTCCTTTGGAAAGATAATATTGACAAACTGCCATAAAACTGGAGTTCAGAAAACAGTGTAAATTGAGATCAGGAATAAAACAAACATTTGCTTGTGTACCCTAAAGTAATGATGAACAATTTAAAGAGAGAAGACAAAGTTGAAATTATATTTTTCTTCCTTAGGAAGAGGCAGAGGAGGGAGTAGTTTTGCAGGAAGACTGTTGTGTTCCTAAATTTATTACCTATGTGAATTACTTGATGTATTTAGCACAGTAATTTGAAGCTTCAGCCATCCAAGCACAAGTCACTGAGGAGCTGACTGCACTGGAATGCTAATTCTGTCTTCTTCTCCTCCATCTTAGGAAACTGGCTTCTTAGTGACCTCTGGTGTGGAAGGTTTCAAAAGAACAGTTCAGTCCTGGAGCTGATCTCCAGTCTCATCAAGAGTGACTGGCATAACCCCAGAAGCTTGGGTTATCTTTACAAATTCCATAGCTTTGTCCCTAGGTGAGGAAGGTTTTTCACATTTAGCTTTTACCTAAAAATCAATGTTCCTATTGCTTATCATGGTTGGTTTGCCTTATAATTAAAAATACAAATGCTTTTTGCTAGTCACGTGGGTCATCACTGTAGAAGCCACAAGAAAACCATTCAAGCCATTTACCTTTTCTCTCTTTCCTCTAGGAAATACCTTTTTATTGGTCTCCGTGGTACTTAAACCAAAGGGGAAAAACTGTGGTGACTGATTCTATTATAGGTTAACCATCTAAAATAAAGAAAAGTATTAAGGTATCCTTTGGGGCAATACAACTTACTTTTCTTTCTCTAAAGTAGTTCCTAAGTTAGGGATATTGCTAGGATTTGGTGTCACTTGTATTTCTGAGAAAAAGGGTAAAGATGAATGGTACTTAGATTGCAATACACTAGTCAAGTAGCAGTCTCTGCCACAGACTCCTCCTTCTGACTTTCCTCTCTACATTTATTAATTTATTCCTTTGACAAATATTATTAAAGAGAGTAGTGTATATGCCTAGATTTATTTAAACTCCAAAGAGATTATGGTCTAGAGAGGAAATAAAATATGTATATGAATAAATGAAACACGAGGAAGAAGGAAATAAACACCATGAGAGCAGAACATAGGAAATGCTTTGGGAGATTTTAAGTGATACCAAGAGAGACCCAGCAATTCTATTTCAAGAAGGCATATTGAGTATATCTCTTCTCCTTCCTGAAACAGACCTCACTGAAAAGGCTGCAAGGGATTATAAAAGGTTTTAACCTACAGCAATACACAAGAGCGGGTAAGAGAGCTCATTAAGACACTGAAGGTGAAATTGATGCAGTGGTATCTAACGTAGCCACATCTAGCTGCAGATAAGAATATAATGAGAAAGGGATGCATCCAAGCTGGAGGTGAGGGGGAGTACCCTATTCCACAGAACACCAGGGGCTTGGGATTTGGAGATACTGTGTAAATGAGGTCCGGACGATTTATAACGCCAATGGCAGAGCCCTAACATCCATGTAGCCTCTAACTGAGGAAACAAGCCAATAAACAGGCCTCCCTGATCAGAATTAGGAAGGTAATCTCAGAGTTGGAATACAGGTAAGCCTCTCCTAATCGAAGCATTTGGGACTTGAAAAATTAAGTCCAGCTCTCCACCCACTCTCCCTAAAATGAGGCCATCAATGTGTGTACAGAGATCACAGTCAATGTCTCTATTGCTTCATTCTTAAATGTAAACAGGCTGTAAGGAATAAGCCTTCTTTTCAAAAAAAAAACCAAAACATAAAAGGGAAAGACCAAGATAATAATATAAGAATCAATCAGGAAAATATAAGAAGAGCAAGATGTCACAAACAATGAAAACCAGAGCATAAGAGAAGACTCTTGAAATTAAAAAAAAAAATTTTGATGGATAAAATATAAAGACATTTAATTAAAGAGTTGCGTGATAAGAACAAGAAAATTCCTCATATTGAGGAGTGAAGGGATAAAGAGAAAAGAAATACGAGGAAAGACAGGTGACTTAGAGGGTCAGTCCAGAAAGGTGACATCTCACTAATAGGGGTTCCAGACAGAACAGCGAACACACGGAAAGAAAGTCGCAAAGAAATCTTTTAAGTATAGCACTTTCCAGAGCTGAAAGCACATCTTCAAATACAAAGAGTTCATCATAGATCTGGAACAAATACATTTTTAAAAAGTATTCTCTATATAGGTATTGTTGTGATATTTCAGAGAACCAGGACCAGGAGTCAGCAAACGTTTTTTTTTCTTTAAAGGACCAGAGAGTAAATATTGCAAGTTGTATAAGCCATTCAGTATTTGTCTCAACTTCTCTGCTCTCCTGGGTTAGTATAAAATCAGCCATAGATGATATGTAAATAGATGGGCGTGGCTGCGTTACAATAAAACTTTACGTACAAAACAGATGGTGGATTGGGTTTGGCCTAAGGGCAATGGTTTGCTGATCCCTGACTAAAGGCAAAGGCTAATCACAGGTTGTGATATGAGCAAGGGATAGAAGGCCCTGCAAGGGCAGTATTTGAAAAAAATTAGGAATTTTACTGAACATATTATATGATTGACCATTTGAAAGAAAAAATAAAGATACAACAAAGGCAAAGAGTGACGGTAGAAAAAGGCAATTAGAAAGAAGAGAAAAAACTTAAAACTCACACAGGAAATATAGTGATATTATGGCACTCTATTTGTCTAAGCAATGGACAGATGCCTATTTGCATGAACTATCAGGGGAGGGAATTTTTGTTCGTGACTTGGAGACCTGGGAAAGCAGGAACACTGGGAGGATAGAGCATAGACCGAACACACTGTAAGAGGCCAGATTAGAGGTCCTTGCATGCCCTCCGAAAAATTACTAATTTTCTCTCTCTTTTTTGAGACAGGGTCTCACTCTGTTGCCCAGGCTGGAAAGCAGTGGTGCAATGTTGGCTCACTGCAACCTCCACCTCCTGGGCTCAAGCAGTTCTCCAGCCTCAACCTCTCAAGTAGCTAGATCACAGTTGCCTGCCACCATGCCAAGCATTTTTGTATTTTTTGTAGTGATGGGGTTTTGATACACCACCCAAGCTGGTCTGTAACTCCTGAGCTCAAAGCCATCTGCCTGCCTTAGCTTCCCAAAGTGCTAGGATTATAGGCATGAACCACCGTACCTGGTCCCTGATTTTTCTCTTTCTTCTTTTTTAAAGCAATGAGAAACCACTGACAGTTTGAAACGCAGAGTGACAAGACTGGAGTTGCATTTGTGACACATGAGTCTGGTGGCAGTAGTGGACCAGAGGAGGACGAGACTGAAGGCAGTAAGAACTTACATGGGAAACTTGACCGGGCTTCTTGTTTTAGAAGTAGACATATCTAGTTAACCAAGAAGGAGGCATCCGCACTGTGCATCTTATAGCTCTTTCATTAGTTTTCTTCTGAAACTGACTAACTCTTGCCTTCCAGATGGGATGAAAAGTGTAAAAAAAATATTATTTGGGGCTTGGTGTCTCTGAGTACAACATGAAAGCAGAAGATACTTGCGTTGGAGTAAGCAGAGACATTTTTCGTACACTGGCATTTAAAAAAAATTCAAGTTCTTATTATATAATCCCCAAACCTCCATACTTCCATTTGACTAAAAATTGTCCAAGGTACAAGAACTTTTGTTCTTTTTTGGTCATTATAGCTTTAGAATAGATGTGTTAAAACTGTGGTTCTGAAATGTTAGCTTAGAGAAGCTGCTCTTGTTAAAGATACATATGTCTCAATTTCAACTCCCAAACCTATTAGATTCAAGGGTTTATGTTGAGGGGGTATTGAGAAAACGTATTTTTAACATGTTCACCGATGCTTGGTAGTGCCTGGTTTAAACTACCCTGTAGGAATGTAACTACTTAGTCAATACCCTCTCCTTTAATCAACCTATATCTCACTTCACACTTCTGTCTTATCCTCTTTGATACTCCTCAGAATGTTGGTGCTGCTATCAGTTTGCAGGAGGAATTATGTAGCTCTGGCATAAGCTTGCCAATTTTTAAGATAATGTTTTCCAATTCTATAATTTAATTCCTAGTCTCTGCTACTGTGGCAGGCCAGGTCTTACTAACACAGGCCTCTGTAACAACTGTTTCAGCAGTGACTGAGAGATTAAGTTAATTATCAAAAACTAAGAGAGCCAATGCCTTTATACAAAGGCTGGAATGTAACAAAAGCCTTCCTAGAGTTTTGCCCAGGCCTTTTCTGGGCCTTGAAGCATGAAAAGATAACAAAGGAATTCTTAAGAGAACCCATTTAGTATTACACAAGTTTTACTGGGGGTTAAGGGAACTCCCCAAACCTCCATGATTTAGTAGGAGACAAGATAAGGGTAATCACCCCAGCACTTACACCGATTTGGATTAAGTAAATTTACTGAGGCTATAGAGAAAGGTCTTCAGGACTCAGATCTTAGTTGTAGATTAAAATAAGTTAATCATTTATATCTTTAGATGAATGCACACTTAAATGTAGACATATAGCTTAGAAACTATATAAGGTCTGGAAGACTTTGTAATTTTGAGTTGGTCTGGCAATATTTTCCAGGCCTTCTCCCTATGACCACTTACAGAAATAAAAACTCAGCAGGGTGTGTTGGCTCAAGCCTGTAATCCCAGCACTTTGGGAGGCTGAGGCAGGCAGATCACTAGGTCAGGAGATCAAGACCATCTTGGCTAACATGGTGAAACGCCGTCTCTACTAAAAAGACAAAAAAATTAGCTGGGTGTGGTGGCGGGCACCTGTAGTCCCAGCCACTCAGGAGACTGAGACAGGAGAATCGCTTGAACCCAGGAGGCAGAGGTTGCTGTGAGCTGAGATCGTACTACTGCACCCCAGTCTAGGCAACAGAGCAAGACTCTGTCTCAACAAAAAAAAGAAATAAAAACTCCCTCCTTTCCAAGTTCATCTGCATCCTTTTACTGGGCCACAAAAATCAGCACCCGTCTGGTCCGGGAATGCCACCTTTTGCTATTTGAATTGCTAGAGACTTTGGACGATATTTTCTACAACTTTCCTCTCCTGACTTGGTACCATGCTGCTTGGAGTCACAGTAAAAACAAATTATCTTAATTTGAGACTATATATAACCTGTGGAAAGGCAAATATTTAATTGTGCCTGAATTTAAAGTGGTATTTGACTTCAGTATAAAATTAGGTTCAAGAAATTGTACTGTTTTCTGAAATTATCTTTCTTTTCAAACTATACTGAAATTTCTGTTTACCCTCTCATCTAACAAGTTTAATTACTACTTTAAAAAGCAAAGCACTTCATGTTTTGCCCTCTGCTACCTAAGCGGCAAAAGAAAAAAAGTTTCAGAGATATTATGATCGAATGCAAGTTTGACCTAGAATATAAGAATTCATTTGATTTCTATACTACTTTCCTCAGAAGAAAACTATGCACACAGTTCAGACATGTTTTGGCATGATAATCAACATAATGAGAATTATTTTCATTTTTATTCACCGTATAGAATCAAAAGTCAATGGAGAATAAGAAATGCAAATAGAAGGATGTATGATGAGGTACTCAGAGCTTGGTGGATTAGGAGGAGTAGAATGTTGAGAAGCAGAGGAGACCTTAGGTATTTTGAATATACTGGCAGACATTCAGGTAGAAGCACACAGGTGAGAGAAACTAAGATACTCTTGAGTAGAGTGAAAGGTCAGAGAATTTATTTGCTCCTAGAATTCTTCCAGTACAAAGGAAGTGTAACACCAGAGTGGCATTGTAATTCAGCTCTCTTTTGGTAGATTATGAATAGAGATTAAAAGAAATATACATGAATCAGGATCAAAATCAAGAATTTTCTCTATTATAAAACATGCTTCTGGGAGAGAGATCCAAGATGGCTGATCACTAGCAGCTCGGGATGGTAGCTCCCAGAGAAGGCACACAGAACGAGAGGACGCCACACTTTCAGATGAATTTTTGTTACCCACAGACCAGAAGATTCCCAGCAGAGGAGCCCCACGGGTTGCTAGGGTGACTCTTGTGGCCAGTGTGGCAGTTTTGTTGGCCCCTTGGTGCGGCGGTTCCTGGTGCAGAGTAAACGGAACTGGGTCCCCTTTTGGTCGATGTTTGGAGCTCCAGGAAGGCAGAGTTGCCCATTTACCTGATTGAAGAAGGGACTCAAGAGGGAAGCCAGACCAGAGATTCCCGGGCAGAAAAGCACCACGAATCTTAATGCCGCTGTTTTGGCTGGCGCAGTGGGTTGCTCAGATTTCGGCACTGGGAATCAACAAGTTGGACGTCCACTCAGAGACCTAATTTGAAAGTAGGCAATTACAAAGACGACAGGTGGATGAACTTACAACGATGGGAAGAAACCAGTGTAAAAAGGCTGAGAATACCCAAGATCAGAATGCCTCTCCTTCTACAGGTGATCACAGTTCCTCATCAACAAGAGAACAAGGCCTGATGGAGAACAAGTGCATTCCATTAACAGATTTAGGCTTCAGAAAGTGGATAATAAGGAACTTTAGTGAGCTAAAAGAACATGTTCTAGCCCAATGTAAAGAAACTAAGAACCTTGAATAAAGGTTTGACGAAATCCTAACGAGACTAGACAATTTAGAGAGGAATATAAGTGAATTAATGGAACCGAAGAACACAATACGAGAACTTCGTGAAGTATGCACAGGTTTTAACAGTCGAATTGATCAAGCAGAAGAAAGGATATTAGAGGTCAAAGACCAACTTAATGAAATGAAACAAGAAGACAAGATTAGAAAAGAAAGAGTAAAAAGGAATGAGCAAAGTCTCCAAGAAATATGGGACTATGTGAAAAGACCTAATTTGCGATTGATAGGTATACCTGAATGTCATGAAGAGAATGAATCCAAGTTGGAAAATATTCTTCAGGATATTATTCAGGAAAACTTCCCTAATCTAGTAAGGCAGGACGATACTCAACTCCAGCTAATCCAAGAACACCACAAAGATATTCCTCAAGTAGAGCAACTCCAAGACACATAATCGCTAGATTCACTAGGGTTGAAATAAAGAAGAAAATCCTAAGGGCAGCTAGAGAGAAAGGTCACGTTACCCATAAAGGGAAGCCTATCAGACTCACAGCAGACCTCTCACCAGAAACCCTACAAACTAGAAGAGAGTGGGATCAATATTCAATATCCTCAAAGAAAATAATTTTCAACCCAGAATCTCATATCCTGCCAAACTAAGCTTCATAAGCGAAGGAAAAATAAAATTTTTTGCGAACAAGCAAGCACTCAGAGATTTCATCACCACTAGGCCTGCTTTACAAGAGCTTCTGAAAGAAGCACTACAAACAGAAAGGAACAACCAGTATCAGTCATCCCAAAAACTTACCAAAACATAAAGAGTATCTCTATAATGAAGAATCTACATCAACTAATGGGCAAAATAGCCAGCTAGCATTAAATGACAATATTGAACTCACAAATATCAATATTAATTCTAAATTTAAATGGATTAAATACCCCAATCAAAGACACAGACAGGTAAATTGAATAAAAAGTCAAAACCCATTGGTACGCTCTATCCAGATCTATTTCACAAGCAACAACATACAAAGACTCAAAACAAAGGGATGGAGGAAGATTCACCAATTAAATGGAGAGCAAAAAAAAAAAAAAACAAAAAAAAAAACAGGAGTTGTAACTTTTGTCTCTCACAAAATAGACTTTAATAGTAACAAAGACTAAAAGAAACAAAGAAGGACATTACATAATGGTAAAAGGATCAATGCAACAACAGGAGTTAATGATTATAAATATATATGCACCCAATACAGGAGCACCCAGATACATAAAACAAGTTCTTAGTTCTTAATGACTTATAAAGAGACCTGGACCCCCGCACAATAATAGTGGGAGATTTTGACACCACATTGTTAATATTTGACGGATCAACGACATAGAAAATTAATAGGGACATCTATGATTTGAACTTAGACCTGGAATAAGTAAACTTAGTGAATATTTATAGAATTCTCCACCCCAGGTCCACAGAACATACATTTTTCTCAGTATCATATTACACCTATTTTGAAAGTGACTACATAATTGGAAGTAAATCACTCTTCAGCATTTGCATAGCATTTCACAGACTTAAATGAAATATTGGTTGGCTGTTTGCTTGTTATTTTCTTCCCTTATTCCTTCCTGTCTCCATTGTTAAGCACAATTATCGGCATAAAATAGGTTTTTAATACCTATTTTTAGATTGCATTCCAGCCCGGGCAATAGAGCAAGAATCCTGTTCTCTCTCCCCCTTTTTCTTTCTCTCATTAAAAAAAATAATAAAATAAAATAAAATGAAACATGCTTCATAAGAACAAAATCTTTGTCTTGTTCACTGTTGTATCCTCAGTTTGTAGATCAGAAAAAAATGCTCAATCAATATCTGTCTTAGGAAGAAGGAAGGAAGGAGGGAGGGAAGGAGGGAGGGAAGGAGGAAGGGAAGGAGGGAGGGAGGGAAGGATGATGGGAGAAATGGAAGGGTGATGGGAGAAAGGGAGGATGAAAGGGAGGGAAGACCTGGGAAGATGCCACACTAGAGAGTTAAGCTGTTAGAGAGAAAGCATGGAGCCCTGGGGATGAAGTGTAGTTCCTTTTTAGTTAGGTATTGGCTGTCAACTGAGTGGAAGACACTAGGGAAGCAAGAGGACTAGCATCAGTCCTCTGGCCCCAAGAGCTTCCATCATGAAGGAAAAAACGTACAAAATATAATGTGGTGAGGGCTTTCAAGGATGTGTGCTATGATGGGAACAGAGCAAAGGGAGCTTTCAGAATTAGTACTGAGTAAAACTGGGATTAAGATCCAAGACTTCCTACTTTAAATCCTACAATTTTTACATGAAAGCTCTGTATTCATTAGCTCCACCAGGGTAGGAAGGCTCCTGGTGTTATTAGTTTTGATTCTCAACTGTTTTAAGTTTTAAATACACACTGCAGGTGATATCTAACACGCCTTTTGGAAAGTTCTTAGGACAGCCTAGTGAGGAAGAATAATCAACTAGTATCCTTTCTTCCTACTTACCAATTACTTCCAGAGACCTGATTGACATTCAAATGTCGAGACATCCTCATCTGGACCCAGTGTCCAATAGTGTAACAGTTCTCAGCTGAGGCATCACAGAAGATACATGAATGGTTCTATCACATAAAATAACTAGCTGGGGTGGAACATAAATTAGTGCCAAGGAGTTGTACGGAGCCTGTTTTAATGTATGTGGCAGCCATATCTAGGTGAGTACATGTGTGTTGCACATGTGCATATACCTCTCCCATGTTTGGAAGTGGGAAAAAGAAGTTGGAGAGCTGCCACATTAGAGAAATGGCTATTAGGATCTGATAAAAGTTAGAGAAAAAATTCTGTAAGTAGGAATTGTTCCTAAGTTATTGGTAGAAAGGAGGCTAACCAGAAAGACAAACTTGAAAAATATACTGGTAGAAGAGAAGATCTGCCTTTAACTACTTATATAAGATCCAATACATTTATCTATAGCACTGAGTTATTCCTGGGCTGATTCCAATTTGAGAAATGCATATTTAGCTACTTTCACTTAACATTATGATGTGTACTTCTCAGACATTTGAAAGATAATAGAACTTTGTGAAAATACACAAAAATAGTAAATTAAGTGAACTCCTTGGGGGGAGGTCTCATAAATAATTTTAAATTTGTATACCAATGTCAACTTTATCCAGACTAACTTGAAATATGGTCAGAGGCACAAAGTGGCTAAGCAATTCAACTCTGTGTGCAGAAAGCTAAAAAATTCTAGTTTTCCTAACTCATAAGGTTTCAATGAAGGGACCAAGGCAATGAAACAAAAAATATTGAAATAAAGGGAAAGGCAGAGATCATTTGCACATCATTAAATGGTTTAAATATTCATAGACTCTGGAGATAAATAAACTGCCCTTATCCTTCCCACTTTTACCTAATCATGAATGCAACTGATCCTAGGAAATGGACTCTTAATAGTTAAATTGACAGTTACTGAAGTAGCGATTTGGGAACTAGCCTATTAAAATATCAGGCTATTTTGGTTTTGCTTAAATGTATCTTTACAAGGTTTCTTCTAGAATCTTCAATCCGGTATTTCCAGAATCTTTGTGACATCTGGCATACTGTTTTTCTTTCCCATAGAGTAATTTACTTGGTAAAATTTGCATAAGTCTATTTAATAATAAAAGAAAAATAAGCATGTGACATTCTTCATTTTGTAATCACTATAGTAAATGACACCAATACAAGGAAAAAACAGTATGTTCTAAAAACTGCTTCTAAATATTGAATTATTTTAGACTTAACTGTCTTTCTGGGATTGTCTTCTAACAAGAATGGTTCAACATCAAATAACTAAATTTGCTTATGCATTAATTTAAAATTAATTAAAATCTATTTGTGGAATGCTCTTTAGGAGTAAGATATCATGTTAAACTCTCAGGATATCATTGTAAACAAAACAACTATATTCTTTCAAGGATTGTATAGTCTAGTGGCCATGGAAATAAACAAAAACTTGCAATAAAGTGTCATGAATATAATAAGAGGGGATTAGCAAAGGGAGCTCTGGAAATATATTAGGCAGTGGGGGAAAGGAGTTAGTTTGGTACAGGAAGGTGCTGAGGAGACTGTACGAGAGGAGTCCAGGCAGAAGGAAACTTTGAGTTATGAGAGGGCATGGCCTATTTAGGTAAATATGGTAGACTAAAACCCAGGAACTGAAAGGAAACAGGTAGAGAAAAAGAAGTGACACTCCAGAGACAGATATCCAAAGAAACTGTTAAGAGCTTTGAACTTCATTCTTAAGACTAAGGGAACTCTGAAGGATCTTTAAGCAGGGCAATAAAATGATTGGATTAGTACTGAGATCGCTTGGGTGATAGCATGGAGAATGAATCAAGGAATCAGTTGGGAGGTGTTGCTTTTGATTTGGATCAAGATGCTAATTGCCTATACTAGGTAAGCTATTGGGAGATGATATTGGAAACTGTGGGCAGGTCTAAAGAATAATTTGGTAGGTATAACTGCTAGGATATAGTGTTAGGTTATTTGGAGTAAAGAAGTCAAAGTTAGTAAATATGTTTCAGGCTTGAGAATAAATTAAAGGGAGATAAAATTGCAGAAATATCATTTACATGATGGCCTAGAATGCAACCTTGTATTTGGACACCACTAAAATCTATTCAAGTAAAAATCAATTTTTAGAAATTAAGGAATCATATGGCTTCCACATGATTATACACACACACACACACACACACACACACACACACACAATCTGATTTCCGCCTTTTCATTATCCATTTCTATTTTTGTATACTTAAAAGGCACAATTTCACCTTCATTAAAATTATTTCTATACCTGTGTTAAAAATTTTGTTAAGAAGGTATAATTTATGTTAAGCATTCTTACTACAATTATGATTATTTTTAAAAGCCGTTCATAATTTAGCATATGACATGAGCCACATTTACTTTCCAGAGCCTCTCTAATGTGTTGGAGTGATAACCAGTTCGTCCTTCAGTCTCTATGAGAAATACCCATACCCAGAGTTCCAGAGCTAAGAAAGGCCAGGATGAATAAAATAGACAAGTTTGGATAACAGAAAAAAATTTAAAAGCCAGAAATACTGATTTCTTAAAAAAAAAAAAAATTTCATTACTATCAAAACAAGGTATGTCTTTCTACTATGCTCTTTCACTGAATAGTAACAATGACCTGTAAAGTCAGAGGTAGTCATTTAGAACCTCCGGCTTTGGAAAGAATATTGCAATGTGCCATGTCTGCCTTCAATTATTTCCTGCATCTAGATCTCATGTTCTCTCCTAATTTGGTATCTTGAGTCCTTCCCCATCGAGGTACTGGGGAGGTGCCCAGAATGGCCAGGCTATCTGTGCCTACCGGGAAGATAAGACCTCACTGTTCTGCTTACCACTCCTATCTGGGGATGTCATAGGTCATCTTCTCTCTGAGTTCTGCATTTGCCAGAGAAAACCTTTCCTGTGAATGGTACCTCCTCCTGTATCCACAGAACTTGAGGAATGAATCAAACCCTTTAAGCTGAATGCTTACACACCCAAGATTCCATCCTTACTCCTCAATGCCTAGGAGCTGACCTTTTAAAATGTTTGCCCTTGGTCTTTTTCTCTTAAAAACCAATAAAACTGGACATCTTTTTGTGAATATCTTCATAATTTTCAAAAAATGTGATTATCTCAATAATCTTTTAAATTTACCTAGATAAATACATGGAGAATGGAACACATTTTTTGTCCCCTCTCCTATGTCCAAAGCCATACTAAAATGGTAATGAAGGAAATTTTAAATAATGGAATAAAGAGTCAGAAAGAGGATAGAAGAGAACACCAAATCGAGAATGATAACACAATTTTAGAAGAAAGTATATAGATGGAGAGTTAACTAGATTTACCAAAAATAAAAAGCTGAAATCTAGAGCCTACATACAGTTAGCAAAAAATGCTTTAAAATATAGACGTTCTATCCATGAAATAAAAATATGATGCCACACAAAAAATGATTAACAGATTGAAGATGGGGAAAAAATAACTTATAAATCATCCTATGTGTTTGTGTAGAAAATAGCATTCACTAGCATTTTAAAAATTATCGATGCATTTGGGAAATGTAGCAATACATAATTAGAAAATTAAGCAAATGGAAAAATGAGGCAATTATTAATTCACAGGGGAAAAGAAAATATAAAGCCATAGCACACAGGAGTGAGTAATATTTACATAATTATAATTAAAGCATCGGTAAATTTAATAAAAATTGTGATTACACATGAGGGGAGGTGTGTGTGTGTGGGTGTGTGTGTGGAAATGAGAGCTAAATATTCATTAGATTAGGAATCACAGTAGGAATCAAAGTGAAATGTCTAAAATTGACAAATCAACAAACAGTAGTAAAAAATACTTTTAATATATGTATACTACATCAGAATAAATTGCTAAGGAAGTTGAAAATGATTGCCTCAAATGACAATGTGGGTTGGTGACAGGTGTAGTGGGACACTCTTGTTATTAAATATAAGCCTTTTTGTGCTGCTTGACTTTTGAAAATATGTTCATTATGTTATTTTGTCAAAATAAAAATAAAGTAAAATACATTTGTTTGACAAGATACAGAAAGATGTGAGTTTAAACCTTGGATCTGATTCACCTCTCTCACATTTTCGAGTAAAACACATGTGTATTTTCAATACACTAAATATTCCTTGTAGTGGACCCTCAATGCTTGTTGGGTACCTTCTATGTGCCACACACTACTCTAGAACTGGAGAAACGGCAGTGAACAAAATAAACATAAATCCCTTATCAAGTTCACATTTATAATGGAGAAGTTAGAGAATAATGACATAAGTAAGTAGACTATAAGCTGGTTAGATGTTAAGTGCTAAGGAAAAAAATAAAGCAGAAAATGGGGTCCCAAAGACATGAAAATGTGACTTATTTGGTAATCACTTGTAACATTTTTTTCTTCACATGAATGTTCTTAGCATTCTTTCTGAACTTCACATTCTGAGAATCAGTATGTTGTATATTTTATATAAAAAGTCTCAGGTCTTAGAATTCCTGTCTGCCTTACCTCAGGAATTTTTGATTGTATACTTTGAGATATTGCAAAAATCCTGTTGTCTTTCAGTATTTAGGGGCATTTTTAAAAGGTATCCAAATTTTATACTTCTAATGGAGGACAGAGGAATTTGTGAGCTTTGTCGGTAATTCATTGGTTGAATATTTTGGGCAAGGATTAAAAAAAAATTACATTCCACAACTTTTCTTTTACAAATTAAAGATTTGCAATTTACAAATTTTTTATTCATTTATACTTTCCAATGTAACTTATGAGACATAGTAACAGACTCTGAGGTATTTATATTTTAAAGAAATAAAAAACAATATTCACAGAAAATACTAATTTGGATGGTTTGTATATCATTTGGGGGTGGTTTGCATCAGCACATAGTATAATGAACACATGGTATAAAACTGCCTTTTTCTTTTGATGATAAGGCAGGCAAGCCAGAGTCCTACTTAGCTGAGTCTATTAGGTTTGAACACGAGGAATCATCAGTAGAATCTTCCCTACAGTTCAAAACTACATAGACAGTCCTACTGCCCAACAGTTTTAAGTATTTCAGAAGTTAAGTCTACTATTTTGGTTTCTCTGGCCCACGCTCTGAAAGAATTTCTCTTTTTTCACTCTCTCTTCTCCATATATTATAATCTCAGGAGATTAAATACATTTTTTTCTTCCTTCAGAAGATTTCTTGTATTGAATATTTTGAAGGCCAGTCCTTGAGAACATTTGATTTAGTCTTCATATCAAAATTGAAGGTGGAATCGGTATGTTATTCTATGTAAGGACATTAAAAAAAAAAAAAAAATCTTAAAAGCATTTTTAACCAGAATAAAACAAAGAAAAGGAATAGAAAATGCCAGAAAAGTAACATATGTAAGATCGGCCACATTAGCAAAAAACCGTGTATGTGATTATGTGAAATGGGGAAAAATATCTCCCCATAGAAAGCTTTGTATGCTTATTATGATCATTTAAACAGAAAAACCTTTTCCAACAATTAAAAAAAATCTACAAATAGACCTGAAACTATTTTTAAAAGAAAATTATATTATCACATAGACTTTGTGTCTAAGATTTTATTCATTCTTTGGTTTCAGTTTTGGGAAAGATGCTACAGTTAACTAACTAAACAAGAATTACAATAATGGGGAAAGTTAATGGTGACTTTAAGAGCAACATGATCAAAGCTTTAGCTCCCTGACTTTAAAAAGCCAGATACTTACACAATAAGCAATTCCAGGCACTTGTTGCTAGGTGTAGGGACTCTTTTTTTTTTTTTTTTTTTGCAATCAAATACCTTTTACATTTTTTTCAATTAAAGTGACAGAAACACTGAGAAGTGCCAAGAGAACTGATAATAGAAAGTATTAAATCTTTCACAAAATTCTGAGCTTCATAAGGAATAGGATCTGGCTCAAAGGCAAAAAAATTTTAATTTTCTTGCACATAATTAGCTTACATATTTCTCTTAAAGCAGCAAGTAATGAGAGGAGATATCCTAATACAGGCTCCTCTTAATGTCTTTGTTGCCTTCTGCCTCTGTTAGATGACTATCCTGAGGAAACCTTATCCAGGCTGGCAACTCTGATGTCATTTATGATGAGACAATGGGACCTGTATGAAGGCCACATTGAAAAAGAGTGACCTTGAAATGGATTTAAAAATTCAGAATTTGAAGCTTTCTGGATCTAGGCATATTCTGGAAGATAATATTTCTATTTTCTTAAAGGCTACAAAGAAACCTATAAATTAGATCTATTTGATCAAATGGTTAACATTTGTTGAATACCTACTATATGACAGGTACTGTGGTAGGCACAGAATTACAATAATGGTCAGAATAAAAAGTTGTCTTTCATACTTTAGAGCTGATAGACTGGTGAGATTGGCATTAACAAAATATAACATAAAATCAAATGTAGGATGACAAATTAAGATATATAGATATTCTGATGAAACAGGATTATTGGATTCCCTGGGAGCACTGAAGACTAAAGGAGTCATGAACATTTTATTGATGAGGATGAGTAGGATTTAAGTAGGCAAAGAATATTGGGTAGAAGGAAGTATGAACAGGAAAGTTCTTTAGACAAAGAGAACAGTAGTTAGGACGGCCCTGAGATGGCAAGAAGCATGGCACATTTGAAGAACTGAGAGCAGGTGGCTAAAGTATGTTGATGGGCAAGGAGGGCATTAGAAGAGATGATGTCCAGAAATAGATAAAACTGTAATAGAGCCTGGGTGGTTTTTAAACTCCTTCAAAGTAGTTTGTCTCTGCTTTATTGTTGCTTTGTTTGGTTACTTTATTGATTGCCTTTTATTCCCATCCTGAATTCCATTATCTCCCCTCACAGACAAATGTTCTAATGTAACAAATAAAATTCATTCACTAAGCAAACATTGAGCACCTCCTACGTGCCACACACTACTCTAGGAACTGGAGAAACAGCAGTGAACAACAGACATAAATCCCTTATCAAGCTTACATTTATAATGAAACTAGAGAATAACAACATAAACAAGTAGAACATAAGTTATTAGATGTTAAGTGCTAAGGAGAAAAATGAAGCAGAAAATGGGCATCAGGAAGTATAAGAAATGCATTTTTGTGTTTCAATATATTCTTGCTAATAAGAATTGTTGTTTTATATGAAAACATTTAAATTCATGTAAATGACATTGTGCTATTGATCTTATTTTTAATTTTTTCTACTTAGAGCCATTTTCTTAATATCTATTCATGTAATTAGGAGTATGGATAATCTGTTGATTCCGAATGTTGTGTAATACCCCTAGGTGTCCCCCTCATATTTTATGTATCCATACTTCCAACAATGGAAAGCAAGTTTGCCTCCATTTCTTTGATCTCGGGAGCAAAGCCGAGCCATGGCTCCATGGATTTTGTATGCATGTGAGAGGAGGTGGCAGTGGACGAAAAATAAGACTGACTTCCTATTTTCAAAACATAACTCTGGATGCATTGTGAAAATTGAAGTGGAGAGAATCTGGGTTCTATTTAGAAAAGTGATTGCAGCAGTCTGGGAAGAAATAGTGCATTTTAGACTAAGTTGATGGCAATGTTAGAACTGAGGAGAAATGGAAGAATTTAAATGATGTTTAAAAAGTAATGCTGATTGGCCTTGGTGATAAAATGGATATGGAGATGAAAGAGAGGGATGTGTCAAAAGTGACTCAGCATTCTAATTTAGGCAACTGGGTGGAGAAGAAGTTATGCACTAAGATGGTGAACATTGGAACATGAACTCTTAAAGAGAAATATTATATGAATGTAACACTAATTAGCATGTAGAATTACATAATGAAATTTGTAATCTAACCACTTTAGTCACTCCATGAAGCAAAGACTCACTGAATACTTATTATATGCTATCAACAGTGCTAGGAATTTAAAAGTCCAATAGAGTGACAAAAAACTGCCAAGCCAAAATGTTATAATTCTGTAATTACTACAATAAAGACTACTGGGGACACAGAACAGAGAGTATGCTGAAGTCTATTTGGAGACGAATGGAATTTCACTAAGCAGAATCTGGAGGGAGAGAAGGAAATCTAAGCACAAAGGGATGGAAATGTGAACAAATATAATATTTTAGGAGAAGTTCAAGGAATCTGTATTTGCTGGGAAGGAGTTAGTGAAGTGGCTTTCAGTGGGGCATGGAGCCATACAATTTTCTGGCATACAAAGGATTTTATGGAGACCTGGATGGGAGGTATTTGAGCAGAGAAATAATGATTAGATTCGGACACTAGAGAGATTACTCCAGCATCAGTAAAGACACATAAGGACACTATTGGTTGGTGCTCTCTGAAATAATGACTATATGAACTATGGCAGGGACATAGGGATTGGATAAGGGGGGGCACATGAAGGAGATGTTCCAAGGTAGAACTGAAAGGACCTCATGATTAGCTGAATGTTCTGGGGAATCAAGGATGACTCCCAGGTTCCTGGCTTGGGCAGTTGTATAGATGGTTGTGATAGTTACTGAGATTGGGTATACAGGAAGGACAGAAGTTTTCAGAAGATGAAGTGCTCAGTTGAATTTTAGTTTATTTATTTATTTTGAGACGGAGTCTTGCTCTGTTGCCAGGCTGGAGTGCAGTGGCGCAATCTCACTTCACTACAATCTCTGCCTCCTGGGTTCAAGTGATTCTCCTGCCTCTGCCTCACAGGTAGCTGGGACTACAGGCATGCACCACCATGCCCAGCTAATTTTCTTATTTTTAGTAGAGATGGGGTTTCACCATGTTGGGAGGATGGTCTCGATCTCCTGACCTTGTGATTTGCCCACCTTGGCCTCCCAAAGTGCTGGGATTACAGATGTGAGCCACTGTGCCCAGCCTAGTTTATGTTTTTTTTTCTTAAAATCAATCTAGATGGAGGATGTATATGGGTTCAGACCCAAAGACTAAGTCTGAGTTAGGGACGTAGATTTTACACTGTGTCAGTTGATTGATATATGTGTAGACTGGGAAGGAAAGGAATTGAGACCCTAACCAATTCTTTGCCTGTCAAACATCTTGACCTTTTCCCTATGTTAGAGAAATCCACCATTGTGTGATTATTTTCAGAGGAAGCATCTTCTGCAGAAGTATGAGAGAAAACATTACTCTGATCTTTGGAAGCTAGGGTGCCGTCATGTGACCCAATCTCAGATAATCAGATACACCTGCCAGGGAATTTGAATCTGGGTTGATTGACCTATAGAAGCAGAAAAGCCTGAGAATATTATCTAGTATCCAGTGGCTATGGTCTAGTGGTAGGGTCCAGTTTCTAGGGCTGGCCGGCTTAGTAGTTGTCAGAAGTCAGAGATACTTAGCAAAGTTCCTTTGTATGGAAATAGAATCATGTTCCATCTCATTAGAAAGAAGTCAAACTAAAAAAAAAAAATGGCAGTCTCTTTGTAAAATGTACTGCATTGTATTGAAAGAAATTTCTGTTAAAAAGTAAATAATGGGAAAAGATCCACTCTACCCTATGACCTTGGTGGTAGTTTAGCTGCTTGACTTTCCTTGATTAGTCTTTTCAGAGCCTGGTTCTAGTTTTCCTCTGATTCTGTGATTTACAAAATACTGGTCTAATAACTTTCTTTTTCACTTAAATAATGAGAATACAGCAAGTACCTCTGTGCTCTGTTATAGGCTCATGGACAATTTCAGTTTTGGATGTGGCATACTGATCCATGAGAGCTCTGAATCCCTTTATGCTGGTAGCATCCCACCTCTGGTGCTCTTTAAGTTGGCCCAATCTTCTGGCTCAGCTTGCCTCTCAGCCTCCCATGACCCAGCCACTTAAAGCTTTTAGACAGGAACCCCTGAAGAAACCCCTGAAGAGGACATAAGCCAACTTCATGTTGGTTTCTCTTGAACATGGTTCCAATATGGATCATGAAACACACAGCATTGTGCCAGCAGGCTGAGAGCAAATTGATTTCCTTTGTTCAGCTGCCATAGGTCACTCAGGCCCAACTATGGCCTTTTGATTTCTTAGGCTCAATGAAGACACCAGTCTATCAGGCCACACCCTAGGTGACACATACTAAGTTCCTCTCTTAAGGTAAAGGAGTAATTACCCTTCACATCGTTGCTTTGGTGGGGGTGGAATTAGAGTATAACTCTTCAAATCAATCCTCTTCACAAACCCTTTCTCCCCATTCACATACTTCTACCCTTCCATGCCTTCCCCTGTCCCCAGCTGGCTTTGAGATCATTTGCTGTACCTTTCTGGGTCTCAGTGTCCTCATATGTATAATAGAGATAATAATGGTTTCTACAAGGGTTTTATGGCGATTAAATGTGTGTGTGTGTGTGTGTGTGTGTGTGTATTTATATATAACATAGGTATATATAATGGGTGTGTATGTAGCTTAGAATCGTCTAGCTGATAGTAAACTCTAACTCAAGTTTTCTTAATGCTATTATCATTATTACTTATGCTGTTGTATCCCAGTATTGACTTTGAGTTACAATTTAATCCTTGGTATGCCTATGTTAATTTACATAATAAAATACTGTTTTGGAGGGTAGGATTTAATAGATGTTAGGCACTTAAATTTATGCAAAGAGAAATTTCAGGAAAGTTGTTCTGGAATCACATAGGCATCTGGTACTGAACTTGAGGGCAAAACCACTTCTGTCCTTGTTATCACCCTTGTTCTCCCCCAGTTAGCTGACTGGCTGTATTAGTCAGGGTTCCCTAGAGGTACAGAACTAATAGGACCTATATATATATATGTAAATTGAAGTTTATTAAGTATTAACTTACACTATCAAAAGGTCCCACAATAGGCTGTCTATAAGCTTAAGGAGCAAGGACAGCCAGTCTAAGTCTCAAAACTGAAGAACTTGCAGTCTAATGTTTAGGGCAGGAAGCATTCAACATGGGAGAAAGATATAGGCAGGAAGTCTAGGCCAGTCTTGACTTTTCATGTTTTTTCACCATATTTGCTTGCAGTTGATTAGATCATGCCCTCCAGATTAAGAATGGCTCTGCCTTCCCCAGCCCACTGACTCAAATGTTAATCTCCTTTGGCAACACACTCACAGACACACCCAAGATCAATACTTTGCATCCTTCAATCCAATCAAGTTGACACTCAGTATTAACCATCACAAGTCCACTCCTTGTCAATGTGAACCCATACACATCTCCTGAGGTCATACATTATCTTCAAATAAAGACAATAATAAGGTCATAATTATGCCTAATATGTATGCTTCATACAACCAGAAACGCACCAATCCTCAACCCAAACGTTATTACATAAAGTTAACAATACTTAAAAGCTAATATGAAGTCAATAAATCTTATGTCACATAAAGGAAAAGGAAATAAAATGGAGATATTTTCTTAGTATAAATATATACATGCGCAAACATGTTTTTACAAAAAAGGAGGAACTACTCATGACAGTTACAGTCCTTGATTCTGCAGCTGGTCACCTGGTCATAGCTGGTATTGATGACTACCTTCTTCTACTACCCATTCTGTATTCCCTTTGCCTTCAGTAAGCACCTCAGCAGGTAATGTTTCTTCTTCCTGGTCGAATAACCCAAACCTTCATTCCTGACGGGTCTGTACCATTTGTAGTCCTTCCTGGATTGAGCTGTCATAGCTTCTCACTGACTTTAATCACAGGGCACGGTAATAGTAAGAGACGCCCTAATGGATCTCCTGTATTCCATGCACACTCTTCCTTACCTCCATTATGGAGTAGAAGACTGATTTCATCTTGATAGTCCAGGCCAATCACCCCAGCCAACTCTGTAACTCCCTTCTTAACCTGTTGACTTATAAAGGTAGAAGGACCCCAAAGTTTTTGGGTGGCAACCTTAACTTCCAGTTTAATGGAATCATTGTTGTGTCTCCTGGTGGCAGCATTCCTCCGTATAGAACTAAGACCTCTAGGTTAGCAAAACATAATGTCGCCAGAACTGGAAGCAAAATTTTGCTAGTGGGTCACTAGGGCTGATGGTGAGTGGTGCCACTTCCACTTCCATCCCTTGATTCCTGGACCCATCAATCCTGGCTACTGGAGAAATGGAACCATATATTGGATGCTGATTCAGAGCACACACGGTCTTCTGGAGAACTCTGCCCCAGCCATGCAAAGTATTGTCACCTAGTTGTCATTGTAATGTGACTTCAAAAGGCCATTCTACTGTTCTATCAATCCAGTTGCTTCAGGATGATGGGGAACACTGGCCTTAGCGGGGTACAGGCTGATTTGGTTTCTAGAGCTGAGTCCTAGTGATTGCTGGATGCAGAGTTGGCTGCGTGGACAGAAAACCATCACTACATAGTATAGTGTTGGTAGAACTCTTAAAGGGCATCCAGCTCAACCACTGGTCTTTACAGGGAACACAGTAGAGGCCTCCACAGCTGAACGATATTGTTTTCCAACATGTGCTCCAGAACATGGGTCCTGGGGAGGTGTTAATAGAGCTCCATGACAATTGGTTCCATGGTCTAAGAAGTTTGAAAAAGGCTGGCAGCATAAATTTAAACAGACTTCTTTATTGCAGGACTTCTTAAAACTTTAAGATACAATGTATAATATGAATTTTACAAAGAGAGTATGGTAGGAAGTATTTTATATTTTCCAAAATTGTTTGACCACAGGTTTCCTCCCTCTTTGGGGGATAGAATTCCATATGTCTTATGTTCTGCCAAGCATACTTGAGGAAACACTGGTTTAGAATGATGGATATCATGGTTGGAAGGAAACCGAAGGTCAAGGAGGCACAAATAGAAGAGCAGAGCCAGTTATCCAGTTATGGAAAGGGGAATAAGGGCAAATCTACGCTTTACATTGACTGAATACCTTCCCAACGGGCAACGGTTCTTCCAAGCACAGACTATGTGTCAAAGTAGGCTGGAAGTAATTTTGACTTTTCCACTTTCTACCTGAGAGACTTCCTGCAAGCTACTAAACATCTTTAAGCTTCAGATTTCTCCTCTGTAAAAATAGCTAACATCATGCTTTCATTGAAGAAACACTGTGAAAACTGGAGACTGTATATGCAAAGCATCGAGTCTGGTGTTGTTTTGGATGTTTTAATTATTATCAGTCTAAATGTTTATCAGGTATATATCCCCTTTAGAACAACTCTGCAAGAGAGCTCTTAGTCTGTGTTTGGCAGCTAATTTCAGTTTATTATTTCATCGGCCCTGGCTATGATAAAGTACTTCTTTCTAACAGGCCATAATCGTTCTCTCTTTATTCTTTTTCCTTGTTTTACCCCTTAAGAACATTCAGAACAAATCCTATATCCTGCGCAACTTACCAGTTTTTTAAATACAGTGTACATAGAGCCCTTTAGTAAATGTCCAGCACTAAGTTATGGCAAATCCAAGACTGGCATTTAAATTTATGACTTCTAGGCTTCTATTACATACTCGGACAAATAATGCTGACATTCCCGACCAAAGCCTTGGGTAACTGGAGCAATGCACCTTTTTACTATCTATCTTCTGCATTTTAATACAGCTGTAGAAATTGCTTGCTGAAAATGAGGACAGATTCTGTTCCAATGCTCTTTGTCGGGAAATGTGATGTACACAGTGCTATGGCTTAGTTGACGCCAAAGAGATAAAATTTCCTACAAAACACAGGTACAGCCTGGGATGCAAACAATTCCATTAGACAATCACTCATCTCTGAACAGTGCAGTAGAATAATTATGGTGAGTTTCTTCAAGTGTGCTGCCAACAATTCTTATGCTTGAAAGTGGACATTCAGCACAAAAAGTTGTAAATGAGTGTTCTACAACTGATGTGAATCCACTCTGTTCTAGCGAGGTTGTCAAGGTCGACTCTCCCTCTAATAACTTGACCACCCCAACTACACCCAGAAGCTTCTGTCTATAATCCAAACTCCATCTTCTCATCTTTCTGTCTTGATGTTTTTAAGTTCAAATTTAACAGACACCATTGTTATTTTGAGGCAACCACAATCCACCTTCATTCACTATTAGATACACATCTCTACTCTCCCATACAATTTGTACCTCTACTATTGTTTCTAAAAATCAGGCAGCATTAGGACACTTTTGTTTTCAGTAAGAGTAGAGTTATAAAAATTTACATGAAATATGAAAATCAAAAACATGTTTTAAGTAACTGGGTACCTGTATTAATGAAATATAAGCAATTCTATTAAATAACTATTATTTATTGAGTCCAATTCTATAGTCAAGAATTACAGGAGTTTACCAAGAAGCAAGAGTGGTCTCAAATTGTATGTAATAGAATTAAGCAAATAATAATTGTAAGGGTATCCAAGAAGTAAAAAACAAGAAAAAACCACGAATAAAGGGAATGTATCCAGGTAACATGAGAATGAGTATTAACAGGGGATGCTTTAGAAATGAAAAAAAACTTTAAATTAAAAAATAACATAAGAAAACAAGAAAAAATGAAAGCAAATAAAGCACATTGTTTTTCCTGTTAGTGGAATACTCTTACATACTTAGAGACAAACATTTACCTTCCCCTTACCAACCTCCTAGTGACTAGAGAGGCCTGTCTCAATAACAGGATAAGGATCTGAAGATTAAAGAAGAATAAAAGAGGAAAATGACATATTTTATAAACTATAAGGGATATAATTTATTGAATGATGAGAAATGGAATAAAATGTCATTTAAATGATTAGTTTTATTCACACGAACTTCAGGCAAATGAAGTATGTAGTAAGAACCACTTACTAAGAGAAGATACCACACACTGGATTTACTGAAATAACGTGTAAAATGTGAAGAATCAGGGCACATTATATCAATTTCTGAACATATAGAATGCCAAACTATAAAATCTTTATTTGAACAAAATACCCATGAGCATGCCCATTTCTAAGACAGTGTTGCTTCTTATACAGGACAGATAAATCATTTTAGTTAAATTTCCTCTGTAGTTGACATTGAGCCATTGTCTTGTGGGTACATTAGTAAATGTCATTTCTGTTATTCTGTTTTCCCCCATAGCTCTACAGGAAAAAAAATTATTAATTTGTAGGAGCCAGAACCACAAAATAAGATCAAGTGAAGTATAAAATGAAACATTTCCCACTAGGGGAAGCTTTCTAGGATATGAAGTTGAACTATAGTAAAAAATTCACAGAGGACTCTCAATTCCCAGAAGAAAGCAAAGGATAAACGAAGGAAAAATACAGAAAGCAACTAATGCCAGTGAGCTTTTGGTAGAAATAAAACACGTGAAAGGCTAGTAAAAAGAAAATCTGTTAAATTTTGAGAGAATGAAAACATAACAGGAGGTAAATATTAAAAGAAAACTAAGGTGTGTACTAAAACGAAGGTTATTGCAAAAACAGGACCATGAACATGAATTAAAAATGTGACAGTATAATAGGCCAAATGTCTTTCACTTTTGATTATGTTTTGCCTCTAAGATGAATATATACGGAGGCCTAGTGCAGTGGCTCACACCTGTAATCCCAGCACTTCGGGAGGCTGAGGTGGTTGGATCACTTGAGGTAGGGAGTTGAAAACCAGCCTGGCCAACATGGTGAAACCCTGTCTCTACTAAAAATACAAAAAATCAGCTGGGTGTAGTGGCTCATGCCTGTAATCCCAGCTACTTGGGAGGCTGAACTAGGAAAATTGCTTGAACCTGGGAGACAGAGGTTGCAGTGAGGCAAGATCGCACCACTGCACTTCAGCCTGGGTTACAGAGTAAGACCCCATCTCAAAAAAGATGAGTATATACAACAAACTGTGAATGTGGGCTTCTCAGGAAAATAAACCAAGATGGTAATGTATCATTTTCTTGCCAAGTATAACAATGGGCTTTGAAGCAAGTGTCCTGCAGCTTTTACTCCTTAGAACCCTGAGGGAAAGGTTAAGTGCCCCAAAAGTGAAAAGAAAAGAAAAGAAATAAAAGAAAACATTTCCATATACTATTATGCTGAGATTAAAAAAAAATAAACTTGTAAATTTGCATTTTATTAATACATCAATTTTAAGTAACATACCATAGTTTTACACATCTATTTTAAATCCATCACATTCATTAGTTGCTTTACAAATATGTCACATATAAAATTTCTGACTTCAAAAAAAATTATTGGGGCAAAAGAATATGCAGTTTCTAACTTTATTATAATTGTAAAATATCTAGTCACTTTTTTTTTTTTTTTGAGACGGAGTTTCGCTCTTGTTACCCAGGCTGGAGTGCAATGGCGCGATCTCGGCTCACCGCAACCTCCGCCTCCTGGGTTCAGGCAATTCTCCGGCCTCAGCCTCCTGAGTAGCTGGGATTACAGGCACGCGCCACCATGCCCAGCTAATTTTTTGTATTAGTAGAGACGGGGTTTCACCATGTTGACCAGGATGATCTCGATCTCTTGACCTCGTGATCCACCCGCCTCGGCCTCCCAAAGTGCTGGGATTACAGGCGTGAGCCACCGCGCCCGGCCTCTAGTCACTTTTTAAAAGTATATTTACATATACTTAGAATGTTTTAGGCATGTAAGAATATGTTCAGGTTTGTTTGCATTTATGTAATGTACCTCTAAGATAATTGAGACAATTTAGTTAAATCTTAATTTGAATATAAATTTGTATATAATAAATTGTCCCCAAATAGAAGATAGTTAAAATATTTTATACCAAGAGTTGCATTACATTTGTCTGGCATTATCAAGGAATGTAGTATTCTATTTAGGTGAATATTCTAGCCTTTCCCTTTCAGAAGTCCAAACTCTGGAATCTTAATTACCTTTGAAGGAAATATTTCTTAAATGTTACCTTATGCATACAATTTAACCTTTTCTGGATAACAGGGTCATTATTAGGAGAATCAATAGCTATGCTGGATTGCAATATTTTGATTTTATCTGCCAGACTGATAAGCACTCTCACTGCAATGATGATCCTGGATGCCTCAGTTTTTGCATTCCTCTGTCAACTTTCTGTACTTTCCCTCTGTCCTTCACTGTCAGGCTGTCAATGTGCCTGTCTCCAGGAGTCGCCATCCCCACATCTCCCTAACCTGTGTACACCGTTATACACATTTTCTTTTAATTATTTACTGCTCCATTTTATCATAAACGAGACCCCTATCAAATTAAAGGGGAATGGGGAGAAGGGAGAAGAGTAGTTAAAATTATCTAACCTGTATATGCTCTTTGAAAATTAGCATTCCTAGATATCCCTGAAGGTAGAAATGCTAGCAACTGCCCTTGTTGCAAAGCGTTACATTTCATCCCAGGTATAATAACACTTGTTTCAACTTCAGGGAAACCAGATAGCTGCATAAAAACATTTTTCTCTGGAAATTCCATGGAGACCATTTACTCTCATCCTTAAAGAGCAGGGGCAGAAACAGGAAGTATTTAATCCTCCTGGAAATAATCCTGAGGGACGTGGAATGGAGAAACCTTTCTGTTCCTATGGACCAGCCAAAAGAACAGATCCCTTTGGGGAATGGCACCCACCAATGCCTGATCCCAGTGCCAAAGGGCAGGTTTTTCTTGCCAAATGGATGCCCCTGGCTGTAGTATGTTTACATATGGCATAGAGGTAGGAGATAATAAGAAAGAAAACTCACTGAAAAATTTTAACTCAAATCTGTTCCTTTTATTTACCCATCATTGTCAGGGTTATGTCATTTTGGGCCTATTGTATATTGTTTAAAACTTTTTGTTTATTGACTGCACAGGTTGTATTAATTTGTGTTACTATTAGTATTCATATTTAAAATATGCATTTTCAGGTTTGTAGTTTTATCTATTAATCAGCAAAAGGAAGCAAACTTTAACATCTTATAAAATAATTTAAAATCACTCTAATGTAAAAGGAAAGAAGAGAAGGGTAAGGTGAGGGTAGAAATCTTAGTAGGGAACAATTACTAATTGATACAATTTTATTGTCAGTTTTTCCACTATTTCTCCTAAGAATAAAGGAGTAATAAACAAACCTAACCTCCCTTATAGTTTATCAAAAAGCAGCCAGAAAATGTTAGTGATTATCTAATATATTCCAAGATTTACATTCACACGTCCACATATTTACAAAGCCTTTACATTTCTTTAATGAGAAAACATACATTGTAGTTCCTTTGTTTAAAATAAGTTTTGGAATTTGTATATTTTCCAGCATATCCCAGGACCTTTATACCTCTTTCATAGGTTTAACCTCAGCACTTTCTCTAACTTTCCACTGACATTCTATAATGAAGGCAGGGAAATCAAGGAAGTCTTTGGAATATTTGGGGGGAACAATAAAGAGAACATGAACAAAGAAATTTTAGCGAAGGGTAATTATCATTAATTGATAGGTAGTAAAAGCCATAGAACTTTGGGGTGTGTGTGTGTGTGTGTGTGTGTGTGTACATGCGCACACGTGCGCATGCGTGTGTAGGAAGTGATTGAGGGTATAGTTTTGTTGACCAAATGTACTGCTTTTAATGTGAGTGATTTGAGACACTGTGAATTAGTACAGGGAAAACCAGACTATGGGAATGGCTATAGCAAGATAAGAATGACATCCCAGATAAAGTGAGAGGGAAACAAGTATGACAGAAACAGAGACTCACAATATTAATCATGAGAATTAAGATAACAAAATTATCACAGTTATGATACAAGATTAACTCAGGACAAGATTCTAGGGCCAAAAGGATACTGTAGCTTCAAACTATTGGCCTAGAGCATTTTGAACTAGGGGGTAGATATGTCCCAGAGTCTTGGGTAAGGCTGAATCTCTATGTAAGGGTAGAGGGTTACCATTGTTGGGTCTGAGAAAGAAACTCAGGTATTCATCCATTCATTCCACCCCCCTTTACTGAGCACTGCTTAGGTGCCAGAGATTATTCTTAAGCTTGAAAATGAGCAGTGATTCAAACAAATTTTCTGACATTCTGAGTTTACTTTCTAGTGAGGTATACTGATAATAAATAAACATATGGATATAGAATAAATGGTCAGTTATATGTGCAATAAAAAGTAATGGGAAGGGAACAGAAAATAAGAACAAGTCCAGTTTTGGATAACGTGGTCAGACAGAAGCTCCCTGAAGACCTGATTCTTTGAAGAATATCATAAAGTGACAAAAAGGAACAGGTGGATATTAGAAAGAAAAGTAGTCCAGGAAAATGAAAACTGGCCCCGCCAACATGGTGAAACCCCGTCTCTACTAAAAATACAAAAAATCAGCTGGTTGTGGTGGTGTGTGCCTGTAAATATTTGTAGAGTGTTTAAGAATTCCCTTTCATGGAAACAGTTCCCTACAGCCATGATATGTGGACAACTGATCCTGATTTTATCTGGTTGCTACGTGTAGATACAACCTATAATGAATCTAAGAGAACTAATTATAGTCAAGGAGGGATTGATACTAAGTTTCAATCTAGTGTTATGAATGATTTGCCATAATAATGAGGGTTTCCAGGCCTTTAATAAGGAGGAGCTTTCATACAGTGTAAATATTCTGTAACATTATTGCTTTTAAACATAGGCGGCAGAGTATTCTGACAAATATTAGTTTATAAATTTTAATCAAGACACTCAGTATTTCTGTTGAGAGCATGATCAATAGAGGCCTGAAAATTTTAGATATTTTTTGTGCACAGTCTGAATAAAAGTTGCAGTTTATAAAATAATTCATAAAACCATCTACAGCTATTGTAACTTGGTTGGAGATCAATGATTTCTTCAAATAAAGTAGTTACTTAGCAATAAAAATTAAGGCATCGGTTTTTCCAATTTGGATGATTTCTATTTCCCCTGAGAGAAATAACAGACCTGAGGTCAACTAGATTTTATTCTCCGTTGTCCCCGAGATTAGGAATATAGAAGATAGAAGGAAAGAATGTCTGAGGTTTTCTTTTTCAGATTTTAAATTCAGATACAAAAATGACTTTAATACAGTAGGACATCAGGTTATAGCTTTCAAATCACTGATGCATAGAACAAGTCTCTGAGAAAGCTTTGTCACCACATTAGGGCACCATTGAGAAAGACTAGGGTAAATAAAATATTTGCTTTATTAAAGTCTATGTGTTAGAACCAAGACTTGACATGCAAGAGCCACTCCTCATGACTATGAGGATATTATTTCAGAGAAACATGGACTCTTAGGTTGAAAATGGTTGTAATCAATTTCATCAAGACTCTCTTGTGTGCCTCTTATAGAGTGAGTAAATTTACTGTCTTTGAAAGTCATGGGGTTGTCAGATCTAGTGAATATATTACAACATATATTCACAGCTGCAGCAATACACACATTAAATTATAAAATATTTATTATCAGTTTTGTTATCCAATTTTTGTCCACTCAGAAAAACATCTCAGAGGGTTTGAAAATATGCACCTAATTAGTCAGGGTAAACATGTTCTGTTTGTTAAAGCAGTAGGGAGAAATATAAGTAAAATTTTTGAAGTCATGATTTTTCTTCTTCCCACTCAAAGAATATGATTTTTTTCTGGGTGAATTTTCAGTGTGTTTCAGATTAAAATGGAGACAACTGAAGTGTCAACCATTAGATAACAGATTTTTAAATTGTGGTGTGTATATACAGTGGAAGATTATTCAGCCTTTAAAAAGCAGAAAATTCTGTCATTTGCAACAACATGGATGGCCCTAGAAGACTTTATATTGAGTGATTTAAGCCAGGCACAGAGAGACAAATACTATATAATCTCACTTAGATCTGGAATCATAAAAAGTTAAACTCATAAAAGTAGAGAGTAGAGTGATTACCAGAAGCTATGAAGGAGAAAGGGTGGACAGATAAAGGGGAAATGTTGGTCAAAGGGTACAAAGTTTCAGTCAGAAGGAGGAATTGGTTCTGGTGATCTACTAAACAGCATGGTGACTATAGTCAGTCATCATGTATTGTATATTCCAAAATAGCTAAAAAATGAATTTCAAATGTTCTCGTTGTGAGGAAACAATAAATAGTGAAGTGCTAGATATGTTAATTAGCCTGACTTGATCATTCCATATGCCACATTTTGAAACATCACATTGTATCCCATAAATACACACAATTATTATTGGCCCATTAAAAGTAAAACAAAACACACACAAAAAATCCCTAGGAGATGTGTACAAGAGTTAGAAAATCATTGTAATTAAAGATAAGACTGTGAGAAAAATGAATTAAACTCTGAACACCACAGTTTCTGAGCCTTAGGCTTTACCTAATAATATTATGAATTGTGAGAGAGTCAAAGAATTGAGTCCTATGCCCATGAATATTGACATTATTTTAATTATATTTCCTTTAGCTACAATGGAACAAAAACTTATAGAATAAACAGTAAACAGGTTAATATTGTAGTTAAGGTGTCAGAGCGAGTCCCTTCATTTTCTCTGATATTAGTCCTTAGGTTAATAATTTTATGTAATTTATATAATATTAAATTCATTAATTGCTATGTCAGTCCTTCTAGTCTCTTTGAGGAGAAAAAAGTGCTTAGAAGTAAGCCTTTGCATTGCATATTTCAAAAAAGCTGGGCTCAAAAAATTCCTAAACTAAAAAAAAAATTGTATTTCATTGTAGAAGACAGTGACACTTCCATTCTTAGGGTCTTACATTGGACAAACATAGCATGCAAAAATAATACACTATCCGTCAATAACTCTGAACACAAACTGAATCACTTACCAGAAAAAAATCTGGCATTATAAGACCTTAAAGTGTTGTAAAACTTCACTGACTGTATTTTCCTTTACTGGTCAAATAAGCATTCAGTGAGCTTTATGTGTCAATGGTCAGTGTTCCTAAAAAGTACACCCAAATGCATGGCCTAGAATCTTCCACAATAGAAATATTGCCAGAAGCAGGAATCAAAAGAAAAAAAAATGCTATAACCTGGATATGTAAAAAACAGCTGTAACCTTTTAACTGTAAGCGCCAAGAATCTACTGCTGTTATGAAGGTTATTACTTACACAGCAAAAAATTCCTCTTGGAATAGTGTGTAAAGGGAAAAAATAAACCTTCCTTCATTTTGGTTTTCTAAAATGACAAAATTGTTTGCATCAATTTAAGCATTGATATGTTTTTCAATAAATATTGTTTATATTTCAGTGGATAGAAACGAACTGATAGAAGGATGGTTTTGCTCAGGATGATCTGTGGTGCCAATAGCCATCTCTTTTATGAGTATCTCTTTATCACCCAGTGCTATCTTGATTGCAGATTCAAAATTTTAGATTAAAAATTTCAACAATAAATATATCAAGCCATGATAAAACTGAAAGCTAATTTTAGTTAGTAAAATGAAATAGATGTGTGGAGAATTCATTATACATCTTCTCTCACCATAGAAAGGGTTAGCTTAATTTCCTTGAAAATTATTTGTACTTAATACTTAAATTTCTATAGCATTTTATGTGCTACATCATGAAGTACAGCACTCCTTTATGTATAGTTATGAGAAAACTTGAAATTCACAGTCCTCTTAATAAAATTGCTCAAGAAACTGGTGTGATGTCTGTAGTAGACACATGTCTATGTGTATACTAGAGTCCATGACGGTAAGAAACCACAACATTAAGAGGAGGGAAATACCATATTTGTACTGTATTCTGTCAAAGGCCCACAAAACTTGCTGGTCTTAATTTGATCCTTTTAAAAATTGAGACAATATTACAATTAAACTTATGTTAATTTAAAGAAAACATCTAACTCTAGGATCGATGACCTTTTCAATAGATAGAAAAGTAGCTTTGTTTTATTTTAAAAACAAAACAGCTTAATATGGTAGCAGACGTTACCACAGAAGTGCTGTTCTGGAACATAGCTATGGATTATCCCAGTAGGAGAATGAAATCAGTCCAGGAACAGATCAGGGGACTCAGGTTTGGTTAACGATGACATTCAGAACACTGGTTGAGGCAGACAACTGCTGTAAGTGACGAGTGAAAACACGAATGTAAAATCACAGACACCTGGAAGAAGTTAGGTCAGGCAGGATTCGCTGATTAAGAGTCCTGGTTAATTCAGCACTTCGGACAGTTCCCAAAGAACGACCTTCCTTCCAGGTACTTGGAGTACTTAACTTAGAGTGCCATACTTACTATTCATTCCACTTCTTGGCACCTCACTTTTACCTGTAGGTGACCTACCTCCAAGGGAATTATGTGCATTAATCTAAAAAGTTCTGTGGTCTGTGTTTCATAAGAAGCCAACACCTTCCATCCTAACATGAAGGTTCATGGTTTTATGTTACTTGAGATTTTGTCAGACTCATCAGTAGGCCTTATTAATCAATAATGGATTATTAATAATTTATTAACAATAAAATTCATCCACTAAATTTCAATCCTGATTCAATACAAAAATGGTGAGGATGAAATCATCCAAGTCATAGAAAATAGTCCCTTTATGAACACCAATGGTTACTATCATGGCCAAGTCCCCTGGGCACATCACATGCAAGGCCATTCCTCAGGTGTTCTATATAAAATTCAGATAAGGCATTATGAATGGGGATGGAAGCAGAAGAAAAGCTTTAAGAATCAACTAAAACCCTGCCTACAGCCATGTGGCAAAGCTATAGATGGTAACTAAAGCACATTAAGCCCTTCCCTTAAGGCTCCAGGAAGTAACAGAATTGCTCCTTTGGAGCAAGGACTTTAAGTCAATTTCTTAAAAGGCTTAAAAGGCAGGACTACAAATTGGGACAATCTATCTGATCTCTAACCAAAGGATAAACTATGCTTTAGTCACATCTATCCACCAGGATTAAAAGGAGAATAATTAGCAATGAAACAAAAATGCACACATATAAAAATACTTTAAAATATACTTTCTCCTCCTAACTACTTTTTAGGTGACTGTTCCCTGTCCTAAAACCCAGTGGTGAGGAGGAAGCATAGAAACACCAAAAAAATTGGTTTTCTCTATGATGAGCAGCTTAAACTAGACATTTTATAAAGGACTCTCTTGATTTTTGTGAATTGAAAAAAGATGAAGTAGTTCCTAATATCCCTGATAATAACTGCACCAATTTTGGAAGCATTTCAGATGAGCAAGAAGAAACAGGGGTTATGGCCCTATCTCCAGTTACAACAGCAGTCTTGCTGCTCTGGTTTTTGGGTTAGATTCTGGGAGCCCTTTTCAGTCTTATGGACCCCACATAGTTAAAAGAAGGTCTGTAACCTTAAGGCTGAGAGTAACTCAATTCCTTCTTACTTTCTTTGGTGTATTCACAGAACATCAGAGAGGAATTTTCTGTTCTGACCAAGAGCTCTAAACAATACTCCGAAGGCATGAGACTGCAAAGGAAGAAACACAGCAATGACCTAAACATTGAAGAAGGGAGAATGTGTAATTTAAACAAATGACGCTTTTTATTAAAGAAACTATTAATTGCTAGGTTTTTCAACATAAAAGATCTCAAGTCTTTGTCTAGTTGAGCAGCACATAATTCGGTATATTCTGAAAGCACCAACAGTGTAAAAGACATTCCTTAGCTTTCCCTGACAAAACAAAAACAAAACCCCCAAAACCACATTAAGTGGTAGCCCTAGGTCTAAGCTTATGGCTAATACTGAAGAAATGCAGCAATTTGAATTAGAAGGTGAATTTTGTTGGTTCTTCATCTGTAATCACAGGAAAATCTGAAGCTCCTGAGGTTTGAGTTGTTCCCTAGGTGTCATTATATGACCTGAGAAAAGAGATTCTTATTTATCCGCGTATACAATGTGTATTTGTAAGCAACGGTATTGATATAATTGGCAAAGTATTACATGAGAGTCAGCCTTACTCTCCCATAATCAGTTCTATGTACACTAGGCTAATTAAGTTGGCACCAAACCCAGCAAACGAAACTATCATTACTGAAAAGGTGTCTGAAGAAGATTCAAGGTAACTCATTCTGGCTCACAAAACTTAGTTATGTTCATACAGTTTCAGGACGTTACTTTCAAAAGTGAATTGGAACCTCAAGTTTGAGCTATATTTTAAAATATTGATATTAAATGACATGACATCTAGTGGATCATGAGAACAATGGAAATTTACAATTAACATTTGACTTAATTTTTCAGCTTATATAAAATGAGTTTATACAGTCTTTATTTTTATAAACAAAAAGTCATATTGTTAATCATGCTACTTTTTTAATGATCCCATATGTTAAGACATTGGTTCATTCTTACATAAATGATATTTAAATAAGGTTATAAAGTATGATATGTTATTAATAAATGGCATGCAAACTAACAACTGTTGCTAAATAATGTCACAAAGCCCATAGGAAAATATTCTGTAAAATGTATTATTTAATCTAACATCTTTAATAAAATTATTTTCTATGGTTTACAGAGTTAATTTTCATATATAGTTTAAGGCAGCTTTAGATTATCAACACAACTTCTTTTTTTTTTTTTGAGATGGAGTCTTGCTCTGTCACCCAGGCTGGAGTGCAATGGCACAATCTTGGCTCACTGCAACCTCCATCTCCCAGTTTCAAGCAATTCTCCTGCCTCAGCCTCTTGAGTAGCTGGGATTACAGGCATGTGCCTCCACACCCAGCTAATTTTTATTTTTAGTAGAAACGGGGCTCCACCATGTTGCAGGCTGGTCTCAAACTCCTGACCTCAGGTGATCTGGCTGCCTTAGTCTCCCAAAGTGCTAAGATTACAGATGTGAGCCACCATGCCCAGCAACACAACTTCTTTATTTAAAATGTTTTAAATCAATCTCTACTATCTTTTACTTTTGACAATATGAAGAAGATACAGCAACAATGCATAAAACCATTTCCTTTTCCTGGGTATTTTTGCCTATTTCCTGTAAATGTGGCAGGAAGCAATTAAATGTCTCAGTCACAATTTAGGCAAATGTCTCTGCCTAGATTGCCTTAGAAATGGGGCCAGGCATGGTGGCTCATGCCTGTAATCACAGCACTTTGGGAGGCTGAGGCGGGCAGATCACGAGGTCAAAAGATCAGCACTATCCTGGCCAACATGGTAAAACCTTATCTCTACTAAAAATACAAAAATTAGCTGGGCGTGGTGGTGCACGCCTATGATCCCAGCTACTCGGGAGGCTGAAGCAGGAGAATCACTTGAACCTGGGAGGTGGAGGTTGCAGTGAGCTGAGATTGCGCCACTGCACTCCAACCTAGTGACAGAGTGAGACTCTGTCTCAAAAAAAAAAAAAAAAAAAAAATGTAAGTAATGGAAGAGATTTTAATACTTTAACAACTTCAAACTACTGAGGTCTTAGTAACTACAGTCCACTAAACTATGTAACTAAGAACAGTCATGCACTGTCTAATGACATTTTGGTCACTGACAGACCACATATATCTCGGTGTTCCCATAAAATTGTGATGGAACTGAAAAATTCTTACTGCCCAGTGACACTGCAGCCCTTGTAACATCATAGTGCAATGCATTACTCATGTGTTTGTGGAGATGTTAGTATAGCCAAATCTACCATTCTACCCGTTGTATAAAAGTACAGCAAACTCACCAGCATCTGTTGTTTTTTGACAATTTAATAGCCATTCTAATGTTTGAGATGGTATCTCAATTGTGCTTTCAACTTGCATTTCTGTAATGATCAGTGAGGCTGAGATTTTTCATATGTTTGTGGGCACATGTATGTCTCCTTAAAAGAGTGTTCATGTCATTTGCCCACTTTTTAATGGGGTTATTTTTTCTTGTAAATTTGTTTAAGTTCCTTGTAGACTCTGGATATTAGATCTTTGTCAGATGGATAGATTGCAAACATTTTCTCCCATTCTGTAGGTTGTCTGTTCACTCTGATGATAGCTGCTTTTGCTGTGCAGAAGTTATTTACTTTAATTAGATCCCATTTGTCAATTTTTGCTTTTGTTGCAATTGCTTTTGGTGTTTCGATCATGAAATCTTTACCCATGCCTATATTCTGAATGGCTAATGAAAGACTGGATAAAGAAAATGTGGTACATATATACCGTGGAATACTATGCAGCCATAAAAAGAAACGAGATAATGTCCTTTCCAGGGACATGGATGGAGTTGGAAACCATTATTCTCAGCAAACTAGTGCAAGAACAGAAAACCAAACAATGCATGCTCTCACTTATAAGTGGGAGTTGATTGATGAGAACACATGGACACAAGGACACATGGGGAGGAAACAACACATACTGGGGGCCTTTCGGGGGGCACTGAGAAGAGGGAGAGCATCAGAAAGAACAGCTAATGGATGCTGTGCTTCATACCTAGGTGATGGGATGATATGTGCAGCAAACCACTATGGCACATACTTACCTATGTAACTTAAAAGTTGAAGAAGGAAAAAAAAAGTATAGCACATGCAGTTATGTACAGCACATAATACTTGCTAATGATAATAAATGACTATATTACTGACTTAATTACTGTATTTTACTTTTTATTGTTATTTGAAAGTGTATTCCTTCTGCTTATTAAAAAAACATTAACTGTTAAACAGCCTAGGGCAGGTCCTTAGGAGGTATTCCAGAAGACTTTGTTATCATAGGAGATGACAGCTCCATGCCTGTTACTGCCCCTGAAGACATACTAGTGGGCCAAGATGTAAGACAGAAGACAGTGATATTGATGATCCTGACCCTGTGTAGGCATAGCCTTATGTGTGTGGTTGCATCTTAGTTTTTAACAAAAAAGTTTAAAAAGTTAAGACAATTTTAAATAGAAAAAAGCTTATAGAATAAGGATACAAAGAAAGAAAAATATTTTTGTACAGCTATACAATGTGTTTGTGTTTGAAACCCAGTGTTACAACAAGAGAGTCAATAAGTTTAAAAAATAAAAGCTTATAAAGTAAAAAGTTACAGTAAGCTAAGGTTAATTTATTATTGAAGAAAAAATATTTTAAAATACATTTAATGTAGCCTAAGTGTACAATGCTATAAAGTCTACAGAAGTGAGTAGTAATTTCCTAGACTTCACATTCACTCATCACTTACTCACTCATAGACTCACCCAGAGAGACTTACAGTCCTGCAAGCTCCATTCATTGTTAAGTACCTTATATAGCTATGCTGTTTTAATCTTTTATACCATATTTTTAACTTAACCTTTTCTATGATTAGGTATGTTTAGACAAACAAATGCTTACCACTGAGTTACAATTACCTACAGTATTCAGTATGGTAACATGCCATACAGGTTTGTAGACTGGAAACAACAGATTACAGTACATAGCCTAGGATGTGGCAGGCTGTACCATCTAGGTTTGTGTAGGTATACTCTATGCTATTCACTCAATGATGAAATAGCCTAACCATGCATTTCTCAGAAGTATCCTTTCCATTAAGAGACACATCACTGTCAACTGAGGAGGAAGTAGAAGACCAAACTGTTAACATGAAAAACCCAGCTTATTTGATGATGTTTGGTGAATTTCACACGTATGATAGGCTAAGCAGCAAACTATATATTATGAATTTTGTTTCTAATATCACTCACTATTAAATGCAGTTCAATAAAACCAAATTAATCTTTGGACCTAATAGTATGTATACATATACTTTATAACTGTGAAGTAGGAATGAAATATTTTCTACTTTTTGTTATGTTAAAATTTCATTATATTATATATGAAGATATATACTTTCATTAGATATAAGCTAGATGTATACACATGTTATCCAAATTGGTTAGTGCAATCATCTAAACGTATTTATTTGTATTTTTAATGCCATCATTCTACTTGTACCAAAGAGACTACTAAGTTCAGTGACATTTACTGTTACTTACTTTTTATAACAGATAAATAATGAAGCCTAGTTTGAAATGAGATTTCGGCTCATGTTTCAGTGCTCCTTCAACTGAGGCATATTTCCTGCATTCAAGGTTTTGGTTTCATTTGATGTTCATTTTTGATTTGAGTACACAAGGAGACTTTTATTGCTCTAGAGCTTTGGAGTTCATTCACAGATCATATTTTTTCTACCTCATCATTTTGCATAGGAGGAAAGTGAAAGCCAATGAGGTCGAGTAATCTGAGAAAGCCACACAGAGATAATGACAGGACTAGAATTTTAGTCCCACCATCTTTCAGATACCATCTTGAGATAGACATTTTATCTGGAAGATCACAGCTTAACCTCAGTAGACAATCACAAAGATACTTCAAAGGATATATATATATATATATATATATATATATATATATATATTAAAATATAAAATATTTTATTAAAATACTAAATATTTTAAAATATATATATATATGTTTCTCTAGGCATATAAAAGTACACTTAATTGAGATGTATTTTAATTTTTTTAGGATACATTTCTAAACTCATCTTAGTAAAGCTCTCAAACCCAAAACAGCCCATTGGCAACCTGGTGTCCCAATACATTTTCATCGAATGAGAATGATGTGACGTCAACAAGAAAGAGATTTCACAGGAACGTTGTGCTTACCTTCATAAGTCCCACTTTCTAGGAGAGCGCCACTTTTCTCCAATTCCATAAAATCTTCAACAGTGATGAAAATATAATCCACTCCAGGGACCTCACCCTCCTTATGTGGCCTTGTGGTGCCTGAATAAAGGAAAGTAAAAGCAAAAGAAAGACGCTGAGTGATTTGTGGTTGAACTTTAAAAATACCACCACATTTCTGAATATTCAGTGCCACTTGTTTGTACATCTGGAAGTTGGCACTTTGCATTTGTCCTTCTGTTTGTTTGGCAACAGAAAACAGCAGGGGGTAGAGAGTAACGAGTAAAGTAAATGTACAAAGCACTTTTCAAGCTTATAAAGAGTTCATTGCCATGGAATATGGCTGCATATATTTTTCGGTAAAAAATGAAGAACACTGTGCCCTTTTTGAAGAGGTGGTTTGAATATTGGACCAGCAGTCTGCTAGTTCAGGAATTTATGTATTTCACTCTGTGAATAAACCTCTATTGTCCTGCAAACTGCTGTGCTATGACATAAAATACAATGGAAACTAGTGATCTTAGAAAAATGTCCATTTATTTTTTTATTTTCATAATCTGCTTTCTCTTGGGGGAAACCGTTTGTTGGTTTTCATTTGTTAAATTTTGCATCCAAAGCCATTTTTATTTGATTTAAAGTATCACAAAACCTTTACTATTATTTAAAATTAAAAAGTAATTAGAATTGTGTAATAATTAAACTGCACTAGTAATTGTGATGCTGGGAATACAGTATCTAATTTGACAAGAGGAAACTTTCTCTGACTCCATCACACAGGCTCTCCTTTATGCGACCTTCCTTCTTTCCTTACTACCTCTAATTCTGACTGAATTGGGAAGTGACCCCCTACCAGGGGTTACTGCATGGGACCACTGTTCCCGACCCCTCCATCACCCGTAGAGGGAATGGAGCTATGAGGGCCAAGGTGACAGGATTATCAGCTGCTCAGACAGTGGCTCAGTCCAGCTCTCCTGGAGAATACACACCTCCAGGCATGTGGTCCAGTTTGTGAGGCAAGAGCAGAAGCAGAGGCATATTCAAGGCTGCAGGTTTGTTTCCATGTAATACTTCCTTCCCTGAACATGCCCTAGGCTTCTTCCTTTTTCTATGCCACCTACATAAGGCATTTTGCATGGTCAAACTGGAATTTACATAATGCATACATGCAAATAAGTATGCAGAAATATACAGAGGCCAAATATATGAGCAAGGTAGTACATTGGCTGACTTCATATATAAAGACTCCCTCATATTGTCTATATGCTAAAAAAGCATTTTAAATCCTTAAACTTTATTTTTATTCCTGCATTTGAAATCTTTATCAACTAGTTCATGAAAATAGCCAGTCAGTTCTCCTTTTGGTCTATTAAAATCAAATCTCGACTGCAACTGAGAAGCAGAAGCTAATGTCAGAATGTATAATATGCCAGGGAAATCTGATTTTGGGCAAAAATGAATAATTCCTATTGTAAACATTTTTTAAGATTTGAAGTTATTATTTCCTAAAATCAAGTTTTATAACTTGTCTTTGAGGGTTGCAAAACAATTTTTTTACATAATCATGTTTAATGACTTTCCCTGAATTGGTTATTTTGTTTAACTGAGACACATTTTGCAATATTTCCTACTGCTTTTATGCTATAAAATACAAACCATCTACACCGAGTATGCATAATATTGTCAAATTAATGTTTCTATGAGAATGTTAACTTTCAATATCTTGGCTTTTATGTGCTTAACTCTTGTGAATTAAAAGTGCATTAACATGGGTTTTGGCAATCAATTTATATTTCTGTTTATTTAGAACACAATTTAATCATTAAGAAAAAAATCACATAACAAAGACTCAATTTTTCTTACTAATTTATCTGCAGATTTCAGAAGCTGCACACTTTAATTTACTGCTTGCAGTATGATAATGCATTCCTAGCACCACATGAGCACCAGGATCACATGACTGAGGGCAATTTCCAGGGCTGCTGACTGGAGTAACACGGCTATACCAAATTTTAGTGAACATTTGGAGCTGTGCTCTTGTTGGGAAGCCCATCAGTGCTGGTTCACTAAATTGCTTTCCATCTCCATCTTGCACTTCAGACCTCTGTGACCGAGTTCTTCCTTCTGTGACAGGTGACATCAATCAGTGTCACCTATTACTATTGACCCAACCGATCCTGGACTGAAATTTCGCCTACCTCATCGTGGCTTGAAGTTCTGCTCTACAATCTCAAATGCTGCAACCTTCATCTTTGACATCAGTCGCTGATACTTTTTTCCTATTTTGTTCTTCTAATTATGACCTCTAGTCCCTGATCTCTTGCGGTTTCCCTGATGTTCCCCAAATCTAGCTTTACTTGCCTCCCTAACTATCAAAGGACTAGGGAAAAAAACAGAATCTGTTCCTTTCTTTAGTTCACTTTCATCACTTCCTGACTAATAATTAATCCCCATGTTCACTATTGGTTATTTCATGTATTGACAGCAGTTGCTACAGAAAAACAAACTTTCTCTGACAAGGTACTCCACAAATTCAGGTCACTTAATGTGAGTTTGATCCCCTTGATGCTTAGTAATTCTTTTATGTGTGTCTTCTTGTCTCTCTCATATATTCCCATCATTTTCTAATGTTCAACTGCTTGGACATTTTGTAGAAGACATGAACTCATTCTTTCTAGGTAAAGTAAAGGATACTCTGAAACCAAATACCCTAAAGTTTCCTAATTTTCATTTTTCTTAATTGCATTATCTTCATATTTTTCCTTCAAAATTAAGCCTGTATTGAAATTATCATCCATCTTGCTAAGACAAATTTCTTTTCCCTTGCTTTCTTTTAGGATTTAGTTTTTATTTGTCAAAGTTGCATATATAGCTATTTTAAGTTTTCAAGTAATTCTATAAGGCTTATTATTTTTAAAAAGCAGACCTTCATCATCACCACCTGCCCCCTGCTACCCCTTTCTGTTTATCCAGAGGCAAACACACTGCTTTTAGATGATTCATTTGTTTAGCCTTTGTATCTCTAAATAAGATGGCTCTTGACTTTTTACTTTAATAATTATTTCTTGATCTTTGAGTAAAGAAAATGATGATTTAACTCTTTTTTTTTTTTGTCACAATTCTAACCCCCTTGCGCATACCACTTCTTCCTGCTTTCCTTCCATTCTTCTAATGGAACATCTTGTGTTTAGATTAGTGTTAAGTGTTTACGTTAATAATTCTATGTAAATGTATTCCCAGCTGAAACTTGTAGTGTATACACTTTTTCATGTATAACTTTTTGATTTTTCTAGATATTAGAGGTCTTCACTTCCATTTTCCATTCATTAATCATAATTTAATTAATCAACTCTCTTCTTGAGAGAGAATCCTCCTCTCAAAATTCACAAATATATGTCTATTTTATCAAGTTTATCCTATTGAAGAAATCCTTCCCAAAGGCTTCTGACATGCTCCTATCTGGACTCTCAGCTGCCATCTACGGATCACCCCTTGCCATCATCCTGGGAAGCCGCTTTGCCTCTGTCTGGTGCAGTCCCTCCTCCTGCCTAGACCCCATGTCTATTTTTGTGGTCTATACCCTCATGGCGGCAGAGCACATCTGTTGGAAACTTCCTGTCAAAGGTTGCACAGAAGCTACATTGTTTGAGATTTTGCGTGTCTGGAAATGTCTTTATTCCACCCTCACTAGTGGCAACTCTGACAGCATTTCAGGAAAAAATCGTCATGAAAATATTTCCTCATCTTGCTCCTCCGTTCATGTCACCACCATTCTTCCGGTCTGCCAGTTTGAAACTTCCCCTCAGAGTCACCTACCTTTGACTCCTCCCTCACTCCTTCATTCTATCTCCAAATATTTGGCAAGTTCCAAGTCCTGTTATCTCCACATCATCCTTCCCATCTGTACTGTCTCTGATCCCAGCACTGCCCTCCTGGACCAGGCAGTGGCTCTGTCATTGGTGTGCCTGCCTCCCTCTCCGAGTTTATCACTGCACTTCCTGATGAGCCCTGGTGAAGCACAAAGTGGATCACATTTCCTCTCTAAAGGCTTATCTACCCAATCTATGGTCAAGAGAGTGGGCTGAAAAAGAGAGGGAGAGAAAAATACCAAGAGTCAAGAAGAATCAGAGAAAGCCAAGATTCTATTAGTAACAATAAAACACAACTCTCATGGTATGCCAGCTTGTAGAGTTTCTTCAGATGGGCTTGCCTTGATGGAACATGTGAGAGGACATAATGTAATGATTTTCTGCGTATGCAGTATCTTCCTTTCTGGCTTGTCATGCATCATTCTGCTTTCTCTTTAACCTAAAATATCCACCATTAGAATTATTCTTTGGTTTAGATGAAGGAGAAACTACCTTTAATATGTATAATATTTTGAATGTAAGCTGCCTGTGCTTTTTGGGACTCAGCCACTTGTTATCAGTATTACCTTGAGCAAGGTTCTTCACCCTCTGTAAACTTTAGTTTTCTTATCTGTAAAATGGGAACAATAATAGTAGCATCTTCATAGGGCTAATGTGAAGGACAAAGGAATAATTCATATAACATACTTAGGACAATGTCTGGCACATTTGAAATAGTCAACAAGGATTATATGTTAAGTACTACTGCCTGGAAGAGCAGAAATGACATCATAGATTGTTTTTGTGAAGTCTTGCCATAAATATTAATTGAGCACTTAGTATGCACCAAGCACTATTCTAGATGCTCGAGATATATCTCTGAATAACACAGACTAAGATTCCTGCCTTGATGGAACTAATATTTTAAGAGATGCAGAGAATAAATAAAAAAATTAAAAAGTAAGTTATATAGTATGCTATATAGGGTTAAATCTTATTAATTGACCATAAATCAGGTTGTTAGAACCTATGTACAATTTAGTGGGTCAAATGCTGAGATTTCTAACTGTTAGCTTAGACAGTATGTGGAAGAGAAGAGACTGTGGTAAAGAACCTGAAGGGGAGCAGAGATCCACAATACTTGTAGGCTGTACACTACCCAGGTGAGAGTTAGCTATGTGGGAGACTGCTGGCAGTCAACAGGGGAATCCACAAAGAGCCTGGTTATATTTTAGACAGAATCACTACATCCTTAAAGAGAAATTTCATTTATTTCACATATTTCACATATTGCTTGGATTAGCTTAGGTTATTTGGCTTAACATCTTGGTGTCCGATACAGGTATTTTTGAACTTTCAAAACCACTTTAAAAAGGGTTGATAAACATGACAGTACATGGTGGGTTCTAATGACTGGTGTATGTGCACACACACAGACACTTACATGTCAAGCCTCATTTTTAAAAGAAGACAGTGATGAGGTTGCAAAAAAGCGAACACTTACACACTATTGGTAGGAGTGTAAATTAGTTCAGCCATTGTGGAAAGCAGTGTGTAGATTTCTCAAAGAGCTAAAAACAGAACTACCATTCAACCCAGCAACCCCATTACTGGGTATGTACCCAGAGGAATATAAATCATTCTACTGTAAAGACACATGCACACAAATGTTCACTGCAGTACTATTCACAATAACCAAGACATAGAAACAACTTAAATGTCCTTCAGTGACAGATTGGATAAAGAAAATGTGATACATATACACCATGGAGTATGATGCGACTGTAAGATGAACGAAAGCATGTATTTTTTGGGAACATGGATGGAGCTGGAGGCTATTATCCTTAGCAAACTAAGGTAGGAACAGAAAACCAAATAACTGCATGTTCTCACTTATACATGGGAGCTAAGTGATAAGAACTTAGGAATACAAAGTAGGAAACAACAGACACTGGGGTCTAATTGAAGGTGGAAGATGGGAGGAGGGAGAGGAGCAAAAAAGGTAACCATTAGGTACTGGGGTTGATACCTGGGTGAGGAAATAATCTGGACAATAAACCCTCGTGACATGAGTTTACCTATGTCACAAACCCTCACATTTATCCGCAGAACCTAAAATAAAGTTTTTTTTTTTTAAGTGAAAGAATGGTGTGACAAAATGGTTCTTAGATTAAAAATTGAGGACCTCTGCATTGCATTTTTGTTTTAATGTTTTACCTATGTGATCCTAGATAAAATTTTTCTTATGCACTGAGGTAAACAATAGATATAAAAAGGGCATTATAAAAAGTAAAAGTGAGGAAGATCCAAGATAGCCACTTAGGAGCAGCTCAGGACTGCAGCTCCCAGTGAAAGCGCAGAGGGTGAGTGGACGCCGCATTTCCAGATGGATTTTTATTGCCCACAGACCAGGAGATTCCCAGGCGGAAGAGCCCCATGGGTCGCCAGCATGGCTGTTTTGGCCGGCGCGGCTGTTTTGCCGGTGCCCCGACATGGCGGTTCCCAGTGCAGAGTAAATGGGACTGTGCCCCCACTTAGCCAGCAAGTGGAGCTGAAACAGGGAGCCAGGCCAGGAGATCGCTGGGCAAAAAAGCACCACGAATCTCAGAGCCGCGGTTTCAGCCGGCGCAGTGGGTCGCCGCAAGGGAAATCACACAGATCCCAGCACCTTGTCAACAGGCGACCAGGACACATGGGAGAGGGCTGATAGTTAAACTAAAAAACAAAAGGCTCTGAGACAGGGAGCCAGGTGATCAGGACCATCTGCTCCCACCCCCACAAAAACAAAAACAAAAACAAAAAAACAGCAATTGGAAATGCTCTGGGTTGAGAATTTCACAGCAAGCACAGCTGAACCTGGGACGGTCCAGCTCTGTGGCGGAGGGGCGTCCGCCATTACCGAGGCACTCCACCACTACGGTGGCAATCCGCCATTGCTGAGGCAGCCTGTTGCCGAGGCAACCCGCTGTTACTGAGGCAACCCGCCATTACAGAGAGAGTCTGTCATTACAGAGGCGGGCCACCATTGCTGAGGCAGTTCTAACTACAACCATATAAACAGAACTGCAGGGAAGTTCACAGGGCAGCTAGGCAGAGCCCACAGCAGCTCAGCAAAGCCTCTGCAGGCAGAGAGTGACTAGGCTGCCTCCTTGTGGGCAGGGCAGCCCTGAAGAAAAAAAAAAAGGCAGCAGCACAGCGGAAACTCATAAAGCCCTAACTCCCTAGGACAGAACACCTGGCAAAAAAAAGGGCTCTATGAGTTCTGCTGCTGCAGACTTAAACTTTACATGCCCAGCAGCTCTGAATGATCAACGGAGCTCACAGCTCAGCACTTGAGCTACTATAAATGACAGACTGTTTTCTCAAGCAGCTCCCTGATCCCCATATATCCAAAGAGTCACCTCATAAAGGAGAGCTCAGACTGACATTTGGCAGGTATCCTTCTGGGACAAAGCAGAAGAAGAAACTGGTAGCAACCTTTACTGATCGGCAGCTGCTGCAAGTGATCCCCAGGCAAGCAGGGCCTGGAGTGGACCTCAGCAGTCCTACAGCAGAGAGGCCAGACAGTTAACAGGAAAACTAAGAAAGAGAAATAACTTCATCATCAACAAACAGGACGTGCACTCAGAGACCCAATCAGAAAGTCAGTAATTACAAAGTCGACAGGTGGATAAATCCACAAAGATGGGAAGAAACCAGCACAAAAAGGATGAAAACACCCGAAACCAGAACACCTCTCCTCCTACAAGGGATCACAACTCCTCACCAGCAAGGGAACAAGACTGGATGGAGAATGAGTGTGATGAAATGACAGAATCAGGCTTCAGAAGGTGGGTAATAAGAAACTTCCATGAGCTAAAAGAACATGTTATAACCCAATGCAAAGAAACTAAGAACGTTGAAAAAAGATTTGATGAAATGCTAATGAGAATGGACAACTTAGAGAGGAATATAAGTGATTTGATGGAGCTGAAAAACACAACACAACAACTTTGCAAAGCATGCACAAGTTTCATCAGCTGAATTGACCAAGCAGAAGAAAGGATATCAGAGGTCGAAGATCAACTCAATGAAATAAAATGAGAAGGCAAGATTAGAGAAAACAGGGTAAAAAGGAATGAACAGAGTCAACAAGAAATATGGAACTATGTGAAAAGACCTAATCTACGTTTGATAGGTGTACCTGAATGTGACGAAGAGAATGCATCCAAGCTGGAAAATACTCTTCGGGATATTATCCAGGAAAACTTCCCCAACCTAGCAAGGCAGGCCAATATTCAAGTCCAGGAAATACAGAGAACACCACAAAGATATTCCTCTAGAAGAGCAACCTCAAGGCACATAATCGTCAGATTCACCAGGGTTGAAATGAAGGAGAAAATACTAAGGGCAGCCAGAGAGAAAGGTCAGGTTACCCACAAAGGGAAGCCCATCAGACTCACAGCAGATCTCTCAGCAGAAACCCTACAAGCCAGAAGAGAGTGGGGGCATATATTCAACATCCTTAAAGAAAAGAACTTTCAACCCAGAATTTCATATCCAGCCAAACTAAGCTTCATAAGTGAAGGAAAAATAAAATCCTTTGTGAACAAGCAAGTACTCACAGATTTCATCACCACCAGACCTGCTTTACAAGAGGTCCTGAAAGAGGCACTACACATAGCAAAAAACAACCAGTACTAGCCACTCCAAAAACATACCAAATGGTAAAGAGCATCAACACAATGAAGAATCTGCATCAACTAACGGGCAAAACAGCCGGCTAGCATCAAAATGGCAGTATCAAATTCACACATAACAATATTAACCCTAAACGTAAATGGACTAAATGCCCCAATCAAAAGACACAGACTGGCAAATTGGATAAAAAGCCAAAATCCATCAGTGTGCTATATCGAGGAAACCCATCTCACATGCAAGGATACACACAGGCTCAAAATAAAGGGATGGAGGAAGATTTACCAAGCAAATGGAGAACAAAAAAAAGCAGGAGTTGCAACTCTCATCTCTGATAAAATATACTTTAAAGCAACAAAGATCAAAAGAGACAAAGAAGGATATTACATAATGGTAAAAGGATCAATGCAACAAGAAGAGCTAATGATCCTAAATATATATGCACCTAATACAGCAGCACCCAGATGCATAAGGCAAGTTCTTAATGACTTACAAAGAGACTTAGACTCCCACACAATAATAGTGGGAGACTTTAACACCCCATTGTCAGTATTAGACAGATCAACCAGACAGAAAATTAACAAGGATATCCAGTACTTGAACTCAGACCTGGACCAAGCAAACCTAATAGACATTTATAGAACTCTCCACCCCAAATCCACAGAATATACATTCTTCTCAGCACCACATCACACCTACTCTATAATTGACCACATAATTGGAATTAAATCACTCCTTAGCAAATGCAAAAGAACGGAAACCATAACAAACAGTCTCTCAGACCACAGTGCAATCAAGTTAACTCAGAATTCAGAAACCAACCCAGAACTGCACAGCTTCATGGAAACTGAACAACTTTCTCTTGAATGTTGGCTGGATAAACAATGAAATGAAGACAGAAATAAAGATGTTCTTCGAAACCAACGAGAACGAAGACACCATATACCAGAACCTCTGGGACACATTTAAATCAGTCTCTAGAGGAAAATATATAGCAATAAGTGCCCACATGAGAAGAAAGGAGAGATCTAAAATTGACACCCTATCGTCAAAATTGAAAGAGCTAGAGGAGCAAGATTTAAAAAACTCAAAAGCTAGCAGAAGACAAGAAATAACTAAGATCAGAGCAGAACTGAAGGACATAGAGACACGAAAAACCCTTCAAAAAATCAATAAATCCAGGAGCTGGTTTTTTGAAAAGATCAACAAAATAGACAGACCACTAGCCAGATTAATAAAAAAGAAAAGAGAGAATAACCAAATAGATGCAATAAAGAATGATAAAGGGGATATCACCACAGATGCCACAGAAATTCAAACCATCATCAGAGATTTTTACAAACAACTCTATGCACATAAACTAGAAAACCTGGAAGAAATGGATAAATTCCTGGACAGTTGCCCCTCCCAAGCCTAAACCAGGAAGAAGTCGAAACCGTGAATAGACCAATAACAAGGTCTGAAGTCGAGGCAGCAATTAAGAGCCTACCACCCAAAAAAAAGCCCAGGTCCAGATGGGTTCACAGCTGAATTCTACCAGACATACAAAGCGGAGCTGGTACCATTCCTTCTGAAACTATTCCAAATAATCCAAAAAGAGGGAATCCTTCCCAAATCATTTTATGAGACCAACATCATCTTGATACCAAAACCCGGCAGAGACTCAACAAGAAAAGAAAACTACAGGCCAATATCCATGATGCACGTAGATGCAAAAATCTTCAATAAAATACTGGCAATCCGATTGCAACAGCACATCAAAAAGCTTATCCACCATCATCAAGTAGGATTCATCCCGGGGATGCAAGGCTGGTTCAACATACGCAAGTCTATAAACGTAATTCACCACATAAACAGAACCAAAGATAAAAACCACATGATTATCTCAATTGATGCAGAGAACGCCTTCGACAAAATTCAACATCCTTTTATGCTAAAAACCCTCAATAAACTAGGTATTCACGGAACATATCTCTAAATAATAAAAGCTATTTACGACAAACCAACAGCCAATATCATACTGAATGGGCAAAAACTGGAAGCATTCCGTTTGAAATCTGGCACCAGACAAGGATGCCCTCTCTCACCACTCCTATTCAATATAGTACTGGAAGTTTTAGCCAGAGCAATCAGGCAAGAAAAAGAAATAAAGGGTATTTAACTAGGAAAGGAGGAAGTCAAATTGTCTCTATTTGCAGACAATATGATTGTATATCTAGAAGACCCCATCATCTCAGCCCAAAATCTCCTGAAACTGATAAGCAACTTCAGCAAAGTCTCAGGATACAAAATCAATGTGCAAAAATCACAAGCAATCCTATACACCAATAACAGACTTAAAGAGAGCCAAATCAAGAACAAACTGCCATTCACAATTGCTACAAAGAGAATAAAATACCTAGGAATACAACTAACAAGGAACGTAAAGGACCTCTTCAAGGAGAACTACAAACCACTGCTCAATGAAATAAGAGAAGACACAAACAGATGGAGAAACATTCCATGTTCATGGTTAGGAAGAATCAATATCGTGAAAATGGCTATACTGCCCAAAGTAATTTACAGATTCAACGCTATCCCCATCAAGTTACCAATGACCTTCTTCACAGAACTGGAAAAAACATCTTAAATTTCATATGGAACCAAAAGAGAGCCCGCATAGCCAAGTCAATTCTAAGCAAAAAGAACAAAGTGGGAGGCATCACACTACCGGACATCAAACTATACTACAAGACTACAGTAATCAAAACAGCGTGGTACTGGAACCAAAACAAACCTATAGACCAATGGAACAGAACAGAGGCCTCAGAGGCAACACAACATATCTACAACCATCCAATCTTTGATAAACCTGACAAAAACAAGCAATGGGAAAGGATTCCCTGTTTAATAAGTGATGTTGGGAAAACTGGCTAGCCATATGCAGAAAGCAGAAGCTGGCCCCCTTTCTGACACCTTACACCAAAATTAACTCCAGATGGATTAAAGACTTAAACATAAGACCTAACACCATAAAAACCCCAGAAGAAAATCTAGGCAAAACCATTCAGGACATAGGCATAGGCAAGGACTTCATGACCAAAACACCAAAAGCATTGGCAACAAAAGCCAAAATAGACAAATGGGACCTAATCAAACTCCACAGCTTCTGCACGGCAAAAGAAACAGTCATTAGAGTGAATTGGCAACAGAATGGGAAAAATTTTTTGCAGCTTACCCATCTGACAAAGGGCTGATATCCAGAATTTACAACGAACTAAAACAGATTTACAAGAAAAAAACAAACAAGCCCATTCAAAAGTGGGCGAGGGATATGAACAGATAGTTTATAAAAGAAGACATACATGAGGCCAACAAGCATATGAAAAAATGCTCATCATCACTGGTCATTAGAGAAATGCAAATCAAAACTACATTGAGATACCATCTCACACCAGTTAGAATAGCGATCATTAAAAAATCTGGAGACAACAAATGCTGGAGAGGATGTGGAGAAATAGGAACACTTTTACACTGTTGGTGGGAGTGTAAATTAGTTCAACCATTGTGGAATACAGTGTGGTGATTCCTCAAGGACCTAGAAATAGAAATTCCATTTGACCCAGCAATCCCCTTACTGGGTATATATCCAAAGGATTATAAATTGCTCTACCATAAGGACACATGCACACGAATGTTCATTGCAGCACAGTTTACGATAGCAAAGACCTGGAACCAACCCAAAGGCCCATCGATGATAGACTGGACAGGGAAAATGTGGCACATATACACCATGGAATATTATGCAGCCATCAAAAACGATGAGTTCGCATCCTTTGTAGGGACATGGATGAACCTGGAAACCATCATTCTCAGCAAACTGACACAAGAACACAAAATCAAACACCGCATGTTCTCACTCATAGGTGGGAGTTGAACAATGAGAAAACATGGACACAGGGAGGGGAGCACTATACACTGGGGTCTGTTGGGGGGAAATAGGGGAGGGACAGCGGGGGGTGGGGAGTTGGGGAGAGATAGCATGGGGAGAAATGCCACACATAGGTGAAGGGGAGGAAGGCAGCAAATCACACTGCCACGTGTGTACCTATGCAACCATCTTGCATGTTCTTCACATGTACCCGAAAACCTAAAACGCAATAATAAAAAAAAAAAGTAAAAGCATAAACACCATGCCAACAATATCAGCATTCTTTTTAAGTAGTATTAATTATGCTACTAAGAATACTACATTTTCACAAATATCATTGGTGGTATCTTACTTTTGGAACATATTATAATCAAAGCTTTAAATCACTCAACTTCATTCAGGCTAACACTTATTATAAAGGAGAATAAATTTATGCCTAAAGATACAAATTGCCTTTTTTACTGTTTGGGGATAAAAAAAACATGAGTCAAGATATAAATCCACTTTGCCTGATTACACACTAAGATGTAGTATGCAATGGCTTGGTCACTACTTACAAGCGTTTTTTTCCTTTTGTAGACAGAGAGTAAAACAGGTAATGCCTATGGCCTAGGCTGCTAGCAGTTTTTTGCCATTTGTCGAGTCATCTGAAAAGTGTGAAAGTGCTCATAAAACCTAATTAGTGTGTCGTTTAATTTTACCTGCAGGCATAGCACCTACAACAAGAGTCAGAAAGCAGGATTTTAGATCTATGTGCCTGGGAAGAAGGGATGTTAAGTCAATTGGCAAGGCAGTGGGTGAAGAAGGAAAAAGCAATTGGAGATCTATGAACACCTCTCTGGAAAGTAACATGATTCTAAAAATAAGGAAAATATATGTGATATGAAATGAAGTGTGGTCCAATGCTAATTTGTAGCTAAAGGTAATATCTAGACTGGAGAAACAATTAAGTTAAATTTCTTGAAGTGCTTACTCATTTTTATGCTGAAATAATTACAGTTGCTTTTGCAACTTAAAAGACGTTGAATAGTTGACAGCAAAGCAAGACTCAACAGTAGCAAGTAATTAACCAGCACCAGGAATAGGGTGGAAGATGTGGAAAATAAGAGGGGCTATAGATGATTCATCATAGAGCTGAAGCTCACTTCCTTTTATTGCTCTTCTGTTTTGGTTGGGACTTATCTAATAGGTGTATAGGAAACTCCAAAATAAGTTTTATTATCCAAATTATGATTTATATATTTTATTATTATTTATTCCAGACGACTCCTCCAAAGGAAAAATAAATATAACTGAAAGAAGGAAATGCTACTAAGTTGAGGCTTTGTTTCATCTTTGATTGCTTAATTTCTTAAAAAACAAAACAGTTTATTTATGAATTGCTAACTTAAGTACTGTATGCACTACCTCCTTCAATAGTTAATGAAAAACATACAGTACTTCTGCTCAAAAGATATGTCTAAACAAAATGCATTATCTCCCAAATGGGTAACTTACTGATACACAGTGAAATCACATGAAGATGACTTGTCATTTTGTTACCATAGTAACTGGGGGTGCCAATGGAAATGTTTTTTTATTAATCTACTTTTTAAATGAAGGAACATTGCTCTTTTTGTCTTAGGAAGAAAAGGGCATGACATTTGTGGTAAATATAATTCTAAAGTGTATTTCTCCTCAGCTTTCTGCTATTTCCTAGTTTTAGTAAAACACTTTTTTTCAAAACAGTCACCAGCATGGCAGACAGTATTACTACTTAGATGATGGTTGACTGCAGTCATCTACTGCGATCTATTCTGATATACTAAAAATTCCATAGTGCTTGCTGTATGGCAGGTACTCAATACCCATTCGCTAAAGAAACAGACTTGGAATCAATCATTAAGTCAATGCATTCTAAGCAGATGGGTCACTGTGTGAGAATGTGAGAAACTGAATTCTGTTCTTATTCATATATTCCCCCTTTCTTCCTGGTGTTTTCAACTGCAAGCTGGAAAAAATAAATCTTGACAGCTAGAGTGATTTCCTCTGTATTTGACCTTTGATTAACTAACTCTTAGATTCTTGAAGACACTGAAGTTTGTCAGTTACTCATCAGCAAGTATGAACATAATCACCAGATTTGTGTGTGCTGCCAATAAATACATACAGCAGACAGATTCCATTGGCCAATGCCTGTAATCCATTTTCACACAACCAGCCTAGGCCTTGGGTTTTATTGTACTCATTTTCAATCATGTAAAATCCCAAAGTATGGTTTTATACAAACTTAGAGCTAAAGTAAGCAAAGCAAATAATACAGTTTGGGTCATTGAATTGCATGTGATAGACAGATTATAAAGTAATGTGAGCCCTTTAGATTTCCTGTTAAGTGATGGGGTAAATTGGCTTAAGGTAAAAAAATTAAAAGCTACAATTCGATGAAATAAATCACTTAAGTATAAAAATTATTAATAGCCTCGATAAAACACTATGCATATTTTATAAAGTACTGAAGATTTGACAAATTCATTTGTAAAATGTAAGTAGTTACTTTGACTCATTTTCTTAACAGTGTGTTGCTCTAAACCTCAGCAATTATTTCAAATCTCTCTCTTCCCCTAAGATAGCATGTTGTCAATTTTTGTTTAAAGCAGCACTGGCATATACTAACAATGTTAGGTATCTTCCAAAACCAGACATTTTTGAAGAAGAAGACACCTCTCCTTGAATATCTTGGATATAAAGTTTCAAAATAGTGTCCCATATGGCATCAATTACTGTTTTAAATTTTAACAGTTTGGATTGAGGCAGCATCAGGCCCAAACTTGGTGTTTCTTAAAACATAGGTGCATCAGAACCCTGTGGAGGACTTGTTAAAGCACAGATTGCTGGTTCTCACTTTCTAGAGTCTCTGAGTCATCCGGCTTGGGTGGGACCTGATTATTTGCATTTCTAACAAGTTTTCAGGTGATGCCTCTGACATTGCACATCCAGAAACCATAATTGGAGAACCACTGCTCTAATTTCACTTATATCTCAGGGAACCCAAAATAAAAATAGTGTTAAATTTCCTCATCAAATAAAACTACAACAACCCATAAAGCATGTGGGTCATGACCACGACACCGGCCCTGGAGGAACCTATAGCTATGTACCGAATTCAGAGAAAACAAGCCATTCTTCATTTACTGGTGCATAGATGAACAGAGTCATGAAGAGTATTTTTCATAGTGGAGTGTTCTTTAGAAGTTAAATGAATTTGGGAAATAATGCACCTATCTTTATTTATGTGTGCTTATAAGTACCTTTATTATTTGAAGTAATATAAACTATTTTGCCCCTATCTGTGCAATGGTGTGGCTAATATTTGGAAAGACACAGTAGTCTTGAATATAGCTCACCAGCAGTGATACATGATAATATGTTAAGAAAAAATAAGCATCTAATGCAGAAAATCTCTCACATAAAAAAAAAAAACTATGGTGGATTGTAAAAAAACAGATGACAAATGAAAAATGTGTACATCTCCAAAAAGTAAGAAATAATAGCGCTGCATTATTTTCCTATACCAATATATCTGGTTTGCCAACTGTTAAAATTACAGCTTGTTTACAACTATTCTTATTGAATGAAATCAGGTGATAGGTAACAGGCACTTTGGAATTAGTACTCATAAAGCTCTCTGTTAGAACAAATTATTTAGGCTACTATATTGTTTCATCAATTCCATGATTTTGCTTGCACAGTTAGGTCCCTGGTGTAAACACTAGAGTAAATGAGGGATAGACATGAGGCATATCATTGACAAGTGGAACTCAGCCAGATGTGGAGCCTCACATCTGTAATCCTGGCACTTCAGGAGGCCAAGGAGTTTGAGACCAACCTGGGCTACATAGGGAGATCCCACCTCTACGAAAAGTTTAAAAATTCACTGGGTGTAGTGGCACACACCTTAAGTGTCAGCTATTTGGGAGGCTGAGGTAGGAGGATTGATTACTTGAGCCCAGGAGGTCAAGGCTGCAGTGACTCAGGATTATGCTAATGCGCTCAGCCTGGGTGACAGAGCAGACTCTGTCTCAAGAAAAAGAAAAGAAAAGAAAAGCTGATTTCATCATCTGAACTCAAAAATCTGTGATACTGAGCAAGAAAGACAATGGTATGATCACTTCTGAAGTTAATATATATGTAATACATTTTCAATTTTAAGGCTTTTATACTAAATGACCAGATTTAATTATCAATAGTACCAAGATACCTTGACCACAGACATACAAACACTCTACACTGAAGACAAACTAGGGCAAAGAGAATGATTTCATTTATTCATTCGAGTCATCACTACACTGGTAACAAAAGATTTGTACCCTAAATCTTATCCATTCCTTCACACCAAAGTCTATCTCCTCTACCCACCAGATTGCCAAAGAAACTTTGGCTCCATAAATTACTTTCTTCACAAAATTTCTGTCTTTACTTCACTTGCGTTCACAGTACAGAATAATTGACTACTTGGATTCAGAGAAATGAATAGATAAAATGACTCGCTCCCAAAAAATCAGATTCCTTGATAGCTACAGTCTTGGCTTTTGATCCATTCTCACAATATATAGATATAACATACCTAACTAACTCCAGGACAGATGAACACTGCATTCTCACCAATAAAGTAGGGCAGCCAACCATAATTCCAAGATTCTTGACTTGACTATTAATTTCCTGAATTTTTTAAGAGACTGGAAGAAGACAAATGACCCTCTTGTTACCAATTAATTTATTTTTGAACTTTGGATTTTAATTCTTCAATATTTAATTTAGATGTGTTCTATATTTGGCATTCTATAGAATTAATAAAAGGAGGTTTTTGATTCCCTAATTTATTATTTAGCAGATGTTTCAAGATTACATATTGAGATTAAAGAAAAGAAAGATCAGTGACTTTTTTTGGAAACAATATATATTTAGTTTGAAGCTTTTATACTCTCCTCATGTAAAATTAATCTGGGCCAGAACTAGACTGCGCAGATATCACCAGTCCTCTGAGCAATGCACAGACACTACTCAGTGACCTTCATTGCATGGAAGGTTTAGTGGATCATAACTTTATCATTTTATCACTATTAGAATCTTGCAATGACATTAACTTTTAGTATCACCATATGTCTCTATGGTGTCTATATTCTGAAATGCCCAAGGAAGACAATAGAATATAGAGTCTGCAGAGTATCAGAAAATCCAGGTGAAGGAAAGTAGGCAGTTAACTCTCCAGGGATTTCAAAATATTGAAATTCTTTTCAGATCATACTGCATAAATCACATGTCTGAGTAATCAACTATTTTTTTAAATTGAGTTTCTCAAGTACACACATATCAAAACATCATGGAGGGAAGAAACAAAGACGAGAGGGAGGAGGGAAATAGTAATGAGTACCCACTAGGAGCTCTGGATGAGGTACCTGTATTCCTGCTTAAAATCTTGAGTTAAAGAATGCCCTGTGCATCTGATTTATCTTATGTTCACGATAACCAGCTATTATATTGGTTATTTTATCACACTAAATCTTATTATACGGTTGATGAAAAACAGAACAAAAATTTACAACGCAGCTTCCCTACTTTAAAAAATTACAAGATTGGGAATATTATAGCAGAAATATATTTCAGCTATAACTAACAGCCCTTAATTCCAAAACCCACATCTGTGAGCATTCATGTGTAGAAAACATCTGTTCATATTTTAGGGAACAGGCAATTCTCCCCATTCAGGCCAGTGTGACTGTGGGCCAGCCACTAAATGTTGAATGGCATGGCCTGGCTCCCACTCAAGAAACTTAGGAAAAAAGAGAAAAGTGACTTGTTCAAATCAAATAATCAGCATTCTGATATAAAAGAAAACACAAGTATCCAGATTTTCAGCCTGAAGATAACTGTATGCCTCTGAAGCAGGGGCGGGGAGGAAGCGCAGGTGCACGGGGCAGACAGAATATGATTTCTGCCTTGAGACTTTAATATTAGACACACAGCCAACAGCCCCATGGCCTAGATCCATGTGGTCTTTTAGGCATGAAGGGCAGCAGGACTCAGTTTCTATCCAATTGTCATAATCCTCAGAGCACTGCAGTGTTAATTGCAGGCCACTGTATTTCCTTCCTGATTGGGGAGCAAATTAAAAGTGATACAATCTAAAGGAATGTGTATTGTGAACTGTCAAATAATCATCTGGGACCCCTGCTGGAAATCTTTTTATAAACATATCAGAATAAAACTATCCTGTAACAAAAAACACTTGGCTCTATAGACTGTCAAATCACTGTTTCTCAGTAATGCAATTATCATCAGGGATTAAGGGAAGTTTTAGGAATTAAACATATGAAAGAAAATTGTAAAGAAATTTTAAACCAGAACTAATTAAGTATCTCTGGCATAAGAGATATTAAGTTAATAGTGAGTTATAAAAATAAATATTGAATTCTTCAGAGAAAATATTTAAAATTTTAGATGAATCTATACCTCCTTTAGAGGAGTAAGAAAACACACTTACTTGCCAGGATTAATTGAGACATGATACAAAATAAAGAGGTGAATACCAGTAGCATCAGCCCAGCAGCTGATTCAGCATCCTTCCCTAAGGGGAACAAGTGGCTGGAGAGTTCACATCTGGTAGGGTGATGGTACTCTGACTTTCAGACCCAAAGTATTAAGTACTGCTACCTAAAAGAAGGGCTAGAGCATCTGGTATTTGAGAAAATTAGAAAGCCTCAGGCTGGTCAAATTATGCTACGGGGAGTTAGTGAATCCATGTCAGAATAAACAATGTGCATTATATCGTTTGGCTGTGGCCCCACCCAAATTTAATCTTGAATTGTAGTTCCATAACCCCTCCTACATGACATAGGAGGGAAGAGGTGGAGATAATCGAATCATGAGAGCAGTTTTCACCATCCTGTTCTAGTGATGGTGAGTTCTCACGAGACCTGATGGTTTTATAAGAAGCTTCTCCCTTTGCTGGACACTCATTATTCTCCTTGCTGCCACTGTGTGAAGAAGGACATGTTTACTTCCCCTTTGGCCATGACTGTAAGTTTTCTGAGGCCTCCCTAACCCTGAAGACCTGTGAGTCAATTAAACCTTTTTCCTTTATAAATTACCCAGTCTCAGGCAGGTCCTTATAGCAGTGTGAGAATGAACCATACTACAGTACATATGTTTAACCTCCTAGAGTTATTTATCTCCCCAGTTAGATCCAAACTATTTCTTTGGGTTAGAGTTCAGCAAATTTCTAAAAGGGCTAGATAGTAAATATTCTAGGCTTTGCTGGCCATACCGTCTCTGTAACAACTACTGTTATTAGAGATGCAAGTGGACACATAATACATAAACAGAGGAGCAGAACTGTGTTCCAATGAAACTTTATTTATGAGGTCATAGACAGATTTGACCCCTAAGCAGTCATTTGCCCGCCCCATATTAGATTTTCGATGCTTTGTGTCTTCATGCTCTTATCTCCTAGATTTGTTACTTGTAAATCAACAAGATACAACTTCAGTGCTGGCATTTGAATGCACTACCTCAAGAGAGAAAAGCATGACCATTACTGTTGGTGTGGTCAGTATGAAGTGTAACATTTCATGTGTCCTTTTTTTTCTGAAAACTTCTTCAAAACAACTAATCAGGTAGCTTTCTAATACATGGAAAAAATGGGGGAAAATATCCACAGAAGGATTATAGATTTCTGTCTCTCAAGAATCAAGAGAGGACTGTTCTTATGCAATCTTTGAAATAATATGAACAAGAAATTGCCAGGAGAAATACGTGTTTTGTGATGCTGCATCAAGAGTGGAAAGACATCTGTTCCCATAAGAAAAGCCGTGAAGGAGCTTCTTTTTCGGTATTGACTGAGGGCCTTGCATCTTTTAGTGGTAAATAACAGTAACTTATTGACCTTACTCTCATTTTGGAGTATAATCATATTAGCAAAGCTTCTGCAGGCTAAGGAATTCACCAGATATTTAATATGGGGAAGAAGTATGAAGAGTCTGAGTGCTCCTGAATATTACATAACATTTTATGCTGTAGTAGCTGTAATATCCCATGCGTATGCTACATGTTTAATGCAAATCAAGTTACATATCACTTGTTGGATAAAGTGGTATTCACAGTAATATTTTATATTTGATAGAAAATTTGTCATTACCTGATGTAAAGATTAATAGTTATATGACAAATTTGTATATGAACAATATACATATACACATAAGCTTTAAACTTAGTAACATAGGTCAGTAAAAGGAGAATAGCATATGAAAATACAGCAAAGAAAAAGAATGGCCTTAGGTTAGGCATTCCAAGATATTTGATTCTCTGTTGTATTAAAGCAAAATAATGAAAATTGTTGCAGCAGGAAAGAGCCCTCTAGCAAAACTATCTGCTAATTTTTAATATATTCAGTAATACACTTTGGAAACAACTTTTTTCTTTTACAAATTTATAATTTGTCCAAATAGGTATGAAACGTTTCAGAATGAATATCAGTCTATTAGAAAAGAGAGAAAGACACGGCTGATGAATATGGCAAAGTAAGGAATTATATGAGAACTTTCTTTCTGTATATAATATTCACAAGCACTAATCCTTATTCAGCCCTGACCTTATGTGAAGCATTGTACTCTGCTTTTTGCATGCATTATCTCTTTCATTTTTCTTAACAACTTGATATTATAGGTGATGTTTTACTCTTTTTATAGATTGAGTAACTTGCCCAAGTGGCAGCACTAGGATTCAAACCTGGGCAGTCTGGCAGTACAGGCCAAGCTTCTAAGCAATGGTGCACTCCACCATCTTCCACAAAATATTCTAAAAAGATTTTGTTGTGGGAGATAGATGAGAGCAGCAGGTGGGAGGGTGGGAAGGTGGGTGTGCCTTGTGAATGGGATGTAGGCAGCCACCACTCAGCATTTAAATAGAGTGTTCTGCCAGGAAAGAATAATGAAACTGGGAATCAAATATCCTATGGCTATCCCAGTTACTCTGATTTGATCATTACACATTGTATACATGTACCAAAATTACACAGGTACCTCTTAAATACATTTAACTATTATTTATCAATTTGAAAAATCTATAGAGAAGCAGGGGAAAGTAAGACATTCTCAAACTGTTGCCAAGTAGAGTAGGGATATTCAGAAAGATAACTAAGAAATGCCAAGAAAGTAGCTGGGGTGCACAAAGGATATCTTTCGAAAGAAACATCCAAACTTGTTGAATTAGGAAGCTACAAACATTTAAAAAGAAATATGAGTGCTTTGAGCAGGAAAAAATGGTAATTTTCTAAAAACAGAGAAATGATAAAATATTAAGAATTAGGTAAGGCTCTCATTATCCAGGTCATATTTCCGTTTTACAAGTCACATAATAGAAATTACTTGTAGAAATTTCAACAAATATATATTTGATGCCTATAATGACTGATAGAAAGACAAAAGTGAAAAAAAAATGTATTTCATCATTCTGGAAAACTCTATTAAAGATATAGACAATTGTGGCCACCTGTATAACAATTATTTCGAGAGAGTTCTGACAATGGTAAATATAAAATATATAGCTTAATCCCTTTAAAAGAAAGATGGTTTAAAGAAAAAATAACAATACAGTGGATTAAAATATATGGCCAGGCACGGTGGCTCATGCCTGTAATCCCAGCAATTTGGGAGGCTGAGGTGGGTGGATCATGAGGTCAAGAGATTGAGACCATCCTGCCCAACACAGTGAAACCCTGTCTCTACTAAAAATACAGAAATTAGCTGGGCATTGTCTGTAGTCCCAGCTACCCAGGGGGCCGAGGCAGGAGAATCGCTTGAACCCGGGAGGAGGAAGTTGCAGTGAGCCGAGATCGCTCCCTCGCACTCCAGCCTGGGAAACAAGAGCAAAACTCTACCTCACAACAACACCAAAAAAAGACACAAGGGATAAGGGATGGGAATGGTAGTATACCATATAAGATTCTTACACTATATATGAAGTGGTACATCACTTGATGGCTGACTGGGGTAAGTTAAAGATGTGCAATATGAAGCCTACAGCAACATCTACACACAGACACACACACACACACAAACACACAATTGAAAAACAGATCATCTCTTTAAAAGAGCAAGACTCAAGCTTACGCTGCCTACAAAAATTGTACTTTAAATATAATAATGCAAAACAGAAGTAAAAGAATTAAAAAGGCTATGCTATGCAATTATCAAATGGAAGCTATAATAACATCAGCAAAAGTAGATTTTAGAGCAAAGAACATTAACAGTGATAAAGAAATTTATTTCAAAATAATAACGGAGTCAATTCCTTAAGGTGACAAAAAATCATAAATTTTTTTGTATTTAATTAGAGATTCAAAATACATGAAGCAAATATATGGAGCTACAAAGAAAAACAGATAATTCTACAATTATACTGAGAGATTTCAACACCCCTCTTTTAATAATTGATAAAACAAGTAGACAGAAAATCAGTAAAGTTATGGACCTGAACCACACTATCTACCAAATTAACCTAATTGACATTTATAGAACACTTAATAATACACATTCTTTTTAATTGCACATGAAAAATTTCAAAGATAGACCATATTCTGGGCAATAAAACAAGTTTCAATATCTTTAAACAAGACAAATCATAAAACTGATGTTTTCTGACCACAATAAAATTAAATTAGACTAGTAACAGAAAAATATCTGGAAAGCCTTAGATACTTGGAAACGAACACATTTTCAAATAGCTCATGTGTCAACAAAGAAATCAAAAGGTAATTAGAAATCATTTTGAACCAACTAAACATAAAAACACAAAATATCAAAATTAGTGGGATGTTACTAAAGCAGGAATTCAAGAGAAATGTTTAACCCCACATACTTCCATTAGAAACACAGAAAGTTCTCAAATCAGTGACCTCCGTAGCTGGTAAAAGGAGAGCATATTAAACCCAGATTAAGAAGAAAAAAGGGAATCGTAAAAATCAGGGTAGAATTTTTTTTAATAAACAGAATAAAATAAAATCAATAGCTGGCTAAGAGAAAAATCAATAAAATTGATAAACCTCCAAGCTAGACTGATGCCAAAAAACAAGAGGAAATATACAAGTTATCGGTTTTTGCAATGAATGAAGTTTGCTACAGGTGTGATGATATTAAAAGGATATTAATGGTACATTATAAATAAATTTATGCCAATATATTTGACAACTTAGATGAAATGAACAAAATTTTTGAAAGCTACAACCAAATAATATTTAATATGTATAATATTCAGACTGTGTATAGTAGAGATCCTGAATATTATGTGTGTGTGTATGTGTGTATGTGTGTACATCAGTGTGTGTCTACCTGATATTTTAGCTAAAAACTCTCATTTATAGGAAACTCCTGAGCCAGATAGCTTTGCTGGTGAATTCCACCACACATTTAAGAAACAAATAATGCTAATTCTATACAAATTTTTTCAGAAAACTGAAAAAGAGGCAAAAACATCTAATTCATTCTCCAAGGCCAGTATTACCACAGTATCATAAAACCAGACAAACATTAAAAGAAAATTGCAGAATAATATTCCTCATGAAGATACATACAAAAATACCTAATAAAATTTTATCAAATTTAATGGAACAATATGTAAAAAGGACAATACATCATGAGCACGTAGAATTTTTACAAGGTATGCAAAGTTATTTTAATATTAAAAAATCAATCAATGTAATTCACCATATCAACAAACTAGAGAAGAAAACTCAGTTGATTATTTTTATGAGTACAAAAAAATTGGACAAAATCTAATATCTACTCCTAATAAAAACTCTTAACTATGTTGCAGATACATATATATATGCATGTAAAAACACCATTTACATGAAGTTTTTAGGTATGTCCAAGTTGTTTATAGATACTAGCACATATAACAAATTTTTTTTTTTTTTTTTTGAGACACAGTCTTGCTCTGTTGCCCAGGCCACAGTGGTATGATCTTGGCTCACTGCAGCCTCCGCCTCCCAGGCTCAAGTGATTCTTGTGCCTCGGCAATAGAAGTAGCTGGGACCACAGGTGTGGACCATCACACCCAGCTAATTTTTCTATATTTAGTAGAGATGGTGTTTGCCCATGTTGGCCAGGCTGGTCTCAAACTTCTGATCTTAAGTGACTTGCCCACCTTGGCCTCCCAAAGTGCTGGGATTACAGGCATGAGCCACTGCACCTAGTCCAGGAAAACTATTTTTAAAATGTATGCAATCATGAACACCAAACCAAGTAAAATGGCTATTGCTGGAGGATGAAAGAGGAAAATAGGGTCACGGAGGGAACTTAAGAAGGGTATAATGGAGTAGACTCAACTGTATCTGCAATATTTTATTAAAAGTAAAAAGATCTGTGCAAAGATAGGAAAATAATAAAATTTATTAAATCTTACTGGAATATACTCAGGTGTTTGTTAAATTATTCCTTCTTTGTTTCTGTAGTTTTAAAGTACGGTTTAATATTAAGCAATCATTAAAAGAACATTTAAAATCATATAAGAGTGTGGAAATGCTTATGATGAGTAATGCTGCTTTAAAGCAAGAAAAAAATTGTATTTGGGCAGATAGCAATTTGGTAAGTGCATATATGTATGTGTATAATATTCTACTATGTAAATTTACCATGTTTTCTCTCTTGCTAATGAAACATCTGTAACTTTTATATTGTTTTCAGGTTTTCAGTATTAAAAACAATGCTACAATGAATGTTCTTATATATAAATCCTTTGCACATATTTTTCTATAAAATATACTTAGCAATATAATCACTACACTATCAAGACTTGGCCTTTACAATATAATGGAAGAACCCATATCATGTCCAAAGAAAGACCGTTGAACTTAGCTTTTTCTCTTTGCCTGCATCAAGCAGCCAACGGCTACTTGATCCTTTAGCACTGGCCAACAATCACACACCACCATCTCACTTCATCTCTCTCTACCTTCTTTTCAAAACTAATTGCTTTTTCTTTAAACTTCCTTCTTTCTTAGAACTTTATATTCTCGGTTATTCACTGTCTCCTTTGTATGTTCAACCCACTCTTATGATTAGACACAGGTTGAAATACATGTTACGTGAATAGAAATTAATATAACCTCCTTGGTGGGCGGGTGACAATAATTAAATATCAACACGTAAAATACATAAACATATTGACTAAACAATTCTATTTCTAGAAATTTATCATCAAAATATTCTGTTATGGATTCCAACATATACATAGAAGGATGTTCACTGCATCATCCTTGTAACAGGGAAAATCCGAAAAATAAAACAATTTCTTCCTTACTACCTTCAACTGAAAATGCTCCGTACATTGCAGTAATAGGAAGAAGCCTCCATACATCCAGGCTTACACTCCTATGCCTTTGTTAGCCTTACTTTCAAAGATACAATACCTGAAATATTGTTGATCCTTATGATTTTCTTTCATCATCTTATCAGACACTTTTTTCTTCACTTGTCTTTCATTTATTTTAGCATCATCTAGCATATGTGCTCTCAACTTTGGGTACATATTAGAAACACCTGGGAAGATTTTTGAATTAGCAGGTCCACTCGGATGAATTAAATCGGAATTTGGGGGTTAGTATCCAAGAGTTGCTTTTTCAGAATACTTGTCAAGTAATTTTAATGTCTACCAGGGTGGAGGACCACTGGTCTTGGAATATAATCAGCAGTGCGTGTTACATTACAAAGATAAACTCTTCAATCGACTTCCAATTAATTCCTGTCTATTCTGAAAGTTGAGGAAGATGGTGAAATTTATTTTGGTTCCAGGAATCCTGCTGCTTGCCTCTTCCCATCTGCTGTATAGTTTTAAGTCTGCTGATGTCAATCTAAGATATTTTGCTATAGAAATTTGTTATATTGCAGGTCTACAACAATTTTCACCCCGGGTGACCAGTCTGATGGCTTCAAGAGTTCAGCAAGCCCATACCCTTAGCCATTTCAACACTCTTCATAACATGCTGTCAGTTCAGCACCAATGTGGTGATTAATTTACTTCAGAGGCAGCATTCTGACTGGTTTGCCATTTTGTGAACTTGAGTGCCTTGTTAAACCGCATGTCTGTTGGGTAGTGGCACTTTTTTATTTCCCACAATGACTTGTTGGAAGAAACATTAATCTTCACTGTTTTATGCCTGCTTCTTCTTTGGGATGACTTGTGGTTAAAAAAAGTAACGACGCTTTTTAAAAATTTGCATTTTTATAAATTTTTAAAAACAAACTTGTCAGAACTTGAACATAAAAATGAATATTTAGATGTTAGGAGACTATACACTAATTCTACCATTGTTTAAAGAATTGTTTTTGGATTCTGTGGCACCTTTTTGGAACATCTACTATCATGGCAAAATTTCAACAATGGAGGCTGAGTTTGGCAGCTAAAAGTTGTTCAGATCCAAATCTTGCGAATACTTTGAGTTGCAAATTTAAAAAGTTAATATCATTTGATTCAAAATAGAAGTGTGACTAAAAATAAGAAAACTATTTTCTTTGTGACTACACCTGGCTATAAGAGTAATTGACAAAAAATTTCTTTTTCTTCACAGCAGTTAGTATCCACTCAGCTGTCAAATTATCCCTAGGTCTACAAAGCCCTGTGTTTTGGCCTGGTCATCACTGTTGTTACAGGCATAAAGTCATATAGATGGGAACACTGGTATGCAGCCTCTGGGTTAGATAAGTGATTTAACCTCACTAGTCCTAACAGTCCTCATTTGTAAAATGGCAATAATAATGCCAATCACATGAAACTGCTGAGTATTAAATGAGAAAATATTTTTAAATGCTTTACCCCAAGGCTCCTTGCATTCTGATGTGTGTGGGAATCTACTTATGATCTAGTTAAAATGAAGTTTCTGATAAGCAGGTGTGGTACGTATGGCCTGAGATTGTGAGGTGTCTAACAAGCTCCCAGGTGATGCTGATGTTGCTGATCTACAGGCCATAATCAGAGTAGTAAGGTGTTAGTCTCGCTTGTAGTAGGTAACTCAGCAACTGAAAAACAGTTTTCTTTTTTTATACCTTCTTGGTGGTTCAGGGGTTTTGAATTTGGTCAACAACTACAAGTACCAATACTACATGAGAGATCCTAGATATAGTCACAAAGAAAGTAACTCACAAGGTCTGTCTTAGAAATAAGATTAGCCTGCAAGGTTATGAACTTCATGTTTTCACTCATGAATAAAAATGTCCTAGGTTCTAATTGTCACAACTCCCAATCCAGGGAAGAGATAGACAGGCATCCAGGGCTATAGACTGGGCTGGGTGGAGAACTGAGAACCAAAGCCTTACGTGGGAGTGGTCTTCAAAACCAAGGGTCTCACATGTCATTTCCATGAGAGTAGGAAAAGGAAAAATCAGCTGGATCCCAAAGAGCTAAACCAGGAGAAATAGGCTTTCAAGGGTAAGGAGGTTTAATTTGGATATATGTGTTCAATTGATTGCAAAAGAAGAGAGAGCCTTTAATGAAGTGGTTACAGGGGCATGCATTGACAGGGAAGTTGTTTTTGTTAGGAAATTTATCTTATGGGCAGTTGTAATGAAAATATATTGTTACCATTCCAAGTCAATAATGATATTCCGCAGTAGTCTTTGTCCTCCCTTCATTAAGTGTTTCTGCTGGCTATTAATCATTTCAAACAAAATAAGATATAACCAGTGCAGGTATGCTGAAATAAAATTAAATGCTACTCGGCTGTAAGTAGTATTCTGTTTGAGGTGACATGATGATGCCTGGCTAACAAGAACAACATGCATGCAATAGTCACTTTATTTCTTTATATCCAAACAGACAATGTCACCTCACACTGCGAAGCAGCTCCTCAAAACCTCTCAAGAAACAGATGTGTTCTCAGTGGTGATTTGAGGAGTTCTCGTGAGTAGGCTTTTAGCAATCCTTGACATGGTAACTTCATCATTTTTCATGAAGCTTGAAAAATACTGTCATCCTTGAAGATTCTTAGTAGGGTCTCTCACATCATGCTATTTCAAATCAATCATTATATATCCTGGAAACAGCCCCTCCATGAGGCTTTGAAGTAGTTTTGATCCAGTATTAGTATTTCTACTATAATACAGACTGATAATGCAGACCCTCCAGCCTCATGGTGAACACTTTAAGTTGCTTTCTGATAATGCATGTAACACACAAAATATAAAAATAAACACAGATACACATATACACACACATGCCATATAAACTTTCTGCCTTTGTGCCTGGCTTGCTTAGATAAAACAGATGAGGTAGGTTTTTTTGTTTTTTTCAACTAATTCCTTCAATGTCTACATTGTCCTGATTCACTGGATATTCACTCTTATTTTACCTCGCCCACTGAAACACCCCATGTGCTTTGTTTTTAGCTCTCTTTCTTATTAAAATACAGTCTGAATTTATACACTGTTTTTACAGTTTACCTTTATGATGCAGAGAACTCACAAATGTTATGAGAAACCCTCTCAGAAAATAACTGCCAGTAATATGATTCTTTTGATAATCAGATATCAAAGAGTTGGAGTTCTGTCCTAAAAAGAGAATAATGTGTATTCTATATGTACAATTACTGAACTTAATTAGAATAAAATGATGATCTGAGGCAATAGCAGGCCTTGAAATACCCCGATTCAAGGTAATGCTATAATTGTTCAGTGTACTTTGAAAGTCAAATATGTTTTGAGTATGAGGGTCCTCTTAAAAGTGGTAATTTACATGTGGAACATATTCCACTGCCTTCTCTGAAATGTAAAAGTAGAAAAGACAACAAAAATATCAGAACCTAAAAGAGAGAAAAGAAAAAAAGCCTATGCTTTGACTAGACCAGACACACTAACCACTACTGAACAAGGGTTTTGCAGTGTAAATACCATCTGAAACATCAGAACTATCTATGTGCTGTATGCCAGTTGTGTATATATAATTCTTCATGTGAAGAAAATTTAGAAAAGCTATATTTTATTTCAATAAACACAACTGTTGAATGAGTTAATGAGGCAGTCATTGTTTCAGGTAATGGGGAGATACCTACCCTCAAACAGGGGAAGAAACCGGCAAGTGAATAGACTCTGTAGGTTAGTGTTCAAGATTTTACACATGTGAATTTCCCTAATAGATCTCCAGTCTCAAGTGATTTCTTCACTTGGATCTATTGCATCAACCAAACTAGTCTACAAATAAGCAGACTTTTGCTTACATGGTGTTTGACTTCCAGCTAGCAAATGGTAAGACGATAATCTATACAATAAAATAACATCAAGAGTCACTACCTGACGTCAAACTATGCTACAAGGCTACAGTAACCAAAACAGCATGGTAGTGGTACCAAAACAGGTATAGAGACCAATGGAACAGAACAGAGACCTCAGAAATAAAACCACACATCTACAACTATCTGATCTTCGGCAAACCTGACAAAAACAAGCAATGGGGAAAGGATTCCCTATTTCATAAATGGTGTTGGGAAAACTGGCTAGCCATATGCAGAAAACTGAAACTGGACCCCTTCCTTACACCTTATACAAAAATTAACTCAAGATGGATTAAAGACTTAAATGTAAGACCTAAAACCATAAATACCCTAGAAGAAAACCTAGCCAATATCACTCAGGACATAGGCATGGGCAAAGATGTCATAACTAAAACACCAAAAGCAATGACAGCAAAAGCCAAAATTGACAAATGGGATCTAATTAAACTGAAGAGTTTCTGCAGAGCAAAAGAAACTACCATCAGAGTGAACAGGCAACCTACAGAATAGGAGAAATTTTTTGCAATCTATCCTTCTGACAAGGGGCTAATATCCAGAATCTACAATGAAAAACAAATTTACAAGAAAAAAGCAAACAACCCCATCAAAAAGTGGGCGAAGGATATGAACAGACCCTTCTCAAAAGAAGATATTTATGTGGCCAACAAACATATGAAAAAAAGCTCATCATCACTGGTCATTAGAGAAATGTAAATCAAAATCACAATAAGATACCATCTCATGCCAGTTAGGATGATGATCATTAAAAAGTCAGGAAACAATAGATGCTGGAGAGGATGTGGAGAAATAGGAACACTTTTACACTGTTGGTGGGAGTGTAAATTAGTTCAACCATTGTGGAACACAGTGTGGTGATTCCTCAGGGATCTAGAACCAGAATATCATTTGACCCAGCAATCCCATTACTGAATATATAGCCAAAGGATTATAAATCATTCTACTATAAAGAACACACACATATATTTATTGCAGCACTGTTCACAATAGCAAAGACTTGGAACCAACCCAAATGCCCATCAATGATAGACTGGAAAAAGAAAATGCAGAACATATTCACCATGGAATACTATGCAACAATAAAATGGATGAGTTCATGTCCTTTGCAGGGACATGGATGAAGCTGGAAACCCTCATTCTCAGTAAACTAACACAGGAAGAGAGAACCAAACATCACATGTTCTTACTAATAAGTGGGAGCTGAACAATGAGAACACATGGACACAGGGAGGAGAACATCACACACTGGGGCCAGTCAGGGGCTGGGGGGCTAAGGGAGGGATAGCATTAGGAAAAATACTTAATGTAGATGATGGGTTGATGGGTGCAGCAAACCACCATGGCACGTGTATACCTATGTAACAAACCTGCACATTCTACACATTTATCTGAGAACTTACAGTATAATAAAAAAAATAAATAACATCAAGGATACAGAACAATCAGTTCAGACTCTGAATCTTCCCACATCATCTGTCCATCCTTATTAGACTTTTAGTACCCTGAGGTTAAAAGTTTCTTTTTATTTATCTTTGAATAAATGCAGGGGATGTGCAAGAGATAGTTATAAAATAAGTGAGGAAGCATTCAGTAATGAATATTGCTCCTTATAGTGATACCCTGAAAATCAAATGAAATTGTTCGGCTGGGAAGGCAAATGAATAGTATTTTAGCAGTGATAGCCAAAACTAGGATGTTTAATTATCCAGAATTATCCTAAATCCCTAGGATTAAGGTTAATAGCAGTTACTCTGCATATCTGCACAGAGGTAAAGAGCAAGAATTCTTAAGACAGCTGCCTGGATACAAAACTTGGCTCTATTACTCACTAGCTGGGCAAGCTTGGACAAATTTCTTACTCTTTCTGTGTTTCAGTTACTTTATCTGTAAAACTGGGATAACAACATATTACCTTCCTCATATAAGGAATTATGAGGATTAAATTGGTAACATTTATCAATTGCCTAAAATGGTATGTGGAACATAGTAAACTATTTAAATTATGTTAAATAAATAGATATATCAGCACCTTCCAACCTGAGTCTTGAATAAACCTGTTCCCACACAATGCTCTATGCAATTAGATATCAAATAGGTTTTAGGAATGTTGCATTTTCTGGAGAGTCATAATATAAATTTGTAAATCTAAAGTTTTGAAAGGTCACATAGCCAGAAATTCTTGTTTAAATGTAATTATGCCAACATTTCCCAAGTCCATTTCCGCACAGAACTCCTTTCCCCCTACCTAACAGATGTTAATACCCCATAGCCCTGGTTCCAGTTCATACAATTTGGGGAAGTTTTAATTGTGTACCTGTTACTGCATTGCTTTGTAATTATTAGTGTGTAATTTTACATACATATATGTAATCTATATATTTCAAGTCACAATGGGAATGAAGTTATGAACTGAGATTTTAATACCATTTGTATTTATTGCTCTACTGCTCTCCTCCTCTCTGTTTTGTCAGAACTCCTATACAGCATTTCACATAAAATACCAAGCATGCTGATTTCAATGTAACAGAAAATGTTATTTAAAACAACAAATCCAAGACCTATGCTTTGAAGGGGTCTGTTTTAACTGCTACAAACAAAGGCTGTAGCCACATCCATAAAAATGCTGTTTCAGGATAAATGCTTGAGGTGATGGATACCTCATTTACCCTCATGTGACTTTTATACATTGTATGCCTGTAACAAAATATCTCATGTACACTGTAAATATATATACCTATTCTCTGCCCACAAAAATTAAAAAATTTTTAAAAGAAAACTTTAAAAATGCCAATTTAAGCAGAAAAAGGCTTAAATAAATGATAGTATTACTAAAATATAAGATAATGAAAAACCTTTTGTCAAAACCTGGAAAAGTCTCCTTTCAATATCAAGGCCCTGAGGCTGGCTTTGTGACCTCCAATATGATCTACCTTTGCATGGAAGAGAATCCCCTGACTGAAAAGAAGTTGGCAGAAGCTTCGTCTTTCTCTCCTTTCTTTCCTACCATAGAGTCTCAGCCTTGACTTATACAAAAAAAAAAAAAAAAAAAAAAAAATGCAGGCAATTTGCTCTTACAGTATGGAGAATACTTCTGAAACATCCAGGAAATGTCTCTCATATCCTTCAGGGCAGCATCACCCAGAAGGGAATGAGCAGTAAGTTTGCCCCTTTCCACATACAGACTCCAATATGTATAGCAATTTAAACTAAAAAGCAGCATCACAAATCAAAGAAGATATGTATTTAGAAAGAAAAGAGGTTTGAAAAATCTGCTATTCCACTTGAGAGAAAAATAAAAGTGAGGATCCCCATTTTAAACTATACATCAGAATACATTACAAAACAGCCTAAGAGGCTGGGCTGTCCATTACACTAGATTGGTCAGAAACAAGGACTTATGTACCTGACAGACTTGGGATTGATTCCTGACTCCTCTTCCTAACTGTGTTGCCTTGGGCAAATGACATGAATTCTGGACCTCCGTCTTCTCAGGTAAAATGAACAGAATGGTATTTTTCTCACTGGAATAAACCTAAGTGTCCATCAACAGATGAATGGATAAAAAAATGTTGTGTATCCATATACAATGAAATATTATTATTACTTTAAAAAGTAGATTCTTTTGTTTGCAACAACATGGATGGACCTGAAGGACATTATGCTAAGTGACATAAGCCAGACACAGAAATAAAATTACTACATGATTTCTAATAACTAGAGTCTTACAAAGTCTAATACACAGAAACCGTGAGTAGAACAGTGGTTACCAGGGGCAGGACACTGGAAGAAATGGGGAGATGTTGGTCAAAGAGTACAAAGTTGCTATTATGTATAATGAATGAATCTAGAGATCTAATGTACAGCATGAGGACTAATTTACTAAGAGAGTAGATTTCAGGTGCTCTCACCAGAGAAAAAGGCAATTAAGTGAGGAGATGAATATATTTGACTGTTATAATTTCACAATGTATATCAAAACATTACATTATACACCCAAATATCTTCAACTAAAAAAATCACATTTAACTTAAGTATATACAATTTTGTCATTTATACTTCAATGAAATTGGAAAATAAGTTTAAAATTTATGCTCTGCAAAAAACACTGTCAAGAGGAAGAAAAGACAAACCACAGACTGAGGGCAAATATTGGTCAAAGGTGTATCTGATAAAAAACTGTTATTTAAAATATACAAAGAACTCTTAAAACTCAACAATAAGAAAATATAAAACCTAGTAAAAAAAAAAAAATAGGCCAAACACCTTAAAAGACATATCACCAAGAAGATATAGGAGATGGTGAATAAGAATATCAAATGATGATCCACATCGTATGCCATCAGGGCAATACAAGTTAAAGCAACAATGAGATACTACTACACATCTACTAGAATAGCCAAAATCCAGAACACTGACAGCAAATGCGGCAAGGATGTAGAGTAAAAGGAACTCTTAGTCATTGCTGGTGGGAATCCAATTTGGAAGAGTTTGGCAGTTTCTAATAATACTAAACATACTCTTAACATGTGATCTAGCAATTAACACTCCTTGGTATTTATCCAAAGGAGCTGAAAAGTTATGTCCACACAAAAACCTGCACATAAATGTTTGTAGAAACTTTATTCGTAATTGCCAAAACTTGGAAGCAATCAAGATGTCCTTAAATAGGTGAATGGATAAACTATGGCACATCCCAAAAATGGAATCTTTAGTGCTAAAAAGAAATTAGCTATCTGAAAAGATATGAAGGAAATTTAAATGCATATTACTACGTGAAAGATGCCAATGTGAAAAGGTTACATACAGTATGATTCCAACTATGTGGTATTTTGGAAAAGGCAAAAGTTTGGAGACTTTAAGAAGATCAGTGGTTGCCAGGGATTGGGAAAAGAAAGGCAAAACCTGGCAGAGCATAGGTTATTTTTAGAGCAGTGAAACTGCGTTGAATGATACCATAATGGTAGATAAATGGTTATTATACATTTGTCCAAACTCATAGGATAGGTAACACCCAGAGTGAACTCTATGTAAACTATGATCTCTGAATGATAATATATGTGTTCAGGAATTATAACAAATGCACCCATTCCAGTAGGCAATGTTAATCATGGTAGAGGCTATGCATATATGAAGGTGGAGGGTATATAGGCAATCTCTGTACCTTCTGTTCAATTTCTTTTCTGTTTTTTTTGTTGTTGTTGTTTTATTTTTGGATATGGAGTCTTGCTCTGTTGCCAGGTTGGAGTGCAGTGGCATGATCTCAGCTCACTGCAACATCTGCCTCCCGAGTTCAAGTGATTCTCCTGCCTGAGCCTCCCAAGTAGCTTGGACTACAGGTGTGTGCCACCACACCAAACTAATTTTTGTACTTTTAGTAGAGATGGGGTTTCATCATGTTGGCTAGGATGGTATGGTTCTCTTGACATGATTCGCCCACCCTGGCCTCCCAAACTGCTGGGATTACAGGTGTGAGCCACCACACCCAACCTTTGTTCAATTTCACTGTGAACCTAAAACTATTCTAAAAATTAAGTCTATTAAAAAAAGAAATCAAATAACCAATTGGAAAGTGCTCACTCCTTTTCTATTTTCTGAAAAACATTGTGTAGAATTGATATTAATTCTTCTTTAAATATTCCATAGATTTCTCCATGAAACTATCTTAACTCTTGGAGATAACTTTTCAGGAGTTTTTGTACTACAAACTCAATTGCACAGAATAGAGAACAATAAAAATATGCTCAATAAATTTTGACCGAGGTGCAAACACAGGTAAACGAAAGGAAGAGCTTTTTCAACAAATGGTGCTTGAGCAACTGGATATCCATAGGCAAAAAGTAATTTTTTAAAAAAGAACTTTTAAATTAACCCATACATTTTACAAAAACTAACTCAAACAGGTCATGGACTTACGTAAAATGCGAAACTATAAACCCCTTAGAAGAAAATCTTTGGGATCTAGGGCTAGGCAGAATTCTTAGACTTGACACCAAAAGCACAATCCATAGAAGGAAAAAGTGATAAACTGGGCATCATATAATTAAGACCATTTGTTGTATGAAAGACTCTGTTAGGAGCACAAAAAGACAAAGTACAGCCTGGGAAAAAAATATTTGCATATCACCACATAACTGACAAAGAACTGGTATCTAGAAAAATAAATAACTCAAAACTCAACAGCAAAATATCCAAATAATCTCACGGTCAAAAGGGCAAATGACAGCAAAATAAATTTTATCAAAGAAGATATACCGATGACAAATTAGCACATATAGTGTTCAACATCATTAGCCATTATAGCAATGCAGATTAATACCACAATGAGTTATTACTATACACCTACTACAACGGCTAAAAAATGGTGACAACGCAAAATTGTGGAGAACCTGGATCACTCATAGATTAGTGGTGGAATGTATAATGGTACAGTCACTATGGAAAACAAGTTGTTTTTTCTCTAACCAACCAACCAAACAAACAAACAAGCCTAAACAAACAACTACCACACAAGCCAGCAATTTCACAGTTGGGCATTTATCCCAGAGAAATGACAAGATATGTCGACATAAAAGTCTGCACATGAATGTTATAGCACGTTTATTTGTAATAACCCCAAACTAGAAACAACCTAGATGTCTGTACTCCAATAGGGAACACTTAAACTGTCATACAACCATATCATGAAATGCATGTAAGATCCTAGATGAAGCACCGGAAAATTATGCCAAATGAAAAAACTCAACCCCAAAAGCTTATCTATTGTTTGCTTTCATTTATGTAACATTCTTGAAATGACAAATTTATAGAAATAGACAACAGATTACTTGTTGCCAAGGGTAAAGGAGGGGATGCAGGTGGTAGGGAAATATGGTGGCTATACAAGGGCGACATGGGGATCTTCCTGATGAAAAACATGTTCTGTATCTTGATTCTGCCAAGGTCAATATCTTGGTTGAGATACTTAACTATTGTTTTGTGATACTGTTTCATCTTTGTGGGCAACTGGGTAAAGGATAAGTAGGATCCCTCTGTATGATGTCATACAACTGCATGAGAATCTCCAATCATCCCAAAATAAAAAGCTCAGTTAAAAAAAGTTAACTGAATGGTGTATTTAACAATGATCCAATAACCTTTTCATTTGTGGCAAGTATAGCTCTTTAATACACCAATGTTAACTTATCTTAAGACAACATTATCTTAGGAAATTAGCATTAGCCCTAAACTTACTTGAACTGACTATTTTATAGTGCATCTCAAAAAAATATCAATTCGATTCACAGAAGCCCTTAAAAAGAAAATGCCTAATATCAGAGGAAATGAAGTGCTAAAAGCCCAATTAAATATTACATAATGCTCACAGAGGATTCTGGATTCAAAAGAAGACAACTATTTCAAACAGAAAAAAAGAAATATTTAAGAAGTAATGAAGAAATAACGTGTAAATGGTATGGCATGATATGATTGGCGTAAATGATATGATTGGTGGCATTTTAAAAAACTGCTTGAGTAAAATGGGTATATCCCATTTCCAAATGCTTTAGGAACTTGCATACCTTTTTACTTAGAACATTTCTCCATGTTAACCTTGCTTAAAATATGTTAACATGCCCTAATTTCCACCTCCCTACTGTAATTGTCTCTCCTTATAAAAATACATGCAGACATATTTTTAAATATATCCACTATTTACATCTTCCAATTGTCTGCTCATTCTTTTCAAGCTGATGATTCCTGTCTTCATAACTCAGAGCTTATTGAAACAGCACTCAGAAGAGATCAGTGACTTGCAAATCTTAACACCCAAGGGTTCTTAGCATCTTGTTTCTTGAGATTCTTTTTCTTTGGCATCTCTGACAGTGTACACTCCTGTCATTGTATTATACTTCTGACTTCTTTGTATCACTCACTAGACCTTCTTCCTTCTCCCCTGAACAGCGACAATAAGAATGGCATTTGTGAAACAATATTTTTGCACACCTTATTTCATTTGTATTTAAGAAGTTATTGGTGGGAAATAGGGGAGGGACAGCAGCGGGTAGGGAATTGGGGAGAAATAGTAGGGGAGAAATGCCAGATATAGGTGATGGGGAGGAAGGCAGCAAATCACACTGCCATGTGTGTACCCTATGCAACAATCTTGCATGTTCTTCACATGTACCCCAAACCCAAACTGCAATAAAAAAAAGTTATCATCACATTTTTTTATAAGAGTGGACAAAGAGACACAGATAAGTAATCTGATCCAGAGTATAATCAAAGTCATATAAATCCTATTCTTCACTTCAGTTCTTGCTGTTCTTATTTTTCATTAATCTCATCTACTTTTTTTTTATCAGTTGGGGTGTCAGCTTCATGGAGATAGCTTTAAACTATATTGATGATACACAGATAGTTTCCAAGTTCTGCATTCTTAACTGCCTGTTAGATAGCTTGGGACAAATGGCCCAGATCCGAAACTCATCAGGTCCGTAACTCACAGCATTGCCCACAGCAGTCAACAACTCTTAATGCTGCCATTTTTAATGTCCTGCCCATTTCTCTAGTCATCCAGATATGAAGATTGAATGTTAACCACTTCCTCCTTCACATTAAGTCCATTGTCAAATCTTACAGATTCCATGTCTTTCAACTTTGATTCTTTCCACCCACTCTCTCCTCTCTAGGGCTCTGTCATCCCTCCCTCAACTAGACCAGCGTGTAGCAGCTTAGCTGGTCTACTGGCCTCAGAACTCTTCCTAGTTACAGTCTATTCTTAAATGACTGTCAGGATAATATTCCTTATCTGTAGCCTTCTGCTTAAAAGTAATAGCTCCAACTGCTTGATCTCCTGCTGTCAGCTACTTCTGCCAACTCATAATGTGCTTGATGTCAAAACTCAAAAGAAGACTCAAAGTGAGTCAAAAATATTTTTTAGAGTATTTTTACATGCAATTATTTCAAGGGAGCCTACACTTCAGAAGAACTAGTCTTCCAGTATAAAGGACACAGCAGGTATTTAAAGACAAACAACAACACAAAGCTACCAGCTTAGAGTAGGCTGCGTGGGGGTGGGAACATCCACATGAATAGTCTGCTCGCAAGGGTCATCATAGATCTGCAGACATAAACATCACAAAAATGTCTGGGATGGAGTTTTCTTTAAAAACTTACCAACTTAAAGGAAGGAGCCCAAGGTTTCATTTATTTGGGGTACTAGAACTAGACAAAGTAGTCTTCCCCCTCCCTTTTTTTTTTGGTTTATTTCAGGACATAAAGTACTTCTTTTGTAAATGAAATTCGTGGTGTGCCTACACACATGGTGATAGGGCCAGATATCAGCTTTGTTTTCTCATCTACTATATGGACCCCCTCTACCTTTCCATCATCGTTTTCCTTTTAACTGGTAATTAGTTGGCTTAGCGCGTTCCAAAGAATCTTGTAGTACTTTCTTACTTCTATGTTGCTTTTGCCTCAAATACTTTAATTACCATCAACTGAAACACTCGCAGTTCCCTAAGATCTATATAAATTCTATCTTAGCAACACTTTGCTGATACTACTTTTCTGAAACTAGTATCATTTTTCTTTAATAACACCTATGAATCTTATTTTTAACTTTTTCTGAATGTATTTTACTTTGCAGAAAAGTATTATCATCTAATTGCCAAATTTTATTTGTTTCCATTTATTTTATAATGGAAGTCAATTCTATAGTGTGTCTACACCAACGTTACTCTTCTCTAAAATATATAGGCAAACACAAAAAGGAAGTGGGGAAAAATTAAGGCTTCATAAAATAAAATTAAATGTTAGTGCTGTATATGACTGGTGAAGGGAGAAAAATAGAATGGTTGTGGGTATACAAATGTCAAATGCATTTGTATTTGCCTTCAAGCAACTTACAAGAACTATAAGTGCTCAATAAAGGTTTAATAATAATAAATGCTGACATTTACTGAATACCTACTATGTACCAGTCATGCCTTAAATAATTTAATTCTCAAAATCACTTACAGAATAGTAATCTAGACACAAAGTGGTAAATGAGCAAGGTTACATAGATAATACATAGTAGATACAAAATTAGAAACTCTGGCCACCTGGTTCTAGAACTCTAACCATTGCAATACTGCAAGTTTGAATGAAATGAAATTAGCACACATTTTGAACACACAAGCATATAAGCATTTAGTCTCTTCCCATTTTCTTCTATCTGGTTACCATGGTTACCTCTTCTACCTTCAGCTGAAGCCAAGATTTTATTTGTACCAACTCTTTCTTTTTTGAGACGGAGTCTCACTCTGTTGCCAGTCTCACTCCGTTGCCAGGCTGGAGTGCAGTGGCGCAATCGTTCGGCTCACTTCAATCTCTACCTGCCAGGTTCAAGCCATTCTCCTGCCTCAGACTCCCAAGTAGCTGGGATTCCAGGTGTGTGTCACCACACCCACCTAAGTTTTGTATTTTTAGTAGAGACGGGGTTTCACCATGTTGGCCAGGATGGTCTTGATCTCCTGACCTCGTGATTGGCCGCCTCAGCCTCCTAAAGTGCTGGGATTACAGGTGTGAGCCATCGTGCTCATTTGTACCAACTCTTTCTGGCTTTGAACAATGCTAGTCTTTTGCTGAGTAGTTGGAAATATGCTTGTAAGACATAACTGAGATGGTTGTAACCTATTTTCTAATAAAAACTAATACTGTATTGAGGTTTCTTTGTCAAATGCGTAGCTAAGAGACCTTAGCACAATTACCACGTCAGTGGGTAAAGTGCACTCATTCAATGGAAGGACTTTGAATCAGTAACTTAAATATAAAAAGAAATACGCTTAAATACATATCATGGTGTTTCCAAGAGTTATATAAATGTGAATTAATCATACACTTGATTTAAATCTTCCTAGGTGTCATAACTGATTTCCTATTTAATGATTATTACACTACAAAGCTTATTCTGATATTCCTCAGGTTTCCTTCAAACTAACTACAAAAGTTTATCCTACCAAAGCAATCAGCAGCACACTAAATAAATACATTGCAACATTTTTCTGACATTTTCATGGATTTGATACTGCAGTAATCACTGGGTGCTATTATGGGTGAGCAGTGCATTTTAGGGATTATATTTCATAGTTTTTTAGTCTGTAGCAACTAGAGAGCAAAATAAAATAAGCAAAGGCTACCCAAGACTGTCTACTTAGTCATACGGTCTATTAGTCCACTGCCTCTCATTCCAAACCATGAATAATTACATATTGAGAAGTGACCTTTACATATTCATTACATATGTGTGGACACATGTTGATGTACATATATGCACACAACAATTCTACTTTTCTCCTTTCACCGGTAGTTACCCTCACCAGGCATATACAGCACTAGCATTTAATTTTATTTTGTGAAACCTTAAGTTTTCACCATTTCTTTTTTGTCTTTGGCTATGTATTTTACAGATGTATAATGTCGGTGCAGACATATTGTAGAATTGAATTCCATTATAATGGAAACATTCTTCAAATTATTGACAGTCATGACTTCCATTTGTGTTGATTATATATCAGTTCTTTTAGATATTCATCAATAATTAAAATAACTCATAGATAATTTAAGATAAATAGCTTTATGCACTAGTATATTTTTCTACTTTTTAATAATTTTCTTGATATAAATCTTGGAAATGGAATCATTAGCATTTAAATTATCTTGAAATGATATATTTATCATTTTAAAAAACAAACTTACTTTGCACTGTCAATGTTAGTGCCTTGATTACATGTTTTTTTCAATAAAAAATAGTGAAGTGTCTTAAAAGATTCTTTTTATTCTTTTAACAATTATTAATAAATACCTAAGTAAAAACCAAAAAGAAAAGGGAAGGCATACTGAGTTAAGCTATGCTTAAAACTTAAAGCATTTTTACTTAAACTAACTTTTATGATTTGAAGAATATTAATTTCTCATAGTAAAATATACTAAAAAAGAAAATGATCACTCATGATTCATTCTTCTTTATTCTATGTATAAATTTGATATTTACATACAATAAAAACCTATGTGAATTTCTCTGAGGCATAACATCTCTTTATAAGCATGATTTTGGTCATCGCATTTTACTAATACATTCTACTTTACTTAGTCATTTGGCTCTTAGTATAGATATTAGTGTAATTTACAAATTTTCAGCTCTTACAAACAGTATTGCAATGAGTGAGGGTCAAATTTGTGTCCATATTTATAATTATTTCCTTAAATTCCTAGAAGTGATGTTAATATCTATGATTATAAGTAGTTTTAAGGTTCTTGATACATGGCATCAAATTTCTTTTTAAAAAGCTGTATTAAAAAGCTTGGATTAAAAAAACAATTTTCATTCATAAAGCAGAATCATTATATAGAATGTGTTACAAATAGCTAATATACACATGCAGGATAGTTACTTTTTAGCAATGGATAATGAACTCCAGAGATGGGAATAAGTTGAACGAAGCAGAGCAAGAATAGAGGGTAGGCAGTGCAAAGGATGGAGAAACAGTGAAAACTGTTAATATACATCATGCTTTGCCTGGTTGCACATTGTACTTTGATGACCTGGTTAGAGAAGGGAGCCAGAGGTGGTCCAAGTCTTTAATTTCCTTTGTAATCTTTCTGGACATCTATGAGTATGTTAATTTGGAGTTTAAGTATTACTTGAAAACTATGCTGTTTGGCTTGTATGGAGAATATAGTGGTTCTTAAAAACGAGTGAAATCTGCTTGAGAATTGGAGTAGCCTTAGAATAGTCATATCAGCAAATTAATAGAGAAGAAAAAAGAAACCATGTATCTAGGATCAAATGCCAAAATAATACATGGAAAGAATCATACTTTATCACATTAAATTCATGCTTCGTGTATTCACACATTAAATTAATCTTTGTTGAGCAACTATTATGTGCCAGGCATTTCTCTAAATCCTGGAGATATGATAATGAATCAGAGATATAGTCCATATCTTCATGGAGCTTATAGTTTAGTGAGAAATACTGACAACTAAGCAGACAGTTATAGTAGGGTGATGGCAAGCTTAGTGGGGTAAGGGAATGAGAACAACCAACCCTGTTCAGCTGGTTACGGAAAGTACGAGGCCAGTTTTCAAGTGAAAACTGAAAGGTAGTTAATGGAAAAGAGTGAGCTGGTGAACCAAAATACTGATGTAATTTCTGCCGTCCATCATAAGTCTGGAAATAATAGTACACCTGTTTGGAACTTTATAGCTTCCCATTATGTTCTGGTGGAGAGAGCTAGATGACTTTACAACTACTGACATCATTATAGTCATGGACAACCTGCGATATTAGCCATATTTTAGCAATGCAAATATGGGGATAGGAAAAATAAAGAATTTAAAAAGAGAGAAACAGGGCCGGGCGCGGTGGCTCACGCCTGTAATCCCAGCACTTTGGGAGGCCGAGGTGGGTGGATCACGAGGTCAAGAGATCGAGACCATCCTGGTCAACATGGTGAAACCCCGTCTCTACTAAAAATACAAAAAATTAGCTGGGCATGGTGGCGCGTGCCTGTAATCCCAGCTACTCGGGAGGCTGAGGCAGGAGAATTGCCTGAACCCAGGAGGCGGAGGTTGCGGTGAGCCGAGATCGCGTCATTGCACTCCAGCCTGGGTAACAAGAGCGAAACTCCGTCTCAAAAAAAAAAAAAAAAAAAAAAAAGAGAGAGAGAAACAAATAATGAGGGAAGAGTAATAAGTAAGACTAAACGTATGTAATAAACATTTTGTCAGGTTACAAATGTGCCTGAGTTCATTGTGTAGTTAAACATGTTTCCAACAGACTTGTTTGGGAGTTTTTCTATTTGTTGCTGCTGTTGTTTTCTTTTGAGATCTGACAAAGTACCCCTTTGAGAGTTGTACAGAACAAGTCTCTGCTAAATGGTCCCAACTCAAAATCCTGCTGTTATATTCGTAGCTAGGCAGGAACAAATTTGATTAGATCGGCCAAGCAGGGGGCCACTGGCAAGAGCTCTCATCTTCAGCTGAAATCTACAAAGAAGCTTGGCTTGATGATGCCTGGTAGTTTACTTGGTTCACTCAAAGTATGAGGAAACTTTTCACAGAATTTTATGAATAATACCTGATTTTGATTCTTAAGGCTATTTGGGGCCAGAGAAAATATTGCTGTCTCTACTTTTCTTTCTTTTTCTTTTTTACCAAGTTTGAAGTTCCCAATATCTATTTCAAATCACGGGGGTTTGGGGGATGTTCACACAATGTGTCTGGCTCAGATTTTGGACACTAGGACAAACTCCAGATTGCTCAATCACTAGATTCACATGTTCAAGCAGCCCAGAGTCACTGGCTTGCTTCTAACCTTTAACAAATGAAATCAATGAGATAAGGGTGGTAGGGACTATTTCTCCTCCCAGGCTGGGCTTGCACTTTAGGAGGCCAAGGTGAGCAGATCTGGAGCTCAGGAGTTGAGACCAGCCTGGACAAATAAGCGAGACCAGGTCTCTACAAAAATTAGGTGGGCATAGGGTGTATGCCAGTAGTCCCAGCAACTAGTGAGGCTGAGGCAGGAAGATGGCTTGAGCCCAGGAGGCAGATGCAGTAAGCCACTTGTGCCACCTCACTCCAAGCCTGGTGACCAAGCTGTCTCAAGTATTCTCTTCCCATTTTTACCCTGTATTCCTCTATTCAATCTCAGCTGCCACAATTAGACAGACGGAAAGCGCAAGGACATGCTTTTCTTACATCTGTAGTGGAAATCTACTTTTCAAGGAAAGGAACAGATTCAAAGATACTGAATGCTTTGCCTAGGGTCACCCACCCTTCTACTAACTGTCATAGCTAGAAGTGAAGTCTTCAGATTCTTCATCTATCGCTCTTTCTATTAACATCAGTTTTTTTTTTTTAACATCTCTGGATTGCCATTCTTTAGGAAATGTGAATGATCAGGAAGACCTACTATATATGGGAAAAATTCTTAAAGACTATGGAAACTCTATTTTAACTCATCGCAAATGTAGAAAGTTGGATGTTTAATACAAGTTTGAAAAGAAAACAAATTGTGCTTTGCCTGCTATCTAACCTTTCAGTAAGACTCAACCAAAGCAGTAAGTCTGTGAACATTCTACTCCATCATTAAAAATTTCATAAAAGTGCTTACTTAGAACAATGGGATTCCAAATACGTATTCAACTACTTAAAGTATCACAGAATGAGTAAAGCCGGAGCCAACTTGAAAATGCTTTCTTTTAAAACTCTATGATACCAGCACTTTCTAATACAATTTAAGATTGATCAATTGATCCTAATTCCACTTAGGGGCTTTTGTGAGAAAACACCAAATGACAGATCATTTTTAGAGAAAGATTATCAAATCTAATTAACAAAATCATCCTCAGTCACTTAATTAATTTCCTTTCTGTTATTATTTCCAAATTTGCTTAATACGTTGACTCTCAAATTTCCATATTCAGAAAACTAAACAGTGCTTTCCTGGCCAAGCCTTGCTGCTTCTCCCACAGGCTTGCAAAACATAATTTAATTATGTCTCTCTCTTTTGTTTTTTGAAGATAGCCAATAACTTGGCTTTTTTTCTTTCCCTAAGGAGGCATTATGTGCCTCAGAGAAATAAGGAAAAATTTAAAACATATACTGTGCAAAATAATTAGAGTTGACTCTTAATTTTCTATGGTAAAGGAAAGCAGAGATAGCATGTATGACTGAAATTTATGGACATGCCGTAAATTTCATTTCAAAAAGCAATTTCAACTTCTCATTCAAACAAACCTGTTATTTGCTGCAAAACTGGTTGATGTGAGCTTTGCTTCTTTGCTGGAGCCAGCCAGAGGGTAAAGCAGGGAACGTACAAAATAGAAGTACCCTCAAACTCGATAATCAATTCCCAAGGAAATGAAAGTTAACTATAATCATTTGGCACTGCATGAAGAAAGAATCCTACAGGAAATGTAAACACAGCTAAAACCATCTGATGCTTATTGTTTTCAGAGTCTAAATGCCCTCTTTAAAACCAACATGTTAGAAGAGTTATCAGATTTTCCTTACCAAGTCTGTAATTATTTAAAACCAAATCATGAAGCTACGGATTTAGAAGTATCTCTAGGAAATATAAAAATGAAGACATCATACTTAATCTCTATATTTCTACATGATGACATTAACTGGGAGGCTAAATTGAAGCTGTGCATAAAAAGAAGCTTCTCTATTTCCAAAAAAGTGATTCATAATTCTAATTGTTTTTAAGTGCAAAGTGATTAAAGAAGCAAGTTTAAGCTTTAGCTTAGAAGTCCCAAAATGCATTTTTGCTGTATAGAAATGTTCGTTGTTCTTTCTGATCCTTAAATGTTTGAAGGACCTTTAAAGAAGGTGATATAACTTGGATGTTTGGCCCCCCTATATTTCATGTTGAAATGTGATCCTCAATGTTAAGGGTGGGGCCTAGTGGCAAGTGTTAGGTCATGGAATTAGATACCTCATGCCCTCCTCATGGTCAACAGTTTACACTAGATCTGGTTGTTAAAAAGAGGCTGGTGGGACCTCCCGCTCTTTCTCTTGCTCCCTCTCTTGCCATATGACATGCCTGTTCTCCCTTCACCTATCATGAATGAAAGCTTCCTGAGATCCTAACCACAAGCAAATGCTGGCATCATGCTTCCTATATAGTCTGCAGAGCCATGAGCCAAAATAAACCTTTATTCTTTATAAATTACCCAGTTTCAGGTATTCCTTTATAGCAATACAAAATGCGCAACACAGAAGACACGACAGAAGAAGGCATGCTCTTCTTCTCTGGATATCCATTTAACCAAGGATCTTTTTCCAAAATGGCTGTTTCCACCTATCTGAATAAACTGTTGAGATGTGTAATAGCCAGGATTGATGATCTCTACAGTTGTTTTTAGGAAACATCCTCATTAAATAATAGTTCTCAAAGTGTGGTTCTCAGAGGCAAGGAGAACTAGTTTTATCTGGGAATTAGTCGGACATGAAAAATCTTGTGCCTCACCCTGGAGCTATTGAATCAGAAACTCTGGATTGAGCCCTGACAAACTAAATTTTAATGAGTCCTTCAGGTGATTCTGATGCATGCTGACATTTGTACATGTTTCTACACTCTGTTAGAAGGTATGACCTCTTAGCATTGTCTCAAACTTATGAGAGTCTAACGAAACCCAAACCTCTGGAAACATCTGGGGGTGTGCAACAACTTTCATCAATGACTTTTATAATGCTTAGCCTATAAAAGTTTGGAATAAATGTTTAGCCTTCTTCTGAATTATTACTGGATCACTAAACATCTATTGTCAACAACTATCTTCAAAAATGTCTCTTTTCAACTTTTACCAATATCTTCATTTTACCACTTACTGATCACCATTTATTACATAGAATGTAAAATTCACATATTGTATGTTTCTTATTTTGGTCCTTCAGCATCTATATAATTGGTGAGTGACTCATTTCATTAATGATATTTAATAATTTTTAAACACTTTTGGTCATTGTTATTAGTTAAGATTCTCCAGAGAAATAGAACCAATAGAATATGTATCTCTCTGTGTGTGTATTCACATATGTACATATAAAGAGATTTGTTACAAGGAATTGGCTCACACAATTATGAAGGCTGAGAAGTCTCAAGATCTGCAGTCAGCAAGCTTGAGATCCAGGACAGCCAAGTATCAAGTACTTAGTCATAATCCAAGTACCAAGACCTGAGAACCAGGAAATCTGATGGTGTAAGTTTCAGTCCAAAAGCCAGCAGGCTCCAGACACGAGAGGAACTAATGTTTCAGCTTAAGGACAAAGGCCAAAAAGAAGACTAATGTCCTAGCTCAGAGTAGTCAGGCAGGAGGAGTTCCCTTTTACTTGCAGGAAGGTCAGACTTTTTGTTTTGTTTAGAACATCAACTAATTGGCTGAGACCCACTCACACTGGCCTGGGTAGGGGGTGGGCAACCTGCTCTTCCAAATGTTAATCTCATCCAAAAACACCCTCCCAGACACATCTAGAATAATGTCAGACCAAATATCTAGACAATCAATAGCCTGGTCAAGTTGACATGTAAAATTAACAATCATAGCCATTTTAAAATTACTACTTTTATTTTCCACAGAACTGTGTAAGTGTTCTAATATTTTCTATATGCTCATCACTTTGCTCTTATTGGACATAATATAGTTAATATATCTGTACAGCAACTACAAATCAAACACCAACATAGTATATGGAAGACACTAATAAATGACCTGCTGGCTTAAATTAAAACAGACAATCATGACCATGTGGTATACTGCTGATGCCAATGGTTTTCTTGTCTAAGGTGTACCTTTTATATATTAATAAAAGTTTGTAGTTGAAAGTTAATAAGGAGAGAGACTTTTTTGCATAGTGCTAATTCAACTGAAAATACATGAAAAATTCATCCCAATAGCAAAGAATTTTTTTTTTTACACCCGATTGTGCAGCAGAGTGTTTCATTAATTGTTTATTTTGGCAACAGATAAACTGATTCTAAATCAGAAGAAAACAAGGTTTCTTTGAGATAGAAGGAATTTCAAATAATTAAAAGCAAGAACAAATATGTATGGCATGCCTAACGTGCGTGAGGTACTAGCTACGTTAGGCCCCAAATTTCCCAAACTAATGCTTCAAAACTAAACACTCCAAATCAGGCAGCTAAAAAAAAAAAAAAGTTAATGTATCTCCTCTATACTTTAAGTGATTCTCTCGGGCAAGTTAAAGAATATATAATTTTTAATATTCTGTCTGCCTTATTTTTAAAATCAATGTGAATAACAAATCCTCTTGTTTCCCCTCTTTTATAACTCTGGGAAGATGAGTTACACCCATCCAATATAATGGACTAATCAAATTATTGTACATAGAATTAGAAACTACAAATTAACCAAATCAGGAAGGAGACTATATGCAACTATTCAACGTTAAGGCCCAAGGGAGCATATTTTTAAAAGATCATGGACAGTTAACTGGGGTTTATGCAATGGAATTATTATAAGTTTAAGATCAAGGAAATTGAAATGGCCTGACTATATAAAGTTTTGAATACATACATAGAAAACTATGCAGGAAAAATGTGATTTGGCATTCCTGAAATATAAAAAGCTCTTGAGAAAGTAAACACGTTCAAAATTTGAATACAGAAGTACAAAATGAGTACAAAGTTTTCTCTTTTAAATTAGATTAAACTGACACATTGTTTATTTTTATAAGAGTCCAAATCTAGGTTAAAAAAACTTCAGAATTACCAGTAAGTACATGGGACATAGTAGTGACATTCAGCATTGCTGCCGGTTACTGCAAAGAACCAAAGACATACTCTTTAGTTTTTGTAACTAGTTCCAAATTGATTCAATTTCAAGGCCATAAAAAGAGCCAGGGGTTGGGTCAGGTAGCTCACACCTGTAATCCCAGCACTTTGGGAGGCTGAGGCGGGTGGATCATTGAGGTCAGGAGTTCAAGACCAGCCTGGCCAATATGGTGAAACCCCCATCTCTACTAAAAATACAAAAATTATCCATGTGTGGTGCCAGGTGCTTGTAATCCCAGCTACGTGGAAGACTGAGGCAGGAGAATTGCTTGAACCCGGGAAGCAGAGGTTGCAGTGAGCCGAGACTGTGCCACTGCACTCTAGCCTGGGTGACAGAGCAAGACTTCATCTCAAAAAAAAAAAAAAAAAAAAGCCAGGGATATTTTCATTCCTACAAAATTGAGAATTATGGGTTGCTGTTTTTGTTGTATTGTGTATGTATTTGAATGTGTGTTTCTCTGTGGTTAAAAAAAGAGTAAGAAGGTAAGAAAGTTGATTGAGGCAGCAAGAATAAGCTAGTGCAGGCAAGCAGAGGTAAGACGAGGAAAGGAAGGAGGGAGAGAATGCTATTAGTTTGGATTGTTAATGATAAACACATTTATTTTATCAAGATGCAGAATTTAAAACATCAAGGAGAACTCGGAGTCAGGCTTTGCTCCTGTTTCTATTTTGTTACAGATTTACGGAAGACAATGAATCTGAATCTCACCTAGGAATTCCTACGTTGCCACCCCACAGATGAAGTAATATGAGTAAGATCTATTTAGAAATTGTAAGGCACTAAATATGCAGAGCAAGCCATAAATATGACCTCAGTAGGTTATAAACAATCCTGTTTTTATAACCATCGTCCTTCTTGTTTTCCAAATGGAAATGAAGTTAAATTAGAGGTGCAGAGCAAGTTAATGATGCACCTGAGGACAGGATTGAAGGATGTGTCCAAAACTCAACTAGTGTTATATGCACACTGGCCTAGTTCCGTCTTTAAACAAGACATCATTCCACAGACCACACTATGCTTTATGAATGAAGAATATGATATATTCTAAAACACCATTTAGAAGTTAGAAGGATATTGTTTTCACTGATTCTAAGTCACCAGTGACCTGCTAGCTTTGGGCAAGGGCAATGTCAATATCAATGCCATATATTCAGTAATAAGTATATGCAGTAGACTAAAACATTAGAAAAGTAATATTCTCACAAAATCTATTATGAAGAATGAGGTAATTTTTCTTCTAAATGATTCCATGGTCCCAAAAGACATAATGCCATTATAGAATCACATTTAAACAAACATAAAGCTAAATGAATTCATAATATGTTGCTTCAGCTAAGGCAAGACTATATAAAAGGAGGATAAGGAAGAAACCTCGGTGCTCAATACAAGAACAAATAAGAATGTTTAGATTTTCACACTGTTTTCTTGGTGATTCAGGCCTTTTCTAATTTAAGCAGCCACCTCATATTTCTGAGTGCTTGTTATTCTATACACTTCAGGTATTACTCTTTTAACCTGAAGAAATGTTTTATTGGAAAAGCCAACTTACAAAGTTAATTCTTCTCTAAAACTGTTTTTTTTTAAAGTATGTATCTGTATGACCAGTGTTCTCAATGCTAAAGAGCAAGAATTGAAGGGAAAACCAGAGATTACTGCAGCTCAATCCAGTGTCACAGGTGAGTTTAACACACTCTGTGTTTGGCACATTTTTGAAAACAGGTGTTTTTATTTATTTTTATTTTTTACAAAGCAGGCATATTATATTATGGATGAGTAATCATATCTAGTATTTTTAAAGAAATGTGGTTCTGTGATGAACGTGGCTATTATACTAATGCTAGCATCAGTGCATTTTAATTTTGTATCTTTTCAGGACTACCATAAATAATGAGTATGTATTTAATAGCTGCTTTCTTGACAAATACATTGAGGCATTCTCTTACTAAACAAATAAAGCATTCCCCTGATTCAAAATTTTATGCTCCATGTAGTACTCATGGTAGGGGAGGAAAGGCCTGACAGGCTGTTATCCTAGCTGCTTTAAGATAATTTCCCCAAGTTTGAGTCAACATAACTCAGTTTAGTTAAATAGTTTTTTTTCTTTAACTTCCCATTATTCTTTCCTTTCTTTTCCCTCATTTTCATACCTTCTTTAAAAGTAGTAGATTGACAGGAAAGTATAAGTTGAGCTCCATTACATCAGGCCTCCTTTGAACATGGCCCAAAATATTATTTGCAGTTAGGTAATAATATCAGTCATACTACTTTGTTACACTGTAGGTGTTATAATTTATCAGTTGTGTTGATCTGGCTCTACTAAGTCTCTTCATACGTTAGTACATGTCAGGTTTTTATATAAAAGGTTTATGTATATAACATATATAAATATATAGAAGCCTATCTTTTTTCTCTATTTTATAGTAACATATAATTTAGATTTGCAGATGACTTTTAAATGGCATAAAGTGCCTTTTTCATGCTTTCTTACTTTTCAGTTAAAGAAAGATTTTTAAAAGGAAAGCATCATTTAATAAGAATGGTACTTAAGAAAATTTAAATGAGCCAGGCACGTAGTTAGGTGAAGACTGGTTTTTTCTATCTTTAAAAAAATAAGCATTATCAACCAATGACCATTTCTAAGACATTTCCCACAAGGCTTTGCGTTGGATGATTGGCATTTTCAACCTCACACGATTTCTTCTGAGTTAAGGAGTCTTCCCATAAGAATGGATTTGCTGGGGATTCTTCTACTAGAAAATTAGAACACTTTGGCATTTATTACATCATTTCATCCAATCGTCTGAGTTTTTTGAATGAGAAACATGGCCTCTAGAGATATTAAATGAATTACCCGAATTTAACACTTTCTGCTCACCCCTTACAATCAAGCAGAAAACCTAGTGCTCTGCATAGCACACAGTCTGGGGGAGCTGTCAGGAGACAGGGCTGGTGCATGGCTTCAGGGCACAGACTGAACCAAAGGACAGAACCAAAATCTAAGTACTAGTCATGGGCAAGTGTGGGATGCATGGAAAACCTCCAAGAAAGGGGCAGAGGAAAAATTCATATTCAAGTTCAGGTACTGGAGAAGTAGAACTGACCTAACGAAGCTTAGGGAGGCAGTACTGATCAGAGAGGGAACACTTTTAATTGGGTAGTTGGACTAAGAAGAGAATGGGGTAGTTGAAAACTATCTTGTGGAAACTAATTTCCAAATCCAATGAGGTCTTCATGAATCTCACCTTTTATTTATCCTTTAATTTTTCTGGCAATTTTACATAGTCTACTACCCTGTCCCTCTTGAAATATTCTTTATTTTCCAGAATATTCCTGCCTTCAATACGTATGCCCATGGTAACACTCACACATGAAAAGGTATCATCATCCTTTAACCAGTCAATTATATTGCCTGCTCTCCACTCAAAGTGATCTTCCCCTTTATCCCCAGAGTTTTTATTACTTGTATAACTCATTTGGAGAGGGACTCTACTCATTAGTAGGGTGGTAAGGTTTGCTCAACATCAACTTAGTTTATTCCTGTTGTTCTGATGTATTAGTTAACCCCTTCTTTCTGTAATAGTTTGGATAATAAGTTATATGCTCACTTAATTCCTTTAGTATTTATTCTTTATCTCCTAACCTAACCTGTATCTTTCACATTAGACCATAGCTGCATGTACTAGATGCTTGCTTTTTTTCCTGTTGATTCCTTGAGTGATGAGATATCACAGTCCTTATCAATACAAACTCCCACCAACCACAGGACAGCTTTAATAACTATAGTATTTATTTAGACTCACTGTATGAATTGTAACCATGTTGCCCAAATGACTTATAGACATAATAATAAAATGGCAGGGGCATTTGTGTTGTCTCTTGTTATATTTTTGGAATTTATCATTCTGAAATATGGAGAATGTTACAAAAAATAAAAATGAAGTAACTTTATTCCACTTTCAAAAAAGATCCCTCTCCTTCTCACCAAATTACATATTCCAAGTGAGCAATTTATCTGACCTAATAACTGCTAAACTTTCTACCTAATTTATATCAAGAATACTATTTCATTCATTTATTCCTGCTTAACTCCTAAACAAAGACAATTTAGACTAACAGTGAGACATTAAGTATGTCTACTTTGCCTTCACTCTGCCCTCACCCATGAAATTCTATGAAATTCTACTTTTCAAGTTTCAGCTCGGATGTCACCTCCTTTGTGCACTCTTTCCTCTTCACTCTTTTCTCCTCCGACCCCATCTCTGAGACAGTGGGGCATCCCTACTTCTATATTCTTACAGCACTTATTACATATTGATATTATAGCACTTACTGCACTGTATTATAATTGTTTACATGCCTATCTGCCCTATTAGACTTATCTCCTAGGAGTCAGAAACCAAATCTTTTTCATCTGTCAATTCCCAGCTTCTAGCCAACTGTCCCAATGCCAAGAACATATGCTTTTAGCAAATATGTGTTAGATAAATAAGTGATTCAAACACTTTAAAAAAGTTATCAAAATGTTAAATAATTATCTGTATATAAAAGACATTAAAATCTTAAATGAGCACACCTCTAATCTATTAGTGACGTGTACTGTTTATAAAGTTTATATTAAAGAGAGATCCTTTCAAATACAGAAAGTGTTCATGATCACAAACTTGTTCTGATGAAGTGAAGGGGCAAATGACTTCCAAAGAGAAAATACTACTCTAGAATTTACACTTAGAAAAGACAGGCAGGAGGAAGCACCACAGCACTGTGAAACAATGTAATGGAACCATTAACATCTAGGAGGTAATATCAATGAAGGGAAACTGTGATCAGAGATGAGGTGCTTTCATTTTAAGAAAACATAATGAAATTGTGCCCTAGGATCAGGGCCTACATGTGTCAGTTCTCTCTACATTTTGCCCACCCCAGAAGCAATCAACAAAGCAAACATGAAGTCAGCATAGTTAGCTTTGTTCAACAACCAGTGAGAAAATCAGTCCAACTGGTGATTAGACATTCATTAAACCAAATCAAAAGGAAATAGTTGCATTGAAGTCTTTTTCCTCTATCTTTACATTTTATCCAAATAGAGACATAAAATAAAAACAACTAGATACATATATTTGATTGCATTTTTAGCCATCAGTTATCACAGTCCTCTCTTGATGATTCCCACCCAGCCTCTGAAAAATAATGAGGTATTTACAATTCCTCAGATCCTTTCAATCGAGAGAAATAGCCCAAGAACCATTAACATGGATTAATGTTTATGTGCATAATCTTTTATGTATATATAATCTTCTGTGATGTTATTTGGGTATATACAGCATGTACTTAAATGGAATATAATGAGTTATCATTATATTATTTCCCACTAACCGAACGCTAGGGTTTCTCAAGGGAAGTACATAGTAAGTATGGTTACTCTCAAGAACAAAGTGAGCTCTCTTAGGTTTGGGGTTTGTAAAAGTGGGAAGTAGGAAGCAATAAAGGAACATGAGTGAGAAAGAGAGGATCTATTTTACAAAATGCTAGCTGGTCTTTTAGTGTTCATGTAACAGAACTAGAAGGAACCATTTGAGACCACCTTCTTATCCACTTCCTGCTTCTAGACAGGATTATATCCACATTTCCAGTAAGAGGGGTAATCCTGCTCTTAATATCCTCTGAAGGAGATTTAAACACTTTCATTTGTAACCTATGCTGAGTTTTGACAACATTCATAATCAAATCATTCTTTGTAGAGCTGACCTAAATCCCTCTTAACCCAGTAGGAATTCATTTCCTATCTGTGCTCCTTAGTGGAGTAAGCTTATCACCTTCTTCCTTATAGTCTTTCAGATGCTTGGTTAATAAGTCTTGGGTCTGGAAAAGGCCTGAGAGGGCTGGGATAAGCACTAAGCTCAATGGATCTTGACAGCGGCTCATGCTTAGAGGGTGGTCCTAAAAATGAGTTTTAATTCTCAGGGCCTTACACTGACAAGCCATGGCTAAGGGAGGGTGACACTGTAGGATCATCTCCTTGGAGGTGCTACTGGCATCCTGGACAAGTACCTTTTTGTTGGGATTATCCTGCTCATTGTAGGACATTTAAAATGCCTGCCTTCGCCCCCAGACTCCCCCCACGAAATGCTAATAGCACACACTCCCCAGATATTGCAGCAACCAGAAATGCATTCCCCATATCCACATTTCCAAGTGCCTCACCGTAGGGTGAAACTGCCCCTGTTTGAGACCCACTGGTCAATAACCCCTAGATGTATACTTATCAATTAGGCCAGAATCAAACAGTTTGTACATGTGGAGGGGAGAAGTCGATACTTTTCTTTGGTATATTTCAAATAGACATATTTTCTCTCATATTCCTGGTCTGTTATAAACCATAAAGAATAAATTTATAATAGCAACCACTGTTGCTTACTAATTATCTATTACCCAGCAGATTCTCTGTTTGCCATTTTTTATATATTGTATTATTCAACCATATTAAGATAAAACTAATATCCTCATTTTACATATGAAGAAAATGAGGATCAAAGAGATCACCTACCCTGTTTGAAGTTCCCCAGATGAGAACTGATAGAACCAAATCTACCTCTTTCCACTTCCAAAGCTCTTACTCTTCTCAGAACATCAGTCTGAAATATATGCTGCCATATAGTATATATTTTTATAGGTGGGTCTCATGCACAAAAAGGAAATTTGGGGAGAAGTTAACAGTACACATGTGATAAGTGAAGTCACAAACATGAGGAAGGTTACTCAGAGACTTGACAGAGTAAGGAGAGAAGGCAGTCAGTGTCACAACCCTAGAAAAATAGAAGAGAGACTAGTCAGGGAAAGAAGGAGAGGAAGAATTTCCATAAATGTATTTCTCATAAAAACCTGAGGCATTAATTTAGAAAATTCAGAATCACAACCTCTATATGACAGCTTAATTACACTAACATCTTAATGCAGTGGTGAAGATGTACAAAAGAATAGTCTTTACAGCAAAGACAAAAATGCAATGACCAAGTAAATTTTTTAAAAGTCTCTGTAATCCTGTAATTCTTTTTTAAGAAACAGCAATTTTAATCCCAACAAGAATTAAAATATTATTTGCAAAGTATAGGTAGGACAAATTCTAGCTTTAATCTCTATTTCGATCTTCCAATAAAAAATATTTTGTTTCAGAAAATAAAATTTTAGAGTCAAGATATATACAACACTGTTCGATATTTTAGGTACATAAACATGAAATGTTTAAAATTTCCCTTAGGAATGATGGCATTTTCAATTTTCTTTATTGATGAACTCTCATGAGTAACTTTTCCTTTTTTTTTAATGGATATTAAAATAAAAGGAAGAGGATAAAAACAATACAGACTTTCAAAATTTAAAACTCTTTTGCTTTATTGTATGGTAAGTATTCTTTTCAACCACCTAAAATCTTTTGTCGTTGTTTATAAGAACAATAATAAGTAGACTATTACTAAATTTTGAGAGACTCTAACTTGTAATAAATCTAGAAGTGAATTATGACCAATTTGGCGAGACGAGGACCGATGAAAAATGCAATGGTGATAAAGTTGGTTGTGAAGAACCTAGAATGTGAGTCCTGAAGTGTTTATAGTGGGGATAGCCATTGAATTTTTTCAAGTAGAGCAGGGACTCTTGATTGTCTTGTTCATCGTAAAGGCGATACCGATCAGGAGGACCTTTTAGAGGCTATCGCAATGGTGCTACAAGATGATTTAGGGTGGACAGAGTAATAGAAACAGAAGAATGAGCAGAGGATTTGCATACGTATCAGAAGACTTGGTATCATAGAAGCCATAGGAAGGCAGCCTATGAAGAAAGATGTCAAGGGTGGAGAATGAACAAATAAGAAGTGGCAGAGGACAAGTCATTGGATTTACTGATTAAGGGGCCACTGATGAGCTCTGAGAAAGTTTGTAAGGGCTTTTGGAAGATGGAGTTAGAAAAGGGATACAATTTCTATCATTGTCCAGCCATCCTAGTTTCCTAATCCTGCTTTAATGAATTCAGCATTGATTCTATATCCTGAAATCTTCAAGTATGTACTGTTCTACAAGTAAAGCATTCCCTCATCCTTCCACATGCTTTCCTTATCCCACACCCAGGCACTGCCGTTATTCTCAGTGCTTTAACAATTAGAATTCCGTATTCTTTCCCTAATCATAAGATCACTCATTTTTTAACATGAGGCTATTGCTCTGCAAACAGTGTCTTTGTTGGGTCTGTTACTGACTACTAATGTTTCCATTTCTTTGCTGGAGAATAGTACACTGAAACTTGAAAAGTAATAAAACAGCTGATAAAATACCAGTTTTTCCTGGGTCTTGTTTTAAGATCTTTGTGTTGAACTTGCAGATAATTTTAAATGTTTAATAAGATTAACAGAGCTTCTCCCAATGATACAACAAAAGACTTCCCCGCTAAGTCTAAGAGGGTTCAGACCCTCTAATCACCTAAGAGTTGTTTTTCATAGCCTTCATGCCAGATACTCTTTCTGGACTGGCTAAGCCCAATATAGTATGTGTGTAATAAGGATCCTTTATGTCATCCTCAAAATACTAAATGTTGTCCCCCAAAAAAGAACCCAAACATAAATGTGTATTATACTCATTATCAACAGATTCTCCAAACACATTTCTTTTTTTTTTTTTTTTTTTTTTTTTTAAGAGAAAGAGAGAGAGAATAGGAAGGAGGAAAAAGGAAGAGAAAGAGAGAGAGAGAATGGGGAGGAGGGAGAAGGAAAAGAAAGAGGGAGAGAGAATGGGAGTATTGCTTTCTTGCCCAGGCTAGAATGCAATTTAATAATGGGTATTGAAAACCTCTTTTATACTGATAATTATACTTAACGATGTAGTCAGGAAGGAATAAGGGAAGAAGATATCAAACAAACAGCCAACCAATATTTAATTTAAACCTATGAAATGCTATGCGATTACTGAGGAGTGATTTACTTCCAATTATGTAGTCACTTTTGGAATAGGTGTGAGGTGGTAATGTATGTTTTGTGTATTTGAAGTGGAGAGTTCTATAAATGTTTATTAAGTTTACTTGTTCCGGGTCTGAGTTCAAGTTCTGAATATCCTTGTTAATTTTCTATCTCGTTGATCTATAGAATCGTTAGCTCTTCTTGTTGCATTGATCCTTTTGCCATTATGTAATGTCATTCCTCGCCTCTTTTGATCTTTGTTGCTTTAAAGTCTACTTTATCAGAGGCGAGAATTGCATCTCCTGCTTTTTGTTTATTAGTTTATTTTTACTCTCTGTTTGATTGGTAAATCTTCCTCCTTCTGAGTCTTTGTGTATTGTTGCATGTAAGATGGGCCCGGATGCAGCATACCGATGGGTTTTGGCTTTTTATCCAATTAAAATATATATAAGTTTAATACCGGCGTTTAATGCTAGCTGGCTGTTTTGCCCATTAGTTGATGTAAATTTTTTTTTTTTTTTTTTTGAGACGGAGTTTCGCTCTTGATACCCAGGCTGGAGCGCAATGGCGCGATCTCGGCTCACCGCAATCTCCGCCTCCTGGGTTCAGGCAATTCTCCTGCCTCAGCCTCCTGAGTAGCTGGGATTACAGGCACGCGCCACCGTGCCCAGCTAATTTTTTGTATTAGTAGAGACGGGGTTTCACCATGTTGACCAGGATGGTCTCGATCTCTTGACCTCGTGATCCACCCGCCTCGGCCTCCCAAAGTGCTGGGATTACAAGTTGATGTAAATTTTTTATTGTGTTAAAGTTCTTTGCTTTTTGATATATTTTTGGAAAGGCTGATATTGGTTGTTCCTTTATATGTATAGTGCTTCTTTCAGAAGCTCTTGTAAAGCAGGCCTGGTGGTGGTCAACTCTCTAAGTACTTGTTTGTTCGCAAAAGATTTAATTTTCCTTCGCTCATAAAGCTTAGTTTGGCTGGATAGGAAATTCTGGGTTGAAAGTTCTTTTCTTTAAGGATGTTAAATATTGGTCCCCACTCTTTTCTGGCTTGTAGGGTTTCTGCTGAGAGATCTGCTGTAAGTCTGATAGGTTTCCCTTTATGGGTAACCTGACCTTTCTCTCTGGCTGCCCTTAGTATTTTCTCCTTCATTTCAACCCTAATAAATCTGGCGATTATGTGCCTTGGGGTTGGTCTTCTTGAAGAATATCTTTGTGGTGTTCTCTGTATTACCTGGAGTTGAATATTACCCTGCCTTGCCAGGTTGGGAAAATTTTCCTGAATGATATCCTGAAGAGTATTTTCCAACTTGGATTCATTCTCTTCATCACATTCAGGTACACCTATCAAACGTAAATTAGGTCTTTTCACATAGTCCCATATTTCCTGGAGACTTTGCTCATTCCTTTTCATCCTTTTTTCTGCATTCTTGTCTTCTCGTTTCATTTCACTGAGCTGGTCCTCGACTTCTGATATCCTTCCTTCTGCTTGATCAATTCGACTGTTTAAACTTGTGCGTGCTTCGCGAAGTTCTCGTGTTGTGTTTTTCAGCTCCATCAATTCACTTATATTCTTCTCTAAATTGTCCATTCTCGTTAACATTTCGTCAAACCTTTTTTCAAGGTTCTTAGTTTCTTTGCATTGGGTTAGAACAAGTTCTTTTAATTCACAGAAGTTTCTTATCACCCACGTTTTGAAACCTGCTTCTGTTGTTGGAACACACGTGTAATCTATTAAGCCTTGTTCCGTTACTGATGAGGAATTGCAATCCCCTGTAGAGGGAGAGGCATTCTGATTTTGAGTATTCTCTACCTTTTTACGCTGGTTTCTTCCCTTCATTATATATTTGTCCGTCTGTCGTCTTTATAATTACCGACTTTCTAACTGGGTCTCTGACGTCCAACTTGTTGATTCCCTGCGCCGAAATCTGAGCAATCCACTGAGCTGGCCAAAACAGCGGTGTTAAGATTGATGGTGCTTTTCTGCCCGGGAATCTCCGGACTCTGCACCAAGAACTGGCGTGTTAAGGCACCAGCAAAACCGCCACGCCGGCCACAAGAGTCGCCCTGGCGACCCGTGGAGCTCCTCCACTGGGAATCTCCTGGTCCGTGAGCAACTAATATTCGTCTGAAAGTGTGGCGTCCTCTCGTTCTTTGCGCTTTCACTGGGAGGTACGTGCCCGAGCTGCTAATCATCAGCCATCTTGGATCTCTCTTCCACATTTCATTTTATAAAATGGAGCTTGTATTTTTTTAACTACATTAATTACCATAACCCTTTTAGTGAAGTATCAAAGAAGAGAATAATTAGTGAGTTTCAGGTTTGCTATATGAAGCTAGGAATCCACAGCCTATGATCCCTCAATTAACAGTCACTTGGAATAAGCTCCAAATAACAAACTAGGATTACTTTGGGTCACTTTCCTTTGTATGACTGGGTGGAAAACAGGTCTTTTGATCTCTAACACAGACCCAACTGCAGAACCTAAATAAGGGCTCTTTGGGGCTACTGGTTTTCAGAATTTCACTTTAATTGTTTAGGTCTATAAAAGAAACACTTATAGATATAATGTGTTTCTTAGTTAAAAGATAAAATTCACATTACCCTAAAGTTTCTGGTTGATATTTACTTCTGTATTATTAAAAGAGGTGAGTGGATAGCCAAGGAATGGAATGAAAATAAAATGGAAATATATGAACAAGAGTCAACTTTTCAGTTGTTTCCAGGAAAAAAAAAAGGTATTTTTTTCCTTCCCTAAAACTTTAAAGATGTAGCTATGAAATGCTCTGCATAACTAATATTCAGTGTCTGTGTTCCATGCATATGCAAAATTATTCAGGAATTCTACGGTGGCCAGACAAAAAAATTTCAGAACAATGACAAATTATGCCTATGAAAGCAGGCAGGTAATTAGTACAAACAAAAGCCATTACTCCAATATTGTATTTTTAACATACAGAAGAGCCTGTGGTACCGATACGGCCATAATTTATATTAACAGGTTTTCTCATGCTACATTTATGAGGCTGCATACAGCAGGACCGATTTAAAACAAAAATTATGTTATCTGTGGGCTGGATGTCCCATCTCAACCTTCAATGTTGCTGTCAAAGAAGTTTTCACAATGGTGTCTCTTGACACCTGTTTTTAATACCGCCTCCTGCCTGATTTTTTCACCTGGTGGGTTTAGAAAAAATTGTAAAACTTTTCTAATGTTGAACCCCACATTATTTATTCCTGGCAGAGTTTAAGGCTGCCCCCCTAAGATCTGTCCTTTTTGTTAATGAGAATAATTGATTTCTGCCCCAGTGTATATTTCATTGTGTATTTTGGATCAGTCTCAAATGTCCCTTAGGTTTTTTTTTTTCCTTCCGACTGAACATATCAAGTTGGGTTCACCTTTTCTGACAAACCTTGTTTTCTAAGAATTTTATCACTTTTGTTTCTCTGCACTCCCTTCAATTTGTCACCATCCTTTCTAACAGCCTCACATGAGTGAAATCCTCTAGAGATCATTCTAGCAGCAGCTAGAGAAGCACAAGAACATAATTTTAATTCATTTCCAGTTTTTCTGCTTAAACAACCCATAAAAAAGTACATGTGGTTCCTTGTGAATGGAAAGTCATGATAAATATATAGGTTAGCATGCAGTATGTGTTCAACAATGGCTTGCTATTTTTTTTTTAAATAATATTGCTGTAACTGATAGCTGATAGGGAGACAAAGAAGGGGATAAAGAGAGGCCAGGAGAGAGAGGGAAGGCAGGCAGAAAGGTTCTGTGGACAAATGTCATGATCATTATTATTCTGACCCTTGGGCTACTACGAGCACAGATGACACTCTACCACCAAAATATTAGTACTTACATTCAAAACATTTCTCAGAGCAAAAGAAGTTGATGGGTTCCTGCTCTTTTTTTCTTTTTCTTTTTGGTCAATAGCATGCTTTTATTCAGCATGCCATGCTTTGGTTCTTTTCCCTATTCACATTGAAAGGTGTGTTTTTGCTTATTTTCTTGAGAATTCATTCTGAGAAGGTCATGATACATTGAAGATGAAATGTGATTTTTTTTTTTTCAAAGAAAAATGAGCCCATAGAGGGAAAAAAACAACAATGAGAACTGACTTTAGCTCTTCCTTTGCTGTCTCCTCTCCCTTTAGTTTACCTTTTATTGAGATTAACGAGGCACCTTTGCAAGCCATTCTCCTTGCTTTGGTTGATGGCTAACGGAATTCACTGCCAAGATGTTCTCTCTGAGAACTCCAAATCGCTTCTGACACTTTCCCATCCACAAAAGTGTTAACTTCTCCCCTTCTTACACACCCATCACCATGGCTACCTTTCAGTCATCTCTTCTTCATTAATACTGGCAGGGGAAACCTTCTGTGTGATCTGTGTCCCTATATTAGCCAGATAGAGGTAAATCATGTAGTTACATGTGTTTTCATCACAGGCTTCTCCCCATTTCAAGTGATAGCTGTCAGCTTCCCAAAGGGGCGAGGGGCAGGGGGTGGGGGGCAGGGAGAAGAGGGTCTGATGGAGAATTTTATAGATGGAAATGTATCTGAAGGCCAGCTGTATTTACATCTCTTTACCCATCATAATGTGATTCAAGGCTACAACGTTCAAAATATTGTTAAGCTGAGTGCAGATTTCTAAAGGAGAGCAGATTTAGCTATCTTCAAATTACAGCCTATGGGAGGACTATACTAAAGAAGAGAAATAAGTTTTATTTTGTGTAAGTCTGGAAGGCAGAAGACACAGAAAGCAAGAACATACTAACTCAGCTAAGGGAAACACTTTCTTATAACTAGAAGTGGCTAAAAGTGAGAAACATTCCCCTACAAAGGTACTAAGTTCTCTGTTACTAGCAGCATTCAAGCAGGGGTGAATGAGCTTCATTATTGCAAGATGTAAGTGCAATTTTTCTGTCATACTGGAGACTGGGCTACATCACTGGTTTCCAAATGTCGGTACTCAGTCCAGCTGTATTGCATTAGAGCTTAGTTGAAAAATAAATACTGAATCTGCCCCTTCAAGCACTGACTCAGACCTTTGTAGGGAAAGGTCTAGGGAAACTGGCATTGAACACATACCCCTGGTGAATCCTGAACACAGTCAGGTTTTCATCTCACTCCTAAGCAGAGATGACTCCTGAGACTCTCAGCTAACCCAAAGCTTTTACTGTTATCAATTATATTATTAGGAGTATATAAATGCTACATAACACGTGACTCACCCCTGCTTTAATTCTTGTGTCAACTCTTTTGGGTCTCAGAGTCCCCCTGTTAAGGAGCTAAATATAGTCACACAGAGATAAACTGCAGCTTAAAATACATGTGTGAAATGTTGTTACCAGATTCGTAATGTCCTAATGAAAATGTTAACTCCTAAAAATTAGAAATGCTAGGCAGAATTGTTAAACATGTAGAGCATGGAACTCACAGGAGAGAGACAGTCTCAGCTCAGCAGAGATAACACCAGACCTAAATAATTTCCTAGTACCTTGTCCAACGTGTAGCACAGAAATGTTGTCCAATACATGTATGTTGAATGCATTGATAATTTAAAAGGTTGCCATGACATCTAACTTTTCTAGATGACAGAAGGAAAAACTGAACATTTAAAGTGCAAAATGAACTTATAGGCCAGGTGCAGTGGCTCACACCTGTAAACCCAGCAGAAAGAGGTCGGCAGGAACCGAGATAGGTGGATCATTTGAGGTCAGGAGTCCAAGATCAGTCTGGCCAGCATGGTGAAACCCCTTCTCTACTAAAAATACAAAAATTAGCTGTGCAGTAGTGACATGCATCTGGAATCCCAGCTACTTAAGAGACTGTGGCAGGAGAACTGCTTAAGCCTGGGAAGCAGAAGTTGCGGTGAGCCGAGATCAGGCCACTGCACTCCAGTCTGGGCAAGAGAGTAAGACTCTGCCTAAAAACGAAAAGAAAAAACAAAACAAACAAACAAAACAAACAAACAAACTTATATACACATAGCAAAATAAGTGTGGGACTGACAAAAATAATGTGGTAATCACATTTAGCATATTAAAGACTATGTAGCTCTGAAAAACCTCATGTTCATTTAACCTCTTGATTGATTTGTATCTAGCCTCATTTTACAAAGGCTTTGTGGTAGCTGTACTAAATTACCCAATGTAATAACAAAATGAGCTATCACCTATTTTTTAGCCTTTCACCAGAAGGTCAAGGTGTTATTTAAAATTATATTGCTGGTCTCTCACTTAGCCTTTGGCTGAGGTTGTCTGTCTGGCTCACTGTGAAAAAGGAAAGGACCAACCAATTCTTTTCTTCCTGCCAAAAACAGAATCAAGTTCTTATTAAATATTATGTTTCAATATGTTTAGTTCTGGCAGGCTTAACAATTGGCTTCTCAAAAAAAAAGGGGGGTCCTAGGTTAAATGCCTGAAATACTGCAAGGCTTTTAAAAGAAAAACAAGAAATACACCTTAGAAGAAAAGACCACAGATTCTTGACCTTTTATCTCTACTGAAAGGATCATTTAAATTCACTTAATCCTTGTGGTTCGAAGAAGTGTAAGAAGGTATAATGGAAAGCATAAATACTTTCATCAGTGTGAGGTGAAAAGGAACATAAAGCATAAGCATTGACTCCTTTGAAGTGACAGGTGAGGCAACACATCCTATCCCCAACATGGCTAGAAAGAAGTGTGATTAGAAATTAATGCTAATACAAGATTTACCAGATCTTGTGCTTCACAATTTTTACAACTCTAAAATACAACTGACAAATGTGTCTCAAAGAAAGATAAAATATAAAGGAAGAAATAATTATATCAATAGTTAACTGTGATGGATCCCTGTAATATGCTTAGGGTCTGCCAAGAGAAGTTTATGAAAATGTAATAGTCTCAGAAACTTAAAACTATTTTTTAGTACTCTCTTTAAATAGAAGATATCAAAATCGCCTTCACACTGCCAGTTGGAGTTTTTTGGAATTCAGCCAATATTCTTTTGATTTGGTCTTTCGCAGTACAGCACAGTGATAACCATTATGGAATAGGAGATTGAAATTGAAATACAACATTAAAGTGTGAGAAATTTTTAAATTTACATATTAAATTTTAGTAAATCTTTAAAATTCTCTATCCTACTGAAGAGTATGACCACTCTAGTTCACAGATTATAGCCATGGTACAACCTAATAATACCAAAATATATATTAAAAATTCTGCAATATTCTCATTATTCAATATATCACTTTTAGAACAATTAACATTCATCATAATTATCCCATATTCTGTAAGCAGATATTATCAGAAAAACACTAAAACCATATTATTTTGAATTTTAAAATCAAGGTACAATTTAAATAAAATGATCCAGGTTTGATGACTGGTTTTTCAAATACATACATCTGTGTAACCTCCAATTACTAATAAAGATTGATAACATTTCCATCACCCCAAATGTTCCATACTCATTTGCAGTTTTCTCTCTGTCTCTCCCACTTGACCCTCAGGTAACTATTAATCTGCTTTCTGTTACTACAGATTAGTTTTTCCTCATTCTAAGATTTCATATAAATGAAACTACACAATGTGTATCTCTTTTTGATCTGGCTTTTTTGCTAAGCTTAAATGTTTTGTTAACATTTATCCATGCTGTTTTATGTATCAGTAATTCATTCCCTTTTATTGTTAAGTAGTATTTGATTGTAATATCACAATTTACATGGTCACTCAATTGTTGTATGTGTGTTGTTTCCAGTTTGAGGCTCTTATGATTAGAGCTGTTATGGACATTCTTATGTTAGTCTTATTGGTAGTATTTCTTTTGCTTAAACCAATTATGCAATTTTAACTACATGTTTATCTTTCCAATAACTGAAAAACCATGAATATGGTATACAGACTTCTCATGCAAGTATCATAATAGGGTATGCAATCATCTTTTGCAAGAGTTATTAAATAATAACTTTTCCTCTCTCAAAACCTTTCATTTGGCTTTAGATCTTTTTTCTTAGAAAAAAAATCCCAAATATTTAAAGAACTTGAAGGTACCATTTTGTAATTTCTATTTTCCTATCTTTTCATTGTTGACAAATTTCTATACAATTTTAATATACATTAAAATACAGAATTCAGTCATTCTAAGACACACTTAGCGAATGTGCTAACCACACTGCTCACAATGTGGTGAACTTGAGGCAGGAGTGAATCTTACATGTAAATCACAGAGCAGCATATGAGTTTCCGTAACACCACGCATGTTTCACAACAGGGAAGGCTCACAGTTTTGGCAAATTCCCATTCCTCTCTGACCGCTGCTCCCTCCCCAACTCTCATCATAGCATTAAGAAGCAAAAATATTTATAAAATTTGAAGAATTGTAGACATTACCTTGAGAATGTGCTGCCACTCACCAGATACTTTTTTGTCTCTCTTTTTAAAATATTTCTAATCTATATCTAGGAATAGAGAGTAATTCTAGCACATTGGGTAAACTATATTTGTTTATATTGCTGTATAAGGGAGAACATACAAATGTTACTGAATATAGGAATTAACTCAAGTTTTGTTTCTACTCAGGGCTTTAGATTTAAATTCTGTCCCTATGGATGTTCCATTATTTCACTGACCATAAAATAAAAAACATTATTACTGGCCTTACAGGAAAGTGGAAGAGAGGATGAAAACTTTTAAATAATTGCTTAAATACAGGTACTTTAAAAATATTTCCTGAATAGTCATTCTAAATGGAGTACTCAGCAAATGAGCAAGGAGAGTAGAAAATGGTCTCAGAATTCCTTCCAGATCTTAAATCCTGTGGGTTCATGTAACTATAAAATGGCATTGCATACAAAGCTGCACTAACATGCAAATTCATAGAGCACAACATTTTCACATGGCTTGCAAGTGTCTTTATGATGGCCTTGACTTTCCTTTTCCATATCCTTTTTAGTTCAGCAGAGCTAGCTGAGGTTTTATTTTGGACAAAAAAAAAAAAAGCAATTGAATTGTTTTGCAGCTGGAGGCAAGAGCGAGGGGGTTCCCCAGGCAGTAAATTCCCCAGTGGGTGGGCTGAGGACTAGGGCTGACCCTCGAGTGGGTCTCTGGTTCCCCATGCTCCCCTTCACAGGGGCCTCCCTTCCAGGCTCTGGGGCAGCCTCAGGAGAGGCAGGCTGGGAGGGGCTGCCACAACTGTTCACTTGGGCAGGACGTCAGAGGACTCGGACACCAGCCTCCCATTGCAGGTCTCAATCTTCGTCACAACCACGGCTTTGGTGGTGCTGGTGAGGCTGAAGGAGCTGGAGCGCAGGCCATAGCTGAGGCCCAGAGTTTGTGAGGCCCCCATAGGCTGAGCTCAGACCACCTGCATGGCCGCTGGTGGTCTTTGTATGGATACTCATGTTCTGCATCCCAAACTCCAGCCAGCTCTCCTTGCCCTCCAGCAGCTTGTGGTAGGTGGCTATCTCGATGTCCAGGGCCAGCTTGATGTTCATCAGCTCCTGGTACTCATGCAGCTGCAGCTCCATGTCCTGCTTGGCCCGCTGCAGGGCGGCCTCCAGCTCAGACAGCTTGGCAGGGCATCCTTAATGGCCAGCTCTCCGTGCTGCTCAGCATCTGTGATGCCAGCCCCCAGGGAAGCCCTCTGACCTTTGAGGCCCTCAATCTCAGCCTGGAGCCAGCTGATGTTCTGGTTCACCTCGGAGATGTCAGTCTTCGTAAGTCGCAGGTCATCCCTGTGCTTCCCAGCCAGCGTCTGCAGCTCCTCATACTTGATCTGGTGCATGCTCTCAGCCTCAGTCCTGCTGCGGTTGGCGATCTCCTCCCGCTGTGCCTTAACCTGAGCGATGATGCTGTCCATGTCCAGGGAGCGCAGTTGTCCATGGACAGCACCACAGACGTGTCCGCGATCTGGGACTGCAGCTCCCGGGTCTCTTCTTCATACAGCTGCTGAGGAAGTTGATCTTGTCAGTCAGTCCTTCCAGGTGAGACTCCAGCTCCACCTTGTTCGTGTAAGCTTCATCACATCCTTCTTGATGAGGACAAATTCATTCTCCATCTCTGTACGCATCCTCATACTTGTTCCTGAAGTCCTCCATCAGCCCCTCTATATTGCCAAGCTCCGCCTCCAGCTTCAGCTTCTCCTGGCCCAGAGTCTCCAGCTGCTGCCTAAGGTTGACGATGTAGCTCTGGAGCATGTTGTCCATGTTGCTCCGAGCCATCTTCGCTGCTGCAGGAGGCTCCACTTGATATCCAGCATCTTGTTCTGCTGCTCCAGGACCTGTACCTTGTTGATGAAGGAAGCAAACTTGTCGAGGGTCTTGATCTGTTCCTTCTCCTGGGTACGCACGGACTGGATGTTGGGGTCCACTTCAAGGTTATGGGGGCTCAGCAGGCTCTGGTGATGGTGATGTCTCCCATGCCCATGCCCATGCCGCTGGCCCCACCATAGCCTATGCTCACGTCACCCTGGAAGCTGCTGCTGCCCACTCGGGAGAAGCTCAGAGAGAAGCTCAAGGAGCTGATGCGGGCACTGGGCACACTCGTATAGGAGCAGCTGCTGAAGGCCCAGGGGCCAGAAGTGGACGCCCTGTAGGACTTCTGGGTCACCCTGATGGACATGGTGGAGGCAGGAGTGGAGGCAGGCAGGCTGAACCAGGTGGAGATTCCTGAAGGAGCAGAGAAGCTGCTTCTTCCCTTCCATTTCTTTTAAATGATTCTTAAATCCTTACCTCTGTGACTTCTTACAGGCTGTTCCCTCTGCCTAGAATATTTTTTAACCTGGATAACCTTTAATCCTTTTTGAGGACTTATATAGATTTCATCTTATCCAAGAAACTCTATGTCTGGGTGAGGAACCACTCTTATATGCTTTCATATGGCCACTCTAGTTGCTATTTATTTCACTCTGCTATCATTATCTCTTGACTTCTTAACATTCCCCACAAGTGTAGGCTCTGTGAATGCAAGGACTATGTGTGGCTCGATTCCTGTGTTATTTCCAGAATTTACTGCAGGGCTTGGCACACAGTGGACATCTCATGAATATTTGTAAGATAATGAATGAATTAGGTTGAGTACACCAATTACTGAGAAACTGGAAAATAACAGGGTGCTTAGATGGATTAAAACAGGCTCCCTGAAGTAGGTGAGAGGCTTCATCTTGATTTTTCCAGAGAATGAAATCTAATGACTGGTGGAGAACAGATTGGTTTAGGAGATTGCATAAAAAGGAATGTACAGAAGTCATATTCTAGGAACTGGAGGAAGTTTAGCATGACCAAAAGAGCAGACTCTAAGTGGAAAACTAGAGAAACTGACTTGAAAAATTAAAAATCAGTGGTAGGCAAAACTATGGAGACAGTAAAAAATATTAGCGGTTGCCAGGGGTTAGGAGGGAAGGGAAGATCAATAGACAAAGCACAGAGAATTCTTAGGGAATTGAAACTACCCTGTATGATACTATAGTTTTAGATGCATGTCATTACACATTTGTACAATTTCATAGAATGTACAATACCAACAGTGAACCCTAATGTTAACTATGGAATTTGAGTGATAATGATGTGTCAGTAAAGGCTTATTGATTGCAACCAATTATCACTCCGGCGGGCATGCTGATAATGGGAAAGGTGATGCAAGCGTATGGACAGGGGAAAGTATCTGTACCTGCCTCTTAATTTTACTATAAACCTAAAACTGCTCTAAAAAAATGAAGTCTTACAAAAAAAGCGGTGGTGGCTGAAGCATGTGAAGAGCTGAAAGCTAAAGATCTGCATTAAAAGCAGTAAGTAAGCAGGTTTTTACATAGATGGATATCATGCTGAAAATGATCTTTGAAGAAACATTAATATTTAATCATGTTTATAAATAAACCTACGAATGAAACTATACAAGTGTGTACCTGTAGACTGCAGGTCATAAAAGAAGGGACTGAATGGTATTTATACTGTGGAAAACAGGCAGCTTTTGAGCCCTGATGTCCACAGCATCCCTCTAGATGGTGGTGTGTGATGCCTTAGGGAGCATCCTCAGGCTGCCAGTGAGACACTTCACAGCAATACAGTGTCGATTAAATTGGGCACCAGTAAAGCATGGGTTAGTGGTCTGGAAAGAAACATTCTGTTCATTCAATAAACCTGCTCTCGTTTCATTTTAAGTCTTTAGGATTTGATTAACTGTTAAGAGCTGCAAAGGGAGAAGTCAGGGTTCTGATTAGACAATAACCGGGTCATTAATTTTTCATATTTACATATAATGTTCCTCATACTACAAAGCTAGTTTCCGAAAGCTCTGAAAACCATAATGTATTTAAGTATCACATTGTGTCTCTTCAGTTTATCCTTTGTGATCAAATAAATCCGGAACAAAATAACGCATGCTTTAATCACTGAATAGCACATGTATGAAGTGTGTGGCTGTACTGTCTAAATAATTAACCACTACTCAATGATTATGCTAACTAGTGCATACTGGAGTGGATAAGGTTAACGAAGCCTTTGCTTACAATTTAAAAGCTTCCTATCAACGGTTTCTTTCACTGAGTTAAAGAAAAAGGACCTTTGCAATTTTTACTTAGTAGTCTTATATTGGAAACATCTGGATCCTATCCAATACTGATGCCCAGAGGCCTCATCAGAGATCAATATCTAGTGAGCAAGATGTACAGTGAACATCTGAAAGGATAAAAAACAAAGCGCACCAGGGAGGCAGCATGCGATGGTAGACAAGTGCACCTCTAGAGACCTAGAAAGCTGGGTGTTTATCCCATCTTTGCCACTTGCTGCTTGTGAAAGTTGGGCAATCTTTAAGCTCCATCAATCTCAGTTTCCTTGTCCAAAAGGATGGAGAATAATACCTATTACGCAGTACTTTGTGTAAAGCACATAATATAGTGTTGGGGACAAACTAGGTGCTTAATTAGCATTTACTATTAGTGTTAGTGGCAGTTGTAGCGTAACTTCTATTTTTTCTCTCTAGTCCCCTTGGACCAAAATATACGGTGGAACTTAAAGTATGCTTATATATAACATATGCTCATGACATGTGCAATCTATTAACATGTCTCTGCATTACAGGTCAAGCAGAATCAAAAAGTTCCAGAGCAAGAGAAAAATCAATGAAAACTTTTGTATTTACTATTGGCATCACAAAGGTGAAATTTTTCTTCCTGTCTACAGATATTTCCAACTCCCCACTATTTGCTTCTTGCCAAATACAAATGTTCAGAGGCTTGGGAAGGAACCATGGCAAAGTATAACTCTCCTTCAGGTAGATGAGATCGATGCCTTCTGCCTTTGGATTGTTTCCCCAAATAACCATCCAGGAGGCCACAACAAATGCTCATGCAATCCCCAGATGAGCTGATCTCACCCATCCTTAAGGAGATTCTTTTTCCAGCTTATATTAATAGTTCAAATGCTTTCACTGGATCACCGCATTTCCTTCTATCTTTTAAAGGAGTTGGGTGCTTCCCACACCCACTGCTGGCTCCACAGTAAAATTGTCTGCTTTGTATTTCTTTCACTTTGGATATCCTTAGAAAAGTGTCTGCTGCCATGATTTTGCTGGTCAGGATCAAAGCTGCCATAGTTCCCAGCACAAACGTTTATTGAAAGAAAAGGATTGGGCACAGTGAAAAGAGCTTTGGAACAAGACAGATGTAAGGTCAGGTCCTCGTTCTACAATACAGAAACTGTGTGATTGCTGATCATTTCCTCAGCATGGGAAATCAGGAGCCTCAGTTTCCCAGGCTGGAATAACCATTTCGCAGGGTTGTCAGGAGGAATAACTAAAATAACAAACCAAAAGTACCTAGGATAAGACTATTTTTTCTTCCTGTCCCATATATCCTGGTCCCCCCTAAAATCATTCTTACTTTTTGTTAGCAAAGTTATGAAGTTCCTTTAAGCCAAATTAAACACCTACACATATGTACAATCATGGAAAGGTACATAATGCTAAAGTTTTAATCTTTTAAACCAGGTGGAATCATACAGTAGCATCTCTCTCGTGAGTTCTTCTGTCTCTCATTAAAGTAGTCCTAGAATTAAGGATTTTCTTTTTCTCTCATTAAGGAACACAGTCTAAAACCTTTCTCAAATGATGGATCAGAGAAACTGAGTTAGCAGTACACACATACACACTCATACACACACAGACTGAATTCTCCTAGTCCCTAAGCTCCACTAGGAGTAGTCACAATTTAAAGAGTTTCATCTCCTAACAGTACATTTTAATTGAAAAACACTCCTTCCATAATAATAGAAGCAACAAACTATAGTGTAAACATTGAGACAGCCGCCACACCTGGTTTTCAATCTCAGGTTTGTCATTTACTAACTGTGTAACTTTGAGACATAGCTTATAAAGGCCAACACGACTTTCTCCATATGTTAAAAGGTGGTAACATCTACCTGTCACTGCAATTAAATCAGAACTTTTTTTTTTTTTTTTTTAAGATGGTCTCTCGCTCTGTCACCCAGGCTGGAGTGCAGTGGTGCAATCTTGACTCACTGCAACCTCTGCCTACCAGGTTCTAGCAATTGTCTGCCTCAGCCCCCTGAGTAGCTGGGATTACAGGCACCTACCACCATGCCCGGCTAATTTTTTTGTATTTTTAGTAGAGATGGAGTTTCATCATCTTGGCCAGGCTGGTCTTGAACTCCTGACCTTGTGATCCATCTGCCTCAGCCTCCCAAAGTGCTTGGATTACAAGCGTGAGCCACCCACCGCACCTGGCCTCAGTCAGGACTTTATGCAACATTTAATACAGTGCCTGGAACATAGGAAGCGCTCAATAACTAGGTATTTATTATTACTTGTGGTGTTTTCTGGTAATCAGTGGAGGAATACTGGTTTCTTTAAAAAGTGTTCTGAATTGTTCATAAATACATCTTGAACACATAACGCAAATAATCTTAGCCTACCTTCTCCATGCCTTTCTACGACTGAACAATCACTGACAGTCACATATACAATGATACAATGCTTCCACATGCACTTATTTTAAACTGAAATCTTCCTCCTTGTTCTGTATCTGATGTCAAACAAAGCAAGTGTATTCCTCCTTTCACAGAGAAGCATTTCAAATATCCAGTGGTAGCCTTCATCTGCCCCTAAGTCTTTCCTCCAGGCTAAAGATTCTCAGTTCCTTCAATGCACTCATATTTCAGGGTTTCTACACATTTTACCACTGGTCATCCTTTTATGGAAGAGTCACTGAATCTAAGCAGAGTTTAATTTCTAACTGTTAGTGAAATACTAACTTGGTATTTTAAAAAGACAAACAACAAACAAAAACCTCACGCAGTCATCTAAGAAAACAAGGATTTAGTGTGGAAAAAAAAAATCCCACCACGCTAATAATATACCATCTCTTATTACAGGAATGGTTTTGACAAACAATTTTTTAAAGCTAAGAAGCAAGAGCATTTGAAGCCCAGTGGGCTTGTGTCTGCTGCCCCATCAGGAGGCTTCCAGGAATAAGATTTCTGGTATCCTCTTATCCTTTTAAAGTTTTTAGAAGACTTTCTGCCTTCTCAGCGTATATACCACATGATATTTCATTTCTTTTTGTTAGCATGACAGGGTCTCGCTCCATTGCCCAGGCTGAAGTGCAGTGGCGTTATCATAGCTCACTGCAGCTCTGAATGCCTGGGCTCAAATGATTCTCCCACTTCAGCCTCCTGAGTAGCTAGGACAACATTCGGGGACCACCATGCTTGGCTAATCTTTTTGTTTTTATTTTTGTAGAAACAGGGTCTTGCCATCTTGCCCAGGCTGGTCTCAAATTCCTGGCCTCAAGAGATCCGTCTGCCTCAGCTTCTCAAAGTGTTGGGCTTACAGGCATGAACCACTGCACCTAGCTTGTTTCTTTTTTGTTACGGCATAATCACTCAATTTTTGCAACTTAATTTTCTAAGCAAGACAACTTCCTAAAAGCAAATTTAAACTCAACTCTGAATTGAGGTTGTTCATCTTACCTACTCTGGAAATGATTAAATGTAGCCTAACCCTCCTACTGTAGCAAAATTTAATATCCTTGGCTGCATTATAAATAAGGAGTACATTAATCTTAAATTACTATTGCTTCATGTACATAGTGTTACATACTTGAATTAATCAGTTGGTATGTGCCACAATTGCTTTTTTCCTTCATCCACAGATGAAGGACAACATGTTAGTTTGTACACGTGATACAAATCTTGCATCAGTTTTCCTAAGACTTTCTGATTATTGTACACAGTTTAGCAAAAAGTAAATGGTTTCTCTTATTCCAAGCACTTGTCATTACTATGCAAAATGATAGAAAAAAAGATTGTCGGTTTTTGGATAAATAGACTGATTACATAGAATTTAAGAGTGACTTTTCATGTCCACGTTAACAGGCAAACAACCATCTATTCATGATGTGCTGAGCGGCTTGATGCTCCCCTACTTCATTCTTCTTTGAGATTCATTTTCATCTAGTGGTCGAACTAGAAATGGTGATCAAATAAAGCAGATCAATTTTAGATGTGATACATGGGAGAACAATCCAGCTCTGGAGACACCAATCCAGCCTTTATTTTACCACACTACAATCAAACTAACCCGTATTTTGCCTTCATCATTCGATGCTTTTAAATAGTTTGCACAACTACAACATGTGCTATGTGGATCGTGCATTTTTAAGTGCCGTTATCACAAGGTAAAACTATTATTTCATTTCTACTATCTTTTTCCTTTTAATCATTTTTGATACTTAGTGTTTAATCTCTTTTAATATTTTTTTCTTTTCATTCAGGGAGAGCTGTGGATGTTTGTCATCTGTATCACTAAGTTGATTCTCTGCAGTGTTTCTGTCTGTCATTCTATTCATGGAAATTTAAGCCTGTTGTTTATTTATATGGTGGTCTGGCTTATTGAGGCTTGGTCTATTTTCACTTCAGACTGCCTCTCAGTCTCCTTTCTCATTTTGATAGAAAGTATTATAAAATAAGTTTTAAATACTTTAAACTTTTGAGACTGAGTGCAAAGATTTAAATTCTAGCTATGTAACTTACATTATTTTTCCTCTTGACCAAATTATTACATTTCTGAAAGCTTGGCTTTCTTATCTTTACAATGGATATGCTACTAGCATGTATTCAAGGGTTGATATAAACATTAAATGAGATCATGCACCTATTATACTTACCATAGTGTCTAACACATAATAGTAATACAAAAAAGATTGCCATGAATACAAATAAACCTCCAGCCTCATCTCATAGAGCAAATGTCTTTTTTTAACCTCACTGTAAAAATACAATGGACATTTTCTAAAATGCTCTGCTATTTCCTGTAATGAATACTTTAGAGAGTTTGCGATTTTTTTAAGGTCTTTAAGATACTATTTCTCTCCTTTTTATCATGCCTACATTGCCTTTCCCCTATTCTATCATCCTTAAATGATAAACACACTTTTTCAAACTGTGAGATATACTATAATTATTTACTTCCAGTTATAGAAAAAAATGCATACCTATTCACTTTTCCTTATAGGATTCTTAAAGGATCTCTTCTTGTACATGTGTACAAGTTCATTTCTTTAGGATGTCAGAAGGACTATTAAGAATTCACTTGTAGCTGCCTCTGTTAGATTAATCTAGAAATAATTTCCATGATTACCAAAGTGCCTTAAGTTTACCTTCAGACAATCTGAGTATTCCTTTTAAAAAAATATATGAATGCAAATGCTTTCCACTACAGCAAAGTTACAGGAAATTATTTCCAGATTTCCAATAAGCTATATCAGTAAAATCAAATGAATTTGCCAAAAGTGTGTTTATCAAATAAAATTTTCCTTTGATTTTATACAGGTTGAGCATTCCTAATCTGAAAATTCGAAATCAGAAAGGTTCCAAAATCAGAAACATTTTGAACAACAACATTATGCCACAAGTAGAAAATCTGACATCTGCCCTCAATGGACAGGTTACAACAAACGTCCACACAACACTGTTTATTCAGTATCCCCTAACGAAAAAAGATCCAGCCCCATTCAGCTGGGATGCTACTGTGCTGCTTAGTTACTCTGAACACATTATATTTTCACTGTGTTAATGGCATGCCATATTTTTCAGTTAGGTTCTTATGTGTGGATGTAAGAAAATAATTGCTTATATATTATCCTGATAAATACTTAAGTATTTATCCTGATTAATATCCTGATTGTATTAGCCTGTTCTCAGAATGCTAATAAAGATATGCTCCAAAATGGGTAATTTGTAAAGGAAAGAGGTTTAATTGACTCATAGTTCAGCATGGCTTGGCAGGCCTTAGGAAACTTATAATCATGGCAGAAGGAGAAGCAAACACGTCCTTTTTCACATGATGGCATGAGAGAGAAGTGTTAAGCAAAGCAGGGGGGAAAGACCCTTAAAAACCATCAGATCTTGTGAGAACTCACTATCAAGAGAACGGCATGAGGGTAACCACCCCCATGATTCACTTACCTCCCACTGGGTCCCTCCCACGATTATGGGAACTAAAACTCGAGATGAAATTTGGGTGAGGACACGGCCAAACCATATCACTGACAGTATATAACTTTACATTTAGGTATTATATACCCTTACCTTTATATACTATTCAGAGTCAGGGATGATGCTGATAACCACAGATTGTCCACGTGGGTGGCTGAGAGGGACACCTACCTGCTTTCTGATGGCTCACTGTACACAAACGTTGTTGTTATTGTTGTTTTGAGTCAGGGTCTCACTCTGTCACCCAGGCTGGAATGTAGTGGCATGAATCTTGGCTCACTGCAACCTCTGCCTTCTGAGCTCAAGCAATCCTCCCACCTCAGCTTCCTGAGTAGCTGGGACTACATGCCATCATGCTCAGATAATTTATTTTGTGTAGAGATAAGGTCTCACTATATTACCCAAGCAGTTCTCGAACTCCTGGGCTCAAGCCATCGTCCTACCTTGGCCTCCCAAAGTGCTGGGATTACTAGTGTGAACCACCACATCTGGCTACAAACTTTGTTTCATGCACAAAGCTATTTAAAATATTGTATAGAATTACCTTCAGGCTATGTATATCAGGTATATATAAGACCAATAAATTCCATGTTTATATGTGGGTCCCATCCTTAAGACATCTCATTATGTATATGCACATACTCCAAAATTTAAAAAAAAAATCCAAGATCTGAAATACTTACAGTCCTAAGCATTCGGATAAGGGATATTCAACCTGTATATTGGGTTCATCACTGTATTGCAAGTCTTATTTTGTGTTTTCCCACTTTTTTGGCAATTGTGTAAAAGGTTCCTCATATAACATTAAGTCAGTATCTTGTGGCTTGTTTTTATAACAATATATAACACTTTGGCATGTATTTGTGAAATTTCTTCTCTTTAGTTTGAAAGGCAAGATCCTCCATAGTGAGCCCATAAAAAATAAGAGTACCAAGAAACTTTCAAAACTTTAATATCCATGTAACTTTTATATCAAAATAAAATTCGGAAAATTGGGACACATGGAAAAAAAATAATCTAAGTCTCCTGTTTGAGAAACTATAAAATAAAAACCATGAATTTCTCTCTAAACAAGAAATTAATTTTAGTTAAATAGAAATTATTAAGCAATAACTAAGATCAAAGCAGAAATGAAGGAGATAGAGACACAAAAAACCCTACAAAAAATCAATAAATCCAGGAGCTGGTTTTTTGAAAAGATCAACAAAATAGACAGACCACTAGCCAGACTAATAAAAAGGAAAAGAGAGAATAACCAAATAGATGCAATAAAAAATGATAAAGGGGATATCACCACAGATGCCACAGAAATTCAAACCATCATCAGAGATTATTACAAACAACTCTATGCACATAAATTAGAAAACCTGGAAGAAATGGATAAATTCCTGGACAGTAGTCTCCTCCCATGCCTAAACCAGGAAGAAGTCGAAACCCTGAATAGACCAATAACAAGGTCTGAAGTCGAGGCAGCAATTAAGAGCCTACCACCCAAAAAAAGCCCAGGCCCAGATGGTTTCACAGCCGAATTCTACCAGACATACAAAGAGGAACTGGTACCATTCCTACTGAAACTATCCCAAATAATCCAAAAAGAGGGAATCCTTCCCAAATCATTTTATGAGACCAACATCATCCTAATACCAAAACCCGGCAGAGACTCAACAAGAAAAGAAAACTACAGGCCAATATCCATGATGAACATAGATGCAAAAATCTTCAATAAAATACTGGCAAGCCGATTACAACAGCACATCAAAAAGCTTATCCACCATGATCAAGTAGGATTCATCCCGGGGATGCAAGGCTGGTTCAATATATGCAAGTCTATAAATATAATTCACCACATAAACAGAACCAAAAACAAAAACCACATGATTATCTCAATCGATGCAGAGAAGGCCTTCGACAAAATTCAACAGCCCTTTATGCTAAAAACCCTCAATAAACTAGGTATCGACGGAACGTATCTCAAAATAATAAAAGCTATTTATGACAAACCGACAGCCAATATCATACTGAATGGGCAAAAACTGGAAGCATTCCCTTTGAAATCTGGCACTAGACAAGGATGCCCTCTCTCACCACTCCTATTCAATATAGTACTGGAAGTTCTAGCCAGAGCAATCAGGCAAGAAAAAGAAATAAAGGGTATTTGATTAGGAAAGGAGGAAGTCAAATTGTCTCTATTTGCAGACGACATGATTGTATATCTAGAAGACCCCATCATCTCAGCCCAAAATCTCCTGGAACTGATAAGCAACTTCAGCAAAGTCTCAGGATACAAAATCAATGTGCAAAAATCACAAGCATTCCTATACACCAATAACAGACTTAAAGAGAGCCAAATCAAAAACGAACTGCCATTCACAATTGCTACAAAGAGAATAAAATGCCTAGGAATACAACTAACAAGGAACATAAAGGACCTCTTCAAGGAGAACTACAAATCACTGCTCAACGAAATAAGAGAGGACACAAACAGATGGAGAAACATTCCATGTTCATGGTTAGGAAGAATTAATATCGTGAAAATGGCCATACTGCCCAAAGTAATTTACAGATTCAACGCTATCCCCATCAAGCTACCAATGACCTTCCTCACAGAACTGGAAAAAACCACCTTAAACTTCATATGGAACCAAAAGAGAGCCCGCATAGCCAAGTCAATTCTAAGCAAAAAGAACAAAGCGGGATGCATCACACTACCGGACATCAAACTCTACTACAAGGCTACAGTAATCAAAACAGCATGGTACTGGTACCAAAACAGAGATATAGACCAATGGAACAGAACAGAGGCGTCGGAGGCAACACAACATATCTACAACCACCCGATCTTTGACAAACCTGAAAAAAACAAGCAATGGGGAAAGGATTCCATGTTTAATAAGTGGTGTTGGGAAAACTGGCTAGCCATATGCAGAAAGCAGAAACTGGACCCCTTCCTGACACCTTACGCTAAAATTGACTCCAGATGGATTAAAGACTTAAACATAAGACGTAACACCATAAAAACACTAGAAGGAAACCTAGGCAAAACCATTCAGGACATAGGCGTAGGCAAGGACTTTATGACCAAAACACCAAAAGCATTGGCAACAAAAGCCAAAATAGACAAATGGGACCTAATCAAACTCCACAGCTTTTGTATGGCAAAAGAAACAGTCAATAGAGTGAATCGGCAACCAACAGAATGGGAAAAAATTTTTGCAGCCTACCCGTCTGACAAAGGGCTGATATCCAGAATTTACAATGAACTAAAAAAGATTTACAAGAAAAAAACAAACAAGCCCATTCAAAAATGGGCGAAGGATATGAACAGATACTTTACAAAAGAAGACATACATGAGGCCAACAAACATATGAAAAAATGCTCATCATCACTGGTCATTAGAGAAATGCAAATCAAAACTACATTGAGATACCATCTCACGCCAGTTAGAATGGCGATCATTAAAAAATCTGGAGACAACAGATGCTGGAGAGGATGTGGAGAAATAGGAACACTTTTACACTGTTGGTGGGAGTGTAAATTAGTTCAACCACTGTGGAAAACAGTGTGGCGATTCCTCAAGGACCTAGAAATAGAAATTCCATTTGACCCAGCAATCCCATTACTGGGCATATATCCAAAGGATTATAAATCGTTCTACTATAAGGACACATGCACACGAATGTTCATTGCAGCACAGTTTACAATAGCAAAGACCTGGAACCAGCCCAAATGCCCATCGATGATAGACTGGACAGGAAAAATGTGGCACATATACACCATGGAATATTATGCAGCCATTAAAAAGGAGGAGTTCACATCCTTCGTAGGGACATGGATGAACCTGGAAAACATCATTCTCAGCAACCTGACACAAGAACACAAAATCAAACACCACATGTTCTCACTCATAGGCAGGTGTTGAACAAGGAGAACACATGGACACAGGGAGGGGAGCACTATACACGGGGGTCTGTTGTGGGGGAGGGGGGATAGTGGGGGGGGGTGGGGAGTTGGGGAGGGATAGCATGGGGAGAAATGCCAGATATAGGTGAAGGGGAGGGAGGCAGCAAATCATACTGCCACGTGTGCACCTGTGCAACAACCTTGCATGTTATTCACATGTACCCCAAAACCTAAAATGCAATTAAAAAAAAAAATTATTAAGCAAATCACTTGGACCTAAAATTGTTTTATTTATCTAATGTGCTATAAATTGTTTTCTCATACTAAAAAAAAATCCAAGCAATCAGGAATTTGTATGACCCAGTGAGCTAAGTAAAGAACAGATTTACTTTGCCCTGTAATGAGGTTGACAGAACAGTTTCAAGTCAGATTACATTTGACTATGCTCTGTTTCTATCACATTTGCCACTTAATGGCAAGAGATAAAGATTCTCCTGTTGATAGACTGTTTTACTCTCCAATCTATGTTTACCCATTGGAATTGTTATGAAACATGACTTGGATGTTTGTGAAAAGCATGGTCAGTATAGGAGCTAGTTCACATACTGTGCTTATTAATCAGTTCAGGTAAGACTCATATTAAAATGAATTTGGAAGCTTCTTGTTTATCCTCTTCCTTCCTAAAACTAATTCCTTCATTCTTCAGCTCCATAAAGACCTTCCTTAGGAAAATTTCTGGTGTTTGAGAAAGAGGATCAACCTGCTAACTCCCATCTTTGAAGGTTTTAGTAAAAGTCCATCTGACATTGTTTGAACCTGAAACATAATTTAAAACTTTGTTTCTTATAGTCAATTCTTATCAACTACTATGAACAAATCAGTTTATCTACTAATATATATATTGGCAATTTTCTGTTTGATCAAAGATTGAAGATGTCTATTAGGATATGTATTGCTTGTGATGGAATAAACAAAAAAACATGATTATGAATTGAGTTGAATTTACCCTAAAGTCACATCACCAAATTGAAGTTTATCATGTCTCATCTTGACACTTTTCAATAGTTCTTTGAAAACTTTGTGTAGATTCAACTTCTCTTAAATCAACTCTGTCAAATGGGTATAACTTTTACTTAAGCAAATGGAAAAAATACTTAAAAGTAATATAAGATATATTAAATTTAAATAAATTTAGTATAGCAAATGTTATATTTACATATAATTTAAATATATTACCGTATATAATAAATAAATCAAATTTTAATATAAATATCTAAATTAAAAATAATCCTCCATAAAGTATACAATATATTTTGTTTCTATAGCACTGAAATGTGGAGATTGATAAAAATCTGTTTTCATTTCTTCAGTTTTTCCATTATAAAAATTTTATAGTAAGAAACACTGAACATTAATTATAAATTAGAATATAAAACCAGAGTTTAAATCTATTTCGACCTAATGATATCCATATCTGCGGCATTCATTAGTATGTTCACTATATAAACATTTGGTTGGTTGTATCAGACTCTGTGATTTTGATTGTACACAAGAGTCTAGGAGGTGAATTATTACACTGGGTACATGTGGCATGGGATTGTCTTTTTTGGGAAACTTCAAGAGATTTTGTTAATGAAATATTGTTTTGTTCAAAATGTGGAATGGAAATGCAGATATTTTTAATAAAATGTAAGGTAGAGTACATGTAGGACCACAGTTTTTTAATATATTTTGATAATAATTCTCTTTCCTTTGCTCTTCAGAAGCCAAGAGATACATAATCCACGTTTGTAATCTTATGTAGGGTGTAGGACATTGTCTAAGTTCACAGAAAAGGTGGTATTTGTGCTAAGAATTTCTCTAATCCAGGTAAGCTAACAGGAATCAAAACAGGCTCACCCTGCCTTCTTTCCTTTCTTTTTTCCTTCTTTTCTTCCTTTTTTCCTCCCTTCCTTCATGAACTTCACCTTTTAGGTATTTGGCCTTGGCCTCCTCATATGGGTTAATAAAATGTCGATTTAAAAACAGCTATACTTTCTTTATTCTCCCAAACACTTCCAGTTAAAAGGCTTTCTAATAATCATGTTTATACTTTTCCTTAAACCACACTAAATTTTATCATTTCCAATTCCCACTGGGAACTAGCATTTTGGGATTTCTCTAAGGTTTCAATGAGCAACAAATGTCTTCAAGAGAACATGATGCATCGTATCTATTTTAGATGTGCCAGGATTCTCCTGCTGATGAATGTTCATAATTCTAGACCAAGTTAATAGAAGAAGGGAATTCCCCTTGAGAAAGGAACAAATGGGGGAGAGTAATCTGAACACAAATGGTAAGGTTCAATGCAATTATGTCTAGAGTTCTCTACTGAATATCAGAAGTACAACTGTCATCTGGTATTTCAAAAACACTCACAGTACCTATGATTGGTCTAAAGGGAAATACATTATTCATTTACCAAAGTTTGATTACTACTTGAAATCATTTTCCACAAATCACTTATGTGAATTGTAGAAAAAGGTATGCAAGAGAACAAGGTATATATGCTAGATTAATTTTCCATTAAAAATAATTTATGCTTCTCTTGTGACTTAAATAATAACTTTTAAGAGGTATAATGTATAAAACTTTACAAGCAAGAGTAAGGATTCCTAATACTTCTTGATTTACTTAATTAAATGTTCTTTTTATCTTGTTTCTAGTCACTAAATAGAATAATGTCCACATTACTTAATTCTGAAATGAGGATAATACTATCACTATTTTCACTGGTTATAAACATTCAGTGATTTAATACTGTGAAATAATTAGAACAATGATAGAGATTAGCCCCTCAATAAATAAAAATAAAAATATTGTCTGCTATGGTCATTAAGGCTGTTCATAAATATTCCATTTCTTTCTTCTTTCCAGACAAGATAGGATTGCTCTTCCCCATCCCTTTGATGTGGGGTGATTAGATTTGGAGGTGGAAAGGAAGCAACTATTATAAATTCCAGAAGCATTTATTGGATGACAAGGTATATCATAAAACTTCTCAAGAGAGAGCTGAAGAAATGATAAATTCAATTTTGGATACAATGTGTTTGTGAGCAATTGGGTGGAACTGTCTGCTATGCAGTTGGTTAAAGTCATGCAGTTGGTCAAATCTGCTAGAGGCAGATTTGGAGTCACCAGTTCATAAGTGACTGTTGGAGTCATGGGTTAAAAGAATCATCCAAGAAGAGTTTATAGATAAATCTTGACGAGTAATGTATGAGGAACAATGTTGGAGGAGTCTCAAAACTTGGGAGGTAACTAAGCAAGGGTGAGAAAGAAGACTGAGAAGCCATGGCCAAAATCGGAAAGAAAATCCAGAAGAAAGTAACATCACAGAAGTCAGTACAGAAAAAAAAGTTTAAAAATCCCAGAGCCAAAGAAAATGTTTAGTTACTGCCTAGGAAAATAGTAGCTTTCAATGAATATGTATAGTGTTCAATTTATTCTTGCAAAAGTTTATATTTCTTAAATTCATCTGTAAGAAGACAGTGTCTACTTTGAAAATGTTACCATTTAAAGTGCATAACCCCCTGGCTGGATTACAATTCCAACTCGTATCTAGTTGTAGAAGCAGACTGTAACGCAAGTTAAGAGGGTTAAAGAAAGAAATTAATATTAATGGTGTGGGTTTTGCTGCAAACATTTTGAGATTGAATGTGTGAAGTTTCAGAATTTCTCATCTGGTATCTAAAGAGGCTAAATCATTTTGCGTTGAATGGGTACAGATACAGTTTTTCTTCTTCATAACTCTGACTGTGAAGACAATATGACTGTTCTAGATACAACAGTGGTTGCCCATGAACCAATACTCCAAAAATCACTTCCCTGCAGATATTAATCACAAGCCAAGTGTTTCAAATATGAGGAGTGTGGTAAAACAAATGCATAAATTTTGCATTTCTGATGCCATTTTTAAAGTAATTGATCACTTGCATTTTGTTATCTGAAACTTTATATACCAAGCCATGGGTTTGTTGGTTTATTTGGTCTTTTTCTCACATAAAGTGGAATATGTGGTATTCAAAATACACATATATATCTATATATTTCTTCAATGAACAGCTTAGAACAAGAGAAACAAAATTAGTTAATGAATTAATACCATATGTAAAAATCAACTCAAGATAGATTAAAGACTAATGTAAAATCTGAAACTACAAAAACCCTGGAATATAACCTAGGAAATACCATCATGGACATAGGCCTTGGCAAAGACTTTACAACAAAGATGCCAAAAGCAATTACAACAGAAACAAAAATTGACAAATGGGACCTAATTAAACCAAAGAGCTTCTGCATATCAAATTAATCAACAGAATAAACAGAGAACCTACAGAATGGGAGAAAATATTTGCAAACTATATATATATCAAAGGTCTAATATTCACAATCTATAAAGAACTTAAATAAATTAACCAAAAACCAAGCAACCTCATTAAAAAGTGAGTAAAGAACAGGAACATACACTTTTCAAAAGGAGATACACATGTGGCCAAAAAGCATATGAAAAAATGCTCAACATCACTATCATTAGAGAAATGCAAATCAAAATCACAGTAAGATATCACCTCACACCAGTCAGAATGACCATGATTAAACAGAAAAATAACAGATGCTGGTGAGGTTGTAGAGAAAGGGGAACACTTACACACTGCTGGTACAAAGGTTAAGTAGTTCAGGCATTGTAGAAAGCAGTTTGATGACTTCTCAAAGAACTTAAAACGGAGCTGCCTTTCGACCAGCAATCTCATTATTGGGCAAATACCCAAAGTAATAAAGATGCATGTGTGCATATGCTCATCACAGCACTATTCATAACAGCAAAGAAATTGAAAATTGAGTCAACCTAAATGCCCATTAACAGTAGACTGGATAAGGGAAGTTTGGTATATATATACCACGGAATACTATGCAGCCATAAGAAAAAACAACACCATGTCTTGGCTGCAACATGGAAGGAGCAGGAGGCCATTATTCTTTCTCTTCTTCTTTTTCTTTTGAGATGGAGTTTTTCTCTGTCACCCAGGCTGGACTGCGGTGGCACAATCTCGGCTCACTGTCACCTCTGAGGAGGCCATTATTCTAAAATGAACTAGTGCAGGAACAGAAAACCAAATACTGAAGGTTCCCACTTTTAAGTGGGAGCTAAACATTGAGTCCATATGGACAGAAAGAAGGGACCAACAGATACCTGGGCCTACTTGAGGGTGGAGGGTGAGATGAAGGTACGTTTATCCCACAGAAGTTGGCAGACACTGTAAATGAGAGTCTTCTTTCCTGTTGTGGGGAAGAACTGATTTACCAGTTGATACGGTTTGGCTCTATGTCCCCATCCAAATCTCATCTTGAATTATAATCCCCACATGTCAATGGAGGGAGCTCCTGGGAGGTGATTGGATCATCAGGGTGGTTCCCCCCCATGCTGTTCTCATGATAGTGAGTTCTCACAAGATCTGATGGTTTCATAAGGGACTCTTCCCCCTCCACTCTCTCTTCTGTCTCTCCTGCTGCCACATGAAGAAGGTCCTTGCTTGCTCTTTGCCATGTGCCATGATTTAAGTTTCCTGAGGCCTCCCCAGCCATGTGGCACTGTGAGTCAATTAAACATCTTTCCTTTAGAAATTACCCAGTCTCAGGTATTTCTTTATAGCAGTGTGAAATGGGCTAATACACCAGTGCACCATGCTTCTAATACCTGGGTAAATCTAAAGCCAGAAAACCACTGATTTTCTCCTTATTAATTGTATGTAAGGACTGCTCACATGATGTTGACAAACTTCCCTCCAGTGGACTAAGAAGCTGATTCCAGCAGACTGGGAAGAAGCTGATTCTCATTTTGTTTGCAAACCTGGTGTTTGGGTACATAGTTTTGGGTCATGTAAGCCAATATTTTCTGAGAGAATTGTGAAAGAAACTAGATTCAGATAATTTTATATTTTCCCTATGTTGACTAAACATTTCCAGCAAAGAGCAACGAAACCAACTTTTCTAAAGCAAATGTTTTCTAAGGATGGCTGAAGCAGTTTGTTTCTAGTTTCAAACAAATGACAGTTTCCTACTTTCATTGTCTTTGACAAATACATTGCCAATCCTAGCAAGAATGTCCATCAATTTTCTCAAATAGGCAACAAGAACAACTAGCTGAGTTCTAGTGGAGACTTACCACTGAGTAGCTATGTGCTGTTGAAAACCTAAAGTTGCTAGTTTTAGCTTTTATATTAAATGGACTAAACTGTATCTCAAGCATCATGCCCATTTACAAAAAATTAATATTCTGGTTAGCAGTCATTTTGTAAGTGATGTGGTTTGGCTGTGTCCTCACCCAAATCTCAACTTGAATTGTAACTCGCTTGTGTCGTGGGAGAATTCCCTTGTGTTGTGGGAGGGACCCAGAGGGAGGTAATTGAATCATGGGGGCCAGTCTTTCCCGTACTGTTCTCATGACAGTAAGTCTCACGAGATGTGATGCATTTATCAGGGGTTTCTTCTTTCGCTTCTTCCTCTTTTCTCTTGCTGCCACCATGTAAGAAGTGCCTTTCACCTATCACCATGATTCTGAGGCCTCCCCAGCCGTGTGGAACTGTAAGTCCAATTAAACCTCTTTTTGTTCCCAGTTTTGGGTATGTCTTTATCAGCAGTATGAAAATGGACTAATACAGTGAACTATATGAGAAACTTAGTACTTTCAAGTCATATTAAAAATTTTAAATTTTTTAGATACACACAAAACATAAATATATTTGTATCTATACTGAATAAATAAATCCTGTCCTTACATAATTTATATGAACTTTGGGAAGCAAGATTAATGAATACAAAACAATTAGCCAACAGTATAAGCCAATCACATTTAAATTATCGACTCCTATATTCAAACTGGAGAGCTATCTAAGAGGGAAGTGTGGAGAATGGAGGATAGCTCGGCAGAGGTAGTGAAACTTCAGCACACCCTGAAACAATGCATAGGGCTGTTTTTGTTTCTGTGTTTCTCCCTTGAAGGTCTAGGGTAGGGCATTACAAATGGGAAAATAGCAATAAGGGAAAAAAGAACACTGTGAATACAACAGACTCAGGTTAACAGGACCATGAGTCAACCGACCTTGGAGTGGAGGCACCCTGGAGAGCAATGGGAATGACTCGGCCCTCCAGAAGTACATTTCAGCCTTTTTTATACTGAGTTCTCACTTCTAGCTCTGGAATCTATATTGTGAAACTACCAAAGAAACTAACAACTACTAAAACTCCCACCTGTAACTGAATGCAGCTGGGTTTACCTCAAAAGTCATACCTTGCCAAGATAATTCAGGGAATAGGAACCTAAATGCTTTCAGGACTGTTGGTGAATAAGATATCAATATTAAACAATAAATAAATTAACAAAGAATAAAAGAACCACCCATTGGACTAAGGGAAGGAAAGAAAATGAAGAGAGAATGATGGCAGATAGTATTTTATAATTATATACCAAATCACTGAGGTTTTCTAAAATTTAACATTTAATTGGTAATGTGTTATTAACAAAATTTCCTTCAAACATGCTTGAAAGGTGAATCTGTGACTACACTTATTGGATATGCCTAAATATGATTGTTAATGTAATTATAACTTCTCACTCTAAAACATTGCTAAGTTACGCTAGACACTACTTGAAATCTCACACTTAACATTCATTCTAAAAGTAACCATAATACTATAGGCACTGATTCCCAAATAAACATTGTTATTTCTCTACTTAAAAATTCTTATGATTCAAATACAAATAGTTTAACAGATTGTATTTTATGTGTATGTCTTTTTATGACAAAAGCAACTACATTTAAATGTGCAAAAACTCTACTCTGGCTGATTTGCATTCTTATATCCCATTATAGAGTCTCCTATTTGAATTTCCATCTGTTCCCTAATATCTTTTTTGTTTATTATTGCTTTAATGAGATAATTTTGTTTTACATACCTAGATTTCATTACTATTTTGCAAAAACAATCTCTACCCTGATTTTACTCTCATAAATACCTTAGCCTTAACCTTGGGGCTCAGTGCAGTCTGGTATGAGATACTCCTAGAACAGTAAAATGGAAAGAAAAAGCATTCAAAGCAAAATGTAAGTAAAGGTTAGTCCTTTCTCTTTTAAAATCATAACAGAAAGACTGTTTCCCTTTATAAGATTAATCTATATCTACCCACATAATGCCTTATTGAAGATATATCATGACAAAATAATATCTTGGTATATCTTGTATTAAAGCAGATTTTGGAAGAATTAAATAGATTCCATGAAGATTTTCCACTGATGGGGACTGGGAAGGCTTAAAGTTGATAATTCAGTTCTTATTTAACAGTCATAAATGTTATCTTCAATCTGTGCTATCAACTAAAATTTTCTTCACTCGAATGCATTCATATTCATGCAGCTTCCTTTGAAAAGACTGAAAACTATTCCTAAAACTCAAGACAGAAAGAGCTCACTGAAAAGAAATTATGACCTATATACTTTTTAAGATTTATTCACTGATAAGCCCACTTCAGTATAGGTTTAGGTTTCCAAAGAAATTCTCTCTAATTTTGAAGCTATCATCTTTCAAGAAGCATTCAGAGTCTTTTCTGATTTCTCAGCATGACGGAGTAAACTGGCAAAGCACAGTAAATGATTAGGTATTTACTTACTTATTTATTTATATTAGAGAACACACAGTGCTTATTGTGTTCCAGGCATTCTTCTAAGTATTTTACACATGTTAATTCATTTCATTCTAGATGTCATATAGCCCCCTTGGGACTTAATGGGAGAATGTTTAGAAAAAGAAGTATAATAAAGTGTCTGTAAATGCAAGCCCTCTATATTTTGTTAAGTGTATCTTTAATAACACTAACAGTAACTGCTACTTATTGAATGCCTCCTAAGTGGTAAGCTCACCCTGACATCAACTCTTTAAGATAGGTATCAATAACTGCATTTCATGAATGAGTAACCCCTAAGTCTCATACATAGTAATTACCAGAGCCAAATGTCAAGAACTCCAAACACTTTGACTCTAATACTCCATTCTTTTAATGTACTTTATAAGACATTTTTTCTCTTTTTAGTTCCAATATTTTACTTTTCTTAATATCGGTCAAACTCCTTCCTATAACACATACCCCTCCAATCTGTCTCCTTCTCTCCATCTCTGCTATTAGCACACTAGCTATGCCCTCATCACGCCTTACTTGTACTTCTGCAAAAGACTCTTAACTCTGCCTCTTTCAGTCCTCTCTCCCACTTCCAACAAGTTGATCTATAGAAAACATAAATCTGATTATATTACTACCTGCTTAAAATGCCTCACTCTTTTCAGAATAAAATCTGACATCTTAACCATGACATACGAAGCCTCTAATGAGATAGAGCCCATGGCCAGCACAGCTTCATTTCCCCAACAATACCCTAGGCCTCCCTGTCCCCACCTGCAACACACACACACACACACACACACACACACACACACACACACACCCCTCCCTCATGCTTCCACTAGATAAACTGTTATTTTTATGCCTCTGTGCCTCTGCAAATTATGATCTCTCTATGGAAATGCGCTTCATCTCCATCTTTTCTTAGCTCCTACATATCCCTCAATACTTACCTGAGATTTCATCTTTTGTGGGAAGCTTTCTTAGACATCTCTGGCCTAAGTCAGTTGCCTGGCGTGTGTTTCACCATTAGAGCATTCATCATATTTTCCTATATCTGTGGCCATCACTTCGGTTCACATTTATTTTCTGCCTATACTGAGCACCATACAAGCTAGAACACACAGTACAAATTACATTTACTATCCCAGTCCTCAATGGGTTTCTAAGGTGTTTAGTTGAAATAGGCCCTGAGGATGATTTGTTATCCAATAGAATATATATGTGTTTCTGCCTTAGCTAATTCCTCATTCCTCATCTTCAGCTGCTGTCCTCAGCTCTCTCTTAGTATCTTCTGTGCTTAGCTCCTGGCATTTACACATCATCTTTTGGTATTGACTCTTTCCCTGGTCTGTTTGTAGGATCACAGATTCAACACCCTGTTCCCTCATAACTTTCCTGTATTGATCCTGTACAACATGTTTCTCTTGTGTCAATCCTATATCCAGCCAGGTCAACAAAGTATTTTCATGACTCTTCTTTTAGATCACAAACCTAGAAGTCATCAAGCTTTCAAACAGAACTTTCTAAGTTACTAACATATCCAGGAGGGTAAATTCGGGGAAGGGATCTTTCATGAGAGTTACCTCATGCTAAATAACCACTGCTAACAGAATGGTTATTTCTGTTTATAAGTACTTATTACCACATACTGAGTATGTATCACATAATTCTTACAGCACACAGATTACACACATTTTACTAAACAGGAAACTGAAACTCAGATAAGTTAGTATCTAGCCCAAATTCACATAGCTAGATAACCATCAAAATCAGGACTAAGACTAATTTTATAAACTTTGCCAGGCCTACATGACCCTGATTGAGTGCAAGTACCCTGGGGATTCCCAGATCGTAACACAGGTGTGCACAGGACCATATGTTTGGGGAAAGGGTGTGGGAATGGATACTAAATCACATCATATTACTCCCACCAAACAATGTGATTCTTGACCCATTCTTAGAGAAATGAACTGCAACAAAACAAGGAGGAAGCAAGCTTAATCTCTGAATGAATCTGGAGTTTTATCTGTCATTGGCACAATAACACCAACCACATTTCTCAGGGGGCCACTGCAAGAGTGGGTACAACATCCTATTGATGAACCATAGTGATCAAAGGAAGACACGAGTTGAGAGCTTACTTAACAGAGGGAAATGCTCATCAAGTTCAGAATATTGCTACTGATGGAATAATTAAAGGCCACTTGATACAAAAACATAGGCAGCTCTTGAAAGTCAAAAGATACAAAAATTTTAGATAGTCATTATGATTTGTCAATCTATAGGTAATCCCTCTGTACCTGTAATTTCACAGTTTCATCCATGTTCTGCAAAGTTGATGACTATTACCAAAGGAATTTGAGTTTAAGCCTGGCAACTAAATCAAAAGGTAATGCTGTTACCATCTAGAAAATACTTACACCACAACCTTAAAATGGAATCAATGAATGTTTGACTGTTTGATGGGTAAGCTCTGAGGGTATAATTAATTTGGCAATTGAAGTAAGCGAAGTCTTTATAAATTCTATGTAATCTAATGCATGATGATCACCATATCACTTACAAGGACTTTGCAGTATACAAAGGACTCACATTTAGTGACATGAAGTTCACAGGAAATACGTGTGTCAAACTTGCACGTCATTGAAGGTTATGTAATTAATTAGACTCAACAAAGGAAACATTCGTTGTCTATTTTGAGTCTGGACTGTGCTAGCATCAGCATGAGCCCCCTGCTAGGTCTCAGACTAAAGGGGTGTCAAAGACAAGTAAATAGTTTTAGAAGAGTATATATAAGAGTAATAATAAAGTAACAGAAATATGAGCAAGGAATGGCGGTTGCAGAGAGGAGGCATATTATTACCTAAAAAGGGTGATTTCATAACATTTATGTGTAAAATGGGGAATGGGTGAATTAGATCATCTTTATAGTCTGCTTTAGCTCTATAATTTTGTCCTGTCTATATGTTTGCCAGATTATTTCCATTGTGCTCCTTTTGCACCTTATAGCCATATTTTATGATCATGATCATTGAAAATGTGTTCAAAAATTTTCGTGATGAAGGACTGACTATGGAGTCTTCATTATCAGGTCCCCAGCTTCGCTTCTTACCTGCTTCCTCAGAGCTTTGCAGGATACTATTGCTCTTGCATATCTCCTCCAGAGACGGAGTCGAGAAAGGAGGTGGAATTATAATCAGTCAGCTTCGCTTATTAAAGTTCTTGTGAAAATTTTATAGAAGAGAGAGTGACTATTTAAGGAAATGCTTCTTCATATAAAAAAGCAGCTCTTAATTACCTGCAGCAATGGAGAGCAGTGGTGTGTATCATCCAAAATGGTGGATAATCCAAGCACTATTTCTATTTGACTTTAAATCTATTTTTGAACTTATATTTGAATAGAAGTATGGGACCAAGACCTTGAAGAGTCCTAAGCTTTCTATCTTTCTTATACTCATTGGTCTCTAGAGAGAATAGGCAATTGCATGTTTGAGTTTTAAGACCTTCCTCCTGTGGACTGCAGGTCAAGTCTAGGTTAAAAGGAACAAAACTAGTGGCAATGTCAACCAAAATAGCTAAGAAGGATATTTCTAAAAAGAAATGAAAACAATATGTATCTTAGATGATATAGAGTTTGGCTGCATATTGTTTGATTATATACACTTGTCTATGAACCTGGTTCCCAGTTACAGCAGATCTTTTAAGTTGGATGTGATGCACATCATTTCAAGCTGATGGAAAGATGACTAGATAAAGTTTGTTCTGTCTGACTCCTCCACTGAATGCCTGCCTGGCACTCTGAGGACGCCACAGCAGGGTGTCTTCAGAAGCTATTTCCAAACAAATTTAGACTTGTCTTATACATGATGAGAGCTATTTATAAAGATTGTATAACAAATAGCTTATAATAGACACCTCTGTCAATTGCATTTATAATGAAAAGATCTAACACAAGAAGGCGTTGATTCCTCGTGCAAGCTACGGCTGCAATATCTTTGCAAATTTTTGTCAACTAAACTATCTGGGGAAGAAGAGCATGACAAAACTCACTGCACTTCATTGAAACTTGAATTGAGAACTTAAAGAGAAGTAGAGTTTCATCAAAATATACAAAAGAGTAAAGGGCAATAGGTGTATTTTAGGTGGTAAAGCCAGAATCCAGCAATCATACCGAATGACAAGGTCTACACTCAGAAATGATGGGTAATGACATTATTACGTGAGGATCTTTAATAGGTTCTACTGTTATATGTTTAATTGATGGGCAAAAGGCAAAAAGATTTAAGGAATTGAGAGAAAACCAGAAGAAAACATCAAAAATCAAAAGGAGTTTAAATCTTCCATCCCCACTAAGACAAGTGGAAAGCAAAAAATCAGTAAATTACAAAAAAAATCTGAATAATTTTAATATGAGAGTGCTTTAAAACTATCGGCAGTCTGTAGTAATTGCACAGGCAGAGATTTTAGCATTGCACCAATCTAAGATGGGAATTTACAGAGGAAAAGAAAAAGATTAGACCTGTAATCAGAAGAATTGAAATGAAAACCAAAATTACTTAATACTTTTTCCCCAAGAAATAGGCTTTTGAAATGTGAGACTGTGTTTGAAAGCTTGTGATTTTCTTATTTTATAAACGTGAAATGTGTTCAGTGATTACTATGACATGACAATTTGGAACCTTGAATTTAATCTCCTACTTCACTCCTAATTGATAATGTTACCTTGTGGATAATGTTTATTCCTTTGGGGTAAAGTACTGATTAATTAAATAATTCATTCATTTTAATAAGCATTTCTTGAGTACTTATATACTAGGATGTATGCTTGGCATAGGAGCTATGAAATTAAATAGTGCCTGGTTACAGTCTTGGCATGTTTGTTAAAGTCAGTGGGGGTGAAGGCAGAAAGACAAACATGCGGCGTAAGATGGCACTTTGACCGAAACTACATACAAGTGGAGACAGCACTAATAGAGTGATCGTTGCTACATAAGATGAGATATATCAAGAAATTCATTGACAAACCTCTCAGTCTTACAGAACCTCTGTGCGTCAAAGGTATTTGCCTATTATCTTTTTTTTCAAAGGACAAGAAGTCAAAATCCCCATGAAACCTTGAATGCAGGTACATTAAAAAACAAGAACCTTCAAAATAAGTAATAGCACTTTTCGGAGCTGTCATACACAAATAAATAGTTTAAAAATATAATCTACTACTGCTTGCTTTCCTCCAATTGTATCACAAAAGGAGGTACCATGCTGATTCAGTATATACTTTGTATATTCACAATGTATGGAAAAGTGCACGGTGAACCATGCACACAGACATTTTACCTCATGTATTCTTAACTGGTTTTCTAACTTTGATTTTAGAAACCATCCTTCATCAAAAAGAGCCAAATGTTAATAAACAAGTCTAGAATTCACAGTTTGTACTCTCCTTGTGCTTCCTCATTTTCTGTTACTTTTTTTCGACTTAGGTAAGCAAACCATGTTACTGCCACAGTCTCTTTTTTCCATTGAGAATAGTTCCCCATGTTTTAAACAGAGCACAGTTGTGTGATGTATGTTGTGGGGGAAAGAAGTGAAAGAAAGAGCAGGGAAAAAGAGAACATACTTGTATAAATATGCATCATGTACATAAACATATATGAAGACTTGGTCTTCCAGACACAGAATACAAGAAATATAAATGAACATGAAGTATGGAAACACACATGTAGTCACATGGATCAGTGTCCTTAGGGGGCAAGGCTTCCAAGTTCAGTCTACAAAACCGTTCTAATTAAAAGAACACTTTATACCCAATTCTGCTTTACTTTGTAAGTATTTTCTCCCTTCTGTTTGTTTTCTTTACTAAAGTCACAGCAAGGGCTATGCTGAGCCTCCAGTTCATCTAAGCTACTCCGTGCATGCCCAGACAGCAAGAAAATGGTTTCTCTGGCAACAGGAATTATGTGAAATCTCTGTGTTCTCCCCCACCCTCCATCTGATTCCTATTCACTTAAGCTGTTCACATATAGGCAACAATGAGGCATTGGAACTGTAATGAGCAATTCAAATTTATTGAGCTAATTCATGGAGGCGGGTACTGTGAGCATCTTCATTTCCTGTGTACCAGGAGCAAAGTGTGTTTGTTGTATGTTATCTGTTATTCAAGAACCATGCACTGTCAGCAAATAGCCAGAACCAGATAAAATCAGACGACTATCTAAAATATGAAACATATGAGGAATTTACTTCCATCGTGGTAGGAGGGAAACACAAAGGCTTTCAGGTGCTAAACACAGCTTTGAATTTTCCAAAGATTCTGAGCCACGGAAGTCACAATGATTTAAAACAGCCTCATATTATGTTCGAAACCCAAGAGGGAATGGCAAGAGCTTTGATTAAATTGCTTTGAATGTCAGGTTTTTATTTCTAAGGAATCATACTGTTCCACCATGACTAAGGCTCTAGAGTTTTCAATTTAGGCCTTATAAACATTCCCTAATAATAGTTCATAATGAGACCTCTTCTACACGTTTAGTTTTCTCCGTAGCCTTTGTTGAGAGTCCTGTGTTTAGCATTGGTGCTAAGGGTGATATTTACGAAGAGGGTTTAGGCAAATGGGAATTGATTTGCTTGGAGGAATCAGGACTAAGAAGCAAATTAGTTTTATTCTTTAGACATTGGAAGAAAGTGGAAGGAAGGGATCTATTTTTCTTCAGTTCCAACAAGGATGAAACAACAGTAAGAAATACACTCAGTAACATAAAGCAGAAAATAGGGTGAATTTGGAATGGACTTCTGAACCTGTTTCAGAATCACTGTCCTGGAAGTTTGTTAAGAAAAAATATTTGCTTCTTACTTTCCTAGAATATCTTAGTAAACTCTACCTGCGAGGAGGCATATTTTTAAAGCTTCCTTTGTTTTATCATTGTATATCTAACCTGTCCAAAATTAAGGACATTCTGTCACCAAAAATCAACAGGAAGTGCCACTTTGCAGAAATCTTTCATCTCAATCTACATGATACAGATTTAAGTAACAACTCAATGAAGGCTCAATTTAAATATTTAAACTTTAACTTCCAGTTAAAGCTGTAAGGAAGCAATGAGCAGAATGATTAGCCTAATGACAGAAATATAGTAGTTGATTAAAAAGCATAGAAGGGTGAAGGTACAAAAGACACAGACAGCTAAATAATGGTAGCATTATAACAATGACTTCATTCATTTCATAGTTAATCTTTAGATAATAAGAACATATTGTTTTAGATGAAGTAGTTTAAAAATTCTCAAATAACTGGTATTTTTTCTGGAGTGTAAAAGTAGCCAATAAGTACAGCCAAAATTTGGAAAATAAATACAAAATGTAAGTCCTAGAGAGAAGAGATGCCTACTGAAGCCATAACACTTGGAATGTTCAATACAGTCAAAGAGCTTTTAGGAAAAGAACATCTTGGAATCAAAATTTTATTCCAGTTAGAAAATGGAGATTCAACACTCATACCTAAAACCAAATTGCCCCTCACTCGATAGGTCAGATAACCTGAGACTAGGGGCTCTGTGTATCTAGCTAGTGCTTACTTCTGGAAACAGACAAATTGCTCCTGTGTTTCTCAATTTGGTACCCCACTACAAGTAGTCTGTAGTAGAATGCATAAATAGTTACTCAAGTTTTCAAGGAATTTCTAAGCTCTGATATGGACTTCTTTTCCCACATAGACACCTTTCAATTGTGAGTTTTGCTTTATTTTCTTAATTTTATTTATTTTACGAACTCTTGTCAGAGTGGAAAATTCCACCGGAGTCTGGACCATGAAGAAACATCCTGTGGGACAAGTCCCAGGTAACACAAAACCAGGTAAATTCCTTCCTCATCAGCAGCCCAGCACACCACTCCCACCCCATTTCTCAGCAATCCTAGACCTCTCCAGCCCGGACCTACAACTGCCCCAGCCTGTAAGGGGGAAAGGGTGCTCTGGTGCTCCTCCTCCACAGGTCTTTGTCCAATAAACCTGAGTTGCTATCAGCTACCCTCCTTGTCTTTGTTCTCCATCTTAACAGTAACACAGAAGTTATATCATGCAACACACACACACACACACACACACAGAGTGAAAGGTAAAATGTTGTAATTTTTAAAATTAGAAACAGGAAAGATGTATAATTAAGCAGGATGCCACATCTGGGAGAAGAAAAATGCCATTATCAATGAACTGTGTACATTTGGGCAATGTAGTATTAGTGAGTCAGCTGCAGGACCTTACTTTGGTGAAAATCTGCTAAAAATTTTCACACTCTTTGAAATCACATGGATGTGAATCGTGTGTGCTTTCAACATACTAGCTATGAATGACCATAGGCAGTGGGTGAAACTATCTGAACCTCGATGTTCCCTCTTCCTGTAAAATACCGATAGTAGTATCTGCTTCAAATGTAAATAATAAGGGCAAATTTTTATTTACTGCAAAGTATATGTCAAGCTCCAATCATACAGATATTATTTAGTTTAATCCCTGCAACAATCCTTTGACTATTTTATATATTTTCATTGTACAAATCAGGAAACTAAGCCTAACAGAAGTTAAATAACTTTCCTAAGCACAAAGCTTGAGAGTAGTGGTGCCATTAGAGGGGCTCACTAGTACTGACAGCAGTAATATTAGCAAATAGTGTGAAAGTCAGTTTTAATTTGAAATTTTCAATTACTAACTTCTTTCTCTATAATGGGCAAGCCCAAGACAATTCTGTAATGATGAATGCTTTGTAAACTTTCCCTCTTTTCATTCTGCAATTTTTTTCACTATTTGTTTATTTAACAAGCATGGAATGCCTTGCCCATTTATCATCATAGCTCAATTCTTATTAGAGCACCAACTAATTCATGCGTATTAAGTAGAAAAGCAATGGCAACAAGGCTTGATGTCTAAGTAGGATTCAAGCCTATACCTAAGATGACAAAAACTGATAATATTGTTTCAGATCAATTATGAAGTGGCAGGAATAAATACCATTTTATATGTGCACTGTAAAGCTAGATTGTGTTTCCAGTGTTACTAGTCACACCAAGTAGGAACACATACAGCCCATCTCAGTGCCTTGTCCTCTAGACCAGCGGTATCCAACCCTTGGGCCATGGACTGGTACCATCCTGTTAGGAACTGGGCCGCACAGCAGAGGTGAAAGGCTGGTGAGTGAGGGAAGCTTCATCTGTATTTATAACCACTCACCATCGCTTGCATTACTGCCTGAACTCTGCTTCCTGTGAGATCAGTGGCAGCATTAGATTCTCATAGCAGCAGGAATCCTATGGCGAACTGTGCATGTGAGGGATCTAGGTTGTGTGCTGCTTACTAGAATCCAATGCCTGATGATCTGTCACAGTCTCCCATCACCCCCAGATGGGACCATCTAGTTGCAGGAAAACAAGCTCAGGGCTCCCACTGATTTGTATGGTGAGTTATGGTGAGTTGTATAATTAATTCATTATATATTATAGTGTAATAATAATAAAGTACACAATAAACGTAGTGTGCTTGAATCATCCCAAAACTATCCATCCCCCACCCCAACCCCTGTCCGTGGAAAAACTGTTTTCCATTAAACCAGTTCCTGGTGTCAAAAAGGTTGGTGACCACTGCTCTAAACTAACCCTTAGGGACATATGATTGCCAGTGACACTGTAGGGTCTTACCAGGTCTGGAAAACTCAAACTTTACTATGCCACTGTCCTTTTATACTCTTCACTTACATCACCATTTGGAAAAGTGTAGACTAACAATACAATGAGGATTTGTGTGCATGTACTGAAAAACAGACTTAGCATTAGGAATGTTGCATCCTTATATCTGTGGAGAAAGTAGAATGAATATCTGAAGAATATCTCTGCCTCCAGCTTTCCAACATTCTGGAGAGTCAGTTTCCCTGCATCTTCTGTGTGAACCAATTAATAGGACGTTAAAGAAAAAGGTAAGAATTTGTTTGAACTCAAGGATCTGACACAGGCTATTTCAATGAATTTTGCATTCTAATAAAATAAATAATTGAAGTCTTACAAATACTTTATGTCCAAATAAAATAATATCCAATTTTTTGTGTAATATACTAAAGCTTATCAAATAGCTTCCATTAAGTTTGAAGGAAAAAAAATTTAAAAATCCACTGTAACTGAGCTTCAAATAACATAAGCATTGTGTTGGCAAGTTTGGTAGGAGTATGTTCTCCACAAGTTTATATAAGTGAAATTGTCATCAGTATGTCTTCTGAAAAGGGGGTGAGTGACAGAAACCATTATATTTTAAAAAACCATTTAGTTAGAATTATGATCATGTACTGGGGTTCATGAAGGATCTTGCACAAAGAAAATAAGCAAGTTGTAACCCTGTTTTTTACTTTCATAGACAAATTTTATGCCAAGTTTTGGAATCCTATTGTGGCTATTAAGAGCTCTTTTTATGCATTAAACTTGTCTCACCAAAGCAGGTGTTTGACATATGACAGGCCCTGCTGCAGTACTATCAATAGTTTCCTTACAGGGGAGTTATTCTCCAAATACACCTCTCGTGGATAGAATTTAATTTGAACCATCTTTTCTAGATGGTAGATGTTTCTGATTTTTTTCTTGAAATAGGTAAAAAGGTTAAATAGAGGTGATAAGCAACTCCAATTTAATGTGTGCATTAATCTATAATTTATCATCTATAATTTTAGTTATTATAGATATTTAGTTATATCTACTCAGTTATCTTTCATTAACTATGAACTCATAATCTACAAAAATACATCAAATGGCTCAATTTTCACATTTTCTAGAATTATATATCATAGTACTGTGGTTAGATAAGATTACCTAAAACGGAGATAAATTCCTTCATAAATTTGTCAAAATATATCTCATTAGCTATATATAAAATTATAAATATATCATGCCTGCCTTAGAGGGATAAATTTAGAGGCAACATTTGGAGAAACACAGTAGTGACATCTGAAAAGTATGACTTTATTTTCCCCCTAAGCTATAAATAGTAATAGCTAACACTGAATGCTTCCTATGTGCCAGTCATACAACACTGAGTGTGTACTAACTCAATCCTTACAACACACCTGTAAGATTCCAACTATTAGGATTCTCATTTTATAGATGAAGAAAATGAGGTACAGAATAATTAATTAACTTGCTCCTAGACAAAGCTAGTAAGTGCCGAAGCTGGGATTTAAATCTGGACAGTAGGGTCTAAAATCAGTCATCTTAGCCACTGGTTGTGTAATTTATTTAGACATAAAATTAACAAAATATTTATTACATATCAGAATAATCTTTTACATTTAATAATGAAGATCATGACAAATGGTCCATTTGTAGTACAGGACATCATCATATACAAAGCAGCTTATTAATGTACAGCTGTCGTGGGAAAAGATGATATTTCTAAATCATTTGTACCCTGAGGACACTACATGCCATTTTATTCAAAGTCTACAGAGATTAATTTCCAAAGGGTAAGTTGAAAAAAATCATCTTTTCCTTCATCAGAAAACCAAATAATCGATTTTTATTTCTCAAAGGTAAGAAAGATCAAACAGACAACCCTTGAATCTAACCTGTGGTTCCACAAAGGATATAAAAATAGCAAGTGTGATGATTAGATCATTAAATTGTTCCTTCCGGGAAAATCTGTGGTTTAATGCAACACAGTATGTAAGGAAAACTGCAACATTACTGATCGAAATCTGAAATGGAGATACAGAGGGCCTAACCATTTTTCTAGAAGTCTAGAAGAAAGTGTTGGACCTAATATTTAAAAACCTAACATCTAACATTAATACTAATAAGCAATTACACCATTGCTTAAACCAATATTACATAACCAAGAAAAAATATGAAATCTATATATTCTGCTTACATTTTTACTCATCCACACTGCACCAGTTCACCTCTCTGATTATGAAATAGAGTTTTTGCATAATATCTTTTAGGTCACATCAGCAGTGATGCATAAAATCATATACCCAGAAAAATAATGAAGTCTCTCAGCATATAGTTAGCTATCAGAGAATGACTAAGGTACCGTAAGAATTAATCTAAAATAATCCTAATATTTGTAGGTTCCTTTAAAAACTCAATAATATACCTGTACCTTCAAGTTACCATGTTAAGTGCTTATTTATCACATATTTGGGTTATCCGATACCTTAGAAAGCAGAGAATAAGTATCTCCTTATCACAGAGGTAGGTCCCAAATAGATGTAGGATTTTGAAAGGAACGTTTTCAAATCTTGTAATTTGTGCTTATCTTGAAATTAAATTCAGTCTTCATTCATTCCAATTTTTTCCATCTGATTAAACTGTGAGAAATCTGCAAAGAACTGATTGGAAAAGTTCTCAAAGAACTCACTAAGATGGTAGCTTTTTACTAAGAAACTGATTATATCAAGGCTGAAGGGTAAGATTTTTCCAGACAAGCTTTCCTAGCTAGCATCCAGCGAGTATTAGAATTTCCAAGTCTAATTTGTAAACCAAAATATAAACAGACAAAAATAATAATTTTTTTTTCTTCAAGATAAGAGAAAAATGTAGAGTGAATATTCAGACTCAGAAAATTTAAATCAAAGAGCTGACAAAAACAATTAGCAAACTTGATTGTTTAGAATGAACTGTATTATGTAATCTATTATTACTTTTAATAATAGTAAAATACTATAGAGAAACTTTATTTGTAAAATATATCTTGGCCTAAGGAAATAGTATATGTAATTAATACCCATAAAAGATGTGACTCTTTAATGTTTCCAATGAAGATTTAGCATAATTTTCTTTAACAAATATAGTTCATTCTGCTCTTAAAACATGTAATTCAATATATCATTTGAATGTATTATTTAATCTAGGAAATTATATAATAAATAGTAGCAATATGGGAATAAAACAATTTAGTTTTACTTTCGTAACTAAGTATCCACCAGTAAAACTAAAATTTCAACTGTGAGAAGGTGATATATCTAATCATGACACATCATGAGGAAATAGCACAACACTTTTAACCCATTATTTGTCATATTTCTGCATGGGAACACGTTTTGAAATAGGTTATATAGGCCTAATACATAACACAGGAACAATCACACAAGCAATTTTTGAGGGTATATCCATATTCACCTTTCCATATTCAAATGGTACAAAATAAAGAATTCAAAGACACTAGCTTCATTCTCAGAGTTATTTGCTCAAAACTACAACCATAAAAATGTATATGTCAAATCTTATCATCAAAAAGCCCAGAAACTAGTTTCATTTTCAGGCATAATACCACAATGGCAAAACATCAGTCTTAGTGTTGATGTATTAGTTAATAACATAAGCAGTAAGACATGGGCTAAGTTTAACACATACCCAAAACAACCTCTGCTAAATAATGTAACATGAATTATATTAAGGACAGTTAAATACATTTGTTTCCTAGACAATTTGTCTAAGAGTTCTGAACTCTTTTGTGAGAATCCCTGGAGGAATTTAAATGTGGGTACTTAGGTTTTATAGGATTAACCAGGAATAGTCTAAAATCAGAAGTCATAGCCCTGCTTAAGCCATATAGTTTAATTATAGACTAATATAATCATAGAATTATAGTTGGCTTATCTAGTTGATGGCACTCATATTAAAGGAAAGGAAAGACTTAAGAATGTGGAAATAATTGCCAAAAAGCACTCAGTAAAGTTGCAAAGAGAAAATGTTAGTAAAGCCCAGGCCACCTCACTTATTAAGTTGTCTGTTAAGCATTGCAGTGACCAAGAGAGTATCCATACTTAGAAATGCATGATTCATCTTTTAAATAATATCTCAATATTGTTTCAATTTACTTTACATTTTTCTTTTGTTTTGAAGAAAAACTAAGGTGTTATTTTCTTTAGTCAATATATATGTTCATAAGATACCTTATAAATTCTATTGCTCATTGGGTGCTAGCTAATAAAATGCATTCATTCATTTTCCCCTCAATCTACCAATATTTATTTAGGACTTACTAAATGTAAGGAGCCTAAGCCCTAACACATTTGTAAGTGTGGGCTGAGGCCTAGAAATTTGCATATTTAATAAAAATCAAAAGTGATTCTGACCAAATATTGCAAAACATTGATAAGGGATTGCTTCAAGGCGGGAGAAGCAATGACAACATCATGAAGGATGCAGTATTTGAGGCGTTTCTAGAAAAATGGGTAAAATTGGGCATGTAGAGACAGTACAAAGGGCAATTAAGAAGAGGAAAGAGACTAAGTTAGGCACAAGAGTGAGAAGGTGCAGAGTGAGGAAATAGCCAGTGACCTAGACTGCCTAACAATAAGAAAATTAGAGAGTTACATAAGAGATGACTATAGGTCAAGGGAAATTCATTAGGATCAAGAATGTCAACACCAGGTAGTACTGACTCTACTAAATACATGACAGAAAGTTTATACAATTTCCAAAGCAGGTAAAAGCTTAATTCAAAGTATAGAAAGACAGATGGTGAGAAATGGTTGAAGTCATGGGAGGAGGTGAGGTTGCTGGGGAGGCAAAACATAACACGATGAAGGCAGACTATGGAATAACATTGAGGAGTGGCTACATCTGATTGCCTGGAGAAAGAGGAGAAAAGAAGGAAAACTGGGTGATGTTGTTACCAAAACACCAGGGGTGTGGTCTAGGTCCTGCTGCTTGTTGCACGGAAAGGCAATCACTGAGACAGTGAGTACTGCCAGGGAAGAAGGCTTTAATCAGGTGCTATAGCCGGGGAGATAAGAGATCACAATGAATTTAAACGATAACTAAAGGAAATGTATCGAAGAATGAAAAGGTTGAGTCAGGGGCACAGCATGATAACATGTGGGAAGAGAGGATATAGACATTACATTGCCTAGGGACATCTCTTTCCCTCTCTAGGCCACTAGCAGAAGTTCAAAACAGAGACTAAATTGCAATGCTTATTTTCTGTGCAGGCTAAAGACTAAAAAGATAATGGAGCTTTACTTCAAGATGGGTTTTAGATGAGAGAGTCAGATGAAAGTGCAAGGGATTGCCAGCACCTATGATGGTACCATAGTCACAGATGACAGGAAAGCAAGGAGTGGAAGATTTCAAGTCGAGTGCGCAGTCATTTTAAAAACGAGAAGGTGCAGGAAATTGATGAGGGAATTTACAGAACCCAACTATCTCAAAATTTGCATTTAAGTCTGGGTGCCCTTATTTAGTTTGTGGAGTTCTCTATTCTGGTCCTTAGTACTGTTGCTCCTGTTGGGGAGGAAGGAGAAGAAAGGTTGCCTGCTCCAGTGTGTCACTTTGAGGTGCCAGGAGATTACTTCTGAAATGCTTTCCAAGCATGTAGAACGTCTTGTACAGCAATTCCAGCACTGAGACATGTACCCTGAGATATGCCAACACAGCCAGCTGGTCCAGGGCTAGACCAACTAACTTTTGAGTTTCAACTTCTGAACCAGTGTAAACTGAATAACAGCACTTGCCATGTGCACCATTTCACTTCAGAAACATGTCACATGAATCAATGAGGGAGTGGCTTTAGAGGACTGAGCCAATTGGAGTAAAGTGCTGTAAGTGCCAAATAATTGCTCACCTTTAATATTCAACAAGGATTCGTGAAATGTTAAAAGAAAAAGCAGAGGACTTAAGAATAAAAAATGGCTAGCGGGACACATTTACTGGAATTAAGGAGGATTACAAAACTATTTTCTCAATTTTATTTTTCACATTAAAACAAACTTGCATTTTTTAGCCCTACAGAAAAAATGTCTTTCATGAAGAAAAGCTAAATGAATTTCCTGAAAACTATGACAGCTAGTTAACAATTTATGTCTTTTTCGAAGTGTTTGCTGTTATGGTTTTTAGGGCCCAAGTTACTAAGTTAATCTACAAGTGAATCCAAAGGTGATCAAAAATACCTAAAAATGGTTCATGCTTAGGTAAGGGTGGCTCACGCCTGTAATCCCAGCACTTTGGGAGGCCGAGGCGGGTGGATCACGAGGTCAAGAGATCGAGACCATCCTGGTCAACATGGTGAAACCCCGTCTCTACTAAAAATACAAAAAATTAGCCGGGCACGGTGGCGCGTGCCTGTAATCCCAGCTACTCAGGAGGCTGAGGCAGGAGAATTGCCTGAACCCAGGAGGCGGAGGTTGCGGTGAGCCGAGATCGTGCCATTGCACTCCAGCCTGGGTAACGAGAACGAAACTCCGTCTCAAAAAAAAAAAAAATGACCATAGAACTATTCTGATCTTTACTTTTGAACAAATTGGGTTTACATATTGTTTCCTTTCTAGACTTTCTATTGTACTTTTAAAAAATAAATCCCCATCACTGCACTGAAAACATGCATTTTTCAACTATTTGTTGGGTACTAACTATGGGTCAGGCAGTATGCTGAATGTCAGAAATAAAAAGTTACACTAGACATCCCCCAGCCTTGGAAGCTCATGACCCAGCTCTTTTATTAGTTGTAAAATTTACTGGATAGTTGTTTCACTCCAAACCCCCTTTACATGGTATTTTGCTATTGTCTTTATATGTTTATCTCCCAAGCTTTTAATACACTTGCTCCAAAACAAAAATGTGAAATTGAATGTTTGATATAGCTGCTACCCAAATGTTAAATTGAAGTTAATATTATGTTAAATTATTAAGATAATTTAAATGGAAACGTACACTTTTAAGATGGAAAATTAATACATTCTCCCTTAGATATTGTTCAAAAAATAATTTTAAATGGAGGTTAATATTATAGTTAGAATTCACAACTTATCTAATCTTTCAGAGAAATAAAAGGAATCACTGATCATTTACAGTACTATTTCATGTTTTCTGTTGCCATTTTTTGTAACTTAAATGTGTGTAAAACATTTGTTTGTAAAACTAAATGTTATCAAAAGGTTTGGAATAGCTTTAAGACTGGAGTATTTATCAAGTCAATATATCTAAATGTGCTACCTTGAAATGTATGTTTGTCTCCACCTTGTTTGAGCTGAATAAACTAAAAGAGGTTAAATTCATAAATCTTACCTATAGCATCTATAGCTGATGTAATAATTCAAATGAAAATAAGAGGCATGAAAAAATATGAGCCAAATTAGTAAACAACTCAGTGTCAGTTTCCTTTAACTGAAGTTAGAGAAAAGAGAGAAGGGCAAGATAGGGACAAAATAACTATTGGCATTAGCATCGTTAAAGTCACATTTTTAAAGTAATAAATTGTTTCAACATTAAGTAATATAACCGAAAATATTTCTCCCAAGTAATAATCTAGAATGCAGTTAAAATTGATGCAGTATAATATGCTAGTTCAGCTTAAATATGAATTTCAACTAACTTACAGTTGTATAGTATTGCTACAAGTCATTAGACAAATGAAAATGTAAAAATCTAAATAATGGGCAGCAACAATAGTTGATAAGAATCCCATCTTTTTAGATATCCTTTTAAAATCTGGTTTTCATTTTCTCTTTTCTTAGATGATTACTAAATTCTCAGGTGTGTGGGGTTTTTTTTTAAGTATTTATGTTAACTTAAAAAAAACTCCATTATCTTAAACAAATGTCTTTGAACATAGTCCTTGAGACACCTGATATGTGCACTTTGTATCAGCATGTGCTAGTGTACCTATATATCAGCAGCTTTTTCTTGTCAGTCTGACATTGACTTACCTTGGCTCAAATAAATTAATGTTCTGACATCTGGCAGCAATAATAATTTGATAAGCCAGTAGAAATAGGGGAGAAAAAGCAATGGAAGGAGACACAAAAAGATGAAAGGAATAGCAGAGACATCTTAGCATTTATAAATATAAACATTGGCTGGTATTTTGTGTGTGTGGAAGAGAGAGTCGTGTGCTATTAGCTTTGTGATGGGGCTGAAACTGTGTCTTACGTTGCAGCAATTATCTGGCCATACATTACTTGATTCTCAGAATATGCAAAAGTATGATACTCGATAGCCGACTTTACTACACTCTAAGTGCCCATAGAAATACCACAAAATGTAATATGATCCTATTCATTAGAGTTCGCTGTGACTATGAGAACTTTCAAGGCAACTGTCTAGTTCTTTTTTAATGAAGAATTTTCATAGACGATCATGTACAAATCATAGTCTGCAAAATAGAACAACAACAAAGTGAACTACATTTTAAAAAAAATTTATAATACTTTAAGTTCTGGGGTACATGTGAGGATACTGCAGGTTTGTTACATAGGTATACATGTGAACGACATTCTTAAGATGAAATTGAAGTATATACATCAAATATGGAATTCACAGTATGAAGGATATTGTGGGGTTTTCATTTTGACTTTTTAAATATAAATGGTAATACTTGGTCAAACTGTATAGTGGAGAAACTTGAAAGCTGATTACATCAGACTTGCTGTGAAACAGTAAATGCTCAGTTCCTTATTCTCTAATAAAGTCTCAACGTCTGTTATCTTGGAGTCTATTTATTCCACATTTATTTATTGAGAGGTGTATTTGGGCCAGTCATTATTCTATGTCTGGGGATACAGCTGAGAATAAAACCAAGTGCCTGCTCACAAAGAGCATATTGTCTAGTGACTGAAAGTAAAAATAAATCCACAATATAATACCAGGTTTTGATGGCACTAAGAAGAAATAGACAGCAGGCATGGAGATGGGCAGTAACGGTGAGGGAGGGGGCAATTTTTAGATATGATAGGGAATGCCTAAGAAGGTAAAATTGCGTGACATTATAACTAGATGCTATCTTATTTGGCTCAATGCATTCTTCAGCTTTTGTGTATATGAATATGGATTATTTGAGAATAATCTGCATTAAGAATGTTCATTCCCTACAAGGTTATGGCAACAGCGGGTGACGAACAATTGACATATTAAATACAAAGTCAATCACAGAAAGATAAGAAGCATCTTTAATTCAGATTATAGAATTAATATTATAAAAATAGCTCAATTTTAAGAATTTGTCATCAGGCATTCATCCTTTCATTAAAAAGCTTTTTTAAAAATGATCTATCATACGCTATACCCCCCGAATTAGCAGTAAACAAAATGCACATTGGCTCTTTCTCTATGGAACTCAAATTCTCACAGGGAATTCTATTCACACAGATGAGACAGAGCCATCAAACACTCTTCCTAGTACCAGCAAAGTTTCAGTTAAAGATTTCAAAATTGGTATGTCCATCTTTCTCTGATCTTTTTTTACATCTGAAAAAATTATTCACCTTACTCTTCCTTTCTGTGGCATAGCTCCTAATAGTTTTTCACAGGGTACAACCAGTTCTTAGGCTTCTCCTTACTGAAAAGGGGTAAGAAATGAGGGTATACTATAGATGCAGAGTTTCGTAATCATATCAGTATCAGCCACTTGTAATGATATTAGGCAATACCCATAATTACAATGATAATATGACTTAAGTCTTTACAGTGTGTTAGACACTTTTGCTCACTCAAGATCTTGTGATTAAGAATAGGAATGTATGAATTTGAAAGCACACTGGTTTAGTGCCAATATCCAAACCACTGGGATACAAGAAAAAAAAAAGTGAGGATTACTCCCAAATAATTTTAGAAGTTAAGATAAATTACAAAACTGGCATATAATATGTTACAGAAGATTAAGAGTTTGGCAAATTTCTTGGAAGGGTTAGACCGGTTCTTAGGCTGGATCAAAAACAAACAGAAGACACTCATCTATCTAATAAAACGAAAAGTCATTCAGGATGGAGTTTGCTTAGCACTGAAAGAATAGCAAAAAGAATTCCAGAAGCACATGTTGGCAATGCCCACTCAAGCACTGTTAAGGGAGAAGGCATCTTGGCCAACAGACTCAGAGAATTACAGTCTCATTCATTTGTTCAATATTTTTTGAATACAGTATATTATAGATGTCAGACTAGGTGCTAAGGATACAGTGGTGTACAAGATCCACAATGGCCCTCATTCACATGGAGCTTGTGTCTAGCAGGGGATTTATATCCAGAGAGAATTCTAGATAGATGTTTCATACTATTTAGTCTGATGCCAGTAAGTATTTGAGATATAGGACTCCTTTTATTCTGAACATACATTGGTTTGGTAATCTGACTATAATTGGCTTTCTATGTAGATCTTTTATGGGAGAATATAATGTTTTTGAGAAACTAGGAATTCTGATCTACCTTACAATTATTTATCAGGGAAAATTAATAAACAGTTTAATTTATATCAAGAAATCAGTCTACTATGAGTAAACTGACAAAAATAAAATTTAGAACTTTTGAGTTTGAGAGGTGGATTTAGGCCCATTTAGGTAATGACACCCTGTGAAGTCTCTTGGGGTACGTACAGCCAGGGAAGGACCCCAACTTCTCATTTGAGTATTCCTCTGTTATCTTTGAAATAAATCAAATGCAACTCAAATTACAAAATAAACATAGAAGTTCAAGGCTAGACATGTTTATTATTCAAAATAATTAAAAATTATCTGATTAGAGGTATTTATATTTTCCTATTTAAAAAGTAGTCTGTGCAGTCAAAATCATTTTTAAAATAGGTATGTTCAGTTTTTATCCCCAGTTACCATCTTGTATAATATAAACCATGATAAATAGATTTCTCTCTGTTATGATTTCCTCCAGTGACTCAAAACAAGTGAATAATACTTTGCTAGCCATCAGTATTGAACAAGAACGAATTCCACAAATCTAAACTACTCAATGGGGCCTAAGCACCTTTCCTCCAAGCCATTAATACTAAGCCAGAAAAAAAAAAAAGCATAACTGACCTCATATTCAATCAGTAGGCTATATAGAAGGATATCTTTATTGCTTACTCATTAATGATACATCTGTAATTACTTCTATTTTTAGTGCATACAATTGAAAAAGATGTCTTTTAATATGCGGAACTTTAGAAGGCGTTGGAATAGTAAAGATGTACAGCACAAGGGCATACAAAGTTCAATAATAATTGGCCACATGAATGAAGTCACATGTATTCCACAGTAGAGTTGATTTTAAAGCAATATCTTAAAATAAATGTAATGTAGTACCATATATTTATTATATAGTGGTCTCTGTTCTGAAACACAGACAAACACAAAGATATTAAATACTTTAACATGCAGAAATGATAAATTAAGGACTTGTAGATAAGATAACAAGAGTTTAATTTTGCCAAGGCTTTCTCCTTGGGTAGCAGAAAGATATATTCACTGACCCTTCCAAACAGCCAAAACTTTGGGGTTGAAAACAACCTCAAAATCTCTCCTTATACTACAGGTCCCTCGAAATTAGCTTTCTGTTTAATACAGCTTTCCTCAAAATTTCACAAGGCCAACTTTTCTTGTGAGAAGCAAATTTTTTGTTTTTTAAAAAAGCTCCTTATAATGGTCTACAATCCATTTTTTCTTTAAACCCAACCTTTCCGTTTATAACAGATTACTTCCTTTAAGTGTATCAGAAGTACCATTTGTAGGTTTTTTTATGTAGCATATTTTTGAGCGCTTACAAATAAGAGTGTATTTATAGAGAATGAATAATAAGAGGACGAATTAGTTCAGGTAAACATGACATTAGAAACAGCAGAAGAATTAGAACTGTAGAAATTGCTTTTGAAACCACTGCTATATCCTACACATCATCTGTGTCTACTTTATTGATCATCAAAAGCTTTATCTCTACTTGGTTCCTCCGCTCTGGAATTCAGCCAGAGAATAATTTTGAATAGACAAGCAAGCAGTGAAAAGAAATAAAGGGTTACATTCATTACCACACATCTGAAGGAAGAAATGAAGTAGTTGCACAAAACTGAGCTGTGGCTGAGCAACATTATAATCTCCATATCCGTAATATATACCAGCTGGTTGAAGGAGTAAGCGAATCCCATTGAAATAATATTTTCAACAAAAGTGTTTCCTATCAAACTGACAACAGAAGCTCTGGAGGTCACACATTTCCTAGCTTTCTCGCTAAAGACTGTACTTCAGAAATAATGAAATACAAAGATCTTCCACCCTTACTATAATTCTGAACTGTTACTAGTATCCAATTTTTGCGGCTCATGAAATGACTGGGAGACCATGGTCTACCTCTCTAAGCACTGGTTCTATTTTCTTTGAGCTCCTGTATATCTATAGATTTAAGTAAGTTGTTCTCCCAGTTTTTGGGATTGGATACCCTTTAGAATCTGATGGAAGTCATACACCTTCTTCTGCATACATGTACTCACACAGTTGAATATAAAATTTTAAGAGGGTCACTCTCTTTAGAAGCAAATCCATGTACTCCAGGCCAACAGTGCAGGCTTGAAGTGAAAATGTGAAGGAAGAATAGATATTTCGTATTGCTGAATTTAAAAATAAATTTAAAAGCAAGCAATAAAACAACAGGAAAAATAAACAGAATGAGAAATAGAACTGAAAAGAATGAGCAATAAAATCCTGCAAGTGTTCTGTGTCTGCATCTGGTAGGAGGAGCACCTCCATCATCTTCTCCTTCCTGCTACTTATGTTGTCACTACCTGAGGTAGGTGGGTCAATGAGAAAAGCCGCCTCTTCTGTTCATTTCCCAAGGATTCAGCCTGCCTCAGTGAGAATGGCCTGTACTTCATTACCTAGTTTTTGAAAACTCTGAGCCCCAGATATGTCTTATGAGGACAGATTTCTAAACTAACACTTATGACATATAATCTGACACCTTAAGTGTATTTATGGAAGCATTAGTACTATCTAGGAAAGCCCATGATATCGATAGATTGTGTCCCTTTTGTGATGAGTCTCCTTTTCTCACCTAGAACTTTTAACTAACTCATAACTGCTCTGTAATTATGCATACTAAATCTGCAATTTACTTTGAAATACATCAGAAATAAGACAGATAGACAGATCAATATAGGAGTGATGCATTTTAGATATAAGATAAAGCAAATATAGCAAAATGTGAGTGGTAGAATCTAAGTATACAAATGTTAACTGTAAAATCATTCCAAATTTTCAAGATGTTTAAAAGGTCTCATGATACAAATTCGGGAAAAAGAACAGTGAAGGAATGAAAAATTTTGCAAAAGAAATACTCCAAATAGATAAAAATAACTATATAGCTGAGTGGTAGAATCACAGGCAATATTTTTGTTTATGGATTTTTTATTTGTCTGTATTTTTAAATTTTCTACAGAGATTTTTAGGAAATAACAATACTTTTAATAACGGATTTACAAATCAGACTGCCATAAACTGGACTGCTGGAGCAGAGGATTGTTGTTGGAGACTGATAAGGGATGAACTTTGCAAAGTTGATGTGGGGCTATTTATTGTAGAAATCAGACTTTCTCTTTAAAGGTAACCAGGCAGAGGAGGAGGAAGAACCTAGAGTGGCTGTGCAAGGAAGCACAATAGGATTAGAGCTTTTCAAAAAAATTCTGAAAATAGAAGAATGAATTGGGGTGAAGGAAAATGTACAGAGTACATGTGAGGTTCATGAGGAAACTCAGTAATCCACAGAGCAAAATCTTCAGTAACACAAGCAGAGTTCTCATAGGCAATTACTATAAAAGCTTTTACTAATTCCTGCTAACATAAACAGCTGCAAAATATCCTAGAATACATCAGAGAATGGGGCCTTATTCTACTTCAGTAGTGAAATGATTTCCCAATACTGTCTTGCCTTACTCCTAGGAGAGGAGCAGAGGAGAAAATTCTTTGGGGCAGTTTGATTTTATAATGCATGTGAACAAGAGATCTATGTTGTTAAAATATTTATAATTGTGTGGACATATACATACTTAGCCATAATTGCTTTACTTGAGCCTCTTAAATACATATTAACAGCACAAATATTGCAGTAGAATCATTCTATTAAAATTATTTGTCTTTCTGAGTTCCATGTAACTTTCTAGTAAAACAAATTCAGTGAAATCAATCATTTCTTTCAAGAAAAACACAGAGAAGTATTAATAGCATCCAAAAATAACACATACAGTATTTATATTCTAGTTAGGGTTTTGTCCAAATAATGTTGTGTTATATTTGTCTTTAAAAAGTCAGACAGCAAACTCTTTATATTATGTCATAATGTCAAGCCACCAGTAAGACAGTCACGCCTTTAAGTATGCCTAACTCAGAGTATTTGTGACTATAAGATCAACTGCTTACCACTAACATAAGTGAAGTGCAGGTATAAAGGAGCATCCTCGAAACAAGAGTAAATAAAATATTTGTATTTAACATAATACCCCAACCGTAGTGGTCATGTGTCTGAAAATAGCAACTGACTGATAAGCAACAAAACAGCAAATAACAATCGTATTTGCATTATAAATTCATATGCTGTCTCAGTAAATGTAAAATGCATAATAATTTATAATAACTATATGGATTGAACCTATTTTCCTCATATCATCTATGAACAACAATAGATGATATCATGCATTGCTTATGAATGAGAATTTAGAGCAATCAGAAGCAATAAGATAAAGACAACAAATTATGTTTGACAGATTATGATTTTTCTCTATTTCTCTCAATACAGCCATCAAATATAGCAGCATGTGATCACTGCAGCTGCACAGAGACAAATGGAAGTTGGTACTATCATCTGAATCCATTTTCCTTAATTTTTTTTAACAGGTGGAAACTAGAATATAAATGCAGACATTCAATACCACGCAAAAGCCTCTGAATGGACCAAATTAGAAGGAAACACTGGCCAGGCACGTGGCTCATGCTTTTAATCCCAGCACTTCGGGAGGCTGAGGTAGGTGGATCACAAGGTCAGGAGTTCGAGACCAGCCCGGCCAACACAGTGAAACCTTGTCTCTACTAAGATTAAAAAAATTAGCTGGGCATGGTGGCAGGCCCCTGTAATCTGAGCTACTTGGGAGGCTGAGGCAGGAGAATTGCTTGAACCCAGGACGCAGAGGTTGCAGTGAGCTAAGATCACTCCATTGTACTCCAGCCTGAGGTAACAGTGTTAGACTCCATTTCAAAAAAAAGAAAGAAAGAAAAAGAAGAAAACACTAAAACTTATTTAAAGGACCACTGAAAAAGCAGTTGCCTAAAAAAGGCTTACGTTCTTGACCTACCTCAGTGAACCACTATTTGTAGGACCCAAGGCAATATAATGCGGAATATTAATTGCATTTATGGCCTCAATAATTCACTCCCTTTGTTGTCATCCCTTTATCAAGTGAATTTTCAGTACTTCCTGTAAGAGCAAAGTATCTTTGACCACCCTGTGTGACCTGCCTCAGCCAGTAAGACAAATCAGAAGTAACAGCATAACCATCACAAACCTAGATCTCAAGAGGCCTTGTAAGTTTCTGCTTTCCTTCTTGCACTTTTGCCATTGCCATGAGCAGAACATGCCCAGACTAAACTGTTGGTCCCAGGAAAAGGATGAAAAACACGTGGGACATGTCTGTCAAAGCTAAGGGATGCAAACCAAGCCCAGCCTAGAACAGAGCCTGTAGTCATTCTGAGGTCAGTGAGTGATCCCAGGAGAGACCAGCAAAACCACTGGACTATGCCCAGACTAGTTCAGTTGAACCCTGCACACATATGAGAACTAAATGTTCTTTGTTGTATGCCACTGAGATTTTGTAATTGTGTCACAAAGTAGCAAAATCTAACTGATACATAACTTTTCTGTGTCAAGTATCCTTATATATAAGTAAGTGTTTTTATAAAATTGGCTTTTTGTAAAGACTATCTAAATCTGTAATAAATGAAACATGTTGCATGTCCACTGCCTATTTTCAAAATTATTGACAAAGAAATTCTTATCTTTCTGTGTGTATACAGATTGCCCAGCAGTTCTAATTTTTTTACTGATATTTTTAATGTGGTAGAAAAATTACATTATAATGTATATCAGAAGACCTTATATTTCCTTGTTTTACACCTTTGTAAGAGAAAGACAAGTCACTGCATTATTTGATGGTCTCATATATAGACAATCCTGAAGGACTTCAATAGAAATGGGTGTCTACAGATCTTCCCTGAAGTTTTTTTTTTTTTTTTTTGAGACGGAGTTTTGCTCTTGTTGCCCAGGCTGGAGTGTGCAATGGCGCGATCTCGGCTCACCGCAACCTCCACCTCCTGGGTTCAGGCAATTCTCCTGCCTCAGCCTCCTGAGTAGCTGGGATTACAGGCACGCGCCACCATGCCCAGCTAATTTTTTGTATTTTTAGTAGAGACGGGGTTTCACCATGTTGACCAGGATGGTCTCGATCTCTTGACCTCGTGATCCACCTGCCTCGGCCTCCCAAAGTGCTGGGATTACAGGCGTGAGCCACCGCGCCCAGCCCTATCTTCCCTGAAGTTTTATGCTCTCTTCCAGGAAACAACAACAGTAACAATAACTGGACTATGAGACAGGAAAAAATGAAGTGCATTATAATATTAAATGTTAATTTCTTCATGTAAAATGCTTAACGAGCTCTAAATAATATTTAAGTCCTAATTTTTCTATGTTGGTCTAAGTTGTCCCTTTCAAATACTTCATGCAACACTTTTATTAATATGCTTTCTAAAAAACCATTCAACCATTGAGCAACTTATTAGAACACTGGCATTGGTTTTCCTTGTTCCATCTTAGGAATAATGCTTCCAAATTATCCAACAGGGATGACTACAATTTTGGATGACTCACACTCTTATAGAACAAATCTTTGCAAAACATATTGTTGCTGATGAGTGCCTTTGTGTGTTACACGAACTTCTAAGTAAATTTAAATAAACCCAAATGAGTTCTTTTCCTGTACAATTTTTAATCTAATTATCTGAAATGAAGGAGGGGAGCAGCCTCAAGGGTTTATAGGTCCCATACCTAAACTATACTGTAAATGCACATGTGTGCACAAATCTAATAGATACACTTTTTAAAACACCATTTCACTTAGCTTAGTGTCAGAAATTTTGTGTTTCTAGTGTATACAACCAACAATTTGTACAAGAAAGTGGACCAAATGTGTGTGAGGTAGTAGGGAGAAAATAGGTTCTTTATAAACATAAAAATCATTATTGATCAGGTACTATGTACTACAGCAATTTTTTTGAAAATACATTTTTAAGTCAAGATGCTCAAGATCTAATAGGAAGAAGAGATGTGAAATATTAATGATAGGAATTCATGAGTAAGCACAAAGAGAGGTAAGATCACATAATGATATACCATCTCACATGCCCAAAGAACATAAAATGTACCAATACCTGAAAAGAATCACATATTCAGTTAAATTGGTACTCTAAATACATTTCCTAAAATTCTTTGAAAGTGAGAAAATACACCAATTAGTTTTCCAGCGAGTATCTAATAACAGATTTTTTTCTGTAAGAGAAACTTAGAGATATATTTTCAACAGATTAGGTTCATATTCTAAAAGTAAGAAATAATTAACATTACTTTAGAGACGCTGTGCATGGAGAACTACTGGCTTTGTTCAGAGCTATTTCGAGAAAAAAGGAACAGAAACTTACATTTTTAAGAACCATACTTCCAGACTTAAATATCCAAACAATATGCAATGCATATATCATCACTCTTATTTTCATTAGTGAGAAAACGATCTTAAAGAGGTCGTAACCCTAGAATAGAGGTTCTTAACAGGTAGTCTGTTGACTCTCCCTGAGGGTCCCTAAGAACCTGAAGGGGGCTCATTAGGTCAAAATCATTTTCATAATGGTATTAATACTAATGCTTCATTTTACACCCTTTTCTGTGTTGATATTTGCATTCTGGTACAACAGCAGTGGCGAGTGTAACTGCTGGTACCTTGTAACAAATCAAAGCAGGGGCGGCAGCGAGCTGTACTAACAATCCTTGCATTCTTCACTGCCAGAAAACTAGGGGCGGGAGGAGTGTCACAGTCTTTTAAGAATGTCCGTGACTAAACAGTAACAAATTTATGATATTGCAATTCCTTCTCTTTTTCTTTTTTTCTTTTCTTTTTCTTAGACAGAGTTTCACTGGCATGTGCTACCACACCCGGCTAAGTTTGTATTTTTAGTAGTAGAGATGGGGTTTCTCCATATTGCTCCGGCTGGTCTCAAACTCCTGACCTCAGGTGATCTGCCTGCCTCAGCCTCCAAAAGTGCTGGGAATACAGGCATGAGCCACCATGCCCGGCAGACATCACAATTCTTGATTATACATCTTTTTCATATTCCATGTGACAAAATGAAAAATGAAAATAACTCACTTCATACCAAAATATGATGATTGTGAAAGCACCTGTGCAATTGTTTGGGTTACAAGCTGAACTGGCCACTTTGTGTATGAAGTACGATTTTTACTTGAATGAATGACTGACAGATAAACTATGGCTATTCAGACTTGAGTATCTGGCAGACATTTTCTTGAACATAAACAAAGTAAACCTGACACTTAAAAGAAAACAATTGACAGTGATTGTTGCCAATGATAAAATTTGAGCTTTAGAGTTAAATTATAATGTGGGGAAACTTTTATCTGCCGCTGTCCACTTGATAGCTTCCCAATATATAAAATCTTGTCTGAGGAAATGAGTGGCAAAATTAATCAGGCGACTGCTATAAACACAATGTGTCAACATCTGAAAGATTTACATAATTCAGTGAAACAATGAGCAATGCATGATATTACAAACTCAAGCATGCAAAAAAGATTCACTCAAAAGCAAGATACATCATTGGAATTAAATTTAACTGAATACAAAAAAAAAGGTTCATTGATGGTTTTCAATTCTACATTGCAACTAACCTTTAAGAAGCTACCACTAATCAAAGTTTTGGTGTAGCAATAAAGAATATTCACAATTGCCAAAAAAGTTATTAAAATACTTCTTTCTTTTCCAACGACATATCTGTGTCAGGCAGATTTTCTTCATATACTTCAACCAATATAACATATTGCAACAGATTGAATAAAGAAAGAGATATGAGAATCCAACTTTCCATGAGGCCAGAAATTAAATAAGTTTGCAAAAATGTAAAATAATATTCTTTTTACTATTTTTTGTCTTGGAAAATATAGTTATAGCTCATAAAAATTGTTTTTTTATGGCTTGCTGTTATTGTGAATGAATAAATATTTCTAAAGTAGTTGAGTTTTAACTTCAAACATAAGTATTAATAGATATGATCCACATTAAAAAAATAACATTTGTGTGGTCATTTTTTAAATTGCATTTTAGGTTTTGGGGTACATGTGAAGAACATGCAAGATGGTTGCATAGGTACACGCATGGCAGCGTGATTTGCTGCCTTCCTCCGCTTCACCTATATCTGGCATTTCTCCCCATGCTATCTCCCCCCAACTCCCCACCCCCTGCTGTCCCTCCCCTATCATCCTCATTAATTTTTAATAGTGGACCTAAAACCAAAATATTAGAACAGCTGTCTCTTAGTGTTAAGGAGAAAATATTAAAGCCCTGCTTACCCTGACCCAAAGCCCATGCCTTTCCCACTTAACTGCAAAACATTTCATTATAAATACATTTCAGAGATTGAAATTTCCAAAACATAGAGGAATTATTCTCTAAGAGAAAAAAGCTTTGGTACCATAACTATTTATTATTGTAAATTAATTACAGATTTTTATAAACTATATAATATATGCATATCTCATGTTAAAATACTTTAAATCACATTTATGACTAGTATTTAAGTCACAGAGGGCTGAAGAAATTTCCTCCATTTACCTGCAAGTTTTATTTAAAGACTGTGGATGTAGTATTAGAGGAAAAGTGAATCATGCTTTAAGAATCTGTTCAATTGACCGGGCACGGTGGCTCATGCCTGTAATCCCAGCACTTTGGGAGGCCGAGGTGGGTGGATCATGAGGTCAAGAGATCGAGACCATCCTGGTCAACACGATGAAACCCCGTCTCTACTAAAACTACAAAAAATTAGCTGGGCATGGTGGCGTGTGCCTGTAATCCCAGCTACTCAGGAGGCTGAGGCAGGAGAATTGCCTGAACCCAGGAGGCAGAGGTTGCGGTGAGCCGAGATCACGCCATTGCACTCCAGCCTGGGTAACAAGAGCGAAACTCCGTCTCAAAAAAAAAAAAAAAAGAATCTGTTCAATTAAATTAAAAATTGTCATAGCCTTAAAATCTGTTATTTCCCTTTTTGATGTAATATTTTAAGATTTTTTTTTCTGATAATAGGGGCACTTAATTTTATTTCTACAGATACAATTCTAAAGTAGGTAATTTATATCATTTTAGGTAAAAACATCTGACTTCCTAAACAAGTCACATTATAGAATTGATGCCCTTTATTTTCCATTGTCAAGAAACTTTTCTGCTTAGTTTACAAACAAATCATTAGTCTTTCCTATCACAATAAAATTGCGGGCTAATATCAAATTTCAAAGGGTGCATTTTATGATCTGGGTATGATTAAGGATGGTGTAATGAATTTTTTAGCAGTTGCTCAAGCTTCATACCCAGTGAACTCTAAAAAAGGATGTTCATGATGAAAAAAAGATGGCTCAATTTCAATATTGAGGATAAAATAAATGTCTGAAATGTGTTATTAAAGAATGTCTCGGCCGGGCGCGGTGGCTCAAGCCTGTAATCCCAGCACTTTGGGAGGCCGAGGCGGGTGGATCATGAGGTCAAGAGATCGAGACCATCCTGGTCAACATGGTGAAACCCCCGTCTCTACTAATACAAAAAATTAGCTGGGCATGGTGGCGCGTGCCTGTAATCCCAGCTACTCAGGAGGCTGAGGCAGGAGAATTGCCTGAACCCAGGAGGCGGAGGTTGCGGTGAGCCGAGATCGCGCCATTGCACTCCAGCCTGGGTAACAAGAGCGAAACTCCGTCTCAAAAAAAAAAAAAAAAGAAAAGAATGTCTCATACGGCTTACAAATGATAGTCCTTTACATGAAAGATCATGTATTTTTTTGGGGTGAGAAGAACAAAAAGAAAGGGGAAAGAAATCTGTAGTATGGCAGTCAAAGTGAGTAAATAAGAAATAACAAACTACACAAGACGAGGAAAGCGAAAGAGAAATACATAACTTATTTGAATACTTACTTGCATGTGCATAGGGTTACTTACAGCTCAAAGCAAGAAGAAATTGAGGTAGCACAAACAGAGGATCCAGGAAACAGAAAACTAATTTGGACAATGCGTGAAAAGACATATTCAGCTGATCTAATTTTCAATATCTAGACCTCAAAGGGACCTCAGAGAGCATTAATTTTTTCAAGTATTAATTTCAAAGGCAGGTGAATGCGTTTTTCCCTCAGTGAAATTATATACGGAATTATAATCAATATAACTGAGAAAAGTAGAGCTTCTGTGTTTCAGTTGAGGGGAGAGCTTTTCCTCAGCCATCCCTCCAGCCCCAAATCCATGACAAAAAAAAAACATCGCTGGCCAAGGGTTGTCAAACACTGAACTTGAATATATGAATGCAGAGCAGTTAGGGTTGGGGGTAGGTAGACGGCAGCTTGGTAAGAACTTAGAAACAAAGATAAGGCAAACTAGCAAATGTTTTAAATTCCATTCTGAAGGCAACGGTAGAATTGAGAACGTGGTGACAGAATGAGGTGCCACTACTGAAATGAGTGATTTTTCTGGAGTTCTGGAGAAGGCTAACAATGTGAAACCAAACAGATAACAGAGAAGTCGCAAGTTGCTTATGCAGGAAACACTGACACATGACAAAAAGCAGAATCACTACATCTATCAAAAATACTATTAACTTGCCTTTAAAATTCTCTAATTTAAAAAGCCTCTATTGGCTTATAATTATTACCCAAGAGTCATTCCTAGGGCTTAAACAATATTCTCTTCTTAAAGACTTGTGAAAGCAATTTCTTAGATCCCTATGTAGGTGCATACCTCCTCAGCAAATGATTTGTTTTATTTAATAGGCATCACAAATCAGTAAAACTGACAATGAACTTGGCGGGTTTCCCTTTTCATGGTGGTAAGCAGAGTGAACTGTGCAGCCCACTCTTGGTAAGAGTGTATGATAACCTAACATCTATCTCCATTACTGGCCTTATTCTGGGGTCTCTTTTATTCCCTTATCCTTGGTATCGCCTCATCTCACCTTTGCCATTTAGTTAAAATTGATGTTTTCTTGTTACAGTATATATCTTGATATATTTATAATGAAATTCTTAAAATCTTTTTCAGAACAAACTGGGTTATCAGTAAATGGACACTATATTAATCTTGTTTGCTAAATAGTAACAGAAACGGCATCTGGGGCAATTTCTGAGTCCTAAGACTAACATTCAAAATCTTTAGTCATAGTATTATCTTCCTTCATATACAGAAGTGATGGTACTTATAAGTCAGTGTGGACACTGTCTGACTGTCTCATGTAAATAACAGCACTGTCCAGTTTTAGGTGTACAACTGATGGTCTTAGAAGAAAGCACAAACAGCTAGCTTCTAAGGAATTATGCTCAGAATTTCAGTTTTTAGCATACTGATACTGGAGACCAATCAATTAGATAATTTGAGACTAGACTCTCTCTACTCAATTGTTTAAACAAAGTATACCTAATTATGTTTTTTTCTAATAGAATGAGCATCCTAGAGTTATTAGAATGTACATTAAGGGATATAGTGAAAGCAAACAGAGAAAGCACCCCCATGCTAACAGCAACATTTTCTCAAAAGTTTTCTAGTCGCATCACAATTATGATAGTAATATTTTAAACCTGAGAAGAATTATTATTCTCAAGAACAGGTCTTGGAAATAGAAATTCAGGCAAATTATGTCTCTCAATTCAGACAGAAATTAGTTAAAAGGAAGTTAGGCTACTTAACCAACATTTAAAAAAAGAGATTTGTGGCACACTGTGCCAGGATTTGAAGATAGAAAAAAGCAAAGAATGCAGCCAATTTTTTTCCACTCAGGAATTTTTACCTTGATTGAGGAGATTCTATACATATAAACAGCAATTATAACATTGCCAAATTTGTAACAAGTCATACAGGAAGTAAGAGCTATAGGAATTCTCATGAAATATCTTCTTGTTGGATAATCTAAGCAGCTTCATAGAAGAGACAGCTTTCAAACAGGTTAAAATATTAGAAAGAACGTAATGAGAGTGAGGTGACAGTTTCTGGTAGAAGAAACACCGTGAGAACTGCCCATTTGGCTAGAAGAAAGCAGAGAGGTCTCTCTTAGAGGAATAGAGAAAAAAAGTTGAAATTTAAAAAAGGGGGGTGCGGTTAGATCATAAAAGGCCTTACATACTAGATAAAAAACACCTGGTCTATATTTTAATGACATCAAGGGCTTCTGATTTATTAATTCCAGACTGCGGTCTTAATTGAAAATACAGTATAAAATTAGAAAAGAAGATTGAGTACTCATTTCATTGTTACTCAGTAATAAATAGTATAGTACCTTGTTAAGCATTAAGGCTCTAGCGTTAACAGAATGGGATTAAGCCTTAGCTTTGCCTCTTTACTTTGGACAAGTTACTTAACTTTTGTGTGCCTTATTTATATTCAGTCTAAAATAGGGATACTAACTACACTAGAATTATTTAAAATCAAATCAAATAATGCAAGTAAAGCAAAATATCTGGTACCATTTAAGCTCTCTATATGATGGCATATACGTATAGACACCAATGCACTTATAAACACAAAACTATCACCCATAGATAATCTGTTACCTGCCTGGTCAGCCATGCCAAAAAAAAGTCTTAAAAGTTATTATGAGGGATAATTATCCTAATTATACTGATTACTATCCTTTGATTAATAACTAGATAACTAGATGATTAATTTCTAGTAATTAATCAAAGGACAGTAATCAGGATCTGGAAAAGCCCTTTTGGTAACTGCATTGGGTACAGCAGTACATGTAGGCAATTGGAACTTTTTTATGAAACAGAGCACTCAAAATAAAGAATGAATGATAAAGAAATAAACACATAATATTTTTAAAAGCCCTTTAATTGAACAAAAGACCTTTCCAAGATTACCCAGACAATTGCTCTATACCTTGTGAATTCAGAAGAATTATGCTACCGGCAGAGGCCTAAAAAGGTTACCCAATCTATCGCTCTTTCCTCCAGCTGGGACTACACTGACACAAGTGAGACTCATGGAATTCCTGTACCATCAGTTTTTAAAACCTCCAGAGAAACTGATTCTTCTGTTTTCTGTGGTAACCTGTTCTAAGGGTCAATGACTAAGCATGGCAGAAAATCCTTCCTCCTTGCCCCATTAAATTCTTCTTATCTATCTTGTTGTGTCTTTATCTTTGTTTTTTTAGAAAGTGTCTGGTACTGAAATTTTAAAAATCAGTTTAAAAACTTAGGTAAAATTTATTAATTTCCCTTTGGCCTGGATCATTTTCTGATAAGATCCCATGCCATCTTTCTTAAAGAAGAATACTTTACTCAAAGCTTGACTGAAGATGTAAAGACTGTATTTTCCAAAGATGTCAATAAAATCTCCTATCTCAAATGTTCTTCTAGAACCTTGCCTCTCGTCCAACAAGAGGTTAAATCTAGTTCCCTTCATCTTAAATTTGTAGCTTGCTTGTGACCAATATATTGTGACTCAAGTGATGTAGTGTGACTTGCAATATGAGGCTAGAAAAATCGATTCAGCTTTCACCTTGCTGGCAAGGGACACTGATCCAGGATGCAAGTAGTCTGATTAGTCAGAGGCCAGCATGCTGTGAGGAAGCCCAAACTAACTCATGTGGTCAGACCACAGGGAGAAGCCCTGAGACCACATGCAGACCGAGAGATGCTGAGCCAGCCCACACTGCTCCAGCCCTCTCATCCTGTCCTAGCTCCAGTCACTAAGGGACCACAACTGTGTGGATGATCATTAATCTGAATTATCCAGCCAAGTGCTTCTCAAAATCTTGATCCACAGAAATTACGAGAAATAATGAAATTATTGCTGTTTTAAATCATTGTGTTGTGAAGTGATTTGTTATGCAGCAACTGTAACTAGAACATTTCCTCCTCTACAGAACCCTGTAGAGATTTTGTCTGCCTATAAAGACAGACAAAATCGATAAGCTATAATCAAAATGCCTAAAAAGGAAATATTGTTTAATGAAATCTACTTTATGTATTATTATAATGTGTCTGAAGGCACTTTGTAATCTGTGAAGCACCACACAAGTGCTAAATGGTTTGGGTAATGAGACAATGAATTGTACAATATAAATGCAGAGCATTTCACCAAAAAAAAGAACCTTCCTCACTCAAGACATACCTTTGATATCTTCCCTGGTACTGCCAGAAAGGGTTAAGTGCCCCCTCTTTTGTGCCTATAGTACATTTTGCACCCATCTCTACTACTCTGATTATAAGATGAGATCTAATTCTTTATTTGTGCATGCTTATTTCTTGTACTAGACTGTAACTCCTTGATGACAGGTATTATTTGTCTTTGTGTCTTTAGATTGTAACACACTATCTGTCACATACTAAGCATGAATCCATATTTGTTAAATTAAAAAATTAAGAGGTATCTACAGGCATGGCCATGTACCAAGAGGCTTTATAAGCATAGATGAACAATTCGATTTGCAAAAGCCTCGTCAGCCTCTGAAAGACAACGGGTAGGGAATCTGTTTTTCCATTTTTAATCTCCATACCGAGTAGCTCTCCATTCCAATGGACCATTTCTGGGAAGCCCTTCTTACCACCCCATTGCTTCCTTCCTTCTGTCTGAAAAGTCTATCCTTCTATCTGAAACCCTGAAGCCCCTAACTTCCTCTTTGATCACATATTGTTTCTAATCTACTTTTTGTGTATGAGTATTTATTTTTTGTCAATTTAAAGAGCATGAGCATTCTTTAACTTGAAATGTTAGGAAATTCCATAAAGAGAAGAAGAAATGTCAAAATTTACTGTTTTTTTCTTTTACATCATCATACATTTATGTATGTATTTTTTGAACATGAGTAGGTAAAAACAATAAAAATGTATTTTCAAAAGATCAAAAAACCCATTGATATCCTTTTGTCATAGAATTTCTTTATGAAGGAGTCAAATTTTCTTCCATGCTAGTTAAAACTTTCTCTTATTTGAATAGCAATGTCATCTTTGTTTGGTATTTTTAGTTTTTACCTGTTTGAATTTTTTTGTTGTTTTCTCTCCTTTTTAAATTCTTACTTCACTTACTAATTTCTGTTTTTACTGGCATTTTCCAGGAATTCCATATTTAGTTTCATTTGCTAATTTTCTTATTAATCTGGTTGATTCATCTTACGGAATATGAATTAAGTTGTTTAAATATTAAAACATGGTATTGGTTTCTTCATTCCCTACTGGTCTCACCATCATAAAAATGTATTTCAATTAATTTGGTACCTTGTTTTTCACTGTGATTTGTATGAAGTTGTGGCTGCTGCGAACTTCGCATGAGTCTAATTCTATGAAGTGAAGAAAAAAAATCTCTTCCACTTATAAATTTGGCTTAATGGAAAATTTCTCTTATTTTAAGTAGTATTTTGGATTAACATCACAGTCTGCAAGGAAGACAATATTCCTGCCTTCACTTTTAAACTTTAATAGTGATTTGGTTTTAAAACTTAAAGACAATTTAGTCATATGGACTAAACTGGAGAAGAAACTGGCACGCAAAAATAAAGAACATAGTGCTTCCAGATAGAAACTACTAGCAGAAACAGACCACAGTAATCATAACAGCTTCCTTTTATTGAGAATTTACAGTATGTTAAGTATTTTCCCAGGTCCTGTTGGTAATGATATTTAGAGCTGAGACAGCTAACTATGTACCAGGATGACTCTGGTGCTTAACACACATTAACACAATTATTCATCACTACAACACAGAGGCAAGAGACTTTCTGCCTTTTACCCAAGACAACAAAGGCACAAAGTCAACCAACTTATAAACATTTGAGCTGAGATTTAAACCCAGACTATCTGACTCCAGAACTTTAATCCTAGGTTTTGCTTTTTCTCATGCATACTTCATAACAATCCTATTGGTTTGTTATTTCAGCCTCATTTTACAAATAAGCAAAATAAGGCTCAATGAGAGTGAAGAATGCACCATAATGCCCATAGCTGCTAAGCAGAAGAGCTCAGATTTGAACCTCTGCAGCTTGATTGCAAAGCCCGTGCATTCCCTACACTACCAGTGAAAAGATTCAATGAGAGGTGAGAGAAGAGAGAGGCTAGACTCCTGCTGGTCCTTCAATATGAGGCAAGCTGTCTCTTCCCAACTCTACTATTTCGATTTGCATCACAGCTACTCCAAATCTGTGTGTTATTCTCTCCACACATCAAAGTGGTCAGGGTGTGTGCTTTCTAATCATTGAAATAGTTGATTTTGAAAAATTTTTAAAAACTTTATTTCTAGAGGATTTGGTAACTTGTGTCTCATGCAATATTCTGCTCCTAAGTTCTGTACACTGAAGAAGTAATGAGTCAAGACTCAGAATCTGCAGTTAATCATAATCAATCAGAACAGCTGTAATAAGAACAAGTTGCCCATTTAATTAAAAGTATCGCTTCCTGTCTATCTTATTTTATTAATGACAATTTCCTATTTCCCTTATTTCAAGAAGGGAATACATTACTGAGATACTCAGAAAATCATTTGCTTGGTATTCTAGGCTCCTTTTTTTTTTTAGTATTATCTTACTCTCCCTATCCTACTTTATGAGTTGATAGTTCTATCTGTTAATGCGATTTTTCAATGGATCTATTCTGCAATCAACTGTTGAATAGAAAGAAAATACTTTCTTGCCAGGAGTAATTCCATATAGCTCCTAAGTTCTTGTTCATTGTCTCTGCAATATTTCCTCTACATACCATCTGAGCTCAGCTAGCCTGTAGGAACTAGCCATCAGCCAAAACTTGTCACATAACAATCAGATCTGTTGAAACAATTCTGAAGACTATGAACTTCACTTTATCATAGTTAAATGATCCCCTTTACCCACTGCTAAAAATACGACATGCCTCCTGATTTTGTTTAATTGTTCTCAAAGAGCAATTTTGTAGACTGTCATTGTCACTTAAAGTTTTTGAAGAGCCAGCTCTCAGGCAGAAACTGAAATGTGAAGCTCAAAAGATTAGCATACAAACCAAAAGAGCAGTAATACTAATGAAGTCAAATATACTGCTGTTGGCTCCATTTCCAGCTGTGAGATTTGAACTCTAAGCTCCCTCTCAAGCCCCACCCTTTCTGAGAATCTTATTCTAGAACATAACATCAATGTCTTAGCTGCTCAGTTACAGGAGCTTATATAGACCCTGAGGTTAATTTCTGCCTGGATCATGCTCTGGCTTTACTCAGTCTAAAATTTGATGCCAAAGAATGTTTAATGAGTTCCAAAGAGGCAATCACCAGCACAGAAGTGAATTTAAATTTCACACTAATGCCAGCTAGTGCTTCATGGGCAGAACTGCAGCCAACCAACCTACATTTTATAGCTGTCTCTTCATCATTTGCATTTGGATTTTCTTCTATGCCACTAGCACCTCAATTTGTTTTTAAAGCACATTGTTCCAAAGTACAGGTTTTAATGTTCTATATGGGTATCAGGTTTTGATTTAGTTTGAGGGTTTTCGAGTTTTTTACAAGGCATATTAATTCTGTGCTTCCCACTCCCAATTCTCTCCACTTTCACTAGGAAAAAAAATGAGAAGACATAAATGCATACACCATAATCCGGCATGGAACTATCTAATTTTTCCTGAGTACAATAAAAGATGAAATAACTATTTATTATTGTGTTTTATTTCACCACTGTTGATCACTGTGGTTTAAAGACTACTAATCAATTTCTAAGACCTTCAAATTGTCAAAAAGGGAGTCCAAATGATAGATTAGAGGAAATATACCAAGTGCACATACACATCACAGCCAGCCATGTCAGCGCCAGGTTGATGATAATGTTCACTGTGCTTAAATTGGGCAGTTTCCCTAATTTTCAGAAGAATTCTCATGGCTTGTGCAATTGGCAAGGTGGTAGCAATGCAAATAAGCTATCTTTATAATCCTGAACTGGTACTACTGATTTCTCTCTAAAGGGATTAAATAATATGGTTTTACATAGTGATCCCCTAAGGCATGAACTGAACCTAAAAATAGTATCATTCTACTACCAAAGATCTTTGGTTTTTATTGAAAGCAGTGGAAAGAATCATTAAGAAATGCATTATTTGAGGGCCGCGTGTGGTGGCTCACACCTGTAATCCTAGCACTTTGGGAGGCTGAGGTGGGTGGATCTTGAGGTCAGGAGTTCCAGACCAGCCTGGCAAATATAGTGAAACCCCGTCTCTACTAAAAATATAAAAATTAGCTGGGCATGGCGGTGCATGCCTGTAGTCCCAGCTACTCTGGAGGCTGAGGCAAGAGAATTGCTTGAACCCAGGAGATGGAGGTTGCAGTGAGCCGAGATCGCACCACTTACTCCAGACTGGGCAACAGAGCGAGACTCTGTCCCCTCCCCCCCAAAAAATGCATTATTTGAATCACTTATTCACATTTGTTTGTTCATGCATGGATACAATAAATATTTATTGAATGCCATTGTGCACCAGACATTATAGGAATCAGATGAGGTGATAAAAACTCTTAGAAACAGAGTCCATTAATAAGAGGTTATCAATTGCAAGGAGAGTTGACTAAACCAGAAAAATAAATCAAATAAAGGAAGTGGGATATCTAATTTTGTGCCGGTAAAATATCCTAATACTGCTCCTCAGTACGTTTAAGAATCAAGGGACAGTAGTCCACTCTCGTAAGAACTGCTCAACTAACGTAGAATCTCTCGCCATCATACCAGCCCTGATCTCACTAGAAGGTTTAGTCTGCTTTACGTATAGCTGCATCTGTGGTGGCCGAGTGAGGTTAGGCACAGAGTAGAAGGAAGCAAGGATGAATATGTGTCCTTGAAGGTTAGCACAGGGCCTGCTTTCCTGCCAAAGGCTTTCGGCAACATGGGACAGGTGGAAAGGGAGTAGGCTCTTGTTGTGAGCCAAGACTGTAAGTTTCTATGTGAAGAGTTTGGAAACTACATTTCATTACATACCACCATATGGCTACTCCACTGACATACTCCAGAATTTTATGGTACTATATGCACTCAGTATCAATGTTTCTCTAAGACACATTCACTTAACACTTTGAGCATAATTCTACCAGAGTTGTAATTTCTTTTAACATCAGCTTTTAACAGCTTCACCAACCGGACCATGCTAATTAACGCTTTTCCATTGAGTGAGCCCCGGTTTGATTACTTTGAAAATAGTTTTACCTTGAGGATTTTTTAAAGAAATACTTTCTTAAAACAAGTATTCAAATCTTGACTTAGTGATGAATATTGAACTTTGGAACTACAGAACTTTCACATACAACAGAGGGAGCCATTTTTATTTTGGTAATGGGCCATAGAGATAAGGAAAATTACTGTAAAAGAAAGTTTTAAAATCAAATACAATCCAGTGATACGGGCTTTTTTTTCCCTGGAATTCCATAAAAAAGAAAGAAGTGTAAGACCCTCATCAAATTTGCTTTCAGTCCTCTATCTTATGAGCACAGTCGTATTATTGCTTCCAATTCCATTTAATATAAAGGGATTCAATAATGCCAGGACATAAACTGTGACAAAGTATAACACCCAAGTGATAGTAAATCTACATATACTGCTTGATATAAATCCTATGCTATTTGTGTCTTTAATTATATTTTCCTTAATTAAATTATGAACCATTTCAGGTAACTGGACGTGACATTAGTTTGTGAATAAACTATTTGTAAGGCACAAATGCTTTGAAAGAAGGAAGTTACTCTGATGTGGAAAAGCTATCAATAGGACTTACTCTGGGCTCTGAATATAAAATCAAAAATATCAAATACATTTTTCTCTTATTGGATATTTTCACTCCATTAAGTTTAAGACATAATTGGATTTTCCCTCAAAATAATCAAGCTCAAAATCAAAATTCCTTTTCACAGGGGTTTTGCGTAATTCAAAATCTTGTTCATATATTTCTTTAGAAAGTGCTGTGATAAGCATATTCATGCTGCTATTATTCAACACATATTTATCAAGCATTTACTACGTATACAGAGAACTAAGTACTACTAAAATTGTAAATACGAGCTAGTGGTAAAACGTATTTTTAAGGTACGGTTGTAGGAGAGATAAAAAATGCACATAAATAGCCAAAATATAAGAAGAAGACATTTTTTCAGCGATATAAAAGTAGTTTTTGTTTAAATGATGCTCATGTTCAGAGAAGAAGAAATTATCTTCACCCAAGTTCCAAAGAGCAGCAGAAATTTTTAGCTGAGCTAACACGGAAGCTAGGCCTTGACAAATAGATAGGATTTAGATACGTGGAGTTCAGGGAAGGGAAACCTAAGTAGATGGAAAAGATGTACACTATAGAGGTAAGGCACTAAACAGTGGTGATACTAAAGAGATCATAACAGGCACGAGTGTTGTTTTCATGGAGCTTATGTTTTGAGGAGGAAACAAGATAAATATAATTAGTAGGTGAATCATATGGTATATTAGAAGGTGATGGAGAAAAGGAAATCTAGGAAAGGGAGATGGGGAATGTGGTTTCCACCGGAAATAAGGTAATCAGCATAGGCCACAGCACAAAGACGACATTTAAACAAGGCAATGAGAAAGCAAGCCCAAAGATCACACTGGAAAGAGCTGAAGCAGAAGGGGAGCGTTGGTTGATGAAATTGTTGGCAGAATGAGGATAGACTGCAGAGGGCCTCAAATGCCAAGCTAGGGAGTTTGGATTTTATTTTATAGGAACTGGGGAGATGTTAACGATTTTTGAGGAAAGACTAAAAAAGACCTGGACTGTGCTTTATGTAGATGACTCTGGCAGATAAAGGGAAGAGAGGAAGGAGTCACGGAGAACTCTTGCTACTTCCTCCAAAGAAAAATTTGATTTATATAAACAATTTTTCTTCATTAATTTAAGAAATATGTATTGAGAAATTTTTATATGCCAAAGATGGCTCCAGTCTTACAAGATAAATTCTGGAAACAAAATAGCACTTCTCCATCTTTCTGGATCCTGCATTCTAGTAGGGGGAGTCAGACAATACACATAACAAAAAACACAAGTAAATACATTAGGAAAATAAACTGTGGAAGAAAGCAGTGTTTCCTCTGTAGAACAGGTACAGTGGGCTAGGGAAGTCACAGGAATGCTGGGAGAATTATGAAGCTGGAGGCCAGGTGTAGTATTACATTTTGGCTTTTACAAAGCAATATTCACACTTCTAGAGAAGAGTTATAAACGTTTCTATAATATTCTAAGACAGATATAATAAAAATAAGAAAGCACTTAACAATACATCAGTATAATCCAATGGCTAAAGAAACACAAAAGTATTTCCAAATGCCATGTCTTATCTATATGAATAATGATGTATGTTATTCATAAGTTAGAAATTCTAAGACTAAGTAATGTTGAAGATTTGTCTCTCCAGACAGAACACAGACAAATCTAACCCATGGGAGAAATACACTGGACTTTAAATGATAGAGAAAAGGAATGTGTTTCTCGAAGTCTTGATTCCCATGAGAAATAAGATGATAACTTGTTCCCTTATATGTAATGGCTAACTACAAAGCTTTGTAAAAAAGTTGCAGAAAATTAATGATGTCAACTTCAATTTCAAGGTATAACTGTTGTTCTAGTGACAAATTATTTCCCCAAAAGCACTAGTTACAAATTTTTCCATAATATTTTCTAGCAAAATATTTATAGGCTAGATCAATATACATATTCTAATGATTTTCATCCATTAAACTCTTACATTATTTCTAAAATTAGACTTGGAAATGAACAAATACGTTCTTGTATTGTTTAGAGAAGTCTTTTGATTTGTACCCAGAAAAAGGATGACAAAAGTCCAGCAAACCTCACACTGAATGACCTAATTGGCCCTCTAAAGCTTCCAAATTTAGATTACTTTATTCATTTAGCAATCACAACTTAATGCCTCCCTACTGCAATGAAATATGATGGCTACTACTCAATTGTGGTATCACAAAAAGAATGCCCAGTTTAGAAATAGACTGCATGATACAAGTAATATATTTTAACAGCAACAAAGGGAATTTCTGCTTTTGATAATGGTGAAGTAATTCACAACAGAACAATCTCCTGGAGAGAACAACTATAAACTTGGGACAAACTATAATATATGATTACCTGAAAGCACTGAGGACCAACCAAAAGTAAGCATAAACTAGAAAAAAGGAATGATACAAGGTAAGTTTCCCAGTATTTTAATCCGCCCCCGCCCCGCCCCACCGGGCACACACACATGTGGCACAGTGCAGAGTGGCTTGAAGGTGGATAGAAGTTCTATCGTTTTATGGCTTGAAAAACCAGAGATCAGACTTACGGTCTACTACAGATAGTAGAAAGTGAAGGAGGAAATCCTGTGTCATAACCCTTCAACCAAATATCACCAGAAAATGAGGAAGAACATATACCATAGGGAAACATGGTGGGTCTGATATATTCTAGAATTTGGGCTTGTGTTACGATCTTTTGGGGACTCTTTAAGGAAGCAGAGTTTTGCTCTGGATTCAATGGTAAGAAGTGGAGGCAATTCTATGGTTGGATATCTTACTATTTCTTATCTAAAGACTGCTAAAGAAGTAGCAGTCAATTCTATCAGCAGCACAGGGGAAGTTTAGTCATTCTCATGGGTTGGATAATGTTCCTGATTTTGTCTGTTTCTGAACATGATGATAGAATGATCTTTTTATTTTGATTCATCATGGTCACGGAATGGCCCTGACAATGGTATTCTCCTGATTTTTTTTTTTTAGTGTGTAATAGTAGAATACCACACCCTATTGTGACTGCCTGGCTAACCTCTAACAACATCAAGGCCCACCTCTTAGTGCCAGGCTAGCTCCCAGCTGCCAAGGTCTCCTTTTCTCTTTCCTATCTGGAAAGGAAAGAGCCACAGAGGGAAGCTTCAAATTCTGCATTTAAATTCTGCCCAAATATCTGGCTAAGTCTTGAACTACCTCTGTTTATGCAGAGTCCAGGCATTCTGGTTCAAGTTAAAAAGGCGCAAATGTTTTAGCTGCTGCCTACTGCAGATAAGATAGCATTTAGACATGCCTGTTTTTAAACATGTCACTCATTTAGAAATTTCAGGGATTAACCACCTGCTAAAACAAAAAATAAACATTTTTCAGAAGACGTAACAGAGAGCAAAATGATATCCAGGACAGAATTAAACATATGAAAAAACAAGAAGGCCGGGCGCGGTGGCTCAAGCCTGTAATCCCAGCACTTTGGGAGGCCGAGGCGGGTGGATCACGAGGTCAAGAGATCGAGACCATCCTGGTCAACATGGTGAAACCCCGTCTCTACTAATACAAAAAAATTAGCTGGGCATGGTGGTGCGTGCCTGTAATCCCAGCTACTCAGGAGGCTGAGGCAGGAGAATTGCCTGAACCCAGGAGGCGGAGGTTGTGGTGAGCTGAGATCGCGCCATTGCACTCCAGCCTGGGTAACAAGAGCGAAACTCCGTCTCAAAAAAAAAAAAAAAAAAAAAAAAAAAAAAAACAAGAAAATGTCACTCATACTCAATAAAATAAATCAATGGGAATGACAAGCTGACCAATGTGATGGAATCAGCTAACAGTTATTTTAAAGCAGCTATTATAATTATGATCAAGGACATAAAGGAAAATAGTAATCAGTAAACAAATAGGAAATCTTTGCAGAGAAATGCAAGCTAAAATATAATGGAAACTCTAAAAGTAAAAAATTTAGTATCTGAGAAAAATTTACTAGCTGGGCTTGGTAGCAGATAATAGACCAGAGAATCAGTAAATTTGAAGTAAGATCAACAAAAATTATCCAATTTGAAGTCATAAAAAAAAAATCAAGAAATAAACAGAGCCTCTGTGACCTGTGACACAATATTAAAGATATAACATATGGATCATTGGAGTCACAGGAGGGGAAGAGAGAAAGAATGTGGCAGAAAAAATATTTAAATATATAATAGCCAAAAATTTCCCAAATTTGGTAAGAGACATGCATTTATAGATTCCAGTATCTCAGGAAGCTGCAGGAAGAGTTTCTAAAAATTCCTATCAAACTAATTGATTACAACCAGTTACGGATTTCTTTATTCTTTCTTCACTCCCACTGCTTCACTTAACTAGCTGGAAAAAAAAAATCAAATCATAGCCAATTCAATTTCAAATTGCTGAAAACAAAACCTAAGAAAAAACTTGAACACAGTCAGAGAAAAGGACACATGATACACAGGGAAATGCTACAAAAGATGACTAACTTCTCCTCAGAAACAAGGGAGGCCAGAAAAGTCCACTGAAAGAGAAAACTCTACACTGAGAATTTTATATCTAGTAAAAAATATCCTCCAAGACTGAAGGTGAAATATAAACTAAGTAAAAATCATCACTTCTGGTATACAGACCCACACTTCAAAATATGGTAAAGAAATTTCGTCAGCCAGAGAAAACTAGTATCTGATGGGGATGTTTAGGAAAAAATGAGCACGCAAAATGGAAACAAACGAACAAAGAAACAAAATACATATATATATATAAATAAATTGAAACTGGCCAGTAATCCCTTGAGCCCAGGAGTTTGAGACCAGCCTGGGCAACATAGCAAAACCCTGTTATCTACAAAAATTACAAAAAAATTAGCTGGGCATAGTGGCTCATGCTTGTGGTCCCAGCTACTAGAGAGGCTGAGGTGGGAGGATCACTTGAGCCCAGGAGGGGTCGATGCTACAGTGAGCCATGATTGTGCCACTGCACTCCAGCCTGGGCGACAGAACCGGACCCTGTCTCAAATACATAAAACCTGAAAGTTAGTAACAAAACAGTTATTGATAATAAGCCCAAATAAAACAAATTATAGTTTAAATGTCCATTATGATAAATATGGACTCACCGACATTTCCACATTAAGTTAAAATGATTTTGCAGAGTATAGCTTGTACACATCAAAATCCTTAGAGGCTCTAAAACTGTATCAAGTTTAGTAGCAAGTATTAGTTTTAAGGACATTGCTTGTTAGCAACAGCCAATTAGATATTCTGGACACAAATGGGGAACACACTTGGGTAACCAATAAAAAGAGCATCTCTTTTGTGAAATTAATTGGAAAATTAGATTTTATGTTTAAGTATAAATTGTGAACGATTCACTAAAATGGATCAAAACAGCTTTTAAACTAACCACTTCTGTTGACTATGTCGGCTTCCTTCACCACTTGCATCTTAATTTTAAAACAAATTAAAACACACCAGAAAATGAAGGCAAATATCCTGATACTTCAGGTCTGCTTCCTGCGGAAGTCCTTTTATATTTGAATTACCAACTTATCTGCTTTCACGCCCCTCATTGCTTTACCATGCCTTTTTGGACTTTGATGGATGGTCTCTATTATGAAAAATCCATTATAAGGATCAGAATTTGCTTTCATATGCACTGAAATTCAACCCTTGCAGGCTGATATCATTTACACTACGTTCAACATACTATTACCTACGTTAGCAAAGCGTGTGAAGACAGGAAGTTTAAAAATACACTCTTCTGAAAGGTTAAGAATTTATCAGAACAGGGAAGACACTAAATGATCCTGAGCTCAAGAGTAACTTTCTGTTAAGTATGTAAGGGGGAAAAAACACTAGACAGAAATTAGGAGTCTTGGATTCTAGTTTGGCTTCAGTGGTAACTATGGAGCTTAGGAAAATCATTTGGTTTCATTTCTTTTTGGAAACACATGTACTTGAGTATTTCGAATGTTCTTTCATATAAAGGAGTGGTTTAAAGTATGTTATATTTACAATAGGAAAGTTGAATTCTATGAAAATATCCTTGACTTCATTTTTAAGCATGTTTCAAAGAGTCTATGGGCTTTAATATTCGTTTCATTTAATATAATAAAAGCACTCAGAATATGTGAAAACAAAAATCATGATTTTGGGGCCATGTGCATCTTCAAGGAAAAAGGCTTATGTATCTACACAGCAGACAAATACCTCTGAAAGTCTGATCCATCAACAGCACAAAGAAATTCAACTGGTGATTTGACAAAATAATTTCAGGCACCAGTTGATGGTATGACTGGTGGAACTTGTAACACCTGATTTTGCCAAAAATGTAAGTACCATATTCCAAAGGCATATAGTTTGATGTAAAATTCCAAAGTATAGCTACTTTTCTTTGATCATCCAAATGATTGTGTTCCCTACAGAACAACACCCCAGCTCAATAAACAAATTTGACATGAGCAAAAATTCGGGCTCTGTTAAAATTGTATTGCTTCCTCCTATTGCCAAAATTTTTGCACTGTGGGTGTCATAGGATTGTGGCTTTTTATTTTATTAAATAAATGTTTCCTTTTTATTTTATTTATTACCCCAAACATCATTATTACTCTGCAACACTATTTAAAGTGTGTCAGAAACAAACAGCATCCATGTGAGAGTGCTCTGGGATACTACAGGAAGAATATAACTTTGAGGTCACTTACACTCAGCTTCAGGCACAATTCACATTTCTCAAATAAGATATGTCAGGTGGTACTACCCAGACAATGGAGGGTGTGAAAAACAGAGCTCAGCTACCCCTGAAGGAGAACGCTGGCATGACTCAGGCAGGAGATCAGCGCTCTAGCCAGCCAACTGGGGATCCAAGTCTGGGATTCATTCATATCAGCATAAATTATTCCCCACTATAATTATTGCAAAGACTGAAGTGGTTCTATCATTGCAAAAGTAAACTCAAGCATCAGTCTGGTAATAATAATATGGATTAATAATAACATACACTGTAAATAACTGTTTATTCTGTCATTTACTAATATATTTGGTTAATTTTTTTCTCTCTGGAGGCAACTGGGACTACAGGAGCAGCTGCAACACCAGCACTTGCCATTCTGCCAGTTGTTCAGAGAATGAACCAATTAGTGGGAATGGGTAGCAACACACACATTTGGCAGCTATGTTTGCACAAAATGAGGGTACTTTTTAAAATAAGACACTTTGATGCAACATCATGGTACCTAAGAGTATTGTGGAAGAATCTGACATCAAATACTTTCAAACAGACAACCATGGGATTCCTGTCCTCTATAATCCCAACTCACAGTCCTTGAATCCTGCTGAGATCTTCAATCTGCTGATCTCGCATCGCACTCCTGTCACCTCATTTCTTCCCCACCCAGCTTGAGTTCTCTCATTTATCAATGCAGTCACTTTAAGGTATTCACCTTTATTTTCTTGCTCCTCTTCCTTCATCATTCACACAACCTTGATTAAATCCAGCTCTCATCCTTCTTATCTTACCAACCTTGCTCAAAGTGGCTAGACAAAAATGGCCACTGATTTCAAGTGGGCCCTTAATCCTACCTGCCAGTTATTCTCTAGGCCACTCCCTTTCCCACTTTCCTAGGCTTGAGAACTTCCCATTTCTCCTCAAAGTCTCTAATACATCCTCCACCAGAATCTTGCTTCCTTCTTCACAGAGAAATTGCAGCAATCAGAAGAGAAGATTTAGAAGTTCCCACCACGAAATCTCTCCACCTAACTACTTCTTTGCCTGTAAGTCCAACCTTGTTCCTGTTAATATGAATGAATAGACCACATTCCTAGCAGAGCACAACCTCTCTATTTGTGCTCTGGATCTTAAGCCCTGCCTAAGACATTCTTAAAGGCATTGAAATCACCCCTCCTTGCTCTCCATAATCGTCAATTTCCTCTTCTCTCTTAAGTCATTCCCTTTAACATATAAGCATGCTAAAATTTTTTATTTAGTTTCAAAAAATCTTTAAAATATTCCATCTCTTGGCCCTCTTTCCTCTCCAGCTCCTGTCTTATTTCTCAAATATTTCTTTTTATGGTTAAAAAAACAAAAAATAAAGCAAAAAGGAAAACTTAAAAGAATTATCTGCACTCTCTGTCTCCATTTCCTTTTTATCTTGAACTCTTAATGTCACCAAAGCCAATGGATATTAGTGAGTCCTCATCTTCCATGACTTATCAGCAGCATCTGATACAGTTGATAATTCTCTCCTTGAAACTTTTCTTCATTGGCTTTGAGGACACCACTCTCTTGTTTCCTCCTCATTCTGATGTGACTTCTTAGTCTGTTTTGCTTATTCTTTCTTATCTCTTCAACTAGTAATACACCTCGAGCTTAGTACGGAAAGTGTTCTTTTCTCTCCACTATAGTCCTCAGATGATGCCATTCATCTCATGGCTTTAAACACTGTAATAAGCTGTTGATCCCCAAGTGTGCATTATACCATAGAATTTACTCCCAAATTCCAGAACTATAGACCCAACTGCCTACTCGACCAGTCCTATTGGACGACAAATAAGCAGGGCAAACATAGCATATTCTAATCAAAGGTTTCTGTACCTTTCCAGCCCCAGATAGCTCTCACACTTCTGTTAAGACTTGTCTCAAAGTCAGCTATAGTACTGCCTTCTCCAACCTCCCTTCTAAAAATCTCTTTCCCCTTCCTCCGATTTGGGACATTTAACGTTCCTTTTGCCTACTTATTTTATTTTCCTGTTAGTAGCAATCACTACCTAACATTATATATATTATATAAACATACATATTTTTTTACTGAGTTATCTTTTATCCTATTGATCTCCCTCATAAAGAACAGGTTTTTTTTGTTTTTTTTTTTCTGTTTTGTTTACTCTATATTCCAAGCACCTGGAACAGTGCCTAAACCATAGCAGGCATTCAATACGCTCTTGCAGTATGAATGAAGTATGCTAGAAATAGAATGCATAGTTTCCATTTAAAAATCAAACAAACTTCAAAGCCTCATATTCACAGAATTGTGTGCACTTATCATTATTCTATCTGATTTCTATTTTTCTAGACTTCTACTTGATTACTCTCCACAGTACAATGTGTTTGCATGTGTTCAGGCGTACTTGAGAAGAATGATATATGCATGAGTTCTTTCCATGTTGTAAACTAGATCTATATCATCATATGCACATCTGTGTGAAAAGAAATAAACAGCTTCATGATCAGACAGCTTGCCACACGAAGCCTTTCTCTCACAAAAGGGCCTCATTTTCTTTGCTCTCCATATTGCTCTCCATTCTCCTTGCTCTCTGTGTCGATCGGGCCACCATTTTCTGGGCAAACAACACTCTTTATGCATCTCAGCCAATACAAATTCTTCTGCTTGAGGTATCCCTTTCTCTTCCACATATTTATTCTTCAAGATCTTAGGTAGATTCCTCCACACCTTAAGTTACACCGAGGTAGAGTGATTTATTCTTTCCTATGTGTTTATATTACTCTGGTAGTTAATGTCACATTCAAATCATTTGTTTACATGTCTATGTCCCACACTAAATTAGGAGCTTGTTATGGGCATAAATATGTCTTTATCTTCAGCATCTAACCAAAATCTGGCACATAGTAGATATTGATTATTTGCTTAAGGCACTCATCCACAAAGTGATGACTTCGTGGAATGCAAATACAACTCCACCTTTATAAACATATTTTTGACAAAAATCACTGTCAGAAATAAGGTTTTAAAAGCATTATTGTCAAGAAAATAACAAAATAGACTTCTTCATATTAAGTAATCAAGTCTACCAGAGTCAGAAATAATTAAAAAAAACTATAAGTAATTTAATATTAGAGCTTCAAATTTGAACATCTGGCCTATCTAAAATTATTTGTATAGAAATATAAATGAATTGCATTATTTTTTAATTATAAATTTGTTTCTCAATTAAGATACATGGCATTAAGATGCTTATATAATCATTAAACCCAAGAAAACTAGCTAAAAGTAATGAAATCACAGATTTTTTTTTTTTCACAGCAAGGTTGGAATATGTCTTGTATTAAATCTTTAAAATTTCTGTAACCAAAAGGAGAATTTTAAAAAGTTAATTAGAAGCTCTTATTTTTGTTTCTAGTTGTTAATGTTAAAATGACAAACAATTTGTCAATATTTGTTTCAGTGTAAGAATTTGATTCTCATGTTGTGTTAAACTCATTAGTTGTATTAAAGAATGATGCTAATACAAAGTTGTGACCAAAAATTGTTTATTTGAAAAAAATAGCTATTATTTTCTTTTCTATTGCTATGATGAAATAATATTCAGATTAACAATAGTTCAGGATCTTAATGTGTAAGTTTTATATGAAATTTTCATCACACCTTTTGCCTATTTTCTAGACAGGTATCTAAATTTTATTTTCTTTCAATTTAGTTCTTTAAGAAAGTAAAGGAGATTGCTTTCAACAGTTTCTCCGAGAGCACCTGCCTTTTATAACCTTATTTTTTTCATTATATAATATTTTTAAGGCTACATTGTCAGCTGGAGTGTAACAATGGTTTAAAAGTTTAAATGTTAAAATTTCCACCCTGATTAAAAAAGGAAGCACCATGTAATGACAATTCTTAGTGTCCTACAGATGGACTTAATTTTTTTTTTTTTTTTTGAGGCAGAGTTTTGCTCTTGTTGCCCAGGCTGGATTGCAATGGGACAATCTCAGCTCACTTGAACCTCTGCCTCCCAGGTTAAAGTGGTTCTCCTGCCTCAGCCTCCCAAGTAGCTGGGATTACTGGTGCGTACCACCACGGCCAGCTAATTTTTGTATTTTTAGTAGAGACAGGATTCCTTCTCTATTTTAGCTAAAGAAGTAACTCCCTTTCCTAACCAATTCTGACATTAACCTTCCTTGATAATCTTATTGAGAAGTGTCCTAAATTTGTTTTATTGAAGAAGAAAGAGATTATGAGGGTGCAAGTTTCCTTTTTTGCTTTGTATTTCCAAGAATATTTTATTCCGATATGTAAGTGTGTGTGCACGAAGAACAAGGTGTTCATTGGTTTGTCCTCTTGAACGCAAGTGGTAGGAAGCCAAACAAATTGAAATCCTCAGTGTCTACTTCGAAGAGGTACTTGAAGTAAACACCTAAAAGATGTTACCAGAAGAACAAGATGACCTCTCTACTCTCACCAAGGAGCTAGGAGGAACTGCGGTAGCCATAGCGTTTGTTTATTTGTCGAATGCTACAACGTGCCAAGCTATAGTAGATAATTTCTTATCTCCACCTCCAATGTCAAAACAATCTTACCAAGAAGTATTATAATTTCCATTTCACAGAAGAGGAAAATGAGATGGAAACACCTAGGGAAGCTGTCCAACTTATATGGTTAATGTGGGCCAGAGGCCAGACTCAATTCTGGTCTCACTTCATTCGTAGCCAGTGTATATAATAGAAGTTGGTCTGGGAAGAAGATATTAACTTATAGTAAGCCTAATTTCCCTCTCTTTCCCAGGACATGCAAGGCATGGGTGACTTGAAGAGAGAAATGATTCCATTCCATAGCATGACAGAAGAAACAACCTTCCATATTCATAATTTGTCTCTGAGTTATTAGGTTGAAGGCTACAAAATCAATCATAACTTCATAAAACAAGGTTCTCTGTAACAGTGTTTCCCAAACAGTGAAGAATTGAACCACTTGGGGATCTTGTTAAAATATGTAGATTCCCTTTTTTTTTTTTTTTTTGAGACAGAGTCTCACTCTGTAACCCAGGCTGGCGTGCTATGGTACGATCTCGGCTCACTACAATCTCCACCCCGCCAGGTTCAAGTGATTCTTCTGCCTCAGCATCCCGAGTAGCTGAGATTACAGGCACCCATCACCAAGCTTGGCTAATTTTTATATTTTTAATAGAGACAGGGTTTCGCCATGTTGGCCGGTCTGGTCTCAAACTCCTGACCCTAGATGATCCACCCACCTGGGCCTCCCAAAATGCTGGGATTACAGGAGTGAGCCACCACACCTGGCCTAGATTCGGATTCTGTAAGGTGGGTTGAGGCCTGAGACTCTGCTTGTAACAACCACTTAGGCAATGCTGATGCTGCTGGTCCATAGACCACATGCACAGAACAGTAAAGCTCCAGGCAAAGCTAAGACATTTATCCTCACTTCCTCATTGCAATAGTGGCTGGAGAATGAAGGAGCACCAATGAGGAGCCCTCCACATGAATTTTGGCAAAAAAGACTGAATGATGAAATGGACTCTATCCAGAATTAGTTTTTCATGTATCAAATTATTTAGCCCAATTTTCTTTCATTGCTCACATTTGATACTTTATAGTCTCTTAGAGAAAAGCATTTCTGATTTCTCGTATAATTGACATTTGTTTTCAGCTTCAGTAAAATGGAGACTGCAAAAAACATGGATTAAAACAAGTACCGATTTTTGGCTGGGTATGGTGGCTCACACCTGTAATCCCAGGACTTTGGGAAGCTGAGGTGGGTAGATCATCTGAGGTCAGGAATTAGAGACCAGCCTGGCCAACAAGGCAAAACCCCACCTCTACTAAAAATACAAAGTTAGCCAGTTGTGGTGGTGCACATGTGTAATTCCAGTTACTCAGGGGGCTGAGGCAGGAGAATTGCTTGAACCTGGGTGGTGGAGGTTGCAGTGAGCTAAGATTGTGCCACTGCACTCCAGCCTAGGCGACAGAGTGAAACACCATTAAAAAAAAAAAAAAAAAAAAAGAAAAGGAAACAAACAAACCAAAAACACCAAATAGAAATTTTGAACCATTTAATTTCAAAAACTCATATTATGTTCCTCCTTTCACGATGTGGTCAAGAGGATCAGCTCCTCAAGTTGTAACTAAAATATACATGAACTATGTCGTTCGACCTCTATTAGGAAATGGACATAGGAAAATAATCAAGAAAATGACTCGGTTTTGGGAAAGTATATCTAGTGGGAAAAACAGAATTGTAAATAGAAAAGCATAATAAATTATGTGGTATGCATATGTGTGAGTATTTTGGGGGAACAACCCATTTTTCCTAGGATTACTATCAAGGCAGTGACCTTCAAAGATACAGAAGACCTGTGTCTATAACTAGCATTCTCTTAGAAGAAAACATTCCAGACAGTGAAAAATGTGTGAATACTCGTAGGCATAAAATAACAGTTTAGTTTGGTACACTGATTAGAATGGTTGTTGAGATGAGTATGAGAAAACCTCCAGCCTTCTGCAATAGAACTTAATTCAAGCAATCTCAGACATAGAGCATTCTACAGCTTCAGGAGAGAGAAACATGAGAAATGCAGAGTTGATAACTTTATCAAAAGCCTGCCAGTCACTGGTCATGGTTAAATGTGTTCTTTCAGGTTCAGGGGATATGAACTATTAATAGATATAGTAAGAGTTTAATACCAATTTCTTTGCTCCCGACTTAGATAAATGGAACTCGCAAAGACTTTTCCTAAACTCTAATGCACCAATCATAAAAGAAAGACTTATGATTCCCAGAGTAGCAACTATATATTAGGAAATAAAAGTTACCATCTGCAGCACCATACAAAGGCTTGCATGCACAATGAGACTTATTGTAACCTGGGGATCCTTACAGAACAGATTTTCATATACTCCTGGCCAATCCCAGCTTCTTTTCGCGTTTTTGCTTTTGAAATAAAATAGGGGTAAAAATATTTCATTTTCTGAAGTGTTCCTTTACCTTAGCATATAGTGAAAGAGTAATTCACACAGGTGTGTGGAAGAGGTTGTCTATGATATTTAGAAGGGATGATTTATATACTCTGGCTCTTTTTATAACAGTGAGAGCACCTAAAATACTGTGTGTGCAAAATCTTCCTCTCAAAGCATGGTTATAGTAACAGCTGGCAAGCAGTCCTAAGTGGAACCCCGCTCTTTAGACAGATGTACACACTGTATTACCCTAAAGGGTCTGATATCTCCATCTAAACAAGGAAAGCACAAAAAATAAGACTAATACATTTTCACAGGCTTTAACACTTCTGGCACCTAACCTAAAACCCAATCACTTAAATGGAAACTGTATCAATAATTTATCTAGAAAGCTAATTATAGGTTACCTACCCTACTTACAAAATCACTTAATTTCAATTCTCTCATTTTTTTTTCACATGTCTGTGGCTTGATATTTTCTAACTTCTGAGTTTTGTTTATTGTTTTCAGGGTTTTCAACAGAGAACCTTCAAGCCAGACACAGGGCTGAAACAGGAGGCTTAGTACTACTAAGGACATACTTTAAAATGATTCTTACGTAGTGCTGTGGTTTAAGGACAAGTGGAAGACCAGAGCAAACAAATGCTTCTACCTCCTCATGCTCTGGTGTGAACTTAAGGTTTCTAAAAAGTGTTAGGCTGACTGTAATGAAATGGGAATTCTACCATCTATCAATAAGATGATGATATATTTACAGAACATGAGCCACAAGAGAGCTGTGCTGGGCACTTTCAATAAACCTCAATTAAAGTGATCAATATTGCTAAAAGAATCTTTAAAAGCACCTCTGACAGAAAACTTCTTTGAGATTAGTTTTAAATGCTGAGATAGATGACGTTCTTCAAGACAAAATGGGAAGTGAATTCCAGCGTCCAGGAACATAATTGCTAACTGTCCTAAATTCCAGGGTCTCAAGGTTATGACTTAAATGAATAAAATCTTGATGAATTTGTGAATAAAAGTTATTTTTGCCTTTTATACTTAGGAAAGGAAATGTGAGTAGTATCTTAAGACAACTTGTGCTAAATCCCATTGACCATTTTATGTTTTTTTTCCATCCCAAATGTTAAACAGTTCTTCTTCCTCTCTGACAATTCAGATGTCACTTACTGGTCATAGTTTGCTTGAGATCCCACTTCTTTACAAATCCTTTCCTTTGTGATCTAGTTTTATTAAAATCTGTATAACCGAAACCAGTTCTTGATTACAGACTCTTCCACCAGTTGCCAGTTGTTTTTAGTAAGTCTTAGCTCCACAACTGAAAACAGCGTCCTACAGGCAAGCTTTGTGCTATGTTATGCCTTACAGACCCCATATTAATCAGCAGAGTGCTAACCAGTATCTGATAATTTTGCTCAAAATGCAAATAAAGTTCACACCTTAGATGGGCTTTCAGGCCTCTCATCTTAATTACCAGCTCAGTTAGCAAAGCACAGTCTTCTTCAGATGAGACCTAGAAGGGCCTGCATGCAAAGAATTAAAGGGTGATGGGAGTGGGAGATTCAGAAAAACAGCTCTCTTAGAAAGGAGGAATGGAGAGGGAAAGAGACTACGATTTTGCCAGACTGATTCTAAATACTTGTTGATATGGATAGTGAAGTTCTTTTTTTAAATATTGCAGGAGCAAGCACTCAAGTGTGATTTCGTACACAGAAAATCCCGGCAGAAGGGAGATCCTGGGACTGTCCTAGTGTATTCACCTATTAGGTTTCCAAACTAGCCAACCCAGTGAAGAGAATTGCTCTTTGTTGAGCCAAAGCTAGTTACACTATCTTTTCCCACTACGTTGGTGCCTTAGTATTCACTTATTCATTCAGTCAGTCATTGAACAAATGTTTAGTGCACATTTTTTTTTTTTTTGAGACAGTCTCACTCTTGTCGCCCAGGCTGGAGAGTAGTGGCATGATCTCAGCTCACTGCAACTTCTGCCCCCCGAGTTTAAAGTGATTCACCTGCCTCAGCCTCCTGAGTAGCTGGGATTACAAGGCACCCACCACCACACCCAGCTAATTTTTGTACTTTTAGTAAAGTCAGGTTTCGCCATGTTGGCCAGGTTGGTCTCGAACTCCTGCTTTCAGGTGAACCGCCCACGTTGGCCTCCCAAAGTGCTGAGATTACAGGCATTAGCCACCCTGCCTAGCCCTATTGCATGTCTTATATCTAGGTTGACATGATTTGAGGTCCTGTAAATACTGTTGTGAGCAAAATGAATTTGGACCCTTACTTCAGAAGGTCCTGCCTCCTGGCAAAGACATTAATCAAATAATAACACTAACCTAAAACGAAACATTGGAAAAAAAAAAAAACAACACCTGGTAAGTGTAATGAAGAAAAAGCATGATGAGCCTGGAGCACATTTTATAGAGAGTGTCAATTTAATGCCTGAGCAAGCAAAGAGGGTGGAAGAGTGTTCTGGCAGAGATACCAGCTTGTGCTAAGGCCCTGAGATAGAAGGCAATATGATGCTTTCTAAGATCTAAAAGAAAGGCTCTTCGTAAAGAGCTATAGGAATCCAAGATCAAGAATCCTCCAGACTTGGCCAGCAGTTCCTTAGCTTGGCATTTGACCACTTGTGGTCCTTTGAGTGAAAGAACCCAGAGGGTTCAGTTCTCTGCTGCAAACCAGAGAAAGCCCTCATCCCTGTGCGTTCTTATTCAGCTGGGTTTGTGCTTTTGTGGGCAGTGCTTGGCAAGATTATTCCAAAGTTCTGGAACAAATCCTTGAGTGGCTTCCAAAGTCACCTGGGATTTGCTGCTTCGTGGAGAAGGTCATAGAAACTTCAGACAGAGAGGATCTTAAAGACACCTGAATTGCTTGCAGGACTGGTCTATTAGAGAGATTTTCTTATAGCAAAGGTGATCTGTTATTTAATTCTTATTTCCTCCCCTAGCCCCAGAGGGGAAAAGCTGAGCAGCTGGCTCTGGAGTCTTAGCTGAGGTCCTATTAATATGGGAACTTCCTGAGCTACAATGCTTCAATTGGAGTCATCAGTAAGCTTGCGTCTTCTCCTCCACTGGCTAACTGGCTGGCAATGAGCCTCTTACTTCACAGTACACAGTATTGTTAGTTTCCTTAAAGACTCCAAAGTTTGACGTACTTTACTGATTTAAAGAGAAAAAGAAACTATTCTGCTTGTGTTCCTCCACATGGTGAATATTACCTAAATTTTCAAACACCAGTTAAGAACATTTTTTATACCATCAAACTCTTTTAATTCAATGTATTCTTAGTGTGCCTAGGGAGAATGGGCAAAGAATCTGCAGAATAATGCACTGCTTCTGGGAAGCAGGCTTATGTGACAGAAAGCCCTCCTTGTGATGAGAACTAGGGAAAAAAATTAACTGTCCTACTGTTGACTTTGTATATTTTACAGGTCTGGAGATGCTTGAAATGTACAGTGTATGCTTTAGTCTCTGTTACCTGTGAAACTCTTAGGTTGAGAATTCATCTTGTAACAAAGTTCTAACCTTTGCTAAGGTACACTTAATGCAGTCAAAATAGCAACGCACGTTTATTTTTTACAATTAAAAATCTGTTATCTTCAGAGTAAGCAGTTGAGATCTTAGAGTGCCACAAGCTGTGTGACTAAGAGCAAAGGCTGAAGGTAGGACAGACACCGGAGAAGAAAAAATGTTCCTGAGATTGAATGTAAAATTAAAGTATTTTAAGTGCAGTCTTTTATCATATTTCTCCTTATTTAATGTCATGTTGCCACATAATAAGGCTTTTAAACATTGAAAATAGAGTTTAGGATAGTAGACTTCTAAAGTGATAGAGAAAATGGACGTCAGAAAGCAGTCCATTACTACTTCAGATCTCTCAGAAAGTTAGCTTTGTTTAAAAATATTTCAAGAAGGATTCAGTTAGAGTAAAATGTTTGCCTGAAACTTAATTGTTTTATCAACTTTTCCTTTCCATGCCACAGGCATCTTATGAATAATTAATTCATTCTTGGGAAGTTTTCTGTTTTCCAAGTTCTAAGCTGTAGGACTCTAGGAATACAGAGATTTGTCTGAAAATGTGAATTTTTCTTTTTTAACTCTCATTAAGAACTCATTGGCATGAATGTTGTTCAGGTAGCACATAACTCTCACTGCAAAAATTTTGTTATTTCTGGATTTTCTCATTTCTCCCCTAATGGTTTCTGAGCTGTGAACTATTTTCCACATTTTAGTTATTTTGCTACTTTTAAAACAAAATTCCATTGGTAGGAAGTTTCTAAGATTGTGATTCTTTATATATACACATTATCTGGTTTAAATATGAGTGCCATCCAGCTTCTTCAACAGCCAGCGAACTCTGCTCTTAGCTTTACAAATATGGTCCTCTAATTCTGAGCATCTGAAATTTCTCTACATTAAACCACTGCACCTGTAGTCATTAACAATATTTAAGAATGACCTTGCTAATCCTTAGGAACTTTAAAGTCCATGTTTTCATTATATCACCTATTGTTTTGTTTGCTGTTCTATTATAATTGTATCAATTTCCCCAAAGCACACCACGTACCAGAGTCAAATTGTCTACATGTATAAAAGCAGGAGTCAGATCTACATGCTGTATTGAAGTTCAATTTCCATGGTTTTACTAAAGAGGCGAATCTTATTGCCTCTGTAAGCTCTTAGCTTTATCAAAATTATTCTAACTGGACACCAGGAAAATTTGTGCTCTAACTCTCATCCTATGGGAAGGTGTTGATGACGCAAACCCTGGGAGGGATACCCTTCAGGGGAGCAAATGTTATACTTAAAACACTTTTCCAAGCTGTTGAAAGTATTGTACTCAAGTCTTTCTTGTCTTAGTACAGAGATGACTCCATGCCATTTTGCAAAAAGGATTGAAGTTTTTCCAAATTTCTCTAATTAGGGAACTACAAACCAATTTAAAGAATTTTTTTTTTTTTTTTTTGCATAAGGCACACACTATTGCACTATTTTGCATCTTCATGCTGCCTTCTCTAGCGGATAGTGCCTCAACACTGTACGTCTTGCCTAAAATATAAACCCACTGTATACTCACACAATCATCCTAAAACGCTATACAATAGAGAACCGATTTCGCCCACCCCCAAACAACACATGCTCTTAATCAGTCCCTCAAACACATAGCTCTCTGCTAAAGCGCATCCTGCCTCTGCTGGCTGGAGCTTTCACAAACCAAAGACTAAATAAAGGAACAGTGTGGCTGCTGTAGCACCTCCACTCCCTGCTCCGTACAGGAAGGAATTCTTTAATAGGCACATGTGTAGTACAGGACAGTAGTACATTCCCTCCCTGCATTTTCACGCGGGGACACATCCTTTTCCTTGCACAATGGATCACAATTCGAAAAAGCATAAACGTGGTAAGATAGAAAAACACAGCTTTTTATTTTTGAGATGGATGATACAAGCATATATCTCTAGGTTTTGTTTTTTCACCAGTCAGCCCTGCTGAAAGTCCAAATGTCAACTGCCACACGAGCATGAGTCTTTTTTTAGAGAAATTGTTTGTGAGCCCACTTAACAAAGTGCTGCAGGTCACGTCCAAAAATATATATAATCTACCGTTTTAAAAATGGAAACCTATGATTGCCAGAAAGAAATCTTCTGCAAGCTTTGCTCTGGGTAGTTTGTACTAAAGTAAAACCGTCACCACCCACTCCCCATTCAAGCCGAGATTTAAAAAGGCAGCAAACTAAAAGGAAGCACAAGTCAGTCCGTCCTCATCAGAAAACACAGAGATCAGAGCAAATTACAATGCTAAGGAAAGGCTCAACTACTCAAAGACCATCTCCTCGGGACGAGACAGAGATATGGAGCCATTTTTCACTAGGTTCACAAGAAAATGTCAGCTCACAGCTGCTAGTGCACTGCCAGAGCGCATCTTAATTTGGTCCAAAGGGACTCAGCCAGTCACCCTCGCAGAACATTTTCTTAAAGAGTCCCCATTACAAATGTGATTCCCTCAGCTCCGAGCATCTTCTTGTTATATAGTCTGTGGCAATTGCATGGCACCGATCTGCATCCTATTCAAAACTAAATGCTTCCCCCCACTTCCTCTTAACATCATGTGAATTAGACACTTCTGAGTCAAAGGGGAAAAAAAGAGGAAGAGAAGCTTTCTCTTCCTACTCCCCACCCTTCTCCAGCTTCTTGACTAATACCTCCAGGCAGTTCACTTCAGAATAGAGCAGATTCTTGACCAGGGCACTATGGCAAATTGGCATACAAGCCTCTTGCTATCACAGAAAGCACAAGCAATGCTTTCTTTGTAAAAACACAGGAAAACACACATGCTGGAACAAAAGACACTCTATCTGCACAGCAAGAAACAAGAGAAATTATGTGTTTGTTTTACACGCATCTGTACCCACTGGTGTTTTTTTTTTTAAAAAAAAAGGCTTTAAACCTATCTTAATTATGACACATTGTATTTTTCCCCCAACCAGGTCCCCAAAAAATCAATTTTTTTAAGCTTCTGCTTCGATAGGAGATAAAACACACTGCTGGAAGAATACCTGGTGTGTGTCTTTGTTGATGAGGTGCCATTTCAAACTTATTATATTTGATGTCCATTATGTGGGAAATAAAGATAAGGCAAATGCGCCTGGTTCTCTGAATTATTCTGACATTAGAAGAAATGCCAAGTCAGCAGATATTTGCTGTTTACATTTCACAATAACCTAATCATGCAATTGCAGCTTTCTGGAGCAAAACGCTAACTGCTCTCCAAACAGCCACCTGACAATCTAGGGCTGAAATACACATTCTGACTCAGAAGGAGACATCATGACGGCTCTCCACTGGCTGTATTAAACAAAAGCTCCTCAAACAAACGAGAGGCATTTGGCAAATGAAGTGAAAGTCGAATCAAGTTTAGGTTCACATCTGGTGGAATATGGCACTGCCTTCCCCAGGGGTTGAGGAGCAGAAGGCTTTGGAGGCTATAAATAGAACACACACACATATACACATGCAGATATTTAAGCCAGACCCGGGTCAGTTTCAGCTTACTAACCTAGAGCTCTGTTCAGAGGAAGCAGAGAAGCCGCACGTCCTCTCCCACCTTTCCATGGTCCTCAGTCAGCGTCTTCTCAAACCACCTGTACTGATCCAACCCATTCGCAGATAAAAATAATCTTCTTGATAGAAGTAGTCTCAGCTGAGCTTTGATTGTTCAACATGGATGTCTAGAATTTTCCTCTTTAAGCCAGACACAGCAACACAAAACTGCCGCTGAGCTCTTTTGTTTTCCCTCCTCTCAAAGATGAAGCATGCAGCACTTCTCTCTCTGTCTCCCTCTGCCTCTCCCTCTCTCCCTCTCCCTCTCTCTCCTTCTCCCCTCTCTCGCGTCGGCTCTCTCCCTCCGTTTCCCTTTCCCCAACCCCCACCAGCAACCTCGCTCGCTTCCCGGTCAGTCAGGGGCATTTACATCTCTCAGCACGAGAACCTGTGTTATCTACGCGCCTGTCTCTCACTTTTGGGTTTCCTCTGGGAAAGGGAGGGGGGCGGCTCTAGGTGAAGTCAGGTGACCTCTCCATTAAAAGCCAGTGAGATGGATGGAGTGTGTGAATCTTAATATACACACAGGCACATTTACATTACAAAGCAGCGAGGAAAATCTAGCTCCTGGAGATTAAGCATTTTTGTTTCTGCTTTCATAGTCCCCTTTTAGCAATTAAGAGAAGCTAGTATAGTATAATGAAATGTAATTAAACTTTTCAGCGTTAATAACAAGGCTGCATCCTTTCAGAATCATCCAACTCAACAATTCTTTTAAACTTGTAAGCATGACTGTTTCTTTTTCTTTCAAGGGTCAAAGAATCAGTCGTTTTACTACTTACACGCTTTTTCGATGGGTCTTTTCTTTGACATCTATTTAAACTTATCCTAAAGTTAAATATTATAATAAAAGACAATAAAAATAATGTGAGAAAAAAAATAAGTGACAGAAACACCAAAGCACATAGCACAGGTAGAAATCAATAGTTTGCTATTGCGGAACTAGATTCAATAATGAGTAACTTTTTGCTCTGAGACAAATAATTTTTCCCTTCTCTGTTTCAGTGTCTCTGTCTCAAATAGAAATAAATGTAATAAATGTAGCAAGTATCCTCTTCTTGAAACCCAATCAAGCAAGCCTAGTGGAGAAGGGTGTCCAGATAGCTAAGACCACATGGTACCCCAAAGACAGAAACAACTGGAAAACCTTGTGCTAACCTAATATAGCACTGAAGATATATTTATAGTCTATGGACCTAGGTCCTAAAGAGTAAATTTGACACCACCTTCTCCCCACTGCGAAGTTTTTAATATACAGGGGAGGCTATCTTTTCTATCTCTACCACTGAATAGAAAAGATATGTAATCTGCTGTTAGGAATACTGTAAAGAAAAATGAGATAATACCCATTTTCTTTCAAGGGTCAAAGAATCAGTCATTTATTTCGAACACTCAGATAAAAAGTACTTTGTAAAGCTAAGTGATGATTAGAATGAGGACCAACAAGCATCAGAAGACTCTTATTTGGCAATCGGTGCCCTATCCATGGATTCTTAATTCAAGGGCATGATGATGCTGGTGCCTCAGCAAAACAGGAAAATAGGGGGAGAGCTGACATAAAATCACATTATCCTTGCCACAAAAGATAACATTTCGAACTCTTACACAAAGAGCCTCTCCCTCTTTCCAGAACGATGTCAGAGAGTGTTGCATTTGCTGCTTGGACTGAGGACGCCAGCTGAAATACACCCAATCCTCTCCATCAACACCTAAAACGCATAAGAACTATTCACGGCTCTTTCTGGCTTTATACTTTAAAAGCTTTACCTTGCATGGAAAAGATCCTATTTAAGCTTTTCAAATAAATTATATGCTAACTGGCTGCAAATTTAGCTTCAGTTTGTGCTACAAAAATTGGCACCAAAACATTGGACAATAAAAAAAATCTTCCCGCGAAAAGTTAAGTTGCCTTAGGCAAAGTTAGAAAGACCTAAAATGTTATACGAAAAGAATATAAAGGATTTCACTTTATAGCTTCTAATAACCAAATCTGCTGCTCCTTCACCTTTTCTTTTTCCCTCTAGCATTGGCTGTTTTCCTTTCGCGTTTAATCAGAGTTTGGTTTGCTTTTGTTTTCTTTTCACTACTTCACCCCTGGCTTTTGTTCTTTCGGCCATGGAGTCACTTTCCTTGAATGTGCAAAACGTTGGCAAGGACAGAGAGTGAGAAAGACATCTTACCTTAGATCAGATACTGTGTGAGCTTTAACCCAAACACTAGTGTATGGCAACTTTCAGGCTCCATGCTATTCTAACAAAGAGACTTGATAAACATGGAATACACACTGCATATATTTTCTATTAAAAAATAGAAAGATCATGACTTAAAGAGGCCTATTAAAACTCACCAATGACAGGCCAGTGAAAAAAAAAAAGATTAAAATAAATTAGCAAAAACAGTATAGCAACTAATGCTAGCCAACTTTTCAAAATGCCGTCCATTACTCAAGGAATAAACTGAAGTGCTGACATAGGGTAGAATAAATCTTTACTAACACACTCATTTATTCAACTAACGTTCACTGAGCACTTCTTTTGTGCTAGGCATTATACGAGGCACTGAGGGGTACAAGGAAAAGGGAACTGTTTTTTCAGACACTGAAAACACGTACCTGCTAACATACAATAGATGTTAGTACCAAGTGCTATGGAATGTCAGAAAAAGAAGAACCATTCTCCTTAATGGGAGGCAGGACAGTCACATAGAATAGGTAACCCTTGAACTTAGCCTTTAAGTATGTGTCAGTTTTCTAGGTAAGAAAGCAAAGGCAGGGGATTTCAGGCAAAAAGACACAAAAAACATGAACAGACCTAAAGGGCTGTGAATGATCTTGAATGTTCTGCCCAAGAATTTTTGCTTCATCTGAGATGCAATAACAAGTTATTTAAAGTTCTTTGGCTAGAAAATTATATGTTTTACAGAGATTATTTTAGCAGCAAGGTGAAGGGCAGATTACAGAAGTGTTTTCTAAACTTTCCTAATTATAAGAATTACCTGCACATTATAGTAAATATATATATCACTGGGTTCCACTCCAAATCTAGAGGAGAAGTCCAAGAATATCTATTTATAAGTAGTATCCCAGGCAATTATGACTATCAGCAAGTTTCTGGAAACACTGGTTTTGTAGTGTTTGCTGAGTACTAGAATCACCTGTAGAGATTTTAACCAATCAAATGCAGCCCACCTCTAAATTCCTTAAATCAGAACATCTGGGGATAGAACCGAGAAATACTGTTGATTTTAATCTTCTAAGGTGATTCCAATACAGCCGAGATTGGTAATCATTGGTTTAGAGAGAGGCAAGATAGAAAAAAAAGACTATTTAAAAGCCGTTGTAGAGGATATTTGAGTGAAACAACAGAATTCAGCTAGCTCAAGTAAAGGAGTATTCATGCTACAAAAGGCAATAACATACACATAGGAAGCACAGTAACACTATATGAAGCCTCACAGGACCTGGGGCTAAGAAGCCACTAAAAACCAAGAATCCTCTTCTCCCTGCCTGTTAAAAGCTGTATAATCACCCCTTTTGATTCTTCCTGTCTTCTATTCTTTTTTCTTTTTTTTTTTTTTGAGAGGGAGTTTTGCTCTTGTCACCCAGGCTGGAGTGCAATGGTGTGATCTTAGATCACTGCAACCTCCACCTACCAGGTTCAAGCACTTCTCCTGCCTCAGCCTCCCAAGTAGCTGAGATTACAGGCGCCCACCACTACACCCAGCTAATTTTTGTATTTTATTAGAAACAGGGTTTCACCATGTTGGGAAGGCTGGTCTTGAACTGCTGACCTCAGGTGATCCATCCACCTCAGTCTCCCAAAATACTGGGATTACAGGCATGAGCCACTGCGCCCAGCACTTGTCTCCTGTTCTTAACCAGCCTCCTTTTCTTGCATCCTGTCACCTCCAAGGCTGTGTTGTCTTGGCAATTCTAACGTCAGTGGGCAAAGACTGTATTGGTTGTGCTGATTTCCTTAGTTTGCTCCTGATCGCATCAGTTATAGCCAGAGTGTCTCACGTTCACTTTGCAGGAGCTTGGGCAAAGATTTTCTGAGAAGACCACAGGCAGGGCAGACACACCTAAACATACCTGATACAGACACAACAGTTCAAGCAAAAAATGATTAAGAAGGCTTGAGTAGGCCAGTATTAGAAAAGACGAAAGGTCCCCGATGCTTTTGAGAGGTGGAACTCACAGAACCTGGCGACTAACTGAATATGAGGGTATGGAAGAAAAAAAGTCACCGCAAAAGAAAAAGTTTATCTTCATTTACTCTAAATGCTATGTTATAATACAGACACCACTAAGAAACTATCCATTTGACTAGTCAGTAGAGGATATATATTTGTTTTTGAACGCCACACTTACATATATAGAAGCCTAAAGGCCAAAGGAAGGCCAAAATTTAATCAGGAAATTTAGACAAATGGGGATAGTTACATACGGAGTTCTATATATACCCAAGATTGTTATGAAACCAACTGAGAGAACTATTATCTCTTGCGGACACCAGGGACTTTTTTTACATCTGTGCCTTTGATTCCCCTTCCTGAAATGGACTCTCCCTTCCTTTCTCCGTCTATACTTTATCTATTTTATCTCTAAGGACTCCCTGATAACATTGTGCACATGAATCTACCCCATCTCTAGTACAGTTTAAACTTAAGGTATATAGCTATTACAACAGCAGCAGCAGAAATAAAAATACTAATATAAGGTTCTTCTATCAGCATTGAAGGATTTGGCTTTTTTAATTGTCACGACAACTTGGAAAGTGAAGTGTGGAAAACCTAGAGAATTCACTGAAGGTCAGAAAACCAGTAAGTGCAGTTTCTGGATGAAGACTCAAGGCAACTGGTGCTGTGCAGTTAACATTGTATTATATCTTATTCGCGAATCATCTGGAAACCAAAATTTAGTTGTCGATTATATTAATAGCATTGTTAGCTGTTTTGCTTTCTACTCTCTTGTGAACCTGCAAAAGTCTCCATTTTAGGAACTGGACTCTATCTCTGGATTTAAAGCCTTTCTCTGTCATTTTTGGGCTGTGTGACCAAAGGCAAGTCATCTAAACTCTCTGTGCCTCAGTTTCCAGACCTATCTCATAGACTTACCACGAGGATCAAATGAAATTTTATGTTTAGCATTTAGTACAATGCCTAGAACTATTATGTTCTCATTAAATGTTAATTATTAATTTTATTACCATTATTGTTATTAAAAAGTAAGAAGCAAAATCCCTCAATGAGATTTTCCTTATCCAGAGAAAGGATAGTTTATGTAGCTTTCAGATAATTTATGTAGCTTTCAATCATTCTGGTTTTACCGAGCTCCTGTTGATTAATCAAATTAGGAAGCTACACTTACTAGTATTTAATCATAAACTACATATATTACTTTATAATTAGATTAATAGTGGACGGTCTCTTGAGACATTTGTGATCTCTTTTTGGCAGGCAGAAAGTAGAATTTGCATAATTTCTAAAAATCCAGCACTTGCATTTTAGCAATAAGCTAATTATTCATTTTTTTAAAAAAGCAATTATATCTGCTTTATCTATAAACAAGTCTTTTTTTCTAATTAAGTATTTTCAATATTTCCATGGAACATTTCTGTACATTCTAAGTTTACTGGCAAATAAAACTTCTTTTAAGTATGTATCATACTTGTCAGTTAAGTACATGTTTAGTGTAGATATGGCATTGTGCTCATGTAAAATCAAAACCAAATAAATAGTAAATCTTATCTCACAATGGGAAAAATTCTGCATGGGAATTATGATGGTCGCATTTTTGCAAACTATAGATAAGCATAACCTCGAGAAAATTATCTTCTTTTTTCAATGAAATAAGTTGTTGATCTTATCAGGTAAAGATCCTACTCTTGATGATTTGTGTGAGGGTAAACTAAATGATTGATATACGATATGATTGAACATGGAGTGTGTATGTACATTACTTTTGGGCTGGCAACTATGGTGTTTGCAGAGCCAGGATCTATTGGAAATTTCTCACCCTGTTTCATGGACTATTCACTTCTTTTTGACTGTTTAGGACAAATTAATACATTTTCAGTCACTGTCAAATGTATGCTGCTGTACTTGAAGATGGTTATATGTGGGTGCCTGTATAAATATCATAGGAAATAAGGTTTGATTACCCCATTCTAAGAGAAGAAAAGCAAAAAGGAGCAAAATCATGCTTTGGGATTTTCTTTAAATTAACCAGCCAAAACATATGTTTTAAGAAAAGCCTTTAAATATAGCACAGTGTCAAAGAGGCACAGCTTCAGCAACCCTGACTACACTGTTTCCTAGCTGTGTGGTACCAGATCAATTACTCATTTGTAAAACAGTGCTCATATCACCTGTATAGAGTTATCAAGCATTAAATGACGTAATGTATGTAAGGAGCTTAGCAAAGTGCCTGGTACACCATCACCATTATCACCACTACCACCACCATTATCACCATTACCATCAATATCATCATCACGACCACCATAATCATAACTACTACCATCACCACCACTACCATAATCTTCACCACCACCATCACTATCACCATCATCATCTTCCTCCTACTTATCATCATAGCCAAAGCTTGTCATGTACCAGACACTGTTCTAAATAAGTGCACAGTAAGTGCTAGCTTCCACCATTATTATTACAATATTTTCTTTTACTGGTTTCAAGTTATAAAATTGCATATTTTGAGCCAATTACCTTGATATAAAACACACTATCATAATGGTCCCTAGTCAAAGTAAAGGCATCCATTTAAATACCTTCCAGTATATAAAGTAAAATGGAACATAAAATGCTTTCTCCTTTATTAGTCTTTCTTCTCCATAAACAAGTCTCAGGATCAGTTTTTGCACACGGAAGGACCCGGCTAGATGATTTCTAAGTCCTCTGAGTGTAATTCATCATATATTAACAATATGCTTCACATGACTGAAAGGACCGAAGCACAAGTGGAAGGGCTGTCTGTACCAAGCGAGCATGAACAAATTCCCTTCTTGAGCTGCTCTTTATGGATTTGCATTTCTGATCTCATAATGAGCCATCCCAGTTTTGATTTCTGCAAACCAGGCCGAATTGGGATCTTTTCTCTTCACCAGAGGATCATGCGTTTCCATAATCATCTACATTGCCTTGTGAACCCAATAAGATGGGCATAAATGGGGCAAAGACAAAGTTTGCCAGAGCTGAGCCTGGACAAAATTTTGAAGTGCAGACAGTTTATTGTCCATACCTTCCACCTCTTTTCTCTGCACTTTAATCCACTCATTGCCACTTTCTCCATTCCCTTAGAGTCTTTCCTGCTTTTGATTCTCACCTCATAACAAAATCAAAATTCAGTAGAATAAACTGTGTAAATTAGTATGTGGTTGTCTAAAGTAGGGCTACTTTTTGTCTTGGTGACTTTGGATGATTTGTATAATCTTTCAAGATAAAGACATTTCTTAGAAGTAGAAACTAAAAATAATTTCTGGAACATCTAAACTATGGCCTAAAATATCTATTTAAAGGACTGAATTAACTGAGCACATTTCTCATAAAGTCCAATTTCAAATTACAGTAAAGGAAAATGGAAAGCTTAGAAACTATATACTCTGACCTGGGTAACCTAGCACTAGAAAAAGAGACAGGGTACAGCTGCCTTAGTTTTCAATGGCAGTTCTATCACAAACTGTATGACTTTGGGCAAGATAGCTTAATGTCCTTAAATCTTAATTTCCTCATCTGTAAAATACAGAATACAATATCTAATCTCTCAGGTATGTTGTAAAAAATAAAAATAATTATGAAATTACTAGAACAGAATCTAGCATATAATAGTTTCTCAGGAAACAGGACTATCCTTTTCAGCCTTTTTTTGTGGGGGGAGGTGGGAGTCTAACTCTGTTGCCCAGGCTGGAGTGTAGTGGCACAATCTCGACTCAATGCAACCTCTGCCTCCCAGGTTCAAGCAATTCTCTTGCCTCAGCTTCCTGAGTAGCTGGGATTACAGGTACGTGCCACCACTCCTGGCTAATTTTTAGTATTTTTAGTAGAGACAGGGTTTCATTGTTGGCCAAGCTTGTCTCGAACTCCTGACCTTGTGATCTGCCTGCCTTGGCCTCCCAAAGTGCTGGGATTACAGGCATGAGCCACTGTGTCCAGTCTTTAGCCTTTTAAAGAAGTCATTCATCCACCAAATAGTTACTTTTTTCCCCAGGTTTGACCATTGTCCATGTGTCACCTGATCTGCCCGCATCTCCTTAGTTCACCTGACATTTGCCTGAATGTCTCTTACTATTTAAGTAATGTGCTCTTGCGGAAGATCTACATTTTGGTCAAGTGATCTACTTTCCTGAAGGCACCCGAGCAACTTAAAACCAAAATCAACTTCAATTGGATTGAGAAAGAAGAAGGGAAAGATAAAGGAAGAAGAAGAGAGGATAGAAAAGAGGGGAGAGAGAAGAAAGAGTTACGTGCTCTATCTAGAGACCAGAAGATGGTACCGCAGAATAGTTGAGAAAGTTTGATTGAATCACTGTGTTAGGATTAAGGAGACCTACCTTGGATAATTTGTTTAATGTCAAGGACCTTCTCTTTGAAACACAGATATTGAACTTTTTCAAGAGCTCATTAGGCTTATAGATTTTGGGTGCTTTCAACATCAGATCCTGTTAGTTCATGATACTGGGAAGTGAGCTCCCATTGCCTCAACCTGACTCTAGGCCAGACCCTGCTATGTGCAACATCCCATTCAATCCCCCTGGTGATAGTACTATACTCATTTTAGAGAGGAAGAATTTTTGGCTCAGAAAGCTTAGGTGACTTTCCCAAGGTCAAAGACCCAAAAGGACAGAACATGGATTAACACCTTTCAATACAAAGCCCCCAGGTACTTTTTACTGCACTATGCTGCCACCCTCTGGGGCAGAAATTAGAAATAAAGATATTAAGAAATCACATCTTACTTAAGTGACTGCAAAACCATTGCAGATAAATGCAAACAGTCCTGCAACAGTCATGGAAACTTGAGAAAAGAATGCCTGTGATGACAATGTGTACTGCTTACTGTTCAAAAGCTGGCTCTATGAAAAGCAAGCAAACAAACACATTGATTTGTATCACTTGCTCATTTTTGTAGAGTAAATATGCCCATTATGGCAAATTTCAAGCTATCAACTTAAAGCCACTGAACTGGATTTGGGAAAAGATGTGCACAAATGTCTCTTTCAAGACAGTGCTAGCCGCCTCCAGCACCCCACTCTGAATGTGTGGATTTGTGTGTGTTCATGTGTGTTTGTACCTGAATTTATAATGCCACTTTCTGTAAACACATTAAAAAGCAAAATATAAGTTCAAACATGTTTCTCAAGTCAGTAACAATGAGTATCAAGAGTTTCAATTATGCTCTACTCAATACTACCACTTTTTATCAAATTATGCAGATTACTAGTATTTCTCTTTCAGTTTCATAATATAACACTCAATAATGACTACTAGTATTTCTTTCAGTTTCATAATACAACGCTCAATAATCCCAGCAAATAAAAGAAAACAAAACCCATGCTCCCAATCTTGACCTCATTTTCTACCATGTACTGGATGGTTCTTATATAACTTTTGAATGAATACTTTTCAAGATTTCATATGAGATGTGTGAGGCTTTCAGTGAACCCAAGGCGGGGTTCCTCCAGTAAAACCAGCAGGTGATAATTGTAGTATTTGTCAGTTCTGTCTCAGTAAAGGGCCATTAGGGAAACCTGAACAGAAAGGAAAAGTAAAACTGTCCCATGGCCCTGCCTTTCTTATTCCTCACCTTCTTGAAGTGCCATAACTGCTCGAATTCCTCTAGAATAAAAGTAGGATGACTGACAAGTTGTAGGAAAATTGCATGTATAATTGAGCAAGCAATGGAGTTGTCATTTGCGTAGATGGCCTCACAAATGATATTTGGATAGTTTGGGGAATGATTTCTGATTACTGAGACAATTTAGTTCATCTTATTCATCTCTTCTGATTGCGAGATACTGAGGTAAGAATATAGCAGAGGATTAAAAGTGAAGAGTCTTCTACGTAAAAAAATTTTGCACAAAGTCTTGAATTATTGCACACATAAATGTGCAGAAATTTCTCCCCATCTACTAAATAAACAAAAAGAGAAAAGATGCTTAAAGCATCTGTGCTATTGAGGGGGAAAATGGGACTGAAATCTGAAATCGAGGCACATCTTCCCTCTTCAAGATTTATGATAAAGAGGAGAAAAATAAATACCCTACATATTCAATCGCCACCCATAGGACAATATATTTCTATGTGAAAGGAATAGCTTGCATAGCAAAAAATTGTATTAGAAATTTTAAATGAGAAATAGTGCTTTTATAATAGAAAAAATAATGCTTTAGGACTAAATTAAAGCAAAGAATGTTAACATCAGAAAAACCATCCTAACTATTAGAATAGGTCACCGAAAGAAATTGGATATTAAAGACCCCGATGAAGTTTTACTTTGAAATCTTTAAGAACAAAAGGTAAATATCCCTCTTCAACTGTTGTGTTTCTTACTAATGAAGAGTTAAGTTAGAGTAACACCTTGGAAGTTCGTACGTAATTCTTTAAAATTTTACAAATTTTAGGCAACTTCATAAATGATAAAACAGTGAAAGTAAAATTAAAATCAAAGTGTGATTCAGATTTTTCAAAATTCAAAACAATTTCTAAATATTAGACAGTCAGCTTAAGAAAAAAGGTTCATATCTGATGAGGTGAAAAAGTAGCACAAAATGGAGTCAGAAATGATAAGCTTCCTCCAGCTCAGGAGAATGTCGGCAACTGAGTTGTAACTCGAAACACCGCAGCTGGGGTAGGAGGAGTGAAGAGGAAAGATTCACCATAGATCCCTTAGGTAGAACAAACAGGTCTTTAAACAAGTGGATGCAAAGTCATGGAGAAAGGCGATTTGAGGGGGACTAGCTTCTAGCTTGGGTCGTTCCATTCTTCACTGTCCCAACTTCCTTTCGCCTACCCCCAGTAGGCGGAGAGTCAGTGCTGAGCAGGTTAGTCCTTTGAAAAAGGAGTGGGAAAGAAATGAGTTTGATGTTAAAAATTTTGAGTGTGGAGTACTTGACAGAATCTGAGTTGGAGAGGTTCAGAGCTGGGATCCCCTAGGGGATAACTGAGCCCTCTAGCGGAAGTGGGAGGAATGGGTGATATCAGCCTGGAAGGGACTAGGTGCAAAGAGAGAAAACATTGATATTTGAGGGGTGAGAAAAGATTTGGAGCCATTAAAGACGCTGAGAAAGACTGTCAGAAATAAAGAAAAATAGGGGATGGTGACTGTGTCACACACAGACTGCCTGTGGGCCAAGCAGGCACGGCCTGGGCACCTCTGGCAAACGTGGTGCCAAACAGCTGTTCTGTAAACTTTGAGAGTGCTAAGCAGATCGCTAAGTGATCTGAGACGCTGTAAGGGGAGAAGGCAAAAACACACGTATTTCAGTGCTTCTAAACCTGTTTCTCTCTCAGACTACTTTCGAGAGCTTTAAAAAGACATATTCTTAGACTCTATCTCTGGGGATTTTGATTTGGTAAATGAGATTCCTTATCTCATATCATTTCTTAAATTTTGACAATACTTGAAAACAACTGGTGTTTTTTGTTTGTTTGTTTGTTTGTTTTACATTTTGTATTATCTTCCATCTAGTATGCAAACATCTCGATGGCAAGGACTGATTCCTATCCTTTTGTATTCCCCACAGCACCTAGCAGAGTGCCCAAGAAAAACAGGTTCTCAATAATATTCACTAACATGTGAGAGTGAATTGATCATACTATAGCTCTTCAATATAGAATCATCAAGGTGATCAGTACGAATGAATATAGAGACTGAGACACATACTTGAATAAAGATTTCGGTATCTTTTAATAACAGAACAAGCAACTTTTGATGCTAAAATAAAATCTCAAATGGCCACTCGGAGAAAAAGGACTGTTTTCCTGACATAAAGCCATGTCAGCTTTATTTTTGGAGGATGTTGATTTGACTTGGAGATGGTTAAATGTGTCAGTCTGAAGGTGTATGTGTGTTCCTGTGATGAGAAAAAAGAAACATAATTATAGATGTCTCTTGATAGCCTATTCATTTACTATGCTATTTTGGAAACAGTATGTTTTTAAATTGGTTTGTAGTGTTTTGGGATGGGAGTTCCACTGTACAGGAACCTGGAACTTTGCCCCCTATGGATTTTCTTCATTGGAATTCAATAAAGTGTAATTGAATTACAATGGGTGAATCCACAAGGTGTCGATTTCTGGCTCTCGGGTTGAGGAACCCTCCTTCATCAAGCAACCACACCCGCTAGTGCTGAGTTCCTGGCCCTAGCTTGTAGGCAGCAGTGCTGTGCTGATGAACACCTGTGCACACTGTTAAACAGCAAAATAACTACTGTAGTGAAATCACGTTTAATTTTAGGAATTGAAGAAAAACTCACCCTATTTCTATTTTAGCACACAGGATGTGGCCTACTTCTTTAAAATGTCAAGCATAGCGACACACATATTTTATTTAAAGAATACGGAAACACCCGTTTTCTTCTTTGACTGAGTCTGGGATATAGCCTTTTTTTAATCAGGAAAAAAAGAAGTTGACATGTTTTTGGAATGGTCATACTAATTGCGTTGGCATAGTGTATGAAGGAGCCTTCAAAGATAGTATCTCATTTGATCATTATAACCATCCAATTAGGTAGATCAAGCAAGTCTGATCATTCCAGCATTTCAGATAAAACTGAAGCTCAGAAAAGTTTAGATCAAGTGCAAACCATGTCCAATGTTTCAAGGTTTTTGTTTTTGTTTTGTATTTTTCTTACCAATGCTGGGGCTTAGGAAACAAGATCCCAAAGTATGTCACTTTGGCATGCTGAGTACTTTGGAATAAAGGATATCAGAAGACCTCAGAAGCAGCCTCAGAACCAGGGCCTCTCTGACCTTCTCTTGCCCTCCTGTCTCTTGCGCCTCATTCTCTTCAGAAGTAAGTCATAGAAATCAGAATTTCTCTTCCTCCAAGCAGGTCATAGAAACCAGAACCCCTATTAGCCAAAGCTAGTCATAAAAACAAGTTATCACTCTAATTTTTCCCATTTTTCTGTCTGGGGGTTGGCCATAAAGACATTTCTCTGACTTGATCTTGTCCGATGGTAGGTTATAAGACCCTCATTCCAGAAGGGTGCTGCCCCATACCGAGGAGGAAGAAATGCTATAACAGAGGCCAGAAATAACCTGGACAGGCTTTGCTGGGTTTCTCCACTCAGTCTATTAGCATTAGATTGTACTCTTCTTGTCCAATCGTATTTCTACATGGATGTCTATTCTTCATGAAACTTAAGCATAAAAATGGATAGTTTGCTCTGTATATTTGGGCCTTACTGATGGGCTCTGTGTCAAGTAAAACTTGATTAAATAAATCTGTTATGCTTTTCTCTTGTTAACTTGTCTTTTGTTAAGTGTGTATTTGTGTTCCCATGATGAGAAAAGACAGGTTAACAAGAGAAAAGCAAAACAGACTTATTTAATCAAGTGTTGGCTGTGACCCTTAAGATGGGTAAGAAAAGGTATCATCTTTCCATCCCTACACTATTAAATAATGCAATAGCTTAGAACCATTTTGTTGCATCATTCTAAAGGTTCTCATTAGGCATGCATGCTGCCTGGCTAAGATAAACAGTCATATATGTAAAGTTATTAGGGGAAAAATGTATAACCCTGTACTTATAACTATATGTTCACTAAACAAAATGAACAAAATTCAAACTAACCAAGTAAGTAATAAAGTTATCACCCTACAGCTTTGTTATAACATAATTTTGAAACTATCCTTTAACTTCAGAAAACCCAAATAAAATGAAACTAATGAAATATTTTAAAATGAGAGAAAAATCTTCATTCAAGAAATGCTTTTAATTTCGTTCTGCTTCAAGTTAGTTTGTTTAAAAGTCAATTATGTTTATGCAAGCCTGAGTTTGCAAACAAAATGGAGATTGGATCATTTTATTTTAGGAACCATTTTTATTAGTTTTTATAAGCCAATAATACAAAATTGTGTAAGGGTTCTATTTTAATTTTTACAAAGTTGGAAAAGTATTGAATTGAAAAGCTGTTAAAAGCTTTGTGACATGAATTGTCAATTTTGCCATCATGTCAAAAGTACTGCCTTTGATGCCACTCACTTTTCTGCTCTGGGGAAGTATGTAACTTTTTTTTCATTTTGGTACTCTGTTATTTGTTTTCTTTTTTGGGATTTAAAACTATGTCATTTACTCACATAATTGCTTCTCTCATGGTTATATCTTTACTCCTTGCTTTTGAGAAAGCCATGCTATTTATTTCTCCTCTTTCCTGTGTTCCAAGTGCATCATCTGACTTATTTGAGCTAGGTGTCCCTTTCTATAAAGTGAAAAGTTGGACAAGATATTCTTTATGATCTCTTTCAATTTTAAAACGTTATGCAATTTTAGAGAAAAGTTGAAGGGTCACCCAATATGGTGTCACACCAAAAGACAAATATGAGAGTTACTTTTTCACTCTCTGCAAACTATGCCTGGACACTTCCTTGGTAAGATTTCATAACCTAGACAAGAACACATTATGAATGTGAGACACAGGGAGACAGAGGAATGAAGGAGAGAGATAGTGAAGCAGGCTGGGAGAGAAACAGAGAGGGAGGCATCTACTGGACATTTATGGATTTCTTGTGTATTAGAGGTAGTAATGAGCCACTACTGTTGCTCCCCACAACCCCTGACAGACTCTGCCCTCTCTGTTAAAAGCAGCTCTATGTTTCCAGGTGCTCAGAAAAAAAAAAAAAAACCAACAACACACACACACACACACAAAACCTTAGTATCGTCCTTGCCTCCTGTCTCTCACTCCTCGCAGCAAATCCTGCCAGCTGTACCTTCAAAATAGATCAGAATGTAACCCCTTTTCACTATCCCACACCCAGTAGGTGGGTGCAAGCTGCCCTCATGTGTAATATGGACCATGGTAGTACTCTAACTGTTCTCCTTGCTTCTGCCTTTCTCCTTAGTCAGACTCGTGAACCTGTTAATACCTAAGTCAGATCCTCTGCATCCTTTATAATCCCAAAGAGTTTCTATTTCATTCCAAATATAAGCCAATGTAATAAAAATGACTTATAAGGCCCTTCAACATTTGCTGGCCACTTCTAAGCCCCCACCTCTCTGAACTAGTACCTTTTCTCTTGTTTACTGGACTCTGGCCATAAGGGCTTCCTGATGGCCCTTCTAAACCAGCAAGAAAAGCCCACTATAGGGCCTTTGTGTTTGATGGCCCTCTGCCTAGAACGGTCTTCTCTTTGGTATCTGCACAGCTACCTTCCTTGTTCTTTACCTTCTCCCACTTTCCCCAACTCACTACTCTTTCTAGTTCTCAGGAAGCTGCTTTATTTTTCTGTAGTGCTTACCAGTACCTGACATACTGCTTACCGCTACGTATTTCAATTATTCACCTTTTTTGTTGTGTGCCACCCCACTAGAATGGAAGCCTAATGAGGCAGAGACTTGAATCACTTCTGCTCACTTGGTGCCTAAAACAGTGCCTGGCACATAATCAGCCATCTGTAAATACTGGTTGAAATGAATTGAACTGTTTTTAACTACAGGATGGAAAGGAAACCTTGAACTGTGTCTTGAGGAGAAGGTAGGACTCTGGATTGGGGAGGAGAAGTATGGAGGCTATTTTTTTTTTGGAACAGAGAAGTATATACCACTTGGGAATAAAAGTCTGCTTTGAGAGTATCTCATTTAGTTATCTCTGGTTACAAATGAGAAAATAGAGTCACAAGAGCAGTTAAAGTCACAAAGACAGCAAAAGAGCACAGGGTTAGAACCCTGGTCTTCAAACACTCCTATGTCAGAATGCTTCCTAAGGATTCAAAATATTTAAATTTCGAGTTTAGCCAGGATGAAATACAAACAAGATTAGAGAGTATTTTTCTGTTCTACCCTGTTACTACCAAACCCATCAAGTTAATATTAGCCATCAAAAAGCTAATGCTAGGATCCAAGATGGCCGAATAGGAACAGCTCTGGAGTGCAGTTCCCAGTGAGAACAATGCAGAGGGTAAGTGATCACCACATTTCCAAAAGAGTTATTACTGCCCACAGACCAGGAGATTCCTGGGCTGAAAAGCGCCATGAGTTTCCAGCACAGCTGTTTCAGGCAGCGCAGCGGGTCTCCACACAAAAACTCACACCAATCTGGGTGGCCTTTTCAACTGGTCCCTGGAACACCTGGGAGACAGAGCCACCCATTCAACTGAAAAAAGGGGGTCTGAAATATGGAGCCAGGTGATCTGTCTCAGTGGGTCCCACCCCCACAAAGACCAGCAATCTGAAATGCTCTGGATTGAGAGTTTCAAAGCAAGTGCAGCAGGACCCAGGATGGTCCAGCTCTGTGGGGGAAAGGGTGTCCGCCATTACTGAGGCTGTCCGACATTACCGAGGCAGTCCACCATTACCAAGGCAGTCCGCCATTACAGAGAGAGTCCACCATTACTGAGGCAGACCACCATTACGGAGGCAGTTCTAACTATATCTCTGTAAACAAAACTGCAAGGAAGTTCACACAGCAGCTGGGCAGAGCCCATGGTAGCTCAGCAACACCTCTGCTGGCAGACTGTGACTAGGCTACCTCCTTGCTGGACAGGGCATCTCTGAAAAAAGGCAGCAGCATGTCAGGAACTTATAAATAAAGCCCCGCCTTCCCAGGACAGAGCACCTGGGAAAAAAGGCGGTTATGAGTTCCACTGTGGCAGATTTAGACATACCTGCCAAGCAGCTCTGAATAGAACAATGGAGCCCACAGCTCAGCACTTGAGTTCCTATAAGGGACAGACTGTCACCACAAGCAGTTCCCTGACTCCCATATATCCAAAGAGATACCTCATAAAGGAGAGCTCAGGCTGACATCTGGGAGGTATCCTTCTGGGATGAAGATAACAGAAGAAGAAACTGGCAGCAACCCTTACTATTCTGCAGCCACTGCAGGTGATCCCCAGGCAAGTAAGATCTGGAGTGGACTTCCAGCAGTCTGACAGTAGAGGGGCCTGACTATTAAAAGGAAAACTAAAAAACAGAAAGAAATAACTTCATCATCAACAAAAAGGACACCCACTCAGAGACCCCATCCAAAAGTCACCAACTACAAAGACTACAGATAGATAAATCTACAAAGATGGGAAGAAATCAGTGCAAAAAGGATAAAAACACCCAAAAGAAGAATGCCTTTCCTCCTCCAAGAGATCACAACTCCTCACCAGTAAGGGGACAAAGCCGGATGGAGAATGAGTCGATGAATTGACAGAAACAGGCTTCAGAAGATGAGTAATAACAAATTTCTCTGAGCTAAAAGAACATATTCTAATGCAATGCAAAGAAACTAAGAACCTTGAAAAAAGGTTAGATGAAATGCTAATGAGAATAAACAGCTTAGAGAGAATATAAATCACTTGATGGAGCTGAAAAACACAAGACGAGAACTTTGAGAAGCATACACAAGTTTCAATAGCCGAATCGACCAAGCAGAAGAAAGGATAACAGAGATTGAAGATCAACTCAATGAAATAAAACAAGAAGGCACGATTAGAGAAAAAAGAGTGAAAATAAATGAACAAAGCCACCAAGAAAAATGGGATTACGTGAAAAGACCTAATATAGTTTGATGGAGAGAATGAATCCAAGCTGAAAAACACTCTTCAGGATATTATCCAGGAGAACTTCCCCAACCTAGCAAGGCAGGCCAATATTCAAGTCCAAGAAATACAGAGAATACCATAAAGATATTCCTCAAGCAGAGCAACCCCAAGGCACATAATCGTCAGATTCACCAGGGTTGAAATGAAAGAAAAAATGCTAAGGGCAGCCAGAGAGAAAGGTCAGGTTACCTACAAAGGGAAGCCCATCAGACTCATAGTGGATCTCTCGGCAGAAACTCTATAAGCCAGAAGAGAGTGGAGGCCAATATTCAACATCCTTAAATAAAAGAACTTTCAACCCAGAATTTCATATCCAGCCAAACTAAGCTTCATAAGTGAAGGAGAAATAAAATCCTTTATGAACAAGCAATTGCTCAGAGATTTCATCACCACCAGGCCTGCTTTACAAGAGCTCCTGAAAGAAGCACTAAACATAGGATGAACTAGTACCAGACACTCCAAAAATGTACCAAATGGTAAGGAGCATTGACACAATGAAGAAACTGGGTTAATTAATGGGCACAACAACCAGCTAGCATCATAATGGCAGGATCAAATTCACACGTAACAATATTAACCTTAAATGTAAATGGACTAAATGCCCCAATCAAAAGACACAGACTGATAAATTGCATAAAAAGTCAATACCCATTGATGTGCTCTATCCAGGAAACCCATCTCACATGCAAGGACACGTATGGGCTCAAAATAAAGGGATGGAGGAAGATCTACCAAGCAAATGTTTAGCAAAAAAAAAGCAGGAGTTGCAATTCTAGTCTCTGATAAAATAGACTTCAAACTAACAAAGATGAAAAGAGACAAAGAAGGGCATTACATAATGGTCAAAGGATCAATGCAACAAGAAGAGCTAACAATCCTAAATATATATGCACCCAATATAGGAGCACCCAAATACATAAATCAAGTTCTTAATGACCTACAAACAGACTTAGACTCCCCCACAATGACAGTGGGAGACTTTAACACTCTATTGTCAATATTAGACAGATCAACGAGACAGAAAATTAACAAGGATAGCCAGGACTTGAACTCAGATCTGGACCACACAAACCTAATAGACATTTATAGAACTCTCCACCCCAAATTCACAGAATATACATTCTTGTCAGCACCACATCACACCTACTCTAAAATTGACCACATAATTGGAAGTCGATCACTCTTCAGCAAATGCAAAAGAATGGAAATCATAACAAACAGTCTCTCAGACCACATTGCAATCAAATTAGAACTCAGAATTAAGAAACTAACTCAGAAATGCACAACTTCATAGAAACTGAACAACTGGCTCTTGACTGTTGACTGGATAAACAATGAAATGAAGGCAGAAATAAAGATGTTCTTCGAAACCAACAAGAACAAAGACACAATGTACCAGAATCTCTGGGACACATTTAAAGGAATGTCTAGAGGATAATTGACAGCAATAAATGCCCATATGAGAAGCAAGGAAAGATCTAAAATCAACATCCTATCATCAAAATTGAAAGAGCTAGAGAAGCAAGATCCAAAAACTCAAAGGCTAGCTGAAGACAAGAAATAAGTAAGATCAGAGCAGACCTGAAAGAGATAGAGACACAAAAAACCCTTCAAAACATCAATAAATCCAAGAGCTGGTTTTTTGAAAGGATCATCAAAATAGACCACTAGCCATCAAATAGATGCATCTAATGGATGCAATTAAAAAAGTGATAAAGGGGATATCACCACCAATTCCACAGAAATGCAAACTACCATCAGAGATTACTACAAACAACTCTATGCACATAAACCAGTAAACCTGGAAGAAAAGGATAAATTCCTGGGTACTTGCACCCTCTCAAGCTTAAACTAGGAAGAAGTCGAAACCCTGAATAGATCAATAACAAGGGCTGAAGTTGAGGCAGCAATTAATAGCCTACCAACCAAAAATAGCCCAGGTCAGATGGGTTCACAGACAAACTCTACTAGACAGAGAAAGAGGAGCTGGTACCACTCCTTCTGAAACTATTCCAAACAATCCAAAAAGACGGAATCCTTCCCAAATCATTTATTGAGACCAACATCATCCTGATACCAAAACCCAGCAGAGACTCAACAAAAAAAGAAAATATCAGGCCAATATCCAGGATGAACATAGATGCAAAAATCTTCAATAAAATGCTGGCAAACCAATTGCAACAGCATATCAAAAAGCTTATCCATCACAATCAAAGGCTGGTTCAACATACACAAGTCTATAAACGTAATTCACCACATAAAAGGACCAATGACAAAAACCACATGATTATCTCAATAGATGCAGAGAAGACCTTTGACAAAATTCAACAGCCCTTTATGCTAAAAACTCTCAATAAACTAGGTATTGACGGAATGTATCTCAAAATAATAAAAGCTATTTACAACAAACCCACAGCCAATATCATACTGAATGGGCAAAAACTAGAACCATTACTTTTGAAATCTGGCACTAAACAAGGATGCCCTCTCTCACCACTCCTATTCAATATAGTATTGGAAATTCTAGCCAGAGTAATCAGGCAAAAAAAGAAATCAAGGGTATTCAATTAGGAAAGGAGGAAGTCAAATTGTCTCTATTTGCAGATGACATGATTATATATTTAGAAGACCCCATCATCTCAGCCCAAAATCTCCTGAAACTGATAAGCAACTTCAGCAAAGTCTCAGGATACAAAATCAATGTGCAGAAATCTCAAGCATTCCTATACACCAATAACAGACTTAAAGAGAACCAAATCAAGAACAAACTGCCATTCACAATTGCTACAAAGAGAATAAAATACCTAGGAATACAACTAACAAGGAACGTAAAGGACATCTTTGGGGAGAACTACAAACCACTGCTCAACGAAATAAGAGAAGACACAAACAAATGGAAAAACATTCCATGCTCATGGTTAGGAAGAATCAATATTGTGAAAATGGCCATACTGCCCAAAGTAATTTATAGATTCAATGCTATCCCCATTAAGCTACCAATGACCTTCTACTCAGAACTGGAAAAAACCATCTTAAACTTCATAAGGAACAAAAAAAGAGCCCACATAGCCAAGCCAATTCTAAGCAAAAAGAACAAAGCTGGCGGCATCATGCTGCTGGACTTCAAACTACACTACAAGGTTACAGTAATCAAAACAGCATGGTACTGGTACCAAAACAGAGATATAGACCAGTGGAACAGAACAGAGGCCTCGGAGGCAACACCACACATCTATAACCATCTGATCTTTGACAAACCTGACAACAACAATCAATGGGGAAAGGATTCCCTGTTTAATAAATGGTGTGGGGATAACTGGTTAGCCATGTACAGAAAGCAGAAACTGGACCCCTTTCTGACACCTTACACTAAAATTAACTCCAGATGGATTAAAGACTTAAACATAAGACCTAACACCATAAAAACCCTAGAAGAAAACTTAGGCAAAACCATTCAGGATATAGGCATAGGCAAGGACTTCATGACTAAAACACCAAAAGCACTGGCAACAAAAGCCAAAACTGACAAATGAGATCTAATTAGACTCCAGAACTTCTGTAAAGTAAAAGAAACAATCATTAGAGTGAACTGGTAACCAACAGAATGGGAAAAGAATTTTGCAATCTACCCATCCTGACAAAGGGCTAATACCCAGAATCTACAAATAAGTAAAACAGATTTACAAGAAAAAAACAAACAAACCCTCTCAAAAGTGAGCTAAGGACATGAACAGACATTTTTTAAAAGAAGACATTTATGAGGCCAACAAATATATTAAAAATGCTCATCATCACTGGTCGTTAGAGAAATGCAAATCAAAACCACATTGAGATATTATCTCAGGCTAGTTAGAATGGCGATCATTAAAAAATCTGGAGACAACATATGCTGGAGAGGATGTGGAGAAACAGGAACACTTTTACACTGTTGGTGCGAGTGTAAATTAGTTCAACTATTGTGGAAGACAGTGTGGCAATTCCTCAAGGACCTAGAAATAGAAATTCCATTTGACACAGCAATCCCATTACTGGGTATATATCCAAAGGATTATAAATCATTCTATTATAAAGACACATGCATATGTATGTTCATTGCAGCACTGTTTGCAATAGCAAAGACCTGTAACCAACCCAAATGCCCATTGATGATAGACTGGACAAGGAAAATGTGGCACAGATACACCATTGAATACTATGCAGCCATAAAAACTGATGAGTTTGTGTCCTTTGTAGGGACATGGATGAATCTGGAAACCATCATTCTCAGCAAACTGACACAAGAACAGAAAATCAGTTCTCACTCATAGGTGGGTGTTGAACAATGAGAACACATGGACACGGAGAAGGGAGCATCACACACTGGGATCTGTTGGGGGGGAATAGAGGGGGGAATAGAGGAGGGACAGCATGGGGTAGGGAGGTTGGGGGGTATGGAGGCAGCAAACCACATTGCCATGTATGCACCTATACAACAAACCTACATGTTTTGCACATGTACTCCAGAACTGAAAATGCAATAAAATATATATATTAAATAAATAAATAAATGTTCACTCTTGCTCTAAAAAAAAAAGATAATGCTGCATAATATCACTTACATAATTATACTTCCTCAGTAAGAATTAGCTTTGTGTAAGCATAAAAACAGAATTTAAACAACTCTCACATTCCAAAAAAAAAAAATCATCGGAAAGTGCCTGGAACTATAGAAGATGAAAGAATGGCAGAGTATCAGTATTTGATGGAGCCAAGTGATGGTTATTTAGAGTTAATTATATGATTTTGTTAATTTTTCATGTTTGAAATTTTCTAGCATAGAAGTTTAATTATTGAAAATAAAATGAGAATAAATCCCAAAGTTTCATTCAGTCTTATTTTGTTCCTCAAAAAATAATTATAGCATAGTCAGATACCATTCTCTCCATTCTCTGCCTCTTAATTTCCTCTTCACTCAAGAATACAGAATTCCTGTCCTCCTGTGTGATGCCAAGGCACAGACACACCCTGACAGATCCCGAATGATCTTGTGCAGAGCAGTGATCAATTTTAGAATGGTTGTGGGTGAGACCAAATGGACTTCTGCTTATTGGAGTCAAACCACGTGCTTTGGGAAAGGAAAGACCTGCATATTCTCTTCCCTTCCCCAAGTTAGTGGCAAAATCACAATAAAAAAATGTATATATGTGGCATAATCTTTTTTATACACTAAGAAAGAATTTCTACTCTGTGAATTGTCTGTGACTGATGTATTATTATAGCCTTACCTCTTCCAGATTCCCAGCTTTCCATCTTTTGATGAGACCAATCAAAATGCATTTTTGTCTTTCCCATAGCTTTCGGGTTACTGCATCCAGCATTTCCATTTTATTTGGTCTTTTTATCTTTCATATCCTAAGTTTAAGTTTCTCCAGATCTATAAAATTTCACAAATTCTCTTCATTTTTCCTTTGACTGCCCTATCTCTCTAATCCTGGATCTCTTCATTTTTAAAAAAATTGAATTATGGGCACCTATCTTTGCTTACCAAAAAAAAAAAAAAAGCATAAAAAGCACTGACTATAATTTAGTTTAATGTATATGACTCATAGATGTGTAATCCAGTTTAGATTTCTGTAGTTTAGAACTGAACTAGGAAAGTACTATACCTCATCATTTTCTATTCAGGATTCCCTTTTCCCTTATGGAATACCTCCCACTAATAGCTCCATTTAAGTCCTATTTCCTCTTACTGTCTGAATATCACTGGGGTATTCCTGCAAGTATTATATGCTGTTACTCCAGTGATTTAAGTCTTTCCAGACCTTCCCATTGCAGCTGACATTAAGTACAACTAATTCCTGGAGACCATGTAAGGTGTGGCTTCTCTACTTCTATACCCCTACGAGAGGCCCCCTCCACCTTCTGGGTCACCGTTCAGATCTCACTGGTCTCCTCTCAGTTTCTCCTGGCATACTATCTAGAGTAGAGTCCCTGCAGATCCTTCTTCTCAGCCTTTTGTGGGTTTTCTTACTAATACTAATAACAGTTCATTTTACATATTTTATTCAGTTTGTGTGCTTCCACTTTTGAAAATCTATTCATTGCATTGTAAGCTACTGAAGGACAAAAATCTCCTCTTTGTTCCAGTTCTCTCCCTAAGATTTAGAATAAAAAAATAAAACAAAATGGTTATGAGGATCATTTATTTGAGCTACCCAAGTCTCACAAACATATATTTGATTTATTCTTTGTTCATCTTAGGGAAACAAGAAATCTTTCAAGTCTGGTTAATAGCAGAATCCATTAAATTTGACTTCAATTATCTAAGTAGCCAATAATTTCCTCTTACTGGCACATGCTTTCTCAGCAAAGATTTAAAATCCATGGACGATGAATGATATTGCCTGTTGTGATGATTTCTTACTCTTCAAACATTTTGCATATTCTCTAGGACTAAACAGTGATTCTTTCTAGCTCTTTTTATTTGTATTTTTGTCTTTATTTTTTTAAATTCATTTTTATTTGTAAGTTTTATGAGTAGATAATAGTTGTATATATTTATGAGATATTTTGATAAAGCATACAATGTGTAATAATGACATCAAGGTAAATGTGGTATCTATTGCCTCAAGTATGTATCATTTCTTTGTGCTACAAACATTCCAATTATACTCTTAGTTATTTTTAAATGGACAATAAATTATTATTGACTGTAGTCACCCTGTTGTGCTATCACATACTGGCTCTTATTCATTCTATCTGTAGCTCTTTTTTAGTTAGCACATAAAATCCATAAAATTTATGGCCCTTTACAAATATCAAAATATGGGTGTTGTGGTCATATGCAGGATCCATTTTGAAATAAAATGAAAATAGTTATAAGTAGATCCTATTTGAGAAGCAGAAATGCTCAAACTGCTTATCAATTGCAAACATAAAATATACTTAAGCATATAAATTATATTTATACCTAGATAGAGCAATAGAGTGATTAATTGATAGGTCAATAGACAGATCAATTGATTGTTAGCTAATTTACAATAAAAATATATATTTTGCATGAAACAATATTTTCACTTATCCAATAAAATAAAACAAATGTGTATTCTCACTTCAGGAAATTACAAACTCTTTGCTAGGTAGTATAATATAAAATATTAGAGTTGTAAATAGTTATATGTATTAGTCTACATACACATAGGCATGAAAGTCTTACTTGGTAATATCTGAGATATGATATGAGGCCTTGCTCCTTTAAAAAATAGGTGTTCCATTATATATTTATTTTATTAGAATCCATTCTTTAACAAAGCAGAAAGGGTTCCTAAAAGTGAAAGAAGATTTCTGTTGAAATTTCGTTAACAGATCACTTTACCTTCCTGGAGTTCAGTTTTGTTTTTGTTTTTGTTTTTGTTTTTTGAGACAGAGTCTTCCTCTGTTGCCCAGGCTGGAATATAGTGTCAGGATCTCAGCTCACTGCAACCTCTGCCTCCCAGGTTCAAGTGCTTCTCATGCCTCAGCCCGCTGAGTAGCTTGGATTACAGGTGCCCACCACCATGCCCTGCTAATCTTTGTATTTTAAGTGGAGACAGGTTTCACCATGTTAGCTAGGCTGCTTTCGAACTCCTGACCTCAGGTGATCCACCTGCCGGGGCCTCCCAAAGTGTTGGGATTAGAGGTGTGAGCCACTGTGCTGGACCCTGTCATCATAATTAATAGTAAGATTAATAACAGTACAAGTGAAGAGGGAGACCCAGGCATCTCAGATCAATTTCCCCTTTGACTATTACACTGCATTTCAATAGAAGAAAAGGCTGACCAACTGGTGCCTCCAGTTTCACCTTCCTGTAAGTGGCAGGCTGGGTCTTGGAGAAACTCTCCGGAAGGCACTATTTTTACTTAAAACAAGATCAAACCAGAAACCTTTTCATATCTGATTCCTAAAACTGTAAACCAGAAACCTTTTCATATGTAATTCCTGAAGCTGTAAACTGAGACCCTTTTCATATGTGATTTCTAAAGCTATAAACCTAAGATTCTTCCAAGTGTAACATCTAAGGTATAAGCCTATATAAAGGCAGAACCTTCCTTTGTTAGATGAGCTGGGTTTTGGACAGATTACCATCCAAGTCTCCTGGCTGAATAAACCCCTCTTCTTCCTATATTCGGTGATTGAGAGATCCGTTTCCTGCGGCCACTCCTGCTACACAAGCAATAACAAAGCTTACTCTGAGTACTAATTTTATACTTGTTATGCCAGGTACTACGTACATAAATGTCACAGGTAAAAATTATGATGCATACTACACAGAAAAAGAAATGAATCTTTGAGGAATAAAGTGACTTGCCCAAAGTCCCACAGCTAGCTCAGTATCTGAGCTTGTATTTAAATCCAAGATGTCTTACTCCAAATGGTACAAACAGTCTATAAAACTAGAAGATTAAATGAAATAGATCCAGAAAAACACAGCTGAGATTTTCTAAATATTAATCAACTGCTATACAGGAAAGCAAAAACGGTATGCTGGGAAAAACAACAGGTTTGAGTAGAGTGCTATAGTAAAGGCCTTTGGAGAGAAGTCCTCCATAATAGAAAAATGGGCAAAGAACAGGAAACTGGTAACTCACATTGAAGAAATACTCATGACCAAAAAAAGAAAAAGGAAAAAGAGAGAGAGAAAAGTTTAACTGATAAAGAAATGCAAATCAAAACAAGATAACATTTTCTGCTTTGAAATTGGCAAAGGTTTTTGAGGGAATATACATTTTTTCCCTTATATTGGAAAAATTATTGAGAAACAGGCACTTTTACTAATGGTATAATTTAGTAAACTTTCTGCAAGATAGTTTGGAATTACGAATGAAAAGCTTAAGATTATCTATTTTCTCTTCTGGAAGTTTAAATAAACAGATTTGGGCAAAACTGTATATATGAGGATATCACTCCAGCATTATTTTTAATAGCTAACCAAGAGAAACAATCTTTTTTTTCTTCTTTTTTTTTTTTGAGATGAACTCTTGCTCTGTTGCCCAGGCTGGAGTACAGTGGCATGATCTTGGCTCACTGCAGACTCAGTCTCCCAGGTTCAAGTGATTCTCCTGCCTCAGCCTCCCAAGTATCTGGGACTACAGGCGCCACCACGCCTGGCTAATTTTTGTATTTTTAGTAGAGACAGGGTTTCACCATATCAGACAGGCTGGTCTTGAACTCCTGACCTCAAGTGATCCATCAGCCTCTGGCTCCCAAAGTGCTAGAATTGTAGACACAAGCCATTGTACCCTACCAAGAAACAATCTTGATGTGCAAACACAGTAGGGGGTGTGTCAAATTACCATGGAGTATCCTTAAAATAGAAAATCATATTGTTACCAAATTATGTTTTAGAATTTAGAAAATGATCTTTATTTTAAAAAATATGCATAGGATGCTATGCACTAAATTTTCACAGTGCTTATCTCTTCCTGGACAGATTTCTGTTGAATTACTTTATATATTGTAAAATTGGTCATTAGGAATAAGACTGATTCACTGTATTACCTATTAAGAAACACTAGAGAAGAAACATGGGAGAGTTGAACATGTTTGGCCTAAGTTCGAATGCAGACTTCATCCCTGCTGGCTCTGTAATTTGGGTAACTTATTTATAAAACTGTCATAGCATTACATCTTTGGGGTTATACAGGGAATCACGGAAGAAGATATGTAAAGCCTTTACACGATAAACACTTAGGAAGTGTTAGTTGACCACCTCATATTCTCAGTTTACAGTCTTAATGCGAAAATGCAATTTTATTTTATATCACTTCATATGAACAACAGCTTTTATAATTATTTAAAGCTGCATTTTTTATTAGCAAGTGAGCTATACTACAATGACACTGCTATAGAGCTTCATCAAAGGATGCTAAAAGAGGCAAGGAACCTCAGGCTGGAAATAAATGTGAGAAGAGGATCATGGTTACAGAGCACTGAGAGGAGCATAGTCTACACACCCAGACTGTCAATTTGAATTCCCTATAATCAAGTATAAAATCATTCCAATAAGTACAGATTGAGATTTCCTTTTCGAATTTTTTTATGGTTTATTTGCTTCTCATATTTCTCAAACACATTATTTAAATAATACAAACCACAAATATTGATATTCTGTGGTGGATTGCATAAGTGTAAATGGTTAACTGAAAAAAAGAAGTAATTTATATAGTGAAAGAGCAATACAAAATACATCAACCCAATACAACCACCCTGTAGGTCTGTAGGCGTGAATAACAAAGCCGACTAAATGAGAACATTCTCAGCATGCAGTGTGCTGTTTACATTCTTACTAAAAAAATGTGCCTGAGTTAGAATTTATACTTCAAAACAGATTGTCAAATAATATTTTTGATGTTAATATGTCAGATCACCAGGATAACTGACTCCATGTCTTTTAGGCACATGCTACATTTCTCAGATCCCTTTGAACATAGGGGTACCCATGTTATTTGTTTTGTATAAGCATGGAAGTAACACATTACTTCTGAAAGGCAGTTTTAAGAGCTGGTATGCAATTTGCACATCCTTTCTTTTCCACTTTACCACTGTATCCTGGAAAGCACTAGATGGTGGCAGCTCTATCATTCTGCATCCCAGAGAGAGGGGCATAGGGGAGAGACTCCAACTGATGTTTGGGAGACAGGCACTGTGAGGAAAAACAAAACCTCACTGATTTAAAGCAATGGCCCTTGACTGGAGGCAATTTTGCTCCCCAAAAGAATATCTGGCCATATCTAGAAACATTTTTTGGCTTTTACAACTTGCGTGGGAGGTGCACCAATGGCATCTAGTGGATAAATGCCAGAGAGGAGGCTTAACATCTGACAATACACCAGACAGCCTCCCCTGACAGAGTTATCCAATCCAAAATGTTAGCGCAAAGTTAAGAAATTCTGTCAATCATGGAGATATAAGGATTTTTGTTGGTACAGCATAATCTAGGATATTCTGACTCATAGATGGTTCAATATTTGGAAATCTATTAATATAATCTTACCATAATGATGGGGCAAAGGAGAAAAAAGGTGATCTTCTCAATAGATTCAGAAAACTCATGAGAAAAATATACTATCTGTTAGTAAGAAGGAAACAATAGCTGTTTTCTTAATGTCATATTTCAATATCATAAAACATATTTCTCAGAACAAAAGTAAAAATATCTGATTGATATCTGGCCAATTGAAAGAGTCCATAAAGTCAAAAACTGGAAACAGTACAGTTGCTTAGTTGGTGATTGTATATCACATATACTTTTTGCTTCAGAAAATATGTGCTCATATTCATTCATAGAATCCATGAACATGTCTTGGCGACTTCTGGTTCATGTAGGTATTTGAACAAAGTATGCTGTATCTACTCCGCAGTTTTAAATTAATGTTTTTTAAAAGATGAATTTATTACAACAGTTGTGACCTATAAAATGAGTAGATGGTTCTTGCATCTCACTAAGTATTTGATAATAAGGTATTCTAAATTATGGGTGGCCTCCCATAGGTACACACTTATATTCCTTTTATCCCTTTGGTAATAATCAAAACTTAATATTACAATTGACTAAGAACTGGGACCAGTGAGAACTCACACACTTTGCTATTCCAGTGACAGCACTGCCTGGTTAATCTTGGGGTGAGGGCTCAGCTGAGTTGGTTGGTAGTTGCATTCTAAGAATCTCATGAATTCTCAGGAGCTTAGCAGTGAAACTAACTGAAATGGAGGAGCAAGAGATGCTTAAGAAACAGGAATTACCATGGAAACTGCCCTTCTCCACATTACTTACCATTCAAAGACTTGTGGGGTTATAAAATTGTCAATGGAAATTTTTGAGGCAGATAACATAAATTTTGGAAGTAGTTCAAATGTCTTTGGCAAATGAAAAATGCTTGCTAGTCACAGGATTTATCAGGTAAGAAGATGGTTTCTTCAGTTTAGATTTTACTGATTTTGTTTTAAGAAGCCTTTACTTGTCCAGTTCATGCAAAAGAAAAAAAAACCTAAATTCTAAAGGAATATTTTAATGCTGTTTTTCAAGAAAGTTGGATTTTACATATTTGGAAATTATAAACATCATATATTTGTATTTTATTTTCTCTACTGATCAATTGGAGTATTTTATGGAATAAAGTAAGTTTTCTAGACATGAAATTCCAATTATGAACACTAAAACTATTGGAAATGAGGAGTTAACTTATGTTGGCTACACACATAACCAAGATCCAGGGGCAAATGGAAGGAAAGATTCATATCATTTTCACCATTTATTTCTAATGGAAAAAAACTTGTTTTTACAGATAAGGTCTCACTATGTTTGCCACGCTGACCTTGAACTCTTGGGCTCAAGTGATTCTTCTATTATAGAGTAGCTGAGATTACAGGCATGCGCCACCATGCCAGACCACTATCTCTACTTTTATTCAACATAGTACTAGATGTCCTACTCAGAGCAATTGAAAAGAGAAAGAAATAAGCAGCATTCCAATTGGAAAGAAAGATGTCAAATTATTCTTGTTTGCAATGATCTTATATTGCATATATAAAGATAAGATTATTATGATCTTATATATATGATTATTTGATCATATAATTATTTATTATGATCTTATATGTATGTTTATTTGATCTATTTAAGATTGTACAATATAATAATCTTATATTTAGATCTTATACAATGATTTTTTATTTAAAAATTTTAAAAACAACACCAAAAGACTCTTAGAACAGATAAGTTTAGTAAAGTTACAGGATATAAAATTAACACATGAGAACCAGTAGTATTTCTATACACTAACAATGATCGATCCGCAAAAGAAATCAAGAAAGTAATTACATTTATAATAACTACAAAAAAACTAAAGTACCCAGGAATAAACTTAAAAAGTGACACATCTCTACAAGGAAAATTCTTAAAACACTGATGAAAAAAGTCAAAGAAGACACACAAAAAAGTGGAACGATATTCCATGCTTGTGGATTGAAATAATATTGTTAAAATTGCTATCAAATTACCAATCACATTCTTCACAAAAATATAAAAAAACAATCCTAAAATTCATATGGAAGCACAAAAGGCTTTAAATAGCCAGAGCAATTCTGAGCATCTGGAGGCATCACATTACCTGATTTCAAATTATGTAATAAAGCTATAATAACCAAAGCAGCATGGTACTGCCATAAAAACAGACACATAGACCAATGGAACAGAATAGAGAACACAGAAATAAATCTACACACAGCCAACTCATCTTTGACAAAGGTGCCAAAAACATACAATACGGAAAGGACAGTCTGTTTAAATAAATGGTGCCATTTATTTAAACTGGATAACCATACGCAGAATGAAACTACAACTCATTTTCACCATATGCAAAAATCAACTCCAAATGAAATAAAGACTTAAATATAAGACCTGAAACTTTAAGACTACTAGAAGAAAACATTGGGAAAATGCTATAGGGTGTTGGTCTGGGGAAAGATTTTTTAGCCTCAAGTATTTTCATTTGTCTCACAACAAAAGCAAAAAGAGACAAATGAAAATACTTCAGGCTAAAAAGCTTTTATACAGCAAAGGAAATAATTAAAAAAGAGAAGACATAACCTACAGAATGGGAGAAAATATTTGCAAACCTGCATCCAACAAGGGATTAGTAATATGATATAAGAAGCTCAAACAACTCAGTAGTTAAAACACACACACACACACACACACACAAGTAATCAGATTTTAAAATGATCAAAAGACCTGAATAGACATTTCTCAAAAGAAGACATACAAATGGCAAACAGGTGTATGAATAAAAGTTCAACATCACTAATCAACATGTAAATGCAAATCAAAACCACAACAGGATATCATCTCACTCCAGTTAAAATGGCTATTACCAAAAAAGACAAAAAATAACCAATGTTGGTGAGGATGCAGAGAAAGGATGATGCTCATACATTGTTGGTGGGAATGTAATGTAGTGCAGCCATGATCAAAAACAGTATGGAGGTTCAGCGAAACTTTAAAATAGCATATGACCCAGCAATCCCACTGCTGTGTGTATATATCTAAAATAAAGGTAATCAGTATATCAAAAAGGAATCTGCACTCTCATGTTTAATGTACCACTATTCACAATAGCCAACTTATGGAATCAATATAAGTGTCTATCAACAAATGAATAGATAAAATTTGGTATATATACACAATAGAATATTATTAAGCCATAAAATAGAATGAAATCCAGTCATTTGAAGCAACATGTATAGAACTGGAAGTCACTGTGTTAAAGTAAAATTAGCCAGGCACGGAAAGACAAATATTGTGTGTTCTCACTCTTATGTGGGAGCTAAAAAAGTGGATTTCATGGAGGTAGAGAGTAGAATGGTCATTAGGCTGAAAAGGGAAGATGTGAGTGAAGAATGAAGAGAAGTTGGTTAATGGGTAAAAAAATACAGTTAGATAGAAGGAATAAGTTCTAGTATTCGATAATACAGCAGGAAAATTATAATTGACAATGATTTACTGAATATTTCAAAATAGCTAGAAGAGAAGAATTGTAATGTTCCTAACACAAAGAAAAAAATGTTTAAGGTCATGGATATCCTAATTACCCTGATTTGATCGTTCAGTATTGCATACATGTATCAAAATATTACATGTTCCCTCACAATATGTAAAACTATGATATATTATTTAAAATATAAAATTAAAAAAGATTTATCTATATCACACAGCTATAAACAGCAACCCATCCTGGATAATGATCCATTTAATTATTCTTTTTTATTTTAATGTATTATAAGTGAGCTCTAGAAATCCTAAATCCCACAGAGTAGATCAATACAAACTTTGGGAATTCAGCTTCAAAATCTGTGATGTACTAATCTCAGCTGTAGAATCAGATAATGGAGCTTTTTATTTCTGCAACATCCACTGTTTCTTTATTTATGTGAATGAATTTTAAGAAGGGTAATTGGAACATTATATCAGTAATGTTTGCTTTTAATAACAGAAATAATAAACTTCAGATATGTTAATCACATATAAATGTAAACCAGTGAGTATTTATTATCAAAAGACAGTGAAAGGTTTGTAATATTCAAAAGTTTTATGGTTATATCTTTGCTACACATCAGGTATAGGTTTTATCCAAACAATTTCAAAGTTCTAAGGAGACAACTCCCAGGCCCAGTGGATTATATATTCACACTAGGGGTGAGGGGAGAGGGGTCAGGAAAAACTGGAACCCTTAGAGAGCTGGTCTAGTCTTGCCCAAAGGGAAAGAGTGTCCAACAGCAGTTCAAATAATAGGGTGCATGGCAAAGAAATCTGACACATTAATAATAATGTCCATTCTAATTCCAAGGAATCTAGAAACATACTGTGCAAAGGAACAGGGTCACACAATGGCACAAGATACAAAGTGTTTGTTTTATTCTTTCTGTTCAGTTTTCTCTAGGTAAGTGACCAGGAGATAAAAATGAATAAAAATAAGTAACAGGTTGTTTTTTAAAACACAGCTCAAAAGGCCAAGAGAAAAACTTCATTCTTTACCTTTGAGAATTGCTTAGATGTAGGATTTATACAGGCTGCATTCTGGATTGGCAATAAACCAATTAATAGTTGTGAAAACTACTGTATTTCTATGATCATTAATTCATCTTATAGGAGAAATTGCTCTGAAGAGGGTTTCAGTTACCCAATTTCGTATCAACCCTGCATTACAAATGACTAGTCAATTCAGTCAATGAATTATCTCAGATGGAAAAAATTCAATGACATAAGGTATTCTTATCATGTTGACAACCACAAAATTAAGCCAAACAGAAAACGAAATGAGTTGGTTTGTCAGATTTTCACTTCTTGGTAAATAAATTCATTGACTATGCACACAGCTGTGGTCTCTCCTTAGGAAAATGTGGGCTGGAATGGGCTTGATGGGCTACATAGCCCTGCTGCTCCTTGTTCTTTTATTTTGTTTCTTTTCCTTATTCTTCTCTTTGAGATTGGTCTTTGGAAACTGGGCTTCAATCTTTAGGCTGCAGAACGGATATTGAATGAGAGGCCACAGTCTTGTGGTCATTTCCCAATGGAGAAACGCCTATGCCTTTCTTTGACATTTATGGACCACAGTTATTAAACAATAATTTTCTCTCTGAACTATACCCAGTAAAATGTGCAAGCAGAGAGCTCTGCAAACTTCCATGCTGAGCTCAAGTTGCTCATCTATATTCCAGCTAAGGCAAATCTAATATATACTTTGTACAAAATCGCCAGGCTGGAAATGAATATCATGGCCTAGCAGGTGAATTCCAAAGTCCTTTGCCAAATATCCTATGTCTTCTCATGGTTACTATCTTGCAAGAAGATCAACAAAGAAAAGACATGAATGATGCTATTACAACTGGAATTTCTATGTTTCATGGATGATTGCCATAGTGCTCAATTTTGGGGCTATGAAATTGTTGGGGGATAATAACTGCAGTGACTTTTACAATTTATTCCTTCATTGGTCAGGACAGGTCCTCGTCTGTCTTTGCCAGTGTCCCTTTTATGTCTTGCTGATGATTTGCAGAGCATGTGCCTGATATACTACAGCTTTCAGGAAATAGGCAGTGGACAACTATTGAAATGAGATATGCTTGTTGTTGAGAGCATACAAGGGGCTCTATATGACCACTCTGTACACTGGCAGAAATAAACATTGTAAACACAAAATTCTGTAAGCATTACCTGGTTTGACCGTTATGAGCACCAAATGTAAACTCTAAACAGAAGCAGGGGAAAGTCTGAATTCAGAAGGTAACATGAATATCAAAATGATTCACTGAAAATAACTGAAGCCACACTTATGAATAAAAATATTTTCTACACCATTGTGTACACATGTAAGTAATACCTATGGTTTCTGTTATCAACCTCTATTTCCTCCTTTCTAAGGAAGTGGTGAAAACATTTAACCCATGTGGCCAAGGATATAGATTTGTTCCACTTTGGACTCTTCTGTGTGAGCTGCATGACTATTTTCCTATGAGGTATAACTTGAGGAAAAATGTTTGCTTCTTGTGTCAGGGCACCAAGTTTTGCTTTTGTTCTTCCTTCAAATTCAGTCTTAAAGTAGAAAGTCTTAATTCCTCGGAAGTGCTTTACTCCTGTATTTTTCAGGTTCCTGGTTGAAGCTGTGCAGTGCTGTTGCTCTCTGCCTTTCTTACCTGAGTATTTTGAGATTTTTCTGCCAATTACCAGCTCCCTGTGGGATCAGCTTTTTTCCACAGAACTTTTTTTTAAGTATTACAGTTTTTGTGGAATATGTGCTACAAAACATCAGCCATAGTGATGGAAAGTAGCATTTCTTTTGGGCAGAAATATTTTATTTTACTATTTAGAACACCTTAAAACAGATCTTCCATTATATAAAATCTATATTTTAACACTTTATATGCAATTTGATTAAACTTGCCCCTAGTAGTTCTGTGGTATGACTAATCTTACTACAGTAAATATTTCAAAAGTTTTACCACTATTTTAATTTCCCAAAACCCATGGAAGAGAAGTTTTAATATTAATCTATGGATTCTGATTAAACTCAGTAATACTGGGATTATCTATAGATAATTAGTTATTTAATTGTCCAGGCAGACTAACTTTTATAACAAACAATCCCAAAATATCTGTGGCATTGGGCAAACGAAGCTTATTTTTACTCACAATTCAATATAGGTAGGCATGAGAGGTGATGGAGGAGTGGGGAGAATGAATTGTGATCCACATAGTCATTCAGGGATTCAGGTCTTCCCTGTTGTGGCTCCCCTCTCCTCTAGGCCTTTGTTATCCTCTCTATTCAGATGGAGGCTTAATGGGAGAGTCCTAAAAATCACTATTCCAGCTCACAATCAGTTATTCAAAACTGACTGCTATGTGTCCAAGAAGAAAAGAAGAACATGGATATTCCTTATAACTAGGAATCTCTCATAGAGATGAGATGATTTAACATCACTCTCTCAAGGAAAAACATAGAACAATTTTTGGTTTATCATACAATTACATTTTGTCTTAGTTTTAACATCTAATTTTCATTGTATATTTACATGCAAAAGTGAGGTTATAATAACTCCACTCTGTAGCTAATACATGAAAATGATTCTATTGTGTCTTGCTCAGTAGGACTTTATGTTATTTTCTTAATGAGAGTAATGATTCACACTGAGCCATCCATATTTCCTTGCTCAGTTTTTTTGTGATCAATGGCAGGCATTTGTAAGATGCTTGAATGGGGTTTCAGGTTCCAAGTGAAATAACAGAGAAAATTGAACTTATCTGACCATGAAAGGCAACCTCTAATTGAAAAGACTGAAGTTAACAGCCATATTTAAAGAAATAAAAATACACAAATGACCTATGAAAATATAATTTCACAAAAACCAGGATATAGACTTTTATTTTAGCTACAGAGTTTAATGTTTTATTGTTCAATAATTTAAATGATTGACAGTGTTTAGGGATGTTTGATCATATTTGGACAATGCATTGTATTGCTGGCTAAGAAAAACAAAAGTGTCTTTTTGAGTAGTTTGTTTAACATTTGGCAAGAGATTTAAAGACTGAGGATAATAATTCAAAACAATTTTTTCGCAGCAACAGGAAACTTCATAGGTTTATTTAGGAAACTGCAAATTGCCTGATTTGAAGTACAGAACCCTTACTTCAATAATCAGAAGGCAAGCACTTCATGTCTACATATCAGCACCATTAGGTTTGCTCTTACAGAGCACAGCCAAGATGAACAATCTGGGAAAGCTTCAGAATTGTGCTTAAAACTAGGTTTATAATTGGGGCTTAGACATGTTTTGATATCCAGAAATGAGGCACATGCTTTGAGGCCATTAGGTACCCCAAAACCATTATTGGTAATGTACTGTCTACCAATCATCCAAATTATGTGTGTCTGTATATGAAAGGAAAGTGTTACCTCTGCAAACCATGTAGGAACCAGAGAGGAAAATAGATTGATAGCATGCAACTCAAGTAATTAATAAGAAAGGTTTTTGTTTTGGGTGGTACACAGGGATTATTTCACTTAAAAATTATAAAATTAGTTTGCCTTCCAACATTTCATGTAAGTCATTTAGAATAATTCAAGTGTAAAGCAGGGACTTCAATTTTTTTAAACTACAATACATCAAGCACTTTCTGTATGCCAGGCTCTGAGATCAGCAGCTATTATGAGTGATCTCATTTATTACTCACCATCTTATAAGACAGATGTTACTGTTATCCTTTCTCCTCCTCTTTCTATTGTTACCATTAAACTTGTTCATTTGTTGAATGTGTAATGGTCATCTAAAATACACCAAATACTATGAAAGGCACCGAGGAAATACTGAGGTGCACAGAGAATAATCTGCAACTAATATAATGTCATTTTACTACATTATGTCATTCATTCTGAATAATGCATTATCAAGAGTTTTCTGTTCCTCCAGATCAAGGGCTTTCCTTTCTTGGGCTCTTACATAAACACTTCCTCCTCTGGAAACGCTCTTTTCTGTACTCTTCTCCAGGCTTTCATACCTAGGATCTTAACTTAAATATCATTTCCTGAAAGAGATTTTCCGTGATCCACCAATCTAACTTAAATTCCTTAAGTTAACCTTTCTCATAGTCCTTCTTCATTCCCCTTTATCCCACTGAACACAATTTATAACTGTACATTCATGAGTGTTTGTTTAATGCCTGTGTTCTATATGCCTGTTTAACTATAATCTCCTTGAGGGCAAGAGCCATGCCATTTAGGTTTTTCATATGCAAAGTTCAGGGTTTTATATTTTGTTCTAAGTGCAAATAGAAGCCATGTATTTGGCTTTTTAACAGTTCAGCGAAATGTTCCAATTTACATTTTAAAAAGCCCCAAGACCGCTCATCATGCACTTTACTGGATAAAATTGTGTGGGTTCACGTGGGAGAGTGCCAGTTTAACTAAGGGAAGCACAGGAGTAGAGCGCTGAGGACTTTTAGGGCGGTAAAACTACTCTGTATAATACTACTATATAATGGTAGATACGTGACATGAAAATATGTATTTACCTGACCATGAATGGCATCCCATAGAATGCATGACACCAAGAATGAACCTGAATATAAATTTGAATGTACAGTATTAAAAGTGAATTCTAATGTAAAGTATGGAGAGTGGATGTCTTGAATGTTCATCAATTTTAACAAATGAAGCACTCTGCTGTGGGATGTTGATATTGAGGAAGGCTATGCATATGTGGCGATAGAAGGCATATGAGATGTCTCCATACCTTCTGCTCAATTTTGCAGTGAACCTAAAACTGCTCTAAAAACAATACAATCTAAAAAAAGAAAAAAGACCTTCTCTGACAGCTGTGATACTAGACATCTTGGATTTTTTTTTCAGCTTAGCTTTCTTGTATATCAATATTTTAGTTTTGACTTTTAATATTAATGATCATCATGAAGTGTCCGTTTTTATACACGTGCACCTATTTGCATATCATAATATATATAGCTATACAGAACAGATAATCTTTAATTTACATGTGCATTTTAAAAATATGTTCTCCTTTTGTCCTAAATTAAACACTAGTATACTTATCAGTCAAAACAAGGTTGCAATAACAGATGTCAGGAATTCTACATATGTTCTACATAAAGTGTTAACTGCTAATAAGAGCAAGTTAGGAAAATAGTATTAAATGCAATATATGTAGGACTGGCATAATTAAGGAAGAAAAAATATCAAAGCCATAAAAATACTTTGATGTTGTATGAAACTTAGGCTCTAGCAAATATAATATTGATGGATTATATGGCTTTTCAAAGTTTTTCATTCACAGTTAAATCCAAACTGAAAAATCAGCGCATTAAGATCAGAAAAATCTGAAGTCTTGCATTTTTTTTTCCCAATGAGCAAAGTATTATAAAGTATCCTGTAAGTTAGCAGTTCTTTTGTCATTCTGATCCCTGCTACTTGAACTGATTTCCTGTTTGGAGTCTGAACCAAGGATTATTTAAATTTGATTTGAAAAATGTCACTAATGAAACATCAGAAAAGGGGCAAAAAGGAAATGCTGAAGCAAGGGTTGAATAATATTTATGGCTTATATTTATGTATGTGACTCATATACTTAAAAGTAAATTCAACCCAAGTGAAAAAGAAAATTGCTATGTTATGTGTGACCAAAAATTTACATAATATTTGCAGATACTTATAAAACTCTAGACTATTCCTTAAGTTTGTCATCGAGAAAGAAAGTCTACTTAATGAAAAATGACAAACCATTTAGTATTAAAATTGTGATAGCTGGGACACGGAAGAAGAAAGCCATGCTTGAATCAAGCTACAGTTATGTCATGTCCTGTTACCAATTCCACATTAAAATTGAACTGAAATTGCATAAATTATGCTCTTGCGTATGCTAAACTTGAAAGCTACGATTTTATATTTATATTGCATTTCTCATTGCATTCAGAACCCTTTCTAATAATAACTAATTGATTCTCACCACCAGGAAGTATTAAATCCATTATTTAGATGAACAGATTTACATAGACAAGTACTATGTTTTCCAATATTTTCAGCGCAGTCTGAGTCAGTGACTGAAAGGGCTTCTAATTGGAAAAAAGGCTTCAACTTTCTTGTTCCCTTTGGTATAGTAGTATAAATGGGGACAAGCTACTATCTTGGAATACAGAAACACATTAACAGTATCAAGAATGAGGGGGAAAGTACTAATACCTTACTTTCATTGCTACTATAAAAAATATTGAGGATTATTTCAAACTGTACTTCTAAAAGCCACAGGTAAACTGAAATATTATTATTATTATTTTTAAAAAAACCTTTGGCTGGGCAAGATGGCTCATGCCTATAATCCCAGCACTTTGGGAGACCAAAGTGGGCAGCTCACCTGAGGTCAGGAGTTCGAAACCAGCCTGGCTAACATAGCGAAACCCCATCTCTACTAAAAATGCAAAAATTAGCTGGGCATGGTAGTGGATGCCTGTAATCCCAGCTACTTGGGAGGCTGAGGCTGGAGAATCACTTAAACCCGGGAGGCAGAGGTTGCGGTGAGCCAAGATCACACCATTGCATTCCATCCTGGGCAACAGAGCGAGACTCAGTCTCAATAAATAAATAAATAAATAAATAAATAAATAAATAAATAAATAAAAATAAAAAACCTTTAAAAAATTGACGTGTCACCTCATTCCATGGAGCTACAACTCTAAATACCTTGGCAAGGGATAGAGATGCTGTCAAAGTTTGGAAAATTGATAAATTATATTAAATGCATTTACTAATTAGTTTCACCTTGTACTTTTTGAAGGAAGAGTACAAAAAACAAAACAAAACAAAAAAACAACTGACGGATTATTTAATGGAAGGACATAGGACTAATATTTCCTGAACAGTTATCACTTACGGGTGCTCATTTAATCAGTTCTTTCCTCTTTGTTCTCTACCCTTCCTAATTTTAAAATACACCCCAATAAAAGATATGAGGTGAGGGGGAGGGGAAAAGTGCTGAAGAAGAAGAAAGCGGATAAAATAATGGGAAATATAGTAGAAGAGCAGAATTGTCTATTAGTTAAAGTTTAGCTAAAATGTATATTTAAAAAAAAAAAAAATCACAATACATGCCCTAGACAGCCTCCAAATGGCCCCAGTGATCCCTACCTGCTAGGATTCATGCCTTTGTATTGTCCATTTGCACACTGCATAGAGCTGGCCTGTAGAACTGAAAGGATACTGTGGAAATGATAGTATCTGTAGCTCTCATCTTGCTTCCTTTTGGATCATTCACTCTGGGAAAGCCAACTATCATGTCATAAAGACACTCAAGCAGCTCTATGGAAAGGTCCATGAGGGAAGAAACTCTTGTGAATAAACAGTAGGGGATGGAGGTCTCCAGCCAACTGCCATGGTGGTGAGTGCACCATCCTGGAAGTGGACTTTGCAGCACCAGTCGAGCCCTCACATCACAGTAGTCCTGGCAAACATCTTCCCTGCAACCTCATGAGAGATCCCAAGCTAGAATCATGGTGGCACTTCCAGCAGAGCCATTCCTGAATTTCTGAACTGAATAAATTGTAAGATAATAAATTTTTATTTTTGTTTTAAATTGTTTGTGTTATATAACAATCACCAATTTTTAAATATGAACACAAAATTAACTGACAGCTGATTTGTTGGATAAAGTCAATACTATACTGTTGTTTTACATGAAAAAAAAAAAGCAAACATTCTTGTTTTCAAGGAGATGCCAGCCTGAACATTAACAAACTTTTGAAACATAGCAAACAAATAAGAACTGGAGAAAGTCTTCTATTTTTGGTGATATTGCTTACAGAGGAAGAACATTGAGTCTTAATGCAGAGAAGACATGAGTTCTAAAGTAGGTTATATGAATTTCTACATGTGTGACCTTCATTAATTTTCTTAATTTATTGGACTTTAGTTTCTTCATAGATAAAATGTGAATAGTAACTTAATCTACACTGAACGATATCTGTGCAAATGAAGTAGAATAATATATTTAAATTTCTTAGGGAAATGACTGATAGGTAAAAGGTGTTCGGTAAGTATCAGGCATAACATCATTATCACCACCATTATTACTAAAGGCTCAATGGAATCCTGCCAAGAGTTAGAGCATTAGACCCAAAGAGCACCTAACTTTTATCAATGAGAGAATCACATGATATTATACAATACTTGTATTTGTTTAAAAAATGTTTTATTTAGGAAACAATGTTACTTCATGAAATTTATGATGGGGCCAGGCATGGTGGCTCACACATATAATCCCAGCACTTTGGGAGGCTGAGTGGAGAGGATTGCTTGAGTCCAGCAGTTTGGAGCTAGTCTTGATAACACAACAAGATCCTGTCTCTTCAAAAACAGAAAAAATTAGCTAGCATGGTATTGCATGCACCTGTAGTCCTAGCTACTTGGGAGGCTGAGGCAAAAGAATCACTTGAACTCAGCAGCTTGAGGCTGCAGTAAACCATAATCATGCACTGCACTCTAGCCTGGGCCACAGAGCAACACCCTGTCTCAAAATAAAATAAATAAAATAAAACAAAATAAAATAAATTCATAATGGTTCCTTATTAGAAGATAAGGGAACTAGAAAATATAATAGTAAAGTATCATTAAGAGGAAAGGACAAACTTAAGAAAACTATGGAGTAATAAAATGTTAAGTACACTTCATATTCAGTATAATACATATTTGGTACAGATGTTTATTGCAATCCTCTGATTAAATATATAAGCCCATTAAAATCCAGAGAGAGTCAGCTATACTGGCATTTCTCAAACATTTTGTTCTCATGATCCCTTTACACTCTTGTAAATTATTAAAGCCTCTACTCCAAAGTTGTTTATGCAGATTATAGTTATTGATATTTATAATATTAGACATTAAAACTAAAAAACTAAAAGTCTTTATGAATGTATTAAACACAATTATTATTCTACTGTGCTAATATAAATAATACATTTTATGGAAATTTTAAAAAGTGATTTTTCAAAATATATTTGGGGAGAGTGACACTGTTTTGTAACTATCTTTAATGTCTAGGTTAACAGGAGTCACCTGTATTCTCACATCTGGCTTTTTCATTCAATCTGTTGTAATGTTGCACATCACATAGCCTCTGGAAAAGTCCTCTGTCTACTCATGAGAGAATGACAGTGAAAAAGGTAAGTAACGTTTTATTTGTAATATTATTAGTATTATTGACTAGTTACCCATACTATTCTGGGAGGTAAGTATTAAGAAGCCTCAGTGGCTCTTCCTCATTAGTCTTATGTTTGCCCTTAAGGCATTGAGTACTCCTGGAGCCTGAAAATTTTCCAAATAAATATTGCATATGCTTCTATAGAAAATAAAATATAAATTACTTCATCAATAAGCGAATCCTAACTATGAACATCCATTGAAAAATAATGGTAATAATAGCTAATCTTATTGGATACCATGCTTCAGGTATCACACTAAGGCATTTGAACATTTCATTTCATCTTATCATTAAAACAGATGAAGAAACTGAGGCTTAGAAGTAATTTACTAGAGCTGACGCAGACAGTAGATGCCAATGCCTGGCCTCAGAGTTAGTTCTTGTTTACTTTGATACTCCTTACTGACTATTGTGGTTTATTAAAAAAAAAAAATAAAAAAATAAGGCACACAGTCCTGGGTCTTGAGCTGTTAATGGTCTACCAAAAAGTTATGAAAAACATCCACAACATAATAGAAAACTGATTTAAGTGATATGGTTAGGAAAAATTTATGGCTTAAACAAGTGTTTTAAGGTTTCTGGGAAAAGTTTAGTAGGTACTGAGCTGGAGCACTGGTGGATACTTTCAAGAAGAAGGGCCAGCCTTCAGCTGTATTTTTATGGCCTAGAATAATTAAAAATAATGAGGGGGAAGACAGGCAAGAACAAAGGAACAGACTTTTGAAAATTCAGTTAAGTAGGAAAAAGCATGACATGAGGGATACACGAAGGAAACCCACTTGATGGAAATGAAGGTGAGTTAAGGAGGATTAATTCAAATAGACAGCGTGAAGTACCTAGCCCCTTGCTGTTAGTAGGGGATATATGGGAGTACCCCACTTCCACATCAGCAGAAGCAGCCCTGCCCCTGTAGAGGTAACTCACCCAGGTAGGGGTGCAGGAGCCATGATGTGATAACGCTACGTGACCCTAACTTTTAATTAGCAACACACTGGCATCTTGTTCTCAGTTCACAAACTTAATTTCTGTCACGAACAGTCAATACCTACAGTCAATTAAACATGGCCCAGATTCTTTCATGTTCTAAGGAGTAGTATTTCTCCATTGTGAATACCTGCCTTAAATACATTAAGTATAACTTAACATCGATGGTGAAAATACAACAGTTTGTGTTTGTAAGTGGTATGGATGGTGTGGAAGGGATTTCAGACTATAGATTTACAGTATAACACTGGATCTGGTCACATCAGTGACTCCAGTTAGTCATATACTCTTCAGGATGATACAGTTCATGAAGACTATACACTCCACAAATGAAGTGCCACTGGACAGATATCTCGGTATTTTATAGATAATCTATTTCAAGACTACAGTTGATTAAGATAGAGAATACAGTGGTGGATGGAATGCTTCATCTCTCCTGTGGAAGCTTGCTTCCCTTTGGGGTGTCATCCATGAGCCTAGTATTATTCCTTCTGGAGAAAAGTGACCTAATGGGACTGAGGATCTGGAAAGAGATTATGTATATGTGCGATAAAAGCCCTTCCTGGTGTCTCTTGGAACTACCCACAGGAAAGTGGTTCTGTTGTTGGTGAGTCTATTTAATTCTAGTACTCAGTATTAGGAAGCCCACTTACCTACAGATGTGAGCCATATGTTCCGATGTCAGTTTTATCTGTAATGAAGGTGATATTTTGTTTTCCCAGTTGCCTTACCTGTTTTATCTCCTATTATTAAATTTTTTCAGATTGTAAGTAGGGAAATGGATGTTATTAATTGAGCTCTCTAACGACTCCAAAAATATATTGATGATTTTTTAAAAAGAAGGAAACAGCATGTGAATAAAGTAACAGCAATTTCCAGAATAATCATGTAAGTTTGGCTCTAGGATACTTGATTTAAACAGATTGTTTGGCATAATGTCAGAAATATGATTTTCAATATAAAAGATAAGTAATTGCCTGATATTTAGGAAATGGAACTATGAAAATAATTGGTAAAGCAATTTCTAAATCCTTTTAATTAGTTCAAGTTTCTTGTGAAATTCAGTTTTATTTGAAATCTCTCAGCTCAAGTACATTACTAAAAAAAATTAATTTTGTAGGTTTTCCCACAGTTTACAAGGACCATAACGATTGTTGAATGATATGTAGGAAATATCTTTAGGTCCCATAGAAGGTAACTGTTTGTTTCTTTTTCTTGGAAAGGCTGGTTAATAAAATTGGTATATTGTTTTCCTGAGAAGTTACAGAAAAATTTTTGTTATGTAACTATTCCAAGTGTTGATGTTTAGAAGTTTGAAGTGCTTTTAAACTGTTGGCAGTATTTCTGAGGCAGATCCATTAAATATTATCCAGGAAGGGAGATTATATTATTGATCATATTCTATCTTGGAGACAAAACACCAAACTTTGCTACTCCAAAGAATCTAGAATCAATATCTATGTATTAGGTTAAAAATTAAAGTTACAACAAATTTAGTTGATAAAGTATAATCTCAATAAAGACTTGTTCAGTCTCACACCAGATTTTGAACAGGTGAGTTGTTTCATTATTATAAACAAAGTCCTCAGATTATGAGAATACCATTTAATATATTACTGCATTGGTAGGTAACAGTAACAGTGATAACTAAACTCTTTTATGTTTTTCCAAATAAATATTTAAATCTGAACTATGAGTTTTGCAAACATCAAAATGGTACTAGAATGAGAACATTGGACTAGAAGTTTTTTATTCTCTTTTTCCCTCTAGATAATGACAAAATGACTCCCAATACAATTTTAGTCCTGGTTTTTTCTTATTAAAAATAAATTTGCATTACCTAATGCTTCAGGTAGTAGAGGATGTACAGCTGTGACTTTATGTGACGATGGGCTAAGTAAGGAGCCAAGTGTGCCCAAAGTAAATCAAGACCTCAGATCACATCCCTAGTGTGAGGATCCCACAAAATCAAATTTGGTGTTATTAGTCAAATTACCTAATTTTTCTGAAGATATTGACTATTACAGAAAAGATTCCAGAGGTCTGCAGGGAGAGAAGAAATTGAACCAAAATGGATCCTAAGAGACATTAGCATCTCTCCTGAAAGCAGGTATTGGTTGATCAAGGGTCCAGATACAGACCCCAAGAGAGGGTTCTTGGATCTTATGCAAGAAAGAATTCAGTGCAAGTCCATAGAGTAAAGTGAAAGCAAGTTTACTAAGAAAGTAAAGGAACAGACAAAAAGATGGATCCAATACAGCCAAATAGCAACAGCTCTGGAGTGCAGTTCCCAGAGAGAACTATGCAGAGGCCACTGCAGGTGATCCCCAGGCAAGCAGGGTCTGGAGTGGACCTCCAGCAGTCCTAGAGCAGAGTGGCCTGACTTTTAGAAGGAAAACTAAAAAACAAAAAGAAATAACTTCATCATCAACAAAAAGGATGTCCACTCAAGAGACCCCATCTGCCTGGTCAACATGGTGAAACCCCGTCTCTACTAAAAATACAAAAAATTAGCTGGGCACAGTGGCGCATGCCTGTAATCCCAGCTACTCAGGAGGCTGAGGCAGGAGAATTGCCTGAACCCAGGAGGCGGAGGTTGCAGTAAGCCGAGATCGTGCCATTGCACTCCAGCCTGGGTAACAAGAGCAAAACTCCATCTCAAAATAAATAAATAAATAAATAAATAAATAAATAAGAGACCCCATCTGAAAGTCACCAACTACAAAGACCACAGGTAGATAAATCCACAAAGATGGGAAGAAACCAGGGCAAAAAAAATGAAAACACCCAAAACCAGAACAGCGCTCCTCGTCCAAGGGATCATAACTCATCACCAGCAAAGGAACAAAGCTGGATGGAGAATGAGTCTGATAAATAAACTTCTCTGAGCTAAAAGAACATGTTCTAACCCAATGCAAAGAAACTAAAAACCCTGAGAAAAGGTTTGACGAAATGATAACCAGAATAAACAGCTTAGAGAAGAATACAAATGACTTGATGGGGCTGAAAAATACAATGTGAGAACTTCACAAATCATACACAAGTTTCAATAGCTGAATCAACCAAGCAGAAAAAAGGATATCAGAGATTGACGATCAACTCAGTGAAATAAAATGAGAAGGCAAGATTAGAAAAAAAAGAGTGAAAAGAAATGAACAAAGCCACCAAGAAATATGGGATTATGTGAAAAGACCTAATCTACATTTGATAGGTGTACTTGAATGTGAAGGAGAGAATGAATACAAGCTGGAAAACACTCTTTAGGATATTATCCAGGAGAACTTCCCCAACCTAGCAAGGCAGGCCAATATTCAAGTCCAGGAAATATAAAGAACACCACAAAGATATTCCTCAAGAAGAGCAACCCCAAGGTACATAATCGTCAGATTCACCAGGGTTGAAATGAAAGAAAAAATGTTAAGGACAGCCAGAAAGAAAGGTTGGGTTACCCACAAAGGGAAGCCCATCAGACTCACAGAGGATCTCTCAGCAGAAACCCTACAAGCCAGAGGAGAGTGGGGGCCAATATTCAACATCCTTAAAGAAAAGAACTTTCAACCTAGAATTTCATATCCAGCCAAACTAAGCTTCATAAGCAAAGGAAAAATAAAATCCTTTACAAACAAGCAATTGCTCAGAGATTTCGTCCCCACTGGGTCTGCCTTACAGGAGCTCCTGAAAGAAGCACTAAACATAGAAAGGAACAACCAGTAACAGCCACTCCAAAAACGTACCAAATAGTAAGAGCATCAAAACAATGAATGAACCGGGTCAACTAATGGGCAAAACAACCAGCTAGCATCAAAATGGCAGGATCAAATTCACACATAACAACATTAACCTTAAATATAAATGGGCTAAATACTCCAATCAAAAGACACAGACTGGCAAATTGGATAAAAAGTCAAAACCCATTGGTGTGCTGTATTCAGGAAACCCATCTCACATGCAAGGATACACATAGGCTCAAAATAAAGGGATGGAGGAAGATTTACCAAACAAATGGAGAGCAAAAAAAAGCAGCAGTTGCAATCCTAGTCTCTGATAAAATAGACTTCAACCCAATGAAGATGAAAAGAGACAAAGAAGGGCATTACATAATGGTAAAAGGATCAATGCAAAAAGAAGAGCTAAGGATCCTAAATATATACACACCCAATACAGGAGCACCCAGATATATAAAGCAAGTTCTTAATGACCTACAAGGAGACTTGACACACACACAATAATAGTGGAAGACTTTAACACTCCACTTTCAATATTAGACAGATCAATGAGACCGAAAATTAACAAGGATATCCAGGACTTGAACTCAGATCTGGACAAAGCAAACCTAATAGACATATATAGAACTCTTCACCCCAAATCCACAGAATATACATTCTTCTCAGCATCACACCACTCCTACTCTAAAATTCACCATATAATTGGAAGTAAATCACTCCTCAGCAAATGCGAAAGACGGAAATCATAACAAACAGTGTCTCAGACCACAGTGCAATCAAATTAGAACTCAGGATTAAAAAACTAACTCAGAAATGCACAACTTTATGGTAACTGAACAACTGACACTTGAATGTTGACTGGATAAACAATGAAACGAAGACAGAAATAAAGAAGTTATTTGAAACCAACAAGAATGAAGATACAATGAACCAGAATCTCTGGCATACAATTAAAGCCGTGTCTAGAGGAAAATTTATAGCAATAAATGCCCAAATGAGAAGCAAGGAAAGATCTAATCGACACCCTATCATGAAAATTGAAACAGCTAGAGGAGCAAGAGCAAAAAAAAAACTCAAAAGCTAGCAGAAGAGCAGAACTGAAGGAGACAGAGACACAAATAAAACCATTCAAAAAATCAACAAATCCAAGAGCTGCTTTTTGGAAAAGATCAATAAAATAGACCACTCACCAGATTAATGATAAAGCGGATATTACCACCAATTCCACAGAAATGCAAACTACCATCAGAGATTACTATAAACAACTCTATGCACACAAACTAGTAAACCTGGAAGAAATGGATAAATTCCTGGACACTTGCACCCTTCAAGACCTAAACCAGGAAGAAACTGAAACCCTGAATAAACCAATAACAAGGGCTGAAGGTGAGGCAGCAATTAATAGCCTATCAACCAAAAAAAGCCCAGGACCAGATGGGTTCACAGCCGAATTCTACCAGACATAGAAAGAGGAGCTGGTACCACTCCTTCTGAAACTATTCCAAACAATCCAAAAAGAGGGAATCCTTCCCAAATCATTTTATGAGACCAACATCATTCTGATACCAAAACCCAGCAAAGACTCAACAAAAAAAGAAAACTTCAGGCCAATATCCATGATGAACATAGATGCAAAAATGTTCAATAAAATACTGGCAAATCGATTGCAACAGCACATCAAAACCCTTATCTATCACGATCAAATAGGCTTCATCCCAGGGATGCAAGCCTGGTTGAACATACACAAGTCTATAAACGTAATCCACCAAATAAACAGAACCAAAGGCAAAAACCACATGATTACCTCAATAGATGCAGAGAAGGCCTTCGACAAAATTCAACAGCAGTTTATGCTAAAAACTCTCAATAAACTAGGTATTGACAGAACATATCTCAAAATAATAAAAGCTGTTTATGACAAACCCATAGCCAGTATCATACTGAATGGGCAAAAACTGGAAGCATTCCCTTTGAAATCTGGCACTAGACAAGGATGCCTTCTCTCACCACTCCTATTTAATATAGTATTGGAAATTCAAGCCAGAGCAATCAGGCAAGAAAAAGAAATAAAGAGTATTCAATTAGGAGAGGAGGAAATCAAATTGTCTCTATTTGTAGATGGCATGATTGTATATTTAGAAGACCCCATCATCTCAGCCCAAAATCTCCTGGAACTGATAAGCAACTTCAGCAAAGTCTCAGGATACAAAATCAATGTGCAAATATCACAAGCATTCCTATACACCAATAACAGACTTAAAGAGAGCCAAATCAAGAATGAACTGCCATTCACAATTGCTACAAAGAGAATAAAATACCTAGGAATACAACTAACAAAGGATGTGAAGGACCTCTTCAAGGAGAACTACAAACCACTGCTCAAGGAAATAAGAGAGGACAAAAAACAGATGGAAAAACATTCCATGCTCCTGGTTAGGAGGAATCAATATTGTGAAAATGGCCATACTGCCCAAAGTAATTTACAGATTCAACGCTATCCCCATGAAGCTACCTATGACCCTCTTCACAGAACTGGAAAAAACCACCTTAAACTTCATATGGAACCAAAAAGGAGCCTGCATAGCTAAGACAATTCTGATCAAAAAGAACAAAGCTGGAGGCCTCACGCTACCTGACTTCAAAGTATACTACAAGGCTACAGTAATCAAAACAGCATGGTACTGGTACCAAAACAGAGGTATAGAACAGTGGAACAGAACAGAGGCCTTGGAGGGAATGCCACACATCTACAACCATCTGATCTTTGACAAACCTGACAAAAACTAGCAATGGGGAAAGGATTCCCTATTTAACATATGGTGTTGTGATAACTGGCTAGCCATGTTCAGAAAGCAGAAACGGGACCCTTTTCTGACATCTTACACTAAAATTAACTCCAGATGGATTAAAGATTGAACCATAAGACCTAACACCATAAATACCTGAGAAGAAAACCTAGGCAAAACCATTCAGGACACAGGCATAGGCAGGAACTTCATGACTAACTAAAACACCAAAAGCATTGGCAACAAAAGCCAAAATAAACAAATAGGATCTAATTAAACTCCAGGGCTTCTTCACAGCAAAAGAAACAATCATTAGAGTGAACCAGCAACCAACAGAATGGGAAAAAAATTTTGCAATCTACCCATCTGACAAAGGGCTAATATCCAGAATCTACAAAGAACTAAAACAGATTTACAATAAAAAAAAGAAACCCATCCAAAAGTGGGCAAAGGATATGAATAGACTCTTTTCAAAAGAAAATATTTATGAGGCTAACAAACGTTTGAAAAAATGCTCGTCATCACTGGTCATTAGAGAAATGCGAATCAAACCCACACTGAGATTCCATCTCACGTCAGTTAGAATGGCAATCATTAAAAAATCAGGAGACAACAGATGCTGGAGAGGATGTGGAGAAATAGGAACACTTTTACACTGTTGGTGGGAGTGTAAATTAGTTCAATCATTGTGGAAGACAATGTGACGATTCCTCAAGGACCTAGAAATAGAAATTCTGTTTGACCCAGCAATCCCACTGCTGAGTATATATCCAAAGGATTATAAATCATTCTATTATAAAGACATATGCACATGTATGTTCCTTGTGGCACTGTTTACAATAGCAAACACCTGGAACCAACCCAAATGCCCATCAATGATAGACTGGACAGGAAAAATGTGGCACATATACAGCATGGAATACTATGCAGCCATAAAAAAATGGCTTTTGTGTCCTTTGTAGGGACATGGATGAATCTGGAAACCATCATTCCCAGCAAACTGACACAAGAACAGAAAATCAAACACCGCATGTTCTCACTCATAGGCAGGTGTTGAACAATGAGAACACATGGACACAGGGAGGGGAGCATCACACATTGGGGTCTGTTGGGGGGAATAAGGGAGGGACAGCAGGGGGTAGGGTGGTTGGGGAGAGATAACGGGGAGAAATGCCAGATACAGGTGACGGAGGGATGGAGGCAGCAAACCGAATTGCCATGTATGTACCTATGCAACAATTCTGCATGTTCTTTACATGTACTCCAGAACCTAAAATGCAATAAAATATATATATATATGTAAAAAATCTTGCTTATTTCTCCACCAAAATGTGAAGAATTGTCTTCCTGTCTCTTTCTGTGAGCTAAACTCATAGTAATGTCATGTAAAAGTAAAGGCAGTGAAAATAAATAATAATTTCTTAATAAATTATAGACATGCTGGTAATAATAATTGACATAAAATGTTAGGAATAATGAGTCATTAATTCTTCCAAAACTTATTTTAAATTATAAGATATAAACATAAATGGCAACTTTTAAAGAAAGTTTGTATTAATATTCTTTCCTTTTTGTTTTTGATGAATGTAGGCAATAAATTGAAATCTTTTAGTACTTTGTTTTATATGATTTATCCTTGCTATCAATTAATGAGCTGAAAATCCGTAATTCCATAGCACTTAGAGTCTCATTATTTCAAAATATGAAGTTTTAGTAAACTGGAAGAACTTTCCAATAAAAAATATCAGACTGATTAAGTCTTCAGGTTTTATAGAAAATGGAGTAAATTTTATCTGCTTTTAAATTATCAATGCACTGAATTTATTCTACTACACACATTTTATATAACATAAGTGATCGAATTTATTAAAAAATGAATATGCTGTTTCCTGCTAATAAATTGGAGAAAAAAGTGACTTTTGTATTTTAATTTATAACACTTAGAGGACCTAAGAGGATGCTCATAGAGCTAGAAAGTGACAAAAAGGTTATAACATAAAATGAATAAAATCTTAAATTATATGATTGATGTGTATATTAAAATATATGATAATTAATTTTTGACTTTTTTCCAGAATCTAGCAATTCAAGCAAATGTTAATAATGAGTATGAATATATGTTTTTCTTAGAATTTGGGGGAAAATCATATATTTGTATTCTTTATAAAGGTCATTGATTCATTTTCCACATTACTAAGATTGAAAACCAGTTTCCACCTTCATTTCCATCACATAAGGAGTTTTCATTATCTAGCTTCAGTTATTAACATGTATAGACAAAAGGAAGTGGGCTTAAAGATTTCCCTCCACATTAGCTGCACAGTTTAGAGAAGGCCAAATTTGGCCTGTGGCCTGTGTTTGTGTATCCTCTGAGCTAGGAGGTATGTTACATCTTTAATGGGTGGTATGGTATGCTGAACAATGTACCCTCCTCAAAAGTACCCATATCCTAAACCCCAGAACCTGTGCATCTGTTGCCTTACATGGCAAAAGAGACTGTGCAGACATGAGTAAACCAAAGACATTGGGATCAGGGAATTATTCTGGGTTACCTGGGTGTGTTCAATCTGATTAAATGAATTCTTAAAAGTGGAGAACCTGTGCTGGCTGTGGTCAGAGGGAGATGGGAGAATGGAAGCAGGGACGAGGAAATGCAACCTTGCTGGGTTTAAAAATAGAGGGGCACCATGAGCCAGGGAACGTGGGCAGACTTAAGAATCTGGAAAAGGCAAGGAAATAGATTTTCCCCTAGATCTCCTAGAAAGGAATGCAGTCCTGATGACAACTTGATTTTATTCCAATGAAACCCATGTTCACACTTCTAAACTGCAGACCTATAAAATAAAATATATGTTTTCAAGCCAATAAATTTGTGGTTATTTGTTATAGCAGCAATAAAAAACTAATACAGGTTGTAAAAAATTTTTTAAAAGAATGTTTGGTAGAAACTATGTGTAATCTGCAAAGTCTAAAATATTTATTATCTGCAGTTTTTCAAATCCTCATTCAGAGGCTTGTTAGCCTGGAGTTTTCAGACACAGAATCCCAATATACATGTTTTGCTAGCATATTTAGCAAGTATATCTTTTAAATTATCTAACCCAAACATATGGTAGCATGTGATATTAGATCCATGTGGTGTACTGGGGTAACATTTTAGAGTTATCTGCCAAGTTATTTATTTATTTATTTTTGCTGATAGACTAGATTTATTACAGAATAATACTGGACTACTTGATGCTTTCAATGTAGTGATTGTTCTAGCTCTATTCTACTAGGCATTGTTGGTTAAATATGGTATGATGACAATGAAGCAAAACTCTAGTAACAAATCTAGTATGAATATCACATCTCTTAACTAGGTTGAAATGGGACTGATGAGCCTGTTGCTTGGATGTGGTTACAGGAACAACTCATGCTAGAGAAAGTATGTAACAATTAGCCAACTTGACCATTCTGTGACTTCCAGGAGAAGACTTCCATCACCAGGAATTAAAACATATATGAGAACTCATCATAAAAACATAGACTAGAAGTTCTGGTTCTGGATAAGACATAGTAGACATCTCCAGCCTGTCTTTAAATACAGCTATACAGTCTAGACAGAATACATGGAACAACTGTTTGAGAACTCTAAAAAGTAAGCAGTGGCAGTCCCAGATGCTTTCAGGGGAAAATTCTCTCAAATATTTTAGGAAAAATAACACAAATTTACCCAAACTATTCCAGAAAGTAGTTTAGGAAGGAACACTTTCCATCTTACTTTATGAGGCCCAAATTAACATTATAACAAAGTCATAGTTGAAGAAAACCACAGACTAGTATCCCTCATTAATATAGAAGTAAAAATCTTTCATATAATATTATCAAATAAATCAGTAATAAAGAAAAAGAATATTTTATGGCAACCAAGTGAGGTTTAAGCTGGAATGTAAGGCTGGTTCAATATTTTAAAATCTATTAATGTTACCACCATATTAACAGTCTAATATATGAGATAACTCATGAAAATATTTAATTATACTCAGTTCCAATTTATGAGTAAAACTATCAGCAAACTAGGAATAGAAGGTCACTAACTCAACTAATAAAAAACGTACACACAACACCTACAGTTAACATGAAACTTAATAGTGAAAAACTAATGTTTCCTTCCTAAGGCTTGAAATGAGCAAGAATGTTTGTTCTAACCCCCTCTATTACACATTACACCAGAAGACACAGCTGGTGCAGTAAGTCAAGAAAATGAAATAAAAGGATTCAACTTCTTCCTGGTTTAGTCCTGGGAGGGTGTGTGTGTCTAGGAATTTATCCATTTCTTCTAGATTTTCTAGTTTATTTGCATATAGGTGTTTATAGTATTTTCTAATGGTAGTTTGTATTTCTGTGGGATCAGTGGTGATCTCCCCTTATCATTTTTTATTATACCTATTTGATTCTTCTGTCTTTTCTTCTTTATTAGCCTGGCTAGTAGTCTACATATTTTGTTAATATTTTCAAAAAACCAGCTCCTGGATTCATTTTGAAGGGTTTTTCATAGGTCTACCTCCTTCAGTCCTGCTCTGATCTTAGTTATTTCTTGTCTTCTGCTAGCTTTTGAATTTGTTTATTCTTGCTTCTCTAGTTCTTTTAATTGTGATGTTACGGTGTCAATTTTAGATCTTTCTTGCTTTCTCCTGTGGGCATTTAGTGCTATAAATTTCCCTCTAAACACTGCTTTAAATGTGTCCCAGAGATTCCAGTACATTGTATCTTTTTTCTCATTGGTTTCAAATTATTTATTTATTTCTGTCTTAATTTCATTATTTACCCTGTAGTCATTCAGGAGTAGGTTGTTCAGTTTCCATGCAGTCATGAGGTTTTGAGTGAGTTTCTTAATCCTGAGTTCTAATTTGATTGCACTGTGGTCTAAGAGACTGCTATGATTTCCATTCTTTTGCATCTGCTGAAGAATGTTTTACTTCCAATTTGTGGTCGATTTTAGAATAAGTGCTATATGGTGCTAAGAACAATGTACATTCTGTTGATTTGGGGTGGAGAGTTCTGTAGATGTCTATTAGGTCTGCTTGGTCCAGAGTTGAGTTCAAGTCCTGAATATCCTTGTTAATTTTCTGTCTTGTTGATCTATTGACGATGGGGTGTTAAAGTCTCCCACTATTATTGTGTGGGAGTCTAAGTCTCTTTGTAGGTCTCTAAGAACTTGCTTTATGAATCCAGGTGCTCCTGTATTGGGTGCATATATATTTAGAATAGTTAGCTCTTCTTGTTGCATTGCTTCCTCTACCATTATGTAATGCCTTTTTGCCTTTTTTGATCTTTGTTGGTTAAAAGTCTCTTTTATCAGACTGTAAAGCAACCCCTGCTTTTTTTTTCTTTCCATTTGCTTGGTAAATACTCCTTAATCCCTTTATTTTGAGCAAACATGCAAACATATGTGTGTTTGCATGTGAGATGGGTCTTCTGAATACAGCACACTGATGGGTCTTGACTCTTTATCCAATTTGCCAGGCCGTGTCTTTTAACTGAGGCACTTAGCCCATTTACATTTAAGGTTAATATTGTTTTGTGTGAATTTGATCCTGTCATTATGATGCTAGCAGTTTTTTTTGTTTGTTTGTTTGTTTTTGCCCATTAGTTGATACAGTGTCTTCATAGTGTTGATGGTCTTTACAACTTGGTATGTTTTTGAAGTGGCTGGTACCCACTTTTTCCTTTCCATATTTAGTGCTTCCTTCAGAAGCTCTTGTAAGCCAGGCCTGGTGGTAACAAAATCTCTCAGCATTTGCTCATCTACAAAGGATTTTATTTCTCTTTTGCTTATGAAGCTTAGTTTGGCTGAATATAAAATTCTGGATTAAAAATTCTTTTCTTTAAGAATGTTGAATATTGGTCCCCACTATCTTCTGGTTTGTAGGTTTTCTCCAGAGAGATCTGCTGTTAGTCTGATGGGCTTCCCAACCTTTCTCTGGCTGCCCTTAACATTGTTTCCTTCATTTCAACCTTGGTGAATCGGATGATTATGTGTCTTGGGGTTGCTCCTTACACGGAGTATCTTTGTGGTGTTCTCTGTATTTCCTGAGGTCAAATCCCTAAATAGACCAATAATAAGTTCTGAAATTTGGGTAGTAATTAATAGCCTACCAACTGAAAAAAGCCCAGAACCTGACAGATTCACAGCCAGATTCTACCAAAGATACAAAGAGGAGATGGTACCATTTCTTGTAAAACTATTCCAAACAATAGAAAAAAAGGGACTCCTCCCTAACTCATTTTATGAGGCCAGAGTCATCCTGATACCAAAACGTGGCAGACACAACAAAAAAGGAAAATTTCAGGCCAATATCCCTGATGAACATCGATGCAAAAATCCTCAGTAAAGTACTGGCAAACCAACAGCACATCAAAAAGCTTATCCACCATGACCAAGTGGGCTTCATCCCTGGGACTCAAGGCTTGTTCAACACACGCATATCAATAAATGTAATCCAACACAGAAATAGAACCAATGACACAAAACACATGATTATCTCAATAGATGCAGAAGAGGCCTTCAATAAAATTCAACACCCCTTCAGTTTAAAAACTCTCAATAAACTATGTATCAATGGAACATATCTCAAAATAATAAGAGCTATTTATGACAAACCCAAAGCCAAAATCATATTGAATGGGCAAAAACAGGAAGCATTAACTTTGATAACACAAGACAAGGCACAAGACAAGGAGGCCCTCTTTTACCACTCCTATTCAACATATTATTGGAAGTTCTGGCCAGGGCAATCAGGCAAGAGGAAGAAATAAAAGGTATTCAAATATGAAGAGAGGAAGTCAAATTGTCTCTGTTTGCAGATGACATGATTGTATATTTAGAAAGACCTCATCATCTCAGCCAAAAATCTCCTTAAGTTGATAAGCAATTTCAGCAAAGTCTTTGGATACAACATCACTGTGCAAATATCACAAGCATTCCTACACATCAATAATAGAGAGCCGAATCCTGAGTGAACTCCCATTCACAACTGCTACAAAGAGAATAAAATACCTAGGAAGACAATGTATAAGGGATGTGAAGGACCTCTTCAAGGACAACTACAAACCACTGCTCAAGAAAATAAGAGAGGACACTAACAAATGGAAAAACATTCCATGCTCATGGATAGGAAGAATCAATACCATGAAAATGGCCATACTGCCCAAAGTAATATATAGATTCAATGCTATCCCCATCAAGCGACAATTAACTTTGCTCAAATAATTAGAAAAACTACTTTAAATTTCATATGGAACCAAAGAAGAGCTCACATAGCCAAAACATTCCTAAGCAAAAAGAACAAAGCTGGAGGCATCATGCTACCTGACTTCAAACTATACTACAAGGCTACAGTAGCCAAAACAGCATGGTACTGGTACCAAAACACATATATAGACCAATGGAACAGAACAGAGGCCTCAGAAATAATGCCACATATCCACAACCATCTGATCTTTGACAAACCTGACAAAAGCAAGCAATGGGGAAATGATTCCCTATTTAATAAATGGTGTTGGGAAAACTGACTAGTCATATGCAGAAAACTGAAACTAGACCCCTTCCTTACACCTAATACAAAAATTAACTCAAGATGGATTAAAGACTTAAACTTAAGATCTAAAACCATAAAAACCCTAGAAGAAAACCTAGACAATATCATTCAGGAGATAGGCAGGGACAAAAGCTTCATGACTAAAATACAAAAAGCAATGGCAATGAAAGCCAAAATTGACAAATGGGACCTAATTAAACTAAAGAGCTTCTGCACAGCAAAAGAAACCATCATCACAGTGAACAGGCTACCTACAGAATGGGAGAAAATTTTTGTAAACTATCCATCCGACAAAGGGCTAATATCCAGAATCTACAAGGAATGTAAACAAATTTACAAGAAAAAAACAAACAACCTCATCAAAAAGTGGGCAAAGGATATGAACAGACACTTCTTAGAAGAAGACATTTATGTGGCCAACAAACATATGAAAAAATGCTCATCATCACTCATCGTTAGGAAAATGCAAATCAAAACCACAATGAGATACCATCTAATACCAGTTAGAATGATGATCATTAAAAAGCCAGGAAACAAAAGATGCTAAAGAGGATGTGGAGAAACAGAAATGCTTTTATGCTGTTGGAAGGAGTGAAATTAGTTCAATCATTGTGGAAGACAGTGTGGCGATTTCTCAAGGATCTAGAACCAGAAATACTATTTGACCCAGCTATTCCATTACTGAGTATGTACCCAAATGATTATAAATCCTTCTACGTTAGAGACACATGTACACATATGTTTATTATCGCACTGTTCACAATAGCAAAGACTTGAAACAAACTCAAATGCCCATCAATGATAGACTGGAGAAAGAAAATGTGGCACATATACACTATGGAATACTATGCAGCCATAAAAAAGGATGAGTTTATGTCCATTGCAGGGACATGGATGAAGCTAGAAACTGTCATTCTCAGCAAACTCATACAGGAACAGAAAACCAAACACCAGATGTTCTCACTCATAAGTGAGGGCTGAACAATGAGAACTAATGGACACAGGGAGAGGAACATCACACACTGGGGCCTGTTGGAATTTCACACTTAATAAACTACAGTATAGTGTAATCATAACTTTTTTTTTTTGAGATGGAGTTGCACTCTGTTGCCTAGGCTGGAATGTGGTGGTGCAATCTTGGCTCACTGCAACCTCTACTTCCTGGGTTCAAATGATTCTCCTGCCTCAGCCTCTCAAGTAGCTTAGATTACAAGCATGCATCACCATGCCTGGCTTTTTTATTTTTATTTTTTTATTTTTTTTTTCATTTTTAGTAGAGATGGGGTCTCACCATGTTGGCCAGCCTGGAAACATAACTTTTATACATATTGGGAAAGCAAAAAAAAATGTGGGATTGATTTTATTGAGATATTCATTTTACTGCAGTTGTCTGGAACTAAACCCATATTATCTCTGAGCTGTGCCTGGATGTTAAAATTCAGCAGTGTGCCAGATCCAGTACTATCCTAGCACTAAATAAATCTGCATAGTTTTTATTTTTCTGAACCATCCTGAACATTGGTGATGAAATTAGGAACAAACCTATGGCCAACTCTTTGTGAAGCTTTGTATTTGAAGTTTATTAATGAGTCTTGGCATGTGTTTTAAGTACCTTATATGTAAAAAAGAACAGAGGCTTCTGTTTGAAATTTTGTTTTTGTTTTTGTTTTTTTAGAGACTGAATTCCATTAAATATACTCCATAGAGGGAGGAAAGGCTGTCTCATTCTTGACCCCCTATATTCTGTTTATATTTGAGAGCTCAATAAGGGCTTCCACTTTAAATGTTCTTATTTTTGAGTACGAACTGCTGAACAGTCACTTAGAGGGAGTGCCTAACACAAGGCTGAAATAATTTCTACTTATGTTATTTATGTGAGTGGATGAGTTAATTGTTGATGAGTTTAATAAAGTAATTATTAAATTCATTAATTTATTTTATTTTAATCTAAATATATTGCCAACATTAACTCTATTTTTCTCATATTACACAAATTATTCTTGAAGAAAAAAGAAGTGAAAATACTTTCTTTGGTGTGTGTGTATAGCCACATTGCTGGCTTAGTTGATTGTCTTAGAATATGGATGTTCCCTCATCAGACAAGATAGAATAACTTCACCCCATGGAGAGTATGACTTTTTTTTTTTTTTTTTTTGAGACAGAGTTTTGCTCTTGTTACCCAGGCTGGAGTGCAATGGCACAATCTTAGCTCACTGCAACCTCCGCCTCCTGGGTTCAAGCAATTCTCCTGCCTCAGCCTCCTGAGTAGCAGGGACTACAGGCTGCATCACCATGCCCAGCTAATTTTTGTATTTTTTAGTAGAGACGGGGTACTTTTAAACCTCATTGCTTACCTTTCTTTCAATCTTACCCTTTTGTAGCTATTATCCCGAAAGGCACCTTTTTAGAAGTTTTGTTACTAAAAACCTGAGGCTGAGAGATTATGTTTTCAAGACATATGAGGGGTACTATTATGCAGCTTACATCAATTCTCAGAACTCTACAAAATTTAACTTAGTGTCAAATGATTCAGAATAGATAGAAAAATAGGTAAGGCAGCTATGGTAAAATGTTCACAATTGTTCAAATGAGATATTGTTATTCACTTTACTGTTCTTTCAGTTTTTCTATATATTTGAAATATTCATAAGAAAAGTTTGTTGAAAAATTCATCTTTAGATCAACCGAATATGCGACAGACCTACATACACAGACTATATTGCTTTGAACTTTTTCAAAATTGATTTTGTATTTTATAAACTGTTGGCTGCATTTATTGTAGAATTATACAAAATGATCTCCTGCATCACAAAGTGTTCCTTTCATAAGGACTCATGGGAGAGATTTCTTACAGGTTGAAGGATCAGGAAGCATGTCTTGTTTTTATGTTTTGGACACTGTGACTCTTGTAAGTAAATTTGTAGCTTTCATGGCTTCTGTGGTTCAGAAGTTCAGAGTCAAATTTACAACCTATCCCCAGTACTTGGTGGTATCTTAAGGTCATGGAATTTATATCTTAACCTTTTTCTAGGTTTATCTAGAAATATGACCCATTCCTCCATTTCTCTCATGTATTTATTTTTTAAACTTGGGATTTATGCATTTTTGTTAGACATCTCAAATTTTAAAAAATTGAAACAGACTAAAAATAATTTTTAAAGATGTGTGTGTGTGTCTGTGTTAGAGAGAGATAGGAAAAGAGAAGACAGTGTGTATGTGTGTGTGCGCAAATTGGTTTAAGTTATATGAACAATTTCTCTACTTCATTTTCATACATAGATTATCTAGGACTTGTGTGTCTATCATGAAGATCTCAAAATCGTCCTATACTATTTAGGTTCCTGGGCCCATTAACCCATACATGAAAGATTCTTAACCATCTAAAAGAGCACCTACTGAAGATATTATACAAACATTTTTAATAGGCTTTCCAGTAACAAGAACTATTAAAGTATTCTTAATAAATAAATAAATAATTTAAATTAAATATGAAGAAGACATGTAGATATGAAGCCTGGTGGTCTACAATCTACAATACGTAGACATGAAGCCTGGTGATGTACAATCTAAAAAAAAAGAATCCATGCCATTTCAGTGGCCTTATCATGAGATAACAATAAATCTACTTCACAGTTTTTAGCTAAGTCCATGAATGTCGGCAGGAAGAGTGAATCAGGTGAATACAGAGGAGAAAGTTTGATGTGACTTGGTCATTGATTGTTAGTGGGGAATCAAAAAACATCATAAACTTGAAAAAATGGTGACATCGGAAGAACAGTAATGTCACTGGATATTTTAGAATTATTATTTAAAAAGTCACTTTAAGAAGGTGAAATGATGTATTTATCTTTCAATTTTCATTGGGTATAATGGAGCTTTAAAATAGAAGATTCATTCAAAGAACTGAACTTTTAAGTGGCAGAAGTAATTTGAGGAGATATATAAATATATAATGATAACCATAAGAATGATGTGTTCTTCAAGTATCAGAGCAGGAAAGCAAAGGTTGAATCCTGAAAGAACATTTTAAAATGAACAAAACTGAGAGACACAGTCATAAATGAGGAAAGATAGGAGTAATTTAAGGATAAAGTTATGAAAGTCGACATGTTATTGTACTAGTAAATTTTCATTTTTCCTGATTTAAAAAAAGTGGAATAATACAGTGTGTTCTATCAGAGCCTTTAAAAAGAAAATATTAAAAACTAATTGAAATGTAAAATTTAAGTTTGACTCAAATGAATAAAACAAAGAATAAAGATGATATGCTACTTGACCAAAGTTTTTCCAAAATTCGTTTCTAGAGGCAATTAATGTCAAATTATTTCTTCTGTTTTCAATGATGAATACATCAAAGCCAAAGAAATATTGATGACTTGTTTAACAGAGTGATTAATTTATTTTAGAAATTAGTTTATGTTTAAAGGATCAACACTTCAATCTATTTTTTTTTTTTTACATAGGCTATAGAAATAACAATGGTATAGTAACTCAGAGAGGGAGGAGTGTTGAATGATGCAAGCAAAGATAGTATTAGAAACAACATTTGATTAGTAATAAGCACACTATATGTGTGGGATGTCGCTCCTAGCTTGACATTTTAGTCAAGTTGGGTAGTTATTCTGAACCTCTGTTTCCTCTATTACAAAACAAGAAGAGCATTATGAGATCTGAACAGTATCCACTCAATCATTAACAAATATTCATACATGCCTACTATGTTCCAGGCACTGTTTTAGGCAATTAAGATAGAGCACTAAAGGAAACAGCCATTGCTTTCAGGGATTGTCTATTTCTCTCTTTGGTGGGAGAAATAGACAATAAATAACAAAATGAACATGTAAGTCAATAACAGGTTGTTAAGTATGGGAAAAAAAAACAAACCATAGTAAGGAATGGAGAATGAGAGGCTATTTTAGAAATGGAGTAAATGAAAACATGTTTTAAATGCATAACAAAACTACAAACTATAGAAGCAAGTATATTTATATTTACTGACCATTTTAGTCAAATTTGAAATACCTGACAACTTTTGATATTTTTAAAACAAATATTTAAACATTTCATGTGAAAATAGTATGTATATGATTAAATTTATAAAACTATTTAAAGTGTAATAAATAACTCTTTTTCTGTTTTTTTTTTTCTTTTTCTATTCTCTAATGTCAAACAGTTATTCTGCCTATTGGGAATTTGACTTATATTCACTTAGAATAAAACTAATCAAATGTATCCCAGGTGTGTTATTCTCATTTAAAAATATTTAACCTTGTAAAATGCTCATCTGACAATGATAGATTTGAGTTAGTTTTTTTCATAAAGGAAAGACAAAGAAAATTCTGTAGGCAAGCCATGACCTTTCTTTGAATTTGGAGTACTGAACAATTCAAATAGAGGATGAAAGATAATCTTGTAGTTTGACAATCAAAATATATATTTTATGTTGGCTATATCTACAGATAATCAATTTTACACTTACTGTACAACATGGGCACCTATTTTCTTAAAACAACTGACCATGTATTGAACAATTGGTTTACTATTTGATTCCATCCTGACTATATAACAAGGATTTAAAAAGATCAATTCTCATGGTTTTGCCTTAATGAAAATAGACTGATTTATAATCAGAATAAAGTCCATTCATGACAGTAAACAAATGATCTCAGTTAAATTGAGATTCAGAAAGCACATATTTTAATAATTTGCATAATGCTATTCAAAGGTATCTACAAATTTATAGCAGTAGGATAGTAGTATCTTCTATTGGTACTTTTCAATTTTGTTATTTTTATGGGAAAGTTTTGGTTGTACTACAGAAAGAATAATAATTTAACTCATGTTTGATTCACTCCAGTATTGTGTAAGATGCAGCAATTTTACTATTAAATTGTATATTTTCAAATTGTTTTTTGTTTTTAACTCTTCTAAAATTGAATTTTGCTTGTGTGGGTGTTGTTTGCTTTTTTACTTGCCTTCCTTGTTTTCTTTTCTATCTTCAATAGTTTTGTTCAACAGTTTTAAAAGACATTTTCCAAAGTTTCACAGACATATGCTCAACCTATATAATTAAGTTCCTCTAGTTGAAAAATACAATGACAATATAAGGGTAGGTATACACTACTAAAAAAAATTTCCCCTCCTACTGCCTGCTTTGTAACAAGACAGCATGCCTGAAGTATTCAGCGAACAAGAACAAAAGCTATTAAAATCAAAGATCTTATGTGGAGGAATACAATGCTAAGTTTTCTTGTAACTTTGTGAGTCAAATAAGTTATAAGTATACAATGCAAGCCACTAGAAAGTTAGAAGTTCTTGGATAGTATCTGAATTATTTTCCAAATGGAGTTAATTCCAACTACAATAAAAAAAAGCATGGTACTGGTACCAAAACAGAGATGTAGACCAACGGAACAGAACAGAGGCCTCAGAAAGAACGCCACACATCTACAACCATCTGATTTTTGACAAATCAGAAAATAACAAGCAATGGGGAAAGGATCCCCTATTTAATAAATGGTGTTGGGAAAACTGGCTAGCCATATGCAGAAAGCTGAAACTGGATCCCTTCCTTACACCTTACACAAAAATTAACTCTAGATGGATTAAAGATTTAAACATGAGGCCTAACATCATTAAAAACTCTAGAAGAAAACCTAGGCAATAATATTAATAACCTAGGACATAGGCATGGGCAAGGACTTCATGACTAAAACACCAAAAGCCATGGTGACAAAAGCCAAAATAGACAAATGGGATCTAATTAAACTCCAGAGCTTCTGCACAGCAAAAGAAACAATCATTAGAGTGAACTGGCAACCAACAGAATGGGAAAAATTTTTGCAATCTACCCATCTGACAAAGGGCTAATATCCAGAATCTACAAAGAACTAAAACAGATTTACAAGAAAAAACCAAACCCATTCAAAAGTGGGCAAAGGAAACGAACAGACACTTTTCAAAAGAAGACATTTATGAGGCCAAGAAACATATGAAAAAATACTCATCATCACTGGTTATTAAAGAAATGCAAATCGAAACCACATTGAGATACCACCTCAAGCCAGTTAGAATGGCAATCATTAAAAAATCAGGAGACAACAGATGCTGGAGAGGATGTGGAGAAATAGGAACACTTTTACACTGTTGGTGGGAGGGTAAATTAATTCAACCATTGTGGAAGACAGTGTGGTGATTCCTTAAGGATCTAGAAATAGAAATACCATTTGATCCAGCAATTCCATTGCTGGGTATATACCCAAAGGATTATAAATTATTTTATTATAAAGACACATGTACACGCATGTTTGTTGCAGCACTGTTCACAATAGCAAAGACTTGGAAGCAACCCAAATGTCCATCAGTGAGAAACTGGATAAAGAAAATATACACCATGGAATACTATGCAGCTATAAAAAAGGATGAGTTCATGTCCTTCACAGGGACATGGATGAAACTGGAAACCATCATTCTCAGCAAACAGACACAAGAACAGAAAACCAAACACCTCATGTTCTCACTCATAAGTGGGTGTTGAACAATGAGAGCACAGGGATACAGGGAGGGGAACATCGCACACCGGAGCCTGGGGGGTGGGGTGTAGGGGAGGAATATCACGGGGTGGGAGGGATTGGGGAGGGATAGAGAATTACCTAATGTAGATGACGGGTTGATGGATGCAGCAAACCACCACCATGGCATGTGTATACCTATGTAACAAACCTGCACAATCTGCATATGTACCCCAGAACTTAAAGTATAATAAATAAATTAAAAATAAGGAAAAAAAATGAGCATTACCCAAGTCAATATAAAATATTTTTACTGTTTGAATAACGTATTGAAGAGCCATAAACAACATATATAATATTAAAACAACCGCCATTCCTTTTTTAGTAACAAATATACTCTTATTTGCACGTATTAAGAAATTATTGACATATAAATCTACCAAAATAATTTCAGAGATTGTTTTTAGTAGTGATAGAATAGAAGTTTTAAATGAAAATGCAGATTGTTGTAACAGAAGAGTATAAATTTTGCAAAATGTGGGTTGGAATCACACAACACATCTCTGATTTGGGGCTACTACATGACCTCTCTGAGCTTTTCTTACCTCCAATATGAAAAAAATACTAATACACAAAGAGATTGCTGTTTAGATACTATGTATAAAGTACTTATCATAGTGCGAGACATAAAGTAGCTCTTAGCACTTCCTTTGACTTACATTTGTTTTATTTTTTTAATTATACTTTAAGTTCTGGGACACATGTGCAGAACATGTAGGTTTGTTACATAGGTATACATGTGCCAACACCATTCCTTCTTTGAGGACTGTGGAGAGCACGGTCATCTCACAAAATGTGGCTTGTTAGTCAGAATTTTTAGTATATTTTAAGACTTAAATTGTAAGATAATTTTAAAATGTTATCTGTCAACTTAAAGGACCTTATTTTAAATAGGTAAGTCCATAGTAGGTAGATCCCTACTTGAAATTGCAGAAATGGAACAGGTGTCCCATGTGAGATGATCTGATTGAGATCAAAAGCCATGGGTTGATAGTCTCAAAAAATCGGTTTGAAATACAACACTGTCTATTTCAGCAGCCAGTTAAATAAATCATTTTTAGGTGACAAAGAAGTAGCATAGTGGATGAAAAGGTTAGGTAGAAGAATAAGAACTGTCAGATAGCAAAAGTAAAAGAAATACTTGTTGCTTCTAAAAGGTAAAACTTCAGAATATGCTAAGAAAATGTGGAAAATCTTCTGATGGCAAATTAGCAGTCAAGTCCAACTGGTGATTTTTCCAAATATTCATTGGTGTTATCTAATAATTACCCAGAGTTACTGGTATTATCTTCTCTTGCATTTCACATCACACACACACACATACACATGCACACACATACACATACACACACAGACACGTATAAAATGCATTGTCAATACTGATTTAATACATAAAGACTAAGTTCCTATTGAAATTCCTCAGATTAGTCATTTTTGTTTTCCAGTGATTAATGTTAGCTAAAAGGGCTAAATTCAAAAATGTAATGTCCCATAAAGTTTAGGCATTTGGTTATTGATAAACACATTTAAATAAAAACAAAAGTAAGGTATCTGCTGGATGTTACAGATCTCTCCTAATGATGACTGTGTACATAAATATAAAATAAAACAAACAAATTAACTGAATTTGATATATAAGGTATAATCAAAGAGAAGATAAACTGATGGAGATTCATGTGTGTGTTTACAGTAGAATGATTTATAATGCGTTGGGTATATACCCAGTAATGGGATTGCTGCTCGGTCAAGTGATATTTCTGGTTTTAGATCCTTGAGGAATTGCCACACTGTCTTCCACAATGATTGAACTAATTTACACTCCCACCAACAGCGTAAATGGTTCCCATTTCTCCACAGCCTAGCCAGCATTTCTTGTTTCCTGAACTTTTAATAATCACTATTCTGACTGGCATGAGATGGTATCTCCTTGTGGTTTTGATTTGCATTTCTCTGATGATCAGTGATGATAAGCTTTTTTTCATGTTTGTTGGCTGCATAAACATCTTCTTTTGAGAAGTGTCTGTTCATATCCTTTGCCATTTTTTGATGGGTTGTTTTGTTTTTCTTGCAAATTTGTTTAAGTTCCTTGTAGATTCTCGATATAGACATTTGTCAGAGGAGTAGATTGCAAAAATTTTCTCCCATTCTGTAGGTTGCCTGTTCATTCTGATGCTAGTTTCTTTTGCTGAGCAGAAGCTCTTTTGTTTATTGCAGGACTATTTGCAACAGCAAAGACTTGGAGCCAACCCAAATGCCTATCAGTGATAGACTGGATAAAGAAAATGTGGCACATATACACCATGGAATACTATGCAGCCGAAAAAAGAATGAGTTCATGTCCTTTGCAGGGACATGGATGAAGCTGGAAGCCATCATTCTCAGCAAACTAACACAGGAACAGAAAACCAAACACCACATGTTCTCACTCATAAGTGAGAGTTGAACAATGAGAACACATGGACACAGAGAGGGGAACAATATACCCCAGGGTTTGTTGGGGTGTGGGAGGCAAGGGGAAGGACAACATTGGGACAAACATCTAATGCATGTCGGGCTTAAAACCTAGATAATGGGTTGATAGGTGCAGCAAACCACCATGGCACATGTATACCTATGTAACAAACCTGCACATTCTGCATATGTATCCCGGAACTTAAAGTAAAATAAAATAAATAAAATAAAAGCAAGAAAGAAGGTTAGAGGTTAAAAAAAAAAAATTCCTCCCTTTGGGAAGAAACTTAGTTTTAGCTTCCAAATTACAAAATGAACTACACATTTATTTTAGCATTGTAAATATATGTTACTGGTTTTACCTCCTTTGCAGTGCCTGAGTAAGCAAACAGTGTTTAATAGTGATTTGTAGTACATTTTAATAAAACTGGAGTGTTTCATAAATTTCCCAATTATGACATCATTTTAAGGCACGATTTAATTGACACTTTATTAAATTGGTGGATTACAAAATTAGAGCTCATTTTTAAGAATACAAAACTAGTTTTCTTTAAAAATAGTGATAGAGATTCAATCTAAACCCATTTTCTTCTCCCACTGTTTAATTTAGATTCAATCCTATTCATGAAAGTGAAAGTTCTCATCTACTAACTGGCTTGATCCTCATTTACCTTTTCCCGAAAACAATGCATGTACGTGTCAGTCAATATTTACAAAAGGCCTACAATCTGTAAACAATGATATTGGCTATTAGTCACCTGTTTCTTCTCTATCCGACTTAAAAATTGAGATGTTTTCAACCAATTTGAAAATTTGTATCCACACCATAAACTCTGTGTGGATGTTTGTAGAAGCTTTATTTATAATAATCCAAAGGTAGAAGTAATCAAGATGTCCCTCCATGGGTAAATGGATAAACAGAGGTACAGCCATACAATAGAATTTTTGCAGAGATAAAAAGAAACAAGCTTTCATGCCATGAAAACATATGGATGAGTTTAAGAGTGTATTAATAAGTATAAAATAAAATGGTTTAACAAAGCTACACATTGTAGGATCCGAATTTTTTGAAATTCTGGAAAAGTCAAAACTATAAATAGAAAAGCAATCAGTGGTTTCCACAGAGTTTGGTGGTAGTGGGTGCAGTGATGAATTAGTGAAGCACAGACGAACTTTAGAATGGTGAAACTATGATGTATGATGCTATAATGTTGGATACATGACAACATGCACTTGTCAAATATCCGACTTCTATAGCACAAAGAATGAATCTTAATTTATGTAAATTAAAAAATTGTTTAGGAGGTCAGGAGATTCCTAGGATGAAATGCAGACTGTGACAAAAGATCTAACTGCATTACAAAAAGTATGAAACAGCCTCACTGATGGAGGTGTGGGAAAAGGTGATAACCTAAGTAACTGAAATTGAGTGGAGTCTAGGACTAAAGGCAAAATAAACTACTTTAATACCATCTAGCTCATGAAAGTGAAAGTGTGCAGGACACGCACACACACACACACACACGCACACACACGTATTTCCTGGAACTGAACAATTAAATGAATTCAAATAGTAACAGCCAGATTTCTTACTGTTGAAATGAGAGGTTACAGTTATGCAAGGAGAGGAGGCTAGAATAATTGATGTGGTGATAGAATCAGACGCATCAGTACAAATTCATGTTAGCTTCAAATAGATACAGATGGTTACACATTGGAATATTTATAGATATTTATATACACCTAAGTCAGTATACACACATCTATTTCCTTGCTTTTTTAGCTAAAAGGGCCTAAAAACAACACTCTTTTAGCAAGGAGTTCACCTAGGGCATAGATATTGGGTTCTAACACCATTCTTAATAAAAGGAACCAGGACTCCTTAGGGAAATGTTATTTTTTGCTATGATTATTATTTTTTTGAGACAGGGTCTTGCTCTGTCACTAAGGCTGCAGTGCAGTAGAGTGATCATAGCTCACTGCAGCCTCAAACTCCTGGACTCAAGTAATCCTTCTGCCTCAGCCTCCTGAATAGCTAGGACTACAGGTGCACACCACCATTCCTTGCTAATTTTTAAATTTGTTGTAGAAATGGGGTCTTGTATGTTGCCCAGGGTGGTATTGAACTCCTGAACTCAAGTAGTCCTCTTGCCTTGGGCTCCTAAAGTGCTGGGAATACATGATAGCTCACCACAGCGCACCCAGCCTCCTGAGGAAACTGTTTAATTCTAGGACTCTAGAAATACATAAGATGAGCACATTTCATATTGTCAAAAAATAAGAAAGTGCTAAACATATAAATACATACTTAAAATTTGAGCAAAAACATAAATATAATAATATTGAAATATAACCCGAAGTATAAATATCCATGTGTTTATGTTGATATAAATGATTGCATAATAAATAAATAGGGGAGAAAAGAACAACTATATACAGAAGAACTCAAAATAAATTATGTACATATATCACCCTCGAGGAGGTGGAGCACAGCTCTCCTCCTTTTATTTTATTTTTTGAGATGGACTCACTGTGTCACGCAGGCTGGAGTGAGGTGGCATGATCTTGGCTCACTGCAACCTCCATCTCTCAGGTTCAAGTAATTCTCCTGCCTCAGCCTCCCAAGTAGCTTGAACTACTGGGATGCACCACCACGCCTGGCCAATTTTTCTATTTTTAGTAGGGACGGGGTTTCACCATGTTGGCCAAGCTGGTCTTGAACTCCTGACCTCAAGTGACCTTTGAGCCTTGCCCTCCCAAAGTGCTGGGATTACAGGCATGAGCCACTGTGCCTGACCTTCTTCACCTCTTAAATAAGAGTTGAGCATAGTAGCCTCTTTTTAAAAGGTACAGTATGGGAAAAGGGGTAATAGTAACTTAACAGTGGAGAAAACTGACAAACATTGTCTTCGTTTGGTGATCAAGTCACCATCACCATCAATACTGATAAACCATGTTGATAGTATATCCCTTGGATCTGATGTGATGAAAATGATGTTTTACCTCTATGAACCTTTCTCCCCCAGACACACAATTCTACCCTGACCATAAAACAAAACAAAACCAATCAAAACATCAGAGAAATATCATTTGAGGGACATTCTACAAAATGCCTAACCAGTACTCCTTGAAAGTACAAAGTCAGCGAAAACCTAAATATACATGATGGCTAAAAGTAATATGGTATCTTGGACAGGATCCTGGAAGAGAAAAAGAACATTAAGTAAAAACTAAGGAAATATGAATAAAGTGTGGACTCTAGTTAATATTACTGTATCAACATTCATTCATTACGATGAATGTACCGTGTGATATACTTGTGATATGTGATGTAAATAACAGAAGCAAGTGAGTGGTGTGTAGGAACTCTCTGTACTACCTTCATAAATTTTCTGTGAAACTGAAATTATTCTAAAATAAAAGATTCTTTTTTAAAAAAGTAATTTCACACGGCCAAGTTGTTACAAACATTCTAAAGTCATTTCTAGTAACAATATAAAATTGATTCATTTTTTAAATAAGAATTGATTTGACCCTTTGAAACAAAAGCATATCAGGTTCAAAAACTGTCCGTCCAACTAGAGTAAATTCACAAATTCTTATGTCAACTCAGTAACATTGAACTTAGAGGGAAATTGCATAAATCAAAAACTTAAAATTTATTAATCTCAACAAAGCATCCTTCAATTTCTTGTGTATTTTGTGCAGCTACAAGACTGACATGATGTTGATAACAATTAAACCTGCATATCCTTTTATAAAAATGTACACTATTTTTATAAATTCATATTATCAAAAGCTTCAATTTGAATATAAATTGGTGTAAGTGTCCATCTAGATTACAAGTTTTTTCTGTTCTGGGAACTTCAAATTTATCTTGTTTATGTGCTTTCTGATATTGGTGAGACAAGGTAAAACATATGCCTTTTGTCTTTGTTTATGAATATCTGACAAGTATTTCTTTTTTAAAAACATGTTGAATTGAAGTTCACAATACAGTAAATCTTTGTGAATCTTTTTCACGGATCAATCAAAGATTTTTCATGGCTCAATTAAACAGCATTGGTAGAATGCAAAATAAGTACGTTCATTGTATTCTGTTTCTTTGAACAATTCCATAAGCTACTGATGATTCATCAATTTATATGTGTATATTAAACGATTTTAACAACTATATCCCTGACACTTATCATAAAGGCTGCTTCAGATAACTCAGTACAAATATTTCTGGCATCAAATAGTGAAATAAAGCCACAATACAGACATCAGTCTCTTGTTTTAAGATTCCAATGAATCTGAACTTTTTACCTAACATAGCTGGAACATCAACCATCATGATCAAAACCAAATTTTTCACATATAGCTGACATTCTTTTTTGATGTTTGAAGATTCGAAAATATATCTGCCAAGAGCTCAATTGTTTTAGTTCACAAAACTGATATTTCTTCATAAATTCTGAAGTTTTTTGAAAAGAAAGTATCCAAAGTATTAATTGGGCTATGTTTCTAGTATTGTACGACTCACCTAAAGCTAAAGAAAGCACTTGTAATTTTTCACATTTTGTATTGATTGATATTTAGTGTTGTTAGAAAGTTCTTGTATACGATAGGGAATTGTTTAGTAGCTTGAATTCAGATCTTTACTTTTTGCAAAATATTTCTTTTGTTGTTTCGTTATAATTTTCTATTAACCTTCCCATAGTTGAAATAATTTTTGTTTTCATAATTTTCATCAAAATGGTTTTTTTTTGTGCAAGATCCCAAACAATTTTACAGCAATTCAAAGTTATAAGCTCAGAACTTAACAATTATGTAAACATTTTTATTGGACATTTAATTCTTACATTGGGCAAGTAACTTCACTGATCTTTTGTTAGTGTTGAAAGAAAATTGTTTGTTCAAATCCCTAAGTATTTTCGGACAATGTCTCTTAATCATGACCACTTTTTTATTTTTAAGAATTGTTTGTACAACAAACAGCTTTTCCATTTTGCTTCGCTTCAGGAACCGTAATTGCCAGATATGGTTCATTATGTAACAGATCTTATCCAATCTCTTTTTTCTTTAGTGTTCCCCTGTAGTACTATCATCTATGTTTCCTCTCCATTCTGCATCCTTTGTAAAATTTTGTTTAAAATTATAAAATTTGTTAATATTCACTTTTAAACTAGAAACACAATTTAATTGTATTCTGGTTAAAATAATATCTATTTTAGTTTTCCTGTGATTTTCAGTTATCACTAAAATCTGGGCCTTTTGCATAAAATATTCAAATAAACACATTACAATGGGGAGTGTAAATTAGTCCAACCATTGTGGAAGACAGTGTGGTGATTCCTCAAGGACCTAGAAATAGAAATTCCATTTGACCCAACAATCTCACTACTGGGTATATATCGAAAGGATTATAAATCATTCTACTATAAGGACACATGCACACGAATGTTCACTGCAGTGCTATTTACAATAGCAGAGACTTGGAACCAACCCAAATGCCCATAGATGATAGACATTTCCCTGTCCAGGGAAAATGTGGCACATATACACCATGGAATACTATGCAGCCATAAAAAACGATGAGGTTGTGTCCCTTGTACAGACATGGATGAACCTGGAAACCATCACTCTCAGCAAACTGACGCAAGAACAGAAAATCAAACATCACATGTTCTCACTCATAAGCAGGTGTTGAACAATGAGAACACATGGACACAGGGAGGGGAGCATCACACACTTGGGTCTGTCAGGGGGAAATAGGGGAGGGACAGCAGGGGGTGGGGAGTTGGGGAGAGATAGCATGGGGAGAAATGCCAGATATAGGTGAAGGGGAGGAAGGCAGCAAATCACACTGCCATGTGTGTACCTATGCAACAATCTTGCATGTTCTTCACATGTACCCCAAAACCTAAAATGCAATAAAAAAAAGACACACACACATTACAATGGAAAAAATGGGAGTGAGGGGTATCTTAGTACTTGGAGTGTGATTGATTCAAGAATGCTAAGTGAAGAAAGGATTGCTTTCTACTGTGGCAGAGAAGCTCAGAAACAGGATAAAGAGTTAAGGGAATCCCTGGATTCCTAAGTAAAAAGGGGCCAGTTGGCAATCTAGCCAGCCTTTGGCTATGGAAATAATAGCCACACTTCCTCCTGAGACTTGAATATTGTGTACACAGCAAAGGCTCTTGATACATGGATGAACCCACTTTTCAATGATTTTGGGGAGGAGTATGGCAGTCTTTAGACAAAGGGGGACTAAGATAGGACACAGTGACTTTTTTTTCTTTTTATTAGCATAATAATTTACGATCTAACATTTGGTTGGAAGTAGAAACTTGCATTTTCTATTAACATTTTTTCCCCCAAATTCAGAGCAAGGACATAAGCATGGAAGAGATGTAATTAATACAACCAGTGATTGTGACTCAAGTCCATACATTATCAGCCACACCGCAGTTTCATTCGTAGATTCATGCCCTGTTAGGCCCCATCCAATGGCTGAGGTTTTCCACTCTTCAAAATGCCTCCTCCCAGGAATAGTTTAGATTTCCATATTTTATCAGCCTCTCTGAATATAAAATGCCTTACATTTTTACAATTTTCATCCAAAAGATTTTATTCTTCGAGCAAGAATCCAAGCAATTTCACAGCACTTCAGTTATAAGCTCAGAAGTTTAAAATTATCTTTTTTTTTTTTTTGAGACAAAGTCTCTCTCTGTCACCCAGGCTGGGGTGCAGTGGCACAATCTTATCTAACTGTAACCTCAAGCTCCTGGTCTCAAGCAATCTGCCCGCCTTGGCCTCCCAAAGTACTTGGATTACAGGTGTAAGCACTCAGTCAAGATTTAGCTAAAAATGTTTCTTAGACGTTTAATTCTTACATCAGGCAACTAACTACATTGATCTTGACTTTACAGAACAGTGTAACGGTTACTGATTTGCCCCATTTAACTTCTGTACTTTCTACTTCTTCCAGCCTCATTGTTTCAATTAGTACGTTTTAAAACATACACTTTTTTAAAAAAAAATAAAGCTCCATATCTTTTTTCTTCTGAAAAGTTATATAATGAATATACATTTAGAACCTTCATTGTAAACAAGATAAATTGTTTTAACTGCTAGAATGAGGTCAAAAGAGTCAAATACTTTAAAAACTCTCTTAAAAGAGAGTTATAATTTTCCTGTGAAACTTATTTATACTGGTGGTTATTTTCACAACTGAACTTTAGAAGGAAGAGTCCATTTGGCTGCATTTGAATTGGTGACATTTTTAGGCTGTCATTACCTGCAGAAAGAGTGACTCAGTGTCTCAATATGAATGAGTGGTAAGTGACCTTTTAAAATGTTTTTCAGAATAAGAATTTCTTTCTTTCTCTTACTATATTTTTAAATAAAATATATCTGGAGCAAAAACATGATGACCTCTAACTACAGTTGCTCAAAGTATTCTCTGAAGTAAAAAAACTAAATAAATAAAATAAAATAAAATAAATTTAAAAAGCCAATCATTTTCTCTTAAATATTCCTTACAGATAGGAATTCTAAGAATCGGTAGTTAAAATGTAAATTATATTTGTTTTTTGACAACTAAGAAAGGAAAATAACACCTTTTTTTAATTTGTAGTCTACTAACATTCATCAAATACTTGACACTTCTACCATGCAGTTTTTAAAGTAAGGTTGGAAATACACAGATATATGAAATCCAATCCTCCTTTTTAAGGAAATTTTATTTTCTTGGAAGTGACAAAATATATGAAGATAATTTGGTACAAAGTAATTGTAAGGATGGGTGGAAATAAAATAGTTTAGGGGCTGTCTTTCATTTGTCTCAGCAGATACACTATGCATTCTTCACGCTACTCTTGTTTTCCTGACAATCTGACCCTCATGAATGACATTTATAAGCTTTGGCTTCTGTTGAGTTTGACCATTGGGGAGGACCCACATAATCTCATCATATGAGGGGGAACTGGAAGAGTAAAGTTGGAGTATTCAGGGGGTATTTAGCCTCCTAGCTCCCTTCTTATGATGGCAAAGTAGGCTTGGGTGTGTCCCTGAACCAAAGGCTCAATGCCTGACAGGTGTCTCCTCACACAGCCCTCTCTGTTCATATCCTCCTAACTTATCTCTTGTGTTGTTCTCTCAAGCCTAGGGGTGGTAGCTGGTGACTTGAGAAGCAGCACTGAAGCACCCCAGGGTTCCGTAATATCCTTTGTTGTTGTACTATACTCTGCCTAATATACAAATGGGAGAGTGCTACCTGATTCCTATAGAGTCTGGAATGGAAGTTTTTGAGAACAAAATGATTGCTTCTCGTTGTTAGGAACAATTTTATTATCTTTGACTATGTAGTAAATAATGGTTAGAAGAGAAACCTGCAAGATTTTTATACTCCATAGCCAGAATCCTTTTACTACTGTGAAGGGAATTATTATGTCCTCCATATTTTAAAATTCATTTTTTTAGAGATAGAGTCTCACTCTTTTGTGCAAACTAGAGCGCAGTGGTGTAATCATAGCTCATGGTAGCCTTGAATTCCTGTATGTCCCCTATTTTAAACAAAAATTTGAATAATAAATTTACAGTTCTCTGGACAACATGGGCATGACTTCACCTCCATTTTTATCAGAGCTTTAAAAAAACTTGAGATGTATTTTATGTACTATAAAATTTACCCTAAAGTGTACAGCTCAGTGATTTTTCATATATTTCATAATTTGGGGCTACTGTAACCACTATCCAATTTCAGAACATTTTCATCCCCCAATAGAAACCCCACACTTCTCAGCCTTCTCTCTCCAATACCCCATCCTCCGTAGCTCTATGCAACTACTAAGCTACTTTCTGCCTCTATAGAGCTACCTTTTCTATAAATTTTATAAAACTGAAATCATATGATATGTGGCTTCTTTCGTTTAGTGAAATGTTTTCAAATTCATGTTGTAGCATGTATCAGTTTTTGGTTCCTTTTTATTGCCAAATAATATTTCATTGTATGAATAATATACCATATTATATTTATTATCAGTTGATGCATTTGGGTTGCTTCCACTTTTTGTCCATTTGGAGTAACTCTGCAAATGAACATTTGTATAGAAGTTTTATGTATAATGTTTTCCTTTCTCTTAGATATTGATATAGTTTGGGTATTTGTCACCACCCAAATTGCATATTGAAATATAATCCCCAATGCTGGAAGCAGGTCCTGGTGGGAGGTGTTTGGATCATAGGGGTGGATCCCTTATGGCTTGGTGCTGTCCTTGCAATAATAACTGAGTACTCACGAGATCTGATTGTGTAAATGTTTGTAGCACCTCCCCTCCCCTTGCTCCTGTTTTCATCGTGTGAGATGCCTGCTCCCCTTCACCTTCTGCCATGCATGAAAGCTCCCTGAGGCCTCCTCAAAGCTGAGCAGATGCCAGCACCATGCTTGTACAGCCTGCAGACTGTGAGCCAATTAAACCTCTTTTCTTAGAAATCACCCACTCACAGGTATTTCTTTATATCAATGCAGGAGAAGTCTAATACAGAGATCTACCTGGAAATGAAATTGCTAGGTCATATAGTCACTCTATGTTTAACTTTTTGAAGAACAGCCAGATTGTTTTCCAAAATGGTTGTGCCATTTACCTTCCCACCAGCAATGCACAAATGTTCAAATTTCTTCAAATCCTCATGGACATGTATTATTGTCTATCTTTTTTATTATAGCCATCCTAATGGGTGTTAAGTGGTGTCTTGTGGTTTCTTTCATTCTTTTAAATTTAAGAATAAAAAGAAATCACATAATTATACAAGAGCAGTTAATCAGCAACAGATGTAGCATGTAATACGTGAACATTATTTGGTTTAAGCAGCCTGCAAAAACAGAAGATAGAACTAAATTTGATCCTATATATCTAAGACCTTGAATCAAAAGGAAAGTATCATTCTCCCTTAGAGAAGCTGGGAATGCTTCCCTGAGGAAGTGAATCTCCTACCTGTGAGAAGCAGATGAGGTTGCTTAGGGTGCTCCAAAATCATAAATGTGTAACAAGCGATCACATAGAAAACGGATGGGGTTTACCATATCATTCCTCACTCCCAGGAAGGAGGAAACTGACAGGGTTTTCCTTATCGTTCCCGGGAAGGAGAAAACTGACAGGGTTTTCCTATCATTCCTTACCTCTCAGGAAGGAGACGTTAGCATAGGCCAGAAAGAATGGAGGGAAGAATGTGGCAGGAGGAAAATGTGAAACCATCTTCCCAATATATTTGTGGTTCCATTTTGTTTGTGAAAGTAAATTTCTATGACCAGAAGACAAACGCTGGTCAGCATACAGAGGAAAGCGGAGTTATGTTTTCTCTCTTTCTTAGGGAGAGTTACGTTGGCTGTGGGTCAGCTTGCTTATCCTCTGCTCAGCTGTATAATAAACTTCCTGCTGCAATCAGGCAGCACCCACCGATTTTTATTTTCTCATTACCTTGGCTTCATTGTTTTCTAGTAAGAAATGATCACAGCATGGCAAAATAAACAGTAATGGGTATTCACAGAATTTTCTTTCTTTCTGCAGTCACCATATCAGCAGAAGTCAGCATATTTTTAATAGATGTGTTGGTAACTAACTCCTATAGCATCACAACGATACAATGCTCAGAAGCAGGATAAATTTCCAACATGATGCAAGTGAATTCCATTTTCTCACCTCCACCTTTCCTACAAAACTGAAGCTCATGGAAGTCAATAAATATATCTAAAGTCAGGAGATAAGTTATTTCAACCCTTGAACTGGGTTTTTTTTTAACTCTCAGTCCAATGTTTTCCTCATTCAACAGACTGCCTATGCATTATGGCACAGTATCAGATATTGTCAAATATTAATATAAATATTATTTTTACCTCTATAACATAGCTAAATTAATATTGGTTTCTTAAAATGTGAGTTTTTATTTTTAATTTTTACCTTGAGTTACTGTCAGTGCTTATTGATAGAGAACGGAGGAGCAAAGTTCAGATTGATAGAAATTAAAAGAATAAATAATTTATATAATCATAAAGCTATTTTAATGCACATCTTTCCATATATTAGTGATAGTTTATCTTTTTTTGGAGCAGTCACTATTTGTTTTACAACTTACTTATTTCAATTTAAATAAATAAATGAAGGGATTTCTACTAATAAATGTATCAAAGTGATGATTTTGGCATTTTATAGACTCCTAGTGCTAAAACACAGGTACATACCTGACAATATCCACATTACCAGTCCCTAAATCCTTTACCTTCAAATATTTAAGGTGCTGAACTCTGTATGCTGATGCCCATAAACTCAGCTTTTCTGGTTTATCACAAACATTGTAAGTACAACTGTTTTTCTTAGAAATTATACTCAGTTGTTCTTACTTTGTGTTTACATAAGTATCTAGGTAGTTATTAACTCATGCATATAATAATAACTAGAATTCTTGCTGTGGTGAATTATAATTCACCATAGACCTTCACATATACAAATTTACTTCGTTTTTCAAAATGATCACATAAGGTGGACATTGCTGTTACTTCTGGTTTTATAGTTAAAGGTCAAATTAATTATGTGATCACCCCAAACAACAGAGTTGAGATGTGGATCTCAGCCTTGTTAAGGCAAAATTCTCTGCAAAAATCTCTGTGTTGTGCCCTCAGCATCCCAAGTACCAATGAAACACATCTTACTAATCCTGTACTTCATGTTTTTGTACACTGTTTCTACTTCAAAAATAGTTTTATCAAAGAAATCATCTTTAAGCCTATCCTACTCTAGCTTCTTGCCATGGTATATGCACTCAGTATTTATGTTTTGTTTGATTAAATCAATTTTCACTTGTTGACATGCTTTTTATAAATTTTCTTATGTTAATTAGATGTATTACTTTATACACATACAGAAATTTCCATTTTTATTATGGAAGATAGAACCAAAATAGTTGGTAATTTTGGTGATTACAATAGCTGGCTTATTTGGAGACAAGTTCATTCTTATTATTCTCCATGGTATTCATCACATAATTAATTTCTTTTAAAAATAAACTAACCAGGACATAGCAAATGTAATATTCTAACAAAATGCAACACTGAAAGAAGGTATACATGTCCTTTTATTGTAAAAATTAAATATTTCTTAAAAGCTTTGGTGGCTGATTGGATAATATTTTAAATTAAAAATGCACACTTAAATCTTATCAATGGATTTAAGTTATTTAGGAAATTCTAACTACGGTTTTAATGGAACTGAATTTTATGATTTTAGGAATGCTTAATTTTGTTACTACTTTTTTTTTTAACCAGAAGCATTACCAAACTATGTTTTTTGAAACCCTCAGTATGTTCCATTGGAGGATTTTTACTAGCAAAGTGGCTTTTGGAAACATCACCTAGATGAGAATTCAAATGCTCAATAATAGCCATTGAAAAACAATGATTTCAGAGTCCCAGGCTTTTAGCTGGGTACTGTAGGTTTTTTGAAACCTGCAAAATCACTTACATCTCTTTGGCATTGTAGATTGACTCTCTCCATGTATCTTTAATGCATCCACTTTTTTTCTGAAAACTGCTCAGAAAGCTTGACCTTTGAGATATAAATGAATAATATTCATATAGGAACTTGTTCCAAATAATGGCTTATGCTGGGTCTAGTCAATTAGACTAACATGTCAAACTTTATCTTAAATATCTGCTTAGTCGCTGTCTTGTAGGTATTTTTTCATGAATGTAAATCCTAAGAGACAGACATAAATCTTGAAAACTTGAACATGGCATGTACTTGATGGTTGCCACTGGCCTTCATCACAGAATCATCTAATCAGGTTCAGGTTAATTTGGAGGATGAATGCTGGTGAAAGAGAGCAGTTGATCATACATATCATTGTTACACCAACTGGTTTGTCAAACTTCCCAATTCATTTATCCTCTTCTATTTTTTCTTCCTCCAAGATATTATAGCTAAAAATTAAATAAAAATATTGTGTGTGTGTGCCAGATTTCCAAATTATGAAAACTATATTACTGATATATACTATTAGAGTAATAGGAACTTCTTATATCCAAATGTTTTACTGTCTATATTTGCATATACAAATATATTTTTGATACTGTTCATGAACACCTCAAATATACATTGAATACTAAATATTTTTCTTTTTGGATATTAGTCCAGAAAGGCTACAATTAAAATAAAAACAGAAAGACACACTGAGTCACAAAACTAATAGAATCAATTAAATAGTTACAGAATACACAGACTCTCAAAGTAAAACGTAATTGTTTCTCTGTTAAGCAAATAAAACAATAACTAAATAAGACTGATATACATAGGAGAAACAGATTCCAAGATGTATTATAACACTTAATATAAATACTATATGATATTCTAGCAGTTAATGATTCCAACTATATCGTTAGCACTTCTTATCTTATGTGCCTATGCTTGAAAGACATCTGACATTCTTTTTGTACAAAGTTGTAAATGAAAGTAAGAAATAAAAGGGAATATGCCAGAAAAAGGAAGAAGAAAGGGGTTTAGTAAGAGTGGAATGGGAGGAAAGAATTGGAAGGAGGAATAAAAAGAGAAGCATAAAAAGAGAAAGTAAAGGTAGAAACTTACAAATTTCTAGGCATATGGAGCACAGGATGATTGATATGATTTTCTGATACCCATGATTTCTCTAAAATTTAAAGTTTAAATGCAAATGATTAACATTAAAAATGTAGAATAGTTAGAGGTACATGTTTAACATGGACTTACTGAAAACATGCTGGTTGGGCTCAGCTATTTTAGTGCATTCAACTTCAGTCAAATTGTGTTTTCTTTAAAATCTTTGTGATGCTAAAAATAATTGTGTTTAATAATATGTATATTTATCAAAATGGACAAATAAAGACTTAATGCTACATATTAAGACATTTTCACATTGCTATAAAGAACTTCCCTGGGACTGAGTAATTTATAAAAGAAAGGTTTAATAGACTCAGTTCTGCATGGCTGGGGAGGCCTCAGGAAACTTATCTTTTTCTGTTCTTTCTTTTTTTTTTTTTTTTGACGAGGTTTCACCATGTTGGTCAGGCTGGTCTTGAACTCCCGACCTCAGGTGATCCACCCGCCTTGGCCTCCAAAGTGCTTAGATTACAGGAGTGAGCCACCGCGTCCAGCCAGGAAACTTAAATCAGGACAAAAGAAGAAGCAGGCACCCTCTTCACAAGACGGCAGGAGAGAGAACAAAGGAAGAATTTCCAAATACTTCTAAAAGCATCAGATCTCGTGAGAACTCACACGCTATCATCAGAACAGCATGGGAGAAACTATCCCATGATTCAGTCACTTTCCTTTCTTGACACGTTTGGATTACAGGTCCCTCTGTCCTCACAAGAGAATTACAATTCAAGATGAGATTTGGGTAAGGGCACAGATCCAAACCGTATCATGCTATACTACTGTTTATAGTCAACAAAAATCTATGAGTCAATAATCTATTCACTCATAATGAAAATGGAGTAATCAAAATTACCCTAAAAAGTCTGGTTTTTTCTTAGAAACTCTACAGTGCTCTAGTTTATTCCATAAATGAGTTTATGCCGTAATTATCAAAGATGTCATTCACTCTACACACAGGAATACTTTTCTTTTATTGCTGCCATAATTTTATATGTCAGCTACTCTTTCATTTCCAAAATAAACCAATTCATTTTCAAAAGTATAATTAGTAATTTCAACTTGTAATTTTATTTTATTCACTTTATTTAATTTTTTAACCCATTTAGGTGTTTATATCCTATAAGTATATATTATCAATTCAACAATTGTCTCCCCAATGTTTACCAAATGGGAATTATGAAACATAAATTAGTCTAAGATACCTTTCAAATATTGCATTCTAATACTGCTAAATGATTCTACACATTTTGGCTGTTTTGGAACTTTAGATAGTTAAACCTATATAATTGTGTGCTTTTTTAAAAATGCTTTCAAATGAATACTTTCATACAGTAAGTTGTACAGTAAGTTGAGTACGATCAAGGCAGGTAGAGCTGCTTATGTTTTAGGGCTTATCAGAGTCTCCTGGAATATTCGTTAAAACACAGGTTCCTTGAGTTCACGCTCAGAGTCTAACTTCATAAAGTCTGTGGTGAGTCTATGAATGTGACTTTCTCATAAGATCTCAGGTGATATTCATACTGCCAACCTGCTGACCACACTATGTAGAGTTCAGAGTATGATTCAATCTATTTAGAGACATTTTTTCAGCTGCTATCTAGTTTGCTCTTTAGTTGAGCAAATAGTGAGATGCTGCATCTGAAAATAAACCAGGCCGGTTTCTCTGTTTTGTCTTGGGGGCTCTCTAATTTGTAGGTGAATGTTACCTACATTAACGAGGTGAGGCTTGTCAGCATCACTTAGTCGGAAAGAACACGCGATTTGGAAACAGACAAGATTTTAAATCTCAGTTTAACATTTATTAGCTGAGTACCCTTGGGCAAATTACTTAAACTTTCTGAATCTCATTTTTTTTTTCATTTGTATGGTAGGAATAATAAGGCCCATGTGAAAATGTTATCGTAAGCATTTAAGAAATTAATCAACATAGATGCATTATGAAAGCTATAAAGCACTTAACCCATATCCTTTGAGACCTCCTTCCATTCACTGTGCCCTCTATTGCCCCTACGTTTTCAATGTCTCCATCTTCATTGGCTCTGTCTCTATGCCAGAAAGCATACTTTGTCCACCATTTTGAAAATAGTTTTCTATGACACCATGTAACTGCCAACTTCTCCCCCAAGTCTCTCTCATAAGTAACCTTTGAAAAATTACCTACACTCCTTGCCTCTAGTTCCATATTGCTTAGTCGTTCACTCAAGTACTATAGCTGAAATTCTGCCTTCACTACTAAAATGAAGTTGGCTTCATAACGATCACATTGACTTTGTAAGTGCTAAATGAATGCCTAGCAAGTGCGATGTCTCCCAAGCATGTGACCCCTAGCCCTAAGCTGGTGTGGCACGGCTCACCAATCACTTGCTCTGGAAACTCCTCCCAGTCTCAGCTTTAGCAACACTGCTTTCTTGGTTTCTGTTTTCCTCAGTCTTTGCTGCTATCTCTTCACGTCTTGCCTCTATTTTCCCTCAGTCTGCACGTTGTCTCTGGGAGATCTCATCCTTACACATGCCTTCAATTCCCCTTTCTGTACTTTGACAACTCCTCAGATCCACACATCTAATTCAAACTTCTCTCCTAAGCTGCAAATCCGCCCAACTTTTAACTGAATATCTAACTGATGTCTAACATTTAGTTACACAAAACTAAAAATTATGACATACACAGAATATGCTCTCATATTTTCTGCATATTCACAAGGGTGAATAGAAGTTCCATGCACCAGGTTTAAATGGCTATCTGGGAGAATTCCCTTTGCCTGAATGATGCTTTGCCCTTCCTTCATCTGGAAAACATTTTTCCATCCTTTAGGTCAATGCTTAAATATGATTTTCCCAGGAATTTTTCTCTGACCACACAAGTAGCTTCTACCGTATTTCCTTAGAGCCCTACACCTCACCTCTGGCAGGGTTCCCTGGACATTGCCCCCTTTACATTGTAAGTCTCATGGAGTAAAAGTCTAAACTATCAGTACACAGATGAGCATGTGGTATATCATAGGTGCTTAAAAATGTTGTTTGACTCCCTTTTACAAAATCATTCAGGCATTCAACCAATAATCACTATGCCATCATTCTTCTGGGTAGCGGGTAAGCAGAGCAAAGTTCCTGCATCCCATGTCAGAGACAGATAATAAACAAGTTGAGACAAATAAGTGATAAATAATCACAAAATTACAGTTATTATGAAAGAGAAGTATTGCACTGAAAGAATCTCCCGAATCAGAGATGTGGGGGAACTCAGAGAGTGAAGGAAACTACAGCATGGGGCAAGGCTGAAGAATGAAGCCAAGTCCACTCCTGGAAGAGACAGGCTGTCAAATCCAAATACTTTCCTAAATCGTACCCAGTAAATTTCAATGTTCTAGTAATTGTTCAGGAAGAAGTCTCACCCTTGTATTTTTTTTCTTCAGTCATCTTAATTCTATCTGGGAACGAATCTTTAGTTGTACTTTCATAGTACTTGTATATTTCTAAAAATGAACTTTTCCATATTAATATTTTGGTAGTAATCAGTTTGTTTTTATCATTTTTAACAAAACAAAGAGACTTGAAGATATAGCCATGTTTTTTAGTAAATACATCAGAATAGTCTGTCAGCATAATTTACGTATAAAATCTCTAATATATGTATAATAAATTAGATTTATGTGATCATATTAATGAAGGAAAAAAACCCTATATGCTTATGGCGTTAATGAGAAACCAAAGTACAAAAGTGTTATTTTCCGAAAGTAATTTATTTTGGAATAAATTTTCATTAAACAATATTGAGTATCAAAATCAAAATTTCATTTTTTATTATAGCAGCTTTAAGTAGTACCAACTGTAATCTAAGTATCACATTTTAAAACTTAACTGTAAAATTTATAATACAGGTTTATCCTACAAATGGGTATCAACTTCAGATTTATGACATTTCTAAATTCCAAGTCTAAGAAAAGCTTTAAATATTTAATGACTTTTGCCTATTTAAGTCATCTAAGTTAATAAAATGATTGTTTACAACAGATAATCTGTATCAAGATTTCTCAATCTTGGTACATTTTGAGCTTTCTAACTTCTTGCTGTAGGAGTCTTACGTGTTATAGGATACTGAGCTGAATCCCTGGCCTCTACCCACCAGATATCATTTGCAACTCCCAGGTCCCCAGGTTGTGACAACCAAATGTCTGGTTGACAACTACTTGTGGATATGTTTCAGCAACTTGAGGCTTCGGTTTGAGATACAGCATTTCATTCTTTCTTAAACAACTGGTTGTCCCTATTTTATGCCATTAATTTCCAGTCCAATCCTTAATGAGATCTGTTATCTTTTTGCATCTGAACAGTGAAGTCAGTTGATTCTTTTTTGGAACGTGACTCAGGTTTTGGCGAATTCACTGGTTGTCTTGATAACAGGCATGATAAGGACAATTTTAAATTATTGTTTTTCCCTAATTATATTTATAATTTATGATTGTGTAAAATCTAGAAAGCTAAGGAAAGCATTAATAAAAGCTTCCACAAATAACTACTTTTTAGCATTTTGAAATATTTAGCTTGTCTGCATATGCTATTTATAAAATTGGGAAAATGCTACATGAAACTTTGTGTTTATAGACTGTAGTTTTCTATGACACTTAATATCATATTTTGTGTACTTGCCTGTCACTATTCATTGAAAATATTAATTTGTTATCTTTTTATATACTATAATTAGGAAAGATGATTTACTAATCTGCTCTTCTCATGAGGTACTTTTCCTAATTTTTTAAATGATAAAAATTTAAGAGCATTATGAAAATAGTGTGATACATAGTCACCTAATGTTTAGTGTTTGAGGGTTGGCTTTCTTATTTCTATGTTAAAAAATGCAGATTTTGAGGCATCTTTCTTTACAATTCCTTTTTGATTATTTTCTTTTTGGTCTAATATCGACCACAGCTTTGTAAAAAATAAAGTTTTATATATACATATATATATACATATACATATACATGTGGCAGAAATAACTAAAAGGAGATCTAAGCACAGATGCACACTCACATATTGCCTCTAATTGCAGATGTTTTTTCTGCGTTTAAAGGAAAAAGAGATTGGAAAAAATTTTTATGGTTCCTATTCACCAATTCTTAAAAGGTGACCAAAGAAGCAACAGCTACTCTAATGAAATTGAGTTAATTACAGTCTTCCAATAATTGTATAAATACTGAAAGGTAACTTGGTCTGCTTTTCACTTAAAATTAGTGTACAAGATAAATCCATCTATCCACTCCCAGGTGTATATCCAAGAGAAATAAAAACATATGTCCATAGATATGCTTGTATGTGAATGTTCATAGCATCATTATTCGTAATAGCTCAAAGGTAGAAACAATCCAAATGACTATCGGCTGATGAATGTATGGACAAATTGGGAATATCCATACAAGGGAGTATTATTTAACTATAAAAGAGCATACAAAAAGACAGAGTACTGGTCCCTGCTACAACATGCATGAACCTTACATTATGTAAAGTGAAACAATATTTCATGATTTCATTTGCATGAAATGTCCAGAATAGGCAAGTCCACAGATACATAAATAGATGAGTGGTTTCCAGGAGAGGGTGGAGGGTGAAGTGGAGAGTGACTGCTGATAGGTGTGGGGTTTCTTTGTGGGGAACAGGGGGTGATGAAAACGTTCTGGAGTCAGAAACAGATGATAGTTACACAACACTGTAAATATAGTAAAACCCACTGAATTGCACACTTTTAAAGAAGTAGATTTCATGATATATGAATTGTATCTCAATAAAAAGAAAAAAGAACAACCCATCTATTATTCATTTTCCAATAAATACCTAAGGTGGCTATGGTGAAAGAAGTAGTGAAACATATTGATGCCATCTCCAAAAAAGGAGAAAACTCTAGTTGATAAAGAAACTAGAAATCTATCTCTCAGTTCAGAAGAAAATAGTTTAAAAACTCTCTGAGTCTTCATTTCCAATGCTTTAACAAAAGGAGCTTGGTGGGTGCCTATCTATAAAAATCTCTACTTGTTAGAAGTAAATATTCCCCTGGTAACTCAAGGTTTTAACTACAAATTAAGGTATAGCATAAAGTTATACTGTAACTGGGTTTTTTCTTGGGTGCTGGTGAGGCACAGCTCCCCCGAGAGAATGCTGTGGGTTCTTGGCCTTTAATCTTTTAAAGAATAAGCGATGGGACCACTGCAGGTGCACCGTATGCTTGTAAAAGTAAATACTGGATCCAAGAAGTGTTGCAGAAAGGCGATTTTATTTAGGTGGAGAAAGGAGAGGAAATAAGAAGAGAAAGACTTCCACAAAGAGTGTGGAAGGGAATTCCAGAGGGGAAATCCCAGAGGGGAAAAGGAGCTCCCACCATTTGGGAGGGGATTCCAGAGAGCTGGAAATCTCATGTGGGTGAAGGAGCAGGGGAATTTATCCTGGGAGAAATTCTCTTAGTTTCTTCCCGTGCCCACGAAATTCAAACATAAACCGCTAAATCTTCGGGATGGAGAGAGATGGGAGGGGGGCATGGCACTGGGAAATTCTTGCCCGTAAAACTACACCCCCTCATGGACCAGGAAAGAGAACGCATTCCCTCAATATCAGGAGCATCACTTTCCATTTTCTGAAAGAATATATTCCTATAAACAGTGTTCCTGGGGCAATCACATGACCACTGTCTTTCAACACAGTAAGAAAGCAATAGTGTAATGTTTCAATTTTACAAATCTATTACCGAATGATCTGCTAATATTATTCTGGTTACTCTGGGTCAGGATTTGAACTGTTCTCCCTTGCCGGGATTTATCTCTATTTTAGTGAAAGAATCAATAGTAGTTCTATCATCTTAATAAATTATGGGGGAGAGAAGGTCAGCTCTAAACACATAAAAAGGAATTAATACTCTCTTCTCAGCTTAAGGCCTTAGGATGATACAAAGTTCTTTCAGTTTCTAAATCATTATAATGTATTGTTGAAAAATTCCCCCAAGGATTTAAATGCTGTGAGGAAAAAGGTACCAGTATAACTTTCAAAGGATGCAAAATAAAACATAAGGCCTATTGCTATCAACCAACCGGTATGGGAAACCACTGTGGATAGCTGAAGAAAAATATCATACAAATGTGAAATGTCAAAGGGAATGGATAGAAAAATCTTTGTTCAACCTGTTGTTAAACACAGAGTGTGAGTATCTTTCCAAGACCCCATTGCTGACCTTGTCCTTTGCCAATTCCTCACATTGAAAGGGGTGCTATACCCACACAGGAAAGGACTAATGTGCTAGAGCATTTAAGCTGACGTTTACGAATAGATTGGGTCAGAGGTGAGAGTGACATCAATCATTTGCAGGTGTACAGTAGGGCAATGTGAAACAGGAGATGTGGAAAGATGTGGAAAGGCAACAAAATGTGGCAAAGATACTTCTGGATATTTTCAGGTGAAACCCTTAGTAGGATGAGTGATATGAAATATTACTGAATTGTTAACAAAAAATCTTACTTAATATCCACTACCTTTTAGGTTTTAGAAGCACAGAGAAATGATAATCTTTAATACAATATGCCATTTTGACAAGGTACCATGATGTCATGCTATGCCCCAGTGAACATGGGAAGTAATGTCAATCAGATTGTGAAAAGAAAAAAAAATTGAAGAAAAAACAAGTGCTCCATTAACCATACAATCTGGGAGGAAAGAATTGGAGATGAGCTGGAAACAAATCTGCCTTTTCAAAACGGACAAAATTTAGTTATACTTCCATCTCATTTCTTAGGCTTAATAGACTGCAATTTTAAATACACTATTCATGTGTTCTAATCATGTCAGATGTGTGGGTGTACAGCAAGTCTTCATGAGAAATACAGAATGCAAACAGTGTGGCTGTCTTCACACTCAGAGTTGCCTGCACCCTTTTGGCTCCCAATTTATCAGCTTTTAATTGTAAAAGATAATGTTTATTGCTCTAGGAATAGTTTTATCTTGTGAATATAACATTGATGTTACCAAGAAAACAAGGTAAAAAGCACTTGACCAAAGACTGGGTTCCTAGACATTCTTCTCTGAAGTGATAATTCCCTAAAATTCATTCAGCTTCTTCATCCTAGTATTACTGTTTATTAAACTGCCATGTGGAATTAACGGTAACTCTGCAAAAACAAATCAGTGATTTACACATAATTTACCAGAGAGTCTCTCAGCATTTTTCTCCAGAGTCAAAACACTTGAACGGCAGGGAATATTTATATCAGAAATAGTGGCTCAGGAAAGTAATGAAACTCCATGTGATGAAGTAAAGCTCTTTCCAACGTCATATATTTAAAGCTTTTCCTTTTATTTTTTCTGATAGGGGAGGGGTTTCCAGAGAAGAGGAGCTTAGACAGCCTGGAGAAGCTCTCTAGGTGGTCCTTACATGTGTCCCAACCCCAACTTTCTCCCTTCTTAATGATTCTCACTTTAGAATGCTTTGTTAGAATACCTCTTCTGCCATTTATAACTGATATTCTTATGGAGAAAAGGTAACAGGTAGTTCGAAAGTTGTTTTAAAAATATATTTACATAATGGTACTCTCCTTATAATTATCTGTGCTGAAAAGAAAAATGAATCAAATAATAAAATCAAAAGTAATTTATACGATCTCTCAAAATTAATATATTTCATTCACTTATTGAGTAGCTACAGTATGCGAGATGCTATTCTAGATATTTAGATATTTAGGTATTATATTTAAAATATGCCTCATACGTGGATTCTCCTTTTGTAGACTTTATAGTCTACGAAGACAGCTTATAAATGCCCATAAATGATTACTGCATAAACGAAAATGGCTAGTGACTTGGGAGGAGTACTAGTAAAATAAAAGTTTAGAAGAGGGAGAGATTGTTAGATAATAAAGGGTTATTTTGTAGGATGAACCTTAATTCATACATGTGTCAACATAATGTTAGTGTTTTTAGATTTTGTCGAAGTCTATTCCCACACTGAATCCATATTAAAACAAAGTATGAGAAATCAGCCACTGATAAACCCATGTAATGTGAACCGTTCCGAATGATTTGCGGTACAACTATGACATTTTATTTTGCATAGTACAGTTAAAGATCTTGTACTGGAGATAAATGTAAAACATTAAACCTATCTGTGATCTTATCTGCCTACATCACAAATGTCACCTGTTTACGAAGGCCTTTCCCGATCACTCTATCTAAGATGGCTCCCTGAGTCATTCCCTGGCCCTTCTTCTCACTTTTCTTCAGTGCCTAAGACATCATTTTATTTATTTGTTTGCTTTTTGTTTATTGACTGTCTCCCTCCAGAGAATCTAAGCTCCCCGAAGGCAAGTGGTTTTGTGCTTTTTTCACTGTTATGTCATTAGTATCTGGCATAGGGTAAGTATTTAGTAAGTATTAATTGAATTACTGAATAACTTTCTAACTTACCAGCAAAACAAACACAGACTCCAGAATCTCAAAGTATCAAGCACTAAAAATGATATCATCTAGGTGATTTCATCCAATGTCACGGCTTTAAACGGAATCTGTAACTACCAAATGAGTACCTAGAATCCTGACCTCTCCCCCTGAATCTCTCTATTTGGCATCTCTACTTGGCTGTCTGAAAGGCACTCCAAGTTCTACAAGTCAATGACAGAAATTTTCATTTGCCCTCTGGGGCTCATCTTCCTCTAGCGCTCTCCATCTTCCTCTAGAGCTCTCCTGAGCCACTGCCATATACCTAGTTGCTCAAGTCCCTAATCATCCTCGATTCCTCTCATTCCTTCACCATCCACATCCAATCCATCATCTGCCCAGGGACATCACAACTCTATCCACAAGTGTTTTCCATCTCAGGTGTTCCTACCCTAAACAAGCTTTACATCTTGATTTATTTTGCTCGCTTTCTAACCTTGCTTTCCTTTAAGCCTTTCTCCACATAACAAACAAATATAAATTTTAAAGACTTAAATGAGATCATGTTGTTCCCTGAAAACCTGAGAGAGACTGCCCCTGCACTTAGAGTAAAATCGAAACTCTGATATGAACAAAAAGCCCCTTCAGGACCTACTTTGACTGATCTCCTCTCCTACAGCTCTATCTCCTTGTACCCTAAAATTCAACATTTCTCTCTACTCGGTCAACCCCATCCTTAGTCCCTCTTTAAGACTTTTCTGCCAGCTGTTTCCTCTAGTTTCAAGGCTATTTTTCTTTGTCACTATTTTTCGACACTAAGGTCGCAGCCAAAATATATCTTCCTCTGCACCTATGTAATGTCGTCATCCACCACCAGCTCTGTTTATTCTCTTCTTATCTCTTATCTCCAAGTACTTATATATTTGTTTGCCCACATTTAGATATAGACTCCACGAGAACAGGGACTCATTTGTCTTACAAATGGCATGATGCTTGGCAAATATTAGAAGCTCATTAAGTATTTATTGAATCAATGAATGAACCAATTAATCATCAAACAAATGGTTATAAAACATTGCTTTTTGTGCAAATTCCACATTTATTTCACTTTAAGGATTTAGAAACTCTATTCTAATTTAGTGTTATTAATATTTATTGTACACTTCCTACACATAAGAGACTGAGATAAGATCTGAATATGCAAATATGAATAAAACATGGACTTGACTTTTTAGAGGCTTACTGGCTAGCAGAAGAAATATCAAAACAATCACAATACCTAAGTGCAGTAATACAAGTCCTCAGGATACAGAAATAGTAGAGAAAGGAGAGTGAGCAGTATCTTGGACACGGAATAGCAAAAACACAAACAAAGCAAAGCAAAAACCAACCAACCAAACACAAACTCTACCACATCTCAGCAGAGAGTTGGATACACAAAACCTAGTAATTCACTGGTGTACTAAGCAAATCTAGATGTAATTCCAACAGAGTGAATGCCATGCGGAAGGTAACGCATGAAGGCTGCAGAAGCAACACACGTTCTTTTGGATTTGGAATGTAAAGTATAGGAAATGGAGAAAAAACGGTTAGTGAAAGGCAGGAAGGCTAGACCTTTGGGAAATCAGCTGTGCCATCCTAGGGAATTCAAATGCCATTGTGCAAGATAGAAGAAAAAGGTGAAGAGATTTCCTCAAAACATTCTCAAATCACTAGTCCTACCAATAGTGAAAATGAAAGGAAACCTCTCTAAAGATAAAGTGTCTGATACTTAAGATTGTTGATCTAATACTTAACAATGTTTCAGAGATGAAATTTTGGGAGTGGTATACAGACATGGTGCTTTTATTCTTTATTTTGATCTTTTTCCATAGCAAGGAATAAAATTCTCCCTCAGTAAATTTTTTTCTCATGAAAATACTATAATTTCTATACAAAAATTCAGCACTACATACTTCATCTCGACTTACTCTTAAACGATAAGAAACTTTGCAGAATACCAAATTAATATTTATGTTTAGTGCCTGACTTAGAGTAGATAATAAATAGTGCTGAATCTAATGACTTATCTTGTTTTCCTAACTACATAAAAAATTGTCTGGGTGCTTGTTCTACACTAATATTTGTTAATAGATCCACAAAAATTTCAAATGCAATGGCAATGCCACTGCAAATGAAGCTGAATAACAGAACTAGCATTACTTGAGTGTTTTCTAGGTGCCGTTTTACAGATGATAAAATGGAGGCTTACAGAGGTTAAGCATCTTGCCCAAGATCTGACAGCCAGCAATGTATGGAGCAGTCAAACGAAAGCTTCAGTCTAAACTCCATGTTTGTAAACTGCTGCTATAGTGCAATGTCTCTACTTCAGAAGAAGACTATAACATCCTCATTACATATAACGAAGATATACTCCACTAAAAAGAAGGCATTGGGAAATGATGGCATTGTTTGAATTAAAAGTGAATACACAGTATTAAACCAATTTGCTCCAAGTTTTGCTGAATTTAGCAGCTGACAGCTAGCTAACTCTGTTTGTTGTGGTGAGGAAGTGGTTATTTCCTATCCTTTTATACACATTCCCAGTATACATTCATCTTTCACTGTGACCTAGATGTTCTTATTCTTATTTCCTCAAAATTTTGAGTTTTTTCTGGATAATCTTGTAGTATCATCAGACTCATCCCCCATCCTCTTCCTCAGAAACTGTGAACGGTGGTGGGGAGGGGAGGAGCGGAAAGCAGGGCTTTCCTTTGAGGGAGTCCCTGTCTCTGCCTTACTTGTTTAAAGCAGTCTGTGCTGTCAAGTCTTGCCATGGCCCCAAAATATCAGCCAAAGCACTGACTGGGTTTGACATTTTTAATTGCTCATTAGCAAACAATGACGATTTCAAAACAACAGCAGCAAGTCTGTGAACAAAGACACTGAATAGGTTGAACTTTAATTAATTTTTCCTCAGTGATTTTTTAAAGGAAAAAAACAGCCATTTTTACTGTATTTTAAATATAAAATGTATATCACGTGGCTGGATGTCTTTTTTTGATTGTCTCAGTACACAGCAATGATATTGCTTAACATTAAATTTTAAGATTTATTTTAATGTTTATCGCCTCCTTAGAGTTATGGCTAGGTACTCATCGCAAATAGCTTTAAAATCTATTATTTTTTTCTTAGAGAAGGCAAGCAAATAATTAAGCAAAACTAAATAATAATAAAATACGGTGATTACATTTTCTTTATATAGAAAAGATGTCCCAAAGGGATTTTCTTGCCACCTTTAATTTTCTCATTGTTAGTCCAATTAACAAGCGTATCTTAACCACAAAGAACAAGATCTATGCTAGGTGCCAAGGTTTTCAAGAGTAGGACAATATTAATTTATGGCACATGCCCCTCCTGGAGTGCTGTGAGGGGCACAATATTCTCTGGAAATTCAGACAGAGAGTAACTGTCTCAGACAGTGACATATGACATAAGTGTTCTTATGAAACATAACAATAAAACAAGCAGGGTGAAGTTACCACTCAATTTAAAAAGGCAACATTCCCAATACAATGGTAACTCCCTGTATGTTCCCCCCAGATCTCACCCCTCTGTGGTCACCCCCAAGGTTTATTTCTATATCCTCTTGCTTTCTTCCATTGCTTTTTCTACCTAGGTATGGCTAAACAAACATTGTTTAATTCTGCTCATTTTTGAGCTTAATAAAAATTTTATCACACTGTAGGAAGCCTGATACTTGTTTTCATCCTTCAGTATTATGTCTGAGATTCGTCCATGTTGACGTCTGTAGTAAGAGTTCATTCATTTGCAGTTCCATATGGTTATAGAATCTATTATGCATTCTCTTGTTTGTTTCTAGCTCTTTGCTATTGCAAACAGCGCAGCTATAAATTTCCTTGCCCATGCTTGCTGGTATAGATACACGAATTTTCACATGCCTAACCAGTAGAACTGATGGAGCACAAAACATACCTGCTATCCATGCATTTTCCATAAAAAGAAGAAAATCTTTCCCAAATTGTTTGTACCAATTTACACTCTCACTAACAGTATCTGAATGTTAATTGCTCCACATCTCGACTGACATTATATTGCCATATTTTTAAAGTCCTGTCAATATAATTAAGGTAAACCGTTTATATTATTGGGGGTTCTTAATTTGTATTTCCTTCATTACTAATGCAGCTGAGCGTCTTTTCATATTTGTATTGCCCGTTGTTTTTCTTCAGTGAGTCTATGCATTTTGTCTGCATATATTCCAATAACGTTGTTTGCTTTTGTCTTATTTTTTTGAAGGAGATCTATATATTATTATGGAAATCAAATTTTAGTCAACTATATGTGTGACAGATATTTCTCCAGTTTTCTCATGGTTTTTTTTTTTCATGTACGGGAAATCTTGAATTTTATTTATTTTGTTTTCTTAATATTTTCCTTCATGGTGATACTTTTTGGTGTCTTGTTTATGAAACATTTCCATATCCAGAGGTAATAAGGATAACCTTCTATGTAATCTAAGAATTTTTAAATTTTATATTTTCCTCTTAAGAATTTGATTCACCTGGAATTGATGTTTGCCTATGAAATAGAGAAGGGAGAGATTTAATTTTTTTCATATGCAGAATCATTTGTCTTAACCTTACTTAAGATTTTAACACAACGCTAATCTACAAAGCTACCTCTATTTTAAAATATGACATTTCCATATATGCATGATAAATTTGTCCAATTTTTACTACTAGGGACTGGAGACCCTATAGGATGCTTAATCCTAATTTGGGGAATGGAAAGAGTGGAGAGCTCCATGGATCTGCTTAAGAAATTTAAGTGATTTAGCATTGGAGGGTGGCAACATAAAAAGACAGACTGACTTGGATTACAGTCAGTCTTGAGAGAATGGAGAGGTCCAGCCAAGATAAAATTCCTACAAAAGCAAGAACTATGGATTTTTAGAATAGTGATATATAATCTTCAATTTAAGGTTGCTGTTTAAATTAGCTCTTCAGTTTTCTGTATCTTCAGTAAATGTCAGCCACATATTAGTGTCTTGGAATCTGGGCAAATGACGAACAAAGCAACTCAAGAGAAAATGAGTCACTTTAGCAGGCAAGATGGAGATCAGGGGTCAAGAATGGAGCAGGAGCAGGATATTAGATCAACAATGGGCCAGGCACGGTGGTTCATGCCTGTAATACCAGCATTTTGTGGTTGTGAGGAACAGCATAACTTTTCATTTAACAGTCCAATAAAGAGATCTGGAACTATATAGGAGGGAAAACCTAGTATCAGCCTCCTGTTATCCAACCGTGTCTAAGAATAATGCTTACATATTACTCTTGTCCATCCATTCTATGTTTGTGTGTGTGTGTGTGTGTGTGTGTGTGTGTTTTCTTTTATTGAGACAGAGTCTCACTCTGTAGTCCAGGCTGGAGTGCAGTAACATTACCATAGTTCACTGCAGCCTCTACCTCCTGGGCTCAAGCTATCCTCCCACATCAGCCTTCTGAGTAGCTGTGACTACAGCCACATGCCACCAAGCCTGGCTAATTTTTAAATTCTTCATAGAGGCAGGATCTCGCTATGTTGTCCAGACTTGTCTCAAACTCCTGGACTCAAGCAATTCTCCTGCCTTGACCTCCCAAAGTGCTGTGATTATGGGCGTGAGCCACCATGTCTGGCCCATTCATGATCTAACATCCTGCTTCTGCTCCTGCTCCTGCTCCTTTGTTGACGGCTGCTCTGAATCTTGCCTTCTAAAATGACTTCTAAATGAAAGTTAAAAGTTTACGTTAGTCTGTGCAGGACCTGTGGATCATTACTAATTTCCACGTTCACCCCACTCTCAGTGGTGGACAGCAGTCCTGGTGGAAGAGTTAGTCCTACTTTGACACTTGCAATATTAGAGTTAAGGGTTGATGATAGGCACCCTGCAATGTCATGGCAAGATAAGTGTCCTGATAAGGGGACAGAAAATCTACTGCTGTTATGATGATCTGTTTCTCTCTCTCTCATTTAGAGTTTCTATCTAAACAAGATATAAATATATTCAACAGCTGAGATGGCTTATTGGAAATTTATCTACAATACTTTCTGGGGATTCAACTGTTAGATGCATTTAGTGAAAGAAAAAATAAATTTATTGATAAAAATCTAATTTTCTTCTATTTAAAAAGCCTTCCTAAATTTGCTTCATGGAAACCATGTATACGCTAGAAGAAGAAATTCAACAAACATTTTTGTTTATTTTGTAGTCAAACTTTAGATTATATATTTAATATACTTTTAAAACATTTTTTTAAAAGTAGTAGGTCAGTTACTAAAATCTGTATGTGAATGTTAAGATATTAACAATGTATTTTATGAGATAAATTATAGATGTGACAAGATAGGAACCTTGTTTTTATAATTTGTTATAAAACTTATACTTGTTTTATAACGAGTGAGGAGAAATTTAGAATTTTGTGTAAATGAAATGTATAGAGTTATGAAAAATCATAAATAAGTATATCCAAAGATTTTTTGGATCTATAGTAAAGTAACTGCTTTATATTTCCTAAAGGTAGAAAATGTTGACTGTTGACTGTAACAACAGCCATTACAATTATAACTGATTCATATTCAACTCCCTGGTAAAGTCTTTCTTAATCTTCGCAGGCTAGGTTGGTTACTACTTCTTCTGGATTATTATACTATTGTCCATAGCTTTATTATAGAATTCAACATAACACATTACAGACATCTCTTGGTATACAGGAGGATTGGTTCCAGGACCTTCTGAGCATACCTTAATCCGTGCATACTGAAGTCCCACAGTTGGTCCTGTGGAACCTTTGTATATGAAAAGTTGGCCCTTGCTATATGCAGCTTTTTCATCCCATGAATACTTCAATCCAAGTGTTGGGCTGAAAAAAATTTATGTATAAGTAGACCTGTGCAGTTGGAGCCCATGTTGTTCAAAGATCAACTGTATATCATAGCCATAGAAACAAAGCAGACATCACTGCTTGGTGGAGGAATGAACTGGGATAAAACCAGTGCTTAAATCAATTAATAATCTCAATTAAACAACAACAACAAAACACCAAAAACCTTACACTATGATCAGTTTGCTCATGCTCATTCCATCTAATGCATTAATAAGAAGTCATGAGCTGAGTTAACAGGAACAGTAGGAAAAAAAGGAGAAAAAAGGAAAAAAAGAAAGAAAGAAGGGAAGGAAAGGAGGGAGGGAAGAAAAATGGGAGAAAAAGAGTAAGGAAGAAAAGGTAAAAGAAAAAAATGTTTTGGAGAATGGGATGGTTTAGCTTTAAAAATTATCTGCACGTTTAATGGGAAGAAATATTCTCAAAGGGAAATTAGCATATTTTAATGAAAGAAATATTAAATGATAATAATTGTCCTATGTAAATTATTTCTATTCTTTTACATATGATAATGGAGATGCTACATTAATTAAGTCAGTATGATTCTGATGCAGGTGGTCTGTAGACTATACATTGGGAAACACTGAATTAAAAAATTAGCGTTAGTAAAACAAAACAGAAAATAGCAACAACAACAACAAAAACCGGGGCAGGGCGCAGTGGCTCATGCCTGTGATCCCAGCACTTTGGGAGACCAAGGTGGGGTGGATCACTTGAGGTAAGGAGTTCAAGACCAGCCTGGTCAACATGGTGAAATCCCGTCTCTACTAAAAAAAAAAAAAAAAAAAAAAAAAAAAAAAAAAAAAAAAATTGCTGGGTGTGGTGGCATGTGCCTCTAATCCTAGCTACTCGGGAGGCTGAGGCGGGAGAACTGCTTGAACCTGGGAGATAGAGGTTGCATTGAGCCGAGATTATGCCACTGCACTCCAGCCAAGGTAACAGAAAATGACAAAAACCTCTCCATAATATGAGTACTCAGCATGAAGTGAAAACATTTTTTATAGTAACTCTACCAAGTCTAATAATGTACTCTCCTACGTTACCAAGCACTGAAAACATTCCCATAGTTATATCCTGGGAGGGCTGGAAGTGAATTTGTTTCTTGGGGAAGAAAAGAAAATCATTTACCCAGTAACATTAGTCCATAATAATTACTTTTCTTACAGTCTAACCCAATCTCATCTTTAATACACAAGCAGAAAACCAGGATAATTATGAATAAAGCCAGAAACATATCTAACATAAAAACCAGTATTACTAATAAAAGTGGAGTTTGTTTGGCAGGAGACATCAACTCTAATAATCAATCCTTTGTTAAGATTGACACTTGCACCTGGGATGTAAACTTGTTAAGTTTAAGTCAGAAGCGAAATTGTTTCTCTAAGTCTCATTCTTCCTCTTGATTATTCAAAAAGGATCAAGGACTGTCTGCATGGTAAGGAAAGACTGCATGAAAGTTTGGAAAGAGTACAGGTTTAGGAGTCAAATCGCCCTGGAGTTGAACAGTTGTTTGTCCTTGAGCGAATTATTTAAATTCTCCATATCTAGATATCCTCCGCTATTATACAAGCAATTGAAATACTTCTATCACAGGAGTTTTTTGGAATGAAAAGTAAAATAATGCATAAATGCTTTTTTTTTTTTTTTTTTTTTGAGATGGAGTTTCGCTCTTGTTACCCAGGCTGGAGTGCAATGGCGCGATCTCGGCTCACCGCAACCTCCACCTCCTGGGTTCAGGCAATTCTCCTGCCTCAGCCTCCTGAGTAGCTGGGATTACAGGCACGCACCACCATGCCCAGCTAATTTTTTGTATTTTTAGTAGAGACGGGGTTTCACCATGTTGACCAGGATGGTCTCAATCTCTTGACCTCGTGATCCACCCACCTCGGCCTCCCAAAGTGCTGGGATTACAGGCGTGAGCCACCGCGCCCAGCCCGCATAAATGCTTTTGCAGCTTCTGTTTGTTATCAATGTGATATGAGCCTATATTACAAAAATCGTAAGATGTTTGTTTTACTTATTTTCCTTTCTTTTTTGTCCTTTTCTTGCTCCATGTAAGAATACTTGCACCTAGTCATTTCAGTAGAGGGTAGTTACTAATAATTGATAACTTCATATCTTGACCCCTGGGGCTACTCACAGATAAATGAACTTCTTTTTCTTTCAAAGAACAATGATCCTTAGGTGAGGCAGACCTCCTTGATGGCATCCAGAAGTTTGATGGGACCAGGGATGCAAGCAGCTTTGATCATCTGGGAATCTAACCTCTCGCATACCTACCTTACTCATAAAAAGCCCCAGTTTTGTTCAAAGACAGGTCAGGTTTGTGAGTTTGCCTCTACTGTCCTCACATTTTGTCCAAATTGAATGAACCTTTTTCTGCTTTTAAGCACTGATGTGTCAGTGCACTAACTACTGAAACCTAGCTTTTGGGGTTCTACAACAAATGTAAGCGTCATTCACCCAAGATTAAAGCGAATGACTTCAGTTATCTCTAGCAAAAAAAAAAGAATCTTGAATGAAGTGAGTTAAATTACTTATGAAAGTTGTGTTTATCCTCAAATATTATCATCCCGCTTATTCTATTAACATACGCAAGCAAAGAAAAGTTAATCATCAAGAGACGCCATTTCATGCTTCAAATTTCATGCAGAATATTATTCTTCGGCATAAATAAAGGACAAATTGGCATATTTTGCCATTAGTACTTGTAATACAGAATAATATGATAAAGGGACTTTTTTTTTTTAAAACCATGCTACGTATATACAAAATAAAGACCTCACTTTATAAAAATTGAGAGTAGAAAATGACTATTCATCACATGTCATAGGTAAATCAATAAAATGCTCATGTAATGTGAAAAGATTCACACATCTGGTTCAATATGAACTAAGCCTTGATCTTACTTGTAAAGACCTAACAAATACCTTGGCCGGAATTTTGTTTCCAGTTCTAAGCTACCAAAATGAGTTTCACTTCTCAGCAGAATCTATTTTGTGGACTCAGCAGAAGCAATAACTTTGCATTTTTTAAAAAGAAAATAATCAATATCCATAACACATAGGGACAATGGGTCATTCTCCCTTCTGTTAGGACATTTCACATGAGAAATACCACCATAGTTTGGATAAAAGAAAACTTCTACTCACGCCTCAAAAGAGCCGGATTTATGAGACTTTCAAATCTCACTGAACATCAAAAGTAGGAAAACATGGTGAGAAAATGTTTTCTTTAAGATTTAATTTCGTTTGTATTTGTTTCCATAATTGTGAAAAATAGTCATCCACTTGAATGATGAACTATTATTTTAAAGCAAATAGAAGAGGCCAGCGATACCTGAATTTCCTAGTGAACATTTTTAAACTTTGGAAAATGAGCACGGGGTTAAATGAATAAATTAGTCTAAATATTGAGTCTAATGAAATAATGAAATGATTTTTAAACCAGTAATTTTAAAGATTTGATCCATGCCAAAGAGGGTGAATTTGTTCTTTTAGTTGAATACATTTGGTCAAAATCCAAACCTCCGGTAAAAATGTTATTCTAAGATACACACACACACACACACACACACACACACATATGAATTAGGTTTTAGAATCACATTTATATATACACATATTCTACATATAACATAAATTATATTTTAGCTTCAGAATTAAAAATATAATACCTTAGAACATTTATATATAGTAAATCAATGTGATTATAATATTCTCAGAATTATTTCCTGATAACAATCACTTTCTTTCAAATCTGAAATTTTTGAGAGTTTAAATAGAAACACAAAGCCATCTTATCCAATGAAGAGTCTCTGAAGAGTCAAGTCTAGGTACAAGTGCAAATCCTCTGCTATTGCAGCTCAGTATATTTAAGTAGAGCTTAAATGGAAGAGCTGGAGGTGGGGAGGAAAGGGGCCTGAGCAGCACGTGCTGCAGAACTGGCCGCCTGAGTCCCCAGCTCCCATTCCAGTCTGCTATTTACCACACGTGAGTGGCAAAGTGACTCAAATCTTTCCAAGTCTCATTTCTTCATCAGTAAAATGGCCATAATAATCTCTAAGGAGCTGTGGTGATTCGATAAGATAAATTAGTACTTGGCGTTTACTTAGTGCCTGGGTTATAATATTATTTTAAAAGAGAGGGAATGAAGGAATAGTGTGAAGATGACACCCATGATCTTTACTGTCAGCAACAACATGTAAGCAGGAGGAAAGCCTAAAGTTTGCTCTTCTGTTCCTAGGCCCTCAGCCTCCCAAAGGCACTCCAAGGTGGGTTAAAGCCAGGGGCCCTGGTGAACCATAGTACTGGGGGCTGGAAACTCAGTACTCCAAAGGAAAGGTTAAAACCCTACTGCTCTGTGAGGCACGTTGACCTTGGACCTCTACTTGCTGGGTTCCTTTTCTCTCTAGGAACTTGTCTCTTGCATGGCTGGTGTGGTAAGAGAAGCCCCCAGGTATCCTCCTGCTTCTCAGAATACATCTTCCTATCCTCCTCTCTTCCTGGCTCCTTCAGAACTGACCTTTCCCGTCGGAAAGCCAGCCTTTAGTCTAAAAAAAGGAGTTTCTGCAATTCACACATGGCCTATCCTAGCTTACCAGGGCAAAACATCCCCTGTCAGAGTTTGAGGCCAAAGCAAGCCCTTACTAGTAAAATCAAAATATGTCAGGTTCCAGTAGCCTTTGGGTATAAGTAACATTAACATTAGTATCAAATATTCAAACACCGTTCCCCCAATAGAGACATGCAAAACTTTAACCCCTATACTGAGTCACATTCAAATTAGTGTCTCCCCTTTGACCTGGTGTAATTGGCTTCCTGTGAGCCATTTGGAGGATGCATCTGATGCTACTGCCCTCCAAGCAAATGCTGTTTGTTGCTGTGACTGCTTTGCAGACTCAGCTGAAATGTGTACTGTATTATGCAGAAATACAGAGTCCACCTTTCCATTCCACTTTATAAAATTCGGATTCCAGGACCCAAAGTAGAACTGCCCCGTCCTAAGTTTCACAAGGGCGTTCCCCTAAATGGCCTAGGTTTCCTAAACAGACGGGACAATATGTTCACATTCTTGTAATATACACAGGGTAAGGTCCGGAGCACCAGATATCTAACTTAATCTGTGGGTACTTCTATGTAAAGGGGTTGCAGGAGATTTTTTTCATTTTATACTTTGCACTTAAACTTATTGTTGGGGATGTCGGTTCTAATTAGCTTGCTTTATAACCACAAAGAAAATATAGCTATAGTCATTGAACTAAAAGCCTTTCTCGCTGTTCTCCCTCCACTCTGGAGGACTCAGAGCTAGTCCTGTAGGTCAGCTGGGGAAGAGATGCTCTTTTGTCCTGCACTGTTATCATCCCCACTCCAGGAAGAGCAGTGCAAGCCTCCTTTCTCCTTTTCTACAAAAATCAATTCCTAAATGCATCTAGACTGGAAATAAACTGACAACTAGTGAAGCAGCTAAACTTCACATTTATTTGACAAAGCCCAAAGACAAAAATGGAATTACATGTATACAGCATACCTTTTAAACTTGGACTATCTCGTTTTCAGGGTTCAATTTCATATCTGTAGCTTCAGTTCATCATTCCTGGCTTTTTGCCAGGCTTCAGTCTTATAACCTATTGACTAATTAGTCCTAGATTTGGATCAACCATAAACTTGGTATGCACAGTTTATGTTCCCTTATATACTGTCAATAACAGTATAGATCAGATTAAATCTAGGCATTCAATGGCCCACAATCAATGAACGCACTAGTTGGGTTGTTCAAACAGATAAAAATCCTCTTATCTTTACTATCATCCTGGGTAATCTTTTTTCCTTCATTCATGATGGAATGTCATGAGAAACTGTGCTAACTATCTTGCTACATTAAGGTTAAATGAACTATTCTAGCAATCCCTAAAATAAAGGAAAATTAATCATTTCTCATCATTTTTGTCCTGAGAATACTAGCTAAGCATTATGAGTTACTGCTTTATTCTCTAAGTGCTACAAAGTTCAATCAAGAATATCTCCAAAAATCAGAAACCATCTAGCGTTTTTGACATTCACTTTATTGTCTTATTTAAAATCACAAACCTATTTGCCCAGCTCCAGTCTCCTGACATCTCTTTGTTTACATGATTTCTGAAAACTAAACATGGGTTTAAGCAATCACAATCCCATTTCTAAGTTAGCATACACGATGTATTTGAACTTGGAGATGTGAACTTCTTTTGAATACTCAAGATTCCCCCACACGTACTTTATCATTTTTATTTTACAGATTATTCTCTTCGAATGGGTGTGCTCCCTAACATTTTTGGACCCTGACCCAAGATTACAATTAGAGGTCCACATATCACATGATTTGACACAAATACATCTTTAAAACATCCTGAAAAGCCGAGTTCAAATTTAAAACTCGAGAGGCCCTTCATTGTTCTACGGCCTCTTCCCACTCCAGATCTGTCTGTATTAGACAGTTTCCACAACCCATGGACATATTTAAAAACACCTTCTCCCACATGCAAGAAGCCACCCCAGGTAAATTGAGCCCAGGGAAGAAGACTGAATATGTCTTCAGATGTGCTTGGGACCATTTGGTCCTGAATTCAGGAACATGAACAGAAGAGAGGGCATGAGCTCCAGTGTGGAGAGGCGTCCCTTGTCCAGGTCTAAAAATGGTACTACTTTTGCAGTTAAATGGTGCATCTTCCTCATTGCTATCTCCCAGTATCAACCTTTGATTCTTTTATTGTTCTTGATGGTTTCCCTCCAAACACATCTGGAAATCGGTGTTTCCTTTAGAATTTTACATAATGCTTATTCTCGCTTTTCTCCCCTTGAACATTCTTAGGGATTTGAGAACCTCTTCTGCACACACCCTTCTTCATTATTTACCTCTCTTTCAGTTTTTATACATGGTTCCTCCCATACAATTAGACACACAGATAACCCAACCACTTTATACTATTTCCCAGAAAAGTTGATACACACCAATTAATATCTAAGTATCTGGCTTCCAGTCCTCCACCTACCATTCACTAGCCATGACACTTCAAGCTTTCTGGCTACATTTATTATTTCATGCAAAATAAAAATAATGATAATTGTCATGGCATTTTCACATGACTGTTTCAAGGATAAAATTAGGAGAACGTATGAGAAAGTAACATTTGGATACTACAAAATGTCACATAAATGATTGGAATTATTGCAGCTACTACTCCAAACTTGTTCTTAATGATTAAATAGCATTGCTCTTCAATTCCCTGCTCATCTCCTTTTGGAGAATCAATTTTCTATTTTATTTTAAAGTTTATCTGTTTATTCTTAGAATACATGGATATTATTTATTCCTAGCAACAAGAGTGTGGAGCTGTCCTTATTGACCTCTTTATTAATGCGGAATTCCAATTAAACCAAATGGACAAATAAAAATTCAGAAGAAAGGACAGAAATATTACTAATAAGCCTGCATGATTCTACTCTGATTCATCCTGTGCCACATATATTATTGTTTATACTAAAACAATCTATGTATTTGCAGTTAATCTTTTATTCATATTTGTAGCTACCGATCCTGAACTTAATTGCAAGTTCCTTACGAAAAAGGCTTTCTTTAATATGTCCTTGCTTCCCTCTCCTTTACAACAGAGTGCTTAGAATATAACTTCTTTAAAAATGCTGATGAAACCAACAGGGTTTAAATACAAAGATGACCTTCCACATCCTACAACAGGGACTTTAAGGTCTGCTGGTCCTGACTATAGACATCTGTAACTAAAAATGAAAATGTATGTGGGAAAATTTGCCTTTCAAATATTTGGTAAGATTTTCTGGGTGCTGGTCCAAGATATTTTTGGTTATAAATTCCCTAATAGTCCTTCACATTTTCTATGACTACTAAACTATGAAGTTTGTCCAGGAAAGTTTTTCTTAGTTGTTCATTATGTTGGATGACCAATACTTATAAAAGAGGAAATTCAACAGCATCATTTCTGTAGCAACAGACCAAAATATATCTATTTTCTCATTTCGTTCATGAACCTTCTTCTAATCACTCATGCTATCTCAAGCATAGAGTTAATTTGATGTTTCTAAGTAACCCTGATGTAATAAACATTGAAAAGTTAATAATGCTCAGTGTTTACATAATCACTTAATCTAGGAAAAGATGTTAATTTTGTTACGGTCCATTACCATCTGGGACTAACAGGACAATTTTTGCTATGATACCACAGGCTTGGCCCCTTTTTCTCCATAAAAGATGGCAACACTGTACTAAAAGATGCTTAGAATAAATAAGTTATTTTAATATATTAAAGCAAAAGATAGAAAGGCAAAGTTAGACAAGGTATTTTAAAACACTATCAACTTTTTCCCACCAATTCTAACAACGCTAGAAGTAGCAAACTGTAAAGTGTTTGCAATCTGGAGTATTTAAAATATCAACGTAATCCAAGTTTTAAGAAAAAGGTCTTTATGTGGATCCAAATAAACTTGTGTACAGGAGGCTATAAAGCATTTCATTAATTACAAATGACTCAAAACGTGATAATGATGCTTTCTATTTAACTTATGGATGAAAAAGGCACAGAACACATAAGAAAGAGAACCTTGAGAAGCAATGGAGGGAAGGCCGCCTGGCTTCTATCCCCCAGATTCTGCAAACCACTTGTCTGTTTAGTGTTGCTATAAAGGAATACCTGAGGCTGGGTGACTTATAGAGGAGTTTATTTAGCTTGTGAATCTGGTGGCTAAAGACAGGCATCTGGTGAAAGCCTCAGGCTGCTTCTACTCATGGCAGAAGACAAAGGGGAGTCAGTGTGTGCAGAGATCCATAAGGAGAGGGAGGGAGGAAGAGAGAGAGGAAGAGGGGAGCTGCCGGGCTCCTTTCAACAACCGGCTCTCAAGGGAACTAATCAAGTGAGCACCACTCATTACTGCGAGGACAGCACCCAGCTATTCATGAGGGATCTGCTCTCATGATCCAAACACCTGCCATTAGGCCCCATCTTGTACACTGGGGATCGAATTTCAACATGACAACTAGGGGTACAAACCTCCAAATAGCACCACTCTTTGAGAGTTGCCTGATTAAGCTCTGAACTTTGCTCATAGATAAATACAAGATCCACTAGTTGTAAGATCAGTCATTCTTTGAGCTAATAAAGGCCAGAGAGTCCTTTTGTGTAAAGCATTCCACCAAGTCCTTAAGAAAATGCTCAAGGTCAAGTGTCCCCTGTTTACCCACTTTTATCTTAAAAGGAAAACGTACCTTTTATACTCCCTTTTAATTTGTCCCATTTCTAAGACAGCAGAATTGTCAGAATTCCTACTCTTTGCAATCATGGAGGCACAGCTTGAATCCCTGAAAGGTGTCAGTGTGTGTGTGGAGACCAGCACGGAGGGAAGTACTGGGTTCATTTGATGGGGAAGAGCTGTACAAGGTAAGAGTTCAGCTTTTGATTTAATCATGCGAAACATTCAATCTCTATACTTTCAGTTATACAAGATATTTTTGTCTGAATAATCTCTGCTTGGCTTTGTGTTCTGTAAATATAATATTGCCAACTAAAAATTACCATCTTGTAAATACTATATGTGCTGGCTGACGTTAGCAAAATATTGCCTGGCAGGCAATGGGCTTACCCTTATAACAAAACATTTAAGGTGCCTGATGGAATATCTGCATTGTTTAATGTGGCTTCATGTGTGATTCCCGAATGCAGACACCTCATACTTTCACTTACACATATACCAGTCTATAGCATTGATGAGAAATCGTGTTTATCATTCATACGTTAGTCATTGAAAATTAATTGTACATTTTACATACATATTGCCAAGCTAAACTGACATCCAAATAAATGCTTAAATCACTGGTCTTATAAAAGGCACTTTCATCTGCTAAATGGGTTAAACTGCTGCTGTCAGATTGAATATAATTAGTGCTGCTGATATGCAAAGAATTGCTCTGTCAGGAAATGTCACTGTCATTGAGTACTGTTCCTTGTCTGCATTCAATTTTCTGTCTGGCTCAGAAAATTTTAATAACAGGTTGGAAATCACATGTAAAATTTTAACCAATTTTCATAAAAATACCTTATTTCATTTTCATTTTGCTCTCGTATAATCTTTGGTTGTCATAAAGTAGGATACTAAACACATCTTATTTCCTTAACTTTTATTGCCTTTTCTCCTTTGAAGGTAGACATTTAGGGTTCATTTTTTCCCTTAGTACTTTTCAAATTTTTAATGGAAGTTTAATTTCATTGAAAATAACAAAAGAAGAAAAAGGGCAGTGGGATGCAGAAGCTGCAGAAACACATGTGAGCAACGTTACCTTCCCTGTGTCTTCAGGAGAGGAGACTTCTTTAACATCCCAGGAACATGCAACTAAGTACATAAATTTTTAAAATTTCCACTAATCAGTAGAAACTGTGGTATACAGACTACTGTTAATCAGGGCCTCGTGCAGTCAGGAGGGTCAGATGTTTCTATTACGTAACCTACTTCAGTATAAATCTATAATCTGTCTCCAGTGACTTCAAAATTCTTTGTATGAAACTTGAGGTCTGAAGAGCAGAGATATTTTAATCTCTTCTTTTAGTTAAAGTATATAATTTTGAAAAAGGAAAGATGATATTGGGTTTGAAAAATTGGTTTTGCAGAATAGAAGAAAAGGACACTTCCTACATTAGATTCATCACACCAAAATTAAGGACTCCTGGCAAGTGACAATGAAGGATTAAGACGAGTGCTTTGTGAGGAAGCCCATTAGTCAAGGAGCTCTTAAAGAAAATTTGAGGGACTGCGGGAAATATATAGTTGAAATAGTGAAATATTGATGGACAGAAACAAAAGGGGGTAGTTGCTGATATTTGGATATTCTAGAAGGTACTGTCGCTTGTCTGCAGTCAGTTTTCTGTCTGGCTCAGTATAAATCAGCAGGTAGGTAGACAGGAAGTTTTTGTGGTTTCTAATATTTATACAGTGATGCACAGAGAATGAATAATAATAATAATGAAGAAGAAGAAGATAAATTAAACACAAAGTTTCACTGCGACTTACAGGGATATAATTGACTGGAATATAGCAATGGGGGGGTGAGTCTTGTGAACAATGAGAACACATGGACACAGGGAGGGGAGCACTACACACTGAGGCCTGTTGGGGGGAAATAGGGGAGGGACAGTGGGGGGTGGGGAGTTGGGGAGAGACAGCATGGGGAGAAATGCCAGATATAGGTGAAGGGGAGGAAGGCAGCAAATCACACTGCCGTGTGTGTACCTATGCAACAATCTTACATGTTCTTCACATGTACCCCAAAACCTAAAATGCAATTTAAAAAAAAAAAAGGAAAGTGCTCTAATTGATAGGAAAGATAATAGCACTTGCTTATGAAGAATGGGAAAACAGAATCTTACGTTTATAAATTGTTAGAAGTAAATTTAGCCAATTCTTTTTAAATTACTCATATTACAGAAGATAAAGTCCAGAGAGATTTACATATCCCTTAAACACAAGTTACTATAGTCAGGGAAAGGGGATGGATAACTTCAAAAGAACCATAAAGGAGCAGTATATACTCGTGAAGAATGAGGTGAAAGAGGGAACAAGCTATTTAGACATTTTCCAGAAAACATGCAATCTGACATACTCTGAATTTAAGTTTTTGACAATTTGTTTCTTAGAAGAGAGAGAGTATAATCAGGAGTGCTACTGCTTGTTGTGACCAAGAAAAAAAATGAACTGATAATTTAATTGAAACCCAGAATTACTTAGTACAGAACTTATTATTATAGACTCCAGGAAAACAGAGATATTTGTTACACACATTCTCCTTTTCCCTGCTTTTGCTAACCTGACTGCTTAGAAGCATCTTCATCTGTCTTTAATTGGAGAGTTGATTGATATACCATTGTGTTATCTCTTCAGATATTCAGACGCTTGATGGAATGGGAAGGAAGTCCAGATATGAGGAGGGCCATATAACTTCTCATCTAAACAAAGATACTTGTGAGAGTGAATGAGCATGCTCAATGAATAGATAAAATCCAGCCTGTCCTGGACAAATCAGGCATAGATATTTATTGGTGGGGAAGGGAAACATGGTTTCTATTTCTTCTCTAATGTGGAACTAAGAAGACCATTAGTCAATTTTCTATCTCTACCTTTCTACTTGTTCTAGCCTTCACGCTAGTTTGTGAGTCCCAGTCTTCTTCCATAGTCAGTCCCCTACAGTCTTGCTAGTTTCCTGCTCATCAAGGCTGCTGGGACCATCCTGTGCCGCTACTTTAAAATTCCAGACATAGAAGAAACTGAGGTCAAATAACTCATTTCCCATTTGCCCCTCAGTTGAATAATGGAAGAGATAGTATAAATTTACACAAACCAGCTCTCCTGCTAAAGATGGTTGAGAAAGACTCCACATACTCAGATGGACAGAAAGGGGGACCAGGTAAATCCACCTACATGATCTAAAACTCCTTTCTCACTTCAGAAAATTTAAAAGAAGGTGGTGGTTGTCATGGTGGGAGAGCTGGGGAGACAACAATAGCTTGTAACACAAGAGTAAGAGAACATAGCCCTTAGGATGCGGGGGAGGCAGCACATTTGGAAAGGGTCTACTACAGCCTACAGAAATAGATTTTTGGAAGCATATGTTTGGGGCTCGAAATACATTTAAACATGGCTTTCATGGGGAAAAAGGAAAACACAGCAGGAGTGATAATAAGAGGGGGACCAACCAAGAAAGTAAGCTGAGAAAAAAAAAGAATGTGTTGATATGATTTTAAAAAATGGAGAGTAACTAAAATTCAATAGCAGAGTATTAATCTTCATTGGAAATACTACTGCAAAAAGATTGTAAAATGCAGAATTTCGATTCGTGATACAGATGACAACAATGGAAAGTAAACTATGAATATAATATGTTAAAATTATGGAAAAATGGCATAGTTAATTAAGGATGAGTAAACCTTAAGAATAGTCAAAAACAAACAAACAATAACAATGAAAATAACCAACACTACACCGAATGTGTATTACATAGTGAACACTCTTCTAAGTGCTCTAACTCATTTGAAGCTCAAAACAAATCTATTTGTTGTTACACTACTATATCTACTTCATAAAGGAGAAAACTGAGGGACAGAGAGGGCAGGTAACATGCTCAAGTTCCCAAAGAAAGTGGAAGGGCAAAGTCTTCAACTTAAGCAGTCTGGCACCAGAGCCCATGCTCTACCTGTAACCATTATGTTATCATGTCTCCCTAAGGCAAAAGAAAAATTCTTAAACTATAACAGATTAAAATTTACCTATTGTAAAAAAGAATGAGAGTATCTAATATAAAACTTTTAAAAAGATATTATGTAAAATTTATGGTGAGATTAGCAAACATTTCTTGGAAAATAATTGTGGAGTTTTTAGGACACAAAAACATATTATCTAAATAGAACAAGGTTCAGGTTGATTTCACATTTTCCTGTACATTAAATTCTAGAAAAAAGGAAGTAATATATATATTTTTAAAGGACTAAGATTGTCATCATTTAAAAAAATGTCTTAAGAAGTTACCATTTGTAGATTTTGGATATTAGTCCTTTGTCTGATGCATTGGGAATATTTTCTCCCATTCTGTGGGTTGTCTGTTTACTCTGTTGATTATTTATTTTGCTGTGCAGAAGCTTTTGAGTTTAATTAGGTCCCATCTATTTATTTTTGTTATTGTTGCACATGTTTTTGGGATTTTGGTCATGAACTCTATGCATATGCCAACACCTAGAAGAGTTTTACTAATAATATCTCCTAGAATTTTTATGGTTTCAAGTCTTAGATTAAATCTTTGATCTATCTTGAGTTGATTTTTGTATAGAGTGATAGATAAGAATATAGTTTCATTCTTTTTTTTTAAACAAAGCCCTAAGACAGCAGAGAGAGGAGAAGAGAGGAAGGCCCTTGCTGAGGGTTCTGGAAACAAAGACTCCCCACTTCCTTTATTTATTTATTTATTTATTTATTTATTTATAAAGAAGAAAAAAAGAGAGAAAGAAAAAAAAAGAATGAAGAGGAAGAAAAAGGAAGAGAAAGAGGCAGAGAGAACGGGAGTATTGCTTTACTGCCCAGGCTAGAATGCAGTCTAAAAACGGGAATTGAAAACCTCTTTTATGCCAATAATTGTGCTTAACAATGGAGACAGGAAGGAATAAGGGAAGAAAATAACAAACAAGCAGCCAACCAATATTTCATTTAAACCTATGAAATGCTATGTAATTATTGAGGAGTGATTTACTTCCAATTATGCAGTCACTTTTGGAATAGGTGTGATAAGGTATTGATAAGAATGTGTGTTTTGTGTATTTGAAGTGGCGAGTTCTACAAATGTTTATTAAGTTTACTTGTTCCAGGTCTGAGTTCAAGTCCTGGATGTCCTTGTTAATTTTCTATCTCGTTGATCAGTCTAATATTGACAATGTGATGTTACAGTCTCCCACTATTATTGTGTGGGAGGCTAAGTCTCTTTATAAGTCATTAAGAACTTGTCTTATGTATCTGGGTGCTCCTGTATTGGGTGCGTGTATATTTAAGATTGTTAGCTCTTCTTGTTGCATTGATCCTTTTACCATTATGTAATGTCCTCCTTTGCCTCTTTTGATCTTTGTTGCTTTAAAATCTATTTTATCAGAGGTGAGAATTGCAACTCCTGCTTTTTATTTATTTATTTATTTTTGCTCTATGTTTGGTTGGTAAATCTTCCTCCATCCCTTTGTTTTGAGTCTTTGTGTATTGTTGTATGTGAGATGGGTCTGGATACAGCATACCGATAGGTTTTGGCTTTTTATCCAGTTAATAATATATATGAGTTTAATACTGCCATTTGATGCTAGCTGGCTGTTTTGCCCATTAGTTGATGTAAGTTCTTCATTCTGTTAATGCTATTTACTTTTTGATAAATTTTTGGAAAGGCTGATACTGGTTGTTCCTTTATATGTGTAGTGCTTCTTTCAGAAGCTCTTGTAAAGCAGGCCTGGTGATGATGAAATCTCTAAGTAGTTGCTTGTTCGCAAAAGATTTTATTTTTCCTTCACTTGTGAAGCTTAGTTTGGCTGGATATGAAATTCTGGGTTGCAAGTTCTTTTCTTTAAGGATGTTGAATATTGGCCCCCACTCTTTTCTGGCTTTTAGGGTTTCTGCTGAGAGATCTGCTGTAAGTCTGATAGGCTTCTCTTTGTGGGTAACCTGACCTTTCTCTCTGGCTGCTCTTAGTATTTTCTCCTTCATTTCAACCCTAATGAATCTGACGATTATGTGCCTTGGGGTTGTCTTGAGGAATACCTTTGTGGTGTTCTCTGTATTGCCTGGAGTTGAATATTGTCCTGCTTATTAGGTTGGGAAAGTTTTCCTGAATAATATCCTGAAGAGTATTTTCCAACTTGGAGTCATTCTCTCCTTCACATTCAAGTACACCTATCAAACGTAGATTAGGTCTTTTCACATAGTCCCATATTTCTTGGAGACTTTGCTCATTCCTTTTTATCCTTTTTTCTCTAATCTTGACTTCTCGTTTTATTTCATTAAGTTGCTCTTCGACCTCTGATATCCTTTCTTCTGCTTGATCAATTCGACTGTTAAAACTTGTGCATACTTCGCGAAGTTCTTATGTTGTGTTTTTCAGCTCCATTAATTCACTTATATTCCTCTCCAAATCGTCTATTCTCATTAGGATTTCGTCAAACTCTTTTCAAAGTTCTTAGTTTCTTTGCATTGGGTTAGAACAAGTTCTTTTAATTCGCAGAAGTTTCTTATCAGCCACCTTCTGAAGCCTACTTCTGTGAATGGAACGCACTCGTTCTCCATCAGGCCTTGTTTCGTTGCTGATGAGGAACTGTGATCCCCTGTAGAGGGAGAGGCATTCTGATTTTGGGTATTCTCAGCCTTTTTACACTGGTTTCTTCCCATCATTGTCAATTTATCCACCTGTCGTCTTTGTGATTACCGACTTTCTAATTAGGTCATTGAGTGGACATCCAACTTGTTGATTACCAGTGCCGAAATCTGAGCAATCCACTGCGCTGGCCAAAACAGCGGTGTTAAGATTGATGGTGCTTTTCTGCCCGGGAATCTCCGGTCTAGCTCCCTTCTTGAGTCCGTCCTTCAATCAGCTGAATAGGTGACTCTGTCTTCCTGGAGCTCCAAACAACATCAGCCAAAAGGGGACCCAGTCCCGCTCACTCTGCACCAAGAACTGCCGCGCTGAGGTGCCGGCAAAACTGCCGCGCCGGCCACAAGAGTCGTGCTGGCGACCTGTGGGGCTCCTCCGCTGGGAATCACCTGGTCCATGAGCAACAGAAATTCATCTGAAAGTGTGGCGTCCTCTCGTTCTCTGCACTTTCACTGAGAGCTACAATCCCCGAGCTACTAGTGATCAGCCATCTTGGATCTCTCTTCCATAGTTTCATTCTTCTGCATGTGGCTTGCCAATTATCACAACACCATTTATTGAATAGGGTGTCCGTATTAGTCAGTTTTCACACTGCTGTAAAGAAATACCCGAGACTGGGTAATTTATAAAGGAAGGAGGTTGAATGGACTCACAGTTCTGCATGGATGGGGAGGCCTCAGGAAATTTACAATCATGGCAGAAGGGGAAGCAAAGACATCTTCACAAGGCAGAAGGAGAGAGAGTGCAAGCAAGAGCAAGGAAAACTGCTTTATGAACCATCAAATCTCATGAGAACTCAATATCATGAGAACAGAAAGGCAGAAATCTGCTTCCATAATCTAATCACCTCTTATTAGATGCCTCCTTCAACACCTGGGAATTACAATTCAGGATGAGATTTGGGTGGGGACACAAAGCCTAACCATTTCAGTGTCCTTTCCCAACTTTATGTTTTTATTTGCTTTGATCAGTTGGCTGTAAGTATTTGGCTTCATTGCTGGGTTCGCTATTCTGTTTCATTGGTCTTTGTGACTATTTGTCTACCAGTACCATGTTGTTTTGGGAACTGTAGCTTTGTAGTATAGTTTGAAGTCAAGTGATGTGATGCCTCCAGATTTGTTCTTTTTGCTTAGTCTTACTTTGGCTATGTGGGTCTTTTTAGCTACAAGGAACTCAAACAAATTATCAAGAAAAATCAACCCAATCAAAAAGTGAGCAAATGGCTGAGCCTGGGCAACATGGCAAAACCATGTCTCTACAAAAAATATAAAAATTAGCTGGGCATAGTGGCACATACCTGTAGTCCCAGCTACTTGGGAAGCTGGGGTGGGAGAATCACCTGAGCCAGGGATATTGAGGCTGCAGTGAACTGAGACCATGCCACTGCACTTCAGACTCTTGCTTGGGTGACAAAGTGAGACCCTGTCTCAGAAAAAAAATAGTGAGCAAATGACATGAATAGACAATTCTCAAAAGAAGATATACAAATGACCACATAAATGTGTAAAAAAATGTTCAGCATCACTAATTAACAGGGAAATGCAAATTAAAACCAAAATGAGATACCACTTTACTCCTGCAAGAATGGCCATAATTAAAAAATATGTTGTCATGGATGTGGTGAAAATGGAACACTTTTACATTGCTGGTAAGAATGTAAACTAGTACCACCACTGTGGAAAACAGTATGGAGATTCCTTAAAGAGTTAAAAGCAGAACTACCCTTTGATCCAGCAATCACTCTACTGGCTGTCTACCCAAAGGAAAATAAATCATTATATGAAAAAGACAATTGCACATGCATGTTTATAGCAGCACAATTCACAATTGCAAAAATATGGAACTGGCCTAAATGCCCATCAACTAATGAATGGATAAAGAAAATGGGATATATGCCCGGGTGCAGTGGCTCATTGCCTCTAATCCTAGCACTTTGGGAGGCTGAAGCAGGTGGATCATGAATCAGGAGTTTGAGACCAGCCTGACCAACATGGTGAAGCCCTGTCTCTACTAAAAATACAAAAATTAGTTGGGCATGGTGGCAGGGGCCTGTAATGCCAGCTACTCAGGAGGCTGAGGCAAGAGAATCACGGGAACCCTAGAGGCAGAATTCCAGTGAGCTGAGGCCACTGCATTCCAACCTGGGATACAGAGCAAGACTTTGTCTCAAAAAAATAAACAAAATAAATGTATATACATATATATACACATACAAACACACACACCATGGAATACTACTCAGCCATAGAAAGGAACAAAATAATGGCATTCTTAGCAACCTGGATGGAGCTGGAGACCCTTACTCTAAGTGAAGTAACTCAGGAATGGAAAACCAAATATTATATGTTCTCACTTATAAGTGAGAGCTAAGCTATGAGGACACAAAGGCATAAGAATAATATAATGGACTTTGGGGACTCACGGGGAAGGTGGAGACGGGGATGAGGGATAAAAGGCCACACACTGGGTACAGTGTTCACTGCTCAGGTGATGGGTGCAACATATTCTCAGAAATCGCCACCAAACAACTTATCCATATGACAAAAAACCACCTGTTACTCCTAAAATATTGAAATAAAAATATTTACATAATGATAGTAATTTAAATGCTGATTATTGGTTTTAAAGTTTTAAACTGAATCTAAGAACAAAAAAAGAGAAAGACTTAATTCTTGTAGATCAGAATAGGAACGTTAACTACTGAAAATCTAAAAGAAAAAAACAATGATGAGAAAAAGTAGAGGAAAGGATAGAGATATCAGTCTACCTAACCAACTTAAGAGATAATAAAATAATTGACCAGGGTTGACGGAACAAAAAAGAGTTACCGTTTGTATGTAAATTTAGCAGAAAGACAATTTTAAATAAAGTCTTAAAGAGTTTCATAATTATATGCCTTTCCATAAAAAAAAAAAGAGTTCAGTTTTAAAAACACTGAATAATTAGGAAAGATTGAGATTTTAAAAATGATGGTAAATATTATAACCAATATATATTCATATATGGTTATAAACTATAATATACATATCAAAATTCATCTTTGACCTTGCTTAATATCAACCACAAATACACATGCACACATACAAGAATCTCTTTGTTCCTCTTTTGAACAAACATTTTTTCTTTTTTCAGTTGGCTTTTCTCAAAGCATACTTATGGAATACTTTTACCTCCTTTCCTCCAAAACAAACAAACAAAATTCAAAGGGCAATTTTTTTCTCTAGAGTTTCCTGTACCAGCTGGTAAAAACAGATACAAAACCTGAAGACTGAAAAAAAAAAAACACGAAAGCTACTGACAAACTTAATGGACCTCACTTATACATGTAAAAAACCTAGATAAAATATTAGTAAATAAAAATATAGCAACTTATCAAAAGAATAATACACGATCAAAAAGTAGGGTATATTCTAAGAACACAAGATTGCTTAATATTAGGAAACAGTCACAGAATATAGCTCATCAATAAGTTAAATAAGAAATTGTGAGAGATACTAGAATTGCATTTGCTGAATTCAACATGCATTCCTTGAATTTTAAGTTAGTAATTAAAATATTCCTCCTTTGTATGATAAAGAATTTCAATCTCAAACCATAAGTTGAAATCATACTGAATAGTAAAATATTAGTGGTATTCCAATTTATATCAGGAATAAGACAAGGGTAACTGTCCTTACTGAGATTTTAAGTTTCATTCTCAGACAATTTAACAGATCAATAGTTTTTGTTGTATTTATGTTTTTATTTCTTTGTTCTGCAGCAAGACATCCACCTACTTTTCACCTCTGAGGGAAATATTTATGGCTCATGGTGAAATGGTGCTTAAGACAGAGAGAGGAAAATTCAGAGGCAATTTAGGGAGTAAATGTTAATAAGAAAGAGAAAAGATTGTGAACACAGGAATGAAAAACTAAGGCTGCAAATCTTCATTTAGTAATTTAGATCATGATTTTAAGAAAAGCTGATAAGTATGCATTTTTTTTTTATGTGTAAAAGACAGTCTGTAATGCAAACCTCCTACTAAGGTTCCCCTAGGAAATGCTATAAACCAGTGGTCCCCAACCCCTTGGCCATGAACTGGTGGCCTGCTAGGAATCTGGCTGCACAGCAGGAGGTGAGTTGCCTCGAGCTTCGTCTGTATTGACAACCGCTCCTCCTCACTGGCATTACTTCTGAGCTCTGCCTCCTGTCAGATCATCAGCAGCATTAGATTCTCAAACGTACTTGAACCCTGTTGTGAACTGCACACCTAAGGGATCTAAATTGTGTGCTCTTTATGAGAAGTGAATGCCTGATGATCTGTCACAGTCTACCATCAACCCCAGATGGGGCCGTCCAGTTGCAGAAAAACGAGCTCAGGGCTCCCACTGATTCTACATCATGGTGGGTTGTATAATTATTTCATTATATATTACGGTGTAATAATAATAGAAATAAAGTATACAATAAATGTAACATTCTTGAATCATCCTGAAACCACCCCAACTTCCTCACCCTGTCTGTGGAAGTTTTCTTTCATGAAACCTGTCCCCGGTGCCAAAAAGGTTGGGGACTGCTGCTGTGCACCCACAAGGTAGAGTAGAATTTCTTTTGGGTGGGCCTGCAAATAAGTGTTGAGTACTACTTCAAGTGCAGCATAGAGCAAAGGAGAGCTTGTTCACAGGGGAGAGGTAATGATATGGCTACAATGATGTAAAAAAGAAAAAATATCATTAATTATTTCTAGATAATCACTGCCTACTGAAAAAACCCAAGAATAAATTGAAAATCAATTATAATAAGAGTTCCATGAGGAAGCTGTTTATAAAAACTAGAAAAAATCAGTATCTTTCTTACGAGAATAAACACACATGAAACATGATGAAAAATATCTGATTCATATAAGCAGCAATAACCATTATCAAATACACAGACATAAGCAGATCAAAAATCTGTAACACTATGAAAACAATTACAATATTTTATGGAGAGAAACAACTTGAGTAAATTAAGGCACACAGTAAAGCTAGACAAAAATAGTCATAAATTTCAATTTCAAAATTGAAAAAATAAAGAAATTTGCATATATAGATATTAAGATAACAATAATTTAATTAGATTGGTATAGTCTAGAAATCCCAAAAGTATACACAAGTACATACAGATATTTAGTATCTGGTAAGACAATAATTCAAATAGTAGAGATAGGGTTCTGGCTTTAGGTTGTGGCGGAATGAAATGTTCAGTGAACCCTCCCAAGTGTAATAATTATAAAAACGGAATAAAATATGATTTTCGAAGCCTAATTTTTTCTCTTATGTTAAGTGAAATAATTCAGGAACAAAAAAACATCCACATGATCTTACTCACATGTGAAATGCAAAAAAGTTGATCTCATAGATGTAAAGAGTATAATATTAGTTACTAGAGACTAGAATGGGTAGGAGAAAAGGGAGATCAATCTATTAGTCAGTGGTTATCAAGTTATAGTTAGAAAAAAGAAACATGTTCTAATGTTCCATTACACAGTGGGGAGATTATAGTTAACAACAATATATTGTATAGTTTAAAATAGCTAGAAGAGAAGATTTCAACACAAAGAAATTATAAAGGGTTGAAGTAATGGATATGCTAATTGCCCTAATTTGATCATTATACATTGTATACAAGTATCAAAACCTCACACTCTACCCCATAAACATATATAATTATTATGTGTCAATTAAAATAAAATTATTAGAAGGAAATACAAAGCAACTAAATGCAAGCAGAAATCAGAGGTTTACCCTTGAAAGGTAAATAGTGATAGTGGCTGAGTAGAGAGTCTGAATATGATAGAACAGGTAGAAATTAGGGACAAAATTCAAGAAGCAAAGAAAGCTGCAGAAAAGAGGAAACACAAAATCTGAGTATAAAATCTGCCCATCTCCCTGGCTGTCCAATAAGTAACATGTAAGGAGACAGGCTGGGCATAGACAAAAATAGACAGGATAATAAAGAAATCTATCCTCAAAAGCCAGAACTTCACCAGGTGACATTTGAAAGTTAACTCCTTCATTGATTGGTGTGTTCCCCAAGATACACTCAGCTTGGGAGACAGACAGCTGAAGTCTTACCAGGAGGACAAAACTCAGGGATGGAAAAGCAACTAAAATTTATGAAAGAATCAACAGAAGCAAGAGACCCACAGGAAAGATGTCTCCAAATTTGCATATAAGCCCCATCCATAACCTTGGTTGAAAATAAACTACACAGGCTCAGAAGACCCTCAGGGAGTCAGACTATAAAATTGGCAGCTTGACATTTAAAAAGCTAAGCAGAATACCAGCTACTGCATACCGTATGTAGACAAATACATAGTTTGGCTTTAAGAAAATTAATTACCTATCAGAACAAACTAAGAAACAAATAAAATAACCCCATGATTCTCCAAATGACAAAACAGCACATATATAATATAAATGACCAATTTCAACCCAAAGTTACCAAATATGCAAAGAATGAGTAGTGACCCCTATTAAAAAAATAATGAAACAAATAGAAAGTGGCTCCAAGTAAGCCTAGATGTTGGGCATAGCAAACAAAAACTTTAAAGCAGCTAGTCTAAAAATGTTTAAAAAAATTTTAAAAATATAATCTCAATGAGTAAACAGATAGGAAAAACAAATAAATAAAAACTATAAAAAGAACTGAAAATTACAAGAAAAATCATTAGAATCACTCTACCAAGTAGATGTGGGGAAAAAAATCAGTAACCTTGATGATGCATTAATAACAGCTGTCTAATCTTAAGAACAGAGAGAAACATGATATTACAAAATAAATGAAACCTCAAAAATTTGGGACAATAACATTTGGTCCAATGTACCTGTAATAAAAGTCTCAGAAGAAAAAGAGAAAGTGAAAAGAAAGACAAAATAATCATTTGAGAAATAATGGTCTAAGCCTAGCTCCCATTTGGCTAAAAGAATAAACACAGACACATTAACTAACAAATTCAAGAATTTCAATTAACCCAAAGCAGGAAAAAACTAAGAGAATCATGACAAAGTATTATTTATTGTAACCACCAAAAGCAAAGAAGGAGGGAAGGAGGAATGGAGGGGACATGAATGTTGACAGCAGTAAAAGAAAAATGACACATTATGTACATGGGAACAATGATGTTTGTTGATGTATCTTCAGAAATAGTGGATGCCAGAATATTTTAAAATAACACATTCAATGCTGCTTGTTATAGGACATTCATTTCCATGCTTTAAGAAAGGCACAATGAGTGGTCCATACCTAAGGGCTATGGAATTATGCTCCCCATCATTGAAGATGGGATATTTATAAATATTATTTGGAATTCTTTTGTATATAGATTTGTCTATTCTTCCTCATTTATTAATTTATTCAATCATTTGTTTATAATAGTATGGACTTATAGAAATTTATTTTATACTTTGGGTTATATTCCAACTGCTTATTTTGGTGCTCAAATTGCTCCAGCTTTGGTCATTTGGACCTCCCTCAGTTGGTTTCTATGTCATATCTCCATCCTTGAGTTTTTTGAGCCCTTCCTTACTTCCTGGCACCACATGATGATCCAAGCTTACCTGTTAACTTTATCAAAACTTTTTTTAGCGAGTGGTATAAACGTCACCTTAGAACACGTGCTTTTCATGTACTGATTTATTTTCAGATGCTCTATATTCAGAGGAATCTGGTTTCTTCATTACTCCAAGCTAATAGAAAACGAGAGTTTTGTTGTGTTATGTATTCTAATAAAATACTGTACTTATCTTCTAGATGTTTGACAAGTTTGGTAATGGAATGCTTACTAATTGGAAGTCTACAATTGATAGGATTCAAGTGTATTCAAGTAAACTATTTGGGGAATAAATAATCTTACATGTATAAGCCACTGTGTGCTAACAACATAAATCAGCAAAGAAACACAATTTTTGGAGGTAATTTTTTCCTTAAGTTATTAAAAATGTTACTGTAAGGCCGGTTGCCTCACCGGGAGCTCGGACGCACACCCCACCCCCCTTTCTTTTCTAAAAGCTCTGACGAATTCAGGCAAGCTCAGACATGCTCAGGCATGTTCCCTTCTCCCATGCTCGCACAGCCTGGCCTTCCCTTAAAGAGCCCAGTATGCAAACGAGGTCTTGTAACCTTAGCCTTTTAACAACCAATAGCAGCCGAGTCTTGACAGCCAATAGCAGCCGAGTCTTAACAACCAATAGCAGCCGAGTAATTCCAACCAACAACAAGCCAAGTCCTAGGTAAAAGCTTGTAACTTACCCAATAGCAGTCCTGCTCTCCCACAACCAATCGAGCTGTTTCACTCCCTATAAAAACCCATGTCGAAGAGGAATCTGTGCGACTTCTCTGGCCCCTCCTGTCGGACCACAGAACCTCACCCGGGAGCCTGAATAAATTCCTTTGCATTGGATCTTTTCATGCTGGCCTCAGTTTCTTCGCTTTAAACTCAGCGAGAACAAACCTTACAGTTACCTGTGCTTTTCTCTCCATCTTAGCACAATAGGTGTCAGCTATGGAGAAAGAGAAAAATCTAATAGCACTTTCAAGACTTCTTGAGGGGCAAGGGTTGAAGCCTGGAGTCAAAGGCACTGCTATTAATCAGCTTTGCTGCAGTCCCACACCATCTTGTACTAGGGCAGCTTAGGAGGAGGACGGTTGGCTGAGATGTCAGAAATGGCAATAGTAAAAACATTAAAAACTTTAAAATGTAATAATTAGATTTTTTTCCACACAATGTCAAATAAAAAATGTGACCCATCTCTCCCCTCCCCACTATTGGCTGATTAAATGATTGATCTAATTTAACACCAGGATAATTGCATTTTTCATAGATTATCCTACATCATAGCTTTTATGAGCTGACATGCCTAAAAATATTCATTGATTAAAACATTTAGTGAATACACTACTCAGACAGTGAGCATTTAGTACCTTACAGATTAAGTTACATTTTTATACATATGTCGTTTCTTCTAAATGACAGCTTGATTCGACTCTATCTGAAGTGGCTGACCCATTCTTTAACCTCTGTGAACCTGGCTTTCCTTTTCAATAACTGTGGGTAACAACAAGCACCCACAAAGTCATTGTGAAAATTAAGTGATACAATTTGAAGTAAAGAGCTTACCACATTACATCTGTCACAGGTAAGTAATAAATATGTGTTTATTTTTGTTTCATATATGCCTGGCTTGATGAATAAATGTGACGTGTACATTCACACAAGTCATACTTAGAAAAACCCTGTGCTTGGTTTAATGCTCTTCTATTGCTGACTTGAATTTCCTAATAATTTTTGAATGCGGAGTCCTACATTTTCATTTTACACTGGACCTTATGAATTATGTCCTGGGTTCACCCAACTAAATTGTAAGCCATTTGAAGTCTGAGATGCTACAGTTGACATTATATCCCTAATGTGTTTCTCAATACTTAATTAGTTTCCTGTATATGGAATGTAAAACTTCACATTTATTGAAAATAATAGTAGTGGTTTGCTTAAGACAGTCAATATAGAGTTTTAATGGTAGATATAGAAGCTCTGCTTGAAAATTACATGCAATTATTTCACATCTTGTCATCCAAATGACTTACTACCAATCAAAAAATTTAAATAAAGATCTTCTATTCCAATCAAAGTGCTGTTATGCATATCTAAAATAATACCATGATTATAAGTCTAGAGTGTGTTTTTGGTTATAATTAACAGAGGCTTAGAATTTTGAGTGGAGGAAATTCATTTAAAATGAAATCATGGTGCAGCGAGGCCTTTTCCATTCCATGCCCAGGTAGATATTGAAACATCTGAAGCAACTGCTCACCTGGACCAAAAGCTGAAATCACCTACCCCTCCTTTACATGGATCATGGTATAGCAGGGCCCTCTCCATCCCATGGCCAGGCTGATCTTCAGGCATTTAAATCACCTGTTCACCTGGATCAGCAGCCTGATTCATCTCATTCTTCCTGTGTAGAGACTGTAGTACATTAGGGCCCCTATTCTTTATGACCAGGCGGATCTTCAGGCATCTGAAGCAGCCACTCTCCTAAATTAGGAGGTTAGGCATCCCCCACTCCCACAGAGAACTTGGTGCTAAAGAAGTTGCTCATCTCCATGTGTAGGCCCACCTCTGGATCCTTAGTAGCCACCCCTGGAGCCCCAGTTGGCATAAGTGCTTGTACTTACCACTAGGTGACTTGAATTTAAAAACTTTAAAATGTAATAATTAGATTTTTCCCACACAATGTCAAATAAAAAATGTGACCCATCTCTCCCCTCCCTACTATTGGCTGATTAAATGATTGATTTAATTTAACACCAGGATAATTGCATTTTTCATAGATTATCCTACATCACAGCTTTTATGAGCTGACATGCCTAAAAATATTCATTGATTAAAACATTTAATGAATATGCTACTCAGACATTGAGCATTTAGTAACTTATACATTGAGTTACATTTTTATATGTATGTCTTATATCCTCTAAGTGAGGGCTTGATTAGAATTTGATCTGAAGTTTCATTGGGTTAACAAAAGTTAACCCAATATAAAAGTGGTCAATGGAAATGCATAAGGCTATAGAAGCAAAATCCAAAGACCCTACCCAACATTCTCTACAGTCAATCAGTTAAAGAGGACGGCAAGAGGAAAATAATGATATTAATAATATTAATGGGAAAGAAAGAAAGTAAAATAATTCTATCCACATGAAAATAATTTAAAAATTAGTAGTGACATAATCACCAGATGAGAAGGAACCAGCACAAGAATTCTGGCACCATAAAAAATTTGAATGTTGTGACATGACCAAAGGATCACATTAGCTCTAAAACAATAATCTCAAACCAGAATGGAAGCTCAGAAACGAAAAATAAAGGACTCAAAGCATATATTGCAAAGAAGCTTAATGAGATTCAGAACAAGGTTTAAAGTTAACAAAAGGAAACTTCTAAAGCAATCCAGAAAAATGTTTAACATCTTTAAAAGTAATCAATCAGAACTTTTGGAATTACAAAAATTCACTTAAGGAATTTTAAAATACATTTGAGAGCTTTATCAATAGACTATCAATCAGAGGAAAGATTTTCAGAGATTAAAGACTGATCTTTCAAACTAACCCAGTTAGACAAAAAGAAGAAAGAACTTAATAAAATGAACAAAGTATTTGAGAAATGTGGGATTATGTAAAGCAACCAAACCTATAAATTATTGGCATTCCTAAAAGAGAAGGAGAAAAATTAAACAATCCAGAAAACATATTTGTGGAAATAACCCAGTAAAGTATCCCTAATCTTCCTAAAGAGGTAGACTTCCAGGTACAAGAAATCCAGAGAATACCTGTGACATACCATACAAAATAAATATCACCAAGGCATATAGTAACCAGACTGGCCAAGATCAGCACTGATGAAAAAAATCTTAAAAGGCAGCTAGAGAAAAAGGTCAGATCTTGAACAAAGGGTACCCCATCAGATTAACAGCAGACTTCTCAGCAGAAACCTTATGAGCCAGAAGAGATTGGGGGCCTATTTTCAGCATTATTAAAGAAAAGAAATTCCACTGGGGTCTGTTGGGGGGAAATAGAGGAGGGACAGTTGGGGGTGGGGAGTTGGGGAGAGATCGAATGGGGAGAAATGCCAGATATAGGTGAAGGGGAGGAAGGCAGGAAATCCCACTGCCATGTATGCACCTATGCTACAATCTTGCATGTTCTTCACATGTACCCCAAAACCTAAAATGCAATAAAAAAAAAAGAAATTCCAAACAAGATTTTTATAGCCTACCAAACTAAGCTTCATAAGTGAAAGAACAATAAAATTGTTTCCAGACAAGCAATTGCTATAGGAATTTGTTATCATCGGACAAGCCTTACATGAGCTCTTCAAGGGAATTCTAAACATAGAAACAAAGAACTGTATCTGGTACCACAGAAACATACTTACGTACATACTAGTCTCTATAAAGCAACTACACAATATAAATTAATGCAACCAGCTAACAACTCCACGATAGAATCAAAACCTCACATATCATCATTAACCTTATATGTAAATGCTCTAAATGCTCCACTTAAAAGGTACAGAGTAGTGAGTTGGATGAAAAAAATTAAGACTTATTTGCCTGCTACCTTCAAGAGACCCATCTCACACATAATGACACTTACAGGCTCAAAGTAAAGGGTTGTAGAAAGAGCTATTACACAAAAAGAAAACATAAAAAGAGCAGAGGTCACTATTCTTAATCAGAAAAAAAATGTCTTTAAACCAACAACAGTACAAAAGGACAAAGAAGGGTCTTATATAAAGATCAAGGGTTCAATTCAACAAGAAAACTTAACTGTCCTAAATATATATATGCATCCAACATTGGAGCACTCAAATTTATAAAACAAGTACTTCTAGACCTACAAAAATACTTAGACAGCCAATAATATGGGAGAGGGGGATTTCAATACTCCATTGATAGCATTAGACAGATCATCAAGGCAGAAAACTGACATATTCTGAACTTAAATTTGACACTTGATGAATTGGACCTAATAAGCATCTATAGACCAAACCATCCATCAACCACAGAGTATACATTCTTCTCACCCGCACATGAAACATACTCTAAGATGGACCACATGCTTAATTACAAAGCAAGTCTCAATAAATTTAAAAAAATAGAAATAATTTCAACCATACTCTCAAACCACAATGGAATAAAAATGGAAATCAATATGAAGAAAATCTCTCAAAACCACACAATTATATAGAAATTAAACAACTTTCTCTCAAATGACTTCTGAATAAACGACAAAATTAAAGGAGAAAGAAAAAAATTACTTGAAATTAATGAAAAGTGGGACACAAAATATCAAAATCTGTGAGATGCAGCAAGAGGAGTGTTAAGAAAGTTTATAGCCCTAAAGCCTACATCAGGAAGTTAGAAAGATTTCAGATTAATGATCTAACATCACACTTAAAGGAACTAGAAAAAGAAGAACAAGCTAACCCCAAAGCTAGCAGAGGAAAAGAAAAACTAAATCAGAGCAAAACTGAATGAAACTGAGGCCCAAAAATCCATAACAAATGACCAAGGGAACAAAAATTTGAGTCTTTGAAAAGATAAACAAGACTGATAGAACTCTAGCTAGATTAACAACAGCAAAAAAAGGAAGATAACAAACACAGTCAGAAATGAGGAAGGTGACATTACAACTGCTCCCACAGAAATTAAAAAAAAAAAATCTCAAAGACTATTATGATCACCTCTGTGCACACAAACTAGAAAATCTAGAGGAAACGAGTAAATTCCTAGTGACATACAACTTCCCAAAATTGAATCAGGAAGAAATTGAAACCTCAAAAAGACCAACATGGAATTCTGTTATTGAAACAGTCATAAAAAAACCTGCCAACCCAAAAAAGCCCCAGATCAGATTGATTCACAGCTGAATTCTACCAGACATACAGAGAAAAGCTGGTACCAATTCTACTAAAACTATTCCAAAAAAGTAAAGAGGGACTTCTCCCTAACTCATTTTATGAAGGCAGTGTCACCGTGATACCAAGAGCTGAGCAAAGACACAATGAAAAAAGAAAACCACAGGCCAATATCCCTGATGAATACAAATGCAAAAACACTGAACAAAACACTAACAAACCAAATCAATGTGCACATCAGAAGTTAGTTCACCATGATCAAGTAGGCTTTATTCTTGGGATGCAAGGTTGGTTCCACATATACAAATCAATAAATGTGATTCATCGCATAAACAGAATTAAAAACAAAACCTCAATAGATGCAAAGAAATCTTTCAATAAAATCCAATATCTCTTCATGATAAAGACACCCTCAAGAAACTAGGCATAGAAAGAACATGCTTCAAAATAAAAATAAAAAGAGCCATCTATAACAAACACACAGCTAACATCATATTGAACAGGCAAAAGCTGGAAGCATCCCCTTAAGAACAGAAACAAGATAAGGATGCCCACTCTCACCACTTCTATTCAAGATAGTACTGGAAGTCTAGTCAGAACAATCAGGCAAAACAAAGAAATAAAAGGCATCAAATAAAAAAAGATGAAATCAAATTATCTCTCTTTGCTGATAATACAATTCTGTATCTAGAAAACTCTATTTTATCAGAAGACTCCTAGAGTTTATAAATGACTTTAGCAAACTTTCAGGGTACAAAAATCAACATACAAAAATCAATAGCATTTCTAAGCACCAATAACATTCAAGCTGAGAACCAAATCACAAATACAATCCCATTTGTAATAGACACACACACACACACACACACACCCCCCCCAGGAATACATTTAACCAAGGAGGTAAAAGATCTCTGCAAAGAGAACTACAAAACACTCCTGAAGGAAATCACAGATAACATGAATAAATGGAAAAAAACACCATGTTCATGGATTGAAATCACTGATATCATTAAAATGACCTTACTGGCTGAATGAATTTACAGATTCAGTGTTATTCCTTTCAAACTACCAATGCCATTTGCACAAAAGTAGAAAACAAAACTGTTCTAAAATTCATATCAAACCTAAAAAGAGCCCAAATAGCCAAATCAGTCCTAAGCAAAAAGAACAAACTGGAGGCATCACATTATCCAACTGCAAACTATATTACAAGGCTACAGTAACCAAAAGAACATGGTATTGATAAAAAATCAGACACTTAAGCCAGTGGAACTAAATAGAGTACCCAGAAATAAAGCCACACACCTACAACCATCTGATCTTTGCTAAAGTCTACAAAAATAAGCAATGGGGAAAGGACTCCCTATTTAATAATTGGTGCTGGGATAACTGGCTACACATATGCAGAAGAATAAGTCTGTACCTTTACATTTCATCATATACAAAAATTGACTGAAGACAGATTAAAGATCTGAATTTAAGGCTTAAAACTATACAAATCCTGGACAGAAACCTAGGAAATACCATTCTGGATATCAGGACATTTATGACTATGTCCTCAAAAGCAACAAAAACAAAAATTGACAAGTGTGACCTAATTAAACTACAGTGTTTCGGTACAGCAAAAGAAACTTTCAACAGAATAAACAGACAACCCAATAATGGGAGAAAATATTTGCAGACTATGCATCAAACAAAGATCTAATATCCAGAATCTATAAAAAACTTAAAGAACAAAACAAGCAAAAAACAAATAACCCCATTAAAATGTGGACAAAGAGGCTGGGCACTGTCACGCATGTCTGTAATCCCATCACTATGGGTGGCAAAGCAATAAGATCACTTAAGCCCTGGACTTCAAGCCAGCTTGAGTGACATAGGGAGACCCTATCTCCACAAAAATAAAAAAAATTAAAAAAAATAGCCAGATGTGGTGGCATATTCCTGTAGTCCTGGATACTTGGGAGACTGAGGTTGGGAGGATTGCTTGAGTCTGAGAGGTCAAGGCTGCAGTGAGCCATGATTGTGCCACTGCATTGCAGCCTGGGTGACAGAGCAAGACCCTGTTGCCAAAAATAAATAAATAAGGAGCAAAAGAATTTTAACAGATACTTCTTAAAAGAAGACATACAAGCAGCTAACAAACGTGAAAAAATGCCCAGCATCACTAATAATCAAAGAAATGCAAATCAAAATCACAATGAGATACCATCTTACACCAGTCAGAATGGATATTATCAAAAAGACAAAAAATAACATGCTGGCAAAGCTGTGCAGAAAAGGGAATGCTTATATACTTTTCATGGAAATGTATATTAGTTCAGCCCTGTAGAAAGCAGTTTGGAGATCTCTCAAAGAACTAAAAAAAGATCTGCTTTTCAACCCAGCAGTCCCATTACTGGATACATACCCAAACAAAAATGAGTCTTTCTACTAAAAAGATAGCTGTACTTGCACGTTTATCTTAGTACTGTTCACAATAGCAAAGGCACAGAATCAACCTAGTTACCCATTAATGGTGAAATGGAAAAAAAAAATGTGGTGTGTATATACCATGCAACGCCATGCAGTCATAACAATTAGCATAAAATCATGACCATTTGCAGCAACTTGGATGCAACCAGAGGCCACCATCCTAAGTGAATTAATGCAGAAACAGAAAACCAAATACCATGTTCTCTCTTACGAGTGAGAGCTAAACATTGGGTACATATGGATACAAAGATGGGAACAACAGACAAAGGGGATCACTAGAGAGAGCAGAGAGGAGGGAAACAGGGGCTGAAAAAATACTTACTGGGTATTATGCTCACTACCTGGGGGTTAGGACCATTCATACCCCAAACCTCAGCAATCAGCAGATATACTCATGTAACAAACCTGCAGATCTAGCCCCTAAATGTAAAATAAAACTTGAAATTATTAATAAAAATTGTCATGTATGCTACTGCTATTGGAATACTATTCTCTAAAGTGGGTTAACTCTGTATACAGAGTTAATGATGCTCCGGGATGGCCCTTTCAATGTGCCAGGGCACCTTACACTATCCTGAGGCTTTATACTATGCTAAGGCTGTGAATGACAGTGTCTCAAACCAGGTATCTCACAAGAACTTAAAGTGGAACAATCAAAGGCACTTTACAAAGAGCACGGGCCAATGTTAGAACCAGCACCTGTATATTAAAGTCTGCTCAGAGGGCAACTGAACATCCTTTATTGAAAGGAATAGTGTGTGTGTACTTTATATAAAATATATTTACACATTTCTATGTTTAAAATATATACATACTTTGAAATTTTAATTTACTATAACATATTTTGAAAACCAGCTACCTTTTCTCTTGTAGATGTAAAGTAAAACTAATTTAAATCAGCATTCTTTACCATCTGCTGGGTATAAATCACCACTTGCTCTAGGAAGAGAGGCTACATCTAAGTCCAGCACATAAAACCTTTACCAAAACATATTTCAGCTCTTTGGCATCATGGCTCAAGGACGGACTGTGCCTCCTGATCCTCTACCAAATGATTCGACTCCAGTTGATTGATGCTTTTTAAGGGTAACAAACCAGTCAACTGCTGTAAGACAGCAAAAATACAATTGCCTAAAATCTCACAAGGCAGCTTCTCCTGAGACATGGATATAAAGGAGCAGCAGTTTGTTGAATTTGCATCAACAAACTACCCAAAGCAATTCTGCATCAGACCCTTGCACATCCCCTGCAGATGTATTTCATTCCACCTTTAGAATGTGAACAAGTCGATTTACATATTAATGAGAAACAACTGAAAGAAAGCAATTAGGCAGGTGAGGTTCCAGTTTAGGTGACAAATATTTTAAATACTGTTAAATGGAAATATAGAACAATTTAAACATAAATAGACTTTGTATTCATTGTCTCCTTTAACCTGGGCTGCATTAATGAGAAATTAATTGATTCTCGACAACTTTAATGAGTCTTTATTAACTGCATAATTGGAAAGAAAAATCCAAGGATGTAATAAGCATCTAATTTCTCAGAGCCAATGTGACTGACTGATTGACTGCCTGACTGACTCAGGATTTACTTTGACAAACCCCCACAGTGTGCTGAGTCCATGTTTCCACAAATTCTAGGCAAGAGTAAACTTCTCTGGTCTGTGTTTCATTTGTTTCTTTACCTATTTAAATAAGAGAAAAAAATTGTCCGGAGGCAACATTTGGAGTAGAATGAGCACTGGGTGGATAATCCTTTCAGTGTGACTTTTATAATGTTTTAATGTAATGTTTTTGGTAATTCTTTGTCACTTACCTCTTCTTGACTTCCATTTTCTCATCTGGAAAATAATAAAGATTAACTCTAAATGTCTTTTGAACTCTCAGTTCTATGTTTCTAAAGGTAGATTACATGGTGGTATGTTTGGTTATGTCCCCAATCCAAATCTCATCTTGACTGAGATGAGGGAGGGAACCTGTGGGAGGTAACTGAATCATGGGGGCAGTCCCCCATGCTATTCTCACGATAGTGAGTGAGTTTGCTGAGATCTGATGGTTCTTGTAAGGAGATTTTTTTTCCCCGTTTTCTCTGCACTTCCTTGCCCCCACGTGAAGAACATGTTTGCTTCTCCTTCCACCATGATTGTAAGTTTCCTGAGGCCTCCCAGCCCTGTGGAACTCTGAGTCAATGAAACCTCTTTCCTTTGTAAATTTCCCAGTCTTGGATATTTCCTCATAGCAGCATGAGAATGGACTAACATACATGGTGACTTTTGTACCTTAATGACCAAATCAGTAATCACCATACTGTCATCTAACTTGAAATAAAGTTTCTGCTTAGGAAAGTAAATGCCAGCCAGTTATTTTTACTAACATTCTTTAAATATTCATTTTATTCATAGTTTAGGTAAGTTATCCTCAAAATATGGTAGCTTCTAGTTCACCAGAGAACTTTCTAGAAATGTAATTTATCAACCCATTCTGACTTGAATCAGAAATTCTTAGAGCAAGGCCCAGTAATCAGTGTTTTAACAAGTCCTCCTAATGATTCTGATAATGCTAAAGTTTGATATTTACTGGTATAGAGAAATATTTCCTGTTTTACATCTTTAACTCATTCTGAGAAGGGAAAAATGCTTTCTGAATGGCTATATCATGGTAGGTGGCCATTGTTCACGAACAGAGACTAAGCAACTGATCCTGTGTGGGTCTTTGTTCAGACATGCATCCCCCCAACTCCCATTTCTTCTTTCACCTCTGCAATATAATTGTTGTTTTATCAACTGGATTTTACATAAGAAGATGTAGACTTACAGAGCACTTTAGAATTTCCAAAACACTTTTCTTTGGTAATGGTCCCTGATTTTCACTAACTTTATAGATAATAGAAGCTCAAAGGTTAAGTGACTTTACAAAGTTATATGGCCAATAAATGCAAGAACTGGGACATGAAATTATCACCAAAATGCACTACCTTCAGTTTTCAATCAAATTTTCAACAAGTTGTGGAAAAGAAATGTAACCAAATGACTTCTAAAAACATTTATTCTTATTCTTAAAACATAAGAAAATTGGGGCCTAGGCTTAAAAAATAACATTTTCCAAAGAAAAATAATTAGTCTTCATGTACCTGTACCACAGTGCTTTTATCTATAAAACTGATGTCAAAGTTTATAATGATTAATGGTAACACAATTTATAAGACACTCATTTCACTCATAGGTCATCATACAAATGCAAATTTTTTTTTTTTTTTTTTTTTGAGACGGAGTTTCGCTCTTGTTACCCAGGCTGGAGTGCAATGGTGTGATCTCGGCTCACCGCAACCTCTGCCTCCTGGGTTCAGGCAATTCTCCTGCCTCAGCCTCCTGAGTAGCTGGGATTACAGGCACGCACCACCATGCCCAGCTAATTTTTTGTATTTTTAGTAGAGACGGGGTTTCACCATGTTGACCGGGATGGTCTCGATCTCTTGACCTCGTGATCCACCCGCCTCAGCCTCCCAAAGTGCTGGGATTACAGGCGTGAGCCACCGTGCCCAGCCCCAAATGCAAATTTTTACAAAATCTCCAAGAAATCAATTGAAATTTAAGATTAAAACAGATTTTTGAAAGATAATAGGCACATAAAGAAATAAGAAAAATGTAAAGTATAAACAAATCCAATAACATATTTAAAAAAATATTCTGAACTCAACTGTCCAACATAAGAGTAACAGAAAAACAATATTCTGGCTAAAGGTCACACGTTAGACTTTTTCTCTGCATTACTATTTAAATCAGGATACCTTCACCACTTACAACATTATTTAATAATTGTTAACCTAGGCAACAAAATACCTAAACCTTTCAAACAGATATTAAGTGAACAGAAAACATCTGCTATGGTTTGAATGTTTGTGCCTTCTGTAACTCACATTGAAATTTAATCCCCAATATAACAGTATTAAAATGTGGGGCCTTTAAGAGGAGATAAGAGTTATGAGGGCTCATGATTGGACTAATCCATTCATGGTTTCATGGATTAATGGGTTAATGAATTCATGGGTTAATAGGTTAATGGATTGATGGATTATCACAGTAACAGGTTAGTTATTAAAAGCCAGGTTGGCTCTCTCTTGGTGCTCTTTTGCCATGTGGTGCCCTTGGCCATCTCAGGACTCTGCAGAGAGTATCTACCAGGAAGAAGGCTCTCATCAGATGTGATATCGTGACCTTAGACTCCCCAGCCTCCAGAACTGTTAGAAACAAATGTATTTTCTTTATAAATTACCTAGTCTCAGGTATTCTGTTATAGCAGCAGAAAGTGGACTAAGATATTGTCTAATGTATATATATATTTTCTTTTACCAAACAGTTCTTCAAGATTGTAATAATGAAGAACTCAAACTAGGACACATGTTAACCAGAGCTGTTTTACAAAATATTTATGTAGAGCTTTAAAAAAAGAAAAGTGGCTTTACTCAGTGTTGAAGACAGCAATGCTATAAATTAACCCAAAGGTCCACATCTCATGACGCAGTTGACAGTTTATCAGTTCTAGGGAATGTGCACAGGCAATTTAGATGAAAGATGAAGGCAAAGGCTCCAAGGGCTCGCTATTAAATGCAGAGCATTATTTGCTGTAAATATCTTCATATTCAAAAGGTTGAGAGAGCACGGTCAACTCAATTCACTTGGCTTCATTAGCAGAAACATCACTATGGAAATCTCTGTATTACTGTGTTAAAAGGTTAATAGCTTTGAGGAAAAATGGTGTTCAAATTAAACAAATTATTTAACTTAAACAATGTAACTTTATAACCCTTCTAAAATATACATGAATAATGGATTATACATAAATGGAATATAAATAAACACCAAATTATATAACTATTGGTAGCTGGCATTTGGAAAATTTTCCATCAATTTTTCTTATGTTTTAAACTGACAAAAACAATGATTCTTTTTAAAATTAGATTGTTAGGCTTCAATAAGAACTAACTTCTTAAAATGAAGTTTAGAGTAAAATTACTTGTCAACCTATATGACAAATCAAGTTAATTTGGGTTATAATTGTCATTTAGCAACTAGACTTAAGAAGGACGCTGTTTATTTCCTTCATTTCTTTGAGCGCATCTACCTTTATTATGTTTCAGAATCTATCTAACTTTCCATATAAATATATTTCTAACATCTGGTGTACTTGAAACTATCTTTAGGCTCACATTTAGTTGTTCTACCTAGAGTTTTCAGCATTTGCCTGTCCTCAAAACTTGTCAGGGCAATACAAAATATCCACAAAAGACATACAATGAGGTTGCATAAATAAATGAATCTGGTCACTTAAACAGGCAAAGCTCCTCATTGTAAAATAATATAAATAAGCATATACCACACTAAATAAAAATGTCTTCTGTTGTGAATCTATGGAAATGATTCAGGAAATCTATCCTCTAAATGGGGAGAAAAAAAAAAAATATATATATATATATATAAAATATATAAACATATATATTTAAAAATTATATATATACACATATAAGTTTGTGTGTGTATATATATACATATATACGTGTGTATACATACGTGTGTATATATACGTGTGTATATATACGTGTGTATATATGTATATATACATATATATGTGTTAAACAGCCATCATTAAAAATTAAATCATATAAACTTATAATTAAATATACTATATTAAAAACAAAGTATTGTGATTTCTCCAGCTTTGTTCTTTTTGCTTCGATTGCCCTGGCTATTTGGGCTCTTTTTTGGTTCCAAATAAATTTTAAAATAATTTTTTCTAGTTCTACGAGGAATGCCACTGGTAGTTTAATGGGAATAGCATTGAATCTATAAATTGCTTTGTGCAGTAGGGCTATTTTAACAATATTGATTCTTCTTATTCATGAGCATGGAATGTTTTTCCGTTTGTGTCATCTCTGATTTCTTTGAGCAGTGTTTTGTCACTTAAGACACAAGCAATCACAATGAAAGCAAAAATTGACAAATGGGATCTAATTAAACTTAAGACTTCTGAAGAGCAACAGAAACAATTAACAGAGTAAACAGAAAACCTACAGGGTGGGAGAAAATAGTTGCAAACTATACATGTGAACAAAGGTCTAATGTCCAGCATCTATAAGGAATTTAAACAAATTTACAAGAAAAATAACAAAGAACCCTATTAAAGAGTAAGCAAAGGAGAGACAATTTTCAAAAGAAAACATACATGCAGCCAAAAAGCATATTAAAAAATGCTGAATATCACTGATCATTAGAGAAATGCAAATCAAAACCACAATTAGATACCATCTCATACCAGTTGGATGGCCATTACTAAAAAGTCAAAAAATAACAGATGCTGGTGAGGTTGCAGGAAAAAAAGGAACACTTATACACTGTTGGGGGGAGTGTAAATTAGTTCAACCATTGTGGAAAACAGTGTGGTAATTCCTCAAAGACCTAAAAACAGAAATGCCAAATCAAAGGAATATAAATTGTTCTATCATAAAGGCGCATGTACACATATGTTCACTGTAGCACTATTCACAATAGCAAAGACAGAATCAACCTAAATGCTCATTAATGTTAAACTGGATAAAGAAAATGTGATACATATACACCATGGAATACTATGCAGCCACAAAAAAGAATGAGATCATGTCCTTTGCAGGAACATGGATGGAGCTGGAGGCCATTCTCCTTAGCAAACTAACACAGAAAACCAAATACTGTATTTTCTCACTTATAAGTGGGAGCTAAATGATGAGGACACATGGAACACAGAGGGGAACAATAGACACTAGGGCCTATCAGAGTACTGGGGGTGGGAGGAGGGAGAAAATCAGGAAAAATAATTAATGAATGCTGGGCTTAATATTCTGATGATGAAATAATTTGTACAGCAAACCCCTGTGACATAAGCTTACATTATACCAAACCTCCAAACCTGCATATGTACCCTTTAATTTAAAAGTTATAAGTAAATATTCAAACTCTCAATTTTATATTTAACATTTCCTTTTATTTTTACTCTTTAGCATATTTCACCTATTTTATTTGTATGGTAAAAATAGTACTTCATAATACGTTATTGTATATATTTTTTCAACTCCTCATTCAATGATGCTGGTTGAATTTGGCCATGTAGAAGTATTTGCACCATGGGAATTAGGAAACACTATTAATTATTATTTTTTTCTTCTGCAGAACTGACTTTCCCAGGCAACCTCTATCATTTATAATAGAGTGATATTTAACCAACATGAAGATTTCACGTTTAAAACAGAAAACAAGACACTTTTCTATGACATTCATATGTACTTTTCAATATTTTCATAAGAATGAAATTGAGGCAAAATGAACAATGAAGTATTGAAAGGAAAAAAGTCACAAATTGCAACTGAATAGGTGTTATAAAGGAGAGTTGAGGAAGAACGAGTAAAAACGTCTGGAGTTGGTTATGTTTACTTAAATCATTAATGTTATTTCTTCTTTCTCTTGCTTTTGGAATAATGACCAAGCACTTGGTGCCCAGATACAGACAGGATCCCAAACTTGATGGATGAAAGGAAAATGAAGAGGCATTACAAGCAATGAATCTCAGTCAGTTTGGCTCTATTAAAATCCTACCTTGGCTATCTGCTCGCTAAGGATGTACAGGCTTCATAAGCTTTAGTTTCCAAATCCAGTAAGTAGTCAACATGAGTATTTTTCTTGTAAAATTTTTCGATGTTCAAATGATATAATGTATGTAATACAGAGGTTATCAAACCTCAGTGAACATTAAAATCCCCTGGGAAGTGTGAACAAATAATGACACTCGGGGTCTCAATCATAAAGATCTGAATTTAATGAATCCAGAGGGGTCTGAGTATATTTTAAACAATCTCCAACATGATTCTATCATGTGGTCTATGTTGAGAACTACTGTTAGCCAAACTATCAGTGCTTCAATCCGTCACATCATAAGACTGTCTAAACAATTACCACCAATGGGCAAAGGCATACATACAGGAAAACACATGTTTATTGATTTGTTCACTTGCCAAAAGAGCTCAGAAACTAGAGATTTCTTTACTCTCATCACTCAACCCTTCAATGAGGGTGAAGCCACCATTTAAAATTTTTATCACACTTAAGAAGGCCTCCTAAAGTGGACACATTCTGCAATCCACTCACCAAAGTGAAAGGGACCCAAATTCTTTCTAAGCTTATTTGAAAGGAGTCTCTTTGCTTGCTTTTGTGTTACTTTGTGTACACAATTTAGCTAAAGCCTTAAGTGAATCCTCATTTCCACCAAGTTCCATTGCTGCACTCAACTCCAAACCACTACCATGTCAAGATGGACCCTTGCTCATGCTTCCTGTTTGGCCTTCCTGCTTCCTCATTTATCTGACCTTCAGTACATATTCTTGCATCTGTCAAGGATTTTTTTTGAGACGGAGATTTGCTCTTGTTACCCAGGCTGGAGTGCAGTGGCACGATCTCGGCTCACCGCAATCTCCACCTCCTGGGTTCAGGCAATTCTCCTGCCTCAGCCTCCTGAGTAGCTGGGTGTCAAGGATATTTTTAAAACACAACTTATCTTCTTATTCTCACTCTCGAAACTCTCCTTTGATGTTTTCTCATCACCTTTAGATACAAATTCAAAGTCTCCCTACAAGACCTTTTTGAGCTGGTCCCTAGCTTCCTCTCTGACTTAATTCATATGCTTCTATCCCTCATTCCACTCCAGCTTCTCTGACTCCTTTGCTAGTCTTTGAACACATCAAGCAAGCTCTCTCTTTAGGTCCTTTACACTTGCCCGGCCCTGTACCTACAATATTCTTCCACTCCAAGTGCTACGGCTTTCCCCCGCTTCGTTTGGATACTTGCTCAGATGTCATCTCAGAGACCTTTATGATCATTCTAAGATTATAACCCCTACTGTTGTCACACAGTTTCAGGCAATTATCCCGCCTCGGCCTCCCAAGTAGCTGGGATTATAGGCATGTGACATCATGCCCAGCTTTTTTTTCTTGTATTTTTAGTAGAGATGAGGTTTCACTGTGTTAGCCAGAATGGTCTCAATCTCCTGAGCTCATGATCTGCCTGCCTTGGCCCTCCAAAGTGATATATTTATTTTTTAGTTTATCTTTTCTCTATGGAACTTCAGCTGTAGGAAAGGTTAAACTTTAGTTCTTGTTTCAGTTGTATACACAGCATATAAATATGAATAAAGAGTGGGAACTCAATAAATACTTGTTGTGTAAATAAATATGTAGTCAAGATGAATTGTCTACAGGCCCTGTGAGTTCCAGAAAATTCTAGAATTCTTTCAGTTCATTGATTAAAACAGCAAGACCAATTAGCTTCACAACAGATGGCAAACCTGAAGCCAAGCAGCCATCTTGCTAATTCTGGCATCTATTGCAAGACGAATTAGTCAGGAGTGTGGATAGATCAGCTAAGATTCAGCAGCTTTACAGCAAACACACCTCAAATCCTTGTCCTTCCACCATTTGCATTTTCAAGAAATGTGAAAAAGCCCACACTGTTTTGTCTATAAGTCTAAGGGGCAGGGATTAAATCAATTTAAATTCTGTTGTTAGTGATTTGACAGAAAAAGCTATCCTATATTTATATGTGATTTGAAAAATTCAGACAACACACTAAACACACTTATTTAACAATTTTCTTCTCAATAAGCTTACTGTTTATAAATCAGACAATATTATAGAGAGTGCAATATATGAAATATAATGAATACAGAGTGTGATAGAATGCTTTAAAAAAAAAAACTTCCCTCCATGATACTGATGATAGCTGCTGAGAAGTTTAGAAATAGATGCCATCCAGTATTATTATCATTATATCATCGCTGTTAAGAAGCAATAATAAAGCTAATGTTTCTTCCCTGGAAGTGGTAGAAGAACAACAAAAAACTTATCAGAAATATTCAAACAAGCACTTTGGTCATTCTGGTGTTCAGTGACACCAGAGATGGTAAGAATCATTGTAGGAATTCATCAATTTTGTTGGTGTCATGTAGACACAGCCAGGCTCAAACGAAATATGCTTTATTTCTTTTTTTTTGAAGTAAAAGGGCTCCTTCACAATACAGGAAATTAAGTGATCAGTTCTTGTCAAACAAAAAGTAAATTGTTTTAAGGAAAAAGAATTCTGACATTTAGTCAAATTTTATTCTTTCAGGAAACAAGCAATTCTTTGACAGAAAAATATGTTATTGCCAGAGGATATGTATTCCTCTGTTATATTTTGCTAGTTTTGTTTTCTCAGCACATAAGGAACAGATGGAAATAGAGCTGATCCAATAAAATAATTTCTTTTACATCCCAGCAATAAGGAAAACTAAAATTCGATAAAATGATCTAACCAAATTTACCACATATATGTGTATGTATTTTGGAAACTTTATAGGAAGTGTAAAACCAAAGAGAAATCACGGGAATTATTAAAATAATATTTACTGTTTCATTTCCTTTCAGACAACTTTATAGTAGTTATTTGTATTCTTCTCTACATTCTTATTTTCCCCTAAATATGAAAGCAAGAAGCTATACTACTGGCTCCAAAATGATGTTTAGCTTTCTTAGAGAGTTTTTCACACTCAGAATAAATTATACTCACTAGGGCTGGGCCTAATCATACAACTTTTAGAAAGAGACTATGATACTCTCATTTTGCATACTCTCTCTGTTTACCTCATGTCGAGCTATCACTCAGATTTTAAAAATATAATCATTTTGTAATAAAATTATTTGCTTTCAAACAAAACCATATTTCCAGTTTAAGCAAATAACCTGGAGCAACATTGGAAACAATTAATTTGTCTCCACTGAAATATTTAACCTACCTGGGATCATATTCACAGAGTCAAGTTCATGGTGATTAAGAACAATGGCAGCCATTCACATGAATTTAGAACTCTTTTAGATGCCAGAGTTCTACAATTCATACAAACATGAGGAACTGAACCAAAAATTAAGGCAAATTTCGCATACAAAACATCAATAGAACTTTTCAGTGGGTTGCTTGTGTGAAACATGCAAACTTTCCTTTTCCCTGTCAGGGATATATCCTGTAATTAATGACACATCCTTTAGTTAATGACACTAAACACAAAAGCTCAGTTGGACCCCTGTTGGTAGTTCTACCAGGCAACTAGTGGAAACAAACCGTGGGAAGTATGAAAAACTAAAATCCAGGGAAAAGGTAGGGAAGATATTGTAAACAATACATGACACATTCAAACATTTTAGAGACTGGATCCAGGAAAAGAGTGGTTCTAGCACACAGCTTTCCCAGCTTAGCTTCTTCTTAGATCCCCCAAATTACCAGGGTGATTCCATTCCTGGCTGACCTGAGCAAAGAGTGACAGGGCAAGTGAGAGAGGAAAGGGAAGGCAGTCTTAACTCACAGCCCTTAAAATAGCTTTTGTAACATTTTCTAAAACATATGAACATGTGAACACATTGCTAGGGCCGCTTTCTCGGGATTCATGCCAGTGGGGGCCCTGAATCTTAAGCTGTGTGCCTTTGAAGGTACATTTCCCACAGTCACTGGAATGCAGTCATAGTACAGATTAAGCAAATGAGACAATGGAGTGAGAAAGTGAAGTTAAAGCCATAGCTTTCATTCTTTACCTTGTTTTTAAGAATTTGGTGCCATATATCTAAAATGTCCCTGACATACATTTTGACAAGAATTGTTTTTGCCACCTCTCTTTGTCACCAAAGGCAAAAGTGTGTGTGTTTGTGTGTATATATGTGCATAGAAAAATATGCAGTTATTAGCTTTGAATAAATTATGGAACTGACTGAACAACTTGAGGTATTTATGGCTAATTACCAAGTATTTAAAGATGTATAACCATCCTCTTCTTTATTTCCTGTTGCTCAGTGAATCAGCGGCACCAAATCATTGTCTATATGTTTTTTAATTTCAAAACACTTGGGAGCTGCACAGAAATAAATCCTCTGTCATTTATAAATGCCATTCTTGTCTTATTTTTAACTACATCTCTAGAACTTACTTCATTTTGGGGTTTATAATAGGTGGGACAGCTGATTCAAAGAAGTACAGACAGATTCATCAGCATTTAGCCAGTGGCTGCATCTCCACTGCCTTCCTGAGTCCTGAAACAATGACATAACCATCATCTGACTCTAAGTGTGGGAGAAAGATGAAATTCATGCATGGGGAAATATGATTTTGCCAGAGGTGCAAAGGATGCTAGAAGCTGTGTAAGAAATCAGAATAAAATTTCAGATGAAGAAGAAAGATAACAAAAGAAAATTTCCTAAAATATGGAATATAAAATTAGGCTGAGACTTTAAAAATTCTATGAAAAAAAAATCAATAAGACAAGTGGACCTGAAGAATGGAAGAAAACATTTTCCTTTTTACCTTGGGGAGGATACAATCAAATGTAAGCTCTGTGTCCTCTAACACTGTCACAAGATCATACATTTGAAAGCTAATATGGTCCTCTATAGCTTGTGGATAACACTGCATGCATAGCATACTAAATAATAATGCGATTCTTTTTTTTTTTTTTTTTGAGACAGAGTCTTGCTCTGTCATCCAGACTGGAGTGTAGTGGCATGATCTTGGCTCACTGCAGCCTCTGCCTCCCAGGTTCAAGAGATTCTAGTACCTCAGCCTCCCGAGTACCTGGGACTACAGGCATATGCAACCATACCTAGCTAATTTTTGTATTTTTAGTAGAGACCAGGTTTTGCCATGTTGGCTAGGCTGGTCTTGAACTCCTGGCCTCAAGCAATCCACCTGCTTAGGCCTCCCAAAATGCTGGGATTACAGGCATAAGCCACCCCTGCCCCACCATGCAGCAATAAAGCGATTCTTAATGATCACTGTTTACAAAAGTTTCAGAAGAAAGAATGAACCATAAGACAAACAGGTCTTGAGTTCAATGGCACAAAGCCTCCTTGCTTTTTTCCTATTTTTTCAAACTGTTTATTTTCTTTCTATGATTTTCTTCCTTAATCTACCTGTCAAAGAGTATTTTTCCTCAAGGATTCATTCCCGTAGGCAGGTATTATCTTTCTTTTCTGTATACTCTACCTTATGACCTCTCCCACCCCATCATTTTACATATGCTCCTGCTGACTTCCATAATCTTATCCCTAGGCTTACTGACCTTGAGTTTCAAAACTTTAGCATTACTTACAGAATATTTCCTTTGAATATTCTATGGTAACTACTTCCTCAGCATTTCTCAAATGCACGTATACCGTCTTGAAACTCTTTCCTACAATGTGTTGCAATTTTCACTGACACCATGCCATGAAAGCCAAAAAACCTGGAAGCCATCTAGAATTCTCTCTCTGTCTCGCTTCTCCCACCTTGACCCCAAGGCTATGAGCAACTTCAATTAGTAATCAAGTGCTTACTTCAAGTCTGCGTACACCACTTACCTCGCTGTATAACTTGGTTAGGTCACTTAGCCTTCTGTACTCTGTCTTATAAGGTTAGGATGATTAAATGGATAATGTATGTTCAGTATTTAGTGCGTTGCCTGGCATTTAGTAAGTGCTCAATAATTTATTATTGCTCACTTCCATGCCTTCACACATGTTGTTTCTTCTGCCTAGAATGCCCTTACCAGGATTTTATTATAATTTAGATGTCAGGCTGATTGTAGAGAGCAGAGACAGCTGGGATGCTGTCTTTGCTGATAGATGGTCTTCTGGTTGTAACAAGTGTCCTTTGAATTATGAGTAATAAATCTCCTCTAATTTAAGGTACAGGTGATTTGGATTGTTGCTCTTACTTCTGAAGAGAAAAGTGAATGCATTTAGTTTGGCGTGGAGGTAAGAGGTCACATAACAAAAACATGATCTAACCCCTAACAGTGATTCTCTAGGACATGAATAGTGTGTCTATGAGTTTATCAGAATGAAAAAAAAAAGATACTGTAAAGGATAGAAAAGTTCATCCTACCCACATTCAAACTTTCAACACCTAAAAGAGTTCCTGGACCGTAGCAGGCAAGTCTTCAGTATTTATAAAGGAAAAGAAGGAAAGAACTAAAGCGGAAGGAAGGCAGAAAGATGGGAGGAAGGACATGAAAAAGAATGACATACATAGGTAGGAAAAGATATTTCTGAATGTAGTTAGCTACTACTATTAGAGAAATGCAGTTACATAATAAAAATGTGGAAATGGAGATTGCTATTGGGAAACTCTCCACTATAATCCTGGGAACACCCACACCACCATGTCCTTTGTGGTGAGTAGCTGATTCTATCACACCTAGAAAAGTTCTCCTCTGACACCTAAAATGGCTAATACTCCCTCTTCATTTTCTCCTAAGTTTCATTGCTTTTGTCCAGTTCCATTTTGAAGACGGCTGAAACTTTCACTGTCTTTGGGGTTTACGATAGGTAGTCGCGGTCCTTTATCTATCATTATCATCACCATTATCATCCTTAATTTCTTGGATACTGATGTTGACTTCATTTTTTATCATCCTAGAGTAATTTTAGCCACATCTGTGCCTCAATAGTTATCATCTCTGAGAGTGGTGAAGAATCTCTACCAACATGGTTTATAATATTTGATCTAGCCTTGAAACCCAGTTATTTCACTGCCTTTTCCTTATAATGTTCCTAGTGATGCAAATATTTTTGTTTACACATTCTCCAAATTTGATAATTCCCTCTATAATCTATAAAGGAGACTGAGTTGTAGCCAAGCAGGTAGTGCTGCTTTTGGTCAAGGACAATATGCTATAATAAAGCTTATAGAAATCATAAAATCTCTAGGGTCAATTTCTAAATGGGAGCTTCATACACACACATACACATATATGTATATATGTGCATATGCATATTTATATGAATGCATATCTATACATATGCACATATATAATTTTAAAAAAAATGTAATGGCAGTAATTGCTTTGCCTTAGGCCGTGTGGTAGATGGAGGAAAAGCTTAAGCAGGGCTGAGTGTTGTTACTATGGGTGAGTCTCAGCAAGTCCAGCCAACCTTTGATCTCAAACAAAAACTAGACAATGAGTGTATGCATTTGAGAAACTGCTGAAGTTAAGGAACCAAAACGTTGTGAGAAGAGGTGGGTAAAATAGGGAATGGGAAGAGGCTACTGCAAGCCACTGAAGACAAGGGAAAACCCTGGGTAGAGACTATTTCAAAGACAGGACAGAAGCCCAAAAGCCCCTTTAAATGACCTGGGTCCCTTTGTTCCAAAAGAAGAGCTAGCTCAGGTGCAAACGGTCCCTTTGTTATCTTTGGTCTGATTCCTTTATACCAGATGTTAAATCTTCCTTCTGTTGGGCTTAAGGTAAGATGAGAGTTTAATAGAGAATATCATGCTTTCTCAATGCTTGATAGAGATTATCACCCTGGGGTACATATGCTTAATTTTTCCTTAGACAATATTATTGGGTTTCATATATTTTCCTAACTTGGATTAAAATCTAGGTAGTGAATCTTGTAGGATTGGGGCTTATCATAACGATTTTTCCAAGCTCACTAAGTGAAAGAGCACTATAGTTGCTAAAACTGAGTCTGATTTTTCTAGTCAAATCTTCTTGATCCTTTTATTTAGTATACATTTTGTATACTAAATGCAAGATTAGGATTTTACAATGAAGCAAATAAAGCTAACTTCTGCTATCAAATAAAATTCCCCTTTTCCTTTGGCTTCTGGAAAGCTCTGAGAATCTAAGTATATTCATGTACATGACTTTCACAGAATTTAGAATTACCTATTTCCACTTAACAATTAGGTCTCCATTTCTTCCAGTAAGTTTCCCAAACCCATTTTGCAAGCAGAGAGATAAACAGTATCTAATAGGCTAAAATGTTTCAGAAAGGAGGTGTGGGGTCTTTCAAAACTTGATTAAAATAAAACAGGATACAGACAAATAAACAACTAAACCAAAATATATTTAACTATTTAAAACACTGAATAAAATAAACTAGCGTTCCCTAAGGGATGCAAAGAGACTTTATGAAGAAGGAAATATTTGAGTTAGATGTCAAAAGGCAAAAAAAAAACGTTCTAAGGAAAGAGAAGGAGAGGAAATGACGTCCCACCTAAAAGCAACAGCATTTGCAAAGAAGGAAGTCAGGGGAGAATAGTATATATGGGAGACTGGGTTTGGTTGGTACATCAGGTATATTGTGGAGTGGCAGAAAGTGAAGTTGAAGTAGAATGCTATACGTAGCTGTGGGCTATGCCATAGTGACCAAAATCGCTACACCATCAAGTGACAGGGAGGGAAACTAACTTCAGAATCTATTTGGTAGAAGAATGTTGTCATTTTATTTGTTATACTGAACTATGACACCAAAGTCTGGGAAATAGGAAGTATACCAGCTTTTACATTCTGGCACATCATGGAATTGTCTCTTTTGTTGCTATAATTGACGGTAATTCTTAAACACAGCTGGGTGGTGAACTCTGGGGAGTTGGCCACGCAGAAAGGCTTATTTATTTTTCCTCAAATTACATCAACAAGTCAGGCTTCAGTATTCTGATTTTGACATGAAATGACTGGGCTGATATCCTAAGATGAGAAGAATGGATGTATGGTGAGAAATTAATTACAAATAATATTTAGAGGCAGATTAAATAAGCTAATTTGTTTAATATGATTCATCTTGGTGTTTTTGAAACCAAATCAACTGAGAAAGAGAGTAAGCTGATCCAGAGAGAACTAAGAATAACCTTTAGATTCCAAGAAGCAATTTCGTCAATGAATGTCACGTGAAATTTAGAGCAACAAACTGAATATTTCAGAAACCAATTAACATGTACCTATTGAAAACATATTATGCATTCAACATTTTGCTAGAACATATATGTAGATCACTACCATAGAATGTTATACAGAAAGAAAATAGAAAGAATGATATTTTTCCTGGATCCAGAAAGAGAATCTGCTATATATTTGGCCATTCAGTCTATGAGTTCATAGCCCTAAAGAGTTGGAGAGTCAGGAGATGATTTGCTAAGGGGAAATTCTATCCCAGCACTCCATTACCTAAGTTGCTAGTTGTAGAACGTATATAGGCCAACTTCCTGGAAGCAGGGTTTGTTTTTCTCCAACGGCAAATCAACAGTAACCAAATCACTTTCTAAGGTGGGTGCCTGTTAAGTTTCTAGCATAAAAAAGCTCAATATGGGGTACATTTTTTCTAACATTGTGAATGAACAAGATAACTGGTTGAAAAAGAAAAGGCCTAGGGTTTTCAGTACAAAAATGATGATGACGGTAAACATGGGCTTTGACCTGGGGTTACATCTCAGTAAATCTTTGAGTATTTGTACATATCATTTCAGAAATTTTCTCTGATCAGGAGCATTATCATTTTTGTTAACCTTCTTTATAAATCCTTTAAACTATACAAATGTGACAGTGCTCACAATTTTCATCAAAAAATTTCATTTTCTTATCAGTTGAAATAATGGTTGTGATGGGGCAGATATGCTAATTACCTTTTTAAAGATAAGCTAACATTATAAATGCTAGATTTTAAAGCCTTTAGAGTCCCTTTTAAAATCTCCTTCCAATTATCACTTACTCCCTTTAATGCATACATAGTCACATACATGCACTGAGATCGCCAGGAAATATATTTGGGATTTTATAATGGATTTTAAAATAGATGTAAATTCAGCAAAGTCTCAGGATACAAAATCAATATGCAAGAACCACAAGCATTCCTGTACACCAACAATAGACAAGCAGACAGTCAAATCATGAATAAACTCTCATTCACAATTGCTACAAAGAGAATAAAATACCTAGTAATAAGCTAACAAGGGATGTGAAGGAGTTCTTTTCAAGGAGAACTACACACCACTGCTCAAGGAAATAAAAGAGGACACAAATAAATAGAAAAAAAATCCATCTTCATGGATAGGAAGAATCAATATCATGAAAATGGCCATACTGCCCCAAGTAATTTATAGATTCAATACTATTGCCACCACATTACCATTGACATTCTTCACAGAATTATAAAAAACTACTGTAAATTTCATGTGGAACCAAAGAAATGCCCGTATAGCCAAGACAATCCTCAGCAAAAAGAACAAAGCTGAAGGCATCATGCTACCTGACTGCAGACTATACTACAAGGCTACAGTAACCAAAACAGCATGGTACTGATACCAACACAGACATATAGACCAAAGGAACAGAACAGAGACCTCAGAAATAACACCACATATCTACAACCATATGATCTTTGACAAATCTGACAAAAACAAGCAATGGGGAAAGAATTTCCTATATAATTAATAGTGCTGGGAAAACTGGCTAGCCGTATGCAGAAAACTGAAACTGGACCCCTTCCTTACATATTATACAAAAATTAAGTCAAGATGGATTAAAGGCTTAAATGTACAACCCCAAGCAATAAAAACTCTAGAAGAGGCTGGGTGTGGTGGCTCAGACCTGTAATCCCAACACTTTGGGAGGCCAAGGTTTGTGAATCACAAGGTCAGGAGTTTGAGACCAGCCTGACCAACATGGTGAAACCCTGCCTCTACCAAAAATACAAAAAATTGGCTGGGCATGGTGACAGGTGCCTGTAATCCCAGCTACCTGGGAGGCTGAGGCACGAGAATCACTTGAACCCAGGAGGCAGAGGTTGCAGTGAGCTGAGATTGCACCACTGCACTCCAGCCTGAGCAGCGGTGTAAGACATCATCTCGAAAAAAATTAAAAAGCCCTAGAACAAAACATAGGCAATACCAGTCAGGACATAGGCATGGGCAAAGACTTCATGATGAAAATGCCAAAAGCAATTGCAACAAAAGCCAAAATTCACAAATGGGGTCTAATTAAACTAAAGAGCTTCTTCACAGCAAAAGAAACTATCATCAGAGTGAACAGGCAACCTACAGAATGAAAGAAAATTTTTGCAATCTACCCATCTGACAAAGGGCTAATATCCAGAATCTATAAGGAACTTAAGCAAATTTATAAGAAAAAAACAACCCCATCAAAAGACTATGAACAGACACTTATCTAAAGAAGATATTTATGCAGCCAACAAACATACAAAAAAAAGCTCAATGTCACTGATCATTAGAGAAGTGCAAATTAAAACCACAATGAGATACCATCTCATGTCAGTCAAAATGGCAATTATTAAAAAATGATAGATGATGCTGGAAACAATAGATGCTGGTGAGGCTGTGAAGAAATAGAAAGACTTTTACACTGTTGGTGGGAATGTAAATGAGTTCAATTATTGTGGAAGACAGTGTGGTGATTTCTCAAGGATCTAGAATCAGAAATACCATTTGACCCAGGAATCCAATTACTGGGTTTATACCCAAAGAATTAGAAATCATTCTATCATACAGACACATGCACACATACATTTATTGCAGCACTCTTTACAATAGCAAAGACATGGAACCAACCCAAATGCCCGTAAGTGATGAACTGGATAAAGAAAATGTGGTACATATACACCATGGAATACTATGCAGCCATGAAAAGGAATGACATCATGGCCTTTGTAGGGACATGGATGAAGCTGGAAGCCATCATTTTCAGCAAACTAACACAGGAACAGAAAACCAAACACAGCATGTTCTCACTCATAAGTGGGAGTTGAACAATGAGGACACATGGACACAGGGAGGGGAACAACACATTCTGGGGCCTGTTGCAGGGTGTGTGGTGAGGGCAGGGAAGCTAGATGATGGGTCAATAGGTGCAGGACACCACCATGGCACATGTATACCTATGTTACAAACCTGGAACTTAAATTTTTTTAAAAAGAAAAAAAGGAAAAAAAAAAAAGATGTGAATTATAACCAAGTCAAATTTTGGAATTAATCAAGTAAAAAATTTTCCTCAATTTTTCACTTGCTGTCCATCACGCAATTTAAAAACCTTAGGTGGTAATATAAATGTAGAAGGCCTTGGATAATAGCAGGAAGGCAATAAATACCATTTCATTCCAGAAAATTAGTAAAATTTTTATGCAACTTGATTCTGTAAAATAATAGACATATCTCAAATCTTTTACAACTACTAATAAAATATTTTTTTCCCATTGATCTTTCGGGGAACAAATTTTAAGTTAGTGAAAACTGTGGTGATTTTCTCTTGCCTGAATTAACTATTTCAAGGTTTCAAGTAGATCACTACTATAATATTCCAACTTCCTAATGTGAGAAAATGGTACTGGTTAGTTTGGTAAATGTTATACTTATCCTTTATATATTTTCTAATTCTTTGTATTTTACATATTTATAGAACAGCTAAACATAATTTGATAAAATGTCTCAGTCCCTCAGGAAAAGGTTCTATTCTTGAGCAAAGCAAAATCCTGAATTAAATGTCTTATTAGGAAAGGAAGTAGTATTTTCATGTAGCATGTTCTATATTTCAGACTCTGTTCTACACTCATTTCCTTTGCTACATACAAACGTCTGCACTCTTGACCAATAATCTCAAAGAACTGAGGAATTCTATGTTTTAGTAAGTTCCCTTGTAACCCCCCTTTCAAAAGTAACTCCCCTCCCAAGTTTGTAATAACTGACTTTACTTTTCTCTGCTTTTGCTTTCCTTGTCTGTTTTTACTTACTTTTAAAATTAGTTATGCCACCTAAATCAGACTTTCTCTACCATGATTACTGCAAGCTCAGAATATCCCTAAGAGGTGAGATACAATGGAATAAGCCCCAAATTTTTAGAAAATTCTTTAACATTGAGGGAGACTTTTTATTCACAGATAGTGGATTTAAAAAGTTAAAAAGTCACAAATTGATTGAGTAACTGAGTGTATCTGAATATTTGTATTCTCCCAAAATTTATATGCTGAAATTCTAACCCCAAAGTGGAGGTATGAAAAAGAGAGGCCTTTGGGAGGTGGTTAGATAATAAAGGCAAAGCATCAGGAATGGGATTAGTACCTGTATGAAAAAGGCTTCTGGGAACTTGTTCGCCCCTTCCATCATGTGAGGAGGCAATAAGAAGACACCATCTATGAGTCTGGAAATGGTCCCTCACCAGACACTAAATCTGTCAGCATCTTGATCTTGAACTTTCCAGCACCCCAAACTAAGTTACCAGCCTCTGCTATTTTGTTAGAGTAGCTCCAAGGGAATAAGGCAGTATCTGAATTTTAAATTATAAAAAATTATGTACACACACACACACACACACACACACACACACATATTTGTTATAATTGTTTTTGTTTAACTTTTATTTTAGGTTCAGGGGTACATGTGAAGTTTTATTCCATAGGTAAACTCATGTCATGGGAGTTTGTTGTACAGATTATTTCATCATTCAGGTATTAAGCCCAGTACCTAATAGTTGTCTCTTCTGTTCCTCTCCCTCCTTCAACCCTCCACAACTAAATGCTCATCAATGACAGAGTGGATGAAGAAAATGTAGTACATATACACCAGAGAATACTATGTGGTCATAAAAAAGAGCAAGATCATGTCTTTTGTGGGAACATGGATGGAGCTGGAGGATATTATTCTTAGCAAACTAATGCAGCAAACCAAATAATGATATTTTTAATTTAAAAATGAATATAAAGATTATCTTTTATAATGGATTATCATATTGTTTCTTAAGAACTTCCAATGATATTCTTAAGCTGCAAGTTTAGCACTTCCATGCAATTTAATAAACATTAAATTGAACATCTACTATGTTCCAGGGAATATGAAATTGCTAGGAGCTGCCCTTGACCCTATACAGCTCATAAGACAAACATAAAAATGTAGTGTTACTATAGTCTGTGAAAAATGACAAAACAGGTATGTACAAAGCATAGTGTGACTTCAAGGAGAAAGCAGTCAACTCGGCGTGGTGGTTAATACTGAGTGTCAACTTGCCTGGATTGAAGGATACAAAGTATTGATCCTGGGTGTGTCTGTGAGGGTGTTGTCAAAAGAGATTAACATTTGAGTCAGTGGACTGGGAGAGGCAGACCCACTCTCATTCTGGGCGGGCACCATCTAATCAACTGCCAGTAAATATAAGCAGGCAGAAAAATGTGAAAAGAGAGACTGGCCTAGCTTCCCAGCCTACATCTTTCTCCTGTGTTAGATGCTTCCTGTGCTTGAATATCAGACTTAAAGTTTTTCAGTTTTGTAACTCTGATTTTCCTTTCTCCTCAGCCTGCATGTGGCCTATTGTGGGACCTTGTAATCATGTGAGTTAATATTTCATAAACTCCCCTTTAAATATATATATTAAATATATATGTATATATATATTAAGTTTATGATGGTATGTATTAAGTATATAAATACATTTAATATATATATTTATACCACCATAATACATAATACATACCATCATAAACTTAAATATGTGTGTGTATGTGTATATATATACACACACACACATATGTGTGAATATATATATACAGACAAACACACACACACACACACACACACACATATATATATACACACACATATATATTCTACTAGGTGTGTCCCTCCAGAGAACTCTAATACAGTTGGGCAGGATCTGGCAAAGATTCCCAGAAGGAGAGATGGTTAAGTTGAATTCCAGAGAAGAGAGACACACTTTGGGGCAAAGATCAAGAGAAAGCATTTGAAGCAGAGGGAACAGCCATTTTGAAGCATGGGGCAGGAAACGGTGTACTGACTTGCCTGGAGTGCGCAGTGTTCAGGACCGTATTACATCACGTGAGAAGCCTTCCATGTTGGGCTAAGCACTTGGAATATTATCTAGAAAACATCTGATGTGGTTTGGCTCTGTGTCCCTTTCCAAATCTCATGTTGAATTGTAATCCCCAGTGTTGGGAGTGGGGCCTAATGGGAGGTGATTGGAGCATGGGAGCAGACTTCTCATGAATGGTTTAGCACAATCCCCTTGGTGCTGTTCTCGTAAGCGCATTCTCCTGAAATCCGGCTGTTTAAAAGTGTGTGGCACCTCCCTTTTGCTCTCTCTTGCTCCTGCTCCAACCATGTGTAGTGCCGTCTCCCCCTCTGCCTTCTGCCATGATTGTAAGTTTCCAGAGGCCTCCCCAGAAGGTGAGCAGATGCTATTATGCTTCCTGTACGGCCTGAAGAACTGTGAGTCAATTAAAGCTCTTTTCTTTATAAATTACCCAGTAATTTATGGCAATGCAAGAATGGCCTATTGCAACAATGAAGTGTGACTCCTAGAGCATCAATTCCTTTCTTATCATTCTATTTTGTCTGTCTAAAGACTGTTTATTCTTTTCACGTTTGTATTTAATGTCCGTGTTAACTGATCTGAATTACTGTGAAGTTCCATGGTGCATAACAAGTTAGCACTTAATTACCAGTAATGATTTTAGTTGTGCTTCTGTCTGTACTAGGTGGATATAAGTATTTTATAAGTAGACAAAAGACTTAAAAAAAAAAGAAAGCGACAATGAAAAAGTGCAATATGCATTACATGAAATCTATTTCTTAAACTCCAAGATCAGTATCATTGGAGTACTGATACAGATTCCATGCTCCCACCCTCCCAATAAGAATCTCTGAGGGAGGAGCCTGCTACCTGTGTATTCAAGGTGACATGAATGCCTGGGAAAGCTTGGGAAATTCCACTTAGTTGAAGTATATTATTTCTTCAAAGAAAGTCCAGAAAACTAAAGCATTTTGTTTGCAGATTGAGCTAATGCTAATAAAAGTATTCAAATTACTCACAAAGTCTCAGCAGTTATGGTTCATTAATGGTTTAGATACCCCTTCAAATGGACTGTAAACTTTTTAAGGGCAGAGGATGTATCACTGTTATAGTCTCAGCTCCTAACACAGATAAAGGATTCAATAAACATTTATTAATATATGAATGGACAACACGTTACCATTTTCATTTTTAAAAATGGCTCTTTTGTGTGCATTTCTAGGTGTTCAACTATGAAGCACAAATGTAATTTGGTGAGTTATTAATAAGACTAAAAATGCAATTAATTAGACTTTACTTTGGAATGAATGGTATACTTTAAAATTCTTAGTAAAATCAACAAAATACTTTTTCATTTCAACTGTATGTTTGTCAAATATCATAAAATATAATGTCTGTGTGAAATAATTTGATCTGTCTTTTATGCCCTTGAGTAACTAACAATGGTTTTTCATTTCAAAGATATGGCATTTCACAGAAGGAACATACAATCAATCAAATTGACACCTGAAATTAAATGCAATGGAATTAATTTCCTTAATAAATACTATTCTTCATTAGGGAAGAACTTCTGATTCATGAATTTTCTCATACATGCAGAAATGTATTGTTAGAGAAAAAAGAAGAATGAAAACAACTGGATAAATATTTAAAAATGTGTCTCAGTATGGCAAAAAATATTTTTTTAACAACTGACATTTAAAGGACAAAAGGTAGGATGGGCCATATTTTTCATGAACTTGACAATGTCAAAGAGACAGATCAGTTTCCTACAAGTTAAAGCAGAAAATCATGTTAACAAGGTAATTTTATTTCCTTGGAAATTATCAGAATAACAGGAAGAAAATATGGAAGTCATTTATAAAATATTACTTTTCAAATATCAAACAAATGAATTTTGCTATTTTCAAAACATACTTTGTTTTAAGCTATCGCTGGAGGAGTAGGTAGAGAAAATGCCCTGGAGAAATCTTTCTTCATTATCTCACCTGTATAGAGCTTTATATCAGGAGGTTACTGTTTGCTTCTGCTATAATAATTTCAGAGGATACTACTCATGATGGAGAAAGCAGAGGGCCCACTGTGTGAATCTCTTTTGGTGATTTATTCACAGTCATTAAAGAAAGCAGGATTATGAACATTGCCAGCCACCAGCTGCAAATACAATAACTGAAATTTATTTTTGCAAATATACTGGCAATTTTATAACAGTTTGAATGAATACTAGGGAGAGCCTATTCAGTTGGTACATTTACTGAATTAGGCATTGAGTTCCAGAGAGTACAATTGCTGCTAGAGTTCTATTTTAACATTCTCTTGAAAAGATGCATATAAATGAAATTATATTTTAAGCATCCTAGGGAGTCTTTATACATATAGAAGAAAACATACTTTAAGTCCCTTTACAAAATAAAAATTTACTGAATGACCTCTAGGTATAGATTTTTTTTTTCAACTTCCTGTGAATTTATAATTATTTTAAAATAAAAAGTTTCATAACAATTTACTCTCTAATTTAAAATACCATATAGCTGGGCTTTTGTAAATTTTTTTTTGAGATGGAGTCTCACTCTGTCACCCAGGCTGGAGTGCAATGGTATGATCTCAGCTCACTGCAACCTCTGCCTCCCAGGTTCAAGCAATTCTCTTGCCTCAGCCTCCTAAGTAGCTGGGATTACAGGCACGTGCCACTGCGCCCAGCTAATTTTTGTATTTGTAGTAGAGACGGGGTTTCAACATCTTGGCCAGGCTGGTCTTGAACTTCTGACCTCGTGATCCACCTGCTTCTGCCTCCCAAAGTGCTGGGATTACAGGTGTGAGCCACCGCACCCGGCTGTAAATTTTTTTTTTGAAGAAGAGTACACTTGTTTAATCTCTTCTTTTTTTTATATTGACTTAAAATATTTATTATTATTATTTCATATGATTTTTATTATACTTTAATTTCTGGGGTACATGTGCAGATCTTACAGGATTGCTACATAGGTATACACTTGCCATGGTGGTATGCTGCCTCTATCCACCCATCCCCTACATTAGGTATTTCTCCCAATGTTATCCCTCCCTAATCTCCCCACCCCCTGTTATCATCCCCTAATCCCCCACCCTCCAACAGACCCCATGGTGTGATGTTCCCCTCCCTGTGAACATGTGTTCTCATTGTTCAACACCTGCCTATGAGTGAATGTTTGGTTTTTTGTTCTTGTGGTGTTTGGTTTTCTGTTCTTGCATCAGTTTGCTGCGAATGATGATTTCCAGATTCATCCATGTCCCTGCAAAGGACATGAACTCATCCTTTTTTATGGTTGCATAGTATTCCATGACGTATATGTGCCAAATTTTCTTTATCCAGTCTATCATTGATGGGCATTTGGGTTGGTTCCAGGTCATTGCTACTGTAAACAAACAGTGCCACAATGAACATACATGTGCATGTGTCTTTATAATAGAAGGACTTACAATCCTTTGGGTATATATCCAGTAATGCGATTGCTGGGTCAAATGGTATTTCTAGTTCTAGATCCTTGAGGAATCGCCATGCTGTCTTCCACAATGGTTGAACTAGTTTACACTCCCACCAGCAGTATAAAAATGCTCCTTATCTCCTTTTTTCTTTTTCAAAGAATAATACAGCTGTTTTACCATATATAGAATGGTGACCAGCTTTTCACTCATACAATAAATATTTGTTGTGTGGATATAGATAATTACATAGCAAGGAATGGGGGACTGCTTTTTATATAAGGTCATCAGAGGAGGAGGGTCTCTCTGAGAAGGTGACAAGAGCAGAAACAGGAAGGAAGGGAGAAAATTATGTAGGTATTTGGGGAAGGAGTCTGACTATATATCTCAATATACTAATTATTTTGAGTTAAGAATCATTATTATTGTAACATACATTTTTATATAAGAGAGATAGTTTATGCATAATCCTTGATGCATAGTTCACATGTGAGCATATGGTTTAGAACTGCAACTAGAGAGTATAGCAGATGTTGCTCAAAACCTACAACTTACAATTTATAAGACATGGAAATGTTATTTAATTATTTCAGCCTTAGTCCCTCATCTGTAAAACAGAAACAACAATATCTCAGCTTTTTGAAATAAATGAAATAATATATGAATAATGCTTCATACAAAATAAGTACTTAATGCAGCAGTGATTATCATTTAAAGATAACAAGTAAATGTAAATCAGAACTCTATCCCGATTGCTTTGAATAGCATTCATTTATTTATTCATTCAATGTTAATTAAGACCTGACTGTGTTCTAGGCACTATAAATAAGTAATTCAAATAATAAAGTTTTTGGAATTTACAGAAGGCCAATGTATTTCTTACTGCATGGGAGATAAAAATAAATCATTTGTAAGATAATGCAATAATTGTCACCATAAAGAATACAAAGTAAGTCCACCCTATCTGAGGGTCTGAATGAAAGTTTCACAGAGAAGGGGATGCACAAAAGTAAACCTTGTAGGATGAATAAGTGAAATAAAGAAACCACAGCAGATAGAGCGGAAAGCATGGAGTAAAGTCACGTGGAAAGAAATAAGCAAACAAAATAGTCACTTTTGGAGAACTATATGTCATTCTTTGACAACTTGTCAGTGTACCTGTAAAGAAAAGAAGTGATGTTAGAATTGCAGGCTGGAAGGAAATAATGCAGGCTTTTTTATGCCTGAGGGCTTATATGCCACACCAAAGAACCTAGACTTTGTTCTGTGACATTCTGAATGCGAAGCATGGTTAAGTTTCCATTTCAAAAAGCTCATTTGGCAGCTGTGTCGAGAATGGTGCGGACGAATTGCTGATATCGGATCAGACTTTAATTACACAAAGTGTTTCAGAACATCCTGGCTCAAGATCTGGTGAGAAGGAGGTAAAGAGAGAAACCCAGGGGTAGAAAGACAAATGTAATAAATTTCCAATTCAACTACTTAGTCTAAAGAAATCAGTGATCAGTTACACAGCACTGTTCAAGGCATTGGCACAATGTCAAATATCAACTAATACTACTTGGTGGCTGGTTAGATATGGAAAGACAGGAAGAAGGAGTCTCAGACATTTTTTAAAAAGGCACATGCTAAATAAAATGGAAAAAGGAAGTAGTGTAAGAGGAGTGAATTTAAAGAGGAAGGTTCTGAATTCAGTCCCGCAGACAAGTGAAAATGTAGGCTTGGTTGTAGGAGGTATAAGTCTGGAAAAAGAGACATTAATTTCTGCCCTGGAAGAAGTGAATGGAAGGAGTGAATGTGGTCTCCCCTGGAGAGCAAGTACAGTGGGAATTAAGCCAACTGGATAGGCCTGTGAATAGGAAGAAAAGCCACAGGGATAGATGGAGTGGGGAAGAAATGGCCCTCGTGATCTCTCGGATGCATCTGTTCTTCAAGGTTTTATCCTTGGCCATTCTAATGTCTTCTAACACCAACAACCAATTCTCTTGACACCAACTGAGTGTCCAAAATCGAATTCAATCCCAACACTATCTACGTAGAGTTAAAGTCAGATCCCACAAGATAAAAGGCTCAGTCCCACAAGACTGCCCCCAGTACAGATGCCAATTGCAAGTCCTGGGCCACTTACCTATCTGACAGATATGGGCCATAAATTGGGGGTGCTCACAACCCCCTCCTCAGATTTGATAATTTTCTAGAAGCGTTCACAGAACTCATAAAAACACTTTGTTTTTATGTAAAACATATAAACATGTGTTTTTATTTCACATAATAAACAGTTTGTTAACTGGTTTATTATAAAGGATACAACTCAGCCACAGCTAAATAGAAGAGATCCATAAGGCAAGGTGTGGGGTAAGGGGGAGAAGGGTGCTTGGAGCTTCCATGCCCTCTTGGGGCATGCCACCATCTTAGTACCTCTATGTGTTCACCATCCCAGAAACCCCAAATCTCATTGTTCAAGGGTTTTTATAGAGCTCAGTCCCCAGGACTCCAACTTCCTCAGAGGTGGGTGGCTGAACTGAAAGTTCTAATCATCTGATTACCTGGTATCTTGGTGATCATCTCTGTTATGAGTACAAATTCAGGTATAATTAAAAGGGGCTTGTTACAAATAGCAAAAGACACTCCTATTATTCAAGGCAATCCAAGAGTTTTAGGAGCTCTGTGCCAGGAACCAGGGGAAAAGACTAGATATCTATTTCTTATTCTGCCACAGCCATATTCCTTATTGCTTAGTACGTTTTCTTATCAATAGCTCTCCTATTTCAATACCATATCTGTGATGATGACTCCTGCAGTTGTATTTCCAATTCTTGGATGAATCTAAGCTTTTAGTCTTGATCTGCACGAAGTGATCTTTAAATGATCTCAACATATTTGACATCCACAACACAATTAAATAAATCTGAGACCAGCATTTGAAACAATGAAGTTTATATTTAACATGCCACATACAATATTGTACCCACAGTAGGTGTTTAATAAACATTTGATGATGGAATACAAACCCAGCTCTAGCTTACAGATTTATCATTTTGGCCTTAGATAAAATAGAGAACCATAGGACCAATATTTATCTCGAACATCACCACATGATAGATACCAACTTTGTATAATATATATATTATATATAACTTTGGAAAAAGTTATATAACTACTGGAGACAAAGTTAAATTTTTCCATTTGAAGATTTGTTGACAGTGTAAAAGAGATTAATTATTCATAGACTGGAATTATTTTTGTCTTCAAAGTCATATAACTTCATTCTTTAAGGCCCAAATAATTACATATAAGTTTAAACATCAGAAATATATACATATACATCTGATATATACACACACGTATGAATGTATGTGTATATATACATATATATACATACATATGTGTGTCTATATATATGTGTGTATGTGTATATGTGTGTGTGTGTGTGTATATATATATATATATATTTTTTTTTTTTTTCTTTCCAAAAACAGTTGTTATGGGATGATCTGATTTTTTACGTTATTTTGTCTTGACCAGAAACAACCCATGTTTTATGTGTCTTATGAAACTCATTTTAAAAATACTGAAAAGAAAGATCAAAACCTAAAGAGATGTTCAAAGTGCTTATCTGCCCTTAAAAGAGAACTATTTAAATTAGGCAAGAAAAATAGTGAATTCTGGGATTATACATCTAAAAGAATATTCCATAGAAATGTATATCAGATTCTGATGCAACAATTGTCCTTCTTTTAAGAAACTTTGGCTGGATGTATTGCCTAAATTAGATATGTTAAATAATTTTACTTTGGAAACCACTTGTCAACATTGCACACTGGAAGAGTCACACATAAACCTACCCAACTGTGTCTTTATAAAGTAGTCATGTTAAAGATGAGAACAATTCTTGACACTCCTGCTTTTGTCTGACGAAGTCTAACGGTGAGGTACTCATTTTATAAGCCAGCAGCAAGTTTTTAGGCATGTAGAACAGTAAGCAAGTACATAATTTCATTAATATAGAACAATAAATCAGATAATAGAGATTTACCTAGCAGTAGTAGCTCATGTTTTAAAGGAACAGATTATATATAATTTAATAAAGATCAAATTACCACAACATGATGTTATGTGCATACAATGCTTTGCTATCAATGTTGCTGATGTGTTTATTTACTATAGGAGAAATAAAGTATTAAATAATAGCGTAATAGCATTTCAACAAAGTTGTTAAGAAAGTGTTAAATAGTTTTAAAGCTATCAATTCAGGAACTTATTCATATTATTCACTTATTCATATTCACTGGAGTTGGTCCATATAAAGTAGTGAAAAAATTGACTTGTAGAACATTTTAATATACATGTAGTTTTATAGCATGATTCTGAAAACTATGGAAATGCTATCAGAATTACTAAGCAGAGGTTTTGCCAAGCTTACACTAAGGATGGATATGACTCATTTATAATAGACCTATTAACTGTAGGCAAATGTATGCTTTTAAAATTCTAAAATATAATATACTCTTAATGAGTAGGTTAAATATTTCTCCTTGAAATTTTACTCATGCCATTCATTGACTTCCATTCTTTCATGGATAGTGCAAAAGGAAATGTTGGCTCCATGATTATGCATGCAGTGAGGTTTAAATTGATGAGATTTCATTTTCTACTTAAGAAGGACCATATTTAGAGCCATCTCTACTATTTTTGGTACTCTTACAAGAAGTTCTATTGCTTCCAACATTGGGCAAGTCCATGGCTCTGAACTTTCTGTCAAATTCAGAATTCAGCCTAAAATTTTTACTAAGCCTCTATAAAGAATCATAAAGATAAGTCCCAATTACTCCATGAATTTCTGCATCTTATTTTCATGTCATGGAGACTCTATAGTGTAGTGTGAACTCTGGCTTCAAAATGATTGAATGTGAATTCACATATAAACCACGTCCCTTTGGGCAAGATTAGCCCCTCTGTTACCAGCTGTAAAATGAGAAAAATAATAACAAGAGAGTGGTTGTTAGGATTAAATTAGTTAACACATATCAATGGCTTAGAATAATTTCTTGAACATGATGAGTACTCAATAAATGTTTACTTTAATTATTACAACATTTATTGTTTTCAGTTTCAAGTTAATTTCACAAAAGCTTTTCTAATGATCTATGCAGTTGAATACTTGTCTTTACTGCATCAAATGGGTAATTATCTTTATACTCTTATATAGAGGAGCTAAAACCATATTTATCGTTTTCTAATCAAAACAACTGAATTAGCTGAAATTTTAGTATGAGTAAATAGTCTCTACGTTCTGTTCCCTACTGTGTCTGGTTTAGTTCTACATTCATTATGGTCTTATTTTATATCCTCCAAGCTAACTTTTTTCCTGCCTTTCACCTTTTTTTCCTCTTCTAAGCAAATTTCACCTCATATATTTTGAAAGAAAAATATCAGGCTCTATTTACTTACCTCTTCATACTCAGCCTAAAATAAAATGCTGAAAAGAGTAGGTAGGACGAACTACACCTGATCTACCACAAAATACTACTAAACATTAAAATACACGATTAAGAAACAAACATTAAATGCCACTTGGTCAACCATTGTTTTTATACAAGACTTAATTCCTTGAGGGTCTCTACTGTCACACAACTCCTCCTTGTGAGATGCACCTGGAAAGCAAGAGGCTTCCTTTGTTCCTAACTTTCCTGATTTCTGTCAGGAATACAGCATGATATGGACTCAGGAACAGGCTGATTGCCTATTCTTGACATTCCTGAGGACGTTTAGGTTATGAAGCTGATTACAGCATGAAATCTTGGGTTCTTGATTCTTGGAGTTCAACATCTCTCTCCTTCTCTTTAGTCCCTCTTCCTCCATTCTCTCTCTGGAGAAGTGAAGGATCATTGGAAAGAGACTTAAGGAGGTACACGTCGGGCACTAGTCTTCTGTTCATCACTTTTATGCTAATCTTATTCATAATCTGTGTTTATGCTTAGGTGCTACAACTTTTCTATTCTATTCTATTCCATGCTCCTAAAGATATGAGTAAAAAATGGCTTTTTGACTTTATCATGCATAAAAATCATTTGAGAGAATTTATTTGAAGTGTAGATTCCTGAGTTCATCCCTCCCCTGCCCACACTAAACTCTAATTCAGTATATTGGATGGAACCTAGAGTCTGCCCTTTTAATATGGCTCTTCCATAGATTGTGATATTTTCAGAAATAGTGAATTGTGATATTTGTGAATAGTTTCAGAAACTCTGCCTTACAATGCTTCAATCAATAAAAAGCTTCCAGATTTCTAGCAAAGTAAAACAACACAGGTAATCACAGCTAGTCAAACTGCCAAGTATTATATGGGATTTATCACTTTTCATCAGATTTTTTTAAAAATTGAGATGGAGTCTCCCTCTGTTGTTCAGGCTGGAGTGCAGTGGCACGATCTTGGCTCATTACAACCTCCACCGTCTGGGTTCAAGTGATTCTTGTGCCTCAGCCTCCCAAGTAGCTTGGACTACAGGTGTGCACCACCATGCCCAGCTAATTTTTTTGTATTTTTATTAGAGACGGGTTTCACCATGTTGGCCAGGCTGGTCTTGAACTCCTGACCTCAGGCGATCCACCTGCCTTGGCCTCCCAAAGTGCTGGGATTACAGGTGAGAGCCACCGAGCCCGGCCCAGATTTTAATATTCTAATACCATTTCCTCCAGAGTCATCACCTTTAATTACATGGGAAAAATAAATTCTTCTTTTGACCATGAAGAAATATGATTTCCTATGTTAGACTGAGATTATCATCAAGAAACAGCGACAGAGATGCTTGCTTCATCAGTTGGCTCTTAACAAAGTTATGCCATGGAGTCCACTTGACTCTCTAGGATCAATGCCTATTGCCCAGGAAAAGCCCAGTCTTCTTTTCATTTGTTGAATAACAGTTCCCCCTGCTGGAATACTTGCTGAAATCCCTTCTACATTATTATCATTATTTTTTGGAAGAAAGCACTGGATTTTAAATTCGAAGTCCCCTATTTTTACCTAGAGGTCACGCCTTAGTGATGACGCTTTCTGGGTTGGAGGAATCCTTTAAAAGTTGCATGGGGAAAGGAACTTTATTTTGATATGTGATTTGCCCACTGAAATTAATCCTCAAAGAAAATTAGAGACTTGGCTTAGTGGCCAGGGGTCAAGTCTCAAATTTCAGGTCTGGATTTAACACATTTTTATTTTTTATTTTATTTTATTTTATTTATTTATTTATTTTTTGAGACGGAGTTTCACTCTCGTTACCCAGGCTGGAGTGCAATGGCATGATCTCGGCTCACCGCAACCTCTGCCTCCTGGGTTCAGGCAATTCTCCTGCCTCAGCCTCCTGAGTAGCTGGGATTACAGGCACACGCCACCATGCCCAGCTAATTTTTTTGTATTAGTAGAGACGGGGTTTCACAATGTTGACCAGGTTAACACATTTTTATTTTAAGTAATTTTGCTATGCTCCCTTTTATACATTCCAAAATACAGTGACAAGAATTCCAGTGGGAAAGGGACCTTGAGTTGGTAATGGCAATTCATGATTCATCACACTAATTTTTCAATCCCTTTGATATAACTTTAAGCCAGTTTATAAAACATGAAGCTATTTGATATAAAGGTATATGATTTAAGTCTACCGAATGTTTATCAGCATGGGCTGAAAGCCAGGTTATAGATATTTAATTATACTTTTAAAGTTTGGGAAATTGGTCTTACTTCTACTAACATGTGGAATTTGTATGCTTCTCTATTAAATATTGTAGATATTAGTCATTCTGAGCTTTCCACCATTTATCTTGCTATTCCCCATCTTATACAATAATCTCTAACGCAGTAGATCTCAAAAGTGTGGTCTAGGGGACTCCTGTATGGTCAAAACCATATTCATGCTAAGGTATTAACTGCCTTTTTTAGCTTTAATACAAACAGAATTTTCCGGAAGTGTGTGATGAGTGATATCTCAACAGATTAAATGCAGAAGCAAATATAAGAATCCATTGATTTTGCTTCTATTAATTTAGATATTGAAGAGAGTTGAAGAAAATATTTGTTTTACTTTGGAAAATGTAAATTTTTCAAAAAATATATTATTTGTGTTAAAATATTTGGCTTATTATTTAAATTAATTAAATATTTTAAAAATATATCGGTTTTAATTTCTAATGTGGCAAACATTCATAAGTATAACCCATAAAAGCCAAAGCTTATTGAAGCCCCCCATAATTGCTAAGAGAGGAAAGGTGTCCTAATACCAAAGCATTTAAGAATGATTGCTGTTCACATTATATGCCCATTGCTTTTTTATGACCCTGCCTAGTCACTTTTTGGACTAAAATACTGTTCTCATACTTTTCATTTCGTACATGTAAATCTTCACCACCATTTGAACTCCAGCTCAGTTTCCACCACTTTTATAAATGTCCTGCTCACCTCTACCCTAGTGTTTCTCTCCCTTGTCTGTTAAGAGTTCCAATGAGCTTCTCTCACTCCATTAATCCTTTTTCAACTTTTTAATTACAGTTTATTTTTCTTTATGACTTCTCGTTTATGTTAGTCTTTAAGATCCTTGAAGAAATTAAAAAGCAGAGTCTGCTTATTATTTGTGGATTTTCTCTCCCCATTTCCAGAACTCAGTATAATGTCTAGTACAAAGCAGGTAGTAGATAAATATGTTTTGGGTATGCATCCTACAGATCTTCCTTCTGAGTTCAAAGAATTCTTTCTAAACCTACTGCAGATTTGACTCAGTGAAAACAATGAATGCAGAAACATCTCTAAGCACAATTGTGAACAGACAGAATTGCCTTTAGTTGCCTCCAGTCTCCCAGTTGCCCTTTGCCACCCACACAGTTCCTGTCTTTCTTTCCTCTTCCTGTCCCCTTCAAGATTCCCACTGCCCTTCCCAAGATTCGTTAAATAAACTTGAAAAAATTCTTCACATAAATTGGCCAATAAACGTACAGACTCTTTTATGGCCTCAAACTTTAAAGGAATAAGGATGGACATAAATAAGAAAATAAACCAGGAAATGAGTTAATCATTTATTTTTTCTCTGCAGTACTTACATTTTAAATAGAGACCACGGAACAATGTCTTTTTGTAATTTAAACTTAAGTAGGAGAAATCTTTGTGTTTGGTGGGGAAAGGTCTTTTTGTTGTTGTTTTATTTGCAAAGGTGGAACCACCCGACATGAATACCATTCTGACTGTAATTCCTGGTAAACTTGTGGCTGAGGGAAAAGAGTGAGAAAAACCTAGAAGCTAACTTCGGGCTGTCTCCTCAACTTCATTGTTATTGTTACCACTAATGAACACAATAATTGTAATTCTAAATCTCATCCCCTAAGGAGTCGTTTACAGGAAACAGGTTGTATGGTCATGCACATTTCAAAATGGGATGTAGCATGTAATGTCTTTATGTATATGTACAACAATACTTTTCATGAGAAGCACAGCAAAATGAGGAAAAGAGACTAAAGTTGGGCCTCGGGAAACCTAGAGTCTGGTGTCTGTCTCCCAGAAAAGAGCTGCGTAGCCTTAGTTGGGCCACTTAAATTCTCCAGATCTCAGTTTCCTCACCATTACCCAATATTTTCTGAGTCCTCTTTTGGAACTGATTTAGTAAAATCAAAATACTAACCTAGATAACCTCTAATTTATTTCCAGTTCCATGGAAAATAAACTAATGTTGGCTCTAGATATTAAGCATAGCTAAATTACAAATAGCTGGTTCAAGTTCACCAAGTTCATCTAAAAAGTTAGTGGTGAAATCAAGGCAAAGATCTAAATTCAGTGAATATCATATTCTTTTTCTTTTCTTTTTTCTTTTTTTTTTTTTTTTTTTGATATGGAGTCTTGCTGTGTCGCCCAGGCTGGAGTGCAGTTACACAGTCTTGGCTCACTGCAACCTCCGCCTCCTGGCTTCAAATGATTCTTCTGTCTCAGCCCCTGAGTAGCTGGGACTACAGGTGTGTGCGATCATGCCTGGCTAATTTTTGTGTTTTTAATAGAGATGGGGTTTCACTCTATTGGCCAGGCTGGTCTTGAACTCCTGAGCTCGTGATCTGCCAGTGCATGCCTCCCAAAGTGCTGGGATTACAGGCCTGAGCCACTGCACCCGACCTTTTTTTTCTTTTTTTGAGTTGTAGTTTCGCTCTTGTTGCCCAGGCTGGAGTGCAATGGCACAATCTTGGCTCACTGCAACCTCTGCCTCTTGGGTTCAAGTGATTCTCCTGCCTCAGCCTCCAGAGTAGCTGGAATTACAGGCACCCACCACCACACCCAGCTAATTTTTGCATTTTTATTAGAGACAGGGTTTCACCATGTTGGTCAGGATGATCTTGAACTCCTGACCTCAGGTGATCCACCTGCCTTGGCCTCCCAAAGTGCTGGGATTACAGGTGTGAGTCACCACACCTGGCTCCTCATTTTCTACTGTGTAAGATTTTAGTTCTAAGATCAACCCAGTATCAAGGAAAGGGTAGATATAAGAGTGAGGACTCCTAATGGTGACAGAAACACAGGCAGAACTGGATTAAATTATTTCTTTTTTTTTTTTTTTACCATCACAAAGACTTTTTATTTGCCACTATTATAAGTCTGAACTTTAAACAGATTCTTGGACTGGTGGTTCATATCCATCAGCTCGTTCAACTTTAGCACCTGTCTCATCCCCAGTGGCTTTTCCAGAACTACTGCCTTCACCATAAAGCTCCATGAGTTTTCCCAATTCAAACTTGGGCTTTTTCAGCATTTTTACTTTTCTAACGAAGACATCATGGAGAGGATAAATAGACTGGCAAGCCTTTTCTATGTCTTTTCCAATGCTGTCTGGAATCAATTTATTGACCACTTCTTTCAAGTCATTTGTCTGCACCTCTCGCGTCATGATTTCCATCATCTTCTTCCGGATTTGGCGGACCTGTTGGTGCTGAGCATAAGGGGTCTTCCGTATCTGATTGTTGCGTTTTTTAGTAAAACCAACACAGAACAGACGAAGCAAGTAACCATCGGTAGTCTTGACATCAACATGAGCTTCAATCATTGTCTGCCATTTTTTGACCATGGAACACATTTTGTCACGGGTAAGATCCATGCCATGGAAGCTAGTCAGGCAGTTTTTGCCCTGAACATCTTCAGTAATCAGCTTGAATTTCCTAAATGCAACTTCATCATTCTGCAAATCAGCAAGACTAACTTCAAACACTCGACCCTTGAGGCCATCAGATGCAATTTTGGTTCCTTGGGTCCTGGTGACTAGCGTCTTTCCAATGTTTCTTATATTGAGCATAGCGGGTGCTTTCACATCATACCAATCTTTCTTAGAAAATGGATCAACCACTTTCTTCTTGGCTCCCTTTTTGCCGCCTTTCGTAAGGCGCTTGTTCTTTCCAACCGCCATGGTGCTGCTCAGAGAGCCAAAAAGCTGGATTAAATGATTTCTTAACCTACCTTCAAACTAAGTAAATCTATGATTTAAAAAAAATCTTTTTTTCAACCTTTTCCTCCTCACTGGATATTTCTTACACAACACCACAAAATCTTTTGAGTGACTTGAGACACATAAATATTAAGATTATCAGTATTAATTTAATCAATATTAAATTTGCTTATCTGTCCTTTCTTCTTCCTCCACTTCGGAATTTTGTTTATGAATTTCAAACATTAAATTTTCCAATGTGTTTAAATGATAAGGAAGTTTGTAGAATCATATTCCTGTTTGTTCATTTCTATGAACTATAGCACACTGGTGGCTTATGCTATCCCTAAGGTGTCATATGCTAAAATTTTAGAAAAACACTGCAATTATAAATTTTTGCTGATTCTGTTTTGTGGAACATATTTCAAAAGTTCTGAAGTCAAAAATTGGTTTATTAAAATTAATTCTGAATTATATTTCCCCTTTTCCTTCCCTTGTGGATTTTTCTGGCATTCATATTTATTTCCACTTATTAATAATATATAGCATAGAATCTTCACATTTCAAAAAGTAAACATAGCAAATAGTTTCTTCCACAGGAATTAGTTCATAAACATGCCTGAAATTGTATCTAATGTCTGAAACTCAAGAAAAATTACTTAAATGTACTTATCAAAGGCAGATGGGGCCCATCACCAGCCAGCAGGAAAAATCCATCAACTAAGGTTATGACAAAGAGAGTCCCTTTTAGAATATTAATTATAGGATTGTTTGACAAGTGCAGTCATGAGGTTTCTTCTCATTTTATTCAGACACTAATTAATTAAAAAAAACCTTAAGAACTGGAGATACCATGTCATCTTGAAGGCTCATTCCTTTTAAATATGACATTGGTTAATTAATATTTATACACCCTTGTTTAGGTAACTAGAAAACAGTCACCAGCAACGGCCTTCTCAGCCAAGAGCCATGTCTAAAGATGCTGGTACTTCTCAGGCATTTGAAACATTAGCAAGCCAATGAAATGGAAGCAAGGTGCTTAGGTAGGTCCTCAATAAATACTTGCTGAACAATTAAACCTCAAATGGGGATGATGCTTCACTTTGAAGATTACATATGATATTTTGTCACTGAAATGTTTTTTCAGAAAATTTCTGCTCTAACAAGAAATGCACCTGAGAGAACAGCAATGGTCATTATTTATATTGATAGGAAAATTAAACAAAGAGAAAGAAAATTTGAAGGTGGAATTAACAATACGATTCCTAAGTCCAATCAGAAATGCACTGCAATATTGTCCTACTGTGTGAAGGTCATGTTACCAGATGGTCCGTCTGATCTACAATGAAATGAACAGATACTGTCCAAATGCCCTATAAATTATTAAATGCTAATAGTTTTCTTCTCTTAAAGAGAGCAATTCTATAAGCTTTCTCAGAGGTTAAGAAAAATCCAGTGGAATGTTAAAGAATAATATAAATACAGAATTTAATGGATAGGATAGCTAATGCTAAAACTTAAAATGTGTGTTAAATATAATGATGGTAGATAATTGACACTGAGCAGTTTATCTGAAAATAGTACAGAGAAAATAAGAATGGTCAACATTTCAAATTGTTTACAAAGCAGAAAATACTTTAAACCCTGAAGTTAAGATATTCTGATAAGTGAATTACTTTAACATCATAAATTTATTCTTCTTGCAGTAGATTCTTATCTCAATTTACTATAAAGAGGTTGTAGTAATTTACCATTGCTGCTGTAACAAATTACTAAAAAAGTGATAGCATGAAACAACACTGATTTATTCTCTTACATTTCTGGAGATCAGAAGTGAAAATCAAGTTCACCTGGCTAAAGTCACATGTCAGCAGGAGTGGTTATTTTGGAGGCTAGAAGGGCGTCTCCCTTGCTTTTGCCCTTTCCAGCTTCTAGTGGCTGCCTATATTTGCTGATTCATGGCCCATTTTCCATTAAAATACATCACTACAATGTCTGCTTCCATCATCACAGACGCTTCTTTTCTGATTCCTCCTGGGTCCCTCTTCTAAGGACTGTTGTCATGCATCAGTCTCACCCAGATAATCTCTGATAATCTCCCCATCTGAAGATCCTTAATTTAATCACATCTGCAAAGTCTTTTTTTGCCACACAAGATAATGTATTCATAGCTTCTGAGAATTAGGGCATAGACATCTTGGAGGGGCTATTATTCAGCTTACTACAAAGGCTAATAACCAGAATAGACCTTCTAAACATATGCCTACAAACCCAGAGTAAACATAAGCTTCATGTATTAAGTGAATGTGTTTATCCAGTTTTTAGGGCTTTCTTCTCAGGACAATTTGGCTTCCTTTTTGTTCGGGGGTAGGGTTTGAAGACTTGTCACCGGTAGAACATCTGGCACTGGATGATGTTCATTCTAAGTGTTAGTTCAATATAAGCAAGTCTTACTAGTAAGTAAAGCTATGTGTCAGAGAAGAAAGTGTTGACAAGTTTATGGTAATCCATGAAATTTTCATTTTCAGAAACCAAAGCATCAGTCTCTAACAATGCAAGAAAGCAGAAGCAAATTGCTCAATTTGGCTAATGCAGTTCACTAAATATTTTGATTTTCTATAAACTTAGCACCACTGAAAGGGGTTAAGATATCAAACAATTCCCTAAATGCATTAAGCATGCTTGAAATGATTGTCTTCAGTGTTTCTTTGATGAACTTAAAACCAGTAAATTAGCCCATGGATCACAGCTCATTAGTATCTACAGAAATAATGTTAATGAGAAATTTAAAAAGCAAATAGCAGGTGCAGTTCTCTCTTTTCTTCATAAATATCTCTCAGAAATACAAGGTTGGTCAGATTCAATGGGTTAATCTTGCCTCTCTTTTCAAATACCTGATAAAGGCTAGAAATGGCATTTAGAGACCTTCTGGAAATAATTATAAACATGTACTCGCTCAACAATACTTAAAAGATTTTATCAGAAATCCATTCATTACTTCTAATTCATTATTTATAATCTGGCATACTATCTCTCACTAAATCAAATGTCTTCCATGGGTTCCATACCAATACATAATTTTCTCTCATGATCTCTCAATGTGCATTGAAATTCTGTTAATCATGTTTCTCTGAGAATGGGAGGTCCTAACAGGACAGCCACTCCAATTTCTGTTTCCTATTCTCCTCACTTAAGTACCCAAGGTAGGAATAGTGGGGCTGAAGGTTTTATCTAAGCAGTTAGTATGGAAATACAGAAATTTTGGATGGGCACTGAAGCATGTCATTGTACAAAATACCACTGCAAAAATGAATTTCTATTTTGATACTTAAGAGGATGAAAAATATGGTTATCTTTGCAGATAGCAGTAGAAGGAAAAAAAGTGATCATGAAGGATTTTTGCTGTAATGCAGAAGCAGTAATGCATTAGCATGTGTTGGGGGGAAATCTCATGAGATAAAACCAAACACGAAAATAAAGCTGCAAGGCATGTCAAGTATATGTAATTATCAGTCAGAATAGGATGGCCGTAAGTGAAGAGTGGCAGTCATTCTTACAGGTAGTTGCAAAAGCAGAGACCTGGACTGATTGTGGATTTTCACTGATTCAATAATTGGACTTGATTTTTTTAAAAAAGAGATGGTAGGCTGTGTTTAAGATACATAGTGGACATTTCTGCTGTACATAATTTTTAGTTCCCCTCTTCCTTCTGGAATAAATGAGATCACACTTCCTTGCTCTCTTGAAGTTAGGTGCACTTCTTGGCAAAAGCATTTGAGAGCCAGTGAGCAGGCGGCCCTGCCCACTTCCTTTTCCACTATGACAGGCAATGTTCTAACAGTGGGACTTCTTTAAATTCAGATGCCAGAATGAGGTCTGCATTGAAACAGAGCCTTCTACAGAAACATGATGAACGTGTAGAATGAATAAGAAATAAAATGTTGCTGTTAATGCCACTGAAATTTTAGAAGTGTCAACCTCAGAATAGCCTATCCTATTGATAAGGAAGGACCCAATAATTTGGATTCCCAACAATGTTGGTAGCTTGGATTTTAGATGTGGCAGAAAGATCAAAAGCAAAGAGAAGAATTAAACCAGCACTACACGGTAACTTGCTTATAAATTATTACATCATAGCAACGAAGCTATTGATCTTTTCTCTCTTTCATTCTCAATTCTGAGTTAAGTTTTTAAAATTGAAAAGTTAAATGTTTTCGACTTTTAAGTACAGATTGAGCATTCCTAATACAAAAATTTGCAACCTGAAATGCTACAAAATCGGAAACATTTTGAGCACTGAGATGACATCAGAAGTGGAAAATTCTGTACCTGACCTCCTGTGATAAGTGACAGTAAAAATGTAGGCACAATAAATACACATGATTTATTCAGTCTTCCCATGGGAAAAAAGACCCTCCCCTCCTGGTCCCCTTTAGCTGTATTGTACCTTTTCCATGTATGCTCAAATTCCCCCATGGAAGCACCCTCACAAAGCATAATAAAATGACAGTGTGCAAGGCCTGATGCCCCAATGTCAAGTTTCCCACACTGCCCACATGTGGTCAAGACCTATGTTGTGCATTAATTGTTTTGTTGTTCTATTCTTTGTTTTGTGGCCTAAACATATTGTTGAAAATGTCAAAAGGCCTGCAGATACCCCTGTGGGTCACAGTAATAAGAGAGGTAGCATTATATTTTTCTATAGCACAGGAATTCAAGCTGTTGGAGAAACTGGGAAGCAATGCAAGTGTGAAATGTCTTACAGTAGAGTGTGGTGTTGGAGTGACCTGAAGAAAGAGAAGGATAAACCACTGACGTTCTACAACGAAGGTAAAGAACAGAAGTTAATGAAAAATTTAAAATGAACACTGCATAAAGCTAAAATTAAGATCTCAATCATATACTGAAACAGTGGGTCTGTCAGTGTCACAGCGAACACATGCCACTTAGTGGCATGTGGATCATAAAATAATCAAAGATAGGTCACGATGAACTGAAAATTGAAGGAAACTATGAATACTCAGTAGGATGGCTGTAGAAATTTAAGAAAAGACATAGCTTTAAATTTTTAAAGGTTTATGGTCATAAAGCATCTACTGATCATGAAGCAGTGGAGAAATTCATTGACAAGTTTGCCAAGGTTATTGCTGATGAAAATTTTATGCCAACACAAGACTATAATGCTGATGAATCATCACTGTCTTTATGTTACTGCCCAGGAAAGACACTGACTCTAGCTGAGGAGACAGATCCTAAAGGAATTAAAGATGCCAAGGGTGGGATAACTGAGCTGGGATACGCTAATGCAGCAGGCATGCGTGAGTGTAAATTTGTTGTGATAGGCAAAAGCTTGCATCCTTGCTGTTTTCGAGGAGTAAAAATTTTACCAGTCCATTATTATGTTGACAAAAAGGCATGGATCACAAGGTACATCTGTTTCATTTCGGTTCACAGTCATTTTGTTCCAGCACCTTGTGGTACAAAATGTAGGAAAGCTGGACCGGATGATGACTGCAAGATTTGGTTATTCCTTGACAACTGCTCTGCTCACTCTCCAACTGAAATTCTCATTAAAAATAATGTTCAGCCTATGTACTTTCCCACAAATGTAACTTATAAATTTAGCCATATGACCAGGGTATCCTTAGATCAATGAAGAGTAAATATAAAAACAGGTTTTTGAACAGCATGCTAGAAGTGGTAAACAGAGGCACAGAAGACTTCCCAGAGGAGTTTAGCACAAAAGATATCATATATACAGTTGTTAATGCTTAGAACGATGACTGAAGACACAGTTGTGTATGCTTGGCACAAACTCTAGCCTGCAACTTTGTTCAGTGATGATGACGAAGAATATGCATAAAATATACCTTCAGAGTTCATCATAAGCTGGAACAAACAGATATCAGAGAAATTTTTCAGTGATGAGGTTCCGGCTGTTCATTCACTGACCAATGAATAAATAGCTGAGATGGTTCTAAACTAAGGTTATCATGATAATAGAGATGATGAAGATGACATTATTAAACTGCAGTTAAGTGCCTAGAGATGACATGGTTAAAATGCCTGATGGTTTATTGAAGAAACTGAGCAATGTGCATTCACAAGAGAACAAGAAATCGTGTCAGTTTATAACATTGAACAAAGACTCCTAAGACAAAAAACATTGTAAATGAGGGAGATAACTCTGGAGAAAACATTTTAAAAAGCCATCTAGTAGATTGCCTCATCATCCCTAGAGGACCCAATTTCTGATCCCTCAACTGCTTCTGGTATTTCTTCACACCTAAAATAATAAAAACACAGTGTATAGTAACCTTTTAATAAAAACACAGCATCGTAGGTGGAAACTGCAAGCCTGCCATTGTCTGTTGTGCTGTTGTTTAACAGCTGAGGCAGGTATTCTGGTGATGATAATGTGCTCTGCTTAGTTACCCAGACACATTTTTTTTTTGTTTTGAGATGGAGTCTCGTTCTTGTCACCCAGGCTGGAGTGCGATGGTGCAATCTCAGCTCACTGCAACCTCTGCCTCCCAGGCTCAAGCAATTCTTCTGCCTCAGCCTCCTGAGGAGTTGGGAGTACAGGCATCCATCACCACACCCAGCTAATTTCTTGGTATTTTTAGTAGAGATGGGGTTTCAATATGTTAGCTAGGCTGATCTCAAACTCCTGACCTCAGGTGATCCACCTGTCTCAGCCTCCCAAAGTGCTGGAATTATAGGCCTGAGCCACCATGCCTGGTCATTTTTTCACTGTATTAATGATTACTTTTAAAAAATTATAAGTACCTATATGTGAATAAGTGTAAGAAAATGATTGCTAACCGTGGCATATAAATTCAGTGTCAGGAATGATGGCGATGCCAAACAACCACAGATTTTCCACATAGGTGGCTGACATGGGGAAGCTTTTGCTTTCTGGTACTGTTTCATGCACAAAATTATTAAAAATGTTGTATAAAATTACCTTCAGGCTGTGTGTATACATAAAATATAAATGAATTTTGTGTTTATATTTGAGTCCTTTCCCCATGATATCTCATTATACCTATGCAACTATTCCACAATCTGAAAAAATTTGAAATCAGAAACATTTCTGTTCCCAAGCAGTTTAGATGAGGGATGCTTAAATCTGTACCTAACATAACCTGTTTCAATATTTGTCTAGACATCCCTAAGCCATCCACTAAACATTACTTTCATGCAAGTATATTAATGGAGTCTTGGCTAACCAGTATATAAATTAGTTGAATTTTAACTAATTTATTTCCTGCCAAGGTACATAGTTTTAATTGTCAAGAATCTTTATTCAGCTTGACTAATGCTCCCCAGGTATTTGTTGCAGTTTAAAAAGAGACACTTACAAAAATCACCATAATGAGTAAATAATTACCTGTTGCTAAAAATGCTCTGTAAGGATTATTTGAAAGGTAACACTTGGGTTGAACTTTCTCCAGACTAAATACCAAAAATGTTTAAATGCCAAATCATACCATAAATGTATCTGGATAAGAAAGATTTTAACTTGTTATCATCACCACTGTTAAGAATCTATACTATAATAAATAGTCTTTTCTATTTAATGAAGTTTTTCTAATGTACAAACTGACAAGTCTCAGTTGCATATGTTTATAAATTTTATGATTCTTTTCTTCTTTCAGAGTGTCTGATATTAGATTCAGTGATTGCAGATCAAATGTTTAACTTTGAACTGTCATGATTAAAAGCCAAAGTGGAGGAAAATATACTAGTTTCCCATCTCTACAGACCTCTGCTTAAGCAGAAGTAAAAGTAAAGAGACAAATGGAAATATGTGGTGTTTCCACAGACTTGGGGAATTTATTGTTCCTTATGTTCATCTGGGAAATCTAACTGCAAATAATAAATCAGGCATGGAATGTCTACTTATAACAACTCCTAAAGATTCCCATCTTATTGTATTTTTGGATGGAAAATTGACATTGAAATTAGAATAGGAAGAGAAAGAGCAACTAGATTATCCATTGACTAGTTCTCTTTCTGCCCTTTACAAAGCTACATGGATGTAAATTTTTAAGGAACAACATAATCATAAGAGTCAAAGATCATTGACTCTCTGTGAACTGTAAAGTTATATTGGTTAGTAGAAAGGAGATCATTAGCTTTGAGTTTCTCTTGAATGTGCTCACATCGGGCCCTACATGACACCGACACATGTTATAATGTTGCAGAATTGCTCATTATTGCAACAACCACATCCAACTTAAAAGAGACATCCAGCTGTGCTGAACTTTTCTATTATATTACAGGCTGCCTTTCCTAGATGTAATTATTTTATACAATGATTCCCAAAATGAATACATAGCAAGTCTTCCCTTACAAGTTTTCTCAGTTGAATCAAAGTCTATATCTATAAAATATCAAATATGTAAATTATATGAATATTAATAATTGAATATAATAAATAGAAACTGAATGAATCAAACATTCAACAAAATATGTGAGGAAAATGAAAACAAAACAAATCTAAAGTAAGTAGGAAAAAGGAATTTATAAAAATAATGAAAAATTAAATTAGAAAATAGAAAATAACCAATAATAATTACTCATCAAATGGTCATTACCTGGCACCATTCTAAGCATTTTACATATATTAACTCATTTAATTACCATAAAATCATAATAAAGTAAGAATGGAAGACAGACTCTCCCACATATACTCTGATTTCAAAAAGAAATACAGTTGAAGGAAAATCTAAACTAAAATGTTGATAATCTATATAAGATAAATCTACAAATAAATAAATTGTAAAATGAGAAATAAGTTAATATATATGTACTTTTTGGCATTAAAAATATTTTCAACTAGCATATTTGAAATGGTGATGCTACATATTTTGATGACAACAAAACCTGAAAAGGATAACACTAAAAATAACACTATAGATCATTCCTATGAATGCATACTCATGGAAACATACAAATTAAATTTCAAAACCCACCTCGTAATTTTAGCTTAGCAATTCTGAAACTATATTATGTGTATATTAGGATTGAAAAGTAAATATAGTGTGGATAAATATAGACAGGTTTCTCTGCTGTCAGGGAAAATAGTTAAAAATAAGGAAAGAGGGAAGGCAAGAATAACTTTGGTGTTGGATTGGAATCAGAAATATCAAAAGGAACTCATGGTTTTTAATATGCCATTTAACTGGATAGCTACAGAAATGAATAAACATATGTGCCTGCTTAAGTATACATACATCTATTTTCTAGCTCTATATACTGAGAGGGCCTAGAAGCAAAGATGCTCCAGTCGCAATGAATACATCTAGCACCCAGGTCTTGAATTCTAAGTACCACTCTCTAAGGAAAGGAACCAGGGTTTCTTGGAAAGATGGCTAATAGCAGTCCTGGGGAAGAAAAAAAATACAAGATGAATCTGGAATGGCTTTCAGTGCCAGAAAATATGAACGTTCTCCCCTAAAAGGAACATGATCATTTTCAACTGATACATGAGCCAGTAGTCTGAAGGAATGTCCAATGTCCAAATCTGGGACAATTTAAGCAACAAAATACAGAATTATAGTAATGAGTTATAAATCATTGAATAGAAAAAATTGTTAATCCATACTGACATAGATAAACAATTCAATAAAAATATAATTGGGAAAAGCAAGACAGCTATTCCATTTAATAGAATTCCAGTTACTAAATGAAAGAGAAATGATAGAAAATCACCATTAGGCAAATTAATAAAGAATTAATAGTTGCAAACAAAAATTATTGATACATGCTAAAATTAGTGTAAAAATGTTTACATAAGGTGTTTTCACAGTCTCCAAGTATTTGTCCATAAGTACTTTTAAATTACAAAGAGGAAAACAGAACTTTTTGTGTGAAAAACCTGGAAGACATAACCTTAACCAAATGATTAAAGTTAACATCAGCAGTAATAAGCCACACTGACAGGGTGTTGCTCCTGATACGATGCACTGAGAAGGGCACAATACTGGTTCCTGATAGCTCAGTGTAATAATGAGAAAACATGAGACAAAGCTAAACTGAGGAACATTCTACAAAGTAACTGACCAGTAATCTTCAATTACAGGAAGGTCATGAAAAAGAAAGGAAGATCACAGAACCATTGGACATTGGAGAAGAGCAAGGAGACACAAGAACAAAATGAAGTGTGGAATCCTAGACTCATTCTCTTCTTATTTATTTATTTATTTATTTATTTGAGACGGAGTCTCTCTCTGTCACCCACGCTGGAGTGCAGGGGTGCCATCTCAGTTTACTGCAAACTCTGCCTCCTGGGTTCAAGCGATTCTCCTGCCTCAGCCTCTTGAGTAGCTGGGACTACAGTCATGAGCCACCACACTGGCTAATTTTTGCTAATTTGGTAGAGACGGGGTTTCACCATGTTGGTCAGGCTGGTCACGAACTCCCGACCTCAAGTGATCTGCCTGCCTCAGCCTCCCAAAGTGCTGGGATTACAGGCATGAGCCACCACGCTCGGCCTTGTTCTCTTCTTTACTAGCTCTTTAAAACTAAATGACATTAACCTATTGTTGCATCTGCCATGGAGTTTTTCTTGGTTTTCCTTTTGCTCATGACTATTTATCATATTTTTCACATTGGCATGTTAAAATTCTTTTCTAATAAAAAGGTCTATTTTTCCTTTTCAACTTTTCCCAATTGTTTTTATACATAGTAATAATTTCTCTATCTCTAGAAATTTGATATTAACCTAGATTTTTAAATCTTTTTATAGTTACAGTTTTTTAAATAGAAAGGCTTGTGAAATTCAAATAGGGCCTGTAGCTTGTTTAACAGTATTGTATTAATGTTAGTTTTCTGGTCTTGATAATGGTTTAATTATGGCTCTGTGTGATGTCAACATTAGAGGATCTGAGTAAAGGTACATGGGAGATCTCTTTACTATTTTTGACACTTTTCTATGTCAAAATCATTCCAAAAAAAAACATTTTAAAAATCAGCAATGGCAAAATAAGATTTATTCGGAATTGTTGGGATTGCTTAATATTGGTAGATTTAAAAATGCATTTCACCAGAATAAGAAGTGTATGGGAGGCCGAGGCAGGTGGATCACGAGGTCAAGAGATCGAGACCATCCTGGTCAACATGGTGAAACCCCGTCTCTACTAATACAAAAAATTAGCTGGGCATGGTGGCGCGTGCCTGTAATCCCAGCTACTCAGGAGGCTGAGGCAGGAGAATTGCCTGAACCCAGGAGGCGGAGGTTGCGGTGAGCTGAGATCGCCATTGCACTCCAGCCTGGGTAACAAGAGCGAAATGCCGTCTCAAAAAAAAAAAAAAAAAAAAAAAAAAAAAAAAAAAGAAGTGTAATAGAATAAGCTATTACAATTTCAACATGTTTTGAGAAAAATGGTACAGCAGTCACATATTTTTATGATTAAAAACTCTTAGAAAAGGAGAAATGATAAATAATACAATGTCTAACATCACACAAATAAAACAACATTAAAGTTGGAAACAAGAAATAATACTCAATTTTAACACTGCAATTTATAATTATCCTGGAGACTCTGGCTAATAAAATAATATTTTTGTTTGTTTTTTCTGAGATGGAATCTTGTTCTGTCACCCAGGCTGGAGTGCAGTGGTGTGATCTCAGCTCACTGCAACCTCTGCCTCCTGGGTTCAAGCGATTCTTGTGCCTCAGCCTTTCCCGAGTAACTGGGATTACAGGCACATTCCACCATACTGGGCTAATTTTTGAATTTTTAGTAGAGATGGGGTTTCACCACATTTGTCAGGCTGGGCTCGAATTCCTGACATCAAGTGATCCACTTGCCTCGGCCTCCCAAAGTGCTGGGATTACAAGCTGAGCCACCTCACCTGGCCTAAAACAATTTTTAAAATAAATCAGAAAGAGACCAAATTCTTATCAATTGCATTAACTGCAATTAATTATGTTAATTGCAGTCTGATTATATACAAAGAAAACAAGAACAAAACAAAACAAATGTAACCAAGGAGAGAGTTCAGTATAATTACTTGACAAAAGAGTAATATATAAACAAATATGTACCTTTTTAATTAATTGTTGATATCAATTTATTACGTATAATGAAGGAGAAAGGATTTCATTCACAAGAACGATAGCAAAATTTCTAGCAATTACCATTTCAAATACCTGTAGAGACTATTTAGGTGAAACTATTTAGCAACAAAAATATGATTTGAATAAGTAAAGTAAAACTTGAGGTTCCCTGTATGAAAAATCTGTATATTATAAAGTTATTAATTCTTTCTAAAAAATTTATAGATTAACCAACATCAGAGTTTTTTTTTTAATGTAAGAGAAAAGATTGTAAACTTCATCTAAAAAGATAAAAGACAAGAGTAGTTAACAGTGAATTACGAGAAAAGCTCTTGTCTCTGTCAAATATAGAAATATGTCTTAAATTAGTTAAAACAGTGTGGGCTGATAGAAGTGTCTGAGGAACTGATCAGTGCAACAAAATAGAGATCAATGCAACAATATTTATATAATAGGGAATTATCACAAGCCAGTGGAAAAGCAACAGATTATCCAGTAGTTACAGTGCAGTGTACTAGTCATAGACACGGTGTTTGGATCCAAACTACCTGGGCGTTAGTCCCAGCTCTGTGCTTGGATAACCACAGGCAAGTTACTTAACTCCTCTGTGCCTCTGGCTTTTTATCAGTAAAATGGGAGCTAGTGATAGGATTAACCTCCCAAGATTTTGGTGTGAATTGAGAATTCTCACATAGAAATTGTATTTGAGAATGCAAAGACTAGAGAAGTTCCTGACACAGAGAAACGGCTCAATATTTATTATGTTGCAGAGTTTTAGAGAAAACTGATGGAATGATGTGGACAATAAAAACAAAGATCAATATTTCATGCATCATGTAAGTTCTAGCTAGTTTAAATATCACATGCAAAAATATGAGCGAACTAACTTAAATCTCTAGAGATGGTGATGATTTTTCTAACAAAACAACGAAAGTCGGGGAAAAATGACCATTTGATTAGAGAAAACAATACAATTTATATATGTTGAAAAAGCCAAATAGACATGTACGGAGGAAAAACTGGGAAAAACTCTTAACGGCAAATCTGACAAAATATCAATGTCATTAACATACAAAGAGATAGTAAAAGAAAAGAATCAATGTTTCAGGAAGTTTTCATTCATGGGAGAAGATATATTACTATTCAAAATTGTGTTGTTGCAAAATGACAATGCGAAAATAGTCACCATTTTTTGCATATAATAAAAAATTAGGATTCAGAATTAGTTCTATAATATGCCCTATCTATGGTGCATATTGAGATAAGATATATCTTTTTGTTTATATTACTCAGAATTTTTCCTTCTAAATTTTCTGTTATTACCAGAAAGGTTATAAGCACACAGAAAGAGAAATGATAGATAATTGAAACTAAAGGCTAAATGGGGAAGTAAAATATGATGAAGTCTAGACCAAGCTATTAGTACTAACTAAAACTAGCTGACTAAAATTGACTAAATCCAAGACTGGGCTACTTAGATACCACTTAAAATCTCACTGACAGCTTGGAATCTCTTTATATCATGTACAAGCTTTATTAGCAATTAAGACATATAATTTAGGCGAATTCAATCAGAAATTTGTAAATTATCTATTATATGAGAGCTATAAAGATGAATAGGACATTATCTTTGCCTTTGTTGAGTTTACACTTCAATGTGTGGAAGGGGTGAGGATAAACACAATAGAATAACAAGAATATAAACAGTTTTAAAAGTTATAAAATATTTTTGCATATTAAAAGAAAGAAGAGGTCCTATTGGTTGGAGTTAATCCATTTATGTATGCAAAACACTTATTAAGATCCCCACATAAAATAGTTATTTTATTTTATTTTATTTTGAGATGGAGTCTTACTCTATCTCTCAGGCTGAAGTACAGTGTCGTGATCTTGGCTCATTGCAACTCCACTTCCCGAGTTCAAGTGATTCTCCTGCCTTGGCCTCCCAAGTAGCTAGGACCACAGGCACCCGCTACCACACCTGGTTAATTTTTAGTAGAGATGGGGTTTCACCACATTGGCCAGGCTGGTCTTGAACTCCTGACTTCAGGTGATCTGCCTGCCTCAGTCTCCCAAAGTACTGGGATTACAGGCGTGAGCCACTGAGCCCAGCCATAATGGTTATTTTAGATACAGACCTCAGGAAAAGGTTCTTTGGAAGAGGTGGCATTTGAGATTGGCTTTGAAATGTGGATAGGGTCTTATCAAAAAGAGATGGGGCCGAATGGACATTCTAACGTAAGGATTAGCATGGATATTGTGTTGACTATGGTAGGCAGCTCCATTTGTAAGTAGAAAAGGCTACATAGAAGAAAGAGCAAATGGTAAAGTTGTAAAGGCTTATTGGTCCCATATTGTGAAAAGATGTAAATCTGAGCCTCAGGTATTTGTTCTTAATTTCGTAAGCAATCAGGTAGTCTGTTGAACATTAATAATAAAAATATGCTTTGGAATAAAACAGATATTTGTCACTCTCTGGGAAAGAATCTATTACCTCTGAAACTTTGTGAGATGGGGATCTCTCACTGGGATATCTGAGACACTGCACTGAGTTTGTAGTCATAATAATAAACAGTATCATGTTTCTTTCATCTAACATCAGCTCAGAAAAGCTCCTCAGGATTCACTGTGGCCACAACATAAAGCAAAGTGATACAGCCACTGGTGGATGTGAAGTGACAGCAGCAGACACATCATGCTGGCAGGTAGCTCACAGAGATGAGAATGCACAGTTAATCAAAACACCTTGTTGCCTGGAAGACCAAGAGGGAGAGCCATAGAAAATAAACACAGGCAGCCACCTGAGCTCACAAGAGGAGAGACTCTAGGCCGTCTTTGAGAAAAGGAAAAAACAAAACCAATAAAAAATATTGCCTCTAATCCCCATGAGTGCCATGCCAAAGCACATTTGCTTACTTGTACATATTTCTGTGCATAGATACACATTTCCAAACACACAACATTGTATTATAATCATAATAACACATATCACTTTGTGGATAACAAGCCTTTTAAACTACATTTACCTTTTGCTGATTCCAAGAGTTCAGAATTTATGACAATTTGTGTAGAATTTAGAATGCCAGGTATAACTTTAAAGGCCTTGTTTACGGTTGACATTGGAATTCAAATAAGAATGATAGTGTCTTCACGGATTAAAAAATGCACAGTCATATATAATGGTTTACCTATATTTGCTTGTGAGGCTAAAATTTTTTTGAGAGACTAAAGAAGAGTTTCAGTAGACGTCACACTTTAGAGATTGAGTGATTTATTTTCTCTATGTTATTTTAGGCCACACTGACTGTCAGAGGAGAGAGTTGATGTCATATTACAGGCTGAGTAAACCTAGCAGCTCCTTTTCTGATATGGTTAATCAAAAAGGAATCAAGCCCCCCAACTGCAGAGCTTCTGAATTCGTGATGAATTGAAGGAGAAAAGGAGCAGCAGCAACAGCATATTTGTAAAACCAAGGCTTCAAAGTGACTCAGAACAGCCCATTTAGATAAGTCATGAAACTAAATGGCTAAATTAAAGTAAGACTGTGATTACCAACACAGCTGGTCTCAGGCAAGCTGTGGCACAAGAAGGAAGGCACATGAAGGGGAAGAGCCACAGGTCAGAAGGTCCCCAGAAAATGTCTAACAAGAGAAGCAAGCTAACTGGAAATCAGCCATGTGCCTTAACCGGAAGTCAGCTGTGACTTTTAGGCCTCTTCTGGAAGTAGATTATAAAGATATTCCCTTTGGTTTTGAAAATGAGTCTTTATTGGTACAGAGAACTTTAGAAAGATGAAAGGTTTTAGGTATAATGCAATGGGGAAACCACTTTCATATTACAATGAAATTGATACCAATGTAGACGGGTATCAGACGCTCAGGCTTCATAGCTGGCTATACAGCCAATTACCTAAGACATGAGATAATTCTGACCTCCTGCGGTAATGGCTACATAGCATAGTTGGAATTCCTCACTGCTCCCCAGCATCATTTTGGTAGGTTGCTTCCCTGATCTCCAGGTCTTACTTCAGTCCATGTAATTCACCATTGACAGGTTTATCTATTATGTCAAAGCACTGCCTAAAACTTTCTGTGGGCTCCTGCCTTCTCAAAGCCTAACAATATCTTTTGCAACTAGACACCCCCTCAACACATATAAGATAATTTCTATTTCTTTCTGTATTTATTTATTTTTGAGACAGAGTCTCACTTTGTCACCCAGGCCAGAGTGCAGTGGCACAATCTCGGCTCACTGTGACCTCCCCCTCCCGGTTCAAGTGATTCTCGTGCCTCTGCCTCCCAAGTAGCTGGGATTACAGGCCTGACTAATTTTTGTATTTTTAGTAGATACAGGGTTTCACCATATTGGCCAGGCCTGGTCTCAAACTCTTGACCTCACATGATCCACCCTCCTCGGCCTCCCAAAGTGCTGGGATTACAGGCATGAGCCACTGCTCCCGGCTGAGAATTTCTGATCTTTTAAACTACTATATTCCAGGGAAAAACCTCTCTTCCAGCCTTCCTTGTTTTAAAACAGTTTCCTAAGCCCATTTCATCACACACACACACACACACACACACACACACACTCTTCTCTTTACTCATATTTTTCCATTGTTAATAAACATGCTTATCAAAAAACACATGCTTATTCCCCCTACCCTCCCTCCTTTTTTCAATAGTCAAATTGTCACCTTTCAACACCTAGATTAAGCCTTACTTTGACATAAAACTCCTGTCACATAATCTCTTTGACTTCTCTGCTCCATCCCCCAAACCATACTTGCCTATTAAGCCTCCAATTTCATATTTCAAGTAATGTGAAAATTGTGAAACTAAAATAGAATTTGAAGTTATGTTGGTACAGATCAATACACCATATGTTAGTGGAAAGAAAAAATGTTATATTTGTTTCAGTTTCACAGTCCAGTATATTAGCTACAACGTCCTCCTCTGTAGCTCCATTGCAACAAAAGAAGCCTCCAGATTCTGTGGGCCAGGTGGCAAGATGATATACTAAATATTGCCTGGCTCATATTTGATATTATTCTTTTTATTGATTATAAAGTTTGACTCTCCCTACTTCCTGTCACTTTATTTTTTAAAACTGAAATAGAAAGTTTATGCCCATTTATTCCCCATTGATTGTAAACTTTCAGGAAAAAAAAATCTTAACAAATAAGGAGATATACCTACAATCATGGTTAGACCAAAATAAGTTTATTTTTGTTTAATAGTTCTTGCATTCCCTTATCATGATATATGTGGAAATTTAGATACAAATGTAATATTTTTATAGTCTCTTTGCCAAAAACTACAGCTGCTCCCTTCAAACTTAACATTTCCAAAAATTCTGTCCTTTGGGGAATATTGATTATCAATAAAATGAGGAAGGTGTGTTGTAGGATTTCTGGCAGTCCTTCATGTTTCCACAAATTTCAACAAGGGTAAATTTTCTAGCAAAAACTGGAAAGTCAGTTTTTATTTTTCCTTTTTGTAAAATGATGGAAAATATAACTAAAATATTTAGAATATATATAAACAGGAAAATACTAAAATATGTATTTGGTTGTTAAAATGTATTTGATCTAATTTATCTCTGGCAATATAAATGTTACATAGACTATAAGCTCATGAAAGAAGGGACCATGTCTAAATTGGCTTTCATTTTATTGTAGAGGATAGTACAGAATCTAGAGCATAGGAAGTTCAAAAAAATCATTTATTGGATCCATGAATTAATGACTGCATGAATATATGTCTTGTTATCAGCTATTGTGTCATTTCCTCAATATTATCATGCTTAGTTAAAGTATTGTAAACTAGTCCTAATTTGCCAAGAAATAGCTGAATAAGCATGGGCATGCTATCTAACCACCCTGGGTCTTACTCTACTAATTTGTAAAATAAGGGGAAGAATAAGGGGAAGCTCTGCCCTGCTTACTTCAAGGGGCAGTTTTGAGGATTGAATGACAGCATTATGCAAGAACATAAAGTATTAAAACAACAATAAAAAAGGGGGGGGAGCATTTGAACACTAAGAGATATTTGAAAAACATTAAATTTATACCTGACTTATTGACCTGATTTTTAAAAAATTGGCAAGTAGGAAAAAATAGAACATATAACAGGAGGCTTTGGCAAAAGCTTTACTCTTGGGATTTTCGTATGGGTGATATTTTCACAATTGTCAAAGCAGATCATGCAGAATTTAAAGATATAGAACACTTACTTAAGAGAATGTGGACTAAGGATGTGATACTAATTTTGATTAGCTTTCTGTGTTCCTAAATGGCTTGCTAAAGTGGGAGGACCAGTGAAATGGCCTCATTATACAGCTTAGCGTGCTGGCTGTTGCCCATTATCATACTTTCTGGTAACTGATTTGCAAAGTATGCTTTTAATGTTTTGTTTTAAAAATTCATTTTAGGAAGATTAGGAACAGAGAACATTTCTTGGAACAACTACTGACAATGTTTCGTGGAGAAAAAAATATCCAATTTTCCTTTGCATGCTATAAAGGAATGATTTATTGCAAGTAGCATTTTGTTGCCTTACTGGAGATAACTTTTTTTTTTTTTAACATTCCAAACTATATGGGAGATATTTCTATTCCATTCTCCCATTTTATAATATCATGTTTGGAAAATAATAGTATCAAGACTGACTTCATTCATTCAACAAATATTAACTAGTTATTATGTGCTAGGCACTATAACTTTTTTCTTAGTATTTTAAACTAATACATGTAATTTTATTCTATTTTCACTGCAGACTTGTGAAAACAATTCTGAAGTCCCCAAGAGAAAGTTTCACACCTTTTTTGCTATTATATTTTCAGAGCTTGGCTCATAGTAGGTGTGGCACACACTAGGTAAACAGGTGCTGAGTAAATTCCCAGATGGACAATAAACAGCATTAGCCTATAAGCCAGAGTCACGGAACCTAGACAATACGGTGGGTTCTGCTTTCATCTCTGCTCTGCCTTAATTCATTTTCTACCCACGCTCATACTATTGCAGCCACTTTTATAATGATGCCCTGCCTCTGATCTCCCTCCTCTTCACTTCATCCCCCACAATGTGACCAGCATGTGACATAAGTTCCATGATTTCACTCCTGTGCTTCAGGTCTTTCAGTGGCTGCCCTCACCGAGCAGCATTTCTTCATCTTTTCCCCCAAGTTTTCCTAACAGTGTGTTAGGAAAGACATAAACCCACAGAGGGCAGGCTTCACTGAGTCTCCTCTGAGTAGCCAGTCACAACTATGGCATTTCATTGAAGTTTAATTGTGTTTAAAAAGATATATAGGGTCTGCATTCCTCTCTACAAAATACCCAAGCCTGTTTCAAGTTTTCTTTCAAACACTCAAATAAAAGTGACACTCCAGGAAAAGGCACCACCATGTGTATACTGTCAATTTATTATACTCAGGTACATATCTTTGTACTACGAGCCCACTAGCATCCAGGGGTACATGTATGTCAGTAAAAGAAATATACCACTTTCTATGTATGTATGTATGTATGTATGTATGTATGTATGTATCTGTCTGCCTGCCTGTCTGTCTGTCTGTCTATCTATCTATCTGACAGGGTCTGGCTCTGCTGTCCAGGCTGGAGTGCAATGATGCAATCACTGCTCACTGCAGCCTCCATCTCCCAGGCTCAAGCAACCCTCCCACCTCAGCCTCCGGAGTAGATGGAACTACAGGTGCACACCACTACGCCCAACTAATTTCTATTTTTTTTTTGTAGAGATGGGGTTTTGCCATGGTGCCCTGGCTGGTCTTGAACTCCTGTGCTCAGGTGATCTGTCTGACTTGGCCTCCCAAAGTGCTGGAATTACAGGCATGAGCCACTGTGCCTAGCTTCTTTATTAAATTAAATTAAATTAAATTATTTATTTATTTATTTCTGAGATGGAGAAATAAATAAATAAATAAATTCAATTTAATAAAGAGGCTGGGCGCAGTGGCCAGGATCACACCACTGCACTCTGTTGCCCAGACTGGACTGCAGTGGTGTGATCTTGGCTCACTGCAACCTTCCCCTCCCCATTTCAAGGGATTCTCCTGCTTCAGTAGCTGGAACCGCAGGCATGCACCACCAAGACCAGCTAATTTTTGTATTTTTAGTAGAGATAGGGTTTCTCCATGTTGGCCAGGCTGGTCTTAAACTCCTGGGCTCAAGCAATCCACCCTCCTCAGCCTCACAAAGTGCTGGGATTACAGGTGTGAGCTACCACACCTGGCCCTTTTTATTTTTAAATAGATAATATTGTATGTTTTTTTTAAAATCATGTACAAAATAATATTTTGAAGTACATACACATTGTGGAATAGTTAAATCTAGTTATTGTTACTCAGCATCTTAGAGTCTGGTGTTTTAAAGATGATGAAATTAAAAATATTTGTAATCAGCATAATCAAAGGAACCTGAAAAAATGGGATAATCATATAATTTGAGGACTATTTCTTTAGAAATATTTTGAATTGTATTTTGATTATTTGAAATAAAGCTGTTTAATATAATTGCTAGTTAGCATCTTTAAAATACTTGAGAATTTTAAATCACTCTTTGCTTTTTAGAATGCAAACTTCAGTCTTCAGGCTTTAAGTAATTATATAAATCAATTAAATATACTTCTTTATTCCTAGATAGTTAATATGATTATTATTACATCAACCAATGTAAGAATTTGCTAATCACATATAAAAGAAAATTAGATTTGGCACTTAAACCTATCATATGGTAAACAGCTGATGTCTTATTGGTATATTGCAAAGAAGAAATGAATAATTGCAAGGTCTAAAAAATAGTTCACCATTAAAAATAAGTATCTGAATAATAATATTATGATTGGATGGTACCTCATATAGAAAGCCTCTGGTTTTGACAAGAGAAAAACTGAATGCTTCTAAAGTGTATTGAAGTTGTAGTCACTGCAGCCTAAACTTGTCTTTCAGGCAGATAATTGCTTTTCATGCACCTTAGAGGTGAGTATAAACTGAAATTTCAAGTACTACTTCTGGGTAATGTTCATTCCCTGAAAAAGGAAACCAATAAGAGCTTGTTTCAAAATTCCACATGTCAATTTTATAGTGTTAGAATGCCTTTGACACAAAACAAAATATTTGAGTAGTAATTCATCTTTTTATATTGGATCTTCAGTTAAAAGACATATTTTTATGTATTGAAGAAAATTCCATCACCCAAAGGTATTTGTTCTTGACTCATTTTTATGGATTGGATTGGAATTTCAAAAATCCATCTAGGTGAAGATACGTTGTCCAGATTTTCCTGGCTATCACATACTAAGAGACAAATGAATTTTATAATTAACCATGGAAATTACCTATTCAGCAGCTAAAATAATCTTGTGTGGACTGTGGTTTTGAGAAAAGAAAAATTCTGGCCTGAACCACATTTACTACTTAAAAATGACTTTCAAATTCTTCCAAAACACATGTTCAGACAAGCACAATAACTACCTCTCTTCTTGGTTTAGTAAAAACAAACAAAAACAGTAAGGATGGAGCCTTCACTTTGAGAATAGGTGCCGTGTGTAAAACCCCTGTTTGGTAACTCTTCCATCCCTCAAACTCCCTCCTCCCCTCACCTCACCCCACCATCTGAATATGTGACACATTTTCCTCCATGTACTAAGTAGATACTTATTGATTGCTGTGATTGATAAGACAAGCCATACCCTTAAAAACATAACTTCTTGCAGTTTGATTGAACTCTTGAGGTTGAAACAAAGGAAGAGAAGGACTGTGCTCATATTAATGAGTTGCTTGAAAGTTATAGTGGATGATATAATTTCTGATGAAATGTTAGGCTGGATAAAAATATATTTAGGTATTTACATATTCAGTATGGCCCTTCTCAGCTCTGTAATCATGGTCTACTTCTATAGGCTGACTTTAGAAATAGATATTAGTTATGATATGAATTCATGAGATTCATTTTTGACAAGGTAGAGTTTATATTATTAAATAGCACTTGGCTCTTCTAGCTATTATTTTTTGGAGATGAAACCAATGCACGTGAATTATAGAATGGATTTTAGAGTCAGTTCCTAGCTTGGCATCAAAATAATAGTAACATTTGTTCATTTGTTAAGTCAACTCGCTGACAAGTATTGACTCTAAATGACTTTTGGCCATTTCCTAAAATTGCATTTATCCAAGAAATATATAAATTTATCACCGATGATATTCAAATAAACTTTCCTTAGATATTTTCTGATTAGGAACTCTAAAACTGTGAGTGACAGTGTGCAATTTGTTAGAAATATAGAATAACCAGAAGTTAAATTAAAATGGGACTTTGAAGATAATATAATTCTAGCTCATATTTCACTGATGGGAAAAGTGAGGCCAAAATGATTCATCTAGGGCCAGATCATTTTGGTACTAAACCAGATGTTCGTGATATTTGGGCTCATTGTCCTCTGCCATGGTACCTTGAAAATTGGATATATGTTATTTACATATTTTGAAAATGTGAGCCACTTCATTTTACACTGATACACTATATATTATTTCTTAAAAGCAGAAGTATATACAATTATTTTAATGTAACTTTTCTTTCTACTTTGTTTTTCTTTTCCTCAAAGGAAACAAACACAATTGTGCTTTGCAGCATATGATTAGAGGGGATTGACTTCAATCCCAGCTTTTCAAATAGAGGCAAGTTAGTGGTTTTCATGGTCAGCGTATTGGTGAAGAGGATTTGCTTTTCTTTTCTTTTTTTAAATTATACTTTAAGTTCTGGGGTACATGTGCAGAACACGCATATTTGTTACGTAGGTATACACGTGCCATGGTGGTTTGCTGCATCCATCACCCAGTTATCTACATTAGGTATTTCTCCTAATGCTATCTCTCCCTTATCCCCCAACTCCCTGCTGTCCCTCCCTTAGCCCCTCACCCCGCTACAGGCCCCAGTGCATGATGTTCCCCTGGTGAGGAGGAATTTCTAAGTAGCAGCATGCTATCTGCTTTATTATAATCAGAAGCTAATCAAAGACAATTTGTTCTGTAGCTATTTTTAAAATGTCACTTGTTGCACAAATTGTATTTAAAAATAGAATTGAAAAAAGTTTGGAAACATCAATAGAAATAGAAGTTTTTCTGAAAAGGAAAAATGGTAAAAATGCAAGAATGCAGTAGTTTTATATACAGGATAGATGATGTACTAGGCTTATTCACTTTTCATATTTCTTGGATTTTGTTATTTAAATATTTTATGGCTTGATATAATTCAAGTATAATAAAAATTAAATATTTTACATCATTATGAAAGTTTTCTTTAAATGGTCATGATGCAGTAAATTTAGATACTTTGTTTAATTTAAAAAATTAATTTTGGAATAATTATATTACTCGCTCAGAAACAAACTAAAACTGATGAGCAGAAAATTTCATTATTTATTTTCAGGTGACTTCTTATACTCTGATATGAAAGGTAGGTAGTATGTTCTTCCCTGAGACTGCCTCAGTTCACTGGAACTGTCACTGCTGGCTGGTAGGAAATAATAGATTTGACTTTAAGTAGTAACATCTTGTAGATGGTTAAAAATATTTGTTGATAGAATGGTAAGTGATGCATTTCCTGGTGGAGACTCATTTTATAAAATAACATTGGGCAGAAGTATTCTTAAACTAAGGAGTTATTATTTTTACATTAGAATAAAAAATATAAAACTTGTTAAACATTCTATAAATAGTAAATGTAGAACTCAAATCAAAAATTTCCGTACTTTCCTATATAACTTACAAGCATGAAACATGAAGGACAGTTCTGAAATTTAAAAAAATGTTAATTTGCTCAATGCGAACATATCACTTAGTTTATTATATATATTTTGATGTGTGCTTTCCGTAAGTACACCAGCTTCTCATTTTTATCCTGTAGTAATCTGACTGGAAAAACAGTTACATGCTCCTAAATTGTATACTAAATTCCAATGAGAAAAAATTTCAGTCAAAAGTTTTGATTATAGCAATCAGTCACTAAAAAAGTTCAGAAAACTTATTAAAAATCTTCAATATTTTTAAATTATAGTGGCCATAGGGAACACTCATACGAACATTGTGAAATCAGGGAAAAATAAAGCCTTAGTTATATTGTGAAAGCAACATTCTATGTAGATTCAATTGCAGAATTATTATGAAATGTGGAAAAACAAAAGGATTTGTATCTGCAACAAAAAGTGTTTTAAGTTATTTGCTTTAAAATTATTTAGAAAAGTCCCATGATGGCATAATGCCTGATGCCTGGAGCGTAACAGAGTGTTATTATGCTTATTACTGCTTGCTGTTTTATTTTGTATTTGAAATTATAAACCAAAGCACTGGCAATGACACAATTAATACCTGATCAATGGAGCTCTTCATCCGGTAACAAGTCTTGGCTTGCTCTGCCTTACCCACAGTAACTATTAAATTAAAGACAAGTGAAAGTATGAATAACAAAACCAGAGTGATATCTGGCAGAACAGCCATTGATGAGAAGGGCTGCGTATAAAGAAAGCATGCTTGAAATCAGAGGCTAAAATAAATTTCTGCATTGAAACTCAAAGTAAAGAGGAGTATAGCATTTGTCATTCTATATTTACCTAGTTTCTGCAGACAAAAAGTTTATTATCAAAGTTTTTATGTTATATAATGACACACCCAATTTACTGAAAAATAGTTATCAAATGTTATAGTTAATCTAATTTCATTTCATTGTTGCAGAGCTTGTTTGAAACACAACCATACAGAAATAAACACTGAGTTTCTATCCGGTGACAGCCATAAAGGTACATCTCTCACATCTCCAACTGTAGGGACTGTAACTGAATCAGGACCTAGCTGTTGCACTCTGAAATCCATGTTGATATTTACATAAGGCCATGCTCCCCTGGGGCTTCTCCTAGCCAATGACTGAGCACATCTTGCAATATTAAACCAGGCTCGTTTCTGGGAGACATTGGCCCCCATTGACAGGGAACTCTGGCTGGGAGACTCCTCAACTGTCTTGCCAAACTTTCCATAGAACTCATCTGCAGTCTAAGACTTTTCTACTCCTTCCTTCACCTCCTCTCCTGTCTCCTCCCCTGCCCTCCCCTCTCTTTTCCTCTCTTCTTCACTTAGGGTTAGGCTTGCATTTGAGGCTGAGGGTTCTCCTGGTCTTCCCCAGCTACCTGCTCACCTTATCTTGTTGGTGACTCACCTAATACATTTGTTGTATGTTTAATGTCATTTTGGTGTATGTTACTTGGAAGATGCATGCTAACACAAATCCTTATCTAAATGATTCCTTTGACTGCAACAATTTTCTGGGTGTAGTTCTTGGATATTTCACCTAACTGAGCTAGCTTACATTGTTGTAACATATATTTGCAATATTGTTTAAAAAATGCAAGTTAATATCCATAGTTATTAATTTAAGACTTCTAAAAACATTGACACAGATGTTCTTTGAAAACTCTTACAGAGTGCCACGAACCTTACACATTTTTAGTACTGTTTTATTCTGAAAGCATGTGTTCGTACATTTCCATATGCTGGTTTCTCACCATGGAATAATCTCCCATTTCTTTCTCTTGTAAATGCCTATATTTTTCAATATGCAATTCCACCTTCAGCAAAAGTTAGTTTCTTCATCTGAAATTTCAATATACTATAATGATAATACTAAAACACAGTAGTTTTTATAAGAAAAGATAAGGATGTATTCATTTGTAAATATAGTGATTTGCTTTATGTAAATTCGAAACAAAATTTGCTAAATTCAAAAACGGAAAAAGTAGCTGTGTAAAAGGCAAGGCAATTGTGGGGTACAGGAAAAAGTTCTCATTAAAATTTTAGAAAAGGGAAAAATGTATGAACAAAAACAAGTGGATATAATGTGAGTGACAGTAGAAAGTTAACATTGTCACTATTCTTAGAATGAGATGCTTGTCACTGAGTCTTTTTCTCTCCCACCTTGACCTTAGTTTTTTGTTGTTGTTTTTTTTTTTTGATGGCGTCTTCCTCTGTCGTCCAGGTTGGAGTGCAGTGGCACAATCTCAGCTCACTGTAACCTCCGACTCTCAGGTTCAAGCGATTCTCCCGCCTTAGCCTCCCAAGTAGCTGGGATTACAGGCATGCACCATCACGTCTGGCTAATTTTTTTGTATTTTTAATAGAGACGGGGTTTCACCACATTGGTTAGGCTGGTCTTGAACTCCCAACCTTAAGTGATCCATTGCCTCAGCCTCCTAAAGCACTGGGATTACAGGCACAAGCCGCCACACCTGGCTGATGTTAGCTTTTAACTCAATTGCTGTGTTAGTCTGTTCTAATGCTGCTATGAAGAAATACTGGGTATGAGACTGGGTAATTTATTTTTTAAAAAAAGAGTTTTATTGACTCACAGTTTCACATGTCTGGGGAGACCTCAGGAAACATGATGGAAGGGGAAGCAAACACATCCTTCTTCACAAGGTGCAGAAAGGAGAAGTGCCAGCAGGGGAAATGTCAACACTTAGAAAACCATGGGATCTTGTGAAAACACACTCACTATCATGAGAACAGCATGAGGGTCACCGCCCTCATGATCCAATCACATCCCACCAGGTCCCTCCCATGACACCTGGGGATTATGGAAACTGCAATTCAAGGTGAGATTTGGGTGGGAAACAGCCAAACCGTATCAGTTGCCCATTTTTTAATTTTAAGAATTTACTTTAAACTCAAGATGCTTATCAACAAACTTAACTTTCCCCCTCATCTCTTCATCCAACCAAAAACTTTCTTTTAATTCATGACATTAATCAGGTAGGCTTAAAATTTCATGGTCACCTCTGACCCCTTCCTCTTTGTGATTTCTTATCTTCAGAAAATTACCTGTGAATTCTTCTGAAATACATTGTAATCTATCGCTTATTTTCTGTTATCACATCCCTTACACTGATTGAGGACCATACAGCCTAGTATTCTACCAGACTATTTCTTCTATTCTGATACCTTAACATTTCACATACCCACAATATTAAATTTTCCAAAGTATGTTTTGAATTGTGTGCCCTTCATGCTAAAATTTTTCAATGGCTCTTCCTTCCTCACTGAATAAAACCTAAACCTCCTAGACTGGCATTTACATTTCTAAAATCTGGCTCCAAACTGCCCTTCCAAATTTATCTCCCTTTTGAAAATATTGTGTGACCCTTTTCTTATGAAAAGCTAAAAGGTATAAAAGATAGCTGGGGAGCTGGTTACAAGTTCAAACTTCTGGTCTTACCACTCCAGAGATTCTGGAACAAAAGTTTGAAGTATTATAGGTCCAATCAATAAGCCATTTAACTCTATTTCATACACAGAGATACAAACAAAACCACACCCAGAAAGTCATTGACTGCCATTTGTATGTATTTTCCAAGGGACTCTTGCAGGTGGTCTTCATATTATAGTAGGAGAAACACATTTTGCTAAAACTGAATAGTTTTTCTTGGTGAGCACTGCTTTTCTTTTCTGTCTCTTTAGATGGGTTTATATTATCCTGTCTTCAAGAAAAACTATTTTCATCTATCTATTTTTTCATTCATTCATTCAAGCCTACTCTGAGTCATGCTGAAAATAACGCCCATTCATCTTTCCATAAAGCAAACATTCCTATTTTCTTTTCATAAATATTTGCCTAAGCAGTTGAAACAAATATTTTACCATGGTGATATTCATTTGTTGTTATTTAGTCATGGTTTATATGCAACCATGAAGAAAGGACTCATGAAACTGCTTTTGGCAAATCTTTCAGCTATCTGGAAAATTCATATGGTTCCCATATGCAGACTTTTAGACGAGTTTGGAAGCTAAAACTATTTGAATGTAAAGTTGCCTTACATGGTTTGCAAAACATCCTGATATTTTAAAATTCTACTTTATTATCAAACGTGTATAGGAAGGGGTCATTCAAGGATTGAAACATTGTACGTAGGTGTGAGTAGCAAGGTCCCTTAACCATGCTCTGGACTAGCCTATTAAAATATTTGGTAACAAATGTTGTTGGAATGCTTGTTGATTGGACTTACTAAAGTAAAATATTTGTTAAAAATGGTTAATCAGCAAGTACTCTAAAGAGAAGAAGCCATCTGTGAGCCTGGATGCTTACTTCTGCCTTTGTAATTTCTGCAGTTTGAAGAACATCTGGAGTAGCCTGACAGTTATTATCCGAAACATTCTTCAGATAATACATCTACACTTCTAATATGTTTCCTGAACCTCTAAAACATCATCTTCTTCCCCAAAACCTGAGCTATCTCAAAAAAACAATTTTCTTTCTGATATACTCATTTGGCATCTGGTATCTATCTCAATGCACATGTGGTGAACGTGCATCAGCAACCCAAGAGAGCAGTAAAAACTTATCCACAAAGATGATTTCCTTGTTTGACTTCCTCCCTATTTCAAGGTGTAAATCAAGTGTTGCTCCAGAATGATTAGTTTCTGCAATAATGATAGAAATAAAGTTTCTGTGTGTGGTTTTGTGTGTGTCTCTGTGTATGCAATAGAGTTAAATGGCTTGAGAGTACAATAAAACAATAATTGGGGAAATAACTTCTGGGGAATATTATGACATATTCCTTCCAAATTTTTTATTTAGCAATGTTTAAATTATAACCCAGTAGTTTGAATTGTGAATTCTTAGATCAATATGAAAGTACATAAAAAGAAAAAAAAATCAATCTTTGTAACCACACAGGTTTCCTCCTCTGTCTTTGCTTAGTATCATTAAATGGTGTAAGATATCGATTCTACTTTAAAAATAACAGCTCTATAGACAGTTTCCTAGAGTTGAGATCACCGATCATTTTAATTTTCTTTAAAGCTGATTTTGCAATCAGTGCTCACTACACAGATGATGTTCCAAGAACCAAATGAAATTGGGCTGTTTCTAACTTGCTACATTTTTCATCCTCCTCCTTAAACACAATCATGAAAGTATTTAAGTAAAAAGAGGAATGATGACTTCAATGTTTGAGGATGACTCATAGTCTTGAGGGGCTATACTAGATCTAAAATTTTTCATTTGAGATTTTCAAATGGAACAATCCCTTCCTGTAGTTAATAAATCACTAGACATACTATGTATTTTTCACTTGACATCAGAGTTTTTACATTGAATTTACATTTCAGTTTAAGGTTTGCCTTTGTCATCTTAAAATGTATCCTACTACAGAGATAGAACCCAGGATAAGGTGCCTCTTCATTTAATATTCAGTCTTTCCTCAAGCTTATGGACACTGTAAGCCCTGAGAGTGTTCCTTCTGGAGAACCCTTTTTCAGCACTGAGTTTTTCTCCATTTGGCATGTTTCTGTAATATGCTTCTTTTTCAAAATTAAGACCTCCCACATTACAAATGTTTTTTTTTTTTTTCTCAGAAGATAAGAATATTAGATAATATTCCTGTCTGTGAAACTACTAGGAACTGCAAAGATTCACTGGAAAACTAGCCACAAGTAAGGAGGTCAGGGTATGGCGAAATGAAACAAGGTAAGTCGTACACTAATTGAGCCTAACTGCTTGTGCTATAGAACATACATGAGTCTTCTGATAACATATGTCCAGACAGTTGCTCCTGGTCTGACAATAGTGTGGATTGGCAATATACCCCGGGATTGCTTTGTAATGCCTCCTTCCCCTATTTAAGACTCGACCTACCCTTAATGCTCACTTTTAAAGTTCTAGCAAAAGGTCTATAAAGTAATTTTTCCCTGCATACTGCATAACATTTAAAAAATTTAGTTCCTTGAAATATGCTATTGAGCTGTTTCTCTACATGTTAATAGATTAGGGAGTATGTAGTTGTGACAATTCTTTTTTTTTTTTTTTTTAAAAAGGAATGACTTTCAAAGCATAAAATGATTTTATTCTCATAAGTTTTACTTATAGTTCAGCATTAAACATAAATTGAATCAATATAAAAAAGAGACCTGGTTATTAGAGATATGCCATTTAAAAACCTTACACAGTACAGTCTATTATATCTGGCTCAGCAGTGGTGGTGATATGAGGTGTTTCACTTAATAACAAAAATAATATTGTAATAGGAAAATGAGCCTCTATAAAGAAATCCTTTTGGCACAAATGTACAATAGGTTACGCCTGAAAGGAAGAAAATACACTAAGCCCCTTATTATCTCACTATCATGCAACTCTTTAGACAGGGACCACTTAATGAGAGCATTTCATAATGACCGTATTTAGTATTTTAATAAATTATAAATAATCCAAGATCATTCCTACTTCATTCCAAATTTTATTTTGTACTTAAAAAAAACTATAGTAGAATATATGTGTGTGCATATATGTATATATGATAGGAGATATATGTGTATATATACACATATGATAGGAGATATATGTGTATATATATATATATATACTACAAAACTATAGTAGAATATATGTGTGTGCATATATATGATAGGAGATACATGTATATATAAATAAAATATATGTATATTGCATACATGCATGTAATACATAATAAAGCACAGCCTGTACTGATATGCTGAGCATATATTTGTAAGTTATTTGCATATTAAAAATTCACATAAATAGACATATTACAAAAAGGAAAAATTAAAGGATGAAGAATTGTCTGAAGTAGGAAAAAATAAGACTCCCTTCAATGATGAAAAATATCTGTATTTCATTTTTCAAAGTGTCTTACCTATGTGTGTAGTACATAATTTCATAATCAACCAAAATTGCTTTCTTTCTCTTTCTTTCTTTCCTTACTTCTTTCTTTCTTCCTTTCTCCCTCCCTCCCTCTCTTCTTTCCTTGTTTCTTCCTTCCTTTTCTCCCTCCCTCCCCCTCTTTCTTTCTTCCTTTCTTCTCTCTTTCTTTTTCTCTTTCTTTTTTCTATCACTTCTTTCCTTCCTTCTCTCTCTTTCTTTGTCTCTTTCTTTCTCTCTGTTTCTTCCTTTTTTTCTTTCTCTATTTTTTTCGTAATTTTTTTGAGGTCTCACAGTTCAAAATAAGATTTTTATTAAATTGTTTTTACTCAATTCTTTTAAATTAAAATGCATTATTTGTTCACTTTTCAATATCTAGAAAGTACTCAGAGATTCCTCCTTTTTGTTTTCAGTAATTATAAACTCCTTGCTATTTGTGGTGCACTCTGCTAAGTTGTATGAATTTTTAAAAAGTTAAAAAGACACAGTTCCTACAGCAATAAACATATAGTACTAGTGGTGAAGAGGGACAGATGATGAGGTATTTAAAAGTCTATGAGGCTGGCCGGGCGCGGTGGCTCAAGCCTGTAATCCCAGCACTTTGGGAGGCCGAGGCGGGTGGATCACGAGGTCAAAAGATCGAGACCATCCTGGTCAACATGGTGAAACCCCGTCTCTACTAATACAAAAAAAAAATTAGCTGGGCACGGTGGCGCGTGCCTGTAATCCCAGCTACTCAGGAGGCTGAGGCAGGAGAATTGCCTGAACCCAGGAGGCGGAGGTTGCGGTGAGCCGAGATCGCGCCATTGCACTCCAGCCTGGGTATCAAGAGTGAAACTCCGTCTCAAAAAAAAAAAAAAAAAAAAAAAAAAAAAGTCTATGAGGCAAAGGCCAGTACAAGAGGGACACTGAACTGCCCTGGAGGTCAAGGAAGAGGTCCTGGAGAAGGGCGGACTCCGCCAGGCGGTCTATTGATTTTTCCCATAGTGTAATATAGTAAAACAATATATTTATATAAATTTATCTCCCCATATTTGTATTACATTAATAAATGTAGTTTTTATTTTTTAAAATCCCCCTTTCTTGACAATTCTCTTTCTGAAATATGTTTCCTATCTGCTGCCTGATTCCCTAAAAGGCATTATAGTCTCCGCATGCAAATCTCATAGGACCTACACTAAAAGGTCCACCTTTTGGGAGGAACAGGGTTAGAAAAGCAAGTTCCAGTCTGGAGAACAGTGCTGTTGGGAGAAAATAATCAAAAAATCCTTTTCGGAGATGCAAATTTCGCCTGTGATAAAATAGACTTTAAAGCAACAAAGATCAAAAGAGGCAAAGAAGGACATTACATAATGGCAAAAGGATCAATGTAACAAGAAGAGCTAACGATTCTATAGATCAACGAGACAGAAAATTAACAAGGACATCCAGGACTTGAACTCAGACCTGGAACAAGTAAACTTAATAAACATTTATAGAACTCTCCACTTTAAATACACAAAACACACATTACCACCTCACACCTATTCCAAAAGAGACTACATAATTGGCAGTAAATCACTCCTCAGTAATTGCATAGCATTTCATAGGTTTAAATGAAATATTGGTTGGCTGCTTGTTTGTTATTTTCTTCCCTTATTCCTTCCTGTCTACATCATTAAGTATAATTATTGGTATAAAAGAGGTTTTCAGGCCGGGCGTGGTGGCTCACGCCTGTAATCCCAGCACTTTGGGAGGCCGAGGCGGGTGGATCACGAGGTCAAGAGATCAAGACCATCCTGGTCAACATGGTGAAACCCCGTCTCTACCAAAAATATAAAAAATTAGCTGGACACGGTGGCGCGCACCTGTAATCCCAGCTACTCGGGAGGCTGAGGCAGGAGAATTGCCTGAACCCAGGAGGCGGAGGTTGCGGTGAGCCGAGATGGCGCCATCGCACTCCAACCTGGGTAACAAGAGTGAAACTCCGTCTCGAAAAAAAAAAAAAAAAAAAAAGAGGTTTTCAATACCCATTTCTAAAATGCATTCTAGCCTGGGCAAGAAAGCAATACTCCCATTCTCTCTCTCTCTTTCTCTTCCTTTTTCTTCCCCTTTTTCATTCTTTTTTTTTTCTTTCTTCCTTCCTTTAAAAAAAAAGTGGCAGTAAAAAAAAAAATTAACTTTATTTTGTAATAATTTTAGATTATTCCAACAGAAAAGTTGCAAAGATGATATGTAGAGTTCCTGAATACCTCTCACCCAGTGTACCCTGTTGTTAACATCTTATATGATACTTTGTCAAAACCAAAAAACCAACACTGGAACATTACTTTTTTTTTTTTTTTTTTTTTTTTTTTGAGATAGAGTTTCGTTCTTGTTGCCCAGGCTGGAGTGCAATGGTGTGATCTCAGCTCACTGCAACCTCTACCTCCCAGGTTCAGGTGATTCTTCTGCCTCAGCCTCCTGAGTAGCTGGGATTACAGGCACGCACCACCACACATGCCTTTTAGTAGAGATGAGGTTTCACCATGTTGGCCAGGCTGGTCTTGAACTCCTGACCTCAGGTGATCTGCCTGTCTCAGCCTCCTAAAGTGCTGGGATTACAGGCGTGAGCCACTGCGCCAGCCTGGAGCATTACTTTTAAACAAATTCCAGATTCTATTTGTGTTTTACCAGTTTTTCTATTCATGTCCCCATTCTGTTTCAGGATCCAGTTCAGGGTAATATACTGCCCTTGGTGGTCATCTCTATTAGCCTTCTGTGGTCTTCGGCAGTTTCTCAGTCTTTCCTTGTTTTCACGACCTTGACAATATTGAGGAGTGCTAGTCAGTTGTTCTGTAGACTATCCTTCCCTTTGGCTTTCTCTGATGTTTTTCTCATGATTAGTCAAGAGTTAATGTGTTTTTGGAAAGAATTCCATAGAATACTGTATCATATCAGGGGTTTAAAAAAAATCCTTTTCATATTATCTTTACTTCTATTTTCTAAGTTCAGAAAAAAGTACTCATTTCTGGCTATTTTCAACATTCTATTTTCTAAGTTTCTATTTTCTATTTTTCCCTGGTAATGTGGCTAAGACATGTTGGCAACAGTGTAACTTTTGTGTCACAGAGATGAAGAGGGAACAACAGTAGCAGGGTCATATTTGAAAACAAGAGCAGGGCATATACTACTATTGTCTAAGCTCTGAAGATGATCATGCCTGTTTTTTATCTAAAACCTCAGTCCATAGACTACCATTTACTATGTCAAGGCAGGAACTAACAAGTGATTTGAGGACACTCCTTTAAGAATGAAACAAACAGCAACATACTATCAAATGTCAAAGGCACAGGGCTAAAATGAATGAATGAGATGCATTTTTGCTAGCTCAGCACTTTGTGCTTCTTTATTAATGTGCCAAATGAAACGTTTTGATGGCTATCATTAAAGATTTAAGGACCCCTACTTTATAAGAAAAAGAGCATATTTCATTGCACACATGTTTTCTAAAATGTTTTTGGTTTGAATTGAGCTTCTAAAACTATTGTATAATTTGACTCAATTACTGATATATTTCTAATATAAAACTAATAACAATTCAGCCTGAAAAATTTACTATATGTAAGTACATACATAAAATGACAGTTATAATAGCAGCTTAGCCTTCTAAAACAATAGACCAGAAGCTGTTTGAAATGCTTTTCATAAACTCAGTTAATCTTCACAAAGAAGCTATAAGGTAAATTAAATTATAATATCCTTTTTTACAGAAGAAAGAACCAACTCATAGAGAAGTCAGGTAACTTACTGAAGATCACACAGCCAGTAAATGGCACAGTCAGAATTCAAACATACTCAGCCTGGCTCCAAAGCTGGCATTCCTAGAAACCGTGTTGCTACCTCTCAACATGTATACGTGTTGTTCTTCGTTTTTAAATTCCAGCCTGCTGCTGCTGTTCCCCCTTCATCTCTCTGTGTGACTCAGAGGTTCCACAATTAAAAATCTTACGCACTCTTCCTGCAAAAATTAGTGCATTAGCTGTGGCTTTTACTCGTGTGTCACTGATGAAGGCAATACCTGTAAGACCCCTTTTCTTCTGAGTACTTTTTCTCCAAATAAGCCACCCGATTAAATCGGTTGCTATGCTTACCTGGCAGGGGAACAGAAACCACTGCTGCTCCCCCAGCAGTGCACAGTGTGTTATCTTCTTTGAAGCCTTGCTCTCCTGTGCATTTCCTTTGCTCTTCCCACCTGAAGTTTCTCCTGTAGCAGCTATTTGAGGGTCTTGTTATCAGCCACTCCGCTCCTTTGTCTATGCCAGAAAAAAAAGGAGAGTAGCAGGCAGCTGTGCCCTCAATCATGGCGGAGTGCTTACATCGTGGGATTGGTCTTCTAAATTGGGTGAGATGACACAGGTCTTCGGGTTAGCAGTGAACTTTGTGTCGCGTCGATGCTGCAGCCAGTTTCCAAGACTTCCCAGATGTGTGTGATAGTTCTTGTTATGCTTCTCCAGCACAGGGACACTCCACATCATGGTGTCAATTGTCAAGTTTGTTATGAGTAATTTTTTTGCCGATCATATAACTCATTGAAAATTGTAAAAATTATTTTTAGATATTAAACAAGATTCCCACAGTACTCTGATAATTTTCTTAAGCAGAAAATTAAAAGTGTAAAAAGTAATTATAGTTAGCTGACCAGGGACTGTGTTTGAAATTGCATTTGCCAGTGAGAACATGCTGTCACGTGTGTCAGAGTAGAAAAAAGGTGATGTGCGTCTCCATTTGTTGGTCAATCAATGGGGTGAAGCTGGTTCCACCTTAAGGCCCCAGAGTACCAGAAATGGCTTCCAAGCAATTAGATTAAGTGGTATCCAGCCCAAAGCATGTGATATAATTTACTGTGCCTAAGTTTGTGCATGATATAGAGTTAACTACTATCATAAACAAAAGCTGAAAGAGCACAGAAGATAATATTTACATAGATATGTGCTGTCTGATATTTAATGATGATGTTTACTTCTATTTTGCCCAAGAAAATTATGTGTTGCATGCCGAATGCCTCTCATACACAGTGGGGTGCATCTGATCTACAAACCTACCCTGGCTCTGCAACTCAGCCATGCGCAATTTTGTAAGATCTTTTCAATATGTTTATGCACAACTGGAATCCTCTTTTTTATTTTTTAATACTCTTTGAATTGATAGAATTGCTTTTACATCATTTACACATTCATAATTATGGTTTCTGAAAATATATTGAATGAAAAGGGACATCTTAGGCAACTCAACTTCACCCGTTTGGTCATGCAAAGTTAGTCAATTCCAACTGAATAACACTTTTGGTTATAGAATAGGGGCTTTGGATTACTCTAAAATGGCATTCTTCTTCAGGAGTTAAAGATTGTAGTGTGCTGTCAAACCTATACCATTATTTTTCTTTAGAAGACAAAGGAAATGTAAAAAGTATGATAATAAATTCAAAAACATCCCCATAGAAATGTAAAATGCATCATTGCAATTTTTCCTCCTACTGAAACAATAATAGCTTCAATGGGCCATTATCATCCGAGGCAAAGCGAATGAGACACTACCTGTCAATGAGTGTTTAGGGATTAGTTAATACATAGGCTACACCACTGAAGCAATGCATTATAACATCTCTTTCATGATGATAACTGTCTGATGTATAAATGTTTACTTAGGGAATCATTGATGTATGTTTCATTACAATGTTAGCAGCTTTTGACATTGTGTCATTGTGTGGTTGATGATTTCTTAATCTCTGTACTCACTTTGACTTTTCAAGCCTGGATTACTGACCCCATAAATTGTTACGGCTATTTCTAAATTGTTTTAGTATGCTGTATGAAATTGACTTTTGAGTTAATTACGTATAATAGGCTCTAGCAATCATGGATGTGAGCCATTCCAAGGTTTCTGAAGTTGTGGAGTGAATCGCTACGCAATTTCGATACCTGCTTTATGTAAACATACATGTAATTAATTACTATAACCCAGTATGGCTAATTTCATTATATAATATGGCCTGTCTAATAGAAAATATTATGGCATCATATGAAATAAATATTTACTGATAAATACAGGAAAATACCTAGAGCAAGGATTGTAAGTAGATGTCAATGCCACTTCCAACTCTGATCTATTGGTACTAGAATCCTAATGCACCATGTTATGAGTAATTCAGAAGGTGGTACTCCCTCAAAAGAGACAGATGAATGATGGATTAGAAAGGCTGATACAGCTGCAGGAAAGGGGTGTGTGTGTGTGTGTGTGTGTGTGTGGTGGGGGGATGGCAGCACACAAACATTTCCTAACTTGCTTTGGAATTTACTTGCAAAAAAGTCACATATTATTTGTTTACTATCTCTGTTTATTAAATATATATGGTATAACTTAGAACAGGTAATTTTTTCACTCATAAAACAATATCACGTTACGTCAGCATAGACTTAGGTTAGGAGTTGAAGGGAGCCAGTAGAACTGGATTTGTCTCTCCCCAAATCTGTTCCTAGATTATAATAATCATGAACATTTTCCACTCTGTAAGGAGCGAGTGCTGCTAGAGTCTTTCTTTGGTGGCCTTGGGATATAATATTTGCAGAAATCATATCCAGAGAAATGTAAAACAAATAAAATGATGGTACTATGATGGAGGATGAGTTTTCAGGTATTTCGTACTAGAATCCTGTACTAAGTACTTTTCCTAAACTGGCCATTATTTAATCATATTGAAATTCCTTCAGGATAGGTATATTATCAGTCTTTTACAATGATAGTAATACTTAGGGTAAGCCTAAGAAAGGTAAAGTCAGTTGCACAACATCGCACAGTGAGTGAGTTAGCTACAATTTGAACCCAGAACATCAAGCTAACTCCAAACTGTGCTCTTTCCACTTTACTTTAATTGATTATGGAATCTAAGTTGTTTCAGGATATTTAATCCTCATTAGACTGTATTTTAAACTGAAACCTTAATTTGGCTTTAAGGAGCGAAGACCTGGAATGATTCCATAAGAACTATATCCTTTCCAAACCTCTCCTACGTAGCAGAAACTCCAGGACAGGGAATTTTGGGATAAAATACCAGTTCTGATTTCCCTTGCCATCTTTCTAAGTGTTGCAGCTCCTTGGAGGGATTCTTGGCATTTATTCTGGGCCTTAGCTCTTGGGATTAGTTTATTTACAATTCAAAACAGAGTGCTTTTATGTATTTATTTTTGTGTACTTAGGGATTTCTATTGCAAATGAAAAGTAGGACTTTTAGCTTCAGGCAAACTTTATTGAGTAGCTGAAATAAAATCACCTATGACCTGATCTGTCTCCTTCTCTCTGTTACATGATGTAAATGTAATCTTCAGGTGCCAAATGAGGGCCTCCCCATCCCTGCCATATGCAGCCCCTCATAATCTCCCTCACATTCTCACACCACATCATCTAGGGAAGGAAATTCTCTCTTCTGGTAGAAGAGAAAAACAACTCTTTTCTATCCCAGAAACACATTTCCTTTGGTTCTTACTGGATTATCTGCCCTAAACCAATCACTGTAATCACAGTTGACAGATAACCAGTGATATATGGATTCTCCAGTGACAGAGAGAAACATTTTAATTTTGTAACTAAGTGGTTTATGTGGACGTGCACATAGACAGTCTGCGGTTTTAATCATCCTCATTGTAACTGACTTGGACCATAATGCCAGCTGAACGTTTTTCATTTTGCAAATACCGAAAAAGGTGACTCTTGAGCCTTCTAAAACACAGTATATCTGCTAGGTTGGTGTTTAGAGCTAAGCTTTCTCCTAATTAGTAGGCCTAATTTTATTGTCTAAATACAGCCATGTATAGCTTAACAATGGGGATATGTCTGAGAAATGTGTCTGTAACCGATACTGTCATTGTGCAAACATTGCAGAATGTACTTACACAAACCTAGATGGTATAGCCTACTATACCCATATGCTATATGGTATAGCCAGCCTATTGCTCCCAGGCTATGAACTTATACAATATGTTACTGTACTGGATACTCTAGTCAACTATAACACAATGTTAAGTCTTTGTATATCTAGACATAGAAAAGATACAGTAAAAATATGATATTACTATATCATGGGACTATCGTTGTAAATGTAGTTGGTTTCTTGAACCCTTGTTATATGGTATATGACTGTACATTCATTCGTTAAACGTAATTCTCTTCCTCATTCCACTCTCAGTATTCTATCTAGAAACAAACCTTTGAAGGAATAAAAACTTTTACTAACAACATGATTTTTAAATAAATGATGAAGGGTTATATAAAACAATCAAATTTAAACATGACATGCTAGCAGCAAACTTTGATTTTCAGAGGTCCAGATCCAAGTCATATCATCTTGCTAAGTTAAAACTTTGTCTCAAATGGAAAAAGGCTGAGTTTTTTTCTTAAACTATTTAGTATGAGTTTTGTTTTGTTTTACTTAAATATAGTTGAAAGGGACAGATCATCATAGAGAGACCAATTATCACCTCTACCACCTGCTTACTCAAGAATAATTAAAATCAGGCCAGTTCTGCAAGGCCTATTTTTTTTTTTTTTTTTCAGATAGTTACATCCTGTGCTATAATGCTCCAGAAAGTATAATTTAGGTTCCAAAATAAAAAACTCAACTGAAATTGGAAAACTGTTAAAAAAAAAAAAAAAGATTCTATGACTGTAATAGTTTCTTTGATCTAATAATTTCTGGATAATTTATTGGCATTTATTAATAAAACCTGGTTAAGGAGGCAACAGTCATTATTCAATTCATTTAACTTAGTGGCAAAAATGTATAGCTTAAAAATTTAGCCTTACAGAGAAAAAAATATAAGTGAAGAATCATTGGTACGTGATCTTTGTTCTAATTATCAAATTAAACTTTTTTTTAAGTGAAATGTCTTTTCATAACCTTCAAACACGAATAATAAGTTTAACTAGAAAGAGAAAAAAAAATTTACCTGTACAAGATTTATATGGAGGACAATAAAATGTTTTAAGTCTTTAGTTCCCTAGGAAACTTTAATTATATTATTATGTATAAGCTTTAAGTATTTTTCTGCATAGAATGTGTCTTCACTTGCTCACTCAAACTTTGGAAGGTTACTTACTTTCCTCTGTCTCAGATGTCAGTAAACTATGAGCTACAGATTATTCACCTACTTTTTAAAAAACAATGTTACTGGAACATGGCCATGCTTCCTGGTTTACATTGTCTATGGCTGCTTTTTCACTATGGCAGAAATGAGTAGTTGTGACAGAGAATGTCTGGCCCACAAGCCTAAAATATTTACTATCATATCCATTAAGAAAACTTTACAGACCTCAAACTAATTTCCCTCCAACAACTTAATATAGAGAAAGCACTTTCTTTGGCAAGCTTTTATTATGAACTTCTCTGATATTTCAATTGGAGTAGTATTGTCTTAGGGTACTTAGCCAACTGTCAAAATGTGCTAAAATAAACGTCCTCAAAATATCTTTATAGAAAATGCATGAGATCTGAAAGAGAAACAATAGCACCATTTTCTTCTTTCGTATTCGTCCCTTTTTATATTTTCAAAACACATTTGACCATTGTGGGTTCTAAGTTCTAACAACGTGTAAACTGGGAGAGCTGGAAGTGACACCGGAGCTGTCTTGTTACTTTACTGTCAGGTTCCTTTCTGATCTCCAGAAGTAACAAAACTGAAACTCCACATTTGAGCAGAAATGGCTCAAACAACTGAACCCTAAAAGATTGGCTTAATGAACGACACTCCATGTTTCATTTATTCCCCTTTTTTTTTCCTTAAAAAAAAGAGTGTGCCCTGGTTTGTAATGACATCATTGTACAGATAAAGAACAGTAGATTAAAACTAGGAGACCTAATTTCTGGTCCTGGCTCTGTCCCTAATATTTAAATTATCAGGGTGTCAGAGGTTTTATTACATTAATAAAATGTGGTGATTTTTGAAGTTAGGGTTTTTGATTTTGGTCTGCTGCACTGTGTTCCACAAAGATCATCAAGTGTCTCATCAGCTCAAGAGGTTATGAGTCTGTTCGGGAGGGGAATGAGGGAGGAGGCCCAGCCTCCAATATCCTAATTTTGCTTGTTTGATAATTCCACTGGTGGTGGATATGTTCTATTTGGGGGAGGGGTTAATCCAGTTTCAATAAAGCTTTTAAAGTTATTGGTTATGTGTTTCAAAGTCCATTTTGGAAAATTTTATTTTTAGTTAGCATGAATACGTCAAAGAATTTAGCAAAATTATCTCTATAGTAGCCATAGATAATTGAAATAATAATTATAAAATTAGAGGAACTCATAGCTGATCTTGTAAATCATTTAGTCTAGGCCTTCTAGTTTGCTTCTAATACATCTAGAATAGAGGTATCTAGGCTCTTTTCTTTTAATTAATTTTTTCTTTACTATAATAATATATTATTTATTCCTATTTTGGCAAATAACAAAATGATTTAAATATAAATCCTGTTAACACTATGGTTTGAATTTTGCAGATTTTCTTGTATTTTTTTCACAAACGTTTTAATGTAATGTTAATCATTCAGCACATACATTTATAGCATACTTTCAGAAACTTAGCTTGTATCATTTTCACTTTTTATATTACTACAATTACTACATCATCTCATAACCATAATTTTAATGGTTGTGTTTTATTTTATCAAACCACTAACTCGTGGTTTAATGTTTTGGTGACCCAATTAAGTTGTTTCTACTTTTGTGATGCAATAAAAATCTTTATACAAATTTATGTGAATAGCCTTTTTTACAGGCAACATTATTTACTTTGAGAGAGTTTTTGAGAAATGGAAGCACTGGGTCAAACAGAAAGATATATACTGCCCACCTACTTCCTGTGGATAATGTAATGATACAAATATTATTCACAGGTGCAACAACATACAAAGATGTCTGTACTAATTTTTAATATCTTCTTGATCACTTTCGACATAAAAGGGTTAGGGTAAAAACACAATAGAAATATACAAGGAGTAGCTGCCAGGTTAGGGAGGGAAATGAAATTAGTTTCCTCAGAAGGTATGATAACTTTACTTCTCATTCTACAACACAGTATTTTTATCACTGACTTTTTCTTTTTAAACCATTCTGCTTTTGCACCAGAATATCATAAAGGCTATCAAGTCTTCAGCCTGTTCTTTGATTCTGGAGTAATAGGTTATTTCTTCAAATCTAGGAAAAGAATCATACATATTGAGATGTCCTCTATAATTAGAATAACTTAAAAACCAGACTAGTTGCTAAAAAAGAGAAATAAGTTAGAGATCTTCTTTTCTATAGCAATTGTTTAGGTATAATTGAAATTAATATACTAACATAAAGTATTATTTTATATTCATTTATTTTTAAACACTTGTCACATGTATGTCAAAAAGGTCGTTTTTTTTCTCAAATCTCAGAAAGATCTTGTGACTTTAGGAAAATAGTTGGAGCACATTTCTTGGAGGCAGTTAATTATGTTCTCTTTGCTAGTCTTAGGTGGAACAGGAGGAAGAATGATAGAATGTAGGAGAGAAGATGGGTTATTTTAAGTGAGGGTATAATCATTATAAATATCTCAGTCTGTCTGTACATTTTGTTAGCCTAGAGTTTTTTTTTTTCATTTTTACTTAACTGTTCTCCAAGGAAATCAGATTATTTTATCTATAAACACAGAATTTTGCCTTCTTTCAGTTTACCAGAATATCAGAAACCATCCGCTTTACATTAGTTGAAGACATCTTTTAAACTATGACTTAAAGAAATCAAATCCTAGGTATCAAGTACTGCTACATATATAGGATATCAGTTTGCTGCAATGATTCAACCTGATTGTTGCCCTATAAAGCAGAACTTGAGCTTTTAAAATAACTCTTGTCTGAATGTTCTCTTGGGTATACTTACCTAGAGATCATTTCTTTCAGGTCATGACATTTTAGTTCACTTGGCACACTGTGGAATAAAAAAATAGCCTTTGGAGACAATCTCATCCCACACCCTTGATTTATGGACAAAGAAACTGAGGCCTACAAAGTATTCAGGATTCTAAGGCCCAAGTTCCATCTACAGAGAATAATAAAGAGTATAGTTTCCCCAGATGTTGACTGCCTTTCAGCATTTGTCCAACCCCTGACCTATGTTTACCTGAATCTGTTTACAATGTACTTAGCAGAGATAAAAATAACTGTTTTACAAAGCAAATGTAAAACTTAATTCTTTAAAATTGTGGCAAGAGTGTTTACCATGAGATCTATCCTCTTAATAACTTTTTAAGTGTACAAGGCAGAATTGTTAACTATATTTACAATGGTGTCTAGCAAGTAGGAACTTATTCATCTCACCTAATTGAAACTTTACACCTGTTGAAAAGCAACTCTCCATTTCCCTCTCCTTCTACTCCTGGCAAGCATCATTCTACTGTGCTTCTGTAAATTTGCCTATTTAAGATATCTCATGTAAGTAAAATGATGCAGCATTTGTTTTGTGACTGGCATATTTCACTTAGCATAACGTCCTCAAAGTTCATCATATATGGTAGAATTTCCTTCTTTTTTAAGGCTTAGTAAAATCCATTGTATGTATATGCTATATTTTCTTTATCTACTCATCTGTTGATGGACATTTAGGTTGTTTCCACAACTTGGTTACTGTGAATAATCCCTCAGTGACCATAGGTATTTCCCCAGACAACTAAGCCGATTCACTTATACAATATTTAGTTCACACCTCTAGCTTGAAGACTTCCTTAGTTCAGTAATTTATCCAGTTCTTTTTTTCTCTATGTATCTTATGGCCAAAAGAAGTCTTTCTTGATAACCTTAATTCACTTACTTTGAAGTAAATCTTAAAGGTGATAATTAACCCAATACTTGTTTAGAAGGATTCTCATTTAACACGGTAAGTGATTTAGAAAAAGCAATTGATTTGAAATTCCTACCTACTTTTTCTAAAATAATATTGAACAAAAACATCATTATATATTAGAAATCATAGTAACAATGATAGTATTAGCTAATATTAATCAGTGTTTGCTCTGTGCTAAATAGTTTGCATTTAGGAATCCTCAAAGCAAAATTGTGTATGAATGCCAGTATTCTCACTTTAAAAATGAGGAGACTTAGGCATGGAGATATTACAGCCTGCCCAAGATTGCATAGCCTGGAAGTGGCAGCACCGCAGCTCAGACCCATGCAGGCTACCACCGTTCCTCAGGGTCAGTCCACATTCCATCTACTATCCCTGATGAGTTCATTCATCACGGTCTTCCAAATTCTTCATTTGTTAATTATCTTATTTTCCCTGATACTGTACAATTTTTAAATAGCTTCATAATCAACTAGATTATTAAATCCTTATAATAAAATTGTGACCTACACATATATGAGGGTTATAAAGCACTAATGAATGTTTATAATTAACAGATACTGTTTAGCAAGTGACTTATTTTATCCTTACTATAACCCTCTGAAGGATAATTCTTCCCACCCCTTTTAAGAGGTATTTGTTGAGATTCTAGGAACTTGCCTATGTCTTATTTTGCTTGATAAATATCTCTTATTCATAATGATCATGACGTGCAGAATCATAAAGTCATTCTTCGTATTTTGAATTGAAATAACTTGAGATCCCCTATGCTGACTCTCATTTCACTGAAAAGCCTATAAGATAAATTCCTATATGATTGTTAACCAGAATAGAGCAAACAGAAATTAGCAATTATGGAAACTACATTTTTTTTTCCCCGAGTTGCTTGCTATAAAATCTCCTTATATAGGCAAAAAAGGATAAAGAGGATTAAAGAAATCGTTCATGAATTTGGCAATCTGGAGAGAGAGGTAAGAAGAGCTAATGCATCCTGGCTAACTCAGAAAATACTGTGACTGTGTGTCTGCACTATCACAAAATTGAATTGTCAGACAGGCTCACAAGAAACTCAGGTTTACTGATGGTTAGCAAAGGATATAACAAAGGAGTCACAGCTTTCTGGTATCCTGTGCTAATGCTACGTCAGTCCCTGGGAGTCCAGAAATCAGTCAAGTACAGCTTCCTAAATCTCTTTCTAACACTGTGATGCATTTTGGGCTTGGAGAGAGAAATGCTAACTGCTTGACTTCCATTAGCACAGGAAAGCCCTTTAGTTTTGGGGTCTCATACTTTACAAATGACTTAATAAGAATGACTATTTAATAACTTCCATTCTCTGGTGGGTTTGTGCCTATAAATTAAAAAATAATAGTTATTTACAATAAGCAATCCAGACAAACTTACCATATATCTGGCTAAAATGATTTCCTACAATAGAACCCCCAGAAGACCCTCTTTTATCTTGTAGCTCCTGAAATCAGTAAGTGTGTTTATAAGAAAGTGTGGTCAAGATACAATGCTTCAGGATATGGGAAGAGGGAGAAGTCTGCTTATATATGCATATGCTATTAACTCATTACTTCCCACTCTTTCTTTTCAAGAGATATAAAGATAAATCTATAAGCAATTGGAAATAAAAACATTACATTTATCTTAACAATGACTTTTAGCATCTAATAAATGCCATGCAAATAAAAGAAAGTAATATAAGTACTAAAACATATACATTCTATGTAGGTAGAGCAATACTTCCTTACAAGTATCACACAATGTAACAAAATATTCATTTAGAGTAAAGGTGCTAAATAAAATATCAGACACCCAGTTAAATCTGCATTCTAATAAACAACCAATAATATTTTAGTATGTGTCTTTCCTACACAATATTAGGTCTTGTATTTTATGTGGCAACCCTGACTAGAAATCCCGTTTTATTTGCTAAGTTTGGTACCCCTACTTTCAGGTCATACATTGGATGTAGTCCAGTTCAATGATTAGAATGTGAATTCAGGAGCCAGAACTTTGGGGGTCAAATACTGACTTTGCTATTTACAAACTGTGTGACTTTGGGAACATGATTTAATCTGTCTCCATTTCTCACCTGTATAATGGGGATTTTATGAGGCTAGATGAGAAAATTCATGGTAATCACAGTTCCATTTCTGATTATAAATAGAAAATTTCTACTTTAGTATGGCTATTCTTTATATATGTAGAGCTTATAAAGCAGAAATGTATTCCTAGTCCATTTTAAGAGCCATATATACTAAGTACTACTCTTTTGAGTTCTGCAAATGTTTGCCTTGCATACATCACAAAAAATAAGATATGAAAAGGGCCTCAAATCTTTCATAACTGTGCCTACAGCATGATCTGCTTATATTTACTTGAATATTTTAGCATTAACATGATACTTAAAAATCTATACTTCTGAATAGCATATAATTTTCAGTCTGTAAGCAGGAATGTAAAAAGAGCAATCAGACTTAATTAGCAAAACATACCTGATCAATGATAAAAAATGCATGAATTCCTATAACCTGCTGAAATATACTTCTCTAAATTTTTTTAAAAAGAAAATATAAACCCAAAACCCCCTTTTCAGGAAAGATTTTCTCCTCTCCTATCAAAAAATTAATTCTTGTTCAACATTCTCTTAAATATGCTTGGTGAGCATATTATATTTTTTAAAAGTTTAGCTTGGTTGTTTCTTAAATATCCTTTTATTTTTAGAAAAAAATGATGGCACTTTCTGGTATATTCTAATTGTGAGACTAAAACATTAGATTTTGTTATCAACAACATAAATTACTACCTACTGACTTACTCTATCTATCATTTGGAAGAATGCTCTGATTTTCTGAGGATTTAAAATAGTGATTGCAGAATTGAGATAGATTCCACAGAAATTATTCTCTCAATAGAATGATGGGTAGGTAGATTAAATAGACATTATATAATATGTATAATCCAGGCACAGATAATTGTAATTGACTTTATCTGCAGATTTGTTACAAAAAACCAAATAGCTAAGTTCTAATGCTTTTAGCAAATAGTGGTATTGTGTAACCATAGCAATCAGGAGAGATATATGGTATTTTGTCATTTTTTTCTAAAAAAAATAAATTCATAAAAATATCTTTTCAATGTTTGACAGAGTAGGGGCATATGCTTATTTTGGGAGGTATTTACTGCCAAAATCAACTGAAGTAAAGAGGTGGTAGGCTGTGGTTCTCTACCCTTGTTGCTTTTACACACACACACACACACACACACACACACACACTTTTCTTTTTAAACAAATCTAAGCTATATACTGATCATTTAGCCCAAAGTAGTTTCAGGCATAAAAACTGAAATACTGAATGGTCACTGTTGCTCTTTATAATTCTAATTAAACAAGGGGTTGCCAGCTGTTCTGATTGTCATAAGGCCTCCGCAGGGTACAATTGTGCTCTGGAGTGTTTTGATTCTGTAGCAATATTAAAACATAATCTATGCAGAAGCACATTTCCTACTCCATTTTCAAAGCACACGGTGAGATTTTCCATGATTTTACTTTCTATTTTCAGAGAGGCAGTACACAATTCTGTATGTCCTTCTAGGTACAACCATCGTTTAGCTGAAACTTAGTTCTTTTGCCTTGATTGGCTGTTGCTCCTTCTGTATTTATATCTTGTATGTCTATTTTTGCTATCACAGAGGGGCTTCTTTACAATGTCATTAGTTAGATTGATGGAAAGATAGACTGAAAGATAGAATTTCCAATCCTCTGTTCAAGGAACCTGACTCTCTGCAAACAGTCTTAAGTTGTAATTATAGATTCACTGTGATGGATTCTAGAGAATATGCTGCAAGAGATTTTTTTGTTATTATTTATTCCCTTGAATGTAATGCCTATGAAAAAAGTAAATTTTCTTAACTGGATAAGCTTTATTTCCTTTCTTTTCTAGTTGTCTTTCTTTCCTTTTTCCCTGCAAATGAGGCCTGCAGAGAAAAGCACCAGAAATAATGGCATAACAAGAAGGGACACTCGACTCTTGAATAATGGAGTATGTATCTTTCTGGTTTCCCTGCTGTATGTTTGTAGCTTGAAATCGCAGATTGCAAGGCACGTCTCAATTTTACTGCATTACAATAGTCACCTTTGGCCCCTCCTCATTTCTTGGGATCAGCTCTTCTCCTTTCTGTATTTTAGAATATCTAAGCTGTGCATTTGGGGTGTGTTGCTGCATTTGGCTTGCGGAAATCACACTACCAATGTAGTTAGGGAATGCTATGAGCATCAGGCCCTGAACAGGATCTTCCCTTTCAATTTGGGATACATATTGCCTTTCTAAAAAAATAGAACTCTTTGACCTGCTCCATACTATTAGGTTAGTATCTACCTCTTTTTAAATTTAAAATGAATTCTACATGTGTTTTTTGAAAAACTCCCTTTCGTTAATTACAGGTTCAATTTAAGGACAAGTGATAATGTACCTTGATGTCTTTTCTAGAAAAAAATCCTATTGAATTTTTCATTCTTCTTTGAACTAGGAGGCTTTAAATATCAAGCCTCTTTCAGGATAATTTAAAACTAAACTGAGAAAGACCAGTTAGAATATTTTTCTCTCCACTGTGGGTAATTTTTAGCTCTAATGTCTGACTTTTTGAACCTTAGACTCTGAAAGATCTATACTTATTAGCCATGAAAAGAAGTACAATATCATTCATAGAGCCTGCACTATTGAAACATATTCAATTCAATCCCTATTAGTAAGGTAAAAAGTTTCCTTATTTTCAGTTACATTTACTTTAATAATTGTGAAACAGTTATACATCATATCTCACTTAGAAAGGTCACATTTTCTCCTTTAAAGTAGTCATTTCTAAATTTGCTAACTTAAAAATTAACTCTTCATTTTTAGCACATTAGAAAATATAGAGTATGTCTTCTGGGAATTTAGAAATTTTTATTGTAAACTAATTTATCTTCATGTTTATAGTGTATAAATGCTCACAGCCATCTAATCCCTATTAATCAATCAAAAAGCTTTCATTAGCAAGCATTCCTATGCCCAACAGTATCCTACACACTGTATGGCTTAAAACTATAAACAAGCAAGTAAGAACATTGTCCACCTCACCAAAGCACTTATAATCTAAGTAGTTAACAGTTATTGAGAGTTGGAATAGTGATATTAATTTCAAGCAAAAGTGACTTCAAAACAAGGAAGATTATCACAAATATGACATTAGACAACAATAATGAGTTCAATTTTCAAGAAAACATAGCAATCCTAAATGTGTATGTACCTCAATCCTAAATGTGTATGTACCTAACCAAAGACCATCAAAATATGAGGTAAAAATTAATATAACTGAAAGGAGTAACAGGCAGTCCACCATGAGAGCTGGAGACTCCAAATTCTCTCTGCTTGTGATTGAGAAACCAAGCAGAAAATCAGTAAGGTTATAGTTGACCTGAATAGCACCATGAATCAATTTAACTGAATTGACAGTTATAGAATAGTCTATATAACAAGAGCAAGAGATGCATTCTTCTCAAACTCACACGGAACAGTCACCAAGATACACCACATTGTGGGCTATAAAACATATCTTAATAAAATAATAGAAATCATACACAGTATGTTCTCAGATCACAGAGAAATTAATCTAAAAATCAACAATTTAAGACATTTGGAAAGAAGTCAGGGGAGAAATTTCAAAATATTTTGAACTAAATGAGAATGAAAATCTAATTTATCAAATTATATGAGATGCAGTGAAAGTAACACTTAGAGGGAAATTTATGGTAATAAATGCATATATTTAAAAGAATAAAGATATAAAATGAATAAACTAAGTTTTTCTCTATGGGAATAGAGAAAAATAAAGCCTATCCCAAAGGGAAAAGTAAATAATAAAAATTAAAGCAGATATTAATGAAACTGAAAATAGGAAAATAATAGAGAAAATCAAAGGGAACAAAGGCTGGTTCTTTGGAAAGATAAATAAAATGAACAAGTTTCTTACAAATTAATCAAGAAAAAGAGAGAGATGATACAAATTATCAATATCAGAAGTGAAAGAAGTTTCCTTACTACTGATTGCATGAACATTAAAAAGATAATAAATGAATAATACAAACAACTCTATCTTCACATATTTGAAAACTGAGATGAAATGAATCAATTCCTTAAATGATATAAACTACCAAAACTCACATAAAGAGAATTAGCCAACTTGAATATATCCATAGTTATGTAAAAAGTTAATCAGTAATAACTTTTCAAAAATGAAAACACCAGACCCAGATTAGCACTTTCCAACTGTTTCTATGAGAGGTGTCACTCCAATACTGAAATCAGACGAAGGCATTACAAGAAAAGAAAACTGCAGATCAATACCTCATTAACATAAATAAAAATATTATCAACAAAACATTATCAAACCACATCAAAGATGTATAAAATAAGTTGTAAATTACAGCCTGATGGGATTTATTCCAGGTATTTAAAGCTGGTTCAACAGTAGACAATCAGTTAATGCAATCCACCATATCAACAGGCCATGGAGAAGAAAATCTACGATATTATTAGTTATCGTGGAAAAGCATTTGACAAAATACAACACCTATTTATGACAAAACCCTCACCAAACTAGGAATGAAGAATATCTTTAGCTTGGTACAGAACATCTACCAAAAAATTAAGAAAAAATTACCTAACATCTTATCTTTTGATGAGATATTGGATGCCTTCCCTCTAAAATTATCAACCAGGAAAGTCCTTTTTCATCACTCTATTTGCTGAAAGTTCTATCTAGTGACAGGATGAGAAAAAGAATTAAAAGCCATACAGATTGGAAAGAAAGAAATAAAACTGTCATAATTAACATATGACTTTTTAAAATGTAGAAACACCAAAAACATGCACAAAAAAATAAGTAACCAAGTATAGCAAGGTTGCAGGATTAATGGTCAACATGCAAAAGTCAATTGCTCTGTTTCATATTAACAGTAAAAAGTTGAAATTTGAAATTAAAAAAATACCATCTACAATAGCACAAAAATGATATACTTACATACACATCAAACAGAATATGTACAGGGCCTGTATGCAGAAAACTACAAAGCAATGACGATGGAAATCAAAGATCTAAGTAAATGGTAACATACTCGGTGTTCATGGACTAAAAGACTCAATATTAAGTTGTCATTCTTTCCCAACTTGGTCTATAAATTCAAAGCAATTCCAATCCAAATACCAGCAAGTTATTTTATAGATTTTAAGAAATTGTTTCTCAAATTTATTTGGAAAGCCATAAGACCTATAATAGCCAATAAAATACTGAAGAAGGACAAAGTTGAAAGGACTCATGGTAGCCAATGTCAAGACTTATTATAAAGCTGTAGTAGACAGGACAGTGTAATACTGGCAAAAGAGAACACATATAGATCAATGTAATGGAATAGAAAACCCGGAAATAGATCCAGATAGATGAGGTCAACTGATTGTAACAAGGTAAAAAGGAAATTCAATGAAGGAACCATCTTTCCAACAAATGGTACAGGAACAATCAGATAGCCATATGCAGAAGGAAGGAAGGAAGGAAGGGAGGGAGGGAGGGAGGGAGGGAGGGAGGGAGAAGAAAAGCAAAGATCTTACAATTTACACAAAAAGTTCATCTAAAATGTAATGAAATACAAAACTATAAAATTTATTTAAAAACAGGAGGAAATCTCTGTGAACTCTTGTTTGATGATGAATTTTTAGATAGAAAATTCCAAAAGGACAATCCATGAAAAAAATTAGACTTTATTACAATTTAAAACTCCTTATGTTGAGAATATAAAAATGCAAGCTACATGAGACTAGGATAAAATATTTGCAAAACATGTATCTGATAAAGGATGTGTAGCCAAAATAACAGATCTCTTAAAACACAACAATAAGAGAGCATGCAAATCAATAAAAAACCAGGAAAAAGATCTAAACAGATATGTCACCAAAAAAAAAAAAAAAAAAAAAAACCACACACACACACCTTACAAATGGTAAAGATGTTTAACATCATTTGTCTTTAGGGAAATGCAAATTAAAACAAGAATGAGGTACCACTATAGAACTATTAGAATGGCTAAAATTGAAAAAGACTGACAATAACAATTGCTAGCAAAATGTGGAGCAGCAGAAACAGTCATTCATTGCTATTCTAATAATATGGCCTGTTTGGAAGACAGTTTGGCAGGTTCTTCAACACTAAATAGTCTTACTATATAATTTGGCAATTGGAGTTCTGGGCATTTACCCAACTGACTCAAAAACTTATGTCAACACAAAAGTTTTCATACAAATGTTTATGGCAGCCCTGTCACAAATGCCAAAACATGAAACACCCAAGATGCCTTTCAATAGGTGACTAGATAAACAAACTATGGTGCATACATACAACAGAATACTATTTAGTGCAAAAAGAGAAATGAGTTATGAAGACACGTGAAAGACATGCACGAAGTGTAAACCCATTTTTCTAAGTGAAAGAAGTTGATCAGAAAGCTATGTACTGTACATGGTTCTGTTTATGTAGCATTCTGGAAAAGACAAAACAGATGAGGGGTTCAGGAAGAGGGAGGGAAATGATCAAATAGGTGAAATGAAGGAGGAGCTTTAGGGCAGTGAAACTATTTTGTATGACATTGTAATTGTGGTACATGATACGACACGTTTGTCAAAATCCAAAGAATTTACAGCGGAGAAATGAATCGAATCTTAATCCATGGCAATTAAACAAATAATTAAGTATGTCAGAGGATCACAGGACTATATTCAGAATGTGACAAAAGTGTTTAACTGTTATTACAAATGTATGAAACACCTTCACTGAAGAGATAGGGTGGGATGGGGGAGTACTGAGCTAGGTAACTCGGGAAATGAGAGCAGTCTGAAAGATTAAATGCAAGAGAACTCTGTGTAAGCTTGCACTCTAGTTGATAATATTGTTACTCATTGGAATCCAGGTAAACAACTATGAAACCACTATACACATATACAGTACCAAACAATTAAATAAATAAATGGTGGATGGTGGGAGCCAGGTTTTCACTGTTGGGATGGAAAGTAACAGCAGAGATAAGCAAGAGAAAGCGTTAATAATCCATGTAGTAATGGATTAGAGTTGGAGACATCAGTATGAACTCAAGTTCAGTTTAATACAAATATGGATGGTTACACATAGAAGTATTTATAGATATGTGTATGCATGTGGATTAGAATTCACAGATTGGTTTTTGCTCTGTTATGTAACAGGGCAAACGACACCCCAGTAGTGACAAATATACCTAGTGCCCAGGTTTTGATTTCTAACACCATCCTCCCATAAAAGGAACTAAAGCCCTTTGGAGAAATGGTTGATGGGGGCAGGAATTATATCAAATGAGCCTGGAGCATCTTGATCTTCTAGAATTTAAGAAAGTGGTCAAAAAAGTGCCCCCTAACCAGTGCTTGGATTATATCAAAGTGACACAGAAGCCAAATGGTCAGAGCTAAAACAATGTGAACAACAACACAAATAACTTAGTGTCAGGTTACATCTCAGAGTATGAAATCAATATCCATGAGTCCATATTTCTATAAAGAGATGATTAAATAAATAAGAAAGAAAGAGAATAAACAAGTCTCCCTATAGAAAAATTTCAAATAGTTCATGTAGATACTCTGGTCTCAAGGTGGTGGTACATAGTTTCCCACTCTTTAAATGTAGACTGTACACAGTGACTGCCTTCTGAAGAGTGCAACATGAACAGGGGAGTGAGAATAACTTCACAGTGTGGAAACGTGAACAAAACTCCCTCGGTCAGGTGGTTGAGGTTAACGTCACCCTTGTTATTTGATCATGCTGTTAGTAGGTACTGTAGATATGACATGATGTAAATGGCGTTTTACCTCTGTAGTTTCCTTCCCAAGACAACATAATCCAGTCTCACTATGAGGAAAGCATCAGAGCAAGCTGAGTTGAGAGACATTTTACTATACTCTTCCAAACTGCCAAGGCCAGAAAGGAAAAAAAAAAGAGAGAGAGAAAAGAAAATTCTTGTGGCCAAGAGGAGCCTAAGTAGAAAATTTAATATTATCTTTCCCTGGAACTGAAAAAGGACATTAGTTCAAACTAATAAAATTTAAATAAAATATAGACTTTAGTTAATAATAATAAATTTATATTTTTCATTAATTTTGACAAATGTAGTAGAAGTACTAAAATTAAGACGGAATACCATATGTTTCCTTGACCTCTGGTAAAATTCAGAGGGCCTCACAGGGCCTAACCACAAGTTTACCTTCTCCTCTGTGCTCCCAGGATTAAGGTCTCCAGCCAAATAACTCTCCTAATCAAACAGACCAGGCAAATTTCTTGCTTTTCCCTGAGCAGGGGGTTTCAGTTCCCTATCAACTCACAGAGTTTTTCAAACAAACTAATCACATGCTCCCATGGGAAGTAAAGGGCATCCCACCCTCTCTATCCTACAAAGCCTTTCTTCCACAGCCCCTGGTTGTTCACTCTGTCCTCAAGTTCAATTCCCGGTTCGTCTTGCATGGCGTGCAGTGTCCTCTGGGCTGTGAATACATGTGACTAGTAAACTTCTGTCAGTCTCATCTGACCAGTGTTGGGTGTTGTGTGTTTGGCCATCCCATAATCCTAGGGCAGGAATCTCTCCTTTACCAAAGGGGTGAATAGGTGGTGATTCACATAGAACATACTAATGAAAATGTTAAAAAATTGAATAAATAGGGTATGGGATACATGGCAACACTCTGTAATACCTTTGCAATTTTTCTGTAAATCTAAGACGATTTTAACTTTTAAAAATATTTATTTGAAAAATCATAACACTTCAATAATCTTTTCTCAATATTTTGTATCCAGATTCTCTAAATTGCCTTGGGTCACTCAGCTCATAAATGAAGGATTTTTTTTTTTTATATCCAAGCAGTTCTGGATTTATACCCAAGCACTTCATACCTATGAGAAGAAATTTAGCTTACTGATCAAAAGGACAGACTTTGGAGCTGGATTACCTACGTGTAAATCTTGACTCTTGTAATTATGAGCTGTATCATCCCAGGTAGGTTAGGAAATCTCTCTGTTCTTTTTTTTTTTTTTTCATCTGTAAAGTGAAATAATGATTATATCTTCCTCACATTAAATGAGTTGAGTCAGGTAAAGTAGTTTCACATTGGTTTGCACAGAATAAATTTTAAAATCAGCTATAATTATTATTATACAAAGTAGAGTGAACAAGGCAAAATGCAACACAAATTTATACATCCAAGTGAATTGTCCTGTGATCCAAACGATTGTTTCAAACAAAAACTAAGTGACTTTTTGTGGTACAGACCACGTACTTGTCCATCAATGGCACCAGTATCAACGCTTGTCAGTGTGAGGAGAACCGCCTGTTATGTAGAGTCAAATGAAGTAAGAAGGGAGTTGAACCCAGAACAAAGGCACATTTCAACACCGATGATGACACCTCTCCATTTTAGTTGCTATAAATACTTAGTATTTACTTCTGTGTTATATTTAAACATCCCAAAGTTAGCCATTATTATTGTTGTCATTGTTTTTTTACAGTCAGTTCCTATTTTAGATTTAACAATTTTTCAGTCCATCATCATTTCTTGTATCCCAACACATCTTGCAAACCACATCTTGGTTCTGTGTTCAATTGCTTTCTTGGTTTGTTGTTGTTGTTGTTTTAATATTGAAGTATATTGTTTACTAGTTATTTCAGAGAAGGTATATCTGTTAAATGTAAATTCTTTTACTCTTTTAGTCTAAACAGTATTTTGGCCAAATTCATGAATCACAGGTTGGATATAGAATTCTCAGCAGGAAATTATTTTCTTTCAGGGCTTTTAAGATTTTATTTCATTGTCTTCTTGTATTTGTTGTTGTTGAAAAGTTTGCTTAGTCTAATTATTTTTTTTTTGTAAGGGATTTTTAAATTCTTGTTGACTTTAGGAATTTTTTGCGTGGCTCTTCTGAATTTCTATTATATATACTAGTACAAATGTATATGTATTTATCTCACTCGGGCCTTGTTGGGCTTAAATATATATAAGAATTATATTTATTAATATTATTACTAGACACTGTCTCATTAAATGCTGTCTGCCTGACAATTTTTAGCTACTGTCTCCTTTTAGAATTTCTAATAGATTATAATTGATTTCAGTTCCTTTCCTCTCCTTGTCGTAACTTCCTTTTCAGAGTTTTCACCCTTTTATCTCTCTATGCCACATTCTGAATTATTTCAGCAGACAAAACCTCTATGTTATTACCTCTTTCTTCTGATGGATATTTAAAGCCATTCACTGAAATTTTCATTTTAATGATTATAATTTTGTGATTTCACTCTATGTCTTTTAATGTCACAATGTTCTATTATTCATTATAATTTGCATTTCCAATTTTATTTTCTTAATTTAAGCATAAACATTTTAAATCTTTCAGATTATTCTATTAATCTTAAATTCTTAGATATATTAATCTTGCCATTTGTTGCATCTGACTTTTTGAGGGGTCGATTGTATAGTTTATAAGTTTTAGCTCTTAAATAATTTTTTTCTTTTTCTCATGTGGGAGCCCATGGCACCCTGGATCATGGAAGTGAATTACAAATTGTGTATTTGTTTCTACAGATAATTCTGTCTAGAACCAGTCTTAGCTTGGGGTTTCTACATAATATAGGCAGTGTAAATTCATGCTTTCCAATTTCACATAGCACAAACGGAAGCATATATTTTTCATGGAAGAAATTTTTCCTGCCTAGAGTGTCAGACCAAGAGGAGATTCCCTGAGATTGTCAGAGGGAATCTCCTGACAAACACAATTTGTCAGGAATTACAGTGAATTACAACACAGTTTGTAATTCACTTCCAATCCCCTGGTTCAGTAGACAGTAGAGTCTAAATCTCTTTCACAAGTGTAGGTAATATTTTTAGCAACCCAACTTCATTTAGTGTCTTACTTTGCCTTCCTACCTCAGGCAGGTCCAAAACCTCTTCTTCCCCATGAAGAATTAGAATATCATCTTCTGGTGACAGGGGCTTAAATTCAGATCCTGTATCCTCCCAAGCTGCTCTATAAGCTTAGGTGCTTTTCATGTTGTCATCAAGGTCCTACTTATTTCTGGAAGCTAGAGGTTTTAAAACATTCTTTTGAATCCTAAATATTACTTTTTAAAATTATATTTTAACTAGTAATTTTAAAAAATTGTCATTAAAGGGATTTCTACTTTGGCTCTGGCCACCATGAAACCAAAACCATAAATTCTTCATCTATCTAAGCCTCAGTGTATTCATCATGAAGCTCGGACCCATATTTTAGGTTTATAGTAGTAATTAAATGAGATATGACTGTAAAGTTTTTGGCTAAATATACTTGGCTTTTTGTAAGCACCCATTTGATGCTAGCTATTATTATCATCAATATTCAAAACCAATTTTTTTAGTTTTTCATTTAGCAGTGAATTTTCCTTAACAAGTGAAAGGTCACAGTGAACCTTGATAAGAGAAGTAAATATTTAAATCCTCTTTTTGACATGTAAGAAAGTCTCTTTGCTCTTCTGGCTTAGCCTCCAGAAGTCACTGTGGCCTAGATCATCCAAGAAACACAAACTCTCCTCTAACGATAATATGTTTTTCTATTATATACATTTATGAAACCAGAAAGGAACACCTGATGGAAGATGCCTATTTAGAAGGGAAGAGACCACTCCACCAACTTCTTTTGGTCCTCTGAATTACTTTTTCTTCTCCTTTGTCTACGAGTAACTGAAAAGCCCAAGAGGATGAAAATGGAAAGGAGAGGCTGGTGCTAGCAGTTCATTTGTTCTGTGGAAACGAAATTGTTTTAATAAGATTATAGGACAAGGTTTCCCTGTCCAAGAATATAGCCATTAGCCACATGTGGCAAATGAGCACTTGAAGTGTGGTTAGTCTGACTTGAGCTACGCTATCCGTCTAAAACAAATATTGGATTTCAAAGACGTAGTACAAAAATAATGTAAAATATCACAATAAATTCTAGAAATTTGATTACATGCTGCAATGATAATCCTTGGGATATATTAAGTAAAATATATTATTAAAATTAATGTCATTGGTTTCTTTTCAGCTTTTAAAATGTGGTTAGTAAAACCAATGAAAAGTACATATGTGGCTTGCATTATATTGTAATGAATGGTGCTTTAGATTTAGGGAATAAGTTCAGTAGAAAAAGAAAAGTATCAGGAATGAAAGATGGCGGTTCTGGCCAAGAGGCAAATATATATTCTTTTATATATACTGTAATTTTATAGATACCATAATTATTAGAAAAATACTGTTCTAAATAATATTCCTTTCATATATTTTAAGAGTGGGTCTTTTTACTTACTTCATGTAAATCCTTTCAGATAAAAGAGATTTTCTAGGATTCGAGTAGAATGTTGTCTTTGGGGATTTTACAATGGTACTTTTTATTTCTATAATTTTAGGACAATGTCAAAGGATAAGTTGGGAGTACAGAGTGACTAAAACCCTTATGCCAATAATCTCTATCAGACACTAACAAAGCCATTTTAAATATTCTTGCATTCTATATTTAAAAAAACCCTCAGTATATAGCATAGATTTAAAACTTGCCCTCTAATAGTTGACTCAATTCGCATCTTTTTTTGACCAGTCAGAAATATCTGTCACTGATGATTGTTTCTTGATTTTGAAACATTTTATTTAATTATGTTCTTCTCAGTTTTCCTTGTGGTTCCTTTTGCAACTCCCCATCTAAAATTGAAGTACCTGGGGCTCAGTCCAAGGGTCACTTTTCTTTCTCATCTAGACTCCAGGTTACCTTACCCATTTTCCTGGTTTTATATATTATTCAATGCTGATGTCACCAAGATTCCTATCTCCAGCCTGTACTCTACACTGAACTCCAGATTTATATCCTAATGTCTATGCATTATCTCCATTCAAATGTTCAAGAGGCATTTCAAATTTAATATGCCCCTAAATGAGTTCTCAATCTCCCCCATCAAGCCTATTTCTCTTGTAGTCTTTGTATCTCATTAGAAATGGACTTCATTAGTCCAGAGACTCAGACCAACTGATGTCACGTTAACTCCTCAGTTTTTCTTCTACTCAACATCAAGCGCATCAGGGTGTCTTTCACAATTTCTCCAAAATCTGACCACCTCCACTGTTGCCCCTTGGTGTAAGCCACTATCCTGTCTGCTTGCAACGACTTCCTAACCTAACTAGTCTCCCTGCTTCCATTCTTACTCCTGTTCAGCATTCTCCATACACAGCCAGGGTTATCTCATTAAAACCTGTGTCAGATAACATTCCTCCTGTGTTCAAAACCATTCATCTCACTCAACATAAAGTCAAAGCCTTTACCATAGCCTCTGTGTCCCTGTGTTGCCTCCCTCCCTCAACCTTCCCTTGACATCATCTTCTACCACTCCCCTTCCCTCCTATTAATTTTATTTTAGCAAATCTGGCCTCCTATCTATTGTTTACACCCATTACACCAAGTATGGTCCTGCTGGAGGGCTTTCGTCCACTCTGTTTAGAAGGTCCTTCCTTCAGATATAATCACAGCTTTTGTTGTCTTCCTTTCTGCCAGTATCTGCTCATAATGATAGCTTCACTGACAGTCCTATTTAACATTGGACACACACACACACACACACACACACACACCCCTTATTCACATCCACACTAACCCACCCCCACACACACTCAGGACTATCACCCCTCAATTTGCTTTATTTTTTTGTAGCACTGATATTCAGTTGCCACATTATCTATTTTTCTGTTTATTGTCTATCTTTGTCCCACTAAAACATAAATTTTGCAAGGATAGAAATTTCATATGCTTTGTTAATTGCTTTACCTCCAGTACACAGAATAATGTTTGGCACATAGTGAGCACTCAATAAATAATTTCTAACTTAATAAATCAATGAACCTCCAAGCAGGATTTTTTCCAAACTCTTTATTTCTTGTTTCCTTTTTTTTTTTGTTTTTTTTTTTTAAGAGTCTGGGTCTTGTTCTGTTATCCACACTGGAATGCAGTAGTGTGATCAGAGCTCACTGCAGCCTCAACTTCCTGGCCTCTAAGTGATCCACCTGCCTTGGCCTCTCAAAGTGCTGCAATTACAGACACAAGCCCCCATGCCTGGCCATATATTCTTTAGAGACATAAAGTCAATACTTTTGTAAATGAATTTTAAGATACTAATCACCTCAATCATTATGCAAAATTACTTTTGAAATCACACTATACTCATGATTTTATTATTACTTCAATATATTTCTGTGCATTTATTAATTTGTTCATCAAATAGAAGTATCAAATGTTTTTAATTTAGTAGACTCAATAATACTGTTCAATAGAATACTCTCTTTGAGAAAACTATTATTTGATCTATATGTAATCTTAAAAGCAAATATTAATAATATCCAGTTCCAGTTTTGAGTTGCTTTATCTATATCCTATGAACAATAAAAGAGAGAGTTAAATCAAGTAATAAAGTACCAGCCAACTGTGGGAGATGAGGGCTTTCACCATTTGGGGAAGGTTATCATCATAACTCAGGCAGTAAAATTGTCCTTTTTCACTTGGTAAGCATTATTTCTTTAATAGTTTCTTTACCATGGCTCACTAGTAAGTCACTTAATTTTGTTTAAACTAAGTCTAAACTTTTTAAGTGCCATCTGTCAAACACAGAGTGGCATGTCTGCAGAATTAGAGTAGACCCTATATAATTCCATACTTTATCCTTGTGCCTCATATAAAATGTTCATCTTTTAAGTCATGGCAGAATAATTAGGAGAGGGTATGACAGCTTTCTGGATATGTATTTGCCTTTAATTTTGATTTGTAGAACACTTAATCATTACAGAAAGGAAGGTCATCTTTGCTAATTCAGTTGTATACCTATATGAAAATATTCCTATACTATTGTGAACAGTGCTTCAGTGAACATTCATGTGCATGTGTCCTTATAGTAGAACGATTTATAATCCTTTGGATATATACCCAGTAATGGGATTGCTGGGTCAAATGGAATTTCTATTTCTAGGTCCTTGAGGAATTGCCACACTGTCTTCCACAATGGTTGAACTAATTTACACTCCTACAAACAGTATAAAAGTGTTCTTATTTCTCCACATCCTCTCCAGCATCTGTTGTCTCCAGATTTTTTAATGATCGCCATTCTAACTGGTGTGAGATGGTATCTCAATGTAGTTTTGACTTGCATTTCTCTAATGACCAATGATGATGAGCATTTTTTTCATATGTTTGTTGGCCTCATGTATGTCTTCTTTTGTAAAGTGTCTGTTCATATCCTTCGCCCACTTTAGAATGGGCTTGTTTGTTTTTTTTCTTGTAAATCTGTTCTAGTTCTTTGTAGATTCTGGATATCAGCCCTTTGTCAGATGGGTAGATTGCAAAAATTTTTTCCCATTCTGTTGGTTGCCAATCCACTCTAATGACTGTTTCTTTTGCTGTGCAGAAGCTGTGGAGTTTGATTAGGTCCCATTTGTCTATTTTGGCTTTTGTTGCCAGTGCTTTTGGTGTTTTGGTCATGAAGTCCTTGCCTACGCCTATGACCTGAATGGTTTTGCCTAGGTTTTCTTCTAGGGTTTTTATGGTGTTAGGTCTTATGTTTGAGTCTTTAACCCATCTGGAGTTAATTTTAGTGTAAGGTGTCAGGAAGGGGTCTAGTTTCTGCTTTCTGCACATGGCTAGCCAGTTTTCCCAACACCATTTATTAAACAGGGAATCCTTTCCCCATTGCTTGTTTTTTTCAGGTTTATCAAAGATCGGATGGTTGTAGATGGGTGGTGTTGACTCTGAGGCCTCTGTTCTGTCCCATTGGTCTATATCTCTGTTTTGGTACCAGTACCATGCTGTTTTGATTACTGTAGCCTTGTAGTATAGTTTGATGTTTGATGTCTGGTAGTGTGATGCCTCCATCAATGATAGACTAGACAGGGAAAATGTGGCACATATACACTATGGAATATTATGCAGCCATCAAAAATGATGAGTTCTTGTCCTTTGTAGGGACATGGATGAATCTGGAAACCATCATTCTTAGCAAACTGACACAAGAACAGAAAATCAATCACCACATGTTCTCACTTATAGGTGGGTGTTGAACAATGAGAACACATGGACACAGGGAGGGGAGCATCACTCACTGGGGTCTGTCGGGGGCAAACAGGGGAGGGATAGCAGGGGGTGGGGGGTTGGGGAGAGATAGCATGGGGAGAAATGCCAGATATAGGTGATGGGGCGGAAGGCAGCAAATCACACTGCCATGTGTGTACCTATGCAACAATCTTGCATGTTCTTCACATGTACCCCAAAACCTAAAATGCAATTAAAAAAAGAAAGAAAGAAAATATTTCTATAGAATATTCCAGGTAATGCTTTTCCATGCAACCCAGTCAGTCTTTAGGGATGATAGTAACACATTCTCCACACTGTATTTTGTCACATACTATCAGTTACTGCACTATGTTTATAAATTCTGTGATGCACATCAGAGGGCATTTACAAAGACTAATGAAGAGTTCAGCACGTTGAGAAACCAAAGCTGAAGTAACACTACTTAGCACTTAGATGACATTTTTCATTTTCAAATTACTTTTTCATGAATACTAATTAATCTTAACATTTCCATGAAGAAGGTAAATAAAATTATGATCCTTATTCTGAATAGAGGAAAAATGATGTAGAAAGACTAAATTGTTTTGGTTTTTCTATCTTTCACTCTACCTATATATCAAGTATTTAAAAATCAATTTCTCTTTAAATAAACACACAAATGATCAAACAAACAGAAACAACACAAAACCTTCTAAACTCAGGTTTCATCTGTTTGAAATACCATCCATGGGAGGTTAGTCCACTCCTTCTCCATAAAACCTCTCATCCTATTTGCTCTACCTCTTGTCCATTCAAACCAGTTATATATTTTTTTCTTAGCCTAGAGCTTAAGAAAACTGTAGTTGTACAATGGCCTTGTTGTAGAGATGAGCAAAGTAGAGGTGCAGTGGTGTGATCATAGCTCACGGCAGCCTCGACCATCCTGGCCTCAAGTGATCCTCCTGCGTTGGCCTCTCAAAGTGCTGGAATTACAGGCATGAGCTACCATGCCCGGCCATATAGAGGCTACTAGAGTTGAAGTGATTTACCCAAAGTTCTAGAATCAGCATTTGACCCGAGGTATATCCATATATCTATGCTTTGTGTCTTCTACAGTAAAACTGGTTATCACAATAGCAAGATGATTTTACTGTTTTATTCTTCCATTTTCTCTTGTGCTCCCCAACAGTTAATACCTTCTTATACCATTTTCTGCTTCCATGGTACAAATACAATCAAGACCACACTAGCCAGTGAGTAGCTAGGAGTCAGGGAAAGAGAGACGATGGACAGCAAGGTCAGCCCTTCCAGGACGAGGATTATAAATGAACATGTCAACTCTTCCAGGATGAGGATTATAAACAAACATGTGTAGAGCAAGAATAAGCAGCAGGCCCCAAACTGAGAGAACTTGCTATGAAACCCAAAGTAAACGCTCAGAGTGGAACCTTGGAGGGCATTAATTTTCATACAGAAGGTCAGTACATTTTGTGTGGTGGATGAATAATATGGTATCTCTTCTAACAAGGCAAGGAGGTAAAATTTTATTTTATAACTTTACATGGCTTCATGACTTTAGGCAATGGAAAGTGAGACTCATATTAATGAGTTGGAAAAAAGTACAGATATAGGTGTGCAAATGAATACAATGTTAATTGCAAAAATCTTTCAGGAAAGAGAACTTGCTTATAACGACTATTATATTAATTTAACAACATTAATGCAGCCAAAATATGGCAACTTAATGCTGATTATGTTCTGAACATGTTGATAACTAATGCTTTCTAGTCCCTATATGGAGCCTAATTGAAAAATAATTGCCTTACTTTGAAGGTTTATCATCAACTACAAGATTAAAAACACTGTGGTACTTTTGTTTCATCCATAATCAACCAACATTTCAAGTCACAGATATATCTAAGTGATGAAAGAGATCAAGTTCAAGGTGCAAAAGAGATAATAAAAAATTCACAGATAACTATGGAATATTTATTTCCTCTTCTCTTTTCCCATTAATCATGTTTGAAAATCTTCTCTACTATAGAAAAATAAACAACAATATGAATTTTATTAAAAACAGTTTCATTTCTTATTACTTTAAAAAAAAGAAACAACCAGCATGTCGAGTTGATGTATTTTGTCTGTATTGAGGAACAATGTAGTTAGCATATTCTCTATATTAAATACTTTATGTTGAGATATATACATATATATATGTATATGTATACACACACAGAGCAAAGGAAAAAAGATTTATAATTATATATCTTACTTATTTCAAGAACTGAGCAAGAGGTTAACATATATTTTGTCTTAGGGTTCACTTTTATATGTGGGATACTTCGGTTCATATTAGTCAAAATAATGCTGTTCTATGTAGTGATATAACAAATGAGCTTCCAAATATTAATATAATGCTAACATTGCAAAGCTTTAGTCTGGCTTGTAAATTCAATGTGGTCCAGTACAGCCTCCATATTTTGGTGGGTGCTGGATATGTGGCTGTTAAGTTTCCCATAGAAGGGGATGAGAGATGGAGGAAGTTCTTAACTCCCTAACTGTTCACATCCATGTCCAGAACTAGTCACATGGCCCCAGCCCAACTACAAACAAAGCTGCAAATTACAGAGAAACACAAGATATATGTTGAGCTCTACATTGAGGTCTATCATAATCGAGATTTGATTATTTTCAAGAAATTAACCCAATCCAAATCATAAGTTGGTTTGATTAAATCTGGATTGTTTTTATTTCAGGTAGGCTACATTCCCACCATTAGCACACAAAAAAGTATAGTCACTAAATCCACCAAAACCTAGGGGAAAAAAACAGCTATTTCAGCATGAAAGGTTCATTTTAAACAAAAGCAGAAAATATCTGGAAACATGATCACTCTCTCTTAATCTTGCAATTAAACCCATTAATTAAAGTCCTGTGTTATTTTGCATTTCTCTAGCATATAATTGATCTTCTGTAAGCTAGCTATTAAAAGAGAAAAGTAAATAAACTTGGGCAAAATTTTACAACTTGGTGATATTTTACATGGTGGTGCTGAAATCACTCTTTATTCATTATGAACTGCTATAGCACCATGATTATAATGATGTGACCACCGTGTAATCACCCCTCAGTGGAAGTTGCAGAATTTTTACTCTTTTGAGGATGGCTATATTTGAGTCTACAGCAAGGTATTTCGTTAAAGCCAAGATATGGGGAAGGATAAATTAGGGATAGGAAGAGAAATAAGATAAAAGGCCAAGGTAGATAGATGATGACATAGAGTAATAGATCTGAATCAAGGTAAATCAACAACTCACTTTCAAGGTGTAAAATAAATAACGGAAAAAAATAGTTGTATAACTTTGTAGTAATGTATATACAAAGATGCTTCATGTATTTTTCTTTGCAACTATGTCCAGAATAAGTATGCATGGACATCCGAATGGAGACTGTACTAGTGGAAAAATGAGCCAAAGACATTTTATTTCATTGACTAAATGTCCAGATTAATTACATCAGTGCTAATTACATTGTTAATAGTAGCTGTCCTGCTGCTACTCTCATCTCTCCTGTAAATAAAAACTACCATTACCCCAAAGAATTGGCCGTGAGATAAATTTCATTATGCTAGTCAAGGATTAACCACGTGTCATATTTTTATTACAGAAATATTTTGAATTGTAATTATCTGTGATGTCTTATACACCAGTAGGAAAAGTGCAAGATTCTCAAGGGAAGAGCTCTGATTTGCTTGGCTGCTGCTGAACGAAGTTTTTGAACATTTTACTCTACAGCATCGATGAAAGACATGATAGCACAAGGAGGGCTAGGAGGAAAAGAAAACTCTGGAGGCATGATTTGCAAAGGTGGTACAGGCTGTGACTGATCCGACTAACTGCCACAGAACAACTCAGCTGCTGTTGGCTTTCTTGCTCCCCTCTGCACTCTATCATCTATTTTATATAAATATTTCTTCTATCCATTACTGAATAAATGTTTACTTAACCATTAAGGATGACCAAATTGGGTAGAATTCCAGAAGGTAGCTTCTAGCTTAATTCACCTAGTGAACTAACTTAGATTAATCTTCCTAAAATACATATCTATTTCCTTACCATCCTACATAAGGACTTTTGTGATGTAATAGCCAAATTTATTGAACATTTACTTTCTGCAAGGTACTGCCCTGAGCATCTTAATGCATTTAATACTCTCAGTGTTTTGGTGAGATAGATGCGATTTTATTCCCATTTTACAAATGAGGAAACTGTCACAGAGAGGATACTAGTTCACTAAGGCCACTTCATTGGAAAATAGTGAAGTTGTGATTTAAATTAAGTAGTTTTTAGTGTGCTGTGTTACATGGCCATTCTTGGTCTAGTTGGGCCTCACTGAACAAAACAGTAAAAAGAATGAAGCTCAAACTTTTCTAATCAAGTTTAAGACCCTCTGTAATCTTTATATCCTCTATTTATCCTGTCTTACCACCCAATTCCCTGAAATATAGAAATTCCACCTCTATTCTTCTTATGCTCATTACAAGCACTGAGGATTTGCTCAAAAGGTCTTCTCAATCAGAATGTCCTTCTAGCTCCTGCTTTCTATTCAACTCCACTTGGTTTCTGAAGCAACTTAAAAGCTTGCCTTTTCCCTGGAGGTTTTTCTGCTACCTACTCCAGCTCATAGTAATCTGTCTTTTACAGTGCTCACTATTTTGGAAAAAAAAAATATTGGGTGCTTTAAACATTTATTTTGTGATAGATAAAATAGTAATAGAAAGATACATTGATACGAGATAAACAGATATAAATAAAAGCATATATTTGAAGATAGACCCAAGCTGCATTAAAAATCTATGTTCTATCATTTACCACCTATATGCAATCTGAACTAAACTCAAGTTTTCAATCTGTAAATATCCACCTGCACAGGTGTTATGTATGTCCTATTATTTTACTGAAATAGGAGACTTTATATGTACACACACACACACACACACACACACACACACACAGAGATATGGTCTGTCTTTGTGTCCCCACCCAAATCTCAGAGAACACTCATGAACTAATAGGTCATGTGCTTGATATGCTAGGCTTTTTGGGAACAGAAGCAAGGATGTACCAATCCACCTGTCCCTAATGATCTTAGGATCTATTTACTAATGAATTTCCACTGAGAAAGCTATAGATCCATTGTTCCTAGTCTAAAAGTTTTGCTCAAAGATGCTTCTGACTTCAAATCTTTTATAGGGTTAAAAATGTGTACTGCTAACTTGTAAATCATGACTAAGTTTTCCATCACAGGGCAACCCAAGAAAACCTTTGGTATTTCAGAGATTGCCATGATATTTTTCCTTCTTTCTTTCCTTCTTACTCATTTCTTAATTATAAGAAATCTGGAGCATGACTTATATAAGAGCAAGGGTGAGCAAAGTTCCGAGAACTATATTCATATTTTTTATTAAATCTTTAAGTGTTCAGTCATTATTAGTCTATACCTTCGTCAAGGCCACTAATCTAGTCATTATTGTTAAAAGATGAAATAATTCATGTTTTGTAACAATTAAGCATTTCTCAAAGTCTTGAGACTGGCTATAGGCCTTAACTGTGATACAGAGTAGTTATTTTATATAATCTAGTTATGTGTATTCTGTTTGCCCATTTGTAAAATGAGAATACTAATATATGCTTACCTGGATTTGAACTTGCAATAAAGATACATTCCTAGAAAACAAGAGGTATGTCTTAATCACTCTGTATTTCTAGCACCCAACCACTCATGTGTACCTAATAGCTCTCATGTTAAACTGAACTAAGTTACAATACATTAAAGTTTATAAATTTTTAATCTCTTTAAATTTAATGGGTTATTAAGTGCATTACTAATACTTTGCATTAACAACCACATCTTTTGTAATCAATGAATTTGGAAGATACATTTTTATACAGATAACTATATTTATAAAGAGAATAAGCCATCTGGCCTGTGGGATAACTGAAATTAATTTTTTATTTTTGTATCAGAGAACCAGGTGTCTTTTTTCCAAGCTAATGTGAGGTCAACATACAGGCTTAAATACAAGTTTTCAAAATTATATGTAGTCATATTTTATTTGTATGTACATTTTTAATGTATTTTATTCTACCTAAAGACTTATACCATGATTCCTTAATGAGCTTTCAGGCCAAGAAATAATGTTGGAATCTACAAAAAGCTACCAAGGTTAACCTCTGATCACAGATGTGCCTTAGTGATGAAAGCACTTTACTTTACTTTTATCAAACTATAATTAATTTTCTGTAGTGCCTCAAATAATATATTCAACTTCTCATTTTTAATTAAGATTCCCTTTCTTGCTCCAAATTTAAATTATGTTCTGAAAGCAAATTTGTCAATTGCTTTTTCATGTGAGAAATATAATTATGAACTAAATTTTGTTACTGTCACATTCATACTTTTAAATAATAAAGTTGTGAATAAAAAATGAACAAAGACTCTTACACATATTTAAAGTGTCTCATTCTATAAGAAGAATAGAATAATTCCAGAATACACTGATAATGCATAACTATCCTGGTTTTCTAAAGAAAAAATACATTTTCTAGTAGCTTATAACCAGTTAGCATAATATATATCTATTGTTAAGAACCTGAGTACAAGCAGAAAAGTAAAAACATTAATTAATAAATACACTGTAAATATTTTAACTAAAATCTGATAACAATTATTATTACTATCATTTTAATTATACTTTAGGTTCTGGGGTACATGTGCAGAATGTGCAGGTTTGCTACATACGTATACATGTGCCATGGTGGTTTTCTGCATCCATCATCTACATTAGGTATTTCTCCTAATGCTATCCCTCCTCAATCTTCCCACCCCCTGTTATCCCTCCCCTAGCCCCTCCACACCCCAACAGGCCCCAGTGTGTGATGTTCCCCTCCCTGTGTCCATGTGTTCTCACTGTTCAACACCCGCTTATGAGTGAGAACATATGGTGTTTTGTTTTTCTGTTCTTGTATCAGTTTGCTGAGAATGATGGTTTCCAGCTTCATCCACGTCCCTGCAAAGGACATGAACTCATCCTTTTTTATAGCTGCATAGTATTCCATGGTGTATATGTGCCACATTTTCTTTTTCCAGTCTATCATTGATGGGCATTTGGGTTGGTTCCAAGTCTTCACTATTGTAAACAGTGCCACAATAAACATACATGTACATATGTCTTTATAATATTTATGTTGTTAGTCTTTGACTAACAACATAGATCAAAACAAGGCATTTAAAACTTAGAGCAGTCTTTTAATAAACAATTTTAAGATGCTGGTACTATTGGGTTATCCATAAAAAGAAACATGTTTAAAGGTGAACTTCTGTTCATAACCAAAGGTCTTAGAGACAAGATGTTTTTGTAGGAGGGCTCTACTGTTCATTTCTTGGCTTCTTAGTTGTCACAAGGCAGTTGTGGCAATTCCAGCCATAGCGACAATGTCTCAATTCTGTTTTTGTGACATCTAGATCTTAGCTGCAGTCCTCAGAGGCAGAAGTTACTCTGTGGGGCAGTTCTGTATGTTTATTATTCCAGAAGATCTAGTCTGCAAACTTTGTTGTTCTTTCAGCAACTTTCTAAACAACTCTTCTCCTACATCTCTTCCTTCTTAAAATACCTTGCATGGTTTTATTTCCTGGGCTGAACCCTGAATAACACATTACTTATACTGTTTTGCTTCATGAAACAGAAAGACAAAATAATCTTTGATATTGAAAGCAATAAAAAAGAATAAGAGCTTAGTAGAAGTTAAGCTTTGCTGCACACTCAATGAATGGCTCCTTCATGGTTTAAATTGCTCAGTGATATTAAGCAATGTTAAACATGGTTTAATATCACTGTGCACATTAACCTGAATCTCCCGAGCCAGAATAGGGGCATTTTCCCAGGAACCAGGGAGGAAGCTGGAAGGTCACGCACGTATATCTCAATTCTATATGTGACTGTTGAAGGGATCCAACTTGTAAGTTGTGTCAACTTGTGTCACCATAGAATTGTGCCCAAAGAGAACTAGCAGGAGTCTCGGAGATCTGAGAAGCTGTCATTACACTGAGTCTCAAGTGACAGCTGAGTCAGTACAGAGCCAGCTATGCTTAGATGACAGAGTGGCACTTTTCTTCATCAAAAGAAGGGTTATTTGTTCTTTTATAAGGACACGAGTTCTGAAGCGAACAGCTCTGTTGTCTCTGTTTTGATTACCTCCAATAAGAATGAGAGGAGGCAGAATGTTAAATAACATCAACTACTGACCTCGGTCTTTTTGGAGCCTTTGGGAAAATGACCTCAGTGGTGCTTCTGAAGAGCGGTTATGGAAATAAATGTCCAATTCAGAGGTCTTATATAATCGACTACCCATTTTCATGATTTTTTTTCTGCTCTTGTGGAATCATTAGATAATAAGTATAGATACACATTCATGTAGTCTTCTATATTCTGGAGCCTCCTAAGATTTGCTCGGAGAACTGTCAGAGAAATCAAGTCCATAGTGAGTGAATAAGGAGGTAACATGATACATCCAACAAATGGATATAGGCATCAGACAGAACTAGGTTTGAATTCCTTTTCATCCACTTACTGTGTGGTTTGGGGAAGGGTTAGAGTAGACACTGGGAAACTGACTGAGAATTGATTCATTCCAAACTTACGATTTGTGTAATAAAAGCAGGATCCATATGCGTTTTTTAAAACTGAATTGACTGTTGATCCCATATCAGTCATACCTTTTAATTACTCTGTGTGAAAAATCCTGTTGACTGTCCCACACTTTTCATCTGTATTCTAAAGTTCTTGATTACACTAAGCATTGATTTAACCTCCTGTTAGCTACATTTGTTTGGGCCTCCAACCAGGATCACTCACTTGCATAAGTGATGCTTGTTAAAATTCAACATTAGAAGACACTATATTCAATGTTAAATATCCTTTCATAAAGATTATAATAACATTTTATAACAATACACCTCATGCTTCAGAAGTCTTTATGTCACATCTCAACTCTCCATCTTTAAAGGAGGAGAGAAATTTCAAAAGCTTTATATTTCTCATTATGTTTATTTTCCCATCCATTTACTAACACTGGACCATATTTCAGAGTTTCATGAATAGTGAAGGCAGATTTCAAGGAACATCAGAGTTATGATGGCATTCTTAACTTGACATTCATAGAAAAATCTGAAAGTACACGGATGGCTGGTTTTACCCAGAACTACACTTAATTTAAACCCAGCTCTTAATGTTTTCTTTTTTTCCCTGAAGTGTCTGCTGCATTTGATATATCTTTAGTTTCCATAAGCTGTTTACAACTGCTCAATCTCAAGGACATTCCATACTCAGAATAATTTAAGCCAATTTGATGAGGTGAATAATGATAAAATACAGAAAATCAAGCCAGAAAAATTAGAAAACCACAGGATTTTAGAGCAGAAAGAACCATTCAAGTTCATTTTATTCACCTCTCCTTCCCTTGAGTCCTAAAGTTTAATACCTTTTCCAAAGCCCTATAGGTAGTAAATGGCAGAGCCTTGTCTAGAATCAGTCTTCCTATTCTTGGATGTCTGCTCTTTTCATAGTTCCATATGCAAATAGATAAAGCCAAGAGTAGTTGCTCCTCACGTTCTAGCAAGGCTATACTGCAATGTGTAAATAACTTGAACAAGTGAGCTGGACATTAAAATAGCATTAACTTTAATTAGTATTCCTTTTTCATTGTTCTTTTGGCTAGGTGCATTTGAATCAGAAATGGACTATCCTACCAGAAGCCTATAGTCTTAAAGTCCCATGAGAACACATTATCCACTGCCATCTGCCTACTGCTTTCCTTCAACTATGTAACCATCTAATAGCTGAGACTCTGGAAACTGGGGTGGGTCCGAATCTGATGGAATCCTAATTTTTTCTATTCAAAATGTGTAGTGGTGTACAATAAGATGTGTTGACCTTCTTATGTCCAACAAGGCTGCGATTATGAAGCCTGCAGGGAGCAGATTCTGAGTTCCCTGGAAAGTGGGTTATTTTCCATCAAAACCGATGACTGGCTTTTCCAGAGACACAATATAGCTTCAGAAATCTCTCCTTATTTATTCCCTGGACAGCTGCTAGGACCATTGAAGTCCAAGGTTGTATATTTCACCTGCTTTTATGATCAGTGGCCCACAAACCAAGTTCCTATGGAGAGTCTACCTCCTACGAAGAAAAGACAAGATAAACAGAAACTAAGAGGAAAAAAACAAAGGAAAGATTGGGTTACAGCAACAGAAAAAGCCAATCAAGTCAGGGCAAAGTGAATTTTATGTGGTTGGGAAGATCAGTAACATCATATACTGTTGGTGTTTATTGGTGTTGGTGTTTATTCCATTTTTTGTGTGTGCCAAATATGTTCCTTTATTCAGAAACTAGTGTCCTGTGGTGTCAAATGGATAAATCAATACAATCATTTTTAATGCTTCTTGACTTTCCTTCTTAAGTAACATGTTGAAGCCATTTATCTCCTGTAGAGTACTCTGTCAACTGAACCAATGAATGTTACACTATGACCAGGAAAGATACATTCCTTTTGTTCAATCAAAAGAAGAAATAAATCTGTAATACTTTCATGTATATGACATGGAACTGGATCTTAATATTCTCAGTAAGATAGGAAGGAAGGTAAACCAAATATAGCTTTCTGTAAAGTAATAACACATTTAATAACTATGCCAGGAGCATACACTGAGATGTGTAAACAAGTAGAACACTTTCACTTATATGCTACTATTTAGAAGCTTTTGAACTTTTCCATTGGTCTAGCCTTCCAGGCCAGCTTATACATCTCCCAAGAAATTGAGGTCCATTCGTTTATAGACTTCCTTTCTTTTCTGTTCACACTGCTAATAACCATCTTTATTCTCTCATAACCCTTATTCTTAACAGCACCAAAATATAATGAGTCTATTTATAAATATCAAATTCATTTTCAAAGAAGAAAAATCTGGCAACTTCATTCTGAAACAATTGCAAAAGTGTATGATTTACACTCTGAAAGCAATTTCAAAAAAAACTCCTAAATTGATGATTCTTATTTGAGGCAATAAGATTAATGTAGAAACAGATGTACAATATACAGCTGTTGCAATATGTTGGTTTAAAGTTGCAGTGTGCTTTAAAATTCAACTGGCTATATTGCTTCTATTCCTATGCATGTGTAGCTACAGTTCAACTTAACATCCCAGACCACAAAGCCGTATTACTTAAAGATCCTCTGAGCACATATCATTGTTGATCATTTTTAACTCAGTTGATTTCTTTCCATTGAAATAAGATGATTCCTTTTTGGTGATCTAATCCACAGTTTGATATCACTCTCCCTTCTTACAACATGTTTATAAATAAATGTACCTTCGTAAAGAAAATCACAAGTAATTAGATTCATTCATACCCACAGAAATGCAATGCCTTGTCAGATGTTAACACATATTTTTACAACCTTTATAGTACTAATTTTTGCTTGAGAAATAAAATTATTTTTCCCACAAAGTATACTAGAAAGATCTGCCCTAATTTCAGACATTTTAATAGGTATGTGGCCAACCAGCCTCTCTCTAATAGTCCTCTGTGACCATAGTTTTATGGGGATTATATAATTATCTAAAGGGGATGCTGACTCCTTGCATGGTCATAACTTTTGGTGTGTTGGTAACTGCTTTTCTTAACAGGAGACAGTTTTTCATAATGTTTAAAGAGCCTGCTTTTCTGTGAAACACAATTTGATATAAATATAAAAAATGTTAAAGATGTATTAGAAACTTTACAGTTTTATAATTGTTAATGATTCTTTTTAGTGTGTCTTAGTTTTACTAACTTAAAGGGCTTAAATATATAGAAACATTATTGTGAGTTACAATCAGTGTAACTCAGTGTAACAAAATCAGTTCTACAAAACTAATTTCTTTCATATCTTAAATCTATATTTTTCACTGTATTCACTTTTGTTTTAAAGACAGAGTCACGATATGTCACCAGGATGGAGTACCCTGGCGCAATCTTGGCTCACTGCAACCTCTGCCTCCTGGGTTCAAGCGATTCTCCTGTCTCAGCCTCCTGAGTAGCTGGGACTACAGGTATGCACCACCACACCCATCCAATTTTTGTATTTTTAGTAGAGATGGGGTTTCACCATGTTGGCCAGGATGATCTCGATCACTTGATCTTGTGATCCTCCTCCCAAAGTGTTGGGATTACAGGCGTGAGCCACTGCACCCAGTCACTTTATTCACTTTTTATAAAATAGAATTAGGCTTTGGTTTTATTGATTTTTTTTTTTTTTTTTTTTACTTGGTGTACACTGGTATTTCTTCTGGCTTCAAATAAATTTAAAATATTTCCCAATAAAACCATCTCATCAAATGACAAAGAATGGTCTTGGGAGAGAAGTTTAATTTTAACTACCTTCCTTTCGATTTTGAAACTTTAAAAACTGGTCATTGAAGTCCTTCCTCACGTTCTTTCGTATAATGGAAAATAGTATCTAAAATTTGTATCTGTTTTCATACTTGGTTCAAAAGTTAATTTGTGTCTCTAATAAATGTCAAAGCTAGAAAGGACCAGAACTTTACCAATAAACAGCAGTGATTATTTTTTCCTCATATTTAAGAAGCATGTCAGTTTAATCGCAGTTGATTAGACTCAAGAGTCAAATATATGCAATCATTATGCTCAGTAGCATATTAAAATGAAAATAAATTCCATTTTTACTCTTTAAACATTTGCAAATTAATCCAATATTCTTCTGTATTAATTCCATTAATTTCTCTCATATACTTTTGAATCCATATTACCCTAGGGACAATGCATGCTGCCTTAACTATGCACATTTAACATGCTGTGATGAAACAATCCTGTCTAATAATCTCTAAATAAATGCTGCAAATTTAGTGCTTCTGGAATTGCCTTTTGTATACTACCAGGGTAACTGGAATCCCATATGATGGATGTTCTAAACTCTTTCATGCCTTTTATCTATATCTGTTTTTCATGGTTAGTCTTTATCACATTCCAGATGATAACAGTTCTCATTGTCATTTTCTCCCTTCTCCTCAAGTTCAATTACATAAAAATCTTATATAGCCTGAAATCTACTAGCAGAATGATTTGTTCACAGTGTTCATCTTCTTTTTTTTTTTTTTTTTCTTTTTTTGAGACAGACTCTCACTCTGTCGCCCAGGCTGATATGCAGTGGTGCAGTCATGGCTCACTGCAGCTTCGACTTCCTGAGCTCACGTGATCCTCACAAGTAGCTGGGACTACTACAGGTGCATTCCACCATGTCTGGTCAAGTTTTAAAATTTGTCTGTAGAGATGGGGTCTTGCTATGGGGTCTCATAGAGATGGGGTTGACCAAGCTGGTATTAAACTTCTGGGCTCAAGTTCCTAAGGAAAAGATCCTTAGGAAAGAATGAAGAATCGATCTCAGCCTGTGTATGTGCACATGCATAAGCATACACATGAATGCACACTCATGCTCTCACTCAGTATATGCCCAACAATTCTTCTTTTCTAGTAGCTATAAAATAATTTTATAATCAGTCAGCCACAAAATAATAGTAGGATAGTAGGATAGTGAAATAATTATGAAAGTATATCTGAGAGATAAAATTAGAACTTGAAAATTCCCCCAAAACTGTAAAATAAACTCAACTTTTACAGGCTTCAACGAGAAAAAAAAAAAAAAAAAACACCAAACATCACCAAACATTTCCATTGAGAAACTGTACAATTGGCTTCTTAAGGTGTAAGTTTTGTTACAGAACTCAATATATGCTCAACAATTCTATTTCTGTGACCATCTCCTTTCATGCTAAGAGATGTGTAAGGCTGGTTGCCTCGCCGGGGGGCTCGGACACACCCCCTCCCTCGCGGGGAGTTCGGACACGCCCCCTTCCCTTGCCGGGAGCTCGGAAACGTCCCCCTCCCTCACGGGGAGTTCGGACACACCCACTTCCCTTGCTGGGAGCTCGGAAACGCCCCCCTCCCTTGCAGGGAGCTCAGACACACCTCCTTCCCCCCCGGGAGCCCGGGGAAAAAAGCTCCATCAGGACCTACCTGATACTATTTTGTCCTATCTGGGCCCCACTCCCTTCCATCCGGGTCCCACTCCCCTCCATTTTGTTTTATCCGGGTCCCACTCCCCTCCATTTTGTCCCACTCACCTTGAGCACAGCCAATCGGACGCCTCCACTCCCTATAAAACCCCATGCCTGAGAGGAGTCCTCGTGACTTCTCAGGCCCCTCCTGTCGGGACCGCAGAACCTCACCCGGGAGCCTGAATAAATTCCCTTACATTGGATTATTTTCCTGCTGGCCTCAGTTTCTTCATTTTAAACGCAGCAACAACCCAAGGACAAGCCTTACAAGATGTAGTTTTTTTTTTTTTTTTTTTTTTTAAATAAGCCTCTGAGATGAAGTTCTAGGGAAATAAAATACAAGTCTAAATTCAGTCAGCCCTTGTTTATGTAGCATGGAGCACATTAATGGGCTTTTTGTATTATTTGTAGTTAAGGTTCAGTGGAGATCTAGACTAACCAGCCCCCTTCCCTGCTTAGCTTAGAAATCAGCCAGCAGCTGGAAACAGGCTTCCTACAGAGGAGAGTGCAAGAACCAACTTGTCCACAATTACATTGACTGAGTGTATGTACATGTGTGGGGAAGAGAGGGGTGGGTGGTCTTTGGAGCCCTAGCTCTAGAACTGTCTCTTACTACGCACCAAGAAATTCCACCTCCAAGATGTATCTCCTTTCCTTCCAGATATAGCTGGTGGTAGAGTAATGTGGTGGTAAGCAGAATTACTCAGTTAGGTCTTGTTTTGTGAAAAATTGTTTTTTTATCCTCATATAACTCACTACAATTTTGTTTCAACTGAGTTATCAATAATCTATTCTGGTGCCAATGCTAGATTAAACAAGAAGTGAATGTATACATATTAATGCTTGCATGCATAAGAGCAATGATATGGTCTTCCATAGTCCATTTTCCTTCTGTGATGCTGTGTTCATGAAAACCAATGAGAATTTTTTTGACCCAGGAAAATATGTAACAAATGTGATTCTATACTCAATAGCAACAGATATGCTGGATACTTATCTATGTTTCTAAACGATGGCAGGAATTTTCATACTATGGACACACTTTTACTGTATCCTTTCTGAACCTGTTTGAAAACTTTATTAAAGGATATACTGAGTGAACAAACAACTCAACACTAAGAAAACAAATAATCCCATTAAAAAGTGGGTAAATGACATGAACAGACATTTCTCAAAAGAAGACATACAAATGGCCAAAAGGTATATGAAGAAAATGTTCAACATCCCTAATTACCAAAGAAGTGCAAATCAAAACCACAGTGAGCTATCATCTTACTCCAGTTAAAATGTCTATTATCAAAAAGACAAAAAATAACAAATGCTGGTGAGGATGCAGGGAAAAGGACACTCTTACACACTGTTTGTAGGAATGTAAATTAGTGCAGTCACTAGGGAAAACATATGAAGAGTTCTCAAAAAACTAAAATAGAACTACCATACAGTCCAATAATCCCACTCCTGGGTATTGTTCCAAAGGAATAAATATAGGAGATCAGCATATCAAAGAGATACCTACACTCATATGCTCATTTCAGTACTATTTACAACAGCAGAGATAAGTACTCAACTGGTATCCATCAGGGGACCAATGGATACATACAATGTGATAGATACACACAATGGAATACTATTCAGTCATAAAAAGAATAAAATCCTGTCATTTGCAGCAATATGGACAGAAGTGGAGATTATTATGTTAAATGAAACAAGCCAGGACCAGAAAGACAAAAGTAACATGTTCTTACTCATATGTTGAAGCTAAAAAAGTTGATTCCATGGAGATAGAAGAATGATAGATAATAGAGGATTGGGAGAGTGAGGGACAGGGAATGAGGAGAGGTAGGTTAATGGGTACAAATATACAGTTAGATAAAAGATATACATTCTATTGTTTGACAGCAGAGTAGAGTGACTATAGTTGACAACAATGTATTGTATATTTCAAAGAAGCTAGACGGAATAACTAGAATTGTTCCCAACACATAGAAATGATAAATATTCAAAGTGATGGATACCTCATATACCTTGACTCAATCATTACACATTCTATGCATGTAACAAAATAAATATGTACCCCATAAATATGTAAATTATGTATCAATTAGAAATTCAAAAAAGATACATGAAGAAAATTTTTTTATAAAGATATACTGAGTAGGGCCAGGTGCAGTGGCTCATGCCTGTAATCCCAGCACTTTGGGAGGTCAAGGCAGGTGGGTCATCCAAGGTTGGGAGTTCAAGACCAGCCTGACCAGCATGGAGAAACCCTGTCTCTACTAAAAATACAGAATTAGCCAGCCGTGGTGGCACATGCCTGTAATCCCAGCTACTCAGGAGGCTGAGGAAGGACAATTGCTTGAATATGGTAGGGATTACCATGAGCCAAGATCTTGCCATTGCACTGCAGCCTGGGCAACAAGAGCAAAACTTCATCACACACACACACACACACACACACACACACACACAGAAAGATACACTGAGTTAAGATGGTGGATTGCCCAGGTCAATTAATCAGTATAAAGCCATTTTTATATTATAAGTTACAATCTCTGTATTTTTTTGTTCACTTTTTTGCCAAGTTAAATACATCATTAGTCAATGATGTTAGTGGAATTGGCTATTAGGAGAGATGGCTGAAAATTCAAAGAATAATTGTTTCATCATGATGTTCAGATTCACTGACTTTTTAATCATCTCCTTTATAGGCGCCATCCAAGGATTTCTAATTAAATTTATGACCTTGTACTGAAATTACATCTTGAAACTCTTTATGTTTACTCATATAAATCTAGCTATTTTTTTATATTTACTTTTTCTTCATAGTCTTCTTTAGTACTGTAAAAGGAGATGCTTTATTTAAGAAGTTAATTAATGCAAAATTTACTCCTGTTATCTTCATATTTAATTAAGAGTTTCTTATTTATGTCATCGTCTTAGCAAGGACTACATGTATTCTTGAATGTCAGCTTCTTATCTATTTCCCTCAGCTTTTAAACATAATAAACTGCCTGGATTCTTTATTCAGTATTTCAGGTCTCCTTTCTTTCATGCCACAAAAGATAAATTCACACTGTTGCACTGACAATATCACAGCTTTGAAAATGTGTCCACCTGTTACCTTATAAATAGTTCACTTACTTTAATCCATCTTCCTCTGTCCATCACTCTAATGTCAAAGTTACAAGTTTAAGAATGCACTTTTCTCAACTTCCAGGTTTAAAGCAAGAGTCCAAAAGCCTATTCACTTAACTAACACACTGACAGAGGTATCATTTTGACTGACAAAATGCCAATCATCAAATATTCTCATTTAGGAATATTTGATAATGGTGTCCTGGCATTGCCATTTTGATGAATATTCAATGCTAACAATGGCAAAAGTCCACCTCTCCTAGAAGGTGTGTAAGTCAAAAGGGCTGAGTGATAACCTGTCCGTCTTCACAACTCTGTGTGTTTTCAGTATTTCAGTATAATTATCCAGTATCGATACCAGATAATTAGTTACATAGTTCTGGTGGTTCAACCCTAGATAATACATTTTTTTTTGTTTTGGTTATTTCTTTCACTTAAAGTAGCCAAGTTTTTCTTTATTTAATATTATTCTTCCAGGACCCATAGCTTTGTGTTTATTCAGAGCAGAACTAAAAGAAAAGAAACTCATAACATCCACAGATCAGAATTTCTAGAGAGAGTGGAAAGTCTCTGAAGTGCATAGAATCTACCTTGAATAAAATGGATTTTTTTTATATCAATCCAGGATCTAGAGCCTAAGTTTAAAAGTCTTTGATTTGTCCTAAAGTTAATGGGGGACTCTCAAGTGAACTGAGACAGGCACTAAGAAGTTGATTTGTGAATTTTATCATTTTACCAATTCCTCTGTTTTGGAAGGATAATCAGAAATGATTGTTTGTGGATATCTGTAGGTTACATGTAAGAAATTTACCCCAACATGCTTTCTAAGCATCATTGCTTTCTAAGACTTGCAGAACACTTAGCTTTACTTTCCAATGTGCACTCTTCTTTTTACTTGTGAGATTCCCATGTTGCAAACCAGAGATGAGGTTGGGAGTTACAGTGCAGATTCCATTCACAGAACAGCTGTTTCAACTAATAAACTAAATTTGCATTCTCCTATCTCCCTATGTAGTTCTACCTCCATCATAATTCATTTGGAATCACCAACAGTCTGGACTAGAATCAATATTTCTCAATACTAACTTCAGCAGCATAAGTTAGATTTTCTAGTGAAAATCACAAGTCTTTTCTGGCTACAACTTCATCATAAACCATACTAGTGCGGTTATAAGCATTTGCACTTAAAATTGCCACATCTCAAATAAGTTTTCTGGTCCAAAAGTCCACCATAAAAAATAAGTGCAATTTCACTTTCTTTTAATCAACAAATATAGAGCTAAACATCTACCTCTTAACATAAAAATATTAACACTGCCCATTGTACTCACATGGCACCGTGCGGAGGTAGAGGTTGTCACGAATGATTTGCTGAAGCTCGTGGTCCACAGAACCCTTTTGAAATCGTAAGTTGAGGTAGTGACGAAGGTCTTTATCAACAATTCCTCCTAAAATAAAAAAGTTTTATCAGTAAGGAACGTTGGGAAATATGTTAAGCATGTAACTTGATTCTGTCCTCCATATACTCAGGAACCCATTTAAAAGATGCATTATTTCAAAGTGTTCTTTTGATCTTCTGAAACATTTACTGCCATAATAATAATGGAGATAACATTTACTGAGATAATAATTGCCTGCCAAGTTCAATGCTTTGCATGTATTCCTTAATTTATCCTTCATTTAGAATGTAGCCTATATCATGATAAAAGATAACGTTACTCCTGACTCATACTGAAATATTATAGTATTTCTCATTGCATGGGTAAAAAGACCATTTACTCATTTATTCATTGCTTCCCATTCCATCCTACCCCAACTCCTGGAAACCACCTTCTGTCTATATATTTGACTACTCTAGGTACCTCATATAAGTAGAATCTATCATATTTGCCCTGTTGTGACTGGCTTATTTCACTTAGCTTAATGTCTTAGAAGTTTGAAAAGATTTTTAAGTTAATTAAAGTTGCTCTAGATTTAGTTAAGCAGGATGGTATAAAAAGTTAAAGAAGAAAACCTACATAAATATTAATGATTTTACTCCCTTTACACAATAAATAAGAGTAATTTCTCTGTTTTGTATTATATGTACGAATGTTTTCTAACAAGAGACAAGGTTTGAAAGAATGCAGGATTTTTTTTTCCTTTTTCCAATACAAACAACTTTGAGTCCGTTTGCCCTTATAATCTAATAAAAAAATAAAACAGGCTATAGTTAAAAAACCAATAATGTAGAGACATCAAATACTAACTCAATATTTAAAGATGACTGTGTTAGCATACAGATTTATCTTAAAACCTTTCCTATTTCCATACTGGAAAAAGTTGTTTATAAATCAAAATACTAGTAAAAATATAAGTAAGAATTCCTGAAACTCTTATTATTTCAATCAAACATACTAGGACAATTGAGCCACGACAAAAAAAGACAGAGGAAATAGGAAATCTGTAATAATTATAAAAATTATGTTCTCTTCAAATCCTTTTGAATCTCAGAATTAGAATTCACAAATGTATTGGCACTACCACGATCACACAAACTTGCATTATGTAGGTGTGCACATGTGCAAAACAAACACCTTTTATACAGGCAGTAGCTAATAGACTTATATAGTGTAACATTTCTGACATTTTCAAAATCCATCATTTCAGTGCCTCCCATTCTGCAGGTATAGTCTCAATAAGATGCCACTTTTAACTGCAAGACGACATTTTTAACCGAATTAATTCTCAAAATTCTTATCTTCAAGATGTTGTTTCTTTCATATTTGAGCAAATGCTCTCTTAATCTATTTTTCCATCCAATATAATGTGATGGGGAAATCAAATGACATACAAAGAAAACATTTTTTGTTGGGTGTACATAAATATTACATCCAGAATGACTGACCATATAATTTGCCAAATTCAAAACCATTTTCTCAGCCAGTCAGAAATAAAAGTCATTTCAAACTGCCATTACACACAATTCTAACAATTACCTATTATTTACATCTCCAAATGTCCCATGTTTCCATGTGTCTTGGACTTGCTGGCTCCACACTGAAGTAGTTAATAGTCTAGAAATCCTGAAATTCTCTTTTTCTTCTTTTTTTTTTTCAGACAGAAATACTTGCTTACCCTTGCTAATTTATCACACCTACTGAGTAAGCATCACGCCTGTGGCTGTTCACAATTGTCATTTCTGCCAGATTCTAAGGCTACAGGTCCTTTGGCAACTGCACCCCCTCTTCCTTCTCCTTTTCTTTCAATCTAATATGTGGGACATACCAAGTGATGAGATGCCTTCTGGCAGCCTAAGAAAATGCCAACTATAGAACAACAGATGCAGTCTCTTCATTAAGGTAAGTCAGAATCACTCACCTAATGTAACATGGATAAGTTCACATTTTGTAGTTCAGGATGATTCTTATCCCTAAAAATATATTATCAGTTTAAACCTTTTTTTTCTTTACTACAAATATACTGAATTACATTTCTTGAAAGTTTATCTACTTAAGAAAACAACAAAAAAGTCGACATATTCATTTCAATGACTGTATCTTTTTTTCCATAGAAGGACCTGTTGAAGCTTTTAAGAAATTTCCTTCACTAATTAAAATGAGTTGTCATAAATTATAACAAAATTCCACGTACAATACCCTTTGTTTTGGAAGGATTTCTCTTGCCTCCTATTTCTCAAATGCTTTATCATCCTTTACCATTTATCATAGCATCTTTCAAGTCAGGCAATTTTATTAATCCATTATTCTTATAGCAAACTCTGCTAGTTGCTTACCCAGTATTCTTTCTATTATTCTTTTCCTTTAAAAGAGCTCTGATTTAGTTTTGAGCAGAAACATGCTGGGCCTCAGGACATGGATCACAGTGGTCTGAAAAGTCATTCAATCATTCCCCACTTTCCTAACTGCCCTTGCAGCTTCTACCAGTAGATTCTGGCCATTGACACCTAGCACAGAAGGAAATGGACATGATACCTGTGATGTAGCAGCCATATTCTGACCATGAAGTGAAATGACAGGTACAAGGAAAAATTCAACATGCTCAGGATACTGGAGTAGAGGTTAGAAACAGCCTGCATCCCACGTGGCTTTACTAAGCAGCTAAAAACAATGTCAGTAACTACATAGCTTAAGATTTCTTGTTATATGAGAAGAAGTAAACACTCATTTAAGTTAGCTATTATGGTTGAGTATTCCTTTAAAACTAATATAGTTGAACCACTGTACATAATCTTAAAACACACATATACATACACACAAATATATAAATGTTACACACATATGTATATATACATGTATATTTTGTGTGTATGTATATATACACATATATGCATGTGTATAATACATGTGTGTATATGCACAGTATATGTGTATTATGATATATAACACATTTTTGCATATGTACAGTATGTGTATATATACAAGTGTTATAAGTATTACATGCATATATAATGTATGTTTATGTATGTATGTATATGTGTGTATATACATACACACATACATAGATATAAAGGCATATTTATCCTTAATTAGAAATTTCAATTAGAGAGGAATTAAACAACAGACACTGGGCAATGATGTCCTGAAAATTAGAGTCTGATTCTCAAGATGATCTGATTTCAGTTTTATAAGTTAGCATTTTAAGGCAACTAAAAAATAGAGTTCCAAATAGTGTACAATAAATGTTATCTATTGTCAAAATAAATAAGTAATTTGCTATCTTATTTACCATAGTTATAATTTTTTTATTTCACTTTTAGTGTTTGTAGAGTTTCTGTTCTATCATTTGTTACTTATTCCTAGATTTGGTAGCTCATAGGATGCACACATCAATCATTTTGTTGAGCAGAGCCCTGTCAACATCAATGTCTCGTTGCATGCTTTAGCCATTTGTACTTTTCCTTCAAAAAATTCAGTGGCTCTTACTTGCTATTATATTTGAATAACTATTGACTTATTTAGTTATGTGAAAAGGTTTTCATTTTCTTTATTTTAAAAAATAAGACTTTATACAAGTATTAAATGCCTTCTCAAATCACACTTTTAGTAAATGAGAGAGCTGGAAAGGATTTGAAGCCTACAATTCCAAAAACATGTACCTAATTTTCACGCTCTACAGTCTGAAGACCAAACCTTTTAGTACAAAGCAGTCAAGTCATTCCTCAACAGGACCGCAATCAAGCTTTTGAACTTAACATCAGAATATAACTTAAGAAGAACCTTTTAAAATAGAGTTCAGCTCCAACTCTTCCTATTGCAAACAAGGAAAGTGAAGCTCACGCAAAAAGTATGGTACTGGGTGGGAAGTGAGGGAAGTAATGAGGAGCAACACCTATGGTCTATTTCAGGACCAAACACCAAGTGCCAACATTCCGAACTGGTGTGTGCATTTCTAAGGTTTCCATCATTTTCAGAAATGCCCTCGGTAGATATCAACTGCTTTGTCCTTTCTGAGACTTGAATTCCTAGACTGAGGAAACGAAGGAAGAAGTTGCTGCTTGGATTAGATGGACAGAATCTCCTTGGCATATTTCTTAAGGCAATTTGTTAGCTCCAGCTGTGTAGCAAAAGCCACTCTTTCAAAATTTGAGGGAGAAACATACTAGGGTCTATAATGCTTGGGCCAAGGGTCTGGTTGCTAGTAGTCCCTTCAAGCAAAGTAGAGACATCCCTCACTCAGACATGACCATCAGCTCAACCTTCCCCTCCTCCTGAGTCAACTGCTCCTGGAATGAACATGTACCTTATAAATTTTTTCAGTGTAAACTGGAGAAAGCAGTTCACTAATTGGGATAGTAAGGGGTTAAGTACAGAGGGGAAAGATGGGGGTGATGACCAGGGTTTGGCTCATTTTGATGTCATCTAGTCATCCTGTGCTTCAGTCAAAGCAAGCTACATTAATGTTCTAATCATCTTATTTATTTTTGTTTGTTTTTCAATCACACTCCACAAAATACTGTGGTGAATATTTAATTTAGTTTGTTTGTACTTAAAGTTTTGCATTCAACTTTACTCTTTATCTTGTACCACCTTCTTTTGGTAGAAGCACCTTTTAAAATTTTTATTTATTTATTTATTGAGTGGCTTTATCATTCTGTACATGTGGTAGGTCTTTATGCTAAGCTACTCTGCCCTTGCAATCAAAATGTTTCTCCAGGACATTTTGGCTATAGAAGCAGAGTGCCCAAAGAATGCAAATGCAACTGCTTTCATCTTCAAAGTGGCACTCTGAAGAAATTAGCCATAACTTCTCCCTCTTGGACAAGCAGAATTATCCTGTTCTTGTCTTTTTCTGGCCAGCTTCTCCAACTTTCCCTTTGTTGTTTGTGATTAATAAAACTTTATGGATAAGAATGCCTTCTCTTTGCTACTATCTATGGAATTTCTATCCATCCTTCAGCTTAAAATCATTCTCTAGTTGGTCTTCCTGTGATCTTTGAGCCAGAAGTCTTCTCTCTACTCTGAGTTTCTGTATCTTGCTCATCTCTCTTTAGTACTTTGCACATTATTACAGGCCAAATAGTAATTTGTGGACCTGTTTTATATTTTTTACTATGGTGTAAGCTCCCCAGGAGAGAGTGTTTCCTATTCATTTACATCTTCTCCTCTCATACCTTCTCCTACCTCTAAAGCAATGTCTTGTAAACATGCAAGGCCATGAAGTGTATACTAAATAAATAAATCACAAATGTTCTAGTAGACAGAACACTAGGTTTTCAATCAGGAAACTGAGTTTCAGTTACCATTGCAACACTTGTTCTTTAAGTAGTCTTTCACAAATCATTTCTGGATCTCATTTTTCTCATCTATAAAAGGTAGGTGGCTTATTCTTTTAAAGCTGCTGTAACAAAATACCATAGATTGGTGGTTTCAACAACTAATATTAATTTTTCACATTTCTGGAAGCAGAAAGTCCAAGATTAAACCAACAGATCTGGTGGCTGGTTAGGGTACTCTTCTTGGTTTGCAAATGGCCATCTTCTCAAATCCACATGTAGCCAAGAAAAAAATAATTTATCTCCTATTTATTTTTATGAGGGCACCAATCCCATTCATGAGGGTTCTATCCTCATAATCTACCTCCCAAATGCCTCCCCCCAACCTTCTAATATAATCACTACGGGGGTTAAGATATCAACATATGAGTTTTGGACAAACATTCAGTCCATAACAATGGGTGTAGGCCCAAATAACGTCTTCTCTAGATGTTAACTTTATGATTCCCTGTAAAATATTTACTAAGTGAATCTTATAGTTTGGGATTGCTCTTGCTAACCAGACAACCAAATTAATTTATATTTACTTATAGTTTATAAATTAGCTATAGTCCATAAGAAATAAAACCATGAATATTCACCTTTTGATATTGTTTTCTAGTTACACAATTGTCCAGGAATCTTACATCATTAGTAGACAGCTGACTTCAGATCTTGTCTCCATTAAATAAGTAGGAAAGTAGCTAAGCAAAGCAGTCTGTGAGGAATTAGAAGAAAAGTAAATCTATCCATATGCTTTAAGATATTTTCATGAGTAACTGCAAATGTATCTTATGTTAATTTATTGGATGGTGGATAAGTTGAGGAATAGACAGGAAAGTATTATAGGGCTATGTCGTTAAGTTCCTTTTTCAAAAATAGTTTCTGCTTGGCTCACCTCAAAAATGAAGAAATAAATCACAGGAAAGTTGATTGATTCTGCTAAGAGCCACAGACACAAAACAGGTGACAGACATATCTAATCTAGTCTGCCAGAACAGGCTCCATTCCCTTTTTAGGTAGAAAATTGTGTCTTTGATTTCTGATGATCTAGAGGCCCATCTCATTTTCAAGTGATCAGAGTACTACACAAAATCACTGGGTGAATTTGATCTAGACTAGACAGTCTATAAATTATGAGTCAGTGAAATTCCTCTTCCCTTAATAATTCCCAATGCGTCTATTTTAAATAGGAATACACATACCAGACCCATAAAACTCATTGAAGATGCTCTGGTTTGTTAGTTTTTCATAGCTGAAAATTTTTATTTATATGACAATTTGTATACCTTCTATATTTTATCATAATATTAGAATAGTCAATCTTTTAAATCATGTTTTAATATCTGTGCTGTTTCTTCAAAATCTTAACGGTATGGCATATTTTGTCTAAGAAATGCAATAATAAGAAAGAGAACAAATTATACTAAACATTTGCTGATCATGAGAAGATTCAAAACTAGAAAGAATAATTGCTATTTCAGAGAAAATGACAGAGATAAATGTAAATGGTTTATAATATTCACCAGCTTTATTGAAAATAGCTTTTTAAAAATGATTTCCTTTCCCCTGCTATTGTACAGATGTGTTATTATTATTGAGTTTCATTTACATTGTTAGTCTTGGTCTCAAACTAAACATTAGAGTTGTTCCTATAGTTATGATATTTCCTCCCACTGAGAAGAGAAAATGAGTTCTCAGTATATGTGAGGCTTCATAGTAGGTACCTGAAATTTTGTCATCTGAAAATATGAATGATGATCCCAGACTTGAAAACAATTTCAAGTGTATCAAAATTTTTAATATCAACATGGCTAATTCAGCCCGATAATAGGGTATATCCAATTAATTTCTTTGATTACCTAACTCTTACAAATTAGATGTTCTTTATACAAATCAGGAAGTCAGAACAAATTCAGCATAATGAAAGGAAAAATATATATGAGAAAAAAGGGACATAATAATCTAACTTAAATCCAACCATTTTTTAACCAGAGATATACCACTCTAAATTTAAAAGGGAAAAAAAATTTATTAGAATAGTGACAAATGAATTGAAAATTATTGAAGGTTAATAAACCTCATAGGTATAAGGCTTCTTCATAAAAGATTTACTAAAATTATTAAAATGAAGAAAAGTCACTATTGTCCAAAATATCTAGATAATTTAGCAAGCAAAAATTTTCCTCTTAGAGTCTCAGTTTATTGCCTCTTTAACTTTATCCCAAAGTTTCAGTATAAAGATTTTTAAATGTAATGATAAAAATATCACAATTGTTTTTGTTCTTGGTAAGTCCAATTTAAGAATGCATCCACATTAATAAAAAAGCAAAAGAAAATGCTCATACTTTGTTATGCTTGAAATATCTTCAGTCATAAAACTAAAAGTGAACTTGTAAATGTTATTTAAACCATGAATATTTAAGTTTATTCCATTTTATATTAGCAAGCTCTATCCCCCAGTCAATTGAAAAAACATTTGGCATTATTTTGTGTTCTGAGAACTATAAAGCCAGGTCAGGCCAGGCATATGGTGGCTCATGCTTGTAATCCCAGAACTTTGGGAGGCTGAGGTGGGAGGATTACTTGAGGACAGGAGTTCTGGATCAGCCTGGGCAACATAGTAAGACCCCATCTCTTCAAAAATGAAAAAAAATGTTTTTAAATTCTTAAAAGCCAGATTAGTCCTCCATTTTTTATTTCTAACCTGCTACAACTTAAAAACTCTCCAATGATCTGGTATAATACATGATTCACTCCAAATGGCTTTATCCTAAAAAGTATCATGGCATGGACCACTTTGCCCAAACCAACAAAAAAGAAATTCCAGCTTTATTTTTGATTGCATTTTACAAAGACAACACAAAGAAATTCCCTCGAAAATCTCATTCCAAACAACAGACTAATATATCCTCCATAGTCTATGTCGTGATGGATTAGTACTAATGAAGTTGTAACAATTATAGGCTCATGATTTGAACTGCTACAACACTGACTTCAAATGAGGAATATGTCCCAAAGGTTTGTTTTGGAATGCAGAATGGTTTTTAGTGTAGAAAGATGTTGTATATTATAACTACGTCCTTGGCCCACCTGTCTTTTCATTCATTAGGCACCTGAAGTACACTATTGATGGTACGTTGGAAACATTTTTGTTATACAGGTGTAGCATCCCCATGAGAGATGGGGACATTGGGAAGACTGGCACACTCCTAGCAGATCTTCAGAGGGAAGATCCATTGAAAATGGAGAGGGAAGACACAAATGCTGGGCCAAAGGGGCAGGAAGCAGGGAACCCTACACAGAGCTATTATGCACTGGAAGTTATTACAAGCTCCCAGTGACTCCTGGGGAAGGGGTGGGTTGAGCAGGCAAGGAGCAACCCATTCTCCACAGGGGCCCCTGGAATCCTGCCATCAGGAGACTACATGACCTCCACAGACAATTTAGCTGGCAGCAAGAGCTGCTTAGAGAAGTAGTATGGGCAGAACTCCAGCCAGTGTGGAACCCAGAGGGTTTGGTGTGGGAGCATCTGGAGTGGAGCACTACTAGGGGCACCCATCCCCCAGAGCTGCCTTGTACCCATAGGACACTTTAGGCCTAAGGAAACTATTGAACCTGCACAGTGAAGGGTGGTATTGCTCATGAGGCTGGGCCAGTCCGACCTGAGCACTTTTGGTCTGCTGGCCTCTCCTGTGATCTCAGCTAGGCCTGCCTGCATTGGAGCCTATGAAGCCCAGGTTGTGTTTGAGCATGCATCATAGCTCCTGCCCTGGCACACTATACTTGACCAGTAGAGAGCTCCAGTAGAGTGCTCCAATAGAGCGTACCTGCAGACATGCAGCTGCCCACCCATGTCCTTCTCCTACCACAGTCTCCCCTGAGTTGCTTGGCTGGCATGCACTTGTCCACAACCACCCACTATTTGCTTTGCTGGTGCATATAAGCTTGGATAGACCTTGCCTTCCCTTCCCTGCCAGATACACATGTACCCTGTCATGACACAGTTGCCAGTGTAAGTGAATCCCAACCCTCCAACATGCCCCCAGCAGTGCTGCCATTGCTGTTGAAGCATTGGCTAGCATGGAAACTGGAGACTGTCAGCCCACATCCACCTGCACCACACCCCTATGCCAGTATTGTCACTGGTATGGAACTACACAAGTAGACCAAATGATCTGCCCCCAACCCCAGCAGCAGCTGCCACCTATATTAATGCGTGAACACAGGGCACACACCGTCCCATGCCTCCAGTGTCACATCCCCATGCTAACATCCTTGCCCATTCAAATTTATACACGGACACTGGCAAGGCCCCTTGCATCTCCACACAGTGCTGTCATGCCAACACTGCTGCTGCAAGTGTGCCACAAAGCACCTGTGCCCATCAGCACTCAGCCATAGCTGATAAGCGTACAACCCACAGCACTGCTGCTGCTGCTGGCACATACAAATGAGGACCAATCCTGCTTCCACTGCCCTATGAAGAGCTGAGGCTGGTACCACCCATCAGAGTGTTCTAACCAGCTATCTGGAAACAATTCAGGCCTCTCCAGTGAGTCAGGTTCCTAACCTCCAGGGGTGACAGAATAAAGCCAGGGTCCATACTGGTCCCCTAGAGTTAAAGCACACAGTTCAGGAGTTATGAGCTGAGCCTTGGCCCTCTAAAATCCTTTAAAACTAAACCAGTCAACTGAACCCAGCTTATACCATAATCAACCCCCCAAGGACATCAAATAGGCTAGAAGGAAAAAAAAATCCACAGGTCATCAACTTCAAAGACTGAAGCAACATCAGCCCAGAAAGATGAGAAAGAACCAGCACAAGAACCCCGGCAACTCAAGCCAGAGTGGCTTCTTACCTCCTAATGATCATACTAGTTCCCCAGCAACAGTTCCTACCTGGGCTGAGATGGCTGAAATGATAGAAATATAATTCGGAATATAGATAGGAATGAAGATTACTGACATACAGAAGAAAGTCAAAACCCAAATCAAGGAATCCAAGGTTTACAATAAAATGATACAGGAGCTGATAGACAAAATGGCCATTATAAGAACTGATCTAATAGAGCTGAAAAACATGCTAGAGGAATTTAATAATGCAAGCACAAGTATTAACAACAGAAGTGACCAAGCTGAGGAAAAAAATTCACAGCTTGAAGACTGGCTCTCCAAAATAACTCTAAGAAAAATTTTAAAAAAACAAGAGGAGAATAAATAAAACATCTGAGAAAGATGGGATTCTGGAAAGAGACCCAGTCTACAACTCACTGGCATGCCTGAGAGACAGGGAAAGAAACCAAGCAACTTGGAAAACATATTTCAGAATATCATCCATAAAAATTTCCCCAACCTTGCTAGAGAGGTCAACATATAAATTCAGAAAATTTAGAGAACCCCTGAAAATACTACACAAGATTCTCCAAGGTCATAATGAAGAAATCTTTAAGGTGGCTAGAAAGAAGGGTCAGCTTCCCTACAAAGGGAACCCCATCAGGATTGGGGGCTTGTATTCAGCATTCTTAAAGAAAAGAATTTTCAACCAAGAATTTCATATAGGGCCAAAATTAGCTTTCTAAGCAAAGGAGAAATAAAATTATTTTCAGACAAGCAAATGCTAAGGGAATTCTTTACTACCGGACCTGACTTACAAAAGATCCTGAAGGGAGTGGTAGATATGGAAAGGTCAGATTGTTACCAACCACTACAAAAACACCTTTAAGTATATAGACCAGTGACACTCTAAAGCAACCACACAAGCAAGTCTGCATAATAACAAGCTAACAACATGATGACAGGATCAAATCCACACATATCAATACTAACCTTGAATATAAATAGGCCAAATGTCCCAATTAAAAGACATAGAGTGGCAAGTTGAATAAAGAAGCAAAAGCCTACAGTAGACAGTCATCAAAAGACCCATCTCACATGCAGTGACAGCCATAGGCTCAAAGTAAAGGTACGGAGAACAATCTACAAAGCAAACAGAAAACAGAAAAGAGCAGAGGTTGCTATTCTAATTTCAGACAAAACAGACTTTAAATTAACAAACATTAAAAAAAGCAAAGAAGGGCATTACATAAAGGTAAAGTGCTCAATTCAACAAGAAGACTTAATTATCCTAAATACATATACACACAGCACAAGAGCAGCCAGATATATAAAGTTATTAGAGACCTACAAAGAGACATAGATAATCACACAATAAAAATAGAAGACTGTATCACTCAACCAAAAGTATTAGATAGATCACTGAGGCAGAAAACCAACGAAGATATTCAGGACCTTAACCGAAAACTTGAAGAAATGGACCTAAGAGACATCTACAGAACTCTCCACTCCAAACAACAATGTATATTCTTTTCATCTGCACATGACATATACTTAACCCAAAACTATACAGACCACACTTTTGGACCATGGTATGGTTTGGCTCTATGTTCCCACTGAAATCTCACCTTAAGTTGTAACAATCCCCACATGACAAGGGTGGGACTGGGTGGATATAACTGAATCATGGGGGCAGTTTTCCCCATGTTGTTCTTGTGATACTGAGTGAATTCTTATGAAATCTAGTGGTTTTATAAGGGGTTTCCTCATTTGTTCAGCACTCATTCTGTATCCTGCCTCCCTGTAAAAAGGTGCCTTCCACCAAGATTGTAAGTTTCCTGAAGTCTCCCCAGCCATGTGGTACTGTGAGTCAACTAAACCTCTTTTGTTTATCAATTACCCAGTCTTGGATATTTCTTTTTTTTTTCTTTTTCTTTTATTTATTTATTTATTTATTTATTTGAGGTGGAGTCTTGCTCTGTCACCCAGGCTGGAGTACAGTGGCATGATCTCAGCTTACTGCAGACTCTGCCTCCTGGGTCCAAACAGTTCTCCTGCCTCAGCCTCCCAAGTAGCAGGGATTACAAGCATGCAATACTATGCCTGGCTAATTTTTATATTTTTAGTAGAAATGGGGTTTTGCCATGTTGGCCAGGCTGGTCTTGAACTTCTGAACTCAGGTGATCCACCTGCCTTGGTTCCCATAGTTCTGGGATTACAGGTGTGAGCCACTGTGCCTGACCTAGTCTTGGATATGTCTTCATAGCAGCATGAGAACAGACTAATACAGTAAAATTGGTACTAGGAGTTGGGTGCTGCTGTAAAGATAACTAAAAATGTGGAAGGAACTTTGGAACTGGGTAACAGGCAGAGGTTGGAACAGTTTGGAGAGCTCAGAGGAAAACAGAAAGAGGTGGGCATGTTTGTAACTCCCTAGAGACTTGCAATGGCTTTGACCAAAATGCTGACAGTGATATGGACACTAAAGTTCAGGCTGAGGTAGTTTCAGCTGGAGATGAGGAACTTGTTGGGAACGGGCATGAAGGTGACTCTTCATATGCTCTATCAAAGATATTGGAGGCATTTTGTCCCTGCCTTAGAGATCTTTGAAACTTTGAACTTGAGAGAGATGATTTAGGGTATCTGGTGGAAGAAATTTCTAAGCAGAAGCATTCAACATGTGACTTGGGTGCCCTTAAAAGCATTCAGTTTTATGTATTTAAAAAAATATCGTTTGGAATTGGAATTTATGTTTAAAATGGAAGCAGAGCATAAAAGTTCAGAAAATTTGCAGCCAAAGTGTTAGAAATAAAAACCCCATTTTCTAAGGAGAAATTCAAGTCCGCTGAAGAAATCTGCATAAGAAATGAAGAGCCAAATGTTAATTGCCAAGACAATGGGAAAAATGTCTCCAGGGCCTGTCAGAGGTCTTCACTGCAGTCCCTTCCATCACATACTCAGAGGCCTAGGAGGAAAAATGATTTCATTGACTGGTTCCAGGACCTTGCTGCTTTGTGCAGTCTTGGGACATGGTGCCCTACATGCCAGCTGCTTCAGCTCCAGCTGTGGATGAAAGAAGCAAAGGTAGAGCTTGGCCCATTGCTACACAGGGTGCACGCCCCAAGCTTTGTCAGGTTTCACGTGGTGTTGGGCCTGCAGGTGTACAGAAGTCAAGAATTGAGGTTGCAGAACATCCACCTAGATTTCAGAGGATGTATCGAAACACCTGGATGTCCATACCTGAAGTCTATCAATGAAAATTTCCTAAAAATTCACTTTTAGACATCTGAGGCTACATCGCCTCTATTAAGAAAGACTGAGCCAGATGTGAAAAAAAGTAGATAACACACAATTAATCAAATATATTCTCCATTGCCCCCTGTTCCCTGATTACATGCAAAGTTGTCCATAATCTTTAAAGCTACTAAAGGATATTTGGAGGGTGAAGTCTTAAACAACTTTGGCTCATCCCTTCAATTACTTGCAAGGAATGCCTACTGAAAATATGTCTTTGATGTAACTTTCACTTTTACCGAAATATTATTATTTGTACTTAAGAACAATAACTTTTTATAAAAAATGTCATGTGGAAGCAATAGTGTGGACACACAACTCATGGATTGGGGGAAAATATTTATAAGCCATCTATCTTATAAGGTGTTAATATGCAAAATATATAAGAAACTCAAACAACTCAATAGCAAGAAAGCAAATAACCCAATTAGAAAATGGACAAGAGGCCAGGAGTCATGGCTGACACCTGTAATCCAAGCACTTTGGGAGGCTGAGATAAGCAGATTGCCTGAAATCAGGAGTTCAAGAGCAGCCTGGCCAACATGGCAAAACCCCATCTCTATTAAAAATACAAAAAATTAGCCCAGCACAGTGGCGCATGCCTGTAGTCCCAGCTTTTCGGGGCCTAAGGCATGAGAATTGCTTGAGCCCTGGAAGACAGAGGTTGCAGTAAGCCAAGATCACGTCACTGCACTCCAGCCTGGGAGACAGAGCAAGACTGCCTCTGAAAAAAGAAAAAAGAAAAAAAAATAGAGAGGAGAACTGAATAGACATTTCTTAAAATAAGACATACAAATGGCCAAAAGATATGTTTAAAAAAATGCTCAACTCACTAATCATTAGAGAAATGCAAATTAAAACCACAATGAGATATCACTTCACATCTGTCAGGATGGCTATTAGCAAAAAGACGAAAGAATAAGTGTTGGTGGGGATGTGGCAAAAAGAGAATCTTTGTACATTGTTGGCAGAAATGCAAATTAGCACAGCTGTTATGGAAAACTGTATGGAGTTTCTTAAAAAATAGAATTACCATATGATCTAGCAATCTCACATCTAGGTAGTACTCAAAGATTCGAAATGAGATTGTCAAAGAGTCATCAATACTCCCCCTGTTCAATGAACTACCATTCACAATAGCCAATTCATGGAATCAACCTAAGTGTTCATCAACAGGTGAATGGATAAATAAAATTATGTATCTATCTATTTATATACATATATATACACACACACACATGTTCATATACATACATGTATGTATATACATACATACATGTACATACAAAATAGCATGCCACCTAGCCTTTAGAAAGAAGAAATTTCTGTCATTTGCAACAACATGAACTGGAGAACATTATGCTAAGTGGAATAAGCCAGGCACAGAAAGACAAGGGTCACATGTTCTCACTTGTATGTGAAATCTAAAACAACTGAACTCATAGAAGGCAAGAGTAGAATGGTGGTTACAGAGGCTAGGGGTGTGTGAGGAATGAAAAGATGATGGTCAAAGGGTACAAAATTTCAGTGAAACAGAATTTTTTAAAAAGTTTATTGCAAAATATGGTGAATGTAGTTAACTACGGTGTATTGTACATTTCCAAGTTGTTAACAGAGTAAATTTCCAATGTTCTCAACCAAAAATAAGTATTCGAGATTATGGATATGATAATTAGCTTGATTTAGTTATTCCACATTGTATTTTGTAATCTATAAATGTATACAATTATAAATTGTCAATGTATAAAATTTTTTGAAATTCATGTGACTAACCAAAAATAATTTTCAAAATCAAGGAAAATATTAGAGGCTGCAAACTTCATTGTGAGCCAAGGTTGCACCACTGTACTCCAGCCTGGCACCTGGTGACAGAGCAAGACTCTCTCAAAAAAAAACCTGTATGTATGCACATATATGCATATACACGGATACACATATGATGCATAATTTCACATTTTGGAATGGTGCTAGAGAGGCAGCAGTATTTACAGTGCAGAGGTGTAAAGGAAGCTGATGGTTAACTACTTCCTATGGGTAGGCTCAAGAAACAGAAAAGATATTTATACTGTTCAAAGACTTGCCTTTACACAGAACATTACTATCTTATTATGAGAATTGGGCTAGCACAGACAAACACTGCTTTTCCACATTTGTAACAAAATTAATTTTTTGTCTAATGTAATTTTTATCTTTAAAACCCAATACCATCCCTAGCTAATTTATGACTTAAATGATTCTCTCAATAATGACAAACATTTCAAATACATGAGTGCCACATTACATAGTCAGTGTTTTATAAAAGTCCAGGAAACCTTCATGTCATAAAAGAGGGCTCAGACATTACTATATATTTTTCATTTGGGACTGTTAGGCTATTGTCTTGGTAATGAAAGGGGATTTTTAAAATCTCATTCACGTGAAAATCTCATTTGAATGAAATTTTACTGTCTTTTGCTAATTAATCGACTGTATCCTTTAACCAAAATTATTTTGTTTTTGAAAGTAAGTATAAAAAACACAAATATTGTATTTTAAATAGTCCATTTGTTTTATGTTTATGGAAGTACATGGCCAAGTATCCTTAGTATTTTCTGGGGTAGCATTATTATAGACTGCCCCAGACACGTGTTTTTATTGCATACTACTTAAAATCATACTACAGCAAGGAATAACAACTATTCTGCATAATCATTTTAGAAAATTGTACCAAGAATTCTAGCTTTTTGTGAGTAATAAATTTAAGGGTAATATCTATTTGCTAACCTCTAAAAATCTGGAGAAATGGTTTAAGTTTTTAACATTTAAAAAATAAACTATCCATTAACCCGAGAGTCATCCTGTGTTAATAAAACCTACAAAGCAGTTATCAAATTTATTAACATGTAACCTTTACCAATTTCATAGCTATGGTTCCTCCATGGGTACTGGGCCTAAAGATAGGCCTTGAACTCCTAATTCAAGTGTAGGTTCCAACCTAATATGCAAAAGACTGAGTTTAATGTTCGAGGAAGTGAAACATAGTATAAGGAGTTGGTGACTGAAATGGATTTGGGTTTGGTGAGGACAGAATCAACAATTTTGCCAAGAGTTTTGTGTTCACATTGGCAGCACACATAGAAAACCTGAATGAGGGATAATATTAGGAGAAATACCTAATGTAGATGAAGCGGGGATGAATGCAGCAAACCACCATGGCATGTGTATACCTATGAAACAAACCTGCACGATCTGCACAGGTACTGCAGTACCTAAAGTATAATGAAAAAAAAAAAAAAAAAAAAAACAGAAAAAAATAAAAAGTAACTGGCAAATGAGAAATCTTAAAAGAAAGAAAGCTGGAATGATAGAGCAAAGATGAGTGTGGCCCCTGCACAAGGATAACACACAAATTCATGAAGCATTCCATAAACTAAAACAAACAAACAAAGAGTTTTGCCAAGATTTCTAGCAGAGCGATTGAAAAAACGATGGTAACATTGACACAGATTAGATTTGGGGACACGAAGGTATTTTGTTTCACTTTGTTTTTAAGGGTGTGGCAACCTGACAGACCACAGGGACACAGTTCTTTGTTTTTTATTTTTGTTTGTTTTTTATTTTTTTATTTTGTTTATTTTTAGTCCGAAATTCACACTGTGAATTTCGGACTAAAAATAAGAAAGCAGATGGAAACATGCTAAATGAATGAACATAGTAGCTGTTTAAGTAGACATTAGGTGGATGAACAAAAAAGAAGGTAACAAGAGAAAGAATCTACTATATTAATGGGAGTGGTATTATCCTGGCATATCCTTCTCAAATTATTGATTTTATCTTCCACTTAAAATCAGGACAAACTGAGAAAATCAGAACAGAAATCCCAAGATTCTTCTTGGGAATAGAGCTCCCAAAACTTTATTTTAGTATCATGCTTTTCAATTTATATGACTTGGATTATTTATATACAACACTGAAGGACAATTTGTATGCAAATATTGTTGGCACAAGCCCAGGATTAAATTGCAAAAGTTTGGAATGATATGGAACTTATCACTGATTACTTTCACAAGTGGCTCTCAGAAACAGAATCTCAATAAATCACTACCATTCTTCTATATTTTTATAAATCTGAACAACTATCACCTTATCCGCATGCTAAGAGTTAGATACAGCAATCATGTTCTTCATGAGCATGATACAAATCACCAAGAAGCTGCCACAAATCTATCTCTTACTCTTGTTATCATGTTTAAAATTATCTTCCCTTTGCTGGTTTTACTTGGTTCATATCTCTGCTCAAATATTACTCCTACCTTGTCTCCCACAACTCCATTCTCATCATTCACCATTCTCATACTCTACTTGTATACATGGCACTTGCCACTACCTAAACTTATGTTATATATTTACTTGTTCATTGTCATCATCCCCTGCAATGCAAATTTTGTAAAAGAGTTGAGCCTGACACTTAGTAGTTATTCAATAGGTATTTGCTCAATGGCAAATGAAATGGATGAGACACAAAGCAATTTTAGAGAGGCTATAAACCCATATGCAGACCAGTAACAGCATAACACAGTAGTAATATCACATTATGTCTCAAGATACTTAATTTTTCTATATTAAATGCTTAATAAGCTTCATGACATTTATATTGAGAGCTCAACTGATCTGGACAATTATAAACGGCAATTCACAAATATTCTAAATTATGCCAACTCTATAGTTCAGCTACAATGGCTAATTGTTGATATTTTGAAATAATTTTATGTATTGATTAAAGGTGTCTTTATAAACAAAAATGTTTACTGAATTTGGCTTCCTGATGTGAAATGTGTATTTCATGTCTTTTATTAACAATCAAAAATCATCCATAACCAAAGCACATTTGTTTTGTAAAAAAAGTTTAAGTATATGATGATTTATGACTTATTGAGCTTTATTTCCTGCCTTAAATGTTCTATAATAATTGATTTAGATTTATCATCCAAATGGTCATCTTATACAATCATTAAATAGAAAATAAGCATTAAGAAAATAAAAATAATCCTTACTATTTTCACTATATTCACACCAGGTATGAAACTATAGAAAACATAAACTATTATGCAAAAATATCACCATGTTACAAGATTGTACCATAAAATGACGGCACTGACTTTAATGTATAATTTTAGCCCTCAGTTGAGCTATATTTCATTGTATTAGGTAAAAATGAAAGCTTTTAACCTAGTGAATCATCGTGAGGAAAAATGGATGGCAAATGCAATTAATTTTAGTATGTAAGTTTTATGCTTCAAAACAGTATTTGCTAAACAAATATTCTCTGTCATTCTTTTGGTTTCAATCAATATAAGACTGCAGGGGCCAGGTGCGGTGGCTCATGCCTGTAATCCCAGCACTTTGGGAGGCCAATGCGGGCAGATTATTTGAGGTCAGGAGTTTGAGACCTTCCTAGCCAACATGGTGAAATCCTGTCTAATAAAAACACAAAAAATTAGCCAAGCGTGGTGGCATGCGTCTGTAATCCCAGCTACACAGGAGGCTGAGGCAGGAGAATCGCTTGAACCCAGGAGGCAGAGGTTGCAGTGAGCCGCCATTACACTCCAGCCTGGTAAGCAGAGCAAGACTCTGTCTCAGGAAAAAAAAAGACTGCAGGGCACATTACCCATTCTGAAAGTGGAACATCAAGTCTAGGTTTAGATTTATTTTTTAATCATCAACTTACTATCAAATGTTAATTTTTAAAAATATATAAGTAGAAGCAGTCCATCTGTAACTCTCAGAGAATCTATTATTAAAATTAAGGCTGCAGCAAAGGACATTAGTCAAAGGAAAGAATTTCTAAACAAAATATTTGACACTCAAAGTACTAAACATATAGGTAAGAATGCAGGAATTTCATCAGTTAGTTTTTATTAGATGCATCCAGCCAAATAAGTACCTTTTAACCTTTTCTAAAATCTGAAATCATGCTAACATTTCCATAGGTTTTTTAAAGATCATTTGACAAGAATAGGCTACAGTTTGGTGGCGCTATTCATTTACTGTGACAAATTATTTTCTAGTGATGAGGAATGGCTGTAATAGAAGACATAAATTCATTGATAAATACATGAGTTGTCAAAAAACGGCTTCATCAAAAAGACTAAAAGCCAGGAGATACTTGAACCACAGCCCAGGTTTAGAAGACCTATCGAGGGTGCTCTCGGATCTGTTCTATCTACGGAACTCGTCTTTTGCTTCTTCCCAGGTCTCCTTTGTTTCTGTACTAGTGAAACAAAATCTTGGACGTAGAACTTTTCCATGTATTATCTATATTAGAAATTTCAGAAGATGATGGACTATAGGTAAATATGCTTCAAAATAAAACTTAACTTGATCCAAGCACAGTATATAGCTGTATGTTTCTTAAAGGTTTTATACCATTTGATCACCTATGTAAAGAAAGTTTTTCTTTAAACACAACTCAAATAACCATTTTGGTTTTGACTTTTTTTTTCTTTTATAATATGTATTATAATTTTCATTAAAAATATTTCATAATAAACATTTCATATATGGGTTTTCTATGTCTGTGTCTGTATAAGATGTGTAAGTAAACTTTAATCTGCACTTAGGGCCATTAGTTAGGAGTGGAATGCCTTAACCAAGATTCAACACTCCAAAGGAGACTACTCTGGAACTTCAAATGTTTACACATCTGCACTGGATGGTTATTAATTCACATTAGGAATCTTGGAAATGAGTTTCTATTGCCAAAAGTAAGAGTGTTCAGGATATATAATTGGTTAGAAAAATTGTAATGAATTCATTGGTATTACATGAACAAAGCATGATAATTTGGCTCAATAGCTTACTATAATAAGGGCCGGGCTTTTGGTCTTCTCCATCAGTAGTAAATAAAGTTCGGTCCAGTGGTAATCAGTGAAATGGTTGACACTGTAAAGAAATTGAGGGTAAAAACCATCTGTAGCAATTTATCAGAGTAATTGTATATCTCTGAGTTACAAACACACCAACAAAAACTACTAGGGACTTGTATTTTGTATTTTAAAAAATATTCTAGTAGTTCACTATTACTTTTTAGTATTTTTGAAAAGTATTGGTCTTCAAAAGATGAAGAAAAAAATGATATATTGAGACACACTATCCTAGTTCCTTGCTAGCTTTATATTCTTGCATCTACCCTAAATAGAAATTGTTGGGTTTGCTATCATAATGCCACTGAGTTCTCCAAGAGTAATCTTTTAATACATGGAGCTGTCACAGTTCCTGAAGGCTGAGGATGTTATACGAATGTTTGTTTCTCACCATTCCCTTTCTTTTTGCTTTTGCTTTCCTTGTTTTTCTGCTTCATAAAAATATTGTTATGTTTGACAAAATTTGACCTTTCAAATGTAATGTAGTAATCTTTAAAATTAAATTGCATTTCAATGTAATATCCTACCTGGCATCCAGGTTACAGGTGAGTGGATATACAGCCTGCATCCTCCTCTATACAAACTCCAATATTTACCAAAATAACTTTCCAGTTGCTAAAATGCCAAATAGGCTTAGTTTTGCCATTTCTTTCCCCAGTTCAATCAGCCCTTTTGCCACTGCTCCTATTTTGAAACCTATGTAATTTGTATTTCCTGTTGTGTTTTTTCAAAGGCTCAGAGATATAGACTCATTACTAGGAAGGTGAATACATAATCTTTGTGAAAGAGCAGAAGCATTTATGAAGTTATAAAAGACACTCAAAGAACTTTCTCTAGGGAGTTATAACTAAATCTTCACTCCCAGCTGCCTCACTTGTCAATTAGCCAGGGAGTGACCAAAATGGCAGCAGGCAAATGTGAACAATCCAATACTGACCATAAGCACGTAAGACAAAACCACTCGCCCTTGTCCTTGGTCAGAATGGAAATCTGCTTCTGTAGTACTCTCAAATACAAAAGACCATAATATGGCAATAACAACTGGCAGCTTTCCCAGATTTAACAACTCTCTAATTTTGTATTAACTTCAAGAAAGATGAATTTCTTAATAAGGAATTAGGGCTTTCAGTTGCTGTCTAGAGCAGATTGGCAATTTGACTGATATCCTAAATGCAAACCTTAATGATTACCACTTAGATATTTAAAGTTCTGCAACTGCTCCTACTGGGTTTATTACAAGAGAAATAACCACCTCTACAGATGGTTTTCGACACATAATAAATTGAAAAGCATGCAATCCTTTCTATACAGTATTTGTTTTGAAATATCTACTCTCCAAACACGTGACTACTTTTGAATCAGTGTATTCCCACAAAAAAGTGTGTGTGTGTGTTGGGAGGGGTTGCTGCTCTGGAAATTAAGGTGATTGAATTATTGTTGTATTGTTGCTTTACCAGCATCAATTAAGTTTTGCTTTATGAGACATTTGAAATGAAAAGCAGTGTAAATCTATTAACACTCAAAAGTGACTCATACTAACTGATTGTGGAGCTGGGTTTATCTGTCTGATATTATTAGTAAAATAGTTGCCTTATGTCACATAAACATCTGTAACATGACAACACTACCTTGTTAGCAAATTACCTCTTATAAAACCCTTATAAGTCACCTTTTATGTAGTCCTCCTAAAAACAGGTAAAGGCATAATTATGTAAATTCCAAAAGAGAATTGTTTCAATTAACACCATAAGGTGCACAGTAATTTGGCTCAAGGGTGATTACAAGATTTTAAAATATGTAAAATGGGGTATATATATCTGCTCATAAAATCAAGTTTTTAATTTATTCTTAATTACTAAAAGTATTAATTTCTTATATTAAGAAGACTGTTCCTTCCAAATAATATAGAATTTCTGATTCAGTCTAGATTCATGGATAGCATTTAGTTACTTTTCCAAACATGAAATCATAAATGAGGAAGATGATAGAAACCCGGTTCTTAAGCCTGTAAGTTATTTGAGAAAGTATACTTTTAATTAATTTTTGCTTGAAAAATTGAATTTAAAATCTTCATAAATGATATTTGGTGTTGTCAGTACATTGAATAGTTTAAAAATTGTTTCAATAGAAATGTGTAAGGTGAGTGAACATGACATTTATGACATACAGATATGTGCAAAGCATTCACAGGAAGAACTGCCGATCAGAAATGTGAGGAGTCAGCAAATAAATGATTCAGGATTTCTTCACCATCAAAAGCCACTTTGTAAAATGTGACAAACTAATAAGCTATGATGAGCTAAATTAAACCAAAGCCCACAAAAATAACCCATCACAGTTTCCAAATAACTTTCACAGGTCATTTTGTCTAAAAAAACATTCAAAGCTACACAAAGCCAGCAAGAATCTTCGTCTCTTATTTGAGGAAACCAGTGTAAAAATAGAACAATTGACTTAAGGATGACCACACAACTGGTATGGAGAGGTGTCAGATTCATTGGCACTTTCATCCAACTCATCCCCGCATCCTAAGTGTCAGGAAATGGGCACGTTTCCTATGTGATTGAGGATTAGTGATCCCGGCCCATGACTCACCACTAAATTAATATATTCCATAGAACTAGGGCTGTCAGGATACTAGTCAAAGAATTCAAGTTGGCTGTGGATAAAGAGGGTCATTTTAGCTTTGTCTCCTCTTTGTTTAAAGCCATTAAGCAAAGTTTAGGCAGTTATAGTTAGATTAAGAACCTCAATCTTCCATCCTTATACCACTACAGACTCTGGGAGATTGGAAACTTATGTCTGTATTTCAGGGATATTTTTCCCTGCTGAGGATCCCCAATGCACAAAAGAAGCAAAACAACTTGATCCCAAGAAATGAAGGGAATAAGAGGGTAATGGATGGAAAAAGAGCCTAAACTCAAAGTAAAATAATAAAGTACAAATCAATGAATGAATAAAATAACTGACAGTGGTAAATTTTAACAGTGGTAAATCCCCCTCAAAAACTCAAATCTAGAGAGTCAACATTAATAAACTGAGCAGTTTCAGAAAACCAGATGTAAAAATTACACTAATCTTTTATGTCTTGCTCACTTCTTAAACAAGATGCTTGCCTTTCACTCATGTAGGTTTTCACTCTCAAGTAAAGACTAAGCATTCCAAAATTCAAGATAAAATTTTACATTGACACTTAAACCTTTTTTTTTTTGACATTTGGCCAGAGCTGAAAATCCAGCCAACTATCATTTTTTGCCAGAAAGACAGAAATAAGCAAAACAGTTTCCTCTCTCCTTTTGTTTATATAGGCAGCAATATAACTAAAACAGCTTTCCCAAAGTACATTCCACAAGATGTTAACAGCTATTATGTGAAAAAAAAAGTTCCATGGTCAAATAAATTTGACAATCATTGTGTTAAACCAAATTGAGAAATTCTCTTTATTTCAGGGGCTCTTATGACCATAATTATACTTCTCGTCATTAAACCCCTATGTTTCATGACTAAGTCCTGGGAATTGTTGCTCTAAGGAAGGGGTATAGTTATTATTCCTATTACAAGCACAACCCCAGTCTTGGAACTTGACCAGGGCTAACACCCTGAAATAGTAAGAAAGGTTCTCTGTATGTTCTGGGCTTCATGTGCCGCCATTGCTTAGGACTACAGTCAACTAAATTTGGGAAGAATTTTATGCTTATTAGTCGATCAAGGTTGCTTCTTAGTTTCACTGAGAGTAATTGGTTTTTAAAAAACAAAATCATAGTACCAATATTACACTGAGAAAATGTGATAAAGCCCTAATCATTCAATATCTAAGTTAGAGCTCAAATTTTCCAAATAACTGTAGAATTTTTAAATAGATAATTTGTTTGAATGACCATGCAAGTTCCACACATTGCATGCGACTGATATGTCATGTAAGGCTACTAGTAATCCATAGATATGCTCTTCCTTCCTTCTTCATCTTCCAGTATCTGTCATTATTCTTAAGCTGAAAAATTTATCTTGTAGAGTTTCTCATCTTTTGAATTTTAAGGATTACATTTTACGATGCCATTTAACATGTTCCTCTGTCTCTTGAACTTTCCACCATTTTGCAGATAAATCTAAAGGCTTGACTTGGTTTAGGTTTAATTTTTGGCAAGGCTACTTGCCAAAAATCTTTTTTACTTCCATCAAGAGTCATATAACGTCCAAAAGTTTCTCTTTTTGTGACATTAGAAGTAGCCACTGATGACCACTGTCTAGATGGATTATTTTATTAAAAGTTTTCAGGTGACAGTGACATTCTATCTTTATTAATCCATCTTCATTAGCTGGAGTATTTCTACAAAGAGAAACTCAGTCTCATCAACTACATGGTTAGAGTTTTTACAAGAAAGTCAGGTAAAATGTTATTTGCTAGATTATAGATTACAGAGTTGGTTCACCAGCTCTTTCAAACAAGCTGAGAGTTTTTTTCTTTCTTTGTAATTTATGTATTTTTATCATGATGAGCTCATAGATTACAAAATATTTTGTGTCTTTTGAATCCATTGTCATTATCGTTTTTCTAAATGATAAGATTGTACACTTTTTCATGGCCAATAGAAGCCTCTTTCAGTTCAGTTTTGAATCTTTCTGTTATGAGCCAGCAGACTTTGATAACTCTATTGCATTCTGGTTTATTCTTTCATTTTTATGAAAAAATGAAATATTTTTATATTCCCTTACTTGTTTTTAGACAAAAGGTAACGATCATGCACCCTTTTCTCTACCCTGAATTTTGTTCATCAAGAATCACATATAGGGATATTTTTCATTTCCTTTTAGAGCTGTATAGTATGTCACTGTATATGGAATATAATTTCTTTAATTCCTTTTTTATGCACACTTGGGTTGTTTCAAGGCTTTTTGCTTTTCTAAACTATGCTGCTGTAATGCAGCCCTGTCTGCATTGTTTTTAATGTTGCTGTGTGTGTGTCTAGTTTGTTGTTTTTAACCATGTCACGGTACTCCATGGTATATATAAACAAACATAATTTTATGAAAATCACAGAGGCAGAATCCACTGAAAATTTTCATTTGTAAAGATATAAATAATTTATTATAAATGGATATTTTTTCAATTGCATAAATTCCTTTTCAATGTCTGATACAGTTTGCCTGTGTCCTCACCCAAAATTTCATCTTGAAATGTAATCTGAATTATAATCCCCACGTGTTGGTGGAGGGACCTTGTGGGAGGCAATTACATCATGGGACTGGTTCCCTCCCCATCATGCTGTTCTCATGATAGTGCGTTTGTATGAGATCTGATGGTTTTATAAGGACTTTCCCCACCTTCATTCTGCACTTCTCTCTCTTGCTGCCATGTGAAGGACACTTTTGCTCCCCCTTCCATCATGATTGTAAGTTTCCTGAGGCCTCACCAGCTATGCAGAATTATAAGTCCATTAAACCTCTATTTTTAAAAAATAAAGTACCCAGTCTTGGGCATTTCTTTATAGCAGCATGAGAATGGACTAATACAATGTGTTATAATGCTTTCCTTTTTTAAAAAACAAAATTACATAGATTATTTCTTCTGGAAAAGTTATTGCTTTATTCACAAGCAACAAACACAAAACCAGACAAATGGAATTACATCAAGCTAAAAAGCTTCTGTATGGCAAAGGAAACGATCAACAGAGTGAAGAGAACCTACAAAGTAGGAAAAAATATGTCAAACTATTCATTTAACAAGGGATTAATAATCAAAATATATAAAGAATTCAAGCAACTCAACACTAAAAATAATAATACTAATCCCAGTAAAAAGTGGGCAAAGAGGTGGGGTGTAGTGGCTTACATCTGTAATCTCAGCACTTTGGGAGGCCAAGGTGGCCAGATCAGTTGAGGTCAAGAGTTCAAGACTAGCCTGGCCAACATGGTAAAATCCTGTCTCTCCTAAAAATACAAAAATTAACTGGGTGTGGTGGTGGGCACTTTTAATCCCAGCTACTCATAAGGTTGAGGCAGGAGACTCCCTTGAACCTGGAAGTTAGAGGTTGTAGTAGCTGAGATCATGCCACTGTACTCCAGCTTGGGCAACAGAGTGAGACTCCATCGCGAACGACAAAGAAAGGAGGGGTGCAAATCAAAGAACGTAAACAAACATTTATCAAAAGAATACACACAACTGGCCAACAGGTATATGAAAAACTGCTCAACATCACTGATCATAAGAGAAATGCAAATAGAAACCACAATGAGATATTATCTTACCCCAATTAAAATGGCTGTTATCAAAAAAACTAAAAATAATAGATGCTGGTGAGGATGTGGAAAAGGAGAAAACTTCTGTACACTGTTGGTGGAAATGTAAATTAATGCAGCCATTATGGAAGAAAATATAAAGGTTCTTCAAAAAACTGAAAAATAGAATTACCATATGATCTAGCAATGTCATCCTGGGTTTATATCCAGAAGAAAGGAAATCAATATCTCTAAGAAACGTGCACTTCCATGTTTATTGTAGCAGTATTCACAATAGCCAAGATATGGAATCAACCTAAGTGTCCATCAAGAGATGAATGAATAAAGAAAATGTGGTATGTATACGAACTGGAATGCTACTTGAAAGGCTGAGGTGGGAGGATCACTTGAGCCCAGGAGCTCAAAGCTGCAGTGAGCTATGATCATGCCATTGCACTCTAGACTGGGTGACTAAGTGAGACCTTGTCTTTTAAATTATATAGACAGATAGATAGATAGATAGATAGATAGATAGATAGATAGATAATACATATTTATACATATACAATGAAATATTGTTCAGCCATAAAAAGAATTAAGTCCTGTCATTTGCAGATGTGGATGAGCCTGAAGGATATATGTTAAGTGAAATAAGGCAGGCATGGAAACACAAATATCACGTTTCATTCATATGTTAATATGGTCAGGCTTTGTGTCCCCACCCAAATCTCATCTTGAATTATAATCCCCATAATCCCCATGGGTCAAGGGAGAGACCAGGTGGAGATAATTGACTCATGGGGGCGGTTTCCTGCATCCTGTTCTCATGATAGCGAGTTCTCATGATATCCGATGGTTTCATAAAGAATCTTCCGCCTTTGCTCAGCACATCTCTTTCCTGCTGCCTTGTGAAGAAGGTGCCATACTTTCCCTTCACCTTCTGCTATGATAGTGTTTTCTGAGGCCTTCCCAGCCATTCTGAACTATGAGTCAATTAAACCTCTTTCTTCTAAAATTTTATAAATCACTCAGTCTTGGGCAGTTTTTACAGCAATGTGAAAATGAACTAATACATATGTGGAAGTTAAAAAAAAAAGTTGATCTCATGGAGGGTGGTTACCAGAGGTTTGGAAGGGTAAGGGGGGTGGGAGAGGATGAAAAGAGTTGGTTAATGGGTACAAAAATACAGTTAGATAGAAGGAAAAAGTTGGTGTTTTATATAGTTTGGCTTTGTGTGCCCACACAAATCTCACTTTTAATTGTAATCCCCATAATAGTACTTGGGTCCCATATATCAAGGGTAGGACCCAGGTGTGGAGGTAATTGGAACATGGGGGATGGTTTTCTCATGTTGTTCTCATGATAGTGAGATCTCACAAGATCTGATGGTTTGATAGGCATTTGGTGTTTCCCCTGCTTGCACTCACTTCATCCTGTCACCCAGTGAACAAGATGCCTGCTTCCCCTTTGCCTTCTGCCATGATTGTAAGTTTCCTGAGGCCTCCCCAGCAATGCAGAACTGTGAATCAATTAAACTTCTTTCCTTTATAAATTACCCAGTCTCAGGTGTTTCTTCACAGCAGTGTGAGATGAACTAATACACTGTTTGATAGCACAATAGAGTAATGATAGTTATCAATAATACATTGTATATTTCAAAATAGCTAGAAGAGATATTCTCAACACAAATAATGATAATTTTTTGAGGTGATGTATATCCCAAGTACTCTGATTTGATCTTTACATATTGTACACATGTATCAAAATATCACATGTACCTCATAAATATGTATAATTATGATTTAATGTTAAAAAAACATTGTTTTACCTTGAAATATATCTAGAGGTTTAATTTTCTTGACTCCCTATTTCTTTTCTCTTCTTTTATTTTTTTTAAGAGATAGGGTCTTGTGCTCTGTCACCTCAGTGAAGTATAGTGGTGCAATCATAGCTGATCTCAGTCTCAAACTTCTGGGCTCAAGTGATTCCCCTTCCTTGGACTTTCCAGTAGCTAGAACTACAGGCATGCACCACCACACCTAACTAAATTTTTTCTTTTTTGTAGAGACAGAGTCTCACTGTTGGTCTGGAACTCCTAGCCTCAAGTGCTCCTCTCACCACAGCCTCCTAAAGTACTGAGATTACTGATGTAAGCCACTGTACCCAGCCCATGATCCACTATTTCTTAGAGATAAACAATATTTTTCTAGTCTGGAATTTGACAGTAGACTCCTTATATGCACTGTGGATATTTTTCTAACATTTATACATTCAAATAAGTTTTGTATTAAATAATGCTGAATTTTGGAATCTTTTCTGAAATATGTACATAAATACTATGGGGACCTTTGATAGGCATGAGTCAAACCCTGGCAAAACAAGCCAATTGTTGAGCCTTTATTGCATGTCAAGCCCTAATTGTCTTGAATGTTGTTACTAATATTTGCTTATAGTCTTAACAAGAATCAGATAAAATTCTTTAATAAACATACTATGATGATAGTAAAAGTGCACTTATGCTTGAGTAATAATACAGTTCATGTTGTTTTAGGAAATTTACAATTATTGTTATCATATTAGTATAAAAGTCATATCTAAATCTGAGACTTTCTCATGAGCTGAGAAATATTGCTTTTAAATATGAGGGCATGCATAGATATAGATATTTCATAACAAAAGACAATAGATAAATGAAAATAAGAATCTAGAAATAGGCTGACACATAATTTCAAATGTTTTTTGACATATTTCTAAGATGAATTAATAGAGAAAAGATAATCTTTTCAACAAATGTGGCTGGTATAATTAAATGTATGTATGTATAACAAAACTAAGCCTCAGGTCAAATATTACACCATGGACAAATACCTTAAAATGGATTTTCAAACTAAATATAGAAGTTAACATCATAAAACTTCCAGAAAAACACATGGAATAAGATCTTCACAAATTTATGCAAGCCAAGATTTCTTTGACAAGAAACGATATATACTAAGAATTTAAAAAATTATAAACTAGACTTCACCAATATTAAAATATTTTGTTCTTCAAGAGATAAATTAAGAAAATGAAAAAAAAATAAGGCATAGACCAGGAGAAAATATTCACAATATACTTATCTGACAAAGGACTTGCACTCATAATTAATTTATAAGTTAATATTAGCTGAAGAACAAGATTTTTTAAATGAGCAAAAGATTTTACAGTTTCTTCATCAAAGGAGATAAATGAATGGCCATTAAAGACATGAAAAGATGCTAAACATTCTTGTTAAATTATACTCTTATCATTATGTAATGCCTTTCTGTGTCTTTTTTTATTGTTTTTGGTTTAAAGTCTGTTTTGTCTGAAGTTGTGAAATTGAATTAGTAATAAAAAGCTTCCCAACTAGAAAAAGTCCTGGACCAGATGGATTCACAGCCAAATTCTACCAGACATACAGAGAAGAAATGGTATCAATCCTACTGAAACTATTCCAACAAATTGAGGAGGTGGGACTCCTCCCTAACTCATTCCATGAGGTCAGCATCATTCTAATATCAAATCTGTAGAGATACAACAACAACAAAAAAGAAAACTTCAGGTCAATATCCCTGATAAACATAGATGAAAAATCCTCAATAAAATATCAGGAAACCAAATCCAGCAGTACATCAAAAAGATAATTTACCATGATCAAGTGTGTTTCACTCCTGGGATGCAAGGTTGGTTCAAAATATGCAAATCAATAAATGTCATTCATCACATAAACAGAACTAAAAACAAAAACCACATGATCATCCCAATAGATCCGGAAATGGCTTCTGACAAAATTCAATATCCTTTCATGTTAAAAACCCTCGATAGATGAGGTATTGCAGGAACATATCTCAAAATAATGAGAACCATACATGAAAAACCCATAGCCAAAATCACTGAATGGGCCAAAGCTGGAAGTATTTACCTTGAGAACCATAAGACAAGGATGCCCACTCTCACCATTCCTAATAATACTGGAAGTCCAAGCCAGAGCACTTGGGCAAAAGAAGAAATGTAAGGGCATCCAAATATAAGAAAGGAAGTCAAACTATCTATTTTGGCAGATTATATAATTATGTCTAGAAAACCCCATAATCTGCCCAAAAGCTCCTAGTTCTGATAAACAACTTGAGCAAAATTTCAGGATACAAAATCAATGTACAAAAATCAGTAGCATTTCTATATGCCAATACTGTTTAAGCTAAGAGCAAAATTAAGAATGCAATCACAATCACTATAGCCAGTATAAAATGGCATAACCACTTGAAAAAGTTTGACAGTTTCTTAAAAATTTATACATGCATTTAACATATGACCATACTAACCTACAATTCTGCTCCTTGTTATTTACCCAAGGAAAATCAAGAAAACAAATGTACATCAAAAGACTCTTACTTGAATGTTCATAGCAACCTTATTCATATATCACAAAATTGGAAAAACTGAAATGTATATCAGTAGAATAGTGGGTAAATAAATGGAGTACTTCTCAGGAACACATAGATGATGAATTTCAGATATACTATGAAAATGAAGCTATAACCAAGAAGTATTGATTGTATGATATCATTTATATAAAAGTAAATGTAATCTATAGTGATAGAAAGCAGATCAGTGGCTTCCTAGGGGTGGGGATGGGGTTTTCCTGTAAAAGGGCAGAAGGGAACTTTTGGAGGTGATGGAAATATTTTACAGCTTAACTAGGGTTGTGGTTACATGTGTATATACACATGTCCCAATCCACTGAAGCATATGCTAAAAATGAGTGCATTTTATTATTTGTAAATTTAGCTGAACACAGCTAATTTTAAACAATTACTTATTATTTGTTACTTCATGAATGTTATATAAATGAAGGCACATGGTACAAAATCTTTTGAGATTGACTTTTTTACTAAGTGTGTGCCGTTAAGATCTATCCAAGGTGTAGAGATGGCAAACAGATTAGTGGTTGCCAGGTGTTAAGAGTGGCAGAGAGGAAAGGGATGGATGTGTCAATGAAAGGGTAGTGCAAGAAGGGTATTTATGATGATGCTATAGCTCTGTACTTCATTATGGTGTTTACATGAATCTATACATATGATAAAATAACATAAAACAATAATGATCTTATACCAATGTCAAACTGCTGGTTTTGACTTTGTACTATAATAATGTAAGTTGTAACTATTGGGGAAAAATTTGAGTGGGGGAAACACATATATACAAGGTCTCTCAGTACTATCTTTGCAACTTCCCGTGTGTCTATAATTATATTAAAACAGTTTCAAAAATAGTTTAATATGTTTTATTTGATACGGAGCAGGGTTATGGGCTGAATTGTGTCCCCTTCGAATTTCTATGTTGAAGTCCTAATCTCTAGTTTCTCTGAATGTGACTGTGTTTGGAGATACGGCCTTTAAAGAGGTTGTTATCATTAAATGAGGTCATGGGGTGAGCTAACCCGATCTGACTGATGTCCTTATAGGAAGACACACACATAGAGGGTAAACCATGAGACGACACCAGAGAAAGATAGCTATCTACAACAAGACAAGGAAAGGGGCCTTAGAAGAAACCAACCCTGCAGCCATCTTGATCTCAGACATCTAGATCACAGAATTGTGAGAAAGTAAATTTCTGCTGTTTAAGCCACCCAGTCTGATACTTTGCTGTGACAGCCCTAACAAGTTACTATACATGGTATCTCTAAAACTAATACTTTGAACCCAAGAAAGTCTGAAAATACTCTAAGGATAAATATTATTGTTCCCATGTTGTAGTCAAGGCAGCTAAACCTTAGAGAGTTTACAAAACTTGTTCAAGGTCTTAAACTAGTAAGCTGTAAAGTTGAGGACAGAACCCTACTCTGCCCAACTTGCTTTTTCTAGGGCATCATGCTGGCACTGAAGTCTTGTAAATCAGGAGTTAGTTTAAGGAAATAAGAGAGACAACTAACGGGACTGCAACATTCTAATTGTCATCTAAACTTAGTACCAAATATTTTCTAAACATTAAATACTTCGAAGAAGAAATGTGCAGTGCCTCACTAAAATGTCATTTATAAGATTCAGCATGTTTCAAAATATCTGGATATGTGTTTCATGAAATGCAGTTGAGGTCTTGTATCTAGATTCTGGAAGGAAAAAGTCATTTCATTTTCTTGTTAAATAAAACTAAAATTTTGCAGTTTCAAGTGTTCATTTTGAATGCATGTATTTTAAAAAAAATTAGAATATCCTTATATTTTCCCTTTTGGGAATAGGAATAAAATTATGATGAGGCTATTTTATCAATGATTTTAAACAGGGTATTAGGCTTTGTTATGACAAAGTTACTATATTAGCCAGCAAAATGTGTTATTATTTGTCATATAACTATCTAGCGTATTTCAAGTTACATCAATCAAACCATTGAAACATGAAAGATGTGCACTCATTTTACCATAAAATAACATAAGTTAAGGCACAATGTGAATAACGTGCTAAATTACTCTTTATTAAATTTAGAAAATCGAAGAAGAGATATAAAATGATAAATTAAATATCTACACAACAGGAAATCAATGTTTATAACAGTATAGAAAATATAAAATAATAATATGCCATAGTTCTTTATTGACCTACTATTACTGAAATATAAATGCAATGAGCCATGGTAGTTATTAACAAAAGGAGAAAACGCCTATATACAAATATGTGTGTAAGTATCTACAACATCCAGCATTCTTTTGTGTGTTTGATGAAATAATGAAATTAGGGAAGGACTTCTATTGAGTTGATAAGCTTATCGAAAAAATACACAGTTCTTCAATGACATAAATGTATATACAAATAAAAATTTGATATATGTCATTTGAATAGGACTAGAATTTTACATTTTATATTATTACCTAGCATTATGATTAATTGTTCAAATTCCTCTTAATCCCTGATTATAAGGGTCTCTAATGAAGTTCATTCATTATACAATATCTTAATTCCCTTTCCATATTTTAGGGGACATTGTTTATTCTTCACTAGAACATCCTCTTATAGTGAGTAGGCATGGTGATTGTGTGTGCTGCAGACTGTGGAAATAGATTTTTAGAACTCAGTAAACGTTAAACTTCTTTCCACAGTCATCTGAACTATGAAAATATGTTTCCTACTACAATGGCCTATTAGTACAGTTATCCAAGCATGAAGGTGAAACAGTGTCAGAGCATGGGGCTTTGCTTGGTATGTTCTTTATTTTGAAAGGGTAGAATACGTGTGTCACTGTAATGCAGCTTAATAAGTCTGTATTTTAGCACTTCTATTGTGATTTCATTAATCACTTGTGGGTTAATTCATAAAAACCACTATCCCAAGCTTAGGGTAATAATTCTACTAGCAACTGGTCAGAATGGTAAAAGATCAGAGGAAAGAATGCATAAAATAGATAAATTCTTAGAAAGCACATTAAATTCCTTTTTACCACCTAGGCATGGAAACAACTAATAAATAAATAATGCTGAAATATTACATGCACACACTTTACTTGATGAAAAAAAATGCCACAATGTTCTCCAATTGAATGTTGTTGTGTGAATGGTATTTGACGTTTTTACTTCTGCATGTTTTAAGTCAGAAAAAAATAAATAACTTTTCCCTTTTTACTACAAGTCTCATTGCTAAAATGTTTTGAGTGTATTTCAGCTTTGCATGTATCACACTAAATATTTAGACATACATATTGAATAAATGTAAAAATATTTCAGATAAATTGGTATGCTGGAAAAGCTCTACGTTCTAATTTTGTACCATAATATTAGTATATGTTCAGCTTAGTTTTGCTCACAGAAGCCGTTAACCTTAAGAATTATCTCAGGGAGCCTGGCACAATGGCTCACACCAGTAACTCCATCACTTTGGGAAACCAAGGTGGGCAGATCACTTGAGAACAGGAATTCAAGACCAGCCTGGACAACAGGGTGAAATCCTATCTCTACTAAAAATACAAAAATTAGCCAGTCTGGTGCTACACACCTGTAATCCCAGCTACTCAGAGAGCTGAGGCAGGAGAATCACTTGAACCTGGGAGGCAGAGGTTGCAATGAAATATAGATTACCAAAATAAAATAATAATATTTTGCCAAACAAAAACAGTTTAACAAAGAATAAACTGTTCTGTTCCTATGGTTTCTAGAGAAGCAAATGTTGCCAACTTCAAGAGGATCATGCTTTTAAAGTCCATAGGAGCAATTTGCTCAATCTCTAGGGAGGTTATTGCTTTCATAATCTTTCATGTTACTCACCCACAAAGAAAAAAATGACATGATTAAAAGTGTGGATAAATGGAAAATTTGAGAATTCATTTTATTTCAGTGAACATTAACTACTTAGTTCAAATTGTATATTGTGTCAAATACTACTAGGAAATCAAAGAATAATTAATAAGACTATTTTTTCCCTGCCATCAAAGAGCTCACAGTTCAGCAAAGATAAAGACATATAATCAAATTTACATAATAATGTGACAAATATGATAACACAAGTATGCAGATGAAAGCTGGTGAGGAAATATTCAGGGATCTCTAAGAATTCTTTACACATAGGGAAAAGAAATGAGGCTGAAAAGTTACACACAGGCTAATAAAAGATGGCTCCCCTATGCTAAGTATTCTGCCTGTTTATTATGGACTTGTATCCTAAATTCCTTGATTAATCTAGCTTGGATGGGTGCCAACATACAACTGTAACTGTTTAATAATGAATTTAGATTTTTTTCTTTATATAGTTCAATTATTTTATTTTCTTCTTTTTACCTTTTAATTGCTAAAAGGTTTTCTAAAATCAGCCTTGTTATTTTGACGGTTTTTTATTCCTTACTCATATGTTACTACCTCTCATATTTTTATACATACTAAACACACATATTTTGTTTTATATGTCTGATAACACTCACATGTAGATTTCTGAGACTCTGATTCTATAGTCTGCTGTGCTGGCTGTCACTCATGGAACCTCATTTCCCTGCACATTTTGTTTTTGACAAAATGCACTTTGGAACTTTTGAAGCTTTGGCTGAAGTTGAGTTCCTTCACGGGTGATTTATATTTGCTTTTTCCTGGAGCCCTGAAAGCACTACCAACCTAGAAGCACCTCAGACGAAAGTTTCAGCTGGAAGTCTGTTGTTTTCTCATTAACCGTGTGAATTTGGGCCCCTTGCACACATGGGAGCTGGCTTGAATTTACAAATTATCATTAGACCCTTGTCTCCTGTTCATTCAATGTCAACATAAAGACAAACAGGTTTGCTGGTCATCTCCTTCTGGAAGGGGTTGTGGGAGAGAGACATGAAATATGTGGCCTTTTTGATGTCACTATGGGTCTTCAATCAGTCATAAATTCTTCTTTTTGCTGTGTTGTTGGTGACAGGGTCTTAGTCTGTCACCCAGGCTGTAGTGCAGTGGTGCAATTATAACTCATCTCAGTCCCAAACTCCTGGCCTCAAGGGACCCTCCTGCCTCAGCGTCCCCAAGTTTTGGGAACAAAAGCATGAACCATTGAACCCAGCCTCAGGCATAAATTCTTGAATTTTTCTTCTATCATTTTTACCCCACATGACAATCAGAATGGAAGTGTGACTCATCAGCATTCAATGAAGTCTCTTGAGTGAAAGCCAGCTTTCTTGTGTGCTCAACTCTGAATTCCTGCTTTTATTTCAGTTTTTGCATTAAGAAAGAAACTAAAGAGCCAGCCTCTGATGTCTGGAAGCTGCCAGGCACTCACATCTAAGCCTTGTTATTCTATTGACTATAATCTGACAGAATACAAAACTCAGAAAATAGTACTCTAAGACCATGATAAAGGGAGACAAAACACAGCTACTTACTAATTTTTTTCTAAATGTTGACAAAAACAGTCACTGTGCCTTTCACAAAATAGCAAACATCTCCCTCTTAGCTAAAATGAGTAACTGATATTTTTTTAACCAAATACTTTGATCCTCATTCGAGTCTACCCTCACTCTAGATGAAACATATTGAGATACCTGCTTATAGGATTGCCTTTTCTTTTTTGCTCTATCCAATCTAGAGGAAAATCTTGTTTCTTTAGATTCTTCTCCAAATCACCAAATCAAAGTCCAAACCCTGTAATAGATTGTCACTAATACCTTCTTACCAAGACGCCCCATTGTTCCCTATGCAATCAGGGTGTTTTCTAGATGCAACGAGTGATAAATCCCAACTTGTTCAACTACTGATATGCTTCTGGTGGTTTATGGCTAAAGGACATTGACAGTCTCTTGGTATTCTATTTATTTATTAGAATTCTTAGTTTGCTAGCTCACAGCTCATTGCAACATGTGAAACTATTTTGAAAACAATGTATCTGCCATTTTTCATTGTTTTGCAGCAGGAGCAAAGTTCATAATATCTAAAATGCCTTATTGCACATATCTTTTATAAATTATATTTGATCTAGAAAAATCAGGGAAAAACATAAAAATCAGCTGAACACCAAGTCATTATTTAATAAGTATATTTACTTTGTTATTTTGAAACAACAAATACATTTTAGAATTAATTTATAAATGAAAAAAGTGTTAGGGGCAAACTGTGGAGCTTTTAATGTCATGATGATACAAACATAAGAATCATTCAAAATTATTTTCAAATGTCAGGAACTTTTTATGAATACTAAATTTAACCATTAGTGAGTTTTAAATATATTATTTAAGTATTTGATAATTTGACATTGTAGTTTTCTCTTCCTATTTGGAGTCAACATATATTTTTTTCAGTTTTAGGTCTCCAAGATTCTTTGTAGGCGTTGAAAAACTCATAAGCTGTAAATTTGTTCTTAGATTTCCAAGTAGATAAAACTGTCCATTTTGGGTATAGTTCCTAACACTCCCAATAGCACACCCTCTCCCAGGGAGTGGGAATGTGACAAGCCAGAAAAAGATTTTAAAATGTGGGAAAGTACAGAAGATACAAAGAGAAACAGCAGCAGAAACCATACTAAGTGTGAACCATAATGTAGAGAGAAGAGCGGGGATGACTCAGCAGGGGGAGGAAAACAAGCAACGAGGGAAGCAGAGGCAAAGGACATTTGACAGGAGCATGGCTGAGTACTATCAGGGATCAAGTGGGATACGAATAATCAGGACTGACTTCCTAACTTGTGGGACCTGTGCAAAATAAAAATGCAGAGTCCCCTGTTCAAAAATTGTTAAGAATTGCAAGACAGTGAAAGCACAGCCTTAAACCAAGCACAAGGCCATTTTGAGCATGACACCATGTGCACCTGCCTGGGATGCACACCCATGAGGCTGGCCCTGCACACGGCTTTCCCACTTTTCCCAAGAAATGGCTCTGTGGTGCTGGCGTTGACTTGGATGGTCCCATACTACTCACCTTCCCACACTGCATCTCATTGCCTAAGCCAACTTGAGCACGTCGCTTGCTTGGGACCCTGACAATACTATGATTCTCTGTGTTTCATATGAAAATGAATTAATATTAGGAACCGGAGATAATTTAAATAAGAAATATAATAATTTAAATAAACCAAAATTGGTCTATCTTTTGTCAATTAACATATTTACACATCATAAGGCGGAAAATCAACTGCTGATCTCTTTTTATAACTTAAAGGCACATAGTGAAACTATAGTGCATGATTGGTACCTGGTCTAAGGGTACTAAGGGACATCGGCATATTCTTAATCTTATAAAAAGTGTGTATGAAAGCATCTTTACATCCTTTTGTTATCATTACTCTTTAATATAGTTGAAATGAAACAGTGTGCTTGTTACACAAGACAAGGCCTCAAATCCTCTTTCCAGTGAGAGGCTTCACAAGCTACTCTCTCTTATACACTGTGATACTATTTGATGTATTGTGACTCTCGGATAATGTAAAGCTTTACATAAACAAGGGAGACAATACATATAAAGTATCAGTTTTCCAAAGACAAACATAGAGAAGTGTATAAATTTTATGGCCACCAAGTATTCAAATACTTCATCTATAATAACGCTCTTTGATCTCCGGGCCTACGTTTCCACTGTCCATTGTCATTAGTGGTAACTCCAATAATTCAACTCATTTAAAGTGAAAAAAATTATGTTTATAATATGTATCTCATTTTAAAAATAAGTTTAAGTTTATTAATAAAATATACTATTATGGAATTTATTCTAAGTATTTTTAATCAGGCTTAATATTATAAGGTTAATACAACATTTTATAGAATATTATAAAATACCTTAATATTGTAAGATTAATCTTAAACATTTTATAGAATGTTTATATTCCATACTTGTAATATAAACATTCTATAAAAATTTGATATATGACAAAGCTGATTCCATAGACTTTCATAATAATAGAAAAATATCCTGTATTAGCAATTACTGTAACAGAATAAGACAAACTGACATTTATTGTCATTGGCTAAAAGCTAATTAATGTAAAATGTTGGAAAATAATAATATGAAAGCACTTTCAAATTTAAAGGAACAAAGAAGCATGACTAAATCCTTCTGAACTTGTTTGAATTTTTTGTGTTATAAATATAAAATTTGTCTGGGTGTGGTGACTCACACTTGTAATCCCAGCACTTTGGGAGGCCAAGGTGGGTGGATCATTTGAGGTCAGGAGTTCGAGACCATCCTGGCCAACATGGCAAAACCCTGCCTCTACTAAAAATACAAAAACTGGCTGGGCATGGTGGCGGGTGCCTGTAGTCCCAGCTACACAGGAGGCTGAGGAAGGAGAATCGCTTGAACCTGCAAGGGCAGAGGTTGAAATGAGCTGAGATCGCACCACTGCACTCCAGCCTGAACAACAGAGCGAGACTCTGTCTTAAATAAATAAATAAAAATATAAAATTTCACCTAAGTACATACAGTAAGTTAAACTTAGGAAAAAATGTAAAATAAGAAAAAGTAGCAAGTCACAATTCAAATATAATATTACACAATTTAAAAAGTCCTTTCGAATATAAATTTATAACTCCATAAGATTAATAAAATTGATATTTTTTTATTTAGAAAATCTCAATCCCAGAAAAAGAACCCTATTCTCTCTTTCTGACTTATTCATCACTGCAAATGACATCATAATTCTTTCTGTTACCTGAGCTCAAAACCAGCTTGTTTCCTTTGCATTACTTGATTCAATTTGTCACTGATTCTTGTTGATTCCACAGTGAACCCTCTCTCCCATTCTGGTCTTTTTTCCCAGCTGCTCTCTTGACATCATAAATTAGGCCCTGATACCTCTTGTTTGGGCCATTTCAATAGCTTCCTACCTATTATCTCAATCTCCTTTCTGCTCCTCTCATGTTTCTACTTCTAATTTCTGAAAAACCAAACTTCCCTCTCTATGGTTTTTGTTAAAGTTAGTTCTGACTCTCCTTGTCATCCCTTCTCTGAGCTCATTGGTCTTTGGGTCCCGATATGTACTTTCCACTTGTGACTTGCATGGCTCGCCTGTCCTATCTTTTTTTTTTTTTTTTCTGAGATAGAGTCCTGCTCTGTCACCCAGGCTGGAGTGCAGTGGCACAGTCTCGGTTCACTGCAACCTCCGCCTCCCAGGTTGAAGCAATTCTCGTCTCAGCCTCCTGAGTAGCTGGGATTACAGGCACCCACCACCATACCTGGCTGTGTGTGTGTGTGTGTGTGTGTGTGTGTGTGTGTGTATTTTTACTAAAGACAGGGTTTCGCCATGTTGGCGGCTGATCTTGAACTCCTGACCTCAAGGCAATCCACCCACCTTGGCCTCCCAAAGTGCTGGGATTACAGGTGTGAAGCACCATGCCTGGCCTCCAATCCTGTCCTATCTTTATGATCCAGCAGAACTGGACTATACATTGTTCAGCTGTATCTTCCTGTCTCTAACTCCTTGTTTCTGCTGTTCTCTGAAGATAGAATGCCATCTGTATTTGCTAATACAGGCATAAGTTGGGAAACTGTTTTAGGTTAGGCTCACTAAAACATAAACTTTGTAAGGGCATGGCTTTTTTTTTTTTTTTTTACTAATATTAGCACAAGAGGTAGTAACTGTGTCTGGCACATAATAGGTACTCACTTGATAGTTGTTTAATGAATTCATAAGATTCCCTAAGAATTTAAAATTCTGCAATTCTAGCCAGTGGTGCCCAAGCCTTAGACATTTTATATTAAGTACCTGCATGTGCAAAGCTATATAATGTGTGTCTAATGACACAGATATTAACAATATATGCAGGAAAATGACAAAAGCAGCCAACTGGTCTATAGAACGCATATTTATTTTTTGCAAATAACTCCACAGCACTTACTTATTTATTGTATACAATATTCCAGTCAGATTAATTCCACATGTAATATTCTAGCCAGATGGCTATGTAGAAATACGTATATCTAAATTTAATTGAAAAGTAACTTTCATATTATTTTCTAGAACATTGCATGCAATGTGAGCTTAAAGCTTGTTTTTATTTTTCTGACTTTTTGTTTTCCTAGGATTTTATGTCAAGTATATATTCTTCTGTTTCCCTATGTTTATAAAACTCATTGTTTGTCTCTTCACACAACCTTCTTGGTCCAGGTGTTATGAAGTTACTGCCACCTAATGAGAGTGACACAGTAATGATCCTTCTAGTTAATCAGCTACACTGAATCTGCCCTAGAAAGACTAACAAGTGAGAGCAATGGTGTCTGAGGCTAATTTATAGCCAAAAGAAACAGGTAAAGCATTAGCAGAGAAAAAGGGCCCCAGTAAGTTAACCTCATAAATAAGTCTTAAAGAATAAAACCTATACAAAGTTTGGTCTCGATCTCTCAACCTCGTGATCCACCCACCTTGGCCTCCAAAAGTGCTGGGATTACAGGTGTGAGCCACAGCACTTGGCCCAAAACCTTTTGATTAAATGACATAACCTTTGCACACTGGTTTCTTAAAAATTGTATGGCCTGCAAACTCTAGCACTTTGGGGGCCTGAGGCAGGAGGATGGCTTGAAGCCAGGGGTTCAAGACCAGCTTGGTGAGACTCCATCTCAAAAAAAAAAAAAAATTAGTTGGGCATGGTTGCACATGCCTGTAGTCCCAGCGACTCAAAAGGCTGCAGGAGTTCAAGGCTGCTTCAAGCTATGATCTCATCACTGCACTCCAGCCTGCGAGAATAAAAGCCTTCTTTGGAAAAAAAAATAATGTACAGATATGTTGTAGTGAATAAGTTCATAGGTCACAATTAACTCCAAATCTCTGACAGGACCTTAATTTTAATTTAGAAAACTCAAAATGGTCATAATGAAAAGGAGACTTCTTAAAATGTGTCACTTCAAGGTCAAAAGTAATCTTTGAGTATGTTGTATTAAAATAATTTCTGCCTGTTAGAATTCACTCATGTATTCAGCTCAATACTTGCACAGAGTATCACGGAGATAAAAAGTTCCTCGCAGGCATTTCTTCCAGTGTTTAACAACTCTCTCCTTCTAATTGGGTAGATGAGAAAAGTGAATGCCATTGTTTAACATTTTCAGCTTAATTATATATGACCTTGGCTATGGCAGCTAAACTAATAACTAGATATTTCAAGAGTCATGGTATATGTAATTATTATAAATAATAATATGTCACAGTATTTATTAGTGTTTATTAAAACACTTCACAGACAAAAATACACATACACTAAAATACCGTATGCGATCACTTTCAAATTCATGTCTCCCCTAGGACTACATTTCGTGGACAAATTATTACCCAGGCTTAAATTCTGCCTTCTGCTCATATTTACTGACCATTCTTTCTTCTATATATTTTCCTTTCTAAGAAGTGAAATTGTGAACGATACCTAAGGAGTTCATACAACTTAAGAAATCTGAAGAAGATCTCTTGTGATGCGGTCAGTATTGTTGTTTCTCTTGCTGTTTGTTGTTTTAAAATCTTACCTAGTGCTATTCTGAAAACATCATTTTTCAAGCTCACAGAACATCTTGTAAACTGGTGCCACTTGACATTACATTCAGCATAAAGATTATGTGAATTTTATAAAGACAGAACTTGAGAATTTTAAGGCTTACAGGTCCTTTACAGATGACATGGCTCAACCTTTACTGTTTATAGATTAGGGAACAGAGATGTGGAAGTACCATGCGAGTTAGATGTTTTGTGGGAAGATAGTTGGTTTTAAAGCACTGACCAAGTTCTCCAAAATACTCTAAAATCTATCAAAAAATTCTTCACAATTTATATTTGCATTGCTGTTTTAAAGGTTAAAAATGTAGACTAATGTACAAATTGAGCAAATAAGAAATTTTAGAAACTGACTTTATTCTGGGTATGTGTAGTTTTGTTTCTAATATGTAAACCTATAATATTCTCAAAAGAGAAAAGTAATTTGAAATCTTAAGCAGACTGTTGCTATCCCTCAGGTTGTCTCAGCCTAGAAGTGCACCTGCACACTTCTCTCAGCCCTTCTTTATAGTATCCCCTCTTTTAACTTTATTCATTATCTCATCAGTCTTGATGTATTTCAGTGGCAGGTGCAGCTTAAGCTTGTATTCATGCTCGGTACCTCCTCAGCTCTTTAAGTTCTGAGAACCAATTAACATCTTTATACCTGGTCTCATGTGTACTCCTGTTAATGATGCACTGAGATCTGAAGAGCATGTTAAAGTATGAAAAGGAGACACTGTCATCGGGATGGTTGGGTTATGAGAAAGGAAGAAAGGTGGGACATAAGATCTCCATTTCCCCTGAGTTGTTTGCCCATCCCAAAATGGGCAGGTGACTGTAAGTAACTATACAAATTGTTACTGCCCAGAAAGTGACTCTATTAGGTTTTTTTTTCTTTAATTGCATAGACTTGATCAAACATAAACAGGAGTGAAAAGCTAGTTTTTGAAAATGTTAGCTTATCTTGCATATAATGCATACTTTTGAGAAAAACAAATGATAAAAACAGAGGAAGTGATGGAGAGGGAGGAAGAAGAATGAAGAAGGAACCGAGAGAACAACAGGGCAAAAGATCAGGGAAAACGCAACGGGATACAATCTCAAGTCAGAAATTTATTTTGGAGATTACACATCAACTGCCATTAGTTCAATTTTTTCTATGCTATTTAGGAAAAAGAATTTGACTACCTTAATAATGTTGCTCTCAGTAGAGTTTCTTTAACCATGAATCTTATATCAAGATAACTAATACACTTAATAGAAAACTCTAAAGATAAGAGGAACGTAAGATTCTAGAAAATAGATGTGGAGAAGTATAAGTCCTGAGAAAGCAGGAAAACATTTTATGGAAGAACATAGGGGTAAGAGCTGGGCATGTACCCACTCCACAGTTAAGAAAGCATCGAAGGTAGAGGGTTGCAGGCAGACCAGTGGGTAATACTTTTAGCCTGTAGCCCACATATATTTTTGTCATTTCTAATTTTCCCGTATGACGCATTTTACCAAATATAATGTATTATAGTTTTGTTATTAAAAGGGGTGACATTAGAGCAGAGGTCAGCAAACATTTTCTGCAAGGAACAGATAATAAATACAGAGGAGGGAGGAAAATAACAGAAATAAAGAGAAGGAAGAATATGAAAGTTATAAATGTACACTGCTAGAAAAATGAACACAAAACACTAACGCCTGAATAGGATCGCAGCGGACTGAAATCAGACAGATCAGGTAGAGCTGAAATACGAGCTTACGCATGGCACCCGTGGATAAATTACTTTACCTCTCTAATCTTTAGTATACTTATGAGTAGGTAAAAGATAAATACAGCATTTACTCTTCAAGGGTGTTGAGAGGATTGATTCAAATAAATTGTATAAAGTTTAACATGGCATACTCAGTGTAGTAAGTACTCAGTAAGTAGGAGTTGTTAACATAAAGATATTTTTAAGCAATAAAGAATAAAAGAGGGCCGGGTGCGGTGGCTCACGCCTATAATCCCAGCACTTTGGGAGGCCGAGGCGGGTGGATCACGAGGTCAAGAGATCGAGACCATCCTGGTCAACATGGTGAAACCCCGTCTCTACTAAAAATACAAAAATTAGCTGGGCATGGTGGCACGTGCCTGTAATCCCAGCTGCTCAGGAGGCTGAGGCAGGAGAATTAAAAAAAAAAAAAATAAAAAATAAAAGAATGGGTATTAGGTTGGTGCATTACCTTTAATGGCAAAAACTGCAATTACTTTTGCAATCAAGCTGATATCTTTAATTATATTATTTTATGCTATAAATAATATAGAAATGGATTCTCACAGTTACACAATCTCATAATATCCTGTGATTTTCTTTTGTGGCACAATTTATATTTGTATTTTTAATGATTTTTTTGGATATGTGTCCCCCACTGGGCTACAATCCCATGGGTAATGGACCTTGTCTGTCCACCATTGTATTCCTAGTGTCAGCCACAACCTCTGGCATATCCAAAGCGCTCAGTAAATATTTATGCTGAAATGAGTGGACTCAGAATGAGAAAGCATAGGTTAAAATTAAAATTCTATAATTTATAGTTGTGTGGTTGTGCAAATGCCTTCTCAATTTTAATGTCTGCATAATGGGGACAATAGTAACATTCAGTTTAATTGCTATGAGGAGTTAGGGAGAAAGATATTCTGATAAATATAGCAGCATTCAACAGAGTGTCTGGGAGATATTCAGTGCTTAATAAATGCTACCCAAATCAAATTTAGTTGTTTGGTTTAAATTTAAGTTGACCATAACATTGAGTTAATCAAATTTCTATGTTATCTAAGCACTTTGGTTATTAGACTATTTATATCCATGTTTATAATATACATGAATCAAGATAGCATATATTTAAATTTATGAGATGCCTTTACCTTTCAATAAAACTTCATAAATAAAATGTAAAGGGAAATATGTTCTTCAAAATTTCATGCTCTTGAAAGAAAAGTCACTGATCTTGGTATAAAGAACCTAGTTGATCAGTTCTACCAAAGCAGCATGTTGCTCCCTCTGCACTCTGATTGTAAATTAAAAATTAATATGTCTACCTGTGCTCACTAGTGAATTTATTAGCAACCATCAATATTTCATGTGTGGCATAGGTCAATCCTATGTTGTACATCTAATGAGTAATGTATGAGGTGTTGCTGGGGCTCAACCAGTGGCTGAGGAAGCTTTGCCTTCAGCAGAAGATGGCAGTATCAGAGAACATGAAGTCAAGAAGAAGAAATCAATGGCCTTTCTCTGTCTTGCTGCAAAATTAACGATGACCCCTATGAAATCAAAATATCTCTTACTAAGTATAAGAAAGGAAGATATTAGGAAAACTCCAATATAAAGTTGAAGTTTAAGGTTTTCAAGGTAGAGCCATTAAAAGTCACAGTTTAATATTTAAAATCACTGGAAAATGCCAGTGATATATGGCCATATGTGCAATGCGAATGGAAAAGTACATACAACATGGCCCCAATTTTATGAAATCATCTTTTACATGCACATATGTTTTTTTAAAAAACTGGGTGTAATTATGTAAATGTAATAATGGCAGCTACCTGTCAGTGTTTGAATATGGATGCTTACCTCTTAAGATTTGACTAGTTAGGTCAATTAGTTACTCTCAGGAACATAAAGGTACATGAGAGGTTGACAGCAGTGGGAGTCAAAGAAAAAAATAGAATGCAGATGATTTTGAAGAATCTGTAATAGACCAAATATTGGCCCAGGTTATGAGGAAGCAGAAACTGAGAGGAAGCGTAAGTCAGGAGTAGACAATACGTAGTGGAGAGTGGTACAGTTAATTCGCATAGAGAAAAGAGACCAACAGAACATCTGACTCCAGGTAACGATAAAACACAAGAATTAAGGTCCTGTGGCCTCATTTACCCCACAGGGCTTGCGCTTTTGGGGTCATGGCTTTGCTGTGTTTCCCACCTGATTAAGGCTGAATGATTTAGCTATTTTAGGTTTCATATGAATACAACAAATCCCACTACATGAAATAGCAGAGTCTCTTCCTTACAAGTACTTAAATTAAATAACAATTATAGTTAAAAGAAAGAAAACAACATACTCTGTGGATTCTAAAGCCAGTGGTGGCTCCAGAATTTCTATCTGAGATGGGTTTTAAGGGAGACTGTATTGTTGAGCCTATGCAAAAATTATCTTGAAGCCACAGTCCTATAGCAAATATAGTGCTTATTAATTATGCATTTCAGGATGCTTCAAGTGATATTTGCATAACTAATGTTACTTAACTTGTATTTTCATTTAGGGTGGATGAAAGATTATGCAAGTACTAAAGGGCATTTTAGAATCCATAAAAGAAGAGGTCCTGTGCCATTATAAATTCTCAGGAAGATGTTGCTGACCTGAAACAGAACTGAGAGCAAGATCAAAATGCTGTGTGTTGTTGTTAATGCTTACCTATGAGGTGTGCTTTGAGGGCTGCCTCAAGGACTGTTAGGAAAAAAAGACTTTTTTCCTCGGGCTTTCCATTATATGACACTCCTTTCCTGCATTCAAGCCCAATGAGGCTGAGAAGAGAAATTAATTTTATTCATCACACAAGTTAGGGGGAGGTGTTGTCGGAGGTATTTAGAGGCATATTTTAGTTACAAGTCCACTAGTGTTTAGGATAGCACGCACAGGCTAACAAATAACTGAAGCTCATAGCCTTAAATAAGGACCTGCTCAGGCTAGCACTGAAGTTTTTTTTTGAGACAATACTGAAAAAGAAGAAAAAAAGAAGATATGATGAAGATAAGCAATTATTAAATAAATGGAATTTATAACTGGGACTAAGATTAAGGGTGGCAAATAAGTTCTACTTTATATGCCAATAACATAGATTGAAAATGACTGCTACTGCATAGAGAGAAGAAATTCATGGCCAAGTCTGGGATGCCAAAACGTTCCGGGGTCAGTTAAGGTCTGCTACTAGCCTGGGATGTCACAGAGTTGCCATTTCTGACAAGTGAAGTCGTAGATAGAAGGAGTGACGGTATGGAAACAGTAAAGGCTTTGCAGTTCAACTACCTGCCCCGTCCTACACGTGTGGAGTTTGGGGATACTTATTTAATCTTCCATTTTCTCATCACAAAAATCATAATGCCTACTTCATGTCATTTATGAGAATTGAGTAAAAAACAGGTAAAGGCCACAATACATTTCCAGGCACAAGGCAGGTGGCCAATAAAATGTTAAGTCCCTTCTTCCTTTTTATTTGATTACAATTGCCACACTATTGGCCCACGATTAATGAAAACACATACAGAGGCCACACTACAGGCTCATGATTCATTTTAACTATACAACTCCGTACTACCGGCCCATGATTAGATATAATTTCACAGCCCATACCTACATCCATGATTGATTCCAATTCCACAGCTTATAATCAAGTCCACAATTGACTACAACTGTTCAGCTCATACTTTATGTCCACAGTTGATCACAATTGTACCACTCTGTCCTATCTACACACTGCCATGTCTGCCATTGGAATGTCATAAGAAGACATATGAGCATTACAGTGAGACTGTATAGAGCGGACTTGAAAAAGATGTGGTAGTTTTGTGGTAGCTTTTTGAAGCTCCTTCTGGCTCCTCCCTGTCATTCTTGTTTTTCTGTTCTTAAAAACCTATGCACAAGATACTTTATTTTCATTGAATGGAAATGGTGAAATTAATCCTTGTTTTGAAAAATGCAAAAGATTAAAACTCTTTGTATTTTCTGCTTAGTTATTTGTAAACCTGTAACTTCTTTAAACATAGTCTTATTCATTTTAAAAAAGAGAAAAAATAAATTTTTATGAGTCTATGATTTGAAAACAAAACAAAATAATCCAGTTACATCCATGTACCTCCATGCCAGTGAGGAAGCTCCTTCCAGCTCCTCCCTGTCACCCTTGTTTCCTGTTCTTACTCCTATTCATGTTCTGACAAACGTTGGATGAATGATGAGTACAATGAAGAGACAGCTATTCTGAAATTAGGTGACACTAATACCTATCTTATTAAAGTGAAGTATGTAGTCCAACTCTGTTTACAAACTCCTAAAAGAAAGATACAACAACCCAGTGAAAGTCAATTAGGTTTCAACCATTTTTTTTTTTTTTTGGCTTGCTTCAGAAGGCCGAATGCTTAAGTATGCTCTGCTTCTGCTGCTTGATAAACTCCAAGCGAAAGGCCCACGCTAGATGATTCTACAAACTCTAAATCTAAAACTCAAAAGTCATTTGCAAAAATGGCAATAGGGTGTACCGAGAAGACTCATTTTGTCCTGGCTTCATTTTATTCATTTTTCTGTAGGCCTGGGCTGACGCAGCAGTGGGGTGCACCTATGTACTCATTGCAATCTGCTCTTCCAACATTGTGGTTCCAACAAATGTGTGACTGGGTTTATGATTCCTTTGGCTTCCAGTTGCCTCATATTATCATCAGCCAAATTAAAATTACACCACAGCTACAGAAAATCTTTTTTTTTTTTTTTACATAAAATATGCTATCTCATCAAACCTGCATAGTTTCTTCTAGTTAAACAAAATATGCATTTTTTATGTCTAAAGGATTACTTTACAAAAGTATAAATCACTCTGGTATCCATCATGAAGTTTGAAATTGACCCAAATATTTTTCTCCTCTGGGCAAAATCCTAGCATCTCTAGTGGCCAGCTAATTGAGTTCCTTTATCAGTACATAGTGAATATTAGAAAGCTTGGAGAAGCAACTAGCAAGGAGGCAGAGGCATGGTTTTATTAATTTACTTATTTTTTAAGAAAGAAATGAGCCAATATATTTAAGCCAGTCTGTATTTTTCATAATTGATCACTGAAATCAAACAGTTGAATTTCCTTTAGGATATTACCATACCGATTTTCCTAAGCTAAACATATCACCACACCAATCCATCTGCTTCTCAAATTAAAAAGTTAACACAAACGAAGCCTCTGCCAATAAGCAAACACATTTGCAAATGGACTATATCCACTTCAAAAAACAAAGGTGAAATAATAAATAGTAAGTACTAAACTTCTTAAGCCAGTATTTGCTTATCATATAGCCCTTGTCTAAAAAAAGTTTCTAAATTTTAAATCTAGTTTAATTTTTGAATTGAGTTCTGGCTAAAGATCACATCAAACTTCGTGAACATGTGTTCAAGTAAGGATATTGAAGATATCTCACATATACAGCTTCAAAAATGCCAGTGTTGATACTTCTGATGAGAAATTATCTGTTTTTTTTTGAGCCAGCAGGAAAAGCATGAGTGTCACAGATGACACAATAAAAGAATATATTCACATGGAATGCTTTCTTTGTACTACAAAGAATATTTCTGGTGATTCCATCTCACTACAGAAAAAAATTCTGCTGAAGATCTAGTGGTTAAACACTTATTTCCTGTGTTGTTCACTTTAATATAATTAAGTAGAAAGTAGCATTAAATACTGAGTCATAAGACATTTATACAGAAAGAAAAAACAAGGATGTCATGTGGTTATTCCCACTTCCCAGTACAGAGAGGAGAAATCTAAAGCTCAAAGATCAATGACTTTCATAAGACCACAGAGCTGCTTTTAGCCAAGTGCCTAAACCAATCCCAGAATGTTTAACACGTTTATCTTTCTAGAAGAGAAAAAAGATTAGGTGTTTGACTTAAACATCTTTGTAATGATTTTAAGTCCCAATCATAATCAATCTATATATGTTCAATATTTTAAAAACTTCCATGTATTATACACATATAACCCTACACATCAGTATATAACTATATTGTACCCTTGGTTTTTGCTCCACCTCAGCATTCTTCCAAGTTGTGTCAGAGACTAATTTTCCTCAATAACCCATTTTTCCTTCTCCTATGAAGTAATAGAATTGCCTCCTCTGGCACATGACTTTTAGCAGGGTCATTTAGCTAGAAACTGCATTTCTGACTTTGTTGGGGGTTAGACATGGCTGTTTCACTAGGTTATAGATAACTAGATATGAACAGAAGTGACGTGTTAAATTTGTACGTTATTTTCTGGAAAGAAAGTACTTGTCCTTTGCTTTCTCTTTGCCCCACTTACTTCAGTCAGGAATGTGTACCTACAGTCCATAGTACACATTCCTAATGTAATACCCTAATTATTGGTGGAACTACAAAACAGATGAAACCCTGTCTCCAAACAGACTATGCTGCAGAGCTGCTTATTCACACTAGATTACCTTCCTATTTATATACTATATGTAGGAGTCATCTTTTTTGAGTCACTGTATTTGTGGGTCTTTTTGTTACATTGGCTCAGCCAATAACCCAATATGAATACACTAACTCTGGTCTCTTCATTTCATAAAGAAAACTGTTTTGCCATAAACTATACTCAGGTATCCATTCCATTATACAGCTGTTTTATGATCTATACGGGTTAAAGTAGCCACCACTTTGTATACACTTTGGAGATGGTAATAGATCATATACAACACTTAATTGTACCTATTTGCTTATAACAAGCTAGACTGGAAACTGTTACAGGGCAGGAAGTATATCTTAATCATCTTTGTTTGCCTAATGCTTAACATGGTAGCTGACACATGGAAGGTACTCAAACTACACACACTGAATGAATGAATGGATGGATAAATGAATGAATAATTTTTCCTTGATTCTAAACAAACATCAAGAACTTGCAATTTATTGTGTCTTAATATTAATTTTATTATAATATGGGTTAATTGAAAGTATTGCCATATATAATACCAAAAAGGACATTTTTTTCTATATAAACATGGGAAAATATGACTCTTCCAAAGTAATCAAGATACTAAATCATCTGCTATTTAATTGGAGATCTCGTATAGTATATCAGATTTAGTACCTTCCTTGGTAGACTGAGGGCTGTTACTGCCACTTTCTTCCTAAAGCAGAACTACCCTTCAATTTGTTTTCAGTTAATTGGTTCTAAACTTTTGTAATATTGCCTTTTTAAAATGAATATTTTCCTTCCTTATTTCTGGTAGGAAGACTACTGTGTGGTTGATACATGAGAATGGTAAATCATAGAAACTGATGATATTAACAATTAGGAAATATTGCTAGAAGACACTATTTATTCAAAAAACCTGAACACAAAAATAAAACTAGTTATTATAAAACAAATTATTTACCTGGAAAGAGAAGAGAAAATAAGAGGAACAGTATTTTTTTAGTGCAATTAGCAGAATATGATTATGTATAGACCAGGCAGAAGTAAGATGAAATATTCAGCATAGCAGTGAAGCTTTCACATGACAGGACAAACACATTTAATCCTGGACAGTATACAAAGGCAGAAATGCCTTGTAGAACTATGTAATTAAGTGAAACTCTTTGCAGCTGCCCTTGTAAATCTCTAGAGAGGAGGTTGGCTAAAGGCTAGGTTCAGTAGTTGTCCCTGTTCCAGTTGAATGATCTTTAAATCTGACCCCTAAATGGCAGTAGCTCCTAGGAAAAAGAATACATTTGACACAGATTTCTTTCTGTAGCAGAGTCAAAAACAAAAGACAAAAACAAAACAAAACAAAACAAACAAAAGCTAAGGAACATGCTCTATAAAAATAGGGCTTGCTCATGTCATCTAAAATCTTATAAGCACCATGAGTTTCCCTTGAAGAATTAAACCCTTGGGCCAAGCCTATGAGGGAGATGCCGAGTATCAGAAAAATTACCTATTGGAGTCTAATGTCTTCTATTTCATAAATTAACATAAGAATTTAAGTGACTCCTGAGATTGGCCAGGGGAAAAGGTAATTACTATAAGAAATTTACATGTTGAATAGGGGATTGGGTGTTGAATTTGGTTCTTCCTTGTTCTCCACTAACTCTTAGGCCCAGAGTGACCATATGTTCTGTCTTTTCACAGGACAGTCTTTATTTAACTAGGACTTGATTGTTAATTTTTATTCTCAAAATCATTTCAGATTGGATGAGGAATTATATATGTTCATTCCTTTGAAGGCTAAGTCTCTTAATTCTATTTCCTAAACATCTCTTGAACCTGTCCACTTCTCCCAAGTCCATTCTCCTCACACCTTTATCTTTTACAAGGACTATTGCAGGAATCTTATATCTTCTATTCTCACTCCTCTCAAGTTCATCTTGCACAATACTGCAGGGAGTCTTTTAAAAACAAAATTATGACACTTCCTTTCTTAAAATCTTTCCATGTTTCCCTTTGTGTCTGGGCAGATAAGGACCTACATGTTTTGGGCACCCCTTTGCCCCTCCAACCCCATCTTACACCATCCTCTCTTTTCTTTTCTAATTCCTTGACCATACTAGATTTTGTAGAGTTCTCTCAGCTGTCTCAGAGCTTTCATATACGTTCTTTCTTTTTCTTTTTCTTTCTTTCTTTTTTTCTTTTTTTGAGACAGTGTCTCGCACTGTCACCAGGGTGGAGTACAGTGGCGAGATCTTAGCTCACTGCAACCTCTGCCTCATGGGTTCAAGCAATTCTCCTGCCTCAGCCTCCCTAGTAGCTGGGACTACAGGCATCACCATGCCAGGTTAATTTTTGTATTTTTAGTAGAGACAGGGTTTCATCATGTTGGCCAGGACGGTCTTGAACTCTTGACCTTGTGATCTGCCAGCCTTGGCCTCCCAAAGTGCCAGGATTACAGGTGTGAGCCACAGTGCCCAGCTCACATATGTTTTTTCTAGCACAGACTTCTTCTGCCTGACTTCTAGTCTTATTCTTATTAATCGTTTTGATGTCAGTTTAAATGCCGCTTCTTTCAGAGACACCCTCACAGATCTTCACAAACTAAGCAAATTCTGCTCCTGCAATAACGATAATAATACTCAATTCTTCATAACACCCAGTGAGAGAATTTCAAAATGTAAATTTGTATGCCCCACTAGGTTACAAGTTTTAGAAAAAAGGGGACTATATTTTATCTTGATTGTCACTAGATATATACCACCTTACCATACATTGAACGTTCAACAGCTTTTTGTTGAAATAACGATAAAGTTATTATCTTAGGCATCTAAATATGCTCAGAAGTGCCTGTTTAACCCTTGACTTTAAACACCATCTTTAAATACATGCTGCAAATATTTTATAATAAACACTATATTCTATTTTATTCTTCTTCATGATTGAACCCACAGTGAATTAACTTTAGTCCAATAGACATCAGATCAAGGTGAAAGGTACATGTTTTTTGACACATCTAATTATTTCATGTTTATGTCAATTATGTAAATTATATGCAATCAACATTTCATTCAAAAGTTATTTTTAATGCTTTCACTTCTATGTTTTCTATTCATTTATAAGAAGAGGAGATATGTAATAAAATATTGAAGTAGTTAAGCAAATATTGATCTGTAAAGATGTTTATTCACCTCAAATGGTTAGCTGAAAGGAAGTACTATGATATAATAGCTAGAAATATTTGTCAACTGAGGCATTAAAAGTTGAATTAAGTATGTGACAGTCAATGTGAGGATATCTGCTTCTACACACATTACATACTTTCTGGTCAATATGTGTTATTGGAAAGTCAAACATGCATGATGGGAAAGCCAAACATGAAATCTGAGGACCATTTGCAGTATAATTCAGCTAATATTTAAGATCTATCTCTGTTAGGGTGAGTTCAGCTATTATATAGAGAAATTCAACTAACTGCGGCTTAATCAATGAAGATACTTAATTATCTCATATAACAAGAATTCTGAAGGTTGGTACTTCCAGAATTTGTTACAGTGGTTCAAACATTTTATCAGAAACTAAATCTCCCTGTCTTGTTGTTCTTTCATTCTAATATTTTTCTATAGGTTTTTACCTTGTGGATGTTAAGATGGCTGCTTCAGCTCCAAATATCAAATCCTCCCACAATCACAGTCATGGAAAGAATGATATAGCAGAGGAAATACAACATTCTCTTCTCTCTTCTCGATCCTCTCTCTTTTTATCCAGGAAATGAGTCTCTTTCAGAAGCCACTCAAAAGATTTCCCGTTATGCCTTATTGACCAGAGCTGGATTACATGTTCACTCCCGGATGTATCACTAACAGAGGGGAATGAAAAGACCCTGACTGCCTTAAAGCAATCATGATTTATCTCCCAGGATGAGGAAAGTCTTACCTTCCATTAAAACAAAGAATCTCATCTTGTTACATGAGTTGGAGTCAGCTCGTGTGTAGGCAACAATATTTCCCATAGAAAACTGTTGGTCACGATAGTATCAGACTCCTCTGATTTAGAGAAACAAAATAATAATAGTGAATATAATTATATCATTAGGCTGAGCATGGCAGCTTATATCTGTAATCCCAGCACTTTGGGAGGCTGATGTGGGCAGATCGCTTGAGCCTAGGAGTTCAAGACCAGCCTGGGCAACATGGCAAGACCCCATCTCTATAAACAATATATAAAAATTAGCCAGGCATGGTGGTGTATGCCTGTAGTCCCAGCTACTCAGGATGCTGAGGTGGGGAGTATGGCTTCAACCCAGGAGGTGGAGGTTGTAGTGAGCTGAGATCACACCACTGCACTCCAGCCTGGGCAACAGAGTAAGACTCTCTTTCAATAATAATATCATTAAAAATCTTGCCTCTAAACATCCTAATACAAAGGAGTTTCAGGGAAAACACAACTATTTCTAAAACAAGGGGAATAAATTATAAACAAAACCACATAAATTGTTAAAAACTCAATTTCATTTTGGAAAACACAAATATCTGGACAGTTTTAGAGACTCAAATAATATCATATTTTAAAAAAATCAGTTTTCAGAGCCACTTCCATCAGTGCTCACAGCAAGTACATACTAATTGGTTAAAGATTTTATGTAGCTCCAGGTTTTTATAATCTCATTATACTTAAGGGTGGACAGAAGACAAGCAAAAATATGGGGCAATGTTTCCTACTCAAACTCTCGCTTCCACTCCACCTGCAATTATATTCTCAACTTTATGGTGCATCAAACTCAATGACACAAAAGTTATCTCAAATCACTTCAACCTTTCCATTGCATCCTAGAGATATATTGGCTCTGCACCAAGTACCCAGGTACTAACTAGTTTACTTTTAATTTAGAGCAGATGGGCTAGGGTTCTCAAGGTTGCATTGAGAGGATCTACTTGGAGGACACCTCATGGTCTCTGTTACACAGCAGATGGTGAGAATATTTTAAGCTATTTTCAAATGATGTTAGCAAAACTACATTTCTATCAATTGTCCTATATGGCTTTCATAAATATGATTTTTCTTTCAAATCAAGAATGACAATGATAGAGCTTAGCATGGTTCTTCTGAGATACCAGTATCATCAATGACACACAGGGGATTTATATTCAAAGTTCAAAGATGAATTGCAAGAGAGGAAACGTTGGATCTCCTGAGATAAATAGACAGATACTGATAAATGATCTTATAATGCATATCCTGTTTTCCTGTATGAGAGGAAATAATTTCTATCTCCTGTTATAGTAGACATTTAAATTGATGTTTCTTTTTGGAAAATAAGCAAAATGTAATTCTTTTTGACCCCTCAATGAACTAACAATGCTATACCTACTATAGATGTCCAATAAGTTATTTTCTTCTTTTCAATATAACTTTTTATTTTTAAAGGTAAAATATTGTGGTGGACATTTGCCATTTAGAGCAATACTAGGCACCTATTTCTTCCATTCTCATTTTCTCTGGGGAAGTTACTTTATTCCTATTGCCTGATATCTTGTTAGAAGGGCAATTCCTGGTTACTACATCCAAAAATGAAAAGCAGAAAATGGAAAATCCTCAGATACTTTATTTTTCCTGAAATGCCAGGGGCTGGGATATGGCATAAGCAGGGCCAGTAATACTATTTATTTCGGGATTTTGAATCTTGAGTGATGCAAAGGTGAGAGGAAGTATGCAGTTCATTTGTTACAGCAGCAGAGGCAGAAGTGGTGATTCTGTTCAAATTAAGAACATTTACTGAAGGTAATTCTGTCCTAATTCTTGTACTGTGGTCCCTATTTCCCAGCCCCCATCTGATTCTTAGTTCTGAACAAATCCCAAGCTAGCTTTCATCATTCTTTTAAGAAATTCCCTTTTGCTTAACTAGAGTTGGCTTCTATTACTTAAAATAAAAATTGAAAAATACAGAGAAGCAAAATTAGATAATAGAAGTATCCATAATATATTTTGTAGCTTTGTTTTCATTAATGTATTTTTATTATTTTTCATGATTAATAAATAAATGTCACAGAAAATAAATGTTAATGATCACCTAGTATATATTTACATAGATGTACTGTATAGTGCACTGTAATCTAATCAGTGCTAGATATTTACATGTTTCTTGCTGTTGTAAGTAGTTTTCTGATTAGCATCATATATATGCATCATTGTATACGGTTTTGATTTTTTTCCCTTAGAATAAATTTCTAAAAGTGAAATTGTTGGGACAAAATGTGATGTCAATTTTGAAACTCTGAATCATACAGAATTTTCCCCACAAGGAAGACTGCACATACTTATACTCCAGCAGCAATGTATGAAGATATATTCTGACAAGATCTTATCCATAAGTTCCATCATAAGATGGAGGATAGGACAATATAAAGCTATTCAACTTTGCTTGCCCCAATACACAGTTTAGAAAGCAATTAGCCTTTAGTGTGAAGAGCCCCATGGAATAAAGGGGAAGAGTTACAATAGAACTCAATGCATGTCTCACTCTACTATTTAAGTGTTCTCCACAGAGTTCTTAGTATGGCTGAACACAAACCGATTCCATAGGTGTTTTTTATTTTTGTTGTTGTTGTTCTGTTTTGTTTTGGGGAGTGGATGCTGCCTAGGCTGTCATAGTGAGTTAGGAAGAAAAGATGGAAAGAATCGAATAAATCCCAGCTAGCTTTCATTACAGCTACTCCTCAGTTGACTGACCCATACACTCTAGGCTCAGGAATGAAAGGATTTTCTATCTTCCAAAGGTATATTTACACAAAAGGCACTGCTAAAATTTAAAGTTGGAATGCCTAGAAAGAGACTGAGAATCACAAAGTCTACTCTTGGCTCACAATGCTTTCTCTAGGTTGTTGTACAAAAATAACATGGCAATTTCCTTAGTTTGACATTTATTTTAACTCATATGAAATTCAATAAAAGAGGCCATCTAGCTGGGTCTGTGCTCAAACAATAGTATCTTTGTAACTGGAAGCTTATGAGAGCCAATTTTTATACTTTAGCTACTGTCTACCAAGGAAATACATAAATAAATGCATTTTAAAAATTTTGTATATGCCGCCAACTCAATGGGTATTCACCATATGTATGTGTGAGATTGTATGCATATATAAATGTGTGTATGTGTGTGTAGTCTGAATAAATCCAAGGACCTCAAGTGGTCCAAGTTCAGTGAGGTGTTAAATTCATGGAATCACAATTAATGCAGGGAAAAAAGTAATTAGAATATCCCACTTCTTTATTCAGTCTTTCATAGATAAATGCATTTTAATGCACAGCTAGTATCTTGAGAATTCTTTTCTCCCTACCCTAATTTTCTTTACACAGCAGCTGTTCCCTAATTCATTCTCCCAATCTCAATTCCCCATTGTCCAAAATTCAGCAATTTTTTCTTTCTCTTTCCCTACTCATTTCTCAGATGCTTATAATATAAAATCACTTAGTGCCTCTAACATCTCAAATATTCCCTCTGCTTAAAATATTACCTGATTATGCATAAGTAAGGTGCATCCAAGTGCTGGCATGGTAAGCACCTAGAATCTGGGGAAGTAGGGGAATATTGTGACAATTCAAGTATTCATTGTTTTAATTCTAATGATACTTTAATATTTTCCTATGGCATATTCATACATAATTTAAGAGAAAACAGCTTCACAAGTGGTAGATAAGATGTTCTATGTCAATATTGAAAGTTTATGGTCTAATTGCTCCCCATATATTCTCCAAGGGAAGAAGAACATTTAAACAATGACTTAAAAACAGAATATTTTATTTTGTATTTGAAGAGAAGACAAAAGAAGATAGTGCTTTCAGGCTGTATCTATGGATTTATTAGTTAGAGCCTTAAGCGGCTATGGCCATTTCTATTTTTTTTTCAAATAGGAAACTTACCCTGGCAAGATACAAATGGTTGAGGTACTCACATGTCTAGACAGGAAACTAGAATATCTGATTATCAATAGAACTGTCATAGATTCAAAAATTTCTAAATAGTTCTAAGAATTCCTCTAGTAACATAACTATAGCATACTGAAACTTTTTGACTATAAATTTACATTGCTTTATTTCTAAAGCAATTATCTGCATTATACAGAACACAGAAATGTATACTCAGTAAAAAAAGAGTGCAATCCTCTGGGTAAAATCATTCCACAAGGTATTATTGTTATAATATTGGTACCTAAGGCTTTAGCCTTCTCCTTTAAAAATAGTGAGGTACTAGCATAATTATCTTTTAGAAAGAGAAAAGAATAAGAGATTGCCAGCACTAATGATTTGTCAACAGAGTTTATCTTTTTGCAATTTAATCTTAGCTGTAGAATGGGATCTCACACACTATTTCATTTCTCTCATAATTACTTAACCTATTTGACTGCTTCAAATGTCCACAGTGACCCTTCCTTAATGCTCATTTCTATTATATGAGGCATCTGTTTAGATGCATATGCTGAATTAATTTTTTTATACATTCCAAATTTATATTGATATCATAAAAGATTTGGTATTAATGAAATTCATTTTTCGACAGTCCAAAATGTAAAATCAATGACAAAATATTTCTCTAGGGAGCAATAAAACTAAACATAGTTAAAGTATGCTGGGCCGCTCACTGTGTTTTTAAATAAGGGTCAATAAATTATGTATATGCTGTGCATCCAACTGCTGGCCTCAGTAGCTGCTTAACAACCAGGTAAAATAAATAATTGCGGCCGGGCGCGGTGGCTCAAGCCTGTAATCCCAGCACTTTGGGAGGCCGAGGCGGGTGGATCACGAGGTCGAGAGATCGAGACCATCCTGGTCAACATTGTGAAACCCCGTCTCTATTAATACAAAAAAAAAAAAAATTAGCTGGGCACGGTGGCGCGTGCCTGTAATCCCAGCTACTCAGGAGGCTGAGGCAGGAGAATTGCCTGAACCCAGGAGGCGGAGGTTGCGGTGAGCCGAGATCGCGCCATTGCACTCCAGCCTGGGTAACAAGAGTGAGACTCCGTCTCAAAAATAAAAAAAAATAAATAAATAAATAAATAAATAAATAAATAAATAAATAAATAATTGCTTAGTCCTACTCAGATATAATAATATCTGTCTGCTAGAAGCACCTAAATTATTAGTTGTGAAGCAAAGTGTTTTAAATTATTTTTTAAGACTTTTTAATTCAAACTAATATATCACCAAGTATGTATAGAATATCTTTTCTGTGCAATACGCGTCACCATATAGAAAAGACAGAAGTGCTTTGGCTGGGTGCTGCAGCGGCTGACAGCTGTAATCCCAGCACTTTGGGAGGCTAAGGCAGGTGGATCACCTGAGCTCAGGAGTTTGAGACCAGCCAGGCCAACATGGTGAAACCGTCTCCACTAAAAATACAAAAATTAGCTGGGCATAGTGGCTCATCCTGTAAACCCAGCTACTTGGGAGGCTGAGGCAGGAGAATCGCTTGAACCTGGAAGGTGAAGTCTGCAGTGAACTGAGATTATGCCACTGCACTCCAGCCTGGGCAACAGAGTGAGACTCTGTCTCAAAAACAAACAAACAAACAAATAAATAAAATAAAAGATAGAAGTGCTCCTATCTTCAAAGCTCTTATATTCTAATGGGTGTAGAGAGTAAAGTGTTGATACATATAGTGCAAAACATCATGATTACATAACATAGGTACAAAGCATTCTAAAGTCATCTCCTACTTTTCTTTCACTCTTAATATCTAACCCACCAAAAGTCAAAAGTCCTTTTGATTTTCCCCTAAACCTCTCAAATCTGTCAACTGCTCTCTATGAGTTACCAAACCAGTGCAAGCTGTGTCATCTCCTAATGGTATCTAGAGGAGACTCCTAATGACTCTTCCCACATTCACTCTTGCTCCACTAAAATCCGTTGTCCACAGCACTCAAAGAAATTTCCAAAACTGCATCTGATCCTGTCCCCAAACCATCCTCCCCAAAACACACAGCTCCTATATAGTTTCCTATTGTTCTTAGGATAGAAATCAAGGTCCTTAACCCGCCTGCACAGATATGGCCCTGCCTACTCTATCACCCCCTGGCTTACATGCCCAATTTGACAGTGTACACAAGGGCCTTCTCACAGTGCTCTTACATATCAACCTCCTTCTAATCATACGATGGGGCTGCCAGCCTGGGACACTCTTACCCCTACTCTGTCTCTACTTTATTTAACTAATGCCTACTTATCTCAATCTCAGTTTAAAGGTCATTTCCTAAGAACCCATGGCATGCTAGAATTAAATCAGTTTCCTTTGTCACAAATTCTCCTAGTAGTGATTTTATTTGCTCACTTTTCAGTGTTTATTTATACCTTCATGTACTTAAATACTCAATTATTGTCTGTCTCCCTTACCAAAGTGTATGCTCCATAAAGCAGAACTGTGCTGCCTTTGGTTACCTATACATCATCACTAGTATATGCATTGCACGTGAAAGTTTCTCAGTTTGTACTTGTTGAATAAATGAACAAGTAAGTTTAGGGAAGGAAATATCAGTTGTAAATGTGGGACTCAGTAATAAAAATAAAATTCTTCCTAGTCTATGTTAACTAAAATTTATCTTTTTATATGAACTGTTAAAAAATAAACCAGCTAAAAGTATAATTTTAATAAATATTCTCAAAATAGTGTTTTAGGGTGCTGTTTCTTCCTCTTCTGCCCCCAATATCAAGAGGGGATAATATTCTTATGTAGATTATATCCGAATTTTTTCCATATGGGATGACATTGGTTTATGAAAGAAAAAAGTGAAGCTTTCAGACATAGACACTTCATAAAAGCCACTTTAAAACACTGAAACAATTAAATTTGATGCCTCAAAAGTAATACTATTTTAGCTCTTGGTCCTTCTTTTTGGGTATTATGAATAATGTTGCTATGAACATTCACGTACAAGTTTTTCTGTTGACATACATTTTCATTTCTCTCTAAGAGTGGAATTACTGAGTCATAGTGTAACTTTCTTTGGTAAAATGACTATCTAAATTTTTGCTCATTTGTAAATTGAGTTATATATTTTTTTATTGTTGAGTTGTAAGAAGTCTTTACATTTTCTGAATACTAGTCCATTATCAGATATATGATTTGCAAATATTTTCTTCCATTACATGAGTTACCTCTTTACCTTCTTAATAGTGTTCTTTAAAGCACAACAGTTTTAATTTTGACGAAATCACATATATCTATCTTTTCTTTGGTCACTTGCGCTTTTTTTCATATCTAAGAAATCATTGCCTAATCCAAGGTCATAAAGATTTAGATCTATGTTTCCATTTAAGTGCTTTAGAGTTTTAGCTCTTCCATATAGGTCTATGATATATTTTTAGTTTTCATTTGTATGTGGCTGGAGGAAGGGTTCCAACTTCATTCTCTGGCATGTGACTATAAAGTTGTCCAGAACCATTTGTTGAGAAGGTTATTCTTCCCCCCAACCCATTGAATTATCTTGATATTCTTGTCAAAAATCAATTGAATGCATATGTATGCATTTATTTCTGGACACCAAATTCTGTTTAATTGTTGTATGGCTATCCTTATGCCATTGCCACTATGTTTAAATAAGTTCTGAAATTGGAACTTATAAGCACTCTACTTTATTTTTACTTTTCAAGATGGATCTGCTTATTCAGGGTCCCCTGAAATTTCACATGTATCTTAGGACCAGTTTTTCCATTTTTGCACAAAAGGCTGTTGAGATTTTGATAGTGATTATATTAAATCTGTAGATCCCTTGGAGGTTAGGGGGTACTACCCTCTTAACTATATTAAGTCTTCTAATCCATGCTGACAGGCTGTCTCTCTAGTTATTTAGGTCTTCATTACTTTGTTTTCAGCAATGTTTTGTTTTGTACATTATGGTTAAATTTACTCTTAAGCATTATCTGATCCTATTATAAATAAAATTGTTTTAATTTGCTTTTTCAATTGTTCATTGATTATATATAAAAATACAAATGATTTTTGTATATTGAACTTATATCCTGTAAGCTTGCTGAATTCACTTGTTATTTCTAATCACTCTGTGTGTGTGCATGTGTGTGTGTGTGTGTGTGTGTGTGTGTTTATTCCTCAGGATTTTCAAAATATAAGTTCATGTCATCAGTTAATAAGATAGATTTACTTCTTCCTTTCCAGCCTAGATGCCATTTATTTTTTCATAGCTTAAAAGCCCTTGTGGGCTCTCCAGTATAATGTAAAATAGAAGTGGTATGAGCATACATACTTATCTTATTACTGATTTAAGGGGAAAGCATTAGTTTTTCACCAATAAGTACAATGTTATTTTTGGTATTTTTCTAGATGGGCTTTATTAATTTGAGGGCATTCTCTTCTATTTCTACTTTGTATAGAGTTGCAATATAGATGGTGTTAGACTTTGTGCAATGCTTTTTCTACATCTATTGAAAAGATTATCTTGTGTTTTGTTTTTTATGTTAATAGGGCATTCCATTGATTTGATTAATTTTCCTAGGTTAAACTAACTTTGCATTCTTGGGATAAATCCCACTTGGTCATGATGTGTAATGCTTTTTATATGTTGTGGTAAATTTGCTAGCATTTACTGAGATGTTTTGTTCATATTCATAAACAATATTTATCTGTAATTTTCTTATTTTTTATTGTATTTGTTGGGTTATTATATCAGAGTTAATAGCCTCAGAGAATAACATGAACAGTTTTGCCTCCTCTTCTATTTTTAAGAAGAATTTGTGAAGGATTGGTGTAATTTCTTCTTTAAAAGCTTGGTAGAATTTATCTGTGGAAACATATGGGCTTGCAATTTTCTTTGTGGGGAGTTTTGTGATTTTTATCTATTTACTCCTTAAAGGTCTATTGAGATTTTCTATGTTTTCTTGAGTGATTCTGGGAAGATATGTCATTCTAGAAATGTGTTCATTTTATTTAATTATCTAATTAATTAACAGAATATTGTTCATTCCTTTATAATCTTTTTATATCTTTGAGTTTGATAGCGATGATCCCTTTTTAATTCTTGATTTTATTAATTCGAGTCTTCTTTTTGTTTTTCTTAGTCAGTTTACTTAAAAGTTTGCCAATTTGGTTAATTTTTTCAAAGAATCAATTTTTTTGGTGCCCTTGATCTCTGGTTTTTCTACTATCTATTTTATTTATTTGCACTCTAATGTTTCTTATTTCCTTTCTTATGATTGCTTTGAGTTCAATTTGCTCCTCTTTTTCTACTTTTATAAGGTGGAAGATTAGGTTATTGATTAGAGTTCTATTTTATTTTCAAATATGTTTACAGCTATAGATTTATCTCTATTCCTGCTTTAGCTGAATCTCATGCATTTCGGTATGTTATATTTTAATTTATCTATTTTTGAAGGATTGTATAATTTCCTTTCTAATTTCTTTTTTTGACTCATTAATTGTTTAGGCTTGTGTTGTTTAATTTCCATTGCACAGTTGTGGGTTTTCCAAATTTTCCTCTATTAATGATTTCTACTTTTATTCCATTGTATTCAGAATACATGTTAAATGACTTCCATTTTTTAATGTTTACTGAGACTTGTTTTGTGACCTAACTTCACAAAGAATGTTCCATATGGCCTGCAAATAATGTGGATTCTAGTGTTTTTCTGTGACATGTTTATAGTCGTCCATTAGGTTTATTTGATTTACAATGATAGTTCTTCTGTATCCTTGCCGATCTTCTACTAAGTTATGTACATTTTTGAAAATAATATTTGAATCTCCACCTAATATTGTTGAATTATTTTTCTGTTTTTCTTTATCTGAAATATCTTAATTTATCCTCTATTTTGAAAAGACAGTTTTGAATTTTTGAATTTAAATGTTGAATTCTTAATAGACTTTTTATTTCAGAACATTAAACATTTCATCTCATTACCTCTTGGCCTCCATGATTTTTGATAAGACTGATCTGCTGACATTATTGAGAACTCACATTGCTTGTACGTCATGAGTTTCTTCACTCTTGCTGCTTTTAAAGTTAAAGTTATTTATCTTCAGTTTTAAACAGTTTGGGAATTTTTAGTTCATTATTTCTTCAAATATCCGTTCTGTTCTTTAAATATCTATTCTGTTCTTTTTTCCTTTCTTTCTTTTTGAATTTTAATCATGAGTATGTTGACATGCTTGATGATTTTCCACAGTTTTCTAAGTCTCTGTACAGTTTTTTCATTATTTTCTCTTTCTGTTTCATTATTTTCAAATACATTGAAAAATCTCAATGTATCTGTCTTGAAGTTAACTGATTCTTTCTTCTGCTAGTTCAAATCTGCTACTGAGCCCCTTTCTAAACCTTTTATTATGTTTATTATATTTTTGAGCTTGAGAATATATTTTTGACTTTTTCTAAAATTAATATATTTTTATTGATATCTTCTTTTTGTCAAGACATTATTTTTATACTTTCCTTTAATTCTTTAGATATGGTTTCCTTTGGTTCTTTGAACATATTTATAATAGCTGGTTTAAAGCTGTTGTCTAATAAGTCGAATATCTGTGCTTCATCAGAAACAGTTTCTGTTGACTGAATTTTACTCTGTGTTTGGGCCATGTTTTCCTATTTCTTTGCATATATCATAATGTTGGGTGACAATTGGATATTCAAAATAATATAATATACCAAACTCTGGAAGTCATTCTTCATCCTCTGCAGAGTTTATTCTTGTTTGGTGGTGGTGGTAGTTCACTGAGTATATTTCCTGGACTAGTTTGTTTAGTATCTTTAATGGGCTAATTATTTAAAGTCTTTATGCTTTATTGTGTATGGCTGCTAATGACTCTGATCAGTCAGCCTAATTGCCAAGTAATGTTTGGGCACAAATTTCTTTACAGTATTTCAATCATTAAGTTTCCAACCTTTGGTGAGGGCCTGTTTTTATAAACTGTGCACGTGTTAAATGATGTGGCAGGCAGTTTACAACTAACTGCCTTAGCCTTCACATGCTACTTACACAGAGTCTAAGATGTAGCCAGAGATGAGAAATTAGGGTTTTCTTACATCTTTTCTGGGCATGCGCACAATCCTTCACATACACATGCATTCCTAGACTCCCATTTATATATTGAAGTATTCCAAAACCTCTTATGAATATCACATTCCATAGTTTTTTCTTTTAAGTTTTGTTTTAGCCCGTCTTTTATTATATCTATTTGGTGATGCTCCCTCAGGCAGCTGTGATATTAAACAATTGCTAGGGATTGTTTTCAGCAAATTTCCCTAAGGATGGGACAGACTGAACTCTGACTCAGGTCAAATTTAAAAAGTCCTGACAATGGAGTTTTTCAGGAAGCTTCTTGATAGGTCAAATAATGACAGTGCTCTGAGAACAAGGTTTTGGGAAAGCTCCAAACCAATTCTGTCCCCCTATCACGAATCCTAAGATTCTCATTTTCACAGGTACCATAGTTGTGAAGCTGATAATTTTCAAGCTTATCATACAGATCTCAGAGAACAGATATGGGAAGAATTAGGGAATATTAAAATGCTACGAATATGACTGTTCTCTCTGAAATTCAGCCACGTTTCCTCAGTGAATACTCCTCAAATTGATGTAAGTTTTATGAGTTCTTAAAAAGTTGATTTTGACATTTTTTATTTTTTATTTTTTGCCAGTGTTCTTCTAGCTTTACACAGGAGTGGATTTTTGGAAGTTCTTACTCTGCCATTCTGAAAATGTGACCTTGCTTTCTTCTTCTTGTTGTTTCCTAAATTTATTCTCATTTTGGTGAACAAAATGAAAAAAACTTCCCAATTTAAAGCACCGAGAATAAAAATATTTATTAAAAATGCAGACAATTATTAAATTTCTTATTAAACAATAAGACATTTTTAAGTACAAAAAAATATTTTATTAGTGAGTTTACTTAGCTGCTGCTAGTTAAAGGGAAGGGTGTGGGAATTTCTAAGAGGTTCAAACATTTCAGTCCACATTTCCCTTCATTGAAATCTTCAATTATATAAATATTAATATTTATTAAAGTACTTGACAAGTATTTGAAGACTAGAAATAAAAGATTTCTTTAATAGAGAAAATCAGATATACTCTACCAATTCCCTTCATAAATAGAAAGAAAAGAAAAAAATTACTTGATACCAAAGAATTCACAATTTCAGAAGTTTCCTCAGTAGACAACAGTTCAATAAAAATCTAAGAATTCTGACAGAACATTCAGGAGTAAAAGGCTACATTAAAATTAAATATGTTCATTTAGAGTCAAATGCTGAGACATACTTACTGGCAAAATGGAAGGTGGCTCTCCTTCTGTCGGCATAGATAAATATGGGATGAATTCTGCTGGTTCATCCATGAAGGAATAAGATGTTTTAAAGATTTCTTAAAGTTATTCCTGTAGCCACCATTTCCCATTAATATAGATTCAATATTTATACATTGAAGGTTATGCAATGTTTACATAAGTATTTTATAATAAATATAAAGTTATAAACCTAAGGTTATGGAGTGTTTAACAAATGTTTAAGTGAGGCTTTTATGATGAGTCAGTGCAAGGCAGTTAATAGATATTCATGTGTTACATGTTAATCAAGTGATTAAAAATGGAAGATTCTAGGGTTTTTATGGCTTTTTGTGTTATGTCTAAGTCTTTATTCCATCTTGAGTTAATTTTTGTATAAGGTATAAAGAAGGGGTCCAGTTTCAGTTTTCTGCATACAGCTTGCAAGTTTTCACAACACCATTTATTAAATAGAGAATCTTTTCTCCATTGCTTGCTTTTGTCAGGTTTGTCAAAGATCAGATGGTTGTAGATGTGTGGCATTATTTCTGAGGCATCTGTTCTGGTCCATTGGTTTATATATCTGTTTTGGTACCAGTACCATGCTGTTTTGGTTATTGTAGCCTTGTAGTATAGTTTGAAGTCAGGTAGCTTGATGCCTCCAGCTTTGTTATTTTTGCTTAGGATTCTCTTGGCTATACAGGCTCTTTTTTGGTTCCATATGACATTTAAAGTAGTTTTTTCTAATTTTGTGAAGAAAGTCAATGGTAGCTTGATGGGGATAGCATTGAATCTATGAATTACTTTGGGCAGTATGGTCATTTTCACAATATTGATTCTTCCTATCCATGAGCATGGAATGTTTTTCCATTTGTTTGTATCCTCTCTTATTTCCTTGAGCAGTGGTTTGCAGTTCTCTTTGAAGATGTCCTTCACATCCCTTGTAAGTTGTATTCCTAGGTATTTTATTCTCTTTGTAGCAATTGTGAATGGAAGTTCACTCATGATTTTGCTCTCTCTCTGTTATTGGTGTATAGGAATGCTTCTGATTTTTGCACATTGATTTTGTATCCTGAGACTTTGTTGAAATTGCTTATCAGCTTAAGGAGATTTAGGGCTGAGATGATGGGGTTTTCTAAATATACAATCATGTCATCTGCAAACAGAGACAATTTGACTTTCTCTCTTCCTATCTGAATACGCTTTATTTCTTTCTCTTGCCTGATTGCCCTGGCCAGAACTTCCCGTACAATGAGGAATAGGAGTGGTAAGAAATGTCATCTTTATCTTGTGCCAGTTTTCAAAAGGAATGCTTCCAGCTTTTGCCCATTCAGTATGATATTGGCTGTGGGTTTGTCATAAATAGTTCTTATTAGTTTGAGATACGTTCCATCAATACCTAGTTTATTGAGAGTTTTTAACATGAAGGGGTGTGGAATTTTACTGAAGGTCTTTGCTGCATCTATTGAGATAATTATGTGTTTTTCATCATTGGTTTTATGTGATGAATTATGTTTATTGATTTATGTATGTTGAACAAGACTTGCATCCCAGGGAAAACCTAGTTTTCATTCAGGACAATGAATACCATTCAGGACAAAGGCATGAGCAAAGACTTCATGACTAAAACACCAAAAGCAATGGCAACAAAGCCAAAATTGACAAATGGGATCTAATTAAATGAAATAGCTTCTACACAGCAAATGAAACTATCATCATAGTGAACAGGCAACCTACAAAATGGGAGGAAATTTTTGCAATCGATCCATCTGACAAAGGGCTATTATTCAGAATTTACAAAAACTTAGAAACATTTACAAGAAAAAAACAACCCCATCAAAAAGTGGACAAAGGATATGAACAGACACTTTTCAAAAGAAGACATTTATCTGACCAACAAACATGAGAAAAAGCCCATCATCACTGGTCATTAGAGAAATGCAAATCAAAACCACATTGAGATACCACCTAATGCCAGTTAGAATGGTGATCATTAAAATGTCAAGAAACAACAGATGCTGGAGAGGATGTGGAGAAATAGGAACACTTTTACACTGTTGGTGGGAGTGTAAATTAGTTCAACTATTGTGGAAGATTGTGTGGCAATTCCTCATGGATTTAGAACCAGAAATATCACTTGACCTAGCAATCCCATTACTGGTTATATACCCAAAAGATTATAAATCATTCTACTATAAAGACACACGCACATATATGTTTATTCCAGCACTGTTCACAATAGCAAAGACTTGGAATCAACCCAAATGCCCATCAATGATAGACTAGATAAAGAAAAAGTGGCACATATACACCCTGGAATACTATGCAGCCGTAAAAAAGGATAAGTTCATATCCTTTGCAGGGACATGGATAAAGCTGGAAACCATGATTCTCAGCAAAGTAACACAGGAACAAAAAACCAAACACCACCACATGTTCTCACTCATAAGTGGGAGTTGAACAATGAGAACACATGGACAAAAGGAGGGGAACATCACACACCAGGGCCTGTCAGCGGGTGGGGTGATAGGGAAGGGATAGCATTAGGAGAAATACCTAATGCAGATGATGGGTTGTTGGGTGCAGCAAACCACTGTGGCACATGTATACCTAAGTAACAAGGCTGCACATTCTGCACATGTATTCCAGCACTTCAAGTATAATTTTTTAAAAAAGAAAAGAAAATTACATCTACATTAAAAAAAATTTAAAAATGGAAGATTCTTTGCCTGAGAATCAACTACATTTTTCCCTTTAAGAAAATTGTATTTATTTAATGTTAGTTAAAACAATTCAAATTTATAGCTGACATTTTTCATATTCATTCTATTCAGTATTTTGTCTATTATGCAAAAGGAATGATTAATTATTTAATTACATAGGTAATAGCTACAGCCATAAATAATTTTTCTATTATTAATTACAGATAACTATTTTATTTCTCCACAGAAAATTATTTACCCAGACTTATTTTCTTTTATTTCATCTGTATTTTGCTTGATTTTTACTAAAATGTCTCTCTGTAATGTCATATACCATAATTTGTAACTGTAAATAATGAGTAGTGACACTATTCTTAAAGCATTTAGGAAAAGATGGATCCTGAGGAATGTCATATAGTTAGTTTATAATGTAATAATTTATTGATTGATGGAACATCTCACAGAATATTAGCTGATTTGCTTAGAACATTGTCTTAAAGCTTTCATAGACATGAGAAAAGCAAATCTGAATTCATAGCTCATGTGACATGTATATACAAAAGAATGAATTAAATTAAGTACATGCAACCTGAATTTAAAATCATTTGTGGTTAGACAGGAAATTACAGCTGATCGATGACAATGCCTTACTTGTGTTTTTAAGCCTCCTGTCACAGAAATAAAAACTTTCTTCTCTATTTGAGAAAGAATCCAAACCTACAGTTATATCCATGGTATCTGTGGACCACACCAAAATTGTACTGAAGGTGAATTCTGATACTGTGTTAAATATTGGGTGAATTTCATGCCTCACACTATGACCACTTCCTTGATTTATCACACACTCTTCCCACCATAGTGTACAGCTCAGCACCTAGTTTGTCTTTTTCACTGCAGTTCCACTATGGTATTAAGATTTAAGAGTCTTTTTTTTCCTTTATAAAACCCTTAGATCTTCCTTTGTCATAACACTTTAGTGCCGCAAAGTTGTAAAGATTTTACCTCTTATTATCTTCTTCTCCTAGGCTCTCTTATTCAGCATTTATTCACAGTGGACCACATTTGCTAACTCTTATCCTTGGTTCTCGGAGTTTTCAAGATTTTTCAGTGTTGATTATGTTGTCTCTCAAGCTCCTTATGACTTAAAGTAAATCCCTCTTGAAGCCTGTTGCTCTCCCACCCCACCAACAAAAAGGAGAAAGCAGTCTTTTCTTAAAAGAAACCTCACATTTTGATGGTCTATAAAATGTCATACCAAGCATTATAACGCTTTCAGAAAAATATTTTTGATACCAACACAATTCATCTAAAATAAAATTTTTGTATTGGCAAGACTTTAACCATTGGTGCATGTTATTTCTGAGGCTAAACAAACTGAACAATAGGGAATTATTATATTGTCACTAATGCATAATATAGAATTGATTTCTTATTATAAGCAGTTGTGATAACAGGAATTCACCTTTAAAAGATATTAGATTTAATAGGTTAAATAGATACTAGGATATTATGTTTCAAATACTATTTTATATGTCTTTCTTTAAGAAAATGTCTTTAGAATCCTGTGAACTAGAGGCAGGAAAATGTTTTCTACCAAGGGCTTAACAGTAAGTTCTTCAGGTTTTGAAAGATACAATCTCTTTCAGTTGCAGCCACTGAACCCTGCCACTGTAGCAGCCATGGACAATACACAGATGAATAGACATGGTTATGTTTCAATAAAACTTTATTTATGAACACCAAAGTTTGAATGTTATGTAATTTTGTATGTCACAATACAGTATTTTTCTTTTAAAACTTTTCAACCATTTAAAAATGTGAAAACCACAGTCAGTTCACAGGCCATATTAAAACAAGCAGACAGCCAGATTTGACTCATGGGCCACAGTTTGCTGATTCTATTGTAAACTATGGTGTTAATTTTTATTTCTTTTGTAGCCTTTGATACGTGCTATACACTACACTAACCAGAAGAAAAAAGAAACTCATTCATGGTTCACCAGGAGGAATGACATTTTACCAGATTTTTCAGAAGTTCCACATTTTAAAAAATACACATTGCATTTCTCTTGGTAATTAAAGGGGAAAGAAAAGGTCAGATTCTAAGCTATCATGACATTCAGCTAAGCATTTAATCTAATAATGCAAGTTAAAATTTTTAGTTTAGCTAAATGATTGAGGTATGGCTAAAACAGCTATTTGTTGGATTGACTTACTAATTGGTATCCCCTGTGAAGTTGCTAAAATATGTTCCTTTTCGGAACATATAACATAGATATACTGTGCCAGTCATCAGTTCCAAGGATAAAGTTCTTGAATAATCCTATGATTTTGATATTAGAAACCTTAAGTTCTTGTGGTAAAAATAGGTTTGAAAGACCAAACAAACCTATAGAAATGATTAATTTTTTAACCTCGCCCCAAATAAATCAATAGCAATAACAACAACAAAAGACAGACACATCAATGCTATTTATATATCTTAAATGGGTAGTTATGAATTCAGGGCTATTAACTTCCATATACAATTTATTTCTTAGAAACCTTTCAGAATCTCCCCAATCTCCAATTTTAACCAGATGTTTATAAACAGATTTTAGTTTGCTGCAGATAGTACACAAACCAAGATTTATTTTCTTTTCGGCTTTGTCTACAAATTCTCAGTGCATTTTGGATTTTAAATCAGGAGTTCATGTCGGATTCCTAAGGCCCATGTATGCCTGGCCTTATTTTTATCTCTTTCAATTAACTTCAAGAACTTTTCCTTTGCATCCACAACTCAGCTAACTGTTTGATGCAAGTGGACTAGCTTTTGGTCTACCCTGGCTTTTGACAAGCCTTCCTCACTAAGCTTAATCATTTCCAGTGTTAGATTTAAAGTCAGAGACATGTGACTCCTCCTTTCACTTGAAAACTTATGGGCTATTGTAAGCTTCCTTATTGGCCTAATTTCAGTATTATTGCATCTCAGGGAGTATGAAGGTCCAAGAAGAGTGAGATAAAGATGGAGATGTGTGTTTGTGGAAACACACAACATGTATGTATTAAATCTACCCTCTTTATATGAGCATGGTTTGTGGCACTCCAAAACAACCACAATAGTAACACCACCAAAGATTACTGATAACAGATCATCATAATAGATATGAAAATAATAAAAAAGTTTGAAATATTGTGAGAATTCCCAAAATGTGACACAGAGACATGGAGTGAGTGAGCACATGCTGTTGAGAAAATGGCACTAATAATTTTGTTGAAGGCAGGTTGCCACAAACCTTCAATCTGTAAAAATGATAGTGTCTAGGAAGAGCAGTAGAGTTAAGCACAATAAAATAAGGCATGCCTGTACATTTTCAGGCTGTTGAAGAGGTCCAGGGCAAGGACAGGGCTGAGCCTGCAGATGCAAGTGTGCTATTTATGCACTGAGGCCTCTCCATAATCATTCTCCTTTTCTTGGCCCTGCACTGTGCTCTAGGAGCCTGATCTCTGAACATGGTGTTGCTGGGAGGCATTGCTGGGAAGCATTGCTGGGATTCTTGTGTCCTGTTGCTTCAATTGCATTAGACCACTGGGAAGCAGGCAATCAGAATGAGGGAAGAAAGAGGTCAGGGTAGTTATTCCCCAGTGCCCTCCCCGTAAGAAGGCAGTTTGGGCAGTAGGTGTGTTCTTCTACCTATGGCCACAAATCCAGCCAAGAAGTCACACTACCATGACCATTCCTAGCTCTGCTCCCTGCCATGCCCCTTCAAGTGCCTTGTGTACAGCTTCCTTCTATCGCCAGTCCCTGGGTGCATCACCAGCCTGAGTTCATTGCCATATGCACGTCATGGCCTAATCCTGCCTACAGCTTTACAAAGAGCGCCTCCTTCATTTAACTCTTTGTGTGCATCATCTGCTTCTTCTAAAGTTCTGATGAATATGCAGAACATTTAGACCTGCCAATGTTATAATGTCTTCAAACATTTAAAACCATTGTAACCCTGATAGTATCTAATATTCATGATTCACACCTTCCTTAAAAACAAGAATAAGGCCGGGCGCGGTGGCTCAAGCCTGTAATCCCAGCACTTTGGGAGGCCGAGGCGGGTGGATCACGAGGTCAAGAGATCGAGACCATCCTGGTCAACATTGTGAAACCCCGTCTCTACTAATACAAAAAAATTAGCTGGGCATGGTGGCGCGTGCCTGTAATCCCAGCTACTTAGGAGGCTGAGGCAGGAGAATTGCCTGAACCCAGGAGGCGGAGGTTGCAGTGAGCCGAGATCGCGCCATTGCACTCCAGCCTGGGTAACGAGAGCGAAACTCCGTCTCAAAAAAAAAAAAAAAAAAAAAAAAAAAAAAAAAAACAAGAATAAGTTACTGTTAAGATGATTCATCAAATCATTTTACCTTGTGAAATCACTCCTGCGACCACTTCCTCAAGAGTCCAAAGTATACTTCCCTAGCAACCACAATTGCTTTAGAATTCCCTGACAGCCAGAAACTCCCAATGATCCCAGACTCGGGAGAACATAATTCTCTATGAGAGACTTATTAATTAAGGGTAAAATATTGTTGTGAGTTTTCTGTAAATATTATTGGTTATCTCCCCAACAATCCTCCCAAGGTAGTAAGATTTCTTTTTGCTTGATAGTCACTAAATAAAGGCCATAAAATGACCAAGTAATCAAAGACATAAAAATGTGAGTTGAAAATGTGTTATTATTAGTATACTTAAAATTACACTTATTACTGTCAGCTAATCCTCACTGAAGGCTTTCAATATGCCAGTTACTGTTTGTTATGAATTAACTCAGTGAATCCTCTAGTCACCTTATGATATAGGTATTACAGTTATCCCCATTATACACATGAGGTAACTGAGGCATAGACATCAAGTAATATGATCAAAGTCACAATTCAGTACAAAGAGAAACTGGTACATTTATTTCTCAGTTGTTTCCTTATCATAAAACAGAACATGTCACTGAAATTTCTATAATTTAAAGTAATACCCAAATTAGCCATGCTTTTTTTTTCTGTTACTGAAACCAACAGATCTGGTGCTATAATGAGAGCTCTGTTATGTTGAGGTGTGGGTCTGAAGGAGAAAGATTCCTGATGGAGGATCACATAAATCCAGAGTTAGGACAGGTAGTCAAGAGAAAGACCCCAGGAAGACTCTCACCCACAAGTAGAGATAGAATCTCAGGGGTACTAAATCATGGTAGATAACAGAGGCTAAGAGAAATAAGATGTATCTACTAAAAGGGCCATGGTGAAGGCCAAGAGAAGGACTGCATATGGGAAAAACCTGCACCAGTAATCACTTTGTAAAAACTCTCCATTTCTAACTAGTTGCAGGGATACCTAAAATCCATACTATGATGTATTATGTTTTCTAGGTTTGGGCATTTTATCTACATAAGCAAAAATGTTACATGACCAGTTTCAGAAAAATTCCTTAAAAAATAGCTGACGCAGGCCAGGCATGGTGGCTCATGCCTGTAATCCCAGCACTTTGGGAGGCCAAGGCTGGTGAATCACTTGAGGTCAGAAGTTCGAGACCAGCCTGACCAACATGGTGAAACCCTGTCTACTAAAAATACAAAACTTAGCCGGGCATGACGGCACACAACTGTATTCCCAGCAACTTGGGAGGCTGAGGTATGAAAATAGCTTGAATTTGGGAGGTGGAGGCTGCAGTGAGCTGAGATTGTGCCACTGCACTCCAGCCTGGGCAACACAGCAAGACCCTGTCTCAAAAAAAAAAAAAAAGGCTGATGCACAATTTTTATTCTTCCTTCCTTCCTCCTTCCTGCAGGCTGGAATGAGGGTATAATAGTTGGAGCTTAAGTGGCTTCCTTGGACCACACGTTGGGAGGACTTTGCTGAAGGTGAACGAGGAAATCAGTGTTCCTGGTACCTTAGCAGCAGCCCCATCAGCCCTAAACTGCTCCTCTGACATGGGAGATAATTATATTTAGAATACTGTTATTTTACATTTCCTGTCACTTAGCGTCTATCTCATAGTCCCAATTGGTACAATGTGTACAGCACTTAACACTGACACTACCCATAGTAAGCTACATTAACGTTAGCTCTTATTATTTTGCGATTATTAGGGCTCAGGTAAAAAGCATTCATAAAAGCTCAGTTTTGCCAGTGAAGTGTGTGAGTCTGGACAAGATGAGAAGAGAACTTCGGAGTGCTGAGGAGCTGGTTAGGCTACTTAAATAGACCTTAACTTGGGACTGCAATATTAATCTTTGTTCCTGTCTAAATCTCTGCAATTAATTTTTATATATAGTTCAAAATGCTGCCAAGAATGCTTGGGCCAGTCAAAAAACATCTAAGCAATATATTTGACCTACACCATAATCAAGATTTCTCAAACATCCGTCTGGAAGCCAGAGCCCTGTCTGTGTTTGAGATATGAAATACATGGACCCATAACCTTAGGCTGTTCCCAGGAGAGGGGAGAGAAAGGGGAGGATTATTCTCCTCCCACAGTTATGCACAATGTTGTGAACAAAGCAAGGAATATGCAAAGTTGTTGGCTTCTGATAATTGTTTATATTCTCATTTCAGTATAAAACGGAAGAGGACATATTTTTAAAAAGACCCTCCCTCTTGGGCCTCCAGAGGGTAATGATAACATGCCAGATGTTGTCTGTGAAGGGAGACTTTAGGGAACGGTTAGATTGAAATAATAATTTGAACACTGAATAAATTTAAATGCAAGCTTTCCCTTTAGCGATTTCAGTTGTTTAAAAGTTAAAATTAGTGCTATTTTATGGAAAATACTTTCAAAAATCTGAGTGCCAGAGAGTATATTAAGTCCAATTTCAGGATGAGATCAAAGTACAATGACTTACCTATCTTCCAAAAGAATACAACTATTGATTATCATACAAATTTCTAGGATTAAAAAAACAAAAAAATGAAAGAAAAACCACTAAGGGGAAATTGTTAGAGATCTTAAATTCACCAGTAAGATTTCATTCCTAACTCTAGAGATAATAACATCATTCCACTGAAATTTAATATTTTCAGTACCCTTAAAATTTTTATTATTAAATTTTATTTAATTTTAATTTGAATTTTTCACTTTTATTTTGTCTTCAGGGGTACACATGCAAGTTTGTTATAAAGGTAAATTGCTTGTCATGGGGGATGTATGTACAGATTGTTTCACCACTGAGGTAATAAGCATAGTACCCAATGGGTAGATTTTACTCCTCACCTTCCTCTCTCCCTCCACCCTCGAGTAGGTCCCAATGTCTATTTTTCCCCTCTTTGTGTTCATATGTACTTAATGTTTAGCTCCCACTTATAAGTGAGAACATGCAGTATTTGATTCCCTGTTCCTCCCTGTTAGATTGCTTAGGATAATGGCCTCCAGCTCCACCGATGATGATGCAAAGGTCATGATCTTGTCCTTTTTTATGGCTGCATAGTATTCCATGGTATAACTTTTAAAATTCTTTATCAAATAGTAATGTATGTTCATTTTAGAAAACTTAGAAAATATTGTTTAGCCAAACAAAGAAAGATCACGAATTAGCCATTGTAAATAATTGTGTATATGCCCTTCCATATTTTTCTCTTTGCATATATGTGTGTGAACATTTTTAGAAGAATCTTATAGTGTATGTGCTGTTTTCCTCTCACTTTTGTAATTGATCCTTCTCTTAAAACATCACTTTGAATGACTGCATGTTATTCCATTTTATGCTTATATCACAACTTACTGAAACACTTTTCTTATAAATTAAAGTTGCTATGTTTTTGTTAGGTTTCTTTGTCTTCCTTTATTATTATTTTAGAATTATCTATAGAAGTAGAATGGTGTGGTCAAAGGTAATGCAAAGTCCTAAGCATCTAATTAACATAACTAAACTGCCCATATAAATATGCCTACATAAATAGGCCAGTAGTATAAGAGAATGACTGTTTCATTCTACTTTCCAAATACTCATACATCTATGATAGACAAAGAGTTAGAAAAAAATAGACATACAATATATCTTTTGGCCAGTATTATAGGCAAAAATATTATGTCATTGTTTCCATTCATATTTTTTAGATTTTTCAATCAGGTTAATATATATTATATAATATATAAATATATTTTTCTTAATCATTTGTATTTTTTTGAAATGTGTATATCTCTTTATTCATTTTCTATTTTTCAAAACATTAAAATTGATTCATAATAGTGCTTTATCTATCAATAATATACCAGAATATTTTTTCCTGACTATGGTTTGATTTAAATTTTTTAAAAAATTATGTCTATTATATTATCTGTGAGTTTACTTTTCTGTGTAGTCAAATCTATAGCTATTTTTTTTTTTTGAGCTTTTCATGTAAATTTAAGATGCTATTTCCATTGATATTATAGTCATGGGTATTTTCTCTAACTTTTGTTGTCTTCATTATTTCCAAAATATTTTAATCCATTAAATTTTATTCTGGCTATTGTAAGAGGAGGTAAAAATCTACCTTTATTTCATTAAAAAGAAAGATTATTTAGTTGTTTCTGTAACATTTTTCCATTGCCTCATCTTTTTCTCACTGAGATAAAATGCCATTTTATCATGTATTAATTCTGTTACATTCATTTTTATGTCTAACTCTGCAACCACAGTTTTAATTATTGGAACTTCAGAATATATCTAATATCTGACAAAGCAAAAGCTCCTTCATTAATTTTACATATTTTAATTAATATTTTTCTTTATGAAAACATATTATACTTATCTTGGAAATTTAGGAAATGAATATAAGTAAAATAAAATGAAATAACTAACACCTAAAGATAACTATGGTTAAAACTCAAGTATATGCCTTACCAGTGATGTGTGAATGCATAGGTACTTATCCTACACGATTTATATTTAACATAATCAGTTACTACTGAACATCATTATATTAAGATTGAAGACTAGGGCTAGGTGGGCTGCTTGCTTATTTACCCTGACTATGTGATATCACAGTGATAAAAGTAAGAAGGGATCTACTAAAGTTAATGATGGTGATTTTAGAAAGAGAAAAATGGCTAATGTTAAACAAAGGCTGAATCTGCTCAATGTTTAGTTTTATTCCCAAACACTTAATAGCTATTTAAAATTCACTTTTAATATCAAAATCCTGTTTATAACATATGTATCATATATTTTCATAAATATACACCATATATTTTAAGAAATATGTGATAAATATATGTCTTATCACAGTAGATTATGACTTGTATTTTTGCTTTATGCCTTATATTTGTTCACATACAAATCTATCTTAAACACATTTATATGACATATTTTCTACAATATAATCATAGAAATTATGTAAATCATAATGACTTTATTTTATACGTATGTACCAAAATTCATTAAGTCATTTGATTTTTTTTGAAATTTAAGATGTTGCCAACATTTTTGTTCTTAAAAAGAAGACCACAGTTAATATACCTTAACTAAATCTTTGCACATATATTTGATTTCTTCCTTAAAAGAATGGATCTTTAGCTGCTGCCTGAATCAAACAGTAAGCAAATTCTAAATTTTTATTTCACTAAGCTCAGTTTCATTTCTCTCTTTCCATCTCTTTCTTACCAAAATCCATAATACTTTGCTCGCCTTTATTCCTCTTGCTGAACTTCAGCATCATTTGGAGTATTGTAACAATTACCTAATAGACGTTTTGATTAAAATCATGTTAAATTTATTATTTCATTAAGAAAGACCTTATTTCTATAAAATTTGCCTATCCATCCAAAAGGTATCTTCCTCACCCCACCCAAAGGCACTATATTCTAGTGACATTTTCAAAACCTGATCATTCGTAAGCAGGGTGAAACATGAATATTCAGTCAATTTAAAGACATTTTAGTTGATTTAATTACTTTAGAAAGAAAGAAAGAGAAAGATATTGTGATGATCTTTTGATGTGTCATCTTGGCTAGGCTACAGTCCCATTATGCAGTCAAATACTAACCTAAGTGTTGTTGTGAAGGTATTTTGCAGATGTAATTAAAGTCCATAATCAGTTGATTTTTAAGGGAGATGACCCTATATAATTTGGGTGGTCTGATTCAATCAGTTGAAGGGCCTTATAAGCAGGGTTGAGGCTTCCCTGAGAAGGAAGATATTTCCCTGTGGGCAGCAGTCTCAGTCCATGCCTGAGAGGTGCAGCCTGCCCTTCCTGGCCTGCCATACAGATGTCAGGCTTTCCTTGCCAGGCCGCACAATCGTTTAAATCAATTCCTTACAATAAACCTCTTAAACTACATGCCATCCTACTGGTTCTGTTTCTCTTGTTGAATCCTGACACATACAAAAAAATTTACTTTTTAGAATTCAGAAACTATCCATCATCCAAGAAAATTAAGCCAATTTAAAATATTAGTCAGGCATTTAAAAATGAAGAAGTATTTATCCGACTAGGAGCATCTCTTTCACCTGCGTTCCTATCCTAGCACGCTTTCCTGTCTTTTATATGTTCTTTCATTCTTGTAGCACACTTCATCCAGGGTAATCCATATGCTGGGCCTTCTACTGAGCTCTAGGGTGTACACATGAGTAAAACAAAGAGTAATAAAAAAAACTCTGTGGCTTCTGTACAATGGGAGCAAACAGAAACATGAACAGATAAATCTTAATCCAGCATAATGTTTAAAAATGTTATTGAAAAAGGGCTCATAAGGGAATGAAGTCGACACATAGATTTTAAGAACAGGCAAACTTAGTTCTTAGTGTTAGAAATTGGGAACGTGGTTATATCTATGAAAATAAAGAGGACAGTGACTGCGAAGAGGCACACGAAGCCTTTCTAGAAAGCTGGCAGCATTTTATTTTTTGATCAAGTGGTGGTTACATGGTTGTGTTCACTTTGTTATAGTTCATCAAGCTGTGCATTTAAGATTTTCGTTCATATTGTATGTGTGTTACAAATGAATAAAAGGATTTTTTAATAAAGCAAAACCATTCTAAACAACAAAATGTAAGTAATCACACCTCAAGTGTGGAGCCCCCTGTGATACCTAAGCCAAATTAAATACCTCTTCCTTTGTCTTCCTTCAGAGCATGAGCTACTGTTCTAGAATTATGTGCTGACATCCTGGGGTCTGTGGCTAGACGGTGAGCTTCGGGAGGATGGGGACCATGTCTCATTTATCTTTAATTCCCTAGTGCTTCAAATGTGATGAGGTGGAAAATGGTTAATTATTATTTAAATAAAAAGCAAATTTTAAAAATAGAAAAAAAAAAAAAGAAGAAGAAAAGAAAAAGGGCTAGGGAATAACCAAGCAGCCATGAGATAATGAGGGAATGAGGAAAGGACCATCTCCTATTTATCTGGTGAGGTTCATTGCAATCTCAAAAAAAAAAAAGTACTATTCCTAAACCCATCAGCAACACTGCTGGGTGTCTATCAGAAGCTCCCACGCCTGTTTGGTAAGCATAACTAAACATACAAAGTTTTATCCTGTACCGCTGTATCCTACCTTCTGTCCTTTAAATCCTTGAAGGATTTTCATTCATTGGTGAACTTCTTTATGCAAATATTCCTCTTTGGAAAATTCTATTCATTCTTGTTGAAAAATAAACAACATCTTTTGCTCTCCACTGATTTCTGCATGTCAAGCATCAAGCATGAGTGACAGATTTTAGATTTAACATATCGTTCTTGGTGCATCAGACTTTGCTGCAGTTATGAGAGTTTCATATTCATCACACATCTCCAAAATACTTCCCTGCTTAGTAAAACACTCTGAGGTACAGTACATGAAAAGCACTATATAATCCCCAGCAGAGTGCAGAATGAACAATCCCATATTTAAAGATTAATGATTCTTTTAGCTGCACAACTGACTTATGGAACTGTCTATTTTTTAAGTATGGAGCTATGACCGCAATGCTTATATTAAAGAGACAGAAAAGGTTAAGCATCCAGTTTCCTGCTCAGTAGCGATTTACTTGCACCGTATAGGACTTGGAATCATGAATTCTAATGAGAACAAATTCACATCTGGTCAAATCTCAATTATCTGAATGTGGCTTATCCACTCCGCTGAGTATCTGTAGAAGCATAAAATGTAAACTGTTATTCTCTCTGCTGTCCTACTTGCTTCTCAGCTGCCTCTGTCCTACCACCAGCTGTTGTACAGTTAGGAATTCAAAATAATCTTAATGTTAGCATAACCGAAATGTTAACTATCACATGAGCAAAATTCATATATAATGCGACAAACCCAACTAACCATTTTTTGAGACTATCTAGGACAGTGTTTTTCTCCATTGTAGTTGACTGTTGAGATTTAACCATATCTCTAAGTCTAGTTCCTACCTTCAAAATACTGCAATGTTCACCTCTTTTTTCCAACATTAAAAACTTGCATTAAACAGACTTTCAGAGTCACAGGTGGCTCAAACACAGTAATAAATCCCTGTTTTCCTCAAAACGTTTTGTGTTTCACTCACACACAAAATTTACCAAAGGGCCAGAGCCGCGGTGGCTCAGACCAGTTGTCCTCGCACTTGAGGAGGGGAGGCTATGCGTTCAAGGCCAACCTGGGCAACATAAGAACCTCTCATTCATTTAAAAAAAAAAAAAAAAAAATTTACAAAAGGGAAAAAAAACCTAAAACCAAAATTCAGCCTTTTAGCAATATAATAAAAACTATGCTGGAACGTGCCTGTTGAAAGGAAACCACTGTGGGTAACTTATTAGGAAAAATAATTAGAGTCTAATATAGAATGAATCTCAGTCAAAAATTTAGGAATTATATTCAGGAACAAACTATGGATATATGCAGAAATTGGATGAATCTCATATGCAGTATGCTAAGTGAAAGAAGCCAGACTCAAAAGGCTGCACACTGTCTAATTACATTTATGTGATATCCTGGAAAGAGAAGGACCATAGGGATAAGGAACAGATCAGGGTTTACCAGCATTAGGGCTGGGAATAAAAACTGATTGGAAAGATGAAGCACAAAAGAATTTTTGTGTGTGTATGTGTGTGATGGAAATCCTGTGTAACAGGATTGTTTTTGTGGTTACAGTATTCTATGCATTTTTCAAATTTATATAACTGTACACTAAAAAGAGTAAATTTTACATACATTTTAAAATAAAATATTAGTTTGTAATTGAATCAGGAAGAAAAATATAAAATATTATCACAACAAAATTACTCAAAAGTTCAACTCAATCAAATCATATTGTTGAGTGGAAACAATTCCTATTAAGAGTCTTACAAACAGTAACAATCCAAACAGTCTCTGAAACAATTCCAAACGTAGTCAAATATAGATGTGAGCACAGGAAGATTATGTCTACACATTGAGCTATGTAAAGCACCTTTTCTCAACCAGGTGAAACTAAATAGATTCCAAATAAACTCAAGTTTTCCCTAAGTGTTTAAGAAAGAAATATCACTGTTTTTGCTTATGCAGTGTGTACACCTTCTGGTTTCATGTAATTTCTGATCTCTTTCTTTCTAGCTTCATACTCTTCTAGACTTCCACTTAAGAGCAAATCAATTTATCTTCTATCATGTCTGAAATATTAGTTCCCAAATTTAATGTCTCTGTACCAGCATTTCTCAAAATGTGGTCCAAAGCAGAATAATCAGAGTAATTTACTCTAGTAGGCCAAATAATGGCTATTCAAAGAGATTTATGCCCTGATTCCTTGGAACTCATGAACAGGGTCCATTATGTGGCAAAAGGTATTTTGCAGATATAACTAAGGTTACAGATCTCAAAATAAAGAGATTATCCTCAAATATCCAGGTGGGCCCAGTCTAATCACATGAATAAGTGGGGAGCTTTCTCCAGGTAAGAGCAGGATAGTGGAAGCAGAAGTCAAAGGGATAGGAAGCATGAAATAACTCAAATCTCCATTGTTGGCTTTGAAGAAGAAGGAGGCCGAGAGCCAAGAAACAAAAGAAGCTTCTAGCCTCTAAGAATGACCTCCAGCCAACAACCAGCAAGGAAACATGGACTTGGTCCTATAGGCACATGGAAGTGAATTCTGCAAATGACCTAAATGAACCTGAAACTGGATTCTCCCCTAGAAGCTCCAGATAGGATCCCAGGGGGTTGGTATCTTAGTCTCAGTCTTAGGACATGTTAAGCAAAAGAATCAGTTGAGGAGATAGACCTGTGAGCCACGAAATTATGAGATAATAGATTTGTGTTGTTGAAAACTGCTAAATCTGTGGTACTTTTCTACAGTGGCAAAAGAAAACTAATACACCTCATGAATCATAATATTTTAAGGGGGATGACTGGGAGTTTACATGGAAATTCTTATGCGTACTCCATTTGATAATCTCTTTTCTTCATCTTCCTCCTGAAATACATTTCATATGAACAAGTCAGACCCAAACCATCATCCTCTCTATCTGGAAAGTCTAATGTAACTGGCCATCGAGTCTGATTGCTCCTTAACTGAGTACCCTCTTAACACTTACATAATTAAATTGTAGAACACTAATTTGCATTAGCCATTATAAAAATTCATTGTGATTATTTACATTTGTAATACATATCTTCAGATTCTAATTCTATCATTTAAACTTCTGGAAGATAAAAATTGTTTTCTATTTTTCCTGTGAACTATTATAATGTACTTGATTTTACGATAGAATTTTATGAAAAAGTTAAAATACCTGACATGACTACGAAGTTTCAAAGAAATTGAGCAATTCTCAATGTCAGAGAGTGTTTAGGGAAGGATTTGACTGACTCCTGAGACATTACATGGGCTGGAGGTTACATTAGTGATTCTACCACAGAGCAGGTGCTGGCCCTCACCTTTGCAAAATGAAAACTGAGTTTTGTCAGTATGCTGAGTGTTTCATTTCTTAAAGAATGAACTAGTCCTATCAAGATCATAAAGGCTGAGGTAGAAGACTAGATGTTAATGTATTAGTTTGGAATGGTACCAGTGTCAAACAGAAAATGGCCTTGACTAGTTGATAAGCTAGACAGACAACTATTTGGTGAGCTCAGACTCAAAACAAGAGGATTTTAGTATATTACTGAAATGTGTAGTCAGATTTTGATAAGCTGATTTATCATCTCTACAAAAGAGATGTTGGAAATGCCTGACGGAAATGCCTAGTTGGAAAGTCAATAGGTTGGCAAGTGTAATTTTTTTTCTCAATCCTGATTGTGATTAATGTATACTATCAGTATGTATGCTAATACTTCCCATCAAGTTTTGCCTGAAGGCTACTTTGTCTCATGTTAGCTTTGTATACCCCTGTTCTGTCAATATTGTCTAGATTTTACAATATAACTGTCAGCTGAAGATTTCATTTATATAATTTCATGGGAAAAGTGACTTGATATAGATTTGGGTGTCCCCTCCAAATCTTATGTTGAGAGGTGATCCCCAGTATTGGAGATGGGGCTTGGTGGGAGGTGTTGAATCATAGGGGTGGATCCCTCATGGCTTGGTGCTGTCCTTGCAATAATGAATGAGTAATCACAAGATCTGGTTGTTTAAAAGTGTGCAGCACTTCTTCGACCCCTATTCTCTCTCTTTGGCTCCTGCTTTAGTCCCCTGTTCTCCCTCTTTGGCTCCTGCTTCAGTCCCCTGTTCTGTCTCTTTGGCTCCTGCTTCAGTCCCCTGTTCTCTCTCTTTGGCTCCTGCTTCAGTCCCCTGTTCTCTCTCTTTGGCTCCTGCTTCAGTCCCCTGTTCTCTCTCTTTGGCTCCTGCTTCAGTCCCCTGTTCTCTCTCTTTGGCTCCTGCTTCAGTCCCCTGTTCTCTCTCTTTGGCTCCTGCTTTAGTCCCCTGTTCTCTCTCTTTGGCTCCTGCTTTAGTCATGTGACATGCTGGCTCCCTCTTTGCCTGCTGCCATGAATAAAAACTCCCTGAAGCCTCCCCAGAAGCTGAGCAGATGCCAGTGCCATGCTTCCTGTACAGCCTGCAGAACCATGAGCCAATTAAACCTCTTTTCCTTATAGATTATCCAGTCTCAGCTATTTTGTTATAGCAATGCAGGAATGACCTAATATAGAAAATTGATAGCAGGAGCAGGGTATTGCTATAAAGATACTTGAAAATCTGGAAGCAGTTTGGAACTGAGTGACAGGCAGAGATTGGGAGGGTTTGGAGGGTTCAAAAGACTGGAAGATGAGGGAAGCCTTGAAACATTTTAGACACTAGTTAAATGCTTGTGACCGAATTCTGATAGGTTATAGGACAATAAAGTCCAGGCTGCTGAGGTCTCAGATGGAAATGAGGAACTTATTGAGAACTAAAAAGTTCACCCAGGTTATGCCTTAGCAAAGGGATCGGGCAGCATTGTGTTCATGTCCTATGATGGATCTGTGGAAGTTTAAATTTGAGAGTAATAATTTAGGGTATCTGGTAAAAGAAATTTCTAAGGAGCAAAGCATTCAGGCTGTGGCCTGACTGCTTCTAAGAGCCTACAGTTCAATGTAGGAGCAAATAAATGACTTAAATTTGGAATTTTATTTAAATAGGAAGCAGAGCAAAAAGTTTATAAAATTTGCAGCTTGGCAATGTGGCAAGAAAGAAAAAGCATTTTTGAAATAGGAATGCAAGCAGGCTGTGGAGCAACCACTTGTTAGACAGATTTGCATAACTAAAAAGGAGCTGAGTGCCAATAACCAAGAATATGGAAAAAGTGTCTCAAAGGCATTTCAGAGATCTAGGCAGCCCCTCCCATTACAATCACAAAGGTCCAGGAGGATTGAATGGTTTCAGGGGCCAGTCCCAAGGCACCACTGCCCTGTGCCACCCTAGGAGGTTGCTCCTTACATCCTGGCAGATCTGGCTCCAGTCTTGGCTCAAAAAGCTCCAGATAAAGCTTGGGCCACTGCTTCAGAGGGTACAATCCATAAACCTTCATAGTTTCCACATAGTGTTAATCCTGTAGGCACACAGAGTGCAAGAGTAAAGAAGGCTTGACAGCCTCCACCTAGATATCAGAGAATGTATGGAAAAGCCCAGGTGCCCAGGCAGAAACCTGCTGCAGAAGCAGAGCCCTCTCTGAGATATTCTACTAAAGCAGTGTGGAAGGAAATTGGGAGTTTGGAGGCCCCACACAGAGGCCCCACTGGTATACTAACTAGCAGAACTGTGAGAAGAGGGTAGTGGGGTTAAACCCTACAAAGTCACAGAGGCAGAGCTGCCCAAGGCCTACCCCTTGCCACAGAGTGCCGTAAATATGGGATACGGAGATTATTTTGGAGGTTTCAGATTTAATGACTGCCTTGATAGGTTTCAGACTTGCATGGGACCTGTAGCCCCATTCTTTTGGCTTATTCTCTCTTCTGGAATGGGAATGTTTATCCAGTGCCTGTATCTACATTGTCTCTTAGAAGAAAGTAACTTGTTTTGATTTTACAGGCTCATAGGTGAAAGGAACTCATTTCAGTTGAGATTTTGGAATTCAGACTTGAGACTTTTGAGTTAATGTTGGAATAAGTTAAGGCCTTAGAGGACTATTGAGATGAGATAATTATATTTTGCAATGTGAGAAGGACATAGGTTATGGGGAGCCAGGGGTGGAATAATATAGCTTGGATGTCACCCCCAAATCTCATGTTGAGGTGTAGTTCCCCACTGTTGGAGGTGAGGACTGGTGGGAAGTATTTGGGTCATAAGGGCAGATCTCTCATTGCTTGGTACTGTCCTCATGACAATGAATGAGTTCTCACAAGATCTTGTTGTTTAAAAATGTGTGGTACTCCCTACCCTCTCTTGCTCCCGCTTTCACCATGTGATGCCCCGGCTCCCGCTTTGCTTTCTGCCATCAGTAGAATCTCCCTGACGCCTCCCCAGAAGCCAAGCAGATACGGGCAGCCTCCAGCATTTCTCAGGTATTTCTTTACAGTGATGCAAGAATGGTCTAATACATGACCTAATTGTCAATACATGTATTCTCTGACATATTAAACAAACAAAAATCACAAGGAATTGAACTAAAAAATAATTTGATTTATAAGACAATTTAAAAATAGGGTCTTATTATTAACTCATACTTTTGTTGTAGTTTTCATTAAAAATATCTCTTATAATTTTAACTTAATATGAAAAGTTTTACTCATTTCAAAATTACTTTTGCTTATCCAAAGTGTGTTTTCTTGACCAGCCTGATGATTTTGCACCTTTCAGTTTCATAGAGATATTACAAATGTCTGTTATGCGTATCTCACACCTGAAGACACGAATACTTTGGCAATAAAGAAAAGAATTAATAAATTATCATTTTTAGTATTTTAAAAAATTCTTCTTTTTCCAAAAGCTACCTGAACTCTTCTTTATTTCTTTAAGACAACAATAGTTAGGATTAACAAACATCAGGTAGGTATGTTACTTGTAATACTCAGAAAAAAAGTATAAGCAACCATTTTACAGAAGACAAAAGGGAGGCTTGGAGATAATAACTTTCCCAAGTGTACGTAGTTATCCAAATATAGATTTTAACTCCAGTGTTTCTGACCTAAAATCCCTCCTCTCTGGCCAGTAGTACTCCATGCTGTGTCAGAATTCCAAGCATCTCTTAATACACAACACATAGATGTATAGTAATTCATAATCTATGATTACAGATTGTAGTAACTAACATTCTGTAATTATACATTATTTTTAGTAGAAAAGGGCCTCATGGATCATCTTCCAGCCTACATCTCTGATTGTCAGCAAATAGTTATCTTGAAAAAAATCTCAGCACCACAGCAATATGATTCCATTGCCCTTGTTTCATTTTGGGGCAACCACTTGCAAATACATATATTCAACCAAGTGAAAGTCTGTCTCTGAAACATCTAACTGTTAGTCTCCTGGTTTGCCCTCAGGAGTTATGCAGGCTAAATTGACCCCCTCTTTCTTTATATCAGTAGTTTTAATTAGATACACCTCAACTTCTCCAGTCTCTTTAACTATAATGAATATGAAATGATTTTCCTTCTCTGCAGGCTTATTTAAATGTGGAACATTCTACTGCTAGGATTGTCTGCTAAGTGCAGATGTCAATTAAAAAACTACTCCACGACTATTGCTATAATTCAGATCACACCACTCTTCTTACCATCTACGTCACACAATTTGCCCACATTAAGTCTGTGCTCATATGGCTCTAAAATGCATACTTTTATGTTTCTCTCTCTTAAATGTCATTTTGTTTGTATTTGTCAGCCCACAATTAAGGCCCTTTAAAATTATAGGAGTTCTTTGCATGATAGGGCAGGATTATAAAAAATGAATGATGAAACTGTGCACAGTAATCTTAATAATCCATGGGAAACAATGCAATAGTCCTACGACCTTTAAATTTTTTTGTCAAAACATTAAAAACTTGCTATTGTCAGATATAAATAGAAATGTATAAGAAAATGAAAGATAATGAAACTAATATTTATTTAGTACATAAACTTTAAACATTGGGAACATTGAGAATAAAAAAAAATAAGTAAAAACCTTAACTTGAACAGCTCTTGCCTTCCTTTAGTATAATTGACAATACAGAGTTATCGTCTATCCTTTGGCAGACTGTCATACAGACTAAGTTTGGATCTGCTTCCAACATTTTATCTTTTGTGCTTTCAATGTTGTGAAATATCTCTGAGAATTCCTTTAAAATGAAGTATTTGTCAGTATCACTTCCTCAGAGGTGTCATCCTTTTTGTCACTTTCCTTGTCAGTAAGTTCACCTTCATTAAGTTTTCGTGGCTGCATATTAGAGTCTCCAACAGTAGTAGTGCCAGCATTCCCATTGTGAGCTATTCCTTTCATAACTCCATTTATGTTTGATTTAAATTTCACTTCCGGCACTATTATTCATCATTTACTTGGTGCATTTTCATTTTTGTTGGTTATGCTCTCTGATTACCCATTTTCATGTATTGTCACACAGGTTTATCACCGAGAGACAAGAAGGCAACACAAGTTTTGCTATCTGTACTTGAACTGAATAACAGGTGCAGAGTGATCAATCACTGGCAGACTTTGAAAGACATGATACGATTGGTCACTGATCAAGATGTTCCTCTGTTATTTACTTAGTGATTTGTGAACTGAAGAGCTACTAGCAGGGTTTGTACTTTGCGCAGTTAGTCACATCTCATACAGCATGATAACGTGAACTGTGTTCTTGAGCAACCAGTTCTATTTAACTAAACCATGGTAACTGCAATTTTTCACATTGTGCCAAGTAAAAATTGCATGCATTCTGCTCCCCAGGGCAGTGCTAATAATAATCTCCTTTTACTACACACACACACATACACACACACACATACACACACACACATTCCTTTCAACCTTCCCTCATCACAGAACTTACATTTATGTCAGCCTTGACTATTTCTATCTTGAATAGTCTTACCTTTCAGAGGCCTTGACCATGAAACAGTATATGTCTTTTTCTGAATCATTTGAGTAGTTTGATTTTCTAATGTGTAAGCTTCAGGTAAACATGCATTCCTTCCATCAGAGAACTTACCTTTATGTCAGACTTGACTACTTTTATTTTGAATAGTCTTACCTTTCAGAGGCCTTGACCATGAAACAGTATATGTCTTTTTCTGAATCATTTGAGCAATTTGATTTTCTAATGTGTAAGGTTCAGGTATTACGTGCATTCCTTGTTTTTACATAGGGTTTGTTCACAGGTAGTTGTGTTTATTTTATTAGCAAGCATGTAGAGTCATCTAAACTCAGATTGCCATTCTAGATTTCCTGCTTCAGTAAAAATGGAGTCTGACATCAAACCTGCTCAGGCTTCTCCATGTTAACTGTTACTGAAGACTCTAATAGCCTGCATTTCACCCTGTATTTAATAGAGTCACCTAGGGATTACCTGTCTTTTCCTTATTGTCTTAGATTAGAACACTTTCCTCCTTGTCTTGCAGTTTGATCTCTTGAATGGATATTGAACCAGACTCCAAAATGCCAGCTGAATGGTACGGGTTTACCAAGAGTCAAAGTGGCAGATGTCTCATGATCAATATCCCTGAACTACAACACAAAGTTACAGTGGTGCCCCCTGGTTTTAACAGAGCAGGTTTTCAGAAGCTGAAATTAGAAGGGATCTGTGAACTGTGGCAAGTTTTAATTTAATCATTTTGTCTGCTTAAAAAATACCCCTATTTGAGAGAGAAACAACAGTTCTCTGCCACAGCTTCTACCACGATCAAGTGAATATCATAATGTAATCAAATCTACCAACATTCTGTAAACATCCTTGATTGTCACTTTAAGTTATTACAGGACACACAGAGCCCCCCCATTACCAAGAAAAGAGTCTAGGTACTCATGAGACATACCATTTGGATTTTTATGATCTATTGCAAGTAACCACAGAAAATACTCTCATTTTGAGCTGAGTTAAGTAATTATCCTAACTACCACACTGCTTGTTAGTGGCAAAGTCAAGTCTGGAGCCCAGGTCTGCTACCTCCCATTCCAGTAATCTGTTCTCATTATTTTAAATATTGCTTTCAGGTTTGTCAACAGTAGCTACTTTGTCTAAACTGTTGTTTTGTTGATATATGGGTCTTTTCTTCCCTGAAGGCATCTTAATTGCTTCCTGCTTTTATTAACTTGGTGTACATGACTTTCATCAAAGCAATGAGGTATGTAAACCATTGCCCTGCTCTCCAGAAAGCCAGGACGAGGGCAGCTCTATTTTGAATCTGCCTTGGCAATGCTGAATGTGCAAGAAGACTAGGGAAGGAAGGACAGGCTTGCGTCTGCTCCCGAAATGTTCATTACCTTTGCAATAGAACTCCTGGGCCAGAAAACCCATCTACCTTAAGAAAAAAACTTTAGAAATATATTTCACAGATAGATGCTTTGGGGCCAGAGAAAGGGAAAAGAATATTTACAGGTGAAATTCAAACTCATGACAGAGAAGATAAACTCTAAAGTCATATTCACATTATCAAAGGAAAATTTAAATCAGAAATTCAACATTTAGCATTATTTTTCTATATGATTTAATTATTGTCTGAAATAGAAGGTGCTCTATTCTTTAGTCACAAGCCTATCAATTCATTTACTGTCTTAAATTAATTGTTAGAAGATATAGTTAGAATTTTACTTATAAAATAACAGTACCTTGTCGTTAACTTCATTATCCTCAAAAAAATCTGCTTCTATCTGGTGGCAGCATTTCCTGAGGGTACTCAGTTGGCAAACTTAGCCAGACTTAATCAACTGGCTGTGAACTGTCAGGTAATTTCCTTAAAATTAAGCATGATGAATAACCATCTCATGTATGGTCTGTTCTGAGCTTAGTTACTGAAATAAAAATAGACTCTTCATAGATTTTTTTAGTCCAAATTTTACTAAACTCATTTAGACTGAATTTTACAAAACATGGAATAAATTTTATGAGGATTCTAAGCAGTATAGCCATTATGGATATTAAAATTTATTTAAAATATATCTGCATTATTCTAAAAGTTAAAATTTTTTTGTTTGTTTGTTTAGAAACATTACTGGAAAGTCAACAAGCATCTACTTGCAGGACTTAACATAAAACACCATTTTCCAGACTGTCTTCTAGACTCTCCTATCCCGAATTATTCTGCACCCCATAAGCAAGGGACATTTTCTACAGAACCACTCAGGCGCAAGGCAGATAAGAGGTTGAGGCTAAAGGAATCCAAGACTAAAACCAGCTGCTGCAGATGAAGTAGATGAAGAGAACAGACTGGGGGAGCTAATGATTGTAGGGACCCTCATATTTTCCATCTAAATTTTTCATGTTTTAGTTATCATTTGATTCTCTTCACCTATTTGGAAATAGATATTCAGCTTCTCTTTTCTTTCTTACAGGGTTCCCTTAGTTAAAAGTGGGTAAGGCTCATCATCTCACCCCCTTAGCAGAATATACAGGGTCCATCATATTATTGGACCCTCTAGCACATGCTGCTTACACTTGTTATGGTGAAGCCTGTGCATCAGCAAGCCAGGGAATGTGCTATCTCCATTTCCTATTTCATAGGCTATTACTCATACTTTTAAGTATCAGCAAACTTTTCTGTTAAACTTTCAGGGTCCTTCCTGGAAATCCTATTGCTCCTTTCTCTAGGGTACCATGGCATGTTGCTCACACAGCTCTGCTAGGACTTATCACCTTGCCATAATTACCTACTGCTCCGTTAGACTATGCACACCTTCACCTCAGTATCTCAGTGATATGATTTGGATACCCGTCCCCTCCAAATCTCATGTTGAAATGCGACTCTCAATATTGGAGGTGGGGCTGGTGGGAGGGGATTGGATCATGGGGGCAGATCCCTCATGAAGGGTTTAGCAACATCACCTTGGTGATAAATAAGTTCTTGCTCAGTTCCTCCACCCAACATCTGGTTGTTTAAGAATCTGTTTCTGATCCGTTTTTTTTTTTTCTCTCTCTCTCTCTCTCTCTGGTTGTTTAAGAATCTGTTTCTGATCCGTTTTCTCTCTCTCTCTCTCTCTCTCATTCCAGCTCTCACCGTGTGATACACTGGCTCCCCCTTCAGCCTCCACCATGATTGTAAGCTTCCTGAGGCCCTCAGCAGAAACAGACGCCAACACTGTGCTGCCTGGGCAGACTGCGGAGCCATGAGCTAGTTAAAGCTTTTTTCTTTATAAATGACTTAGCCTCCAGTATTCATAACAACACAAAAATGGGCTAATACACCAGGCACCAGAGTAATGACCATCTTGTAAGAAACTAACTCAAAGAACATTTGTTGAATGAAAGAGCAAGTGCACATATGACTTTAAAAATAAAAAAGATGTTTAAATCAAATAATTTAAACATATATAAAGGCTTAATTGCTTCTATCTTAGAGTGTTTAATGGAAATTTAAAATTTTCTTCAACTAATAGATAGTTGTTAAATTCTGCCAAGTAGAAACCCATTAAGGAAATCAATGAACTCAACTATTTTTGCTGTAATATTTTAATATGAAGCTAAAGATTAGAGTTAGATCAAAACCTTTCAGTAGAATATTTACTTCTCAATAGCACTTGGATGTAATTCACTTTTAAACAAATTACATTAAGTATTAATTTGTAGGAAAAATACTGACACTGTTGGCATGTGATCAAAATCATAATATGATTTTTAATTAAGGACCACTGCAAAGGTAATCCTAAACAGTCTGAACTAGTAAACAGTTTTGCAACTTCGTATTTCATTTTTGTTATTTATTTCACAAATGGTATAAAGTCTTCTACAAACTGTATATTTTTAGATGTTTTTAGTATTCATTATAATTGCTAGAAACACCATATTTCCCAGAAAACAAAGTTCAGTTTTTATTCATATGCAGAAAATATTACTACACCATAATTTTTCTCTTCTTCTCTTTCAAATGGCTGGTGCTAACTTACACAGGTACTTTGAAAAGAAAAAACAAATGGTTCCATTCTGATGAATATATCGCTACAGAAGCTTCGCTAACTTCCCTTCCTGGCATATTTAACAACAATCCTATAGGGTATAGAGAGTAGTTAGTGGGGTGTATACACATGACTGTAAAACCCTGAAACACGTGATAAATTTCTAAACATGAGCCGTAACTCTTACTTAGAGTCAGTAATGTCTCATGGCCATATTCAACTATTGACAGTTGTATGCAAGTGATAGGTGTTCACGATTGTAACCTCACAGAAACCTGCCCTAACTTTGAAAATACTGATGCCAAATAAGAAAACAGGAACTTAGCTTTATTAAATGCAATGCAAGTTCATACACTGAAATAAAATATGACATAGCCTGACTACCAAACTCAGTTACTTGTATAACCTTGGCTAAGAAAAATGGTCCCTCTGTGTTTTCACCTCCTTGGGCTGCCCAGGACAGCCCTGATTTATGTCTCTTGTTCTGGTGTAATTATTAGTAGAGCTCCTTTGCACTTGCAAACATGTCGCTGTTTAGGTGTACACTTTCTGGTCAGTTAGTCATCTTCCTTGTAAATAGAGCACTTGACTCTAGAAATAATGTAGTACAGGAGGAGGAAGGAAATACTAGCTTAGTTATTTATGTCAAGTATATATTTTTGCTGAATGTCATGGCCAGATTTGGCAATCAACATACAGTTGAACCCCATTGCTTTTCGTAGAAAGCTAGTCATTACTTTAACCTTAGCTTTACTTAAACTTCCAATACATGGCTACTACACTTTTTAACTTAATCAGCATATTTGGGGGGAATAAATAATTTACAGATCTCTGAGTATTTCAAAGCAGAAAAATCTGGTGATAGCTTTCAGCTGTTTATATAGCATTCTAAATTATGCTGTTTAAAATGAAAATTTACTTTGTAAGTTCTGTCTCAGAAATTCAAGGCATTTTCTCGGTTCTTTCCCTAGAAGTGCTACATTTCATTTTGCACTGCTCATACCTCTCCTCACCTTCTCCCAGATTCCATCAGCCCATCATTACTCCCCCAAGCAGCTTCTAAACTGGCTTCAGGACATCACTGTTTCTTTATATATACCAATTAAGAAAGGGACTTGAGGACTGATGGATATCAAAGGAAGATGATTTATTCTTCTTCAAAGATTGTTTTACATGTTGAATTGTCTCACAAATTAGAAATGGTAGATTCAATTAAGTAGAAGTCTTTAGACAGAAGTTGAAATGATGTATTCTCCTGGCAGTGAGTGTAATTTCAAGTGGTAACAGAGTTTCAGTTCTAAATGTTTTTACTTGCTTTATTTCTCCCATAAAATACATAAATACATAGATTCACTGGGTATAAATTTAATTGGCATAAATTTACTTGGGGAGAAATCAGCGAAGTAATTTCCCTGTCTGTTTCACATAATAATTTGCATAGTTAACCAGTAGTGACCTCTTCCTTTTAACAAATAAGTTGTACTTCATAACCTGAATTTATTATTTGTAGGGAATGTGAGCTTAAATTATTTTCCAGGACATGTTTCAAAGCAACAGCATTTCAAAGCAACAGTACGAATCAAGTGTTTTTAAACACTATACGTGCAGAGCAGAAATAACAAATATATAGTTGTGTCTTATCAGCCATGCCCTTGAAAAAGAGGAATGAATACCATTTGCCTGAATGATCTGTTTGGCCAAGATTGTAAGTTTGTTCAGATGAATCAATCCAGTCTAAAAAATTGAAAAATGTATTAAATGGATGAAAAGTAAAACACATGAAACTCATGAAAACTGAAGTTATCAAGCTTTCTTTTTGTTAAGTGACAGAACGTTTTCAGTAAATGAAATACTAGTTGGAAACCTAGATGTTATCTCCATATAAAGGAGGAGATGCTTTAGAAAGAAAGGGAGGAGAGGAGCAGGAGCTTCAATCCCAATGCTCATCCCTCCCTCTCATTCCTTAATATTGTACTGCTTTCTACAGGGTTAAGGGAACATCAAAGGGAAGGGCAAGAAAGAAGAGAACTTGGCTCAAGTATCTACAGTATGTTATTTCTAATGTATTCTGGTGTGAGGAAACAAAAAGATTGCTTTCTTTAAAAGGCTAGGGTTTCAAAAAATAAAATCTGCAGCTGCTAAACATAGATAGTAAAAAAAACTCTCTGATTAAGAGCATTAACGATAAGGTAAGTGTTGCCCTGAGTCATTATTTTTTTCTGATTTATATGTTTAAATTCAAATGAGTTCAAATTAGACATTAACTGATAGCAAGTTTGTTTGTTTCTAAATATAGTGACTCAACTAATTTTGAGCAGATCTTACATTATCTGTGCTAACAGGTGCATAGAAGAGAAAATGAAAAGGATTGAGCAACACTTTCGGAACATCTGGAGAAGATATTTAACTTGTATTCCTCACAGAGTAGTCTGATTGCCTTTTCATCTTCATTTACAATTTTTATTATGATCTTTTTGTATAAAAGTCATGTATGAAACACACCTGTTTAAAGCTATGTTACATATGGAATATTTAAAATTGGCAACTTCCAGTGATGATATTCATTGCAAAGATTATACATATTGAAGAGGGTTCATTAAGAATTTGTAAATACATTTTCAATGGGAATGATATGCAAGATGGAAATACTGAAGTTACTATAAGAGGGCCTTAATGATGCTTTGTCCCTTTTAATATTATTAATATTGATTCATACAATGTAAACATTCCTAAATCAACTAAAAATAAACCCTTTATATATATACACATAAATTAGTCCTTGTACTACAAATATGTGGTCTGCTTGGGAAATATTTTAAATAAGCCACTATAATTCTGGAAATAGATCTCTCATAAGCTAGGTCCTAATCTATTTAAAAAAGCATGGTGAATGTAGCAGATGTTTGAAGAGTCTAACAAGTAGAAGATGAGAGGAAGGACCACTATAAGTAGGAACTCAGGGTTTTTGATACTTGAATGACTCATTTGGTGGTTGTTACTAATTTTATTTAAATACTAGGGTTCTATATATGGTATTGTAATGTTTATATTATGTAATTGTGGGGGACTCCACTGATGCCTCACTTTTCTCACCAAAGTATAAAAGTCCAAACTCCTTCTCTCCCATTTATATATACTTCACTGGATTTTACATTACAAAGTAAAGGAGGCTACAAACATTCTCCAGATGAATTTCTTCTGCTTATATAAACTTAGGGTTGCCAGAAGAATGGCAGGATGCTTAAATATGTTAGTTGCAGTTGACAGCATTTCTGCCAAGAAAATCAGAAACATACTAATAAGGATAAATACTAGGATACTTCCCCCACATTTCTTCTATAACATTTGCTTTTAATGTCAATTAGTAAAGCAAAAAATACATGCTAATAAGAGAGTAACAGAACCAAGGAAACAGTTTATTAAATACTAGATAATAATCTAACTGACCTCCAGAACATAACCTATAAAGTTATCAGTGAAATTAGAATGAAAAACAGATCCCTAACATGGAGAAAAGCTAAATTCATTATGACTTCAAAAGTAAGCCATTCAGTGAACTTTTGAGACCCCATCCTTCTAAAAGCCTTCTCCCTTTAGTTTCTTGTATGGTTTGCCTAGGTTCTACATCCTTTCTGTTTTCCAGCAGGAAGTGAATTCAGTGCTCAGAACCTTTATTTTGCTTCTGTTTTTTTAAAAAAAAGTTTACTCAATTCTTCCGTTACCCTTCCATCATCTCCTTCTGTCCTAAGTAGCATTTCAGAGCCAATAATCCCCACATTCAACTTTCTGCCTTATGTATCATCCCATGGTAAATTCCACTGGGATGATCCGCAGGTACCGTATCACAAATACATTAACATGAACTCATCTTGCCCTAAGCAACATCTCCTTTATCCAATATTCTTTTGCCAATGCCATGTTTTTAGGTTACAGATCTTGCAATAATCTTTGATGGTTACCTCTTTCAATACTCATAAATTTTCTTTATATTAAAAATACTAATGAAAGTTTTTCCTTTCTGTTTCATTCTAGTCACCGTGACCTCTAAGCTCTCATTAGTGACCCTTTGATTCCTGTTTCTCCTTATGCTACTTAATCCTACTGAAAGAAAATGACATATTGACCCCATAACTTACTTATTCCAGAAAGTTCAACTGTTTTCTAATATCTTTCCTGAGAAGTTCATGTTCTAATAATATAAAGTCATCCTACTTTCTCTTTCATACTTCAAAAGTTGGTATTCAGTAGTTATATCACTTTGTATTCCCCTGGTACTTAAGAAGAGATCACTGTGTATAATTGATTTCTGCATATAAATGTAGATGTTTGATTTATCGTTATTGCTTTTCATCTTGCTGGAGTTGGTCTCATTGCTCCAGCCTATCAGGGTAATTTTGAATCTATACTAAATTCTCTGAGGCATTATTTATACCCCTCTGCCTTACCATCATTATATCAGATAAGCACAGAAGATATGTCTTCCTTTAAGTTTGCAAGGAAAACATGGAATGACCCAAAGCCAAGGCAAAAATTCTCAGCCATACCTCTACACACGTCTCTCCAATTGTCAGGCATTCATTAACACAATGACCAATTTTTAAACCAACCAACTAGGTTCACATAACTGTGACTACACAGGAAAAAATTGTCTTGGAAAACACTGTCAACTCTTAAAAATTAAGGTGCATAGATGTATAGGGTTATAGTGATCCACAGACCCAGAAACTTATTAAAAAGGAAATGAATCATTTCCCATTACACTTTTCAGTGGATACATGGAGTTTATCATATTATCTTCTTCATGCAAATAAACCAACTATATAAACACTTTCTGTTATATCTGGAGTTGATACAACTTTTGTTTCATATTTACTAGTGAGAAACAAAATCATTAAATATTTTGATTTTTTTTTTTTCCAAGATGGAGTTTCTCCCTTATTGCCTAGGCTGGAATGCGATGGTGTGATCTTGACTCACTGTGACCTCTGCTTCCTGAGTTCAAGCAATTCTCCCACCTCAGCCACTGCGACCTCTGCCTCCCAGGTTCAAGCAATACTCCTGCCTCAGCCTCCTGAATAGCTGGGATTACAGGCGCCCGCCACCATGCCTGGCTAATTTTTGTAATTTTAGTAGAGATAGGGTTTCCCCATGTTGGCCAGGGTGGTCTCAAACTCCTGACCTCCGGTGATCTGATATCTTACTTTTTAAAATAGAAATTAGTACATTAACAAAAGAGATAGGAGAGAGGATAGAGTCATTTGACTTTCTTCCTGAGCTGAAATGTTCATTAAGAAAAACAGAATGAAGGAAGCACCCACCAAGCAAAACTTCCCTATTTGTTCTTAAATGATTTGTGGAATGCTACTGCAAACTACTGTCTTCTAAAATAATATAAAATAGTGCCACAACTAATAAATATTCAAGAAATGAAGCCCTTTAATAACAACGTTCAGTGTATGAATGAAAACAGAAAGACCTTTATAGACTATAATAAGGAGAAATATGGGTTTTGAGACTTTACCTCAACAAATGGCTTCTCTTTGTCTCTATAGTTTTGAAGGGAAACAGGGCTAATGTGAAGTAAAATTTAAGGTATGAATCAAACAGATATGAGTTTAAATCTTGGCTCTGTCATTTACCAGCTGCATGAACTTGGTCCAACCACTTTTACTTCTCTATGCCTCAGTTTTCTCATTTGTAAGGAGGAGGATGATACCTACCCTATTGGCTTGCTGTGAATATTAAAAGAGATAATGCACACAAAGTGCTCATTTCATCATCTGTAACTTGGTAACTATTTATTTAATGGTCACTATTCTACTTGTTCTTTAGGTTTTTGTATTTATTGTTCACTCACAACTCACTGCACATTTTTTTCCAACTTTCTTTTTCACCCTGTGACCCCCTCACCTTTCACTGCCCCGTTGTTCTTCTCTCCAAATCTTGAAAATGGAGAAGCAGTAGATATGCTGCTCAATTTCGTAGATTATTTTATTAGCATTATGTTAGCGTGAGGGCATTTCTTACAATGAAATATTTGATTTAACACCTTCATTTCTAAAATCGGAATGAAAAGGTTTATCTCTAAAGAAATCATAAACACCAGAAAGCAAGTAAGAACGTATGAATCTAGCCAATATGTAGAAAGGCCATGATATCCTATGAGGTCTTTTGGTAAGTCTATTCCTAAAATAACATTTGTTTAATGTTTATACGAAAATTGCTTTGAAGGAGGAAAACAAGTTAATAATTAAAATACCTACCAATTATTGAACAGCTATGATGTGCCTGGGGTATGCTTTAACATATATCTTTAAAATATATTTCTCATGTACTCAAAGATATTATAAAAGTTATCCTCATTTTATACAGGAGAAAACTAAGGATTAGAAAAGTTAGTGATTTTATCTGAAGTAACAGAGCCAGATGAGGAAAGCAGGACTTGAATTTAGGTCTATGACTCCCAACTTCACACTGTTAATCATGGAATTATATAGTACTTTGATCTGTATCTTCTACAGAACCTGTTTCACAGAGCAAAAGAAAGCAGAAACTAATACTGACTGAGTGGCTACTGTCCCAGATATTATACATATGAAAATAGCTACTAACACCTATTGCCAGAAGTTACGGAGATAATGTTCCTTAGCTTACTGCTTTCTGCATCAGTGAAGTCTCTCTTCCTCCTACCATCATGTCTAAGTCTGTCTCCTAAAGAGCCTGAACAGCTGTGCGAACTCTTCGTCAGGTTGGGGGTTTAAGCTTTGAAACAACCCATGAGAGTCTGAGGATCCATTTTGAGCAATGGGGAATGCTCATGGACTGTGTTTTAATGGGAGATCCAAACACCAAACCCTCCAGGGGCTTTGGGTTTGTCACAAATGCCACTGTAGAGGAGGTGGATGCAGACATGTATGCCAGGCCACACAAGGTGGAGGGAAGAGTTGTGGAAGCAAAGAAGGCCATCTCAAGAGAAGGCTCTCAAAGATGAGGTACCCACCCAACTGTGAAACACATATTTGTAGGTGGCATTAAAGAGCACGCAGAAGCACATCACCTAAGAGACTATTTGGAACAGTGTGGGAAAATTAAAGTGGTTAAAAGTATGACTGACAGAGGCAGTGGTAAGAAAAGGGGCTTTAGTTTTGTAAATACTGACTATGGAGATTCTGTGGATAAGACTGTCATTCAGAAATACCATACTGTGAACGGCCACCACTGTGAAATAAGGAAAGCCCTCCCAAAACAAGAGATGGCTAGTGCTTCATTCAGCCAGAGGTTGGCAAGGTTCTGGAAACTTTAGTGGTGGTTGTTGAACTGGTTTCAGTGGGAATGACAACTTTGGCCATGGAGGAAACCTCAGGGGTTGTGGTGGCTTCACTGGGGATAGCTATGATGGATTTGGTAATGACGGTAGTTATAGAGGAGGCAGCCCTAGTTACTCTGGAGGAAGCAGACACTGTAGAAGTAGGAGACAGGGGTTACAGAAACCGGGGCAGTGGCTATGATGGGAGTGGCAGCTATAACAGCTGTATCTGTGGAGTAGACAGAAGTGACTCTGGTGGTGGTAGTAAAGGCAATTTTGGGGTAGTAGAAGCTATAATGATTTTCCAAATTACAACAATCAATCTTTAAATTGCGGACCCATGAAGGGAGGAAACTTGGGAGGCAGAAGCTCTGGCTTCTATGATGGCCAAGGCCAATACTTCGCCAAACCACAAAACCAAGTTGGCTGGGGCAGTTCCAATGGCAGCAGTAGCTATGGCAGTGCAGAAAGTTTTAATTCCTGCCAGGAAACAAAGCTTGGCAAAGAAGAGAGCCAGAGAAGTGACAGGGAAGTTACAGGTTACGAAGGATTTGTGGGGTCAACCAAGCATGTTGGTGCCAGTGCCTAGCTGCTACAAATAAGGCATGTTTTAGACAACACTCATATGCATAGGCAAAGAAACTTAAGAACTGTATTTGTGGCTAATTGTATAACATGTTATTTTAGTTTCTGTTCTATGAAAAGTATAAAGCATTCCAACAAAGGGTTTTAATATAGTTTTGTTTTTTCCTTTTTGCACCCATGCAGTTGACTGCTAAACATAATAGTGTGATCATAATGCTGGATAAATGTGTCTTAACAAAAAAAATAGAAAGGCCGATGCACTGGCTTATGCCTGTAATCCCAGCACTTTGGGAGGCTGTGGCAGGCGGATCACAAGATCAAGAGATCAAGACTGTCCTGACCAACATGGCAAAACCCCATCTCTACTAAAAATACAAAAATTAGTTGGACATGGTGGCATGTGCCTGTAATCCCAGCTACTTGGAAGGCTGAGACAGGAGAATTGCTTGAACCCAGGAGGCGGAGGTTGCAGTGAGCCGAGATTGCACCATTGTACTCCAGCCTGGCGACAGAGCAAGACTTCGTCTCAAAAAATAAATAAAATAAAAAAATAGAAGAAGATGGAGTCATGGGGAATAAAGCTTCACTTATCACAGAGCTCTCCACCCTTGTAGTAGGTAGACACTATTCCGTTTCCTCCTAGAATGCTTCCCAGCCTCCTGGTTGTATTCCTTTGGGAATTCTTTCCCATTTATATGGTTATGGTGGAACTGTGGATCAAGGTGTGTGTCCCATCCATGCCTCAAATGAGTTTGCATATAAGATAGTTGGGGCAATCAGAGTCTTTTCCAAGTCTGCTGGATGGGAACAACAGCTAAGGTTCTCTAACTCTTTTTTGCTAATAGGGTTAATGTGATGGGAGAATAAGGCCAACGAAGTGAGAGAAGCAGAGAAAAGTGGTGTCGAAGGAGGAGAGTGAGAGTGACAGAGCTATGGTACAGTATCTCCGACCTAAAGCCAGGGACTTACAAATTCTCTTTTAAATTTTTAATAGTCTACTTTGACTTGGGTTTTATTCATAGATACCTGAAAGAGTTCTAACCAAATCACTTCCTCTTTCTTACAATTTTCTCATCTTTCTCACTTCTCTTTTTTGGCTAAACACCAGTTGTGACCATTTACAACGTCCCCTAAACTTAACCAACTTTTCTCCTTTTTTTTTACCCAGAAACTCCAGGATTCACATATTGTATGGCTTTTAGCACATTTAATGTTGGTTTAGTTTTTACTGCTAACTTTCTTGTGCTGTAACCTTCCCTACCAGACATCTCAGAAAGTACCCCTAGGTATGCTATGCTATTTATACTTCAGATAATGACATTACCATCAAAGCAGTGTGTTTTTGCCACAAGATGTACTACTTCAACTCATTTGAATGTTAAACTTTTGAAAACATTTTATTTTAAAATAAAAACTCTTGAGTTATAAAACACAGTGTCACTGTCACTGTGATCCTGCTTTTCTTTTATATGAACTAGCTTGTACTATCATCCTTATCTAATATGAATGGAATTACAAATATGCTACAGGGGAATTCCCTGATCATGAGCAAGCTGAAATCGAGCTTTGTTTTCAATATTATACTATTCTTCTCCATCTTTGAAAATGCAAGGACACATTCATTAAACAGGCTTTTGAGAACACAGTTATACATGGTAAAGGTAAATTTATTCAATTTAATTTGTAATTATACTTAAAATTAATACTCTTGTGTCAGTACAGATGCTCCTAACTTATGATGGGGTTACATCCCCATAAACCTATTATCGTAAGTTGAAAATTTCCTTAGTTGAAAATGCATTAATACACCTAACATACCAAACACCATAGCCTAGCCTAGGTTACTTTTTTTTAATTCTTTGAGATGGAGTCTCACTCTGTCGCCCAGGCTGGAGTGTAATGGTATTCTCTCAGTTCATTGCAATCTCCGCCTCTCGAGTTCCAGTGATTCTTCCACCTCAGCCTCCCGAATAGCTGGGATTACAGGCAGGCACCACTACGCTCAGCTAATTTTTGTATTTTTCGTAGAGACTGGGTTTCACCATGTTGGACTGACTGGTCTTAAACTCCTAACCTCAAGTGATCACCTGCCTTGGCCTCCCAAAATGCTGGGATTATAGGTATGAGCCACCATGATTACAGACATGAGCCTCCACGAACCTAGGTTATTTCAAATGTGCTCAGAACACTTACATTAGCCTACAATTGGGTGAAATCATGTAACACAAATCCTATTTTACAATAAAGTGTTTGATACCTTATGTAATTTATTGGCTAGTGTACTGAAAGTGAAAAACAGTTTCTACTGAGTGTGTTATCAGGTTTGCACCACCACACAGTCCAAAAATCTTAAGTCGAATCATCATAAATTGGGGACTTTCAGTAAATTCATTCATAATATCAAACCTAGTACTCCAAATCTGATGAACAAATCGTGTTCTTTTTACCAGTCTGATTAAAAATTTAATACAACTTTCAGGATTATTAAATCCACCCATATGTTCTTCATCTCTATTCACACAGCAGAGTAACCTATCATAAATTGCAATAATATTTGTTAGAACTGACCCTCAGAAAGAGCTTAGTTTAAGGTTGCTTAGTGGTGACAGAAGTCAATTATAATGATAGCCATTTCAACAGGGATGCTTTAAATACGATGCTTGCAAAAAATAAGTCTCACTGCTTTAACAGAGTAGGTCACAGAACTTTAAAGAAGTAAAACGACAGACTAGTAAAAGACCAAAGATATTATAGCATTAAATGAAAAATTCAGAAGGCAATGTTAATGTGAACTTTGTCATAATAATGAAAGAGGCTTCAGAGCAAAAAGATAAAGGTGTGAAATGAAAATCTTGTTGGGTGTCAGCAATGAAATGCTGCACATTTCTTGTAAAGCATCACTGGGCTAGTTTGCCAAATTAGCTGACAAATGTCTGCCATAACCATGCAATTTACACATTTGTACTCATTTTAGAAGTAGTCTCACAGTTATTTATTTTTGGAGTTCTTTTGGGTTAAGAAAATGGGCTGGGCACAAGTGATCACACTTGTAATCCCAGTACTTTGGGAGGCCAAGATGCGACAATCAGTTGAAGCCAGGAGTTCAAGATCAGCCTGAGCAACAAAGTGAGACTCTCATTTTGTTAGACCCTCTCTCTATATATAAAAAAAAAATAGCTGGGCATGGTGGTGGGCACCTGTGATCCTAGCTACTCTGGAGGCTAACATGGGAGGATAACTTGAGCACAGGCTTCAGTGAGCTATGATGGCACCATCGTACTTCAGCCTGAGTGACAGAGTGAGACCCTGTCTCTCAAAAAAAAAAAAGAGAGAACATACTTGGATTTTTTAGTTTTTTTTTTTTCCCCTTGCTTTTTCCTGGCAGTTAACTCTAAAAAGGATCATTTCTAAGAAACCCCAAGAATGAGGATTCTTCAGCTTTTCTTTTGCAGGTACAATGTTGCCGCAACTGATTATGTCATTTGTGCAATGCATAAGGATGCCACCGCTAAGAAGCACCGCTGCATTCACATCACACGCATCACATATTTGCATCCTGATAATTGTCCAACATTGAGAGTCAAGTGTCTACTTCATCTCTCTCTACATCAGTCTCCTCATTTGAAACGTGAGAACAATAACAGTGCCCTGCATCACTGAATTGTGGTGAGGATTAAATGAGCTAATAAATATAAACATTTCAAATGTTGATAGCTATTATTAATTAATTTTCACTGACAACCTTCATTTGCAATGTGCTACAGACTGTACTAAGTGCTTTCAATGATGTTTTCAAAACAATAAAAGGTAAAGGAAACAGAAGCTCACAGAAGTTAATTAACCAAGCCAAAAGGTAGCTGGGATATCTGTTGGATTCTGGAACAGAGGGAAGACAAAACCTTCATAGAGGAGGTAATTTAGGGGAAAGTAAGGTTGGAGGATCTTTAAAAGCAGGGTCCAATATCTCCTGGGTTTTAAAATTAGTGTGTTCATATTCTTCCTTCTCCCGATGCATCTGTTCCAGACTGAGTGGCCAACGTGTCTAGTCAGTGTTAACAGACTGAATGATAACCTCAAGGTTAAATGAACACAGGTTTCATCTATACTGTAAACACTACTGCTCCAAGAAGGAGTAGGTAGGAAGCTGTCAATGACAGCACACAAACCTTTTCCACTTTTGATAGAGAAATCCAGAGGACGTCATAACTACTAATATGTATCTGAAGAGTGCTTGATTCCTTATTAAGTACTTTGACACCGATTATTTTGTGTGATGGTCCTTACAGTTATTTCTGATAAAGTTAAATGTTGTTACCTGCATTTTACAGATGAGAAAACTGAAGCTCTGTCAAGCTGAGAAATGTCAGAGCCTGAATTTAAATGTGAGTTTGCTAATTCAAAATTTTATGTTGTTTTCATTGTATCTTATTGCGTTCCTTTCATGGAGTTTATGAAACCAGGACTAGCAAAAAACTGATTCAATTACAATAGTATCATAGCTGAAAGACATGTCTTTAGCTTTTTAATTTTTAAATTTTTGAACTTCCTTAAATTTAAATTGGATATATAGCTGATGAAAATCTAGTTAAAATTCTGTTTATTTCTCTTATGATGTCTACTTCAGTGTTTTGCAAATTTTAATTATAGCCATACCCTTTCAAATAAAAAAAATGCTTGCAGGTCTCTAGTGCTTGCTTAAATTATATTTAGTATAATATTACTTAAACATGTATAAACATAAAACCAGATATTAATTCCTTTTTCTTCCAGCTTTTATAAAACATTTTATGACTGCAAACCACAAGGTTACAAAATAAATCCAAATAATACCTTAAAACCCAATACAATTCAAATTAAGAATATTAATTTAACGGGATAAATGATAATATCTTGCTGAAGGTAGATCACTCACATTGGCTTTAAATTTTTTTTTATTTTAATAGCTTTTGAGGTATAAGTAGTTTTATCACACATGGGTGAATTATACAGTGATGAATTCTGAGATCTTAGTTCACCCTTCACCCAAGTAGTATACATTGTACCTAATGTGTAATTTTTTTATCCCTATCCCCCCTCCCACTCTCCCCCTTCTGAGTCTCTAAAGTCCCTTATATCACCCTGTCTGCTTGTGCTCACTCACAGCTTAGCTCCCACTTATAAGTGAGAACATATGGTTTTTGGTTTTCCACTCCTGTATTACTTCACTTAGTATAATGGCCTCCAGATCCATCCAAGACACTGCAAAAGACATTATTTCATTCATTTTTATAACTGAGTAGTATTCTATGGTGTGTATATACCATATGTTCTTTATTCACTCATTAGTCAGTGGGCACTAGATTGGTTCCACATCTTTGCAATTGTGAATTTAGCTGCTATAAACATGAGTGCGTAAGTGTCTTTTTTTGTATAATGACTTCTTTTTCTTTGGGTAGATACCCAGTAGTGGGACTGCTAGATCAAATAGTAGATCTACTTTTAGCTCTATGAGTAATTGCCATACTGTTTTTCATAGAGGTTGTACTAATTAACAATCCCACCAACAGTGCAAAAGCATTCCCTTTTCTTCATACCCACACCAACACATATTGTTTTTTAACTTTTTAATAATGGCCATTCTTGCAGGAGTATGGTGGTATCTCATTCTGATTTTAATTTTCATTTCTCTGATGATTAGTGATGTCAAGCGTTTTTTCATGTTTTGGTTATTTGTATATATTCTTTTGGGAAATGTTTATTCATGTTCTTTGTCCACTTTTTGATAGGATATTTGTTTTTTTCTTGATGATTCACTGGAGTTCCTTATAGATTCTGGATACTAGTCCTTTGTCGGATGTGTAGCCTGCAAATATTTTCTCCCTTCCTGTGGGTTATCAGTTTACTCTGATTATTATTTCTTTTGCTGCACAGAGCTTTTTAATTTAATTCAATCCCATTTATTTATTTTTGTTTTTGTTGTGTTTGCCTTTGGGGTCTTGGTCATAAATTCTTTGCCTAGGCCGATGTCTAAAAGAGTTTTTCCAACGTTATCTCCTAGAATTTTTATAGTTTCAGGTCTTATATTTAAGTCTTTGATTCATCATGAATTGATTTTTTTTATAAGGTAGGATACAGGGATCCAATTTTATTCCTCTGCATGTGGCTTGCCAGTTTTCCTAGCACTACTGATTAAATAGTGTGTCCTTTCCCTAATTTATGTATTTGTATGCTTTGCCAAAGATCAGATGACTGTATGTGTTTGGCTTTATTTCTGGGTTCTGGAATGCAAGGAAGATACCTGCTCAAAGTGAGCATCAAACTCTCTGCTTACAGGAAGCATCCTCTGTATGCCCCATGCTTGGTACTCCAGGGGTACCAACTAAAGCATTGACCACTTTTCATAATATATTGGAAACCTCTGTCTTTGTAGAACCTCATAACTTCATCACTTCTGTTGCATCAACTGTATAATAGATACATTATGTCTTCATTATTTTTCCTATTAGCCTCAGACAAAGCAGTACAAAGTTTTTCTGTACTGTAGGATAATAATAGTGTTAAACCAAAATCTCATATGATTAAATAAAAAGTTAAAATCATAATCTATTAAGGTATTTTTGAATTGCAAACCAATTTAAAAGTATAATACTGACTTTTTAGGGGTCCTCTAGGTACCTACTTTATCTTATCTAAATACAGAAAGTAAACTGAAAGTATAGTGGAATGCTCAGTCATTAGTTGATATAATAATTGAACCAGAAAAATTTGTTAAAAACTCTCACAGACAGAGAAGCTCCACCCAGAGGGCCAAATAGGAACAGCTCTGGAGTACAGTTCCCAGTGAGAACGACACAGAGGGGCAGAGGGTGAGTGATCGCTGCATTTCCAACTGAGGTACCAGGTACATCTCAATGGGACTGGTTGAACAGTGGGTGTAGCCCAAGGAGGGAAAGCTGAGGCAGGGTGGGGTGCTGCCTCACCTGGGAAGTGCAGTGGACTGGAGGATACCCTCCTACCCAACAGAGGCCATCGGGGACTTTTCTGGCTACTCTGTCACTCTGGTTCAGATACTGCACTTCTCCCACGGTCTTTATGGCCCACAGACCAGGAGGCTCCTGTTGGCCAACAAGCACTGTGGGTTTCCAGCACAAAAGCCTGCACAAATCTGGGCAGCCATTTTAACTGGTGCCTGGAATGCCTGTGAGACAGAGCCACACATTCCCCTGAAAAAGGGGGCTGAAGGCAGGGACCCAGGTGAGCTGGCTCAGCAGATCCCACCCCCACAAAGACTAGCAATCTAAAATACACTGAGAGTTTTGCAGCTAGCACAGCAGTTTGAGCTTGACCTGGGATAGTCAAGCTCTGTGGGAGGAAGGGTGTCTGCCATCACTGAGGCAATCTGCCATTACTGAGGCAGTCCACCATTACTAAGGCAGTCCATCATTACTGAGACAGTTCTAATTTTACCCATGTAAACAAAACTGCAAGGACGTTTACACAGAAGCTGGACAGAGCCCGTGGCAGCTCAGCAATGCCGCTGCAGGCAGACTGTGACTAGACTCCCTCCTTGCTGGGCAGGGAATCTCTGAAAAAAAGCAGCAGCATGTCAGGGACTTATAAATAAAGCCTCACCTTCCCTCGACAGAGCACCTGGGGAAAGGGGTGGTTGTGAATTCTGCTGCAGCAGACTTAAATGTCCCTGCCCAGCAGCTCTGAAGGGAACAAAGGAGATCCCAGCACAGCACTTGAGCTCTGATAAGGAACAGACTGCCTCCCCAAGTGGCTCCCTGACCCCCACATATCCAAAGAGGCACCTCATAAAGGAGAGCTCTGGTTGACATCTGGCAGGTACCCTTGTGGGACAAAGATACTAGAAGAAGGAACAGGTAGCAACCCTTACTGTTTTGCAGCCCACACAGTTGATTCCCAGGAAAGCAGGGTCTGGAGTGGACCTCCAGCAGTCCTGCAGCAAAGGGACCTGACTGTTAGAAGGAAAACTAAAAAACAGAAAGAAATAGAATCAACATCAACAGAAAGGATGTCCACTCAGAGACCCCATGCAAAAGTCACCAACTTTAAAGACTAAAGGTAGATACATCCATGAAGATGGGAAGAAATCAGCAAAAAAAGGATGAAATCACCAAAAACCTGAATGTCTCTCCTCCTCCAAGGGATGACAACTACTCATCAGCAAGGGAACAAAACTGGATAGAGAATGAGTTTGACAAATTTACAGAAGCAGGCTTCAGAAGGTGGGTAATAACAAACTTCTCTGAACTAAAGGAACATGTTCTAAACCAATGCAAAGAAACTACGAACATTGAAAAAAGGTTAGATGAAATGCTAACTAAGATAAACAGCTTAGAGAAGAACATAAATGACTTGATGGTGCTGAAAAACACAGCATGAGAACCACATGAAGCATACACAAGTTTCAATAACCAAATCAATCAAGCAGAAGAAAGGATATCAGAGATTGAAGATCAACTCAATGAAATAAAACGAGAAGGAAAGATTATAGAAAAAAGAGTGAAAAGAAATGAACAAAGCCTCCAAGAAATATGGGATTATGTGGAAAGACCTAATCTACGTTTGATAGGTGTGCCTGAATGTGATAGGGAGAATCAATCCAAGCTAGAAAACACTCTTCAGGATATTATTCAGGAGAACTTCCCCAACCTAGCAAGGCAGGCCAACATTTCAATCTAGGAAATACAGAGAACACCACAAAGATATTCCTCAAGAAGAGCAACCCCAAGGCACATAATCATCAGATTCACCAGGATTGAAATGAAGGAAAAAATGCTAATGATAGCCAGACAGAAAGGTTGGGTTATCCACAAAGAGAAGCCCATCAGACTCACAGTGGATCTCTCAGCAGAAATCCTACAAGCTAGAAGAGAGTTGGGGCCAATATTCAATATCCTTAAAGAAAAGAACTTTGCACCCAGAATGTCATATCCAGCCTAACTAAACTTCATAAGCAAAGGAGAAATAAAATCCTTTATGGACAAGCAATTGCTGAGAGATTGCATCACCACCAGGCCTGCCTTGCAAGAGCTCCTGAAGGAAGCACTAAACATGGAAAGGAACAACTGGTACCAGCCACTCCAAAAATGTACCAAATGGTAAAGACCATTGACACAATGAAGAAACTGCATCAACTAATGGGAAAAACAATCAGCTAGTATCAAAATGTCAGGATCAAATTCACACATAACAATATTAACCTTAAATGTAAATGGGCTAAATGCCCCAATCAAAAGTCACAGACTGGCAAACTGAATAAAAAGTCAGAACCCATTGGTGTGCTGTATTCAGGAGACCCATCTCACATGCAAAGACACAAATAGACTCAAAATAAAGGGATGGAGGAAGATTTACCAAGCAAATGGAGAGCAAAGAAAAAAAAAAGTAGGTGTTGCAATCCTAGTCTCTGATAAAACGGATGCTAAACCAACAAAGATAAAAAGAGTCAAAGAAGGGCATTACATAATGGTAAAAGGATCAGTGCAAAAAGAGCTAACTATCCTAAATATATAGGCACCCAATACAGGAGCACCCAGATGCATAAAGCAAGTCCTTAATGACCTACAAAGAGACTTAGACTCCCACCCAATAATAGTGGGAGACTTTAACATTCTGCTGTCAATATTAGATGGATCAATGAGACAGAAAATTAACAAGGATATTTAGGACTTGAACTAAGATCTGGACCAGGTGGACCTAATAGACATCTACAGAACTCTCCACCCCAAATCCACAGAAGATACATTCTTCTCAGCATGACATCACACTTACTCTAAAACTGACCACATAATTGGAAGTAAATCACTCCTCAGCAAATGCAAAAGAACGGAAATCATAATAACCAGTCTCTCAGACCACAGTGCAATCAAGTTAGAACTCAGAATTCAGAAACTAACTCAGAACTGCACAGCTTCATGGCAACTGAACAACCTGCTCCTGAATGAGTACTGGATAAACAATGAAATGAAGGCAGAAATAAAGATGTTCTTTGAAACCAATGAGAACGAAGACACAATGTACCAGAATCACTGGGACACATTTAAAGTAGTGTCTAGAGGGAAATTTATAGCACTAAATGTCCACATGAGAAGCAAAGAAAGATCTAAAATCGACACACCATTGTCAAAATTAAAAGGGCTAGAGGAGCAAGATCAAACAAATTCAAAAGCTAGCAGAAGACAAGAAATAACTAAGATCAGAGCAGAACTGAAGGAGATAGAGACACAAAAAAACCTTCAAAAAATCAATAAATCCAGGAGCTGGTTTTATGAAAAGATCAACAAAATAGATAGACTGCTAGCCAGACTAATATAAAAGAAAAGAGAAGAATCAAAGAGATGCAATAAAAGAATGATAAAGGGGATATCACCACCCATTCCACAGAAATACAAACTACTATCAGAGATTACCACAAACAACTCTATGCACACAAACCAGTAACTCTAGAAGAAATGGATAAATTCCTGGACACTTACACCCTCCTAAGACTAAACCAGGAAGAAGTTGAAACCCTGAATAGGCCAATAACAAGGGCTGAAGTTGAGACAGCAATTAATAGCCTACCAATCAAAGAAAGTCCAGGTCCAGATGGGTTCACAGCCGAATTCCACAGACATACAAATAGAAACTTCTGATATTATTCCAATCAAAACAAAAAGAGGGAATCCTCCCTAACTCATTTTATGAGACCAACATCATCCTAATACCAAAACCCAGCAGAGACTCAACTAAAAAAAAAAAAAATTCAGGCCAATATCCATGATGAACATCGATGCAAAAGTCTCCAATAAAATACTGGTAAACCGAATGCAACAGCACATCAAAAAGCTTACCCAACACGATCAAGTAGGCTTCATCCCAAGGATGCAAGGCTGGTTCAACATATGCAAGTCTATAAATGTAATTCACCATATAAACAGAAACAAAGACAAAAACCACAGGATTTTCTTGATAGATGCAGAGAAGGCCTTCGACAAAATTCAACAGCTCTTTATGCTAAAAACTCTCAATAAACTAGGTATCTATGGAACATATCTCAAAATAATAAAAGCTATTTATGACAAACCCACAGCCAATATCATACTGAATGGGCAAAAACTGGAAGCATTCCCTTTGGAAACTGGCACTAGACAAGGGTGCTCTCTCTCACCACTCCTATTCAATATAGTATTGGAAGTTCTAGCCAAAGCAATCAGACAAGACAAAGAAATAAGGCATATTCAATTAAGAAAAGAGGAAGTTAAATTGTCTCTGTTTCCAGACGACATGATTGCATATTTAGAAGACCCCATCATCTCAGCCCAAAATCTCCTTAAGATAATAAGCAACTTCAGCAAAGTCTCAGGATACAAAATCAATGTGCAAAAATCACAAGCATTCCTATACACCAATAACAGAGAGCCAAATCATGAGGGAACTCCCATTCACAATTGCTAAAAAGAGAATATAATACCTAGGAATATAACCAAGAAAGGACATGAAGGACCTTTTTAAAGAGAACTATGAACTACTGCTCAAGGAAATAAGAGAGGACATAAACAGATGGAGAAACATTCCATGCTTATGGTTAGGAAGAATCAATATCGTGAAAATGGCCATACCGCCCAAAGTAATTTATAGATTCAGTGCTAGCCCCATCAAACTACCATTGACCTTCTTCACAGAACTGGAAAAAACCACCTTAAACTTCATATGGAACCAAAAAGCCTGCATAGCCAAGACAATTCTAAGCAAAAAGAACAAAGCTGGAGGCATCGTGCTACCTGACTTCAAGCTATACTACAGGCTACAGTAATCAAAACAGCATGGTACTGGTACCAAAACAGAGATGCAGACCAGTGGAACAGAACAGAGGCCTCAGAATTAATGCCACACATCTACAATCTGATCTTTGACAAACCTGACAAAAATAAGCAATGGAGAAAGTATTCCCTGTTTAATAAATGGTATTGGGAAAACTGGCTAGCCATGTGCAGAAAGCTGAACTGGACTCCTTCCTTACACCTTATACAAAAATTAACTCCAGATTGATTAAAGATTTAAACATAAGACCTGACATCATAAAAAACCCTAGAAGAAAACCTAGGCAATACCATTCAGGACCTAGGCATAGGCAAGGACTTCATGACTAAAACACCAAAAGCAATGGCAACAAAAGCCAAAATAGAAAAATAGGATCTAACTAAACTTAAGAGCTTCTGCACAGCAAAAGAAACAATCGTTAGAGTGAACCCACAACCAACAAAAGAAATTTTTGCAAGCTAACCATCTGATGAAGGGCTAATATCCAGAATCTACAAAGAACTAAAATAAATATACAAGAAAAAACCAACCCCATCAAAAAGTGGGTGAAAGATATGAACAGACACTTTTCAAAAGAAGACTTTTATATGGCCAACAGACATATGAAAAAATGCTCGTCATCACTGGTCATTAGAGAAATGCAAATCAAAACTACATTGAGATGCCACCACATGCCAGTTATAATGATGATCATTAAAATGTCAAGAAACAACAGATGCTGGAGAGAATGTGGAGAAATAGAAACGGTTTGACACTGTTGGTTGGAGTTAGTTCAACCATTGTGGAAGACAGTGTGGCAATTCCTCAAGGATCTAGAAATAGAAATACGATTTGACCCAGCAATCCCATTATTGGGCATATACCCAAAGGATTATAAATCTATTATAAAGACACATGCTCAGGTATGTTTATTGGGCAGTGTTTACAATAGCAATAACTTGAAACCAACCCAAATGCCCATTAAAGATAGACTGGATAAAGAAAGTCTGACACATATACACCATGGAATACTATGCAGACATAAAAAAGATGAATTCATGTCCTTTGCAGGGAAATGGATGAATTTGGAAACCATCATTCTTAGCAAACTGACACAAGAACAGAAAACCAAACACCACATGTTCTCACTCATAAGTGGGTGTTGAACAATGAGAACACATAGATAAAGGGAGGGGAGCATCACACACTAGGGTCTGCTGGGGGGTGTGGGGCTAGAGGAGGAATAGCAGGTGGTAGGGAGATTGGGGAGGGATAACAGGAGAAATACCTAATGTAGTTGACAGGGGGATGGAGGCAGCAAACCACCATGGCATGTGTATAACTATGTAACAATCCTACAAGATCTGCACATGTACCCCAGAACTTAAAGTAAAATAAAAATAAAAAAGAAACTCTCACAGGCTTCTGTTTTGTCCCAGATTTCTCATCAAACTATCTTTGTTAATGATAGATCAATTTTGCACTTTTTCAATAGAACATTTTTTGCCCCTAAATCTTCTACTCTCTAATTACATCTAGGAACTTTAAGATGGTGTGTTTGTTGTTTGCTGACCCCTCCCACTTAGATGAGTTTCAGGAAATTGGTATAATATATCTCAGATGACAGCCTCATAGCCCATCATCTCAACTGGAAATTCTATATGAAACTTTCAAAGAATCATATACCTTCTCTATATGGCACATACTTAAGTAGGAAAAAATAAACTTCCTTTTTCTTCCAATTATTTAAAATCCAATTATAGCAACCAAATTGAAAATAACCAATGAATTCTATGTTCCAATGTTGTCAAATTGCTTTGCAGTCATCAATATTAAGATTTAACACAAGCAAACAAGTAGAGAATATTAGGATACCTGAAGCTGGGTATAATTAGATGCCAAGTATGAAGGAATATTTGTAAACAAAATGTTGCTAACAGCATAAAATAATTGGCATTTTCAATAGAAGGATTTGACATTAGTTGGTTCTCAGATAATAGATATGATTCCCTGTGTATTATTAGGGGGTTAGATTAGCCAGAACTTGCTAATGGGGAAATAAAACACACAACAACAAAGGGTTTTGAGATGGATAGTGTTGTGGGTTTGGGTGGGTAAGAATGGATGACAAACAGTGGAATAATTGTCCTTTAATATAATTTAGAGAAGTCCTATATTTGGAGAATGAGTCTGCACAGTGTCTAGAAGCCCACCATCACTATGGTATCAGGTGGTTGTGGCTACGGATATGGTTTATATGTAAAGTGACTGAAGGGAACAGGACTAAGAAAGGTGGTCAGCACCATTCTAGTTAAAGTTGAGTGAGACAGTAAAAGCTGTAGGAAGAAAACAGTATCAGGGATATGGGTCAAGTTATTGCAGAGATATTCCAATCTTATTTTGAAGTAAATATCAATGATCAGATTATTTATAATATCGTAGAAGGTGTGTTACGAATGGACATTACATAGATTTTTGTGTGCTTTTTGCAGTCATCTTATCAAAGGAAGAAATTCTCGGAGACATATAACCCTTGGATATACAGAAACAACACACGCTTGTAGAACACTCCAGTGAAATATTTATAGCACATACATGTCAAAAAAAAAATAGTGCAATTTATGAGAGAGAAGAAGAATAGCTTTTAGATGAAATGGTGAATTTGGCCCCAGAGTCCTTCTCTGCTTCCCCTGCCTGTTGCTAGCCCCTTGTCATCTTCTTTTTCTGTTTCTTTCTCCATCTGAAAAACACTCTGTACAAAAAGGCTTTGGGCAGGGCACTGTGGCTGACACATGTAATATCAGCACTTTGGGAGGCTGAGGCAGGATGATAGATAGCTTCAGGTCAGGAGTTTGAGACAAGCCTGGCAACATAGCAAGAGTCCATCGCTACAAAATGTTTAAAAAATCAGCTGGGTATGATGGCATGCATCTGTAGTCCCAACTCCTTGGGAGGCTGAGGCAGGAGAATCACTTGAGCCCAGGAGTTCGAGGCTTCAGGGAGCTATGATGATGTCGCTGAACTCCATCCTGAGTGACAGAGTAAAATCCTCTTTCAAAAAAAAAATACTAAAGCCTTTGTATGCAGTCTTACTTTTAACATTTAATTTACCAGAGGAAGATAAAAAGAGTAACATAATTCCAAATGTTTTACATTTGTCTTTCCTACTTCCAGCCAACTCTACGTACAAGGTAAAAGGTTTTCGGTCAGATGTCCTCTTACCTGGGAACAAAAAAGCTAAGTTCTAATCTAGATTCTGTCTTTGATACAGTGGGAGCTTACTTCCAAGAGCCTCATTTGCTGTAATTTTGCCTTGGTTGTGAAGAGAATGAAGGCATTAAGAAAAACATGTAAATCTGCAGTGAACATTCAAGGACTAGCACCTTGTCTCCCATATGTTCAGCCTAATTGCACCTCTCATCGGTTGCTGAAATAACCTCATATTTGCCTCTTTTCAGACACTAGTCAATGTGTTCTTTTAGCCCAGGGAAGAAATCCTTCTAAATAAATCCTGACACCTGTTCAGACTTACTGATGGCAAATATTACCTCTTCTAGGATAACCCCAAAATAGACTGAATTCTTCTCCTTTGGATTTTTGAAAATTGAGTGAACAATTCTAAGCACTCTGGTTACATTTTGTTATATGAGTCTACTCATTTTACTTTTTTCACACTAAGGTTTATGATGGAAGTAACTACATTTTTTAAAAAGTTCAGTGTTTGTGTCATTCATAGGGCATGAAATGTTGCATTACACATATATGTGCACAAGCTGGGAGTAATAACTTGAATAGAGAAGAGGATGAGAATGAGAAGGTTGGAGATGAAACACTTGCCCTGCCTGTTAACTCCCTGATGCCTCCCACTGTCTACCAGGTGTCCACCAGTAGGAAAATCTGTTAGTGTACTTATATCAAATACAGATTTTTTTTTTGAGAAAGAGTTTTACTTTTGTTGCCCAGGCTGGTGTGATTTTGGCTCACTGCTACCTCTGCCTCCAGGTTCAAGTGATTCTCCTGCCTCAGCCTCCCACTAAGCTAGCATTACAGGTAGGCACCACCACGCCCAGCTAATTTTTGTATTTTCAGTAGAGATGGGGTTTCACTATGTTGGCCAGGCTGGTCTCGAAGTCCTGACCAGCCTGGCCAACATGGCAATCCACACACCTCAGCTCCCAAAGTGCTGGGATTACAGGCATGAACCACTGCACCCAGCCCAAATACAGATTTCTACACCCTGTGGTAGACAGAATAATGCCTCCTACCCCACAATATATGTCTCTGTCCTAACCTCAGAAACCTGTGAATATGTCACCATACACGACAGAAAGGACACTGCAGTTACGGTTAAATTGAGAATCTTGAAATGGGATGATGATCGTGGATTATCCTAGTGGGCCCAATGTAATCACAAGCATCCTTACATGAGACAGGTCCCAGGTTGAAATGATGAGCTTTGAAGATGGTGGAAGGGACTGCAGGCCAGAGATGGTGGTCTCTGGAAGCTACAAAAGGCAAGAAATGGATTCTCCCATAGAGTTCCCAGAAGAAAGCAGTTCTGCTGACTCTTGATTTTAGCCCATATGACCCATTTCAGACATCTGATCTTCAGAACTGTAAGATTATAAATTTGCATCATTTTAAGCCATTTAGTTTGTGGTAATTTTTTTTTCATAGTAGCCATAGGAAACAAATACAGATCAGACTCAAGAACTCATATTCTCTGGGTGGAACCTATGACTGCCTTGTAAGTAAGCTACACAGTTGACTATTATGCTCAACATTCGAGAGCCTGTTCTTTAAAACTGTGTTCCCTTTCTGTGCAATGGAATTAAACTACCCAACGTATCAGTCCCTAAGTCCAGGTAAAACAGAGACCATTTGTTTCATAAAATTTATCGTGTATGAATGCAAAAGTGTTTAGGAAAGTAGAATAGACTTCTCTGAAGCCCTCTATTCCACATTCAAACATAAAACCATGTTTGAACAATGGCATTCTGTTATGGACTAAAGTGAATACCCCTAAAATTCACAGGTTGAAGCCATAATCCCCAATGTGACTGTACTTGGAGACAGGGCTTTTAAATAGGTAATTAAGGTTAAACAAAGTCCTAAGGGTGGGGCCCTAATCCAATATGACTGGTGACCTCAAAAAGAGTCTAAGACACCTGGCATGTGCAAGTACAGAGAAAAGGCCATTTGGGAACACAGAGAGAAGACAATCATCTACAAGGTAAGGAGAGAGGTCTTAGAAGAAACCAAACCTTTTGACAGCTTGATCTTGGACTTCCAGCCCTCAGAACCACAATATAGATTTCAACTGTTTAAACCACCCAGTCTGTGTTATTTTGCTATGGTAGTCCTAGGAAACAAATACATGTTTGTCACCCAAGTTCCTATTGTTTCTACTTACCCAAAGGGTTAATCTAATAGTTAGGATTTCCATTACCTACCACTTACCTTCCACTCATTAAGTACTACCTACCACACTAAGGACTTTTCTTCTATAATCCCCCCAACAATTCTACCAAGGTGATATCATTTTCTCTGTTTCATAGATTACAAAACGGGGACTCAAGGAGGTTACACTTGGATACAGAACATGCTCAGACACGCAAGGGAGCTAGGACTCAGGCAACGCCTGAATGATCCCACTCTGATACATGGCTTCCCTCATTACTGACACTTACTGAGCCCCAGCTATGTGCCAGGTATTATGAGATGAGTGGGAGGATTGCGTTTGGTCTCAGGAGTATTACCCATCGCTAAGGAAGCAGGAAGCAAGGGGCAAATGTGGTAACTGGGAGTTCTATATACGAATTGAGCAGATGAAGATGCATGTCTACTTCTTTATTATAATTCTAGATCACTAAGCAACAGTCACATTATTATCTGGACTCAACGGCTGTTTCCACAGTAATACAGTTTAAACAAATGAACCAAAAAAACATAATGTGGGGCCTAATGGTTAATTCCAATGATTACAAGACACCTGCAGTCATAGTGAACATGTTTCTTATTTACAATCCTTGCAGAAAGTAAATGGAAACCAAGTGAAGATGAGAGTAGGCCTAGAATTTGAGTAACCTGTAGCAGGGCATGTCTTCCTTAAATGCCCTCTGATATCCTGCTGCCTGGGAGCCAGCAGTTGTATAAAGGTAAACATAACTGATTGGCTTTAACTCTACCGGAATACATCTGGAATCGCCTTTAGCCTTAGAGACCATTAAGATTTTGGCCAGGTCTTCAAGTTGCTCATTTGATTTCCCCTAGATTTCGACTTCTGATAATGAAAGCCAATCATATTTGCTAGCTTAAAGCAATTTTTTTTGTCACTGTGGAGAAATAGTGTGGTCCAGATTTTATTCTGAATATAGGAATCTAAAAATTGGGTGTTTATTTCTTGTTTTCTCATTGATTCACTATATTTTTGCAAGTCATTTAACCTCTGCATATCTATTTCTCAATTGCTTAGTCTGGGAAATAAAATTTTTTAAATTCATAAGCTCCTCAAAAGAATATGAATTCCTCTCTGCCCCAGTATTAATAGACCTCTGAAATGTTGTTTCTCTCCTCTGAGGCCATACTAATTACTATTTTATCTTGTTTTATAGATTAAGTAATTACAGTAAATAAGACTGTATGTAAAACTTAAAAAAATATTAACTGGATGCAAGAAGTCATTTGAAACCTTAAAATATGAAAAGGCCGATGAAAAACAGTAACTCTGACCTCATGATTAATGATTTGAGCATTAAAAAGTCAAAATAGCATGATTGTAAGTTTCTCTCAGAGTCTTTGATCTAAACTTCAGATTATGAAACATAATCAATATCATAAAAAGTTATTTCAGAATTCTAGAGTATACTTTCAAGTTACTCTTAATACAGTTTTGATCTATTTGGTATAGATCAAATTGGCACCATCCTAGTGCCTAAAATTCAAAGAAGTGACATAGTACATAATCATTATGGAAAAAATTACAAGATTATTTTAAGATTTAAAAAATGTAAATTGCTTCCTTCATTATTTTTGGCAATAGCAACATTGATTGGTTATAGCATCGATACTAATCCAAGTTTGTAGTGCCTTAATCAGTTTCTGGATATTTCTAGGTTTACAAATAAAAAGCAATTTGTGTAAATGAATTGTCAAACCTTCTAATCCTTTCAGTTGTTTATAAGTCATTTTTACTTGGATAGTTCATCATCACCAGAAATCCTACATTTGTCAAATTAAAACACCTTTCTTCTAGGCAAGCTATTTTCTTCTCCTGACCCCAGTATAGGCTGCCCTTGATAGTTTTTCAAAAGCCTGGATTCTTATTTCAACTTCCTCCTTTTCCTGTCGTATTATTTTCATCAGGTGCAACATTTACCAGATAATTTCATTGTTCCAGATGATGTGCTGGATACTGAAAATACAGAGAAAGGAAAATACAAGGCTCTTGGATTTTTCATATATTTCACTATACAGAAAGTTACCAAGTCCTCCCAGTTTTTCCTTTCACACATCTGTATCATGCTGCCATTTCAACTTGTCTGACTCCTCAACACCTCATACATGTATTAATATAACATCTACTTCAGAGCCAAGTTGATTCTTTGCTGCCTCTGTTTCTCTCCCCTATCTTCATTACTCCTAAAAATAATGTTGCATACCATTGTTATGCTAACTTTCCTTTGGGTCTTTGTTTTTTACTTCTTTGCTCAAAAGTCAATCATTATTAATGTACTATATCAGGCTTTAATATTCACTGCAAATGACCAAATAAAGTTGTTTTCACTAACACCCAAAACATCAATTCCAGACTCTCCGGCTTCTTGCTATCCTATTATTCACCATCACGAAGTTGACTTCTTGGTGGCTTTGTTCATGTTTTTGTTTCCCAGATCTGCAAGGGTAGCCATGCTTTTTTGAATTTACTTAAATTTTTAACATCTCCTTAGCTGAGGCTCAAATTCAATATCTAACTAGTTCCAGCTTCGTAGGATACCTATGTCTTGAATATCAACATAATTTCTGGTTTTTAATGCATAATTTAATACTCTTATATAGACTAATATTAGTCTTTTTCATTTTGCCTATATCATCTCCATGGCAGAATCCAGTGAACTGTCCTTCCAGGTTATTTACCATATACACATGTTGGTTGGGCGCAATAGGCTCAAAAGAAATAGATACAAAATAAACACTTTCCCATAATCATGACTCACTGAGTGAAGTTATACATGTTTCCAGGTCTTACACATTGTGGTTTTAATTACAGGCAATATAGACTACTGAGGTTTAACTAGAAATGAACTTCTCTGTGGTAAATTCACATTTTCCCTTTTTTATTTCCCACTTATTTTATCTATCCTGTTATTTGGATTTCTTGATTGGCTCATGTTTATACACCAGTGACTGTTGCAATCTCTCATTTAAAGTGCTCAAAAGCTTTCTTTACTCCACTAACATGTGGGTTTGGGTCACATTAAATATGAATTTATGTTGTTAAAATGATTGAGAGACAGAGTTTAACTCCATAGTTTTTCTTTAACAGGAAAAAAATGCTTCTAAATGGAACCTACAACCTTATAACTGCATGCCTTGGTTTTGAGGATACCATTCTAGAAAGAGGACCTGAAGATGGATGTATTGAAAACCTGCAACATGGAGAATGTTTTGTTGTGAGCGTGCATGTGTGTGCATGTGGATGTGTGAATAACGACAATTATATGCTATAATGATGTCAACATGTAAGTTTAGTCTTCAAAATATATAGGCATTAACCAGAACATAAAATGAGAGCAAGTCCAGAGACCTGAAGAGCCTATTATTTTACTTGCCTGACACTCTACCTTAAGCATGTTGGATCTAGCTCCTCAGTCTTACTCCCATCCAGCATCTGTTAAATTGTTCCCACTCTTTTAGTGTTTTGATTATCCCTAGTCATGGTCCCTGTTCCACCAGCAGAGAAGCTGGAACACTTTCATGCAATAAACAAGCAGCATGTCAGCCAGGGAGCCCACCCTTTTTGCTCTTTGACAAGTGACACATGTCATCTTCCTGACACTAGTATCAGCTGCATTTCCATATGGCATGCTTCACATAACATCTCAGGCAATGTCATGCCTTACTCCTTTTATAAAAGCCTTTTGCAGTTTTGTTCTGATAACTGAACAAAGAGTGAAAATAAAAGATCACTAAAACACATGGTTTTTAAATTCTCTTCATTTATTATAATCCAGAAAAATGTTCATGGTAAGTTGTGTTTAATCAGTATACACAGTTTTCACTCTCTAAATAATAACATTCAATAAAATTTTACATAGTGCTGCTAATAATTTTGGTTTTGACTTATGCATAGTAGTTAGATGCAAAAAGCACACAGATGTGGAAAAAAGTGAATAATTATGTGTGCTTCATGTTAGGCTCTAGGAGAACGCTTGGGATAACTTGACAATGCTCTCTTTCAATATTAAGTGATATGAGGAGATGAAACTAGGCAAACACAGGTTTGTTGTAACATCTGGGAAGCGAAAAACACATCCTAAAGAATTGTGTTGATTAAATTACTCACACATTTTCACAGTTCTAAATGAGCACCTGTTCTGTCCAATTTTAGATGACCACGCTCCATTTCCTTTGGTAATATAACTCAAATAATAATAAATACCATGTAAAACTCCAACCACAATATCCCAATGCTGATGTAGATGATTAAGGTTGAACTTCAAATCCCACAGCGCTTCAGGACCAAATGCCTAAGGCAGGAACCAGTGTCTCACTGCTCTTAAGTATTTTGTTAGATATAGAACAAATGTGAGCTTCTACTTTTCAGCACATTTGTTTCTGTGAGTATTAGGGGTGACAGTTTGTCTTAGACAGGAAATGTGCTGCTGCTCCAACTGTGGCTCTGCACTCACATTAAAGAGATTGTTTCATTTTTGGTTTCTATGGAAATGAAATTTCTGACTTTATTACTGGGTTTGGAAATGTTTTTCTAGAGGTTGACAAGGTTCTTCTTCACAAAAATGGAGAAGTTGACCTGGGCTTTGGGATTGGGAAGTTAAAATTTAACATAATTTGGGTATAAGGAAGGGTCTACTGCTTCCTAGAAAATAGATGTGCTGCTTCTGAACATTGCTTGATCTAAGAAGCATTCTTTTTTCCTATTTTATTTTTCTGTTAGAAATATACATTTAAAACATGTTCCTGTCTTCAGTTTCACCTTCCTTCCAAAGAGACATATTTTTAAAAAATCGTCCACATACTTAATAGCCCATTCATTTCTCTAAGCTCCTAGGTAATACTGGAAGATGTATGATGTCCCATTGAGAACAGGAGTCCCTAAAATAACAGTCTGTTGATTTGGTCTCAATAGGGGAATATTATAATGTCATCCTTGAGCTGGGAAACAAGAAACCACCTACCACTAAACAAAATGTGTTTTTGAGAGAGCATCTGCAAAAAAGAGCAAATGAATTAGGGAGAGCACACAGGAAGACCTAATCTATTTCTGCTGTGAAAATACAAGTTAGGGGAAAAAAAAGCCAATAAAATGCACACTAGTTGCACTATCAGTCCTCAGAGAACTAATGCTGGCGTTCACATTGTCTATTTTAAAAAGCCTACAGAGCATCTGGCTTCTGAATCCCAGCCACTCCAGAACTGAAATTTCCAGGGATTTTAATTTCTGAATTTATTTTTAGGTAATCAGAAGTGTATGATGTCTAGCACATTTATTTTCTCTAAGCAAGGCTGATGCTTAGTTGAAGTAGAAAATTTCAGTTCATGATTAAGGAATTTGGTCACTGGACACTAATAGAGAGAGTGTCATGCATCCAAAATCATTCTCATGCAGAGCTGGGCTCCACAGAAGTCATTTCTTCCTGACTGAGCTATTTGAATTTGGGGCATGGGAGAAGGATGCATTGTCAAGGACTAATAAGCTCTGTTACCATGCCCTCATTTTTGTTATCCCTAATTTTATTAGTAGGAACTGAAGAGAGTGATGTAAGAGATGCTTGTTTTCCTTAAAGAAACTCAAAGCTGCGCTAAATCTCTGTTCATATTCTATAATCCAAAAATGTGTGTGCTTGCTTCCCATTTGAGAAAAATGCTTACTGTGTAAGCTTTAAACCAAGGTACGGAAAATTGGACTCAGTTATGATGTGGAAGAGGAAGAGCAAAATTAGCCTTCAGCAAATAAAGAAGAAGATTACGTTTGGATTTTTTCAGGCAACCACATCTTTTTGTGTTTCCTATCACTCACGTTCTTGTTTGTCTCTTGCTGCTCTCATGAGCTCACATGTTAAAATTCATCTTTCTTATTTTGGAAGTTGCCTCTTATGATCTGAACATTCTGGCTTCCTGCTACCTATCCTGTGTCCTTTGCCTTCTGTAGGGTCCAATCTTTGAATGATATGACTTAATGGATGATGTGGTTTTGTTGTGTCCCTACCCAAATTTCACCTTGAATTGTAATAATCCCTACTTGGCAAAGGCAGGGCCCAGTGAAGATAACTGAATCATGGAGGCAGTTTCCCCCATACTGTTCTTGTGGTAATGAATGAGTCTCACAAGGTCTGATGGTTTTATAAATGGGAGTTCCCCTTCACAAGCTCTCTTGCTCGCCATCATGTAAGACGTGACTTTGCTCCTCATTCGCCTTCCACCATGATTGTGAGGTCTCCCCAGCCATGTGGAACTATGAGCCCATTAAACCTCTTTTCTTTATAAAATACCCAGTCTCAGGTGTGTCTTTATTAGCAGTGTGAGAACAGACTAGTACAATGGACAATGTATTTTCCATCTAATAAAGGAATTTTGCTATTCCAGCATAACTCTTTGCCCTGATGGAGTAAGATATTTGGTCTTTCTGTCCTAATAGACTGTGCTTTATTTAGCTGGATAAACCTCTTACCCAAAGCAAGAGTCTCCTCTAGATTACTTTAGCGATATCAAAGTGTAAAGAATGCAGGATCTGCAATTAGACCACCTGAATTCATGTCTCAGGTCTAACAGCTACTACCCATCTTGGGCTGCTCATTTGAACTGTCTGTGCTTCACTTCTCTCATCTGTAAAACTGGAATCATAGTGTCAACTGCACAGGATTTTGATGAGGATTCAGTAAGTTAAGGCATGCAAAGAATCATTCCAGACAGCGTGCCCACAGAAAAAATATTCAATAAACGTTACTTTTTAAAAAGAGGTTTTCCAGGATTTAGTAAACCAAGAGTCAGGAATGGGAAAATAACATATGAAGTCATCATGGAATAAATGGCACTTATCCCCAAATAAACCCCAAGCCTGCTTTACTCTCTCTTCCCACAAGTCACGCCCACTCTTGGGAGCCTCCTCTAGCCTTTAAAAGCAGTAAGCACAGCTCTGCAGGTCGAGAAAGTGGCTTGGGCTGCTTAGCTTGGGAACCAATGATGTCTCTCTTCAACCACAAAAAGCACCCGCACAGATGACACAGGAGGGTCAGTGCCTCAAAGTCCATCCCTTAACAAAAAGACGTCAGTGAACCCTTCGTGCCCACCCCAGGGCCCAGATAATCATTTTAACACTCTGACTGCAGACCTGATCTCATCTTGCATTCTCTCTTCTTTACCTTCCCTCACTTCACTGCTCTCTCTGCCCCTCTCCAGAAACAGACTCTGTAGAGGTACATGTTCTCTTCCTCCAGGGAATGGAGCAGGAAGGACAGGAGAATGGAGCAGGGAGAATACAAGGCATGAGAGTGGCAGCAGCTCTGGGTGGGTCAGGCCCTGGGTGCAGGTCACCTCCTTGTCTTCCAGCCAGGTATGTCCAGCTGTAGCCATGGCTTGTATGTTCTGAGGGGCTCAGAATCTGGCTTTAAGGCACCGTATCCATTGACATAAATTACAAAGCATTGGCTGTCTTGCTACTTTACACAGATGAAGCTTTCCTAGCCCACAGCCTTTGGGTATCAGCTGAGAGATGGGGGCTTTCCAGAGTACAAGGGAGGGTTGGCTTTGGATAAACAGCACTTCTCTTATGGAGGAAGACCTTGTCAGTGGCCCACTGAAGCCCAGCTCCCACATATCTTAATCAGAAGGGAATTTTCAGAACATCTCTTCAAGACTGCTTCAAGGACAAAAGCCTTGGGCCGGGTGGGAGGTAACAGGGAGAACGTGGGTTGTTCACCTTTTGGAAGGGCCCCATCTCCTCCGCCATACTGGCTCCTTGTTAGGATGCTTTGCTTCTCACTGATTAGAAATACGTAAATGAATGTCAATTCCTGTAGTTGAATCTGTGTCTGGAGTGATGTTTGCTAGAAATTCTATCCCACTCCCCAGAACCCCTAGGTGGCCCACTGATTTTCCCTGAGTGAACTACCTAAATATTTCTCCTAAAGGGTGAAATTACAGTGATCTCTCAGCATTTAACCATTCTGTGTGGTTCTGCTTCTTCCATTTTACCATGTTCTTTATTGTAAACCTCATCTATCTTCTTGTTTGGGTTTATTCCAAGTTTGCTAGACTTGGAAGTTTCTAACTGGTTCTTCATTGCTCTGTGAAATCCTTTGTCCATTTTTCATCATCATTCAGAGGTAGCTCACTCTGATTATGGATGTGTTTGTGCTTGAGATCTCTCTCTCAGGCTCTCTACCATGCCAGGAAGGAAGAGGGAGGGTGGGTAAAGAAAATGAGTGCAGTAGATTGGGACCCAGAGTTTCTTGAATTGGGTATAAAGCCCTAGCTCACTCTAGCCCTTTCTCTGTATATTATTTGGGGGTTGCCCATATATTTTGGGCAGCCCCCAAATGTATATAGTAAGCAGTATAATAAACAGTAGATAGATAGATAGATACATAGATAGATAGATAGATAGATAGATAGATAGATAGATAGATAGATAGATAGATATGTGTGTGTGTGTGTGTGTGTGTGTGTGTGTTTATATATATAATTATTTGCTCCCTCTGAATTCGGGAGAATGTGGAAGGAAGGAAAAACTGTTTGCATTGCTCACCCTCCACTGTATTTTCTGGGGCATTAGTGCTTCAATGTTTTTAAATAGCACTAGATTTTAGGAAGTCTGTATATCTATACTGAACCACAATATACTTCTGGACAGCTTCCTGACACTGATCTTACCTCTGGTTTCTATCACCCAATCAAATAAGTCCACCTTATGATTTCACATGACAGGTTTTCACACTCTCAGTACTGATTACCACTGCTCACTCTCCTTTACAGGCTAAATAGTTCCTCTTATAACATGATTTTGGATGTGTAACCTTTGCAGATACCTTCTTTGGTAGCGCTCTGGTCATTGATGGGCTCATTTTCTTTCAAAGCAGATGAGCCATGTTTCTTGGGTGGCTCTCTACTCTGCTCTACGCATACATGCAATGGAGCAGTGTTAACCCAAACATGAGATGGTTTCACTGGAGGAGGGAGCCGTGGTTTTAGGTTGGTTCAAAGACTCAGCATTGAAGGAAACTGAATCATATAATGAGTTAGTCCTTTCCAATTATTTTGCTTATATCAAGGAGCAACCTTCAGTTTAGTGCTATCTTTCTACTACTGGCAAGCACATTTCCAACCAAGATCCAGGGGTCCTCAGGCTCACAGCATTAGGTAGGAATATCTGACAGGAATTTAGGGTAATTGTCTTGTTTTCAATTTACAGTAAGGACATAAGATTTCTTTTAAAAATAAGTATGTTCAGATATTTGAAGTCAGTAACTTAACAAAAAAAAAGTTTTAAGCAGAGTCTCAAATGAAAAAACAATGGTATTTAAATGCCTGAAATTAGGAAAAACTGTAGTAGGGAATTCCAGAAACATGCTTTTCCTAACAATATTAAGCAATAGGAGAGCTACAAGTGTTGATATTGCAGGGGATGATTAGTTAGCTGGTATGAGATCAGGAGATGAGGTGTAAGAGGCAGAGGGAAGGATGAGCTGAAGTTAACTAGCTACATGTCTGTGTGGAGGAAAGATGGCATGAAAGTCAGCTGGCAGGAGAAAGGAATGCAGGGAGCCAGACCACCACCACAATGGGGACAGGTAGGAGGGCAGAGCCAAGAAGCAGCCCTAGAGCCAACACATTTCCTTTTTGTATCTAAACATCTGTGTACATTTTCTTTTCCTAAATAAAATGGTAAATTTATGGTGGAGAAAAACTTTAAGGAACACATTAAACGTAAGATCTTTTATAACTCCAACATCCCAAAATAGCCAATGTTAACATTTTGTGCATTCCTTTTGGATTTCTTAATGAAAATGGTGGTAACACTAATAAACATCTTCCCTCCATAAATGTATTGCAGATTCTCTTCTGATGACAAAATTGAATTTTGTTACTAGACATTTTTCCCTAAAATAAATCTGAAGTTAAGAAACACTTGGCAGAAATTCATACTTGCCGAATGACTAATTTGTCTCTGTAAAAAAAAGAGAACTTTATCAATATATTTAATCACTTACTGTGTTCTAAAAGTACTATTTTTCTTCATTTTGGTATTTTTGCAGAATGTTGATTGTGAAATAAATGTTTAATAATATAACTTCCCAGAATGTTTACATGATATTTCATATCAGGGGACCATAACTCAATTTTTGCTTCTTTTTCATCAATTCAAATATTTCAGGATGTCAACCTTGATATAAATTTGTGGGACTATACAGTTTTTTTCAATAAGAAGACTACAGAACCAACAGCAACTAAACCCTACTAGATAGTTACATGGAAAAATTCAGGTTTTCTATGAAGTAGTGGATTCTACTTTTAAAAGTTGACTAATAAAACATCTTAAAATAAGTGCTCTAGTTAAAGGCATTTAAAAAAACTCCAATTCAAAATTTTTCACATTTATTTATTTTATTCATGTAAACTGGACTCACAGCCTTTTATTTTTCTGAGATGATCAGGCAGACTTTAAAAAAAAAAAGTTAGTTTCCTCAGTGGTGCTTCTGTTATCGAAATTACCAGTTATCATTTTGTTGCAGACAAAGATGGCTATGCACTTTCTTACGTATTTTTCAGAAATTGATCATTCAAGAAATATTGCTATTTTTTGATTATATAAATTTTTGGAATTTCATGTAATGTTTATCTTGTTTGCTTGAAACCTATTGAACTGTTTTTGCAGCATTAGTACCTAATTTTACAAAATTAGTACCTAATTATATCAAAAACTTAGTACCTAATTATATCAAAATCTGAACAATCTAACATTTGGCCTGTCTAACAATGGAGCCCTATGTACCTAACTTATAGATAGGCTCTACAATATTAGAATGTTCATGATTTAGTTGCGACTAAATTTTGTTATGAAAGCTCCTTATTCTTCATTTTTTCTAGTTAATATTAAATATTCTCAGAAGCCCTGAGAGCACACAGGGAGAACTGGATCTGAACTACTATCATCAAAATTAGGTCCTGATATCAAGTATAGTGTGACTGAGTATACATTAGAAATATCCCTTGGACATTGAAGAATTTTTAAGCACTGATTTTTACATAAAGTCATTTTCTGAAACTATTCTAAAGGGAAAAATGAGCTGAATTCTGGACTTGAGCAGAACATAACATAGGGCAGGTAAATTTGATAGAAAAGTAATCAAAAAAATAAAATGAGAACAAGGTGCTTGTGGAGAGACAAGTCTACATGTGGCTTCCCTATGGATTTGTTATATATAAAAAACAAAAATGAAAACTATTTCAGGTGGAAAAAACCTCTAAGGTAGAAGGACACAAACTCCCCTTTTAGATGCCTTACCAGGACTTCAGGAGTCTGAGGTCCAGAAAATTATGGTCTGACAGTAGAGTGTGACAGAACATGAATCAAAACCTGTCCTAATTTTCAAATTCAAGGACACCACTTTAGGATGATTGAAGACAATCAAAAAAGGATAAATTAGGTAGCACTTCACTTCCCTTTCTTCTACTTAAATAATAGAAATAATGTGTGATTTCTCATTGAAAGGTAAAGAGGAAAGGAATTATAGGGAAAAGAGAATGTTCAAATGCCAGCATGTAGAGTATCTAAGCAAAATATTCCTAACCAACAAAGCAACAAAGATTCACACATCGCTAGAGCAAGAAATATCATTTGAAATTCAATTTGAAAAGCAGAATTATATTTTTTCATTTACTAAAAACATTTCATCTAGTTGACAGTGTTTTTGTCAAGATTCATGTTTCTCCCGTGGTTAATATTTGCAAAGCACCTGGTGCTTTTTGGTAGGAAGGATTGATAAGTGAAAACTAAATCTATGTCTGAATAAATAACTTATAAAAAGTACAAGCTTCAATTTTAAGATCTATCTTGGTTAAGAAAAAAGTATTCTTGCTTTTGAGATTTAAGTTTTGCAAGTATGTGCTATTTGCCTACAATTCATTGCTAGTACAAAACACAGAAATTTTGTTCTGAGCCAAGCAACATTGTCTGGTGGTTTCCAAACATGGATGGGTATCAGAAGTTCCAGGGAGGTGGGAAGTGCTTTCAAAATACACACATTTTCAGGTTCCACTCCAAACACACAGCATATGAATTTCTAAAAGATTCTGGAACTGTTAGGTTTACAAAGTTCTCTAGGTGTTTATGTAGAGCAGACAGGTTTGAGGTTTAGAGATGGAGTCCATCCTTAACTTTGAATACCCACATCATGCTTGTTCTCTATGCATGAGGTAGCAGTAGAGTTTATTGTAGAGAACTTTCATCTCTAACTCCAATTGCAAGATAAACTGGGTACAGACTTAAGGTATCAATTTCCATCTCAAATTATCCTCTGAAACAAAGCAATGATTTGCAATTTTTAAAATCTCCAATTATATTATGAAATTCTTTATAACAATTTCTATTTGATTAGTCTTGGTGTCATAAGCATTTAGTATAAGCTTTGGATAAATCCAGACAAATCTAGTATCACTTATTCATAGAACAAGTATACAATAGTAAATAAAGAGATAAGAACCCTTTCCTGGTGGAAATTCTAGATTCTAGTGAAGGGGACATCAATAAACTCAGAAACAAATAAATACCCAGGATAGTTGAGAATGCTTTCAATTTTGATATGATTAAAATTCTTATTTCTCCTAAATTTAGTCAGCTCTACAAGCCATCTATTTCATGCCTTCAAGAACTTCATTTAGCTACATGCTCAGCAACTGTTCATTGAATGTCCACCAGGCTCTGAGCAGCACTGGTCAGCAGCAGACCTAGAGCCTACCCTTATGGAGCTCACAGTTAATCTTGCAGGGTGCAGGCAATTAGGAAATAGTTTTACAAATAGATAACTACAAATTGTGAGAAGTGCTTTGCAGGCAAACCTAATGGAGTCGTGAAATCACATAGCAGACTGGGCAGGGTCTAGTCACAGAGACAGCAGGAAATTCCTCTGTGCCATGAGCTCTGAAATTAGACCTAAGCTTAAGAGTAAGTGAAAATGAAGTAAAAATGCATTCTTCTGAAGGTGAGTTATGGCTGGATGACTAGGAACACATTGAAGTGGGCAAAAGTATGGCTAGGAGTGAGGTCAGCAATGAGCTGACACTAAGCATAGTGCAAGCCATGACTGGGTTTTTATCATAAGAGTTACAGGACCAGATTTGCATTTGACGTCAATGGAGGACAGACTGAAGAGCAAAGCAGAGACAGACTCAGATGGGTTTATGCAAAGCATCACATTAATGGATAAAGCCTCATTACTTCCAAGGCCACCTTTCACTGGTAATCTAGTGTATAAAATTAAAGTCCTGGCATTTTCCACATCAAAATGGAATAATTAATAAAGAGAAAAGTTCAATTAAAGAAAGAAATAAAAAAGAGTAATTTAGATGGCATTAATTAAGCCAATGGCTTCTATCAAATACTTTTAAATATATTTTCCATTTCGCATTCTAGTTTCTAGCTGTATATTCCTTTTTTGGAACCTTTAACATTTAATTTTTTCTGACTTAAGAAAGCAATAGACTTATAGAGGTCTATTCACAATTGTGAGGGGTTGTATATAATGTTTCTTTGGCTATCTTTCACCAGGTGAAAGTTAGTTTCAGCTTATCCTCATCAGATAAAATTTCTATTTGTACCTTTCAAGGGCAATTTCAAAAGTATTCAATAAAGTAGTCATTGAATATCAGCGATCCAAGAAGTCTTGACTTCAGCATTTGACAAAAGAGCAAAGAAAACCTAAAATATCAACTTTGCTGGATGACATTTACATGGCAGGCTTCCTTTTCTTGACTGTTGAAAAATGTTATTATATTACAAATTTGATTACATTTGATCTTGTTTTGACTGTCTATAAAGAATGTTTCTCTGCTAACGCTAGTAGAAACACAAATAAATTAGAAGGGCATCACCTCCTAGAATTACTAACAAATGCCAAGCCAAGTCATATCATCACCAGTGCTGGTTTCAAGGAAAGAAGTATTTCAATGGCTGCCTTTAATTTTATTTTCTTGTGCTTTTAGAGGAAGAGAGATTTAAATGCCAGACCATCATTTACATGGAAGAGTTTTAAGTTGGCAGTAACATTACCTCAAGCAGGAAGGAACCTGGAGACAGACGACAAACTATTCTCTGGCTACCTCAAATCTTCTTGAATATTTAGGCTGCCTGACATTACTTTTGTCTTTTGATTTCCTCTGTCATTTGTGCTTTTTTCTAACATGATACCTGTCTGCCTGGAATGGTCTGCTGCTCTATCACTTCTTTAAGTGTCTTCTCAAAACTAAACTCTGAGAAAAAAAAAAAAAAAAAAAAACACCTATTCTGCCCATTCAAATCTATTTTGTGCACAATTCCCTTCACGCTATATTCTCCATTTCCTTACGTTTGGCCCACCTGTGGAAAAGGATAGTAACTGTGCTGACAGTCCATAATATGTTCAGGTCACCATCTGTCTTCATTCTGGGTTCATTAAAATTTTCACAAAGCACATCCCAAGACATCAAAGTTATAGTGATAACGCCAGCTGGTTGGCAGCCAGGGGTCTATGAGGAGGACTTACTGTTAATGGGTAGAGCAGTGGCTTTGTTCAATGCTTTATTTACAGCTGTAGCTTTTAATTGAGATGACCAATGTTTTAGAGTCACGAATAATCAATTTCACGTGGTCTTTCACCATGCATTCATTAATTCTCTCATTCATATACTTATCCAAGTATTTGCTCAGTATGTTTTATAATAAGCACTGTGCTAGACTCTCAAGATTACAGGCTAGGTACACAAGACAAGGTTCCTGACTGCCTAGAGTTTGCCCTAGTGGGGAGGGGGGCCATGATAGAGTGTATAATTACACATTGAGAGAAGTACTTGGAAAGACAGGAACACCATGGTTCCATACGCCCAGGTAACAAAAAAATTTAAGTAGACTGGTGGAAAGGTGGGGAGGAAGCAGCCAGAGAAGGATGTTTTCCTCAGGAAATGACAAAGGAGAGATCTAAGAAAAATGCCAAGGGGGACAAGAGAGTTGGACATATGTTTTAGACAGAGGGTACAGCATGTGCAAAGCTCATGTTGCAGGGAATACACCTCTCTCAAGGCCAATGCCAAAAGTGACTGCAATCAGCAGTAAGAGAGACGATGCTGTGAGATCATCTCTAGACTGAGGCAGGCATAGGGCCAAGTCAGGAGGCCATGTGGGCCTTGTTGAAGGTTGGGTCTTCATCCAACTATAAACCATTAAAAAAAAATCGCTGATGGAAGTGTGAGTGAAGAAGCATCAAACTGACTTTCTGAAAAGAGCCTTTTGGCTAGAGTATGCAGATTGGAGGCACCCTGAATGCTAACATTTGTCATAATTCATTTAGAATAAGAAATGGAATGTTGCTTCTTCTCATGCCTGAAAGTTTTCAAAATCAGACTATGATGTTAATGAGGACTAAGCTCTGATTTTTTTTTAATCTTCCCCAAATTCCTATCTAATGGGTCTGGGGACTCATGCCCTACAAAATACAACTTCTTATCCAGTGGGGTTTATTTCACTCTATGTATTGTGACTTGCTTTCCAATCTGACTCTGGCATAACATTATGTAACAAAGAAGAAAATCAAAATATTTTACCCCAAAACATGTTTCTTTGCCATACTTTGAGATGGCCCTGTAATGCTGTCCTTTGCTGGGGAAAAATCTGCATCTCTAAAGAACCATTATTCTGTTAAAGAACTAGATCTTTTTCTTCCAGGCCCTCCCAATTCTGAAGAGATTAACTGAGAGTCTAGCACCTTTTAAAGGTCTGAGTAGGGAACATTTGCCATCTATTATCTCTAATAGATAGAGTAGAAGACTAGAAGACTAGAATGAAGACTAGAAGACTTCAACAGAACTTTGGTCTCCACAATCTTTCATCTTAACCTAAACATTTCCTTTCTTTTGATCCCAGGTCTTTAGACAAACTCAACCAATTGTCAACCAGAACATGTTTAAATTTAACTATAGCCTGGATGACCCTGCTTCAAATTGCCCCACCTTTCTGGACCAAGCTAATGTATTTCTCAAATGTATTTGATGTCTCCTGCCTCCCTAAAATGTATAAAACCAAGATACACCCTGACCACCTTGGGCATATGTTTTCAGGGCCTCTTGAGGGGGGTTTCCCAGGTGATGGTCACTCATATTTGGCTCAGAATAAAACACTTCAAATATTTTAGAGTTTGAGGCTTTTGATTGACAATAATTCAGCACCCAATGTGGGGCCTCAGAGAAGTCTCAGGACCCCAGACTAGGTTCCCAAACTCAGAACTAAGGAACCAGCATGGGCCCATTGAAGCCTACCCAATTGTATGCTTCTCTTCTGGTGGAACTGCTAAGTCCTCCTGAAGCCTGGATCTCCTTTTGGTTGACAGTCCTGGATTTATTCTGAGCTTGTTTTTCTCCTAGGAAGTTATTGCTTAAGGATCCTAATTCTAGTCCAAAGATGCATTCTAAAGGGTCTTCTCTATTGTTTTTTCTCCCAAAATTGATCTCAATTGGCTTGTCTGTGTATATTTGCGTGAGGAACTGAACTGCTGTTTTCATGGGCAAATGTGAGATTAAGTTTCCTCAGCTCTGAAGAGAAAGGGCATTTTGCTCCTTCCAGCCAAAAGGCACCCTTAGGTGACTGGGGACCTCACGGAGTGTCTGGCAGATTGACCACTCGCAACATGCAGCAGTCCTACAAGGAAATTTCCAACAAAAATTGTTTTTTTTAAAAAACGTCTTGTCTAGGAAATGTATAAAAGGGATGATCACCCAGTGTTTTGAGCCCTCTCAATGGGAACAGACCACTGGAGAGAGAAACTGAGACATGTAAGGGGATGGAAATAACTAAATGGTGACACACTACGGAGTCTTGCCTGTAAGCAGCACACACTGATTCACCAAAATTCCTAGGCCACAGTTCAGCTCCTCCTTTTAAGAAAAAAAAAAGGTGGAAAACAAATCATCAAAGAATAAGGAGAAAACAAGGAGAATGACCCCCTTCCAAGCACTCTATATGTTTTATAGCACCTCTCCTTGCAAGTGTTTATGTAAAATGGAAGTAATATGGTCTTTGTGCACATTTGCATTAAGGTGAAAGAGCCCTAAGGTTGACCTGCAAACTATAAAGATCCGAAGTTCTCTTTTTCTCCATTTTCTTTTCTGCCTGCTTTAAATCTGCTGTTGCTACTTTTCTGCTGGGATAAAAACCACTGTATGGATCTAACAAGTTTTTTTTTTTTCTAAGTTAGTGAATTTGGATTTATATCATGGCTAAAGTTCTGAAGTAAAAGCTACAGGATCTTTGTGTGAGTGTGTGTGTGTGTGTGTGTGTGTGTGTGTATGTGTGTGTATGTGTATATGTGGGTTTATATATTTAAAAGGCCTTTAAAAATTCTATAATTTTATATTTGTCAGTTAAATTCATTTTAATTTCCCTCTGGCACACCAGAGTTTTTCTCTCCATGCCTTATGATGTAAATTCTACTATTTGATTTTCAACCTGATGTGTTTTCCCTTAAATACAAATTTAGGGCTATTTAGCTGACAACTGCCTAAGATGATGAAGCAGGTTATGAAGAATTTAGAAGTCTAAGAAAGAAAAGAAGTTTTAAGAATCATAACATGCACTTCTATCAGCATGCCTAATACATCTATGTATTTATGTATTGTGTACACAAGGTTTTACTACTAAAAATACATAAAAGAGCTCCAATTAATTGGCTTAAAAGTTAAAAGTGCTTACATCAGATACTTTTAAAAAGACTAGTCAAATGCTTTGTCAAGTTCACATGACTTAAGTAAAATCTCCAATAAATAAGCTTGCTTAAAAGTTATGGGTAAAATAATATTTTAAATGTCTTAAGAATTGTTCACATTATTTTGCATTTATTGATCAAGTGGTTTTTGTGTGTTCCTGCAGAATACTATTAGATTGGTCATAAAGGTTAAAAAAGTATCAAGCCCAGCCTAAGACAGAATAATCTTTGTTGTGTATGCTTATAAAATATTATTGGCTTAATGAAAATAGCTAGATCCTGAGTTATTGGCATAAATACCCTAAATTTAACCAGAAATTTTATTAGTTATGTAAATACCTGAAATTCACTGCTACAAAAATCATTAATAGAAAAATTAATTTAAATATTTGCAATCATTGTTTTGCAAACAAGCTAGGTAAACTATTAAGTTAATCAGATAAATGGAATAAATGCTTGCAAACAACCTTGTCATAATTTAGGATATAATGTTATTAATTGATATTAAGTATCTAGGCAATTTCTAATTAAAAATCATAGGAAAAATTTTAAAATGTTCTCATTACAGTAAATATCTTTCTCTATTTCAAAGCTTATTAAGCTTACTTTCTACCTTGTTTATATCTTGTATAAAGCAAGGTAAAAGGAACCAGGAAATAAAAGATGTAAAGGAAGTTAAAGCAACAGAGATTTTTGGTGAATAAGGTAAGAAGGAAAGTAATTTTATATAAGAAGGAATCTTATGCAGTGAATTTCTGTCCTAAAATAAAATGACTAGGTTTTCAAGAAAGAGGAATATTTAGAACAAAACAAAAAGCCTAAGCATGTTGTGAATCGTCTATGTAAGTGAAAATAAGGTTTGTAAAAAGGAATTTTTTTAAGGGGTTGTGTGATTCAGTTGGCTATGGGCCAATCACCTGAGGTCAGGGGTTTGAGACTAGCCTGGCCAACATGGTGAAATTATGTCTGTACTAAAAATACAAAAAAATTAGCCTGGCATTGTGGTGTGACAAAATTTTTTTTTAAAAAAAGCAGATAAATAAAGTATCTTTTGGACATGTCTTTTTATTCTGCATACCTGTTATATTTCTGTCTTTGTATGTGTCATGTGAAAGTGATATTTCCCTACTAAACTACTTGAAAGCTCTCTAATCAAGTAACTTACTTAAGATGGTGCTTATCAGATTGGTAGAAGCTAGGTCAGATGCCTTTTAATTCACATGACCTTATTAATCTTTGGTAAAATTAATTTGGTAAATTTAATCTCAAAACCCTCCAGTAATTTAAAGTCTTATAATCTTGTTAAACCCTTGGATTTTTCCCCCCACTGGAAATTTCTGTTACTAAAAAGTTAAAAAGGTGGGAACATAAAATATGTTTTTGGTAAAGTTTATAAAGCTCAAGGTTGTTCATTTTTCTTAAAAAAAAAAAGGAAACTAGGTTTTTCCTCTCATTAAAAAACTATTTAAGGGTTGCTTTAAAATAAAGAAAAAAACATATAGATAAAACAAAATAAATGAAACAATTAAGCCTGGTACCAAAAGTTAATTCTTAGCCCCATGGTCACCAAGAAAATAGTTGATATGGGGGAAGGGTAAAATCAAGTAAATATCAAAAACCAAAGGGTATAATGTAAAGGCATTGTCCCATTTTATAGATTAGTATAATCAGCCTTCTTAACAAATCTTTACTATCATGAATTTTAAAAATAACCACTTTAAGAACAAAATTCTTGATTTTAAATGCCACAGAATTTAAGTGTTTAGACAGGACCCACAGCTCACTACTAAACAATCACTAATAATTACATATAATCCAAACACACAGGAGGTTAGTCCTAAGAGAAAAATCATCCTAGTAAAGTGGATAAATGCCACTGTAAGGTCTGTTTGTCCTGAGAAAGGGGCTTCCCAACTCTCCCTATAAAACACCAAGTGAAGCACCCCAGATGAAGCAGTCGATATGCTTCATATGCAGCCATGTTGAACTGGATTTATGATAACTGGGATATACTCCTACCAGATGTGCCTATTATGCAGATCATGGTAAATCTCAGGGTTAAGGGGAACCCTTTTACATGAGGCCACTTCCACAGAATCATAGGACTATTTAGGAAGCCTTATCAAATTTGCTGTCTCTCATAGATCTTACAGATGCAACTCCCTGCTTGGAACCCTGAACTCCTTTTCACCAGCAAAGGTAAAGTGGTCTGAAGGTAAAAAAGATTTCCTGGAACCAGAACACAAAAACACACAGGTTAATTATAAAATTTAAGATGTTTAAATAAGCTTTATAAAAGGTAGTTGTAATCCCTTTACCTAAGAGTCTTCTGAAAATGGGTACTGCACCTGACTGGGACGTTTCTAAGCACTATAAAACTGAAGGCATGTAAATCCGCTCTTTTAGGAAATGTTGATTGAACACACTAAATGTGAACTAATAAAATCGCCTAAGACACAAAGCATAAGAGAAAAGCTGGAGTGCTAGTTGGGTACAAATCCTCCAGTTCATAGCCCTTTGTGTGGAGCATTTATTGGGGCAGATGGCAAAAATAAACTGTACTTTTCAATGGCAATGATTGAACTAAAGAATTTCCACTTGATGGAACATTTACTGCCTTGTGATGGGATGTTACCCAAAGCTATCCCTGAGCTAATGGAAATAATGTTTCCTAGAAGAGTTTCATGATAAAAAAATTTTTTTTATGTAAAATCTTGCTACCTAATAAGCAGACTGCCTCTTTCCTATGACTGATTATGAGAAGCTGCTAAATTCTACAGTGCCTGATAGACAGCTCTCATGAGTCGTCTGGTTCGTAAATAGTATTTTCAAGGTAAACAAACAACTTGTTTAAAAACTGCTGCTCTGATTAAAGAAGGGTCAAAAAGTCTTTTCCTTTTAAGTTGTTATAGTGGAGTATGTTTTTATAAGCAAATTTACAAGTTCTCCAAAATTCAGATCGCAATTTTATGACAACATAGTTGTTGGCATAAGTTCAATAAGAGTTTTAAAACAAAACAATTGGAGACACTGGTTATTTTACCAACACTTAGACTGAAATAGACTATTTTTAAATAAAGTTCCAGCAGAGCCAATTTAAAAGCAGTTTATATGGTCATTCAATCCTTGCTGCATTTAATGCAAATAATCAGGCAAGCATAATAAGCCTAAAGCTTACCTTGCACACAAATTGGTCTTGCTATAATTTCTTTTGAAAAGCAGCTAGAAAAACTGTTTCAAAGGAAAAGCATAATACTTAGCATTAGATTTTAGCCCTAACTTTGTTTGCTTGTTTTTAGCACAGACTGAATAATTATTTCTTGGCTATATTAATCCTCTAGAGAGTACCAGATTATAAATTTTCTTCATAGTTTTCATTGGTGGCCTTAAGGAATGGGTTCCCTTTTCTATTCTGACACACAAATTACTCTTAAAATAGTCAAACTATACTTCCAAGGAAACCAAAATCATGATATTCTGAAGTCCAGTGACAGGAATCTCCCTCATTTAGCATCCCACTGGGACCAGATCTGTTTCACTGCAAACGCTCTGCTGCTAAAACTATACAAGCACCCTCCCTCTAGACCCAGGGACTATCAAGGAAGAGGTGAGTGTGTAAAATTGTAAGGGCCAATTTTGAGGGATAAAATTAGGTCAAGGTTAAACCCTACAAATCAAGAAGGGATACAAAGATGCCAAACAGCTGGTAAGACAAATTTAGTTGCCTTCTAAACTATTATGTGTCACCTTTGCATCCACCCCAACCATAAAAAATTTTCTGCTTACTATAGAATTAAAGGAAAATATTTCCTAACAGGATATAAAAACTTGTAAAAAAAAAAAAAAATGCCTCCTGGGTATAATAATCCCAATTATGAGTTGTGAAGATAAATATATTTATATCTATATACATATTTTAAAATTCTTTTGCAGAATAATGCTTATGTTTTCTATAACTAATTGCTATAGCTGTAATAAAAAACAAACTTACAGTAGCTCAACACATAGAAATTAAAAATAAATCAGTCTTAAAACTTTACTTTTTGATTTTGTTCATTGGCTTTTTACTTAAAATGGTAATTTTAAGAGGTACTGAATGCCTGTCAACATCCATTCCTATCTGGCCTACGACAATTAATTGGCGTAAGTCTTTTGACTCTTAAGTCCCTCTACCATAGGGAGTCCTGCCGAGGGACAAAAAAAAACACTGTAAAGTTATATGATTTCTCCTGTGACAAAACCTTCTATTATCTCCCAAACACCAGTATAGGGTACACTAAAAAGTTGTGGGAAAAATGGATTTGTCTACTGATAACAAGTCCTATAACAATTTATTTATTTATATTTGTATTTTTTGAGACAGGGTCTTATTCCGTTGCCAGGCTGGAGTGCACTGGCTCAATCTCAGCTCACTATAACCTCTGCCTTGCAGGTTCAAGTGATTCTCTTGCCTCAGCCTCCCAAGTAACTGGGATTACAGGTACCTGCCACCATTCCTGGCTAATTTTTATAAAGATAGGGTTTCACCATGTTGGCCAGGCTGGTCTCAAACTCCTGATCTCAAGTGATCCGCCCACCTCAGCCTCTCAAAATGCTGAGATTTCAGGGGTTAGCCACCGTGCCTGGCCCTTTATGACAATTTAGACACTGAAGATCAGGTGTTTCTTGGATTTGATTTATACCCTCCTCAGGATGTTGTACCTTTGGAGATAATTTGGCCTGAAGAGAGATTAAATTTGTTGAATTCTGATTTAATGTTGGTCCTACAATCCTCAAATAAGATTTATGATAAGGTTTAATCCTTGATAAGGAGGGTAAACACATTGTGAGTCTGATCAAAGAATATGATGATGTATGCAGGGATTATTTTTTGGCTAATTGGGTTGTTTACTGCTCTCTGATTCCACTTATAACCTTCTTAGATACCTAATCTTGATTATCTTTATGATACTTGTTACTATATTAACATTATATATCTTTTGTAAGTATTATGCCAGATACAGAAAAAAAAAAAAACACACAAAATTGAAGACCCATATCATAATAGCTCAAAAAATAGATCTGATCCAGGGTTTTTTTTTAGACTAAACCCTAGGCCTTACTCCATCTCACCCCTTAAACAATCGGCTATTAAATCAGGTCAGACCATGTCCTCCCCACCATGATCTAAATTGCTATTACTTAAAACTATTACCATCAAATCAGACAGTTCTAGAAACAAGCCTTCCTAGTGCCCTAAGACCTGCTGCTGTTTGTTGGCCTTCACATGTATTCTTTTTTTTTTTTTTTTTTTTAACCTCCCTACCCCTCCCCATTCTATGGAATGCTTTTGGCTAACAGCAGGGACTGAGGACTAAGCTCTGAGTCTTTTTTTTACCTTGCTCAAATTCCTACCTAAGGGGTCTGGGGAGTCATGCCTTAGAAACCGTGAATTCTCATCAGGTGGGTTTTATTTAACCCTATGTATTGTGACTTACTTTCCAATCTGACTCTGGCATAAGAGTATGCAACATAGAAGAAAATCAAAATATTTTACCCCAAAACATGTTTCTTTGCCATATTTTGAGATGGCCCTGCAAAGCTGTTCTTTGTGGGGGAAAATTTTTGCATCGAAACATGAAGAGATTAACTGATAGTCTAGCACCTTTTAAAGGTCTGAAAATGAAACATTTGTCATCTACTGTCCCTAAGGGCAGTCACTGGGAGACCCCACAGTCTTTTATCTTAACCTAAACATTCTCTTTCTTTTGATCCCAGGTCTTTAGACAAACTCAACCAACTGTCAACCAGAAAATGTTTAAATTTACTTGTAGGTTGAAAGCCCCTCCACCATCTCTCACTCTTTGAATTGTCCCACCTTTCTAGACCAAACCAATGTATTTCTCAAATGTATTTGATTAATGTCTCATGCCTCCCTAAAATGTATAAAACCAAGCTGCACCCGACCACCTTGGGCACATGTTCTCAGGACCTCCTAAGGGTTGGGTCATGGGCCATGGTCACTCATATTTGGCTCAGAATAAATCTCTTAAAATATTTTATAGAATTTGACTTTTTCTCTACCTTAGTAAGCCAATAGCCCATGTAAGTTTTGTATTAAGTTTTCCTATTTTGATAACAATAACTACTAAATTTCCCACATGATAAACCTTTCTTGTTACTAAAAATCAGAATGTTTGGGAACTCAGAGTCTTATTTTTAAATCATAGTCACAATAAATATTTACACACGGAACAGCATCTCGTAGATTTTACAAAGCATTAGGATAAGTGGTTTTCTTAAGTGTGTGTGTTTTTTTTTTTTTAATTCTCAGTGCATTTAAGCTTAACTGATGGACATATTTACTGGTGAGTACTGAAATAGATTAACATCTTTTAAGTGCCAAAAGGCAAAACCACAGCTTTTTATGTGTGTTGTATTAATAGAGATCCTCTGAGTTTTGAAAGCTTACCCACTGCAATCAAAGCCCTAGACATTCTTTAAGCATCCAGTTCACACTACTCAGCTTTTAAAAACCCTCTAGTGAATCTGCTAAGCTACGCAGTTCTGGGATCCAAAAGAGTGAGTGTGATTTAATCTGCATTTCCATATTCAAAATAATTTTTTAAAAAAATCTAAAAAAGCAAAGGTACTTAGGACTACAAACACATACATTTGAGTAACAACAGATAAAAAAGAAAAATCAGATCCTTGGCCTACCTGCCTTGACCCAAATTTAGGAACCTGGATTTTCACTCTTCCAGCTGACAACATAATTAGCGCCTGCAATTGCCACAAACACATACTTCCTGTACTGTTTTAATTTTTACTATTATATCACAATTATTTTTTAAATAACACCGTACTAAATTATAAGCTTATGTCCCATTCAACTGTCGGGCAGGATCCTAGCTTACTTTTTAAAGAAGGCAGGGTTGAACATTTACAGAAATATACATATTACAAAGATAATAATCTCCAAAAATAAGCTATTACAGATTCTCTGTAAATGAGGAGCAGTATTAGCAAAGGAGGCAACTACAATCACATCAAAAGCAGGTAACAAACTCATTGTTTAACCAAAATGGAATGCTTGTTCTATGTTTTCACTTGATTAGAACAGACTTAAAGCAAGCATCTAGGGAAAATATGTGTTGGTTTGAATCTCCCCAATTTTTCTGAAATATAGTTATTGGAAAATGTTGAAGTCTCAGCAAGTATAGAACCTAGAGGTAACTTTTCAGATATCTTTGCATGTGGTCGGCAGAATTCTAAGGTGGCCCCAACATTCCCATCCCCTGAATGTGGGTGGGACTGTGGATATAACGAGATAGTCACTCATCAGTCCTAGATTAGCTTATATCATATAGCAAAGGGGAGAGTCACTGCACGATTAGATTACATTGTATGAGACTGACTTAGCCCACTAAAGAGAGAGATTTTTCTCTAGCTTCAAAGAAAACTGCTAGGGAACAGGACAGCGCATAAGAAGGCAGGGACCCCGAGTTCTACAACTAAAGGAAGAAAATTCTGTCAACAATCGGTCAATGTGGAGGAAGATCCCCAAGCCTCGAATCAGACAAAAACCTTCTCTGACACCTTGATTTCAGCCTGAGGAGACCCTGGGCAGAGAACTCAGCTAACCAGTGCCTAGACTCTCAACCCCTGGAAATTGTGAAATAGTAAATTTATGTTGTCTTAATGTGGTAATTTGTTGGGCAGTGAAAAAATCCAATACACTCAGAAGAAGGTTTTTGTTATCTATAATTCCACAATGTCTCCGTTAAAAACAAACAAACAAGGTAGGGATAAAAATCCTCTTGTTAGCAAATGAAAATATGGTTGATAATTCAGTTTAAATTTCTCAAAATTTGCATTTTACTCGAGGGAGTCAGTAACACTAATTTTTTTTTCATAGCTCTAATAAGGATAGGGAGAAGATGTGTGATAATATAAATAGCAGAGGCTAGTACTATAGAGCACTTATGGTACAGAAAGGAAAGATCACGAAATCAGTATATAAGACCTAGTACCAGCTAGGCCACCAATACCTGTATGATCTTAGGAAGTCATAAAATTTTTTTGAATCTTGGTGTCCTCATAATGAAAGGAAAGGTATACTACTCCTCACGGGTCTGTGTTTTAATAAGCTCTTTAAGGCGATTTCCAGGCTTGTTGAAGTTTGAGAAGTTTTATTTTATATATTCAAGAGGTTTTCACATTTTTGTTCCAATTTAATACATTGCCATATATGCAGATACATGTTTTACAGGGTCTTTGTTTATGTAATTTTGGTAGGGGTTGGGAAGGGGTTCAAATTTGTTTCATGAGATTCAGAGAAAATCCTTTTTCATCTCCTTGTGTTTTGGTTCCTTATGCACATCCATCTAATTCCAAAATCCTTGAAATAGCCCCCTCCACTTGTCTCTGATCTTTCTGTCTCTCTAATGATACTTCCCATCACTGCTGAAACAGTCACCTCTTTCCTTCTTAAAATGACAGTAAACCAATACACACACAAAATTGGCCAAAAACCTCCAAGCCAAAACATCAAAATAAAAAAGTAAAATCCGGGCCGGGCGCGGTGGCTCACGCCTGTAATCCCAACACTTTGGGAGGCCGAGACGGGTGGATCACGAGGTCAAGAGATCGAGACCATCCTGGTCAACATGGTGAAATCCCGTCGCTACTAAAAATACAAAAAAATTAGCTGGGTGTGGTGGCGCATGCCTGTAATCCCAGGTACTCAGGAGGCTGAGGCAGGAGAATTGCCTGAACCCAGGAGGCGGAGGTTGCGGTGAGCCGAGATCGCGCCATTGCACTCCAGCCTGGGTAACAAGAGCGAAACTCCGTCTCAAAAAAAAAAAAAAAAAAAAGTAAAATCCTTCTTTTAAATATACATTTTCTTCCATTTTTAGACTTAACTTCTTTCTATTTCATAACTGCCAATTTCTTCCAAGTGTCGTCTAAACATACTATTTCTTTTTTTTGTTTCACCTCTGCTTTACTTTTCAATTAATTGTTATGTGGTGAAATAAGTGCTCTCACAAAAGAAACAAACAACCCGCTCCCGCTAAATCTGTCCCTATGTAGCTGAATCTTTCAGCAGCATTTGACACTCATCCTTCCCAGAGAAACTTTTTTTTTTTGGAAGAATTTAAAGCATAAAGTTTACATTGTACAATGATTACGTTTATGCTCACCATCTACATTCTTCCATAATCTTTAACATCTTGCTATTTGCTGAGTCTAGGGTATATTTTGCTAAATGACTATGTAGGTAAATTGTAAATATCATGTCATGCACACACCTTCAAATATTAGTACTTCAGCTTGTGCTTTCTAAAAATAATGACATTTTCCTGTAACACAATGTATTATACAGTGCATACTCATATTTCTTAATTGTCCCTGAAAGGTCTTTAGCTGCTTTACTTCTTGTATAAGCTCATGCTCAGATATCAGGCAATGCATTTGGTTGTTATGCTCTTTAAACTCATTTCATCTTGGATTTCTCACTTTCTTCCATGATGACTTTGACCTGTTAAAGAGTGTAGGTCAGTTGCCTTTGGAATGACCCACATTCTAGACTTCTCTGATTGTTTCAGCCTGTTTTCACACATTATTCTTCTAATCCCTGTATTTGCTGTGAACTGCAGATACAGTTTAAACATTATTTGGAGACAGTTTCCTCACAGGTAATACTGATGACTTCATATTACACCCTGGCAGTAGGTCCCTAATGTCAGATAGACTCACTAGTAGTGATGTTAAGTTTGGCCATTTGGTGACAGTACATCTACCAGGTTTTTCTTTCTAAAGATATATATTACTTCCCTTTTGCAACTTGTGGAGGGATATTTTAACATGTGTACACAATCTTTTGCCTAGTGGTATTGGCGACCATTATTGAGCCCTTGCCTGAATCGCCGTTTCACTAGGGTTGAAGAATGGTCCCTTCCTTCTTGAAAAGCTTTCTACTCTTGGTATCAGCAACATCACAAGATCTTCATCTATGTTTGTATTTCCCCTTACATTCTGGGCCCCTTGCAAGCTCCTTTGCTTTTGCACCTCCTTAAATGTTGGTAATCCTCAGGGTTCTTCCTGTGAGCTGGACCGTTTTCAATTCACACGGTTATGGTTGGTACTCGTTAAGTATCTTGAGAAAGGGAAATTTGGAATGTGCATTTTAATAGAATTGGGAAAAAATGGTTTCTACAGTGCCCTTTTAAGGTTTATTTCTGCATTCAGGGCAACTGGTCTCTAAAAATTACCAACCATATGGTTAGTTCTTTAGAATGTTATAGTTCTAAATATTTAACTATATAGATTTTCAAGGATTGCTTTTACAGCCATGAAGATCTTGAAGCAGCATTTAACATTTGCATGAACACAGAAGACAAAGAGGACATAGTTTCACTGGCAGCGCAACACCCTCTGTCCTGTGTGTGGCCACACGTTCAGAGACCTGGCCGGGCAAGCTCGGCTGGATTTCAACATGGGTGAATGCTTTTCTGAAGTATCTCTAAAGGAGACACTTTGCATTTCATTATTTTCATATTTTATAATTTCCATGTGTTAAAAAAGTACATGGGTAGTTTATCAAAGAATCACATAGCAGTTTACTGAACTTACAATTAAATTTTTTAGAAAGATTAAAACTCATAGCAAAACTAACAGCCACATCAACAACAAACATACTGGAGTCCTGTAGCTGTTCAATTTAATAAAAACTTTGCAGGAGGGGTAATTAGTTCCCCTCCTTTTTTTTTTTTTCTTTGGTCTTTTTAATTTTTAAATCCCCGCTTTCAGTGCCCAGATGTCACTCCATAAATACTCTTCAATTGTCTCTTCTGTTTTCACAGAATTATACATGATCATTTCAATTGGTGTTTATTCAAAATTCAATTTCCCTTAATTTGGAAGACCAATAACTAAAATAGGACTACACTTTACACAAAATACAGACAATCATAGCAGGTCATCTAACCTACCTCCAAAATTATTCAAGAATAATTAATATTTCAATGGTACCTTTGAGATATTATACACTATGTTTTTTAGAGACAGGGTCTTGCTCTGTTGTCTGTCTAGGCTGGAGTGCAGGGACATGATCATAGCTCACTGTAACCTTAATCTCCTGGGCATTCTTCCCAGGAACTTTAAACTCCCAGGCAATCTTCCTACTTCAACCTTCTGAGTAGCTGGGACTACAGGCATGTGCCACCATTCCCGGCTAATGTTTTAAAAATATTTTTGTAGAGACAATGTCTCACTGTGTTGCCCAGGTTGGTCTGAAACTTCTAGCCTCAAGTGATCCTCCTGCCTTCACCTCCCAAATTGCTGGGATTGCAGGTGTGTGCCACTGCACCCAGCCAAGATACTATAAATTATTGAATCAAAAATAGATGTATATATATTTTATAAGAGACTATTGTTAAATATATTCTAAGGCTTTAAAACCAGAATATCTGATTATCTACAACATACTGATTTCTAAGCTTCTGGATAAATGAGTGGTTTAATAGTCATTGTTATAAATGTGTACAATTATAGCTAACTATTTCATAGCTCACTTAATTCAACAACCCTTGTATAAGAAGAACAATCATGAGTATAAAAAGATACCATTGAGATTTTAAAAACTGTACCACTTAGAATATACAGATCTGTCAGCAGGTCAGCTGGGATAAGGGGTTTGTTGGGAGTGTTATGAACAATTTGATTCTTAATTAAAATAAAACTCATTGAAAGAAAATGAGTTTTACTTAAAAGGAGAGTAATAGAATGCACTCATTCCATTAGCCAGTATTCTTAACAGCTTAACATTTATATTGTCTTGTATTTACAAAACAGTTACTCATTCACAATGTATATCATAAACTATTATAATGTTTATGTTTGTTCATTTTTAAAGAGTAAAGTCAACTTATTGGACACAAGTGGAAGCTGTATTAGTTTGCTAGGGCTGCCATAACTGGGTGGCTTGGAACTTCAGAAATTTATTGTCTCATGGTTTTAGAGGTCAGAAGTCTGAAATCAGGTATCAGCAGGATTATCCTGTCTGAGGCAGTGGGGAAGGATTTGTTCCAGAACCTTCTCTTAGCTTCTGGTGGTCCTTTGGCTTACAGCAGTATAACTTCAGTCTTCACAGGGTATTCTCCTGTGAGTATGTCTCTGTGTCCAACTCTTGCCTTTTTATAAGAACGTCAGTCCTGTTGGATTAGGGGCCTACTCTACTATAACTCATCTTAACTAGTTATGTCTGCAATGACCCAATTTCCAGCAGGGTCATATTCTAAAGTCTAGGGGTTAGGTTTTCAACTTAGGAATTTGGGAGGGTGACATAATTTGATCCCTAACAGAAGATAATTGCTCATTTTGGAAATTATATCCCTTCAAAAATTAGTAGAATAAGCCACTTTGAACTCCCTTAAATTTAATAGAATATATAAATAAATGTAAGAAATATATACTCTATGGTCACATATCCTCAGGTAACTCATTTTTATGATACTTTCTTTCATTCAATAAAATTGGATAGTAAATAATTCACCTTAGTCTTTAGTGACATCTCTTAAAATTAAGCAAGACAATAGCCAAACATGTATTTTTTCTTTTAAAGGGTCTCCAAACTACTACCTAATTTCATACATTCCCAAGTGCATGTCGACACCTATTTCTTGATCCCAACATACACATCCCAAAGGTATTAGGCTTAGGTCATACGAGATGATTCACATGTAAAAATCTGGGTCCATGTGTCCTGTGGTCTCCTTATACTTTGGTGTATGCATGCCCTTAGAACTTTAGGCCTTGCCCAATCATACGCTCTCTGGGAATTTACAACTGAGTAGTTTCTCCTTCTAAACCACCCAGCACCTATTCAAAACTGTGATTCTTGTATAAGTTTTTTCTCCTCTATTTCTCCTTTGCAGTGTGACAGAAGGAAGGGAAGGCTGGGCACTGCAGCTTATGCCTGTAATCCCAGCACTTTGGTAGGCCGAGGCGGGTGGATCACGAGGTCAAGAGATCAAGACCATCCTGGTCAACATGGTGAAACCCCGTCTCTACTAATACAAAAAATTAGCTGGGCATGGTGGCGCGTGCCTGTAATCCCAGCTACTCAGGAGGCTGAGGCAGGAGAATTGCCTGAACCCAGGAGGCGAAGGTTGCGGTGAGCCGAGATCACGCCATTGCACACCAGCCTGGGTAACAAGAACGAAACTCCGCTTCAAAAAAAAAAAAAAAAAAAAAAAATACATAAAATTCACCAGGCGTAGTGGCATGTGCCTATAGTCCCAGCTACTCCTCGAGAGGCTGAGGCAAGAGAATCGCTCGATCCCAGGAGGCAGAGGTTGCAGTGAGCCAAGATTGCACCACTGCACTCCAGCCTGGGTGACAGAGCGAGACTCTGTCTCAAAAAAAAAAAAAAAAAAACAGAAGGAGGGGAAGAAGTCAGGAAAGGAACATATTTGAACTTATGAACATGTAAAAGAGAAACAGTGGGTTATGGAAAATACAATAAAACATACAAGACAGAGATCAACAGTGTGAATCTTTATAAGTTGAAAATTTATTTATTTCAGTTTGCTCTCTTGGTATTTATTCATTTTTGAACATCATAAAACTTAAGAAGCCTTACTTGTTAGTTATAGCCATACCTTTGAACTGTCAATCAATGAGAAATTACAGTAACTGACATGAAAATCTCTTCTTTAGACAAGTTCAGACAAAAGATTAGGCTATTGGGAGAAATCTTGCCTTTATCAGAATGTGATGTCATCATTTTCAGAAACTTGGAGAAACACAATGCAGATTTAAAACTTAGTATTAAGAATATTAATATATTATGCTAATACTTTGAAATGCCTTGTATCAGAATAGTTAAGTAAAATATTCTCTATGATTTTATACTTATTTCTGATTTCAAAAATTCAATAAATTTAAATAATATAAAAAGACTTTTATGTAACATTAAAGAATATATATTTGTAATCCACAAACATGATATTTACCAATAAAGCATTAGAGATATGCAAATTAAACTTAAGAACAGAAATAGGATGCCATCTATAATCACCTATTTCCAGAAGCTCTAGCCAATGGAATAAAGGCAAGAAACATAAAATGTACACCCATCAGAAAAGCGGAAAGTGAAATTAGGAATTAAGTGAGGTTTACTTATATGTGAAATGTGATATTAATGGTTTCTATGTTTCAAGGTTAGTTCAAAGAAGATAATACTGCAAAGTGCTTGGAATATGCATAGGTTTATAGTAAGTATTCAATAGAAATGAGCTATTACAATTACTATTATTTGTAGATATAATTCTATACTTTTAAAATAAAGAAAATCAACCAATACATCATTAGAACTTTATTATAACCTTCAATCATGAATTTTCTTACATAAAATAATGTTAGAAAACAGTAGAAAATATTCTATTCATAATAGCAGCGAAAAGGTATAAACTAATCAGATATGAACTTACTAATAAATATGTTTCTTAAGAAACATTGCAAATACTCAAAGAAATGAAAAAGCAGTATCATGTTCTTGCATAGAAAAAAATGACTTTAGTTTCCAAATTAAATTACTATTATAATTGCTTTTTTTTTCTTGAGATAAAATCTTCCTCTGTCACCGAGGCTGGAGTGCAATGGTACAATCATAACTCTCTGCAAACTCAAACTCCTGGGCTCAAGTGATCCTTCCACTTCATTCTCCCAAGTAGCTAAGACTACAGGCACATAACACCACACTTATCTAACATTTTGTTTTTTGTAGAGATGGGGTCTCGCTTTGTTGCCCAGACTGGTCTTGAACTCCTGTCCTTAAGTGATCCTCCAGCCTTGGCCTCCCAAAGTACTGGAATTTCAGATGTGAGTCACTATGTCTAGTGCCCAGTTTTCTTTATAAACTAAATGTGACAAAATGATTACACTAACCAACAAAAATAAATATGGAAGACTATGTCTGATAAATCTTAAAATTTAGAGTGATGAGGAAGAGACCTGTCCTGTAGAACATTCAAGCATATTATGAAGCTAAAGTCATTAAAACACTATAATAGTACTTAAAAATTCATAGTAATGGAATAGAATTTACAGTTCCTTAACATGTACTAGAATAGAAGAACTCAAAATAAGATAAGGTACAGATCACCAGAGAAGAAATCAGTATGTCATATTTTCCAGAAAGAACCATTAATAAATCGTTAAATCAGCTTTGTGAACCATGGGCAGTTTTTTTTTAATTTGAAACAGAAAAGAATGGAAAGGAAAAAAATAAAAAAGAATAGAAAATATTAGAATTCATCACATAATACTGAGGATAAAATTATTTTAGACACTTTCATTTCAGTTATAGGTATGTATGTAAGTGTACATATGTGTCATGTGTGTTCTAGATTGTGATGTTAAAAAAAAATTTTTGTTTTCTTTTACTGTGAGTTGTGCGCCAAAAAGTTTGAATGCCTCTGCAATAAATGATTTGGGGTAATTAATTAATTGAAAAAGGATAATCTATTTATAGCCTTATTTTCTGCTAAATAACAAAACAAAATATAGATGAGTATTTTTTAAAATTACTATAATAAATTTAAATGGACATATATATATAAGATCTCTAGGAAGGAACTTCAGAATCATAAAAGTTAGGGAAGAAACCACAAAGAAAAATGTTTCCATGTCTGAATTCACACATACACAAATGTGTAGTTCAGAAAGTAATCAAAAGTGATGAGAACATGACAAACTGGGAAAAATAATGGCAACAAAATACCTTTAATGTATTTTTTAAAAATGTACACCATTAATGTGTAAAAAGAACTTAGCAATCAATTTTTTTTTTTAAGCTGGGTGCAGCGGCTCACACCTGTAATTCCAGCACTTTGGGAGTCGAAGGTGGGAGGATCTTAAAGATTAGCCTTGTCACCATAGCAAGACCCCCATCTGTATATTAATGAAAATAATTTTTTTCAAAAAGAAATAAATTATTAAAAAGCACTTATTCTCTAATAATTAGGTATTTTGTAGAAAAAGTTATAATGAAATAAAAAATAATTACTTTCAAAAAAGTAAATAATTAGACAACAAAAAAGTAAATAATTCGACAACAGTGAAATACTCTCTTCCTTATCAAATCTTGCATGCAAGAACTGTTGGAAAAGATACAAATACTGGCCAGGCGCTGTGGCTCCCGTCTATAATCTTAGCACGTTGGGAGGCCAAGGCGGGCGGATCAAGAGGTCAAGAGATCGAGATCATCCTGGCCAACATGGTGAAACCCCATGTCTGTATTTCGTAAAAAATACAAAAATTAGCTGGGTGTGGTGGTGCGCGTCTATAGTCCCAGTTACTCAGGGGCTGAGGCAGGAGAATTGCTTGAACCCAGGAGACGGAGGTTGCAGTGAGCCGAGATCCCGCGCCACTACGCTCCAGCCTGGCACCTGGCGACAGAGCGAGACTCTGTCTCAAAAAAAAAAAAAAAAAAAAAAAAAAAGATATAAATATACAAATACTGTCTGAGGCAATGTAAGTTGCTGCACACTATTGTGGACTCCAATGTGGCAATATATCGAGAACCTAAATGTTAGTGCTCTTTGACCAAGAAATTCCATTTTGTTTAGTTCATCCCAAAGTAGTCTGAATATGCACCATAGTTTAGCTATTGATACCATTACTTGTAATGGTGTTCATTAAATGCTGTGTATATCACACAGAACAAGCTGCAGAAGATACATGCTTTCATTTGAATATTTTTCAATGAAATAGAAAAAAATCTATAAGTGAGAAAATCTGAATCCAAATTTTATATATGTCCAAAAGAAAAAAGGATCAGAAGAAAAATTAAAACACTGAGTGATTTTTCTCTGGGTTGATAGATATGGAGATTGTAAATTTCAATTTTCTTCTTTATATTTCTCTATTTGTCTATATATCAATAGATATATATTACTTTTATAATACTAAAAGACAATTTGGTTTATTTTTAAACAAAACAACCTCTCTGTTGCCCCCTCCCATCGTGCTTTAGTACGAGTTCTCTAAAGATTTCTCTAAATGAGATTAGAATGGTTTCAAATTAAAACATCAGTTGTCCTGATCTAAATTGGTTCTTTGAAAAATGAACTCCTGAAGGTGTTGTAAACTGCTCTTTTAAGTGCAGTCATGTGTCATTTAATGACAAGGATAGTTCTGAGAAATGCATCCTTAGGCAATTTCACTGAAGTATACTTACATAGAGTGTACTTACATAAACCTAGATGGTGTAGCCTACTACCTACCTAAGCTGTATCACATAGCCTATTGTTCCTAGGCTACAAATTTGCACAGCATGTTACTATACTGAATAGTAGGCTACTGTAACACAATGATAAGTATTTGTGTATCTGAACATATCTAAACATGGATAAGTATAATCTTATGAGACCACTGTCCAACATGTGGTCCATTGTTGACTGAAACATCATCATGCAGCACATGACTGTACAGTTAAACAGTTCCCTAGTCATTTTGTTTTGTTTTTCAGTGATTTATTTTTCTTAATACAAACCTTGCATGTGGCATTAAACTCAGTATTTTCATTGATTATCTCTCTCACCTGTTAAAAGACAAGAACTTGAAGGAGCTAACACAGATCTGCCAATATAATAGCTTCCTATTAAACATAAATTAATGAATTAATATTATAAAAGATAACAAAGCTTGCTAAGTAAATGACAATGTCACCCCTTCTGTGTTAGCATAAGGCACTTTGATTACTTCATACTGCATATGAATGTGTTGGACATCATGATGCCCACTCGAATATCCCTCTAAGGAAGGACTTGCTGCCTCGGCAGGATTGCCCCAGCTGCCTTGCTTACGGTCAGTCTCCTTCCTGGTATGGCCCACGTCCACTTACTGACCAGGTGGGAGTATAAAGACCTCACCCTTTCAGCCTGATTTAGGAGGACTCAAGGACCATTCTAGGTCCCAACTGGGTTAGGCCTGCACTGCAGTTTCGCCTTTCCCTCTGCCCAGTCTTTCTTCCCTTCTATTCCACAAGTATTGGCCCCAATGGCATATCTGAAGAAACTCATACAAGATCAACTCCATCTCAGAATCAGAATCCTATCTGAAGAAATGAATTACTTCAGTGAATACAGGTTGACTAATGGCCTCTTGGACATATTTTAAATTTTATTATCATAAAAATTGATGAATGAAATTGTAGAATTCAAGATATATAGATGCATTAATAAGAATGTACCTAAAACCAAACTCACCTTAGATCATTATAGAATTTGCCTTAGCACACTACTCATTAATAATTATCAGTTTATAATTTTATAAATCACCATGATCTGTGTTTGTGAGAACCTGACAATTTATTTTGTAATCTCTCAGTAGAATAACTTTTAAAAAAATTACTATGGTATCAAGTTTTGGATTTGTTTTAATAAAATGATTGACCTATTCAATGTACTAATTTGAAATCTTTTCTTGATTGGACCCAAATAGTTGATTCTGATCCCCGTGTCCCCTCACTCTGTTCCACATATGGCGACAAACAATCGCATAAGTTTAGCAAACTGAACCTTGACTTTGACACTTCACAGTGCTTCAAATGATGCTGAATCAGAAAGCAGCTATTGAAACTTACTAACCCAACCTGCTAGTCTTCGAACTGAAGCTCTTTGCTGCCCTCTATAGATACTTAGAGATGAAAAAGGCAAAGTCAACATTCACTTTCTCGGTTATGTTAATTTTGTTCTGTAAACTTAATAGAAAAATAGACTAAACAGAAGATGTTTCATTAAAGGAAAATTAAGGATCATTTTTCCAAATTTCTTTTGTACTGTATCATTGAATTTCTGCATTTTCCTTCTTAAAAAGTGATCACTACTTAAAATTAAAACTTCATGTTTAAAAAAACTATGGTAAGACAAAGTGAAAATACACACATGAATGCATGAAAGAAGAATTAGTAATTTTTCAACTTGCTTTTGACTTTTTCATAATTTTATGTATATTAGCCACATTTTAAAAGTCATATGAATTATGTTAGATAATGTCCTCTAAACATAAGCTACAAGTTCTATTTTCACATAATAGTTTTCCTTGCCTTTAGCATGATAATTATGTTGTTTCTACTTTCTTGGGAGGGGCTATTCTTTTGCAAGAAAACAATCACTTTTTAGTTGCTGCAATTCAACTTAAAATTATTTTACTGAGCATTTTCTATGTACTCAGCAAAAGTCTACATGCTGTGTAGGGGATATAAAAATGATGATACTAATAGCAGCAAACAGCTAAGTGCTTAACCTTTGGAAGATATTGTAGCACATACTTTACATTTGTTAACCATTTAATCTTCCCGAATATTATAAGGTCTCTGATTTTGTAGAGCTTACAATTTTGTTGGAAATAGCATTATCCAACATTCCATCATTTTTCTATTACCACAAATTGCTTTCTTAAGGCATAAGAAAAGTTACCCATATTTTGTAATGCTTGCTATTTCACAGTGTGTATGTGGTTTTACTCCTGTGCAGGTTATCTGTACTTCAAGCTTATCTATGGCTTCTTGTATTTTAAGCACTATGTTAATAATGCTTCTCAAGATATAATCAACTACCAAATGTAGTTTCTCTAAATATAAGTCAGCCTTCTATCTATGATTTCTTAAAAGTAGTGGTTATATCTTTCTGAAAATAAGATCCTGAAAGTCCTACACTGTGGGCCTTCATTATTTCTACTAAATAAATTTCTACTAACTCTCTCTCTCATTACTGTACTTTCCTTATTTTGTACTGCTTACAAGAAAACTTACTTGGTTCATCTTTATGGGATTAAATTATACTTAATTGCGTGTAATAATAAGAAAATCATTATTAGTGAAAACAGCAGATACTTTCTAACACTGATGATATTGAATCACAGTCTGTGAAAAAGTTAGGTATTACAGAATAAAAAGTCACATAGGTAGGATAGATATTTAGAGTAATATGTCCCTATGAAAGAGTGGAAAATAGGTTTATATAAATGTAAAAATATTAAGAATCATCTTTACTCACACCTGTGATCCCAGAACTTTGGGAGGCCAAGATGGGTAGATCACCTTAGGTCAGGGATTCAAGATCAGCCTGACCAATATGGTGAAACCCTGTCTCTACTAAAAATACAAAAATTAGCTAGGAGTGGTGGCATGCCCCTATAGTCCCAGCTACTCAGGACGCTAAGACAGGAGAATTGTTTGAACCTGGGAGGCAGAGATTGTAGTGAGCTAAGATTGTGCCATTGCACTCCAGCCTGGATGACAGAGTGAGACTCCATCTCAAAAGAAAAAAAAATGAATTACCTTTATAAAAGAATTTGAGTATTATATAAAGGGTATCAAATTTTTTTTTTAAAAACTTTGTATCTAAAAGCATTAACATCATTGGCTATTTCTGCAAAGCATTTTCAAAAGAATATAGCAAAAGTTTGCCATAAATTATGTTCAACACAAGATAAATGATTCTTTTTTCTTATATTACTAATCTAGCATGTCTACGAAGTATGAGACCAATAATTTTTGAAAGAGTTGATTATTTAGTAAATTATTAATTAAACAAATAATTTTAAAGCCTATTATGTGCTAGGTACTATTTTTGTCACTAGAGTTACCTCAGCAAACAACGTAAACAAAAATCCGTACCATTATGGTATAGTCATATGATGCATAGCGACATTTCAGTCAAAAATGCACTGTATTTTTGAATTTTGATATTAGTGCTGATAGTTTAGTTAATATTTAAAATATTGTAATATTTTAATCTTTCAAATAATTTTTTCTGAAAACAGCTATTTTTTCCTTTGGGTTTTAAAAATCGTGATAATTTATGTTCAGTAAAATTCACTATTTTCAGATAAACCATTCCATGTACTCTGTTGAACATATAGTCATGTAACGACAACCACAGTTTCAAGATGTAGAAGCATTACTACCCAAAGCAATCAACAGATTCAATGCAATGTCTATCAAAATAACAGTATCATTTTTCACAGAAATAGAAAAAAAAATCATATAATCACATGGAATCAAAAAAGAGTTCAAATTGCCAAAGCATTCCTGAGCAAAAAGAACAAAGCTGGATGTATAATATAACTTGAATTCAAAATATATTACAAGGCTATTGTAATAAAACAGCATGGTATTGGTATAAAAATAGATGGACCAATGGAACAGAATACAGAACCCAGGAATAAATCCACATACCAATAGCCAACTAATTTTGGATAAAGCTGTCAAGAACATACATGGAGGAAAGGACATCCTCTTCAATAAACAGTGCGACAAAAACTAGATAGCCATATGCAGAAGAATGAAACTAGATTCTTGTCTGTGATCATATACAACAATCAGCTCAAAATGGATTAAAAATTTTAATGTAAGATATGAAACTATAAAACTACTAGAAAAAATTAGTGAAACAAATCAAGACATTGTAGGCAACTATTTCATGGTTAAGACACAAAAGCACAGGCAACAAAAAGAAAAAGAGACAAATGGGACTGTGTCAAACTAAAAAGCTTCTTTACATCAAGAAAACAATGAACAGAGTGAAGAAGCAACCTGTTGAATGGGAGAAAATACTTGCAAACTCTTCATCTAATAGGGGAGTAAAATCCAGAATATATAGGAAACTCAACAGATGAAAGACAAATAATCCCATTAAACAGTGAGCAAAGAACATGAACAGATATCTCTCAAAAGAGAGCCTGTGCAGAACACTCCCCTTTTAAAACCATCAGATCTCATAAGACTTATTCACCATCATGAGAACAGCAGAGCAAAGACGTGCCCCATGATTCAATCACCTATCACCGGGTTCCTCCCACAACACGTGGGAATTCAAGATGAGATTTGAGCCGGAACACAGCCAAACCACATCAGTGAGCATGTACATAAAATAGGACTCTTATACACTACTAGTGGGAATGTAAACTAACATAGTCACTCTGAAAAATAGTATGAAGATTTCTCAAAAAACTAAAAATAGAACTGCCATACAATCTAGCAATCCCACTAAGAGTATTTCCAAAGAGAAAGAAACTAATATATCAAATAAATACCTAAACTCTCATATTTATTGCAACACTACTTACAATAGTAAAGAGATAAAATCAACCTAAGTATCCATCAACACTTGAATGGATAAAAGATAAATGGATAAAGGAAAGGTTGTTTATATACAACGGTACAGTAATTGACCATAAAATGAATGAAATCATGTCATTTGCAGCAACATGGATGAAAACTGGAGGTTATGAGACAGAAGCCATGTATAGAAAAACAAATATTGCATTTTCTCATTCATATGTGAGAGCTAAAAAGGTTGATTACATGGAGGTAGAGTGAAAGAATAGATACCAGAGGCTAAGAAAGGTGTATGGGTGGCAGAATGGGATAAACAGAGGTTGGTTAATGGGTACAAACATACAGTTAGATAAAAGAAATAAGTTCTAATATTTAATAGCACAGTAGGTTGACTACAGTTACAACCATATACTGTATATTTCAAAATAGCTAGGAGAGAAGTGAAATGTATCCAACATATAGAAATAATAAACACTTAGATGATTATTATGAATTAGCCTAACTTGATAATTACAAATTTTATGTATGTAACCAAATTTCTCATGGGTATCTCATAAACATGTGAATATGTCAAAAATACATTTAAATAAAATTTTAAAAATATATAAAACATTATATATTTTTAAAATTTTATTTATATGTATTTTTTAATTTAAATTATCCAGATCATTATCCAAAAAATTTCCCTTATACCATTTTGTCAAAGTAGCTCTTCAGATATATTGCCAACATTTTGTTAAAATGGGAGTTTTAAAAATTGTTTTCTTATTACTGACTTTAGAGAAATTTTTCAATAATCTAGGTATCTATCCTTTATTAGGTATATATTTCACAAATTTTTTTTCCCATTCTGCAGCTTGACTTTTTATTTTCCAAAGAATTCCCAACATTCTTTTGAATAATTTTCCCATTATTTTTTAAAACTATGCAAAAGTATTGAAATGACTACGTCAAAGAGATATCTGTACTCTCACATTTCTTGCAGCACTAGTCAGAGTCAGTTCCAAGATATAGAATCAACCTAGGTGTCTGTCAATGGATAAAGAAAATATGGTATATATACACAATAAAATACTATTCAGCCTTTAAAAACAGGAAATCTGTCATTTCTGAAAACATGAATGAAACTGGCGTACATTACGTTAAGTAAAATAAGTCGGGCACAGCAAGATCTTACTTACATGCAGAATTGTAAAAAGTTGACTATATAGAAGTAGAGAGTAGAATGATAGGTACCAGAGTATGGGCTGAGATAGGGGTCGGGGGAAGGAGAGAAGTTGATTAAACAGTACAGAGTTCCAGTTAGAAAGGAGGAAAAAATTTCAAGATCTATTGCACAGCAAGGTAACCACTGTCAATATTAATGTGCTGTGTATTTCAAAATTGCTCAAAGAATAGATTCTTAAGATTTTCACTACAAAAATATGATAAAAATGTGAAGTAATGGGTATGTTAATTAGCTTCATACAATTATTCCATAATGTACCCATATATTAAAACATCACCTTGTACCCCCAAAATATTTATGATTATTATTTGTCAATTAAAAATAAAAATAATACTATATCAAATGTGTAGCCACTGCTCGGGTGACAGATGCAGCAAAATCTCAGAAATCACCACCAAAGAACTTATTCATGTAACCAAACACCACCTGTTCCCCCAAAACCTATTGAAATTAAAAATAAAAATAAAATACTAAAAAATAAAATATTAAAATAAAAATACAGAATAAAATATTGGATTCAATTTTTTTACTACATTCACTCTATAGCAGTAGACTATTATTTAAGGGTCATAGCAGAAACAAAGGCATAATTGTAGACATTTCTAACATGTGATATAACTTTGCATAGGAAAGAAGCAGAGGGAAAGCTGACCTCTTTCTAAGCTATTGGAAAAGTTCCTTGTAAAGCAGTTATAAAAACAGTAGGTAACTTTAGAAGACCTTGTTAGAAGCTTAAATACAATTGAAATGAGCATTAACTGCAATTCTGTTTCTATCCAAGTTCTAATATATTCTCATTGCTGTTTAATTTTCAGATAACTTTTTTCTTTTCTTTTGAATCTTACAAAAAAATAAAAAACGAAGCTTGATGTGACAGAAATAAAGGTGCAATTCATAACCTCCTTTCCTCACCCTATAAAGAGGAAAATATGGTAACACAATTAATGGCACCAGTCAATGAAGGAAAGGGCCATGACCAAGTGACAAAATTTAATAGCCCGGAGAATAAGGAAAGAATGAGGCAATCGAATCCATAGAAGAGCTCAACACAGCTGGGTTCCTAAGCCCACTTTGAACCCCAAATCTGGAGATAAGTAATCTGAGTGGATACTATTATCTTTTTCCTTTTCAGAGTTGAGAATTTTAGAAATTGATGCTGGAGAGAAAGGATTAAATTGTGAATAATGGGTCTGACAATTTCAGAAAGAAAAGAATCTGAAGGAAAAACAATCCAAAGTCCTTTGGTATCTTTCTAGGGAAATGCAATACATATCTCCAATTAAGTAGTGGCATAAACCCTAATAAAGGACCCATAACAATAACAAAAATAAATCTCTATTATGGAATGATTCAAACATATTTTTTAAAAGAGAGACTAGTTTAATAAGCTGCTATGCACTTATCACTTAAACGTGACAATCATCAACAACAGCTGCCAATATTATTCCATCTATACTGGCACAAACTTCAACTTTCTTTTGACTTGGAGTCTGTGGCAGGTGATTGCCAATTTGGTCATTGTTTTGTAGCCAGTGACATGTCTATTACAGAGCAGGAATTCAATGGTGTTTGCTAAATTAATGAATTAATCAATGAATACATCAACCTCCATTCAGCCAACATTTCCCAGAAAATGAGTCTGCCTTTAAAAAAAGATGAATATTACACATGATGAATATAATAGGCAAATATGTGCAAAGAACAATGTCTTGTTGAAACATGCTCAAGGACAGGCATTTCAAAGATAATTCAGGCTAACATTATAAATTCTTCTTAAATGAGAAAGAAAATCCTGCTGATGGATGTCTTCCTAAGCCAGTAGGAACTAAGAAACACAGTTGGAGCTCATCCGTGACAGAACTAAAATTATCAGGCCTAAGGTCACAGCCCTGTGATGCTGAGACCTCAGCCGGTACCTTAAAACAATGCACTTTTACAAACTTAAAATACGCTTTTTTGTAAAACTGTCAGATCTAAATTGATGTAATCTAACCTTTTTTGTTAGTGAATTTTATGTCTTATGAACCAATGCTAATAAATGTGCATAGACACACATATAACACACATAGGATGTTTATATTTTATATGCAGTATATATATACACAGTTTTAGCTGTGTAATTTGAAAAACTTGCCTCGAAGTGCATAGATGATGAAGTTAGAATGAGGGATCTGTGTCCACTTGAGTTGAGCATTCTTTCAGTAAGAAAGGATTTGGTTAGATTTTAACTCTTTAGAACTGATTCTCATTCTTGTCAATCAACTGTGAATTTTCTGTGTTAATTTCTAGCAGAGGTAATAGAGTTAATCCAAAATCATAGGTGTATTAAAGTCCAGATTGACAAGTATACTCAAAAAACCAGGCACTGAGCTGAAAAAGGGATCATTTCCCAGTGGGCCTTAAGTCCCACATAAACCGCTGTGCAAAAATCAAGAAACAGATACAGAAAGTGACTGGCCTAAGGCTTGTCACTTGAAAGTGAGTGGCTGAATGACTGGCGGATTTTTGGAAATCAAATCCAAATCTCCTGACCTCTAGTTTCAGAGGGTGCAGTGCCTCCCCAATGCCCAATTTTAGAGTTAAATGGCTTAGCAAGGGCTTCACTGGATTGAAGCCAACATTCAAAGACATTCGATGCCATTGGCACAGTCATTGGTCCCTTGTCTCTAATGACAATTTGCCCAGTTAAAATTGTAACATTGGGTTGAACCTGAGAGATCTTGACTTTCAGCCTGTAACTTTTGAAAAGGGTTGATTAACTTAGGAGTTCCAGCTACAAAGTAAGAATCAAGGACCCTCTTCAGCAAAGGTGAGCTGGCCTTAGTGGTAAATGGAAAATGAGCTCTTTTAAATCACCGCTCTGTCACCAATCATTAAGAAAAATTTCTTAGAACATACATGTATTGTGTTTTTAGGAGGGCTGGGGTTTATCCAAGGTTCTGAGTAACATGCTACCACAGGAAGGTGGAGGTGCTGCTCAGCCCTAGAGACAGACACACACACACACACACACACACACACACACACACACTAGACACGCAACTGGTAGTGTCCAGCCAAATACTTAGTAGTATGAGGAGGGCATTGAACCCATCCATGCTCCAAAGGAAGAGAGACCTTTCCCTAATTCACACGTGCATTCTCCCTCCTTCTCCCCCAACCCTGCCTCCTCCTCAAGCCCATGCATTATTACATAGAACACAACTAGGCAGCGCTATCAGGTTAAAGCATTGTCAACGATGCTCTCATTAATAGCAACAGCACAGTCAAACAGACAGCATGCTAGCATATGAAATGTGATGAATTCTTTCAGACAAGGCTCATGCCGACTGTGGCCACACAAGCAGGACAGCAGCTCTGCTCTGCACCGAGCCTAGCTGAGTGAATGGCCACCTCCCAAAGTGCTTCACACTCTCATTTCACCCTCAGCGGCAGAAAAGGGGACTGCAAAGGACTCATGGGTCTCCCATGCTCTCTGAAAAGGACTCCCATTTCTCCTGTGGACCAAAAGTAACAACAAAAGTAGCTTTTTATTTGTAGCGCACACAACTTTTGGAAAATACACAGCTAAAACTGTCCCCGCTTGTAGCACTTAAAGCGGGGACAGTTTTAGCTGTGTAATTTGAAAAACTTGCCTCGAAGTGCATAGATGATGAAGTTAGAATGAGGGATCTGTGTCCACTTGAGTTGAGCATTCTTTCAGTAAGAAAGGATTTGGTTAGATTTTAACTCTTTAGAACTGATTCTCATTCTTGTCAATCAACTGTGAATTTTCTGTGTTAATTTCTAGCAGAGGTAATAGAGTTAATCCAAAATCATAGGTGTATTAAAGTCCAGATTGACAAGTATACTCAAAAAACCAGGCACTGAGCTGAAAAAGGGATCATTTCCCAGTAGGCCTTAAGTCCCACATAAACCGCTGTGCAAAAATCGAGAAACAGATACAGAAAGTGACTGGCCTAAGGCTTGTCACTTGAAAGTGAGTGGTTGAATGACTGACGGATGGTTGGAAATCAAATCCAAATCTCCAGACCTCTAATTTCAGAGGGTGTATATATATATACTGCTTATAAATTATAAACATCCTATGTGTGTTATATGTGTGTCTATGCACATTTATTAGCATTGGCTAATAAGTGTATATATACATACACTTTATGTATACATATACTGTGTGTAAATATACTGTATAAATATATATATTTATATGTATATATTTATGTGTATATATTTATTTATATGTATAATATATAAATATATATTTATACAGTATATATTTTATACATTATTTATGTGTGTGTGTATATATATATACACAGTGTGTGTGTGTGTATATATATATACACACAGTGTGTGTGTGTATATATACACATAATATAAACATAGGATACTAGAATTCCTAAAATGTCAATTGAAATGTGACTTCATAAATCATCTAGATATTCAGTTTATATCACATTATACACCTCAATATTTTGAAATACATTGCTCTTGAGGGCACTGTCACTATTATTAAGAATTGAGACTATATTTGCTTAAAGAAGCGGTAATTTTTTCTGACACAATTCTAATATTTGGAAGCTATTACAAGTCAAATAAAACTTAAGTATTTGGAGGAAATTCTAAGTGACTACTTGTGAGAAATTAGTGGCATAAATTAAAATGAGATATGGGCTGTCCACAAAGGAAATGCTTTAACAGAGATGATTTGAAAATCTGCCTTTGTTGATTTTCAACATAATGAATAAAACATTATGATGACTTTAAAATGTATATAATTGAGTTTGAAATTTTAATACAAGAAGCAGTATTATTTGAACGCTCATAATTAAATTTAACCATATGATTCTATTTCAATGAAGCAAAAGTTACAGAACATTTTATGTTTCTTCAAAAAGTAGTCAGTTGATGGTGATTTCTACTTCTATGATAAAACTATCTGGGGTAGAACTAATAAGAAATCTGACCAATCTGTACAAGAAAAAACATTACCAATTTTAGTATTATTCTTAGCTTAGTCCTTACCCTCAATCCATTTACCTATTATACTAAGCAATGAATCACCCAGGAACTTCAACAAATGTACACAGAATTAGGAGACATGTCTCTAATTTTCTACAATAACTATTTTCCTGGCAACAATTACTGGATGTAGATATAGTCTTTTAAATATTGATCATTCTAGAGATCAAAGTAGCTGATAGTAGATTTGATTGTTTTTATTTGAAAAAAAATTAGAAAACATCTCAATTTTACTAACAATTTTACAGAACTTCTGGTTAAAGTTATGTCACACCAAATTTATAAAAACAAAACAATTGTGCAAGTAGATTTGCCTCATTGTGTTTCACAGGTATACACACACATTTTATTTATTCCTAAGAAGGATTGTTTGGAATTGACACTCCAATGGAAGAAAATTAAGAATTGAAATACAGGAGACTTAAATTTTTTTTTTCCTTTTTTTTTTTTTTTTTTTGAGATGGAGTTTCACTCTTGTTACCCAGGCTGGAGTGCAATGGCGCGATCTCGGCTCACCGCAACCTCCGCCTCCCGGGTTCAGGCAATTCTCCTGCCTCAGCCTCCCGAGTAGCTGGGATTACAGGCATGCGCCACCATGCCCAGCTAATTTTTTGTATTTTTAGTAGAGACGGGGTTTCACCATGTTGACCAGGATGGTCTCGATCTCTTGACCTCGTGATCCACCCGCCTCGGCCTCCCAAAGTGCTGGGATTACAGGCTTGAGCCACCGCGCCCGGCTGACTTAAATTTTAGAAAAGATAAAGCCATGCAAAAAAACAATTGTATGTTTATTTCTCATGAATATACACATGCAGAAACATAATAATATTTTAGGCATTTCCACTAAAAGGTTTATTTGGAGATTGCCACTGCACAGTGAAAGAGAATTGTGGATTGAGTGTACAAGACATTAGTTGCTGTCTCAGCTTTCCATGTAATTCAATTTGGAAAAATTCCCTTAACCATATTAAGCATCCTATTTTATTTTATTTTATTTCAAGTTGTTGGGTACATGCACAGGATGCGCAGGTTTGTTACATGGGTAAACCATGTGCCATGGTGGTTTGCTGCACCTATCAACCCATCACCTAGTATTAAGTCCAGCATGCGTTAGCTATTTTTCCTGATGCTTTCCCTCCCCCTGCTGTCCCCCACTGCAACAGACCCTAGTGTGTGTTGTTCCCTTCCCTGTGTCCATGTGTTCTCATTGTTCAGCTTCCACTTATAAGTAATAACAGGTAGTGTTTGGTTTTCTGTTCCTGGTTTAGTTTGCTGAGGATAATGGTTTCCAGCTCTATCCATGTCCTGAAAAGGATATGATCTCATTCCTTTTTATGGCTGCATAGTATTCCACGGTGTATATGTACCACATTTTCCTTATCCAGTGTATCAGTGATGGGCATTTGGTTGATTCCCTGTCTTTGCTATTGTGAAAAGTGCTGTAATGAACATACATGTAAGCATCCAATTCTTGATTTGTTAAATAATGGGGATAATATAATAAACAATCACTGAGGTCCCTTTTAGAGCTAAAAAGTGCTAATATTCTAAATAGTTGGAATTATCACCTTTCTTTTTATAAAGGGCTTATATATTTTAAAATTTATATAAGCAATGAATTAACAGTAAATGGAGAATGTAAGTGAAATACAAATAAAAGGGAAAAATAATAAGTTACAGATATTCTACTGTCTTACCACAGCCATTACTAGTATCTGGTCTTCTAGACATTTCCACGTGTGTATATATTATTTAAAACAGTAACAGGGCTCTCTAACTTACTTTTCTTCCTAAATACTATGTAACCAATGCCTTTCCATATTAATAGTATAAATGTCCACTACTATAAATATTATATATATATGCACAAAATACATTTAACCAATTCTCTTTTTTGAACTCTTAAATTTTGTTGTTTTTTTTAAAAACAAACTGTGGTAATACTGTACATATATCTTTACTAATTTATTTCCTTGATATAAACACACAGATTTGGGATCATTAGGTCAAGTTACTTTTTAGTAATTTGATATATCTTGACAAATTACCACACAGAAGTCCTGTTCTCATAGGGATTTGTACAAGCTATGTATCAGAGCGCTTACTGTCTCCAAACCAAGACAATCCTAGGGGCCTCCTCCCTGTTAATCTTTGCTGTTTTTATAGGAAAAAAAAATGGCACCCTTCTTTCATTTGAATGTTTATTTCTTCGATTATGAATGGGAATAAATCTTTTGCCTCACTTTACCCATTAAAACTAAATTTTCTGGGTGTGATTTTATCCTATTTTTAAATGATTGATAGACTTTATTTTTTAGAGTAGTATAAGTTTTCAAAAAAATTAAGCAGAAAGTACAGAATTCCCTTTTACTCCTTCTGTTCCCCTCCCTCCCCCAGCTTCCCTATAATATAGCTTCCAATAAGTTATATTCATTATGTCGTATTTGTTATAATTGATGAATCAATATCAATACCTTATCATTTACTAAAGTCCGTAGTTTACATTAGGGTTCAACCTTTGTATTGTATAGTTCTATGGGTTTTTACAAATATATGACAATTGTCCACCATTACGGTTTCACACAGAGTAGTTCCACTGCCCTAAAAATCCTCTGTGCTCTGCCTATTCATCCCCTCTTCCCTCCAACCCCTGACAACCATTGATCTTTTTATTGTCTCCAGAGTTTTCTCTTTTCCAGAATGTCCTATAGTTGGAATCATAATAGACAATCAGATTGTCATCCGACAATCAATCAGATTGTCTTCTTTTACTTAGTAATATACACTTAAGACGGCTCCCTGTGTTTTCACGGCTTAACTATTTCTTTTTTAAGCTGAATAATATTCCATTGTATGAATATACCCAGTTTGTTCATATATTCACCTACTGAAGGACGTTTTGGTTGCTTTCATTTTTTTGTCATAAATAAAGCTCATATAAACATTTGTGCACAGTTGTTTCTTTTTTGTGTGTGTGGACTTAAGTTTTCAACTCATTCTGCTTAATGCCAAGGAGCGTGGTTGTTGGATTATCTGGTAAGGCTATGTGAAGCTTTGTTAGAAACTCCCAAATTATCTTTCCAACCAGTTTTACCATTTGTATTCCCAGCACATTGGAAGAGAATTTCTGTTGCTCCACATCCTCACCAGCATTTGATGTTGTGTTTTAAATTTTAGACATTCTAAAAGGCTTGTGGTGCTATCTCATCATTATATCAACTTGTAATGTCTTAATGACATATGATGTTGAGCATCTTTTCATATGATTATTTGCCATCTGTATATCTTCTTTGCTGAAGTGTATGCTTCTATCTTATCCATTATTAACAGGTTCATTTGTTTATTATTATGAGATTTTAATAACTGGTTATATATTTTGCATACCAGTTTTTTACCAAGTATGTGTTTTGTGAATATTTCCTCCTAGTTTTATTTTTTCATTCCCCTCATTGCCCATTAAAAAGTTAGCTATATTAATACTTTCTCATATATATTGCAAACACTCTTACAATAAACATTGCTTTTTATTTTGGTTATTTGTTTGTTGTACAAAAAAAGTTTCTAATTTATTTGAAGACAAATTTTGTCAATCTTTCTATGGTTTCTACCTTTGGTACCATGCTCTGGGATTCTATAAATATTAAAATGCTATATTTTAGTATACACCAGTATAATTTTTTTCTCACATTTTCAAAAACAAGTTCTTGCTTGATATGAAATTATTTTGATGTATACAGGAGATGTTTCATTCTTTAATAGTTATTATGTAAATCAATGCTATTAAAAATAAGGTATAAATTTTCTCTATTAATTGAAAATACCAAAGTAATCATGCACTATGTTTCCACATTTGTGTGGGCAGTTTCTAAACTCTTAATTCTGTTCCACTGCATTTTATGTTGACTTCTGCATTGTACTACTCTGTTTTGAGTTTTGTAGGATTTTAATATATTTTAATTCTGAGTACGGCAAATTCATCTTCTTTTTTTCGTTATTTAAAAAATATTTCCCCAAATAGTCTGATACTTCTATTTTTTCACACAAATCTCAAATTTATTTTGTTACCTTCCCATGTATGCTCTATTTTACTTTTGATTTAGTTTGTGTTAAATTTAGAGAAGAATTTGAAAGTTTACATATTTTCAAAGATTGGATTTTCCTTCACATAGAGATTATGTCTCTCAAATCATTCAAGCTTAGAAAAGTATCTTTCAGTAATTTCATCTTCTGAACATTTACTCTTTTTCTCTTTTTTCTCTTTTTTAGAGAAAGGGTCCCACTCTGTCACCTAGGTTGGAGTGCAATGGCACAATCATATCTCACGATGCCTCTAACTCCTGGGCTCAAATGATCTTCCTCCCTCAGCCTCCCAAGTAGTTGGAACTACAGGCATGAGCCAAAATATCTGGCCTCAACATTTCTTTTAAAATAAAATCTCAAACATGTTGTTTTATTCGTGCTACTGTGAATGTAATATTCCTTACAAAATTTCTAGTTTTTAAATTCTTATGTTTTAGGTGGTTACCTATTAGTTCTAATATATGTTTACTTGATTGTAATGGTTTTCCATGAATATAGTTACATTATTTAAAAATAATCTATATTATCTTTTCTAGTATCTATGCTTTTAAAATTTTTTGCTTATTTAACTTGTTTCCTTATTAAATGACCCTTTTATTTTTTTAACTTTAAGCACTTACAGACCATTGTTAAATGGATTTGGTTGGCATCCGTAACTTCTTTCTGGCTTTATTAGAACTCTTTGGGAATGCATAATTCTGGCTATTTGTATCAAACAGAATCTTAAAAACCATTTTAGATGTATTTTCAGTCATATTACTAGTTGAATTTATACCTTTTTGCATGTATAGAGAAAGAAGTTTCGCAACTTTCATCTAGTAACATGATAGAGTAAGACCTGCAGTCTCACACTCCCACTTGAATTTGTAACACCTACATATATCCAGCATTTTATTTTACCTTTCTGGATCTTTTTTTTTTTTAACCATAAAACTTACCACCATTTGATATATGCTTTACACTTCACCAAGTTTATTTATTATTTATCTATTGTCGGTATCCTACAGCTAGAATACAAGTTTCATGAAGTCAAGGATTTTTTTCTGTTTTGTTCACCACTGTATCTCTGTAACTTAAAACAGTATCTCTAGAATATAAAACATCTTAGGCACTTAACGAATATTTTAATAAGTGAATATGGTACCATAGCCATTTAGAATGGGCAATCAAAAAAGACAGAGGCTTTGCCTTTACATAATTTATAATATATCAAACGTACATAAAAATCTACAAGAAGGAACTAGGGTCTACAATTGTAAAGTTTTGGGGATGTGAGAGACTTTCACTTACATAAAGTGGTGAGGAAAGGCTTTTCTGAAATGATCATCCAATCAGAGTGACAAATATGTGTGGAAACCCTAAGGCAACGAATCACTAGACGGAATCTAGGAAAATAAAAGAAGGGTGGTATGGCTTAAGGTTTTTTGGTGGATGAGGCAGGATGGGGAAGGGTGGCTTATTATAAAATAAGATAGATACAAAGAGGACAAATTGGCTTAATAAGCCATAGTGAAGAGTTTGGATTTTATTCAAATTGAAATGGGTAGCCTTTGAATAGTTTAAATCAGAGGCATGGCTCGATTGATTTATATTTTTATGATCTCACTCTCTTTGAGAACAATGTGTTGTGGAAGACAGCAAAACAGAGGAAATTAGGAAGCTCTTACAGTAGTCTGGGTACGTACTAATGACTGCCTGGGATAGAATGAGGGCAGAGTGGGCAGAGAGCCATCACTACAATTGAAATACATTTGGGAGATAGAATCTCAAACTCCCTGTCCACAAGTGACCCTCCCATCTTGGCTTCCAGGGTGCTGAGATTACAGGTGTGACCCCCTGTGTCTGACTCAGGGTTGTAGAATTCACATGACTTAATGAATGACTGCATATGGGAGATAAGGGGGATGCAGGAATTAAGGATGTTTCTCAGGTTTCTGGCAAAGCAAATGGATGTACAGTAGTGTGATATACCAACGCGGGCAATAGTGGGGAAGAAATGAGATCTTAAATATTAAAATATTCCTGCATTTATAAAAGAGAAATCATGCTTTACTATGATGCTTAATATATTGTTCGATTCTTAGTCTTATTTTAAAATTGAATTTATAATATTAATTCCCTCTACCTAGCTTAATAAAAACTGAGTAACAATATGTTCTCCCAGAAACCTTCCCCTAGGAGGACCTTGTGATACAAACCCGAGAAAGTTACATATACTATTATTTTAAAGCATCCAACCAGGAAGGGGAGTTGTTAAGGAGGAAAGTCGCTGGGTACCCATGTACCAAGAGCTTCTGATTTGGTTGGGAGAATGCAGGTGTTTATTATTCTTTCAGAAATGTTCAATTCAGCAACAAAGCCCCATCTTAAATACTCTTCTTCATTAACTCTACTAGAGCTCAGAATAAAAAATATATTTTTTTCGAAAATCTTATGTACATAATGAAGCCCAAACTTCTTAGCCTGCTATCATTTTTCTCCTTAATAAAGTTCCAACCTATTTTTTCTCTGGTTATGTTTCATATACTTTAAGCCTGTGCTACTCAAACTGTGATCAATTAATTGGCAGCTTCGACATCACCTGAGAGCCTTGTTAAAAACTTAGAATCTAAAGGTCCACCCCAGAATCAGAATCTGCATTTTACCAAGGTCCCCAGGTGATGATATACCAATTAAAATTTGAGAAGCACTGCTCTAAGATACAAACTGTTTCTCATCTATGACACCTGTTCACTTCTCAGTTCCTGTGTCTTTACATAGCCTGTTCTTTCATCTGAAATACCATCCTTCCATCTTCAAAATGTCCACATTCTTCTGCCTGTTAGACTTATTACTAAATATGTTAGGCTTTTCTGACCATTCTGAATTTATTGTTTTCCCAATATATTTTAACCGGTTACTTTTGCTTTGTAAAAAATTTTAACTTAATGTTTATTTTTAACTTAATGACCTATTTCATTTATCTTGTGGATTTTACTTAACTAAAACTAGTTTTCCTGAAGCATAATCATATAAAGAACATAAAGCATTCCATCTTCTTTTCTAAACCTGTGTGTGTGTGTGTGTGTGTGTGTGTGCGCGCGTGTTGGCTGTAAATATTTTCTGACTTATGATGTAGTTATTCTCACAGATGTCTTATTTTCACCTCTAAATGTTCTTCAAAGTGAAGATTCCTATCTGGTTGATATTTATAATATATATAATCTCCACCACATGGTATTTTGCACATGGACAATGCTAAACAAATTGTAGTTAAGTGAATGAGTGAAGAACAAACTGTGTGTGTGTGTGTATAACATATATATATGTGTGTGTGTACACACACACACACACACACACACACACACACACGGTCAAGCCACTCTAGGGTTCCACGCTCTGACCTAGACAATTCTGGGGGTTCTGTTGAGTGAATATCAATGCTCTTCCAGCATAAGTGCTTTTGTTCTGAATTTCTCGAGAGAAGTATATGCCAAGACAGCGTGGCTAGAGCATATTTCTATTCTGTGTGCCAAAATACTTCTTTGTGGTGGCTTGATGGGTTATCCTATCTTTTCCTTTTCTATCACCATTGCCAGCATAAGCAATTGGCTGATAAATAGAAGTAACATAAATAAGAAAAGCTGTGATAAGATTCATTGGTCATTCATGTTTTTTAGAAAGCCATTGTCTTCTTTCTGAGTTCGAAGCAAGTTATGGTCCGTATGGAAAGTATGTCCTATCTGGGCTTTCAACATCTCTATTTACTCAGCCATAGAAATAACATGTTTACCTTATACTCATTGTGAATCTTGCTGAACTTTCACACATTGTGTGAACCCCAGATTCCACGCTGCTGGTGAATCACTCTATGTGAATAGGGCAACAAATGTTAGGCAACAGACACAGAACTCACACATTATCTCCTGAGATAGTGCCCATGTTCTGTCATCCCACCAGTCAATATCATGGGCCAGAAAACGATGTAACAAACATACATATATGGGGGCAAACTGTACAGTATAATTAAAATATTCATGACTTTATTTAGACAATTCTAGATATCCATTTATGAGTAACACTAAAGCAGTCTTTATTATTAGTCCATTAAATGACTCAACTGTTGATCCTTGAGAATCACATTCCATCTACTCCTACTTCTATTACTCCTACCACCCCCACTAACACCTTTACCTACTCATCTCCATTAATACAGAAGCTGCCATTTATTGACTGTTCATTTTGTACCAGCCACTAATACCCTGTCTATACTATCACATTTACTCCCCATCACAGTCCTGTCAATTAGACATTATTATCTTTACACTGAGGTAACTGACATTCTAGAAAACATGGGATATAGTATTTGGTTCTCCCAAACCTGGGTCATTTATTATGTTAATATGTCTATCATTGTATGGCCCTTGCAAATCTTATTTATTTCAAAGTTAGAGAAAGATACAATATTCTTACTTCTCTAGCTTAAATGTTCTAACCTTTCTTTTCTTCTAGGAAGGCAATTAAACTGTAAGTGTTATACTTGCTCTCCTGCTGCCAATAGTGTACCCATCTTTAATAAATTAGATGTGTAGTCTCTCATATCTACAGTCTAACATGGCACTAAATTTCATAATACGTATTGAAATAGAATGAGACAAATATTGAATTCTAAAGCAGCACTGTCTGATATTTTATTGAGGCTCACAATTCAAAGTATATAGAACATAAGCAAGTTTAAACATACACATTATCAACAAAGCACAGATAAGATATCCCTAAGGGTTGGCACTAAAAAACCTATAGAACATTAGTATTTCCTATGAGTATTAGTGCTCATACACTACCTTTTTCTAAGCTTAGCAGTAGTTTGAACTAAAAATAACATTTAGCAATGGCCTTGATCAATAGACTAGATGTATGGTTTTATCAAAGCCTGATTTTACTGATTCCTTTTAACCGTTGATTAATTGCTTTTGATTTCTCTTCACTTTACTGTTGTTCTGAGAACTACCCTGAGAATTTTTGTTTTTAGAATTAGTGTGCTTCTGTAGTCGCCAGATACTTGCAGCACCTATAAAAAGGTGCTATGTAAATATTCATCAACAGCTTTTGAAAGCATCCTCCCTGTATCACCTCACCCACCAAGAGAGAGAGTGAAAGCACATACACGCAGTGAAATCTTCCTAAAGTACAAGCCAAGGGTCCCTACTGGGACTGTGGCTGTAGTTTTGGAGGGACAGTTCCACAGGGTCCCATGCTCAGAAAGGCCCCAGTCTTGGTTTAATGCTCTAATATGGATATTTTGAAGTTCTTTTAAAAATTTATCTTTGAACTTGTGTTTTGTAACTGAAGTCTGACAGTACAGTGGAACATGGGCATTAGCCCAGGAGATACTGTGCGACATATATACCTGTCGCTCAATCTTTGCTGCCCCTTTCACATAAAGTGATTCTCCATGAGCGAGGAATTCTGGTGTTCACACAATGTGTGAAAGTTCAGCAAGATTCAAAACGAGAATAAAGTAAACATGTTATTTCTATGGCTGAGTAAATAGAGATGTTGATAGCCGATAGGACACACATAAAAACCAGAACTTGTGACAGTAAGATGAAGCTAACGATTGTTACAGAATATCAGGCATTAATATTAACATATGAAATACATACAGTTGAGTTAACGTTGTATAGTATTTCCACTGTTCTAGTAAGAATAAAATACATATGCATAGGCATGTACAAACTACATATTATGAATTGTGTAATTTTAGCCATTCTACATACAAGTTAAATACTCCTGTATTTGTATTTAAAACTGGCATTGCACAATGTAAAAATTAATGTTAAAATGTATGCTAAAAACTTAAAAACTTTATTTAGGACAACATTAAATATCAAATAAAAAATACCAAGAAAAGTCAAGAGAGGGACTGTGGAAGAAAGCATAAAAGCATTATAATTTAGTACCTCTAATAGCACTTCCCCCCATCCCCCACCCCCCTGCCCAGTTTTTTGAACAAGGCCCTACATTTTTATTTTGCACTGGGAAAATGGCTACATTTTTAGAGCTTTTATTACAACAGACAGTCATTCTTGGGGCATTGCAAACTGGCTCTCTGTTTCCGGGTAAGCCAGGCAGAGAGAGGAAATGGAGAGAGGGCTTTGACAAGCTATCAAAAATGAGTCTCCTGTTACTCCTTAACTGATCACATAGAAAATCTTTTTAAATTTTTATTTTTATTTTTTTTAATTCCAGCAACTAGTAGTTCTACTTAGCACACTTATCCTGGGAAAGGTCATTTCCTAATAGTATAGTATTCAGCTGGTTGGAAAGTTGAAAGAATCTCCAATGAATCATTTATTCTTTTCTTACTGACAACATAGGCCTAAAAAATGGTGAATATCAAAATGTGGAGAAATTATTTTCTAGAGGATTCTGGTTTTACTGATTCATTGAAGATTTACAAGAAAAGCTATAGAGCTATTATTATCATCCTCCCATCCTATTAAAGACCCATAACACCTTTTTATGTTTCCCTTTGTTTTGTTTTTAAAAGCCTAGTATTCTACTAAAAAATATTAATTTTGTTACTTTCTAAGTTGTAGGAATTAGTTTTGTTACTTAGTGATTATTCTCACACGCAATCATAAATGTAACAACTGTTTTAAAACAGAGCTAGTCATGTGTTTTCATGTATTTACAGTGTGTTTTAAAAGATGAAGAGCTAATTTCAATAAGAATAGACTGAATTATGTATGTAGGTTGTATTGATTATTTCTGGAATCAAAATTTTCTCTTTTGGTCCAGGTATTACATTTCTTTACTACATTCAATCTAGTTAAAAGGTTTTTGTACAATTTATCCTTGGATGTCCCGTGTATTTGATATTTTATTTTATAATAAAAAAGTAAACATTTCAAAGAGAAAATTGACATCTAGCTTTTTTGGGGTCTCAGTGAAATCTTTCCTGGACATTAGGGAATAGATGAGAATTTTGTTTCTCTTTGGTCTTCAGTTTGAAGACTACTTCAGAAAAAAAAAAACCCTGCACATTATGGTAGCTCTTTGCTATGGTAAAGGTTATGAAAATTAAGAGAGAGAATCAAGTTACTTTTACTGGGACATCAAGGAGAAATATCATTCTAAATTATCAATTCATGCTATTAACAAAAGGAAGACGTTATAACATGTTAAGAAAGACATGCCCAAAGTTCATTAGGAGAAGCTGTTGGTCAATAAGTAATACTGAGTCAAATATTAGAATGCCACTGAACTTAATGACTTATTTTGATCCTTTTTAATTTTATTATTTTATGACTCAATAACCACTTTTTTCTGAAAAGATAAAATTAACAACTGTCATTCTTTTTGACAGACATAAGAGACGATGTGGTCACCTAGCAATCAAAAACAATGTGGCCAGATGTTCTGCATCAACTAACCACCAACACATTTAAGCCGACATCACTGACTAATACAGTGTTAATGAAAGCACCTCTTACAAATGAAAATCAGATGTGCATCTATCCTGACATCTGCTATGTTCATCTCATCAACTGAGCTTTTAATGACAATTAACTGTGTTTTTTACACATTGCATACTGCTCCCTCGTCACAGGTATTAGACCATATTTTGAGAAATCCAGAAAAAATAGAGAAAAGAAAGCATATAAAACCTTATAAATAAACCACTCATTGTGAAAGTGGTGCTAAAAAGGGAAATGTATTTGTAATTTGGAATTAAAAGCCATTTGTAGTTAAATCTATTTTGAAAATGGAAAAGTGATCCAATTATCAACTCAAACTTCAATGAAACCAGCCTCTGTTCTCTCTCTCCCTTCTCCTGCTGCCTGCTCGACTGCCTTTCTGCCCAGCAATGGAAAGTCACACCCTAATCCTTAAGGCCACGGCACTGGGCATTCTCAGTGTTTAATTCTGTTGCTTTTCTGTGCACTTCTCCTTGGTGAGCTCTTTACAAAAGTTATATTAAATTAATATCTGTCCTCCTTATCCAGCATCAATGTATTACCAAGAATTTTTTCTTTGAGATTTAATATATGACAACATAGATAAACCTGGAGGACATTATGTCAAGTGAAATAAGCTAGGCACAGAAAGACAAACACTGCATGATCTCACTCATATGTGGAATTTTAAAAAGCTGATCTTGTAGAAGGAGACAGTAGAATGATGGTTACTAAGGGCTGACATGGTCGGGCACTGGGGGTTGAGGAGATATTGGTCAGAGGAATAAGCTGAAAATGTCTATTTTACAACATGGTGACAGTGTAGTTAAGAATTTATTATATTCTTGAAAAATGAAAGAGTGAATATGAAGTGTTCTCATCACAAAAATGATAGCTATGTGAGGTAATGCAGACGTTAATTAGCTAGAGTTAGTCATTCCACAATATGTATTTTCTTTAAAACAACAAGTTGTACATGGTAAATCCATAATTTCAAGTCAATTTAAAAATAAATGAAGATAATTTATTCATAGAGTTTAAGTGTAAGAGATCAGAAAATGAAACTGAGAAAGTTATACAAATATTCTTTTTTTATTTTAAAACATATTTAGTTAAGTAACATGTACCTAGATTTTAAAAAGCAATCAAATGGCACCTTGCCCTCTCTAATTCCAATGATTTAAAATGTTTTTAACTTTAGTATTAACTTCGCTATTACAAAAACATTCTAATCTTGCTATCTGTTGTTATTTGTAGGTACTATCTAAGGATTTTCTCTTATGCAAATTTATCTTCTTAATATTATCTTATTTGCTTGGTGCTCATTCCTACTTCCCTCCTGTCTATCTTCTTGGTACAACAGAATAATCATTTTTACTTAAAAATCAATGTTTATATCATGATGACTATTGTTCACTGTAGCGTGTTATCAATGCATTTCCTTTCTTGCAAAGCTTTTGCCCTTTTCTTTCATTTGTACAGTTTTCTATATCCTACTCCTTCATTATTTTCTCAAAGTTGCATCAGATATGGCATATTCCTATCATAAATTTGTTTATTTTATGTTTGTATTTTGAGACAGGGTCTCACTCTGTCACCCAGGCTGGAGGGCAGTGGAATGATCATAGCTCACTGCAGCCTTGACCTCCAAGGCTCAGACAATCCTCCCACTCCGGCCTTCTGAGTAGCTGGGACTACAGGCTCACACCAACATGCTCAGTTAATTTTTGTTTTTTGGTTTTTTTTTAATAGATATAGGGCTTTGCCATGTTTCCCTAGCTAGTCTTGTACCCCTGGGCTCAAGCAACCTGTATGCCTCAGTCTCACAAAGTGCTGGGATTACAGGTGTGAGCCACTGTGTCTGGCCCAGAAGTTTGTTTTTTACGCTAGAAGCCATATCATATCTGATGGATTCACTTCCTTGTTTTTTCTGGAGCCTGTCCTTGTTCTTCCAGATCTAGCAGGCACTTGTCATCTGCTAAGCCTGTCGTCCTGCTGCCTCCTTACACCTCATTTTGCTGCTTTCCAGAAACGTGATTTTTGACTGACTGACCAATTAAGTGAGTTTGGTATTAACGTCAGGTCTGACTATGCCTGACATAAGAAACCAGTGAAGTGAGAGTGTAAAGACCATAAGCTTAAGAAATTAGGCCAAAATAATTTCTCATAAAAAGACGGAAGATGTTTAATCACTCAATCATGACGGAGTACAGAACTTCACAGTCTGCTCAGAGGAAAATCACAGCCAATGCTTGCTCCCCGTCTAGTTCTGTTCAGCAATGAAAGTTCTCTGAGTTAATTTAACTAACTTGGTCTCTTTCTAAGTACATATGTTGGCATACATCTATCTGGCTGTCATGACCTCACTTAAGGTAAATTCTGCAGCCTGAATTGGAATTTCAGAATGAGAGCTGTCAGTCTCTTCGTGCTGCTATAACAAAAATTGGGTGATCTATAAACAATAGAAATGTTTTTCTTACAGTACTGGAGGCTGGGAAGTCTAAGATGAAGGCTGTAGCAGATTCCACGTCTGGTAAAGGCTGTCTGCCTCAGAGAAAGCACCTCGTTTCTGCATCCTCACATGGCAGAAGGGGTAAAAAGGGATGAACTTACTCTCTCATGGCATTTTATAAGTACGCTGATATCAAATCACTTTGCAAAGACCTCATCTCTTAATATTATTGCATTGGGGATTAAATTTCAACATGAATTTTGGCAAGACATAAACATTAAAACCATAGCAAGACGGCTGGGGATGATGGCTCACTCCTATAATCCCAGCACTTTGGAAGTCCAAGGGGAGAGGATCACTTGAGGCCAGAAGTTTGAAACCAGCCTGGGCAATATAGTGAGAGCCAATTTCTACATAAACACAAGTTTTAAAAATTAGCTGGGGACAGCAGTACATGCTTGTGGTCCCAGCTACTCAGGAAGCTGAGGATGGAAGATCACTTTAGCTCAGAAAGTCGAGGCTGCAATGAGCCATGGTCATGCCACTGCACTCCTTCCTGGGTGACAGAATGAGATCCTGTTCAAAAACAAACAAACAACAACAAAAACCATAGCAAGGGCCTTGAAAGGCACATTAGTACAGTGTTGCCATTAGCACAGGTTCTCTCTCCTGTCCTTTTTGATGGGCTCTCAATCGTACCTCTCAGAGATTTGCACACAAACATGATATGATTAAAAAGAGAAACAGCATTATTGTTTCCACTGCACTTCTCATTTGCTTGACACCCTGGCAATGTGGTGGCAGTGTACAAGCATCTGTATTACAATATTGATCCTAAGAAATAGGAAAGATAATTGAAAATGTTTAATCATACTCACTTTCTTTGCTTAATATCTATTGAATAAAGAGTGAGAGGTAGGCCAGGCATGGTGGCTCACACCTGTAATCCCAGCACTTTGGGAGTCCAAGGCAGGAGGATCACCTGTCAGGAGTTTGAGACCAGCATGGTCAACATGGTAAAACCTGTTTCTAGTTAAAAATAAAAATAAAAAAATTAGCTGGGCATGGTGGTAGGTGCCTGTAATCCCAGCTACTTCGGAGGCTGAGGCAGAAGAATTGCTTGAACCTGGGAGGCAGAGGTTATAGTGAGCCTAGATTGTGCCACTCCAGCTTGAGCAACAGAATGATACCCTGTCTCAAATAAATAAATAAAAAGTAAGAGGTAAAAGAGATACAGGACCATTTCCTCCCTCAGGATAGGTACGGAGCCTACCAGCTTTCCATAAAACCTACTTTTTTGGGAAATTTTAAGGAACTGAAAAGAGAGGAAAAGTTTATTATCTCTAAAATTAAAAAAAAAAACATTAAAATTGAAGTAAATAAATGACTAATTAAACATTAAAAACCCACTAATTACTGAATTTAATGAATTATTTTATAGATTATGACATTGAAACACTGATTTTTTTACATGTAAAACATTTTGTAAAGCTTAGATTTTTTTCACTTTCCAACAGTGTCCAAATATGCATAATGATTCCAACAAGAGTAATAATAATAATAGTGGCTGCATTTGGAGGGCAGAAGGCAGCTCTCTAATTTATTTTGAAAAATGTCAAACAAAGAAGTTGAAAAAATAGTCCAATGAATATCTGTGTACTACTAAGATTTCACAATTGCTAAACTTTTAAGAAGTGTTAAGGTTCTTTACAAGCTCAGTTATTCCTCATGACTCTCTGAAGTAGTTATTTCAGCATTCCTACTTTGCAGCTGAGGCATATGAGGCACAGAGAGATTATACAATGTGTCTTAGTCATCCAGAGGCAAATGGTTGGTCTGGGATTAAAATCTAGAGATTTTCTAAAAGCATGTGCTTCTTAACCTACAAGCAAAAATCATTCCTGTATTAAATAAATTATGTAAAGGCAATTCCTTTATAAATTATTTTACATCAAAATTTTATTTAATATAGGTTACAGTTGCATTTTAATGTACTTTATGAAATCTCTGAATATAATAGTGTCTAGAAAGCTTTCCAAAAGCCTCTAGGCAAATAGACCGCAAGGTAGAAATAAATGTCCTTGGCAGTGCAAGGGAGAGGTGAGGAAACCAAGTAATATATGCAAGGATTTTGAACCCATTTTTGCAGCTTTTGTGATGGAGGATGTTTATTTTTCTCTGAGGTGACTATGTACTTTTCAGGAAGTATGTTATGCAGTCTAGTTTTTCTCCACAATGGAACTAAGAAATATTATCACTAATTCTTAGACTACAGAATTAACAACTCTGGTTCCTTAACTGAGAGGCATGGACACTGAGATTCCTGATCCAGCCCCATCTGCAGCCTCTTTCATTTGTGGCTGTTAATTACAGGACTACTAAGCATAGTCCAGCAATGTCCTGGCATACCAGGAAAGTTTCTGGTCCAGATTCAGACAAGCGGTTTATAGTTCCAGCACTACTTTGAGTCAATTCTGTTGAAATTTGGGAGGCATGAATGTCTTCTATGATACTTAGTGAACTTTAAGGCCAATTTCAGTTCTAATATTCTACAGTTCATTTATGGAACATATACTGGGTCATTCTGAAAAGTTTTAGGCCAAGGCTAACTTTGTTAGATGCAACATAAAGTTGCTGGAAAAATACCATGTTGCCTTACAATTGTTTTGAACACTTTCGGCCTGACACAATGGCTTACACCTGTAATCCCAGCACTTAGTGGGGCTGAGGCAGGACAATCACTTGAGCTCAGGAGTTTGAGACCAGCCTGGGCAACATGGTGAAACCCTGTTTCTAAAAAAAAAAATTAGCTGGATGTAGTGACTGGCACCTGTTGTCCCAGCTACTTGGGAGGCTGAGGTGGGAGGATGGCTAAAACTCGGAGGCAGAGGTTGCAGTGAGCCAAGATCGTGCCACTGCACTGCAGCCTGGGTGACAGAGTGAGACCCCAGCTCAAAAAAAAGTTTACATCTATTGATATATCTCATTTTACAATGTTCATAGTCTTGTGAAAGTGTTGTCCGCATTGTTCCATCGATAATATGAAGATACTGTGACATCAGAAGTTAAAAAGCCAATTGGTAACAGTGACAAAACTAAAACCCAAGCCCCTGACTCCCAGCCCTTCCCACTCTAACAGGCAGAATTACTTCTACAGCTTCATTCACCATTCCTTTTCCTGAGAAATTTATGTATTTTTCCAGCATTGGCATCAATAGTAATCAAAATAGAAGATGACCAGTTAGATATAAATTGAGAGGCTGCCACAGGGTTCCTTTGCCAAAGAGTAACTCCTTACTTATTTTCTGTAGGGCCTAAAATGTCACAAGTACACTCATTTGTTAGACAGAGCTTTCAGTCTACAAGACCGTGCAATCAATGTACTCCAAGAGATGGCACATCCTAAGCTGAAATTGGCTCTTTGTCAGGGAGCGGGTGGGACACAGGTGTAATTGGCATGTTTAAACACCCTCCGGAAATGGTTTTTAGAAAAGGGTTCTGAGATGGTGAGGAGGGATGACAACCTAAGTTGTCAGTAATGGAAAGAAAATGTGATGATATTGAAGGTAGTGGACCAAAAATAGACTTTGCTTACTTCACAGTTTTGCCTAGGGCCACTTTTGATTTCTTCCATTAACACAGCACTCACCCTGCCTAACCTTGAAAGTTTATGAGAGTTTTATGTGAATATAAGAAACATAGAAGTGATGACTTTCAAGGTCACAGACAATAAAGTTTCTCTAACTGTGGTCAGGGTGTGTGCCTTTGATGTCCTTCAATCTCAATCTTTCTTTTCCAAGTACGTTCCACTAATTTTCCAAGTAGATTCCACTAATAGTGTTTTTTGTTTGTTTGTTTGTTTGTTTTAAAAAGCAGAAAAAATCTTGGGATCTATTGACCTGAAATTTTGGGGAATGCTGGCTAACATATTTAACTCTGAGGATCAACAGTGCACAGCTGCACATTACAAGTTCTAATAAGTTTGGGTTTGCTTAACCCACTGTTTCCTAAATTGTTCTGCTCAGAAAAACTCCCTTTTTAAAATATTAGTGTTCTGTGAAATGCTCTTGGAAAATGATGTGTTATAATTTGCATAATAAAAATAGAACACTTCAAAATTTTATCCATGTTTACCTGACATTTAACAGTTTAAACTATGTTTAGATTTATTGTAAATTTTTGTTTATATGGAATTTCATTTTCGTCTCAGTTAAAGCTTTTATCATCTAAGACTCATAGCATACTTTTTATTAATTCTCCAAATTAAGTACAAAAATGGTTAGTCCTCTTTTTAGTTCAAATGTTCTTTTCAACTTCATGATTAAAGACAATTAGTTGAATTTGCTTTTGGTGATATGATAACACTACTGGTATTGTATAGGAAACATATTTTAGACCTCAGCAAAACTTTTTTCTCACTCGTGTTCTAGACAATTAAAGAAAAATCAAGTAGATAAATAATTAGTAGATGATGCTAATTGTAACACTATAAACACTGGTCTATGAATGACATATAATAATACCATTATTACCTTTCAGTAGGCAGGGTGCTTAAAAACTAGTTTGCTTCCTTTGTTTCTGTAAAAATGATTTTGATTATCTACCAAGACTGGAGATGGTTGGGGAGAAACAGTCACACCTGATATGGCCTTTAAGGTATGGTGCAAAGTCACTTAACTGGGAATGAGGAAGCCCGAATTTAATGTTTGGCTTTTCACTAAGTATTTGTGTAAAGTTGGTTGTGGAACTTCTAATAGAGCTGTTATTTTTAGTTGTTATTACTATGTTTATAGTTTTAGCATAACGTATATAACTGAAAAGGTTTGAGATGTGTTTACTAGTTAGTGTGAGTTATGAACTTCATACTACATAGGATCCATACCACGTAGGATCACGTTAGGCAGGGTGAGTGCTGTGTTAATGGAAGAAATCAAAAGTGGCCCTAGGCAAAACTGTGAAGTGAGCAAAGTCTATTTTTGGTCCACTACTATCTTCAATGTCATCACCATACTACCATACTATTAAAGACACATACCATACTGTGCTATGTTTCATACATTGTTTAACCAAATTAAAAAAAAAAACTGGGCAAGATACAAACGAACAAGGAAATGTTTATCTGGGAAAATGCAAGTAATGACTGGATAAGCTTAGGAAGTTGTAATAATCACTTTCTTCCACAAAATTGGACTCACAATATGATACACATTACTCTTATTCTCATTCCTGTTGTAACAAGGTCTTCTAAAAATATATATACTAGTTATATTTCTTTTTGTGATTTCATCCAGATTCATGTCTTTAGAATCTAGAAGCTGATGATTGTCAATGTGCATTTCCAGCTCTGAGGGCTCCCCTGAGCCCTCCTGACTCAAAAATCCAACCATCTAATCAACATCTTCATTTGCCTTTTTAATAGACGAGGAAGGATTAACATGTCCAAAACATAAATCTTGATTATCTACAAAATCCTGGCCCCCCAAACATTTTGTCTAACATTTTTCCTTTCCATTTAGTTCAGAGCAGATATGATTTTCCAGAACTTAGAATGGATCCTTATTTTCTCTCTTTTCTTCATATCAACACATGAAAATTAACAAATCTAACTTCTCTATTTCTCATCCTCTCCAGTGATACTACACTAGTATACACTGCCATCATTTCTCCCTTGGGTTATGGATATAGATTACTAACTGCTATTTCTGCTTTTCATTTGCATTTATTTAATAATCTTGCACATAACAAACAGAGTGATCTGTTACAAACACAAAGTATGGCATTTTACTCTTCGACTCAAAGTCTCCAAAGGCTTCCCACTGTACTTAGAAGCAATGTCAAATTCTTTTCCATAAAGCCGTGTTTCATCTGGTCCTGCCTACCCCTTCAGCCTTACCTTTTAATCCTTCTTCCTCTCTAGCGTTCAAAAATGCCAACAAATAACTCAGTTCTGTAATAACGTCATTAAAGAGGTAAATAATGACAAAGAATAAAACTACTTGCCATTTGTTTTTACTATGGTACAGCACCAGTGGTGCTTCAGTAATCATTACACAAAAATAATTCTGAACAATTAGACATTCACTCCTGAAAAAAGTCTATAAAATATTATGTTGTATGTTTATGTATATTGACTTGATCAGTGCTAACATAAAGCAAGGGGAAAATACACAAAACCAATCCACCAATCAGTAGGCATTTTTAAAATATATAAGCTGCCACCAATGCACCAATGTAAAATTTACATGCACACAAAGTATCTCCAAATTCTACAACCAGCATCGTGTTTCTTTTTTTTCTTTTCTTATTTTTGAGATGGAGTCTTGCTCTTGTCACTCAGGCTAGAGTGTAATGGCACAATCTCAGCTCACTGCAACCTCTGCCTCTCAGATTCAAGCAGTTCTTCTGCCTCAACTTCCCGAGTAACTGGGATTACAGGCATGTGCCACCATACCCAGCTAATTTTTGTACTTTTAGTAGAGACGGGATTTCGCCATGTTGTCTAGGCTAGTCTCAAACTCCTAACCTTGTGATCCACTCGCCTTGGCCTCCCAAAGTGCTGGGATTACAGGCATGAGCCACCATGCCTGACCCAACCAGCATCTTAAATTAACTTTTTTTCTTAATAAGCCCAGGAAGGGCAGTGCAAGGCTGCAGGGTAGGACTCTCCAGTGACTCTCCCTGTGCAGAAACATTAACCGTTGAATTTTCCTGTTGGCCTAGAATGTCTAGCTGCTTCTTTTACACAAATGCCTACAAAGAAAAAAATGGATAAGTGTAACAATCAACTGATACCAGATTTTATAGATGAGGCATGCTAGGCACTCACTCCTAAACACTAGACATGCTATTCATTTAACTATCAATACGTGATAAAACTTCTATAAATGTTGATATCAGTACATATTATAATGTGTACACTTTCTGAGATATCTGGAGCTTTTAGACCAGTCTTGATTTATCAGTATCCCTATTTCAGGCTTACCCTTCCCAGGTAATTGCTCATGTGTCTTTCCCAGTCTCCTCTTTAAAAAAATGTGTGATTTTCAATTGCTACAAAGAGAATAAAATACCTAGGAATACAACTAACAAGGAATCTAAAGGACCTCTTCAAGGAGAACTACAAACCACTGCTCAACGAAGTAAGAGAGGACACAAACAGATGGAGAAACATTCCATGTTCATGGTTAGGAAGAATCAATATCGTGAAAATGGCCATACTGCCCAAAGTAATTTACAGATTCAATGCTATCCCCATCAAGCTACCAATGACCTTCTTCACAGAACTGGAAAAAACCACCTTAAACTTCATATGGAACCAAAAGAGAGCCCGCATAGCCAAGTCAATTCTAAGCAAAAAGAACAAAGCGGGAGGCATCACACTACCGGACATCAAACTCTACTACAAGGCTACAGTAATCAAAACAGCATGGTACTGGTACCAAAACAGAGATATAGACCAATGGAACAGAACAGAGGCGTCGGAGGCAACACAACATATCTACAACCACCCGATCTTTGACAGACCTGACAAAAACAAGCAATGGGGAAAGGAAACCCTGTTCAATAAGTGGTGTTGGGAAAACTGGCTAGCCATATGCAGAATGCAGAAACTGGACCCCTTCCTGACACCTTACACTAAAATTGACTCCAGATGGATTAAAGACTTAAACATAAGACCTAACACCATAAAAACCCTAGAAGAAAACCTAGACAAAACCATTCAGGACATAGGCGTAGGCAAGGACTTTATGACCAAAACACCAAAAGCATTGGCAACAAAAGCCAAAATAGACAAATGGGACCTAATCAAACTCCACAGCTTCTGCACGGCGAAAGAAACAGTCAATAGAGTGAATTGGCAACCAACAGAATGGGAAAAAATTTTTGCAGCCTACCCGTCTGACAAAGGGCTGATATCCAGAATTTACAACAAGCTAAAACAGATTTACAAGAAAAAAACAAACAAGCCCATTCAAAAATGGGTGAAGGATATGAACAGATACTTTACAAAAGAAGACATACATGAGGCCAACAAGCATATGAAAAAATGCTCATCATCACTGGCCATTAGAGAAATGCAAATCAAAACTACATTGAGATACCATCTCATGCCAGTTAGAATGGGAATCATTAAAAAATCTGGAGACAACAGATGCTGGAGAGGATGTGGAGAAATAGGAACACTTTTACACTGTTGGTGGGAGTGTAAATTAGTTCAACTATTGTGGAAAACAGTGTGGCGATTCCTCAAGGACCTAGAAATAGAAATTCCATTTGACCCAGCAATCCCATTACTGGGCATATATCCAAAGGATTATAAATCGTTCTACTATAAGGACACATGCACACGAATGTTCATTGCAGCACAGTTTACAATAGCAAAGACCTGGAACCAACCCAAATGTCCATCGATGATAGACTGGACAGGGAAAATGTGGCACATATACACCATGGAATATTATGCAGCCATCAAAAACGATGAGTTCACGTCCTTTGTAGGGACATGGATGAACCTGGAAACCATCATTCTCAGCAAACTGACACAAGAGCACAAAATCAAACACCACATGTTCTCACTCATAGGCAGGTGTTGAACAATGAGAACACATGGACACAGGGCGGGGAGCACTATACACTGGGGTCTGTTGGGGGTGGAGGTGGGGGGACAGCAGGGGGGTGGGAAGTTGGGGAGGGATAGCATGGGGAGAAATGCCAGATATAGGTGAAGGGGAGGAAGGCAGCAAATCACACTGCCACGTATGCACCTATGCAACAACCTTGCATGTTTTTCACATGTACCCCAAAACCTAAAATGCAATAAAAAAAAGAGAGTGCCACATATACACCATGGAATACTATGCAGCCGTGAAAAATGATTAGTTCATGTCCTTTGTAGGGACATGGATGAATCTGGAGACCATCATTCTCAGCAAACTGACCCAAGAACAGAAAACCAAATACCGCATGTTCTCACTCATAGGTGGGTGTTGAACAATGAGAACACATGAGCACAGGGAGGGGAGCATCACACACTGGGGTCTGTTTGGGGGACCAAGGGAGGGACAACAGAGGGTGAGGAGGTTGGGAAGGGATAATATGGGGAGAAATGTCAGATATAGGCTACGGTGGAATGGAGGCAGCAAACCACCTTGCCATGTATATACCTATGCAACAATCCAGCATGATCTGCACATGTACCCCAGAACCTAAAGTACAATAAAAATAAATAAATAAATAAAAATAAATAAAAGAGAGTGCCAAAATTCATTTTTCCAATCAGTGCGAAGTGTTGCTCCAGTGACTATATATCAACTCTATTCTGGTGTCTGGTTCCCACTGGATGTTATTTAAAGATATCAGACTGTAATAACTTTTCTTGGTTACCATGCTATATCACCAATCCCCTAATATGTATTACATATTCCTGGGGAACATTCAGATGTAACCTGAACCATACCTACTTAGAGGAAGTATGGAGTGCAGAGTGTTAAGTATGAGCTCTGGAGGCAAACAGTTGCATTTAATGTTGGTTTAACTAAGTGACCTTCAGTATGCTTCAGTTTCCTCATCTGTACATGGAGTTATTAATAGGGTCAGCCTCACTTGATTGTGTTAGAAGCAATTAATGTACCAGATTTAGAACAGTGAAGACTATATATAGAAAGCCCTCAGTAAATGTTAATGAGTAGCATGAGCACTTTGTTGCAGGTATGCATTATAATAAGTCATGGCATATCCACTAGACCAGTGCCCATTAAAAAAAAAAAAAGTGTGATTTTATGTTAAGGCCCAAGTGACTAATAATAATTTAACATGCCCACCTAAGTGTTAGTAGAATAACATCTTAACTTAATGGAAGGGCCAACTAAAGAACGAGTATCAGGCATCAATTGGAATAGATATTTTTGCATGGGAAATGTCCCAGCACTAAACACTTTCATCACATGCAACATAACTCCTGTGCACAGCTCATTCTACTTCCAGCCCTACCTTATCCTATGATTTCTACTCCTTCATATGGCCCTCTTTGAGATGCATTTCACCTTTGCAATAAATTATATTTTAAAATAGTATTAAATATTCTCTGTTTCTCTCTCAGCTTTAAATAACAGATGTATTATTTTCCCTGCAACAGTTCATGTCTAATTGGCATCATCCACCTTTCACTTTTTCCACTGTTGAATACATCATTCTCACATGTCATGAGTTTGTTTTAGATGGGAAGCCATTCACTCACCCAGGTAACCCTAAGAATGTTCATTATGTATGTATGTATGCATTATGCATGCTATTGAAAAAAACTGGAAAACAATCCAAACGTTTTAAAGAGAAGGATTGGCTAAGTCACTTGCAGGATATGATGTGGAAGAATATTCATTGGCTTATTCATGATATGTTAAGTGAGGTTAAATAAGCAGGGTGACAAATATAATAAACGGGTGTGTGTGTGTGTGTGTGTGTATACATCTATATCTGTATATTTATCTATATCTCTAATTTATCTACCATCTATCAATATTTTGATATGATAAATAAAATATCTATATCTCTCTCTAATTTATCTACCATCTATCAATATTTTGATATAAAAAGTTTTGATATGATAAATAAAATAAGAAAGTTTGTGTATGTTTGTTAAAACATGTTTGTTTAACAAAGTTTGTTAAAACATACACAAACTTTCTTATTTTATTTATTTATTTTTGAGATAGGGTTTTGCTCTATCTTCCAGGCTGGAGTACAGTGGTGTGACCATAGCTCACTGCAGCCCTGACTGCCCAGTTTAAGTGATCTCCTCCTACCTCAACCTCCTGCGTCGCTGAGACTACAGCTGTACACTATTATGTCCGGCTAATCCTTTTATTTATGTATTTTTTTAGAGACAGGGTCTCACTATGCTGCCCAGGCTAGCCTTGAACTCCTTGGCTTGAGCAAACCTCTCACCTTGGCCTCCCAAAGTGCTGAGATTACAGGAGTAAGCCACCATGCCCAGCCTAACACAAACTTTTAACAGTGACTTTACTGAATACAAAGATCATAGGCAATTTGTGTTTTCTTATATTACTCATGTTTTATTTTTTCCCCAAGAGTTCTGCAGTTAGAATGCCTTTTTAAAAAACAGAAGATAATTAAGTTTGTAAAGTGACTCAGGTTTTAAGACTGGATTAATAGGAGAACGGTGAGGGCTCTTATCAATTTAGGTAACAGAGGGAAAAAACGGCTTAGAAGTAATATGGGGTAATGGAGTAATATGCTCTTTTGAGCATGATGAGTTTAAGCCGGCAGTAGGTCTTCCACTTGGCAATGTTTGGTGAGTACTGGAAAACAAACACAGCTTATGTAATAATACTTGCACACTGTAAAATTTTCAAACAGAATAAACATAATGAAATTGAAAGCAATAGTTATTCCTCTACCCTTGTCCCAAACCCTTGGGCTTCTTCCTAATAGTAATCATATTTTCCTGCTTATTACAGAAAAATCACATATGTATGCATATTATTTTACTTATTATAATACACATATTTATTGCAATTGTTTTTCACTTAATAACACAGCTTGGAGTGCTCGTTACATCAGAATACAAAGATGTTGCACTATTTGTGGTTGCTACAGAGTATCCCATTGGATGCATTCAATTGAGCCATTCTCTCATTGATTCTTAGAGTTCCCTGAAGTGTTTTGCTGTTGCATATAATTTTCTACAGATATTTTGGCTTATACATTTTTTGTCAGCATGATTTCAGATAACATTCTTAAAAGTGGGATTTCTGGGTCATGGACTATGTAAACTTTAAAGTTTGAAAGATATTGCAGAATAATTTTCCAAAAATTCAGCATCAATTCACCTCCCAATTAACAGGCTTTGAGAGTTACAATTTCCTCAAACTCTTGCTAATGCTGAGTAGTACAAAACTTTCTATTTGTTGTCAATCTGATAGAAAAAAGAAGGCAATAACTTCTATGTTGGCCTTGGAGAGTCGGATGGAGCAGGTATACTACAACTGGGATTCTTCGTCTCTTCTTACAGGGCCATCTGTTCTGTTAGAGGAACTTGTCTAATTATTTTCTGTTTGCTCTTCTATTCTAATAAATTTCAACCATTAACAGGAAATAATTTGCTCTTAGTGATTATGCACATTTTATTTTTCCTTTCCAGTTTACCATTAAGCTGGAAAAGAAACACTTCGCCTGGTAGTTCTTCCTGGCTTTGGTAAGTTGCTGAAATGGGAGGAGAAGTTTTTAGCCATTGTATTTTTCCTCTCTTGAGGAGTTTCCTGTTCTTCCATGGGATTTAAAGTAGATGAGATGCTTCCTTATCACATACATTTACTTGAAACCACTAATGGGAAATGGTTATACCCACACTACTGTGAGGACTGTGTTACCTGGATTGATTTGACATGGGTGAAAATAGTGACAGTGAGAGTGGGTAGATAGAGGGGAGCAATAAATACCACATGGTCATTTCTGGGATTCTTTGCCTTCCTAACTCCCACTATTCAAAAATTATGACTTCAGATTTATATATATATACACACACATACACACACACACACACCCCACACACACATTTGACATATATATGTATATATATACACATTAAGACTTGAGATTTTTCTATATATGTATATATATTAATACATATATACATATACACATATATACACACATAAACATATATACACACGCACACATACACACATTTTTTTTTTAAATGGAGAATCACTATATTCCCAAGGCTGGTCTCAAACTCCTGGGCTCAAGCAATTCTCCAGCCTCAGCCTTCTGGATACCTGGGATTATAAGTATGCACCTCCGTGCCTGGCTCATGGTTTTACTACTTCCTTTGCTTTATTGCTAAGGATGTACTTTGCCTGTTTTAAAACTTTTTAGTGCTGAATTTTGTAAAGTTTGGGAGAAAGCAAGTCAATTGTGTAACTTTCCCCTAACATATCACCCTAGAAGTCTCTTAGCATATTCTCCTCAGGTTTAAAAAACTAAATATGTGTGTAAAAAATGTGTACATTGATTTTCTGAAATAGAACATCTCTAACGGGACTCTCGCAATTACCACAGACACTGCTCCTAATATTGCTATCACACACAACAGCTGGTGCCCAGCCCTTTCTTCTTTTTATCAACAATCAAATGTTCATGGAGAATTATTTTCTGTTTCCTGTATGTTAATCCCTTTCTGGAGTTTATTCCCTAATACTACGATTAAGTAGTATTTCTCCACAGTTTATTTACCTTCCTCTAGAACATTTTTCTTGCTCTGACAAGGACTATCACAGAAAATTAATATGGAAGATAAAAGTCATATAGTACAACAAAATGATAAGAGGAAACATGGGAATTTAAACTGGATTTTACAAGGACATCAGATTTTTGCATGCAGAACAGTACAATTAAAGCTAGTCTTGCAGTTCAAACTCTTAAGTCCCGAAGTATAATGTAAATGTTTTATGAAGAAATTTAATATACTTTAAATACAGTCTCTGGGCAGATACTCATAAAATATTTCATGGTAGTAAGTTACCCCAAACTGCATTTTATTGTTCTTCTAATAATTTTGTTTCTGGTTTGATACTTCCTCCTTTTATTACATGACATGAATAAGCCTTTTGATGGGCAGTTTCACTGCCATTTTAAACAGTTTTACTTGGTTGCTACAGCACCTAAACCCAGGACATGTCATTTCTGCATTATGTGCCTCTCTCTCTCTCTCTCTCTCTCTCTCTCTCTCTCTAAAATAAAAGATAAAAGTCATACCGTACGCCAAAATGAGAAGAGGAAACATGGGAATTTAAACTGAAAATTTACAAAGATATCAGATAGAGACAGAGAGAGAGTACAAACAAAAGAGAAATTTGTATAAATATATATTTTTATAAATTTCTAGAATATATAATATATAAACATGTACTTATATAAATTTTATTTTTGGTTTACAAGTGTGTTTGTATGCAAACATTTGTAAACCAAAAATAAAATTCTAAACCTCCCAATCAATTCAATAGACTCCCCTCTTAGCCAAGGGCATTCCAAAGTAAACCAGAAAAACTAGTTCAGGCCAAGATGAAAAGAGGGTATCAGATACGCTTCAGTATACCCACCTCCCTTAGGAATTCAGGAACAACTGACCAGCATTAACATTAAAACAGAGAGTTTAAAGACCTACAAAAAGACTCTTTGCAGCAATAAGATACATCTCAAAATGACAGCTAGCAGGCCCTGAAAGAAATCAAAGTAGTTTACCCTGAAATATATTTCCTTGAAGTATTTAAAATGGCCCTGCAAAATTGTCTCTCATGGGGGAAATCTACATTTCATAGAGAATCCCCTTCCCTTTCCAGCTCTTTTCTTGATCCAGGAGAAATTAACTAAGAGTCTGGCAGCTTTTTAAGTCTGGTAAGAAACTTTTACCATCTATTCTCTTTGAAACCTTCTATCTGGAGTCTTCATCTGCACAAGAAGAACCTTGGTCTCCACAACACCTTATCTTAATCCAGACACTCCTTTCTGTTGAATCCAGGTCTTTAGATAATAACTCAACTCTTTCAACCAACTGCCAATCAGAAAATCTTTGAATCCACCAGTGACCTGGCAACACTTTCACCTCCCTGATGCCCTCCCACTTCGAGTTGTCCTTCCTTTCTGGGCTAAACCAATGTATAGCTTACAGGTATTGTTTGATGTCTTCTTATAACTTCTTTCCCCCTAAAATGTATAAAATTAAGCTGTAACTCAACCACTTTGAGAACATGTTCTCAGGGTCTCCTGTGGCTATGTCACAGGCATGACCTTAACCTTGGCAAAATAAACTTCTAAATTGAAGGAGACTTGCCTCAGATACTTTTTGGTTTACACATTTTTACATATATATGTGTGTGTGTGTATATATGTGAGTGCATTTGTGTGTGTGTGTGTGTGTGTATGTATACTCACCATATATCTATCTATCTATCTATCTATAAAGATACATGTGATGTGGGGATAGGAGACAGGGAAATACTGTGTAGAAAGGGGCAGTTCCCCAGCAAAGGCCTCATCCCCAAACCTGGAAACCATGGCCCTAAATGTAAACAAACATTCCTATTTTCATGCCCAAATGTTGTCTTCTGGCCTGCCACGTCCTTCTATCCTGTACCCATATAAACCTAAAACCCTAGACTCCACAAGCAATTGGGCAGATGAACAGAAGAGCAGAAGAGCAGCAGAGAAGCAAAGAAGAGAAGAAACATCTGAATGTTGAGAGGAGTTTGGCTGGGGATGGTTGGAAAGGAGATTGGCCACTGGATAGTCAAACTCCAGGGGAAGATCGTCTTCCTGCCCCATCCCCTTTCTAGCTCCCCATCCATCCCACTGAGAGCCACGTCCACCACTCAGTAAAATCCCTGCATTCACCATCCTTCAAGTCCATGTGTGATCTGATTTTTCCTGGATGCTGGACAAGAACTTGAGATACAGAAAACTGTCACACTGGCCCCCTGCCCTTGTGAAAAGGCAGAGGGCCCACTGAGCTACTTAACACTTAACCTGTCCATGGATGGCAAAGCTAAAAGAATGCACTGTAACACACACCCACTGGAGCTTCGAGAGTCGCAGGCACCTACCCCTAGACAGTACTGTGGGGCCGGAGCTCAGAAGAGCTTGCCCAGATCCTGTGCCTGCTGCTCCCTTTCCCATAAAGGGTTTGAGTAGTGGCAGCAGACAAATAGATGAGCCATATCCCTGTTGCATGTCATGCAAGGGGTGTCAGGGAACTCTCAGGTTTTACGTATGCATAAACACACATTAATAACTTTCTTCCTAATAACTTGGAAGCATGCTCTTTCGCCTTTGGAAGATGGTGGTTGTATTCAAATGCAAGAATAGAATAGAATGGAGTAAGAGACAATTAATTTGTTTACATCCTGGTAGTTCTCTTCACCAATAGATAAACAATGGCAGAAATATAAGACAGTCTAAAATTTACATTTAGTCACTAACTTCTAATTCTTATGTAAAAATATATTAGCCAATTTTTTTTGTTAGAAATATCATTGTTAATTGACAAATAAAAGATGTGAGGCTAGTTTGTGATAGACAGTTTATGGTAAGTTGTTCTTTTCAAAATATAAAAATTATAACTTGATATTAGAAAACATATTAGAAATAAAGTTTACCCTTTTGACTTTGAATGCGGAGTTTGACTTTTTTCCATCAATGATTTTTAAATCTGATGAAATGAGTAAACTCAGAATTACTCTGATTTCAAGCAACATGATCCTGATAAAGGATAGAAAGATCAAATATTTTTGAAGTATAATTTGTATATAATAGCAACCTCGGTGAATGTAGTCACTTTAGTAAATACGCTGATGGTGACAGGAAAATATCCTATAAATTTTATGCTTTAGTCCCTATCATATCTTTATTTCCCTGTTTTGCTCTTCTAGAAAGGTTGACAACAACAACAACTATCATTTTGTGAGTATCTATCTGCTCTGTGGTAGGGCATTGTTCTAAGAGCTTTATATGTAACTGCTCTTTTAATCCTTGTCACCAACACTATGTAGAAGGTATTTGTAATTCTCATTTTACTGATGAAGAAATAGATCCGAGAAATGTCTTATCTATATTTACAAAGCAAATGAACAGGAGAGTTGGAATGTACACCAGTCAAAGTAGTTCTGGACTCTAAACTCATTAGAATAGTATTTGCGCTTAAGTGACTAAGAACTAGACCTTTGTTTGAACAGGGCTTCATTTTAACCAGCTACAATAATTGAGCAAATTATGTCTCACTTTACTCTCTAAAATGGAGGTAACAATGCACACCTCAGAGGGTATACTGGGAATTAAATTATATTTTGGATATAAATAAGGTAGCATAGTGCTTGGTACATAATAAGCAGTCAATAAATGGTGGTTATTATTATTTATTAATGTAGTTATTTCCTCTGCTAATATAATAAAATTTCTTCTGTGAAAATGACAGCAAATTATGATTTTCAGAAGCTTTGCTGTGAACAATATGGATGAATATTAGGCTTTTGATATGAAAAAAAGTATTGCCTCGTTTTGGTCTCAACATTGAAAAGGTTCATAACTTCTGACAGAGACTAAAACTACAATCTGCAACCAATTTAAGAAAAATGAAGTTCCCTGATATGCAAGGAGCCTGAGGGTGGCTAGACTATAGAATTTTCTGAAGTTACCCATTAGCTTAAACATGTACCTTGAGCCTGTCATTCCTATGGGACTCCATGAATACTTTGTATTCTTGACTTTATGTATAATGTTTCACACACTGCACTGTAAAAATCCCCAGTGTGCTATCTCCAACTAGTGACTTTTTCCTAGCACCAAGCAGAGCACCTAGCCAGAAAAGGGACTCAGCAAACATTTGGCACCGGTAGGTATTACATAACATCGAGAATAAATCTGTAGGCTTCAAGGACAGAGGCCTTCAGTTTGGAGACTAACTCTGCCACTCTTTAGCTACGTAACGTTTATCAGTTTTTAAAAAATTATTGTTATACTTTAAGTTCTGGGGTACATGTGCAGAATATGCAGGTTTGTTACATAGGTACACACATATCATGGTGGTTTGCTGCATCTATCACCCCCTCATCTATATGAGGTATTTCTCATAATGCTATCCCTCCCCTAGCCTGCCATCTCCCAACAGGCCCCAGTGTGTGATGTTCCTTCCCTTCCCTGTGTCCATGTGTTCTCATTGTTCCACTCTCACTTATGAATGAGAACATGTGGTGTTTGCTTTTCTGTTCCTGTGTTCATTTGCTGAGAATGATGGTTTCCAGCTTTACCCAAGTCCCTGCAAAGGACATGAACTCATCCTTTTTGATGGCTTCATAGTATTCCATGCTATATATGTGCCATATTTTCTTTATTCAGTCTATCCTTGATGGGCATTTGGGTTGGTTCTAAGTCTTTGCTATTGTGAATAGTTCCACAATAAACATATATGTACATATGTCTTTATAACAGAATGACTTATAATCCTTTCAGTATGCATCCCTTAATAAAACCTTTATCAGGTTTGTAGTCCAAGGCTCTGTTTCTTTCTCCATGAAAGGGGAATAATGCAAATATCATCTCTGGAGGACTGCTGTAAGAATTAACCAAAGTGAAAGATGTAGAATTTTTACTACTGTACTATTGACACACAGTGAATGCTTTACATTTACTATTTTCTTACTCCTCAATTGTAATAAACATTCACCAGTAGAAAAAGCATCTGCATTTTCCTCTGCACTGCAAGATACTACTCTGTAAAAATTTGGATTCAAAATATTCAGTTCACTGAAAACCCTTTCTTGAATGCTACTTGTCAATATAAAGAGGACCTGATGTAACGTATTTATATAAAGTGTTAGTGTTTATAAATTGATGAGATTGGCAATAACCAAAATCAAAGAGCCTACATATGTACAGTATGTGAGGGCCTTCACCTATGCTACTCCATTTAAAACATGTAATGTGTAAAAGTTATGTAAGTAACATTCCTTTTAGAAATTTTCCCCAATATTATTAAGATATCCCTGACAAAGAAGAATGAGGTCTCTGTCTACAGAGAATCGCAAGTAAAACACCCTAGGGATTTTGCCAATTTCCTTATGTTTCCATGCAACTAAGAACATTACCAATGGCATTTTCTTTTGAAATACTAATTCTAGCACTATTCTAACAAATGATATATTCGATGAGTTAATATTTCTACAATATTTAGAACACTGACTGGTATACTGTTAGGTTTAATATTTATCATTATTATACCTGCCCAAAGCAATGGTTCTAGTTAAAAAGCACACATGGCTAATGTTGTTTACTCACAGATTAAAGTTTTTCATGTGATCAAAAAAAAAAAGCTAAATAAAGGTAGATTATTTTTCTTACAGGAAACAAATGGTAAAAGGAATATAAAACAATCTAATCACTTTATGGAACAGCTACTGGCTCTGCCAAGAGCTCATTTAAATGATCCCATTTGCTTCTGAAAACGTTATATGTATTTGGCATTTAGCTTTCCTCTACTTCAAAGAATTTAGACTTTTCAAAGACATAATGAAATCACTTTCAATTAATACCCAGAATTATTATAAAGTGGCCAGTTTGTCCTTGATTGATTGCTTTCTGTATCTTGTCAGTATTCTTTCTTCACTGAAAATTTTGAATTTGGTTATAAAAAATAAAGACACATTTACCTTTTAAGATGCTTCCCGGAAAAAGAATGACAAATGAATGAGACAGAGATTGAAGCTGTTTTGTGCTCGTTTTTAGAATGTTTTATATTTCAGCGCCTTCACATTTGTAAATCTTAATTCAAGATATTTTTACATTTTTCCCTGCGCTCAGCATTTGAGAATCTCAATACTGCCATCTGCATAGGCTATCTGGAAACTGGAAATCTCTGAATTTTTAATTGCAGAGATTTTAACTCTAAACACATTTGGCCACTAAATGTCTATTTTTAATTTCTCTGCTTTCCTATAGAAAACTAATGAGATTAATGGAGAGCTGGAGTTAATAATTAATACACACAATGTTTTTTGTTCTTATCCTCACAATACTCACATGGGGCTGATAAAAAGGAGCAATTAATACTGTTTGTATTACCAAAACGTCTGCCTTAATGTGTTTCTGTATTCTCCCCTCCTTGGGCTTCCCAATGCTAATGGCAGAAAGGAGAATTCAGTGGCTCTCCTCTTGCTGGAGACTGAAGTCAAAGCTAACAACATATTTACAGCACTCTTTTGGAACCTACATTTGTGTCCTTTTCTATCACTTTCCTTACAGGGTGGTCAGGTGGTGGGCAGGGGAAGCAGGGAGGTGGGTGCATCTTTTTCAGCAGTCACTGCCTTAGCCAATCAGAGCGTGTCTCATCTGACACACAATGACTTAACCACCTCATGGACAGCCGTAGTCACAACACATAAGACAACATTATACAAGAGGGAGAAAGGCTGATAACTGGACAGAAAAAAAAAATGACAATATTTCATTTAAAACTGATATTATTTGAGATCAGCTCTTTATGTACCATTACATAAGACTTTAATGACCCCAATACATACATACACCGACCTCTCTTGTCCTCCTCCCTCATATACACATACAAACAGAAAGCCAGCACCCTCAATACATTCCCATGATAATTGCTGTCAAATGAAAGATGAACCCTTTATAGAACCTCTTGGTTGGCAAATCAGAAAAGGGGCAAAGATATGAACTGGAGGAATAACAGAAGAGCAGATCTTACAGCTGAAGCTCAGGGCCTAAATAAGTCCTGGTGGACCCCAAATCACTTCTACCACGCTGCCAGAAGCAGTCACCTCACTCTATTAAACTCCTTTGTGTCTTAACACGCACACTCTCATTAAAATATCTGAAAAGTCTGGTCACAGTAAGGGAATCATAGGCATTCATGCACATCATAGTGTAAATTATTTCATTACAGATACTGCTTTCCTTATAAGAGGCACCTGAGAAAAAACGCTCACCTGGAGAGATCTCAATTTTGACTGGGTTGTAAGGAATAAAAACTTAAGGTTAACCTGGAGCTTAAAATTCACCAGTAAATCGGGAGGTCTGATAAGTGGTGTGAAAAATAAGTGGAGAGGAAGAGCAATACCATGTGCACTTGGTGGTAGAGGTGTTTTCTCTTAGCCTAGAAAATTAATGTAGAATTTTCCTCCTCATTCCAATTATCTGTCTACACATTAAAATATGAAGAGTTGGCCAGGTGCGGTGGCTCATACCTATAATCCCAGCCCTTTGAGAGGCCGAGATGGGCAGATAATGAGGTCAGGAGTTCGACACCAGCCTGGGTGACAAGAGCAGGACTCCATCTCAAAAAAACAAGAATATATATATATGCAAACACACACACACACATGTGTATATATATGTGTATATGTATACACACACATATGTATGTGTATATATGTGTATATACATATACACACACATATACACATGTGTATATATGTATATATATGTGTGTATATACATATACACACACATATACGCATGTGTATATATGTATATATGTGTGTGTATATGTATACGCACACATATGTGTGTATATATACACACACTCTTCACATACATGTATACATATATGTTTATGTGTATATTGAGTCACAAAATATGTCTAAATTATTAAATGACTGCCTTTAATCCAGAATAGTTCTCTATGACTTCTTATAGAGTAGTACATTTAACTATTCTTATTTTTAAATTAGAAAATTATTTCCATGCATTACCTTCTGTAAGAAATGTGGATTGTTATTCAGCGTTCTACAGCTACATCCAGGGAGAGCTGCCATTTAGGAAGAACCTGTCATCTGCCCAGCCCTGTGTTATGTTATTTCACTTAATCCTCTCAGAAGCCTATGAGACAGGTGCACAGCAGGAAACCAGAGACAGCGTGCAGTTTATGGTAGATAATGCACAGCTGTATATTTTGTGCCGCCACTGCTGTCATTTTATATCAAGGGCAACTTGAGGTGGGAACTAAATTACTCACTATCATTTTTACCATCCTGAGTGAAGCTGATCACATGGAAGGAGCTGAAGGTGGTACCAAAAGTTAGGCAGGTCAAATCATACTGTGGAAGGCTTAAATTCAAGGCTCATCAGATTATTTTGCTTTCACTTTTATTGTTGTTCTCCAGAAGTTTCGATGTGCCATTAAAAAGTTTAATGCACAATGTTTTATAAATAGGTATGATATGAAAACTTAATTTTGTAGTTTTAGAATGGATTAGAGCAGGCAAGAGAAGGAGAGAAGGGTAAGATTCTGGGCATGAAATGGTGAAAGTCTGGATTGGGGTATTAGCAGTGGACATAGAAAAGATGGATTCATAGAGTTACTTTAAAAGAAAAACATTAAGAGTTCCACAACAAACACATTTTCCCCAATGTCCAAAATTAAAGACAAATTTTATGCTCCAGTTTTACAAATGAAAATAAGAACAGCTATTATATATAAAACAGCTCACTCACTCGTTTAAGGGTATAATACCATCTTGTGAATGATTAAAAGCTTCCAAATGTTACATGGGAAAATCCGCAGTTATGTTTTAAAAATAATTTACTTGGGGACATGCATACCAAATAAATTAATTAATATCCAGAGGAAACCAGTCCTTCTATAACCTCATATTAAACAGAAAGGTTCATAATAGCATGAAGTAAAAAAAAAATGGAAGTTCAATCAACTCCTTAGTTATCTAAAAGATATTTTGGATATCAACAAAGTGTCAACATTACTTGAAATCCAGAATTTAACAAGAAATATGAAAGCAATAATATATTTGGAGTTTCAGAACTGTTTTCAAATGAACCAATATTATATTATTTATACACTTTGAAGAAATAAAAATAGAGAATCACTGAATCATCTAGTTGGATGTATTACAGGAGATGGTATTAGAACATCTAGTTTAACCTCTTCTTTAAATGAAATAATTCGTTTTAAATCATGACTGACGGTTATAGAGATTCTGCATAATAGAAACTAGTCTCTTCCACTAGACAACTCTAATGATTAAGTCCATTTTATCTTTCTTCCAAAACTATCTCCCATGACATTTATTTAATGGCCCACTCTGGTATTGGTAAAAGCATAAAATAAAATTACTCCTCCTAATAGATGGCAGACCTTTAAATATTCCATATATATACATATATATAATATTTATTTATATTTATATATTTTTATATATATTTATTTTACATATATATTATATATATATTTTTATACATATATATATTTACTAAAGATTTTATTTGCCAGGATAAACATTCCAGTCTCATTATTACTTTTGAGGAAAGCTATATTACCACTATTTTCATGAGAAAGGAGAGGGAATGCACATTTGTATGTTTTTTCATATACATTATCATTTAATTCTCATTAGAAACAGATGAAGGCAACTTGAGATGAAGTTTCTTATTTACGTTGTTTTTAAATGGATTTTTTAAAGTATTGGTAGAAGTTCATTATCAATCTTTAGAATTTGTTTGAATGCTTGATTTTTTCTTTGATTTTTCATTCCTCAAGCCTAGTTTTTAATTTGGCAGTTAACGCTTCATTATGTAAGTCTAGCAAAAAGTGTGGGGAAAGTAGCTGTGGTGAGGACACATTCACTGACCACCAGAAATACTCCAGAGACATTTTTTGTTGTTGTTTCATTTAATCTTCCTAAAATTCCTATGAGGTAGATACTACCATCTTCACTTTTCAGACAAGAAATCTGAGGTTGGGTGCAGTAGTTCATGCCTATAATCCCAAAAATTTGGGAGGCCAAAGTGGGAGAATCGCCTGAGCCCAGGAGTTTGCGACCAGCCTGAGCAACATAGTGAGACCCTGTCTCTACTAAAAATGAAAAAAAGAAATTTGAGTTCACAAAGTTTAAGCAATTTATCACAGATTATCATAGTAAAAAATAGATGATCATAATACTAAGAAATAGCTCTGATACAAAAACAGTCTGCTGACCCCAAAACCTCTACTCTTCCCATTATGGCAAATACAGATGACAATGGCACCTCCTTCACAGGGCTTTTGGTATAATTAAGTGAGTTATTTTTGGCCATCAATGCCAGTGCTTTGCCATCTTAAGAAGGCATCAGCTTAGTTCCATGTAGTTAAGTCTCTTCTTCCCAGTGAAATCTATTTAGCCTAAACCATGATCATTGGAAGTGGGCTACTTAATTCCTCTGAAATGTTAACAGTCAGCATTTTTCCCTAATTGCACAGTATTCTTGGCTAATAACATTGAGAGTCTTGAGTATGCTCCACATTCTTGTTTTCAAGCAGGAAACTACCAGGAATAGGTACTATCATAGGATCCTGGATTAATAATAAAATCCTAAACTGTTCTTGTTGACTCCTCCCTCAGACCTATCCCCGCATCTCCTCCAACCAGTTTAGGTTCCACTCTGATACCTCAGATGAAATGGAAGCATGCCCGTATGCCATCACTGCTTAAAACCTCCCTATTGCCTGGAGAATACAATCTGAGGTTCTTAGCATGAAATAAGTACTGTATAATCTGGTCTTGCCCAGTCTCTTTGCTTCCTCCTTTCTCTTATCTACTTGTGCTATAGTAACGCTAAACAGTGAGTACTTTATGCTGTTTCACACTTCTGCCTACTGCATCAAAATATCACGCAATCCCAATCCTAGATATTTACCCAAGAGAAGTAAAAACATCTGTCCATGTAAAAGCCTATACATAAATGTTTATAGCCACTTTATTAATAATCTAAGAAACTGGAAACAATCCAAATGTTCATCAATTGGGGAATGAATTAAAATCAGGGTTACATCCATCAATGGAATACTACTTAGCAGTAAAAAGGAACAAACTATTGATATATACAACAACATGGGTGACTCTTATATGCATTATGCTAAGTGAATGAAGACAGACTCAAAAGACTACATATTGTATGTTCCATTTATGTGATATTCTGGAAAAGGTGAAATTATGGGAAAAGAAAACCTATCAGTGGTCACCAGGAACCAAGGTAGGGGTAGGGCATTGACTACAGAGTGCATACGGCAACTTTAGGGGGTGATGGAAATGTTCTTTATTTTGACTGTGGTGATAGTTACATGACTATATGCATTTGTCTAAATTCAAAGAACTGAACATCCTAAAACAAATGGATTTTACTGCATGTAAATTACATCTTAATAAACCTTACGTTTAGAAGTCACATAACTTATTTCACTTTTGTCCATCTAGTCATTCACTTTTAAAATAATCTTCATCATTTTGGGGCAACTGTTGCCTACCTTTAAGACCTCGGCATTAACTACCCATCTCCTTCAAGCAATTATCCCTCAATTCCACGCTAGGCTATAGGATTCTCCTCTGGACTTTTCCACCACCTGTGCATACATTTGTCTCTTATGATACATAAAATATAGAACCTGTGCCTGACACTGCACCACAAGCTCCTTAAGAGAAAATACAAAGTCTTATTCATTTTTACATCCCCAAGGACTCACTGTAAGAACTCAACAAATGCTTGTTGTACAGATTAAAGTTATGTTTGGAACTTTGCTATCTTCTAAAATGGAGGTGAAAATTATAGGATGTACTCGATTTAAACTCAAGTCCATTTGGCTATTGTATACAGTCTGTTTTCATATTAAAAATAGTGCAACAAAGTCACTATTACACAGTGTAATTATAATACAATCTTTTAAAAGATTTACACAGATCAAATTATTGCATGATTCTATATTTGATGTATTTTTGCTGGCAAATGTTTGTGGGAGATATGCTAAATATAATAGCAGAAAACATCCTAAAAGTTGTAAAATATATCACTTACAACAGTTAATGTTTTAATAGTTCTTTTGCCTTTTTTATATTTTGAGCAACTTCAAAAAATCTCAACTTATGCAAATGTGTGCATATAAAATTATAAAGCTCTCTGGACTAAGGCAACTGAGAATACTTATTGGTCAATGAGACATTTAGAGGAGGAGGATAATCCATGCAAATTAAACTGCTCAACTGAGCCTGTTTTGTAATATTCTAAACTGCTTACTCTATCTTCTTTCCGGAGACAGGCAAACACATTTTATGGCCTGATTGTGATGCAGAGCTGTTGGGAAAATTGTTATTATGAGACAATTCTATCCCAACAGAATGTGAGGTGCTTGACTGCCCTTTGTACAGAATGTCACCTGAGGAGTAAGAGTTCTATACCTCCTTCATTCTAGCAGTGAGGTTATTCTGATTCATAGCCTGTTCCGATTTCAGGCATTAGACCACTGAAGTGATGTTTATGAAGCAAAAGAAAAATTAAGATAAAAGTGAAAGTTCATGTTCAACTACAATTATTAATTTAACATCTAAATCTTACATTTACTCTCTGGTAAATAATGAAAGAATACATTTGTGTCCAAAAAAGTAGGATTTACTGAACAAACTAGAAGGAAAAGATGCTGCAATGATTATTCCATCAAGATAGCTACAGTCTCCAATCATAACATTATTAGTCCTTCCATTTTTGAGTGGTGTCTGGGGATGAGAGCTACCGAAGCACTGCGAGGGAATGTTTAGGCCCCTCAAGCCCCACCACATATGGTTGTGACAGCTATATAATTTCATTTCCAGAATACATAATCCTCCCTTTTTATGCTGATCACTGATAAATTATAAGACCCATAAAAATCGCAAAAAATCTAACAGATCTAAAGATTCGGAATAAAAACCAACTCAAATAAAATAAAAGTACATTGAAAGGAAACAGGTTGAGCTATCTGGGCACTGGGTTTTCTTCCTTTCTCTTCCTTTCTCTTTCCTTTCCTCCTTTACTTCTGTCCTTCCATTCCTCTCTTCCTCCTTTCCTTCCTGTTTTAGTTACAAAGGATCAATGGATGGAGTCACAGGCAGATTTTCTTTCACACCTAATCTACTCCTAGCTAATCATATTATAGTGAAATTCCATTTTAGTTTTAAAATAGAGTAGCACCCATCTTTAAAAGATTACTTTAATAAAGTATCCATGCCATACTACGCATCATAGCTTTGATTTGAAATCTCATTAAAAATAAAATAATTAGAATATTTAATTTGCAAGTAACCATGGGCGGATTCTTTTGCAATGTTTATTTTGGTTTTAAATCTCTAACCAATATTGAAAATGTTTTTCAGTCTCCAAAGTAGCTGTGAGGAAAAAAAAAATTTACTGAAGAAAACATTTCAAGAAGCATTTATTTTTGCACTTTAATGGTTAATATTTAATCAGTGGGTTAAAGCGTCCAATTTCAGGGTTCAAATGCAAGCTGGCTGCTAACAAAAACGCTGGCAATAAATAGTATAAGTGTTCTTTCACACAATCATAAATAACTGTCTATTATTACTAAGCTGTTGTGAACAAAACCTCAAAAAAGGTGAATTGGTCATAAACTTAAAAAATAAATGCATGCGAAGTGGTCAGTTTTGCATGACTCATTTGAGAATGAGGGATAATACACCCACTGTAATGTAACTTCTCTCCATGTGGAGTATTGTCTTACTCTCAACATATTTCATGGCAGGGACATTTAATGGTGCAATAAAAATGCAAACATTTAATTCTTTCCGCCAAACACTCAATGGCAATACATCACATCACACACTAAGCAAAGCTAGGCAAGAAATTCGTTATATAGTTAACAGCATTCAAAATTGTTATAATAAATTCTTTATTCAGTCCTTATTCAGACCTTTCTTCAGCACATTATACTTTTATTCCACTGATGAAGCATCCAAATGTACTGTCACTTCTTCCTCTGATGCACATAGCTAATTTAATTTTTTGTGAGAATAAACATATATCTATCCTAAATCTGAACAACAGCTCTCATCTTCTAGCTTCCAAATCATAAGCAAATTAGAAAAGAAATCTTGATCTGTTTTCATCTTTCAAAGAAAAAAATTGAATTGTTAACTGGTTTTTTTGTTTGTTTGTTTCTAAATTCAAGACTCTACAGGCTGAAAAATAACTTCTTGGCTGCTCCTCACTCTTCCTATCTTTCCCGTTCTTTAAATATTCTAGGTCTTGTGACAAAATGCTACTTCATTCTTTATGAAACAATATCTAATTTAACAGCACTGGCACCACTGAAGTGAACAGCAATCTGTGATAATGTGGCCAGGGTAAAGCTAAATCACTTTTAGAGATATTAAAAAACAACAACAAACTCTACTGCTGAGGGCTAGCTGCTTTATCTCACATCCGAGCTGAGGTGGGACGATCACTTGACGCCAGGAGTGTAAGACTAGCCTGAGAAACACAGTGAGACCTTGTCTCTACAAAAATTAGCCAGACATGGTGGCATGTACCTGCAATGCTAGCTCCTCAGGAGGCTGAGGTTGGAGATTGCTGCAGCCCAGGAGTTCAAGGCTGCAGTGAGCTACGATGACACCACTGCACTCCAGCCTGAGTGACAGAGCAAGACCCTGTCTCAAAAAAACAAAACAGGCAAACAAAATAGTGCTATTGTCTTGTTTTCAAATAAGGAAAAGAGAATCTATGCCAAGTGTTTATGTACTGTGAGTACCACTTTAAAAATAAAAAAGCTACCCTACGCTTAGCAATAACTACCAATTGTAAAACATGTAAAAGGGTATTTTCTTTGCTAAACTAAGACAGAGCTAATGCAAAATGTTCTCCTAGCCCAGTCTTATGTGACACTGACTAACATGACACAAGCGCTCTCTTCCAAAAATGAAAACTAAGAAAATGAACCAAAAGAAGCCTTGCATAGAAGCGTAAGTCAGATTGTTATGGTTATTTGTGATTGTGCTTCTTTGGGTCATATCTTGTGAACAGACATGACTCCTTGGCTTCTCAAAGGACAAGAGAGTTAGTTGGTGACCCAGCTGAGCCCACATCAAAACCTGAGAGGAGTCATTCCTACCTTTTCAGGCCATTCTAGATCTAAGTAATATGGAAGAGTTCCAGATCTTTAGAGGATGATAATAGGCACTGAGAATTGGAAGAGGAGTAGGGGCAATGGCTTGGTGCCGCTGTTTCCTACTTTGTCTACCCAACACCTGTAAATCTGCCTGTATTTAAAAGCCTTGGCAATGAATGTGGACTTCATTAACCCACGTGGATTAAAAAGAAGTAGGATGAGTTGTATATACTTCTTGTGAACTTTGTCCCTGGTCTTAAGTAAAGCTCTGCAAGATGTATATGACGACGATTTCTTGAGCCAACCATAAGAGTTACTTCCTAGACTGGTACTAAGCACAGGAAAAAAAAGTAAGACAGAAAAGTTATTTATAGTTTGTATGGCTTATCTACAGTTTTCTTCAGAATTATCTCTGCTGGTTGCTTCTGACATGATATCCCATATATCTTCAAAGTTCAGAACTTTTTTTTCTATCTCCCCCGGGCCATCCATAAAAGTCCATACATGCTCCTCAAAACAGAATTGAAAAACAGTACAAAATAATTAGCAGTGAAAATAAAGAATATAACCTTTAGGTCTACCATCTTTCCTCCAACCTATAAGGGATCGGCATAGAAGGGGAGAAAACCTGAGTCAAACAAATTTTCAGATTGGCTTCAGCTACTGACTGATACATTCAAAAGGCACTGTTTTTGATATCGGTTACTATTCCAGAGCCTATAATAGTATGTATCAAGGAAAAGTATAGCTTCAGAGTTATTTCTACAGGTGCAAATTTCTGTTATCAAGTGGGTAATGGATATGAATCAGTGTTTAACATAATTGACCAAGAATCAAATTCTGGGCTCCAATTGCAGAAAACAATAATAGAATTCTAAATATGCCTCTCTGCAACTGATGATCTGACTTCTCACATATCATTTAGCAAAATTTATTTGAAAAACATTCTAAGCCATTGCCTTACTTTTGATAACACTTTTAGCTAGGACTCTGTTTACTTTGTTAACTGATGTATTTTCGGGTTCTTGGCAGTACCAGCCACAGTCGGTACTCAATAAACAGTTGTTAAGAGAATGACAAATATGCATTTCTACTTAATTTGGGAAATGGAAAAGTCCAGCCACATCTTCAATGCTATGCAGAAGGCTTTAGTTTTGCTGGCATCTGAGCATATTCTATATCATATGGTGCTTGTATTAGAAAAAGACTAGCTTTGGAAGAAGAAAGTCATCGGGAATGAATAAATCAAGAAAAACCATATTTTTCTAAAAACATATTAATTTTCTTTTCCTTTTGTCTTATCTGAAACATCTGCCATTAGCCATGATCTCAAATGATAATCTCACTATATTAAAGCAATAAGTTATCTGAGAGAATTAATATGTTACTGGGTTAATACATGATCAATAATTCATTAATTTCCTATCCACACTCAATTCACAAAAGTGTCAAGGGGGTAAGGACAGATCAGTTAGCCTGCGGTTCTGTTGAAGTCTAAAGGGGAATCACAGTAAGTTAGTCAAGGGTTAGCAAGAGGGATCGGAACTGAAAACAATCGTTAATAATTGTGTTTAAGGCTGGTTTTATGAAAAACATTAAAATATAATCAAATATTGTTTGGGGATAAGAAGCGGCACAAAGCAGCCTGTCTGGAGTCAGCAGAGCTGACCAGCAATCTCCGTTCTGCCAAAAAGCCACATAACCTTGGGTGAGACATTTAATATCTTTAGACCTCATGTCCCAAGTCTGTAAAATGACAGCATCAAACTAGATGGACTCTAAGTTCTGTTACAGCAATAAAATTCTATAATCTCTTGTCTTTCATCTGATTTGTCACAGAACATTTTAATAACATTTTTTAATAGCATAAAAAGTAAAACAAGCACTTAAAACTTATTGCTAACATACTGAATAAACAATGACAGTTTTATTAACCATATGTGTAAAGTGCACTTGAAACTTAAATAGACAAGCCTGAGCAAGTAAACAAGACTCCAACTCTACAAAAATAAAAATATAATTAGCTGGGGACTGGTATGCAACTGCAGTCCCAGCTACTCAGGCATCTGAGGTGGGAGGATTGCTTGAGCCCAGGAGTTTGAGGCTACAGTGAACAACAACAAAAACAATCTGCAGTGAGCTACATTACAGTGTGTCATTGTAATCTAGCCCGTGTGACTGAATGAGACTCCATCACTAAAAAGAAAAAAAAACACTCGAATAGACAACTCTCAGCTCTCAGTTTGTACCTTTAAATAGCATGAGAAAGTAGATCAGAGTTACAGACTTGCTGACAATAATAATAATAATACATTAAAATGGGTCTTTACAAAGTCTCAACATATTTTCTGATTAGAAAAGTCTTCTATACTCAAGTTAGAACATGTATGCATACACGTGCAAACATATATTAAAAAGTTAGAATTATTCTATAATCCTCTATGCAGAGAGACACGTTGAGTACTTTAATATTAATCTCTTTCTCTCTAGCTGCCTCCCTGTCTCCCTCTCTCTCTCTATACTCATGCCTACACTCACAGTTGGACTTCTCTACTTGTTATATTAATATATCCTACATTCCTCACTGAACATGAGCATTTTACCATAGCCCTAAATACATTTTACAAACATAATTTTGATTGCTTGAACAGTAATCCATCCTTGAATATGCCACAATATTGATTTAAATATTCCTCTGCTGTTGGGCTTTTGGCATTTTCTAATTTTTCACAATGGTTTTAAGTGAAATGTCTTTGTACATACACCTTTGATTGAATCTCTAATTATTTCCTTAGGATAAACTTCTGGAGAATATTATGGAAAAGGAAAGATGGTGGCTAAACTTGAAACTCTGAGACAATCCTGAAATCTAATCCCAGTGTAATTTGATTAATAGATGAATATGCATGAATTTCTAGGTATATTTAAACTGATAGGTTTTCTTGAAATTAGGATTTTCAGTATTTTATTAAAAGAATTGCAAATCTAAACATTTCATTTGATTCTATTGGGAAAGATACTGGATTAACACATTCAAATTTGGTGTTCTTATTTTTACATTTTCAATTCCTTTTTTTTCCTTTCACTTCCTTTAAAATTGATTTCTCATCACTTGGGCTTTATTCTTATCTTTGTGCTGTTGGATTATTCTTGCCTCCACTGGTTTCCAGAATTATCTTCTGTTATACTCTATTGCCTTCATCAAATATATCTTTCTCTTACACCTCTCTACCTTTTTCTTTCTATCAGAATTCACACTTCTCATGTGTTTTTATTCCTTGTTGATCTTCCAATGGCTTCTTTCCTTCCTGGGACCCTTCCATTCGACACTTTGTATTTATTTCAATCAAAGCCATGTTTAAAATAAACTAGTATTACGGCAGGACATGTATGTCAGGAAATTGGAGAGAAGATAAAGCATATTGTTTGGATAAAACATTTTATTAACACCAGTGATTCCTCTGTGTCCCATTTTGTACTGAGGTGGTTTCTAGTCAAAACAGTTCACTTGTAGTTTCAAGGAACTAGAGACAGTACTTATGAGCTATCCCTCATCATTAAGAGTAGCTAGTCACTATAGAGTTTCTCTTAAATATTATTTGAGAGGACTAATTTGCTTTGGATAAGAACTTCGAAATTTTACATGCACATAAACCCTATCTTTGACATTTATACTTTATTTATGTGATAAGAACTCATAATAGTAATTTCCATAATTTTCTTTTAAGGTTTTACTAATATAATTATTTAAAAAGAAAAGAAACATTTTTCAGAGATAGAGGTTCATCTCTCTCGATACATTTTTAAATCTGGGTCTAATAAGTGAAAATTGTGGAACTGATAACAGAACTTGAGGATATGGCATGGATTCTATAAGAAAAGGAATGATCGTTTTAGGATACATATAATAAAATTATAGCTACATTCATTAGGAAAAATGTTCTAAGTGGGAGATATATATCTCACATACACCTAACAGTTATGCATTTGCACATCATGTGTTTTTAAAATATTGGTTATGAATTTCTCATTGACAAAATTATATTACCACATTAACAAAAAAATTTATTAATGTATTAATTAATTGTATTAATGGGTGGTGAGTCTACTGGTAGTTACTCTTTTTCCCATAGAGTATAAGCAAAAAAGTGACTAATGCATTTGACAAGACTGTAACTATGTAATTGAGAAATGATAACTCACACTCACTTATCTTTCAAATTTTATGTTTCTAAGACTTGACATCATGGTTCACTACTATAAAGAGATTTTTTTTATTTCCTCCAAGTCTTATGATTAATAGTTTTCCATGGAAGGGAGGTGCCATATCACATGTTGCTGATAGATGGTTTCAACAACTCATCTTTTCATTCATTTATCAAAACTTTACTGACTATAATACACCACGTATTTGTTTGCTTAAAATATGAGGTAACAAATGATTTAACAGAAGCACTGAAAATAGTTTTGGAAGAACAGAATGTATAGCTTCTGAGAAAGAAAAAATTCTGACATCTAGAAGCTGACCTGGCACTCAGAGGTGAACTCTGTTATTCCTCTAATGGTCATAAACAGTCTCACAGAATACCAACCTCAGACAAGTTCAGTATACAATCATGATAAAACAAAACAAGGTCACTTCATAATTTTGTATAAGTACAGACAAAAACAAGTTTACCACATTACCCACAAAATGACAAGCTGCCTTATTTCTCAACTAAAATGAGTGATCGCTACTTCCTGTCAGTCACAGCTTTATCCTTTTTCTAGGTGGCCCTCCCTGTGGATAAAACTTACTGAGAAACCCAATCTTAGAATTGCTCCTGCTTTCTGATGACATCTAATCTATAGAAAACCCTTGCTTTTTAAATATCTTCCCCCAAATCATCCAACCAAAGCCCAAATCCTTTCAACACCCTCTTACTGACATATCCTACAGCTTTCCATAGCAAATGCCATCCCTTGTGCAAAGAGAAATAAACCCAATGTGTTCTGCTACAGGTGTGTTTGTCCTGGTCTGTGACCTGAAGGCAATGCATTCCTCTGTACTGACAGGAGGAAGATGGAAACCTCACAGAGGAAGGGGCCCAGTGACAAGTCTTGAAGGATGAGCAGGAGTCAGGGTGGGTGGAACAAAGAACTGCCTTCTAGGCAGAGGAAACAGGATTTGTAAAGGAACAGAAGACAGCAGAGCAATAGTGTGGTCTGTTTGGAATAAAAGAAACATAGGAGAAAGTGGTTTATGAGAATGAAAAAAAGAAAACAGGGATGAATGAATGAAAACATTGGGAACATTATGTCACCTCCTGTTAGTGACAATTTATCCTCTAAGGAAAGGGAGAATAGGAAACAATGGCATATATTCTCACTGTGGAGAGCACACTGGCATAGGCAACACTCAACAAAAAATATGCAGTTTATCATGATTTTACATAGTGATCTCTTGGTGATCTAGAAATCTAATTTGTTCCCTCTCTGCTGTCCTTATCTCTTCCTTGATATGAATCTCTTAAATTACAACTTTGTATCCTTCCAACTTATTATTTCAAGGAAGATTAGGAACAGCTGATCAGCAGCTCTACTGAGCCGCTTCACATACACTTGAAGGACATAATTAAATTGTCCCATGCTTTCCCTTTTACAATTGCATTTTCTTTGACGTTACCCTCACAACTCTCTTTTTTCCAATCTTTATTCATGTCTGTTGTCTTCAGAACTCATGTTGAATTCTCTATATCTCTTCTTATGCAGGTACTCATGGCTCCAGATTAATCTAGTGAGAAGGTAATGGCTGGGCACATCTTATCCCATTTATTTATTTTTCATGCCTCCCTTCAAAAAGCAAACTAATATGTAGTCTGCCTAGTAGGCTGCCTAGTAGTAGTATACAATTTTTTATTTTTTATTTTGGAAAAACTATAAAAAGCCATGTCAGTATCAGTCTTCATAATTTAAAATTTCTTCCATTTGTTTTTATTTTGAGTAGTTATGTTTGACCACTAACGTCTTAGTTGCTTGTCCCTTGCCACCATTCCTAATTCAGTGTTACATGAATGTGATGATGGAGTGAACAGGAGAGGAAATTTGTCGTTCTAATAGCAATTAAGATCATTGCTGTTCAAAAGCAAGCCAAAACACGACAAAGTAAACGGCCAGATAGAATCAGGAGTCGTCATTCTTTTCTAGTTCTAATTATTTGCTTATTAAAATTCATATTAAATATGATCCTGGGATTGAAACCACCTTTACAAAGATTATAACAGTGAGATAAGCTTATTTAGCAGAGCTGACTCTGTCTTGCTTTTAGCCTCACAGGCTGTCTGTTCTCCCTTATTTCGGGGCTAGTTAACCATGGGAGGAATTTAGATTGTAGTTTAAAGCAAGGATGATAATAGTCTCTTCCTAAAACTGACCCCCTTTTGTTTTGGGACTGAAACAGTCTTTGTAAGACTAATGAAAAATTACAAGATTAGCCTATGAGAGGGCCCTGAATTCTAAGATGTAGGCATAGCATGTCTTTCTACATAATTTTTTTTTTTTTTAAGTCAGAGTTTCACTCTTGTTGTCCAGCCTGGAGTACAATGGCATGATCTTGGTTCACTGCAACCTCTGCCTCCTGGGTTCAAGTGATTCTCCTGCCTCAGCCTCCCGAGTAGCTGGGATTACAGGCATGTTCCACCACGCCCGGCTAATTATATATTTTTAGTAGAGATGGGGTTTCTCCATGTTGGTCAGGCTGGTCTTGAACTCCTGACCTCAAGTGATCCACCCACCTCAGCCTCCCGTAGTGCTGGGATTAAAGGAGTGAGCCACTGCACCTGGCAGCATGTCTTTCTATAATTGTTTACTGTACCAGAAGTCACAAGATTTGTGATTCTCCCAATTGTTCCTATAGATAACATCATATTGTAGAATCTAAGATTAGTCTTTGAGATGTGTTCCAACCTTTCCATTCTAGTAACTGACTGACTCCACCTGGATTTGTGACTCATGACTCAGCCCATCCTGTAGTCCCCATCTAGAGGCAGACTTAGTTCACACACAAGGATAGTTTTCCATATCCCTATGATTTCATCCCCAACCAATCAGCAGAACCCATTCCCTAGCCCCGCTGCCTACCAACCCTAGCCTATGGGTTCTCAGGGAGGCTGATTTGAGTAATAAACTCCATCTACCACTTGGCTAGCACTGCATTAGTTAAGCTCTCTCTTTGCTGCAAAATCCTGCTATTGTCAGTGCATTGGCTTTTCTGGGCAGTGGGCAAGATGAACCCACTGGATGATTACAGAAATATCTTTTGGTCAAAGGACACACAATTTCAGTCAGTTCAGGGGAATAAGTTCAAGAGAACTGTTGTATATTACGGTGATTATAAGTTAATAACATATGTTGTATACTTGAAAATTGCTAAGAGAGTATATTAAGTGTTCTCAGTGAAAAATGTAAGTATGTGAGATGATTCATATGCTAATTAGCTTGATTTAGGCATCCCACCATGCATACAGATATTATAACATCTTGCTGCATACCATGAACATATATAATTTTTATTTGTCAATTTAGAATTAAAATAAATAAATCTGTAATTTCATTGACCATTTCTCTTAGGTTGTTTTAAAGCATAAATTAAGGGATGGACATATTCTTCTCTTGGTTATACTTTTCCCCACTTGATATGTCCGTAAGAATGTTAAGTATCACCTCATTCTCAATGCCTAAGGTAGTTACTTTAATTATTTTAACTAATATAACTTTAAGTACTACTTTAGGGTTTCTATTCTTAGAATGCTTTATTTGTGGATAAATACTTTTAGTTTTCTAGGTATGTTTTTATGGCACTTGGATTTGATGGGAATAAAAAGAAATTAGTGTGATCTAAAACTTTAGTCTTTATTTTTATTCTCCATACATTAGTCATGGTTTTAGTGTTGTAGAGTTGTCCCATTTTTGGAGTTAAGATGCCTGCTTTCTCTTCACATTGGCAAACAGGAGGATGTAGCACTGCAGCCTGTATTTAGTTGCATTTTTCGAGAACATTCATTTCAGAGAAACTTTTCATTTTAAGATTATTTTTTGCTAAGCACAAGACATTCAGATATTTGTCATTATGCAGCATGATCCCTAAAAGCATGATGCTAATAAACATCTATACCTTGATTAGTTTTTATATTAAAAGACAAGTGACTGGGCTCAGTGGCTCACACCTGTAATCTCAGCACTTTGGGAGGCCAAGGTGGGTAATCACTTAAGGCCAGGAGTTCAAGACCAGCCTGGCCAACATGGTGAAACCTTGTCTCTACTAAAAATACAAAAATTACCTGGGCATGGTAGTGCACACCTGGGCAACAGAGAGAGATTCTGTTTCAAAAAATAAAAAATAAAAATAAATAAAAGATAAATTTACCAGTGATAAAATATTACAGTTTTTGTTCTGAAAAGCCCTACACAGCACCAGCTCACACATACACACAGATACACATTACCAATAGATGTATGATCTACACGTAAGAACCAAGAGGATACTTTTCCTTTATTTATTATTATTTGATTTATTATTTAGTATTTAGGTTCTTAAAAGGTCATTGTAAAGAGTGGATTTCTTATCTAATTTTACTTGTTTTTAAATTTTAATCCCTAATCTAAACTAACTGCCTCATGTATGCTTTCAAAAGCAGTTGATGCTGGAAACACATGATATGGAAGACTGTGGAGATACTATAATAAGGGCCAAGTGTGAATAGCCAAACCTGATAAACATGGGCTGTGAGTTGGTGATACCATGGAGAATTAACTTAGGAGTTAGTGGGTTAAAAATATCTCCAGGGAAATGAGTTCAAACTTTTAGAATGCTGGAAAAATAATTTTAAATCTGAGAGAATGGATTTCTCACTTTGGGAACATTTTAGTGGTGGAGAGTAGGGGACTGGTAAATAATTTCTGACATACTACTGCTGATTTTGAAATATTTTACCTTCATATTCTTTTACCTATGATTTTAATGTCCATAACTTAAAACAGTATCTTCTAAAATTGTGATTTTCTGAACATGCATGTTAAAAAATAATGAATACTTGTCAAAAAGACTAACATACTCTGTTAGATAATAGAAAAGGAACAGTTAGTAGAGAGGATTTCAATTTTCATAACTTATTTCCTAACTCCATGGTTTCTAAACTTACTTGAAAGAGAGATTATTTCCTTTATGCCTGTCATAGTTCCTCAGGCTGTATTATGCATACCACATCCTCTGTAGCCCTCAGCCTTTGGTGGAAGAAACAAAAGAAAAGAGTAAGAATTACTTCTATTTGATGTTTCTTCTGCCCATGAGGTCTTTGTATATGTACTGCACACTAACCAATCATGTCATTGGATCTCTATGAGGTCTTTGTAAACCTAGAAAATATTTTTCTCTATTGAAAAAAATCTCATTATTAAAACATACTGAGACAGAGTAAGTTGGCTAAACAGAAGCCTCCACTGATCATCCACCTCACAAAAACACCAAATTTAACACAACAAAAAAGCACATTCATAAGAACCAAAAATCAGGTGAGTGATCACAGTACCTGGTTTTTAACTTCATATCCCTGAAAGAGGCATAGAAGAGGGTAAGAAAGACAATCCTGAATTGCTGACACTATCCCTCTTCCATCCTCCAGCATTGGCCACCTGGTGCTGAGAGAATCTGTGCAACTGGGGGAGGGAGAGTACAGTGATTGTGGGACTTTGCATTGGAACTCAGTGCTGATCTGTTACAGTGGAAAACACACCAAGCAGAACTCAGTGAATGCCCATAAGGGAGCATTTAGACCAGCCATAGCCGTAGGGGAATTGCCACCCCAGCAGCTGGAGCCAGAGTTCTGGCAAGCCTCACCACTTCAGGCTAAAGACTCTGGGGTCCTAAATAAACTTGAAAGGCAGTCAAGGCCACAAGACTGCAATACTTAGACAAGTACTGGTGACATGGTGGGCTTGGAGCCAATGGACTTGGGAGGGGCACATGACCTAGTGAAACACCGGCCAGGGTGACCAAAGGGAATCCTTGTGCCACCCCTCCCCCAACCCCAGATACCACAACTCATAGCTCTTGGACAGACTCCTTCCCTTCGCTTGAGGAGTGGAAAGTGTAAAGAGGACTTTCTCTTGCAACTTGGATACTAGGTCAGCCACAGTAGGACAAAGCAACAGGCGGAGTCCTAAAGTCCCCCTTCCAAAACCTAACTCTCAAATGACATTCCTAGATATATCCCGGGCCAGAAGTGAATCCACTACCTTGGAGGTAATGACTCAGTCCTAGAGGGATTCATCACCTGCTGACTAAAGGGCCCTTGGTCCCTGAATAATCAATAGCAGTACCCAGGCCGTACTCACAATGGGCCTTTGGTGAGACTCAGACATGTGCTGACTTCAGATATGACCTGGCACATTCCTCGCTATAGTGGCTATGGGAAGGGCCTCCTTCTGTTTGAGAAAAGGAGAAGGAAGAGAAAGGGGACTTCATCTTGCAGCACAGGTACTAACATGACCATAGAGGGATAGAGCACCAAGCGGACTCATAGGGTCTCCAATTCCAGGACTTCGCTCTTGGGTGGCATTTCTGAACCTGCCATCAGCCAAATGGAAGCCTGCTACCTGAGGGAAAAATTCTAGGCCTGGCATCATTCACCAGAAGCTGACTGAAAGGCCCTTCATCCTCAAATGAACATTGGCAGTAGCCAGGCAGTACTCTTCATGAGTTTGGGGTGGTGATGTCCTTAAGGGGAGACCCCTCTGCAAATGGAAAGGGGGTGGTAGCAGTGGGGAGGAATTTATCTTGTGACTCAGGTGCCAGCTCTGCTGCAGTGGAATGTAGAAGCAAGTAGATTCCTAAAGGTTGTAAATCTAGGCTTTAACTCCTAGATGGCATCTCTGGACCCACCTGGGATCAGAGGAAACTTGCCACCCTGAAGGGAAGGGCACAAGCCTGGCAGGCTTCACCATCTGCTGATTGTACGGCCCTATGTCCTTGAGCAAACATAGCCAGTCAGTAATTACCCTGGGTTTTGGGCAAGACCCAGTGTTGTGCTGGCTTCAGGTGTGGTCCAGCATGGTCCCAGTGGTGGTGGCCAGAGGGGTGTTTGAATCACTCTTTCCCCAGTGCCAGGCAGCTCAGCACAGAAAAAAGGACTCCATTTGTTTAGCAGAAAGTGAGAGAAGAGAACAAGAGACTCTGCATGGTAATCCAGAGAATTCTTCTGGATCTTATCCAAGACCACCAAGGCAGCATCTTACAGACCAAGGTGGTGTGCAAGGGCTACAGCATTACTGTGCCTAGGGTATCCCTAATGCAGATATAGCTGCAGTGACCAAAAACTTAGATCATAACACATATAGCCCTTTAAATACCTGGAAAGCCCTCCCAAGAAGGATGGGTTCAAACAAGGTCAGATAGTGGCAGCTACAATAAACACCCAACTCTTCAATGCCCAGACAACAACGAGTATCCACAAGCATCAAGACCATCCAAGAAACTTGACCTCACCAAACAAACTAAATAAGGCACCAGTGAGCAATCATGGAGAGGCTGAGATATGTGGTCTCTCAGACAGAGCTTTCAAAATAGCTGTTTGGAGGAAATGCAAGAAAATTCAAGATAACACAGAGAAGGAATTAAGAATCTTATCAAAGAGATATAAGAAATAGATTGAAATAATTTAAAAGAATCAAACAAATTCTGGAGTTGAAAAATAAAATTCACATGCTGAAAAATGCATCAAAGTCTCTTAACAGACTTGATCAAGCAGAAGAAAGAATTAGTGAGCTTGAAGACAGGCTATTTGAAAACATACAGTCAGAGGAAATAAAGGGAAAAAGAATGAAAAAGAATGAAGTATGACTATAATATCTAGAAAAAAAGCCTCAAGGGGGAACAATCTAAGAGTCATTGGCCTTAACAGGGAGGTAGAGGGAGAGTTAGGGGTAGAAAGTTTGTTCAAAGGAATAATAATACAGAATTTCCCAAACGTAGAGAAGGATACCAATATTTAAATACAAGAAAGTTATAGAACACTAAGCAGATTTAAATCAAATAAGACTACCTCAAGACATTCAGTAATGAAACTCCCAAAGGTCAAGGGTAAAGAAAAAATCCTAAAGTCAGCAAGAGAAAACAATAACATCCAATGGAGTTCCACTATGTCTGGCAGCAGAAACCTTAGTGGGAACCTTACAGGCCAGAAGAGAGTGGCATGACACATTAAAAGTGCTAAAGGGAGAAACTTTTATTCTAGAACTAAATATCCTATTTTAGAATAAAATATTCAGTAAAAATGTCCTTCAAACATGGAGGAGAAATAGTTTCCCAGACCAAAAAACCTGTGAGATTTCATTAACACCAGATCAGTCCTACAAGAAATCTAAAAGGATTTCTTCAATCTGAAAGAAAAGGACATTAATAAGCAATAGGAAATCATCTGAAGGTACAAGATTCACTGGTAATAGTAAATACACAGAAAAACACAGCGTTATAACACTGTAATTGTGATGTGAATACTACTCATATCTTGAGTAGAAATAATAAAAAGTAAACTGATAAAAAATAATTAATCACTGGATGTGATGGCTCATACCTATAATCCCAGCCCTTTGGGAGGCTGAGGGAGGATTTCTTGAGCCTAGGAGTTTCAGACCACCCTGGGCAACATGGTGAGACCCCATTTCTAAAAAAAATAAAAAATTAGCCACGTGTAGTGGCATATACCTGTCGTCCCAGCTATTTGGGAGACAAGGGCACAAGAATTTCTTGGGCCTAGGAGATCAATGCTGTAGTGAGCTGTGACTGCGCCACTGAATTTCAGCCTGGGTGACAGCGTGAGACACTGTCTCAAATATTACTACTACTACTACTACTACTACCACCAACTACAACAACTTTTACAGACACAGACAGTACAATAAGATACAGACAGTACAATAAGATACAGATAGAAATGACAAAAAGTTCAAAAATGGGGGTGGGAGTGGGAGAAAGTTACAGTGTAGAGTTTTTATTAGTTTTCTTTGCTTGTTTGTTTACGCAATATGTGTTAGGTTGTTATCAGTTTAAAATAATAACTTATAAGATATTATTCGCAATGTTCATGGTACCCTCAAATCAAAAACATACAATACATACACAAAAAATAAAAATCAAGAAATTAAAACATGCCACCAAAGAAAATCACCTTCACTTAAACAAAGTCAAGAAGAAAGGAAATGAAGGAAAAAAAGAACACAAAACAACCAGAACACAAATAACAAAATGGCAGGAGTATGTCCATACTTATTAATAATAACAATGAATGTAAATGAACTAAACTCTCTAATCTAAAGACACAGAGTAGCTGAATGAATGAAAAAGAAGACACAATGATTTACTGTCTACAAGAATTACACTTCACATATAAAGACAAAAATAGACTGAAAATAAAGAGATGGAAAAAGATATTCCATACAAATAGAAACAAAAAGGTGGCAGAAATACCTATATTTATATCAGACAAAATCAATTTCAAGACAAAAACTATAAAAAGAGACAATGAAGGTCATTATGTAATGATAAAAGGGTCAATTCAGCAAGAGGAAATAACAATAATAAATATATATGCATTCAACAGTGAATCACCCAGATTATAAAGTAAATATTGGTAGAGCCAGAGGGAGAGATAGACCCCAATACAATAATAGCTGGAGATTTCACCACCACATTTTCAGCATTGGACAGATCATCTAGGCAGAAATCTAACAAAGAAATATCAGACTTAATCTGCACTATAGACCAAATCGACTTATATGGATATTTAGAGAACGTATCATTCAATGGCTACAGAATGCACATTCTTCAACTTAGCACATGGATCATTCTCAAAGACAAAGCATATGTTAGACCACAAAACAAGTCTTAAAATACCCAAAATAACTAAAATAATGTCAAGTATCTCCTCTGACTAGAATAGAACTAAAAATAAATAACAAGAGGAATTTTGGAAGTTATACAAACACATGGAAATTAAACAACATATTCCTGAATAACCAAAGGGTCAATTAAAAAGAAGAAAATTGAAAATTTATTGAAACAGATGATAATGGAAACACAACACACTAAAACTTATTTATTTTATTTTAGTTTTTTGAGATGGAGTTTCGCTCTTGTTGTCCAGGCTGGAGTGCAATGGCACGATGTAGGCTCACTGCAATCTCCGCCTCCCAGGTTCAAGTGATTCCCCTGCCTTAACACACCGAGTAGTTGGGATTACAAGTGTGCACCACCATGCCTGGCTAATTTTTGTGTTTTTAGTAGAGATGGGGTTTCACCATTGTTGGTAATGCTGGTCTCGAACTCCTGATCTCATGATCTACCTGTCTTGGCTTCCCAAAGTGCTAGGATTACAGGCATGAGCCACTCTGTCTGGTCATGCCTGACTAAGTTTTGTATTTGTAGTAGAGATGGGGTTTCACCATGTTGGCCAGGCTGGTCTCAAACTCCTGACCTCAAGTGATCCCAAAGTGCTGAGATTACAGGCATGCGCCCCCATGCCCAGCCTAAAACTTATTAAAAACAGAAAAATCAGTACTAATAGGAAAATTTACAATGATAACTGCCTGCATCAAAAAAGTAGAAAAATGATTTTATAATGCATTTTAAAGAATTAGAAAAATATTAGTATAAAAAAATAAATAATAAAGATTAGAGCAGAAATAAGTGATATTGAAATGAAGAAAACAATACAAACGTCAACAAAGTAAGCTTTTTGAAAAGTTAAATCAACAAAATTTTAGCCAGACTAGCTAAGAAAAAAAAAAAGAGAAAGGACTTAAATAAAATCAGTGTTTAAAAAAAAAAAAAGGCATTACAACCATTAACACAGACATTCAAAGGATCATTAGAGGCTACTATGAGCAACTATATGCCAATAAATTAGAAAACCTAGAAAATAGAATGAATTCCTAGACACGCACAACATACCATGATTCAACAATGAAGAAATCCAAAACCTGAGCAGACCAATAACAAGTAACAAGATTGAAACTGTAATTAAAAGTCTCCCAGTAAAGAAAATCCTGAGGCCTGATGGTTTCACTCCTACATGTTACCAAACATATAAGGAAGAACTAAAACCAATCCTACTCAAACTCTCCTGAAACATATAGGGAGAGAGAATACTTCCAAACTCATTCTTTGAGTACAGTATTACCCTGATACTGAATCTTGACAAAGACATTCAAAAAAAGAAACTTAAAGTACAATATCTCTGATAAACATTGATACAAAAATCTTCAACAACAACAAACAAAACAAAAAACTGCAAACTGATTTCAAAAGCACATTGAACATTTATCTTGACCAAACAGATTTATCCCTAGGATACAAGGATGGTTTAACATACGAAAATCAGTCAATGTGATACACTGAAGGACAAAAATCATATGATCATTTCAATTGATGATTTTTAAAAAATTAATAAAAATTAACATCCCTTCATGATTAAAAAAAAAATCCTCAAAAAACTGGGTATAGATAGAAGATACCTCAACATAATGATAGCCATATACAACAGACCCAAAGTTAGTATGACACTGAATGGGGAAAACCTGAAAGCCTTTTCTCTAAGATCTGGAACATGACAAGAATGCCCATGTTTATCACTTTTATTTAACATGGTGTTGGAAGTCATAGCTAGACCTTAGTTAGCAGGTGATATATGATCTTATATTTTGGAAAAGCTAATGACTCTACCAAAAAAACAGAACTAAGAAAGAAATTCAGTAAAGTGGCAGGATACAAAAGCAATATACAAAAGTCAGTAGCATTTGTATATACCAAAAGTGAACCATCTAAAAAAGAAATCAAGAAATTAATTCTATTTACAATAGCTACAAATGCAATCTGTATCTGGAAATTAATTTAACCAAAGAAGTAAAGATATGTACAATAAAAACAATAAAACAATGATGAAATAAAGTGAAGTGGAGACAAAGAAATGAAAAGACATTTTATGTTCATGGATTGGAAAATTAATACTGGTAAAATGTTCAAGGCAATCTACAGATCCAATGCAATTCCTATCAAAATGCCAATGACATTCCTCACAGAAACAGAAAAAAAAATCCTAATATTTACTGGAACCATGGAAGACCCAGAATAGTCAAAGCTATCCTGAGCAAAAAGAACAAAACTGGAGGAATCACATTACCTGACTTTAAATTATCTAGAGCTATAGTAACCAAGACAGCACGGTACTGGCATAAAAACAGACAAATGGGCCAACACAATAGAGAACCCAGAAACAAATCCATACATCTACAGTGATGTCACTTTCAACAAAGTTGCCAGGAAAATATATTGGGAAAATGACAGTCTCTTCAACAAATGCTGCTGGGGAAACTGGATATCCGTATGCAGAAGATTGAAACTAGACCCCTATGTCTTGCCATATTCAAAAATCAAATCAAAATGGATTAAAGACTTAAATCTGAGACCTCAAACTATGAAACTACTGAAAGAAACACTGGGGAAACTCTCCAATTCACTGGACTTGACAACAGTTTCTTTAGTAATACCCCATAGTCACAGACATCCAAAGCGAAAAGGGACAAATGGGATCCCATCAAGGTAAAAAGCTCCTGCAGAGTCAAGGAAACAATCGATAAAGTGAAGCAGACAACCCACAATTTGCAAACTATCCAACTGACAAGAGATTAATAACCAGAATATGTAAGGAGTTCCAACAACTCTAGAGGAAAAAAAAAATCTCATAATCCAATAAAAATGGGCAAAATAGGCCGGGCGCGGTGGCTCACGCCTATAATTCCAGCACTTTGGGAGGCCGAGGCGGGTGGATCACGAGGTCAACAGATCGAGACCAACCTATTCAACATGGTGAAACCCCGTCTCTACTAAAAATACAAAAATTAGCTGGGCATGGTGGCGCGCAACTGTAGTCCCAGCTACTCGGGAGGCTGAGGCAGGAGAATTGCTTGAGCCCAGGAGGCGGAGGTTGTGGTGAGCCGATATTGCACCACTGCACTCCAGCCTGGGTAACAAGAGCGAAACTCTCTCTGAAAAAAAAAAAAAAAAAATGGGCAAAATATCTGAATAGACATTTCTCAAAAAAGGACATACAAATGGTAGGCATAAGAAAAGGTGCTCCACATCATTGATTGTAAGAGACATGCAAATTAAAACTACAGTGAGATATTATCTTATTTAAAAAGGCTTTTATAAAAGACAGGCAATAACAAATGCTGGTGAGAATGTGAAGAAAAGAGAATCTTTGTACACTGCTGGTGGGAATGTAAATTAATACAACCACTATAGAGAATAGTTTGGAGGTTCTTTAAAAAAGTAAAAACAGAACTATCATATGTTCCAGCAATACCACTGCTAAGTATATACCCAAAGAAAAGGAAATCAGTATATTGAAGAGACATCTGCAGTCTCACATTTACTGCAGCACTATTAACAATAGCCAAGATTTATAAGCAACCTAAGTGTCCATCAATAGATGAATGGATAAAAAACATGTGGTATGGCTGGGCATGGTGGCTAATGCCTATAATCCCAGCACTCTGGGAGGCCAAGGCAGGAGGATCATTTGAGCCCAGGAGTTCAAGACCAGCCTGGGAAACTTGGCAAAACCTCATCTTTATTAAAAATAGAAAAATTAGCCTGGTGTGGTGACCCACGCCTATAGTTTCAGCTACTCGGGATGCTGAGGTGGAAGGATTGCTTGAACCTGGGAGGTGGAGGTTGCAGAGAGCCTAAATGGTGCTGCTGAACTCCAGTCTGGGGGTCAGAATGAGACCCTGTCTCAAAGAAGAAAAAAAAGAAAAAGAAGAAAGAAAGTGTGGTATATATACATAATGAAATACTATTCAGCCGTAAAAAGTAATGAGATCCTGTCATTTGCAACAATGCAGATGGTTCTAGAGGTCATTACATTAAGTAAAACAAGCCAGAAACAAACAAACAAACAAAAATAAAAACACAAATTTTGCATATTCTCACTGATTTGTTGGAGCTAAAAATTAAAACAATTGAACTCATGGAGATAGAGAGTGAAATGATGATTACCAGAGGCTGGGAAAAATAGTTGGGGGTGAGAGGAGTGGTGGTGGGTGAGGGGAATGGGTAATGGATACAAAAATATAATTAGATAAAATGAATAAGATTTAGTATTTGAGAGCACAACAGGGTGACAGTTGACAATCATTTATTGTACATTTAGAAATAACCAAAAGAATGCAATTGGGATATCTGTAACACAATGAAAGGATAAATGTTTGAGGTGTTGGATACCCCATTTACCCTCATGTAACTATTACACATTGTATGCCTGTATCAATATATCTCACGTACTTCATAAATAAATATACCTACCATGTACCCACAAATATTAAAAATTAAAAAAATATATTTTATGACTTCATATAGAGACAAATTCTTATTTTTTAAAAGGACTATAAATCAGAAGGTTTTCAATCACCAAGCACAAACTAAATAAAAAATATAGTTACAAGTACTGTGGCAGTCTCTACATTGTACTGGCAAAGCATATTAACAGGAAATCTACTTTCTGAATAGCTCAGAGTTTGAGTAAATGACAACATTTGTCACGCCACTGTTAAAATAACCAACATATCTAAAAGCACTTTGTATGCGCAGAAATTCATAAAATAAAAAGCATTGAGCTCTTTATGATAAAATATAGAATATCAATCTCATTTTCTCTTATAAAAAACAATCCTTTAGGGTGTTGGAAGAATAAGTGAAGCATACAATTTGTACAAACTCCAGAAAGTGTCATTTTTGTTATACAAGCTTTACTACTTTTTAAAATATCATATATATTACTGTATGTTTTCCTAACTACTATTTTCAAGTTAGGACAGAAGATAAGCTTGCGTTTTTCTTAAGTATTTTAACCTTACCATCATTCTTTCCACAACCTCTTTAAATAAAGTACTTTAGAACACTGTCATTTACTGTTACAATTTGACACAGTTGGTCAGGCATGGTGGCTCATGCCTGTAATCCCAGCACTTTGGGCAGCCTAGGCAAGCAGATCATTTGAGCTCAGGAGTTCAAGACCAGCCTGGCCAACATGGTGAAATCCTGCCTTTACTAAACATATAAAAATTAGCCTGGCGTGGTGGTACATGCCGGTGGTCCCAGCTACTCAGGAGGCTGAGGCACGAGAATTACTTAAACCCAGGAAGCAGAGGTTTCAGTGAGCTGAGAGCATGACAGGGCACTCCAGCCTATATAACAGAGAGAGACTCTGTCTTAAAAAAAAAATAAAAAGTTTAAAAAGTTAACTTTTACCCAATTATAGTAAAAATGTCAAATGTGATAGAAGTATAAAATGACAAGAAGTAAAAATCTAAAAATTCTCTCTAACTCCCTTTTCTCCCCCAGAAACAAACACTATAAATAATTCTTCATGTAGTATTCAAAGTGTATTCTAGAAATTGTAAATGTTAATAAACAATACAAATTTGAGAACACAATAGAATAATCTATACATGTAGTCTTCCAAGTTGACTATAGGATAAGTACCTTGAAATGAAACACTAGATCTAAAGATATTTATTATTTCAGATTTTGAGAGTTATGCTAAAGGTTACTGTTAACAGTATATAAATATACTTTTTTCCTCTGGATTCTATTAAACATTTCATTTTTTTCCCAATCATATATGGAAGCTTGGTGTTACTCTATGTGAGTAAGACTGTGCAATTTATCAAATGTTCACTTCTATTTTGCCCTGTGAACTGTCCGTTCATATTCTTTGACCATTTTTCTCTTGGGTTATTCAATTTTTTCTATTAAATTGAAAAACTCTGTATAAAATAAATTAATTCTCTATCACAAGCTTTGCAAGTATCTTACCCATTTTGTTGCTTGTCTTTTGACTTGTTTATGGCATTTTTAACTCCATGGAAGTATTTAATTTGCATGTATAATATGTATCCATGTTTTCCTTTATAGCCTCCAAATTTATTGAGATACTTACAAAGGCCATCTTGATGAATATGTTTTTAAAAAGTTTTCTTGCCATTATTTTCTCTATCTTCTCTAAAGGTTTAAAACTTTGGTGCTTCTAGAATTCAATTTGATGTAACGAGTGACCAAGAATACAGCTTTATGATTCCATAAATGGGTAGGCAGTTGTTTTAAGACAATATTTTGTCCAGCCTGTCCCAGTGACCAAAATGCCACTTTCATCAGGTATTAAATTTTCCTAAAATATATTTCTGGGCCTCTACTTTTTTCCATTAATCTTTACTTTTGTACCAATGCTACACCACTTTAATTATTATAGATGTGTTGTAATGTGTTTAACACGTAGTAGAACTGAACTCTCTCAATCTAGAATATTCAATAAATACAATAGAAATTCAATGCTCGAAGAGACAATGAAAAGCACCTAATCCAGCTCCTTCACTTTGGAGATAAGAAAACCAAAGGCCACGAATATTCCAAGACTCATTGGAAATTCCACAGCAATTCATGGGAGAGAGGCACTAGAACAAGGATTCTCTCGCTAGTATTCTAGTAGTCTTTCTTCTGAGCCATGCTAATAACTATTAACAAATACATTCCCATAGACTTTAAAACTTCTCAAATTATTTCTAATCCATGTTTCTGTATGACATGTACTTTTTCTGTTCTAATTTTTTATACCTTTGAACCATCATTTTTCTATAAACTTGTGATATTTTTATTATTATACTTAACTTATAAACACCTATATCCCATGAAAAAGAGTGGAAGACAAACCTAATCTGTCTTCCAACATCCTTTGTCCTGGTCTATTTATTTTACCCATTAGAATCCTAAGTGGGATTATTCTAATGCTGAAAAAAAAAAAAACTCAAAGCAATCCACAACTGAACAGTAAAATTTTCACTGATGACTACCTTGGGAGTTGTCTGCTAGAGGCAGTCATCAGCATGTTAATGAGAGCTACGGTTTAGCATTACATGTAAGATATTACAAACACTACTGAGGGTATGAACATAACACGTCTAACTTCTATTAGACTTGAAAAATATGAAATGGTTATGTAAAAAGAATATGAAAATATGTGATGGAATCACACAATGATTCAGAGACAGGAACTTTGCCCTTCACACAATGAGAAAAAGAAGATAAATTTAAGAAAATTTTAGAAAATAGTACTGGATTAAATCATGTTATCAGGTCAATGGCTCTGGAGGTCTGCCAGAGAAACAAAAGCAGGTGTGGAAAATGAAGAATATTAGAATCTGGTAAGTCACAGCCTGGAGTGATTTCATATAAAGAAGCTAGACAGTCTACAGAACTAGGAATCCATCTTACTCTAGTGCCAATAAGAAAGGTTATAGTTTTAGACAATTATGCTATCCCCTAGATAATTCTAACTGGAAAAAACTAGATATTATATCAAATTTGCCCAAACCATTGTGGCAAAATTAAGGATTTGGATGTTTTCCAGTTGAATGGGATTGGTCACATGACATTAATGAAAGCAAGCAAATAGTTTCCCCAAAGCTAAAAGATCTAAAGCACTTCAATATGAGAAGTGTGGAATGAGAGTTTAAGCCAAAATGCAGCATCATTTCTTATCTAGAAAGCACATTGTACAATAGCAGAATGTTGAAAAGGGTCATATAGATGAAAAACCAGAAAGAATCACTTAAATTAATAACTTTCACGTAAAGATAGTAGAAAACAAATGCTCCCATTTATAATACTCGCAGAGATTTAGATGCAGATGCCTCTCAGCACTACAAATGACCACTTTTGACACAAACAATTAAGTCAGGGGTTTTTATTTTCCTTTCAAGTTGGGTTGGTATGGGAAATTGTTACTATAAATTTGTTACTTTTAGAAACGAGTTTCCATCTTGAATACCAGACTATATGCAGCACGGCTCTTCCATATCATGAACAAGTGCATCAAATAATAATGTCTTCTTCAGTGACAAACATTTGTTCATTGCTCAGGAGTTTCTCATATTCATCCGGAGCTGAAATTTCCTATAAATGCTCAATTTCTCTTTGTATTTTTTACATAGCCTTTCTCTCGCTCTCTATTTTGTTTTCTTCTCTCTCTCTCTCTCTCTTTTAAAGACAGAGGCTTGCTCTTTTGCCCAGGCTGGAGTGCAGTGGCATGATCACATCTCATGGCAACCTGGACCTCCCTGGGCTCAGGTGATCCTTCCACCTCAACCTCCCAGTAGCTGGGATTACAGGAGTGCACCACCACATCTAGTAATTTTTGTATTGACAGGGTTTCACCACGTAGCCTAAAGCTAGTCTCGAACTTCTGGGCTCAAGATATTCTGCCACTTTGGCTTCAAAAAGTTTTGGAATTACAGGCGTGAACCACCACACCCCACAAAATACCTTTAAAATTTATATAACAAAATAAAACTCTCGGCCGGGTGCAGTGGCTCATGCCTATAATCCCAACACTTTGGGAGGCCGAGGCGGGTGGATCAAGAGGTCAAGAGATTGAGACTATTCTGCCAACATGGTGAAACCCCGACTCTACTAAAAATACAAAAATTAGCAGGTATGGTGGTGCACGCCTGTAATCCCACCTACTCAGGAGGCTGAGGAAGGAGAATCGCTTGAACCTAGGAGGCGGAGGTTGCAGTGAGCTGAGATCATGGCCACTGCACTCCAGCCTGGTGACAGAGCGAGACTCTCTCAAAAACCAATCAATCAATCAATCAATCTTTCTTTTCTAAGATCTATTAAAGTAAAATCCATACACTACACGTGCTTATATGTACAATTTTCTTACGCCTGAATTAGAAAGAACAAAAATATTGGTCTAAGGATAGAAATTTCAGTTAGAAAGAAAGAATAAGTTCAAGAGACTTATTGTACAACATGGTGACTATAGTTATTGACAATGTATTGCTGAAACATGCTAAAAGAGTAGATTATAAATCTCACCATAAAAACCATAACTTTATGATGTAATACATATGTTAATTAGCTACATTTAGCCATTCTACAATATATATGCTTCAAAACATACATGATACATAGTTTTATCTATCAATTATAATAATAGTCCCTTGTATTTATAAAAAAGAGCTGCAATTTAATACATAAATTATTCATAAATGTATACTTTATAATTTGCTTTTAATAACAAGAAAAGGAATAAAAAATAAAATTTACTTAAGCACTTTTATTATAACAAAGCAAATTACCTTACAGATATCTGACTGATATTACACAAACAATTCAAGAGTGACAAACCCAAAAACAAATCACATTTTGATTTATCAAATCTAAACTGTAGAGTTCCTCTTAAATTTTACCTAGGATTTAGAGAAAATGAAAAAATCATTCACTTGTGGCTATTAGATCCAAATACCCTAAACTCACTGGCTTAATTTATTAACATGAATGTCTCTTTGTCAACCTTAATGTTCTGCATTAAGGAAAATGTTCCAATCATCACGGACGTCTTTACAATGAATATGGGTTCACCACTGTTAGTGATTAGGTTTTAGAAAGTAACATCCAGAGTCACTAAAACAGTGAGCATCTTCTGAAAGAATAAGGGATTTGCCAAAGTTAGAGTACTGGGGACTGCTCTAAAACAAATTAGACTTCTAGGTCAACAAGAGATCAGTACATAAAATAATGATAAATTGCATATAATGTGCTGGACGGCGTCTATGCCATTAAGCTATTCACGGTGAAAAAGAATAAATAAGAGACACACAGTTATTGATGTACTGATTATCTGTTATGTGCAGCAACTCTTTGCCCAACAGAAATTCTGTGGTGGATGCCTTTCTGAAACTTGGAATATCAAAGATTTATAGTATTCTCACTGGCAAGAGAATATAAGATTAATCAGCTCCTTGATCATGCATATTGCCTGACCTCATGCTTTTTTTCTTAAACTTCACAACAATCACAAACCTCATTTTAAATGTCTTTGAACATCAAATATGTTCCATGATTGGCTTTGTCCATATTGATTTTAAAGCCAGACATAGTAGTACATCAGGGGTTGTTTGTCAGGGGTTGAATGAAGAGACACAGATTAATAAAGCATTCACTGTCCTCAAAGAGCTCCTCCTCTAACAGGAGAGGCAATACTTGATGAATGATCACCTTATGTGTTAAATGTAATAGAGACACATGCAAAGTATTTATAACATCTCTTTGTCCAGAGAGCCATTTCTAGTCCAGAAGGAAATAAATTGCTTATTTTCTCTGGGATAGTCAGTGCACATCTAACTAATCAACAGAGGAAAAAACTTTATACGGACACTTCATTATATTATTCCCAATATCTCAAGCCAAATAACCCTTCCTCCTTCAACCAGACCATTCTCCATGACGTCATTAAGCACATCTTGCTCATCTCTCCATCTTTTCCAGGGAAGGCTCTGCTCTTCACTTTCGGCTAACTTGTTGAAAGCTTACTTTGGCTTAGGTAGTTTGTTAAAAGCTTTGCAGGCATTGACTCATTTCCTCCTTACAGTGACTCTAAAAAGTAACTACTTTGTATTTGTTTTCAGAGATGGGTCCTGCTTTGTTGCCCAGGCTGGAGTACAGTAGCAATTGACAGTCTCATCGTGGTATACGATGGCCTCAAACTCCTGGGCTCAAGGGATCCTTCTGCCTTGGCCTCCCAAGAGGCTGGCACTTTACAGGTACTTGCCTCCATAGTAGACAAAAAAAAAAAAAAGAATTACTTTTTAACCTCTTTGACAGATGAGGAAATGAGTGTGAGTGTAAAGATCTTAAGCAATTCATCATACAGTCAACAAACAAACTTTCAAAATGGAGCAATCTACTAGCTCCAGAGCTCATGCTTTTAACTATTACACAGTATTTGCACACTCATTCTCATTCTTTCAAGCTAAACAGCTGTGATGGCTGCTCTAAAGTAACTCTAGTGCCTATTGCTTCTGTCACTTTGTATTTCTGTATGTGGTTACAACTATACGCTTTCTGTGTTTGAAAAGATCACCAGATAGGGACCACAGACCAGATTTTGAATCTCTTTCACTACCTAGAGATCAAAGGATGCACTCAATGAATATTTAAATGACAACAAATAGCAATACTTTATCTTAATCATGATTGAATTTCTGTCCCTTAGAGTAAAAATAGTGGGATAGCAAATTCCTAAAGAAGTTTCTGCAACATGGTAGGAATACAATTCTTAACATACTTTTTTTCACTGTTCAAAAATTTTAAGCTGAATGGCACCCTATAGATCTAGAGGCAATCAGCCACAAATCACATAGAACCCCCTCTGTTTGTTATATCAAGGTTGGCTTTATTCTGTAAAATAGTTTCCTACACATCATCTGAATATGCTATGTTGAGGAGCATATGTATTATTGTTAATAATGAAGACTTTTTGAACCACAGTGTGAAGAAATAACTTGTCAATGAATTTAAAACATAACGTTGGACACCTATTTCTTTGTAGCTAACTGAGTGATTCACCATATCATTATAACCAAGTCAAGTTAATTTACGTGTTGCCCAAATATGACAAACAGGAAATCATGAGCTGAAGTTTTCAGTGTCTTTCTTCTAACAAGCAATAAATGTGAAATAAAAAAAACTTCCTGATTAACTCAATAATTAAGTTTTTATTCTGCTATTGAATTAATAAGTGTGTGTGTGTGTGTGTGTGTGCAGGCATACATGCACATGGGTGTTTCTTTACATATTCCATAAATGGTAGTGTCCTTCTTAGATAGATGATGTTTAGTACCAAATAATCAAGGTAACAATCTATGTGTATAAGTTACAGGTAATAAATTTGGGGAAGATGCTAAGTGTATTTTGTTCCAGTAATATTTTTCATTAGCTTCACTTTATTTTTGTTTTATCAGTTTTGAATATAACGTTAAACACTGCTGAAAACTGAAAAAGTACTTCAATATTTATTATTTTTCAGTGTGTGCTATACCAAATAGTATTTACCCTGTTTAACACAAAATGGTGGTAAGATAATCCTTAATATATATTTGTATTTTAAAGTTTAAAGAATTTCAGAGCTGCATGTCACTTTATAGGAAAATTGTAATCTTGACTATGTTGGTCAAATTAGAATTGGTCCGGATCCAATGTGGTTGATTCCAATGTGTTTGATTATTAACAGATATTGTACTGACAATACAAAGGTAATTAAACATGAAATATATTTTCAATTATTTACAAGGGCAGTACAAGGCTGGGCATGGTGGCTCATGCCTATAATCACAGCACTTTGGGAAACTGAGACAGGTGGATTGCTTGAACTCAGGAGTTTGACACCAGCCTGGGCAATATGGCAAAACCCTGTCTCTACCAAAAAATACAAAAAATTCATCGTGCATGGTGGCACTCTCCTGTGGTCCCAGATACTTGGGAAGCTATGATGGGAGGATCACTTAAGCCCCGGAAATCAAGGCTGCAGTTAGTCCAGATCATGCCATTGCACTCCAGCCTGGGTGACAGTGAGACCCCATCTCAAAAATAAATAAATAAGTACAGTACATTTATGACCTAAGAACTTTATCTTCAATAAGAAGTTATGGTAGAGCTATAAGAAGATAGGAATCTGCCTATTATCAAAGAATTTAATGTTTCTGTCCAATATCACACATTAATTCTACAAATACAGGTTGAGCATTCCTAATCTGAAACTCCAAATTACAAAATGCTCCAAAATCCAAAAACTTTTGAACGCTGACATGATGCCACAAGTGAAAAATTCCATGTGATGGGTTACAGTCAAAACTTTATTTCATGCACAAAAGCATTTAAATTAGTGTATATAATTATCTTCAGGCTATGCATATAAGTGAATCTCATGTTTAGACTTGGGTCTCATCCCCAAGATACCTCATTATATATTTCAAAATATTCCAAAATATGAAAAAATCTAACATTTGAAACACTTCTGGTCCCAAGCATTTCATATAAGAGATATTCAACTGGTACTAATTGAATATATGGTATTCACTATGCCAGGCTTTACTAGAGGTCCAAATATGGTTAAGATACAGCCCTTCTCCTTAAATTGCTTATATTCTACACTGGAAAAAAACAATAAACAGGCAGAAGTGAAACAACTAATGAGAGAATTAAATAACTCAAGAGAGGAGTCATGAGCATTCAAATGGGTGCTTACGTGCTGTAACTCAAAATATGGTCATCTTTCAGTATAGGACTGCCAAAATCATAGAGGTTAATAAACAACCAAAGGGAGCCTAAGAACCTGGAATGAATAGGAAGAATTGATTCTCAATAGCTAGTAGCCTCTCTCACTTCTTACATTCATGTCTTCATTCATCGTGGTTCAAATTATTGTCCCCTGACATTCCTCCAACACACTAACCTTGGCACTCCCCTGTTTCAACTGGAAAGCGCTTGCCTCACATATTGCTTGAATCAGTTTTGCTGCAATAACAATTGATACCAAAATCTCTGCTTATGTTTAATTGGTTAAAGCAAATCACAAAGTTCAAACCTCAGGTTAGTGGATGGGAAGTCAAATCCTCTTCCTCAAAGGACAGGCTTCATGTGAGGGCTTTTTGCCATTTCCTTCAAGTTGCTCAAATGCCACCTTCTCAGTCACCTCCCTCTGACCACTTTAGGTAATCTTTCTACCCATCTCCCCACACAAGCACAAGCATGCACACAAAATTCATATTCCTCTATTCCCCTCCATTTCCTTTATTACTACACTTAGCCTCACATTTTCTAGATATTGGGTCAATGAAACAATGAACATTTTCCCAGTTAAAGCTAAAACGTCTACACACAACACAATTTAAAGTTCTCTCATCTTACTACATTCATATCACTTATTATCACTTAAGAACCCAAATCATCCATACCTGCACCATTTATCGTGTACATTATGACTTTACTATTCCACTGTCTTCATCAACAGAACTTTACTATTCTGAGAAACTCTGACGCCAATAGACAAAAGTTGCAAATAACTTAGTTGTTCATTTCAGAAACTTTATGAAAACCCCTATCAATGAACCACCAACTTCTTAACTTGCAAATATAGTATCAAATGACTGTGTACTCCATAAAACCCACCCCCTAAGAAATTCTCTCCTGGTGGCATTTATCTATCTTCAATTATTATATCATTAGTCTTACCCCATCCTTAAAAATCCCCTTCTTTGAAATACCTGTCTGTAAACCAGATTCACAAACCTTTATTTATATCTAAATATTTTTACTTTGCCCTTCCTTCTCCTAGACGCTAAGACTCTGTTGAGGTAGTAAATTTCCTATACCATAGGAAGCAATAAACTCAGTTTTGTTTTATTTAAGGTTATTTTGGTGACATTTTAGGGGACCTAGCATTCAATCTATTTTCTGTGAGCCAGAGAGAGACGCGAGACACTAGAGTCAAACTTCGGGACAAACCATAGATCCTAATTCTCTTCTTCTTTGAATTTGTGCATAAAATACACATAGCTAAAAAGTCTAGAAAGCATTTTGCTAATTCTACTTGCCTGTGCACTCATCTCCATCGACTCCACATGAATAGCCAAAGATATGAGACTTAAAGCTTATGATTTCAGGGTCTGTCATCTACGGAGGTAAAATTTTTGAGCTAATTAATCTACTTGTAAGGACTAACGGTTTATGATTCACTTGTGAACATATTAAAATCACAATGAGAAAAAAAAGTAACAAGGTATTAAAAGGGGATTCTTTCTGTTACTTTTTTGGCTGAAGCAAAAGAATAGATGGAAAGAATGACCACATTACAAAGTGAGTCGCTAGACCTGGGTAGGATACATAAAGGATATGACTAACCTCACTATGAGTTATGTGACCCATACAACAGAGTTCTGGGCAAAGCACACAGTGTGGTGCCAGAAAATACATACACTGTTGTATGAAGTTAGCATATTAATAACCTACAATGAACTTCCAAATACTTTTAAAAGATAAAATATCATCACACTAACATGCTAGTATGTTTTATAAGGGTTGAGAGGTGTCTTCTCAAACTAAGTAAGTATTAGCCCATTTTTTCCCTATGGTTACCAAGTCATAAATTTCTGCGATTCCTGTCTGCAATTTATGTATCATTTTAATGAAGTTCCCAAAGTCTTTTGTGCTTGGCTTATATATTATCATATCTTGGTAATTTCCAAGCTTGATTAGAAGTAGACAGCAATATGATTTGGGTGGCGCTTAAAGTTTATGTAAAATATATCATTGACATAAAAACAACAATACCACAACAAAACAACCATATAGTTTATGTATGTCAATACCCTATGAAACCTTCTCTGTAACATCTAATTCTTAATAAGGTTCACGGAGGACCTCCTACGGTAAGGCGCCATGCTAAATGCTTCACATTTATTTTATCATGTAATCTTCAACCTTCACAGAGCACTCTGAGGTAGGCACTATAATTAGTCCTATTTAACATGAAAGCCAGCAGTTACTCTTAGTTGCCTAGAGGTAAATAGAAATGGCAGTGATGGAGTCTGTATTCACATCCTGGTTTCCCAATGGCACCAGGACCAGAGCTAATAACTAAAATAATCTCTCTATACATTGTTGAAATACAGAGCCTTCAAGTTAACAAGTGTTTACAAAGTCTTGTTCAAATTCAAACATAGTAACTCTCCTACCACCAAATGCAAATTCCCCTTAAGAAAAATTCTTTTATATGTCATTAGTTCCATATATTTATTCTGCACTGCAATCCTAAGACTCTTGGGTGGAGTACACATACTTGACCTTTGGAACAGTGATACAAGGTCTCTGAGGTATAAAAGGACAAATGTATTGAACTCTTGAATGGACTGCCCAAGAAAAATATATGCTGCTTTCTTTTTCATTGATACCTTGGGGCAATACTAAGACTTATTATATCTGAAAAACAAATAAAAATTAATGGTATAATAGACATATGAGATGTAGGACATTATATTGATATTTTGTGTTTAGAGATTTACTCATTTAGTTTAGAAAACAAATACTAAAAAAGCAACAATAACAAAAACCACATGTGAGAGCGTTTTTAGTATTGAGACCCTGACCTCCAATCTTATTTTTAATCTCCAGTCTTACTTTTACTTTAAGGTCTATAGCAGAAATAAAACGAGATTCCTATATTTGTGATTTAAAAATTCCAAGAAGCCACCACATTTTTAAAAGTAAAAGAAAAACAGAAAATGTTGAGAATATCCCTTGTATTCTTTGTACATCGTTAGTCTTTAAAATCCAGCGTGCATTTTATACCCACGGAACATCCCAGCGCACGCTACCCACATCCCAAATGCTCATTAGCCACCTGTGGCTTGTGGCTGCTGTTTTAGATAGTGCAGATCTATATTCTATGAATCTCCTAGCACAGCTTTTTGAGAAACAAAATGCTTTTGGTTATAGATGAACTATTATATTCAACAATTAACTCAAATTGTTGGGTTTTTTTGGTAGGAAATGATTTACTTTGTGAAGATTCTGGACACTAGGACAAAGTCAGATGAACTTTATTTTACCGCTCATTTCTTTTTAAACAACTATTATTTGTATTATCTGATTATTAAATAGGCATATAACTTATTATATTGCCTAACAAGCATAAGCTTACTACACATGTAAGTTTTATAAGCCCTGTATTAATTAATCTCCCAACATAGCTCTGGGATAAGTATTTCACTTTTCATTTCTACAAAAAATATTTAAGAGCTAAAGGAGATTAGATTACTATTTCAGTCTGTTTTCTGGTGCTATAAAGGAATTCCTGAGAGTGGGTGATTTATAAAGACAAAAAGTGTATTTGACTCATGATTCTAACATTAGGAAACAGACATTAGAACCTAGCTGAGCATCTAGTGAGGGCTTCAGGCTGCTTCCACTCATGGCGGAAGATTAAGGGGAGCCAGAGTGGGCAGAGGTCACATGGCAAGGGAGGAAGTGAGAGAGACAGAGAGAGGGTGGGGTGCCAGGCTCGTTTTAACAATTAGTTCTCAAAAAAACTAATAGCGTGAGAAGTCACTGGCCCGCCTGTGAGGACATTAGTTCATGAGCAATTTGCCCCCATGACCCAACCACCTCCCACTAGGCTCTGCCTCCAACATTGGGGATCAAATGTCAATACGCGGTTTAGAGCAGACAAATAATAACAATCCAGATCATAGCAATTATTTATCTGAAGTTCCACAACTAAACACAGAACTCATTCTCCGAACCACTGGTTCTCAAAGTTTGGCTCAAGATCAGCAGCACCATCATCATCTGAGAACTTTTAAAAATGCAAATTCTCATTCAGACTCCAAACTTCTTGAACCAGAGACTTGGGGTGGGCCCTGAGTGCAACAATCAGTCTTAACAAGGTTTCTAGGTGATTGTAACATACATGAAAGTTTGAGAACCACTGCTCTGTGCTGCTACATTACACTACCTCTTCCCAATAAATACCTACTATAGAATATACAAAAAAATTCAAAAAGTGATATAAAACCCATCCACCACTACCTGAACAAAATCATTATTAACATATGGTGTATTAAATTTTCTTATAGTACTTGCCTTTTTTTTAGTGTTTCTGTGAACATCCATATGTATATATACTTACACACATTTTCTTTTTTACAATTGATAGTGTATGTGCTTATATAAATATGTATATGATCATATGTACTATAAGAATACAAAACTATAGTCTTGAATGTTACATTTTAAATAATGTTATATTGCATGCTACAGGAAGTTTTTTAACTCCCTCCCTCAGTACTTCATGCAGTAACAAAGGGATGTATCTCCAGAGCTGGAGGATGGAGTGGCATGAATAAACATTGCCGGTCACTGGTATTGCAGGAGCCGGGATCCTGACCCCACGTGTGCACAGTGGAGCTCAGTGACTCAAACAGCATATGCCTCCCTACCCACCCCACCCCCACCCCTCCTCTCTGATCACTTTGTTCAGAAAGTCTTCATATACTAACGGGTGTGACTTTTTGCTCATCTCACACATTGTAGGAGCTAAATTTACCATGAGCTAAAGACACCCTGATTTTCCCAAACCATCACAGTGTCATTTGTTCCCAAATTACTTTATAACCAACTCTGATTACCCACAGAAGATTATCTGATTACTGAGCAGTTAAATGAGAGCACTTCTCTGTTCTCCACAGCTAATTTCCCCACTAAGGGGAGTCGGGGAAGGTCTGCTTTGAAAAACTAAAATAGGCAGCTGCCCAGGTGATATAATGTGAAATGACTGGGAAGAAAAGTCTTTTCCCTGGCTTAATTCATTGCTATCCATCATTAGAGAAGCCATCCACATGGCATTGAAACACTTTTCTTAATAGTCTTTAAGAACTCCTTGTAAAATTAAACTACCCCATACTGGGTAAACTGTTTAAACACTTGTTCAAGGTGACTGTGGTCAGGGCTCCTAGAGCATATAAAAAGCTGAGACAAAGCAGGGACCCCTCTTTGGGACCTGACAGATCCCCCAAGCATGGAATTAAAGGAAAAATCTTGAGTCCCTTCAAGGGAAATTCCAGGCATCTAGCTAGCCTTAAAAGGAAAATGAGCAACCTGACAAAGCAAGAAGAGAGCATCAATAGTGTCCCCAAGCAAGCCAGAGCCACACAATGCCTTGGTTCCCTAAAAACACTAATGGATAACATCTTGACATATGTGCTTGAGTTATTTTTCAGAAATTCCTGATGGAAAATGAGTTCTATCACATAGACTTCAGATAAGGGGGAACAACACAGACTTCAGATCAGGGGAACTGAGGACTGAACTCTGATCAGCTTTCTCTGTTCCAAATTTCTTCCTGAGGACCCTGGAGAGAGTCACAGATACGAGTCAGACCAACCTAACACCTACATATATCGGTTTACGATTTTGCTTGCAACATCCCCATTTCCCAAAATGTACCCCTGCCTTTAAGAACCCTTGCTTGTAACTAACACAAGAACAGAAAGCTAAACACTATATGTTCTCACGCATAAGTGGGAGTCGAACAATGAAAACATGGACACAAGGAAGCGAACATCATACACTGGAGCCTGTCAGAAAGTAGGGGGCTACAGAAGGGACAGCATTAGGAGAAATACCTAATGTAGATGTTGGGGTGATGGATGCAGCAAACCACCGTGGCACATGTGTAACTATGTAACAAACATGCACATTCTGCACATGTACCCCAGAACTTAAAGTATAATAATAATAATGATAATAATGATAGCAGTATTTAAAAAAACAGAAAAGAAAATTGCATGTAAGCCACTGGGGAGCTCAGGCCTTATGTGTAAGCCACCCCCATTCTCCCTGCTTGGCACCATGCATAAACACCCTCTTCTTCTGCTGCAAGTCTATGCATCAGTGTCTGACTTTACTGCACTGGGTGAGGGGAGCCCAGTTTGGTTTGGTAACAAAGTCTTCAGGCAACTTAAGAGACTGGCTCTCTCAGCATGTGTGTCATAGGAAAAGGGGCCTCTCTAACACAGCCTTTTGCCCACTGATGGGGTTCCTTGTACAGAACTTAACACTGTAACCAACAGCAAAACCTAAGTGGACTGACAATCCAGTGCTAGAAAGGGAGGCAGGACAGTGCCAGCGTGCTGCTGGGGGCTGCCCTATCTAGGTAGCCATGAAAGTTATAATAGTGCTTGTCTATGTCGCCAATAGTTTACAGTGCAGTTTAGTTACCTGAGTTCCTGCCGCACTCTTTCATCTATACAGAAATCAAAATTGGCTATATCAGGTGTAGGGACAGAGGATTTTCCCTCCCCTCATGAAGGTTTGAGTCTGTGGAAATTGACAATTGACAGATTAAAGGAGAAAAGACATAGAAATTTATTAACGTGCGTAAGCATAGGGATCAAACAAAATATGAGACTCAAAGAGGGGCTAGATGGCTGAAGCTTAAATAGCACCCTCTTCATAGGAGAAATGTAGATGGGAAAATAAAGGCAATGTTGAGGGGTAGTAAATGATTTTTAGGAGAATTTAATAGGCAGAGAATAATTTGTAAATGATTTTCTTTAGAAATTGAATGGGACTGGAAGACAGACAATAGCTTCTGAAGAAGTCTAGGTGTGGTGACATTCTTCAGTGTTCCTTCCTACAGTATGGATTTAATCTCCCCTGGTCAATGGTATTTCAGAGACAGGATTGAAGGCCATTGTGCTCCTTCTGGAGAAGCTTCAGATAAGAGAACTTCAGAGACAGAGTTCTGTCCTGTGCTTGGAGGCAGAAGCAGGAGAAGGTTAAAGTTCTCCATTCTGCAGCTGCTTCTAGGGCCTTTTAATTTTCTGTAGTTCAAAACACTCAGCACGTCAAAATGCCATACTTTGGGATATTATTATCTGAGCCTCAACAATGGAAATGCTGTGTATGAAAATAAAGCAAAGTAAAATAACAGTAACAACTCAGAGTTATACACTGACCATCATCATAAATATAATCTAATAAACGGAACTGATATAATTTAAAGTCTTTTTATTGTAATGGGCCAAAGGCATTGGCAATGTATTACGAATCTTCATGCTTTTTCTTAGCTGCTATTTGTAAATATGCAGCTTTCCTAGCATTGGAAATGCTAACCTTTAACATGTTTCAAAGTAAGCTAGCCTTCAAAACCGTATTACTCATAACAATTGTCTCAGCATCACGGAGAATGTGACATTAAATGACTTTTAATTTGGGACTTTTAAAGTTTTAAATAGAAACCACAGACTGAAGTATACTAGAGACATTTTAGCTTCTTTTGGATCATGTCAACGTCTCCCTTTAATCTCAGTGGATCAGTTCAGTATTTGTAGTCTTTTTGGGGCTCTGAATTTCTGTATGGCAAGTGCCTGAGGTTAGATCTGGCAGAATATTTAAACTGTCAACAACAGAAAGAACGAACCTAGCAGCTAATTTCACAGGGGGTCGCTGTGCTGGCCTCCGTCTCAACACTGTGACATGGGGCACAGGTTAGTTAGATGATGACAGAAGAAGGTCGTTATTAGCTCTGTCATCTCCCAGAGAGTTTCAACTACACACGAAATAATGCCTTGTTTAAAAAGCACTTAAACACATTTCACATTGTTTTCAAAATGCTTTTCCCCACGTCATTCCCGCAATCAAGGGAAATGGTGGAGTTGATGAGAGAGGGGAGGAAAAGTAAATTTCAATAAGATTTTATTGGAAGTCAAATCCCCAGCTGGGATCTGAATTTACAACACAAGAAAGCAGAAGGTAAATACACTGAAGTGAGGCATTGTTAGCAGTTCTCTCTGCTTTGTGAGAATAGCTTAATTGAAGTCCTACCAAGATAGAAACGATCACTTAGCAAACCACATTTTAAAGGCGCTTAATGGAGCAACTCAATCCCTAGTGGAACTAACTTTTTTAAAATAAAAGAGCAATAAGTAAGAGTTATTGTGGGTGGATAACAAAATTGGATTCTCATATAGCTGCTTATTTCTACCATTTTGATGAAATACGGGTTGCTTAGAATTTCAGGGTAGAAGACTGAAATGCCTGTGTCTTCTGCCAGGCTAAGAATTTCTCAGGTCCAAGGCTCTTGGTTTATTTACTAAGTGCTCGATGTTTGGGAAAAATAAAAATAAATAATAAAATGAAAAATATACGTCAGGTTTATTACCTTTTCACAATAAAAATCAATGTGAGTGAAGTACAAACCTAATAATATTTAACACCTAGACATAAAAATGCCTTCGGTGCTATGTATATTGATTATAATGTTTAGGAAACTGCCTTGGCAAAATTATAACAGTAAGAGAAACGTGACATAGTTGACCCCATCTTGCTTCTGATGACCCCGTGCCAAGCTGTTTTTGGTTATTCCTGGGTATAGACCAAGCTAACTTTAGCAGAAATTTAGTTTATAGTTTAACTTAAAAGCAAGAAAAATAGCTCTTCCCTAAAAAATAACCCCCTACTTGCTGAAAACAGCTTTGTAAGACTAATGAAAGGCTGCAATAATAAGATTATAGGAAGGGCCTGAACGCTGATAAATTTCTATAGTTTCTATAATCCCTGACTGCTCAGGAGTCATGTGGCCGGAAGTCAAAAGTTTTGGGAGTTCCCCAGTTGCTCCTGTAAATAACATCACTATTGTAAAACCTAAGACTTTTTTAGAGATTTTTTTCAGACTTTCTAGCAACCAATAGATCCCTCATGGGCCTATGATGCATGACTCAACCAGTCCTGTGGCCCCACCCAGAGAAGGAGTCAGCATATGAAAACCATTTTCCACACCCTTAAGATTTCATCTTCAACCAGTCAGCAGCACGCATTCTGTAGCCCCCTACCCATTAAATTGTCCATAAAAATCCTAACCTCTGAGCCTTTGGGGAGACTGATGTGAATAATAACTCTGTCTTCTGTGTAGCATGGTCAGCCTTGAGTCAAACTCCTTTACTCCAATGCCAGGGTCTCAGTGAACTGGTTTTGTCTGTGTAGTGGGCCAGACAAAACTGTTGGGTGATTACATATTTACCTTGTTTAGATGATCAATTTCCTAACTGAGAGAAGTCATTTCAGGGAATGATACTATTGGCTAAGATTATAGCAATCTGTGATCATCAATTATGATTATGACTTTTCTCAATCATTTAACATTTCAGTGCTTATTGATTATCTACTTCCTTTTTAGGTATGATAGGGGATACAAAGATGAGTAAGACAGAACCCTGTAGAGGAAATTTTCAGAAGAATGACTCCAAGTATCATACATGTAACATGCGTATACATCTTTATTTGATACTCATCATAACACATGCCAGGATCTCTGCCACTAATTAGCTAGCTGTGTGGTCCAGGGAGAATCATATATCTCTGAGGCTTAGTTGTTGTTGTTATTGTTGTTTTTTAAACTAGGATAAGAATAAATACCATCATAACCCCTTATAGCATTAGTCTGTATTATTCTATAATATTCTACCCTGTGACTTTTCCTTATTTCATTCTCTTTGTTCTTCATACCACTTTCGTTTTAGCTACATTTGACGTCACCAATTCACTGTTTTGAAACTGCTCTTCCTTGGTTTGTTTCAATAACATTACACTATCTTGGTATTTTTTTTTCTTCATCCTTTTCTAATGACTCCTCTATTTCCTTTACTGTTTCTTCTGTGTCTTCACAGATCCCAACACCCAACTTATGGCTCTCTTTGATTCCAGTCTCTGGACTTTCTCTCTAAAATGCTATACAGCCTCACCCAACAGTGCTGTGCTAGTAGCTTTCCCTAGCTCTCTTCCTAGGGTTCCCTTGATTAAGCTAGGCTTCATGGACTTCAATCTCCTTTGAGCTCCAGACAGCACATATTGATGGTTCTACATTCTGAAAACACAATCATACAGCATTCTGCACCATCACATATATGTCAAGTTCGTCTTCCCTCATGGACTGTCAGCTTCTGGAGTCTAGAGACCATGTTTTTTATGAGCATTTTATGACTAGCATTTGGTGAATGAAGCACCATAGAACTCCATTACTACATCGTTTGGTGGGTAATGGACTTAAGCCTCTGAGGCTGTAAATCTGGCACCTCTGACACATACGAAATAATTGGAATAAGCTTGCTTTGTGTTCTGCCTTTATAAAGGGTTTATAAAGGCTTTCAACAACATAGCTTTCAGAAGCCAGGTTAGTTTACATAATCTTATAAAAACAATTTTATATTTTTTTCTTGACTTAGAGAATTTTTTTAATGTGGGTGATTTATTTTCCTATGCTAGGGATTATAAGGGAAAAAAAAATATGTCTGCAGGATGCCTGCTATGGTATGAGTGATTTTTGTGTGTTTGAAAACCGTTGGATAATAGAGGCAAAAGAGATTTTAAAGGTTGTCACCCCACCCTTCCATCAGTTTTATTGATGAGAAACCAGATTTTTATATTAAGTTGTTGGTTTCAAAAATGTGATTAACAACCTTGACTCTTTGTTAAAATCATCTCAAGTATTTCCAAAAAGATACACTGATGACTGCCCCCTCACAAACTCTCCCCACTGCAATCCTCAAAGTATTCTGATTTAATTAGTTTGAGGTGGGGTCATTGCACTGGAAATTTTTTTGAACATTTTAATGAGAACCACACTGATTTAAAATATCTAGGCTTATTGCATGGTAATTTAAACAAAAATACTGAGTTGTGGTTTAAAATTATATGTACAAAAATCATTTTTATGAATTATTATCCCTGGTTTTTAAAGTTAGCAAATACTTTCATAGTCATTTTATATATCACTTAAAATGTATGTATTAAAACTTAAGTATAATTTCAACACCAAGAAATAACACTGATATATTCACTTTATGAAACCCATTAGTTTGTAATGAAATCTCTGATTAGTACCTGTATTAAACAGCTGTTGGAATTCTCTTTGACCAATAGGTGGCACCAGTAATTTCTGTATTCAACTATATGGTAACTAAATGGCACGATCTTTGGTGGAATGTATTTTATGTATATCTCTATTAGGATGCCATTACTAGCTTCAGCTTGTGAAATTCGGTTTTAATTTATCTTCATGTGTTTCATTTAAGTGCTCTTTAATTACTAGAACACTTAGCATAATGAATTCTGAAACTATGGATTGACTTAATGCCACAGTAAAGAATTTCTGCTTTAATCTTTAATTAGTTCACTGAACTTGTATCCATTTAGTATCAGCGACTATGATTTTACTAATGACAATATTGTTCCCAGAGCAGAAACAATGCAATGCCTTGAGTCCTTTTTAACAACAGTATCAATTTAAAGTTATGATTTCTGAGAAATAATCAGTGTTAAAATATACTTTATGGTTATGAATAATTTTTAGGCTTTCTGTAAGTTTAAATAAAGATATGTGTTAATCTAATACTATGTATGCTATGACTTAAACAAAATATGGTTTTAGTTCAAATAATCTAGCTAATTAAGAGTTAATTCACAATATCCTATTCCTCCACCTTACATTTTCTGCTAAATGCCACCACTCGAGTTCAAGAGTAATTATAATACACACCAGAAGATATCTATCCGTTAATTTTCCTTCACAAAACAGCAAGAAAGATACTAAGTAGCACTAGCTCTGGCCTAGCTCTATTTCTTCAGTTGTGTTGGTCTCTATATTAAAGTTCGTCTTCCAAATTTCTAGAGTTTTTGTGGTTAAATACTAGGTAACAGTTTTTACCATGACACTTAGCTCAAGCAAGCCAATTCAGCAAATATGCTTTTGGCTGAATTCAGTTAAACATTCTCTCATTCTGCAGGAAAAATTAGTCTTACCGAGATAACAGAGTTGTATGTGGGGGTGCCTTTTTTCTTTGTTTTGTTCTTAAATTACCCTTAAGTTAGTATGCCAGAAAGAAAGCTTTGAATCCTGCAATACCTCTTTCAAAGACATGTAGTCAATTAGCCACAGAAAATTAGTACTGAATCTCTAACTTAGATCCTGGAGCTTATTATCTTATCCTTAAATAATAAATCCTTATTATCTTAGTATAAGGTTCCCCACATTCTGGGAAACAATTTTCTCGGCCCAGAGACATGTTTGTTCTTTACAAGAAGATTCAAGAGGAAATAAGTAAGATAGAAATTATAAAGTTTCTCTTGCTCCGGGCGTTTTCTGCAACTTATTTCAAGAGGCTGAAAAACTGAATGGTTGCAAAGTGGAGTGAAGTTTAACTGGGTTTTCATTGATCAACCCGGACCTGGCCATTTTGTGGTCAGAACTGTTTCCGAAATGTTGTTGCTGTTTTCTTCCTTCAGAATAAATACACGATAGATGGTGGGTTGTTTGTCTGTTGTTGCTGTTGTTTTCTGGAAGTTCTGCTTTATGGAAGAAAAGCAGAACCTTTGTTAGAGTATGCCTCACTTTATCGCCTCGCCCCCAAATTTCTGTTCTCCCCAGTGCTCCACAATCACAAATGCCATCCGTGTGGCCCTAATGCAATGCTCTATTCGGCATTTTGAAACCTGTTTCTTTTAGGAAATGTGTTCTGATGTCTGTTTATTACTATCAGCTCTTGAGATAATTATGGTACTAATAAAAAACTGCTTATTAAAACAAAACACAACAACAACTTTCCCTGGTTCAACCAATTGAACATAGGAGTAAATGCAGTTCAAAAGAAGTCATCATCCTGGGGCGCCACGGTCCTCAACCTTGATGCACATGAGACTCGCTACCTGGAGGTAGGGTTACCCGAGTTAGCCACCAAAAACATGGGGCACTCACTCAAATTTGAGTGTCAGTCAAGCAATGAATCACTTTTTAAATATAAGTATGGCTCATGAAATAGTTTGAACACAGTTATACCAAAAAACATTTATTGTTTATCTGACATTCAAATTTAACTGAGCATCCACTATTTTATCTGGCAACTCTACCGGGAAGGCTTGGCAAAACACAGATTACCTCCTTTGAATCTGTACTTCAGAGTTTCTGATTCTAACTGGGTTTGGCATAAAAATTTTCCAGAGTTTCCTAGGTGATGCTAATGCTGCTGATTAGAGACTTCTCTTCTTCTTTTTTTTTTTTTTTGAGATGGAGTCTCACTCTGTTGCCCAGGCTGGTGTGCAGTAGCAGGATCTCAGCTCACTGCAAACTCCGCCTCTTGGGTTCAAGTGATTCTCCCACCTCAGCCTTCCAAGTAGCTGGGATTACAGGCACCCACCATCATGCCCAGATAATTTTTGTAATTTTTTTTTAAGAGATGGTGTTTCACCATGTTGACCAGGTTCGTCTTGATTTCTTGAATACTGACCTCAGGTAATCTGCCCACCTCGGCCTCCAAAGTGCTAGGATTACAGGTGTGAGCCCCCAAGCCCGACCAGACCATATTTTTTAATACCAATGCAGAATGCTTGAACACTGAAGCTTATAAGAAAGATGGGAATTTGAATCCCAGGTCTGATACTTAATACTGTGTAATCTAAGTCATTTACTCAAGCACTGCAGGCCTCGACTCCTCCAATAAAGAAAGGCAAATATTAATACTATTAATCATGGCACATAACAACTCAGAGTGCTCAGCAAAACGCCAAGTCAGTGCTCAGTAAAAGTTAAGTCACAATTTCACCATAGAGGGGAGGGCTTTTATTGAGTTCTGTATTTCCCAAACTGTGTTATTTTGAACACTTGAGCCACAGTAACTCAGTGGATTGTCTTTCACAAGGGAAAAAGTGAGAAAGAGTTACTATTAGCGTGTGTGCACACACACGCACACACACATACACACACACAGTTATTCTGCAGGCTCTACAAAGTTGAATAAACTTGATTCCTTACTCCAGGACTTCTCCAAGATTTTCAAATGCTAATAAGAAAAGTGAAACTACAAGAGTTTTCAAATGTATCAGATCCTGGAACAACATCCTCTTCCTCACAGGGAAGCAATTGAAGCACACGGTTTTCCATGAGGAACCAGATTAGGAAATACAGCTGCGGTTCACAGGGCACCTAAATGCAAAATGGCATCATTACAAACAGGGATCCATATACACATACATATTTTCAATTATTGTTGGCATCCAATAGAATTATGCTAAAACTAAAATGCATTCTTTATTTATAGGCATATTTTGTGTTACTGTGTTTCACTTTATTGCACTTTGCAGATACTTATTATTTTATTAATTGAAGGTCCTGGCAACACGATGTCAGGCAAGTCTATTGCCATTTTCCCAACGTGATCACTTTGTGTCTCTGTGTCACATTTCGGTAATTCTCATGATATTTCAAACTTCTTCATTATTATTATATCTGTTATTGTGACCCATGATCAGTGATCTTCGATGTTACTATTGTAATCATTATGGGGCACCATGAACCATGCCCATGTGATACAGTGAACCTAATGGATAAATGCTGTACGTGTTCTAACTGTTCCACTGACCAGCTGTTTCTTCCTCGCTCTCTCTTTCTCCTCAGGCCTCCCTGTTCTCTGAGACATAATGACACTGAAATTTGGACAACTAATAACCTACAATAGCCTCTAAGTGTTGAAGTGAAAGATTCACTTTAAAGATTCTCACTTTAAACCAAAAAAATAGAAATGATTAAGAAAGTAGTAAAGATGGCACGTCTAATGATGAGATAGACCAAAAACTAGCCCTCTGGTAGCAAACAGCCAAATCATGAATTCCAAAGAAAAGTTCTTGAAGAAAATTTAAAGTGCTACTCCAGGGAACACATGAATGATAAGAAGTCAAAACAGCCTTTTTGCTAATATGGAAAAAGTATTAGTTGTCTGGATAGATCAAACCAGGCACAACATTCTCCTAGGCCAAAGTCTAATCCAAAGCAAGACCCTAACTCGCTTCAATTCTTTGAAGGCTGAGAAAGATAAGACAGTTTAAGAAAAAAAGTTAGAAGCTAACAGAGGTTGATTCATAAGACTTAAGGAAATAAGCCATATCAATAATTTAAAAGTACAAGGTGGTAATGTGAAGCTGCAGCAAGTTAGAAGATCCAGCTAAGATCACTGATGAATGTGTCTACATTAAACAAGAGATTTTCAATGTAGACAAAAATAGTCTATTGGAAGAAGATGTCATCTAGGACTTTCACAGCTAGGAAGAAGTCAATGTCTGCTTTCAAAGCTTCAGAGGACAGGCTGACTGTCTTGTTGGGGGCTAACACAGCTGGTGTCTTTAAGTAGAAGCCAGAGCTCATCCCAGTGCTCATTTACTATTCTAAAAGTTTTAAAAAGGGCCCTTAAGAATTATGCTAAATCTACTCTATCTGTGCTCTGTTAGTGGAAAACAAGGCTTGGATGACAGCATGTCTGTTTAAAGCATGGTTTACTAAATAAGCCCACCGTTTGAGACCTACTGCTCAGAAAGAAAAGAATTCTTTCAAAATAGTACTGCTCCCTGACGATGCACCTTGCCTCCCAAAAGCTCTGATGGAGATATATAAGGAGATTAATGTTGTTTTCATGTCTGCTAACACCCATTCTGCAGTCAATGGAATAAGGAGTAACTCTGACTTTCAAGTATTATTATTTGAGAAATACATTAAGTAAGGCTACTGCTCTCAAAGAGTGTGATTCTTCTGGTGGATCCGGGCAAAGTAAAATTGAAAACTTTCTGGAAAGGATTCACCATTAAGAACATTTGTGATTCATGGGAGGAGGTCAGAATATTAACATTAACGTATGCTTGGGAGAAGTTGATTCTAATCCTCAGGGATGATTTTGAGGAGTTCAAGACTTCAGTGTAGGAAGTCACTGCTTATGTGGTAGAAATGGCAAGAGAATCAGACTTAGAAGTGGAGCCTGAAGTCACACCACCCTTCAGCAACCACCACCCTGATCAGTTGACAGCCATCAATTATGATGCAAGACCCTCCACCATGAAATTAATTATGACTTGCTGAAGGTTCAGATGATTGTTAGAAAATTTTAGGAATATTTTTTAATTAAGATGCATGAATGATTCGCTGTAATTTCATGAAAAACTTGAATGGATGAACACATGAAGAATTACTTCTTACGGATGAGCAAAGGAAGTGGTTTCTTGAAATGGAATCTACCCCTGTAAAGCTGCTGTGAATCCTGTTGAAATGACAACAAACGATTTAAATATTAACATAATATGCAGTGGCTCACTCCTATAATCCCAACACTTTGGGAGGCTAAGGCAGGCAGATTACTTGAGCCCAGAAGTTCAAGACCAACCTGGACAACATGGCAAAGCCTCATCTCTACAAAAAATTATAAAATTAGCCCAGTGTGCTGACACACACCTGTGGTCCCAGGTACCTGGGAAGCTGAGGTGGGAGGATTGCTTGAGCCAAGAGGTGGAGGTTGCAGTGAGATGGGATTGCACACTGCACTCCAGCCTGGGTGATAGAGTGAGACCTTGTCTCAAATAATAATAATAATAATAATATATAAACTTAGTTGATAAAGCAGTGGCAGAGTTTGAGAGGACTGACTCCAGTTTCAAAAGAAGTTCTACTGTAGATAAAATGCTACAAAACAGCATGACTTACTACAGAGAAATCTATCAGGAAAGAAAGAGTCAACTGATGCAGCAAATGTCATTGTTTGTCTTATTTAAGAAATTGCCACAGTCGTCCCACCCTTCAGCAACTACCACCCTGATAGTCAGCAGCCATCAATAGGGAGGCAAGACCCTTCAACAGCAAATTGATTATGACTTGCTAAAGGCTCAGATGATTGTTAGCATAGTTTAGCAATACAAATTTATAATTAAAGTACATACATTGGGGTTTTGTTTAGAAATAATGCTATTGCACACTTAGTAGACTACAGTACCATGTAAACATAACTTTTATATACACTGGGAAACAAAAAAATTGTGACTTACTGTAATGTGCTATTCACTTTATTGTGGTGATCTGGACCCAACTCTGCAATATGTCCAAGGTATGCCTGTATTCATTTATTCAACATATATGATGATCATCTAAAATATATATACAGAACTACATACTATAATGATACAAAAAAGAATTTGATTTAAAATCCTGCCCTTAAGTGGCTCACAGTCTGGTACTTAAAATATTTAACAATAGGCATTGACCAAGATGCATTAACATGCCCCTGAGCTGGACTAGACCTCAGACAGGTTTCTTCCTCAGCACAGGCCATTGACCTCCCTTTTCTTAGAGCATATGCTTTAGAAAATTTGCAGTTATAACTCCTTTCACTGTCTGTTCAAGATGCAAATCTTTTACAATCCAGAAATTACTTTCTGAAAAACCTGGAGTCACCTACTTGAAATGCAATCATTAAAGAAGATAGTTCCCAGCACTTTGGGAGGCAGAGGCGGGTGGATCATGAGGTCAAGAGATCGAGACCATCCTGATCAACATGGTGAAACCCCATCTCTACTAAAAATACAAAAATTAGCTGGGCATGGTGGCACGCACCTGTAGTCTCAGCTACTCGGGAGGCTGAGGCAGGAGAATTGCTTGAATCCAGGAGGCGGAGGTTGTGGTGAGCCGAGATCGCGCCATTGCACTCCAGCCTGGGTAACAAGAGCGAAACTCCGTCTCAAAAAAAAAAAAAGATAGTGTCCCTATCTCCTAGTATCTGTGAAAGGGTAGGTGCCTGAGTTTCATAAGTGACAATTAGCAAAAACAGGTAGCCCAATCACATTGACTAACCTCCTCCTAACATCCTCTAGAACTTTTCCATTACTTCACTGACATGATTTGGATGTCCCTCCAAATCTTACGTTGAAATGTGACCTCCAATGCTGGAGGCGGGCCTAGTGGGAGGTGTTTGGATCACGGGGCAGATCCTCATGAATGGCTTAGCACCATTCTCTTGGTGATGAGTGAGGTTTTGCCCTGGGTTCATGTGAGATCTAGTTGCCTAAAAGTGTGTGGCACCTCCCCAACTTTTTGCTTCTGTTCTTGCCATGTGATAGTTCTGCTCCTGCTTCACCTATTGCCATAAGTAAAAGCTCCCTGAACCTTCCTCAGAAACCAAACAGATGCTGGTGCCATGCTTCCTGTACAGGCTGAGAGCTGTGAGCCAATTCTACATCTTTTTTTAATAAATTACCCAGTCTCAGGTATTTCTTCATAGTAATGTAAGAATAGCCTAACACACTCACCCTACTGTTTATAAATCCTTTCACCTTTTGCTCTGGCAGAGTTGGTTCAATCTGCCAAATCTGCCAACCAACCAGAGTTGGCTCAAATATCACAATATTGTGATATTGTCTCTCCTTGCACGTCTTGGCTAAAATCCTCCTTGATTGTTTAACTGGGCAGTTTCTCTTTCATAGTACTGACCACACTATTAATCTTGTATAGTTCAGTATATTACTAGTGAATCTTAACAACAAATAAGTTTAAATATTTAATATTTTGAACACCCCCTCTGCTTATAGACAGTGGGCTATGAAGGAAAGAGCACTGCTTTAGGAATCAGATGGAATTTGTTTGAATCTCAGTCCTACCACCTGCTACTTAGGTGGCCTTGGGGAAATAATATCTAATTTCTTGGAAAATTTTTTCCTTATCTAAAAGGTAAAGGTAGCAAAACTCTACTTTCCAGACATAGTCTGAGACAGGAAAAAGATAAACAGAGTAGGAAGAGATGAGTTAGTCTAAAATGAGCAAATAATTGAGCAGACACTCAGAGAACAGCTGAATCAAGTTAATGGCAAGGCACTAGCAAAGGTCCCCAACTGAATTCCTTAGTACTCCTTCAGGCTGCTTGCTGCTCACTGAAAAGGGATAAGGCCTTCTAAAGTGCCAGCTCCTCTAGAAGGTGTGTGCTATGACTATACCCACTCTTTCTCAAGCCTGATTCTTTGGCTTCTCCTGAGTTTTTACACACTTGTCTCCTCATAAAAAATGCCCCTCAGTTATTTCTATATTCCTGGCACCCAGTCACCATGCACCTTGCGTGTCTTCCTCATATAGAGCTGTTTGGGTCTGGTTAATTCTCTTCCTCTGCCAAGCTACTCCTTTCTGAAGGAACCAAGCCCCTATGCCTTCTTGATTTTAATCCATCACCTAAAATGACAAGAATACCCTCTATGGTCATTATTAAGCAAGAGAAATACATTCACAGCCTTGACAGAGCCCCAGAAGAAATGTGGGGATTGCTGTGTGTCACTGCAAACCAAAGCACCCTACCTCTGAAAGGGTTTAATCAATTTGTCAAAAGTGAGTTATGGCTGGGTGCTTTGGATCATGCCAGTAATCCCAAACCTTTGAAAGGCCCAGGTGGGACGATCACTTGAGCCCAGGAGGTCAAAGCTGCAGTGAGCCCTGACTGCACTACTGCACTCCAGCCTGGGCAACAGAGCAAGACCAGATCTCAAAGAAGAAGTGGATTATTTTGAACATTATTGTATTCTAATAGGGCATCTGTTTTTTTCTCACTAAGTCAATAATCCTCTCAAACCAAAAAAGCACACTTGATTTAACTTCTTCAGTTCAAATTATATGACATTTACCATAACACAAAATTTACAATGTTTGTGGCTTAATTTGTCCCAAGACTAACTTTTAATGAGGAAATATTAGAAGGCAGTGATTTAAGCTTTACTAAAGATATCAATAGTATCGCCGGGCATGGTAGCTCATGCCTGTAATCCCAGCACTTTGAGAGGCCAAGGCCACTTTAGGTGGATCTCCTGAGGTCAGGAGATCGAGACCAGTCTGACCAACATGGTGAAATCCCGTCTGTACTAAAAATACAAAAATTAGACAGGTGTGGTGGCAGGTGCCTGTAATCTCAGCTACTCAGGAAGCTGAGGCAGGAGAATCACTTGAACCCGGGAGGCAGAGGTTGCAGTGAGCTGAGATCGTGCCATTGTACTCCAGCCTGGCCAACAAGAGTGAAACTCCATCTCAAAAAAAAAAAAAAAAAAGATATCAACAGTATCAAATAAATACAACCAATATTATAATTAAAGTGATGACATTGAATGAGTATATTCCTATCTGTACTTTGGAATATAAGGGAAAGTAGGAGGAGGTCCTTTTTTCTTTAGCATAGTCTAAATTAATCAACCAGCATTGAGCAATTCCTGTAGATTTAGTACATAGCTACATGATGTGGGATATTCAAAAATATAATAAGCCTTGGTCTCTGTGTTAAAAGACGAGTTAGGAAGATACATAGTCACGTATGAACATTTAACATGACCTGACAGAGATGACCTGGAGAAGACTTTCTGAGAGAACTGGGGATTTGTCTATTCTTTGTGGAGATCTGATCAAATACTTGTAAAGGACAATGAGAGGGCAAAGCAAAGATAACAGTGGGAAGAAGGAAGTATGTGGGTTGGAAGAATAAACTGACAACCAGGTTGCAGGGTTGAGATTCTATATAGGAAATATAAAGATACCTATCCAAGGCCAGTGGACTCTAGGATGTAAGAGGCATCAAAAAGTCCTTGTAAAGGGAAATAACTGACGAGAGGAAATTTTAGGAAGATTTTCCATAGAGCATGGATTGGAAGTCAGGGAGTAAGGGAGTAAGATTACTTGTTGGGAAGCGGATGCAGCAATACGTTCTTGGTTTGTTTGTTTGTTTGTTTGTTTGTTTGTTTGTGACGGAGTTTCGCTCTTGTTACCCAGGCTGGAGTGCAATGGCACGATATCGGCTCACTGCAACCTCCGCCTCCTGGGTTCAGGCAATTCTCCTGCCTCAGCCTCCCGAGTAGCTGGGATTACAGGCGCACGCCACCATGCCCAGCTAATTTTTTGTATTTTTAGCAGAGACGGGGTTTCACCATGTTGACCAGGATGGTCTCGATCTCTTGACCTCGTGATCCACCCGCCTCGGCCTCCCAAAGTGCTGGGATTATAGGCGTGAGCCACCGCGCCCGGCCAGCAATACGTTTTTAAAAGAAATTTATTTAACACAAACACTGGTGGCAAAAGATGACTCAAGAAGACACAATAAAGAATAAAACAAGATTTGAATCTGGGAGCCATGGCTCATGCCTGTAACCCCAGCCTTTTGGAAGGCAGAGGGGTAGGATCACTTGAAGCCAGTTGAGACCAGCCTAAGCAACTCAGCAAGATCACATCTCTACAAAAATTTTGCAAGAATAGCCAGGCTTGGTGTTGTGAACCTGTAGTCCTAGCTACTTGGTAGGTTGAGGTAGGAGGATAGCTTGATCTGAGGAGTTCAAGGCTGCAGTGAGCTATGATCATGCCACCGTACTCCAGCCTGGGTGACAAAACAAGACTCTGTCTCTTAAAAACAAACCACACTGCCATGTGTGCACCTACACAACCATCTTACATGTTCTTCACATGTACCCCAAACCTAAAATGCAATTTAAAAAATAAATAAAGAAAGAAAAAGTATATATAAAAAAACAAACAAACAAAGAACAATATAAGGTTTGGATGCAGAATGAATTTCCAAGGGAACATAACCTAAATAATGTTTCATATAGGTGACATGTCTGTCTAGACATGTACACTTGGGAGTCATCCATGTAACCATGACCGAAGATAGTATGAAATGCACGAGCTGAAAAAAGTTAATATGTACTGACCATGAAAATGCTGATAAACGAGAGTTCAGCATGGATAATAGTTCAAGATGTTAAACTATCAGGGATTATATACATTTTCCAGAAAAGTAGTTTTTAAACTTTGGTGTGCATGAGAACCATGTGAGGGCTGCATATTCATAATGCAGAGTCAATAGATCTAGGATTGAAGCTGGAAATCTGAACACTAACCAGTAGCTCCTGATGCTGCTGCTGCCAGTAATCCTGAGACCACCCTGGGACACACACTGAGAGATTTGTAAAATAAGACAAAAGCTGGCTTTGATGTACAACTTTATGATGCTTTTATATCTGAAAAGCGATCTTCATGTTTTTCCTACAGTCTGCTTGATGCTCATATTACATATTAAAAACAAAGCCAAAACAAAATCAAACAGTAAGTTTAGGGAAAAAAGAGAGGGCAAAAGTCTGCAATACTAAAAATAAAATATTTTTTAAAAATAGAGCATAAGAATAATTGCTGAGTCATCACTGCATATTACGAGGTAGACATTCTGCATATTAAGAGGTGGATATTTTACTGCAGACATCTTTCAAAGGATGTCTGGGTAAAATGAAGTTTTAGAAAAAGTAGATTTATCTTTATTGCTTTACTAAATCAGAATGCTTGATGTGTTCCAAATATAGTTATCTTCAATAGATCCATGGCTGTATCATTTAAGCTAGTCACATTCTTGGCAACTTTTATATATTATATAACTTCTTCACTCTATAATATGAAACAGAATTAGAGAATTGTCTAAATCTTGAAAGAACATTTAAAAATTAATCAGCTTTCCACTTTTAATTGAACATTATACTATATATATATAATTTTTATCATTCCTGTGAGATCTTAACTTTTTCATGATTCCTACCAATTATTTCCACTATAAATCTTTTCATGATGAATTTTATAATATTTTGTAGACATTTAGAAATCTATGTGAGGACAGGGATCAAAGAAGAGATCTCTTTCCAATAAAATGACTAATAACAGCTCTTGATATAGTTAATATAATTAAATCCCCAGAAAATTTTATGTGAAAATTTCCAAGTTTAACAGCACTAGTCTCATTAAGCAACCTGTATTTTATTAGGAATAGACAGCACTTATGAGGCATTGTAAAATCTTACAACTCCAGTTCCCTCTGGTGGCAGAACGTTCAAAATGAGACTGTCAGGAACTCTGGAGAGAGCTGAGGGCTTGCTCGCATTTATAGCCTCCAGATGAGAATTACAAAGGGTTTATTCCTGTGGACTGCGATGGCTTTGGAAATAGCTTCTCACCTATATCCTTGGAGCAAATAACTAATGCTGAGGATGGAGAAGAAAGGAAGCTGATTTTATACATTTTTTTGTTGTTGTTGCAGGAGAAAAACAAGTTAAAGAGTTTCTTAACGAAGCCTAAGAACGTATCTGCAGGTGATTTGGAAAATAACTTTCAAATTAATATATCTACTACATCTTTCAGGCAAAGACGTTGCAAAAAGCAGAGAAAACAACAAAAGAAGACAATGGAGTAGAAAAAACAATGAGAAGGAGGAGAACCCCTAGTGTGCTCCTTAGAAGGTCTCTCAGGCATGAAAGAAACAATTGGGCAAGGTAGCTTAGAACCTGGCATTCAGAAAGAAGGTCATATATAAAAAGTTTATTTTAAAGTATTTTTAAAACAAGGGGTGTTTCAGGCAAATTGAAGCAGTTGAGTTTCCAAAAATCTAAGTACATTGTAGAGGTTTAACAGCTAGTTAAGGAGTAGAATGAGGATTCAACTATAAACTTCTGACTGAAAGTTAATATTTTGGCATATAACACTTTACAAATTTAGGGTCTAAAGCTGAGAAGGACAAAAGGCTAATCTAGGTTACTGCACTGTAAGAGGCATATGCTTGAAAGAATGCCAGATGTGATTTAATGGCTGAACATGTTCTATTTTCTGTAACATGAAGCTTAAATATGCTACTGATTTTTGTAATCCTAGTGAAATGCAGCCTCTTAAATATAATCATGTGTGCTTTTTCTTTCGAATCTTGAAGCCAAAAAATTTGTAGGATTATGTATCCCTCAAGGTTCAGAAATTTTAAGAATTCAAGAGGATAGGGCTTAACTTTAAACTCTTTCTAATACACGGATTTAAAAGTCATTTGGAGGTGTAAATGTCACGGAGGGCATATAAATGCATGAAAACACTGGCATTTAAAAAAAATGATAAGTCCTCAAATTTCAATTTCTCAAACAATAGTAAAGCAGAAAGCATCCTTGACGGTCCAAGTGGTGACTCTGATTTATTTATTTGTTTGTATAGCATTCACTGCTTTGTAACTACCTAACAACGATTACTCACTTCCACTCCTTTATCTTTATTGTTAATGGATTCTAGATTTTGTTTAGCATCCTCCAAGGGACCTTAATCTTCAGAGAGGATAGATCCCAGCACCAGTAATGATTAGCCAAATCCAATCATGGTAGTCTAATTCCTTCTACTAGTAATTAGTTCAGGTGGAATATGTGATGCAATATGGCCAATGAGATAAGACAGGAAGTCTGTTAAGAGGCTCTGGGAAAGGTTCTTTGCTCTTAAACATATACATAAAGAAAAGATTTGACTCCTTATTAGAACTACCTAATTTTGTACTTCTTATTATGTATTAATAAACATCCTTGTTGTTTAGATTATTTTTAGTTTTTTTTTTGTTACTTCCATGCAAAAGCATGCTAACTGATGTACATTCATGTGCTGCATAATGAATTTTCAGTCAACAATGAATCACACATATAAGAAGGTGGTCCAATAGGTTATAATGCCATATTTTTACTGTATATTTACATCTCTATCTATGTTAGATGTACAAATACTATTATGTTATAGTAGCCCATAGTGTTCAGTACAGTAACATGCTAGATAGGTTTGTAGCCTAGGAGCATTGGTTAAATCACATAGCCTAAGTGCATAGTAGCTTATACTATCTGAGTTTGTCTAAGTGCCCTCTATGATGTTCACACAATAAAGAAATCACCTAATGATGCATTTTTCAGAACAGATCCTATCCTTAATCAACACATGACTGTAATTTGTCTCTGAGCTTTTATATCTTATGATAGGGTCAGCCATAGGGAAAAGGTTAGGTTGAAGTAGGCTAGACTACTCTTTATCACTCTCCTCCATGATAGGCAGAATCTTCAGAGCCCAACTCATTCCCATCATATATCTGTAGGCCCTCACCGAACACTTACAAATGGACATCCATGTGTCAAAAGCCTTAAGAACACTTATAAATGGACATCCTTGTGTCAAAAGCCATAGGGCATATCCTCTACCCTCTTATGTAGCTTCTAATATGGGACTTCAAATGGTCTGGCCTTGTCCTGGGCACCCCACTAGACCACATATCACATACTTTTACTAGTCGCTGCATATGCTGGCCTCTTCCAATTTCTCACCCTCCTACTCACATTTTCTTAGAATTCTCTTTCTCTATTGAAAAATGATAATAGGTACAATGAGAGAATTAAAACATCATAACAATATTATTCCTATCCAAATAGTTAAAATTATTCGATGTCAATCTTTTAGAACAAATCTTTTAGAACTTATTATAATGTCTATCTTTTAGAACTTAGTTCTAATTTAAGAAAATCACGAGTTTCAGTTAATGTTCAATTGTATTTTATGGCATTTTTCCCGGGTAATAATCTACATCATATACCTGAATCATTTGCATACTTACAAACATATGTTTGCCCCCTTAGCATTGTCTATGTTTTTAAATTAAAAGTACAGTAAGTGTTGTGGAAAATAAAAGGGTGCTATTCCTGCACAGGAGAAAAAATGACTTTAGTACTTGCACTTAGGTCCTAAATCCTCTTAGAAGATTTTTATATACATCTGTATCGACTGAATTTTTACAAGTTTATATTCATATCACATATATTCAAAAAATTATAAATCATATAAGATCTAACCATGAATTGGAATGAGAGAGAGAAGATGGAAAAGAAGTTATATCTGGCAAGGATCTCTACCATGCCCATAATAGAATGACTCTTAATAAGATGAATTCTATCTATGTGAGAAAATTACACTCCATCTAAAATATTTATATGCAGAATTACTTTTCGTTACAATCTTTACAAGGTGACCTACTGTTAATTGCATTAAACAAATTAAAGGTCCAGTTTAAATATCCATTACTAAGATAATAGCGCTTTCATTTTTTTTAATAACATAAACTAACACTGTCTGATTTTAAATATGACCACCAAGGATTCTTTTTTTAAAGGTTTTTCTGTCAAGTTTTCAAATCTGACTTTTGTTCAAGAGAGAGCTCATAGTGATTGTGCATGTCTGCTATTATGATACACATTCAATTTTAAAGACTTTTTATCAAGACTCCAGTGTGCCTGAGAAAAAGATACTCAGCTCACAGTCTGATGTTTGTCTCTGATTTAAAATGGTCTTCAAACACTTTGTCAGAATCTGCCAGTGTATTGCTTTAGGCAACAAGTTTCTAACAATACCCCACAGGAGTACAGGACAAAGTGCTTTCTGTCAAATGCAGCACCTCCCCGCCTCTTTTTTTTTCTTTTTAAATCTTTAGACAAATAGAGTACTAAAATCTTAAGTCCATGGCTTAACGTGGATAGCACTGCATTTTACTGATCACAAAGGATACGCTCACAAACCAGTATTGTAGAAGCAGTGTTAGAGAAGAATGAACAAAAATACTCTGAAAACTACTCTCTGCCCGAAAGAGGTTATCTTTTGAGAGAGTTCTTGAAATTATTCATCCTGGGGTTTTGTAACCACAGGAGTTATTCAGAGAGTCACAGAATGGGGCTAAGTTAATTACTTAATGTATATATTCAATAAAGCTAGAAATATTTACTGAACATCTGCTATATGTCAGGCAGTTGACAGTCAAAACTGACGAGGACAAGAAATCTGACTTCATGGGGTCTGTTGGGAAGGATGGTCAATTAAGCAAAAACCATACGAGTGATCTGGAAGCATGTGTTGGAAACAACTAACTTTACTGCAATGAGGAGAAGGAGAGCAAGGAAAGGCTTCTAGAAGGAAATGACACTTAATCTAAGATCCCAGGAGAAGCCAAATAGAGGACGTATTTGTGGTTTCTTCAGATACGGGTTGCATGAGGGCATTAAATGGAAGAGGAAATTGAAGTAGTAAATATAAAGTAGTTAGTATGTGCCTTGGGCTTTACGTTTATAAGCTCATCTGATCCTCACAGCCAAACATCAGTGAGCTAGATAGTATCCCCATTTAAGGGAAGGGGAGACCTAGCTAGGTTCAGAGAGACTTGACAAAGTGCCCAGGTTCATTCAGCTGGTAAGGAGCAAAGCCAGCAATCTAACTCAGGCAAATCACACTCCGAGGCACTTGCTCTCTCCACCAAACACAATTCTTGCTCTTCCAAGAAATAAAGAGGGAAGGAGGGAATATGGGGGAAAATCACTCAATGATGTAAACTGACAGCATATCATTTCATTAGCTAGTGATATTTGTATAATAGGAAGGTGTTGGGGCTCAGAAATAGATACCCCAAAATATGGTCTTTTGACACACCAGACTAAAGAAGCAGGCCCAAAGTCTCTCTGAGAATTATACAGAGCCTTTGCTGAGGGCTAAAAAATAACTTTTGGGTTACCTACTCGGTCCCTAGGAACTCAACTATTTTTCATTTTTGATGCAGATCAGTCCAGAAATCCCCATCTCAATTGCTCCCACCCCTCCCTTAGCTTCTCAGCCCAATCCTTCAAAGCAAGCCCTGCAGGTCACTGATTCCTATCTTTAAAAAAAAATTTGTATGAATTTATGGAGTGCAATTGCTATTTTGTTATATGCATAGATTGTGTGGTGGTCAAGTCAGGGCTTTAGGGTATCCATCACCCAAATAAAATACATCGTACTCATATTATTCCTATCTTGAGATTACCCAGGAGGGTTGACAATGAACTCCTTGAAACTGCCAATTCTTTCATCATGACTGGCAGCAATGAACGGTGCAGCGGTTTCCTATCTGTGTCCTTCAGTACCTTGCTCCTCAGAGGCTGGTCCTTGAACCAGCAGCATCAGCATAACCTGGGAGTATATTTAAAATATGTAATCTCAGATCTCACCCCAGAATAAGAATTCAGATTTAACAAAATCTTCATGTAATTTGTAAGCACTTCTTAAATTTAGAAAGCTCTGGTTTAGAACAGCAATGCTGCTTCATGATAATACATGTTAAGTTTCCCTCTGCAGGACTTCTATATCCCTATATTAATATCGTTATATTAATATTAACTGAGATTCTCTAAGAGGGAGATATTGAAAACAGTGTTGTCCAAATATATTTCACCTTAGAGGCCTCCCTCCCAACAGTCATGTATATTGTGCAAAATTGAGAGCAGGTGATTAAGAAAATTACAGGACTATTAACCTGAAGAATCAATTCTGGAAGTGCTCAAGCATTACAGTAAGGGTTTTGTGGCTGGAGAGATTTGAATTTGAATATCAACTTTTTTTTTTTGAGCAGCTGTGTGGCCTTGGCCATGATACATAACCTATCTGAGCCTCACATACTCATCAGTAAATTGGAGCTGATAATACCTGCTTTTCAGGACCTTTGTGAGCATCAGAGTGCCTAGCACAAATAGGCGATCAGTAAGTAGGGGTTTCAGCTTCAGTTATTTTTATCTAGGATAATGTAAAGTTAAAGATATACCAGATGATTGCTATGCAAATAACTAAGAGATCAGCATACATTTATGTATATGATTAATCTATTAATAGTTATCACACTAATGTCTTCAAATATGTTTACAACACAAATATTTAAACAGAAATAGAAAATTATACAGTGTAATCTTTAATCTTTTTTCTGATTCTAGAAATGTATATAAATTGTAGCACATTTTGAAAATTTCAAAAAACCACAAAAATAAAAACAAAAATCATCTATAATTTCACTACTCAGAGATAAGAGCTATAAACATTTTAGGGTCTATCTTACCTATATTTATAAATGCATATATGTGTGTGTGTTTATATATACAAACTTAGTATAAAACTGCAATAACTGTTTTCTACCTTGCTATGTTCACCTAAACAAGTAGTTTAGTATATTAGAGCCAGACTGCCTGTGTTCAAACTCTGACTCCGTCCCAAAGGAGCTGTGTGATCTTCACTAACACATGTAATCTTGCTATGCTTCAGCTTCTTCATCTAGAGAATGGGAATTATAATCATGTCTACCTTGCAGGGTTGACGGAGGGTTAAATGAGATCGTCTCTATAAAACATAATAGTGCCTGGTATATTAGAAGTTCTAGGTGATTGCCTATTATAATTATTAACTATATATTATGCACATTTATATTCTATAAAATATTCTACCACAATTTTTTTAAACATTTCCCTACTATTACACTGTGTTTCATACAACTTGGGGTTGTTCAAAGAAATGCATTTAATTTTAAGCTGTTTACATTTTTTGGTACAGTAAGTAATCATTTTGCATATGGATTTCTGCACATACCTTTCAATGTTCCCTTAAAGCACATTCCCAGAATTAGAAATGTATAATACAATATCATTTTACTAACTGGTAGCCATCAATAAGATTTAATGTGGGGACCAGGGACATAATTCAGATCTCCTGGAGATCTTGGGAAAGTTGAGGATTTTGGGCTGCCTGGAGAAATGTGACCAAAGATAGAAAGGATAAGGTAAAGAGAGACTGCACAGTACCATGATCTACTTCAAAATGATGGCTACAGTATAGCTATGACTCACAGAGGAAAGGATGATACCTTTGTGTTTCAGCCAGGCATAAAAATAGACATACAGTGAATGATTTTTAAATACTAGACTTTTTATTTTTTTTAAGTTGGTGCAGTTCTAGTCCATTAGGAACTGCTAGACTTGGGCTTTTCGCTGGCACAGAGCAGTTTATCAAACAGCAAAGCCATGGCTTTTGGAGCCAACTGAAACTAGAATCAAATTTACCAACCGTTGGCAAATCCAACACCCATGTGTCACTTTCAGAGCCTCATGCAGTGTTTCTAAACTGTCCAAACCCACATGCTTATGCAGCCTTCTGTTCTTGGCTGAGCTGAGAGTTGCACATCCACCTGCACATCCATTTGATGTGGACCTTTCAGCATTTGGGAACCTCCTTCGTATTCCCAAAAATGACTTTGCTCAGATATGGTACAGGTTTCTCATTAAGCTCTGCTTTGTTCTTGATCTCATATCTTCATAACTACCAAATATGAATTAATATCACCACTAAAATTAACTTCATTCCTTTTTATGGGTGAATATTCCATTGTATGTATAAAGCACACAATTTATTTATTCATTCATCCATCGATGGACATTTGGGTTATTTACAAATTTTGGTTATTATGAATCATGCTTTTGTAAACATTTGTATATAAGTTTCTGTGTGGACATATGCTTTCAATTTATTTTGTCATATACCTAAGAGTGGAATTGCTGAGTCATATGGTAACTTTCTGTTTAACATTTTGAGGAAATCCCAAACAGTTTTCCAAAACAGCTCTGCCAGTCTAGAATCCCATCAGCAGTGCATCAGGGCTCCATTTTCTCCATCTACTTACCAATATTCATTTTCCATTTTTAAAAAGTTACAGACATCCAAATGGGCATGAAGTAATAGCACATTGTGTTTTAAATTTGTACTTCTATAATGACGAATGATATTGAGCATCTTTTCGCATGCTTATTGGACACCTGTATGCTGTCCTTGGAGAAATGTCTATTCAGACCCATTTACCCAGTTCAAAAACTGAGCCATTTGTCTTTTTATTGCTGAATTGTAAGAGTTCTTTATATAGTCTATATATAAGTCCCTTATCAAATATACAATTTGCAAGTATTTTCACCCATTCTGTGAATTGTTATTCATTTTCTTGATGGTGTCCTTTGAAGCTGTTTTATTTTTTTAATTTGATGAAGGCCAGTTTGTCTGTTCTTTTTCCCCCTTATGCTTTTGTTGTCATGATTGTGAAACTGTTGCCTCATCCAAAGTCATTAAGACTTACTTCTATGTTTTCTTCCAAGATGTTTACAGTTTTGGCTCTTACCTTATGGCCTATGATCCAGTTATAGTTAATTTTTATATGCAGTATGAGGCAGGGGTCCAGCTTCATTCTTTTACATGTGGATATCCAGTTATTTCAGTACCATTTTTTTAAAAAAACTACAAATTGTCCTGGCATTTTTGTAAAAAACCAATTTGCCATAAGTGTAAGTGTTTATTTCTTGACTCTTGCATTTCATTGGTCTGTATACTTTTTTTTTTTCTTTTTTTTGGCAGAACTACACTGTTTGACTACTGTAGCTTTGTAGTAAGTTTTTAAATTGGGGCTGGCATGATGGCTCATGCCTGTAATCCCAGCACTTTGGGAGGCCAAGGCGGGTGGATCACTTGAAGTCAGGGATCATGGTGAACCCCATCTCTACCAAAAGAAATATAAAAATTAGCCAGATGTGATGGCACGTGCCTGTAATCCCAGCTTCCTGGGAGGCTGAGGCAAAGAGAATCACTTGAAGCTGAGAAACAGAGGTTGCAGTGAGCTGAGGGCTTGCTACTGCACTCCAGCCCGGGGGACAGAGTGAGACCAACCCTGCCACAAAAAAAAAAAAAAAAGAAAGAAAGAAAAACTTTTAAAATTGGGAGGTACCCTCTATCTTTGTTCTTTTTCGTGATTGTTTTGTCTTTTCTGGGTCCTTTACCTTTCTCCATATGAATTTTGGACCACTGTGTCAATTTCTGCAAAAAAAAAAAAAAAAAGCAAGCAGCTCAGCTGTCATTTTGATAGGTATTGCACTGAATCTGAGAATCAAGTTGGGGAATATTCCCATCTTAATTAAGCCTTCGGCTTTCTCTGTTTTTCTCTGCCACTGCTGGGTTTTGCTTGCCATTACCTCCAACCTAGATAACTGCTTTAAACAATTAGATTCATTTCCCACTGCACTCTGGATACATTTCAAACTCCCCACTCTGTCCTCCAGTGCTTTCTGTGGGTAGGTATGACCATCCCTCCTTGACCTTCCAGCTCTTCAACTTCTTTACTGTTTCAGCTGTTTTGTTGTTGTTGTTCTGGTCCTGAACAGAGCATGTTTGTTCCTATATCAGATCCTTTGCTTTCTATGTTCCCTTGTCTGAAATCCTCTTCCCTGAAATCTTTGTAAGCCTGATACCTTTTCATCATTTATGTCTTAGTTATGATCATACTTAAGTATACCATCCAGCGTTAGAAAAAACGAAAAATCATTATCCCCTTCCTTCATTCCCTAGCTGCTCTCTTTCATATTAGCCTATTTAATTTTCAAGAGTACTTACAAATGTATAAAAATATCCCATTTACCATTAATTTCTTTATTACCTAGCTTCTAACCTAAAATATAGACCCCAGCATCTTGAACAATGCTTGATACACAGTTTGCATTTAATAAGTATGCTAAATGTTGATGTGTGGATTCCAGTAATTATTTTATATACAGTTCTTCAAGTAATAGTAATAGTGATAAGCATAACAATAGTAGAAAATATTTGTCTGGCACCTGTGTGTTAGCCTTTGCAGTTAAGCACTTTCTAGTTTAATTTACAATTACATTATGAGGCACATACAATCATTCACCTCCACTTGACAGATGAAAAATGTATGGTTTAGGAGGGCAAGTAACTTAGCTAAAATCACTGGTCAAGTAACAGAGTTAATATTTAAATCCATGCAGTCTGGCTCCAAAGCCTACACCATGAACCCTCTAAGGCCTCCTAGAGATTAAATAAACATTTGTTCAAGGGCCTTTTATGCTGTAGGCATAGAGCTGGGTGCTGTGCATACAACCACCAATGCCTTCAAACCGTTCTTCATACATAAAAATTGTAAAGAGGCCAGGTGTGGTGGCTCATGCCTGTAATCCCAGAACTTTGGAAGGCCAAGGTGGGTAGATCACTTGAAGCCAGGAGTACGAGACTAGCCTGGTCAACAGGGTGAAGCCCTTTCTCTACTAAAAATATAAAAATTAGCCAGATGTGGTGGCATGAGCCTGTAAGTCCAACTACTCAGGAGGCTGAGGCACGAGAGTTGCTTGAACCCAGGAGGTGGAGGTTGCAGTGAGCCAAGATTGTGCCATTGCACTGCAGCCTGGGCAACAGAGTGAGACTTTGTCTCAGAAGAAAAGAATGAAAGAAAGACCAAAAGAAAGAAAGAGAGAGAGAGGCAAGGAAGGAAGGAAGGGAGGGAGGGAGGGAGGGAGGGAAAGAAAAGAAAGAAAGAAAGAAAGGCAAGAAAGGAAAGAAAGGAAGAAAGAAAGAAAGAAAGAGAGAGAGAGGCAAGGAAGGAAGGGAGGGAGGGAGGGAAAGGAAAGAAAGAAAGAAAGAAAGGCAAGAAAGGAAAGAAAGGAAGAAAGAAAGAAAGAAAGAAAGAAGAATATGTATGGTGATGATGTAGGACTTTCTCCTTTCTCCTCAGTTCAGCTAAAAACCGTGTTCTTGGCATATGACCAGAAAATACTGAGCTTGTGGACACATACAAGGGTGAAAAAATAGAATTTATTGGGTGAAAAAGAAAAAAACAGTCAGCAAAGTGAGAGGGGTTCCCATTAACAGGCCCCCATCTCACCGACTGAATCTCAGGTTACCACTCAGGAACAGGGGAGGCCAGGTCCTTCCCTGCTGCAAACAGCATGAACCTTCCAAGGTTCCATCCGATCCTCCAGTGCAAAGACCTGTCTGTTAGAGATTCTCCGGGAAGCCCTTTCTACCTGGCTGTCTCAGTGAAGATAGTCAAGGATATCTTGCTGAGGAGTTTATTATTTTTCTTTTTGAATATACTAGGTGATAACCCGATCTGATCAAGTCAGCATATAATTTAACTGTGCTATGTTTCATTATGTACAAAAAGATCATGCTGTGGTAGTTCTTTTAGTGGTTAAAATTAATAAACTTCTCTGGAGAATGAATATATCTTTTCTTGATGGAGTTTTATTTTGCCATACAATCTAAGAGCAATTCCAACTTTTTCAGAAAATTGTAAAATTTAAAACATTAAAAAACAAAAAAGATAAATGACAAGTTTAACTGGAAATCCATTAATTAGGAACTTTGGAGCTAATTTCATATGTCCTCATGCCAAAAGAAGTGTTGTATATTTTAAGAACAGGGTCTAGGTAGTGAAGGAAAAGACAAATATTGCAGAATACATTATTGTACTTAAGTACAAAATCAAGACCAAAAGTGATTTCAGTATAAAATAATCAGTGCTATCACCTGCAGTATATCCAAAGGAAGAAATAATAAATAATACAACTTAGAGATTTTCTTGGTTTAACCATTAACAATATCCATAGCACATTACACTTGCTAAATATATAATTGCTTTTCTATTGCCTCTTTAAAAACTCCTTCAGGCAAGGTAGAGTAGACGGAAAATGGTTAATATACTTCCTACTCTTCCCAGGATTATTTAGTGTGCCTGTCCAGACGCTTTCAAACAATGGCTTATATCACTACTTCACTTACCTCTGGTCTAGGCGAGGTGGTAGAGTGGTGGCTAGAAGCCAGGCTAGCTTTAGGAAGGCAGGAATTTTTTTCACACTCTTGTGTCTGCAGTGACTTGCGTTGTGCTTGGTACTTGGTAGACAGTACCACCTTTTACTGATACTAAGATGCCATCAATTATTAGATAGATCATAATTTTAATTGTAATCAAGAAGAAAACATACTTTCAATTAAATTGTGACAAATTATTTCTTATTACTTTGAATTTTACTTATATATTTATTCAAAATATTATTTTAGACTTATTTAGACATAGATTTTTCGTGTAGTGTTCTGGCAAAAATGAAAAAAGAAAACAAGAAAAGTGAAACTATTTCTACAAATTTTGACATTCAGGATTCAACTTCCCTAATTCTGCATTAACTCAGAGTTGCTGAAATCCATGTGTCAGTACAATATTGTTCTTTGTGCCACAAGAGCACTGATATTGTGGCATCTCTAAAAAGAGGGCTCCGCTCTTGACTCCATAGATTTTTTCCCATGTCATCTCCACCCATTCTGTGATATTGCTGCTGGCCCTTTAATCTTATCTAAAATTGTAATGGAAAATTTCCAGACTACAATATCAGAAATCACATTCCCTTCTCATATAATTTGAAAATAGAACTACCATATGATCCATCAATCCCACTACTGGGTATATATCTGAAGGAAATGAAATAAGTTGTGTTGAAAGATCTCTGCACTCCCATATTTATTGTAGCACTATTCGTAATAGCCAAGGCACAGAATCAACTGAAGTGTCCAACTACACATGTATGGATAAAGAAAATGTGGCATATATACACAATATAACACTGTTCAGCCATAAAATGGAACAAAATCCTGTCATTTGTGGCAACATGGATGAACCTGGAGAGCATTATATTAAGTAAAATAAGTCAGGCACAAAAAGACAGACACCACATGGGCTCACTCATACGCAGAATCCTGAAAAGTTGATTCGTAGTAGAGTAGAATGGTGGTTGTCAGAGGCTGCTTAGTATAGAGGAGAGGTGAGAATAAGAAAGGTTGGGCAATGGGTATAAGTTTCAGTTGGATGGAATGAAGACATTCTGGCATTCTATTTCATAAGAGAGTGACTATAACTCATAATTTATTGTGTATTTCAAGATAGCTAGAAGAGAAGATTTCGAATGTTATCACTACAAAGAAATAACGTATTTAAAGTGATGGATGTGCTCATTACTCTGATTTGACATTACACAGTGTAATACATGTATTGAAATATCACACTATACCCCATAAATATGTACAATTATTATGTGTTAGTTATAAATAAAGTAAAACAAAAAATAATCCTTAAGTATTTCATTAAATTGAAACCTCAAGAAAATAGAGTCATTCAGTCATGCCAGCAAGACCAGCAATCAAGTTTGCACATGTGCAGGCAATGCCAAATTCATACATCACAACCACCACCTGCCCCACAGTGTTCGCAATTTCTCATCAGTTGAAAGATGCATCCCAATTTTAGAAATATAAAAATGTAAAGAATGTAATTTTTCAAATTGATAAAATATGATATTAAAATACTAGAGGTGCCAGGAGGAAGAAGAGCAAGATAGATGTGGATGGCATGTTTTACATGAAATAAAATAGCTTAAGCATTGACCTCAGTGCCTTCTCCTTGCATTTCAGAGCTGGAAGAATTCACACAGTCATTTACAGACGCTTCTCATGTGAAAACTATCATCGAGAAGGCAGTGGGCTAAGAGCCTCAGTTAAATTTTAATTTATTCTAATTAGTGAGATACCATTCATTCATTTTATTAATATTTATTAATAACCTGCAGTCTAGCTGATGGGAACAGAATCACAAGTCAAAATCTGCAACTATTCCAGTTGATGGAAACAGAATCGCGAATCAAAAGGTCTACAGAGCTTATCTTCTAAAAGAGGAAGCCCATATTGTAAATAATTAACATTAACTGAATAGTAGAAATCCAGAGAAATAAGTGTTGTGATATTATTGATAGAGAATAACTGGGTTTGGTGGGGTATTTTTTAGCTAAGTGGTCAGGGAAGACCTCTTTGAGTGGCAATATTTATTGCCTGAGGCAAAATGAATAGCTGGGCAAATGAGGGGAAAGGACAGGTTTGAAGTACTATCTCAGCACGGCGTTCGCTTAACTTTCCTCAGGTGGGACTCAGCAAGTTAATATTTACAACGGATATTCCCTGGTACATTCAAAGTCAAAATTTAAGGGAAAACAACCATTTCTCTCCGTTAGAAGAGCTGCAAATACCTTTCTGTCTCTTTGTGAGATGAGTAAGGACTAAAACCTGTGTATCTTCCTGAATGGACTTATGTTTGTGGCCAAAATTAAAGTTGAATATAAGTTGTGGTTTGTTTTTTATATCTAGCACATCAGCATTTTATCAGAGAACCATGAATACTGTCTATTCTTAGTTTAAAAATATTTGCTGTATATAATTACCTATCAATTTTTCTTCAATATTTGATTACATTGTTGTTTTAGTGAGGGCAATTTATTTTTAAAATGCAACACCGTTAAAATTGGGTCTTTGAGAGTTTTTAAGAGAGATTCAGTCTCCAATCTCAGCAAAAGCTGAGATTCTGCAGAACAAGAACAGTTTCGTCAATTGTCACTTGGTGGCAGCATAACAAAATTGCAATGAAAGTTCCCAACTTGGGGAGCTAAGTTCTTTTAGGAACAAGCTAGTGAAAGACAATGTTATGGCTGTTTTGTAACACACGAAAACCCTGCCAGTGTTTTTATAATTTATTATATGAAAAACATTTTAAAATACCATATTACAAATAGTAATTTTTTCATTAATATAGCATTCATTAGCAAATATTTATTGTTTCTATTATATGGTAGAAACTGAGTTAAAAGTTAGGGCTAGGTAGATAAATTAAGCATGGTCTTTACTTGGGGCTACATTGGGTCCCCCCCAAAATTCATGTGTTGAAGTCCTAACCCCTAGTATCTCATAATGTGACTGTATTTGGAAACAGGGTATTTAAAAAGGTGATCAAGTTAGAGTGAGGTAGGGAATTTAGAATGAGTAGGACCCTAATTATACAGGACTAGCGAAAATATAAGAAGTGAAAATGTGGAGACATCACTATGGGAGGTGCCTGTTCCTCCCTTCACCTTCTGCAATGGTTGGCAGCTTCCTGAGGCCTCCCTAGGAGATGCTACTATGCTTCCTATATAGCCTGCAGAACCATAAGTCAATTAAAACTCTTTTCAAAAATAAATTACTCAGGCTCAGGTATTTATAGCAATGTGAGAATGGCCTAATACAGTCAGTAAAATATAGTAACCACAAGAATCAACAATGACTGAGGTTAATTTTAATCTTTCTGGAGCTGGGATACAAAGAGAAAGGTAAGATAGTTGGAAGACATTCAGTTTTTTAGAATATCCATCTTCTTAGGGCCAAAAAAAATTATCCGCATTAAATAAAAAGGACAATGTGCATATTGTTTTCTATAGGGGAAGTAATCAATAATATCTCCAGCAGCATTTTACAGCTAACATAGCAGCAGGTGGGCATCTTTTATCCATTATTCCCTTCTGCACAAGCTAAGGGCTTAACAGTGAAATACCCTGAAGATTCCAGGAGGGGATAAATTGATGGGTTCAGGCAGCCTTCTAGGGATCTGACTGGGGCCAGGGTAGGGTGCAGTATACATTTAAAGTTGATGAATAACATGTGCCTTCAACAGTCTTTTCTAAATATTGATTTTCTAAGTTGAGCTTTTCACAGGAGATGCTAAAAGATGTAAAACTCATGCAGTAAGCATTGGGAAGCTATTACAGATTAGTAATCTTAGGGTCAAGAAAATCAGGTAGGGGTTTTGGAAAGAGAATTTTGGCCATCAGTAGCAGGCATGATTAGAGGATTAGAGACTTTCGGAATAGTACTTGACAATGGAAGCAGCATGACCTATGACAACACAGCTACACTACTTTTGAGTGCCCCAACATAAAACGCCACATTGTAACTGAAGCATGATACTTTAATTTCCCTGACAAAATAGATATATCTTTGCTATAGCACACACTTGATAAAGATATTAGAGGATGTGCTGGTAGTCACTAATCAATAGCATTTTAATTACACATGAATCATGCTGTTTAAACATTAATAAACTATATAAAAATATTTCCAATATTTCTTCAGAGTCCTTGAAACCCCAAACTTAGCAAAGTTTGATAGAGTCCCACAGACAAATAATTTATGATTGCCATTTATAATTAAGCACCATACACAAGTTCCTTTAAGTATCTTTCCTGGTTTAGAGACTCAGCAGGGGGAGGGTGAAGGGGTATGAGGGACAAAAAGCTACATTTGGGATGCAATGTACACTACGTGGTTGACCCGTGCACTAAAATCTCAAACTTTACTATACAATCCATCCACATGACCAAAAACCACTTGTACCCCAAAAGCCATTGAAATAAAAAACTTTAAAAGATACCCTTCCTATAGAAAACATACATTTGATAATGTTTAATTATTATTTTTAAACACTTTAGTACTTTGGGATATTCATCTAACAGATTAAAATAACGATGCCAGTTACATATCATCTAGTTCATTATAGGATTTCTAGAAAACAATCATCTGTGCCAAAGGGTTTTCATTAATCTAAGTTTATTTTAAAGCATAAACCTAGAAAACATACTTCTGATAGAATTTTAGTACATAAGAAGATATATATTAAAGCTCAAATTAGCAGTGATGCTCAGAATTTAAAGGTGGTTTGTTTGGTTTGTTGATTTTGTTATCAGATGATTTAATAAGCGAAAATCCATTATTGATCTCTGACAATGTTTACCATATCACTTAATCTTCCTGTAAAATATTTACTCCGAGTAACTACCACTGGCTAGTATGTCACATCATGAACTGATGGCCCGGAGATAAGACCTTATGTTGTTTATGGGCTAATATAATTAGGAATGACACTAAGTTCAGCTTGTCTTGCGTTTCATCTAAAATAACGCTGAAACACATGGTTAATGTGTTGCTAGATCATATCACCTTCAGTCTTAGGGAACAAATACACAAACACATGTAAGTACATATATGTATTTTTGTCTGTCTCATATATCCTGTATATATGATAGTCAACAAAATTGGTCATGAAGATTGGCCTTATTGGCAGATGAGGAGGCAGAGAGAGGGACAGAATCTCCATTCATGCCTTTTTATTGACACCACCAGTTCTCACCAAAGGTTAACTGTGGTAAAATTATAGTGTAATAAGATCTTAAGCAATAATTAACTGGCAGGTGAGTTTCTAAAGTGCCAATTTTAAACTGAGGGGTGTGTGTGTGTCTGTGTGTGTGTGTGTGTGTGATTTCTAAATGTTAAAGCAGTTACCTACAGAGAATTATAACATAACTCAAGGTATTCAATAACCAAATCACCAAATCATACACCAAGTAGGAGCGAGGAGAGGCAGGATAGAGTATTTGTATTATATTAATAATCAGGGGATTTATGAACATTGCTACTCATATTACAGCTTTTTCAACATTAGATACCTTGGTGATGGGAGAGGCAAGGTTGAAATCTGCTATCCTAAAACTGCCAGAAAGAGAATTTGGCCATATTCTTGGAAGAACTCCAGATAGACATAGTATTTTCCTCTTTATACTTCATTCTAGTGTGATAAACCCTGGATAGTGATCAGGTAGACAAGCTGAAACCTTTCATGATTTAGTCTGAGCTCAGCTCTTCTTTTCTGGTTTTCTAAGGCTAATAACAAATACCTAGACTTACACTGCCAGACACTGCTGCTGAGCACTGAATGTCAAACAAGGAAGATGTTATGGTGAAGCATCGCTCTAATTCCCTCTCCACTTCTCAAGTGCTATGGCCATCTCTCAGTGGGGCAAACATTGAGAAGCCAATGTGAGCCCTTAACTTCCAAATCCTAGAGTCCGCATGATATTGAAAAGGAAAGCATTAAACAGTCACACTCCTTCTGTACACCTGAGCCATGTCATCAGGGACTGTTTAATGGTATCAACCAGGAAAGGCCACAGTGCTTATGTGTCTGGGTATTGGAAGTTTAGTGCATGATCAGACTCTATGCAGAAAGTTATCTGCAACTCCACAGAGTACTTACAAACAACTTTCCCATCACTATGGAGTGATGATGCAAATCAGCATGGGAAAATAGGGATGAGGAAATGTCAAGAGAGAAAATGCAGAAATGGAGGTTTAAATGAGAGACATTATCTTATATTATCATTTCCTTGGCCCTCTGGTTAAGAGCTGTCAGTTCTGAAAGACAGAATTTGGGGGACTGATGTCAGCCTAGTAGGGCAGATTTTTCAAAAAATTATACTTAAGTATTAATAGTAAAGCATACATACATATGTATATAATTTTCAGAGTATGAGCTCAGTCACTTCAACAGATCTTGTTTGTTTTCTTCATTGGAAGCCTTATTTTAAAAATTGATTCTTCTCTGGATTGTGTTGAGTTTCTAACCACATTAAATGAGGTAAATAATAATGGTTATAACACTTGAAGTGGTATTTGACTAATTAAGATCCCAATGGGAGAACACTGATGTATTAATACCTTACTCTATCATCATGTTTATTCTTATCTCTTTGATGTGAATTACTAAATTGATGTTAGAACTAATCTGACCAGGTAACTCTTCATTATCTCATTTTGATCTTTAAGCATTTTCCATATCTTGGTTTTTACTCTCAAATAAGATAACTATTTTAAAAGCGATCTAAGCTGGTCATGGTGGCTCGTACCTGTACTCCCAGCACTTTGAGAGGTCAAGGCAGAGGATTGCTTGACCAGGAATTTCAGACCTGCCTAGAGAAAACAGTGAGACTGTCTCTACGAAAAATAAGAATAAAATAAAAATAAATTGTCCAAGCATGGTGGCACATGCCTGTAGTCCCAGCTACTCAGGAGGCTGACACAGGAGGCTCCCTTGAGCCCAGGTGTTTGAAGCTGCAGTGAGATATGATCGTTCCACTCCAACCTGGGTGCCAGAATGAGACCCTATGTAAGTATGTAAGTAACAAGTAAACAAATAAGAGCTAAAACTCCTTTGGTGAAGCATATGGAAGGCTTAAGAAATTGAACTACATATTCCTGTAGTATCTTTGTTGTTGTTGTTTTGAGACAAGGCACGGTGGGGGTGTCTTCCTCTGTTTCCCAGGCTGGAGTGCAGTGGCACAGTCATGACTCACTGGAGTCTTGACCTTTTGAGCTCAAGTGATCCTTTCACTTCAGCCTCTGGAATAGCTGGGACTACAGGCAGATGCCACCATACCTGGCTTTTTAAAATTATTATTTTTTTGTGGAGATAGGGGTCTTCATATGTTGTTCAGGCTGGTCTCAAACGCTTAGGCTTAAGTGAGTCTTCCACCTCGTCCTTCAAAAGTATTGAGATTACCAGTGTGAGCCACTGTACCTGGCTGCTTTTTTGATGTGACATCAAACCATAGATCTACATTTTTACTTTCAAATTCTTTCTGTAATATTTGCATAGATGAGCATTTGATCTTCAGTATGTCAACTTGAATTTGTCTCTGTTGAACTTTACCTTGTCATGATGCAGGATTTTTTTCTTTCATTTTTGCTTAAATCTGATGAAGTAGTATGGATTTCAAACTTTCCATAGTCAGTCTAAATGTAAACAATGAACTATGACACTTCAGGGATATTGTAAGCATTTGCTGTGCATACCTACTTGAGATTCTATGAAGTATTCAAAGCTGTTGTCAGAACTGAATCTCCATGTAAATCTTTGAATGCTTTTCTTTGATTTATGAAGAAAAATGTTGAGCCTACTGGTCTATGCTTGAATTTTGAGGCTGCCAGGATGAATTTATCCTGCAAACGCCTTCTGAGGGTATCTCACAAAAATATAATGACTTATACTGAGTAGCAGGAGTGCCAGGGAAATTACAATCTGCCGTAGAACAAAATGCACAGTTATTGAGGAGTTAGTGAGAAGTGTGGTACCACGCAGTGCCTTACTCCAGGTGATCTGAACAAATGCTTTATCAGCCATTGTTCTCAAAACAGCAGTGTAAAATCATAGTTACACCTAGCGGGCCCAGATGGATGCAGTTTTAAGATATATTCTAAAAAGAGTCATAGAATAATTGAACTTCTTAATTGCTAGCAAGATCTAGAAGTTATTTCCAGAGTTAGTGATACTGAGGAGTCTAGGTGAAGAATTAGGATATGGATTAAGTGAGAGGCTTCGCCAGAGGCTTTCCCTGGAATGTAAATTGTGTCAGGCTGGTAGAAAATAGCTGTCTGACAGGTCTGCCTTTCCTCCATCCCTACCTGCATCATCTATGGGAAAATGGCTTTCCTCCACTGTCACTTTTATCTAAGAAAAAAGTAGATATAATTGGATTTCTTTACCTTTATTGTCAGTAAAAAGAAATACCGAGCATATGATACGATCAGGAACCTGGATGAGAGTTTAAGATAAATGTTGGAATCCTAGATTCTTTTTTTGTTTTTTTTTTTCCAATCAATTTAGAGATTTATTTTGCCAAGGTTAAGGACCACGGCCCATGACACAGCCTCAGGAGGTCCTGAGAATGTGTGCCCGGGGTGGTTGGGTTACAGCTTTGTTTTATACGTTTTTGGGAGACAGAAATTATAGGTAAAGATATAAGTTGCTATATGAAAGTTGTGCATTAGTTTGAGTCAGAAAGGCAGGACGTCTCCAAGCAAGGGTGGGCGGTGTAGGGGGTTTCCAGGTCATAGGTAGATTTAAAGACTTTTCGACTGGCAATTGGTTGAAAGAGTTAAGCCCCACCTGAAGAGTTGAATTCAGCATAAAGAAATGCTTCAGTTTAAATAAGGGGGTTGTGGCAGCCAGGGTTCTCACCATGGAGATGAAGCCTCCAGGTAGCAGGCTTCAGAGAGAATAGATGGTGAGTGTCTCTTATCAGACCTTAAAAGGTGTCAAACTCTCTAGAAAACACCTAGTAAGGGAAAGAGATTCTCTACCAAAAACAAATTTGTCTCCTAAGAGACAGCTTTGCAGGACCATTTCAGAATATGTCAAAGAAATATATGCTGGGGTAAAACACTGTGATTTCCTTCAAGCCTGTTATCTGTCATGTGATGCTATGCCAGAATCAGATTGGAATTTGATATCTTATTGCTACAAGGAATCTGTTTTGTCAGTTTTAAGATCTCTGCTTTGGCTAGGTACAGCAGCTCACACCTGTAATCTCAGCACCTAGGGAGGCCAAGGTGGGCGGATCACCTGAGGTCAGGAGTTTGAGTCCAGCCTGGCCAACATGGTGAAACCCCATCTCCACTAAAAAAAAACAAAAAAAAGGGATTAAAAAAAAGATCTCTGTTTTAATGTTAATGCTGGTCAGTTGTGTCTGAACTCCAAAGGAAGGAGGGTACAATAAGACTTGTCTGACCTCCCACCACCCTTCCCATCATGGCCTAAACCAGTTTTTCAGGTTTCTTTGGGATCCCATTGGCCAAGAAGGGGGCCCATTTGGTCAGTTGAGGGGCTCAGTTTTGGTTTACATTACTAATCCAGAGGGGGATTAAGCCCTGTTTAAATCTCCACCCTGATTTTCACCTTGTTTGAAAACAGATTCACACAGATTCACCAATTATTATTATCGTTATTATTATTACCATCATCATTTTTGAGGCAGAGTCTTGCTTTGCCACCCAGGCTGGAATGCAGTGGTGGCTCACTGCAACCTCTGACTCCTGGGTTCAAGTGGAAATCCTAGATTCTTAACCTAGATATTGCTTTCTGGTTAAAAGAATGCAGGCTGGAATGGAACATTACATTATAAGAGATTTGAAAGCCAAAGTCTCCTCCTATTGGGATTCTTTACAGTGTCAAACTATCAGGACAGTCAATACCCGGGGAAACATTTTATTGAAACAACTTTGGAATATTCTTATTTTAAATTGAAGATTAGAAACTCCCTTACTCTGAAGTATTAAAGGAAATATGGCTGTAAGTCTAGTTCAGTCTTTCCCTCTTTAACCGGCATAGAAATTTCTGAGTTTGGTCTCACATTCCTACAGAAAAATATGGCCAAATAGTTTTTTTCAAATTATGCCCATTATCTCTGGGGAGCTGGGATTGGAACCTGGTTATGAGTCAGATGAAAGAAAATGGGTCCACTTCAGGATGGCATGTGAGATAAAATTGTATTAGTATATTTATTGAATGCTGTGTACATGAAAAAATTGTGTTTAGCATTATAAAATAATATTGAAATGATTTTAATAGGAAATAGACAAACTGTTATATTTCATACAGACATTGTCATGGAAATATTGACGTTGCCAACACATGTAGCTAAATTTTCCCACTGTTCTTATGAAATAGATTCTGCTCTTTCTCTCTGAACACCGACATGTGTTCTCGGTACAGAGACAAGTGACTCAAAACAGAAGGTGTATAGCTTCTCTTGGAGTGTTTCCCAGGACAGTGGCCTCCTGTGCAATCTTTGGCTATGGAAGCATGAGCGAGTTCAATAGTGCAATAAACATTCTTCCCTGACTCCACATTAGTGGCCCAAATACTAATTTGTCCAAGAAATTGCCTGCTGGTGCTGTAATTTCAACTCCCTCTTCAACTGGCAGAAAGGTATTCATGTCCACAAACAAATAAAAGAATAGGGGCATATCTACTGAGACAGGTGAACACTGAACCTCTAATTGCTTAAACTAATTTGGAAACATATTTCTGGAATCATAATACAAAGAACATGACTTAAAGAAATTATTAAGCAAGTAAGAACAATTTGAATTATTTCTACCTGATCTCATTTCTGTTGGGCATTTACTAAGTACGTGAAGAATTACTCTCAGAGGTTAGACAAGTCAGCTGTATAGTAATAATCATTTCTTTTCTTTTTTTTTTAAGGGTTACATTAAATCAGAGAAGAGTAGAAACAGCAGTGAGAAATAAATGCTTTACAATATCTATGAGAATTGCCTAGAATACTAATAACCTCAGAATTAATTCAAAGTTTTTAAAACTTTACCCTGATTAAAAAACAAAATTATTCACTGACAAAGAAAAACAAAGCCTCAGTTAAAATTATTTCATTCTAACCTCTCCTCTTTGTTCTGTCTTCTACATTTTTCTACCTTCAAATATACTGAAGGTTATGTCCCCAAAGATATATATAGTGGTATTTGCAGTACAATTTTCTTGTAATAATCACTTGTGTTTTGTAGATGTTTTTCTATGCTGCCTAGCTTAATTCAATTCTAATGTATATTTTCTTTTACCTAACAGTCTCAATATGTGTGACATAAACTCTAGATTATCCCAGAGATTATAACATGTAGAATGGAAGAAGAATAAAGGCAAAACAGATAGATAAATCTTTCAAGATTTGTGTTGCAGGAAGAAACAGTTTAGAGATTCTGTTTTTGTTTCTGTTTTGGCTGCACTTCCCTTAAATTTCCTATGGTGACATTTAAAATATATGTATTGGATTTAGAGGTGTGCTTTTAAATTAAAATATGTAGAGTTATTCCATTCAATTTTCTGCTATTGAACATTTCTTAAAGACTCAGCATACATAGCATGAGACATAAACTTCTTTTATTGGAAAACTTGAGTGAGAACACTGAAGGAGAACAGTGTTCAGAAGAACACTAAACACTCTAGTGAAAAATTAGTTTCACTAGACACAGGATATAATCTGTCTTTAAGCATTTAGTTTGCATACTGCTGTGACAGCATGATTAAAATATGATATAAAATTTAACTTATCAGATCTTTCATTGTTTTGATGTTTAGTATCTAGAAAAAAAATCCCTTACATATGCTTGTGTTCATCACTATGGAGATAATGTTTCTTTAGTCTCTCTCAAATGTAATCAGGAAAGACTAGGATTAGAAAAATATCTACATCGAGCCAGGCATGGTGGCTCACACCTGTAATCCCAACACTTTGTGAGGCCAAGGCAGGCAGATGATCTGAGATCAGGAGTTCAAGACCAGCCTGGCCAACATGGTAAAACCTTATTTCTACAAAAAAAATAAAAATATAAAATTAGCCGGGTGTGGTGGCACCAGTCTGTAGTCCCAGCTACTCAGGAAGCTGAGGTAGAAGAACTGCTTGAACCTGAGAGGCAGAGATTGCAGCTAGCTGAGATCATGCCACTGCACTCCAGCCTGGGAGACAGAGCGAGACTCTGTCTCAAAAAAAAAAGAAAAAAAAAATCTACATAAGTGTTAAATATTCAAATGCATTTTTGTGTACAAACTTCTCTACTAAGTACAGATGAAAGTATTCTAGATATACATCAATCCATGGAGGGATGAAAGAACATAAAACATTTATTATTGAAGCAACCAAAAGAGGGAAAGGGAAGTGGGTGTTCAAAATTTAGTGTGCATCAGAGTCACCAGGAAAGCTTGCTAAACGTTCAAATTCCTGAACTCTCCCACCTGGAAATAATTTGGTATGCCTGGGATCCAGGGATCTGCATTTTAACAAATATTCTGGGAAATTCCTATGTATTTAATTCGGGGACGAAACTTTGAGCCTCAGAAGGGTAAGAAACTAAATTATTAGGTAAGTATTAAAGAGGGAGTTGGTGAAGCAGAGAACAGATGAGAAGGAAGTCATTAGCAAATAAAGCTGGTGTTCTTGTTTCCTATTTCACTGGAATAAGGGAAGCAACCAGAAAAGAATTCCCAAACATCCCACAGAACATTTATCTATCCATTTGTCCCTGTGACCCTATATCAAGTAAAATTTACTACTATGAGCAAATTGTGACCCTAGTTGAGACCAATCACTTCAATTGACCAGCAGATCCCATTCTCATCTGCTAAAGATTCCAGATATTCTTGCCTTTCTACAGCAGTACTACGTTTACCTCTTTGTTATCTGATCATTATTACATGAAGATGTATTCCCATATTTCCTTCACTTTAAAACACACACACGTGCACACACACACACCTCTCCATTTCACTCCCCACTTCAGGTACTTGTCCTATTTTTATTTCTCTCTTTACAATAAAACCACCCCCAACAAATTGTTCTGACCACTATTTTCAATTTTCCTACTTGCATATTTTCCTGGCCTCTCTCCAATTACAATTTTTCCTTTTCCATCAAAACTGCTTATATAAATGATCACCAATGACCCCTATGTTGCTAAAACCAACCATCAATTCTCAGTTCCCATCTCACATAGTCTAATATTAGCATTTGAATTAAGTCATGCCTCTAGATCAGGGATGTCCAATCTTTTGGCTTCCCTGGACCACCTTGGAAGAATTGTCTTGGGCCACACATAAAATACACTAACACTAATAATAGCTGATGAGCTCAAAATAAATCACCAAAAAATTCTCATGGTGTTTTAAGAAAATTTATTAATTTGTGGAACAGGCATGGTGGCTCACGCCTATAATCCCAACACTTTGGGAGGCTGAGGCAGATGGATCACCTGAGGTCAGGAGTTTGAGACTAGCCTGACCAAAATGGAGAAACCTCCATCCCTATTAAAACCAAATAAAACAAACAAACAAAAAATTAGCCAGGCGTGGTGGCGCATGCCTGTGATCCCAGCCACTCAGGAGGCTGAGGCAGGAAAACTGCTTGAACCCAGGAGGCAAAGGTTGTAGTGAACCGAGATCACCCCACTGCGCTCCAGCCAGGGCAACAAGAGCAAAACTCTATCTCAAAAAAAAGGAAAATTTATGAATTTGTGTTGGGCTGCATTCAAAGTCGTCCCAGGGTGCATGTGGCCTGTGGGCCATGGGTTGGACAAGCCTGTTCCAGATTCAATATCCCCTTCAGCTGACTTCCAGGACCTCAGAATAGCATTCCACCATAGGTTCCTTTGCTTCTTATCTTCCCATCCCTTTCCTTCTCCTCCCACCACCACCTGCCCTTATCTCCCTTTACTGCTTTATTGGCTATTTCATCAATTCTCATAACTTCACATACTATCTACAAGCAGATAATTCCCAAATGTAAATCTCCAGCCAGTCCATTTCCCATTTATGTCAAACTCATATTCCCACAGTTCTTGACTGTTCAATAAACACCTCAAATTTAACATTATCCAAAACAAACTTGTAACCATTTCCCCTCTCCTAATGTATACTTATACAGCCTTTCCCATCTCAGTAAAAGACAACTCTGTATCACGAGCTGCTCAGACAAAAAATCTTGAAGTCATTCTTGCCTTCTCTCTTGTTGTCGTATCTCATATCTGGTCCATTAGCAAATCCTTCGTCTCTATTTTTAAAATTTGTATATCCAGAATATCATCTCTTATTGCCTCTATTGCTAACATTCCAGTATAAACCTCTCCTATTTTTCTCACAAGGCAGCCACAGTGATTCTATTTAATTCACATTAAGGTCAAGTCACTCTTCTGTTCAAAACCCTAAAATCCTCATCTCATTCAGAGCAAAAGTTAAACCTTTGTAATGCCCTTCAGTGGAAAATTATGTCAAGTAAATTCAAGTCAAGCTATGTATAATGAAGTCGAGGCATGTCAATCAATCCAAGCTGAGACAAATTCGAGTCATGTCATGTCAGGACACAAGTTAAGACAAGACAGGTCATGGCAAGTTCTAGATGATCTCCCCACCCACCCATTACTTCTTGATCGCCTTCCTTCCAATTCTTTGTCTCAGTAGACTCCAACCAACCACACTGGCCTCCATGCTATTCCAGAATTCCCAAGTCATGATCTTTGCTAGTGTTGTTCTACATGAAATGCTCCTCCCGTAAAATTCTATTACTTGCCCACTTACTGATTTTCCATCTTTACTCACATGTCACCCTTCAATCAGTTTTGCTTGTGTATTCTATCTAATACTGCAACATAACCTGGCCAACACACTCCAACTTCCGCCTCTCATTTTTTGGCTTTGAATTCTTAACTAATAACATAGAATTTACTTATTCATCTTGCTTGTTGTCTGTAATTACCCTGTCTCTCTCCAAATACGAAGTTCCTAAATTTTTGTCTCACTTATTAACTACTGTGCTCTAGAGAAGTGCTTGGCAAAAAGTGTGCACAGAAAATAGTTCTTGGAAGATGAGCGAATGGCATGAAGAGCACTGTCAAAATGTAAGTATTGGGATCTCCTTGAATCTGGATAAAAATCTTAGCTAGTTCGTATCAGAAGGTGGAATGGCAGCTGATGGTGCAGTAACAACAAAGACGCAGCTGCCCCATGCAGGCGCCCTCCCACCTCCACCCTCTGCCTTCTTCCCTTTAGCTTGAATGCAACACTACTAGTCCTTTGTAAAGGTACATTTCTAAATATCTTGGGAGAGGTTTGGGGAAGTCAATTTTTTTTATTACATGGAATATTTTCTACATAATACATTTTAAACATGTAAGAGAAAATTTAATTATAAACTTCCTCTTTTCCTTTCTCTCTACTTTAAAGATTGTTTTAAGTAAAACTATGTGGCTCACAGAATATATTTGGGGCTTATCAGGACACAAGCATGCTACTACTAAAATTATTATTTTTTGTAAGCCTTTGTAAGCTTGCTGTGGTAATGAAAAAAAATACACAAGAAGTAGGCAAACTTTATTTTCTGAAACATCAACTCCAATTGTAATTAGATTTCTGAAATCTGTTTTAACAAAATTAGAGCTGGGTCCATATCTGCGGGCCTTCTCTCTTGTTCACAGCTGTATGTCTAATATCTAGTAGAGTGCTTGATAAATAGAACTCTTCCTCTTTCTTTCTGTCTCAATCTCTCTCTTTTCCCTCCCTCTCTCCCTCCCTCACTCTCTTTCTTTCTCTCTCTGAGAGAAAGAAGAAGTGAATTAAATTGAATGACTAATTTCCAACTACATATGGTACAATTGATTAAATTTTGGCACTGTCGTCTAAATTGTTGGAATAATTTAGACCAACTTAAACTCAAATAAGATACAAAAGATTATAAAAAACCAGGATAAAGATAGTAAGGAGAGCCAATTCTATTTGTTTGTTTACAAAAGCCCTTGTTAAGAGAACTGTTAGCTTAAATTTTATTTTTGAAGTTCTTTAAATCAACCTACTAATAAGATAAGTTCATACTTTGTTCTACTTATTGTGCTAGACAAATTAGACACATTACTTACATTATTTAATTTACTTTGTGTGTGTGTGTGAGACAGAGTCTCACTCTGTCACCATGCTGGAGTGCAGTGGCCCGATCTTTGCTCACTGCAACCTTCACCTCCTGGGTTCAAGCGATTCTCCCGCCTCAGCCTTCTGAGTAGCTAAAACTATAGGAATGTTCCACCACACCCTGCTAATTTTTGTATTTTTTGTGAAGACAGGGTTTCACCATATTGGTCAGGCTGGTCTCAAACTTTTGACCTCAAGTGATCCACTCGCCTCGACCTCTCAAACTGCTGGGATTATGGGTGTGAGCCACCGTGCCTGGCCTATTTATTCCACTTTAAAGAGAAGTCCTATGATCTGGAAATTTCTCTGACCCATATAATTCAAACTGCTTATCAGAACTCTATACATGTCACATTCATTAAGTCCTCTGGAGTCATGGAATATTATCCTTGAGAGGGATTTTAATGGATTTTGACTGTTGTTTCTTATTTCTTAAGAAACATTACTCTTCCCTGCCTACATGCATTTCAATCTTTCTCCTGAGGATCAATTTTTCTCACACTCCTGGTCCTCAGTCTGATGAGACAGTTCTAAGTCAACCAACCTGGATCATTTTCCTGAATACAGTGAGAAGTATAAAGCTATACATGTGACCAATCAAAATACGTAAGATATACTGTGATTTTTACTGGGATATATAAAAAGAAAACTTTGCTGTTCTTTTATGCACTCCAGTTAGAAAAGTTTTAGCCCTGAGACCTCTTGGTAGAATTCTGGAGCCAGGTAGAGAGAAGTACCTCAAAATGAAACCCAGATAAAGAAATGAAATGTACACGAAGAAACTGGGCTCTAATTTTATCACTAGAACCTTGAACAAAGCCTAACCAATCCCTGGACTGCTGTCTTGTGTGACCTAATTCATCACTTTTATTGTTTAGGCTGATTTGAGTTGGATTTTCTATCACATGCAATGCAAAGTTTACTAAGTGATACAAAATTCTTCACATTTGCAACTCTAAGCACATCATTTTAAAAACTCAACTTTGTTCGTAATAGTAGTATAAACTAGATTTTTTTTTTTTTTTTTTTAGGCGGAATCTATTTTCGAGGCTGGAGTGCAGTAGCATGATCTCAGCTCACTCCAACCTCCGCCTCCTGGGTTCAAGCAATTCTCCTGCCACAGCCTCCCAAGTCGCTGGGATTACAGGCATGTGCCACCATGCTCAGCTAATTTGTGTGTGTGTGTGTGTGTGTTTGTGCGCGCGTGTGTATTTTTAGTAGAGATGGGATTTCACTACATTGTCCAGGCTGGTCTTGAACTCTTGACCTCAGGTGATCCACCTGCCTCGGCCTCCCAAAGTGCTAGGATTGCAGGTGTGAGCCACTGCACCCAACTGAATTCATTTTTTTAAAGGAATAGTCTGATCCACCCTATTTCCACCAGTAGATATTCAATGTTAGATAATTCAGTGGGTAAAATTCGGATGCATGTTTCTAAGTTCAGATGAAATGACAACATACCACAGCTGTATCATAAATCCTTGTATCTGTTTCTTAATTTGCGGCAGCTTTTAAGTATAAGTGGGATGCCCAGATGAATGTGTTGAGGCTGGGAGAGGGAAGGAAGATATTGTTAATGGTGGTAGAGCATGAAGTCTAGTAGTTCTGGGCAAAAGCAGAGAGAGGCAAAGAAAAGGAAACAGGAAAGGAGTCAAGGCTGGGTGGAGACATGAGATGAGGAGACAAAGTTGAAATCTGACAGGGAACTGTGATTTCTGCTACAGGCAAAAGATAGGTATTAGATATTCTAAAAAGGGAGCTAAGCTGGACCATTCGAATGTAGGAGGCAGGTCAAGGCTGAGAAGCTACTAAATTGCTACATGGCCCTGGGCAAGTTATTTAACTTCTGTGAGCCTTGATTTCCTCATCCATAAAATGAGAATCATAATACTCACTACACAGGGTAATTGTGAGGATTAAATGTGAATATAGCATAAGCCTCAAAATTAGAAGAGGATAGAAGGACAGCTCAAGGCTGAGAAGGAAGAAAATTGTGGGCAGCCTATGGTAGCTCGATGTATGTTTCCTAGTTTGACTTTTGGCAAATTCTTTCCATCTTTTCAATGTCTTTCTCTTTTTTCATCATCATTTCAACCTTTAATTTCCACCACCACCACCTCCCACTCCAAGTTACTCTTTGTTTTTCTCCATTTGTCACCTTCAAATAAATATTTTATAGAATAGGAATAACAACACCAGAATTAATATTTAAATAGTATATTCTAGTTTATAAAATCGTTTCATATGCACAGTTTCATGTGGCCCACTGAGGAATATTATTTTATATATACACACACACACACATATATATGCACGTGTGTATGCATGCATGTATATATATGCTTATAAGTACACATATATGTATGTATTTCTATATTTGAAGTAAAGTTCTTGCTTTGTCCTTCCAAAGAAGCTGTTGGGTCAGTTGTTTTTAGTCTTGAGAAGATTTCGATTTTCTTATTCAGAAGGTCAATGACCTTGATTCGTGTTCTTATCCTGTCCCTCCATCCTCTTCTAATTTTGAGACTTACGTTGTATCAGACCAATTCTGTCTCTTTTAACAGAATTATGGGTCACACAGCAAGGAAAGAAGGTAACTAACATTTATTAAGTGCAAATTATGTGGCAGGCACTCTGCAAAGTCCTTTATATTCACATTTAATCCTCACAATTATCTCGTGTGGTGAGTATTATGATTCTCATTTTATGGATGAGGAAATCAAGGCTCACAGAAGTTAAATAACTTTCCCAGGGCCATGTAGCTATTTCGAAGCAGAGCTGGATCCAGGAGCCCTTGTTCTTTCTATTATAACAAACATTTCTAAGTTAATGTAGGAAAAAATTGTAGTTTTTAGAAAGGCTTCTGATTTCCCCTCATATGTTATTGATAAAAATTGAGATGGCAAATTGAAGTCAGAGAATAGACTGCACTGACTGTCCAACAGAATATACTGAACCACAAATGCAAGCCATAGATACATTTTGTAAAAATCTTAGTAACCATATTATAAAATAAAAAGATACAGGTGAAGTTAATATTAATAATACCTTATATTTCATCAGATATATCAAAATAATCATTTCAAGATATAATCAGTATGCAAATTTCAATGAGATTCTTTACATTCTATTTTTTCATGCTGAGTCTTTGAAATCCAGTATAAACGTTACACTCAAAGCCCAATTCACAGAAGCTCCATTTGAAGTGCTCAATAGCTCTATGGCCACTGGCTGTCATACTGCACAGCACAGGCGTATATCAGCCTTAATAGACCCAGTACTGCCTCATTTCCTTCCCTTGCCATGAAGGCTTCTTGGGGAGTCCTGTGTATTCTATGACTCATACTTCTTTGCATTTGGTTACTTACTGGAACATGCCTGGTTTCAGCCAGCAGCATGTCAGTTCAGTTAAGATGACATATTTTCTCCTGGCTTCCTAATTCTCCAGTTTTTGCTTCACTTAACCTCTGTGCTGCTCTTTGACCAGTACTGATCACTCCCTCTGCCTCAAAACTCTTCCCTGTGAGTTTTTCTGTGAATGCAGTCCTTCTCCACGACTCCAGGTAGGCTCTTCCTCTCTTACACAGCAGCTGTAGCCCACAGCCACCTTCTTTTTGCTCTTCTCTTCTCTGGGATTGCTAAACTTCACCCATCATCTATACATTAAGGAAAACAAAATCAAATGCCCTCCAGACCTTCATCATAAAATCACCTCTATATGTTCAGGTGCCAAAAGTTCATTTGGATAAATATTTAAAGTATCATTTACAAAACTTCAACACCACAACACATACCACTTTGTACTGATCATCAGTAGGTTGAGAAAACACTTATTTTCTTAAAAAAAAAAAAAGGTGCTGGCCAAGTGGGTTATAATTTATTTGTCTCATTAAGTAAATTGAAAAAATTAAGAAAAGGAAAGCCATACAAAATACAATGTAAGTTGATTGATAAATGGAATAAAATGGCTTTTGTGGAATTGCATCTATTTCAAAGTAAAATAATGGCCATCCTTTTGAATTCCATATTTTCTAACTGTCAGTTTGACTACTCTCAGCAATACTACCATCCAAGGAATGCAACAATAAATTCTGAATAACTATACTTATCAAATTTGTACTCTGACACAATATATTAGGCATGTGTTAAAAACTGCAGAGTGAAGAAAACAAATACACCAGAGTATTTATGGACTCTGTTGCAGTATGTATTAGTTTGCAGACTCCTTTACTACAATGTGTCCTTTTGCACAGGAAACAAAGACCATTTTTCACATGATGTTGATAAAAATAATTAAACAAATTTGCTATAGTTTTCCTCTTTTTCCAGTAAGTTTTCCTTCCATCTTTAATTTGACTTACCATCAATTCAAGCACTACTGCTGCTCATGGGGTACACTCTCTCTATATGAATTACAGTAAAAGAGCTGGGCCATCCTCATTTCCCCATAGCCCATTAAGTATTTGCATTATAAATATGCATTAAATAGATTTTTTTTTTTTTTTTGCTTGGGAGCTGCTATTCACAACCTCACTCCTTTTTGCCACTGTATCTCAGATGTACTATATGAAAGGGTTCTTAAAGCCAGATCTGAGTTTATTGCTATCCCAGTGTCTACAGTCCATCTCTGATTTCTGAGGCTAACTTCAGAACATTTATTCAATGTTCTTTCCTGACTTTCCTGCTTTTGACTGTCTACCCTCACTTCACAGGCAGGTAAGTTTGGGATGGCTGCCACCATTTCTCCTTCATTCACATTCTGACTAAAAAAGTTGCCTAGAAAGAAGACACTAACACATACAAATGCTTGAGTGAATGTAGTGTAGTTGTAATGCAATAAACATCCTTTAATTTCTATGACACAACTGTGTTTCAGATACTTGCTTTTCATGCTAATTGTCTTTCAATGTCCAGTTTTACTTCTTTAGTAACAAAATCCTGGACAACGTGTTCTGCTAAGAGGCGCCCAGCCTAACCTTCATTGTTGGCTATCGTCATGTAACTAAGTCTGGCCAATCACATTTAAGCAGAAGTATGTATATGCCTATGGGAAATTTTTTTTCCTTTTTTTTTTCTTTTAGAGATGGAGTCTCACTCTGTTGCCTAGGCTGGAGTGCAGTGTCACCTTCTCGGCTCACTGCAACCTCTGCCTCCCGGGTTCATGCAATTCTCCTGCCTCAGCCTCCTGAGTAGCCAGGATTACAAGCACATGCCACGACACTCGGCTAATTTTTGTATTTTTAGTACAGATGGGGTTTCACCATTTTGGTCAGGCTGGTTTTGAACTCTTGACCTTGTGATCTGCTGGCCTTGGCCTCCCATTGTGCTGGGATTACAGGTGTGAACCACCACACCCAGCCACCTATGGGAAATTCTTAAAAGAAGACAGCTAGCACAGCGTTGAATGTTGACACAACAGGTAGAACTCTAATCATCATCTAGACGTTTGAATTTGGCAAGCCCAAGCTAAGAATGACAGAGCAGAAAATGTGAGCCATGACAACATTGTTAAGTGGTCATAGGAGCCCTATACAGCCTACTTATGAATCCTTTTGTTAGGAAGAAATAAACTTCTACCACCTTAAAACTAATTTTATTTTACTCTTCTTGTCAAATGAAGTCACATCTAAGTCTAACTGGTACACATATCACAAACTGTTTCCTGAAACCCAGAGGTGCCAGTTTTAAGCAGATAGATATGATTGACCCATATTTCCCAGGAGGATTCATAATCACAATGTTTTCAACACCTAAAATTTAGTCTCAAGTGGTATTTGTTAGTGTTATGGTCAGTTGTGTACTTTGCAAAGGGCATGACTGACTACTTGATTGTATTTTCAAATGCGTAAGTTAAGTAACAGAATTGATTGGTGTTTTTCCTTCTTTGTGCTACTGAGGAAATTCAGTGGTATGTCCTGGACATTCCTGGTGCTGACTGTTACATATTCTAAATGATTATCAGATCACAATCCCAGTAATGATTTAATAAATCTGTATCTCTTGTTGCTTTAGAGAGTAAAAAAAGTTACTTTATAGTACTATGATTTCTCATATATATAAAAATCCTTGATATACAAATAACACACACATAAAGTATACATATAATTGCTATATTTTTAATAAAATACATGGAATCTAGCAATATTTGAGAACAATTCTAAAATCAAAATCACAAGGAAAGCAACATATTAAAAATCCACGTAGAATTATTAAAGTAATTTTCTACAATCAGAGGTTTTAAGAGAATTTTCTCTAGTATGAATATTTCTTCAATTTGCCTTTCACAGGTGTAACATATGAATGTTTAAAAGACGTTTTATACGGTGTTGAAATTTGCATTTTAGATTTCTTGTGTGATCAATTTATCATAGTTATGTCTACAACCATATATATGTTTTAAGTAATTCTTGAGAGACTTCAATAATCAATTCTTTCAGGTGACATAAAAACAACTTAGGTTGTAGAATAATAGATGGAGATAATGCCTGTTTTAAAATAGAAGCAATTTTTGCATAGATATTTTGGAAGCTGCCTTGGATCTTTTGCTTTATTCATTCTTTATTTTTTAAAATTTCAAATGTGGCAGGGCAAATATCACATATCCATATGTTGACGACTTCTTACACATCACAAAATAGGGAACTATGCACATCAAAGCCAAAGTTACTGCCGGATTCAAATAATAAGTTACTACAGACCTGAGGCTTTTCAAAATTGAAGAAAGCCCACTAAAAATTCTTTCCTGTGGCTTTCAAAGTTCTTATAACAAAACCTGCTTTGAAACACGCTAGGAGAAGGACTAAAATACCACACACGTAACCTGTTCAGAATTGTATACTGTGGGCAGATTACCAACTGCTGAGGGTCTATTCACTGGGAGTCATTATTGAATTTCCGTCATTAGATGGACATAATTTGGATAACAACATGCAGTACTGTGGTCCTTTTTACATTTGCATTACTAAAGCTGTTCATTTATTTGTAATAAGTGAGATGTTCTATATTCATTTAAATACTTAATACTGTTAATAAATGAAAATGGATTTCTAATTTACCAGATACATTTAAATTTCACTCATTTTTCATTTCATAGCAAGAACCTACTTTCAATTCTTGACCACCAGGGCATTGGTCATTCAAAGAAAATTACAAAAAGAAATGTGACATGTACATTTATTAACTTTTTTTAATGCTTTGACATAATTTAATATTCACTCTTTAGACATAGCCATATATCCGTGTTCCTCAAAAGTAAAAGATGAGGTTGTCTGATATTTAATAAAACGTGCTGATATCCTCAAGTAGATCCAATCACACATTAACGTTCCCATGAAACACACTGGAAAGTAGTGTCTACTGACAAAAGATAAAATAGAACAAAAAGGCAGTGCTTCCATAACAGAACACCTTCTGTGAGAGAATGGAAATCTTTCTTTCTATCAATTTGTTGGCTTTCAGTTAAGAGCTTGGGTACCATGGTGATTATATAATAGGAACATGTACCAAATTAGCTAGAATGCTTATTAGTTGTCCTTTTTCAATAAGTGTTGTTAGAGACTAGGAAAGGGTGATATAACTGAAAACTCACAGGAAAAATAAAATCTGTAAGAATGAACTACAGAGCTCATATTTGCTGAATGCCTACTATGTGCTAGCCACTGGAATGCCTACTACGTGCTAGCCACTGGACTAGGCAATGACCTACATTTCTCATTTAAGTTACTCTTGTTGAAAATCGTGTGTCCAATTATCAGTGGAGACTGACTTTAATCTTTAAGTGGCTCTGATGTGGTTATTGAGTCTCACAGCCTTACTCAAATGCAATTCCTTGATGAGAGAGTAATGGGATGAGATTATGAACTTTCCAAATAGTGGCAATAAAAGCCTGAAGACATCTGCAGAGGGGACCTAGAGTACCTATTTTAGCTCATAGTCATTTAGTAATTTTTTTTTCAATATATTACCTTCTTCATAGCAGTATAAACAAGTAACTGGTTCAAATCACCCTCATTTAGAGAACAAGGACCTTTGAGATCACTCAGTCTACAGTTTTCCAATTTTGAAAATAATTAAAGTAAGGTACAGAGAGATCACAAGAATCACATAGTTGTCAGCTATAGAGACAAGAGCAAAAACCAGCTTCCATGTTTTCTGTCTTGTCAATGCCCTGAAGTGCCACCAGTCACCTATAAACATTGATTTATTGACCTTAAATCTTCAGAAAGCCAGTGTAGCAGAAGTTAAGAGTCCAGACTCTGAAGCCAGACTATCTAGGTCCAAATACAACTGTTGCCATTGTGTGATCTTGGGGAAGATATTTAAACTCTCTGTGAGGCAAGTGTCCCATCAGATTGAACATAATAGTAAAAAAAAAAAAAAAAAAAAATTCAGGGCTGGGCACAATGGCTCATGCCTGTAATCTTAGCACTTTGGGAGGCCGAGGTGGGCAGATCACCTGAGGTCAGGAGTTTGAGACCAGTCTGGCCAACATGGTAAAACCCGTCTCTACTAAAAATACAAAAATTAGCTGGACCGTGGTTGTGCATGCCTGTAGTCTCAGTTACTCAGCAGACTGAGGTACGAGAATCGCTTGAACTGGGAGGTGGAAGTTGGAGTGAGCCGAGATCATGCCACTGTCATTCTGGGTGAGAGAGTGAGACTCAATCTCTCTCTTTCGAAAAAAAAAAAATTAGTTCTATGTGGATAAAATGACTTTATATTTGTTGAACTCTTAAAATTGTGCTTTAAGTGTTACCAGTCAGTTTTTTCCCCAGGCTGGAGTGCAGTGATCACTTCAGGCTACAGCTTCAACCTCCTGGGCTCAAGTGATCCTCCCACCTCAGCTTCCCGAGTAGCTGGAACTACAGGCACACACCACTACTCCTCAACTTATTTTTAATTTTTGTAGTGACAAGGTCTCACTATGTTGTCCAGGCTAGTCTCAAACTCTTGGGGTCAAGCAATTCTCCCACCTCAGCCTCCCAAAATGCTGGGATTGAGCCACTATGCCTGGCCCCAATTAGCTTTTAAATGATGTCTTCCTTTGTTCATTTACACAACAGCAATTTTGAGCTCCTATCATATACCAAGTACTGAGGACACAAGTATGAAGAATATGATCGCATCCTCCTCTTTCCTCAATGAACTTACAGTCCAAGTAATCAGACATTCAGATTACTGATGTTCTATGACAAGGAGGTAGAAAATGCTACTAGAATATCTAGGGGAAATAACCCAAATTTGAGACTTCAGAAGCAATGTCCTACAGAAGGCACTTAGAAGCGTGAGCAGTTTGATGTGAGAGGCGAGGGGAGAGTGTTCTAGTTAGGGCTGGCAGTGGGCGTGAAGCCCAGCTGGAATGCATGTGGATCTGGAGAGACCAGCTGTGGAGGGTGAGAGTGTAAAGAAAGGAGACAGAGGTGGCGAAGTTGACTCCAGAGAGGAGTTTATGAGCCACATGACAGAAATTACAATATTCAGAAAGAAATGGAGTGCTCCTGAAGGATTTAAATGGGAAATTAACACAAGGTTTGCATTTTAGAAAACTCACACAGGCTAGAGTAGGAAAAAGGGGTTAGAAGTGGGTAAGATGGAAGCAAGGACACTCAAAAGCCAATTGGTAGTTTCAGGTGAGAAATGATGAATGACCACACAGCCTGAAGGTGTATGTGGGAGCCTTGTTTTCTAATGGAGCACATGTGATGGATGACAAGAGGATACCTGGGGTAGACCTAAGCCTTCCCTCAGTGAAGAGGACTCTGCTTAACTCTGCCAGGTGGATTAGTTTTAAACTCCTGGGGATGCTCCTGGGAAGCTAGAGACAAAGTATCTGGACTCTGATACTTGAGATTAGATTCTGGCTCCTTTAATTCCTCAAGTATGTGATTTAGGGCAAATCCTCTTACAGCAAAGCACTATTATTATTATTTCATATTTAAAAAGGAGATAATAGTACCTATTTTATAGTGCTAAATGAAATAATACATGTAAAGATCTTTTTCAAAATTTTATTACTTTGCTATTTTTATTTAATTACAATGGCCATGCTAATCTCTGTATTGTTCAAATTTTAGTGTATGTGCTGCTGGAGCTAGCACTAGGTAAAGGTCTGTCCCTAGCATGTATTGAGCGTTCAATAAAACCTAGGTCTTACATTAAATGTTTTAATTTATGTGTGTGTGTACATGTATATATACACAACATATCTATCTATCCATCTATGACTATATAAATATAGTTTTCAGGAGGTCAACTTTACAAAGCAGTGATCTTCATTTTTTAAAAAGGCATTGAAAACCTTAGTATCTTCAGGTTACAAGTCTACTAGTCCTTCAGAGTACAACAAAATGCCTTTCAGTATACAAAGAAACAAACACAAGAAATTTCACTCCATATAACTCTCATAAAACAGGAGAATTTGCATTTTCAACTCTTCCCACATTCACACTCTATTTCCATCATAACCTCTTAAATATTTCCTTATATCTAAGATGTAGCTTGGTCTGTAAGATGAGAGACAAATAACTAAATATATTCTTACTCTTATTTTCCTTTCCTAATTATAAAACATACATACATTCTGGGAATCTTCTGCAACTTCAGATGCTAACCAGTCTCCTTACCTCCAGTAACTTCTAGCAGGATGCTATCCATCCATCATCCTTGACCATCCTTTCCACAACACAGACTTCAGCATGCCACTGTTGGCCAGCACCTAGCCCTCCACTCCCACCATCTTACCAGTCCCTAAACATAAATTGTGTGTTATCTTAACCCTCCCTGTGCTCATGCTCATGCCTAGAATGTCCTTCTTGAGAGTTTCTGAAATTTTTATAGAAAGTGTGGAGAAGCAAGTTTTTACAGATGCCAGGCCTAGGAAACCAGCCCTACTTTTGTTAGTATTTCCCAAATCCTAACAGACTTTTATGATAAAACCAACAGATGTATCAGTTACTGCGCAAAGCATGAGGGATAGATATAAAAAAGAGTTAACTGTTGCTTTCAAATTGTCCATATTTGAAGGGGAGAAAGCAGATACATACATAAATGGAACAGTAGTTTCATTTGTTTCTATGTGTATAAAATGGGAACCTTCCAACCATGCATTCACAAGGAAGGCAATATTCATAGGAAGGCATTATTTTTAAAGGCCATTAAAGTCTCTGTTTGAGATAAAAGCTAGCTGATTGATACTACAACCAATATCACTATCATCATTATTGTCAAAACTCTACAACATGATATTTAACCTCACTGAGTGCTGGGAATGGGGGGTTCTGCACGTCAACTCATGTGAACATTTGACCATCTCCCCAAACTGCTATTTTCTCCAATTGTGAATCACCCTAAATAAGCATTGAATAAGAAATGTCCAGGCCAGGTGCGGTGGTTCACACCTGTAATCCCAGCACTTTGGGAGGCCGAGGCGGGCAGATCACAAGGCCAAGAAATCGAGACCGTCCTGGCCAATGTGGTGAAACCTCGTTTCTACTAAAAATACAAAAATTAGCTGGGCATGGTGGTGCGTACCTATAGTCCCAGCTACTTGGGAGGCTGAGGCAGGAGAATTGCTTGAACGAGGGAGTCAGAGGTTGCGGTGAGCCATGATCGTGTCACTGCACTTGGGATCGCACCACTGCACTCCAGCCTGGCTACAGAGCAAGACTTGGTCTCAAAAAAAAAAAAAAAAAAAGAAATGTACAAACACACAGAAACACTCACACACACATACACACACTTGGAAAATAAATACAAAACATTTATTACACTGTGAAACCAAGTGGTGCCTTTCCTTCAAAGTTGGTGAACAAAGTATCAGAAAGAACTATGGATCTCAAATTATTAAAGCGCAGCTTCTAGATTTTTAAAATATGAGGCTTGCATGGTTAGTTCTACAGGTTTTCAAATTATTATCACTGTTTATAACCATGCTGGCTTCTTAAGAAAAGAACCAGACTACCACATTAGGATTGTTCACTTAGCTCAAGTTCTACTATTATATTAATAGCTTTTATTCTAGGCTTTCCCTCCCTCGGGTTGAAACTGTGTACGAAAAACTGCGTGAAGGAGCCTATATTTTGATGTTTTAAAACTTCGTTAATTGCTATGTGCTATCTCATAAGGGAAGAAAAGAGTTTTTAAGAAGACATAAGAAAGGTATACTCCCAAAAGCATAAATTATGTTGTAGCAATAATATGCCTTGGAAACCTCTTTGTAAAAATATTAGTCATTCAAAGCAAATTGAGTTCAGTGCCAGTGGTACATTTTTCAGATATTATGCACCCTGTTTTCTTTTAATTACTGAAAGGTACGGGCCACTTTTAAAAGCAAAATCTCTCCCGACATCTTAGCACAACCAATAATGAAATGGTGCAGCTGGGATTTTAGCTGCTGGGACAGATGTTCAAGATGAGAATGGCAACTCCCCCATGCACCAAAGTCCTCATTTAGGTATGACGACGGTGAGTACTAGGATCTTAACAATTCACAGAGTTCAATAGATTTATATTCAGGCATCAAACTTCTTATAGGAGATGAAAGAACATGTTTTCACTCTAAAACCACAATCATGAGTTCTGGGTCTTTTCACATATTCAGAAGTCTGAGGCAGGTAAAGTAGAACTATAAAAGGAAAATTACTTGACATGATGTTAAGAAGCAGTACAGACTCTGGAGCCAAGCCAGGTGGGTTTGAATCTTACTTTCAGCTCTTCTCAACTGTGTGGCCTGGAGTAAACTGCTGATCACCCGCAGGTCTCAATTTTCCGGTACCTACCTCCAAAGATAGTAGTGACAATTAACATTTGGACAGCTCCTGGTCATGTATGGTAAATGCCATACATGTGTTTGATAGTATTATTCTGTGGATTTGGTCATGGATAAGAATATGAGTAGCATGCAGACTCTTAGAAATATTTTCTCAAAGACCACATTTGTGAGAAATACTTATAGACAGAGAAGGTGATAAGCTTCCGAGAGGAGATGGTGAGATTGCTCAGGACACCCAGGTTCCCCTCCGATTCTTTCTTCTCTCTTTACATGATAAAGGGAAATCCTGACACATAAGAATAAGGTCTAACCTGTTCAGGAACACTAACAGTTATATGAATCACAAAATGAAATAATGGCAGGATTATGGTTACACAATGATACAAGCCAAACCACAACTGTCATTTGCACTTAGAGTTCTGAATTCAGAGTGTCCTCATATGCTGCCTAAAGGGATACTATAAGGGTAATGTCTCTCTCTCTCTCTCTCACACACACACACACACATACACACACACACCTTTTTGTGATATAATAAACACAACACACTCTTTAGATGGAATTTGTAGAACACAGTCAAATGCAAAGATAAAGAAATAACTTACAATGCAGAAAAATCCACTGTTAATATTTGATATATTTCTTTCCAAGCATTTTCTTCTGTATGCTTAGATTTAGAAAGTTGAAGAAAAGTTTTGAGTTTGGTATTTTTTCACTTGTATCAAATATTTACTTATATCTTTAAATTACCTTATAAATTACAATTTCAATAATTAAATGGTATGAAAATTCTAACATATACCACAATTAATTTAACCGTCCCTCCTCTGAGATGTTTCAACTACATTTTCAAAATAGTTTATTTAAACCAATAATGTCAAAAATATCAGTGTGTAACTACCTTGCACATCTTTATTTCAATTTCTCTAAATTGACCACAAGAAAATTTTGCCAACACGATGGGTAAGATAGAGCTTCTGCATTATTAATAATCAAATAGATGCAAATTAAAACAATAAACTTGAATACTGTTTTTCCTGGGTACATGCAGTTTTAGTTTCCATAATTTAATTTCACTAAATGTCATACTTATTTTTCTTGTAATATCAAGAATATCTTCCTGTTCAAAGACCTATGGTTATCAGTGGCCCAACCTTAGTGCTATCAATGGTCAGAACCATCTTTGCCACCCTCTTCAGCCTCTGACACAGAAGCAGACAAATGGGAAAATATTTATAGCTACCAATTATGCACTAAGATTAGGAAGAAAAGAAGAATTTTAGTGAAGTAAGCATAGGGATCAAAAGAAACATGCAATAAAATTGAAGACATAGTAAGTATATTAAAGCAAAATAACATCAAATGCAAATTCAGCTCCACAGAGACTGGAGTAATTTCTTTTTCTCTGAGCACTTATTGCATAAGTGCTCAATAAATATTTATTTAAGAAATATTAAAAGGTAATGCAAACAGAGAGCCTAGGCTGAGAGTGATCTTAGAATTGGTATTAATATTTGGCCAGAGTTAACATTTTTCTTTTTGAATAGAAATAGCTTAGTTTTCTTCTCTTTTTGTGCTTCAATCTTCCAAAACACAGTTTGGGTGGCATGTAATTTCTATATAGTTATAATTATCTCTTTCTCTGTATATGAAAAAGCAGAAGTTCAATTGATTATACAACTAGTTCTCAAACTAATGATGGTCCAGCATCATTAGCATCACCTAGGAACTTGCAGAAATACAACTGTGGGGGGCCCTACTCCAGATCTACTGAATTAGAAACTCTAAGGGTGAAACCCATCAATCTGTATGTTTAAAAAGTCCTACATTTGATTCTGGTAATAAGATTTCAGAACCACTGATATAATCCAGGTCTACTCTCCTTCCAACATACTACAAAGTCACACACACTGGTTTAGCCCATTATCTAGGATAATACCTGACACAGAGGAAAGATAGAGGTGAGGTAAGAAACTTATGGTTTGAGTCACCATTTCATTAGTATACAGAGAGATTTTTTTTCCATCCAGAAAAGGTAACCATGCATTTAAAAAAAAATCTCAATTTACAACACAGTAACATTACAGTGCCTGCCTTTTCACATTAAAAAATGACTGTTTTTAAAGATAAACATTGTAACATGTAATTATTTGTTTTATTGCCTTAGAAGATATTTAGAATTATAATTCTGTAGCTCATGGCTTTTTACAATAGAATTATTAAATAAAAGAAAGTATATGTGTATAATATTTAAACATTGCCAAGGCAAAGTAAAAATAATACAAAATAGTAGGATTTCTTAGTAGTGTGGTTACTATTGATTATGAAGATGGTTGGAAGAAGCCATCCATATCAATTTGACTGCATAATATTCACATTAGTAGCCACATATAGAATCAGTGTCAGTTTTGATACTTGCAATATAATTACAATATTAGTTTTCTGTTCTCCCTGACAAAGCCATTTTTAGATTCCATCAACCAAATCCTCTGGACTCCATGGAGACATGTGCTACATAAACACAAAGCATTATTTTTACTCATATCACATTATTGTGGAGATTGGTAAATGGAGGAGCACTGTATCAAGTATTAATAGTTTTAAAGCATTGAAAGCTGTTTTATACCATAGTTAACAGCAACCTAGCAAACTGAAAATCAAGATAGAAGGTCATCTTTCATTTAATAGTTCTGAATTCCAACCCAGTTATTCTAGAGATAGATGTGTCTCTTTTTAAAAGACTAAACTTATGCAAAGGCCTACAGCTGCTAAATATAGGACTGATTTAAAAAATATCCAAAGCTAATGAAGCACCACCCTAATAGATGGGCTTTAGCAGATGTTCCAAGTATAGTTTTATATTAAAACCTAGACCATTATCCAAATAGGAAGAAAAGAAACAAACTAAATGTGCCATGAAGAATGATCAAATACATCTTGCCACACTGTAGCACATTGGTAACAAATAACCTGCATCTTTTTTTTTTTCTTGAGATGGAGTCTTGCTCTGTCATGCAGGCTGCAATGCAGTGGCGTGATCTCAGCTTACTGAATCCTCTGCTTCCCAGGTTCAAACAATTCACCTGCCTCAGCCTCCCAAGTATCTGGGACTACAGGTGTGTGCCACCACACCTGGCTAATTTTTTCTATTTTTAGTAGAGACAGGGTTTCACCATTTTAGCCAGGATGGTCTCCATCTCCCGACCTGTGATCTGCCTGCCTCAGCCTCCCATAGTGCTGGGATTACAGGGGTGAGCCACCGTGACCAGCCCCAACAACCTGCATCTTATTCCCCCTTAAAAGTGAGAGCCACTTTATACTGAGGATTGCTTTCTTAGTTGATGCTGATTTTTTTTTTAGTTTTTTGTCAATGGTGGTTGGTAGTAGTCACATGTGTGCGTGTTCAGTCAAGGTTTTATACTACATTCTTTGTTCAGCACTCATATTGTTGTAGACGAGTTACTGCTTGGAGTCTCAGTTTTCTCATACATGAAGTGGAAATTTTCTTGGCTAAGATTGTGAGCATTAAATTATACATACTATGGAATAACATTAAATATAAAATATAATTTTAGGAGCATCTGGCAGAGTATAAATATGCAATACAAGTTGCCATTATTAAAACATAGTCTGCATTTAAGTAAATCACAATTTATATTTCAAATAAATTCCTTAAGCCTATTTTTACACTGTTTTACTTGATGTTGTTATTTAGGCATTCCTTCATGACAATTTAATCTGAGGTGAATACAACTGGGACGTTAATTCATTCTTTAATTATTTTTCGATTATTAGTACTACAATTTGTTTTGTTGTCTATTAACAGCTGCCACTCACACAAACTGGGAATGGTTTGGCAGTAGGTCTAGAGGATGTGAGCATATACTTGAATTTCAAAGTAAAAGGTAATTCTATTTATTAGAAATTATTATCCCTTCCCATTTTCAGGCTTTTGCAGAGAAAATACAGAATTACTATATTTAAAGGCTTTGTGGTCCAGCTAAAGTTATTTATATGCCTCGATGTATTGCTAATGATTCCATAATATGCAAAGTTTCACCAATTTTAAAATAAATATATATATATATATGCATTTTTATGTATTCCATGTATTATTTCAGGGAAACTGACAACCTCAGATACTAGTCATATTTAGAAATTTGAATTTAAATGCCAATAAAAGCATTTGTACATATCACATTTTACTAAAATATCAATGTAGGCATTTGGGAATATACAGTTACATGGAAACTATATGTATTAACTTACTTTATATAGATTACTTCCCACACATTGACTATTACATATAGGTTGCATATTAAGGGTCTATTTATGGACCAGAAAGACAAAAATGTTTGCTCAAAGTCATCATAACCGTAATACAAGTATACTTAAGAAAACTGTAGAAATATAACAATTGGTCTCACAATGAGTCATGGATCTTTAGATTTTGCCATTTGGAAGGCAATTTAGAGTTGTCTAGCTCCATTTCTATATGATAAAAGCACATTTTCTTCAGTATTCTCCTTGGAAATTGGTCATATACTAATATAAAAGGTCAACTAGTAATAAAAAGAAGTATCATTTTTGCCCCAAAAAGGCAACTTAGAATTGTCTAGTTCCATTTCTTTATGATAAAAGTATGTTTTCTCTTTGGAAATTTATCATCTAGTAATAAAAAAAGGTATCATTTTTGAGCACTTTATATGTGCCAGGGACTGTATTAAATCTTTAACACACAATATCTTCTTTAATCCTAATAGTCACTTCATAAGGTAGGTACTATTACTATTCCCACTGAAGCTCTCAGAAAGGTTCAGTTGAGTGATCAGATCCCCAAGCGCTGATTAGTGCAAAGCAGGTTCTCATACAAGACAGTTCAGGGGATGAAAAGCTTGTCGTTTTAGGAATTCCTGCTATTGTGGTCTTCCTGAAATTCAGATGCAATTGATCACTATACCACCTTCCCTCCCTAGTTCAAAACACTATTAAATTGTGTAGACAATTGTAATAATCCAAACTATTTCCTCTATCCCTGGTAGCTCTTTAAAACTTAGTAGGCAGATACTGTGTTCTGGTTTCTTCTTCAAACTACTCCCTAATTCAATAGTTTTGTGGCACTTGATTTCCAGACCATTTGCCATCCTTATTGCCCTTTTGTGAATAGACTCCAGATTTCTGCTGATCCTCTTAAATGTAAAGTCAAGAACAATTATGGGATCCTGAGTAGGATTTAATAAGTAGAGAGTACATAGGAAATATTAGTTCCTTTCTTTCAAACAAGTCATATTGGGTAGAGCAGTAAATCACTACTTTTGTGGATACAGAAGTCCCAGTACTAATTTCTATTGTGCTTGCAGTAAACTATAATTCTAGGCATTTTATTTGTACATACACTCTTGATAATTCCTATATCCCTTCTCTTATATTTAATCAGTTACCTTTGTGAACCTAAGTTAGGATTTTACATTCGTCATTCCCAATGTCTTATTTTTGGTTAAACTCATTCATTGTCCTTTTAGAGTTCTAACTGTAGGAATTAAATATAGAGATTGACTGTCTTTTCCAGTGTTTCATACACACAAATATGAAAACCCTGTTGATTATATCCCCATCCAAATATTTGGAAAAAATAACAATGTAGACTTGGGCAGGCTCAAGAACAGATACGTGATTTGTGAGTACAGCTCTCATCCAGTCCCAATACTGCCCACTTCCTCTCAACTGGTACCAATCTGTTAAGCAATTTACTTTAGATACAGTTTCATCAGATCTTTTTTTCAGTACTCATTTTTTCAATAATGACATCAAATGACCTTCAGTTCATAAACAGCATTTCTATAGAATTCCTCTTATCTACAAGCCTACCAATCCGTTTTACAGCATTTGGGTTTATTCCTAATTATTTTACAATTTCTTATTAAGCAATTCCTTAATAAGGGTTTAGAATTTTGTCAGGTATTGAATTCAAGCTCTGAAACCTATTACTTTTTCTTTTCAAAAAAATTCAAAACATGATTCATTTAAATTACTGATGTAGGCATAAAGGTGATTTTATTGAATGTTTAATTAATTTGCTAACCAGAGTCACTTTCAAAACATTTTCACTTGAAACAAAAATAAAAAAGACAATGGAGTTAAAATACATAAATATAAATTAATTGAAAATAATAGCACAAATAACTCAAGTGGAAGAAAAGTATTTTTTTTAATAGTAGCAGGTCACAATATTCTCCTAGGAATTTTATAAGTAATCAAATTTTTAAAATTATTTTCTAATATCCTCTGGAAAATTTCCCTTGATAAAAGAACATTTTTACTTTCCAAAAAATTTAGTATTTTATTTAGTATTTTAGAGGTAAGGATGATAATACACTGTGAAAGAACAATGAAATAGATTTGCTATCTAATGACTCACCCAGGAACCCATCCATGTCATCTCTACACACATCTAGTAAACACCTTGGAGAGGCAGCTGTGACACTGAGGAAAGGATTTGAAGTTAGGAGATCAGATTCACATTCTGGTTCTGCCAGTTAACCTCTTATATAACATTAGTGTTCCATTTCCTTATCCATAAAACAGAATTAATACTACCATATTCTCACTGGGGTGAGAATATGATATAATATAATGGATTTCCAAGTGTCTGGTATAACATTTACATATTGATGATGCCAGTAAGCATGGTTAAGGATCAAATAATAGAATGGTTATTTTAGTTCTGAGGCTGAAATATATCATCTTGAATTTTAATTGTATTTAATTTAGGACTTTTTCGTAATTCTTTTTCATGTCATTTATAATTTCATTAAAAGCCCCTTACCTTGATCTCTGCATAATCCACACAACAAAGTAATATCTGGTATCATTGGAGGCCTTGACTGTTAAACAATTTGAATATTGCCCTGAGTCAGACTATCAGGTGACTCTCTACTTAAACCACACCTATGTATGCCCAGCAAGTACAGTCCCTATTTGAAAGAATTATGGTATACTTTTTAGAAAGAGTAATGTTGTTGTATGACAATATTTACCTCTAGTCATATTGCTCTTGCAATTTTGGAGAGCTTAGTTGAGAATTTAAATACATGGAATATAAAAATGATAACCATGTGATGCTTCCATCAAATGTCTGTAATTGATAAAGTGTAATGATGACATAGTCTGTCCTCAGGACTGATTAAATTCTAGTACTCTATCCATCTTCATTAGATTATTCTTGAAAGCATAATTTAATTATGTATGTATGACATGTGTAATTATAAACAATTTTCATAGGCTACTTGAAGAACATTTGAACATGGTCCGAAAGGACTGGTTGTAAAATATCAAGAAAAAGTCTCTATGGTAACATTCACGTTGAAATTTGTCAAGCATAAGTGCTTTGGTTTTTGGTTTACATTGCTGAGATGTGAATTGGTAAATCATATTTGTAAAAGAACAACATAAATATAAATGTAAATTCTAAGGGTCACTTATTCTGTGGGGGGAGCTCCCCCTCTAAAGCATGAAGATAGTCTGAAGATTTTACAAAATTGACAACATAAATCACTTTTTCTTAACAAAAATGAAAAGATCTATGATGATTTTAACATAGTTTATTTTTATCAGAACAGAGTGTTTAGTTTGTAACTTCAAGCTGCAATTTAATTCTTTGCACAGTGCTTGAGTGAACATCAGTGACCATGGTTTATGTATAGAAAAGGGAAAAAAATGCCTGCTGTTATCTCAGTGGCATTTTTAGATACAGCTACAGAACTTTCAAGGTCAAGAATAAAAAGATCCTTGGAAAATGTACAGCATAAATATTGAATCAATGGAAGAAATTATAAAGGAAAGGCAAGATGTATGTAGTAATGTAAAACTGTAAAACTTTAGTACAATAACCACAACATTTAATATCAGAAAAATTGTAAAAATATAGGAAATAGATAAAGGAGAATCCAAAATATATAGTAATATAATTTTATTTTCTGAAGTACACAGCCACATTCTTAGTGGACAAAAGATGGGTAAATCTTTTTGACAAAATTTATTTTGCAGATTTTAAGGTAGAAATGAAAAAACTGAGCTAACAGCTATTGAGAATTTTGAGCACCTGGGGAAAAAAAGGTGGTTATGAGTTCTGCTGCAGCAGACTTAAACGTACCTGTCCAACAGCTCTGAACAGAACAACGGAGCTCACAGCTCAGCACTTGAGCTCCTATAAAGGACACACTGTCTCCTCAAGCAGCTCCCCAACCCCTATATATCCAAAAAATCACCTCATAAAGGAGAGCTCAGATTAACATCTGGCGGTATCCTTCTGGGACAAAGATAGCAGAAGAAGAAACTGGCAGCAACTCTTACTGTTCTGCAGCTGCTGCAGGTGATCCCCAGGCAAGCAGGGTCTGGAGTGCACCTCCAGTAGTCCTACAGCAGAGAGGCCTGACTGTTAGAGGGAAAACAAAGAAACAGAAAGAAATAACTTCATCATCAACAAACAGGACATCCACTCAGAGATCCCATCTGAAAGTCACCAACTTCAAAGACCACAGGTAAATAAATCCACAAAGATGGGAAGAAACCAGTGCAAAAGGGATAAAAACACCCAAAACCAGAACACCTCTATTCCTACAAGGGATCACAACTCCTCACCAGTAACGGAACAAGGCAGGATGGAGAAGGAGTCTGATAAATTGACAGAAACAGGCTTCAGAAGGTGGATAATAATAAACTTCTCTGAGCTAAAAGAACATGTTCTAACCCAATGCAAAGAAACTAAGAACCTTGAAAAAAGGTTTGATGAAATGCTAACGAGAATAAACAGCTTAGAGAGGAATATAAATGAATTGATGGAGCTGAAAAACACAACACAAGAACTTCACGAAGCATATGTAAGTTTCAATATCTGAATCGACCAAGCAGAAGAAAGGATATCAGAGGTCAAAGACCAACTCAATGAAATAAAACGAGAATTTTGGTAACTAGTGTGTTGCTCTCACATGTTATTTAAAATGTTAAATAGTTTGGAAGTTAATTAGGCAATATATATCTCCTTGGTCTATACTTCTTAACACTTGTACTTTCTCTTCTGCAACACTGTATTCAAATATAATGACTTCATGTAATATCTATCTTCTCTTCCAAACTGCAAACACTCTTATTTGGGGGCCTCACCTGACTGTTTACCACTTTCTTTCAGCACCTAATATAGAGTAGACATTCAATTATATTATAACTAAATTAATGAGCCTCCACATCATTTAACCAATATTTTCATTCTTGGGAAATCAACTTAAATTGATAATTCAGAAGGACAAAAAGTGCTATGTCATAATAATAGCTAACAACTATTGAAGATTTACAATATATTGGTTTACATGGATTATCTTATTTAATCCTCAGGATAAATTTATCAGGAAGATACCATTCGGTAACCATTTAGGACACAGGTAAATTGAGGCTCAGGGAGGTTAAATAGCCACACCACTATTAAGAGAAGCTTAATCTGCCCAACTTCAAAGCCCAAGCTCTTAAACATCAGCATGTTGTATAGTGCCATAAACTGTTTATGGTAGAGTTACATATAAAAATAAAAACTAGGATAATTTATCTAACAGTATGGAATTAATTATTCTAATTTATATAATTTAAATAATGATCAATATGAAAATAAAAATAAATTATATATAAGAAAAAAGATGTTTGCTAGTACAGTATTTCATTTATAATGTATGCATTGATAAAATCAGAAGGATAGAGGAAATTCAAATAGTGTGTGTTAAGATGACTGAGTGAATGGTATATTTGGTTTTTAATGCTAACAGTGGCTTTCAATAATTAAATATGAATATCTGACTTCTTTAAAACTTCCACCTATAAGTGAGATTATATAATACTTTTCTTTCCATGTCTGGCTCATTTTACTTAGTATGATGTCCTTCAGGTCCATCCATGTTGTGGCAAATGGCAGAATCTCCTTTTTAAAGGCTGAATAAAAATACAGAGATAGAGAATAACAGTTGTTAGGGGGATAAGGAGAAGACGGGAGATGTAGGTCAAATGATACAAAGTAGCAGACATGTAAGATGAACAAATCTAGAGATCTAACACAGGACATGAGGACTAGAGTTAATAAAATTGTACCCAGGACTTTTATTAGTTAAGTACATTTTAGCTGCTTCTGTCACAGAAAAAAAAAAAACTAACTGTGAGATTTTATATATATATATAAATTTATACATAAATTTATATTATAAAATATATGTTATAAAAATTTGCTTGACTACCATATAACTATCTATCTGTATCACATAACGCCATGTTATATAACCTGATATACACAATACCATTTGTTTTAAAATGGTGACATCTGAAATTAAAACCAGATGAAAAGTCTATTTTTAAGACCCTTAGTGGAGAAACATCAAAAGTCCATCTAGTTCACTTTATTTGAATTTACAAACTTTTCAAGTGATCTTTTTACTTTAAAAGGCGTGTCAAATTGAGAACACTTTATATTGTACATTCCACTGTGAAATTCATTGTGAATTCTATAGAAGTGCAGTAAGAAACTGGAGCATGTGAGACTCTGCTGCATCAGCCCTGCCAGGCACAGAGTACCAAATGAAATATTATGTGCACATCTATGCATGTCCAGAGTTTCACTTCACATGAAGATAAAGAAAATTGCAAAGAGACAGATCTACAGCATAAGTCAGCAGTGCCAAAAGAGATGCACTCAGATTTGAACGAAGTAATCCGAGCAGTTGGTTCAAGTTTGAGATCAAAATTCCACCAGTCTTTCCTAGTACAATGAAAAGAGACTATTTTAATCTGTAAATCCTAACATTCCTTTATTTTAGGTACCTATTCGATCACTTCTTTAAAAAACACAATAGTGAAAATCTGTTGGGAAAAAAAAAGTGCTTTGTGTTTTCCAAATTGAACTACAATGCCCGTAGAGTTAACCATGTAGGACGATGCTCATTCTTAAGACATGTTCTAATCTCCGGCTAAAAGACAGAACACACACAGGGCTCCAGCCTGCCTAGCTGCCACATGGGTAATTGAACCCTTAATTGTGATGTGGTGTGTGCCTACTAGTCAGACACCCGTGTATGCTTGTTTCAGCATTGCCACCACGCTGAGCTGCATGCAAATGAGTAAAGCTAGTGACCCGGGAGCATCTTCCTATTTTTAGGACAAGTGATGATTGAGCAGCAATGAACATAAAACATCCTTTGTGATAGTGTCTACCTGCAGGCTTGGCATGTGGTAAATGTTCTCAAAATGCTAGTCACTTTAAAATAGAAAAACAAAACAAAAAAAAACCACGTTTGGATTCATAATGATTAATTATTTCCCTTGGCAACCTATTGCAGCAGCTCTGGAATGTTTCACTTTAGAAGGCAGTGAGACTACGGGCAAGGTTGTTTATTTGTTGCTGTTCTACGTACAGTTTGGAGAAGCAGGGGAAGCTTTGCCGTTGCAGTTGCATCTGCCTTTTCTAGATTAGTGTGGTTTAGAAACAAGCAAATCCTCCTCCATTTTTAACAGGAATCCAGGTATTTCTAAGGTAGGTTGTTAGGGGCCAGACTTTGAGGACTGTCACTCATACTAAAATAAATAAGAAAGATATCTTAGATGGATTGGGAATGCTATTTTAGTAGCCTTCTTTCCATGAGAGCATGCAGTAACACCTGTATTTCTGACCAGCAAGTTCAACACTGAAAATTCTGACCAAAGTCTAAAGAACTTTTAAAACCAATGTTTTTAACCTGGAGTCCATATGTCTTGAGAGTCTCTTTGGATGAGCTTCAGGGAGCCCTGTGAATCCCATAGGATTAGAGGCAATATGTGACAGGTACATTTTTTCTGGAGAAAGATCCTGCTGCGTTCATCAGATTCTCAAAGGTGTTTTGGACCCCAAAATATGTTGTATCTCATGTTAAATGTTGTAACATATTTTTGCTCCCTTGAGATGAAAGAGCCAGGAGTTCCCCTAAATACCAATGTAAGTGATGGGAGAGCCTTGCAGTCATGCCTTGAGAAAGAAGACTTCCCTGTCAACCTATGCAGGGTACTCCCACTTCCTGCTAAGAGACAATGCTTCCTTGATTCTTGATTCAGCATTCAGAGCCAAGGAAAAGAAACTGATTCTACAGCCATTCAAGTGGTGTTAGACCCCAAAAGTCAGTAGATATTATTGTACAATTATTTTCTTTAGGCTTATGATCTTCGACTTCACCATACTTTCATGCAATACACTATTCTAGAAAATAAGTACAAGGAGAAATAGTAATATCTATTTTTTGGTTATGTTTCACCATAAGTTATTTCAAGAGTATCTTCTTGGTAGAAAAAATATATACTCACCTCATCATTCTACTTAAAGGGCTATGCAAGTTTTAGATGTACAATTTTAAAATTCAATACTATCATGCCAAATCGTCAAACATTTCTATTTTTAGCTATTTAGTAATTGCATGTGATTTTTAAAAATAATGTTTATTTACTGTTTTGTACCATTAAGTGATACAACCATAATATGTTATAATTCTATTACTTAATTTATCGGCTTTAAGTAATATACTTTGACTTCATAGTGTTACAGATGATACCATCAGTCAATATTGTACCTACAGGTTTCTACATATGGTAGTTACATTTTTTTTTTTTTTGAGAAATCACTAAAATTCTTCCTGTTTTACTCTCCCAATTTTTGGTTATTTGTATATTTTCAATTTCCAGGGCATATACTGTTTATTTTGGACTTTTTCATCAATCCACACATTTCTTCTACTCTCAGTTCTACTAAGTATATTAAAGGCTTATCACCAGCCATTTTGCTCAAGTTTTCCTTGTCATCCCTTGATTGGCTGAAGTGCAGTCTCTGGTATGTGAGCAGTATTTCTTGAGTCGTGGCACATTCTATATTGTTTGTGGCTTTATACTTAACAAACATCTTTGCTGGGCATAAAATCCTAGACTTAAACTTTGTTTCCTTGAATATGTCAGAGGTTTTATTCCACTGACATCTAGTGCTGAATACAAACAAAGAGAAATCAAAGGTCAGCCTGAGGTTTGTTTTTTTTTTTCCTGTTAATAATATATTTTTGGTTGGCTATTTAAAAGATGTTTTTTGCATCATAAAGGCTAATGAATTTACTAGAATATGTCTTAAATACATATATCCAGAGTATGTAGCAGAAAGATACATCTTAGCATTGACTGGGGTCAGTGTTCACTGCTGTGTAATATGTGCTTTTGATAGATATGGTTATTCTTTTCTGTTTTTGACATTTTTCCCTCAAATTATATTTTTAAATATTTGTTCTGTTCCATTAGTTTTGGTTTTATTTTCCATGGATTCTGATTATGAATATATAGCTTCTGCTTTGTCTGGCTTATGTACCAATCATTTTTCCCTAATTCTTTATATCTTCCATTTTAATTTTGATTTCTCGCCTTGCCTCATTTATATCCTCTATGTCTTTGCTGTGTTTTCTTCAGTGTCTGTTCTCATGTCTCCTCTTTGTAATTCTTTCATATTTCAGAGATGGTTTTGGTTTGTTTCTTCCATTTCACTGACTTCTGCCAATTGAAATTCTATTTCCTCCCACTGTCTTGAGTTCTTGTACTTATGATTCATGGTCTTCCTTCATAGTAGTAAAAGCTTTATTACGATTTTCAATGCATAGTAAAACTTTAGGTGACAGCTTTCATATCTGCTCTGTAGCAACATTTTTCTTATAAATGCTCATCAATGGCAAATTTGTAGCTTTCTTTTACTTTTTTTCTAATAGGATTTTGGTTTTAATTGTCTGCCAGTTTTTAAAAACTATTTGTCTATTGAAAGCATTGTTGTTTCCTGATAAGATTTTGTACACAAATTTCCTTGGTGGGTGTGTATACGGCTGGGGAAGGCAGAACAGCGTATGTGTGAACATGTGTATATGAATGTCCAGAAATGCTTTTGGGCTTCATAACTCAAATCTAGCTTTTTATCTTAAACTCTGATCCAAACTGGTGTCCCTGGGATGGTCATTTGCCTGAGGTTTCACGAAAGGAACCAGCACTAGTCCTGGATCCTGGAGAAGCTTTTAGCCATTTTGTTGAATATGGGAACTCTGGCATAAGGTCAGCCTTGGAAATTAGAACCTGCTGTATGAGGAAAATACCTATTATAAAAACTATTTATAAACTATATCCAGTGAAACTGACCATTTGTCTTCATCTGAAAACACAAGACTCTAGTGGAAAGATCCTCAAATCTAGAGTAACATAGAAGGTAAATTTGGACACATAGCACTTAGTTTGTAAGCACTGGGTCAAGAAATACCTGAAATACATATAGGGTCAGAGACAATTACTTTAACTTTTTTTATTGAGCAGTAATACTCAGTGGAAATAAATGTTTTGGCATTAAATGGACCCGGATTTGATCCAGGTTCTAAGCATAAGATCATGAACAAATTAGTAACTGTCTCTGAGCTTTTGTTTAAATTATCTAGGGAATGGTATTAGTGGTTGGCAGCATATCTGATTCACAGGTGAAGGTTAATAAATGTCAGTTTCCTTCACTCTCTACACTGACATTGGTGGAAATAATGAGTTGTGTTTATTTATAAAAACACCACCCTTAAGCAACAGGTGATACTTCTTGGATTGAGTATTTGTTGGACAAGATGATAGAAGAATACAAGTAAACAACAATTTGGTTAATCTCTGCACTGGCCCTCAGAATCTGATGTAAAGAGGGCTTTACCAACAAAAATAAAAAGCGGCCATATATTCCTGTCATTAAAAATACCTTTACTTTAGAAAGCGATGGTTCATAAATATCAACACTCCTGTGTAAGGAAGCACTGTGCAGTTATCTGCAGTGGCCAATAGAGCCTAGTTCATGAAGACCAGGATGGGGCTCCTATAACAAACTGTGATTGAACCTAGTCTTGGTCTTTCAACCCTTCACCACTTGAAAATCCAACAGGTTGAAGTTCTAACAGGTTGAACTCTTCAGCTGAATTTCCAACAGGCTGAACTGATGTGGATTCCCAATGTCTGTCTTAACTTCTTTCCCAGTACTTTGGCAACCTGCTGGGCACCTCCATTATCTCGCTGCAGAAGGGAGAACTGGATGACTTCTTATACTGGCCCCCTCATGCTATCTTGGCCCTGGGATCATTGTTCTGCTCCTCCACTCCAGATCCACTTGTTTTCACTATCTAGTTAGTGAAATCACTATTCTTGAACTTGTCTATCACCTTTCTGGCTTACTTGTACTGTACCAGAGGCTGATTCCCAGTAAGAACTCCACAAGAGGGCAGACCTACCTACTAAGTTCCTCCTTCTCTTGGTCTCACATGCCATGCTCACCGTATAATAATACATTTAAGAGTGTTGCAAAGCAATCTGATGGAAACATTAATGAGCCAGAAATTTCAATTCTTCCAGTTAAACATTGACACAATTAGATCATCAGAAAGCAAAGAGCCTGGGCCTTGTTATAGGTTCTTTGCAAGAATAACTCAGTCCACCGTGTTAAGATAGAGTATTATGCTCTCAGCACTATTACAGCCTCCTTAAAAGAAATGTCCATTGAACAAAATGCACCTTTCTAAAAACTGTAGTTGAAGACATGGTCTGTTCTGTGTTCCAATATCCCTTACAAAAGAACTAACAAAGTGAGCTTTACCTTTAAGTCAATGTCAAGATAGTTTTTCTCTATAGAATTATTTAGATGTTTTAAATTATGTAATTAAAATGATATAGCCAAGCAATTCTTCTTAATCGGATATTCCAGAAAACTTGGAATCATATTCAGTGCTTATGTGCTTGTAATTTAGTCAATTCAGATACCAAGTACCACATATCATTTTGCTCCTCTTGGGTTACTTGTTTATTTTACTTTTTTTCCATCTTCAAAACACTAGTCTCTTCACTAATTATCATGAGGAAGCACATTTTTACATTTACAGCTTTACTGAGGCATAATTGAAATAGAAAAACTTGCATACATTTAATGTTCACAATTTTATGAATTTGAAGATATGCAAATACTCATAATAACATCACCACAGTCTAAGTAATAAACATATTCAGCACCTGCAAATGTTTCTTTGTGTTACTTTGTCATTTTGGGGGGTAAAAATATGGTAATATGGGATGCTTTACAAATTTGTGTGTCACCCTTGCACAAGGGCCATGCTAATCTTCTGGGTGTTGTTACAATTTTAGTATACATGCTACTGAGGTGAGCACCATGAAGAACCACTTCGCATATCCTAATGAGAGGACACGAATAAAGCTATCTATGTATTTCACAGACACTTTCAGATTTGACACTTTGATTCTAAGACTCCATATGAAGGAGGAAGAAGATATTTATATTTATTTTTATTATTGATTTTCACTAGCTTGATGCATTTTCTTTAAAAAATAGCATTGGCACCAAAACTGCCTAATTATTATTTTTTAATTTTGAAGGTAATATGTACTCTGTTAAAAATATTAAATTGAAAATTCTACTACCCCTAATTTCCCTCATCTCGCTCCCTGTAGCTAATCACTGCTAGGAGTAGTTTCTTACGTAGCATTACAGGAATTGCCTTCAAATTACTTTTTAGTTTTTATTTTCAATAGATCACTTAAACTATTTATAATGTAGCTAGAGTATGGATTATAAAACCAAACAAATAATTGAAGGTCACTAAACTGTCAGTCAGCACTTACAAAAAAGCAACAACACTTAGTTAATAAATCCATCCATCCATGTATCCGTATAAAAGCCTGTCATGCCCAATTAACTTTACATAGAGATTGTATTTTAAAAAACATAATATATAAGCCTTTCTATTGTGGAATCTCAGATCTGAGAGTAACCTTAGAACTAAATTAGTGTTACTTCCTAATTTTATAAGTCAGGTAAGTAAGTGAGGGCTAGATAAACTAGTTTTATGGGATGAATCCAAATCCCTTGACCCCCCACTGTATATGAGATAATGTCAAACTCTGTGAACTAGAGATTTAACAACTAACTATGGATGCTCAACAATTTAAATGAAATAAAAACACAGCTCAAAATACTTCACCGGCAAAAAAAAGTACAATGAATGAATCCTAATTATGTCAATAACATTTGAGAATAAGTATTACACTATGAATAACAAAATAGAATTACTTACTCCCAAGATCTTTACAGGCTAGCTGGGAGGTAAGACACAAACATGTTTAAAAAATCTAGCAATACAAAGAGAAATGAATACAAGATAACTTATAAGATTGCTATAGGAATGAGCAATTGCTATAGAAACGAGTACTATAGGGATGAGAGGCAGGAATAACTTATGCATAGTGATGATGTGATGGAGGAGGTGGTATTTCAGTCAGGTTAAAGAAAGAGGATTTATCATGACAATAAAAATAGGTATAAACAAAGGTGCAAAGATAAGAAAGTTTTTGGTGTGTTCAGAAGACAGTGAATGCCTGAATTTGGCTGGAACTTTGGATTTTTACATGCAACAGTTGACAGTATTAAATGGTAGGGATGCTTGGGTGGATGGAAGACTCTAAATGGCACACTTAAGAACCTGTATTTTACCTTGCAGGGAACAAGAAGCCACTAAAAGTCATTAGGGAATGGGGTAATATAAAAGTGGCATTTACCTAGGTGACTCAGGTAAAGCATATGCTAGAGAACTGGGGCTGGGGTAAGAGTAGATATTAGGGAAGTAGGCTAAGAGGCGATCCCCAGTAGTAGAGCTTGGGTACCTGCAGAAAACAATTCCTCTTCTGATAAAAACTGTCCGGTCTTTAATTTCTCTGGATAACTATGAGAGACAGATGATCTCAAATGAGTTGAGGATCTGCAGGATAACTCCAAGAATGTCCATATCCATCTATTTATTACATATTGCTATGGGTTGAATTGTGTCCTCCTAAACGCATATGCTGAAGTCCCAACTTCTAGTACCTCAGAATGTCACCTTGTTGGGAAACAGGATCACTGCCGATGTAATTAGTTAAGATGAAGTCATACCGAGTAGGGTATGCCCCAGTCCAATATGACTGATGTCATTATGAGAAGAAATGTGGGCATAGACACATACATCAGGAGAACGCCATGGGAAGATGATGGAAGAGATCAAGGTGATGCTTTTATAAAGCCAAGGAACACCACAGATTGACAGCAAACCACCAGAAGAGGCATCGCATGGATTCTCTCTCACAGGACTCAGAAGGAACCAACCCCGCTGACAGTGTTATCTTGAAATTCTATTCTCTAGAACGGTGAGAAAATAAATTTCTGTTGTTTAAGCCCCTCAATTATGATACTTTGCTACAAAAGTCCGAGCATACTAATGCATGTATGAACACTAGAATCTAAGAATCCAGGAAGACACTAAGTTTAGAGCTTGGATTTTGACGTTCTCTTGAGGCATAGAGGGCCAAAAATGCTATTAACTAAATTTGCAGAATTCTCAGAATTGAGAAATTCTCATAGTACTTATTTCTTGGATCTGTTCTAAAAAATCTAAGAATTATGAAGAAGAAAAAGAGTCTAAGTTAAAAATAAACTTTAAGGCTAAATAACTTCTTGGTTCTAAGGATTCTGTGTGATAGTAACAGCTTTTTGAAACATGTAGTCAGAACTAGCATTTTAAGTATGCTTGAGTTCAAGATTTTCATTGATTTTGCATTTGTTATTCCCTAGCCAAGAAAATCACCCCTTATCCATTATTTCCAGTGTTGCACAGATAACTGCCAAATGTGAAGAGATGTTTAAAATGTAAAACTGTTACCAAGTGATTTGGCAATAATTTCCATTGTTAAGAATGCTCATAGGTAAACCATTTCTACATTTTTCTCCTCTTAAAATTACATTTTACTAGTCAGACTAAAGGAAGAATAGACCTAAGTTAGACGGGCTGAACAAAAAGAGTCCACAATTTTTGAGGGAAGTGTAATATCCAACACTGAGGTGTTTTTATTTTTTATTTATTTTTTTTAAGGTTGCCATTCTGACCTAATTAGAGAAAAGAAACCATCATTATTTTTTTCATTTTGTTACAAGTCTTTCCTTCAACTCACTTCCTACTTAAGAAATCACTTATTAACACAAATAGCTTCATTTTTTCCCAACTATCCTTGCAAATACTCATATAATTTCCTATGCACTTTTCACTGCTCAGAAAAATCAATCCAGTTTTCAGGTTTTGTTTTTAGAGTATAAAATTTTGAGGAAAGTACTATATCGTGGGTTTTTCCCTTTTGATTTTAACATGTGGTGGGATAAAATTCCCTAAACAGCTTTTGATTCTGATTTATCTTGCTCAGACTGTTACTGCCTGTCTGATAAAGCATCAGTCCTTTCCTAGGCACTAAGGCCCTCTGCAACCTGTACTGAGTCTTTCACCAGTTCTCTGATCCACTAATTCTCTAAACAAAGTCTGTGCTGCTAATATTACATTTAACTTATGGTTTGCTGAACCCTCTATACTCCTGGGTTATTGCTCTTCTTCCAGTTTATTATTTTTGGGGTACTTTCTATTCCTATGGCCAGGATTCCATGTTCAACCTTTCATCGCACCTTATCTGCTTTTCTTAGGCAGAAATGATCCCTTCTTTTGCATTCTTAGAGCTATTGGTTCACACAAATACACAATGGTTTATAGGGATGTGTCCTATACAACTGATTATTGCTCATTGAATTCACATCTTTGAGAATAACACAAATACACTATTATAGTAGATCTTATGTGAGCATAGAGATTCCAGCTCTCTTGAATATCCTGAGTTACTTGTTTTCAGATTCCCTGGAAAATGGTGTGATTTCTTTATTTGTGGTTATGATCCCATCAATTCTTGACTTCAACAATCCTCGCCTTTTTTATGTTAATTTGAGAGTGTTCATTTTTACCTTTTAATTTTTTCCCTAACATGGCTTGAACAACGTTTTATTTTACAGAGCCTGTTCCATAGATATTTGTTGGTTGAAATAGTGAATAACTAATTGCTTTTCTGTCACGTCAACGTCTTGTAAAATATAGCACACTAAAACCACAACAAAAAAGATCTGACCCCACTGTCAAATCTATATTTATTTCTTTATAATTTTATTAAATTATTTGAGTACACGATGAGTACTAAATGTCTTCATTTCCCCTCAATCCTGCCGTAATTACCCAAGCCTCTCTGTTCTTCCACAATCCCATGATTCTTTCTGTGTTGTCTTTTCTTCTTCACCTCTGCCACACTGTGGACCATCTCTATCTTAAGCAATTTTTTTTGTCCACACAGCTTCATTGACATGGAGTGATCAATTTCACTTAGCTTTTTAACCACACCTGTGTTACACATGGATTATCACACCCCTCAGAGCTCTGGTCTTCTTCCCTTGTCCCTTTCATCTTACACCTCTTCCTTGAGTGACATTCCTGCACTTCCAACTGGCCAGACTTCCCAGGTGGAAGAGCTGTTCTCCTCTTAATTTTAAAATATATCATACTAAGAAGATTCCTTAGAGATATACTCTATTTATCTGTTTGGTAGACTTCAGCTGAAAAGTCCAAGAAATGTGAATAATAAAAGTAAAAGCATGGATAAAACTTAAGTACAGTTGTTAATTGGAAATATTTCATGAATAGCTTTGTGTGTATGGCCATAAACCTTCAACTGTCCCAGGATTATATCTGAGAAAAATCTTATGTAAAATTACTAGTGCTGTATCATTTAGAGATTCAATACCAATTAGTATATCTTCTGATGACAACAAATTATCCTTAGAAATTATCAGGGGAGACTTGCACTATAAAATCTGATTAAAAAGCATGCTAGATGGTAAATTTTTTACTCTAAAAATATAAATCAAGAATACTAAAATAGTGCACTTGATAAAAATAAACAAATAAGATCCAATCTTATAAATGAAATAAATAAGAATTTTTAAAATCTGTGAACCATGCCTACTTAAGAGATAATGAATTTTCCAGAAATGTTTTGTTTGCCCCAAAGCAAAATGCTGTCATTTAAGCAATCTTATTTCAGCTCTGTTTTAATGTGTTATATATCTTCTAGTTTAATTACACAAATAAAGGAAATTACAATGGCATTTTGGAGGGAAAATTAACCATACCTCTGATACTATCTAATGTAATTAGAGTATGGTATTAAGGGGAGATCTCCTAATGTGTATATATGCTCTGACATTGTCTCAATTCTTTTATATTAGCTAAATTGTTTGATGCTAGTGCACAATTATAGTTTGGATTTGTAAATAAGCAACATGGTAGGACAAAAAATATAACTAGTCATCATAATGACTTTGATGGTCAAATCTGTCTTATCAATTTCAGTGTCCCCAGTTACTAGTTGCCTTGCATGTGAGTGCTCAGTAACTTGTGTGCTGAATATGAATCTGAAAGGAAGTCTAGAAACTATTTTGTCTAAGTTTCTACAAATCTGAAGACCAGTTTTCTGCTTATTTTCTGGCCATCAGAGAAAAACAACTTCTCAGGAAAAGTGAAGCATTCATCACTTACACCCACTTTTGATTCTTCTATTTATGTAGTTCATCACTTTTTTCCCGAAGAAAAATATTTCTAATCTGTTGTGGAAACAGAATTTTATCATGTTTTGAAACTTTAACAACATAAGATATATGTACATTAATCATTGCGCTCTCTTCTCTTTTAGAATACAATATACAATGTAGAGGAAGCCAACCCATTTTAGACAACAGGAGAGAACAGAAACTCTGCTCCGCATCATTACTTTTGACAAATGTTCAAAAAGTCTAAGTCTTTAGCTCAAAAAAATAAAAGAATACCTCTACCATGTAAGTAAAACTATTTGTACCATTATTTTTCATTCGCCACTTTCTATGTAATATATTATTTGTACATAAAAGAGGCTATTTTAACGTTTTATGGATTTATAAAATGTAGCAGTATGTTCATAATTTGTTGATTCATTCCTTCTATCAATATCCATAAAAATTTACAATTAGATGATATTATTTCTCAGCGGGAATAGGCAGATTGTAGAAAAGGCCTAGGGATTTGTAAAATGATACAAATAAATTCTAAATACAGCACTGGCATTCATTATCTTGCAAATGTTGTTTTTGCTTACAAGTATAACAGTAGATTGGACATTAGGAAATCTCGCTGCTGTTTCTATCTTGCTTTGTAACCCTGGAGAAGCATTCCACTTCTTAGAATCTCAGCCTCTTACTTAGAAAAAGAAGGGATTAAATAAGATGACCTCCAAAGACCCTTGTAGTAAAAATTAATAATAATAATAATAGCTAGCACTTACTATGTGCCGAGTTTTGATTATTTATTCCACACAACACTCTTTGTGCTGCTGTTATTACTATTTTACATACAAGAAAACTGAGTCTAGAAAGGTTGAGTCATTTGGTCAGGTCTCATGGCTTAAAAGTGGCAGTGCTAGAAAGGGAATGCAGAAGCATGGATCTATAAGCTGCATTCCTAACTGCCACATCCTACTGACCCTTTTCATGAAGAATATTACATGTTTCTGCTTATGGCATTAATAGAAAGTTTTATTTTCCCCCACTGGTGCTAAGGTAAATAGAATAAACTTTAGAGCCAATAATTTTGACTTTTTAATCCTAATTCTATCACTTACCTTCTCTATGACCTTGAGCTAGGTGCTTACACTCAGAGTCTCTTTCCTCATCTGTGAAATAAGAATGAATACTCACCTACCTCATAGGGCTGGTGTTTGAGTTAAAACTAAAGATGCACAGTCTAGCAGACATTCAGCCAATTTTGTTTTCTTTTTTAATGTTTAAGTACAGAAGCTGATGCTGAGGCCGGAACTTGAAATTAAGACTACATAGTAGGCATTTTTAGGATTAACATTCCTAGTAGCTCAGATGACACTTAAAATCAGACCAGTGCTGAACTGTGAGGAGTCATGAAATAAAACTAAAAAGAGAAAAGCCTGCATGTTCCTCTAGGGCATACCCAGTGCTCCAAAGCCTCAGAGGCCAGATTTTCCAGCGATTTGTTCATTTCAATCTTTAACCTAAGGGATATGCAAACAGTCAGGATTGTCTGGCAATGATACAACAGTTTGTTAGAATCTCAGTTTTTGGTCCACAACTTCATGCCCTCTGCCTTTTTAAAATGAATCTTTAAACAATCATAGAATTTATTTTAGTCTTTCAAGGACATTTTATGAACACATAATTTAATTTGTTTCATATTATAAAGAACAAAATTGCTTTGAGAAAAGTGGTAATAAGGACCTTACCCAGTTTTCTTATTTTTACAGTTAATCAACATCAGTCCCTCTTCCACTTTCTATTTCTGTTTTAATTATAGATGTTAAAAAAATAAGGGAATGAACACTTGGCATACATCTTTCTTTGAATTTTTGTGTGATGAAGGCTTAAACAAATATTTAAGAAGATGGGCTGAATGAAACATAAATTGACAGACTTAATTTTGAGGAAGATCCAAGGATATGGATTAAACAGTCATTCTTATCAAAATTTTGAATTTAATTAAGAATTACATCTCTTTGTTTTTCTACTAAGTTCTAAATACTTTGGTCTGTTACTAAGAAAATTATTGTTAAATATTTTGGTGTTTAAAAAAAGTACCTCAAAAGAATCTGGAAATTAGGGAAATCTACATCCCTTTGCTTAATTGGTTGTATGAAAAAATTAGCAAACCAAGTTTAAACAGTGCATTGAGAAAAGTTATAGAATATTAATTTAGTTCCTTTAATGAAAACAGCTCTATTAAGTAGTTTTTATTATAGAATAGTCCTATATACCTAAAGAGTAACGTCAGATTTGAAAATGAAACTGTTAGTTTGATTCCAAAGGAAGTTGTATAAAGCAAAGAAAAATAATATACTCCAATTTTTTTAAAGTAAACTGAATTTCTGGAATGTATGCTTAATGTTAAAGAATGGCTTGACATTTTTATGTATGTCTGACATTTGAAAATATTGTAGGGTTAAATAATTTACAGTAAATTAAGTAGGACTTACAGTGAATCAAAACATCATAGTACATTCTGTTTTGTTTTGTTACACATCTGGTAAAATGTACTTGAAGCTAATATTCTCTGTTCACAAACTTTAATGACTTATAGTTAAGTACAACAAGACATTCCAGAATTGTACCAACACAGTGAATTCAGGCTTGCTATTAACCTGCATGTTAAGATTTTTTCAAAGAAAATAATACTAGAAGAAAAACTGAATAATTTGTTTAATATTTGATCCATGCATGAGAAAAAGTATAAATAAAGAGAACAGGTTATTCTAAGTATAATTCCATAACTACTACAGATGAGTTATTATAGTATGTCAGATGTATCAGTCAAGGTTGAAGGAGATTTTTTAATTAAAACATCAAATTTAGCTCTAATATTGTAAAAATGTACAAAATTATTACAATTCATGGAATATTTCCAAACTTTAAAAGCACTTCAATGTGAAAGATGAACACTTTCTAAAAAACATGGATCAGTCTGTGCTGTGCAGAATTCACATAAGCCAAAGCATTTATCAATTGACATGTACCTTAAATCTTTCTGCCCTGGCTTCCATATTTTAAAGTGCCAGGCACTGTGGTGAGTGATTAAAAATGCCAACTATTTCACTGTTTTGGTGATTGAAACTTGTATAGTCATGGGGCATAGACCTACAGGTAGGTCAAAATTATTAATTTATTTATTCAAATCAAAATCATGGTAATTAGCTAGACTTTGTTTTTATTGAAATGCATTCCCTTTTTAGGAATGTTGCATAGTTTTCCTGTGGCACTGGAGGGTACAGATAACACCACATAGAAATTAATAATGGGAAGAAAGTACTTATTGGAAAAGAATAAATGAAGCACCATTATCTTTTGAACAAAACACACACACACACACACACACACACACACACCCCAAATCTTCATGATTATAGGACTACTAAAAATAATTCTGTGGATTTCCATAAACTCCTCACAAAGCTCAGAATGTCAATTATGCAAAGTTAGACATGAATGACCCGGAGAATGCACAACAGCTTTGTCTCAACGGGGAAATCTTAACTGAGAGGTAATTTTGGAAATGGCGGTAAACCAAGCAGAAATCACTTTGAAAACATTCTCTCTATTGGTAGAGTCCCAAACACAGTTTTCTAAAAGTCCTAGGTTTCTTGAAAATGTTTCAGACTGCTCATAGATTGGTAGGAAGGTCTCTTAGAGGTCATGTACCTCAGGATTCCAGGCAGTTCTGAAATTTGTTAAACAAGGAAAAGCCCAGACTCTGCTAAAGCATATCCAGGAAGCATGATGGGGAAGGTGCAGCTTGCAGTCTAGCTGTAAGCCCCACTTATACTGCCATCTCTGTTCCCATAACGCTATTATTACTGGAGCACTTGGGCACCATATAATGTCAGATAGAATTTAAAGAAACATTATTCACAAAGAAGGTATAGTAACCATTGGTCTTAGATCCAAGAGAACCTTATCCCAACAGATGAGGTTAGGAGTACAACTAACATGTTTAGATTCAAGGGAAATTCAGCTTAGAGAGCCCAGTTTACAAAGTATAAGCTATAGCAAGAGTGCCTCATCATAGCTGAGTTTCAGACTTTTGAGAGTCTAAAATTGGGAGCAGAGTCTTGCAAATTGTATAATAATGCCAACTAAGTAATTTTGCTAAGCCCTTCCAGCATGCCAGGATTAGTATTTAGTATGCTAAGTGCCTTTACATACTTTATTTCATCCTCCCATGAACCCTATGAGGTAGGTTTGCTTATCTCTATTTTAAAGTTGAGGAAATGAATACTCAGAGACTTTAAATGTGTTCCACTAGAAAGGAGCTGCAAAAATAACAGAAGGCCGTTTTTAGCTTACGAGGCTTGGGCTATGACTTGTAAGAGTTTAAGGGGCAACAAACAGAGTGGTCCTGGAAATGTCTTCTATCAATCCGCGCCCCCCCACCCCCACCCCCGTCACTGCCCCACCTGCCTAGGACCTCCAGGTGGGGATTCGACTTGGGGTCTAGGGAGCACTTTCACCCCCTCTTCTCCTCAGCCCTGGCAGGGTGTTTTCTCAACACCCTCAACGTATTCAGGGATGCATGAGAGGAGCTGCCACTGACCTACCACTCTGTGATCACTTTCTCTTCAGCCATGGAGGAAGCCTCGCTGTCTCTGGCTGTGACATCTTCTCCCAGATCCCTTAATCAACAAATCCCAGAGCCTCCAGACACAAGGTACATTTTGGAACCTCAGGACAATCCTGAACTGGCACTCACCCTGGTGTGGGCTCTTTGCTGCTGCTGCTTTGGCCACTGCTGCTTCAAGGCACTGATGTTTCTCTCAGGCCTGTTGTCTCCAGCTCTAGTGATCTTCCTGCTCTTTCACAAGGAGCAGGTGCTGGAGACACAGCTGAGCCTGGAGGTGAGAAGGAGCATCGCGCTGGGCATTGGGCTCTTCTGCAGCCTGGTCACCATGGCGGTTTGCAGTGTTGGGATCTTTCTGATTGGTCTCCTTCTAGGTCTGAACCTGGATGCTGGACTCTGCTGGGTACTGAATCCATCCATCAACCACTTTCACTGGGTGCTGGCAGGGGGTACTGGTGGGGCTGGAACTGCTGGGAGCCTTGCTCATGCTTCAGTGGCCAGGTCCTTTCATAGTTCTGGGGACAGCCCTGCTGGGTGCTATGGTGCTGGTGACTTATGCTGACTTCTTCCTGGAGAGGCTGGCACTGAGAAGTTGGCTGGGCCAATGCTGGCAGGCACTACCAGCTTTGCTTCCGTTCTGCTGGTATAGCTAGATTTTACTGGACTCCTGGCCAGCCTTGGGGGCTCCTAGAGCCCTGGCCCAGTGGAAGCTCAAGGCTAAGGAACATGGAGGCCACGCATACATCGTCTTGAGCTACCAGTGTCGCCAACTCCTTTGGATCCATTAGCAAGAGGCCAAGTAGCACCAGATCACCTCTGGGGTGGGGCTTGGTGAAAGTGGCTATAGGTGTCAGCTTCCTGCCAACACCCAGAGCCCTGCTGACAGTCTGGCTCCAAGTTATCTCCAAAGTCTTTGAGAGTACCAACTGGAACCAGGTCCTGAGGCCGTACTCCCCCACACTGATGTGGACCGGGGTTCTGACTGTGGTTCCACTCTTCCGCTCACTACACACTCTGGTTTTATGCAGACCTAAGCCTAAACCTCCAATTTTGCCTCCACCCCTAGTTAGAGCCTGAAAATACTAGGTGGGCTGGGTTTGAGCCCATAGGACCCACACACAAACTTACCTACCTCTTAGACTTGGGGATAGGATCTGTGCTTCAGCCCAGACCAGCCCTGTAGGGTTTCAGGATAGAAAAAGAGGAATCTTGTGAGGAAGGGAGAAGAAGGGAAGTGTGAGTACCTACCGCTGTTCAGTAAGAGAGGTTCCCTGGTCCCCAAAGAAACTCCCTCCAAATTCCTTTCAAATTCCCTCTAAATCAAGTAGGGCACTTACCCAAATAGCCTTTTAAATGCTCACCCCAGTGTGCCTCACAATGGTAATACTAGAGTGTTTGTTTTTGTAGGATCTGCAGAAAATCAGGGTGCCTTAAAGGCATTTGATAGCTTACTCATGGGGAGAAAGGTATAGAGGAGCTCCAGGATACCCCAACTCCCAAGCAGCTCATTAGTGAGTAGTTGGGCTTCTGGTTGGCCTTTTCCCCTGGACCCAATACGTGTAAGCTCCCTTCTCCTACCTCCGTTGGGAGCACTATCTTCCATAGTGCTTCCCCTTCTCTCCTTCTCTACCTGAGGAAGACCACAGGGCATTGGCCTACATGCCAGAGTCTTGCCCTTTTACCCAAAGCAACCTGGGCTTCAGGGCTGCATGGGAGAGAAGTCCCTTCCATACCTCTCACTGTGGGCGATACTCATTTTCTCCTTAACCAGAACTTTGTTCTAGCCACTAACCCATTCTAACTCTTCCCCCTCTCACTCTCCTGCCCAAGATCTGTCCTGTGGTTCTCCAGACAGCATAAAGGAAGACATGGTGGTCTTCCTTGGGGGCAAGGCTACAAGGGGAGGGAGGAAGAACCTGGGAGCATGTAAATAAAATGGCATTGAACATTGAAAAAAAACAGGAGGGAAGAAAGTAGAAAAATTAAGGAAAAATCCCTAAGGTGTTACAACTTTCTCTCCTGATCTCTGTGGTCTTTTAGCTACTAGTTTTATGGTTTCCTTCACTATCTAGTGGTGTTAGATGTATGCATTTTAAATTGTAACTACATTTAAAGAAGTAAGTTCATTGCAACTGATCAGGACACAGTCAGAATCCACAGTCAACTCAATGGAGAGACGTTACTTGAAAGGCAACCCAGATAGTTGCAGGGCCCTTCACACAATGTGTTTGTCACTGCCATGACTTTTTGTTTTGTTTTGGTTTGGTTTTTTCTTACATCAGATAGATAGACAGACAGAAGATAGAGTTCAATCTATTTTGACCAGTCTCTATCTATTGCTTTAAATACAACAACCACTGTCCTTATCAAAATCCCTTATTCTTTGTGAACTAGTCATATTGACAAAAGACAGTAGTCAGATAATACAAACATTTTAAGATAGTATCAAAACTTACTATTTTGAAAGAGACAATTAACATATTTGAGAGATTAATATTTTCTGCCTTTTGTAGGTAAAATGCTATCTTTATATAAAATCATGCCTATATAGAAGCATATTAATGTGTCATCTTAAAATTAAATTGTTTGTAAAGATGATATTATAGATAATATCTAAGAAATAACCAGAAATAAAAATGCCACACATACATTTACAGCATCCATCTTGCTTAAAGGATATAATTTTGTATTGTCTATTGTACTTCAACAATAGTACTCATAGGAAGGGTACATTAATAATATGTGAAATAGGTTATATGAAAAATGGTTAATTCATAAAGCTGAAATATTTAGAGTATTTAGGAATGTAAAGTATCACATGCATTATAGAGTCAGAACCTCAAACAGTCACTAGTCAGAATGATTTTCTGTTGAGTTCTTATTCTGGAATTGCTAATAAATAACATGCTATGTCACAAATCTCTCAGCCCCCACAATATTCTACATCAGCAACCAGTACTAATAAGAATAGTGGACATGCATCTGCATTCAGTAAGTCAAAACTTCCATAGTGTTTACTCTGTACAATTTAAACATTAAGGAAGAAAAACAGAAAAATATTTAGAAATGAAAAACAAACAAAGTATCTACATGTTTCTTATTTACAGCATCAATTTTTAGAAAAGACATGTTGATCTTAGAATGTTCTCAATTTCCAAAGCCCTTTATATTGTACTGACCTTCAAAAAAGAAAATAAATACAAACACTAGTCAAGATTAAGTGATACTATCTTAAACACTTTCTGATGAAAGAAACTGACTATAAAACCGGCATTGACAGAAAAAAAAAAACACACACAAAGTAGGTCTTTATTTCTAGAATAAAAGAAATAGATTGTGTCACTGTGTTTAGGAAAACCATGTTATAACCCACAGCATGAATGTGTAAAGGACTAAATACTACATACATCACTGTGGGGTTTTGTCATGGGGTCTTACTCTATTAAAGAGATTATTCTTTACTTCAATGAGTAATACTCATTCCCTAGGTCCAAAATTAAGAAGAAGAAAGTCTAGCAAATTTCAATTTCGCCTATCAGCCCTCCCAAAAGAAGAAAAGGAGAAAAAATTTTCCATATTTAAATCTGCAACTCTGTTTATAACTTTCAGGTTTAAATCTAGAGATGATCAATGGATATTAAAAATGATGCCCAAGGTCATTTCACTCATTTCGTAGATTCCTTCAGAATTGGCAATCTGATGGTCAGGCTTGTTTAACTGTTCAAGTAGCACAGAACAGCCAGAAGCTGTGATTTCTTCAGATTAGTAAAGAATAACCCAAAGGACTGGAAAGTCAAAGAACAGCTAAAGAAACAGCCGAAGTGCCAACCCTGTATCTCATCAGGCTTGTTGACAATGCATCCTGGGAGACATGACTTTATCGTCAAAGTGACACCATGTGAGTTCTGCTCACTGAACCAGACATCCTATGCAGGGCTCACAGCAGAGTTAGCTTCCAACTAAGAAAAGGCATAAATGCTGACTGCAATTATGCTGACCCTCAGAAAGTTGTTTGCCTATCAAGGAAACTATTTGTTCCATCAGAAAATAAAAATAAGCAAATAAAAGTAAGTACCATCACTTTATTGTCCTCTCTTAAGACTGTCCTGCTTTACTCGTAACTTGAGATATAAAAAATAAAGTCAAGCAAGCTCTCAGCCTTTTAGTGAATCCCTAAAGAAGTTAAATGCGGAAACTAAGAGAAGCTGGAAAAGATCTATGGCATTAATCACATCATGACCTTCTATCTCTGTCCAAAAGGGGCGTAAGTCATCTATTTTGATCTAAAAAAAAATCTTTAAGAAACAGGACCCCATCACTTCCCACAAGCCTAAAATATGACTTAAGTGTATATACCTACTATTGCCATTTACTGGCTTAGAAATATTGCATAAGCCATTTAATCACTTTGAATTTTATTTTTTATTTTATTTATTTTTTTTTTTTTGAGACGGAGTTTCGCTCTTGTTACCCAGGCTGGAGTGCAATAGCGCGATCTCGGCTCACCGCAACCTCCGCCTCCTGGGTTCAGGCAATTCTCCTGCCTCAGCCTCCTGAGTAGCTGGGATTACAGGCACGTGCCACCATGCCCAGCTAATTTTTTTGTATTAGTAGAGACGGGGTTTCACAATGTTGACCAGGATGGTCTCGATCTCTTGACCTCGTGATCCACCCGCCTCGGCCTCCCAAAGTGCTGGGATTACAGGCTTGAGCCACCGCGCCCGGCCTGAATTTTATTTTTTTAACTATAAAAAAATCATTGTCTCCTATAATTATTTAACATAACCAAGTATGACTGTGTGCATGAAAATACTTGCAAATCATCAAAAATCCAAATAAAATTATTAAACTGGATATCTTATTTAATGCTTATTTATCTATTTCAAACTGAGTGCATTCTGTTTTGTTCAGGACCTTGATTTGTAGGACAATAGGTCAGCCTTGAGACTCTGTTTTAGTGTATGAAATCAATACATTAATATTTAAAAGAAATGTATTATTAATCTGAGCCACTAGGTTCCTACATTAAAAAAAAAAATCCTTTCTCTGGGGAAGTATCCTCTGCTGTTGTAGTTATAGTGACTTTCCTCTTCCTTTCCCCACCTAACACCAACACCATCCCCCTGCCACACGCACACAGGTGAGATAAAAACAAGTCCAATATGCATTTGATTAAATAAGGAATATTTGAATATAATTACAAATAAATGGATTTTTTACCGAATTCTATTTTTATCCAAGTCAACTCATCTTTCAACATCAGTTTTATGATAATTTCAGAATGTTCTTTGGTTTCTCCAAAGCATCCTAATTTGTGCTAGGTAACTTAAAGGCCAATAGCACTCTTGCACAAAAGAGCAAAACTGCTATACTTCTCGAGGTAACTAGATGCAATATATATGATAGTCTGCAGATAAAAGGTTCTAAAGATGGAAGGAAAAGTCTTGTTAGGGACAGAGAGACTGAAGAGAAAATAGAGACTAAATCACAGAAAATGACTCAGTCTAGAAAACTTATTTTTCCCTACGGTCTGAGGATCTCCTTATCCACCCAGAGATATCAGGGTAGAAGTTGAGAGTTAGGGGGAAGCACTGGCAGAAGGATCCCACCACACCATTATCTTCCTAGTGATACTTGGAAGCCTAGCCTGCAGAAACACCTTATACTCCCTCAGACACCAATAGCAAGAATAAGCAGAAACCTCAGTGGCACTAGATAAACCAAGCAGACCACAATAATATCACAAAGACTCTGAAATTTGAAGCACAGTCCACAAAAGTAGGTCAAGACACATGTGCAAGACCTAAACAGGCTGACTTTCAGCTAAAATTAAAGGAACCAGAATTTGCTAACATAATAGAAAAAATGTCAAGAATACAGTCAGAAATCACATGCACCAAGAACATAAAATTTCACACCTTAAATGAAAAGATAATCAATTGGTGTCACACTGATGTGAATCAGTTGTTCAAATTATCTAATGGGGATTTTAAAGCAGTAACATAAAAATGCTTCAAGAATTAACTACAAATCTCTTGAAACAAATGAAATTTAAAAATCAGCAAACAAGTTGTACAAAAAATTAGTGGAAAGTATTAAACTAAAAATATACACTAACAGGGGGAGGATCCAAGATGGCAGATTAGACACAACTCCAGCACACAACACCCAGCGAAAGTGATGCAGAAACCCAGAGATCTCCTAGCTCCAACCGAGGTACCAGGTGCATTTCAACAGGTCTGATCCAAGGGTGAGCAAAGCCCACTCAGGGCAGACCAAGGCGGGGAGGGGTGCTACTTCACCCAGAAAGTGCAACTGACCAGCGAGGCTGAGGCTCCACCTCTGGCACTCCAGTCCAGATACACAGTGCTTCCCCCAAAGCCTCAGGAATACACGGAACAGGAGATCTTTGCCAGTCAAGCACTGGGAATTACAAGTGCACAGTTGAGTAAGAGTCTGCAGACTAAGCTATCGCCCCCTCCCCCTGCCCGGAGAGAGAGGGAGCTGTAAGCGGGAGGAGCTGGGCAGCCCCTACCCCATGACCGGAGAGAGAGAAAGCTGAAAGGGGGAGACTGCTGGGTGCGGCGGAGCGGGTCCTTAACCTCCCCCACGAACCCCAGAGGGCTGAAGCTCTGACTCCAGTGGGTTGCGTAGCCAGTGCCACAGTCTGACATGAACCTGAATGATCCAGCTCAGTGGAGGAAGGGCACAACCCACGACTAGCGGGGTGGGACTGGGCTCCATGTTTTAACAAAAAACGCAGGTAGCAACGGGATGGCATTCTTGACAACCCAGCAGCGCCTACAGGTCAGTGGAAGAGGCGGGCCTAATCTCCCAGCATAAACAAAAAAGACACAGGAAGCTTCCCTAGTAACCTGAAAGAGTCCCTAGAAACCCAGTAGCACCCCCACAGGCAGACAAGCAACCTCATCAAGCAGCTCTCTGACACCACAGGCAGGTAAATCCACAAAGATGGGGAAAAAACAGTGCAAAAAAGGTGAAACCATCAAAGACCAGAACACCTCTTCTCCTTCAAGGGACCACAACTCCTCAACAACACAGGATCACAACTTGACCGAGAAGGAGTGCAAAGAATTGACGGAAACAGGATTCAGAAGGTGGATAATAACAAACTTTTCAGAGCTAAAGGAACACATTCTAACTCAATGCAAAGAAACCAAAAACCTTAAAAAAAAGATGAGATGAAATGCTAACTAGAATAACCAGCTTAGAGAAGACCATAAACGACTTGATGGAGTCGAAGAACACAGCACAAGAACTACGTGAAGCTAACACAAGTTTTAACAGCCGAATCGATCAAGCAGAAGAAAAGATATCAGAGATTGAAGATCAACTCAATGAAATAAAAAGAGAATGCAATACAAGAGAAAAAAGAGTGAAAAAAAATGAACAAAGCCTTCAAGAAATATGGGATTATGTGAAAAAACCTAATCTATGCTTAATCGGTGTACCTGAATATGACGGGGAGAATGAATCCAAGCTGGAAAACAGACTCCAGGATATTATCCAGGAGAACTTCCCAAGCCTAGCAAGGCAGTCCAAATTTCAAATTCAAGAAATACAGAGAATTCCACAAAGATATTCCTCAAGAAGAGCAACCCCAAGGCACATAATCGTCAGAGTCACCAGGGTCAAAATGAAGGAAAAAATGCTAAGGGCAGCCAGAGAGAAAGGTCAGGTCACCCACAGAGGGAAGCCAATCAGACTCACAGCAGATCTCTCGGCAGAAACTCTACAAGCCAGAAGAGAGTGGGGGCCAATATTCAACATCCTTAAAGAAAAGAACTTTCAACTCAGAATCTCATATCCAGCCAAACTAAGCTTCATAAGTGAGGGAGAAATAAAATCCTTTATGGACAAGTAATTATTGAGAGATTTTGTCACCACCAGACCTGCCCTACAAGAGCTCCTGAAAGAAACACTAAGCATGGAAAGGAACAATTACCAGTCACTGCAAAAGCAAACCAGTTGGCAAAGACCAAAAATGCAATGAAGAAAATGAGTCAACTAATGAGAAAGAAAACCAGCCAGTAACAAAATGGCAGGATCAAATTCACACATAACAATATTAACATTGACTGTAAATGGCCTAAATGCCCCAATCAAAAGACACAGACTGGCAAACTGGATAAAAAGTCAGAACTCATCAGTGTGCTGTATTCAAGAAACCCATCTCACATACAAAGACGCACATAGACTCAAAATAAAGGGATGGAAGAAGGTTTACCAAGCAAATGGAGAACAAAAAAAAGCAGGGGTTGCAATCCTAGTCTCTGATAAAATGGACTTCAAACCAACAAAGATCAAAAGAGACAAAGAAGGACATTACATAATGGTAAAAGGATCAATCCAACAGGAAGAGCTAACTATCCTAAATATATATGCCCCCAAAACAGGAACACCCAGATACATAAAGCAAGTTCTTAACGACCTAAAACGAGATTTAGACTCCCACACAATAATAGTGGGAGACTTCAATACTCCACTGTTCAATATTAGACAGATCAATGAGACAGAAAATTAACAAGGATATCCAGGACTTGAATGCAGAGCTGGACCAAGCAGATCTAATAGACATATACAGAACGCTCCACCCCAAATCCACAGAATATACATTTTTCTCAGCACCACATTGCACTTACTCTAAAATTGACCACATCATTGGAGGCAAATCACTCCTCAGCAAATGCAAAAGAACAGAAATCATAACAGTCTATCAGACCACAGTGCAATCAGACTAGAACTCAGGATCAAGAAACACACTCAAACCCGCACAACCACTTGGAAACTGAACAACTGGCTTCTGAATGTTGACTGGATGAAGGCAGAAATATAGATGTTCTTTGAAACCAACCAGAATGAAGACACAACTTACCAGAATTTCTGGAACACCTTTAAAGCAGTATTGAGAGGGAAATTTATTGCAATAAATGCCCACCAAAGAAGAGAGGAAAGATCTAAAATCGACATCCTATCATGAAAATTGAAAGAACTAAAGGAGCAAGATCAAAAAAACTCAAAACTAGCAGAAGACAAGAGATAACTAAGATCAGAGCAGAACTGAAGGAGATAGAGACACAAAAAACCCTTCAAAAAGTCAATAAATCCAGGAGTTGGTTTTTTGAAAAGATCAACAAAATAGACTGCTAGCCAGATTAATAAAAAAGAAAAGGGAGAAGAATCAAATAGATGCAATATAAAACGATAAAGGGGATATCACCACTGATTCCACAGAAATACAAACTACCATCAGAGATTACTACAAACAGCTCTACTCACATAAACAAGTAAACAGGAAGAATTGGATAAATTCCTAGACACTTGTGCTCCACCAAAACTAAACCAGGAGGAAGCTGAAACCCCGAATAGACCAATAACAAGGGCTGAAGTAGAGGCAGCAATCAATAGCCTACCAAGCAACAAAAGTCCTGGTCCAGACTGGTTCACAGCCAAATTATACCAGACGTACAAAGAGGAGCTGGTTCCATTCCTTCTGAAACTGTATCAAACAGTACAAAAGGAGGGAATCCTCCCTAAATCATTTTATGAGACCAACATCATCCTGATACCAAAACCAGGCAGAGACTCTACTAAAAAAGAAAACTTCAGGCCAATATCCATGATACACATCAATGCAAAAATCTTCAATAAAATACTGGCAAACAGATTGCAACAGCGCATCAAGAAGCTTATCCATCACGACCAAGTAGGCTTCATCCTGGGGATGCAAGGCTGCTTCAACATACACAAATCCATAAACGTAATCCATCACATAAAAAGAACCAAAGACAAAAACCACATGATTATCTCAACAGATGAAGAGAAGGCCTTTGATAAAATTCAACAGCCCTTCATGCTAAAAACTCTCAATAAAGTAGGTATTGATGGAACGTATCATAAAATGATAAAAGCTATATATGACAAACCTACAGCCAATATCATACTGAATGGGCAAAAGCTGGAAGAATTCCCTTTGAAATCAGGCACTAGACAAAGATGCCCTCTCTCACCATTCCTATTCAACATAGTATTGGAAGTTCTAGCCAGAGCAATCAGGCAAGAAAAAGAAATAAAGGGTATTTGATTAGGAAAGGAGGAAGTCAAACTGTCTCTATTTGCAGATGACATGATTGTATATCTAGAAGACCCCATCATCTCAGCCCAAAATCTTCTCAAACTGATAAGCAACTTCAGCAAAGTCTCAGGATACAAAATCAATGTGCAAAAATCACAAGCATTCCTATATACCAATAACAGACAAACAGAGAGCCAAATCAAGAGTGAACACCCATTCACAATTGCTACAAAGAGAATAAAATACCTAGGAATACAACTAACAAAGGATGTAAAGGACTTCTTCAGGGAGAACTACAAACCACTGCTCAATGAAATAAGAGGACACAAACAGATGGAGAAACATTCCATGCCTGTGGTTAGGAAGAATCAATATTGTGAAAATGGCCATACTTCCCAAAGTAATCTATAGATTCAATGCTATCCCCATCAAGTTACCAATGACCTTCTTCAAAGAACTGGAGGAAACCACTTTAAACTTCATATGGAATCACAAGAGACCCCGCATAGCCAAGACAGTCCTAAGCAAAAAGAACAAAGCCAGAGGCATCACACTGCCAGACTTCAAACTATACTACAAGGCTATGGTAATCAAAACAGCATGGTACTGGTACCAAAACAGAGACAGACCAATGGAACAGAACAGAGACCCCAGAAGAAACACCACATATCTACAACCATCTGATCTTTGACAAAGCAGCAAAAACAAGCAATGGGGAAAGGACTCCATGTTTAATAAATGGTGTTGGGAAAACTGGCTAGCAATGTGCAGAAAGCAGAAACTGGACCCCTACCTGTCACCTTACACTAAAATTAACTCCAGGTGGATCAAAGATTTAAACTTATGTTAAACCCAGCACCATAAAAACATTAGAAGAAAACTTACGCAAAACCATCCAGGACATAGGCACAGGCAAGGACGTCATGACTAAAACACCAAAAGAAATGGCAATAAAAGCCAGGATAGACAAATGGGACCTAATTAAACTCCAGAACTTCTGTACAGCAAAGGAAACCATCATTAAAGTGAATCAGCAACCAACAGAATGGGAAAAAATTTTTGCAATCTACCCATCTAACAAAGGGCTAATATCCAGAATCTACAAAGAACTAAAACAGATATACAAGAAAAAAACAAACAACCCCATTCAAAAGTGGGTGGAGGATATGAACAGACACTTTTCAAGAGGACATATACAAGGCCAACAAACCTATGAAAAAATGCACATCATCACTGGTCATTAGAGAAATGCAAATCAAAACCACACTGAGATATCATCTCACGCCAGTTAGAATGGCAATCATTAAAAAATCTGGAGACAACAGATGCTGGAGAGGATGTGGAGAAATAGGAACACTCTTACACAGTTGGTGGGAGTGTAAATTAGTTCAACCATTGTGGAAGGCAGTGTGGTGATTTCTCAAGGATCTAGAAATAGAAAATCCATTTGACCCAGCAATCCCACTACTGGGTATATACCCAAAGAACAATAAATCGTTCTACTATAAAGATACATGCACATGTATGTTCATTGCAGCCCTGTGTACAATAGCAAAGACCTGGAACCAACCCAAATGCCCATAAATGATAGACTGGACAAAGAAAATGTGGTACGTATACACCATGGAATACTATGCAGCCATGAAAAACGATGAGTTCGTGTCCTTTGTAGGGACTTGGATGAATCTGGAAGCCATAATTCTCAGCAAACTGACCCAAGAACAGAAAGCCAAGCACTGTATGTTCTCACTCATAGGTGGGTGTTGAACAACGAGAACATGTGGACACAGGGAGAGGAGCATCACACACAGGGGATAGTTTTGGGGGGGTAGGGGAGAGACAATGGGGGGTGGGGAGGGGGGAGAGGGTGGGGAGGGATAACATGGGGAGAAATTCCAGATATAGTATGCATCTAAAGTAAAATAAATAAATTATAAAAAAATACAATAACAGAAATTTAAAAATCCCTGAATGGACTTAATGATAGAGTGGAAGATAAGAGAGAATAGAATTAGAAAATATGAAGTGTGAATAAGATAATTCATTTAAAACTGAAAAATGGAGAGAAAATAAACTGTGAGAAAAATAGAGCCCCAGAAACTTGTGAAACAGCAAATGATCAAACTTTCATACCATCAGAGTCTCAGACAGAAAAGGAAGTGAGACTGAATAAGTAGTTTAAAAAATAATGTGTGAAAATTCTCCAAATTTGATGAAAGAAAAAACCTTCAGATCCAAGAAATTGGGTAAATCCCAAATAGTATAAACTCAAAGAATCCATTCAAGAAACATTTGCTAAACATTTGAAAATTAAAGACAAAGAAAAACCCTAAATCAGCCAGAAAAAAATAACACATTATGGGAAGGAGAAGCCAATTCAAACGACAGTAAAAACCAAAAGAAAATGTTCAAGTGGGAAACACACACACACACACACACACACACGGAGAGAGAGGGAGAGAGAGAAACAAAAAATACTACCAACCACAAATTTTATATCCAATTAAACTATTTCTTAGGAAAGAAGGGCAAATATAAACAATCTTAAATGAAGAAAAACTAAAATAATCTGTTGCTAGTGGACCTACCCATAACCCTTTGCCTGTTTAGAAACGTGCAGCTTACTGCCAGCACTCATTTAATTTTACATAAACATGCTCTTTGATGCTGAAGCAAATCTGACTGATTTTCAAAGTGAAAATAAAATATAAAAACTGTTCTTGGAATTATTTCCAAACAGAACTAACATCAGAATTGTCTGAATCATTAGAATTATCCATTTCAAAAAACAATTGATTTCATCAAATAAATCTTCAGCCAACAACTGCTCAAGAACAATGTTAACATTACACGAGGTATGCTACAGTTTATAGGATTTGACACTTTCAGCAATCAAGAATTACTATATTTTGTGAGTGGAAATACCACTACTAAAAACAGAATGCTATAAATAGAAGGATGTCTTTTGTTCTCAAAGTCAACATACTAGAGCGATACAAAAATAATAAAATTAAGGTATTTTATGGCAAAGTTATCTTGTGGTAAATACTGCAGATCCAAGTGCCACTGACAACTATTCCTGGGGCAAACATGAAAGGGGTTAAAGATTGGCTAAAGTCGTTTCTTTAAACAGAAAGAAAATAATAGAAGAAAGAAAACTAGAACATCAAAAAGGAAGAAGGAACAACAAAAGAAGTCATAATATAGATACATATACTATACCAATTTTTCTCATGAATTTATAAATTATACTTGATCAAGGAAACAAAAATTATAACACTGTATGTGTCTGAAGACAAAAAAATTTAAAAGTGGGGTAGGAAAAGGAACCTAAGTGGAAAGAGAAGTTTCCACACTTCACTGGAAATAGTAAAATACAAGTAGACTGTTTTAAATCACATATGTATATTGTAACACCCAGAGCAGCCACTAGAAAACTATGCAAAGAGATCCACTCAAAAATACTATAAATAAACTGAGATTATATCCTTAAAAAATTTCAAGTAGCCATAGGAAGGCAAGAGAAGAGAAACAGCAGAATTAGGACCAGGAAAGAAGAAGCAAACAGAAACAAATGGAAAACTAGAAATAAGGTGGTAGATTTAAGTGCTAACACATCATTAGCATAAATACAAAATGTTAAGTATAAATACAAAAATTAAAAATGAGGATTGGTAGTGTGGATAAATAAACAAAAATCAACTATATGCTGCTTACAAGACACTAATTTCAAATTGAGCAACACAGGTGGGTGAAAGTAAAAAGATGGAAAAAGATATAATATGCAAACTTTAATTTTAAAAAGCAGGAATGATTAATTAATATCCAGTGAAGTCGATTTTAGAGAAAAAATAATTACTAGATTCGAAGAGGGTCACTGCATAATAATTAAAGTATTTTTTTACTAGGAAGACTTAATTATCTTAACTGTGTATGTATCAAAAAACAGAGCTTTAAAATACATAAATAGAAACTGATACAGTTGAAAAGAGAAATAGGTAAGTTTATAACTATAGGTGGAAACTTCCTTTTTTATTTTAATTACACTTTAAGTTCTGGGATACAAGTACAGAATGTGCGGGTTTGTTACATAGGAATACTCATGCCATGGTGGTTTGCTGCACTCATCAACCCATCATCTACATTAGGTATTTCTTCTAATGCTATCCCTCCCCTAGCCTTCTAATCACTGAGAGGCCCTGGTGTGTGATGTTCTCCTCCCTGTGTCCATGTGTTTTCATTGTTCAACTCCCACTTATGAGTGAGAACATGCGGTGTTTGGTTTTCTGTTCTTGTGTAAGTTTACTGAGAATGATGGTTTCCAGTTTCATCCATGTCCCTGCAAAGGACATGAACTCATCCTTTTTTAATGGCTATATAGTATTCCATGGTGTATATGTGCAACATTTTCTTTATCCAGTCTATCCTTGATGGACATTTGGGTTGGTTTCAAGTCTTTGCTATTGTGAACAGTGCCACAATAAACATACGTGTGCATGTGTCTTTATAGTAGAATGATTTATAATCCTTTGGGTATATACCCAGTAATGGATTGCTGGGTCAAATGGTATTTCTAGTTCTAGATCCTTGAGGAATCGCCACACTGTCTTCCACAGTGGTTGAACTAATTTACACTCCCACCAACACTGTAAAAGTGTTCCTATTTCTCCACATCCTCTCCAGCATCTATTGTTTGCTGACTTTTTACTGATTGCCATTCTAATTGGCGTGAGATGGTATCTCAGTGTGGTTTTGATTTGCATTTCTCTAATGACCAGTGATGATGAGCATTTTTTCATGTTTGTTGGAGGCATAACTGTCTTCTTTTGAGAAGTGTCTGTTCATACCCTTCCCCCACTCTTTGATGGGGTTATTATTTTCTTGTAAATTTAAGTTCTTTGTAGATTCTGGATGTTAGCCCTTTGTCAGATGGATACATTGCAAAAATGTTCTCCTATTCTATAGGTTGCCTGTTCACTCTGATGATAGTTTCTTTTGCTGTGCAGAAGCTCTTTAGCTTAATTACATCACATTTTTCAATTTTGACTTTTGTTGCCATTGCTTTTAGTGTCTTAGTCATGAAGTTTTTGCCCACGCCTATGTCCTGAATGATATTGCCTAGGTTTTCTTCTAGGATTTTTATGTTTTTTAGGTCTTACATTTAAGTCTTTAATCCATCTTGAGTTAATTTTTGTACAAGGTGTAAGGAAGGGATCCAGTTTCAGCTTTCTGCATATGGCTAGCCAGTTTTCCCAACACCATCTTCAATACTGATACAGGATTCCTGGGAAGGGAAGAGCATGTTCCCTTTAAGTGATATGGAAGGAGGGAAGGGAAGTGCTAGGTAAAGGAGGGCTTGGTCCCTGACTAGGACTCTACCACTATGGACCTACATAAGGACAGGCAATTCTGCCTTCATGACCAAATGTTGCATTTTTCAAGACTACCCTCACCCACCACACCCCGATCCTGGGCCTATAAAAACCCAAGACCCTAGCAAGGCAGAGAAACAAGCAGCTGGACATCATGAGGAATACATTCATGGAGGAAGACACATGTGGCTGGTCATGGAGAGCATGCCAACAGAATAGCATATCGTCAGGTACTGGCAGGCTGGCCCACAGAAGGATGCAGAGTTTGGTTGGAGCCATAGGAGAAGAGCCAGGCAGCCAAGTGGCCCTACTCCAGGGGAAAACCTCCCTTTCTGCCTCCCCCATCTGCTAAGAGCTATTTCCCTTGCACTCATTCTTCAAGCCCACATGTGATCTGATTCTTCCGGTACACCAAAGCAAGAAACCCTGGGATACAGAAATCCCTCTGTCGTTGTGATAAGGAAGGGAGTCTATAATTGAGCTGGTTAACACAAGCTGCCTATAGACAGCAAACTGAAAGAGCATCCTGTAACACACACCCACTGGGGCTTCACCTATAAACATTCACCCCATGACACTGCCATAGGGTCAGAACCCCACAGCCTGCTCATCTGTATGCTCCCCTAGAGGTTTGAGCAGCAGGGCACTGAAGAAGCAAGCCACACACCCCTATTGGACGCCGCGAGGGGGACAAGGGAACCTTTCCCGTTTCAATACCTCTCATCTCAGCAACCAGACGACTATCTGTTAGCCAGAAAATCAGCAAGGATATGAAAGATAGAGAAGATACAAACAATACAATTAACAACCTGGAGAATTATATGCAGTCATATGTTCCTTAACTTTGGGGATATGTTCTGATCATTAGACGATATTGTTGTGTGAATATCATCATCAAATGCATCATTAGATGATATCATTGTGTGAATATCATAAACTGTATCTCCACAAACCTAGATGGTACAATGTACTACACACTTATGGTGATGCTATATGGTATAGCCTATTGATCCTAGGCTATAAACCTATAAAATATGTTGATGTACTGAATACTGTAGGCATTGTAACATGGTGGTAAGCATTTGTGTATCGAAATACAGAAAAGGTACAGTAAAAATACAGTAGAATAGATAAAAAATGGTACACCTTTAGAAGACACTTACTTGAGCCTTGCAGGACTAGAAATTGCTCCGAGTGACATATTGAGCATGTGGTGATGAATGTGAAGGCCTAGGGCATTACTTTATACTACTGTAGACAATAAACATGTTACAGTACACTAAACTCATACAAAAATATTTCTTTCTTGAATAATAATCTTAGTTTTAAATTGGCAAATGTTTAAATTTTTTGACTCTTTTGTAATACTACTTAGCTTGAAACACAAACATATTACACAGCTGTATAAAAATATTTTATTCCTTTATATCCTTATTCTATAAGCTTTTTTCTATTTTTAAAATTTTCATTTCTTTATACTGTTAAAACATATTTTGTTTAAAATGAAGACAAAACACACACATGAGCCTAGGCCTACACAGGGTCAGAATCATCAATATCACTGTCTTCCACCTCCATGTCTTGTTCTACCAGAAGGCCTTTGGCGGTAGCAACACACACAGAACTGGCATCTCCTATGAGAACAATGCCTTCCTTTGGAATACTTCTAAAGGACCAGAATGAGGCTGTTTTACAGTTAACTTTTTAGAAAATAAGTAAGAGTACACTCTAAAATAATGATAAAAGGCATATATGTATAGTAAATACATAAACCAGTAGCATAATTGGTTATTACCAAGTACTGCACATGATTGTGTGTGCTAGCCTTTAATATGATTATCAGCACAGTAAGTCTGTTTAGACCAGCATCACCACAAACATGTGACTCATGTATTAGGCTATGACATCATGATGGCTACAACATCACTAAGGCAAAAGGAATTATTCAGCTCCATTATAATCTTATGTGACTATCACGGTATAAGAGGTCAATTGTTGACTGAGATATTGTCATGTGGCATATGACTGTATATAATCTTGCATGTGTATACACACATGAGGGTTGTTGGTGTGGGAGAGAGAGGGAGAGAGAGAGAGAAAGAATACTCTACCCAACAACAGAAGAAAATGCTTTTCTTCACATTCCCATAAAATATTCACAAGAGAGATCATACTATGGGTTATAAAACAAACTTACCAAATTAAAAAAAAATAAAATCATATAAGATATGCTCTTTTAATATAATGTAATCAAACTAGAATTCAAAAACAGAAGAACAAAGAAAAATCTCTAAATATGTAAAAATAAACAATACACCTCTAAATAATCCATGGATCAAAGAGGAAATTTCAAAGGAAGTAATATAAATGAAAACAAAGAAGCAGCTAAAGCAGTGATGAGAGAAGTTTATAGCATCAAATGCTTACAATTTACAGAAATGAAGAAAAGTCTAAGTCAATAGCAAAATTTCTAGGAACAAAAACTAGCAAACTAAATCCAAAGCAAGCAGAAAGAAGGAAATAGTAAAGATTAGAGCAGAAATCAATGAAGTTAAAATAGGAAAACAATAGGAAAAATCAATAAAACAGTTTTTAAAAAAGTTAATAAAAGTGACATACTTTTCACAAATATCAACAAGCTAAAAAAAGAAAATATGATCTTATCAATGAATGCAGATAAAGCCTTCCATGAAATCCAAAGGCCATTGGATAAAAACTCTGAACCAATTAGGAATACAGGGAAATTCGGAATAGAGGGGAAATATCTTGACTTGCTTCAACACAGATATGTAAACCTAAAACTAGCATACATACTTAGTAATGAAAGACTGAATGTTTTCTCCCTGATAATGGAGACAAGTCAAAGTTTTCATTACTCTTATTCATTATAGTGCTGGAAATTCTAGCTGTGATAATAAGGCGCGCAAAAGAAATAAAAGGCATAGAGATTAGACAGGAAGAAATAAAACTCTCTCTAGTTACAGGTGACATATTAACTACATAGAACATCCCAATGAATATATATAAAAACTCCAAGAATGGGTACATTAGTTCAGCAAGGTTCAAGGGTATAAAATCGAAATGTAAGAATCAATCACATTTTCATATATTAACAATATATTTACTGAAACTAAAATTTAAAACTACAATTTTCAATCACTTCAAATAAAATAAGAGTCTTAGGTATACACTTTAAAAATGTATGCTGAAAGCTTCACAATGCTGATTGAATAAGTACATGCTGATCAAAATGCTGATCTTCCAAGACGTGAACAGAGTGTCTCTGTACTTAAATCATTATTTGATTTAAAGAGAGAGACATACTCTGTTCACGTATTGGAAGACTCAACATATTAAAGATATTCATTCTCCCAAAATTCCTATTAAAATCACACCAAGCTTTTTGTGGATATGAAAAAAATCTATTCTAAAGTTTATACGCAAAGGCACAAACCCCAAATAGCTAAAATAATTTTCAAAATTAATAATGCAGGATACCTGGTTAAAGATCAACTCAAAATGCATTAAAGACTTAAATTTAAGACCTAAAACTCTAAAACTACTAGAAGGAAACAGGAGAAGTTTTTTTTGACATAAGACTAGTAATGATATTCTGAACATGACTCCAAAAGTACTGGTACAAAACTGAAAACAGACAAACAGAATTACGTCAAACTAAAAAGCTTCTGCACAGCTCAGAAAAGAATCAACAGAGTGAAGAGAGAACCTATGGAATGGGAGGAATATTTGCAAGCCATACATCTGATGAGGGGTAAATATCCAAAATACATGAGGAACTCAAACAATTCAAAATATCATATGTACCTGACAAATATTATACATCCATAAAAATTAAAAATTAACAAAATAGGCATATCACCTGAATAGACATTCAAAAGAAGACATACAAATTGCCAACAGGTATATAAAAAATATTCAACATCTCTAATCCTCAGACAAATGCAAATTAAAACCATAATGAGATATCACTTCACACCTGATAGAATGTCTATTATTAAAAAGAAAAAAGCTAAGTGTTGGTAAGGATGTGAAGAAAAGGAAACCCTTCCATGCTGTTGGAGGAAATATAAATTTGACAGCCATTATAAAAAGAAACAGTATACTTTTTACAAACATTAACCCAGAATAGACCATGAATATATATGTAAAATATAAAACATAAAAACACTTTTAGGAGAAAATCTTTGGGCAAAGAATTCTTAGACTTGACAAAAATTGCAAAATTCATTAAAAAATTAAGTAGACCTTATTGAAATTAAAAAAACAAACAAAAACTTTTGTTCTGTTAAAGCCCATGGGAAAAGAATAAAAAGACAAGCTAGAAATTTGGAAACAATATTTGCAGACCACATATCTAACAAAGGACTCATTAAAAAAAAAAAAGGCTCAAAATATAACTTTGGGAAACAATCTAATTATAAAAAAAACCACAAAGGTTTCTCAAATAACTAAAAATAGAACAACCATATGATCCAGTAATCTCACTTCAGGGTAAGTATCCAAAGGAAATGAAATCAGTACATAAAAGAGATATTAAGACTATGGTTAATAACTATGTATTATATTTTCAAAATTGTTAAAAGAGTAGATTTTAAGATCTCACCAGAAAATAAGTATGTGAGGCAATGCATATGTTAATTAGCTCAAAATATATATACAACGTATATATATTTCAAAACATGATGTACACTATACATATATAAAATTTTAATTTTACATACAAAATAAATAAATAATTTTTAAAGCAACATGAGAGAAACCACTTCACTTAATATTAAAGCTTGCTATATAGCTAGAGTAACTTAGAGTAAGGGTCATGGGTGAAGGGATAGACAATAGAACAGAATAGAAAATCCTAAATTAGATCCCACACAAACATGTCCGACTGGTTTTTGACAATCGTGGCAAAGCAATTCAGTGGAGGAAGAATAACCTTTTAGTAAGTGGTGCTGAAGGGACTCGCAAAAAAAAAAATCTTGATGTAAACTTAACACTTTTTACAAAAATTAACCCAGAATAGATCATAAATTTATATGTAAAATATAAAACATAAAAACACTTTTAGGAGAAAATCTTTGGGCGAAGAATTCTTAGACTTGAAAAAAATTGCAAAATTCATTTAAAAATTAATTAGGCCTTATTGAAATTTAAAAAAAAAAAACATAAAACTTCTGCTCTATGTGAAAAGAATGAAAAGACAAGCTAGAAATGTGGAGACAATATTTGCAAACCACATATCTAACAAAGGACTAGTAAAAAAAACCTCTCAAAATATAACATTGGGAAACAATCTAATTAGAAACTGCAAAAGACATGAACATTCATTTCACCAAAAAGGAAATACAGATGGCAAATAAGCACATCAAAAGATGTTCAACATCATTATCTCTCAGAGATATGCAAATTAAAGCCGTAATGAGCTATCGCTGTGGATCTTTCAGAATCGCTAAACTTAAAAATGGTGAAAATACCAAAGGGTGGAGAGAATGTAGAGAAACTCGATCCATTATACATTGTTGAAGGGGTGCAAAATGATACAGCTCGTTTGGCAGCATGTTATACAACTAAATATGAAATTGCCATACAACCTGGCTCTTGCACTCGTGGAGATTTATTCCAGAAGAAGAATAATGTATGTTCACACAAAAACCTGTAAATGAATATTCATAGCAGCTTTATTTGTAATATCCCCAAACTGAAATCAGCCCATACGTCCTTCAACAGGTAGATGGTTAAACAAACTGACAGTAGGTATATACAGTGGGATACTACTTAGCGACACAGAGTAAGCAGCTATTTTTTAAAGTAACAAAATAGGCTGGGCAGGTGGCTAACTCCTATAATCCTAGCACTTTGGGAGGCTGAGGTGGGTGGATCACTTGAGGTCAGGAGCTCAAAACCAGCCTGGCCAATATGATGAAACCCTGTCTTTACTAAAAATACAAAATAATTAGCTGGGCATGGGACACCTGTATTCCAGCTACTTGGGAGGCTGAGGCAGGAGAATCACCTGAACCCGGAAGGTGTAGGTTGCAGCCAGTCGAGATCCGGCCATTGTACTCCAGTCTGGGCGACAGAGCGAGACTCCGTCTCAAAAATAAAACAAACACAATGTAACAAAATACTGATACACCTGTCAATTTGGATGAATTGCCAGTAAATTATGTTGAGTAAAAACAAAAAAAGTTTGGTGCTATGGCTCAGGCCTTAATCTCAGCACTTTGGGAAGCAGAGATTGGAGGGTCATTTGAGCCCAGGGGTTGGAGACCAGCCTGGGCAACATGGTGAAACCCTGTTTGTACTACAAATACAATTAGCGGGCGTGGTAGTGGTGCAAAACTGTGGTCCCAGCTACTCAGGAGGCTGAGGTGGGAGGATTGCTTGAGCCCAGGAAGTTGAGGCGGCAGTAAGCCACCGCACTCCAGCCTGGGCAACGGGAGTAAGATCCTGTGTCTATATGTATAGCTAATCCCACATGTTATACACTGTATGATTACACTTATATAAACTTATATAACATTTTTGAAATGACAACATTTTTTTTATTTTATTTTATTCATTTTTTTTTATTGCATTTTAGGTTTTGGGGTACATGTGAAAAACATGCAAGGTTGTTGCATAGGTGCATACGTGGCAGTGTGATTTGCTGCCTCCCTCCCCTTCACCTATATCTGGCATTTCTCCCTATGCTATCCCCTCCCCAACTCCCCACCCCCCCACTGTCCCCCCCAACAGACCCCCATGTATAGTGCTCCCCTCCCTGTGTCCATGTGTTCTCCTTGTTCAACACCCGCCTATGAGTGAGAACATGTGGTGTTTGATTTTGTGTTCTTGTGTCAGTTGGCTGAGAATGATGGTTTCCAGTTTCATCCGTGTCCCTACAAAGGACATGAACTCCTCGTAATTAATGGCTGCATAATATTCCATGGTGTATATGTGCCACATTTTTCCTGTCCAGTCTATCATCGATGGGCATTTGGGTTGGTTCCAGGTCTTTGCTATTGTAAACTGTGCTGCAATGAACATTCGTGTGCATGTGTCCTTATAGTAGAACGATTTATAATCCTTTGGATATATACCCAGTAATGGGATTGCTGGGTCAAATGGAATTTCTATTTCTAGGTCCTTGAGGAATCGCCACACTGTTTTCCACAATGGTTGAACTAATTTACACTCCCACCAACAGTGTAAAAGTGTTCCTATTTCTCCACATCCTCTCCAGCATCTGTTTTCTCCAGATTTTTTAATGATCGCCATTCTAACTGGCGTGAGATGGTATCTCAATGTACTTTTGATTTGCATTTCTCTAATGGCCAGTGATGATGAGCATTTTTTCATATGTTTGTTGGCCTCTTGTATGTCTTCTTTTGTAAAGTATCTGTTCATATCCTTCGCCCATTTTTGAATGGGCTTGTTTGTTTTTTTCTTGTAAATCTTTTTTAGCTCATTGTAAATTCTGGATATCAGCCCTTTGTCAGACGGGTAGGCTGCAAAAATTTTTTCCCATTCTGTTGGTTGCCGATTCACTCTATTGACTGTTTCTTTTGTCATGCAGAAGCTGTGGAGTTTGATTAGGTCCCATTTGTCTATTTTGGCTTTTGTTGCCAATGCTTTTGGTGTTTTGGTCATAAAGTCCTTGCCTACGCCTATGTCCTGAATGGTTTTGCCTAGGTTTCCTTCTAGTGTTTTTATGGTGTTAGGTCTTATGTTTAAGTCTTTAATCCATCTGGAGTCAATTTTAGTGTAAGGTGTGACATGATTGTACATCTAGAAGACCCTATTACCTCAGCCCAAAATCTCCTGAAACTGATAAGCAACTTCAGCAAAGTCTCAGGGTACAAAATCAGTGTGCAAATATCACAAGCATTCCTATACATCAATAACAGACTTAAAGAGAGCCAAATCAAGAACGAACTGCCATTTACAATTGCTACAAAGAGAATAAAATACCTAGGAATACAACTAACAAGGAACATAAAGGACCTCTTCAAGGAGAACTACAAATCACTGCTCAACGAAATAAGAGAGGACACAAACAGATGGAGAAACATTCCATGTTCATGGTTAGGAAGAATTAATATCGTGAAAATGGCCATACTGCCCAAAGTAATTTACAGATTCAACGCTATCCCCATCAAGCTACCAATGACCTTCCTCACAGAACTGGAAAAAACCACCTTAAACTTCATATGGAACCAAAAGAGAGCCCGCATAGCCAAGTCAATTCTAAGCAAAAAGAACAAAGCGGGAGGCATCACACTACCGGACATCAAACTCTACTACAAGGCTACAATAATCAGAACAGCATGGTACTGGTACCAAAACAGAGATATAGACCAATGGAACAGAACAGAGGCGTCGGAGGCGACACAACATATCTACAACCACCTGATCTTTGACAAACCTGAAAAAAACAAGCAATGGGGAAAGGATTCCCTGTTCAATAAGTGGTGCTGGGAAAACTGGCTAGCCATGTGCAGAAAGCAGAAACTCGACCCCTTCCTGACAACATTTTCAAAATGGTGGATGGGTTAATGTTTGGCTTGCCCGGAGTTAAAGGTGAAGGGAAAGAGGGCAGGAGGGAAGTGGGTGTGGTCACAATAGGGAAACGAGAGATCCTTGTGGGGTTGCAACTGTTCAGTATCTTGACTGTGATGAATGTAAAAATCTACTGAGGTAATAAAGTTTATAGTACTTAATACACACAAAGAAATTCACATAAATGAATCCGAATAAAACCCGAAGATTTTGAATAATATTGGTGGACTGCATCAATGTCAGTATCTGGTTTTGATCTTATCCTATAATTTTTTCAAAATGATATCATTGAAGGAAACTGGCAAATTGAACAAGGGGTCTTTGTATTATTTCTTATAACTGCATATTAATTTATAATTATCTCAAAAATGTTTCAATTAAAAATCCTATTAAATTCCAGATTCACTGTTAGTGTCCTTTTCTATCCTGTAACTATTGAAACAGAATTTTTAAATAGGATATATTGTGATGTTTGGTAAAACACATACAACCAGATAATTAATGCCTAATACACAAGAATTTATTTTACACACAAAATTGCCTTTATTAAAGATAGAAGCTCACAAAACTGCATTTTAAATGCTTCTTAGTAACTTATAGAAATTACTGACCCAGGCTTACCAGAAATATTCTCTCATTCTAGATACAGGTGAACTTCTTGACTTTAAACACAGACTGCTAAGAAGGTTGAGGGTAAACCATTACAAATTAACTGATCCTGGTAACTCAAAACCGAAACAACAACACAAAGAGTGTATTGGGGAAGAATTAAGCTACAGACCAAATCCCTTTTCCTTCCACTTACCCAGCCATTGCAAGAATTCTAATACTAGAAACTGCAAGAATAGCCCTGCTGCTAATATCTAGAAGAAATGACTATAAGTATGTGGAAATACATGAATTAAACAAATGAGGTACATGACATTTGACACTGGCCAATTCTTCTAGAGTACTTTTTAATCAGTGGAAAGTCCTATCAGGGAGAGAATCTTAATGCATCATTGGTGTTGCTTATTTTTTATTTTAATAGTGAGATAGTTTTAAACAAAATGGAGTGATTATGGAGGGTGGAAGGAACAGAATTGATCAGACAATGCAGTAGAAAGTTAAGGCACAAAGCGCTCTTGCAACCAGAAAGATCTGACTTCAAAACTGAAAAATTTTCACCAATGATGTTCTGTGCTGTTGGTTAAGTCAATTTATCTAAACCTTAGTTTCCTTATCTGTAAAATAGTGATTGCAATAGTAATGACTTTATAGAGTCATGGAAATAATAAATGAGATAATCTGTATGTGTTTAGCACAGTACCTGGCATAAATATATGCTCAATACAAGATTCTTATCCATTTGATTCACCTAATTTTCAGGTAGGTTTTTTATAGCACTTTATTGATGAATAAGCATTTCACATTTCTTTTTGAAAATCTTTTAAGCCAAGACAAAGTTGGATGGATTTGGAATACTCTTCCCCATTAAGCATACACACACACACACAAATATACATAATGTATATATATACATTTATATGCATAATACATATATATAATGTACATAATATATACATGATGTATATATACATTAAGACATATATACATGTACACACACACACACATACACACATATATCCCTGACTGGCCAGTCCTCATCAGAATTCATATCTACTTCTGATAACAAGGGCTGACTAGAACCCCAAAGCCACAAGGTTGTAGAATCAGAATCATCACCATACCTTGACCCAAGTTTGTCTTTCACAGTGGAGTTTCCTATGAACCAGCCACCAGATCTAAGAGTACTCCTGAAACTTTGCAAATCAGGAGGGCAGAAGATTCTATGGATGAGACAGGGCCCTTGGAAGATGACTGAACAGTAAATGCTATTTAGACCAGAAGTTTTCCAAATGAAGCCTGAGACTCCTTTCATCATAATCAACTATTGAATGGCTACGTCGTGTAAGGAAAATGTAAGGGATAACAGAAACAGTATACCAGAGCTGGGCAGGGAATGAGAACCGCAGGAATTAGCAGAAATTCTAGTGGAAGCTTTGGACTTTCCCTAGACATAAACTGGCTAGGGTCTAAAACAATTATTCCTAGATCTACAGAAATAGGTCTCTCAGAAAAACCCCACCCAGGAAAGACTCAGATTAATACTCATTTAGAGCAGTTCTGAATTCCCTTCAGATCAATTAAGTCCTTTACAACACGAGTGGGTTAGTGTTATTTTTTAGAGCCAAACAGTTTTTGAATTAACTTCTTTCAGATGACTAGGGAAAAAGAATCACTCCCACTTATCACTGGATTTAAAGAGTACTACTTGACTTTTAAAATGCCTATTGTAAAATCTGTTAGTCACCTAAGCCGCAAAACAGGAAGTGCTACTCCATCATCACCCTTTCTGTGACCTGTGTGGTGGACTACTTCTGAAGGCTAAATATTTTTAAGGTCATTTTAAATAAAAATAAGAGAGGAAAGCATTCATGTGTGAACTGAAACACTTAAAAATACCAAATTTTAACCAGGTATAATTCTGGGTCTTTTTAAAAAATTGGAAACGATTACTGTAAAGTGTAACTCCTACACTTCAGATTAAAGGCTTTAGAGCAGTCTTTAGATAAATACCTAAAACTCAGAAAATAACTTCTTATGAGGTCCCATGGGTAAAGACAAGAACATTGCTTTGTAAGTGTTTGGCATTCTATTGCATGTACCTAAACCTTCCTTCTTTACTCCATTTCTACAAGTTGTTCTACAGACAAGTCTTTCTAAGTTTTCCATCGCATTATCCCAGATGAAACAACTCAACTTAGTCCTCTAATCAAGGAACATACATGATTCACTCAATGCAGACAGATGCAACGGCTTTTTTCATTTTTGCTGCATCCACACATTTGATATTCAATCAGGAAAGTCCAGCTGAAGTAAGAATAAAAACCTGTTGTAGAGAATGCAAGAAGCTGCCATGATGCTACCAGGATAAATGAAGACAGCAGCAGGCATTGAAACTTGGATTTATTATATCCTTATCCCAAATCTATTTTCCCAGGCTTGTACAACTCCAGCACAACTTAAAATTGGAAATCTATCAGTGTGATAAAGGATGAGACTGTTTTGTGGGTTGCTTTTAGTGGTACATGTAGAATAAGTAATACACATGCACACTGATACATATGTGTGTTATTGCTTTTAAGGTGTTTGTAAAATTGAGAAGAGTATTAATATATCATCTGCTGCCAGAATTAACAGTTAATCATATTTGTTTTGTTTTATAAATAAAGATGAGAAAACATCATAGATAAATTTGAGGTTTTACTCCATGTCTAGTCCTACTCCCCTCTCCCATTCCAAGAGGCAAATTCTATAGTAAATGTAGTATGTCACACCTATAGGTATTTTAATATTTCTTTATATTCATATGCCTATTTCTCTGTAGTGACTTTTTGCTTTTATTCTCTTAAATAAGGCAAGTATTAATATAAAACACTCTTTTTTAGTGGTAATCATAATACAATTGGACAGGAATAGATGTGAGAGTTAAATAATTTTCATCTACTTCTAAGTTAGATATTTATACTTCGTATGTTTTAGTTTTTATTTATTTTGCTAAAAATCCCTAAGCACTTTATTGTATATATGTCCAAATAGAGATTAAAAATATATACAAATTATAAACAATTATTTAATATTTTTACCACTAGCATTTTCTCATACTTTCATGCCCTTACTTGTCAAAGTATTGAGTATGTCACTGTATTAGATAATCTTATTACAATTTACTAAGGATAAATAAATTGCCCATACATTCTCTGTGTAGACTCACAGAAATTGAAAAACTTAACATACTGCTTTGAAAAGCATCTAATTCCTCTTAGCACAATGTACATAACAAAAAAATGCACGTCTTACTCATTTTGAATTATCACACTTACATCAATAAAGTTACAATGTTTCCATCATAAATAAGGAAATAGTAAAGGATCAATTTACACAAAAAATAAAAAATCATTTTGGGAATACTGGAAACAATGGGCCAGCCAGATTTCATGTTTCACAAAGAACTAAATTGCTCATTTTGGGGGTTGCATTAGTTCTTTTTAATGAACTAATACAACTGTTTTCTTTTTAATGAACTAATGCAACCATTATAGAAAAGACAGACAGATAAAAAAGCACCCTGGCTCTGCTTCGCTTGACCCTTAACAGAATTACTCCAATCTTCACGCTACTGCCTCAAATTGAGGGCATAATATATCAGTGGAGAAGTTCATAACAGAAACACATCACTCCCCTTAAACATTCCTCTTTAACTTCTCAAGAACAGTTATAAAGGCCAAAATAAAATGAAATTACTTGGTTCATGGGCATTTTTTCTCACTCTTGAATCCAGTTTTTCAGGGATCTCATGGCTTCTAGATAATATAGATATTCTTGTCTAGTCTAATGAATAAATACTGGAGTAAGAAATAAAAAAAAGGAACATGATGCTTTTGTCAAATTTCTACCAATGTCTAATGATATTCCAATTTTTATGAAGTCTTCCCTGACCACTCAAGAGAGAGTAATATTTTTTCTTCTAAAATCTCATAATATTTTATCTATTCCTCTCTATTTTTTACTTAGTATTTTAAAATTAATTTTCATGTTTAGTCTCCAAAATTAAAGTATAAAAACTATATTAACATCTCAGAATCTGCAATGAAAAGTATATTTAAGTTAGTAAATGTTTAAAAATATTTTCAACAATAAATAGATGAATACTCTAACTTACATCAAAATACTTTATTCTTAAAGAATTACATTACTACAGGAAAAAATAACTAATATTAACACAATCATGAACCATATGACATTCCTGTTAACCATATATATGACGGTGGTCTCATAAGATTATATTATAGTATTTTTACTGTAACTTTTCTATGTTTAGGTATGTTTATACATGTATGTATTTACCATTGTGTTACAATTGCCTAAAGCACTCAATATAGTAACACGCTGTACAAGTTTGTAGCGTAGGAACAATAGGCTACATCATATATAACAGCCTAGGTATGCAGTAGACAACACCAGCAAGGTTTGTGTAAATACATTCTGTGATGTTCACACAATGGCAAAATTGCTTAAAGACACATTTCTCAGAACATACCCTGTCATTAAGCAAGGCATGACTGTATTAGGTTTTAGAATTTTTGAGTGTTTATAGGCAGTTCTCAAACTTTAGCTTTCATAATAGTCACCTAGATAACCTACTAAAAATGCAATTTTAGTTGATGTTCCCGGTGATTATAATTTAACATGTGGCAGCCAAGAATCTAGTTTGTTACAAGTACCAGGGTATTCTGATGCAGGTAGCCCTGAAGTACTCTTTGAGGACCACTATACTGAACATTAAGTTACATGCTTTCCAGGCATTACATTACTTAATATCCCACTACAGAGCAACTCTACAAGGTAGCTGCTAGTATATCATTCTATTTTATGGGTAAAAAACCGAGGTCTAACTAAAGAATCAAAATCTGCATTGTCTTCTTCCACTCTCTTGTACTTAACCTCTAGTGCTTTCTTGGTGGACAGGTTAGCAGATCAATGCATGAGAGATTTCGGGGGCAGGGCCAAAGCCTTGTCCATATGGAGAGAGTTAGTATTTTGTCTTCGCTGGAGTATCATTCTAGAGGGAAGGTTATGACAGTCACAATTCAAGGAATGAAACTATCCTAGGAGATCCATGATTATTCAGGTAGCTAACAGGAGGATTTAGCACGAAGGGATGTAACGAACAACAAAATCCAGTAATGGGATCAAAGATAAATAAAACATGATCCACTAGAGAGTTGTAAATTACAGTTATTGAATATATAGCAGAATAGACTAGACTTAGAGTAGAACAGACTTAGAGCAGAAACTTTAGAATATAAGCTTCAGGATAACAGGGACCTTTATTTATTATGCTGATTGCTGTACCTCATTGCCTAGAACAAAGGCTGGCATGTAGTAGGCAATCAACAAGTACTTGCCGAATCAATGAGTGATTATGGAAGGTTATTTTGGAATATATCAGAAATCACATTGCAACACCCAATTTTCAGTAGTTCCTGGCTCACTGACCATCCTCTCCTCAGCAATTCTTTTTACTTTCCTGCCCAGAAACTTCTTTATATTTTGACTATAACTAAATACAGACTTCTGTTGGAGGAAGCTCTGTTTAGTCAAGGCTCAAAGAAAATACAATAGTCTTTTACCACTCTCACTATGAGCAGCTTCACTGAAGTCTCTAAATACATTTGAAGTCATTCTATATGGAATTCAGAAACCACTCTGCTTTGGGGGACTGTAGAAATACTTAAAAAATCAAATGCTTAAAACATCAAACTCTTCTGGTTGAAGAGTTTTAAGAGATTGAAGAGCCATCTACAGTTGCTACAAGTGAAGGATAAAGAATATTTCATTTAAAATTAAATGATTTCATGTCCACAGGAGAGAGTAATTTATGATTAATTTCTGAATTTGCAGCTGAAATATTATTATTGGTAATCTTAAAAAATCTTATCTGGAACCATTAAGTGAACAATCTGCAGACACTAGATTTGCTTTTTTTAAAAAAAGTAAGTGGTACTAAGATAATTATCAGGATAATAACTCACAGGCTACATTAAAGCTATGTTTATTTTTACATGTACATCTTTAACTTTTGAGTAAAGATTAATTAAAATATTGGAGTTGCTCATTATTGGCAAAATCTCCAGGAAGAAGAAATTAAATGGATAAGGTGAAAGAAGAAACACAATAGTTTGATTTTCTTTGTTGTATCAGTAGAATTCCCTTCTGAAAATTGTTAAGGACACCTGGGTGAATGGACCACAGTTCAAACTTGTCTGTTCTAATGCCTGTATTTTATCAATGAAAAAACCCCAGATCTGTAGAGTATAAGCAACTAAATGAAGATGGGAATGTTGGTGATTCTAATTTTTAGATTCTAATTTTTCTATATCATAAATAACTATTATTCAATAGCATTATTTTATTTCCTATCATTAAGCAAAAAATTGCTACCCAACTATTAATAAAAATATTACATAAGTACTACTAAGAACATAATCTCTAGTACTGTAATAAAGAGGCAGCTTTTTATGGTGGACAGTGTCACAGTCTGAGTCAGAATACACCTACATTTGGGTTATTATGACACTTGTCAGTTTTGTAACCTTGAAAAAATTAGTCATTCTCAATTTTGTATGTATAAAATAAAAATAATAGTTAATCCCATTTACCTTTTAAGTTTTCTTTGAATAATAAGTTAATGGCCAAGAAAGGTTATGACGATACTAACTTACATGCAAGAGTAGGTTTAAATTAATACATTTTTAAATTCAATGGCACCTGCCTATCAATTAGAACATTATAATTTAATTCCTGAACAAACATATGTGGGTAAAATTATAGATCAAGGCAGAATCAGGAAAGATACAGGAATAGATATATTGTCATGTGCACCTAAAGTAGGATGAACTCCTTATGACTGGGTGTTAGGGGACTGACGCTGACTCAGAACTCAGCTATATAATGGTACTGATATCATGACAAACAATATTCCACTATAATAACATTATCTGCATACTAACATGCTTAATAATGTTTAATGACACATACTTAATAAATGTTTGGGGATACATCAAAACTTGTAAAAGCATCAGTTCCATAAAATGTGCAATAGTGAAAGTGAAACACTCAAATGTAACTTTTTTGATGATCCACAATTTCCACATAGGTTTTAATTCATTGTGCATAAAGAATCACTTATCTATCTACATATCTACTTTGTCATCTATCTGTCTAAACCCAAACCTACATTCTTAAATATCTTATAATTTAATATAAAGTCCTCTGTTAAAAATTATTATGTACAAGAAGAGTTATCTATTAAGTTTGTGTTAAAGTATGAGGAATATTCAATTAATGCATTATATAGCACAAAATGAGCACTTAATACATATTAGCCAACATGATAATCATTCCACATTTAAATAAATTTTATTCCCAAATAAAAATATCCCAATTTTAATTTATAGTTGAATAAATGAAAACCCAATAAGTAAACATAAAATTTAAAAATCAAGACTTTTTTTTCCTGAAAAGATGAACAACTTTTAAAATTTTAATTGTCTAATTTCAAGTATTACTAAAGAAACCAGGAAATAATACACTCATACACTGCTGGTGGAAACAACATTGGCCCGACAGATTGGAGGTGTTTGATAATGGGCATTCAAATGTAAAGTGTGAATTGACTATGATCTAAAAACTCTACTCCATGAAGAAGTTTTTTGTGCTGTTAATTGTAAAAGTAAATAACATTAAAAATTTTTTAATTTTCATCAGTAGGCCAATTTCTTAATGGTAATGGTATGCTATATTATTATAAGATTATGCACCCACGTAATAGAATAAATTTAAGCTATATGTACTCACTGGAAAGCTCTTCAAGGCATATGACTGGGCAAAAAAATAAGTTATGGAAGCACAGAATATGATATGGTACACAAACACACCTATATGCCAACAGTGGGAAATATGTATGTGAATACTATGTGTTGAATTACTTCTCTCAAAAGCAATAACCCCCAGGGTCTCAAGATGTGGCTCTTTTTAGAAATAGGGTCTTTACAAGGTAAAGAAGTTAAAATGAGGTCATTAGGATGGACCCTAATCTCTTATGACTGGTAGATTTATAAAAAGGGGAAATTTGGCGCGCGCGCACACACACACACACACACACACACACACACACACACGACAATGTGAAACTACACAGGGAGAAGATGGCCATCTATAAGTCAGGAACACCTGAAGCTACCAGAAGCTGATAGAAAGGCCTGGAAAAGAGCCTTCCTTCTGTTTTCAATGGGAGCATGGCCCTGACAACACCTTGCTTTTGGACTTCTAGTCTCCAGATCTGCAAGACAATGAATTTATGCTTAAGCCATTTAGTTAATGGTACTTTTATGACAGTCCCAGAAAATAAATACAGCAAGTCATAGAAAATAATCTTTTATACAATATACAAGTAATATAATGTCAACTTATGGGAAATGGACTGAATTAAGATATGGTGTTTAAAGAAGAAATGCACACTTTTATCACAATAATGTATTACCTGTATATTTACAAATAAATAAATTAGAAAGGTATTTCTTTATGGCCAAAAAGAGTCTATACTGCGACAATTCAGAAGTAGATTTAGCCTACATAAAACTGTGGCATTATGAAAGCTTTCCCTCTTTTAAGGCCCCCTCTTTGCATTCTCATCTGCCCTTCTGGTACTCATGGGCATTACTGCCTTTGGTTGCCCAGTGTCGCCAGCTGTCCATCTACTATGCACAAAGCACTCATCAAATAGCCCTGTGTGCTGGGTGGGCACGCAATGAAAGCTAGTTTCCTTCTTTCTGCTTTCTTCCTCCTTGCCTAGGGCCCAATCACCCCAAACTTACCTCTCTTTAAATTTCTACCTATTCATAATGTTCTCACTTCTTAAAAGATTTTTAGAAAGAACCAACTAAATTTTGTGTAGTTGAGAGCTCTCTCACTCTTTGTGTTGTTGGCAAATAAAAATAATATTTCAGGAAAGCCAAATATATATGGATTGAGTATAATTTAATTCTGTATGAAAAGATGAACTGTAGAACCTAGAGTCCCATCACAAGGTTTATTTTGACATAGGTGTCTATATTATGCACTCAGCATGTAAACCTGGTTTTACTAATAAGGAACTCATTGAGCAAGGCATTTAAAATGTGTTTGTAATTGATAGTGCTCCTGACTTCAGAACTGGGAGCTCCCTTCAGATAAACACTCTTACCACTGAGCATATAGTTAGAAAATCTAAAGGAAGACCAATAAGAATAAGATACAAAGAATCTTTTCTTCATGAAGTGAAAACAGTCTTATGGCTTAGTTTATCTTTCATATGCCTTAATAACAAGGCCCAAATAGTTATAGCATTTTAGCCGTTAACAGAATATGTTTACACACATTAGCTCATTTGGTCTTCAGGAAAATCTTGTGAAGCAGGCTAGATATACCTAATTGTCCTAGTGCTTGGCTTGATAATTCAGATGAACTTCAATTTAACACTGCACTGACTACAAGAAACACTGAGGAATACAGAAAGTGATTAAAAGACGAATAATATAGGGATTCATAACATATGGGAAGAGGCCAGTCAGAATAACAGAGGTTTGAGTCATCAAATTATAGAAGAGTTAAGGAGATAGCCTTGAATTATCAGTATTTAAAATATTAAATACCTTTTTTTTTCAAATTAGTTGAAGACTGCTTCTAAGCAATGCATGGTCCTATCAGATATGCTTTAAATGGCCAGAGGAAATTAAGGCATAATAATCATATTGTTGGTTTAATTTTTTTTCTTAAATGATTATTTTATATAGTTTAACATGATTAGTTTACCTAGGAAAAATCTTTTTTCATTTTTAATCCAAAGTACACTTTTGTGATAATTCTCGCATAATTTAGATAAGCAACCTACCAGTGAATTAATCTTAACTGTCTATCTTTATGTAGTAGTTCCCCTACCATTGGGAGATACGTTTCAAACTCCCCAGTGAATATCTGAAGCAGAATCCTATATATACCATGTTTTTTCCTATACATAAATACCTATGATAAAGTTTAGTCTATAAATTAGTTACAGTAGATCAACAACTAACAATAAGAATGATTATAACAATATACTGTAAGAAAAGTTATATGAATGTGGTCCCTCTCAAATATCTTATTCTACTGTACACAACCTTCTTTTTGTGAGGATTTGAGATGATAAAATGCCTACATAAGATGAAGTGAGGTGAATGACAACATAGCATTAGGCATCTATTGACCCTCTGACAACATGTCAGAAGGGATTATCTGCTTCGGGCAATCCTAGGTCATCAAGCCATGAGGATATCGATGGTTAGATTTCAGGAGAAGGTGATGTCAGTGACTAATGGGCGGTTACAGTCTGCAATGTAGATATCCATGAAAAGGGATGATTCACATCCTAGGCGGAATACGGCAAGATCATGTGAAATTTTATCACACTACTCAGTACAGCCCAAAATTTAAAAGTTATTTGTTTCAAATAAATGAATTGTTTACTTCTGGATTTTTCCATTTAGTATTTACAGATTGTGGTTGCCTGTGGGTAAATGAAATCACAGAAAGTGAAACCACAGAGAAGGGAGAACTACTGTGTGTGTGTATGGGTACGTATATTCAACAGAAGAAACAACAAATAGTTGTTCACCATCCATGTGCAGCTTCCTGCATACATGCTCTGGGAAATGCAAATATCAATAAGAAAGTATTCTTCTGCTTGGTAGAGTCTACTAGGAGGGAAGAATCACATATAAGAGAAAAATTATAAAAAGTAAAATAAAACACTATACAGGCTTAGGGAGAAAAATCTTTTCCAAATATAAAGTTAAGATTTTTTTAAGTATATTATTTTCTGTGTTTTACACTTCAGATTAATAAAAATATACTTCTTAATAATGAACAACTACAACTTTTAAAAGTCAGATATATTAGGACTGGTCTTTGAAATGGTAGTTACTTTCATCCTCTAAAGCAAAATTACAAATGAAGTCCACTCAAGTACTAAATTATCACAGGCATGACACAGTATCAAACTGAAGAAAAATGTGCATGATTCAGCACAATACGAAACGTGAAAAATTGTAGCACAAGAAGCCTCCAGCTCACACTACACGGTAGTCTTGTGAAATGATGGCCTCCCAAGGAGCTCTAATGGCCAGAGAGTTAGACTCATTTTTAAAACCATTTTCAGCTGGAGGACAAGATTCATTGCCATCCATTATCAAACAGCATCAATATCAAAATCAATAACGATACTTCTGAATACTATTAAAATATTGGCAATGAAGCCAAGTTCTTACATTTCAGCGAGTAAAACAAATGAAAAATAAGAAAAGAATGCCAAAACCGCTGTTACATGATGAAGTGAGGAACACAATCAAGCACAAGATGGACAGCCAAAAAGCTTCAAGGGCAAACTAAAGTAAAATTTGAACCAATGGAACATCAACATCAATTGCTTCAGAACAGCAGCGGCGGACAGGCATCACTGGAGGGAACAATTAGTGACAGTGACTTGATTGTGGAAAAATGGTGCCTACCACAAAAGCAGGAGATAACAGACACACCAACAAAAAACTACAGTAGGGATAGCTTTAATCATCCTCATAAAAATAATAGTATATGTGGGTCTAATACAGATCACTTTTAGCTTTCCTCATCCTCATGGAAAATAGCACCAGGAGATAATATTAATGAATGCACAAAGTTCTAATGTGTGTCAAAAAATACAGTTCATTAAGCTGAACAGTGAGTGATTCAGACTAGACATGTTTTCACAGATAATTAAGAGATCCTGGTGAAACAGATGGAGAAGACAGATGCTGTTCCTTCTAAGTTCTTGAATTTTGGGGGTCAAGCTATCCCGTGATTTCTCTTAGCCAGCTGTGATGTAAATAGGGAAAACACATCTGATTTGGTGGATGCTGCTCAGACTATTATAAAAGCTAATGTAGTAACAACACTTTGACATAATTATCTGGAACTGGGAGACAACAGGGAAAGGTCATTTTGAAATTAACACAAGTTTCAATAATATCAAAGACTTATATAATACTAACAATGTTGCAGTCACTTGTCTAAGTGTTTCCCAATACTAATTCATTTAATCCTTGTAAAACTTCTGTGAGGTACAGGTAAGCTACTTTTCAGATGAGGACACTGAGATACTGGCAGGATAGGTGACTTGACCAAAGTCATACAACTAATGTACTTTAGAATACAAAGAGCTTCTGTATGACTACAGGAAGAATTTTAAGGGATATATGATTTCATTGTCTGGCAAGTTGTTTTTTAACAGAAGAATCATTTTATTTACATCTATAAGACTTCACAGGAAAAACTACCAAGGATATAACAAATTAAATAAATTTTTCTACATATTCTCTAGCCATTAAATTCATTAATTCCTTCAAATTACACAAGGATCAAGTTCTCTCAGTAATCACAAAATGTATTGTGAATGTAGTTAACAAATTACTTCAATATATATTTATTAAGTATCTTTACTATCTGCAAAATATGGAAGAATATGGAAAAGAACAGTATGACTGAGGCATCCAGGGCTGGCTGACCGCCTGCATGACCACCCCACATTGCTGCATATCTCAGCGGGGTTTCATTCTTTCTCTTTCTCAAAAATTTCTTGTTATCCCTTCATGTCTTCTTAAGTCCTTCACAACTTTTCCTCCTTCTTTTATTTTCCCTTGTGTTTCCCTTCTGCTCTATAACAACATTGCTGCACATTTTGTCCTTTATAGTCCTTGCTGGCTGAGAGAACATTCCTTCTGGTCAGCAAAAGGATAATGCATATTACAGAATGGACACACTTGCCCTTGCCCATTAGTTGTTGAATTCAACGTGTAGCATCTCCAAGTTTGTGTCCGACTGGACAGCTGAGGGCAGGGAAGAGTTACTGTTATCAACCTAGTGATTTGGAATAACAGCTGAATTTGAAGCCTAGTTCTGATCTTCTATCATTGCTATTTTGGATTTGCAAATAATGTAACTCTAAATTCTTTGTTTAATCTTTTAAAAATCCATTACAATTTGATATGAATTGTCTTATTTGTCACTAAATGAGAAGCTGAATCAGTAAAGGTATACACAGAAAGCAGAATTCAGAAACTCAGTTTAATAGAGGTGGCTGCTGTTTGGCTTATGTAAGAAAATACACTTCTTTAAAGTACTTCACAGTAACTATTTGTATGCCATTAGCAGGATACTCATTTAAAATGATGGCAGAAAACATTGTTTTAAAGTAATTAATTTTTTTACATACTCGGTATGTAATTTTTATATATACTTGGTAACAATAGGTTATTCTCTCTTTCAAAAAATTGATAGTTCAGGCAATGGCACTGAACAAATCTGAATTAGTGATACCCTAAAGTTACAACTCTTCACAAACCTCTGTCCATGAATCTCAAGTCATCAGTTTGCTTCAGTGTCTCAAGTTGAGGACTCAATGCCATCTTGGTGCTGCTCATCTAAATTGCTGTTGTGGCAGTTAATCCGCATCTACCTTTTTTTGCTTACTGCCTGGATGTAAAGCAGACATTCTTTCTCCTTTATAATCTTCTCTATGTCAACATTTTTTTGCTTGATTTTCCAAAGGGAAATTTACAATATTCTCTTTTATTATGAATTCCAGATCCTACCTACGATTTTCTGGAGAACTCAGTTCATAGGCTATAGATTTTTCTATATAATAGAAGGATTACTTATGTTTAGATTACGTATACTCTCGATTTGATACATGGAGACATTTCCAGTTCTTTCATACTTACATATTTTCCTGCAAGCACTAAAATGTACTAATCTTCAAGAATATATAACTTTGATTTCCTCTATGTAGCATCTATTAATGTGACCTACACAATGACCCATAAAAATTAGCAAATGATTAACAATGCTGGTGAAAATATCTGTAATCAACCAGATTTGAAATTAGGCAGATCTGAGTTTGAGTTTAGATCTTTTCATTAAAGCTCCGTAGACTTTGTAAAATGAGGATAGAGGTGAAGACTAAACAAGATAATGAGGGGAAGATTTCGACCAAGTACAGTGCTATGTGCTCAGTAGAAACATAACTACATAGACATGGCCTTCCTCTTTTAGTTTCAGATATTTCCCTTGCAAATATATCATTATATTATAAACATGTTATTAATAACTTTAGTTGTAACAAAGCACATTTACAAATATTACTATTAAACTTAAATAGAAACTGTCATAATATTTGTCTGAGCTCCAGTCATTAGTTATTTTCTGAAAGTACAGCTTAAGTGCTCCATCATGACAATATTGGTGCTGGTCCTGATACTGCTGGAGAATAGGGTGAAGCAGTATTTCTTTTAGTCCACCCTCTGTGACAGTCTAACAGCTTTTGGCAAGCGGAGGCAGATATAATTCCCAATCTCTCCTTAAGTCTTGAATCTAAATCTTACGTTTTTATGCTCAACCATAAGTTATTTATCTAGACAGGGATCTCACTGTCTAGAACATTCATTTTATAATGAATGTTTTACTTGGGGAAAAAAAAGAGATTTCTTTGAATTATAATCCACTGGGGATTCTATTATAGTTCAAGTTCCCTATAGAGGAGAATGCATCAAAGCAGGTTTATTAACAGCATATTTTTCTTCTTATATTCTCCTGGAAATATAATAAATTTCTAGAATTTACTTATTATTATTAGAACCTCAGGAGTTACATCTCATTGCATCATAACATCTAGGTTACATGTTACCAGACATACGGTACCCAACATGGGGTTAAGCCTACAGTATCTGGAGTCAAAGCTTGGGGCCTAAATGACAGCTCAAATACTTAACCAGCTGGGTATCTAACATACCTGTGCCTCAGCTTCCCATTTGCATAAGGGAAAAATAATAGTCCTCCTCAAATGGATTTTTGTAACGTTTAGATTTGTTATATGTATAGTGATAAAGAGGTACCTGGCACACAGTCACTGCTAAATAAATACTACATACTATTAAATAAATACGCATTGACTATATAAAAACTCGATATTGGAATATGTTTTTTCATTTTAGGACAACAGTTATTGTGTAATGAATGAGCGTATAACTGTGGTCAAATGGCTGACCCTTTGAGCCATAGGTCTTCACTGATTATAAATCTTTGAGAGATATCTCCACTTCTTAAACACTGACTTTTAAAAAGTGGCATACATTGTGAAAGATTAAAAAACAAATCTTTGTAATTTGCTACCCATCTTTAGCGATAATAGCAATATAAAATAATTTCTCAATTGTTTGTAAAAGATCTGAAAAAATATCAGAAACTTGTTTCTTAAAGATGACAGGACTGAAATATGATACTGAAAATAATGTTTTTTCTACATTCAAATTCTGAAAAGCCCACCTAGAAACAAAAGTGAATACACAACAGAAACAACGTGGTGGGTCTAGGATCATTGGTGGATTTTCCTCTTTGCCTTAGAGTATTGTTCTGTAAATCCATTATTATCATTCTGACCTATAAAGGGCCTGTGAATTTGTTTGGCCGAGTGTTTCTCAAGAAGGAATGTCCATGATGCTTCACTTCACTCTCTTTGAATTTACATTGCACAATCAATAATCGTATATTCTCTCCTCCTTATTGTATCTAAAATTGTTAAAAATACCATAGACATGGCTAGTAAAAATATTCACAAGGAAAGTTTAAGAAGGGATCAATAGCATTAAAATGTAGTTAATACAGGTATAAAATAGGATTTAAAATACCTAATCATATGGATAAGGACAAAAATATTCTTTTGTGATACATGGTCTACAAATTATTTTAGTAAATTTTTGTGATTTGATCCATTTCTTACATAGTAATCTCTAAGAATGATGTTTAAAAAATATTTAAAATATAATGTTCATATACCACAAATTCAAAAATTTATTGATATTATTTTCATATTTATGTTCTTAATATTAAACAATATACTATGATCAAGAATGCCAAGACAGTTTAATATTAGGAAATCTGTTAATAGTAAAATTCAACATCAATAAGCCAAAAGAAAAAATACATATTTTGTCAGAGAGCAAAGTAATCATCTAACAAAAGAGGAACACAAGGATACTTCCATAATATGATATAGCAAACCTAAAGTTAACATCATTTTAAAGGATGAAATACTACAAGGATTTCCATTAGTGATAAGGATAAGGCAAGAGGAATATTTTGGATATATCAAACAATGCAATAACATTTTAAAAATGAATAAAAACTATAAATATATTCTAAGAAGAGACAAGTGTATATCATTACATAAGTTATGATAAAGTCATGCTAAAGAGTAGTGAATGAATGGAATATTTATTGAATGGTTTGGGGATAATGCATTTAAAAGAGAAACCCACTGTATCCACCTGACATTATATATGAAGATTAACTACAGATACATTAAAAGAAAATTATCAACACAAAACAACAAAACTCAAGACAAGATAAAACCACCAGTAAACACTTATGCAAACACAGGCGGATCATTTCCACAAAATATGAAAGGAAGGAACCATTTTAGAGAATGTTGATAAACATGACCATATAAAATTTATAGTTACAAAGATGAGTTGAATCGACCAATTCACGTCTTGGAAAATATGAAAACTTGAATGCCTCTTGAAAGCACTAGAATCAAGTCCGTTCTGTGATCTGTTTTTTTTATATATATACTTTAAATTCTGGGTACATGTGCAGACCTTGCAGGATTATTACATAGGTATACACATGCCACAGTGGTTTGCTGCCTCCATCCTCTCTTCACCTATATTAGGTATTTCACCTAATGTTATCCCTCCCCAATGTCCCCATGCCCTGCTATCGCTCCCCTAGCCCCCATCCCCCAACAGACCCCCAGTGTGTGATATTCCCCTCCCTGTATCCTTGTGTTCTCATTGTTAAACACCCACTGACGAGTGAGAACATGTGGTATTTAGTTTTCTGTTCTTGTGTCAGTTTGCTGAGAATGATGGTTTCCAGCTTCATCCATGTCCCTGCAAAAGACATGAATTCATCCTTTTTAATAGCTGCATAGTATTCTACGGTGTATATGTGCCACACTTTCTTTATCCAGTCTGTCCTTGATGGGCATTTGGGCTGGTTCCAAGTCTTTGCTATTGTAAACAGTGCTGCAATGAACATACGTGTACATGTATCTTTATAATAGAATGATTTATAATCCTTTGGGGGTGTATACCCAGTAATGGAATTGCTGGGTCAAATGGTATTTCTATTTCTAGATCCTTGAAGAATTGCCACACTGTCTTCCACAATGGTTGAACCAATTTACACTCCTACCAACAGTGTAAAAGCATTCCTATTTCTCCACATCCTCTCCAGCATCTCCTGTCTCCAGATTTTTTAATCATTGCCATTCTGTCAAGAGATGGTATCTCAATGTGGTTTTGATTTGCATTTCTCTACTGACCAGTGATGAAGAGCATTTTTTTATGTTTGTTGGCCACATAAATGTCTTCTTTTGAAAAGTACCTGTTCATATCTTTCACCCACTTTTTGATGGAGTTGTTTGTTTTTTTCTTGTAAATTTGTGTTAGTTCTTTGTAGATTCTAGATATAAGCCCTTTGTCATATGGGTAGCTTGCAAAATTTTTTTTTCCCATTCTGTTGGTTGCTGGTTCACTCTAATGATGGTTTATTTTGCTGTGCAGAAGCTCTTAAGTGTAATTAGATCCCATTTGTCTATTTTGGCTTTTGTTGCCATTGCTTTTGGTGTTTTAGTGAAGCCCTTGACTATGCCTATGTCCTGAATGATACTGCCTATGTTTTCTTCTAAGGTTTTTATGGTTTTAGGTCTTATGTTTAAATTTTTAATCCATCTGGAGTTAATTTTTGCATAAGGTCTAAGGAATGGGTCCAGTTTCAGCTTTCTGAATATGGTTAGACAGTTTTCCCAACACCATTTATTAAACAGGGAATCCTTTCCCCATTGCTTGTTTTTGTCAGGTTTATCAAAGATCAGTTGGTTGTAGGTGTGTGGTGTTAATTCCAAGGCCTCTGTTCTGTTCCATTGGTCTATATCTCTGTTTTGGTACCAGTACCATGCTGTTTTGATTACTATAGCCTTATAGTATAGTTTGATGTCAGGCAGTGTGATGCCTCCAGCTTGGTTCCTTTTGCTTAGGATTGTCTTGGCTATGCCAGCTCTTTTTAGGATCCAAAGGACATTTAAGGTGTTTTTTTCTGGTACTGTGAAGAAGGTCAATGGTAGCATGATGGGGATAGCATTGGATCTATAAATTACTTGGAGCAGTATGGCCACTTTCATGATATTGATTCTGTGATCTATTTTTTTTAAGTGAACTCCCAGGGTAAAAGGGATATACTTTTATAAAAGCGGTAAAAAATATATTAAGCCGAATAATAGTAACTATTAGATCATTTGTTATAGAACTAAGTTTTTCCATTAATTTTCTTTGAAAATGTAAGCAATTTATTATAAAATAGCTTATATATGAGAATTCAGTAAAATTTCCACAGTATTAAGAGTAAATAATGTACTATGTTTTTCTGGATAGCTACTGAACTTCACTTGTGGTGATGGTTTCACAGGTATATGCTTATTTCAAAACTTACCAACTTGTACACATTAAATAGGTACAGTTTTTCTGCATGACAATCATAACTCCATAGAGCAGCATAAAAATTGTCTCCAAGCTGTTTTAAAAGATTCAATGAAGAATAAATGAAACTTTTAGGACACTTCATTTTTTTGAATTTACGTGTAATTAACATGTTTTCATCTGTAGGACTACAGAAACTTCAAAGTTGGAGGAGCATACTGAATACTTTTATATAGATGGAAATCTCCTTTTTCGACAAATATCTTAGCAGTATACTATTTCACAGATAGTTTATGTTAGACTCTGTGACCATGTATTTCTTAAAGGTATAGTTGTATTAAACTAACTAGTAAGTAGCATGAAAAAATTCCATGGAAGCTTAAAGAAAAATGGGGGTTTCAACCAAACAAACGGCACCTTTATTTTCTTTATAGTATTAAAGACAGAAAGTTTAAAGGAACTTTAAAAAGATCTAAGCATACTAAAATTTTCATAGTAGTACAAAACAGAGCACATAACATAAAGTGTAAAAAATGGAATGTTGCAATGAACTAGAAGGCGGTAAGGTCACTATGGAAGCTATCATGTGTAAGCTCGCATAAATGTAAGGCTGTAATAAAAATATAAGGGGATGGTTTCTGAACCTGGAGAACTATTTAACAAGATTAGTAAATTTCTATTATATGCCTTCAGGACCAGGAATGGAATAATGGTGTAATATCATAAAATTGTTTTAATATAATGTGACTTTAAATTCCAGCTAGTGTTTGAATTTTAAAATATTTTTTTCTCCACACTTTTATTATAGAAATTGTGGTGGTAGGAAGCCTACTGTATTGCATTTACAATACTTTTAGTTCTAAGAATTGTAATAGTACTCTCTCATCACACATTGTAAAAGAAAAATCTATTTTCCTTACCTATAATTGACCTTATAGAAGCACTTTTATAAAAAAAATTGCACATATAACTGAGATCATGCCATATTTTTCCTTCTGTGTCTGCACACAGAAATAGAGAATGAAAGAGTGGTTATCACAGGTGGTGGCTGGGGGACGGAAATGGAGAGATGTAGGTCAAGGGATACAAAAGAGCGGGTATGTAGGATGACAAGTCTAGAGATCAAACGTACAACATGAGGACTAAAGTTAATACAATTCTTTTGTATTAGAGATTTTTGTTAAGTAGATTTTAGCTGCTCTTGTCACAGAAGAAAGTAACTGCAAGACAGTAGATGTTAATATGTTTCACAAAAGGAACCATTTTACTATCTCTATGTATCCATGTATCCCGTAACATTATGTTGTAAAACTTAAATATACACAATAAAACTTATTTTTTTAAAAGGCATTTTATTATCTTTTAAAAGATATCATTCTCTGGAAAAGAGGGATTTTGATAACGTTAAAATTACTTTAGCTGTATTTTAAAGCTATAAGAAGTAATACAAATTTTTAATATAGAACAAAAAAAATAACCTTATAATGTCTGTTTTCTCAACAACTCTGGGATCTCAAACCCATTAAAAATTCATGCTAATGGTTACATTCTAAATAATTTTTAATATAAAACAATAAAATGGCTATAAGTAGGTACATAAAAATTGACAACAATATCTGAAAGGTATTACTTAGATATGCCTTCAACAAATCAGTGTTGGGAAACTGTCAGAATTTATGCCCACAGTCACTTCTAGCTGTTAGAAGAATATTCCATTCAGATTCAAAATTCTGAAATAAAATATCTGTTTTAAAAGTTGAATACAAAATTTCAGAGTAGCAAATCAAATTGCATGCATTGGGATTAAAAACAGAGACGTTTTGGCTATGATTGACAGCAGAGCTAAAGCAACAAGAATCATTATGATAAGTAAAGAAAGAATATTTATACTTAGTTACTCTTCTTAACTAACAGTTGGGGCTGATACCCTAAATCAGCCAATAGGACAGAATAGCCAAGCTATAGCTACTCTTAGTTGTCAAGGTAACACATTCGTCCTTGAGATTTTCTCAATATCCTCTTATACTTTGGTTTACGGGTTACCACGAGGGACAATTCCACTCCTTCACTACCTGGCTGCTATGATCTGAATGTGTGCCTTCAAATTCAAGATGAAAGCTATCCCCACTGTGGTGGTATTAAAAGGTGGCACCTTTGGGGAGATGATTAAGTAATGAAGCCTCTGCCCCCATGATGCGATCAGTTTCCTTATATGAGAGACTGAAGGGGGCTGTTTTGGCCCTTCTACCATGTTGAGGACACAGGAACAAGGAGCCATTCTGAAGCAGAGAGCAATCCCTCACCAGACATTAAATCTGCAGGTACCTCCACCTTTGGCTTCTCAGGATGTGTGTATTTATGTGGATATATGTGTATACACACACATACACACATATATATGTTATATATAAATATGTATATTATATATAAACAGTAAAAAATTCATATGTCTCACTCATCAAAATTTATTTACTTCAACTGAGATGACTCACAAATTTTTATGCTTATTTTTTATTGTGTTAACATTAACTTAGAGGACATTTGCTTCTGAATTCAGCTCTCAGCTGTTTGAAGCCTCTGGGTATGATGCACGTCTTAGAATTGGCAAGGAATTCTCTCCTATCTTTATTTCAGTAGGATTTCCATTTGCTTGCCTTAGAATTGTTTACTTTTCTACTTTTCTCTTGCTTTTCTATGTAGACCATACTCACTTCCTCCACCTCTTACTCTTCCTAAGGCTTTTGATTACCACTTAGATGTCCAACCTTTAACCTCTTCTATCATATCCCTGTATTCCAACGTGTTACACTACTTTCTAATTCTAAAAAATCAACACTACGAGGAAAGTAACATTATTCATCATCAGTGGTTTAAATGTACAAACTATTAATTTTTTAAAAAATGAGTTTTTTCTGAAATTATTATGACTCCTCTTTATACTTCTACAATTTTGGTCCATACTCTCTGGTATTCCAATTTTGTTATTTTATATTCTCTTTTTATGTCATAATCATATTATGTGCTAAATTTAACTGCTGCTTTTAAATAATTTAATTACCAACTTAGACTTTTCCCTTTAGTACCCATCTATATAAGCATTTAAAACAATGGTCATGTGTTCTAGAACAATATACTCTAATTTTAATAGCAGGCCTAGATGATTTATTCTCCTTCCTTATTTATTCCTTCTTTTTTAAAATCTGCAAATGATGAAAATTTTAGTACATTTACTTTACATCAAAAACAAACTATAGCAATTATCAAGTCAAATATTTCAATTTTTATTGATTTAAAAGACCTGATTTAAATTTTTTGAATACTTTTAAATGAATAATTTGTATTATTTAATCTCAAAGTCATAAAAATCATTTTGCAGACACTAATGAAAACAGTATTTTCTCAAACTAAATAACAATATTCCCACTTGCTTGATGATTATATACATACAAAACCTGCAATTTGAAATTCACCTGAGATTAGAATCTAGCCTAGTTTCATTTTTAAATTCAGATCATAATTACAGTTTTTCCTTTGGCTTATGTATAATTCTCTTCTCTTAAGACCATTCATTTACTTAGTGTAACATTCAATTTGCTAAAATATGTAGACATGCCTTTTAAATCTATGACCCTTATTGTTAATATCTAAGTTATCTATTGCATTCATTGACATCTATCCTAAGTTAAGCTTATTTACTTTTAGTTCAAATTACAGTGACACCTCTGTATATACAAGTACCTATCAATCCAGCTAATCAAAGAGACTTCAACATCTACCAATACTTAGAAAACTATAAACTGGGTTTATTTTATTTAACAATGACATCTATAAAGCATGATGAGACTTTTATCATGTAAGTTATGCTTAGTTCATTAGGGAGTCAGTTGAGGCTTACATGGACATTGAATGGGCAACTTATTTTAAGGGAAAGAATATTAAAATTATGGTAAAGTAAAGCATATAAATGTAATTAAAATTATCATTTTTATTTTTTAATAAGATGAATATTTAGAGAGTTTGCCTCACCCTTTGACTCAATAATCACTCTTATAGAAAGGCAAATTATTTCACAGAGTGGGAGGTCATGTAGTTCACATTGTATATTCCATTCTTAACGAGAAAGGTGAAAAATAAAAATAATAATCAAGCTTACATCAGAGACTTAACCAAAAAACTAATTTCTAGTATATTTCTTGAAATCAAATCAGATTCAACCTTATGAACCAGATATATCTAGTCATTTAAAAAAAAAAACCACAGTCTTGACACAAAGCTAGGCATGAGTAAATAATAATAATTTCAAAAAGGAATCATAGCAATGGTAGCATTATTAAAATAAGCATATAACCGGAGGTTTTCAAGATGGCCGATTAGGAGGAAGTCAGGATCGCAGCTCCGAAAGAAGGCGCAGAGGGTGAGTGGACGCCGCATTTCCAGACAGATTTTTACTGACCACAGACCAGGGGATTAACAGGAGGAAGAGCCGCACGGGTCACCAGCGCCACTGGTTTGAGCGGAGCGGCACGCCGCTCGGCCTACGCCCTGAGGTGGGGGGCGGCGGATCCACGTACAGAGCGAGAGAGACTGAATCACCTCTGAGCCAACAAGGGGAGCTGAAGCAGGGATTCAAGCCAGGACACTCCCGGGCAAGGGCGCGCCACGAATCTCAGAGCTGCTGCTTTGACTGATGCAGCGGCTCACAGGGCAGCGGATTTTTACTGCCCACAGACCAGGAGATTCACAGGTGGGGAAGCTCCACGGGTTGCCAGCGCCGCTGGTTGGACTGGCGCGGCTGCTCTGCCTGCACCCGAGGCAGGGAGCAGCGGCCCCTTGTGCAGAGTGAGCGAGACCGGATCCCCTCTGGGCCAGCAAGGGGAGCTGAGGCAGGGACTCAACCCAAGAGTTTCCTGGGCAAAGAGGACGCCTCCGGAAACACGGCTGAACACGGGACGGTCCAGCTCTGTGGAGGAGGGGCGTCACCCACCGGGAAACACCCTGCAGTTCCCAGGACAATTTGCCCACAGCAGCTCAACGAAGCCTCTGCAGGCTGAGTGTGACTAGGCTACCACCTTGTGGGCAGGGAAAACCATTGCAACAGCGGAAAATCATAACGCCCTAATTCCCTGGGACAGACCACCTAGGGGGAAGAAAAGGGGGTTTATGAGTTCAGCTACTACAGACTTAAAATTACCAAAATCAGAAAGACAGCAACTACAAAGTCGATAGGTGGATAAATCCACAAAGATGGGAAGAAACCAGCGCAAAAAGGATGAAAACACCCAAAACCAGAACACCTCTCCTCCTACAAGGGAGCACAACTCCTCACCAGCAAGGGAACAAGACTGGATGGAGAATGAGCGTGATGAAATGACAGAATCAGCTTTCAGAAAGTGGATAATAAGAAACTTCCGTGAGCTAAAAGAACATGTTCTAACCCAATGCAAAGAAACTAAGAACCTTGAAAAAAGACTTGACGAAATGTTAACGAGAATGGACAACTTAGAGAGGAATATGAGCGAATTGATGGAGCTGAAAAACACAACACGAGAACTTCGCGAAGCATGCACAAGTTTCAACAGCCGAATTGACCAAGCAGAAGAAAGGATATCAGAGGTCAAAGATCAACTCAATGAAATAAAACGAGAAGGCAAGATTAGAGAAAACAGGGTAAAAAGGAATAAACAGAGTCAACAAGAAATATGGGACTATGTGAAAAGACCTAATCTACGTTTGATAGGTGTACCTGAATGTGACGAAGAGAATGCATCCAAGCTGGAAAATACTCTTCAGGATATTATCCAGGAAAACTTCCCCAACCTAGCAAGGCAGGCCAATAATCAAGTCCAGGAAATACAGAGAACACCACAAAGATATTCCTCTAGAAGAGCAACCCCAAGGCACATAATTGTCAGATTCGCCAGGGTTGAAATGAAGGAGAAAATACTAAGGGCAGCCAGAGAGAAAGGTCGGGTTACCCACAAAGGGAAGCCCATCAGACTCACAGCAGATCTCTCAGCAGAAACCCTACAGGCCAGAAGGGAGTGGGGGCCGATATTCAACATCCTTAAAGAAAAGAACTTTCAACCCAGAATTTCATATCCAGCCAAACTAAGCTTCATAAGTGAAGGAAAAATAAAATCCTTTGAGAACAAGCAAGCACTCAGAGATTTCATCACCACCAGACCAGCTTTACAAGAGCTCCTGAAGGAGGCACTACACATAGAAAAAAACAACCAGTACCAGCCACTCCAAAAATGCACGAAATGGTAAAGAGCATCAACACAATGAAGAATCTGCATCAACCAATGGGAAAAACAGCCAGCTAGCATCAAAATGACAGGATCAAATTCACACATAACAATATTAACCCTAAATGTAAATGGACTAAATGCCCCAATCAAAAGACACAGATTGGCAAATTGGATAAAAAGCCAAAACCCATCAGTGTGCTGTATCCAGGAAACCCACCTCACAAGCAAGGATACACAAAGGTTCAAAATAAAGGGATGGAGGAAGATTTACCAAGCAAATGGAGAACAAAAAAAAGCAGGAGTGGCAATTCTCATCTCTGATAAAATAGACTTTAAAGCAACAAAGATCAAAAGAGACAAAGAAGGACATTACATAATGGTAAAAGGATCAATGCAACAAGAAGAGCTAACGATCCTAAATATATATGCACCTAATACAGGAGCACCTAGATACATAAGGCAAGTTCTTAAAGACTTACAAAGAGACCTAGACTCCCACACAATAATAGTGGGAGACTTCAACACCCCATTGTCAATATTAGACAGATCAACGAGACAGAAAATTAACAAGGATATCCAGGACTTGAACTCAGACCTGGACCAAGCAAACCTAATAGACATTTGCAGAACTCTCTACCCCAAATCCACAGAATATACATTCTTCTCAGCACCACATCACACCTACTCTAAAATTGACCACATAATTGGAAGTAAATCACTCCTCAGCAAATGCAAAAGAACGGAAACCATAACAAACAGTCTCTCAGACCACAGGGCAATCAAGTTAGAACTCAGAATTCAGAAGCCAACCCAGAACCACACAGCCTCATGGAAATTGAACAACTTTCTCCTGAATGTTGACTGGATAAACACTGAAATGAAGGCAGAAATAAAGATGTTCTTCGAAACCAACGAGAACGAAGACACCACATACCAGAATCTCTGGGACACATTTAAAGCAGTCTCTAGAGGAAAATATATAGCAATAGGTGCCCACATGAGAAGAAAGGAGAGATCTAAAATTGACACTCTATCGTCAAAATTGAAAGAGCTAGAGGAGCAAGATCAAAAAAATTCAAAACCTAGCAGAAGACAAGAAATAACTAAGATCAAAGCAGCATTGAAGGAGATAGAGACACGAAAAACCCTTCAAAAAATCAATAAATCCAGGAGCTGGTTTTTTGAAAAGATCAACAAAATAGATAGACCACTAGCCAGACTAATAAAAAAGAAAAGAGAGAATAACCAAATAGATGCAGTAAAAAATGATAAAGGGGATATCACCACAGATGCCAGAGAAATTCAAACCATCATCAGAGATTATTACAAACAACTCTATGCACATAAACTAGAAAACCTGGAAGAAATGGATAAATTCCTGAACAGTTGCCTCCTCCCAAGCCTAAACCAGGAAGAAGTCGAAACCCTGAATAGACCAATAACAAGGTCTGAAGTCGAGGCAGCAATTAAGAGCCTACCACCCAAAAAAAGCCCAGGTCCAGATGGGTTTACAGCCGAATTCTACCAGACATACAAAGAGGAACTGGTACCATTCCTACTGAAACTATTTCAAATAATCCAAAAAGAAGGAATCCTTCCCAAATCATTTTATGAGACCAACATCATCCTAATACCAAAACCCGGCAGAGACTCAACAAGAAAAGAAAATTACAGGCCAATATCCATGATGAACATAGATGCAAAAATCTTCAATAAAATACTGGCAAGCCGATTGCAACAGCACATCAAAAAGCTTATCCACCATGATCAAGTAGGATTCATCCCGGGGATGCAAGGCTGGTTCAATATACGCAAGTCTATAAATGTAATTCACCACATAAACAGAACGAAAGACAAAAACCACATGATTATCTCAATTGATGCAGAGAAGGCCTTCGACAAAATTCAACAGCCCTTTATGCTAAAAACTCTCAATAAACTAGGTATCGATGGAACGTACCTCAAAATAATAAAAGCTATTTATGACAAACCAACAGCCAATATCATACTGAATGGGCAAAAACTGGAAGCATTCCCTTTGAAATGTGGCACTAGACAAGGATGCCCTCTCTCACCACTCCTGTTCAATATAGTACTGGAAGTTCTAGCCAGAGCAATCAGGCAAGAAAAAGAAATAAAGGGTATTCAATTAGGAAAGGAGGAAGTCAAATTGTCTCTATTTGCAGACGACATGATTGTATATCTAGAAGACCCTATCATCTCAGCCCAAAATCTCCTGAAACTGATAAGCAACTTCAGCAAAGTCTCAGGATACAAAATCAATGTGCAAAAATCACAAGCATTCCTATACACCAATAATAGACTTAAAGAGAGCCAAATCAAGAACGAACTGCCATTCACAATTGCTACAAAGAGAATAAAATACCTAGGAATACAACTAACAAGGAACGTAAAGGACCTCTTCAAGGAGAACTACAAACCACTGCTCAACGAAATAAGAGAGGACACAAACAGATGGAGAAACATTCCATGTTCATGGTTAGGAAGAATTAATATCGTGAAAATGGCCATACTGCCCAAAGTAATTTACAGATTCAATGCTATCCCCATCAAGCTACCAATGACCTTCTTCACAGAACTGGAAAAAACCACCTTAGACTTCGTATGGAACCAAAAGAGAGCCCGCATAGCCAAGTCAATTCTAAGCAAAAAGAACAAAGCAGGAGGCATCACACTACCGGACTTCAAACTCTACTACAAGGCTACAGTAATCAAAACAGCATGGTACTGGTACCAAAACAGAGATATAGACCAATGGAACAGAACAGAGGCGTCGGAGGCGACACAACATATCTACAACCACCTGATCTTTGACAAACCTGATAAAAACAAGCAATGGGGAAAGGATTCCCTGTTCAATAAGTGGTGTTGGGAAAACTGGCTAACCATATGCAGAAAGCAGAAACTCGACCCCTTCCTGACACCTTACACTAAAATTGACTCCAGATGGATTAAAGACTTAAACATAAGACCTAACACCATAAAAACACTAGAAGGAAACCTAGGCAAAACCATTCAGGACATAGGCGTAGGCAAGGACTTTATGACCAAAACACCAAAAGCATTGGCAACAAAAGCCAAAATAGACAAATGGGACCTAATCAAACTCCACAGCTTCTGCACGGCAAAAGAAACAGTCAATAGAGTGAATCGGCAACCAACAGAATGGGAAAAAATTTTTGCAGCCTACCCATCTGACAAAGGGCTGATATCCAGAATTTACAACGAGCTAAAAAAGATTTACAAGAAAAAAACAAACAAGCCCATTCAAAAATGGGTGAAGGATATGAACAGATACTTTACTAAAGAAGACATACAAGAGGCCAACAAACATATGAAAAAATGCTCATCATCACTGGTCATTAGAGAAATGCAAATCAAAAGTACATTGAGATACCATCTCACACCAGTTAGAATGGCGATCATTAAAAAATCTGGAGAAAATAGATGCTGGAGAGGATGTGGAGAAATAGGAACACTTTTACACTGTTGGTGGGAGTGTAAATTAGTTCAACCACTGTGGAAAACAGTGTGGCGATTCCTCAAGGACCTAGAAATAGAAATTCCATTTGACCCAGCAATCCCATTACTGGGCATATATCCAAAGGATTATAAATCGTTCTACTATAAGGACACATGCACACGAATGTTCATTGCAGCACAGTTTACAATAGCAAAGACCTGGAACCAACCCAAATGCCCATTGATGATAGACTGGACAGGAAAAATGTGGCACATATACACCATGGAATATTATGCAGCCATTAAAAATGAGGAGTTCGCGTCCTTTGTAGGGACATGGATGAACCTGGAAACCATCATTCTCAGCAAACTGACACAAGAACACAAAACCAAACACCACATGTTCTCACTCATAGGAGGGTGTTGAACAAGGAGAACACATGGACACAGGGAGGGGAGCACTGTACACGGGGGTCTGTTGCGGGGGAGTGGGGGGGACAGCGGGGCGGGGAGTTGGGGAGGGATAGCATGGGGAGAAATGCCAGATATGGGTGAGGGGGAGGGAGGCAGCAAATCACACTGCCATGAATGCACCTATGCAACAACTTTGCATGTTTTTCACATGTACCCCAAAACCTAAAATGCAATAAAAAAAAAAGAAAAAAAAATAATAAATAAGCATATAACCTTCCAATAATTTAGTACATTGTGGGATGCCTATTAGAAATTAGAGGTGGCCAAGTGGCCAAGGTGACTGGTGGTCATATGGGAATCTCCTCATTTATTCCTACCTAATCTCTTCTCTGAACACACATCTGAATTCTAAACTGTAATCTTATGTTCAGTGTTTTTCTGGACTATTCGACATAGACTATATACTGATTGCATTGAAATATAAATTTCATGAAAACTCTACCGTTTCTGTCACTTAAAAGGCACCCATATATATCTATGGAACAAATGAACTCTTCCATTGTGCATAAAAAGATGCACCATACTACTGTGCATACTGGAAGAAGAGTTTTTATATAATATCTAAATCTTTCTTTCAAATAAAGAATTGATCTTAAGACTTCTTGAGATGTTGTGGCCTAATCATATTGAATAAGTAAGGTACCTATTGTGTTAACAAATAAAATGCGTATCTTCTATCCACATATCCTTAATTAATAAATTAACATAATCTCCGTTTTTATTTTTAACATTGGCTGATATGAAGGACAATTTCAAATTTGCATTATTTTGTAAACACTATGGTCAGTGTGACATCAAGAAATCACAGTGATAAGTATCTCAAAATTTCTTATGGAATAGTTCAATTACAAAATTTCTAGGAATTAAAATTAAATTTTCTGAGTTGTCAACCAAATTAAAATATACCTGAAAGAGGGAAGATTAACTTATCAATGTGCTATTATTATTTTGTATCATACTGGCCCTTTCGGTGCTTCCATTTTCTGTCTTTGACTCTGTTTACTGTATTAACTGTTTAGTGATAGCAAATGCCACATCATCAGGGATGTCTTAATACCTATGTAAATAGCATTATTCTATTTTAAAAGTTACATGTATCATAAATTTTTTCTTTTCTAATCATTTTGAGAAAAATCATAAAAGTTTTTCCCAGATTTTAAGATATTTATTTCTAGCTGACCTTGAAATAAGTCATTATATTTGACTTAGAAGTTGTAATAGATTCTATGAAAATAAAAAGAATCCTAATGTATATAATAGTGTGGAGGAAGGGAAGAAATGGTTTACTGTCTGAACTCCTTTTTACTCACTAGAAGACTAGGGCTGACTCAGACCAGGTTGGGTTTCCTGAGTCTAGAGCTATGCCCATGGTTCCAATAGCTTACACAAGTTGAAGACCAAGCAGGAAGCCAGGGGATACTCCTATGCAAAACAAGATTCAAATGCCATGAAGAGTTCATTCATTCCACAGATATATATCAGTGCTTTTTAAGTAACAGAAACGGTAGTTTTCATGATATTTATATTTCAATGCAATCAGTATATATTCTACGCCCAACAGTCCAGAAAAACACTGAACATAAGATTACAGCATAGAATTCAGATATGTGTTCAGAGATGAGATTAGGTAGGAATAAATGAGGAAATTCCCATACGACCACCAGTCACCATGGCCAGATGAAATTTCCCTTTTTAAGTCTGGGTTTGCATGGCTCCTAAAAATGTCTGAATGACTAGGAGAACTAGAAACTCAGGACTTAATTCAACTTTGGATAGAAGGAGCTGAGCAGAACAAAATCTATAGATACACTATTTTTATTCTTGAACACAGGACAACTCTGCATGGCTTTACACAAGTATAATAATCTTCACTTGGAAAGTTTTAGAATTTTTTAGACAAAATAGCCTGAACATTTCAAAAAAAAGAGAGTATACATTAAATAAAACATTAAAGCAAATTAAGTAGCAGTGGAAATATAGCAGCAACCCTATTTTATTTAGAAGTCAGTTATAAATGGCATTCACAAATTATATCAAAAAGGTTTTGTTTTCTGTATGAGATGATGGAGGAGGAGGCACAGAAGAGTTTGTCAAGAAAAGGTAGAGTGGTGAGTTTCAAGAGGAGGTGAAGAAATTGTCTTTCTGCAACTAAAGTATGTGGCAATAGCCAAATCAAAGCACCATCCGCAAAGAATTTGATCCCAGGCAGAGTTCAGTGAAATCCCCTCTTCCTAGTCCTCCAAGCATGGATTTTACGAATTCAAGTCATTTTGCAGGACACGAAAGTTCTGGTAAAAAGAGCAAAAGCTTGGCAAGAGCAACATTCAGACTAAGGGATGCATTTCAGAAGAGACAGATACTTCCAACTTTTCCTCTTTGGACTAGCAGAAAGAGCCCACAGTACACCGTGTGACAACCTCCCTCTTTTGAGTCCCCAGCCCTCATCTGTGTAGAGGCTCATGGCCCAGAATGAACAGCCCAATTAATAGTATTTTAAATCTGTCAAATATCTTACTCTGAAAGCAAGGAAAACATGGAACTCAATACACTAAATGTAGCTACAGAAATTATGATATATTAATACTCTATACCATCATCCCAGGGCTTTTGTTTATCCCTGACAGTTTTACATAAAGAACTTTGAGAAATCTTAGAACAGCCAGAAGCTAAGATGTCTAAGCTGACTTCCTGAGTGAGTGAATGAAAACATGAATGAAGACAACAAATTAAAGCCTAAATGTCTCAGATGCTTTGGAAAATGAGTAGAAACAAGCTCTTTTTTGTACTTAGAGGACAACAGGGAGAACTGCCTTAATAAAATAATCCATAAATTTTGCAAATGTAGATTAAGTAATATAAGAAGATGAACTCTCATAACAACAAAGATTCAAAACAAACTAAAAGGTAAAAAAATATATAGAAAATGACTCAATTCTAGCTTCAGATGCCATCATTATTACAGACAACAGGTTTGCTATAAAACTTTTGGAAAAGAATGGTTAAAAGAAGGAAAAATGTACTCTAAAAGCACACACACATTACTATAAGTTCCAGGATACAAGAGCAGAGTACACAGGTTTGTTACACAGGTATACATGTGTCATGGTGGTTTGCTGCACCTATCAACCTGTCATCTAGGCTTTAAGCCCCGCATGCATTAGATGTTTGTCCTAATGCTCTCCCCTAGCCCCCCACCCTCCAACAGGCCCTGGAGGAGAACATCACATGATGTTCTCCTCCCTGTTTCCATGTGTTTTCATTGTTCAACTCCCACTTACGAGTGAGAACATGTGGTATTTGGCTTTCTGTTCCTGCGTTAGTTTGCTGAGAATGATAGTTTCCAGTTTCACCCATGTCTCTGCAATGGACATGATCTCATTCTTTTTAAGACTGCATAGTATTCCGTGGTATATATGTGCCACATTTTCTTTATCCAGTCTGTCATTGATGGGCATTTGGGTTGCTTTCATGTCTTTGCTATTGTAGATAGTGCTATAATAAACATACCTGTGCATGTGTCTTCATAGCAGAATGATTTATTACCCTTTGGGTATATGCCCAGTAATGGGATTGCTGGGTCAAATAGTATTTCTGATTCTAGATCCTTAAAGAATTGCCATGCTGTCTTCCACAGCAGTTGAACTAATTTATAATCTTGCCAACAGTGTAAAAGGATTCCTATTTCTCCACAGCCTCAACAGCATCTATTGTTTCCTGACTTTTTAATAATCACCATTTTTACTGGCATCTGATGGTATCTCATTGTGGTTTTGATTTGCATTTCTCTAATGACCAGTGATGATGAACTTTTTTCATGTTTGTTGGCAGCATAAATGCCTTCTTTTGAGAAGTGTCTTTTCATATCCTTTCCCCACTTTTTGATGTGGTTGTTTTTTTCTTGACCTTTATTCAATTTTAAGTAGTATTTTTAAACCAATCTTATGAGGGCCTAATTCTGATTTTCCAAATTTAAAAGGCACCACTTTTTTTTTTTTTTTTTTTTTTTTTTACTTACAGTAAATACTTTGCCAAGGCAGGAATGAGAGCTAGCCTGAGAGTTCTCCTAGAATGAGCTAAGCAACCATTCACCAGTAAGTACTAGGGACGATGAAGAACAAAAATGAATTTAACACTCACTTATTTTACTAGGATTTGATGATAATTGTCTTCCCTCCATGCTCACAATTTCCAACACAGAGATAGAACATGAACTAAGATAGAAAAATGATTTGCAGAACAATATTTCAGCCTTTCTTCTCCACTAGTATCTATTTGCAGTATATGCTTGGTTAGGAAACTTGATCATAATCTTTAAATTACTATGTGTTGTTGGTTGAAATCTGTTTCATTAAATTGCTGCAAAGTTGTATTTTCCCATTTTCTGATTTATTATAAAGACTTAAATGGTAGAACTCTATAATAATAGACTCCAGTCATAACAGTTTAAGAACTTTACATCAAACAGGCTGTATAAGTAAAATGGTAATTACTAAATATAGCACCCAAAATTTAAGGGGAAAAAAGAGCTTCTTATAAAGATGTCTTAAAATTAGATTTTTTATTTCTCTACTTTTCATGCAATAATTCATCTGAGTTAAACAAAATCAATTCCTAATTTTCAGAAAAATTTGAATTCTACAACATTTTAATTATCCTTTAATATGATTTTTTTGGGATAGTAAACCAATGCTACAAATTAAGTAGTACAAAAAGTTAACATAGAGCTGAACAAAGCCAGAAAAAATAATTCTCATTCTTAGTTGTGTATATTAAACTTCATTAACACTGATTTCAGTATATTAACAATTGGAAGCAAATTTCTTGCCACATGTGAAACTTGGTTTCCTTTTATTGGAAATCCCACAGGTATTACTTGTTTCACATCAATAAATAATTTACTTTCTAAGAGCAATTTAATGGCACTTTGTTTTGTAAGCATTCCTAATTCTCCTCCTCCAATAAGTTGAATATCTGAAAGTATTTTACCTGGCCACATTTTACTATTCTGACTGCAAAAATACACTCAGTTCCCGCACCATAAGATGACCCAGATGTCAAAGATATAAATTTTAGGCTCTGCTCTGCTTAAAGCCCAAGAAAAACAGAGCCAGGTCTGGGTGTCTGTAGAGCTACTAGAGAGCCTAGCCTTAAGATGGAATTTTTTGAATGTCCAGCTTGAAGAAATAATGATCATCAAGTTGGAGACTTCCTACTTAAATCCTGTACTGTTTCAACTCTGCCAAGTCACTGGTGTACAAGAGTTCCTCTAAGACTTGGAGCCACAAGCTTGTCTCCCAATTCAGGACCCTGGATGGAGGTAGCCCAGCACATCACCTGGTTCTATGCAGATTTTAACCCTGGTGTTAGACCTGAGACTCTACACCCTGATTCTGACATGCCTTGGGCAACTGACGTGAACTCTCCTGAACATGTGATCTAACAATGTGAGCCCCTATGCTCAGAGCCCATGAATTTATGCCAGTCTCAACTGGAAAAAGAGCTTGGGCTATTTGTTGTCCCTGTGAAGACATATGTAGGTGAAAATAAGAATGAAGGGTTAGGCCGCCTTTTGTCCCAATTACTCCCACTGACTGTGCCAATTCCTGTTTATTCCCATTTATTGGCTGTCATATCCAGGTGGGATATCCTTGCATACTGTAAAACTGGTAACCTGTTATTTCTTACAATTTGACACAAATGTGGTACACCATGAATAAAATCCTGCCCCGAGATACATAATTACAGTACAGAGAGCAAATGGTTCTCATTGTACAATGAGATTATAAAGTAGGTGTTTCAAACAGTGGACTAGAATGTGTCTTGTATACAGCCAACCCCAGGCATGGCCTCCTTCTTAAGGCTGTGCCATGCTTCTTTTCTTCATTCTATAAACAGTAATCATGTTGTTCTTGTTGAAATAGAATTACTTAAAATGACACTATTTGTTTTTAATGTTAGAAAGTTTTCACTATATACTTTCAAAGCAAGTCTTTCTCACTTGCTACTAATTTTATTTTTCTGGAATGAAAACAAATGAAATTTCTCAGTCTCCAGATAAAAATTAAAACATAAAAAATTATTTCAGACTATAAATACCAGTCCTATGAAGAACAAATGTGCTCTGAACAATTTACGCCTTTAGTTTTTTGCACTTCAATTTTCTGAATAGACACAGAAATATGAAATTCTGAGAAAAAATTCATTCATAGTTGTAGCATTCTCATAGTCATACACATTATGTGCTTCTTAGGGTTGGCGGTATTTCATTGAAAAATGTCATTGAAATCAATTGGCCCAGCTTCTCTTAATGGGTTATAAAAATAAGCCCAAAGTTTAAAGAAAGGAGAGTAAAGGCCAATTAGAAAAGGCCATATTTTCTTACAAATAAATGTAAAAGCGAGATATTTAAAGCTCTTACCTTAGATAAAAGAATATAACATTGCTGTTAAACAGAAACCATGCAATTATACAATGAACACAAAATTATAGTTGTTAGAAATGATATAATCAAAGGAAAGTATAAAATCATAACAGAAAATTTGTTAATGATTATGAAACTGCATTATACTGGTTTTCTCAGAAAGCTTATGATTCATATCTAAAAATAGGCAGGTTCCTGAACATGAGAAATTGTCATCATACCATAATGTGACATAAGAGGAACAGGAGCAAATTCTTGTAACTGTGTCTAGTGCTTTGACTTCTCCACATCTTCCACAGAGACCCAGAGAGGTCTGTGCCGGGACTGTACAATAACTCATATCGTTCTACATGTTTAGAATGTCATCTTCCATTTTCATCTCTAAACATCTATGTTCTACGATTCCATCAACTTACATTGAACTATTTTTATAAAGATAATTCTGATATATCATAATCATTACATTATTTCCAACTTCTGCAGAACATATAGATACAAACCTCGTGTAAAATCATGTATGCTATTTTAAGACTCCTAAGTTAGACCCTGTTTTTTCGTGCATATAAAGTTTGTTTTTCTCACTCTTTTCATCTGATACTCCAGAAGAACTATGCAGACTATTCAATGTAAGGAGAATTCTGTATGTATGAATGAGTGAATTAACAAAGGAGATGGTCTAAAATAGACTAAAACATGAATATGTAGATATTGGTCTTAGAGCAGAAGAGCATGTACACTGAGGTACCTCTTGATATTTTAAATTAAAATCATATGTGTGCCATTTTCTCTGTCCTATGAGACTGGGCATTTCTCAAGCCTATGGAATCTTGAATCATTCACCTATGTTATCCTATCATTTAGCCCAGCAACTGGTGTAATAGTCTGCTAGCATTCACTAAAAATCTATTTTTTTTCTTTCTTGGGCACATAACTAGATTGCATTTGCCAGCATCCCTTGCAGTTAGATCGAGCCATAGGACTTGTTCTCAGCAGCAAATGTGTGTCATTTCCAGGCTATGCTCCAAGGACATGCCTGCCTGTTCTGTGTTCTCTTTTCCTTTCACCTGGTAGATACAGAAGACAGTGAAGTCAGTCCCCTTCTATGGCTACAGAGCCATAGAACGTCAGTCCCAGAATCAGCTGGGAAGAACTGCCCATTGGCCATGAATATCTGCCTGGCAAGGGAAAGGCAAGAGATGCTCTTAAGGAATAAAATGTAAGAGGGCACTTTCTCTCCAGTTTACTTTTTCTTGAGTTTACTTCTTTAAACAACATTCTTAACATAATTTGGTTATTGAGGAAGATTCCTACTGAGGAACAAGAGGCTCTGAACCATTTCACGAAGATTCCAGTGGTCATATACAGCTCTAATTTGAAGGTGAGAATTAATCTTAATTATGTCAATTTATATCCTGCGGGTTTGAAAAGTGTGTACTACCATAATTAACACTGGATAAGTAGAAAATCAAACTCTCTGATGCTCAGAGTTCTAAATTCATGGGCAGACAGTGGAATAAAAGAAGTGGCTACTTTAGAGTCTAACGGAAATTACTTTTAAAAGGCTTATTATCTAATGGAAATATTCACGTGATTCATATACATTATACTTCTTTAAACTGATAGCATTGACCTGAATAGAGAGTCACATTTCACATATATTAAGTGGAACATTTTGAAGGTTAGTAGTTTTAAATGTATCTTAAAAATAAATTTTTATCTTAAAAACAAAAAATCTTTAGGCTGGGCGCAGTGGCTCACACCTGTAATCCCAGCACTTTGGGAAGCTGAGGCGGGAGGATCACGAGGTCAAGAGATCAAGACCATCCAGGCCAACATGGTGAAACCCCATCTCTACTGAAAGATACAAAAAAAAAAAAAGAAAAAAATTAGCTGGGTGTGGTGGCACATGCCTGTAGTTCCAGCTTCTTGGGAGGCTGAGGCAGGAGAATTGCTTGAACCCGAGAGGCAGAGGTTGCAGAGAGCTGAGATTACGCCACTGCACTCCAGCCTGGCGCCTGGTGACAGAGTGAGACTCTGTCTCAAATAAATAAATAAATAAGTAAAATTTTAAAGTGTAATAATTTTAAAGAGAGATTAAAAATTAGGATGTAAATTGAAATTATTTCTTTACATCCCTACTAAAAATGCAAATAAAATATTTTTTCTTACTTTTCAGTAATGCTTTCCTTTATTTTGTGAATAGAAAGGTTTTACATATATATGTTTTGTTAAATATGAAAATCATAGAATAAACTGATCTATAGGATTCACCGATTCACTTTTTAGGAGTTAGTCAATATTTATATTTTATATATATTTTATATTACCACATATAAATACATAGATTATATATGTATATGTGCATGTATATGTTAAAAAATAAAATTGATATCAGTCTTAACGTAGATTTGATTCCCTTTTCACATTTAATTACAAAGGCAACATTTTTTATGTCATTAAATAATCAACACAATTATTATTTTATAGTTGCCTAAAATTCCGTTTGAATTCCCCCTATTTAGTTCCTCTCACATTGAAATTTACATTATCAGTTTTTATTGTAATAGTTTAAAGTAAATATTTATGTATATTTCTGATTATTTCCACAGGTAAACTTTCTAGATTTCGAGTTAATGGGTCACAAAATGTGACCATCTCTAAGCTAATTTGTAAAAATTACCTTATATTCTCTTAAGTACCACATAAGTGTACTGGTCTCACCATACTCTAATCCGCTTTTAGTACTAACATTTCTTGATATTTGTTAGTTTGATAGGTAATAGTTATCTCATATACTTGTTTTTGTTAGCAATTCTTTGTTTACTAACCTGAAAAACAATTATTTTGCTTTCCTAAGTTGCTTCTTCATACATTTGTTCATTCTGCCTGCCCCACTTTTCTTTATTGGGATGTATTTCTTTTGTGCAATTTAAAAGTACTCACTGTATATTAAATGAATTAGCTTTCAAGATATCGTATATTTCAATTATCTTATTTCAGGATGTCACTTACTGTATTTTATCATATAGTTTCAAATTTTGGGATAATCAAATTTATTTGAAATTTCCTCCCTATTTCCTTGTTTTATGTTTAGAACGTTCTTCTCTAATGTAAGATAACATAATTATTCTCATTTATTTTGTACATGTATCTTTAAATTTTCTTTTGTTTTCATTTACCTTTTAAAGTACATATATTTTAGTGTAAGAACTGGTCATGTGACTCTTCATGCCTGTAAGTCCCATGTATTTTCCAAGCTCCTCTGCTTTCCAGTAGAGACACAGTGACCAGCACAACTAATCGAACATGGCAGCAACATGTGGTCTCAATGCAGTGAAATTAGGTCATCAGGAGTCATCTATTTTTACACAAAATGTCTTTTCTTAGAAGCTTATTATAGAGCACTATCCATTTGGTTTGTGTCTCATTTCCCTTGTTTTGTTCCTTCAGTCTTTGTCTTAAGGCCTAGATTTTCCTTTTGGATTTTACTGGCTGAAAAGAAGGCTGTAATCTTCTCATATTCAGTGGGCTCTTGACGTTTGTGAGAGGCATGTCCTGAGACAAATCCCCAAATCTGTCAGTGTTACTGTAGCCCGTGATTTCCCTGATAAAAAGCAGCCGAGAATAATTGAACAATGTAAGCTTTGGAGAAGTATTCTGTTATACTGTTTTTCATTAGAGATGAATTCATTTGGACAGGAAGTTGTTTTCCCTAAACCTAAACCGATTACTTTCATACCAGTAAAATCCTTTCTGGCACCAGTGAAATCCTACCTATGGAAAATTCCTGTTCATTATCTGCCTTCAAATGGTTGTGAAATTTAAATGTAGGCTTTCTATTAGTTCATTTAAACTGTTAATCTAAAATACTGAGATTATCTATTTCTTTTTCTTTATTCTTTGATTCAGTGGACATAGTATTATCATGGAAACTGCAAGTAAAAAAGAATTGATAATCACAAAATACACATGTAAGGAGATAAAACAGTTTATGAATTTAGCTTACTTGTCACTGCCTTAAGGCTCAGATCATATTCTTTATCTAAGAACCCTAAATCAGCCAACATATTCCATGTTCAAAATATTTCTTTCACTTAACAAAGCTCAAGAAACTACTTTCTGTTTTCCTATTGCCTTATTCAGAATCACGAAATCTAGCATCTTCAATTCACTAGTATTATTTCTTTGTTTGTTTGTTTGTTTTTTGAAATGGAATCTTGCTCTGGGTCCCAGACTGGAGTATAGTGGCTCGATCTCAGCTCACTGCAACCTCTGCCTCCCAGGTTCAAGTGATTCTCCTGTCTCAGCCTCCTGGGATTACAAGCACATGGCCACCATGTCTGGCTAATTTTTGTATTTTTAGTAGAGATGTGGCTTCACCATGTTGGCCATGCTGGTCTTGAACTCCTGACTTTAAGTGATCTGCCTGCCTCAGCCTCCCAAAGTGCTGAGATTACAGGTGTGAGCCACCGTGTATGCCCTAGTTCGCTAGTATTATTTCAAGTCCTGCAGGAATTACCAGGACTGGGGCTTATTTCCCAGGGGTTGGGTTCAGTTGCTTAACTGCCAGGGTTATGGAGAGCACCTTGTGGCTGGGAAAAGATTAGATATAATCATTATATTGTAGGAAATGCACACCCTAGACTCACAACCAAAAAGCTGTAGATGCCAATGTAATGCTTCTAGTAAGGAGCCTATCAGCAGAGGTTTTCCCAATGCATCTTTTGGGAATATTCAGATTATACTCTAGTTTAAGAACTCTGAATTATTTAAAGGACCCTAATTCTTGCCTGCTGAAACTATGGTTCCTTTATGTCCAAATCAGTTGTATTTTCAAAATTGATGCATCTAATCCAGTCTTAGAATAGAATCTGCAGCAAATATTGAGCACTTGCCTTAAAAAATGCTAGGTAAACATTAGTACATCAAATTGTTATCCAATTATCATACATCTGGCTGAAGACTGCTCATTTGTGTTAATCATACTTCTGAATAATACTGTATGTGTTCAACCTATTTACATATTAAAAGTCTTTAGAAGAATATTTAGTCCTATATATTTGATCGAATTAAAAAAATAGGAAAATATATGTGTGTACAGCAAAGGCTGTCAGAGAAAATAGAAATTGTGAACTTGTATTCATGAACCACACTGCTTTATCTCAGTAAAAGCACATTTTCTCAACCATTTTTCCCCCCAGCTATCCTTCTCTTCAATAAACAGATATTCCCATGGGGAACAGGAAGAAGGGCTCTCACAGAACGATACATATTGCAGAACTACAGAACAATTATGTTACCAATATGTGCCCTATTACTGAATTAGTACCATCGTATTTCAACACTGTTGCTTCTGTATATAAAAAACTTTATAAGGCATACATGCACATTAAAATAAATGTTTATATATAAAATACTTTGAAAGAGGAAAATCAGTTATACTTTGAAGAGTAATCATTCTATTTTTTTTCCAAAACAAAAACACGGTCATAGTGCTGACTTTGCACTTCATCTTTAGAGTTACAAAAGCTATCTGCAAAGGAAAGTAATATACAGTTCACAGTTAGCATGTACTCCACGGAATAGATGTATAGAACAGCAGCATAATAAAATCCTTGCCCTGTGGCTTCACTACAGAATTCCCTAACTGCAAACTGCAATGATTAATATAGCATTTCTTAACTGATTTTCAGAAATAGTATATTTCCTTGTCATGATATACATTCTAACTGCTAGCACTTTAAAATACATTTGTTCCATCAGACTGAGGTAAATTTACCTTACAGTTAAAAATAATTTATCAAATGACACATGAACTATAGTGTACATACTGTAATTATATCATATGTTCTATATACTATAGTTATATGGTATGTTCCACATACTGTAGTTACAGAGTGTAGTATGTTCTACATACATTAGTTATATAGTGTGTTCTACATGCTATGTGCTCTACAAGCACAGCTATCCCAATGTTGAGCAGTTCTTTAGAAGAGCCTGACCCCATTAAAGAGAATTGCCTCCTCTCAACATGACAGATCTTGATTTTGATCATGGAGATACACAGGATTAGTTATGGGTATATTTAACATATTTTTATATATTTTGTTAAAAGTCACATAATCTTAAGTTGAATACCTAGGATCATCAGAGCATATTTTTATTATACTTAAGTAGGAATTTTCAAAGATTTTTATATCCTTTCCAAACAAAGAGTATTATGCCATATCAAATACAAGTGTTTAAAACTTACAACACCCCAGCAAATAGTATTGATTCGTGTATAGATACACATGCCAGGTGCAATCTTTTCCATTTGAGCACAGGCCATGATTAATACTTATACAAACCAGTTCCCGAGTCTGCTGTTTTAGTAGTACTTGCTATCAACTATGTAGTATCACAGCAAAATCTACTGAATAAATAATTGGAAGGATATGCTGTTTCTCCCATTCTGGCAACATCACTTTTCAGGCAGGAGATAGAATGTCCAAACTTGAAGAGTGACAAAGAATGTGGGCTTATTTTCAGCTGTCATTTTCTAACACATTACTGTGCCATATTGCCTGTTTATTATTTGTTGACTTTTAATTAAGTTGGAAATAAGGCACACGCCCTCAATCTTTTGAAGCTGGTTGGATGCCAGGATAGCTTTAGGGATAAAAGTCCAAACTTAGATACACAACACAAATAATGACACAGAACTACAAAATGATAAGAGTAATTTTAAAAAAATGAATGATTACTATATTGGTACTCTATTATAAACATGAATGATTACTATATTGGTATTCTATTATAAACATGCTAAGATTTTTTTTAAATGACATTTATATAGAAACAATAATATAAACTTATCAATACATGTTTACCTATCAGTTTGGGCCTCCACGAATGATGAATAGAAAATCTTTAAAAGTTAAAGATAAAAGAAATTTTAAAAAAATAGCTTTTCTAAATACAAAGATAAAAATAGGTAAATGACTTAACTAAATTTAATTAAGTCATGCTTCAACCACACTAAACATCCCCCCTATCAAATAAAGAATAAACTTAAATTTGTAAGGAAGATTTAGATTAAGGATAAAATAATATTCATTGTTGCAAATATTGTGAACATTACACATGGCTGTGTCAAAATTTTCAAACACACGATTCTTCAAAACGGATACACTTTTAGTTGTCCTAGAACTTGGTATTAAGTAGATAGCCTTTTTCAGTTCTTTTTTTTAAGGCTCTAGGAAAATAATTATAAAACATAATCTTCAAAATCTAAGATTATGTTTTAATAAAATGGCTATTAAATTAGTTGCAATTAACTAATACATTTTTTAAAGTTGTAGGTTTTTTTTAAGTTGCAATTTTAATAGTAACCATGAAACTATAGCGATATTAGAAAACTATTATCTCATCCAGCCTGGTCCATTTGTCATTGAAAACTGAGGATCAGAGACAGATAGAAGGACATAGGAAGGCCAAAACTTTTATTTCATATTTGTCTGTTATACAAATTATTGTAAAAATAGCTTCCACAATATTTGATTTAATCCTCATACCACTTATTAAAACAATATTAGTTTCCATATTTTATAAATGAGAAAATTGAAGCTCAGAGAGGGTAAGGCACCTTTTCAATGTTACACAGCCATTAGCAAAACTAGGACCAGAATCTTGCATCCTCTAAGTCTGGTGTTTTTTTTTTTTAATAAACCCAGCATTTTAACAAGAAAATCAACTACTACTATTATTTCCACTATTTGTTTCATTTAAAAATCTTTTCAGGCTGGGCACAGTGGCTTACACCTTTAATCCTAGAATTTTGGGAGGATGAGGCTGGTGGATTGCTTGAGCCCAGGAGTTTGAGATAAGCCTGGGCAACATAGCAAGGCCCCATCTCTTAAAAAAAGTGTTTTCAGTGTTTATTGACTTAACAATGCTCCATAAATTCCTTAACTTTCCAAGGGCAATATGATAGAGTGAATAAAACAAGAATGGCTGGTTCAAACTTTGATTCCACCCCAGGATACTGTGTGACCTTAGACAAATCACTTATGCACCCTGTGCCTCAGTTTATACATCCATAACATGGAGATAAAATGGCACCCATTTTATTGGGTTTGGCATGAAGATTAAATGTGATCAACCATATAAAGTGCTTAGAACAGTGCCGGCCGGGCGCGGTGGCTCACGCCTATAATCCTAGCACTTTCAGAGGCCGAGGCGAGTGGATCACCAGGTCAAGAGATCGAATCACGAGGTCAAGATTTCGAGACCATCCTGGTCAACATGATGAAACCCCGCCTCTACTAAAAATACGAAAAATTAGCTGGGCATGGTGGCGCGCGCCTGTAATCCCAGCTACTCAGGAGGCTGAGGCAGAAGAATTGCTTGAACCCAGCAGGCGGAGGTTGCGGTGAGCGGAGATTACGCCATTGCACTCCAGCCTGGGTAACAACAGCGAAACTCCGTCTCAAAAAAACAAAACAAAACAAAAAAAAACAATGCCTAACACACAGACACACACTCATCTGTACATCTAATGCACCTGAAAATATTGTCATTGTTTGGGTTGCCAGTTCTATCCAATGTATAATAAAAATTAGAGGAAATCTTAAATAGTGTTAACACAATAAAGACTAAATTCCAAAGTATAGCCCAAAATTATTCTGTTTTCATGTATTCATTGCTTGTAATGTTTACTGATTTCTCTCTATGTCAAATTTATGAGCAGTATGTAAAAAGGGAGAGTTAGTGCATGTTTTTATAGTATTTAGTAACTCAATATATCAACTGTTAGTTTTTTGAATACATGACTATTTTCATGAATAACATGTAAAATACAGTTGAAATGTACACATCTTGAAAAAATCTTCCTTGCCTTCTTTTTTTTTTTTAAAAGAAATCTTGATAGTAACCCCTTTAAAATTATTTAAAAATCATTTCTAGATAAAGTGTAGAAATATATATTTTAGGTGCAAAAAAAAAAAATCACCACAGTCAAAATTTTATGAACTCCTTCCAGAAAACACAGTATTGAATTCCAGTTAATTTTTTGTTCCAAATAAACATTTTGAAACTAGGCCACATCCTGCACTATGCCTGCCAAAAATGAAAATTTCAAAATCTAAACTGTGTGTTCTACTTCCGAAGTACACACAAAAGTCATCTTACATTTAATCTAGTCAACTTAAAAATGACTATTAAGACTTTAGAGAGAAGATATTTTCAAAATATAAAGTAAGTACAAAGCAAATTAAGTCAACATTAAATCTGACAGAGATGACTATATTGTATAAAACATAAGCAGCTGCAATGACATCAAGCAGGTATGATATGAATTTCTACATATGAAAACTGTAATATTAAACGTGGAAACCTGCAGCATCTTGGCACCTGCTGGGGTTTAGTGACAAGAACCCAGAGGTATTTTCAAGGGCCAAGAAGAGAATGGGAAAAGGCTCTACTTACCTCTCCTGTTTGTAGGGATGACAATGTTAATGTTTACATAAAGAACTACTTATAGCCACCTGCTTCTCGAACTGTCTGACAGTCCATCCCTATGACTACAACAGCTAGAAAAATGACATCTGGCAAGGACACAGCAATGATGAATTTCATTCTTAATTCTATCATATGTAGATTCTTATATAGTCTTATTAATATTTATATTCATTGACAGAGAACTTTGATCCAGACAAATAGTAAAGAACACCAAATAGGCTTCCCTATTCTTAGGCGTTTGCATTAATTTATGTCTCTAATATTTTTCTCCTTCTTCTCCTACTTCTTTCTGTTTAGGGACAGGTTCTCACTCTGTCACCCAGGCTAGAGTTCAGTGGCACAATCATAGCTCACTGCAGCCTTGAACTCCTGGCCTCGAATGGTCCTCCTGCCTCAGCCTCCCACAGTTCTAGGATTACAGGTGTGAACCACCATGTGGCCTCTTATATTTCTTCTTGAGTTATATGAATACATTTTTCTTTTCAGAAACTTCAATGCCATTACTATCTTCATCAACACAAATTTGTATATTTCCCAAGAGCAATCTCTCACTCTGGGAAACATTGTTTGTGTGTGTGTGTGTGTTTTCTTTTTTTTGAGATGGAGTCTTGGTCTGTCACCCAGGCTGGAGGGCAGTGGCACATTCTTGGCTCACTGCAACCTCTGCCTCCTGGGTTCAAGAAATTCTCCTGCTCCAGCCTCTCTACTAGCTGGGATTATAGGGATCAGGGATGCACCACCATGTCTGGCTAATTTTTGTACTTTTAGTAGAGACAGGGTTTCACCATGTTGGCCAGGCTGGTCTTGAACTCCTCACCTCAGACGATCTGTCCACCTCGGCCTCCCAAAGTTCTGAGATTATAGACATGAGCCGCCATGCCTGGCCACATACATTTTTTAAAAAAAGCCAGACCACCCTTACAGCAAGGCCCCTCACCTAGGCCCAATGCTGTTCTTTCTCCTGTCACAATCTTCCAAGGAGTTAAGAATCCATGGGGCCCAGGGTGCCCACCCAAAACTCATTTCCCTCAATATAGACTATTCTCCAGGTGCCTGGAACTCCCAGATTCCCTAATTAACCTTGAGATTACTTCCAAGCATTTTCCTTAGGTCCACCTTCCTAAGGGGAACGTTTTTACCCATATGCATCCTCCTAGGCCCAAGGGAGACCAAAAGGGACATTTTTTCAGATATCTAGAGTGTGGTTGGAGATTGGTCAGGCAGGCTCAGGTGCCCACATGAGTGTACAAGTCTCCTCCTGGTGCTAGATGCAGCCAGGATAGGAAGGGAAAAGTAGCCTCGGCCATGAACCAAACTTGGGGTGGGAGGGTCATACTCCAGCATGAAACTAACTACAAGGTGTCAAAAAATTCTAAATTTGAACCTAGCCTTCCTAATAATTGCAAAGCTGTATTAGCTCAGACAGAAGACATATCAGATATAATTTTGCAGTCTGTTAGTTTGATTTATAACTTTAAATATTTAAACTTATAGTATCCTTATAGTATCCATTTGTTCTTGACACAGGCCATGCAACTGTTAGGCATTAGCTTGAAGGAGGCCAATGGGTTTACCTGTTCAAAACGTTATCATTCATAAAGTAAATCAAGGAAACTTGTTCTTCCTTCTCTGCGTGTCAAAATATTACTTTTTCTCTCAGGTTTGAGTGAATATGAAAAGAAGGGCTGGGTATTCAGACAGCACGGCCAAATTCCATAGTGTGTAATTCAGAAAAAGAGAGTGATCTTTATTTATACTTACTACTACGAGCTTCACCTTTGGAAGCAAATGTTCGAACGGTACCCTAACTCCACCGTGTATTCTATGGTCCATTGCACATTTTCCCCCATGCTCCAAGAGCACTAGTATGTTCTCGTTATATTTGTAGAGAGATTACCATTGTACCTAGGCCTTTAGCAATGCAAGTTCTGAACTTAAATGAGTTCCATGGGACCTGAAGCAAATTAAAAAACAAATTCAATATCAGGAGTAATTTTAGACTCTAAACCTTTAAGTTCCACATAAATCACTTAAGTAAACTGGGTCAGAGAAAATATCCTTTTCTTGATGATTGACTGAGCTAATACATTTGAGAGCCCAAAATATCCTTTGTTCTGATAAGAGACACATCACATTCGCCTCTAGGGGGCTCCACCCTGGAGCAAAAATGACCTTGTACTCACAATGTAAAAAAAATGGAGCCCTTTGCAGTTTATGACAAGATAAGAATAATTAAAGCCACAAAATCATGTTGAGGATAAAAGATTTCTTCCTTCGGTTCTGTGCATTTGACTCTGTAGAATACTTAAATAAATAATTAGGAGCTTTACAAAGTTAATGTCAAAGTTTCCTGTGTAAATTCTATCAATGAGTATATTTTAAAGGAAGTTTTCTGTGTTGATAATGGGTTTTCTTGGCAATCGAAATCCCTAATTAATAGATTTAAATAAAGGCAAAGTACAAATAGGAGATTGCAAATAGTAGGATTTTGGAGCACAAGAGGATATTGAAGCCAGGATAATAAGAGATCTGGAAAACATTTCAGATAATTTAAAATATTGAAGGCTTATAATGTGGGAGAAGTGTTAGTTTTAGTATTAATCATAAATACAACTAGAACTTGAGAGGGGCAAGGTACAAGAATGTAGTTCTTTCTTAACTATATTTGAACAACTAAGTTATTAAAAATGACTACTGTTTTCTAGGCAGTCGCTGTCTATCAGTGAAAGAATGGAGACTTGGTTGCATTGTAAATTGTCAGACATAGTTAGAAAAGGATTTCTTCATAGATTGGGAGGCTGAACTAGGAAACTCTGAGTTTATGTCAATAACAGGTTCTGTGATTCATAGCTAATGAGTTCCTATAAAAGGCCGATATAATCAATTCTTCATCTTCCAGGATCTGAATTTTCTGCTTTTGAGTTATATAATGACCTTCTATATTCGTCTTTGATTTATCTTCCCTTGTTCAGCAAATATTTATTGAGTGCCAACTATCCGTAAGCCCTGTGTAAAGGTTGTGAAGAAAACAGAAATGAACCTTATCTAGACATTTTCATAAAGATGCCTCAAATAAAACTGAAAAGGAAGTTAAAGTTTACATCAGTCAATGCAATTTTCTAGGAGTGCCTCTTAAAGGCAGGACTGATGTAAGGAGTTACGGGATTTAAAAATGTAAAATAGAAATTGCATGTTAATATCTGCTTTCAAAAATACCTATGGTATCCCAATTGTCCAGGTACCCTTCCCCTACAGCACAGTAGTATCAATGATTTTGAAATAATTTTGCTTCTTGGCTTAGAAAGATGAATTATTAAAGAAAACCACATATATTTTACAAAAAAGAACAGGGATAAAAAATTTTCTACGTGTTTTGTAAAATGTAGTATCAGTGCAAAAAGAAGTTGCTTCAGAATCACAATGATGAATTTCACATTTGTAAAACCTTGACCTGATATTCATACCTATGCCTATTCAGAACTGATGACTGGCTACTAGAAAAAAATCTTGGAGTGAAACTGGCATCTGAACTGCCATATTAAAGAAAACCTTAGCCGGGCGCGGTGGCTCACGCCTGGAATCCCAGCACTTTGGGAGGCCGAGGCGGGTGGATCACGAGGTCAAGAGATCGAGACCATCCTGGTCAACATGGTGAAACCCTGTCTCTACTAAAAATACAAAAAATTAGCTGGGCGTGGTGGCGCGTGCCTGTAATCCCAGCTACTCAGGAGGCTGAGGCAGGAGAACTGCCTGAACCCAGGAGGCGGAGGTTGCGGTGAACCGAGATCGAGCCATTGCACTCCAGCCTGGGTAACAAAAGCGAAACTCCGACTCAAAAAAGAAAAGAAAAGAAAAGAAAACCTTCACATAGCCATTTTTCCAGATCAGCTGAGTGACTCTTATACACCCTGAAAGATATATTATCTCAGCTCCTAGCCTTAATCAGTCCTTATGGCTCAATATGAACTTTTCCCTTTCCAGCACCCAGATTTTTGACATCCCAAAGAGTTTCTGATGTAAAAATAAGAGTTTCCTCTGAAACGTAAGGTAGCAGAATCACATGAACTTGTTTGTTCTAACTGGCACACTGTTGTGAATGTACGCAAGCCACTTCACATTTCTAGGCTCAGTTTTCTTACCTGTATAAGAGGTTGGTATGATGAACATTGCTGTGGGTTTATATTCTGTGAGAATTTTGGTCAGTTGTAAGGGCCTTTCCCAATCAAAACTTAGTTTTGGTAAACAAAGCAAATTCTGTCCAGACCTATGATTATGACCATAAATGTGTCATAAGATATGGACTTCAAATAAGCCTAAAATCCGAACACATTTCTTACAAGAACAATATATTCTGAGTTATTTTTGAAAAAAAAAAATAGATCCAATACCTACAAGTTTGGGTTTTTATCTATGTATGGCATAACAATTGTACATACAAGTCTGTTTCTATACTGATGTATTTTTATATTATTAAAACTTTAAATTCATATATGTCACCCTAACCATAGATAGAAGATGAAAATGTACTTTTACAACACTTAGCACTCAAATGGTATTTGTAGAATTAAACTTTTTAAGTTTTCCCATGTAACTTTTTCACTTTGGTACAGTTTCTCTGAGATAGCTAATATTATGCCCCGTTTTAAAGACTATAAATAGAAATAGACTAGCCTGGAAACCTTGATTGTATTACAGCTAAATTTTATTACTGCTAAACGTTTTGCATACTGTTAGAATTAAGACAACAGACACTATTCATGTGCTTTCTCCCTATTTTTTATAGTGTGTTTCCTAAAAATGATAAAATTATTACTATGAACACTATGGGAAATATTTTATAATTAATTCCATTTGCCAACTTCCTTATAAAATATATTTTAAGAAGTAATATATCAACATAACATCATTAAAATATAGAGAACTAATATTGAACAGAAATCACAGAAATCAAAGTTAGCAAAAAATTTCTAGAGTAGGGACTTTGGAAAGTTACCCAGCATAAATGGTAATTACATGAGTTAGGAGATACTACAGGGACAAAAGGAAAAAAGAGAAGCAGGAAAAAAAACTAGGGCCTATTGTTTCCGTAAGTGAGGGATGAAATAAATGACTACATGGAAATGTGTATATTGAAAAAATTAATAAATGAAAGAGCAATATGTGCATCAAAAGTATGAAACTAGTTAGAAAATTTAGTTAAATAACATTTAACTCAGAGAGGCAAGTAGAAACCAGGAACAAGTTAAATGGAAATTTGTGGCACATTTTGGATGGTGTGATTTAGTCCAGGTTAAATAAGGGATGAGGGGATCAGTATGTCCTTCAAATTCTACATTTTAAACCCACAGGTTTTTCACATAGGGTTTAAGATGATACTGGCTCACTTAAAAAGAGAAGATACATCAGTGAATTCTAAAGATGTGAATTCCAAGATAAGTTCACATCAATGCCTTGAGCATTATCCAGAAAAAAATGAAACAATTAATAAAGGGTAGTAACCAAGGTTTAATATGCACAGAAAACGTATATCATTCTAAACAGGTGTTGCCACATAGATAGAACGTGATTTATTTCAGATATAAATCCAAAAGAACCCTCTACAGAAATATGGGCTGATAAGTGTTCCCACACAAGTTTTAGTGGAGCTTATACAATATTTTCTTGTTCACAGATACCTGAGGGGAAAAAATACACTCATCAGATATACTAAGAGCAAAAATTAAAAGAAGTATTCCTGCAAAGCAGCACAACTAGGGACCTTATAGAGGTGTCAAAGATTTAAAGAAAAAAACATTTTCAGAGAATGTCAGTAATCAAAATATTTTGTTTTAAATTTATCTTCCTTCCTCCTCCCTTTTTTTTGTGTTTTTTTTAAAGATGGTGTCTCAGGCTGGTCTTGAACTCCTGGCCTCAAGCCACTCTCCTGCCTCAGCCTCCTGAGTAGCTGGGATTACAGACAAGCACAAGCCACTGTGCCTGGCTCAAAACGCCTTTTCGAATTAACCTCTTTCTTTCTATTTTTTTGTTTCCTTTATTTTTTTCTCATTACATTAAAGTGATTGCTATCACAAATATTCTATTTATTGAGACCTGAACTATTACTAAACTAAAGGTTGCTATACATACATGAGCTTGGGGACATGAATAAAGTGGATTATTTCAGTATAAATTTAACAAAGAGTTAAGCAAAAACACTTTCATAATGACTAACATCTTCAGGCAAGTGGCAAACAAGATTATATATCACAATAGATCTCCCCCATTATGTCTAATACAGGATAGAATAGTCAGATACCAGATTATTTTAGTTTTTACAAGTGAGATAGCAAGAAAAGTAGGAAGCTTACAAGCATTATCACTTGCCTATATGTCCTAGGTCAATTTAATCATTAATTAAATTTAGTATTTTTTTCTTAGGAAAACAAAGGATAACATTTCCAATAAACGCTGCTAAAAGTTTAATCAATTTTAGCTGTTTGACATAAGTTAGACATGGCCAAATATAAAAAACATACTTTCATTTTTAAATATTTGATTAGCAGAAGAGAAATCACAATTTTGAGGGAAGTAGAAATAAATAAAAACTGATGTAAGAATTCAGTTATTATTATTATACTATCAAAATAATATTAAAGTATCAAGTTTCTACTACTACTACTAGCTCTATGTAATGCTTACTGGGTACAGGCAACATTCTAAGTGCTTTCTATAGTTTTCCCAGAGCGTTTTATACCAATTTTGATGAAATTTAGTGTTCATTTAAATTAGAATGTATTTATGCCTAGTGAAAGCTGAAAATCTGGTAATGCTAAATTATAGGAGCTGTGATCTTCAGAATTTGCATCCTAATTATCTTTGAATCCAGGGCTATGTTGAGGAGGTCAGGGATAATTTAGGATTGAAAAGAAAAAAGGTAAAGAAGTCATTTATATCCATCCAACAGTATCTCTCATATTATGCGTACATTGTAGATACTTAATCCACACAAATATTGAGAAGCCACATGGTGTTTCACTGCCAAAGAATTCTTTCTGATGAGTAAAGAATGACATGGGTGGAAGTGTATAAGCAACAGGGATGCCAAGGAGGAGAGCCACCTGCTCAACAGTTGGCCTGACTCATCTCAATGATTTGTCACGATAACTTGTGTAAAGGAAACAACTAATTGACTAGCTTTCTATAAAAGCAAAAAAAAGATATTTAATATTACCTCTTATGCCCACCTAAATAGGTTTATTTGTCAACTTTGTCAGTTTCATAGGAGTTGCATCACCGTATTTATTCTTTGGAAAAATTACTTTCCAACTTAACTAATATGATAATTGACAAAAGTATGTTCCATCGAATTTTTCAATGCAGGTATCAAGGTGTTGAAAGGAAAAAATAGATATGGTATTTACATAAACTATGTTTTGAATTTGGCTATATTTTCTGTCTTGTTCAAAATGATTTTTATCTGAATATAGTAGCTGCCTACTATTCATATACATTCAAGTACATTCTGATAGAATCAGCTCAAATAATTAGTAGCTAACTCATTAATAACATTCAGCACAGATTTAGTTGCTGGGCATCCTTGCCTATAGTGAGGTGAGGGAAAGGACTGAGTCTCTTTCTATGCATTAGAGAAATACTGCATTTGGCCCACACACACCCCAGCATGAAGTTTTCAGCAGGCATACAATGATATCCTCAACCACTTGCCATCAAATGGCAGTAACAGCTTTTCACCTTACCCTTCTTGAGCTTTGTGTTAGACAGAATAATGACTTCCAAAGATGTCTAGGTTCTAATCTCCAAAACTCGTGAATATAATTAGGTTACTAAGGAGAATTAAGGTGGCGAATCAGCTGACCTTAAAATAGGGAGATTATCCTGCTTATACAGGTGGCCCAATTTAATCACTAGGGTCCTTGAAAATGGAAGAGAAACTGAAGAGACAGTCAGAGACATGGCAGTGTGAAAAAAGAACTTGTGCTGATGTTGCTGGCTTGGACGATGAGGGAAGGGGGCATGAGCCAAGGCAACCAGGTGTCCTCTAGAAGCTTGAAAGGCAAGGAAATGGATTCTCCTCTGGAGCTTTCACATAGGAACACGGCCCTGCCAACACCTTGATTTTAGCCCAATAAGACAGATTTCAGAATTGTGACTTCCAGAACTCCCAGATAAGTTTGCCTTGTTTTATACCTCTAAATCTGTGGTAATTTGTTACAGCAGAATTGCAAAACTAACACAGCCTCTTGCTCCATGAATAGTAGGTAGGAAAAAACACCCCTTTCTTTAAAGGGAACAATGGAATCACGATTGAAGTCTTTTATTCCCATAACCATTTCTAGCTCCTCAACGGAAAATATATAAGCAGTGTGTAAATATCCATTGACATGAAAGGAAAAATTGAGTATTATATATGTTTATGAATATTTTCAGTTTATCAGGATCACTTATAATTAAAATTAAGCATAAATATTTATTTCTAAAATAAAATGTTTAATAAATTTCTCATTCATTCTGAAAAGGAGTTGTTTTCTTCCTAAACTCCTGATCTACACATGTGGCAAACACTACTTAGAAAAAACCTCATTCATTTAATAAATTAGCTCTGTATTTTTCCCTACCTCACTGGAATATTAACAGCTATAAGAAAATACAGACTTTTGATCACCATTTTTCACTTAACTGAGTTAAAAAAAGCACGCTGAGGTAATGCTGTACAGTAGTATTTCAAAGGGTTGTATGGAGCAATTTCACCACAATGCAAATTTATAAGAATTTAAAATTATAAATACATCTCGAGAGCTAAAGAGCATGTGTTTTCTACAACAAGATTGAAAGAGCTATCATGAAGTGTAAAATCTGCATTACTGTCCTGATGCTGCAGAAATGTAGGGCTATATTTTGCTGTGATGGTAGATCTCCTTGTGGCATGGCCAAGCTCCCACACAAGCCTGTCCTCAGGCATCACAGCAGAGGCACATGCTCATTTTTGTTGTCCTTGACCTTCCTCAGGTTGTTCTTTCTTCTTGGAGCTCCCTTTGTCCCCTCTTTGTACTCCTGACAGAGAACTGGTCCCAAACAAGATGTGGCACAGAGGAAAGACTAGTGGTGAGAGTGAAGAGACATGGTACTGATTTTCTAGATGTAACACAGTAATTTCACTTTTGGGTACAACACTTTACCACTCCAGGACTCAGCCTCCTCATCTGTATGTTGAAGGCAAGGGTTCAGTGCCTCGGAATCTGAAATGCTGATTCTCTGAGCTCTAAAATAACTATCCAGTTTACCCTTCAGGTGTGTGGCAGTAAGGGGACAGCCAAAACTAAAAGCTTATGTCACTGCTACTTTGACATATTTACATATTATCAGATGCCTATTGAGGGAGAAAATATCTTCAAAACTTCAAATGAATTAATGAATCTCTAATAAAAGGATGTCAGAATACAGTGTAAGATTTTTGGTGGTTTCTCTCTGAAGCTAACATTTGGAAAATAAGCATAGTCCTGCTTATTGTCAATGGTCCTGAACAACTCAGAAGACAAGGCAATTTTGCTATTGAACAACCTGATCTTTCATTCAAAGGATGAATACAGATAAGGATGGTTGAGTTCATATTTCTTAAAAATTTTATAGACAGTTTACATGTTATATTGCAGCTTTGATCCTATGAGGCCAATAATGTACATCCTCACACAAATAAATCCAATTTCTCAGTAATTCTTATTTCCTATTTGGTCCTCCAGATAAGGGGGAGTTTTTTCTGTATACTTACTAGCAAGTGCAATGGAAAATCCTGGCCACTCATATAAAGGTAGCAGGAGTTTTGATAGCCAAGCCAAGAAGCACTGTGAATCAGAGGACTTTATTGATTTATCTGAGACCCTTTTCACCCCACCAAACTATCACAGGAAGCAGAACCATACAGTGCTGAGTTCTGCTAGTGGCACAAACAACCCTTTTAACAGCTGAACTGACTTCTGGGGACCAACCACTCCTTTTATTACACCTCAGAAGTGCACATAATGAGGAAAGAGCCAACTGTACTGCCTGAACCCTAATGTGGACTGGCTCAGGACCAAGTGCTTTGTGTCAGTTCTTTCTTCTTTCATCCTCTCTCAAAGTGGTGCTGTTCTATAAGATCATCCTGCTTCTGCTTTCTGTCTTATCCCTTTTCACATAAATTTCTTTCTGCTTACCCCACTGTTCCTCAGCCAACATTTCTTTGGCAATTTTCTCCATGTTGAAACACTTTCCCTCCAACATCCATTCTGTTCAACATTTGAAGTACCCAGGCTCTGCGTCTATACCATTCCTTTGTCCATTATCATCTGTTTATTCCATTTATTGATCTCTGATGTTTTTGCCTTGGTGATACAAAGGTTATAAAATATATGGCTTATAATCAAGGAAACCTGGGGAGAGAAATCCTGTTTGATAGAAATCCATTATGATAGAACATGTAAAATATTCCAGGACATGAGAGGAGAGAATGGCTATCATTATTCCCAGAGTTGACAAAGGCATTGGTAGGAGATTACAAGATACACTGCCTTGAAACATTTAATTTATTATACAAATTTCAAGTAAACAATCACCTTGTCTTAAAGGTCATTTTATCTTCTGCATGATACCTTGCAAATAATGAATAAATTGTAGGCGCTCAATAAACACACATATTACACTGATGTGTCATGTTCTTATGGCAGAGGTACAAGCTGGCTTTGGTTGCACATGACCTTCCTCTCTCAAGTTGTTCTTTCTTCTTTGATCTCTCTATTTTCTTCAAGCACCTATTTTTTTTTTTTTTGGCAGGTTTATCTCTACTAAAATGTGTTATAAAGACAATAACTGGTGAATTCCATTTATTTAGTTCAGACTGGTATACAATTTGGCCAAAGTTAGAATTCATACATGTGATTCCTGTGTCGGTCTCAGTTTGACGCTAATACATGATCAGAGGTGGCATTTCTGAAAGTTTCCAGCCATTTTGCAAATGAATCTATTTGATTTAAAAATATTCCAGATGACAGAATATGACCAGCTCAGGTTCATATTTGGTGCCTCATCATTAAGTAAGTACAACAAACTATACCTCCTAGGTTCCGTAAGTGGAATTGTTCCTTAATATTTACCTCTTTGGGCATTTGTTTATATATAAATGTATTTGTTGAACACTTACTATCTTGAAAAGACTTGTGGGGAATACAAAACCAAAGAGTGTCTTCCCCTTGGCTGGAAAAAAATACTTTCTTCCTCTCTTTGCCTCCTTCCATGGGACAGCCCATCCTGCTTACTTCTGTAATATTGCCAATCTAATTTTTAGCAGGGCGATTATTTTGAGATGCATCTCCTTTAGTAAACTGCCAGTTCCTTGAAGGGAGGGACAATGCTACATTACCTTCTCTCCAAAGCCTGGATTTTACAGTTGAGGAAATAGATGCAGTGAGCTTAAATGATATGGCCAAGATTTCAAGGACATGAACTGTGTCTTTTCCTTTTTATAGGCCCCAGATATGGAGAACAAAAGTGAACACATCTACTAAGAATAGGATCAGAGAATGTGAATCCGGTTGTGCTCATTACTCACCTCTAGCCTATATAAGAAAAGGCTATGAATTCATGAGAAGTTCTGAAGAAAATGGTAGCGAATATCTAGTTAGAGAGTTTCTGGAGGCTGTGTTATTCTTTTTCCTCACCCTAATCAAAGTTTTCTTTCCTAATTCAGGCTAACTGTGTGTCTTTTAGAGTTGAGGGAGGCTGGACTCCTATGAAGCCCTCTCTATGAGTCTGGCTGGAAGTGGCAGAGTCTTGAGACCCGTCTATATCGGGAATGGCTTGCACTTCCACTGATGGACCCATCAAGCATGTATGTGTTTTCCCATTGGCCTAGTGGATTTCTAAAAAGAAGTGTTTTTGAGAGTTCAAAGGCACTCTTTCCAAGACAGCTGCCTTGGAAAGATAAGAGAGTCCCAACAGAAAGTATTTCTAGGAAGACAAGGGCTAAGAGGAAACTAAGTTCCCAGGCAGACCCCTAGAGTTGGAAGTTTCCAATGGTGAAAAAATTAGAGAAAATTCCTCAAAAGTGCTTCAGGAGAGAAATAGCAAGGACTTTAGCATCTGAAACAGAGAATCCTGACACCAGATTAGAGAGTACCAGATCCACAAAAGCATTCTATTTATAAAGTGGTTCTGTCTATATTATTTCTTGTTTCCTCCTTCACCATTGGGTCTAAACCTAGAAGATCCAGAAGGAGTAGCTAGTTTGTAAGAGAGAGAAGGTTGAGAAAAAAAGAATAAACGTGCCAACCTCTTCCCCAATACAGGACAGAACTGGCCTGAGTGTGGGAATAGTGGGAGGTAGTGGAAGGGAAAACCTTAGAACTTAGTAAGAAAATAAGTTGCTGCCGGGCACGGTGGCTCACGCCTGTAATCCCAGCACTTTGGGAGGCCGAGGCGGGTGGATCATGAGGTCAAGAGATTGGGACCATCCTGGTCAACATGGTGAAACCCCGTCTCTACTAGAAATACAAAAAATTAGCTGGGCGTGGTGGCACGTTCCTGTAATCCCAGCTACTTAGGAGGCTGAGGCAGGAGAATTGCCTGAACCCAGGAGGCGGAGGTTGCGGTGAGCCGAGATTGCGCCATTGCACTCCAGCCTGGGTAACAAGAGCGAAACTCCGTCTCAAAAAAGAAAAATAATAGTAAGTTGCATATTAGACTAGACTAGACTGTTCAATAGCAAGAAAAAAAGAGTCTATTTGCTCATACCTAATATTGAGTAAAAAACTAGGTGAAAACTAAGCTTTATGGAAGAATGAGTCCACAGAGCTTGCTTCAAGGGATAACAATAAGAAAGACTCAAGTTGCTAACTGCTTATATCCTACTAAGTCTAACTTGTTCAATAACTGGTTACACCACCAATATAAGAAGCCAGATTTTCTGACTCAAAGCCTACTGTCTACTGCCTTCCCAGGAAAATAAAGCGAGAAATATTAATCTGTTCTAAAAGTGAGGGAGGGTAAAAGAGATGTTAGGAACTTATCTAAATGCAATTTCTGACCTGTTTTCTTCTTGATTCATGAGGAAGGAAGGAGGAAAGGCAGGAAAAAAAGGAGAGAAAAGGAAGAGAGAGGGAAAGGGGTAAAAGAAAGGAATAAAGAAACAAACATTTACAAAACATCTTTAAGACAATTAGAGAAATCTGAATATGGACCAAAGTTGTGAAATTAAGAAATTACTAGTAATTTTTTTAGGTGATAATGACAAGTTTATGTTATAAATGAACTTCTATGTGAGTGCTATGTACTGAAATATACACGGGGAAATGATATGATGCCCAATATCTGCTTTAAAATACTTTAGAGGTCAGAGAAAATGTGGTGAAGACAGATGAAATGAATTGGAAAAATACAGATAATTGTTGAAAGTAGGACACAGGATACATAGAGGTGCACTGTTCTATTCTTTCTACTTGTGCATGTGATTAAATGTTCTGTAATAAAAACGTTAAAAAATAATAAAGAAAATCCACAGGCCTATTTGTTTTATTTATTCTAACTATACCTCCTCTACAATCTCTGACTTATATAAATAAGGCAGCTTCCCTTGAAGATCACTTCTGCATAAACATAATGTGTTACATTATAATCCCTTTATGTTTTAGAGCATAGCTTGAAGGCTAATACTAATATAAGTGATTCAAAAGCTATTTTCTATGTTGAGAAAAGCAGAGTTCTCCTCCATTGATAACATAATTGAGAGCTGAAAGTTCCTATCTTCTAATATAATGGTTAAGGCTCAATATACTAAGGTTTGGGTACTATATCTTTGCATTCACGTCTTGAATACCATATCTCTGATGAGGGCATCAGAATTTGTGACTGAGAGAGGAAGCTGTGAAGACCAAAGTTCCTTGGGAAACTGCCTTCACAAGGAAATTTGGACACAGGAACTGATCATTTTTCAGACACATCTATGTAGGCAATATCTATATTTTCTTAGACTGAACTAACTCAGATTACTCCCAAAAGATACAGTACCATATTTGTTGGCAATTATAACATGCAGAACTTTCACCTTTTAATTCCTCTGAATCTGGATTAGGTGCTGCTTAAATTAATATCATCTAGCCTGCAGTTGTGACATAGTTGAATATGTCTACGTATGCATGAAAATAGAGGTCAGTAATTTGGAAGAAAGTTCTAGAAACAATGAAGTTCTTTAATAAAATAAATGCTACTTTACCACATTCTTGATGTAGAAACAAACAGAAAACTACAACTACCACCCTACCCCCCCCCCCCATCAAATAACAGATACCAAAAATTCTAGGTAGCAAAGTAATTTAGAAAAGTCATAATCTCAATGTGAAGCAATTTGAGGATACTCCAACCAATTTACCTCACATATATTTTACTTTTTTCATGTGCATATGCATTAAATATTATAAAATTCATGAAAATTCATACAAAATCTATTTCTAGTAAGTACCAAATGCAAATTCTAAGTAATAAGAAAGAATTGTGTCATATTTAATTGGCGCCATTGTTTTTCTTTCTTAGTGATAGAAAAAAAATGGTACACCTTACAGCAATGAAACACAGTATCTGCAAATGGAATAAAGTTTGTAAAGCCTTAGCAAATTTATGTAGGTTAGATAATAAGTTATTAAGGGAACTTACAGATGTTGAAAACATGTCCTTAATGCTACAAGCTTTCTTTAGAGGAACAGTCATGGTTTCACATCATTATTCTCTAAAACTGGAGACAAACGAATAATGTTGGTAGCTCACTGGGCTGTCCAATGGGGATAAATCTGGATGTTTATATGTACTTGCTCTAAAAATATTTCTTCCTACTCCCAAGATTAGGAAAACTGGATAAATCCAAGTTATCATCAGAATTACAATCAGTTTAGATAGAAAGATAGATTTCAGATAATTTCCTTTATTTGCCTTGAATTACTTAAGTAGGGACAAAATGTGAGAATGTGGTAGCTTTAGCTTTGAATCCTCTAAATTACCCCCTAGCTGTCTTTGCTCAAATAACAAGAGACATCTTTCTAGTACGTCCGCACATCAGCACATCAGCCCTGTTTTTGCATCTATGATTTATCCAATATATAACCAACATATGAAACTGTTTAACATGAAAGCTACGACTGCTGCCATCTTAGAACACAGGACTTCAGTTGGCATTTACCATTTGCCATGCTCTGGGTCTCTCTATAGGGAAAAAGGCTGACTAGAATGATGACCAACTGTACCGCATTTAACTTTATGCCTCTGTGTTTCTAAATAAAATCCTCTGAACCTGAAATTGATGAATATTTAAAGATAAATTATATAATTAGACACTCACTTCTAGGTCTATTAGCCCCAACAATGAAAAAAGAAAAGCAAGTTCCAATACACACACACACACAACTGTCAGATAATCATAAAAAGAATTTACAAGCTCATAAATTTTAACTTTGATCTGAAATTAAGGAAAAATTAATTAACAATACTACCCCAATGCCATTCCTAGACAAATAAATAATCTAGCTTCTCTCAGAAACTCACTTTTAGGTAAACCTACTACTTTATTTCTAATTTATTTTACTTACCATTGACTCTTCATTCTACTTGAGTTGTCAGTGACTTAAGATAATTTTTAAAATACTAAAATGAATGATAATCATTCAATTTCCTTTACTAAACAACTCTTGCTTTCTCCTTTGTATTTTTCAGTAGACTATCCTTCATGGGGGAAAATGAATATTGAGCTGCCTAGAATATTCAGGTCTTGACATGATCACTATCATGTTTAACCAACAACCAACACGAAAGCGGTGGTTGCTGCCATCTTAGCATGCAGGATATTGGTTACCGTTTACCAACACTACTTTAAGAACAAAAGGGAAAAAAGTCAATTACAAAATGAAAGACAATAAGAAAAAGGAAAATGTGAGGAAGAAGAGGAAAGGGAAAGGAAAGAGAACATACGCTTTTCCTTTATTTCCCTATAATTGCGTAAGTAGGGACAAAATGTGAGAATGTGGTAGCTTTAGCTTTGAATCCACAAATTATACCATAGCTGTTTTTGTTCAAATGACAAGAGACATCTTTCTGGTATGTCCAAAACTTAGCCTTGTTTTTGCATCTATGATTAATCCAATATATAAAGAGGATTACTGAAAAGACAGTAAGATTATACAAACTATGTACTAAAAGCCAACTTATTTCCCTATTCCTATTACACATGATATTCCTTGTTAAACAAAAATTTCTCTAATGTTAAAAATATTTATCTTATATTGAAGTAGCAAATACAAAACTTTAAAAAGACTAATTGATATTATGCTGGAAAACTGATGACATAAAACATAAATTTAAGCTGAAGACTAGAAATAATTCCCAGTACTCTTTGGTAGCATGGGAAATAAATTCTTTTCTCCTTGAATAAAATGTCCACCTACATGTACCTACAGATTTCCTGCAAGAAGTTAATCAGCAGCCCATATTGGCCCACGAGGGCATGTTATTGGTTACATCAATGCACAGTGGGATGTCTCACTAGAACTAAATATAAGACAGCTTTGATTCCTTTGCTGAGGACCATCTAACCTAATTTTAGATAGCCTGGATCTTTCTCTGAGTAGAAACCATGCTCTGCTCTGATTCTATTGTCCTGGAAAGCAGAGTAAAATATGCATCAATTGACCTTTAAACAACTGCATTATAAAATAATACTAAGGGGGAATAGATTGCACATGTTCACACACAAACATGCAACTCTGTCTCTACCCTTTTACAGAAAATTAAGTTTAAAATTCTATAAAACTAGATAGATATTGCTGAAAAAATATAATACATGACATTAAAATCAGCCTGTTACAAAACCTAGAAACTACTCAAAAGTATGAAGCCTTTCTAGTGATGCCCCCAATTCACCACGTATATTCAGCTTATTATACAACCCCCAGGAGTTCTGCTTGCCTTCCTGACTATACTAACTCTCAAGTGTATTTTGTTTCAACCTCATTTTTCTCAATGTCAACGTTATTCATCTCTTCTGTGATCAATGTGGAAGTGAAAAAAACAAATAAAGCACTGAGCATTTCAGACCAGACAATTAAACATGTGGTTTCTCTAGGCACATATTACAGCATCAGCATTTGCAGCTCAAGAAGCCACTGATGAGTCAGGCTAAAATAAAGTCTTCAATGGAGCTGATGCTTTATTTTGCATATATGCCACCAAGATTACATCATCATGGTGAAATTCATGGTCCACTAATATTTAGTTAAGAACGAAGTTCAGGCATTTTTATTCAAACCACAAAAATCCAGAGGATTCAGCCTTTACTCTGACATCATATGAACTTGGACATTTCTGTTGCATTATTTCTTTTTACAGCATTAAATAAACACTGACATCAATGTGAATTATAAAAATGCAATGCCATGACTTTAAGTTATGAGAAAGCTTCTATAAAAATGAAGGGATGTTTTGTTTATCATTCATAATCACAAGAATGGCTATGTGAAGTATTTAATAAAGTCAAACATAATATACACAAAAACCAATAAAATTAAAACAAAGACCAAAATGTAACAATACAAGATAGAACAACAAAATATTCCTTCAGGTACCATGGACTGTGTTAGCACTTTAAGAAATACAAAAGAAGTAAATGTCATAGTGCTGTTACAGTAAATCTGTTTGACGTTATTACTGTAATTGCAGCTGATTTGCAGGCAGATGACTGTCTATTTTGTTTACCTATATAGTCTCACCATATTGCTTGGCTTATAGTTAAGTACCCAATAAATATTTATTAATTGAATCCAGTGTGATAGTTGGTCTTTACAAGGAGATTTTAGTAGTACTGCTGTTATTAATGTTACTCACATTTTATTATCATTTTACTATTTACTATTATCATTAGCCTTCCACAAATAAGACGTTAAGATATGACAGAATGCCCAACCTTTGGTCCATTCTGTCTGACTCCAAACCTAAGCACTAACCATCAGACCCTTCTGTCTCTTTTTGACAAAAGACAGATTTCCTATGAAATAGTATATGGGGGGAAAAAGGCCAATAAATACTATAGATCACTAGGAGCTAGGCAGGTAACCAAAATTTCATGAATGACATGGATATGAGCTAAAAATCAGAAGATAGCCATGATTCAGATAAACAGGAAGAGATAGTTAAAGCAGAAAGAAGGGGCACCAGCCAACAGAAGCAAGAAGGCACAAGTTATATTCAGGGTCAGCTCATGGAGAGCAGCCGGCTATAGGGCAGTGTGGGCCTCAAGGTTGGAATTCTCCGAGTTTGGCTCAGTTAAGTTCTCAAAGCAGAGTAGGGAAATGCAGCAGCAAGAGGTCAGTAATAAGTTAGGGGACCAGGAATACTACAAGTCTGGAGCTGTTGGAACCGCAGGTTAGAAATAAAGCAGACGGAAATGGTGCCAGGTCAATCATAATTTAATCGCAATTTAAGGAAAATTGCAATATTGGAATTGCTATTTTCCTTAAATTCCCATAAATGCCAATCATCTAGAAGATGTAGGAGGCTATAAAAACCTAGGGGCAGATCACCTGAAGGCCAGTGAATTAAGCCAAATAATTTAGGAGGTACACATTTCATAAACAAACTCCAAAGAGATATTAAACCAAGGTAAAGTAATGGAGAGGGTGTAAATTAAAAGAAACTATTTAAGTCACATGGAAAACAAGTCAGAAGTTGTGTATGAGTTGGAGCCAACAACCTTGTATGTCTTTGAGAGTCCTAGAGCCGCCTTGTCTAAGTCACATATGCTGAATTAGTTTTACAGCACTATGACTGTTTCAAAGGGCAGCACTTGCTGCTGTTTGCCTCCTGACAAAGGGTCGCAGGACAACAATGACTTTGATATTGAAGAACAATGTTTTGATCTGGGTGAACCCTGACCTGCAAATACACATGGACAGACAGTATTTTACGAGGCAAAGGAAAATGCAACTGCAGGTAAAAGAAAATTTGGTAACAAATGTGTACTGACAGGTTCACATAGATGGGTACTGAGAAACAGCTAGAAAAGTAGTTTGGAGACAGACTGCAAAAGCCTTCATGAGAGAGTTTGAATATTTTGTTCTAGGAAATTGGGAGGAAATGGAGATTTTGAGTTGGGAAGTACTGTGATAAAAACATCATTTTTAGGAACATAAATATGGCAGCAGTGTTACCTATGAATTAAGAAAAAAAAACAAGATAAAATTAGGAAGCTATTGCAATCATTTAGTAGTTATATAAATAAAATTTGAATTATATCTATGACATTATGAATGTGAAGAGTTTTAGACTACAGTAACATGGGGAAGGACAGTAGTTTGTTGAGCCGGTAAGGGAATTTTTAAATAATAAAAATGATGAGTCTTTACTGACAGAGATGAAGAATACACAAATACAAATATATGCACACACATACACGTACACAGAGTCACACTTTATGTACACTAGAAAAGGATTGCTATAATAGCAAGTATGGATGCTCCTCAATTTACGATTAGGGTACATCCTGATAAAACCAACAAAAGTTGGAAAGATCATTAAGATGAAAATGCATTTAATACACCAAAACTAACCTAACCTGCCTAGCATCTTGAGAGAGTATTATACCATATGCCATATGCTGCTAGCCCAGGAAAAGATTAAAATTCATAGTACAGTTTCCACTGAATGCATATCACTTTTGAACTACTGTAAAGTCAAAAACTCATGTGAAATCATCATAAGTCAAGCACTGTCTGCACATCAAGCGCTCATTCATGGTGGATGTGAAGTTCAAGCTGCGATATTGGATTATAGGTATAAAATTCTATTAATCATCATTCCATCTGTATTTTTATATATGAATCAGGTTGTTCTTTTTATTTAGTACAGATTTGTGAGAAATCTAGCAAAGTCCTATGCAATAATACTGAATGTGCCAAATTACATACTATTTTAGAAAATGCATCAAAATTGAGATATTTAAATATTATTTTAAAAATTTACACTTTAGCTAACACAACATATAATTATGAGCTTGTGATAACACCTCTGTACTATCACCTTGAAAACTGATCTGTTTTTCAAAGGGTGGCATGGATTTGCATTTACCTGCTCAGAAGTACATACCTGCTCAGAAACAGTACCCAGGAAGAGTGCAGAGCTTACTGACCCGTGTGGGACTCAAACCCCTGATTGTGGCCACATTAGTGCATGCTCTACTCAACTGATTCTACATTATCAGCTTCTTTTCCCCTGTAAATTTGAGGTAAATATTTTCTTTTGTTTTTGTTGTCTGTTTTCCATTTTGGCAAGAGGGGAAGTACTAATTAGCAAAGCGAATAAAAATACAATCACCAGCATCCATTTTTTTCCCACCCCCAAATAGTTTCAAATAATTATTATATATAATGATTAACTCTAAAAGTATCAGATAACTTATACTACTGGCATGTGGCATCTATCACATGCAGATTAAATAAAGACGAATTATTGTAGATTTATCACAGATAGCTAGATACCCCTGTAGATAGCTGTATTTGAGCTGTTCTTGGGTAAATACTTGTTTTATTTTTTCAAAATGCACTAGGAGATAAAGCAACACCTCAGCATAATTTTCTGGACCCAAAACTTGTAATACATTTTCATTCTTCCATTCCATCATGTTATTTCATGAGGCATTTACAATATGATGAATCAAAAATGCATGTGTTTTCTCTGGAATCTGAAAGGACATACTTTATTATGTTTGGGGGACTTCGCATCTAATACCTATCATTGAATGCTTTTTGTTATTTATTGCTACTGTTCTGGTTTCAATGGTTCAAAAGTAGCAAATACTTAGGAACAGACAGATTTACTTTGCATTTCTTTAAAATTGGGAAGTAATGGAAATAATTTTTTGACACATAAAATTATTAGGTTAAATACAGAATTTGAGACCTCAAAACCACTGAATCAGATAAAGTAATATGAGCACAACAGTTTCATTTGGCTTTTAAAGTAGTACTAGCATGACAGTTCTAACTTGCATTATTCTTAAAATACTTTTATTAATAAAATAATGAAGGAATTAAACTTATGAAAGATACTGCCTAATGTATCTGACAAGAGCAGTTCTTTTATTATCAGCAGTGTCATATCGCTGTTTTTCTGCCTATCACATTGTTTACTTTTATGAGTGGCTGTATCTCATGGCAATACAGCCATCTTCACTAACCCGGTGGGCCATGATCTGAAGAATATGATATAAAAGAAAGTTATAGCCAGTACTCTGAAAAGAGCATCCTTGAAGACATTCACAAAACAGACTGCAACATTTATATAGTTTTAATGGCTATATACTTGAGTGCCCAAAGATAAAACAAACAACTGTTTTCACCTCTAATCAGTACACCTGTGTCATTTACAAATTTTCAATATACTGACTTATCATTTCTAGCCTGTATACCAGGGGTCCTCATCTTCTTGTATTTCCTTCTATGTGAACTCATGCAGCTTTCATGGAGATTCAAACAAAGTGGGATGTTTCATTGTTCTAAGGCCTAGCCCATTTGTTTCACTGCAATATGCAAGCTAGCTGTGCTCAAATGCAGCATCTGAAGAATGATATTGAAATAAAGTAGGCCACCTGGCAGGACCAATCATACTAAAAAAAAATAACTTTGGGCAATTCTGAAATGGTAACATGTATTATTAGTCGGCTATGGTATGCTAATAAATTCTACATGACCCTTTAGGGAATGGAGTGGAATTATTTAAACCTGTGTTTTATACTTCTAGCTCAATTCTGTCAAACAAATTAGCCCTCTCTTGTCTTTGCCTAAACCATTCTTTCCATATTTAACAGGGCAGGATTTTTGTTTGTTTGTTTTATTTGGGTGTCCTAATCCAAATGCAAATCATGAGATATTCTTTGAAGTAATCATAAATATTTCACACATATTCAGCTACACAATATTTTATGTTTTATTTTCCCCCCAAAATCCAGGTATTTTGTGATATTTAATCATAATATCAAATAAGATATCAGAAAAAAACATGTAAAATGACAGAAATATACATTTTTCCCTTACAATTAAAAAAGTGATAAACTAAAGCTGTCCTAAGCATTCCACAATGACGTAAAATTAAATTCAGTCAGATTTGTGGTGTTGTGTAATTTCAAACAGTAAGTTATAAATCAATAAACTTGCATTTTTTTTTGTTTGGTATATTTTTTGTGTTTGTTTTTCACTTGCTTAATTTTATTTAGGAAGGTTTTCCTACTAACAATTTTGTTCAAGGGAATAAGGCCAGGTTCCCAGTATGCAAAAACAGCCCAACTCTGGGAAGTTTCAATCAGAAACTAAACTTGGAACTACCCAACGGCAATAAATATAGAATGCCAAGGTAGACAGAGAAACCTGCATAGTGCTGAAACAAAAGGCAGGGTGTTTTTGGCACACAAAATGATTTTCTCTCACACCAGAGCCAATGTCTTATACATCACTGAAGCTTTCTAAATTTGAGCCACTATAAATAGTGAAAAACAAACGCATGAAAGAAACAAAAAAGAAAAAGAAATACAGGTAGATAAATTCAGAAAGATTGTGTGACATCGTTACCCAAATAAATTATTGCCATAATTTATATGCCATATAATAACCATAATGTCTTCCAACATTATAGCACTCTCCTGGAACCAACATATAAAGACAAAAATAAATATAGGTATTTGCACTTTTTTAGTCAGTAGCTTTAGAAATGTTTTAAAAACATTGTACACACTACCAAAAAAAATGATTGGTTTTTTGTGAGGAGATGAATCTTTCAAAAATAATCAGAAAATTATTTTAAAATATTTAAAATGATTTAGATATGAAGTATATATATTATGCAAGTGATGCCATTTCTTTCAATATCTATCTTGAAGAAATCTGATGTCTGAAGATGGCAGAGCAGAGAAATGGAATGAAGACATATTTTTAGCCATTCAATCAACCAATCCTGGAGTCTGCCCTATCTTTAGATTTCCTGTTATGTAAAATCATAAATATCCTTATGGTTTATGCCTACTTGATTTGGCTTTCAGTAACTTGAGCCTGAAAGCGTTACAACTAATGCATATTATTATGTAAAAGTGAAGAGAAATTAGCAACATCTAGGAAGAGTCAGGAGGAATGTGAAGTGTTTACTTGGTTCATGTAACTTTCACCATGTATGTTTATTTAACTATATATATATATATATTTTTATTCCTATAAACCACTGTTACAGGTATTGGGAATACCAATATGAAACATTGCCTTTCCTCAAGGCTTTGCACATCAGCGATAACCAATTAATCACAGAATGTTAGAAGTCATATAATTCAGTGATCTGATTTTTCACACAGAGAATTTAAGGTCACATAACGAGTGGCCATGTGCAATCAAAACTTAGACTTTCATATCCTAAGCCAGAAATAATATTTCTCTAAACATAGTCCCTTAAGATTCACCCATGTTGTTGCAAAAGGAAGAGTTTTCTTCTTTTTGATGCCTAAATACTATGTGAAGTAAAATTAGCCAGGCACGGACTGCATGATCTCATTCACATATAAAATCTAAAACAGTTATTCTCATAGAAGTAGAGAGTAGAATGGTGGTTATGAGAGGCTGGTGGTTAGTGGGAAGGAGAGGATGGGGAGATGGTCTAAGGATAAGTATTTACAGTTAGGAGAAAAAAGTTCAAGAGATCTATTGTACAGCATGGTGACTGTAGGTAATGACAATACATATTATCAAAAAATGCAAAGACAGTACATGTTAAGTGTTTTCACCACACACAAAAGAGGATATCTATGTAAGGTAATGCATTTGCTAATTAGCTGGATTATCCATTCCACAATCTATGTGTACTTCAAAGCATTATATTGTACATAATTACATATTTTCATCCATTTAAAAAGAAATATGTTTCAAAAATAGAAATAATGTATTAAAGACTATATAAAGTCAGGTAGTCCATATTCACTTGGAAAGGAATTTTAAAATAATGTTTAAATATTTGGCTTGGATCAGGCAAATCATTTTATTCCCCATGCTACAGTCTTACATTATATAATGGAAACTAATGATATTATACCTGCATATTTAGTTCCATTCACATTCATGCCTTCTAGAATTTTTAATTTTTTTAAGCCTCCAAAAATAAAGCCATATTTAAACTAGGTACATTATTGTGACTAAGTTCCGGTCAATAGGATGTTAACATAAATTTTGTGGTCCTTTTCTGGGAGGTTTCACTAAAAGATAGTCTGGAGTTTAAGACCAGCATGGCCAAGATGATAAAACTCCGTCTCTACTAAAAATACAAAAAAAATTAGCTGGATGTGGTGACAGGCCCCTGTAATCCCAGCCACTTAGAAGGCTGAGGCACGAGACTTACTTAAACCCGGGAGGTGGAGTTTGCAGTGAGTCAAGATTGTGCCACTGCACTCCAGCCTGGACAACAGAGCAAGACTATCTAAGGGAAAAAAAAAAAAAAAAAAGACATTCTGATGTTTCCACTCTTTCTCTCATCCCTCCTGCTATTCCAAATGTGCATATAATGGCTGAGTTATTAGGATTAAGATCACCCATGAGGATGTAGGAACCAAAAATTAGTAGTATTCTGACTTCTAGATAACTGTTGAATTACCACACCAGTTCTGGACCACATGTGTGCAAGAGAAGTCAGTTTCTTTTACAAGTCAGTATATTCGAGGGTTCTCTAGTACTCCTAGGCAATAAGAATACTAACATCCTAAAACTAACAAATTATATATTAGTTTACTCAGAATTGTTTTGTAGAAAATAAGGGTTATATACATGTTTTGATTACATAACTACCATTGTCTGAGTCTCAGTTCTGTAACTGAGTTCTCATTTATGTGACTGGAAATTAACCTGACAATATTTGTTAAAGTCTTGTGATATCTGCTTGGGAACAGGTTGACAAGTGACACATACAGACAAATTCTACAGAGAGGGTTTGTGGGAGAAAGAGAAAGACAAAGAAGCCCTTGGATAAAGGTTTCAATGACTATTTGCCTCTCTGCACTATGAAGCATTGTGCAGATTATTTAGCGACAACAAAAAGCTGCACCAGGCAAACTCAGTGTTTGAACTTGAATAAAAGGTACTGTATAATTTTAAAGAAAGAACTTTTCAAAGAAGTACACAAATGATTGTTCAATCTATTGTGTTCAACAGAATCTAGCTGGATGGTCTTCGAAACATTATACACATTTATCTTTATCCCAAACTGAGAATGGATTCATGGACTCATAAGAAGCAATGTTTTAGATTTTAGGGTGCAGCTATCTGTAACACTCCTGTTAGGTATACCATAAACATAACCACAATCTCAGGAACTCAAGCTGGGAATTATTAAATTAATTGAGCATTCAGACAATTTGGTTGATTAAACACTTTTCTAAGATGAATGCATAAACTGTTAGATCAGAATCATGCTCTGGGCTAAATCACACTCTCCTCCCTATCTTCCTTCTCCCCTTCCTCTTCCTTTTTCATTCTCCTACCTGTTTTCTTTCTTGGTATTTTCATCAAAGAACTTCTTAGATCTGCATAAAGACATATAAAAATTGTCATTGTGCTATATTACCCTATGCCAATTCAAAGACAAAAATGATTTTCTATATCTCAAATAGAAATTATGAAACTAAGAAATTTCTCATATTCTCACAGCTTCCAACTATCTTCTCTCCTGAGGAATTAAATCAAAGATACTCATTATTTATACATTGAGGCATACAGTATTTGGGTAAGTTATTGCATACATAACTAGAATAATCAAAGAATATTTGGCATTTATATCCTATTTCTATAAGTTTGTCAAATTAACCAGGGATGCACAATGTCAGAGATGGACTTTTTACACTTTAGTTTTGAAGCCAGTTCCCCTTAGAATTTACTCTTTGTAAAGTAATTACTTTTGAACTACAGATACAAATATCAGGAGTTTACATTAATGATATCTGGAGTTGCAAACGTAGCAAATCTATTCTGTACTCTCATTAGAACAGCCTTTCTACCTTCACCCCATTCAAATGACACAATTGTGTTCTCGAGTACTTTTGAAAATTAAGTCACTTCAACCTGTATGCCTGGATGGTTCTGCAGTCAGTTTTAATACTACAAAAGAAAAAAAAATCTTTACTTCCACCAACTTCACTATCTTCTGATTGCAGGGCTTTCTTACAAAGCACTAAAATGTAAACTATTGTTATGATTTGAAGTTGGATATAAACGTATTAATATAATGTAGACTTTAACTGGCAGTTTGTGGACACAAACATTCATTCATAGCTCGAAACAAATATCTTCTTCATTCATTAAATATTTACTGAGTACTTACTATGTAAAGTTAGTAGGGAAAGGGACTAGGAAGATATAGAAGCTTGAATATCTAAACTTGAAGATTTTATAGAATAATAGGTAAGATGCAGGGCTTAAAACCTAGATGATGGGTTGATAGCTACAGAAAACCACCATGGCACATGTATACATATGTAACAAACCTACACATTCTGCACATGTATCCTAGAACTTAAAGTAAAATAAAAAATTATTTTATTTTAGAAAGAACTTCTAAATCCTTAGAAGTTCTTATTAAGTCCTTTGTGTACTTAGGAATAGAGAAAAAACTGTCTTCTGCCATAAAGTTACTAAAGAAACATGGAGATAAAAAGCAACCTAAGTGTATGTGATTCTTGACTCCTACTCAATTGCCAGTTCCACAACCTCTACATACACAATTGTCTGGGAGAACCAAGCATGGATTACATGAAAATTACCTACTCATCTCCAAAACCACCCCAGATATGCAACCAGCCATCTAACTATAAACACTGCTTGTATTATATTAGTGCTTGTAACCTCTATTAATTCACTTATTACATGTGCATATAATATCACAGAACTCACCAAATATATCCCTATAGCGTCTCTAATAGAGAAGGACAATGGCCTAATCCATCAGAGCCAATGAAAAAGTATCTTACTTCCAAACTATGCCATAGTGTTAAACTGTGTCTTGAATACATTTGGGTTTTTGTCTGCAATGCCAAAGACGACCAAAATCAATATTAAATTGTTAACTTCAAATATTAAAAAATGCCTTCTGCAGTTAAATAAAGACTGATAAGCTTGAATGTTAGCTTGAGGGAATAACCTATTCTTTTCTTTCCATTTCTGTATTTGCTTTTGCCAAACTTCACTCAGGCTGGAAATAATAATAATAATTGGAAACAGCAGAAAGAAATAGCTGATGCTGCTAGACAAGATGAAATAAATCTGCAACTCAAGTAATACTAAATATAAGCTCCACATGAGCACACTAGAACAAAACACCTGAGATAAGACAGTTCTTTGGAGCCAAAGCTCCGTTTACATTTCACAAGTGGATATTTTAGAAATGCAATATTTATAATGTATCTGGATGCCACTGAGTGTAAACAAATAGAGATTTATATCAACCACAGCAGTAAGACTAATAATTTCCTATGGGAAGGAAAGAAGACAAAAAAATTTAATTTCTGAGAAAAATATTCATATACAATGATAATATAATAAACTTTAAAGTTCTCAAAATAATATTTGTTCTAAAAATTCAGAAAGCACAGAAACATTGTTAGGGGAATTTTTTAATCTTTGCTATTTGTAGTATTTTATATTCCTTATATTTTAACACCATCCTACTATAGTATTTGTATGGTTGTTAACGGTGTACACAACACAATACTGAAACGAAGAATAAAAAATGTTGTAACTCTTCTAAATGCTTATGATTTCAGCATGAAAATGAGCAGCTGGTCTTGAAACATTTGAATCATTCTAAGATGGGAAGAAGGAGAAGAAGTGAATTCCATTTCTATCAGAAATTTTGAAGCTTTGAAAGGGAAACTGAACTAGGAATGTGACACATTTGGGTGCTATAATTGTCTGTGTTGCAGTTTGTGGTACCTATCTAGGGAATTGGTTCATTAATCCTCTAGACTCTGAACAATTCTGTTTTAGCAACACAGCAAAGTGGCTAAAAGTATAGACTTTTGAGCCAGGCAGCTAGTTAGTACTGAGTGACCTTAAGCAATCTGTGTGACCTTGGGCAAGTAATGAACCTCTTTCTCCATAAGCTTCTTCATGTTTAACTGATATGATTTTAAAAATATTTCCTCATAGAGTTAATGTGAGCCTTAAATGAGTGTTTAATTCCATGTGAAGTGGGACTTTTCCTGTTTTCCTGGAATGTAGCTGTCTTCAAAGCTGAGGACAATGTGAAATAAGCAAGTTGCTAATCATATCCATGGTCAAACCAGTTCAAAGATGATCACTTGCATCAGTCTACATAGAAAGACTAAATATTTGAAAAGGGATTCTGTGAAAAACATGCTTTATAAAGAATTTTAATAGCCAATGGAGTCTCACCTCACTTTTTCTCTTAGAGGAGAGGAATGTGTTGCATGCATGGAAATGGTCACTCAAAAGGGATCACTCCTAGACTAGCTGTTGGTCTAATTCTTGAAACAGTATATAGTTGCCCCACGCTGATACGCACAAGTAAAGAATGAGAGAGTTCTTGTAGATTTTGACAGCTTTTCTCATGAGGATAAGGATTTCATAAGGATAGGGATTTATGCGTACTTCTTGGCAGAAGAATTCTGAAGGTGGGAACCTGCGTGGAGCTGCTCATGATATTTGGGCAAGAAGTGATATGGCTGCATTTCTACTACATGGTAGGTCAAGGTTGCCTGAGGTTTTCCTTGCTTTTCCCGAAAAGCAAGTAAAAGTTCTCTTGAAGGGATGCTGCCCAGGAGAACGGCCTGTTGGGTTAAAGGGACAGCCTCAGAAAGAGCCTGGAGGTATAATGCAGTGGGAAGGAGCTGAATTATAAGCCTGGTCAGGTTTAGTCTATTCCCCGGTCAGAAAATGCTGCAATAGACAGAGTGGAGTATGCGGAAGGTGATGAGAAAGCTAGAGTGTCTTTGAAGAACATACAAATATCATCCATAACAGAAAAGCAGCATCTGGATGCCTGACGTAACAGAGGACATATATGGGAAGATTAAAAAGAAGTGGGGGAGCTTTTGCTTCTTTATTCTTGTTCCTCTTCATCCCTTGCCCTGATCTCAGAGGAGACAGAAGAAGGTGAGGTTGGGAGGAGGTAGAGCAAATGGCAAAGAAACCGACCACACTAACCTCCCTTTTTACTGGTTTCCAGAGTTCAAAAGATGAGAGAATCTTTAAAGTGGATGCAAGGTTAAAGTTTGTCTTTGGAACTGACATTTTTGTTTCATATCTAAAATTGTGACTCTTCTGATAAATGAAAGAAAAAAATAGTTATGAGGTGCTGGCCCAGAGGTGGGGCAATGGGGTCTTACAGAATGCACTTCAAGACAGGAGTAGGTGAGATAAAAATAATTGTTTCTTGTTTGCATCCTTTGAGCCAACCTGCTTAATAAACTGCCTACATGACACAGTACATGTGACTAGCATATAGTAAATGAGCAACACAGTCTAGCTGGTACTACTATTATTAGATATTTTTAAATTGGTGACCCTAAGTAAATTCAACAATGTTTGTATTGCAGGGCTCAATTAGACATGGACTCTCAAGTTCAGCATTAATAAATTCAGAGATTCATAGACGAATAAATAAAATATAAGAAAATCAACTGATTTGTCTATCAACCAAACACATCAAAATATCAAGTGTAACAAAAAAGGAAAAAGCATATTCTTAATACAAAAATGTATACTGTGATTTCCTTTGACAGAAGAAACTTATTTCTGACTACTCAGAAAATGTAAAGGTATTTTTTAAAAAGGATACCACATGCATTCCATTTTATCACTAATTTACAATGAACTACTTAATCTATCACTTCTATATTTTCCTTCTTTCTCAAATAAAACAATTTTCTTTTTTCTAAAAACCTGAAACAATTCTTATACTAGATGAAAATCTTTCTCTTGGAGCAAAAAAAACAACTGAAGACTCCCAATAAAGAAAATTGCTTATTCTAAGTAAGTTTCTAAGTTGTCTTTTGATAGTTTAGGTCTATGGTAATGTCATCCTGCCTCCATCATTAGCAGCCAAACTCTCTCAGATGAGACTTTGACAAATAATTCACTCAGGATCCTAGCTTTCCTCAGAGCTTATACTCTTCTGAATCACAGAAAGTATAGATTACACACTGCTAAAGTATTTAACACATAACTTTAAAATTAAACAGAAATAGATACTTTTTCACAACAGCTTCAGTGTAAGGACAAAAATGATATTTAAAAAACTGAGAAAAATCATAATTTAGCTGAGTTGTGAGCAAAAATGCATTTCAGAACAAATATTTTGGTGAAAAATCCTTTATGCAAAATGAATCTCATAATGGATGAGATAAGTAGTGATCACACTGCCAAAAATCTACCACAATACAATATAGTAAACTCTAAGTATATTCAGAAATAAATTATTTCAATTGTTTTAAAGTATTTTTTCAAGGATGGAGTTGTAGGTTAAAATGACTGTACTTACATTATTTATTAGTTATGGACAAAGGTTCTTAAAGTGCAATGGTTAATCTTATATATTAACTTGACTGTGCTATGGGGTGCCCAGCTACTTGGTCAAGCACTATTCTGGGTGTTTCTGAATAAAATTAACATTAAACTTGATATACTGAATAAAGCAAGTTGCTCTCCTGAATGTGGTGGGCCTCATTCAATTAGTATAAGGCCTAAATAGAATTAAAATAATGACCGACTTCAAAAAAGGGAGACTTCCTCCTGCCTGCCTGCCTGCCTGCCTTCAAACTTGAACATTTTTTTTTTTTTGTATGCAGACTTGAACTGAAACATCAGCTCTTCCTGGGTCTCAAGCTTGCTGGCCTTTGGACTGCAACATACCATCAGTGTTCCTGGGTCTCCACATTGTTGACTTATCCTGCAGATCTTAGGACATAACAGCTTTCAGAACTCTATAAGCAAATTCCTCATAACTGTCAGTTTATCCTAATTTTCTGGTGGTTTTGTTTCTTTGTAGAAACTTAACGTGTCTCAAATAAGTCAAGTGTTAGAGAGAAAGAGAACTTTACCATTTATCCATTCAATGAATGTTTTCAAAAACATTCTACCTATTTTCAGGCATTATGCCAGGTAATAGGGAAACAAATATGAATTAAATGCTACCCATCCTTGATGAGTTCTAGGTCTAGTTTAAGTTACATATTTGAAAACCTCAATGGCAAATCATTGTTATGTACAAAATAAGTACATAATTTTTGGGGATGTGAAGAATTAGGAGAATCTGGATGTAATTCTTATATACCAATTCTGGATAAAATAACCAAACTTTCAGATACTGGGTTACAAATGCCATTCTTTTAATTTATAGCATAATTTGTATGACATACAGTTTAAAATACTCCATGCATCATTTCTGGGTCTTTGAACTAGAGAAGCTACCCATAAAAATATTTTTTATTCCATGCTCAAGAATTGGCAGAATTAATATAATTAAAATATCCATACCAACCAGAGCAATTTACAGATTCAATGCTATTCCTATCAAACTGCCAACATCATTTTTCTTAGAATTAGAAAAAAAAAAATTTCTAAAATTCATCTGAAACCAAAAAGGAGCCTGAATAGCCAAAGCAATCCTAAGCAAAAAAAAAAAAAAAATCCAGAAGCATCACCATTACCTGACTTCAAACTATACTACAAGGTTACAGTAATCCAAACAGCATGTATTTGCTATGTGTCTAAAAACAGACACATAGACCTATGAAAAAGAATACAGAACCTGGAAATAAACCTTCATACCTACACCCAACTGCTCTTCAACAAGGTTGACAAAAAGAACTCCCTATGTAATAAATGGTGCTGAGATATTGGCTATCTATACATGGAAGAATGGAAATGGACCCTTATATACTATTACATACAAAAATTAAGTCAAGATGAGTAACGGATTTAGATGAAAGCCCTTAAACACAGAGGTCACAGTGAACCGAGATCACACCGCTACACTCCAGCCTGGGCAACAGAGCGAGACTCCATCTCAGGGGGGAAAAAATATCCTCAAAGAAAAGTTAGTAAATATGCTTCTGGACATCAGCCTCAAATAATTTATGACTAAGTCCTCAAAGGCAATCACAACTTAAACAAAAATTGACAAGTGGGACATAATTCAACTAAAGAGCTTTTGCACAGCAAAAGAAACTATCAACAGAGTAAACAGACAACCTGAAGAATAAGAGAAAATATTTGCAAACTATGTATCTGACAAATGACTAATATCCGGAACCTTTAAGGAACTTGAACAACTTAACAAGCAATAAACAAATAACCTTATTAAAAACTGGGCAAAGGACATGAACAGGCACTTCTCAAAAATATACAAACAAGTGGCCAAAAAACATATGAAAATGCTGAATATCACTAATCTTCAGATAAATGCAGATAAAACCACAATGATATATCATTTCACACCAGTAAGAATGGTTACTATTAAAAAGTCAAAAAATAGCAGATGCTGCCGAGGCTGTGGAGAAAAAGGAATATTCATACACTGTTGGTGGGATTCTAAATTAGTTCAATATCTGTGGGAAGCAGTTTGGAGAATTCTCAAAGTACTAAAAATAGAATTTCCATTCAACCCAGTAACCCCATTACTGGGTATATGCCTAACAAAAAACAAATTTTTCTATCAAAAAGATACCTGCATGCATATCTTTACTGCAGCAGTATAAACAATAGCAAAGCCATGGAATCAATCTTCATTCCCATCAATGGTGAACTGGATAAAGTAAACGTGGTACATATGCACCATGGATTACTATATAGTCATGAAAAAGAAGAAAATAATGTCCTCTGCAGCAACATGGAGCCCATTATCCTAAGAAAATGAATGCAAAAATAGAAAACCAAATGCTACATATTCTCATTTATAAGTGGAAGCTAAACATTGGCACACATGTACATAAACATGGGAACAACAGACACTAGGGACTACCAAAGGTGGGAGGGATAGAGGGGACAAGGGATGAAAAACTACCTGTTGGGTACAATACTCACTTCCTGAATGATGGGTTCAATAGGACCTCAAACCTCAGCATCACACAATATTGTAACAAACCTGCAGCAGAATCTAAAATAAAATTTGAAAATTTTTAAAAGACATTCTTTTTTAAAAAATTGAAAATGTATATCTTTAAGGTGTACAGGATGGTGTTTGGTGTGTGTGTGTGTGTAAACTAAGCTTTCAAAAAGATACGTATATTCTCACTACTGCCATATGAAAATAATAATTTAATATGAGAGGAAAGTAACTCATTATAAACATAGTAGTCAATGAGGAATTCTTAGTACAACCTAGAGAAGAGTTTGTTTTCAAAATTTTCTCCAAATATAGCCTAGAACATCACAGCAATGAAGGTTGGTCTTAAGTTAGCACTTTATGGAATCAAAAACTGGGGTATTGTCTAGGTGTGTGGCCTTTGTATTAAGACTGAAACCATATAATTGATCAAAGCAGCATTGTCAAAGACAGAATTCTTAACATTATTGTTTGTATCTGACTTGTTAATAAAGTAAAAATGTTATCTTTAATGTTTACAAGTGATAACATTAATATGATGAATCAATTCCATATGCTACACATTAAGAAGAACCCAATTTAAGAAGATTGGTTTATATATTACAGATGTATGTCCTCCTCTCCCCATTAGAAATACTAAGTAAAAAAGAATATATGTGCAGGCATGTTAAATACAGGCATTCCTCAAATTTCCAATTTTGATCTCTTCTTATTTTCAATGCTCTTCTAATGGGACCACAGCTCTTTGCCAGGCAACAATTATCACTATAAAAACAATGTGTCTGAACTCTCTACACTGCAGGTCCAACAATCTTGTGAGCTCTAGACAAAGGTGACCAACAATGTTTGTCAATCAGATCATGCCATCTGCCAGGCATCTCAAACACATTATACTAGCAGACACTCATTATTCTCCACGCACTGTGTTCTTTAATACCAACTGGAGCAAAATGAAATAAGAAAATCTTCTAAAAATATAAAATAGGCCAGTTCTAACTTAATTTTGTTAACTCACTATCTTTAATTCCAATGCCTAAATTGTGTTTTTGTTTGCTGTTGAGAGGGAGTTTTGCTTTTGTTGTCTAGGCTAGAGTGCAATGGCGTGGTCTCAGTTCACTGCAACCTCCACATCCCACGTTCAAGTGATTCTCCTGCCTCAGTCTCCTGAGTAGCTGGGATTACAGGCACCTGCCACCATGCCCAGCGAATTTTGTATTTTTAGTAGAGATGGTGTCACCATGCTGGCCGGGCTGGTCTCGAAATACTGACCTCAAGTGATCTACCCGCCTCAGCCACCCAAAGTGTTGAGATTACAAGCGTGAGCCATGACGCCCAGCCTCTAAATTGTTTTAAGTAAAATATCAGTTATAACTATCTTATGAATAGTTATGTGCATATATTACTTATGCACTAAGAATCACAATATTCTGAAACATTGTGAAAATAGCATACTACTACTTCTGCAGTTCTCAAAGATAGCAATTCTCTTTTTCTAGAACAGCTAAAACCATTTCCCCTGTATATTAAATTTTAATCTCTGAATTCAGTTAACGGCATCTTCATCTACTTCACACACCTAGCCTTAAGTCCGAAACCTGAAAGTCATTTTTGCCTAATGCCTCCCCTTCACCACTACCTCCCATTCCATTGGATATAAATTCTTACTCAGCCCACTCACTCTTTTTTTTTTTTTTGAGACGGAGTTTCGCTCTTGTTACCCAGGCTGGAGTGCAATGGCTCAATCTCGGCTCACCGCAACCTCCGCCTCCTGGGTTCAGGCAATTCTCCTGCCTCAGCCTCCCGAGTAGCTGGGATTACAGGCACACGCTACCATGCCCAGCTAATTTTTTGTATTTTTAGCAGAGACGGGGTTGACCAGGATGGTCTCGATCTCTTGACCTCGTGATCCACCCGCCTCGGCCTCCCAAAGTGCTGGGATTACAGGCGTGAGCCACCGCGCCCGGCCTCACCCCACTCTTAAATACGTTTCAAGCTCACCTCCTCCCTCCATTCCCTGTACTGATGCCAAAACTTAAGCCTTGCTCTCAGTTTATTCTCCCCTCCATACATAACTAAAACCAAAATTTCTCCCTTACCTCGATCCCTCCCATGAAGCAAAAGAAAAAACAGAAACCCCAACCACTTTGATTATGTTTCTCCCTCACCTAAACATCTTCAGTATAATGTCCATAATCTTTAGGTTTCTAAGTAAGGCCTTCCCTGATACGGCTCCAAGTTTCCTTTCTGGAAAAATCCCCAGTTGCCACCAGAAGCACTCACTTACCCCCTTCTTTGGGCTCACTGGTCTGTATTTATTTTTCTACACTGTAGGATCATCTTCTCCCTCTCCCACCTTGGGTCATGCTTTTCTTTCTGCTTCCACACCTCCCTTCTTGAATTTCTACTCAAGCTTTACAGACAATCTCAAAGATCTCTTACTCTATGAAGCACTCCCCAGCCCCACTTGGTATCTTCCATCTCTAAATAATGTTTCCGATGGAACTGCACTAAGCATTTTACAAAACTTTTCCACCTGTCCTACCCTCTTTGATTCTAATAACTACCCTGTAACATTAGGAGACCGAGTCTCAGAAAATGTTAGTCCTATCATAAAGAATTGGGCTATAATCCAATTAAGTCCTCAGACTCCAAGATCCACACGTTCTATATTATACCCCTCTGTTTCTTCCTCTCCCTCCTACGTGCTGTAAAGCTAGTAATGTTTACTCTTGCACCATTACACTGAGCACAGTGTTTTAAGGTTTACTTAGTATATTTTTGCCTCTCCTACACTGTAATCTTAGAAAGTAGAATCTGATCCTTATTATCATTTTAATGCCAGGAACTAGCTTTCACATGACATAAAATAAAGAAGTAATGAATAAATACAAGTTCAAGTCTCTTCCATCATAACACACACACAAACACACACACGCACACAAACTCCCACCCCTCCTAACCAGGCATCTTCTTATAGAACAATTGTCCATTACCCTTTACCACAAAGCAAGTTCCTTGAAGGAGTGGTATGCATACGCTATTTCCATTTTTCACTTCCTATTCATTCTTCGACCCTATGACATGTGGCCATCCACTTCCCTGAAATAGCACCAATAAAGATGATCTTCATTTTTGCCAAATGCAATGGCAAAATTTTGGAGCTCGTGCCATACTGACCACACTCACTCAATATTAAGAGAACACTTAGTACAGTCTTAGTTTTCTTCCTGGGCTTTTCCTCGAACTTAGATATCACGGCATTTCTCTGTTCTTTTTTCTTTCTTTCTTTACATGCTCTTATTAGAGAGTCTCATAAGATGTAAATGAATTCTAGCCCTGGAAAAATGGAGCTAGAACACTTTGATGAGTCAGTTCATAATTACATGCACCCCTGGATCAATGGCACTGACATTTGTAAACACAATATAATTTAAAAAACACTTCAAGTTGGTTTTGGCATGTACTGTTGGTATATTTTCTGTGACTGGTTTGCTTTCTTGATTATGTTCTATTTTGGATAATTTTAAAATGAATTTGTGTTCCTACATACTACTTCAGAATGGTAACAAATTTCTTGAGTTTAAAGCAGAAGTCTCTTCCAGAGCAAAATTCAGTGAGGTAATGGAGACATGCCTAGAATTTGACTGAGCTTATGTAACTGGAAAATACATCGTGACGTATTCTCCAAGATTACTCCACTTTTTGAAAGAACATCTTTAGCAATATCTCCAAAACAATAAAATAAGAATAAAACATATTTTCCGTTCCTATAATTTGTAGTTATATAAATAGGTTATATAAATGAGAATTATTTTGGCTGCAAGTAACAGAAAACCAAATGTAACTTGCTTAAATATTATTATCTCAATAACAAGGAGTCCAGAGATAATGCTAGTTCTAGATTCATTATTTCAGCAGTCCCTTAAGGAGCCAGTAGCTTTTCCTCATTCTGTTCTGCCATCCTCCACCTTTCGGCTAGCTCTCTTCACCATCACAACACGACTACGGTGGCTTCAGGCAGCACCACCACGTGCAGCAATTTTCACAGGCAGAAAAGTAAATAGTCTTTTGTTGAATCTTATCTGAAGAACCAAGAAATTTCTCAGAAAGTCCCCAAGGGAATTCACTTTATTTGTCCTTACTTAGAACTTGGAGATAAGCCATTTCCTAAACTAATAACTGGTGAAGAAATGGAATTACCTTTCTTGATTTAGTCTAGTTCATTCCTCTGGTCTGAGACTAACATGATATGGAACACGTACCAGTGTATCGACATGTAGATACTTGAACAAAACTGGCATTTTGATACTAAGGAAGTGGGGGAGGAGGAGAAGAAATGCATTCCAAATAGATACCCAACAGTTTTTTAATAACTAACTTTGTGGTTTTCTATTTGAAAAGATATTCAACTGAAGCAAAGCATCTCCTTAGTCAATGTTAAAAGTGTCCATTTCTGGACCAGGTATGGTGGCTTATGCCTGTAATCTCAACACTTTGGGAGGCTGAGGTGGCTGGATCACCTGAGGTCAGGAGTTCGAGACCAGCCTGCCCAACATGGAGAAACCCCATCTCTACTGAAAATACAAAATTAGCCAAGCGTGGGATGCATGCCTGTAGTCCCAGCTACTCAGGAGGTTGAGGCAGGAGAAATGCTTTAACCTGGGAGGCGGAGGTTGCAGTGAGCGAAGATTGCGCCATTGCACTCCAGCCTGGGCAACAAGAGTAAAACTTCATCTCAAAAGAAAAAAAAAGTATCAATTTCCCTAGTGATAAAAGGTATCATGGTTTTTATATTAGACATTAAGACTTTTCAGTTAATTTTTAAAAGGAGACTTGGGATAAGAATATAGAAAGGCATTTTATTGATTCAGCATACTGTTTGGACCAGCAAATATAGTAAATTTATACAGTTTTATATTTCATTTATAGTATGTGTGTGTATTTTACAAATTCTTTTTTTTAAAGCCAGATACACAGACAATATTTTGCATGTTCATATACAGGATTCATTCCATAATGAATTTGACATAAGAAAAATAGTTTTAAATTTAAAATGTTAATGTAATTCAAAATATTATATTCTTCATTTTATAGTAAAATCTTGCGTGATCCTTCCCACTTAAACTTAGTTTTACTTTTTCTTTCCATTTTTGATTTCTCACCAAAGCAATGCCATTACTTGTACTTTAGCTAGACACTTATATATCAGGCATCGTTTAACTTATTTTTAAATGATTATTTTTTATAATGTCAATATATTGTATATTCATATTATTGAATGCAGGTCTCATTTTACTCTAAGACGTTTAAACCAATAAAAATATAAACCACTCTGCAAATGTGTTATCAGTTCATGAATAAGCATGTCCCTTGTCCCTGCCTCTTCTTATGTAACACTAATATAAAGATATTATCCTGTGCATTATAACATTAAGATATTATCCTGTACATTGCAACATTAGCACATTAGCTTATATATTAGGTGGTCCACGAGCCACTTTGTGATACAAATAAAAATGACCAAAATCCAAACTATTAAATCTGACTTCTTTTTATCACTTCTTAACAACTAATATATACAACACATAGAAATTATTTAGGTGCTTTATTTCAGTATGCCTTCGTGGACTCTCATTATCAGAATTAATAAGGGTTAAAAATATCACTCACAGTTGAATATTAATGGATGACTATGCAAGCTTTTCAGCTTGATTTGTCACACATGGAATAGTTTAATGTAACTGTTTTCCCTAAAGGCTGTATCCTCACATGCTTAAGTGCCTTTCTGAGACTATTTATTTAAAAACTGGCACTGAATCTTAGTGTTTGAAGTGTGTGTGTGTGTGTGTGTGTGTGTGTGTGTGTGTGTGTTCCATGTATCCAAAGATGCAGAACAAATTTGCTGTTCTCGAGGGCGACTCCCACACTAGACTGAGGAAGAGCAAAGCACAAGAACTTCCAACCAAAGAGGAAAAGGAGATCCAACTGTAGATAGACACAGTTTCAGAAGAAGCACTAAGAGGACTTGAGTATTTTAACTACTAGTAGGTAATAGCATCTTAGATAAAAACTCTTACTCTTCCAGAGGAGGGAAACAATTTTCTTCTGCTTATTCAACCTTCACTCTTCACACAAACACAATGTCCATCCCTAAGTATATGATTTGCTAGAATGGTAAGATTACCATTATTATGTTCAGGGTCTTTTTAGAAATAAGCCAAGACTTTTGGAAGATTTTAGTCACCCTCCAAGCCTAATACTTGCTATGTTTTGAAGAAACTTTGTCTAGCAAAGCGTTTAACATCCTTACATCATAGACTGTGATAAAAAGGAAATTAGGGATTGCAGATTAGAATGTTTCACAATGGTGGGCATGGTGGCTCATGTCTGTAATCCCAGCACTTTGGGAGGCAGAGGTGGGCAGATCACTTGAGGTCAGGAGTTCAAGACCAGCCTGGCCAACATAGTGAAACCCCATCTCTACTAAAAATATAAAAATTAGCCAGGTGTGATGGTGGGCATCTGTAACCCCAGCTACTTAGGAGACTGAGGCAGGAGAATCACTTGAACCGAGGAGGCAGAAGTCTCAGTGAGCAGAGATCGTGACACTACATTCCAGCCTGGGCTACAGAGTGAGACTCCTTCTCAAAAAGAAAAAATAATAATAAATAAAGAATGCTTCACAAAAGCAATATTTGGATATTTCTTAGCTCTGAAACTTACTAGTGCTTACAATCCAGCTAATCAGATTTGACAAGTTTAGGGTATGTCACCAGATTGATCTGTGGGTTTCTATAGTACTTATTATCCTCTTCATAGCAACATAAAATATTCATTTAAGCAATACTCACTTGTAAAATGAAAAATGTTAAAAATGTGTGTAATCGTTTTTGCACTATTTTTACAAAGACACTCCCTAGGATCTATTAAGTGACAATGTATAGTTTTTGTGCTACTCTTGATCCATGGCAATATAAATAATTCAATTTATATTAGAATTGGAAAACTTGCTTTTTAACAAACATCTTCAAACACAATGTAATATAAAAATAGATTTTAAAATATAAATTTTGATTTTTAATTAGTTTTGTTTCTTTCTACTTCATTTCACAGAGTCACTTAATAAAATCCATGGTATTTATGGAAAAATTCTGATGTCATATGCATGTGTTTCAATAAAGGCAGTTAAGAGGTTGATGAAATTTCTTCCGCAAATGTTTTCATTAGAAAATTCAACAGAGACAAAAATCTCTTCTACTTTGTACTATAAAGGTTTTTTTTTTTATTCTTAACATATCTTTGTTTGGGTATATCCAATGATATATCCAAAGTATGGTAAGTATTTAGGCTTAAACTGGCATGTTTTTGACAGTAATTTTTTTAAAGTAAGCCAAAATAACTAAAAATGGCATAAAATCTGATAAGAATTCATGTAACAATTACATGGAGAAATTATTTTCCCAGGTAGAAAAAGCCATATAATTATTTCAAATATTTGAACAAATCTAGCCATTCATATAAATCATCCACTCATTAGCCTAATGGATCTTTGAAATTATATCAATGGGATGCAATTAATATTCATACTTATCAAACAAGGAAACTTTTGTTTCTTCCAGACCATTCAAAACAGTCAACACCATATATTAAACTTAGTCCTTTTACAGAGTTGACAAAGATGTCAGTAAGATGTAATAATAAAAGTAATTTATATTAATTCTCTATGATGATATGGACATAGCACTATAATTTTTAGCAGATGTATGTCCCTATTCAAGTCTTTAATAATGTAAATTCAGCATTTATGATTTTATTACAAGTTTTCCATATAAGATGATTTACTTTTATTAAAGGAAATAAAACAAATGCTTACTGGAGACAGAAGGGAGATGAGAATAGAATGTAATAAGTAATAATAAAGTCCCAGTACTAAGATAGTTGTATGTTTTTTGTCATGATATGTAGCCAGATAATAACTAGGGAAGATTTTTAGAAATTAATATTGAACACTGGAGCTTCAAAGTAGATATTTCCATTGAATTGTAAGATGGGATTAATTCAATAAAATGCTAAAATCATTGGGGAGCTAACAGTGGAAGTATTCTTGGTTGCTTCACCTTGTGACAGTATTAATACAGAGACATTTATATTGATTATTTTCATACAAAGTATAGAAATATTATAAAATAGCATTTTAATAATACTATAGTATTTTAATAGTATTTCAATTTAATAGTATTTAAATAGTACTATAAAATAGTATAATATAAAATAGTATAAAATGCAATACAAATTTTTACTTATTTATATTGCATTTTATATTGCCATACTCACAAATGCAAAGTATTATTTTTGCTGAATTTGATACATTTCTTCTTTATTATGCATTTTTGACTGTGAACACTTATGAATTAACTGTTTTATTATTGTTAGTCTTTATGAGGTGCTTAATTTCTAGCTGAGAAGTAAAAGTTCAATAGCATGATACTTACTCTTAAATACAATTATATGTCAAGATAAGAAGTATAAATTCCTGAACTTAAATTAATGAATTCTAATAGAATTTTTATGTTGTCAAGTTTAGAGTAAATAATTCAATATATTCACCAATTCTTTAGGAGTAAAGATATGAGTACAAAGAAAATAAATTACTATGTGAAAATAAACTATGTCTAAAGTATAAAATAAATATAAAATAGCAGATATTTACACATAAAGGCAGGATCAGTGGGAGTTATTTTTAAAAGGTAAAAATATATTCCATTGCATTTATTGATATTATTCTTCAAATAAATGCTTTTCAAATGAAAGATTTATTTCATTCTACAGAAAAGCCTTAAAATACAACCTGGAAATTATTCTTTATTAGTCAATCATTTCATATTTTTCAGTTAATGTGAATTGAGTAAAATATCTTGAAAATTAAAAACATTTCATAATGTCACTAGCTCAAAATGACCAATATGTTTGCAAAAGCATTTACTAAAGCCTATATAATGCTTATCACCTCCCAGATGCTACCTGATTTAAATACATAACTTATCAAATATTCTAAGGTACCATTACCAACCCAGGTTGGTTATCTCGTTCAAATAGATAGCATTAACTGACATACTCTGAAATCAAAACCAGGTGGTCTACTTAGGAGATTGTACCTTTAACCATCACTCTACTCCACCTGCCTGAGGAACATGATTCTGCCAGCATCTACTATGTATTTAAAAGTCTTTATTTAAACTACAATCAATCAGATGTCAAATGTGAATATGCTTTTCTCATTACGAAAGTGAATTTGTGAGTTACAAGCAATGAAAAGGAATGTGGGCATAATAAATGTGCTGAAAGATTGAACAGTGTAAATGTTAAGAACAGAGATAGTACTTATAAAAGCCAAATAATCATGTTTAATATTCAAGGTCATACCATTTAAATTATCTACATATACCAAAAAACTACAGTGGTATCACTTATAAATTATGCCCGAAGAGAACTGTTTCATTAACCTTGTCCAAAACATTAATGGGACTTTATTTCTAAAATCAGAAACTGATCAAACTATTTAAACAATCTTATTGTTTACTAAACAATGCTATTCATATACCTCACATTTCTATGAAAAGAAAGTCAATCTTTATTTTCAGAAAATTTGACATAATTTGTTTTTACCGTTCCAAATACAAAGGAGCATAGAGATTTGACTCTATCATTCTAGCCTGAAGTCAGTCAAAAAGAAAGTGTGACTCTTAATAAATGTGGATCTACTTTCCTTTGAAGGTGTCTTTGAAAGGAGCAGTAGGAGGGAGAGCAATGTAGATCTTCTCTGCAACTGAATTTCAAAGGATTTATTTGGCCCATCTTCCACATGGGAAGAATTAGAAATTTTTTTTTCCTTTTATTTCCCATTGTGAGATATTAAATGGGAAAATAAGTCCAGGTTATGTAGGTCTCTATGAGATTTTAGATGCATTAGCAGTCATAGTGCAAGGAATGTAGGACACAAAAGCCTATGTAACTGGCTGCTGTGAACTTTAGTGGCAAACCTTTAAAAAGGGAAAAGAAAAATGAAAGAAGACCTTTAACACTTCCATATAGATCTCAACATCACTCAAAAACTTTCTTCAGCTGGGTCTGATGCATTAATGAGATCGTAGAATTACTGTTTATTTAGAATTACATACTTTGGGGAGGAAAGTTTATTATTATAAACAAAATGCCATAGTTTATAAAAAGTAATTGGATGTGACAATAAACCACATTTTAATATATGGTTTATTATTGTATTGACTAAAATCAGAAAACTTAAAAGACAATTCCTTGAATTTAATTAAGCAGCTTTAAAAATTGTTTTGCAGACATTTAAACAGTGTAGAAACACTATGATATATATGTCTTGTCTAGTATGTCTGCAAATCCTAGCAGCTCACCTGCTTTTAAAATTATGACTGTTTAAAATTATAACTGTAGTGTAAAATTAGGCAAACAAGTAAACAAAAATTGAGTAAATAATGCAATTTTACCTGGTGCGCTTTTTAACGATATTCTTATTATTCAAATCTTACCTTTTCTTGATAAAATCTGCCTTAGTTAAACTATGATAGTGTATGTGGTTTCTGTATCATACCCAATGTCTGAATGAATATTCAAAAATCAATCTCATTAATGTTTTTAAAATGCAACTGCTAAACAAACCATGTTTAAGTTTTTCAGCTATGCTAGTTTTTTGCTTCTCTCGAAATATAACTACTGAGCCAAGAGTTTCTAAATGATTTTCCAGCAAATGACATCTGTATTGAAACCTAAGACACACAGGCACTATAGTAAAGGTTCAGAAAATTTCATTTTTTATAATCATAAATCTATTATTTGATGAAAAGAATTATTAGAATAGAATAGCAACATGAATCATATTTAAAAGAATATACAAGAGGATTACTTATTCCACAAAAAGTAAAAGGAACATTTTTTTTTCTGTTTTGGTCAATAGTGATTCAGAAGGTGAATCAGGTTCCCATGGGAGCTCTGTGGATATCATTATATGAATTTATCATCAATGAACCAGTGAAGCCTGAAACTGAGGGTTGATATAGAGTGAAAAGAGATTTTCCCCTAAATGTAACATATTATAAGCATATATTCTGAGTTCTAAAAGCAATAATCTTCCACATAAAATTCAATACAAGAGTGATTGCAGACCACCTTACATCAAAATCATGGCAGGATTTAAATAATATCTAGTCCAGATTCTCATCTTATATAGGAATCTATGGCATATGGTCATATCAGCCTCTTCACAGATACCCACAATGACCAGAACCTCAGCCCACAGATTTTTGAAACGTCTGTTAGAAAGATAATGATTTAATGAAAGTAAAGATGCTTCATCCTTTAAAATTTCTCATAGATTTATCATCATTTTGTCCTGTGGGCTATCACAGAATAGTCAGAATTCCTTTTTCTACCTGATAGCTTTTCACTATTTAATGATAGGTTTCATTCTCTCACTTCTCCAAGTTAAGTTTTCCCCATTGCATTTCATAGAATGTATCTACAATACTCAAGAATCTTCCTTTATTTCTCTTTTGAACTTACTGTTTACTAGTTTGACAGTTTGCCAACATCCACCTCACCAAGGAGTGCTCAGAATTGAACACAACATTTAAGATGTGGTCATCATTGCAAACTATCATAGGGCATCCCTTTGTAGGACACTATTAAGTACAATTTAACAATGTTTAACTTCTGCAGGAACGTTCCATGACAAATGCCAAGCATTTGGCCAACAAAACCATGGTCATAATTGTGCAATGAACTTTTTGGACCCAAAGATCTTTACATTTATATCTATACCTATATGGTGGTATCTTGACATCGAACATGTTAACATGAATCTCTATATTTGAACCTTAAGTATGTTATCTTCAAAAATATCAAGATACTCTTATTTTCCTTCTTACCAAACTCACATCCCTTCAGTGTTACATAGTATGGAGCTATGTTGACCTATAATAGCCTATCTCACTTTATTAGCTCTTAATACTCAAAAATCCCCAAGGAAGACATTTTCTTATATGGCAATTTACATTTAAGAAACTTTGCCCAAGACTTCTTTTTCTCTTGTTTACTTGAAAACAAGTTTTTTTTAGAGAATAGTTTTACAGTGCAGTACATCTCTGCAAGAGCGTTTCTTGGTAGTTGATCATGATTAAATGGCAAAATGCAGGTAACGACATGCTCAATTCCACCTTTGAGTCAGGACAAACTGTAACATCGACGACAACAACAAATCCTTAGGCTGATATGCTTATGCCGCAAATATCCATACATAGCACACACGAAATGTGCAGTGAGCTTAAAAAAACTATTTTATTTTACTTAAAGTTGCCCTCTATTCAAACTTTTATTTCATTCTTCTATCCTTCTGCACCATAATTTTCTTTCAAGCAAAGACAGAGTCCTGGATGATCCCAATCTCTCCAAACCTACATCACAGGCTTTAATTGACGCTCATTAAAGTCAGGTTGCAGCTGAGGGAGCCTGGGCTGTAACCAGCTGGGGTTTCATCCAACTCCTCCCTCAAAACACGCCCCCCAAATCGGAGCCAGAGGAGAGCCCAACCATAGAGGACTTCTACTCAAGGAGGGCAACCCCTGAGTAATGTCCAGGCCGACAACCATCCCCTCCGAACCCCGCCCAGCACTAGACCACGTTCCTAGCGCCGCGCCTTCTTCCGGAGCCTCCTCCGGCCGGCTGGCTAGGGGTGAGCGCAGGGGTTAGTCAGTGCGCACGTGACGCGCGGTGCCCACATGACACGACCGTGGGCGGGGGAGGAGGACAGCGGAGTGAAGAGGGGGAAAAGTTACAGAAGACCCGTCAAACCGCCCAAAGCAATTTGTCCCTTCCCTTCCTCACCAGCCAGTGGCTCAAGGATCTCTAAGAGACAGCTAGGGACCCAGGCGTCTCCAGTCCAGCCCCCGAAACGCTGGACGCAGTTCTCTGCTCACCCCATCACCCTCTCTTCCCAGCCCCGCTGGCGATGCCGCTGCACCCTCAAGTTGCTCCTTCCTTCTTTCTCTCCCTTCCTCCCTGTCTTTACTTCCTTCCTTCCCCAAAAGCTCTTCATCCACTTTGGGTGATGCCACTGACGCACATTCAATTTGCCCGGGGAGCACTGAGGAGGTCAGGCCAGGCCTAGCACCTTCCAAAGGGGAGGGTCTAACTGAGCAAACAAAGTTGCACGCCACACCGCAACCTGCCCCTCCCCTCCCTTTAGCCCCCGAGTCGAATCCCCAGCGAAGCTCACTTGCACTGCGGGTCCCCTCTGCCCCCCACCACATCATCGCGCAACACACCCCCTTCAACATGCGCTCCCACCCTTTCATTGCCCTGCGCCCCGAGCGGTCCCACCGCCCGGCAAAACACTGAGCAAGCCGCTGCGCTCACCTTGCTTGACACACTTGAGCCGGAGGGGGTCCTTGCAGTGTTTGATCACAGCCAGCACGTCCCTGATGGTGAGCCCCGCCACGGGGGTCTCGTTCACCTCCAGCAGCAGCTCTTCCGACACCAACTTGCTGCCGCTCTCATAGGCCACCTTGCCGGGCTTCACCTCCCCCAGGTAGGGGAACTGTCCGTTCTCGGCGCCCCCCTTCAGTTCAAAGCCCAGCTGGCCCTCCGGGTTCCTGCCAATGACACTCTCATGGACTTTGCTAGTCCAGTGGCTTTTCTTTTTCAAGCTTTTGGACATGGCAGTGGGGTGAGTCGCCTCAGTTCCTTGGGGTCCTCTGGGGTGGGGGGGGTTGGTGATGAGAGAATGAGGATGGAGGAGCAAGGGGACCCGGGGGAAGAACAGCAGACTTTGCCTTCGCCCCCCTCTATTCGGTGCTTTCCCTCTTCTTTGGATGGAGTGTGGACGAGGAAGTGGGGGGGGGGGGTGATGAGAGGGACCGCTGGGCAGAGGTAGGAGAGCTTGGGTGAGGTTGTGCTGTCCCTGGAATGACACTCAAGGCTGTGGCCCCGCAGCAGAGGAAGCGGTGGTGGTGGCGTCGGCGGCGGCAGCAGCCGGAGCGAGCAGTAGCGGAGCTGGTGAGCGGGTGCGGTGGGGGTGGGGAAGGAGGGTAGGGATGCCGGGGGCCACTCCTGCGTGGTGCGAGTGGGAACGCGCGCGCGCGCGCCTGGGTGTGTGTTGTTAGCTGATATCCATAGCAGCTGCAGTGGCAGGGTGCGTGCGTGTGTGTGTGTGTACTAGTTGTACTGTACTGGCAGAGGGGAGGAGGTGGGGAGGAGGGGCGTGCGCGCCGGGTGGGGAGCCAGGGAGGACTTCGCCGCTGCCTCTCTCCCTCCCTCCGCAGCTTGACCCGGTAGTGAAGGCAGAGAGAGAGGCAGGCTGGGTCCGCCTGGCAGCCTACGGGAGGAGGCGGGAGCCGGGAAGGAGGGGAGCCGAGGCCCGGCGTGGGGAGGCCGGCAGGAAGGGCCTCGAGCCCAGTGCGGACCTTCTTTCAGCCTCGGTGCGGCCGAGCGGCGAGCCAGGCTGCTGGGCGAGTAGGACGCGATGACTTCCTCCCACCTGGGCTCCAATGGAGCAGAAATAGCGGGACCTGGACTTGTGGCGCGCCCGGTGCCACATCTCGGGCGCTGCGAGCCTCCTGGCGCGGGATCCTGCCGTGAGAAGGAGCTGGGGCGGGGCGGGGGGAACCCGGCGGGGCACTGCGGGAAAAGGCCTGGGAGCCGGGAGCACTGTATAGAGAGGTTTCATCTCTTCATCTATACGGTCACTTATTTGTCTCAAAGTTCTCAGAATCCCCTCTTGGAGAAGGAGAAAGTTAGAGAACTGGAGGCTGCGAACCCTGACTGCGCAGAGAAGGGAAGCAGCCTCGCGCATCCCCCCAGTAGGGTAATGTAGTGTGGAGTGCTGCGGTTGTCTGGTGAAAGACTGTGCCTTATCTTGGGAGCTAGGGTAAGGGGCTTCACTTTTCCCGAGTAGGAGAAGCAGAAAGAAAGGGTCTACAGGGCTAGGGGTGGAGGGGGCGGATGCAGTGAGCAGCCTTCGCAGAGAAATGGGCAATTTAACCAGGGACCTGTGGCAGAGAGAAGGCAGAGACTCCCTTACCCAGTAAAGCCACCAAAGTCCGGCTTGTACCTGGGCAAGAAACCTTGAGACGACCTGGCCCAACACTCCCCTGCTCACAGAGAAAGGGAAGAAGGCTCCCTAGGATGCAAATGGCACAGTCGGGGCTGGAACTCAGCTCACTGACCCCAACCATTGTTCCCTTCCTTTCGCCACGTTTGCATCCAGGACAGGTGAGGACACGGGCAAAAGGATGCAGGAAGGCTGCCGATTTCCACGGGAGAGCCAATTTCCTGTGAGACATTAAGAGTGATTTAAAAAAAAATTCCTGTAACTGCTAAATGAATTTCATTTGCTTAACTTTTAAATAATATGTTTCAGACAAAAAAAAAAAGTTGCACACCCACTTACCTCTTTAAAGTACAGCATGAAAAGCACTGAACAGGTAGGATTCTTAATGTCTGAGATGAAGGTGATGTGGGAGGCAAGCAGCACAGTTAAAAATGTTGAGTCGACCCAAACAGAAACACCAGATTTCAATCCAGGCTCTGCTGCTCACCCAGAGTATGATCTTGAGTAAACTGTTTGACCTTCCTGAGCCTCAGCTTTCTTAATTGTTAAACAGAGTTTAGAAATACTCATCTGTTAGGACTGTGGTGAGGATGAAATTAGGGAAAGCAGGCACAGCAGTGCTCTCCTGGCACAGGTGGTAGGCGTTCAAAATGATAATTCCTTTCCTCTTTCCCTTTTAGGTGTAACTTACTATTTGGGGAAGAGGGGGATCAAATGTAGTCAGAACTGGAAGACGTCTTAAAGAAAGATGATTTGTTTAACCTCGTGTCTTTTTTCACTTGAGGAAACAGATCCTCTGTGAGTTGGTTGGACTAGTGAAGCTTATTCAGTGAGCCGGGGCAGTGCCAGGATCTGAAACCAGAGCCCAGGAGTAGGGAAGACTTGGTAGCAAAGCCTAACCACACCCAAAGAAGTTGAGTGTTAGCATTATGAGGCATGGTTCTAAATGGAAATTCATCATGAGAAATATATATATATATAGAGAGAGAGAGAGAGAGAGAGAGAGAGAGAACAAATGTCAAGCTACCATTCATGGAGGATACTAATGTTTATTAGGGTTCTAAATACTTGTTAGATGTTGTTCTATAGGCTTTAAACATAATACTTCGTTTCTCCTGACATTTGGATAAAGTAGATACAGTTATCATCTCCTTTTACAGGTAAGGAAACTGAGGTATACAAGGATGGACTTTTGCAAGGCTACAAATCTAGTTAATGGTGAAGCTCTAGACCTTGTCACACTCTTTCTCTCTGTGCACTTACCATGTGTCATACCAGCTCTCAGTACATAGTGTCCCAAAAGGTTGGGTCTGCTTTTTATTTCAGGGACAATTAGGACAAAAGTAACAAATGGAGCAGTATTTGGTCAGAACAGCATGCTCCTCCCATCCCCCAAAACCCAGGCGTGTCATCGAGGTGTGTGTCTGTTAATTTAGTGCTCTTCAACTTCAGAGCCACTCTTCTTTGCCCTAAATTGTGACATTAGAGCTGAAATCCTTAAACGTCTTTATGGTCAGTTGGCACAACGTTTGCCTTTGTCAATAGAAGGTGCTAGGGGAACACTGCAGAAAGAAGGGGCTCCTTTTCTTGATTCCAGTGCTTTTCTGCTTGCTCCTATGATGCAGTGGCCAGAGAGTGACTTTCTGGCCATTGGTGTGCAAGAAGGCCCTGTTACATAATCTTCAGTCAATTTGGCCGGTTCCCCAGTGTGCGTCTCTCTGTGGAGCATCACTGGCGTGCCAGTGGAATGGCTTCCTAGCAAGCTTTACTGAAAACACAGCTGATGGTTTCCTCAGCAGCCCAGTGTGTGACACCTTAAATTTCTGGACCATTAAGTGGGCCACAGCCATATTATTTCCAATGAGGTACTACGCTCAGGCTTAGTAGGGTGGAGGGTGGGTAGGGGGACGTTCTTCTCAGTTATTCTCCTTGGGTACGCTCCTGCAGCCTGAGAGGTAGTGGCTACTCCCAATAACCACTATCAGTGTATGTTTTAGTGGGCTCTTTTCCTCTCCTAATAGTCAATACCCTTTGACTGGATCTTGACTGAATTGGAACCCTGAGGAAAGCACTGTCCTTGGAGTCAGAAACTGGGATTACGCTTTTTTTTAAAACTTTCTATTATGGTATTCCTCACATTTACTTTATTTCTCCACTGTCTTTACCATTTTTGGATTTGATGCTATGTGAAGAAAAAAATTATTTCATCACTGAGTACTCTGAGTGTAGAACAGAACACTAAATATCGCATGCTATTCCAAAAGAAAAATAAGAATCCTAAAAGTAAAAGAAAGATATGAGTGCATGCAGTTCTTAGAAGAGTTCTATGAGATAGAAGCTCGAGGCAGACATGGTCTCCACCCAGATCTCCTGGGATCCCTTTGGTTGAATCTGAGTATCCTTCCTCCAGTCTCTGTGTTCTTTTGCTTCTCACAGCCTGCCCCAAGACTGTCTTTGGAGGACTGCCCAAACACTACTAGATCACTTTGTCTAGTGGCACAGACAGAGAGCCAGACAGAACTACCTGTGAGTTTACTTCTCTCCCAGGATGCCCTTGGCCAAGGACTTTCCTATACCTGGTAGCATTTCTTTAATAAATCATTTGCAGACAATCATCATCTCAGATTTGACCCTGGGGATCCTGACTTAAGACACTGCTATTCTTTTTTTTTTTTTTTAGACGAGGAAACTGAGGATCAGGGTTTTTAAACTGCCCCAAATAACACTACCAATAAGAGATAGAGTGGTGGTACTTTTTTTAGAGGGACGATTATTCTGCCGACTACAGTATTGTAGGGTATAAAGTCTCCTATCCTCACTGTTTCTTAGTTCAGACTGTCAATGTCAGGACTCCACTGTTACTGTTTTTTTCTTTCTCCCTGCCTTTTACCTCAGAAATCTCTATTGTGTTGCCAGAGAGATCTTTCTGAAACTCTCCTTTTTCTCTGTGTTTAAACCCCTCCAAGGTGGCCCATTAAATACACAACAAAGTCCAAACTCCTTGTCTTGCTTGGATCCTCTTTCCCACCTTTTCTGAATGTTCAGCCATATTTCTTCATGCACCTCTGAGATTGGAACCCAAGGCCAAAAAGCTAATGTGGTTTCTCCAAGATAAACACAAATGAAAGGAGACCTCTTTATGCCGTGTATTCTAGGTCCCTTGGAATATAATTCAAAACAGGAATTTCAACATAGGAATGTAATGATATGCACATAAGGGCAGTAAGGTACAGTGGTTTGAGCCAGTCTCCCACCGTGTCTGGGGACTAGGACAGCTGACCCAGGGGTCCTACCTAAGGGTCAGAGTTGTGTCTTCACTTCTCATTTCAACCTTTTACTTCATCCAGAGTCGAACAGCTTACTTTCCTTCACTCACCAGGCCATTTTATGGTTCTGGGTTTGCCTGAAATACAACCCTTTCCCTCTCTGGTCTACACCTGCTCACCCTCAAAGAAATACCTCTGGGCCCACCTTCTTTCTCAGAAGCATTTTCTGACTCACTTCTGTTACCAACACAACTTTCTTTATGTCTCCACGTATCCTTTGCAGAAACACAACTTCTAAAACACCTCCTTGTTTTCGGATCTGTCTTCCACAGCCAGAGTCAGTAGGATTTTTTAAGGATAGGTTCCATGTCTTCATTGCATTCTTAGTGCCTGGCACATTGTCTGACACATTGTAAAAGCTCAGTAGAATCTTGCTGAATAGCAGAGGTGTCTAAAGTGAGGGTGTCCAAAATTTCATTAAATGACCGCTGCTTTAATATGAATTTTTGGCTGAGGCAGGAGAATCGCTTGAACCCCGGAGGCAGAGGTTGCTGTGAGCCAAGATCACACCTCTGCACTCCAGCCTGGTGACAGAGCAAGACTCCATCTCAAAAAAAAAAAAAAAAAAAAAAAAAATCCGGGCGCAGTGGCTCACGCCTGTAATCCCAGCACTTTGGGAGGCCGAGGCAGATGGATCACGAGGTCAAGAGATCGAGACCATCCTGGTCAACACGGTGAAACCCTGTCTCTACTAAAAATATAAAAAATTAGCTGGGCACAGTGGTGCATGCCTGTAATCCCAGCTACTCAGGAGGCTGAGGCAGGAGAATTGCCTGAACCCAGGAGGCGGAGGTTGCGGTGAGCCGAGATCGCACCATTGCACTCCAGCCTGGGCAACATGAGCGAAACTCCGTCTCAAAAAAAAAAAAAAAAAAAAGAATTCTTACGAATAGTTTTAAATGATTATCTCCTTACACTCATAGTAATGTCTTAAGATAACAGAATGCTGGAGGACACATAGCAATGGAAAAAAGACAAAATATATTTATCCACAAAGCTGATGTTAAGAAACCAGCTTCTTCAAGAGCTGGAGACAGCATTGGTCTGTACAGTTGAGAGATGGTGATGACATGGTGAGATACAAACTTGATCTAGTTCATAGTTTGTTGTGGTCATTCCTATTAATAAACTTCTTTTCATAACTGTTTCAATACACAAAAACGTTAACCCAATCTGCATTTATACCCCTTGAATGTAAAATAAAACAAATGCCCACAAAAATGATTCCATATTGAAAAGGTAGATTTATTTAGCCCAGTGCAGAGTTTCTTAGACTTTTCCGTCAGTATCTCTAACAAGGACGTACTCACCTAACCCCACCAAGAGCAACTTTATTTCATCTCTAGTTTTCATCTACAAATTCATGTGGATTTTAGGTTCTTCTCTTTTGTAGGTTTATATTTGCACTACTATTAAACGTGACTCTCTCTCCAAACATTGTCTAACTGATCTTACGGAGTGATTTTTCATGTTTATTGAGTGGCTTCCAGCATTCCTGGCTCAGTCCAGTGACACTGTGGGTGTGCCCAGCTTAAGTCCACTAACTGGAAATACAAGCCCAAGTTCTGGAAAGTCTGGGCTGCAGAGATATATGTGGGGACACTTTGAACCTTGATTCATTGGCCTTAATCAACAGGGTGGTTCAGAAGAGAAAAAACTTTGAGCTGCGATATTATAACATCCTTTATTAGTCAGAGAGAGGAGAAAACACCAGGGAAGAAAACTGTATTACAATGTGAAAATGTAATGTTGAGAAATTCAGGCATCTTGGAGTTAGTGAGGAGAAGTTTTAGGGGTTTAGACTCCTCAAAACACGTGTATACAGAAATGTATATTTCATCTGATATCAAATGACATTTGTAGTACTAATCTTCTTTACCTCAAGACTTCACATCTTTTGGTGATTGCATTTTTTAGGTTTATATCAAGTTTGCATGAAAACTCCAGGATTGTATCATTTCAGTCAAGAATTAATGTTCATTGATTGTGCTTCTGCATTTCATAGAACTATCTTAGAATTTGTTTTAGTTTTATGAGGGAATATATGGTCCAACTTCTATATATCTCAGGAAGTTACTCTCAAACAGCATGTCAATTAGTTACCTGTCTCTCTGCAAATGATCTGGGAACATGGAGAGGAAAGGGCCGAAGAAGCAAAATTCGACCACTTAAATCTAAGCGTATTAGATCATTTTGGTTGCTAGAAAGTCCTGAATGATGTGACTTTCATTCTTGTAAAACACCTCTTTGTGTAGAATTCATGGCCCAAACAGTACATAAAGAGTGGGGAAGGAACTGCAGTTGCAAATAGTTAAAATCATTGCTCCATCTTAACTATGCAGTTCACAAAATGTAAAGAAATTTGACTATCTCAAGAAAGACAACAGGAAAAAAATATGGCTTTGTGACTTTAAAATCTTGCAATATTTTCTATAAATGATAATGGGTACTTTAATAAGAACTCTTGATAATTTCATTGTTGTATTCAATGTATGCATATAATACAGCAGGATCATATTGTTTTGGATTTAGAAATGTATTCCTTCTTATGCAATCTTATGAGTCACACTGCTTGAATATCTTTACCTAAATTTATCTTTCTTTCTTTCTTCTTTCTTTTGTTGTTGTTATTTTGCACTCTACTTATTTGGTGCCGGCCAGTCTTTTATCAGTTCATATTCTATTAAACTCAAAAAGACATTCTCATACCTTTTGTAATTATAGGCATTCCTTATTAGATTTTTAAAAACACTTCAAAAATTCAAGTACTTTGATTTCATGCCATCAAGTAGCTGAATTTATTCCCCCTCACTTTTGAAATTTGAGTACTTCAATTTTTGTCGCTTTCTACTTTGTGAATTGGAAATCTTTTAAAACCATCTTGCCATTTTCTGCACTTATCTTTTCAGAAAACTCTGAAACACTACTTATCTCTTACTTTTATGTTTCTAACTGCTTTTTTTCATATTATTCCCTCTGCTTTCTAAATGCACATATTAATTTATTCTTTTTATTCCCTATAGCTCTTCTCAGTATATGAATTCAGTTTCCCATCAATCCCCATAAAATTTTAAAAAATAACTATTAAGTATTCTGTTTTTATTTTAGTATGATATCTAGTGACTATATTTTAATTCTGCCTCTTATTTTTAAAATAATTTTGTTGCTATAAAATGGCAACAGTTTCAATTCCAAGAAAGTGAAAGGAAACAAAGGAATGATATTATGGGCTTAATTTTATCAGTAAGCTTGTAGGTGAAAAAGGTTTTGGGAAGAAAATGAGCATATTATTTTGTGAAATAGTAAGGAACAATCAGATGTGTTTTTTAGTCTCTGGAAAAGCATGTTTCAAGAAATTCAATAAAAAGTTCATCATGTTTGCTTAGATTGTTGAGAAGCAAAATGCTGATGAACATTTGGAAACAATGAGAATGTAATTCTAATTATACTATTTTAGTAATTTTGCAAAACTCTCCAAACACTGCTCTGTATGGATGTCTTTCAGAATATGATGAATACTAGTGGTGTTATTCTGCCCTTTTCTCTCTACCACAATATATACATTGTATCACACATATATACACAGTGTTACGTGTGTGTGTATAGTTTACATGTATTGCACACATATATGTAATTTCCAAATATTACATATAATTTCATGTAATTTATAGATCTATTAAGGCCCAACCATTTTCTTGGATAGGGGATTCTTTGGAAGTCCAGCTTAAAGCCCTTACGGAAAGTTTGTTTTATTTATACATAGTCACCTAAAGTAACCTTATCACTGAAGTCAGTACATGCCACCTGAACGTTTTATCACAGTTCTTCCTGGCTTCTATTATGACACTGTTGACATATCTCAGACATATCTAAGATTCTTTCAGAGCATGACTCATGTTTGTATTCCTCACTGAGGTTGAATGAATAAGAGAAACTTCAGTAGTAGGAAAAAACAGAATGTGTAGATATCAGTGACTATGAAGGGTCAAATGTATCTATTATAGTAAGCATCAGATCAACTGACATCAGCAAAGTAAACCCAATATTTTTAATGGTAATTTAATAGATCAAGAGGAGCAAGCAGGTTTCTCTCTGGGAAGGTGGTAAAGTTTTGAGACAACTGTCTCCCATTTTCTCTATCAAGGGGAGTAATTGTAAAAGAAAAATGGAGGGTAAGTTTCTTTAAGAGAAAATTGTAGCTTAAAACGGGTCGTGGGATAATTAGAAATCATTTAATTGCTTCAGAGGATTTTAATCTTTCAGCTTCTCACAATTAGATCCTAAGGCAATAAAAGAATCAGGAGTTTTGAAAACCATTGTCTGTAATCTCTGAAGAAAAGTGGACATTAGGGGAGTCAGTTGAAAAGCAAAGCTATCGCCATTCGCTAAAGAGGAAAAAGGTGATAAAATAAAAGAGGAAAAAGTTCATAAACTATAGACCAAAAAAATAGGACATCAAGAGAAAAAAGTGGTAATACGAAGCTAGCATAGGTTCACAAAGAATGAGTCAAATAAAACAATGTACATTTTTATTTATAAAGCATGACTTGTTCATTGTTAGTTCATGTTAGCTTAATCATTAAGCATTAATGCCATCACTGCAATGCATATGTCAGCAATAAATAATCAAAGACCAGGCTTCCATCATTCTGTTTAATAGCTTCAAGTAATGCTTAAGTTTGCAAATGCTCTTTTAACACATTCTCCATATGCAGTCTGCCTAGCTCTGCACACGACACCTGTAACTTCCCCCTCACAGGCACTCCTAATATTTCATGTGCTCATCCAATTGACTTCCCCCACTGGTGCCTCATACTGAATCTGTAGAATCACACCTGCTAGTTTTCCACAGCTCTTCTGAGTTTTTTCTTAAATAATTCACTGACCCTAAACCTGTCAGATATTTGAAGACTACTAGCACAATTTTAATATTATAAATGTATAATGCAAATGTAATTAAGATTTGTTTAATGTACAATGCACTTTGGTAAATAAAAGTATGCTGTGAATAAATATGATATAATTCAAAATTTTACATAAATATGTGATAAAATTCAGCTCATGCATGTTCTTTTTTTTTTTTTTTTTTGACCGAGTCTTGCTCTGTTGTGCCCAGGCTGGAGTACAGTGGTGTGATCTCGGTACAGTGCAACCTCTGCCTCCTGGGTTCAAGCGATTCTCCTGCCGCAGCCTCTCGAGTGGCTGGGATTATAGGCGCCCACCACCATGCCAGGCTAATTTATTGTATTTTGTTTTTTTAGTAGAGATGGAGTTTCACCATGTTGGTCAGGCTGGTCTTGAACTCCTGACCTCAGGTAATCCACCCACCTTGGCCTCCCAAAGTGCTGAGATTACAGGTGTGAACCATCATGCCCAGCCTAGCTCATGTTCCGTAAGGACAATTATGAATATTTTTATCTATAGTTAATTTTCATTAAGATATTGATCAATTAATAGTTATATATGTTCTATAATCCTATCTAGTTTGATTCTTAAATTGTTTGTATATATTTTATAGTGTAAAGATTCGACATTTTAATAAAATCTCCAGGACATACTGTTAATTAATGACTATGTTTCCTACTATAGGCCATATTTAAATTTTTTTCTATTGTTAACAATATTTTGATAAGGATGATAAGAAAATAAGGAAATATTTCCTTTATTTGTTAACAATAAGTGTTTGGGGATTTTAAAATGAAAATTGAAGTAAAAGACACCATACATTTAGTCTGTTTGATTTCATGGCTGCAATAGTTCAATAATTTATTGAAATATTTTACAGAGCAAAAGAACGACAAACATATTACATTTGTAAGCCCCCCAAATATTTTAAAGGATAATGGTTGATATATGAAAACTCTCTGAAGCTCACACTTCAGCAGGTAAAGCTAAAAGAAGTTTATATTTTCCTAGGATTAATGGAGATTTATTTCTCAGTCCTTTTCTCTAGAGATAAATGTAGGTCTCTCTTGAAAAGTAGAAAGATTTGCATATGGGGTATGATTTAGAGAACTAGAAACATCTTTTCCACTCTCCCTAAAATGTTTCACCATGTTTTATCATACTGTCTGATAATTTTGCACTAAAGTTTTCTCTCTGAGATAAGAAAATGCAAATATCTCTGAATGGGTCTCTTTGCTTTAGTCATACTCATATGGCTACTACTGAACAAAATATGTTCATTACAGGATGAAGGGAATGTTGCCAGCCAACAAATCCCTAGAGTCTGCACTACACTGAACGTTGCTTAGCAATTTCCGTGATTTTCTCAGTCTAATTTGCAAGAATCAAGGAGCTGTTTGTGTATGTTACATAAAGTTGTAAAATTGGTATTTATTGTATGTTTCCATATTGAAAGCTTTACAAACAAAGGAAATGGAAAGTTAACAGGTGGAGATGATAGTGTGGCTCTACTTTAGCTGGATGATAAGGGAGAGCTTCTCTTAGGACGTGTTTTAGGCCAGGACTTGAATAATGAACAGTATCCAGTTGTACAAAAATCTGGGGGAAAGATTTTTCAGGCCCAGGAGAAATGAAAATTCTTTTCATGCATAAAAGAATGAAAGTGAAAATTGCCTACTCTATGTCCTGAAGTGGGAAGTTGGCTTGCCAGAGTTGGCAAGTTTAACTTTCATTCTTTTATGCACTCAATTATACTACTTCTTATGTTAGTTCATAAGGGCTTCCACAATTTGGTTCCCACTTAAAATTTCCCTGACCTATTCCCACCATATATTGTGCTAATCCATGCATTTGTGACTTTGGTATGCTGTTTTCATTGTTTAATATTCTTGTCATTCATTCCTTCTTTCCTGATAAACTAATTTCTGAAAGTCCCCTTCAAGCATCCCCTCCTTTAGGAGGACACTTCTCACTATCTCCTGCCTACCACCCATTGAATTGCTCAATTTTTTTCTTTTTTTTGAGACAAGGCCTCACTCTCATCTCTCAGGCTTGAGTGAAATGGCACAATCTCGGCTCACTGTAACCTCTGTCTCCCGGGTTCAAGCGATTCTCCTGCCTTGGCCTCCTGAGTAGCTGGGATTACAGGTGCCTGCCACCACACCTGGCTAATTTTTGTATTTTTTAGTAGAGACAGGGTTTCACCACGTTGGCCAGGCTGGTCTTGACTCCTGATCTCAGGCAATCCACCCTCCTTGGCCTCCCACTGTGCTGGGATTACAGGCGTGAGCCACCGTGCCCAGCCTGAATTGCTCAATTTTTAAACTGCCATTGTCTTGTGCATTTGACACATTCCTTTGCAATTACCGATTTACATGTCTGCTTTTATCATTAGTGAGATTCTTTAGGACAGAGACATTATTTGTTCATCTCTGGGCACATATGTTCCAACATATTAGAAGTACTGCAGAGTGCTATTACTATATAGTGCAGAGTATTCGTAGTAGTTATTCAATAAATCATTGTTAAATAAATGAATGTAATACCTTTTTCTTATTGTAATTTAACATAAGATAGAATTTATTTTCAGAAGTTTCCGTGATATATTTGTTCTAGTTAAAAGCCAATAGCCACTAGAATATTACCATTATTTAATGTAAAACAATAAAATATTAAATACAATCATTCATAGTTAATGCAAACAAAACTCATGGAAATATTGTATAAAGATTGAGTAATTCTTGACATACAATTTTAAATTCAACTTTTTCATATAGCATACCTTATGAGATATTTTCAGCCTACCTTTAAATATGTTGGCATTGAGAGCCAGTTACTAATTCACTAAATTCATTATTTCTTTTTAAGTTATAGAAGTAGAATTATGTTTAAGATTGCATTATATTTACCAGAATTTGAGTTATTAACATGGAACCTGAGGGCCTCTACAATTCTTAAGTGCCTGGCAAAAATAGTTTAACTGGATCAATGAGGAACTGAGAGGAAAAAATGGTGAGCGGTGTAGCAAGAGTTGGGAAGAAGGAACAATGATTTGCCTTCAAGATTTTTTCATTGGTCTGTTTTCAGTGACAAACCCACTGTGATAATACATGTAAAGTGAAAACATTCGGAAGTTCCCTTAGAAACATTTCTCTGGAGGTTTCTAATTGCACAACGTTGTATAAGTGAAATGACATAGTTACTCTCATAGTAAACTGAGCCAAGAACAAGGCAACGGGAGAAGAAAACTATTAAAGAGAGTTCTGTCTTTCTCTCTTCACTCTTTTACTTGCTTTCACCAATCACCCAAGTTTACATAATTTCTTTAGAAAGGCTTCTACCATGCAGGTCTTCCTTAAAGTAATTGGTGTTACCTGGCATGACATGTGAACCTTTATGTATCAGTCCCTTTATTTATTTTTAAAGTTTCTATCAGTATGGACTCCTAGATTTTTATTTAATAGGTTAGACTTGACTGCTAACATTCTTTATTCTGATGCTCAACTTTTCCAAAATTTAGCCAGCAGTGTTCCTTAAAGCTGGTTACTTTGCCCTTTCAACATGTACCTCTGATTCTTTAAGTACTTCCTTGTTTTCTAATATACAAGATGTTCCATATTATTTTCATATTTCTCTTCCCCAGCTCTGGAAGCTGCCTTTCCTTCAAGGAGCCTTGGTTCCTTTTAGTGACAAATGATATTTAGAAACCAAGATCTGGGTATTTGACTTGTATATTGCTGTTGGTTGGCCATTGTTTCTAGTTTCTTTCAGTAGATGGAGCTAAGAAATGTAAATAGAAATCTTTGAATGTATGTATATGTAACATATTAAGTAAAAGTTAAACAAATTCATGAGTTCATACTAATACTTTCAATGAACCACAGTTCCCTTTTTATATTTTTGAAGGAAAAATATCTGTTGTCTATATACAGTGGACATACACAGTAAAATACTCATCTTGAAAAGAAATCTTAAATAGATTCCATTAATAGTTACAGATAACATATCTTAGAATTCTAGATATTAAAGAGATACATTATCTAGAGCTGTGATTTAGATATCTTATAGTAGATCTTTGCCATGCTGTTTTGGATTTGTGTTGGAGTAGAAAAATCAGATCAGGTGACAAAAGCTCATCCCACATGGAGAAATCAAATAAAGCATTCGTTACAGACAGAATTTTTAAATAAATGCATATATATATATACACACACATACACACACATATATATAATATGGGGGTTATAAACAATGAAGGAAATGGTGATACTATCTATATGGGAACAATACCAGTATCCTCCCTTTACCTGAATACAGTAGCTACAGATGCAGTTCTGGGGACTCTGCTTAGCAATAACTTAACTGTTGCTTGGCTACAAGCATGGATAACTTGTCAAAGATGATGAGGACTTGTGAATATCTAAAGAAACTGGATTTGCAATGTAAAAAGATTGGTGACTATCTGAATTCTTAGAGGTTTCTCCCAAGAAGGCATTGGACGTGGCAGACTTTCCTGTAATGGTCTGTTTCTCCCCTGTTTCATGAAAAGTCAGAGCTTCTCTACTTAGTTTACTAACCCTAAGTATATAAATTCAATAGAAGTAGAAGCCTGTTTTTACTGGTTTATTTGCTTTATAAAAAAAAAAAGGATAAAATTTGTTTTTGATAGCATAATGAAACAAAGTTTCTTATTTTATAATGGATCATATATACACTTGGTAACTGTTGCATAGTAATTCAATAACTTGAAAAAATATGTGCATATATTTGTATATGTTCATATATATGTTATTTTTAACTTCAGAAGTAAAATAAATATTGGAAGAAGCCACAATTACTATAAAAAATAATTTGACCAGTATTGGGCAATGCAAGTAACAATTATTTAGAAGTTACTGTGCAACAGATGCCATATGTGTTACATTTTATTTGATCATTAAAATAAGAAAACTGTTACAGCTATTATCCCCATTTCATAGAAGAAACTGAGATTACATACTTTGTTCAACTTGATCAACTTCTTATAACTAATATATAGTAGAGATAAAGCTCAAACCTCATTAGGTTTGACTCTAAACCCCAGCCTCTTTTGAGGGCATCATAAAAGGGTTTTGTCTGCCTGTGGCTAGTAACAACTTTTACTAAATTGATTATTTGCTTTTTGTCTGTAAAAGGAAGTTGTTCACCTGTTTTGATGATCCCCAATGTTTTTAACATCAATAAGTATGTCCACCACAGATGATAGTTTTTAATGTTTTGTTTCCATGATTACCAGATTGAAAATAAAAACTATTACTTAGTGATACTTTTAAGTTAATTTTGATTTCATTAATTAAAACACATCTGTCTACATCTGAAGAATAGCACTTGTGACAACAGCATAGACTGCTTCATTTTGAAAAGTAAATTACAATTGAACATGAACCAAAGATATATAGAGAAGGCATGGACCACACAAATGTGATTGACAGCCGCCCTGGAGTCATCTTAAATTAACTTTTTCCCAAAGGGCCCCTAAAGGAGCGTAGCATCCCGAGAGAGAGTCTACGGAGAGATATACTGCTGAGACCCATATTGCTGTCAGTGAAGTGCAGGCAAGGAAGGGATCCCTAGCAGAGAATAGGGAGAGGAATGGATGGTCTGAAGAACCCTACAGGAACTGAAATGCTCTGCAAGGGAAGGTAGATCAAGTATCAGCTTGGACTTCTGCCAAACCCAGGCAGCAACAATGGCAGCTCACAAAGCACCAGCACTTACGCGCTTTCTTATGCCCCTACATCTCTTCCCTTCACCGTCTTGAACCGTCGTACCATCATGAACTGTGTAAGTTAACAAGGAGGGGAAGAATGGTAAATTGGGAAAATAGATAAGTATCTGTCTAGGCCCTACTTTCATACCATAGGCTAGCCTTCTGTTGCATGTGCAAAAGCTTTAATTTTGAGTGAAACTTGGAGTTTTTATTCTTCTCTGGCTATACCTATCCGTTTCAAAACTGGAACGGTTTAAGTGACTAAAGTACTAGGAAGATTTTAGTACTTAATATAGCTATGAGAGAACTGGCCAAGATTTTATCTAAGAGAAAGAGTATCACCCTACAGAGCAGATTTTAAGGGACATTATGATAGAAAACAGTTACTTAGTGATTTAATGTTGCCAATTCTGTTCTTTAGAATACCATCATATATTTAAATGCCTCTGTTTCAAATAACTAAAACTATACATTTATCTGTACATGTGTGTGTATCATATGGAGCATATTGTCTTTTGCAGGATTTCTTTGTTTTAAATATCTATTTGGTTATTTTCTTGATTGAATTTCTATGTATGCTTTTTTCCTCAATGCTTAAGCTGTAAGCAAATAAGGTAAGGTCTTTATATGCAAGATTCTACATGCTTTCTTTTATAACTAGAGAATATTTTATCTAAACCTCATGTATCACGTGATATATTTGACACCCTGTTATATATCATTCTTGCATGCAAATGTTTATGAAATACAAATCATCTCAAATCAACAGGATCAAAATTGTATTTGAAAAATGTATTCAATAAGAGGTGTGAGATGAGATAGAATTAATTCTAATTGAATTCACAGAGGATTTGAAATTGGATGTAAATCTATAATATCAAATTACATCACATATGAATTACTATTAGATTTGCATTCAGGAAATTGTACTGTGTTCACATCTGAGTATCACTTAAAAAGAATATTGGAACAGATACCCTGTTTTTACTTTTGATTCTCTTTTCCTGCTCTTTTTCTTCCTCTTTTCATTAACCTAAATGTCATTGAAAAACTCTCTCCATCTTAATTATCTATATTAAAGACTGATTTTGAGAAATGTAGAGAACCTAAGATTTGCATTTTGGTGGAATATAGAATATAATTAATAAATATTTTATAAATGCATAAAAATATTTAAGAGATAACTATTTTAAGATCTTAAAAGTCATCTATCAAATACTGAATTTTAGATGTTAAGCCTAGCAGAGATATACAAAAATCAACAGCTTGTAAGAATGTTGCACAGTTAGCTTAGAGATTTAGTATTGTCAGTATGTGGGCCTTAAAAATATGTCATTTGAAACTGATATAGGTAATTAATTAACTCAAGAAATGCTTAGGTTTTGGGTATAGGTGCTACAACTTAGAATTTAAATGTTGTCCGAGATTAGTATTGGTCATAACACGGACTCTAAAGCCACCATCTAAATGAGCAGATACAGAAGAATATTCTAGTACACAAGTTATTAATGGCCTAGAATGACCTTCCCACTCATATGATACAAAGAAGAAAGTGTATAAAACTTTTTGTCACAATGGCTATCCATGAAAAAAGAAAACCCTCCAAAACAGCAAAATCAAATAGGTATTGACAGTCAACTTTATCCTGAAAATTTCCAAGAAATACTGGTTGTGATTATATAGCATTCTGAGACCAATGAATCTTTAGACAGTACTAATTTTCTACCTCAAAGCTATTCTTTACTTCTTCCTTATTGACAGAGTTTCTTTCTGCTCAATTTTTTTATATTTAAATATTTGATCCATTTGGAATTTGTCTTTGTTTATCTATAATGTAAGAGTCAAATTTATTCATTTCTCCTAGATGGCTCCTCAGTTGACCCAATACCATTTGTTAAAAAGCCTCTATTTGTCTCACTGATTTATTTATTTATTTATTTATTTATTTATTTATTTTTGTTGTACTTTAGGTTCTGTGGTACATGTGCAGATCATGCAGGACTGTTGCATAGGTACATACATGGCAATGTGGTTTGCTGCCTCCATCCCCCCATCACCTGTATCTGGCATTTCTCCACGTTATCCCTCCCCAACCTCCCCATCCCCCTGCTGTCCCTCCCCTGCCCTCCCCAACAGACTGAAGTGTGTGATGCTCCCCTCCCATGTCCATATGTTCTCATTGTTCAACACCTGCCTGTGAGTGAGAACATGTGGTGTTTGATTTTCTGTGCTTGTGTTGGTTTGCTGAGAATGATGGTTTCCAGATTCATCCATAGCCCTACAAAGGACATGAACTCATCATTTCTTATGGCTGCATAGTATTCCATGGTGTATATGTGCCACATTTTCCTTGTCCAGTCTTATCCCAGATAAAATATTCACCTTCTCAGACTCCCTGGCACCAGATGTGGCCCTGTAAGGTAAGTGTAGGCAATGAGACCAGGTATGGACCCACTAGGGGCTTCTCAGAATGTTTTAGCTTTTCTAATATAGACAACCTTTTGTCTCTTTGTCTTTCTCCAGCCTACAGAACAGCTGATGAAGGAGAAGCCGTCTTGCTGCCATGATTTGACAAGCATGGAGATAAAAGCTTTCCTATAAAGATAATGGAGCAAAAAGCTAGAAGGGGCCTAGACTCCCTACCTTCACACTTCCTGCTATGAAAGCATTGCTAGTATAAGGTTATGCTGCGGAAACAGACTTCTATATCATATGCTTAAATGCATCAAAAGTCACACAATATCTATTAAATTGGTAAAAGTATCTGTTTTAAAGGATTAATCTGAGTGACCCACAGACATCTAATGCAATCAATCAACTCTCAGAAAAAAAAATCAGTTATTTCGTTGTGATTTTGAAGTTGATCTTTTATGACAGTTTAGTTATCAAACTGTTAAATACATTTTAATTTCAAATTTTATGAATAAAGCTTATGAATCCCATTTTCTCAGTGTGAGTGTGGATGATGTACTGAGGATGTGGATGTGGATGCACACACATGTACTCAAGGAGACTGAAGGGGACCGTGACTTTCTGGGCACTCACTGCTACTTATCTCTAACTCCTCCTTTAAATCTCTCCATTCTAAGTCTACTTCCTTAGGAAATAGGTACTAATATATCCCATTAGAAATGATTTAAGGATTTACTTATTTTGAACTTGTCATCATTGGTGGTTGGAGTGTGTGTGTGTGTGTATGTGAATTCTGACTCTTACTTTATATGATGGTAAGATATTCTATTAAAGAGATATTTCTTTATAGAGCCAAGCAATGACCTTCTTTTTCACTCTTGGACCTCTGTTCTAGCTGTCAGCCATTCTGAATACTGAGAACAATTAATAGCCAGCAGTCTTTAAGTTGAGAGGAAGAGTAATATAACCATTTCACGTATTGGTAATTTAAGCCCTAAAGTGACATTTTTGTTCAAAGTCATTATTAGTCCAGATGCTGTTTGCCTTGATAATAAATATGGTCACTTTAAACATCACGTAAGCCACTCCTGAAATACCCCATCCTGTCCTCTCATTGAAGTGAAGGAAGATGAAAAGTTACTCAGTCAAAACAATACTTGAAAAGAAGGAAAACAACTTCTCAAAGTCTGGAATCTGTTGCCATGGGAACTGGCTGGACAAACAATTGGAGGCCTTTGCATACATTGCCCTCAAATGCGAGCAGCACTTGGGAGGAAGAAGACTGAACAAGGCTGCATTTTTGACCCACTACCATCCCTAGTATAGAGATTTAGGGATTTTGCTAATCACAAATTCAAACAGCCGTCCATTTTCTGAAACATAATTTAATTTTAGTGGTAGCTAGGGACATTGCCTCCTTAGATTTTACTACCCTCTGTGTACTGATAACCATCAAACACATGGAAAATGTGGTTCCCTATAATACAATATGAATAAAGAGGGGTTGGGGAAAAAATGCTACATGGAAGCTTGCAATGTGATATCAACTGTAGCGATGCTTGGGAGGTATATAAGATCCTCAAATACTGTTTCGGGAGAGGAAATCTTAAGACAATTTGAATGATCCAGAAATAAAGTATCATCCTAGAGACAGAGAAGCAGGCAACAAATTAGGATTCCTTTTCACTGTAGTCAAGCATATTTAAAAGTAGAAATTGTTCAGAAAGTTATGTACATTAATATGCCTTCTGCTTTAAGAATACAAGGAGGTTTCTGTCAACACTTAAGTAGGAAGTGAGAGATACCTACAGAAGCCTGTGTTCCTTTTCTCATTTCAACTTTTACAGGGGATACACATACAGATTTGTTACATGGATAATGTTATGTGATGCTGAGGTTTGGGATATGGATACTATCACCCTGGTTGTGAGCATAGTACCCAACAGGTAGTTTTTTAACCCACTCACCATTCTCTCTACCCTCTAGTAGTCCATAGTGTCTAGTTGCCCCATATTTATGTCCATGCATTTAGCTCCCATTTACAAGTAGGAACATGCAGTATTTGTTTTTCTATTTCTGCATTAATGTGTTTAGTATTATGACCTCCAGTTCCATCCATGTTGTTGCAAAAACATGATTTTATTCATTATTTTATGGATGCATAATAATCCATGGTGTATATGTACCACATTTCCTTTATCCAATCTACTGTTGATGGGCACCTGGGTTGATTCCATGTCTTTGTAATTGTGAATAGTGTAACAATGTGCATACAAGTGCCTGTGTTTTTCTGGTAGAATGATTTTCTTTTGGGTGTATACCCAATAGTGGGATTACTGGATCAAATGGTAGCTCTCTTTTAAGTTCTTTGAGAAATCTCCAGAGTGCTTTCCACAGCTGCTGGACTAATTAACATTCCACCAACTATATAACCATTCTCTTTTTGCCACAGCCTTGCCACCATCTGTTGTTTTTTGACTTTTTAGTAATAGCCATTCTCACTGGTGTGAGATACTATCTCACTGTGGTCATGATTTGCATTTCTCTCATACTTAGTGATGATGAGCATTTTTCACATTTGTTGGCCACTTACATGTATTCTTTTGAGTAGTGTCTGTTCATGTCCTTTGCCCATTTTTTAATGGGGGTTTTTTGGCTTTTGCTTGTTAATTTGTTTAAGTTCCCTAAGTTTCTGGATATTAGGCCTTTGTCAGATCCATAGTTTTCAAATATCTTCCCCCCTTCTGTAGGTTGTCTGTTTACTTTGTTGATAGTTTCTTTTGCTATGCAGAAGTTCTTTAGTTTAATTAGTTCTACTTGTCTATTTTTGTTTTTGCTGCAATTGCTTTTGGAGACTTAGCCAAAAAATTTTCACCATGGTCTATGTTGAGACTATTTCCTAGGTTGCCTTCCTGGATTTTTATAGTTTGAGAAATATTTAATCTATTTTGAGTTAATTTTTATTATGGTGAAAGGTAAGGGTCCAGCTTCAATCTTCTGCATATGACTAACCAGTTATCCTAGCACCATTTAATTAAATAAAGACTCCTTTTCCCATTGCCTGTTTTTGCTGGCCTTGTGGAAGCTCAGATGGTTGTAGGTGTACGGCTTTATTTCTGAGTTTTCTATTCTGTTCCATTGGTATATGTGTCTGGTTTCATACCAATACCAAGCTTTTTTAGTTACTGCGGCTTTACAGTATAGTTTGAAGTTGGATAATGTAATGCCTCTGGCTTTGTACTTTTTACTTAGCATTGCTTTGGCTACTTGGGATCTTTTTTGGGTTCCATGTGAATTTTAAAATAGTTTTTTCTAATTCTGTAAAGAATGATGCCAGTAGTTTTACAGAAATACCATTGAATCTGTAAATTGCTTTGGGCAGTAGGGCATTTTAAAAATATTGATTCTTCCAATCCATGAGTGTGCAGTTTTTTCATTTATTTGTATCATCTCTGATTTATTTAAGCAATATTTTGTAGTTCTTGTATAGATCTTTCAGCTCCTTGGTTAACTGTATTCCTAAGTATTTCACTTTCTTTGTGGATATTACCAGGCCTATTAAATAGAATTGAGCCATATTTATTTAAGGATGAACACACAGAATAATATACAAGTGAATAAACAACACTTATCTTGAATAAAGAAAGCAGATGCAAACAAACTGTGACTTATAGATGAAATTCTTCATCTTAAGAGAAGGGGAGAATTATCCTAAAAACACTTCTTGAAATGGTTTTGCCATAAGAAGCAGAATAAATTATTTTAAAACATGCAGAACTGAAGCAGGAAATCTAATTAAAAATATTTAGTAGCACAGATATCCTGATAAACTTTTAGAAATGTTAAAAATAAAAAAATTATTAAAACCTAGGTCTCCAAATATATAGATTACCTAGAAACCAGAAAAAAATACAAGAAAGCTAATGTACATTCCAGGCTGGCGTTAAAATTTAACCGTTGCAACACCAAATACAAAAAGATAATGAAAGGTGTTCATAGATATTTTTCTTTTTCTTTTTCTACAGGGTGACAAGGCCAAGTAGCAAGTGGCAACTAAATTTTTTTTTAGTTTTCTGATATACAAGGGATCATAAATTATGGCACTGACACAGACCCCTGAAAAGTTTACTCAAGCAAATAATCCAGGGAGCTAAAAGTTAATTAAAATTGAGAAAAAACAGAAAATTTGGTATAAATGGTCTTTGGAAAGAATTTATATGAGTGAATCCAATTAATTTCTGTACAAATGTTAATTTAATACAGTATAATAAATGTCACTTTAAATAGAATATAATTATAAATAATTAAAGCTTAATCATCTATACCTCTAACCTATAATCTATACCCCATAATAAATTAAGAATGATCTGTAGGTATAGAGATGGGTCACTAAAAGTATATTAAATTTCTTGTTTTACATAGATAGAGGTTAAAATTACATTTCCTTGTTACATTTGAAGCTGAAAAAATACATAATCTAGAATTTATTAAATAATGTAAAGAAGCCCAGAGAAAAATTTTAAAATGCTCCAGTCTTTTTTTTTTTTTTTTTTTTTGAGATGGAGTTTCGCTCTTGATACCCAGGTTGGAGCGCAATGGCGCGATCTCGGCTCACCGCAATCTCCGCCTCCTGGGTTCAGGCAATTCTCCTGCCTCAGCCTCCTGAGTAGCTGGGATTACAGGCACGCGCCACCGTGCCCAGCTAATTTTTTGTATTAGTAGAGACGGGGTTTCACCATGTTGACCAGGATGGTCTCGATCTCTTGACCTCGCGATCCACCCGCCTCGGCCTCCCAAAGTGCTGGGATTACAGGCTTGAGCCACCGCGCCCGGCCTAAAATGCTCCAGTCTTTTAAAACTACTACTGATTACAGTAGCAAACAAAGCATAGTGCAGACTGCAATTTAGTAAACACAAAGATAAGAGAAAAATAGCAGAAAGTGCACAACTCAGTGAGAAGTTAATGTAAATCCAGTCGTTGCAGCTAACATAGTTTTACATCAATAGACAAATGTCATCAGAGCTAATTACAAAAAATGTAATTATGTGCTCCTTTGAGAAACAATCAGAATTTTGAAAATTTTTGAATATGTAAGTGTCACATTATATCTTTTGGCTTCATCTGTCTGTGGACATTTGCCCACTTGTTTCAGACTGCTAACTTAAAAAACTATTGTAAGTTAAAAAAAGAAAGGCTTTATTTGTTATAAAGGGTTGTAGCCTGCAGGGTGGTGATTCTGACAGGCTAGGAAACACAGCCTCCAGTCAGAACCAGAAACAGATACTGCTAGAGAGGGGCAAAGGGAATAGGAATTTATGCTGAGCAAGGTGGCCAAATACACATATTCAATAAGCTACAGGAGACTTCATGAATATTTATGAAAGGAGAAACATACACAGGTGCAACTGAGCTTCATGTTTGTCCATGTTCAGAAAATTACAGCTGTTTGAGGTTGGAGATTTCAGCCCTCTGACATCAAATATGAAGCAGAGGACACACAAACTCTTAATGTACATTGTCCATAGAATGGTCAGAAACACTCCATGGTCAGTGGTCTCTTATTAGGCAAAAAAGAAGTGTTAGCATCTTGCCATCTGTCCCAGATTATCATGCTGATGCTGAGATATGACGTATACCAGTATCTTCCTGGCCCCCTCATTTATGTGCAATCCCAGTGTGCAAGGGAATTAATTTCCCATGAGGTTTAAGTTAAATCAATGGGAGACGAGAGAGATTGGATGAATTCTTTACCTTCTTTTTTCTGGATAAAAGGCCCTAATATTCACTCATTTATGTAGCTTCTGGAAAAATAATGCAACATGGATGAGCTAACAATCATATTACAAACTGGTGGCCAGCATGGAAACCTATCCTTGTATTGGCTTTTCTCACTTCCTCCCTCCCTTTTCCCCTCACTCCTGTACCTGGAAATGCATTTTCTAATAAAATAATGATATTTAAGTCTTTCTTGGACTTTGTTTTCCAGATTTCAGGGCAAGACAGTTGATAATAGAAATATTCTTAGAAAGTAGACCTGGAACCAACCCAAATGCCCATCAATGATAGACTGGACAAAGAAATGTGGCACATATACACCACGGAATACTATGCAGCCATAAAAAATGATGAGTTCATATCCTTTGTAGGGACATGGACAAATCTGGAAACCATTATTCTCAGCAAACTGACACAAGACCAGAAAACCAAACACTGCATGTTCTCACTCACAGGCGAGTGTTCAACAATGAGAAAACATGGGCATAGGGAGGGGAACATCACACACTGGGGTAGGTTGTGGGATGGGGGGCTAGGGGAGGGACAGTGAGGTATGGGGACACTGGGGAGGGAAAACACTGGGAGAAATGCCTGATGTAGGCGACGGGGGGACGGAGACTGCAAACCACCATGGCATGTGAGTATCTATGCAACAACCCTGCAGGATGATCACATGTACCCCAGAGCTTAAAGTACAATGAAAGAAAGGGAAGGGAAGGGAAGGGAAGGGAAGGGAAGGGGAGGGGAGGGGAGGGGAGGGGAGGGGAGGGGAGGGGAGGGGAGGGGAGGGGAGGGGAGGGGAGGGGAGGGGAGGGGAGGGGGAGGGGGAGGGGGAGGGGGAGGGGGAGGGGGAGGGGGAGGGGGAGGGGGAGGGGGAGGGGGAGGGGGAGGGGAGGGGAGGGGGAAAGGAAGAAGAAAGAAAGAAAAGAAAGAAAGTAGATCATAAAGATGGGAACTTAGAACGGGACTACCCACTGGCTTGATAGCAATGAGGATTTCAGTGCTAGTGGTAACTAGGAGAGTGAAAATTCCTGGTTAGCAGTGGTGCCACGATTATGGAAGCTTTAACCTTTGTTAAATTGAAGTGAAATGCAAGTGAAAAGAGAAGCATTAGAATAGATGAAAGCTGTGGTGTTTTAAAAGTATGAGGTCAGCAATAATCAGAAGGATTGTGTGGATTGGCTTCTCTTCAAGCATTATAAATGTTGAAAAAATAAAATGCTCAGCTCAGGTCAGCCAGATACCATAACACGGAACAATGTGAAATCTGAAGAACTTCCAGGGAAGTTTTTAGGGAGATTCTCCTCTCCTGAGGCAACATGGCAGAATGTGCTGAAAGTTAGGCTCAGGATTTACTGAAAAGGTGGCAGAACCTCAATGCATCTTGAATGCAAAGACTCAGGAGGCCCTTATGCTAAAATCAGTGGCTTCTTAGGAAAGGAATAGAATGTTGAGACTTGAAACGGGGTGATTTTGGTAAACAAGCCTGAGAGTATTGAACTCACAAGTTCTAGTGAACTTCCAGGATAGCAGAAGAAGCCCTCTTCTCCAAGCCTCAGGAGATTTTACAATGACATAATCGACGTGAATGCCTCTCAAGGTAATACTTTCCCTCACGGTCTACCCACCTCCCTTTATGGCCTGGAGTCAATAGCTAGGGTTAGGCCTCAGCACAGCCAGAGGATGGAAGTATAATCCGTCTTCTGGAGAAAACAGTTTATTTCAGAGGAATTGACAGACCTGACTAATAAACACTGTCAGCAACTTGAGAAGCAAATGTCAGAATAAAACTTCAGATTTATACCCAAAGAGGTGCAATATTAGGCTGGATATGGGATAATTTATTGAATAGAGGCACTCACAAAAGCCTTCTAATTTGATGATCTGGCAACGACACTGATGTCTACCCCAAAGTATCCTTCTGGGATACCTGAGGCTTCAATATAGCAAATACGATGAAAAATTTGGAACATCCTAACATGGTATTGATGAAGGAGTGAGAAAAATGGAAGATATGGGAATGTTAGAATTGATTTACTATGCATGACCTAAGTATGCACACCCTGATTAAGATCCTTGTGTGGCCCACAGGACACTCTATAAGCAATGAATTTTTGAGAGGGTACCTACATCTTTAAAAAGCTTGATTGCTGGTGGCTGTCCTCTGCAAACTGTGGTTGATGGTAGGAGTTGATGCTGTTGAATTGGGTCCAGCTGATACAACACTCAATCATCAAAGGCGAGGCAGATGAAATTACTAGACTTGCCATCAATTTGCCTTGACCTGTACACCTGTGGTAATAGTTAATAGGCCATGGTGTTCTTAGTCATGAGATAGATAGACGTGAGAAAAAGAGAAAGAAGAGATGATGGGCAGAAGGCTGACATCAGCTGCTAAAATCGAAACTGTGGTTTCATACCTAATTTCCAAATGTAATTTAGTTCTCAAATGTAGAATTAATAGATTGAAGAGCATGGTCCCCTTGAGAAAAAAAGAACCTTCAATGCTACCTGAAGTACATACAGTAAATATTCCCTTGATTATCCTCTGAGGGGATCTGAAAGCATTTCCAGGGTAACAGCGCTGGGGAATGAGACAACCCAAACATTTCTAGCACAGTTAGATGTAAGTTCTGAGCTGAGACTGATGTCACGGGATCTGAAACACAATTGCAGTTCTCCGGTGAAATGGGAGCTTATGGAGGCCAGGTAGAGTTTGACCCAAGTCCATTTCACAAGTATATTTGCACCTAACCTGTGGCCATTTCCCTGGTCCTCATGTGCAGTATGGAAAGAGAAATACTTAGCAGCTGGAAGAACGCATATATTATGGTCTGCAGAATAAAAGCTATTAGGGCATCAAGAGCCAAGTGGCAGACCCAGAAACCACACTCCTATCCTGAGGAAAATTATAAATCTGAGGCAACATTATATCATGGTAAGAAATGCTGAGATTAGTACCACTATCAAAGATATAGAGGATGTAGGGGTGATGGCCCACATCATATTTCTATTTAATTCACCTGTGTGTACCCTACAAAATTGAAATGGATCTTGGCAGATGACAGTACATTACTATAAATTCATCCAATTGGCAGTCCCGATCATAGCTTCACAGCTGCTATATTATACCATCTGCCACAGAAGCTGCTATTGGAGCTACCACTTAGTTAAGTGACAGTAGATTAACACAGGCTTTGGCACTTGTTAGAAGACTACTGATCTTGCATAGACGTTTTTTCTCCAATTCTCTTTAATAGATAATCAAGTTCTGTTTTTATTCACATGGTAAAAACAGCAGTACCCATTTACTGTCAAGCCCAGGGATATGCAAACTGTCCTGCTCTCTTTCACAATAGAGATTGCAGGTATCTTGATCATCTTGACAATCTCTAGAACATAACACTAGATCAGTACATTGATAACATCATGATAATCGGACTTGGTGATCAGGATATGAGAAGCATAGTAGTTGTCAGAGGTATTGGAGAATTAGAGATAAGCCTTATGAAGAATCAAGGAATGGTCACAGTTTTGGAGGTCCAGTGGTCAGTGACATGGCACAATATTCCTTCTAAGCCTGAGGACAAATTTTTGCACTTTACAGCTGACACTTATCTGAAAGATGCACAATGTTTAATAGGGCTCTTTTGATTTTGGAGGTGGCCTGAAATTGATATCACTGCTCTGACTCATGTATTATTTGGTGACTTGGAAGCTGTTAATTTTGAGTGAGGCCTAGTGGAAGAGAGAGTTCTGCAGAAGAGCCAGCCTGAGGTGTCTAGCCACTTGGGCCTTATAACAGAGCAAATTGGCTTGAGGTAGAGATATCCATGGAAACATGTTTCTATGAGTTTGAGACATTTCTAGGGTTTTAGAGAAAGATAATTATTTCTCTATAAAAGAACTATTCTCAATATGAATAAACATTCTGTTATTATACTGGATCCTACTAGAAACTGATGGCCTGATTATGGGATGCTAAGTGACTATGTCACTGGGGTTTAATTTTCTGAACTGAATATTATCAGCTCCATCATTTTTATATCGGGCAGATGCTGAAATGATATTTGAGTTTCAGTCTGAGCATATCCAAAATACACTGGTAAATCACATAACTGTGTGGCCTAGACATCCACATCACTTACCTCTTCTGTACAGACAGTCCTATCTCAGCTCACACCTTTGGCCTCTAGTGGTACTCCAAACAGTCAACCAACCTAGAAGAAAAGAACTTAGGCTAGTGCAAAGACAGACTGATATGATGTGTTAATGCAAAAGCAAACAGGACTGATGCCAATCCTCATGGTAGTGGACCAGCAACCAAAGAAAGAAGTTACAGTGTCAGTGACAGTAGTCAATCCTAATTACCAGGGTAGTCTACAGCTGCTACATAATGAGGAACCAAAGGATGTTGTCTAGAACCCACTGAATTTATGAGCTTTTATGCCCATGGTAACCATAAATAGATAACTATAGCACCAATGGTTAGAAAATGTGTATATATATACACACACACACACACACACACACACACACACACACACATATATTTGTATATACATTTTTTCTCTGTAAAATTCAGTGGATTAAGATAAAAACAATAAATTGTTTGTTTATAATGTATAATTTTGGCAGAGCTCAGCAAAAACATCTTATCTTTGCTATATGAGTTGTCTGGGGTCTCAGTTGGGATGACTTGAATGCATGGGGGCTGGACCCATTTGGGGACTGACCATGTATCTCTTTCTCTTTATATAATCTCAGGCACTCTGTGTAGATTCAGGGCCTTATGTATTATGTAGCTTCAGGGCCTCTGAATATGGTCTCTCTAGCATATTATCCTCAAGGTAGATGGATGCATCACATGGTAGCCCAGAGAACCAGAAGTGCATTTTCCAAGAGACTGAGGCATAAGCTGCAATGCCTTTCATACCTAGCCTCAGAAGTCATGCATGATCACATCTGCCATGTTTTGTCTGTCACACAGGGACAGATATTATTTAATGCATGAGGGCACTACACCAGAGCTTCGATACTGGGAGATGTGAATCATTGGGGATCCATCTTGTAAGATGGCTGCCACACAAGGAAATGGACACTATATGGTAAAGTTCCAACTCATAACGTGCAAAGTTCTGAGTCTCCCTGACAAGCAAGCCACTCAAACCAGCCAACAAGATGGCCAAGGGTAGAATAAATGTAAAATGGGTGATGAAGGAGACAGGTGATGACTGTCAGTTTTGGTTTTGTTACTAGTCACAGAAATGGGCAACTTTGTTTGTTTCACTAACCATCTTCCCTTAAATAAAGCCATTTGGTGTTTAAATCTGGCAATCATATGAGACCAACTCTGACTGATTGGTATTTTACTTCCTTTCTTGGGGAAAAAAATGAAGAGATTATATAATAAAGACTATTTTTTTTTAATCACAGTAAAATAAAACTGAAAATGAATAGTTAACATAACAATGTATATCAAGAGCAATAAATGTCTTTAAAGTAATTTAAGCAGTAAAATATTGCAATGGAAATTATGAAATATTTAGAAAGGAATAATCAAAGGCATAACATGTCATATTTTGTGGGGTGCACTTAAAGAGAAAATTTGAAACACATCATCCTAATTGTTTTTATCAAATTGTAAGTCAGATTTTAAATTAATGAAATCAAATCCAGGATAAAATAGAACAAACTTCAAGAAAATAGAAGAAGGTTAAAAAAAGAAGAGAACATGAATACAAATAAAATGAGAAATAAATAGATATAGTTAATAAAATAACCATGACCAAATTTTTTAAGAAACATAAATTAAGTAGACAAACTTCAATAATTTTTATAAAACTTTACAGGTACAAATAAACATTAGAACCCAAAAGATGATAGCTATGTAATTATTGTAAAAATTCATACAAATAAAATGTCATGCATAATGTTTTGCTAATAATTTGAAAGCAGATAAAATGGGCAAAATCCTATAAAATTATGTATTAGTAAAATCAATTGAAGGAGAAATAGAAAATCTTAATATACTTACAACAGTTTAACAAATTGACTTTTTAAAGTCAAAACCCTTAGCCTTCAATCAAGAAAACCCATACAGGTCTCTGCCCCCCACTTTCTTCCTTATAAGGACTTGAAATACAGAAAATGGAATCAAATACATTTCTCGATGCTTGGCTTGCTAAATTCCATGTCATATACAGGGTCCTTTATTGTCCTCATGTTTATTTCTTTAAAATTACTTTTCTTTTGTATGCCTATTCAATCTCCATTTTCTTCCCATTTGCTTGCATCCACTATTGTGTGTTTAATGTGTGTCTTTTCTATTGATATTTAATCATGTCTTTTGCTGAGTCCATTTGATTTATCTTAAACACTGAAATGTATAAAAATGTATAAACTACTTTTTGTTATTTTTGTCAATTTCCCCCCATTACACAGTTATCCCAAAGTTCTTATCTGATAACTCCAATATCTGAATAATCATGAGTTCTGCTTCTCTTGACTATTTTTAAACTCTATTCCTCTTACATTTTCTTACTTCTTTGCATATCTGGACATTGTATATAATTTATATGGAGGTTCTATTAACTTTCTCAAAACATATGTTTTGTTCTGGCAGTCATTTAAATTACCTGTGGATTCCTTGAATCTTTAAAGCTTGCTGTTAGATTTTGATAAGACAGATCTGTTTCAATTGTATTTCTACTTCTAGGACATAGCCATTATTCCTAGCATATGTCCTTAATCTTAGAGTGTGGCATTTCTTGGATTTTAATTAAATATGTGGTTTCTTCACTGAAGTCTCTCTACTCTTCCTGGGCCTACACTTCAGTCCCTCCATATTACTACTCTGCCTCTGAAATCTCTGTTCATCTCTTAGCCTCCTAGAAGTTGGTCTTTGCTCTCCCTCCCAGAGTCATTCTATACATGAGTAGCTTAGAAATTGGCTAAGAACTGGAGAGAATAAAGTTCTATAAACCTCTTGGGCAACCTTTGCTAGATTAATTCCTAGAAAATTGGTAGTTTTTGTTGTTATCGTAAAGTGGATCTGTTTTCCATTTCACTTTTTCAGTTACTTATTGCAGTGAAGAGAACTTATTGAATATACTTAAAGAATGATTTATTGAGCTGGAAGATAAGGTTGAAGAGGTGTCTCAGAAAGCATTAGCAGAAAATAAAGAGAAAGGATTTTTAAAAAGTCAAAAGATATGGAGAATAATAATAGAAATTGCAGTGCCCATTTAGGAGGAAAGGCAAGATATAGAGAAAAAAATCTGAAGAAAAAAATTACTGATAAGTTGTTAAAATTAATGAAAGATGTAAGACTTAAGATTAAAAGGACACATCAAGAACTGAATCGGAGAGATAAGTAGGAAAAATCCTCATTCAGATTTATTATAGTGACATTTAAAATTATTAAAGACAAAAAGAAACCCTTAAGATTTTCACAGGTAATAATTAGATTATCCACAAGAAAATAAAATTCAATACCTATTAGCCGTAACAACAATACTGAATGCAAGAAAGTTTTCAAGAAAAAGAATTTGAACCTGATACTGCATTCCGCTAAGCCCTCATTTTAATGTTCAAGCTAATTCAAGATTAGTTTGCAGAGAGTCTAGCAACATGAAGAATCTCGGAAAGAATTCTTAGAGGTTTAGCTTTTGAAAGGAAGCAATTGATTTTGTAAGCAAGAAATTACTATGGAAGGGAAGAACTTGTAAAAAGCAAAGTAGAATTTATCCAAATAAACAATAATTTAAACATTTGTGTAAGGATAAAAATCCAATATTAATACTTCAAGTGAAAGTTTTGGGGGGAAGAGACGAAGGTGGGGAGGAAATTGCGTTAACATTTGGTTCTGTTCAGGGGGAAAACAAGCTATCTATAAAATTACAGACATGATATGGAAACATAAAATATGAATCTGTTTTATTTTCCAATGCTTAAAGCATTTCCTGGGATATAGTCAATAATCAAATCATATTTGTTAAAATAATCTTAACAAATTAATGATTACTACCAAAATAATAAAGATAAAATGCTTATAGTTCAATTTATAAGAATCATCTAATTAAAATCAGGGAGATATGAAACATAAAATTTTAAAAATTAGAGTAGAAAAAAACAGGAACTAAGAGGGCAGAAACAACTTTTAATGCAATTATAATAAAAAATAATTTATGGTAAATTGACTGAAGTAGATAAAACTTACCTATCAAAAGGTAAGAACTCTCAGATTGCATTTATTTATTTATTTATTTTCAGCGAAAACCTATCTAATATAATGCCCAGCACTGAAGACACACAAAAAAAGTAGAAGATGAAGATAGAGGTCAAAACTTAGAGGTATCAGGGCCTGATAGACTCTTTCTAAAAAATCTTTTCTTCCACTGATTTTTTTTTTCTTTTAAGAAACAGAGTCTTGCTCTGTTGCCCAGGCTGGATGAAGAACAGTGGCATGATCATAGTTCACTGCAACCTCAACCTTCTGGGCTCAGGCAATCCTCCTGCCTCAGCCTCTGAAGTAGTTGGGACTATGGGAGTGCACCACCACACCCAAGTAATTTTTCTAATTTTTGATATAGACAAGGTTTTCTTTTTTGTTTTTTGGGGTTTTTTTTAGATTTTTGTTTGGTTGTTTTTTTTTTTTTTTTTTTTTAATTGTGCTTTAAGTTCTGGGGTACATGTGCAGAACATGCAGCTTTGTTACATAGATATACACATGCCATGGTGGTTTGCTGCATCCATCACCCCGTCATCTACATTAGGTAAAGAAGAACTAGTGGCCATGTGCAGTGGCTCACTCCTGTAATCCCAGCATTGTGGGAGGCCAAGATAGGTGGATCACTTGAGCCCAGGAGTTGGAGACCAGCCTGGACATTGTGGCGAAACTTCATCTTTACAAAAAAAATACCAAAAATTAGCTGAGGGTGGTGGTGAATACCTGTAGTCCCAGCAACTCGGGAGGCTGAGGTGAGACGATCATCTAAGCCTGGGAAGGAGAGGTTTCAGTGAGTCAAGATCACATCACTGCACTCTGTCTAAAAGATACAGGCACAAAACATAAGACACAGAAACTTGATCATGGGGGTATATCTGGAACATATCAACTGGAAATTTTAATATCAGATCTGAGGTCCTGAACAAGACACCGAAACAGGAAAAATAATAAGTAAAGATAATAAGAACAAGAGGCAAAATGTCATGATATGAATATCCTAATGCAATGCACAAAAGAATTTGTTAACAAATAACTAGAATTAATATGTAAAATCAATCACTTTAAGAGCAGAGAAATAATATAATAAACACTCACATAATCACCACCCTAAAAATTAAAAACTTGTCAAATGTGTTTCACACTCCTCTTTTTAAGTAAAAATTATATGTTTACAAGAAAATTTATTGCATTGTGTATAAGAACAAACAATTGGAAAAAATCTATTTTACATTAAAAACATTAAAATCGAATGAGCAATAATCACCTACTCTTTCTGCTCTGTGAAAATTTTCAATTAACTCAATCTAGATTTTTTCCCAAAAATCTTTCTAGGGTAACACCCAATACTTCAGGCATGCGTAGACATTTCTAATATTAAAAGTTTCAAGAAAGACTCTTACCTTAAAATCAGGAGTGTGTTTATTAAGGCTAATTGAGGAAAGTATTGAATAGAAATTAATGAGCTATAGATATGTCTTCCTTTAGAAAAAAAAAAACTTGGTTTGAAAAAGCTGATTTATAGTTTTAAAAGATCAACATTGTAAAATATAAAATTCCACATTCCTACCCCTGTACAGGATTTTATGACCTCCTTCTCTAACAAATTTCACGTTTTAAATTCTCAGCAAACTGACACAAGAACACAAAATCAAACACCGCATGTTCTCACTCATAGGCGAGTGTTGATCAATGAGAACACATGGACACAGGGAGGGGAGCACTATACACTGGGGTCTGTTGGCGAGAAATAGGGGAGGGACAGTGGGGGGTGGGGAGTTGGGGAGAGATAGCATGGGGAGAAATGCCACATATAGGTGAAGGGGAGGAAGGCAGCAAATCACACTGCCACGTATGCACCTATGCAACAACCTTGCATGTTCTTCACGTGTGTACCCCAAAACCTAAAATGCAATAAAAAAAATGGGTTTTAAACAAAAACTTAACATCACTTGGAACCTTCTAAAAACGTAGCTGACCATTCTATAAAAATAATATAAATATGAGAAAATAGACATAGTAAAGTCTAGATCAGTGTTGTTCAATGAAGATAATGTTAACCATAAATGTGAGCCAGATATTAACTTAAATTTTTCTAATAGCTATATTACGAAGTAAAATGAAACAAAATTAATTCTAAAAATGTATTTCAATCCAGTCTATCAAAATATTAGTCTTTTAACCTGTAATCCATATAAAATTACTATTGAGATATTTAATATTCTTTTTTAATAGCAAATTTTTTCAAATCTGGTGTGTATTCTACACTTACAAGACTATCTCAAATCATACTATCCACCTTTCCAGTTCTAAATAGCCACATATGGCTACCAGCTGCCATATTAAAAAGCACAGGTTCAAATAATATATTGATTCATATAATGAATATGCTATGCTAATCTAAAGAAAGCAAGCACCAATATTTAGGAATTTTAGAATGTACTAAATACTGTGCTAAGCAACTTATGATGATCTCATTTAATGCATTGAAAACCTATGGAGTTAATACTGATATTACTCAAATTATCCTCATAATGTAGTTGAGAAACTTGAGATTCAAAACATATCCAATGGACTAAATATAAAATGGGGCAAAGCAGAAGATTGTGCCTGGATTGTCTGCTTCCTTAGTTCATATTGTTACTTACTTCATGCTGGCTGTAATCTAGATGATGGTTGACATAAGCATGATGGCAATGGAGGGGAAAAAAGTGGACAACTTGGAGAAATATTCAAATGATGCAAGAAGCAGGAATTGGAAATGGGTTACACATGCAAGTTGAGGGACAGGAAAATATCAAGGATGATGCTTAGGTTTCAGATGACTGGATTGTGTGACTATTTTTTTTGTTTTTAAATCAGCTTTCACCGGTTGAAAGATTGTATGACTACTGTTGAGATAAAAACTACCTAATAGGTAAGGCTCCACTACTTGGGTGACAGGACCACTTGTACCTCAAAGCTCAGCATCACAAAATATACTCATGTAACTTGCACATGTACCCCCTGAATCTAAAATAAATTTTCATATTATTTTTCTAAGAAAAGAAACACTGGAGGGATCAGGTTTTGAGAGAAGAACCTCAGTATTCCATATATCAGATTCTGAACATTCCTGCCGTCGTTTTAGTTACATTAAACCTCTGCTAGGAAATATGATTTGAAAATGATCCTTTGCTTTTATTGGCTATTACAGTGACCAGCTGAAAGGAAACGAGAAAAATATTGTACCAGGATAAAAATCAGAGAAATCATCTATGATAACTCCCTTTCATAACGAGGATGCAAAACTATATGAATGAGAAAATAATTTACAGTTTATTTGCTGTGAAATCTTTTAGAAATGAATGAAATCTATGTTAAAGCCTCAGTAATATAAAGCTCAATGCTATGATTTATTTGTATGAAAAAAACAGACTTATTTAATATGGATATTAGGAACCAGGAAGAAGTCAGATGTGATGTCATTGGAATGTACTATGTAATAATCATGGTACCTTAGTAGGAGAACCTGGGTATGATGTGCATAGAGAGATGTTGGAGTATTAAAGATGAATTTAGACACTTTGCTGTTGATTCTCTTTTTAGCTCCCTGAGGGTTTTCCTTTTGTGTTGTAATGGCAATGGACACACAATAGATATAATATGGGTACTCTATATTTGCCACCATAGCAGTGGGAGAAATGTCAGGCATAGGTGGTGTCCAAGATGTGTTAAGCTTTCAGGTTGTATGTATTCCTTTTGATTATCACTCAAACTCTTCCCCATATGATCTCACTCTCTAATCTGTAATACACATTTTAAACTCCACAAGGATAACAAAACTGTATGTAGTTTTTCTTATAGTCCTTACATCTTATAATGTGTGTGTGTGTGTGTGTGTATATATATATATATATATCTGAAATCTCCTAGTATCTAAGTGACTAAGACATACACTTTTTTTAAATAGAGAAATCTGTTTATTTGGATCCCTTCAATCAAGTTTAACCAAATAATCTAACCAAAAAATATTCTTGTGCATGTTGAACTCTTTTCATGGAACTTACTAGTTCCCGCCCTGCATCATGTCTTTCTAAATTTTGTATCTCCCTATATATATAGAAACACACCTCTACGTCTTTTCACTGCCTACTTTCCTGATTCCTACAACCCAAAATCCATAGTAATATTTAACTGGTGCTTGTAATGTCAGAATGAAATTAGAATACAGAAGTCCAAGAGACAGTTTTGGGATTCATTTGCATAATGATCTTAGTCTCTGGAGAAGATGATGAACTGAGAAGAGAGAAGTTAAGTGCAAAGAGCAAAAGAAAGAAGTCAAGGATGGATTCTCGAAGAACAGCCAGCTTTTGTGGCATTGGATAGAAAGGAGACCCCGTGAGGCAGACCGAGAAGAAAAAGGATCAATGAATTAACAGAATTTTCAAAATATTCTAATGCCAAACAATGATGAGTGCTTCAAAAATGCAGCAATGTAATATACCATCTTCTCATTCTGGGAATTGAAGAGAGACAGGTCTTCAGAAAGACCAGTGATAACTTCTGAGAAAACAGTTTCAGAGTTTTAGTGGAGTGTTGTGGGAGCACATTGGCAGGGGTTAAGAGATGAATGGTTGGTAAATAATTAGAGGCACCTGCTTGATATTTTGTAAAACTTATAGATCAATGGTAGAAATCACACAGACCACATTAATGTCCTCTTTTATCGCAGAGAATAATTTGAAACTCTTCATACACCATTAGTCAGGAAACTAGGTTGAATTTTATTACTACAAATCTATTCTACAAGTTAAGACAAGTTGTTTTAACTGTTTTCACATTCTTAACTCAATCTTCCCACTAATTACCTAATGGAAGTAAAATTAAGATGATGTTTATATACAAGTAAGAGAAAAGGCATTTAACTGCCATTCACGGTTAGAGTGTTTTCATTGAATTTATAAGTAAATATGATTTTATAATTTCGTGATAATTTATATAAATACTAACCCTGCCCCTTAATTCCACACAAAATCACCAAAAGGCTATATGTAAGTACCCAATTTTAGTGAATTTTTGCTGGTTTATTAAAGGGAATCACAATGTAAGAAGAAGATTATCAGAAACTAAATATGACCTTATCCAGTTTCCAAAGAGTTTATGGTTTCACAGAAGGTCTCCTCACAGGCAAATATTGGATTAAGAAAGGTTGTTTCTCTATCTCAAAATAATCTGTTTAATCTCTGTTCTCTCAAATGAACAGAAGATACTGGACAGGGATGCATCAATATGCAATAGTATCTATGAATAAAGGAGGAAATACTCTGCGTGCCAAGGAACCTAAGGGGATATTTAGAGGAGCTGGAAACTGAAGAACTGTCTGAACTCCTAGCTAACAGGATCTTCAGTTCAAAAGACAGAAACCATTCTAAATAACCTTTTAGACCAATCCCTTGTAGAGTCATTCACACTGTGCAGTCTGTCCAGACAATTCCATTTATTGTAAAATGTGCTTTCTGTGGAAGCATGCTTTCCTAGCTTTAGAAAACAGTCATCAACTCTTATTGTCAAAGGAATTTCAATTTATGTGCTAATTTAATTTCATGTATTTAGCACCTGATACCACAGGCTTCTTCATTTCTCTGTTCTCCCCCACCCCGGGTTTATAATGGCACATAAAACTCAAACCCTAGTTTGATTCGTGAAACTAGTAAGTTATGAAAAAGTTGCTAATTGTAGCTTATATGTACATTCAAAAATTCTTATCCGCAGAAAAAACTAAATGTTGATCTGTTAAGTGTGGATAAGAATTTGTTTAAAGCCTAAGACTTTTTTCTTTTTGGGATGAGAAGATGTCATCATTTTTAATGATAGGAAGAATAATGAGGACAACAAATTCAGTGGCAGAACTTAAAAATAAGGGCCAAGAGAAATTTATAACAAGAGGTGTAGAATCAAAAACAGTTTTCAAAGAAGATGTATTAATAGGGCTTAGGGTCAGATAATTCAAGCAATATTAAGTAAGAATAATTTATCACAATTGTGGAGATATACTTTATGTCAAATTAGATTGTAGGTCTTGTGTCTGCTAACTAATGATCATCCATGACCTCTCTGTTATACACTGGTTGCAGAGTTTTAGCTAAAATATAACATAGTCTTATATTTTGAGTTACAGTCATTTGAGAGACAGAAATTTCCTGATATTTGAGATATAAATTAAGGATGATGTATGCCTTCCGTAAACATTGTGCCTATGACCTTGTCAGAGGCCAAAGTTGGCCATAGGTGGAATCACCAAAAACAAAGCAAAACAAAAATCAAAAAACCTAACCAAGGGCATATCGCTGTTGGGTTCACCGTGTCCACAGGACATTCACTGTCCTTTGCCTCAATTTGTCGCACATATTGTGGCAGATTACTTGATGCCTTCTTCAAATCCATTCTCACTTCTTTCCTGTTAACAACTTAGTATATTGTATATTATACATATGGTATATATTATATAGACCTATATGTAATATATTACGCTTCAATGACTTGGGGATTAGAAGTACTGACTCCTGAACAGTAAAAAAAACCTGCATATAACTACTGATTCTCACAAAACACGAATAGGCTAGTTGACCAGAAGCCTTATGGATAACAGTTAAACAATCGATACGTATTTTGCATGTTATATGTATTCTTACAATAAAGTAAGATAGAAAAAAGAAAATGTTATTAAGAAAGCCATAAGAAAGAGAAAATATATATACTATTCATGAGCTGGAAGTGGATCAGGAGAAAGGTCTTGTCTTCACATTGAGTAGGCTGAGGAGGAAGAGGACGAGGGGGAGCGGCTCTCGCTGTCTCTGGGGTGGCAGAGGAGGAAAAGGTGGAGGAGGGGAAGGGGAAGCAGATGAAGCGGGCACACTCAGTGTAACTTCTCTAAAATACATGGTAATTTCTGAATTTTGCTTTGTGATTTTTCTAAACATGTTTCTATATGGTGCCAATCCTTCTTCCACCTTTTGCTTTAGAGTCAATGCCTGTAGCATAGGAGAGTCCATGTTATAAAAGCAGTGAAAAAAAAAAAGTCTTGAAACATCAGAATCCTTCTGACAGATTTTCTAATGATAATTTGTTTTCTAATATTGCTTCTTCTGTGTCTTCTTCCCTGTCATTTGGCACTGGTTTGGAAGCACTCTCTCCATCATGGAGTCTTCTGTTAATTCCTCTGGCATGGTGTCTAATACAGTTTGGATTTGGAACCCTATCCAAATCTCATGTTGAATTGTAATCCTCGATCTTGGAGAAGGGGCCTGGTGGGAGGTGAATGGCTCATGGAGGTGGACTTCTCCCTTGCTGCTTTCATGATAGTGAATGAGTTTTCATAAGATCTGGCTGTTTAAAAGTGTGTAGCACCTTCCCCTGCTGTGTTCCTCCTTCTCTGGTCATGTTAGAGGGGCCTGCTTTCCCTTTGCTTTCTGCCATGATTATATATTTCCTGAGGCCTCCCCAGCCATGCTTCCTGTGCAGCCTGCAAAAATGTAAGTCAATTAAAACTATTTTCTTTTTATATTACACAGTCTCAGGTAGTTCTTTATAGCAATGTGAGAACAGACTAATACAATGTCTATCAGCTCTTAAAATTTTCTGAAATCTGTATCTTGAAAACCTTCTCCCCTCACCTTTTATTTTGGGTGGTGGGCATATCCACAATCTCACACACTTGATCTTAGCCAAAAGGCCGAGAAGCGATATATCCACAATCTCTTTCATGATTTTCTTGATTGGCTCTGTTGTAAATCTTGTGAAGTCATTCACAACATCTGAACACAGTTTTCTCTAGCAAGAATTTTTCCTTTGACCTTGATGGCTTTCATGGATTTGCCTATAATAACAAATGCGTCTTTAGTGGGTGTAGTCCTTCTAGATATTCTTAATGTTCTTTCTATCGGGATTTCTTCCATACTATTGACAGTTTTTTCCATGGAGAACTGTGTGTAATGAGCCTTAGAGGCCCCTATGCTCCCTAATCTAAAGGTAGCATTAAAGGCATTGTGTTTGGGTACAAATAGACCACTTTAATGTTTTCAGTGTTGAATTCATGGGGTTCTGGGTGGTCAGAGGCATTGTTTAATATCAAAAGAACTTTAAAACACATTCCCTTACCAGGAAGGTGCTTCCCGACTTCAGGGAGAAAGCATAGATGGGGCCAATCCAGAAAAAGGGTTCAAATTGTCCAGGACTTCTTTTTGTACAACCAACAGATTGACAGTTTGTGTTTAGCTTTTTCTTTCAAGGCTCAAGGGTTAGCAGCTTTATAGATAGGAGCAGTCTGGATCATAAACAGGACTGGAGGTGGGAGGAGGAGGGAAATGCCTTGTTTAGTGGCCTACAACCTACTGGGGTTACTTTAGACCCTTTATCTTCCTTGTAAAGCTGCATCTAGAAGATGGGATACATGACAGTGTTCAGGTGTGGGTACAAAGCAGTACTAAATAAAGTCAAATACATACATTTTCTACTTATAAAAAGAGGCTGGCTCCGGATAGCCAATGGATAACAAAAGGCATTTTGTACCAAGGACAAGGCATAGACTACATGTTTGCGTCCCCACAAAATTTTTAGGTTCAAATGATATTTGGAGATAGAGCCTTAGATCATGAGGGTGGAACACTCACGATGTGATTTGTGCCCTTGCAAGAAGAGACAGGAGAGCACTTACTTTATCTCTCTCTCTCTTCTCTCTTTCTCTCTCTCCATCCCCTCTTCTGTCTCTCTGCCTCTCTCTCTGCTATATCAGAATACAAGGAGAAGATGGCCTTCTGTAAATCAGGAAGACAGCCCTCATCAGACAGTAAATCTGCTGGCACTTTGATCTTAGACTTTTTACCTCGAGAACTGTGAGAAATAAATGTTCTTTAAGCCATTCAGTCTAGGGCATTGTGTTATAACAGCCTGAACTAAGACAGAAGGGGAAGGACAAACGGAGGAGACAGTGAATGGGCTACTCAAAGGAAGATAAAGCCAAAAATAATATTTTTAAATTTGTGCACAGCTTCCCCTTTTGAGTGCTTCATTAACATCTTGGACTTCCATAGTAGTGTACACATAATTTGCCTTTTATTCCCTTTTAAATTTAGTGCTTTAAAAAGTATGAATTGGGAGGCTGAGGCAGGTGGATCAAGAGGTCAAGAGATCGAGACCATCCTGGTCAACAAGGTGAAACCCGTTTCTACTAAAAATACAAAAATTAGCCAGGCGCGGTGGCTCACGCCTGTAATCCCAGCACTTTGGGAGGCCAAGGCGGGTGGATCACGAGGTCAAGAGATCGAGATCATCCTGGTCAACATGGTGAAACCCCGTCTCTACTAAAAATACAAAAAATTAGCTGGGCATGGTGGCGCGTGCCTGTAATCCCAGTTACTCAGGAGGCTGAGGCAGGAGAATTGCCTGAACCCAGGAGGCGGAGGTTGCGGTGAGCTGAGATCGCACCATTGCACTCCAGCCTGGGTAACAAGAGTGAAACTCCGTCTCAAAAAAAAAAAAAAAATGTATGAATTATATGTAAGCCTTAATAGGAAAGAGAATATTTTTTTCACAACACATGCAGTGTGAACATACAGAGCATTTGAGAATGGGGTGTCATTTTAAACTGATAACATTCTGTTTTGTCATAGAGTTCCAACAGGAATGCACTAACTACATTACTTTGCTAATCTTAGCATTTGCTTCATATGGTTTTGTCTCAAATTTATTACCTTAATGTTGGTTTAGGACATATGGCAATATTTACAATTAATAAGCACTAAGAATAATTTCAGTGTCCAAACACTACTGAAAACCTTTGTGGGAGAGAGTGAGAATGGGGATAAGGGAGGTAAGAGATACCATGCTGTATTACAATTGAAATTACTGTCACTTCAGGGATTATTACTAAGTAAAGGAATTACAATAATATTTATCAATGCTTCTTTTAAATGTTAAAGAAAAGCAGAACGATTATGAGGAAAGCTTTTGTTTATAAAATTTTCACACAGCTTACTTATGAAAATTGCTCTACTTTTTAACATTAGTTTCTTATGTGAATATACGTTCTTCAGTCCATTTGAAATGTTTAGTCATATTAATCTTTTTATCTTTTAATGTTTTCTTGAATCCAAAAGCAAAAAAGGAAGCTAATCTGAACATATCTTATCATGTTGTTTCTTCTGCTCATGATTATTTCCCCATATCATTGAAAACCATAAAAAAAATTACAATAAAAACTTTGGTAAGCAGCATAGTATTTCATTGCATACACAGATATTTGTGAAATTAAGCATTCCCTTTTATACTATATACGTATGCTACAATTGGAATAGATTCTGGATAGGGAGTCGGTATCCAAAGTGTTCAGGGATGTAGCCTTTAGGGCTACATTGCCAATTTCTCATCCCACCCTCAGTCACTTCTTAGATATGTGAAGTTGGTTATATTGCTTATTTATTTGTATCTCAGTTTTATCATCAGTAAAATGGGGATAATAATAGTATGTACCTCAGAGAATTTTTTGAGGATTATATGAATTAATATATGTAAAGCATTTAGAACATAAATGTTTTATCAATATTTGCTCTTATTATTCCCCTAAATACAGGCTAGAGAAAATTGTCCTTTGATCTATAGAACCTTAATATCATCTACATTCATGAGTTAATTAATTGGTAGGGTCACATGTTTATACACTTCGAAAGAATTTATACTGAACAAAAATCATGGTTCCATGGAAGCTTAAATGGACATTCCAGGAAAATGGTTCTACAAATTACAGCTTTCTAGGAAGAAACCCTATTTTCTTTCCAATTTGGTTTATAATCATTTGTCTATCTAGCTCTATTCTTCTTTTATTTTTTAATCAACAAATAATTGTATATATTTAGAGAAAACTTGTCCAATTCATGGCCCATGGGCTGTGTGCAGCCCAGGACAGCTTTGAACGTGGCCCAAAACAAATTCCTAAATTTCTTAAGATCTGACATTTTTTGGTAACCTTTTAAAAGCTCATCAGCTATCATTAGTGGTTAGTATTAGTGTATTTCATGTGTGACCCAAGACAATTCTTCTTACAGTGTGGTGCAGGGAAGCCAAAAGATTGGAAATGATTTATGGTGTAAAACACAATATTTTCATATCCATATACATTGTGGGAAGATCAAACCATTTAACATAGGGATTACCTCACATACTTATCATTTTTTTGTGGTAAGGACAAAAATTTTACTCTTTTAGCAACGTTCCAGCATGCCACATATTGCCATTCACTATAGCCGTTATGAAGTACAATACATCTCTTGAAGTTATTCCTCATGTCTAAGTAATATTTTGTGTCTTTGATCAACATTTCCCAAGCCTCTCCACCCTCCAGCCTTTCAATATCACCATTTTACTCTTTGTTTCTCTGAGTTCAATTTTTTTTACATTCCACATGTATGTAAATGATATTTGCCTTTCAGTGCCTGGCTTATTTCACTGACCATAATCTCTTTCAGTTTCATCCAAGTTATCACAAGTAACAGGATTTGATTCTGTTTGTGGCTGAATAACATTCCATTGTGTGTATATACACTACATTTGTTTTTATTCATTCATCTGTTGACAGACACAGACTGACTCCATATCTTGGCTGTTGTGAACAATGCTGCAATGAACATGTGAGTGCAGGTATGTCTTTGACATACTGATTTCATATCCTTTGATACACGCCATAGTTAAATTGCTAGAGCATAGAGTAGTTATATTTTTATTTTTTTGAGGAGTGTCCATACTGTTTTCATCCATACTGTTTTCCATAATGGCTGTACTAATTTGCATTCCTACCAACAGTGTGTGAGTGTTCCTTTTTCTCTACATCCTCACCAGAATTTATCTTTTATATTTTTGATAATGCGCATTTTAACAGGTGAGAGGTGACATCTTATTGTGGTTTTAAATTATATTTTTCTGGTGGTTAGTGATAAGCATTTTTTCATTAACTAGCTCTATTATTCTTTCTCAGGTAAATTTTGGCCATTTAGTTTTTCTCCAGAATATTGACCACTTCATCAGGGTATTAGTTTGATAGAAATACGATAATAAAGCACCACAAACCGAGTGGCTTAAACAACAGAAATATTTTGTCTCCCAGTACTGAAGGCTAGAAGTCCAAAATCAAGATGTCAGCAAAGTTGGTTCTTTCCGAGTGCTGTGAGAGAAGAATTTGTTCAAATATCTCTCCTCAGCTTATAGATGGGCAATCTTCTCCCTCTTCTCTTTACCTCACCTTCCCTGTCTGCTTCCCTGTCTTTACATGGTGTTACATATATAAGGCCACTACCATTAGGGGCCCACTCTACTCTTTATGATCTCATCCTAACCAATTACATTTTCAGTGATCCTATTTCTAAATAAGATCTCATTCTGAAGTTCTGGGAGTTTAGACTTCAACATAATAATTTTGAGGTGACGTAATTCAACCCATACAATCAGTACCTAAAAAATAACAATAGCTTCTTGTGTGTGGGTATATGTGTGTGTGTATACACATACATATGTGTATTTATATATTTTTTTAATCTCTTCAAATTGACAAATAATTGTACATATTTGTGGTGATATTTCAACACATATAATGTATGTCAATCAGATCAGGTAATTAACATATTCATCATCTCAAACATTTATCATCTTTTTGTGTTGGGAGCATAGACTATCTTCCCTCTAGCTACTTGACACTATATAATATATTATTGTTAACTATAGTCATTCTATAGTGGTACAGAACATTAGAACTTATCTTCCTATCTAGCTATAATTTTGTATCCCTTAACAAATTGCTCTCTATTCTTCCTTCCCTCCTACACTTCTCAGCCTCTAGTATCCTCTGTTCTACTTTTTGTTTCTATGAGAACAACTTTTTTTAGCTTCCATATATGAATGAGAACATTCAGTGTTTAACTTTTTGTTCCTGGCTTATTTAACTTAACATAATGTCTTCCAGTTCTACCCATGTTGGTGTGAATAACAGGATTTCATTCTCTTTTATAGATGAATAGTATTTCATTGTGTATATATATACACTGCATTTTCTTTATCTATTCATCTGTTGTTGGATGTCTAGGTTGATTCCATATCTTGGCTATTGTGAATAGTGCTGCAATAAACGCAGAGGTACAGATGTCTCTCTGATAAACTGCTTTTCTTTCCTTTGGATAAATTCCCAGTAGTGGGACTACTGGATCATATGGTGGTTCCATTTGTAGTCTTTTGGGGAAACTCCACATTGTTCTCTATAGTAGCCGTACTAGTTTACATTCCCACCAACAGTGGATAAGACTTCCCTTTTCTCCACATTCTCACCAGCATTTATTTTCTGTCTTATTGAGAATAGCCATCCTAACTGGAATGATATGATATCTCATTGTAGTTTTGATTTGCATTTCTCTAATGACTAGTGATTTGGGGCACTTTTTCATATATTGTTGGCCATTTGTATGTCTTCTTTTGAGAAATTTCTGTTCAGATAATTGCCCATTTTCTTAGTTGGATTTTTTTTTCTGATAAGATGTTTGAGTTCCTAGCGTATGCTGGACATTAGGCCCAAGTCAGATGAGTAATTTGCACATATTTTCTCTTATGCTGTAGGTTGTCTTTTCACTCTGTTTATTGTTTCCTGTGCAGAAGCTTTTTAGTTTGCTATAACGCTATTTGTTGTTGTTGGGTTTTTATTTTTCACTTCTGTTGCATGTGCTTTAGAAGTCACCATAAAATCTTTTCCCATAAAAATGTGCTAAAGTATTTTCCATACGTTTTCTTCTGGTAGTCTTACTGTCTTGGGTCTTACATCTTTGATTAATTTTTAGTTAATTTTTTGTATAGGGTGAGAGGTGGGAGTCCAGTGTCATTTTTCTCCATATAGATATCCAGTTTTCACAGCACCATTTATTAGAGAGACTGTCCTCTCCCTAATAAGTGTTATTGGTACCTTTGTCAAAATGAGTTGGCTGTAAGTGCATGGGTTTATACTTGTGTCCTCCATTCTCTTACATTGGTCTACGTTTTTATGCTAATACTATGCTGTTTCACTTACTACAACTTTGTTGTATATTTTGAGGTCTGGTAGTGTGAGGCCTCTAGCTGTGTTAATAATTTCTATAAATCATCAAATATTGATTCACAACATTCAAATTTCTTCAAATGCCTGACAAATGCTTTTTCCTCCTCCCCTCTTCTCATCTTTCTTCCTTCTTTCTTTCCTTCCTTCTTTCTTCTCTTCCTTCCTTTTTTTCCTGCCTGAAACTGATGATTATATGCAGAGATTCATTCAGGACTTATAGATTTAATCACATTTTTGTGAAGGATACTTTATGCGTGGAATTCTGATATTAACATTCATTGATAATGTAAAAGATGCTTCTGATGCTGGGACATCATAAAGGCCAACTAAGCTCTCATTTTAACTATTGACGCAAAGAAGAGTTCCATGAGAAATCAAACTCATTGGACCTGACAGCATCTTATGGCAAGCACACTGCCTACCTTTTCACCTGCTGTGAGTACCTTCCCTGAAGCTATAGGGCAAGTGAGCCAGAGGTGCAGAGGGGTTAAACTCCAGCACTTTGTGAGATGGAGTTTCGCTCTTATTGCCTAGGTTGGAGTGCAATGGCCCAATCTCGGCTCACTGCAACCTCCTCCTCCAGCATTCAAGTGATTCTCCTGCCTCAGCCTCCCTCCAAACCTTATGTTAAAATTTGATTCCTAGTGTTGGATGTGAGGCCTAAGGGGAGGTGTTTGGTTCAAATGATGGATCCCTCACGAACGGCTTAGTGTCAGTCTCATGATAATGATGAGTTCCTGCTTTGTAGTTTCCCACAAGAGCTGTAACTAAAAAGAGCCTGGCATCTCCCTCCCCTCTCTTGCTTGCTCTCTGACCGTGTGATCTCTGCATACGCCAGCTCCCCTCCCTTTCTGCCATGAGTGGAAACAGCCTGAATTCCTCACCATAATCAAATGCTGGCATCATGTTTCTTGTACAGCTTGAAGAATCATGAGCCAAATATTTTCCTTTGTGAATTACCTATGTTCAGGTTTTCCTTTGTAGCAACACAAACACTAAGACAATGCCCGAATTCTCCTGTCTTTTGCCAGTGGGAGCTTATTCAAACTGGTTTTGAGTCCTTTTGTTAAACAATTTTATTACCCTCAAAAGAATGCTCACACGTTACCTGTCCAGTTTAATGAGCCTGGACAAATGTAAAAACCCCAGGCAAGATATGGCACATTCCTACCACCCCATAGGTTCTCACTGCCTCCTTAAAATTAGTCTATTTTTATTTCAACCCCAAGCAACTGTTAATCTAATTTATAACACTATAAGTTATTTTTTCAGTGCTAGACATTCACATAAGTGGAATTTTACAGGATGTATTATTTGTGTCAGTCTTCATTCAGTATAAAGTTTTGAGATTCATTCATATTCTTTTGTATAGGTAGGTCACTCTTTTTTTTTATTGCTGAGTATTGTTGCACTGTATAAATATATCAAAGTTGGCTGAACAGTCACTTCGACTTCCATGATTCAGCACTCTTCCTCGACCAGGTCCTAGTTGTACACCAGGGGAGTTTTCCAAAAGGCCTATAATTCAGTGCTTCATATCACATGACCTTGCTACAGGACCCTCATGATCTGAGTTATGGTTCTCTGATTGGGAGCAGTCATGATCTCCACTTCCTGTGTTTTTCCACCAGTGATACCTCTAATATCATGACATCTGCAGAAAGGATTACATCACAGCATGAAACCTTTTTAAATGAACTTTCTATTTTGTGGTAATTGTTAATTAACATGAAGTTATAATAAATAATGTAGCTAGATCTTGTATATCTTTTCTATAGTTCCCCTCAATGGTGAGCTTTTGCAAAATTATAGTAAAATATAAAAACCAGGATATTGACATAGATTCACTCAAGATCCAGAATATTTCCATCTCCACAAGGGTCCCTTATGTTGCCCTCTTAAAGCCACATCCACTTTACTGCCACCTCCATCTCCTCCTTAACTGCTCTTTTCCATTTCTATAATTTTGATAGTTAGGTAATAATGTGTAAATGGAAACAAACATTATATATTTTGGATTGGCTTTTTTCAGTCCTTATAATTCTCTGGAGATTTGTCCAGGTTGTTGCACGTATTGATAGTCTGTTTCTTTTTATTGCTGAGTAGTATTCTATGATCTGAATATACCACTGTTTGCTTAATTATGTTGAAGGATATCTGGATTGTTTCCAGATTTTGCCTATTACAACTAAGGTGCGATGAGCATTCATATAAAGGTTTTTATGTGAACATGAGTTTTAATTTCTTTGGGATAAACGCCCAAGAGTTCAACTGACAAATCACATGGTAGTTGCATGTTTAGTTCTTTAAGAAATTGCCATACTGTTTTCCAGAATGGCTATAAAACTTTATATCCCAGTCTCTCTACATAGTTGTCAGCATATGGTGTTGTCACTATTTTTTATTTTAGCCATTCTGATTGATGTATAGTGATATTTAATTTTGATTTTAATTTGTATTTCCATAATGACTAATGATATTGAGCATCTTTTCCTGTGCTTGTTTGCCATCTGCTTATCCCACTCTGTGAAATATCTGTTCACATCATCTTTTAACATGTCTTGACTATTGTTCCAGCACTTTCTAAAATGTTTGAGTATTTTCCTTTTCCTAACATAGAGTTACCAAAGTGAATGACTGCAGGTCCTTTTAGGAGAAGACTGAGAGATTTGTGACCATTTATACTTGTCATTATGAGAATGTTTAGGAGTATCAACCTAGATACACCCATTATGCATCAAGATTCCATTGTTACCCCAAAATGGTCTGAACGTTGCCATAGCATGTGTTTGCCATAATCTGAAATCCCAGTGGGATAATCTGAAAATTAAGTCTTGATTTTGTCCTCTGTTTACTTTTGGAAGATCAGCCTTCTTGTATACCACCGGAAGGCACTCAGGCTTTCACAGGTTTTAACTGATGATCACATTTACCTATATATTATCTTATTCAGAGTGATCAAGCTTAGTAAAAACCATTCAATTCCACTATTATAATTGCAGTTTCTCCCCATGTTTCTCCAGAAGCTTATACACTGTACCAGCTAAGGCATTCCCACTGGTGGTATGCCACCCAGTACACCACAATTGTTTTAACTGCTGTGCTGCCCAGTTGTGAAAGGGATTATCTGTACTCCACTTACAGATTTCCATGTGGTAAGGATCAAAGCAGCTTCAAATTCCTATCCATGTTTGGCTTTCTTGAGTTATTCTTCGTACTACCTATGACAGGTTAGATTCTTAAGGAATCAGATTCTGTGATGGAGATTAGTATGTAGGTAGTTTATATAGGTATTTGGGGATCAACACCTCTGGAGGGGAGGGGAAATAAGCAAGATTTTGCACTAGGAGAACAAGAACTTGATCCAGTCTCAATAGAAGCCTTAGTTGATCTGGGGAGATGTGAAGATGGATTGGCCCTCCAGAGATACTCCAATTGAGGGAAGGGAGACAGGTTTTTCCTATGCCACCTTCACCTGGGAAAGAGATATAACCATCGATGACGTAGTTCTCTTCAGCCACTTGATGGAACGGACACCCAAGGATTATCTGTCAGACTTGCTTTTAGCATTTCATTTAACAAGGTATCTGGGATATTATTTCAGAGTATTATATACAGATATTTCCAACTCCATTGTAAAGTTGCATAGTACCCTATTATGTGCATATACCTAAGTTTATACAGTTCTACTCATATCTATGAGTAAGACTAAATAAACTATATATATGTATATACACACACATATATTTATATATAGTTTATATATATCAAGGCTCAAAAGTAATATATGTACATGTATTTGCATGGGATGTCTATGCCCCTCACCCCTGTGTTATATTTGACCCTTGAATCACACAGGGGTTAGGGGAATTGACACATGCAGTTGAAAATTCACCTATAACTTTTGACTACCCCAAAATATGACTACTAATAACCTACTGTTGACTGGAAATTTTACAAATAACATAAAAATCTTTTCACACATATTTGTATATTATTTTTATTATATACTATATTCTTAAAGTAAGCTAAAGAAAATATTTAAAAACATAAAGAAGAGGAAATACATTTACTAATCATTAAATGAAAGTAGGTCATCATAAAGGTCTTCATCTTCATCATCTTCACATTGAGTAGACTGAGGAGGAGGAGGAGGGATAGGGATTGGTCTTGTTCTCTCGGGATGGGCAGAGGCAGAAGAGGTGGAGGAGGTAGAAGGGGAAGCTGGGGAGGTTACACGTTAGGTGTAACTTTTATTGAAAAAAATTGAGTGTAAGTGGGCCCACGCAGTTTACACCTGTGTTCATGGAGGTGGAATTGCTAGCTCAAGGGTAAATATATATATTCAATTTTGCTAAATATTTCTAATATCTGATTCAAGGAATTTTACCATTTTACAGTTTGAACAGTGAGTAGTGACAATGCCTGTCTATTCACAGTCTCATCAACACACTGTATTGTTAAGCTTCTGATTTTCCAAACTGGTATGTGAGAAACATATCAATGTAGTACTAATTTGCATCTCTCTTATTATGAATGATACTAAGCATATTTTCTTATGGGTAGGATTCATTGGCATTTTTAACCATCTCTTCATATTTGTAGCTCATTTTTCTATAAGGTTGTTGGTTCTTTTAATATTTATTTTTATCATTTGGAAGTTCTTTATACATTGAGACAGTAACACTGTCTGTACCATTTTTTTTCCATTTTTCATTGTTCTTTAACTTGGTTCATGGTATATTTTTCTATGCAAAGTTTTGTCTTAGTTTTGTGTAACCAGATGTGTCTGTCTTTTCTCATATAGCTTCTGGATTTGGGATTATGATTAGAAAATATTTCCTCATTTCTAGCTTATAGAATAATTCACACGTAATTGTTTTTGAGTAGTCTGGCTCCAGAGCAAAACCTATGTGGGTCGTGAGTAATGACTCACTCCTGTAATCCCAGCTACTCAGGAGGCTGAGGAAGGAGAATTGCTTGAACCTGGGAGGTGGAGGCTGCAGTGAGCCAAGATCATGCCAATGCACTTCAGCCTGGGTGGCAGAGCAAGACTCGGTCTCAAAAAAACAAAACAACAAAACAAAACAAAAACAAAAATAACCTTATGTGTGATCTTTTATGTGCCAACGTAAACAGTTACCTAGCCTTTAGGTGGCAGACCTCAAGGGGAATAGTTGCCCCCCAATCCAAGACTCGGTGTGCAGTCTGGAACTCAGCACCCCGGCCGGGCACAGTGGCTCACACCTGTAATCCCAGCACTCTGGGAGGCCGAGGTGGGCGGATCACGAGGTCAGGAGATCAAGACCATCCTGGCTAACATGGTGAAACCCTGGCTCTACTAAAAATACAAACATTAGCTGGGCATGGTGGCATGTACCTGTAGTCCCAGCTACTTGAGAGGCTGAGGCAGGAGAATTGCTTGAACCTGAGAGGCGGAGGTTGCAGTGAGTTGAGATCGCCCCACTGCACTCCAGCCTGGCGCTTGGTGACAGAGCAAGACTCTGTCTCAAAAAAAAAAAAAAAAATTAGCCAGGAGTGGTGGCATGCGCCTATATTCCCAGCTACTGGGGAGGCTGAGGCAGGAGAATGGCTTGAACCCAGGAGGTGGAAGTTGCAGTGAGCCGAGATCTCACCACTGCACTCCAGCCTGGGCAACAGAGTGAGACTATCTCAAAAATACACACACACACACACACACACACACTCTCTCTCACACACACTCTCTCTCTCTCTCTCTCGCGCACACACACACACACAAACACTCTCGGCACTCCTTCCCACCCCAAGATTCTTGAGAATTTCTGTTCTTCTAGCCCAAATACCTCCATTTGGAGGCCTCCTTGTTGTGGGAGTCGGTGGGGGAACGGGCTTGGCTAAATGCTTTCTCAGAGACCTCTGTCACCAACACCCCTTATCAGGAGGCCTTGAAGACACTTTACTCTGACTCACCATTCAGTACTTTTCCACCTCTAGACCTTTCTCCTCTCCCTCTCCTGGCTCCCAGGGGTATAAAAAGGCAGGAGACTTTTGTCTGGGGCTCCCTGGGAAGTGAGACATTTTCCCCCATCTGGACTGATACATCAGACCCTTGCCCTGGGCCATTGCCAGGGGAAAATTAAATACTGGGGGAGCTAGTGCTTTTCTTGCTTTTATCCTGTGTAGCTTCTTGCTTAAAATACCTCGGTGAGTGAATAAAGGCTTGATAGTTACTTTCAATTTGGTGTTGTCCTAATTTACCACCTCGACACCTGGCAGCTCAGTTGCCTCCAGCTCAGCTCTTGCCAATTTTAGATTAGTTCAGTTTTTACATTCCTATCTCTGCTATGTTGGTAATTTAGCCTGGTGGTTGGTGTGAGGAGTTAATCCAATGTTATCTTTTCCTATAAAGTTATCTTGTCCTTACACCATCACTTATGTAAAGGAATGATTGTTCCTACCGATTTGAAATATAATCTACAAACTAATGTTTTGGTGGTTAAATCTTCTGCCTAGAAATGAAGCATACCACTTTCAATCATGATTTATTGGCCAAAGCAAAACATATAATGGAGCATGATGTCCATAAAGTAAAAAAGTATAACCCCACTCCAGAAAGGAATAGCAAATATTTATAAACAACAAATAAAATTGATCCCACATTCCTATCCCCACCTGTGCTGATGCATTGCCCCCACCTCGCACCTTGCTCCCTGGTAAAAAGTAGCAAATTAGGAAATTGTTGTAATTTCTCTTTGTTTTTGTGCTTAATCAATGGTAAATACTAGCAGTGATAATGATAACCATTGTTTTGTTACTGAATTTAGATAAGTTTCTTCTAGTGTTTTTCCAGTAAACATAAGGCTGGATTTGGCATTAAAATAGATATAACTTATTATTCTTATTTTACTAAATATGTTCCATTTTGCCAAATTCTAAATTTTCATCATCAATGGAAACTAATATATAATTTTTTTCCTGAGATCTGAGAGGACACATAACATTAAAACGTTTCCTAATTTTAAACCCTTCTTCTGTTCCTTATGTAATCTCTCACTATGTCATGATTTATTATGACATTAACGTGCTTTTGAATACTTGTGAGAAATGAAGAGTATATTTAGATGAATTGACACAGTGTCTAGCCTAAAAGTGCAAGCAATGTTATATATTAATATTTACCTATGTGTTCTATATTTTTAAATTTCCTTTGTTTTGTATATACATTTTAAAGTATCTATAATTTAGCTTGATATGTAAAAGATGTCCAATTTCCTTTCCTCCCTTCGTCCCTTTCTTCCTTGCTTGTCAACGTGTTAATTGAATGTTTTAATAAGTTGTACTGACGGTTCACACGTTTCTCCCTCAATTGGAAATGCTATGTTTATCATATATAAATTATTTGGTTCTGTCTTACTGTAGTCTCTTGCCACAGTACCGTATGGACCTAGGTACTCCCAAGATGCTTCCTGTTTCTTCTCAATGCCCTTCCTAGTGTTACGCTCCATCTTGTTTTGAAGCATACCACCTCTCACCACTCTCTGTCCCTTTTGTTGCTGGCATTCGCACAGTCAGTAAGAATATTTTTTGAAAGTACTTAAATATACTTTGGAGTCAGCATGAATAGATAGGGAGTAGAGAGAATGATGAGTACGATTCCTATCTGTCCCCACGCTATGGTTTGGTGTTAGCTATTTGAGGTTACATTCTTCATATTCCCTGGACCCTCTGAAGTCAGGATCAGGCAGTTGTGGAAGTCAAAGTTTTACTCTACCTGTCTTAAAGATAAAATTAATCTAGGTAAAAGTGCAGAACATGTGCAATTCAGAAATGTATTTTAAAAAGGAGACACAATTAGTGATGTACCTAGCCATGATTCACTAGACATTTAGGATATGATCTTTTGATATCTTCAGTCCAATTATTATGTCTCTCAGCTTCTCTTCTCTTATGAATCTTTATGGGTATTCTAATTAAAAGTAAGAAGAGGGTGATTCAGGTCTAGGTAGGCTGTGATCATTATAATGTGAAAATTCCATTACTTGCTTATAATTACAGGAATCAGTGGGCTGTTAAGGTTTGCCTAAAGCCCTTTACCAAACAGTATTGTATGTTTTATTAGAATCTCTTTACTTACTTCTCTCAAATATCTATCATCTGTCTATCTATCTGTCTATCTATCTATCTATCTACCTAACTAACATCATTCAGATAATACATACTTAAACCTTCAAAACTTGATTGAGTAAACCAGGGGTTACATTTCACTAAAGTTTTTGTTTGTTTAAGATGCAGCAGCTAAAATACCCTGAGTTGCAAATATGTGGAATGTTTTGTACGTTTGTTTTCTAAACAAAACTTTCAATAAAATTTCTTCCTTTAATGGCATTTGCCAAGTCAACAGATCCCAGAGCAGAAATTCTCCCATTGTAAGGGATTAGTGTGTGGGGGGCAAGATAAGCATCACTTCACTTGCAATGGTATGCTGAGGAGTGTGCCTAACAAAGTGAGTATCAGAAGCCATGACCCTGAGTCCCATTTCATGAATTTTCATTACTAAATAAAATTATCATATAGCAAGGAAATAATTTATACATCTATTAATAGTTGTGTCTTTCAGAAAGGTTTGTCAATTATTTCTTTAGTTTAGAGGTTTCCAGTGTTGCTCTGTGATAACAAATTCTGAATGACACAAGGAGAGACTTACATGAAAAAGAGGAAATATGCAGTTATACCTTAGACCCTTTTGCCTTTTTCCCTTATTGTTTTGGCTTTGAAGCGAGGCTCAATGTCATCATTACAATGGATTTGTGACGCTGGTATGTTTCTTGATTCTTGATTCCTTTCATGAATCTTTGCATAAAATGTCAGTGTATGTTGGGAAGGATTTTATATAATTCATCCTGATGATCATAACTTTTACCTTTGTATTTTAGTGTTTTTAATATTGGAAATAATTTTCTACGTCTGAATTATTTGGGGCTTTGCTATAATATTCAATAAGAAAACACTTTTCAATAAACTTTTGAAGAGATTAAATTGTCCTTATTCTAGTGTAAGACCATTCAACTATTTTAATTTTACCCCATATACAAGGCTTTTTGATGTTTCAAGAAACAATCTTATTTAATGTTACAGAGAAATATTTGTAATCATGACTATGTATGGGACTCCAACATTAATTTAGATATTTAAAGCTATATCCAATGCTTTCATAATCTATGTGTCAATTTAAATATATAATAGCAGATTGAAATCAGAAAAAATATTTACAGTGGCAAAATGTGATACTGAGACTATAGTTACAAATTGACCTTGACCATTTGCTCTAGGTTGATGAAGAGTCTGACATCTATGGCAGGTATGTCCTCTTGAAAATGTGCACAGTGTTCCATTTTGTTTTTCTTATAACATCTGATCATGATTAATCAGATCAGTAGACAAAGATAGAGATGATCGGTTTTACAGGATTGGGGCTACTATGGTTAAAACTGTAAGCAGATTTATTTTTTTCTGGTCTTATATATAGTTGTCTTCCTTTGCTTGCCACTTTTTCTAAGTTAGATCTTTCATAATTAAATTCATGACCAAATGGGGATCCAGAATAGTTTTATTGTAATGAATTATGTTGAAACTCTTTTATTTTCATTTTTCTCTAACATGACATTGTCAATAACCAGCAGATCAAAACAGTTCAACATTTCACTCCTTAAGCTTTATACTGGTGGTGATTCCATAGCACAGCTGCAAATATGGAGAAAAAACTTTTTGTTAAACTAAAATTGAAAATATCCAGTTTATCATACCAATAAGTTTATTCAAATAGAATCAAATCAAATTTTTTGTGTCTTAAGTCCTTGTAGAGATTCTCTTTCTACAAATATGTTAAGCTTTCTCTGTTACCTTCCTTCTTGAGTAGCCTAAGTAGTACTGATTAGCCATAGCATTCTCCCTAAGTGGCTGCCGGGTATAAAAATGTAAAGCAAAACAAAAATTCACATACTTGGAATTGTGAGTACATTCTTTTTTCTTTGAAAATGGCTAGTGCTTCCTCATTAAGTGATTAGCACACCTGAAAAAATATATTTATGTAAATGAGGTCATAAGCCTAACGATATTTTCAGGTTCACATTTCTTTTTTTTTTTCTTTTTTTTTTTTTTTTTTGAGACGGAGTTTCGCTCTTGTTACCCAGGCTGGAGTGCAATGGCACGATCTCGGCTCACTGCAACCTCCGCCTCCTGGGTTCAGGCAATTCTCCTGCCTCAGCCTCCTGAGTAGCTGGGATTACAGGCACGCGCCACCATGCCCAGCTAATTTTTTGTATTTTTAAATAGAGACGGGGTGTCACCATGTTGACCAGGATGGTCTCGATCTCTTGACCTTGTGATCGACCCGCCTCGGCTTCCCAAAGTGCTGGGATTACAGGCGTGAGCCACCGTGCCCGGCCTCAGGTTCACATTTCTAATGCCTGTTGAACATTCATTTCTATTGGCTACTCGAATTCATTCTAAAATCTCGCTTTTCATTTCACCTTACTTTATTTATTCCCCCAATAAACTTCGAGTTACCTAAGATAAAAGACTATGCCTTATTCATCTTTTAATCCAGGATGTTTAGCTCAATGTCTGCTACAAAGTAAGGGTTCAATAAAAATGTATTGAATTATTAAACCTGTCTCTCCTCCTGTGTTGCCAGATTGGAGTCATCATACTGCGAGTCTCTCAGGCTTTGAACTTCTGTATGATCTTTGTCTCCTAAATTCAGTCAGTTCCCAAATTGTATAGATTCCCAAACAAATATCAGGTTTCATATTCCCACTACTAGTTCGCTAGTTTTTTATTGCTCTCTCTTATACTAAAGCTAATGCTTCCTGTTTTCTCCATTTTCAATCTCTCTATTTTCCCATCTCTGCTAAACATTGCTGCCAGATAAAATATTCCAGAAGCACAGAACTTACCACATCACTTCCTTAGATGGACATTTTTAAACCTCGTTCATATCTAAAGAATAAGCTTCAACCTCCTTTGCATTATAGTTACGCACTAATACAGTCTTAATCCCTTTTCAGTAAAAGACCTAGAGATTGTCCATTATTCTTCCCATTTCTCTGCAATTGTATATAATTCATGTGGTTTGGAGAAGAGGATAATGAATTTCCTAAGATTAAGGCTGGCCTTGATGTTTTTTGAATACAGTTCAGGTAAATTCCATCCTACCTGGTAACAATTCTTGGTACATTAGTTTCCATCTTCTGAGATAAATACGCGAGAAGTCATTCATTTATCAAAAAAAGACAGCCAAATTTCAGAAATATTGAAAATATGCTGTGTAATATATTCACCTATGCCTTTGGATCTCTGAAATTCACTGGAGAAACTACTGTAGCTCCATTTTGACTTGAAATCTTTTTATCTAAATTGTTCATAACTCATAGATTTATATGACTCCAATTTCTCAAACCATACTTAACTTGATTTGAAACTCAGTGCCTTTATCAGATCCACTCACTCTCACCTTCTGCAGATCTTCAAAGATGTCCAAGACCTTCTCTGTAGCAATGCAGCAATTCATGGCATCCTATGCTATTTATGATTATCATTCCATTGCACAAGATATTTCTCTAGTTTTTTAAATATATCATGTCGTGCTTGAGAAACCTGGTGAATATTTATGGAAACAACAACGCTATCACAATTTTTAAAATTTTCTCACACGTAGCAATATAACACAGACAGTAGATGTATGTGCCAAGCTTATGTGCTTTTATATTGATTACTTTCAATATTTTTATCCCTTCAAAATTTTCTTCTGAATGTATAGACATTTTTAGTTCTCGTACACTTACATACTTCCTTTATAGAATTTGTTTTACTTTCTTGGAAGACGTTTTTACTCAACAATTTGAGGAAGATGATATGATAATGCACAATGTGAAGAGTAATCCTGGCTAGGAGGTAATTTAGTCAAAACTGCTCTATTGTATATGCAAATATATTATAGCAAGTTTTTCTGTTCAATTTGAAAATTCTGAGTAAGATTTGCAAGTTATTGCAGTAAATGTTTTCATAGTGATAATTCAGAATGAGTTGACTGAAATTATGATGTATATTCTCTTTGGTCCAGTTGTATCAAAGTACGTTTTTTTGCCATTTATTCACCATGCTCTTTTTTTTGTTTGTTTGACTTTTTATTTTTACTTTTTTCTTCATCTTTTATGTTCAGGGGTATATGTGCAGGATGTGCAGGTTTGTTACATAGGTAAATGTGTGCCGTGGTGATTTGCTGCATCAGTCATACCCTCACCTGGGTGTTAAATCCAGCATGTATTCGCTGTTCTTCTTGATGTTCTCCCTCTCCCCACTCCACCCTCCGATAGACCCCAGTGTGTGTTGTTCCCCACCATGTGTTCATGTGTTCTCATCATTCATCTCCAACTTATAAGTAAGAACATGTGGTGTTTGGTTTTCTGTTCCTGTGTTCGTTTGCTGAAGATATGGCTTCCAGCTCTGTCTATGTCCCTGTAAAGACATAATCTTGTTCCTTTTTATGGCTGCCTAGTATTCCATGGTGTATATATGCCACAGTTTCTTTATCCAGTCTATCATGGATGGGCATTTAGGTCGATTCCATGTCCTTGCTATTGTGAGTAGTGCTGCAATGAACATATATGCATGCATGTATCTTTATACTAGAATAATTTGTATTCCTTTGGGTATATACCCATAATGGGATTGCTGGGTTGAATGGTATTTCTTTTTTTAGGTCTTTGAGAAATCATCACACTGCTTTCTACAATGGCTGAGATAATTTACCTTCCAACCAATAGTGTATAGGCATTCCTTTTTCTCTGCAACCCTGCCAGAATCTGTTAATTTTTGACTTTTTAATAATAACCATTCTGAATATTGAATAGTATCTCATTGTGGTTTTGATTTGCATTTCTGTAATGATTAGTGATGTTGAGGTTTTTTTTTTTTCATGTGATTGTTGGCTGCATGTATGACTTCTTTTGAAAAGTGCCTGCTCAGGTTCTTTGTCCACTTTTCAATAGGGTTTTCTGTTTTGTTTGTTTGTTTGTAAATTTGTTTAAGTTCCTTATAGATGCTGGATATGAGACCTTTATTGGATGTATAGTTTGCAAAAATGTTTTTCCATTATGTAGCTTGTCTATTCACTCTATTGATGGTTTTCCTTGCTGTGCAGAAGCTCTTTAGTTTAATTATATCCTTTTTTGTCCATTTTTGCTTTTGTTGCAATTGTTTTTGGAATTTGCCTGATGAAATCTTTGCCCATGCCTATGTCCTGAGTGGTATGGCCTAGATTTTCTTCTAAGGTTGTTATAGTTTTGGGTTTCACATTTATGTCTTTACTCCATATTGACTTAATTGTTGTAGATGGTATTTACCATGTTCTTAACTGTATCCATCACTTGGAATCTGTCTTTCTGAAGTCTCCTTCCTATTATGTTTCAGATGTCCAAAATCCACTTGATTTTTATGATCTATGTCATGCATTAGTTGTTATGCTGAATTTCTTTTTTTCCTACCAATCAGAATAGAGTCCATTTTACTGAATTCTCCTGACTTCTTCATTCATTATTCAAGAAATATTATCAAGTTTCTATTATGTGCAACACTAGTCTAGACACTGGCAAGAGAATTGTGGAAAAAAAATTGACTAAAACACTTTCCCTTATGCTGCTTCTATTCTACTAAGAGAGACAAGCAGTGATGTCCTGAAGTTAGCTCCCACTAGCTCCCAAGAGTTGATTGTGAATGTGCCTTTACAGCCCTGCATTCAGTGACATCATGTTGGTAGCCTGAAACTGGTCATGACTAGAGTATCAACACTATGGAATTCAGCAAATGCTACAAATCAACTTTGTCTTTTCCTCTAGAAAGCCAGTTTACAAGGACACCTAATATAAAAAAATGATTATTTCTATATCCATATATATGATGATAGTTGATATAGCATAATAGATGGTGATATATACCTAGGAGAAAAATAAAACAGAGAAAGTGGATGAGATGTAGGGTGGCAGTTTGAATTTTAGATGAGATAGTCAGGGAAGGCCTTGCTGAGTAGGATAACAGTCTAAGGATATGAGGGAGCAAGCCGTGTGAAGCATTTCTGGGCAGGGGCCTTCATAAGTAAGAGGGATCTCAGAGAATAGCTGGTCTGCTATTCTTGGAAGATGGTGAGAAGCACGTTGAGGTTGGAGCAGAGAGGGAGTGGTTGGAGGGTTAAAGAAAATGTTAGAGACATACATGGGGCACTGAGGTTCATTCAGGCAGAGTCTTGTAGGTCATAGTAAGACAGTAAGAAATTTTCTTTCTTCTCTGAGTGACTTGTGAAACTACTGCAATGATTTTGAGCAGAGAAATGTTATGCTCTGTCTACTGTGTGAAAAATAGATTGACATGAATCAAAAACAGAAGCAAAAGGACCAATAAGAAGGGCATTGCAAGTTTCAGGTGAGATACCATGGTTGCTTGGACCAAGCTGGCAGGAGTGCTGATGGAAGGATGGCTCTATTTTAAAAATATATTTTGAATGTGGAGTGGGAAAAAAAAAGAAGAAAAATAATTTCAAAGGTTTAGGGCTGAGCAACTGGAAGGATGAGACAGAAAAGATTTTAAGAATAACACATATTGCAGGGAGGGTGAAAGTCTCAGGAGTACTGGGAACTCAGTTTTGGACATGTTAAGTGCAATATGCAAAAGCCTGATTGGAGTGAGTTCAAGAGAAAATTGGAGGAAAAAATATTGTTGCAGCAAGCACAGTTAATTCTTCTGAGAAATTTTGCTGGAAAGGGAGCAGAAAAGTACAGAGATAGCTACGGGGGAAGTGAGTAAAAAAGAGGGCACTTTTCTAAGACAGGAGAAATAAGAATATACTTGGGCACTTATGGAAAAATCCAATAGAAAAAGAAACACTGATGTCACTGGAGAGTGAGGAGGGAATTGCTCAAGAGATAACCTCAGGCAGAGAAGAAGGGTTGGACAATTCTGCAAAAATGGAGGGACTGACCATAAATAGGAGCCAGGGGAATTCATTAATAGTAATAGGAGACAGGTAGAGTATGGGAGCACTGATACTTGGTGGGGAGATATGATGGTAATTATCTTCTGATTACTTCTTTTTTCTATCAGAAATAGAACTTATGATCATGAGCTGAGAATAAAGATGAGGGAAAGCATTCAAGGACAAAGGTGAAAGTATGAAATAGCCATCTAAGAGCATGAAAAATGTGGTTCATGGGATGTAGTGTTTTTATGGGCAGCATTGAGGCCCGCCTTGGTTTAATGATCATGAATTTGAAGTGAAATCAGTTAGTGAGGCTCTGCTTATCACCAGTCATGTGCAATTGTGTGGATACAGGCGGAAAGTAGGTGGGTATGGTTAACACTGGGGAAGAATTTCCTGTGTGAAAGTTGCAGAATTTGCTGTTTCATCTTAAGGCAGTAATTAGTTTCAGAAAGACTTTTCAAGAGGGGGTATGGTGCATTTAGAGGTGAATATGATAAATTGAGTCTTCTTAAAATAGGGACCAGTGTGAATGTTCTGATCACATGGAAAAATAATTATGCTGATCACAGGATCTTTTTACAACAGCTATTTTACTCCTGATGAGTTCTAAGCAGTTACTTTCTTCCTCTGTTTTTGGATTTTCACAGATATTTTTTCTCTCTGTTTGGCTTTATCTCAGTTCATTACTTTTTGTTTATATTTCATAAAACCATAGGGTGATTTAAAATATGGTGGAATGTATGTCAATGGTGTTATGACTCAATGATAGTATTTTATTCTTATAGCTCTATGTTACATTGCATTGAGATGGGCTTACCTCAAAATAATGTTTGCACAAGCAGAAGATTGTGACTTTAGATCTAATTCACTGCCAGTCAATAAAAAATTCCATATTTAATTTATAAAAATAATAAATATTCAAATACAAAATAGGCATTCATTTAAATTACAAGTTATTTTGAATACATCAATTTTAGCTTTTCAGGGACTTTTTATATTGTCTTATTTAAAATTCAGAAATACCACTTCAGATTAGCACAATTGACAAGGGCATTTAACTGAGCAATATTTTCAGACAGATCTCTACATGCAATTATTTAAGACAAACCAATGATCCAGTTCTTTTTTCTTTACCTCATATAAATGTTCCAAAAACAGTTTGCTCTTAGAAATCAATTTACAACCATCTATTTTTTAAATTAGAACAATTCACCATTTAAAAAGTTATAGGTTTTCCTTTATGTATTAATTGCTTACTAGCATTACTCAGAAGTAGTCTTCATTCTATGATCCGCATGTTTGTTTCTCTCCAATATTCATATTTTGAAAAATCCCTCTTAAATGGGATGGGTGTCCTTACACAAGAGGCCCAAGAGAGCTTCTTCATCCCTTCCACAATGTGAAAATACAGCAAGAAGACTTCATCTAAGAAGCAGAAAAAGCTCTCACCAGACACCAAATCTGCTGGTACCTTGTTGGATTTCCCAGCCTGCAGAACTGTGAGCAATAACTTCCGGTTATTCATAAATTACCTAGTGTAAGTTATTTTGTTACAGCAGCCTAAATGAACTAAAACACCCCTGGGACTTGAATCATCAAGAAAATCTTTAGCAGTTAAATATATTCTGCTTTGTTGTTCTCTATATATTTCTGCAATATTTAGAACTTAATATGTTCAAATAGATGTAATAGAGGGCATAAAAATTAAACTGATCTCAAAATAAATTAAAAATTTGTGGGAGAGAAATGTACTCCCAGAAACCACCCAGGAGAATAAACCAAGAGACAAAGGGAGTGAAATGCTGACTGTAGATGAGGTTCAGATTTGGAATGTTGGTGTCGAGTGAAGGAGAATATTTAAAATTCCATCACATAAGCACAATTATGTTACACTTTTTCCAAGCGCATTGGAAATCTTCCCTGTATCTAGTCTCAATGTTACATATTTTTGTTTCATTATTAATTAGGTTATTTTGGATCCTATGCAATTTAATTTCAACAAACCCTAAACAGACGAAATAGCCCTGAGAAAAAAACCATAATAAAGTCTAAGGCAACTCATCTAAGTCCGTGTGCCTTTCAGTTGACAAATATAAATTGGAATATTCTCAATACATTAGTGTCTCTGGAAACTGGAATCTTTTCTGGGTAAAATTTATATAAACATTATTCTCCATGCTGATCCCACTGCTCCTGGCCTTTCCCTATTTCAGTCCACCACCCAATGCAAAGTGATTTTCTTTAAGTGCAAATCTGATTCTGTCACTTCCAACTCAAAATTCTGCAACAGATTACTTAGGAAACTTCCAAGTTTGTTAAGATAGCATCAAAAGACCCTTAAACTGGTGCCTTTTTAAACTTTCCAGCCTCATTTCTCATATGGTTCTTGCATAATTCATACCCTCGTCCATCTGTGGCCTTTTGCGTATGGCACCACCACTCCATCATTCCACAGTAGAATATATTTGGCCCAATCTTACCCCACCACCATTACTACTGCTACTGCTGCTACCAATACCACACACACAGACACACACACACACACACACACGAGAGAGAGAGAGAGAGAGAGAGAGAGAGAGAGAGAGAGAGAGAGAGGATAACTTCTCATTTTATTAATGACTTAACATCTCTCAGAAACTTTTCCAGACCTCCCAGTTTGGGTTTGACTCCATACTCCAAATATGTTCTCATTGTGTCCTATTCATCCACTTTTTCACTATACAATACTAGAAATGCCATTTTATGCATATTTTTTGCCTTACTAGATTTTGACTTAATGATTATCATGGTCACATAGTATTGCTTGTTTAATGTTGTATTCCCAGTGTTTATCACAGTACCTGGAAAAAAGGTAGGCATTTTACTGACCGAATTAAAGAAAGAATATTTTCTCTACCACATTTCAGATACTATAATGACAAGTTTAAAAATAAAACAGACTCCAGATATTCATTCAAGAATCCTGTTGTCCATTAAGAGCGATAAAACTTGGACATGAGTATTAGTAACATAAGATAGAAAGAAATGTCACGAGGGGAGACCTCTACTATGCCAGCAGTCAAGATCATGCCCATGTGCTTGGAAAAGGACTTCCCCTCAAGGAGCATAGAGGACTTTTTCAGCAGAAGTGCAGAGTGAAGTGTTATGCTTAGGATAGAATCACCTCTTTTCAGGTTTCCATTTTTGGATGTCTAGAGAATGCCTGATGGTAGGAGCAAGATTCCTCTTCTGCAGCTATGATTTTTCCATCTGCAAAAATCATATGTGAGTCTCAGAATTCTGTATAGCCCTGGAAACACCCGAATCCTTTACCTCAATACTCACAGCCTTTCCAAAATGATCTTCCTTAGACCATTGTAATCATCCGTAATAGGATAATTTACTACCACTATCTCTAATGAGATAACTGTCTTCCTTAGACCATCTGTATTATCTCAAATACCCTCTGTTCCTCCTTATTTTATATATCACAAACAGCCAGGACTGCTGTTATGCTTCATGCCCAGGCTTTGATTCCCACTTAGCTCTGTACTTTTCTTCTTTCTGACTTTATATTCTATATTCCCCATCTTCTGAAAAATTTCCATTGAACCTTCTATAACTTTCGCAAGTCAAGAGCCAGATCCCCTATTTTGAGTACTTTTATCTGAATGATCCCTTCACCTTCTTGATATAAGGAAAACTTGACACTTTTCAATGTTTTTTTTCCCTGAGTTCAATGGAAAGGATTTGTTGAGCACCACACCCTCATTTATACCATGACAGTTTCCTTCCTGCCAGAAAGCTAAACTTTAAGCTAAGTTTCCATACTTTATATTTAAGACTAGCAGTGCACACTTTAAAGTAACAATTTCTGTGTTACTCAGGATAGGTTAGAATGTGCTGCAGCAACAAATAACTCCCAGACACCAGTGGCTCCATATAACAAAGGTTTATTTCTCTCCTATTCTACCTATCTATTGAGAGTCAGCTGAAGGCTCTGCTCTGCTATTCTTACTCAGGAATGAAGGATGATGGAGAATCAACTAGCTGAAATGTTGCTAATTGCTAAGGAAGTGGGAAGTGAACATAGTGGATCACATGCTGGCACGTAAAATCTTCATCCTTAGTAGTGACTCAAAACAATTCCACACATATTTCATTGGCTACAGTAACTCATAAGGCTATATCTAACTTCACGGGGTGGGTACGTGAAATTATGCCATAAGAAACCAAGAATAACTCTGAAAAGAACCCGTAGCCACCAAACCACATATATTAGAGTACATAATACCAAGGTAAACAAGACTGAGGTTAACTGTATTCTGTGTTTAATTTCAATTTCTACCTGAGATCCCTCTTGAAAAATGTGATGATGATAGATTCTATCCCCCAAATATTTAAAACATAAATAAAAAGGAAGAACAGCCATTAGATCCTACTGGTCTATAAAGCATTCACGTTTGCCACCAGAGAACATGCTTTTATGTTTAAGAATGATACTCGACCATTAACAACAGTTAATGATCGATTTCTTTGAAAGGAAATAACTTTAAGGCACATGTCGTTCCTGAAAAATGATTTTTTCCAGTTCATATTTTTAAAAATTTTTAATTTGGATTCTTTTCTCTCCTCTGATGACATTTTATTACTTTTATGCTTATGCCCAGCATGTCGTATGTACCTAAAAGGTAGCCTCCTGTGTTTCCATTTTCATATTTAGATAAAAATCTCAGGCTATTTCTATGTTAAATTTATTTCATTACATAATACATTTTTAGAATATATATAAGCAATTTTGTTGTAATTCTCCTTTCTTAATAATGCATTTTGTTTTTTGGAATTAATCAATTCAAGTAATTTTCTTCTAATTATATATGAATGTTGCAAAAAATGTCACCATGTTCTTGAATGAAAACCTTTCAAAAATGGCATGACGAAGATATAAACAGGCATATAAGAGTTTGTATTTTTATCTAAATATAAGTAAATGCAATAAATTTTCAAACATGAATACAAATTATTTCCCTTAAGTTTGATTTAATTCATTTTCTTTCCAAAAATAAACTGGAGAAAATAGGTGCTCTAAGTTTATTGTTAAAGATTCCTTACATAATCATTACTCATATAATGTCTCTGGCAGAACAAAAATTTACTAAGAGCTCACCAAGGCTTTTCACCAAATATTATTCACATAATGAATATTATTCCTCACATACATCACACATATTGACACATCAAGCACATATTGACTCTCAACTATTTTGGGCCTTGTGACCTGTATTGGTCTATTTGGACTGACATAACAAAATAGGTTTCAGTTTCTGGTGATGGCTCTTCCTTTGTTTGCAGACAGATACCCTGTATCCTAATAAGGCCTTTCCCCTGTGCCTGTTCATGGAGGGAGGGAGAGAGAAAGGAATGGAGAAAAGAGAAGAAAGGAGGAGGGGGAGAGGGAGAAGAGCAGTGGAGAAGGGGAAGAGGGAGAGGGAAGAGGTAGTTCTTTCTCTTCTTATAAATCCAATAATCCAATCATAAGAGCCTCACCCTCATAACCTAATTTAACCTTAATTTCCTCCCAAAAGCTGTCTCCAGATATCATCCATTAGGAATTAGCGCATATTAATTTTAGGGGGGTAGAAAAAATCAGTCTATAACATAGCCCCAGAAATATTAAAAAGAGATAAATGGACTTGTTCGATTTTCTTTGTTTAACCACTCTATAAAAACATTCATTCGTTTTACAAATATATCCCTCTGATACATTCTATAATTGGTGGTGAGGGAGTCAACAGAATAACAAATGCAAGCAAGTAAATTTTATGGCAGATTAGAAGGTGATGTGTACTACAGGAATAAATAAATCTCTATAGAGGGAGTTGGAGGGTCATCTTGAATGGAGGGTCTGCAATGCTTATGTCATTGATTCATCTCTTTAAGTTTGCTGTTAAAGATTCCTTACATAATTATTACTCACATAATGTCTCTCACAGAACAAAAGTTTACTAAGAGCTCACCAAGGCTTTTCATCAAATATGAGGATATTATTCAACCTAATGAATATTATTCATCCTACATATCACACATACGGTATTCTTCCAGTCCTAACCTGTATTGTATCTGCTGTATCTATATTTAAGCTACTATAAGTTTTCTTTTTTGAATTGCCTTGGGTCACAGCAAAGTGTTACTAAAGTAGAGGAAAACTATATCATAAGGGAAAAGGAAAAGACTAGCATTAATTTTTCAGTAGCCAACAAAAATTATTTATAACAAACTTACATAGTAAACTGCTGGTATTGTTTTAGTTGCTTAATGACTATGCTCAGGCTTGTAATCTCTACATAGCAAAATGCTAAATAATAATATCAGGTTCTTTAGAGGGAGAATATAAGAAACTTTTACTTAAGTCATAAAATACCTAATATTGTGACAGAGGCTAGGACTTTGATAAATTATAAGTGGGGAACATCTTATCATTGAAAACAGAATTTAAGCAGTTTTTAGATCCTAACTACCAGACCCCCATTCTCCTTTTACATCCGTGATCTGCTCCTTTTTTAACTTCCCTTCTTGATAATATTATTGTGAATAGAGTTTAAGCAAATAGAATTGAGGTACTACCATTCTCCACAGGTCACAGATGAATTTCAAATTTGGTCTTTGGGAAAATACAACCAGAGGAGACTTGTTCCAAAATTATTTTGAATAAGAACTTTATCATATAAGATATATATATTTCTTAATCTGTCACTGCACATACTCTTTCACATCTTTTCACTCTCTTTTCCTTTTTCCATTCAAAAAAGTTGAGCTTGGGTCTGCTGACTTCATCAACAACCCTTTTTACAATTTCATTTTATGTTTTACGGTAAAGATTTTGTAAGCTTCAGAAATGACAACTATCAAATTACAGCTCCTTAATTCAATCCACCCTTTGCTCTTTCCTTAACATGTATCTTCACTGATGATTCACATTCTCCAATTCCTTTTAACCCATTAATCATGACATCATTTCTGTTATGTAGTTCTGTGTACTTTCTTCATTTAGTTGCTGGAAGAAGCATCATATAAAGTTAGTGAACTTCTGTTGGAAATAGTAACTTGGATTATATCCATTTTAATATAATATTTTGGATATTTTATCTTATTATGCTATTATATTCAAAGAGAATGCGTCAATTATTTTAGCCCATCACCCAAAATGACTATGATCCTCACGGCCTTTATTTACACTCTCCTGGCTGAGCATTCACACAAACTTCAGAATTAGATTTTAAACACAATAGACAGAAAAGATAACATTGTAATAGTTATGAGCAAAAATATATTTTGTTGGGATGAATTAAGTTTTTTGTGAGATTGTTTTAAATGACGTCAAGTTTTGCACTAAAGATAAAATAGATTTTTTAAAGTTAGTGCCCAAGGAAGCTGGATAATAAACATTGGCATAAGCTGTTGTTGGAAAAAAATGTAGTGTATTTTCAGCTTCAGTTTAGATTAGATGGAAAAAGTAAACAATATCAAGAAATTGTTTTCATTTCTTCCAAATAGATGATATTCATGATTATAGGTCCACTAACTAATATGTCTTCTTTGTTCCTGTATCTTGTCCCTATATTTTGTTAAAATATCCTCTAATTAGATTTGTTTTGTAAGTTAATTCTTGGTTAACAGAAAATCAATTAAAGAAGTACGTTGTCTTTGCTTTAAAGTGACATTCTCTTCATTTCTTATAAATACAAAGATACGGACATTCAATGAACTTGGCAATAAAAGTTTTGATGGTATTGAAAATGTCAAGGTAAGATGTGGTGATTTGATAGGTTACTTTGTCTTCTTTGTTGATAAATATTTGGACATTAAGCCTGGCATTCTGGATGATGGGATTAAAATTAGATAGGGCTGAAAAAGAAAAAAAATCTTAGCTTTAGTTATTTAATGTTTGCTTTGTGGTAAACTGGTTTGAAACATAGGATTGAGAATCAAAGTTTTCATTGATTAAAATTATGGTTCAACCAATAAAATGTAAGGTAGCTTGAGCAATGTATTTAACTTGCTGATACTTCAATATCCTTATCTATGAAGTGGTAATACTAATACATACTTACACAGCTTAAATGAGAGTATAGCATATTGTGGATATTTTAGGACCAGACGAAAATGTAGTATGTGGTAAGTTAAGTACAAGGCAGAGTCTAGAAGTGTATTTGAGAAGTAAATAATAAAGTATACAAGGTACAAATATGAATTTTACCTGATTTTAACCACCCATTGATATATATTATTAATAGGAGTATTGTGATCATTTGACATTTTAGGAAATGTCCTTTAACAATCGATCAGCGTGATCTAGAGGATCAACGATCTGGGCTTGAATCTCATGGCAATGAAAATAGAGAAAAAGATAGAATTAGAAAATAAACAATATAAGAAGTGGTTTGGGTGGAAGTTGAGCATGCAGTCTTTGTAATTAAATATGTTAGATTGTTTTCCAGTTTGGTCATCTAATACCTGTTGGTCTCTGGATGTCTCTCTTTTCAATCCCATTTTCCTTGTGTGTATAATGTAGATATTAATAACACTTTCTTCATAGGATTATGGTATGCATGGAATGAGATTATGCACTTATGATGCTTTACATAATGTCTGACACTTATCGTGCACTAAAGTGTGAATTAATTATTGTTATTATTAGAATTGCTAGCACTGTATCTTCTGAAGGAAGCAAGGGAGCGGTTAGGAAAACATGTTTATGACATCAACAGTTACGTTGTGGATGATATAAAACATAGCAACCATTTATCTTTGTTTACTTACAATTTCCATATTTCTCTAACACTTATGTGTGACACTATGAACAACAAAAAATTATTCCATATATTTTGTATTAGCATAGTAGGCACTAGAAACCCTGCTATAACTATGTACAGTGTATATTGTATACAAAACTGAGCAGACACTGCCTCTGTTCTGAAAAAGCAGACGTGTGAAAAGCATAGAGGTGTTATGCTTTTCATAACTGCAATATGAGAGAAGTAGACACTTGATTTTTTTCCTATGAAAATATACATAGTAAAATTTAAGTAGTGAAAGTTCTGTTGTTTAATGAGCATACCCATTTTTCATTGGCTAGGACAAGGGATTAATATGACAGTATAAATTATCCCTATGATTGAAAACAAAAATGCAATTCCTTCCACAAGAATTGACCCTTAGCTTAAATCTTAACAAGCCATAAGCTTATACAACACTAATCACACACACACAAAATCTAGAGCAATGAACTCAGTACAGATACAATTACCCTGTCCATCTAAGTCCTTAAGAGAATTTCAGAATGAAGAGAAATTCACATTCCTTTTGCAACCACACTAACTAGGAAAATTGTTTCACAATAAATGATCTCATACGAATTTCATAATGATGAACATATGCTTGGTCTTTAAAAATTCTATAGGTCGTTCAGTGTTTAACATTAGAGTGAGACAAAAATCCCAGGTGCAAACAAAAATGTAGAGAATGCTTATCCTTTCTGATCACAGAAAGAAGAAAATGGGAAGAGGGTCCACCCTCTGAAAACACATGAAGAATAACTTTTTGTGGTATATTTCTAATTATTTCCACAGGACAAAGGCCGCGAGTTGTATTTTAAAGGTACATTTATGACTTACGATCTTTAGAAATATTTTGCTAAATTATAACCCCCAGCAGTTTCTCTTCCCACACTCAAAAATTCTGGGTCATCATTCTTCTAATGTTTGTATATGAGGAAACAATGATGTTCACTGGCATTTGATGAGTGATGCCTGTGGTGCCACAGAGCTGAGGCCCGAAACACAGTACTAATGGTGAACTCTTGGGTCCAGGTCCTAGTACCCCAGTACTGACATCTGCTGCAGTGTTAGTTGTAGGATGGAAGGCACAGATCCTTGGGAAGGCCTGGCTCTCTGTGGGGCTGAGGTGGTTTACAGGGCATGGGCTGCACGGTGAGTACTTGGGTCTGGGGCCCACATGCAGTGGCTCTGATGTCTAAGATGGCAGCAGGCCCAATGCAGCCCACAGCCCGGGTCTGCACTGCGGGTACTTAGAGCAGCTAGGACTCCGGGCACATAAGAGGTTGGGAGACGTGGTGGTAGCCCCTTTCTCAAAGCAGCTCTACAGCAGCTGGTTCTGGAGCATGAGGGATGTGCAGCCAAGTTTCCCTCGCAGGTTCCCTGGTGGGAATGGCTGTTGGTTACCTCAGTGGCAAGAGATGCCAGTGTCCTCTGCTGAGCAGGCCGCTGGGGACCATGGTGGCTCCTGCCATGCGGCTGATTCCAATAGCCCCGCCTTTCTTCTTTGCTCCTCGAGTCTCGGGTATGTCAATCTTATCAGGGATCCTTTCTATGTAGATATTCTCCTTTTTTTTTTTTTTTTTTTTTTTTGAGACAGAGTTTCGCTCTTGTCACCCAGGCTGGAGTGCAATGGCGCTATCTCGGTTCACCACAACCTCCGCCTCCTGGGTTCAGGCACTTCTCCTGCCTCAGCCTCCCGAGTAGCTGGGATTACAGGCACGCGCCACCATGCCCAGCTAATTTTTGTATTTTTAGTAGAGACGGGGTTTCACCTTGTTGACCAGGATGGTCTCGGTCTCTTGACCTCGTGATCCACCCGCCTCGGCCTCCCAAAGTGCTGGGATTACAGGCGTGAGCCACCGCGCCAGGCCGGAAATTCTCCTTTTTTAAAAAAATAATTCCACTGTGTTGCTGCAGATTCTTTAATGGGCCCTTGAGCCGACTCCATGCTATTTTGGTTTGTGAATAACTGTCTATGTGTATGTGTATACATGTATGTATATGTATATGTGTGTTGGGGGAGGATAAAGGGATAAAGACTAGTATCTCTTACTCTGCTATCTTGCATTCATATTTCTAAATACAGTCATGCACTGGGGATATGTTCTGAAGAAATGAGTCATTAGGCAACTCTCTCCTTGTGCAAACACCATAGACAGCACTTATGCAAACCTAGATGGCATAGGCTACCACACACCTATTCTATTTGCTATGTGGTATAATCTATTGCTCCTAGGCTGCAGACCTGTACATCATGCTACTGTACTGAATTCTGTAGGCAATGAAACACAAATACATACAATGGTATGTATTTGTGTATTTAAACATAGCTAAACAGAAAAAGTACAGCAAAAATATGATATAAAAGATAAAAAATGGTACACCTGTGTAGGGCACTTACCATGACTGGAGGCTGCAGGATAGGAAGTTGCTGAGGGAGAGTCAATGAGTGAGCAGTGAGTGCTTGTGAAGGCCTAGGACTAGTGTCCTGCGCTACTGCACATTTCATAAACATTGTACGCGTGGGCTACACTACATTTATTTTTTAAAATTTTATTTCTTTAATAATAAATTAACCTTAGCTTATTATAACATTTTTTTACTTCATAAATTTTTTAATATTAAAAAAATTTGACTCATTGTGGTAACACTTAGCTTCAAGCACAAACACATTATACAGTTGTGTATTTTTTTCTTTATCTTCTTATTCTATAAGTATTTTATTAATTTTTTAAAAGTTTTCAAACTTTTTGTTAAAAACCAGGATACACACCCATTAGCCTAAGCCTACATGAGTTGGGAAAATCAATATCACTATCTTCCCACTCCATATCTTGTCCCACTGGAAGTTCTTCACGGGTAACAACATGCATAGATCGGTCATATCCTATGATAACAATGCCTTCCTTTAGAATACCTCCTGAAGGACCACCCTGTGGCCAGTTTACGGTTAACTTTCTTTCTTATAAGTAGAAAGAATACACTCTAAAATAATGCTATGATACAGTAAATGCATAAACTAGTAACATAGTTGTTAATTATTATCAAGTACTGTATACTATACTGTAATTGTGTGTGCTGTACTTTTATAGGACTGGCAGTGCAGAACATGAGTAATGCATTGTGCTACGATCTTATGAAGGCTTGACACCAGGCAATAGGAATTTTTCAGCTCCCTTAAAATCTTATGAGATCTCCATGATATATGTGGTCCAACATTGACTGAACCACTGTTACACAGAGCATGACTGTAATAGGCTATTTTAATGAAGCTTTTTTTATGTATACTGGCTCTCTGATATGGTAGCTGAGGATTTGTCATTCTTTTCCCACACTCTTATTTCTGCTTTTTCCATATTTCAGTTATAATTACATTATAATGTTTGGTTAAATCAATAGTCACTGTTTATATTCATATGAGACTGTAAGTATTATTCACTGTTAAATGGTGCACAATAATTGTATTTCCTTTCTCACAGAACATTTTTCCTGATGATAATTTCTTAAGATTTTCTTTTCTTAGCTTTTCAAAGTACCACTCTTTCCCCTCATATGTCCCAACATGACTGGAAAATGCTCAAGCACATCAGTCTTTGGTTTTCCCTCCCTCTCACTTTTTCCATCCCTCCCTCCTCTTCCTTCCTCTCTTTCTTCCTTTCTTTTTCCTCTTCCTCCCTTTCACTTTTCCTCCTTCCTCCTCTTTCTTTTACTTCTCAGAGCACTTCCTTCTTCTTCTTTTTTTTAATTGCATTTTAGGTTTTGGGGTACATGTGAAGAACATGCGAGATTGTTGCATAGGTGCATACGTGGCAGTGTGATTTGCTGCCTCCCTCCCCTTCACCTATATCTAGCATTTCTCCCCATGGTATCTCTCCCTAACTACCCACCCCCTGCTATCCCTCTCCTATTTCCCACCAACAGACCCCAGTGTGTAGTGCTCCCCTCCCTGTGTCCATGTGTTCTCATTGTTCAACACCCGCCTATGAGTGAGAACATGCAGTGTTTGATTTTGTGTTCTCGTGTCATTTTGCTGAGAATGATGGTTTCCAGGTTCATCCATGTCCCTACAAAGGACGCGAACTCATAGTTTTTGATGGCTGCATAGTATTCCATGGTGTATATGTGCCACATTTTCCCTGTCCAGTCTATCATCGATGGGCATTTGGGTTGGTTCCAGGTCTTTGCTATTGTAAACTGTGCCGCAATGAACATTCGTGTGCATGTGTCCTTATAGTAGAATGATTTATAATCCTTTGGATATATACCCAGTAATGGGATTGCTGGGTCAAATGGAATTTCTATTTCTAGGTCCTTGAGGAATCGCCACACTGTCTTCCACAATGGTTGAACTAATTTACACTCCCAACAGTGTAAAAGTGTTCCTATTTCTCCACATCCTCTCCAGCAACTGTTGTCTCTAGATTTTTTAATGATCGCCATTCTAACTGGCGTGAGATGTTATCTCAATGTAGTTTTGATTTGCATTTCTCTAATGACCAGTGATGATGAGCATTTCTTCATATGTTTGTTGGCCTCATGTATGTCTTCTTTTGTAAAGTATCTGTTCATATCCTTCGCCCAATTTTGAATGGGCTTGTTTGTTTTTTTCTTGTAAATCTGTTTTTTTTTTTTTTTTTTTTTTTTTTTTGAGACGGAGTTTCGCTCTTGATACCCAGGCTGGAGTGCAATGGCGCGATCTCGGCTCACCGCAACCTCCGCCTCCTGGGTTCAGGCAATTCTCCTGCCTCAGCCTCCTGAGTAGCTGGGATTACAGGCACGCGCCACCGTGCCCAGCTAATTTTTTGTATTAGTAGAGACGGGTTTCACCATTTTGACCAGGATGGTCTCGATCTCTTGACCTCGTGATCCACCCACCTCGGCCTCCCAAAGTGCTGGGATTACAGGCTTGAGCCACCGCGCCCGGCCCGTAAATCTGTTTTAGTTCTTTGTAAATTCTGGATATCAGCCCTTTGTCAGATGGGTAGGCTGCAAAAATTTTTTCCCATTCTGTTGGTTGCCGATTCATTCTAATGACTGTTTCTTTTGCCGTTCAGAAGCTGTGGAGTTTAATTAGGTCCCATTTGTCTATTTTTTAACCAAAGCACACCTTCCAGTAATTTCCTAAGAAAAGTCAGCATGGTAGATATTGTTTTATCTTGAAAGTCTGAAATCACCTTTTTTTTCTGCTCTCACAGTTGATTAATAATTTGGAAATCATTTTCCTTCCAACTCTCGAAAGCCTTAGCGCACTGGTCCTGGGCTCCAATAAATGGCTGTTGAAAAGTGTAAACCTCACTCCTGCCTGAATAGTCTCTGCTATGTGCCTCTCAGGATTTCTGTATTTCAGACGCCCTCACTTTTAATCAGAATTTCCCCTCTGCTTGAAAATAGCTCTATTTTATCTTCAGCTAAGTTATTTACCAGTCTTTCAACCATTCTCTGTTTCAAAAAGTTATGGAAATTTGTCTTCTGTAATGAGAAATCTGACTCCATTGTTCGACGTTCGTTGGTAGCTTTTGAGCCTCATCTCCTCTTCCTTCCCTGCTGTCTACACACAGGCAAGCTGCTAAATAGGCCTGGGTGCTCCCTTCTCGGGTGCTATGTGGAGATTTAAACCACAGAGACCCTGCCCACACATGTGGGAATCCTCAACCTGTTCCCTCACCTTAACCACAAGAAAATCTCAGACCTGGCTTCTTTCTTTGTTCTCTCAAGCCACTTCATACTTGTCCTGCTCTCCCCATAGTCCTCAATTGTATAAGTGATAGACTTTTTCATATCCTCTTGGTGTCAGTATGTGTGTGACTGGTCTCAATATCCAAACCAAACCTGAGGTGGGGCGCCCTCCCACTTTTGCAGAGTGACCATAACAATAACTACTTCTGTCTCATTCCCTGTCTTTAGACGTTGTTAACTTTTTAATTGTCTGTTGCATTGTAGAGGGATGTATGGAGAGAAGATGAATAAAAGACTATTATATTTATCTAGAAATCCTACCATCATTTCCTTTAACATCTCAAACTTGAATCATTAGTCATGCTGGACTTTCATGTCTCCTTTTTCTCTGTATCCAAGTTTTGTTGATTTTCTTTCTTTCTTAGTGACTTTCTGTTGTTATTTCTGCGTGGATACTTTGAATGTCCCAATTTGCTTGTTTATTAACACAATTTAAAAATGGAATTCTTTCTGCTTCAGCTGAGGTCCAAGGCCAAGAACAAAATAATAGGTGGTTTCTTCTATATTCTTCCATGAGTGGCTAGAATGATTATGTAAGGATTTCACAGGGGGTGCTTCAAACATCGGTTTTGTACTATGAAAGTATGTAAAAGGGTTGATTTTGAAGAGGTGGTCTGATGTCATTTAAACACAGACCCCATCCAACAGGGTTTCATGCGGCAACCTTCAGAGCTAAATGGAAGGAGGCCTGCAGAGTACTGTGGGTTGCAGAGCTGAGGGGGGCAGGTAAGCAGCTGGAGGGTGGGATGGCTTTGCCCTCATTTAGGTAGTCACAGTTAGTAGTTCTCAGTGGGAGGGTCTCTGAGAAACCTATGAAAGCACAACATGATAAAAGCATTCAGTGTTTGGACACCTGCCAGGGTACACCAGCGTCAGAATATAACTGTGCTAGCAAGTAAAACTGTCTCTACCCCTTATGTCTCTTCCAGCTGGCCAGTTTTATTATATACCCAGCATTTTGTGGGGACTTTTAAAATGGCTCCTATGCTGGCTCCCTCCCACAGGGCCCACATCTAATCCAGAGGAAACATATACCTCTGGGGAGCTTGTAGGGGTCAAGGTTAGCCGGGAGCAGATTGATCTAACAGTGGTCACCTGTGAACCATCCTGCCTGCCAGATAATCCAGTCAGAGCCTTTCACTCTCACTCTCCTTCAATATTAAGTCAAAACCAACCTCTTTGCCCCATCAAGTTTCATCGAACACATATCAAGCTGTCAGAATCATGTCCTAAAGCCCCTCTCAGTCAGCATGAAGTTTGGGGGAAGAATTCCCTTTCTGTGATCAAGGAGAGAAAAATGCTTAAGCAATCCAAATTATTTCTTAAAATAACTCCCTCCCTTGGTGCCTAAAATGCCTTTCTGCTGACGTCACCTGGTTTCTGATAGGAATCCTGCCATTATGGGGCACATGTTTAAGTGATTGTTGGTCTACTTTTTTGACCTCAAGCATTTGATACTATTGAGATAGGTTTATGATCACAAAACTGATTTTCGAGACACCACTTTGTTAAGGTTTGCATAATAGTGTACTGTATTTTATCTCATCTCAAAACATGGGAGCATTTCCTATGTATTTTATTCCCAGCACTTAGGACTTTATTAGAATGAAACCAAAAAACGTCTAATTTTATCAGTGTTACATTGGTTCATTGATTTATGTGTCTATCTTACAGCTTAGAGACAACTTTGAGTTCATGTGAGTTAAATGTAGATGAGAAAAAGGGGGAAAAACTCAGTAGAGATAGAAGACTTGAGCAACAAATGAAGTTAATACCAAAATATAAACTATAAAAACATATATAGTTACTATGGACTAGCTAGACGTAGCTGTGAGAATTATCACAATCGAGGTCATAGAATTTATTTTACTTATTCATTTAATTCTCTGTCTCCCTGAACTAATTGTAAGCTCCTTAAGGGCAGTCTTTTTATTATTGATGCTTTATTTCATGTTTTTGCTTTGTATTTTTGTTTTGTACTGACATAGCTCCAGCATCTGAAGCTTTACATGATGCATGACTTATGCTAAAAAGCTATTTGTTGAATAAAAGAATGAATAAATAAGTGTATTTTTATGAGTTTTGTTTTTGTTTTTGAAGTTGGAACACAGATGCCTCTCTGGAGAGATGTACTATAACTGTGTTCTCTCTATCTGTTCTTTGTTTTTCAACATTAGGAATCTTTTCTGTCATGGAAAAGTTTTTTTTAATTCTAGTGTATTGAGGTAACGTTTACATAAAATAAAATTTAACAATTTTAAGTGTACAGTTCGATGGGTTTTGATAATTGTATATAATTGTGCAATCGCCACCACAATTGTGGTATTTCCATCACCCAGAGAAGGTGCTCTTGTTCCTATTCGCAATGAACCTCCTAACCCCACCCCCTGCCTGAATTTGGTTCGTGTAGTTTTCCAGTAACTTTAACCAAAGCACGTGGTAGTATAAGAGATTCCCTAAGGAATTCCCTATATTATGAACATCTTTTTTCTTGTTTCTATTGCGTAGTAGCAGCCCAATTTTCCTCTCTGTAATTAAGATTAATAATGCAAGTTGGTACAGTAACTCACTTCTTTGCCTGTTGATTCAAAGTCAGGAGGAGCCCAAAGTGGTTGGCTGGCAGTTATAACTTCCAATTCAACTGAATCATTGTTGTGTCTCCTGGTAGAATCGTTTCTTTTTTGAAAGCAACACCCTAAATCAGCAAAGCCTAAGGTCATGAGGACAGGAAGCACAATTTTGCTAATTAATTCCTAGGGGTAATAACGAGTGGTACCACTGCCATTTCCACCCCTTGATTCCTGCATCCATGAATCTTTGTTAGAGGAGGAGTAGCACCATATATTGAATGCTGATTTAGAGCACATACAATATCCAACCCCACAAGGCATTGCCACTTTACTAGCACTGTAACTGACTCTTCAAAAGACCAATCAATCATTCTATTAAGCCAGCTGCTCCACGATATCGGGTAACATGGAAAGACTGGTGAATTCCATAAGCATGGTCCTTTTTTGCTATGAAGTGAGTTCCTTGATCAGAAGCAATGCTGTGTAGAATACCATGATGACGGATAAGATAGTCTGTAAGTCCACAGATGGCAGTTTTGGCAGAGGCATTGCATGCAGGGAAATAAAACCATATTTTCAGTGTCTCTTCTATTAGATACAAAGCACTAGCCCTTCCATGATGGAAGCTGCCCAATATAATCAACCTACCACCAGGTAGTTGGCTGATCAACCCATTTTAGGGCACTCAGTATTGGCCCAATTTGTTCATGAGTTCACTGAGAAATGAAAAGAGTGTCTTAGAAAGAGGATGGCACTCACTATTGGTTTCTGATACTGACAATTAGGACATTCAGTAGTGGCTATTGACATGCTGGCCTTGGTACATAAAAGTCCATGTTACTTAAGCCATGGATAGCCTCCAGCGCTGCCAAAAGGCCAGTTTGTTCATGGGTTCATTGAAAAATGAAAGGAGTGTATTAGAAAGAATACACCAGGGCCGGGCGGGGTGGCTCACGCCTGTAATCCCAGCACTTTGGGAGGCTGAGGCGGGTGGATCACGAGGTCAAGAGATCGAGACCATCCTGGTCAACATGGTGAAACCTCGTCTCTACTAAAAATACAAAAAATTAGCTGGGCATGGTGGCGCGTGCATGTAATCCCAGCTACTCGGAAGGCTGAGGCAGGAGAATTGCCTGAACCCAGGAGGTGGAAGTTGTGGTGAGCCGAGATAGCGCCATTGCACTCCAGCCTGGATAACAAGAGCGAAACTCCGTCTCAAAAAAAAAAAAAAAAAAAAGAGAGAAAGAATGCTCCAAATTTTTAGATAAAAAATTGGTCATCCTCTCTACATGATTATTAAAATCCTCCACTCCTGTGGCCATCCTCTACCAACATTCATCTTCCCCAGACATTGTTGTCACCAATTTTCCAATCATATTCCTTCTAAGTTTCTTAACATACAGCCAAACTAGTGGTCAAAGCTTGTGAATAATTGTAGACTCTTAGGTCTTACTATTGTTCTTTCCAAGCAAAATAATAATCAGGTGAGCTGTTCAGAGTGTTCAGCCCACTACATGAATTTCCCTTTACAGTGGTGTTTTATGCATGTCCCATAAAAGAACTATGGTGCTGCAGCTGTCCACCTTCAGGCCATGTCTACATATTGTGCAGAACTATCTGTTAACCAAGCCTGAATGTTTTCTTTTTTAGTCAACTAGTTACAGAACACACCATGATGGATTTTCTCTGTTTAACATTTTGTAAATGTAAATAGAAATTTTTTATCATAGATAAATTTTTTTTTGTGCTTAACTATATAGTGAGTCTTTAATTTCAAGTGTATTTCTAGGCAAATTTAATTATATAATTGATAAGTAATGCACTTTAATACCAAATAAGTTTAACTGTAACAGGGTTGCTCAGTGGCAGAACTATTGATCTTTGATGCCAGATAGTTTTTGTAGTTGGAGAATAGTCTGTGCATTGTAGGAGGTTTAACATCTCTGGTTTATACCTACTGGATGTAACATTCCTTTCAGTTATGACAACCGAAAATGTATGGGGAGGCTCCCACATGGGGAGAATCATCCCAATTGAGAACCAGAGAACTAGGGCTATGGGCTGCCTTACTATTATGCACAGTATTAAATATTAGATATGCATTTCTTAATGACTTAAATGTGTAACTGAAAAAATTGAAAAAGATTGAAAGACAAAGCAAAAACCTAGATTTTGCAATGCCTCTTTGTTTTGTAAAATACGCAATTCTTTTTTTTTTTTTTTTTTTTTTTTTTGAGACAGAGTTTCTCTCTTTACCCAGGCTGGAGTGCAATGGCACGATCTCGGCTCACCGCAACCTCCGCCTCCTGGGCTCAGGCAATTCTCCTGCCTCAGCCTCCTGAGTAGCTGGGATTACAGGCACGTGCCACCATGCCCGGCTAATTTTTTGTATTTTTAGTAGAGACAGGGTTTCACCATGTTGACCGGGATGGTTTCGATCTCTTGACCTCGTGATCCACCCGCCTCGGCCTCCCAAAGTGCTGGGATTACAGGCGTGAGACATTTTTTTCTTCTCAGTGATTCAAATAAGTTTGCCTGGTATGACGGAAAAACACACCTATAATCATATACTTAAAATTATGTTATAAAACTACAATTTGTTACAATAAGCTATGTCTTTTAGTACTTACCATGTGATCATTAATTATATTAATTAAGGGTTGTTATCTTTTGATTCAGAGATTTAGAGGATGTAATGATAGTATAAATCATATGCCACATTGAGAATACTTATTTGCCTATTTATGTTCATTGGTGTGAAAATTTCTTGGGTGAAGGCTCCCAAATTTTATGCCTTACTTAGCTCTCTTTCTTCAGATTAAAATCTGCCCTATTGGCCAGACACAGTGGTGCATGCCTGTAGTCCCAGCACTTTGGGAGGCTGAGGCAGGTGGATCAACTGAGGTCAGGAATTCACAACCAGCCTAACATGGTGAAACCCCATCTCTACTAAATACAAAAACAATTAGCCAGGCATGGTGGTGCATGCCTGTAATCCTGAACTAATTTGGAGGTTGAGACAGGAGAATCACTTGAACCCGGGAGGTGGAGGTTGCAGTGAGCCAAGATCATGCCATTGCACTCCTGTTGCATTGTCTGGGCAACAAGAGTGAAACTCTGAAAACCTCTGAAACTCTATCTATCTCAAAAAAAAAAAAAAAAAAAAACGCCCTATTTGCAACCAATATTAAATATTCAGTAAGTGATCATGAATGACTCAGTCAAGAAACTGAGACAATAAATAACTTTTAATATCGTTACTATTTTTACTTTCACATTAGATAAGCAAAGCACAGTAAAAATTACTGTGGTGAGACAGACTGAGTGATTTATTCACCTTCATATTTACTTTACATTTCAGTAGGAGCCCTTATCATACATAGGAGCTAGGTTAGGCTTCAGGCTATTTGAAAAGCATGCTAGACTATTGTTCATCTCTATACCAATTTTAAATAGTTTGTGATTGTGAAGTGTTTTTCATAATTTTCATGTTACATGATTTTGTAACACAAAGTAGAGCAGTCATTCTTAGACTTTAGTGAGCGCAACTATAACCTGGAGAGTTACACCGAGGTATTGCTTGATATTTTCTCTTGCGGAAACTTAAGCAAATTTATAAAGTAGGCGTGTATTACCAAGATCGCTTTCAATGCCCTTTCTCCTACTCCTTGCTGTATTGATCTTTATCCCATTTGTCAATGTTATCATAGTATTTGTTTGTCTGCTGAGCTCTTTCCTCCCCAGTTCCTCCATTTGTATGACCATTCCCATGGCTGTTTTATCCTCCATTAGCATTATCCTAATTCTGAAATGCTGTCTGTCTTTTAGTCAGTGGCTTACAAATGTCCAAATCAAGTCTTGGAGGAAAATATAAGTGGCGATACTCTAGCTGAAGTTCTTGAGACATCTTCTGGAACTTCTAAGGTCCCATGAAGGAGCATTTAAAAATTACTTCTTTGAGATTCCAAAATTTAACTTTTTTAAACTAGTTGACATTTAAGGAAGAGTGGAGCAATGTCATTTACATTAGGTTAGCATACATGATAAGTTTTATAGATATATTTTTTCTTGTGATAGACACTTTTGAATAGAAAATATATTTCAAATTAGGCACTGCATTGAATATTTACTAGTGGAATTTAAGACATCAATGAAAATCTTTAAAATGGTAGACAGACATTTGGCTAAGTGCCTTTAGAGTTTCTTAAAATACTTCAGAAGCTAACATTATTTGGCTGTTTCTGATGATCAGTCTTGGTCATATGTAAATTATAGGAAATAACATTAAAATAACTATTCACTTGATATTAAAGAAGAGGAAGTTTGAGAAGAGCAACTGACCTATTACATACTGTTTTAAATTTCTTTCTAATCTCCAGCTTGGACCTTCATAGTATATATCACTTCCCAATATAAGTTTCTTTTTTTTATATCTTTAAAATTATTGTTCCAATGAACAAAAGGAAAACTAATGAAAAATAGAAATAATTCCCAAGTCATGATATTAAAGGCTGGAGAGGTATTAACTGAATATGTTGCAACGAACAAATGGAGTATTATATAGTATATAAAAAAGTACTATAAGGAATTTTGTAGTGCTTATTGGAAAAATGACCTAGTAGCAAGCAAAAGGGAATAATTTTAAGTTTAACTGATATATCACAAAATTACAACGTGGAAAACTTATTTTTTTATATAACAAACATTAGCAACTTTAACTTTCGTTAAATATAAGGATATCAATTATGAAACATCAATATCTTCTAGTAAAATGCCTAGATTATGAGGTAATTAATATGTGTAATTCTACAAATAGGAAATATTCTTTATATGTGCACATATGCATATTCCTACAGTCATCATATGCACATAATAAACAATAAATCCTATCATTGTGTGCATCTAACAAACATTAAGCACAGTAAATGCTATATTTCACATAACTATCCCAAAGAAGTATACGTTAAAACATATCTTCAGAGTAGATCAACGGAATTTTAGCAATGGGAAAAACATCCAATTCTGCTTTGTATCTTATTGTACACCAGACGACATTAAGATCGAGAGAGGTAAAATAATTACTGAAAGTCAATAACTAGCTAACTGAAGAGCTGAAATGAGAACTGCCAGGTCCACAAATTCTCAGCCCTCGGGTGGCTCCTCATTTCCGTGTACCAACTAAAACGTGATTGGTTATATCTAGATTATATCTACATTTGAATAGACTTTAGGTTGTTTCTCAATTGAAAGGAGACTTTTTAATTAAGCTTCTTGATTTAATTTTGGGTACATAAATGGTTGCTGTAAATTTGGACACATTTCTGGCTTTAGACAAATCTACAAACCTGATGAAACCAGAGCTTTAATCAAGAGAATAGAAGGAACCTTTGAAATGCTAAACAATGAAATTGAACTGAAGAAATTTCACCCAGTTCTTTTTCTTTCGCTTTTTTCTTTTTCTCTTTACCATATAACTTTGAACCGATTTGAAATCCCCTGGAGTGCTAACTTCAGCTGAAGGGTTCAGGAGGATGTAAACTCCCAAACTTCACAGAAATGTGAAATGGAGCACTTTTCCACTTTCAAAAGTATTTTGATTTGTATCTTTTAAAGCTCACATGGCCTTTGTCTATCCATGACATTTTTATTTGTAGGTATGGTTTTAATTTTGTACACTAAGGCAAATGCATAAGCAAATATGAAAAGAACAAAGAGGGTCTACTGAAAAGGCACACAGAGTAATCCTGTCTTTTGCTTTTTAAGAGAATGATAAAATGGGTTGTCTTTTATTCTCTTGTTCAGTAGTATAAGAATCTCTATGGTGAGTTATATGTAGGATTTTAGAGTTCCCATTTCTAACCAAGATTTCATTGCAGGCCTTTTCTATGTGAATTTATAATGGCAAAATTTTTTTAAAAGTAGACAAATAGATTATGTAGGCTGTGTGCAGTGGCTTATGCCTGTAATCCCAGCACATTGGGAAGCCGAGGCGGGCGGATAACGAGGTCAAGAGATCGAGACCATCCAGGCCAACATGGTGAAACCCCCGTCTCTACTAAAAAATACAAAAATTTAGCTGGGCGTTGTGGCATGCACCTATAGTTCCAGCTACTCAGGAGGCTGAGGCAGGAGAATTGCTTGAACCCAGGAGGCGGAGGTTGCAGGAAGTGGAGATGGTGCTACTGCACTCCATCCCGGTGTCTGGTGACAGAGAGACTCTGTCTCAAAAAAAAAAAAAGAAAAAGAAAGAAAGAAAAGAAAAGAAAAAAGAAAAGTCGTTAACTTGACCTATGAAGATTTTTGCTCTGCTAACATTGGCATACAAAGAAACATTCAATGTAAGGCTACAACAGTGTATCAATAATTAAGGGGTTAAGTGAGATATCTATTTTGAAAGAAGCATGGGAAGATCTCTGTATAGTGCTCATGAAAATCACTTTAGGTTTGTTGTTTAAGTTAGAGATACTTGACAGATTAAAACATGTTCTCTAAAACTTAAAACTAAATGAACATTTTTAGAAAACTACATTTTAACACAAAAAGGGAACATACTTCACTTTGCATTATAGTATTTACATTTTGGAGTGGATACCCTGAAGTAAGAAGAAAAGGGAAAGCACACAAAGGAACAACTTCAAAAGAATAAACCAGAGTAATGATTCATATATATTTAACGTTCCATGTGTTTGAGTGTTTGTTGAAGCTTTCAGTCCCTTATGGTGCATTTTTATTAAGTGAGGTACAAGAAAGAAAGAAAAGGAATTCAGAAAATGAGGTGGAAGAATAGGAAGTATTCGTTAATTCACTACTGCTAGAATATCATATTGCTAGAAAATCCTTTTCACCTTAACTCCTTGCACCTACTTCTACTGTTCTTCTAGTTTCCTTCACATGACCATCCAAACTCTGATCCTTGGTCTGAACACAGCATTACTGCTGTCTCTGGAGAATATCTCAGCTGCCTGCTGAAGGCCCTCTGAGTATCCTGTCTGCACCTAGGAATCTCATTGCTTTCCATCTCTATGTTGTTATTATTCTTATTTATCTCTAGTAAAGAGTATTCCTCCTTGATATAGTTTGGCTCTGTGACCCCATCCAAATCTCATATTGAATTGTAATCCCCACATGTAGAGGGGGGACCTGGTGGGAGGTGATTGGATCATGGGAGCAGTTTCCCCATGCTGTTCTCCTGAGAGTGAGTGAGTTTTCACAAGATCTGATGGTTTAAAAATGTGGCACTTCCCCTGCTTGCTCTCTCTCTCACTCTCACTTCTGCCACCATGTGAGAAGTGTCTTGCTTCCGCTTTGCTTTGCACCATGATTGTAAGTTTCCTGAGGCCTCCCCAGCCTTAGAGAACTGTGATTCAATTAAACCTCTTTCCTTTATGAATTACCCAGTCTCAGATATGTCTTTTTAGCAGTGTGAAAACAGACTAATATGCTCCTTTCAAAGGTAATTTATCACCTGCTTCCTTAAGGCATTTCCTTCACTAATTATATACTCCTGTACATTCCTGTCTAATATCTTTGCTTTAGATTTTCTCCCGAGTAAAAAAACTTAGTAATGCTTCAAGCTACTATTCTGTGTCTCTCTTTCCTATCACTATCAAAATGAGTTTTAAACAATGTTCTAGTTACTCTTTTTTCCCTCACTTCCTACTCACTTGTTATTCCTTTCAATTTTGCATAATCCTTTTGATTTATCTCATGCACTTTAATTCAGATAATTTCTACCTCTACATCTCTAGAGTTAGTCTCTAGTTCTTGTTTGCAAGGAGCAGATGCCAACTGTGCTCCAGTTAAGTAGAAAAGCAATTTAATGAAAGAGTATCAAATCATACAAAGAACAGATGGGAAGACTATGCAAACGATTCAAAAATTAAGCAAGAAAAACCTTACAATTCAACAATAAAAAGACAAGTAACCCACCTTTTAAAAAGGTAAGGGCAAACCACAAATAAATCTTTTTATACCCACTAGGATGGCTACAATAAAGAGAAACATAATAAGAAGTATCGGCAAGGATATGAAGAAATTGGAATGATCATAGACTGTTGATGAGAATGTAAAATAATGAAGATACTCTGGAAAGCAGTTTGACACTTCCTCAAAATGTTATCAATCTAAGTGTCCATTGGTGGGTGAATGGATAAAGAAAATGTGGTATAAATATACAATAGAATACTTTTTAGTATTTAAAAAGAAGTTACTTTTGTAATTTGCAATGACACAGATTAACCTGGAGGTCATTATGCTAAGTGAAATAAGCTAGGCAAAGAAAGACAATACCGCATAATTTCACTTATATGTGAAATCTTAAAAAGTTGAATTCATAGAAGCAGAGATTATGATGGTGGTTGCCCAGGGCTGGGGGTGGGAGAAGGGTAGAGGGAGATATTGGTTAAAGAGACAAAGTTTTAATTAGATAGGATGAACAACTTTGGAGATCTATTGTACATCATAGTGACTACAGTTAATGTATGGTTTACTTGAAAAGTACTAAGACATTAGATCTTAAATGTCATCACACAAAAATAATACGTATGTGAGATGATGGGTATGTTAGTTAGCTTGATTTAATTATTTCACAATGTGTGTGTCTGTATGTGTGTATACTGAAACAGCACATTGTAAACCCGTAAATATATACATTTTTTATTTGTCGATTATATTTTGATAGACCTATAGGTGAAAGTCATCTGCTAAAACAGAAGGGAAGAAAAAGTTAAACATGGTGTTGTCATATGGCCCAGCAATTCCATTCCTATATAGCCAAGAGAAATGAAAGCATGTGTGTCCACATCAGAGTGTACACACAAATGTTCCTAACAACATTATTCATAAAAGCCAAAAGGTGAAAACAACATGCATGTCTGCTAACTGATGAATGGAAAAATAAAATATAATCTATCCATATAATTATTTGGCAATAAAAAGGCATGAAATACTGATACATACAACAACATGGAACTTTGAACACATTATGCTAAGTGAAATAAGCCGCTCACAAAAGATTGCACATCATATGATTTCTTTTATATGAATGTCCACAGTAGAAAATTCCATAGAGACAGAAGGGAGATTAGTATTAATATTTGTTTGGAGGGAGGTGAAAGTTGACTGTTAATGGGCACAGGATTTCTTTTGGATGATGAAAGTGTTCTAAAATTAGATCATAGTGATGGCTGCAAACTCTGTGAATATACTAAAAGCTACTAGATCATAAACTTTAAATGGGTGAATTTTGTGTTACGTGAATTATATCTCAATAAAGCTGTTTTTATTAAAGTCAATCTGGGACCAATGAAAGTCATTCAGAATAAGACATATCTAGCTCTGGTCACAGGACCAGTCAGATTTCCATGCTGCCAGTGGTCCTGTTACACCTGAATACGTGCTGCCTCTGCCACCAGTGGGCAAAGATACTGAGTGCTGGTGGTGACATGAGCCCCTATCTCTTCTCTCTTGTCTGTGTCAGCCACCTCAGACTCATGCCATGAGAGGGAATATCTGATTATCCAAGTGTAAAACAAGTCTTTGAGGTCTAAGGTCAAGGAGTTTGGGGGAGCAAGTACCCAATCTTTTATATAAATCAAAAACAATGTTCTACTCTCTGTAGACAAGGGAGTTCAAACACTAGGAAGCTAGAAAATGAAAAGTGTTACCTACAATCTCTACAGAAAGTTTTGGATTTGTTTTCCCTATGGTCAGTTGTACTGTCTAACTGAATGACCTTCCTATACCTGAATGTTAGAATCCTCAGCAATGGGGGTAGGAGAACACTCTGACTTTAGAAAATGTGAAACATATACACAATGGAATACTATGCAGCCATGAAAAAGAACAAGATCTTGTCCTTTGCAGCAACATGGATGTAGTTAAAGGCTATTATCCTAAGCAAATATACTTATAAGTTTTATGCAATTTTGTGCACAAGAAATTACACTGGTGTAGATACAAGTACAATATTAACTTTTTAGAGGAGAGATGGGCTCTTGCTCATGTTCATGTTAGTTGCCTGGCCCATTGCCTTCTGGTTTCATATTATCTATATTTTATTTATGTTTTCTGTTTTTATCAGAGTTGGTTACAATCTACAAAATATCAGGAAGAAATTCAAAGGCATTTATTCTACCATATGTTGCATATATATTTTTATTATGTTATATAACCATTGTAACAATAAGTCCAAAATCAAAACTAGAAAACTGTTTCTGGAGGTAGAATGCAGGCAAAGTATCTTATAAGTATTATTGGAAATAAAGGGATATATTCCACCAAAAACAACAAAATTTTTTTTTAGGTTTTGAGGATATTAAGTCTATAGTGTTGGAAATAATATAATAATACAAGTTCTTGGACACTTTGACAGTTTTGTTTAATGCATGTAGCAAACTTGAATATGTCATCTATCTCATGTACTTTTACTGTCTGCTATTATATTATTCACTGTGATGCAATACTTTGATAAAAGACATTTTATAAAAGACGTTTTATGGGGAAAACATTTTTTGGACCACTAGCTAATATGGCTTCAGTGGTGGTGCATGACTTCATTAATATGTCAAGAAAATATACATGAGAGGACATTTCAATAATTACATATGCTCAGTTTGAATTCTTAATATGTAGGGGGAAGAAAGAACTATATATATTTTTCTTAGTGTTGAACCCTGTATTGCCTCAGCTATTTATCATCTGGAAGAACTGAGAATGAGTTCACATAAGGGAGTTTGAAGTTAAAATAAGAGAAAATAATTTATAGTCATGTAACATAACAATTCACTTTTTAGTAATTATTATCTTTCCTTAACTGTGGTATCTATTTTTTGTCTATGAGCTTGAAAACACTTAGCTGATACTAACTGGTAGAAAGTCAGTTGCCAAAGAACAATATATTATGAGAAGATATATACTCAATTATTTTCTTTTGTAAATCGTGATCAAAGAGGAAAAAGAAATGGAAACAATATCTCCTAAAAGTGATTACAAAAACAAATTTATAAAACTTTTACTTCCAGCCAAGATAGAATAATAGAAACAAGAGAAATACCCACTTGACCCAAGTAGCTTAAAAACCAGGAAAAAAAAAATGATGCTCTGTGTTACAACTTGCCAAATTTTGCATTCTAAATGATTGCAGGATTTATTTTTAGATTTATCTGTCAAGAAAACTATTTTAAAAATACTTTCGGCTCTAAATCTCTAAATCTATACTATGTGTAGTTTAGCTATGAATACTTGTCCCACTGAAGTCTGGATTCAGCAAGAGTTTCATGGTCTTGTCTGGGATACAAGTATTACTGTTCCCAAAGTCTTTTTAATTTTGAATGTTTCCTACATAAAGAAATGATAAATGTTTGAGGGATGGATATGCTAATTACCCTGAATTGATTATTACACACTATATGTATGTATCAAAATATCACTCTGTATTTACCCCCATAAATGTGTACAATTATTACATGTCAATTTTTACTTATTTTATTTTATGAGACAGAGTCCAGGCTGTTGTCCGGGCTGGAGTGCAGTCATGCAATCTCAGCTCACTACAACTTTGCCTCCCGGCTCTATCGATTCTCTTGCCTCAGCCTCTGGAGTAGCTGGGATTATAGGCACCCACCACCAAGTCCAGCTAATTTTTGTGTTTATAGTGAAAATGGGTTTTCACCATGTTGGCCAGGCTGGTCTGAAACTCCTGACCTCAAGTGATCTACCCTTCTTGTCCTCCCAAAGTGCTTAGATTACAGTCATGAGCCACAGCACCTGGCCCTACATGCCAGTTTTAAAAGATAAATAATTCCTTGTGCAGTGGTTTGTAGTCCTCCTTGAAGAGGTCCTTCACATCCCCTGTAAGTTGTATTCCTAGGTATTTTATTCTCTTTGTAGCAATTGCCAATGGGAATTCACTCATGATTTGGCTCTCTGTCTGTCTAATATTAGTGTACAGGAATGCTTGTGATTTTTGCACTTTGATTTTGTATCCTGAGACTTTGCTGAAGTTGCTTATGGCTTAAGGAGCTATTGGGCTGAGATAATGGAGTTTTCTAAATATACAATCATGTTGTCTGCAAACAGAGACAATTTCACTTCCTTTCTTCCTATTTAAATACCCTTTATTTGTTTATCTTGCCTGACTGCTCTGGCCAGAACTTCCAATACTACTTTGAATAGGAGTGGTGAGAGAGGGGATCCTTGTCTTGTACTGGTTTTCAAAGGGAATGCTTCCATCTTTTACCCATGCAGTATAATTTTGGCTGTGGGTTTGTCATAAATAGCTCTTATTATTTTGAGATATGTTCCATCAATACATAGTTTATTGAGAGTTTTTAGCATAAAGGGATGAGAGGATACAAACAAATGGAAAAGCATTCCATGCTCATGGATAAGAAGAATAAAAATCATGAAAATGGCCATATCATCCAAAGTAATTTATAGACTCAATGCTACTCTCATCAAGCTACCATTGACTTTCATCACAGAATTAGAAAAAACTACTTTAAATTTCATATGGAACCAAAAAAGACCCTGTATAGCCAAGACAATCCTAAGCAAAAAGAACAAAGCTGGAGGCATCATGCTAACTGAATTCAAACTATAATACAAGGCCACAGTAACCAAAACAGCATGGCACTGGTACCAAAACAGATATATAGACCAATGAAACAAAGTAGAGGCCTCAGAAATAACACCACACATCTACAACCATCTAATGTTTAACAAACCTGACAAAAATAAGCAATGGAGAAAGGGTTTCCTATTTAATAAATGGTGTTGGAAAAACTAGCTACCCATATTCAAAAAACTGAAAGTGGACCCAATTCCTTACACCTTATACAAAAATTAACTCAAGATGGACTAAAGACTTAAATGTAAGACCTAAAACCATAGAAACCCTAGAAGAAAACCTAGGCAATACCATTCAGGACATAGGTATGGGCAAAGACTTCATGACTAAAACACCAAAAGCAATGGCAACAAAAGCCAAAATTGACAAACAGGACCTAATTAAATGAAAGAGCTTTTGCACAGCTAAAGAAATTATTATCAGAGTGAAGAGGCAACCTACAGAATAGGAGAAAAATTTTGCAATCTATCCATCTCACAAAGGGCTAATCTCCAGAATCTACAAAGAACTTAAACAAATTTACAAGAAAAAAGCAAATGACCCCATCAAAAAGTGGGCAAACGATATGAACAGACACTTCTCAAAAGAAGACATTTATGTGGCCAAAAAAATATGAAAAAAAACTCATCATCACTGGTTATTAGATAGATGTAAATCAAAACCACAATGAGATACCATCTCATGGCAGTTAGAATGTCAATCATTAAAAAGTCAGGTAACAAAAGATGCTGGAGAGGATGTGGAGAAATAGGAATGCTTTTAGACGGTTGGTGGGAGTGTAAATTAGTTCCACCATTGTGGAAGACAGTGTGGCGATTCCTCAAGGATCTAGAACCAGAAATACCATTTGACCTAGCAATTCCATTACTGGGTATATAATCAAAGGATTATAAATCATTCAACTATAGAGATACATGTACAGATGTATTTACTGCAGCACTGTTCACAATGGCAAAAACTGGGAACCAACCCAAATGTCCATTAATGATAGACTGGAGAAAGAAAATGTGGCACATATACACCATGGAATACTATGCAGTCATAAAAAAGGATGAGTTCATGTCCTTTGTAGGGACGTGGATGAAGCTGGAAACCATCATTCTCAGCAAACTGACACAAGAACAGAAAATCAAACACAGCATGTTCTCACTCATAAGTGGGTGTTGCACAATGAGAACATATGGACACAGGAAGGGGAATCTCACCCACTGGGGCTTGTCAGGGTGGGGTGGGGGCCTAGGGAAGTGATAACAGGTAGTGGGGGGCTAGGGGAGAGATAGCATTAAGATAACTATTTAATGTAGATGATAGATTGATGGGTGCGGCAAACCACCATGGCACATCTATACCTATGTAATAAACCTGCATGTTCTGCACATGTATCTCAGAACTTAAAGTATAATAATAATTTTTTAAAAAGATAAATAACTAATTTTAAAATGAGTTTCAGGCATTAGAGCATGTGAACATATTAAATATGTAAACTACTTTTGCCTAACTTTTGTATGAATCATTGCTTTAAATTATGTTTTCACAAGCATGCAAGATACCCATTGCTACTGAGCAAATTATATTACCATCCAAAGTCATTTGTTGACGCAATATAGCCCAATGTGTTAATATTTGGAGATAGGGCTTTGGTGGTAATTACGTTTAGATGAGATCATGAGGGTGGAGTCTGCATGATGGGATTGGTGCTCTTATATGAAAAGATGCCAAAGAGGTTGCTCTTCCTCCGTCTAGTTAGAAGGCAGCCAGCCATCTGCAAACTAGGAAGAGAGCATTCCCAGACCATGCTGGCAGCCTGATCTTAAACTTCAAGCCTCCAGATCTATGAGAAATTTTCTGTTGCTTAAGTCAAAAAATAAAGTCTTTTCAGCTCTTCACTTTGCCAATAACAGCATACGTCATTTTGCTATTAATGTAAATGGCTGAAATGAAATTATTGCTCAATTCATAAATAGGTTATAAAATTCACTATTAAAATACTATTAAAAGGTATTTATGTATTTATTAATTCTCAGGATTTTATTCTTATAAGTTGTACATGTTAACTACCTGAGGGTTCAGATACAAATAAATCCAGTTCAGAAAATCCTGGAGTGGCTTCATTCACATGCATTCATACTATTCAATTATTATTGGCAGAAAATGAGGCTACAGCTAATTACATGATTTGGTAATTACTTGCATTAGTCCTTTCTGTCTTTTATTTAGTGTCTGCATTTAGGAGTGAAATGTATTACTGCATCCTCGTAGTTAGCAAACAGCCCAAATAGTAATATGTTGTTTATATGCCAATCAACTAAATTAGTCTCTTGTTTTGTTTTCTGAGATTGAGAAGTTAGTAAAATTTTATGAGTATTTAAATATGCAAGCACTTTTCCAGCTTCCTTTGAGTAATAAATTAGATCACAGTGAACAGCATAATAGAATCTGGTTTTCTCAACACTTGGTACATTAGAAAAAAAAGATTATTTGCAAATTATTGAATTGTGATATACTCTTAGATTAAAACTATTTCATTTATTTAACTCCTGATGGTTCTATATTTGTAGTAATTCATAATTAATTCAATTATTTATTGTTTTTGAATTTATATCTTGTTTTCTTTCTGTCAGATTCCAACACTTTCTGAATGAGTAAGAGAGTCCCTACCCTCAAAGGTTGCCTGTATGGTGAGAGACTTATGTATGCCAAATACCGTAAGATAAGTACTACGGTACTGGGAAGCATGCAGGGAGACACTATTTAGGCTTAGCAAAATTTTAATTAAAAATACATTCTTATTTTTAAAATAATTAATAATTAATTTTTTTAATGATTGAAATTTAATACCAAATTCAAATAATACCTACTCCTTCATCTGTTCTCTACCATGTTGTCTTCACAGAAGCAATAACTTTTGTCTGTTTTTACATCTTTTGACAATTACAGTTATATCCTTATTATCAATACAGTGTTTTTTTATCTTTTAGACGTTGTTTATTCAGTTTCTGATAGAATACATATTTAGATTATTTATCACCTTCTTTCCCTTCTTTTCTCAGCAACTATTCTTACTGAAATATAATTCTCCCCTTCAATTGGAAATGGAATACTTAAAACTCTACTTCTTATTCCATTAACCATAGCCTTTATCTTTGAACACCTCATTTATAAAATGGAAATATTAGCACTTGCTAATCAGCATCTCTACTATCCCAGTGTCTCACCTTCTGTTTTGAACAGCTATACTGTTACTGTGCCGTGGTCAATGTTCGTAACATTCCCCTTATAAACTTTCATGCTCCTGAGTTGGAAATATTCACTTTGGGCAATCTACGGGACAAAGTATGCAAAAGGATTTAGAATCGTACCTGGCAGATGGGAAATATTCCATCAGTGGAAAATTTTCTTTGCAATTAGGAAAAGGTAAGTAACTAGTACAGATAATGACGTGTTTGGTTTTAATAACTTTTAGTTTCCTCCATAATTCTCATCACTTTCTCCTATTTAAAAATAACAAAATACAAATTATCTCAGATGTATTATTTAATATTCTTTTTATGTATAAATTAAGATTTAAAAGTTTGACTATTAAAGTTTATGTAACCATTATTTACTAATTTCTTTTTAAAACAAATGTATATAATTTATACTTGTAATATTTTATAAGCTATACATAAAACATATAAATTCATTAGTAACATAATTTTTATACTATGCTAATCTGTTATTTTAATATTCTTAACATTGTAAAGTGGTAGTGATACATTCCTTTTCCAATTCAAATAAATGTTATAAAAGTTAAAAATTAAAAATATAATACATCAGTAATCAATTATATTAAAATTCCATTCAAAAATATTTTTATCTTATATACTTAAATTCTTTTTAAATTTCGGTTTTATCTTTTATGTGAAGATATACCACTCTAACTGCCATTCTAAGATTTTAAGTGGATATATAGTTACATTTAAAATTAAATCCTTTTGGAATTTGAGCACTACAATTTTATTTTAATATATACATTTAATTTTCAAATGTATTTGACCTGGCTAGGTTCAGTCTAACACATGTTCATATAGTCACATTAATATTTATTTATTCATCATTTAATTTACAATTTGTAGCAACAATGACATTTTCAAATCTGAAAATATAGTGAAGACATAGTTTATATTTCATAACTGGAAAGATCTTAGAATTACAATGTAGTATTCCGATGTCCAAGAAATAGAGAACTTCCATATTATCATGGATTAATGGATGGTATTGGCGTAAATGAAATATGATAGCTTTGATTTAACTTCACCTTGTATAAGTTGTTTTCTAAAACTAGTTTTATTATAATTATAAAGGCAGTCCATGTACCATATGAATTATAAGAAAAATTAATACTGACATGTATGAGAATATAAATTATAGTTTCATTACTCGAGAAATATCATTAATATTCATAAATATTACCTTCCATTTGTTTTCCCTAAGAAAACATATCTTAAGGTAGATTAAATATCATATATAATATTTGATGTTTTACTTTTCACTTAAAGTTATGGCCCACATATATCCCCACAATAAAAATTATTTTGGGGTTCCACTTTCAGTCATAACAGTCTACACTGTGGTTATACATTAATGTGTTTAACCATTTCCTTGATTTGGAATATTTAGGTTGTTCCCAGAGTACCCTTTTAAAAAATAGTGTTATGATCATTTTTTCTGTTAATGGTTTTAGAAAAAATTCCCAGAAGTAGAATATATTGAAAATTATTGGACTTTTAAGACTTCTTTAAATTTTTTCTAAATTTCCTAAAATGTTTTTGTCAATTTTTACACACATTACCAGTGTTTGTCAAAGTTCATTTTACTTATCTCTCTACAACACTGGTTAATTTATTTTTACTGTTTAACACTTGAAATATGAACATAAACATCTCATTGTTCTGATGTATATTTAGTTGTTTACTAATATGACAGAATAAAAAATATATATATGTGCAGCTGACATTACTATTTTCACCAAAATTCATTTGCTCTCTACTTCTAGACATACAAAAAAGGTGTAGTTTCTTACCCTCCTGAAGTTGTAGATGACCGTATACACTTTATTAATCTGCCTACCTATTATATTTTATTTACTGTAATTCCATAACTTATTTTCTAATAGATATAGTCCCCCATCAATCTCACTTTTTCCTTTTCAAAATTTTCTAAGCCTATCTTCCATGTTTTTTTATTGTATCTTAATATTATTTTAAAACTTTGCAAAATTAAATGCATAATTTTGCTTTAAGTTATATTGACAAGAGTATGTTTTTGAATTAAAAATAAAACATTATGCTGAAATTGCACTTTGACTTGAAAAGCATGGCTATTTCAATAATATTGTCATTGTATGTCAGTACCTAATATAGATCTTCCAGTTTCAAAGTAGAATTTTTGTAGGTGTTTTTATAGTGCAATATATTCTTCATTAATATCTTCCAATGATTTTTTTGTTTTGTTTGTCATTATGAACAGTAGATTATGTTTTCCAACAGATTCTTTACCAATATTAATTATTGGAAGATTATTATTATTCATTTTTGTATCCACAATTTATAAACTACTCAGTTCATTTCTGATGATTTTCAATAAATTATTTTGAATTTTCTAGCAATATAATAATTTTGTCTGTGAAAATAAAATTTTAATGCTTTCTAATATTCATTTCTATTATTTCTGGCTCAAATGTTATTGCAATGGCTTAAACTTTTAGAAGACGTTAAATAAATTGTTGACATAAATCAAAGTTGCTTACTTTTTAATTTTCTTAGAAATGTATCAAATACTTCTAAATTGATGCATTCTCTGTAGCGTTAAGGTATACAGAGAGGCATTTTTAGCATAATGATTATACTTACGGACTCTGGAGGCAGTTTGCTGAAATTTAAATCATGATCAACTTACTTAAACTCTCTGTCCTATTTTTCTCTAATTGAGAAATGTTAATAAATGAGAAAAACTAAGAATAATAGATGAAAAAGACAAAGTATAGTGCCTGGGTTATATTAAGAACACAATATGTATTTACTATTTTTATTATAATATTTTCCCAAAGTCTTTGTTTTTGTAGGTACCCCTTTATCCTGTATCACAAGTCTTTTCTAGTCTCTCCTATCTCAGAAAAACAAAACAAAACATATTTTTCACCTCAGATTCTCCTGTAAATACTGTCCCATATCAATGTTTTCCAGTCTTTCCAAGATGATTATCTGCAGTTCTTGTCTCTTTCCTTTTACTCAACTTACTGCTGTCACCACTGTTTAAAAGCAACTGTTCTTGTGAATAAAAATGTCTCTCCAGTGCCTGCAATGGATGCCTGAAAACTACAGATAGTACCAAGCCCTCTGTGTAGAGTGCTGTTTTTTCCTGTACATACCTATGATGAGGTTAAATTTATAAATAAGTCACAATAAGAGATTAACAACAATAAATAAAATGGAACAATTAAAACAATATGCCAATATCACTACTCTTGTGCTTTAGAGTCATTATTAAGGAAGATAAGGGTTACCTGAACACAGCACTGTGATGCTACAATAATCAACCTATGACTGAGCTAGCTACTAAAAGACAAATGATCCAATAGTGTGTGCAAGGTGAATACCATGGACAAAGGCATGATTCATGTTCTGGGCATGAGAGAGTGGTACAGCAAGGGATTTCATCATGCTACTCAGAAAGCCTCCATGCAATTTAAAACTTATAAATTGTTTATATTTGGAATTTTCCATTTAATATTTCTGGACTGTGTTGACCTTGGGTAACTGCAACCATGGAAAGTGAAACTGCAGTTAAGAGAGGAGTACTGTATTACTAAGTATCTCCATCAATCCAAATCCAATGGCCACCTTTATCCTCATTTTACTTGATAGTTCCAAAGGATTCAGTACAGTTAACAACTCCTGATTTCTTACATCTTCCTTCTCTTTTACTTTCATACATTCCTGAGTTTCTATATATTTTTCTAGTCATTCCTTCTCAATCTTGTGCGTGTGTGTGTGTGTGCGCGCGTGCGCTTGATGTCTAAATATTCACATTCTGTGAGCTCATCTTGGATAGCTTTTTCTTCTTAAGTCTCTCTTTAGTTGGCCATATTCAGTCCCATGGCCTAATATTTTACCAATTTGCTGTGTCAAAGACAAAAACTGCATAGATAAGGAGTCTGATTTTATTTAGGCTATTGCAACAGATGCAAAGATCCAGACTGTCTCAGTTGGGTAGTTTGCCTTAGACTTTCATTGGAAGAGTAGACAAGTTTCAGTTAAGATTGGTTTGCAATCAGGGAAAGTCTCAGTCAGCTGAATAGGACAGGTTTATCTCTGTGTCTAGATAGTTAAATTCTAATCTTAGCTAATCACTGGGAAGATAAGGAACAGAGAGATGGCTACAGGTGAAACAGGATCTGTGTTTGGCCTTTTCAGCAGGTTCAGGCAGAAGAGGGAAGGTATGAGCTTAGCCTTGTCACAAGGGAGTCGTTTGTGCATCTTTGGGAAGTCATGAGAATGAGAGGATAGGGAGTCTTTTTCTTTTAACTTTTTTTTTTTTTTTAAGAGAGAGATAGAGACTCTGAAAAAAGAGAGACTTTCTTTTTCTTAGAGAGTCTCGCTCTATCGCTCAGGCTGGAGTGCAGTGGCACGATCTTGGCTCACTGCCAACCTCCACTGCACAGGTTGAAGCGATTCTCTCGCCTCAGCCTTTCCGAGTAGCTGGGACTACAGGCGGCGCCACCACATCCGGGTACTTTTTTATATTTTTAAGAGAGACGCGTTTCGCCATCTTGGCCAGGCTGTTCTCCGCCCGCCTCGGCCTGCAGAAGTGCTGGACTTACAGGCGTGAGCCACCGCGCCGGGTTAGAGAGTCTTTTTCTGAAGTATATAAGGAACAATGTTTCTTTGAGGTAAGTCATTTACTGGAACATAAAAGAGTTGGGGGATTTTTTACCCACTGTTCTGTTTTGGAGAGCACAGGTGGGTTTTTTTTGAGACGGAGTCTCACTCTGTTACCCAGGCTCGAGTGCAGTGGCGCGCTCTCAGCTCACCGCAACCTCCGCCTCCCGGGTTCAAACTATTTTCCCGCCTCAGCCTCCCGAGTAGCTGGGACCACAGGTGCCCGTCACCACACTGAGCTAATTTTTGTATTTTTAGTAAGAGACAGGGTTTCATTGTGCTGGCCAGGCTGTTCTCAAACTCCTGACCTCATGATCGCCTGCCTCAGCCTCCAAAGTGCTGGGATTACAGGCGGGAGTCACCGCACCTGGCCTCTCTCATCTTATTTTATCTTTACTGTTACTTCCAAGTTTATGACAGCCTTATTTATGGTAATAGTTTTATAACTGATGTATCCCGTTTTATTTTGGATTCCTTAAAATACCTTGTCTGTATGGCAGTTAAAATTTTGTTCTTAGTAAAATAAACTTTTCCGTCAAAGATCTCAATCAGAAACTATTTTGTTGATGCATGCATTTGTCATCATCCTCCTTCACAGAAGGGAAGCTGAGGTTGTGCCAGTGTGCCCTTCTCTGAGTAAATGGGGACTTGAATGCAGCCCATTGTCTGATGGCAACACAAATGCCCTGGAGTGGGCATGAGTCAGTGCAGAGGATGGAATCCCTCCTTCTGAGGACCATAGAAAGGGAGAATTTGTATGTATGAGAGGCCATCCTGGTAGCAGGCATTTTGTCAATTTTACTCACAGATGTATATGCAGGCCTAAAATGATCTGACTCACAGGCAGCAAATGTTTAATAAAAAAACCAAATTTGATATTTTACTATATATATGGATATTTTGAAACAAATTTTATAAAATAATCAGCTCCTTAAATTTCTGAAAGAACTTAGGCGTAAGCTTCACTGTACTGATAAAATATTTAAAAAGCACTGGTTTTATATAGCATTCATTATTTTATATGGTTTTCTGTAATCTTTTAAGACTTGTACTCCATAAATGTTGCTAGGTAAAATGTATCCAAAGATTATCTGTTACCTGGATAAAGCTATAAGTGTTTCTGTGTCTCCGTATTTTCTCCCTTATTACTATAATTGACTTTTTGTTAATTTAGTCAGTATTACTTTGTGGTCAAAATACTAGTCCTCGGATTTCTTTTTACAAACTTGAAATTAAAAGCTGGCACTTTTAATTTTATTAAATTCTATTTACATTGCTATTGTTTTGGCCTTCTCACCTTTCCAACATTTTCTTGACAATTTTATTTTTAATTAATTTTATTGGCATTGTAGATTTCTTAATACTTAAAAACTAATGATTGATTTTTCTCTCTGAATATATTTTTGGCTACTCTCCATGCCATTGTATTATTTTTCTAAATTTTCTTTTTGATAACATGGATATTTTGACAGTGTTTTTAAAAACATTGTAGTTGGTTGAAACACCTTTTGTTATTAACTATTTATTCAACTATAGGTAGAAAATAAATATGAACTCAATTATTTTCTCTATTTAGATTTAGTTGTTTGCTTAGATGCATGTATGTATGCAGGTTATTATATAATGAAGCTTTGAAATATTTATCTGTACACTTGAGAGTGCTGTTTAGTTTTTCTCATGCTTTTTATTATTTATTTATTTGTTTCAAGGTGGAGTATTGCTCAGTTGCTCTGTTGCCCAGGCTGGAGTGCAGTGGCACAATCTCAGCTCACTGCAACCTTCGGTTTCTGGGTTCTCCTGCCTCAGCCTCCCAAGTAGCTGGGATTACAGGTGCATGCCACCACGCCCAGCAATTTTGTTGGTGTTTCTAGAAGAGATGAGGTTTCATCATGTTGACCAGGCTGGTCTCGAACTCCTGATCTCAGGTGGTCCGCCCACCTTAGCCTCCCAAAGTGCTGGGATTACAGGCGTGAGCCACTGTGCCATGCCTTCTTCATGCTTTTTAAATATGCAACTGGTATATATGTGTGTGTGTGTACACACATATACACACACACACATACAAATTGGATAAGTGTATATATGTGTGTATATACACACATACACATTCACACATTGGATAAGTCTATTGAAAAGTAATTCATTTAAAAAAATTTATCCAGTTTACCGTAAGCATTGTGCCTTTAATTTTAATATTTTTTGTGCCTCTCTTGTTTCTGTTATTTTGGTGGGCAGGAGGGACTGCAGCTCTTCGGCATTGTTTTAGCACATAACCATTCATGACCTTATGTTGTGCCTTTGAATATAGAACTTCTAGGCAGAGCATGCAACAAAGCCACTAGGTTCTCAGTGGAGGATACACAGAGGTAGGGGCTCTTTCCTTGTTTTTAGCAGCTGTAGACCTAGTCATGAGAGTTGAAGAACACTGTTTCCCTAGGAGGTGGGGAGAGTAGTAGCCAGAGGGCAGTTGGGGCAACTTTTGTATTCAAAGACATCCCAAACATCCCATGCATGTTCCAAAACATCTCTGTCAGGGGCATGCAATATGTGGGGCAGTTGGGCGTACAGCTCTTGGGGAGAAGTGCACTGTGGAAAGCTATGGTGGGGATTGGGAATCGCTGTTTTCAGATACTGCTTCAGACCTGGCACAAATAAAACCATCTGCAGACTGTAGGGTTCTCCTGCCCCCAGAGAATGAGAAGGTGGCACAGGGCCAAAGCTAGAATGCAGTGTCTGGGATCCAAAGACTCTGTGCAGCATACAATGCACAAGCCAACATTTTAGGAGAATTTAATTCAAACAAACAAAACTAGGCAGATCCTAAAAAGGAAATTATCATTTTACAAGATTTAAGAGATTATTCACAATAAATTGAACCAAAATCCAGGGAATGATACAAAAGTGAAGTGGCTCAATATTGTGGTCTGCATTTGCTCTGCTCTTTCAACAGGACAGTGTCATAGGCTGGTGTGGTATATATGAGTAAAAACAAGATTCCTTGATCTGAGCTGGACACTTCAGGTTTTTTTGCAGGAATTTTATACTCTCATACTTGAACTGAGTGGGACTTCAGACAACAATTGTGAAATATTCTGACCTGACTTTGGGAATAGCTAGTTTTCATGGGCTGGATCCTGGTTTCTAGATTCCATATATTATATCTATTAATTTTTTGGTTTTGTTTATATATTTCTTTATCTTATTTCAGAATATTTATTTACTGTTGTCTTACTCCTGCAACTCAATTGCCTTTCATTTGGATTTTAGTTCAGTTGATGCATCTTTCAAAAATGTATTTCCAATATGATGTATTTTGTTTTTCTTTTTAAGCTCTCCGATCTTATATTTTACGTGTAATATTGGTTTTGTCTTATCTTGAATTTTTCTTATCTTACAGTCTTTTCTCTCTATTGTCATATTTTCAACACACCTTTTATAATTGCAGCACTGACCCACAGATCTTACTTTTTGATTATTGTTTTAAAATTGGCTAGACTCACTTAGAATAATTTATAATTTTTTTTTTAATTGTGTCCCACGCTGTAGTGCAGTGGCATGATCTTGGCTCATCGTAACCTCTGCCTCCCAGGCTCAGGAGATTCTCATGCCTCAGCCTCCTGAGTAGCTGAGACCACAGGCGTGCGCCACCACACTCAACTAATTTTTGCATTTTAGTAGAGACAGGGTCTCACATGTTGACCAGACTGGTCTTGAACCCCTGACCTCAAGTGATTCACCTGTCTTGGCTTCCCAAAGTGCTGGGATTACAGGTGTGAGCCACCATGCCTGGCCAGGATAGTTTATACTTTGTCATTGAAACACAGGCGTCCAACCTCAGCTTCCCAGATCTGTTATTTTCTCCATTTCAATCTATCTAGATCACTTTTCTCCTACCGTCTGGTACTAGGTTGCTTATCCCAAAGCAAGCAAGTCATGCTGCCTCCCAAGAAGCATTTCTTAAAGTTCCTCTCAACAGGAAAGATCAAAACAAAATGAACACCGTTTTGGTTGCCTCTGAAACTTTTGACTCCTCCACGCTCTGCCTGATTTTATTTACAACTTAGTATCCTCTGGCAATTGTTTTTTTTTTTTTTTTTGAGACGGAGTTTCGCTCTTGTTACCCAGGCTGGAGTGCAATGGTGCGATCTCGGCTCACCGCAACCTCCGCCTCCTGGGTTCAGGCAGTTCTCCTGCCTCAGCCTCCTGAGTAGCTGGGATTACAGGCACGCGCCACCGTGCCCAGCTAATTTTTTGTATTTTTAATAGAGACGGGGTTTCACCATGTTGACCAAGATGGTCTCGATCTCTTGACCTCGTGATCCACCCGCCTCGGCCTCCCAAAGTGCTGGGATTACAAGTAGCAATTGTTTTTGTACTTTGTTCAATATATCAGCTGTAGCGTTGCTCTGCAGGGGCTTACATGCCTACACTGACAGCAGAACTCTCTCCTGACATGACATCCAGATACTGAACCACTGAGTAGTTTGGCTCAGTTGCTGGTTGAGAAAGTTTACATATTTTTTTCTTTCTTAGGTATGTAGCTTTATATAAACCAGAACTCTAGGTAATATAATAGCAATATCTTTGGCCTTTTATTCAAGAGAATGAGTGGGAGGGTCCTCTGGTCTAGATCTTGCTCTTAAGCATTGAGGCTGGTTAATTTCTTCTGTTGCCTATGGAGTATTTTTGCTTTCTGTTATAGGGAGAATAGACTTTCCAGTCATCTCTACTTGCTTCTAACTAATGTTTAGTAAACTCATAAGCTGATATGATGGTTTTGTGTTTATTTATGGAGATCTTTATTTTTAGTCTTATTATGTATGTTTGGCTTATTTATTTTGTATTTTATCTGTCACTGCTATGTATATGAAGCAAAGGTGGGACTCCTTAAAACCTAAACCTAAAAAACCATCTTGACAAGAAGTTTCAGAGTGCATCTTAAAGTTATAGATTCCCATACGGGGTTTAACATTGTACTTTATAAAACAAAAAAGCTTACTAAAGCATCAGAAAAAGACTCCCACATAACTTTCACATTTACTAAAAATTGTTAAGAAGTCATTCTGATTGGAAATGATTCCTTGCTTTACAATCAATTCACAGAACCATAGTTCTCTATTGCAAATTCCTTAAGAGTAATTCAAATAAGATTCAATTTGCATAGTTTTAAGTCACAGACAATTTTTTAAAGTGAAATACACCATCATGCCTATGGAGTCTAACTTTCACTTCATGGGTACCAAGAAAAACATCTGCTTTAACTTGGTAAGACATGGCTAGAAGACCTAAACTGTCACCCTCAAAGATTAATACCTCAATCATCAATTCAGTGTGCCTTTTTAGTCACCTCTGATATTCACTGATTGTTGTTCTTTCCAGATTTATTTGGATATCTGACCTTTAACTATAAAACTTACTGGATTCAAGTGCTGTGATTAATCCCTGTCTTCTCTTTTCATTTGGCTCTTTCTTCTTGTAGCTTCTCCCTCTTTTTCAGTTAGTTTTGGGGCTTGAGGTTTCCTGAATTCCTTGCCATGACCTCTCCCTTGTTCTTTCATTCCTTTCTTCCTTTAATCCTCTATTTCTTTACTCTCCAGCAACTTTCTAAAAGAATTGTTTTAATTTTATTGTTCTTTCAGCACTGGAAGGAGAGTGATCAGGTCTGAATTTTTCAGTGCTGTGTCATCACCACTTAGCATAGTATCCAATATATAGTAACCTCCCACCAATGTGTCTTGAATTAAATATTAGTTTTTGAGGCTATCTCCTAAATGCCCAGTTGACACTTCCATCTCCTCCATCATGACCCTCTTTGTTGTTGCCAGGTGTGGACCCTACTGTTTCATTACCACATTGTAATGTAATTACTTGTTTATGTCCCTCTCCCCCATCAAGCTTCTGCAATCCTAGCACATAGGAGTTGTGCGATAAATGATAATTGAACTGATCTGTTGAATTATTTGTTCATGTTTTGAAATCAGTCAGATCCAAAGATTGAAGAAGAGATGATGAACATGACAGCTGGTGACAGTTATGTGACATAAAAATGTAGAAAATGACAATTTCTTTGAAGGCAGAAACCATATCTTTAAAATTTTATTTTCATGGGGCCTAAGAACTGCTAGTCAGAATATAAATTGTCAAATAGTTAAATTCAATAAAATGGTAATAATCAAGAATTAAACAAATATAGGTGAAGGTAGGACAAGTTGACTTTGAATATTTTTTAATTATTAAATTGAAAAGTTAATCTATTGGCTTTTAAGATATGACTGATCTCCTTGAATGCCATTGCTCTTCTACTTGACCCTATAGTCCCAGATTTTCTTCTTTTAGATAATTTTTGAATCCCAATTTTATGTCTTTATGCTAATTACTTTCTTCTCCCTTCGAGGTTTGTTCAGATTAAATTTCCCCTTTCATGAAACTTTGTTTGACAATTCAATAAATATTCTCTGTCTCCTCCATAAATTTTATTAGCCTTTACTATTTATGTAGTAGAGTAGAAGGTCATGTACTTTGTTATTAAAGCACTTAAGAGCCAAACATTGGAGTCAGATTGCCTGGTTAGAATCCCATAAATACCATTTACTGGCTATGTCCCTTTGGGCACTTTCTCAAATTTCTTGTGATTCAGTTTTATTTTTTATGAAATAGAGATAATAAATGGTTCCAGCCTCATCAGATTGTTATTTTGTTATTAAGTTAATATATGTAAATTATTTGGAATAGTGCCTAACACATATTAACCAATATGTAAGTATTAATATTTTCCTCTATTTATTGCATTTCAAAATTCTTTTTGTAACTATTTAAGTTTCATTTATCTTAAAAATTGGAATTAAAAGATCTACTTCATGGGTTGGTTATAAGGCTGAAGTAATTGCAGCATGAGAAATAGTGTGAGGCAGTGGCTGGGAGTACAGTTACTGGAGTCAGACTGCCTGAGTCCAAATGCTAGCTCTGTAACTTATTGACTATATCACTTATAACAAGTTACTTAAAACCGCTTAACCTCTCATGCCCTCAGTATTCTCCCCTGTAAGCTGGTGCATAATATAGCACTCATATAATAGAGTTATGCAGAGAATAAAATGAGTTATTATATGTAAGACAGCTAGAAAAGTGAATGGCATATAGTTACTATTCAAAGTACTAGCTATTTTTACTATAAATCACCCAGCCTAATAAATTATCACATATTTCAATATATTAGTTTTAATGCAAGTTTTATTTCTCCCCTATATTAAAACTCTTAGTGAATGGAAATACTTTTCATTTTAACATCCTAATTTGAATGCAGGCTGTAACCCTTATTCTTTGAGTAAACTTGTTCAAGTACCATTGAATGTCAGTTTACTCATCAATTAAATAATATTCTTGTGTCACTATATTATTGTAGATTGTTTTTGGCTGTAAATACCATAAAACTGTTATCCTAAAGTGAGGATTAAATAAATTTGAGTGTATTTTATTACTATGCAAAAAGATGCCAAGAAGTAAGAAGCCATTGGCCTTGATTTGTCATCTGATAGATTTCAGGGCCAAAGTATTGTGATGTTGTGAGCTTTTTTCTTTATGTATTTTTATTTAAGTTCTGGAATACATGTGCAGAATGTGCAGGTTTGTTACATAGGTATATGTGTGCCATTGTGGTTTGCTGCACCTATCAACTCGTCTAGGTTTTAAGCCCCACAGGCATTAGGTATTTGTCCTAATGCTCCCCCTCCTCTCACCCTCCTATTCCCCTAGAGGCCCTGGTGTGTTTTGTTACCCTCCCTGTGTCCATGTGTTCTCATTATCAACTCCCACTTATGAGTAAGAACATGCAATATTTGGTTTTCTGTTACTGTGAGCCTCTTCTTTATAGTTCTAACATTACTGCTTTGGAATCTCCAACCATTATGTCTACATCCCAGTCGGGAAGCAAAAGTAATGGGTGAGGAAGAGGAGGAATGTGGATCAAGAAACACTTTTCTGAAATCCCAGAAACTTCTGTATATTTGTCTTAACAAGAATTGTGACACATATCATTTGCTAAATGTAAGGAAGTCTAAAAATATACTGCCTTCTTAGTATAAGTTGCATTAAAATATAGGAAATAAGGTAGAAAAGAGCCAGAAGGAATGTTGATTGAGTCATTTACCATATTAGTAGACTTACCTGCTAAGATCTTTATGCTCAAATAAGTTAATGGCTGTAAACTTGTGTTTTAAAATTTATAAAAAGACATATGCAAAAATAGAAAAAGTAATTGGATTTTCCAGAACATATAATTCCCAATATGTTAAACATGATTTCACATAAAAAGCAAATAATTTACAACATTCGATAGTTGATTTTCTATTTACAAAGTAAAATGTTTCTATTTCCCTTAAAACACTGTGATAGTATAAATTCACTTTTTAAAAAATATTATATATTCTCATGGATTATTTTAAAGATAAATATTTGTTATATTTCAAGTAATAGAAAAAGACATAGACTTGAGTTCAGTCACTCATTCATGCAATATAATAAAACCCTGATGTAATGTAGTAATTGAGATACACAAAACCCCGTCTTGCAAATAGAGAATAGGTATGCATCCTCCTTAAGTATCTGTTTAACTGATTGTCACTGGAGTAGAACGTCTGGAACAGTAATAATTTTTGTAATCTTGTGGTTATATAGTGTGCATTATTTTGGCTGGTCCAAGGAGAACAGGCTGGGAGACATTGTGGGAAGATCGAGAGATATCTTTTGTGAGATAGAGCTTCCTGTTGATTCCCCATAGCTAGTCTTACAATGTACCCTTGCTTCCATCTCTACCCATCCCTCCAAAGGTCGAAACTTAACTTCATCTTATTTGGTAATAAGGGCTGAGTGAGTGTGTATCTTACTGGACGGTTTTAAGATAGACAGGCTGGCTGGTTTATGTTTTGATGTAGTTTATAGAAAAAGAGCAAAAGTCCCTTACTCAAATGTAGCTTACCTAACTTCTACCCAATCAGCAACAAAAGACCCAAGAAGCTATTAACCATAGGTCCCTGCTTTAGGGGCCTACGGACTTCCTCAGGGTCCTACACATGCAATTAGACTTAAATTTCAACTTATAATGACTCCTTACTCTTTTTAGTACTAAAAGTCACACCAGGGGTAGAAATTTAAAATGCGAATGTTACATGCAGTGTATGAAAAAGCGTGTAAACCTACTGTGCAAGTGCTAGAGAAACCCCTCCTATACAACCCCTCCTATTCCTTATGTGATGCTGACTTTCTTCCACACAAGCTAAAGCTTTTTCTTTCTCTTTGCTGCTATGTCTGGTAATCTTTCTTGATTTCTATCCTGAGAGATTTAAATAACCCAGGGGCACCAGTAACAGTTTTACTATAATGACTTATTTAGCGCCTATTTATATAGAGGAAACCATTTAGAACCAGGCATTACTGGTAAATAAATAAATAAATAATTCTAATTTGAATAAGTGCTGTGACAAAAATTAAATGTAGCCTATGAAAGAAAAAAATGGTGTTAACAGAGCGGTTGGGAAAGAACTTGGTAAAAATGTACATTTAAGCTAAGAATTAATTAATAAAAGGCTATATGAAATTCCTTGCAGCAAAATATAATAGAATCCAAATGGTTAAATGAGAAATTTTTTTAATTTTTATTTCATATTTATGTTTGACATCTAAATATTTTTAAAGGAACAATTTAAGAAGAATGGGCATATGTGGTAAAACCACATTTAAAGAAAAACATGACAAAATAAATTCAACAGTTTATTTGTGCAAATGAAGATTTGCAAATCTGGGAGCCATCAGAACCAGAAGGGGTTCAGAGAGTTTTACTTCACCAGTGTGGGCAGTGAGCTTTTAAGTGGAAGGCAGAGGAAAAAAAATGTATTGGATTGGGGTGGAGTGGAAAGACTTGAGTCTAGACTAGAGTGGAAAGGAGGAGTGGCTAGTTGACAGTTTCTGATTGGTAAAGTCTCTAGTTTCATTTCACTCTTCTTGGCTCTGGCCCATTTATGGAAGAAGCTAAAACGTTGAGGCTGTCTCAGTTTAAGGAATTTTTTTTTTAAACAACCATAAGAGATTGCATAACACTCTAGAGCTAGTAATAGCAGGAGTGTGTGTGTGTGTGTGTGTGTGTGTGTGTATGTCTGTGTATGTTGAGAAGGGGACAGCTTGCCACTTCCTGAAGTATAAAGGAAAAAGAGTAATTATTCTTGAATCAGAGCTGAGGGGGACATTCTCGTAAAGTTTTCATATATTGTAGAGGGATGCAACCAAGGCTTCAGAGGATCACTTACAATATATTCACATGGTTATATGTCTTTGTAAACTTTGAAAAACTAATGTTTAAAAAATGTGATCACTTTCCTGTGTGACTTCTATTACATGTATTTCATGTTGGCTAGTAACGAGCATTTTTTTGTATCTGCCCAAAGGGAATTTGATTTAGAACACTTGAGTTTAGTGTGCTATGGCATTTGTAATCACTTCTTTAAAAGTTAAATTATTTTTGGTTATTCATGTGTAATGACAGGAAGATTTCTGCCACCCATTTGCTGACTCATTCTGGCTTAGTGACACAAAAATATAAGCCCAAAGGTCCAGTCATTACATAGGCATACACTATAGTGTCAAGCACTGGAAATAATGGGAGTATTAGGAGTGAAAGTAACAGAGTTTAAGATGTACACAATCAGAAGCTAGTTTGTGGAAAATTATTTTAACGTTCATATATGTCAAAATTTCAAGTGGAGAAATAGTTCTCTTTGATGGCTTTTCAAAATGATTGTATTAAAGAAATGCATGGAGATTATATAAAGAAAAATGGAGAGGGTAAAATGAGAAAAGTACCATGCATTTTTTATTTTATGATGAGAATTGCACAAAATATAATTTACCAGTATGCCTGTGTGTGCAGAGTGCTGTAAACAGTAAAACAAACATCTATATGTAAATTTTGACACTTACCTTACAAATCCCAACAATCAGTAATTATTTTAACCACACTGGAAAATAGAATAAATTATCTTTCTAGTATCTTGATAGAAAATTGTATCATGAAATCAATGTCCCATGAAAAGCTGATAAAAATGTTTGCAGGCAAATAATACAGAGATGTGTCAGGGAGTTAATCAATATCATGTCTTTTTTATTCTAGATCTTGTAATGTTTGTGGTATTTTGGTTAAGTTTGTTTGTGCTCTGCCTTCTTAGTATAAATAAATATTTACTTTAATATCAAAGATTGTATTCATAATTTTGTTCTTTTTCTTAAGAGGTTCCATGAAATCTGGATCTGCCTTTGAACAGACAAGGGGTGTTTTCTGAGTACTCAGCTTCTGCAGTGAAGGAGACTAGGAATATATACCAGGCTTCCAATGACTAGCCTCGTTTATTCTTAACTAAACTTCAGTCTTGTGGCAGAACTGAAACCATTTCTGGGAAGGTTCAGCTTAACTTCTTATAAGAAAATGCCAACAATTTGCCATAACAATTATACTTATTAAATTTTAGGAGGTTAGATGCCTGTGTGTAAGACAGAACTGATTTCTATTAATGATTATCTTGAGAACTGAGCTCAGTTGATACCATGTAAGTAAATTAAATAATGGTTTATTACAATATTCTCTGTGATTAAAGATACTTCATTATAATACGCACAAAAAGTCACATTTGCAGGGCACATTTTACCTAATACAACATATATAACTTATAAGTGTATTCCTTGTATGTGTTTAATATTGAGATGCCTTCTGAATTGTCCATAATTTTTATTAATCTTATATACAATTATCAGTTTATTCAGTTGGAGTATTGATTAAATAAACCAGATCGTTTTTATTTCCTGTATATGTTAATCCCAAATATATTCATTTGCTTCTAAGTCATATCTTTGGAAAAATGTATGTTAAAAAGTCTTGTAATTTTAGATTCTAGGCACATTGCAAAGATCGTGTATACAAGTGTGAAGCTCAAATAGTAAGTCATTGTTATTTATCATATAAGCCTTGGTAGATCTTTTGGTGAATAGAGAGGTTTTCTCAGGACAGCCAAAGGAATATCTCTGGAACATAAAAATGATTATCTTAGTCTCATGCCTAAATCCTTTATTATTATACCTTCTCATTGATTCTGGAATACAATCGCAAACCCTAACCTATCTTCAAGCCCTAGCTCATTTCTCAGTAGATCTGCCCTCTCACAGAAGGCTCCAGCCATGATGAACTCAGTTTTGTGACTAGATCCTTCTTTCTGTCATCTCCAGGCTTTCATATGTGTGTAGGACAGTGCACCCTCCTCTTCTTCAGATGACAAACTCATCCTTTCGGGTTTCAGTGAGTCACTTATATATATTATATATATAGATACAATTTTTTTTTAAATTGTAATTTAGGTTTTGGGGTACATGTGCAGATCATGCAGGATTGTTGCATAGGTACATACATGGCAAGGTGGTTTGCTGCCTCCATCTCCTTGTCACCTATATCTGGCATTTCTCCCATGTTATCCCTCCTCCACCTCCCTAACTCCCACTGTCCCTCCCCTACCCCCACGACAGACCCCAGTGTGTGATGCTCCCCTCCCTGTGTCCATGTGTTCTCATTGTTCAACACCCACCTATGAATGAGAACATGCAGTGTTTGATTTTCTGTTCTTGGGTCAGTTTGCTGAGAATGATGGTTTCTAGATTTATCCATGTCCCTACAAAGGACATGAACTCATTGTTTTTTATGGCTGCATACTAGTCCATGGTGCATATGTGCCACGTTTTCCTTGTCCAGTCTATCATCAGTGGACATTTGGGTTGGTTCCAGGTCTTTGCTATTGTAAACAGTGCTGTAATTAACATATGTGTGCATGTGTCTTTATAATAGAACGATTTATAATCCGTTGGATATGTATACCCAATAATGGGATTGCTGGGTCAAATAAAATTTTTATTTCTAGGTCCTAATGGATTAAAGACTTAAATATAAGACCTAACACCATAAAAACCCTAGAAGAAAACCTAGGTAAAAACCATTCAGGACATAGGCATAGCAAGGGCTTCATGACTAAAACACCAAAAGCATTGACAACAAAAGCCAAAATAGATAAATGGGATCTAATTAAACTCCAGAGCTTCTGTACAGCAAAAGAAACAATTACTAGAGTGAACTGGCAACCAACAGAATGGGAAAAATTTTTTGCTATCTACCCGTCTGACAAAGGGCTAATATCCAGAATCTACAAGGAACTAATGCAGATTTACAAGAAAAAAAACCATTTAAAAGTACGTGAAAGGCCGGGCGTGGTGGCTCAAGCCTATAATCCCAGCACTTTGGGAGGCCGAGGCAGGTGGATCACGAGGTCAGGAGATCAAGACCATCCTGGTCAACATGGTGAAACCCCGTCTCTACTAATACAAAAAATTAGCTGGGCATGGTGGCGCGTACCTGTAATCCCAGCTACTCAGGAGGCTGAGGCAGGAGAATTGCCTGAACCCAGGAGGCGGAGGTTGCGGTGAGCCGAGATCGCGCCATTGCACTCCAGCCTGGGTGACAAGAGCGAAACTCCGTCTCAAAAAAAAAAAAAAAAAAAAAAAGGTACGTGAAGGATATGAACAGACACTTCACAAAAGAAGACATATATGAGGCCAACAAACATGAAAAAATGATCATCACTGGAGAGAAATGTGAAGCAAAACCACATTGAGATACCATCTCATGCCAGTTAGAATGGTGATCATTAAAAAATCTGGAGACAACAGATGCTGGAGAGGATGAGGAGAAATAGAAACACTTTTACACTGTTGGTGAGAGTGTAAATTAGTTCAACCATTGTTGAAGTCAGCGAGTCGCTTTTTAAAAGAGATCGTTTCTTGACCAAAATAGCAGAGTTTAGTTATTTCTGCTTTACCATGTCCCTAGGAAAGTCTATGAAGAGTCTTGTTTAAATCTATCATATTTTTAAAAAGAACATTTCTGTTAAAGGAATAATCAAATCTATCTCATTTATATTCCCAGTGTGCAATTATTGACACATGGTAGGCACATTGGATGAATTAAGGGATCCTTTTCTTTTTTTTTTTTTTTTGGCAGACCTGGTTAGCTTCCCATTTCAATCCTTTTGCTAACTGAACAAAGGTGAGTTATTTAATATCTGATTGTTTACCTTATTTCCTGACAGTGGCAGTGAACATAGCTAAAACTTACATCATTGGGTTCTGCTTGGGCAACTTGGTACAGGCAGAGAAAACCACACAGGCAAAGGTGTAACACCAAGGGATTGTGGGGCATATTCAGAAAACAAGTGTAGGCAGTCCACGGTGGCTAGAGAGTTAAGTGAGAGCCCCTGGCTGGAAGTCAGACTTATAAGATAGGCTAGGCCATGATATTAAGGGCTCTCAAAACTGTGAACTTTAGTTGTTTTACATTTTATATTTTAACTGCAGTGTCTATTAAAGATGTTTTTAGACAGCATTACCAAAACTGTTCATTGAGGCAGATAATTATTCTGACTGTGTGGGTCTGAATAAAAAAAGCCTTTTCAGTAGAAGTCTCTTGAAAAAGTCCCAATCATGAGGTGTGTACAGGAGCAGAAAGGGAGGGAAGACAGAGGCACAGTGGAGTGCAGAGCAAGGTAGTGTGAAATGAGGAGAGAAGGAACTAGAGGATGAAAGAGGGGAAGAAAGAAGGGAGAAGAGTGAAAAGAGGAACATAGGTGAGTAAAATCAGACATGTGAGATTTTCCAGAACAACAAAAAAGGCTTCACAAAATGGATGTGGGAAATGAGAGAAAAAGGTATGACTTTGCCCTTTCTGGCTTTCTTCCTATTTGCTGCATGAGTATTCATGTTCCACGTATCATCCATGCAATACATTATGTATAATTTCAGCTCTAATAGTTTACTTGTGACTTATTAAAAAGTTTCGAAGTTACCCTGATTATCAAGAGGCTTTTCAAAGGCTGAAAATTACCCTTCAGTGACAAAGGTCAGTTGTCAATCTTTTGCTTCGTTTTAAGATACTATAAGCATAATTATTTAAAAAACTGAACTGTGCTTTTTATTTTTTGCTTGGAACTATAATAGATGAATACTACACTAATTATGGAAAAATTATAAAAAATTAACACTATGGAAAAAAGTAATACTTATACATGTGAAAATTATACATTTTGATTTGAATGATAATGTTTTAATATAGAACTAGTGAAAGTAGAAACTGACCTGTCAAATTTGACTTTATTAAAATTTTAGGCATTTTTTTCTTTAAAAAACAGTGTTTTAAATGAACCTGATATAGTAGTAACATGATATAATTACATCTCTTTTCATTCTCTTAAAATCCTCAATTTGCTTTTTGTAAAGGGACTGCCATAAGTCAGGGCCAAAATTCTGTTTGCTCTAGTAGTTTGTATCGTGCTGGTCATTAAGTAGTTTGGCATTTTTTCTGAACATTTTTGTTTCATTGTTGCCTTGATTTAATGAAATCTGTATGGTACAATTGAATTCTCCTTCTGCATGCTGTCTATTGAAATTGAGGTCATGGATAGCTGTAAAGTTTTCTGGATATTAAATGTTAGACACATTTTGAGTCAAAATGAAAATTAATACTTTATTTCTTGTTCTGTTATCTCTTTATGTAGACTTTAGTGGAACTAAAACATATCACAGGGTATGAAATGTTAAATATCCCAACATAATAGAATTCATTTAGTAAATTCAGACGCAAAATGTCTTCTGACTTTTGTTAAGTAGAAAACCTAATTGTAAATATAGGAACATCTTACCCTATTGAAATTAAAATTATTTCCGTTGTTTTTCAAGTAATTACTATAATTTTATAAAAACAAGTAAATAAAAATCAGTGATTTTGAAGCATGCTCTTAATATACTTAATTTTCCATTTTTAAAAAAAATGTATGTTTTGTGTTAAATTTAATGTTTGAGTGGTAGAAACAACTTCCAACATTATTGACATCACTTATTGGGAAAAGATTTGTCAATTAAAAATCAAATGTTATTAGTTGATCTTTACTGTGCTCCTAGATCTGAACTAGATATTGGATGGCATAATCAAACATAAGAATCACATTTAAGCATAAGTTCTTGTGTTTCAGGACAAGAGGACTCATGGTACATATATGAACATCTATATATTCAAAGAAATACTAAGCGAATTGTATTATGTGCATAGAACCATATCCATGAAGAGTTAAATATAAATATAAGAAAATCTGTAAGTGCTAAAGATGCTACTATAGAACATAAATATGTAACAGGCATTTTCCCAGGTTAAGGATTTCAGTCTTAAATTCAGTCCTGATTTAGAGGCAGATTAAAAGCACAAGTCTTTCTTTGACTTGTTTTGCAAAGCAAAGCAAATAATCCTGCCCTTCCCTGTTCTATCCTTTGCTTCAGATAGCCCTGACAACATCTAGTTTTACCTAAGGAATCTATGCCCTTCTGTAACCACCATCTTCCACTCTATAGCTGTGATGACTACTTCTCATGCACATCTCTTCAGCCTAGGTAGGAAGCTAGACTCCTTGGAAGAAGCCCAGAGAGACTGGCCTGAGTGGTAAGACAAGTTTCATTGCACCTTCGCATATTCACTCAGACCTCTATCTCCTGTTCATTCCATGTCAAAACCAGTACATACAGGGCCCTTTATTGTGTCTGCATACTGAGGACAATTTCTCCCTGCTCTATGCTATGCAGTTAGGTTTCTCACAATGTTTTTAGTTTTTTTAAAATAGGTGTTAAATGTTTTCATGGGACTAAGTTTTATCATTCTTTGACTTGGGAGGAATGGTAGAATTTTCTCTAAAAATTTTTTTTTCCTGACTATAACTCATATCAGACCCAAAACTCCACATTATTTTTGGTACTGAATCTTCAGAAATGATCATTTTCATTTGGAAGAAGAGTCCTTTGCTTCCTTGTCATCTTTGAATAGTTGCTTCTGAACTTCTTACAACCTTTATCTTCTAGTCATCTACTATGACCTGTGAGCAGATTGCGGTTTTTGCTGAGATGATATAAAGAGATGAAAGTGGTAGTGTAGGGCCAATAATTCCACAGCAGAATGGTCTCCCAACAGGCCCAAGCAGGCAATTGCCGTGACTGGGTAACCAAGAATCAACATTGACATAGCTGAGTGGATAAGTATCAGAACCTAACAACCAGTTGTTGAGTGTTGAAAACTATTTTATTACTAGAGTGTAAATAATTATTTGAAGAGTTCCATATTTCTCTTCTTAGTTTAATACTTACTAATAAGAATTATTAACATTCTAAAATGCTTACAGTTATATCTCCTTTCCTTCTTCAAGACCCCACAGGTGAATATGAGTAGGCTTAACTATCAGAGTTCGAGGATTCTAGAAGTGCCATTGCTCACATTTCAGTAATTCAGATTTGTGATTTTTCTATAGGATTATAATGGCCACCTGAATCCAAATCTCTCCACTCATTGTCCAAAAACCATTCAGGTCAATAAGGGGAGCAAATCAACCATCCATTACTCTTGTCTACAATATAGCAATATAATTAGAAGGCACATAATAAATATCTGGATATAAATTAGATTTGGATATAAATTAGACCATCTTTTTGGAACTTTATACAAAAGGAAATGAGGGAACAATTTAGGGATATTAAGGGTCCCAGAAGCAAAAGAGAATATCATAGAATCAAAAGAAAAACTAATTTCCTCTAAAAAGAGGGTACCCATTATTTATTTTAGAAATTACTCTTCACTTTGCCAGTGGAAGGTAAAACTCCTCTTTTATTGATTCATAATAGATGTATCTATTTTAAGGATACAAGTGATAATTTGATAAAGTAATAGGTAAAGATCAAATCAGAGTAATTGAGATATTTATCACCTTAAAACATTTAAATTATTATTTTCTAGTTATTGTGAAATGTACAATCAGTTAATGTTAACTACTGAATCACTACTGATCTATTGAACACTAGGTCTTATATCTTCTATGTAAATTAATATTTATACCCATTAATCAACCTCTCTATTGCCCCTGACTCCTACCCTTCCTGGACTCTGATAACCAACAATCTAATGTTGATCTTCATGAAATTCATTGAAAGGTTAACTCCCAGATATGAATGAGAGCATGCAATATTTGTCTTTCTGTGCTTGGCTTATTTCACTTACCATAATGACCTCTAGTTCTGTTTATGTTGCTACAAATGACAGGATTTCATTCTGTTTTATGGCTGAAAAACATTGTATTGTGTATATATATACCACATTTTTATCCATTTATCCACTGATAAGCATGTAGGTTGATTCCATATTTTGGCTATTGTGAATAGTGTTACCACAAATATGGGAGTTCAGATATCTTTTTGTCACATTGACTTGTCACATTGACTTCTTTTCTTTATACCCAGTACTGAAATTGCTGGATAATATGTTAGTTTTATTTTTAATTTTTTGAGGAAACTTCATACCGTTTTCTGTAGTGGCTATATTAATTTACATTCTCACCAACAGTGTGTGAGGATTCTCTTTCTCCACATCCTCAGCAGCATCTATTATTTCCTGTCTTTTTTAAAGTAGCCATTCTAACTGGGAAGAGGTGGTATCTTATTGTGGTTTTGATTTGTATTTTTCTGATAATTAGTTATATTGGGAATCATTTTATATAACTGTTGGTCATTTGTATGTCTTATCTTGAGAAATGTCTGCTAAGGTCCTTAGCTCATTTAATTGGATTGTTTATTTTTTTATTTGTTTGAGCTCCTAATATATGCTAGTTCATAGTTTCTGATCATATGGATAGTTTCCAAATATTTTAACCAATTCTGTGGGTTGTCTCTTCACTTTGCTGATTATTTCCTTTGCTGTGCAGAAACTTCTTAACTTGTTGTAATCCCATTTGATAATTTTTGCTTTGGTTGCCTGTGCTTTTGAGATCTTATGCAAAAAAATCTTTGCCAGACTGAGTACTGGAGCACTTCCCTAATGTTTTCTAGTAGTTTCATGGTTTCTAAATGAGATTTAAAACTTTTATCCATTTTAATTTGATTTTTATCTATGGTGAGAGATAAGGGTCTAGGTTTATTCTTCTGCCTATGGTTATCCAGTTTTCCCAGCATCATTTATTAAAGAAACTACCCGTCCCCGATTGTATGTCCTTGGCAATTTTGTAAAAATGAGTTGGCTATAAATGTGTGGGTTTATATCTGAGTCCTCCCTTCTGTTACATAGGTCTGTGTGTCTGTTTTTATGCCAGTACCGTGCTAATTTGGTTACTGTACCTTTGTATTGTATTTTGAAGTCAGGTATCCTGATTCCTCTAGCGTTGTTCATTTTACTCAGGATGGCTTTGTCTATTTAGGATCTTTTGTGGTTCTATGTATATTTTAGATTTTTTTGTCTATTTCTGTTAAGAATGTCATTGGTATTTTGATAGGAATTGCACTGAAAGCCTAAATTTTTTTTGGGTAGTATTGTCATTTTAACAGTATTTTCAATCTAATTTTTTCAATCCATAAGCATAGAATATCTTTCAATTTGTTATGTGTCCTCTTTGATTTCTTTCATCAGTATTTTATAATAGATCTTTTCCTTTTTCAGTTAACTTGATTTCTGAGTATTCTATATCTTTTGTATTTATTGAAAATGAGATTTTTTTTTTTTTCAGATTGTTGGCTGTTGGCCTATATAAATGCCACTGATTTTTGTATGTTGATTTTGTATCCTTCAACTTTACTGAATTCATTTTCCATGTTAATAGTTTATTGTGCAGTCTTTAGATTTTTTTAAATATAAGTTCATGTCCCCTGCAAATAAGGCTAATTTGACCTTTCTCTTTTAAATTTAGATGCTCTTCATTTTTTTCTCTTGCCCAATTTCTCTGGCCAGGACCTCCATTACTGTGTTGAATTGGAAGGACTTCTTGGTCTGTGCTAATATTTTTTAAGCCTTTAGTGCAAGGATTACTTTTCCTTGTTTTAATGATGTAATATTGCATGCTAAAGTAACACCCAACACTGAAATGCTCTTTTGTTTGTTTCTTCAAATATATGTAGTTTCTGAACTATATCTATTTTTTAAATAATGTAGTTCTATAAGTCAGCTATATCAAAGGACTTCTGTTTCTATTTTTTATTCTGGGTTAATTTACATAAAATAAACGTATATGGACATTTCAGTAAAAAAAAAAAAAAAAAAGAAAGTGGGCACCCTTGTCTTGGTGCAGGTCTTAATGGAAAAGCTTTCAACTTTTTCCCGTGTTAGCTGTGAGTTTGCTATATACACCCTAATTATTTTCAGGTATGTTTTATCTATACCCAGTTTGTTGAGGGTTTGCATCATAAAGGGATGTTAACTTTTATCAAATGCTTGTTCAGCATCTATTGAAATGTTCATATTGTTTTTGTTCAGTTCTGTTAATCTGATGTATAATATTTGTTGATATAGGTATGTGGAGTAATCCCTGCATTCCTTAGATTATTCCACTTGATTGTGCTGAATGATCTTTTTAGTACATTGTTAAATTCAGTTTGCTAGTATTAAATATTATGCTGGGGATTTTTCCCTTTATGTTCATCAGCGGTAATGACCTGTATTTCCTTCTTCTTGTTGTGTCCTTGTTGAGTTTTAAAATCAGGGTTATGCTGACTTCATAGAATGAGTGGAAATACTGTCTCCTCTTCATTTTTTTGGAGAGTTTGTGTAGAATTAGTATTACTCATTCTTCAAGTGTTTGGTAGAATTTCGCAGTGAAGCCATCAAATCTTAGGTTTTTCTTTGAAGAAAGAGTTTTTATTATAGTTTCGATCTTTTTTCTCATTATTTGTTTGTTGAAGATTTTATTTCCTTATGGTTTAATCTTGGTAGGCTGTGTCCAGAAATTTATACATTTCCTTTAGGCCTTCCCATTTGTTTAATTATTATGTACCCTGGGGTAGTCTTATTTGGGTCAAATCTGTTTGATGTTTTCTGACCTTCCTATACCTGCATATTTATATCTTTTCTCAAGTTTTAGGAAGTTTTCTGTTACTACTTCTTCAGATAAGCTTTCTATCCTTTGTTCTTTATCAAATCCCTCTTGAACACCAGTAATTTTTGGACTTGGTCTTTTGAGATAATTCCCTATATCTTTTAGGTGATCTTCATTTCTTTTCATTTTTTTTACTCCTCTGACCATGTAACTTGTAAAAGCTGTTTTAGTGCTCACTGATTCTTTCCTTTTCTCTACTCATTCTGCTGCTGAGAGCTTCTGATAAACTTTTTTTATTCAGCAAATGTATTTCTCAGTTCCAAGATTTTCTGTTAAAATTATTTCAGTCTCTTTGTTGTCTCTGATAAATTTCTGAAATACTTTTCTATGTTATCTTGGAGATTACTCAGTTTCCTTATGACTGCTATTTTGAGTTCTTTGTCAGAGAGCTCATATTAGTCATAATTAGCTTATATTAGTTCATGTTGTTTCACTGTTCATAAGTAAAGAGATAGGTATACAGATATATCTGTGTCTTTTCCCCACATGGCTAGATAATTATCTCAATTCTATGTATTGAGTAAAGCTTTTATATCACAGATTCTGAATGTTACATTGATTATTAAACTCTGTTCTGTTAATCAGACAAAATGTATATAGGACCAGTTACTTATTTTGGCATTGCAATGTACAATCTGCCAGTGCAAATCATCGGTACTGTTTTTTTTTTTTTTTTTTTTTTTTGAAACAGGGTCTTCCTCTGTCACCTAGGCTGAAGTGCAGTGACACAACCTCAGCTCACTGCAGCCTTGACCTCCCAGGCCCAAGAGATCCTCCCACCTCAGCCTTCCAAGCAGCTGGTACTATAGGCGCATGCCACCACACCCAGCTTTTTTTTTTTTTTTTTTTTTTTTTGTATTTATGTTAAAGATGGGCTTTTGCCATGTAGCCCAGGCTGGTCTCAAACTTCTGAGCTCAGGTGATCTAACCACCTAAATCTCCCAAAGTACTGGGATTACAGGAATGAGCCATAACATACGGCCCTGTATTTTAGAATTTTACCCTTACATGCTGAATTTTGTATATTCTTTAGAATACTTAGAATAAAATTTGTCAATTTTCTCCAAAACCTTCTTATCCCCCATTGAGATTACATAAGTTGGAGGCTATTCAGGATTTGTATAACTGGCTTTTTCTATTTAAGAATAATGAATATCTTCTCATTTATTCAAGTCTTCTTTTATGTTCTTCAGTACCATTTAAATATTTTCTTATCAAAATCCTGTGTACTTTATTATTTTGTTGTTGTTAATATCAATATAATTGTTTCCTCCTTATATTTTCTCACTGATTCCTATTTGTAGAATTGAAAAATGACCTCCTACTGTACTGTCATTGCATGTTTCTTTACTTAGTTTTGCTACATATACTTTAGAACCATTTAAAATTATAACAACTAAAGTTATCAGCTTATTTTTGACTTCAATAAATATGATAATGCATTCTTAATCAAAAGATTTAGTAACTCTCTGAGTACCTGTGTCTCTGCTTCCTTCAAACTCAATGCTTTAGTAACTGGGATCTTCAGCATAGTCCAAAAGAATTCTAAACAGTGCCCTACACTAACCTTTAACTCTTCTTCTGTATTTGCATATGGTCTAGTATGCTGTGCTTTGGATCTCCCTGAACTTCTTTGTTGACTATTTATATTTATCTATTCCTTGCAGAACTCTGCTCTGATGCTATGAACTGCATTCTGTCCTCTTCATGCCATGTTATCTGATTATTTGAATCACATCACTTGCTGCTTCCTTAATGTACATTTGGATTTTATAAGGAATAATATGGTTATTTGAATCAAGTTTCATATATTTGGAAGAAGCTCTTTTTATAATAAATATAGCTTTAAAATGGAGATGCAGGTTTTAAAAACCTAGTAATTAGTTTTAATGATGTAAATTTTAATTATGCAAATTGATCTAGTATGGTGATATTAAATGTTTTCCATTTAAAAACATTTCTTGCTTGATTCGAAAACTCGTTTGAGTCCTCTACTATAAAATCAGTGAATCTATTTGATATGATTTGTCTATGTCCCCACCAAATCGCAACTTGAATTGTATTTCACAGAATTCCCATGTGTTGTGGGAGAGACACAGAGGGAGGTAATTGAATCATGGAGTCACTTCTTCCCTTGCTCTAACCCTAATAGTGAACACATCTCATGAGATCTGATGGATTTATCAAAGGTTTCTGCTTTTGCTTCTTCCTCATTTTTCTCTTCCCACTGCCATGTAGGAAGTACCTTTTACCTCCTGCCATGATTCTGCAGCCTCCTCAGACATGTGAAACTGTAAGTCCAATTAAACCTCTTTTTGTTCTCAGTTTTGGGTATGTCTTTGTCAGCAGTGTAAATACAAGTAATGCAGTAAATTGGTACCAGGAGTGGGGTGTTGCTGAAAAGATAACTGAAAATGTGAAAGCAACTTTGGAATTAGGTAGCAGGCAGAGGTTGGAACAGTTTGAAGCGTTCAGAATAAGACAGGAAAATGTAGGAAAGTTTGGAGCCTCCTAGAGACTTGTTGAATGGCTTTGGCAAAAATGCTGATAGTGATATTAAAAATCAGGTCCAGGCTGAGGTGGTCTCAGATGGAGATGAGGAACTTGTTCAGAACTAGAAAAAAGGTGACTCTTCTTACATTTTAGCAAAGAGATTGGAGGTATTTTGCCTTACCTTAGAAATTTGTGGAACTTTGAACTTGAGACAGATGATTTAGGGTATCCGGCAGAAGAAATTCCTAAGCAGCAAAGCATTCAAAAGGTGTTAAAAACATTCCATCTTAAAAGGGAAACAGAGCATAAAAGTTCAGTAAATTGGCAGCCTGACAATGCACTAAAAAAGAAAAACCCATTTTTTGAGGAGACATTCAAGTCAGCTGTAGAAATTAGCATAACAGGCAAGGAGACTAATGTTAATCCCCAAAGTCATGGGGAAAATGTCTCCGGGCATGTCTGAGAACTTCACTGCAGCCTGTCCCATCACAGGCCTGAAGGCTGAGGAGGAAAAAGGGATTTTGTGGGCTGGGCCCAGTGTTCCTGTGCTGTGTGCAGCCTAGGGACTTGATACGCTATATCCCAGTTGCTACAGCCATGGCTGAAAGGGACCAATGTAGTGCTCGGGTTGTGGCTTTAGAGGGTAGAAATCTCAAGCCTTGGCAGCTTTCACATGGTATTGAACCTGTAAGTGCACAGAAATCATGAACTGAGGTTTGAGACTCTCCACTTAGATTTCAGAATATGTATGGAAAAGCCTGGATGCCCAGGCAGAAGTTCGCTGCAGGGGCAGGGCCCCGATAAAGAACCCTCCTTAGGGCATTGCAGAGGGAAATGTGGGGTCAGAGCCCCCACAGAGTTCCTACTGGGGCACTGCCTAGTGGAGCTGTGAGAAGAGGGCCACCATCCTCCAGACCCCAGAATGGTAGATACACTGACAACTTGCACTGTGTGCCTGAAAAAGCTGCAGACACACAATGCCAGCCCATGAAAGCAGCCAAGAGGGTGGCTGTACCCTGCAAAACCACAGGGGCAGAGCAGCCCAAGACCATGGGAACCCACCTTTTACATCAGTGTGACCTGGGTATGAGACCAGGAGTCAACAGAGATCATCTTGGAGCTTTAAAATTTACTGCCCTGCTGGATTTCAGACTTTCTTGGGTCCTGTTACTCCTTTGTTTTGGCCAATTTCTCCCATTTGGAATGACTGTATATACCCAATACTTGTACCCCCATTGTATCTCGGAAGTAACTAACTTGATTTTGATTTTACAGGCTCATAGGTGGAAGGAACGTGCCTTGTCTCAGATGAGACATTGGAGTGTGGACTTTTGGGGACTGTTGGGATGGCATGATTGGTTTTGAAATGTGAAGACATGAGATTTAGAGGGGCTGGGGTGGAATGATACAGTTTGGCTGTGCCCCCACCCAAATCTTAAATTGAATTTTATCTCCCAGAATTCCCACATGTTGTGGGAGAGACTCAAGGAAAGGTAACTGAATCATGGGGGCCAGTCTTTCCTGTGCCATTCTCGTGATAGTGAATAAGTCCCATGAGAACTGATGGGTTTATCAGGGATTTCTGCTTTTGCTTCTTCCTCATTTTTCCCTTGCCACTGCCATATAAGAAGTACCTTTTGCTTGCCACCATGATCTGAGGCCTCCCTAGCCATGTGGAACTATTAACTCCAGTTAAACCTCTTTTTGTTCTCTGTTTCAGATATGACTTTATCAGTAGCATGAAAATGAACTAATACACTATTAAATAATGATGCAAAATATTTTCAACCTTTTATTACTATCCTCCATTAGAAGCAGAAATGTATCTTTAATATAAATCACATTTTAATGGACTAATACTTAGTGTGTCAGTGGTGTGAATATACAATAAAATTGCTGTCCAGTATTATTTATTATTATTTTTTCAGTGTCCTCTTTGGTAAACAAAAAACATCTAGAAAAGAAATAGTAGTTTTAATAAAATTTAGGGTGAGTTATTAAATATCAGAGTAATGGACAGTATTTTTCTGCCAGTGTTCTTTTATGTGATTTTTAAAAATACAATTAAAAGACTAACAAGGTGCCTGGGCACGGTGTCTCATGCCTTTAATCACAGCACTTTGGGAGGCTAAAGCAGGTGGATCACAAGGTCAGGAGTTCAAGACCAGACTGGCCAACATGGTGAAACCCTATCTCTACTAAAATATACATAAATCAGTTGGGCATGGTGGCTCAATGCTTGTAATCCCAGCTACTTGGGAGCTGAGGTAGGAGAACTGCTTGAAGCGGGACCCGGGAGGTGGAGGTTGCAGTGAGTGGAGATTGCGCCACTGCCCTCTCCATCCTGGGCTACAGAGTAAGACTCCATCTCAAAAAGAAAAGAAAAGAAAAGACTAACAAGACTACAAAGTAGTTATTGATTTGTTGCTGCAGATAAAAAGCATGAAAATAATAAATGCTTTATCTTGAAATATCAGCCAATCTAGAATTTGTATATTTTATACATAAATAAATAATTGACTGATAAGTTAGTCTGTTCATGAGTTCATTCATGTGTTCAGAAAAGGTTAGATGCAATTGCTGTGGACTGAGAAAGGCAAACAACTTTTTTATACTAAACAATTACACAGTTAAATTTCTATGTCCATGCTTATGGACACTGAATAAATGGTAATATATATTTTTATATCATTCTCTATCACTGAATTTAAATTTAAAATGTAAGTAAAATTGTTTTGTATTATATTTTATAATCAATACATTTATAACATTTTAAAGTTTTAATATTTGATAGATGAGCATTTTAAAATTGAAAACAGATTTACTACCTATATTACTTAGTAGAATATTTTAAAAGTGAAGAAACCAAAAGTTTGGGAAGCTGATTTTTAATTATAAGTAGAAATTTTATACAAAGTCCAGAAGAATTAAATTTGTTTACCTTGTAAAAAATGCTAAAATTTATTTGTGAATTTGCAATTATTTATAATTTGCAAATATATTATGGAGCTCCCTATATTTTCAAGGATGAAGGAGGTTTTCTCAAGACCAGAGATTGAGTGAGGTTTTCCCAAGACCAGAGATTAAGTGAAGGATTTGATAGCGACTGAGTGTGGACAAGTCTTCACCATACATTTATTATGGTCTAGAAGCTCACGGAGTGGCATGGCTAAGATTAGAGACAATTCCTTGGGCTTGAATTCATGACTGGAGCAGTAGTCAAAGCCAGCAGATCTAACAGGAAGAGAAGTCAAGGGACCAGAGATGATGGCACATCCATTGGAAATCTTGGGAATTTACTTTCAGAAGTGCATTAAAATTTGATAATGAAATGTAGTACTTGTAGAAAAACCAGCATAAAATGCAAAGATTTTTACCTCAAATTAAGTACTTTAAATCAGTATCAATGATTTGTTTGGAACATAAATTCAAGTTAATGAGTTATTTAATTGGCAAACTTGCTGACTTGGTGAAAAGATTTAAAAATATCCAATCTGTTTCTTTTTCCGATTAAAGATGGCAAAGGATGGAAAGTTACCAAGAACAATAGCTTAGAAATAGTGCATATGGAATAAAATGCATTTTCAATAGAATTATAAAGTGAAAGGAATTCAAGCAGCTCACCATAAGCATCCAGTGGTGAATTCTTTGTTGTAGAAATTGATTGAAATACTATTTTCAGTTGACCTTTTGGAGTTATCCAAGGACTCCTGTGTCAAAGCTCCATGTTGTCAGACAGGAGTAGCAAATGCTATTGAGGAAAATCAGTTAAATGTTCTCAAAACAAGGCCAAACCACACAGCAATGATAGCTAACATCACCAGTTTAACTTGAATTAGAATAAAAATCAGCATGTAATTTCTGATTGTTTGGTTCTCAAATTGGTAGTCAGAAAGCTAAATAAAAACAGGGCCAAATAAAACACAGAAATGAAAGATTTACTAGTGGTAAAACAAAAGGTTAAACTGTAGAAAAGAAGACTCCATGAGTTGCATAATTAAAGTAATACATAAATGAGTGCCATTACGTTTTCCATTATTTTCACTCAAGAGATTCATAAATTCCACAGCAGGATGGCCTGGCAGTTATCCAATGATATAGAAATATCCAGAGGCAGAGATAAGAGGCACACCACTGCTTCAGCCAACAATAAAGAGATTATTACAATTGATGTGAGCAAATTCAGATAGAATACTCCAGAAATTATTAAAAGCTGTAAAATATTACTGGATTTTCATCTTTGTGTTTGATAAATCATTAGAATTTCCAGCATTGCTATTGAATGCTAGTTTCAGAGTAAAATCATTTAAATAACTTTTCAGTAAAATAATAAAGACATTTCATATAGGCTTCCGAGGAATGGCATTCAATTGGCAATACATAATAAAAGACAGGGTTTACAACAAAATTAAAATTTAAGGTTTACAACAAAATTAAAATCTGTGACTGACTGAAAAATTCTGCAAAAGAGACCAAAGGGAAAAGGAGGCTAGTGATAATCATTTCAACATTACTGCTAAAAGAAAATAATTCCCAAAATTTATTATGAGAACTTTTCTATTATGTTCATTTGTAATTGTAACTATTTTAATTAAATATTCATTGTAATTATTTTAATTAAAAAAAATTGGTGGTGAAACTACCCAACTCAAGTATTGAATTAATGCTAGTATTAAATTATATGGGCAGATGAATAGAATCTGAAAATTTCTATAAGCTTATAGCACTATAAGTTTGCATTTATTAAAAAACACAATGAAAAACAACTGACAGTACTTCAAGTATTAAGAGAAAATATAATACGTATTTTAGTTTTATTTTTGTGTGTGTAAACACAGGATAGATACTTACTTGCTTTTCATGCAAGTGTTAAAAATATTCATTTAGAACAAGAAAATCATATACAGCAGACTTGTTATATGTGGTAAGATCAGCTTAACATACAATAGTCCAGGAAGTGTGAGTGTGTGTGTGTGTGTGTGTGTGTGTGTGTGTCGGGGGGGATCTTCATTTTTTAAAGTTTAGGTGTTCAGTCTTAGTTATTTAGTTACATCTGAAAAGTACATTTTCAAATGTAGGATGGAGTAATATTAGAAAAAGTCCTTTTGATAGGTGCTTTTACAACTGCTAAGACATTACAAGCAGTTCAGAATTTTAAAAGATTCTGCTTGACATTGAAAAATGTTGATTATAATAGTATTACATTCTCATTTAACAAATTGGAAATAGTTGAATATCACAATATAATTCCATTATTTAGAGAAGTAGGATTACATGTTGTCTTATTCCTTTCTGGCTGATATAAGAAGATACCATAAACTGTGTGGCTTGTAAACAACAGAAATTTATTTCTTACAGTTTTGGAGTTAGGAAGTCTGAAATCAAGGTACAGGCAGATATGGTGTCTGGTAGTGGCTGGCATCCTCGTGGATATCTTCTCGTTGTAGCCTCGAATGGCCAAAGGGGCAGAGTTGATTTCTGGGGCTTCTTTTTATCAAGGAGACTAATCCTATTCACTGGGGCTCAGCTCTCATGACCTGATCATGTCCCAAGAGTCTCACTTCTTAATACCATCATATTGGTGATTAGGTTTCCACATAAAAATTTTGGGGGTGGACACATTTAGACCATAGTACATGCCATCTTCATTTTATACTTTGTTTCATAATGATTGGCTGAATAATGGCTCCCCAAAGATGTCCTAATATTTAAATCCATGATTGTTGCCTTACATGGTAAAAAGAACCTTGCAAATGTGATGAAGAATCTTGTGTTGGTATCGTTTTATTCTGTGTTATTGAGGTGGACCCAATGTAATCAGAGAGTCCTTATTAGGGGGAGGTAGGAGGATTAAAGTGAGAAGTAGAAAATATGATGGTGGAAACCAGAGGATGACACAATTCAAGGAAGGGGCCAAGAGCCAAGCAATGAAGATGGTCTTCAGAAATGGAAAAAAACAACAAATTCTTCTGATGTCTGCAGAAGGAACACAGCCTTGCCAATCCCTTGATTTTAGACTTCTGACTCCAGAACTATAAGAAACATTTATTGAGCATGGCATTAAATGTTAGATAATATCTCATTCTCTTGATACATCATGATTTTTTAAATAATTTCACATTTTTGGACATTTAGGTTATTTCCCAAATTTTGTTTCATAAAAAGTCTGTGACAACATTAACTATTTACTGAGGATAGACAGTTTGAAAAGGAATTTCTAAATAAAGGGGAGAAGCATTTTCAAGCACAGTATATTTTGAAAAATTGCTTTTAAGGGAGTTTAGGCCTGTCTCCTCAGCTTATTTTGTTACATCTTCATTAGCACTGAGTATTAGCTCTGATATTATCTTAAAATGTCCTAAGTGGAAAAAAATGTTATCTCATTGCTTTAAATTTGCATTCCTATTTATTGGTGAAATGTTTCTTTCTTTTTTCTTTTTTTATCCAAATGTACACTACCTTTTGTATGTTTCATTTTGAATGACCTACTCATCTTCTCATATTGAATACTATTTTTATAATAATTTTTAAGAATTTTTGTATTACAAGGTACATAATATTCTTTCTTTTATCTTTATTGCAAGCTTCCAAATTTAACTTTGTTTTGGTACTTGAATAGCAAGAATCTTTTAAATATTATATAATCAATTTGCCAACATTTCTTTTCATGAGTACTGAAATTTAATATTTTCTATCTTGGGATCAATTAAATAGAGTCCAATATCATCACCTTTACCTTTTAATTTCAGCAGTTAATTTTGAAATTAGTTGAGTAATTAAAGTGAGTAGATACTCTAATTGTATGTTCACTTTTTCTTAACCTTTGTTATTTTTATCTATTTATTCCACATTGAATTATAATGTGTCATTTATGATAACAGTGCCAATTATTTTTATGTAATTTTATAATGCTATGTGATATGTGGTAAATAATATTTTGCCTTAATATTCAACTATTAGACAATTTCCTAGGAATTCTAGACCATTTTTTGTTCCTGAGAAAATTTAGAATTTATACAGTATCTTCACATACACACATCCAAATTTTGATTGAGATTTTGGTTAGATATATGGTGTACTCTGCAAAGACAAGACATTTTACATATTCAAATTTTCCAAAGGATAAATTTTAAAAATTGGATGCAGCCATTTCTTATTAGGATTATTTCTGATGCTTTGTTTATTACTTTGATTTATTTTCTTTTTGAAATGATTTTTTATTTTACTTATCAAGAATTAATAACTGGTATAAAGTCCTTTGGTATTTTTGTATTTTTAATAGCTCAGCTCTTTTGCTTAACTGTTAATAAATCTGAATTTTCCTAGGATTTCTAAGTATATAATTACATAATTTGCAAACTGATATTATTATCCTTCCCCATTACTTCTGTTTTATAAAGTATTACATTGTCCAGAACTCTCAGAATGATGTTAAGTAATAATGATGACTTCCGGGTATTTTTACTTTTTAAAAAAAGACTGAAGCATGGAAATAATGTTTATAGTACTAATCAATACAGCAAATCACTTCCTCTTGTCCCCAAGTCCTTGCCTTGGTTCCATGGCCAGTATCTTAGGAACTAGTAGTCATCCCTATTCATCAAAGCAGTGATTTCAGTTTTCTCACCTCATTTTTATTTGCCGTAATGCTTAAACTAGATCCTCCAAACATAATGCTAAATAATAAAGATGATAGCATTTTCAATAGTAATAAAAATTATAATAAAGGTCCATCTTTAGTGAATTCTGACTGTTGGTTTATATCACCTTCCATTTCTCTATAAATCCTGAAAGCAGGACTGAAAATTAAAACTTTAATGCATTTTTCAGCTCTTAATTAATTGAAGGATGTTAACTTGGAATGATTCATATGTTGCATAATATGAATATTAGTCATATTTGCAAATATTTTGTCTACTGATATGTACAGTATATGAAATTATAATTTAAATTTTACTTCTAAGTGAATAGTTACATAGTCTTAAAGATTTCTTTTTTTAATGAGTGAGATTTTATAGACTTTTGGTGTGTTAGAACTTCAAAAACTTGTTTCTAGATTTATTGCATTATTTTAAAATTAATATTATAAGTATTATTTCAGGGTTGTAAATGAGTTATTCATAGATTGTTTTTAGATGCTAGAAAATAAGAAATGGTCATTATAAAGATGAAAATGTTAACTTTATATCTTAAGTAGCCTTCTTCATACTACTGAAACTATTATATATTTACTTGCTTCTTGCTTTCTCTCTATTTGACCCCAAAGTTTGTTAAAATATGTTGTAACATTAGAATTTCTATCCGTTTTTCTTTGGATTTCTAAATTTTTGATTTCTGCATTTGATACTGTTATTGTGTATATGAAGATCCACAGTTAATATGTTTGTAACAGTAAATTTTTTATCAATAAAAAATGCTCCTATTTTCCTGAGGTCTACTTTGTTGGCAATTCATATTGCCAACACTACCTTATTTAATTATTTGCTTGTTGCATATTTGTGCTTAAATTGTAATATTCAAAGCATATAAAATTTGAAAATATTTTATTAAGCAGTAAATTAATATAAAATTACAAATATTTTCATTATATTTTCAAAAGTTACAGTTCTGAGATCTTCAGGATTTATTAAAATTAATAGGCAAATATTTAATATAAGATCAATAATTAAATTATTCAAATAATGCCAAACATTTATTCTTAAATTTTACTTAGACTTTAAAAATATGTTTAAAAAATAAAATTACTCAAATTCTAGCATTCAGTATTGATCTGGCTGTAATTGTGAAGAATAAGTATCATGTTTCATGTAGTTATATAACATGTACATATTATGCCTTTTTAGGAATAATACGAATTGTATTAATACTGTAAAATATTCTTCATTCTCCATGTACCTCAGTTGTAGTGTGCCACTGGCTGCTAGCCACATGTCATACTTGCATACTAAAATTGATCACAAAGAAAAGCAAGATAATGGTCAGCTAAAGTCACTTGGAAATCATATTTTGTTATGCCAGAATCTATTGCACTTATGCCTTCTGAGAGAAAGGATTTTCAAGATATTCAGTCTTTTTCATTTCCATTCTCACAAACCTCCATGACATTTTTATTGGGACATTTTTTGTTCTGAGAATTTGGGAACAAAACGTGGAGAAACATTTCTCTTGGACATATTTGAATAGCGTTCGTCATGAGAGTGAGTTTATAGGATTACAGAATTGCCCTCTGTCTATGCTGAGTGCCAGAATTGGAGTGAGAGAGCACTCATGTATTCCATAATAAATTTTTTGAGTGGGTCTGTTCGTGACACCTTAGGCTGTCTAAAGTGCAGACTCTGGGCAGGTGTCCCTTGGGAACTAATGTGTGTTGGCTTGGGAGCCTGTGCAGGATACTGATGGAGACACAGACACCTTATCTTCTTTCAAACCATAAATTGCTTTGTTTCACTACTGAGAAGATGCGTATACTATTACTCTAGTCTTTTTTTAACTCATAGTCAAAAACATATCATTTGCCACATTTATAATTTTTAAGTGTACAGTGCAATAATGCTAGCTTTATGCATGTTGTTGCACAGCATATCTGTAGAACTTTTTCATCTTGCAAAACTGATACTTTAGATTCATTCTGTTTCTCTTTGTAAGAATTTGTCTACTTTACATATGTCATATGAGTAGGGTCATGCAATATTTTTCCTTTTATAACTGGCTTATTTCTCTCAGCATAATGTTCCCAATGTTCAGCCATACTGTAGCATATGACAGGATTTCCTTCTTTTTTATGCCAAGTAATATTCCATTTTATGTATGTATCTCATTTTCTTGAACTGAAATATTTAGGTTGCTTCCACTTATTGACTATTGTGTATGAAGCTGCAGTAAACATAGATGTTCAATATCTCTTTGAGATCCTGTTTCAATTTTTTGAATAAATACTCAGAAGTAGGATTGCTAACACATATGGTACTTACATTTAAAAATTTTTAAGGAAACTCCATACTATTTTCTATAGCAATTACACTAATTGCATTCCTACCAACAATGCACAAAAGTTCTCATTTCTCCACATCCTCACCAATACTTGTTACATTGTTTTTCAGACGGTGGCCATCCTAATGAGTGTGAGATCCCATCTCATTGTGGTTTGATTTGCATTTCCCCCATGATTAGTGACATTGTGCATCTTTTCCAATGCTTGTTGAATGTTAGTAAAGTTAGACATCTTTATCCTTTGCATGTGGATATCCAATTTCCCCAACACCATTTGTTGAAGAGATTGTTCTTTATTCCATTGTGTACCCTTGGTACCTTTGAGAGAGATCATTTGACTGTGTAAGTGAGGGTTTATTTCCGGGCATTCTATCCTATTCTACTAGTCTGTATATCTGTCTTTTACCACTCCCATAATAGTTTTATTACTGTTGCACATGAAATTCATATATTTTACTATTTCCTGAAAAAATGCTATTAGGATTTTGATTGGGATCACATTGGAGTTGTAAGTCTGGGCATTTTGAGAATATTAAGTTTTCTAATCCATGAACACAAACGTCTTTCTATTTCTTTGTGTCTTTAATTTTTTTCAGCTATGTTTTGTAGGTTTCAGTGCACAAATCTTTTGCCTCCTTGATTAAGTTTATTCCTAAGTATTTTATTTTATTTTTTGCTAGTGTCAGTGATACTGTTTTCTTTATTTTCTTTTAAGATTTCTCACTATTAGTGTAAAACATTACTGATTTTGGGGTGTTGGTACTGTATCCTGCAAATTTGTTAAGTAGTTTGTTAGTTCTGACAGTATTTTTGTGAGATTCTTAGGGTTTTCTGAATATTAGACATGCCATCTATGAACAGAAATAATTTTACTTCTTCCTTTTCTATTTATATGACTTTTATTTCTTTTTCTTCCCTAATTATTCAGGCTAGGATTTCCAGTACCATGCTGAATAGAAATACTGAGAGTAAACATCTTTGCATTTTTCCTGATTATAGAGGGAAAGCTTTCAGATTTTCACCCCTGACTATAACATTAGCCATAGGCCTTTCATAGATGACTTATATTATGTTGAGGTAATTTTCTTCTATTCTTAGTTTGTTGAGTATTTTTTAATGAAAGGGTGTCAGATTTCTGAAATGTTTTTCCTTTCTCAATTAACATGATCATGTGTTTCTATCCTTTGCTCTGATACTGTGGTGTGTTACATTTTTTGTTTTTTGTGTGTTAAACTGCCTTGCATTCTAGGAATGAATCCCATTTGGTCATCACATGTTCTCCTTTTAATGTGCTGTTGAATTAAGTTAGTATTTTGTTGAGAGTTTTTGCATCAATATTCATGAGAATATTGGTCTGTAGTTTCTTTTCCTTGTGTTTTTGTCTGGTTTTGGTATCAAGGTGGTGCTGGCTTCAACAAATGAGTTCAGAAGTGTTAATATTCTTCATTTTTTTGAATAATTGAGAAGAGTTGGTTTTAATTATTCTTTAAATGTTTGGTACAATTTTCTAGAGTCATAGAGAAAAGAAAAAAAGTTTGGTACAATTCTTCACTGAAGACTTTGATCCTGGGAAGGTTTTCCATTACTGATTTTTTTCCTTCTAAGTAGTAATAAGTCTGTTTGTATTTTTATTTCTTTATAACTCAGTCTTGGTATGGTATGTCTTTCTGGAAATTTATCCATTTTGCCTAAGAAATCCAATTATTGGCATATAATTATTCATAGCAGTCTTTTATGGTCATTTTAAGTTCGACTATATCACTTGTCTCCTTTTCCATTTATAATTATTTCAGTTTTTTATCTTTTTTCTTAGTCTAGCTATTTTGTCAGTTTTGTCCATCTTTTTAAGAAACTATTTGCCTCATTAATGTTTCTATTTTTTGATTTTCCATTTTGTATATTTCTGGTCTAATCTTTTTTATTTATTCTGCTAACTTTAAGATTAGTTTGTTATATTTTTTTCTAATTCCTTGAGATGTGAAGTTAGGTTATTTATTTGAGATCTTTCTTCATTTTTAATGCAGACATGCATTACTATAAACTCTCTTAGTACTGCTTTTGTTTCATCCCATAAGTTTTGGTATGTTGTGCTTTCGTGTTTCATCTCAAGATATCTTATAATTTCCTTTGTGAATTCTTCTTGACTCATTGGTTGTCCAAGGGTGGTGGTGTTTAATTTCTACATATTTGTGAATTTTTTTGTTTTTTTGTTGCTGTTTATTTTTGTTTTATTCATTGTGGTTGGAAAAGACACTGCATATAATTTTAGTCTTCTTCAATTTGTTAGGACTTATTTTGTGGCCTGTGAACTGTACTGGAGAATGTTCTATGCATACTTGAAAGAATGTGTTTTATGCTGTTGTTTAGTGGAGTGCACTGTTTATGCCTGTAGGTCTAATAGGACTACAGTGTTGTTCAGGTCCTCTGTTTTCCTGTTGATCTTCTGTCTAGTTGATCTATCTGTATCAAAAGTGGAGTATTAAAATATCCTGCTATTATTCTGTTAATAACTACTTCTTACCTCAATTCTATTACTATTTACTTTAGATATTTTGATGCTCTACTATTAGGTGCATTTATATTTAAAACTGTTTTGTCTTCCTGGTGAATTGACCCTTTTACTATATAATGCTCTTCTTTGTCTCTTGTTATAGTTTTGACAGTTTTGTCTATTTTATCTAATATAAGTATGGCTATTCTGGCTCTCATTTGGTAACCATTTACATGGAATACTTTTTACCATACTTTCACTCTCTGCCTACTTTTTTTTCTTATTTTTTAATTTTTTAATTTTTTTTTATTTATTTTGAGATGGAGTCTTACTCTTGTCACCCAGGCTGGAGTGCAATGGTGTGATCTCAGCTCACTGCAACCTCCACCTCCCAGGTTACAGCAGTTCTCCTGCCTCAGTCTCCTGAGTAGCTGGGATTACAGGCATGTGCCACCACATCCAGCTAATTTTTATATTTTTAGTAGAGATGGGGTTTCACCATGTTGGCCAAGCGGGTCTTGAACTCCAGACCTCAAGTGATTCACCTGCCTCGGCTTCCCAAAGTGCTGGAATTACAGGTGTGAGCCACTGTACCCAGACTGCCTATGTATGTTCTTATATCTAAAGTGATTCTCAGCTGGGCCCTGTGGTTCCTGCCTGTAATCTTAGCACTTTGGGAGGCCAAGGAAGGAGTACTGCTTGAGCCTAGGGGTTGGAGAGCAGACTGGGCAACACAGGGAGACCCTGTCTCTAAAAAAATAATAATAATTAAAGTGATCTCTTGTAGACAGCATATAGCTGGATATTGCTTTTAATTCTTCAACCATTAATCTTTTGAGTGTGGTGTTTACATTTAAAATAATTAATCATGGGGTGAACTTATTATTGCCATTCTTTAAATTGTTTTCTGTGTATCTTATAGTTATTTTCTCCCTTTCTTTTAATCTTACTGCCTTTCTTTGTGTCTTACTGATTTTTCTATAGAGACTGGCTTTGATTACTTTGTCAGGTATTTTTTTTTTTTTTGATGTGCATCTTTTATGGGTATTTTATTTATGGTACCGTGGGAATTACATAAAACACCTTATAGTTATAACAATGCATTTTAAACTGATAACAACTTAACTTTAGCTCCATAGTAAAACTCTACTCCTTTATGTCTCCCTCCCACACTTTGTTATCAAAATCACAGTTATATCTTTTTACATTTTGTACTCATTAGCATAATTTTATAATTCTAGTTTTCATGCCTTTGTTTTAAAATTTTATACCTAAATTAAAACTGATTTACCTACCATTCTTGCAGTATTACAGGATTCTGTACCATGTATATGTTTACCTCTACAAGAAAGCTTTCCATTTTTGTGGACTTTTTAAATTGTTCACTAGTCTTTCTAAGACATATCTAATGGTGAGGAACTCCTTCAGCATTTGTTTATCTGGGAAATTATTTTTCCTTCTGTTTTGAACAACAGTTTTTCCAGATATCATGTTTTTGGTTTGACTTTTTTTCTTTCAGGACTTTACATATGACCAATCCTGACATTATTGGACTGAAAACATTTACTCAGCCTACATTATTAAAAGTGGCTACAAAGATATGTGACAAAAACATTTGTCATAATAAAGAAAGGATAAATCACTGGGAGCAAAAATTTAGTGGACTATTATGATAAAAGAAAGATAAGAGGAGAGAAGAAAGAACAAATGCATCTGATGAATTCGTCATCCATGTAATACCTGCACATACCCCACAAATAGACATGCCAAGATTATTCTTGGAGCTTATACTAATCTATATGAATTTTAAAAGGATTTCTCTTCCTTGAAACCAAATAATTTCTGAATAAGAAATTATTTAATCTTAGCTAATTTTAAATAGAATATATATTAATTCTAACTTGCCTTAATTATTTTCTAAATTAACTTAAGGATAAGAAAGTACAAAACATAGCATAAGCTGATCACATGGTCTTCTCCTTTGTCTTCAGTTTTGTTTTTGATGAGTTTGTACAGTGAATCTTTGGCCTTTTCCAGTTATTATGGGGTATTTTGTTTAATAAGCTTCTTGAAAGAAGGTGCTTCTCTTGCCAACTTCCCTATCCCAATTCTCTCTGTCATGCATGGTGACATGACGGAGGAACACTTCACTTTTACAAATTTTTTTGTAAAATTACATGGTTTTTTTAAACAATTTTTACTGTTTTTAGGAAGTCAATTATAAAGAAAAATATCATCATAATCTTCACTTTATTTAGTTCCCTGCCTTACAAAGCAAGAGCATAATGTGAGCTTTTCACTGGGTGCTTTTCCAACAATAGTGAGAAGCAAATACAGAAACCAACTAAAAAAAGTTTTGCAGTTTCTTACGACTTTCTGTCATAAAACTATAATGGCAAAATTGAAAATACAATGACTTAAGAAAGAAAATTTGAAAATTAATTGGCTTTATGAGGTAACTTTTCTGAATTCCAAAACATGGCAATTTCTAAAATGAAAAAGCTTTTTCTTGTATGTGGAATTTTTATTGGTTTCTCTAAACTCCCATAGCAGAAGCTATAAAAGAGAACACAGAAAACCAAAAAGGTATACGGTACAAAATATTAATATAGTAATTTATTATATTTTTTATTATTCCTTCAGTACTCCAAGTACTTTTAAGGCAACATTTAAATCTTATATCATTGTGAGAAGGGTTATTGGGCTAGTCATTAAAATGTAATATTTATTATAGACACTATAAGAAATCTTGGATAAAATTCTTCCATAGTTTTATATTAATTCAATTGAACACTGTGTATTGTCATAGATTATATTGCCTTAATTATTCTCTATCAGAGGATAAAGTAAAAAGAGTGAAATAAATAAATAATGGAGTATTGCTTCATTTTATACAAAGATTTTCTATAAATACTGAGGCCCATGACCATGTTTAACAATTAGGTAACTGAAATGATAATTTTTTTAATGATTTACTTTGTATATCTACTATCCAGTTATCATTAAGCAAATAGTTCTTAATCTTTTAGAAGTTGGAAAACTCTTTATATATATATATATTTATATATATATATATATTTCTATATATATATATATATTTTTTACTGCATTTTAGGTTTTGGGGTACATGTGAAGAACATGCAAGATTGTTGCTTAGTACACACATGGCAATGTGGTTTGCTGCCTTTCTCCCCATCACCTATATCTGGCATTTCTCCCCATGTTATTCCTCCCCAACTCCCTACCACCCGCTGTCTCTCCCCTAGTTCCCCCCTACAGACTCCAGTGTGTGATGCTCCCCTCCCTGTGTCCATGTGTTCTCATTGTTTGACACCTGCCTATGAGAGAGAACATGCAGTGTTCGATTTTCTGTTCTTGTGTCAGTTTGCTGAGAATGATGGTTTCCAGGTTCATCCATGTCCCTACAAAGGACACAAACTCATCGTTTTTTATGGCTGCATAGTATTCCATGGTGTATATGTGCCACATTTTCCCTGTCTAGTCTATCATCAATGGGCATTTGGGTTGGTTCCAAGTCTTTGCTATTGTAAACAGTGCCGCAGTGAACATTCGTGTGCATGTGTCCTTATAATAGAACGATTTATGAGCATTTAATAAAAGGCATAGAATCTTCTGATAAGATCACAATTTATGGTTTTATATACAAACTAATATATCAAAATTCAGGGAATAAAGAAAATTTGAAAACTATCCCTGTATTCTCCATGCTCTTGAACTCTGTTTAGTATCTCAATAAGTTTAGGGAGCCATAATTTCTTTGTTACTCTCATATTTCTTTTCATGATACAACATGAATGTTTTCTAGGTCCTGATAATGAAAACCTATACAGTTGACCCTTGAACAATATGGGTTTCAACTATGGTGGGTCCACTTATATCCAGATTTTCTCCCACCTCTGCCATCCCAGAGATGATAAAAGCCAACTCTTCCTCTTCCTCCTCCTTTTCAGCTTACTCAACTTAAAGACAACGAGAATGAAGACCTTTATTATGATCTACTTCCATATAATGAATAGTAAACATATTTTTTCTTCTTTATAATTTCCTTAATAAGATTTTCTTTTCTCTAGCTTAACTTATTGCAAGAATACAGTATGTTAATACAAATAAAGAATATGTGTTAATCAACTGTTCATCTTATCAGTAAAGCTTCCAGTAGGCTAGTAGCAGTTAAGGTTTATTTTTAACTGCAGCATGAGGGTCAGTACCTCTAACCTCCACATTGTTCAAGGATCAGCTGTACTTCCGGAGAGTAAATGGTATTTAGTGTATCAAATACATAGGTGTCTTTGTTTGTTTTTCTGTCTTACTCTTTGGGTATGTGACTCTCAAGAGAAAATATTGCCTGTTGGGAAAGAAAATCAATGGAGCATACTTTCTGTAAAGTAACAACTATAATTAGTTAATTAGAGAGTCATACGTAGCTATTGAGAGAGGTATGACAAATACTTAAGTCTCCTACTTGGTTAGAAATAATCTGGTAGAAATTACCTTCAAGGCTGGGCATGGTGGCTCACGCCTATAATCCAAGCACTTTGAAGGCCAAGGCAGGCGGATCACCTGAGGTCAGGAGTTCAAGACCAGCCTGACCAACATGGTGAAACCCCGTCTTAAAAAGAAAAAAAAAAAAATTACCTTCAAATTAAGTCTTCATAATACAATGTAATTAATAAAGGGCTCTTATACTCAATTTATTTCTTTATTTTAGTTCTTGTAAAAAATATGGTTAAGTAGTGAGATATTATTATTAGCCTCATTGTGTGGAAGAGGAAGGTATGAATCATTAGGTTAACTAACGTATCCAAGATGATTCTACAACAATCTTTAGAGTGTGAACTTGGATTCTCCTCTTTCATTTCAGGCAAAATAGGGTCAATTTAAATGAATAAATGAATGAATAATGTGAGAGCACTTTGAATTTACTACACATCTTTTCTAATTTCTTCAAAGGCTCTTGTAGCATCATTCATTTCTTGATTTACTTGTAGGTTTTGATTGTTTTTCTGGTCTGTGTGGCCTGGTTTAGATACTGTTTGCACAGAGAACAGTCCTTGCTGGATTATAGTTTATGATAGGTAGTGGGCTGTATCATCATATTATTTGCTATGACTCATTTAAGGTCAGTATACCAGAAAAAAGTTGATATTTTTGCTATGCAAACTAAGATCTTGTATGAGTTATTTAAAATATATCACCGTTTCAAGTGTGATGATACTTTGACTTGGACAAAGGTAATGTACTTAGTAGAGAATATTATCTAAATAATTTTTCTGTAATGATGATTAAGTACACTGATTTTCCTGTGTTCTCTCATTAGTAGCTTATGAGAGGGTTGTCCCAGTGATTGACTTGCAACAGAACAAAGTCAGTCAGCTCATTTATAAAGGTGTAAAAAAAATGGAAACACCTTGTGTTAAACTGGCTGGCACTTGTTCAAATATCAAAGATTTCCCAAAGGCTCTCATCTTGGACAAAAGGATCAATTAGTTATTTCTCAGGTGTTACAACCCATTGAAAATTTGGAACTGCTTAGGGGTCTTGCTTAGTGTTTTCAGATAGGGAAGGGAAGCAGCAGCAACAAATCTGCTACTGAGATCCAGGGAGTAGATTCACATTCTATCAATTCTACAACTACAGAACAAGTGTTGTATAGATGAGGGTCACTGTTAAAGACGCACAAATCAAGTTCTAAGGCAAGCATGAATTAGGTTGGCAGAGTTCTGCTTTGCCAATCAACTTCAAAGACTTGAAGGATGAAGTCCAAATTAATTGAAAAGTTTATCAACATACCAGTTCTTCTTTAGTATGCAATATATTGACCTTCCAAGTTCACCTTGAGTTGATGGAAATTGAGAATTTTTTCTTAAGTTAAAAAAGATTTACTGAGCCACTGTTATTTGCCTTTGTGTACATACAAGAATAAAATCTTAAGAATCAAGAATTAAGAAGCAGAAGTGTATGCTTTTCACAATTGAATTAAAATTCTTTGGGCCTAGATCCAAGATGTTTTCTTAGACTTGTTTTAAGTGCCTTAACCACCTGGAATTCTCTTTAAAGTACTTTCTAATTCATCTTTTTGAAATGATGGCTTTGCCTTTTAATGAGAAATCTACATTTCTTTCTTAAATAGGAAACATAGTGTCCTTGGCTTAGTTCTCCAAAGACAGAGAAGTACACTTTTATGTGTAGTGAAGACACAGCTTGTGGCAAATTTATTTTAGGCATGTCAGACTGAAAATCTGTTTCTACAACAAAACAGGTTTCCCTTGCGTTTACTAAGCCATGTTCTTCAAGTAAATGAGATGCTTGATGGAAGTATAACCTGAATGTCCCCACCAAGGAGTTACTCTTTATTTATTATTCTAAGAGAACAATCTGAACACTCATCCCCTCAGCTGCTAGAAGTCTATGGCATCCCTCCCCCATACTCCTGAGAATGTGGGGTCCTGATAGTCTATCAAGCTTTCTCTAACTGGGCTCACTCTGGCTCATCTGTTCTTTTCTTCTACCTATTGCTAGAATCTGCTTGGTTTTATCCATATTAATCCCAAAGGTGAAGATATTCATCCCCCTTTTATTTTGCAAAGCACTATTACTAAAAATGTTTGTTATATATAAAAGATCTTTACTGAAGTTTGAGGGTAACAGAGTTATAGAACAAAACATGAAAAAATTTAAATTGGTGATTAGACCCTGTATTTCTATTCAACCATCTGCTCCATAAGGAGTCCATTCCTAGCCATCTGTCCACAGTCTAGTTCTGAAACCAGGCTGCTGGAATCCAGATTCTCCTAACAAACAATATTTTCCTTATCTCTTCTCTTTTCCTGAGTTCCAGCTTACTGACACTTGATCCCAGTGGCCTTCTAAGTTCAATTATATTTTACCTATAGAATGTGGCTTTCCATGCAGCACAGGGTCACATATAAAGCTACTAAATCACATTTATTAACTATATTGTTTAGATCTTCTGTGACTTGACTAAATTTTGAGGTTTTTCTGATTCACAGTTTTCTGAGATGACTAGATTAAAAATTCCTAAGCATGAATGTGGATTGTACAATCTCTCCTAATTCTGTCAATTTTGCCTTGTATAATTTTAAACAATGTTATAAAGACCATAGGTGTTTATGGTTGAGATACGTCCCTATTGTTTTTTACTATCTGACTGTATGCCTTTTCATTATTAATATTTTGCTTTAAATTCTATTTTTTTCTGATATTGATATTGCGACACCCATTTTCTGTTGGGCAATACTTGTGAGATACAGTTTTTCTAACCATTCTATGTGGTTGTTTTTTGTCTAATGTATTTTTCATGTAGAGTCTACAACTAGAATTAAAAATATTACGTGTTCTTTGTCTTTTCATGGTTGAATTAAATATGTTTATATTTACTTTAGTTACTAATATAGTTGGGCAAATTTCAGTCAAATGTTAATGAGCTTTCAATTTATCACGTCTTTTTTACTCCATTATTTTATTTTTTACATTTGGGTAGATTTTAAATATTCTTTGTTATCTATTTATTCATTTATTATAAACCACAGACTTTATTTTTAGTCTTCAATGTGTATTCTTACATTTTTAGCACAGATACTAAACTCTGTGTAAGTCTGGGATAATTCTAAATTGATTCAGCATTTATATCCTCACAGAAAACACATCAAATCAAAACAAGAAACTGAGTTTTTAAAAAACCTACTGAAATATTCCACCTATTTTTCTTTTTATCATCTACAATTTTAATTCCATCTGTTTTCGAAAATAGAAATTGAATGGTATATTGTTACAATCACAAACATAAAATGAGTATATTTATTTCTTCTCTAATATACAAACCAATGCAGTTAAGAGTATATTTGAAAGCCTTAACAGTTAGGTTTGGGTCTTTATAATAAAAAGGAAACTTATCCCTTGAAGACAGATGCAGTTAGATGTCCAGTTACCCCAAATGTACTACAATCAGCATGTGGTACTACTCACAGTGACTGATACTAAGGTCATTCAGTCATAATAAAACGGAAAGTTATCACTCTTCTGCGGTGTGTGAGAGTGAATCCATGTAGCACTTCTGGCATCCATCCTATGACTATAAAAGGTGTCACCCTTACAAAGAACTCATCTTTAGAATGAAGCCAACTCTGCGGATAGTAAAAATTTTTTAAAAAAAGGGGGAAGTAGATATTTGCTTGGATCTGTTGTAAAGCCACTGGATCAACCTGTTCAGAAGTTTCTATTTGTCAGAACTTTCCAGTTATTTGACACAGTGAATTCTCTTACTATTTCTAAAATAGTTTGACTCAGAGGTCTGTTAATTACAATATGACAGATGCAATAGTTAAATTTACCAATGTTTCTTACATATTTCTTTGTTCCTTCTGTTTCTAATATTCTTTTAAGTAACCATTTCTTCATGTTGAAATAGATCCTTGAAGATTTCTTTTATGAAGGGCATATGGGACATAAATACTCTTATTTGTATTTTTTCCAAAAAAAATCATTATTTCACCCTCACACTTAAGAGTTTAACTGAAGACTGGTTATTTTTCTTCATTCTGAACATAACTGCTGTCTTCTGGCCAATGTCATTTCTGATGAAAAGTCTTCTGTTACTCTGGCTGTCATTGAATTGTGAGTACTTTTTCTTTTGTATTAGAGTTTTTTCCTTTTACCTTTTTTATTCCGCAGTTTCACTGGGGTAAATTTAGATGTGTCTTTAGTTTGTTAATTGAGGGCATGTTTTTAATCTGAACTATCCTCTTTTACTTTCTGAACAATTTTCAGCCATTATTTCTTCACATATTTGTTCTCCTGCATTCTCCCTATATTCTGTTTCTGGGAATTTATTTAGACATATGTTCAAGTCTCAATCTATTACCGTTCTCCCATATTTATACTTTTATGTTTTTGTATCCATCTCTTTATATCACTTGCTAGACAAATTCTTACAAGCTATTTTTCATACAGTTTCTGTCTTTGACTATGTTCTATCTCACTGTTATCTAGTAGATACTAAGCATGTGGTTCTTATTTAAACAGATTTAAATTAATTATAATTAAGTGAAATTTAAAATTCATTTCCTCAGTCCCAATAGCTACATTTCAGTTGCTCACTAGCCAGAGTGGCTGATGACTACCATATTAGACAGTGCAGTTACAGAATTGTTCCATTATTGCAGAAATTTCTGTTGGACAAGGCTAGAGGGTGCTTCCTATTTGATTATTTAAATTTGATTACAAAAATATTTATATTCTATGTTTCTAATTGGTTCTTTTCCATGTACATCTGGCTTTGACTAATTTATTCCTAAGTTTTCTGAAAATGACTGATTTCTTTTATAGATGTCATTTTTATCTCTTTAACAACTTTAAAAATATTTATCTTAAAGCTGTTGTTTCAAAGTTATTATTTTCACATTGGTGAGATTATTAATTTTATTGGCTCCAGTTCTTAGTGTTGTTGTATTTTGTTTTGCAGATGCTTTGTAGTATTCACTTGGTGACTCATCTTGAGGCTTAATTCTAGTTTGTTGTGTTTCTGTTTTCCTTCTCTTGACCTCTCATTGTATTTTCTTCCACCTGCCCAATCTACAGCTCAGTCAAGACTTTATAAGATTCTTGGCACCTGTCCATGGAGACACTGGGGATATCTCATTTCCACTCATGGATCCAGCAATTCAGTTGGCATATATCCTGATGATCATCTATCTCTGTGCCTTCTGCCAAATTAAGTTCATAGGTCACAGCTACAGAGAATAATTACTGTTATGCTCAGAGTCTTTTATGGATGGAGAAAGTCCATTCCAGCCACAGATTTCATATTGTGAACCTGGTTCTTTCCTCTCCAAATCATATCTCAGTTGCTTTTGGAGCCCAGTTACTCTGGAATGGCCAAACAGCTAGCACCTACTGCCTGTTACTGAATTTAATGCTAAACATATCTGAGGCTTTAGTACCTGCTTTATAATTTTTGACTTACAATGATTTATTTTACTTCTGGGTTTTCAACATAGCTATACATCTTTAATTTTCCAAAAAATGTACTATTAGTATCATTTGGGATTAATATATACATTTGTAAACTCAAGACCATCTTGAGTGGAAGCCTAAGCTTTCCCTTCTATTTTGGAAAATTTATTATTTCTTTAATATAGTCTTGTTTCTCATATTTCTCTTCTATTTGAAACTCTTTAATTGCTTGGATGTAACGTTTGGCTGTCATTCTTTATGCTTTCATTTTTTGCTTTTTTTTTTAGGTCATACTCTGATATGGTTTGACTGTGTCCTCACCCAAATCTTACCTTGTAGTTCTCATAAACCTATGTGTCATGGGAGGGGCCTGGTGGGAGCTAATTGAATCATGGGGGCAGTTACCTCCATGCTGTTCTCATGATAGTGAGTGAATTTTCATGAGATCTAATGGTTTTATCAGGGGCTTTTCCTCCCTTTGCTTGGCACTTCTTCTTGCTGTCACCATGTCAAGAAGGATGTGTTTGCTTCCCCTTTCACCGTGATTGTAATCTATTTTAGTTCTTTGTAGGTTCTGGATATAAGTCCTTTGTCAGATGGGTAGATTACAAAAATTTTTTCCCATTCTGGTGGTTGCCAGTTTAATGATTGTTTCTTTTGCTGTGCAGAAGCTCTGGAGTTTAATTAGATACCATTTGTCTATTTTGGCTTTTGTTGCCAGTGCTTTTGGTATTTTAGTCATGAGGTCCTTGCCTAGCTTATGTCCTGAATGGTTTTGCCTAGGTTTTCTTCTAGGGTTTTTATGGTGTTAGGTCTTATGTGTAAGTCTTTAATCCATCTGGCACAGTGGTTCACGCCTGTAATCCCAGCACTTTGAGAGGCCAAGGTGGGCCAGTCACTTGAGGTCAGGAATTAGAGACCAGTCTGGCCAACATGGTGAAACCCTGTCTCTGCTAAAAATACAGAAAAAAATAGCTGGCTGGGACATGAGCCTGTAATCCCAAATACTCAGGAGACTGAGGCACAAGAATCGCTTGAACCTGAAAGGTGGAGGTTGCAGAAGCGAAGATTGCGCCACTGCACTCCAGCCTGGGTGACAGAGCAAGATTGTCTCAAGAAATATAAATATCTCTAAGTTTTATATGAAGTGGAAAAAAGATCATAAAAATAGCCCATCTGGGTTAGAGTCAATGGGCTACAAAAGCAAACAAAAATTTAAATTTAAAAACCCAGTTTATGAATAAGAATTAAGCTTTTGATGGAGAAGCCTGCTTTATCTATTGGTTGGTAACTGGAAAAGGGAAATCTGTGACTTGATAGGATATGAATTCCACCAAGATGAAGCATCTCTAATTTGAGAGTCAGTCATCTTCAAAACAAACAAAATAGGTGTCAAAATACTGTTTTGAAAAATATAAAATAAAAATTAGAACATTTTGTATTGAAAAGAAATTGTTAGTTTAGAAAAGCAAAACAGAAATTTCTTAGGCACCACTGGCTGTGAATTGAAGGTAGTTCTATTTTTTCCAAACACTGGCTTGTCTTTTGTCAATGCATTATTTTTACAAATAGCAAATACATCTGACACTGACACATATGGAGTAAAGCAAATATGCACTGAAATAATACCTTTGTCTTCAGATAGAAAAATTTGTACCTAGTATAGCAATTGAGATAAAACTTTGCCTTATATAAGGTTTCTGCCATGTTCTAAGATAATGATTTTGTGGGTCACAAAACCTTTAAGAATATGGTCTAATTCATTTCCCCCAAAATATTGTAAACAAATATGATTGGTAAAAATCTTTAGAGATATATGAATTTCTTGAATCTCAGATACTAGGAAAAAAGACAGGCTTCAGTTTAAAAAGTACTATATTAAGAGAAGTATTGCATCAAGGAAGAAGAAAGCTATTTTACTAATTGTTAAGTCAATGATGGACTCCTTTTATATGAAGTTAACCACATTTTTGAGCACACAAAGGAATACTAATACAAAGCCTTGAAATTATTTTGAAATTATTCAGGTTCAGATTTTTTTAAATGTGTACTGGATTTCTGAAAATCTCCAATGTACCATTACCTTTTGTTAAGTGATGTAATTTATTAACATTTTCTGACTTTACAAGATAAAATTTATTGTAATAGCAACAGATTGGATCTTTGATGAATACATTGTTGGTGATTTTCTATATCATTTAGGACAACATGTCAGAAGGATATATTCTATATTGTATTTTGAAAGGTTGTACTATATTAGGGCTATAGAAATGACAGAAAGATAAAATGACATGCATGAAGTCAGAATAAAGTGAGTGGAATAAAGTGAAAGAGGCATTAAAACTAGGAAACAAATTTAATTGTGATATTCCAAATGATGACTCCAAATAATGACTAATTGACAGCAGGGTGCCCAGAACTGGGAGGAAGATTCCATGAATAGGACTTCATCCTAACACACAAAATTTGCTGTGAAATAATTGAACTTGCCCCGTAGTCACCTTTTTAAAGTTAATAGATTTACAGAAAAATGGAGTAGATTATGGGGTGACCATGTCTCCCTCCCCTACAGTTTTCCTGTTATTAACATTTAGTATTGGTTAGTTCATTTCTTAAAATAAATTAACCAATATTGATAAGTTGTTATTAACTGAAGTGCATAGTTTGTTTCACTCTTTGTGTTGTATAGTTCTATGGGTTCTGACAAATACTTAATGCCATATATCCACCATAAAGTATCAAGCAGAATATCTTCTGAGCTTCAGTTATTCCTTTGTACCCTCCTCCTCTGCTTTTGAAACTTTGGAAACCACTTATCTTTTCCCATCTCTTTAGTTTTGCTTTTCCCAAAATGTTACATATTTCAAATCATACTAGCTTCTTTCAGTTAACAATATATAAGAAATTCAAGTTTCTTCCACGTTTTTTCATGCTTGATAGCTCATTTCTTTTTAAAGCCTAATGATATCCCATTATTTAGATGTACAGCAGTTTATCTTTTCTCCTACTAAAAGAAATCTTAGTTGCTTCTAGGTTTTAGTGATTATGAATACAGCTACTATAAACATTTATGTACAAGCTTTTAAGGGGACAGGTTTTCAGCTAAATTTGCAAATATCCAAGAGTGAGATGGCGACATTATTTGGGAAAACTATTTTTAGTTTTGTAAGTAAGTGCCAACCTGTCTTCCACAGTAGCTGTTACCATCTTCCATTTCCACCAGCAGTAAATGAGAATTGCCCCACATCCTTCCCAGTGTTTGGTACTTGTCAGTGTTTTTGTATTTTAGCCATTCTAATCGATGTGTAGTGTGATACCTGATTATTGTTTTAAATTAAATTTCCCTGATGATGTATGGTGTTATGTGTCTTTTTATATAATTATATGCCATCTATTTATTGTCTGTGATGGATATCTGGCCATTTTTTAATGGAGTTGTTTTATTATTACTGTGTTGAGTTTTAAGAGTTCTTTGTGTATTTTGAATGCAAATGTTTATCAGTAATGTGTTTTGCAAATATTTTATCCTAGTCTTTGGCTTGCATTTCATTCTTCTCAGCAGAAAAGAAGTTTTGAATTTTAATAAAGTCTGACATAATTTTTTTTTAATTTCATGAATCATTCTTTTGGCTTTACATCTAAATGCACACAAACAAATCCAGAGTCACAAAAATTTTCCCCTATATTGTTTTCTAGAAGCTTTATAATTTTTCATTTTGTGTTGATATCTATGATTCACTTTAGCTAACTTTTGTCAAAGATTTATGTCTATGTTGAGTTTTTTGTTTTGGGTTTTGTTTGTTTGTTTTGCATTTTAACGTCCAATGATCCAGTATCAATTGTGGAAAAGATTATCCTTTCTCTGTTGAAATCTCATTGTTCATTTGTCCAAAGATTACTTGACTTGTGGAACAGTATATTTTGAGATTTTATATTTTGTTTCATTGATTTCTGTCTATTCTTTCATGAATATCTGTCATGATTACTGTAGCTTTATAGTAAGTCTTACAAGTCAGATAGTATCAATATAACCATGGTCTTCTTTTTCAATATTCTATTAACTGTTCTATGTAAATTTTGCTCTCTTCTTGCCATCTATGTAAACTTAGAATCATTTTGTATATATCTGCAAAATAAATTGCTAGGATTTTGATTGTGATTACTTTGTGTAGATCAATTTGAAAGAATTGATATCTTAACAGTATTGTGTCTTCCTATCCGTTGATACGGAATATCTCTTCGTTGTTTAAACATTATATGACTTATTTCATCAGAGTTTTGTAGCTTTTCTAATACAGATCCTGTACATATTTTGTTATATTTATACATACATACTTTCTTTATTTCTTATTTTTGTGTTGCCAGTGTAAATGGTATTTTAATTTCAAATTCCAAATATTCATTGTTGGTATAAAGAAAAGGGATTAACTTTTGTATAACAACCTTGCTTCTGCAAACTTGCTATAAGCTGTTGTTAATTTGAGGAAGTTTTTGTCAATTTTTTGGGGTTTTCTGCATAAAAAATCATGTAATCTGTGAGCCAAGATAGTTTTATTTCTTCCATCCCTATATACATACCTTTTACTTCTTTTTTAAAAATCTAATTGCATTAGCCTGGATTTTCAGTATGATGTTAAATGGGAATATCAGTGCTTTGTTCTTGATCTTAGCAGAAAAGTTTCTGATTTCTCACCATTAAGTATGATACCTGCTCTAGGCTTTTTGTAGATATTCTTTATCAAGTTGAGGAAGTTTCCCTCCATTGCTAGTTTGCTGAGAGTTTTTATCATTAGTGCATGTTAGATTTTTACAAATGCCTTTTCTGCAGTGTTCTGTTATTTGTAACTTTTTTTTTCTTTGCATTTCAATTTGGAAAGTTTGTATTGACATGTCTTTAAGCTCAATGACTTTTTCCTGGCTGTACCTAGTCTACCACTGAGCCCATCAAACATTCTTCATTTCTCTTGTACTGCTTTTTATTTGTAGCATTATCTTTTGATTATTTCTTAGAATTTCCATTTTTCGTTTATATCAATCTTACCTTGTATGTTGTTTAAATTTTCCACTAGAGATTTTCATATTGTTATTTCTAATCTTTATATAATTCCAAAATCTATCTCAAATTGAAATGTGGCTCTGATGCTTATTTTATCTCTTCAGTTTGTATTTTTCTTCCTTCTCTCTTAACATGTCCTTTAACTTTGTGTTGAAAGCTAACATGATATGTCAGGTAATAGGCTACATTAGGATAAATATACATCCTAATAGACTATGTTTTAAAGTTTGCTGTAGTTGTGGGTGCTAGAGACCAGTTTCCTCTCACTTCCTTTGTTTTCCTTCTGTGTTTTGATTTCCCAAATAATTTATTCTAATTTGAGTTTGTGTATTGCAGCTCTTAGTTGTAGTCCATGGTTATTACTGGAAACATGATGATAGGATGGTAACATTTGGAGGAGAGGAATAATTATATAATCTTATAATTAAATCTTCAGTTTTTACTTGACTTGAGTCTCTAGCTGTCACCTTCACAAGTATTTGTTAGCATTTTTTTGGTCGTGTTAGTGAGCCAGAAAGGGTAGACGCTGCTGAAGTGGTCTCATTGCCCTTTCCCAACATCAGATGATGCTTTGCCAAAGTAACTTCCCTTTGGGAGGAGGCTTTTGTTAGGGGCAGTGATCTGGACATATTTCAAAAATGATTTACTTCCACATGAGCATATCTAAAATATGAGGGAATTTTTGTTAGGTCTTTATTGTGAGAATCTGGTGGGAACTCCCACCAAAGAAAGGCTGTCACTCCTGCCTTTCTTTGTAACCACAACAGCAGGGACCTGGGAGCCCACTTAATACTGGGTTTCCAGGTGTTTTTAACTGAAGCTTGTCCATGCCTTGCCTCTAAAGATTGTTCCTGATTGGTGCAGCAAAATCTCACAAATCACCACTAAAGAACTTACTCATGTAACCAAACACCACCTGTTCTCCAATAACCTATGAAAATAAAAAAAATAAATACAATAAATAAATACCCCAATAGAATAAAATTACTATTTTTAAAAAATTACTATTTAATTGTTCCTATCAGTTACCAGCTCTAATGACTTCTGCTCCTGGTAAGTGGATCTCAGCTATGATTCTGTGTTTGCCTCTTGCCTTACATATTTCAGAGTGATGGTTTGCTCTCTGACCTCAATTCTCTGGTGAATCTAACAAAAGTCATTGCTTTTTGGCTTGTTTATACTTTTTTCACAAGAAAAAAAATCACTAGACCCCTTCCAAGCTGTTTAGATGTTGGTGCAAAATCAAATATTCACTATAGAAAATTTTAAGAGTTTATTTGTGGTACAAAAACTACATAAAAACCACATATCTCCAAATTAAATTACCAACACATGTTCACAGAAGAGCACTTGGAAAATATAGGAAGTAAGCGTTTGTAATTTATAAATTATTTAGTATTTAGTTCATAAACCTGTTTCTCTTTTATTTTAACAAAATTGTGATGTTATTAATGTGATGTCTTTTGCACAAATTGTGTTCTTATGACAGTAATGTGAAATTAAACAATTTTCCTGAGTTATTATGCTTCTTGTGTAGTATTTTATTCATATTAAGTTAAAGATAGTTTGTTCTGCTGAAATTATCACTGTTAGAATTACTAGTAAATTCCTTAAAGCGATACTTATATCCACAAATTAACATGAATTTTTTCTATTATACTCAAATGTTGTAAAATAACCACAGATGTAATAAATTTTAATGATCACGTTACTACCAAAACACTGACTTTTATCACTTATAAAGTGATTTTTTCCCTCTTACAGTTATATTTAGATATACTTATTAATGTGAACAATTATTACAATTCATTAATGTTAATCTAAGTTTATAAATATATACATTTGAGAATATATAAATTGTTTAATATTACATAGTATTTCTCCTTTTGCTTTGATAATTTTGCAAATATGATAATTCTTGAGTACTTTCAGAAGTAAGTTTTGGACACAAAGAGAGAAATAAAATAGGTGTTTGGAGCTGTCATGTGAAATGATATCCCATTATGCCAAAACCTATTTTATTCCTGCTATTTGAGAGGAAGGATTACATGTTGATTCACTTGTCTTTTCTCTTACCTAAGCATCCCGCCAACAAAATCCTTCTGGAACTCTGAAACAGTTTCCTTCTCAGTGTCAGCAACAATCCAAACCATGAACTTCCATGGTATTTGGACACAATTACCTTTTATTCCCAGGATATAGTGCAAGAAATGTGGTGAAACGTTTCCTTTTCCTTAGTACTAGCATTCATCACAAGAATAGATACGTAGTTGCTGGTTGTGTCCTGCCATTGGATCTAGTTGTGACTATAATGACTCGGTCATTGTGTGCTGGTTGTGTGCTGCATATTGGATCATAAGTGCCATACCAGTCCATGTGTGTTTTTTAATTTTAAGAGTGTGTGTGTGTGCGCGTGTGTGTTAGGCAAAAAGGAAAGGAGAGAGACTGAGAGACAAAGAGGAGAGGAGGAGGAAAGGGGGGGAGAGAGAGAGAGAGAGAGAGAGAGAGAGAGAGAAAGCCCCCTTTACAACATGGGACCTAGGTCAAAGGTCCCTGTTGCCAGGTTAATGACCCCTGTTGCTCAAGTCTTATGTGGTTATTGTCGTACAGTCTTGAGAATGTGTGATAATGACAATGCCGAGTTCAGTCTAAGGTCCCAGAGCATGCAGAGTCCTTTTTGTCAATGACTGGCAGAGGCACAGCCTCTGCCTCTAGACTAATCCAACTAGGTTTAATTTAGTAAAAGAGTCTGGACAGCTGGACTGTTAGTCACCTGACCAGATTTGCTCTGATGAGATAGGACCTGGCTGACTGGGCTATGGCCTATGCTTATCATGCTTTTAGGAAATCTGGATTCACTCAATAGGGTAATGATTGTATGAGAGTCAGATAGTCCATGTGCAGTTATTCTATTTTCTGAATGGCTGCTGTTCTTATCATCTGTTCCTTAATGCAGTGAATGTGAGCTTGGTATTACAAGTATACAATCTTTACTTGCACTTTTAGGAATTTCACGTAGCAAGTACTGAAAAAGGCTAAGTTGGATTTTTATAAATTTTTTATTATTTTAATGCAGACTATTTATATATTTAAACTCCATGCTACCTATTTATATTATCTTGTGGTTTTTAAAACTGTTTTTAATGAAGACTTAAAAAGTAGTCAATAAAACATTCAACTTCCAATTGGAATGAATTATCAGTGAGATTGATTATCAATACAATCTTTATTTTCTATGAATGAAAATGCAAGCTATTGTTTATTTTAACTACTGTTTAAATAGGTGAGTAACAAAAGAGCTCAAAATCATCAGGAATATTTTTATTCCCGAGATTTATTGTAGTTTTATACTAGCGTTTTTGTTGAAATTAAAATGCATTAATTTGTGGCATTATAAAATGAAATTTGTAAAAGTTGATAATTAGTCATATAATGTTATAATTGTTTATTTTATAACTTTATGGTTTTTTTCCTTTGGTGATTTCAATTGGATTGCCTTGGAGATAGAATTGCATGATAATAACAATAATAATAAATATGTGTTATCTATTATGTTTCTGGCATTGGTTGCTTTGCTTTGCTAATGTAAGCCTTCCAATAGTTACATAGGAGACTGTTAGATTTTCATATGTGTACAACAGAAAATTTGAATATTGACAGCTTTGCTTGATTACATTATTTGCCTCAAATAACGTACCACTCACTGGATTCATTTGCCTTTTGTAATGTGACTCTGCAGTTCTTTCCACTAAATATGGTAGAGCCTATTTCCCATATTCTGATGACAGGTCATCTTTGTGATTTGGTTTAGTCAGAAAAAAGGATGCCGGTTTTAGACCTAAGGAGGCCTTTGGGGTTTCCATTTGCTTTCTTGTGATTCTACCATTACTATGAGAAGAATTTGCTTTGACTATTCTGCTGGTCTCAGAAAAACAATGAAAGACTCCTGGCTCAGTGCCACCCTGCCAAGTTGCCCAGATGAGTGTATCCTACATTAACTATCCACATATGCAAGAGGGGTAAGCCACTGAATTTTGGAGAGCACTTTTATTAAGAAATAGTTAACCAACATATCTATGGTGTTTACTTATCTCATATAACAAGAAATCTAGAAGAAGGAAATCCTAGACTAGTGTAACATTTCAAGTATATTATCATAGATCCAGAGCCTTCAATATTCTTGCTTCATCAAAAGTTATGTTATGGCTTTTTGATTCTCATGGTCAGAAAATAGCTTCAACAAACATCCCATTGTCTAGAACAGGATCTCATGACCACTTATAGTCACAGGGTAGTTTGAGAAAGTTTGTAATTGCTATATAAGCCAAGGAAAAACAAATGTGGATATGAATGTCTTTTGAGGAAGCAACTTGCCAAGTCTGCCACAGTCCTTTCACCACCTAGTATCCAAATACACTGCATTTCTTATTTAATAGTTTATGCACTCACCTCTGCTCTCAAGAGACACACCCAAAAGTATGATTCAGTTATTCCATCCAGCTTCAAGTTTGCAATATCTGGATGATACGCAGTTGGTCTGTCCATATCTGTAGAGGTGAATGTAACCTAATTGCATATGCGCTGAAAAGACAAGTTATCTGCATTAATGCATGTAATAGACAGTGATAGCCATGAAATATAAGCAATACAAAAATCCCACTCAGAAAGGAAAGATTGGACATTAAAAACATCCTAGATATAACTACTATCAAATCCTGCTATTTAGGAATAGGGAGAATTCTGCTCTGAAAAAATTGACTGAAAAAATTAATCTGTGAGCCCTTGATTCCTCTCATGGAAACAACTTCCTTACCAGTTATATCTCTGGGTGATATCTGAGGTGACAATTGGGGATGATGTATTCCCTAGTGGCTATGGAGCTCTCTCATCCTCTCTTAGTCTGTGTTTGGGGGATTGGAATTTGTCTTAATTTTGAACATTCCCTGCCTCTCGAGGTCTACATTTGTAAATTGTTTAGCAATTCAGCTTTCGCTAAAATTTAAGTGCTCAGTACAATTGTTTTGGGTCATACTTATGAGAAACTACTTACAGATTTCATCTGTATTTAGTCTTTAAAGGTCGGAAGTTTGGCTCTTAGGTGTTTGCCTTTCTGTTCCACCCATCTTTTAGTTTGATGTAACTTCTTTGATACAATTTTACTAAGGTAAAATTTTTAATTCCATTTTTGCCACCCACTTCCAAACCTTTGAATGGCAGAGCACTTTAGCAAGCTAAAGAAATGCCTGAGGCTGTCTTGCTCCCTGTAAGACTGAAACTATCTGTAGGTTCTAATCTGTTCAAATACACAGACTCCTGTTTTCTTGATTCCCTTGTCCTGAGCCTAAGTTTGCCTTTTTAAAAGGGTTCCAAATTACAGCAACCAGTCAACATCCATTGCAGCTACAAGGAGCATCTTTATTACCATTTGCAAATTTGATAGAGTAAATCTGGTTGACCCACCATTTCCTGGAGGAATTTGCTGAAATTGACATAGGCTATCATTCTGATTTTTTTTCTGTTATTTTCATAAAAGTTACAGTCTGATTCAGCATATGGTCTATAACAGACCATAGTTAATCCAAATGCTTTGTCTTCATACAAGAATCAGTATCCTTCTCTATGCAGCAATTCGCAGGACTTTGCCTCTCAGGGTCCTACCTCTTTTACACTTATTAAAGTCGATATTTTCTATATTTCTTTTTTAAAAATTCAGTATACTAATTTCAAGCACACATTTTTGTATTTGTTAAAATTTTCTTTTGGTTTCAAATAACAGGAATCCTATATAAAGGCAGCTTTAACAATGTTAAAATTTATATATCCCATTGTATGTGGATAATATGGATTCAAAGATGGATTGTTTCTTTTTCTTGATTGCGCATTCTGTACCTGTGACTTCTGTCATTCTGGTCACAAAATGATCCTATACTCTTAGACACTGTGTGTACATTCCACGTGGAAGAAGGGGAAATAAAGATAAGCAGTTGACTTTATCTGTTTTTCTAAAAATCTTTTCTGGGACCCCTACCCAGTGACTTTTTACTCATGTATCCTGGGCAAAACTTATTCTCCAGTTACTTCTACTTTTCAGGCAGCCAGGGCAACTGACTATTTTATACTTTCCACTGATATATTAGAGGTAGAAAGGGATAGTAAAATATGGTGGTATATGGCTTCTGTGTAGTTAACCTATAGTATCAACCTCAGTTTTTTTTCTTTTAATCTCTTGATTAGATTAGGATCTTAAAACTATATTTTTCCTTCTATTATGCCAAACTGTTTACATTCACAATTGAAAATTTTTAAAATAAAAACTCTTCTTTCTATCGCAGTAAGAGTATCTAACCCTAGTCATTTAAATGTTCCTAACATCACATTTTGGTAACATTCAAAGTAAACAATATTCTTTTACTTAGCACAAATTTATTAATAAAATGAATCTCAAGGCTTTCATTTTTAGAGCACCTTGCCCACATGCTCAGTATAAGTAAGACTTGCTGGGTTTAACGGGAAGAACAAAGGAAATGGAGGTGGAAGGCTCCACTTTTGGCCGAATAACATAAGACTTTTGAGCATCAGGTTCTTTATGCCAAAACTTCATCAGATTCTTTATGCCAAATGAAAATTGTATAATCTTCATTTAAAGTAGAGACAATTTGACTTTTTAATTAATTATTTAAATAAAATAATGTCTGTGGAAGCATTTTAAGAAAGCTGAAGCAGTAAGTGTCACAAATACTAGTTAAATATTTACCCCAAACTAAAGAGAATTTAATTTTTGCAAAAGAATTACACAGACAATGGGCTTATGTTTATAACACCAGGATCTTTAGAGATCCATGTTCATGTAAAATTTTTTCCATCCTATTTTAAAAAGCCCACTTTCCTGGATTTTTCTAAAATGATGTGGTTTTACCCTTTTAGCACCATTAACTGGAGAAAATTCATTTGAAAAAGCTCTACCCTTTTCAGGCTAATTTAATGTGAATGCAGTGGTGTGCTGTGTGAGGGCTACTCCCTTCTCAGTCAAATGTCCTTGCTGACGCATGTTAATAAGGTACTCTTTGTGATTTATATGAGCTATCATATGAAAAAGGAACAAGAATTATAGAAAAGCAACTCTTAGGTGAGTCATGTTACTGAAAATGCACAACTTAAAACAACAATGACTCTGTTGTATTATCTAATGCCCGTCAGAAGATGACTGCATCACCAATTCTGCAAAAATGTTTCTTCATTCTTGTCTTTTATTTCACTCCTGTGAAAACATATGTATCTTGTCTCAGGAAAGGTGAGATTAAAAAGCACATACATCTAAAATGAAATGAAATAAAACGTAATAAGAGAAAGTAAAAACATCTCAGTTAGTTTTATGTAGGATATAAAAGGAATGGAATTTAATCTCCTCCTAAGCAAGCAATAGAATTTCTAAAGAATTTAACTCCCAAATTCAGAAATTTCAAGAACAACCATTCTGTTTATAGAAGAATCACATTTCTAATAATCTTAGCTTAAATTTCTTCTTAATTTATTGACAAATTGAATTTGGGGAATAAATAAACTATTGATCTATATAAAAAGTGATTTTTGCATGTTTTCATCTTTCAAAAATTAGTAGTTATTAAATTTATCACATAATTGAAAAAAGTTGTATTTCAGTTTCTCTTTAGTTATCATTACTAACATCTATCTACTGACTTTGAAACCACCTAAAATTATGACAGTGAAAGAAATCAGACCTAACCAACCCCAACTCCATCTTGCTTCTAACCTTTTGTCCTTGTTTATTCATGGGCTTGGGCCGAACTAACTTTGGGAAGGAATTCAGTTCATGGTTTGACTGAAACTAAATTGATTATAGCCCTTTCCTGAAAAACCCCCTTCTTGCCTCGGGGCCAGTCTGTCTTTGCTGGACTGGACTGGATGAAATTAGCTACAAGATTAGATACTCCACTTTAGAAGTCATGCAGCCTCTGGCTCCAAGAATCTGAACATCCCCAAGTTGCTTCTGGGGATAGCATCGCCATTGTAAAACCTAAAATTGGTGCTTGAGACATTTTGCACACCCTGCACTCCATGGATCAGCTGACACCACCCAGACCAGTAATGTGGCTCAGCCAGTACTGCCATCACACCCAGGAACAGAAGACAGCAAGAAACACTTACTTCTAACCCCATGATTGCATCGCCAACCTGACCAATCAGCACTCCCCACATCTTAAGTCCCTACCTGCCAAATTATCTTTAAGAACTCTAATCCTTGAATGCTCGGGGAGACCGATTTGACCAGTAATAAAACTCTGGTCTTTCACACAGCTGGCTCTGCAAGCATTACTCTTTATCCATTGCAATTCCCCTGCCTTGATAAATTGGCTCCATCTAGACAGTGGGCAAGGTGGACTTGTTGGGCAGTTACAACTTAGTTGTAAATTTACATTTGTCCAGGTACAATGCTTATTTGCTGACCTACTAGGCCATTGTAGGTCCATAGATTGTAGTTTACAGATTGTTTGCACTAACTGACGAGGAGTTGAGTTCTTTTAAAAAGTCTCCATTTGTTTCATGTTGTGACTCTCTTATTTTTTCCTAGATATGTCTAATGAGAGTGGTGCTACTTTCATTTTATGGCAGTCAAAGGAGTGAAATGGTGAGCAAAACTAAACTAGAAAATCTAATCCCATTCTTTGAATGTGACAGTAGGCATCTAGCTTTATAGCTGTTATTGCCTGCTATTTCCAAATGATGCTGCTGATGAGTTATATACACAGAAAATCATTTTTAGTTAGTGGTAAATTTTCCCGGCTCCCAGGGCTTTTCATAGCATTGATCAAATGTGTGCCATTCCCTTCAATTATTCTGCAATCTGTGAAACATGATACCAACCCAGTAAATATTTCATTGAAAATTTGTCATTTTGTCACAGAAAACTATATCAGGTATTCAGGTTTTTGTTAATAAATATAATCATACTAATATCAATATTCTTTACCTACCTGAACAAAATTAGACTTACCTAGAATAATTGGCAGAGATATTGTATTTATTTTTCATTGCTTTCAATAATATACAACTGAAAATTTTTTTCTGCCGTTGGAGGAGAACCCTAAAAGTACATTTTGAAAACTAGTTGTCATTTGTTAAAACTATAGCTTAATATCATGATGAATTTTTTTGCATATAGCATTTATAAATAAATGTAGTTATAAGGAAACTCATATTATTTTCCACAATGATAGATTTCTGATTTCTTATCTTGCATATTAGTTTGCAAACTATTCTTTATTTTCCAAATAATGTAAATTTCGATTGTTTTATATGATGTTATAATACATACAGTAAAATTTTTGGAGGCTATAGGAAAAAAATAGTTGAGAAAAAATCCTCAGGTAATGCCAAAGGAAGGGAATGTGTTACTTAATATTAATATTTTTCAGTCTTGAAAATTACTAGTTTTGGAGCTGATTAATTTACTTATCTCTTTTTGCCATGATACCACAATGTCTAGTAACCAAATATAGGTAAACAGATTTCAGTCAGGATGCAATGAAAAGGTCTTAATTTAAGAATGCTGTAATTTTAATCTCAATTATGATTAGTACTTTTTCAATCAGCCAATATTTGTTAATGTCTACTAGGTTTTAAATATGTAATCATGACTGAAGACAGAGATAAACATGGCACATACACACAGTTTAGTAGTCTAAACTGGGAATTCAGTACCCGCACCAACAATAGAAATGTAACAAAATGTACTCTATGAAACTACAGGGAAGATGCCTTTGTTTGTCTGTGGGAATCCAGAAAGGCTTCATAGAAAATGAATTCTGTTTCTTTTAGTTTCTGTTCGTGGTAGGCAGATTAATGTCTGTCCCAAAAAGTCCACTTCCTAATACCTAACACCTATAAATATATTACCCTACATAATAAAAAGAGCTCCGAAGATGTGATCAAGTTAAAAGTTTTGAGAAGGCTGCCCTGGATTATTTAGTCCTTAGAAGTGGAAGGTAGAGCCAGGATCAGAGGAGAAGATATGATGACAAAAATCAGAGATCCGAGTCATGCGAGGCCAGCAGCCAAGGAATACAGGGAATTTCTAGAAGCTGGGGAAGGCCAGGAAACACTCTTTCCTAGAGTCTCCAGAAGGAACACGGAAGGCCCAAAATCAAGATACCTTGATTTTTACCCAGTAAGACTCATTTTGAACTTCTGACTTGTGGGAATTATAGGGTAATAATATATTTGTGTTGTTCTAAGCTACAAAGTCTGTGGTACTTTGTTACAGCAGCAATAGAAAATAAACACAACATGCTTTTTTATTTGTTTTGCTATTTAGCATCAAAATACCTTTTCTATATTTTGGCAATTCTGTACTGTTTGGGATAGGAATAAATAATGCCAGAGAGACTCACTTTCCTAATCTCTCTGAGAAACAGAGCATGAGCCAGACTCCTAGGTGTAGCCATTAGACCCTCCCACCTGAGCCCAACAGTGGCAGTAGCAGTAGCAGTGCCTCCGACATCCAGTCTCTAGTAATAGCAGTACCAGTGGTGCCATCCTTGGTCCAGTGAAGGTAGAAGCTGGGTTGCAATATCTGATCTCACCTCCTTTTGTTTCTACTGTTTTTTGGGGGGAGAGGAATTTGTTTTTTAGGACTTCTCAGTGATTTTCTGTAGCCTTAGATATGTTTTCAAAACTCTCTCTTTCTGCTTGAATCACTTAGATAGAGTCAGTTTTGGCTGCTTTTCATGAAGAATGAAAGAGTGATATAAAGAGTTGAGGGAACTAAGATAATAAGGTATGGAGGTAGAAGAGAGCCCAGAATCTTGAGGTAACTTTGAGTAAGTTAGGATTGCTGGAATTTCCAGTGTGGGGAGCTTGATACATTGTGATATTGGATGAGTAGATAAAAATCTAAGGAGCTGCACTCACAATAATGTTAAATTGTTTGGATTATTAGTTTTATCCTTTATTTAACAGTGGGGGTCATTGAAGAAGTATCAATGACAGTGATATAATCAGATAAGGATGTTAGAAAAAGATACATGAGACAAGTAGCACATGGCCTAGTAAACAAGTGATTTCAGTAGTTTAAGGAAGATTTGAGATACTTAGTGAAGGATTAGCAGCACAGATAGAGACAAAGAGAGCAAGATCAAAGTTCCTTTTCTTTTTTGATTTTTACTGTAGGAAGAAGTGACAGCTTTACTATGAAATGGAGGTGGGAGCTAAGGTTGAGGGAATAATGTAGGCTGAATTTTTATTCAATTTTTTGTTTTGAATTTTTAATATAGAGGTCGATTACATAGGGATATGGTTTAGCTCTTTGCCCCACCCAAATCTCATGCTAAATTGTAATTTCCAATGTTGGGGGAAGGACGTGGTGGGATGTGATTGGACCTTGGGGGCAGAATTTCCCCTTGCTATTCTTGTGATAGTGAGTGAGTTCTCAGGAGATCTGGTTGTTTAAAAGTGTATAGCAGTTCCTCCTTTGCCCTTGTTGTTCCTGCTCTGCCATGGTAACACCTGCTTGCTTCCCCTTTGCTTTTTGCTGTGATTGTATGTTTTCCTGAGGCGTCTCAACCATGCTTCCTATGTATAGCTTGTGGAACTGTGAGTCAAGTAAAACTCTTTTCTTCATTAAATACCCAGTCTCAAGTAGTTCTTTATAGCAGTGTGAGAATAGACAAGTACACCTAATAAACACACTAGTCTGAAGTTTAAGATAGAAATGTGAGCATATGGTATATATTGGAAGTAATTAACTTCAAGATACTCAAACCTCAGATATTGAGAAGACCTGCTGAAGAAAAGACAAGATAGACAATAAAATTAAAATAGACTTGGTGTTCAATTGGTCTAAAAGCCATAGGTATTAAATCTATTTATGGAATAGTTGTGAAAACAACAACAAATACAACTATTTCTCTTAGAGGAAATTAATTACATGTATATCAACTTGGGTTAAGGAGTGAAGCAGTGAAATATTTTTTTTCCATGTTGTTGTCTTATACAAAGCATTTGACTACCATCAAGCCAAGAAAGTGAATGACAGTCTTACACTTCACAAAACTTTCCACTAAATGTAGGGTAAATGGGATTTGTTAAGTTTTCCGTTTTTTGAATAGTATTTAATAAATTAAGCCAGTTGACATAACTGTTTTTAATGTTGGCTACAGAGCATAGCATATCACTGAAACATTTTTATAGAAAAGAAGAAATCATGAATGTCAAAATATATATCAAAGTTTACTTGAATTATACTAGCATGGATGGAAGAACTCTTTATACAGAAATAAAGAAATGAAATAAAATACTAATCTGAATTTCAAACATTCTGCTTCTACTGACTTGAATTTTGGACTTTCAGGGTTTATGAAGAAGCAATCAGTTAGAAAATTAGATCTATTAGAACAAGTTAAAGGAAGAAAATTTATTTTAAAAGTTACCCATGAGACGACTTTATTCTCATCCTGTTTCCAGGAACTACAAAATAAGACATAAGAAAATGAGTCACAACTCTCACAAGACAATTTCAGTGATATAAATAAGAACAAAGCAATGCATTAAACACTTGATTATTTAATAAGTATTGCATTGAATATACTTCTTTGAGGGTATTAGAAAACTATCAGTTTCTATTCTATTAATTTTGAGGAATTCATTTTTGGTTCTCTTCATATAATTTCCTTATCCTGACGTATTCTAAAACCTATTAGTCAGCCTGCCATTCTTTTAGTTAAAGCAGTAGTTCTCAACCCTGTAAAACCAAATGTTACTTTTTTATAATAAATTTTCAAGGCAGTAACTTTAGAGTTGAATACCAGAACCAAAACTTTTCAAGTTTCCTTGGTGATTTTGGTGCACAGCCACTTCTGGGAATTCTTGAAGGAGGGAACTCCTGGCTAGCATAATCTGTAATCCTTTCCCTTCTCTCTCTGTCTCTGTCTCTCTGTCTCTCTCTCTCTCTCTCTTTCTCTTTCTCTCTCTCTCTCTCTCTCTCTCAACAGGATCTCACTTTTTCACCCAGGTTGGAGTGCAGTGGCAGAATTATGTTTCGCTGCACAGTGTTCAAACTCAAGAGATACTCCTGCCTCAGCCTCCTGAGTGGCTGGGACTACAGATACATGCTACCATATCCATCTTATTTTTTTTTTGTATATATACACCCTCCCATATCTCTCTCTATATATATATATATGTATATGTATATGTATATATGTGCATATATATGTATATGTATATATGTACATATATATGTATATGTATATATATACAGACAGACGTGTATATATATACACACATGTTATATATATATGTGTTTGTGTGTGTGTGTGTATATATATATATTATAGAGACACGGTCTTGTGTTACTCAGGCTATTCTCAAACTCTTGATTTCAAGTGATTCTCCCACCTTGGCCTCCCAAAGAGCTGGTATTACTAACATGGACCAACGTGCTCAGCCGCTTTTCTTCTGAGGAGTGTAGTTCATGCTGCTTATCTACTGGGCCTGTAGATGAGCTGAGCAAGTGTCATCAGTGGAAAGGTAGAACCAACAGAATAAAAAGAAACCAGTGGTCTCAATATTAGAATTATAACAAGATAAGGAAAATGTGTAAATCAATGTAGAGTCGAACAAGTCTGACGCATTTATTTAGAGGGAAGAGTTTTTATGCTACTTTCTTCTGTGTCACTATTCTGAATAAGAAGGAAAGACTTAAACATGGAAGACACAGAGTGGTGATTGCTGATCATTAAGCTATGAAGTTCCAGGGCATAGCTAAGGCTATCTCGAGTTTGAATAAGACACAAAGATAGGGAGATATTGCTGCAAAATTTTTTAGACCAAACCAAAGTGCCATACCTCAGGTAATACTCAGCCTTGGACATTTCTCAGAAATTTGTCAAAATTTATTCAGCAAATTAGGTTCAATTCATTCAGAATTCTGGTCCCAGTTTTCTGACACTCTTCCCTTCTCACCCCACACTGCTTTTTCTTCAGTCTTCTTGTGCTGTGTAATCAATGAGCTATAAAGTAACATGAGTGGGCATAGTTTCATGCTGCAAATGAAAATTGACAGATACTCTGAGTCATATTTACTTTTTTGCATCAGTTGTAATTCAAGTTTGTAATTAGTCATGATGGGAAGGAAATAAAGTGCTGGTGTCTGGCAAGTTTTCTTTTGTTCTTTGCCTAAAACTTTCTGTATATTGGTTACTGGTACCTTTGGTGAGCTGGAAAAACGGCCTTTGAGAGATGTGAGCAAGTAAGAGAACAGAGAGAATCCAAGTGTCTCCAGATAGGAAATGGTGCATGTGACCCTTGAGGGAAAGGCACAGGACCACTAGATTTATAAAGGGGGAGAGTTGAGCTCCTGGTATGAGTAATGGAACTTAGGATAGAGGCATTTAAAGTGTGTTACAGAGCGCTGCATGCAATGTGCTTTTAAACCTCTCTTTAGTATTGCCAGAAATCCTTCAGAAAAGATCCCTCTCATCAGTACTTTTGTGAGGTTTGCATTGTGTTGTTGTTTTATTTATTTTTGTATGACAATATGCTGACACTGGCCCCAAGAAAAAGTATGGATTCTATTTTCAGGACACAAAGAAACAAATTCTAGATGTTCACAAAGACACTAGTTCAATACTAGTTATTAAGTCCCATACACATTGTTTCATTTGGTCATCAGTATTATTACTCCCATTTGACTATTGCAAAACCAAGGCTCACAGTATAGGTGGCGTAGTTAAATTAAATGGTAAACACAGATGTAGAGACTATTTCCACAATGCCAAACTGCCGTCATTGATTGACTATATTTATAAAGGTTTTGTATAGAAAAATCACATGTTGGTGGCTATTTCTCTTTTTGTATCCCATTATATCTAAACATATTATTGTGATAATTTTTCTTGATATCACAGAAGAACTAATTTCTCTCCTCTTCTGAATGACTTTTTATTTTCTCTGATTTACTTTCTGGCCATACTTCATAAGAATCACACATCCTATAGTCACTAATTATTTAGTAATTATGATTATTTAATGATATTGTTAATTCTGACATATATTGGTCCTTACATATTAAATATTGTAAGATTATATTACATATGATATATATTTACATATGTAGTGCTTCCAGTATAACAATATATTCTTCTTGACTTTTTTTCTGATTATTGGAGATGTTGCATGTTATGTAACAACTATATGTATAACTATATATATAGTTACGTATAATGTATGTTACATATGTATAAGATTTTTTAAGCCATACCAAACTTTGCTGTACCTAAGGTAATACTCAGCCTTGGATGTTCTCAGAAATTTGTCAAATTTAATCCAGCAAGTTAGGCTGAATTCATTCAGAATTCTGGTCTCAGTTTTCTGACACTCTGTACCCTTCTCAACCCACACTGCTCTTTCTTCAGTCTTCTTGTGCTGTGTAATCAGTGAGCTATAAATTAACTTGAGTGGGCATAGTTTTACATTGTAAATAAAATTGACAGGTACTCTGAGTCAAATTTACTTGTGTATGACTCATTATATATACAATAATAATTTTAATCATATATAATTACATATAACATATATATTTTATAAATTTTGAGTTATAAGTCTCTCTACTTTGGCCATGCCCTGAGTTTAGACCATTGTACTTTGGTACGGCAGGTGTGTGTACCAAAACTTTCTGCCTTTGACAAATGCACTCGGGACGACAGGCTGCTCCAGTGCTCCGCTTGTTTCTCATGCCTGCCTTCACCTTGTCTCTGCCTGAACATCTATTATGCTTTTGATGGCTTAGCAATGTTTTTTAGAAGTTTTTGTTTAATTGATTTTACTTTTTCCTAGTCAGTCTAAATATCTAACCAACCACATTACTAGAAAGAGATGCTTATTTCATTGAAAATGTTAAGTTTGAGGAACTTGTAGAATAAGCAGAAGTTAATAATCAGCAAACAGCTGAAAATATAAAACAAGAAAATGTGCAACTGGAGGTGAAGAAAAATTTTAGGAATGGCAATATAGAATGTAAGCAGATTTTAGAAGTATATAGACAGTTATGAAATGAAATGATAAAATATAAATATTTGGTTCAAGAAAAAAGAGTATTTAGGAAAAAATGCCAAGCAATGGGAAGGACCAATATTTATGATGCAGACAATGAAAGTCAGAGAGTTTAAAGGAAGACAAAAAATGGAGCCCAGCCAGAAAGCCAAGAAAAGATATAATTAATTGATAGAATTCATAGAAATACCTCAAATGATAATCTGAGCTGTTCTGAAGTTATGGAGATTTTCAGTTCCATATAGCAAAATTACTTTTAAAGAAAAGTTAAATTTATCCTCCATCCATATGTGAAACAGTAGATCAATAATTAGAATGGTTGATGGAATATTTAAAACTAGTTCCACAAGCATCTGGACTCAGTAGTAAACTATTGAGATGGCATTATAAAGGGGTTAATTTATAATTGTGGAAATATAATCTATGAAATACACAGCATGACATCATAGAGACACTTAACAGTATGATGCTGAATTGGTTTTCTCATGTTGTTAGAACACCAGGTAAGAAAATGGGCTTGATTTCTATAACATCATGTCTAGTTTTGAAATTTATCTCTCTGTTTATATAGAATACAACTATTCATGAATTTCAAATAAACATCCAAAACAATCTTATCTTTTGAGCATACATAAAAAAAAACCATAGAAAAAGTAAAGGTACTTTTAATCAAGATCTCCCCTTTTTAAAATAGTTATCCTTTACTTGGTGAAGTCTAATTCACATGTAGCCAAACCCATGTTTTGGCTTGATTTTTATATTGAAAGGCAGTTTTCAATATTTCAGTGTGTATTCATCTGTTTATTTGGGACTTAGGGGTCATGTAAGACATGAGACATAGGTACCACCATATTTTGTATTGTTGTCAGCTTTTTTTTTCTTTGCCTTTTCCTGCTTTGGGTGCACAGAGGCTATGATAAGAATATGTATAGGTCAGTGTGCTGAATATTGGCCTTTAACTTGTGCCAGGTTTTTGTCTGTCCTCATGACTTTCAGTTACACTGACTATACAATTTGGACTTGCATTCTCATAATTGATTTGAGGATGAAATTAATTTTTATGAAACTTTTGGCTTGAGTACTGCCATCCTAAACTAAATGCATTTTACTGATCACAATTCGTCATCTAACACACTCTTTGTGTTTTAAGTGAGGTACAGTCATTTTATTTTTCCCATCATAAATGACTGTGATATAAAGTGTATTCTACTTTGGAGAGAATGATTGAAGCTATCTCCATATATAAGCACTTTGGCTGAAAGGTGCTGTATTCCTGAAATAGGCTTTCATTATTTATTGAGTCACTATCCTGTAATAATTTTTCTGAAGCACTTTTGATCTGTTTTATAAATATTATGTTTTCATTTTGAAAGTATTTAGCATGCTGGAAAACTTTCCACTTAAAAAATTATCATAATGGTCCTTCAAGAGCGGTTTTGTTTAAGTGGCCAGCAGTGAACCCTCTTCTCTGGAGTCAGGCAAGCATTTGAGAACAAGTCATAGCTGTGAGCTTTGTCAAAATGGTTAATAATACCAACATCATATATGCTAAGGGGAATGAGTGGTGACAAATTTGGGAGAAAAAAAGGCAAGAGCATTATCATTCTGAAATGTAACCTTTTGCTTTAAAATGTCAAGGATAGGATGTCAAAAACAGTTTTTTACATCATCAGGAAGAGTAGGGTAATTTAAAAATCCTGTTAATGCTAGCTAAGTACATGAAGTTCAGTGAATCTCTGCTGAATACATCAGCTTATGAACAATTTAGTTTGTGGTATCTTAAATCAGTCCTGGGTTTGCTAAGACTTATCTAATAATAAAAATTGCCTAGAACAGTATTTTGCATATAATAGGCACTACTAAATATTTGTGTTATGATTTAAGAAATTAAAAAAAATAATAATCTATCTCATGGTCCCCATTTTCAGGGTTGAACTTCCTTGATTATTTGTAAGTCCTTGAGGCCTTTGTTCTGACCTTCAATCCTTATCTAGTTCAGAGTCCTGCTAACTAGAAAGCACATACATTTTAAGAAGGTGGAGATTTTAAGAACAGTTCAGATGTGGCTATTCAGTTTGTTCCTGCCATTCAGTTTTTTTTTATGTAGTTTTACATTTATTTATTCAAATGTCAGCTTATTTGAGCTGACTTCCCTGACTGTTCCATCTGTGGTAACCATATTTCAGCACTTTATCATACATATTTTTATTTCCTTAGGGTTTAGTGTCATCTAAAATTATCACGTTTATTTGTTTGTTTGCTTTTGTATGATCTTTCTCCCTCCATTAGAGTGTAAATTTGCCTACCTTATTATTAACTCTCTAGAAATGTGTTAGTATATTGTAGACTCTGAATCAATATATATTAAATATATACCTAAGTCTTTCAAATGTGTGATCACCTTTGAAGTTGCTGGGAAAATGTAAATCATTTCTCCAGGGAAGGCACCCATTGGTATTCCTTTTTCTTCTATACAGTTTGTTACTCTTGTGAGGGAGGTTCTGACAACAAAAGGAGTGACATTTATTTGTTTATGTGTTTAAGGATTCCTTATTTTAATTCTAACAATTTACTGTAGGGAGATACTACTTTTGGACTCTATTTAAAGTGCCTTTGAGGAATATCTAAGATTCCATCAACTAGTGATGAGGTGGGGTGGTCCTCCCAGATCAGAGACATGACATGCAGTTTAAATGTTGCAAGTATTTTGGGGTTAATAATAATTGGTTCATTAATATGGTAGTAGCAAGGAGTTTAGAAATGGGGGAAATTATTTTGACAACTATAAATTGTGACTTAGAAAACTAGAAACAGACTACTCAATAGAAAGTGAAGCTGAATAATTAAGGCTGAATACAATTGGACATTTAATAAGTATTTGTCAGAATGAATGGACACTGAAGTGTTTCTTTTAAAAATAACATTTCTGTGATATTCCATGTTCAAGACACTTCCCACATAAACATAGCATCACCAAGACAAATTTACTGATACAATTCACTCATTAAAAAATAATTTATATAAATTTCTATGTTATTTGTAAGAAGTATTTATCAGATTTATGCTACTGCAGAGAATTATTAAATAATGGTTGATCTTAAGTGAAATACTGAGAGGCCAATATTCCAAGTGTTATTACCTTTGCTAATAATAAATGGGTCTGGAGAAGGCACACTGATTAGATGAGAGTTTACTGACATTTTAAAAAATCACTTAAATTATGTGGTAATAATAAACCTTTACTTTGTGCTTGCTAATGGCACATACAATGAACTGCCTAAGATGATTTGGGGTTGGCTGTAATGTAGGGTGAGTGAGATTAATATGTTTTAAAATGACAAGTCATATGTCATAAAAATCCCCTTGAGTTTTAACCGATTTGTTTCTTGTTAATAAATTCATGTAATTGCATTTAAAAGGTTAATGGGGAGAATAATCACACACGAGGGAGAAATTGTTAGGCTCCTAGAATCTTTTCTTTGGGATGATAGTAAGTGACCTTTTTCTGAAGGTTTCACCAAAACTATTAAAAACGAGTCAATTGTAGAGAGTGATTATCTTTTGAATTAGTCACTGATTACTAGCTAGTTTCAGGAAATGTCAGTTTTAGGAAAATAAATAGTAATTTGTTTCTATGTCTCCTAAATTTTTAAATATGTAAATAGTCTAGGGCTGTGAATATTGGCAATGTAGAACTTCTTACATACTCTACTTATTCCTCAAGAGACTGGACTCAGTTTGGAAATAAGATTATTTTTGAAATGTCATCTCTGAACAAATAGCTTATGGTGAATACTTACAATTATGATTACTGCACTTTTTGCCCTTTTAGTCATATGTGAAGATAGAAAATTGAAATCTTAAAAATAAAAGTATTTTTGATGATAGAAATGTGAAGGGTATAAAATAGTATAACAATATTTATAGTGGTAAACAATAGTTACATAAATAGTAAAGCAGTACAATATTGTTTCCAACATGTTTAATGCTTCTGTTGGCCAGGTTCATCCATACATAATCTCTTAATAATAATCCTGTAAGATAATTACCCCAATTATTGGAGCAAGAATTCTAAAGACAAAGATATGTAATAGGTTGTCTTTTGTTTCAGAGTTCAAATGTAGCAGAGCTAGATTTTTGACCCAGGTCTCTATGCTGAGAATCATGTTTATAAAGACTGTAGTACATTCGTTGACCATGAAGCTTAGTTTGTCATCTGTAAAATGTTGACAATATCCACTTCCCAAAATATTTACACTAATGAAATAAGACAAATTCATATAAATTACTTAGGACAGTGTCTTCCCATAGAAAGTGTTAAATAAATATTAATTATCTTTTTTATTATAATTATGACAAATTTCTAAGATTTTATTTTGAAATGTTCAGCTAGTTAGGTTTCAAAGCTATCTCTATTTAACTTTTGTACCATTCCTTTTGAGGGTCAACTCACTGTCATTTATTTGAAAATAAAAATGTGCCTAAATAGAGAAAAAAATATTAGAGCATTAGTGCTGTATGTTTGTTTCTGAGAAGTTTATATTTTCATGAAGTATATTGTAAGTTAATATAACTTTCTTGGTTTCACACTAAATATGGATTATAATTAGAGATTACTATAGGCCCATGTTTGCCATAAGAATAGATGACATTTAGCCAAAAGAAGTAATAACCATTTCAGGTGCTAAACAGAAACTAGGAAGATATGACACTCATCATTTTAAACAATTTCACTGTCTAGTAGCTTTTGGTTGTTACTGACAAAATCTGTTCCACATGGTTTCTTTTTCCTTATTTTTCCCTTACTTTTTAAATATAAACTTTCTGTTTATCTACAGGTACCCTTGTTAATTTACATAATTGGCCTTTGCTTATATAAAACAAGTCAGAGTTTATAACATAGGGAAATTATTGTATGATTTTTATGTAGTCAATAAAGTTCTTTGATTCACAGAGATTAATTTAAGATATTTTGGAAACTGTGAACTCCACTAGTTTGTTTAAACAATTCAACTTATACAATATTCTAATTATCACTGAACCACCAATCAAACCAAGGCATGGTTATATAATCAAAATGGAAAATAAAAGTAAACTTGTTTAATAGATTTTCTAGGAAAGTTCAGGGTACCATGAATAATACAAATGGCACATAATTGTACTCAAGTTACTTAAAACATCAGCTCTGCTACTAATTAACTGTTCTACTTAGGGAAATCATTTAACTTCAACTTTCTCATCTACACCATGAAGTACTTGAATTAAATGTGTGGTTTCCACACTGTGAAGAAGCCCTAATATGGCCCTTGAGAATTATTCAGGCATCTTCCAAAGATGCTGAGTGATGTCAAATTTGGGGATTTCTAAACATTCTTTTAAATTCATTTAATGCAGTTCTGCTCTCATCTGATTTACTGATGCTTTCAGAACATTTTCATTTGTTAAGGAAGGCTTACATTGCTAGTAAGATTTGAAAAACAACTTGATTTCTAAGGTCATTTCTAACACTAAGTTTTATTTTCTATTATTCCAAATGGGAGAACTGAATCTAAAGTGCATATTAACTTTGGGAAAGTGCTTTTGGCTTTCAGAAAAGGAATATATTAGGAATATAAAATTTATGTAACTATTTTGCAAAGTAGTTGTGAACTGTTAAGGATTTTGAGTGTCAGAAAAAAATGTGTCTTTTTGCAATTTTTCCTTCATACATATAGTATGCTTTTTCTTGGCCCTGCTTCTGCCATTTGTCAATCACTGTATCAACTCATTTTCTTACATTAGTTCTCCAATATTTAACAGTTGAAAGTAAAAGAAAAAGAAAAGGAAATTAGGAAGTGACAGTAAGGTACTAATTTTGAAAGTCACAGAAATGTACTGAGTTGTGTTGTATGAAACTTTGAAGTTAATTATATTTTAGTTAGTATTTCTTTGTCTGGAGTCTGGTTAAAGACACTTTTAGATGTATGATTAATGAAAGATTTTAATTTTATATGATTTCAATGCACAATATTGCTAAATTGAGGAATGAACATAATGCACATACTGGGAGACTTAAGAATCACTTAGGCATAAGTTGGAGTTTTAGATTAGAGTTCTTAGATTCCTAATGATTCCTAGACATATGTGGAGAAATTAGATATTACTTTAAATCAGATAATGATAAAAGGGGGTCAAAGGAGATTTAAAAAAGCATCTAATTTAAATATTTCTTATGGCACAAAGTATCAATAAATAAAATCAAAGAAAAAGAGAGAGTAAGGGTAGTACTTCAAGGCATTGTATGTAGGTAAAAATTAGTATAGAATATATAAATAGCACTTTTAAAATAATATATGTTATGTTTTAAAATTTGAAAGATAAACTTTTTTTTTTCCAAAAAGTGACTAATAGTTTAACTTGTTTAAGGTGTAAATAAGCTAGAGGGAACACCATTTGCATCTAGACTTATTTGAAGATACTCTGGTAGATCTTAATTTGGAACCATGAAAATTATAAAAGTATAAAGTAACATTATTAAAAATATCTCCCAAAAATTGAAAGTAAAATGAAACAGATTAGCCTAAATATGTATAGTTTCATTTCTATACAGAATAGAACTAATCTAAGGATATTAAAATGTCCTTAGATGTGTCCCACTGCACATCCCTTGTGGGAAATATATAAAGGAAAAAAATAAGAATTAAACTCTTCATAAGGATGTTAATAGTGATAGGGCTAGTATTATTCTGAGACTCTTTTGTATGTAGTTTAGAAGATAAAGCAAGTTAGTAAATTTTGGTGTCATAAAACTGTAGAATATTTGGCCTGGAGAAAAAGAGATACAGACATAAGATCAATGAAGTTAAATAAAACTCTGTTGACTTGGATTTGAATTATAAGTATCAGTATAAACTCATATACTTTATAAATAACATGATATATATATTCTAGCTCTCTTCACTTCAGAGGCAAGGGAATAATGAGGAACCCCATAGCAATGGGCACTTCTGTCACTCAGACTGTGGTCTCTATATACATTTTCACACAAACAAATTTTAAAATTATTTTAAAAATTATTTTAATAATAGTTGATCCAGGTCAAAGCAGGAAAGATACTAGACAAGCTTGGAGTATACCGTTAAGCTATCAAGAAATGCATCTATCAAAGGCTATTGGTGTCATGCTAAAAGGGCACAGAAGCCAAAGTTGTTCCCAATGGTCAAAAATGGGGTCATTGATTGTCAACACAAAGAATACTACAGTGGATTAAAAAACATCAAACGTATTTAAATCCATGCATGCATAATGAAACCTTTATTATAAAAAATCCTCATCTTTTGATGATGAGAAGAAATTCACGTGTTATTTAAAAAAACCAATAAACAAAGAGAAAACACAATTCATTGTGTTTTCTATGCTATTTGCCCTGCAGTTAACCAGAGTTGATTAAAAAAATTTTTTTAATAGAAGCATCCAAATCAAAATTAAGAAGAAATAATAGAATTACATCATTATTTTGCAATCCCTAATTAATTAATGAGCCTAGGAAATGATCATCAATGACTGATAATAGCACAAAAACAGAGTAAAGCAAACAATATATCCCTTCTAATGAGAATGACCATGACCAACTATGCAATAGCCTTGCAAAACAAATAACACAAAAACATCTAAATCTTATCCTGCTTTCGTAGCAATTGCAGAAAATATGGGAAACAGAAGAATGTATTAAGTAGCACTACAGTAATGTAATGAGCAAAATCTAGGGCTAACTACAGTATTTCTTCAATAAAAGATTGCCAGAAAAATAATATAATGGAAGGTGAAAACTCTAGTAAAAAGAAACTTATGAGATATAGTAACTAAGTATAATCTACAGATCTTTTTAGGATTGCAAATGGCAGACAAACAAAAGTTATGAAAGTTAGGAAATATAAACCCTGGATATGTGACTATAATGTAGACTTACTGTTAATTTTCAGGTGTCATGTTGGTGTTGCTATATTCAGAAAAAATGGCATTATGTTTTAGAAATTTACACTGAAATATTTATTCATGAAAAGGTATAATATTTTCCATTTGTTTAAAAATAATCAGGGGTATGAGGAGTGAGTTGTGTACAGATAAAACCAGATGGCTCAAAAGTTGATAATTGCTGACAATGAAAAGTAGACAAATATGTAGGGAATCCATGAGCCCCACGTATTATGTGCCAGAACGTAGGGATCCGTGAGCCCCACATTGGGCACCGTAATGTAGGGAGCCAGCCCTACATCACCTGTGGGTACCCTGTGTTCAGTGGCAACAAAGGAATGAGAAAAAGATTAAGAGAGATAGTGGGACCAGGGAGCCATCACTCATTACTTTGGAGGAGACAGTGAAGGCCCCAAGCTCTGATCATCCACTCTGTTTATTGGTTACAATCACTTTGATCTACAGGGTAGGGGTGGGGTTATGGTGGAAAGAGGGTTATGGTGGAGTGAATCAGTGAGCCAGAAGTGAATCGGTGACCGGAACTGATGTGTCATTCTAAGGATCGATAACAGTGGCGGTTTCGGAGTTTCACACAACAAGAACATGTGGTTACCTTTAGCTTATTATCTATGTACAACTGATGGGGGCCTTATAAGAAGCCTACACGTCTGGCTATATCATAGTGCTACGAAGGGGTTTTATATCCTTGAGCACAATGTTTATGGTAACAGAGCTGAGGTCACCCTGCACTGGAACATGAGGCATGGAGAGGCCTTCCTTCTCAGAGGCCTTCTGTGGCCTTCTGCAGTTTGTTGTTCCTTGTTTATATGTTACTCATAACCAATTTATATAGGCACTCTGTAAGTCCTTTCTCCTTTGTTGCTTTTCTCAACACGAAGAGAACTTCACTGTACTACTATTGCTACATTTGTGTATTTGAGGTTTTCTATAACAATATTTTTAAAAGATCCTATATGGAAGGATTTAGTTAATTTATTTCAAAAATTTTCATTATATAGCCAAGAGCAATTACTGATCCACTTAGGCTTCAGTGAGCAGACTTGTTCCACAATGTATTATTATATATTATATGGTATTTTGTTTTCAGCTAAGTTATATTGTCTCTTGTGCTTCTACTGTGAACTCACAGATATGTACACAAAAAGATTTTAGGTAAAAGTTACCAAAATTACTGGTTGTTATCACCTCTACCCATTTCCCACCCAGACACATAGGCTGTAAATAATTTAACAATTGGCTTATCAGTTTTGTTATGGCTTACCTGTACATTAAAAAAACAGTGTTCATAGTGTAAAACAACTCCTGGCACACTGTCAGACTGTGCTGTATTCTTAGGCACTTAGAATTACTGTATAGTACACCTTTCACTTCTGCCACTGAAACATGAATTTAAGGTTTATTATGGCTCTGGTATAGAATGAGACGCTCCTACTTGTACAGATACTGTATCAGTCTTATATCAATTCAGAAATCTTGGGAAATTGAAACAATTTTGCCTTTACTGATTAACATTGCTTCACTTCCTTTTCATTTTGCAACTGCTGTATTGTATGTCACTGTCTAATACATGACCAGATGGTACTATTTGAAATCTTCAATTTGTCCTAAAATCAAATTCCAATGAAAGAACATCAGGAAACTTCACATTAGTAAAAGTTATGTTTTAAAAACTTGCTGCTGCTATATTTAATTCATAATTATTTATAAATTGTCTTTATTCCTTTGAAAGGAATTAAGAGAAACCTTCACTGAATGCATTTTCCCTGTAAGTTGAAACTAACATGCATTAATATATTCCTATTCATTAAATGTGAGTGATGCATTTAAGTCATTAATTATAAATTATTTTTGGATATTGATGCTATGTAATTTGTAGGTTAAAACAATCATTAGTATAGAATTTAGGCTATTTAAACGTATCTGCACTAAGACATATTATACTTGAATACTCGGGCACATGAAAATAGACTCCCATGTCATCTACCACTGTTACACTAACTCATCTTTCTTAGCTCACATCTGTGGTTTTTTTTCTCTCTCTCTAGACCTGCTGGCTGAAAAGGAGAAATGCTGTACTTGGTTTATGGATAGGTCATTTTGGTATGCAGACTGAAGTCCTAAGTGATCTGCTACTACTATTGCAGGGTTAGTGCTGAAAGACAGTAAGGAGGGAAAATTATCCCAATTAATAGAGGTTACAAGTTGTATATGGTCATACGCTTTATTAGAAAAGTGGCTTGAGGTTAGAATTTAAAACATCTCATGAGAAATGTGTAAGGGCTTGGTTGATTGTTCATGGTCCTGAAAAGATAAAGTTTGAAAGATGAGAAACAAAAAGCTCTTGGTAATAGGCTGTGAAGGAACTGACAATGCTGGATAAGGAATCTGAGGCTCTGTGTACTGTATATTAGGGCTTCCTATGTTGGATTGTCTATGTAAGAAGTCAACAATCAAATAGAAAGTGATTTGGCTGTTAGCTCTTAGCCTGCCTCAGCCATCAGCCACTCAAATTCTGGCATGATGGGCTTGTGACCAGAATAGTCATAGTAGCAGGAAATGACCCAACATAATGGGTTTCACTTATCAGTCCTAATTTAACTACTTTTGCTACCAAATTTACAATATGCCAGCAACAGAGATCAAAGCTAAGACCATAATTCAGCCCTGTCTCCCAAGAAGACTCAAGAGCCATTTTGTGGCAAATTGGTCTCATTAAACCGCTTCCACTCTGGAGGGGCAGCAGTTCAATTTGACTTGAATCAAAACACATTACCATTATGAATGTATCTTTCCTGTCTACAGAGAGGATAAGTTCATAATGGTAATATGTTTTGATTCAAGCCAAACCACTATTCCAGGACTAATAGAGTATTTGAGTCATTAGTATAGAATCCTATCTAATATCATATTACACAGAGAAGCTGGTTTACAGCAAAAGACAAGAAACTCTGGGCATTTGACTCTTGGCTACACTCATCCTATTTTATATATTGGGAAACAAAGGGTAGAAGTTGGGGTAGTCCCTCTTAGCTTTATTTGCAATGACCCATGTGCTTTCCATCACCACAACTCTGAGCTGCAATATTTATATACATACAGAATACCAGAAAGAGAATATTTCTACCGGGGGACATGGCGAGAATCTCACTAAACTTTAAGCTATAGTTGCCATTTGGTCAACAAGAAACTAGCAGGGAGTGGACTAATTATTCTGGCCAAGGCAAATAACGCTAACCATCAGGAGGAAACAGGGGCAGGATGAAATGTTGATAATATGCAGTCAAGCTACTGGCGCATCACTTGGTATTGTCCTGGCCAATTTAGATATTCATTAATGAATGCAGCAGTCACAGCCTGAGAAGGACAAAGTACCAGGACTCACAGCCCTCAGGAATAAGGACATGGATTAACCACCATGTAAGAAACCTAGGCCGGCATAGGTGCTAATAGAGAAGAGAATCTTCTACAGCCATACTACCCTGAACATGCCAAATCTCATTTGATCTCAGAAACCAAGCAGGGTTGGGCCTGGTTAGTATTGGATGTGAGAAGAGAATCTTGACTGGGCAGAAGAGAGATGATGAGCATGTAAGGTGCAAGAGTCGTTCTGTGATGGATGCTGTGGTGTCTGACTCAGATCTTCATTCAGGATTGAGACACTCATTATCACATTGTCTGGGAGTACTGGGAGTTGATATAACAGCTATATCCTTCTCAGAGAATTGCCCTCAGACAAGGAGCATGAAACAATAGTATACTCTCTTTTTTCAATCTGGAACATCTCTGACTGGCCAGATTCAGAGCTACCATTGAGGCTCTGCTAAGGCCTCTTTTGTAACTGTAGCACAGTTCATCTTCTCTCTTTCCCAACTCTCCTTCTTTCACTTCTTTGTGGGTGTCCTCCTCCTGCCCCACTAGGAGTATTTTCTAATAAAAAATTTGCATGCAAATCTTTAGGTTGGAGTCTGTTTTTTTGAAAATAAACCTACTGCCTCAGACTTAAACTATAAATGGTTTTATTAGTTTAAAACAACTTAAAAATATTACTCTACTTCTAGTCTTATTTTACAAAGAGAACTTCACAGTATGTAAGGGGAAGATACTGTGATTTTATTACTTAATTTGTTTAACATTGACCTTTGAATGCAAGTGTGTGTGTGTGTGTGTGTGTGTGTGTGTGTATGTGTGTGTATGTCGTTAAATTAGCTTCACATGCTCAGTAACCCAGCTCAGAAATTACAGGGAAATTGCAGTAGGTGTTTGTATGAATTCCAGAGGATTATATATTTTGCCTCAGAAGATGACTAAAGGACACTGAAGATAATTGCAAAGCTCCAAACGACCATAAATCAGACATAAAAGTAACATGGTATAAAAAATTACTTTATTTACAGTGGGTCACCCAGATGTTAAAGAAAAGCTATTTTATGTGCCATAACATCAACTGCATTATTCACTTTTCTATCTTTAAGATACTTGACATTTTACTTTAAAAAAGCCAAATTCTGATTATGCTCCATTCTGTTATCACTTGATTCATTCATCCAATATTCATTACATGGTGAATATTCTTTGTGATTTAAGGCATAAAGCCTCATGTTAATCTCCAAAATGTAAATCTTCCTTTAAAATACACGAGAACTTGTAACTCAAAGTGTAGTCTGTGCATCTGCATTAACAGCAGCCCGTAGTAGCTTGCAGAAATGCAAAATTCCCACTTTAGACCTCTGAAAACAAAATCTGCATTTTAGCAAGACTTCCCCAAAAGATTATATACACATTAAAGTTTGAGAAGTACTGCATTAGAGAAGAATTAATTCTAGAGCTTTTATCAGAACAAAGTTTTCTAATTTCACTTGAATAAAATCAGAGATTCTTCTGTGAAAATCCAGACTGATCACCAGCTAGGACATCTGCATCACTACTTACTCTTGAAGGATTAGGGGAAATATTACTTCAACTGGGAGGTGTGCACTTTTCCCTAAACAAAAATAAGGCCTCTTTCTTCTCTCTGCACTGGATATTTCTAATGACTCCATATTTTCCTTATCACAGAAAATAACACACATAAAAATAGTTGTCTGTCTTTCCTGTGTAATGGTCAGATTTTGAATAGTGGTCCCAAGGATTATCTGATAAGTTCCCCATCTTATGTCCTTCTGCATGTCTTCAGCAGTTGCCATGGTGATACTAATTTGTTCCTTTTTCTCTGGCCATAGAGGATTGGTCGAATGGCAAACATCTTACTCAGATAGAGACATAAAGTCTCTTCTCTTGGAATTTTATGGTATTGGAAATTATGTGGGTACCTGGACTAATGCATATAAGCTGGGGAACTGTCTGTATGTGGTAGCCATTTTCTGCTACAAGGTCTAAGAAACAGAAGTTAGTTTGCAATAGAAGATTAAGAATACAACAAATACTCACAAAAAGGAGAAGAAATGAGGAAAATGGAAAAGAATTTGAGTTTTCTAATATCAATTTATGCCTTGGTTTCATTTTAAGTTTGCATCCTTCTCCTGAAACCTGTAAAGAATCCCATTTTATTACCAAATTTTTCTTTTTCTCTGGAGTAGAAATTGGATTTCTACCACTTGCAACCAAAACATTATTCATATACCTTGGAACACTGTCAGCTTTGTGAAAATAAAATCTATTTTATATGACTTGGGTTGCAATGACCCTTCTCTTTCTGTCAGACAGTATTGGACACATCACCCAAGGCTTGGATAGAGTATTCATTTTATACTAGACGCAGCAGTACATTCAAGAGAAAAGCACCACTGCCATTTCAATAGATAACAGAAAAGTATTTTTTAAATTTACATCTTGTTCCTGATACAAATGTTTGACATATAAAAAATATACGAAATAATACCTGATTTAGTGATTCTCTGTAAAACTTGCAACAGGCAAAATAAATTGTTATGAAGCGTTAGAAATATTTCCAATAAATTCAGGGCCATTTAAGAAAGTACCACAAAATAGAAGGATATAAGATTCAATATATAAAAACCCCAAATTCTCCCATAAAAATCAATAAATAATCATAAAAATGGAAAAAAACCCTTTAAAATGGCAACAAAAATCAATAAAGTATCTATGCATGAACTATAAAATGGACAAGGCATATATTGAGAAAACTATAAAAGATACAGTAAAGAAATAGATCTGGCCTATGTTTGTAAATAATAAGGTACATATTTAGTTTTCAAATTAACCTATATATTTACTACAATTTTAATCAAAGTTGTTCTGAAGATCTTTTATGGGACTTACCAAGTTGATTCTATAATTAGTATGTCAGCTTAGCAAGACCAACTTTGGAAATGAAGAAAGATGGGGACTTACTCTATCAAATGCCAAATATTTTATAAATTTAGGTAATTTAAAAAGTCAAGTTTGAATGTTTCAAATACTAAAACCAAATCTCTGTCTCTTATCTTTCAAAATAATAACTTTCACATTTACTGAACATTAAATAAAAATATTGGCAGAGTACAATAAAAAATGTTTATGATTTTAAGTCAAGGAAGGCCATCTTATGTTCCAAGAATGAAGCAAGATCTCTGAAATATAATATTTTAATTGAAAAAGTAAACTTCTATATGGTAAATAACATAATCAGCAAGTTTAACAACACATAATCCCTTAAAATAATTACCACAAGCTCTCCTGGATAATATCCTGAAGAGTGTTTTCCAGCTTAGATTCATTCTCCCCATCACATTCTGATCTTTGACAAACCTGACAAAAACAAGCAACGGGGAGAGGATTCCCTGTTTAACAAATGGTGTTGGGAAAACTGGCTAACCATATGCAGAAAGCAGAAACTGGACCCATTCCTTATACCTTGTACAAAAATTAACACAAGATGGATTAAATATTTAAACATAAGACCTAACACCATAAAAAGCCTAGAGGAAAACATATGCAGTACTATTCAGGACATAGGCATTGGCAAGGACTTCATGACTAAAACACCAAAAGCAATGACAACAAAAGCCAAAATAGACAAATAGGATCTAATTAAAATTAAAAACTTCACAACAAAGAAACAATCATTAGAGTGAACCAGCAATCAACAGAATGGTAAAAAGTTTTTGCAATCTACCCATCTGACAAAGGGCTAATATCCAGAATCTACAAATAACTAAAACAAATTTACAAGAAAAAAGCAAATAACCCCATCCAAAAGTGGGCAAAGGATATAAACAGGCACTTTTCAAAAGAAGACATTTATGTGGCCAACCAACATATGAATAAATACTAATCATCACTGGTCATTAGAGAAGTGCAAATCAAAACCACATTGAGATACCATCTTAACGCCAGTTAGAATGGCGATCATTAAAAAAATCTCGAGACAAGATACTGAGAGGATGTGGAAAATAGGAACGCTTTTACACTATTGGTAGGAGTGTAAATTAGTGCAACCATTGTGGAAGACAGTGTGGCAATTCCTCAAGGATCTAGAACTAGAAATACCATTTGACCCAACAATCCCATTACTGGGTATATACCCAAAGGATAATAAATTGTTCTATTATAAAAACACATGCACATGTATGTTCATTGCGGCACTGTTTACAATAAAAAAGACTTGGAACCACCCCAAATGCCCATCAGTGATAGACAGGATAAAGAAAATGTGGCACATATACACAATGGAGTACTATGCAGTCATAAAAAAGAATGAGTTCCTGTCCTTTTCAGGGACATGGATGAATCTAGAAACCATCATTCTCAGCAAACCGACACAGGAACAGAAAAGCAAACACCGCATGTTTCGCTTATAGGCAGGTGATGGACAATGAGAACACATGGACACAGGGAGGGTAACATCACACACTGGGGTCTGTTGCAGGGTGGGGGGCTAGGGGAGAGATAGCAGGGGTGGGAAGGTTGGGGAGGGATAACATTAGGAGAAATACCTAATGTAGGTGAAGGTGGGATGGAGGCAGCAAACCACCATGGCATGTGTATACCTATGTAACAATCCTGCACGATCTGCACATGTACCTCAGAATTTTAATAAAAAAATAATAATTACCACAAGCCCCTAAAACCCACAAAAAGAAAAAATTCCAAAAAGCTCCACACCCAAAACATGAGGTACAAACTGGAAATGCAAGTTTTATTAATCTTCCTAATATAGGCAAACAAAAGCTATAATCAAACACAAATTTTATAATAACTAGCATATGCAAAGGTCTGGTGAAATTGATACATTCTATATACTCCTATGGGTGTGCAAAAGCCATTTTGGAGGAAAATAAGGCAGGATATTATTACGTTTTGTTTCCAAAAGCCCAATGGAAAAATAAAAACAGACATTGGGCTTCTATTAATAGGGAAAGTGGGCAACTGCTAAAGGTAATTCACTCAAGCCAATTATGACAAGCTAATTCACCGAATAGCCAAATTGTAAAAGTTATTTCATAGAAAAATCAATTTGCCAAATTTAAATTAAAAAATATAATTTCTAAAGTTTACAATAATTTAAATTGCATGAAAAATTTTAAACATTTTGTTTTGGATAGTTGACACGTTTTTATTTACTTGACAGAATTATAAGGAATGTCCTTTTGTGTTTTAGCAACTTGAAGCTTCAGTGGAAAGAATCAGAACACAGAGAAAACTTGCTGCTAGGACAAAAATGAAGGAAAGAATCAGCCCAGGATGGTGATACCAGGGTTACAGGTGAGTGAGGGGCACAAAGAAGTGAAGCCAGAAGGGCATATATTTAAAACTTGATCACCACCTTCTGAAAAGTTAAATACTTTTCATTTCTAAATGAGTCAACTTAAATGTTGCAGAAATCTGCAAGAGCTGACAAAACTACCTTACATCCTCAAATTTTTGTAAGTACTATAAGTAATTTTTAAATTACTAAATTTTATTTCATTGCAAATTGACAAATTATAATTGCATAAAGAATTATTGTATGATCCAGCAATTCTACCTTTGGGTGTACATTCAAAGGACATGAAATCATTAGGTAAAGAGATATCTGCACCCTCATGTTCATTGCAGCATTGTTCAGAATACCCAAGTGATTGAATCAGTCTGTGTCTGTCAACAGATGAATGGAGAAAGAAAACATTATACCTATACACAATGGAATACTGTTTAGCCTTAAAAAAGAAGGAAATTATGTCATCATGACAACATAAATAGTTAAAATGTGAAAAGTAAACATTGCAAAATGTTTATTTGACAAATTGAGTATTTGGCAAAATGCCTTTTGGTGAATTGGCTTTGATAAAATGGCTAAACAGATTTGGCATAATCGATTAAATGATGTGTGATCTATCTCATTCTTTTAAACTGTAATACAATGTGATATGATACATTACTTATTAAGTAAAAACCACAGAAAACAAAATGATACATTTCTTTAGGTACAAAGAGTTAGGATATACTTTCAAATAATAATAGCCTATCTTTGGGAGAGGAGAGACATTTGCCCCAAATCTTATAAGGGAAATTTTATATATTATTCAGATGATTAAGATTAAATTTGCATTTATATGTAGCAGGAAATTTAATTTATATCTTCCCCTAATTTTGGGATTTTGCCAAATGTCCCATGCTGAGGACCATGAATGCTGAGGCCGAAAACATTCTAGATCAAGGTGATAGACCACAGCACTTACTCAGTGGTAACATAACAGAACTTGTGGCCTTTGGCTCATACTCAGCTGCAAGCTATGCAGAGTTGACAAAAATCAAGGAAGCATTCAGGAGGGCAAGGTCAATAAGTAGACATTGACTTTTTGGACCAAAACTGGGCCAAAAGAGTGTTAAACATGCTCCCACTTCTCTGGGAAATTGGCAAGTGCTTTCCCTGCATATAAATTAAGCCAGGTAGGGGTGATGTGCCCTGAAACCTTCTGCTGCCTCAGGAGTATGATGGTCCACAGAATTCGAGAATGCGAACAATGTAGTTTGGTCTTGCAGAAGTACCAGTTACTACTGTGCTTGATGGAAGAATCAGTAAAAGTTGTTGAGGGATGCTACTGTGATAAGCAGAATAATGCCCTCCTACCTGAAAAATGTCTATGTCCTAATCCCCAGACCTTAAATGACAAAGGAAATATAAAGATATGATTAAGTTAAGATTCTTGAATGGTTAGATTGTCTTGGAGTAATCATAAGGGTCTTTATAAGAGAGAGGCAGAAGTGTCAGGATGAGTGAAGGAAATATGACAACGGAAAAGTCAAGGAAATTTTCCATCCAAAATTTTAGTTGGAAAAGGTTGTGTGTGTGTGTGTGTGTGCGCGCGCGCGCAAAGCCATTTTATTCTCTTCCTCTCACACTCCGTTGGACTTCTTTAGAATGTGCCGGATGTCCACAGATTATTCAGTTATCTTAATGATTAAATTATATAGTATAGACTACCAGAGAATAATAAGACAATTGGAGTAAATCATTGATTCTATGATGTCAACAGTAATTGCAAAAGAAGGAGACAGTGGAGGTTCACAGAGGCTGCATATATGAAGGAAACTTCCAGGGACAGGGAAATAGTATATGCAAAGACATGGAGGTGTGATGATACAGCTGGTAATGTGATGTGTGCTTATTCTAAGGTGAGGAAAGCAGCTGGGCTGGCTCCTTAATGCTACCCTCCACATCAGAAGATAAATGTTCTCTTCCAGATAAGTCATTGAGTTATCATGGAGAGAACAAATACTTTTTATCCATTTTTGCATTCACATTCACATTTATAGACTTCACACTTGGTTTGTTTGCTTTCACAAAAGATAAATTTCTCATGTTTGAAAAATTCTAAGTTACTGGGTTGGGACACTCATATATCCTCATAATGTTAATTGTTCTAGAAATTATTATTTGTGGTCACTGCCTGATTTCTGTTTCTTGGCTGTTACGGAGAGGCTGAAATTTCAACCTTCATTCTGTAAGAACTGCTTAGTAATGCTTGGGTTGAATTGGTTACATAGGAAGCTTAGCTCAATGCCTGTGTGCTGGTGTGAAATGTGTTGCTTCTGTATTATGTCTGGTATCTGCCAGCTAAAAGAACAGAAGACCTTCCAGGAACTAGAGTGTCTGAGAGCAAGGTGAGAGGACTATGCATGAAGACACTGGGCTGTCATTCATGCTGCGGGTGGGTGAGAATACTCTCTACGTTATTATAAAATATAGCAATGGTAAATATAGAACAAGTTGTCATCTTACAAAATAAGTTTTTGCTACAAATTTTCCCCCAAGTTTTTTACTATTTGAAGACCTTGCATGACTTGCTTCTCTTATAGCTGCTTTGGGCCCTAGACTCCACATTTCATCTTCAGTGTCATGATCTCTGCCACTTAGTGGCATTTCATTTTCACAATTTAGTGACATGTCTGTCAAAAGTAATGGACTAAATTGCTCAGCAGTTAATTTATATTAATTTTGAGACATGCCTTTCAGTTTTTTATTAGGTTAATAAGACTTTTACTTTGATGGTGGAATATACTAGCAAATGAAAAAGATGTTACAATATTTAGCCAAAAAGAAACCACATATTTTGCAAAGGAACAGAAAGGATTTTGAAAGAGCCCCAGTGTCTAAAAATCTTTTTAACTGAAATTCTCTTAAATGTGGCTCATAGTTTAATGGGCATTATATGGCAACATTGCTCCCAGATAATGGCCATTCCTAAATATCATGACATTAAAGCATAGAATAAAGAATGTTCTATGACAACTTTACAATGTATTGCATACACAAATTGAGGTAATGATAGCTAGGTGTTTTGTGCTAATGGACTCATTATATTGATGCATAGTAAGGTAAGACACGGATACCAGCTCTCCCTTTTCTAAGCTTTATAAACTACAACTATAATTGTTAACAAAAGGATATATGGAAAAAGTAAGTTGGTGAGAACCTTATTTACTTCCTACGTTAATATTTTCATTCCAGTATACTCAATTGTGTCATAAAAATTCGACATCAGAATGGATGTGTTTTTGTGATTTTAAATGTGAGAGACTCAAGAGTTCAAATTCTGCCTTGCCTTATAAACTTTCAGACCCTCATTTTCTCACGGACACAAATGAAGATTACAGTACCCATCTTTCTATTCCTATCTTTCTGCATTATTGTGAGTCATTTACATGACTTTGAAATGACATCAACAAGGTGGCAGAGTAGGAAATAGCAGTCTCCAGCTTCCCAACCCCCATAAAAAAATTAAAACAAAACAAAGCAAAACAACAACAAATGGAGAATATTCACACAGAAAGAAATACTGGTAAAGTCGGCATACTTGAAATGCCAGTAAATGTCTAAGACCGAAGAAAAAAGGCAGAGGCTATTGGTATCAGCCATGTGCCAGGAACCACAGGGATTTCTAGTGGCCAGCTCTGTTGAGAATACTGGTTTCTTTTGTAGCTAAGGTAACAAACATCCTTTTCCACTAGGGAACTCTAGAGAGGCAGACTTGGGTACACAACACTAACCCCACAAAAAGCAGCCATTGTTGAGGTGCTTTGGGAAAAGAAATTCCACCTCTCCAAATCTTCTGCATTCCCTTAATCCAAAGCTGTGGCTGTACACATAATGCTCATACTCTAGCCTTGGGCTCTGTAGTTGCACTGTAACTGCTTACATCTCAGAAGCTGGAGCACTGCCATAGAAAACTAGTTTGCACTTCAAGCTCCAGAGCCAAATTCTCTTTGAGCATGCCTACATTCTGGACACCAGCTCAGTTGCCATAGAGAGCTTGGGCTGAGGCCAGGCTCAGAGGCCAAGCCCAGGGCCCCTGTAACTTTGCACACAACCGTGTTTCTATAATAAGCTCCCAGAATACTTCACAAGCATTTGTACCTTGCATACTGCTAACAATGCAGCAGAAGGGTGCTACTATTCCAGACACCAGTACCATTACTGTTTGAGATCCCAGAGCCATCAACTCTCCATGTGTGCCCATGCTTTAGGCTTCAGCTCGGTGACACCAGTGTCACTACTCTTGTGAACAAGCTCAGAAGCTGGACCTACTGCCAAGATGGACCCCCTCAGACACAAATTTCCCTTTGGAAGAAGAAGAGACCATAGTTGCCATCACTAGAGACCTCAGCAATAGTCATCACCACTGTGGATATCCACAGCATTAGCTACTGAGGATCCCTGTAATTTTTGTCAGTGTTGACCTCAGCTGACAGAGTTGCACTACCAAGCTATATCTGTACTGGTGCCAGAACCACCCAGCAAGCACTCTCACACTCCTCCATAGAAGAAGGTCTTTTCACACTAAAACTAGTCAGTAAAGTTTGGAAAAGGTAACTGCTCTACCAAATGTGTAGACATCTATATAAGGCAACAAGAAACATGAAAAACTAAGGAGACACATTACTACCAAAATAAAATAATTTTTCAAAATCCAAAGATATGAAGATATGCAAACTACCTGAAAAAGAATGCAAAATAATTTTTTTAAGCACTATCAATAAAGCATAGAGAAACAATTGAGTGATATTAGGAATGCAATACCAGAACAAAATGAAAAATTTAATAGAAAGATTAAGATTATTTTTAAAAGACCACAACTTTAGGAGCTGAAAAATAAAATGAATAAAATGAAAGCTGCAATAGAGAGTGTCAACAGCAAAACTGATAAAACAGAAAAAAGAATCTGTGAACCTAAGACAGGTTGTTTGAAAATTTATAGTCAGAGGAGAAAAAAAAAAGGATAAAAAGAAATGAAGAAAGCTTGTGTAATTTATACTACAGCACCAAAAAATAAAGATTCTAATTTTAGCAATTAAAGAAGGAGAAGACAGAGACAAAAAGGTAGAAAACTTATTTAAAGAAATAAGAGCAGGAAACTTCAAATCTGGGAAAAGATAACTGTCCAGGTACCAGAAGGTCAAAATTCTCCAATCAGAGATTCAATATGAGCAAGACTCCCTAAGACATATTATAATCTGGCTGCAAAAAATTAAAGGCAAACAGAAGATCCTGAAAGCAACAGGAGAAAAGAAGCCAATAATATGTAGAACTTTTAATAATGCCAGCAGTGGATCTCTCAGCTGAAACCTTACAGATCAAGAGAGAGTGGAATAATATATTGAAAGGGCTGAAGGAAAAGTGTTGCCAATCAAGATTACTGTGTCCAGCAGAGGTGTCCTGGAGTTATGAAAGGGAAATATAGTCTTTTACAGATGAACACAAGCTGAGAAAGTTCATCACCACCAGATCTGTCTTAAAAGAAATTGCTGAAAGTTCTTCAAGCTTGAAAGAAAAGGACACTAGTGAGTAATCCAAAAACAAATGAAAGTAAAACTCACTGGTAAAAGTCAGTATACAGTCAAATTAATAATACAGTAATACTGTAATGGTGGTGTGTAAACCACTTATATTTTTAGTATGAAGGTTAAAAGACAAAACTATTACAAACAATAGTAACTATGATAATTTGTTAAGGATACATAACCTAAAAGGATATAAATTGTGACCTCAGAAACACAAATGCTTGGCGTGGGTAAGTTACAGTATGGTGATTTTTATGTGATTATATTTAAATTATTAGCAGATTATGTTATAACAATAGGATAGTTTATGTAAGCTTCCTGGTAACCACAAAACAAAGCCTATAATAGATTCAAAAAAATATAAAAAGTAATGAATCAAAGTGTATCTGTAGATAAAATCATCTATTTCAAAAGAAGACAGCATGAGTAGAAAAAGGAACAAAGGATCAACAAAACAACCAGAAAACAATCTAATGGAACTGTTCAGTTCTTACTTGTTAATAATTATCTTAAATATAAATGAACTTAAATTCTCCAGTCAAAATATTGAGTGGCAGAAGAGATTTTTTTAAAATCCAACTATATATTGCCTCAAATATATTACTTATTAATACTTAAACAATATTTAAATTGCCTAAAACAGGCAATATATAGTTGGATTTATTTTTTAAAAATTTATTCTGCCACTCGGTCTTTCTATTGGATAATTTAAGTCCATTTATATTTAAGATAATAATTAATAGATAAGGACTGAATAATTCCATTACATTAATTGTTTTCTGGTTCTTACACACACACAGACACACACACACACACACACGTATGTATTATACTTCATAATAAAACTGTTAAAACTTAGAAAAACAAATTCAATATGTTGGCAGGAAACAAAAATCAGCATACGAAAACCAGTAATTTTTATATGGTAACAATGATCTATCTGAAAACAGAAATCAAGAAAACAATCCCATTTACCACAACTTTAAAAAAACTGCTTAGAAACAAATTTAACCTAGAAGGTGATAGATCTGTACACTGAAGGAGGTGATAAATCTGAACACTGGAAGCTATTAAATAATTAATGAAAGAATTTAAAGACACAAATAAATGGAAAGATATCCTGTCTTCATGAATTGGAAGAATTAATATTGTTAAAATGTCAGTACTGCCCAAATCAGTCTTCAGGTTCAGTGCAATCCTTATGAAAATTCCAATGAATTTTTTCACAGAAATAGAAAAAAGTTCTAAAAATAATATGGAACCACGAAAGACCCTGAATTACCAAATCAATCTTCAGCAAAACGGGTAAAGCCAGAGCGATCACACCATAGGATTTGAAACCTACTACAAGTCCATACTAATCAAAACAGCATGATACCAGCATAAAAATAGACACATAGACCAACAGAACAGAATAGAGAACCAAGAAATAAATACACTGATTTATAGTCAACTGATTTTCAACAAATACAGGAAAAACACACAATAGGGATGAGTCCCTTTAAGAAATGGTGCTGAGAAAACTATATATCCAGATCCAGAAGAATGAAATTATATCCTTGTCTTATAGCATATACAAAAAACAACTCAAAATGGATTAAGGACTTAAATGTAAGATATTAAATTATAAAACTACTAGAAAAAACCTAGAAGGAAATCTTCCTGGCATTGGTCTGGGCAAATATTTTTTTGGATATGACTCTAAAACATAGGCAACAGAGGCAAAAACAGACAAATAGGATTACAACAAATTTACAAAGCTTCTGAACAAAGGAAACAATAAACAGAGTGGAAAGACAACCTATGGAATGGGAGAATATATTTGAAAACCATACATCTAATGTAGGCTGTTACTATGCATAGTACATGAGGTACTCAAAACAATTTAGTAGCAATAAACAAGTAAGCTGATTAAAAAATGGGCAAAAAACCTGAATAGACATTTCTTGAAAGAAGGCATACAAATGGCCAACAGGTATATGAAAAAATACTTATCACTAATCAGGGAAATGCAAAATAAAACAATTAAAGCCACAATAAAATATCTTAGAATGTTAAAAGAGGAAAGATAACCAGTGTTGGCCAGAATATGGAGAAAAGGGAATCCTTGGATACTCTTGCAGGGAATATTAATTAGTGTAACTATTATGGAAAACAGTATGAAGTTTCCTAAAATATTGAAAATAGAACTATCATATTATTCAACATTCCCAATCCTGGTTATATATTCTGAAGACAGAAATCAGTATGTCAGAGAGATATTTGCACTCTCTTGTTCATTATAGCATTATTCACAAGAGCCAAGATAAGGAATCAACCTAAGTGTCCACAGTAGAATACTATTCAGCCATAAAAAAGAAAGAAATCCTGTTATTTGTGACAACATGGGTCCTGGAGGATATTATGTTAACTGAAATAAGTCAGACACTGAAAGACAAATACTACATAATGCCACTTATATGTGGAATCTTAAAAAGTAGAGCTCCTAGAAACAGTAAAATGGTAGTTAACAGAGACTATGAGTCTGGAGATTGGAGAGATTTTGGTCAAAGGACACAAAATTTTAGACAGAATAATTTAAAGAGATCTATTGTACATTACAGTGACTATAGTTAATAACATCATATTATATACTTAAAATTGCCAAGAAAGTGGATTTTAAATGATCTCACCACAAAAAAATAAGTATGATAGGTAATATATAAGTTAAATAGCTTTAGCCATTTTTCAATATATACCTGTATCAAAACCTCATATTATATACCACAAATATATGTATAATTTTTGTGATTAAGAAAAATAAACTAATACATAAATAAAAAGTGAAGAATTTAGCATAGTGTTGGGAATATAATCAGTATTCAGTAGTGATTGTTATTAGTAATATTATCATTATTGTTATCAACATACCAGTGAGGTTCAGACATTGCTGTTGTATGTTATTTGGTAACTGAAGTTTTTCCATGTGTAGGTTACTGTTGCTTCATAACAAATCATTCCAAAGCTGAGCAGGTTAAAACATCAATTATTTCTTATTGATCATACACTGCATATAGGCTAAGATTTGGCTGATTTAGCCTGGCCTTGTCTGGTGGCTTTGTTTCTTACTGCTTATCTTCAGCTCCGCATATCATTCCTCCTCCTTAGACTAGTGGGCTATGCAGAGCAGATTGTTCTCATGCTGAAGGCAGACTTGCAAAAAGGGCACTGAAGTCACGTGATGCCTTCTGAAGCCAAGATTCAGAATTGGCACAATGTCATTTTTGCTATTGGTCAAAGTAAGTGACATGACAAATCCAACATCAAGGAGCAATGAAGACTACACACAAACGAGGCCTTGTCAGGGTCACGGGAGGGAAGATGGTAAGAACTGGGGCCAGAAATACAATTCAACGAAGCAAACAACTAGGATGAAAGTGCTTTTTCTGTAAGTCATATTGAACTTTCCAAGGCGTCCAGTGGATTCAGGCCCAGAGTCATGTAGGGCTATCTACCTTTGCTTAAAAGGAAGGACCTAAGCTGTGATATTTGCCCATATTCTTTACCTATAGACTTTGTTAATCCGGTTGTGATATATAATAGGAAATACATCAACATTTATTCAGATTACTAAGCCTCCAGAAATAAAAGAGCCCTCTTTTAAAACCATTTCTTGCCATTTTGTTCATAGGTATTAGTTCCTGCCTCTTTCTTCATGCCACTATTCATCCACTTATCACAACGTTCTGTTTTTGTGTCTGTTTTATTCTGTATTTACTGGTTTATTGATTATTTCATTTAGAAACTATTTATTGGATGTCTGTTCCATAAGAACTTGTCTTATCCACAGTAAATATTGTGGTTGAATGAGTCACACCAGACCCTAGCTCTCTTGAAACTTGTGTTTTAGCAGGAAGTATAGTCATTAAAAAAAAATTAAACCTTACACAAATAAGTACTGAACTATGTTTGAGATAAATGCTGTAACTAAAACTGAAAGAGTACAATGACAGTGTCCAGCAGAAAGAAAAGAACTAGTCTGGGAATTTCCAAAACAATGTGGCAGGACTGATACTTGAATGAAGCTTTAAAACACTGTTCTCTCTAACAGGAATATAATTTAAACCACAAATACAATTTTAAATCTTTAGTAGCTACATTAAATAAAGAAAGAAGAAACAGGTGAAATTGATATTAGCAATATATTTTACTTAATGCAGTATATCAAAAGTATTATCATTTCAGTATGCAATTGTTACCAGATGGCAAGTCTTGACTATGACTTGTTCAGGTTCTTGGTGTGTTGAAAAGAGAACTGAACAGAACACACAAAGTAAGAAAACAAGAAAAAAGCAACAAAAGCGCAGATTTATAGAAGCTCAAGTACTCTCCACAGAGTTGGAAAAAGTTTCAGCAAGCAGCCCAAGAGCCCTGACTACAATGTTCTTTGGGGTTTTTATTAAGGTAAAAAAATTTGGTGACACCCCTAAGTCTCCTTGAGGCCTCCAATTGGCTACACCATTTGAAAGATTGGCCCACAACTAATTAGAGGCTGAGTGGAGGCTTGGCCTGTAGTCAATCAGAGGCTGAAGTGGAAACTAGTTATCACAGGAGTGAGAATGTGGCCTGTATGCTCCTTAATCTTGCCTAGAACTGACCGCATCTGTTTTTTTTTTTTTTTTTTAATATTTTAACCCTTGGTTACCTTAATTTTCTATTCTCCTGCCTCACAAAAATTAGTGATGAACTATTTTACATTCTTTATGCATGTGTGTGTGTATATTTTAACCATTGAGGTGTGATTGGCATACAAAAAGCTGTACATGTTTAATGTACACAACTTGATGTATTTGGAGATAACTGTACATATATGAACCATCACCATCAATTGTATAAACGTATCCATTACCTCCAAAAGGTTTCTCCCATTCCCCACCTCCTTTTTTTTCTGTTATCATTCTGTTTTGGCTTTTCCTTTTGTAGTAAGAGCACTTAACAGAAGATCTACCATTTTACAATTTTACTACTAAGTATTTGACAACCAGTGTATAGTTTAGTATATCTACATGACAGATCTCAATTCTAACCAGCCACATTTCAAGTGCATGATAGCCTTATGGCTGCTGGCTTCCATAACAGCCAGTGTAGCTTTAAAGAACTAACCAGGCAAACTAGAGAAGAGAAATTTTACAGAGAGAGGATCCCAGTAAGTGCAAAGTAGCAAGGAGAAGTAGAGAAAATAAAATAGCCTGTCTTGCAGAGAGCACAGGTTTAAAGTAAAGTAGCTTAAAACAGAGCTAAATTACATGGATTTTTAGAGTTCTTGTTAATGCCATGTGTCGTGTTCATTATTCTATGTGTTATGAGAGGTAATTGAAAATTTTAAGTAGGGTATACAGGTATTGATTCAGATTTCCAAAGATTGCCCTTGCTGCTGTGGGAAGAATGGATTGAAGGGGCAAGATTATATGAAGGAAGTATCCAGGAATTAAAATTAGCACTCGCCATAGTCTAGGCAAGAGCAGGTGATAACAAAGACTGGGGAAAGTAGTGAAGAGATTCAAGATATTTAGGAGGTAAAATCAAATAGACTTTTTTTTTTTTTGCCTTTTAGAAACAGGATCTGACTCCATTGCCTGGCTGGCATGAATGGTTGATCACGGTCCACAGTACCTTGAACTCCTGCTCAAGCAATCTTTTCACCTCAGCTTTCCAAACTGCTGGGATTATAGATGTGAGCCATCACACCTATCCAGGCTTTTCTTTTTCTTTTTCTCTCTTTGAGAAGTGAATTACCTAGAAGAGAGGTAAAAGCTATCTGCTTTGTTTCTAGCTTTCCCGGAGAGGTAAATGTGATGCAAAGTTTGAGGGACGGAATTGGTTAGCTCCGAGTTAGACATATAAAATTTCAAGAACCATTAAATTATTTAGTTAGATAACTAGAGATATATTTTTGAGGACTGGATATATAGGAGTTGAACTGAAATTAGTGATCTGATCTGGTATTTGAATTTGAGAGTGGACAGCATTGATCCTTGCAGATTGTCAGGTCCCAGGGATGGCTCAGCTTCATAGCTTCAGGGTTTAGTTGCCTGACATATAACTGGCACTAAATAAATGTTTCTTGAAAATGCTTTGTTATGACTCCCTTTCTTCCCATGAAGAGGTGGTAGGTAAGACTGACAAGCCAGGCAAATAGACCTTCAGCAGTATTCAATTTGTGCACTTGTAATTTTCACCCCCATTTTCACACTAATCCTAATTAATGATTGCAAGGCCTGGGTGTCGCTCATGTACAAGCATCCTTGAGTCCAAACATGGGTTAATGAATTTATATGGTTGTTTCTCATTATTAAAGTCATAAGCACATTTAACAAATCACTTTGAACCTAAAAGGTAAAACATTTTGAAGAATATTACTAAAATGTAGTTATAAATTGTATTATGTAAATAAGAACAAAATCCATCCCAGTTAATTCTGTCAGTAAAATTGAATCAATACAAGGTTTTCATATAATGTGCCCATGGCTTTTTATCGTCTTGACACACATACATCTAGGATTTTGCAAAGAAAAGTCTGTTTAGACTTGACTTTTCCATCCTTTTGAATTTTTTTTATGCTGGTCACAGCCACAGTTCCTTTCTTTTGCACATAACAATAAAATATGACATCTTAAGTATTCAGAAAAACCTGCAAAGTTTCAAACTTTCAAAGCTGTCTAGAGCACCTGTACATCCCAGTGATATGAAAATTATCACCCCTCAACTGTAATTGTATTTAATGTAAAATAATATCAGTGACTTAAATATGCCTAAATTTAGGAACTAATAAACCAACATTATTTTAAAATATCTATCATGCTGCACCTTGTACAATTCTATAAATGTTGAGAAATTAAATCCTTACCCTCTGTAAATTGACACTATAGTTGAGAAAGCAAAGTGAATTAAAGAGAGAAACATTCATGACAAAGTATGTGTTATTAGCCAGGGAAATTGAGTAGCTTTGTATTTACTAGATAGAGAAAAGGTTTAATAGGGATGTTTGTCTTGTTTTCTTTTGGCTGAAATGAGGATTAAGTTAGGTAAGTGAAAAAGGGCTGAATTTTCCTCTTTGAGTCTTTTTACCATAAATACGGTGGAAACAGAATAAAGAGCATTCTCTAGGGAGGTGGTTTATAATAAGTCTGCTAACAGATTGGTTATAACAATGCTCTCAGAGACTATGCTGGTCCATTTTGCATTGCTATAAAAAATGCCTGAGGTTGAGTAACTTATGAAGAAAAGAGGCTTACTTGGTTTATGTTTCTGCAGGCTGTACAGCAAGCATGGTACCACTATCTGCTCAGTTTCTGGTGAGAGTCTCAGGAAGCTTACAATCATGGTGGATAGTAAAGGAGGAAGCCCATATATCACATGGAGAGAGGAGGAGCCAGAGAGAGAAGGAAGAAGTTCCAGACTGTTTTAACCAATCAGATCTCCCATGAAATTAGCAAGAAATCACTCATCACCAAAGGGATGGCACTAAGCCATTCATTAGAGATCCACTTCCATGATCCAATGCCTCCCGCTGTGGTCTACCTCCATCATTGGGGATCACATTTCAACATGAGATAGGGAAGGGACGCACATCCAAACCGTATCAGAGACATTTAATAACATTGTGTTAAATGAATAAATAAACTATAAAATGTGACAGTAATTTACATTTTTGTCACATTTCGATACTAGTTACTTTTTGTTACCTATAGAGTCATTTTGAAATTAAGGTGAGATATGTGATAAGCACTCTGCTAAGCATTGTGGCCAAAAGAAAGGGATAAGAAATAATTCCTGTCCTCAAATCATTCCCTTCCAGTATCATTTTCTTATTTGGGACTGTCATCATTTTTCATTTGGACTTCTAAACTAAAAGCCTTAATCTCTCTCCCCATTCAATCAATCATCCACATACTGTCAAGAACATTTTTCTTAAGTACAAATCTAATCAAGTTGCTGTTCTGCTTAAAATTCTTCATGAATTTGTGGTGTATGTTGCATAAAATCTTGGTTCTTTAATATGACATAGACATTTCTTAATACTTTGCATTTTTTGTGGCCATCTTGTTTATATTGAAGCTGCACAAAACTGTTTACTGTTTTGCAAATGTACCTTGTTCTTTTGTGGCTCTGGTTCAAGGATAGTGCTTTAAACATATTTTCACTGTTATATACACTATTTTCATATGGTTTGGCTCTGTGTCCCCACCCAAATCTCATCTTGAATTGTGCTCCTTTAATTCCCATTTATTGTGGGGACCTGGTGGGAGATAATTGAATGATGGGGTTAATTTCTCCCATTCAATAGAATGCTAGTGAATAAGTCTCATGAAATCTGATGGTTTTATCTGGGGAAACCCCTTTCACTTGGCTCTCATTCTCTCTCTTGCCACCACCATGTAAGAAGTCCCTTTCACCTTCTGCCATGATTATGAGGTCTCCCTAGCCATGTGGAACTTTAAGTCTATTAAACCTCTTTCTTTTGTAAATTACCTAGTCTTGGGTGTGTCTTTATCAGAAGCATGAAAATGGACTAATACATATTTAAAAATAATAAATCTAACTCACCTCCTTATTTATTCTCTTTTGTTTTGGAGGTAGTGCTTGGACTGAGGCATCATAGACTTCGATTTAAGACTGTGATTGCTAGTCTGGACATGCAGGGTGTAATATATGATGGTATAGGACTTTGACTATTGAACTGAGAATTTGGTAGCAGTGTGGAGCTAATGAAGGTTACGTTCTCATTTTACCTTGTTTGTTTCTAGTAATTTGCTTAAAAGTGTGCCTTAAGGCCGTAGTATCAATTGCACCGATGTTAGATTGCTGGTGCCTCCTACAACATTTAGGAGTGTATTGTGGTAGTACAGATAATAATGTGATTATATTCTGTTTTGAGGTAGGCTTAGAAAGAAAAGGTGAAAATCACATTTATGGTAATTTACCTTGAAATCTAAACATAGAAAGTACACGAATAAAATTATTCAAGTTTTTAAAAAATAAGCAACAATTATAATAAAAATACCGTAATATATGATTGTCTTATGGTGATAGTTTTATCTAAATGCTTCTGCAAAAATTGGTTAAACTTCCAGAGATGACTGATTCCTGAAGTATAGACCAGAGGTCCAAAACATAATAAACAAATATTTCTCTCTGAGATTCCCTCTTGTTGTGAAAATCTAATAAATATAAATAGAACAAAGTTGTTTATTACTGAGCATGAGATACATAGTATTTCCACTCTTCAAGAAACTAAAAGATCAGAAAGAACACACATCTAAGGGACATTTTCTCTATCTGTTTCTCATTTTATTAATTAGCGGCCAGACCACTATGGGACACTTTAGAAAGATGTGGTTATGAAAGAGTATAGTTCTGGTATAGTTTTGCTAATAGCTAGGTAACTACATAAAATGGAAGTAGAGAAATGAGAATACTTTTCACTGATTTTTAAGGATTGGGGCTTCATAATAGTTCAACTAAGTAAAAATTTAAAGAGGATTAAGTAAGATTTTGATACAACAAGTAACAGTTTTTCCTTTTCTTGATGGTGTCATTATAGTTACCTGCAGCTTAAATTTGAAGGTAAGTCAATCACTGTATGTTCCTAATCTTCTGGTTTTCGATTCCTCCCCCGCTGCCCCTGGTTTCCAGTATTTCTCAAATACATAATCCTATCTATTTTTTTATATTTTGAGTAAAATGTGCCAAATCACAATTTTGCAATAAATGCTATGCAACCAACCACACATGATATTGGTAATATAATATTTGCCATTGTAAAATACAATGTATAACAGATAATATAAAGTTATTGTGGTAGACTCAGAGCCCATGGATTATAAACCAATAATAAGAGAGAAAGCCAGGACTGAGGGATGACAAGATGCCAAGGAGTAAAAAGTCAACAATGTTTCAACTTCCTAAGCCTTCACATTGTTTAGGCTTCCTGAAATGGTTCAGCTATAGAGATAGATTAACCCACGAATAATGCCCAGCATGGACCATTCTTCCAGCTTTCCAGTAGGGATAGAGCCAACAACTGTAACATCAACTATGTCACTGATAAGGTAACTGATAGAGATTAGGCAGATTACCTACGGTTTTATCCTGTCAACGAGTAAAGGATTCATACCAAGTGGCATCTAATACTCAGAGGGATGTGCCAGGTATGCCTTCTGTGAATTGATAGCCTTGCAATATTCTGAATGTTACCCTTCTTTTTCTCATATTCTAATGCTAATGTAACTCTTTGCTTTTCAGGGTTTTGTTTTCCAAAGGCTAAAGGGTCTGAATACAAAATAAACACATAAACCTCAAAGAATTTTGCTAGATATGGTGGCTCACTATTATAATCCCAGCACTTTTGGAGGCTGAGACAGGAGGATTGCTTGACACCAGGAATTCAAGAGCAGTCTGGTGGCAATATAAAGAGAACCCCATCTCTACAAAAAGAAAAAAAATAGCTGGGTCCAGGAATTCAAGGCTTCAGTGAGCTATGATCAGGTCACTACACTCCAGCCTGGGACAGTGAGACTGTCTCTTAAAAAACAATACAAGGCCAGGCACGGTAGCTCATGCCTGTAATCCCAGTACTTTGGGAGGCCACGTCAGGAAGATCACTTGAGTCCAGGAGTTCAAGACCAGACTGGCCAAAATGGCGAAACCCTTTCTCTCCAGAAAATACAGAAAAACAAAAAACAACTTAGCCATGTGTGGTGCCACACACCTCTGGTCCCATGGAGTCTGAGGTGGGAGGAGCACTTGAGCCTGGAGGTTGAGGCTGCAGTGAACCATGTTCACGCCACTGCACTCCAGCCTTGGTGGCAAGAATTAGACTGTGTCTCAAAAAAAAAAAAAAAAAAAAAAGTAAAGGGAAAAGCTTCACAAAACTCTTAAGGGTAGAAAGACTTTAGCAAAATCAGTCTCTCCTCCCACGTGAGTTTTTGTCCTAGTGAAATCAGAAATCAGATTTAAAATTATGACAATATCAGCCCTAAAGGGTAAAGAAAGAATAACAAACAAACAAAAATGGGAGCAGAGACAGCCCACCTATTTCTTTTCCTTCTTCTTCAGTAATGCAGGCTGTTTGCAGGCTAAAAGCTATATTCTAGGAAAGCTACGTCTAGTAGAGCCACATTTTAGGAAAATTGCCTGGGTCCTGAGTCTGTGTCCTGATGTGCACTACCCTAAGCACATTATGTATTGATAAAGAACATGTGTGTACATACTTTTTAAAAAAAATAATAAAAGGAAGAAAGAAAGAAAAAAAGAATGAAGGAGAGGAAGTAAAAGGGAGAGAAAGAGGGAGAGAGAACGGGAGTATTGCTTTACTGCCCAGGCTAGAATGCAGTCTAAAAATAGGAATTGAAAACCTCTTTTATGCCAATAATTGTGCTTAACAATGGAGACAGGAAGGAATAAGGGAAGAAAATAACAAGCAGCCAACCAATATTTCATTTAAATCTATGAAATGGTATGCAATTACTGATGAGTGATTTACTTCCAATTATGTAGTCACTTTTGGAATAGGTGCAATATGGTACTGATAAGAATGTGTGTTTTGTGTATTTGAAGTGGAGAGTTCTATAAATGTTTATTAAGTTTACTTGTTCCGGGTCTGAGTTCGAGTCCTGGATGTCCTTGTTAATTTTCTATCTCGTTGATCTGTCTAATATTGACAATGTGATGTTACAGTCTCCCACTATTATTGTGTGGGAGTCTAAGTCTCTTTATAAGTCATTAAGAACTTGTCTTATGTATCTAAGTGCTTCTGTATTGGGTGTGTATATATTTAGGATAGATAGCTCTTCTTGTTGCATTGATCCTTTTACCATTATATAATGTCCTTCTTTGCCTCTTTTGATCTTTGTTACTTTAAAGTCTATTTTATCAGAGGCGAGAATTGCAACTCCTGCTTTTTATTTATTTATTTATTTATTTATTTATTTTTGCTCTCCATTTGGTTGGTAAATCTTCCTCCATCCCTTTGTTTTGAGTCTTTGTGTATCATGGCATGTGAGATGGGTCTGGATGCAGCATACCAATGGGTTTTGGCTTTTTATCCAGTTTGCCTGTCTGTATCTTTTGATTGGGGGATGTAGTCGATTTAAATTTAGGATTAATAATAATATATGTGAGTTTAATACTGCCATTTGATGCTAGCTGGCTGTTTTGCCTATTAGTTGATGTAAATTCTTCATTATGTTAATATTCTTTACTTTCTGATATATTTTTGGAAAGGCTGATACTGGTTGTTCCTTTATATGTGTAGTGCTTCTTTCAGAAGCTCTTGTAAAGCAGGCCTGGTGGTGGTGAAATCTCTAAGTACTTGCTTGTTCGCGAAAGATTTTATTTTTCCTTCGCTTGTGAAGCTTAGTTTGGCTGGATGTGAAATTCTGGGTTGAAAGTTCTTTTCTTTAAGGATGTTGAATATTGGCCCCCACTCTTTTCTGGCTTGTAGGGTTTCTGCTGAGAGATCTGCTGTAAGTCTGATAGGCTTCCCTTTGTGGGTAACCTGACCTTTCTCTCTGGCTGCCCTTAGTATTTTCTCCTTCATTTCAACCCTAATGAATCTGACGATTATGTGCCTTGGGGTTGGTCTTCTTGAGGAATATCTTTGTGGTGTTCTCTGTATTACCTGGAGTTGAATATTGTCCTGCCTTACTAGGTTGGGAAAGTTTTCCTGAATAATATCCTGAAGAGTATTTTCCAACTTGGATTCATTCTCTTCGTCACATTCAGGTACACCTATCAAACGTAGATTAGGTCTTTTCACACAGTCCTATATTTCTTGGAGACTTTGCTCATTCCTTTTTATCCTTTTTTCTCTAATCTTGTCTTCTCATTTTATTTCATTAAGTTGGTCTTTGACCTCTGATATCCTTTCTTCTGCTTGATCAATTCGACTGTTAAAACTTGTGCTTACTTCGCAAAATTCTCATATTGTGTTTTTCAGCTCCATTAATTCACTTATATTCCTCTCTAAATTGTCTATTCTCGTTAGCATTTCATCAAACCTTTTTTCAAAGTTCTTAGTTTCTTTGCATTGGGTTAGAACAAGTTCTTTTAATTCACAGAAGTTTCTTATCATCCACCTTCTGAAGCCTACTTCTGTTAATGGAACGCATTCGTTCTCCATCAGGCCTTGTTCCATTGCTGATGAGGAACTGTGATCCCCTGTAGAGGGAGAGGCATTCTGATTTTGGGTATTCTCTGCGTTTTTAGGCTGGTTTCTTCCCTTCATTATAAATTTATCCATCCGTCGCCTTTGTAATTACCGACTTTCTAATTAGGTCTCTGAGTGGACGTCCAACTTGTGGATTCCCAGCGCCGATACCTGAGCAATCCACTGTGCCGGCCAAAACAGCGGTGTTAAGATTGATGGTGCTTTTCTGCCCAGGAATCTCCGGTCTGGCTCCCTTCTTGAGTCCTTCCCTCAATCAGCTGAATAGGCAACTCTGCCTTCCCGGAGCGCCAAACGTCGGCCAAAAGGGGACCCAGTCCCACTTACTCTGCACCAAGAACCGCCACGCTGGCCACAAGAGTTGTACTGGCGACCCATTGGGCTCCTCCGCTGGGAATCTCCTGGTCCATGAGCAACAAAAATTCGTCTGAAAGTGTGGTGTCCTCTCGTTCTCTGTGCTTTCACTGGGAGCTACAATCCCGAGCTGCTAGTGTTCAGCCATCTTGGATCTCTCTCCTAGTTTAGCATCAGTCTTTCCGATTTTATTTGTGAATCTCTGGGAGCCAGTAAAGCTTCAGGTGAGGAGATAGGTTTATAAAGCAGGAGATGATTTGAGGGTATAAAGATAAAGATGTGAAGAAATAAATGGTAGATATGAGGAAGTATTGATAAAACATTTTACACATGAAATGTCAAGGGGACTATGACATGTTTATCTGTAGTTGGCTTAGAGGCATCTCTTCAGAGTTTTTATTTTCTTAATGACCTTTACTTCCTTTGACAAAAGTCCTATTATTATATTATATAATCCTGGTATTCCATCATATAAATGATGAACAAAGTGGAAGGCAAATTTTTAGGAGATGACTCAGTATTCCATCAATCTCTATTAATATAGTGTCTACTACCTGAATAGATAGCAATGTCAAACCGGACCTTGTTATCACAAGTTTGTTATGATGCCAGGCACTTTGTAAATCACAAGCACAGGGTCATCAAATGAAGGCTAATTCCTCTGGCTGAAGAGTTGTGTAGTCATACTATTTGTCATAAATATCCATTTATTATTTTACTTTCAAAAAATAAAATATAATCTAAAAATCTGATTTTTCTTTTCTTGTTGCCTATATCAAAAGAAAAAGGCCTGAAATAATAGAGATTTCTTGATTATTAAGAATTTATATGAAATTATTTATCTCATAAATTTTATCCATATACATTTGATTTAACTTGCATTTATATTTTAATTCAGTGAAGTGAATAGTTTACATACACAATACCCATCTCTATTATATGAGTCTTTTATTAACTACTATGTAAAACAATCCTTAGTGCTTAGTATGTGCTGCACTGTGCAAAAAATAACTGTAATTATTGCACTACATTTTACTATTTCAGTAGGAACAGATTTCCATTTCAAATACTCAGCCTTCACACACAGGTGAATAGATGGCATACAGCAGATTTCACTACTTGTGAAAACTTGATAATCTTGTCAGCTATAAGATCTTTTTGTATTGACATTTTGTTTCTGCAAAATGTTTTCCTGAATGGGAGTGAATTTCTATTTTATGTTTGGGGGAAACTCACTACTTATGGTGGTTGGAAGCTCAGAATTGATAATAAGAATTCCACTACAGAAATCAGATGATAATATAAATGTCTTGTTTAATGTTCTGAATGTTTGCAATCAAAATTTTACATTATTTTTATCTGAACAGCTATAGGGGGAAGCAGGAACACTCAATTATATGTGTAAAATAGTATAAAATGGAGCTATGTATAGGAAGGATTGCTAGATGCATTAACAAAATCAAGTCTTTCCATCTTCTATAGGAATAGGAATTTTAGCTAGTCACGTGGACATCAAGTTGAAGATTACTTTCTTGGACACCTTCATAGTTAGGTGTAGCCATGAGATTAGTTTCTGGCCAATCAGATGTGAAAGGAAGCAATATATGCTATTTCAGAGTTATGTGGTTTAAAAGAAAAGGGGTACCCTCTTCCTGTTTTTTCCCTATTGTAATTTTGTTAGAATATGGATGTAATGGTGGGAGTTAGAACAGCCATCTTAGACATGAGATAAGACCTGCATGAGGAAGCTGGCAAGGCCACAAACTGGCAGGACCTGGATTATTTGATGTCATGAAACGGATTGCTTCCACTTGGAAAGGGTTATATATTTACCTTTTACCTGAGCCACTGCTATGTTTTTCATTTTTTATAACAGCCACACCACATCCTAAATAATACAACATCTAAATCATTTCAAGAAAATACACAAATCTTAGTGAAAGAAAGATTTTTGTGGGGACCAAATTAGCTGAAGGAACTGTCTGACTTGAACATATTAATAGTAGATCAACACCACCTAACAGAATGTTCTGAGATGATATAAATGTTTTCCATTGTCCAATTCAATAGCTATTAGCCATATTAGATATTGGGCATGTGTATATGATATATATATTAGATTCTGCTATTGCATTTTCCAAACTGTGCAAGTTTGCATTCCCATTTGCAATTTATGAAATTTCCACAGTTCCTCCTACACTCTAATTTTTAGTACTTTTAATTTTAGCCATTTTAGTGTGTTGTTTTATTTTAGTCTTAGCTTGTGAATTTCCGTCATCACTAATAATCTGAGTATCTTTTCTTATGTTTAATTGGCTGTTTGGGTGTCCTTTGTTTTTTTAGTTGCTTATTAACACCTCTTGTTCATTTTTCTATTGTTTTTCTTTTTTTCATTCCTTTATGGAATTAAAAAATGAATTCTGAACATAATTCCTTTTGTCATTTGTATGTGTTACAAATTTACTGATCTAGTCCAAGATTTTTCTGTTTGGTCTCTTGATGATGTCTTAATAAACAGAAATTCTTGATTTTATTATAATCTAATTTATAAATTTTCCATTTATTCATGTATTTTGCATCCTATTTAAGAGGGCTGATCCTAACTCCAGCTCATATAGTCTCTTATATTATCTTCTAGTAAATTTTGTTTTGACTATCATAATTAAATTGAAATAACCCAGTTGTTACTTTTTTTATGTATATAAAGATAGTATTCAAGTTTTTTTTTCATAAGTATCTATCTGGTTAACCCTAACGCCGGGTATTAAAAAGACTGCTTCCCAGTGTGAGAGCCACCAAGGGAGGGTGAACCGAGACAGGTCAGAGTGTGTCCCCACTTGGAATGTGTAGCTGGCTTGGAGGGTTGGGGATTTCACCCACTTGGTGCTATAGTTTGGATCCTGTGCTTACCTCATCCCTCCTGCAACCCATGATCCATGAGAGCCCCACTATACTGAGGGGCACCATGGGTTGTTGATGCAAATCTGAGTGATGGCTCCCGTCTGGTGCTGTAACTTGTCACATGGATCTGGGCAGAAGTTTGGACTAACGCCAGCAGGATGGACCCATCCCACAGAAAGACACAGAGTTGAAAGCAGGGAAATAGGACATAAGGCCTGGTAGACCCCACCCCCACAGAACTCAAACTGAAGCCCGCACTCTAGAGAGCTTGGCAGTGAATACACCAGGTTGGCCCCAACCAGGAAGATTGAGCTCGAGGAAGGAACGACGGCATTGGGAAGGTGAGGCTAATCTCACCTGCAAACAAACTCCAGGGGAGGACCACCCCCCCAGCAACCTGACTGATTCCAAGGCAGCCCAGCAGCACCTCTGCAGGCCAAAAAAGATATGGCTCCAACCTCAACAGAAAGGACGTCCACTCAGAGATTCCTCCCGAAATCACCAACATCAAAGATCAAAGGGAGATAAATCCATGAAGATGGGAAGAAACCAGCGCAAAAAGGTTGAAACCATCAAAGACCAGAACACCTCTTCTCCCAAGGATCATAACTCCTCACCATCAAGGGAACAAAACAAGACAGAGAATGAGTTTAACTAATTGACAGATCAAGGAAACAAAGTCAACAAGGATATCTAGGACTTGAACACAGATCTGGACCAAGCATACCTAACAGACATTTACAGAACACTCCACCCCAAATCCACAAAATACACATTCTTCTCAGCACCACATCACACTGTAAAATTGACCACGTAATTGGAAGTAAATCACTCCTCAGCAAATGCAAAAGAATGGAAATCATAACAGTCATGCAGACCACAGCACAATCAAATTAGAACTCAGGGTTAAGAAAAGCACTCAAAACTGCACAATCACATGGAAACGGAACAACTTACTCCTGAATGAGGAAGGGATAAACAATGAAATGAAGACAGAAATAAAAGTGTTCTTTGAAACCAACAAGAATAAAGACACAATATACCAGATCCTATGGGACACATTTAAAGCAGTGTCTAGAGGAAAATTTATAGCAATAAATGCCCACATGAGAAACAAGGAAACATATAAAATAAACACCCTATCATCAAAATTGAAAGAGCTAGAGGAGCAAGATAAAAAAAAAAACTCAAAAGCAATTAGAAAACAAAAAATAAGAGCAGAGCAGAACTGAAGGAGATAGAGACACAAAAAACCCTGAAAAAAATCAATAAATCTAGGAGCTGGTTTTTCGAAAAGATCAACAAAATAGACCACTAGCCAGATTAATAAAACAGAAAAGAGAGAAGAATCAAATAGATGCAATAAAAAACGATAAAGGGGATATCACCGCAGAGTCCACAGAAATACAAATTACCATCAGAGATTACTGCAACAGCTCTATGCACATAAACTGGCAAACCTGGAAGAAATGGATATATTCCTGGACACTTGCACACTCCCAAGCCTAAGCCAGAAAGAAGCTGAAACCCTGAATAGACCAATATCAAGGTCTGAAGTCGAGGCAGCAATTAATAGCCTACCAACCAAAAAAAGCCCAGGTCCAGATGGGTTCTCAGCCGAATTCTACCAGACATACAAAGAGGAGCTGGTACCACTCCTGTTGAAACTATTCCAACAATACAAAAAGAGGGAATCCTCTCTAACTCTTTCTGTGAGACCAATATCATCCTGATAACAAAACCTGGCAGAGACACAACAAAGAAAGAAAACTTCAGACCAATATCCATGATGAACATTGATGCAAAAATCTTCAATAAAATACTGGCAACGAATCCAACAGCACATCAAAAAGCTTATCCACCACAATCATGTAAGCTTTGTCCTGGGGATGCAAGGCTGGTTGAACATACACAAATCTATAAATGTAATCCACCACATAAACAGAACCAAAGACAAAAACCACATGATTATCTCAATTGATGCAGAGAAGGCCTTTGACAAAATTCAACAGCACTTTATGCTAAAAAGTCTTAATAAACTAGGTATTGATGCAACGTATCTCAAAATAATAAAAGCTATTTATGACAAATCCACAGCCAATATCATACAGAATGGGCAAAAACTAGAAGCATTCCCTTTTAAAACTGGCACTAGACAAGGATGCCCTCTCTCACCATTCCTATTCAATATAGTATTGGAAGTTCTAGCGAGAGCAGTTAGGAAAGAAAAAAAATAAAGGGCATTCAATTAGGAAAAGAAGAAGTCAAATTGTCCCTATTTGCAATTGACATGATCATATATTTAGAAGATCTCATCGTCTCAGCCCAAAACCTCCTTAAGCTGATAAGCAACTTCAGCAAAGTCTCAGGATACAAAATCAATGTGCAGAAATCACGAGCATTCCTATACACCAACAACAGACAAACAGAGAGCCAAATCATGAATGAACTCCCATTTACAATTGCTACAAAGATAATAAAATACCTAGGAATACAACTAACAAAGGATGTAAAAGATCTCTTCAAGGAGAACTACAAACCACTGCTCAAGGAAATAAGAGAGGACACAAACAGATGGAAAATCATTCCATGCTCATGGTTAGGAAGAATCAGTATTGTGAAAATGGCCATACTGCCCAAAGTACTTTATAGATTCAATGCTACCCCCATCAAGCTACCAATGACCTTCTTCACAGAACTGGAAAAAACCACCTTAATCTTCGTATGGAACCAAAAGGGAGCCCACATAGCCAAGACAGTCCTAAGCAAAAAGAACAAAACTGAAGGCATCATGCTACCTGACTTCAAACTATACTACAGGGCTACAATAATCAAAACAGCATGATACTGGTACCAAAACAGAGATATAGACCAATGGAAAAGAACAGAGGCCTCAGAAGCAACACCACACATCTACAACCATCTGATCTTTGATAAACCAGAGAAAAACAAACAATGGGGAAAGGATTCCCTGTTTAATAAATGGTTTTGGGAAAACTGGCTAGCCATATGCAGGAAGCTGAAACTGGACCCCTTCCTTACACCTTACACAAAAATAAACTCCAGATGGATTAAAGATGTAACATAATGACTAACACCATAAAAAAACCCTAGAAGAAAACCTAGGCAAAACCATTCAGGACATAGGCACAGGCAAGGACTTCATGACTAAAACACCAAAAGCAACAGCAATAAAAGCCAAAATAGACAAATGGGATCTAATTAAACTTAAGAGCGTCTGCACAGCAAAAGAAACAATAGTAATCACAATAGTTCACAATAGAGTGAACCAGCAACCAACAGAATGGGAAAAAATGTTTGCAATCTACCCATCTGACAAAGGGCTAATATCCAGAATCTACAAAAACTAATGCAGATTTACAAGAAAAAAGCAAACAAGCCCATTCAAAAGTGGGCAAAGGATATGAACAGACACTTTTCAAAAGAAGACATATATGCAGCCAACAAACATGAAAAAAGGCTCATCATCTTTGGTCATTAGAGAAATGCAAATCAAAACCACATTGAGATACCATCTCATGCCAGTTAGAATGGTGATCATTAAAAAAACTGGAGACAGATGCTGGAGAGGATGTGGAGAAAAGGAAACACTTTTACACTGTTGCTGAGAGTGTAAATTAGTTCAACCATTATGGAAGACAGTGTGGCGATTCCTCAAGGTTCTAGAAATAGAAATTCCATTTGACCCAGCAATTCCATTGCTGGATATATATCCAAAGGATTATAAATCATTCTATTATAAGGACACATGCACACGAATGTTCATTGCAGCACTGTTTACAATAGCAAAGACTTGGACCAACCCAAATGCCCATTGATGATAGACTGCACAGGGAAAATGTGGCACATATACACCGTGGAATACTGTGCAGCCATAAAAAACTGTGAGTTCATGTCCTTTGTAGAGACATGGATGAATCTAGAAACCATCATTGTCAGCAAACTGACACAAGAACAGAAAACCAAACAGCACGTGTTTTCACTCATAGGCAGGTAACAAACAATGAGAACACTTGGGAATGGAACAACACTCACTGGGCTAGGTGGGTGGGTGGAGAGGAGTGGAGGGGAGGGACAGTGCGGGGGTGCAGGGCAGGGAGGATGGGGAGGGATAACATGGAGAGAAATGCCTGATGTAGGCAACGGGGCGGGAGGGATGGAGACAGCAAACCAACATGGCATGTATGTACCTATGCAACAGCCCTGCAGGATACAGTATGTGCACATGTATCCCAGAGCCCAAAGTACAATAAAAAAAGAGGAAGAAAAAGAAAAGACTGCCTCTACAAATTTGCTTTGCAGTGCCATCTTCATGAAACTCAAGAGTTCATAATATGCCTGGGTCTAGACTCATTGTCAATTTTTACTGAGTTTTGTCTGCATGCTCTATCAGTAATTAAGAGCAATACTAAAATATCTCACTACCTTTATAGACTTGCCTGTTTTGTCTTACATTTTTGCTAATTTTTGGAATTCTCACATTTCCTATATATGTCTACCTTATTATCTCTTGTAATTGTTTCTTTGACACAGCTACTATATCATAGACCAACTTTTTTACAGCTATATTTGTATGTCATATGTTTATTTACTCATGTATCTGGTGTATTTTGTAACTTTTAGAATTTCAGCTTTGTTATTGTTCATAAACTAAAAACCTTTTTTCATATCATTATCACATTTACCCCATTTACATTTAGTAAATAAATAATTTATATTTAATTTATAACTACCACATTACAAAGGGCTATTTGACTCACCTGCCTATGATCCTTTACTTTCTATTTTCTTGCCTTAATTTTATTTAAGTGTTTAAAAAATTGCTGTCATGACCTCAATTAATTTGGAAGTTATGCATTCTTTTTCTATTCATTATTTACTGTAGTGATCACTGCATGTCTCCTTAATTTATCAAATATAATGCTGAGTTGTGATTTTGACATCTGTCCAGACCTTACATCATTTCAATTCTGTCTTCTCTTCTTCCAACTTACATGCCATTGTTGTTGTATATACTGATTTTTCTCTCTTAAATATCCAAATAATTTTTTTTGCAGTAAGCAGCCACTGTTCTTTTAGATTTACCAAGATATTTATTCTTTTCTTTAGTATTTAATTTCTTTTTTCCCCAGAGATTTGACTTGGGATCATTTTTCTTTGATTCTAGAATATATATTAGTCTATATTTCTTTATATGTGTGTGTATATATGTGTGTGTGTGTGTGTGTGTATATATATATATATCATAAGATACACACACACATAGAACTTTTAAATCTTACATAAAGTTGAGGCACCATCCAGGCACTAGAAATACAACAGTGATTAAACAAACAAAATGGCTACCTACATAAAGCTTACACTCTAATCAAGGGAGACATATATGTAGGTAAAATATAAAGTGTATTTTGTAAAATATATTAGGTAAGGCAGTAGAGAGTATTCATGAGGAGAGGATGGGTATTCTGGCCTATAGACTTTGAAAGTATAACATAGCCTAAGTATAACAAATACCAGGAAATCCATACCTAGATATGTCTTTGTGAACCCAGATTATCTATGGTAAAGAGAAGTACTTATAAACAGATAGAGTAAAAAGCAAATAATTTGCAAAGGAATGACTGTAAGCCTGACAATAAACTTTTTATGAGAAAAATGGAAACCAGAACACCTCAGAATAATAGCGTTAAACTATTGTGGGAAAAAAATTCTATAAACTTAAAATTATGTTCTCATGATTGCATATAATATTTTAAGGAGGGTGAAATGAGGGCTTCTATAAATGCTAAAATCTGAGAGTTTACCACTAATAAATCTTCATTGACAAGATTTTAAGAAATATACTTCAGGAATCAAGAAAGGCTAAAAGGAATGGTAAACAAAGAAATATGTAAGCATTTTAGTTAAATATAAACAAGAATGGTCTATCAAAAACAATTTTAAAAATCTACTTTGTGGAGATAGAAAGGCCAACCCTAAAAAACAGAAAAACAGTATTCATATTTTAAGGCAGTCGTGCTGACTTAAAATCTTCTAAGACTATAACATTCTTATTTGGAAGAAGATATACATTATTAACTTTACACTTTGTAAAATTCCATAGGAAATTATGAAGGGCAACACAAGAATAGAAAATAGAATTTATAATTTTCAAACATGTGGTTTGAAAATGTGTAATAATATAACAAAAAACATTGACAAGAATAAGTGGAAAAAGGGCAGAATTATAGAAAGTAGAAAGCTAAAAATTCATGATACAATTTTAAGTAAATTAAAAAGCAGCAAACTAAAATTATCTTGATTATAGATTTGGGAGTAGACAATGGATGAAATTTTGGGGGCAAGAATGTACAGATAATTACAATATGGGTAATGTTCTATTGTATTTGATGGTGATTAATGGAAAGTTATTTTGTTATTTTTTATATATTTCCATATGTATACACCAAAATATAATATTTTAGAAATTTAAAAATTATTTGCGGTGGCAATATTCAAATTAGAGAAAAATACAACTTGCGTGTTTTCTCCTTTTTTCCTCCTTACTTACATGTATTTAACATAAAAATTTCACTCACTGACATTTTAAGTTACTGTACCTGTATATATTTTGAAAGTACAGATCTTTTCCTTGTACTTTGTTTCTTATTTTGTCTGTCTCTTCATGAAATGAAGTCTCAGCATTTAAATCAATGGCAAATGTGCTTCATTCTACAAAGGCAAAAGCCATCAGTCTTCATGTTATCCGATAGCCTCTACTGTCCTGTCATCTGTCTTTTCCAAGTGGACATTGTTAAACAACACACAGATATACAGTAAGGTCATTGATAGTGTTTGTCATCAACTCAATTTATAATTTCAAATAAATGGAGTATATCTTGAAAACTAAGCATCAATTTAAATAAATCAGATTTTCCTGTGAGCTTATAAAAATGAAGCAAAGATTCACACATTAAATTCTGCACTACTGAGCTATTACAGTGCTGTCCAGATGTACTATTCTTCTAAATTGAATAACTCAGCTCATACACTTTTGCCCTGTGAATTCCTTTTTAAAGATACTTCATTTTTAGTTTAAAAACCTGAAAATGGAAGCATTTTTCTTTTGCCTGAGGAAAACTTAATATTTAAACAGATTCAGCTTGAGCAATATCCACATGCTGCTGAGGGTTTACTCTTTAAAATGTCATAGGTTGCCACATAGAATTTTGGTAAGATACTGTGGTTAGCAAACTTTTTCTTTTCTTTTCTTTTCTTTTTTTTTTTGAGATAGAGTCTTACTCTGTTGCCCAGGCTGAAGTACAAATCTTGGCTCTGCAACCTCCATCTTCCGGTTCAAGCAATTCTCCTGCTTCAGCCTCCCAAGTAGCTGGGATTACAGACACTCACCACCATGCCCGGCTAATTTTGTATTGTTAGTAGAGAGAGGGTTTTGCCATGTTGACCAGGCTGGTCTGAAATTCCTGACCTCAGGTGATCCACCCACCTTTCAAAGTGCTAGGATTAATGTCTGACCAGCAAACGTTTTTTATGTCTAAAAAAAACCTGCCAATTCACTTCTGCGCTTTCAGTGACAAGGAAAACTGAACAGTTTAAGGTAGCCTAATAAAGGTTCAAAACCAGATGCAAATATGATGAATTCACTCAGTGAGCTTTTTGGAAATATGCCAGTTCTTAACTCCAAGAGGGCACCCAGTTTGAATTAGTTACACTATTTCTCAGTTTCTCTCCTTTACTCCCTAGAAATATGTATCCCAAATTTCATAATTATCATTTTAGTGCCTGTCATGTATTTTTATTAATATGTTTGCACCTCAAAATAATTTCATTTTTATGTTTTTAAATTTTATATGAATGTATGATTATGTGGCTAATTTTTATCTTAATGTGTTTTTAAGATTTATTTATGTTGATGTATGTAATTTTCTCTTTCATTAATTTTCACTATACATTCATTCTTTACTTGATAGCTATTTTATATTTTCTTAGTTACAAAAAATAAGTAATAAATATGCTTTTGCATGTCTTAATATTTAAAAATTGAAACAATGGAATGGAATAAGAGAGAAAATAAAATATCTGAATATATCACACATAGTAGTGGTATTGTTTCATGGACCATTTTTTTCTAAAAAAGTATGTTTGTATGGGATTGTACTATAAAAAATATTTTTTTACTGGGAATGGTGGTCAATTTTTTTAAGTATTGCTTTAAAATGTGTAACTAGGAATTGAATTCCTTGAAAGTAGGGTACAGACATCTTCGTTGGATATTTCAAATTTCCTATCTAGCATGTTGGTGCCCAGTAAATCTCGAGAGCAGTGAGGATGAAATCTTGTTTCTGTATAGCTTCACCAATGCTTCTGAGATATTGATTGTTTCTCATAGTTTTAAATTGCATTGCCTTCAGTGGCAATGAAGTAGGTTGTCTGTTTTTCTTATGAGTCATTTTCTTTCCCTTTTTAGTGAACTGCCTATTTATAGTCTTTGCTACCATCTCTTATTATCTTTTTACTATTGGCAGTCTGTCTTATTTTTGTATTGTGAGAGGTCTTTATCATCTCAGATCTATGTCTCTTTAATAGCCACCTTGTTCAAACTTTTTTTTTTAATAGTCTGTGGTTTACAGTTAACTGTATAGTTTTCAGTTAAATTATCTTGTCATATTCTATATTCCATTTTAGGTTATCCCCATATCCTAAATGCTTGTTTAAAATACTGCATGATTTAAAGTTCACTCTTTGTTATGTGAAGTGTTTTGGGTTTTGACAAATGCAAAATGTCACTTAGCATTACTTTTTAGTGTCATAGATACCATAGCATTTCTGTCATTACAATATCATACAGAAATTTCACCACTTTAACAATTCTCCCGTATTTCACCAATTCAATCAGAAAACCACAAACATGTAAAAACACATACACACACACACACACACACACACACACACACACATCCCTGGTTAAACAGTGGTATCATTCCTTTTCATCATTGAATTGTATCCCATTGTATGAATGTAAAACATTTTGTTTGAATATTCTAATATTTAAAGGACATCTTGGCTGCTCCATATTTTCATAATTATAAATAAAGCTTCTTTAAAAACTCATATGCAGATTTTGCATGGAGATTTTTTCAAATTAGTTGGGTAAACATCTAGGAGTGCAATTGCTGAATTGCATATTAATACTCTGTTTAGCTTTGTAAGAAAGTGCTATACTCTCTTCCAAAGTGTCTGTACGATTTTGCATTCTCATCAGCAAAAATGAGTGTTCCTGATGCTATGAATCCTTACTAGCAATTGATATTGTCAGGTTTCTGTGGATTTATGTCATTCTAATAGGTGTGAAGTGGTATTGCTTTGCCATTTTGATTTATATTTCCCTAATTACAAATGAGCACATTTTATATGCTTATTTGTCTATTGTATATCTTTTTTTGGTGAGGTGAGATATCCTTTCAGATCTTTTGCTTATTTTTCATTTGGTTTGTTGTTTTCTGACTGTTGAGTTCCAAAATCCTTTGTGTGTTGTGGATACACAGCCTTTAAAAAAGATACGTGGTTTGCAAATATTTTCCTCCTAGTCTGTGATTGGACTTTTTAGTCTTAAGTAGCTCATGTTAATTTTAACATTCATTTATGGTATTAAGATAAATGTGATATCTACTTCTTACGCTATTGACTATTCTGTTCTTCATTTTAGCAAAGTGATACTATTATTATTGGCAATGCATGTAATACAGTGACAGTTGCTGTAATCTTTAAATATCTTCTAGGTCTCTGGAAGACCTTGAATCAACTTAGTCTAGTATAATAGTGGCTAGCTTCAGAAAACCTTGATAACAACCATAAGTTCAAGCAATGTTTTCAGCACATTTTTGTGTGTGCTAAACACTAAGGATATATCAATGACCAAAATGACGTGGATCTCATTCTCACAAAGTAACAATGGAATAGGGAGGAGAGATAGTGAATAAGCAGTCACAGTGTGAACTAATGCAGATGTTCAGAGAAGATGAGAGAAAGCTTTTATTTACCCCACACTATAGCTGTTGGCATCCAATGAAGTAAATAGAAACAAGAGGTAAAGAAAGAGCTGATAAGCAAAATGAAAAAATAAGTCCATCTGGAGCTTAGGAATACCAAAAGGGATAAAAGGGCAAGGGAGGAAGTAGTGCTATAAGCATCCAAGGTTTTAGTCACCTGGGGGAAGCTTGATCTGTAGCGGAACAGTTTGGTGGTAGGTGGAACCATAGAAGAGATGCAGGTGCACACCAGTGATGTCACTGGAGACAGGGAGAGAGGGGAGGAGAAATACTGTAGCTTCTCTCTTCTTCCAGGATCCAGACTTCTGTAAGAGCTTTCTGTTGGCTGATCCCAGCCAAAGCCAGCAGACACAGGAGCTTAAGAATCAGTAGCAGCCAGCCTCCCTGAAATGCAAAATGGAGCAGAAGCAGGGAGAATGAATGGGCCAAGGGTTTGCCCCCATACTTAGTATTGCACAACTTAGTTTTTAAAGAAGTATAATTTTTAGTGATAATTAGTAGAAAAACAAAATTCCATAAAATTACCCTTCTAATTTTATCCCTCTTCCATTATTTTCTCCTACATTCCCAAACTTTACTGGCCATCTAAACTTTTTTCTAGCATAATGGCAAGAGAGAATGACCAGTGGTTATTTAACAGTTACTGTTCGTCGGGCACTGGGTAAGATGCTTTATATGAACCAATACAGTTACTCTAAGGAGTAATATTAGATCTGAGTAAGTTGGTTTAGTTACATACCAAGGTTCCATAGATGCTAAGTGAAAAAGTTGAAAGCAAACTGGATGTGTCCAATTTCAGAGCCCAGGCTTCCCATGATACAAGCAGACCTTGTATGATTCAGGAAGTGTGACATTTAACTATTACTTCAAAGTCATACAAGATACACTCAAATTCCAGTTCCTTTTAAAAAAAGCAAGAGAAAGTAAAATGTAGAGCATCTGATTAAAATAAATACATTCAATTGGGAGACCGAGGCATCACGAGGTCAAGAGATCGAGACCATCCTGGTCAACATGGTAAAACCCCATCTCTACTAAAAATACAAAAAAAAGAAAAATTAGCTGGGCATGGTGGCGTGCGCCTGTAGTCCCAGCTACTCGGGAGGCTGAGGCAGGAGAATTGCCTGAATCCAAGAGGTGGAGGTTGCGGTGAGCTGAGATCGCGCCATTGCACTCCAGCCTGGGTAACAAGAGCAAAACTCCATCTCTAAATAAATAAATAAATACATTCAAAAACTTAAACAATATTTTTGGAAGTATGTATGTTACTGTAGCCAGGACCATTTTTGTTACCGGTACAGAAATCCTCATAGACTTGCTTAGGATGTAAAATATCCTTTAACCACAGATACCATAGGAGTGATATTTCTCTTTGTCTTTTTCCTGGGCAACATGGTTTCACTTTCATTGTGTTCCGGCTTGTGTGTATCTCCTCAATTGTCTTCTCCTGCTGCCTTATAATTCCTACGCCTTATAAATGTGCTGTGGCATCTCTTGTTAAGTGATGTTTTTTTTCCTTCTCTGGTACTTACCTATTTTCTGGTAGTTACTTATTTTCTGGCAAACTCTGCACATGTTCCTGAGATAGTTATATTGTAATATCTTCACAGCTTTTCCAGGCCCTGGGTCCCTGGTCACCTAGAAATTGACTTCATTTGTTTCATTTGCCCATTTCTGATATCTGTGGAAAGATTTAGGGAGAAGTTAGAGATGTAAGAATCTGATAGAAAATATTTCTGCTGCCTCTTCATCAGTAATGGTAGAACAGAGCCTATTAGAAGTAGGGCAGTTGTTGAGACAACTTTAAGTAATACAGGTTCAACTTTTACCAAGAAATTATTCTATTCCCTAAATGTAATGGTATTTGAAATTGGAAACAATGTCAAATATATACCGTATTTTGTATTACTGTATTTCAAATATGTACCATATTGTATATATTTTGTATTATTGCATATATAAATATATATAATTTATACAAATAATACAAATATATATCATTGTTTGTATTATTGTATTTCAAATATATACCCTATATTGTATATACAAATATATAAAATTTATACAAATAATTCAAATACATACCATATTTTATATTATTGTATTTCAAATACATACCATATATTATATATATTTTATATTATTCACAATGGCATTTTTCATTGGGAACACATCTCCCTGAAATTTTCAGCATCTAGGGCTGTACTCCTTGCATTCCTTGGTTCATGGCTCCTTTCTCCATCTTCAGAGCCAGGAGTATGGCATCTTCAAGTCTCTCTCTGCTTCTGTTACCATGTGGTCTACTCTCCATTCTGTAGTCTAATCTGCCTTTGCCTCCCTCTTCTAAGGACACTTCTGATTATATTAAGGGACCACTTATGTTATTCAGGATAATCTCACCATCTCGGTATCCTTATTTTGATCAAATCTACAAAGCCTTTTTTTTTTTTGAACCATAGAATTTAACATTCACATATCTAGGGATTAGGACCTTGATATCCTTGGGAGCCATTATACAACCTACCATGAGTAATTTGCCTCTGTGTGTGTGTGTGTGTGTGTGTGTGTGTGTGTGTGTGTGTGAGAGAGAGAGAGAGAGAGAGAGAGAGAGAGAGAGAGAGAGAGACTGTGGACTGTGAACTATGTATGAAATGCAATGACAATAATACAAACTATGGCATATATTAAAGAGACTGAGGCTGGGTGTGGTGGCTCATGGCTGTAATCCCAGCACTTTGGGAGGCTGAGGTGAATGGATCACCTGAGGTCAGAAGTTTGAGACCAGCCTGGCCAACGTGGTGAAACTGCGTCTATACTAAAAATACAAAAGTTAACCTGGCATGATGGTGCATGTCTGTAATCGCAGCTACTCAGGAGGCTGAGGCAGGAGAATCGCTTGAACTTGAGAAGTGGAAATTGGAGTAAGTCGAGATTGCACCACTGCATTCCAGCCAGGGCACGAGACTCCATTCAAAAATAAATGAGTAGAGAAGGAGGTATAGAGAGAACATCATTAGTTTTTGGAAAATATCCAAGGTTTGTTGTTTTCTTTCAAATTGGATTAAGGTTCTATAAAAGCCTCATCTTGAGCAAAATTCCCTGATGTATAATTAAGGGTTGTCTTGGTCCATTTTATGTTACTATAACAGAATAGCACAGACTGGGTAATTGAGAAAGAAAAAAGAAATTATTTCTTCCAGTTCTAGAAGCTAGAAAGTCCAAGGTCAGGGAACTGACACCTGGTGAAGGTCTTGCAAACCAGATGAATATTCCTTCCAAGTTCTGAACTCGAATTAAGTTAATAAAATTCTAGGTTTGGTTTAGCCTTTGAGCTAAGGGATTTTGATGACCATTGCATTGCTTTGGGTGCACAATGGAGTTCTTCCTTCTACACTCTTTACTTCATCTCCAGAATTCAAAATCTTTTGCCCATTCCAGGAAGACTGTCTACAACCTGGAAAACATTTGCCATGGAATAAAATGTCTATTACATTTTCATTTCTATTTCATCAAATTATTTTTCCGTCAGCAGCTGGGCAACATCCTCAGCATGTGTGACCACTGGTTTAAGACAAATTGCTGCTAATGGTCACCTACAGGAAAACCAAAGGTTGCCATAAAAGATCAATGGGAAAGCTTTGTATATGGCATAATGTTAATTTATTTTATACATCACAGGATTCAGCTTCTGGGAAGTAATAGATTTTATTACTTTTATTTTAATGCATATTTGGAAGCTAAATGATAAAAGCCGATGATGCCTAGTATTTTGTACTTTTTAAATATGTTCTAAAAGCTATGAATCTAAATTACATATAATGATGCTAAAATGTGTTGTCCATCATGAATATAGTTATACACCTGACTTTCAAAGTTGTTTCAGTAATCTAGATGGTGACTTTGCACTAACTTTGTACTATCTCTGGTCATATAACTAATTCCCTTTGTGACCAATGGAGCATAGTTGTGGTGTGGTGAATTAAGATTTTGCTACAGCCTGTCACTGCTGCAAGAGCAAAGTTAGAGGTCACAAATGGAAATTGATTAAAAGATATGATTTTAATAACACAAATTACAACAAATGAAATAAATTAATCACAGATGCAGAGGCACAATCGAGATACAGCGATTCCCATTATTCCTAGAGGATATTCAGAAATAATGGAAATTATTGTTTCTTTTTTTGATAGATGTTGATAATAGTTATCACTGCAATTTTTAAACTTTTTCGAGTGTAAGAGCAAGGATTAACCCTGAGATGTTAAAATATAGGGATATTCAAGGCATAAATTAAAGTTTAAAAATAGAAATACTTTTATGAAAAAGTTGCTTAATTTCACAATTTTGACTATATAAACTAGAGCATTACGTACTACATTGGACTACATAAACTAGAGTAGTACATGGAATTTTTTAAAATAGTAAATGAAGCAAGCTAAAATACTCCATATGAAAGCCTTTCTGGAAAAAAAAAGTGGTGTTTGACTTGAGTTTCAACTTTTTTCTACTGGAATAAAATAGATTGTTCAGGAGGTTTTTTATTTTTAATGAAAATGATAATTACATCTTAAAAGTAAGAGAACATGTTTGCAACTCAAAAGACCTAAGGCAATTGAAAAAGTAAGTTTAAATCTGACAAAATGGTAAAGTAGAAGTTTAGAATGAAAGACATACCTCTCTTTTCATTACCATTATTTTTCTTACTTTATGGTACCCAGACTTGAAATGCCAGGTTTTGTGTGTTTGTTTTCCCTTCAACATATGTAATAAATGGCTATCACTGGTTGAAGAGTTTTATTGTTCTGTTTGTTCTACTATCATACTCAGCATAGCTTTACTTCACTCAGAGAAACCTCAACTGATTTTTCACGAATGCTTAGTTAGTGATAATACCCACACAAAATTTTAATTCACTTTTGAAAACTTTCTCAAATGATGTTAGGACGTTTTCCCTAGTCATTTCTGGTAATTGTAGAAGAATGCACCACAATTCAATTCTTACAATAGTGCCCATTAGCATCTTCTGCTTTTGTGGATCTCAGCATTTCTATGACAAACTATGTTATTACAGATTTGTAACGTGACTGTCATTTAGCAAGCCACAGGGAGGAAACTTAAAATACATTTTTATAAAATATTTTGAACTAAATTTTGTTGGTTGACATTAGACATAGGGTATTAGCACAAATTTTTAGTGGTAAAAGAGTCATGCAGATATCACTTTTGCAATTACTAGTGTGTCAATTTTCTTCATAAGAGACAGAAAATTGCCAAAATGAACTAGAAGGCTTGCCTTCATAACATCTTCATTGTTTGGGCTTTATATTTAACTATTCAAGAGACATCTTGAATTAGTCAATCGTATATTATTCCAGAGTAAAAGTCCTTATTCTTTAAGATAACTGTGTATATTCACTTTTTTGTTGCATCAACACTGATTTGTGAAAAATACGGAAATACAATAGTTCTATGTATCTACAGGATGCTTCAGGAGACATAGAGACCAAATATTCTGTGAAAGAAACACGCAGGATTCCCACCTAGTCATCCTTAGAAGGCTGGTTATACTCAGCCTCTGTGGTATAGAATGACTGAGACATCCTGCCCCTCAAAGCTCTTTAGGCCATACTTGCAAGCATACAAATGCCTAGAAACCACATCCAAAAAGCATTTGATTTAATTGATTCACAAATATCATGTAATTTTCTTTTTTTCTCACTTGACCTGTATGCATGTACAATTTTGAAGCAAATTGGCTGTTAACATATTGGAGTAATAAACATTGTATAGTCAATAATGTAAGGTTGGGATGTTTCTAGACACCTGTGAGTGTGTAAGATTATTTCTTCAGATATTTTACATTGGTGATATCAGTAACAATAACAGTAATGTTTACACTTCTGTTGAGTGTTCTCTGCATTGGACAGCGTGATGTGTTACACATTTCCAAGAATTGTCTTCTTTAATCACCATAGCAGTAGGAGACAGGTACTGTTTTCTCTATTCTACAAATAGAAAATGAAAATGAAACACAGCTTAAGTGAATGTCCCTATGCTACCCAGCCAGAAGGTTGCACAGGTGGTACACCTTGAATCCTGAATCTGGATTCAGACAATGAACTGCAACTGGAGTTTACGGAATGACAGTACTGTCATTTGTTTTCAGGTTACCCTGCCATGCTTTCAAAGAATTGCTAATGTATTTTAGATAATTTTTAAAGTGAAAAATACAAAATATGTCATATTTGCTGACTTAGTGGACTGTCAGTCATAGGTGGACTTTGCAAGTACTGATAAAGAATGAGATTGCAGGGGCAATAAATGTAAATCCCATCGACATCACACAAGATAGAGTATGCAGTTGCATTTCCTTTTTAAAGATTTAAATCTTTTTAAAGATTATTTTATGGTACCAAATACTGCAGAGATCATGAAGTCAAGATATGAAGACTGGCTGACTTCCTGGCAGATTTATCCTAAAGAAAAATTGAAACTGAGATGACAGTTGAGGAAATATGCCATGTGTGATACAACAGTCTTCCTCTAAATTCTAGAATTATTTTTTTCATTCATTTTTGTCAGCATTCAGAGCTCTCAAGGAAGTCTTAACCCAGGACTCTTAAAAAATAGCAGAGATGAAATATAAGAGTACTCACACATGCTGTAATGGGAGCATCACAGCAAAGATTGCTGTGTAGACGTTAGAAGTAGAACACCACACCCAAAGGGCCCAAGCCGATAGAGATAACAGCTTAGAGGCTTCTCTCTTATTTAACAGACTGAGCTTCCTAAGCTTCTTTCTCCGTTTTCTTTAAATCAACTGATATGGTTTGGCTGTGTCCCCACCCAAATTTCACCTTGAACTGTGATAATCCCCATGTGTCAAGGGCAGGACCAGGTAGAGGTAATTGAATCATGGAGGCAGTTTTCTCCATACTGTTCTCATGATAGTGAATAAGTCTCACGAGATCTAATGGTTTCATAAATGGACATTCCCCTGCACAAGCTTTTTTGCCTGCCATCATGTAAGATATGACTTTGTTCCTCATTTGCCGTCCACCATGATTGTGAGACCTCCTGAGCCATGTGGAACTGTGAGTCAATTAAACCTCTTTCCTTTATAGGTTACCAGGTCTCGGGTATGTCTTTATTAGCTGTGTGAGAACCCTGACTAATACATGGACCATCCAGGCATTTGCCTGAGAGCTTAAAGTGACTTACACCCTATTCTCTTACATATACTACTAGTTGCGAAATTTGCACACACATACTCTCTCTGTTTCTCTGCCTGACTCTTCATTCTTGCCTCACGTGACCTGGGGACAGCAGGTTGCCCTCCCTGCTCATTGCACTCTGCCCAGAATCTGTAAGTAAACATCTTTGAACCTATTTCCTATTGTGGTGCTGTAATCAGTTTCCGTCTTCCCTCTGAAGAATCCCAGGCCAAGTTTTCCCCAGAATGCCAGAGAGAACACAAGGTTCATGGACAAGGTGATGGTTATGGCATAAAATGGGCATAGGTTTAACAAGAGCCACAAGACAATATAAAAAAATTTCCTATATGAGAGAGCCACCTGGTCATGGGTCAGACAATTAGGTATTAGTCTGACCAGCAGGTAAAAGAAGTATCCTGCGAAAGGCATACTGTATCCACCTATGTTCTACTCTTCTTGCTAACCACGCCAGTGCTGGAACTCAGGTTTAGCTGGGGGCTCTGGAAACACACTATCAGTACATTTCTCTAGTACAGTAGCTAAAATGTAGGGAATTGGGGTTGTGCTTCTACTTTCTCATCTACTTTCTCTTCCTTTACATCTTTTTATCTTTTTTCAACTATACTATTCTATTTTTCTTTATTCCTCTTCTTACCTTCCTTTCCTTTCCATAGAATGCTAAACCATAGAATGCAGATACTGAGAATTATATTTTGATGCGTTTGAGAGACATACAGGGGCAGCTGAAAAAGCTCCAGCTGGAGTTTAAATCAGAAAGAAAGAAGGTGTCTTAATAGTTTTGAAGGATCCTTTGTGGTTCTTTGAACTTGAGAAACACCCTTCTAGTTAACAGAATGCAGGAAGGAAGGGGATTCAGAATTGTAATCTTGGATATTCCATTTAATAGCCATGTATCTTTCTTATAGACTGTTTTCTCATCTGTAATTAATGCTCCATAGCAATGCCATAATTACTAAATTGAGTGATGTGTATCAGTTGTCTGATTCAGTTCATGCTTCTTTAAAAACAAATCATATTTTCCCTTTCCTTACTATTAAATCTAGAAGTTAGCAAGTTGGGAGTTTAAATTTAAGTAGGTCTAATCATCTGTAATTGTTGTTATGAGAAGAAAATGTATGTTTCTTTTATCTTAAAAAATCCCCTATACATATTTTAATAATTAGATTAATACATTCCTCAATTGATTTTTTGTTATTTTGTTTTATAAGGAAGAGAGTTTTTTAAAAGGAGTTTCAAAATCTAGTTTCATTGCAGAATGGGGCAATTTTCATAACTTGATGGAACCCATGCAATCCTGTGACTTGAGTTATGTTAATCGTCCCTTACCAGCAGGGATTTTCCCACCAGAACATATATTTTTTCCCAGTATAAGGACTGGTTGGTTATGATTCTAGCTGCAACTGAAGCTGGAAATTTGGGTAACAAAGTGTTTATACAATTAGCCTGTCCCAATAAAGCAAGTGTGGTTCTATATCTTAAGTATCTTCTACTAAACTAAAAAGTATCTTCTACTAAACTAAAGCAAGTTATTGTTCTATATCTTAAGTATCTTCTACTAAACTAAAGCTCATCTTAGTTCTAAATATTCTACAAATATGACTAATGTGTCTTGTATATTGCATACTTTTCAGACTTAGTAAACTGTAGATATAAAATTAAAACTTTTTGAATAACTCTAGGCATACAGTATTACAATAAATCATCCAATAGCTATTGAGAAACATTGCATTGTTATGTTAGAGTTTACATATTGATATGGTTTGCCTCTGTGTCCCCACCCAAATCTCATCTTGAATTGTAATCCTCATAATCCCCATGTTTTGAGGAAGGAACCTGGTGGGAGGTGACTATATCATGGGGACAGTTTTCCCCATGCTGTTCTTGTGACAGTGAGTGAGTTCTCACAAAATTTGATGACTTTATAAGTGTTTGACTGTTCCTCCTTCACACACTCTCTCTTGCCTTCCACCAGATAACCGTGCCTGCTTCCCCTTCTGCCATGATTGTAAGTTTCCTGAGGCCTCTCCAGCCATGCAGAACTCTGAATCAATTAAAGCTCTTTTTTGAATAAATTACCCAGTCTCAGGCAGTTATTTATAGCAGTATGAGAACCAAATAATACACATATCAACTTTAAATAATCATTCTCCTCATCCCTAAAAGCTACAGTTCCATCTGCTATTGTTTGTTGCTATCTACTTATTTTAATTTATAGTTTTAATGGAATGAAATAAAAAAGTAGAATATTATGCAGACATTAAAATTGTTGTAATGGCCAATAAGTAAAGGCATGGAAAATATCTTTGATATAATATAAAGTGATAAAGTAGAAAAAAATACATTTTTACAAATGTACAGCATTTACTATCAAAGATGTATACACAGGTTAAAAACTCAGAATTTTGAAATGCTGAGTTTTTAATGCATGGCAATTTAACCTCTTGGTAACATTCAAAATATATTTAGCATTTTCTTTAATGTGTTTACATTGCTTCAAAAATAAAATAAAATATGCTAAATTTGAGGAGTTTCTTATGTTTCTGTGCATTTGAGCTGAAGATAGTGAATTTTGTTTGTAGACTTGTCTGTAAATTAAGAGGGCATAGGCTTTGAATGAGAGCCCAAAGGATTTCCATTGAGGTAGGTGCATGGATTAAAGGTAATGTATTTTAAGTCCATAATTTTTGTTGTCAGAACTTTTTAAACATATCTGGTTACTAAGCTGAAGTCTGGATAACTGAGCTTTTAGGCAAATTGCATTCAATTTCTATTCTTAGATGTTTCTTGACATGATGATTAGAATAGCAGTAATATAAGAATAAGACATTAGGAAGTAATGACACAAATTCACTTGGGCTTATTAGGATGGTCTCTCAGGATGATGATTTTCCACATTATGTTTTTAAATAAAGTCACATTCTGAGGCACTGTGGGTCAGGATTTCAGTATATCTTTTTGGGGGGACACAATTTAATCTATAATACTTTAGAAAATAACAGACATAGAAAGAGGAAATTTAAAAATACTTATATTTGGTTTCCATCAAAATTGAGATGAACCAAAATTGAAGTGAGAGTTTGAGCATCTATGGTTTAGATTACAGTAGACAACACTCCCACCTTCATGAAGAAGTACCTTTCCATGCTAAAAATATTATGATGGTGGGAAAAAAAAGAACTATGTTCAAGGAAAAACAATGCATTGTAGAAAGATTTGAGACAAATGTAAAATGGTAGGTCATAGGCCAAGAATGAAGACAGGAGGGGAAGAACTTTGCATGCCCCAAAGTGTTAGATAGCTTGTGGGTGTAAGATCTTCCAGCCCACTGTTGTCGTAGTACTTTTCTCTGTGATGTTGGAATTTTCTAGCTTTGTCAGTATTGTTTCCAGGAGACAGAAAAGTGTCCAAAACTCATTTTTCTGATGCCGATGTAAGTCATCTTGGAATCAGTGTGGTTGTAAAACTTTGACTTGGATTGGTCTCCCTGGCATTAATATTCCTGGTTTGCCAGGGTTTGCTAGGCCTATCCAAAGGGCATTAAGAGAATTCAGTAGAACTATGATTCAGTAAACAGTTCATTGGAACTTCCATTGGTGTATTAGCTAAAAATAAATTAGGATTTATAAGGATATACATACTTTTAACATTTTCTACATAACGTCTTATATTTCAACACTGGAGACACTGATTATGTTCATGAAAACTTTAATATGACTAAGAAGCATAAAAGATCTGATAGAATAATTGAATGTCACAGGGTAAATAAAAAGATGCAAATACATCAGTAGGAAACTTCTTACAAATTTACTTAATGTTTTATAGATGGTCAACTCGTAAGCTCTAATATTTTTGTCTATATTATTAAAAAGTAAAGAAAATGGTAGTCTTCCATTCTAGAAAGAGTTTTAACATATAATGTGTGAATGAATAATGTGGGGATTATTAAACATAGAGTTTTATAAGAAAATATTTATTTACCAAACTTAAAAGGTTATAGCATTTTCAACTTAAAATAGTGATTGTTACTTCTTTTTGTAAATCTTTTCTTTCTCTTATATCATCCCATCAACATATATTCTTTGTATTAACAGTTAAAGACAATGAATCAATTTTATTTTTTCCAGGTTTTTTTTTTTTTGAGAAAGAGAATTGCTCTGTCTCTCAGGGTAGAGTCCAGCTCACCACAACCCTAAACTCTTAGACTCAAGTGATCCTCCTGCCTCTGCCTCCTGAGTAGCCAGGTCTACAAGAGTGTGCCACTATGCTTTGCTAATTTTAAAATGTTTTGTAGAGACAGGGTCTTACTGTTTGCCCAGGCTGTTCTCAAACTCCTTCACTCAAGCAATCTTCCCACCTCAGCCTCCTGAAGTACTGAAATTACAAATGCAAGCCACTGCGGCTGGTGCTTTCCAGCTTTATTGAGGTAAAATTGGTATATGAAAAATTGCATATAACTAATGAATACAATTTGGTGAATTTGTACACACACACACACACACACATATATACATACAGATTCATATTTCAGTCACAATAATTGAGGTAATAAATGTATCTATTACCTCCAAAAGTTTTGTTTTATTTCTTTTTTCTTTTTCTTTCTTTCTTTTTTTTTTTTTTTTTGGAGATGGAATCTCACTCTGTTGCCAGACTGGAGTGCAGTGGCAAGATCTTGGCTCACTGCAACCTCTGCTTCCTGGTTTTAAGTGATTCTCCTGTCTCAGCCTCCCGAGTAGCTGGGACTACAGGCGTGTGCCACCACACCCAGCTAATTTTTGTATTTTTAGTAGAGATGGGGTTTCACCTTGTTGGCCAGGATGGTCTCAATCTCTTGACCTTGTGATCCGCCTGCTTCAGCCTCCCAAACTGCTGTGATTACAGGTGTGAGTCACCGCACCTGGCCTTTTATTTCTTTTTTATGTTTTTTGGTTGTTTTTGTTTTGTTTTGTGGCAAGAAAATTTAGCATGAGATCTACCCTTAATTAAAAAAACACTTTTTTTTCAGTACTAGTTCAATTTATACAATATCTTATTGTTAACTATGGGCACTGTGTGATCCAGTAGGTCTCTGGAATTTTATCCTGTGTAGTGTGTCATTACACCAACTGAACAACTCCCCATATTCTGCCTAACCCCATCTCCTAGTGTTCACCATTCTGCTGACTATTTCTATATATTTGGCTAAATGCCTTATATAAGAGCAGTCACGCAACAGCAATCACAGAAAAAGAAACTTAACATATGAAATTACTGCCAAGATTATTTTAAAATCACCTTTTCCAGAGGCAAAGCTTGTTCAGGATCATCCAACGGAGAATATTTTCCTACAAAATGTAACTTGGAAAAATCCAGTCTATTTTAAACACTATTTCAACCTATTTTAATGAAGCCCTATGAATTACGAAAATAGTAGCCTTCCAATAATACTAATAATATGCCTGAATAAGACATTGTAATTTGTTGCTTGCTAAACAACTTGTTTTCAGTTAGCTCCACAATTGACATTTAATATAGGTGAAGCAGAAATTATGTCAAGAAAATAGCACTGAGCAGTAATGCCCTGAAACACAACATTTGTTGTCTCCAAGCCACTGTTAAGGTCAGGAATGGAATGAAGAAAATCACAATGTGTCATGAAATCTCAGGTTTGGTTTTACTTAATTTTCAGCCCGTTTTTGAATTTTTTAATTTCAGCTAAGCTTTCTGACCCCCAGATCTGCACCTGACCTTTACCACCTCCTCATCATCCACTCTGGTCTTCACCCTCTTTACCACGTCTGAGTCTACTTAGGGGCTGGCTTTCTGATTCAGGGTTAGGAAATGGACACATCTACAGAGTCTCTCATGGCAACACACTCAACCTGACCAAAACCAAGTAATTTTCTGGGCAGTTTTATACTTTTATAAGAATGAAAGGTGTTTTGATTCCAAAACCTTCTGTCCTGTTCCCTGACCATTTTAAAGCATATTGTTTTAGAATAGTTAATATGTTTTGCTCATCAATTTCTTTATAGCCCAACAATTTATAACAACATGTCTAAATTTCCAGAAAAATGTTATTGTGTTCTTGCTTTTCTGCAGTTCCTCATGATTGTAACAGAGCCTGTGTTAGGGAATTTAGTCGGAGATTGTCAACACAGGATTTACTTTAGAATCACCTGGAAAACTTTTAAAAATCCCAGAGACCTGGTGTCACTCCCAGAAATATGATGTAGTTGATCAGCACAGACTTAGACATCAGTAATATTCAAAGATCCCATGTGATTCTAAAGTGCAGGCAGAGATGAGAAACACTGAGTTAGATCATTTCCAGGAGTCACAGAAAAAAATGTATTTTTTTCTTCTTCCATTCTTTTTTTTTCTTCCATTCTTTTTTTCTTCTTCCATTCTTTAGATAGTATAAGCTCTGTTCTTTCAACAAGTTATATTACTAAAAATCGACAAGCTAAACTGACTATGAATGTGTACTTACAGAGTTGTGGCTCTTGCTTCTGTATAAGGTATTTTAAAGTAAAAGCAGTTAGAAAATGGGATTTTTTCCCCCCTTGACTATGGTAAAGAAATACTGGTGAGGAATGTTTTGGCTCACTTTTTGTTCTTTCTACATTGAATTTGTAAAAGTTTAAACATTTATTCATGCTATTCAGTCCTATTTTAAGTCTTTTAGTAAGCTCTTGTAACTTTAAACATAGAGATACTGCATATTATATACGAGGCTTATTTTAACATTTAACAGAGATTTGTGACTATTACGAGTATGAATATGTAATAAATTATTACAAATTCTAATCAATTACACTAATGTAAAATAAAGTTATTTTCAAGTGATCTTGTAGCTAGTTATGTTATCCAATAATCTAGACTTTCAGTGAGCTCTAGTTTATTTCTTTTAAGATAATATTATAAAGTGACAACTTTGTAACCCTTCCAGTCACTGATTTCCAATATTTATATCTCCTATTTTTTAAAATTTTTCTTTAAAATTAAAACTGTCTAGGACTTAGAATCCTAGACAGTTTTAAAGAGCAATCATCATATAACATTACCAATCATCATATGACGTTGCCCTTAGGCAAAATGAAGGATAAAAATTGAGCATATGAGCTAATATGAGGCTAAGAGACATGGAAAATGACTTGCTGGAGGATTTGGAAATGAAATTTCCTTTCTCTTAAAAGAGATCCACCAAAAGAGGTATGTTTCCTTCTTCCTGATGTGGGGGTCAGATATCTGACCTACACTATAGCCATTTTTCCTTCATGAAAAAAATTGAGGCTGACAGTGAAGCAAGCACAGACTGAATATGAATAAATTATATTGGACAGAATTACCAAAAAAGCAGAAATAGAGTGACTACATCAAGCCAATCTTGAAGCCTGACTTATATCTGGTCTTCTAGTTTTGTGAGCCAAATATTTTTTTAAAATATAAGAAAGTTTATGAACTAGAGTGTCAAGAACAGTGGAAGATAAAACGTCTAAAATAATGGTCTTGTTTGTAGCAAAAATCTAGGCATTGATAAGGTTTAGAAATTTATAGAGGAGAACAAAGAGGGGCATAGATCTTAAGAATTTAGATATAATCAGTCAAAGAAAAAAATGCCCCACAATTCCAGCTTTCAGGTTAGCAGAAAAGCAATAATGACAACAAAAATCTAACTAATGAAAGGCAAGTAAGGAGGGGGAAGATTAAAACAAACAACAATATGCAGTCATAGAAAAATGAAAATTAAATTTCTATTGCATGTTCGTAAAAATAGATTAGTTTAAAACTCAGTAGCTTGAGCAGAGTCTGAAGAACTGAAAATACATCTACTACTACCTTATAAAAACACAAAAGTTGTTTTTGGAGTGTGAAGATAACGGATAACTTTTCTTGAGATAGTGAGGGTTTATTGCTTGGCTTTTTGCATGATGTATTAGTATCACACTCGTATTTTCATGCATACTTATCTAGTTACCAATATATAATAACTAACAAGAAAAGCTATTTCATTTTGAGATGGGCATATTTTAATTGTTTACTTTTTAGAGAAAAAACATTTTCTTCATAAATTTTCTTAGTCATTTCACATTCAACAACAAAATGAAGTAAATAAAACACTTAACATTTTAAAGTGCTTTTCATATTTTTCTGTGTCATTGGAAATGAAAAAAGTCTTTTCCGTTACACTGATCTTCATCTTTCTATTCTTTATTCTTGTATTATGCTATGAGTGCTCTGTTTTTCAATAAAATTTATGTGTTAAATAACAAATAAATGTCCCCTGCCTTGTTATAGATTATATTACAGTTTAAATATGTTACATGTTTAATATTTTATTTATGCTTATTATATGTAATGTATAATTTATGTCCACATATAATACACATGTATTAATGCTATTATATGACTAAATATAAAAGCAAATTATAGTATCATTCTTACTCAGGAATCTAGACAGTCTGTCCTGGGAATGTCTTTACAGAATAGGGGATATTAGAGTATATAATTTAATGTGTTGATGACATGGGCAAGACTATCATTAATATATATACTTAATTTGGTGCAAAGTCTCCCTTACTAGAATTCAAACTCCACGAGGTCACGTTATATTTATCTTTTATATTACTCAATAGTCAGTGCCTAGCAAGGTATCTGGCTCTTTGTAAGTACCTACCATGGTTAATTTTATGCATAGCTTGACTAGTCTAAGAAATGTCCAGGTTAGTGGTAAAACATTATTTCTGAATGTATCCATGAAGGTGTTTCCAGAAATGATTAGCACTTTAAAAACTTTTTTAACTTTTATTTTAAATACAGAGGGTACATGCGCAGGTTTGTTACATGGGTATATTGCATGATGCTGAGATTTGAGGTACAGATCCTGCCACCCAGGTAGTGAGTATAGTATCCAATAGGTAGCATTTCAACCAACACCCCTTTCTTCTCTCCCCTGTCTAGTAGTCCACAGTGTCTATTGTTCCCATCTTTATGTCCATGAGTACCTAATGTTTACCTCCCACTTATAAGTGAGAATATATGGTATCTGCTTTTCAGTTTCTGTGTTAATTCACTTAGGATTGTGGCTTCTAGCTGCATTCATGTTGCTGCAAAAGACATTATGCCATTCTTTTTTATGACTGCATATTATTCCATGGTGTATATGTACCACATTTTCTTTATTCAATCCAATGTTGATGGGCACTTAGGTTATTTCATGTCTCTGCTATTGTGAATAGTGCTGCAGTGAACATGTGAGTGCATGTGTCTTTATGGTGGAACTATTTATTTTCTTTTGGGTATAACCTAGTAATGGAATTGCTGGTTTCAGTGGTAGCTCTGTTTTCTTTTAAGTTCTTTCAGAAATCTCTAAACTGCTTTCTACAGTTGCTGAACTAATTTACATTTCAACCAACAGTGTATAAATGTTGCCTTTTCTCTGTAGCTTCACCACTATCTGTTATTATTTGACTTTTTAGTAATAGCCATTCTTACTAGTGTGAGATGGTATGCCATTGTGGTTTTGCTTTACATTTTTCTGATGATTAGTGATTATGAACATTTTTTCATTTGTTTGTTGGCCACTTGTATGTCTTCTATATTAATCTGTTCTTGCACTGCTAATAAAGACATACTGGGTAATTTATTAAAAAAAAAAAAAAGAGAGGTTTAATTGATGCACAGTTCCACAGTGCTGAGGAAGCCTCACAATCATGGAGGAAGGTGAATCAAATGGACAGGTGGAAATCTAATTAAATGAAAGAGCTTCTACACAGCAAAAGAAACTATCAATAGAGTAAATAGACCACCTACAGAAAATATTTACAACCTGTGCATCCAAAAAATGTCTGATATCCAGAATCTATAAAGAAACAAATCAATAAGCAAAAGACAAATAACTCCAATAAAATATGGGCAAAGGACATGAACAGAAACTTCTCAAAGGATTAGCATTTGAATCAGTAGACTACTTACAGTAAAGATCTGCCCAGACCAGCATGAGTGGGCATCATCCAATCTGTAGATGGACTCAGTAGAACAAAAAGGCAGATGAAGAGCACATTCTCTCTTTCTCTTCTTGAGCTGGGACATCCATCTTCTCCTGCTTTTAGACACTGGAGCTCCTTATTCTTGGGCCTTCAGACTCTCAGATTTTATACCAGTGACTGTCCCCCTTAGGTGTTTGGCCTTGGACTGAATTACACCACCAATTTGACTTGGCTCTCCAGAAAGAAAGTGCTATCTAAATAGCATAATAGGGGACTTCTCAGCCTTCATAATCATGTGAGCCAATTATTATAAATTTTCATATAAATTCTGTTAGTGCTATTGCTCTGGAGAACTCTGACTAATACAGTACTTAATAAATTTATGTTAAATAAGTGAATGAATACATAAAATAAATACAGTCTAGCTCTATCCTCATGATAATTACAAAATTCTAATTGGTCCAGATATGTATACTTCTTTACAACAACAAAAAATGAAATATTGAAAATGAACGTTAACAGTTTAGATGGTATTTCCTGGAGAAATTCTGAAGAATTCATGCAGAGAAACAATAAAGCCTTCCAGATGTCACCACAAATGAAATCACTACCTCCCTGACTCTGGAAGTGATCCCAGAGATTGTGCACTCTTCTGTGGCTTCCATAATACGCTATGGACTTTGAAGCCCCTATTGTGGCGTGAATATGACAGTTATGGCTGAGGGATGTTTAAAGTTTGATTCAAGGCTATTAAGAGGAAGGAAGAAACAATAAAATATTCCTGTCTGCCTACCATGTCCTAGGGCAGCATAAGTGGCAATGGAGAATGAGAGAAAGTGAAATAATTGTTACCCATAAAAACTTAGTCTTTCTTTTTTTTTTTTTTTTTTGAGACAGAGTTTCGCTCTTGTTATCCAGGCTGGAGTGCAATGGCGCGATCTCGGCTCACTGCAACCTCCGCCTCCTGGGTTCAGGCAATTCTCCTGCCTCAGCCTCCCGAGTAGCTGGGATTACAGGCATGCGCCACCATGCCCAGCTAATTTTTGTATTTTTAGTAGAGACGGGGTTTTACCATGTTGACCAGGATGGTCTCGATCTCTTGACCTCGTGATCCACCCGCCTCGGCCTCCCAAAGTGCTGGGATTACAGGCGTGAGCCACCGCGCCCGGCCTACTTAGTCTTTCTTAGTTTGATGACAAACGTATACTTCTAATAAGATTTCCAGTAAAATTGTCATATTGCCAATTTCCACTTTCTGCTTTTCTAAGAAGAATGAGCCTATAGCCACCACAGGTATGTAGAGCAAAGCATCCAGAATTGTATTCTATTGGCCTTTCCCAAACTTGATTATTTCTTTTTTTATGTTTACTTGTTATTTGTCACAAGTAAAAGTCAGCTTTGACATAGTATCCATTATATATGTTAGAATCCAGTTTCTTACAAAGGAAATTGGTCAGTGTGTTGTTGAATCACTGTATGTGTGGGAGAAAGGAGTGTCCAGAACTTCCTGATCCAGCACTTTGCTGATATCCAACATTATTTTTTAAATAATAATTATGTCACTCATTGTGTGACCTGGTAATTTTGGCTGAGAATTAGTATTCTCTGTTTGTAAACAACAGAAATGAACTCTGACTAACCACCAGGAAAAGCAAGAACAAAGCAACTCTTCAGATTTAGATTTTGTGAATTAGTAAACAATCTTTTTAAGGCACAGTCCTTGTGGGGGAATCATTGGCTCCAATTGTGGTGCTTTGCACAAGATCAAAATACAAGGGGAACTTCACCTTCTAGCTTAGGTTATATTTCCTTCTTAATTGGCGGTTTAAAAAATTCTTAGACACTTTTACTAAGAATGCTTGTAATGGAAGAGATAATTCTAAACAAAAAAAAAAGAAGTAAAGTACTTTTAGCAAAAGAAAGAGAAATTCTTTGTGGGCAGAATATCAGATGCCCATTAAACATCTTATATGATCTTTTTTAAGTTTGTGACTAGTGACATCTTCACTTGCTTCTTTCCAAACTTGTTTACCTTTTTTATTCCAAAATATTTGTTGTATTTTAGTAGCTAATAGAAAAAATTTATTAACATTATATTTGAGAATCTTGTTAATAGGAACTCAACTTGTACTTTCCATCCCTTATCTCTTTCCACTTTGACTTCCCTCTTCACCAGTGCATTCCTACCATTATCCATCCTGGTCACATTGGCTTATTCTAAATTTTCCAAATGTGTAATTCACTCATAGAACTTTATACATGCTTGCCATTTGCCTGGAATGCATTTACATCTCTGTCTATCTTTCTTTCTCTGTCTCTTTCTTTCTGTTTTTCTTTCTTTCTCTCCTTCCCTCTCTTTTCCCCACCCCAACACTTCCCCCAATTCAATAGTTTAGAAGATTATCATCTTAAGGAAGAAGGAACTTAGAGAAGTAAAGTTATCTGACAAACACCCTGACATAGATGCTTAAGGGCCCACCACAACATTCTGTGTAAGCTTTGTCCAGCTTGTATGCTATCATCTCAGTAACAGAAAATTTACTGCTTCTTGATGCAACTCATTTGATACTGTGATAAATTTGACTCTTGGAAGCCTCTGAAAAGACAAGGCTGGAAAAACACAGCTCATTCTTTAAGGTCTACCTCATATGTTAATTCTTCAATAAAACCTATTCTGATATCCAGAATAAAAGTAATCACCCATATGTGCTCCCAAAGTATATGTTCATTTTAATATTATTATACTACTATTATACTATTATATTAATATTATTTTATTATACTAATGTCCATTAGTATTTGTTCATACTAATATTATTCCACATATTCCACCACCATTGCAATTACTTTTGCTTGCCTTTACTTCCAAGCCTGATTTTGATTTTCTTATAGATAGGTACTGCGTATTAACCTTTGCTTTCTAATACAAACCAATGCAACCAATCCCACCCTTATACCAAGGGACAATTGTAAACTATCTGATTCATTTCACTATTAGAGGAAAACGATAATCTTTTTGGCTAATGATGTTATCTCCTAAGAGCTTCTTTGAGTTTGAGTTATACAAAGTCAGGAGTACTAACACCCCTAACATACTGCCTTAGTTATTTGCAAGACATCATTCAGAAGCAGTGCTAATACATATATATATATATATATTAGATTTTTAATGTTAGCATTTTTTATTCACTGGTGCATAGTAACAAAAGTAGGGTATATGCATCACTTAAATATAGGCCTTTACACAGTTATTACTCTAAAATTCAAATTTCTTTCCTTGACCACTACTCCTATTTCTTCTGTCTTGCTCCAACATATTGCTATTATTACTTTTTCATCACATATCGAGTAAATAAAATAGCAGTAGAGATTGTGGATGACATTTTAAAAAAGCAAAGGAAAACTTACTAATTAACAATCATTATAATTATTAGAGTCAACAACTACCTTTCATATTTTCTTTGAAAAAGTGACATGTAAAAATATTCTTACAGAATCAAGCAGATAAGAAAAGCATTGTTGGAGTGGACATTTGGGAGTGCACAGGATAACTTAAGAAAACTTGAAAAATGTGAAAAACACAAGTATAGCAGGAAATATGGGCTCCTAAACTCACTTATCCCTGTGGAATAAAATGCTTGCCCTAACTTTTTTCTTAAACAATCCTCAAATAGACTTCCTCTAAAACCGTCTTTCTCCAAGATCACTATGTACCTACCCTTTCTGTGACTAACTGGGAAGATTGCTTATTTCTCCTGTCCCTACTACTCAGCATGAAAGAATAAGAGTACACACAGACTGTTCAACCAGAAACCATAAGTTCATAAATAATGTAAGGATGTAGCTACACATTAATAAGATTGATTTTCCCGAGGGACATTAAGAAAACAGCTTATTAGTACATAGTCCCAACTCATGTATATGTATTTATTTATCTCTATTTTTATCATAAGAATAATAAATCTTAAAGGTGAACAAAGTCAGCCAGTACAAATATATCATAGAGACAGTGATCATTAATATTGATAATGATCTCTGAAAATTGCATTCTGTGTTGTCTTAGTGATAACTCAGAATCTTTGAGAAACGTTTACAACATGCTACTGTGTAATAAGGCAGAGAAATATACAGCAAATATATGCTCTCTAATAGCTATGTTCTGCTACCTAGAAAAGGTGTGTGTGTGTGTGTGTGTGTGTGTGTGTGTGTGTGTGTAAATTTGTTTCCTGAAATTGCCAGATAAATGAGTCAGTCATCAAGCAGGAAATAATAGTCAAATAATCAAGAATGTGTATTTTGACATGAATTTACCATATGAAGATAGTACCCAATCTTGGTGAGGATAATATGAAATAGGCATATTCACACTTTTTAAAAATGAGAATATGTAAGGGTAACCCAGAAATTGTAATATAGAAATTAATTCTAAGAAACTAATTTATCTTAACAAATTTATCCCAAGAAAATGCTCAAACACTTACGTATAAACATTTCATTTAGTATTATTTTTACTAGCAAAAATTTGAAATTTGTTAAACTTCAAAAATGGGGCCAATCAAAAAACTATAGCTAATTCATTTAATAAAGAACTAGAGATTCATTAAAAATTATAATGCCATAACTTTATAATAATGGAAAATATGAAATTAAAAAAACACAACTACTTTTGTAGTTTTTTATGTTTCTTTATTTTTCTGCATTTGCTAATTTTTATTTATAAATCATATATGAAAATGAGCCGTTATCAACCAAAGTATTGATAATGTTTTTTGCACATATGGTTTCTCAACATCTTGTCCATTCCCTTGAGTACTATTTTGAACTTATGTTGCAAGGCAAAGAGAAACAGAAATATAAGAGATTTTTGTAACTTGTATACAAGGTTTAGTAGATTGGGCTCCCAGAGGGAAGAAATCCAGGAGGCAATATTCCTATTGTAGTCAATGTGAAAAGTTCCCGTTGAGTTTACACAGTGCACAATCTGCATGGCTAGATGAGGAAGCCTTGGTAGGAGGCCAAAAAATGATGAAAAAGAGATGGATCTGGGGGATTTCTTGCTATTCGTATCAAAAGGGATGGGTGTTATTCCAAGTCAGAGTTCAGTAAACTATGACCTATAGGCCATAAAAAAAGGTTGTTCTGGAACACAGCCATGCTCACTTGTTTACCTGTTATCTGTCGCTGATTTTATGCTAATAAAAGAGGTGAGTATTTGTGAGGATACAGCCCACAAAGATGAAAATCTTTACTATGCAACTCTATACAGGAAAGGTTTTCCAAACCCTGCCTGAAATACACTGCAATTGTGAAAACAAATCAAATAATAAAACCAAAGAAGTAAATAAAAAACCTCAGAGGATATAGTGGATACTACTATTGCCCATAAATACTTCCAATTCTCTTATCCTTTCAGGCATTTTGGAGGATTGCTTTTTTTTGACTCCTTGAACTTTAAGCAATTCCATAGGTCTTGCTTTGGCAATACAATGTGAGCAGAGGTTCCATGAATCCCTTCCTGGTTGAACTGTTAAAGTGAATATATGTGACTTTTCATGCTGTCCCTTATCTTGCTGTTGTGGTTATTGAAGCTCTGATGATATGGAAGTGTAACCTGGGACACTGACCTCCACCATGTAGGCCAGGTGTCCTGGAGAACTGCCTAAACCCAGCAGAAATTATGTGAAAAAGAAATAAATCTTAAATGCATTAAGTACTGAGATTTGGGGCCTGTTTATCACCACAATATTTACCCACCCTATCATGTCTGACAAAGAGAAGAACTTTTTTTTAGAATGTGCTAATAGCTAGTAGATTCACAGTAAAAAAAAAAAAAAAAAAAAAAGCATAATGTTAAAAAATTAACAGAAAACATGATAGCTATAGAATTCCTCAAAAAAGTATGTATGACTGCTATCTTAAATAGAATTTTAATAACTAGGAAAGCATATATATTCTTACTAATATGCCCATATCTACATATTTTAAGTGGTAAATCACTATAGAATTTCAACAGTTTGTCCAAGAATCATAGTTATAAGAAGAAAAATTTAGTTAATAGAATCTGAAATAAAAATGTGATATAATGTAGTTTAAATTATCAGCAATATATTACCACCTCAGTTTTTTAAAAAGTTATATTTCATAAACCTACAATTTTATTTTTTTAAGCATTATCATCTGTGATACAATGAAATAGCAAATTGACTGGAGCCAGTAAAATAGTAGTCCATTATTTTAACATTGGTACAGATACAAACATAACACAATATGTTTCCCTCTTTTGTTTGTGTGCCTTTTTAAGTTGTAGCACAACAGAATATGAGTTTTAAAACTGAAGCCTGGATTTGATGGAACATTTTGTTTTCAAAAGAAAATTAAAAACTAGAATACCTAGATTTTGTTTCCCTCCTGAATTTGCTGGTGTCAGAGCTGGGTTAAATAAAGCTCACAAGCTTGGTCTTTACATGGCAGTCATTAATTTTTCATGAGGTTGAAATTGAGATAGCATGGAAGATTTCCCCATTGTGTCACACTGAATGTTTGAATTTGGTTTGGCCAACTTTCTCCAGAACATAACCTTTTTTTTCCTCCCTTAAACCCTAAAGCGCCATTTGTGAATCTGGCAAATTTCTCAACCACTTAAATTCAAGATTCATAGTTTATTATATCAACTAAGTTTCTAGACTTTCTTGGATAAATCAAAGTAGTCAGCTTTGACAAATTCGAAAAAACTATCTAACACTTGATAACCTTGAGGAAATTCTGCTATTCTATTTATGCCTATTAAAAAAGAAGAGAACGGTATGCTTTCCATTTAGAAATTATTAAAACTATAGCTATGTTTTTAAAAAATCATAAAGAAGAAACCATTATATATGCATACATATATAAACAGATACACATAATCTACAGATGATAATTGGGAATTATTTTATAATGAGTTTATACCAATTATATCTTAAAAGAAAAATAGATAAGGAAAATAAATTTGGGCAGAACACACTTCAAAAGAAATAACTTCATCATAAAATTTCAATTGTATCTTCATTATTATTCTCCCTGTACTGTTGTAGCACATATTTTTTAAATTGAGTCACAAAGGATTTTTTTTTTCAGACTTAAATTGCTAAAACTATTTGGAGCATGAAAGAAAAGATCAAAAGGGCCAACTGGGAACAAAACATAGTGATCAGAATTCAAGATAAGCCACAACACATAATAATCCTAATTACCAATCTTTAATTAAACTACAGGGAGAATTTATGTCCCAAATACACTTTCTCACAGCTTTTTCTGACTTCAGGATTGAACATTTTGATGTGTATAAATAACAACAGCCAAAGAGGAAGCTTATTATTTAGTTTCTTATGATATACAGAAATCTAAAGTCAGGAATAGCATATGTTAAATGCAAAGTTCAAAACAAAATATGATCTTCAAGGGTGTTGTTGCAAAATATTTGAAATTAACAAGCTAATTAATTCTGACAAAATTGATAAATTTATGAATGCCCAACTGATGAATTAAAGAACAGAATATATTGGCAATGCTTTTAATGAATTCATTTAGAAATAATCTACTGCTGCAAAGTAGATTTCTCTGGAGAAAAACCAGCAAAGCCAAATGGGTTTTATGTGGTTGGATGTAGTATTAATGTAAGTTAGCCTCAACTTGAAAGAGTAGGTCTATTCAAAGTATATTGAATAAATTTCATTTTTCTCATTTTCCTGGCTATTGGACTGAGTTTTGCTTTTTTCCAACCCCAGTTTTGTTCTCTTCTTGGAGAGCGTTAGTCAAGGAGGTAATTGCATTGACTGTAATTTTTCCCAATAAGGAAGATCTAATGTTAATTTCCATATGTGTTAAATCTAATCAATATTGCACAGTTTTATAGTTCACCCAATAACTGAACATTTCTTCTAAAACAGTTTGTGTGTGTGCGTGTGCGCGCCTAATTATTTATTGCACTTCTTAGTTTGAGTCTTTTTTCCTTTGCTTGAATTTTCCAGAAATTTCTAGAGAAGTAACATACTGTGGTATAATATCTGGCATTTATTTGTTAGGATCTTACCTTCACTCTCACAGATGGAACCCCTGTGGCTGTGTTTACACACTATGATCCTAGCTGTTTTTCCCAGTGTTGGAATGTTGGTCTGAGATATGGAATAGTGAGTAGCATTAGAAGGATAGCCTTAGCAATAGTTGAGTTTTAAGGTGGGGTAGTTAAACCCTGCCATTGAGACTAGGAGCTTTTCTTGGTAGAAAACTTGGAAGGAAATTTTTTCTCTTGGATTGGATTCTGTGAGACATCATGGCCCAATGTTTCATATGAAATAGTTGTAATTTATTGTTTTCTTGTTTTCCTTAAGTCAATCTGCATTAGTAACTATTCTCACAAAAATTCTAATACCCAAGTAATATCAAAGCATTGGCATTGGCAATCCAGCATAAATATCATCAGTGCTGACATTGTCTTTCATTTCAAAACATAGTTTACTATTAAACATGAGACACAATGTCTCACATGAGAAAGATATATATATTGTTTTTTATGGCTTTTTCTGAACAGAGCCTTCTTACCAGTGCCCCAAACTATCAAGCTATTTTAAGTAATGCAGTCTTGAGTGAACAACACATATTTTAATGAGAATATTACAAGTACCATAGGTAAATTCTAGTAACAGTTAATGACATTCCTTGTTATTGTGATGATATTGTTTTCTATGCGACTACAGGAAATTGGGTAAAATTGTGTGACAGCTGCTAGTGAACTCATTCAGTCTGACAATATGTTTAAGTAGCTGTCTCTTTTAGTATAGAGAAAATATCTGGAAAAGCAATCTTTCATTTTAATTCTGAGAACTTGGTGACTTTCTGTGTCCTGGTTCAATTTTTTTAAACTTTGATTCAAACCAGGTTACTGTATGTCATTCTTCCCTGTTGTTTTTTTACATTAATAACAAATGTAAAAAACCTTGTTCTTCTAAAAAACATTAACTCATAGGATACAACATTGAAAATGAGTTTGAGAGGAATAAGGCATATGACACGTGAATTCTGGGAACGTAAAATGCTTAAAAACCCAAATATAGGTTGAATATGACAAAATTGACCTCCAGTAAAAGAAAAGTAAAATCTGCTTCTGTTCCTGAAATGCATTATGCATTTTCTCCAGTGAGAATTATGTTATCCTTTATTATCAGGAAACTTTCTGCATTTTTTTCCCCAAAGCTTAATAAGATCATGTTAAATATGTGAAACAAAAATTATTTATATAAATATTGCTTTTAATGATGCCATGAATGGTTTTGAAATAAAATTGCACAGTTAGGAAGATCAAAGCAGCCACTGTTCACTCTAGTTTCATACCTCTTTCTCATTCCTTCTTAGCATATCCATTGGTGGTTCACACACTCCTTAGGGAGAGCTCTTAGAGGCCAGCAACCACTTCTCATTTACCTTGTTAATGTTTATTTGAGTATACTTTCCAATGAATATTTTTAATGATGAATAAAAAATGATAAATTATTTATTTGGTTGCCAGAAGGCGATATTTTTGGCATGATACCAGGAGGGGAGACACATTAATGTTAATGAATGTCCACACAAGACTTTTCTATCTAAGTTTTAAAGACTTGAAAGAAAACCGGCAAACTAGGCTGTGTCTCAGACTTTGAGGGAATTACCAGAAAATGAGAAAAGCCACCCAAAGAAGACAATTTAATCAAAAGAGAAAATAAGTATGAAAAAATGAAGAGGAGTAGATCCAGTTTCTTTAAGTTTTTGATCTTCAAAGTTACTTCATAGAGAGAATGAGGCACAATCATAGGTTTCAACAGCTCAAGCCAAATACAAATATTTTAATAAATTATTTCCCCTATATTATGTTGGGCTGAATATGCTTTACATACAGCTCATTTTTTATGAGTCTAGTGACTTTTTTGAAAGGCTTTAAGTAAGGGAAGTATTGTATAACAATAGAAAAAAGCAATTAATTCTTGGGGAAAATTAATGAGGATAATGTGAAGATGACAAAAATAGTGATAATCCTCCTTATATAGTCTTTGGAAACTATCCTTCACATATGTTGAGGGTTCTATTAAAATATGGCCTGAATATTAAAACTGTTAATAAAACTGTGTCTGAACTTGTAGTTGGAAGGTAATAAAGCGCCATTTTTAAACACTTAACTTTGGAAGGTTGGACAAAATGAAGACAACTCAAGGAAATATTGTTACTATTACTACAACTGCTACTAAATGTTTTATAGCAAATCAGGAAAATAAAATAATTGTTTAAATGTATTGAGGAACGTAGAGGAAGGGATAAATATAGATATTAGTTCAATAAAGATATCTTCAGCAGAGGAACAGCAATAACAAAACACAGACAGTTTTAAATAAAATGAACTATTACTTGCCAAGGTTGCAGAAAATATCTGATAGGAGCATATGTATGAGTATGTTATTGGTAAGAAAATTACATGTAAAAATATATGTATATATATATGTACATATACAAACACAAGGATACAATTGTAATATAGATACACATATATAATACAATTGTAATATAGATATACATATATATTACAATTTTATCGATATGCCTTAGATAGCAGTGGTAAAAGGATCACCTGATTACATGATTACATATTCATTGGAAAATTGTTTTTCCATAAATACCTTCTTAAACTTTTGGTCTCTAGTTGAATATGTTCTAAAGGAGACTTTATACTCCATACTGTAATGCCATTTTGACATGAAGAATCAAAGAAGTTGTACCTTTCTTTGTAAATAGCCATTATATCTAATTATTTTTCTAGTATTCATATCATTGCTAATTTATAACCATTAATATCAATATGAATAAAAATATTAAATGAAAACACTTTGAATTTCAATTATGTGATTTTAAAAATATTCCATATTCAAAATGTTTTTGACAGCAATTTATTGGCTGTTTTCTGGAAAGACCATTCATTGAGAAGGGCAGAAAAAAAGAATAGCTACACAATTTACCCAAGAGGTATTTATCACCATTGGGTAACATCAAGATTGGTGATTATGTAAATTGGAAACCTTGGTTTTTATTCAGTGGAACTGTATTAAATCTTCATTGATACAGGAGAAAAGTGAGAGTTTAATTTTATATATTCCTTCAAATTCAATTTATGATCATATAAATGTGCTTTTCCATATTACCTTTCTCATAAAGAGCACAATTTTCACTCGAAGGAAAGAAAAGTAGTTCAATGAACAAATTCAAGAGCCTTTATATCTGGCTTCAGTTATGGGAAAATAAATCTAGAAGTACTGATTGTGTTGATTAAATTCTTATAACTTTACAAGATTAGAGCAAGAGTCTTTGAAAATAAGAATTCCTGATTGATAATAATTTTGAAAAGATTATTGTTAAAAACAAGGTCATCCATGTGTATGATTAATGGTAGAAAGAGTTTGAAATACACCTCCAGTTTCTCAGTGAAATATTATAGACAGCCATAAAGTTTGTTCATAATATTTGCAAGTAAATTTTTAAAAATTTAGACTTGATACATAATCTAAAATAATATATTCTCAATCTTATGCTTAACCTCATGCCATTAAATGAAAACAACACTTTGAACTACACTGGAAAAATTTTAGAACCATCTTATTGAATAAATCATTGGAATAGACAATGTCCTATATCTACTATTGCTTGCTTTTTTACTGCACCCTGCCCCATACCACTGTTGATGTTCATTCATTTATCTCTGTGCCTAATTTTCCCCAAGAATATCAGCATTGTCTGTTTTTCACTCCATGTATATTCACTTTCTGGATATTTTCCTGGTTTTATATTTGGTGTTGATAGCCATTTGTACGCACAAAAAATATTAGTTACTAACTCTTTGAGTTTTTACCTATAATTTTCTAACTTTCATCTAAGACTCTTACCCATATTCCTATGATTTATCATGTAGGGCATGCTGGTCAGTGTTTAAAACTCACTCATAAAAATAAAAAATAAAAAAAAAAAACTCATTAGAAGGAAAAGAAAAACACCCTTATTTGCAACACTTGCTTATTTTTATTGTAGGATATTCTCACCATGGTTGATTCAACTAGCTCATAAAATGCCTAGAAATATACAAACAACTCGTTTGAGCTGGTACTAGCTAGCTCCAGCACACCACTCTATTACACTAATTTTATAGAGAAAACATATCTTTTTTGAGAATTTTTCAAGAAACTTCAAGAAGTGAAGAACACTTTCTGGCTCCAGAATGCAGAGAGCCTGTAAGGGGTGTCCCTTTAACCAGTACAGCAAAAAATGAATGAGATAAACTTCAGATATGTAATTATTTTTCAAATCCCACTAGACCTAAGTTTGCAGAGCCACGAACTGGCCTACAATATAAGGAAAGACAGGAGTCTGAAGGAAAAAAGGACAAGTGTTCACTCTTCTACTTGAGGGAAACACTGATGAACTCAGGTACAAAGAGCACTGCTAGAGTGTGTGATGAACTGTTAGAGGTTGAACGTGGGATGGAGAGTGTAGAGTCTGTGATGACCACTAAAATTGGGGAAATCCCCACACTCTGGCAAGCTCTCTGTGAGTTCTTACAGGAACTTACAGACAAGAATGGAAAGATTCCTGAGAAGATATTTTTGGTGGTATAGACGTGAAAAGGTGAACATCAAAGGTGAACATTGGGAATGTCAAAAAACTTTATCTGGACTCTTTTGTCTATCGTATGAAATAAATGCCTTAATCTTTGAGGTAGAGGGCATAACACTGCCACCTTTAGGGAACAGGTATAAACTAATTGCGACTGGAGGAAGGAAACAAGAGGAAAAAAAAATACCCCTGGGAGAAGAGCAGGAGCAGGATTATGCACTGGGCCCAACAAATGAAGTGTAGGAACAAGAGAACTGTGAATGCTACATTCCCAAGACCAGCACATCACATCTGCCTAGGATCAGCCTTAGGCAGTCCACAGATAGCGTTTGCCAGCCCTGTGGAGAGATGTGGGAGGTAATGGTGCAAACAGGCGAGGAAAATCATTGTCAAATTTTTATTTGAGAATGAAAGCAGGAAAGAGTAAATGTTCTAAAGCTCTCATATTGAGATGTCAGTGGCAAACAGTGGTAAAAAAGATCTATTTGGTATGATAAAAAAGTGAATTCTAAAAGTAATTAGAGAAAATTCAATCAAATAAAAATGATGAAAAGGAAGTATGAAGATCAACAATATAAGTATAAGAAATATAAAATATATAAAATATAAGAATGATGTAGTAAATAGAATGTAAATCAAAAAATGTAAATAACGTATATTCGTGAAATCTCTGAATGAGAATTATCTGAAGTCTTACATAACAAGACACTATCAGATTAGGTTAAGAATGTAAATCAGCCATAGTCTTTCAATAAGCAATACAGCTAAGTCAGAATGAGAGGTTAAGAATAAAAAAATTGGGGCCTGGCATGATGACTTATGCTTGTAATCCCAGCACTTTGGGAGGCTGAGACAGATTGCTTGAGCCCAGGAGTTCAAGACCAGCCAGGGCAACATAGCAAGACCCTATTTCTACAAAAAGTATAAAAATTAGCCAGGTGTGGTAGTGCATGATTGTGATCCCAGCTATTTATGAGGCTGAGGTGAGAAGTCAATGCTACAGTGAGCTGTGATTCTGCCACTGCACTCCAGCCTGGGCGACAGAGCAAGATCCTGTCTCAAAAAAAAAAAAAAAGTAGAGAATTGGTATGCCTAAATCTATATCATACAAATGACAACAAAAACAAAACACTGTTAATATTAAAAAGCAAGAAATTTGAGATTCAAATCTAAATAAAACTAGAGCAGGAGAATATCAAAAGTATTGTATTAGTACATTTTCACACTGCTATAAAGAATACCTGAGCCTTGGTAATTTATAAACCAAAGAGGTTTAATTGACTCACAGTTCCACATGGCTAGGGAGGCCTCAGGAAACTTATGATCACGGTAGAAGGGGAAGTAAGGCACATCTTACATGGCAGCAGGTGAGAGAGAGGATGAGGAGAAAACTGCTATACACTTTTAAAGCATCAGAACTCGTGAGAACTCACTCACTATTATGAGAATATGATCGGGGAAACTGCCCTCATGATCCAATCACCTCCCACCAGGTACTGCCCCTGACACATGGGGGTTACAATTTGAGATGATATTTGGATGTGGACACAGGTCTAAACCATATTATTCTTCCTCTGGTCCCTCACAAATCTCCTGTCTTTTTTACATTTCAAAGCCAATCCTGCTTTCCCAACAATCTCCCAAAGTCTTATTTCAGCATTAACTCAAAAGTCTACAGTCTAAAGTCTCATCTGAGATCAAGCAAGTTTCTGCCTATAAGCCTGTAAAATCAAAAACAAGTTAGTTACTTCTAAAATACAGTGGTGGTATAGACATTGGGTAAATATTCCCATTCCAAATGGGAAAAATTGGCCAAAACAAAAGGGGCCACAGGCCCCATGTAAGTCCGAAACCCGGAAGAGCATACATTAAATCTTAAAGCTCCAGAATGATCTCCTTTAACTCCATTTCTCACATCCAAGGCATGCTGATGGAAGGGTTGGGCTCCCATGGCCTTGGGAGCTCCACTTCTGTGGCTCTTCAGGATACAGACCTTTGGCTGCTTTTACAGGCTGGCATTGAGTGTGTGCAGCTTTTCTAGGTTCATGGTGCAAGCTGTCAGTGGATCTAACACTCCAGTGCCTGAAGGACAGTGGCCCTCTTTTCACAACTCCACTAGGCAGTGCTTTAGAGGGGACTCTGTGTGGGGACTCTAAGCCCACATTTTCCTTCCACATTGCCCTAGCAGAGGTTTTTCATTAGGGCTCTGCCCCGGCAGCAGAATTCTGCCTGGACACTTGGTGTTTCCCCACATCCACTGAAATCTAGGCAGATGTTTCCAAAGTTCAAGTCCTGTCTTCTGTGTACCTGCAGGCACAACACCTCATGGAAGCCACCAAGGCTTGGGGCTTTCACCGTTTGAAGCACCAGCCCAAGCTGTACCTTGGAACCTTTTAGCCACAGCTGGAGCTGGAGTGGCTGGGACACAGGGCACCAAGTCCCAAGGCTGCACAGAGCAGCAGTGCCCTGGACCGGGACCATAAAACCATTTTTCTCTCCTAGGCCTCTGGGCTTGTGATGGGAAGGACTGCCATCAAGATCTCTGACCTTCCCTGGAGACGTTTTCCCTATTGTCTTGGTGATTAACAGTCAACTCTTCATTACTTATGCAAATTTCTGCAGCAGTCTTGACTTCTCCTCAGAAAATGGGTTTTTCTTTTCTGCCATAGGGTCAGGCTGAAAATTTTCCCAACTTTTTTGCCCTGTCACCCCTTGAATGCTTGACTGCTAAGAAATTTCTTCTGGCACATAGTTCAAAGTTCCACAGATTTCTAAGGCAGGGGCAAAAATGCCTCCAGTCTCTTTGCTAAGGCACAGCAAGAGTGACCTTTGCTCCAGTTCCCAGTAAGTTTCTCCTCTCCGTGTGAGATCACCTTAGCCTGTACTTCATTGTCCATATCACTATCAGCATTTTGCTCAAAACCATTTAACAAGTCTCTAGGAAGTTCCAAACTTTCCCACATCTTCTTCTGAGCCCTTCAAACTGTTCCAACCTTGGCCCATTTCCCCGGTTCCAAAGTTGCTGCCACATTGTCAAGTATCTTTAGAGCAGTGCCTCAAACTCCTGGCACCAGTCTCTATTTGTCTGTTTTCACACTGCTATAAAAAATACCTGAGACAGGATAATTTATAAACAAAAAGGTTTAATTGACTTACAGCTCTGCATGGCTGGGAAAACCTCAGGAAACTTACAATCATTATGGAAAGAGAAGAAAAGCAGGTCTTACATGGCAGCAGGCTATAGTGAGTGGACAAGGAAACTGCCCCGATGATCCAGTGACCATCCACCATGTCCCTTCCTTGAAACATGGGGATTAGAATTCTAGTTGAGATTTGGGCAGGGACACAGACACAAGTTTAAAATTAAGAAATCCATTTTTAGATAAATCTTGGATCAAAATGAAAGCACAAAAATCACAAATTATAACCACAAATTAGGAAAACAGTAACAAAATAAACTTTAATGAAGCCAAAGGGACATAGCAAAATTATTTTTAAAAAACGTATATCAAAAGATTTATTTTAGGAAATTGGTTCATGCAATTGTCAGGACTGGCAAGTCTCAAATATATAAGGCAGGCCAACAGACTAGAAATCCAGCCAAAAGTTAATCCTAAAGCCTTTTATTCATTTTTTTTTTTTCTGAGACAGTGTGTCAATATATCACCCAGGCTGAAGTGCAGTGGCAGGAACAAGGCTCTTGACCCTCCCGCTTCAGGGTCTGGTGTAACTGGAACCACAGGCACACACCATCATTCCTGGCTTTTTAAATTTTTTGTAGAGATAGGGGTCTCACTTCGTTGCCCAGGTTCGTCTAAAGCTGCGGTGCTCAAGCCATACTCCAGCCTCAGCCTCCCAGTGCTGGGAATATTACCACCCCTTGAAACTATTTTTTTTTCTTTTTTAGAAATCTCAGTTTTTGCTCTTAATGCCTCCAACTGATTGAATGTGGTTCATTCACACAACAAAGAATAACCCATTTACTTATTTATTTTTATTCATTGGGAAATTTATAGCCTTCATTTATAGCCTTCATAAAAAATTCGTAGTACTTTAGAAAATGCAAAAACAAGAAAAGAGAAGAATTTAATAAAGATTATATGTGATTAATAGAAAATGGAAAATTGTAAAAGCACAAGTGGATTCACACATGGTTTCTTTGACTAATAATGCCAACAATATTCTTGACATTTTGATTACATAAATTCAAAAGAATAAAACTATGCAAGATTTGGAATGACAACCACAGGGAAAAATTGGATAAAAGAATTATAAAAGACTACAACTTGTGAATCCATAGAAACAAATTTCACAATCTAAAGAAAATGGATGGTTTTCTAGAAAATCTACAAAAATAGTTTCAAAGAAAAGTAGAAATGTAACTGGACCAATTACAGTAGAAGAGAATAAAATGGTAATATATTTTTAAACATTAAAAATTTCATAGATCAGATAATGTCACATCGATGTTCTAACCATTTAAAAAGATAATTCCAATAATACTTCAACTATTTCACTCCAAAAGAAATGACACTGTCTCTGATGCTTATATTAAAGCCTTTATAGCCATAATAATGAAATCTAAAAAGAAGACATGAATAGAAGAGCATAAGACAAATTATATTTATTAATATAAAAATTTTAAATAATTATATGGATTAAATAAATATTAGTAAATGGAATATATAAAATTCAGCATTGGATTACAAAGTTAATAGACTACAACAAAGGTCTGTTATTTTGTGTCAGAAAACTGGTCAATAAAACATTTTTTAAAATGTCTACCTTAGAATAATACAAATAGTTTCTCAAAGCTGTTTATGTGTGTTTTATGATGCTGAGTCTTCTCATTCTTCTACATGAAATTTACAGAAATTCTCATGACTTTTTAGGTCATTGAAGGTAATTAATATTCAGTATCCTTAAGTCCAGTCCAATGCAGTAATAAAAAGTTTAAATGTCATGCCGTTTTTCTTCCTCATCTCTGTTTTTTCCCATTTCTGGACCACTGCAAGATGATCAACTAGTATCGAAAGAGGTATGGGCACATGGCTGCTTCTCCTTCCCCCATCGTTTACTTTTTCTATTGCCCAAAGAAAGGATAACAGGATTAAGAGTTTCTTTTCTGTATGGGATCAGATGAGGTGGAGGGAGAGTAGGAAAGAGTCAGTAAAGACTTTACTTGACTAGTGGTATTGTCAGGTGGCAGTGCCATCCTCAGGTTTGAAAGCTGTTTTAGCTCCAGTACTCTCTGGCCTTCTTGCATCTGGTTCAGCTCTAATCCATAGTAAATACTTACAAATCCGCTGTGCTCAAACTTCAGATATAAAAACCAACCAAAGCACAACTTCTGTTTTACTCTACGTTAAGAGCATATTTGAAACCAGTGCCCAGACCTCTTTTATATTTCTCAGACATAAATAGAAGACAACGGAAGCTACCCCAATGGTCCCACTGAAGCCCCTTTCCATGACCTGAGGTGATTGTGGGAGCCATACGCCCTTCCCTCAGAGACAGCACCAGTCTTCCCTAAGGAACCACTTTAACCTCCCACAACCCAGTGACTTTATGGGCTGTAAGTGATTGTGGAGAATATTGAAAAGTGAATTTTCATCTCCTTATGTAAATAGGTAATGTTAGTCTCACAATTCATTTTGCAATGGGAAAGCTGTTGTTTTGCCCACTTAGCTAAATCAGAGACAAAAATAGTTACACTTTTAACCTTATACATCTAATAATAAACACAGAAACAGAATTGTGAAAATGGTTCATTTATAGTAGTAACTTTAAAAGCTATAAAATAATTTAAACAGACAGGAAGTAAGGAATAGAACAAAACATCCCGTATTTTTAACATGGGTTACTTGGTTAGAAAAGATGTGTGGCGAAATAAGTAAGTGGTAGAAGAAAGGGTAAGCGAGAGGCAAAAGAAAAAAGATAGCAACAAAAAAAGATGGCTCTAAAAACAACAATAGCAAAATACTCTTTTATACAAAATTATGTATTTGTGTGTACATTTTTTAAAAAACAGTTAATTTGAATTTTATGTACTGACTGTGATAGGGTTATTCTTTACATATTCAGTGAAATAAATAAGCTCTTGGGTAGTATTAATATTATGATTCTATTTAGTAAACACACACACAAGGCTTAAAGCTTTATATATACTTAAATACAATATATATGTAATACAACATTTTAATACATTATATAGCATACAGTTGTTTTGGAATTTTTTGTATAAGTGAAGAGAAAGCTGCACAATGACACCCATGAGTTTATTAGCATGGTTATTCTTTACAAGTGGGGTTGGCGGGAGGCTGTTTACCTTTCTCTTTATACAGTATTGCATTGTTAAATTTAATGCATACATTGCTTTATTTTTAACTTTTATCTTTTAATTTTGAAATAAATTCCAACTAGAACAAAATTTGCAAGAATGATACAAAGAACTCTCATGTATTGTTTACCCAGATCTGCCAATTATTTATATTTAGCCTTATTTGTTTTTTCTTCCTGGCTCTTGTTCTTATCCTCTTCTGGCTCTTTTCTCCTCTCTTCAGACATACACACACACATGCACACACACATGCACAAACACACACACACGTACTGCTGTTAGTCTTTTTCTGGATCATTAGGGAATAAGTTGGAGTCATCATGTCTCTATCTCCTAAATAGCTTAATACTTTTACTTTAAAAAGTAATATTTTCTTGTATACCATGGTAAAATTATTAAACTGAGAAAAATTTAACCACAATATTATACTATTATTTAATTCATTGTCCCAAATCAAAAATTTTAAATTATCCAATGAAGTCTTTTAAAACCATTTTTATTTTGCAAGGTTCAGGATTTACTCCAGGGTCATTGTATAGGGTTTTTATGTCTCTTTAAGTCTCTCTTACTCTAAAAAAAACTCTCTTAGTGCTTCTTTGTCTTTCCTCCCATTGACATATTTGACAAGTTATTTTGTAAAATGTCCCTCATTTTAAACTGTCTGATAGCTTCTCCTGATTACATTTAGCTTATACAGTTTTGGCCAAAATATTAAAAATGGTGTTTTGTTCTTCTCATTGCATCATGATAAGATACATATCAGGTCAGTTTGCCCCTGTGACAGAAGTCTCCAAGACAACCTCAGATATTCCCAAGAAAAATTCAAGAGACAAAGCATATAGTAATACTTACAGCTAAAATTTATTGCAGCAATGTAGTACAGACAAATGGTCAGATCAGGAGGGAAAAAGACAGTCAAAATGCAGAGGAATTCACATGAAGCTTCTCTTCCTTATGCTCTCTGCCTCCCACATGGGGTCACCTAGAGTACACTTCCTCAGCAAAAAAAATGTAGTGTAGGGGAGAAAAAAAGTATATAATATTATTTCTAACCTTTTGCGAGTGTGTAGCTGAGGATCCATAACAAAAGATGAATTAACAAAAGAAAAGCATACAAATTTATGTAATATAAGTCTTACGTGATATTGCAGTCTCCAGAAATGTACACTCCCAAGAAACGGAAGAATCTGTGTATTTTTATGGACAGTCGTGGAGAAGTATTAATGGAGGACAAAAGAGTATGACCTTTGGTAATAAACTGGGAGGAACTTAGCAAGGCCTGCTTGTTCAGATGCTTCTTGGCATCCCTGTGTTACATTCCTTCCATCTGGGCAGGGGAGGACATTTGTCACAGGAAGGTCTTCAGAAGATAAGGGAGGGTGGAAGGTTAAAGAATGACCTAGGTTTCATGGCCTGCTTCAAAGAAGAAGGGAAAGAAGGTAAGTGGATATCCTGCTTCTCCTGTTTTCTCAAAGGCCAAGTAGCATGTCCTGAACCCCATCTGTAGCAATATGTGTGCAATGTTTCTACCTAGGGGAGCCCATTAGAGACTAAGCAGCTAAGATTTTTGTTTTTATAATTTAAGTAGCTGAGTTTTTCTTATTCATAGTCTTTTAATTTACAAATGTGATCATTAGTAGATATATTTTAATATTGTTAAAAAGAAAAAAATGTATATTTTTTACTTAAGATTTTATTTATTTATTTTATTTTTAAGCACCCTCTGCCTAACATGTACAGAAATTCTAGACTCTGAAAAGTAGGCATTCAACATAACCATATTGTTTGCACATGCAGTCTATGCACAGTGAACCCTACCCTTATTATCAGTTAACTGTTGCCCAGAGAACATTTGGAGAGCCAAGTTCCCAGATGCCAGGGACTAACTTTGCAAGAAGTCTTTCTAAGGATAGCAGTCTCAGGCCATAATGTTAATTCCTTTCAGTACAGACCCAATATTAATGATTTTAACTTTGATCACTTGATAAAGGTCCCCTAGGTTTGTTCACTATAAAGTGACTCTCTTTTCTTATGAATTGGTAACCAATTTGTGGAGACTACCTTGAATCAATAAAAATATCCTATTCTGTAAAAATCTTTACCTACTAACTTTAGAGTCTTGTGGTGATTTTCTTAACCCTCATTGTGTCTATATGTATACTGGTTGGCATTCTATTCTAAAGAAGAGCTTTTCCTTCATCCTCACATTTTGATTATACATTGGTTTATTTCTGTTATTAGGGAGTCATGAATTTTTACATATTTTTGGATATGATTTACTGATTTTCACCTATAACTTTATGAGAAATATTCGTCCATAGTTTATTTTCTCATAATGATTTTCTCTGCTTTTGGCTTCATAAAAAAAGCTGGAAAATATTCCTTCCTCTTCTTTTATCTATATTATTTTGTGTGAAATTGATACTATCTCTTCTATAAATGTTTGGTTGAATTAACTAGTGAAGCCACAAAGACTATTAATTACAAATGTATGTTCATTGATAGACACAGTAGCATTCAGAGTATCTGTTTCTTCCTGAGTGAGCTTTACTAGTTGGACTGTTTCAAGGACTTTTTCTGTATAATCTAAGTCATCAAATTTGTTGGTATAACATTTTAAAAATACTTCATTATTATCTTTATTATCTCTTTAGTGTTGTATAATAGTATACATTTTGTTCCTTTTTATTACCTTATTGCAGTGGTTAGTGTCTCTGCTGCAAATTTGAATACAAATAGTAGTAATAGCCATGCTTGTCTTAAACTCCAGACTTTTGGTGGAGTTTAAAGACAAATGTTAGTACTCCTTTCTATATCTCTTTCTCCTTTCCAAAATTTCTTCATTCACTTTTTGGCTGTTTGACAACCTATAACTTAATCCTCTAATGCCTCAAGTCAGTAAAATTATGGATTTCTGTTTGAATTTAAGCAATCTTCATCTTGTGAACTGGTAAGTGTCTTCAGGAAAAAATTTACATAAGCACAAATGTCACTAAATGGAGTTTCTATCTATTTTATGGTGTAGTTTCTGCCTGTTTTTAGTCACTCACCTGTGCTTCAAATAATTGTTTGTAGATATTTTGCATAAAATATGTAATTGTTACCTGTGGGAGGATATGCATTCATTACCAAAAATGGAACAGCAAATACTACTTTTAAAATATACAATATATAACATTAAAAAAGGAAAATATAAAATTACATTTTATTGTATATTATGGTGCTTAGTGCTTGTATCAGTTTATGAGTTTAACTACTTAAAGTAAATACTTGGAAAGTTTAAATTTGTGGATTTGATAATTAGTAGATATATTTTAATATTGTGAAAAAGAAGAAAATTCAGATGCATTAGTGTCTTCCTCTATTTAAATAGTATGGTTGACTCTGAAAGGCAAGAAAAGGCCATAATATCAACCGAAAATACAACATAAGCTTCAAGTCATTGTACTCTGTCACAGATACTCTTCTTTTGCTTAGAAAGTCTTTGAAGGAAAATAAAAGTCAATCTTAAGAGAAAGATGAGTTCCCTGGCATTAGCTGAAATTTTAATCTGAAAATAAATATTCTTAGTAAGGGTTTCTTTGTTTTTTTTTTCCACAAACTAAATTGTTGATAGAGACAGACGTTTCCTAAGTAACTACCATTTTCAAGTGCTGAACTGTGACTAATATATTTCACTTACTTAATAATAAATGGTTCCTTTGAGGATTTTCATTTCTACTACTTAGATAGTAAACCAAAGACACAGTGATAACAGTTTTCTCCAGTGGGAAGACAAAAGAGCAATCACAATACTTTATTCAGAAAAAACTCCTTGGTATTCTTACTAGTGCCTATTTGCAAATTGCATATGACCATCCTGTGTTATCTTTCAGCAGCTACTAAGTTTTAAAAATATTTTGTAGGTGAACATAATCTTGGTGAAATCAAGGGTCTAATACTAAGTACAGAACCTCTGAGATAATGTGAGGATCTATGAAATTTTTTAAAAGTACTTTTTTTCTCCCAAAACTTGCAGTGAAATAACTTTTTTGCCTTGACATCTGTGAATAACTCAGTTGTTCATAGCGACTGGTCAGAGCAACTTTTTCAGCTCAGATGTTTCAGCAAAATGAATTACTTCTATAGTTTTTTAATATCTATACATTCTGTATGTCTATATTTGGAACTTATTGCAAGTTTCACATCCAGAGCTAAAGTAAGTCATTATTTTAAAGCAGAGTCCTGTAATAGCTTAGGTAAATATTATTCTCTACAGGTATTACATCCCTTGAAGCATACTTCACAAATTATCCTCTGAATACAGAATATTTCACATAACCCAGTTGACTGTAAGACAGCTATTAGTACTCTCTTAATTCTAATATTAGTATTTATCTGTTTTACTTTTCACATAGGTGAATAAGACAGAACTTCAAATCTTATTTATACTCATTATAACAAGATTTTTTTTCTGACTGAATGTTTTGAGTTCTTTTTTTTTTTTTAACTCAGCAAACTCCTAATGATAATCAGTCTTTGTCTCAGAAATTAAGTGTAATAAGAACAAGGCCTTTGTAAAAAGGATAAGTTTCCAATTGAAAAATTGTCCAGTATTGTGCCTAGGACATAGTAAGGGCTTTAAAATGTTCTAGGTGAATGTATAAGATGATATATTAGTTCCTTCTGAACCACAGTTCTAGAATAAAAACAGAAAGAAAGAAAAAAAGGTGATATATTAGCTAACAAATGAGATCTTTTGATTCAGGCAGACTTAGATTTTAATACCAATTATATTTATTTACTAGTAGTTTAACATTGAAGAATATTGCATATTTCTTGTAAGCCTAAATTTCTGAATCTGTGAAAGAGAATAAGAACTCATTTCATAATATTGTATTGCATTTCAATGAGATAATAGTAATCAGGTACAGTGCTTGGTGCTTAGAAAATACTAGTTTCTTTTCTTCAGCTTGATGCTCGCCTTCTGGGTTTTCGTTTCTCGTGTGTGTGTTTTTATATAAGCAATGATGCCAGTGGTAAAAATTATGCATTTGTGATTCTTATGTTCCCAATAAAGAACCATGTAAATATCATATTTTAGCTGTTTGTAGGGAATATATTGCGAAAATATATCCATAAAAATTCAAATTAGTTTAGACAAGTCATTTTCATACACACTAGGAAAATTGGAATGAATAATGCATGAATAAATCTCATATTTTGATATGTAATCCTTTATCAGGTAGATTCATGGAAAAGGTATTCAGTAAAAATTTTAATCCAGGCTGGGCATGTTGACTCATGTCTGTAATCCCAGCCTTTCAGGAGGCCAAAGCAGGAGGATTGCTTGAGGCCAGGAGTTCGAGATCAGCCTGAGCAACAGAGCTAGACCACATCTCTACAGTTTTTTCTTTGAAGCCTAGCTACTCAAGAGGCTGAGATGGATCACTTGAGCCAAGCAGTTTGAGGTTTCAGTGAGCTATGGTCATGTTACTGCACTTCAGCCTGGGCAATGGAGCATGCCCTTCTCAAAAGAAAAAAAATCTAACTTTTATTTTATTCATCCTTGTTTTATAATAGCAGAGATATGTGTCATGTATGTATACAAACACACAAAGAAACTTTGAGGGTAATGGAAGAATATATGTATTTATTGACATTGTCAAAATGAGAAGGATGAAGTATGATAAGTAATCTGCAATAGACTAGATAGTCTTTATTACTCCGATAAGTCTCTAAATTTATTATTTTCCTACTTAGTGTCTAAATACAACTACCTTGAAAAACAAAATTCTAAAAATCAAATGCCAACAAGATTCACTTAAATGATCTCAGAGCTGGTACCATTCCTTCTGAAACTATTCCAAACAATATAAAAACAGGGAATTCTCCCTAACTCATTTTATGAGACTAACATCATCCTCATGCCAAAACCTGGCAGAGACACAAATAAAAAGAAAATTTCAGGCCAATATCCATGATGAACATCTACGCAAAACCCTCCAATAAAATACTGGCAAACCAATTGCAATAGCACATCAAAAGCTTATCCATCACAATCAAGTAGGTTTCATCCCAAGGATGCAAGGCTGATTCAACACATGCAAATCTATAAACGTAATCCATCACATAAACAGAACCAAAGATAAAAACTACGTGGTTATTCAATAAATGCAGACAATAATACCTTTGACAAAACTCAACAGCCCTTTGTGCTGCAACTCTCAATAACCTAGATATTGATGGAACATATCTCAAAATAATAAAAGCTATTTATGACAAACACACAGCCAAAATCATACTGAATGCGCAAAAACTGGAAGCATTCCCTTTGAAATCTGGCACTAGAAAAGGATGCCCTCTCTCACCACTCCTATTCAACATAGTATTGGAAGTTCTGGCCAGAGCAATGAGGCAAGAAAAAGAAATAAAGGATATCCACTTAGGAAAGGAGGAAGTCAAATTGTCTCTATTTGCAGACTACATGATTGTATATTAGGAAGACCACATTGTCTCAGCCCAAAATCTCCTTAAACTGATAAGCAACTTCAGCAAAGTCTCAAAATACAAGCTCAATGTGCAGAAATCACAAGCATTCCTATACATCATAACAGACAAACAGAACTATATCATGAGTGAACTCCCACTCACAACTGCTACAAAGAGACTAAAATACCTATGTTAGAATACAACTAACAAAGGATGTGAAGGACCACTTCAAGAAGAACTACAAACCACTGCTCAAGGAAATAAAAGAGGACATAAACAGATGGAAAAACATTCCATGCTCATGGTTAGGAGGAATCAGTATCATGAAAATGGCCATACTGCCCAAAACTTTATAGATTCAATGCTATCCCTATCAAACTACGATTGACCTTCACAGAACTGAAAAAAACACCTTAAACTTCATATGGAACCAAAAGAGAGCCCACATAGCCAAGACAATCCTAAGCAAAAAGAACAAAGCTGGAGGCATCATGCTACCTGACTTGAAACTACACTACAAAGCTACAGTAATCAAAACAGCAAGGTACTGGTACGAAAACAGAGATATAAACCAATGGAACAGAACAGAGGCCACGGAAGTAATGCCACACATCTACAATCATCTGATCTTTGACAGACCTGACAAAAACAAGCATTGGGAAAAGGATTCTCTGTTTGATAAATGGTGTTGGGAAAACTTGCTAGCTATGTGCAGAAAGCAGAAACTGGACCCCTTTCTTACACCTTATACAAAAATTAACTCCAGATGGATTAAAGATTTAAACATAAGATCTAACACCATAAAAACCCTAGAAGACAACATAGGCAATACCATTCAGGACATAGGCATAGGCATGGACTTGATCACTAGAACACCAAAAGCAATGGCAACAAAAGCCAAAATAAACAAATGGGATCTAATTAAACTTATCAGTTTCTGCACAGCAAAAGAAGCAATCATTAGAGTGAACTGGCAACCAACAGAATGGGAAAAAAACTTTTTTCAATATACCCATCTGACAAAGGGCTAGTATCCAGAATCTACAAAGAACTAAAAGAGATTTATAAGGAAAAAACAAACCCATTCAAAAGTGGGCAAAGGATATGAACAGACACTTTTCAAACAAAGACATATATGAGGCCAACAAACATATGAAAAAAGGCTCATCATCATTGGTCATTAGAGAAATGCACATCAAAACCACATTGAGATACCATCTCGCGGCAGTTAGAATGGCGATAATTAAAATATCTGGAGACAACAGATACTGGAGAGGATGTGGAGAAACAGGAATGCTTTTACACTGTTGGTGGGAGTGTAAATTAGTTCAGTCATTGTGGAAGACAGTGTGGCGATTGCTTAAGGATCTAGAACTAGAAATACCATTTGACCCAGCAATCCCATTACTGAGTATATACTCAAAGGATTATAAAATCATTCTATCATAAAGACACATGCACACGTATGTTCATTGTGGCACTGTTCATAATAGCAAAGACTTGGAACCAACCCAAATGCCCATCAGTGATAGACTGGAGAAAGAAAATGTGGCACATATACACCATGGATTACTATGTAGCCATACAAAAGGATGAGTTCATGTCCTTTACAGGGACATGAGTGAAGCTGGAAACCATCATTCTCAGCAAACTGACACAGGAACAGAAAACCAAACACCGCATGTTCTCACTTATAAGTGGGTGTTGAACAATGAGAACACATGGATACAGGGAGTGGAGCATCATACACTGGGGTCTGTTGAGGGTTGGGGAGTTAGGGGAGGGATAGCAGGGTGTGGGGAGATTGGGGAAGGATAACATTAGGAGAAATATCTAATGTAGGTGACAGGGGGATGGATGCAGCAGACCACCATGGCATGGATATACCTATGTAACAATCCTGCACAATCTGCACGTGTACCCCAGAACTTAACGTATAATATTTTTTAAAAAAGATTAAAAAAAGATCTCTATATTTCCCCAGATATACGTGATAACAATTCCAAAGAGTAGTTGTGTTAAAGGAAGTTTCCTTAGAACATAGTAAACATCTTACTGACTCAAGTTTGTTGTCCTTGAAGGCCAGGATTTTCTCTGCAGTAAAGAGTATTTTGGCAAGAGGAAAATGTTGTAAAATTGCAAAAAAGAATTCTTTAGTTATTATCCCATCACAGAAACATCAATTTGAACAACTATACGCACACAAAACTTCACAAAGGTAGAGTAAAACAGGTGCAAGATCACAATACCTATTTATGCATAATAATAATTTTTTAAAAAGATGCATGGAAGAAGATAAGAGAACAGTTTTACATTACACATGTCATCCTTCTTCCAACCACAGGTAGAACCACACTGAGAGATAGACTGTCTGCTTGGGGTAAGAAGAGGTAAGTAAGCAGAGGACTTTTTCTTGGATGCTAAAACCAGGCCTGCCCTAGAAAAAACCATCATCATGAGAACCAATCTCATGGGCCCTGATTTTCGGCAAGTACCTGTGGAAGGATCCTCTAGACCTGCCTGAGTGTGACCACTGCCTACTGACAACAGCAGTGTTGGACTGTGAATGAATCTCAATGGTAGCTAGACCTCATAAGCCAAAGTCTTTGGGCTTGCTCAAGCACTGTGCCAGCCTCACTGGCAACAAGATTTCCAGTGCTACCCCCAGCAGACATAGAGGTCCCAGGCTTGGTGCTACAATGGCTAAGCTGTCTTTGCTATAGGGACCATGCCAGATGGCCTGCCAAGAATCTCTGAACAAGCTTACTGTTAAAGGGTGCTCCCAGACAAAAAGCCAGTCTACAAAAACTGGAATAAGTACCTAATTTTTCAAATGCACAGACATCTGTGCATGGCCACAAGGATCAAGATCAAATAGGGAAAGATGACAGCACCAGAGACAAAATAAAGTGCCAGTTACTGAGCCTAGAGGGATGGGGATGTATGAAAGCCTGACAAATAAATCAAAATAACTGTTTTATAGAAGCTAAGGAAAATTCATAAAATAGAGAGAAACAATTCAAACAAGGAAAACAATAGTGACTATGATGAGAAATATAAGGGAAGATTGACATAATTTTTTAAAAAAGAAAAAAAGAGCCAAAAAATACAATAAACAAAATGAAAAAATAGAGAACATCAACAGCACTTGATCAAACAGAAGAAGGGATCTTTAAACTCAAAGACAGGTTATTTGAAAATATGCAGTTAAATTATTTTTAAAAGAAAAAAGTAATGAGAGAATAAAGCAGACATGTAGGATTTACCTGATAGAATCAAAAGAGAATTTTTTCTGTGTTACTGAGATCAAGAGAGAGAAGAAAATTAAAGGGGTAGAAACCTTATTTAAAGAAATAATAGTAGAAAACTTTGCAAAACTGAAGAAAGATATAAATATCCAGACAGAGAATAGTTAGAGGTCTCCAATCAAATTCTGTCTAAATAAGACTACCCCAATACATATTATAATAAAACTTTCAAAAATCAAAACAAGTAGAAAGAGAAAAGCAGCAAATAGCACATCAGGCATTTTTAATACAACTACAACCAGACTTCTTTATAGAAATCTTACTACAAGCTAGGAGATAATGGAATGATATATACAAAGTACTGCTAAAATAATCTGCTAACCAAGAATGTGGTATCCAGGAAAGCTTTCCTTCAGAAATAAAGCAGAGATAAATCTTTCCCAGACAAACAAAATCTGAGAAAGTTCATCATCTCACCTGTCTTCTGAGAAATGCTAATGAAAATCACTTTACTATAAAGGAAGAGGGAAGGAACAAGGCTATACTAAGCAACTAGTAAGCAATTAACAAAATGGCAGTAGTAAGTCCCTACCTATCAATAATAACCTGGGATATCAAGGGATTAAATTCTTCAAACCAAAAATATAATGTGGCTGAATAGATTGAAAACAAGAACCAACTGTATGTTGCTTACAAGAAGCTAACTTCCTCTGTAACGACACACATAGGTTGAGAGTGAGGTGCTGAAAAAAAAAATAACTCCATGTAAGTAGAAACCAAAAGGGAACAGGAGTATCTATTCTCAGATAAACAAACAAAACTTTATGTCATAACTGTAAAAAGAATCAAGTTCATTATATAATAATAAAGGAGTCAGTACATCAAGAGGATATAACAGTGGTAATAACAGTGGTATGTGTGTGTGTATGTGTGTATATATATATATGCATTACCTCACATAGTTATCGTTTTTGTGGTGAGAACATCATTTTGTGGTGCGTGTGTGTGCGCAAAATGATGTTCTCACCACAAAAATGATAACTGTGAGGTAATGCATATATAATTAGCTAGATTTAATCATTTCATAATGTATATAGTCTTCACAACATCCTGTTGTTCATGATGAGTACATGTAATTTTATCTGACCATTTAAATAACAAAGCTATCAACAAAGTAAACAGGTAACCTGCAGAATGGGAGAAAATATTTGCAAAGTATGCATTTGACAAAGTTCTTATATCCAGAATCTATAAGAAACTTAACAAATTAACAAGCAAAAAACAAATAATCCCATTACAAAGCAGGCAAAGAACATGAAGAGACACTTCTCAAAAGAAAAGAAAAGATATTGGTGAGAAAAGGAAACACTTAGACACTGCTGGTGGGAATATAAATTAGTTCAGCCATTGTGAAAGCAATGTGGTGATTTGTCAAAGAAATTAAAACAGAATTACCATTCAACCCAGCAATCCCATTATTGAGTATACCCAAAGGCATATAAATCATTCTACCATAAAGATACATGCGTATATATGTTAATCAGTATTCACCATAGCAAAGACATGGAATCAGTCTAAATATCCATCAACAGTAGACTGGTTAAAGAACTGTGGTACATATACATAATGGAATATTATGCAGCTATAGAAAGAATGAGATCATGTCTTTGCAGCAAGATGGATGGAGCCAGAGGCCATTATCCTAAGCAAATTATCACAAGAACAGAAAACCAAATACTTAAAGTGGGAGCAAAACATTCAGTGCAAATGAGTACAAAGAAGGGAACAACAGATACCGGGCCTACTTGAAGGAGGAGAGTGGCAGAGGGGAAAGAATGAAAAAGCTACCAAGCAGATATTATGCTTATTACCTGAGTGGCGAAATAATCTGTACACCAACCCTTAATGATGTACAATTTACCTACACAAAAAACCTGCTCATGTACCCCTAAACCTAAAATAAAAGTTAAGACAAAAGAAATTAGAAGGAAAAAGAAGTATTTTGATAAAATTTAAGTACAGGTTTGCAAAATCATCAGTCTTTAATTACTCTTAATATGTTCCATAGATTATTCATGGCTTTTTTCTGAAGTACTTTTGAACCATGTGAAAAAAATTACAGGATTTACATATTCAGAAATATATTCATCAATTTCATACTTACTAAAAAGGAAGGCAGAAAACATACCAATGAGATATGTTTATAGGATTTAAAAAACATTAAGATGAATTAAGAAATAATTTAAATTTCAGTTTAACGCAAAAAAAATTATAATCTCTGTTTGGCCTGAAAAGATATTTTAGTTTGTATATTTCTTTCAGTTCTCTGATGCAGTTCAGGATATACTACTCTAAAATATGGCATTTTGGCATTCGAGGAAGCAGCAGCAGCAGAAGTTCGTTCTCACTTTTCTTCTTGCTGTTCTTCCATAAAGCAGGCTATAAAAAATCATCTGAATCTAAAGTAGGTCATAGAACCTTTATTCCAGAAGTGTCCACCCTCCCGCTACCCACACATAAGGAAAGTATGAAGAAACAGGACTAGACAAATTCCCCCCAGTTTATTGTCACACCCTTTGTTTTCCAGTCACACTTCTTCATTACAGTCCATAAAAATATGCAGTTTTCCCTCTTTCTTGCCATCTTGATTTGTGAAGGCTCCCATGTCACCCAAAACTTGTTCTAAATAAATCCCTATTCTTTTCAGTTGCTAATCTTTTTTTGACACAGGGGCCTTGCACATGAATTTGTGATGGGTAAAAGATGTTTTCTCTCCTACAGTTCAAAAATATATAAAGAATCAACTGCAAGTCTTTGAGGGGCATTTTCTAGAACTGTAGGCACAAGGGCACTGGTGCCTATAAAGATTGCAAGCGTGTGATTCAAACGCATTTTTATATTCAGTGTATAAGGTAAAACTGTAGAATCTCTATTTTTCTCTTATGACTTACTCTTTCATTCTTCCACAACTTTGCTGAATGTGCATTTCCACATATTGAACAACCGTCATGATTGAATTATCCTTGCTCATCTCTCCCACTATGTCTGTATATTCTAGAGGAATGTGTCCCTGTGGATACACTAGTGAGGCCAATTACTTCTTGAGTTGCTTTACTCACTTCTGATATAACTTATGACTATGTTGCCTCTATATTATAATTCCTACATAGAGTCAAGAATAGTAGTACAATGAAAGCATCTGAAATTATCTGAAGTGCATATATAATTCTCCTACCATTTATGTATTATTTAATTAAAATAGCATATTTTGCATATCATCAAGTTTATTTTAATATAAACATTTATCTTACATGCAACCTAAAGAATCTCCAATTTATTTACTGTAAAAATATGGTGATATTTTATTCATTCAGCACTGTTAGGCATAGAGAAATCCATATAAGTAAATTTTCAAACAACTGAATCTTACCCTCTGTTAAGCATACACTTTCAATACTTCATATCATTACAAGTCTTGGCTGCTTAGAAGATCCTTTTTTTTTTTTTTTTTTTTTTTTTTTGGTGGAATGAGGTGTTTTCCTCAAACTTCTTGACTGGATTATGGATATTTGAAGTTTCCAGATAATAACTCCAAGTAAGTGAGATTTTGCTAAAATTTGAATTATCAAAAATCATCTATCTTATAGGCAGTTTATTTGACCTGATATAATTATCTTTCCCTCAAACATATTATTTTGATATATCTTATCCTTACCTACACTACTCAGATTATTAAATTAAGAAATCCAATATTGAACCACAATAAATATGCCTCAGCATCACCCACCAAAACTAATTCTAATAAATTCTACCCTATGCTTAAAAACAAAAAATAAGGTTAAGAATTTAAGACAACATAGTTCAGCTCTATTACTTTATTTTTTTTATTTTCTTCTTTTAATTTTCTCTCCCCTCTTTATCTTGTTACATTTTTTTCTCTATTTTTACATAGGATCTGCATGCATGATTCAGTACTTGGTTTTCAGGCAGTTGTTATCATAAATTAATATAGACCTTTACTGAATTATAATAAGTAATTCATCCAAACTCCAAGGGAGTCAAACACTTTGCAGCTGTAAGATTAATGTTAATAAGAAACAAATAATTGATGTGTTAGCCATTTATGTTTGTTTGATGTTGACCTATTTGTTTCAATATAATAAGAGATGAACAAACTCATACCACAAATATCCAAAAGTAAAAAACATAATAAAATATGATCTAAACCATTTTCAATAAAATACAAAGGTTAATTTATGTTGGACAGTGTGAAATTATTTTGAATTGAGAAGAAAACCATATAACAAAATACAGAGGACTTACTAGGGAGATTTCTAAATGTAATGAATCCTGTGTCAGACACCCCAGGGATTTTTTACTTCTCATCATAACTCCACTTGCCTGTGAGCACTTTCAAGACAGAAGCTATGTTTTATTCATAAGCTTTCTCTCAGCATAATTCTTATATTATTAATAACAAATTAGAAAAAACATTATTAATTACTGTAGGTGCTTTATTCATGTTGAATTAATATACCCAGATATATCACTGTGGTCAACTATCTCAATTTAAAAGGTGTAATTCATTATCCAGAATAATTCCTTAGCTTAAAATTAAAGATGCCTGAATATGCCAGCTAAGTTGACATTTCCTCATGAATAATTGTCTGCCATGAAGAAATCAAAATTTTAATGAAATGACAAAAATAAAATTGCTCATCTAGAGAAATAAGATTGAAGCTTAATGGTTTACTGAAAACATACAGGAAAATGGCCCTGATGAATGGAGAAATGCAAATTTTAAGAGATCCAGGAGCAGAATGAGAGACTATCCCTGAAAGCACTGAAGAGGTAGATGTAGAACATGAACATAACTTTCAAATAGTAAATGGTGATATTATTGACAATGGATATCTAGGTTAATAATGTAGACAGATGTAAAAAGAATTCACATTTATTATCATGTAAATTCCCTGGTGAGAAAATCTTCCTAATATGTATTACATAAAAACAGAACAATATAATTGTAAAAGTCCTTGATATCAATTTCAGAGATAAATTGTTATACTGATTCTTCGTATCTCACCTGGCATTTTTTCTGTTTCTATGCAAATAATATTTTAATGTTTCTTGGAGGAGTTATTTATATGATTGATAATCACATCTCAGAATTAGGAGTAATCTTATTTTTTAAAAATATCATTTAATTAATAAGCAATACCATCTGAATGTCTGCTAGATACTTAATGATGTGTAATCAAGATTTCCAAGTAATAGTACCTGACTTTGATCAACTTATTTTTTTTATGATTCTTGGTAGAGTTATCTTTAACTTAAATATTTCTGGCTATTTACAGTTAACCTAGTATATCAGTCTGGATCCCAGTAAGATGGTACATTCAAACAGAATTCACAGAAGGCTTATTTAAAAGAACTAATTACAACAGTAGAAGGGTAAGGGAATCAGCAGTAACCTGTAGCATAACAGTTCTTAGAACTGTTTCCTAGGCCAGAAAGAATAAGGAAGGAAGGTGTCTGAAGAACCTACAGAGAAAGAGTTGTATAAAGCTGGCCATTGTGAAAGAGGTAGTGACATGTGACTCAGGGATATGGCCAGATCAATGTGACATTGAGCAGCAGAAATCAGGGAAATAGATGTCATCTCTTTCTCCTCTCTCCCTTGGATCTTCTGTGTGGATTGGCTGAAACCCATGGAAAGCAGATTCCTTATTTTTCAGCCTGTTGGTGTAGAAAGCAGAATGGAGAAGGATGGAGAAGAGAACACAGCTCACCCATTTTTCCCCTTACCGTCTTCTCATGTCCTTTATCTGCTTGAGAATACTTCCCTATCATAGAAAATGCACAAAATATCATTGGCTCATCAACCTCCCTATAATTGTGGCATCTTGGAATAACTCTACTCATATTCCCACCTGAAACTTTAAGTTTCATTGGTATTTTTTGTAAGGTGCAAAGGGAAAGACGTGCTTTGAAAATATTAAACATAGCTGCTACAGTCTCCACATGCTTTTCTGTTCAGAAGGTCCAATAAAATATTTGTAAAATAAGTATGCAATAAAAAAAGTTTTATGTTTTAAGTTAACACTGTTTGTTCCATGTTACCTTTTCTGCCAGAGGGATTTTTTCCTAGTGAGGTGGACACAATTTTTCTTTCCTCACGGGGAAACCCAAACCTTCATTCCTGCATAATCCAAGTCTTGGAAGCTAGTCTGTGTCAGTTTTCCACTGACAAGGACTTTTGTAAAAGTCAGTACTGAGAGATGCCCCTGGTAACCACGATGTAACACACCCTCCTCCTTCAAGAACTCTCCTCAAACTGTTATTTCGTGGACATGCTGAGAGCAAACTGATCAGGGGGCAGACTCATCTCCTTATCCATTAGAAATCTGATTTTGTTTATTTGGAATATTACTCTTCCATTAGGACTGTTCCAAGTCCACCAACTGTGGGAAGATGAGGCAAATTTTTTTTCATTACATATTAGGTTTCATAAGAAAAGCACTCACATCACCATCTTGACCTCTAAACCTTACTCATGGAGGGAGTGGCAATATACATTGGTTGCAGCTTCAAAGGATGTACCAGATCTGGCAAATTTATGACCAACCTCATGGTGTATCGTCTCCCAGCTTAGATTATAAATGAGTAGACTATTTTACTGCTTCATCAAGATGGCTGTTTCTACATGATGAGTAATGACGAAAGGCAAGTTTCTGTAGAGGTGAGATTACTACCACACTTTCTTTGCCATGAACTGTATCTGCAGCTGAAATACAATATTGTGTAAAATATCCAGGATATTTTGTCAAGTGACTAATTAATGGTGGTTCTTACAAGAGTCATTTGTGCTAGAAAGGCAAATCTATACCTATGCTCCTGTATTTTCTTGATAGGACAAAAAGATTATTCAATCTATGGAAGGGGTACAGTGAAATCAGTGGACTCCCAGGTTGGTTCACCTAGGAGATGATGCAGGTTGGGAGATGCCCACTGGCTTCTGGTGTTGCAGATTGGACACAGCAGTAAAGGTAGCTGAATATATAATTGTTTTATTTTTATTTATTTTTATTTATTTTATTTTTTATTTTTTGAAAAGCTATTCGAAGAGATGAAGGAAACAAGATGAAAGACACCTGGAGGCAGGAGAAGTCTAGCATGCAGGTGGGATAGTAAGGAGATGGCTGACTGAGCAGGGCGAGGGATCTGGGCACTCTAGAAACAAGGATTGGTTTAATTATTGTTTTAATTATTAACTGCTGTGTAATTATTTTAATTATTTTAATTATTTGTTTTAATTATTTTAATTATTAACTGCTGTGTAACAAGTTACCCCAAAGTTTAGTGGCTACGGCAACAACAAACATTTCTTATCTCTTTCCATGTTTGTGGTTCAGAAATTCTGGCTCAGGGTCTCTAATGGAGTTGCCATCAAATGCTGGCCATCACTACAATCACCTAGCTATTTGTCTGGAGATAGGGAATCCAATCCCAAAGTGGCTCACTCACATAACTGTTGGCAGGAGCCTCATTTCGCTATAATTTTAGAGTGAGTTCAGAGTTGCTTTTAATTTAGAACTAGTTTAGCCTGACTAGAAAGACAAATGTTCTGTGGTCTGTACTGAATTTCCATGATGTCCAATGTGGTCTCTTCATTCTGGCTGTTCAGAATCTCAAGGTCTCTTAGCCCTGTGTATGATCAGGAACTTGTTCAATGTATAGTTTCCCGGTAGTTCTTTACTCAGCAGAGTGGAGAGTCATTATACATGTGCCCTTTATTGTTCATCAAGGGGAATCCCATGCAGGTTTCCAGAGCTCTTTTTTCATTTGGCTCTTTCTTTGCTGATATTATGCACCAAAAATTTCATCTGCTGCAGTCTTCCTGCACTCTAATCTTTGATGCCTCAACCCAGCAAGAGATATATGCTCTACTTGGTTTTCTTCCAATCCCTGGCCCATTCTACTGTCCAAAAAGTTTCTCAGAAAACTAAGGCAAAAGGAAGAATAATTTTATTAGTTTTTTTCTTTTATGGTCTAGAGTCCTGGATAACCCTTTCCCAATGTCTAAAGTGTGGTTTAATATGTTTTGCCATTTTTATTTGTTTATGTCAGCTGGCACATTTGATACTAGTAAATCCATCATAATCAAAATAGCATTAGAAATCTCAATGTTTTATGGAACAAATTAGAACAGTTTTCCTCTTTTTCTTAATAGCAAAAAATTTTTTTGAGGTGTAATTGTTCCCTTGGTATCTTTCAAATTCTATAAAATGGCATTACTTTTAAAGCATTTTTTTTTTTGTTTTTAAAAAAATTATTAAACAATTGAATTAAATTAAAAAAACAATTGAAAGTTACCTTGAGTCACTTTCAATTGTTTCATTTTCAAAGAAATTATTTCCTATGTTTGATGTTTTATTCAAATTTTTATAATTTTGGTTTTTGTTAAAATTGTTTCTCTGCCATTTAATATATATTTCTACTTTTGTGTATTGGCATGTTCTTTTTTTGTTGTTTGTTTAAAGTTCATATTTGTTTATTCATGACATTTTACTTCATCAGCAAATCCTTCAGCACACTGAGATCATAATCTATTGTATTCATTATTTGGTCTAAACCTAATATTTATGTTTTATAATTTTGTAAAATTGAATTTTATTTTTAGAATTTCAGTTGAAAATAGAATTTCTTGTTTTGATTAGTTCTCTCGAAATAATTTAAAAGCATTTGTGCTTTGCTACATGGATTGGAAGTTCTGCATGAAATTCTATTTTTTTTTTCTTCTTTATTTTATTTTATTTATTTATTTTTTTAATTGCATTTTAGGTTTTGGGGTACATGTGAAAAACATGCAAGATTGTTGCATAGGTGCATACGTGGCAGTGTGATTTGCTGCCTTCCTCCCCTTCACCTATATCTGGCATTTCTCCCCATGCTATCTCTCCCCAACTCCCCACCCCCCGCTGTCCCCCCCACTCCCCCACAACAGACCCCAGTGTATAGTGCTCCCCTCCCTGTGTCCATGTGTTCCCATTGTGAATTTGATTGACACCTCTTAACAGTGTGTCTCAAATTTCTCTAAGGAAATTAAACAGCTTTTCACTTTTTAAACAATTTTTGTAGGTTAGCATTTGTAATTCATTTACCCATATTGTTACTACATTTGTTCTTTATGATTATTTGATTGTTTGTTTTGTATTTCCTTGTACTAGATACTGAGTAAATTATTTTTGTTCTTTTTCTTTCCTATGGAACTTTTTTCTGTCTAAAGATTCTGTCTATATTTTAGCTGAATATTTATTGATAATATCATTTGTTTTTAGTTTTGTATTACTATCTCTTTTATTATTATTTTTCTTTAACACAGAGTTGTTTTGTTGCCCAGGATAGAGTATGGTGACAAGATCATCGCTCACTGCAGACTTGACCTCATGGGCTCAAATAGTCCTCCTGCTTCAGCCTCACAAGTAACAGGGACTACAGACACGTGCCACCATGCCAACATAATAATTTTTTTATTTTTTTTCTGTTTAGATGAAGTTTCCCCATATTGCCTAGGCTGACCTCAAACTCCAGGACTCAAGCGATTCACCCACCTCAGCCTCCCAAAGTTCTGAGTTTACAGGTGTGAGCTGTGGTGCCTGGCCTCTTTTATTAATTTCTACTTTATACTTTTGCTGGGAGAATGTCTGCTTTCTGGGGTTTTTTATCTTTCTTTTCTACATTCATTAAGTGGTTAAATTTTTCATTTATATTAATTATATTTTAAAGTATATGTATTATATGTTTCTCTTTTCACCTGTACATTTCAAGTTTTATATATTTATATATAAAGTTTTATATATTTTTACTACTGTATATTTACTATTCATTTCTAAGCTCCTATGTAGCTAACATTATGTTTCTTTCCATTTGGCAAAGCAGTGATATTCAGGCGGACCCAAATCACTTTTCAAGAAACTGTGTAGATTGATCATTGTCTTCTGGAATATATCCTAAAAAAATCCTAGAATAGCCTTAGTTTAATTACTTTGCAGGCAAATATTGATCTCAGATATCTTTTTAAGTTCTAATTTTTATTCTTAATGTTGAGAAAATATCAGACTTAGACACTAGGCTGTCTTAATGTTATTCTAATTTCATTTTTTTGCTTATGTCAGTCTGTACATCCATGAGGTTCCTAAATATCCCCTTTATTTCTTTCATTATTGCCTCATCTCCATTTTCTCTGTTTGCTGCTTCTACAGTTGTAAGTTATTGATTCACTTGATCTTGTCATTCATCTTTATTCAATATATTTCTACTTATCCTTTTTCTCCTAGTTCTCAACAATTAGTTTGTTTTTTACTTTATTATACTTTACTAAGTATCCGATGCTCCATTCACTGCACATACATTGAAGATATTGGTATTATTCATCTTATGATCATCTGTTTCATTTAAAAGCCATGTAAATATGTATATATATCACTTCACATTGTTCCTACTCATTTCCTAATAACTTGATTTCATCCAGTTTACTATCCTCTTGATGCACATTGAGAATACAGAGAAAAGATATTGTAACTTTTTATATATAAAATAGATTTGATATGTAAAGGGCCAAAGGGAAACATATGGATTAAACTAACATTTGTCATGTCTACAAATAAATGTTATTTAAGTGTTTATTCTGATTTATTTAGTACTTGTGAGAAAATATTAATTTCCTCTTTAGGAAATTTGCAAATAAAAGGAGATTTGCATTATAAAATTATGGTTATGTTTTTGCAGTGGCTGGTACTGGTTGTTCCTTTCCATGTTTAGTGCTTCCTTCAGGAGATCTTGTAAGGCAGGCCTGATAGTGATGAAATCTCTCAGCAGCTGCTTGTCCATAAAGGATTTTATTTCTCCTTCGCTTATGAAGTTTAGTTTGGCTGGATATGAAATTCTGGATTGAAAATTATTTTCTTAAAGGATGTTGAATATTGGCCCCCACTCTGTTCTGAACCTAGGCATTGCCATTAAGGACATAGGCATGGGCAAGGAGTTCATGACTAAAACACTGAAAGCAATGGCAACAAAAGCCAAAATAGACAAATGGGATCTAATTAAACTTAAGAGCTTCTGCACAGCAAAAGAAAGTATTATTAGAGTGAACTGATAACCAACAGGATAGGAAATAATTGTTGCAATCTACCCATCTGGCAAATGGCTAATATTCAGGATCTACAAAGAACTTAAACAAATTTACAAGAAAAAAACAAACCCGTCAAAAAGTGGGCAAAGGATATGAACAGATACTTCTAAAAAGAAGACATTTATGCAGCCTACAAACATGAAAAAAAAGCTCATCATCACTGATCATCAGAGAAATGCAAATCAAAACCACGTTGAGATACCATTTCACACCAGTTAGAATGGCAATCATTAAAAAATCAGGAGACAACAGATACTGGAGAGGATGTGGAGACATAGGAATGCTTCTACACTGTTGGTGGGAGTGTAAATTAGTTCAACCATTGTGGAAGACAGTGTGGCAATTCCTCAAGGGTCTAGAAATGGAAATACCATTTGACCCAGGAATCCCATTACTGGGTATAAATGCAAATAATTATAAATTGCTGTATTATAAAGACACATGCACATGTATGTTCATTGCGACACTGTTCACAACAGCAAAAACTTGGAACCAACCCAAATGCCCATCAGTGATAGACTGGAGAAAGAAAATGTGGCACATATACAGCATGGAATACTATGCAGCCATAAAAAATGAGTTCCTATCCTTTGCAGGGACATCGATAAAGCTGGAAACCTTCATTCTTGGGAAACTGACACAAGAACAGAAAACCAGACACCACATGTACTCACTCATAAGTGGGTGTTGAACAATGAGAACACATGGATACAGAGAGGGGAACATAACACACTGGGGCCTATTCAGGGGTGGGACGGTAGGGGAGGGATAGCATTAGGAGAAATACTTAATGGAGATGACGACTGGTTGACGGATGCAGCAAACCACCATGGCACAAGTATACCTATGTAACAAACCTGCATCTTCTGCCCATGTACCCCAGAACTTAAAGTGTAATAATTAATAAAAGAAAAAAGAAAAAAATTAACAAAATAGACTGTGAGCTAGAATAATAGAAAAGAGAGAAGAATCATATAGATACAATAAAAAATGTTAAAAAGGATGTCACCACTGACCCCAAAGAAATACAAATTACCATTAGAGAATACTATAAACACCTCTATACAAATAAACTAGAAAATCTAGAAGAAATGGATACATTCCTGTACACATACACTTCCCAAGACTAAACCAGGAAGTAGTCAAATCCCTGAATGGACCAATGAAAGTTCTGAAGTTGAGGCACCAATTAATAGCTATAAAGAAGGAACTCCTCCCTAGCTCATTTTATGAGGCCAGCATCATCCTGATACCAAAATCTGGCAAACAGAAAAAGAAAACTTGAGGCCAATATCCCTGATGAACATCAATGTGAAAATCCTAAATAAAACATTGGCAAATCAAATCCAGCAGCATACGAAAAAGCTTATCCACCACAATCAGATTATTTTGTTCCATGAGGTGTTCGCTTGATGTGCTATCCTCCCCCTTCCCCTAGGAATGGGGCTTCCTGAGAACCAAACTGTAGTGACTGTTTTTGCTCTTCTGGGCCTAGTCACCCAACGGAGCTACTGGGCTGGTGCTGGGGAAAAAGTCCTGTGATGTTATCTGTCTTCAGTTCTTGAAACCATGGATACCAGCATTTGCTCCAGTGGAGGTAGTAAGGGAGTGAATTGGACTCTGTAAGTGTCCTTGCTTGTGTTGTTGTTTAGTGCACTTGTTTTGTTTTGGTTGGTCTCCAGCCAGGAAGTGGTGGTTTCTAGAATACATCAGATGCAGTATTATAGGGAGGTTGCCACCTTGCCCTAGGGACACCTGGTTATGTATTCAGGTTTCTCTGGTGGTGGTCAGGGCCATAGAGGTCCCAAGAGATTATGACCTTTGTCTTTGGCTACCAGGGGTAAAGAAAGACCACGAGGTAGGGGCAGGGTTAGGCATTTAGTCTATTCAGAAGCATTTTATTCTTGTTGATGCTCTTAAATGGAGTTGTTTTCTGAATTTTACTTGGGATCACTCGTATATAAAAATATAATTAATGTTTGTATATTGATCTTGTACCCCACAACTTTGCTAAATCCATATTAGTTCTAACAGTATTTTAGTGAATCCTTCGAATTTTTCAAATATAAAGACATGTCATTTGCAAACAAAGATAAATTTATTTCTTCCTTTTCAATATTGATGTCTTCAAGAGGATTTTGATGGTGGGGAAGAACCAGGTACTAACAGCTAGCTGAAATCGCACAGCAAACGACGTAAATCAATGGTTGCAGTTCTGATTAAATATATATCATTTAATGATAGGTGCACTGCAAATTCTGTTTCTAAGTTGCTGACTTTTTACTTAGTCTTCCTTAAACTCCCTCTATTTAGAAATGTCATTAATCTAAGAGTTTGAAAAGACACTGAACCTTCAGTGGAAGCAGATCAAATCAGAAGGTTATAGGTTCACAGGGACATTGAACTTATAAGACCATAATTTATGTTTTGCTGGCATAGCCAAAAGATTAAAATAGATGGCATCACAGTATTATGCCATAATGACAACATGTACATATATGTGAGTATATAAGGATAATTAATTTTATAAAAAGTCATCAAAATTAGGATGATGAGGAAGGAACCATGACAAAAGAAAATACAAGGTTTTCTGTTTTCTGCCAGATATTGTTGCTCAAAAAGTTTCAACAATGTATATATCCCATAGTTTAAGTGTAACTTAAATAACTACCATACATACAAAACCCATATTGCAATAGAGTTTCTAAGATATTACCCAGAAATTATAAAACTAATTTTTATTGTTGTCCTTTTTAGACAGAACTTTCAATCATATTCTATAAGTATAACATGCTACTTTTTGCCAGTAACTTCCAGTAATTTCTCTTCACTTTTACCTTTGGAGGCAGGATGAGGAAATATTTAAAGTTATGCTACCACAAGGTGCCCTACAAATTATTTTTTTTCTATGGCTACTTCTTGGCAGCTATCTGCATGACATGTGATACACTCTAATCCTAGGGTTTAATAAGTCCATTTCATGGTATAACATAAAGCTTTCATGAAACTGTATAAGGAGAAATGGCTAAAACTCACTCATAAGATAAATGTAGAAGTATTGGGGGGAAATCTACATTTTCCTGTTGCTGATAGTTTTAATTTACCAGACAGACTTGCTTTTAAATTACATAATTTTTAAAGTTTCATCCAAATCATTGAAATAGAACTGAGTTCTAAACTTAAAAAAGTTCAACTTTATGTAACATTAGTCTTCCCCCAACCCCAGACTAAAAAAGAATAGACTGCATTTAATATTTAAAAAGAAAAGAATGCTTTCTATTTGCGTATCAGATGTCTAAAGCACTCTTCACACATTATCTTGATCTACAAAAAATCTTGCACCTTAAATTAGTGGCTAATTATGATTTTTAATAGATCCTAAAGTCCTCAAAGCCTAATAGTGTGTTTTTAATTTGCTCTACTTTTTAAATTGTGTCTTTAAAAAATTATACTTCAATGTTTCACAAAATGTGTGGCAAAACATTATTGCAGCATCCCTTACTGTATGTTCATATCTATCCATTTGACTAAGTATAGAGGTACCAATCTGTTAGGTAATTATAAAGTCTCTTCTTACTTGCTTATAATACTCATCTCAGATTTATCCATTCTACGTTAAGTAGTTATTAATTAAGCTACTACGACTTTAAAATTTAATTAGGTAGTGCTTATGATAAAGAATATAGCTGCTGAGAAAAAATTGCATAGCTGCTGATAGCTTGTAGCCAGCTTGGCAGCTCACAACTACACTGTGATTTGTGCCCACTGGGCATTAACAATTTCAGAATGTTAGCATTAGATGAGCTCATTCTGTCACCATAATGGAACAAGACAACACAGCACAAATGCAAACATCACAATGACAAATATCCTTCTCTCCTGGCAAATATGAATGACTACTGATTCTTCTCCGGTGACAATTCCAGCCCAACTTAGCATATCCCACCTCCTAGACAAATTAATAGGATACTCAAATATAAATTAGTTCTGCTAGCTGACAGTACCCAATCCCAAACAAACCAATAGTTCCTATAGCTTTCCCCAAAATTACCCAACATAAGACTAAATTTATAATAATCTTATCATAAGTCTCTCTTAATTCCCTCCCCACAATTTCCATGATGCATGATTTTCCTTACTGTAGCAAATTAATATAATAAATATGTTTGACTAAAATAGATATGATTCTGGTGATCTTTGGGTAGTGGGATTCATATATGCAAACATATACACATTTGGGTGTGTATATTTAGAGGTACCTGCAATGACAGAGGGAGACAAAGATACAGACAGGAAAAAACATATTCTGGTTTCCTGGGAAGAACTTATCAAATATTTAAGAAGTGCTAGATGAACACCTGGACACTTGTATAAAATTAATGGAGAATAGCAATTTTCTGGCATTATATTACATTATAATATAACTAGGATTGGTTTACTCTATGATTTGGAAGAGACGGTAAAGCAAAGAACCCTATATGAGCTTTGAATTTTAAGAAAGTGAATGTCTATCCCAGGAAAGCATTATCCTTTAAGTGCTGCAGACTCTTAGAAAAGCACAAACAGTTGTCAATCCCAACTACTCTGGTGTTTTCTGAAGATCCTGAGCCACTGGAGGCTCCCCTGGAAGTTTTTTCTTCACTTCTTATTCAGGTCTGTTAAAATTTTTGCTATTTTCAAACATGATTTTTCTTTGTTCCTAATGTTTCTATGTAACTGTAGCCTTTCAGGCACGCAATGAGGAAATTGGCCTTCAGACCTTATTTTACCACTCAGTATTTGTAGCTGCTGTGCTCAAATAGTGTTTTCAGTCTGGTCTCATTCCTCCTTAGTTTGAGACTAAGCTGAGTCTAATTTGCTGAGGGCCCTGGTACCATTCTGAATTCTTCTCAGACCTTTTCTGCTTCCATCAATTTGGCTTGTCACACTGACATCTGGAAGATGAGACTTTTGATGCCAAACACTTCATCACCAGCTTCACTTCAAATCACTCACTGCTGTGGATCAAACAAATGGTTTGCCAATAAAGTGTTTGGCTTCTTGTTCTCCACTGCTTTATCAATATTAACTAGTTTTCTTCAACCTCCCAGGAGCTCTCAAATTTTCTCAAGGCTGGAGTCACAAGGACAATGGAGATTTATATTTCAGTAGTAATCAACCAACTTAGATTATGCGTATATATAAGTGTTAATTTTAATCCTTGATTGATTTTACTGGTTCAGCTAATCTAGGTGGACTTTACAAACAGATATAATCATATGTATAGGCAAATCCAATATTTTTTTAACTGTGAAGAAAATGACTTTTTATCCAATTTACTAGTCTGTGTCTTTTGACTGGGGCATTTAGCCCATTTACATTTAAGGTTAATATTGTTATGTGTGAATTTGATCCTGCCATTTTGATGCTAGCTGGTTGTTTTGCCCATTAGTTGACAAAGTTTCTTCATTGTGTCGATGCTCTTTACCATTTGGTATGTTTTTGGAGTGGCTGGTACTCGCTGTTCCTTTCTATGTTTAGTGCTTTTTTCAGGAGCTTTTTTCAGGCCTGGTGGTGATGAAATCTCTGACTAATTGCTTGTTCGTAAAGGATTTTATTTCTCCTTCACTAACGAAGCTTAGTTTGACTGGATATGAAATTCTAGGTTGAAAGTTCTTTCCTTTAAGGATGTTGAATATTGGCCTCTACTCTCTTCTGACTTGTAGGATTTCTGCTGAGAGATCCACTGTGAGTCTGATGGGCTTCCCTTTGTGGGTAACCTGACCTTTCTCTCTGACTGTCCTTAGCATTTTCTCCTTCATTTCAACCCTGGTAAATCTGACGATTATGTGCCTTGGGGTGCTCTTCTTGAGGAATATCTTTGTGGTGGTCTCTGTATTTCCTGGACTTGAATGGTGGCCTGGCTTGCTAGGTTGGGGAAGTCCTCCTGGATAATATCCTGAAGAGTGTTTTCCAGCTTGAATTCATTCTCTCCGTCACATTCAAGTACACCAATCAAACGTAGGTTAGGTCTTTTCCCATAATCCCATATATCTTGGAGGCTCTGTTCAATTCTTTTTACTCTTTTTTCTCTAATCTTGCCTTCTCATTTTATTTCATTGAGTTGATCTTCAATCTCTGATATCCTTTCTTCTGCTTGATCGATTTGACTATTAAAACTTGTGTATGCTTTGCGAAATTCTAGTGCTCTGTTTTTCAGCTTCATCAAGTCATTTATATTCTTCTCTAAGCTGTTTATTCTCATTACCATATCATCTAACCTTTTTTCAAGGTTCTTAGTTTCTGGAAACTGTTACAGAAATAGAGGTTGTCTAACTAATGGAAAGCTGTGAAATATACTTGTAGCATAGATTTGTTTTTGAGTCCACTTATGTTTGTAGAAAAGATTTCAAAGACATTCACTTCTTTTCTTCATAAATTAAATGGGCAACCTATTCTTGATTAATTAAATAATACCTGGTAAATGAAAGGATTTAAATGATTATTACATTGTGAAGGATTCCTAATTAGTATTTATCTTCATAATTATCTGTTCTGTTAAACATTTAGGCATTGGTAAATGAAGCCCAGTGAGATGGGTACACAGAATACTGACAGTGAAAAGTCTAGTGGGACAGTAGCTTCTCCAGGAAATGCATTGAATTAGATTCTATAAGAAATAATGTATCCTATCAGATTAATAATTATTAAATAAACCATTTAAAAGGAGACAACTTCATTGTTTACTAATATGCAATAAAAATGGGAAAACACAAAACAAACAGCATAGTCAATAGTTTTTTAATGAAATAAAAGTTAAAGCTGGGCGTGGTGGCTCACACCTGTAATCCTAGCACTTTGGAAGGCCGAGGCAGGTGAATCACGAGGTGAGGAGGATTGAGACCATCCTGGTCAACATGGTGAAACCCTGCCTCTACTAAAAATACAAAAAAATTAGCTGGGTGTGGTGACACACGCCTGTAGTTCCAGCTACTCGGGAGGCTGAGGCAGGAGAATTGCTTGAACCCAGGAGGCAGAGATCACGCCACTGCACTACAGCCTGGCAACAGTGGGAGACTCTGTCTCAAAAAAAAAAAAGAAATAAACGTTAAATAAAATCAGTTCTTGTGAAATAGAGAAAACTTAATTTTAGATATTCTTATGATAGTAAAGATGGTATAACAATGTGCCAGAGGTATGAGACACTTTCTAGTTGATTTTGAGTACTGAAGTTTTATTTTCTCAATTTACAATTTTAAGTAATACTACACATAGAATGTAGTGGATTCATTAACTACAGTAAATGTAAAACAAAAACATACTACTGAAATAGGCATTTTGTAAAAATCATCTTTTCAGTTAGTATAACTTTACTCTCTGCATCTCAAATTCCTATATGTACTGCAGACATACTAAGATGCACCTAGAAGGAGCGTTTTAATAACAAAGTAAACAGTATGAGCGTTACCTGTTATCTAATGAGTGCTTTGTGCCTTCAGTTATATCTTGCTAGATCATCAAAGCAGAGAGAGAAGAAAGACTCCTGTTTGTTGAGACAAAAACTAAACAAAAGTTTCCCTGAGGTCAGGAGAAATAAGGGTGACAAACTGAAAACTACTGCCACTACATTTTTCCTTAGATAGGGGATTCATTCTTCTGTTGTAACTTAATCTACACCATGGAATACTATGCAGCAATATAATAGAATGAGTTCATGTTGTTTGCAGAGACATGGATGAAGCCGGAAGGCATCATTCTCAGCAAAGTAACACAGGAATAGAAAACCAAACACAGCATGTTCTCACTCATAAGTGGGAGCTGAACAGTGAGAACACATGGACACAGAGAGGGAAACATCACACACTGGAGCCTGTCGTGGTGTGGAGGGTAAGGGGAGGGAGAGCATTAGGACAAATACCTAATGCATGTGGGGCTTAAAACCTAGATGATGGGTTGATAGGCGTTTTTATAGATAGAAAATTGGAGAACAAAAACCACAATGGTTTTTTTCTCTGGAGCAAATTGTCCTGCTACACAATGGTGGTTAAAATTGATACCATTATTATAAAGGAATCTCCTCAAATGACTCTGTTAAAGAACCCCAAGCAAATGCTGGCAATTAAATAAACAATTTTATAATTTTTTTCTGGAGTACAAATTAAAGTTTAAATAAATGTGGTGTGCTTCACTATATTTATTTAGAACAAACTAGTTTTAGTTTGATTCAAAGTTGAGCTCCTATTTGAGAAGTTTTCCTAATATACCCAATAAAAGCGTTTTGATTATTGTATTTTAATAAACACTCATAACCATTTAATATTTTTACTCTGATTGTATAAAATGAGTGTTGCAAAAAAAAAAAAAAACAACTGGACACTTGTTTTCCTGTCTCATATTATGATATTTATAAGATATTTCAACAAATTTATATATATATAAATATATATAATATTTATACAAATAAGAAAAAAAGAAAGCTCAGAACCAAAAGAAGATTCAATTATCCACTAAATTTTTGCTGGGTATGCAATCTTCCTGAAAATGATTACCTTGAGTCCTTTCTGTCTATTGTATTCCTTGAAAACCCTTCACCCAGAGTTTCTTAGCTAATTAAAGGTATAAAATAATTACTGATACCAATCATCTTTGTCTTAACTTTACATCCTGGGATTTATTGACCAGTGTGATTGCTTTGTTTGCAATTTTTAAATGCTGATGTATTCAAAACTGATTCAGGAAGCATGTTTTAAAAAGCAGATTTCTGGGCACCATTCTTAGAGATTTTAATACATTATATCTGCAGAGGCCTTTGGAATTCACATTTTAATTTGTACCAGCAGCTGATGTGATGTAGGTCCACAGGCAAAACTTAAGGAACCCTGTGGATACTTAGTAAGAATGATAAAGTTTTGGGCAAATGAAGTAAGTTAAATAATGTATTGTTTCATGGCCCAGTGGTTCCCGAAATTTTATAGTATTATTCCTCAAGAGGACCTTCGCAGTTAATATAAATCAGGAGGTTGAGAGCACCTACAATTCATGAGCAAAAAGGGGACACCATCACACCTTTTCCCCTTGTTTCACTGTTAATTCGATCAGAGAGTCTTAGAGGGATGTCCGAGGGCCAAGGGTTTAACAGCAGTCATTGGCTTCTGATTGGCATGTTAGAACTGGTACAGTATGCCATTAATCTTAGTTGAGTGAGCAGTTTGCCAAGCAGATCTCTTTGCCACTTTAGGCCATTAGTATCTGTGCACAGCCAGATGAGGAACTGCACATACAGCAGGTTGGAACTGTGATAGGAAGTGACTGAAGTCACCCGATAGGAAACTAGAGGCATTAATAAATACTGTTGACTGATCAAACTTGATATGATAAAATTTGCTATTTCAGAACATTTTGAGGTTAAAAAAAAGAAAAAATCCCCATCTTTGAAGGCAACTGAGTTTATCATTAAATTATGCTTTAAATTGTGTGTGTGTGTGTGTGTGTGTGTGTTTTGTGTTACTAGCACTCTGACCAAGTCTGAATTCACCAATAAAAAAGGGATAATGATGTCTATTGTGTAAGACTGTTGTGAAGATTAAAAGAGGTCAAAACTAAAAAATGCTTGGCAGAGTACCTGGAAGAAAATGTGTACAAATATATATATGTGTGTGTTTCTTTCCTTGTTCCAGTTTGTTTGCTATGAATACATTTTGAATCTCTTTCCTCAATTTCAGCTTGTGTGTCTAAATCTCCTTTTTACTTTTATTCAAAAAAGATTATCAGTAGTTTTCAAGAAGTGTTAGTGAATGATCAGAATATAAAAGAAAATTGAATTGTAGCCTGTTGTAGATAGGAAGATTTTTGATACTTGTTTACTGTCATTAAAAAGTATTTTCCCTTTGACAACTTTGAAGCAAATGTTCAAATAAAACCAGATATCTTTTGTAACTATTGAGTGCTACTAATTTTACTTGAATACGATTTTATTTGAAAATCATAACTTACAGCTAAATATAATTTTGCACTTTGTACCAAGAAACACATATTTACATTTTGTTATGAAAATAGGAAGTATAAGAAAGAAAATAAATAATTTTTTAGATACACTTGTTTTCTGTAAGATGAACCCAGCTGTCTCATGCATCATTTTTATTTTTAGATTTTTCACTTACAACTTTCCTTGGTTTAAAATAACTTATATCTCATTTTTTAAAGACAAATTTGTGCTTTATGTAGATGATGTTATTCTGTTTGCCCAGAGCCATTTAACAACCACAAAAAAGAATGATACAAAAAGGTTTAGATTAAAGAAAGTTTAGATTAAAAACTAAATTATTGGTAAAAGAATTCTATAAGTTGAACTTAACACAAATCATATCCTAAGAACAAAATTTGAGGGTCCTCAGTTTATGTTAAATCCTTTTCAAGTGAATTTGGTTACTAACATGAAAAGAAAAAAGGCTTTCATCTGAAGACAGTTTCACTTTCCAAAGTTGTCCCATCAATTGACTTCTCTACATTATTGTTATGGTGAATTTCTAATATACCCTTAATATTAGATTAGTGCAAAGGTAATTGTGGTTTTTGCCATTTATAATGATGACCTTAAAAATCATCTGATATGATGAAATATCAAACACTTCAGGTATTAATACAGAAGTATAATTATAAACTGTAATGGGGGTCTGAAATTACATTTTAACTATTTGATGTAATTTAAACGTTCCCAACTTAAAGTATCTTTTAAAATTAAAACATTTGTTAGAATATTCTGAAATCAAAATCTATATTGAAAAGAACCAAACTACATGATTGTTAAGACTTACAATCTTTCATTGTAGAAATAAGGGAAAACTGGCTGGTGAATCTGCCATTCACATACCAGGATTTTATACTCATTAAGAAATTAAACATAAGGTTCCTAGCAGTGTTGCTTTGTTTAAAACAAAATATGAAAAAAAAAATTGTGTATTCAGAAACTTGGGTAGACCCAATTGAGTAGAAGATACTGTCTGAATAGTCACTGCTTTTCATCAAATAGGGATGCGTGTATTATATTGGCATTGTCTATTCTCTAAATTTGAAAGATATTCCTAGTGAAGAGTATTAATTTTAAAAACATCACTAAGAATGATGCTTGCTTTTTTTTCCTTCTCAATTCATGTTGCCAGCTTCTAAAATGTCTAGATACAATTAGGTTATTTATAAGAAGTGATGTATCCTTAGACTATGTTATGAATTATACTGCTGGCGAGATAGAGAGTTGGCCAAAAATGACAGAAGACTAGAATAATAAGTATGTTTTTGAAATATTTCACCATTGAATATTTTCTTTGAGTACCACAGTTTTTTTTTCTTCATTTCTTTTAATCAGGAAATTGATAATTTCTTTTTTTTGATCTTTTATTTTTATTTTTTATCATAACATTTTTAGTTTCATTTTTGTTTAGATTTTGATCTTTTTGTTTTTAGTTACTTTTTTTTAGATTTTGATCTTTTATTTTTATTATTTTATTTTTATCATAAAGTTTTTAGTTTCACTTTATATATATATATAATTGCACTTCAGGTTCTGGGGTACATATATATAATTGCACTTTAGGTTCTGAAGAACATGCAGGATTGTTGCATAGGTACATACATAGCAATGTCGTTTGCTGCCTCCGTCCCTATCACCTATATCTGGCATTACTCCCCATGTTATCCCTCTCCAAATCCCTGTCCCCCACTGTCCCCCCAAGTCCCCCCCACAGAACTCAGTGTGTGATGCTCCCCTCCCTGTGTCTATGTGTTCTCATTGTTAAACACCCACCTATGAGTGAGAATATGTGGTGTTTGATTTTCTGTTATGTCAGTTTGCTAAGAATGGTGGTTTCCAGGTTCATCCATGTCCCTACAAAGGACACAAACTCATCGTTTTTTATGGCTGCATAGTATTCCATGGGGTATATGTGCCACATTTTCCCTGTCCAGTCTATCATCAATGGGCATTTGGGTTGGTTCCAAGTCTTTGCTATTGTAAACAGTGCTGCAGTGAACATTCGTATACATGTGTCCTTATAATAGAATGATTTATAATCCTTTGGGTATATTCCCAGTAATGGGATTGCTGGGTCAAAAGGAATTTCTGTTTCTAGGTCCTTATGGATTAAAGACAAATATAAAAACTAACACCATAGTTTTTGTCAGGTTTGTCAAAGATGAGATGGTTGTAGATGTGTGGTTTTGCCTCTGAGGCCTCTGTTCTGTTCCATTGGTCTATATCTCTGTTTTGGTACCAGGACCATGCTGTTTTGCTTATTGTAGCCTTGTAGTGTAGTTTGAAGTCAGGTAGCGTGATGCCTCTAGCTTTGTTCTTTTTGCTTAGAATTGACTTGGCTATACGGGCTCTCTTTTCATTCCATATGAAGTTTAAGGTGGTTTTTTCCAGTTATGTGAAGAAGGTCATTGGTAGCTTGATGGGGATAGTGTTGAATCTGTAAATTACTTTGGGCACTATGCCCATTTTCATGATATTGATTCTTCCTAACCATGAACATGGAATGTTTCTCCATCTGTTTGTTTCCTCTCTTATTTCCTTGAGCAGTGGTTTGTAGTTCTCCTTGAAGAGGTCCTTTACATCCTTTGTTAGTTGTATTCCTAGGTATTTTATTCTCTTTGTAGCAATTGTGAATGGCAGTTCGTTCTTGATTTGGCTCTCTTTAAGTCTGTTATTGGTGTATAGGAATGCTTATGCTTTTTGCATATTGATATTGTATACCAAGACTTTGCTGAAGTTGCTTATCAGTTTCAAGAGATTTTGGGCTTAGATGATGGGGTCTACAATCATGTCATCTGCAAATAGAGACAATTTGACTTCCTTCTTTCCTAAGTGAATACCCTTTATTTCTTTTTCTTGCCTGATTTCTCTGGCTAGAACTTCCAATACTATATTGACTAGGAGTGGTGAGAGAGGGCATCCTTGTCTAGTGCCAGATTTCAAACGGAATGCTTCCGGTTTTTGCCCATTCAGTATGATATTGGCTGTAGGTTTGCCATAAATAGCTTTTATTATTTTGAGATACATTCTGTTGATACCTAGTATATTCAGAGTTTTTAGCATAAAGGACTGTTGAATTTTGTCGAAGGCCTTCTCTGCATCTATTGAGATAATCATGTGGTTTTTGTCCTTGGTTCTGTTTATGTGGTGAATTACATTTATAGACTTGCATATGTTGAACCAGTCTTGCATCCCTGGGATGAAGCCTACTTGATCGTGATGGATAAGCTTTTTGATGTGCTGTTGCAATCGGTTTGCCATTATTTTATTGAAGATTTTTGCATCTATGTTCATCATGGATATTGGTCTGAAGTTTTCTTTTCTTTTTGAGTCTTTGCCCGGTTTTGGTATCAGAATGATGTTGGTCTTATAAAATGATTTGAGAAGGATTCCCCCTTTTTGGATTGTTTGGAATAGTTTCAGAAGGAATGGTATCAACTCCTCTTTGTATGTCTTGTAGAATTCAGCTGTGAACCCATCTGGAACTGGACTTCTTTAGGTTGATAGGCTATTAATTGCTGCCTCAACTTCAGCCCTTGTTATTGGTCTATTCAGGGTTTCAACTTCTTTCTTGTTTAGGTTTGGGAGGGTACAAGTGTCCAGGAATTTATCCATTTCTTCCAGGCTTACTGGTTTATGTGCATAGAGTTGTTTGTAGTAATCTCTGATGGTGGTGTGTATTTCTGTGGAATCTGTGGTGAGATCCCCTTTATTGTTTTTTATTGCATCTATTTGATTCTTCTCTCTTTTCTTTTTTATTAATCTGGCTAGTGGTCTGTGTATTTTGTTGATCTTGTCACAAAACCAGCTCCTGGATTTATTGATTTTTTGAAGAGTTTTTTGTGTCTCTATCTCCTTCAGTTCTACTCTGATCTTAGTTATTTCTTGTCTTCTACTAACTTTTGAATTTTTTTGATCTTGCTCTTCTAGCTCTTTCAATTTTGACAATAGGGTGTCGATTTTAGATCTTTCCTTCCTTCTTATGTGGGCATTTATTGCTATAAATTTTCCTCCAGACATTGCTTTAAATGTGTCCCAGAGATTCTGGTACATTGTGTTTTCATTCTGGTTTCAAATAACATCTTTATTTCTGCCTTCATTTCATCGTTTATCCAGTCAACATTCAAGAGCCAGTTGTTCAGTTTCCATGAAGTTGTGTGGTTCTGAGTTAGTTTCTTAATTCTGAATTCTAATTTGATTGCACTGTGGTCTGAGACACTGTTTGTTATGATTTCCATTCTTTTGCATTTGCTGAAGAGTAATTTACTTCCAATTATGTGGTAAATTTTAGAGTAGGTGTGATGTGGTGCTGAGAAGAATGTGTACTCTGTGGATTTGGGGTGGAGATTTCTGTAAATGTCTATTAGGTTTGCTTGTTCCAGGTCTGAGTTCAAGTCCTGGATATCCTTGTTAATTTTCTGTCTCATAGATCTGTTTAATATTGACATTGGATTGTTAAAGTCTCCCACTATTATTGTATGGGAGTCCAAGTCTCTTCGTAGGTCATTAAGAACTTGCTTTATGTATCTGGGTGCTCCTGTATTGGGTGCGTATATATTTAGGATCATTAGCTCTTCTTGTTGCATTAATCCTTTTACCATTATGTTAAGCCCTTCTTTGTCTCTTTTGATCTTTGTTGGTTTAAAGTCTATTGTATCAGAGACTAGAATTGCAACTCCTGTTGTTTTTTTTTTTTCTCTCTCCATTTGCTTGGTAGATCTTCCTCCATCCCTTTATTTTGAGCTGATGTCTATCCTTGCATGTGAGATGAGTTTCTTGAATACAGAATACCGATGGATTTTGACTTTTTATCCAATTTGTCAGTCTGTGTCTTTTGATTGGGGCATTTAGCCCATTTACATTTAAGGTTAATATTGTTATGTGTGAATTTGATCCTGCCATTTTGATGCTAGCTGGTTGTTTTGCCCATTAGTTGACACAGTTTCTGCATTGTGTTGATGCTCTTTACCATTTGGTATGTTTTTGGAGTGGCTGGTACTCGCTGTTCCTTTCTATGTTTAGTGCTTTTTTTCAGGAGCTTTTGTAAAGCAGGCCTGGTGGTGATGAAATCTCTGAGCAATTGGTTGTTCATAAAGGATTTTATTTCTCCTTCACTAATGAAGCTTAGTTTGGCTGGATATGAAATTCTAGATTGAAAATTCTTTCCTTTAAGGATATTGAATATTGACCCCCACTCTCTTCTGGCTTGTAGGGTTTCTTCTGAGAGATCCACTGTGAGTCTGATGGGCTTCTCTTTGTGGGTAACCTGACCTTTCTCTCTGACTGCCCTTAGCATTTTCTCCTTCACTTCAACCCTGGTGAATCTGACGATTATGTGCCTTGGGGTTGCTCTTCTTGAGGAATATCTTCATGGTGTTCCCTGTGTTTCCTGGACTTGAATGTTGGCCTGCCTTGCTAATTTGGGGAAGTCCTCTTGGATAATAACCTGATGAGTGTTTTCCAGCTTGGATTCATTTTCTCCATCACATTCAGGTACACCTGTCAAACACAGATCAGGTCTTTTCACATCATCCCATTTTTCTTGGAAGTTTTGTTCATTTCGTTTTACTCTTTTTTCCCTAATCTTGCCTTCTCGTTTTATTTCATTGAGTTGATCTTCAATCTCTGATATCCTTTCTTCTGCTTGGTAGATTCAGCTATTGAAACTTGTGTATGCTTCACGAAGTTCTCTTGTTGTGTTTTTCAGCTCCATCAATTCATTTGTATTCCTCTCTAAGCTGTTTATTCTTGTTAGCATTTCATCAAACCTTTTTTTAAGGTTCTTAGTTTCTTTGCATTGGGTTAGAGCATGTTCTTTTAGCTCAGAGAAGTTTGTTATTACCCACATTCTGAAGCCTGTATTTGTCAATTCATCAGACTCATTCTCCATCCAGCCTTGTTCACTTGCTGGTGAGGAATTTTGATCCCTTGGAGGAAGAGAGGCATTCTGGTTTTGGGTGTTTTCATCCTTTTTGAGCTGGTTTCTTCCCATCTTTGTGGATTTATCTACCTCTGGTCTTTGTAGTTCATGTCTTTCATATGGGGTCTCTGGATGTCCTTTTTGTTGATGGTAAAGTTATTTCTTTCTGTTTCTTAGTTTTACTCCTAACAGTCAGGCCCCTCTGCTGTAGGACTGCTGGAGGTCCACTCTGGACCCTGCTTGCCTGGGGATCACCTGCAGCAGCTGCAGAACAGTAAGGGTTGCTGCCAGTTTCTTCTTCTGTTATCTTTGTCCCAGAAAGATACCACCAGATATCAGCCTGAGCTCTCCTTTATGAAGTGTCTCTGGATATATGGGGGTCAGGGAGCTGCTTGAGTAGACAGTCTGTCCCTTATAGGAGCTCAAGTGCTGAGCTGTGAGCTCCGTTTTTCTGTTCAGAGCTGCTGGGCTGGTACATTTAAGTCTGCTGCAGCAGAACTCATAATCACCTTTTTTTCCCAGGTGCTCTGTCCTGGGAAGGTTGGGCTTTATTTATAACTTCCTGTCATGCTCCTGCCTTTTTTCAGAGATGCCCTGCCCAGCGAGGAGGTAGCCTAGTCTCAGTGTGCCAGCAGAGGTGTTGCTGAGCTGCCGTGGGCTCCACCCAGTTTCTGTGTGAACTTCCTTGAAGTTTTGTTTATCAGGGTATAGTTAGAATTACCTCGGTAATCGCAGTCTGCCTCAGTAATGGTGGACTGTCTCTGTAATGGTAGACTGCCTCAGTAATGGCGGACTGCCTCAGTAATGGCGGACTGCCTCAGTAGTGGTGGACTGCCTCGGTAATGGCGGATGCCCTTTCCCCGACAGAGCTTGGCCATCCCAGGTCCAGCTGTGCTTGCTATGAAACTCTCAATCCAGAGCGTTTCAGATGGCTGGTCTTTGTGGGGTGGGACCGGCTCAACCAAATCACCTAGTTCCCTGTTTTCAGCCCGAATTTTTTTCAGTTGATAGGGTGACTCTGTCTCCCAGGCGTTCCAGTCGCCAGTTGAAATGGCACCCAGATTTGTGTGAGTTTTTGTGTAGAGACCTGCTGTGGTGACTGAAGCAGCCACTATGGAGACTTATGGTGCTTTTTTGCCCGGGAATCTCTTGGTCTGTGGGCAGTAAAAATTCATTTGGAAATGCAGTGATCACTCACCCTCTGCATTTTCGCTGTGAACTGTAATCCAGAGCTGTTCCTGTTTGGCCATCTTGGATCCACCCTTGATAATTTCTTTTAAAACAAGTGTGACTATATGTAATTTAATACTATATTTCAACTATTTATAAATTTTTGTCATATGTTCATGCATGTATGATTATAAATGTACATATTCTCAAACAATTCTGCTATTTCCTACATAATATGAAAGACTTACAGGCAAATGTAAACTATAATGTAGGTTACCCAATGTACAAAATGTAATACTTGGCTAAAAAGTTTTTTTAAATAAAAATATTTACTGTTATTTCATGAACTAAAAGGTAATGTTAAAAAATACTTGTATATGTTAACTGTTAGGAAAGTAGAGAATAAATTTTGAAGAATGTAGGCGTTATTGAAAATAGTCAAATTTTCAGTAAGCCTCAGAGAATATTGCAGATATATACATTTTTTTCATTTTAAGAACAAGAATCTTATTTTACTTGGTTGAATGAACCTAAGGCCTCAGGGATTTCATTTTAGTATCACTTCATGTCAAACCAATACATTACAGCCAGTGTTCCAAATATTCTAACCCATTCAAGCAAAAAACATTCATCAAAGTAAAAGGCAATGTATAAGATACTATAGAGTAGTTTCAAAGTAAGAACTATCCTACGGTTAGTCATGTGAATATTTACAATAAATGAAGAAGTAATGAAATGGAAACGTAGAAAAAGAGAAGACTGAATATGCTTAACTGTGTACAAGTAGCAGTCAATTTGTAAATAATACAAACTCATAAATCAGTCAACAACAAGAAGTTTGGGTTGGCAGAAAAAGAAGGCATCCTAATATAAAATTAATTTCTTCTGTTTCTTTTTCTTTTGTTTTGTTTTAAATTTGTTCCCTAGATCTGTTTTGTGGGAAGGAAGGAAGTGACTCTACTGAACATCTGTAATACCCAGCTGCACATTGGCATTTAGGTGAGATTTGATTGATGGCGTACTTGAATGTAGATTTACAAATGTGGCCCAAGGCCAGTTTTCCCTTATTTCTACAATGAAGCACTGTGAGTCTTAATACTAAGTGTTTACTGGAAAGGAGAACAAGAAAGCAGTTTCTAGCAACATGCAGAGAATGAAAACGGATGAATTAATCAGTATTACTACCTACCCATAGTTCCCACAGCTTATCTTAGATATTCCAACCATAAAATGCTGGCTACTTCATAGTACAGAAAATTGCCTTGAAACAGCCTGTCAATGCTATTACCCTAGTGCTGTCAATTGGATACTCTCAAAACTTTGTTTTGTCTACTAATCCTTTTGTGAGGTGTTTTTTTTTTTTTTTTGTATGTGTATTTGTTTTACATTTGGGTTCTTTCTTTGTTAAAATTTAAAAGATAATATGGTTTGATTAGAGGCTTCTAAAACAACACATCAAAAACATTATGCTCTGGAAAATGTTTCTGAGCTTGAGAACTGTTACAGAGTAATAAACACATTTTTTTAACCATTGCCTAAAATCTGCATATTTGTCTATACAAAAAAGAAAATCTTGTGAATTCCATTTTCAAACCTACTAAATTAATGGGAGAGATTGCAACTAATATTTGGTACTTTTCCACAAAAGTTTGAAAGGATGGCTAAACTTTACCATGAAGTGAATAATAGCACATCACAGTTGAAATTGACAGATGTGGAAAGGTGAAATCCATATTGTTAATTTCCTGGAATCACTTACACTTATAGAAATATGCCTTTACTTTGGTCATTGAAAGACTTTCCCATCTATGAAGCAAAACCTGATATTTTTAAAAGATCGGCTTACCAGAACTATTATTTAACAAGAGAAAAAGATATTCCTAATGTAAAACTATACTTAAGTTTAAAATGACCCAAATCCTTTATCATGTTTTGATTTGAATCCCGATAATGTCAAGAATACCTCTTAACCCTCATAAATAAATGATAACTCATCTTTTTCTCCTTAGTGTTCTCTATGAAAGTTTACTTTATTAGACGCATTATGCTCTTTTTATTTCTAACTTACCTTGATTTTTAACACTATTTGATAATATAGATAATAATATCACTACATATTGGCATAGCTCTTTTAAATTAGCAAGACTTTCTTGTAGACATAATTTAAAAGTATAGTCACATAAATTGTATAAAATATATAGAATAGGAATGTATATTCAATTTATCCTCATAAATGGACCAAATTTATTAGCTAGGTGATAGGCATGAAAGAGCTGGAGTTGAAACTCTGAAAACGTAACTCCAAGCTTAGAGATTCTTCCACGTTAACTCACCATGACTGACTTCCAAAGCATGCTTCATGTACCTTTTCTATTCACTTATGTAAGTATCTCATAACTTTACTGAATATAAATTAGAAAGTACATCATCAAATGTGATCAGAGACTTTACGTGATCAAAATGTGGATGAAATTAGAATCTCTCTAAAAATTTTTGTCCAGAAACATAAATATACATAAACTGCTGAAACTCTGAAGATAATTTTTATTGTCGTTATATATTATTATTTAATTCCTTATTTAAAATTCTAATTGACTACACAAATAACCTTTAGACCTTTAAGGGAAAGCAGTAAAATTCTAACACTTAGGAAAAATAAAGCTGCAATGCAAAATTCCAATTTGCTCTAAAATATAAAAGTACTAAGCAAAAAAAAAAAAAAGAAAAGAAAAAAGCAAATGTGCATTTACAAATGCAGGAGAGCATTTAATAAAATCAGTTTATGAGACTCTCCCCAAACATACAGAGTTAATTTAAATAACTCTAATGCTAACACCAAGTATTCATCCCAATACTATGGTTATTGGTAAATCAATAAAACATTGACTTTTGGAGGTAATAATAATCGCAAATTAAGGTGAATAATATAAAAGTGGAGTAAAGAACTGATATTTGCTGAGTTTGTTTTTGTGAGATTATTCTAACTTATAAAGGAAAACCAAACTATATCCAGAATAGTGTAATTATATAGACCTTGAATAAGAAACAAAGAAGTCTGTTTAATAGTAAGAATAAATTTATGTGTTAGGGTAAAAAAAGTTTAGATGCTGAGATAGAATACTTTCCACTTTTGTGCTTGAGAAATGCCAGGATTATTTTATAGCAATTACATTTTGTAGGTCCATTGCTTTCATATTTCAGTTGTCATGATAATGTTAATTGTATAACATCCATCATAAATTTAAAAGGGCAAACACAGTGTTCCATTTGAAGAAGACTTTGATAATTTATAGGAAAAATAACTTGAAGTCTATACAAGACTTATACAGAATTTTTAACCCTTTTAATAACAAAACCATCTTGTTCATTCCCTCGGCCAGAGACAATGAAAACAGAATTGTAAGTCATTTTCATCTAGGCTTTCACAATTTTGAAAGCCATGCAGTTTTATTTTTAAAAAACACTGATAAGTAATTATATATGACTGAGATGCTCTACATTTGCAATATTAACCCTTAATGGATTTTTAAATAATCTATACATGGACTGTTCACAATTGAGCAACATTTTATGTCTCATTCAGAAATACTTCCAAAAAGTTGGAATTTGAATCCTACGTTGAAATCAATAAAATCAGGCAGGTCTCAGTGGCTCATGCCTGTAATCCCAGCACTTTGGGAGGCTGAAGCCTGTGAATCACCTGAGGTCAGGAGTACAAGACCAGCCTGGCCAACATGGTAAAACTCCATCCCTATTAAAAATACAAAAATTAGCCAGACATGGTGGTGCATGCCTGTAATCCCAGCTGTTTGGGAGGCTGAGGTAGGAGAATTGCCTGAGTCCAGGAGGCAGAGATTGCAGTGAGCTGAGATCACACCACTGCCCTCCAGCCTGGGTGACAGGGCGAGACTCTGTCTCAAAACAAAACCAAACAAAATCATTAAAATTGTGTACAGAAAACTTGCTTTCACCATGTTTTTCTTCTACCCTCACACCACAGCAATCATCAACACAGAAGACATCTGTGACCAAATGTGTGAGGGTTTTTTCCCCACATACCAAGCAGCAGACATATGCTGGGTGTCCTCTAATTCAGTTCCGACACTGTCTACCCAGAGATAATGTCAGATCCCACAGGTTGAGGGCTCAGTCTCCAAGACTGCTCCCTCACACACACCCAGTCACAAGCTTTGGTCTACAGAACTTCTGATCAACTAGCTTCAAGTTGGGGTTCCCATGACCCTCTCTTTGGAGTTTGATTAATTTTCTGAAGAGACTCAAAGAACTCAGGGAAACACATTTGCCACTTTATTAGAAAGCATATTGCAATTGATACAAATGAAGGGATGCACAGGGCAAGGCATTGGGAAAGGGGCAGAGTTTTCATGCCCTCCCTGGATGGGTCCCCCTCCAGGAACCTCCAAGTGATCAGCTGTCCCGAAGTTCACTGAACCCTGTCCTCTTGAGTTTTTATGGAAGCTTCATGACATCTGCATTCCTTCCCCAAGAGTATAGGGTACACTGTCTCATGGGAGGGTCCTAAGACCCACAGTTAGAAAGGTAGACTTGGGAGGCTGAGGCAGGAGAATTATTTGAACCCAGGAGACGGAGGTTGCGGTGAGCCGAGATTGCGCCATTGCACTCCAGCCTGGGTAACAAGAGCAAAACTCCATCTCATAAAAAAAAAAAAAGAAAGGTAGAGAAACATTAGCGTGAATGGAGGGCAGGTTAGAAGGTCAGAGGCCTGCCCTGAGGCCTGACACAGCTAATAATATAACAAAAGGCTGTAACAATGCCTATGGGAGTTATAAGCCAGGAACCATGAATGAAAACCAGTATATAATATCATAACACTACAAAAGAAGCAAGGAAATTTATCAGTTAACAATATTGCTTGGCATGGTGACTTACGCCTGTAATCCCAGGGCTTTGGGAGGCAGAAATGGGAGGATTGCTTGAGGCCAGAAGTTTGAGATCAGTTTGGGTAACAGGGCGAGATCCCATCTTTACAAAACATAAAATAAATTAGCCAGGTGCCCTAGTGGTGGCACTTGCCTATAGTCCCAGCTACTTGAGAAGCTGAGGTGGGAGAATTGTTAGAGTCCAGGAGTTCCAGGCTGCAGTGAGCTGTGAACTTGCCACTGCACTCCAGCCTGAGTGACAGAGAAGAACCTGTCTTAAAAGAAAAACAATAAAAACATACAAAAAATTATTTCATAATAACATTTTTTTTCTTGTCATTCTACTAAAAGTGTTAAGATCTACTATCAAATAGGATAATTACAAGTCATTAACACATATTTGCTTTGGAGTAATTTATATTTGCAAAGCATCAGAATCTAAAATAAAGTCAAAGGAAGGGGAGGAGAAGCAAGAGAAAGAGGAGGTGGAATGGCAGGAAAAGAAGGAGGAGGAGGGGAAGAATATCAGTGTGAATTCCTATGGCATTAATACATTCATTTATAAAATAAGTATGAATTATGTTTAAATATTGTCAAGAATGAAACTAGTGTACAATATATTATTTCCTAATTATTATTAAATTAATTCAAATGATTTTCAAATGGTTTAAATTATTAAATTAACCAATTATTTAAATTTGCTTTACTTTTACTATTAAAATAAATGCCAAAGAAAATTGATTTTTCTCTTATTAGTAACTTACAGAAGCTGAAGGGCAAAGTGAAATGGGTTTGAAAATATTACTCTAAATAAGAATAAGTGATTTTCAATCAACATATCCTTTTGGACTGTCGGACTACCAGTCCTGATGGAATAGAGCATCCATTTTCAATGGTGAACAATGGATTCCTACAGTTCAGGGCTTTGGCTCCTTTCCATTACATATAGAAAAGGTGTTACAGAAAATAATGCTGTAAAACAAAACCAGCCAGGAGTCAGAACCAAGAGATCATTTTACTTTTTTTTTTTTTATAGATATCTTATATATTTGGGTCATATTCTAAACTTAGCTCACAGGTGTAATATTCTCTAGTAGGGGGCTCAACTTTCAGTCTCTGTGTAGGAGATTTCTAAAGATTTACATTCTGAATTCCTCAATCAATTAAAGTTAGAATGTGAGTTCTCTGGCTGCAGAGCCTTCATTCCAATTCTAACACAATAAGCCTAACTCTACAATCTTTGTAGTATTTAGCTTGTTATCATTCTCAAGAGAAACTGGGTATTGTCTTATAGAGCTGGTACTCGGGATTGTAACATGATTTTTCTTCCTTTTTCTTCATGGGAAATGTCTACCCCATGGTGTTTAAATATGACATTGTAAAGAGTAATCAGTAGAGACTTCAGCTGAGCCAAGTAGTTACTATTTGTTTTTGAAATACATTATCTATAACATTCTCTCGTATATTTTCTTTCCCTCATTTCAAAGAGAATCAAGAACATAACTACTTTTAAATATAACATTATAAATTCAAAATGGAAGTATACTGCTAGGTACCAAGAAATGTGTAAATTTTGTGTTAATTTTCTTCAGTTATAGTTGTATCACAAATGTACCCTACATACCGAAAATCAGTTGAAAGGTATGCAGCACATGATATCCATGTTGCACTTGGCCAGCATCATCTTTGTTAGCTATTTTTGAAGCTTTCTGAGACAAAATTTTGCCTACCTTCTTCCCATCCTCTTCACTTCTCTCTTAAGTCTTGGCATTAGATACTTTCCTTTCATCTCTCTTCTTTCTGTATTTAATCAATCATTGAAAAGTCCTGTTCTCCTTTTCTTACTATATCTCATCTTTCAGGATTCCCCTGAATCCATGCATGGCAAATGTTTCAAATGTATACATTTTAGTAGTCACTTGGGTGGTGTATGAAGGAGTGGGAAAGATACCAAATACTCTCTCTGGCCTTTTTATTGTTCCTCATTTTGGCCAGATCACCATCAACGGCTCTGATCAATCTGTTCTCCTTTAGCACCAAATTTAATTATTTTCTAAAATCCAAAGACTTTGCAGAAAAGTGTTATTTTCTTATCATCTTTCTATAATGCTTTTCATCCTCTGACTGTTCTGAATCATTTCTAAGTAGTGGCATCTTTGCTATGATTGTAACTCATAAACAGCATCCTAGTTATGCAACATGGCTTAGGTAGAGAAAGTGGCAAGTATTTTTTGGCTCTAACCAAATTTCCTATTTCTGTTTTCATAGTCTACATCCAGAAAGAAAACAAACCCTTGAGCAAGAAACCTGCTATGTGGGTGTCAGTACCTTGAAAGCCAAGTTGGGTACAAGCTGTTCAGAAGCTTTAAGCCTATCAATTAATGTCTTCCTCAAAGCTATGGTCAACCACAATCTGCAGAAGTATGCTAAATAGGCTTTGTGCAAGTATTGCTCATTCGCAGGCAAAAACAAAATTTCCTTTCTGTTCTTGTGCAGTCTTAAATGAATAAGGATTTGAAAATAGCTTCATGTGCTACATGAAACAGAACTCCTAGGTTAAAATCAGTCCCAGCAATGCCTGTAATTACTGGTATAATAGGGCATGTGTTGCCTATCCTGTCTGGTCCTCACTTTTCTTATTTTAAAGGTGGTTCTTGACCAAAAATATATGGCATTAAAGTTTTAGCAACAGGAAGCCATTTCTCTTTCTTCCATGACTGAATCTGAAATGAGCTGGGGCTGATAGAAAGTTTTTTTCTATGTTAAGGAATCACACTGTTACTTAACTGCCACCACCACCTCACCCCTCCAACCAACCGCCACCAAAACTGATTTACTTATTTGTGTATTTATTGAAATCGGGGTCCCACTCTGTCACCCAGGCTAGAGTGCAGTGGTGCAATCATGCCTCACTGCAACCTCGACCTCCCAGGCTCAAGTGATCGTTTCACCTTGACCTCCTCAGTATCTGGGACTATAGGCATGTGCCACTACATCTGGGTAATTTTTTAAAAAAATATTTTCTGTAGAGATGGGGTTTTGCCACAGTACTCAGCCTGGTCTCAAATTCCTGGGCTCAAGCCATCCTCCCACCTCAGCCTCCCAAAGTGCTGGGATTACAGGTGTGAGCCATTGTGCCCTGCCCAAAGCTGCTATAAAACCTGGTTTGTAAGACTGATTTCCATCTCACTTCAGAACATTTGGTTTCTGATCATCTCTGATTGGACCATGGAAGGCTATCTAATCCAAGAGCAGGCAAGCCACAGCCTGGGTCATGACCCAAGTGGCTTGGATAGAAGGCATAGATTATATGGATTGATTTTTATCTAGAAATATAGAAGAGCATGGAACAGTTTGAAATTGCTGAAGTTGAAACAAATTGAGTGGAGGACATGAGGTGACTGGACCAAATTTATTAAGAAACTTCAAATAAGAATAAGATTAGGAAACACTAACTCTAATAGATATCCCTATGAGATAGGATTAAAAATAGGAAGTCCAATGTAAGACAAATGTGTAGTAGTAAAGGAGAGTTAGAAAAAAAAATCACACCAAGGACATGAGCTAGAATAAATATCCAGGGGCCCCTCCTGGGTTCCTTCTAGGAGTTGCTCTTCCTGTGTGCTGGTTGTTACACATTTTTTGAGTTTCATTTAGGGGAGCCTTCTATACTAAATTTCATATTGCTTGAGGCTTCCAAATAAAATTACAATCTTTCAACCAAACCAACATATAGTAAAAGAATCATTATATGATTTTTAAATTCCAAACTCCATATTCCCATAGGATATTTGCATTTTATTAATTCCAAGATGTTTATAATTGAAAGAGTATTTAGAAGATACTTTGAAACAGAAATTTTCACATGAATATTACCTATTCTGGAACTTTGCTTCTCATATCCTCAATAACAGCACCAATTTGATGATAAATCCCATTTGCAATGCTACTCACCAAGCAAGATGACTTTTATATTACATGTACTAGAGTTTTATTGGTTTGATTTATACATCTCCATGTCCTACCATTAATACAAACACGAACATGCAGTATTATTCAACTTCATCTTCATGATTAAGATATTACATATTAAATAAAAAATTTTCCATTTTTACCATTCCTAATTTAAAATTAAATTTGTCCAGATGAGAATATTTCAATGAAAGATCATAAGACTTTTGCTAAGAAACATATTTTAAATGTCACCCCTAAAAATTACATTTTATTCTTAAAAAAAGAATATCATGCTTTCTATTACTGCATTGGGGCATTAATGATTAATGAAGACTTTTGACAACCAATGTTGAATTTATTTTTTATTTTAGAAAAAGTAACATATGCATGATAATATGAGAAAGAGAATAGAAACATTAGAAACAGAAGCCTGTTTGATTCAAATAAGGAAAAATATATTGATGCAGACTTAACCCTATATATACAAAGAAATACAGAGCAGAGATTACAGCAGGATCCAGCATTTGCTTGGAGAAAACACTTGATCTTCTCCTGTCTCTGTCATACTCCTCACCCCTAGCCAATATAAGCAGAATCTGCATTTTGTTAAGCAAACATAGGTTCAGTATAAGCCCTAGTTTTCACTTGACCCCTTGTTGCTATATTTTCCTTCCTAAAGAGAAATCAAAAGCTGCTACCAAGCCCAGACAGAAACCGTGTCTGAGAAACATCAGGAACAGCTCTGATCCACACTTTGAAGTGGATAAGGTGGCTTTCAATAGTCCTCATTTCCCTTTTTGTCTGCTTCTTCCTATCCTGGTGTTGCTGCCTACCAGGTTTCTGTCCAAAATGTCATCTTAATCCTTTTCTTCTTGTTATTGTTGTTAAAATCTTTCCTTCTTCACCCTTTTCCCGAGCACTTAGACGTGTGGTTGCCAAACTTTATCCTAATGAAGAAACCTCTGCTATGTAGAATCATTTCCTAAAGCATCAATTAATTGGCCAGATAAATGATTACAAGCTAATGCTCTCTCAGATGATCATAGTGTACTGAAAAAAAATTATCTTCATCTTTTTGGTCAGATCTATATGTGACTCTATTATAAGGGATTTTGATAAGCCTTAATTCAAACACAGTTTTCAGGCTTTAAATTCTGTTTACATGTTGGGTCAAATGGCAGCTCAATTTTAAGTTCTTTGAGAAATCTCCAAACTGTTTTCCACAGTGACTGAGCTAACTTACACTCCTACCAACAGTGTATATGTGCTTCTTTTTCTCAGTAGCCTCTCTGGCATCTGTGGTTTTTTTGGCTTTTTATAATCGCCATTCTGACTGGTGTAAGATGTTTTGATTTCCATTTCTCTGATTAGTGATGATGATGCTGTAAAAATCAATACTTACCATCCTCCAAATAACCTATTGTCTGAGTTTTAAAGCTTAAGATGCAAGTGGTATCATAGACCTCAGACAATCATACTCTTAAAAAACTTTGCCCTCAGATCTATTTCTCAAAAAAAGTTTTTTTCTTCCAACTTTTATTTTAGATACAGGGAGGACATGTGCAGATTTGTTACATGGGTATATTGTACTCATGTAGTAAGTATAGTCTCCAATAGGTAGTTTTTCAACCCACACCACCCCCACCATAGTCCTCAGTATCCACTGTTTCCATGTTTATGTTCATGTGTGTTCGATGTTCAGCTCCCACTTATAAATGAGAATATGTGGTGTTTGGTTTTCTGTTCCTGCATTAATGCATTTAAGATAATGGCCTCCAGCTGTATCCATGTTGCTGCAAAAGACATGATTTTGGTTTTTTTAAATTGCTGTGTAGTATTCCATGGTGCATATATACCACATTTTCTTTATCCAGTCCACCACTGAAAGGTACCTCCATTAATTCAATGTCTTTGCTGTTGTGAATAGTGCAGTGATGAACATACAAATGCATGCATCTTTTTGTTGCAATCATGTATTTTCCTTTGGATATATACTGAGTAATGGAATTGCTCAGTCAAATAGTAGCCCTCTTTAAAGTTTTTTGAGAAATCTCCAAACTGCTTTCCACAGTGGCTAAACTAATTTACATTCCCACTGGTATCTCATTGTACCTTTAATTTGCATTTCTCTGAAGATAAGTGATTAGGAGCATTTTTTCATATATTAATATTGATTGGCTGGCTGCTTGTATGTCTTGTTCTGAGAAGTGTCTGTTCATATCCTTTGTCTATTTTTAAATAGTTTTTTGTTTTTTTGCTTGTTGATTTGTTTAAAAACTTTACAGATGCTGGATATTAAACCATTGTTGAGTACACAGTTTGCAAATATTTTTGTCCATTTTGTAGGTTGCCTGTTTACTTTCTTAATAGTTTCTTTCACTATGCAGAAGCTCTTTAATTAGGTCTCACTTGTCAATTTTTGGTTATTTTGCAATTGATTTGGTGACTTCTTCAAAAATTCTTTTCCAAGCCTGATGTAGAAGAGTATTTCCTAGGTTTTCTTATAGGATTTTTCTAGCATAAGTTCTTACCTATAAATCTATAATCCATCTTGAGTTTTTGTAAACTCAAGATGTGGTAAAAGGTAAGGTCTTACATACAAATCTACAATCCATCTTGAGTTAATATTTTTTTTTATGTGGTAAAAGGTAAGAGTCCAGTTTTATTCTCCTGCAAATGGCTAGGCAGTGATCCCAGCACCATTTACTAAATAGAGAGTCATTCCCTATTGCTTGTTCTTGTCAGCCTTGTCAAAATTCAGATAGTTGTAAGTGTGTGGATTTATTTCTGGGTTCTCCAATCTGTTCTATTGGTCTAAGTGTCTCTTTTTCTACCAGTACCATGCTGTTTTGGTTACTACAGCTTTATAATGTAGTTTAAAGTCGGGTAGTGAGATCCCTCTGGCTTTGTTCTTTTTACTTAGCATTGCTTTAGCTATTTGGGCTCTCTTTTGGTTTCATATGAGTGCTGGCGTTTTTTTCTAATTCTGTGAAGAATGACGTTGGTAGTTTGATAAGAATAGCATTGAATCTGTGAATTGCTTTGGGCAGTATGGTCATTTTAATGATATTGATTCTTCCAATCCATGAACATAGAATGCTTTTCTATTTATTTTTGTCATCTCTGATTTCTTTCAGCAGTGTTTTGAAGTTCTCCTTGTAGGAATGTCAAAATTTCTATGCTGTGTTTTATATCACAGTAAGGACAGTCACTGAACTCTGCATTTTCTGGGATCCATGCTAGCGGACAGGTCTCCACCTGGGTTTGGTCAATGATAGACATCATCAGGAGATAAGAGAGTGAGAGAAAGGGCCAGTCAAGAGTATATTCCTCTCTCCCTTGTCTGTCTAAACTGGTGTCTTTGGCAAAACCTGTGCTCCTTCCCAGGTTCTATCTCCTTCTAGAAAAGCCCACCCTGATTCCAGCTTCCCTTATATTGTTATGATCTAATTATGATCTATGAATTCTAGTGACACTACTTCTTTCCTTTGGAAGGGTTGTAGTAGTTTTGTCCTAAGGGTTGTAGTAGTTTTGCTTCTTAATATCTGGGTAACCTTACAGATTTCCTGTTTTATGTTACAGCTTTTTCATTGCTTACCTCCAAAACCAGTTCCTTATATTAAATCTCTGCTGCATACAATCTGAGAGTGGTTTTTACAGTTGTGTTCTTCACTGATGTGAAATCCTAGAGGTGACAGTATTTGTATTTATGTGCTTGCCTAATAACAGTGTATTCCATACATTGGCACTGACTTTTACATTTTTCAAATTAATATGAGATAGGCAAAGATGATGAGACTTCAATTGGTAGTTATTCTTCCAAATTGGTTATCTGAAAACTGCTAGATAGGAAGATCTACCAAATACCCATTTTTATAATGTCAATCTGAAAAAAAAAATGGAATCCTTTGACAGAAATAGTAACGTTTTTGTTTTTGACACCAACTTATTCCTAATTATAAATAACGGTTGGATGGGTAAAAATGAATAAATATCTAGTGGAGCAATTATATTACTGGGGGTCTGTTTCCTCAGGGCTTGACTTGATACTATTTAATTGAATAATCATTTATTGAACTAATCTGTGCCAAATATTGTACTAAGCCTAGGCATATACATATGAATAAGGCACAAAACCTGTCCAATGGAAGTTCAATCTATTAGGAGTGACAGATAAACAAGTAGATTTCTAATACTGAGTAATAATGACACAATAGGAAAATACACAGGGTGTGGGAAATATAATAGGTACAGAGGGACTGAGCAGGAAATGTTTTCTGAAGAACTAACATCTAATTAATATTTTGAAGAACTGATATCAATCCAAGCCAGGCACTGTGTTAGAGAACTAGGTGAGAGCAAATTAATGAAAGGATTTGCATTCCATTATAATGAGTCTGGGATTCAATATTTTCTGAACAGTTGAGGGCTATAAATATGAGATCAACAATCAGAAACATGCTTTTGAGCAACATTATGAAAGAAGCATAAAGAAAGAGAGGTTGGCTAAGAAATCGATGTGACCTAAACATACATCTCTGGACTTGACAGTAATGAGAACATGAACTTAGGCTACAGGGATGGAAATTGGATGGGTATGATGTGTTCAAGAAGTATTTAGAAGGTAGAGTTGTATGCCCATATGACTGTTTCAGTGTACTGTATTAGAGAATGAGGAATACTACTTAGATGATACTAATTTATTCAGGTATTTCATAATCCAACACTAGATATTATCTTTGAATTGGAAAACAAATGAGAATTAAAAGTCTGAATAAGCTCAACATGGCTGAAATTATTTCCAGCTTTGGCAAATTGTTAATTGAGGCAGAAAAATGAATTAGTTAAGAGGAGGAATTCTGAAACCAGAATTTCTGGCTTTGAACTCATGGTCTGCCAGAAAATATTAATAGCTGTTTGTTGAATAAATGAATAGATGAATAAATAAATACTAAATTAAAATTAGATAAAAATTTGGAAGAAAGACAAGTACTTAGAGACATACAGGTATTTGATATCTTAGTTAATATTTCTGCAACTCACTTTCTTTATCTATGGAATGGGATATGGAATAGAAATTACTTGTCACGGTTGATAATTGTCTTAGTCTACTCATGCTGTCCTAACAAAGCACCACAGACTGGCTTTCTTAAACAACAGACATTTATTTTCTCTTGGTCCTGGAGGCTGGAAAGTTGAAGATCATGGTTCAGGCAGAGTTCAGTTTCTTGTGAGAACCCTCTTCCTGGCTTGCAGATGGTGCCTTCTCACTGCATCCTCACATGGCCTTGTATACACACAAAGTGAGATGAGAGAGACAGAATGAGCGAGAGAGAGGAGAGAGAGAAAGAGCTCTTGTGTATTGTCTCATAAGTAAATGACTTCTACCAGATCAGGGCCCCACCTCACTCATTTAACCTTAATTATTTCCTTACTCCAAATATGGCCACTGTGGAGGTTAGGGGTGGCCATATTTGACATATGAATTTTGGGGGAATACATAGATTCAGTCCATAACAATAATATATCTAAAGAGATTGGAACAGAGCCTAATAAGATATTATCTTTATACCTAGAATATTTCTACTAGAATATATCTATGCAATGTCATTTCAAAAAAAATAAGGATTTATGTCCATTTTATTAATGACAGAATCCAAAGTTTCTAGAACAATGCTTGGCACATAGCAGGTGCTCAATAAGTATTTGTTGAATGAATAAGGGAGTACTTCTAATAGGCATATACAATTATTGTTATTCATTTAACAAGCAGAGAATGCTTAGTATGTGACATGCAATATCCTAAGTACTATACATAATACATTTAATCCCTGTCATAACTTTATGAGATTGTCTGCTTGTTTCCTTTTCACAAATGAGAACTCAATGGCCAGAAGAGGTATCACTGCTTGTCAAAGGTCACATAGGAAATAAATGGCAAAGATGGTATATGAACCCAGACCCTATGGCTCTAGAGTTTCATGCTATTATTGATGACACCCTACAGAGCTGACTCTAGAGTCCACAAGGATGGCTTCTAATGACAGTTCCCAAGGAAAAGGTATCTTTTTTATTTAGGTAGAGTATCTTAATTAATATGTTTGCCAAAGGATCAAGTAAATTCAAAATGACAGCAAGCCTTTAATGATCGCTCCAGCTGGAATATTCACTTCATAACTTGAGAAAAACAGCTTTGCAGCTGAGATTCAGAGGATAGCAAATATCTCAGCATTCTGCTATTGCCAGTCTCTCACAAAGCTTTGGACCTAAATAGAAGTTGGCATAATATTCCTTGTTTTACTTATTTTGCATCTATGCTACATTTTACTCTTGCATGTTTTTTTCTATCATACACCTTATGTCTCCTGATCTTTGTAACCTCTGTTTTGCACTATTTTCTGTTGTTTGTTATTTCATCTTCTTACATGCTATCCTTCCTGTTCATTCACTTTATTCTTACACAATAAGACTTCATTCTTTACTGTTAAGATTCACATTCTTTATGGCTTCTTGCAGTAGTTTTTGTGATTTTTCTTCGTTTGTTTTTCTGTTTTTTCTTGGCTCTGCATCATAGACAGAGATTATTTATCAGTCGTTTGTGGTTTCTTAATATTGCCAACAGGTTGACAGCTTCCCCAGTTCTTTCCCTATGGGGCTTCTGAATCATCTTTTAAAATATTTCTCTGTACCACAAAAACAGAATATCAGAAATGCTGAGCCACACTTGCATGAAACGTACATTTTGCTTTGATTGTCTTTTCCGAGACAAAAATGTACCATTCCTGTGTTACTACATACAGCACCAACTTCCAGGCCTGAAATTTTCTGCCATTAAGTTAGTTCCTCTAAGCTCGATGATAAAAGCAGATTGATATTATGAGAAAACCATTTAAAAGTGCATATATTTTTAATTTCATCATCCAGAAGGTATTCTCCACCTCTTTTCTATTGACATACTGCCATGGATTCATGAATTTTCCCTAACATTCCCTATTGGCGAATTGGAGGGCTTTTCACAAATAAATTATTTTACTCCCTAAAGTAAACTTACCCTTTTAAAGAATAAGAAGGATTAAGCTTTGGGTTCATAATATCTTCATATCTATATATACATGCAATAAAAACACAATGACCCTCACAAACACATGTATATATGTGTATATATGCATAAATATGTTTGGCAGGTATACAATAATTCGTGTATTTTATATATTATAAATACTATTTAATATTATATGGATTTCATTTTATCTTTCAAACTTCTACCTAAAGCATTATTATCTACATTCTTCAATATACTTGAATTTCTACAGCTATTGCATTGAAAAGCAAGTACTTCAATCTAGCCATGTTTCTATCAAAATTGCCTCAAAAGCATTTTTTGTCTCATCATCCTTATCTTACGATGAAGAAAGACTAAGCTTGTAAAAACCCCACCTGCATGGAGAATTTTTTTTCCTAGGGTAGAAAACATAAGGGAGAAAGAAAGCAACTCATATCTTATCCATTATGATTAACAGCCCATGCTAATGACATTCATTAAGCTAAATGATCAGGAGAATGAGGACTCAAGCTTTCTAATTGAGACAGATTTATTTTTAGGATGAAATTCTCCCAAAATACATTTTCTTTTTTAAAACATTGAGTGTCATTTCAAGGCATATAATTTAAACAACTGATTATGGATGGGATACGCTTTAGCCCTTCTGGAAGTGTAAAATTATACAACCACCAAAATCATCATTATCACTTTTATAGTTTTATTATGACTATTATTTATTACATGAGTGGATAAAATATAAAAAGGAAAAGAAAAAATGATCTTCATTAAAGTTAATGACTCATCTTAGCAATTTTGTTATTGAGTTAACTGTTTAAGACCTCTTCTGGCTTAGATCTTCTCTGAGTGAAAGTATTAGTCATATCTATTAAACATATATCCACAAAAATAATAGCACCTTAGGATAAGAGGCTTGGAAATAGATTTTACATGTGCTGATCTCTACTGTGCTTTAAATTATATATATATATATACACACACACACACACACACACACATATGAACATACATATATGTAGCATATATGAAAATTAGGAAGCCTGTCACAAATAACACAGGTTTTAATACATTTTGTACGCAGAAGACTCCACATATTGAAAGTATTTTTATAATAAATATTTATAAATCTTAATATATTGCTGAACATTCAATGGACTTGTCATTAAAAGATATCAGTTTAACTTACATTTCTTTCAGTATTAGCTCTGCATTATGGGAGAGTCTCTAAATAGAGATAATAAATATGAGCTCAAATAATAACTTTCAAAAACAATTTTTCTGACTACAACAAAGTAATTTGTTTTGAGCAAATCCTCTGACAAAAAAAATTATGAAAAATAGACAAAATATATAAAACAACTATTTGAAAGCATTAGAGATAAACCAACTCAGGCGGAATTTAAGTATCTATAATCCTTGAGAGAATGGACATGCATAAGATAAGTTTCACATTCATCCATCTTTGTCCTTGAAAACATTTTTCAATTCACTGCATCATAGAGCAGAACCCAAGCAGAACCCAGCCATCTCACTGGGCTGAAAGTCAGTGACTGAAATTTAAAGCTGCCAAATTGGATGGGACTCAAGAAGCAAAATCTTTGAAATGAAGAAACTACTATAGTGAGTAAAAAAATCTACAGGCAAATCCCCTTCAAGTTGTTAGTTAATTACCCATCCTTGCATATGAAAGATGAAACTCAGAAAAAGAATGACAAAAAGAACAAAGGAAAAAAGGAAGGGAGGGAGAGAGGGAAGAAGGGACAAGGAAGCAAGAAAGTGAGGAATAAGGAAGCAAGGAAGGGAGGAAAAAAGGAGGAAGAAAGGAAGGAAGGAAAGAAGAAAGAAAGGAAGGGAGGGAAAAACAAGACTAGCAATGAATAGTAGCTGAAAGGAAACAAACAAATTTTATCAGTTATATAATATCTGGGAGGCAGATTTGAAGATCAAGGCCTGGAATGTTCCAAATATTTTCTCAAATACTGTATTTTGTTGAGATCCCAGAAAATACACAACCTAGGACTAAGGCCACCTCCTAGTTATCAGGAACATGCTTAAGATTAAGAACTACCATCTAAAAGTAACAGCAAAAGTGATACAGAATTGTTCTACAGAGCTTGAAATCAGCACACAACAGAATCAATGGAAGTACTAATACAGTATTTGCTGTCAAAAAAAATCTAACCCTCCTTGGAGAAAAATAACATATTCTAGAGTTATAATTTTTCATCCAAAGTGTCCAGAATTCAATCAGAAATTACCAGGCATATCAAAACATACGACAAAATGACCAAGAATGAAAACAAACAAGTAAAAGGCAGGTGATAGAAGACCTAGGTTTGGTATTAGAATTGTCATACAAGGATTTAATATAAGTGTATGATTAATATATGAGGGAAAGTAAAGAAAATGATGTTGGATTTAACAGAAACCTGAAGTTACATACACACACACACACACACACACACACACACACACAAATATATATATATATAGAGAGAGAGAGAGAGAGAGAGAGACTCAATTCAGAATTAAGAAGTAAAGTACACATTATTTTCATATGCCCTTGGATCATTTGCCAAAGTAAACTGTGTAATTGACTTTAAAGCAAGTCTCAACAAACATTAAAAAGTAAAAATAATCAAAGTACATTATCTAAATATAATGGAATTTAAATAAAAATCAGTCTCGCAGGCTGGACTTGGTGGCTCACACCTGTAATCCCAGCCCTTTGAGAGGCCAGAGTGGGAGGATCACTTGAGCCCAGGAGTTCGAGATCAGCCTGATCTCTCTTTGTGAGACCCTGTCACCACAAAAGTAAACAATAAATAAAATAAAATAAATGTTTCAGAAAGATAATTATAAAACTCCCCAAAAGTTGTAAAATGTCTATTTTTTATAAATTTTATTCCTGAAAAAAGTTAAACCTAGAAAAAAATTAAATAATTCCCAAATATCCTCTACCTGGATTCACCAATTTTTAACATTTTGTTCTACTTGTGTCATCATTTCTCTACATCTGATACTTTTTCTGAACAATTTGAAATGAAATCGCATACATCATGCTCCATTTTTCACTTGGAAGTCAGTGTTATTTCTCTAAGACTAAGGAAATGCTCTTATATAACCATTGTAAAATAATCGAATTCATGTAATCTAACTTTAGTATAATACTTTATTTACACTTCACATTCCACTTTCTTCAATTGTCCTAATTATAACCTTTCTAATCATTTTTCTCATTACTTGAACCTATCTAGGATTGTGTAAGCATTTGCTTGATGTATCTCTTAAGTTGTTTTTTAATCTTTAAAGATTAAATCTAGACCATGTTTTAGTTGTTCTTTAACTTCCAGTACATTGACTTTTTTTTAGCTTTTAAGAATATAGGTTTGTTATCTTAGTTGAATTTTCTTCAAATAGGTTTTGGTGGTGGTTTCTCACGTTTAGATTCAGTTTAGGCTTTTTTTGTGGGGTGGCAATCTATGTTAGGATGTCATATTTATACACACATGATGTTTGTTTCCTGTTAGCAATAATGGCAATTTTGATCACTTGGTTGAGATGTTGCCTGGTTTATTTACTATATAGTTATTATTTTTCTTTTAATATTTAGTTTTGAGAGAGATAATTTGAGGCAATGTAATCATTTTCTTCCTCATCAAAATTTTTACCTCTTAAGTTAACAGCTGTTGTTTCTTGCTTGCAAAATTGTTACTATGATGGTACAAAAATGATAACTTTTTACCCTATCATCCCTTTTATGTTTATAAGTGAGAATTATATTGTAAAAATGTTTATTATTTTCTTTATTTATTTTTGTTGATAGTGTGAAATCATGGATTTTTACTTCATTCTGTGGATCATAATCCATGACTGTTCTTATTTAATTAGATATTCATGTTGTTCCATATTTGGCCAATGAACGCCCCCTTCAATCTCATCCCTGTGTGTTTTTAGCATGCTTATATTTTGACATGTTAACATTTCTTTTTGTTCACTTCCCAATTTGCTGGCACCAAAAGTGGTTTGGGTTTATCCTAACCATTTTTACTCTCGCACTAGAATTAGCTATTTCTCCAGAAATCTCTAGTGTCTTATAGTGAGGAATGATATTTATATAGAAAGATCCAGATTTCTGCATGCTAAATGTGCTTATTGCTAATGGAATATTCATTGCTTCAAGGCCCTTTCAAGGACACAGCGGGTTGGAGGTGAGCAGGGGAGTGGGAAGGCAGAGATAGATAAATAGATACTCATAAAGCGATTCTTTTTTGGCTTTCCCAGTTCATATTTGTATGTTTCTCCTTCCACAGTGAGAAAACTGAATCCCAACAATATCATTGTATTTAATCATTTGCACTATAGTTACTATACATGTAATAGTCATAATTGTTAAACCTTTGAAAAATAAAAAATTTATTAAGATAAGTTTCAGGTATGTTTGCAGTTCTTTTTCTGTTTTGTCCTGAGGATGTATGGTCAAACGGTTGCATTTCAACATCAGTTTGATTCATGTTTTTTATTTTATTTTATTATTTTTTTATTTTAGTGGGAAATTTTTTGAAATTAGATATATTATTGGTTTATTTTTTTCCTTTTTGCATTCAATTTATTTTTGAATGTGTACAGTATTAATATGATTCCAGAATTTAAAATTGTAGTATATGTTATACTCAGTGAAATATTACTTTCTCTATTTTTACCCCTTTTTCAACTCACACTTGTAGATAAACTAATATTATTGTTATTTTATATACTTTTTGCTGTATTCCTTACTATAGAATTAGCAAATATTTGAATGTTTTCTTATTTTTCCTTGCAACTTATGTGGAAATAGCATATTATATATACTCTTTGGCTATTTGCTTTTTTAAAAACTTAGTGATATATTCTAGAAATTTCTCCACATCAATTTTTATATTCTTGTATTATTTTGAACAGCTGCATAGTCTTTCATTGTGTGTATATACAATAGTTAATTCCACCAATTTAGTATTTTGGGTATTTACATAGTTCCCAACATTTTGCAATTACCAATAACGCTACAATGAACAATCATGCACATGTGTATTTTTTGTAAATTAGTAAATTAGTAAAATACTAATTTTTTTGTAAATTTTGTAAAATTTTGTAATTTTTTGTAAATTAGTAAAATACTAAATTTTTGTAAATTTTGTAAATTAGTAAAATACTTTCATAGTAAATTCATAGCTGAAAGATGACTGTTTCAAAGGACAAATGCATAGGCATTCCTGCTAAATATTGCTAAATTCTCTTCCGAAGAAGTTGTGCTATTTTGTGTCCCCTCCACACAAATTAGTTTCTCCATTACCTCATTAATAAAGTGTACTGTCAAGTTTCTAAGTTTTGCCATTTGTATATGGGAAATAATGTCTAAACACAGCTTTAATTTTCATAATTCTTTTTATACGTGAGGTTAAATATATCTTTATGTGTTTTGGCTATCTTTATTATTGTGACTTCTTTGCTTATTTTGACCCACTTTTTAAAGAATTTTAGGAAATTCCATAATTTGAAAAAGTTCTATTTGTATTTAGGATATTACTCTGTACAAGTAATATATTTTGTCAATATTTTCTTCAACTTTGATATCAATTTTTTGAATTTGTTTATGGTGATTTTTGTTGTTATTTTTATTTGGTTTTGTTTACCATATGAAACTCTTAAATTATTTCTGTGTACATCATTTCATCAGTCATTTTTTAAATTGAATCAGATTCTGTGCTCAACCTAGAAAGCATTCCTCTACAATCCAGGCTATAAAGGATTTCATCCATGTTTTCTGCTACTACTTGCATACTTTCCAATATTAAATTGAGATTTCTGACCTTTTATAGTTAATTCTCTGTAAAATATTTTGTATTAATTTGTCTCACTTTTGGAAAACAAAAATATAACATAAACAATTTGATGATGTTTCCATTGTCAGATTCCAAAAATATAATGCATGTATTCCAACAATTATTCAAGGATAATAACCAATGACTTTTGTCTAAAAAATATTGCTGTCTCATATATACTTGAATTAATTGTTGAAAACATGGACTGATTTCAGTCATATGCAGTTCTTACACTTACCAATAATTGTTCAAATAATAAAATCAAATACTAATGAAAAGGTAAGATAACTCATTGAAAACTGTAAAAGAGAGATGTGAATTCAGAGACCCCAGTTTTCCTGAAAGAGTGTTCATAAAGAGCCAACTAATTGAACACATTTCATTCCTATTTCTACTTTTTCAAAACCTGGAAAAGAAACGCTTATGTCGAGCCTGCATTTTAGTTTTTTAATTGCTATTTACACTCACTATATATGTATTTTTTTGAGACAGAGTTTTGCTCTTGGTACTCAGGCCACTGCACTCCATCCTGGGCAACAGAACGAGACTCCATCTCAAAAAAAAAAAAAAGAAAGAAAGAAAGAAAAAAGAAAACCCTCAGCTTTCCAGTATTTTGCTTGGACATTTATTCTGCCAGATATCCTAGTTCATTGCTCTTAAAAATGTGTCTTCCATGAAGTCCTAAGACATAAATATAATCCTGCCAAGTTCTTTACAACTTTATAACAAGGATGGCCTTTAACTCCTGTTTCTAATAAAATACTTCTCATTTTCATTTGGGACCTCATGAGAATGGCCTTTACTTGCCATATTTTTACTAACATTTTGCTCCTGACTACTTATGTCATCTCGAAGAAGGTGCACACTTTCTCTGCAGTTCTCATGTGAGCCCTCTCCAGAATTTCTGTCAATACAAATGTTTTTCTAGTCTGTTTCTCCAAACTCTTTCAGCCTCTGCCATTTCTCAGTTACAAAGCTACTTCCACCTTTTTAGATATTTGTTACAGCAACACACATTACTGGTGCCAGCTTTCTATATCAGTCCATTTTATGCTGCCGTAACAGAATACCACAAACTGGATAATTTATAAAGAACAGAAATTTATTGACTCATGTTTCTGAAAGCTGGAATATCCATGATCAAGGTGTTAACATCTGGTGAGAGCCTTCTTGCTATGTCATCCATGGCAGAAGGTAGAAGGGCAAGCAAGGAAGACAGTATAAGAAAGCCAAACTTGCCCTTTTACAAAGAGCCCGCTCCCACAATTAAGAAACCAACTCCTGAAATTATGACATTAAACCATTATAAGGGCAGAGCCCTCCTTGCCTAGTCACCTCTCCTTAGGCTCCAGCTCCCAACACTGCTGCAATGGGGATTTAGTTTCCAATACATACTTTTTGGGAGACTCATTCACATCATAGCGATTATTTTCCATTACCTTTGTTCACTCATTTAGACGTTCACTTCAGCAGTCCTCAAGTGCCTATTATGTGTCTTGTCTTCTCAGAGACACCAATAATACAACAGACAATAAGATGAATGAAGTCCTTTTTCTCAATGTTTTCATTTCAGTATTCACTTGTTTTGTTTCTAGCTGTGCTGGAATTTTGCATTTTAATCTTATCTTCCTTATTATCAAAAATTTCTCTGTAAAAGCATATCTTTGCATGCATGGAATTTAAAAATTTCTGGTGAAGGAACTTGCCTTATTGCGAATGTGATTTTTTTCAACAATAGGAATTTGGCACTATATATTGTCATTAAGGTGCTAGAAATGTAGACTAGTTTTCCAAAAGACCAAAGACGCTTAAAATAGATTTTTATGCAATAATTAAAATTAATTAGAGAGGTATTTTCACTAAGTACACAGTATTTTTTTTAAAACCTAAGTAGGTGGTTAAACCAGAAATGTATTCCTTTAAAAGTGAATAGTAACTGAGATTCTATCAAGATTTTAATAATAAACTATTGCTTGTGTGACTCTGTTTAAACATTATGCAATACAAATTCTTGTTGCTATATTTTAAACACACATCTCTGCTTTGGGAGGATCCAAAGTATTTATTTTAAGACAAAATATTGTACTTTTATTTAGTTAAATTTGTAGTGATTATGTCCCTTGATATTTCCTCGTTTTGTGTTTTGGTTTTGGATTCTACTTAGTGTATTGAATAGCCAAAGGTTGGAAAGTCATTTTAAAATATTTATTTCTGTGCTTCAGCACAGAAAGTCTTTCAGAGTAACTCCTGGGGAAGCCTAGATCTGTAAAGAATGAGGCTTATTCTTATTATCACAGAATAAGAATTATTCTTTAATCTCCTAAAGAAAGTTGAGTAACATTGATAAAATATCATGGAGAACTTTGCATTGCCAATGCCTCTTTGCCACTTTGAACTTTATAGAATAAAATGTTTTAACTTTCCATAGCTTTCATGTTTAAGCCTAATTGAAAAAATTTCAGAGAGATCAAAAATGTAATTCATTAACTGTGCTCTAGGGTAGTAGTTTAAACTCGCTGTGAATGTGGAGTGTTCTTACAATCTACTCTTAAGCTAATCCAGACTCTATCCTGCTTCAGGCAAGTCATCTTCCTACGTGGCAATAGTGATAGAATAAGATGTCACAAAACATCCGTGGTTCTCTGAGTTCCTTCTTCTCTATCATCAAATATTTAGAGCACATCTAGAATACTTCTACTTCATACAAAAATCTCCACCAGACCGTTTCTAAAAAATTAATCACCCATAGCCCCTGAAGAAATTCAATTGTTACAAGTTCAGAAAAGAGATGCAACCTATTACAGTTCAAATAATAATTCTAATTATAAACAAAAATGTCCTTTATATTTAGAAAAATGTCAACTCTATCTTCGATGTTACAGTACTAATGCTAACTTCTAAAACAACTCCCAATATTGTATGATTTCTTACACATAAAGCCTTTTCAAACATTTGGATATAGTTGTTATAACTTTCTAAGTAATTTGTTCTTGTTCTATGGGATAGGGGGCTTAAGAGTAGCAGCTCTGATGACAACCAAGTATGAATTTTGTCTCCAGACCTTATTAGCTGTTTAATCTTGGGCAAGAAACTGTGCTCTTCAATTTTCTCATATATAAAACATGGTATTATATCTACCTAAATGAATTATCATGGGATTGATTTAATTCACATACATATGCATACATACAGACATACAACTAGTCTTAAAAAGTATACTCCACATAGTACATACTTCATAATTCTTAGTTATTATTAATACTTGTTTTACTCTAGAAACATACTTCAATTAATTCAGAAAATTGTCCTATGTGTTTTGTTAGCTACATCATACTATCTAATGTTATATCTGTAGTTAATTATATGAAGTGAGGGCCAAGCAAAATCTTGTTTTATCTCTTGGGACTCTGAATTCATGACTTTGTAATTTTTTAATTTAATCTTGTTATTTTAAACTCAGTAGCCTTTTGTAATATCTTTTTAAATCTGATTTGATTTTTATTTCTATCTTTTTAAAATTATTCCTTAACCTTTTAGTAATGTCTTTTTAAATCTGATTCTGGGTTTCAACTTGTTCCACATTTCTTTGTCTGCTGCATATTTAATAAACAGACTACGTTTTATTTTTCTTATTTTAGGGCAAAGATCAGCAAATATGGCCAAGGAGAGTGAGACAGTAAGTATTTTAAGCTCTGTGGGCCATATAGCCTCTATTGCATCTTCTTAAATCTGCTGCTTTAGAGCTGAGGCACTGATGGACTATATGTAAATGTATCAGTATTCTGGGTTACAACGAACTCTACAAAGACAGCTGGGATCAGATCTGGTCTCTGAATCATAGTTCACTGCACCTGTTCTCAAGTCCTCCTTAAACCAAGTTGACCGTATGGAAGGTACTGTCAAAGGAAGGTGGAACATCAGCTGACTCCAGTAGATATCACTTAAATTGTAAAGATCCGGACACACATCATTTAGTTAATTTTTTGTTCGTAGTAAAAGAAATTAAATTCTGACCTCTTAAGCAGAGGAAATAACAATTAGAAGAGTTCATTTCTTGTGAATTAGGAAACTTAAATGAGCCAGAAATAGCTTAAGAGAATTGTCTGAAATTGATGTGTGAAAAACCACATAGGGAATTAAAAAATCACTGTTATCAGGGTAAACTAAACCATTAATTCTAATATGTGTTTCTAACAATCAGATTTAAAAACACATATGTGTGTATGACCTGTGTTCCTAGAAATGGAAGGAAACAGAAATTTCCTTAGTCTATAAAGATGTTTTTGCTGTCATTTATTCCTTAGTTTCTACACTAAGTAGATATAAAAGTTAACTAAATCCTAAATACAGGTATTGAAGAGGCCAGTGTTTGTTAAATTCCCTAATTTAAAGGTTGTAAACCACTACAAATCTATAAATTATCCTGTTTTCTCTTTCCTTTTTCTGTCTATCCAGCAGTGTTCTCCCAAGATACATGCTACAAAAATGTGTTGCTTATTTTTCAACCTATAAAAAATGAAGAATATTTATTATTTTAATGAGTATTTCAAATTCTATGTAGGTCTATAAAAATAAATATGTTTTGCATTCCAGTAAATTTTAGTTTCAAGTTTCTGTAAGAGCATACTGCTAATCTCATTAGCTATTAAGAAAGTACTTCTGCTTTCTATTTCAGATTGTGTAGAATTCTCTTTTATCAAAATGTGTGTATGGGGTTAAAAGTACTTCTAGAGATTTATTAATGAGTAGAGAAAAACTTCCTATTTAGAGCTATAAAATTGAGTGATTATTTCTCTGTTTTCTTATATGCAGTTGTGATTGTCTAATAACTTTGAAAACATTGTATGCACCACCCTCTAAATGAGGCCCATGTGCTAATCCATGAACCTGTGAATACCTTAACTTACATGGCAAGAAAAAAGGACTTTACAGAAGTGATTATTTAAATTAAGAGTTTTGAAATGAGATTATTTTGGATTATCAGGATGAGCCCTACATGTAATCCTTAAATGCATCTTTATAAGAGACAGGCAGAGGGAGATTTCACTATACAGACGTCAGAGGAGAAAGCAATGCCTCCATGGAAGCAGTGATTAGGGTGATGTAGCCACATTCAAAAGATGTAGAAAAGATGACAAATACATTCTTCCCTAGAACCTCCAGAGGGAGCTTGAATCTGCCAATACCTTCATTTCAGTCCAATGACACTGATTTTGGATGCTTGGCCTCCAAAATAAATTCTCGTGATTTTATGCTACCAAATTAATAACAGTTTGTTATAGCAACCACATAAAACGAATACAAGGAGTCATCGAGTTTATATTCATATTCAACAGTGTGTAATTGGTCTAGATGGCATAAAAGGAATCTAAAAATATGTTTACTATCTTTGATATATTTAGAATCATACACTATACAGAGGTATTATTGGACAGGTGATATGGTTTGGCTTGGCTTTGTGTCCCCAACCAAATTTCATGTCAAATTGTAATCCTTAATGTTGGTTGGAGGAGGGTCCTTTTAGGAGGTGAGGGGATCCTGGATGTGAACTTCCCCCTTGCTGTTCTTATGATAGTGAGTGAGTCCTCATAAAGTCAGGCCCCTCTAAAGATAGCTGCCTCTGGCCTATGTTAGTTCATTTCTGCATAGGAGCATAAAACCAAATCTTACCTGCTGAAAGGGTTACCCATGAAACAAATAATATTGCATAACATATGTTAAACTTCCAACCAATGCACAAATTACCACTGCCGAAGTATACAGATAAAAATATAAATATGATCACAGAGGTGTTTTTTGTGCATGATCTAGAATTTGAGTTGGACTTTGAAAGACAAGAACAGAGGTAGGAGGTACAAAAGCTAGAATTCTTTTTATTTAATGCAATAACAAAAATTGGTTTTGAAGTGAATTTGTGTTACTTCTATACTGAGAATTAGTCAATGAAAATATTTCCATTGAGAGAAAGGATTTGTCTCATATAGATTCACAGATGAGATGAACTCTAAATCAGAATGACTTCAAGAGTTGCAGCATTTTTCAAAGGTGGAGGAAGAAACTTATTGTTTAAGAAATATAATGTCCTGTCTGAAACATTTGCAGTAACTAAGGCATTTGATGACTAAAAAGAGTTATAGTGGTTTTATTCCACTTTTAAAATAAAATGCTGAACAAGCTATAAAAAGAAAAAATATTGACTCTTATACAGGAATATACAAATTTCTATTTAAATTCCATGTGAGATCATAGACAGGTGTTGAACAATGGGAACACATGGACACAGAGAGGGGAGCACTATACACTGGGGTCTGTTGGGGGGAAGTGGGGGGGGACAGCGGGGGATGGGGAGTTGGGGAGAGATAGCATGGGGAGAAATGCCACATATAGGTGAAGGGGAGGAAGGCAGCAAATCATACTGCCACGTATGCACCTATGTAACAATCTTGCATGTTCTTCACATGTACCCCAAAACCTAAAATGCAATAAAAAAAAATTCCATGTGAGATACTAAAGCAGTAAAGTCAGAAAAATATATCATTAAGTTTAAGTATATTTTCACTTTCCTATCACTTGATAGGAGCTGAAATCAGTTAATATAAACCAGTTATAATTTTTTATAGAGTTTTAGAAATACCTAGGCAAAAGAATATAGGGAGATAGCAACACTGCTGTTGTTGATACTATTATTATTGTTCTTAGTCATTGTACTATTTGGTTCTAATTATATATATTAATTTAGACAAATATTTATGCATTTTTTCAATACAAATTTTGAAGGCTTATGATGAGTCAAGCACTGTGTCAAAAAATAAAGTCCAAAGTAAAAACACAGCCTCTTCTTTCAAGTTCACACTGTCAAAGACTTATGTAATACAATATGATAAATACTGTTTTAATGGGATTCGTGTACTTGTTTCGGCAACACATATACTAAAATGGGATTCAACTTACTATAGGAGAATTTAGACAACATGTTTCCACATCTGGAACTGTAAACCACCAACTGCACATGTACAAAACATCATATGTACATTCATTGTTAAGGTTTAACCTCAACTAGTTTGAATCTCTCTGTTTCTATTTTCTGTTAGAACTCCTGACTGATACAGTACTATTAGCTTAAATATGTTTGTGTAGTAACATATCTGAAGGATAAGAAATGAGATATACACACACAAGAGTAAATGCCATGGAGCATTTATAAAGCATTGCTTACCATGGTTAAAGCAACACATTTTCATCCATTTGTTGTCACGATGCTCCATAAAACTATTGACTAACTTGAAACAACGTTCTCAATATAGTAATAAATAAAAGAGCAAATACTAAAACAAGAGGCATACCATCATTCTACTTTGTGTAAAATAAAACATATGTAAGTATAAAGATTAAAGTTTATATTATTTCTAGATTACAAAGTGAAAATATATGCCTCATATTAGTGATAGAGATTACCTCTCTGTGGGTTTTTTATGACTTTTATTTTTTGTGTTTTCATTTTAAAATTTTCTGTAGTGTACAATATTTTGTAACCAGAATATAAATATTAGGCTCTAAAATTGTATACTAAAATGCAGTCAGTTATCTCTGGAGCAAAAAAGTCATTGTCATGTATGTATCATTCATGGAAATCATTAACACTAGACACTGGAGGAGAACAAGTGTAAACCAATATATTGTGTGTCATGGAAAAGAGGAAATGTATATAGAAAAATACAAATTTTATATATTATATTGGTTAGAAATCAGTATGTAATTATTTTAATGGTTTTGGGGGTAATTTTCTAAATATTTTGGCAGAAAATAGTTTAAAATATTCAGGCACATACAGTACTTGTCTAATAAAATACATAGTAAGTATTAAATGCTATAACAAATGTCAAAATGATTTTAATAGTATCAATTACAATAAGTGCATTATGTTAATTAAAATTACCCTTAAGTTCTCAAATTAATCAACCAAAGGTGTTTTTTAATTATTTGATTAATTTAATGTTATATTGACATATAGAAATGGTATGTGTTTATGGCATACAATGTGATGTTCCAATGCATGTATATATTGTGTAATGATCAAATCAGGGTAATTGCCACATCCATCATTTTAAACATTTATCATTTCTTTGGGGTGATAACATTCAAAATCTTCTCTTCTAGCTATATTGAAATATACACTACACTGTTATTTGCTATAGCCATTGTTTTGTGTGGTAGAACACCAGAATTTACTCTTCTGTCTCATTAACGTTGTACCCCTGTTGACCACCCTCTCCTAGTATCCCCTGCTCACCATTCTCTCCAGTCCCTGGTAACCACTATTCTACTCACTACTTCTATGAAATCAACTTTTATAGATTCTTCATAAGAGTGAGATCATATATCCTGTGTTTTTATATGCCTTGCTTATTTCACTTAATATAATGTCTCCAAATGTGTTTTTAATAACTCTAATATATGTAAAAATTTCAGGTAGTATCAACAGTGTCAAATCAGTGGAATTTTTCATAATTATACAGTAATTAAAAAGAGGTTATAGATGGCTCAGCAGATTATTGAAAATTGGAACCAGACACTAGTTCAACGAAAAATGAATGGGAAAGGTGGAAGAAGAAACAAAAAAATGTAGACAACTCAAGTTTGCATAAGAATTAAAGAGAAATCAGATGGTAATTATAGGAGGTGTAAGAGCAATGTACAGTTGTCCTGGTTAGTCTTATGGGAGACATTTGAGCACATTTAATGACTCAGGAGAAGAAGAAGGATATGAGTGAAGGGATAACTCTTGAGAGAGATGCAGTCAAAAGAACTGATAAAGAAGGCGGCTTGAAGCAGGAAGATACAATTAAAGTAGGTAGGTTTGTTCGTGTGTAGGGAGGGATTAGAAATAAGGAAATAATACCTTCCAGGCAGGGCTGTATGGAAACCAAGGATACCTGGAAAGCAGCTAGAGCGAGAGCCTTGGCTAGTTCAGTATGAAGGAGAGGCAGAGAGGGAATTGATAATGTGATGGACGGAAGTGATTAAGTGATGTTCTATAGCTCCTAATAACTTTCTTTTCCACATTCATTCTAAAGGAACATTTTAAACACCTGAGATTTGCATTTTCTCTACTTGGTGTGTAGTTATGACTACATATCTTCCAGCATTAACATTGAATCATTCAAATGTTCATATTAGAATTTTTATATTTAAAAATTAAATCTCAATTTTTTTTCTTGCCCAACCAGTTAGAAACCTTATGTTCAGCTTCTCCGTGTAAATTTCCCACTTTGGATTTAGTCTATTTTGTGTACTAAAATATAGCCTATTTTTATTCTTTGAGCCATTAAGCCTTTATTACTAACCTCTTTTTTCCCTTATGTTAGACATATTAAATGTTCTTCTTCCATAAGAATGATACAATAGTCTTTTCTTCGTATTATAAAAGTCCCACTCTTGTCTCTCTGCTTTTATGTATTCTATAATCTACATAACAAGCAAGGTTGTTTTTATTTGCAAGTCAGATCAAGTCACTTTTCTGATCAATGCCCGTCAATGGCCTCTCATCTCACTCAGAATCAGAACCATTTGGATCACGGAACCAATATGACCTGAGTCTTGGCTTATTCTCTTCTACTTGTTAGCCCTTTCATTCTCTCCAGCACCACTGAACTGTGAGACATTTTGGGCACTTCCCCTCTTGCTCCACTATTCCCTTTCCCTGGAAAGTTCTTACCCCAGTGTCTGAATCTAAGAATATGCTCAAACATCATTATCGGGGAAGGCCCTCTGAGCCAAGATTTCTAGAACAGTAGCACCTCTCATTCTGTCTTCTAACCCTACTATTTCTCCCTTCTCAAAAACCAACCTATTCGATGTTTGTTATTGTGCCTCCCTCCATTAGAACTTAAGCTTGTTAAGATCAAGGGTTTTGTGTTTGTTTCCTTCTTTACTCCTAGTGCCTAGAAGAATGACTGGCACATGATAGGCATCAGTATACACTGAATGAATTAATACAGGAATAATGAATGAATTAGTGTGATCAAAGTTAATCTTGGAAAATGTCCTGTGACTTCCTTTTTTAATAACCCCCCTTTGATACTTTGCTTTCTTTTCCTTCCATTTTCTCACCATTAGCCACTCTTATGTCCCCTTTTGCTCTCCTATTGCTTCTGGAATTTGCAGTCATTTATATTTGACTCTCTCTATTTATAACTCTGTGGACAGAGTTAACTCCTCCAAGCATACTGAAAGATTCAGAGATAAACAGTTATCTGTCTTGTAGGGAAGTATTAAAACCTAACAACATCTTGAGCTGTTTCTGAGGTTAAAATGATAAATAGTCTGTTTTGAATATCAGCAAATGATGAATAAGTGATTGATTAACTTGTGAGCATGAAATGAGATGTCATTTGCTATGAGTTGTTGATAATACTACATTTATTTTCCATGGTTCTGTTTTACCTGGTTCATACCCACCTAGTATGCCAACTTTTCTGTAAATGATTAAAATGCAATTTAAATAATTTATCTCAGAAGGCAGATAAATAATTTTTAGATACTGCTACTTTTGCCTTAACTTCTGTTTAAAAATGTCTGATATTTTGGTTATTGATAGCTATGTATTTTATTTGATAGTTCATTACAGGATTTTAGAATAATAAAACATGTTTGAAAAAACACTGCAATCATGAAAAAGGAGAAAGTGACACTTAGAATGTCATCATTTACTACAAGTATTAAAAATCCCAGTGCTGATTACAGTGTGCAAATTCTAAAAAGGCTTATCATCGTAGAAGACATACATGACAGCATATAGATGGATTTTATATAAAATAACATCAGTCACAATATGAAAAGGCTATATACTATATGATTCAAACTGTATGACATTCTGGAAATAGCAAAACTGTGGAGACAGCAAAAAGATCTGTACTTTTCAGGGGTTGTTGGGGAGAGGGATGAATAGGAGGAACAGAGAGGAGTTAGGGTATGAAAAATATTCTGCATGATACTATGGTGGTGAATAAGTGCCAGTATACATTTGTCCAAACACATGTACAGCACCGATAACGAACCTTAATGTACTCTCTGGACCTTGGGTGACAATGTTGCATCAATATGGGTTCATCCAGTGTAGCAAATCTACCACTGTGATGTGGGATATTGATGGGGTGAAAGTGTGAGCGTGCAGGGGCAGTGAGTATGAGAGAACTTTACTTTCTGTAAAGTTTTATTATGAACCTAAAAATGGTCTTTAAAAAATAAAGTGTACTTTTTGAAAAACTAAAGAGGGGGAATCAATCCAATTTAAACTCTCCTACCTGGGAATTAGACACATGAGATGATATATACTTCTTATCAGTAACACTTCTTCATTTAGATAGTCACATCCCTTTGATTCATAGGGCATATTCATAAATGAGGCAATTGTACCATACTATATTTCTAATTATTGAATCGCTTTGTGAATAGGGTTTTTTCTTGTATTTCTTTCTTGTATTAGGTTTTTAAAAATGAAAATGGGCCAGTGAAGTTACTGTTTGGAGATGATAAGAGAATGCTTAGCTGGCATACTAGTTATCCCTTTGGTTAAAAGTAGTTTTCTTGATAATTTATTTGTACAAGCTCTTTTCTTTTTGACTCTTTACTTTTCAATATTGCCTATGGGATAGTATTTGATTTTGTGCACCATTAACATGAGCCAGCTCTACTTTATTCTCATATCTCAGCTCAGAAGACACTAACCTGGCTTAAGCCCATTAGGCACCACCAATATGACTCAGAAGTGGCAATTGGACTCATATTGGCAATTGGAACATCACCAAAATCTCTAATCACCTCATCATTATCTAATTAGGTAATGCAGAATTGGTAAGTTTTAAGGCAATATTATACTGATGAATGTTACACAAGTCTGTGAATAATTCCCAAAAGTAATGTGCATGTCTTTGGTCATAAATGTTTCTTGTACATGAGTATTTAAACATTACTGGGTGAATTCTATCATTAGAAAAATAACAACAACAAAATAGTTTAAATGTTAAGGTATAAATTTTAGGTTACCAAGATAATCCATAAGAAAGAGTAGAGATAGGAAAAATATATACAATTATGATTTAATTCCTTTACATCTATCCAAATAGGGCCTTATTGTACTTACTGGACACTGTAGTATGTTAGGTTTAATCCTACATTAGTCTTCAGAATTAAAATATAAGTGTGCAGAATAATAAAAACACAACTTATTCAAGTCAATGAGATAATGAAGAATAGTTGAAAAATAAGATGTTAGGCCAGATGTGGAGGCTCATGCCTATAATCTCAGCACTTTGGGATGCCGAGGTGGGTTTATCACCTGAGGTCAGAAGTTTGATGAATGTGGGTTCATCCAATGTAGAAAAATCTACCACTGTGATGTGGGATGTTGATAGAGGCCTGACCAACAGGATGAAACCCTGTCTCTACAAAAATACAAAATTAGCTGACTGTGGTGGTACACACCTATAATCCCAGCTCAGGAGGCTGAGGAAGGAGAGTTACTTGAACTCAAGAGGCAGAAGTTGCAGTGAGCCAAGATTGTGCCGTGACACTCCAGCCTGGGCCACAGCAAGACTCTTTCTCGTATATGAAGTAATATTAAAGAAATAATTGTCTACCTCTGCTGAGTTCTTCATCATCATGAATAAGAGAAAACATATGTAAGCTATTCCTGGCACTACTTCAAATTTATATGTGAATGAAGACTGTACAAGTTAAGGAATTCCCAAAGTTTGAGGCTCAAGAGAGGAAGGAAAGAAATAGTGTTGAGCACTTCACCCTTGACCAGCCTCATGTGATAATCATGAGCTAGAATTGTACAGGTTCCAAGTTATGAGATAGATATTATTGCAGATTTTAATTATTACAAGTGAGGAGATGAAGAGCATACTCCAGATAGGTCATGCAAGAAGGACTAAATAGAGGAATATTATTATATTCAGTAACCCGATGTAGGCAAATGAAAATATTTATGAGATGTAGCTCAGTCAAATTCAATTAAACTTTGCCCTTTCCTGGTTGCCCACAGTTTCAGCCTTACTAAAACTCACTCTTACTAAAAGGTATTTGCCCTGAGGATCTCAGTTCACTGAAGACATTGTGGTTAAGTTCAACATTCCTAACTTCCATGACTTTTTCTTTACATCTCAGGCTGCTTCTCCTCCTCTGAGTTTATCTTGCTTTATTTATTGATTCTTAGTCCTTACTACTGTTTGCACTTTCCCCCATCTCTTTCATTGTTCCTTTTCCTTTCTCTACCTCTTAAAGATAGGCATTATCTTTAGTTTCTCTTCTATTTTTTTTAACTTGCTTTTCTTGGATGATTTTAACAGTCTCCATGGCTTAATGGCTCAGGTTTCCTCAGAGCTTCATATCCTCACTTTGTAAGTCCTGTGCGCATTTCCACCTGGATACTTGACCATGAATGTAAGTGTAATGTCTAAAAGAATACCATTTGTTCCCTCCAAGCCATATCACACTCCAGAATTTATACTGACTTTCAAACTAACATTGTGCTTTCAGCCTCACAAACAAAAACAAACAGATTCATCTTTTTTCCAGTGATCCCCCCAAATCCAGAAAAAGCTGATTAATTATTCTTTAACATTTCTGACAAATTTTCTTTATCTCCTTTTTCACTGACGCTAACCTTCCTTGCTTTGCATCAGGATTGCTGCATTAGACTTCAAATTAGCTTCTTTATTTCCAGATTTTGCAGCTGAATCTGTCTATTGGGCACTGTTATTTGAAGTATAGTCTGGTAATTAGTAGTAATGGTGTTATCTGGGAATTCATTTTTGTAAGTTGAAATCTCAGGCTTTGCTGGAGAATTGAATCAGCATGTGCTTTTGCAGGATTCCTAAGCAATGAGTGTTTATTAAAGTTTGAGAAGCTCTAATCTGCATGATCATGTTACTTCTTAATTCATAAGGGCTTCAAAAAAACGCTTCAGTATTACTAGATGATAACATTGATTAAACTTAAAAGTATTATACACTCACCCTCAAAATTTAATTACCACTAATCATCTATACTGTGCTTTTTTATCCTGAATCACTCTGCACATTTCAGTTCCTGTGTCTGCTACCGTGGTCTACTTACTTGTTTGTTTACACAAACCTAATCCATTCTGAAAGATTAATTCAAGATCCAACTTTTTAAAACATCTTTTTATAGTACCTATTGCACACATAGCAAAGTTTTATTAAGAGTGTCTAAAAACTATTTTGTGTTATTTTTGTTTTTCTTACATTGCTAGCCCATTTCTAATTAGCTATCAGTTCTTTTATTAGCTGGTGTTCTGGCATTTAGAAGAGATCTTGCACACCACTGGGGCTAAATTATTTCTAAAAATAAGTCTTAATAGATGGGCTTAAAATTAAATATGAAATTTATTTTAATTTATAGCATTTATGCATACAACAAAATTATACAAAACTTTACAGATGATGGTTACACACATTTTAAACCAGAATTTCCTGCCTTTTCTCCCAGCCTCTCCTGCTAAGAAATATTTCACTTGGTACAAATGAAATCTATACTTGATATAAATGTAAGAAAATATTTCACTTGATATAAATGTATAAACATTTAAATGGGCAGGACTCTAATTATATGATTATATGTAGCATTAACTTCCACTGCCTACATTTAAAATAATTCTGTGTAATCAAATTGATGTTTGGATATATTGCAACATTTAAAAATGCTATATTTAATAACTCTACAGAGAAATATATCTACATAAGCAGCTGCTTTGTAGAAATTAAGCTTTATAACTAATGCTCCATATTGTTAATTAACATATATGATCATATTGATTCAATAATTCATATTAGTCACAAGTAAATTACAGAAATAGTATTTGAAATGAAAAACCTCCTAGGAATAAAACAGAAAATTCACCTTTGTTTTTAACATCAAGAGGAAACAACAAAAATTGATATTTTTTCCCAGCAAAAGGATTCTGCATTGTAATATTTTTTTTTATTTTTCAAATGGTTATCTAGCCAAATATTATAAAGCAAATATAATTTTTTAATTTTTTGAAAATAATTATAAATACTGACTTTTTTTGTTACTTTCTTTGCTTTGAAGTGTTCATGTCTTAGAATTCCCTTTTGTCTTTAATGAAGCCAGAATTTTTTTTTTTTACTACAAATTCTATTTTATGCATGCTATCTACTCTTCTTTCCCAAGCTATTTTAGGTTAGTTAAGTGCATGTCATATTAATTTACCTGAAAATGTAACTTTCTGAAGACACCCAAAGGAATATGGACATAACTCTGGGTTGGAACAATGGCTAGTTATGAGTCTTCCAAATGAGGCACCATCTGGAAGCAGTTGAGAGTTGATCATGCAACCCAGTCAAAGACTGAGTTAAATCTGTCATCCTGTAACTGGTCCTGGAATTTAGGTTACAAGTGTACATTAGATAAAACTACATTGACCTTTCTCAACTTTCTTTTTCTTCCTGAAGAGCAATACCAGTCAAATTCTAGGAGAATGTCCTCAGTTCCTAGGCAGTAGGGGGTGAGGAAACTGACCTTAGGGTAGATATCACATGCCCAACAAATGATATTGTTCTTAAAAGAATTTTCTTCTTCATTGAGAAGGTAACATATAAATACTGCATGACAACATGATGAGTTACATTTAAATGAAGATTAATAGTAGTTGCTAAGCACTGATTAAAGAAACACCATTTCTGCCTGAGTCTCCAGGACAGGTTTTATGAAGAAGTTGACATTTGACCTAAACTTTAAAGATTTTCAACATTCACATGAGTATGGGATAAAAGTCATTCAAAAGAAGGAGAGAGAGAGAAAAAAAGAAGAAATTTGAAGGAAGAAACAGTATAGGGTACCACCACAACTGCAGAATGGACAGCGACCATTCTCTAATATAGAACCACATGAGGCTTGGCAAAGGCAAAAATGAGTTGGAACTGCAACATGTGGGGCTTCAAGTGAGTTAAAAGTTTATGGTATAGATCATGAAAAGCATAAAAATGATTTCTAAATATATTTAACAATAATGTTATAACTTGCTCTTTCCTATTTGACTTTAATAATAAAATACATTTTGAGTCAGTGTTGCAAAAATATTGGAGTTTGAAAGTGTTTTATAAATCATTTTGAAAAAAATAATCATTTTATACTTGAACAAACTGGGTTCCAGAGACCTTGAGTGACATCTTCAAGGTCAAAGAACTCTAACTGATCATTGTAATGCAATCGCACATAGTTCTTGTAGTTATTCTGGTTGTGTCGATAATTCCAAACCTAGATTGTAATCAGCTTCTATTGAGAAAAGAGTAGAGTCTGATTTGGAGGATCAGTTTGTTCAAAAGATCGATTTAAACCCTTATGTCTGTTCCCTTACATGTAATTATATTTCATTTAAAGTTAGTTACAGACAGAATTGCTAGGAATTTTTAAAAGTGTAAACATCATCATCTCCTTTGTTTAGTCCTCCTTCCATGGACTACTATCATGCAGTATAATATTTAGCCTTTCTACTCTTTTTTCCCAACAAACTTCTGAAAACAAAACAAAATAAAAATATTAACTCTTTGTTCTTTCCTGTACATAAGTAAACATAGCCCTGAAAGGAAGGGAACACCTTGACCTTGAAGCTATCAGCTTTTATGGAGAGATAGTTTCAGATATATATGACTCATTTCCTACAGATTAAGACTCTATGTGTGTGTGTGTGTGTGTATGTGTGTGTGTGTGTGTGTGTGTGTGTGTATTTACAAGATTAGAAGGGGAGAAAACTTTAAGATAAGAGTCGTACATCACCTTGATTTCCATCCACCTCAGAGAATTATGGTCAAACTCACCTGACATAGATCTTTTGTGGATTTCTGGTATGCTGTTTGTGATGTTGCAGTACTTCTTTCTCCTACCAGACTATGTGATGTCTTTTTAAATATATAACCACATTTAACTGATTTTTTTTTAACTTTATGTATTCCCCAGCAAAATTATATGTAACTTGGTGACTGCCTGCCTCTAACAAAGAGACATTAGCTACTTCATCTGGCCTGCAGCAATCATGGAAATATAGTTTCAAGTTGCCCAGGGATGGCCAGTCCAACATCCTAATTTAGTTATTGGAATCCATGCCTACCTAACTTGGGCAGTAACTTTCACATAGGAGGAGCCAGAATTGAGAATTCACATTGAATGGCCCAAATTACATAGCTGGGGTGAAAGTTCATTACACTATTATTCTGTGCCCATAATTTCTCAGAAACATATTTTTTTTCCTTTTCCTTTCATTTTTTTTCACTTCTTCTGCACTACTAAGTCCCAGACAGATTTTCCTATGGTCTCCTAGGGTTTGGACAATAGGCATGTTTACGTCTGGTTTGAGCTTATGTCCCTCTAATGTGGGGAGATTTTCTCTAAGACTCTCCATATTGGGCAGGACCTGACTTTTGACCACCTCCAGTACAGCAGATGAACCAAAATGTGAATGTAATATATTGGCCAATACCTTCAAAGTCTGTTGCTCCAAGATTGCACTTTCCTCTGTTACAAACTTTTAAACAAAAATTGACCTGAGAGCTCAGCACTGTAGTGTATTTTTAAATTCTACAATGTAATTAATGTCATTTCAAAATATTTATCATTTTTAGAGAATGAGTTAGTTTGGAGAGTCCTTTAGAAACAGAAAATCTCCTTTAGAAATAGAAAAGTAAATTAGTATGAAGACAATTTTAAAATACCATAGAGAAACATGACATTGAGAGAGTAGTTTGGGTTAATAGTGACTGTACAGTTCATCCACCCCATGTGACTCTTCTCCTGCCACATACAGTGATACACATGAGACCATGCGGAAGGCAGATGGGTGATTTTATTCAAGATTGAGATTTTTTCAGAACATGTGCATTTAAAACATATCATAATGGGGGTTTAAGAGATTGTCCAGAGAATTATTGGAAAGATAGAGCACTTATTCATTGCATAAGTACTTAAATAAAAAAGCAAGAAACAGGAAATGGTTTTCAGAGAGTTTGGGTGCTACAGGATTTCAGAGTGACTTCTTAAGGCCTTACTGTAAAGTGGATCAGGAAAATGGACTAGAATTGAAGATCACTGTTGATGATGAAGTCAAAGCTAATTTTCTATGTGGATTTTGAAATCAACTAGATTGAGAATAGGACTTGAAGCAAAGAAAAAACTTTGAACTTCGTATCAATATATTCAGTAAATGAAGGTGAAAAAGTATATAAACTGTACAATAGTAATTGGCAAATATTAGAAGGGTTAGAGTGCTCCAAACATAGAGGAGTGGAGGTTTCTGCAAAAGAGGGATAGACATGTCCTGGATATAGTAATGGGAATCCAGAAAAAGTCTTGACTCCCATACGATGAGCTTCAAGAACATTATTAACTTGTACTAATTTAATCCTTTCTTTCCTTCTTTATATTTCATTCTTTTGAGTCAGGGTCTTGTTCTGTTACCCATCCTACACAATCTTGGCTCACTGCAGCCTCAGTCTCCCTGGCTCAAGCCATCCTCCCATCTCAGCATCCGAAGTAGTTGGGGCTACAGGTGTGCACCACCACACCTGGCTAAATTGTATTTTTTGTAGAGACAGAGTTTTGCCATGTTGCCCAGGCTGTTCTTGAACTTCTGAGCTCAAGCCATCCACCTTCGGCTTCTGAAAGTACTGGGATTGTAGACATGAGCCACCATGTCTGGCCAATTTAACCCTTTCATCATACAAGACCATCAGTGAGTTGTGTGTTTGGACCACATTGCTTTCTTCATTGTCTGATATATAATGTTAGAGAGCCAAAGAACCAAGCAAATGTAGACCCAATAACTGTGCATTGGGTATTAGAAAAGAGGAATGATTGTGCATATACTTTAATAAGACAGAGACAACAGAATATAGCAGTTAGGAATGTTATACTTTGGATGGGTTTTGAAAGAAATTTGTGTGGATTTGTATTTCCTATGGGTTGAATTGTGTCCCTCTAAATGAGATATCTTTAAGTCCTAACCCCACTACTTCAGATTGTTTCCTTATTTGGAAATAAGGTCATTGCAGATGTGATTAGTTAAGATGAGGTCATATGGTACTAGAGTGGTCCCCTAATCTGATGATGTTGCTGTTGTTGTGAATATGTGTGTGCAAGCATGTATTTATACAACTCTTGTGACAATCAAGTTCTGATAGGGATGTGAAGTAACTAACTTTCCTACATTACTCATGAACATGCAAAATGTTACAGCCACTATGGAAAACCATTTATTAGTTTCTAATAAGTTAAATATACATACCATATTACTTAGATTTTTACATAAGAATATTAACGTTTATGTTCATACAAAAGTCTGGATATTTATAGACGTTTTCTTCATAAAAATCTGCAAACAACCATGTTCCTCAACTGAGTCATGTGAAAACCACAGTTCTTTTGTTCTTACTGTTCTTTTATTACTTAGTGATAAAGAAACAAACTCTTGATACACTCAGCAACATGAATAAATTTCAAATGCATTATGCTTAGTGAACAAAGCAAAATTGAAAATGCTACATACTGCATATCTCATTTATATAACATTATGGAAAAGGCAAGATTACAGGGTGGAAATTACACCTGTGATTGCTGAGTGTTAAGAATGAGGGGAAGAATTTGCCTTAAAAAATCTGGCATGAGTGATTCACGTGTTTGTAGAGGGGGTGTGATTGGAACTCTTTGGTGGTTTGATTGTAGCAGTGGTATTATTTTTAAACTGTATTATTTTGCCAAAAGTCACTCTAAAAGAAGCAGATATCACTGTTTGAAAAATTTAAAATATATTTGAAACACTTTTAAATGCCTAATATCAATATACTATAGTAAATAATTCAAAGGCATAGACTAGTTTCTAGGAGTGCTACAACAAATGATCACAAATGTGATAACTTAAAACAATACATTTTTATTCTCTCATAATTTTAAAGGTTAAAAAGTCTAAAATCAAGGTGTTGGCTAGGTTGCTTTCTTCCAAAGATTCTAGGGGATAATCCATTCCATGCTTCTCTCCTGGCTTACAATGTTTGGCAATACTTGGCTTGTAAATGAATCACTCCAGTTGTACCTCCATCTATGGCCTTCCCTTTTGCATTTCTTTGTGTCTTTATTTTTCGTTTATAAGGACATCTGTCATTGAATTTAGGACCCATACTAATCCAGGATGACCTCATGTCAAGATACACACCTTAATTATATCTGCAAAGAAACTTACTTTAAATAATGTTACATTGTGAGGTTTTGAGCAAACATATCCTCTGAAGGAAAACCATTCAACCCACTGTAAGTCATCACACCAAATTTTAATAAGTATAGTCATATGTTGATATAAGAACACTGATTAGCACGTTCACTCATGTTTGTATTCTAAAAATATTTTGCCTTGTATATTTCTTAGGATCACAGGCTAAAAAGGATAATAAAATGCTCTTATTTCTGTAACCTCACTACCGTAATTTTTAGAGTATATTTTAGTGTTTTTTCATGAGTAAACTGAATAGTCTTATAAATTATAAATCACATGAATATTTAATAAGATAGAAAGTACATTCAAATTTATGTGTGTAAAAGTCATGCATTGACCCAATTAGCTGGTGAGTCAAATACTGTCTTTAAAGCATTTAAAAATTTTTCAAATTGTGAAAATTAACATTGTTGAACAAGAAACTTAGAACGATGTAGCAGGTATGAACTAGAATACAATGTCAAGACCTAGTATTAAATTATGTCCAACAACATTAAGAAACCAATGAGAAGAAATGGTGGAGAGAAAATAATAATTAGGCTTTTAAATAAAATTTTTTTAACATTTAAAGTTCAGGAGTACATGTGCAGGTTTGTTATATAGATAATCTTGTGTCATAGGCATTTGTTTTATAGATTATTTCATCACTCAGGTAATCCCAGTACCCATTTGTTATTTTTCCTCATCCTTTCCCTCCTCCCACCCTCAATAGACCCCAGTATGTGCAGTTTTCCTCTGTGTGTCCATGTATTCTCTCATCATTTAGCTCCCACTGAGAACATGCAGTATTTGGTTTTCTGTTTCTGTGTTAGTTTGCTAAGGATAATGGCCAGTTCCATCCTTGCACCTGCAAAAGACATGATCTCGTTCATTTTTATGACTGTGTAGTATTTCCTGGTGTATATGTACCACATTTTTTATCCAGTCTATCATTGACAAACATTTAGGTTGATTCCATGTCTTTGTTATTGTAAATAGTGTTGCAATGAATGTATGCATGCATGTGTCTTTATAATAGAATAATTAATATTCTTTTGGATCTATACTCAGTAATTGGATTGCTGGTTCGAATAGTATTTCTGTCTTCAGATCTTTGAGGAATTGCCACACTGTCTTCCACAAAGGTTGGACTAATTTACACTCCCAGCAACTTGTGTATAAACATTGTTTTTATCCATAATCTTGCCAGCATCTGTTATTTTCTGACAAAAGTCAAATTAGGAATGAACCCCCATTCCCAAATGCCACAAAGTGAATAAAATGTCTAGGAATAGAGCTGACTAGAGAAGTGAAAGATCTCTACAAGGAGAACTACAAAATACTGCTCAAAGAAACCAGAGATGACACAACAAATGGAAAAACATTCCATCCTCATGAATAGGAATAATAAGTTTATTAAAATGGCCATACTGCCCAAAGCAATTTATAGAGTCAATGCTGTAACTATTAAACTACCAAGGACAGTCTTCACAGAACTAGAAAAAAACTATTTTAAAATTTATATGGAACCAAAAAAGCCCAAATAGTCAAGGCAATCCTAAGCAAAAAAGAGCAAAGCTGGAGGAATCATGCTACCCAACTTCAAACTATACTACAAGCCTACAGTAACCAAAACAGCATGGCACTGGTACAGAAACAAACACATAGACCAATTAAACAGAATAGAGAACCCAGAAATAATACTTCACATCTATAACTATCTGATCTTCAACAAACCTGGCAAAAACAAGGAATGAGGAAAGAACTCCCTATTTAATACATAGTGCTAGGATAACTGATTAGCCATACACAGAAGATTGAAACTGGGCCACTTCTTTCGCCATATACAAAAATTAACTCCAGATGGATTAAAAACTTAAATGTAAATCCCAAGAATATAAAAACATTGAAAGAAATCATGAGCAATACCATTCAGGACATAGGCACGGGCAAATATTTCATGATGAAGACACCAAAAGCAATTGCAACAAAAGGAAAAATTGACAAATGGGATCCAATTAAATTAAAGAGCTTCTGCACAGCAAGAGACAGTATCAACATGGTAATCAGACAGCCTACAGAATGAGAGAAAATTCTTGCAAACTATGCATGTGACAAAGGTCTAATATCCAGCACTTATAAGGAACTTAAACAAATTTATAAGAAAAACACAACCCCATAAAAAAGTGGGCAAAGGACATGAACAGACACTTTTCAAAAGAAGACGTATGTGCAGATAACAAGTATGTGAAAAAGCTCAACATCACTGATCATTACAGAAATGCTAATCAAAACCACAGTGAGATACCATCTCACATCTATCAGAATGGCTATTATTAAAAAATCAAAAACTAATAGATGGTGGCAAGATTGTGGATAAAAGCAATGCTTATACACGGTTGCTGCCAGTACAAATTAGTCCAACCATTGTAGAAGACAATGTGGTAATTGCTCGGTAAAAACAGAAATAGCATTTGACCCAGCAATCTGATTACTGGGTATATGCCAAAGGAATATAAATTATTCTATTATGAAGACACATGTATGTGTTATGCCCATTGAAACACTTTTTCTGATAGCAAAGACATGGATTCAACCTTAATGTCCATCACAAAGTAATTAGAAAAATGTGGTACATATACACCTTTAAATACTATGCAGCCATAAAAATGAACAAGATTATGTCCTGTGCAGAGACATGGATGGAACTGAAAGCCATTATCCTTAGCAAACTAACACAGGAACAGGAAAACCAAAGAGCAGGGAAAATAACTAATGGGTACTAGGCTTAATACCTGGGTGATAAAATAATCTGTACAACCCTCATGGCATAAGTTTACTTATGTAACAAACCTGCACATGTATCCCTGATCTTAAAGTATGCAGAGAAGAAAATGAGATAATACCTAAGAAATTTTAAAAAATGATAAAAACACATAAATCTCTAAATATAGGAAACAAAATGTATCCCAACAAAACTATCTTTATAAAAAGAAGAATGAAGTAAAACATTTTACAGCAATAAAATGTGTAACAGTTCAGTATCATTACACTCTCATTGAAGTAACTTTAAAATATGAACTTCAAGAGGAAATAAAATGACCACAGAAGGAATGTATGGGGGTGCAAGATAAAATGATGATCAAAGAAAACATGAAGAATCAAAGAAACCCAAAGTGAGTCTAAACAGTGATTTATACTGATTTAATTTCTGTTACATGGAAAGTTCAAGAAATTCTGGTTGACTTAAACCAATAAGTTAAAAAAAATTCACAAAATAAATACAAGCTTTTGGAAACTTGAGACAAAAACAGAAAACTACAACTGTGTAAGATGCACACTAACATTAGATTTTTCATTAGTAGCTTCAGATGCCAGAAAAAGTAACAAACAGTTCCAAAGTTATTAGGGAAAATGACTTTGAATGGGATACTAGCTCTAGACAAATCTTAAATCAAGTATGAAGGTAGAGTAATGACTTTTTTTGAATTAATGGACTTAGAAGAGATTTATTACATAACTGCTACATTAATAGTATATTATTGTGACATTTTAAAAAGTGGGAGAGAGAAATGAGAAACTCCAGGAAAAATAAAAAACTATACAAAAATTTTATTTTCCAATTATGAAGCAAACTAAAATGTGGGCCCAAGTTTAAACCAACTGATAGACTGATGAAAATATAATATTTAATTATATATTAATGTGGACTGTATTATACTTTCAGTAATTCAGAGGTCATGATATTGAAAGACTACAAAAGAAAACATTATTGTGAAATATAACTTGGACTTGCAGTTAATGTCTCAGCAACAATAAAAACAAGGTTCATTAGTTTTCCACTTTTAGCTCATCCTGCAAAGCAAAGAAGACCTACTTATGATCACAGAGCAATTCTAAATTTTATTAATTTTGACCATGTCAAAGTGATGTGCTGAGGACAGAAAAATTTTAATAAGGAAAAGAAAAAATAAAAAGATTAAGAGTTAGATATGATATAGAAGGGAATTTGGTGATGATAATTGATAAATATATAAATACATTAAACAAAGATACGCAGCTAAGCAATTTAAATAGTGATCAAAAATATCTGATGAAGACAATGATGATAAGTGGATGACTCCCTGCATGATCAAAGTTTGCAGCTTCCACAGTGGACACTTAATAGATAACACAGTCCATAAGTCAAGAATTGGAGAATAGGTATGAAGATAATGTTTTTTTAAAAAAAGAAATGATTACTAGATGACATTTTGTTTTTTTTTTAATATTGGGCTAGGTATGAAGTGATGGCAAAGGTGCAAAGATGATCATTTTTTATTATGTCAACTGTGTTATGTGACTCTATACGGTATTATTTTGATTAAAGTATTAAAATGTATATGGAAAATCATACCAGTAAAATTATTTTTTAAGTAAGATTTCTCAACCATATGATAAGCATTTAAAGATCCAAAGCCGAGGACAGTGAGAAATTTTTTTTTTCAGGTTTATATTATTCTTCAAGAGAAACGCGACCAATAAGTGAAAATAATCCATGCAAGTTCAAAATTTTTCAAATGTATTTAAATACATATTATTGTATATTGGTTTTTGATCATATTTAAATAACTATTTTTAAGAAGGAGCGAAGGAAAACTTGGCCCTCTTTTTATATGTTTTTCCAGTTTTAATACTCTTCATACAAGTTTCTTTCATTTGTTTGAAATTATTGTACATAATTCATTTGTTAATCTCTAAAATGGAAAGAGGAAAAACCCAAATTTTCCTCATTATGAAGTGTCGGATGTAGAAAACCAGAACATGGAGATTATAATTGTCCTACCAAATATATATTTGTGTTATTACTTCTTAACTTCTGATGTATTTTTCCACATAAGCGTGAAATATGAGAAGTTGGTACTCAGATGAAAGCTCTAATATCCACTCACTGTGAACTGCATAATTTTGGAAATAATGTCTTTAAAGTTTCTTTTTTTTTCTGGTTGGCTTTCAAATGCTATTTTAAAAGTTGCAAGACATGAAGAACCAGATGCATACCTTCCCTTGACATGGATTTTCATAGTTTTTTCTTGTCTCTGGGATACTAATATGGTCTATTTTTTGTCAACGCACAATTTGTACAATGTTTCTTTTAAACAATCCCTTAATTTGGTGATATGTTTAGTCATTTTATTCTAAAAAATATTTTAAAAATATATCCTTACTATTTCTAATATGGACCATTATCATCATTAATTCATTAGGAATCAAAAATAGAATATATTAAAAACAAATTAGCACATTTACTTTTAATGTGCCTCCAAACTCTTTTTTTGTTATAGTATACTAAGCTTATGGGGAAAGTGTTCCAACTGACAGATTATTATTGAGAAGGATATAAAGAAAAGACTGTTTTTATTAATACCTTTTCACAAATACTAGCCTCAAGATATTAGAATAAAATGCAATGTGTGAGTTTAAGTGCTGAATAATATGCTAGGTTGCTGGTAAAGGAATATGCTTAAGAAAGTATTTCCCCTTTGAAACATTGTTATTTTCCCCCCAGGAAACCAGCTGGAGAGTAAAGCAATATTCTTCTTTTTTACCAAATTACAGAATTCATTTTTGTCCTGTGGGCAAAGGTAAACATACAGTAATCACAGCTCAGAATCTTCTGATTCAAGAAATGCCCATCAAGCACCCTAATGATGTCTTGTTTATGTTGATGGTTTATTGTTTTTCCCAACACATCTGAAATATTTTACAATTCAGCTGATTCTGGCAGTTTCCAAGCATTTTCCCAGTCTCAGAGAGGAGTACTTGCCCAGCCTTCTGCAGAGCTGGCTGACAAAGGCGGCATCCTGACCTTTGGCCAGGCAGTTGTCTCCAGCATGGTCCCTGCATTTCTGATTTGCCTAGGGAGCATTGAACACTGCAACCTCAAAAGCAAATTAGACTGCAAAAGCTCCATTCAAGTGAATGCTGTTCTAGCATTTAAAAAAAAAATAAACAATATTTTTTAAACTAAAAGTTTGAGGAAAAACATATGTACAGCAAAACACACACAATAGGCTACAATAAAAAGGATATAGTGGGAGACTTTAATACTCCACTGTTAATATTAGACAGATCAATGAAACAGAAAATTAACAAGGATATCCAGGACATTAACTCAGATCTGGACTAAGCAAACCTAATAGACCTTTACAGAACTCTCCACCCGAAATCCACAGAATATACATTCTTCTCAGCATCACATCACACCTACTCTAAAATTGACCACATAATTGAAAGTAAATCACTCCTCAGCAAATGCAAATGAACGGAAATCATAACAAACAGTCTCTCAGACACAGTGCAATCAAATTAGAACTCAGAATTAAGAAACTAACTCAAAACCACCCAACTTCATGGAAACTGAACAACTGGCTCTTGAATGTTGACTGGATAAACAATGAAATGAAGGCAGAAATAAAGATGTTCTTCGAAACCAACGAGAATGAAGACACAATGTACCAGAATCTCTGGGACACATTTAAAGCAGTGTCAAGAGGAAAATTTATAGCAATAAATGCCCACATGAGAATCAAGAAAAGATCTAAAATCGACACCCTATCATCAAAATTGAAAGAGCTAGAGGAGCAAGATCAAAAAAACTCAAAAGCTAGCAGAAGACAAGAAATAACTATGATCAGAGCAGAACTGAAGGAGATAGAGACACAAAAAACCCTTCAAAAATTAATAAATCCAGGAGCTATGTTTTTGAAAAAGACCAACACAATAGACAGACCACTAGCCAGATTAATAAAAAAGAAAAGAGAGAATAATCAAATAGATGCAATAAAAAACGAAAAACGGGATATCGCCACAGCTTCCACAAAAATACAAACTAACATCAGAGATTTCTGCAAACAACTCTATGCACATAAACCTGAAAACCTGGAGGAAATGGATAAATTCCTAGACACTTGCACCCTCCGAAGCCTAAACCAGGAAGAAGTCGAAACCCTGAATAGACCAATAACAAGGTCTGAAGTTGAGGCAGCAATTAAGAGCCTACCACCCAAAAAAAGCCCAGGTTCAGATGAGTTCACAGCCAAATTCTACCAGACATACAAAGAGGAGCTGGTACCATTCCTTCTGAAACTATTCCAAACAATCCAAAAAGAGGAAATACTCTAACTCATTTTATGAGACCAACATCATCCTGATACCAAAACCCGGTAGAGACTCAACAAGAAAAGAAAACTTCAGGCCAATATCCGTAATGAACATCAATGCAAAAATCTTCAATAAAATACTAGCAAACCGATTGCAACAGCATATCAAAAAGTTTATCCATCACAATCAAGTAGGCTTCATGCCAGGGATGCAAGGCTGGTTCAACATGCGCAAGTCTATAAACGTAATCCACCACATAAACAGAACCAAAGACAAAAGCCACATGATTATCAATAGATGCAGAGAAGACCCTGACAAAATTCAACAGTCCTTTATGCTAAAAACTCTGAATAAACTAGGTATTGACACAATATTGACACAACGTATCTCAAAATAATAAAAGCTATTTATGACAAACACACAACCAATATCATACTGAATGGGCAAAAGCTAGAAGCATTCCCTTTGAGATCTGGCACTAGACAAGGATGCCCTCTCTCACTACTCTTGTTTAATATAGTATTGAAAGTTGTAGCCAGAAAAATCAGGCAAGAAAAAGAAATAAAGGATATTCACTTAGGAAAGGAGGAAGTCAAATTGTCTCTATTTGCAGACGACATGATAGTATATTTAGAAGACACCATTGTCTTAGCCCAAAATCTCCTGAAACTGATAAGCAACTTCAACAAAGTCTCAGGATACAAAATCAATGTGCGGAAATCAGAAGCATTCGTATACACCAATAACAGTCTTAAAGAGAGCCAAATCAAGAATGAACTGCCATTCAAAATTGCTACAAAGAGAATAAAATACCTAGGAATACAACTAACAAAGGATATAAAGGACCTCTTCAAGGAGAACTACAAACCACTGCTCAAAGAAATAAGAGAGGACACAAACAGATGGAAAAATATTCCATGCTCATGGTTAGGAAGAATCAATATTGTGAAAATGACCATACAGCCCAAAGTAATTTATAGATTCAGCACTATCCCCATGAAGCTATCTATGACCCTCTTCACAGAACTGGGAAAAACCACCTTAAACTTCATATGGAACCAAAAGAGAGCCCACATAGCCAAATCAATTCTGAGCAAAAAGAAAAAAGCTGGAGGTGTAATGCTACCTGACTTCCAACTATACTACTAGGCTACAGTAATCAAAACAGTATGGTACTGGTACCACACAACAGAGATATAGACCAATGGAACAAAACAGAGACCTCAGAGGCAACACCACACATCTACAACCATCCAATCTTTGACAAACCTCACAAAAACAAGCAATGGGGAAAGGATTCCCTGTTTAATAAATGGTGTTGGGAAAACTGGCTAGCCATGTGCAGAAAGCAGAAACGGGACCCCTTCCTGACACCTTACACTAAAATTAACTCCAGAAGGATTAAAGGCTTAAACATAAAACCTAACACCATAAAAACCGTAGAAGAAAACCTAGGCAAAACCATTCAGGACATAGGCATAGGAAAGAACTTCATGACTAAAACACCAAAAGCATTGGCAGCAAAAGCCAAAATAGACAAATGGGATCTAACTAAACTCCAGAGCTTCTGCACAGCAAAAGAAACAATCATTACAGTGAAATGGCAACCAACAGAATGGGAAAAAATTTTTGCAATCTACCCATCTGACAAAGCACGAATATCCAGAATCTACAAATAACTAAAACAGATTTACAAGAAAAAACCAAACAAACCCATTCAAAACTGGACAAAGGATATGAACAGACACTTTTCAAAGGAAGACATATATGAAGCCAACAAACATATGAAAAAATGCTCATCATCACTGGTCATTAGAGAAATGCAAATCAAAACCACACTGAGATACCATCTCACACCAGTTAGAATGGCAATCATTAAAAAATCTGGAGAAAACAGGTGCTGGAGAGGATGTGGAGAAATAGGAACACTTTTACACTGCTGGTGGGAATGTAAATTAGTTCAACCATCGTGGAAGACAGTGTGGCACTTCCTTAAGGACATAGAAATAGAAATTCTATTTGACCCAGCAATCCCATTACTGGGTATATACCCAAAGGATTATAAATAGTTCTATTATAAAGACACATGCACACGAATGTTCATTGCAGCACTATTTACAATAGCAAAGACTTGGAACCAACCCAAATGCCCATCAATGATAGACTGTACAGGGAAAGTATGGCACATATACACCATGGAATACTATGCAGCCATGAAAAACAGTGAGTTTGTGTCCTGTGTAGGGACATGGATGAATCTGGAAACCTGATTCTCAGCAAATTGACACAAGAACAGAAAATCAAACACTGCATGTTCTCACTCATAGGTGGGTATTGAACAATGAGAACACATGGACGCAGGGAGGGGAGCATCACACACTGGGGTCTGTTGGGGAGGACTAGGGGAGGCACAGCAGCGGGTAGGGAGTTGGGGAGGGATAACATGGGGAGAAATGCCAGATATAGGTGAAACAGGGATGGAGGCAGCAAACCACATTGCCATGTATGCACCTATGCAAAAGCCTGCATGTTCTGCACATGTACCCCAGAACCTAAAGTGCAATAAAATACATACATGTATGCATACATATATATATATAAATTAGGCAAAGCAAATTGAACTCAAAATAAGTAGAAGAAAGTAAATAATGTAATAAAATCAGAAATCAATGAAATTTTTTAAATGCAGCAAAAAAGTCACTGACTAATTCTTTGAATAAATCAGTTTAATTGAAAATCATCTATCCAGACTAGGGAAATAAAACAGAAAACTAAAAATGTTAACTGTAATGACTAATATTTTAGATAGGTCATATTTTTCCAAATTAATTTGTATTTTTATTAAAACCAATTCAAATTCAAAAAAAGAAAATTATATATATATAATTATGTATATTATAAAACTTTGTATGTAACATATAATAAATTATATTTATTATAAAATTATATATATGAATATAAGCATTTAAATTGAAGGCTTATCTATATAAACAATTAATAAAAAATTTATAAGGAAAATTTTTTTTTTTTAACCAGAGTCTCGCTCTGTTGCCCACACTGGAGTGCAATTGCATGATCTGGGCTCACTGCAACCTCCTGCTCCTGGGTTCAAGCTATTCTCCTGCCTCAGCCTCCTAAGTAGCTGGAATACAGGCACCCACCATCATGCTTGGCTAATTTTTGTAATTTTAGTAGAGAGAGGGTTTTACCCTGTTGGCCAGGCAGGTCTTGAACTCCTGACCTCAGGTGATCTGCCCGCCTCAGCCTCCCAAAATGCTGGGATTACCAGCATGAGCCACCACGCCTGGCTAAGGAAAACATTTTGATTAATAAAGAGATAGAAAAAGGTGTGGAAGCATTGCCTGAAATTTCTTGATTAATAAGCTTGAAATGTTAGGTATTTAATTAAAATAAATGTTCTGTTTATTTCACAACATCTAAATTCCCTTCTCTCTGATTGTTGATGCTGTCATGACCGTTGATGAAAACAAAAATCCTCTGTAGAATTAAAAAACATTTATAAGTATTAGAGAGATTTTAAACAAGTTATTCTGGATGTGATATCATGGAAAAAATATTTTTACAAATCATTTAAAATATTTTTCTGCTAAAGTATTTTATTACATCTAGAACCTTAAAATAAAAAGAAAAAACAGAATAACAATTGATAATGTTTGAAGCAATAAGTAGTTCAAAAGATTTCAGTGTAAATATCTTCATTGTAGTCTCCCAAAATATCTTCATTGTAATCTCCCAAGAAAATCATCTTTTCAGTCTATTGTCAGAAATGAAATGAACTATGGGTCCAATATACAACAATATTTCTTCCATTACTATGCAATATAAACATAAATAGGAAAATGTAACTTTATGCTATGATATAGCATACTCACGATGCTCATGATTCATCAACAAAGCTTATGCAATCCATTTACTATACATAAAATGTTTCATTGCCAGTTAGATTTTCCAGAGTAGGTAAAATATTGTAGATAACATCTATAATTTTGAAAGACCATCTTTGAAGTCTATTTTATTACCAGAAGCATTTCCATGGCTTCTATACTGTTAAACACTGACTAGAAATTTGTATTTATTATCTAAAGGACTCACAAGTATGTGGCTAGAATTTCATTGAAACACTAAATTTCAAAAAAGTTAACCTTGATATTAATTCATAGACATATCTTTTTAAGTAAATTAAGTAAATGAAAGGACAGAAATACATAACTTTTCAAAGTTACAATGTTTCACATGGAAACCAAATGTATAGTATGCATGCTGCTCAACTATGGATGTCTCAGTCATCAAGATCACCATTCTTTTTTTTTTTTTTTTTTTTTTTTTTTTTTTTATTGCATTTTAGGTTTTGGGGTACATGTGAAAAACATGCAAGGTTGTTGCATAGGTGCATACGTGGCAGTGTGATTTGCTGCCTTCCTCCCCTTCACCCATATCTGGCATTTCTCCCCATGCTATCCCTCCCCAATTCCCCACCCCCCCCGCTGTCCCCCCCACTCCCCCACAACAGACCCCCATGTATAGTGCTCCCCTCCCTGTGTCCATGTGTTCTCCTTGTTCAACACCCGCCTATGAGTGAGAACATGTGGTGTTTGATTTTGTGTTCTTGTGTCAGTTTGCTGAGAATGATGGTTTCCAGGTTCATCCATGTCCCTACAAAGGACGCGAACTCCTCGTTTTTAATGGCTGCATAATATTCCATGGTGTATATGTGCCACATTTTTCCTGTCCAGTCTATCATCGATGGGCATTTGGGTTGGTTCCAGGTCTTTGCTATTGTAAACTGTGCTGCAATGAACATTCGTGTGCATGTGTCCTTATAGTAGAACGATTTATAATCCTTTGGATATATGCCCAGTAATGGGATTGCTGGGTCAAATGGAATTTCTATTTCTAGGTCCTTGAGGAATCGCCACACTGTTTTCCACAATGGTTGAACTAATTTACACTCCCACCAACAGTGTAAAAGTGTTCCTATTTCTCCACATCCTCTCCAGCATCTGTTGTCTCCAGATTTTTTAATGATTGCCATTCTAACTGGCGTGAGATGGTATCTCAATGTAGTTTTGATTTGCATTTCTCTAATGGCCAGTGATGATGAGCATTTTTTCATATGCTTGTTGGCCTCATGTATGTCTTCTTTTGTAAAGTATCTGTTCATGTCCTTCGCCCACTTTTGAATGGCCGTGGCTTCATGGTATTAGCATTCTCACCAGTCCTAATTCAAAATTAATGGCCTGAAACACTCAGCTATCATTATTATCCAACAAGTAGACCTTCAATGTTAAAAATATAAACTAATAGAGATGTGGATTTTACCTTTTTATCTTTAATAGAATAAAAGATAAATAAATTAGTCAATAGAAAGCATTAAGGAATTTACTCTGTAACTTTCATTCTTGATCTCAAAATGAACCAAAAAAATTATTTCACCTTCTGGATTGAAGTTCTGAACATAGATCCTATGAGGGTTTTTCTTTTACAGGAATAAAATAATTTATTCACAAGCACAGAAAATACTTTATAATTGAAAAAAGATGTCTTATTGATTCAGTTCTTAATTTTTAGGACTAGATGTGCATGTATTATCAATAACAAATTGTGTTTAAAAGATAATTGATGGGCATCAACTTTAACTGATGAGAAAATTCTGTTTGTACATGTTATCAGTGATGAGAAATTTGATTCTTGAGAGCCACATGTTCAGTCTGCCTTTCTTTGTCTGTCTCTAAGGCAATTTATACTATGCCATCTGGAATGAAGACAGGCAACAACCCAAACAATCCAGTTCAAAACTGTATGTTCAATGGGAAAAAAACAATGCCTCATGAGCTTTTTTGAGATTTTACCTACCTCTTCTCTTTTCATTCATTGATATAATTCTTTGTGTTTCTCGATGCCTACTTTTTGGAAATCTTATTTTTGGTAAGAGTCTAATTTCTCAGATAATCTTTTTACACAGTAACATGTTTTGGAATCTATCCAGGAGAGAGATTTATTCTACCCTGAGGAGTTTCTCTTCAAGTATGGCAAAATAATCTCCTAACAATTGAATCATCTCAAAAACAACCATAAAATCTGGATAACATTTTTAAAGACTTGAAAGGTAAAAAAAATTATAATTTTTTTGTGGGGTTGGGAGCATTGGTTAAAACTCCAAAGACAGTTATAGCAAGGAGTGTTTCTCATTTTTACGAATTTAGTTTGAAGACAAACCACAGCCCCACTATGGCCCAGGGAAGTTTAAACTCTGGTAGAAACCCACATTCTTTCTAACCTAAAGAATTAGAACACAGAGCCTGGGGCAATCATGCTTCTAAAAATGAAGAGGTTATTCTGAAAAAAAGAAGGCATTGAAGAAATCACCAAATTCTGTATATAAACTCTGTCCAAATCTGTGGCTAACCACTGAATTATGCAAGCGTGGGGAAAACTTAAAGCACCTGGCAGCTAAAGCTAAACAGAGGAAACGGATTTGAGATGCAGCCTCAACACACAAGAAAAATGTTGAGGCTTGAGGATAATAAGCAAGGTAGTTTTTGTTTTTTAAAAAAATTAAACATCCTTTAAAGGAATATAACAAAATGTAGAGCCTCAACAATATAACTAACAATGTCCCAAATACAATGGAAAATTTTTCAAAAAAAATATGACTTTCTTAAAGGAAAATAAAATAGACAGAGGCTAGAGTCAAGATGATTCAAATGTTAGGTTGTCAAACACAATCTTCTTGTTTCCAGCTTGAGGTATAATTGACCAATAAATACTGTATATACTTAAGATATACATTGTGAAAAATGTTAATATGTGTACTTTGTAAAACTGATTTCCATAATTAAGTTAATTCATTCATCCCCTCATATAGTTCCATTTTGTGTGTTTGTGTATGGTGAGAACACATACGATCTACTCTTTCAGAAAATTTCAAATATACAGTACAGTATTAATTAGTATCATAATGCTCTACATTAGATGACCAGAATTTACTCATATTATAACTGAAAGCTTATACCCTTTGGCCAACATCTTCCAATTTCCCCCACCTTTCAGCCTCTAGCAACCACTGTTCTACTCTTTGATTCTATAAGTTTGACATTTTTAGATTCCACATAGAAGTGAAGTCATAGAATATTTGTTTTTGTGTATCTGACTTATTTCACTTAGCATACTGCCTCCCAAGGTTACCCATGTTGTTGCAAACATCAGAATTTTCTTCTAATTTATGAATGTGTTGCATTTCATTACACACACACACACACACACACACACACACCATAATTTCTTTATTCATGCTCCTGGCAAGGAACACCTAGGTTGAGTTCAAATCTTGGCTACTGTGAACAATTCCATAATGGACATGGGAGTCTAAAGATACTAATACTTTTTTGACATATTGATTTTGTATCCTTTAGATACATACCCAGTAATGGGGTTGCTGAATCATATGGCAGCCCTATTTTTAATTTTCTGAGAAACAGCCATAATGTTTCCATAATACTCATACCAATTTATAATTCACCAAAAGTGTACAAGGGTTTCCTTTTCTCCACACCCTTGCTAACATTTGTCTTCTCTTTCCTTTTTGATTATAGCCATTCTTACAGATGTGGACTGATACCTCATTGTGGTTTTCATTTGCATTTCCTTAATGATTAGTGATACTGAGCAACTTCAGTATATCTGTTGGCCATCTATATGACCTTGTCTGAAAAATGTGTATTTAGATCTCCTGCTGTACTTTAATTGGATTATTCAGTTTTTTTGCTACTGAGTAGAAGGAGTTCTTTATGTATTTGAAATAGTAATCCCCTATCAGATATTTGGTTTGTAATTTTTTTGTCCCATTCCATAGTTTGTCCTTTCATTTTGTTGGTTGTTTCCCTCACTGTGTAGAATATTTTCAGTTTTATGCAATCCCATTTTTTAAAATGTTTGCTTTTGCTGCCTGTGCTTTTAGTGACATACACAAAAAGTCATTGCCAAAACTAGTGGCAAGGAGTTTTCCTGTGTTTTCTTCTGGGAAGAAGAAAATTTAAATTTTCCACCTTACATTCCACCTTTAATCCATTCTGAATTAATTTAGGTATATAGTATAAGATAAGGGTCTTATTTCAGTATTTTACATGTGGATATCCAGTTATCTCAACACTATTTATTCAGGAGACTATGCTTTCCCTATTTCACATGTTTGGCAGCCTTTTCAAAGATTGATTGACATGTGACTTTATTTCTGGGCTTTATATTCCATTTCGTTGGTCTATGTATCTGTGTTTATGCCAGTTCTATACTATTTTGATTACTGTAACTTTATCCTATTGTTTGAAATCATTGAGTGTGATGCTTACAGCTTGATTTTTCTCAACATTGCTTTGGCTATTTGGGGTTTTTTGTGGTTTCATGTTAATTTCAGGGTTGTATTTTCTTTTTCTGTGAAAAACTTTATTGAAGTTTTTATATGTATTACATTGAATCTGCAGGTCACTTTGAGTAATATGTCTTTTAAACAATATTAATTCTAATCCGTGAATATGAGGTATTTTTCTTTTTCTGTTTTTAAATTTTATTTATTTATTTATTGTACTTTAAGTTCTGGGGTACATGTGCAGATCGTGCAGGTTTGTTACATAGGTATACACATGCCATATTTTTCTATTTATTTATGTTTTTAACTTTTTCTCATTTTCACCTCCTTAGTTACATTTATTCCTCAGTATTTTAGTATTTTGATGCCATTGTAAATGAAATTGTTTCCTGAATTTCTTTTTCAGCTAGTTCATCATTAATGTATGGAAACACAACTGACTTTTGTATGTTGATTTTTATATCCTGCAGCTTTACTGAATCCATTTATTAGCTTTAAGAGGTTTTCATGGCAGCTATAGGATTTTTTATATATAAGACCATGTCACCTGCAACGAAGACAATATAAATTTTTCCTTTCCGGTTAGAATGGCTTTAATTTCTTTTTCTAGCCTGATTGCTCTTACTAGGACTTCCAGTACTGTTAGTAATAAAAGCAGTAACAGTGAGCACCTTTGTCTTATTCCTAGTCTTAGAGGAAATGTTTTAGTGTTGTTGTATTTTTTAAAATTATTACTATACTTTAAATTCTGGGGTACATGTGCAAGTCATGCAGGTTTGTTACATAGGTATACACATGCCATGGTGGTTTACTGCATCCATCCACCCATCATCTACATTAGGTATTTCTCCTAATGTCATACTTCCCCAATCCCCCCAACCCCTGCTATCCCTCCCCTAGCTCTCCCACCCCACAACAGACCCCAGTGTGTGATATTCCCCTCCCTACGTCCATCTGTTCTCATTGTTTAACAACCACTTATGAGTGAGAACATGCAGTGTTTGGTTTTCTGTTCCTGTGTCAGTTTGCTGAGAATGATGGTTTCCAGCTTCACTCATGTCCCTGTAAAGGACATGAACTCATCCTTTTGTATGGCTGCATAGTAATCCATGGTGTATATGTGCCACATTTTCTTTCTCCAGTCTATCATTGATGGGCATTTGGGTTGGTTCCAAGTCTTTGCTATTGTAAACAGTGCCGCAGTGAACGTACATGTGCATGTGTCTTTATAATAGAATGATTTATAATCCTTTGGGTATACACCCAGTAATGGGATTGCTGGGTCAAATGGTGTTTCTATTTCTAGATCCTTGAGGAGTCACCACACTGTCTTCCACAGTGGTTGAACTAATTTATACTCCCACCAACAGTGTAAAAGCATTCCTGTTTCTCCACATCCTCTCCAGCATCTGTTGTCTCCAGATATTTTAAAATTTGTTACTATTTAATATGTTAGCTGTGTGGTCTTGACACATATAGCCTTTATTATGCTGAGGCACATTGCTTTGATACCTAATGTGTTGAGAGTTTTATCATGTCAGACAAGACTATAAAAAAGCTTTTATAATGAGGTAAAAGAAAATACACTTGGAATGAAAGGGCAAAAATAAAAAATCTCAGCCAAAAAAATAGTAAATATTGGTATAATAAATAAAAATCTTTACTAGAAAATAAAAACTAAAGAAATTAAAAACAAAACATTTGAAATAAAATGTAAACTGATCAGATTAGTAGTAGAAAGGAGCTGACAAAAAAAGAACAAAGATGAACTTGGAAATCATATAATGGAAATTATCCAAGCTAAAAGGTAGAGGGGAAAAGAAACGAAAGAAGAAGTAAACAGAACTTCAGAGATTGTTACATTCTATCAAATGGTCAAACATACATGTAATTAGTGTCCCAGATGTGTAACAACTGAAATGCTCATGCACTGCTGGTGGGAACGTGAAATGGTACAATTACTTCGGAAAACTCTTCAGATATTTCTTTAAAAATTCAGTATATAGCCACCAAATAACCTAGTTATTTCACTATAGGTATTTACCTGAAATAATTGAAATATATATCCACACAGAGGATTTATATGCATATATTCATAGAAGCTTTTTTCAAAGTAGCTCCAAAATTCAGGTAACCCAAATATTCATCAACAAATGCACAGGTAAACAAAATATGGGTATCTATACAACCAAACACTGCTCAACAATAAAAATGAATCCACACAATAACATATGTGAATCTTGAAGCCACTGTGCTAACAGGAGCCTTTTATGAAAGGGTTTATATTGTTTGGTTGATTCTAATTATATTAACATGTAGAAAATGCTAACTAATCCATAGTGAACAAAAAGATATCAATGATTACCTGGGGCAGGGTGCAGAGGTAGGAATGTGCTCTAAAGAGGCTTAAAGACACTGTGAGAGGTGCTAAAAATATTGTGTGTTGATTTGAGCAGTGTTTGAAACTGTACCCATCTGTCACAATGAATCAAATCGCACACATTAGATGGATACAATTTCTTGAATGTAAATATATCTCAATAAAGTTGATAAAATTGTGAAACATTTAATATCACTAACAATTCTGTCTGTAGAATTTTTATGTAAGCAATATTTTATTTTTAGAAAAAGAGATGTCCACCAATATATACTGTAATAGTAACCTCATAGAGGATAATTTTTATTTGTGTATGTACTTCAATTATTCATTACTTTCCCATGACTAAAATCAGTAACGTTTTGACGTTTTTTTCTTTTTTTTTTTTTTTTGTATTTTATTAAGTATAAAGTCAATTAAGTAAATACAGGACCAATTCTCCAGAGAAGCCTGAGAAAGTTAAGTGAAAAGCCAAAAGTGACATATTTTATTTTTTATTGTGTAGATTTAAGGTATACAATGTAAGTTTTGATTTACATATAGTGAAATGATTACTGTAGCTAAGCAAAGGAACATATCTATCATAAAGTCGTTTAATTTATAATGTCTCCCTCTCATTACATTAAAACGTGTTTCAATTATGAGTAAATATATCTATCTTTGGATACCTAATACCCACTGATGCAAGTTATGTAATGATTTTCATCTGTTTATCTTTTTATGTGTTTGTATTTTATATTAACCTAAATATTCATATATGAAAAATGAAACATTATCCAACTGCAACATAGAAATATCTATGTTCCCAGTCATATAAACAAAGACAAGTGATGAAAATCCAGCCTAATTCTCTTTCATCCTTGAATATGAAGCCCTTTTTTGGCCTGCACCTTTAAAATCAGAATCATGTTAGTTCTCCATCCCTGTTTCAAACCATATATGTTCATTTCTTATTAAAAGTCAGTAGTATATTTCCTTTTCTTTGATATAGTAAGTCTTTGAACTTCTCAGTAGAAAGCATTAAGAAGTTGAATTTAAAAATAAAAACGATGTATATATACACTATTGGGTTAGAGGAAAGAATAATACACCCATGGTTTTCTGATGTGGGTTCATAACCCAGCCCTCAGTTATTGCAACTCTGAGAAAAGAATACATTATCTTTCTCCCAGGGTTATTTTCAGGAACAGAGAACCTAAAGGAAATGATAGGATGTATGCTAAAGTGCCGAGCGCTTTTTGAGCCAGATGTATCTAGGGTTAAAACTTGTTTTCTCAGCTTAATATTGATAATGACCTAGGGCAAGTACTTAGTCTCTCTGTTGATTTTACTCATTAATAAAATAAGACTAATAATAGGTACTTTACAATGTTAAGGTGAAAATTAGGGATAATATATTAATAGTTTGAAATGTAAGTATAGCAGTAGAGACATAATAAGCATCATTTTTATAGCTATTAGAAGCTGTGAGTTAAGAGAGTATGTTTTCCCAAATAAATATTAAATGACCAAGCAGACAGCCATAAAAGGCAATTACAAATAAGAAACTGAGGACCAGTAAGGCTATAATCAAAAAGTAAAAAGGTAAGTGTTGGCGAGGGTGTGCAGAAAAGGGAACACTTACACACTGTTGGTGGAAATACAAATTAGTATAGCCACTATGGAAAACAGTATGGAGGTTCCTCAAATAATTAAAAACAGAATCTCCATATAGTCCAGCAATCCCACTACTGGGTATGTATCAGAATGAAATTAAGCAGTATGTTAAAGGGATATCTGCTCTCCCATGTTTATTAAACCATTATTCACAATGGACAAGAAATTGAATTAGTCTAAGTGTATATCAATATGAATGGATAAACAAAATCTGGTATATAAATCTGGTTTTTCTTTAGCCATAAAAAAGAATAAAATCCTGTTATTTGCAACAGATATTATGTTTAGTAAAATAAGCAGGCCCAGAAAGACAAATACCTCATGATCCCATTCATATGTGGAATTTTAAAAAGTTCATCTCATAAAAGTAAAGAGTAGCATGGTGGGTTGCCAGGGGTCAGAGTGATGGACAGGGTAGGAGGTGGCTGTGGAGACATTGGTCAAAGGATAGAAAATTTCAATTAGATAAGAAGAATATGTCCAAGAGATCCATCATTGTACAACTTGGTGACTACCGTTAATAGTAATATATTATATTTTTTAAAAATGCTAAGAGAGTAGATCTAAAGTTTTCACCAAAAATAACAACTAAGTAAGATAATGTATATGTTGATTAGCTTGATGTAGCCATTCCACAATGTATACATGTATGTATGTGTGTATGTATATACACATATGTATATATAAAACAAAACATTATATTGTACACAATAAATAAATATGTACAGTTTTATCTGTCAAATTTTTTTCTTTTTTGAGACAGAGTTTCACTCTTGTTGCCCAGACTGGAGTGCAATGTCACAATCTCACCTCACTGCAACCTCCACCTCCTGGGTTCAAGGAGTTATCCTGCCTCAGCCTCCCAAGTAGCTGGGATTACAGGCACACCTGCCACCACACCAAGCTAATTTTGTATTGTTAGTAGATATGAGGTTTCTCCATTTTGGTCAGACTGGTCTCAAGCCCCCAACCTCAGGTGGTCACCTTGCCTCAGCCTCCCAAAGTGCTGGGATTACAGGCATGAGCCACCACACCCAGCCTATCTGTCAAATTTTTTAAATTAAGCTAAATTAACTATTTTTGTAAAAAAAAGAAACTAAGGCGCATCATCTTCCCATTTTGCAGATTTTATTCTAGAAAGAAAACTGTCCCAGTCTTCTGCTTCCATCACTGTCCATGAATATTGTCTGTAACTGCCAATCAGAAGTCCTCTTTCTTTTATCAATTAACACTTCTATAGACAAACTCACTGGTTTTTTAATTAAATTTTTAACTCTACTGGCAATGTGCAAAAGATAAAAGAACAGAGGATAACAGTCTTAGTCAATGCACTGTTTGCAGAAAGACTAGTTAAATAGATTTGCCTTAAATAATTCACTCTACATTTTTACTGGTCAATTGTTTTGCTTTAAAGTTGTGAGGAAGGGGATAGATTTGCAGTGTGTCTGTCAGTGTAACTGGTGTGCAAAACCTCTACTCCAACTTCTGCAACCTATAGTAAGTTAATCTAGTGTACTGGAACAGTATTTTTATCGAATGTTCTTCTGACCTTACTGCTTCCTTTCCTTTAAAGAACATATGGTGGTCCTGGAAGGTCTGGGGAAATTTTTATTTCCCTTTTCTTTATGGGTAGGTAAAATATTCTGTTTCTTGAGCTAGATGCTGGTTACACAATGGGCTCAGTTTGTTGACATTCATTGAGTTTTAGATTCATGACATATACAGGATTCTGTATTATATAATGCGTCAATTAAAGGTAAACATACTAATAGTAATAAGAATAGTAATGAAATTACATTTCTTAGCATTTTATGATACAGAGATTATATGACCTTCTCTGAGCAAGAAAGAGGGAAATAAATTGTAAAAAAGAAATGATTTTTATGTGTCCTAAACAATAACTCAATGTTTGTTTCATGCAGTAAAGTAGTTCTGATATAAATAAATTTGGGAAATATTCCATATATTAACCTCCACCCTGTGGATTCATCATTCACAGTACTAAATTAAAAGCTCTGAAAAATTGTACAGTAAATACATTTGCTGAATTTTATTTAACACAGCCTTTACAAAACTGAGGTGTGTTCTATAGAACTCTAATACTTCCATATTTTAATACATTATGTAGAAAGCAAAAATTCTGTGATCAAATAAATTTAAGTATTAATTGGTTATAGTTTAAATAAAACTTAGTAATTTTCTTCAGTACATTAATTCTTGAGCTTAAATTTGTGCTCTTTTCCAGGATATTATATGACTCTATATGAATGAGTATTGTATTAACTGTTTTAAAGACACATTCTTTTCCCTGTTATTACTTGAAATTAACTAGAATAATTACATTACAAAATGAAGGTTTAACAGCGAAGTTAAGCAATGCCATAGGGACAGATACTTCCCTGTACTTCTAGAGTTTCATTGCAGGCTTTTGTAGCCATAAACATAGAAGGCAAGGGTGGGTCTTTTGAAGTATGCAGCAGAACCTTTCAGGATAAGAGTTTCTTGGGAGACATTATTTTAAGAGTACATGACCCTTCCCATGGAACATCTCTAAAAATGGCATTTCCAGCATCTTTAGTATTCAGCCAAACTCACAGGAGAGTCATATATCTAGTAGATGCTGCATTCTACGAATCTGCACAGTAGTAATAGAGTCAGAATAGGACACAACGAAATAAATTAAAATCCATTTGCTTAATTCAGTTGTTGCAACAAGAAATTTGATAAACAATCTAAATGTAAGGATTGATATCTGAACAACTATATATATTTCCCTATAATTAGTATACCAAAACAGACACGGTAAGTGACCAGTTTATGTGAACTAGCATAAGATACATAATATGTAACAGAGACAATGGGGAAAAAGATGCTTATGATTAGAATAAAATCAGAGATACTAAAACAGCCATTTCACAATAGAGACTTGATTAAGACTTACCTTAGTATGTTGATATGTCAGTAAATATAATATGATGATATATCAGTAAATATAGTCAAACTAGTTTCAGTATAGAGACTTTAATGTGGTTTCATTAATGTTATCTTTTGGAGAATGACAAAAGTAGGAACAGTTAAGTGATGAAGCTACAAATATTTGTACCTTGTGTTATACTTGTGAATTTTTGCATGTTATAAATATAAATTAAAAAAAAAAAAACAAAATAATACATCAGTTGGGTGGCATAACATTTAAACAATTTTTAACAAGATTTTAAAACACATGATTTTAACTGGCCTTGTTAGTAGCGTATGCCTAAAGGATAAAACCAGCATCACAGAAATTTGAAACTGAATTAGTCATTGTTAGTAAAAATATTGGTATTGAGTGAATATATATTAAAGTAGAAAATATTGGTAACATTAAAAATTATGTAACAGTATTTGAAGAGTAAAAGAAAATAAACACAAATGTAAAAAATAAAAGTAAGATTAAATCCCATTAATCTTTATTTTGATTTAGAAATATCAGTAGATACTCAATATTAATTTTTCTTTTAAAAAATCATCTTTCTTAGTTCTCTTCATTGAAAAGGCCTAAAAGCAATGTAACACACAAGTAATCAGCTTTAAAACCAATATTTTGGTATCTACATACCATTCCTTACTAAAATAAACAGGTTCTTTTGATAAATAACTGTTTCCAGATCTGGAAGAAGGAAATATATAAGATGAGTATGAGGTATCTTGTCCAAAAAAGGCAAGAAGCTATCAAAGACGACTGAGATCATCTTAAAAGGAAATAGAAATCAACTTGAAGCAGCTCTCAACAGCCAAATATAAAACAATTAGGATATGAACAAGAATTATGATTGCCATGAAATGAAACATAAAATACAAAAAAATCCATAAGTTCATAATCAACTTTTAAATAGCTTTTCCTGGAATAATCCCAGGTTATGACTGTTGTCTTAGGATAATTATTAATATAACCTCATTTTACTCATAAGTGTCATGGTTTGGAGGTTAAGTTATACGATCACTCTACCATTGTAGAGTGCTGGTGTGATAACTCATTTTGCAAATTGGCAAATAAAAGGAAAAAAGAAATTCTAATACCTTATAAAAGTGTTTCAAGGTAGCCAAATACTTGATAAGGTTAATTTTTTCTATAGAAGAAGTCCAACTAATAAAGCAAAAATAATCACAGAACTATGAAATCATTATTTTATAAGCTTTAATTTAATAATGAATCTGGGCCGGGCGCGGTGGCTCAAGCCTGTAATCCCAGCACTTTGGGAGGCCGAGGTGGGTGGATCACGAGGTCAAGAGATCGAGACCATCCTGGTCAACATGGTGAAACCCTGTCTCTACTAAAAATACAAAAAATTAGCTGGGCATAGTGGACTGTGCCTGTAATCCCAGCTACTCTGGAGGCTGAGGCAGGAGAATTGCCTGAACCCAGGAGGCAGAGGTTGCAGTGAGCCGAGATTGCACCATTGCACTCTAGCCTGGGTAACAACAGTGAAACTCCATCTCAAAAAAAAAAAGCAATGGATCTGGCTAACAGTTCACACTGGATATTTTAAAAAATACGTGAAATGTTGCTACTAAGCCTTATAATGGGTAGATGGACTGACAACAACTGAAAACACTGACCTATTTTAGGAAAACCAGGCTATATAGCTCTTGATATAATATTAAAGGAATCTACCATGCCACCTACAAATCATTCTTGCTAAACTTTGAATGTGACTATGCAAGTTTTACATTCAATTATAAGAAATATAAAGACAAGAGAAACATATTGAATAACAGCAATAAAATACAATCTGCCAAATATATATTGTGGGAAAATGCAATAGAGTGGTTAGCCCAATTCCTGAAATAAACTATGGCTAAACAAAAAGTGTCTCTCTATGTGTGTGGGTCAGCTATAATGTTATAGACAAAAAAGTATTGAAGAGTGAAACCAACCCAGTAGTCCCGTGGACTCTTCTTTTTGATAAACACAGAAATTGATCCTTCTGATCTTAGAGCTTGAAACTTAGATTTGTTTTATCTGAGTTCCTTCCTCAGGCCTCTCAAAAAAAGTATCAAAGAACTGAAACTCACCAGATCACCATAGCAGATGTCACCCCTCATTCATTATGATTGCTTCCTTTCTTCTCCCTAATTCTTGTTTTCATACATATTGTTACATTTCTTTCCTGCTATGTAAACCCCTAGTTTTGGCCAGAGAGATGGATTTGAGACTGAGCTCCCTTCTCCTTGGCCACAGCACCCAAGGAAAGGCTTCTTCCTTGGTAATACTTGTCCTCTCAGTCATTGGTTTTCTGTGTTGTGAACAGCAAGACTGAGACCAAACCTCTGGTGTTTTAATAACTAGACAAATATCTGGAAAATCCCAAATATTTAACTAAATAAAACCTTTCTAAATTATTTGTGAGTTATAAAGCTATCAAAGGGGAATGTGACAATTGATATAAACATTCTACAGATAGTTGAAAACTATGAAAATTTTATCATAATACATTTGACAAGTTAGATGAAATAAATGGATTCCCTGAAAGCTATGAATTATCAAAGCTCAATCAAGAAGATATAGATAACCTGAATAGTTCACATAACTATTAAGGAAACTACAGTTGTACTTAAAAACCTTCTCACAATGGCAACTTCAGGCTTAGATGGCTTCATTAGTGAATTCTCCTAAATATTTAAGAAAGGAAGTAAAATCAATTCTACACAAAGTTTTCCAAGAAGAGGCAAAATTATTAGTTTGATACCTAACACAACAAAACTGGTTACCTGATGGAACAAAAGTCTGAACTGTGAGGTAATCAACAGTTTTATGCTTGTGGCACTACAAGGGTACAGACCAAGGTAAACATTTTCATCCAGGAAATTTCCAAACCTTTTCTTCTGCTAGGCTTTAAGTGTGTGGAGTTGAGTTAATCTTATTAGAAATTGAGCTGGGTTTAAGCCAAATGCAAAAGGACAAAGAAAATAGAATGAAAATATTGCTCTGGGGAAAAGGTAGCAGTATATGCACGGGCCAGAACTCCAGCCAGAGCAGGAACAGGAGCTCAAGGAGGCCACACCACTGTATCCTAGAAATAGTTCCTGCCTAAAACTGAGGATTAACCAGGACAATGGAGAATACCTCCCCACTGCACTGGGTACCCAGTGACAGTCTAACAAGCTTTTAATAACACGTAACAGCAGTAAACTGCTGGTGAAGGGAAGAGTAAAGAGGATACAAAAAGATACAGCCAGGGGCAAAAGTAAAGATGAGGTAAAGATAAAAACAAATAATGACAACACACACACATACGCACACACACCCACACACAAGCAAGCTGTCCCCCATGTTAAATCACAGGTATTGCTAAAGAAACTTGAATATAGTGGAATCAGAGTAACCATAGCAATAAGGGATTTTAAACCCAGCCTAATTTCTAACAAGATTAACTCAAATCCCCAAGTAGAAACCTAGCAGAAGAAAAGCAAATTTTCTGGATAAAGCTGTTTACCTTGGTCTGTACTACTTTACCAAAAAAAAAAACAAAACACTAATTGTTAATAAAAATATATGAGAAATACAAAAATAGAAAAAGTAGAAACTATCTCGGAAGACAAATAAATGACCAGACCCAGACTCAGATGAGAAACCATTTGACAGGAAATTGAAAATGACTCTAATATACTTAAAAATCCAATGAAAATGTTAGACAATATGCAAGTTGCATAATTATTTCTGTGAAGTGACGGAAATGATAGAAAAAAAGTGGAATTGCTAGAAATAGAAAAATCTTAGAGATGAAGAATGTCTTCAGTAAAGGTAGCCAGAGATTTATCAAATTCAGTCACATGGAAGAACAAAGATAATAATTACACCAGACTTGTCTCAGAACACACAGAAGCTAGAATACAAAAGAGACATTTTAAAAGTACTAAAAGAAAAAAATATCAACCTATACTTCTATGCCCAGGGAAAATATACTTCAAAAAAGAAAGGAATATATGGACTATCTTAGATAAACAAAATCTGAGGGCATTGACTGACAGCAGAACTAGTATATAAGAAATATTAAAGTTATTTAGGTAAAATAATTTTATATCAGAAACTTCAATCTATGTAAAAAATTGAAGAGCCAAAGAAATGAAATGAAATGAAGATATAATAAAATTGATTTTTTATTAATTGCTTTAAATAACTCAAACTATCAAAATATTGTGCATATGTGAAATAAATGTTATGTTAACAATAGCACAAAAAAATGGAAAAGAGGAATTGCGAGGAGACTGCTGAAAGTTCCTCGCAATACATGTAAAGTGTTATGATATTATTTGAATGCAGATTCTGATTTTTAAAAAAGATGGATATTATAAACACTATGGTAACCATCAATAAGTTTTTTAACTAGGTACAAATAATAAGTCAATATAAATAAAATGAAATCATAAAAATGCTCAACATGAGAAGTAAGAAAGAAAGTATAAAATGATGAGTGGAATAGAAAACAGAAAACAGCGATCAAGATTTTAATTCAACAATATTAAATAAAATTTAAATCTAATCATACTGAATGTGAATAATCAAAGTATACTAGTTGAAAGACAGGTACTATAAGACTTAATAAAAATAGTACAACCCAGTCATATGCTACCTGCAAGAAATTCATTTTAAATATAAAGACATAGGTTAATAATAAAAAGACAAAAATGTATGCCATGGACAAAAGTTGTACCATGCAGTACAATTAACCAAAACACTGTTATTAGACAAAAATATACCTAAACCGAAGAATATTATAATAAAGTGGAACATTATTTAATGATAAATTGCTCAATTTTCCACGAAAAGTCTTAAACGTGTGCATCTAACAATCAAGCTTCAATATACATGAAGAAAAAACTCTTAGAACAGAAATAGTTAAATCCCCAAATACATTTGGAGACTTCAACATTCCTCAAGAAGTAACTGACATAACAATTAGTGAAAATACATAATACCTGAAAACACTATCAACCAACTTGACCTAACTGTCATGTTTATAACATCCCACCCAACAGCAGAATACACTTTGTTTTCAAAGTATATGTGGAACATTCACCATGGCAGTCCATATTCTGGGTCATAACATAAGCCTTAACAAATTAAGAGAAGAGAAATAATATAAATTATGTTCATGATTTATAACATAAAAAATTAAATTAGAAATCAGTCATGGAAAGATATCTAGAATATTCTCCTAAATATTTGGAAAATCATCAACTCACTTTCAATAGACCATTGGTCAATGAGGGTGACTCATTGTAGCTACAGAAGTGCCTACAGAACGTTAAAAACATTAAGTGTTTATATTAGTAAAGAAGGAAAGTATCCAATCAGTTATCTCAGCTGCTACTTTAAAGAACTAGCAATAAAATAAGAATTACATCTAGAGCAAGCAGAAGAAAGGCATTATAAAAGGAACAAAGTATCAAAACATCACATTGCATTTTTTTAATAATTGCGTGTTCTTTTTATAATTCCTTTCTTCTGCTTGCTCTAGATTCAACTCTTATTTCATTGTCAGATTTTTAGGGCAGCAGCTTCCACTCTATACATGTAATACATAATGTAATACAATTAGGATTTGTCAATTAAAGTAATATTTTAAAAGGTAGCTACATGAGGTGATGGATGTGTTTATTAGCTTGATTGTGACAATCATTTCACAATGTATGCATATACCAAAACATCACATTGTACACCTTGAATATATATATTTTTTGTTAGTCAATTATATCTCAATAAGTATGAAAAAGTTTTTAAAAAGAACAGAAAGAAATGAAATCGAAAACAGAAAGCAATAGAGAAAATTAAACAAAAGTTGATTCTTTAGCAAATACAATAAAATTGATATGAACTTTAGGCATTCTGATCTAGAATAAAAAAGAGAACACATAGTTTACTAATATTGGGAATAAGAAGGATATCATTATGGAACTTACAGATATTAAAAGAATAATCAGGAAATACTATGAATAACCAAAAACATTACAAGGAATGAATACTATAGAACCATATCTCTCATGATCATGTGCAAAGAAATTCTCAACTAAATATTAGCAAGCTGAATTCAACAATATATAAAGACCAAGTGAAGGCTATCTCAGGAATGCAAGGGTGATTTAACATTTGATAATAAATCAATATAATTCACAATGTTATCAGACTAAAAAAGAAAAACCACATTAACATCTTAACAAATGCAAAAAAAGATAAACATTTATATGATTTTTATTTAAAAAAAACTTTTAGAAAACTAAGGATAGAAGAACACTCCTTTGACTGAAAAAGGGGCATCAAATATACAGATAACATCATACTTAATTGTAAGACACCACATGCTTTCCCTCACCATTGTGATGTAAAAAAGGCCTGACTATTGTCTTACACCATCATTCTAGAAGACCTACCCATTATGCAATAAGAAAAAAGATTTTGATTAGAAAGAAATAAAAGTATCTCATTTGCAGATGACATAGTTGTGCACATGGAAAAATCCCAAAAAAATTAACAAAAATCTCCTAGAACGTGTAAGTACATTCAGCAAGTTTGCTGGGTATGTTAACATGTAAAAGTTGATCGTATATTTATACAGTGACTATAAACAGCTAGAAACTCAATTTTGAAAATATGTCCCTATGCATGTGTACGATTAATGAAAATTCTTTTTAGGATATTCCTACTTTAAGAGTTTTGTCTTTTATAAGGTCAAATCGTATTCCATCTTTATCCATTTATATGTTGATGGAATGCCGCAATAAGCATTGGAGTGCAGATATTTCCTTAACATACTGCTTTTATTTCCTTTGGATATATTCCCAGTAGTGAGATTGCTAGATCATGTGGTAGTTCTGTTTATTATGTTTTTAAGGCCCTCCATACTCTTTTCCATAATGGCTGTACTAATTTATACACCCACCAACAGGGTGCAAGTGTTCCTTTTTCTCTACGTGTTTCCCAACTCTTGTTATCCTTTGCCTTTTTGGTAATAGACATTCTAACAAGTGGGAGATGATATCTCATTGTGGTTTAAAATTTTTTTTTAATGGCAATGAAGAAACCAAAGTCACTGCTTAGAAGTTTGTGTAAGCCAGTATGTATGTTATGAACTCAGCCTCCTTACCAGCTGCCTCACAGATATTTGGTTCAAGGTAATATGTGGAAGGGTCAAAATGTTTCCAAAAGCACTGTTGCTGAAAGATTTTACCATCAGTTTTATTTTCAGATTGCATACTATTTAAACAGTAACTATATTTATATTCCTTCCTGTGTATCTGAAATTTTCAAATGTTTGATTATGAAATTTATCTATAGAGCTTACTTATTAAAAGTGCAATAAAAATAACCACTCATGTGAAATTTAATTTTATTCATGTTTTCAGCTTAAATGTGCCCACTGACAGCCTCCTCCTGTCCTGGAAGAACTCCTAACCAATACAGCCACAGGTAGGAGTCCCAGCTCCACCAAGTACTCACTATGTGACCAAGTCTTGAGGTAACTTTACCGTACTGAATTTTCCTTGTATTCTTCTTGTTTCATCTTAGCAGCAATGTATCAACAACAACAGGATATTAACATCTCTTGTAATTTTCCTGTGTTACCTAATTCCAACTAATACCAATTATATCATTGGCATTATATCCAACTAATGCCAGCCTAATACACAATTGTATATTTATTTATTAACGACTTACAGAACCAAATCCAACAATTAGCTGTTAGATGTATGAAAAAAGCAGTTTTATAGCAACATCCCACTTGTACATTAACTTCTTAGCAAGTAATTTTTCTCCTTGATGTTTAGTTCATTTTATCTGCAAATTTGTTGTTTTTCTTTAGTTTGTGTGTGTATGCTTAAAAAAAACTTAAATTATTCACAATTGTCAATTATAAAACTGGCTAAAATAGTGGAAAATTCAATGAATTCTTTTTTTTTATGTCAGCAAATGGTATGATTTGTGTTTTATGCTGAATTGTTGAAATTGATCTCTTTGACAGTAAAGCAAATGTTGCTATTGTTTTGACAGTATAAAGCAAAGCAATATGAAAGCTGAATATATTTTAAAAAACTATCTAAAAAATTGAACCCAAACAGAATGCATATTAAAAATGAATATTTCATAGGGAATTTTTGTATAATTATGTTCATCCAAGTTCTCTGAAATTTGTTATGAGATGGTACTTCTGAAAGAATGTTACACCTAAAACCAACCTAAAATCAACATTACACTATATAAGTTAGATAAACTTATTTGAAGTGAAATCTCATTTCTAAATTTATACAAGAATTTTTGCTGTCCTTTATTATTGTAGAACTTCTAAATCATCTCTAGAAATCATAGTAAATAGATGTACATGACACACACATGCATATATTGCATATAATTTGTGGGTGTCATATAGGGAGGTCAGTCACTATGACGTGTTTGGTTTCTTCTGTATCTACTTAACAAGTCTGTAAGAGAACTCATACACAAACATCCACACAAAGACATCCAATAAAAGTAACTCAGTAGGTAGGAGAAACTTGTTTGACAAACTAAGTGCATTTTTGAAGTTTTACACACACACTTATTTATACATACTTATATGCACATATATAAATATACACACGTAAGGAAAATTTGGGGATTTGCTTTAACAGTAGTTTATAGACTATATGTCAAATACCAGAATCTGTGATAAGTATTCTATATTGTTTTTCATTTAGTCCTAACACAGAAATCTCTTAGATTGGCATTAAAAGTAAGGGTACATGTAAAAGTACCCTTACTTTTACAATGTGGTATTATAAATATTAACATATTCTCCATAATGTTCTATAGAGAGGAAATTGAGGTATAAAGACTTAAGAAACTCATCCCAGGAAGAACAGTAAGTGGTAGATCCAATATTTGATCACATTTTGGTTTCTTTATAAGATGAAAGATATAAGATAGAGTCACATGCCTGAATGCATATAACTGATTTATAAATACCGTATTGACTTTTAATGTCTTGGAATTACATAGATGTTTTATATGTAAAAATGTTTAAAATGATGCTAGTAAAATGTTAGCTAATGAATCATTTTAGATTCATGGCCTGAAATTTTATGGAAGGAATTATCCAAATACTCTTTTACACCCCAGGTAAACCCAATAAATAGAGTATCCAGTTGTAAGGTAATATGTACAGAAAAGACAAAAGAAATCCAAAATCATTTAATAATAGTAAATGTGACAATGATCAGAGGTCTAATGTAGGTAAGTTGTGTAAAATGAAGACACTCTAAATTAAAGGCTCAGGGTGCATCTCATAATAGAGATTGAGAAACTGGCAAATAACCAACACTACCAAAGCCTCTGTGATTGTCTGGTGATAAAACTGGCCTTTTGCTTAATTATCTCCATAGTCAGGTATAAGAAACACTGCCTCAAAATCAGAAACTCTCCTTCAGCAAATGAGATATAGAGGCTCTGAAGTCAGCCTCTCTTAATCAGTCTCAGAGGCACTGAATCCTCCTCTTCCTGGTGACTGGGGCCCTAGAAATTGTCATTATTAGAAAAAAAATCAATCAATATAAAAAGATCTGACACCAGGTCCCTCCTAGTGCATAAAAGAAGGGAAATCTCCACTTTACTGATAAAATACTGCTTGCGGGTTTGTGCAGAAACCCATAAGCAGTATTTTATCAGTAAAGTGGAGATTTCCAAGAGGAAAAAAAAAAACAGATTCGACTACGTAATTGTACATGGTCTCTTTAAAATACACAGGTTTAATGTTTGAGGCACTCATCAGAGGGAGCCTATACTCCATGTGACCTTTCTTAGTTTAAAGGATTCCTTGTACCTTCAGAGGTACAAAACACAAGTGTCGTTTTGAAATTGTACAACATCAAGATCAATGCTCTTAACTGTGGCATACCTCTCCTTGGCTATGTTAGAAGTTCTAAAAATAATGTAAGGAAATATGTCAGTTATCTCAAAGTTGACATTAAAAATGAATTTCTTCCTCCTTAGGGAAATTACTCATCTGTAAAAGTACCCTTACTTTTATAATGTGGCATTATAAATATTAACATATTCTCCATAATGTTCAACTTAATTCAGTTTTGGAGAGAAAAAGATGGGCTAGTCTTTAAACATAACATATTTGAGCTCACATATTTAATTGACTTTCTCTTTTAAAACAATTTGTAGGATAGTAATAAAGCCTTTAAGGAAAAAAAAAAACCTCATTGACTATAGCTTTAAATTGAAAGCTGAGAAAACTTAATCTTAGAATTTTGATAGGGGAAGGTAAGTTCCACATTTATTTAGCACTGAGAAATAGCAAAATGATAACCTTACATTGGGGGGAGTTTGTATATTACCCTAAAATCAGCTGCTTGTCTTGCTAGTCTCAATTGGTTGAAAATGTCTTTTTAAAAGACAATCAAGAGGACACTTTGTAAAAGTCAAGTCATTTGCATATTCTCTACCTTATTCATCTATAGGGAAATCAGCTGATATTGGTGTCAATTTTCTGTCTCTCCTCCACCTCTCCTTTCTCCTCTTCCATATTCTGTGGTTTGGGCTCATTTCTTAAGAACTAATACTATACTTTGGATGTATTTTTATAGTGACAGTTTCTAGTATGTTAGGAAGAAAATTTTTTGATGAGTAGATTTATTTAATATAATAGTTTTATTCTAAGGCTAAGAGATCTAAAAGGTAATCAACTATAAAATTATTGCCTGTCATTAGTTAATTTGAAATCCAGAATGATTTTGAATTGGGAGATAATAAGACCACAATAAGAAAATTCTTTTTCGGTACACTTTTAAAGAATGGGAGGAGATAAGAAAAAGAAGCAATTTTAAAGTGTCACTTTTTTTTTTTGCAGCAGAATATGTGTTCAGAAATTTTCATAGACATTTTTCCTTGTCTCATGACAGCCTCGAATTTGCTTAGTATTCCTTCACTCTCTTCATATAAATGTGAACACTGAGACTCAGAAGTTACAACATAGAAGTACTGAGATTTTAGTCCAGGTTATTTTAGTTGAATATCTCTTTTTTCACTCAGCTATGAGAGTGTCAGCATTTTGAATATGACATCATCATGACTCTAAAGAAAGCATTTTCCTAAATCGAAAAGGTACATGTAGTATACACCATTACAAAAGATACTGTGTGAAGCATACTCTTTTCCTGGTAGGAGAATATTTGCAGAACTCACCAGGAAGCAACTCGTTAAACTCATATCCTACCTTGTAAGGAAGAATTGTTTCTCTAGCAAACAAAAATTCTAACTTATAAACAAATTTAGAAATTACTAATATATTGAAGTGTATCTTCAAAGGCCTGAACAAATCTGGACAATTACATTAAAAAATATTGAAAGGGAAAACCAGACACTTTTCGATAATCTAAATCTCAGATAACATGATGATTATCTAGGATTGTGGACAATCTCGAATCAACTGATTAACATAAGCAAAATGCAACTAAATTCAATATTTGATTCCTGAAACCACAGAGACTTAGTTTACTAGACAGTTGCTTTTAGTTGTGATTTTTATTTGTTTTGAATTGAAATTCAATCAGTTGTGCCTATAGAAAAACATCTCTAATCTTGCCTTCTTTCTTCATTTCACTGAGTTTATTTTCAACAAGAACAGAAAACCAAACATTGCATGTTTTCACTCATAAGTGGGTGTTGAATAATGAGAACACATGAACATAGGGAGGGGAACATCACACACCAGTGCCTGTGGGAGGATGAGGGGCTAGGGGAGGGATAGCAGGGGGTAGGGGTTAGGGGAGGGATAGCATTAGGAGAAATAACTAATGTAGATGATGGGGCGATGGATGCAGCAAACCACCATGGCACGTGTATACCTATGTAACAAACCTGCATGTTCTACACATATACTCCAGAACTTAAAGTATAATTAATCAATTTTTTAAAAAAAGAAAAACATCTCTGTCTGCATTCCTAGATATTTGACAGGCAACTTCTGTGTTGCCTGGCCCTCTTCCATGTACTGGGTATGTACTCTAAACAAAATAAATACCCTACTTAGGTGGCTATTACATGCTAGTGGTGGTGAAGTTCGAAGGAGACAGAATATTACAAAAATAAACGTGAAACATTATGTTGTTGGTAAATGTAATTCTAAAGGAAAACAGGGCAAGGGCCGGGCATAGTGGCTCACATCTGTAATCCCAGCACTTTGCAAGTCTCAAGTGGGTGGATCACTTGAGCCCAGGAGTTCAAAACCAGTCTGGGCAACATGGGGAAACCCTATTATTACAAAAAATATGAAAATTAACCAGGAGTGGTGTGGCATGCCTGTAGTCCCAGCTATTCAGGAGGCAGAAGTGGAAGGATCACCTGAGCCTGGGGAGGTCGAGGCTGCAGTGAGCCATAATCATGCCAGCTCCTGTCTCAATAAATAAATAAATATATACTATATACATAGTATATAGCATGTATATATACCATATATATACACTACATTTATACTACATATTTTTTTAAAGCCAAATTTAGCAGTTGGGGGTTGTATACCAACTTTAGTGACACTAATGTTAATAAGTTCTGATAACCGACTACCATCGGACCAGCCTACTACATATTTTTTAATAAGTAATGCCAGCTGTTAATACGTTTACGTAAATGTGAGCCAAAATTGTTCAAAATAAAACAAGCTGATCACTCTCAAAGAAAAGAAAAAAAAGAAAGAAAGAAAGAAAAGAAAAATCGAGCAGGATAAAGAGGTGATCAAGAAAGTCCTCTCTTAAAAGGTAGCATTTTAACATGGATTCAAATCAAGCGAGGGAGCCAAACATGAATATTCAGGGAGAAAGTACAAGAGGCAGAGAGAACACTGTGCAAAGGGCAAGGTTCAAAATGATAGATATGAGCTAAATGACACCTCAAGTCCTCTTTGCTACTCCAACATTGAACTAGGACTAAGAAATCAAGAGATCTGAAAGAAACAATATTTGAAACAGAAATATCTTTTGTTCTCACTGTGGATTCTGGCTTTTCCAGTAAGTTGAGTTTTTAGAACTATTTTTTATTTCAACTTGTGTGTGTTTAAGATCGTTTTCTTTCAAATCTAGAAAGCTGTCATAATGATAATTAAAATTTCCTCAGAAATTATTTAATCACTCAACTGTAGCATAAATTGAATTCATTTTAAACTAATGGATTATAGAAATAATAGTAAAATTGTATAATGTACAAATGACCGAAATGTTGGCTAAATCAATCTGCTGTGAAAGCTTTGTTTAAAATGCAAGTTTTAAATAATTTTTTTTGTTGTTGTTTATAAGATGCATTCAGAACAAGGAATGGACTCTATATTGTAGAGTGAGACATTCTCTTTGGGTCTCCTAAAATATGATTGAAGTTGTTTTATTTTCAAATGGTTGCTATGTGCAAAACTCCTTATATTTTTGTCCTTACCTATAAGTCATATTAATTTCAACTGCTTTGTAATTAATTTATACAAACAAAATCATGTTCTTAGATTACACTGTAGGAACATATAACATTACTTTTGCCTTATTATCCAATTACTTGGAGCTTTTTAGTAATCAATCACTTATCTGCCTTTTATTTCTTTCATGGTTAATTGGAGATAACTAATAGATATGTTTATTTCTCTCCGTGTAACTCTTTCTGTGGCATCCATCATAAAGTACATGAAAAATTGCATCTGTTTTAATTTCAACATTGTTCATTTTTAGTTTAGAAAACTAAAACTAAAAATAAATGAATTTCCTATTATACTTTATTTTTGGAGTTATCCAAAATGATTAGAAAAAATAGCAGAAAAATTGTGATTTTTTTTGTAAAACAGGCATAATAATAATGAATTATCAGTAAGATAAGATTTATTATAAAAATCTCCCATGTTTATCACATTTATTTATTAAGATATCCATGAAAAAAGATGACACAAATTTTATTTGTTGAATTATTTTACATTTTTAATTTAATGTTCATCAGCTTTATTAACTGTAACCTTATCCCTCTGAAAGGGAAGACTGTTTAATATTAAAAAAATTAATAAAAGCCATTAAAGTTTTTCATACTGTCCAGAATAGGACTAATTTTGGCTATTTTTAAAAATAGCTCTTTGCTTAACATTAGTTCTTCTCTGTTAAAAAATTAATTTTGAATAAAAAATGAATTATTCTCAGTACTGTTCATTAGGCTTAATATTATTTTGGGAAAAAATACTAGCTAGTAAATAAGGAAACATTACCATATGCATATACTTCTAATAGAACATTCAGCACATTGTATGTAACGGGTTATTCTTCCTGTTATCTTCTTCCTCAGTCCTTTCTGAGAACAGGAAAAAAAGCTCTTTTCTTCTTTGTAGTCACCAAGCCTAGTATACTGGCTAATACAAAGCAGTCTTGAGTTCAGTACAATACCAACAACGTAGTAAGTTCCTCTTCATGTCCCTACGTAAATACTGATATGGACAGCAAACAGGGAGATACTGTGTAGAAGAGGGCAAAGGCCCCACCCCAAGGCCGGGAAACCTGGCCCTAAATAAGGACAGGTATTCCTTTTTCTTGCCCAAATTCTTGCCATTTGGCCCACCAGGCCCCCCTATCATGTAACCATATAAAACCCAAAACCCAGGCTCCAGAAGGAGAGGAGCAGACAAACAGCAGAATGGGATAGCAGGAAAGAGAAGGAGCATCAGAACGGAGGGAGGAGTTAGGCTGGGATGATTGGAGAGGAGATAGGCTGCTGGGTGGTCTGACTCCAGAGGAAGATCATCTTCCTCTTCCATCCCCCTTCCAGCTTCCCATCCATCCCACTGAGAGCTATCTCCACCACTCAATAAAAACCCCACATTCACTCTTCATTCCAGTGTGACCTGATTCTCCCTGGACACCAGACAAGGACCCAGGGACCAAGAGGGCACTGAGCTGGTTAACACTTAAGCCATCTGCAGACAGCAGAGCTAAAAGAGCACCGTAACACTGAGGCTTCAGGAGTCGCAAGCACCCACCCCTAAATGCTGCCATGGGGCCAGAACCCAAAAGAGCTCACCCTGGCTCACACACCTGCCCATCTGCATGCTCCATGGTAGTGGAAGAACAGAGAGCCACACTCCTGTTGCATGCCCTGTGAGCGGGTGCCAGGGAACTCTCCCGTTTGAATATCACCTTACTGGAAAAAAACTTTTCTGATTATTCTGATCATTAAAATAGGAATTCCTCCCTAATTCTAAATACATTATTCTTCCTTAGTGTGTTTTTGCTTTTTTTTTCTTAATTGTTTCATTTTGCTTTTTGTTTTTGGCATGCTTTAGCATTCATTACCATCTGACATGCCATACATATTGCTTTTCTTTGTTTATTCTTCAGGGTGCTATAACAGAAATACATAAACTGGGTGGTTTGTAAACAACAGAAATTCATTTCTCAAAATTCTGGAGGCTGGTAAGTCTGAGATCAAAGAGCCAACAGATTCAGTGTCTGGTGAAAGCTTACTTCCTGGTTCATATACACAGTCCTCTTCTCACTGTGTCCTCACATGGCAGAAGGAGCAAAGCAGCTCTTGGAAATCTTTTATAAAGGCACTAACTAATCCCATTCATAGGGGCTCTCCTTTCCTGACGTAATTACCTCCCAAGAACCCAGCTCCTAATACCATCACCTTGGGTGTTAGAATTTAAACATAGGAATTTGGGGGAACACAAACAATCAGACCATAACATTTATGTCTAGTTTCCTCAAGATTTAGAATAATGTCTGATACTTAATAGAGACTCAATAAATAGTTGTGGAATTAATGAAGAAATGAATGAAGAAATAAGGTAGCAAAAGGAAATCCAACTAATTTAAGAAACAATGTCATGTGAGAGATTTTTATGTGGCTTCTAATTTGTTTCTGATAAGTTTCTGATATTCTTTCCTTTCCCCACTGCCTCCCAGATCCTGATGTTTTCATAATTTTGAAGTTCTTCACAGCTTCTACTCAGAGAATCCTGTTGCAATTTCTAAAAGAGACTAAAATTAAAGATAGCTATTACTTCCATCATGATATCAAACAACTAATTTAATCACTACAAAACTCATTATAAACTATTACAAAAGTTTAAGAGTATATCAGGGTTTTGCAAGTTACAAATATATATACTAGTTGCCATACTTGAAACTATCACTGTCCAATAGAACATTCTGCAATGACAGATATGTTTTATATCCATGTTGTCCCACATGGCAGACACTAGACCCATGTAGCTATTGAGCTCTTGAAATAAAATAACTAAGGTTAAATTTTATTTAACTTTAATTTAAATGTAATAGTCATATGGAAATAGTGTCTATCACATTGAACAAAAATAGCTCTAAACAATTATTTTCCTTTTCCATATTCAGAAATTGTAAAAGAAACAATGCAACAAAAATAATGAAATGTACAGTTATGTAATAGGTTTAACAATGACAATACTTTGTATTAAAATTATTATTTAAAAAGTCAATTTCTTGCAAATCATGAGGAGTTTTGTTTGTTTTATTAAAATATAAAATAAGATAGATTAATGTTATAATAACGGCTGAAACATTCATCTGAAGAAACTAGAAAATAATTCTAGTTACATACACTTTATTACAACAAGTTATATTCATCCGTTCTCTATGAAGAATACAAAACAAATATATGGCTCTATTACAATACTGTTTTTCTTAAATCATTTGCTAACAATATAAGATATTACAGATAAGCAAATGTCTTTGTTCTTTGAAATTGTTGATTCCTTTTCTCATTTGACCTTTAGTTGCATCTTGATTTAAGATGAAATCAACATTGATTTGGCATGCTTCAGAGAGACTAGAAGGTTACCTTATATTTAACAGTTGGTGGTTTTATTTGTGGTTGTAAAGATGTTTTATCAACTTTTTAAAATGTACTGAGTAGAATAATTCTGGAATGACAGTGTTTGGCAGATATTTGCATAATTATAGGATATATGAAAACAGATATTGCAAATAATAGATAGGCTTGACTCTTTTTAGTAATAAAAAATAAAGCGATCACCAAAAATAAAAACAGAAACAAAGAAACTATGACCTACAAGACTTTGATTTCTTAAAATAAATGGAAGATAGAAAGTAGGAACTTGCTTTCTGACGTGTACTCTGCTGAATCTAGGTCATTCAATAAATCAATTACAAGCAGGTGGTTCAGATTCCTAAATCAGAAAGTTTCAGGTTTGTCAAAACTTCCCCTACACAGTCTTCCTTTGTATCCAGCTTAATTCTGAAACCTAATGAATGCAAAATAACCAAATTATATTTAAAAAATTAACTAAGGAGAAAAGAGTGTAAGACTTTCAAATTGCAACAGATATAAAAGTATTTCTAGGAAATATTTTGTAGTAAAAAATATTGTTTTAGCGACTACACAAATCTAGTATACAGGATAATAGAAAAATTATATTTAAAAATTGGTCTTTTCTATACATATCAACAATAATGTACTAGAAATGCACTGGAAAATAGCAATAACTACAAAATGCAATCCTATAAAGAATTTTAAATACCTACTGAAGATCAAACATAATAATTGAAAAGAAAGATTATGTTCTTAAATGGAAAGCCTCAATATAAAAACAGAGGTCAATTATCTTTGTATTAAACTGTAAAACCCATGTAATTTCATTTAAAAATGTAATGAGATTTACATGTATTTCTGTGTGTGCACATATATATATATGGTTTAAAAATAGATCTCAAGTTGTTTATTCTAACATTCAAGTGGAAAGTTAATTTATGAGAAGGGCTAATGAGATTTTGGAAAAGGAAAAATAAGAAACTAACTCTACCTCATTTTATACCAAAATATAAAACTATACAATTAAGCAATGTGACATTTTGTAACAAAAGGTAAGGATTGGTAAAGCTGAGGGAGTATGCATGTACACATGCACATATATTCAGAATACAGGATTATTTTTAAGTTGACAGAAAAAAATTGTATATGACTAAATATTTTGTTAATTGACTATCAATTTGGAGAAAAATTAATGCCAGCCTTAAACCACATAAAGATATGCATTCCAGATGTAACTATTAAAATGTTTTTAAAACTAATTTAATCTTGATAATGTTTACATTAGAAACGTATCTTTTAAACTTAAAAATATGAATAAATATTTATAATCTCAATTAGGGGAGGTTTTACTAAATCAGAGAGTTTGTAGTTTATCTGAAAATGAAAAGATTGACACATTTAACTATGTAAAAATTTTAAGAAAAAACATTATGAAAGCTGAAAACTAACACTATTCACTGGGACAGAATATTAGCAAGAATGTTAAGAAAGGAATGTGAATAAGTAATTCATCAAAAGAATAAACAACAAATTACAAGAAACATTTGAAATTAATACTCAATGTAATTGGTAAATAGGAAATTGCAAATTGAATGGGGAAAAGAGATTAGTAAAAGCCTACTAGCTAAAGACTTACTTTTCATAAAGTCATTTTTCCATCTTTTAACTTATTAGAAATATTTATTATGTGTTAGATATTGTAAATGTTAAAATATTATAAAGATGTTCCAATTTTCATCAGTAGGAGAATGCTGACAATATTTCTTGTACCATTCTACCATGAGAAACTTTTTGGGTTTTAAGGTGAATAACCTCATGGAAATATTTCTGAGATATAATATTAGGTGAATAATGTAAATATTAGAACACATTTTATATTATGATTTTATTATTTTTAACAGACCACATTTGCAGGCATCTTATGAATTCTCATTCTTTCTTGTGTTTTCTCTTGGGAAAACGGTAGGAATGGAAACACTGGAGAAGTAGTGGAATATGATGACTATTACAGTGTAACTTCAATGCTGTTCAATTTTGCTTTTTAGAACAAAATTTTTCTGAGACAGGGTCTTGCTATGTTACTCAGATTGGACTGCAGTAGTACAATTATAACTCACTGTAACCTCAATCGCCTGACTCAAGCGATCCTCTCACTTCAGCCTCCCAAGTAGCTGGGACCACAGGCATGCGTGACCATGCTTGCCTAATTTTTAATTTTTTTTTATAGAGAGGGGGGTCCCATTATGTTGCCCTAACTGATAAACTCCTGGGCTCAAGTAATCCTCCTGTCTTAGTCTCCCAAATACTATATGAGTTATTTACATAAAGCTGGTTGTTCACAAACTCCTTATAAAGTTTTAACAGTTATTCACATTATAATTTATAACATTGGTATTTCAATCTGGTACTTCATTTATGTAATTTCTCACATTTAAAAACCTTGTATCCTTGATTATGTTATAAAACTTTAACAAAAGAATTTGCATCTTACCTTTTCTTAAATCTCTCATGGTATCTTGATATACTAAGTATTTATTAAACCATTATCATGTTGTAGAGTTATTTTATAATTTCACTTACTGCTTCCAGGTCTTGTTTTGAACTCCATAGTGGTAGATTGAGATTAATAAAGAGTGGGACAAGGCCAAGTGCGGTGGCTCACGCCTGTAATCTCGGCACTTTGGGGGGCTAAAGCTGGTGGATCACAAGGTCAGGAATGCAAGACCAGCCTGGCCAAGATGGTGAAACCCAGTCTTTACTAAAAATACAAAAATTAGCCAGGCATGGTGGCGGGCACCTGTAATCCCAACTTCTCAGGAGGCTGAGGCAGAGAATTGCTTGAACCTGGGAGGTGGAGATTGCAATGAGTTGAGATTGCTCCACTGCACTCCAGCCTGGGTAACAGAGCGAGACTCCATCTCAAAAAAAAAGTAAAAAAAAAGAGTGGGACAAAAGAAGAAATAACAAGTCAGAGACCAGAGACATCTGAACCATCTCTTTAATAATATCTAGTAGAGGTGACCCCAACTGGTGTCTAGGTTTTATCTATTTTTACATTTTTGTTATTTTTCTTCAAATTTGAATATTAATCTGTATTTACATGCAATAAATATACTTCTTACTCCTTAATAAAGAACTGCTTTATTAATCCTGAAAAGATAACACACACAAGTAGAACCTTGTGTTTATCTCTCTGATATTCCACGCCCTTTTCACAGAAGAAAACTCTTTTTTTGGTAATGGCCTGAAAATTAGTTATCAACAAGGGGGAAGGTCCTGAGAGAATTACAGTTTTTAAGGAAGTCAATGTTGAGAAATAATCCTCTGTGAATGTCTCTCATGTATATCCATCTTGCAAACGAAGGCATTAACTGTGTTATCACAGATATTTGTATAGCAAACAGTTATGGAAGATAGATAGCGGCTCCCTCTGGGGCGTAGGGAGCTTTGTTTGCTGTTCATAACAGAGATCATATCTCCTTCTGGGACAAAGTTCAGTCGGATTTATTTTCCATTATAAAAGACTTGAGTTCTTTAATTCTACGGTTCCTACTGCAAGTGCAGCATCCATCTGGGTCACTCCACTTCACCGTTGTGATAGGAGGAGTAAGGAGAAACAGCATGCATGTGAAGCTTATTTTTTCCGCTATGCTGTGAATAATAAATTCCTTTTATTCTGACCCAGAGTCTCTAGTCTTCTACCATGAAAGGGTAATTGTCTAACTTTTTAGCTTGCAAGTAGGGTAAAATCTCAAACTGTACAGGGTTACAATGCAACCTAATTTAGGGACAGTAAATGTTACAGAGGTGGTATACTATAAGGGTAGCCACTTCTCCATGATAGGGTTCCTAACCAAAGTAATAGAGTCTCTGAGCTACTACTTGCTACAGCACGATTTCTCAAAGAAAGCCATTCTTCCTATCATTTAAATGATTCATTAAGTCATTTAGCATTTTCACCCTAAAAACTTTAAACAAAAACAATATTTTCTCTATGAAGTAGAATTTAGTATATTATCTTATGTTAGTACATGAGTACAAAACTGTACTTCAGAGAGAGGCAGAGCAACATGGCAGACTAGGAACCTCCACTCATCACTAACCCTCAAAGACATCAAGTTAAACAACCATCTACAGAGGATAACCACCTTCATAAGAACCAAAAATCAGGTGAGCACTCATAGCATCAGGTTTTAATTCCATATCACCAAGAGAGGCACCAAAGAGATAGAAAAAGATGGTCTTGAATCGCCAGTGCCACCCTCCCAACCCCTGGCAGCCATGATGTGGTGCAGAGAGCATCTCTGGGCACTGAAGGAAGGGAGACATAGCAATTGTGAGACATTTAACTCATTGCTGTCCTGTTAAAGCAGAGAGAAAAATCAGACCAAGCTCTGCTGATGTTTGCCCACAGAGGGAGCATTTAACCAACCATAGGCACAGGCGAATCCCCAACTGCAGCAGTCCAAAGTGCTGCTAGTATCTAAGTAAACTTGAAAGGCAGCCTAGGTCATAAGGAATGCAACTCTTAGGGGAGTCCTAGGGCTGAACTAGGCCCAGCACAGTGAACTGGAGGGTGTGGAGGGGAAAGGCAGTATGTGACTTACCGAGACACTAGTGGGGCAGCCATGGGAGTGCCAGCATCACCTCTGACCTGACCCCAGGCTGCACAGCTCATGGCTCCAAAAGAAACCCCCTTCCTTTCACTTGAGGAGAGGACAGGGTAGAGTAGGAAGGACTTTATCTTACATCTTAGATACCACCTCAGCCACCGCAGGATAGGGCACCAGAGTCATGAGGGCACCATTCCAGGCCCTAGCTCCCAAGCAACATTTCTAGACACACCCTGGGCCAGAAGGGAACCCACTGTCCTGAAGGAAAGGACCAAGCCCTGGTAGCATTCATCTCCTGCTAACTGAAGAGTCCTTGGGCTCTGAATAGCAGTAACCATACCCAGGTACTATCCTGAGGGTCTTGGGTGAGCATCTGAGACTTGCTAACTGTAGGGGGAGATCCCATAAGCACCGAGGCAGGAGCAAAAGGCCTCAGACTATTTCCATATAAATAATGGAGAAGAGAGTAATTAGAAATATAACTGTAGTAGTTATTAGTTATTCATATGTGATCTTAGTTAGTCATAGGTGATCTTAATTCCTTTACTAATGCCTATTGGGTAGGAAGTGTGAACCTGGGGTGACATTGTGAAATGAATGACACTAAGGCAAGATGCTCTGAGCCCTCTGTCGCGCCCGCATGAGGGCTGCTGGAGGGCGCCTCAGCTGTGCAGCAGCGCTAGCACTGTGAAAGTGCCCACTGTTTAGCCAGCTAGGGAAGGAGATGTCAAAAATGACCGAGACATTGCCTTCCTGGGGAAGTCTGGAGAAAACTCTGCTTCTCCAAGCTCTTGTGGTAAGGCCTGATGGCTGTCAGTTAGGCCCACAGACATCCGGGGGCTTAACTGCCTCTATGTGATGCTGTGCTTCAGTGGTCACGTTCCATGTCTACTCTTATGTTCTGCTTCTGCACCTGGTTCCTTTTGTTTTAGAAAAGATAATCAGTAATAGTAATATAAATCTTAATGTTTTAGTTATTTCTTGATAAGTATGGAAAATGTGCTGACGCATTACACTCCTTACCTCACTTTGGGTGCCAGAAATTCCTAAGCCCCTACCTGAATGACACATGAGCTACTCGACACTATCACTGTCACACCCTATCTACCCTGCCCCCAGATTTGCAACTTAATAAATTCAAAACAGCTGTGTTAAAGGAAAATCAAAGAAATTAAAGATAATGCGGAGAAGAAATTAAGAATTCTGTCAGATAAATTTAACAACAAGATTGAAATCATTTTAAAATGAAGCTGAAATTCTGAAACTGAAAAATGCAATTAGCATACTGAAGAATGCATCAGAGTCCTTTAATAATAAAATGAATCAAGCAGAACGAAGAACTAGTGAGCTTGAAGGTAGGCTATTTGAAAATACACAATCAGAGGAAATTAAAAAAATGAAGCATGCCTACAGGATCAGAAAAAGGGACAATCTAAGAGTTATTGGCCTTAAAGAGGAGGTAGAGAAAGAGATAGGGTAGAAACTTTATTCAAACAGGTAATAACAGACAACTTCCCAAAACTAGAGAAAGATATCAACATCCAAGTACAAGAAGTACAAGAAGGTTATAGAACACCAAGCTGACTTAACTCAAAGAAGACTACCTCAAGGCATTTAATCATCAGATTCTCCAAGGTCAAGGACAGAGAAAGGATTCTAAAAGAGGCAAGAGAAAAGAAGCAAATAGCATACTATGGCACTCCAATGCATCTGGAAGCAGACTTTTCAGTGGAAACCTTACAGGCCAGGAGAGAGTGGCATGACATATTTAAAGTGCTGAAGGAAAACAGCTTTTACTTTGGAATGGTATTTCTGATAAAAATATCCTGCAAATACAACATAGAAATAAAGACATACCCAGACAAACAAAAGCTGATGCATTTCATTAATACCAGACCTGCCATACAAGAAATGCCAAAAGGGATACTTAAATCAGAAAGAAAAGGACATTAATAAACAATAAATAATCAACTGAAGGTACAAAACCTACTGATAATACTAAGTACACCAAAAAACACAGAATATTATAACACTGTAAGTGTGGTATGTAAACTCTTAAGTAGAAAGACTAAATGATGAGCCAATAAAAAATATAAATGCAACAATTTGTCAAGACATAGTCAGTAAAATAAGACATAAATAGAAACAAGAAAATATTAAAAAGTGGGGGGGACAAAGTTAAAGTGAATTTTTATTAGTTTATTTTTTGTTTGTGTGTTTGTTTGCTGATGCAAATAGTGTTAAGTTGTTATTAGGTTAAAATAATGAGTAATAAGATAGTATTTGCAAGCCTCATGATAACATCAAACCAGAAAACATACATGGATACACAAAAAATAAAAGCAAGAAACTAAATCATATTGTCAGAGAAAATCATCTTCATTAGAGAAGGACAGGAAGGAAAGAACAAAGAAAGAGAAGGGCACAAAACAACCAGAAAATAAATAACAATATGGCTGAAGTAAGTCCTTACTTATCAATAATAACATTGAATGTAAATAGACTAAATTCTCCAATCAAAATATGTAGACTGGTTGAATGGATGAAAAAACAAGAACCATTGATCTATTGCCCACCAGAAACATAGTTCATCTACAAAGAAACACATAGACTGTGATACGATTTGGCTTTGTGTCCCTGCCCCAAATCTCATCTCCAATTGTTATCTGCATGTATTGAGGAAGGGAAATGATTGGATTATAGGGATGGTTTCCCCATGCTGTTCTTGTGCTAGTAAGTGAATTCTCACAAGATATGATAGTTTTATAAATGATAGTTTTCCCTCCTTCACATGCTCACACTCCCTCCTGCCACATTGTGAAGAAAGTGCCTGCTTCCCCTTCATTTTCTGCCATGATTGTAAGTCTCCTGAGACCTCCTAGCCATGCTTCCTGTTAAGCCTTTAGAACTGTGAGTCAATTAAACCTCTTTTTTTTTCAATAATTATCTAGTCTCAGTTTCCTTTATAATTACCTTTCTTTTCAGGCTGAAAAGAAAGAGATACAGACTAAAACTAAATATATTTTATGCCAGTGTAAACCAAAATAGAGCAGGAATCGCTATGCTTATAGCAAAGAAAATAATTTCAAGACAAAAACTATAGGAAGAGACAAGGAAGGTCACTATATAATGATAAAGGTATGAGTCCAGCAAGAGGATGTAACAATTTTAAATATATATGCACCCACCACTGGAGCACCCAGATATATAAATATTATTAGAGCTAAAGAGATATACCCCAATATAATAATAGCGGGAGACTTCAACACCACGCTTTCAGCATTGAACGGATCTTCTAGACAGAAAATCCACAAAGAAACGTAAGACTTAGTCTAATAGATATTTACAGAATGTTTCATCTAAGACCTGGAGAATGCACATTTTTTCCTCGGCACATGAATCATTCTCAAGGATAGACCATATGTTAGATCACAAAACAAGTCTTTAAATATTCAAAAACATTGAAATTATATCAAGCATCTTCTCTGATCACAATAGAATAAAACTAGAAATTAATAACAGCAGGAATTTTAGAAACTATACAAATACATGGAAATAAAATAATATGCTTTCAAAAGACCAATGGGTCAATGAAGAAATTAAGAAGAAAGTTGAAAATTTTCTTGAAATGAATGACAATAGAAATACAACATAGCAAAACCTATTGGATACAGCAGAAGTAGTATTCAGAGAAAAATGTATAGCCTATAAGTGACTACATCAAAAAAACGGAAAAACTTCAGTTAAACAGTATAACAGTTCACCTTAAAGAACTAGAAAAGCAAGAGCAAACCAAGCTCAATATTAGTAAAAGAAAATAAATAATATGGATAGGAGGAGAAAAAAATGAAATTGAAATTTAAAAAAATTAGAAAAGATCAATGAAACAAAAAGTTGTTTTTTTTGAAAAGTTAAACAAAATTGGCAAAATTTTGCAAGTCTAAGTAAGGGAAAAATAAATAAAGACCCAAATAAATAAAATCAGAAATAAAAAAGGAGACTTTACAACTGAAACTGCAGAAATTCAAAGATTTATTTATGGCCACTGTGAGCAACTATATGCCAATAAATTGTAAAATGTGTAACAAATTAAAAAATTCCTACATACATACAACCTACCAAGATTGAACAAGATATTCAGAACCTGAACAGACTAATAAGTAACAAGATAAAAGCCATATAAAAAGTCTCCAAGTACAGAAGTACCTGGGACCTGAAGGCCTCACTGCTGAGTTATACCAAACATTTAAAGAACTAATACCAATCCAACTCAAAATATTCTGAAAAATAGAGAATGAAGGAATACTTCCTAACTCATTCAATGAAAACAAGTATTACCCTGATACTAAAATCAAAGACTGATCAGAAGACATATCAAAAGAAAGAAAACTACAGTACAATTTTTCTGATGCATATTGATTCAGAAATCCTTAACAAAATACTAACAGACCAAATTCAGCAAAGATTATTTGTCATGGCCAAGTGAGATTTATCCCTGGGATGCAAGGATGGTTCAACAGATGCAAATCAATCAATGTGATACATCATAACAATAGAATAAAGAATACGATCATTTTAATTGATGCTAAAAAACATTTAACAAAATTCAGCATCTGTTTATGATTTTAAAAAACCCTTTGAAAAAACCAGGAATAGATGGAATATACCTAAACATAATAAAGCCATGTATGACAGACCCACAGCTAGTATTATACTGAATGAGAAAAAATGAAAACCTTTCCTCTAAGATTTGGAACATGACAAAGTTATGCATCGTCACTGCTATCATTGAACATAGCAGTGGAAGTCCTAGCTAGAGCAATCAGACAAGAAAAAAATATAAAGGACTTCCAAATTGGAAAGGAAGAATTCAAAATATCCTTGTTTGCTCATGATATAATCTCATATTTGGAAAAAGCTAAAGACTCCACAAGAAAATTATTAGACCTGATAAACATCCACAAGAAAATTATTAGAACTAATAAACAAATTCAGTAAAGTTGCAGGATACAAAATCAACATACAAATTTAGTACCATTTCTATATGCCAACACTAAAGAATGAGAAAAAGAAATTTTAAATGTAATCCCATTTACAATAGCCAGACATAAAATTAAATATCAAGGAATTAATGTAATCAAAGAAGTAAAAGATCTCTGTAATCAAAACTATCAAATGCTCATTTAAAAAAATTGAAGAGGACACCAAAAAATGAAAACATACTCCATGTGCATAGATTGGAAGAATCAATATTGTTAAAAAGTCCACTCTGCTCAAAGCAATGTACAGATTGAATGCAATCCCTATCAAAATACCAATGACATTCTTTACAAAAATAGAAAGAACAGTCCTAAAATTTATATGAAACCAGAGTAGTCAAAGCTATTCTAAGCCAAAAGAACAAAACTGTAAGAATCACATTATCTGACTTCAAATTATACTACAAAGCTATAGTAAAGAAACCAGCATGGCACTGGCATTAAAACAGACATAGACCAATGAAAGAGAATAGAGAACCCAGAAACAAGTTCACACAACTACAGTGAGTTCATTCTTTGGAACAAAATAGAGAACACAGAAGCAGGTCCACATACCTACAGTGAGCTCATTCTTGACAAAAGTATCAATAATATACACTGGGGAAAAGACAATCTCTTCAATAAACAGTGCAGGGAAAATTGGATATCCATATGCAGAAGAGTGAAACTAGACTCCTATTGCTTGCCATTTACAAAAATAAAATCACAATGGATTGAAGACTTGAATCTAAAACTTTAAACCATAAAACTACTTCAAGAAAACACTGGGGAAAATCTTCAGGACATTGGTCTGAGCAAAAATTTCTTGAGCAGTGCCCCACAAGCACAGACAACCATAGCAAAAATGGATAAATATGATCAAATCAAGTTAAAAACTTTTACACAGAAACATATACAATCAACAAAATGAAAAGACAACCCACAGAATAAGGGGAAATATCTGCAAACTACCCATATGACAATGGGTTAATAATCAGAATACATAAGGAATTCAAACAACTGAATAATAAAAAATCTAATACTCTGATCAAAAGATGGGTAAAAGATTTGTATAGACATTTCTCAAAAGAAGACATATAAATGAAAAACAGGCATATGAAAAGGTGCAAATAGCATTGATCATCAGAGAAATGCAAGTCAAAACTGCAATGAGGTAGCATCTCACCCCAGTTAAAATGGCTTATATCCAAAAGTCAGGCAATAAGGAATGCTGGTGAGGATCTGGAGAAAAGAGAACCTTGTACTCTGTTGGTGGAGATGTTAATTAGTACAACCACTATGGAGAACAATTCGGAGGCTGCTAAAAAAACTAAATATTGAGCTAACATATCATTCAGCAATCACACTGCTGGTTATATAACCAAAAGAAGGGAAATTAGTACATGAAAGAGATGTCTGCAGTCCTATTTTTATTGTGGCACTGTTTACATTAGCTAAGATTGGAAGCAACGTAAGTGTCCATCAGCAGATGAATGGATAAAGAAAATGTGATACACATACACAATAGAGTACTATTCAGTCATAACGAAAGAATGAGATCCAGTTATTTGCAACATATATGCAACTGGAGATCATTATGTTAAATGAAATAAGTCAGGTGCAGAAAGACAAACATCACATGTTCTCACTTATTTGTGGGATCCAAAAATCAAAACAAACTCATGGACGTAGAGAGTGGAAGGATGGTTATCAGAGGCTGGATAGAGTAGTAGGGGGATGAGGGGGAGATAGGGATGGTTAATGGGTACAAAAAAATGGAAAGAAAGAATAAGACCTAGTATTTGATAGGACAACATGGTGACTATAGTCAGTAATAACTGTACATTTAAAAATAATGTAAAGAATGTAATTGGATTGTTTGCAACTCAATGAATAAATGCTTGAGGGTATGGATAACCCATTTTTTTATGATATACTTAACTCACATTGCATGCCTGTATCAAGACATCTCATATACACACCTACTGTGTACCCACAAATTTTTTTAATCATACTTCAGAAAAACTCAATGTACCCCACACATATTATGCCATTAGGTAAACATTCATTCTAACATAATGTATTATAACATAAATTAAACTGTAAAGCAGTTGATGTCAGTCAGCCTTTGAGCACCAGTAGTCAAAATTGTTTTACTACAAAACTTGCAGAATGTATGGATATGCATACTAAGTACATACCTCAAAAGTTATAAAAAAGTTTAAATAAATAAGACCTTCTAAGCATTATCAAGATGTTAACTCATATCCAGCTGATTAAGCATTGATGGTAAGGATAAAAGTACTAGTAAGAAATTTTAGAAAACAAATAAACTTGCCACTGATATTAAGAAACAAATTGACCTTGCCTAATATTCTTGCTGCCTTGCTGCAGGTGTTATCATTGTTAAATTATATTTGTAATCAGAGCTAATATGGTATTGTCCCAATCAACACATAAAATGTAAGTGCTTCTGGTGAACTTTATAAATGCTGATCAACAGATGTATGAGTTGGCTACTAACATTCATAGATTTTCATATTAAATAGAAAGATAGAAATTAAATATAATATAATTGCTGGCCACATTGTAAATTTTTTACAAATATAAATGTCCAAGATGTTTTCAGCAAAAGAAGAGACCAAGGCAAGTTTCAGAGCATGAGTGGAAGTTTATTCAAAAAGGCTTTAGAACAGGAAACAAAGGAAAGTTCACTTGGAAAAGATGTAAGAGGGCACCTAAATGTCAAATGCGGCATTTAACCTTGATCTTAGGGGCTTTAGATGCTTGCCTCTTTCCCATGATTGTTCCCTTAGGGTGGGCTTCCTGCATTCACGGTGCCCTCCTTACCCTTGGAAATTTAGCATATGCAGTGTGTTTAGGAAGTTGTATAGTTGTATGCATGCTCATCTGAGGCTTTCTTCCCTTTTTATGGTGCAGTGTATCTAGAACGTCTTAATTCACCATTTTGTCTCTTAGTGCACATGCCCAGGAAGTTTCTTCTCTGTAGCATCTGCATTCAATTAACATTTTAATTGTGAGTCATCAGGAGATTGTCTGATGACCCACAAAGAAAGCTTTGGGTCATCAGGAGATTGTCTCTCCTTGTGGCTGCCAAATTCTCATTTTTAGGGAGGCAGTGTAATAATCACTGAAACAGCACCTGACATTCCTAGTGGGTGGAAGAAGAGCCCCCTCCTTCCCCACTCAGGCCTATCTAACCACCTGTAACAACAGTATGAAGAGGTGGGACCTTTGAGAGGTGATTAAGCCATGGGGGCTAAGCCCTTATGCTTAGGGTTATTCTGTTACAAAAAGATGAGTTTGCCTACCTTTTGCTTCTTTGTCCTTCCATTTTCTGCCCTGTGATAACTCTGCAAGAAGGCCCTCTCTAGATTCCAGTGCCATGGATTTCCCAGGCCCATAACTTTGGGAAAATTAATTTATGTTTATTATAAGTTACTAATTCTCAGGTATTCTCTTATGGTGACACAAAATGTACTGTAACAGAAAATTGTTAGCAAGAGTGTGGTGTTGCTATAAACAGATACCTAAAAATGTGGAAGCAGCTTTGAAACTGGGTAATGGGTAGAAGCTCCAAGAATTTGGAGAAGCAGGCTAGAAAATGCCTAGATTTCCATAAATGGAGTGTTAGGATGATTCTGGTGAGGACACAGAAGAGAACTATAAGGCAAGTCTGAAAGTTCTTAGAGATGACTTAAGTGGTCATGACCAGAATACCAGTAGAAAAATAAATAGTAAAGGCAATTCTGACAAGATTTCACATGGAAATGAGAAACAAGGTATTGGAAATAGAAAGAAAGTGCATCTTTGTTATAAAGTGGCAAGGAACTTGGCTGAATTTTGTACCTGCCCTAGAGCTTTATGAAAGGCAGAATTTAAGGGCAGGAACTAAGATTTCAGTTGAAATAAATATGTATGCAGCAAAGCACTCAGAGTGCTACATGACTTCTCTTAACTGCATATAGTAAAATGCAAGAAGACAGAATTTATAAATTAAAAGGGGAGAAGATTGTAAAAACTAGGAAAATTATCAACCTGGCCATGTAAAGAATAAAGAAATATGTTTAGGAGGGAAAACCAAGGATATGGCCAAGTGAACATGTGATAAAAAGATTAGTATGAATAGAAGGAAACCAGGTATAATTCATTAAAACAACAGGAAGATAACCCTGGAGCCATTTCAGAAATCTTGCAGGCTGCCACTCCCATTATAGGCCCAGAATGCTACAACCTTGAGGACAGAGAAGTTTCCAGAAAAGGGCCTAGAGTGTCCTCAGCATTTGGGGTGACTGGAATGGAATGAATGTATTTTGTATGTGAGAGGAAGAGTTCTGGAGGGCTAAGAGTGAAAAAGTAATATTGGAAGTTCAATTTTACCTTCAAAACACATGTTAAAATGTAATTGTCATGTAACAATAGTAAGAGGTAGGACCTTTGAGGTAATTAGGCAAATCACATAGCAAAGCCCTCACGGGTGGGTTAAGTCCATTCTAAAAGGGTGATTTCAGCCCCCTTTTGCCTCTTTACCCTTTCACCTTCTGCCATGTGATAACACAGCAAGAAGACCCTTACCAAGTGCCTGTGCCTTGATTGTGGACTTTGCAGTCCCCAGAACTGTGGGATAATAAATTTCTGTTGATTACACTTATCTCAGTCTCAGGTATTTTGTTACTGCAGTACAAAACAGATCAACACACAAGATATTGTGCAAGTTTTCAGACACTTTAAAATGTTTCCTTAGTATGATGTATGTGACATGTATATGATACATGTAGTATGATCTATGTGACAAGTCAAAAATGCCTGTGAAAGTGCCCTGTTTGTAAGTAACTGAAAAGTAAGAAATACCTGTTATCAAGGTGATATCTTAGATTACATGTTCACCCAGTGACTCTATTAAGCAAACGCTGAAAATCCATAGTGCTTCCAGTTATATCTAAATTTGCCAAAATGTTGAAAAAAGCAAACAAAAAACAATTCATTTCTGATAAAAGCTAACAAAGGAATCTGGGCTTCAATATTTTTTCAGAAAGTGCACTGCACTTTTCTTCTCTCTTTTAATAATATAACATTTATCTGAAACATATTTTATACATTCATAAATTAAATAAATAGTTATGGAGTTCCCACTATGTGCCAAACACTATGCTGGAACTTGGAATACATCTGTGAATAAAGCAAACAACCTTGAGCTTACAGTGTAGCATTGGTGAAATCATGTTAAAACTTTATATAAAGTAGAAAAGAAATGTTTTTGACTGTAGTCCAAATAATGTTCAAAGAGATGTTTTTCTAAAATAAATTATAAATAAAAAGAATTTCTTGAACACTAATTAATAAGTAATAATTATTTTTCCGGTAAACTAAGAATTAATAAATTTATTAAGTTCCCATTTTCATAATAGATACTTGGCTAGCATTGTCACAAGCACACATTCAAATGCAGTTATAGTATTAAAGAGAAAAAGTAAGAAAAAGAATTGTCTAGGCCTCATTTAGATAAATAGAAAGGCCAGTCGTAGATTAACAGGACAGTTAACAAATTTTAATATTCTCTCTTATCCTGGATTTGGAAAGCTTTCTCTCCTTTTAGTGCTTAGATCTTCATGATTATGTTAAAAAGCTGGCTTTTAAAAAGTGGTAAATTTGCTACCTTGGACTGAAAAAATGCTATCATACTTTATTCATAATAAATGATTTTTAAAATGGAAATTTCAAGTAGAAATGCTCTGCCTACAAATAAATTTTCTGAAAATTAACAACTTAATAGTATTTTACAGATTCAAGGTGAGTATATTTTATTTAAAATGAATATTCTGTGTTGGTCAATGCTACTTCAAAAATAGCTGTCAGTTGCTGTAAATTCTTAAGGCAAAAGTAGTGCATAACACAAAAGCAGTTGTATGTAAGAAAGAATAAATATTTTAAATTAGATGTACTTAATAGTTTTATTTCTAGGACAGATTTTATAGAATAGGAAGATGGCTGGACACAGTGGCTCATGCCTGTAATCCCAGCACTTTGGGAGGCCAAGGCAAGCAGATCACCTGAGGTCAGATTGAGACCGGCCTGGCCAATATGGTGAAACCCTGTCTCTACTAAAAATACAAAATTAGTCACGCATGGTGGTGTGTGCCTGTAATCCCATCTACTCGGGAGGCTGAGGCAGGAGAATTGCTGGAGCCTGGGAGGCAGAGGCTGCAGTGAGCTGAGATCACGCCACTGCATTCCATTCCACTCCAGCCTGGGTGACAGAGGGAGATTTTCTAAATAAATAAATAAATGGGAATAGACAATGCATGCCACATCTTATTTTAAAAAAGCATTACACTCAGATATATTCTTAGAAATTAATAAAATTTTCTATCAATTTATAATATAAAGAATCATTTAACAAAGAAAGCATTATGTTTCAAATTGCAGTATCTGTTAGTCACTAAAATTTTACATCCTTATTAATGTTGGTAACAATACTCAGAATTACATACTTTTAACTTTCAATGTTAACTTGAAATTTGAGGCTCAAAATTCTTTCAAATTTCATTAAATCCTAAAATTGAAAGTACACTATTCTTGTGATATCAGAAGTATTCCAAATACCTCAAAATATAAACTTCATATGCTTTTTTAAATCCAAGTGTTGACCGTAAATTAAGAGGTAAAATTATTATTATTATTATTATTTTGAGACGGAGTTTCGCTCTTGTTACCCAGGCTGGAGTGCAATGGTGCGGTCTCGGCTCACTGCAACCTCCGCCTCCTGGGTTCAGGCAGTTCTCCTGCCTCAGCCTCCGGAGTAGCTGGGATTACAGGCACGCGCCACCGCGCCCAGCTAATTTTTTGTATTTTTAGTAGAGACGGGATTTCACCATGTTGACCAGGATGGTCTCGATCTCATGATCTTGTGATCCACCTGCCTCGGCCTCCCAAAGTGCTGGGATTACAGGCGTGAGAAGAGGTAAAATTATTAACTCATATTTCCACAACATGCAGTATTTATTCCCAAAGTGACTGCTATTGAAAAGATTACTAGTTCAGAATATTGAAAGAAATGTATTTGCATTCATTCCCTGCTTCAAATAAATACCAACATCACTAAAATAAAATATCTTGATATAGAAAGCATGTCACCCTAACTGAACAGCTCTCTTATGTGAAGTGTCAGGGAAAATTGCTTTACTTTAATGCTTATCAGAAGAGCACACAACCCTTATCTCTGACTAGAATTATTAGGGGCAAAATAACTTTGAAATTGCTTGGTTTTTGCCTTTTGCTAGCTTTCCTTTTCTTTTCTTCTACATTTAGCTCATTTAATAATAATTATAAGGAAATGGGAATAATTAAAATGTTAATGGATAGATGATAGTATCTCTTTGGTATTTCTTTTATCAAATTGTCTACAATATGTTGAAAACTTAAATAAGGGAACAAAGACAATAGAAACTATTTTTAACACATTACTCAGTAAGTGAAGTGAATGTTATAAATATCACAGGAATAAGAATTTAATAAGCTTTCTATAATTTAGATTAAGTATTAGATAGATTGATTTAGATTAATTATTCAGTGAGCAGACATTATATTAGTTCCTTTATTTTTGTTTTTAATGAATAATTTGTGTACTCCAGGAAATAAAAGTTAAAAGAATAGAGGAAACAGAGTGGAGAAAGGATTTCAATATGCAAAAAAAAAAAAAAATGAATATCAAATAAGTGAAAGAATAAATGACTGCAGTAAAATCATTCTAAAGAAATCAATGGTTAGAGATTAATTATAAGGAACCAAAATATTTTAAAATACTGAGCAATATAATCCCTGTTCTTAAAATCAGAAAGGATGATAATTAATGACTAATATTTTACCTCAAGAAATTAGGGAAAAATCTCAAAAAACTAGAAGAATGTAAATAAAAAGAGCAGAAACTATTAACACAAGAAACAAAGAAAAGAGATGATTAATAAAACTAAAACTGTTTTTGAAAGAAATAAATAGGCAAACTTTAACAAGATAATTTTTTTTAAATAGAAAGAGCAATATCCACAAAGAAAAGATGGGGCATAACTGCTCATAAAATATATACTGAGAAAAAAGCAAACAACATCAAAAACCAGTAAGACAATAATTTATTCCAGTAAGCTATGTAGACACATACACACTAAGACAAATAAATGTTAAAATTCTGTAAGAACATAAATATGACCAAAAAAGTTCCTAAGAAAAAAATAGAAATCAGAATATATCAATAACTTCTGCAGAAATATCATAAAATTTTCATACCTCTCCAGCTCCCTGAAAAAAAAAAAAAAAAAGAAAAGAAAAGCAGACATAAGTCTAAAGTACAAATGGCTTCACTGGCCATTCTTAACATAAATTCAAAGACAAAAAAATCCCCATTTAATTTAATTCTTTCTAGAGACTAGAAGGAAAGGGAAAATTGCCCAAATCCTTTTATAATGCTGATTGAACCTTCATATCAAAACTGAAAATAGCATTTTAAGACATTTGCCACTCTGTTCCATTACAACACATTAAAAAAATAATGGGCCAAGATGTCAGAAAGGAAGCAAGGCTAGTGAGCATCTCCCACTTGCATGGATAGAACAGCGTGTGGAGATTCACACCATGAACTTTCGTTCCGAGGACCACAACAGGAATGTACCAGGAAAACTGAAAGATTTCACAGATCCTTTGACAGAAGCAGCATGCTCCTGCAAACTATGAGACAAGCAAAAAACTGTGAGTTCTGAGGGTGTGACAAGGGGAGAACTTGCCTCTAAACACACATCCTTACTGGGAAATCTGAAAACACAGATCACAGTACAAGGCTTTAACCTTACCTAGAGCTGGAACAAACTTAGGGAGCACCGTGAAATATAAAAGGAGGAGCAGCATCAGAAACAGCCTTGTAGGCATTCCCAGACTCAAGCTCAAGACTGCGGAAGCCATCCCTGACTATATCTCACAGGAGCCCACAGCAAAGGCAGCCAGCAGATTTAGGGAGGGGTTGCAGGCTGAAAGAAGCTGCCAACTGAATTTTGTGACAATTTCAAGTGGGCGTGAACTTCCTTGAATAGAATCTGGGGAGCAAACGAGAACTGCAGCAGATATGACCACAGATGCAGGGCACCAACATGGCTGGCAGACCGAGGTGGAGGTTTAGGGGGTAAGGGGAGGGGTGTGGCCTGAAAGCTGTGCTTGTCTTCTCAGTCTGGAAGCTTATTGGCCTAGGTCACGTAGGAGTTCTGTAGGCACACTGCCTTGATCTAAACTTGGCGCTATTAGTGGGGCACTGCAGGATCAAAATCAGCCTTACCAACCACGTGGGAGCTGGGTGAGGTCTTTCACTACCAGCTACCACTTACTCCCCTAGTGAAGTCACTGCACAGCAGAGGCAGCCAGCCATACTCCCCTCTGGAACATAATGCCATTGGCCTGAGAACCACCCTCACATTCCTTACACGGGCTGCAGCAAGCCCCACCAAGGGAAAGTCTGAGCTAAGATCCACCTAGCCCTTTCCCCACCTGATGGTATTTCTCTGCCTGCCCTGGTAGCATAACAAAAAAGATATAAACTTTTGGGGACTTTATGGCCCGACTCGTTGCCTGAGAAATCAGAATACTTCCCCTGGGCAACCTAAGCCAAGCTTATATCCCATTACTACTACCACAGCAAGTGCTCTCTTGCAAATGCCACCTTCTGGCTGGAGGCCAACCAACTCAGGCCATTACAGCAACTCTTGGCAGACTAACACTGCTCTTAGGAAGGAGAAAACAACAGCTAACACCACTGCCTGCAACATCCTGGCTAAAAGGAGGTCCTGAATCTGTTCACATGACAACTTCACTACTAACATAACCAGCATTCAAGAAAGCTAGCACAATAAATCTATCTAAAACCATGGAATCTCAGAGTCTATGTCACTCCCCTGCCACCTCCAGAGCAGGTGCTGGTATCCGTGGCTAAACACGGGTCACCCTCTTGCAGACATTCCCCAGCCCCATCCTGGAGTCTGTTTGCCCTGCTGGGTGGCTAGACCCAGAAGAGCAATAAGAATCACTGCCGTCTGTCTCTTAGGAAGCCCAATTCTTAGGGTAAAGGAGGGCAGCACCACATCAAGGGATAACACTGTGGGACAAAGGAATCTGAGCTGTAGGCCTTGAGTTTCGTATCTTTCCACTAGTGGGAAGTTTCTCATAGCAGATGCAGAATTGCAGTAATGGGAGCGGGTAGGGAAAGTCTGAACCTGTACCCCAACAGATAGCCAGCCTCTGTGATCATGAACGGCCTTGGAGAAATGGTCCTTGCACTCCACTGCAGACACAGTTGGGGCTTCCTCCACAGGAATGCAGCATGGAGACACCTATAGACAACCTTTCCTGAACAATCCAGGGTGAGTGCAGCACCACAGGAGAAGCACCTCCCAGACTCAGGCCTGCATAAAAGGTAGAGTCATAATTCCTCCCTACTTGGTACATCAACATTCCTATAGTTGAAAGAGGTACTTGTCTGATCTGAATAGCTAAAACACGAGGACAAGAGTGAGGTTGTGAGGTGAACAGCTTTCCTGTTGGCTTGGCAGGGGAGCTGAGGTAGCTCCCACTCTTCACCCTGAGAAAACCTCAGCACATCTAATTGAGAGCTTCCCCAGCCACCCTCATCAAGGCTGGGACCTCAGCTCACCATTTGGTATTTCATCTACCCACTTGCTTTAGCCACAACTGGTGCCTACCTAGGGATACCTCCCCTATTGGCCTGAAGCATCAACTCAGTTAATACAATACTGGGAATAAATAAACAAATAAATAAATAAATAAAATGTATACCACAACAGAATGAGATAAGCTTCAAGAGCTCTCTGCCATTCTAACTCCATAGGAGACAGTGAACTTGCCCACACAAAAAGAACACAACTACTACAACCAGCATTAGGAAAAGCCAGTGCACAGACTCTCTATAACTAAGGAACTCATACAGAGTCTTCACCCATACAAGCACCAAGAATCAAATTAGGCTAAAGTAAACATTAAAATTGAATCCTTAAGATAAAAAAAAATTTAAATCTAAATGAACAAAAATAAATTCAAGAAAAATTTGAAGAAATAGTCTATCCAAATGAGAAAGAACTAGAAAAGTAATTATGGCAACATGACAAAACAGGATTCTGTAACACCCCCAAATTAGCTCCCTAGCAATGGATCCAAAGCAAGATGGAATTTCTATATTGCCAGATAAAAAATTCAGAAGGTTGATTATTAAGCTACTCAAGGAGATAACAGAAAGGTGAAAACAAAAATAAATTGAAAAAAAAATACAGGATAATACAGGATGTGGATGAAAAATTTCCAGAGTAATAGATATCATAACAAACAAACAAGCACAACTTGTGGAAGTGAAAGACATACTTAGGGAAATGCAAAATGCAGTGGAAAGTTTCAACAATAGACTAGAACAAGTAGAAGAAAGAATGTCAGAGCTTGAAGACAAGGCTTTGAAATTAACCCAATCACATGCAGACAAAATAAAATCCAAAATAAAATGAACAAAGTCTTCATAAATTTAGGATTATGTTAAACAGCCAAACTTAACAATAAGTGGTAATCCTGAGGAAGAAGAGAAATCTAAAAGCTTGAAAATTGTATTTGAGGGAAACATTGAGGAAAACATCCCTGGCCTTGCTAGAAATGTAGACATCAAAATATAAAAAGCTCAAAGAACTCCTGGGAAATTCATCACAAAAAAAATCACCTAGGCACATCATCATTAGATTATCTAAAGTCAAGACAAAGGAAAGTGTCTTAGAGGTGTGAGACAAAAGCATCAGGTAACCTTTAAAGAAAAACCCATCAGTTTAACAGATGATTTCTCAGCAGAAACCTTACAAGCCAGAAAGATTGGGGTTCTGTCTTTAGCTTTCTTAAAAAAATAATTGTCGGCCAAGAATTTTGTATCCAGCAAAACTAAGCTTCATAAAAGAAAGAGAGATAAAGTCTTTTTCAGACAAATGCTGAGAGAATTTGCAACTACCAAACCAGCACTATGAGAAATGCTAAAAGGACTTCTAATTCTTAAAACAAAGCCTCAAAATGCACCAAAACAGAACCTCCTTAAAGCATAAGTCTCACAGGGTCTATTTAAAAATACACACAAAAAAATTTTAAAAAAAATATTTAGGCAACAACTAACAGGATGAGTAGAAAAGTACCTCACATCTCAGTACTAACTAATGAATGTAAATGGCCTAAATGTTCCACTTCAAGGATAGAGTGGCAGAATTGATAAAAACTTACATATCAAGTATGTTCCATCTTCAAAAGACTCACCTAACACATAAGGACTCATATAAACTTAAGGTAAAGGGGTGGAAAAGTATATTCCATGCAAATTGAAACCAAATGCAAGCAGAAGTAACTATTCTTATGTTGAACAAAACAAATTTTAAAACAACAACAGTTAAAAAAAAAGACAAAAGAGAACATTATATAATGATAAAAAGATTCGTCTAAAAGAGAGATATCACAATCCTAAATATATATGTACCCAACACTGCAGCTCCCAAGTTTATAAAACAGTTACTACTATACCTAAGAAATGTGATAGACAGGTACAGAATAATAGTGGGAGACATTACTATTCTACTGAGAGCACTAGACAGGTCATCAAGACAGAAGGTCAACAAAGAAACAGTGGACCTTAACTATACCCTAGAACAGATGGACTTAACAGATATTTATGGAACATTCTACCCAACAACTGGGTATTTGTATCTGTATAAATATCTGTTCCATAACAGATATTTATGGAACATTCTACTCAACATCACATGGGTGATTCTCCAAGATAGACCATATGATAGGCCACAAAACAAGACTCAATAAATTTAAGAGAATAAAAATTCTATCAAGTATCACCTCAGACGACAATGGAATACAACTGAAAATTAACTCTAAAAGGAATACTCAAAACTATACAAATACATGAAAAGTAAATAATCTGTTATTGAATGATCTTTGACAAAAGAAATTTCTATAACAATGAAATCAAGATGAAAATTAAAATTTTTTTTTAATGAACAACAATAATGACACAACTTATCAAAACCTCTGGAATATAACCAAAGTAGTACTAAGAGGAAAGTTCATCAAATGCCTACATCAAAAAGCCTGAACAAGTACAAATAGAAAACCCAATATCACACCTCCAGGAACTAGAGAAACAATTATCAGGGAAATGCAAATTAAAATCACAATGAGATGTTACCTTACTCTTTCAGGAATGGCCATAATTAAAAATAAAAAAATAATAAATGTTGGCATGGGTGTGGTGAAAAGGGAACGCTTTCATACTACTAGTGGTGTCCTGTTGTGGGAGTCTTGAAGTTGGGTCATGTAATCCCGAATGTCTCTTACCAACTGTACTATTCTTTGATTCCCTGTGAGAAAATGCTTTCCTTACAATATAAAAAATTGGGGTCAATACAATCATCAGTAAACTAATTGTATTAAATATCTACATAGAACAAATCATTGTTTTTTAGAAAAGATTTCTAATATATTTAACAATAAATAAAACAAGCTCTAAAAACTATAATGTGTAAGTATCCTAATACATATGACTTAATATTATAACACATAAAAGTAAACTGTCACATACAGTAGTACTGATTCTAGTAGCAAAATAATTGTTGAAGCCAAGTAGCCACTTAATCAATGTGTCACAATTTTTGATTCTCAAACTAGATAATCAAGTGTTAAAAATAACATAACGAAGTCTATATCTAGTCAAAGAGATTCTGTGTGTAGCTAGATAGTAGAACGAAATAATGGAGTAGATGTTTAAATTAATTTCAGATGTATGTCTGCCCTTATTCCTTCCTTAGAATAACCCCAAAAGCTGTTAGCTATCCGCAGTAAAGACTCAGAAGGAGGAGTCCTTACAATAATATCCAAATGCCATGTGCTCTACCAATTCTGCTGTCAATCTGGAATATCAGAGGAAGTGAATTTGTTCCTTGGGGGCTCCATAGTCTATCTACATCCTGATCTATCTTTTTCTTATTATTAAACAGTGTCTGTTTTTCAGTCTTCATGCAAAAGTTAAGGATGTGGGTAAAGCATCAGTAGAATTCAGCGGGGTTTTAGTTTTCATTTTTATAAAGCTTTAAAATGTAAAAAAAAAAAACCTCTCATTTCATGTTTAAGAAATAAATGTACATCTAACTGTAATTATAATACTTAATTACACTGTTCTGGAATTGTTTAACATACAACCCTCAAGAGTTGTGACAGGTATTCTTATTGTCTACAGTATTGGTAACAATTATAGAAGCTAGAATTAGAAAGGAAAAATGGTTAATAAAAACAATGACATACGTCTTAAAGAAATAACTTTATTCACTGTTTTAATTTTAACAATAGGTAGCATGAATTATTGAATATATATACCATGTTTGGTTTTGAGATACATACCTCTTCATAGAGGAGTAGCTGGTGATGGAAAGATAAAATCAAATGAATGAGACGTCTCAGAATGATTTTATTCGGGTATATATAAATGCAAACAGTACTTTTTAGAAGAAAATTAAAATCTTCATTTCAAAAATTAAGCAGTATCTGAATATTGTATTTGTAATGAGATTAAAAGATTCAGTAGTTTTTCAATATATTCATCAGATCAATCTGTATAACACCAAGGGTACAGGCTTATTTTGGAGTATATAAGCATAAGTAGGTACGTGTATATGAAGCAGTCAAAGGCGCAAAGTCAGAGCACTAGCTCTCAATCCCTTTGTCTAGCCACAATCATTGAAGTCATTTACTGTTACAATATATAAACTTCATTGAGGCAATGGGTATGATGTGATTAGAATCACTCCCTTGAAAATATTGTTTCAGCATTTCCTTTGAAGATTTTTTGTTGATCATGGAATATTTTTTGAGTACTTAATCTACTGAAGTATTAGCATAAAATTATATTTGTGGCATAGTATTAATCACAAACCAAGTAATTCCACTTTTTCTTCCTCTTACAATCATGTCTCTTTAACACATTCAGTAAATATACATATTCTAAGAATTGTGATGGCCTGCTGTCTAATGAAAGTCTCATCAGATAAAGATAAATTAATACATTTTTAAAGGCACTTATCATTACAATGATGAAAAATACCAAATACATAAATCATTAAAATATGTATATATAAATACATATATCATATATCATCATATTTATACACAAATACAAATACATAAATCATGGGAATGTATAATTTTTCATCTTTTTATAACTGGAGGCATTCATTTTATGTCTATAAAATAGTAGTTTAAAATATATCTGTCTGTATAAATTATACTCCTGGAGAGCCATTACTGATTATCTGAGCCATTACAGATTATCTTTCTCTATCAATAAATTTCTTAAACTATCATTTTTAATTGTATTGAAGAATTACAAAAGTGCATGTACACTTTGACAAGCAGTAAACAGTGTAAGCAAACCTATGGAAAAGCAATTTGATCAGAGCATATCTATGACCTTTCTTTCAATAAAGAAAATATCTAAAACTTTTAGATGTAACTTCAAATATTTCACTTAAAAATATACCAACAAACACTGCTGTCCTTTTTGGAATTTTAATTTTTTGAAACAAAACATTTGATATCTTGAATTAATGCAATTTCTACTTTTGATTAACTATTTACCATTGTAAAATTCAATTGTCCAAAATTTAAGATGGCTTTAGAAATAACAATAGCTGCTGATACACTTTTTTGAGGGCAAATGGATTGTACGCATGAATTAATTCAAGATATTAATAAACATCACAACAATGAGGAATAAGTTGTCCTCATTTTTATTTTGAATAAAGTACATTGTGTTTTGAGTTTTTTTCTAAGTATTCAATTTCATGCTCATTTACATTCATCATTCAGTTTATACATTTATCTATCTATCTTTCCTTCCATTCCTTCACATACTCATTAACTAAACAACTGTTTAGTGAATGATTATAATATAGAAGGTGCCATGCTATACAGGTGCAAGTTTGGAATAAAATCTGCAAACAGATTTTTGCCCTTAGAGAGTTTCCTGTCTATAGCTGGAAAGAGCAATATAAAATTAATAAAGAAATAAATGTAATTGCAAACCTGGACAAGTACTAAGAGAAAAGTGTAGATACACTTGATTATTTATGGTTTTTTGTTAAAGAAAATAATATGTACATTATCACATATTCTATCAACATGAGAAAAGAATAATAGAGGAGATATTGTACTAAAAAATTGCCTATGGGAAAAGGAGAATGTCTAATCTGAGAATTTCTACTTTTTCAAAACAGTGTGAAGAAAGATTATCAAATGAAAATGTGGGTTTTAGAGAAGTGAAAGAGAACAATAAAAGACGAGAAATAGATGTTGCAGGTTATGGAAAGTATGTTTACTAGAGAAACATACTAACACTACTGAAGGTAGTCATGATCATGAACATAAAATAACCCCACTGTATAATTTTCTCCAGCAGTGTTTGACCACGTGGTTACAGAAAGTTTAAAGGAGGATTGCTGGAACTGCTAAGTAATGCAACAAAAAGGAGAGGTACAAAATAGATCAGAGGAGTTACAAGTCAGTGACTGTAAATATAACTATAAAATAAAATTGCAAAGAGGTAGAAAGATACAGCTGGTTGCATACATAAACCATGAGAAATGGTTCAACAAGAAATGGTGAGGTCAAATGATTGAAAATCATAAAAATATTAAAGTTGTTTCCATGAGGGACTTTTAAAAAAAAAGCAAACTCAGAAAATAAGAATTTGTAGTTAAGTATGGCATTACTTGTATGACAGACTTATTTTTTGTTAAATCAAGAACTTGACTTTGATGCTCAAAATCTGTGCAGAGGCATAGTAAAAGAATACCTAATTGATTATTAAAAGATGAAAATGAAACCTGTAGTCTTAAATGGGTCATCTAAGGTATGTGTGAAATTCTTGAAAACTATCACAGAAATTGAGATAGATATCTGTGAACTGGATGTTAGAGTCTTTTGTGAGAAAGGAAGAGTGACTAGGAGGTTGAAACAGGGAGTCATAATTGAATAGGAGATGGTTAAAGCCTGACAGCAAAGTCTCATTTATAATTACTTTTCCAAGATGTAGGGAGAGTAATCATTTAGGATCAGCCCTACAAAATGAAGAGGAAACTGACTATGGAGAAACAATCAGCTTCCAAATAATCTGTAAGAGAAGTGATATCCCCAGGGAGCACCAGTTTTCAGGAAGTTGTAGAAAATGTTCTAAGAAGAGGTTGAGGATGCTAGGAATTTTGCTGATCCAGAGTGATATGAGGACAGTTCATCAGACACTGCTCATGCGCCACTACAAATGCTCTTAGATTCACCTATTGCTCTTGAGACAGAAATTGAATTTCCATGCAGACTTTGACTAACTTCACCAGGTGCAACCTGGGGGTGACTCATTTTGGGCCTGTAAAACATATCTTTCTTCCTGAACAATGGTTTATCTGACTCCTTGACACAGAAAATATCCATGAAAGCTCACTTTTCGTTCATGCATATGCAACCTGGAAGTGCTGTGGAGTTAATACCCATGAGGCCATCTTTGATCAGTGGGCAGTGAGACCCAGTGGATGGATAACTTTGAAACACATTTCACAGCACCCTTTAGAAAATCCTGTGGGGTCAACACAAGTCGCCCTTAGTGATGCCCAATTTGCTAACTGTGATAGACTGAATATTTGTTCCCCTCCAAAACTCTTATGTTGAGACCTAATCCCCAATGTGAAAATATGTGGAAGTAGGGCCTCTGGATGGTGAGTAGCTTATGAGGGTAGAGCCCTCTTGAACGAGATTAGTGCAGTTATAAAAGAGGCATCAGAGAACTCCCTTACCATCTGTCTCCACGTGAAGACACAGCAAGAAGAGTAGAAGCTAGGCCTTGCCAGATGCTGAATCAGCCAGGGTCTTGACTTTGGACTTCCCAGTCTTCAGAACTATAAGAAATAAATACTTGTTGCTTAAACTACCCAGTCTATGGTGGGTTTTTCTCATAGTAGCCTGAATGCCTAATACACTTACCACTTAGTCCCTTTCTCTTATTCTTTCATGCTAAGGTTCTTCATTCTTGCACCTTGTGATCACTGTTCTATTGAACTATCTGTACACAAGCATTTAATGTAATACTGCATTGGGAGAAACTCAGAATAAGACAGGGTTTGGGAGATAATAGAGAACTTCTTTGGCTTACACAGTGGTAGGGACAGAGAGGTATGTTACAAAATAGTTAGTCCTTATTATTTCTAATAATAAGGTGAGATAACAAGATATCCCTGGGTTCTAGAAGTTTCAGAGAGATGTTTATTATTGGAGAAGTTTAGGCAGTCAGACACAATTGCCATGGAGGACTTTAGGAATTATCTGTCTGGGGTGATAGGTTAGCTGACATTTCCCAATTCCCTCTACCACATTGACTACAAATAAGCTTTTTGATTCATAGGCTCCCTCTTACAGGAGAGAGATAAATTTAAGGCAATTAATCTTTTTTAAAAGTTACTATAGCACTGAAAATAAAATATAGAGGAAATTTTCCAAGATGACATCGTCATAAGTTGAACTGTGTCCTCCCAAAATTTATGCATTAAAGTCCTAACTCTCATTACCTCAGAATGTGACCTTATTTGAAGACAGGGCCTCTACAGAGATAATCAAGTTAAAATTAAATTAGATCGAGCCCTAATCAAGTATGATTGGAGTTTTTATAAAAGGGGAAATTTGCAGACATATAGGCAGGGGGAACATTATGTGAAGATGAAGATGAAGAAGATATTGGGCAATGCTTCTACATGCCAAGGAATGACAAAGATTGACAGCAAACTACGAGAAGCTAGGAAACAGGCATGAAACAAATTCTTCCTCACAGACCTCAGAAGACACCAAACCTACCAAGACCTTAATCTTGAACTTCCAGACTCCAGAACTATAATGCAACAAATTTTCATTATTTAAGACACTCAGGTGATGGTACTTTGCTATGGCAACCCTAGCAGACTAATAAGACTTGGACAAAATTCCAATAAATCAAATCAAGAAAAATAAAAAGTAATGCAATCGGAAATTAGAAAAGTTAAATCAGTTCTGAAAACAGATAAAATAACAAATATAAACAGAAAGAAGCCAATAAATTTTGGAATCAAAATGAAATAGATTGAAAAATAAATTAGAAGATTTTACTAAAGATCTAAAACAATCTGTATTGGTCAAACACCATGAAATCAGTTGAAAAATCACAGTAGATGGCTTTAATCTTAAAAACTGAAGTTTATTAGATATAGTCAATAGCAACATCTCTTTCTCTCTTGTTAAGTGAATATTTATTTCAAAAACAGTATTTCCAGTTTCCTTTCTTATTGGGGTGACTGTGTTACCTAGTTCTGCTAAAGCGTACTACACTGTCAGGGTTTCTGAGAGGACTCAGCTCTTAGCTCTTGGCTAACCATCCTTCATTTCTTCATCGCATTCTTGCTGGGTAAATAAAAGTAAGAGCTTACGACGTAGCTACCATATTGTAAATATGAGTGAACAGTTGTAAGAAGTAACTAGAGCATGCTAAGACTGGTGCAACTGAAGAATATAAAGAGCCTAAGTCCCTGGCATTACTTTTGAACACCCAAACCAACACCAGCAGTAAATTATGTAAGACTTATCGACTGAGAAAAATAAACCATTTGTGTAACCATTGCTTGTTGTGGTTTCTGGATATCTTTTTCCTTTAATTTTGGGCACCGACTATAATTCCTGACACAGTAAGAATAGTTAACATGTGAGGTAATATTGATTTCCTCAGTAAAACAACAAGTTAAAAAAAATGACTATTTCTGTAGATGCCTAAAAGATTATAAAATCCAACATTCATTCATGACTTTAAAGTTTTAGGTAACAAAAACATAATATAACAAAAAAACATTGTATTTCACTACTAAGGAAAAACATGCATAAGTATTCACTGACTGGCCCCACCATCCCTCTTGTTATGAAGCTCTGACACCAAGGAGCAATCCTCTCTTTCATCATCCATTCCTCTTGTCCCGTCAATTTCTAAAGTTTTTTCATTTTTATGGATATATAATAGTTGTACATATTTATGGGGTATATGTGACATTTTGATACAAGTATATAGTGTGTAATGATCAAATCTGGGTAATAGAGATATCAATCACATCAAATATTTCTTTGAGAATATTTCAAATCTACAGTTCCAATTATTTTGAATTATACAAAAAATTATTTTTAACCATAGTTGCTCTATTGTGCTACTGAATACTAGATCTTAGTCCTTCTATATAACTATATTTTTGTTCCAGTTATCCAGTCTCTCTTTATCCCTCCTCCCCCACCCTTTTGAGCCCCTGATAACTGCCACTCTATTTACTACCTCCATAAGATCAATATTTTTAACTCACACATACAAGTGAGAATGTGACTTCTTTTTTTCTGTGCCTGGCTTTCTTCACTTAACATAATGTCTTCCAGTTCCATCTATGTTGCTGCAAAAGACAGGATTTCATTTTTTTTTTTTTTTGACGAGTTTTTGCTCTTGTTGCCCAGGCTGGAATACAATGGTGCCATCTCGGCTCACAGCAGCCTCTGCCTCCCAGGTTGAAGCCATTCTCTTGCCTCAGTCTCCCAAGTAGCTGGGATTACAGGCATGCACCACCACGCCCAGCTAATTTTGTATTTTTAGTAGAGATAGAGTTTTTCCATATTGGTCAGGCTGGTCTCGAACTCCCAGCCTCAGGTGATCCACCCACCTTGGCCTCCCAAAGTGCTGAGATTACAGGCGTGAGCCACCATGCCAAGCGATTTCATCCTTTTTATAGCTGAATAATATTTTCATTGTGTATACAAACCACGTTTTCTTTATTCACTCATCACTGATGGACACATCCTTGATTCCATACCTTGGCAATTGTGAATACTGCTGCAATAAAGATGAGAGTGCAGATATCTCTTCAGTATGTTGATATCCTTTTACTTAATAAACAGCCAGTGGTAAGATTGCTGCATCATATGGTAGTTCTATTTTTAGTCTTTTGAGTCAACGTTATCTTTAATGTTTCTTGAGCCCATTTAGTACTTTCCAGGTTCACTGTAACAATCCTTGTTCTAACGACTGCCTTCTCTGGATGGGGCGAATGCAGCAGTCTTCTACATGCTCCCCCCAGTGTATAGTTGCCTCCCTCCTTCTCTATTCCTTAGATGGTTATTTTCACACTGCAATTCTGTTCACTTTACATGACATGTCACCCTGCATTGTGCCATGCTCTCTCCACAAACACAGCCTTCCCCATCATCTTCCCTCAGCCTAAAACATTCCCCCCATTCACTATACTTACCTTCTAAGACTACCTTCATCTAATTAACTGCAGTCAAAAGTTATTTAACGATGGAGATACACTCTTAGAAAAGTGTTGTTAAGCAATTTCATTGATGTGTGAACATCGTAGAGTGTACTTACACAAACCTACGTAGGTTCGCGTGCTACACACTTAGCCTGTAAGGTATAGCTATTGCTCCTAGGCTGCAAACATGTCACAAGCATTTTACTGCCCTAAATGCTGTAAGGCAACTGTGACACAATGGTAAGTAGTTGTGTATCTAAAAATATTTAAACAGAGAAAAGGTACAGTAAAAAAATGGTTTTATAATCTGTGGGATCATGGTGATATGTTCAGTCTGCCATCAATCAAAACATCATACACAATGCATGGCTGTACTTCCAGCACTTTGGCTCCTTCATCAAATGTTACTTCCTTCAGAAAATCTGCCCTGATCCTCAAATCAATATTACATCTTCCTGTCATATGTTTTCAAGGCACTTTGCATAGTTTTTCATGAATTTGTCATTTTATAATTCAACATTCATTTGATTAATCGCCATTTCACCAGATTGTAAAATCTGGGAAGACAGATTGGTACGTATTTGCTCTGTTTTCTCCCCTTTCTCATAATTCTTTACTAGGTAACATATAGATACAAAAAGTATTTTAACCAGTAGGACATTGTTCAGGAATCTTTAGGATTATCAGGAGCATAATTACAAAGAGTTTTGAAATTTATTCTAATTTGAGCCCCAATGTAGTTGCTAAGAGGAAAGACAGTTATAGACATAAGTAATTTAAATGATATAGTCATTTTAGGTAAGAATAATATTTCTTATACCTAAGAGTTATACTTTTAATATTTTAGACATCTGCTTACCAAGTACAATTAATGTATAATATTTTGACTCAAATCTCTATAAGAAATATTTGACTAAAGGTTATGTTTTAGTTTACTGTGTGTGTGTGATGTCTTCATGAATAAGATGTTTAATTCAGTAGTCATACATAAATTTTTTAAATGTTTTCATGAATTTACATATTTTAATCACTCATTCACTTAGTTTTGTGTGTGTCAATATAGTAAATGTTAAAGAAAATATATAATTTATGTAAGTCTGAGCTTGAATTAATGAGCACAAACTTCAGACTTAGATAAAATTGGAATTAAATCTGACCACTTACTAATGGTGTGACCATAGACATATTACATACGCCCTCTATAGGAACAGAGGACAGAAATAACTTCACTAGTCACTATAAAAAATATGCATGATAATGTATTAAGTGCAATTTACCTAGACTCCAGAAAATGTAGTTGTTTTCCTGTTTTATAAGATTTAAACATTCTTTTGATGGCAGGACATAACATTCTGACACTGAGATAGATAAAGGGCAGCATTCTGTTATTTAAAGCTCCAAAAAAGAGGCTTCCAGATGGGGTTACACAGGAGGTTGCATCTGGGGACAGAGTAACAGCAAGACAGAGATATAGGGAGCAGTAAAGATCTAAAATACGTTTAGTATATTCATCTAATACAGTCTGATATGCCTGTATCAGAGAGGCAGAACCACTATGAGTGATATAGAAGAGCTTTATTGTGGAAGTTAGGCTTTACTGAATTGTGCAAACTGGTGAAGTCTGTGCAAGTCTGTTGCCTTTGTGTCTGGTATTGCTCTGAAGTGTCTATGGCTCTGTCAAGAAAGGATGACAAATATGAAGAGCAGAACAGCTATAAATTGGAACGAGAACAAACAGAAACACATGATTACAAATGGAATCCATGTCTGTCCCCTATGTTTCCAACCCCAGTCACTTGACTATTCTGCAAGAAGAGAAAGTTCTTTGCCATCAAGTTGTACAAACATCTGACCTCAGAAAACCCTACACCGACCCACAAAACATAATGGCTCTTGCCCCACATCTGCCTCCCAAATCTCACACAAATTCCTCTTGTGGTCAGCACAAACCCAGGAGTACACAGCACAGGAAATTCTGGAAAATACAGTTTTAGCTTAGTAAAATCAAGACACCCCATAGCCAGTGCACCTCCAGACATAAAAATTTCTTACATACTGTATATAAGTGCTTAAATAAAAATGTTTCTTGATGTCCATAGCTTTATTAGTTGGCCAGGAGTGGTAGCTCAAGTCTGTAATCCCAGCACTTTGGGAGGCCGAGGCGGGCGGATCATGAGGTCAAGAGATCGAGACCATCCTGGCCAACGTGGTGAAACCCCATCTCTACTAAAAATAAAAATAAAAATAAATTAGCTGGCCGTGGTGGTGTGTGCTTCTAGTCCCAGCTACCCGGGAGGCTGAGGCAGGAGAACTGCTTGAACCTGAGAGGCAGAGGTTGCAGTGAGCCGAGATCGCACCACTGCACTCCAGCCTGGCGCCTGGTGACAGAGCAAGACTCTGTCTCAAAAAAAAGAAAAAAAAAACAAGTTTCAATAATTAGCTCCCTTTACAGTAAAATTACTACCTTACAGACATCAGCCATTACATTGCTCTACAGTGATTCTTTATAATTTTTTTGTTTTTGTATAAATTGTAGGGATCAAATCAGTGTACTTGAGATATCCATCACCTTAAATACTTGTCTTTTCTTTATGCTAGAACCATTCGAATTCTTCTTTTCTAGCTATTTTGAAATGTATAATGGATTACTGTACACTATAGTTATCCTACTGATCTATCTAACAGGTCTTATTTCTTTTACCGAAGTGTATATTTGTATCCATGAATCAACTTCTTTAATCACCAACTTGCTCCTGCAATGTGTCTAGTGTTGTTCCAGGACTAGAGAAAAAGCTGTAAAGACAGGGGATAAAACAAACAAACAAGAATTCCTTCCCTAAAGCAGTTTACCTTCTAATGTGAGGAGACAGTAAACAAATTAATGTGTAAAATATAAAGCATGTTAGATGGTGATAATTACTATGGAAAAACTAAGGCAGAGAATCGGAATTGGCATTGCTGGAGGGGAGAAGCAGGATAGAGGATGCATTTGGAATTGCAATTTTCATAGGTGGTTTGGAAAAGTCTCTCTGAGAAGGTGGCACATATGTAATGGAGGGAGAGAGGGAGCCATGTGAAAGTGTGAATGTTAGGAGAAAGAGTATGATGGACAAATATCAAGTGCAAAGTTCTGGTCCCATGCTTTGGATGGAATATTCAAAGAAAAGCAACTGGTAGGAGGCAGCATGGCTACAGCAGAGAGAAGGAGGGAAGGGGGGTCAGGAATAAAATCAGAGGAGTAAGACAGAGACGTGTTCTCACAGACACTGTGTACTTCTCTGCTTTGCTTTGGGTGATGTAAGATAGAATTCAAGAATTTTAACAAAGTAGGAACTTAATTCCCTTACGTAAAATGTAAAACCTTAAATGTATATTTTTTTAAATCTCCCTATGGGAAATATCCCAGGGAACACAGTAGATGCTGGGTGATTAATTAGGGGGAAGAAATAAAGTTGGCTTGAACTAAGATGAATGGTGAAGGTTGTAAGTGGTAAATTCTGGAGCTAGAGCCCACAGCATTTGCTAATAGATTAGATATGTCCTGTGAGAGGAAGAGATGTATCAAGGATTCTTTTAGCGACCTTTCTCCTTTCATTGTATTATTAAATTGACATTAGAAAAATACACATATTCAGTAGAATTATTTTTATAATGAACACACCTTTTGGCTATAACATTCTGACTCATGGAAGGGCAAGTAAGAATTCGCTTTCAGAAATACACAAATGAGGACACAAGTGTGCCCTTAACTGTGGAATCAAAGTTTAAATGTTAAATGATGGTGATTGAACCACTTTAAGGCATTAGGTAGAGTGATTTTTCTTCAATTACTTTACTTAGACAAAGTATCACAAATAACTGATACATTGTATAATAAGTTGTTCAACAGAATTTTATTTATTGAAATTCAATGACCAGTTATTGAATCACAGTTTATTACTTAACTCAGAAAGAGCTTCCAAAATACACCATGTAGAACGCAGTACCAATTCATGTTATGCTACAAGGTTACTCAGTTTCACCTCTGTTGGTGTTTGGAACCAAATAATTATTTGCTGTGGGGCTCCACTTTGCACTATAGAAAGTTTAGCAGCATCACTGGCCTCTGTGTACTGGATAACAATAAACCCCACTCTCAGTTCTGGCAACAAAATGTTCCTCATCATTAGAAACTTTTGTTAAAGTTGTAACAAATTAAACTTTTATTAATAAGATAAAGCAGTAGCTAATGTTTGTAGAAAACAGGCTAGCAGACGTTCTATTAGGTGTGTTAAAGGCATAATCTCATTTATTAACCATAGCCATGGAATAATCTAATTTATTAACCATAGCCATAAAATGAGAGGTCACTATCCTATCAGTTTACAGAGGAAAAAACTGCAATTTGGAAAGTGAGTAACTTTCCCAAAGTCTCAAAATAAAGCAGTGGAGGAAACAGGACAATTCTGGAACTTTGGGCTCCTCCTTAGATTTCCTCACGTAGCAGGACCCTGAACCTAGATTTATACATCTGTCTCCATGATTTTAAAATATGCAGTGAATTTAATTAAAAGATAATTTAATTACTTAACATTGTACATTAGAAAAAAGTGGTTTGGTTTAATAAACATTTTTTTATTTTTCACCTTTTAAAACATTTTAATTCATATATGTACAAACTAAACCAATTTGGAAACTGTGTTGCTATCAATAAAATTGCATCATTGTTAATATTTTTGAGTGTTTACATTTAACCAAAAAATTACATAACAGCTTTGTAAACAGCTTTCTTTTTTCTTTCTTTCTCTTTCTTTCTTTCTTTCATTTTGGAGTGGGAACATTTTTAATGTATTTAAGCTGGATTTCATTAAAATATGTTTTCTCAGCTGTGTGAAGGGCCATGAAGGAATAGGAGAAGGAGTAAAATGTGACAAAACTATGACAAAAGGAGTTAGAAAAACATTTCATAAACAAAGAGAACTAATTAACTCAAACATATGGTTCATCTCATTCTGCTAAGAGCTAATAGCGTTTTATGCACTCCAACTGTTAAAAGTACTGTGGCATGGCTATTCACATGAACGTAAACAGAAAAACCGAAAGAATTGAAATTTAAAATGCATACTGTTTTAACTTAATAAAATCCTATCCTTCTAGCTAACAAAGTGTTCCAGTATATTAAATTTTCTGGTTAATTTGAAATGCTTATTTGAAAATCTTCCTAAGGTATGTTAATCTTTATTTTATCTTAATTAAAGTACTATGGCAAATACACTAAATATGAGTGACATTCTTTCAGTGTTTTGAAATATCAGCAGTTAACAAGTAGTTACTGCTTAATTCTGTTAAGTTTTATGCTAAGTATTTAGAAGAAATATACTAAATCTTTTGTTTTCTCCAGGAATCTCTGTAAGTGTATTATTTCATATATTTTTAAAATTTTTGTGAACCACTATCTCAAGTGTATATTTTAGAATATAAGAGAGGATAGTTGAGTTTTTATTGAGATCTACACATCCGTACAATCTCTACTTAACACAAAGTATTTAAAATTGAAAATAATTCTTTCAAGGCAAAACTTTAAGAAGTGGAAACATTTTTAAAATGAAAATTTTTTAAACTAGAAATTAAATTTAAAAAAAAAATTTTATTCTTTCCCAAAGTAAATAATTTGTTTATAATGATATTTACTAGAGGACACATTGTTGAAAGTTCTAAATATATGTGTCTCCGGCTATCATCCTAAGTTCTAGTAGTGAATTAAGGAAATCTACTTTTTATTCTCTTCAGGGGTGAATTTTTGCCTTACATGTCTGCCAGAGGCTCCTTACTCCATGATCTTCTCAAATTGTTAGTTATACCTTATTGCATGATCAGTGGTTTCAGACTTGAGTGTACGTCAGAATCTCCCAAAGTTTCTGATTTAGCAGGTCTCAGGTGGGACCGGCGAGCCTGCATTTCTAACAGGTGGCAGGTGATATTGATGTTGCTCATCCAGTATATACACTTTTAGAGGCTCTGTACTTGAGGGAATTTTCTCTAAAGTACAAACTCTGATCAGCAGAATATTCTCAGAGCTCTCAGTACTAACCATGTAAATGTGGTGTAGACAGTTCAGCATTTAATTATACTTTTAAAAATTATTCTCAAATCTTATTTAATATCAAAATTCAGTAAAGATAAAAATGTATTTTTAATTGCTCAGAGTTTCAGGTCCTCTGCCCCTTATGCCATTTAGATAGTAAGCAGGTATGATAGAAATAAGAAATGTACAAAGGAGTTTTGAATTCACCAGGACTTCATTGATGTATTATGTTATTTGGATGATTTTTTATGTCACATTTTTATTTTCTGAAAATAAATGAAAAAATAAAACATTAATTCAAGAAAATCATTTGGGACAAAAAGCTGAAAACATGAAATCCAATCCTATTTCTACCAATAGTTGTATGACTGAGCAACATGAAAGTATCATCAATCTGTACCAATGTGGGTGTGTTTTTTAAAGTTATTATCATATGGTTTAAAACCTACTCCTAAAATTAGAAGTCATTTAATCCAATAGGTCTAATCTTAGGAGGTTTTAAGTTGTACAATAATAACTTAAAAGTAAAATACCCACATTATTTTCTTACCTACCAATGATATTGCATGTTATGCTGTACCATACAATGGTTTGTGCACAAAGAAGAGTCAAGATTTCAAGCCCTATCTCTAACAAAGGGCTACTTTATATGCCATCCCAAAACAAAATAGCATGAGAAAAAAACCAGGATGCCATACCTTTGCAGAAGAACTTGTGCATCCCTGCATGCCTAAATTCCTTATGTATCGTGCTATGTGCCTAGATAATGATAACTAGTGTTTCATTGTGTGTTTTCAATGCACTTGTATCCAAGTATCAAATCTCTCAACTATATATGTACTATCTATAACATTATAAAAATATTAAATATCATTACACAGTAATCTATAATTTAAATACACATATTATGCTGAGGACAAGAAGAAAAGATTTTATCCACAGATTTTAATATAAACCACAATGCGTCTTTTCTTCTGTAGAATTAATGAATATACACCACTTTTTATTATCCATTTGTTTTATTGATTTAACAAGTAGGGATTCTAAATTGGACTTTGAAAAGTTATTTCTTTTCTCTTCTTTAGTAAGAGAGTTGCATTTCAGTACTTTTTATTTCCCTTAATAATGTTAATGCTTATGGCATTTAATAAATCTTATAAATTAGTATGAAAAGGTATTATCCACACGTGTATTTTTATGAGTTTAACCTGCCTGTTGTATGTGCTGGGAGAATATATTGGTATCACAGTTCTTTTAGAACACTTCAGAATAATTTTTGTTTACTTTAACACAGTAGTAGTAAGCTGGAACTAAAGTCTATTTTAGCATTTAAATTTTATATTGGGGTTTATAATCTCTCCATAGACCATAAATCCATTTTTCTTTGACCAACAGAAACGTTAAAAAACAAAAACAAAAGAACAGCAGCAGCATACATAAAAGCAAATAAACTTACAAAAACCCCCACCTGTCATTGTCACAATTCTATTTTGTCCTCTCAGCACATTTGCTACATTTTTTTTCATGTAATGAAGAGGAAACAATGTGTTAATTACAAAACCATCAGGAATATATAAACATGCTTTTCGATACTTCTCCACTCCTTTGATCCAATTCAAAATGGTAGCTCTTAAAAGAGCCCAAGTCCTGTCCTCTCCTCCCCGGACAACATGAGCTTTACCACTCACTCCACCTTCTACACCAACTGCTGGTCCCTGGGCTCTGTCCAGGCTCCCACGTATGGCGCCTGGCTGTCTGCTGTGTGGCCAGCATCTATGCGGACACAGGGGGCTCTGGTTTCCCGATCTCCGTGTTCTGCTCCACCAGCTTCCAGTGCAGCAGCTTCCAGTGCAGAGGCCTGACCACAGGATGGCTGGGGGTCTGGCAGCAATGGGAGGCATCCAGAATGAGAAGGAGACCACCGAAAGCCTGAATGACTGCCTGGCCTCCTACCTGAGAAGGAATCTGTGGACTGAAACCAGAACCTGAAGAGCAAAATCTGGGAGCACCTGGAGTAGAAGGGACCCCAGGTCAGAGACTGGAGTCATTACTTCAAGACCAGTGAGGACCTGAGGGCTCGGATCTTCACAAATACTGTGGGCAATGCATGCATTGTTCTGCAGATTGACAATTCCTGTTTTGCTTCTGATGACTTTAGAGTGAAATATTAGACAGAGCTGGCCATGCACCAGTCTGTGGAGAGCAACATCCATGGGCTCCGCCACAAGGTCACTGATGACACCAGTATCACTCGGCTGCAGCTGGAGACAGAGATCGAGGCTCTCAAGGAGAAGCTGGGCTTCATGAAGAAGAACCACAAAGAGAAAGTAAAAGGCCTACCAGCCCAGATTGCCAGCTCTGGGTTGACCATGGAGGTAGATGCCCCGAAATCTCAGGACTTCACCAAGATCATGGCAGACATCTGGGCCCAATATGACAAAGTGGCTTGGTAGAACTCAGACGAGCTGGACAAGTACTGGTCTCAGCAGATTAAGGAGAGCACCACAGTGATCACCACACAGTCCACCAAGGTTTGAGCTGCTGAGATGACACTCATGGAGTTGAGACATACAGTCCAGTCTTGGATATCGACTGGGACTCCATGAGAAATCTGAAGGCCAGCTTGGAGAACGGCCTGAGGGAGGTGGAGGCCCGCTATGCCCTGCAGATGGAGCAGCTCAACAGGATCTTGCTGCACCTGGAGTCAGAGCTGACACAGACCCGGGCAGAGGGACAGCACCAGGCCCAGGAGTAGGAGGCCCTGCTGAACATCAACGTTCAGCTGGAGACTGAGATCGCCACCTACTGCCGCCTGCTGACAGAGGGCAAGGACTTGAGTCTTGATGATGCTCTGGACAGCAGCTACTCCGTGCAGACCATCCAAAAGACCTCCACCCACCAGGTAGTGTATGGCAAAGTGGTGTTGGAGACCAATGACACCAAAGTTCTGAGACATTAAGCCATCAGAAGCAGGGGACCCTTTGAGGAGCAGGCGGCCAATGAGAAGTTCAGAGGTTAAAAAGAAAAAAAAAGGTAACTCTTGATCTTTTTGGTGTCTCAAAGGCACAGCTAAGTATTCAGCAGGTAAACATAAGTGCGAATGTGCTTACAGAATAGATTGGCATATGAACAGTGCCCTTTACTACTTGTATACACATAAGAAAATTTCTTAATTTCTCTGTCTGTTTTTTCATCTGTAAAGTGTAAATATTTTCCAAAGTACAGCTGACACTTGAATAATGTAGGGGATGAGGTGCCTGCACATGCAGTTGAAAATTCATGTATACCTTTTCTGTTTTTTGAGATGGAGTCTGGCTCTGTTGCCCAGACGAGTGCAGTGGCACAATCTTGGCTCACTGTAACCTCCGTCTGCCGGGTTCAAGCAGTTTTCCTGCCTCAGCCTATTGAGTAGCTGGGATTACAGGCATGGGCCACCATGCCCCTGTAATTTTTGCTTTTAGTAGAGATAGGGTTTTGCCTTTTGGCCAGGCTGGTCTCGAAGTCCTAACCTCAGATGATCTACCCACCTCAGACTCCCAAAGTGCTGGGATTACAGGCATGAGCCACTTCACTGGGTCCCGTGTGTAACTTTTGACATCCGCAAAACTTAACTACCGATAGCCTACTGCTGACTAGAAGCCTTACTAAAACATCAGGAGTCAACTAACACATATTTTGTATGTTACACGTATTATATACTCTATCCTTACAATAAAATAAGCTAGAGAAAAGAAAATGTCTTTAAGAAAATCATGAGGAAGAAAAAACACATTTACAGTACTGTACTGTGTTTGTTGATACCACAATTTTATGTTTGTTAGGAGATGAATCATCTGTCTGAAACGGCAGGCAACCGCAGCTGCAGATTTCAATCTACAGTACATATCAAGTAATTCAGCTTTTCCTTGTAATGGCATGACTTTTCTCTCCTTCCTGGGAGCACACCCAGCATCACTAGTGGCACTTCGTATGGGTCCCATGGTGTTATTCAAAGTTTACACTAACGCACTAAATGTGATGAAAAATACACGAGAACCATGAGAGATCACTTTAACTGCATTGTGCAATTTACTTGTGAGAGGAGCTGCCCACACAGAGATGATTAGTGTCGCACAGCATTTGAGCAGATACAACACTTAAAATCACAGGTGGTGACAATAAAATTATGACAGTAGTACAGTATGTAAGACTGTTAATTTTACCCACTTATGGTTGAATATTGCATCTTTACGTTTGTCTGGAGTTCTCTCAACTGGGAATGTTATCATGTAGGGTCTCTAAGTGCATACCTAAGTTTTGATACATTTTAACTTTTTATAATAGATTTGTATATATTTTCTGGCAGTCAGTGACAAAATAGACTAGTCTTAGGTTGGTGCAAAAATAATTGTACCAGCCTAATACTTACATATATCTTACGCACTTCATGACATATCTAGCATTTTTCTTAATGTTTTTTGATGTTTCTAGACTGCACAGTTCACCTTCAAGGTTTTTCAAATTGTCATGAATCTCTAAAAATTTTTCCAACATATTTATTGAAAAAAAATCATTATCCGTGGATGCATGCAGTTCAAACTTAACAGGTACAGTTCATCTGTACCTGTTAGGACAAGTTTTGAGCATAACGTCTCAACTCTGCTTCTCTAATGAGGCCGTATCTGCCACTGCGTTATTGTGTTCCACAGTACTCTTGTGCAAAGTGCTCCCACTGCTGTTATCAAACTGTATTGTAAAGATGTATTTCCTACCCACTTGGCTCTAGAAACAACAACAAAAACTTTAAGACTAGGGTCAGTGTTTAATTCTTTGTAACTCTACCACCCAGCTCCCAGCACTTAGAACATACTGACACAGGAAGACACTAAATATTTATTTAATGAGTAAAACAATTTTTGATGATAAAATTTGCAACTTTTACTAATTTGTAGTAGATGCAGTTTTGTTCTTCAGAATCTTATAAAGCATTGTTAAAAAGTCTATTGGCATGGTCAGTGTGGTGTTACAACAGAATCAGGAACATACGGTAAAGGGGAGTGACCATCCCATGTCTAAAAATTAATTTTGAATTAATGGATATAATAAACTAGACATGATGTGATTTTTGTTCTCCCTGAAATACCATTATAGCACTTAGTGTAATCTCATTTTCATATTTAGTAACATAATTGTGTGGCTTAGCCAGGAAGAATGTGATGTTAGAATGCCTAAAGTATATGTATGGAGAAAATCTTGGAAGAATCTACATTGCCAACTAAGCTTTTCTTCTGGCCTGTAAATTGATATAGGGAAACGTGTTTTTGTTTCCAGAAAGTAAGAGTCAAAATGGCAAATTAGCCATGATTAATGAACAAAATCAAAATATTTGATAATCTTTTATTTAAAGAGCTTATACTAGTAGAAATATGTCTACAAATGATATGTTTAATGGACACGGCTTTAAAGAAATGTCTTATCTAAATGTAAGGAAACATCTTTATTTGAAATGATTATTTTCCAATTGGAGTAAGATATAAAAATAGAATTGTTGCTCCTCTCCAATGATGCCAAGTCCATGTTGATATTGATTAAATTGCATTGTGCTTAATGAGTTAAAATGATCAAGACCCTCTAAAGTTACTATGCAATCTTTGCTGGCTTAAATTCAAATCTTGATCCACCCACCCCACCAAGTTTCATCATTTCAGTCGATTAGAAATAGAAACCAAGTTTTGACTTACAAATTAAATTCATGTCAGCATTAACCAATTATTCTAATCTGGAATACATATATCACATTAACTAAAAGGCAGTGACTCTAAGTAAAATTAATGATAATAGCTAATACCTCTATATAATTTACATAAGTGAAAAGCTCCTCAGTGTCATCTCTTAGGTGTCAGAGCTGGATTCAAACTAAGTCTCCTGATTCTAAATTCTTTGATTTTCACACTATAATATTGCTCACTCTAACAAACTTGGTTTTTTGTGTCCCTGCACCTCTCTTTATGTGATTTTTTGCCCTGTTTGTGCCTCTTCCCAAATCATTTTTAATGTATATCCTATTGTGATGCCTAGCCAGTTCTGTGCAGATGCTGGCTTCAGAGTTTACCTGGTCTTGTCATTCCTTCTCTTCCTTCCATTCTTAGCAATATGACAATGAACAAATCATTAAATGGATAATCTGATAAATTAACCACTACTAAATTGCCAAATTCCATGAAATTAATTCAGAGCAATCAATCATGTTGATATTGAGATTTTTAGTAGCTGTAGTAGAGGCTTTTTTGGTTACCACAGTCAGTCTTTAGACAAATCTTGAATTACACAATATAGATAAAGGAGGCCTTTCAGAATTGTGCAAGTCAATGAATCCCTCCTTGCAATGTTAGAATTGTCCCATTCTTATTGTTAGTTACCATTATCAGAGGTTACATGGCTATACTCATATTTTTCAACTGTCCAAGATGCTTAATAGGTAGTGTATCATCAAACCAAAATATATTTCTACACAGCAAAAATAAAGACTATCATCTACTGAACACAGATGAAAATGTGTAGCTCAACATAACATCAATACCCAACAATGTAAGGAAACAGAGTTTCTGATTTTTGGCATATCTTGGTCATGCCAATTTGACCATTTTTTTTTTTTTGAGACAGAGTTTCGCTCTTGTTACCCAGGCTGGAGTGCAATGGCACGATCTCGGCTCACCGCAACCTCCGCCTCCTGGGTTCAGGCAATTCTCCTGCCTCAGCCTCCTGAGTAGCTGGGATTACAGGCACGCGCCACCATGCCCAGATAATTTTTTGTATTTTTAGTAGAGACGGGGTTTCACCATGTTGACCAGGATGGTCTCGATCTCTTGACCTCGTGATCCACCCGCCTTGGCCTCCCAAAGTGCTGGGATTACAGGCGTGAGTGACCATTTTTTAAGAAATGAATCATAATGATTTTTTGACATAGAAGGACAAGCTAGACAGTGTTTCTAAAATAAAATTTTTCAATCTTTTCATTTTATCACCCCAAAAAATAAAGGAAACAATGAAAACCCAAATAAGCCAAAGATGCTGCATGCTCTGATTAAGAATTTTTGTAGTTTTTTAAGTTCTCCAATAATTCAATACAAAATAATTTGCACATATTTTACATCGGAACAATCCTCTCCCTATCAGTTTTATTCATACCTAAGAATCATTTGTTTATCCCTGGTATTTTCCAAAGAGATTAAATGATAGCAAATATTAGTGTGTCTAGACTTTTATTCCAACATGAAGACTGCTGTCTTGAGTTTCAGGACAAATAAATGGCTAGGAAGATGAGACAGTGCATGAAATAGTAGGTTCCAGACAAGAAATACCTATAGCTATAAAGAGAGAAGCAGATGGTGTGCTTCAGAATACTCCAAATAATAAAAAACCTACTATTTTGTGTGGATCACTGAAACCTGGACTTAAAACATGTTATAAGCAGAACACTCCTGTGTACAGCTCTTTTATTATTAGACTGTAAAAGAATTAGCCCTTCCTGACAAGATGAAGGTGAGTTCTTAAATTATGTTGATACTTTTTTGTCAAAATCCTGAGCTGAGTTCAAAGACATGTAAATTAAAGTTGACAAAAATATAATAAAGAGTCCCAAACAACAAACAGTCATCAGTGTTTCCTGCTTCCAGCACTTCTTTGGCTTCCCCCTCCTGCTTTCCCTCATTGCTTCTGTGGCAGCTCCATCTGCTCCATCTGTTAGGGTCCACTTAACACTGTAGTGCTTGTTGGCTTAAGGAAAAGCATGCCAAACTAAAGGCTTCCAATAAGTGATTTTTCTGCTTAAAATGTAAGGTAATTTGGAGAGCCATCAAAACCCAAATGTGTTTTAACTCGTGTGTGTGTGTACACATACATTATTAGGCAATGTATTCTAGAAGCGAAATTGCATGGTTTGTCAAAAAATCGATGATGCCTCTTGAAAAATTGTTAATAAAACATTCAAGAAAATGATTGGAAGACAGGTTAACTACTTAATAACTAACTTCTTTTTAAGTCCACTTTAATTGCGCTTACTTTGCACAATTAGTGTCCCAAAGGTAAACAAGCTACTGTGAGAAAACATTGACCCTAATTGCTGTTTGGGTAGAAAAGTAAGTTGTAGTTTGCACTTGCCTGAATTGATTTGCTGAAGTAATACATCAGGGATTTTTTTTTTTTTTTCAAAATGTGTAATTACTTTGTTCTCAGTGTAATGAGAAATACAGAAGAATGGCTTCCTAAAACTGAAGAAATAAATATTATCGCTAAGAGTAAAAACTTTGCATAATAGAAAGAATACTGACTTAGGAATCAGGGCTTTTGAGCTTTGACACTACCAACATTACTTTCCTTTAGCAATTATAAGTTCTCTAGGTCTCACTGTTATAAACTGTAAAATGAAGACTTTGGTTTTAATCTCTAAAATACTGTCAAATTCTAAAATTATTTAAACCTACCTTAATTCAATTATGCTTCTATTGAGGAAGATGGTTTACAGACTTCAGACTAACAGGAACAAAGAAAGGTAAGAAATGTATTTTAGGAAAATGCAGATTAAAATTCAGAAATTTTGTCATGGATTTACTCTAATTTCACTAAAGTCTCAGCCTCCTTGCTAATTAAAAATTAAAATTTTCTTAAATCCATGTATTAACAAAATGAGATGAGAAACAACTTACTGAATGTGCAAGCAATGTCAGTCCAATATGCAGTTTGACTGTAGACTCAAAAAATTTTAGAGCTGTATGCAATCCCAGAGCTCTTTAATTTTACAAATATATAAAGAGTTAGAGAAGTTGAATGGCTTTTTCTATTTTTTTACAGTTTTATCAAAGTATAATTTATATACAATAAGCTTCTCATTTTATAGAGTATAATTTTATATTTTGATGTATGTATATACTCGTGAAGGCATCAGCAAATAAAGATAATTATTATACTCTTCACTCCAAAAACTTCCTTGTGCCTCTTTGTATCCTCTCTTTTGTCCCTTCTTCCCCTCTTTCTCCATTCCCTGGCAATCACTGACCGGCTTTCTGGTTCTGTATATTAGTTTGTCTTTTATGTAATTTTATATAAATGTAAAGATACAGTATATATCTTTATTCTAGCAGATTCATCATATTGTTACTAGCTGGTGATAGTCTTCTAGTGGATCTGGTATGTCTTGTTTTTTGCATGTCTTAGGAGCAGAGTCGTTAACTGCCTTTATTCTGAATTGCTTTTGCAAGGATGTTTGTATGGGGAACAGACTTGAAAGATATAATGTCTACCTCCAGAGCAAAGGGTATGTTTATTTACCGTTCAGTATGATAAATATATTGTCTTCCTTCAGGGCAAAGGTTAAGCAGGCTTATTGCCTAATTGCTTTAAAAAATGAGTGTTTAAACTTGGGATTCCTTTCCAGCATTTTCATATTGCCCTATTGGAATTGGGGCTCAGGGAACCCATGTTTTTCTGGCTACTGCTATTGCATATAAGAAAGTTCTTTGTAACTGACCCAGGAGACTTGTGTCTCCTGCAAGAATCTATGAAATTGTGACAGACTAACTTGTTAACTTGCAAATTGGGCAAAATCTCAGATCCTTCACAGTTCTTGCCAATTGTTTTATTTTATTACTATTAATCCATTTTGTGGCTATAGCTCAATTTATTAATCCATTCATCACTCAACAAGCTGACATCGCTTGATAAATTGGGCTGTTCCCAGTTTTGGGGCATTATAAAAAAAAGTTTTTGTGAACATTCACATACAAGTATTTGTATAAACTCTACATTCACTTCTCTTTGGTAAATAATTAGATGTTGAATGACTGGGTCACATTGAGATATATGGTTATACTTTTAAGAAACTGCCATAAGGTTTTATAAAGTGATTGCGTTATTTTACATTCGCACTGACATTCTTTGAGGTTGCATCACAGTCTCACCAAATATTGGTTTAGTTGGTCTTTTACATTTCAACTGTCCTAATAGGTATGTAATGGTATTTCATTACGGTTTTAATTTCCATTGAACTGTTTAAATTTTTGCCCATTTTTGAGTTGTTTATTTTCTTATTATTAAATTTTGAGATATTTTGTATGTGCTGGATACATAGAAAACTAAAATAAGGAATGTAATTTACAATTATTTTATTCCAGTCTATGGTTTGTTTTCACATACTTTCAGAATAGTATTTGAAAAAGAATATTTTAATTTTGATAAAGCAAAATGTATCTCTTTATAAGTGGGTATGCTTTTAATATTGCATTTAAGAAGTCTTTGACTAACAAAGGACATAAACATCTCCTTCTATGTTTTCTTCTATGTTTTATAGTTTTCTGCTTTATATTTAGGTCTATGATCTATTTGGAGGTAATTTCTATATACGGTACAAGGAATAGATATAAGTTCCTTTTTTGCATATAGATATCCATTTTTTTAGCATAATTTCTTGAAAAGATTATTCTTCCTTCACCAAATTGCCCTTTCATCTTTGTCAGCAATGACCATGTGCATGTGTCTGCTTCTGGACTTTTTTTCTGTTCCGTTGATCCCTTTGCCCAACAGCAATACTATACTGCCTATGTAGCTTTAAAATAAGTATTGAAATAAGGTAGCATTATTCTGACAATACTTTTTTGCTTTTGCAAAGTTGTTTTGGCTCTTCTAGATTATTTACATTTTTAAATATCTTTTTTAATTTAAAGGTTTTAATTATGTTTTTAATAGGTTTTATACAGGTTGCTCATGGTAAAAATCTTTTTTTTATTAATTAATTTATTTTTTTATAGCATTTTAGGTTTTGGGGTACATGTGAAGAACATGCAAGATTATTGCATAGGTACACACATGGCAGTGTGATTTGCTGCCTTCCTCCCCATCACCTATATCTGGCATTTCTTTCCATGCAATCTCTACCCAACTCCCCACCCGCCACTGTCCCTCCCCTATTTCCGCCAACAGACCCCAGTGTGTGATGCTCCCCTCCCTGTGTCCATGGGTTCTCATTGTTCAACACCCACCTATGAGTGAGAACATGCGGTGTTTGATTTTCTGTTCTTGTAGTTTGCTGAGAATGATGGTTTCCAAGTTCATCCATGTGCCTACAAAGGACACAAACTCATCATTTTTGATGGCTGCGTAATATTCCATGGTGTATATGTGCCACATTTTCCCTGTCCAGTCTATCATCGATGGGCATTTGGCTTGGTTCCAGGTCTTTACTATTGTAAACAGTGCTGCAATGAACATTCATGTGCATGTGTCCTTATAGTAGAATGATTTATAATCCTTTGGATATATACCCAGTAATGGGATTGCTAGGTCAAATGGAGTTTCTGTTTCTAGGTCCTTGAGGAATCGCCACACTGTCTTCCACAATGGTTGAACTAATTTACACTCCCACCAACAGTGTAAAAGTGTTCCTATTTCTCCACATCCTCTCCAGCATCTTCTGTCTCCAGATTTTTTAATGATCGCCATTCTAACTGTCATGAGATGGTATCTCAATGTAGTTTTGATTTGCATTTCTCTAATGACCAATGATGATGAGCATTTTTTCATGTTTGTTGGCCTCATGTATGTCTTCTTTTGTAAAGTATCTGTTCATATCCTTTGCCCACTTTTGAATGGGCTTGTTTGTTGTTTTCTTTTAAATCTGTTTTAGTTCTTTGTAGATTCTGGATATCAGCCCTTTGTCACATGGGTAGACTGCAAAAATGTTTTCCCATTCTGTTGGTTGCCAATTCACTCTAATGACTGTTTCTTTTGCCGTGCAGAAACTGTGGAGTTTGATTAGGTCCCATTTGTCTATTTTGGCTTTTGTTGCCAATGCTTTTGGTGTTTTGGTCATGAAGTCCTTGCCTATGCCTACGTCCTGAATGGTTTTGCCTAGATTTTCTTCTAGGGTTTTTATGGTGTTAGGTCTTATGTTTAATCCATAAGAAATTATAATTGTTGTCTTTAATCCATCTGAAATTAATTTTAGTGTAAGGTGTCAGGAAGGGGTCCAGTTTCTGCTTTCTGCGCATGGCTAGCCAGTTTTCCCAACACCATTTATTAAACAGGGAATTCTTTCTCCATTGCTTGTTTTTGTCAGGTTTGTCAAAGATCGGATGGTTGTAGATGTGTTATGTTGCCTCCAAGGCCTCTGTTCTGTTCCTTTGGTCTATATCCCTGTTTTGGTACCAGTACCATGCTGTTTTGATTACTGTAGCCTTGTAGTATAGTTTGAAGTCTGGTAGCGTGATGCCTCCAGCTTTGTTCTTTTTGTTTAGAATTGACTTGGCTATGCAGGCTATCCTTTGGTTCCATATGAAGTTTAATGTGGTTTTTTCCAGTTCTGTGAAGAAGGTCATTGGTAGCTTGATAAGGATAGCATTGAATCTGTAAATTACTTTGAGCAGTATGGCCACTTTCACGATATTGATTCTTTGTGACCATGAATATGGAATGTTTCTCCATCTGTTTGTGTCCTCTCTTATTTTATTGAGCAGTGGTTTGTAGTTCTCCTTGAAGAGGTCCTTTACATTCCTTGTTAGGTGTATTCCTAGGTATTTTATTCTCTTTGTAGCAATTGTGAATGGCAGTTCGTTCTTGATTTGGCTCTCTTTAAGTCTATTATTGGTGTATAGGAATGCTTGTGATTTTTGCACATTGATTTTGTATCCTGAGACTTTGCTGAAGTTGCTTATCAGTTTCAGGAGATTTTGGGCTGAGACGATGGGGTCTTCTAGATATACAATCATGTCGTCTGCAAATAGAGACAATTTGACTTCCTCCTTTCCTATTTGAATACCCTTTATTTCTTTTTCTTGCCTGATTGCTCTGGTTAGAACTTCCAATACTATATTGAATAGGAGTGGTGAGAGAGGGCATCCTTGTCTAGTGCCAGATTTCAAAGGGAATGCTTCCAGTTTTTGCCCATTCAGTATGACATTGGCTGTTGGTTTGTATAAATAGTTTTTATTATTTTGAGATACATTGCGTCAATACCTAGTTTATTGAGGGTTTTTAGCATAAAGGACTGTTGAATTTTGTCAAAGGCCTTCTCTGCATCAATTGAGATAATCATGTGGTTTTTGTCTTTGGTTCTGTTTAGGTGGTGAATTACGTTTATAGACTTGCGTATACTGAACCAGCCCTGCATCCCCGGGATGAAGCCTACTTGATCATAGTGGATAAGTTTTTTGATGTGCTGTTACAATCGGTTTGCCATTATTTTATTGAAGATTTTTGCATCTATGTTCATCATGGATGTTGGCCTGAAGTTTTCTTTTCTTGCTGAGTCTCTGCTGGGTTTTGGTATCAGGATGATGTTGGTCTCATAAAATGATTTGGGAAGGATTCCCTCTTTTTGGCTTGTTTGGAATAGTTTCAGAAGGAATGGTACCAGCTCCTCTTTGTATGTCTCGTAGAATTCAGCTGTGAACCCATCTGGACCTGGGCTTTTTTTGGGTGGTAGGCTCTTAATTGCTGCCTCAACTTCAGACCTTGTTATTGGTCTATTCAGGGTTTTGACTTCTTCCTGGTTTAGGCTTGGGAGGATGCAAGTGTCCAGGGATTTATCCATTTCTTCCAGGTTTACTAATTTATGTGCATAGCATTGTTTGTAATAATCTCTGATGGTGGTTTGTATTTCTGTGGAATATGTGGTGATATCCCCTTTATTGTTTTTTATTGCATCTATTTGATTATTCTCTGTTTTCTTTTTTATCAATCTGGCTAGTGGTCTATTTTGTTGATCTTTTCGAAAAACCAGCTCCTGGATTTATTGATTTTTTTGAAGAGGTTTTTGTGTCTCCATCTCCTTCAGTTCTGCTCTGATCTTAGTTATTTCTTGTCTTCTGCTAGGTTTTGAGTTTTTTTGATCTTGCTCCTCTAGCTCTTTCAATTTTGATGATAGGGTGTCAATTTTTGATCTCTCCTTGTTTCTCATGTGGACATTTATTGCTATATATTTTCCTCTAGAGACTGCTTTAAATGTGTCCCAGAGATTCTGGTATGTTGTGTCTTCATTCTCGTTGGTTTCGAAGAACATCTTTATTTCTGCCTTCATTTCATCATTTATCCAGTCAACATTCAAGAGCCAGTTGTTCAGTTTCCATGAAGCTGTGCAGTTCTGAGTTAGTTTCTGAATTCTGAGTTCTAACTTGATTGCACTGTGGTCTGAGAGACTGTTATGAGTTCCGTTCTTTTGCATTTGCTGAGGAGTGATTTACTTCCAATTATATGGTCAATTTTAGGGTAGGTGTGATGTGGTGCTGAGAAGAATGTATATTCTGTGGATTTGGGGTGGAGAGTTCTATAAATGTCTTTTAGGTTTGCTTGGTCCACATCTGAGTTCAAGTCCTGGATATCCTTGTTAATTTTCTGTCTCGTTGATCTTTCTAATATTGATAATGGGGTGTTAAAGTCTCCCACTATTATCATGTTAAATAATTTTTTTAATCACATTGTCAAATTCTATGTACCCTAACACACAAAAAAGGCCTACTGTATTTTAATAGGTTTATAATTAATTTACAGACTAATTTACCAAGGATTGCAATCTTTAAAATATTGAGTCTTGCAATCCAAGAACATGCATTATTTTCCTTTTATTTAAATATTCCTTAATTTTTCTCAGTAATAATTTACTGTTTCTAGTGTATAGGTCTTATCCATCTTTTGCCACATTTATCTCTAGGTATTTCATATTTTTGTTGCTGTGTTAAATCGTGATTTCCTAGTTCTGTTGATGGCAGAAAATACTATGGCTAACAGTAAGGTATTATATATTACAGAATAGCTAGAAGGGAGGCTTTTGAATGTTCTTACCACAAAGAAATGATAAATGCATGAGGTGATGGATGTGCTAACTACCCTGATTTAATTATTAGACAACATAGATGTGTATTGAAAGGTCAAATTGTACCCCGTATTGTATATAATTATAGTATGTCAAAATTATAGTGTGACAAAAGAGAGCTAATATTGCCTGAGTACAGATATATAATTATTTTACTGGTATTTTGCAGAAACTTTAGAACTGAGATCTTGCTACACTTATCTATTTAAGTTAATTCTTATAGAAAACAAAGAGCAAAGTAAACATAGACTGTGATATTTATGTAAACATTCTCACATTAAGGAATGTACAAGACAGTTTCTAAATATTGATAATTAGTGAAAAAAATTATAAATATAGTCTTAAATACTCGAGTGCTTCTGTAACATTATTTAGAATAAGCATTTAGTAGAGTGATATGAATTGTTATCCAAGTTACATTTAGAAAACAGTTTAGAATATTTGCATGTAGGGTGTTGAAATAATTGGATTTAAACCTACCATTTGTTATTTGGTTTTTGTCTCATTTGTTTCTTTGTTTTCTTTTTCTTCTTTTTTATGTATTATTTTGGATGGAGTATGCTTAATAATTCAATTTATCTGAGTAATTTTTATCATTTTATCTCCTTTGTTGAGTTATTAGTGATAACTTTGTTGTGCTTTCTATATAGCATACACACATCTAATTTATACTTTCGTTTTTGCTAACCTGGTCTTTATGCTATTTTCAGATATTTTAGTAATTTTATAAATGCTTATTATGTTGTTATTGTATTTGTTTTAAACAGTGATCTTTCAAAGGCATTTTTTAAATAAGGAAAGAAGTATTTTATGCTTATCTACTTATTTACCATTTCATGTGCCCTTTATTCTATCATATAGATGCAGGTATCACTTTGTTTTTACCTAAAGGACTTCCTTTAATGTTTCCCATAGTTAGGTCTGCTAGTGAGAAACTCTTTCAGTTTCTCTGTTTCTAAAGGAATCTTTTCACTTTTATTTTTGAAGATTTTGCTGTCTTTTTTATTCTTTTTATTATTCTGATATTGTTCCACCATCCATCATGTGACTGTTTCCCCTTTTAAGAGGTTAAGATGTCTCTTTACAACAGGTTTTTGGCTATTGATTTTGAAGAGCAATGGTAGTAATGCTTTTTGTTTCTTGTGCTTAGAGTTTATGAAGCTGCTGAAACTTTGGGTTAATAATATTCTTCAAATTTGGAAAATATTCATCCCTTACTTCTTGAAATATTTTTCTGTCTCTCTGTCTTCCTTCATGAACTTATACGAAGTCACTTAAAGTTGCCCCAAGACTTATAGAAGCTCTGTTCAATTTTTTAAATTTGTTTCACTTAGAATATTTTCTATTGCTATACCTTTAAATTCATGAATCTTTTCTTCTTCAGTGACTAATCTGTTGTCAAATCTATCTAGTGTATTTATTTTTATCTCAGAAATTACAGCTTTCATTTCAAGAAGTTTGATTTCAGTCTTTTATATGTAATCCATCTCTCTAACATGTTTGAACTTTCTTCTGTCTTGTAATATGGATACAATATTGCCTTGGAATCTTTGACTATAAAGTCAACCATACACATCATTTTTGGGGGAGTCTCTTTCTACTGAATGTTTTTTTCTCATTATATTTATATTACTTGACTACCTGGTCATTTTTTTTTTGGTTGCCTGATATTACAAATTTTATGTTGTTTAATTTTATAATTTGTTTAGTTTTATAAGGAGCTTTCAGTCAACCATGGACCACATATATGACAGTGGTCCCCAAAATTATAATACTATATTTTTACTGTACCTTTTATATGTTTAGAGACACAAGTACCATTGCATTACAGTTGCCTACAGTATTCAATATAGTAACATGCTGAACAGATTTGTGAACAATTTTATGTTCCTATAAATGTAGTTGAGTTTTATTTGGGAACACAGTTAAGTTACTTGGAAAAGTTGAATTTTGTATAGTTTTCCTTTTAAGCTTTGTTAGGTGGAGCCAGAATAGTGTCCAGTCTTGAACTGATTTTGCCCCAGTGGGGGCAATTATGTACCCAGTGTTCTGGGGGGGCACTTCCCATCCTGGTTTTGAGGAATACAGATTATTCTAAACTTTATGTGACCTCTAGAAACTGTTTACTCTGCTGCTTTATATGATTTTTTTTTTTTTGGCTTCTTTACACAAATGCCCTTAACAGTGATCAACTGAAGACACATCTCCAGAATTCTTGCTCTCTCTCAGCAGATCTCTGGTATTCTGTTCATTGAAATCTAGCTTTTTGGTCTCTTGAACTCCAAGCTCCATCTCCTCAAATCAGGAAGATTAGAGCCTTTGCCTGGGTACCCCTTCCATGTCCCAAGCCTAGAAACTCTCTCTAAGAAGTAATTGGAACTATGCTGGGTCTTATCTTATTTGTGTACTCTCTTCCAGGTATCACTGTTCTGTGTTGCTTTATGATGCCCATGTCTAAAATCCATTGATTTACTTTGTCTAGATTTTTAGTTATTTCAAGAGTAGAAGACAAGTCCTTCCAAGTGTGGAAGACAAAGTCCTTGAGGTTGAATGACGTTTAAGAAATTCTTTAGTTGAAGGTGTATTTGGAACTATAACCCAACTGGTAATGGGAGTACATCATAAGAATTAAGAACTTAGTCATTGTAGTCCAAACACACTGGGCATCAATCCAAATTTAACTGCTTCTTAGTTGCAGTCTCCTGAAGAAATTTTTCAATCTCATTGAGCCTCCATTTTCCCATCTATAAAATTGAAATACATATATAATTCAAGAGACGAATGGATATACAGTGTTGCTCTGCATAATGATGTTTCTTTCAGTCAACAGTGGACCACATATATGAAATGGTCGAATAAAATTATAATAACTTACTTTTACTGCAACTTTTATATGTTTAGAGACACAAATGCTTACCATTGTGTTACAATTGCCAACAATATTCACTACAGTAACATGCTATATAGGTTTGTAGCCTAGGGGCAATAGGCTATACCATACCCTAGATGTGTAGTAGGCTATACCATTCAGGTTTGTGTAAGTGCACTCTGTGATATACATACCACGAAAATGCCTAATTATGCATTTCTCAGAATACATCCCTGTCATTAAGTGATGCATGACTGTATATAGTGGTGCCAACAAGACTATAAATACTAGGTAGCAAGTATTGGTTACTTTTTACCATTATTATTAATGTAACTGGTCTCCCCTAAATAGTACTAGGGAATCATGAACTATGTCAAATAAAGTGTTGCTCTTGTGTACTTGTACATCCTGGAAGAGAAACTGATCAAAAAGGTGAATCAGTAAGTGTTCAGGCATGGAAGCAGAGCTACCATGAGTATTAAATAAGAGACCCATTACACAAATTAAACATTACACAAACATGGGAAGAGCTATATGACAAAATTTAGCAAATATTCATAATAAGAATAGCTCGTTTCAAGTTTTTGTATTAATTATGCTTTTTATATTATAGCTAAACTATCTTTGCTTAGTCAAAGTAACAAACATGTTTGCATCTAGAAGTTTAATAATATGTTTACACTTTCAAAGATTTAAGTTAATTTTATATATTATGTAAAATATGAGTCAAAATAGTTGATTTGTTTGTTTTTCTTTTTTGCATATGGCTTCCTATTTCTGTGTCGCAATTTGCTTAAAAAGCCCCACTGGCTTCTAAAAATTATTTTGTATTTATTTTTAATTGATAAGTAAAAATTGCATAGATTTATGTTATGCAGCATATTTTAATATATGTATGTATTATGGAATGTCTAGAGGAAATGATTTAACACAGGTATTACCTCACAGAGTTACCATTGTTTTATGGTCAGAACACAAAATCTACTGTCTGCAATACCTGTATATGTTGATTACAGTCAACCTGATGTACAATAGCTATCTTGACCTTATTCTACCTGTCTTGGATCTTGTTTCCTTTGACAGCCCTATTGACTTCAGCTATAGTTTTTGCATTCTTTGTTAGTGATTACCCTAAAGATTACAAGAAAGTAGTTAAAATTAAAGATTAGCAATGCCAAGTGTTGGCAATGATGTAGAGTAACTGAACACTCACATATTACTGATGAGAAGAAAAAAACTTACAGCCACTTTGGAAAACAGTTTGACAGTTTCTTGAAAATTTAAACATATACCTCTCATATGATCCAGATGTTCCACTCTTAGGTATTCACCCAAGAAAAATGAAAGGATATGTGTAAACAAAGATTTGTACACAAATGGTTACAGAGCTTTATTTGTGATAGCACAAAACTATGATAAAAACTCAAATGTCTATCAAGAGGTAAATGGTTAAGCAAGTTGTGGTATGTCTTAACAGAGGAATACCATTCAGTAAAACAAGAAACACACTATTGATACAGTATGGCTAAATTTCAAAATCAGTTCATACACAAAAGACCATCCTGTATGGTTCCACTTATATGAAATCTAGAAAAGGCAAAGCTATGATGACAGAGGGTAAATCAGTGCTGCTTGGGTCTGGTAACTGAGGAAGAGATTGACTGCAAAGGGGCATAAGAAGACCTTTTGAGATAATGTAAATGTTTTGTAATATATTGTGGTTGTGTATACAAAACCACACAGAATTACCAAAACTCATTAGATTGTATAGTTATAATGGGTGGATTTTATTGTATGTAATTCATAACTCAGTGAATCTGGGAGTGGAGAATAGTGAAAGAGAGGGAAAGGGAGAGAAAGAGAGAGACAGAGACAAAAAGAGAGAGAGGGAGAGAGAAAGGAGGAGGAGGATGGAGAGGAGGAGGAAGGAGGAGGGAGGAGGAGGAGGGAGGAGGAGGAGGAGTATAAAGAGGAAGAGGAGGAATATTCATGGGCTAAGACCTAAACTAGATTGGATCATGAAATGGATCCAACTCTTGATAAGCAACTCCTTCTGAGATACCAAAAAGTCCATCTGACAGTGAAAAATGAATGTATAATGCGGTAGAACCAGGCCTAGCCAAGGTAGAAAATAAATGCACTCTTTTGCCCATTGGTCTTGCCGGTAGAAAACAGCCAAAAAGGATACTGAGGAGGTCGTTGCTATCCAAATTCCATGTGGATTCCTCTAATTGGTAGGACTTATTTGGCATACAGAAAACTTTGCTGCACAGAAGTCTGGCAAATAGTTTTTAGTTTGATAGTCTCTAAGTGTAAGAAAGAAAACAGTGGAGATTGAATAAACCAGTAAATACTATCCACTAAAGGTCACTTGGTTTTTCTTATTGACTTGTAGGGGTTCTTTATATGTATTGATAATAATCTTCATTAGTATTTCTTATAGTATTTATTTCCATATTCTCTGTATCTTTGATAAATAAAAGCTCTTAATGTGGTTATGTTTATCAATGTACTTTTTATTATTTCTGATTGTTGTATTTTATGGGCAATCTTCTACTATCCCATGTTCATAAAATTGTTACTCTCTATTGTCCTCAAGTTTCATATTTTTGACATTTATATGTAAATATTAATTCACCTAGAATTGATTTATTTGCATGTGATTTAAAGTGAGGACCTAATTTCATAGAAAATCATTTATCACTATTTATTAAAAATCCATTTCCCCCCACTGCCTTCAAAGCCACTTCTATCGTATTAATATGGTTTGTTAATACGATACTTTATGCTGCTCCCTAACTTGTTCTTCCTCAGAAATATCTTACCTATACTTGGCCCTTTGTCATTTTACATACATTTTAGAATTTGACAATTTAGATTGTTAAAATCTAAAACTTAAAAATCTTGTAAATGATCATGATATTAAATCTATAGATCAATTTAGAGACAACTGGCATTCTTAAAATACTGCATCTTCCAAATAGTGAACATGGTATGTTTCTCTAATTATTTATGCCATTTCACTGTATTTCAACAAGATTTTATTTTTTTCATAAAGATCTTAAAGACTTTTGGTTGGATTTAATTCTAGTTGTATTGTATTTTGGTATTTTTACAAATACTTATTTTTAAACTACTTAATTTTAAAACTTTCATTTGTTAATACTAATTTTATATTTGATAATAATGGCAAATTCATTAATTCTATTTATTAATCTCTCTGGTTTCTTCTGTGTTTACTGTATGCGAAATTGTATCATCTGAGAATCATGTTTTGTGTTTCTTCCTATTCAATATATATTTTATTTGATATTCAATTAGATGGATTTTTTTGTATTTTGTCTCAGTTGCTTTTTATTTTCCTCATTGGTTCTAAAAATTAATGTCTTGTTTTTCCTCTTAAAGTTCCTAAGTTTCATTCCTTGGAATTTTTTTCTGTGAAAAATTTTGAAACCTAGCTTGAAGACAGGCTTCTCTTAGAGTCTGAATTTCCTTATTTTTAGGTTCTGGAGGTCACTATAAACTGGAAGGAAGTACTTTTAACTAAAAATTTACTTTTTGTTTGTTTTTTAAGCGCACTCAATTAAAGATATTCCACTGGAGGACTGGCTTACGTTTATGAATTACCAAGGAAGTAATGTTTTGTTTTAAATCCACATTCAGCTCTTAGGTTCTTAAAGAAGCAGGATTATTTCCGGTTCTTTTTTACATAAAGTTATAACCTTTTAGTGTCCTAGTTTATAGGAGTGGAGCTGTCTGCTGTTAGGTTCTTCACTGTGGAAAGGGTGGTTTCTGCATTTACTTTCCTTCTCCCTGTATCTTAGAAAGTAAAATCCAAGATCAGAACCTTAGCAAATACTCTTTAGATAAATTAGAGCTTTGCTATCATAGTTGCTCAACATCACATTTTTAAAGGGACTTGAAATATATATATATTTTTAATCAGGAGGTCATTTAACTCCCCTAAGTTGCCGAAAATGGAGCGCTTATTCTTTATATGACTGTCTAAATTTTGTGTTTGGGAAGTCCAGGAATATAGGACTATTTTGGAAAGTTGGAAGCTGTTGTAAAAATTAACATATTTACACATATAGTTACCTCCAATTCATTAGCTAGGAAGATACTTATCTCTGATTCAAAAATAAACATATTTCCACTCTATTTAAAATCATACATAATGCAAATATAGGAGATAAAAAGTATCAGAAGTTCTTGAGGATACAGATTAAGGAATTAGTGTTTTTGGCATTAGGAAACATTTTCTATCATGACCTGATTTAATGAGTATGAACCCAGTGGTACACTAATTTTTCCTTCTCTAGAAAAAACATTCAGTATTTTTTAAATTTTAAATACTAAAGCAGTATTTAAAAGCAAAAACAATTATAAAATATCTCTTAGAAAACCTCCATCCCTTATATCTACACTTATATTTCCCACCATTACTTCATAATTCCTAATGACTGTAATAATGAATGTTTAATATCAGTATGAACTCTGAACCTTAATTTCATAAAGTTTAATCGAATGGAAGGTTTCAAATACATTCTTTGAATCTTGATGATGTGTATTCTCTTTCTTGAAACTTCTGCCTGGAATTTTTGTCCAACTTACCACTGGTGAGGCTAAGAACCTATGTATGAATTATCTATTATGTGAATTATATTTCAACCCTCAAAACTAAGGTACTTATTGAAGATTTCTCCTTGGTCTTTCTTTCCAGAGCTACTTGAGATGTGTGATTTTTTTTTTTAGAGACATAGCACAGTGTATCCCAACAGCAAATACAGAAAGATTTTAGTTTATCGAACTACTGAATTATGCTCTATAAGAGTTCAGATATTCTTGCCATGGGGACATGCCATCTTTCATATTCATTTTATTTTAAAACAGACTTGAAAGATCCATTTCAACATTAGTACTTCTTTATAGATTTAACATGCTGTTTTATGACCTTTAATACAAACATTGGGATAAGACATTGATGGAAAATATTCTTTAAATTTGAATATATCCTATGAGTTTCAGATCCTTACGAGAAAACAAAGACCAAAAAATATATCATTTCAGGTTGTAGTTTAATAACAAAATGTTTATCTTACATAGTTTTAAAGGGAAAGGAAATATAAGTTGAGAAAACTTAAGCAGCCCATATGTAAGTTGGTTGGTAGATTTTCCACATCTCAGGGCAAGTGACAACAACTTTACTTTCTAAATAAACAGTTTTGGGAAGTCAGAGCTTTTCAATAAATTATTTAAAATAAAAAACAGACTCAGTGACCCATATGCCAAAAACATCCTTGGTGAGGCTAGGTAAAAATCTTCTATGAGTATGTACTCCTATAAAACCTCAGGTCAACATACCAAAATAAAAAAGATAACAATTGTGCCCAGAGTTTCTTTGTATAAATGCATCTTGTGATATATAAAAGTTAACACTTCACAGGAAACTTTTTGGTGTTGTTTATAAATTGATTTGATTTAAATTTCTAGGGCCACCGATCACTAAAAACTAAATTGAATGCATGTGCTTTTCCTGAAGGAAACTCCTCTGTGGAAGTGGTGGAAAATGTGGTTGGATATTAAATCCAAATGTGCTGTCAGGGAGTATGACACAAATTATGACCCTGTTTGGGAAGAAGCCCATTATCTTATATCATGACAGTTGCAAATACAGTGAACAATGAATTCATTACCATTACTGGATTTTAAGACAGAGTAAATCTCTAATGTTGTATAGTAAAACCATGCAAAAGAAATCAACCGTGCTAGCTCTGGTAATACTTCTTTAATGAAATACCTGAAATTGCATACCAATCATACTATATAAACCACACTTAAAAGATTGGTGATTCTGGCTCCTCTGGGGACAACAGTGAAGTATTACCACTATTTTCCATTTCAAAAGGAAATATAAATTGAAGGTCATGAACCAAATTTCCTTCCATTTTTTAGCTAAATGGGTATGGAGTTTAATATATGACAAAAGTACAGTACTTGTTTCATTTTCACTCTGAAGTGGGGCACGTTCTCTGTATTCCGTGTTCTAACAAAGTATAAACTTCTGGAGGTAAAAGGCAAGCAGTCATGGAGCTCAGCTTGGCTGCCCTCAAGCAGTGAATGTGTACACAATTTGTAGTGGTTATGTGTCTATTCTCTTCTTCGTGGTCTTTAGGTAGGAGAATTCTGGAGGTTGAGGACCACCTCCTAAACTTCTCTAGCCATCTAGTGCTGTGTAACAAAATTCCTCAAAATTTAGTGGCTTAAAACAACAATAATTTTACTTACTTGCTTTCAATTCTGCAACTTGAGCAGAGCTTATTGGGGAAAGCTCATTTCTCCTTCATCAGCTGGCATAAGCTGCCCTGACTTGACCAAAACCAGTCTCAACTCTCTCAGATGGCCTCACTTGCATGGTGGCCAAGTTGATACTAACTGTTGGGTGGAAGCCCAGCTAGAGGTGCTGAATAAGCCCTCAGTTCTCTTTCATGAGACCTCTCAATATGGCTAGGCTGGGTTTCTTACAGCATCCTGGTCTCAGAGTAGGTGAACTTGCATGATGGCACACTGCCCTCAAAGTACAAAAACAGATGTTGCCAACTTTGGCCTAAGCCAAAACCCAGAACCCCCAGAACTACTAAAGTGTAACTTCTACTACATTATATTGCTTAGTTAGCAGGTTCAGATTTAAGAAGAGGTAAACACAGGTAAATTATATAAGGATGTAAATAGATTTGTGCTCTGCATCATGACATTTCAGTCAATGATAGACCGCATATACAACAGTGGTCACATAAGATTATAATACTCTATTTTTACTTTACCTTTATGTTTAGATATGTCTAGATACACAAATATTTACCATTGTGTTACAGTTGCCTGCAGTATTCAGTACAGTAACATGCTGTACAGATTTATAGCTTTAGGAGCATTGCACTATACCATATAGCCTAGGTATATAGTAGGCTATATCATTTAGGTTTGTGTAAGAACACGCTACGATGTGCACACAGTGACAAAAATCACCTAGTGACCCATTCTTCAGAATATCGCCCCATTGTTGAGCAATGCATAACTGTACAGGAAAGCAACATAACAGATTATCATGTACCTCAGCCCTATACACACAGATGGCACTATCGGAATAGTTCTTGTATGAATGAACTATAGAGCATCTAAGTTATCTAATTTCAATGTTTTATTACCTTGATTTTTAATTTTCTCCTGGTGGTTAACTAAAATTTTCACTTATTTAATTTCAGCATATTTGTCTAAATTGAAATTGCTATCACTTATAGCTAATAAATGGTCAAAGTCATCTTCATAAGGAATGCTTTTGTTTAAAGACAAGTGTTAAATTAGAGAATCATTTCCTTCCTATCTGAAAAACAAGTTCATTTTACTGCCATGTGGAAAACAAGTTAAATACTTGGCAAAGAGATATAATGACTTGTCCCTAGAAAATATAAGACTTTTGTGTTGATTTATTGAAAGCAAACACAAGATGCTGTGAGTGTTTTCAGGGTGCTGCTTAAGGAAGAGCCACGCACAGGAACAATTTCATTTCCTGATACGATGGAAATGATGAAATAGTTCTGGTCTGCCTTAGGTATTTGAGATTTATTTCTCCTGAAAGGGAAAAAAGAGTATTTATGTTTTATAAATGTGCTTTCTTATAGATTGATTGTTGTAGTTGTTGTTGTCATTAAAACTTTTTCCGGCCGGGCGCTGTGGCTCACGCCTACAATCCCAGCACTTTGGGAGTCCGAGGTGGGTGGATCACGAGGTCAAGAGATCAAGACCATACTGGTCAACATGGTGAAACCCTGTCTCTATTAAAAATACAAAAAATTAGCTGGGCACGGTGGTGCGTGCCTGTAATCCCAGCTACTCAGGAGGCTGAGGCAGGAGAATTGCCTGAACCCAGGAGGCGGAGGTTGCAGTGAGCCGAGATCGCGCCATTGCACTCCAGCCTGGGTAACAAGAGCGAAACTCCGTCTCAAAAAAAAGAAAAGAAAAAAAACTTTTTTCATTTAAAAATAAAGTTCCTAACATGTGAATAGAATTTTTAAATTAGAAAACAAATTTATAGAATTGTAGACCCATTTTATGGTTTTGCAAAATCAGAATATCTTCTGATTCTCGTTCTATCTTTATCTCATCATAGATCTGGTAAAAGATTCCCAAACTTTATGTTTTAACTGACAATTAGTCTTGGATGAAACAAAAAGCAAGATGGTAAATGAGCAAAATTCTTAACAGATAGTCCAGTGGTGTGCTGGAGTTAGCTTGCACCACTCTGTGAAAGCTGTTTGTGTCCATCTCTTCCCAATCTGCATCTCAAAAAGTCATGTTGATAAGCCCAATTCATCATGAGAATATTTACACCATGACTTTTTCTTTTTTTTTTTTTTCTTGTATTTATTTATTTGGAGAACCAGTTGTTAAATATTTACATTTACATCACTGATTCTAAGCCAACTAGTCTAAAAGAACAAAAAGCAGGAAAGTCAGGAACCCAGATAGATTAAAGGCATTGGACAATGATTGACAGTTCAAGCCAGCATTTAAGCTGTGCCCTAAATGACAATTTGGAGAAAGCCAAATATTCTAGAAGAGTATTTCTGACAGTGGTTTAGATGTGGACAAGCCGTAAACCAGAAACAATTCTGGCATATTTGAAGAACAGAAGAGGACAGTAGGAATGGAGTATGTTTATCAGGACAACTGCATTACAAGAAGAGCTTAGAAACACAGACTGAAGCCAAATTTTGTATAGATTTATAAGACAGTAAGGATTGGATTTTAAGAATATGTGCAGTGGAGAGGACTTGGGATACCTTAAGCTGAGGAGTGATATGAACATATTTATTTATAAAGAACAATCTGGCTTCTCCGTGTCAAATGAGTTGAGGCTACCGATGGGAAGGATAAAGTGGAAGAAAGTACACCAGTTATGAAAATATTATGTTACCTTAAGTGAGAAATAAGAGTCGTTTAGACCCAGTTAGTGATGTGGATATGGAGAAAACCAAAAAGATTTGGTTGCAGTCTGGAGGTTGTTTCTCTAGAATCTGATAATGGATTCGATGTGAGGAATAAAGAAAAACTTCCAAGCATGTAGCCTAAGTTTTTCATTGAATTGTGATACTGTTTACACAAATGTAACAGTAGTGTTTTTATAATGCCAACACTAAGAGAAAAAAATGTTAAAGATGTAGAAAAATAGTCCTATTTTGAATATTCTATACTTGAGTTATCTATTGCATAGAGATGTCAAGTATTAGTTGAAGATGGGAGTACTATGTCTCAAGCTATTGACATAATTTGGGAACTTATCAGCACATACATATCTAAAAGCCCAAGACTATTGGAATTACATCATGTTAAGGGAAGAGAGAGATGAGCATCCAGAACAGATGCTTAGAACACTCCAGTAACTAGAAGTGAGGCAGAAAAGCCTGTAAAGGAAAGTGAGATGTAGAATCAGAGATAAAAGAAAAAATAGGAGTGTTCATTGTCACTGAAGCCAAGGAGAGAAAAGACTTAAACAAGAAAAATACACTCAATATCACTTGATGCTACTGAGACTTCATATAAGAGACCTCAGAAGTGGAGTATGGGCTGCAGACAGGGGGCTGACCAGCAAAGGGAATTAAGGAGTTGGACACAGGCTGAGGAGTCAACTCACTGTAGATATTTTTCTATGAAGGGGAGCTGAGAAATGGAAGATACGGGATCAAGGGAAGAATTATCTTCAAGATAGGAACTGCTGGCTCAAACTTATGTATTAATGGGAATGAAATGACAGAGGGAGATTCTGGTGCTAATAAAAGGAGATATTCTGTTTTAGTGTTCACTGTGAGTTCAACCTAAACTACATTTCTGGTCAGTATATACTCTTCCTGCTTTATCCAATTTCACTCATTAAAAAATTAGCCTCGGCCTACAGATTTTACTAACCCAGTTTTATAAATGCAAAAATTAAATCTGAGAATTATTCATTATTTAATACACACATAGTCATTCTTAAAATATTACTAAATTTATATTATATTCTAGATAATATGTTTAGTAATTAGGGTTCTAAGAATGAATATTGTACAAAAAGAAATGAATCTAGGAATTTAACACTAGGTCAATCTGTTGCCAAATTTTATGATATTTTCCTGATATCATACTCTAAAGCATTCATCCCAGTTTGGCTGAGGCAATTTGAATTATAGACTACTAGCCCAACATAATTGTTAGTGACAAACAATATCTCTGAGTTATGCCTGTACAGCTATTGTGAAAAACGGTATGGTCGTTCCTCAAAATATTAAAAATTAAACCACTGTATGATCCAGCAATCCCACTACTGGGTGTATATCCAACAAAAATGAAATCAGTATGCCAAAGAGATATCTGCACTCCCACATTCATTGCAGCATTATTCACAAAAGTCAACATACGGAAGTGTCCATCAACAAGTGAATGGACAAAAACATGTGATACGTGTGCACAGTGGAACACAATTCAGCCTTTAAAAGGATGGAAATTCTGTTGTTTGTGACAACATGGACAAACCTGGGGGTATTGTATTAAACGAAATAAGCTAGACACGGAAAAACAAATACCACATAAGCTCACTTATAAGTGGAATCTAAAAACGTTGAACTCCTGGAGGTGAAGAGTAGAATTGTGGCGTGTTAGGGGTGGGAGTAGTGGTGGGAACAGGGAGCTGGGAGATGGCCAAAGGATACAAAATTTTCATTAGATAGGAGGAATAAGTTCAAGACATATATTATGGAACATAGTGAGTGTAGTTAATAACAATGTACTGTATTTTTGAAAATTGCTGAGAGTAGACTTTAAGTGTTCTCACTATATAAAAAAAAGTATTTTAGGTAATACATATGTTAATTACCTCTATTTAGCCATTCCACGATGTATGGTAAAATGTCATTGAATTGCTTACCAGGAACTTCATGAGTCAGATTAATCATCTAATGTCATTAGCCATTAGAATTTAATCTTACATGACTGCTTATTAGTATTGAACAGTTTGCATTATTGGCTATTAGTTGTCTGTTGATTTCATTTGCTATTTTCTACCAGGCTGTTTTTTACTTGTTTTAGGCGCTCATGATATATTATGAAAATTAATTTGCTATTTGTTATATATGTTATATGTATTACATATATGCTACAAATATTTTATCTCAGTCCTTTTCTTATATCAAAAATATTTTTGTTTTATTCTGAAACAGAAATATTTTCTGTTTCAGAAAATGCAACTATTTAATAGTTATATAGTTATATCTGTCAAAGCTCTCTTGGTAACTTATTTGCAAAATATTCTCCTACATTTTCTTGAAAGGCCTGTAGTTATATAATCTGTCTGGAATTTATTATATGGAATGAAGTAGGAATGTAACATAATATTTTCCCCATATATAATTGATTGCTTAAAATTTTTTATTTAAATAATCCCATTTGTAGCATTTGTTTCTGGATATTTTGTTTCATTTTGTTTTTAATTTCTCTATCAGCTCTAAATTATTCAAAATGCTGTTGTCTTATGATATGTTTTTGTCCCTTTCAGGCCAAGATATTATAGTTCTGTCTTTCAAAGTGTTCATTTTAATATAATGTAAACTATAAATCATCTATTCAGATTATATTTAAATACCATCTTGGTATATTGCTAAAAATTACATAAAATTTATAGATTAGTTTGAGTCCTTAGTCCAGAAACATGGGACATGTCTGCATTTATCCAGATATGATTTTATTTTTCAGTAAATTGTGTTTCCTAGCATAGTCCCATCAGTGTTTGAATATCTTAATTTCTAAAACAAGATCTTCCAACTCACTTTCCTGTTTTCCCACCTCAGATCTACAATCAGACATTTCACTAAGGATCTTGATCTTTTTTTAAGAGGTAATGCCATTTAGAAACCTATATCTGAGCACCAGTGGCTCTCAGTGAATGTACTGTGGCTCTCCTGGTAGAGGGGAGGAGAGCTACATGGTGGAGGCATATATTAATCCAGGCAACAGGTTCTTGATTAAGCCCACTTCTCTCTAAGATTAAACCAGTACTTATTAATTTTATCCTTTTAAAAATGTATTTTTGCTATCATTTCCAGTTTTTAATTAGCTCAGTTGTGCATTTTTCAGTGATTATGCATTTCAGCCAAACTTTTTCCAAAATTTCTGGAAGACTCCATTTTTGTCATACATTAGGGATAATTACCTACTAAACATGTATTCGTATCAATGCTAGTTAATATTTGCTGAGTGCAAACAACTTGAAAGTAGAATATTAATTTTTTAGGCAAAGATTTTATTTCCTTTTACAACTAAGAACATTTATCAATAAATGCACCTACTTATCTTTTACCTTTGATATACTCACACATCACAGATTTGGGGGTTTCTTTTGATGTCCTTAAATTCTTATTTTGTCTAATTTCAAATATGTAACTGACTTGCCACACTTTTAAGGTTTCTTGTGCATTCACTCCTCATAACCTTCCATGTAATACAGTTGCTTTACTTTGATGTAATATTTTAATATTCACAAAAGTTTAAGTGTTGTTACTAGTGCAAGGATGTAAGAACTTCCGCTCTTTGAACTTAATATTTGAAAAACACCACAAAAGCATTTATGAAAGTGACATTTTAGGATTGTAACTTGGTTAAAATACTCAACCTCTTGGCAAAAATGGCAATGAAGGTTTTTTCAGTATTCAAGTTTTATGAGTAAGCTAAAAAGTTTAAGAAAGGAATAAAGGAAGGAAAGAAAAAAGGAAGGAAAACCAGAGAACACATAAATGTTCTTGGTGGTTTCATTATAGTATACACTCGGAACTGAACATCACTTTAGGGTCCCATCCCCCACCCCAAAATATAAACCAGTGATGAACTACAGATGTAGAAAAGAAAAATTCAAAGGAAAAAGCCTATGGATTAAAATATACTTTAGAAACATAGCACCCAATTACAATTATGGCCCCTATTTGGATCTCAATTCAAACAACCAAACTGTAAAAGAAAACAAACACAAATATGTTACACAATTGGGAAACTATATTATCACTGATTGAGTAGTTGATGATATTAAGGGACTATTGGTAATTTTTAAAGTGTAACAATGGTCTTATGATTAATTTTTTGAGTTATCAATATTTATAAATATTTTCTGAAATATTTATGGGTGAAATTATATAATGTCTGGGACTGACTTTAACATAATGGAAGATAGAGATAAAACAGTAGTCATGAATGATAACTGTTGAAGCTGACAGGTTGGTGATTAGGAGCTTCACTGCATCGTTGTCTATAATTTTGTATATGTTTGAAATTTGCTAGAATTATTTATTTCATTAGCGCCTATATGTGGAGTGGGTGGTGGGAATAGAAAGAAGTGAAAACCATTGAGTGGGATCTGGAAGTTTTAATGGACAGGTCTCTGATCATTTGTGGTTAAATGTGTACGAAGTGAGGGGAGACAACTTCTGTGTGATCTAAATGTATGACTCAGCTCAGAACTCAGCACTAGTTCCAAGAAAAATGCAAAGAATGTATGCAGGGTATTGACTTTGCTTGGAAGCTGGGGTAGGAAGATAATGGATAAGTGAGTTAAGGAATCTGTAAAAATGGATGAGATGGTCAGGCGCTGTGGCTCATGCCAGAAATGCCAGAACTTTGGGAGGACCAGGTGGGTGGATCGACTGAGCTTAGGAGTTCAAGACCAGCCTGGGCAACATGGCAAAACCCCATCTCTACAAAAAATACAAAAAAGTTAGCCAAGTGTGGTGGTGCATGCCAGTAGTCCCAGCTACTCCGAAGGCTGAGGTGGGAGGATTACTTGAGCCTGAGAGGTTGAGGCCGCAATGAGCAGTGATTGCACCCTGTACTCCAGACTGTTAAAAAAGGAAAGAAAGGAAGAAAGAAAGAAAGTGAGAGAGAGAAGAAAGAGAGAGAGAGAAAACAAAGAAAAGAAAAAGGAAAGAAAATAGATGAAATGATGGATCATGACTGAAACAGAAAGAAGGAAGAGCCATGAGTGGACTGAGACATAAGGCAAAAAAAAAAAAAAAAAGTGTTCTGGGCTATTGTGTTGACACCTACAGGCTGTCTAAGATTGAGCAAATTACTTTGTGTATGCATCATTCACTTGCCATAACCAAAAATTAAGATTGGACTTAATATATGATCGTTCGTAGGTCTAAAATGAAATTTTTTTTCACCTGCATATCTTCATTTTCCAGTTAATATTACCGACATAAAGAAAAGAGCTGTTGAAATTATATACAGACTTAAGTTACACCAAGACACTATATTCTCTTAACTATCCATTTCCCAATGTAGCCTCTATCGCGAAAAAAGAGTGAGAAAAATCATATTTGTTTTGTACTGAATATTTTTGTTGTTGTTTAGGGGTTTCCTACCAAAGTTAAAATTTCCAGCTAATAATCTTTGAAGCTCTAGTATTAAGTATAGAAAAATATACCATAGAAACCCTAATCCGGAGGCTTTTTGCAAAGCTGTTTACAATCTGTGTTAAGTAGTTCTTTATAAAAGTAGAAAATAGTACTATAATGCTGTTATCAAAAATTCTGTTTAATCAAATTTGTATCATTCTGCTTCAGCTGAACTGTAGAGATCAAATATCACAGTATTCATTATTTCATTGCCTTAATTCTCAATGATGCTTCAAACCCCAAACAACTGCATGTGACGGACCTATGTGAAAACTTATTATGTTCCTGACTGCAGGGGACATATTTATCCTTTGACTCCATAGATGACTGAGGACATTTTCTCCATTACCTAAAAAGGAATAGAATTATCCCCTGCTTGTATACTTTACCCAACTCATTAATTTTTTCTTATGAGAAAAGAAACTAACCTGTTTAGTGAGATGATGACCGGCTGAGAATCATCAGGTTATTTTTAAAGGTCATTCTTCATATATAGCCCAGGCCTCATGAAGCTAAATTCAACCACAATACAAAGGTATTTTTATTCTAGGAAAATTAACAATTTATTAGGAGACAATGAATAATCATTGAGCTCCCAATTTAGTTATTCATTGATCAGCTAATATATGCCAATCACTGTTCCAGGTGCTTGAGAAATGGCAGTGACAAAAATCTCTTACATTCTTATGGGTTAGGAAGCCTTGAATGTGAACCCAAGAATTAGGAATCAAAACTACATCTGGGGACACCAAGCTTTGTGTGCAGCCACATCAGATGGTTTCACCAGAAGTGAATGTCAAAAGAATAGTAGCCTCAGAAATAAATCTTAGCAGGCATAGCCTGCCACATTTAAAGAATTAAGCAAGGCTTTGGTGGCATCTTCAAGTAAGTTAGTGGAACCACATTAGAAGTTCAAACAAAGATTGATTTTAATAATCAGGGCAGACTTATACTTTCTGAGACGTCCAGTGTTTCATAGATCCTAAGGTTAGGAGGGACTCTTTAAGGTACTTTAGAAGAAATCATTTCAATTCTCAAGGTATTAGAGGTCCCCACAGTAAAAAGTTAAGACTCATGGCAAAGCCAGAAACAAGTCTACTAAACAGATAGCATTTCATTACAAGGCTCTTTCTTTTGGTGAGTCAAAGGAACATTGCCCCCATTATTGTATTTCCTGGCCAGGAGAGCAGGCTGGGGAATTAAGATAATGGAATTTCTACACTGTCTTTCATTTTTAAGAGCTGCATACGAGCATGTGGCACCAAACTTATTTCTCTTTATCTTAATTTAAACAATGCCAAGGGGTGAATGTGACTTGATTTACTACTTAAATTATGAAGTTTGTCCTAAAATTCCTATAGATATTCCTCCCCATTTCTCATTATCTCAAACTGACTTCATATAAATTTTGATCATTGTGAATTTCATAGAGACTATAGGTTCAACCATAAGATAGATAAAATTTTAATCACAGAACAGCTAAAGAGGCCTTTTGGCCCTCATTATAAATTGGATAAGTAATCTTCTTGAGGTATAGAAAAAAAAATCTATGGAATTGTTATAATGCTGAAAAGAAAATTTTAAAAGCTTATACCTTTTTTTCTAAGAATTACAATTTCTTAAGAAAGAACAAGGTCAGCTTTTTAAAAGCAGATTATTTTGTTATAATTAATATGGAAGTAGTATAAGAAATAAAGAAGATTATAATGAAAGACATGCCTAAGGATGAGGATAAATACTGCTATCTGGTTGGACAGCCTCGATGTATATAAAAGGGAAATGGAGATATCTACAGCCCTAGGTATTATTAAGGTTGGAGTAAGGAAAAAGATAGGTTATTATGATGGGCTAACAGACCACCATTTCAAGAATATAAAAATGGAAAGACCTTAGAGTCCACACTTGGATGAGATGACTTGAGAGGCAGTTTGAAAACAGGAAACCAGTGAACCAGAAGAAGCCCCTGGGATAACTCCTTTGGATAATTAGAATCAATAACTAGACAGTTTCATAAAATCTGGACATATTTTAAAAATGAAGTCTTCATCAATAGACATGGAATATCTGAGCATCATTTCACTGAGTTTTAAATTGCCAGAGCTACTGTATGAATATAGACAGATTTGGCAAGTATTCTAACGGGAGCGGTCTGAAGAATTCACAATGTTAGGTTTCCAGAAGAAGGACATGGGTTGTCATTACGAAAGTCATGGAGGGCACTACTGCACTGAGAACAGGTTTAGATTAGATGTTGATCTGATGGGACGTAACATCTGCATGGAATACCACTTAGGAAGGTGAGAGTGTCATCATTTGTTTAATTAATGGATGCCTTTGGTTGGAACAGAATTTATTGAATTCTTATGTCTTTCCAGAGGAAAAACCCAATGTGCAATCTAGAAGATCATTTTAGGAAAACTAATTTCAAGTACTAAAAGTACCTGAAAAGAAAAACAATGAGACACAAGTGATGCAGCTGAGCGTTGGCACCACTTCAACAGTGATCAAAAGAAAACAATTAGGGAAGCAGTTTGCATTTTGAATTTTTCTGCACCAGCTTGAAAAGACTAGAGGAAAACAGAAGGAAAAAAAACAAGGTTGATATGTAATACTCCTAAAAGGAAAAATATAGCAGAAAAGAGTATTCTTTTGCCACTGAAGTCCAATCAGCCCTGATGGTTAAAAAGGAAGGTAGGTAGTTCCAAGTTACCTTAGGATAATGAAGTTTCTCTAGATCACAGTCTTTCCACACCTTCTCCAAGATACCGCAAAGATTTAAAGAACAGTTAACTTAAAACATCAGTAACTTACATTTGCCACATAGCTAGAGAACAGAAGATATAAATTCCAATTTATGGGTAAAAGAAGGAATAAGCAGCTAAGACTACCAGAGCCCACATTTGTATGTGAGTCTGGAGGGAGCTGTACAGATGTGAGTAGTGGGGACAGTGGTGAAATCCGGGAAACATTATCAAGAGTTTACCTTCAGAAATAGAGAAGCACACCCTGAGTAGAAACGATCAAGCGCCTTGTTGGGCTTAGAGGACTCTATAGCACAGTCAATAGGAAGATAAAGAAGGGGCTTGGAAAGGCAGTCTTGGGAAAATATCTTTGAAGAGAGTTATGAATTGGGATGACTTGCTGCTGGTCTGGGTAGTTTTAAGCTTGTCTCTGAGGAAGCCCGAAAGTCAAATATTGACCTTTGAAAAAGAAAGAAATGAAATAAACTAGCAGTCTATGTATAATGTGCAGCATGAAGTCTGAAATTCCCCTGGAGACATGCTATACTAGCTTGTTATCTACACTGCTTAGTGAAAATGTATAGATTGACAGTTGTACATGGTTTAATAAGTCATAAAGTCTAGGTTTTAGCCATGTGATCGGTGGGCTGTAAAAAACTCCTCAGCAAACGTGTACCTTAGCATGAGCGAAGCTGATGAACTCACAGATGAAATCAGGTATCTGTTTTGAAAAAAAAAAGACGCACAATTGTTGCACATATTTTGGGGGTACTGTGATATTTTGAAACCTGAAAAATATGGAATGCTTTATAAATTTTCCTGTCATCTTTGTGTAGAAGCCATGCCAATCTTCTCTGTATCATTCCAGTTCTAGTATATGTGCTGCCAAAGCAAGCACGAAGCCTACGTATCTTATATTTACCTTAGAGGTTCATAAACCAAAGACGAACCACATCCTATGTGACTAAGATAGGACCCTACAGGGCTGCATTGATAAATCTTGTTCCTCTATGAATGTCTGCACTTTCTCTATGTGTCTGTAGCATATCTTTTACCTTTATAAAGCTTTACAAACTATGTCGTGGGGGGGGTCCCATGAGGACTTTGAATTATCTGATAGTTTGTGACTTCTGTAGCAGCAGTTGCATTTGGAGTCAGCAGCTGGTTTTAAATAAAGAAAAAGAAGCAGCTGATGACAAACAACCTACTGGAACAGAATATAATATGAAAATAAAAGCAAACTGCACCTCCACTAAATAACGATTTCATACATTTGAAAACCACCATTTCCTATTGCTACAGAAGCAGAATCCTTGATATGAGATCTCAGAAAAGCCACCTGCTACCCACCAGCCACATAAAAGAAATATCTTCCTAGTCATTATTCTAGGCGAATGAAATATGGATAAGAAAAATAAAATCATGGCATTCATGAAAAACTGAAGATGAGGATCAAAACAGTTTCACAAATGGAAGCACATTAAGTGACAAAGACAAAACCTGCTGAGAAGAAAGATTCCTGCCAGCATTTAAAATACAACAAAATAAGACATTGTAGATATGAAAGAACATTTAAAAACAGAAATTTAAACTTTAAAAAGAGCCAAGTACTAGATGCTAAATGGGAAAAGACAAAGCTGGGGAAAGAAAATAATTCAAAATTAACTTGTATATTGTCTAAATATAAGATATACAAAAGATAATAGAAATTACTTAAATTGTAGTAAATGACATCAAGAGGATAGAAAGGAGACCAAATGGGCAAACGATACAGTTAGAAAGGAATGAATAGAAGGTAGAAAGACAAAGAAGATGGAATGTACATAACCGGCAAAGAAAATCCAATTTCTATAGAATAAGGGTACCAAAAGAAGCAATAAAGAACAAAATAGAACAAACAACCAAGCAAAGAAACAGAACTAATATTTTTTAAATTAGAATACAAAAAGCTCTCATTTTAAAAAATACCTGGCTCTGCATATAAAAAAGATGCACAGTGTGCCTGAGAAAATTGGCCTAGGACGCTAGATGGCAACACCATGTTCCTCACATTATAAGATTTTAAAGAAAACAGGCAAAAATCATAGACCTCCAATCAAAGATAACAATGCACTGATAAAGCAAAGAAAATTATATTGACATCAGACTTCTTGAGAGGGACTTTAATGCAAGAAGATAATGGCACAGTATATACCGGACACACATAGGAAGAAAATGTAAGACAATAATTTTTTATCCAGGCAAGCTTTCTTTCAACTTTGAAGATTTTAAGAAAACAGTTTTAAACATGCAAGAATTTAAGTTTATGAGTCTTTCCTAAGCAATCTCCTAGAAAATACACTTAGACAAACATGAGCTAATTGAAGAGATTCTGTATAAAATTTTGGAATTAAGCATTGAATAAGTAAAGCTCTATAAAGAGAAAAGAAGACATAGAGGAAGGATGGAGAAAGAGGGAGAGAGGAAAGGGGGCTCTGAGATCAAATAACAGATATGTGCTTTACAAAATAGAAAGACAAAAGTAGGAACAGAAGGGAGAGAGAGAAATGGGGAAATAGAATGTTATAGAAGATTGCCTAATGAGTAGCAGTTAGGAGTCAAATGATAACATTTGAATGCAAGAAAGTTGTGTATATTTAAGAGTAAGAATAGAGCTGTAAAAAAGATAACATGATTAATCAAGACTAAGTGGTGAAGAGGGAAGGAAGAGGAACCGTGTGAATATTTATCTGTTTCTTGTAGAAATTTATTGATACTCCTAAGGAAAATGGAGAATGAGATACTCACACAAAGTTAAACATTATAACTAAAATATAAACTTTTATATTGCTGAAAAAACATAACAAAAGAAAACAAAAAAGTAATTGTATAGTTAATTATTATTATGTTTGTAGGCTTAACTCATTAAAAGTAAAAAATTTCAGATAGAATGACAGCAAAATGCAACTTTGTATTGTATACAAGAGAACCATTTTAAAAAGTTTGAGAGGCTACAAATCAAAGAATGGATGAACGAATAACAAGCAAAACAAAAAAAGAAAGCAGAGATAACTTCCTATCAAAAATAAAGGCTTAAAAGTATTAAATGTGAAGAGCTATTATGTTATAATGTTATACCTTCACAACAAAGATAAAACAGATATAAATCCCTAAATGCTGTGTAATATGCAAACCATTTTTATAAAAGAGAATCTACAGATGATGCATTAGAAACACACTAAGATAAGAGAATTTATTGCAACAAAACTGTCTTAAGTCAAGAGTAAAAGGATTATGTGAATATCTAGATAGATCATATTTATAGCTACATAATTTATTGAGATATACATGCCAATATTAAAAGTATAGCTTCTGACCAATTGCACGTGAAAAATTCTTGAAAAATAAAAATTATAGATCATAAAGAATAACTCAACAGATTACATAAAATTGAAAAGGAAACAATGTTCTCTGACCAAAATACAGACTTTTACATAGAGATTCAACGACCCTCTATAAAATCAGATCTTATGGGATATAGTTAAAACAGTACTTGAAAGAAAATTCATAGCCAAAAATATTCATTTTATTAAAAAATGAAAGAATGAAAATAGCAAATTAAACATCCTATGCAAAATGTCAGGAGCAGGAAAAGTCCAGCCAAAAGAAAGAGAAGAAAGGAATTCATAAAGATAAACGAAGGAAAAAATTAATTAGAAAAAAAGTGATAATTCTTTAAAAGGAAAATGAAAGGCCAGGTGCAGTGGCTCACATTTGTAATCTTAACACTTTGGGAGGCTGAGGCAATGGGATTGCTTGAGCCTAAGAAGTCAAGGCTGCAGTGAGTCATGATTGTGCCACTACAGTCCAGTCTGGGTGACAGAATGAGAACCTGTCTCAAAATAAGAAAATAGGCCAGATGTAGTGGCTTATACCTGCAGTTCCAGCACTTTGGGAGGCTAAGGTGTGTAGATCAACTGAACTTAAAAGTTTGAGACCAGCCTGGCCAACATGGAGAAACCCCATCTCTACTAAAAATACAAAAATTAGCCAGGGGTGGTGTTACATGCCTGTAATTTCAGCTACTTGCGGGGCTGAGGCAGGAGAATCGCTTGAACCCAGGAGGGGGAGGTTGTGGTGAGCCAAGATTGCACCACTGTACTCCAACCTGGGCAACACAGCAAGATTCCATCTCAAAAATAAATAATTAATGAAAAAATAAAAATAAAAACCAAAGCAGATGCAGTGGTACATTCTGTACCTGTATTTCCAGCTGCTACTCAGGAGCCTGAGGCAGGAGAATCACTGGAGCCCAGACGTTTAAGGCCAGCCTGGACAACATAGTAAGATCCTGTCCCTGAAACAAACAAACAAAAACAACTGAATAGACATTTCATCACACATCACACAACCACGTTAGAAAAAAACAGGAAATAGATGACAAGAGTACAGAAACCACTGAATCAATTTTTTTATCTTGAGACAATAAATAAATTTTTAAAATCCACGACATGAAGTAAATGATTTTTTACAAAAGAAAAACATTTGCTAATACTGAGCCCAGGCATGAGAGAAGAAACCAATTTTTTTTATATAAAAAGAAAAAGTTATTAAATAGTTATTAAGAAACAACATAGCATGATGGATTCACAGTGGAATTTCTCAAATCTATAAAGACTAGATAATCCTAGTGCTATTGTGTACATTTCCAGACCATAATTAAAAATTTTTTTTTTAAATGAGTAGTAAAACCTCCAAATTACTTTAAAGCAAATAGCTAAACCTGATAAATATTGTACACAAAATAAAATTGGCAATCAGTTACACCTGCAAACACTTATGCATAAAAGTTCTAAATATTCAAAACACAAAAACATTAACATTAAAATAAGATATGTCACAATCAAGAGAATTTTCACCCAGGGTGTAAGCACCCTAGTATTATCCATTAATATAATTACTCATATTCTTATATCTAAGGATAAATATCTTGATAGTGTCTCAGAGATGCTAAAAATGCATTTGACAAATAAATACTCTTTTTATTACCAATGAAATCATCAACAAATGAATTGACACACATATCATGAACATGACAAAAATGTCTATTTCTCAGTTCAAAGGTCAGCATCTGACATAGCAGTAAATCACTGGCAATAGTCAAAATCAGAAATGAGACGAGGTTGCCTTCTGGGTGTGGTGGCTCACACCTGTTTAAACATTGTATTAATGGCATTAGCCAATGCAATAATATAAGGGAAAGCAAACAGAGGCTTAAGGACATAAAAGGAAGAATTAAAACTATTTGTAGATGATATATTATGCATCTAGAAAACCCAATAAAACCAAAACAATAAATTTACCATTCTAACAGGATATAAAATTGACATACCAAAATAATTACCTACTTATATGTAAATGATGACCAGTTAGAAGATGTACGGGTAAGAGGAACCTATTTACAACAGATTTTTTTGAAGTACTTATGATAAAACATACAAAATATAAAAACATAAATGGGGATAACTTGAACCATTTCTGAACACAATAGTAAAACTTGAGCAAGTTGAAAGAAATACCATGATCTTGGAGAATAAAATCCAGCATCATGAAGAAGATATCAATTTTCCTTAACATGAACATTTAACACAAACTCAATACAAATATCACCAGTGGTTATTTTTTCTTGTTTTGAAATTAGACATCTTAAGTACAGTAAATGTTATTGTTACCTATCCCTCATACCCAAACTTCATTCCTCCTTTTCTCTTATACTCTAATCCACTCAGTCAGCAAATCCCAAGTTTTCAATTCCAAAATATATCTCAGATGCATCACTGTATTCCTTCTCTAATGCCAGCGTCTAAGTCTAAATTGTCATCTCCTGTCTGGATTTTAGTGGTAGTGATAGCAGTGATGGTCCATCTGGAGTGGCCACTGCCATGTCAGCTGCTATGGAGGAGGCGTGGCCAGCGCTGCCTGATCCATGGAGTCAGTGGGAGCTAGGAACAGGTGGAAGCCCTATCCCCTTCCAAGTTGGAGAGGCAGTATCTCCGCCTTCTTGGGTATAGGTGCAGCTGACCAGCCGTGGCTGCCAACCCAGGAATCTCTGCACCCTCTGAGGCCTAGGAAGCCTACTTGTCCCACAAGCTTGGAAGTGCCTGCTGCCACTGCCTAGCCTCTCCCCTCTCCTGGTCGCTGCTCTAATTTCAGAGCAAAGTTGTGGCTGATCCCCTGCTCTGTAACAACCTGGCCAGTTGTGCGCTCACTTGGGGCAGTGCTGACATGACAGCCCCCTGCCACCTCAGCCCCCTCTGGACTTTGGGCACCAACAAGAAAGGGATGGAGGCTGAGGGGGCACTAAAGGCAGCTGGGTACAGGCCTGCAGGCCCACCTTGGCATGAACAACCTGGATGCTATGGGCACCATGGATGGCGGGTTAATGGTGGCAGAAACCAGATAGGTTTCTGGGCAGAAAGGGGTAGGTTCCCTGTGAAACCCTGCCTCAGGCCAAGGATGGCCTAAGGCCTGGAGGCCAGGCTGCCAGTTCTGCAGAGCAGGGTGAAAACTTATAATTTTTTTTCCGGCCTGCCCAAGACCATCCATGGACCAATCGGCATGCACTTCCTCCCTTCTGAAGCCCATTAAAAACCCTGGACTCAGCCAGACTCAGGCAGATGATGGGAGAACCTGCCTGCAGAGAGGAGCTACCCACTGTGGGTCTCTTCTGCCTTGTTCTGTCACTCAGTAAAGCGCCTCTTCACCTTGCTCACCATCCTCTTGTCCGCGTACCTGAGTCTTTCTGGACTTGGGACAAGAACTCAGGACCCACCAAATGGCAGGGCTTGCCTGCCACATTGTGGCTGACAAGAAAGAGAGAAGAGCTGCAGCCACATTGCAGGTGATGAGAAGGAGAGAAGAGCTGCAGCCACCTCACAGGTGATGAGAAAGAAAGAATAGAGAAGGAGCGAAGAGCTGTGGCCACATCGCAGGTGATGAGGAGAGAGGAGAGAAGGAAGGAAGAGCTACAGTCCAGACCTAAGAGCTCACCAAGCCAGGGCTGAAACACTCTGTTTGGGGCTCTGTGATTCCTGGCATCTCCGAAATTCTGGACATCACCACGTTTCCTAGTGCCACCTGTAGAAGCTGCTTGTGATACACCCGGTCCAACCACAGCCTCGCAGGGAGCCAGCACCCATGCTGGTGCCTGGAGCTGCTCACCCTGCCACAGCCAGCATGCCTATCTGTGTGCAGTAGCCAGATTCCACGCTTGCTTGTTCACACACCCCCTCACCACTCCATGCCTGTCTCACCCTTGCCAGATGTGGGATCCAGGCCAATAGCATGAGCCAAGCAAAGCCTGCCAGGCCAAGTCGGGGGAAGAAGTTCAGTGGCAAAGAAGAAGTTTGCCCAAGCCAAAGTCAGGCAACGGTGCCACTGACCACAGAGGTTTCTGGCTGGAAAAGTGACACCCCAAGGATCCCGTAACAATAGCCTTTTAAGTGGTTCTCCTGAGTCTTTTCTTCTCCAAATCCTTCACCATAAAACAGCGGCCAGAATATTTTTTTAATACAAGATACATTACTCTTCCATCTGATACCTTCAGTGACTTATCATTGAAGTTAAAATAAAATACTTGGTCCTGCTTTAACTCTTACAGTTCATGTCATACATTCTTTCTTCAAAAGTATGTCATTCATTGACTATGCCAAGCTCTTAACCATCACAGTTCATCTTTCTTGTCTCTACTGAAACCCCTTCTTCCATAAATACTCACATTGCTGCTCTTTTCTTCTTGAAGAGGCTTTTCTCACTAATGCATCTCAAACTTTCCCTTTCCACAGACATATCCCAGAGGAATATGTCTATTCCATTACCTTATTTATTTTTCTCATAGCACTTATCAAAATCTGAATTTGTTGGAGTTATCTGTGGATTCATTGTTTACTTCCATATATACACACATTAGAACATATTATCCTTCATGGCTAAAAATGTTTCTCCATAGAAACATTTCTGCCTTGTTCATCTGCCTCCAGTTTTAAGATCATATCTAGCCCATACTAGACAATCACTAAAATGTTTATTTAAGTAAAAATTCTTTCTACTACTACTTAGGCCTGTGGGAAACAAACATGTACTGAACAGTATTGAACCTATGTTTTCTGAAGCCTTTACATGCAAGTAATGGGTACATGATATTAAAGAGGAAAACACCCAATTAGTTCACGATGATGTGTTCATATTGTTCCCTGGGTCATGATTCCTACATAAATGAATATCATTAGTCATAAGTTAGAAAAAAGAAACACTCATATATTTCAATATAAATACTACCACCACATAGCTAAAAAAATCAAATTTTTATTTGTCCAGTGACATCAATACCCCAAAATACAATACTGTGTAAAAAGATCTTGAAAAGAGAGATGGTATAGGAAAAACCTAAAGATTGTAGCTAAACTAAAATGATAATTATTTCTGAATTTTAAATAGAAACAACAATTTCCACACCACTTTGAATTTTTTTTACTATAAGAAGAACCAAATATAAGTAGTAAATAAAACAGCTTTACTCTCAAAGGAAATTCATGTTCCTCTAAAGCAACAGGAATGTCTGATTCAAAATGTCATGATCAGTGTGGAACTCTGTCCACTTACATACACACGTGCAGACCTTAGCTATGGCTGCATCAGATTCTGTGTGGCCAGGCTCACATTGTTGCATTCCCAGTCCCAAGTACGTACAGCATGTGCACAGTGCAAGGAAGGATGATATTGCCTCTTCTGGTATTCTCTCTTAAGAGAACAAAAATCCTTTCTCAGAAGTCTCTCTCAAGCATTATTCTTATGTCCTTTTTACCCAAATTGGGTCACATGTCATCAGGGAATGCCAGGTGCTGTTTCAGTTAGCCTTGTCTCCTTGGCCAGTCACTGGTCATGGATGTGAGGATATACTTACCCTTAAACTAATCAAGCCCATTCTGAGATTCCAAGGACAATTTCACCTGATACAAAACAGCCACACGGATGAAGAATGAGGGACAAAAACTCTTTCAGAAGACAAATGGCTGGTGACTTGGGAACTGACATTTTTCAGTAAAGTCTACAATAATATATTCCAACTTCTGATCTCCCAAATCATAACCTCTTTTCACCCATCCCATCACTGGTCCACTTAAGTCCCTATCTGTCTCATATTTAATAATGATCTCAACAATTCTAGAGAGCCTTTCTGGTAATATATTCTCATGCATTCTGTGATAATCACGCAAGACTAACTCCTAACAAAGTCACAGAAATGAAAGCTTTGAAACTCAGTAACCTATTGTGTTTTCACAGGGATGAATGATCAGAAACTATTTGAGGAGTAAGCATTCAGTCACAATGGCTGAAAGAATAAAGATTATAAAGTAAGGATGGCAATTGTCCAGCAATTATCTGGTCTCAATTGTTTCCTGAGATTTTGCCATTTCTGTTTGCAAAGCAGTAATTGACATTGTTTAGAGGAGACAAATCATTTTGCATTCCTCTTGGCAGCTTTAAAATGACAAAACAAATTTCCTATAAGACCCTGTTTTTTCTTCAAGTTTGTTTCTTGCTGAAATTAAATATCTATGTTTTCCAGTCATTATGAGTCATAAAACAATGCCCAAATACTGACTACTAAAATATTATCTACAAAAGCAAACTGAGTTTTTCTAAAGATCTGAGGTCATTCAATGACATTTACCTCCAGATGACAATAATATCCTCAGTTTTCTAGATGGCATGTATCTTTTAAGGTCATAATGCTGATTGCTGCTAGCTAAATAATTGACCCACCTGGAAGCTAGGCAATTGAATTATAACAAGGTTTTGTGGTATTTAAGCTTTAAAAGATCAACTCTATTAAAACTAAAAAACAAAACTGTGATTTAAGAGTGGTATTGAACATTTATTGAACATCTATTATCAGTTAGGCATAGTATTAAGAATTAACGGAATATAAGTATAGGATAGGAAATTATTAGCCTACATCTATATATTACAAAATGTTGGATAAAATGTCTTAAGTGCCTCCCTGCAAAGACTATTAATGTGAGGGTGTTTTTGCCTTTGTTTTCAAAAAAAGTGACTTTCCAATGAAATAGTCTCTATATACGGAACTTGTTTTATAAAGCATAGCATCGATAAGGAAACAACTCTGGACCAGATGCGGTGGCTCACACCTGTAATCCCAGCATTTTGAGACCCTGAGGTGGAAGGATCACCTGAGGTCAGCAGTGCAAGACCAGCCTGGCCAACATGTTGAAACCCTGTCTCTACTAAAAATACAAAAATTAGCTGGGCATGGTGGTGGGTGCCTGTAATCCCAGCTACTTGGGAGGCTGAGGCAGGAAAATCGCTTGAAACCAGGAGGCAAGGTTACAGTAAGCTGAGATCACGCCACTGCACTCCAGCCTGGGCAACAGAACAAGACTCCATCTCAAAAAACAAACAAACACAAACAAAAAACAAAACAAACAAAAAAACTCCAAATGATATTTCGGAGTGGTGTTTAATTTTTTTGAAAAGTAAACCTGTTTTATTTATTTATTGTGAGATGGAGTCTTGCTCTGTCAGCAAGGCTGGAGTACAGTGACATGATCTTGTCTCACTGCAAACTCTGCCTCCTGGACTCAAGCAATGCTCCTGCTTCAGCCTCCCAAGTAGCTGGGATTATAGGACCCTGCCACCATGCCCAGCTAATTTTTGTATTTTTAGTAGAGACGAGTTTTCACCATGTTGGCCAGGCTGGTCTCAAACTCCTGGCCTTATGATCTGCCCACCTCAGCCTCCCAAAGTGCTGGGATTACAGGTGTGAGCCACCGCTCCCGGCCATTATTTTTGTAACTAAAATAAATAAAACTGAAATTCGAAAATGCTATATATTTATAATAAATGACGAAAGATTAATAAATATTTATAAGACATGAAAAATAACTACTAATGTCTTTGGTTGCTAAGTACAAAAGAATATTTGAGCTTGGGTTTTTTCGGTGAATAGGCCTTTACCAAGCATTACAAATAAAATGGTGTGGAGGGAAGGAATTACATGTATGTATGTCAGTTATTAATATAACTAGAAATCTATTGTATTGAAAGACAAAACTCATCAGGGTAAGATAATAGAATAACTTATTCTATTAGAATGTGAAAAACTTACAGTGAGAAATATAATGTGTTAAGTCAATGAATTCGAGGAAACATCTCCAAGACATTATCGAAAAGCAGATAAGACACAGCTGCAGTTTGATGCAAGGGAGAATGAAGTATGAATGATGTCAGCCAACTTCATTCAGCAGAGCTCTGGAGGGGCTTTTGCAAGGAGACAAAGCAGTAGGTATCAGAGGAGAGCATGAGGTGAGTGAACCTGGGTTTGGGAGGAAGAGGCTGCACTATGCCCCAGGGTCTAGGAACATTTAGGGTTCTGCAAACTCATTGTTATGAAAGAAAACACGAAGTTCCAAGGTGACCATTTAGAGAGATGATAAAAAATTAGAAAACATGCATATTTTGCGATTTTCCATGAGACAATGTTATACAAATGTTCAGTCAGAGTCTAGGTTGAATTTCCCTTTGAAAACAAAACTCTGAAGCACAAAAGAGTTTCTATTGTAAAAAATAAATTCTATTTCCATGAAATTAAACCTCAGTAAGTATTACCATCAATCTAACGCTAGACTTGAGTGTTCATTTATATATCAATAGAGTTTAGCAGTTCTTTTAAAAATTAATATATAGTAATTCTTATTTCATTTGTCAGAAAACCAACTGTTATAAAATACCACAAAACACTACAAAAATAGTGATTATAATCTTTTCAAGTTTATAAAGGTTGTAATAGGTTTATGACACATAATCTGTTTCTATTCATATTCTTTAAAAGCAATATGCCTGAATATATGTACACACCCAATCTTTTCTCATAAAATTATAGATGCAGTATTACTTTAAAAATCTAGGAAGCTGTGAATGGATAACTTGTTGATATACTGCAATTAAAAGTGTACCTCCCTGCTTATACCCCTGGCATTAAATAATCATTACTTAGCATTCACAGATAAAAATCTTTTGTGTTTTCAGTAGAAACTCCCTGAAAAAGATTCAGTTAATTGCTGAAATATTTCTGAGGAAACAGTAAAATATAGTTCATACAAATTACAGAACAAATGTGCAACCTGGAGTCTTTGCTAACAGTTATTACTTTGTATTTACCAAAATTCTTGGTACTGTATTAAATTCAGAGTTTTCCAATAACCACTGAGAAATGAACCATTCTCTAGCCATTTTAGACATTTACACATTTAACCCAAATCATCTCATAGATTTGTAATGTTCAGTAATACATCTTTCATTAATTTATGCCTCTCTGGATAAAAATATCTGAGGTTACATGGATGAAGCTACTAAAGACAAAAATAAAACACAATAATATGGTAATAATCGTCTTTGTAAACTGTTTAGGCTCCTTCAGATGTATATAAACAGGCTTAAATGCCTGAACACTATTGCTGAATTGAACTTTTTAAATGTTTTTTAGAAATTTTCAACTTTTATTTTAAGTTCAGGGTTACATATGCAGAATGTGCGGGTGTTTTACATAGGTAAATATGTGCAGGGTGGTCTGCACAGATCATCCCATCACCCAGGTATTAAGCCTAGCATCCATTAGCTATTCTTCATGATCATCTCCCTCATCCCACCCCCTGCCCTTCAATAGGCCCCGTTGTGTGTTGTTCCCCATCATGTATTCATGTCTTTCCATCATTTAGCTGCCACTTATAACTGAGAACATGTGGTATTTGGTTTCCTGTTCCTGCTTTAGTTTGCTGCAGATAATGGCCCCCAGCTCCATCCATGTCCCTGCAAAGGACATGATCTTATTCCTTCTATGACTGCATAGTATTCCATGGTGTATATATACCATATTTTCTTTATCCAGTCTATCATTATTGAGCATTTAGTTTGATTCCATATCTTTGCTATTGTTGAATCGTGCTGCAATGAACATACATATACATGTGTCTTTGTAACAGAATGACTTAACATTCCTTTGAGTATATACCCAGTAATGACATTGCTGGGTTGAATGGTATTTCTGCCTCTAGGTCTTTGAAGAATTGGCACACTGTCTTCCACAATGGTTGAACTAATTTACACCCCCACCAATAGTGTAAAAGCATTCATTTTTCTCCACAATCTCACCAGCATTTATTATTTTTTGACTTTTGAGTAATAGTCATTCTGACTGGTGTGAGATGTTTTTGTTTGTTTGTTTTTTCTTGTAAATCTGTTTAAGCTCCTTATAGATGCTAGATATTAGACCTTTGTCAGATGGATAGTGTGCAAAATTTTTCTCCCATTCTGTAGGTTGTCTATTTACTCTGTTGATAGATTTTTTGGCTATGCAGAAGCTCTTTAGTTTAATTGGATCCCATTTGTCAATTTTAGCTTTTGTTGCAGTTGCTTTCAGTATCATTGTCATGAAATCTTTGCCCATGTGCATGTCCTAGTTGGTATTTCATAGGTTTATTTCTAGGATTTTTATAGTTTTGGGTTTTACACTTAAGTCTTTAATCCATTTTGAGTTTATTTTTGTATATGATTTAAGAAAGGGATCCAGTTTCAAGTTTCTGCATATGACTAGCTAGTTCTCCTGGCACCATTTATTAAATAGGGAATTCTTTCCCTGTTGTTTTTGTCAGGTTTTTAGATGATCAGATGGTTGTAGGTGTGGGGGCTTATTCCTGAGTACTCTATTCTGTTCCATTGGTTCTATATGTCTGTTCTTGTACCAGTACCATGCTGTTTTGTTTACTGTAGCCCTGGGGCATAGTTTGAAGTTGGATAGCATGATTCCTCCAGTTTTGTTCTTTTTGCATAGGATTACATTGGCTACTTGGGCTCTTTTTTGGTTCCATATTAATTTTAAAATAAAAATAAAATAAATACAGTTTCTATTTTAAAATAGTTTTTTTCTAATTCTGGGAAGAATGTCATTGGTAGTTTAATGGGAATAGTATTAAATCTATAAATACGCTTGGGGAGTATAGACATTTTCATGATATTGGTTCATCCTATCCATGAGAATGGGATAATTTTCCATTTGTTTGTATCTTCTCTGATTTCTTTGAGCAGTGGTTTGTAGTTTCCCTTGAAGAGGACCTTCACTTCCCTTGTTACATGTATTTCTAGGTATTGTATTCTTTTTGTGGCAATTGTGAAATGGGAGTTCATTCGTGATTTGGCTCTCAGCTTGCCTGTTGGTGTATAGGAATGCTCACAATTTTCACACATTGCTTTTGTATCCTGAGACTTTGCTGAAGTTGATTATCAGCTTATGAAGCTTTTGGGCTGAGACAATAGGGTTTTCTAGATATAGGATCATGTCATCTGCAAACAAAGATAGTTTTACTTACTCTCCTCTTATTTGAATATCCTTTTTTTATTTCCCATGCCTGAGTGCCCTGGCCAGAACTTTCAATATTATGTTGAACAGGCGTGGTAACACAGGGCAAACTTGTCTTGTGCCACTTTTCAAGGAGAATGCTTCCAGCTTTTGCCCATTCAGCATGACATTGGCTGTGGGTTTGTCATAAAAGGCTCTTATTATTTTAAGGTATATTCCTTCAATACCTAGTTTATTGAGAGTTTTTAACATGCAGCGATTTTGAATTTTATTCAAGGCCTTTTCTGCATCTATTGAAATAATTATGTGGTTTTTGTCTTTAGTTCTGTTTATATGATGAATCACATTTATTGATTGGTGTATGTTCAACCAGCCTTGCATAGTGGGGATGAAGCCTACTTGATCATGGTGGATAAGCTTTTCAATCTGTTGCTGGATTTGGTTTGCTAATATTTTATTAAGGAGTTTTGCATTGATGTTCATCAAGGATATTGGCATGAAGTTTTCTTTTTTTATTGTATCTCTGCCAGGTTTTAGTATCAGGATGATGAAAGCCTGATGAAATGAATTGAGTAGGAGTAGGAGTCCCTTCCTTTCAATTTGTTGTAAAATTTCTGTAGGAATGGTACCAGCTCTTCTTTGTACGTCTGATAGAATTCATCTGTGAATCCATTTGGTCCTGGGATTTTTTGGTTGGTAGTCCATTTATCACTGCCTCCATTTCAGAACTCATTATTGATCTATTCAGGTATTCAATTTCTTCCTGATTCGGTCTTGGGAGGGTGTATGTGTCCAGTAATTTATCTGTTTCTTCTAATTTATGTGCCTAGAGGTGTTTATAGTATTCTCTGATAGTTGTTTGTATTTCTAGGGGTCAGTGGTGATATCCCCTTTATCATTTCTGATTGTGTCTGTTTGGTTCTTCTCTCTTTTCTTTTTTATTAGTCTAGCTAGCGTTCTATTTATTTTATTAGCTTTTTCAAAAGACCAGTTCATGGATTCATTGATTTTTTGAAGGCTTTTTTGTGTCTCTATCTCTTTCAGTTCCCCTCTTATTTTGGTTATTTCTTGTTTTCTGTTAGCTTTGAGCTTTGTTTGCTCTTGCTTCTCTAGTTCTTTTAGCCATAATGTTAGGTTGTCGATTTGAAATCTTTCTAAATTTTTGATGTGGGTATTTAGTGCTATAAATTTCCCTCTTAACACTGCCTTAACCGTGTCCCAGAGATTCTGCCATATTTTATCTTTGTTCTCATTAATTTCAAAGAACTTCTTGATTTCTGCCTCTATTTTATTATATACCCAGGAGCCATTCAGGAGTAGGTTGTTCAATTTCCATGTAGTTGTGTGGTTTTGTGTGAGTTTCTTAATCTTCAGTTCTAGTTTGATTGTGCTGTGATCTGAGAGACTGTTACGATGTCAGTTCTTTTGCATTTGCTGAGCAGTGTTTCACTTCCAACTATATGGTCAATTTTAGAGTAAGTGCCATGTGGTGATAAGAATAATGTATATTCTGTTGTTTTGAGGTGGAGAACTCTATAGGTATCAAGACCACTTGATGCAGAGATGAGTTCAGATCCTGAATATCTTTGTTAATTTTCTGTCTCAATTATCTAATTTTGTGAGTGGCATGATAAAGTCTCTCACTATTATTGTGTGGGAGTCCAAGTCTCTTTGAAGGTCTCTAAAACCTGTTTTATTAATCTGGGTGCTCCTGTATTGGGTGCGTATATATTTAGGATAATTAGCTCTTCTTGTTGAATTGCATCCTTTCCCAATATGTAATGCCCTTCTTTGTCTTTTTTAAAAATATTTTTTGGTTTAAAGTCTCTCTTGTCAGAAACTAGGATTGTGACCCCGCTTTTTTCTGTTTTCCATTTGCTTGGTAAATTTTCCTCCGTCTCTTTATGTTGAGCCTATGTGTGTCTTTACCTATCATATGGATCTCTTGAAAACAGCATAACAATGGGGCTTGATTTTTTTTAAATTCAGCTTGCCATTCTGTGTCTTATAATTGCAGTATTAATTTGTTTACATGTAAGGTTAATATTATGTGTTAATTTGATACTATCATTGTGTGTGTTTTTATATATCACCAGTGTGATACTATCACTGGTGTGTGTTTTTGTAGTGGCTGGCATCAGTTTTTTCTTTCCATATTTAGTGTTTCCTTCAGGAGCTCTTGCAAGGTAGGTCTTGTGGTGACAAATTTCCTCAGCCTTTGCTTGTCTGAAAAGGATCTTATATCCCTTTGCTTATGAAGCTTAGTTTGGCCAGGTATGAAATTCTGGGTTGGAAATTCTTTTCTTTAAGAATGTTGAATATTGGCTCCCCATCTCCTCTGGCATGTAGAGTTTCCATTGAGAGATTCACTGTTAGTCTGATGGGCTTCCCTTTGTAGGTCACCTAGCCTTTCTCTCTGGCTGCCCTTAAAATTTTTTTCTGTCGTTTTGACCTTGGAAAATCTGATTATTATGTGTCTTGGGGATGATCCTCTCATGGAGTATCTTACTGGGTTTCCCTGCATTTTCTGAATGTGTATGTTGCCCTGTCTAGCTAGGTTGGGGAAAGTTCTCCTGGATGATATTCTGAAATGTTTTCCAAATTGTTTTAATTCTCTCCATCTTTTTAGTTAACTCAATCAGTTGTAGATTTGGTATCTTTATATAATCTTATATTTCTCAGAAGTTTTGCTCATTCCTTTTAATTCTTTTTTCTCTATTTTTGTCTGCATGTCTTATTTCAGAAAGACAGTCTTCAAGCTCTGAGATTCTTTTACCACTTGGTGTATTCTGCTATTAATACTAGTGATTGCATTCAGAATTTCTTCTGCGTTTTTCAGCTCTGTCAGGTCGGTTATGTTCCTCTTTATACTGGCTATTTTAGCTGTCAGCCCCTGCATTGTTTTATCATGATTTGTAACTTCTTTGCATTGAGTTACAACATGCTCCTTTATCTCAGCAAAGTTCTTTTTTATAAACATTCTAAAGCCTATTTCTGTCATTTCAGCCATCTCAGCCCCAGCCTCGTGCTGAACCCTTTCTGAAGGTGTCGTGATCATGTAGAGGAAAGGAATGCACTCTGGCTTTTTGAGTTTCCTGCATTTTTGCACTGATTCTCATCTTTGTGGGCTTATCTACCTTCAATCTTTGAGATTGGTGACTTTGGATGGGGTTTTTATTGTTGTTGTTATTATTAATATTATTATGTGTTAATTTGATACTATCATTGTGTGTGTTTTTATATATCACCAGTGTGATTATATAGTTTGTTTCTCTTACAGCAGTCTGGCCACTCTTCTGCATGGCTGCAGTGGTTGGCTGGGGGTCAAATCTAGACCCTGGTTATGTCACTTTTTCTAGTACCCAGAGATATCACCAGTCCTTCCTCTGGGGGTACTGACCTGTTGTCTGCTGGAACATGCCTGTAGGCGGTGGCTGGAGACCCCATTTGCAAGGTCTCACCCAGTCAGGAGAAATGGAATCAGGGACTCTCTTAAAGAAATACTCTGGCTGCATTTTGGTAGAACAGCTGTGCTGTGTGGGGATCCCTCAGCCCCCAATCAGTTTGAGTTCTCCAAGGCCCACAAGCTGCACTACCTGAGATGCTCAAAGCAAAGGTGGCAGCCTGCCCCTCCCCCTGGGTACTCCATCCCACAGAGAAATTAGAACATTGTTGGCAGTAGAACACAGACGAGGGTGGATGGAGGCCCCAGCTAGGAGGACCCAGTAGAGAAATGAATCTGGCTTCCATTTAAAGCTAGGCTGGGCAAGGTGGCTCCCGTCTATAATCCCAGCACTTTGGGAGGCTAAGGTGGGCAGATCACAGGGTCAGGAGTTCAACACCAGCCTGGTCAACATGGTGAAACCCTGCCTCTGCGAAAAATACAGAAATTAGCTGGGGCATGTTGGTGAGCACCTGTAATCCCAGCTACTCGGGAGGTTGAGGTAGGAGAATCACTTGAACCCAGGAGGCGGAGGTTGCAGTGAGCTGACATCACACCACTGCACTCCAAACTTGGGCAACAGAGGGACTCTGTCTCAAAAATAAAAGCTGGAAAATATGCAACAGACACATATGACTATGTTTTTTAAAAAGGCTGAACATTTTTAAAAAATAAAATCCAACTTAGGAAGTTTGAAAAAGAATAGCAGAATAAATCAAAAGGAAGTAGAGGAAAGGAAATAAAAAAGTAGTTAATTCTGAAATAAAGATAACATAAAAATAAGCCAAAAAGCTAATAAGTGATGTCTTAAAATGATTACTAATTTGATAACTAGCTGCAAAATGGATTGTGAAGAGTATATTACATGATATATTAATAATGAATAAATAGAATGATGTATTAGTAACAAATCAAGTAACAGCATAAATGGAAAAATAGTTCAATAACATAAAATATTTACACAAATTGAAAAAACTAAAAAAATGCATAATTCTTAGAAAAGCATAAATTTCCAAAATTATTCAAGAAGAAACAGGAACTCTGAATAATCCTATTAATTTTAGAGTAATTTAATGCATAGTTTATATGCTTTCCCAGAAAGAGAACTCCAGATTAGGAATTTATTACTGGTGAGCTATACCAAATATTCAAGAAGTAGTTTGTTGTGATCTTACACAAATGCTCTCAGAGAGTAGAAGGTTTCCTAATGGTTTCATTCAATGTGATAGACTGAATTCTAAGATGCCTTCCCAAAAATCCCATGGTATAATTCCAGAAAACTGTTAAATAGAATTAACTTTACTAGTTATTGGACCTTAAAATAGCAAAACTATTCTGAATTATTTAGATAGGTCCATGTAGTCAAATGAGCCTTTAAAAGTAGCAGCAGATGCAGAGAGATGCAGCAGAAGAGGACTTCAGGTTTGAAGTGCTAAAAAGATTCAATGAGCTGTTACTGGCTTTGAAGAAGGAGTGGACCATGAGTCACCTACAAGCAAGCAGGCAGCCTCTAGAAACAGAATGATCCCTGGCCAACAGCCAGCAAGTAAACAAGGATATTTGTCCTATGATCACAATAGAAGGAAATACATTTTGCAACTACCTAAATTAACCTAGAAGTGGATTCTACCCCAGGGCTACCAGAAAAGTAGCTGGCACCTTGATTTTAACCCAGTGAAACCCAGAGCAGAGAATCCAGCCATACCATTGCTGGATTTCTTATCTATACAAAATTGTGAGACAATGAGTATGTGTTGTTTTTAGCTCTGTACCTAGTTCTACCCTCATGGAAAGCTATTAGAGAAGAGAAAAACAAATGAGGAACTTGTTCCCATGTAAGTTGCTTCTCCAAGCTTGGATTTTCATCCACAATCTGTCTAATTATGTTTATTTTTCAGAGTTTCTAGGTAGTTACCTTTTATATTTTATCTGGAATTTTTCATAATAATCACTGGGAAACAGGTTGTAGTGAGTTCAGTTCATCCTAGTCAGAACTGTAAACATTCTGTCTATTCTTACTTGATAGATGCCTATTAGACCTTCTCATTCAATTATTTATGTTTCTTAATTTCTCTTTAATATTCTCCATATTCTTGTTTCCCCAGTTTGTACATTTTGATTTATATATTCGAATGTATCTTCAGGTCTTGAATTCTCTCTTTGGCTGAATTACATATGCTTTTTAAACCATTCTTTAAGATTACAGTATCGCCAATTGCATTTTGCATTCCTAGAGACTCCATTTGTTTTGGTTTTGTAACTACCTGATGATACTTGCCTTTCTCCTCACCTTTGAGGTTCAATATTTGATTTATTTAAACATTTCTTACTTATGTGTTCTACATTCTACAGTTCTGAATTCCAATATACATAGTACTATGTGAGTTCTACATCTGTTATTTACTGTCTTCTGACTCTCATTTGTGATTACCTGAAGCTTCATGTCATCGGTGCTTTTTGATTATCAGTTTCTTTGTTGTTTTTCTTGATCTTAAGTTGGCAAGGTTTTCTTCTTTCAAGAACCAGGGAATGCCAGCAGCCTGAGATGACCCTACACCTTCCCAAAGGTTCCACCTCACTATGGGAGGAGAATGTGTAGCTCAATCATTTCACCATTGTTTTAGGCCCAACATCTAGATCACATTGCTGCTATCAGCTTTTCATGAAATATTTGCTTTTTCAGTCTACTTGCTGCTCCAAGCCTCAGCTCCAGATCATTGATTTGTTGTCTGTGTTTGTCTGTTTGTGTGTTTTCCCCAAGAGGAGGATGGTTCTCTTTGAGGAAATTCAGCAATATATCAAAAAGGACTGTATCATATCAAGGATCTAATTGTTTCCATTACAAAAGGGGTGGCTCTGAGCAATTCATCTGTCATATTGCCAGAAGTTCAATTTTATCCAATTGAACCCTATGGGTTCATACCCCTCTATGTTCCAATATTTTTCATTATTGTCATTTCTTCTCCCATTTTGTCTTTTAAATTTACACATTGTATTTTCTTAACTTTCATTTTAAAATTGTTATGGTGGTGCAGTAATAAATGAAAAAATCATTCTGACATTTTGAATGAGAAGGTTTATTTTTTCTTAATATATTTTTTAGAAATTGTACCAATAACAGACATACATGCACACACACACAAATCATTGTATATGGTTCAACTTAAAATTAATTGTAGAGTATCATGTGTCCCGTTGTTGTATATTTAAAATTTTCCCCCACTAAATAGTAGTATTTACTATTATAAATACTAATATCCTTGAACATTAATTTTGTATTTGTCTCTGCTCAATTTTTATTACACAATTTCTATTTGAAAAATGATAAAAAAAATCTATGTCTACCAACAGAGTTTGGTAATAGTATCTACTGTTTACTTTCTAGCACTTTTTTATTTAAAAAATTACCAATCTGATAGGTTTTATATACACACATAAATGTATGTGTGTGTTTATGTGTGTATTGTTTTATATTTCTTGCCTTTGTTTTTATAAACTTTGAGACTTCAGTAATTTTTTATTTAAATTATTTATTCACATGCTTAGAGAGTTTCTTAATTTTATTTTCTCACCCAATATAAAAATACAGTTCAATTAGAAACGTATATATTAATTTTATTTTCTCACCCAATATAAAAATACAGTTCAATTAGAAATGTATATATTATAGCATACTGATGAAAAATAAAGAATATAAATGAGTTTTTAAAAGAAAACATTTTGTGGAAATATTATTCATCCATCATTATATTTAAAATTTTTATCTGGCTTCTGTTTGTAGAGCAGAAACCACAATTAACAGGTATCCTTCCTCCTAATTTTTCTGGTAATACAGAGTTATTCTTCCTTATGTTATCTCTCATAATAATTTAAGCCTCAAAAATTAGTTATTCAAATAAAATTGGAGCTGATGGCTCTTCTGGAGGGTTTTTTTAAAAAACATTTTAACTTTAGCATTTTTGCTTTCTTTTATTTTCATCAGCCTCTTGCATAAATCGTATTATTTTTCTCAAAAATCTTGTGTACAATTTTTTATTAACTGATGAGTTTAGTTCATTTGCAGTGATGATAATTATATGCAAAATAAATGCATATTTACAATATTGAGTTTTATGAAATAAATGAAGGATTAAACATAGCAATATATTATATACTGTATAGCAAAAGCATTAGGAAACACTGAGAAATAAGTGCCTAACTCAGACCCGAAGTTTAGGGAAAGCTGTAAGCACAACAAGACATTTGTTTATTCTAAGTTTTTAGGATAAGTTTCAGGCCAAGTGAATATTAGAAAAACAAATTTGGGAGCACCACTTACAAGCAAACATAAAACCAGCTGCAGACAACTATTTTACCTTCAGTTCATCTCTCTTCACCAGGCCATACGATAAAAAATGAAAATAAAATTTCAAGTTGAAATAATGTATTCAGTGTTTTTAACCTGAGTTACCTACTGTTGCTCAGAAGGTATTCATTTCTGTGAGCAATTATAAAAATCAATTCCATCTCAGCCACATGCAAGGTAAAAGAAACACTTGCCCACAAACAAAAAACAAACAAAAAAAGAGCTAAGATCCCAATCATTGAATATGAAAATGTTGAGAACTTAATAAAATCGATTTCCAGACATAACTAAGCTATTAGTGGGTTTATGTTTAATCATACATCTAAGTGTATACAAATGCAATATACACGTGTTTTTCAATAAATCTGTTCTCATAACCAATTTGTGTTTCTGAGCATCTGCTTAGAAAAGGCATCTCTTGACTTACAGTGACTTATCATTAAAACAACCAAAGAACTAGCAGTTTATGTAGATCACACATATATATGCAACATTCACGCAATGAATGAACTCTGTGTGAGTTACAAGTGTATTTCTCACAAAATCATTCATTCAGCCAATACATGTTTTTGAGCATCTTCAATACATTGAACATCATAGTAGGTATAGGGAGAGACACTATTGAATGAGGCAGATACAATCCCAAACCTCATGGCAATTCAGTCTTGTGAAGAAGACAGACAAGAAGCAAATACAATATATAGAAAAAATAATTATAAATCATGATGCATGATGATATAAAGAAAATGGAAAGTTTTCCATGATAGAAAATATGGGGAGAACTAGTTTAGATATAACTAATAAAGACAGTCACTTATGCTGATATATGAATTCTAATGATGCTTTAAGAGATGAGTGAGGAAAAGTGACCAACCTAAGAACGTGCAAAAGTCTAGGGGTGCTTTTAGGAACTAAAGAGAGTGGCTGACACATGGTTATTGGATAAATGGGAGCAAATGGGAATGAGATTGGAGAAATAAACTTTTATTCTGTTGGAGGTGAGGGACAGGGTGTACTTTGTAGGCCTCAATGACTATATATTTTATTTTAAATACAATGGAGAACCATCGAAAGATTTAATGCAAAAAAAAAAATGATCAAATTTATGTTTTAAAGACATCAATGTGATCCCTAATATGGAAATTGATTAAATTGTTTAGGAAGTGGCAAAAGTGAAAATGGGTCAGAAATAATGACTTACACTAGAATGCAGGAATAGAAATGGAGAGAAATGTACAGATTTGAAATATATATTTGAAGATATAAATTAATAAGAACTGTGGATTAAATTGGAGGGCACGTGTGAGTATGATGTGGCATAATTGAGGGTGAATCTCAAGTTTCTAGCTTAGGGAATTACAAAACAGTCTTGTCATTCTTGGAAATTAATAGACTTGGGAGGAAAATGTCTGGAGATAGAAATAAAAAGTTTGATTCTGGATATGTTATATTTAAAACACCTAAGTAGAACCGTGATTAATCAGAGGACATATGGCTATTGAATACAAATGAGAGTATGGGATTACAAATATAAAATGGTATTTGAAGCCATGGATCAAACATCATGCTGTATACCATAAACGTACAATTTTTAACTGCCAGTTAAAAATTAATAAAGGAAGCCATGAAAATGAATGTGATCACCAAGGTAGATAGAACTTAAATTAGAGAACTAGGTCTTTGGATGGAAATTTTCCTGTCAAAAGCTGTTGATAAGATTCCATTGAATTTGGTACAAGGAAAATCATGGATGATCCTGGTAACAGCAGTTATTGTGGACAATGATGGCAGAAGCTGGTTATAACTGGGTTGAGTTGTGAATGGGAAGTCAATGAATGCTTTTTTTTGGATAGATTCCCATAACTGGGATGACACACTTTCAATTCCGCTTAAAAATTTTTGGCCTCAGCTCTCCTTTGATCCACAAGTTCAGCCCCATTTTGCCTACCTGAATGTGCCATACTCATTGTTATGCTACAAATGAAAAATTATTGCCAGGTAAAAAGGCTTTGGAGGTGATTCCTTCCCACTTACCACCCATGCCCATGGTGAATACAATCACTATGACCCGTTGCCAGGGTCTGTGTTTACCACTGAATATACCATGCTTCCAAAAATATCCCTCATGCTGTTGCAATCACCTTAACATCAACTGGCAGCTGAAAGTCACCAGACATTAATTGCTCACCAAAGCCTGTCAACTCCACTTGGAAAATATATTGTTCTTGTGTCTGATTACTTTCATGCAATTGTACTACCCTAGACCAAGACTTTCTTATATGAAACAACCACTTTACATGCCCTTCATCTTCATAACAGTTTTAGGAAATCAGTAGTATTCTTCTCTTTTATTTTATTGATGAGGAAATTAAATCACAGAGAGATTAAGTAACTTGCCCAAAGTCATTTTCGGCACGTGATAATGCTCGGATTCAAACCTAGGCAGATTGCCTCTAGAGGCTGAGTTTTAACAAAACACTGTCCTACTAGTTTAGAAAATGTAAAGAAACACTATGATATGTCATTTAACATGTTTGTAAAATTCACTCTCTAAATGCCAAAAAATCTCCAAATATATTAAAGGAAAAAAAGGAAACAAAACCAAACAAAACTACTAGTCAGTACAGATTATTTTTTTATGCTTGCTAAACAAAGTTAAGGGATCCTCTCTCAATGTCATTCTTGTAAACAATAATCTGTTTAATATTTTTTATTTTTAAACATTATTTTACATATATTCATGTAGCTCATTAGAAAATACAATCTTTCAAATTACAATTCATATATTCCAGATGAACATTAGCAAGTAGGAAACAATGAGTCATGAATGAATAAAACCTTTAACTTTGTTAAGGACATTCAGAAGACTTTAATAGACCAAAACACAAATGTACTGTTATTTACCAGCTTTTGCAGTATTTAATCTGTATTTGTTTAAATAGATCTGCTTTTTGTTTCTAGCTTCTGGTTTTTAACTTTTACAACTACTTGTTAAAAGCCTGTGACCTTTGGACAAGAGTGAAATACCAAGCACTAAGGGAGGCTTGAGTCATTCTTCAATCAGGAACAAATGGATTCTAGACAAGGTGACTGGCAAATCGTCATTTTCTTTTCCTTCCATTGACCTCTTAGAAATGAAAAGCCCTCCTGAAAACAGGTGGTCCTGAAAATCTATAGATAATTAAGCAAAATGAGGCTTGTTGACAGCTTGGCATGAAATGTGAATATTTAATTACATTTTAATGACAACTCCTATTATTTTACATAACTATATTAGGTGATATAACATGAGATTAGAGACTGCCAATACATATTTTCGGTAGTTTTTCTCAACATTTATAAAAATGCAAGTAATAAAAAAAGCATATTTAAAGATTAAATGGCTTACAGGGGTCCCTTTCATATACCTAGTGTCTATTTTCGTTTTTGTTATCTCTCACAGCACTTCTGTAATTACTTAAAATGGTCATTGTCTTGTTTCAAGGATAGCTAAATTGGAAAAGTTGTTCTGGCTGAAATTATGCCCCAAATCAGTTTGATTAGCATCCTCATTAACATTAAGCAGGCATTATTTTTTAGCAAAACACAAATTAATAAGACTTATACAAGTCTTTTTTAAAATTTCATTTGACTTTATTGGTTAAGGAGTTTTAATTCTGTGGTAACTTCAGCAAGAATTATAATTCTTGTTTGTGTTTTAATATAAATGTAATGCTTTAAACTGATGGTAAACTTCATTCCTTCAAATTCTATCTAAATTATCTTAAGCAACTTAAATAGATGAACTTGAATTCAAGCTTTTCCCAATGTGATTTCAACCATCTGTGGAAATATTGTACCATATAATATCCCTCATTTATCCTAATTAGATCTTATATAATAAATCATCTCCTTGTCCAATAAAAGTGCTATGATTTTTTTTTCAAATGAAGGTCATAAATTCTAAGGTATAGAAATGAATATAATTTAATAGTTATATTTTAACAATTATAATTTTAAACAAGAAATAAAATTTATGTTCCTTTTTTAGAGTAAATTATAAGTAAAATACTTCAAAGGAAGGGTAAAGCAGTTTAAATTTAGGAAACAGGTTTATTTGGTGCATAGCAAAATAGATTGCATTATTTTTCTTTCTGGTTCTAACAATATACAAATTGCCACAAATCAGCTAGTTATTATTCCATAAGAGAGAACATCAAACTGGCATATGTTCTAAAAGGAGCTCAGGACTTTTCCTCTAGACGGTGGCTCTCCATTTCCATCAGTGCTCTCCATCTCTGTAAGTCATACTACCATCTTGCATTTGTTCATGATGAAATCTGACTAATCCATCTCCCTCGCCTCAAATCCCATCTCCTACCTAATCCTATTGATTTTATCCTGTAAATATATCTTAATTATATCAACTCTCCTCTATACCCACCAGCCCCGATTAAGTCTCAACATTACAATTTGTCTTCCCTGATATACTTGCCCTTAGTCCCAAGCCATTATCCATCCTATAGGCAGCAACTATTATGCCGATGAACCACTTTTTAAAATGTTCTGGCTTTTAAAAAGATTAAGCTAAGCAAATACCTTCATGACAGAGAAATTCCAATTCCAAATACTTATCTAAGAAAACAAAAATATGTGCTTCTTTTTTACTAAAAGCTTTGTATAAGAAAATTCATGATAGCTTTATTCATAATCGCCAAAACTGAAAACAGCTCAGGTTTCAATCAACAGGAGAATGGATAAACAAACTATGATCCATTTATACAACAAAATAGTACTCAACAGTTTAAAAAGACCTAATGGTATACTTAGAAATATAATGGTAACCTGAAGAAGACTTACACAAAAGAGCATATGCTCTTTGACTTGATTTATCTGAAATTCTAGAACAGGCAAGACTAACCTATGGTTATAAAAGAGAAATCCAAACCCTGGTTGTTAATGTAATGTGAAGGGGAAAGTGGGACCAGAAATTGCAAAGAAGCAGAAGGAGATTCTGAAGGGTGGGGTGGGTGATAGAAATTTTCTGTATCTTTTTAGAGCTTTGGCATTGCACAGGTCAGATTTGTGCATTTATCAGTGCTAACAGAAAGATTATGAATGATGTATTTCATTCTATGTACAATTCACTTCAAAAAATATAAGTAACCATAAACAAATATTGAGCTCTAGTGAATTCTATGCATGTTAAAATGCTTAGAGATGAAATGCACTGATATCTAAAAAAAACTCTGAAATGCATTAGATGATTAAACTCTTATTTATACTGATTGTGGTGATATTGACATGACTGTGCTTTGTCAGAGCATAGAACTGAATACTAGAAAGGGCAAACTTTATGGTATATAATTCCTATCTCAATTTTTAAAACCCTTTAAAAATAAGATAGATTAATAGATGGCTAATCGAATGGATAAATGAATGGGTTACGTCAGTTGCAGATCGGATAAAGAAAGTGTGGTGCATACGCACCATGAAATACAATGCAGCCATAAAAAAGAATGAGATCATGTCCTTTGCATGAGCATGGATGGAGCTGAAGGCCATGATCCTTTGCAAACTAATGCAAGAACAGAAAATGTCACATGTTCTCAGTTATAAGTGGGAGCTAAATGATGAAAACTCATGGACACAAATGGGGGAAAGAAGAGAGTGGAGTCTACTTGAGGATGGAGGGTAGGAGGAGGGTGAGGATCAAAAACCTACCTGTTAGGTACTAAGCTTATTACCTGAGTGACAAAATAACTGTTGGGTACTAGGCTTAGTACTTGGGTGATAATCTATACAACAAATCCCTATGACACAAGTTTACCTATGTGACAAACCTGCACATGTACCCCTGAACCTAAAATAAAAGTTGAAAAGGAAATGAATGGGCTAAAACAAACATAGCAAAATATGTACAACTACAACATCAAGTTAGTGGGTATGTGGAAGTTCACAATAATTTTAAATAGATGTTTGAAAACATTTTCATAACAAAATATAGGGGAAAATATGTAAATCTGATCAGGTTGCATTATTCTCACACTTAAATTTTTATAATGGCATCCCATTATTTGGGAGTTTACTCTAGAATTACTAACATGGTGCAAATGTTTTAATCACCTGGCTGTCCCTGAGCCTTAAATCTCACAGAAGATCATTTCCTCATCATACGCCATAATCTAGTCATGCTCTTCTTAGTCAGTTTTTAAAAAGATGCAGACCCTTCTTCCCAGGGCCTTGTAATTAAATAATGGTATAAATAATTGTGCAATTATCTGTCTTCTCTAGTAGTTTTTAAAACCCATTAGATCATGGTCCACTAATATATCCCTAGTCTATAACCCCAGACCTAGCACTTGGCCTAATGTAAGTACTCGATAATACATTTCAAAATATAAAAACTGACTGAAGAGATAGTACCCTTGACTTCATATCAAAGTGAATTATGAATTACTTGTGTAGTGTAACCATTGTTTTATTTACTATCCCCTTATCTCTTAGAAGTGTACTCATCTTGAGCAATGATAACAAAGTAATAGAAAATAAGTTCTTAAAACACTATCATTTTTGACTGGGTGCGGTGGCTCACACCTGTAATCCCAGCACTTTGGGAGGCAGAGGCAGACAGTTCAGGAGTTCAAGACCAGCTTGGCCAACATGGTGCAATCCTGTCTCTATTAAAAATACAAAAATTAGCTGGGCGTGGTGGTGCATGCCTGTAATCCCAACTACTCAGGAAGCTGAAACAGGAAAATCTCTTTAATCTAGGGGGTAGAGGTTTCAGTGAGCTGAGATCGCACCATTGCACTGCAGCCTGAGTGACAGAAAGAGACTACGTCTTTAATATATAATATTTGAAAATTAACAGTTTGCAAAGCATCCCAGTTATTTTATTTTGTTATAGCCAAATAAATAATTCTGAGAAATATTTCATCTGATTATAAATTTTTATTTTGATATTTTTAAAGAATATATAAATGTGCCTACTCAATTAAACATTTTTCATTTTATTTAAATTTAATTGCTTATATCATTAGAAAGCTATAAATTTGCATTTTGACATGAAATAAAAATTAAGTTATTCTTCCAGAGACCAGTAGGGAGAAATCAAGAGGATATCTACTTACTGGTGTAAATACAAAGCTTTTCTAATTACAGTATAGTGTTGGAGCAACTTGCAGGATAATTGTTAATTTAAATTGCTGTACAGACATATCCCAGGGCTTATAGTACTGATTATTGCTGTAGTAATATTAATCATAAAATCAGCTAAGAAAATGAAGAAGAGTAGAGTCTCCATTGTCCAATTTTCAGATGTATGCTCAAGAAATTAAGTAGGCAAGTATTTCTCTTTTTAACATAATAATATCAAGAAAACAAAAGAAAAGATACTGAGAAAAGACAGACTAAGAAAAAAGAATTGTGGAGTAGTCTTCCCATTGAAATGTGTGGAAGGATAAAGACAGTTTTGAACACTGCTAAAAGAAATAAGAGATGATGCAAACAAATGGAAAAACACTCCATGATCATGGAATAGAAGAATCAGTATTAAAATGTTCACATTGCCCAAAGCAATTTACAGATGCAGTGCTGTTCCCATCAAATTATCAACATCATTATTCACAGAATTAGATAAAACAGTTCTAAAATTCATATGGAATCAAAACAGAGCCCAAACACCTGAAGTAATCCTAGACAAAAAGAACAAAGCTTCAGGCATCACATCACGCCACTTCAAACTACACTATGAGGATACAGTAACCAAAACAGCATGGTACTGGTACAAAATTGGACAAATACACCAGTGGTACAGAATAAGGAACCCAGAAATAAAGCTCCATACCTACAACCAACTGATCTTTGAGGAAGTCCACCAAAAAGGGCTATGGGGAAAAGACTCCCTATTCAATAAATTGTGCTGGGAAAATTGGCTAACCATATGCAGAAGAATGAAACTGGACCCTTACCTATCACTATATACTAAATTTAACTCAAATAAATTAAAGACTTAAATGTAAGACCTCAAACTATAAAAATCCTGGAAGAAAACCTAGAACATACCCTTCTAGATATCAGCTTGGCAAAGAATTTATGACTAACTTCTCAGGAGCAATTGCAACAAAAACAAAAACAAAAATCCACAAGTGGTACCTAATTAAACTAAAGAGCTGCTGCCCAGCAAAAGAAACTGTCACTAGAGTAAACAGATAATCTCCAGAACGGGAGAGAATATTTGCAAAATAAGCATCCAACAGAAGACTACTATCCAGAATTTATAAGGAATGTAAAAAAAATTAGCGAAACAACTTCATTAAAAATGGGCAAAGGACAAGAACAAACACACACTTCAGAAGAAGACATACAAGCAGCCAACAAACATACGAAACGCTGAATGTCACTAATTATCAGAGAAACGCAAATCAAAACCACAGTGAGATGCCAGGTCACGCCAGTCAGAATGGCTGTTATTTAAAAAAATCAAAAAGTAAAAGATGTTGGTGAGGCTGCAGACAGAAGAAACCCTTTACACTGTTGGTGGGAATGGAAATTAGTTCAGTCACTGTGGAAAACGGTTTGGAGATGTCTCCAATTAGAACTACCATTCAATCCAATAATTACTGGGCACATACCCAGAGGAATATAAATCATTCTGCCATAAAGGCACATGCACATATATGTTCATCACAGCACTATTCCCAATAGTAAAGACATGGAATCAACCTAGATGCCCATCAACAGTGGATTGGATAAAGAAAATGTGGTACATATACACCATAGGAATGCTATGCAGCCAAAAATATGAACAAAATCATATCTTTTGCAGCAGCATGCATGAAGCTGGAGGACATTATCCTAAGCAAATTAACACAAACAGAAAATCAAATATTATATGTTTTCACTTACAAGTGGGAGCTAAGTCTTGGGTGCACATGAACATAAGGACAGGAACAATAGACACTAGAAACTCCAAAAGGAGGGAGGACGGGAAGGGGACAAGGGGTGAAAAACTTCCTATTGGGTAATGTGTTCACTATTTAGGTGACATGATCAATAGAAGTCCAAACTTAGCATCATGCAAAATATTCTTATAACAAACCTGCACATGTACCACAGAATCTAAAATAAAAATTTTAAAAACAGTTTGAGATTCTGTAGTTATATGTGAGGAGATTTTTCTAATCTGTAAAATATGGAGGGTTAATGTTTTTGTAACATGTATTAAAAATCTTCTAAGTTTTATAAAATCTCAAATGTTGAGTTAGAGGGATACATCAGAAAAAGCCTTATTATCTCACTTAGGAAATCCCCACAAAGAACTCACAGTTCAAAGTACTAAAAATTATTCACAATTTAATTCACATTACAATTGCCTGTAATAACTACATATTTTTTCACTGGGTGCAAGAAGAACTTTTAAATTGAACACTTAGCTACGCAGGTTAAGTCCCAACAAATTTCAGCTGGAACTGCTTGACTGCGCTGAGTTTAACCTAGTCGTCTGAAATGAAAGAAACTGGGAATTATATTTGCAAGATTTAAGAATAATGTATAAGATATTTGCCCAATGTAATTTTCTTTTATTCCTCTATTTTGCAGGGTTATGAGAAAAAGCAATAAAGGAAGACAACAATTCTCAAGTGAGTAATCTCTTCTATAAAGCCTGCTAAACGTATACCAACAGTACATGATGAAGACTAAATTTACTTCTTTCTTCCCAAAACAAATATATCTTCATTAGAAGCAAGGCTCATATTCTTATACAAATCTTTGTATTTAATATGCTGCATTTTCAGGAGAAACAAATAGAAAAATAGGGGTTTACCTATAATGTGTTTGGTAATGGTCTACAAAACCCTCCCAGGGTACTATCATAATGGTGATTTTGTTGCAGTCTGTATTGTTTTGAAAAGGTCTTTGCCTCAAAAATCAATTGTGTAATTCCTCAGATGTGATCAGACTCAGGGATACTAACTTACTCTAAATTAAATTAATGCGAGACTAGAATATAAAACAGAATACCAATTTATTCATTTACAATAAGAATTATGACTTTATTCTGACCAGAGGGCACTCATTGCCATGATCAAGATATGCCTTCTCTAAGACAGAACTACATGGATGCTAAAAATAGAATGTTATTCAAGGAATAAATACCAGGAATTTGGATAATTCTAGGCAGCTTCTCAGCTGAGGCCATTCTTCTCCCAGAAAGACACAACTAAACATTATTACTCCTGGTGTATTGGTCAAAATATTCTGCCTCCTACCTGATGCTGTGCATACTGATAATTACCGTTCTGTTCACTTTCTCCAGGTCACTATGATGAAAAATAATTTTTCAAATATGTTTCTGAAGTTTGTTTGACCATAGTGTGGTCCAAACCAGTAGTCACTAAATGTGACTTTCCATGTCTTTGATTTCATCCACCAAGTGTTGAATCATGTTCTACTCAAAAAATCTAGCTGATTCTATTTCCAAGTTCTTTAAAAAAGAGGTATTTGGAGGAGCATCTTATACTACCTGTAGATACATCCTTAGGCACAGAGACTCCTTTAGTTCCTGAAATCAGATTTACTTTTGGAAGAAACCTTATTCTCTGTTGATACTGTTGTCTCTAACTAATCTTACTCCATGTAGGTTTCAAATGAGCCAAAGAAAGGGCTTTTAGACCAAAGCAGTAGTGCGAATTGCCAGAAAGATTGCAGGTTCAGCAAGAAAATAAGATGAAGCTTAGACTCTCTGTAATGAGGAACAGTATTTCTGCAAGATATTAAGCAGTCTTTTACTCAGAAGATTCCAGAGTTAGAACCATGGAAAGCCTGGTTAAAACAAAGCTAAATAAGGTTGTATGGCGGGGGGTGTCTATAAGAGGAGACGAAGTATTATCACACAGTAATCTGTTTGACTATGGAATTCTGTTCCTGTAGGACACCTACTAACAGGCAAGGGAACTAAGGTTTGGGGGATACAACTTAAGTATCAGACATTTGCATTCAAATATAAATACAAAAATCAATTCAATAATATAAAAGACAGCTTTGAGTCTTCTTTATCGCTGCTCTCCCCACCAGGGAAAATTAAAGAGTTGATTGGAGAAGCAGCTGTTAGTAGGAAACTTGCACTAATTAAAAATAGGTGGGACTGATATCAGAGAGCCATAACCCTGGCTCTCTAAGTGTAATCTGTAAACCACCTATATCAAAATCATCCGAGTTTCTTTACAATGTTGTAGATTCCTGAGACTCTCCCCAGGTTTACTGAGTAAGAATCTCTGAAGATGGACCACAGGAGTGTGCATTTTAAATAGACTCACCATTTTAAGGTTGACTGAAAGGATAGAGAGGCAGACCCAGGGTCAGGTTTAGCAAGTTTCTTTCAACCTGCCAGGATGATTGCATCACCACAGGCAGTGAAGGCAGCAGTTTGGCTTACAGACTATGAGGGTTATACAGAGGGTTTGCAGGTAGCCGGGTGCTGTTCTAAGAAAAACAGCATCTTGGTTCTCAGGGGCTGACATTGTGCTTAACTGAGTTAACATCCTGATGTTCAAGAGCCGGATGTGACCGCATCCTGGAACCTAGGTGCCCTGTTTACAAGGTTTGAGGCTGTTTTTGTTCAGAGCTTGGCTTAGCAGGGGAGTATAGGGAGGGGGGTCTATGAGCTTGCCTTGCTGTGACCCTAACACTCCAGCCTTTTGTTTTATATATATATATACACACACACACACACACACACACACACACACACACACACACACACAAAATAAAGGGAAAAGGGACACCATTCTCTTCTAACTGCTTCATGCTGAGTAGGGATGCTGCTTGGGGTGAGGCTGGCCTGCAAGTCGGTAGTCCTGGAACACTATCATGCCTTGTATTGTGCCGTGGGTAAAAGCTTGTAATTGTGCAGAACTGGGTAAAAATGTGTAAGAGGTAAGGGCCAAAGACCAAGAGGAGGGCCAAGTAGGGGAAGCAACCGAAGGCCCCAGGAGCCGAGAGACCAACCGCGCCAGGAGGGGCAGGCAGAAGAATCTGTTTTTTTTTTTTTAACTTTCTGGGTTTGGTCTTTGAGCCTTGAGCCTTTTGATAGTATTTTGTAGTAACCCAGATTTGAGATAGAAACAGCATTTTAAAGAGGCGTCGTAGGCCTTTGCGGTTTTTGTAGGTTGACTGCTTTTAAAGGCTCTAGTTGGTTTTGGAGGTGAGTGATAGTTTGCTTTTTTTTTTTTTAAGTGAGGATTGGAAGTTTTGGGAGAGCTACTGGAACTATGATAATGAGGTTTTTAGGCTTCCTGCTTCTAACCTGACGCTAGCTGTGACTTTAAGGGCTACTAATAAGGGAATGAACTATTTATGTGGGGGTGGGGTGGCCGTGTAGTGTAGCAGGGACGAGGAGTTTTTGGTTTGGAGAGACAAGATTAATGCTGGGGGTAAGACAGACTCGTGTGCAAGCACCTGTGTAGTTGGTCGGGAGATGGAAGTAGGTTGTGGATCCACAGAGGAAGGAGATGCCTGCGGTGTTAATGTAAACAGACAGCTGGACTGAGAATAGGTTCCTTGTTTGGAGGGACTTGGTCCAGCTTTAGTAACCTAGAGTGAGGAGGAGAGAGACCCTTTTGAGAGCTTGTGTCTGGGGAAGGGGTTTCCGTGTTTGAGAGGCAGGAGAGGAGGTAATGCAGAACGGCTGGGTAAAGAGACCATTAGCTTCCGGGGAAACTGAATACTTTACTTGGAGTGATATCGAGTCCAGCTCAGCCATAGAGACCTCTCCTCCCCGCAACTCAGGAGGCACTGAAGGCATTAAGAAGCAGACACCCAGATAGAACAGCAACTGGGGACCAACAGCATTCTGGGCAGAGGGCCTTGACTAGGCACTGACCCACGTAGTTATTCTCTCTGAACAGGTGATTATTATTAACAGGTGTTCTGTGTTTTCTCATAGAACAAAGATAAACTAGGCAGACAGCTGCTGCCTGCTTACCACTGATCAAAGACAACCTAGCAAGCGTTCTCCACGAAGGAGCCACAGGGACGGGGTCAGATATCCCGTGCTTAAAGAACCAGTATATGACATACACATGCTGTTTACTACTTTAGAACATCCTGAGCAGTTTTGTGCTTGGGGGAGCTGGCTCGGTTTTCCTTGCCGCTGTTCTTAGCAAACAATATAATTTATCATACACTCAGCATTTCTCAGCAGAGTGAGGTATTGGAAGAGGAATGGGAGATGGTTTGAGTTGAGTCACAGGCAGAGGAAGGGATGGTGCCTACATGTATGTGTTTGTTGGAATAGGTGACCCATAAGGGGGCTTGGCCACGTCTTGGGGTGTGTAGGGTTATGGGGCATTGAATGGCAGGGTGAGGGAGCTTTGCGTGGTCGTAATTGGCAGTATATGTGGAGAGAAGTTTGGTAGCTCTGTTAGTGAGGGCAGTGGGGTAGTTTTTAGTAAGGGTGAGCTCTGTCTATAAAGTCAGAGTCTTTTTGGATGGTGTGTGAGAAGTGAATGGGAATATGGTCCTAGAGCTGAGAAATGGGGATAGCCGAGGAGGCAGCAGAGGACAGGAAAACCGGTATGGGGAGGTGGCTGATGGAGTCCTATGGATAAACTCTTTGTGAGACTTTTTTTTTTCATGTGGGAGGGGAAAGGACTTTTAATATTTGGTATTATGGGGAGAGGCTGTTTCTCTTGGTTGATGTGTAGGGATAGGAGGAGAGCAGAGGTCCCCTTGAGAGGAAGTGATGAAGCTTACTTAACAGTTTGAGGTTATGTCTTTTAGTGTGATAAATAGGTGGCGGGGGGAAGGAGAAGTAAGGGCGAAGGAGAAGCAATGCACCAATGTGGAAGGATTGGTGAAGAGATGCTGGAATTTCCTTGGTTGGTTTTTAAGGGAAGATGAGTTTTATTTTTGACTATCTAGTTTATTTGGAAGCAGGCTCCTTGTAACAATGAAGATTTTTCAATGGGGGAATGAATACTGGGGTTGGATTTTGAGGGTGATGAGGAGGTTGCGGCAGAGGAAAGGGCAGCTTTTCTTGCTGCCTCATCTGCCTTTCTGTTCCCTTTTGAGATTTTATCTGATCTCGTTTGGTGTCCTTAGCAGCGTATAACTCCTGCCTTAGCTGGGAGGTGTTCAACTTGGAGGAGTTGGTAAATAAGGGGACCATTAGTGATGGGGGTTCCTGCCTAGAATGGGAGTAGGGTAGCGAGGCATGATAAGGAAAGAGTGTGAGAAAATGGTATTAGATAGGGAACAAGTGAGGGGTTTGGTGGCACGTGCCTACAAGATAAGTCCATCAACTTCCACAACTAAGACCTATGAGGGATGAATTGGTCCTGAAAATTCGGGTAAAGTCGAGTAGGTGACCTTGGTATTGATTCAGAAAAAGAGTGGCTTACCTGCTACTAACAGAGTTACCCTGGGCTCTGATACAGCAATGGTGGATGGGGCCAGGAGCCCTGGGCCCCATCAGTCTTCAGCAGCTAAACCAAGGAGCTATGGGAGTGTGAGCGATTCTTCACCTTTTGTTTTGGTGAAGGGGTTGCAGGTTGGAGGTACAGGGTTTTGTGTCTGGCTGTTGAGAGGACAGTCAGACTTCCAGTGGCCTGTCCCTGGCAGATGGGGCAAGGGCTCTTTGGTGCCTGTGGATTGGGACATGCCTGCACCCAATGGCCTTCCTTGCTGCACTTGAAACATGCCCCCAGAGGTGCACTGCTATCAGGTCTTTTGTGCCCCTGGGTGCCGTAGCCAGGCTGGTGGGGTTGGCAGATGGTAGCTGGTAGAAGCTGGTATTTAGCACAATCTCTTTGGGCCTTGTCTAGTTTACTTTGTTCATCCCTGTTATGGAAGACCTTGAAGGCCAGGTTAAAGAGGTCTTGTTGTGGGGTTTGAGGGCTATCTTTAGCCTTTTTAAGTTTGTGCCAGATGTCTGGAGCAGACTGGGAGATAAAACGAGTGTTAAGAACTATGGTGCCTTCTGGAGGGCAGGATCAACATGGGTGTATTTTTGGAAGACCTCTGTCAGGTGGGAAAGAAACTGGGCAGGATTTTTATTTCCCTTTTGGGAAATTTCTTTGAGGTTTTTTCTTTTTAATTTATAGCCTTATGGGCATCTTTGTTAAGGCCTGCAATAAGGCAAGTAATGGGTATGGGATGCTTGGCCTGGATCTGTGGGCTGGTATTCCTAGGCTGGCTCTTGCCCAGGACGGCGGCGGCTCCTACTGGCTTAGTAAGATCTTGCTGATGAAGGTTGTTGACATGTGCCTGGACTGCGAGCCACACTCTTTCCTTCTCTTTTGGAAGGCGGGTAGAAGAGAGGATAATATAGAGATCATGCCAAGTGAATTCATAAGACTGGGTAAGATATTTAAATTCTTAGATGTAAGTGTCTGGATTGTAGGATGAGGACCAGAGGCGCTTTTCAATTTGGGAGAGATTGGATAGAGAAGGGCACATAAATGTGGACAATGCCTTTCATCCCCACCACTTCTTGAAGGGAGTTAGGGAGCTGGCTGTCGGAGGAGATGCCGGGTCTGGAAGTGGGTGTTGGGTGGGGATGGAGAGGAGTCAGAGTTGGAAGCAGGGGGATTGGAGAGAAGTGACAAGGGGAGAGCTGGAGCATAAGACGGAGGCTCAGGGTGTCCGGGCGGAGGCTCAGGGTGTCTGGGTGGAGGCTTGGGGCATTGGCGGAGAGGAAGGAAGTCAGCCGGGCTGAAAGGGAGGCATTGTCTGCCAGGGCCATGGGAGGGGTTGAGCTGAGTTTCTAGCAGGCAAGGAGGATTTGAAAAGTGGAGCAGTACTGACAGAGAGAGGGGCAGTTGTGGAGGGTAAAGAAAGCCTGAACTGACACTTGACAAAAGAAGATATCTAGGAGACCAACAAACATGAAAAAATGCTCATCATCACTGGTCATTAGAGAAATGCAAATCAAAACCACATTGAGATACCACCTCATGCCAGTTAGAATGGCGATCATTAAAAAACCTGGAGACAACAGATGCTGGAGAGGATGTGGAGAAATAGGAACACTTTTACACTGTTGGTGGGAGTGTAAATTAGTGCAACCATTGTGGAAGACAGTGTGGCGATTCCTCAAGGACCTAGAAATAGAAATTCCATTTGACCCAGCAATCCCATTACTAGGTATATATCCAAAGAACGATAAATCGTTCTGTTATAAAGACATATGCACACATATGTTCATTGCGGCACTGTTTACAATAGCAAAGACCTGGACCCAACCCAAATGTCTATCAACGATAGACTGGATAAGGAAAATGTGGCACATAGACACCATGGAATACTATGCAGCCATAAAAAATGATGAGTTCATGTCCTTCATAGGGACATGGATCAATCTGCAAACCATCATTCTCAGCAAACTGACACAAGAACAGAAAACCAAACACCACGTTATCACTCATAGGCGGGTGTTGAACAATTAGAACATGTGGACACAGGGAGGGGAGCATCATATACTGTAGTCAGTGAGTGGGGGCTAGGGGAGGGACAGCACAGGGTGGGGAGGATGAGGAGGGATAACGAGGGGAGAAATACTAGATATAGGTGGTGGAGGGATGAAGGCAGAAAACCACCTTATCATGAATGTACCGATGCAACAATCCTGCATGATCTGCCTATGTACCCCAGAACCTAAAGTACAGTTAAAAAAAGCCTGAACATAAGGAACCTCAGACCATTTAACATTGCAGTGGCAGGAATTGTCAAGGTCCTGGAGAATGTTGAAAGTACCACTTTGGGCCACTGAAAGTCATGATCTTATTTATATTGGGCTAGGCCGTATTACAGTAGAAAATTAATCTTTTGGGTCTGACTTCAGACAGGAGACGAGGGTGTCCAAATTCTGGAGGAGACATCCTAAGGGAGTGGTTTTAGACAGAACGGACTGGCTGAACCCCGTGGTAAAAGGCCAGAAGAGGAGGAGAAAGACAGGAGTGTCCTCTGCCCTGTTACCTTTACCTAAGACAGTGACTTTGGAACAGTCGTTGTCAAATTAGGCATCCCAAGACGACAGGACTGAGGCCCCTGGGGCCACAAGTGTGTCCTTGGCCCAGCACTGGGACTCTGTGACAGAAAACGATCGGTCGAGAAACCCGGACAGAGGAAAACCTCTATCCAACTTACCTGCCGGAAGATGATGATTTGGATGGAGATAACTATCACAGTTGGCAATGGAGGTCTGGGGTTTCCCTCCTGGGTCTGGAAAGGGGTTCAGGATTGCGGGGCTTGCCACAGGAGCAGGGAGAAAGAGAGAAAGATGACCAGCACCTACTCCCATCCTGGGTTTTGGCACCAAAATGTAAGGTTGACTGAAAGGATGGAGAGGCACACCCAGGGTCAGGTTTAGCAAGTTTATTTCAACCTGCCAGGATGGCTGACTCACCACAGACAGTGAAGGCAGCAGCCTGGCTTACAGACTATGGGGGTTAAATAGGGGGTTTGCAGGTAGCTGGATGCTTTTCTAAGAAAAACAGCATCTTGGTGACATTCTGCTTAATTGGGTTAACATCCTGGATGTTCCAGAGCCAGGTGTGACCACATTCTGGAACGTCCTAGGATTCAGCCAATAATGTCCTAGTCAAAAAGAGAAAAACTTTTGTAAAGATTGGTTCAGCTGTAATATATATATTATTTTCTCTGATATCTCTCCAATACTTCAGATCACGTTATATCCAAAAGGCTTGTCATTACACAGTGACACATATTGAAATCCTAAACAGTGTAGATTGTACACAGAGAAAAATTATACATTCTTGTTTCTTTCCTATGTTCCTATTTTAGTTCCTATTTCCATAAGCCAGAATAAGGATTCCAAAGTTACAAAACTGAGCAAACTTTCCAATTTGATTATTTGGGAATAAAGTAGCTAAATCAAACTTCTGACCATTCTAGGATAACCTGAAAGAAAATGAGATAATTTAAACCTTTAAATTGTCTTAAATGGTAAATTTAAACCTTTTTGTTCAGCATTTGCTTAAATCAAACTGAAGTATACCTCCCAACCATGAATGTTAAGGCTTTATAACTTCAGATCTCTACCATCTTAACTTTATGTTACCAAAGTAACTGTGTTCTTCTCCACTCCCCTCACTCCCTCAAATATTTACTAACATAACCTTCCAAATATTTCGATTTACCTGATTTTTCTGTTTTATGTTCAGAACATTTTTAATTTTTGCATTGATGGGTCTTCATAAAGCTAGATCTAACCATGCCTGTCTTCTCTGCTCTCAGACCCTTGATTATTGTTAGTTTCTCTAATATCACTTAAACTGTCTGAAATTAATATTTTCTGTAGTTCTCTGCATTAAAATGAAAAAAACCTTGAGCAGTACAAGAAATATTTATTAAATGTATGATTCCTTAAGTTTTTATTTTAAGAAAAGTAATGTTCAAGAGGAATAGTATTCAAATGGGATCACTGGTTGTGTGTGTCTTTAATTTGAAGTCAAATAAGCCAATTATAAAGGTGTTTGGATTATAAAAATACTGGATGAACTGATCAACTGAATCTGCAACCTTGAAAATAATGGTTGTAGCTAACAACAGTTGAAAAATTGTTATAGCATAGTACATCATATTATGCACTAAGTATTCGTTTATTTAATCTTTGTAACATTTAAGTATATTGGTATAATCCCTATTTCAAAAATTATAGAGCTGCATTCAAAAACGTTAAATAACTTGTTCAAGGTTATTTAACACGTCTACTCATTCTAAATAAGTACAGATCCAATTCTTATTAAGAAATCAGCATATAAATATTCAATGTGATTAATCTAGGAACTTCAGATCCAGAATTCAGCTGTCTGGTTTCCAAAGGACATTTGCATGTCTAGCTGTGTGTGTGAGCTATTGGCATTTTTCTTTAACTCAGAATTATCATCTTTAGGTAGACAAGTATAGCATCCCTGTTTGTGAAATAAGGAGTAGGACTCATCTGCTGTTCATATTGTTGTACCCAAAGTGAGTTTAAAACAGAAGCATCACACTCTGAGTTTGTTGAGAGTCTGTTTAATGGTGGCGTCTGAGAGTCAGCTATTGCTCAAACCTCTCAGGCCCAAATAAAAGGCAGTCAACATTTTTATACCTTTTCAAGGTCAGGGGATGGAAAGCAAATTGTTAAAGAAGCAGAAAAAGCAGGAGAAGGGAGGGGTGTCCTAACAACAAAGATTCTATTTAAAGTTGTCAAGCAGGACGTGGGGTATGCAGTTACACAGCTGCAGGTAGAGGATGTATGGGCCAGTGGGCCCTGTTTCTCAGAAAAACAGTTTACAAAATACCAGGTGTTTTCTCAGAAAAACAGTTTACAAAATAACTACAAAATTTCAGGAACAAAGTGCTCTATATAGCTTAGGGTGGTTAAAATGGAGCCAACAGGATTGCTTAAAATGGAGTCACCATAGCTAGACTAGATTATGTCAATATCCCTCCAGGATCTAACCTGATTTTTCTGGGTAACTCCCTGTTTATGACTTTTCTCCCTGTTTATGACTTTTCTCCCTGTTTATGACATCTTTGGTGTCACTTTCAACAAAGAGCCTGAAGACAGCAGAGCAGGTGAGGATGTGCTGTTCCTGGGATCTAGAGGAGCTCAGGAGAAAAAATCCCGCCCAAAGTGCTGGGATTACAGGCGTGAGCCAGAATCCCCAGCCTACAATTCATAATTGAAGATAGTTTATATTAAATATAAAATATTTGTAAATACATACAGAATACAGAAGATTTTTCTGTTGTTCAGATAACTAAGTCACTTGCTGTAAAGATGGTAAGGAGGGTTTCATTTTCTAGATAGACTTCACTTAGACACTTAATGTTTAACAGGGAAATGGCATGGAAAAGTTCTAGCAGCTTAAATGCATTAATCTTGGCCTGGAGTATATTTAGAGAACCAGTTTAGAAAAAAAGAGTACAATGCAATTATACTGTAAAAACCATGTGTTGATCGGATATATCCCTGGATGTGTAGTGACTGTGGCTCAGTGACCTAGCTTACTTTCATAAGCCAACCCTTCATTCTACATACTAGTTGGGGATACTTGGAAGAGGGCACAATTATAACAGCCAATTATTTGATGACCTGCTGTCTAACGTGGGAGTTTAATGTGAAGCTTCATGGCATCTGGAAAAGAATTAAGCCAATTAAATAAATAAGATAAAGGAAAGGTGCACCATCACACCAGAATAGTTTACAAACCTTAAGACTGCTTTCTACCTCCTAAATGTACCTGGGGCTGCTCAGTGTTGGTGAGGGGTTTTTTTTTGAAATGCTGCCTCTCAGTCATGTCTAGAATCAGAACCTCATAAACATCAAGATACATAGATCGATAGATTAATAGACATCTTACTTGAACTTCAGAGACCACTCATTAGGAGTGAATAAATTTAAGCTCTAGAGTGTTTAAATTTTAGTCAATAAAACTATGAAATTTTCCTTGGCTCTGCGTAATTATCATTATTCAAATTTGCCTTAGAATGAGTACTAGAAGCTTCAGAGAGAGGTCACTAGTTACGTTGTGTGTCAGCCTATGAACAATTTATAGTTGATTTCCGGTTGTTTTTTGGTTTTTTAATTATACAAGCTGTTCTAATAGTAAAAATAGTTTATGGTAACTCAGGGGTTAACAGTCTATACCTTGACACGGACACTATATTAGCATTGGATCTTTTACTCTTCTTGATAACATGGTATGATATTTACCAATATCCCCATTTTTGAAATGAGTCTTTTCAGATGTTATTTTTTGGGTGATAAGAGAGGTTAAATTCCAAATTTATCTAAGTCTAAATAAAGTTATTTTATAGCACACATCATTTCTAAATCAGACTTACCATCCCTCCACTCTGTCCACCCTTTCTTTCCCTAACCCTTTCCTATTAATTCAGAAGAACTTGATGCCTTAGAGCACAGGCTCTGGAATCAGACTGACCCCAGACTCAAGTCCCAGCTCCAACATTTACCACAGTAGGGACTATAAGCAAATTAACTCAATTTTTCTAGGGTTCAGTTTTCTCATCTTCAAGATGGGTAGAACTAGTAATTATGCCCATCTTGTTGTGTTGTAAGGAGTAAATTCTGAAGGATTTGAAACAGTGCCCAAAACATGGTTATTTAATAAATGTCGTCTACTACTATTCTTGATATCCATATTTTCATTAGAAATTGGATTGTCCTTTTTGTCATAAACCCTGAAGTCATTCATTCTCAACTATGTCCTTCTTACCCACTGCGTCTAGTTACTTAAAAAGTCTTTCTGAAATGATTCTTGTACATTTTTTTTTTTTGTACTTTAAGTTCTGGGGTACATGTGTAGATCTTGCAGGATTGTTGCATAGGTGCACACATGCCATGGTGGTTTGCTGTCTCCATCTCACCATCACCTACATAAGGCATTTCTTCCAGTGTTATCCCTCCCCAACCTCCCCACTCCCTGCTGTCCCTCCCCTAGCCCCAACCCCCCCCAACAAACCCCAGTGTGTGACATTCCCCTCCCTGTGCCCATGTGTTCTCATTGTTCAACACCTGCCTATGAGTGAGAACATGCGGTGTTTGGTTTTCTGTTCTTGTGTCAGTTTGCTGAGAATGATGGTTTCCAGATTCGTCCATGCCCCTACAAAAGACATGAACTCATCCTTTTTTATGGCTGCATAGTATTCCATGGTGTATATGTGCCACATTTTCTTTGTCCAGTCTATCATCGATGGGCATTTGGGTTGGTTCCAGGTCTTTGCTATTGTAAACTGTGCTGCAATGAACATTCATGTGCATGGGTCCTTATAGTAGAATGATTTATAATCCTTTGGATATATACCCAGTAATGGGATTGCTGGGTCAAACGGAATTTCTATTTCTAGATCCTTGAGGAATCGCCACACTGTCTTCCACAATGATTGAACTAATTTACACTCCCACCAACAGTGTAAAAGTGTTCCTATTTCTCCACATCCTCTCCAGCATCTGTTACCTCCAGATTTTTTTAATGATTGCCATTCTAACTGACGTGAGATGGTATCTCAGTGTGGTTTTGATTGCATTTATCTAATGACCAGTGATGATGAGCATTTTTTCATATGTTTGTTGGCCTCATAAATGTCTTCTTTTGAAAAGTCTCTTCATATCTTTTGCCCACTTTGAAATGGGTTTGTTTTTTCTTGTATATCTGCCTTTAATTCTTTGTAGTTTCTGGATATTAGCCCTTTGTCAGATGGGTAGATTGCAAACATTTTTCCCCATTCTGTTGGTTGCCAGTTCACTCTGATGATTGTTTCTTTTGCTGTGCAGAAACTCTGGAGTTTAATTAGATCCCATTTGTCTCCTTTGGCTTTAGTTGCCATTCCTTTTGGTGTTTTAGTCATTGAAGTCCTTGCCTATGCCTATGTCCTGAATGCTTTTGCCTAGATTTTCTTCTAGGGTTTTTATGGTGTTGGGTCTTATGTTTAAATCTTTAATCCATCTGGAATTAATTTTAGTGTAAGGTATAAGGAAGGGGTCCAGTTTCAGCTTTCTGCACATGGCTAGCCAGTTTTCTGAACACCATTTATTAAACAGGGAATCCTTTCCCCATTGCTTGTTTTTGTCAGGTTTGTCAAAGATCAGATGGTTGTAGATGTGTGGCGTTGCCTCTGAGGCCTCTGTTCTATTCCATTGGTCTATATGTCTGTTTTGGTACCAGTACCATGCTGTTTTGATTACCGCAGCCTTGCAGTATAGTTTGAAGTCAGGTAGCGTAATGCCTCCAGCTTTATTCTTCTTTGAAGTCAGGTAGCGTAATGCCTCCAGCTTAGAATTGTCTTGGCTATGTGGGCTCTCTTTTGGTTCCATATGAAGTTTAAAGTGGTTTTTCCAGTTCTGTGAAAAAGGTCAATGGTAGCTTGATGTGGATAGCATTGAACTTTGGGCAGTATCGCCATTTTCACGTTATTGATTCTTCCTAACCATGAGCATGGAATGTTTTTCCATCTGTTTGTGTCCTCTCTTATTTCGTTGGGCAGTGGTTTGTAGTTCTCCTTGAAGAGGTCCTTCACATTCTTTGTTAGTTGTATTCCTAAGTATTTTATTCTCTTTGTAGCAATTGTGAATGGGAGTTCTCTTATGATTTGACTGTTTGTCTGTTATTATGTGTAGGAATGCTTGTGATTTCTGCACGTTGATTTTGTACCCTGAGATTTTACTGAAGTTGCTTATCAGCTTAAGGAGATTTTGAGCTGAGATGATGGGGTCTTCTAAATATACAATCGTGTCTTCTTCAAATGGAGACAATTTGACTTCTTCTTTTCCTAATTGAATACCCTTTATTTTTTTTTCTTACTTAATTGCTCTGGCTATAACTTCCAATATTATATTGAATAAGACTGGTGAGAGAGGGCATCCTTGTCTAGTGCCAGTTTTCAAAGGGAATGTTTCCAGTTTTTGCCTGTTCAGTATGATATTGGCTGTGGGTTTGTCATAAATAGTTTTTATTATTTTGAGATACATTCCATCGATACCTAGTTTATTGAGAGTTTTTAGTGTAAAGGGCTGTTGAATTTTGTCAAAGGCTTTCTCTGCATCTATTGAGATAATCATGTGGTTTTTGTCGTTGGTTCTGTGTATGTGATGGATTACGTTTATAGATTTGCATGTGTTGAAGCAGCCTTGCATCCCCGGGATGAAGCCTACTTGATCGTGATCGATAAGCTTTTTGATGTGCTGGTGCATTCAGTTTGCCAGTGTTTTATTGAAGATTTTTGCATCACTGTTCATCATGGATATTGGCCTGAAGTTTGCTTTTTTAGTTGTGTCTCTGCCAGATTTTGGTATCAGTATGATGTTGGTCTCATAAAATTAGTTAGAGGATTTCCTCTTTTTGTATTGTTTGGGATAGTTTCAGAAGGAATGGTAACAGCTCCTCTTTGTACCTCTGGTTGAATTTAGCTGTAAACCCATCTGGACCTGGCCTTTTTTTGGTTGGTAGGCTATTACTTGCTACCTCAACTTCAGACCTTGTTATTGGTCTATTCAGGGATTCAAATTCTTCCTGGTTTAGTCTTGGGAGGGTGTAAGTGTCCAGGAATTTATCCATTTCTTCCAGGTTTACTGGTTTATGTGCATAGAGTTGTTTGTAGAAATCTCTGATGGTAATTTGTATTTCTGTGGAATGGGTGGTGATATCCTCTTTATCATTTTTTACTGCATCTGTTGGATTCTTCTCTCTTTTATTAGTCTGGTTAGCACTCTATTTTGTTGATCTTTTCAAAAAACCAGCTCCTGGATTTATTGATTTTTTTTTTGAAGGATTTTTTTGTGTCTCAGTCTTCTTCAGTTCTGCTCTGATCTTAGTTATTTCTTGTCTTCTGGTAGCTTTTGCATTTTTTTGATTTTGCTCCTCTAGCTTTTTCAATTTTGATGTTAGCGTGTCAATTTTAGATCTTTCTTTGCTTCTCATGTAGGAATTTATTGCTATAAATTTCCCTTTAGATACTGCTTTAAATGTGTCCCAGAGATTCTGGTACATTGTGTCATTGTTCTCATTGGTTTCGAAGAACATCTTTATTTCTGCCTTCATTTCATTGTTTATCCAGTCATCATTCAGGAGCAAATTGTTCAGTTTCCATATAGTTGTGCATTTTTAGGTGAGTTTCTTAATCCTGAGTACTAATTTGATTGTGCTGTGGTCTGAAAGACTGTTAAGATTTCGTTTTTTTGCATTTGCTGAGGAGTAATTTACTTCCAATTATGTGGTCAATTTTAGAGTAAGTGCAATGTGATGCTAAGAAGAATGTGTATTCTATGGATTTGGGGTGGAGAGTTCTGTAGATGTCTATTAGGTCTGCTTGGTACAGATCTGCATTCAAGTCCTGGATGTCCTTGTTGGTTTTCTGTCTCATTGATCTAATATTGAGAGGGGAGTGTTAAAGTCTCCCATGATTACTGTGTGGGAGTCTAAGTCTCCTTGTAGGTCATTAAGAACTTGCTTTACGTATCTGGGTGCTCCTGTATTGGATGCATATATATTTAGGATAGTTAGCTCTTCTTGTTGCATTGATCCCTTTACCATTATGTAATGCCCTTCTTTGTCTCTTTTGATCTTTGTTGGTCTGAAGTCCGTTTTATCAGAGACTAGGATTGCAACCCCTGCTTCTTTTTTTTCCCTCTCCATTTACTTGGTAAATCTTCTTCCATCCTTTATTTTGAGTCTATGTGTGTCTTTGCATATGAGATGGGTCTCCTGAATACAGCACACCAATGGGTCTTGACTTTTTATCCAGCTTGCCAGTCTGTGTCTTTTGATTGGGTCATTTAGGCTATTTACATTTAACGGTAATATTGTTATGTGTGAGTTTGATCTTGCTGTTTTATTACTGGCTGGTTGTTTTGCCCATTAGTTGATGCAGTTTCTTCACTGCATTGTTGGTCTTTACCATTTGGTACATTTTTTATGTGGCTGGTACTAGTTGTTCCTTTCCATGTTTAGTGTTTCCTTCAGAAGCTCTTGTAAGGCAGGTCTGGTGGTGATGAAATCTCTCAGCAATTGCTTATCTCTAGAGGATTTTATTTCTTCTTCACTTGTGTGGCTGGCTATGAAATTGTGGGTTGAAAGTTCTTTTCTTTATGGATGTTGAATATTGGCCCCCAGTCTCTTCTGTCTTGTAGCGTTTCTGCCAAGAGATCTGCTGTGAGTCTAATGGGCTTCCCTTTGTGGGTGACCCGACCTTTCTCTCTGGCTACCCTTAGCCTGTTTTCCTTCATTTCAACCCTGATGAATCCGACGATTATGTGCCTTGGGGTTGCTCTTTTTGAGGAATATCTTTGTGCTGTTCTCTGTATTTCCTGGATTTGAATGTTGGCCTGCCTTGCTAGGTTGGGGAAGTTCTCCTGGATAACATCCTGAAGAGAGTGTTTTCCAGCTTGGATTCATTCTCCCTGTCACATTCAGGTATGCCGATCAAGCGTAGTTTAAGTCTTTCTACATAATCCCATTATTTCTCAGAGGCTTTATTCATTTCTTTTCACTCTCTTTTCTCTAATCTTGTCTTCTCATTTTATTTCATTGAGTTGATCTTCAATCTCTGATATCCTTTCTTCTGCTTGATTGACTTTGCTATTGAAACTTGTGTGTGCTTCATAAAGTTTTTGTGCTGTGTTTTTCAGCTCCATCAGGTCATTTATGTTCTTCTCTAAGCTGGTTTTTCTAGTTAGCATTTTATCTAACTTTTTTTCAAGGTTTTTAGTTTCTTTTCATTGGGTTAGAACATGTTCCTTTAGCTCAGAGAAGTTTGTTATTACCTACATTCTGAAGCCTACTTCTGTCAGTTTTTCAAACTCATTCTCCATCCTGTTTTGTCCCCTTGCTGGTGAGGAGTTGTGATCCCTTGGAGGAGGAGAGGCGTTCTGGTCTTTGATGGTTTCATCCTTTTTGTGCTGGTTTCTGGCGGATTTATCTACCTTTGATCTTTGAAGTTGGTGATTTTTGATGGGATCTCTGAGTGGACATCCTTTCTGTTGATGTTGAAGCTATTTCTATTTTTTAGTTTTCCTTCTAACAGTCAGGCCCCTCTGCTGTAGGACTGCTGGAGGTCCACTCCAGACCTTGCTTGCCTGGGAATCACCCGTGGGGGCTGCAGAGCAGCAAGGATTGCTGTCTGATCTTTCCTCTGGTAGCTTCTTCCCAGAAGGGTACCCACCATGTGTCAGCCAGAGCTCTCCTGTATGAGGTGTCTTTTTGGTTATACAGGGGTCAAGGAGCTGCTTGAGGAGTCAATCTTTCCCTTGTCTGCCTGCAGAGGTGCTTCAGGGCTGTCATGGACTCAGTCCAGCTGCTGTGTAAGCTTCCTCTGGCTTTTGTTTACACAGGTAGTTTAGACCCACCTCAGCAATGGCAGACGCCCTCCCCAGCACTGAGCTTGATCGTCCTGGGTCAAGCTCCAACTGATGTGCTGGCTGTGAAACTCTCAAGTGAGAGGACTTCAGTTTGCTGGTCTTTGTGGGGGTGGGAACCACCCAGCCACATCACATGTCTCCCTGCCTTCTCCTCTCCCTCTTTCTCAGGAGCAAGTAGCTCCGTCCCACAGGTGGTCTCATTGCTAGTCAAAACATCCACCCAGATCTGTGCGGACAACCCACAGTACCGGCCAGAGCTGGTGCTCAGATCTGTGCTGTTAACTCACAGTGCTTTTCAGCCCAGCAGGGATCTCCTATTATGTGGGCTGCAGACCCCATGGGACAAGCACGGTATCTGAACCAGAGTGCCAGGGCAGAAAGCGGGGTGGATGTCCCCAATCCTCCAGTCGGTTGCACTTCTCAGGTGAGGCAGTGTCCCACCCTGCCTTGGTTTGCCCTCCTTGGGCTACACCCATTGTCCAACCAGGCCCCTTGAAATGAACCAGGTATCTCAGTTGGATATGCAGATATCACTCGCTTGTGTCTCTCTCACTGGGAACTGCACTCCGGGGCTGTTCCTTTTCGGTCATCTTGGTGGAATCATCCCTTGCACATGTTTTATGCCTTACAGTTTCAATCACAGATAGAAATGTGGGTCTCATGCTTCTCTCCTAGTTATTTCCAAAATCATGCCATTGATCTTCCTAGCTACCGTATGAAGATTTCCAAAGCAAAAGTCACACATTCTGAGGACTGCTCATGATAAGCCAGTGGAGCATGAGAAATAAATATTAAAACTTCTGCACACAAAAGTAGAAATTAAAATAGATGAGATAAAACACCTATTTTCTACTTTTGCATATATTTTAAAATGTACAAAATGTTATTACAGTGGTAATGGGGGGGTTGGAGATGTTGGTCAAAGGATACAAAATTTCAGTTAGCTAAAAGAAATATGTTCAAGAGATCTATTGTGCAACATAGTGACCATAATTAATAACATTTTTTTAATTCTTAAAACTTGCTGAGAAAGTAGATTTTAAGTGTAATAATCACTAAAATGTATATATGGTAATTCACATGTTAATTAGCTGACTTTAGCCATTCCACATGTATACATATTTCAAAACATCACATTGTATGAATAAATACATACAAATTTTATTTGTCAATTATAAAATTAATGTTATCACAGTAGTATATGTATATGCTTGATGAATAAATATGCATATATTAGAAATGTCCTGATATTATTTTAGAATGGATGACTGAAAAGACTCTCTTGATATTAATACAATCTATACAGTAATACACTTAATTATGCAAATTTTTTATTATAATGCCATACAAAAATGTTTTAAAATCTCTTCTTGTCTACCACTGCTTTCAAAGTTCTGCATATTCTGGATCCAATTTAATTTCTATTTTTATATTTGACTCATTTTAATATATCCTATTAGGAATTTGCATATTTACTTTATGTTATGATACAACCTATTCCCAGTGATTACTAATTAATATTCTTTCTTTTTTTTTCTTCCCTTTCTTTTTCTTCTTATATTCTTTCTAAATAGATTTTTATTACTAAAAATGAACCAGGTACTGTGCTAAATTTTGGAACCCAAACATGAAAGTGGAAGCATTATTTTAATAATATAATCTAGTAAAAGACTTCACTCATAGTCATGCAATACTTACCTGTTCCATGAGTTTCTGTCAAAAATCATCCTATTTCTCTTTATTCTGTTCCTACACTCTGGAATCCCACGGATATCCAAGTATTTCGTTTATAGCTATCATTTAGAATCTATATTCTGCCTTGTTACACAGTTGTCTTTTTTATCTTCCCTTTACTGTATCCCATCTTTGTACATCCATTTATTTATTTATTCAACAGATAATCATTGAGCACTTACTCTGTACTTTGTACAATAATGAATTAATGATCAGATCAGACTCAAGTTTGGATCCAGGGCAGGGAAAACACACTCAGAAGAGAGAAAATAACTCTTTTTGCTAAAAGTTGACATTTTACATTTTTCAAAAATGCAGGAGTCATAATTTTAAAAATCAGAACCTAATTGAATTTTCTTACATCCAATTTACAGCTTGGAGATTTTTTTTCTTTTTTATATATTTTATTGCACTTTAGGTTCTGGGGTACATGTGCAGAACATGCACGATTGTTGCATAGGTACCTACATGGCAATGTGGTTTGCTACCTCCATCCCCCTGTCACCTATATCTGGCATTTCTCCCATGTTATCCCTCCCCAACCTCCCTACCCCCAGCTGTCCCTCCCCTATTCCCCCCCAACAGACCCCAGTGTGTGATGCTTCCCTCCCTGTGTCCATGTGTTCTCATTGTTCAACACCCACCTATGAGTGAGAACATGCGGTGTTTGATTTTCTGTTCTTGTGTCAGTTTGCTGAAAAATTTTGAGTCACATAAGAAAAGAGCACTATAACTCTTTCACTACTTTGAGTCTCTAATACCTTGATATGTCCTTGACCTTCACTACTTGAAACCAGTGATTGAATCACTGCACATAGTAGGTGCTTGACAAGTACCATTGTTATGCAACATTTGGTAGACAGACATGTGCAAGTTGCTGTCTCAGAAAAAGTTGTCTTGGAATAAGATTGCCATAACTAGAAAATAAAAATATAGAATGTCTAGATGAATTTGAATTTTAAATAACAAATATTGCACAGTATATACTTAAACTAAAAATGTATTTGCAGCTACCTGGAAGGCTGAGGTTGGATGATCCATTGATGCCAGGAATTTGAGGCTGTGTGAGCTATGATCATGCACATCCACCTAGATGACTGAGCGAGATCCAATTTCAGAAAAAAAAAAAATTGTTGTTTATCTGAAATTTGAATTTAACTGAGTGTCCTATATTTTAGCTGGCAATCCCATCTGTGTAGAATGTTGATTAAATATCATCAACATTAAACATTTTTAAAGAACAAATTTATTACCTTGGCACTAGAAATGGTTCTTTTGTGAATTTCAGGTTTTGTGTTCTCCCACAACCACCATGTAGGTATGCACTTAAAGCATTCTGAAATAGAGAAGTGGCACCGTGGAATTGCTACGCAGCTGTGCCCCATGGATTGCCCTGTGAGGAAACCTAGACCACGTGTGCAATGGGTGAGTCAGTTACATTTTTTTTCTATGAAGAAAAGTTAAATGATACTGATTATCCAAGATAAAAGTAACCATTTTACTATAGAAGCCTTACAATTACATAGTTCCTGAATTCCCCTTTCTTTATAGCTCAAATTCTTTCACACGTTCCACGTTTTTTTGTCCGTGTTTTTTTGTCATTTTCCCTATTTCACTTTCTCATCTTTATGCTATTCCTCAGCCTATCTATGGATCCCATTGTTTCTGTCACCTATTAAATATTATAATAATCTCATATTCCAATAGTGCTTTGTAGTAACAGTACTTTTTTATGTACTCTGTTATTTGAGTTATATAAAAATTAGTTACTAAAGTTACAGACTAGGAAAGAATGATAATAATAATTGCAGAGTTTAGCCCCTGGCACTTTGCACTTATGTGTTCATGCAATCTTCCCAACACCCTGCAAGTCAGCTACTACCAGCTAACCTTTTCACATACGAGGTCATTAAGACAAGAAAAGGCTAGGGCTGGGTTTGAACCTAAACTATCTGGCTTCAGCCTAATTCTGCAACACTGTGCTAATGCCTAGCAACTTATGTTGAAAGATGATGGGCATTTAAGCTAACCTAAAAGCTGATTAGAGCAGAGTCCCGGACTCTAACTCAAATCTTCAGGTTCAGAATCAACACCAAACTACTTGATTTTTCTGCTTCCTTTGCTGTTTTGTGCTTTGTATCCCACAGAATGTATTCGAAGGATAAAAGAAAAATTATTCTCATTAGAATATTCCACATTGAGAACTAAAATTAGGTAGACAGAGGTATAGTTCTACACTCCATTCTTTATCCCAATTTTTTTCTTAGACCCACATCTCTTCCAGAAACAGCACTTGCAGCTTTGGTGAATGAACAACGAGAATGCTATTGTATAATCAAGAATCACAAAAGAGGCCGGGCGCGGTGGCTCAAGCCTGTAATCCCAGCACTTTGGGAGGCCGAGGCGGGTGGATCACGAGGTCAAGAGATCGAGACCATCCTGGTCAACATGGTGAAACCCCGTCTCTACTAATACAAAAAATTAGCTGGGCACGGTGGCGCGTGCCTGTAATCCCAGCTACTCAGGAGGCTGAGGCAGGAGAATTGCCTGAACCCAGGAGGCGGAGATTGCGGTGAGCCGAGATCGCGCCATTGCACTCCAGCCTGGGTATCAAGAGCGAAACTCCGTCTCAAAAAAAAAAAAAAAAAAAAAAGAATCACGAAAGAAAAACGAGCCAAACTCCCAATCTGGAAAATTATTTCAATTCTGAATACTCCTGAAAGAACCAGTCCTATATCTCAAAGAGTCACATGTGTTACATGACAGTAAAGTAAGTCTAGGAGGTTTGCTCATTCCATTCTACACAAGAAGTCCTAAAAAGCTATCATGGATAATGAGGAACATAATGATCCTTATATTTTTTATGTTTCCAAATTTTAAAGTGCAATGTTTAATGACACTAATATCTTTCTAGGCCCGTGACCCTCAGGTGTGCTGAGGTGGGAAATCATAGATGATAATACAGTAACTGCATCTACTCTCTTATTAAAAAAAGAAAGGAGCAAAGAAACTTATATTCTAAATTTTGAATATCAATTATTCTTATTTTCAAGATTAATAATATTTTAAACAAAGTTTCTTCGCAAAAGCTTCATTGGGGAAGAAACCAAATTAGCTTGAATTTTTAAGCTTCCAAGGCTCATAAAGACACAGAACATTCATATTTTCCCTTTCCATGATAAATATTATATATGTTTTACCAAACCATGATGAGTATAAGAACAGGGAATATAATGCTTAAGTGTCCAGAGCCTACAAGTTGCTTTCAAATTCATCCAAGGCTCTTATTTCAACTGTACTTTGATGTTGAGCCAAGGAAGTGTTCAGTCAAGCAATTTGGCTATGAGGGCCAGTAATCTGAACCATAAATCACTGAATATGAAATAGACTACATGTGTAAAATGTCACAAGTCTTCTATTAAGTAAGACTTTGAAATTAATCACAACCTGAAGGAAGAGTTTTAATGAAACTGGTCCCTGAAATACCAGAAGTATAACATATCCCAAACAGTAAAAAGAATTTTACACTTTTTGTACCTCCCTCTGTGATCCTGTAATATCACAATATGGTTTGTGTAATGATTGTTCACCACTAAAATATGGTGATTGTTAATATTTTCTGTTTTATTTTGGAAATGTCGATTTATTTGAGTATGTAAAAGTGCTGCTGAGTGATCCTAGAAGGCATTAATATTTCCTTCTTTCTGTGATTGAGTACGTTTATCAGGTGATATTAGAAAGTTTCAAAGGAAGAGGTTTTAATTGAAATCTATCACTTCTAAGCTTCTACAGAGTGCAAGTTAACAATGATCTTAATGCACTTTCATCTGTAAACTCCTTGGTATATGAAGTAAGTTAATGTTTTCAATTGCATTCCTAATGAAAAAGTATCTTCTCTAAAAAATACTTCCATTGTGTAAATGACTCTAAGAAGATTATTTTAAAATTGCAAACTATATTTGCCTTTACATTTTCTAGTTTTACTATTCCTACAAAGCGTGAACAAAAAGGTAGTTGTGCACACTCAATGTCATGTGCTTTTGGCTATTATTTATAACTGCTGAATTAACTACATCTTATTTCCAAAGACTGGACAATTATTTTAAACACAATCAATTTCACCTTGTGGCAGCTGGCCTCCAAGCTGACCTGCAATAATCTCCGCTCCCTGGAGTGCCCTTGTGTGGTCCTCTTACCTACTGCATGAGGGTTGGTCGATGTCACCACTAGACTACATCAGAATTGCCAGTATGCTATTTCGGAGGCTCTTTCCTTGCTCTCAGTCATTCATTTCAAGGAAAGCCAAAGCCAGCTGCTATATCACAGGATGCTCAGGCAGCACAGGAGAGAGGCCCACAGGACAAGGAGCCAAGGCATTCTGTCAAGAGCCATGGGAGTGTGCCATTTTGGAGGTGTATCTTCCTTCCAGTCAATCCTCCAAACGATTGCATCCCCAGCCAGTACCTTACTGTAGCATATGAGAGACTGTGCCAAACCACAGCTGAGCAGCAGCCAGAATCCTGGCTTTAAGAAACAGTAAGAGATAATCTGTTTCTATAAACTGCTAAATTTCAGAGTAATTTGCTTCACAGCAATGCATAACTAATACAGTCCTGTACTCATGTGAGGTACATAAAGAATCTCAAAAAGAATTTCCCTTTGGACTTTATAAAGGCTTAACGCATAGCATTCTAGAAACTCTTTCAGCCAGTGGATGAACTAAAGGCAATAGAAAGAGAATTACATCATTGCACATTCATCTACTAGTATGTCCTTTGAGTATTTGTGCATCTAGAAAATTAAATATATTAAAAATACATAAAACAAGAATACTATTATTATTGCTATTATTTTTCAGAAAAGTAACTTTGACTATGATTTTACAAAGACAACAGAGCTTATATATTTTAAGTCAAGCTATGTCAATAACAATTTTACCTGCAAAAAATTCAAAATGATTCTTGTTTTCTTCACTGAATTGACAGCCTTTTTAAAATTGATTTTTACAACTATTACGGTTAGGCTTTGTGTCTCCATCCAAATCTCATTTTGAATTGCCATGCTCATAAACCGCATAACCCCTATGTGTCAAGGGAGAGACCAGGTTGGGGTAATTGAATCATGGAGTGGCTTCCCCCTGCTGTTCTCGTGATAGTGAGTGAGTTATCATGAGATCTTATAAGTGTCTGGCCGTTCCCCTGCTTGGACTCACTCTCTCTCCTGTCTCCTTGTGAAGAAGTTGCCTGCGCTTCTGCTTCCACCATGCTTGTAGGTTTCCTGAGGCCTCTTCAGCCATGTGGAACTGTGGGTCAATTAAATCTCTTTTCTTTATAAATTACCCAGTCTCAGGTATTTCTTTATAGCAGCATCAGAACAGACTAATGACAACAATCTTGAGTAATCTAAAGTATCATCAAGAATTTAATCTTCTCTTAGGTTTTTTTTTTTCTTGGCCCTATTTATAAATGTTTCTACAAGTTTCTGGAGTATAAGACAGTTAAATCACATGTTTCTATTTCATTAGAAAACTAGTGCTGGATAAATGTATGTATTAATATTTCATCAACTTTCTTCAGTGTCAAATCTTTTCTTTTCCTGTTTTTTTGTTTGTTTTTGTTTTTTAGATAGGGTCTGGCTCTGTTGCCCAGGAGTGTGGTGGCATGGTCTTGGCTCACTGCAACATCCACCTCCTGGGATTAAGTAGATCCTCCCACCTCAGCTTCTCCAGTAGCTGGGTTACAGGCGTGAGCTACCCAACCCAGCCCTAACAGTGAATCTTCACCTTGAAAACTCAATGACAAATTTCCAAAGAGGAAATACTTTCTTTAATAATTTTCATCTCAGAAATGCACACAACCCAATATCTTAGAAATTGATAGAAGGAACATGAATTTCGGTTCTTACTGTATTTGGTTCAAAATTAGAGTTGTTTTTAATAATTATTATCTCCTCTACTTTTTCATTTATTTCTATAGTTTTTTCCTCTGTATTTGTGTAGTATTCTTGTAATTAGAATCATGTTTTATTTATTGTCTTAGTAGATGAATAAAACTTGAATTTAATGTTAAATTTGAAATAGGACACACATTTTCAGAAATACTGTAGGACTTAATTTAAAATTAAATCTAGGACTCATTTACTTTCTTCATTAAATAGCAAAATAGTTGCCGCAGGACAAGAAGGAATCAAATGACAAGTTTATTTTGATTAATTATCGAGAAAATAGAGAATATGATATTACTTTCACTTTCTGATACAAGACCTAACTCGTGGGCCTGAGCATGTCATTGCCCCGGGAACTCTGCTGCATAGTAATTGGTGCCAAGTATATATTTGCTTCTCTCTCTCACTGAGACACCCTCCTGTCCCCTTGCTTTCCTATCAGCATGTCGTTTTTTAGAAGGGGCAGCAGAAAATAGGATGAACATAGATCTCAACCTGAGCTAAGCTCCCTGGTGTCTAAATATTAACAGTTATTGTCTATTGTACATGAACAATTGTATTGGACCACCCTTAAGATTTTGCCGTACCCATATTTCTTCTCTGTTACTATTTACTTAATAATATTCTCCGTATTCACTTTTTTAGTAGTTACATTTCTTAAAACACATTAAAATTAAAACACAACTAATGACAGGAAAATTACCTTGCATTCCACCTAAAATCAACTCAAATGCTCCTAGTGGTATAGATCTCATAGCATGAGAAGTACTGCTCTATACTAGTCATTTGTCAATGAATAGGAGTACTACTTGATGTTATACAAAATACTACAAACTGTAACAACCATAATAGCCATCATTTTTAAGTCTTGAAAGCATGAAGCAAGATTCATGTTCCTAGTATGTACTCAATTAAATATTTGATTCTCACCTGCAAATTTTATATGGATCCCCATCCTACTTCACTTGCCTTATCTCCCTTATATATGTTTCCTTATCAGTGTTTCACTCCTTTCCCATTTTTTTGCATCATTCATTTTTCCGTACCTTCATTCTCACTACTTTCTCTGTTTAGAATAATCTTTCCCTTTCTCCAATGGATAGTGCCATGCTCCTGTTTCAGATAAGTGAAGGCATCTGCAGCTTTCCTTGGCAGATTTAGCCATGTGCTCTCCTGTGTCTCTCGCATATTCATATTTCATAGTTCATATTTTTATTATATTCCTTACTACCTTCATAATGGAGTCTTGTCTCATAGCCTGAGTTGCTTGAGGGCAGCGATCTCCAGTGTCTAGTAACATTTCTAGGACATGGTAAGTGCTTAATGAAATTTTAATACAATTTGAGTTGGTTTACAATGAATTCAATTGAAGTTAAGTAAAATCTAATTGAAAATTCAGAGCAGACATCTTCCAATTGTTGCATACTGCATATTCTCAAGAACACTAAAGTGAAGTTTAAATAGAAACCTGAGTCAGGTAAAAGAATTAATTTTATTGCTATAATAGCAGCAGAGACAACGTTTTTGGCTTACCAAATCCCTGAGTACACAGTTAGACTGCATTTCTCAGCTTCCTTGAAGCCAGGCAAAGCCATGGGATGAAGTTTTGGTCAGTAAAATCGGAGCAAAATTTGCTAATCAGCATAGGCATCTAAAAATACTTTATGGGACCCTCCATGCTTGCAGGTTTTCTTCTCTTGAATTCTGTCAGGTGTGGAGGATCCAACGGAGTATTTGAAGGTCCTAGGGTAAAAGAACCTTGGGTTCTTAGATAAATAGTTGAGAAGAGCTTCTTGACCCACCAACATTCAACCCTTGATCTGAACAAAAATAAATGTCGTATGTGCTTTAAGGCACTGAGATTTTTAGTTTTATTGATTGTATGTGTATTGTTTATTTGCCATAGAAAAGTTATTCTACCCTAATACACAGATTGAAGTTATTTTCTTTTTTTTTTTTGTATTTTACCTTTTTAATAAAGGGTAACACTAATCCCCAGTGATTCCAAATTCTATAAAATATATATAATTGTGTATACATGTTAGTATCTTTGAACTATAAATACATAACTGGCTCAAATTAGATCTTACAAAATTTATAGTATTAACACAAATCAGTGAAGTAACTTTAAACCTGAGGTTTTAATTGTTCTGCTTCATCTTTCCAGTGTATATGTCATGAGCAGTGATGGAGGGACAGCTTTTAAGGGTAGTAGTAAAGAAGATAATTAAATTCTTCTTTTAGGTATATATGTCTTTAACATAATGAAATGCTTATAGATACTAGGAATATTAGGAAATAGATATGCAATGTTTTATCATTATTATTCCAAATTTTAGTATTAAGCATCTTTTCTTCAAAATTCTAATCACTCACTTGGAATTATCCTTATGGAAGACTTATTGCCACTGTACCTATCTGTGACCTGCTTCCAACATATTTAATTTAAAATTTAAATGCATATTATAACCCTAATTCTACTTTCTAGTTAAAACTAAGAGTCTAGGGCCTTAAGAATACATTAATATATAATTAAGTTGTGAAACCTCAGTCTAAAATTCTTTTAATGTATACTTTGAACTAAGATATTCAAGTAAATGTTTGTGAATTATCAATTAATTTTAAAAGGTCTGATCTAGTAGTTCTTTAAACATTTGCAGTAGTTGCAATTCACTCTAATAATTTAACCATGAATAGCAAAAGGCTCGTCTTCAGAATTAAATAATTCAGAAATTAACCTGGTCACAGTTTTTTTTTCACCACACTTTTTTTGTTTTCTTAGCTTATCTCCAGTAACATCAATCATTCTGCTGGACTTGACAGAGGATGGGATGAGGGTCAGTATATATCTGAGTTCCTCTCTCACAAGCAAATATCAAACACTCATATGCTCGCAGGTTTCCTTCCACAACCCCTAAAAAGAGAGACTATCTTGATAATTCAAATGAGAACCATTTCTGCTCCATGCTTCTTCCTTTTGCAAGAATTAGCTCCAGAGAATCTTCTAGCAAAAGATCTGAGGAGGAATGCTTAATAGCAATCTTTGAATTTGTTTTAGAAACTACAAAGTTCTGGTACTTTACCCTCTGTCACTCTTCTGTCATGTTGACCTTGAGGACATTTAAATAAAGCAAGCCTAGGATATTCCAAAAGTTAAAATGTACAGTAATAGGTTTCTCTCGGGTAGCTAAGAGGTGCATTGGGCAGCAATGAAACAGGGTCACACACCTCGGAAGAAATCACCAGTTTCATTTCGTTAGATGCAGAGAAAATGTTAAGTTATAAAAGCATTAAGGTATTATATTTCTGCTTTAACTATACTTGGGACTAATTTTTTAAATGAATAAACTTTATTTTTTAGAGGATTTTTAGGTTTGCAGAAAAATTGAACAGAAACTGCCAAGTTGCCATATGCCCCTTCCCCTTCAAACATGAGTACATACACAGTTTTCTCTATCATTAACCTCTTGCATTAGTGGTGATATATTTGTCAACAACTGAAGATCCAGTATTTATGCATTTTTATTAACTGAAGTCCATAGTTTACATAATTGTTCATTTTCTATGTTGTAAATTCTATGGGATTAAGAAATGCATAATGATAAATATTCTCCATTGAAATATACAGAATAGTTACACTACTCTAAAAATTCTATGTTCTACTTATTTGTCCCTGTATCCCCTCCTCAAAGCCTTAGCAACTACTGATCGTTTTACTATCTTCATAATTTTGCCTTTTCTAAAATGTTGTATAGTTGGAATCATACATCAAATACCTTTTTCAAATTTACCTTTCTCATGTATCAATGTGCATTTAAGGCTCCTTCATGACTTTTTTACTCTTGATAACTTATTTCCTTTTATTGCCAAATAATATTCTATCGTCTGGATATACTATAGTTTTATTTATTCACCTACTGAGGAACATTTTTCTCGCTTTCACGTTTTGGCAGTTATGAATAAAGCTGATGTAAACATCTGTGCTCAGGCCTTGGTGTGGGCATGTTTTCAGTTCCTTTAGGTAAATACCACAGAACGTGATTGCTGGATCATATGTTAAGTACATGTTTAATGTTGTAAGAAACTGCCAAACTGTCTTCCAAAATGACTGTAGTATTTTTCATTCCCATGAACAATGAATGACAATTCCTGTTGTTCCACATCCTCATCAGCATTTGGTGTTGTCAGTGTTCTGGATTTGGGCCATTCTAATAGGTGTATAGCAGTACCTGCTTGTTTTAATTTGCATTTCCTGATGACATATGTTAACCATGGGTTTCCATATGTTTATATGCCATTTGTATACCTTATTTAGTGAGGTATGTTTTGATCTTTTGGTTGTATTTTTATTGGGTGGTTTATTTTCTTTTTATTGAGTTTTAAGTGTTCTTTGTATACTTTGGATGCCAGTTCTTCATCAGATAAGCAAGTTGCAAAGATTTTTCTCCTAGTATTTGGCTTAAGAAACTAATTTTTAAATAATTTTTAAACATATTTATGCTGTAATTTTTTAAAATATATAATATATTTTAAGAAAATATTTTTAATGAGTTTATAAAATTAAAGATACTGACTCATCACATTTATCTGATAAATGAGTTAATTATCTAAATCAGTGTCTGGTTTATAGCAAGTATTACATAGAAATCAAGTACTTTTTATTGATAACTATTGTTTAGATTGTGTCAGTATATTTTTCATAATATAATTTTCATTATACTTAAAATGAACAATAAAATTTGATAAACTCATGTGACATAAAATATTTTTGTTTTGATGAGATTATTCTGAAAACTCACCAAGAAAACGTCTATATTTGATATTTTTATTCAAACTTTATAAAGAAGCTAATATACCATAATGTTTCACTTCAATTTAATTGGGTAGTTAAGTCTTTTGTAGTTTCATAAAGATTGAGCAGCGATCATACTGTATTGACAAGAAAAAGTGTTTATGAACATCAAATCAATACATGGCTTAGAAAAAGCCCATTTCACATATTTCATCTATAAATTGTCCACCAAGGATTCTATTTACCTTTTTATGAAAGCACGTTTACTTTAGAAAAAAAAAAAATCAATGTTTTGTCATCTAAATGTTTATCTTATAGTTCCCAATGACCTCTATTTATTTTCAACTGTTCCTGTTAGTACAGATGTTGAATAGAAAGCATCAAGAAATAAAATTCTTTTCACTGGAGAAAATTGTGGTGGCACAGCTTAGGAAAAAGATCAGTTTCTCCCAAATGCTGTCACTAATCCCTCAGCAAAAAGCCTGACATCTCCTCTTTGCTTGAAATACTGCATTAAAAGATTTCTCTAATTTACAGTGTATTCCTTTCCAACTTTAAATAGATCCAATTATTAGTAGTGTTTCTACACATTTTGACACAATTTTCTTTCCTCTCTTTTTTTCTGAAGTTTATAGAGTCAACATAATTGTTCAAGCCATGTAACACATTATAAACCAGGCACTGTTTTAGAGGCTGAACATATTACAGTGAGTACAACAGACAAAAATCCTGTCATAGAACTTCTAGGGGATGTTCAAAAAAGTTTTTAATATGTAAAAATATGTTATATTGTTACAAGTACAGACATGAATAATAGGCATGATAAAGAGGATAAGAAGTGGGAGGTGGGGAAGAAGAGATGCAATTTTAAATAGGTAGGTCAAGAATTCCTCAGATAGGGTTCGCCTTTGAATAAAGATCTGAAGGTTGCTGTGAACTATTTGGGGGGAAAAAGAGCTGGTGCAAAGGACCTAAACCAGAGCTGTAGCCACTCAATGGGTTTTCTTTGCCTGCTGCCTAGACAGAGCCGATTTATTAAGACATGAGAATTGCAATACAGATTTTAATTCACCCAGAGCCAGCTGTACGGGAGACGAGAGTTTTATTCTTACTCAAATCAGTCTTCCCGATAATTTTGTGGGTAGGGGATTTGAAAGAGGGGAGTGCTGATAGGTCGGGTGGGAGATGAAATCATAGAGTCAAAGCCATCCTCTTGTGTTGAGTTCGTTCCTAGGTGGGGATCACATGACGAGCTAAGTCGTTTATTCATCTGAGCAGTGTCAACTGATTCATCAAGTGCAGGGTCCGCAAAATATCTCCAGTGCTCATCTTAAGTTTTAGAATAGTGATGTTATCCCCAGGAGCAATTTGGGGAAGTTCAGAATCTTGCAGCCTCCAGCTGCATGGCTCCTAAACCATAATTTCTAATCTTGTGGCTTATTAGTCCTGCAGAGTCAGGCTAGTCCCCAGGGCAGGAAAGGGGATTTGTTTCAGGAAAGGGCTGTTAGCATCTTTGTTTCAAAGTTAAACTATCAACTGAGTTTCTGTTACAGTTAGTTCAGCCTTTACCCAGGAATGAACTAGGACAGATTGGAAGTTAGAAGCAAGATGGAGTCTGTTAGGTCAGATCTCTTTCACTGTAATAATTTTCTCAGTTATACTTTTTGCAAAGGCAGTTTCAGAACAAGCTTGATATGCTTGAGAAATTGAATGAAGTCAGGTTTCGCTGCAGTATGAAAGAGGAGAAATTCAGAACAGAATGAGAGGACTTAGGTGATGCAAACCAACTTATGTCAGAGAAAATGAGGTGTGTTCATTTCCTATTGCTGCTGTAACAAATTATCACCAACTTAGTGGTCTAAACAATTTTAATATTTTATAGTTCTGGAGATCAGAAATCTAAAAATGTATCTTCTAAGGCTAAAATCAAGTTATTAATAGGGCTGAAGAAGGAAAAAACAAAAATATTTCCTGATGTTTTCCCTAAAACAAGTTTCTTGGGTTTTTATCATATTTCTCATCCTCAGGTCTTATGCAGGAATTGCTTTGATTTGTATCATTAGTTTGATAACTTTTAAATTGATCACCATAGTAGAATTCAGGATGAAACACTAATCACAATTTTATCTGTAAATTAATATTTTATTAAACTGAAATTTTACTGGTAAATATGTAATATGAAAGATAAGTCTGACTAGAAGAAATTAAACCTGAGAAAAGGGGATATTTTTATTTGGAAAGGCTAGTTTTTAAAACTTACTTTTCCCTTTATATTGTGAAATACATAACCTATCCTACTCTGAAATATATGATTTATAGAACTGTGATGAAAAATAAATGAAAGAAACTAATAAAATGATGATAAAAGTTATTTTCTTATCTGTGAGATGGGAATGGTTAGATTCCTATAGGTGTGTTTTGTAGATATGGTTACACCCAATTAATTCATCTAAAAAAAGACGAATTAGAATTTGAATATTAAGCATTGCAAAAAAACGGAACAGTAGACAATCTAGTCGGCTAACCTGGTGACTGAGGAATAGGCAAAAAAAATTGGTGGTCTTATGTGTTAAAATGAAAGCTTTTTTGAACCCTTGAACAAATTTCTGTTACATTTTGTTCTCCCCTCTGCTGGTTCATTGTAACTGTTCTCTCCCTCCTTTAATATAGGGGTTAGCTTTTTTTTCTGTAAAGGAGAAAAAAGTAAGTATTTTAAGCTTTGCAAACTATGTGATCTCTGTTGCAACTACTTAACCCTGATCTGTAGCAGGAAACAGCCTTACATGATATGTTAACCAGTGGGTGTGGCTGTGTCCCCACACAGCTTTATTTACAGAATCAGGAATGGGGAAGTCCCATTTGTCTCGTCTGTAACAGTTTGCTGACTCTTTCCTTAGATTATCACTTTTAGCTCCAATACTTATCTTATTAATCTATTTTTTAAGATGGAACATTAGTCATGTAATTTTAGAAACTTCAGGCTAATCTCAGGGTTAAATAATTTTCTAAAAGTATGACTTTACAGAACTTTCAGTGAGTTTCTACATATGTTATGTAAATCTCTCAAAAGTAGACGTGGTATGAAGGATTTCCAAATGTACTAGGGTATGAAAATATTCTTAAGAGCATCCACCGGGACTATTATATCACATGAAACATTTTGGAAAATTTAGAAATACCAAAGAAATGTCCTTTTTGTTTAATTTACAAAAAATTCAGGCATTGGCTATAAAATGATGACAAATATAGTAGACCAATTTTGGAAAACAGTATTCGTAGAAGGCGGAGCCCACTGAAGAATGTAGTGAAAAAGACTAAGACATAAACAAGATGCTATGAGAAAGAATAACAGGTAAGTATAAGTGTAGACTGGAGAAATAAAGCTTTTTGATAGAGAAAGAAACAGACACATTAATAATCCAGTAGGAATGTGTGTACTTTTTGTGGGATAGAGTTGTAAGATACTAGAAGTACATGCCAAGGGAAGTTCTGAAAAGACTTATGCTACACTAAGAAGTTTGGACATTATCTTGAATGAAAATAAGCGCCAGTAAGTGTTTTTTTTTTTTTATCATAAAAGCAGCATCTCCAGTTCTTTGTTTTTAAAAAATATCTTGGACATCAGTTTAAAGAATGTGCTAGAAAGGGTCCAGAATAAATACTGAGATGCCAGTTAAAAGAGTCCAATAATCTAGCCAAGGGCATTGAGGCTTTTACCAAAGTACTGGCAGCGGAACTCAGAGGAGGTGAAATGTCAAAAAGAGATATGAAATAGGTGGAATTAGGTGAATTTGGCAACTACTTTATTTTTTATTTTTTTATTTTTTTATTTTTTATGTTTTATTTATTTTTTTTTTTATTGCATTTTAGGTTTTGGGGTACATGTGAAAAACATGCAAAGTTGTTGCATAGGTGCATTCATGGCAGTGTGATTTGCTGCCTCCCTCCCCCTCACCCATATCTGGCATTTCTCCCCATGCTATCCCTCCCCAACTCCCCCCCCGCTGTCCCCCCCCACTCCCCCGCAACAGACCCCCGTGTATAGTGCTCCCCTCCCTGTGTCCATGTGTGTTCTCCTTGTTCAACACCCTCCTATGAGTGAGAACATGTGGTGTTTGGTTTTGTGTTCTTGTGTCAGTTTGCTGAGAATGATGGTTTCCAGGTTCATCCATGTCCCTACAAAGGACGCGAACTCCTCCTTTTTAATGGCTGCATAATATTCCATGGTGTATATGTGCCACATTTTTCCTGTCCAGTCTATCATCGATGGGCATTTGGGTTGGTTCCAGGTCTTTGCTATTGTAAACTGTGCTGCAATGAACATTCATGTGCATGTGTCCTTATAGTAGAACGCTTTATAATCCTTTGGATATATACCCAGTAATGGGATTGCTGGGTCAAATGGAATTTCTATTTCTAGGTCCTTGAGGAATCGCCACACTGTTTTCCACAGTGGTTGAACTAATTTACACTCCCACCAACAGTGTAAAAGTGTTCCTATTTCTCCACATCCTCTCCAGCATCTATTTTCTCCAGATTTTTTAATGATCGCCATTCTAACTGGCGTGAGATGGTATCTCAATGTAGTTTTGATTTGCATTTCTCTAATGACCAGTGATGATGAGCATTTTTTCATATGTTTGTTGGCCTCTTGTATGTCTTCTTTTGTAAAGTATCTGTTCATATCCTTCGCCCATTTTTGAATGGGCTTGTTTGTTTTTTTCTTGTAAATCTTTTTTAGCTCATTGTAAATTCTGGATATCAGCCCTTTGTCAGATGGGTAGGCTGCAAAAATTTTTTCCCATTCTGTTGGTTGCCGATTCACTCTATTGACTGTTTCTTTTGCCGTGCAGAAGCTGTGGCGTTTGATTAGGTCCCATTTGTCTATTTTGGCTTTTGTTGCCAATGCTTTTGGTGTTTTGGTCATAAAGTCCTTGCCTACGCCTATGTCCTGAATGGTTTTGCCTAGGTTTCCTTCTAGTGTTTTTATGGTGTTAGGCCTTATGTTTAAGTCTTTAATCCATCTGGAGTCAATTTTAGTGTAAGGTGTCAGGAAGGGGTCGAGTTTCTGCTTTCTGCATATGGTTAGCCAGTTTTCCCAACACCACTTATTGAACAGGGAATCCTTTCCCCATTGCTTGTTTTTATCAGGTTTGTCAAAGATCGGGTGGTTGTAGATATGTTGTGAATTTGGCAACTACTTGACTATGAGGGAGTGAAGAGAGGAAATGAAATTGAAGATAACTCTGAGTTTTCTAATACAAACTCCTGAATGGCCAATGATGATGCCCTTAGTAAACATTGATAATAGAACTAATACAGATAATACAGGAAATACAGGTTTGAAGGTAACACATTGTAAATCCTAAAAAAGTTGGAATGTATTCAGAATACAAAGTACTACTTATTTTCCCTTTTTGTATAGTTTGTGGAAAGTGACTGTTTTAGAACCTTGAAAATATTCTTTTTTGTAGAATAGGAATTGTTGAATTAAGGTGAGCCTAATAAAAATATTTATCAACAGACACATGTATAAATTAAAGTGTGGCAGACCAAAGTCTGATAATTTTTCATTATCAAGTATTATTCTTAAATCTAAGAATATAGGGCTTGGAAGAAAACCCACTGTACTCTTACTGGATCCAATGTGGATCAAGTACAGCCTTCCCACCTACCCCGTACTTAGTCCAAAACATTAGATGCATCCGGCATTTATTTCATAGAAACCATGATCAAACATTATAACTTGTCAAACCCTCATATGAAGAGAGACAGCAAAAAGTTTACACAGACTATAATTTTGGAAAATTATATCTTTTTAATTTACACCCTCAAAATGCCCTATTTTATTGCCCTATATCAATGGTTTATGCCTTTGTATGTATTAAAACCATGAGGCATTGGGTAAAACATGTAATTCTTGGTTCCACTTTCTGATTCTATAAATTTCGTAGGAATCCTAGGATACTGTATTTTTAATAAATGCCTCAAAGATTTCTGCTGTATATGTTCCCTGTACAGGGGAGCAGCATCCTTATATAAAGAACCATTCCAGAGTGGTTTAAACCTTCTGTTTCAATTTTCTTGTTTTGAAGTTGCATTTGAAGTTGTAATTTAGCAAGTGTTTCCATTCGTATTTGTCATGCTTTTTAATCTTGCAAATATTTCCTTGCACTCCTTCTATAACATAGCTTTCTGTTACTGCCTGGTCCTTAATGTACATACTGAGAAGGGGATATCTGGGGCCCAAAGCCAACTAATGTACTACATATTTGCTATTAGAAATATTAACCCAAGGTAGTAAAATCACTCTCACATCTTGTGAAGGTACATCAAACTGAATAAAATAGGTGTGAAGAACTGGAGAGACTGAAGTCATTATTTTGTTCCTATGTAGCTTTTAAATCTTAATGTTTGCCTGAAGTTTTTTTAGTAAAATAAAAAACGTGAGTGTATATTTTTACATCCAGCAGTGACATATTTAGGAGACAAGTAACATTAATGTCCATCCACTAAGTCTTTCTAAGTAAAGATGCATTGTGAAAAAGTAATTTGCAGAAGCATTGACAAAATCCCTTCTGATTAATTTATTCTTTCCAAAACTCTCCATACTTTCATCCATCCACTCTTTCCCAAGAAACTCATGCTACAAAAATGTAAAGGGAGTGAACTCACCACGTAATCGCTCGAGACCTCAAACTTAAACACATTCTCTCACTCTATGATTCTCGGCACATTCTCTGAACAGGTGCTGGTTTGCTCTAACTCATCAGACCAACAGTTAGAAAGCTTCAGCTGACAAATACCGTAACCTTCTCTTGTCATTAGCGGTGGTTGCTGGAATAATAAAACATCTGGCATCTTCCTTTTCTGATTATAGGGGTCATTTCAAAGACCTGTCATCCAGCCCTTGGGCATAGACTTGAGCCTCCACATTTTTCCCCTTTAATTCATGTTTTGCAGATGCAGGGACACTCTATGTATGAATTTATTAAAATCAGATAAGGCTAAATGATTACACATGTATTATAAGGGAGTGCTATAGAGGACCCTTAATCACAGATCTTTATTTCTCTTGTAAAAAAATCATGAATATAACAATTTGAAAAAATAATGAAATTTAATGTAAATACTACTATATGACTCAGGAAAAAAAAGCCCAAACCTTAATTCGAATGTAATAGAATATGAGTTGTCTGTTACCACACAGGAAATGAATCAGACATTGAGAATATGATGTAAAATTATCAATAAAGCATTGCTGCTTGGAAATAGTTGGGACTTTGGGAAAAAAATTGAAAAAACGGTTTGCCACCTCTGTACAAACATAGGCATCTGCACCTGAAAATTCTGTGTGGAGTTCTGATCATCAATCCTTGCACAAAAGAAAATGGAAGTGTAAAAAAGGAAAAAAAAAAACAAAGGATGGTGGAGAAAAAAAGATTAATAGAAGGACATAGTTTTTTTTAATAGACTAGAAAGTTCAATGTTTTAGTACATGCAAAGGTGGTGACTGAGAGACAAAGTTATTTAGAATCACCATAAAGAAATAGCCAGGATAAATCCTTTTTCTTTGATGCTAAAATTTGGAAAAAGAAACTATTTCATTATATTTACCATATATATGTTAGAAACATTATAAATTCATAGATAAAATACAATAGATTATTACCAAGAAAAGTTTTGAGACATGTCCCAACTTTTGGATGAATCCTCAGAAATTCCTGATAAAGGGACATGCTGAATCGAAACTGTGACAGTCATTATGTACCTAACATCTGACTTTGGAACAGGTGACAAGTCTTCAATAACAAAACTCAATTAAGTGGATAAACCTCTCCTCACATATCAGAGTTTCCCAAAATTTATTCTACAGAAACTAATTTTATTGGGTGTTAATATCTATTATTGGTATTATTGGGACATAAAAGGGTCCTGTGGATAAATGAATTCTAGAAATTTTAGAAAATTCTGTATTGGAGATTTTGGCACTTTAATATTCTAAAATGTGTTTTAAATGTCTTACAGAGTCTCTTGTACACTGTCCTTTTCAAATGTATTGATCACAAAAAAATACTTTTTCTCAGATACTCATCAGAACTAGTTATCCTTAGCACAAATTTTGGGAAATATCACCAGAAAGTAAGCAAAAGTTCTCTATTCCAGAAAAATTTGAAAATTCAGAAAGGTTGCTAACATCAACAATGAGCTGCTTTCTTCATAACTATTTATTTCCCATATGTTTTAAGAGAAAAAAGTTTCACCACTTTCATTATAGATACATGATAATAATGTGTTGATAATTATGACAATTTCTAAAGATTTAGATAAATTTCCTATGAAATAAATTATACTTTGTGGAAATATTTTCTACTTGACTAATGAAGGAAAGATGAGCTTCCTATTCTTTTACCTAAATATGCCTAGTAAAGGAATATATCTTAACCAGCTGTTACTGATTCTCATTTAAAAAATTCCAAAACCTGTTTCAAAAAAGTCTCAAAAAAGGTATAAACACATAAACCATATCCTAAAATAATGCAACATCTCTAAGTGATTCGGGGGATTGGAGAAAGTTAAGTTAGAACTCCAGAGTGTGTTCATTATCTGCGTTCTTCACTGTTTTTTCCCATCAAAAAATTCATATGCAGATTCACTATTTTTAAACTTTCTGTTAATGAGATTTTCAAACTCAGAATGGAATGATGTACCCATCACCAACTTCTACAGTTACCAACATTGGCCAATCTTGTCAGCAGTTTCACTGGAACTACTGGAGTTTTATTGGAAATAACACGTCTGAGAAACATTCTTGATAACTCTTGGGAAACAATACTAGTTACTCACTTAGATGATTAAGGGCCCACAATCCTAGGAGTTTACTGATAAAAAACGCTTAACAAATTATAAACCATTCAAATTTTAAAAGTCACAACAGTATGATGCTTGCCCCAACATAATAAAAAATGACTTCTATTCATGTGCCAGCAGACATAGAAACCAATTACTTAGCATAAGTCCTCTGTGCCTGTTTTAAAATTATGAGGATTGCATCTTTTTAAAAGCCTTTCTTTTTTTAGAATAACATTATCATTAAAGTGCTTCGATAGATTTGTGTGCCATATATCGTATCTGTAAGCAATCTTGTACCATATTGATTTTTACATAGACCCTAAAACTTAGTTTACTATGAAAAATAATCTTTAAATTTTTTAATTACCATAACCCTTTAGGCTGACAAAATATTTTAAAGTACATCCCTACAATATATAATTACAATGAAGAATGACATTTGTACAAAATATCTGAAAATTTTAATGAGTATTATTTATTACTCTGCCAAAAAAGCTAATAAAACTCATTCCTGTGGCAACCAAAGCATCCAATTAGTTTGACTAGAGACACATGTTACTATATTATCATCTTGAAAAAATTAATTTCATTTTATTTTTAAATGTTTATTTCCATAAAACCTGATTTAGGAACTATCTTTACAATTCTTCAACTGGAAAATAGTTATTTCCATTATCCTTTATATATATTTATGTATTTCAGCATATACTGTGTAAACTAATAGTATTTTGTGAAGGGATTTAGGATTTTATGCTTTATGTTCATCCAAAAAAAATTCTGGAAACAACTGACTAAATATCTTAGAAATTTAGTAACAATAGTGAAATAATATTAATAGCTTATATTTTTAGAATCAACTTGATTCAACAACTGAATTCAATTGGGCATTTTGAATGTACTCCCCACTACCCTCAGGAAATTAAAAATATAAATGATTTGCACAAAGTCATAGAAGCAAACTTCATATACTCTGATGTTGGAATTCAAACTCTTAAATTACTTATTGTACTCTCTCTGCTGTTCCTAGTTCTCACATAAATCAGGATAGTATATCTGCTGAAACAATACCATATTTCAGCTTATCACAACTAAAGTTTACTGTCCACTGTATGGTTGCCTGGGTCAGGAGAAAGCTTGTTCCATGAAGTTATTCAGGCACATAGAATTCTTCCATGTAATGTCACTACCATCATCAAAATGAAAGTTGATGCTTGTTATGAAAGGAGAACAGAGGCTATGAGACGTTTTTGTTGCCAGGTCTAGAACTCATACATGACTTCATGCCCACTAGCATTTGCCAGTTATTAGTGACATGTTTCCTAACTTGAAGGATTTTTGAATGTAGTTTAGTTTTATACACGGGAGAAAAATAAAATGTGTCTTTTAAACTTACCAGCTATGCTGTGTCACAAACTCACTGAGAAGTTTACAGTTAAGTCAAATTTACTTATGTTCATTAATAAATTTACTTAATACCACCTAATAAAATAATTTGTCTCAAATTATCTTTATGTTATTGAGTTCATTTTAATTAACTTTACAATTTAAATAAATTTGTATACAACTCCAGTCCAAATTTGTATTAAGTTCTGAATGTATATAATTAGGTTCAAATATATTCGATATCAGTAAAGTCATTTCTAAAAATAGAAAAAGTAACAATAAAAGCACAAGAACGGTCTCGTCATAGAAGAATAGAAAGTAATGGTGCCAAATGAATGGATGTAACTATGATGGAGTAAATGTATGTTACATTAACTATTTAATGAGAATCAACAGCATATTTGACAGAAAATGTCTTGATATTCAGAAACTCTTCAGAACAGTAAAATAGCTCTTCCAGTATTCCCAAAATTGGTGAAATTTCTTTTCAAAGTTTTTTCCAAATTGATCCACAAATTTTACTTTTCTAGATAAAAGAAACTAGTTTGGGGAAAGAAATAGAGAAACTGAAGGAAAAAGCAGAATTTTATTCTAAATGCTTTGATGTGTCAAAATTTGAAACTTTTTTCTGAGGGAAATTAAAAGTTACAAAATATAGTTATATAACCAGATGTTCTCATATTTCCTAAAGGATAAATAAAATTTAGAGCATATTATACCCTTAAAATTTTGATAACATTTTAATATTCAAACAAAATCATCACATAGCGAAAGATAAGCTTAACCTATAGCAAAATGATTAAAGCATAACAATCAAAGGGCATGAACAGGCAATTACAAAAGAGTAAGTACAAGTGAGTACATTCAGCCATTCATACAATAGAAGTGGCTTGAGAAAAACAAGCAACTCGTATACACCTAACATTATAGTCAGCACTGGAGATACAAAGAGAGAATAGAAGACATAGTACCTGCTCCACAAGAAGGTGTAGTGCCCTGAAGGGCATGTGCTGTTAAATAATTGCCATAATATTTACCACAATAATTACCACAATAACTGCTGTTTCAGAAAAAATATGTTGAACTCTTTACACATAACGTATTTTCAGAAAAAATATGTTAAACTCTTTACACATAAATGATTGCTTCATAGGAGTTGAAGAAGGCCACCTGAGATGAAAAGTCTATTATTTAGCTCAGGATTTAAATCTGAAGCCAATTCATTGAAATGAATTTTTTAAATAGGATTAATTACAAAGAGAAAGTAGTGTATTGTATGAGATTTAACTCAGGTTTGAAATTCACTTTAAAAACTATAATTCTAACAAATCTAATATCTCAATATTTTATTCTTTCTATAGCTGAAGTTTCTAAATGCACTGGAAATTAAGAAGATGGATACTTGATTACTGTGCTAGTTGTTTATAGAACAGGTAAGTTGATATTTTAGCACCAAATAATGATATGTACCATAATTATGGGACATGTGATTCCAATCTGAGCAATTTTTCACTGTGAGGAGACCAGTTATCAATGATATGTTAAATTTACTTAACTTTGAACCCAGTGTGATGAAACTTGCTGAATCACACAAACCCTTTTCCTCATTTATGTTTAAGAAATCCATGGTTTCCATTTCAAATCTTACACTAAATTATTTTGATCATTTTATAGCTTTTTTAGGATACTGAACATTTTTAGTATGTGTGATGGTTAATACTGAGTGTCAACTTGATTGTATTGAAGGATGCAAAGTATTGTTCCTGGGTATGTCTCTGAGAGTGTAGCCAATAAGATTAACATTTGAGTCAGTGGACTGGAAGAGGAAGACCCACCCTCAATCCAGGTGGGCACCATCTAATCAGTTGCCAGCATGGCTAGGATAAAAGCAGGCAGAAGAATGTGGAAAGACTAGACTGGCCTGAGTCTTCTGGCCTCCATCTTTCTCCCATGCTAGACGGTTCCTGCCCTTGAACATCAGAGTCCAAGTTCTTCAGCTTTTGATCCCTTGAACTTTCATGAGTGATTTGCCAGGGGCTCTCAGGTCTTGGTCTACAGACTGAGGGCTGCACTTTCTGCTTTTGTGGTTTTGGGACTCAGACTGGCTTCATGGCTCCTCAGCTTGCACACGGCCTATTGTGGGACTTATCTGGTGATCCTGTGAGTCAGTTCTCCTAGTAAACTCCCCTTCATATATTCACCTATCCTATTAGTTCTGTCCCTTTAGAGAACCCTAATACAGTATGCTTTTTAATACCAGGTCCACTCACTTTTTTGGCTGTGGTACATATGCATTTTCTTCTAAAAAGAGTGAGAAGTATGGAAGCCGAATATTACAGTTACATGTCACTTGACAAGGCTACATTCTGAAAAATGCATTGTTGGGCAATTTTGTGGTTCTACAGACATCATAGAGTTTACTTCCACAAATCTAGATGGTATAGCCTACTATACACCAAGGCTACATGGTCTAGCCTATTGTTCCTAGGCTGCAAATCTGTTCGTAATGCTACTGTACTAAATGCTGTGGGCAATTGTAATGTAATCATAAGTATTTATGTATCTAAACATAGAAAAGGTAAGTAAAAGTATGACATAAAAGATTAAAAATAGTACATCTATATAGTAATGGAGCTTGCAGGACTGGGAGTTGCTCTGGGTGAGTCAGTGAGCGAGTAGTGAGGGAATGTGAAGTCCTTAAGATATTATGGTACAATACTGTAGACTTTATAAACACTGCTGGTCTAAATTTATGTTTTAAAAATTGCACTACAATGTTACAGAAGCTGCAATGTCACTAGACTATAGTGATTTTTCAACTCCATTATGGTCTCATGAGACCACCATCATAAATTCAGTCTGTTGTTGACTGAAACGTCATTATGTAGTGCATGACTGTATATTCTGGATATAGTAATTCAACTAATCTACCTGTAAATAAGAAAAGCTGCAATAAGTAACAAGGCTAGAACATTTATAAACTTAGATATAAAGCTGTATTTATTTCAATATCCCTCCAAAAAATACCCAGTTTTTAGATAAGCAATCTTGTCTTGTAAATATCCTAAAAGTTCGCTTTAAACTAGCTTTTAGATATTTAAAATGTAAATGTGTGACTTTATCTACTTTTTGAAAATTGGCTTTTATTTTTGAGCTATCCCAGGTTAATTAAGAAAAAAATATGTTGGAAAACAGCAGAACAATACACAGACATAATTGTTGTAGATTCAGCAATTTTGAGGACAAATGCCTTCATAACAATACACATGCCATATCTTCTGTGTTTTTTGTTGTTGTTGTTGTTTTGTTTTGTTTTTTATAAGTATCCTTTTAATCTGGAAAACCCAAACATTGTTTATTATTTGAAAATTAAGAAACCACATTAAAATAAAACCTGAGGTTTCAACACTGACATTCTTGTATAGAATAAAAAATATTAAATAATGATATTTTCTGAATTTACAAATTCAACAGTGATATTTGCAGGGTAAAAGAAATACTATCTCTAGTCATTGTGGTTATGACAGAGATGTACTTTGTAGAAGGAAAAGCTATTACCTGAAATTTGTCCAAAACATCCTGTTATATTCATAACATAAAATGGTTAGAACTGTGGCTGTTTTTGTTTCGTTTCTGAGGTTTGCATTTTATCTCTCTGCTTTGTCACATGGAAGTAATATCCCACGTTAGTAAGCATATTTATTTGTGTATACCTTTAAAACTTTACTGAAAATGCAAAATATAAAAGTACTATTAAAACTGGGTAAAATACTGAAGAGAACCAAACTTACATCAAGGCAGTATACTAAGTAATTCGTTGTTATAATGATAGCAGCTGAACTTTAGTCATAAGCATTTCATCATAAATTTTGTTTGATTTAATCCAATGACAACCCTCCGAAGTAGGTGATATTATTTATTAATGCCATCTCCACTTAACAGATATGGTGATTAAGGCTCACATAGTTGAACTCTAGTTTAATAGTTGCACAATTTTTTTTTTTTTTTTGAGACAGAGTCATGCTCTGTTGCCAGGCTGGAGTGCAGTGGCGCGATCTCAGCTCACTGCAACCTCCACCTCCCAGGTTCAAGGGAATCCCCTGCCTCAGCCTCCTGAGTATCTGGGACTACAGGTGCCTGCCACCACGCCTGGCCAATTTTTTGTATTTCAGTGGAGACGAGGTTTCACCATGTTGGCCACGATGGTCTCGATCTCCTGACCTAATGATCCACTCACCTTGGCCTCCCAAAGTGCCAGGGTACAGGCATGTGCCACTGTGCCTGGCCACAGTTGCACAATTTTTAAAGTTGTAAAAGTTGATGTCTATGATTTAGAATTTTTGAGACTATTCTGAAGCAGAAAACAGAATCCATAAAAAATTTTAAATTGTTGAATTACAGAAGATATACATATAAATTTAAAAAGATAAATTGGTAAAATATTTGCAATGTTCATAACCCATTGAAGATTCATGTCTAAAATAGATAGATGGATGGATGGATAGATAGTTTGAAGTTTACAAATTGAACAAAAAACTTGTAAAATGACAAAAGTTATGAATAGGCAAGTTAAAAACAAGCAAATTCAAATATCCAATTAACATGTTTTTAAAAGACAACCTGATTAATATTTAAGTAAATACGAAGTGAAAAATAAAACTACTGAGCTATTATTTCTCATCTTTTAAAATAATGAGACACAAAATTATTAGAAAAACGTAAACTCAAATATTGTGAATACAAAGATAAGTCATTACAAACTTTTAAGAATATAAACCAGTAACGTCTACTAAAATTAAGATTGTACAGACCCCTTGACCCTGAAATCTCAATAGAAGATAAGGATACATGTATAGGGACTTCTGTTGCCCACAAAGAAATAAATTAATGTTCTTACTCATTTAAAATTACCATTATCTGTATATACTATATGCTGATATAGTTTGCATATTTGTTCCTTCTAAATCTCATGTTGAAATTTCATCCCCAGTATTAGCAGTGGGGCCTAGTGAGAGGTGTTTGGGTTACAGGAACAGATCCTTCATCAATGGCTTGGTACTGTCCTGGGAGTAATGAGTGAGTTCTTGCTCCGTTAGTTCCCCCAGGAATTCACGGTTGAAAAGAGCCTTACTCCTCCTCTTGTCTCTTGCTTCCTTTCTTTTGCCATATGATCTGCACACTCAGGCTCCCTCTTTGCCTTTCACTATGAGTGTACGCAGCCTGAGTACTTTGAAGATGCTAGTGCCATGCTTCTTGTACAGCCTGCAGAATAATGTACTTAGAACTTAAAGTATAAATAAGAGGGAGAGATGAAAAAATAAAAAAAAACTTCTTTACGAAAAATATTTCTTTATAGCAATACAAACAGACTAAGGCATATACGCCAAATGAAATGTTTGCAAGACTCGTCACCATAATATTGGAAGCATGGATGTAATTTTCTGTATCTTTGATAATATATGATTAAACTACCTTAGTTTTATAGAAATAAAAACTGTTTCATCCTAGAAAACAAATCAAATTAATTCCTGACTTACTTTTTGGCACCTATGATGGATAATCTACATATCTGAAAGGAGGAATCAATAACTCAGGATCTAGGGGTGGGTTTTATTTTCTAGAAATCCTAAAGTGAGGCAGAATTCTGATCCCTAAATAGCCTTTTGATTAGGATATCAAATTTAAATCCCTTAGTCTGGAGTATTTAATTACACTTTAATTTACATATGTAGCAGAAACAGAGAGCTCTAATTTCACATTACCTTTTCAATCATTGTCAGCAAATCATTTTCTTCCTTTCATAAAATATCTCATTAGAATTTGTTACTTAATATTAATTGAGCCGGATCAAACCTTTCCAATTAGGATTCTGGTGTTCAATGGCCAAGTATGGTAAGCAAGCCTTACAGAATTGCTTGACAAGACCTACTTGTATCTGGGAGTTTGCTACTCTGGGATTTATATGTTGAAAATTAAATGTTATGAGGCAGGAGGGAGAAAAAACTAAGTTCCTTTGACTCCTCTGCCAGCACGAAAGCTCTCCTGTAGATGAGCTTTGCAGCATTCGGCATCTGTTTCATTAAGTACTGCTAAATGATCAGATGTTCTCATCACTCATTCTTTATGTTCATGTCAGCTCAAGTAATCATACTCAGTATTAATTTACAGAGAGTAATTTTTCAAAACTTTTTTGGCCGAATCTCTGTACTGTATTTTAATGAGAAAACAGCATTATTCTTTGTTTAAAAGTGGACTCCTAATAAAACAAATGTATTTCTACCTGTCCTTAGGAAATTAACTACATCTTAATATAAACTTTGATGCATAAAAACTAGAAAACTCAATGATGTTGCATCGTTCTCTGAAAACAAAGATGTGTTTTGCATATACAATTCTTCCAGATATTTAAACTCTTTTGATAGTCAACTGTTTCTATCAAAACATTTTAAAAGCACAAATTTTTAACAGCTATCCACACATCTGCATTGGCTACATTATGCTCCTTTCTTCATTAGTCTTTGGGTTCTCTATTAGCTCGAAGCCTGACGGCATCAGCAGAGATATCCTTCTGTCTGTAGGCGTGGAGGTAGATGGTGCCTGTATTTACTGCCCAAGATTGAACACCCGTTTCCTGAGTCAAGCAGGCAGAGTCATGTATTAAAGCTTTAGATCTATTATCTCTGCTCCTTTTCCAGTAACATCAAGAACAATACAAAGGTATTTTAATACTGTTAAAGCATGATTAGATCTTTAACCACCCTTTACCCCAAAAGGATAATTTTATTTTAAACAATAAGGGCCCTGGACAAGCCACACATTGTCGAGGAGATGCTTAAATAGCTAGTTTAGACTGATTAGAATACAGTTACGTATATACAAGGTAATAGAGGTTGGAGATAAAGTATAATACTCTAAACCAAAAATACCCATTAGACCAGAACTCATCTTTTGAAAATTCCTTAGTATCTAAATATGGAACTAGGAAGTTCAGTTTATGAATTTAGTTAACAATATTCTCACCCACTTCTAAATTACAGATACAATGTTTTACGTTTAATATTCTGAAATATTGTTTTTGTATGTTTATATATTAAATCCATCTGTAATTTGTTTTTGTATGTTATATAAGTATTCAACTTTTTTTCCCAAATCGGTGTTAGCCAATTGTACCAGCATTAATTTATTAAATAAAAAATTCTTTCCCATACAATTTACATATACTGATTACCTGTAAATATTGTAAGCTGCTTCTACTCCACTGAATAATTCATATATTACGACATTACATGATTATAGTACCTTTGAAATAAGTTTTAATATCTAGTAAGACAAAATTCCCCACATTAAAAAAACAAAAACAAAAACACAGTGAATAGCATTGTTGTGAGACTGAAAGCCAAAGAAGTTTATAGACTTACTACTCAGGGCCAGGAAAATGTAAATCCCTTCTCAGCTAATCCTGTCTGGCTCACATGTTTCAAAAGGTAATAGGAGTAAAACATGTTACAGTTGCTGGTGAGGCATGTTCTGCAGATCAGGAGCCTGTGAAAGAACTTTTTAAATACCCATTAAGTGTTATGCAGAAAAAGGATTATAAGGAAAACAGGTTTTTGATGCTGATAAGACTGAAGTCTTTTATAAGAATGTTAGCAAATGAGCCTATATAACACAAATGGCCTCCAATGCTTTTGGCTTGAAATCATTGTAAGATCATGCAGTTAGTCATTTGTAAGAAGTATTTAAACAGTGTGGCTTTAAATAGAAACACACAGAAAATGAGATTATATATTGATCAATTGGTAAAAAGATTGTGACCCAAGGCTTATAGGAAGCTAATATTGTATTTCCTATAGGAACAGTGGTTTCCTATTTGTTAATTCAGTGTTTACAGCAACTTTACAGAATGTAACTATTGTAAATAACAAAGATAACTGTAATTTGTCTTTATCTCTTACTGTACAGGTTTTTTCTTTCTTGTTCTGTAGATTCACTAGATAAGGATAGGCATAGAATTTTGTTTATTCAATTTGAGACTCATTGCATTCCTGAATCTAAGGATTCTCATCTTTCATTAATTCTGGCAAATGCTCAGGCAAGATCTTTTCATATATTCCCTTTCTCTTACTCAATATTCTCCATATCTAGGATTCCAATTAGATGTATCTTGGATCTTCTAACTCTGTCTTCTTTATCTTCTAAATTTTTCAGATTTTTCTTTTTCTCCTCCTCTGTGTAGTCTTTTAATTCACCCTTCCCTCTTTGGCTGTGTCTAATCTGCTGTTTTTCCAAGTTACTGGGTTTTAAGTTTGACTAATATATTTGTAGTAGCTTTTTTGTTTGTTTTGGAGACAAGATTTCACTGTGTGGTTCAGGATGGTCTTGAGTACTTAGTCTCAAGCAGTCTTCCTGCCTCTGCCTCTGGGGTAGCTGGTATTACAGGTTTGTGTCACTGTGCCTGACTGTATTTATAATGTCTTAAAGTTCTGTGTTTCTATTTTTGTCTTCTTTTTCATATCTTAGTTCATCTTTTGCATATTTAATAATTTTAACAACACTTGTGTATATCTGTTTTGTTTAGTATGGCAGCCGCTAGCCACATTCAAGCTTGTCAGCCCTGGAAATATGACTAGTCTGACCTGAAATGCACTGAAAATGTCAAAGACTTAGTATGACAAAAAAGAATAAGCCATCTACTTAACATTTTTTGGATTATATGTTAAAAATAATACATTCTTCATATTTGAGATAAATTGTTTTACTAAAATTAATCTTTTTTTATTTTACTCTCTTAATACACCCATTAACTAGATGTAAAGTTAAATATGTGATTCATATCATATTTTTACCGTGCAGTAGGTCTCTAGACTGAAACTCTATTTGCTTGAAATCATAGGGTTCTTATCCTGCTCTTCACTGTCTTTGCTAACACATGCTTTTGGTGGCTTATATCCTGAGCTGTTTTGTAATTTTCTCTTTTGTGTTCTTAGTTTGTTTTCTTGTCAGATGCACCCAAATGTGTTATATGTGATGAGTTCATATTAATTTCTCAGCTTGTGGTACCTCAGCCAGTGTAAATAATGTAAATTTTTATCTTAATCCTTGTGATAACAGGAAGGTGTCCACAAATTCTCAAAGACATTTATCTCCATTCCAAGGTTCAGGTTGAGGCAAATCAGTTTTCTCTTAGGCTCCCATTTCTGATGGTCACTTTTTCTTAATAGAACTTTTCATTATGTGGCCCTTTGTGGGCCTCAATTTTATCCAGGGTTTTCAGTTCAAACACCAATCTATCCTAAACCTAACGCTTTATTTCCTGGCTCCACTTGGGCTCAGAATACAGGCTCTTTTAACTCAAAATGAGTGAATGCCTCCGGATCGGGGAGATCACTGGCCTGGTCTTCAGCTTTCCCTTTGTTTTTGCATTCTAAGGACTTCTTTCTTTCAAGCTCCTATTCACTTACAAGAATGTTTTACAGTGTATGCAGCATTTTAAGTGTTTTCTACTGGAAATACTTTCATAGAGTAGTGCCCCCAGTCCACAGGGGATATGTTCCAAGAACCCCTGTGAATGCCTGAAACTGTGGATAGTACCACACCCTATACAGATGCTCCTCAGTGTATGATGTGATTATGTCCTGAGGAAACCCTCATAAGTTGAAAATATCATTAATCAAAATACATCAGGCTACATCCTGATAAACCAGTCATAAAGTCAAAAAATCATTAAATCAAACCATCATAAGTTAGGGACTGTCTGTATATACTATGTTTTTTCAATCAGATAACTACGAAGATGACTATTAGATGACTAATGTGTGGATAATATATACAGTATGGATATACAGGACAAAGGGCTGACTCGCAGCCCAGGTGCGATAGAGCAGGATGGCAGGAGATTTCATCCTGCTACTCAGAATGTGCAATTTAAAACTTATGAATTATCTATTTCTGAATTTTCCATTTAATATTTTCAGACTGTGACTGACCATGGGTAACTGAAGCCACAGAAAATAAAGCTGTGGATGAGATTAAATTACACGACTGTCATGTTACTAAAAATGGAAGACTTTGTCATTGTTTGTTTATTATGTATTTATCTTGCTTCATTAGGACTAGTTTTGATAGAGGTACATATCTCTACATATTTCAATATGGAAACTTCAATGTAAAATACTGTGACTCTTATCTAAATATAAACACATGTATGTCAATACAAAAATCTGTTAAATCCAAACAGTTTTGTCTTGAAATGCTAAGAGTTTCTTAGGATTAATTTGAAGCAAAATTGTGAGAAAAGAATGACATTAACATTCAGCACCACTCACCTGAAAGTCACGATACTCCTGATCATACCATCTCCCTAGAAATTTTGGTTGACATGCATTTTATTTGTGTAAATATTATCAGGGTTTTTTTTTTATTTCAGTGAATTAAAATTCATCCAATTTTCTTGTTTCTACATAAAAAAATCTTTTTATGTCAGAGTTGTAAGCAAATTTTAAGGCATAAATTAATGTGCTTCATGCATTAATAATCCCCCAGATGTCAAGCACAGTGCCTGAAATATGGGGAATTCAATAAATTTTCTAAATTAGTGGAGACATGAATATTTATATGTTTCTCTTTTATCATCAAAGGGAAATGGTTTCTAGGACAGCTGGTCTGCATAGCAGTAAAATTTGTGATAAAAGAAGATACTTCTCTGAGCAACAATAACTTCCCTATGTAGATATTTATATATATCATGGGCTACAGATGATGTCTCCTAGGTTAAGAATTATGTTCTGTCCAATAAAGTAGTATACTCTGTTCACCTTTTTTAACCTCCAAGCCAAACACTGTTCCTACCAAAAATGCCAGGAATGTTGTTCAAAAAATGGAAAAATTACTGAACTTTGGATCAGAAATCTTAGAGATATGCTATATAATCTTTAGTAACCTAACTTTGGATTCATCATGTGTTAAGTGTAAATATTTGGCTAAATTGCCTAAAGGGTAAAATACTAGAATTCTATATATAGTGAGACACAGCCAATTATGTATGAGAGTGTGAATATATGAAATGTATAGTAAGTACTTTACTGTAAAGCATTAACTTTTTTTCTCTGTGTCTCTTAAAAGGTTTTCAGGTATCTGGTAATATGCTCATACTCTATGGGGATTGTCTCTGTGCTATTTCCATAATAGATCAAGAGATTCTTTATTAAACCTAGAAGAAAAATAAAGAGATTCTTTATTAAACCTAAATGAAAACACAGAAGGGATGTAAGGAAGTATTTTTTCCGCATCACTGGCCCAATATGCTTACAAATAACCATCCCTTACACACCTCACTAACTTGCCCTGGGTGACGTATCCTGACTAAGGAAGCTTATGGTCATAGAAACAAAAAGCCGGCAAGCTGTGATTACCAAATCAGAAGGATCTTTCGTGGAATGGGAAAGTCTTCATACTTTCTAAGGACCAGAGTATTTGCCTGCCTTTCATCCCCGCCCCCCCTTAATCAGATGTTCGGTCTCTACCTTCTTAGCCAGCTCTAGTAAAAGTGTTTCTCTGACCATGAAAAATTTTGATTCGTATCAAAAGTAAATTTTGCATTCCAGGAGGATGTTAGTGTCAATTCTATTTATCTTCCTGTCTTTATTACTGAAATATTAAAAATAACATTTTGCTACAGCAATCTGATTTCTGAGTTTACCGTATTTCCCACTTATACTGGTTTACAGGATCAGTGTAACATGCAAATTCCGTATAGAACAGGGAAAGTATTAGCTTATGAAACTGAAGAACGTTAGGTGAGAATTGAATTCAACCAAACTTCATAGGAAATAGTATGAAATAAAATAAAATTTGCTGTCCTTTATGTTCTAAACGCTTTTTCATATATGGTTTCATTTAATTGGTTTTTTTCTTTCTTCTTTTCTGCACGTAGAATCTTAAGAGTTGGATAGATATGATTAATCACAGTCCCATACTAGTGGTACGTAATCATCCAACTACGACATTATTAATTTGTCTTATTTATCTCTGTTCTCTGTTCTATTCCATTTCCCAACCCATGGACACAGTATCTTGTATTTGTGTCCTTCTAACACACATTTCATACTTGTCTTTTAAATATAGCGTGTTTTGTGTGCATGTTTTTTTAAAGTACACGCAAGATTATACATTCTATAAAACACTTTTTTTCAATCCAGCATTATGTTTTCCTTAGAGCTACATGTGAGAAATAGAATATTGTTTATGTTTTCCATTTACAATTATATAACAGCTTGTACATTCATTCATTTTCCAGTGTGTATGAAGATTGTTTAAAATTATTTGATTTTATGACTAATGAATTTTCATGGTGGTTCATGCCTGTAATCCCAGCACTTTGGGAGGCTGAAGTGGGTGGATCATCTGATGTCAGAAGTTCAAGACCAGCCTGGCCAACATGGTGAAACCCTGTCTCTACTAAAAATGCAAAAATTAGTCAGGTGTGGTGGCAGGCGCATGTAATCCCAGCTACTCAGGAGGCTGAGGCAAGAGGATTGCTTGACCCTGGGAAGTGGAGGTTTCAGTGAGCTGAAATCGCGCCATTACACTCCAGTCTGGGCAACAGAGCAAGCCTCCATCTCAAAATTATATATATATATATATATTTAATATAAAATATACTATATACTATATATTTTTAATATACTATAAAATATATACTCTAACATATATATAGAAGAAACTAATTAATAGTATATAGTATATAAAAATAGTATAAATACAATATATTTTCAATATACTATTATATATATATTTCTCTAACACATATATAGAAGAAACTAATTAGATCATACAGAAAAAATATTTTAATATTTTACTGCCAAAATTCTGTTTAAAATAGCTCAAATAATTATCTCAAAACTATTTTTAGAAAATACATATTTAGGCTGGGTGCAGAGGCTCACACCAGCACTTTGGGAGGCTGAGGTGGGTAGATGATGAGGTTAGGAGTTTGAGACCAGCCTAACCAACATGGTGAAACACTGTCTCTACTAAAAACAGAAAAATTAGCCAGGAGTGGTGGCAGGTGCCTGTAATCCCAGCTACTCACAAGGCTGAGGCAGGAGAATCGTTTGAACCCAGGAGGTGGAGGTTGCAGTGAGCCAAGGTTTCAGTCTAGCCTGGGTGATGGGGCAAGACTCCATCTCAAAAAAATGTAAAAAAAAAGAAAATACATATTTACTCATATTCTTTCCAAACTGTAATGATACCTGACTTTTTAATGTTAATTAACATTGTATAATTAACATAATGCTAATTAACATAATATTAATTAATTAGCATTAACCCAATTAATGTCAATCCAGTGATTAGAGTGTTTTATTTCATTGCATTTTTATTTTTCTGAGTTTGTGCATTCTCTTACACATTTATCGGCCTTACAAGTTTCTTTTCCATTAATTTTGTTTATATCATTTTTATATTTAAAAATGTCCTTTTAAAGATGTATTTGTGGATTTTCTTAATATGTTTTTGATGACATTACTTTGCCTGCTACATATGCCACCAATGCTTTTTCTAATGGATTGCTTGACTTTTAACATAGTGTGTTTCATTAACTAATTTAATCTAATATGGACTTAGTTTTCATTTATGATTGGTGTGGTTCTTCATTTTGTTTTCACTAAACCTCTACCAATTCTAAAACCAAAAAGATATCTATCCTCCATATTTTCTTTTGGTTGTTTTGTAGTTTCTTTGCATAAAAGCATAATTTTAACTGAGCACAACACCCTGAGATGGATACTATTATTATGCCCACTACATAGACAAAGTGAAATGGAAGACAACATTGAAGTGTCTATTCGTTTGTTCTTACATTGCTGATAAAGAGATACCTGAGACTGGGTAATTTATGAAGAAAAAAGAGGTCTGATGGACTCACAGTTCCAAGTGGCTAGGGAGGCCTCACAATCATGGTGGAAAACGAGAGAATGACAGCCAAGCAAAAGGGGAAACCCCTCATAAAAACATCAGATCTTATTCACTGCCACGAGAACAGTATGGGGGAAACCTCCCCCCGATGCAGTTATCTCCCACTGGGTCTTTCCCACAACATGTGAAAATTATGGGAGCTACAGTTCAAGACGAGATTTGGTGGGGACACAGCAAAACCATATCAAAGTGATAATCACACCTTATTCTTGTTAGTTAAGTGTGTACATTTCAAAATTCTAACTAATGTATAAGCCAGCAATACTCAGAGGACTGGGTTTAGGGACTCCAATAATAGAGCTACGTGTCAGATGTGTTCCCTACACTCCATTTTCCCTAAACCCCTATATATTTACATGCAAATAAAAATAGCTAAAGCTTCTGCAGGCAATTAAACACACCAAAATTATAAAATTTCATTTTATGTTCTTATGATTAGCTTATCTAATCTATTCTCAAAACAATTAAATCAACACAGGTAAAAACAAAGAAGTATTGTTCCTTGAAACAGTTTAGAACTTTTTCAACTAGGAATAAATGGCAAGCAAATCTTTATAATTAGTACACATATTTGACTAGGTTATTTTTAAAAATATATGCTTTTCCCAATAATTACGTTCAGGTGAACACTTACAAAGTTGATGAAAGAAAAGCATAAAATTCTGTCTAAAGTTTAAATACATTCCAGGTGATTTTTTTAGTTTAATAAAATTCATTCATTCCTTATTTAGCAAAATGAACTCATGCTAATCATTTGTTATTGGTATTTGATTGGATTTTATAATTTATAATATATTTTTATATTATTTCATATAATTATCTTTGCAAACACATGATATTTTCCTTAAGATGAGAAAACTAATTTTCTGAGAAATATTATAATTTGCTCAAAGTCAAGAAGCTAGTAAGTGGAAACAATGAAATGAAACTGGTAACTATCATTTGTTCTCTTCCTGTTTCATCACGTTCAACGTTCTAAGCACAGAATAGAAGAAATGGTGCAATTTTAAATGTTAAGATAAAGTAAATGCATGTGTGCTAATATCAGATTTGAGAGCCTCTGATTAGAAAATATCAAAAGAAGCAAGAGAATTCAGTTCTACTTATAATACAGCTACGACACAAGGAAGATTAAAGGAAAAAGTATTAGAGACCATTTAATAATATGCTGACAAGCAGGAAAATGACATTTTTGTCTTGGACATTATAAATATATTTTTGTGATTAGACTTCATAAATAAGGATGCTGGATTTAAGATAATCAAATTTTTCTTTTTAGTCTTATTTCCTATTCAGTCTATATACAGTGAGAGGTATTCAGAGTAACATATTTAACTTTTAAGAAGAGAAGAATGCCAACTACTCCAGTATTCCTTAATGTTACCAGCTGGTGCCATGTAACAGACTAGAATAGTGAAACTGAGCCAGCAGGGTATGTGTTAACTTGCAACACTCTCTAATGCTTAGTTTGTTCATTATTTCTACTCCATTCATTCGTTATGAGCCAGACACTATACTGTTTCCTTTTAGAGCTCTTAGAGAGTGGATATGAGCTAATGTCCTACTTTCCTTAAGCAAACTAACATCATTCTGTAACCAAATAATACTCATGTATCAGTTGGTCATCTAATCCAATAATAAGAATTTTTCCAAATTTCACTCATTGTAGTTATCACCTTCTCAGTATTTGCTGAATACTACTTCTACGATTATTTACTTATCATTTTCTTACATTCATTACAATAAAGATGGTAATTAATGTTTAATGTGTCTGCCACGTACTACCTTAAATCATTCTACTTGGTATCAGAGAAATACGAATCACACTTGTGGAGAGACTAGAGTTATGAGAAAAGGAAAAAAAAAAACGCAGCAGGTTCTGGCTGAAGCAGGAGTTTAAACATTACACATTTCTTTTAGATCCAGCTATTACTCACAGACAAATTACTGCCCGGCAACAGCAAGACTTTGACAGAGTTGTCGTATCTAGTTCAATATTCAGGACCAGTATTTAATAATGAAAACAAGATGGATTATTCCTTGTTACATGTGACAGGCATGATGAAATAAGAATTATCATAGCTATTTACTACTTTTGAAAGAAGAAATGTGATCAGAAATGAAAACGCTCACTGTGATACTTTAGAAACTTTGATCAACAGTGTGTATCTCATGAAAGTGTCCACTGGAAATGCCTGAAATGTCTTCCCAAATGCATTTACTTTAATGTTTCTTATAAAATATGAGACTTTTATCCCCTCACTGTGTGCAAAACTTCACAGTATTTGATCCTATGATCTACTTGGCTTTGGCATGGAAATCATTTTATTCTTGCTTTTTCTGAAGTTAGCTCACATGATCAGTCTAAGAGCTGAGAAAAGAAAAGTGCTAGTCCATGACCTGATTTGCGCTGTCTCATTGCCTGAGAAGGTATTGTAATCCAACTTTCACAGGAAATACAAAGTTACCTTACTGAAAGCATGGTGGATAATAAAAATGATTTTCAGCTAATTTATATATTTTGAGAAAGGAAGCCAAAAGCAATGAACAGATCTAAAATATATAAGAGAATGTAGCTTTTGAAAACAGATGTCTACGAGCCTAATAATATGAGTTTTAAAGCATTGATTTCTATGTGTTTATTTATTCCACAAATGTTAACTGAACACCTACTGTACGTTAGGCAATGTTCTAGATTCTGGGAGTAGAGCAGTGAACAGCAAATCAGAAAGAAAATGGTTGAATCTTGTGGAGATACATTATTGTATGGGAACAGAAAATAAACTAAGTATAGTTTACCCTTGAGCAACATGGAATTGACTGTGTGGGTCCCCTTAAGGGTGGATTTTTTTTCGATAAATATAGTTGAGCCTCCAGATCTAGAGTTTGGAAAATACAATATTGGAGGATGCAAAGATCACATATATGGAGAGCCAGCTGTTCCTGTCTGCAGGTTCCACAGGGCCAGCTGCAGGACTTGAGCATGCATGGATTTTGTTACACATGGGTATCCTGGAACCAATCCCCCATGGCTACTGAGGGATGACTGTAAAAAATACATTAAATGGGAAAAAAAAGTAGGGGTACAGGGATGAAGTAAGCATTGTATTTTATTTTTCCCGTTTCAAGTTTTAATCAAAGCTTGTGTATAAGATTACTTTATTCCTGCATCTTCTCGATTGTTTCTTCCTTGTATTTGCCCTTTTCCTTTCCTACTTGGCGAGATTTGGCTTTCTGTTCAAGGATCATTTTGCGGTCTTTGTCCAGTTTTAGCCTAGTGATAACCGCCTTGCTGGGGTGAATGCCTACGTGGACAGTTGTGCCATTAGCCTTTTCCCGCTGCACTCTTTCAATGTAGATTACGTATTTCTTCCTGTAAACCTGGACTACTTTGCCAATCTGCTGACCTTTATAGTGTCCTCGTACAACCTGAACTTCATCATCCTTTCAGATGGGCATGGATCGCACGTTGTACTTCTGTCTCAGCTCTTTGGAAAGAGGGGAGGACATAATCTTCCTGCGAATGTGGGAAGGTGCATTGAAATGCCTTTTGTGATTCTTGCTTCGGTCGGAAGTCACAAAGGGATTGAACTTCATTTTGGCAGCTCCCGCTAAGGTGATGGCCGCAAAAGGGAAGAGACAGCATTGTATTTTTTAAAAGGATGGTCAGGGAAGGCTTCCCTAAGACTATGTTTTAAAAAAAAAAAAATTTTGTAAGTAAGTGAACCTTGAATATCTGCAGAAATAACATTCCTAGAAATGGGAATAACACGTGCACATTTCCTGAGGTAGGTATCTACCGGGCATCTGTTTAAGGAACAACAAAATGTCTAGAGCACCTGGAGCAAAATGAGTAGTGGGGAAAGTAGTGAAAGATGGAGTTAGAACATTAGGGGAGAAAGATCATTTAGACCTCATAGAACATCATAAAAGAGTTTGCTTTTACTCTGAATGAGATGAGAAACTGGAGAGTTTTGAGCAGAGGAGAGAAATAATCTGACCTTGCTTTATTGATATCACTCTGGCTTCTGTGTTGAGATGGATATTGGATAATAGTAATAGCAAAAAAGCCGGTGAGGAGGCTATTTCAATAATCTTGATTAGAATTGAGCAGTGGCAAATGCCTATAGTCCTGGCTACTCCGAAGATTGAGGCAGGACTAGGTGGCTGATGCAGGACAATCACTTGAGCCCAAGAGTTCCGGTCCTGGCAACATATAATGATGAGAGACCCTATGATTTGGACCAGGATGGTTACAATGAAGTGGCAAGACTGTGGATATGTTTTGAAGATAAAAGTATTTTGCTAACTAATTCGATGTAAAGTAGAAAAATGAGGAGAGTTAAGTATGACTCCAAGGTTTTTGGCCTAAAATATTAAAGTTGCAATTAACTGAAATTGCAAAATTTGTGAGAGAAACATGTTTGATTGGGGAAGATGTGGAGTTTAGATTTGGACATTGATAAGGTTTAGATTTGTGTTACCGCCCAAATCTCAAATATGTCAAATTGTAATCCCCAGTGTTGGAGGAGGCCTGGTGGGAGGTGATTTAATCATGGGGCAAATTTCCCTCTCAGTGCAGTTCTTGTGATAGTGAGTGAGTGAGTGCTCATGAAACGTAGTTGTTTAAAGGTGTGTGGCACTACCGTACTCTCTCTCTCCCTCTTGCTCCAGCCACATGAGATGTGCCTGCTTCCCTGTTTGCCTTCCTTCATGCCTGTAGGTTTCTTGAGGTCTCCCCAGAAGCTGAGCATATGTTGCCATGCTTCCTGCACAGTCTGCATAATCATGAGCTAATTAAACCTCTTCTCTTTATGAATTACCCAGTCCCAGGTGTTTACAGCAGTGCAAGAATGAACTAATACAGATATGCTAAATTGAAGATGTCTATTGGACATCCAAGTGAGGAAGCTTAGCAGTTGGATGTAGGAATCTGGAGCCCAGAGGAAGGTGCTAGTTAAAAATATAAATTTGGTGCTTACCAATTTTAGATAATATTTAAATCCACGAGCCTGGACAAGATCATCAAGGATATTCAGATATTCAGGAATATGAAAAAAAAAAAGTTGGAAAAGAAGCCAAAAATTAACCAGTAAGTAAAGAAATAAACCAGAATTATGTGTCTCCTTGAAAAACAAATTTTAAATGTATCTCAAGGAGGAAGGAGTAGATAATTGGTCACATGCTGCTAAGATGAAGGCTAAAAATCAATCATTGGATTTAGCAATATAGTTAAAGAGTGTGGAATATGAAAAGCACAATGTTTTAATGAGCCAGCCTCTAAAAAGGAGCAGAGAAATGAAGTGGTAGCTGGAGGAGTTGGGAGGTTTGTTTCTTTGCTTGGTTTCTAGTGGGAGAAATGATAGCACATCTGTAGATTGATGTGAATTAATGAATAGAACTGAAGGTGGGATGATGCAATTCAACTTTGGTAATAGGAAGAAAGGAAAGATTTTGATAAAAAATACTGATAGGTGAGAAAATACGCTATGGAAGCTTAAGGGATTTCTCTGCTGCTAACTTCAAATTTCCCAGTGAAATAAAAGTCATCAATTGAGAAGGAATGCTCCAGGTCTGGAGATAAAAAGGTTGGAAATAGGACTGTAGGACAGTGAATGCATTGAGGCAATGGAGAGTGTGTTCCAGACAGCAATAAGGGCCCACTTTAAGATTTTAGTGAGAAAATTAAAATGAAACTGCTCCATGTGAATGTTCCTCTCCAGCCATGTTCAGCTGCAAGGTCATAGGCACTGAGGGAAGAGTTAGATTTGGCAGGTGTTGTTTTTCCAAGTGTTACGACCTAAGAAAGAGGCCAGGATGTTGGTGGTATATTACAAGGAAGAAATTATAATTGAACATGGAATTTAAGCTGGATATGAAGAGAAATGACGAGGTGGTGAATGATAATGATATCTGAAAATGGTAAGTAGATTTTGGTTTTCCATATCATTATAGAATAAATGTGGAATTGGGTGAAGAAGAGAGCTTGAATAGGGTCAGAATGCTTGAAATTGATATTATGGATGAATTGTGTTAAACTCCTGAAAATATCACCAGCAATCTATTAATAAGGCAAAACCAGGCTTATTAGAATTCACTGCACTAAAGATGAACACCACCGTGACTCAGCCATGTTTCAAAAGGAGAAATTCAGGAAAGGATATCTATAGTGGCAGGACTCTGGGAACAAATTTTAAAGTTTTTGTTTTATTTGGTGTTAAGTATGGGAACTAGAAACTGGAGTAAAATTTGTGACTTAGCAAGATTTAATGTGTAATTGTTGTTAGCTGTTGTGTCCAGGGGAACTGACTTAGGTAACGGCCTTCAATAAATTGATTTGCAGGAATTTTTTGAAGCAAATGATAAATGTATTTATTGGCTTACAGTTTTTGTCTTACCTTTCCTAGGAAAAGTTTTCCTGAAACAAACAGCTCAGTTGTGCTAACACAGGTGGCCTCAGATACAGCCATAAAAGCTGTCATCTTAACCAAGGTGATTTCAGTTCCACGTTAGTTACTATAAATGTCAAAGACAAGGTTTTATGACAAAGTCCCTAAGTACTTGACAAAGAATTGAGGATGTGATCATTGGAGAAGAGGATTCAAGGAAACAAATGAATATTGAGGTGACAAAGAACAAAGTCAGGAATAGTATGAAGAGTGATAGTGAGCCAGTAGTGATAATTATCAAAGAATGAAGAAATGACTAGAGATCAGTAGATAATAACAAAGAGGGATACAGAGGAGTATGGTATGTGAACAACAGATTCAAAATTGGGAAGTTTAGAAAGAAGGGAGGATACATGTCCTGAAAAAGACTCTTAAGAGCGAGGAGTCCTAGAGCAACTTCTAGGCTGCATGATACCAGAGGTATAGGAAAGTGTAGTTTCTTAGACCTTTATGAAAAAGATAGACAAGCAAAGCCGTAAAGTTGCTTGGTATAAAGCTGGGCAGCTGAGCAAGGCAGAGCTTTATACCAAACAACTGAAATAGTGATCAGTTGGAACTTAGAGCAGGGGGAGTATGAAGTAAGGAGGATGATGGAGAAGCCCAAGTGTCAGGAATGAGACCAGAGAGTAAAGATAATCAAAATCGGGAAGAAAATAGTTAGCTAAAGATACAGTGTTTTTTGTTTTGTTTTGTTTTGTTTTGAGACAGAGTCTCGCTGTGTCGGCAGGCGCCAGGCTGGAGTGCAGTGGCGCGATCGCAGCTCACTGCAACCTCCTCCTCCTGGGTTCAAGCGATTCTCCTGCCGAGTAGCTGGGACTACAGGCGCACGCCACCACGCCCAGCTAAGTTTTGTATTTTTTAGTAGAAACGGGGTTTCAACGTGGTCTCGATCTCCTGACCTCGTGATCCGCCTGCCTCGGCCTCCCAAAGTGCTGGGATTACAGACGTGAACCACCGCGCCCAGCCGGAAAATTTTTATTTCAATTTCTTTTCCCAACATGGGCTTTTAAAAATTTATTCTTTTTATAAGACTTTAGAAGAGATTTTAAAAGAAATGTTAAAAATTCGTGAATTTATATCATAATAATCAGAGCCAACTCTGATTTTGAAGTAAAAAGCTCAAGCATCTTAGAGATAATTCTAGATGTCAATGAACAACTTGCCTACAGGTGAAACTCTTTTTCCTTAAATGTTTCATGTGATTAAGTAGAGGATGTACATCCATTTCCACTGAGATCTACTAATCTATTATTTGCCAAATGGAAAAGCACTTAGAGCAAATGATTAATAGTTGTGATGAGTGGTGGGCAATGGGGGATTCCCATAGCCATTATTATCTTCATAATGTGTAATACAGATGAAACATTTAAAGGTTTTCCTTTTGCATTCATAACCAGCTTTCCCTACTCTGATTTTTAAAACAAAGAGTATGATCCCAAAAGAGAAGCTTTTCTTTTTTCAAATGGTTGTGAGCAAAGCTACTTTTCTTTCATCAAGAAAAGAAATTGCATTTACATCAATTTTGATAGTAAACGTCTGATAGTCATCATTGTAAAGAGTAATAAAAGCATTGATTGATAATTTATGGTATAAAAATACATATTAAACTAGTATGATAAAAATAGCAAAATAGAATAAAGGGGGAACTTCCTCAACTTAATAAAAATCTACAGCTAACGTCATTCTTAATAGTGAAAAACTAGAAGTTTTTTCACTAAAATAAGGAACAAGGCAAGGATGCTCTCAACAGTTATTTCATCATCATACTGGAAGCCTTAGCTAATAAAATAATAGAAGAAAATAAAATGTGTACAACATGGAAAGGAAGAAATAAAATTGTCTTTGTCTGCAGATGATATTGTATATAATGAAATAGAAAATCCAAAAGAATCAATGAAAAAACACCTCGAACTAATAAGTGATTATAGCAAGTTTGCAGGAAATAACAGTAATATACAATACTCAGTTGTTTCTCTATATTCCAGCAAGGAACAATTGTAATTTGAAATTAAAAACACAATACCATTTAAATTAGTACCAAAAATATAAATATTTAAGCATAAATCTAACAAAAAACATAAAGTGTCTATAGAACTAAAAATATAAAACCCTAATACAAATCGAATACTAAATGAATAGAGAGATATTTTGTATTTGTGGAACAAAAAGACAACATTGTTAAGATGTCAGTACTTCCAAACTTGATCTATAGATTCAATGTGATCCCAATAAAAATTCCAGAACGTTATTTTGTGGCTATTGACAAACTAATTCTGAAGTTTATGTAAATAGTCAAGAGACATAGAATAGATGACACAGTACTGAAGAAGAACAAAGCCAGATGACTGACACTGGCCAACTTCAAGACTTACGATAAAATTACAGTAATCAAGTGTGGTAATCATAAAAGAAAGGCCAAATAGGTCAAAGGAACCCAATAGAGAGCTCATTATTATGTTTGTGAGACATATATAGAGAGAGCGCTATAGAGCCATAGGTCATTTATTTTCATAGCTGTCATATAATCTAGTTTATGAAGATAACTTTTTTTTCTCTATTTTACCATTAAATGGATATTTGGGCTGTTTCCAGTTGTTAAAAGTTGTTTCTGTATATTGACTTTTTTGCTTTATGTATTAAGAAAGGTGTGTTAAAATTGTCCACTAAGTATATACAGATAAATGTATCAATTTTCCCATGATAAAAGGCACAAAAAGACAATCGCTGTTAGGCAGCCAAAAAGAAATAAAAGGGAAAATATTTGCCATTTTGAGAAATGTCTGTTCAGCTTCTTTGCCCTTTTTAAAATCATGTTATTTGTTTTCTTGTCGTTGAGTTCTTTGAGTTCCTTACATATTTTGGATATTAGCCCCTTATTAGATGTATGGTTTGCAAATATTTTCCTCAAGTCACGGACTCTCATCACTGCAGTGCAGCTTTTTAGTTTGATGCAATCCCACGTGTCTAATGTTGCTTTTGTTGCCTGCAACTTTGAAGATCTTAACAAAAGAATTATTTCGTAGATCAATATCATGGAGCTTTCCTCTGTTTTCCTCTAGTGACTTCACAGGTTTGGGTTTGACATTTAAGTCTTCTAGTGATTTTGAGATGACTGTTGTATATGGTGTGAGAGAAACATCCAAATTGCTTCTTCAGCATGTAGATACCATTATTCCAATACAACTTATTGAAGTGGCTATTCTTTCCTCATTCTGTGTTCTTGCCACCTTTGTCAAAAATAAACTGACTATAAATTTTTGGGTTTATTTCTGGACTGTCTATATTGTTCTGTTGGTTAATATGTCTCTTTTTATTCCAGTATCATACTGTTTTGATAATAGTTCAATAGATCAAAATATTATATCAAAATAATATCAGATAGTGTGATACCTCCAGCTTTGTTCTTTTGCTCAAGATTGTTTTGGTTATTTCAGGTCTTTTCTGGTTTTATACAAATTTTAGGATTTTTTATTTCTGTGAAAGATGACATTAGAATTTTGATAGGAATTGCATTGAATCTCTAGATTGCTTTGGATAGTATGGACATTTTCACCATATTAACTCTTCCATTCATAAACATGGGTTACCTTTCCATTTATCTGTGTCTCCAATTTATTTTATCAATGTTTTATAGTTTTCAGTTTATGGATCTTTTGCCTCCTTTTCTAAATTCTATTTGTGAATGCTATTGTAAATTTGGTTGTTTGCTTAATTTCTTTTTCAGATAGTTTATTGTTAGTGTCCAGAAACACTACTGATTTTCGTGTATTTATTTTGTAACCTGCAACCTTACTGAGTTCGTTTACCAGTTCTAAGAGAGTTTTGGTGAAGTTGTTAGGGTTTCCTGTATTTAAGATCCTGTCATCAGCAAACAGTGACAATTTCACTTTTTTCTTTCCTAAGTGGTTGCCTTGAATCTCTTTTTCTTGACTAATTGGTTTGACTAGAACTTCTAGTGTTGTGCTGAATAGAAGTAGCCATACTGGGCATCTTTATTTTATTTCTGATCTTAGAGGAAAAACTCAAATTTTCAACATTGAGAATCATGTTAGTGTGAGAACACATAAACACATGGAAAGGCTGGAGAGTGGGAGTGGGGAGAGGATCAGGAAAAATAGCTAGTGCTGAGCTTAATACTTGGGTGATGGGATGATCTCTGCAGTAAACCAACAAAGTACACATTTACCTATGTAACAAACCTACACATTCTGCACGTGTTAGCTGGGGGCTTGTCATATATGACCTTTGTTGTTTTGAGGTAGATTCCTTTTATAACTAGTTAGATGAAAGTTTTCACTATGAAAAAAATGTCAAATTTTGTCCAGTGCTTTTTCTGCATCCATTGAAATGATTGTGTGATTTTTGTCCTTCATTTTGTTTATATGGTGGATAATAATGACTGATTTACATAGACTGAACCATCCTTGCATCCTGAGGATGAATCCTGCTTGGTCACAGTGAATGATCTTTTTAATGTACTGTTGGATTTTGTTTGCTAATGTGTTCTTGATGACTTTTGCATTTGTGTCTATCAGGGATATTGCCTTGTCATTTTCTTTTTTTGTTATGGTTTCCTTGTATAGCCTTGGTGTCAGGGTAATTCTAGCTTTATAAAATGAGTTTGAAAGTAGACTCCCGTTTTTCAATCTTTTGGAAGAGTTTAGGAAGGAGATTGATATTTGTTTTACTTTAAAATCTTGGTAGAATTCTTGAGAGATGATTCATTAGTATATCTTCTTACTCGTTATTAATCTGTTCAAATGTTCTATTTCTTTGTATTCAGTGTTGGAATATTGCATGTTTCTAGCAATTTATTTATTTATTTTAGGTTATTCAATTTGTTCGTGTTTGCAGGTGGTCCCTGACTTACTATGGTTTGATTTATTATTTTTCAACTTTGCAGTGGTGCAAAAGGGATACTCATTCAGTATAAATTGTACTTCAAATTTTAATATTTTCCTGAACTAGTAATAACTGGTATGATACACTTTCACAATGCTGGACAGTGTCAGAAAGCTGAAGTTCCCAGTCAGCCACATGATTCTGAGGGTAAACCACAGATACTTTATAGTGTACTGTGTTGCCACATAATTTTGCCCAATTGTAAGCTAATATAAGTGTTCTGAACATGTTTACAGTAGGCTGGCCTAAGCTATGACATCTGGTAGGTTAGGTGTATTAAATACATTTTTAGCTTTTGATATTTTAACTTAGAATGAATTTATTGAGACATGGTTCTCCTTTAGTCAAGGAGCATCTGTAGTTGCTCTTAGTGCTCTCATGACCCTTTGTATTTCTGTGGCATCAGTTGTAATATCTCCTCTTACATTTCTAATATTGAGTCTTCTCTTCTTGTTAGTCTTGTGAAAGTTTTGTTGATTTATCTTTTCAAAAAATCAAATTTTAGTTTTTTTCCTATTGCTTTTCTAGTCTTTATTTTATTTTTTTCTCTGATCTTTAGTTTCTTTCTTCTGCTAATTCTGAGCTTTTTTTTTTTCTTAGTTCCTTGAGGTGTAACATTGGGGTATTTATTTAAAATCTGTATTCTTTTCTGGTATAGATATTTATTGCTATAAACTTATCTCTTAGAACTGTTTTGGCTGGGCACAGTGTCTCACTCCTGTTAATCCCAGCACTTTGGGAGGCCAAAGCAGGTGGGTCACTTGAGGTCAGGTGTTTGAGATCATCCTGACCAACATGGTGAAACCGCAACTCAAACTACACAAAATTAGCTGGATGTGGTGGTGGGTGCCTGTAATCTCAGCTACTCAGGAGGCTGAGGCAGAAGAATCACTTGAACCTGGGAGGCAGAGGTGACAATGAGCCGAGATCACACCATTGCACTCCAGCCTGGGTGACAGAGTGAGACTTCAGCCCCCCGCCCCCCGAAAAAAAGAGAGAGAGAGAACTGTTTCATTGTACACCATAGATTTTGGTATGTTGCATTTAAATTTTTGTTTGACTCGGTATATGTTTTAATTTACTTTTTCATATTCCTTTTTACCCCTTGGATGTTTAGGAGCATGTTTGATTTTCATGTATGTATGAGTGTTTCATTATTTCTCTATTACTGATTTCTAGTTTCATGTTATTGTGGTCAGAAAAGATACTTAATATGGTTTAAATAATCCTGAATTTGGTAAATCTTGTTTTGTGTCCTAACAAATGATCTATTTTGGAGAATGTGCTGTGCGTACTTGAGAAGAACATGTATTTTGTTGCTGTTTGATAAAGTGTTCTGTAAATATCTGTTAGGTCCATCTGGTGTAAAATGTAGTTCAAATCCAGTGTTTTTTAATTGATCTTTTGTCTGGATGATCTGTTCATTTTTGAGAGTGGGGTATTAAGGTATCCTTCTAGTATTATATTGCAGTCTATGCTTATATTTAGCTCTATCAATTTTTGCCTAATTTACTTTGGTGCTCCAATGTTGGGTGCATATATATTTAGAGTTGTTATAACTTTTTGATAAATTGACCCCTCTATCAATATATAATAACATTCTTTGCCTCTTTTTACAATTTTTAAAGTCTATTTTGTCTAAGTCTAGCTACTCTTGCTTCTTTTGTTTTCCATTTGTATAGAATATCTGTCCATTCGTATAGAATATCTGTCCATTCTTTCACTTTCAGTTTGTGTCCTTAGAGGTGAGTTTCTTGTAGACAGGATATAGTTGGGTCTTTGTATTTTTATACATTCAGCCACTTGATGTCTTTTGATTAGAAAATCCAATCAATTTACATTCAAATAAATTACTCAGATAAAGGCTTATTGTTTCCATGTGTTAATTGTTTGCTAATTAATTTGTAGATTATTTGTTCTTCTTTTGCTGTCTTTCTTTTTGGGTTGATGATTTTCCATAGTGGTATGCCTTGAAATACTCTCTTTTTGTCTTTTATGAATCTACTAAGAGTTTTACTTTGTGGTTACATGAAAGACAAAAAATATATTACACTATTAACAGGATATTTTAAGCTGATAACAACTTTACTTTGATTATTTGCACAAACTCTACACCTTTACTTCTCCCAACACAATTTGTTTTCGTATCTTTTAAAGCCTGTGCTTCTTAACAAATTATTTTAGCTACAGTTTTTTGTAATACTGTAACTGGGTTTTTTCTTGGATGCTGGTGAGGCACAGCTCCCCCAAGAGAATGCTGGGTTCTTGGTCTCCAGCGTCTTAAAGAATAAGCTATGGGACCACTACAGGTGCACTGTATGCTCATAAAAGTAAATAACGGACCAAGAAGTGTTGCAGAAAGGTGATTTTATTTAGGTAGAGAAAAGGGAAGAAGAGAAAGACTTACATGAAGAGTATGGAAGGGGATTCCAGAGGGGAAATCCCAGAGGGGAAAGGGAGCTCCCACCATGTGGGAGGGGATTCCAGAGAGCTGGAAATCCGCTGTGGGTGAAGGAACAGGGGAATTTATCCTGGGAGAAATTCCCACCTTCCCAAGTTCCTCTGGCCAATGAAAGGAGTTCCTGTAAACTTCCACTGGGGTGACTGGCTCTTAGTTTCTTCCTGTACCTGCAAATTCAAACATAAACCGTGAAATCTCCCAGATGGAAAGAGGTGAGAGGGGGTCATGGTGCTGGGAAATTCTTGCCCTTAGAACTACACCCCATCATGGACCTGGAAAGAGAACACATTCCCTCAATACTTTTGCCTTTTAACCTTTATACTAGATATAATTGATTTTCACACCACTATTACAGTATAAGTTTGACTATATAGTTTTACCAGTGAGTTTTATATTTTTATATGTTTTCATATTGCTACTAAGTGGCATTATTTTCAGTTTCAAAAATTGTTTTTAGCATTTTTTTGTAAGGCAGGTCTAGCGGTGATAAATTTCCTCAGCTTTTGTTTGTCTGAGGAAGTGTTTATTCTTCACTTTTGAAGAGTAATATTGCTAAGGTGTGGTATTCTTAGTTGACAGGTTTTCCTTTTCTTTCTGTCAGGTTTTGAAATATATCATTGAGTTCCTTCTGACCTACTAAGTTTCTGTTAAAAAATCCTCATAATGTCATGGAGAGATCTCCTTATACATAACAATGCACTTTTTCTTTGCAGGTTTCAGTATTCTCTCTTTTTCCTTAATTTTTGACAATTTGATTGTAATGTGTCTTGGAGTGGGTCTAAGCTTCTGGTGAGATCCATCCACTTGATCAAAACATGTTGGAGAAGGCCAGAGGAGGAGTAGACACATGCAAAGTGGCAAAACCTAATGGGCATCCTGCTTTGTAACAACTCGCTGTTGCAGGAACAAATCCATTTCTGTGGAAGCTCATCTAGTCTCATGAAAGCAAGAACTCACCCACTGCCAGGAAGAATGACACCAAAGCATTTATGAGGGATCAGCCTAAAAGACTCAAAGACCTCCCACTAGGCACCACCTCCTAACACTGTCACATTGAGGATCAAATTTCAACATGAGTTTTAGTGAGAACAAAGTATATCCAAAGCACAGCATGCTATAAATATTTTTAAATATTTTATCTTGTTAGAGTTTTCAGGAAACAACCAGAAGGAAATAAACATGACCGAAATGTACTTTACTCATGCTATTTTGTTTGTTTTATATTTACTTTCAAATTTCAGTAGTTAAAAACTCTTTACTGGCAGAAGTACCACATAACAGAGCAAAGTTATTACACTGCACTAGATGTTATTTACATTTAGTAAGAGATACCTCCAGTGAATAAGGTTCTGCTAAAATAGTGAGGAGGGTTTTAGGTAATTCAGAACTATTCGTGTTGTTGGTTGTGCTCTCTAACTATAAGCACAGCAAATAAATCTCCTTCTAAAATTAGAAAACGACTATTGTAATTTCCTTTATCTTTTTGCTTTTTCCCTATCAAATCTCAGCATTACAGTTCTCATAAATACTTCTGAAGTCTTTGTTTTATTTACTGCGTTTAACACAAATACAGAGAATTTAAAATAACTAATAACCTTTTCTGTGTGTTTCTAAGTATTTTTAATCTCTTTGGTATTTTCTTGTATTTGATGATTTAAGCTAACTATTGATAAAGACTACCATTTATAGTATGTGTTTATGTGTATCAGAATATTATGAACCTTTAAAATTTTTCTGTTTCTAATCATCAAACATATAATAACTCTTTTTTTTTTTTGAGGCAAAGTCTCACTCTGTCACCCAGGCTGGAGTGCACTGGCACGATCTACACTCATTGCAACCTCTGCCTTCTGGGTTCAAGCAATTCTCCCTGCCTCAGCCTCCTGAGTAGCTGGGATTACAGGCACCCACCACCATTCTTGGCTAAGTTTTGTATTTTTAGTAGAGATAGGGTTTCACCATGTTGGCCAGTCTGGTCTCAAACTTCTCACCTTAGGTGATTTGCCACCTTGGCTTCCCAAAGTGCTGGGATTATAGGCATAAAGCACCATGCTTGGCCATAGTGACTCTTGACTAGGGTATAACTTTGATATAAAACTTGTTTCTTTACCAAATTGTTTTCAGAAGTAGATTCAAGATAATAATATACCTTCATGAGCAGTGTTTAAGAATAAGACTGATTTGGGGGCAGCATTGAGTTACTGATAAGGGAAAGTGGTGAGGGATTTGGAGGAGCAGTATGGGAGATTTGTTGTGAAGGGCCCTTTTTTTGACTTACTCAGAATATGCCAGAATGACAGTTTCTCCAACCATTGAAAAGAGAATATTGAAACCAACCAAGAAACTCTGAAGATCTCATGCTTGTATTACAGTGTCAACCCTGACAGTCACTGACATATTGTTAGCATTCAGAATATCTAGTAAAGTTGTGCTAATCTTTCATCCCAATCCATTCTAAGGATCTATAAGTACCTAGTAAGTATAATGCTTTAATAGCATTTTTTCCCCCAGAATATCCCATGGTATCTTCATAAATGTTCACTTGGTATTCCTTCAAAATTAGTTTCTCAGTAAGATTTCTGCTTCCTTTTTAGCAAATATTTTTTATGAATATTTTTAAGAGGAGAATTATAGTGTCACTGATTCAGAAGCTGCCTATTATAAGGAAGGACAGAGAAAAAAGCCTCAGAAAACTTTTTTTTTGCTTACAGTGATATTCATACTTCTTAAATTTTGAAAAATAATATAGCAATGACTGTCTATCCTAGGCTGCTTTTGGATATACTGTTAGCTTCTAAAGCATCTCTGGTTTTTAAAAATCATTTTTATGCATTTATATCCAAGAGTAATGTTCCTTCTTATTCTGTGTATCTCACTACTGAATGAGGTCTAGCTTAGGAGCATAGAAAACCCAGAGGAAAAACTGGCAATTAAAAATCCCAACAAGGTAATGCTGGATAACAGTACTTTTCTCTCTGCAAACCACTTTAGTTTAAATCTGTGAATAGTACTAACCTACACTGAGCTTCACTGTGTTTTTTAAATACTTCTCTTTTTAAAAATAGAAAGTCACCAATGCTTCAATTAATTGTAAAATTCGGAGGTGCTTCAAATTTTCTAATGAAAGTTAAAAATGTAAACATTTTTTCAAAATTTACCTGTGTTTTTTCCGTGTAAAATAAGTGAGACCTTTGCAGAGATTGCACATTCTTGCCCAAAGTGCCTACAGTTTGCCTGACACACTTTGCCTGTGGTGATTCTGTCCTGAAATGCAGTGAACTCTGCTTCAGTAATTTCCAGTCTGCAAAGTAAATGAAAAATTGTGGTGTAACAGGCAGGGATTTTGCTACCAACCATCTATTTGTATTAATTGGATTTGTAAAATGAAATTCTTGCATTGTTTAATGAGAATAATATGCTGAAAACCTCATTGAACTCCAGCTCTTGCGGACAGACCACCAGACAAAGGAAGTAAAACCCCTGCTACTCCTCAGCACTCTGGGCCTTATAATTAGTGACATGCATGGCAACAACACTCCTGGCATGCCTGTGCTTTTCATTTTGGGTTATATAGTTGCAAATGAAAAACAGGACCCATATTTTGTCAATAAAATTTATATTTGGGCAAATGTAAATTATTATAAATTATAAATATTAACTATTCCAGAGCATAAGACTGCAAAAATGACCTAATTCGCAAACGTTTTAAGTCTTTAAATTTATGATGAATAATTTTAAGTAGTTTACCATATTAGAAATTTATAATGTCAGGCAATACATTTTTAATAGTAAAAATGTGTTGTTTCTGAGGTATTGGGACATACTTGCTCCTTAACATAAAGGCCTAGATCGAGTAGTTATCATCAAAAAATAATAATCACATGTGTTGTATGACTTTCACACTACGGAGTTTTATGATCAATATATAGTAAATCTGTTTATTTGAAATTTTCTTATTAAAGATTTTAAGAACTATTTTATTTTACTTATGCCAAGTTGTACTTAAAGCCTGGGTTTTAAAAAAGAAGTGTAGGCATGGGACTATTATATTTTGTGATACTTTTAAGATTTTAAGAACATTTTAGTAAAATTTCAAGCATCCACTTCTGCAGCATTAGTAAAATTGAAGGATAAGTGAATTTGTGCCTGTCTGTTAGAAATTTAGTGGCCATAGTTAATGACTCATTGAAATTGTCCATTAATGAGTCCTGAACCAACCTTTTCAAAACAATTACTTTGACATTAACTATGCTAAGTGAGGAGGATGCAAACATGAATGATTTCTAGTAGTCACAGCCCTATGCCTGTTAAAAGAAACATGTATAGAGCAGATATTCACAATTCAATACAGGGCGCAAAAAGTGATGTTGACACAGGGAAACAGTCTGTTTTCCTGTAGATTCTATGTGGATTATATCATGGAGAATACAGTTCAATTTTAAAGAGGGGAAAAAGGTGTATCATGAAGATAATAAAGATATTTCATCATTGAATGACATGCATGGGCCATATCAGCATGTCATATGATATGACAGTAATTTCAGAAACTCTTTCATGGTAATAATATTTCCTGGTTATTGAAGCCAGGAGAATAATTGTAAATTTGATGATAAAATTATAAGATCAATAACTTTTTCTTTTTTGCCACAAAATAAAAGGCAGATTATTGGCAACCTATAAGTATTTGTTGAATAAATGAATACACATTACATTTTTTTGCATAAAATGGATTATTTAATATTTGCAGTGAGCCTACAAAACAGATAAGCAGGAATTATGACCTCCATTTTAGATAATAAAGTTTAAGATAACAGACTTTAAAAGAATCCACCAAGATCAACCACATAGTAAATGACTGAGTAGGGACTCAAACATGTCTTGATATCAAAGGCAGACACCTTCTGTCACATAATACCCCTTCTACCTATACGTTGTTTATATATTCAAATTTCAAGATGTCTGGAGAGCAAGAAAATGTGTTTAGGACAAAGATAGGTGAGAAGTAGAAACCTTACTTTGCTTTGAGATTTATCATAGAATCCCCTATCAAAATCAGGGATAGCTCTATGAATAGATGTAGTAGGCAAGAATATATGTAATGTAATTCAACATCAGAAAGAGTCACTTTCCTCTAAGCAAAGAACTCTTGAGTCAGAAAACAATGACTGTAACACTCAGAAAGTAAATTTTCGAACATTTTCTTAGTCTTACTCCAATGTGCTAATTCACTTACTGATTAGTCCTGTCAACATTGTCTAAACACATCTTGGGAGAGACAGAATTATATTCACAGGAGGTTCAATGTAGTGAGGGTCTCAGTGATATTGGACTATATATAGATGAGCATTGAGAGTGCAATCTTGTGGCCAAGATAGAGGAGAACAATCTGGAGAGCACCATACATGGCCAGGAAGTCAGGAACAAGCAGGTTGGGGGACAAGGGGGAAAGGCAAAAATGGAAAAACTCATTATTTTACTTATGCCCAGTCATAAGTAAGGTCTTTAAAAGTCTGGTCTTTAAAAGAGAAGAGTAGGCATGGGACTGTTATATTTTGTGATACTTTCCCCAGACTGTTCTAGAGTTTTAAAGAAGCCATAATCCAGTATGCTTCACAGGAATAATATGACAAAGTGATATAAAGTGATGTAATATCTGAGATCATGCAGTTACTTGTAAAATTTCCCCAGTGTCATGGCCACAGTTTCCTAAGTTAGATGAGAACCAAAGTTACCAAGAGTAAAGCAGTGGATTGCTGTTAGTTCCCTTGTAAAATAAACTAGAAAAACTGTATTTAAAAAATAAGATAGCAGGATTCCCAGCCAAGATGGCCAAATAAGAACAGCTCTGGTCTGCAGCTCCCAGCAAGACCAATGCAGAAGGTGGATGATTTCTGCTTTTCCAACTGAGATACCTGTCTCATCTGACTGGGACTGATTAGACAGTAGGTGTAGCCCATGAAGGGCAAGCCAAAGCAGGGTGTGGCATCACCTCATCTGGGAAGTGCAAGGGGTTGGGGAATTCCCTGCCCTAGCTAAGGGAAGCCATGAGGACTGTGCCATAGAGTTATTCAGCCCAGATACTACAGTTTTCCCACAGTCTTTGCAACCCACAGACCAGGAGATTCCCTCGGGTGCCTACTACACCAGCAGGGCCCTGGGTTTCAAGCTGTTTGGGCAGACACCAAGCTAGCTGCAAGAGTTTTTTTTTTTCATACCCCAGTGGTGCCTGGAATGCCAGTGAGACAAAACCATTCACTCCCCTGGAAAGGAGGCTGAAGCCAGGGAGCTGAGTGGTCTTGCCCAGTGGATCCCACACCCACAGAGCCCAACAAGCTATGATCCACTGGCTTGAAATTCTCACTTTCAGTACAACAGTCTGAAGTCGACCTGGGACACTCAAGCTTTGTCGGGGAGGGGCATCCACCATTACTGAGGCTTGAGTAGGCTGTTTTCCCCTCACAGAGTAAACAAAGCCACCAAGAAGTTTGAACTAGGCAAAGCCTACCACAGCACCACAAAGCCTCTGTAGCCAGACTACCTCTCTCGATTCCTCCTCTCTGGGCAGGACATCTCTAAAAGAAAGGCAGCAGCCCCAGTTAGGGGCTTATAGATAAAATTCCCATCTTCCTGGGACAGAGGACCTGGAGGAAGGGGAGGCTATGGGCACAGCTTCAGCAGACTTAAATGTTCCTGCCTGCCAGCTCCTAAGAAAGCAGAAGATCTCCCAGAATAGTGCTCAAGCTCTGCTAAGGGACAGACAGTCTCCTCAAGTGGGTCTCTGACCCCCAGGCCTCCCGACTGAGACACACCTCCCAGCAGGGTTCAACAGACACCTCATATAGCAGAGCTCTGACTGGCATCTGGAGGGTGCCCTCTTGATGAAGCTTCCAGAGGAAGGAACAGGCAGCAATCTTTGCTGTTCTGCAGCCTCTGCTGGTGATACTCAGGCAAATAGGGTCTGGAGTGCACCTCCAGCAAACTCCAGCAGACCTGCAGCAGAGGGGCCTGACTGGTAAAAGGAAAACTAACAAGCAGAAAGCAATAGCATCAACATCAACAAAAAGGATGACAACTCAAAAACCCCATCCAAAGGTCACCAACATCAGAGACCAAAGGTAGACAAATTCACAAAGATAAGGAAAAACCAGCACAAAAAGGCTGAAAATCCTAAAAACCAGAATGCCTCTTCTCCTCCAAAGGATTACACTTTCTTGCCAGTGAGGAAACAAAACTGGATGGAGAATGAGTTTGATGAATTGACAGAAGCAGGCTTCAGAAGGTGGGTAATAACAGATACCTCCAAGCTAAAGGAGCATGTTCTAACCCAATGCAAGGAAGCTAAGAACCTTGATAAAAGGTTACAGGAACTGCTAACTAAAATAACCAGTTTAGAGAAGGACATAGATGATCTTATGGAGCTGAAAAACAGTACAAGTGTTGGGGTTTGACAACCAGATGCTGACCCCACAACCAATGAATAAATTCACTCAGACACAGAATACCATGAGAGAGTGGGCTAGGGGTGTTCATGGTGACTCACAGATACTCCAGGAGAGTGCTGTAAAGAGTTAGCAGTCACTGGCCCTGACTCCTGGCCTTGCTGGCCTTTATTCAGCACACATTAAATGACAAAAGATTTGAGTCAACAACACTAGAGGGTAGATTGAAGGCCAGGTTTTGAGGCCTAAAGCAAACACCATTTGCGGTGATAAATCTGGTCACCCTCTCCCCAAAAAGCCATCTGGTAAGTGAAAGATTAAAGGTTAGTTTTTAGGACCACTGAGTAAACAGGCGATTTAGATAAATTCCCTTACATTTCTTTGTTATTTTCTTTTCTTTTTCAACTAAAGGTAAAGGGGATTAGGCTGCCTTCAGCTGTAATTCTACCCTGAGGCTTTTACAAAGTCTTCCGGCCTTCCAAGATCTGTGACTGTTTTCTATAACTTTCTCTAATATTTTTCCCCTAATATTTTTTCCACCACCTTGACTGAACTACTGCATCTCCCCCTTTTCTGTTTTCTGTATCAGGTGTTATTGATTGAAGATTACACATGTATGCAGTAGCAGTTTTATCAGCCAAGGCAGTCACTGCTCTTATTCCAGCTTTGCATCCTAGAATCAGTAAATAACATCAGACAATCATGAGTATAACTAGCAACATTCTTTTCCAATCAATGAATGACCCCCAGGAGAGGGGAGTCTATCCAGGAGAGATGATCTTGCACACCCTTCCATATAGCTGTTTGTTGGGTGTGTAGATCTACAGTGTGAAGTGACTCTAAAATTTTTGTTTTAAGTTGCTTTATGTCTGCTGTTAAATGGTCATGAAAGGTTCCCAGAGGCATTGCTTCACCTCATCCCAACTATGTATTGATTGATTCCATGGTAGAGAAGTGACACAGATATGTTTGTCTTTCCAGTCACAGTTTAATTGCTGTGGGAATGCCAGCGCATTCTGTTGTTCCCCCGCATATTCCAAAGCAGCCTCGAGGGCTGGCAGACGTGCAAGCATTGTTTGATCTATACCTTGCTGTAAGAGAAGTTCATTAGACATATTTTTGGCCAGATTATCTACTAAGGCAGCTGTTTGTACTGACTCAGATGCCACAGCAATGCTAGCAGTTGACAAGATGACTATGGCTAAGACTATAAAGGCTATAAGTGTGCCTGGGAATCTTGTCTGTCTGACCTGGGACAGGGCATGTTCTAAGGTGTTAAGTAAGGTCAGAGGAACAGCATTCTTAAGGATTTTCAACTCAGAATTTCATATCCAGGCAAACTATTTCATATCCAACGATTACTTCTAAGCTTACTTAGAATCTACTTCATTGTAGAAATCACTTTGAAGTTACGTGGTTGAAGATGTGCTCAATTAAATGGTCATTTCATTATTGTTTTGTTTGCTTAAATGCAGTATTACCTAGGAAACTCATACTTAAAATAATCTTAATCTTCCAAGGGAATTTGATAGTTAGAAATTGTGAAAGATTATTTGTCTGATAAATACATTAAATTAGCATTTTTTGAATCTACATTTTACAGTATACAATTTACACTTCCCTTGTAGTGTCTAGGCTTCTGGAATAAATCAGAAGAGTGTAGCAGAATGCCACAAGGCAAAAGCTAACAAGTGCTTTAAAAAAATATGTAACACTCCTTATCATCTTACCTCCTGTCACTCCTAACACACGTTACACAGTTGAACCTGAGTATGTTATATGCTGTACATACACACTGTACATGCCCCCTCAACCTGTTCATGCTGCCACACCTGTATTCATGTGCTCTTTTTGCTGAGTAACTATACCTCGTCCTACTCCCTGAATGACTCATGAACAATTGTAGTGTATGTTAGTTTCTGATCTTATATATGTGGTAGTGCTTTTCACTGCCACTAGTTTATACACACACTTTTGGGCTTGAAGTGTAAAAGTCATTGTATTTGTTAATTATCTTTATTAAAGCTACAAATTCAATTGTGTCAAACATAGTCAAATTTTACCACTTTAAAAAGAACTTGGCAGTCTTAATATATCTTTAAAAACTTAACAACTGTCAGAAATGATATTAATTTATGGTTTCTCTTTAGGGTTAGTGAGACCCTATGAAGTGGAAGGATCCTAATAAGATGATATCGCCTTGGTATCTTGTGTGGAATTGATTTTTCCAAGTTGTAATGAGATTTAAATGCTTTATTGGCAATAGAACAGCAAACATTGGAGTTGACCCAACAATTTATTGGCTAGGAATAAGAGAAATGTAATTCTAGAGGGTACTAAAAGCATTGGAGAATATGTGATACTGTAATAAAATGCCTATGTAGATTAATAACAATTATTAGAAAGATACAAATTGAATAATTGTGAACAATTACCATAAAACAATGTCCCAACTTCTATTTTTATACCTTTATTTGTCTTTATGCAGCACTCTGGATTTTTTTTATTGTCCTTTAGGTTTTGGGTGCATGTACAGATCATGCAGGATTGTTGCATAGTACATACATGGCAATGTGGTTTGCTGCCTCCATCCCTGTGTCACCTGTATCTTGCATTTCTCTCCATTTTATCCCTCCCCAACCTCCCCACCCCCTGCTCTCCCTCCCCTAGCCCCCACCCCCCAACAGACCCCAGTGTGTGATGCTCCCCTCCCTGTGTTCATGGGTTCTCATTGTTCAACACCTGCCTGTCAGTAAGAACACACGGTGTCTGATTTTCTGTTCTTGTGTCAGTTTGCTGAGAATGATGGTTTCCAGATTCATCCATGTCTCTACAAAGGACATGAACTCATAGTTTTTTATGACTGCATTGTATTCCATGGTGTATATGTGCCACATTTTCTTTGTCCAGTCTATCATGGATGGGCATTCGGGTTGGTTCCAGGTCTTTGCTATTGTAAACAGTGCCACAATGAACATATGTGTGTGTGTGTCTTTATAATAGAATGATTTATAATCCTTATATATACCCAGTATATATACCCAGTAATGGGATTGCTGGGTCAAATGGAATTTCTATTTCTAGGTCCTTGAGGAATTGCCACACTGTTTTCCACAATGGTTGAACTAATACACACTCCCAGCAACAGTGTAAAAATATTCCTGTTTCTCAACATCCTCTCCAGCATCTGTTGTCTCCAGAATTTTAATAATCACCATTCTAACTGGCATGAGATGGTATCTCAATGTGGTTTTGATTTGCGTTTCTCTAATGACCAGTGATGATGAACATGATCATTACATTATGGCTGGGAAAATCAGGCCCATCAGAAATTCTCAAAAGCCACTGGCCAAAATTCACCAGAAGCCAGAGGTGAAGAGAACCATTGCTGCAGCTCTTTCATTCAGCCCCAGAAGCATGGAGCAGAGTGGAAAGGGTGAAGAAAGGAAATGGGGTTCCACAGAGATGATTTCAGCTGTCCACTTTTATTAGAAAAACTGAAAATAGCACCTGATTAACTTTTCACCTACTTGCATACAAAATTTTACAGTTTGTTTCTTTTTTTCCTTCCCTTTCTTTTTTTTTTCTTCTTTTCTTTTTTCTTTTTATTTGAAAAACTGAGTTCTTATTAAAGGGGTAATTTTAAAAATCTTACTGAAGAGTTTTGTAGTAGTACTGGGGTACATCTCAGTTGCTACACATAACAGCAAGAAGGGGGTGAAAACATCTGTCTCAAAAGTGCCTTTGACTATCTTGTCAGGTTAACATGCTTTAAATTGCACTTAGGCTTTTTTTTCTTCCTCTGAGTAATTATAGATTAGAAGTTTAATTTCAACCTGATATAGTGTGGCAGTATAGAATGAAATGGTGTTTTGATATTTTAGCAGAATATATAAAAGGACTTGTGAAAATACTAGTCTAAAATAATATTGTTCTGTGGTGGTTTGTAAATTCTATCATATTGCATCCTCATTTTTCATAGTTCAATATCCTTGTCTACTAGAAAGATGCATATTATTTATTTTTGATACATTGGTAAAATAATTACTTAGAAAACATACCCAAAGAGAGCTATCTTATGCAAATTCCATTTAACCACAAGTGGCATTTGACAATGATACAGGTATTCATTTTTGATCAAAAAATTTAGCTACCCAGAACTGTTTACAATAAACATCACAGAAAATGCCATTTGTTTCAGATAATTGCTCTATTTATTTAATTGATGTTTATGATCAAATTACAGTGCAAGATTCCAGATATGCATATTGATAAACTAGATGTAACACAGTAAGTTTCTATATTATTTTTTAAAGTACTCTGTGATCCAGTGGATTTGACATTTGCAGCTACTGTCTGGTTTTACTAATCCTTGCAAACTCTAAAAAGGAAAAATAAATATAACTACAGATGACACAAATATCTGCATGTTACTCTTTCAACATGAATAATTTATAAAACTTGCTGAATGAAAGTAAACATCAAGATTCTTTCTATTTTTTATCTTTCTTTGACTTTCTCTTTGGTGGAAATGCTAGCAATCAAGATAAGCAGTAATCCATATTCTAAATAAATTATTAATATTATACATATATATCATTAATTGACATTACTTTATATACAGCCTACAAAGGTTTTTTGTAAAGCAATGACACAGATTGTAGACCTCACATTAAGAAATTTGTGTCACTAGTCTGTACTTTTGTTGTGTTATCTCTTCTCAGTGAGAAAAGTACTTCATTAATAACAAGGAATATTTTAAGTTGTATTTTGGTTTAAAGGTTTTCATGACAGCAATCTGAGTGTGTTTATTTAACTTTAAAATATGCATACCCTTTAAGCAATTTCATTCTGGGAACTTGGTCAAACAAAAAAGAAACCTAACAATACATAAAGATGCAATTAGAAGATATATTTATTACTATGTTATTTATATTGACAAAAAAGTAATAAACTATCAAAAGGTCTATCAATAAGAGAATGTTTAATAAGATATAGAGTAGGCATTGGGTTAGTCTGGTTCTTATGAGATACGGATGGCAAGACAGAATTAAATATGCAAAGATTTAGTAGGAAAACTGCATGTAGGAGAGAAAATTGGATGGGAGTATCTGAAACTACCATGCAGTCTAAAGAAAGTTCAGCGAAGCCATCAGGGAGTCTGTGAGCCTAAATAGCAAGAAGGTAAGTACGCCTTCATGCACATGGAAGCTTTGATACGTACATTGATAAGCCATGAGGCAGGGAAGAGTTCATAATACCCCAAATATCTCCATGTTTTCTTGCCTTTATGACTGATGGTACCAGTCTCGCTACCAGGATTCATTGCTGCATCTAGTAACCCAGCTTCAAAGTTCAGCTCAAATATTATCCTCAAATAATTTCCTCTCTATAATATTCTTGAAATAAAATTATAGCGATGAAGAACAAGGTTAGTGGTTGTGAGGAGTTAGGAATCCAAAGGATGTGGCTATAAAGGCATACCACAAGGGATCTTTATGGCAATGAAATAGTTCTGTATCTGAGACCCAAAGATGTTTATTAGCATATATTAACATTACATGGTATGGTGGTAATATTCATCTGCTCAAGGGACAAAATTGCATAAGAGTACACACACACAAAAAAATATAAAACTGATGAAATTTGAGTAAGCTCTGTGGATTGTATTAATGTCAATATCTTGGTTTTGCTATTGTAGTTATCATTGGAAGAAACCGGGTAAGAGGTACACAGGATTACCTTGTACATATTTTGCAACTTCTTATTAATCTATAATTCTTTAAATATAAAAAATATATACTTGTACAAAAAAATTCATGACCAAATTATTTGTAATTGCCCCAAATTGAAATTAAATGACCATGAAGAATAGAATGAATACAGGAATTGTAGCATTTTCACACAACAGCAGTAAAGCAATGCTACAATGCAACACAAATGATTTTGACTAATGTAATAGGGAACAAAAGAAGCCAGTATACACTGTATTACATACTTTTCTTAAAAGCAACCTATGTGCTATATATCAGCATAGTGGTTACCCTGGAAGGGTAGTGCCTGGTAAGAGGCATGAAGATACTAAAAATGTTTTATTTCTTGTTTGGGTGCCAGTTTCATGGTATGTTGACTTGTAAAATTCTCTAAGCTGACACTTGCATTTTATACTTTAATAAAATATGTGTTTGAAGAACAATTGCTAAGGAAACCAGGTATATATTTTTATCAAGTTTTGTCTGATTGATAGGTAAGAGTGAGTTATGACTTGATACAAAATAATTAAAAATAAAAAGATTTTTAATTCTATGCTTTAAAAAACAAGCTGTGGAGAGTATGCAAAATTAAATGACCATTTTTAACTCACTTGCTTTCCTAGTGAGAGATAAAAAAAAACACTGGTCTGGTAGAGCATTCTTTTTTTTTTTTTTTTTTTAGTGATGTCCTGATAATCCAAATGAAAAGATGAAACCAATAGAAATATATTCATATGTATTTGTATGTCTTGTTTATGACTTATATGTGTCCAGTCTTGGACAAATTATCATCAAAGTGTCAACTGTCCCTGAGGAGCCCCAGCTGGGGAAGGTGCAGCTGAGGATGTTTATTAGCACATACAACATTACATGGGACTCATGTAACTTGAGAAATGCTGCAAGACAATGGAGTTCAAATATTTACTGTATAACAGCAGGTGCTAAGTTTTATATTCGGTAGGAATAATTTATTTTGTTACTCTTCTCTCAGCCAATGTGGGATGATTAGTTTATTAATCGTATATACTTAGCCAGAGATTTTATAGCTATAATATCAGCACAGATTTATAGGGTATAAGTGGTATACTGAAGATCCTTATGACTGTATTTTCCTGTTTAAAAAACGTAAAAGCCTAAAAACTCAAGAGACCATCCCCTGACTAAAACATAAAGGTAATTTCACTACAGAGTAAGTAGTAAATCAATGACAGGCCATGTCATAAACCTTTGGAGTTTTCTCTGAGCTGTTGCCATGTTTTTCCATGATTCCTTCTTGGGCATTCAAACTCACAAGTAAAATAGAGGGGAGGCCAGGTACAGTGGCTCATGCCTATAATCCCAGCACTTTGGGAGGCCGAGGTGGATGGATCACCTGAGGTCAGGAGTTCAAGACCAGCCTGGCCAACATGGTCAAACCCCATCTCTACTAAAAAAATAGAAAATTAGCTGGGTGTGGTGGTGGGCACCTGTAATCTCAGCTACTCAGGAGGCTGAGGCAGGAGAATTACTTGAACCAGGGAGGCAGAGGTTGCAGTGAGCCAAGATTGTGCCATTGCACTCCAGCCTGGGCAACAGACCGAGACGCTCTCTCAAAAAAGAAAAAAAACAGAGGGGAAAAGAGCATTATAGAAAGAATTTAGATGTTTAGATGTTTTTATAGCCAATTTTATCACTATCTTTTTCTCTTATTTTGCAGATCTCTCTACCTCTTTGGTCCTAAATTTCCCTCTCACAAAAATATCAACTCATTTTTGTAGTGTTATTATTGACTGATAAGTGACAGAAAAATAGTAGGCGTGAAATTTTTCTTTCAGCAAATTATCTGTTATATTTGCACAGTAGCCTAATGAGCACAATGGAGAAATATTGACTGAATGAGAGTTTAGCTCATTGGTTTGCACTTTGGTTGAACGAGGGAACATGTATCAAAGAGGTTGTTGGTTCCATTAACATCACCTTAGAACCTGCTGCTGAAGGGCTCACTCATTGTCCCAGCCCTCAATAACTCATTCATCAATAGCTTGTATCAGAGTATGATATGAGTCTCAGATTTGGAGTTGAAGCTAAGAGGTAAATCATATATATGAGATCATATTACCAGTTACTCAAAAGATCTGGACAGGACTCAGACTGGTGCCATTAGTCATAAAGATAGGAAAACTTGGAGATATTTGGGGAATTGTAAAATCTTCCCTACCTCAGGGCTTATCAATATACTTATCAAAGAGCCAAGATCAGGCCACTGCACTCCAGCTTGGGCGACAGAGCAAGACTCTCTCTCAAAAAAAAAAAAAAAAAAAAAAAAAGATTCCATGTACACGAAGGAACACTTGCCTTCTGTGCAGGGTCCACAGAAGCTGTACATATCTTTTCACAGAAATCAAATAAATCTAAGGCAAATATGTAACACCTCATGGTAGTAGATCTGCAAAAGGCAGCTTAGAAAATTTTGGATGAGCATCAAGTTCATCACATTAACAACATAATGTGCCTATCAAAAAACAGCAATAATCTTGCATAGGATCCACAGTAACAAAGCTAACAGTCATATTCTACACTGGTTGGACAACATCTAGTGAGACTAGTTCATGACTCCAGAAAGAGGACTCTGATAAATTACGGTATACCGCAATATTGAATTTGGTAAAGGAACAGAAGCAATGCTATGAGAGCACTGTGGAGGTGCCTGCAGATGTATAGAGGACAAACAGAGAGAACAGGATATAGATCATGAAATATTTGAGGAGCTATCAAGAAGAAAAGTAATCTGATCAGGAAACCCCTCCCTACAGTGTCAAGTTATAGGAAGATAGCTTTTTAGTCAATGTAAACTGAAAACTGCTCACTATTAGAGATGTCAAACGATTAAATGAGGCTGGGTACAGTGGTTCATGCCTGCAATCCCAGCACTCTGGGAGGCCAAGATGGGTGGATCACTTGAGGTCAGGAGTTCGAGACCAGCCTGGCCAACATGGTGAAACCCCTTATCTACCAAAAACACAAAAACCAGCTGGGCGTGGTGGTGGGCACCTGTAGTCCCAACTACTCAATAGGCTGAGGCACGAGAATCACTTGAACCCAGGAGGCGAGGTCGTGGTGAGCCAAGATTGTGCCATTCCACTCCAGCCTGGGTGACAAAGTGTGATTCTGTCTCAAAAAAAAAAAAAAAGATTAAATGAGCTACCCTAAATGATGCTGTCCATCTCTACTGTCACTACCTTTTCTAAGCCATCATGAACTTTGGTCTGGAGCCCTTCAGTAACTGCTTAACTTTCAAATCCATCATTGTTCCAATTCAATAAGTATACAGGAGCACGAAGGAGCTTTTGCTAATGTGTATCTAAAGTAGCTTAAACTTAAGCATCCGTCCTTCTACTCCCAGCTTCCTTCTGAAATATTTGGCAGGCATTACAAGGCCTTCCAAAATACAGTTTCTACTCACCTTCTTAGCCTTGTCTCTGCATCACTCACCTCCTCCATCAAGTCTTCTGTGACTTCGAGGACCGTGGGCTTATTCTTCAGTTGGACAACGCTGTCTGTCACCACTCTACTCGAGAACACCTACATGTATTCATGTATTTAGAGCTCAGCTAACCGTTTCTCAGAGAGGCCTTACTAGGTCAGAGCCCCTTGTATCTTTCGTGTTCTGTATATGTATTTATAAGATTCAGTCTGTCTCTTCAACTAGATCATTTACAAGCGTCATGGCATCTAGAGGCTTGTGTGTATGTTTCCTGTGCCTCACCCAGTGTAGATGCCAATATATTTATGGAATAAATGTAGCAATAAGGAATATTTTAGGACTTTTCTACCTATATGACCTATAGGTCCTGAATTGGGTGAGATTCTCTCTGGTTTTCAACAAAGTTCAAAGGATAAGAAGCCAATAAATAAATAATATTTACTGCTTCTGGTAAAAAAGACAGTGCAATTTAATGTCATATTTTTGTGAGCACGAATTTTCTTAGTGAATTATGGAGCATCTGTCACCTTATGACTCAGAGTGTGATCCATAGACCAGCAGCATCGGCATTACCTGGAAGGTTGTTGGAAATGCAGAGTTTTGAGCCCACCCCAGACATACTGAATCATAATCTGCATTTTACCAAGACCCCCATGTAATTCAGAAGCACATTAAAAAATTGAGAAGCACTGATCCATGGTATCTTCATATTTATACTATTAATAATTTAAAATTATATTTTTTAATATAATTGATATAATAGAACATATAACTGGAAAAATAAACTGAAAAGCTGATAGTTGATTTCCATCACTGTCCAATGGATGTCACTTATAAGAAAATGCGCAGGCCATGTTCTACTACCCTCATGACGAGGGCAAGTTTACTTGACCAGAAAGCAAACAAAAACCTTCAAAGTCAATTTAATAGAGAAAGCAGATGGCAGACAGCCTCACAGTTTACAATTTAGTCTGTAAGCCCATTTTGCATGATGATGTGTAATACAAGCAGCTAGTTTGTAGCCTGTCATTTGGTATATACCTGCAAAACAGACATTTCTGAAAACTGTTTCATTTCAGTAACTGGGTTGCTGTGTGCAACTGCCGTTATTGAGAGTGATTTCTAATTATTTTGGCTTCCTTCCGGTAAATTACCAGAGAGAAGTCTAATTTACCATATGGTTTGCTGATGCGCTAATATTCACAAGCCATCGTTAGATGCAGCTAATCTACAGTCAGGTGCTCTGTTTGTTCAGGCATATTGGAACAACCACTGATTAATATCGCTAAAGAGAGTGGTTAATTTTATTAGCCACTAAGAATTCTACTGTGAATAATCTTATTTGCTTCATGTGAACATTTATTCAAGAATGCACATTCCAGAGAATATATTTTAAATGCAGGCTCCCCTTGAAATTCATACTAACACTGGTAATGGAGTTCTAGAACAGGCACTGGACTTTGTTCAGTTTGCAATTTGGGATTTGAGGGGTTCTTTTTCCCCACTATGTATCTATGGCTATTTTTATCAAGTGTTGCAGTTTTTTTCTGTCAACTTCACCCAAAAAGACATCAATCCCACTCCCATAGGGCTTAGAATCTAAGCCAGTATGACAATACAACTCAGACATGTTTCTAATAATCGTTTAGAAGCTCTGTGACAGAATTCTTTTTCCATTTATCAAGAACTATACACAGGCATTTTGATCATTGTCACAATTTAGAGAGCAGGTAACAGTAAATGTGCTGAGAATCCCCCTCCTATATCCAGTAATAGCTTCTGTTTGAGGCACAAGCATTTAATGAAAACAGAAGACTTTGAATGTAGAACGCATTTTTCCACTTTCATCTGCTCACCCATAGGGTTTCACTCACTCCTCCTCCCTTGCTTATGATCCTCTTTAGATTCTATTTTTCTTTTTCCCAAAAGAAGTAGTAGAGACAAGCTAGAAACAGAATTTAAATATGTTTTAGAATAGATGGCATTCTAAATGCATGCTTTGTTTCTTTTGATAGCTATCCACTTTAAAAATTGCAAGCATTTGTTTTCACAATTTTACTACACTGTAAATTGTTGTTTATAAGAAAAGAGATTGCATAAGTTGGGGGAGGTTTGAGTAATTTTTCAGTCCTTGGATATCTAAATTTTGCTCCATATTGCATGTTATCTTACATTATAATAATTCTCTGAGCTCTTTGAAAATATTTCCAATAATGGAAAGAAATTTGGATATTCAGTATCTATCTATTGCTAGTATGTGAAGTATCACATAAAATAATGGAAATGATTCCAAAACATACAAAAATAACTCTTTATTTCAATATGTCCTACCTGTGCTTATGTGTAGACATAACCAATATAGTATGTGTCCACTGCATTGGTGGCAGATAGAGCTTATGTTTTAGAGTCATACAGAAATGAGAATGAGTTCTGTTCACTTCTTACCACTCTGACTTTGAGCAAATTGATCTCTAAACATTTCATTTCCCTGTGTACTGTGGGGATTACATCTCCCTTATGATACATGTATCAGGATTAAATGGAAAAAATTTGTCTATAAAACTTAAGGCAGTGCTTGCCTGTCAAAATAAATACTCAATAAAATGTAGCTATTTATATTATTTGTTTAGATATATTTAAAAACAAACATGACTTATATTCTTATGTTCAGAACAACTCAGTGTTTACCTATAGGTGCTTATTGGTCATTGAATTCAAACGATGGCTCACTGGTGACCAAAGCAAAGTTCTTTTTGGAAGCAAAAAACCCGCCCACGGGTATATTAAGGCTCTGTGACCCACACAGTACTGCTTCATGTTTTAGTTGAATACAACAATGGGAATATAAAAACAGCTAACAACAAGTTTTACTGTGCTTTTGTGTATGCAAGTTTTAGTCCTGAAAATAAAAGAATGAGTAGAATACTTGGCTTTCACAATTTTTGTAAAATTTTGTTTCTATAAAAATGAGACACTGTTATAATTTTTTAAATCAATATAAAGGCCAGTAAGTTAAAAGGCTAAAAAAAATGATAATAATTGTTCAGTAGAAAGGACATTGCTACAGAAGTGACTCCAAACGTACGTATGTCTATGCACATGCCTACTAGAAAATAAGCAGTTATCAACCTTTACAATAGGTGCAATTCCACTTGTCACAAATAACAGTGTTTGAGAGACAAGTAACTGTAATTTCCTCTATAATCATTATCTGGTATCCATTTCTGAAATGTGTATCCATTTTTTCCTCAGTACTTTCATGCTAATATTCTTTTTTAAAATCAACATACCATGATGGCAAACTCAAGTGTTTTTAAAATACACAATTATGTTGAGAGTGTAGAACTGTGTGAATTACTAAGAAGTTTTCTAAACTTCACGTAATACAACTTTATGTTCCTCCTGAACTTAAGATTGATTACAAATGTAGTGATTCTAAAAGATAACAAATTATCCAGTTGCTATATGTATATTCTTCTGGCCATCCAAAGATAGTATAAGCATTAAACATTAATTCTCACTATCTGCAAAAAATACCATGAGGGCTTGGCTTTCTCATCTGGTAATTAATGAAGGCTATGAATTAAAAATATAATTGTATATGCTTGTTGGAATATTTGAGTGGTGGCTGCTGCATGAAATGGACTCATGAGTAGCAATGATTAATGGTATATACAGTTCTCCTGGAAATCATTAATATCTGGGGGATAAGAGACCAGACCAATAGTGTTTATTTTTCCATTTTCACTTATGACCAGAATAGCTTAATTTTATGTCTAACATATTTTTACTTAAAATTCTTGTATTTTGAATAATCTCCTTCATATATAGTGTATTTTGTTAAGGTACAAAAGTAGTGATTACTAGTTAGAACAGTTCTTTGAAATACTCAAATCTCTAGTAGACTATTGTACTCTTGTTTTTCAAAGAATTATAAAAAGGAAAATAAATGAAAGAAGTTAAAATGTATATTTTTCACTCCAGTTAAAAAATGGTTTTAAATGCCAAAATTTAAATTATTTGGGGTGTGAATAAGAGAGTATACAGTTATATTGGGGGGAATTTATATTTGATTAATTTTGGTTCTTTGTGGAATCTTTTTGTTTGCTTGTTTTCTGTATTTTTTTTGTTGGTGGTGGTGGTGGTGTTTTGAGACCAAGTTATTCAGTTATTTATCTAGGAGGAGAAATTAACTCACATTTCACCCACAGTGGGAGTGGGAAGGGAGATGTCTGATTTTGATTTTTATCATCATAAAGCAGATGATTCTAAGAAATTTTTACCAATTCACTCGCATGAAATGAACTAGAACTAAATTGCCTAATTTATTAGCTTACATAGAAGAATACATCTGCCAAGAGGAGAGAAGTTGAAGATATGCATTATCTGGCCAGAATGTTCCCTCCCTGTTGGAAAAGCCATTAGAAGCCAAATTATGATCAAAAGGTCGCTTGACGATTAATCAGAACAAGAAGAGTGATTTGTATGATTTGTATGTTTAGTGGCACTAAACCATAATGGGAACTATCAGTCTGCACAGTTCACTTGATATCTGTCTCTGAGAGAGATTAGGTCTTTGTCAGGGCCCCCTGTCTCCTAGAGAAATAAGCTATCTCACTGGTGCTTTGCCGACTATAGCTCTTCTGACTGACCCAGTCATTCATTAGCTTTAGTCTAGTCTTGTTGTGTTCAGAGAGTCAGTCTGTGCTTCTAAGTTAGTTTCATGACTTTTCTATCCCAAATCAGGCTCCTTATATAATTGTAGAGCCAGGAGCGCTTCCATTCCCGCTATCAAGTTCCAGGGGAAGTATTCCTTACACCCAGCAGAGACTTACTGAACAGGCTGGTAAAATCAGAATCACTATCTTAAATGAATCTGTCTGGAAAGTGATAAATAATAAATTTCAACCACACTTTAAAGCTAAATTAGTTCTTTTCGATGTATTGTCTCATATGATAAAATAGCACTATTTTTTCAAACTGAGGGAGCCAAGGGAGAACAATTTAAGGAAAGAGTACACTATAAATCAGCATGAAAGCTCTGTTAGATATGTTGCTCTTTTTATCGTAAAAAATTGATACATTTGTCTTAGATCTTTGGCTCTGATTTTTTATTTTAGTTTTTATTGTGTTTTTAAATGTGGCAACCATGAACAAAGCAATCACTTGGTAAAGAATATTATCGTTAGAATTTCTCTGAGAGACAATTACAATGTCAGGCAGTAGGCACTGCACTGTAAAGCATGACTGTGTAGAATTTGCAATCAGTGCAAGGGGAAGCTTCCTTTAGTTTCAGAGAAATTATAGCAGAACAACTATGTAGAATGTAAAGAAAAGCAGTGCTTGTAGAACAGAAAAATGGCAAAAGAAAAGACAGGTGTGAAGGGTACTGGAGACCCTCCCCACAATAGTCAAAGGCACTCAATGATGATTTTGCCGTGCCTTGTGTGGCTGATGTAATCTCTACAGCAACTCAAGTGGGACAGATAGTATTCCTATTGCCAACGTGGAAATTCCTCATTTCCATTTTTTAGACAGGTAGGAGAAGTAGGATCTACAGAATTCTTATTTCACTCTGCGATATCCTTTTCGGTGCTTGCTTCTGATGGTTTAGCTATAGGCTATTTGTTGACTGCTCTTCCCCACGAAAGCATATCTCATGCACTGTCCTGAGATTCATGTCTGTGGCTTCATTTGCTCTTTGGACATTTCCACTCAGATGTTATGTGAAAACTACCAGCTTACCATTTCCAAAACTGTTCTTGTCTTTTTCATATGTACTCCTGCCTCACCTGACATGTCCTTGACTTCAGTTAATCATATTACCATCAATACATTCTCTCAATAATATGCTCAGTCATCCTCTCCTCTTCCCTGTATTTAGCTCAGCATCCAAATTCAGCTGCCTGTATTTCAGAAATATTTTCTCTATTTTACCTCTATTCTCCTTGCTGCCACTGCCTTTGTACTCTAATCACCAGCTTCCACGACCTACCTTCCCCCTCACTAGTCTAATCCAACTGTAGTATAACCTTTATATTGTACCCAGGTGATCTCATAAGTAGCAAATACGACAGTGAGACTGCCTGACATGAGAAATCACCAGTCTCCCTTAGACTAGCATGTCAAGCCCATGGCAGAGACTGGCCAGCTATTTGTCATTTTCCTTTCCTCCTGGGCAGACAATGATATTACACTGCCAAGCCTTCCTTGTAATTAGACATGGCCAAATGACTGGGTTCGATCTAAACCATTTCTGGGCCAGGCTGCCAGCTGTATACTGATGCCTAGCAGTACACCAGAAACTGCAAGTTAAAGATGAGAGCCCTTCCACCACCCAGTATCCCTGAAAGGTCAAGTTGGCCAGAGCCACCCAGCACAACTAGGAATATGCATTTTGGACAATAGGTGAATGAGAAATCACTTTTTTATTCTTAAGCCACTAAGATCTTAGGGAATATCTATTATAACTGCTATTATTTCTTTAACTGGTCTAAAGCTTAATCATCCTTCTTAGGCACACACATTCTAGCTTAGACCCAAATCATCCTGCATAGCCCTGTGCTCTGCACCATTACCACACTCTACATATTCTCGCTCCTTGGCTTAAAGGCTTGCAAAATTGTAAGGCATCCTTCAAAGCTAAACTCAAATATTACTGTTGCAATGGTTTCCAATGTTTCTAAAATTCTGTGAATATACATATCTCAGCCTTTACTGTAGACCCATAACTATGAGTGTGATAATCTTATAGAAAAATTCTTGAAGGCAAAGACTGTTATGAATGAACACACTGCTAATATCCTGCAGTTGTCTTTCAATAACTTCTGTTAAATGAATGGAATAAATTAGGTTCTACATGCTAGGATTTCATAACAAAGAGAAAATAACCAGTAACTAGAGTTTCTTTATGAAAATCATTCCCCATTTGAGCAGGCATATTTGAATAAATTATTTTCTGAAAATATTATTCACAAATCTTCCAGGTATCATATGTAAACAGTGGTTGTTTTCTAGGGATAGCTGAGACTAGAGTGCATCTTCCTTGTCTGTTTCTACAATTTTCAAATTTTTGAAACTACTGAGATTTACTTTTCTAAAGCTTTTCCATGCACTATTAAGCAGAAAACTGAAGAAAGTAGGTCAGGTTTCTGACCTGTTAGTCTTGCTTTAGTTGTATTCTTACACAAAGACACTGGCAGGCCTTTAAAATGCAGAAATATGAACAGGAAGTACAATACCGATGTCAAAATCTTCCTCTCCATTTATATTTATTGTTGTTCTCACAAAAGAATGATTTTGACAGTGTGTTGTACGTAAGAAAAAATAGTTTAAAATGCTGCTACTGGCTAGAGGTTCATATAAAACAAACTTAGGCTTCCTCATCTAAGATATTTTAGTTTTCTTTCCCATTTAGCGTCAACTAAATAATCCCATGAAGTGCAATTTCTATTCAGAAATAATGATTCTTTTATTCTAAAGTAATAGAAAATATGTAACAAACATAACACAGTTAATCTTCATCTCTTTGTGTAATGTTTTTGAAATTAAATCATTAAATCTTTCATTGCTGATTTTTCCAGGATGGGAAAAATTTATCACTCTATTTATTAATGTTATTTTATGCACATAGTCAAATATATATACACCTGCTACAAAAGTCTCTTAATGATGATACTTGTCTCAGAATCGCTGACATAATGTTAACTTGATTCAAAATGAAGTATAGGGTACATAGCTGTTTTAAGCTGGGTTATTCTATACTCAAATACAGATTCAGTGCCTTAAAATACTGAATCATCTTTATTATATTTACTAGAGATGCCAAAAAGATCTTGATTGTGGTTAAGAGAACTTCTGAATGTTCAGGGGTCTTTCAGTATTTTTGACTGGGAAAAAAGAGAAATTATAACTTTATATCACTTCATCCACACTTATCTTGTCTAACTTCATTTGTTCTATTACCCTAAGTCTTGATACATTCTTCTTCCAAGATCTGCTCCCTATTCCTCCTAGAAGTCTTCTCTTTCTTGAAAATTTAGTTAGCTTTTATTATGTGTAGCCAGCTGTTTAATCTGTTCATGTTTGTTGTCTAACATGAGTAAGGCTAACTTTCACTAGAACTTAGTTATCCAAATAGCATTGGATTCCAAACATATGCATTTATTCTATTAATCTAAGTCTCAAAGCTGATATCCTCATAAGATCCCTCTTAATCACTGGGTAAAATCAAGGTGTTGGAAGGGCTGTATTCTTTCTGAAGGCTCTAGAGGAAAATCTGTTTCTGTGCCTTTTCCAGCTTCTAAAGGCTGCCCACTTCCTATGGCTTGTGACCTTTTCCTCTGTCTCTAAAATCATATATGATGGACTGAGTCCTTCTCATGCTGCTATCTCTCTGTTTTTCTTCTGCCTTCCTTTTCTTCCCTTCAAGGACCTCTGTGATTACATTGGACCCATCTGGATCATCCAGGATAATCTCCCTATTTTAAAGTCAGTTAATTAGAAACATTACTTCTATTTGCAACCTTAATTCTTCTTTGCCATGTTGTATTAGTCTGTTCTCATGCTGCTAAGAAATACATACTCCAGACTGGGTAATTTATAAAGGAGAGAGGTTTAATTGACTCACAGTTCCACATGCTGGGGAGGCCTCACAATCATGGTGGAAGGCAAAGGAGAAGCAACGTCATGTCTTACATGGTGGCAAGCAAGAGAGCGTGTGTATGGGAACTCCCTCTTTTTAAAACCATCTGATTTCTTGAGACTTAGTCACTATCACGAGAACAGCACAGGAAGACCTACCCTCATGATTCAATTACATCCCACCAGGTCCCTCTCACAATATGTGGGAATTATGGGAGCTACAATTCAAGATGAGATTTGGGTGAGGACACAGCCAAACCATATCATTTCACTACTTTCACCTCCCAAATCTCATGTCCTCACATTTTACAATCAATCATGCCCTCCCAAGAGTCCTCCAAAGTCTTAACTCATTTCAGCATTAACTCAGAAGTCCACAGTCCAAGTCTCACCTGAGCCAAGGCAATTTCCTTCTGCTATGAGCCTGTAAAATCAAAAGCAAATTAGTTGCTTCCTAGATACAAGGTGGGGTATAGGCATTGGGTAAATACATTTGTTCCAAACAGAAAAAATTGGCCAAAATTAAGGGGCTACAGGCCACAGACAAGTCTGAAATCCAGTGGGGCTGTCAAATCATAAGCTCCAAAGTGAGCTCTTTTGACTTCATGTCTCACATCCAGGTCACGCTGATCGAAGAGATAGGATCCCAGAGCCTTGCATGGCTCTGACCCTGTAACTTTGCAGGGTACAGCCCCCTTCCTGCCTGCTTTCCTGGGCTGGCATTAAGTGTCTGCAGCTTTTCTAGGTGCCTAGTGCAAACTGTCAGTGGATCTATCATTCTGGGGTCTGGAGGATGGTAGCTCTCTTCCCACAGCTCCACCAGGCAGTGCCCCAGTGGGGATTCTGTGTGTAGGGGCTTGGATCCCACATTGCCCTTTTGCACTGCCCTAGCAGGAGTTTCCCATGAGTGCTCTGCCCCTGCAGTACACCTCTGCCTAGACATCCAGATGGACATTCCCAAACCTCAATTATTGATTTCCATCCACCTCCAGGCTCAACGCCACGTGAAAGCTACCAAGACTTGGGGCTTACATCTCTGAAGCCACAGCCTGAGCTATACCTTGGCACTTTATAGCCACAGCTTGAGCAGCTGGGATGCAGGACACCAAGTCTTTAGGCTGCACACAAAAGGGGGCCCTGAGTCTGACCCACAAAACCATTTTTTCCTCCTCGGCCTCCAGCCTGTGGTGAGAGGGGTTGCCACAAAGGTCTCTGATATGCCCTGGAGACATTTTCCCCATTGTCTTGCCTATTAACATTTGGCTCCTGGTTACTTATGCAAATTTCTGCAGTAGGCTTGAATTTCTCACCAGAAAATGAGGGGTTTTTTTTCTTTTAGTGCAAATTTTCCATACTTTTGTGCTCTGCTTCCCTTTTAAACATAACTTCCAATTGCCATCCATATATTTGTAAATACATTAAACTTTTAACAGCACCCAAATCACCTCTGGAATGCTTTGTTGCTTAGAAATTTCTTCCACCAGATACCCTAAATCATTTCTCTTAAGTCCAAAGTACCACAAATCTCTAGGACAGGAGCAAAATGCCACCAGTCTCTTTGCTAAAACATAGCAATGGTCCCCTTTACTCCAGTTCCCAACAAGTTCCCCATCTCCATCTGAGAGCACTTCAACCTGGACTTTGTTGTCTATATCACTGTCAGCATTTTGGGCAAAGCCGTTCAAAAAGTCTCTAGGAAACTCTGAATTTTCCCACATCTTCCTATCCTCTTCTGAGACCTCTGAACTGTTCCAACCTCTGCCTGTTACCCTGTTCCAAAGTAGCTTCCACATTTTTGGTTATATAGCAGTACCCCACTCTACGTACCAATTTACCTTATTAGTCTGTTCTCAAACTGCTAACAAAGACATACCAGAGACTGGGTAATTTGTAAAGGACAGAGATTTAATTTACTCATAGTTCCACATGGTGGGGGAGGTCTCGCAATCATGGCAGAAGTGAATGAGAAGAAAAGTCATGTCTTTCATGGTGACAGGCAAGAGAGCATGTGCAAGGGAACTCCCCCCTTTTAAAACCATCAGATCTTATGAGACTTATTCATTGTCACAAGAACAGCATAGGAAAGACCTGCTCCCATGTTTCAGTTACCTCCCACCAGGTCCCTCCAATGACATGTGGGAATGGAAGCTACAATTCAAGATGACACTTGGGTAGGGACACAGCCAAATCATACCATTCCACCCTTTTTTGTGTGGAAATATGACATATTCATGGTTTCCAAGGATTAGGACAGCCTTCTTTGGGAAGACCATTATTCTGTCTGCCTCAAATAGTACAGGTGTGGGTTGCAAAACTGACATACATGGGTTACAAGTCACTACAAATTTATCTAGCTTTTTTGCTGTAGTCCTCTTATGGGGAAAGTAGTACCTCCATCATTGAGTTATATGAGAAACAATTTTTTAAAATAAATCTAAAGAGGTTTTTAGGACTATGACTGACATATAGTAAGATTTTAATAAATATTAGTTATTATTAAAATTTTGGTAATCTCCTGACAGTATTGACAGTACTTAAATTGTTTAACAAAATGATTGAACAAAAGCTCCTTCCTTCCTTCCCTCCTTCCTTCCTTCCTTCCTTCCTTCCTTCTTGCCTCATTTTGTTAGCTCAGACTGCAATACAGTAGTGTCGTTACAGCTCAGTGCAGCCTTGACCTCCTGGGCTCAAGTGATCCTCCCACCTCAGCCTCCTGAGTACATTAGACTACAGGTATGTGCCACTAAGCCCAGCTATTTTTTTAATTTATTTACTTTAGAGACATGGTCTCCCTGTGTTGCCCAGGATGGTCTCAGACTTCTGATCTCAAGCAATCCTTCCACCTCAGCCTCCCAAAATGGCAGGATTACAGATGTAAACCGCCATAACTGGCCAAAAGATTTTTCTTATGTCACATATGATAGTGATTAACAGTCAAGCTGTAAATTCAAGGTCTTAAAACTTTGAAAAAGAAAAAAATCAATTGTATAGTTCAAGAAATAAAAGCAATTTTGAAAGTTGCGGTTCTAATAGACACCACTCTATAAAGGACTCGCTCCCTTTGCCTGATTACATTGGCCTCCTAAGGAAACCTACATCCCTTTGGCATTGTCACTCACACATGTGAAAACCGCAACGTTCATGGACCCAGAACACAGTTCTTCCAGTTCTTAATACAAGCTCCTTATGTTAAGCTCTGGGAATCTTCCTTCCTGTTACAAAAATAGTTTCCTTTTAGAAACACTTTGTGGGAGTCTCAAAATACTTTAAATACAGCCAGAGTCTCTTTCAAGCCCCAATACCCAAAGTAGGATCTTCCAAAAAGCGTCATGCGCTTAATGTAGAGTGCATTTTTGCCAGCTTTAATCTGTAAGTAAACACTGCAGACAGCTGTTCTTATTGCATGAGGCTGTGTATCAACACAGTTTCAGATCTCTAAATCTCATTAGTTACCATACTTCCCATTTCTATTCTGATACTAAGCTTTGTCGTTGGGAAAATTTGTTTACCTACTTCTGTTTCTTTGCCTATCTTGGATTTTTTAGAACACATATATGCATTTTATTTCATTTTGTTTTAAATTTATTTCCATTTAAGCCCCTCTATTTTATAACTTCCAGAAATTAACCACTGCTTCTGTCTCATTAATAACATCCTTTGTTTTCCAACAATGCTATGAATTCTTCTCATTTTTGTTTCTTTTATTGCTTCTATGAGATTTGGAGAATGTAAGCTTCATCCACAACAGAATCAAAAGTCTAGACCACTGCATTTGATTTTGATATATGTGTTTGTTAAAAATTTATTTGAAACAAACATGCTCACATTTTTGAATGAGCAATATATTTTCATTGACATAACTTAATGATACTATTGAAAATATAATGTGAATTAATTAAACAGTAATCTCAAATTTTTGATGTTATTGTAATATACAATTTTTTATATTTAATGAATAAATAAAATAAATTGAGGTAATTATCAAGTTAAAATTAACTTCCAGATTATTAATTTTAAGAAGAAAAATACCAAACCAAAGTAGAACACATCTCAGAAATACTTTAGACTTTAGCATTAATTTTTCACCCTTGATTTCTTTTTTTGGTGAGATTAAGTGCAAGCTATTATTCAAACATGTAATTGTAAAATTATCTGTGTATTTCATATCAGACTCCACAGACTTATACTGCTATCTAGTGGCCACATTGGGTAATATAAAACTACTAACTAGTTAATCCTGCTCAAAATGCATACTACACCATTACCATTGTATTTTTAAAAATAACTAAGATTGGCTTACTGTTAATCTTCTAAGAATATAAGCTCTAAAAATTGCACTTAACTTGCTTGTGGGGGACATGGTAAAAATTCATTGTAAATGCAATCTACTTTATGAATAAATGTATTATTTTAATGATGAATAAAATAATGTTTAAGAATGAGAACACTGAACAGAACACAAAAAAATCAGATAAACACTAGAACAATCCTTAAATAATGATTCCACCTTTCTGATAATAAGAACATAGCTTCTTCTGAATATGTAATACATTGTCCTTGACTTTTAAAAATTGCTAGGATTTTTACGCTTTTTACCCAGGGATTTTCTAGTGATGGTACAAACTGGGTTACATTTTAAGCAAAGGTATTTACTGAGCACATAATGTTCAAATAAATTAAGGTATCTTTTTCAGTTTATTATTTGTATTGAGAATTCACTTTGTAAAGGATAATTGAGAGTTCTTAAAACTTCAGTTATTCATAGTGAGGAAGAGGGAAAGTTGCCGTGTTACGATTTGATAACCAAGGTAAGGATCAAACAGGCAAAATGTAGTGGTTCCTTGGCCCAGTTTTTTTAATGGCTGTATCACATCGACATTTTTAAAAAGATCACTTTAAAAGGATGATTAGTAAAGAAAATAATGTATTCTCCAAATGTCAGGATTTTGAAATTGGAGCGTTCCCTGACCCCCCTGACAGAACGTGCAGCAGTGATGTGGCTTGTCTATTCGGCTTCTGCACGCTCAAACACCTTACAGGAGGGGGAGCATGCAGATGGGCATGTGCAGGAGCCAGGGCAAGTGCTTTTGGGCTCTGGCCACATGGTAGCATCTGGGGTGAGGGGGGTACCTGAGACTCCTGAAGCCCCAGTGGGCATATTACAGTGCACTTTTAGCTCTGCCATCTGCAGATGGCTTAAGTGTTAACCAGCTCAGTGCCCTCTCGATACCCAGGTTATTGTCAAGGACCCCAGAAGAATCAGGGTCACATGGCTGAACTGAAGGATGGTAAATATGGGCTTTTTTTTTTTTCTAAATGGAGGTGACTCTCAGCAGGATGGGTGGGGAACTGGAAAGGGGATGGAGTGGGAAGATGATCTTCTTCTGGAGTTTGGCTGTCCTTTGGCCAGTCTCCCCCCCGACCATACCCAGTCAAACTCCTCTCGTCGTTCAGACGCTCCTTCTCTTCTCTCCTCTGCTACACTGTTCTGCCACTATTCTGCTTCTCTGCTTGTCTGTTAGGTCTGCTTGTGGAGCCTGGGGTTTGGGGTTTATTAGGGTACAGCATAGGGATGTGTGGCAGGTCAAAAGACAGCATTTGGGCACAAAAACAGAAATACTTGTTCCCATTTAGGGCATCAGGTTTCCAGCCTCCTGTCCATATTAAGTTGACAGCATGGTCTCCACAAAGAGGGGTCAGGCAAATGTTCAAATATTATTGTTCATAGAAGGGAGGCTAGTTCTCCTATTTAATGTCGGAAAATTGTCTTTTCTACCCAAATACATCCCCTACTCACAGATCTAGATTGAACATATACATGTACCCACACATGTACATGTGGGTGATCACAGAGTTCAGATTGTTACCTAGGCTACAAGGTAAACATTCAGGTTTTCTCCTAGGGCAGTTTAACCCTAATTACCCTGAAAATTAAATAAATCTTAGAAATTTGACATTTTCTAGAAATAGCCCTTTGATATTTATTAACATGTGAAATGCTATATAATTCACATAATGCTCTATAAAAATGTTAGCACATATTTTAATCATAATTTTTATACCTAAATGCTAAAATGTGTAATAATTATCATGGTTATTATTTTGGATGTCTCATGGACTCCTCAAATTCAATCAAGAGATTTAAATGAAGATCATTTAGAGTTTCTGTAAGTTTTTACTTACAAATTATTCATCAACATTTTTCAACAATAAGGCAATTGCACAGTACAACAAAGGATTATTTATAAATCTTCAATAGGACTGAAATCATGCCTGTGTAATGAAGAGCTTCATGGTGCTACTGATAATTCAGTTCTCTGAAGATACTGGCGTACATCCTGAGTCAAGTGTCACCAGCTACTTCTCAAACATAATGACACTAGAATAACTATTCCAAAGTCATTAAATTCTGAGATAAAGGCTAACTTAAAGTGTTTTGTAAAACCTCGTGGAAAGTGTTTGTTGGAGCAGTGAGTGCATACTTTGACAGATTGCATGCTAATATGAAATGCCAGCATGTGATTACTTTGATTAAAAATCCACTGACTCAGCGACATCTTTTGTGAACCCCATACAAATATGGAGAGTAATCATGAGCAGTGGTGCACAAAATTACAAGTTCTGAAAAGGTTTACAACAACTTTTGTTATATGTATATTATTTTTATATTAACACTATGACAAAATGACAATATTAACTTTAAAGTGAATGCTATATATATATTGTGTGTATATATATACACATATATATACACACACTATTGTGTATAAACATACATATATACACAATATATATAGTGTATAAACCCCTATATATATATATATACACACTATATATATATATACACACACTAGAGAGAGAGAATGAAAGAGAGAGAGAAGAGATACTCCAAATAATAAGTGCCATCTAGTAACGATCATCTTACTTCCTTATATAGGAATTTCCATAGCTTGATATAATTGTTTCACAATGTGTACATATATCAAAATGTCACATTGAACCCCATATTGACAATTATCCTTTGTCAATTAAAAATAAACAATTTAACCTGGTAGAGAGGCTCATGCCTGTAATCAATCCCAGCACTTTGGAAGGCTGAAGCAGGAGAGTCGCTTGAGGACAGGAGTTCAAGACTAGCCTAGGCAATACAGAAAGACTCCACTTCTACAAAATAAAAGTAAAAAATAATTAGCCACGTGTGGTGGCACATACCTCTATGCTTAGGTACTCAGGAAGATAAGGTAGGAGAATTCCTGGAGCCCAGGAGTTGGAGGTTGCTGTGAACTATGATCATATCACTGCACTGCAGCCTGGGCAACAGAGCAAGATTCTGTCTCTAAACAAACAAACAAACTTTTTTTCTGTCTTGGGGTGCAGAGAAAAAAAGGCAAAACAACAACTATATGTATCATCTTTATATCATATGTATATAGACATTTTAGTAAAGGGTTCACTATTACTTTAGCACAGTTTATTACAAAGCAGAGATGTCATCCAGTGGTCTTCTATTAAGAATTGAAGTTGTAATCTACATGAGATCTGTTGTCGATTGTGAAGTTGATTTCTTTTTTTTTTTTTTTTTTTGAGACAGAGTCTTGTTCTGCTGCCAGGTACCAGGCTGGAGTACAGTGGTGTAATCTCAGCTCGCTGCAATCTCGGCCTCCCGAGTTCAAGCAGTTCTCCTGCCTCAGCCTCCCTAGTAGCTGGGACTACAGGCACACGCCACGACGCCCAGCTAATTTTTGTATTTTTTAGTAGAGACAGGGTTTCACTATGTTGGCCAGGATGGTCTCGATCTCTTGACCTCGTGATCCGCCCACCTTGGCCCCCAAAGTGCTGGGATTACAGGCGTGAGCCACCGCTCCCGGCTGTGAAGTTGATTCCTGCTCTTATCACACTGTAAGAGTTTCCACCCACCAAGCTTCAATAGATTGTACAAATAATGGAAGTAGAAAAACTTTCTATTGATATCTGAAATACAAAGTAAAAAATAAAAATCACACACGTGAATGAGAAAGTGTGGTTATTACTAAAATGCATGCTCTTTTATATTTTCCATCTCAGCATTTTGGAAATGAGAAGCCAGTCTTTGAAACCAGGTGAGGAGAATCCCACCTTCCTCAGCAGAATAGGAAGTAATAACTCATGCAGATCCCTGCGTAAATCACCGTTACTAGAATCAAATCGTGAAAGAGAATATTTACCATTTATACCTTTGCTTTTAAAATGTTTGAGGTACAGTTAATAAATGTTTATATATTTACATTAGACTCAACCTCTTTACCTCATGCTAGTGTAAAAATTTGTCATTCTACCGCATTTGCAATTAATACAAAATACAAAATCCATATAAAGATTATAATGGTTGATTAGTTTTTCAAGAAGGGAAACAGTATGTCAGTTATGCGTATAACTGTGTATTTTTTTATTTATGTTTTACTTAACAGTTGTGGGAGACAGCATTGACTTCCAACTCTTGAGGTCTATTGTGAGCATGCGAGCAAAAATTTGATATTTTCAACATTGGCTGATAAGAGTTATGACTTGCTTATTCACCTTTCAGGAAATATATTTTCTAATATTGTCAACTTTGGACTTGTTTGAAATATACTTCACAAACCAAGAATAGTCTAACTTCTGGAAATATATTTTCTAATATTGCCGTATTTCTAATGTGATAAGCAGTGGACTTGTTTGAAATATACTTCACAAACTAAGAATAGTCTAACTTCTGTTTTGAACTTTGTATTTTTAAAAGCATTTTATAAATGCAAAATAATTATGATAGTTTTTCTCTGCAATTAATCATTTTAAAATAACTGAAAGTTATCTTTTATTATGGAGATGTCAAGAAAAACAAAATCAGATATCCAGATATCCGGTATTTCTAGGTATCTCACTCCAGGGAAAGAAAAAAAATGATTTCAAAGCAAAGTACCTGGCACATGCTTACATTTTTAACAGAATGCTTGGGAACAAAAAGAAAATATACATTCGAGTCTTCTCACCAGGATCACCTCACACCCTTCTGGATATTTTCCTCATACTCCGCTCCACTCAAAGCACAAATTTCTTCAAAATGTAGTACTGTATGCGTGTTATTTGACAGCAACCCAATAAAGCTAGACACTTACGCCAAAGCCTGTGTTCAGTTCGGCAGAAATGAACACTTAACACACCATTAAGCCAACCATTAAGGCCACCTTGTTCTCTCTGCTTGGCTGCTGCCTAACCTGCCAGGCAAAGGCACCTCAAGTGCTTCCAGTGAAAGAGGCACGTTACAGCAGCAGAGTGATGGATTCAAAGCACAAATAACAGCTCCAGAGGGTGGTTGCTAGGATGGAAAAGCAGGTGACTGCAGCTCTAATATTCTCTGATTCTGTTTGAGAGCAAGGTTCAAAAAGAAAAATGCATACACAAGAAATGGACCAATTAGTAGAAAATAAATATTTAGATAACTCTTTTCCTTTGTATTCAAAAATGCTCTGCTAGAGTTTCTTATGTCTGTGACTTAGAAGTAAATGTCCAATAAGCTATATTGTGTGTACGAGTGTGTGTAAAAATGTATCCAAGGTGTTTTTTTTTTCTTATTGCTACTCTACCATAGTCAATAACAATTTAACAAATGAAGCAAGGTAATTATTCTTCTCAGTATTAAATTACCTTCTTGAGACTAGGCTGGGCTCTTTCTATGATTTAACTTATAAATATTCACAAAAATCATTTTTTTTAATTTACAAGTTAGGAAATAAAAATATAAAGATGTTAAGTAAACTTATCTGAATATCCAAAAGTAATAAAAATAGAGTTTTCAACTAAGATCTCTCTGATATTATGCCCCGAAGCATCTGTCATTCACATAACATCACATTACCTCCACTTAAAATTTGTTATCTAATATTTGATAGCTATAAATCAAGTTGTTTTCTTTGCTGAGACAAGGGGCTACCTATCTGTAAATATGATACTTCTTTTGAAATTGAGCTCTGATGATTTTACATTTAGTAACAACTTTATGGAAATACATTTCACATACCATACAATTCTCCCTTTTAAGTATACAATTTAATGGTGGTTGATAAAGTCACAGAATTTTCAACCACTACCACCATCAATGTTAGAACATTTTTCTTACCCAACAAGAAACCTCATACCCTTTGCAGTCGTCCTACCTTTTTTTCACAACCTCCCAAACCAGCCATCGACAACCTCTGGTCTGCTTTCTCTCTCCCTGGATTTGCCAACACTAGACATTTCAAATCAATAGAATCAAATAATATGTGGTCTTTTGTGGCTGACTTCATTCTCTTAGCATCATATTTTCAAGGCTCATCTATGCTGTGGCATGAATAAGTATTTCATTCTTACTGCCAAATAATATTGCATTGTGTGAGTACACCTCATTTTATTTATCCATTCATCTGGATATTATGAATAATGCACCTGTGGACATTTGCATACACATTTTTACATGGACATATGCTTCCATTCTCTTGGGCATATACCCAAAAGTGAAATTCCTGGGTCATATGGTAACTCCAGGTTTAACCTTTTAAGAAACTGTCAAAGCATTTTTCAAAGCTGTTGACCCATGTTTCATTCCTGATTCTAGTTGTATGAGTCTTCACCCCCTTTTTCTTGGTCAGTATAACTAAAGGTTTGTCAATTTTGTTAATTTTTTTAAAGAACCAACTTTTTTTTCTTTTATTTTTCTATTCGCCGTTTCTTTTCTAAGCTCATTTTTTCCTTCTTTCTGCTTGATTCGGTTCAAGGGATGTTTGAAGATCCTAGGTCAATACATAGTTTTGAACAAATAAATATTTTGATTGTTTATTTACAGGACTGTCTTCTCATAGTCTGGATAGTCTGGATTCGAGGTTTTGGAAATCAGGACTTCTTACTCACCTTTGTCTCAATTCCTATTATCTTTGCCACAAAGTACTGCTAAAAATATGGATAAACAATTAAAAGCGTGTTTTTAAATGTACTGAGAAACTAACAAGAAAATTGGGGATAATCAGATAGTGAAAATAAAGTTAAATTAGAAAACTAGATACAGGTAAGCACCAGGCCATTTTCACCTTGACAATATCAATCAAACAAAGCAAAGTGAATTGAGCTTTAGTTTTCACTGACCTATAGGAGTGAAACAGAATACTGTGAAAGGTAGGAAATCTGACAAGGTTGGTCTAGTAAACTATATACACGCCTGCTTCCCCAGGGTAGCGGCAAGGGAAGACATACACTACAAACGTATCTATGGAATAGTCAAAGCATACTAAAATAAAACAAATTTTTGATTATACAAACACGTGGTGAAACTATGGAAACTCTGAAGGCAGGCAAATGAATGATGAACTCTAAATTCTGGATGTTTCCTCTGAGCAGAAAGAGAAGGGAATAGGTTACACGAAGATAAATGAGGATTTTAAAGAATATGATTTAAAAAAATTTTATAAACTGGACAGTAGAATGTAGGTGTTCATATTATTATTGTACATTTTAAATAAACATTTGGTATTTTACAATATCTGATTTTAAAAATAAAAATAAATATACATGAAAGGAAGCCCATAGATCACTTAAAGAATAATATGAAACCTAAGTAGTTGAATGGCCAGCTCAAAGTCAAACAGCTTGTTAACAAAGTCCAGGATTAAACTAAGTTTTATTTAATATTAAGTAGGTATAAAACTTTTGGCTGGGTGTGGTGGCTCACACCTGTTATCACAGCACTTTGGGAGGCCGAGGCAGGTGAATCACCTGAGGTAAGGAGTTCGAGACTAGCCTGGCCAACATGGTGATACACCCTCTCTACTAAAAATACAAAAATTAGCTGGGTGTGGTGGTGCATCCTTGTAATCCCAGCTACTCAGGAGGCCTAGGCAGGAGAACCGTTTGAACCTGGGAGAGGGAGGTTGCAGTGAGCCAAGATCACGCCACTGCACTCCCGCCGGGGAGACGGAGCAAGAGTCCATCTCAAAAAAAAACAACAAAAAAAACCTTTTTAAGGGCCATCTACAAAATGGTATAATTTGTCACTAGGACAAATGGCTTAAAATAGCAATAATCTAATTGGTCATATTCTGCTAAACATAACAAGTTTATAAATGTCCTTAAAAATATAGCTATAATAATTTGCAATAAGATTTATTCACTTGTGGCTCATTTTTTGCAAGTTCCCAGTCCCAGGTTTACTTTCCCTATTAACAAAACATTCTTGAAAAGTTACACTCTACTGTCTTGTGTTGTCGAGATGTATAAGTAACTTTCAATATTAGAAAAATAGTACCAAGAATTCATAATGGAATATAATCCCTTCATATTTTCAAAAAAGAACAAAGCCACATACATATGATAACATGCATATATGCACTTTTTGTGCAAAGAATCACGAGAGTTTGGTAAATTTTTGTTATGTTTATTTTGCCACAATTTTCAAAAGTGGTTTTAGTCAGCTGTGGGAGCTTAAAGAAATAGATCACAGAAGAAAACTCAGACCACGCTGATTCTAGCTTTGTTAAAAGGGCAGTTCTCAAAGGGCAATTCTTGGACCAGCACTATCAGCAACAATAGCATTATCACTTGGGAAACTGTTAAAAATGCCAGTTTAGCAATTTATGTTTCAACGAACCCTGTAGGCATTCCTGGTACTAGCTGTGAGAATCACTGATCTACTATATAGTCAGTGCTGAGAGCTATCAACTTTCGGGCAGGGATTTGCAGTCCTAAGATATATTTGAATCACCTGGAGAAATAATAAATGCTGATATCTGGGGCCCATCCCAAATTAAATTAATTAGAATCTCCAGAGGCACAGCAGCTATGAAAAACAGTCTGAGCTCCTCAAAAAAAAAAAAATCAAAAATAGAGCTACCATATTATTCAGCAATTCCACTTTTCAGTATGTATACAAAAGAATTGAATCAAGATCTTGAAGTGATTATCTGCTCTTCTATTTTCATTGCAACATTATTCACAATAGCTAAAACATGGAACATTCATTGACAGACGAATAGACTTAAAAAATGTGGAATATACACACATACAATGGCATACTATTCAAGCTTTAAAAAGAGGATATTCTGCCATATATGACATCATAGATGCAAACATACTTGAACCTGGAGGACATTATGTTAAGTTAAATAATCCAGTCACAGGAGGACAAATACTGCGTGCTTCTAAAATAAACTCATAGAACAGAGAGCAGAATGGTGGTTACCAGGGACTTGGGGCTGGGTAGAGAGTTGTTCAATAGTTAAAAAGTTTCAGTTATGCAAAATGAATACGTTCTAGAGATCTGTTATACAATATTGTACCTATAGTTAATACTGTGTTATGCACTTAGAAAAATTTAAGAGGGCAGATCTCATGTTAAGTACTCTTACCACCAAATGGGGGTGGGGGGGGACAAGATATGTTTATTGCTTTGTTTTTTTTGTGTGATGCTGGTTTCACGAGTATGTGCATCTGTCCAAACTCATCAAGTTATATACAATAAATATATGCAGGTTTTTGTACTTCGATTGTATCTCAATTTAAAAAACAACTTCCCAGGTGATTTTAACACGCAGCTAGAGTTGAGAAACATTTCCCTGATGCCCATAAGATGATTATCTTTAAGGCATCTGGGCATGCCTTAGATGTGTAGAGTGATGCAGTATAAGCAAGTGATATGGATAGTTTAACTCCATCAGCAAAATCACCATTACTATGAGATGTGGTTGGATGTTTAAATGTTCAATTAAACAAAATTCATATTCCTTGAGGAAACTACTGATTATCATTTGGTTTTTTAATGTACCATGTCTAGAGTTTAGAAAACACTTTGATCATGTTACATGGAAGCAAATCTGTAAAAAAAAATCACTTTAGATTAATAAATTGGCTTTTGAATTTATTTTTTTATCAATCACATGAACTTAATTAATATAAATATGTCCAGAGATGGGGCCTAAAGGTCTTAACTCTCTGGTGATAGCATTCCTATATGATCCTATATGTTTAATATTTTGTTTTCTACACCTATCATATTGTGTTTCATGGTTATCAAGAAACAAAATGTTTGCGAGTCACACACTTCTTTTCTTTTAATTCATGCTTCATAAATGGTGATTTTTACTCTTTTCATCATTTCCTTTCTGCATAAAGTAATTTTCATTGTAGATCTTCTCCCCAGTTCAAGTGCTTCTAATTCAGTGTTATAAATTCTCCAAGACTCACCCTGTAGCGCTATACCCAGACCTGGATTTCACAGGCGATGCCCTTCCCGCTAAGCCTTTCCATCGGCTTTTCTCCCACGCACTTGGCTTCCAACATTCTTATTTTATTTCCCACCTTTCACCTATGAGAGCATGAACTGATTATGAATACCTACATCTGCTGATTAATCAAAAGACAAATGAGGATGTTATATAGCTTTTGTGGCTTTCCTCATTTTAAATAAATTAATTTTTAAAGTTTCCTTTTAAACTCAATTATCTTTCCTTTTCAGTTTAATTTTGAAAAGTAAAAACCCATAGGAGACTTAGCAAGAAACGCTTCCAAGGCAGGTTGACGTCAGCATTTGTTAAAATTTCTCCAGTTGATTCTAATGTGTCACTAGGATTGCGTACTCCTGTTACCTTGGCTATACCATTACCTTGGCTATCCATTAGAATTACTTTGGATACCTTTAACTACACTTCTTGAATCTCACTCTTAAAGATTCTGATTTAATCTCTGGAGGTGATTTGAATGTGCAGCCAGGGTGAACAGTTGCTGCTCTAGACCATTGATTCTCATAGTCTCCATCAGAAACTCAAGGAGAGCTCATTAAAACAGAAGGCACTGCTGGAGAAGACAGCCTGTCTACCAAGCAGCAGAAATAGAAACTGGATGTTACTTGTTTTATGTCCCGTCGTTTCTGATTCTAGTCCATAATATGTAGTGAAACAATACAGTATGCAGTAGTCCCATATACTGGGACATCTGCAAAATGGAGACAGAACTTGTAAAATGTATTGAAAACATTGTTGATTTTCAGCAAAATACCATACAAGTCTGTAACTCACTTTCTGAGTATTATCTGATCTGATTCTATGGAAGATATTTTGCAACTGTAAGTTGTAGACAGCTGATAGCAATGCAAAATGATTGTAGACATGCGAATTCTGTCTGTCTGGAGGAGGTTCTGTGGACTTTCCTTCACTACAAAAGAGGCTAGCTTTGCCTCCATTTGCACATTCATTTAACTACAAACGTTTCTGGCTTTCTACTACTCCTTTGAAGTACTTGTTGTACTTCACAAGTTTCATCAAGTTAAATAAAACACATGTTCATTTTTACATCTCTATGAGAGCTATTTTACCCCTTTTCTAAAATTATTTTTAATTAATTAGATTTATTATTTTAATACTGCAAATAATAATAGACTGGCAATAGAAATTTTTTCAAAGGAACTTTTGAGCTCAAAGGAACTTTTAATTGTATCACTTTGATGTTGTTTAACAAAAAGTAATATTTGATATATTATGTGCCTATCCAGGTACAACACAAAAATTATAAACTAAACTTTTCCCAGAATCATTTCATCCTAAATGTAAATGCAGGAGAGATCGCCTGGGATAGTATATATTCACATAGTACTTACAAGGACTCGAAAAAAATGTTGAGACTAAATATCAGGATGAACCACTAGGTGGCAAAGTAACATTTGTTTTGTCAAATTTTTAAAAAGATTTGAAAACTTCGTTCAGTGTTATTTGTAACTGAAACATGATGTTCACTGGATTCTAATTCAGTAACGTTTTCTAAATATGCCCTTATTCAAATAAAACTATCTGTAGTTCGTTTTCTCAAGGAAAACCAATCTTCTTAAAAGAACACAAAAAGTTGTGTTGGATTGAACCATCTATTCTGAAATCAAAGCTAAACTTGATCAAGTTTTTTAATATCTGATGTAACAAAATCCTCAGATATGAATAGACCTTACATATCACCTAGACTAAAAGTTCACCTTTATGCTGAAATGAACTTTAAGATTATCCTGATCATTAATTATTTGAGCTCCTATTAAACATTTTCATTTAGAGAAAATGTGCTCTCTCACAAGGCATATCTATTGTTCTTTGTTTAATTGACATTATATCTTGGAGTTTTCCTTTTCTTTTTAAAAAATGTTTATTTCAGTTCTGGAAAATGTTTTATTTTCTATAGCACACATCCTATTTGACACAGTATCAGTCCAAATTTACCTTTTTTCTTTTTTTGAGATAGAGTTTCACTCTGTCACCCAGGCTGGAGTACACTGGCGCAATCTCAACTCACTGCAACCTCCACCTCCTGGGTTCAAGCGATTCTCCTGCCTCAGCCTCCCAAGTAGCTGGGACTAAAGGCGGGCGCTACCACACCCAGCTAGTTTTTGTATTTTTAGTAGAGACAGGGTTTCACCATGTTGGCCATGCTGGTCTTGAACTCCTGACCTCTGGTGATCCACCCACCTTGGCCTCACAAAGTGCTGGGATTACAGGCACAAGCCACCACACCTGGCCCAAATTTGCCATTCTTAATGAGGGAACTCTAGCAGCATTTCTATTAAACAGAAACAAAACTAGGATGTCCTCTACATTCACTATCTATGTCTTAGTAGTAAGTAACCATAAACTTCAAAGCTTAAAATAACACATTTATTACTGCAGTTTTTTTAGGTTACAAGTCCAGTGTGGCTTTACTGGGTCCTCTGCTTAGGGTCACACAAGTTTGCAATCAAGGTGTTGGCCAGGGCTTCAGTGTCATCAGAGGCTGGACTCAGGAAGGATTTATTTTGGTTGGCAGAATTCCATTTCTTACAACCATAGGACTGAAGCCTTCACCTCTGCTCCCAGAGGCCAAACTCAGTTTCTTTTCATGTGAGCCTACCAACATAGGCAGCTTACTTTTTCAAAGCTAGTAAGGAAAGAGAAAAGCAAGCAAGAAAATCTAGCAAGCCAGGCACTGTAATCTCATGTACTTAATCATAGATATCTCATCACCTTTGCTGTATTCTATTGATTACAAACAAGTTATAGGTCAGACCCACACTCAAGGGAATGGGACTGTGCAAAGATGGAAACATCAGAAAATAGATATCATGAGGAGGCACTCTAGGGTGTGTCTACCACACCACTATCACGTTTTTAAAGGTACTAACTGTATTAGTCTGTTTTCATGCTGCTGATAAAAACATACCAAAGACTGGACACTTTATAAGAAAAACAGCTTTAATGGACTTTCAGTTCCACATGGTTGAGGAGAACTCACAATCATGGCAGAAGGCAAGGAGGAGCAAGTCATGTCTTCTGTGGATGGCAGCAGGCAAAGAGAGAGAGCTTGTGCAGGGAAACTTCCATTTTTGAAACCGTCAGATCTTGTGAGACTTATTCACTATCATGGGAACAGCACTGAAAGACCTGACCCCATGATTCAAGTGGGAATTATGAGAGCTGCAAGATGAGATTTGGGGGGGACACAGACCGAAACCATATCACTAGCCTACAAGAAAGCAAAGAATAAAGCAATGTAAATGAAACCAAGTATAAAATAGTAACACTAAGTGTAAATGAATTTAACTCCCTAAGGACAACATTCATGGGTTGGATGATTTTACTAATCCAACTACAGGCTTTCTGTTTTGTTTTATTTTATCTTAAAGTAACATAGGAAACTTTCAATGTAGATGTATAGGAAAATTATTTCAGAAAAAGATGTAACTAAAAGACAATCTAAAAATAAATATACAATTCTTTTTTTTTTTTTTTTTTTTGAGACGGAGTTTCGCTCTTGTTACCCAGACTGGAGTGCAATGGCGCTATCTCGGCTCACCGCAACCTCCGCCTCCTGGGTTCAGGCAATTCTCCTGCCTCAGCCTCCTGAGTAGCTGGGATTACAGGCACGCGCCACCATGCCCAGCTAATTTTTTGTATTAGTAGAGACGGGGTTTCACCATGTTGACCAGGATGGTCTCGATCTCTTGACCTCGTGATCCACCCGCCTCGGCCTCCCAAAGTGCTGGGATTACAGGCTTGAGCCACCGCGCCCGGCCACAATTCTTAATATACATATTAACATGCTTAAAGGACAAAGTAGGCTACATTGTATTTATAAATGGTGTAATTTTCAAAAAAGAAATCACACTCATAAACCTTTTCATGCTTAAAATTTTAGATCAAAATATTTCTAACAAGGAAAGATGGGACTTCTGGCAATGAAAGCATGAAGAAGTCAGGTGATCTCTTCCACAGAGAACAATTACAGGTACCAGACCAAAATATTAAGTTAAAAGCAACTCTTTGGAGGCACTGAAAATGACCAAAGATAGGCAAAATCTTGAGAAGGTGTATTCATGGAAGGATGCTATTGCCTTTGGTAAGAACTCTGAGTTTGTAATTTCTTTCTAGGACATTCCTCAAACCCACCCTTTTCCTCGGGTCAGCAGGTAAACAGCAGCCTGAACATCTCAAGATGGCAGGTGATGGAATTCAAAGGAACAGAGCAACTGGAAATTTAACAGGGAAATTTTGAAAGTGAGACTGCCACAAAATCTGTCTATAAACTCTATCCAAGTCTCTGGCTCAACACTAAACTATGTTTGCACAGGGAAGGTCCCATAAGCCTGATGAAAATGTAGGCAGAAACTAGAGGTGGGTCTACTTTTAAAAGACATAACTGCTCCTAGTGGGATTTTAGGGTTTGCGGCACCTCTGACCCACTGTCTTCCCCAACCTGTACACACTTAAGAAGCAGAAAGCAGAAACCTTTCAGTTTAAGGTGTCAAAGAGCAGAAGTTGAAACTGGCAGAGCAACGTCTTTCAAGGGGAAGGGATATAGATTTTGCTGTTTACAACAAAAAGGTGAACGTTCTTAAAATAACAAAAGAGATTCCAGAATTGCTGCAAAGTCTTATCTTAAAGGTCATCTTATTAAAGCAAAAATGATTAGACATGCAAACACACAGGAAAATATAAGCCACTCTTAGGAAAAAATAGCAGTTTCTGAAAGGTTCCAGATGTTGGATTTGGCAAAGACTTCAAAGAATCTATTATAAATATGTTCAAATAATTAAATGAAAATGTCATTTTAATGACTAAACTAATAGGGAATTTTAACAGAGAAATAGAAGATATATGTAAGAAAAAATACAATAACTGAAATGGGAAATTAGAGGTAACAATAACCGATCTAACATGGCAGAAGAAAGAATCTGTAAATTTGAAGATAACTCATTGAAATATCCAATCAGAAGAACCAAGAGAGAAAAGACTGAATCAAAGTAAACAAGATATCAAAGATATGTGGGTTGACATCAAACAGTCCAACATTTATGAAATTTGAATCCTAGAAACAGAGAAGAAAGTAAAATGTAAACAACTTTCTGAATACAAAATAACTGTAAACACCTTAAATGCTGTGGAAAGCATATAGTTCCAAAAACCTCAACAAACCAAAATTAGTATAAATGCAAAGAAATCCACACCTAAACACATAGATGAAAGCCAAAACTAAAGAAAAAATTCTAAAAATGACAAGTGTTTTTAACAACATTATTTATCATAGCAAAAAACTAGAAGCAATCTACATGCTCATCATCAGTGACCGGATAAATAAATTATTGCATACTTATATAGTAGAACATCATTCAAAAACAAAAAAGGAATAAATTACTGGCACCATAATTTGGATGAAATCTAGAGAATACTAACTAAAAGAAAGTACACACAGATGATTGTATACTAAGTAATCGCCTTTATAACATATTCTAGAAAAGGGCAACTACCCAAGAAGCAAATGAGTGGTTGACTGGAAATTGGATAGAGGAAAGGACTGACTACAAAATAAATAGGAGAGAAATTTGGGAGTGATTATGATATTTCATACTTTGATCTTGCACATAGTTACAAGATTGCATTCATTTACCAAAATTAAATTTAAAAAATACTTAAAATAGTTGAATTTTGTTGTCCATAAACTGTACCTCAATATGTTTATTAACAAAAATAACTACAGGTAATGGACACTCCCACATACATAATATGAAAGTACAAGAATTTGAACTTAGTAGACATTAACAGGTCAAGAAGGCAAAAGTAAGCAAAAATATAAAGCAAGATGTTTTAGGCCATTCTTGCACTGCTATAGAAATACCTGAGACAGGGTAATTAAAGAGGTTTAATTGGCTTATGGTTCTGCAACCCGTAAAGGAAGCATAGAGGCATCTGCTTCTGGGAAGGCTGCAGGAAGCTCACAATCATGTGGAAGGCAAAGGAGGACCAGGCATATCACATGGCGAGAATAGGAGCAAGAGATAAAGTGGAGGAAGAGGTGCCACGCACTTTTAAGTGACAAGATCTCATGTGAACTCAGAGCAAGAGGTCACTTTTCATCAAGGGGCAGCGCAAGCCATTCATGAGAATGATCCACCCCCATGGTCCGAACACTTCACATCAGGCCCCACTTTCAGAATTGGGGATTACATGTCAACATGATATTTGGGCAGGGACAAATATCCAAACTATATCATTCTGCCCTGGCTTCTCCCAAAACTCATGTCCTTCTCACATTTCAAAATACATTTATACCTTCCCAATAATTCCTCAAAGTCTTAACTCACTCCAGCATTAACTCAAAAGTCCGAAGTTCAGAGTCTCATCTGAGACAAGGAGAGTCCCTTACACCTAGGACCCTGTAAAATCAAAAACATTAGTTACTTCCAACATGCAATGAGAGTGTAGGCATTGGTTAAACCCTGCCATTTTAAAAGGGAGACATTAGCCAAAAGAAAGGGGCCACAGGTCCTATGCAAGGCAGTCATTAACTCTTAAAGCTCCTAACTCTAAATCTCATTTGACTCCATGCCCACATTCAGGGCACACTGCTGCAAGCAGTAGGCTCCCAAGAACGTGGGCAGCTCAGCTCCTCTGGCTTTGCAAGATTCAGCCCATAAGGCTGCTTTCACAGATTGGAGTTGAATGCATATGGCTTTTCCAGGTTCAGGGTGCAAGCTACCATTTTGGGGTCTGGAGGACAGAAGCCCCCTTTTCACAGCTCCACTAGGCAGTAATCCACTGGGGACTCTATGTGGGGGATCCAACCCCACATTTCTCTTTGGCACTGCCCTAGTAGAGATTCTGTATGAAGCCTCTGCCCCTGCAGCAGGTTTCTGCTTGAGCACCCAAACTTTTTCACACATCATCTGAAATCTAGGTGGGGGCTCCCAAGCCTCAACTCTTGCACTCTGTGCACCTGCAGGCTTAACACCATGTGGAAGCCACCAAGGCTTACATCTCCTACTCTGTGGACCTGAGGCTCAATCTCTACATGGGCCCTTTGAACCAAGGCTGGAGCCAGAGTGGCCAGGATACAGGAAGCAGTGTCCTGAGGCTGCGAAGGGCAGCAGGGTGTCCTAGGCCTGCAGGAGTGTGATAGGAGGGGCTGCCACAAGGGTCTCCAAAATACCTTTGAAGTCTTTTTGTCCTTATCTTGGCTACCAGCACTTTGGCTCCTTTCTAGTTACGCAAATTTCTGTAGCAAGTGGTTCCTCCTCAGCTGGCTTGAATTCCTCTCCCATAAAAGCTTTTTCTTTCTTTGCCATATGGGTAAGCTGCAATTTTTTTAAACTTTTACACTCTGCTTCCCTTTTAAATATGTTCCAAGGTACTTCTTTGCTCACACATTTGAGCATGGGTTGTTAGAAGCAGCCATCTCATATCTTGAATATTTTGCTGCTTAGAAATTTCTTCCATAAGATATAAATCATCACTCTCAAGTTCAAACTTCTGAATATCCCTAAGGCTTGATCAGAATGTAGCCAAGTTTTTTGCTAAGGCGTAACAAGGGTGACCCTTGCTCCAATTCACAGTAAGTTTCTAATTTCCATCTGAGCCTTTGGCAGCCTGGACTTTACTGTCCATGTAACCATCAGTATTTTGGTCACAACCATTTAATGAGTCTCAAGAAGTTCCAAACTTTCCCTCATCTTCCCATCTTCTTCTAAGCTCTCCAAACTCTTCCAACCTCATCCTGTTGCCCAGTTCAAAAACAACTTCTACATTTTCAGGTATCATTATAGCAATGCCCCACTTCTCAGTACCAATTTTCTGTTAGACTGTCCTTGCACTGCTATAAAGAAATACCTGAGATGGGGTAATGCTTCCTGTACCTTCTAACTTCTTCTCACAGTATTGTATAGGCCATATTCACAATGTGAATACACTAGAAAGAAAGAAAGTTTAAATGAAACCCCAAATAACAGTAAAAATTTTTTAATGATCTTCTGAACGATACCTGAATCAAAACTGAACTCGCAGGCTAGTTTCATGATATCAATCAATAGCCAAAGCTTACAGAGGAATATTTTTGTCTTTATGGTCTTGTTGCTAAACAACAAAAGTAGTTATGTAAGCAAACAAAGCATGTAATTTTAGAAATTAGAAATAAACTGGCAATACAAACTATGGAAAGAAGAGCAAAGTAATTTATAAGATAGTAGAAATTATGAAGAACACCAACAAAATAGAAAAAAAAAGAATATCTTAATAAAGAATTATGGCCTTTAAAAATTAGTGATTTTACCATGGCTAGGATGGAGATTTAAAAAGCAGTACGAAATACTGTATACTACCATTTGCTATATTTTGAAAACTTTAGTGAAATAGTGAAATATTGAGGACAGGAAACATTATCTCATTTCTAAGCTGCTCTTAAGCTAATTTTCTGGTTCTTTGCCTGTTGTGTGTTTGCAATGGGACTGTTTTCCTTGGTAGGTTGTCAGATACTCTCCAGGATGTGTGGGTTCTCGGGGCAACTGCTCCTAGGCCAGGCACCATGGCCTTGGCTCACTGCCCAGCCTTCAGGGTTCAAGCAGCAGATATACACACTTAAGTAACCTGGTGGGGGACTTGTCATGCTACAAAATCTGTATTTCCAAATCTATTAATATGATAAAGGACATCATAAGGTTTAAGGAGAAACAACAAATGATAAAGTCAACAATAATGGCAATTTGTGAGTCCTTCCTCATTTTAAAAACAAAGTAGTAAACTATTAGTAAATTTATAAATTATTTGGAATTACCCTTAATTTAATTATTTGCCATTGTTTTATTATGTATGCATATGCATATTTTAGAGTCATATTGATGACCTATCATTTGTTTATACTTTTGTTTATATGCTGAGAAAAGATAAAGTCACCCCACAATATGACATGGGTGTTTATGTAAGGTTGTCATTCTTTCTGTTTTATGTCTCCATTTTATTGTTACATAGTGAGCCCTCTGGATCCATGGGCCCATATCTACCGGTTAAACAATGGCAATTAAAAACATTAGAAAAATAAAAGAAAAAATAACAAAAAAAAATTGCAAATAAAAATACAGTATAATACCTGCTACATTACATTTACAAATCATGTATCATGAGTAATCTAGAGATGATTTAAATTATCCACAAGGATGTGGGTAGGTTATATGCAAATACTGTGCCTTTTTATATTAAATACTTGAGCATCCCCAGATTTTGTTATACCCCGGTTTCTTGGAACCAGTCTCCACCAATACAAAGATATGACTGTTAGCTAATTTCATCTTAAATTTATGTTTATAAGAAACTTATTTTATTGATAAGTTTAAGATAAGTAAACTTATGAGACTTTATATAAGTAAGAGTCAATTTTGATTGTCTTACATATGAAGAAAACATTTTTAGGTAAACATTTCTTGTTCAAAATGATATCCTCTAAAACTGTGAAGATTTTGACTCATGAGACTTTAGTCTTTATTATTGTAGAGAAACTACTAGCTTTGTTTTGTCTTTTTGTAAAGAACTAGTTTCACCCAGTGTGGATATTAAAGGATTGTAAATTCACCTTTGAAATTTTAAAATTTTACCAAATATCCAAGTATGTCACATCTTGGACTTTAGTTAATTTTATTGTTTTGTTCCTCCTAATCCCTTAACATCTGAATATTCAAATCTTTCTCCAGTACAGAGCAGTCATCTCCCTTTGTGACTTAGATGGAAGTGACCACTTTATCAGCTCTGACACCATATCTTTTTTCCCTTGTTTCATTTCTTTTACTATTTTCCTTTGAATTCTATGCAAATTTTGTATGCATTCCTTCTACATTTCTGTAATATCCAGTGTGTCAGTTATCTTCATTGCACTTTCAAAAACAAAACTGGCTATTCTGTTTTTCATGTCCTGCAGCATTTTGGTAATAATCTGATATTGTGCACCTTGGTCTAACTTCATTTCTTACTGAAATATTTGCTCTAATTCCTCACATAATTCTATCATAAAAAAGTAATGTTTTGTTGCCAATTGTTTTTGCTTTTTCTCAATTGCCAGCAAGAAGTTTATATATGTTTTTTCTTAGGACTGAAGTCCTGTCAGAGACTTAGCAGGGCTCCATTTGAATCTTCTAGAGCCATATAAAGGAAAAAGAGAAAGAAGATTCTTTGTCATCCTTGTTAAAGGAAGGAAGCAGCTGGCTAGGTGTGATAGCTCATGCCTGTAATCCCAGCACTTTGGGAGTCCAAGGCGGGCAAATCACCTGAGGTCAGGAGTTCAAGACCAGCCTGGCCAACATGGTGAAACCTGGCCTCTACTAAAAATACAAAAATTAGCTGCCATGGTGGTGGGCACCTGTAGTCCCAGCTGCTCGGGAAGCTGAGGCACAAGAATTGCTTGAACCCGGGAGGTGGAGGTTGCAATGAGCTGAGATCATGCCACTATACTGTAGCCTGGGTGACAAAGACCTTGTCACAAAAAAAAAGAAGAAAAAAGAAGCAGCTATAGTGTGCAGTAGCTCATGCCTGTAATTCTAACACTTTGGAAGGCCAAGGTTAGAGGATTTCTGAAAGCCAGGAGTTCAAGACTAGGCTGGTGAAAATAATGTGACCCTGTTGTATTTTTATATTCATTTTTTTTGAATAAAATATTCATTTTATTCAAAAAAAGTGAATACAAAAATAAAACAGCAGTTATAATCAGAAACAATACATTTTGTCCTTATTTTTTTTCATGAGTTTAGTAAATAAGGCTAAAATTAGGGAGGTAATTTCAGTGTTTGCCAGTACACTTGTCCCTACTGACACCCAGTATGGCAGTCCTCCCACGTTTACCTGGAGTGACCATCTGCTGTAGTGCAAGTGTTTCCTGCATCAAAAGATTTGCAAGACTGAAAAGTAAAGTATCTTATCTCAAGAACAAAAGTATGGAGAAAAGGAAAATGAAATCTTATTCTTATTTCCTATTTAACCAGAGCACTGCAAATAGATATTTAAAAGACCAAATTTTGTTATGTGAATTTACTTTTTCAACTCTCTACTTCCTGAAATTTAAATACAGATTAAGTGTTTCTGATGAAAATTTACCGTCCCTGTTGCAATATGCTGTAATTGTAAAAATCACTTAGGATTTCAAAAACTTAATATAAAAAAGAGAAGATGAACTATGCCATTAGTAAGTTTTTACATTGATCATGTCAAAATGATAATGTTGTTGGTATACTGGATTCAATAAAATATATTATTTTTAAAAGACCGAACGTTAACAATGCATAATTTGAGCAGCACATAGTGCAGTTAAAGAAACATGGGATGGATTTTCTTTTATACTGGGAGAGATAGGCTCTTTTGTTTTGTTTCATAAGGGCATAGGTTGAATCTATGTGTAAATACTAGAGCAAAAGCAGGGCAAAGACATGTGGGAGTCCAACCAAAAGCTAGTGGCTACGCTGGCAGCTTAATGCCCTCTATAATCTGAACCAGGATTGAATTAGAGCATACAGAAAGCAGGACATGTATATGGATTTCATGTGGCTTCCCAGTAGTGTGCTGGAAGAGAGTCTTTGTCGTTTACTTTTAGCACTAGATATTTTGTCTCAGAGCCAGCGACCCGTCTGCCACAGCCTCTAATTTTGTAATCCAGAGATCATTCTCAAACATTGACCTAGTCAAGGAGGTATCTTATAAGTCTAAGACATCAAATTCTGTAGGAAAATGAAACAGTAAATAAATATACAATTAGGAAATACATGTGCCACCTAGACTTCATGTATATGTGTCATTTGTATGTGTCATTTGATTTCCTGATTTTTACTAGACTTCTATTTAAAGATTTTAAATATATATACCAAGTTGATGAGATATGCCTAAATTGTCCTTAATAAAATTCAAGACATATTTAAAAACCTTAAGAAATGTTTGTTGTTGAACTGCATTTTGACAGACATTTTTGCTCCATTAAGCCCAACGCTTGATTCTCTTTTTCTCTCCCCTTCGCTCTTACCCACATCTCTCCTTCTATCTCTCTCTCTCTCTTTCTTTTTCTCTCCCCGACAACCTCTGGCTTGGAAAAATATCTGAGTGGTGTACTTGTCACAGAATTACAAAATATTATGTATATATATTTCGAAAATGAAAGCAATTATCAGGAATCTACCTCTCATCTTCTATAACTTATGATACTTATGATAATAATGCTACATGGAAACACTATTTGCAGATGGAGAAGATATTTTCTAAGGGAAAATTCAGTAAGTCTGCATTATTATTGTAAGCCAAGAACAGTAGGAATTATTATAATAAAACTTGAAAAGCAGAACGTGGACATATAAGTCAGATAATCTTGTCTTGCTCTACAGATTGCAAGCGGTGTTCTATTTCTGAAAGAATTTAAAACATATTGCACATTCCATCAATGAAGAATCAACCTCAACAAAATACTGACAATTGACTTTCTATATTATGAAAAAGCAGTTGGATATTCTGAATTTTGCACATGCAACTGTGATTTCAGTATGCTTCTAGTTTTCAATTCTTGTTTTGTTGTTATTGTTTCATGTTGTTATAGTTGCTGTTCAGATACTAGGGTAGACACACCAATTTTAATAACTGTCTTTACCATTGTCCTTTCCTAACAAAACTGTGTCATCTACAGCTTTGATTGATGTAGACCAAGTGACAGTTCTCCCAGGCCACAGATGAGTATGACAGAATCCTATAGCATTTTCTCAGATAGCTGGGGCAATCATAGGGAATATTCTGTGAAAGAGAATTCACAGAAATTTGAATTGGAAACATACAGAAAAAATGAGGTCATGATCAGTGAAAAATAGAGACAAAATAAAGCCATGAAAAAGATTCAGGGTCATGAGGGCCACTCGAAATGGAGTTTATGAGGAGAAAGAAACTCTTAAGTAGAATAGGAAATTCAGACTATGAATAAGCAAGAGCTGCAGGGTAGAGCAATAGTTAGAGAAGGGCTGTGTTTTAGCATTCCTCTAACACAGCATACTTCGGACTTATGAAAATCTGTACTGTTCAGCCCTAGGATCCTATGGGAAGGAATTCTGAGGAGACTTAAACGTCAGATATTTCTTTTCCCAAAGTACTTTTGATATCTGGTATCAGTTCAGTCATCATGACCATTTTCAACTATTTCCTCTAACATGATTCCATGTTTAGGCAGTTTATTTATTAGAATAAGAACATTTTTTAATATGATTGCTATTTTGTAAATGTCATTTGCAACCTCCATCACTGCAAACTCATTAATTCATTAAACAAATACTGATTAAGCTCTTATTGTATGCCAACACAGTGTTATCTATGATAATGTAAGGTAAAAACTGAAGGGATCTATAGGAAAACACTAAATTACAAAAAACTCGTCAAACAAGAAATTAATCCTACTTACCAGGGAAACGTTGAAACCTTTCCTCTAAGATCTGGAACAGGATAAGTATGTCCACTTTCATCACTTCTATTAAACACAGTACTGGAAATCCTAGCCAGAGCAATTTGGCAAGAGAAGACTATGAATGGCATCCAAATGGGAAATGAAGAGGTTAAATTGCCGCTGTTTGTGTATGACATGACCTTACATATTTTTAAAACCCCAAAACAGTACACACACAAAAATGGTAGAACTAATAAACTAATCCAGTAAATTTGCAGAACACAAAATCAACATACAAAATTCCATAGCATTTCTATACACTAATAGCAAACTATCTGTAAATCAAGAAAAATTGTAAATTCCATTTACAATGGCTACAAAAAATAGTAAATACTGAAGAATAAATTTAACCAAGGAGATAAAAGATCTCTACACTGAAAACTATAAACATTGTTAAAAGAAATTGGAGATACAAATAAACAGAACAATATTGCATGCTCATGAATTGGAATAGTTAATATAATTAGACTGTTTCTACTACCTAGAGTGATCTACAGATTCAGTGCAAGCCCTGTCAAAATAGCAGTGGCATTCTTCACAGAAATAGAAAGAAAAAAAAAAACCCTAAAATGTGTATAGAACCACAAAAGACTTCAATAGCCAGAGAATTCTTAAGACAAAGCTGGAAGTGTCACCCTCTCTATCTGACTTCAAATTAACTAAAAAGCTATAGTAACCAAAACAGCATGGGATTTGCATAAAAACAGAGATATAAAGCAATGAAACAGACTAGAGAACACAAAAATAAATTCAGATACTTACAACTAATTTTTGAAAATGGCGTCAAAAACGCGCAATGGAGGAAAAAACAGTCCCTTCGATTAAGGGTTCTGGGAAAATTGGATATCCACATACAGAAAAACAAAGCTAGATCGTTATCTCTCACCATAATCAGAAATCAATTCAAAATGGATTAAATACCTTAACGTAAGACCTGAAACAATAAAAGTGCTAGAAGAAAACACATGGGAAATGGTTTGTGGCATTGATCTGGGTGAGAATTTTTTGGATACCATTCCAAAAGCACCAGCAACAAAACTAAATATAAATACATAAATAGAATTACATCAAACTAAAAATCTTCTGTACTGCAAAGGAAACAATCTAGTGAAAGACAACCTATAGAATGGGAGAAAATATTTACAAACTTCATCTGACAAGAGTTAATATCAAGAATATATAAGAAGCTCAAACAACTCAATGGTTTTAAAAAAAAAATCAAATTTTGAGCAAAAAATCCGACTAGATATTTCTCAAAAGAAGACATGCAGCCTGTAATCCCAGCACTTTGGGAGGCCGAGGCGGGTGGATCATGAGGCCAAGAGATCGAGACCATCCTGGTCAATATGGTGAAACCCCATCTCTACTAAAAATATAAAAAATTAGCTTGGCATGGTGGTGCGTGCCTGTAGTCCCAGCTACTCGGGAGGCTGAGGCAGGAGAATTGCCTGAACCCAGGAAGCAGAGGTTGCGGTGAGCCGAGATCGTGCCATTGCACTCCAGCCTGGGTAACAAGAGCAAAACTCCGTCTCAAAAAAAAAAAAAAAGACATGCAAATGGCCAGCAGGTACATGGGAAAAAATGTTCAACATAACCACAACGAGATATCACCACACTCCAATTAGAATGGCTATATCAAAAAGACAAAAAAATAACAAATGCTGGCACAGATGTGAAGAGGAACTCTTATGCACTGTTGATGGGAATGTAAATTAGTACAGCCATTATGGAAAATAGTATGGAGTTTTCACACGCACAATCCAGCAATCCTACTAATAAGTATTTATCCAAAGAAAATGAAATCACTATGTCAAAATGATGTCTGAACTCCCATGTTTATTGCAACACTATTCACAATAGCTCAGCTATGGAATCAACCTAAGTGTCCATCAGTGGATGGATTTTTTTAAATGTGATGTATATACACAATAGAATACTATTCAGCCATCCTGTCATTTGCAACAGCATGGATGAATTTGAAGGACGTTATGTGTATTAGTCTGTTATCGCACTCCTAAAGAAATAACTGAAACTAGATAATTTATAAAGAAAAGAAATTTAATTGCCTCATAGTTCTGCAAGCTGTACAGGAAATATAGCTGGAGAGGCCTCAGTAAACTTTCAGTCATGGTGGAAGGCAAAGAAAAAGTAGGCACATCTTACATGGTGGCAGGAGAGAAACAGCAAAGGAGAAGGTGGTACACACATTTAAACACAGACTCCTGAGAACTCACTCAGTATAATGAGAACAGCCAGGGGGAAATCTGCCCCCATGACCCTCCTGCAATTCTGGGTATTACAATTCCACATGAGATTTGCATGGGGACACAAATCCAAACCATATCCTTATGTCAAGTGAAGTAAGCTAGGAACAGAAAGATAAATACCTCATGATCTCACTCACATGTGTAAACTGAAGGAGTTGATTTCATAGAAGTACAGAGTAGAATAGTTGTTACCACACAGGCTAAGGGGAAGGGGGTTGAGGAGAGATTGGTCAATAGACACAAAGTTTACAGTTAAATAGGAGAAATAAGTTTTGGTGTTCACAACAGAGAGACTCTGGTTAGCAATACTGTATTGTATATTTCAAAATAGCTGGAAGAGAGGATTTTGAATGTTCTCACAGCAAAGAAATGATAAATGCATGAGGTGATGAATATGCTAAGTACTCTGATTTGATTTTTATACAGTGTTTATATGTACTGAAACATTGCACTGTACCCCATAAAAATGTACAATTATGTGTCAATTGAAAACAAAATTAAAAAAAAAAAAAACCCTGGTGCAGTGACTCACACCTGTAATCACAGCAACTTGGAAGGCTAGAGAGGATGAATTGCTTGAGCCCAGGAGTTCAAGACCACCCTGGGCAACATGGTAAGACCCCTTCTCTACCAAAAATAGAAAAATTTTCTGGGTTTGGTGGTGTCTGCCTGTAGCTCCTGCTACTACAGGGGCTGAGGTGGAAGGATTCCTTGAGCCCAGGAGGCAAGGGTTGCAGTGAGCTGAGATGATGCCACTGTACTCCAGCCTGGGTGACAGAGTTAGACCCTATCTCAAAAATAAAAATTGGCCAGATCCGGTGGTGCACACCTGTCATCCCACCCACTCTGGAAGCAGAAGTGGGAGGAGTGCTTGAGCCTGTGAGGTGGAGGCTACAGTGAGCCATGATCACGCCATTGTACTCTAGCCTGGGTGACACTTCCCTAGGTAATTTGACACTTCTGTGCACCAAACAAAAAAGAAGTAAAGAAAAATACCTATATAATGCTAATTCTTCAAAGAATTTAGGCCTTAAAAAACAAAGGAAACAAATTTTACATCCTGGGCAGGGTGATACAGGCAGAAGTAACAGCTAGCACAAAATCTCTGATGAGAAAATATACTCAATGCTCTTATTTTAAGAGTAGAAATCATGGTCCTGGGTATGGAACATTATACAGCAAAGCTGGATCTCCAACCACATTATTTTCACTTAAAGTATATATCTCACTGGGCACTGTGGCTCACACCTGTAATCACAACACTTTGGGAGGCCAAGGCAGGTGGATCACTTGAGGTCAGGAGTTCGAGACCAGCCTGACCAACATGGTGAAACCCCATTTCTACTAAAAATATATATAAAAAAAAAATTAGCTGGGCATGGTGACACACACCTGTAATCCTAGCTACTCAGGAGGCTAAGACAGGAGAATCACTGGAACCCAGGAGGCGGAGGTTGCAGTGAGCCCAGATTACACCACTGCACTCCAGCCTGGTAGAGTGAGATTCGGTCTCAAAAAAATAAAATTACATTAAATTAAAATAGTATATTTCTCTTCCTACAGGAATGAAATGAAATTTCCTAAAAATGAGACACAATGTGTATGGATTATGTTATCTACATAAAATCAAATTTATCTACTTAAATGTCTTCAATTATTCCCATGATAGAAGAAAAAAGAACATCCTATGAAAGACAGGATCATTAATAAAATGGAATATCAAAACATCATGTAGAGAAAGGTCAGTTAATGATACAGGAAATGTTAAGGATATATTATAATAGAGGATTTACAAAGAGTATGTATTTTGCCTTTCTCTTATGATTCTGCCCAAAAGCTCAGCCCTGAGCACTTCTCACATTGAAGAATCAATGAACAAATCAACCAGCCTTAAAATTTAGTAGTCCTCATTGATTCTCCCCTTGCCTGAATTCCTGAGTCCAAAAAGTAAACACATTTTATCTTCTTAAACCATTCCTCAAAAATTGTTTTTTAGTTGCTAAGTTTGTGTTATGCATTTTTTTCTTTTTTTTGACGGAGTTCCACTCTTATTGCCCAGGCTAGAGTGTAATGGTGTGATCTTGGCTCTCCACAACCTCCACCTCCCAAGTCAAGTGATTTTCCTGCCTCAGCCTCCCAAGTAGCTGGGATTACAGGTGGTGTGCCACAATGCCTGGCTAATTTTTGTATTTTTAGTAGAGATGAGATTTCTCCATGTTGGTCAGGCTGGTCTTGAACTTCCAACCTCAGCTGATCCAGCTGGCTTGGATGCAAAGTGTTGGGATTACAGGCATAAGCCACTATGCCTGGCCTTTTCCATCTATTCCAGACCACCTACGTCTGCGTTAATACAAGCCTAAATTACTGCCTCCTTTCCAGCCTCCCTGCCTCTAGTTCCTTCATTCTGCCATTTATTCATCAAGTATATATTTAACTTTCATTATCCTTTAGGACAAAACTGCCAGTTCTTGCCCTCATGTAATTTATAATCTGGTGGTGACTAATCAACTAATTTGACAAATAATTACAAAATTAACCTCGTAAGTATAATTGTGATACTGATGCAAAGGCGAACTACAGAAGTTATGAGAAGATATAACAAAGAAAAAAGTTCTCATCTGGAGGATGATAAAAGTCATCATCAAGAATGTTGTATTTGAGCTGTGACCTGAAAACGACAATGGTTTTTAATGGTGGGATAATTGGGATAGAAAATTCCAAATAATATATACTGCATATGCAAAATCCTCAAAGCAAAAATAAGCGAGGTACATTCTAGAAACCAAAATAAGCCAGCCTAGTTAAAGAACAGTGAGCGAGGGAGAGAGAAGAGGTGGATTTGAGAGATAGTTGGGAGGTAAAATTGACATGAGTTTGGATGCACCGGATCTGGTGTTATCTGGGAGAGGGAGGTATCAAGGATGACGCTTGAATTGCTGATTTTAGCAACTAGTTAGATGATTATGCTATTTGCTTGAAAAAGAACTGGAGCGATTCCAGGCTTGCAATGGAGGAGGAGGAGAAAGAACATGTTTACTTTCAATTTCAGGTATAAAAACTTTTGTCTGCCTATGGCACCACTTAGAGGAGACAAATGGAGCTTGAAGAGATGTGTGATAGACATATAAATTTGAGGGAAGCTATGGAAGATAAAAGTTTTCAGAGACAGAAGTGTCAAAGAAGCTAAAGGAAGGAAGCCTTTCTAAATGGAGGAAGTCATTAAGTCTCAATGTCTGCTGAGACATCAGAGAGAATAATAACTAAAATTCATCTATTGGAATTAACTATATGAAGGTCAAATTGCTTCAAACTCATAAACATACCAGTCAGTGGGAGGGCTGGTAGTGGGGGTGCAGCCCTCTCATGGGACATTGCCGATTGACTCAGCGCCACCTCAGGGCACTTACTCACGTGATTTCTCACTGCCCCACCTACCCATCTTCCCTCAGAAATATTACCTTTACTCAAGACCCCATTCAAGTTTCTCCTCTCAGAAACATTTTTACCTTATGTTTCGATTTACAGTGCCCATCACTTTTAATGTGCATTATGATTTTTATATATTTGTGATCTCTCCCTATAAAAAATATTAGCTCTTTGAGGGCAAGGATCATATTTCTTTTGTCTTTGCTTCCACAGTGACTGGCACATGGGATATAAATAAAGAGTTCAGTTGTACTTTTAAAATTTTCTATTACTCATGAGTTGCTTTTCAATGAATTTCTCATTATCCTGTTTCTCTTTTCATGTGCATTTCTGAAAGAGGCTGACAAGATGTTTCCTAGTGAGCTTTGCCAGGTGTCGGCACATTCATGAAGTCACCATGGATACAAGTTCTGTTCCTCAATTTTGTAAGTCAAAAATCTTAATTTCACCAGTTAATCTAGTGGTGGCCAGATTCTAGAAAGTATTCACAACAACTGAGTTTACAAAATATATATATATATGTGCAGATATACATACACACACATACACACACACACAAATCTGAAGATGGCATACATTCATATGTTAAATACTCCAAATTAAAGAATACTTTGAATGTTTATGAAATGTAGAAAAAATAGTATACACATTAAAATATTTAGCGTTTCCATAACTTTCATATTTGATGCTTTGAAAAAGGGAAAGGCAATGATAAAAAAAGGCAGAATCCATAGATTCTGTGAGAGTCGTGATAAAGTGGGAAGAATGCAGTGCATCCGAAATGAAACAGACCAGGGTACCAATTCCAACTACGGTTCTGAAGCAATTTTTCATCCATAAACTGGGCATCACAAAGCCTACCAAGTAGGATTATTATAAGAATTAACTGATTCAGTTAACAGAAAGTTCCTAGTACACTATATTATATTAATACAATATAAATATTGAATCTCATTCTTTCACTTTTGTTAATATCGGTATATCATATTATGTAGTTTTTTGTCCCAATTCTCCACTTGGATGAGGAAATATGTACTTCTTATCCTCTTTAAATTATTTCCGAGCTAAAGTATTATTTTATTTATCAACAGTTTCTGGAATTGAAGTAACAGATTCAGAAACTGTGGAATTTCTGAAAGCAAACATTATCTTCATTCAAAATCAAATGTAAATACATGACCAACTGACCGTACCAGAACTCCAAGTCCAGATAATCAAAGCATACACATTAAAATGTGCAGAAGCTAAAGTTGACTGGGAACACTCCCTGTGAGCAAGTGAATGTTCTAGATCCCTTCTATCTAGAGAAAGATTTTTAGGAACATGTTGTTAAAGATGTGTTAACACAAAATCTCTCAGGCTCTGAGCCTTGCTAACCTACTGTGATGGTGAATTTCATGTATCAACTTGACTAGGCCGTGGAGTGCCCATACATTTGTTCAGACATTATTCTGGATGTGCCTGTGAGGGTATTTCTGGATGAGATTAACATTTGGATCAGTAAACTGAGTAAAGGAGATTGACCTCCCTATGTGTGTGGGCTTCATCCAGTCAATTGATGGCCCGAAGAGAACATAAAGGCTTGATTCTTTTGTCTGCCTGTGATGAGTTGGAACATCAATTCTTTCCTGCCTCTGGACTCAAACTGAAACATCAGCTCTTCTGGGGCCTTGAGCCTGCGAGCTTTCAAATAAGAACTACAGCATCAACTCTCCTGGGTCTCTAGCTTGGTACCTGCAAATCCTGGGACTTGTCAGCCTCCATAACTGCATAAGTCAACTCCATATATATATGTGAAGGGCTGGTAGTAGGGGGTGCAACCCTCCCATGCGACTTTGCTGACTGACTCACCTCCACCTCAGGGCACTTATTCACATGATTTCTCACTGCTGCACCTACCCACGTTCCTCAGAAATATTACCTTTACTAAGCCCTGATTCAAATTTTTCCCCTCAAGAACATATATATATGTAAAAGTGAACTCCATATGTATATGGAGTTGACTTATGCAGTTATAGAGGATATATATATCTCCTCTAGATTATATATATATATATATATCCTATTAGCTCTGTTTCTCTGGAGAACTAATACACATATCTTGAGAGAATGAGTTTGATGAGAGTCCTCCCATCCCAGTGGCATAATTAATGATAAAGCTCACTTTTGATTATTGTCAGTATTTACTATCTCAGCCAATGCCTCCAGATCTCTTAATTGATATAGCATGCTAAAAGCATAGGTTTGCTAGAATTTAGCAATATTTTGAAAACTTGGCCAGCCATTGAATATTTCCCAAGGTACACAGGTAAACAAATTTCTGATAACAACACCTATTGCTACTTTTTTCCCTCCCTGATATATCCAGTTATAACATTTCTTTTTTATATTTGCAGCATTACATTTATAAGGAAATGTTTAATCCATCTCAAAAGTGCTCGTTAAAGATACTGTAGAAGCTAAAGCATGTTTTTTTGAAATGCAGTGATTTTTAAAATGTCTCCCCACGCACTCGCTCTCTCTGCACACATGGGCACACACATACTTGCACCATCCATAAAATGTTTAAATGAGAAAAGGAGCATATTTTATTTGGAACTAAAATATGCTAATCATATTTTATTGAAAATACTTTAAATTTTACTTAGCCAGCTTTTGTCAAAATCTGTGCCACTCTCTTTTTTTCCTTAGTTACTATGGAAATTTTTTTCTGTAGAAAAATGTAAGAGGCTACCTATGGTTCATTTTTGCACAATCTTTTGGAATTTTAGTTAACAGATGAGCTACAGTATAATTTTTTTTACTAAAACAGGGCTTCAAAGGCAATATGGATTTGAGAAAACTACTCAACATTTTTTATATATGTTTCAGTCAATAATACAATCTTTACTACAAAATATAATTTCAAATGTGATAAAAGACAAATTTATAAACTTACTCTTTTTCTCTTTCTTACATCTAAAGGAAAATAAATAAACATCTTTCCTTGTCCTTGTTAGCAGATAATTTTCACACAGTGGAGAAAATCATGATGTTCATACAGATATAAACATAAACAGGTGTTCATTGTTATTTAACTCATAATCAATTTTTAAAAACAGGCAGATATTATAACTGGTTCAAACAAGAGCTGATGAACAGATGAATTTATGTATCAGGAATATTGAAGTAAATGTGCAGATGGGTGCAAAACTGTTTTTCCAGAAGGAGAGAAGAGAAAATTGCAGTCAATTAAACCTCTCTCCAGAAAGGAAAAATTTCATGTCTGTAGACAATATTTTTTTTTGCATTATTATCAGTTATCTACAATTAACACAGTGGTAAAATAGCTTCCAAAGAATCAGAATCAGATAACCTGCAGAGGTATTCTCTAGGGCCTAACAATATGTAGTTTTCCACTGAAGCACAAGTTTGTCTTTAATTTCCAAAGTGTAAACCCAAGCTGGGTATGGTGGTGTGTGCCTGCAGTCCCAGCTACTCTGCATGCTGAGGTGGGAAGATGGCTTGAGCTCAGGAGTTTGAGACCAGCCTGGGCAACATAATGTGACCCAATCTCTTAAAAGAAAATAGAAAGCAAACGCTAACCCTGTCTCTATAGCTGTCAGTGAGCAAAAATACTGGCATTTAAATGTAGTGTCATTGTTTGGCCATATACTAACCAAAAATTTCATAGAATTTCACAGGGATAACTTAAGGCCTTACTCCTCAATCCCAGTCAGAGAAATATAGCTTTTAAATGACTCAGATTAATCATTTTAAAAGACCCCGACTGTTCAAACTTCATAATGTTGGAGTCAGTGGGGTGGACGGGTAGCTGATGGAAGCTGGCTAGGGAGAGAAAGAAGGGAGATGCTGGAAAGAAAGATAAAGAAGGGAGATGTTGACGTACTCTGTCACTTCTCTACCCATCATTACCTAATCCTATATCTAAAAAATAAAAATAAATGTGGGCTTTGTATTTAGCATAATCATATTTATACATGAATCTATTACTTTTATACCCAGCGATCCATTTTTTAATTGCAGTATTTTAAAATATACATAACATAATATTTACGATTTCAACTATTATTAAGTATACAATTTAGTAGAATTAAGTACATTAACATTGTTGGGTAACCATTAGTCATTCATTTTTTATTCCATACATTTCCAGGACATTTTCCAAGGGAAAGGAAAATGAAGCAGTAAGAGGAAGAAAACTGTAATACATTTGACATAAAGAAAGCTTGTTCTTTTCAACAGGTATTTTTTGAAACATCAGTCTATCACGAATACACTGCTATTGATGATATTTCATATACTTATTAAAATCTGCCTGAAAAATTGGTTTGAAATTGTGAAAAACAATAACAGACCTGAGATCCAAGGCTTGTTTGCAAATGTAAAAATCTATTTGTATAAGACCGCCTTTCAAAGCATCTCCAATGTCTTTTTCCTGCTAATATAAAAGGATGAACCCATTGCTAGACAATAATAATAATAATAATTTTTTAAAGAGCTAAGACTCCATAACAAAGAGCATGTGTGTGGAGGTCTTTGGCTGTAATGATGGTTCCTGCTTACCTCAGTCCAATCACATTTAGAACCTGTCATCATGCCTGTGAGGTTTCCTGCCTATGGTTTCTTCAACATGAATAAATCATTTTACTGATTCCTAGGACTTTTTCTCAGCTTGACTCTGTGTCCTCATTGGATCCCACTGCTTCTGAATCTACCTCTAATCAGAGTCATAGAATTCATTAAAAACAACAATAATAACAATAGCTGGCACTAAGGACCTGCTAGACCTTTAATTCTCCCAGCAACCCTACTGCAAGTGTATAGATGACATCATTGAGCCTTTGATTGGTTAAATAATTGGCCCAGTCATGAAACTATTAAGTGGTTGAACTTTAATTGATAGTTAATTCTTATATTCCTTCATTCGGGCTTTTATTAAATGTTGGCAGACAGGCACTGACTAGATGCTAGAGCACAGAGATAAAACGATAAGAACTCAGGCCTTATGTGGCACAGTTGTGCTTAGAGTCAAATGATGGGACTGAACTGGAAAAATTACGATTTGAAGAACTTGTAAGCAGTTTGTACCCTTTGAGGTGAATAATGAAATCACTTTAAAGAAATTCTTTACTTTTGCTTAAAAGGGACCTTTTGATAATACCCTGTAGACAAGAACTGATAAAGCAACTCCCTGTAAATTGTTCTTACAAGTCCTGATCATTGGTAAGCTGATTTAAAATCAGATTCTTTGAATCCACATATAAATGCAAATTGCATGTGCTCTCAATAGTTAGAAAATCTTTTGTACTAAAATTTGAATTTAGATCAATCTGTATCTGAAGATCATTATTTGTTCTTGAGACATCTATGTGATTTTTCCCAAGAAGTTCACGGAAGGATATATTCGTGTAAATCAGTAACACACTGGACACACAAAACTGACCTTCTCTTCTACTCATAACACCGTGAAATTCACAATAAGGAATTGGACTAGATTTGGAGAAAGGCTGCTCAGAGTAAGTGGTTTTTGTACTAAGAATAGTGTTAGAATGAGAATATCTGCAGAGGTGCCATCAGACTTTGGGTGTTCCTGAGGGAAAACAATCATAGATTTTACACGTTTCTTTCATTTGCATATTTAATGACATTTATTTAAGTTTGTTTTTCAAATGTTTATTATGTTTTTCCCCTGAGTAGACTGTAAACTCCTTGAAAGAAAAAACCATGTGTGTCTGGTTTGCTGTTGAACACCCATGGCCTAGCACAGTGACAAGTACAAAAGAAATGCTCAAAAAAACTATTCCTTGAATAAGACAGAGAGTTACTGACAGAAAAGGCAGCCATCAGATGACAAGACAAGAAATCAGCAGAAGGAAGAGGAGAAACTAAAAATGAAATTTGCCTAATTTTGGAATTGAGATGGGTAAATGTGCATAGGGATTTCGATTACCGAAAACAAGCAGAAAAATCAAGTCATGATCCAGTGTACATGTGCATCCATGAGCAAGGGTTGACATATTCCCACTCAATAAATTTCAAGGGGTAGTGGGAATCCCTAAAATTAGCTCTCTTTATGAGCTCACTGCCTGAAATGGGTTGGGTCACTGTGTTTGTGGTAAATAGACATATGCATGAGCTTAATAAATTTCTTAGACCTGATATTATATACTTAAGGCAAGAACCATGTTAATAATCATAATTAGTAGACAGCATAAACTAGCTGGTTTAAGGTAATATGTTGTTGTTGTTTTTATTTTTAAAGGAAGTAAGAGAGTTTCTACTACCTGTGTGAAATAATTACTAACATTCATTATTCTATTTATCTAAAAAGTGGGATTATGACATTTTACAACCCAATGAAGAACGCTCTTGATATTTTCATGAATAATAGAATCAGTCATCAAAAATTTATCATCTGTAGCCAGGCGCTCACGCCTGTAATCGCAGCATTTTGGGAGGTCTGGGCAGGCAGATCACCTGAGGTTAGGAATTTGAGACCAGCCTGGCCAAGATGGCAAAACCCCCATCTCTAATTAAAAAATATAAAAATTAGCCAGATGTGGTAGCACATGCCTGTAGTCCCTGCTACTTGGGAGACTGAGGCAGGAGGATGGGTTGAACCTGGGAGGTGGAGGTTGCAGTAAGCCAAGATCACACCACTGCACTCCAGCCCGGACAACACAGCCAGATGCTTCTCAAAAAACAAACAAACAAACAAAAAATAGATTTATCATCTGAGCCCAATGCAAGGGTACTTCACATGCTAGCAAGTCATCCCCTTTTCTAAAACTAAAATGGTAAATTCTAATGTGATTGTTTAGCCTTTAAAGTTACTGATTTTAAAGTATTAATCTAGAATAATGGTTTTTGCTTTGTTTCTTATATTTCTTTCAAAATCCAGAATTTGAATATTGACATTATTTATATAGTCAGTATCTGAGAAGTAGTGGAGAGCAATTGATTTTAAAATTACAAAAACATCAATAAAATGATTAGTTCTTATCTATCCAATCTCTAAGCAGTTTTACAGAGAATGATTACTGTAAAGGAATTAACATCAAGGGCATTTGTTCCCTGAGTCTTTCATTCATCTTCCTTGTTGGAGGCTGCCTTGTAAACTAAATTGAATGCATAGGTGTCTGCTTCTTCAAATCCTGACACGTCAGAGCTCTTCTGCAAATAGCACCTTTGTAATCTTCATTTTAGCTGTTTCTCTCTCTTTTTTTTTCTTTTTGTCACATCTATTTGTTATCTCTCCAGTAATCAATTGTGCTTTCCGTGCTCTATAAGCTAAATGAAGAAATACAATTTGGTAGATTACATAAATGGATTGCTTTGTGCAAGGTAGAAAGCAGGAATTTGCCACCTCCCTTAATAGGTTTTTCAGAAAATTCATCCACTGAAGAGCATTTATTTTCTGTGGCTTAATCTTCTTAAAGGTACCATCAACATTCTCAATCATTACCATATTTTAGTCCACTTGTTTGATTACCTTTTGTGCTCTTTGAGGAAGAACAATACAGCCTGTTTTCTATTGTGTTTCCGAGAGCAATTCTGTATCTTTAGACTAGGCTCCTGAATATCTTCTTGAATACAAAGAACTCTATTCTTCCATTCAATGTAAAAAATTTGTACAAATAACTACCCATACACATCACTCAATTGTGAGGAATGAATAGCACCCTTAAAATATCAAACACATCATTTAAACTTATATCAATCATTTTAAATCTGTTGTCACACTTCAAACACTTGAAATGGTAAATTTAAGCAATAAATTGTAGAATATTAAAGTCCACAAATTTCCAGGAGACTTGACATATTTTTCTATAAGTTTTAATTAGGACAGAATCTATACCTTTTTAATTGGACTTGAAAATATCTCAATAGATACCTTTTCCCATTTGTGAATTTGTAACCCTGTTGCAAGAGACGATTAAATTGCGTCCTGAAGAAATATCTGTTCAGACACAATTGTATACATTTCTAAACACGTTGACAATATTATTCTAAATTATCATTCATTTATTTATATTCTACATATTTTTATTTTAGTCAATATGTAATTCAGTACTTATATTTCAAGCATACTGAATTTGATCATATTTTTCTATTTAATTATTTAAATGAGTCTGATTAGGTTTATATTTCTATTAGAAAGCAAATGTTTGAATAATAAAGCAAATATTAGAGTAAATATTATGTTTAATTTTTAATTATAGGAAGTCATCTATAGCCACTAAAGGCTGTTGCAATTTGTCTAAATAGCTATATTACTTTTGGCTATTTTAACTTTCATTTTAAATCAATTGTAACATCTGCCTGATTTTCCAATACCGTGAGTAAAATAAAAACTTTATTAATATATGTTCATGTTTATATCTGCATGACAGTCATAATGTTGCCTTTTATCCGAAAATTATTTTTAACAGAATTTTCCAAACTGAGATTGTTGTCATAAATTGGATTGCCCAGAAGCAGATACTGGGGTGGAGACTGGAGTATAAGATGTTTCTTAGAGATTAATAACTGAAAGGGAGAGAGGGGACGAAGAACTGGGCTGCAGAACCAGTGGACTTGCAGAGCAGTCCTGACAGTGCCCATGCCAGTCCTGTAGGTAGCCTGTTAAGGAGTCCGGTGCTAGCCGTCTGCCTCTCCTGCCTTCAGTCATGCAATGCAAGCTTCCCAGAGAAGGCTGTGACCTCAGCCAAGGAGGCTCCCTATGCCTAAGATAAATCCCGCCTCCTCCTTCTTTCTCTTTCACATACATACATTTGCCTAAAGGATACCTGAAAACCATGACATAAGCTTTGACTTGCACTTTTTGGATGTTTCACAAAGCTGAGTGAACCAGCACAGGAATTAGCAGGAGTCCTCCTGCAAACTATGTCTACATGGGACTGCTAGGCGGCCAGCAGCACTTGGAAATGACTGTAAAGCACATAAACACAACCTCCTAATTCCATGCTCAGTGTATTGGCTTAGACAGATCCCAGAAATGCTTGTAGCCTCCCCCAAACAGGCACTTGGGAAGTGTTAAATAGGAGAAGCAATATGACTTATCCAATGGCAGTTTTAAAAAAATCTTACATTTGCCAGTGTCACAAAAACATATCCACATGAACACATGGCAAGGGCTCTGAAGGAGCTTACCCTGAAACTGAAGCATCATTTTCTTCATAGCATATCTATTTCTAAGTATATGCATGAGTTCAGTGTCATACGGGAGTACAGAAGATAGCGTGACTAACCTTGCCTGACGGAATGCCAGGAAAACTTTACCAAGGAGATGATATTTGCTCTTGCTAGGAAGAGAGGAGGCTTCAGGTAGACAGAAAATACTGCACTTAGAAATCAACAGGAAATACTTATAATGAGTGTAGCTTTAAAAATGTGGTTTGGATAAACATTCTAAATTTGAATACTTAACTCAATCTCTAGATGTTTTCTGAAAACCAACTACATTTAGAAAATAGGAATGTAAATATTCCGAGATTAGATTCTTTAATCGGATAATTTCCTCTATGAACTTTTGCCTGAAGAACAAATGTGACTTGCCTCTCAGTAAGTATAAAGCAAGAATCTGGGCTAGACTTCTTTTAAAGGAGACATAACAAACTATCAATAATCTGTTTGTAATATTGATCAAATAAAACAGTGTATCTCTTTAGTTCCTCTTCCAGACTCTCGTTCCTTTACTGTTGTTGTTTGTTTACTTCTTATTCTCCCATTTTTTCCTTCATTTTTAATGCACCCAATTAAATAAAAATTCCAATTTTCCTCCTTCCCCACCCTTTCCTAATACAGCCTCTGGAAAACCTCCTTCAATAAGGAAACTCCTATATGTCCTTTATATCTTCCTGCCATAGCTTTGCCTTAACTGAGATCTGCTTCTTTCTCCTATTGAGAGAGATTTTTTTTTTCTTTTTTTTTTTTTTTTAATTGCATTTTAGGTTTTGGGGTACATGTGAAAAACATGCAAGGTTGTTGCATAGGTGCATACGTGGCAGTATGATTTGCTGCCTCCCTCCCCTTCACCTATATCTGGCATTTCTCCCCATGCTATCCCTCCCCAACTCCCCACCCCCCCCGCTATCCCCCCTCCCCACCAACAGACCCCCGTGTATAGTGCTCCCCTCCCTGTGTCCATGTGTTCTCCTTGTTCAATACCCTCCTATGAGTGAGAACATGTGGTGCTTGATTTTGTGTTCTTGTGTCAGTTTGCTGAGAATGATGTTTTCCAGGTTCATCCATGTCCCTACGAAGGATGTGAACTCCTTGTTTTTAATGGCTGCATAATATTCCATGGTGTATATGTGCCACATTTTTCCTGTCCAGTCTATCATCGATGGGCATTTGGGCTGGTTCCAGGTCTTTGCTATTGTAAACTGTGCTGCAATGAACATTCGTGTGCATGTGTCCTTATAGTAGAACGATTTATAATCCTTTGGATATATGCCCAGTAATGGGATTGCTGGGTCAAATGGAATTTCTATTTCTAGGTCCTTGAGGAATCGCCACACTGTTTTCCACAGTGGTTGAACTAATTTACACTCCCACCAACAGTGTAAAAGTGTTCCTATTTCTCCACATCCTCTCCAGCATCTGTTTTCTCCAGATTTTTTAATGATCGCCATTCTAACTGGCGTGAGATGGTATCTCAATGTAGTTTTGATTTGCATTTCTCTAATGACCAGTGATGATGAGCATTCTTTCATATGTTTGTTGGCCTCATGTATGTCTTCTTTTGTAAAGTATCTGTTCATATCCTTCACCCATTTTTGAATGGGCTTGTTTGTTTTTTTCTTGTAAATCTTTTTTAGTTCATTGTAAATTCTGGATATCAGCCCTTTGTCAGATGGGTAGGCTGCAAAAATTTTTTCCCATTCTGTTGGTTGCCGATTCACTTTATTGACTGTTTCTTTTGCCGTGCAAAAGCTGTGGAGTTTGATTAGGTCCCATTTGTCTATTTTGGCTTTTGTTGCCAATGCTTTTGGTGTTTTGGTCATAAAGTCCTTGCCTACGCCTATGTCCTGAATGGTTTTGCCTAGGTTTTCTTCTAGTGTTTTTATGGTGTTACATCTTATGTTTAAGTCTTTAATCCATCTGGAGTCAATTTTAGTGTAAGGTGTCAGGAAGGGGTCCAGTTTCTGCTTTCTGCATATGGCTAGCCAGTTTTCCCAACACCACTTATTGAACAGGGAGTCCTTTCCCCATTGCTTGTTTTTTTCAGGTTTGTCAAAGATCAGGTGGTTGTAGATATGTTGTGTCGCCTCCGACGCCTCTGTTCTGTTCCATTGGTCTATATCTCTGTTTTGGTACCAGTACCATGCTGTTTTGATTACTGTAGCCTTGTAGTAGAGTTTGATGTCTGGTAGTGTGATGCCTCCCGCTTTGTTCTTTTTGCTTAGAATTGACTTGGCTATGCGGGCTCTCTTTTGGTTCCATATGAAGTTTAAGGTGTTTTTTTCCAGTTCTGTGAGGAAAGTCATTGGTAGCTTGATGGGGATAGCATTGAATTTGTAAATTACTTTGGGCAGTATGGCCATTTTCACGATATTTATTCTTCCTAACCATGAACATGTAATGTTTCTCCATCTGTTTGTATCCTCTCTTATTTCGTTGAGCAGTGATTTGTAGTTCTCCTTGAAGAGGTCCTTTACGTTCCTTGTTAGTTGTATTCCTAAGTATTTTATTCTCTTTGTAGCAATGGTGAATGGCAGTTCGTTCTTGATTTGGCTCTCTTTAAGTCTGTTATTGGTGTATAGGAATGCTTGTGATTTTTGCACATTGATTTTGTATCCTGAGACTTTGCTGAAGTTGCTTATCAGTTTCAGGAGATTTTGGGCTGAGGTGATAGGGTCTTCTAGATATACAATCATGTCGTCTGCAAATAGAGACAATTTGACTTCCTCCTTTCCTAATCGAATACCCTTTATTTCTTTAGTTCCTAAATTTAGGGCAACTGTGCAGTTTATCATACTAACTGGAAAATTTCAAAGAGTGAAAAGCGGGGTGCGGGGGGGTCAGTTTATCTTAAGACTGAGATAACCGGCATAAACCTGAACTTCCTGGGACAAACCAAAATGTATGTTACTCCACGTTAACCACAAACATCATGGAATTAGAGTTGGGTCAGGAAAAGAAAAAAAAAGGTAAAGTTTCTTAAAACTCCATTGTCATTTCCAAAGTATTTTTTCACTATCATTTGACAGTTCATCATCCAGATAACTGTGTCTCTATCCTAGAACAGGGGTCAGCAAGCTACAGCCTGCAGACCATGACTGTTTTTTTAAACAAATTATTATCAAACTATAGCTACACTCTTCATTTACATATTGTCTGGCTGCTTTTAGCTACAGAGGCAGAGTTGAGTGATTGCAACAGAGCAGAATGGCTCCATAAAGCCTAAACGATTTACTATACAGTCCTGTAAAGAAAAGTTTGCTGCCACGTGCCTGTAATCCCAGCTACTCAGGAGGCTGAGGCAGGAGAATTGCCTGAACCCAGGAGGCGGAGGTTGCGGTGAGCCGAGATCGCGCCATTGCACTCCAGCCTGGGTAACAAGAACGAAACTCTGTCTCAAAAAAAAAAAAAAAAAGAAAAAAAAAGAAAAGTTTGCTGATCACTGGAATACACCATAATGCGATCTGAGCATGTATGTGTCTATTGATTTTATTCATCATGTATAGCAAAACAAAATATCAAGCACAGAGTAGATGCTTAGTATTTGTTTTATAAATAAATCAAATGTAAAATAAAGCTACAGTGACTAATATGTATGAACAGACTGATCAATTGAGCAGAAAATGCAGTCTCCCTGATAGTTACCAGTAGTTAGTATATGTGTTTAGTATTTAGTGTATTTTCTACAAAAGAAAACAAAATGGCCTACAAAGTAAATGAACTTGAAAAAATTGTAAACTGTTTGGAAAAGTTATATATTTACATTAGCTATTTTGTGTGCAGAAAAAAAAGTTTTCTTACTAGATTGGACCCCCCGCCCAAAAGAAAATCTGCCACCATGCTGATGCTCATCTCTTTAAACTGCAGAATAACTCTGCACCTCTGCTCTGCCTTGAGCTCCTCCCTGTCCCACACACTCGGGCTCTCACTCCACCCATTTTGTCTTCTTTCTCCGGGATCTTCAGTCCCTAATCCTTCGAACTCTCACTGAAGAGGCAGTGGTTACATATGAGGGTTCTTGAATCAAACTTCCCGGGTCTGATCCTGGCTCTAACTCTAGCTAGTTAATCTTGGGCATGTTTTTAAACTTTCTGTGTGTTACTAGGCATGTCTTAAAAATAAAGAGTTATCTCATAGATGCCTGATAAATTTTTGTGAAAAGTAAACACAGCACTTCATATGAAGTGCAGTAACACTACCTAACACATAATTAGCACTTGATTTTTAAAAAATAACCACAAAAACTAAAATTATATTTAAGGCAAACCTCTCTTTAAAAATCCGAATTGTGTATTTATATTCCTCTTTAAATGAACTCAGACAAGTTCTTGGAAAGAGTAGTCCTAATAAATTCCAATACTCCTTTTTATCTCCATCATTCCAATAAACTGCTTTTCTCTCAAGGGTCCCTGATGACCTAATTTCTAACATCAAGGAAAATGTTTCAATACACATTTTTAAATAAACTGCTGCATTTTCCTCTAACTACTAGTTCCTATTGAAATTCTCTTCTCTCTTACCATCTGTAAAAATCATTTCTTTTGATGGTGCACCAGATTATCTGATTAGTCCTGGTCTTTTTTTGTGAGCCCTTTTCCTCTATTAAAAGATGGTTAATCTCCAAAGTTCTGTGTAGGTCCTCCTCTCTTATAATTCTGTTCCCTCTCACTGCAATGTTAGATGAATGTCTCTAACTCTGTACGTCAGAGGATGTATCTTTTGATCTCTGGAGTTGCATGTGCCTTTTGTACATATCTAATTGCTTGTGTCACAGATCTTTAACAATCATCATATCCAAAACTGCACATACCATCTTTTACCTCCACCCAATATTGCGTTACTGGTCCCACCAGCTACCTAACTGGTCTAGCCAGAAATCCTGTAGTCCTATTTTTCCTTTAGTTCTATTAAAGGAATTATATCTAGAATGAGAAAACTGTATATTTTGAAACCAAAACAATCTGGCTTAAAAGCTCTTGGACTGCTTAACTGGTATTCTTTGACGTGTAAAAAACAGTATTTGATCTTCAAGTTCCTATTCTATAAAAATGAGGCAGCCGCTGGGTGTGGTGGCTCACGCCTGTAATCCCAACACTTTGCGAAGCTGAGGCGGGTGGATCACCTGAGGCCAGGAGTTTGAAACCAGCCTGGCCAGCATGGTGAAACCCCGTCTCTACTAAAAATACAAAATTAGCCGCCAGTGGTGACATAAGCCTGTAGGCCCAGCTACTCAGGAGGCTGGGGCAGGAGAATCACTCGAACCTAGGAGGCAGAGGTTGCAGCGAGCTGAGATTGCGCCATGGCACTCCAGCCTGGGCCACAAGAGCGAAAGTCCATCTAAAAAAGAGGGGAGGGCCAGCAGTCCTAAATTCACAGATCTGTGGGAGGAGATTAAATGGTAATCTGCCACCAAACGAATGCTACCCTCCCTTAACTGCAGAAGTAACTGCACCTCTGCTCTGGCCTGGGCGCCTTCCTGTCCCAAATATTCAGGCTCTCACTCCATCTATTTTGTCTGTATAATATAGAAAAGTACTTAACATAAAACCCATAGTAGATTTTCAAAAACTACTAATTTGCCCTGCCTGTCTTCACTGACCATACACCCCACTTGTCACTTCCTCCTTCTTCCTATATGGTTTTCAAACCCATTTTTTCTTTTCTATTCCTGTTGCCGCCTTAGAGCCCCCTTTGTTGTTGCTCACTTGAATCAGCAACACCTTCAACTAGTCTCCCAGCTTACAGTGTCAGCATCCCCCGAATCATTCTTTACCTTTAGAATGTGCTTTTTGAAAATTTTGAAATCCTTTCTTTCCTTATATCTCCTTTCTTTCTTTCTCTCTAAACCAAAATTCCCTGAATGAGTTCTGTCCATGCCCACTTTCCCCACTCTCATACTCTCTAAAATCTTCTCATTGATTTTTCACTCCTTCTGCTCCACAAAATATGCTTCCATTAAATTCACCATTATACTTTACACTGCACTATCCAGCCTGTATTCTCAGTCCATTGTTTTTTTTTCACTGACCTGTCAACATTATTGAACCCATTAGCTGACTTTCTCACCTTTGGAATATTATTTTTTTCTCTTGACATTTAAAATACCACATTCTCTGTGTTTTTCTCTCTCTGGACACTTTCTCAGTCTCTTTGATGTTTAATCTTCATCAGCTGATCTCTAAATATGGAAACCTTTTAGGAGTTTGTCCTTCAGGCTATTCTCCCCATGTCAACATTCAGTCTTTAAGGGGTTTCATCTAATCTCATAGTACGGTATAATATCCCATCTATATGCTGAGGGTCCCTGCATTAATAGATTCATGCTGATCTTCTCTTCCAAAACCCAGACTCACATAACCAACTGCCTACTTTATATCTCTACTTAGATGCCTAATACCAATAGTCACCTCAAATTTAAGTATCCAAAACTGAACTACTAAGAACTCTCCACCACCATCACCAACACAAAACTTGTGTCCAGAGTCTTCCTATCTCAATAAATGGCAACTCAAGGAAGGTATATTAGAAGAAAGTGGAAGTTGCATCGTAGCTGTAGTTAAAAATTAACCTATGTTAACTAGTTATAACCCTAGTTAAGACCAATGATCTTCCAGGTGCAGTGGCTCACACCTGTAATCCCAGCACTTTGGGAGGCCAAGGCAGGAGGATCACCTGAGCCCAGGAATTTGAGACCAGCCTGAGCAACATGGTAAAACCCCATCGTTTCACTATTAAAGATGTTATATGTCTATGGATTAGTATATAATCCATAATTATATACTACTATATATACTACCATATATAGTAGTATATAATTTTCCTTATTAGCTTGAATCCAAAGAATTCCTGTCTTAATTTTGTTTTTTTGGGTGGCAGCAAGCCTATATATTAAGATGCTAATTAATTGGAAGTATAATCCCAGGGCACCAAAAGTGAGAGAAAAAGAAAGTGAGGGAAAGAAGATTGTAAAAAAATGCGAGGGGATATGTTATCTATCACACTCTGACAAGCCTTAAAGTGACATGTATGGAAAACTTGTGTAATGGAACAGTCCATTGGCAGGAAAAACAGGACATTTATCTGCTGTCTCTTTTGTGTCTCTTACCAACTATTGGTCAAAATTTGCCCTGTGACAATTTCCCTTGCACCTCTGTGTTGTGTCCCAGTCCCTATGGCAGCCTCTGGTGACGTGAGATCCCAGATTCTGCAGTGGTAGCTGTGGTGGGGGTCTGAAGCTAGGTAAGTCCGGGAAACTCTGGACTTAACCACCAGAGCTCTGTTTGACAAACCATCATATAATCCCATCAGCAGATTTGATTGCTAATGCCTGCTAAACACCAGTGGAATTTATTTCTCCTCTCAGCAAGAACTGACATCTATGCTTCAATACTTTCAAGTAATTTTTTAATTCGAAGAAGAAAATAGTAATTGTGAAGTACTATCTGGCCAGGCACAGTGGCTCACACCAGTAACCCCAGCAGTTTGGGAGACCCAGGCAGCAGGCTTGTTTGAGGCCAGGAGTTCGAGATCAGTCTGGGCAACATAGGGGAGACCTCATTGCTACAAAATTTTTTTTAAACATTAGCTGGGCATGGCGGTACACACCTGTAGCCCCAGTGTACTCTAGAGGATGAGGTGGAAGGGTCATTTGAGCCCAGGAGTCAAGACTGCAGTGAGCTGTGATAACACCACTACACTCCAGCCTAGGTGACAGACTGAGACCCTGTCTCAAAAAAAAAAAGAAAAGAAAAATAATACTATCTGATAGCTATTCATAAAAATGAGTATCAACTTATATGTTGCTTACAATTGTGGCATAGCTTGAAAATATGTAGGCATTTGGGACCATCAGTTTATTGTTTTATGGATATTTACAGTTAGAGTTTCTCACTCATATGCTAAATTATTTCCCAAATTAGAAACAACCTGATATTACATTTTATTCTGATCTTACTTTTCAATCTCTTTGATGTTAGAATGTTGATGACTCAGGTGAATTTCATGATTTTTGAATATCTAATCATAAAATAATATTTTTCCTCATCAAGTTTCAGTTTGAACTCCTGCAGCAAGGATTTTTTTATCATTTCCGTTTTTACTATTTTTGGAACCAGATGACTAGAATAATATTTGTATGTAAATTAGCTGTGAAGTCTACAGAGATTTACAAATAAAATATTGTTAAAAAACTTATTTTGGCACTAAATTTTATGGCAGGCTACTACTGAATGGTAATGTTACTTGTTTTAAAGCTACCTCAAGAATAAATGAGCCTCTCTAAGATATTTAAAACCCCAACTTTGGACACAATCTGGTATTAAGTAAATGAGTACTTCTAAATTCTGGAATAGATGATCAATATTAACAGGCGTACAGTTTATTTTACATACAAATAATTAAGTTCTTTTGAGAAAAGTACACACATAAATATTAATATCTATTTAAATTATACTGACTCCTATTAGTAAAATTTGATATATTTTTAAGTGATTGTAATATTAGTTCAATAAGTATCATCCATTAGGCCCAAAGGTTTGAAATAGTGCTTATAATATGAAGAACTTTCTTTCTTTTTTTTGATGGAGTCTCGCTCTGATGCCAAGGCTGGAGTGCCCTGGTGCGATCTTGGCTCACTGCAATCTCTGCCTCCTGGGTTCAAGTGATTCTCCTGCCTCAGTCTCCTGAGTAGCTGGGATTACAGGCGCGCACCACTACACTCCGCTAATTTTTGTATTTTTAGTAGAGACAGGGTTTCACCATGTTGGTCAGGCTGGTCTTCAACTCCTTGTCTTATGACCCACCTACCTTGGCCTCCCAAAGTCCTGGGATTACAGGCGTGAGCCACCATGCCAGTCCTAAGAATTTTCTCTAGAAAATTCTCAATTTTCACCTCCATCAGTCATTTAATGTAAATTTTATTTACATATTAGTTACTATACATATGCAAAATATATATATACAAATAATAAGTTATATAGCTCAATAAATTTATGCAAAGTATAACCAGGCTTTATATCAAGAAAAAAAATATTACAGAACTCCTCCTTGCTTTGCACAGTAAATGTGGAACTAGGTGTGCATATAAATTTGTTTAAATTAATAATTGCCATTCAATAGCCATCTGAGTTCATTTCCATCAATTTATTTAAAATCATTTTTAGAGCACAGTGATAGTGAGAGCTGAGTTTCACACATAATGTTCATGAGGGAACAAAATGTCCTCAAATGCAAATTTTGAAAGCAGACTTATAGTGTCTTGTATTGGCTAGATCATGCAGATAAATCTTTATGAGGGTATCACTTTGATAGGAAAATATATTCAATTATTACTAATTTCTTCATTGATAAAAGACAATATTTTCTTTGCTTTTAATAAACCAAACTGGCGCACGCCATACTTGGTCATAACAAATGAAAAAAATATCAACATCTTTCTTCTACTAAGCAGAATTCAGGAAAGTTCTCAACATGAATACACTGTGGTCAGGTTTATAGACTATTAGGCAATAGGTTTAAAGAATATTCCTATACTAATAATACCAAGTGGTGATAAGCAGTGAGAAAATAGCTTACACTAGTCTATTTTATTATAGAAAGAACCAGTCCACTTTTACTACTTCTGAAAGTGAATCTCTTTTTTTTTCCTTTTTTTTTTTTAAGATGGAGTTTTGCCCTTTTTGCCCAGGTGGGAGTGCAATGGCACGATCTCAGCTCACTGCAACTTCCGCCTCCCAGGTTCAAGTGATTCTCCTACCTCAGCCTCCCATTAGCTGGGATTACAGGCATGCACCACCACACCTGGCTAATTTTTTGTATTTTTTTAGTAGAGATTGGGTTTCACCAAGTTAGTCAGCTGGTCTCAAACTCCAGACCTCAGATAGATGATCCACCTGTGTCAGTCTCTCTAAGTATTGGGATTACAGGCTTAAGCCACTGTGCCCAGTCAAGTGAACCTCTTTTTATAGACCTTTGTTCTAAGGTAGTCTCTTTTTTGGTATTTCAAAGTAGTTCATGTATTTTAGTGGCAGTCACTCATTAGTCCTATTGACATACAAAGATTTCTAGTAGAATAACATCAAAATAGTAAGAATAGTGCTGTTGACATTAGGCTAACTACACACATGAAGAATAAAAGATTAATATTGCAAAAATTTGAATCTGTCAAGTAAGAGATAGTAGTGAATCTAACAATTGAACTAGGTATAGGCAATTAATGCCAGATTCAAACTAAATAGTAAAGACAAATTAGAAACAGTTGGGAGAAGGGTTTTCATAGACCACTAGGTGCCACTGTTTTGTGAAAAACGGATTAAATGATATAATTGAAATCTAACATATTCCTTTTATAAAAATCACATCTTGAATTGGGATGTTGCTATATCATAGCTCTAAAGTGAGTAAATTTCTTTGTCTCTGGAATTAAACTCATAGCTAAAGGAAAGTAATACAGTATTTGAAATAAGTTATAAAGCCCAAATTTTATCATTATCAATGTAAATTTTTGGCTGTTAAACCTATGCCATCATTGATCTGGAAACAGTGATTCTGAACTGAAAACTTAAGTGGTTTGACTGTATGTATTAAGAGGGCTGCATAAGCATATTTAAACTGTGGCATATTACTTGGGTCCAAAATACTTTCTTAGAAAAAGAAACATGATTGCTTACAGAAATTTAGGAATGGGACCACCCATAAGGTAGTGTGAGAAAATTTCTTGAAAGCAGCTGTCTTCAATCCATCAACTGATATTGATCTCAAATTGGATATAAAAGAGTCCACATCAAAACTACAGAGGAGGAGATCATCTTCAGAAGTAACCAACCCATTGATATTAAATACAGAAGACCCTTTTATTTTAAATATGCTTCATTTTAAAGGATGATTCTACTTATTTTCCAAAATGAACCTAAGCAAAATCATTAATATAATCCTTTAGAGTCAGGCAGAGATATAACTTTTTTCAGTACTTATGGAATTTTGGTGGAAAGCTGTAATAGATGAGTTTTTATACTTTTCTTTCTTTTTCTGTTTGCTTTTTTTGGGTGGGGGAGGGCAGTAAACAGAATTTACTAGTAAGTGTAAGTCAGATCAGCCTGCCCAAGAAGACAGTGCTGCCAAAAGCCTTCATGAATGCAGAGCCTGCCACTTGTCCAAGGGACTGTGATCAGGAAGCTACTTGACCCCACAACTATCAAGGATGAGGTGCTTCTCAGCCACTTTGTCTTCAAATGTGTCAGCATTAAACTTGGTGAAGCCCCACTTCTTGGAGATATGGATCTTCTGCTATCTGGGGAACTTGAACTCGGCCCTGCATAAGGCTTCAATCACATGGTCCTTGTTCTGAAGATTGTTGCTGATAAACATGATGACTTGACCAATGTGGAGCCTGGCCACAGTACCCTGAGGTTTTCCAAAGGCCCCTCACATACCCATCTGGAGCCTTTCATCTCCAGCACAGGACTACATCTTGTTTATGTGGATGACATGGAAAGGATGGAGCCACACTCAGATGTAAAAGCCATTTCTGCCACAGTTTTAAGCCATGTACTTGTTGACACAAATACCGGCAGCCTCCAGGGCTTGGAAAGACAGCAGCTCATACTCATCAGACACCATGTGCCCACAGAATGGGAACTCATCCGCTTTTGCCTTCTTTCAACCCAGGTCAAAGATACAGATCTTGGCATCAGGAACACTGTGGCAGAAAGGAGACTTTGTGTATGTCTGGCTCTTACAGTATCAATAACAAGGAGCAGGATGGTAGCCCCTGGCAACTCAGGAACCTCACCAGTGCATCGAAGAGAAAGTGCACTTTCATATCTTTCAACTAATGCTAATATCTAAATATTTATAAAGTATTCCTTTGAAAAGACTAATGGCTTTCCAAATCTAACCAAAATAATTAAAGCAACTAATGTTGACTAACAAGCTATTATCTTTTTATTAGACAAATGATGTCTAAAAAGCTATCAACTGATTAATTTTTTAAATACTCAAGATAATATACTGTTGTAACACAGGACACTCTATTATTTATCTATTGCTGTACAACGTATCTCAAAATCTAGCAGCATAAAAATAACAAACATCATTATTATCTCATAGTTTCTGAGAATCCGGGATCCAGAGTGACTTAGCTGGATAACTTTGATTCTGGTTTCTTGGAGGGTTGTAGTTAAGCTGTCAGCCAGGGCTGTAGTCATCTCAAGACTCAACTGAAATCAGATCAATTTTAAGGTTGATTCACATGTTGTTTGCAAGTTTCCATTTCTCTCTGGCTGTTGTTTAGAGACTTCAATTACTCACCATGTAGTATTCTCTACAAGATCTCTATAAGATGGCTTATAATATCGTAGGTTGCTGGCCTGAGAGTGAGCGATATGAAAAAGAGAGAGTGGACACCCCAGACAGAAGTCACAGTCTTTTTATAATCTCATTTAAGTGACATACCATCATTCCTTTGGTGTTTTATTCATTAGAAGTTCACCACTAAGTTCCCACACTCAAAATAAGGTGATTGCAAAATAGCATAAATATCTGGAGGTGTGGATCATTGGCAGTCATCTTAGAAGCTGCTTACCACACCAACGCTGCAGTCTAAGATATCCTTTCAGTATCTCCTAAAGTCATTTAAGACTTTCTAAAGCGAACATTGATGAGTAAGCTTTCATCTGATTCTTAAACAACTAATTTAATATTTGTAAGTATTCAAGGTAATATTGTCATAGCACAAAAGTACTGATTTCACAGAGTCTATAAAAAGAAACAGTAAATAGATCCTTTCATTGTTTCTTTATACTACTGAGGCAGTTTCTCTAACAGAAATAAACCTTTGAATTAGGATATAATAGTTTGATGACATTGTTTCCTGAAATCACTGTTCTCCTTATCGTGATTGTTTCTATATATTACATACAAACAATATAATCTTGGCAAAGTGAGGGTCTCTTGCAAACCTGTCTAAATATTTGTCTTTTATCTGAATAATATAAATATTCCTGATGAATTCTCTTAAAATGTGAGTGTTCAACAGTTTTATTTCTTAGTGCAAACCAGAATGTCAAGGTGCTCTGGGTGTGTTATATGTTGTGCTATGATTAATTCCACCCGTCGGACTAGTTTGCTCCTTTGCTATGCCAAGTGTCTACCTCCTCCAGCTGTGACCTGGATTGAGGAGATATTTCCAGAAAGTGCCAATTTTATATTTTTTCATATTTTATTATATTAGTCTCTGGTGATTCATGTAAAATAATTTCTCGAGATCTTAATCATCTCTGAGTAAACTCACAAAATTATGACTTTGGCATATAATTGATACACAATAATTCTGTAGAGTGACTGAACATGCAAACCTCAGAGCAGTTTGACCACACGTACCCTCCCCTTCCCTTTCTTTTAAAGATCCATCAGTCCTTTTAAAAGCATCCTCTGTGCTTGTTGTTTGATAGTTACTTTAGTTTTAGAGTATATCTTGCTGGAAGTATTGGGGTTATCCCAACGGCCCCTGCAGCACGTGATATGAAGGTGGTGAAGTTTTTATGGACTCCTTGGAAGGGTATGGGCTGGAAGGGACGCAGTTTGACCCTGCTAGATGCCACAGGTATTACCAAATAGTTTTAAATATTATAGAAACTAAATTGGGTGAAAGCAAGGAGAGTCAGCACTCTCTCTCTGCTCTTGCCGCCCTTGTCTAAACTAATTACGGCAAATTTGCACCCAAAGTTAGCAAAGTCCAGCCAGGTTCAGACCAGAGCTAGGATGGCAGAATCAGACTAGTGAGGTAAAAGACCATGGATAAGACAGAATTTACAGAAGCAGAGGGGGAAAAAAAGAAAATAAAAAAAGGAAAAATGTGAATGGGGCTGTGGTAGTTATACAAGAGAAAAAAAAATACGTAAAGTAGGCGGCCATTGTTTTGGGAGGAAGGAACAATCTTTGCTGTGTCCTTTCACAGTCACTTCAGGGCCTGACAGATGTCCATGTTCCTTCCCTGGCTGTTTTGAAATTGTCTCCCTTTCTAAGAAATAACTGGAGAGATATGGCAGTGTTCACTGCACGTAAAGACCCTGACAGACAAAATTATTTTACTGTGACTGAATCCAGGAGGTGAACTGACAGTATCAGCTTTGGAAAAGAAAAAAAAGGCACAGACAAACCTGATAAAATTATCATTCGAAATTGAAAATAAATCACAGTTATCAGTATCACACATATACACACACAATTTACATTCCTAATTAGGCCTTTGCTAACTGTGGGAATATAAACAAGTTGCATAACCAATATTTAAGCTTCATTTTCTTCTACAAAGAAGGAACACCTACTTCATAAAGTTAGTCTACATGTTGTATTAAATAATTGTTTTGTGATTCAGTGGAAAGCTAAGCACCTTTTACAGTAGACACTCCTGGAATATTACATTCTAGCGCTGTTCATTGTCTGTCAGATATTTGGCAACTCTTTGTAAGTTATAGGTAGCTGAGAGATAAGGAAATTCTGCACTGTCTGGTAGTGATTTAATTGACTTCCTCCCCACTGTGGAAAACTAGTTTTGTCTCCATTTGCAATTCATCTCAATGTTCCTTTACTCCATAATAAGTTTGCCATTTTGCTCTTTTGGTTTTTTGAACCAGTTATAACATCTACCTGGTAACTTTATATCATAAAAGGAAAATAAATTCTTTAGCATAGGTTCATTTTTATATCTATATGAGTCATGATTTTGTGTTTTGCAGAAAATTTTCTTTTAACAAATGTATGATAATGCTGAGCAGAGTGTATGATATATATTAGAAATTCCAGAAAACAAATTCTATTTCTGATTTTGATTTTTTAAATTTTTGTGTGCTATTACTATATTTTGAATTTTTAAAATTATATTTACTCTTCATAAAAATAATTTATGGACATATTATAAAGTTAGTGCCAAGACTTACAATGTACATCAATAGTTCACTGCAATGTTCTCTCCATCTTGAAGGCCCTGACCCCACAAATTATGAACTGTGAAATTTATGACTTTATATTTATAAATAATATACTTACACAGCTATTTTATAAGCTACCAATGTTAGATATTTCCTATTGATTTCACACCATGACAAATTAAAATTTAGTTCTTCCATACCATAAATATCTATTTCTCCTGCCCCCATTATTAACATAGGTATACTGTAAATTTTCCTTTTTTTTTTTTTTTTTAATTTAACAGAGACTCTGTTGCCCAGGCTGGAGTGCAGTGGTGTGATCTCATCTCACTGCAACCTCCACCTCCTGGGATCAAGTGATTTTCCTGCCTCAGCCTTCCGAGTAGCTGGGATTACAGATGTGCACTACCACTACCACGCCCAGCTAATTTTTGTATTTTTAGTAGAGACAGCATTTCACCATGTTGGCCGGGCTGGTCTCAAACTCCTGACCTCAAGTGATCTGCCTGCCTTGGCCTCCCAAAGTACTGGGATTACAGGTGTGGGCCACCACACCCAGCCTATAAATTTTAGTTAAACCAAATGTTAATGCTTTCTTACATTATGTTATGTAAATGGTGCCCCAGAGGCTCTGCAAAGTAGGGATAAAGTTTAAATATGTTCATGCAAATAATCTTCCTTCCCTTCAAAGCAGTACACTTTGATTATTCTTTTTTTCTAATGCTGCTGTATTCATTGTCTATTGCTGCTGAACGAATGACTCCAAAGCTTAGTTACTTAGAACAACAATGAATTCTGTGGGTCAAGAATTCAGAAGCAGCTTAGTTTGGTGGTTCTGGCTTGGAATCTCTCATCAGATGCTAGTCAAGTTGTTGGCTAGGGTTGTAAGTTATCTGAAGGCTTGACAGGGCTAGAGGATATTTTCCCAAGTTGCCTCACTCGTTTGGGGCATGTTGTTGGCAGGCGGCCTCAGTTCCTTCCCACAGGAGTCTATCCATGGGCTGCTTCAGCATCTTCATAATATGGCACCTGGCTTCCCTCAAAGGGAGCCCTCCAAGAAACAGCAAGGCAGAAGCATGATATCTTCCATGACTCAGGCTCAGAATTCATATACTGTCATTTAAAAGAAAAAAACCACACAGTTTTAAAAAAATATATTTCACGTTCCATATCATTTACCCATTTTAAATGTATACTTTAATGGTGTTTAGCATATTCACATATATGCACAGCCATCAACACAGTCAATTTTAGAGCATTTTCATCATCTCAAAAAGAAACCCCACATCCTTTAGCTATCACCACTATAAACCCCTATCATCTGGCACCCAACCCTAAGTAACCACTCTACTACTTTCTGTCTCCATAGGTTTTCCTATTACGGACTTTAACATAAATAGAATATGTTTTTATGTGGACTTTTGGACTGGCTTCTTTCACTTAGCACAATATTTTCACAGCTAATCCCAGTTGTAGCATGTGTCATACTTCATTTATTTTTATAGCCAAATGATATTTCGTTTTATAAGCATACTACATTTTATGTATCCTTTCATCCACTGACAGACATTTTGGCTACTGTGAATAATGCTGCTATAAATGTTCATGTACAAGGGTGAGCATGGTGGCTTATGCTGGTAACCTCAGCACTTTGGGAGGCTGAGGCAAGAAGATCGTTTGAGCCCAGGAGTTCGAGACCAGTCTGGACAACATATTGAAAGCCCGACTCTACACAAAATAAAAAAAGATTAGTGGGATGTGGTGGTATGCACCTGTATCCCAGCTACTCTAGAAGCTAAGGTGGGAGGACTGCTTGAGCCCACCTTTTCGAGACAAGACCTCACTCGTCACCCAAGCTGCAGTGAGCCAAAATCGTACCACTGCACTCCAGCCTGAGTGATGGTGAGTCCCGTCTCAAACAAATTCATGTATAACTTTTTATGCAGACATATGTTTTCATTTATCTTGCATAAACACCTAGAAATGGAATTACTGGTAATTCTATGTTTAATCATTAGAGGAAATGCCAGACAGTTTTCTAATGTGACTGGACAATTTTACCTGCCCATCAGCAATTAATGAGGCTTCCAATTTCTGTACATTCTTAGCAACACTTGTTATTATCTGACTTTTTAAACATGGTCATCCTAGTAAGTGTGAAGTGGCATCTTCCTGTGGTTTTGTTTTGCATTTTTCTGATGACTAATGAGGTTGGGCATCTTTTCATTTGCTGATTGGCTGTTTGTATATCTTCCTTGGAGGAATGTGTATTAGGGTACTTTGTCCATTTCTTAGCTGGTTTATGTCTTTCATTGTTAAGCTGTAAGAGTTCTTTAAATATTCTATATAAAAGTCCCTTATCATGTATATTATTTGCATACATTTTCTCCCATTCTGTGGTTTGTCTTTTTAAATTCTTGATAGTGTCCTTTGAAGCACAAAGCTTATGAAGTCCAGTTTAGTAATTTTTTCTTTTCTTGCTCATACTTTTGGTATCATATTGAAAAATTGAATGTCATGAGACTTACTGTTTTGTTTTCTTCTAATAGTTTTAACTTCTACATTTAAATCTTTGATATATAATATCTTGAATTAATTTTGCATATGGTAGGAAGCAAATGTCCAACTTCATTCTTTTGCCTATGACCATCTAGTTGTCCCAGCACCATTTGTTGAAAATAGCATTTTTCCCCATTGAATGTTCTTGGCACTCTTGTCAAAAACTTATTGACTGTGGATATATAGGTTTATTTCTGGACTCTCCATTCTATTCCATTAGTCTATATGTCTATTCTTGTGCCAGTAGCACACTGTTTAATTACCATTGCTTTGCGATGAGTTTTGAAATTGGAAAGTGCGAAACTGCTTACTTTGCTCTTCATTTTTAAATTATTTTGGCTATTCTGCGTTTCTTGCAATTTCTTACGAAATTTAGAATCAGCTTGTCAATTTCTGCAAAAAGTTTGTTGTTATTCTGTTAAGAATTGCATTGGTTCTGTAGATAAGTTTAGGAAGTACTGCTATCTTAAAAATACTGCTATCTCAATAAATAAATAATTGCTATCTTAACAATGAATAATAATAACAAACATTCATTGTCATTCTTATTATATATCCAAATAATGCATAATTCAAGAATCCAAACAATAAGTAAACCTTGCAACCCATAAGTTTAGATTTTTAAAAATTTCTTTCACTATATTTAATAGTTTTCAAAGTATACATTTAGCACTTCTTTTACGTATTTCTAAGAATTTTTTTTTTTATATTAGAGTAAGTGGAATTATTTTCTCAATTTCATTTCCAGGTGGTTAATTCCTAGTATATAGAAATAAAATAGATCTTTTTATATTAATCTTCTATACTACAACCTTGTTTATTATTTGCTCTTGTAAACTTGTGATAGTTTTTAGTGGGTTTCTTAGGATTCCATATATATACAACATCATGTCATCTGCAAAGAGAACTAGTTTTACTTCTTCCTTTCCAGTAGGGATGCTTTTGTTTTCTTGCCTACTTGCCATGGCTTGACTCTCTAGCACGATACTGCCTAAAAGTGGTGAGAGCAAACACCCTTTCTTGTTATTTTGCATGATGTTGACTGTGAGATTTTCGTAGATGCCCTTTATCTGGTTTAGGACATTGTCTCTGTCAAGAATACTTGACTGGAGCTCTCCATTCTCCTGATCCACTGTGGACAGGTTGCATTCCAGGCAAGTCGCACAGCAGTTGTTCTGGTATTTCCCTTCATTGTCATCCTTAAAATTTTACTGACACTTTTCTAGAATTGGTCATTTTTTTTTTGCTGAACACTACCTCTGTCTCTCTTAATTTACTTCCTTATTTGTTCAAGTATATCCTCCAGTAGCTTCCCATGAATTAGTAACTGACATATATTTCTACATTTCTAAAAATGACCTAATTCTCATTCTTGATTGATAATTTGGCTGACTATAAAATAATTCATCAAATATCATTTTCATTAGGAATTTTGAAGACACAGCTCCAAGGTCCTCTATCACTCATAGCTTTTGAGAAGGCTAATACAATTCTGATTTCCTGTCTCTTGTAGGTGACCTTTGTTATTTTCTCTAGAAGCTTTTTCTTTATACTTGTTATTGTGAAATGTTATATTTTATGTGATTTGTGAGGTCTTCAATTTTTTTTTTATGGGCCACTTGTTCTGGACACCTTCGATTTGGAGATTTATGTCTTTCTAAAAATTGTTTTTTTATAGTTCTTGATAATCTATTTTATTTTCTCTTTTCTCTATATATTTTGTATAAAATAGTTCGTGAACCTCATGAATTTTTTCTCTTTCTTTTCTATATTTCCTATTTTCATATTTTTGTATGTCTGCATCTGTGTGTGTGTGTTTGTGTGTGTGTGTTAACTTTTGGCCCTTGGCTTTATCTTTTTATCTTTTTATAATGTTATTTATTTCTATCATAGTTTTGTTCTTTTTTCCTTTCCATAGCATCCTACTCTTGTAATATCTCATTGAGAATATTAGCTTATTTTCAAATTAAAAAAAAAATTTCCTGTATTATCAGTTTCCAATGAGTATCTTTGTTTTTGTATTTATTATAGTAACTCCTTTTTATTACTTTATTGTTTTAGTATTGTTTTAGTGAGGTTTTCAGAGAAAGAAGAATAATGTGTGATCAGTCACTTTTTTTTTAAATGTACTGGGTTAAATAGTATCCCCCTATAATACATGTCTTCTCAGAACCCATGAATGTGGTCTTATCTGGAAAATGCAGAGGTAATCAACTTAAAATTGGGTCATACTAGAGTAGAGTGAACTCTAAATATAGTATGACTGGTGCCATTACAAAAAGAGGGTAGGTCAGGCACAGTGGCTCATGCGTGTAATCCCTTTGGGAGGCCTAGGCAGGTAGATCACTTGAGTCCAGGAGTTTGAGACTAGTCTGAGCAACATAGGGAAACCCTGTCTCTACTAGAAATAACAACAACAACAACAAATCAGCCAGGCCAGGGTATGGTGGCATGCATCTATAGTCTCAGCTACTGAGGAGGCTGTGACAGGAGGACTGCTTCAGCCCAGGAGGTTGAGGGTACAGTAAGGTGTGATCACATCACTGTGCTCCAGAGCCTAGGTGGCAGAGCAAGACCCTATCAGGAGAAGAAGAAAAAGAAGACGTAGAAGGAGGAAGAAGAGGAAGAGGGTGGCAGCAAAGAGGAGGGACATTGGGACACAGAGATACATACCCACACAGGAGAAAAGGAAGGAATGTGAAGACAGAGGCAGAGATTGGAGTGATGTGTCTATAAGCCAAGGGACACCAAAGATTGCCAGCAATCACCAGAAGCTAGAATAGGCAAAGAACGATCCTGCCCTAGAGCCTCAGAGGAAACATGGCCCTGCTGACATCTTGATTTCAGGCTCCTGTCCCCAAGAACTATGAGAAAACAACTTCCTGTTGTTATAATCACCCGGTATCTATACTTTGTTAAGGCAGTCTTAGTAAACAAATACACTCTTCCTCATTAAAGACGGATGTAGAATTTGGCAGACACAGAAGTATTAACTTGCTTTTTAAAATGTTGTCTCAGATTAGTTCTTTTTAAACCTTCCTTTTTTGAGAAACAGAAAATTAAGACAATCTAGAGTCTAGCACCTCTTCCCTATAATCATTACCAATGTTGTAAAAGTTTGGCTGCCCCGCCCTGTTCAGTGGTTTCTCCTGGCCCGTCAGTTCAAGCAACACTAGCACTATTTTCCACCCAATGATACGTGAGCAGAATAAAACAGTTCTTCCTACAGTGCTAATTGAAAATAAAATTATAGTTGTATATATTTAACTAATTGGAAGTGTAGCTAATGACTACTTTGCATATATAATTTTGGGGTCTGGGCAGTTTGATGACTTTTTTTTCTAAATCAGATTGGCATTCATTTTTCTTTTATGTCTAAGAATTTGTTCAGCTCTGCTACTAATTTACTTAACTATTTCTGTTTCAAGACTAGTGAGAGATAGAAGGAAATATAGAAAACAAAAAAAGAAAGCCAAAAAAGAAAGCTTAAGAAAGAAATACTCAACTCTCTAGCAAATGCCAATGCCACATAATCCAAGTTAAATATTATCTCGAAACTGTTTTATGTGGAGGGAATTAATGTCATCTTTGGTGTCTTAAATGCTGTGAGAGGCCAAATTGCAGTAGGCTCATGACGGCATTGGAAGTGAGGAAACAGATATGTGTAGAGTGCTCTCCTCTATCAAGAAGTTTTGTTTCAAAAGGAAGGGAACAGGGGCAGTTATAATGTTTTCAGAACACAAGTGACCAAGTGTTTATACTCAAAAGAGAAAGTGTCTGAAAGAGCCAGTAGAGCTGAGGAAGTTGAAAATACAGGACAAAGGGAAAGAGAGAGATAAGATAAAGAGATGTAGCAATAGCAATAGAGTTAGAGAGCTGATAAAAAGGAAGAGAGGAGAGAGAAAGAAGATTAGTAGAGAGATTTTCTTGAGTAAGAGGGTGTACAAATATCCAGAGAACAACATCAATTAGCATCGGCTTTGGACATAAACACAGCCCCTGAGACTAGAAAGAGAAATAACTGATGTGGACGCAGCTCCGTTTTCATAGAGTTAAGTGAGGAGGAACAGGAAATTGAGAACTCTTGATTTTCTGTGCAATTAGAAGACAAAATCAGGTGCTGAGTGCATTTATACAAAGAAACTACATAAGCTAAAATTATTATTTTACCTCGAAGTCAAAGTAGGAATAAAATGACAAAATAAGCAAGTGCTCTAAGAGCTCTCTTTAAAACAACATGGAAAGAGAGTCATTGAGTAACATCGAGTGTCCTAAACACATGCTTCTTAGTAGGCCATTAACAGAATTTATGGATTTCACACAGCCCATCCATCTTTTATTTTTAGCTCATTTACAAAACAATAAATGACAGGTACAGACTGTGGTTTCAGATGCTAAGAGACTGGTAGGTTCTGCTATTTTATCTCTGAAGGCTGTAAGTATCCTGTTTTGGTTGGAAAAAAATAGTGCTTCCTCTAAAAGACATCCACTGAGGATGTGGCTTTTTGAGGTACAGTTTTACTTTTATTTGCCTAAGTGCTTGTTCTTCAGAGTGTAAGAAAAACCTGCATGGAAATCATATTTGACTTCATCTTGTCACACTGTCTGATTTCAAAAAAAAATACAAGATGTAGCTCCTGTAGATAAAAGTTCTGACATAAATTTCTAAATTCAGTAAAATACAGATAAGTTACTTACTGAAGTATTTTATATCAAACTGCTTATTTAGAAAAGAAAGTGCTTTCATCAGCTAAGCATATAATTTATTCAATCCTCTCAATTAAAGGAATGCATTCATAATTGAACATGGCACAAATGTTTGCTAGAATACCAAGAGACACACAGAATAAGACTCTTGTTTACACACAAAAAATGTATAGAGATATTTGGAAAACGCAAACATTCCAGGAAGAATTTCAAAAGTACTTTTATAAGTATTGCTGTTCCTATTTCTTCTTGCTTTTACTATGTATGTAAACGTATTCTAGAAAAAAAGAAAGAGTAATGGCACAGGTACAATTTTTGTATTCAGCTTAGGCACATAGCTACTTGTAGCTGGTTCTGTTTCCAAGTGATATCACACAGTAATTGGTATGAGTCAATCCAAACTTGAATGACAACTCTTGTCTATTTCTAGCAAGTTAATCAACCCTGTCATTACGCTGAACTACTTTGTGCTGCTTTTCTTCCTGTCCATTGGGTTAATATGAAAGAGCAGAGTTGCATTAAATTCGGTATCTGGCTGGGTGTGGTGGTTCACACCTGTTATCCCAGCACTTTGGGAGGACAAGGTGAGTGGATCACCTGGGGTCAAGAGTTTGAGACCAGCCTGGCCAACCTGGTGAAACTTTGTTCCTACTAAAAACTAAAAAAACTAGCCAGGCTTGGTGGCAGGCACCTGTAATCCCAGCTACTCAGGAGGCCGAGGCAGGAGAATTGCTTGAACCTGGAAGGTGGAGGTCGCAGTGAGCCAAGATCACGCCACTGTACTCCAGCCTGCATGACAGAGTGACTCTATCTCAAAAACAAAAAAAGTGGTATCTGTCTTCTTGGTTTTTGTTTTTTCTACCAGTGATTATTTCTGAATGCATTTTAGTTCTGCAAATTATAGCACAATGTCAGGATCAAGAATGTTAAGGAAAGATGAAAAATATAGAATTAAGGAAATGATTCTAGTCACACTTAAAGACTTTTATTGTACTTAGCAAATATGACTGCTTTAACTCAAAAATCAAATAAAAATTGAGCATTCTGATTACCATCGAAATAGAAGAACTGAGTATTTTAAGTGCCCATTTTCTTAAAATAGCAGGGTAATATCAAGGCATTTCGATGTTTACCGGGAGGTGGAAGAAGCAGTATGTGGGCTGAAAGATCTTATATACTTCATTCAACATATTAATTGATAATAAAACATTACATTCATGATATTTTATAATTTTCATTTTATACTAGATTTATTGTTTTTCTTTAAAAAGAGAAACTATTACAAGTTATTTTTAGGTTCAATAGAGATTTTAAGTATGTAATTATAAAACCAAGTGGAAAGTAACAAATATTTATCATAATATATTACATAGTTTGTAACCATACAAGAGTACATACACATTGGACATCAATAATGTTATTGTTGTTGAATTCTTAACTACTTTCCATGTTTAAAAGTAGTTTCACAAACATGGTATGCAAACTGAGTTTTGTGTTCGCAGCCAAGAAACCTAGACAAGCCATAAATGTGTCACTTACGTTGGTTAACACAGTTGTACATACCTAAATACCTGGTAATAATGCACATAAAATTATTAACTTACTGGTTTGTAATAATTTGGGTATACTCTCAGTTTTTAAAACAGGAAGCTCATTTTGGTGGTCCTGCATTCCTGGGCAATGCTGGACCCACTGATCACTCCTAAGAGCACATCAGTATGTATTACCAAGAGTATTTATCAAAATTTGTATGTTTTGATACATTCATAAAACATTATTAGCATTTTGGTTTTTCTTCTAGAGCCTTCTTATTCAAATATGTTCTCTGAATCAGCAGTATCTACCACTTCTGGGAGCTTGTCAGAAATACAGAATCTCAGGCCCCACCTCAGCCTTGCTGAATTGTGATTTACCTTTGAACAAGATCCCCAGCACAGGTGATTTGTGTGCACATTAAGAGTTTGAGCAGAGCAGAGCAAGGAATTTAAAACCTAGTATATTGGAAGGTTTAAAGGTCTCAGGTGGTGTAGAAAATAAATAAATTTCAAGGAAAGGTATCCCAAATCATATTCAACTTTACTTTTTCACATCTTAAATTCTCTTTAGAATCCATATGTTGCAATTTGGCCATTGACTGAGTCAGTTAAATGAACAGGCACAGTTCAGAATTTTGTAGAAATAAGAGACTTTACTATAAAGCACTACAGTTTGGGAAATTGTTTTGAAAATAGAAAAAGATATGAAAGGATATTAGCAATATGTTTTCTGGTTAATTTTTTCAGCATTTTAAATCACAATTTCAATAATATTCAATATGTCACTGAATCAAAGGTAAAAATCCCTAAATAATGAAGTGATTGAGTACTCCATTCACTTTCTTTGCATGAGTTGAAAAGATTTCCAAATCTAAAGAAGCTGTAACTCAGTGGAAAGTACACAGGACTTGGTCCTATTTCAACAATTGTCTAAACTTATATGCTGGAAGTTTTCCTACCATCAGATATTGAGTTCTCTATAAACATTCTTTGAATAAATGAATTAGTGAGAAATCAGAGACAAAGACTATTCTTTCTAGAATATACTGTAACAGGAAAAGATAGAAGGCAATATCCCAAAGGAAGATACATTCGAAATATTTTTGACTGTTTATTAATCCAGAGAGCCAATTTGTTTTTAAAATAAGAATAGCATACTCATATTTGCCAATCAGCACATTCTCTTGCTGGTGAAAATATATGTCAGACACAATGTTATAATCAGAAAGTTACTGTGAAACCAAAACATTAGATGAATGATTATAATGGCTAGTGAAAAACCGATGCATAGCATTTTGCCTAAGATTATACTAAACTCACCGAATAGATGCTTGTTTTCTTGAGTTCAGGGCACCTCTTCATCAGTTATAGATATTTTGTTACTGTTTGCCCTCTGATTCTTGTTGTTTCTTTCTTTAGAAAAAAATGCTCGAAATGAAAGCAAGGATGGATTAAAGGAGGCCAATTAGGACCCAATTGCTATTCTGTGTGTGTGTGTGTGTGTGTGTGTGTGTGTGTGTGTGTACAAGTGACCTTGAGTACAAATTTGGCTTGGACAAGCTTCATTTACTCCTGTTTAGAATTTGTCCAGGACTTTTTATTTTTATCAAAGTATTTGTACTCATATTTGCATTAAAATAATCAGAGATGAGTTTATTAGATCTACTCTTTCTATTCTCAGCTTCTGTAAGGCATATGGTTATATCTTTAAAACAATATGCAATAACTACCTATCTTTTCTAGAATCTTTCCATATTTAGTAAAACTAGCATCTCCCTTCCAGACAGCATATCGTATGCTCACTGAGAAAAACCAACCACGCTTGGAAGTGAGTGGCTAGCACGGTCAACTCTTTGCAGTTTCAGGTGGTGATGGGAGAAGTTTTGAAGCCACAGCCTCTACCAGACACTTGGTAACTAGCTAGCTCTGTCACAGTCCAGATGATGCATGAAGATACCAGTCGACAGTCAGCAGGGTGAACAGGAAATATGGCAAATGAAAGGCTAGCTATACATGATATTTCTACTGTATGATGTAGAGACTACTTTATAATCTCTTGCTACAGTAGTTTTGTCATTTATTGTAAATTTTATTTTATTGTTTGGTAAAGCTTTTTTAGTTTGCAATAGATTTTGGTAGCAATGAACTCAAAACATAAACAGCAAGTGTTATAGTTTAGATATTTGACTCTCCAAACATTATGTGGAAATTTGACTCAAAATGATGGAAGTGGGGCTTAGCGAAAGATGTTTGGGTCTCGAGGGCAGATCCATTATGAATGGCTTGTTGTGCTCATCATGGTAATAAATGAGTTCTCACTCTATTAGTTCCCAGGAAAGCTGGTTGTTAAAAAGAGCCTGGCACCTCCTTGCCGTTGCTTCCTCTCTTGCCATGGGATCTCTACACAGCAGCACTGCTCTGCCTTTCAGTATGACTGCAAGCCGTCTGAGGCCCTCATCAGAAGCAGATGCTGGCGTCAGGCTTCTTGTACAGCCTGCAGAACTATGAGCCAAATAAACTTCTTTTCTTTATAAATTACGCAATCTCGGGTATTCCTGTACTGCAACACAAATAGACTAAGACAACATGTTTAATAAAAAATTTAGTTCTGGATACCTGTAGTTCCAGCTACTCAGGAGGCTGAGGCAGGAGGACCACTTGAACTCCCAGGAGTTCAAGGCTGCCATGAGCTATGCTTATGCCATTTCACTCCAGCCTGGGCAACAGAACACACACACACACAATTTCTACTGAACATCCATTTCCACTTTTAAAACACGTGAGTAATATAAATTTGCACAAAAAAAGTCTATCAATGATTACCATTCGCTGTAGGGACCACAGTAAAGTCAGTAGTCATTAGAAAACCAGAAAACACAAATCACTGAGAAATCATCATTATCTATTTAAAAGTCAATCATTATTTTAAGAAGAATGTTTCCAAAGACAGCAATTTAATACCTGCGGCTGTTATATTCCATTTTTAAAAGCATGAGTTTTTATTTACAACAAATGAGTGTTCTTCTAAATAATTTATTTTCAGTCCCAATTTTTAGGCACATATGGAAAGTAAAGCAAATAGCTCTGACACCAGTTTTATATATGTGTAATTATATGCTTCAAAGAAATTATGTTAGTTGAATCCAATAGTGCTTAAGAATTTTTTTCCAGCCAAATCATGAAATCAAAATCAAATCAATAAAAAATTTTAGAGAAGGTGAATATTTGCCATTTACAACATGACATAAATGTAAAATCAGTTTAAAAGTCCAACATTTAAGGTACATTTAGATACATTAAGATACAGTTTTTAAAGGTTCATTTTTACAGTGATAATATGAGTATAAATTTTGGTGGAGCCAGGTTTGTGGCAAACACAATGTTGCAGCTAAGAAACCTATTGTATTAACTGGCCATGCCACATTAACACTAATGCTCCATAATAAATCACCCCCAAATTCAACAGTTTAAAACATTTATCTTCATGGCTATGTGATGACCAGCTAATATCTGAATCAATAATCAAGAGTGAGATGATGGTAGCTCAGAGGAGGACAAGAGTAAGGACTTGGTGGTAGTGAGAAGTACGTGAATTTAAATATATGGGTAGGATTTGCATCAGACTGTAGCAGCTGAGTCCGTTGATCTGAGCTCCATTCAGCTGACATGATGGTCCATGTGTTTGTCATTCTTCTCATGGTACCAGTGCTCTAGACCAGGACCTGTTCTTCTCATGGTGATAGCAAAGGCTTAAGAGAGCAAGCACAGTTACTGAAGACTTCTTCAAGCCTAGGCTCAGAAATAGTAATAGCACACTATCACATCTGTCTAGATGCCACTGGCAAAATAAACCAAGGGATGGGGAAGTACAATCTGCTTAGGATGCCAAGGGTATGGATACAAAGAAGGCTGCAAAGACTTGAGCTAATCTAGTTGAATCTACAAATTCCTCTAGCAACAATGAGCTCAAAAACAGACATATACAGTATTTGGGGCCAAGTGCTGTGGCTCATGCCTGTAATTCCAGCACTTTGGGAGGCTGAGGCAGGAGAATTGCTTGAACCTGGGAGGTGGAGGTTGCAGTGAGCCAAGATTGTGCCATTGTGCGCCAGCCTGGGCAACAAGAGTGAAACTCTGTCTCAAAGGAAAAAAAAAAAAGACATATAATGTATTTGGAAGTGGTTGTGGTAGACACATAATTAATTGCAAACTGAAAAAGTACAATGTTCTATAATTAACAGAGAATGTAGGTGTCAAAACTTACACGTTTTTTATGTTTACAGAGTAGATAAAGTACAAAATTTTTGTGATAAAGCTGATCTTAAATAAGTTATAACATACTTCAGCGTGGCAGTACATGCTTTTTCTCTTTGTTCCTCATCATCAATAGGAGTTTAAGAAATATTTGAGACTTGGAAGAATTAGTTTGTACAACCACCTAAAAGGCCTACAGTGAATTGAACTTCTTTAAAAAAAAAAAAAATGCAAAGCCTCTAAATTTTGGCTCATTTTGTTTAAAATTAAATTTGGAAATCTTTAATCAAAATGTTCTGCAAATAGAGCACTTAAAAAAACTGCATCTTTTTAGACTTAAAGGAAAGTAAAATGGAAAACAATGCTTAAAACAGAAATGTATCTGCATAAGCAAGGTAAGGACTGAATAAATTAAGAAATGAGAGCACAAATGATGTACATAATTTTGGAATACTATAACTGTACTTGAAATACTTTGTGGGATGAACTTTTTGGTGTAGATCTTCTTTTTAACAAATTAATTTATAATTTCTACTAAAATTGAATGAAACACCTATACATTTAAACTTAGTGAAACATAAAAAAGAATTAAAAAAAGAACACTTATTTGACAAGTTATTTTCTTATGAAATACATATCAAAGAAAGGTTTTTTAAATGCAGACAATAAGATAAAGCCTGCCAAAATATCTAGGTTGAAATATTTGTACATTTGATTGACAAAAAAAAAATAGCCTCAGTTTAGCAAAAATTTTCTCAGGTCTTACTGGGCATCTTACATCTGAAAAGAGAATATTTGTTGTTTTTTGTTGGTTGGTTTGTTTTGTTTTTGAGATAGAGTCACACTCTGTCACCCAGACTAGAACGCAGTGGCGAGATCTTGGCTCACTGCAACCTCTGCTTCCTGAGTTCAAGCGATTCTCTTGCCTCAGCCTCCCGAGTAGCTGGGATTACAGGCACCCACCACCATGCCCAGCTAATTTTTGTATTTTTAGTAGAGACAGGGGTTCCCCATATTGGCCAGGGTTGGCTCGAACTCCCATCCGCCCGCCTCAGCCTACCAAAGTGCTGGGATTATAGGCATGAGCCACCATGCCTGGCTAAGAGAACAGTTGCTTAACTCAAAATATAATGGTCCATATAGAACTTCAACCTAAATTGTCAAAAATTCCAAATTAATTAGCTGTAAGATACAACTTTGAAGAAGATTATAAGCAATTTTATGAAAACTGAAAATAAACAGTATTGAAAAATAAATCATTAAGAAAAATTTCAGTGACATTATATATAGAAACATATAACAAACTGCTTAAAGAACATGAATAGTTGGCCGGGTGCAGTGGCTCATGCTTGTAATCCTAGTACTTTGGAAGGCCAAGGTGGGCAGATTGCTTGAGGTCAGGAATTGGAGACCAGCCTGGCCAACATGGTGAAACCACATATCTATTAAAAATACAAAAATTAGCTGGGCATAGTGGCAGGTGCCTGTAATCCCAGCTACTCTGAAGACTGGAGAGCCACTTGAACCCGGGAGGTGGAGGTTCCAGTGAGCCAAGATTGAACCATTGCACTCCAGCCTGTGAGACAAGAGCGAAACTCCATCTCAAAAGAAAAAAAGAAAAAGAAAAAGAAAGAAAGAGAAAGAAGAAAGAAAGAAAATATGAATAGTTTTCAAGAATAATTATTCTGCTTATATTTTTAACATTAATATAAATCAATAAAATCAATGTTAAAATTTTTGCTTTATGAACATGGACACATGCCACTTTTCATTTTTAGAAATTATTTTACAGTTTCAGCATAATAATTTTATGTAAAGAGAGACATATTTAAAAATACATAATTTCTGGGGAGGCATCTTTCATACTTATACATTTCCTAGATTGAGATTTAAATAAATGTTCAAACCTGTAATAGTAGCAAACACTGCACAGATGGTAGTTGTCAGAGAGAAATGTAGATAGAGTTTAATGACTTTTAAGTAAAATCAACAGGATATGAAGTAGACAGTGCTACGTTTTACATGTTGATGTGTGGAACTAGTTGTTTAGTAGAAGGTGTTGACTGTCATCGGATGAAAATTTAAAAGGAGGCAAGAAGAGGTACAGTTTGGCCAGAAACCAGTTTTCCAGTGGAGAGATTCAAGAGACATTGACACATAGGTCTGAAGCCCACAGAAGTCAGCTATTGATATAAATTGAACAGACAGCCTCTTCTAAATAACCATATGTGAGGGTTAATACTGAGTGTCAACTTAATTGGATTAAAGGATGCAAAGTATCGTTCCTGGGGGTATCTATGAGGGTGTTGCCAAAAGAGATGAACATTTGACTCAGTGAACTGGGAGAGGCAGACCCATCCTCATGCTGGGTGAGCACCATCTAATCAGCTGCCAGTGTAAAAGCAGGCCTGAAAAGAGCAGACTTGCTGAGTCTTCTGGCCTCTGTTTTTCTCCTGTGTTGGATGCTTCCTGCCCTTGAACATCAGCCTCCAAGTTCTTCAGCTTTTAGACTCTTGGACTTACACCAATGACTTGCCAGTGGCTCTTGGGCCTTCAGTCACAGACCGAAGGCTGCACCGTCGGCTTCCCCACTTTCCAGGTTTTAGGACTCGGCCTGGCTTCCCGACTCCTCAGCTTGCAGACAGCCTGTTGTGGGACTTCACCTTGTGATCTTGTGCGTCAATTCTCCTAATAAACTCCCCTTCATATATTCATCTATCCTATTAGTTCTGTCCCTTTAGAAAACTCTGACTAATACACGTTTTAAAGGCATTTCTCTTATCAAATGTACAGAGTTCAATTCATTGAAATCTCTGAATGTAATTATTTTAGGTGTTTTGAAAAAATATTAGGTAAAAGCTAATATATTCTGTATTTGCCTTGTTATGATAGACTAGTAACAAGTTAATAAACAAGAAAGAAAAAATACTCACTACATATTAGTTATCTGTGATATCAAGGCAAATCAATGAAGCCCCCAGTAAGATAATATAGAGAAAGGCAATTTTATAATTCCATTTACCCAGCAAACATAATGTATAATTCAACTAAACAATAAATCCACTCGAATTTAGCACATGGATGGAATTAAAAATTAATATATTTGCATTTTATATTGATTTATTACTCATGAGAAAATTATGTTGTCATTTACATTACATACATTTAAATCCCAGCTTATATAATACACCAGTTGAAAATGTATAGATACAACAGATAAACTAAGGCAATCTGGCATTTTTAACATTTAAAAAAGACTATTTCGAAATGAAATTTCTGTGTGTGTGCATATGTGTATGTTTTGAAAAATCTTTGTGGAAAATATGTTGTAGAATCCTGCAGTAATATAACATCTAAATTTATAGGATAGGAATTGGTAGTTCTAAGATATCTCATTACATCTGAAGAACTCTGAATACTTCTTTATTTTTCTTTTTTTGAGACGGAGTCTTGCTCTGTCGCCAGGCTGGAGTGCAGTGGCGCAATCCTGGCTCACTGCAACCTCTGCCTCCTGGGTTCAAACAATATTTCCGCCTCAGCCTCCCGAGTAGTTGGGACCACAGGCGCGTGCCACCACGCCCGGCTAATTTTTGTATTTTTAGTAGAGATGGGGTTTCACCATGTTGGCCAGGATGGTCTCTATCTCTTGAACTCGTGATCTGCCCACCTCGGCCTCCCAAAGTGCCGGGATTACAGGCGTGAGCCACCGCGCCCGGCCTAAATACCTCTTTTTATTGGAGACATTTAGATATTTAGTCTGACTAGATATCAGTAAGTGTAGGTAATCAAGCGCTTCACAGATAACTAAAACTAGAACAAAAAAAAAACGAGCTAAATGGAAACAGAGTCAACTGGATTCTAACAATTGTTAGAAAGCTAATTCTAAAATTAACATGAGGCTTTATTTTCCTGAACCTTTGAAAATATGTCAGTCATACTACTTGATGAACTCATCTTTCATGCCTTGAAAAATCACACGTTCATTATAACATTAGAATACATCAGAAACATCCGCTGTTTGCTCCTGGTGAGGACATCCCTTTTCCCACCCTACCCCCAGCTAACTTACCCAGGTTTTTCTCTTACTTTATATTTACCTCTCCTTTTCCTTTAATTCTTAGCTGGTGCACACCAGACCTTATTGTTCACTGAGAAAAATGACTACAGGGAAACTTACTCACATTTCCTGAAGCAAATCTATTTATTTTCTCCACCATTCCTACTCGTACAAAGGAACTAAACTGTGCTATCAAATCTACCCTCAACAGCATACAGATATTCTCTATTATTTCTATGTTAAAAATCCTTTCCCTAATCCCAATTTCCTCTAGTTATTGGCCTATATTTTATTACTTTCCTCAGCAAAAATTCTTGATTTAGTTGCCTGACTTACTGTTTTCAACTCCATTTGTCCAATTCATCCATCAAACTACACATATTTGATTTTATTCTCCTTTCCACTAACTTTATTCTTTTCAAGGTCACCAACTACTTCAGAGTTGCCAATTTCAATAGGAAATTCTGTGTTTAGCCTATTTGGTAATGCTGTTCTTCCAGAAACTTCCCTCCTGGATTCCTGGATCTAATCGTTTCAGGCTTTTCCCCCTACCTTATTATGTGCTTGAACTCAGTCTCTGAGTTGCATCCTCCTGCTACTTCTGATTCAAAATTTAGCTTTCTCTCCTCTTTACTGGCCACATTTTATTCCTAGTTGTCCCTTTCTTTCCGGTGGCTGTAGATGGCATTGTTGTGCTCCCATGTTCCAAATCTCATTCTGAGGTCAGACCTATCTCCTTGGTCTGAATATTAGACTCAGGTGTTCAACTGCCTGACATCTTTTCTTAGATTCCTAATTGGGTTGAAATGTACAACCATAGCTGATTATTCTCCCTATTGATCTATTCCTCTTCCTGTTTAAAAAAAATGGCTCTGCCAGTTATTTAAAAAAAAAAGTATCTATTGTGTGTGTGTATATATATATATATATATAAAATATGTATATATATTATATATATACAATATGTGTATATATATGTGTGTGCATACGCACACGCGCGCGCGCGCGCACACACACACACACACTTGATTCCTCTCTATTCCACACCACCATCCCTGATTGATGCCCAATTGACCCTCAGGTACTATTGGTTCTGACTCTGAACTGCCACTTCCCTAATTGTAAGTTATCTTCCTATCTTTTCTAAAATACTACAAGAACTTTATAGTTGCAATCTCTGCTTTCATTATCAATTTTTCTGTTCTCCAAATTGTGGCAACAGTCATCTTTTAAAATAAATCAGATTATATCCATCCTCTGTTTAACCTCCTGTAATGGTTCTTATTGTGTCTTTTCACAATAAAGCCCCCAATTCCTCTGCAAACATAGGTCTTCTGTATCCTCTCTTGCTTACACTCCACGCTTCAGCCCCCTGGCCTCCACTCTGCTCCTCTAGTGTCCACCTTACCTTTTTCTACTTGGAAAGCTCTTCTTTCCATCCCTACCCATCATCAGGCTCATTCTCATGAAAACATCCTTTAGATTTCAGCTCAATCATCCCCTTCCTGTAAGATTTAAAGTGGGCTCCTCCTACTGTTCTTTATCTTCTCACCCTGGCTATTTTGCTCTACACTTATCGCCATCTGAAAGCACCTATTCGTTTTCTTGTTTACCATGGATTATTTAAACGTCCATTTGGGTTGATATTTAAACGTCCATTTGGGTTGATGCTCCAGAACGACAGGAGCATTGTCACTTCCGATGTTCCTAGACCTAGACCACTGCTCACCCTGTAGAGCATTTGAGAAGTAATTGCTAAATACATAGACAATTAAATAAATAGATTGTTCATACAGCATATTTGTTATATACAAAGGGCCAAGGATTTTGAAATTGGATGACATCACAATCTAACTCAAACTAAATGGTCCAGCACCCTCAACTCTCTAGAAAATCCGGAAAACATTAATAATTCATGGAGACACAGAGCAATAGCTCGGCCGAAAAGAATAAAATTAAAACAAATATGTTAAGTTGGGAGGGACACGTTATTTTCCTTTTCTGAGAAATTACAAAGAAATGCATATATAACTACAGAAATCTTAGGATATATTTATGAGAAAAATAATCAAGAATACATAAAATCCCCTCATTTGGTTAGGACCTCAGTAAATACTTTATTATATAATTTTCAGATTTTTCCCATGGAGATCTATACACAGTTACTGAACTCTTGAAATGTGTTTAGTGCAAATGAAGAGCTGACTTTTTATCAACCTAAAATCAAAATTGAAGCAATATAAAATAGTTCTTCCAATAAACCCCACTTTATTGTTTAGTACAACTATATTTCACTTTACTGAAAATAAAGCGTGTGAATTAAGACACAAAACATATGCTGGATTTTCTTTTTCTTTCTCTCTTTTTTTTTTATTTTTGAGATGGAATCTCACTCTGTCACCCAGGCTGGAGTGCAGTGGCACGATCTCGGCTCACTGCAACCCCCACCTCCCGAGATCAAGCAATTCTCATGCCTCAGCCTCCTCAGTAGCTGGGACTACAGGCACCTGCCACTATGCCCAGCTAATTTTTGTATTTTTGTTTCTTTGTTTTTGAGGGAGAGTCTAGCTCTGTCATCCAGCTGGAGTGCAATGGCACAATCTTGGCTCACTGCAACCTCTGCCTCCTGGGTTCAAGCAATTCTCCTGACTCAGCCTCCTTAGTAGCTGGAATTACAAGCACTCACCACCACACCTGGCTAATTTTTGTACTTTTAGTAGAGATGGGGTTTCATCATGCTGGTTGAAACTCCTGACCTCAAGTGATCTGCTTGCCTCAGCCTCCCAAAGTGCTGGGATTACAGGTGGAGCCACTGCACCTGGCCTAATTTTTGTATTTTTAATAGAGACAGAGTTTTGTCATGTTGGCCAGGCTGGTCTTAAACTCCTGACCTCAGGTGATTCACCTGCCTCGGCTTCACAAAGTGCTGGGATTATAGGCTTGAGCCACCACACCCAGCCCATATGCTGGATTCTTAAAAGACTTAATTTTTTAAAAAAAGGAAAATATTTTACTAATAAATTTTTGATAGATAACATGTTAAAATGATAACATTTTGGATATAATGGCTTAAACATATTTTTAAAATAAATTTAATCTATTTTTATTTTTTCTATGTGCCTATCAGAAAATGTAAACTACATATGTGGCTTATATTTCCGCTGAATAGCACTTCTACACTTATAGATATATGTACACACATATATAGGTATTTTATAAAATAACTTTTTTTAATAAACTACTTCCTTAACTTGGCTTTATAGTAAAATAATCCTTTAAGTAAATAAATACAGATCTTTAGCCTTTTTGAGTAATTGCTTAGTATTCCACTGTGTGGAATATTAGAGCCATTCTTAGTGTTTAGATGGTTTCTAAATTTTCATTTTTGTATACAATGCTAGGAGAAATGCTTTAAGTGAAACTTTTACTGGTGGTGGATAGTTATAAGGGTCAAGTATCTTCTATGTTGAATTTTAAAAGAATTGGAGAAGGGCATGGCAAATTTTTAGAAAGTAATTTTTATAAAGCATATAAAAGTATATAAACTTATGTACTCTATAAAAGCATATGCTTTAGGCCAGGCACCGCGGCTCAGGCCTGTAATTCCAGCACTTTAGCAGGCCAAGGTGGGCGGACAAGGTCAGGAGTTCAAGACAAGCCTCGCCAACATAGTAAAACCCTGTCTCTACTAAAAATACAAAAATTAGCCAGGTGTGGTGGCATGCACCTGTAGTCCCAGCTACTCGGGAGGCTGAAGCAGAAGAATCAATTGAACCCAGGAGGCGGAGGTTGCAGTGAGCCGAGATCACGCCATTGCACTCCAACCTGGGTGACAGAGAGCAACCCCATCTCAAAAAAAGAAAAGTATGAACTTTATATACAGTTGTAGCTTGGTATCCACAGAGGATTGGTCTCAAGAACCCCCAGGATACCAAAGTTCACAGATGCTCAAATCCTTAATGTCAAATGGCTTAGTATTTGCATATAACCTAGGCACATCTTCCTATACACTTTAAATCATCTCTAGATTATTTACAACACCTAATATAAGGTCTACAGCATCACTTCCTTTGCATGGATTCAACATAGTACTCCATACCTAGCAAATTCAAGTTTTCCTTTGGAACATTGCGGAATTGTTTTTTCCAGATTTTTTTTATTCAGTTTGGCTAAATCCACAGATGTGGAACCCACCAATATGGAGAGCCAAATGTACTTTCATAAAATACAATCATTATACAGAGTACATAATATATATTATAAAGATTTCCATGAACAACAGCTAAAATACTTAAATGCTAAAACATTTATAATTTTCTTAAAAAATACATTCTACGACTATTTCACCTCCCTGAGAACATCTTACAATTTTTGATGAAATACTGCTATTTTAAACAATAGAATACAAGGCCTTCGATATAAGGGACTGAAATCTCTGGTCTATTTCTGTCATTTCTGCCTGTCTTTGAAGAGATGCCTTGAGTACAACCTCAGATGACAAAAAGCCCAAAGACTGGTACTCTAGGAGCCCCCCTGAGAAAGTGTGTGTCCTCTCTGGGATAATGTCACCCATCTAGGCTCTCGTGAGGGGTTTGCAAAGGAAATGGAATTGTTCTCAGGCCAATTCAGAGAAGTCTTTACCTTCTGAGAGCCAACCTGTTAGAACCATTCCAAGTAGCCAGAATCTATTACAATGTTGTCTCCAGAGAATCATAATACACTCCACATTAGAGGAAATAAACAGAGTAGGATTGTCTCGATTTTCCAAGTATTTCGAGTACTTGACCTGAGTATTGACCATTTGCTCAATATTTCAGTGTTCTATGAATTACATAGTCTTAGTGTCCCCGGGCCACTATTAGGTTCCCAGACAGCCAAATATTCAAGTTTAATATAGAGATTATTAGAGATACAGAAAAATTTATTTTATAATATATGAAAAAACTACCATATTTACCAGTCCTAGAAAATCTTTTAGAGTTTGAACCAGTTACGCTACTTACCTTATACATAAAATCATATGACTTTCCTGGGTGAGGAGCATTCAGTTTAGTCTTTTTTATTTGTTTCATCAATAAGGGCTTTTTGCCGTCTATGTCCTACATTGGAATTTACTATAATTTCATTCAATTTATATAAACAATAGTGGGATCTAAACATATTTGGATTTCTCACAGTTACAAATTTTATATAACTAGGTTGGAAATTCAGTTAGAAGGAGCCCCTCTCTACATAATCTCTGTAGTGTCATAGAAGCATCCAGAAGGTCTGTCTTCTTCCAGCCCTGCCATGTATTGATTATGCAACCAAGGACCTGCCACTAAATCTTTCTGGAAGTTAATTTCCTCATCTATAATATGAGAAAAATAAATCCTGTGCTACCTACCTCACAAGACAGCAACGAGAATCAAGTGGGGTAAAACATATAAATACATTTTAGAAAAAAAAAAAGAGAGATACCGTTTCTGGAAACCTAGAACAACTTTAGCAGTAATAACAATAACAAGTCCTCATTTTGTAACTATTTCTTATATTAGCAATCTTATGACTGCAATCAATAGAAATCAACTCAGACTAGCTTAAGAGGGGGCAAAAAGTGGAGAGAGGATTGCATTATAGGGATTCAATAGCATCCTGGTATCTGAAACTAGGAGCACATCAAGATCTCAGGACAGAACTGGAAGCAGTTACCTTTCCTCTCTTCTCTTGTATTTGTTTATCTGAAACGTTAATTCTAATATCTAAAGATATATTTATTCTGCTTATCTTTGAATAAAAATGTGGCTGCTTGCACATGCAGAGCATGTATTTTACAGATTCAGCCACTTCAAGACACAATCTCTATTTAATTTCCAAATACAAATTCCCTGGGAATCTGGTTATATTCGATTATGTGCCCACCTTTAGTTCTATATATTGTAATGATGATCAAGAATAAGATTTTTAAAATGGCTGTTGGGTGAATACTGCTCTTTTCCAATATATTAGAGACCTTTTGTTTTGTTTTATTTTTCCTCCAGAAAAAAAGGTTGTTGAATATAAAATCCCTTAGGTATCCACTATTCCCTTTAACTTTCCAAAGCATTTTCACATGTGAATGAAATGAGAAAATGTATTATCTTAACAGATAGAAACAGAGTTTCTCTGAGGGATGGAACTATTTTTGTTGAAAGGGGGAAAAAGATACTTCGGTAAGCCATTTGAAAGAGAAGAGGATCTGGAGGGCATAGGTGCAGCCGAGTCCCAATCATAAAAGAGCTGCTTAGGGTGCTCCAGTTTAGGAAATGAAAGCCATTGGATTTTGCTCCTAAGAGGACTGGGGAGAAAAAAGAAAGGAAGGAGGAGACCAGGAGGCATAGAGTCCAAGAAATGTGGTGCATCAAAGCGGCGTGGGGCAGGGAACTTATAAAAATCTTCCCAGGAGTACGGTGGCCCCCATCCCTGCAGCTTTACCACCCCCAGCCTACACAAACTCTTTAAGAAGAAAAATATTCAAGATGTGATTTTTAGTTGTTTTTATGCAATTTGAATTATTTGTTATTCTGTGGACATTATCAGAATTAAGTGAGAGAGAGAGAGAGAGAGAGTGTGTGTGTGTGTGTGTGTGTGTGTGTGTGTGTGTCTGTGTCTAAATTAAGCATGTCTGGCCTGAATGGTGTGGAACAGAGAGAATGTGTGTTAAAGCAGAAGTGGAGGCAGAGCAAACACCACCCAAGATGTCAAGGGCAGGGAGGGAGCAGCTGCCTTTGGGTTATAAATGCATTATTTCCTATGCGCTCTCCAACAACTTGCCAGGTAATTAAAACAGATATCATTACTGTTTGACAGATGAGGAAACTGAAAACAATCATTTACACAATGTCTTACAGCAAATTAGTCTTGGAGCAGAACTAAAATCTATATGTCTTGTCACTGGACTCGTGTTATTGCATTGAACTGCCTTCAAATGTTATGATAGAAACAGAACGATGGTCGCATACCTTAGTGGCAAGAATCAAGAAGACATTTCTTTAAATGAAATGCTTTTAATGCTTTTAGTGAATCCACCAAGATTAGCTTTTAGTCATTCTTCCATTCATTTAATATATATGTGTTGAATTCTTGCTCTCCAATTAGCATTATGATAGGTGATAGCCTTTTGCTTTTGAATAAGAATCATTTGACCAAAGTGAGTCTTATGAAAAAAAAAAGGAGTAAGAGGACCATGAAATTCACAGCATCCTGAGTGGTTTTTAAAAAACTTTTTTAAAATTTTTGGTTCTTTTTGAAATTGCAGTGACACAAAGTCTGATCTAGTTTCAGCACTAGAAGTAACTAACTATGAATCCACAACTAACCCTATTAATCCTCATCCACTGATGGTGGGAACTGAATGGTATAGCACTTTAGAAAACAGCTTGGTAGGCCTGGTGCCACGGCTCACACCTGTAATCCCAGCACTTTGGGAGGCTGAGGCGGACAGATCACCTGAGGTCAGAAGTTCAAGACCAAACTGGCCAACATGGCAAAACCCCATCACTACTAAAAGTACAAAACTTAGCTGGGCATGGTGGTGGGTGCCTGTTCAGGAGGCTGAAGCAGGAGAATCGCTTGAACCTGTGAGGCAGAGGTTGCAGTGAGCCAAGATCATGCCACTGCACTTCACTCCAGCCTGGGTGAGAGAGCAAGACTCCGTCTCAAAAAAAAATAAAATAAAAAGAAAACAGCTTGGTAGTTCCTGAAAAAGTTAAATACAGAATTACCATATAACCCAGGAAAATCATTTAAAATTTTCCTTTCTAAGATCAAGAAATGCCTAGAAAGTGCTCTGCCAGCCCAAACACGCCCCCTCATCCAAAAGTCCCCAGGGAGAAGGCTATGTTCTGAATGTCTGTGTCCCTGCAAACTTCGTATGTTCAACCTAATCCCCAATTAGTATTATGAGGGTGGGCCTTTGGGAGGGGATTAAGTGATGAACGCAGGGCCTCATTCATGGAGTAGTTCCTCATAAAAGAGGCCTGGAAAGTCTGTTTGTCCCTTCCACCATGAGAGGACACGCAGAAGCCATCATCTATGAGGAACAAGCCCTTGCCACATCTGCTGGCATCTTGATCTTATACTTTCAAACCTCCAGAACTATAAACAATAAATTTCTGTTGTGTGTAAGTTTCTCAGTCTAAGGTATTTGTTATAGCAGCCAGAGTGGACTGTTTAGAAAAGGGGCGAGAGCACTTTGTGAATTAAAGCACCACTCTATCAATAGCTGTGCAGCCCCAGATCTCCAAAGAAGCACCTCGGTAAAAGAACGAGGTTGAATTTACAGCTGAAGTTTGAGAGCTAAGCAGCACTTTTTAGTTAACACAGATTAAAAACTGGTGGGCCAGTATGCTCAGGCTTGCTTGTGAAAAAACAATGTTTAGCTTAGGCAGGTCCCGAACCCATTGACCCATCCAGGTGCATTGAAGGGAAAAGACAAGCTCCTGCAGAGGTTCTGTCTACACCATGGGGGCTGGAAACAGATAGGCAAGCAAAGCATGGAGAGCAGAACATTGCTTTTAAGATAAACTCAATGTTCTGAGGCTCATTCCATGTCTGAAACTTCTGCCTATTGAATTTTTGTCTTGTTCGGTGTTAGAGTAACAGTGAGCTGGGAATAAAGCGGGTAAGGATGAGCCCGGCACAGGAGAGGTGACCAAAGATTTTCTTTCAATACGTACACTTTCCCCAGTCACTTTTCTCAGAGATTTAGGATCTGATCTTGAGCACTTGGCTGACTGACCCTCCATTTTGCATGACCTTGGAGTTGGGTATATGGAAGATCTGGATAATTTCATGTCTTAAAGCTCCTCCTGTGTATTTTTTCCCCCATTTAATGGCCCTGAATTCTTTTTTTTTTTTTTTCTGAGATAGGGTCTCACTCTTAGACAGAAGTGAAGTGCAGTGGTGCAATTACAGCTCACTGCAGCCTCGACCTCCCAGGCTCAAGCAATCCTCCCACCTCAGCCTCCTAAATAGCTGGGACCATAGGTGCATGCCACAATGCCAGGTTGATTTTTAACTTTTTTTGTAGAGACAGGGTCTCACTATGTTGCCCAGGCTGGCCTTGAACTACTGGGCTAAAGGGATCCTCCTGCCTTGGCCTCACAAAGTGCTGGCATTACAGGTATGAGCCAATGCACCTGGCCCCAAACTCTTACACAGAAGTAATTTTTTAAAAACTGAAAACGTATTTTATTCCTTTTGGCCCCTAATCCATATGTGGCCTAATAAACTACTGGTATTCAACAAATGTTTGCTAAACTCTTTATTACCATTATTTGGAAAAATATTGCCACTGATAGTAATTAGAACAGAAAAACACTGAGTGCTTCCCTGAATCCCTTTGGCCTGCCTCCTACTCCCAGTCCTCTATCAACCCTTCTGCCGCAGTTCCTGCTGAGCTGAACAAGAGACACACATGTCAGCCTCACAGTTTAAACAAAGAGCTACAGTGAAAGAAAAACAGCTGAGCCAGCAGGAAGCATAAACAGAGGGGGAGGTGTCAAGATAGCTATTTTTAAAGCCGATGTAGTAAATAAACCCATAGGCCTTAATAAAGCCAGGTAGCTCTTTTCTTGAGAAGCTGGCCTATGCTCTAAACTTGTCCCAAGGTTTGCTTGATCCTCTGTTTGAACAGCATATTTGAAATTTGGTGGCAAACAAACACTGGGGCAGGGGAAGACAGGTCCTCATTCTTAGGTTTTTTTCTCACAAAGAAAAATAGGAAGCTTGAGAACCATGAAAACACAAGGCAGTTAAGGAATCACAAAATATGTACAAAATGTTATTGTTGTCTGTCAAGATACAAATGGATATATCATGAATTTGATAATGATTCCTCCCCTTTGGATCTTATCTGCATCCCTCCTGCTGGCCCTTGACGTCCTCAATTGTCCCTGTCACCTTAATCTCTTTCTCTTTCCTATTTTGCTCTTACTCTTGGATCTGACAAAACAGAAAGAAAAATGCTCTATAATTATGAGCACATGATGTGCCTGGAACTGTGTTGTGAGTTATCTTAATCAACGCAACACTTCTAATATCTTCAGTGTTGAAGAGGAAACTGAGGCTTACAAATTGCAATGTAGAATAAATGCCCACCACCTGAATGGCTCTATAGGATCTGGCTCCTGCTTACTTTTCGGCCCTAACATCCCTGGTCTCCTACTGTAACCGGGTTTTCTTGGGGTGCTGGTGAGGCACAGCTCCCCCGAGGGAATGCTGTGGGTTCTTGTTCTTCAACCTCTTAAAGAATAAGCGGTGGGACCACTGCAGGTATGCTGTAGGCCAGTAAAAGTAAATATCAGACCCAAGAAGTGTTGCAGAAAGGTGGTTTTATTTAGGTAGAGAAAAGAGAAGGAAAGGAGAAGAGAAAGATTTCCACAAAGAGTGTGGAAGGGGATTCCAGAGGGGAAAATCCGGCCAGGTGTGTGGATATGGACTTTTATCCTGGGAGGAACCCCCACCTTCTCCAAGACCCTGGGCCAATGAAAGGAGTTCCTTAGAACTTCCGCTGGAGAGATTGACTTTTAGTTTCTTCCCGAGCCAGTGAAATTCAAATATAAACCGTTAAATCTCCCGGATGGAGAGAGATGGGAGGGGGGCATGGTGCTGGGAAATTCTTGCCCTTAAAACTACGCCCCCTTGTGGACCCGGAAAGAGAACACATTCCCTCACTACCTCTCTCGTCCCCACTTCAGTCAAACTAACCTTTGAGTTTCTTGATCAAGTCAACTTCCATTCTACCCTAGGAGCCTGGCCCTTGTCCTCACCAGTGAAAGACACTGGAATCCTCTTCCTCCAACCATGGTTCCTTCTAGTCATCTGGTTCTCTGCTCAAATGTGTCACCCCATTAGAGTAATCTCCATAAACATTCAGTTCAAAGTACCTAATTTTTCCTTCAGAGTGACTCCTTGTTGTGGCCATGGAGGTGCACCATTCAGATGACCCTTCAAGGGAGCACAGTTGGCTGACAATCTCCAACTGCCCCATCTTTAAATCCATTGCAGTGTTCACACGTAGGCCTGAGGCTCTCTCTTTCGAGGCTGCCCTGAGCCTATAACAGAGTAAGGTAAGGGCACTAGAGCCAGCCCACTTCACCACTGCTGCCCAGTGCAGGACTCCTCTAATGAACAGTATTCACTTAGGGTGGGTTGTGGGGCAGAGATCTCATCAAATTGGCCAAGACTTTCTTCAAGCTGCATCATAACCTGTCCCAAATTCCCTCTTTCCTTATCTCTTTGTCCAAATGTCAGAGCTGCATCACATTCAAAGTGCTCCCCAGCTACTCCTGCTCCTACTCTCTCTTATCCTTAACAGGCACTTTTCTCAGTCTCTTGTTTGTCTAATTCTGTCTTGATGTCTGCTTCTCAGGAGACCTGAACTGGTGTACTCTCTTATAAAACACTGTTTCATTACTTGCATAGTATTTATAGCTGTTTTTATTTTATCCAATTAAATTGATCCACTTACATATTTATTTAATGTCTCCCTCCTACTACTGCCACCCTCTCCCCCTCAATGTAATCTGTCTTATTCATCACCTTACTCCCAGTGCTAAGAACAGTACCTGACTTGTAATTGTTCTTCAGTTAATATTGTTGAATGAATGAATGAATGAAAGAATGAATACATTTGGAAGGCTAGATTTATATTCCAGATCCATCACCTCCTCTTTATTCAGTTACTGTGGGTTTTACTATTCTAGGTTTTGGACATAAAACAGTAAGCAAGAAGGACACAGTCTCTGCCATTTTGAATTTAGATTCAAGGGAGGGAAGACAGGTAATAAACACATAATCATGAACATATATATGCTATGTGATAAGAGATATAAAGATATTATAGTGTGTAATAAGGGAATAAAAAGTGGTTGTTGAGTAGTTAGGAAAGCTAGCTCCCTGATAAGATGACATTTGAACAGAGATTTGAATGAAATAAGGGAGTGAGTCAAGCAGATACCTGGTTCAAGAGTGTTCCAGGCCAGGGGAATATAAATGGAGGCATTTATGTTGGAGTGTGTTTGGAAAGTTCAAAGAACAGTTTGGAGGTCAGTGAGGCTGAACGACAGACAACAAGGGGAATGGCAGAAAATGGGGAGGCACATGGTATAAAAGGTAAGTCCTTGTATGCCATCATAAGGAATTTAGATGGGATTTTCCTCTAAGTGAGATAAAAAGTGAGTGGATAGTTCTCCCTGACATTTTAAAGGATGTATCAGGCTACTAGGTGGGAAACAGTAGAAGATAAAGGTAGAAGTAGAGAGAGCAGAAAGCAGGTTATTTAATATTTCATAAATATCTCTAGTGTCTATCAGTAAATATGGTGATATTTAGTCAAATGCTGATTATACTTGAAGGCAAAGTTAGTAAGACTTCCTAACAGATTGAATAAATAAGGTTTGCGGGCAAGGAAAGAATCTAGAATGACTCTGAGTATTTGGCCTGAGCAAACAGAAAGGTGGAGTTATTGATTATTGTGTTTTCCTCTGGTTGAGCTCAGCTGAACTGGTATAGTCATGGATAGGCAGAGTAGATGTAACCAGATTTGAGGTTTTTCCTATTGAATACAATAGTAGGGGTGTTTTGAGGACATTGCAAAAGAATCATTATCCTTTTAGAAGATGGGATATAAGTTGCATAAAGAGAGACATTAGCACATGAAGGGCATGAGAGAAAGAGAAAAGGCATATGGTCAGTAGATGGAAGGTCTCTGTGGGGCTGAAGAATGAATGATAATGATGTAACAGAGGGTGAGATGAAAAGGTCTGAAGTGGTGGTCAGAAAGTGGGGTGGCCCTATTTTTTCCTTTGTACCACAACTATATTAGTCTGTTCTTATGCTGCTAATAAAGACACCCAAGACTGGGTAATTTTTAAAGGAAAAAGGCTTAACTGACTCACAGTTCAGGATGGCTATGGAGGCTTCAGAATCATGGCGGAAGGCAAAGGAGGAGCAAAGTCACATCTTACATGGCAGCAGGCAAGAAAGCTTGTGCAGGAAAACTCCTACTTATAAAACCATTAGATCTCATCAGACATATTCACTACGGTAAGAACAGTATGAGGAAATTTGACCCCATGATTCAATTATCTCCACCTGGTCCCACCCTTGACATGTGGGCATTATTACAATTCAACATGAGATTTGGATGGATACACAGCGAAACCATATCAATAGCAATCTCTTTTTCTCCCTTGAAAAATAAGAGGAGTGGCGAGTGAAATGAAACAAATCCTATACCTACCTCTCCAACTACCATCCCATGTGTCTACCCCTCTCCATGGTTTCTTGAAAAAGTCTTATTCAGCTTTTGCATTCTCTGTGCTTCCTTCTTAATTTCCTATGGTAAGACTCCCATTCACAACATAGCAAGGTAAAATTTTGTTTGCTGCAGATTTCTTTCAACACCACATTGAGGCTAGCTAAAAAGTCTATTCCTTTTGATAAATGCCATGTCTTCAGTCATTTGTATCTTCTCATTCCTACATTAAATATCCCCAATTTCTTCAATTATTCCTTATGACATAGTTTGGAGCTACTTTGAAACCTCAGGCTCTCAGCTGAATGTGTTCTAATTTATCTCTTAACATGTCTCTAACTCTGTTGATATATAATGTTCAGTATTATTCATAAATAAGAAGAAATGAAGTACTAGTGGATGCTACATGGATGAACCCTGAAAACTTTATGCTAAGTAAAGAAGTCAGTCACAAAATACTATATACTGTATGATTCCTTTTATATAAAATGTCAGAATAGGCAAATCTAAAGAGACAGAAATTAGATTAATGGTTGTCTAGGACTGGGGAAAGATAAAGGATTGGGGATGATGGCTAAGGAAAACAGAGCTGCTTTTTGTGGTGATGAAAACATTCTACAATTGATTGTAGTAATGGTTGCACAAATCTGTGAATATAGTAAAAGCCACTGAAGTGTACACTTTAAATAGGCAAATTCTATGGCATATGACTTACATCCCCAAAAAGCTGTTAAAAACAAACATGATACTGAAAAGAAAACGGAATACTTTCAAGTAGAGTGCTTTAACCTCTATCATTTCTATTTCACTCTGTATAAAAGAGAAGTAAATAATATCTGCTCCATCTCCTTGACAGGCTTGTTGAATCACATTTTGCGACATCATAATTATGTAAGTCATTAGCTTGAGTGACTCTCGCCAGCTCGTATATGGATTACTAACACAATTCACTGGCTGGTAACCCATTTGTTTTACATGTAGAGGTAAGAAGGTTTTTTTTAATTTTTTTGTTTTTTAACATCTGTTACCCAACTCAGGAAAGAACGTAAGGAGCACTTAGTACCCACCGTATCAAGTCCAACTCTTCACCTTAGCATTTCAAGCTGTCTTCCAACTTTGTCCCATACATCTTATCATTCTTTACCCCACCTTTGACACACATGTCCTATCATTCTTCACAGCCAAACTACTTTCAATTCCAAAACCATTGTTTTCTCTTTCATGTATCTTGCGGATTAACTGTTTAGCTGGTTATTCCCCTCAAACAAAATTACCCTATTACGGCCTGAATGTTTGTGTCTCTCCTAAGCCCTAACCTACAATACAGTGGTATTTGGAGCTGGAACCTTTGGGAGGTAATTAGATTTGGATGTGGTCTTGAAAGTGGGGCCTTTAAGATGGGGCCTTTATAAGAAGAGGAGAGACCTCTCTCCTCTTCGAAAAAGCATAAGAATGCTTTCGAGCTCTCTCTCACACTCGCTCTGCCATGTGAGGACACAGCAAGAAGGAGGCCATCTGCAAGGCAGCAGGAGAACCCTCACTGGGGAACTGAATCAGCTGGCACCTTAATCTTAGGTTTACCAGCCTCCAGAACTGTGAAAAATATATTCCTATTGTTTCCGCCACTCAGTCTATGGTATTTTTAGGGCAGCCTGAACTGACTAATATATATACTTCTTGAAACTCCCCACCAATATCCTGTTATCACTTGCTTCAAATGTTTCTTGAAAACATTCTTATCTTAGAAGCTCCCCCCATACTGATCAGTTCATTACTCTTCATCCTCTTAGGAATTTGGCTACAGATAAATCTAATTTGTTGGTCTTATTTGTTTATGTATCAGATTTAACTCACCTATTTGACTAACTTAAAAGAACAGAAGTAATGTCACCTATTTGACAAACTTCTGTTACACCTTCATTTCCCCTAAACACAAGTTTTATAGACATTTCTACCAAAATTCAGCCCCCACTGCTGCTTCTTTTGCTGAAACTGTTTTTTTCATGCTCTATCTGGTCCAAACTTAATAGGAAAGACTCATCATAAAAAATAATCCAGAACGGCTCGTGTTCTGGATTATTTGAAATTTGATTTCCTTAAGTTTAATTCCAGAGTTCTGATACACATTCCCATTTAGAGTGCCAAGAATTACAGTGTAGAAGGTGACTAAGTACATTTAAAGATTGTTCCTTTTTGTTGTTTTATTACAAAAGGTTATAGTTGAGGCAGATCTTGAAATTGCATCTCATCAGCCCAGCAGGTGTGACTCTCATAGAACAGGAAAAGACTTGTCCCATAAGGAGGCAACTCACTGTCTCTGCTAGCTCACCAGCCTGGTCTAAGTGTCCTACTCGAAAACTATTCTGTCTGTATCATCAGTTCAGCCTCACCTTGGAAAACTCCAGCTCAGTTTTCCCAAATGATTTTTAGAGACTAAGATTTCCAGGTGAAAACCAGGGAGGCTTTCCCAATTTTTAATTCATCAAGAAAGATGTTTTTCCTTGCTACCAGCCCTGTGATGTCTGTAGAGGAAAAGTGTAGTGCAATTGACAGGAAGAGATGAGATCTTAAGCCTCTGCTCATTCATTCGGTGCTGACTAGAATGCCTCCCGCAGGCCTTAGGAACTTATTTCCACCGACCAGTTAGAGCCAGAAGGATGAGGAGATAGCACCATAGATCCACTCCTCATTTCATGGGCAAAGAAGCTAAGGCCTGTAAAAATGACATGCCCAATGGTACAGGAGTTACAAACACAGTCATAAATATTGGCTCAAAACTTGGCATGGAAGCTTATGTGCTGCTCTAGAGATCTGCTACGATGTGGAGATTGGCTTGTGTTGGTGTGTTTTATTGCTCTTGTCATTTAAAAATACTTTTTGATTCTTTGTCTCCCATTTTTTCAGGTTCCGAGGAAATCCTTCAAAATGGGTTCTTGTGAAAAACGTGAGAATGGGAGGAAGGAGGGAGGGCTAGAAGGAAGGAAAGAGAAGCAAAAGCTAGGAAGAAAGTTGACCTTGGTGCCCTTTCCCAGTCTCCTCCCCCGACTTTTCTGTTCTCCACTGTGCCCATCTCTGGTTTCACCAGGCTCCATTCCCTCCCCAGCTCTCTGTTTCCCACGGCCCTGATCATCAGCCTACAGGGGTTTGCATATTGAAAACCCTTGCGTGGCTGCCGGCGCTGGGCTTGCTCAAACGCCCAGGACTGGCTTTTTTCGGCAACTTTGGCAGCTCTCCCACCCCCACCCAAAGGGGCAGGTACGCACAGCTCCCTTGGTGTGAGTAAACGGAAAGAAATTACCCCACTCCCGCCCAGGGCAGGAGGCCACAGCCCCGCCGGGCAGTGCCGTGCTCCGGGGAGGCTGCCAGGGGGCGCCGGGCCCACGAGGGTGGCGCGGCGCCGGGGTCGGGGGCCAGGCGGGCGCGCGCACCCCTCCGAGGGGGCGCTGTCCCAGGGCACGTGCGCGGGCGCGCGCCCCGGGAGTGGTCGCGGGGTGGTGGGAGGGGCGGGCAGGGGCGGGGCCGCGGCGGCGCGCGGAGGCCGAGCTCGGCTGGGCTTGGCGAGGCTGCGGCGCGGCCACCGGCTGGAGGGCAGCAGCCGCTGTACCCAGAGCTTCAGAACCCCAAATCCGGGACTTGGGGGCGCTGAACCGGGCCTGGAGCGGAGCCCGGCGGTCAGGAACAGCCGCCCGTTGCTGTCTGTCCCTCTGCGGACGGCGTCGCCCTCGACTCCGCTTAGGAAGTGGTGGGGGTGGCGTGGCCCCCGTCGGGAGGCGTTCGAACGCCCGCTCAGAGAAAGAAAGGATTCCCCTGTGCTTGGAGCCCGCACCGGGCGCGGAGGGAGCGGCGACAGGCTCTCGCTCTCGGCACCATGGGCTGCACGCTGAGCGCCGAGGACAAGGCGGCGGTGGAGCGGAGTAAGATGATCGACCGCAACCTCCGCGAGGACGGAGAGAAGGCTGCGCGCGAGGTCAAGCTACTGCTGCTCGGTAAGGGCGGCCGGGTCGGGGGCTGGGGGGTCGGCGGGGGACCGGGCGCGGCGCTCCGCGGTGACCGCTGCGCGGCCCTCAGCGTTTGGAAACCCGGAGGGAAAGGGAGGAAGCGCCCGAGGAGGCTTCGGAGCGGGAGCGGTGTCGGGCGGTGCGGAGCCGAGGCGGGTCCTCCTCTCCGGGTGTCCGGCCTCCCTCCGCCCCAGCGGGCGAGGACTCCCCGCGGCAGGGCGGGCGCGTCACTTCACTCGGTTGCCTTCGCGCGACCCAGCGAGGAGCCCAGGCGCGAGTCTGAGGCGGCGGGTCGCGTGGAAACCCTTTGCTTTGAAGTTTAGCTCAGCCTTATAAAGGTGGGGCATTCGCCGCTAGAAAATAAAAGCAACCCCCCGCCCCCAACCCCCTCCCGGAAAACCCTTCTTCTAACGAGGTGTAGGCTGTGTTTCGACTGTGGTTTTCTCTTGCCCAGAGTGCCACGTTTGGTGAAATCGTTGCACCTTTTGTGGGGCCTCTGAGATGGGGCTGAAATGCCTTTCCTGTTAACTTCCTATGGCGACTCCCTAAGTGGTCAAGGAGCACTGATTACATTCACCCTGCGCTGAGGAAAGAGGCTGCGCTGGATACTTGATTTTTCTTGCTGTGGGGACATGGAAGCCACCCAAGTGGGGTTGGGAAGCTTTGCTTTAGTAGTAGGCAAGGCAGATACTCGAGTGATGAAAACCGCTGTGAAAAGAGCGAGAGGGTCACGCCAGACAACAGGGCTCTGTTTCCGCTGCCACGGTTTCAGATGAATGAGATTTGCCAGGTACACGCCAGGCTTTTTATGTGTTCTTAGCACTGTTCGGTTCGTGAAACGCTACGTGGAGGTCTTTTCCAAATGTTTGATGGGGAAGAAACTAAAAAAGAGTAAACCAGGATTTTCACTGAGGGAAGCATTAGGAAAATATTCGCAGGTTAAGATTTGTGAGTTAGGGTTTTCTTTTGTTTGCATGTTTTCTTCTCACACTCTAGGTATTTAGGTAGATGAAAGGTTTCTCAGAATCTTCATTTGCATTTCCAAGGACTGCTTTTATTTTTATACCAGTTATAGAAAAAAATAGAAATGTTGCACAAACCTGTTTTTCAGTAAGCTTCTGTTTCATTGGTTTAATGACTGCAGAAAAAATGGTGGGGTTTTTTCCTCCAATACTAGTAGGCTTGGGAGCAGCAAAGTTGGAATGACTAAAAGTAATAATGATCTGAGTCATTTTGCAAGTAAACTGTGAAATAACTTTGCATTTTAAAGACCTGGGTGGCTTTCACCCTCTCGCCCCCAACATAAATCTTTCTCAGTTAATACTGTCTGCCTAAGTTTTTGCATTAATAAGAAATACTGTGTTTTGAGGAGATTAATGTATCTGCTCCTCTTGTGAATTGAATGTGAGATAGATATGAAATAAAAGAAGAATTAAAAAGTTCTTGCGGTTTTTGCACTCCTGGTGTGATACATTATTTCTGTGTATTTCTGTGTGACTCAGTTTGAGCCAACCATCCACCATGTTTAAAGCAATTGAAAAATGAATCCTCTGGTGGTGGTGTTTTGTCCTTTAATTAGATGACTGTTAGGGGTGGACTAGAATAAAGGTCCCAGGAGTAGGCTTTTGCTTATGTTCAGAAGTGATCAGTGTGTCTTAACCTTAGCCCAGTTGGCATTTAGGGCTGGGTAAGTCTTTGTTGTGCAGGCTGTTTTTGTGCATTGTGGGATGTTCAGCAGCATCTTTGGCCTCCACTCATTAGATGCTAGTAGCAGCCTCCCGGTCTGTGAGCCCCAAAAGTGTTTCCACATAATGCCTGAAGTCCTCTGGGGGCAAAATACAGCCTTGGTTAAGGACCACTGTTCTAGATTAACAGTTAAATATAATTGAATGTATAATATAGAACCAAAAGTTGAATCTTTACAGTCATCATAGTGAGTTCAAGGAAAGATGTGGCAGAGGCCTCATTTTCTGAAGAAATTATGGAGCTCTTATATCTCTATACCAGAACTAGTGCCGTTAGAAATATTTCAGAATGATTTTTAGAAATCCTGAGGTGATTGAATTCTTTCGGCTCTCTTTTCTAGCTTTGGTCTTTTGTTTTTCCCTGCCTCTCTCTTCTCTGTGGAAATCCTGGCTGTCCTGCTGGCCCAGCACTCTCCTCTGTCTTATCCCCATTCTCCTCTACCCTTTTGCCTAGAGTTCCAGCACCCTAGTCCTGTAAACAGAATGCTGGGTTACTTATTCCAGAAATTCAATTCTTGGAATGTTTGAAAACATTGTTTTCCTAATTTGACTTTAGTAGTGAATTGCGACCTCTGGGTTTTTTTTTTTGTTTTTTTTTTTGAATGCTTAAAGCATATGTATAAGCGGCTCAATGAAATAATTCCATGTAAAACACGGCAACAGAATCAACTAGAAACGTAAAATCGTTTCTAGGTAACGTATAACCAGTGTCACAGCCATTTACATCAGATCTTCCTCTTCAGTTATTCTGTTTTTCTCATCAAATGATGTTTTTAAAATTTAAGGCATAAAATCTCTAAGGTACTTTTAAGACAGTCTGTTAAATAGATTAGAATGTATTGTCATTTTAGACAGCTGGGCTGAGAAATTTGGATGTGAGACTTTTGCACACTGTTGGTAAAGATTTTGGCACTGAATGTCTATATGATTTAAATCAGAGGTATTGAGCAGTGAATTAGGCCTTAAAAAAAAGAGGACCTAGTCTAATCATTGACCTTAAGGAAATTAGGCCAGAGTTTGGGTTGTCTTTTAGGTTTAGTTTTTATGCTTATTAGGATGATAATACTAAATGGAGAAACTTAAGTAATAATGAAAGTTTTTAAAAATATATGTCTAATTGTTGGGGAAATTATTTTTTATTGTTACATCTTTGAGAATGTTTTAATTTATCACCCTTTTAAGGGCAGTGAGATTAAGCTTATGCTCTATTTCAGTAAGTAACTATAGTGTACTACTGGTACTTACTAAATATTTTATGTGTTTTGAGGATATATGAGATGATATACTAATAAGATGATCATGAATTAATTTTCTGTTCCAAAGCTTTGAGCAGTATTCTCCTTTATTCCACCTCACTATCCTTCCTTCTGCTCTACTCACCCACATATACAAAAATCCACAGCCTTATCTCTCCTCCTTTAGCTTGGTTTAAATATTACAGGTTTGGGGAAAATGAGCTGAGGGATTGGATTTCTTCTGTTTGGTGGAAATTTTTCTGTTGCTACCACCAGCCAGCTCTTTGGGATGCTACATCATTCATCTTCACTCCTATTGAACTTGCCCTGTGACTTCCCTAGTTGAGAAATTTTGGCATGCAGGACTTTTGCTATTTCTTCATTGGTTGGCTTTCTTAGAATGGGTTTAGGATGTTAGATGTCAAAAAGCCCATTTCCTTGACTAAATGGACTCGATATTTCAGCATGGGTTGTGTGCTTCTCTCTCATGGTCTCCCTTGTATTAGCAGTTACTTTAATAAGCCACAGGTGGTATAAAAGTATGTTTTGGAAGTGCTGATTTTTTCTTTATCTTCTGTTTTTCATTTTCACGTTCATAGTTCAAGTCCTTCTCTGCCTCTGGCAGCCTAATTCCAGTAGGCTTTCCTGCTTCTTGTCTTTCCCTCTAGCCTGTTCTTTCTACTATAGATACCATGCTGCTTCCTTGCTCAAAAACCTTTGTTGACTTTTCCATTTCCTGCAGAATAAAATCTTTTAGACTTGGCTTCCCTCTGCCCTTATACTTTTTCCTCAGGGCACTCTTCTCCTCCTAACAGAAACTGTTGGCATATGTTAAAGTATGTTTGCACTTGGTTTCTTGTGTTGTTTATAGCCTTCTGCCCAGCCTATTCTCCTACTGCTGTGAGCACTTTAAAGGCAGAATCTTTGTAGGTTTTCTTTGAATTCCTAACAACCCTTTCATTTTACCACGTGTAAAATGACTTCTTAATTATGTAAAATTATTATCTTGCTGGAATGTAAACATTATACTCTTCCATTTTTTCACTATCAATGAGAGCAAATAACTACCCAGCCAAATTATGTAAATAAAAAAGGAATAGCAAATTATGTGATGATCACGGTGAACACATGGCATCTAAAATCAAATTGTTTGGTTTAAGATTTTTTCCCTCATATTTATAAGAGCTTTTCAGTCATTGTATTTGATAAAGTTGAGAAAATGATAATGGATATTCATTGGAGGAGGGTCTGCTGTGTTGCAATTATGGCACTTTGCCCTACAGATTCTTTTTTTGTAAAGGTAGATCTCATTTTCTAATATTTATTTTTGGCCCCAATTTCTAATGCGTAAAAAATAACTCTTGTTAAATGTATCAGTGGTAGGAAATATGCCCATCTTAAAGAATTTAATAGATATTACTGAAACCTGAAAAAGACTTATGTAATTTTTTAAACGAAAATTGTGTATCCAACCACAATCTTAATTTTTATTTTGTTATACGTTTCTAACTGCCTTGGAAAATTCTGTGTACAACAGATTCACATGGAAGAACTGAATGTATTTGGCGGTGTTTGTGACAGAGTTTTTGGACACATGTTGTGGCATGCAGTTAACCAATGTATGACTCCTCAGAGTAAGACATTGGTGAAGTTCAGATCCCAGACCCCATTTGAGTCTTATGAACTAAGGTCAGCTCGACCTAATCTTTTAGTGCTCAGACTGCCTTCTGTCATAACTCGTTAAGTGCCAATTAGAAACCTTAATGGAAATAGGGCAGAAATAATTTTTAAATGAATGTTCATTACCACAAACTTAGTGACCTAATGCAAAATTTATTGTCATACAGATCTGGAGGTCAGAAGTCAGAGAAGGGTTTCCACTGGGCTAAAGTCAGAATGTCAATACGGCTTCTTTCCTTCTGGAGGTTCTAGAGGAGAATCCGTTCCCTTGCCTTTTTCAACCTCTACAGAGACTGCCTGCTTTCATTGGCTCATGGTGCCTTCTCCATCTCAAAGCCAGCAATAGCTTGGTGGACTCTTTCTCATGTGGCATCACTCTCCTGCCTCCTCTTTTCACTCATAAGGACCCTTGTAATTGCGTTGGGCCTATCCACATAATCCAGGTTAATAGCCCCATCTCAAGAACACATCTGCAAAATTCCTTTTGCCCTGTGAGGTGACATATTCACAGGTTTCAGGGATTGGAACATGCTTATCTTTGGAAACTATTATTTTGCCTACCACAGTCCACCCTCTGGCTCCCAAAAGTTCATGTCCATCCTGCATGCAAAATGCATTCACCCTCTCCCAACATCTCCAAAAGTCTCAACCCAATATTGCCACAACTGATTCCAAAAATCTCAACCCAGGGTTCTTGATCTAACTCAGAATGGGTGAGATTCTGGGTGTAATCCATAGTGGAACAAAATTTCTCTGTTTGTGGACCTGAGAAACTAGTAAACAAGTTATCTGCTCCCAGAATATGGTGGGTCAGGCATAGATTATCATTAAATGGAAAGAAAAAAGGAGTCATTACTTTTGAGCACTTTCAAAACTCCTTTAAATTTCAAGGACTGGGGATAGTTCTCTGTGACTCTTCGCTCCACTCTCTGGGTACTGAACTTACCTGCTCTTGGAGTCATCCTTTTCTAATGAAGGGTGGTGGCACCTGTATGCTGCTGATTACTTTTATCAGCCTGTTTCTTGACTGTGGAATTAGGGTTATCTGACAGTATTATTTCATTTAATATTCTTTCACTTTACTTTTTTCCTCTCCCATTTTATTGTAACCAGCAAGAAAAACCAAACCAAAACAAACAAAAAATGGCCACATCTTCAACACTTGGCTTGGAAATCTCTTCATCTTAATGTCCAGGTTCATAGCTTAAAAGGTCTGCTTTCCACATACTGGATTTAATTCAGCTAAGCTTTCTGCCTGTATATAACAAGGATCCCCCTTCCTCTAGTTTCTAATAACATGTTTCACGTTTCTTCCCATCCAGGTCCTCATCAGCAAATTTAAAGTCCGTGCATCTAGCAGTAGTATGTTTATGAGAATTTACATATTTTCTAAGATGATACATGTTTTGTCTGCCATGCTCCTCACTTCCTTCTGAGACCACACTGGGAGAGACATTAGCATCATATCTCTACTAACAGCATGTCAAGGCCACCTGGGCTTTTTCTATCATGCTTCTCAAAATTCTTTCAGCCTCTGCTCATTGCCCATTTCTGCATTTTTGGGTGTATGTTATAGCAGCACCTCACTTCCTATTATCTTCACTGGTATCTCATGTATAACTTTAGAGAGTGCAAAATGATTGTAATTTTACATTCTCCAGTCCTTGATAATTTATGTGACTATCATGGTAACACTAAAAACACCAGTTTCTTACATGTCATACTGAACCCATGGTGTTACTCAAGTCATAATGTGAAAGAATAAAGCTTTTCTTTGCCTCCTCTTTATGAAGTTTTTTCTGATCATTCAGTCTAAATTAGTCTTCCTTCCTCTCCCTTCCTAATAACACCATAATAAAATAATCCTGTACTTTTATTTTTTATTGTCTGTTGCCTTTCTCTATGGCATTGGCCCCATCAGAGCATGAATCTCGTCAGACTTATCACCTGATGGGATGGCGCATAGTAGCCATTTCATAATTGTTGGTTAAATGAATGGATAAATTATTGAACATTAATTTTGGCTAGTTTTCCTTTAATGGGAAAAATTGATACATATTCTTTGTGCCTTGGTTATTCTGAGTGAATTTTGGCTCAATATATATCTTGCTGGTTTAGAGTAACTAAAACCTACTGCGTTGTTCCTAACACGGTTCCAAAATAAATTAATTTGGGGGACCATATTCTTGTTGAGTGATCAGAAAAATATCATGACTCTTGGTAAATTAAGTAGTAGAGTGAAATATGATTTTCCTATTTGCATAGTCTTAGTGCTTTGTTTTTAATGGTATTGTTGCATTGCTATATGTTATTTTGTTGCTTTGTTTAAAATATTGCTATGAGGCATTTAATACATACTCACAACTGTATATTTCACATAGGATGATGTGAATCTGGTAACCTCAGCTTTCAGGAGCCAGCAGGCTGCTCAGAAACTCACCACCAGTCTGTTCTTTATGTCTTACTTGTTCTTATGTGGTGAGAATGATCACTGGTAGCATTTGTAAAGTGTGTTCTATGCTTTTGGTGTCAAGTTATGCTTTAGCCTTACCAGATCCTTAAGAGAATTTAAAGAAATAAAATATATATATAAAAATAATTCCTCATAACATCAAGTGGAGAAGAAAAAGAATAAAATAGATACTAGGTAGGGGAGGTGAGTATCAATATTGGGACTTCATTGTTGATCTTGGGAGGTGGAGGTGGAGGTAGCCTGCCTCTCAGAAATTACTTTGGTTATATATCTGTCAATTCTCTTCATGTATTTCTGAGCGTACCATTTAAGCCTGATTGGCTGTAAGCTCTGTGTTGTATGGAAACTTATAATTTAGAAAAGACTTTGCTATCTATGAATTCAATTTTCTAAAGTCTAAGGAATTTTTTTTTTTCCCCTCCAGGATTTATTTAGTTCTGTAGAAAGACTCTACAGATAGGAAAGGGTAGTTGACTTAGAACTTTGGTGGTAAAAGTTTTCCAGTGAGACCTTCGGCAAGTCATCCAAATTTTTTAAGCTTCAGTTTTTTCTTTTGTAAATGCTGGATAATAAATGTATTTACTTCATAGGGCTAGGGACAAAGTAAGCTAATGCATCTGAAGTACTTAGAATACTACATAGTACATACATTCTTAATAATTATAGGGTGTTATTATAAATACTTTAGAGACTCTCTGGAATCAGCCTTCCTTGCTGTTTCATCCATTTATGGTCACAGACATTAAATTCTTTTTATCGGCTTTTCTTAGCAAGGGTGTGTGTGTGTGTGTGTGTGTGTGCACGCATATATATATGTGTGTATATATATGTATGTGTATATATATGTGTATGTGTATATATATATGTATGTGTATATATATATGTATGTGTGTGTATATATATGTGTGTGTGTGTGTGTGTGTGTGTGTGTATATATATATATATATATATAGTGAAGACCTCAAGAAATAGAAATTCAGTTTTAAACATTGGTTTCTAATTCCGCCATAACTTCCTTGAAGGACTTGGATTTCTGTTAACAGCCTCCTCACTGGGACTAGACCAGGTAAATATCTGTTCTGTGTTAAGAATTTTATAGAGAATGTATTTTAAGTAATCAGAAGACTTTACAAATGTTATAAAAGTAATGTTCTCTTCATTTTATCTATTTTTAGAATTAGTGCAGTGGTTTCTCGTAAACTTTTTTTAAAAAATAAAGCTGTTAGTGTAAATTATGAAACGTTGAGTTTATTTAGTTTTATCTTTTAAAAGATGGTGCCATTTCTCAGAAGAGTTTATGACAACTTCCCACAAAATATAAAATCTTTCTAAAACTTTCTGTACTGTTGACTCAAAGAGATTCCTAACAGAACTCCAGGATTATAATGGATTTACTTTTAGGAGAAGCATCTCTTGAAAAGTGATGGTAACCTTGATAGAGAAACAGTGAATCATTTAATCTATGATAGTATTTGTGCCTTGTAATAAATTGTAAAAAGAGTTCCTTAAAACTTATGTCTTGAATTGTATGGAACTCCTCCTGGTACCCTTGCCTTACTAGAGTACAGTCCAGAATTTTTTCTAGTAACTAATCTACATTATGTCTTTTTTGTTTGGACATACCTTGACAGCCTTTTCTGAAGGCTTACTAATTTTGTTCTTCCTGGTATTTAATAGGGATGGAACTTGTAAGTAGACTGGTAGTTAAAATCAATATAATATAGTAGGAATTAAAACTGCCTTCTTATATGGTTCTGAAGTTAATCTAATTTCAAGAATTACATTTATCAGTATAGCTTAAAATTGGTCCGTGTATAGTAGCTCACTTAAGTTTTCACAAACTGAGCACATTAATGCAATCAGCAATCAGATCAAGAAATGTATGCAAGGAATATTTTGTTACTATAAGAAGTAATGCTGAGCAGTAAAGTTGCTGGAACTATAAGATGGTGTTCCTGTAATTCAAGGCCAGCAGTGTGCACTTGCCTCCATCCATTCATCCTTTCTTGCCTTCAGCACCTTTTTCCATCCACTTGATTTTAGCATCTTCACACTGCTTTAAAGACTCCTGTGTCCTGGTCTGCAGTCATGCCTAGCATTAAAAGTGATAAAATCCAAGTAATACACCCTTTAAGTAATTTTTAATCTATTATTTTTTATTTTAAACTCTTCAGAACATTCAGAAAAATAGGGAGCATTCTTATTTTTCCTTTTTCACTTTCCAGTCGCTCTTTAAATTACTTTCCACTTTAAATTATTGACTTTTTGATTGATACAGAAGTATTGAGTAATAGATAGTCATGTAACAATATCAATCTATATATTTTTTTAAAGAGGTGATGTGTCTATTCCCTTCTCTCCTTCTGGAGTTCCTTTTATATGAAGGTTGAGCTTCTCATTTGAACTTCTTTGTAACTTCTTTCTAGTTTTTATCTTTTTTGCTACTTACTCTTTTTCTAGGTTGATTTTATCTGTTCTACTTTATTTTCTGGCTTTCTCAAAGACATTTTCATTGTACTGTACTTATTTCACAGTCTGAAAAACTGTTTTTTTCAGTTCTTTAGCTTCAGCTATTTGTGGTGTCTTAACTCTGTCTCATGGTAAATTGTGTCCTCTTGTAATTTTTCATTTGTGAGCATATATTAGGCAGTACATTATCTTTGTGAATCCTGTATTCCCTGGGTCGGCTGTAGTTTTCCTTTCAATCTTATAGATGCTATGGCCCTCTTATTCTGTTTTTCCCAGGCAACCCTTTCCTGTAGAGCCAGTACAAGGTAACCAGGTTCTTAGCTGTTTTGAGTGCTTTGCCTTCTCTGGTTATCTCAAGCATCAGGAAAATTATATCTTGCATCCGTTCCACGGACATCCCGTGGTAGGAGAAAGGTCAGCCCAGGCATTCCCTCTGCTTAGCCGCACTTCATCATGCTTGGATGTGTTGCTGCCTGGGAGACTTTCTTAACCCAAACAGGCCCCCCTGCCTGTAGCAATTTCTTCATCTGTTCTGACATACAATTCACCTCTGGTACTTTGGCCCAGAGAGGAGATTAAGATATGGGTCTGATTCTGCCTCTCTTTTCTTGATCTGCCTTCTGCCATTGCTCCTCGCTGAATGTCCTGTAGCTCTCAAGCTTGCAGACTCTGCCATGGGATGCCTGGGAAAGGAAACCACTTGTACTCTTCCATTTTTGTCTGGGTGACACCAGTGCCTGCCTCTTCTCCCATTATTCATAATGTAAAAGAGAAAAAAAGCAGTTTAATAATTTTCAAAAATTTTTCATATTACATTCTCTATTGTGTCTGGCTCAGAAGTTAGGTTTTTTTTTTTTACCCCACAGTTATTCCTGCTGTATGTCCTTGCTACACTCCCATGTGCTGACCTTATTTTTTCAGAGCTCCTTTTTAAAGTTAAACTTTACTATACATAGAAACAATTTTGAATCTTTCAAAATGCAGATTCTCATTGAGTAGGTCTGGGATGGGGCCTGAGATTCTGCATTTCTCACAGGCTTCCAGGGGTGCTTATATTGCTGAGCCACACTCCAGTCCATCTCAGAGTTCTAGAAGAGGTGATCTTCTCTGGTTCTTTTCCATTGATCCATTTCATAAGCATTTTTCAAGTCTTATCTGGCCTTGCCACATTCATGAAACCTATCACTTTATCAGTAAACTATTTAAAACAATACCTTGTACACAGTAAACATTCATCATGTTTTAGATACTCACATGTACATGCACACACATATATCTATCACACTTAATATTACTGCTGTTCTGTAAACTTCTAATGTTAATTTAGAACCTTGTTTTAGTAGTGCATTTTGAGAGAAACCATTTGGTATCATCTTACATGGAAACATCCACTTCCTTAGGAATGACCAAAAACTATAATTAGTGATAATGAATCTTTTATGATTTGGCAAGAGTTTTTTAAGTGGAGTTCTTTTGATGGTATTATTCAGATCTGGCTGAAAGAGCCCCAATAATAATGTTTTCCTTTGGTAATATTTGTGATGAAATTCTTTTGTCATGAATAAGTAAAGGATGGTTGCTGCTGCTGGCTGAATGTTTGTATTCCCCCAAAATTCACATGTTGAAACCCTGACCCCCAATGTGATAGTATTTGGAGATGGGGCTTTTGGGAGGTAATTAAGGTTAGATTAGGTCACGAGGGCTGGTCCTTCATGATAAGATTAGTATCCTTATTTAAAAAAAGAGACCCAGGAGCTCTCTTGCATGTACCAAGAAATGACCATAAGCGACATAACTCGGTGAGCGCCCTCACCAAGAACCAGAGCATTCTGGCCCTCTGATGAGATTTCCGGCTTCTTGACCTATGAGAAATAAATGTTTGTTGTTTAAGCCACCCAGTATATAGTTTTCTATTATAGCAGGCTTCACTGACTGAGACAGTTGCAAATTCTGATTAAGTTGATAGTCATTGGACTTGAAATAATCATGCTGCTTTCGTATCACTTCAGCTGTTCTAATTTGTAGGTGGTGCATACAGCATGATTTCCATTGCTTTTAAAAGGGAATTCTGATCTTAGAAAACTGTTCTTCATGTTTAGTGATATGATAAATAATTGCAAAATAAGAACTGTTTTGTGATTAAACAGCATGTGTCCTATAGTTTGTGCTTTCATCATAGTATCATTTACTGGTTGGGCTTAGTTGAAGTTACGACATCTGGTTCTTATGAAACATGTGTAAATTCATTCAACAAACATTTATAGAATGCCAGTTCTGTGGTCTACATTTTCTAAATATATGAGAATGGAAGTCTTTGGGAAGCTGATATATTAAAGTACATAACACATTCTTGGAACATTTCACCATTAGGTAAAACAATATGTTTTTCATCGTTGTTGTTTAGTTACGAGTTTAAATATAAAAACTAGGCTGTGGATTGTTTCTCTCTCTTGTTTGTCTTAGTATGCCTTTGTAGTAAATCATCTTAACTATGTTTTAGATGAATGCAGTTTATAGGTCAGGTTGAATTTTATTGCTTTTTGCCAAAAACTATTTCAGGCTTTCAGAGCTAAGCAGTAAGTAAAGACTCCACAGTAATTTGTACTGTGCACATAGTGATGCTTAGAATTTTAGAACTAACTTTCTGGAAGGTCGTCAACTGACAAATGTCCATTGTAGACTTAGCAGTCCCATCTGAAACTGTAATTTAAAAAGTAACTAGTATAGAAAAAGTGATTCTGAAAAATATAGAACTCTTAAAGAGATCTTAATAGTGGCCTCCTTTGGAGAATTGGTAAGACTTAGGCTTTATAATTCATAGACCTTGTGTAGATTTTGAATTGTATTTTCGGTATATGTGGATGTTTATGTCCATCAGTGAAAAATATGTTATGCTAAAATTAAAAAAGCAAAACAAAAAAACTTAGAAAATTAGAGCATCTGAATGATTTTGTCAGAAAAGCAGCTTTTAAAAGATAGAAACCAAAAACCATTTTGAAGAATTTCTAGAATGGGTTCATATTCATGGAGAAATAAGTTGAGAATCAAACTTTAATGTTTTAGAATTGAATAGTCTAGAAATGATACACTATAAAGGTTTGTATGTATTTCTGAAAGTTAGGATTAGCCATTTAGATTTATTATAGTTTTAATAACTATTATGTGAATGTTTACAACTAATACCTCCAGTTTATTTGATAGAACTTTTGATGTAAAATATAGTTATAACTTCCTTGTAGTGAGTCTCCTACATATTTTGAGTTGTTCAGTCTTGAGACTGATATGTGATATTATTAATACTAATGTAGTCTGAATATTCTTTTTTTTTTTTTTTTTTTTTTTGAGACGGAGTCTTAGCTCTGTCGCCAGGCTGGGGTGCAGTGGTGCAGTCTCGGCTCACTGCGACCTCTGCCTCCTGGGTTCAAGTGATTCTTCCACCTCAGCCTCCTGAGTAGCTGGGACCACAGACGCGTGCCACCATGCCAGGCTATTTTTTTTGTATTTTTAATAGAGACAGGGTTTCACCGTGTTGGCCAGGATGGTCTTGATCTCTTGACCTCGTGATCTACCCGCCTCAGCCTACCAAAGTGCTGGGATTGCAGGTGTGAGCCACCGTGCCCGGCCTGAATATTCTTAATTATATGCAGTACCAGTGTAGGAAGAAAATATAGGCATTGCTCTCTTATTCTAGTATTTAATTATTTTCTAATGCTGCAAAGTATTACAGCTATACTGTGGACATTTAGGGAAGCAAACATTTGAGTAAATTTCTTTTTTGTATACATTTTAAATGGTTGATGTTGTATTGCAAATGTAACTTTACACTTTTTCTGGCTTAAATATTTATCATTAAACATTTTCTGTAAATCCCAACTCTAGTGGCTACATATTTTATAGATATTGCATAATTTATTTAATCACACTAATGTTGATAATTGAAGTCTCTCAGTTTTATAGTCATGTACTGTGCTGGAACTGTCATATTTTATGTATATATCATTGCATATATTCCTGATTATTTCCTTAAATTACTGGGTTAAAAGTTTTGAACCATTTTAAGGTTTATGGTATGCATATTTAGATTATTTTCCTTCTAAATGGTCCAGTTTCTATCCCTACAGGAGACACGTGAGGCTGCTGTGCTGCTTTGTTTCACCTTACCCTCATCAGCATTGAGTGTTCCTGTAATTATCTGTACTAACTTGATGGGTAAAAATGGCTTCCCATTGTTACTTTAATCTGAAATTTTGGATTTGCTGAGGGGCCCTGTTTTGTAATACTTTGCATGTTTGTATATTCCCCCATCCCCGTGTGCTTTTTGATTTTGTTACTTTTTGACCTAGATAGCTTGTTTTGCTTCGTGTTAATGAGAGGATTTAGAATGCCTTAAATTGTTGGCCCGTTTCTTGAGTGGTTTTAACAAGGCATTTTAAAATTCACTTAATTTTATGTGCCTTCAGGATATACACCCTAAAGTAGAGAAGAATTTGTTAAACAAAAAGAAAAAATGGAAAGTACAATAGACAAGATTGATTAATTCATGTTAGCATTGAAGACCTACATACCCTAAACAAAGTGGGACCAAACAGCATACCATCTATATCCCCCATGTTTACATGGAACTGCAGATTACAATGAGATGCCACTGCACACACATCGGAACCAGACAATACCAAATGTTGACTTGACAGCTTTAATGTACTATGGGTTGGTAGCATCAGTTGGTAAAACAGTTTGGGTAAAGCTTTGTCAATACTTAGTAAAGATATACATACCTTTGAATCAATAATCCCACTCCTAGGTAGGGATACCAGAGAGAGTGTTATACATGTACCAGGAAAAATATTTACTACAACATTGTTAGTAATAGCAAAATTTTGAAATAACTAAATTGTTAATCATCAGGACTGAATAAATATGTGAGCAGTAATGAATAAATAAATGAGGATATATATTGAAAGTGAAATACTATGTTAGGACTATACAAATGAAATACTATACAGAGAAAGTGAATGTATGATAAATCTCAGTGACAATGCTAAATATGCACTTTGTAAAGTGACATGCTTTATGATGCATTCGTATAAAGTTAAATTATCAGAACTATACCATATGTTTATAGGTACAAACATATATATGAAAAGTGTAAAGAAATGCAGGAAGAGGATAAACATCAAATTCAGAGGGTTGGTTACATCTGAGGAGGCAGAGAGGGAAGTGGATCAGGAGGATGCATCTAGGGTACTGCAGTGTTTTAATTCTCAAGCCGGATGCTAGACACACAGATGTTTATTATCTTATTTTCTATATATTTTTATATGACCGAAATATTTCGTAAATAAATAGAACTTTTGTTATTGTAGGCTAATCCATCTCAATTTTGGCATACTTTCCTGTGATTTCACATCCCGTTCTTTCCCAAGCCTTGTTTACTCCTCATTCCATTGCATTGTCCATCCATCATCCTCCTTTTTTCCATTTTTACACAAGTTCCTCTTCTATAATGTCCTCCTACCTGGTCTTCCTCTCTACATGCTTCCCGCCCTTTAGTCTCTATCAGTCCTCCAGAATGACAGCTTTGATTGTATCAGTGATTGGCCAGAAGTCATTAGTAGTTCTGGTTATTTACAGAATATTATTCTCTTTATTAGCATGGACTTCAGAAGCCTCTGTGGTGTAGCTTCCACGCTGCATTTCCATATTTCCCATGATCCTCCCTTGCCACAGTCTGAGAACTTCTCCTGCTTTCCCATCTTGATATCGTTGCTTATGTTGTACCTCTTTCTGAGAGTGCCCTTCCACCCTTAACCGTTTCTAGATCTGCCCAGGCATGTTCATGAGCAGAGTTTGGGAGAGCTTTTCTCAAAGTTGAATAATATCTGGATCCTTAATAAAACAATTCTTACAGATTCCTAATATTGATTTAAATATATTGCAAAATCACTTCAATACATAAAACTATGAAAACAATTAGGTATAAAAATGTTTCTCACTTTTAGATAACCACAAAGCCAGAAAAAATTACACGCAAAACTACAAACCAATAGAGTTCTCATTAACATGACTTATTCTGTGCTGGTTGTGATGTCAATCAGCCATAAACTGCTTTTGCGTGTGGTATGCCTACTATGAAATGCCTCAAGATGTCTCAATTCTTCCCTCCTCTTTCTCTAATGCAAAGTCCTCATTCCTGGGTGCTTCCGCATCCAGTGGAATAAATGCCTCAATGAAGCATCATCATGAATGAAAAGGCTTAGGTAGTGTTCCCCACCAAGTGCCTGTATTTGTACATGAAAAAAAATATCTGTTTCTATCTTTCAAACTGCCTAAGTGCAGATTCATTCGATAAATATTAAATTCGCTACTGTCTGCTATGAGCTGTGTCAAAGGTTGTGTGGATCTGAACATATGTCAAACATGGATCCTGCCCTCAAGGAGTTTAGTGGCAAAAGAAACAAAGGAAACATTATTTAGGAAGGGATAAATGCTTAGGGGTGTGATTTGAACTTGTCCAGGGAGGCATCTGAATTTCAGGTTTGGAGCTGTGAATGCATAGCCATTGAGCTATTAAAGGACACAAGCAAGAATATGAAGTTGACATGTTTATTTTTAATTTTTTTCACTTTGTTCTCCTTTCATGGCCTCTTTTCATTTTTTAAATGTACCCTATTTCCTTCAGTTTTCTAGAACTGAGTTAGATAGTATTATGTCATGTTACAAAGCAGGAAATTTTTGACAGATAAGGAATTTGCCCAAGATATACTGCTAGTAAGTGGCCAGGCTGGGTGTTGTCTCCTTGTGTACTGTCTCTCAGTCCTCTCTTACGCCTTCTGTTCTTATTTCATGTGCACATTTGCGATTATGCAATTAAATTGTATTTTTCCTTCTGTTAGGGAGACAGGGCCTGGTCAAAAGTAGACACTAAGTAAATGTTGAATAAATTAATGAACAATTATATTTTATGTTGAAATAATAACTACAACACCATTATTAACTGATATACCCAACAGGTGTTTTAATTAGATAATTTAAAAGGGGAGACTAAGCCTTCCATATCCATTGAAATAGGTCGGTGTTTTGTTTTTACAGAAAGGGGTTAAAGAAATCAACTTAAGGATATAATCTGGGGTTATATTCAGTCTCAGTTCTTCTGCCTACATTATTTATGTCTAAATATTTCAAATGAAAAGTGAAATTTATTTTAAAAAACCCGAGGCAATTAAATATCCTGAATCTTTGATGAGAAAAGTTAATTATACCTAATATACTGTATTTACCGAAGAATGCAGACTTCTATGTTTTAGAAAGGTTTTTTTTTTTTTAACATCAGTTACTTTCCCATTAACCAAAGTCACTAAAATATTACATTTGTGATAATGTATCACAATGTAAAAATATTCCTCTCATTCATGATAGGAATAGAGATTCCAAAAGGGTAGTTAAGTTAATCAAGCTTGTCATGTTAGAGATAGTCTTCAAGAAGGATCAAAGTGTTCATTTTAACTTTGTATTCTTTTTTTCCATTAATATAGCTATAATATAATTTTACGTCCTTGGTTTTGATTACACAATGTGTGTCTTAAAAATCAGTAAGCTGTAGTTAATGCTTGTATTTTTATATTAACTTTTAAAGTATGTTTAAGCACTGATTTGTCTTATTGTCAAATTGGAAGTAAAACTATTTCCAGTTCTAAAAATTAACTTGGAATAATGTCGGGGGTATTTTTTCTGTGATACAGTAGGACAAAAACGGTGAGGTGGTTAATAAGACACGGGTGGCTGAGGTAGGATGCATATTCCATCTGACATGCTAAAATAGTGAAACTATCCAAGAGAGTGTTTCTGGTGAGTTTATTTTGAGGACTTGTATTAGTTAATGGCCTTAACATTCTGAAACATGGCCCTAAAATACTTTTTTTCCTGAAGTCATGGAGAAGGTTTACATCTTTTGTGCCATAGTCAAGAAGGAGAAAATAAATTTAGGTAACACAAAGTGATATTTTTTTTTTTCTTGCACTTCAGTGATTACCTAGTTTTCTTAATCTTAATATCTTCTGTAATTTCTGTTTCCTTGAGTATAACTCCTAGAAATATTTCAGGCAGAAAATTTACATACATTTCTATTGAAATCAGGCTTATATAGTCACTGAACTGATTTCTTTCTTTTTTTTTTTTTTTGAGACAGTGTCTCACTCTGTCGTCAGGCTAGAGTGCAGTGACGTAATACCGGCTCACTGCAACCTCTGCCTCCCAGATTCAAGCGATTCTCCTGCCTCAGCCTTCCGAGTAGCTGGGACTACAGGCACCTGCCACTATGCCCAGCTAATTTTTGTATTTTTAGGAGAGACTGGGTTTCACTATGTTGGCTGGGATGGTTTTGATTTCTTGACCTCATGATCTGCCGGCCTCAGCCTTCCAAAGTGTTGGGATTACAGGAGTGAGCCACTGAGCCCCGCCTGATTATTTTTTAAATTAATTAATTAATTATTTTTGAGAGGATCCTGTGCTCCAGGCTGGAGTACAGAGACAAGATCTGGGCTCATTGCATCCTCAACTTCTCAGGCTCAAGTGATACTCTTGCCTCAGCCTCCTAAGTAGCTGGGACTACAGGCACTTACCTCACCCAGCTAAATTTTGTATTTTTTGCAAAGACAGGGTTTCACCGTGTTGCTCAGCCTGGCCTCAAACTCCTGTACTCAAGTAGTCTGCTCGCCTTGGCCTTCCAAAGTACTGGGATTACAGGCATGAGCCACTGTGCATGGCCACTGAGCTGATTTTTTTTTTTAAGAAAATAGAAGATGTGCTTTTATTTTAATTGTTATTTTATGGTTATAATATCTTGTGTTTATTTAATAGAGTTCTCGTTTGTAAACATTTTGTTAACGGTGTATTTTTAAGCTTCTGTATGAATTTGGTGAATTTTGTAGTTGGTGTAGTTATGAAAAACTAGGATTAAACTTGGTGCACAGGAATTTTAGAAATAAAGCCCTAATTTCCCCCAAGTTCTTGGTGGGTTTGCTCTGGAAAGAGTGGCAGGAATGAGGTGACAACATGATTTTTGAACACTGTGTATACATTAATTTCCAGATTGAGGTTATCTAGGGCTTCCAGTTTTTATTTGGGTGTTTCTTACATAAACAAGCCTCTAGCATACTTTCTATTATTTACTATAGTAACTTTATTTAGGTTCATTGTTGACAAATAACAGTTTAACTTTTGCATCATCTTTTAGAACTGGTTCTTTATATTAAAGGAAACGATGTGTACATTTTATATTTAAGAGAAAATACAATATTTTCCTGAAAATGGTATTTACATTTGCAAGAAGTTGGTTTTGATTATTGTCAGTGGAGCTTTGGGCTCAGCAATAGCTTTCTGGGCTGTGTTCCAGAATTATATGAGAGCTATAATTGTGAAAGACTTGGATTTACAATTTACTAGGTTATAGATAAAATATTTTGTAAAATAATTTATTTTTCTATAAAATATGGTTTCAGTGAGATATATTACTACAAGAAGGTTACCTATTACATATTCAGAAAAAAAATGATACATTGTTTATTTTTTCCATTATAACCTGCTTTTGAATTTAAGTTTAAATGTATTGTTTGTTATAAATGTATTTCTAACTGAAGTGATTTTTCAAGATTACTGACTCAATATGTGGGATTATGCAATTTTTGAAGTATTGAGCTCTTCTTGGTAAAAGAAAAAGTTTAATACTTTTTATATTCTCCTTATGTGAAGGAATTTGATACTAATCAAACCCAGGAATTATTTTGTTTTTTGGATATTTTAATCAACATTGAATTTTTTTTTCTTATGTAAAAAGTAAATATAGTCATTGATACATTATCAACTTTAGTAATATCTAATTCTGTATTTCTATCCAATAGTACATATGTAATGCATAAAATGATTTCTTTGGGCCTCTGTAAGATCTATAGTATTAAATAAAATTTTAGTGATTTCAGTTAGGTAGTTAGAGGTTATGTTTTTATTTATTCTGAAATAAAGTGATTTCATCAGGATTAAACAAAACTTCTTCGTGCTTACCTTCTTTAAATATATTTTATGTAGTCTAGTTTTCAAGACTTTGTACTCTTTGTCATTAAGGTGTCAAAGTCAATGAGTAGGCTGGTGCCTTTATTATTGAAGATCAGTGATTATAATTGAAGTTTTGAAATTTTAAGTAGCAATGGCATTCCAGGAGGAATGATAGCAGAGTTATGCAGTTAGATGTTTAAGAAAAAAAAAATACAGTATGTCACTGAGCAGGCTATTAGAAAGCTGCCAGGCACAGTGGCTCACACCTGTAATCCCAGCACTTTGAGAGGCTGAGGCGGGCAGATCACAAGGTTAGGAGTTCGAGACTAGCATGGCCAATATGGTGAAACCCCATCGCTACTAAAAATACAAAAAAATTAGCCAGGCATGGTGGTCTGCACTTATAGTCCCAGCTACTCGGGAGGCTGAGGGAGAAGAATCCCTTGAACCTGGGAGGAAGAGGTTGCAGTGAGTTGAGATCACGCCACTGCGCTCCAGCCTGGGTGACAGAGTGGAACTCTGTCTCTCTCTGTCTCTCTCTCTCTCTCTCTCTCTCTCTCTCTCTCTCTCTCTCACACACACACACACACACACACACACACACAGAGAGAGAGAGAGAGAGAGGGAGAGAGAAAGATAATGTACATATCAACAAGCATGTCTGTCTCTCCTCCCGTGAAATTAAAAACTAAGAGTTGTTCGAGCAGGCATTAGTTTTCTGAGGATGCATTATTCATTTGCATAATCTTCTCACTTTTCCAGTCCTAAAAAATATGTTATACTCATTAGACATTTATTGTGTGCTTATCATGTACCATGTGTCCTGTTAAAAGAAATGAAAGAAAATATGGAAAGAAAAGGTTCTTATATGCTGGGTGTAGCAGTGAATAAGAAATTTAAGATTTCCTTTTGCAAGGTAAATCAAACCCCTCCAGTGTATGTTATGTTGTGTCTTATCTACCCTTATAAAGCTTTTTTTTTCTTTTTGAGATTGTGTCTTGCTGTGTTACCTAGGCTAGAGTGCAGTGAGTGCAGCCATAGCACACTCTAACCTCAAACACCCGACTCAAGTAATCCTCCTGTCTCAGCCTCACAAGTAGCTGGGACTACAGGTGCATACCAACACTCCCAGCCATGTTTTTTTATTTTTTACTTTGTAGCGATGGTGTCTTACTCTGTTACCCAGGTTGGTCTTGAACTCCTGGCCTCTGGCCTCAAGTGATCTTCTCATTGCAGCCTTCCAAAGTCATAGAATTACAGGAGTGAGCTACTGTGCCCAGCTGAAGGAGGGCTTTTGAGTACTGAAATGAATCATTGATTTCTAATTCTATAAATTTTTTAACAGACTTTATTTTTTAGAGCAGTTTTAGGTTCACAGTACTATTGAGCAGAGAAGGTACAGAGATTTCCCATATATCCCAGCCCCGACATATGCATAGATGCCTCCATTATCAACATCTTCCACCAGAGTAGTGGATTTGTTAACAATGGATGAACCTACATCATCTTTCAAAGTCCATAGCTTTACATTAGGGTTTACCCCTGGTGTTACACATTCTGTGGGTTTGGAAAAATGCATAATTACATATCCAGCATTATAGAATCACACGTAGTAGATTCACTGCCCTGAAAATTCCCTGTGCTTCTCCTATTTATTCTCCCTCCCACCTTATGCTAAGCAACCACTGATCTTTTTTTTTTTACTGTCTTCATAGTTTTCTCTTTTTCAGAATGTCATATAGTTGAAATCACGTAGTATGTAGCCTTTTCAGATTAGCCTTTTACACTTAGTAACATGCACTTAAGTTTCCTCCATGTCATAGCTCGATTATTTCTTTTTAGAGCTGAATAATAGTCCATTTTTTGAATGCATCACAGTTTATTTATTCACCTACTGAATAATATCTTAGTTTGTCCAAATTATGGTAATTATGAATAAAGCTACTGTAAACATTGATGTGTAGATTTTTGTCTGGACATGTTTTAAATCCTTTTGTGCAAAAACGGACAAAATTTTTGGATAGTATGGTAAGAGTAAGTTTAATTTTGTAAGAAACTACCAAACTGTATTCCAAAGAGGCCAGACCATTTTGCATTTGCAAAGTGAAAGTTCCTGTTGCTCCACATTCTCACCAGCATTTGGTGGTGTCAGTGTTCTGGATTTTGGTCATTCTAATAAGTGTGTAGTGGTATCTCATTGGTATTTCAGTTTGCATTTTCTTTATGACATATGATGTGAAGCATCTGTGTGTGTGTGTGTGTGTGTGTGTGTGTGTGTGTGACACAGTCTCACTCTGTTACCCAGGCTGGAATGCAGTGGCATGATCTCAGATCACTGCAACCTCTGTCTTCTGGGTTTAAGCAATTCGCCTGCCTCAGCCGCCAGGGTAGCTGGGATTACAGGTGTGCACCAGCATATCCAGCTAATTTTTTTGTATTTTTAGTAGAGATGGGGTTTTACCGTATTGGCCATGCTGGTCTCGAACTCCTGACCTTAAGTGATTTGCCTGCCTTGGTCTCCCAAAATGCTGGGATTACAGGCGTGAGCCACTGTGCCCAGCCCTGAAACATCTTCTTATATGCTAATTTTCTGTCTGCATATCTTCTTTGGTGAGGTGTCAAGGTTTTTAGCCCATTTTTAAATTAATTTTTTTTTTATTGTTGAGTTCTAAGAGTTCTTTGTGTATTTTGTGTTTTTAAAAATACACATTAGTTTTTGAACTGAAAAATATAACCTTTGTATATTTTGGATAATAGTCCTTTATCACAATGTATTTGGCATGTTTTATCCCAGTCTTGTCTGTTCATTCTCTTGACAGTGTTTTTCACAGAATATAAGTTTTTTATTTTAATGAAGTCTAGCTTAATAGTTCATTCTTTCATGGATAGTGTCCCTTTGGTATTATATCTAAGACATCACCAAACCCAAGGTGATGGAGATTTTCTCCTTTTATCTTCTTGGAGTTTGATAATTTTGCATTTTACGTTTAGATCTATGATCCATTTGATTTAATTTTTGTAAAAGATGTAAGGTCTATGGCTAGGTTAATTTTTTTTGCATGTGAATATCCGGTTCTATCACCATTTGTTGAAAAGACTGCCTTTTCTCCATTGTATTGCCTTTGCTCCATTGTATTGCCTTTGCTCCTTTGTCAAAGATCAGTTGACTTCATTTATGTGGATCTGTTTTTGGGTTCGTTGTTCTGGTCCCTTGATCGGTCTGTCTGTTCTTTCACCACTGTTGTACTGTGTTGATTATGATGGGCTTATAGTAAGTCTTGAGCACAAGTAGTGTCAGTATTCCAACTTGGTTCTTCTCCTTCAGTATTGTGTTGGTTACTCTGGATCCTTTCTCATATACGGTTTAGAATCATTTTGTTGATACCTACAAAATAATTTGCTGTCTAATTCCGTAACTCTTAATGAGGTTTTTGTTTGCTTAATGAGTATTCTAATATTTAGCAGTGTTTCCACATATTTATGAAATTCTTGTTTTCTAAAGGGTAACTAGTATGGTTTGGCTGTGTCCTCACCCAAATCTTATCTTGAATTGTAGTTCCCATAGTCTTCACATGTAGGGAACTGGTGGAAGGTAATTTAATCATAGAAGCTGTTACCCTCATGCTGTTCTCATGATCATGATTTCTCATTAATTCTGACGGTTTTATAAGGGGCCTTTCTCCCTTTAACTCACTTACTTCTCTTCCTGCTGCCATGAAGAAGGATGTGTTTGCCTCTCCTTCTGCCATGATTGTAAGTTTCCTAAGGCCTCCCCAGCCATGCTGAACTGTGAGTCAATTAAACCTCTTTCCTTTATAAATTACCCAGTCTCAGGTGTGTCTTTATTAACAGCATGAGAACAAACTAATACAGTGACCTTTAAATAAATAGTCACAGTATAAATGGCAAAATACTGTTTTCTCAGTTTGCACCACGCTGTTCATGCCAGACTCAGGAAATCCATACCTTTCAAATTCCTCCCAGTTCATCCTGGGATATGTAGGAAGGACCTTTCAGCTATAATCTTTGACGTGTGGCCCTTGGATTCCACATGAACTCTTACCATTTTCTTCTTTTCTCACTATGGCTCACAGTGGCAATGTCTTCTAAAGCTGTTGACATTAGAGGTGGCATAGTTTCTGCCATTGCCCACCGCCCACCACAGACATGCTGATACTGCTGATGCCCAGGTTGAGTTTGCTGTGTCTATCTTGTGGCCTCAAAGTGTTCCTTTTGATGGTCTCCATGTCAAGCTGAGAGTACCATCCTGGACTACATAATAAATGTATCTTATGCTGCTGGTTCAAGTTCTGGTGGCTTGTGCTCTCACAGTCCCACAGAGACTTTTGTGAAACAGTTCATTTTGGAATTTACTTGCTTGTTTATTTGCAGTGCCCTTATGCCCTATTTCAGTCTAAGTCCAGATGGACTGGGCTAAGTGACACCATACTCAGAAACACAGATCTGAGACTTGTACTTTGTTTTTAAGCCAGGCTGTGTGGATTGATACCTTCTACCCCCACCTTGAGAGGTGTCTAGAAAAGCCTAATTTCTAGGTAAGCATATCTAAAGTTTAGGCAGTACTCTTATTGGCCCATAGCAGACACTTTAGATATTTAAATTTACTGTCATCTTTTTTTAAAAAATTATGATTGACACATAATAATTGAATGTAATTATGGGTTACATCATGATGTTTTAATGCATGTATACATTGTGTATATGATCAAATCAAGGTAATTAGCATATCCACGACTTTAAACATTTATTATTTCTTTGTGCCGAGAACATTCAGCAAAATATTCTTTGTTTCCTGTTTGGATGGTGGAGCATCTTTAGTTGTGGTTCTCTCCAGGTAGATTTTCTTGATTTCACTTTTTTGTATTATACTAAAAGAGCCTAGTGTTCAAGCAGGCTGAATTTAGTTTGAATCTCAGCTTCCTTGCTGGTGGTGTGATTGTGACACATTTCCAGATTTCTGGGGAACTCAATCTCCTTATCTGTGAAATTGACAGAAAACACATCTCATAGAGATGTGTGAGGATTGGAGATATATGTTAAGTGTATTGGGCACGTGCTATATACTCTTTATGTGGTAGTAATGTTGACCTCTCTGAGTTGGTTGTATCACTTATTTACTATCAGTAAATAAAGGAATCCCTCTTGTTACTTGGCTTCATATATCTGTACTCAGAGGCAACTGTATAGCAAGCACATCAGTTCCCTTAAGCCTCTCTGGGAAGATGTCTGCTTCTTCTGTAAATAGTACACCAACACTCTACAAGTGATTTTTGCATACTCTAAGTAGGCTCTCTTCTAAGTTAGGTTATTTTAGACAGTTTTTTCTTAAAAATGCAGTAGTCAGAAGAGTGTAGATTAAAAAAACAAACAAACAAAAACATCCCATGGAGCCCAGCTTCTCTGTAAATTTTCTGGACCTCATTTTGGTTTCTAGAAAAAATGGAAATAATGAGACAAGTGATCTTTTAAGAACTTTTTTGGGTTTAAAAAATCCATTATTCTGTAAGAGAAGATCTGTTATGCTCAATTTTGTATTTTGGGCAGGTGGCTTCCATATGTCTTGGATGTATTCTGGTATTTCCGGTGTGGAATTATCAAGTAAGCATCCAGGAGAAATACAGTATAAGTCAAAGTTTGGAAATTGACCAGACAGCTTACAGCCCCTTTTCGTTTTAGTCTGCAAAGATTTTCATCACATTTTAAAAGTGAATACTTGCTATTCTTTTGCAAATCAAATTCTTCATTTTAAGCTATTTGCCGATGTATCATCTGTAGTGATTTTGTCAATTGGAACTTTTAAGAAGGATATTATTTTGAATTGTTACAGCCCATTATGTTCTTCAGACCATTATAAAAATCTGTTTTATTAAGGAAAATATTTTGGTGAAACAATTTGAGTATTTCCTAAGGAAGGCAAAAAGTATATTTGTATTTTCTTTTCATTTAATTCCATTGTTTAGTAATAGTTCTTATTTTTAGAAAAAAAATCATACAATATCTTTCAGTCTTCTCCAGAACACCAAATTTCCACAAATCAAGTGGCTCCCTGGTTAATCACATCTAAGAAGTGCTGAATGAAAGTAAGTTAACAGACTTTTAAAATGTAGTACCCTTTTGAATCTTTAATATACTAATGTGAATTGTGAATCCTCAAAAAGAAAGTAGAGTATACACCTATTAAACCATGTAGTTTGATATCCAAAGAACACATATTGGGATTGTTCACAATATTAGTGTTCCAAGGATACAGTTTGTGAGAAGCTCATTATATAGTACTTTGTAGTTTATAAAGTACGGTTGCATTATTACCTTATCTGTTTCTGACAACCCTTTTAGGTGTTTTGTGGATCCAGGTACATGAGCATCTGAGAAATTGTTGCTACATGTTGAAGGCACATACTTATTTTACTTGGAAATTAATTTGTGTTAAGAAGGAAATTAGAATCTTAAATCAGCAACAGTTCGTTGTTTTGATAAGCATTTGAGGAGTTAATTGAGTACAGTTCTGGTGATTACCGAGAAATCTGTTAGAGGACGTTGACACAAAGAATGAGAGTTTAAAAATGTCAACTATTTTACCACTGGGCATGCTAGTGAAATTTTCCACCCAATTATGTTTGTGTCAACAACAAAGAATTTCTCTAAATGTCATATATTTTTAGTAGTGCATTATGGCTGTGCAGCATAAGCTCTCTTACTTTTTATTAAATTTAAATGTGTTAACCTATAATGTTATTGTTAATGCTGTACTTGTTTCTAAAGTGAGTGCTCCGCCATTCAAAATACTCTGAATCATAGACTGATAGGAAGTTGAGTCCAAAGATACTTTTTTTTTTAGCAAGTCTTGGTTTATCCTCCTCTTCATAAAGCTGAAATTACCCCTGAAACCACTGGATCATGGAATTATACGATATGATTGAAAGTCACTGGAAAGATGCTCAATTTTTTATTTATTGGTAGATGCTTATACAGTGCTTACCATTTGTCACCCGATGTCCTAAAGGATCTATAAATATCAGGTTATTTAATTAATAGTTATTGAGTGTCTGTGCTGTGGTCTGAATGATTGGGTCCCTCCAAAATTCTATGTTGAAGCCCTAACCGACAGTGTGATGGCATTTGGAGGTGGGGCATTTGGGAGGTAATTGGGTTGGAGTGAGGTCACGGAAGGGTGTCCTCTTGATGGGATTGGTGACCTTATAAGGGGATGAAAGGACCAGAGTTCTCTACCATGTGAGGATTCAGCAAGAAAGTGGCTGGCTGTAAACCAAGAATAGGGCCGTCACCAAGAACCTGACCATGTTGGCAATTTGATCTCAGACTTCTAGCCTCCAGAACTATGAGAAATAAGTGCTTGTTGTTTAGGCCACCCAGTCTGTGATACTCTATTATAGTAACCCAGACTAAGATAGTCTGCTCCTGTGCCAGGTAGTTAGCCTGGTATTTAAAGCATTTTATGAAATTCTACAACACCTCACTGAAGAAGTTTGTATTATTTTACTCAATTTACAGATGAGGAAACAGATACTCTTCTAGAAATCTCCTGCTTCTCAAACTGAAGGTACACAGCTGTATGGCAAGGTGTAAATACAAGCAATAGGAAAAGAACTATCCTACAGCTTTAGGATTTGGCTTTGTTGTTGCACGAACAAAATCAGCTGAATTCTTTTCAGCGTTATGTTTTTAAAGAGAAAGTTGTTCTTGGAGCTTACCAGTTCAGTATGGATGGAAAATCTCTCTACCTACAAAGAAACCGTTTGTTCCTGGGTCGAATGAATACTTTGAACAACACTTTGAGTTTGGGGATAGATGATTAAGGTACATACCTGGGATAAGTAATAAAATGGTCCTTATTCAGCCACACACTAGGATTTGTTGTGGCTGAGTACGATGGGTGGGTTTTGAGACATCCATCCATGGGTGGGTTTTGGGAAGAGATTTAAGAAAATTGAGGTGGCCTTCAGTGAAGAGAAACAGTAAAGAAGAATGGAAGTATGTGGGTGAAATTTGTAGGTTTCTGCTCTTCATTGTTTGATGTTAATCTTGTTCTTGTCTTCCCACAAAATCTGTAAAGTGTTTGCTTTAAAAAATAATCGTAAAACTGGATTTGTTTTAGGGAACGTGGCCAAGTACTGACGATAGCTTCAAGGAAGACTTAGAGGACTTTCTGAGACACCCAAGGGTGGTTGACATGTCTGGGTTTCATCTGTCTATCTGGGACTTGTGTTTATTTCCTCTGGCAGTATATGTGTCGGTTCTGTTTTATATAGCATCTGAAGGTTTTACATGTTTGGAATACAGAATGGTCCCTATCCCCTAGAACCCCTCAGTATTTTATTTAAGCTACATAATTTTAATTTTGTAATCATCTTTATCATACACCTCAGCATGCATGCTACTAGCCCTTCTGTAGGTAGACTCATACCTGTTTACAAAATGCTATGTGTTCTGAACGGTAGTGAGTTCTTAACACCTTGCTTGATCTCTACATGTCCTCTTCATAAGACGGTCTGTTTGTAGTAGATTCTCCATCACTCCAGTGTGTCTTCAGTGTACTCTTGACTGTTGGGACGTTAATTGTATTCAACTGAAATTCACTTACGTAACTACTTAGCTCAAACCAGTAACACATATTTGAGAAACTGAACATTTTGAGCCCAAGTTCTGTATTTTACATTAATTTAAACATCTGAAGATAGTTTTAGCCCATTTTCGTTGAATTTTTAGATTTATGGAGACAATAGTTTTCCTTTTGTCTTTTTGCCTACTTCATAGTCAATGTATTTATTCTGTAGCATATAATCCACATGTTGATACTGATTTATTAATGAATCTTTAAATAGAGTTGTCCCACCAGATACAAACCTACCTAAATGAACTAGAAGCCAGCCTTGTATTATTGTATTGAACATAAGAATACCATGGGGCATATTGTAAAAGTATCACTGAAATTAGACTACTCTAGGCCTCAGGTATACTTCATGCCTTTTTTCCTGTATCTAATAGTCTTATCAAAATAGAACTGACCTTTTATAGTGAACCTATGTTACTTTGTCATACTGTGCTCTCTTTTTCTTTTTTGGGGGTGGGGGTGGAGGTGGGGATGGGGATATGGAGTCTCGCTCTGTCACCAGGCTGGAGGGCAGTGGCGCAATCTTGGCTCACTGCGACTTCCACCTCCCGGGTTCAAGCGATTCTCCTGCCTCAGCATCCCTAGTAGCTGGGACTACAGGCAGGTGCCACCATGCCCAGCTCATTTTTTTACTTTTAGTAGAGACAGGGTTTCACCATGTTGGCCAGGATGGTCTCCATCTCTTGACCTTATGATCTGCCCTCCTCAGCCTCCCAAAGTATTGTGGTTACATGCCTCAGGCCACTGCACCTGACTACTTTCTTTTTGAGTACTCACATTTTATCTTTTAATGAGTTGCCTTCATAATTGGCAGAAGTCGACTCTAGACTTTACCGAATTTTCTCACTCTTTCAATTTAGGGCATTAGGGCATTTGTCCATCTCTGCTCTTCTCTAACACCCTCCATGATTTCTCAAATTTCCTTTGATGAGTTTACAAAGATACCAGTAATTGGAGAAGCAAAAACGATGATTTAATAATAGCTGGTTGACATCTCAGAGCGTTAGTATACCACTTACTTCTTTACTTGACCTGTTTAATAGCGATGGAGAAGCATCGGGAAAAAGGATATATAAAAAGTTAGAAAATAAACCTATGAGAAAAAAGCTAAAATGGCATTATTTGTCTCCAAAAAAGACAAAGCTCAGACTTTATATGTGAAAATGTATTGTAAAGGCCAGCTGTTTTGCATGTTCCAAGACCAAACTGAAAGAAATTGATTTAAGCTGTATTATTCAAGGATTTGTATTGAGTATTAATAGGAGTTTTATGATTCGGAATATTGTTCATTTCTGGAGTGACTTTTTGGTAGAAGTTGTGATTTTCCCCCCTCTTAAATCTCTAAAAATAACATCAATTTTCATCTCTCAGTAATGTACAGTGTTCCCAAAGGCTAAAAGAGATACTAGGTGACCTTTCAAGTCTTTTCTTGCTCAGTGACTTTGTCTTTTCACAGATCTCACCCCACATCTAGAGATCTGTTGCATTAGAGTCACTTTTGTTCTTTCTTTGTCATTTAAAGAGCTGTTAACATTCCATCATGAATCTGCTAATGGAGAGGTGACCCTGCAGTTTAATATACTATTCTCAGTGTAAAAATAAAGATCCACTTTATATATTTATGTAAAATATAAATACTTTATGTGGTATTTCAGTTATTTAAAAAACATGAGCTATTTGATAAATATTATTTTTAAAGACAGTCTTTATTTTCAGTTTACCTTCAGAGTTTTGGCAGATATTAATTGAACATGATATGCATTTATTTTTATTTTTTCATTCAAATACTTTAATTTTTTAGTTAACATACTCTGTAACTAGAAATAGTTTTTAGTATAATACTTTTTAAAAATTAGATTACCGAAAGAACAAATGCTATTTGAGAATACATCTCTCAAAATTTCTGATTTGGAAATAAATCATAGATAAAAAATCAAGATAAGGCCAGGTGTGGTGGCTCACGCCTGTAATCACAGCACTTTGGGAGGCTGAGGTGGGTGGATCACAGGGTCAGGAGTTCAAGAACAGCCTGGCCAATATGGTGAAACCCCTTCTCAACTAAAAATACAAAAATTAGCTGGGCATGATGGCACACATCTCTAGTCCCAGCTTCTCGGGAAGCTGAGGCAGGAGAATTGCTTGAACCCGGGATGGGGAGGTTGCGGTGAGCCGAGATCACACCACTGCACTCCATCCTGGAGACAGAGCGAGACTTCGTCTAAAAAAAAAAAGTAAATATGAATATGTAAAATATTTTAATAGCAGTTACTGCACCATTTGGACAGTATCATCCCATTTGACCTTTGTTACTGTCACTTCTTTGAGAATTAAAGCTAGGGAGGGTAAATTAATATAAAACCTTGGACTCCTGGATTTCAGCTTACAAATAGAGATTTTGGGCAATTTACTTAATCTTTGTTTGTTAAACCTCAGTTTTACCCTTTATAATCTAGCATGGTAATGGCATAGTACTTGTTTAGATTGCTGGAAAAATAAATGCAGAATCCTTAGCATAGTGCTTGTCACATAATAAGAGCTGTAAAGATTATTATTTTTATGCATTAACAACAACAGATTACAGTTTGCTTTCTGCCTTTCACTAGGCATTATGCTAAGCAATGAGCATGTAAGGACAAAAATATTCCATTCTTGCATTGGGGAATCTTTCATCCTTGTATTGGAAACATAGATAGAAACAAGTAATTGTGATATGAGTGATCATAGACATGCAATCTTCCAGAAAGTGGAGTTGGATTTGATCATGGGAGAAAACAGAATCTCAAAATCATTTAAAAAAACTGAGGGGGTTACCATTTCTTTAGATTGTTCTCCTGTTAGCAAAATAGATTGATACGTTATTCTTACAAGTAATCATAAAATAGAAATAAACAATTTTCCTTTACTTGAATATAAATGATTGTGTTTTGAAGACAGTTGAAGTGGAGAGCCTCTGTTCAATTTACATACTGATATTTATTCTAAGTTGATTTTAGGATTACTTATTTGAATTTATAGTCAAATGTTGTTTATTTAACTCTACATGTGATAATTAATTTTAGTCCTTTAAAATGACATGGGTACTTTGACAATATCTGTATTTATAAAGTTATTTTCCATTGCATTCCCCCACCCCTCACTAATACTACTGTCATAGATTGGGTATGACATGTTACAAACGAATCTTCTACGTATAATGCTTTATAAAATACATGTGTATATCTGTGGTTCTTAAAAGTGATTTACTCCAGTTTCCCAAACAGGTTCCAGGTGCTCTTCCCTTTTCAGTCTTTAGGTTTAAAGTTGAGAAGATGCATAAAGCACTTTTGTCATTTAAAGCTTATTCGGCATGATTAGGGTATATTACCTAAGATGTCAGACAGCCTGTGAGAGCTGATGAGGTGACTGTCATCATTATAAATAATAGCCAGTGAGAGTGAGTGGGTTAATGGATTGCTATTTCCTGGTAGTGAAAAGCAGGTAGTTAGAAACTGAGGTCACCTGAGAACCGTTGGTGGTTTCATAGACTTCTTAGAATTGGGAAGAAACTTGGAGTTGCCCCTTCAGCCTCATAGCTAAGGTAAGAATGACCTTTTTCTGCATTTCTGACTAATGGACATCCAGACTCGGAACACTGTGCATGCATGCATGGAAGAAAGACAAGAAAGTTTTTCCTTGCAATGCTCAGCATTCTGTAGAATGTAGATATTTGTAGCCTCTGTAGTTTATAGCAGGAGGCATATGCAGTTAGATTCACTTTTTTTTGTGCTTAAGATGGGGTGGTCAGTGTCCACAAAAGTGAAGATGGAGTCAGCTCTCTGACAGAAGAAAAGATTTTCACATTTTACTTGCCTAGAGTAGTAGCTCCCATCCTGTCAGACCCGATGTCCACTTTTGTAATATAATATTGATGCCCCCTGTAATATTCTGAAACATTTGTAGATAATAGTAACCTATTTTTATATATTAACTAAAAACTAGTATAATATGCCCAACTGCAATATATTACAGAAATAAAAGTGATTTATACCATGTTTTTCAGTATGTAAATGCTGAGCCACAACTGTAAGTCTTTATAAAAGTTGGATATTTGTTTCCATATACAGAATCGTTTATAGTTTGCTGTACATGCAAATGGAAATAGATGTGCCCTTGAGAATATGACTTGCAGAAATAGTGTTCAACTTTAATGAAATTTCCAAATGACAGGGATTACAATTGTCTCTTTTATGCAGTAGTTGCATTGCTGGAAAAAGTCAAAACATGTTAAAATCATGCAAAAAAGTCTTTGTGCTTATGTGGGAAGTTGAGCTAGGTTGTAGATTCAGATATTATAAAGTTTTGTTTTTTTCGCCAACAGAATATAGGTTATTGGAAAATTGTGCAGGACATGGAAACTATTGATAGGATTTTTCTGTATATCGCAGTAGTATACCCAGCCACACCAATGACCACAAATGCTCCCACAAATTCCCATTGAACTGTTCCTGTAGTAGCACCATCCTTTTTGAGTGTCATTGCCCGTAGCTGACTCCATGAGAACTTCAACCTGCAAGTTGAAGCCCTAGGAACTGCCTCAAACTAGAGAATATACAAGACACTGCATTTGACAGGTGCTCTAGAAATCTCTAGTCATATACTTACCCCCCACTTTTTTTTTTTTTTACCAATTTGCTAGGTTTTTAAAAGATTACTGTGAAATTTATTAGAAACAAGCCCCCCATGCATACAAAAGGCCATAGCTAGAACATCAGATTCACTTAAAAATTCTGACAAAATATAAATAATATGCACCATTTTAATTATTTTTAAGTGTACGATTCAGTGGCATTAAGTACAGTCACATTGTTGTTCAGCCATCACCAATGTTCATCTCTGGAACTCCTACATCATCCCAAATCAAAACTCTCTACCAATTAAATAATTAATCCTCATTGTTTCATTCCCAGTTCCTGACAACCACTATTCTACCTTTCTAAAAATTTATCCTACTGGTTTGACTAAAAATATTTTATTACAGGTTGTTTTTTTGATGATGTGAGGTTGACTTTTTATCTTATAGAACCTATATATCATTTTCTGTTTCTTAAATGTTGCTTATTCTGTTCCTTAAATATAAATAATAATATTCTTATTACTCTCTTTTTGCACTTCTGTCCCTGATTCTTTTGATTTTGTCATAATCTATGATTTTCCTCTTTAAAATGTTCTTAGACTTAAAATAAGGAGGAGAACCATGCCTTGAGAGATGACAATTGTACTTAGATTCCATATTCTACACATGGCTTTTGTGGTAGTTTTCCATCCAGTTGCCCCTGTTCTCTTTAATAAAGTTCTGTCACGACTGTTAAAAGGCCTAAAACTTTTTAACGTTTGCAAGCTGGAGTCTTACAGGCTAAAATTTCCTCCTGAAGGAATCTTTTTCTATTTTTGTATCATTTTAAAGTAATAGACATATATCATTCTCTCATATCAAACACTACCCCATCTGTTAGGTAAAAGCTTCAGACATCTGTTTTATATAAAATCACTAGTCTTTCAGCAAATTGTGTATTCAGAAAAGCTATACAGTAGAAAAGGAGGTAGAGTGTAGTTTCCATTTAGGAACAGTTTGCTCTTAGCAAGTAACTAGCTATTAGTCATTATTTCAGAATGACTTCATGGGAGGGAAGTCAGTGAAGTGTGTATAATCAGGTTTTTAAATATTATTCCCAAATTATCTTTTGATTGTTGATTACCAAATTTTAATATTAAAGACAGTTTTATTGAGATATAATTCACAAAAAATTATTTAAAGTATATATATTTCCATAATTTTTAAGTATATGCATAATGTTGTACAGCCATTACCATAATCAATTTTGGAATATTTGTATTACGACCAAAAAGTTTCATGACCTTAGGTAGTCACTTTTCATTTCCCCCAAAACCACACCCTTACTCAACTACTGGTCTACTTTCTGTCTCTCTAGATTTGACATTTATGGACATTTCATATAAATGGAATTGTATAATATGATCTTTGGCTTCTTTCACTGAACATAATAATGTTCATAAGGTTCCTCTGTTTTGTCACATATATCAGTACTTTGTTCTTTTTATAGCTGAACAATTCCTTTGTACAGATAGGCTACATTTTGTTTACCTCTTCATCAGTTGATGGACAGTTGTCTTGTTTCCACCATTTTGCTATTATGAATAATGCTCCTATAAACAGTCGTGTACAACTTTTTGCATGTGAGTATATTTCGTTATTCTGGTGTATGTATGTAGGATTGAGTGTTTAACTTTTTAAATAAATGCCAGAGTGTTTTCCAAAGTGGCTGTACCATTTACATTCTTATCAGCAGTGTATGAAGATTCCATAATTCTTCCACATTTCACCAATTCCTGTATTGTTTAACTTTTCTATTATGGCCATCTTAGTGAGTGTGAGGTAGTACCTTTATTGTGGTTTTGATTTGCATTTCCCTGTGAATAATGTTTTTGAACATCTTTTCATGTTTATTAACCTCTATTAACTCTGAAAACTTAAGTGTATGAAATCCCTAATGAAAGCCATATTAGTCTGTTCTTGCGCTGCTATCAAGAAGTCCCTGAGACTGGGTAGTTTATAAAGAAAAGACGTTTAACTGGCTCACAGATCTGCAGGCTGTACAAGAAGCACGGCTGAGGAGGCCTCAGGAAACTTTCAGTTGTGGTAGAATGTGAAGGGGAAGCAGGCACATCCTACATGACTGGAGCAGGAGGAAGAGAGAATGGAGGAGGTGCTATACGCTTGTAAGCACCCACATCTCAGATAACTCACTCACTGTCACCAGAACAGCACCAAAGGGGAAATCTATCTCCATGATACAGTCACCTTCCATCAGCTCCCCTTCTGACATTAGGGATTACAATTTGTCATGGGATTTGGGTGGGGACACAGACCCAAACCATATCAGAAGCTCTAACCTGGCAGTTAGATCCATTAGTGAGGATGGATCAAAGGGACATACCGTATTTCATTAATTCTAAGATAAGCATTTTTCACATTTGACGTCACTAAAATCAGTGCATTTTATGCTAAATATATTTTACCTTTAGTAAAGACAGTTTGGAAGAAGAAAATTCAGTTGACAGTTAAGAGATTTATTACTTCTTGTTCTGTAGTTCTAGAGCAACTGATTCAACTAGAAACTAAAGTATATTATTAAATTAGTACCAAATAGTTTCTTCTCTTACAATTCATCAGATTAAAGTTACAGTGTGAAATCTCTTTACCTACCTAAGCCTTTTCTGATTAGTATCTACTTGCCAACTTATAGACATTGATAAATTTGATGTATTATTTATCCTCATTAAAAAATAATTCCCTATTTCCTTGTGAAAATTTATTAATTAAAAATTTATTAATTTATTAATCCCAGCTCTACTTCACACACATTGACACACAGAGACCTGAAGTTTAGTTCTTCTTTATAAACTTTAGGTCTCTGTGTGTCAATCAATGTGCATGAAGTAGAGCAGGGATTTAGTGAAAGCTACACCATTTATCATTGTTAGACTCCTGCTTGTCTGGCAAAGACAGCTGACGAAGAAAAATATTGAAGGTTTGTCTTGTATTGATCTCCACTGAACTTTGACCCTTCCAGAAACTGGCTATGGCCAGAATGTATGAACTCAATGTCATCTTTTATTATTGATGCTTATTTTAATTTACATCTTGATGTGAAATGGCATCTGGTGAAACTATATGCTTCTTACAGTATTATTGAAAACTAGGGTGCAGGGGGCAACAATTCTATTGACAGATGATGTAGTTTTATAGATTCTGGCATCAGATTATTAGGTTGTATCTTTTCCGGAACCAGATTTGCTTCTGTATAACTTCTGTTTTTGATCTTAAATTTCAGTCTCTTGATTACATAGTATAACTTCTCTTAAATATGAGGGCTCTTCAGTTATTTATCAGACATCTTATTTCCACTAGTCTTTTTTCCTTCTAAGCATTCCTTCCTCCCTCCGCTTTTCTTCAAATGAAATAGATTGTACACACCACATTTCTGTATATAATCCTATTTGTGTGTCCCTCTGGAAAAATGTCTTTAAAAATGGTATTTGAAAAGCTAGTGGTCCAGTGAAAAGTATACTAGGGCTGTAGTTCGTGTACTTTTAGGATTATATGAACTGGTACACATTTTATTTGTATCAGCTTTTCTGTAATCTTTTACTGTCATATTCTTGTAATCTGATCGAGCTTTCTAGAACTAGGACCCACCTCGTATTTAACTTTGACTAGATTGCCTAACATTGTCCTGGCTATGTGGATTAAATAGATAATTTTGAAAGATTTCTATGGCTAGAAAATAGTTGGAGGTTTGTAAAAAGAAGTGAGGCTGAAAGGCCTTTGGATCCAGTCCTAGAAATGCCTGGAATGCCATGCTAAGAAGTTTGCATTTAAGAGTTGTTACAGATTTAAACATTTTAGAAAAATAGTTCTGTAAGGAGTATGCAATTTTGGAGATAAAGGTAGTTAAGTTTTGAATATGTAAATATGCAGAGGGAAGTTTCCTCTGTCTGATGGGATCAGATTTTGTCTGTCAAACCAACCTGTCTAAGGGGAACCTCTAAAAAAATAATTGCAACAATACCTTGAGTATTTATTTTAGTCAAAAACATACACTTTTATTCAGGAATCTTTTGATGTAGAGTCATGACCTTTTTTTTCCTTGAAGTATTGTTCAGTTATCTCTTTCACATAACCAAAATGGACCCTTTATTTCCAGTTTCTATTTCTTTCAAGTGAGAATTTAAAGATACTTGCAAAGCAACTTCAATGAAGAATCCTTCCAGATTGTAAAATTATTTTTCTTCCCGACTTAACAATTGTCACACCTTTACCTGTTCAGCAGCATTTTTTAGCAGCTTGCCTTACTTATTTTCTTTCCATGACATCTAGTTTTCAGGAGGAAAACCAAAACAAAATTTTTAAATGTTTTATCTTGCATGTTTATTTGCATAATGTTAAAAGTTTTTTAAAACGTAAAGATGAAACAGAGGTTAGAGGAAAGGAAGGAATAGGTTTATGGAGTGTGACAGAGACTGCCAGTTATTCCCCAATATCCAGTGTCTTTCAGTATCTGTTTTCTGGGCACATGGCCACAGTTAGTGACTATATTTCCCAGACTTACTTGAAGGAAAATGAGGCCAGAAGACAAACTTCTGGCTATGGGGATGTGAGTGGAAGTGACATCATGTTGGGTACCATTTTTGGGTTGTGCCCTTAAGGTGAAAGCGCATTTCCTCCACTTCCCCTACTTGTTTTCTACCTCCTGCTGACTGCAGGGTTCACATACAGGTGGGCTCATGGACATGTATCTTACATCTGAGATGGAAGCCATGTCATGCAGATGGCAGTGCTAAAGTATAATATGTCTTTTATATATTGTCTAAATATGCTTTTAAACTGTGCTTAAAAACCTGTTGCTTATGTTTTAGTAAGATTACAGTAATTGTTTTGGACTGTAGCTTAGATGTCAAGTAAAAAAAAATTATTTTACCTTATCCTGTACACAGCCTACCTCCTGCTGAGCCCCTACATTCTGATAAGTACGGAAAAACTACAAATGTCCCAGAATTGCAAAATGCTTGAGCCTTAGTCCTGTCTGATAACTTAGAGTCCATTTATGTAGTGTTCAGATAAAAATGTTTCGTCACTCGCCATGCTCCACTCCTGCTCTGCTCCCTAATTGGTGTGGGGGACAGCAGGTGGGTGGGAAGGGAGGGAAGAGTGGCTTAAACTCATTGAAGCAGGAACTGTCTGATCCCATAGATATGATGTTCTCTGCCTCCCTGGTCTCATAGGTGATGGCTTCCACCTAGGTATTCCTGGCATCACAATTGAAATCTCTGGTGCAGTAACTCATGGCTTCCTTAAAGCTTGCTTGCTTAAAGCTTACCTGCTTGAGCTCCCTCTAAGGGCAGTCCTCAGTCTTTCATTAAGTCTTAGTTGTCTCTCTTACTGCTGTATTGGTCCATGTAGCATCCCAGTGTCTATCAACTCAGTTACCACACTCTCTGAAAATTGGAGGTGCCTTGGTTGTGAAAAGTCAACCCCAGAGGCTCTCCTGCCCAAATGTGGTATGGTCATTTTTAGGGCCCATGTTGACTTGGGAGAAAGTGTGGGGAAGGAATTGAGGTAGGGGTTATCAAGAAACTTTTGAGTGTTAGAAGTAATTTGCTTTGACTAGGATGTGAGATTTATGTATATGAGTGATGAGATGAGAAGATGGGTAGATGTAAAGGAAATTAAAGAAGATGATTTTATTCATCTTTAACCATAGAGATACCATTTTTTTCCTAAACAAATTGCAGAATTTTGATTTAGTGTAAAAATATGGAAATTACAGAAATATTCAAGAAGTAAAATCACATTACTTCAATATAAACACTTTTTTTCTCTCAGAGATCATTGTTCTGAGTTTTAATTTTTTTTATTTTTAAAAAAATACTTCTTCAGTATATTTCTTCTCATGTACTTGTCTTGTATGAATAAACATATGTATTTATATATAGCTCTAAAATACACTATATATACTTATTTCCCTCTATGAAATTGTTTTTGTATCTTTTGCTGTTTTGTTTTTCAGAATATTGGTATTCTTCTTGTCAATTAGTGTTCATTATGTATTAAAGAAAACTATAGTTTGATACTCATTAATTATGATTTTTTTTTCCTGTTCTGTAGTTGCCCTTTCCATTTTATTTATGATGTTACTTTTTTTTTCCAGTAGGTTTTGGGGCTTTTTATTTCATGTATTAGGTCTACATGTTTATATATTTGTTTGTATGTTCAAATCTAGCTTGCTTTTAAAAAATTTTTCAGTGTAAATTTTTCAATCTCTTGCATCAAATAAACTAAACCTGACCATGGCTTTAAAAAGGCAGATGTTTATTTCTCCCATGTCACAAGTCTAAAGTTAAATAGTCCTGAGGCACTCTAACCATGTGGTCATTCAGGGATCCAAGTACTAGTAGTCAGTCATTGATTCTTCACTACTGTGCACCTGTAATAAAAGAAAAAGCTAAAGAAGCAAAAAGTATTATTTTCATTAAACCTTGAGCCATAAAAATACACCTCTTTAATATTCCATGTGACCAAATGGGAAATGCATTTACAGTACTTCTGTATACCAGAGCATGATGGTTGGTTATTGTGAGGGAAAGCAGTTGTATGAGTGTTTGAGTTGTGAACTGAACTAGTTCTTTTCTTGGAAAACCATTTTTAATTGATAGACAAACTACAGTTAGTCCAACTTGGGATTTGGCAGAGTTAGCCATTCACTTCAAGGAAAATAGCTGTGACAGTGTTTGTTGTCAGTAATAAAATTTGAACTTTCAAGCCAAATAAAATTTTAAAAATAAAAATATTTAAAAACTTATTCCTGCTACTGGTATCTTGATGTCTTCACAAGACTGAAATCCTTTTCTGATGAGATTATGGGTAATTCTGAAAAGGAAATTTAAAAATATATATGTGTATATTTATGTGTGTGTATATATATGTACAAAAATAATGAAATGTGTCCTGCAAAACTTGGTGAACTGATTTCTAAGTCAAATATGGGCAAAAGATTCATCCAAGTACAAGACAGACTGATGGAGCTAATGTACAGGCATACCTTGTTTTGTTGCTCTTCACTTGATACTACTTTGTAGATACTGCCTTTTTTAATTAACTAATTTTTTTTTTTAACAAATTGAAGGTTTGTGGCAACCCTGCATCCAGCAAGTCTGTCAACACCATTTTTCTAATACATGTGGTCATTTGTATCTCTGTGTCACATTTTAGTAGTTCTCACAATATCTCAAATGTCACACGTCTCTCAGTTTAAGTCAAAAGCTAGAAATGATTAAGCTTAGTGAGGAATGTGTGTCCAAAGATGAGATAGGCTGAGTGCTAGTCCTCTCACACCGAACATTTAGCCAAGTTGTAAAGGAAAAGTTCTTGGAGGAAATTAAAAGTGCTATGAACACATGAATGATAAAGTGAAACAGCCTTATTGCTGTTACGGAGAAAGTTTTAGTGGTCTGGATAGAAGATCAAACTAGGCACAATATTCCCTTAAGCCAAAGCCTAAGCCAGAGCAAGGCCCTAATTCTTCAGTTCTGTGAAGGTTGAGAGAAGTGAAGAAGCTGCAGAAGAAAAGTTGGAAGCTATTATAGCAGAGGTTGCTTCACGAGGTTGAAGGAAAGAAGCCATCTCTGTAAGATAAAAGTGCAAGGTAAAGCAGCAAGTGCTGACGTAGAAGCTGTAGCAGGTTATCTGGAAGATAGAGCTAAGATCGTTGATGAAGATGACTACACTGAACAACAGATTTTCAATGTAGGCAAAACAGCCTACTGTTTGAAGAAAATCCCATCTAAGACATTCACAGCTAGAGAAAAGTCTCTAGCCTTTCTCTCAGAAAAGATACTGAAAAGTCAGTGTCTGGCTGCAGAGCTACAAAGGACAGGCTTATTCTCCTGTTAGGGGCTAATGCAGCTGGTGACTGTTGAAGTCAGTGCTCATTTAGCATTCTAAATATCGTAGGGCCCTTAAGAATTATAATAAATCTTGGCTAGGCACAGTGACTCATGCCTGTGTTGCCAGAAATTTGGGAGGCTGAGGCAGGCAGATCACCTGAGATCAGGAGTTTGAGACCAGCCTGGCCAACGTGGTGAAACACCATCCCTACTAAAAATACAAAAATTAGCCTGGTGTGGTGGCACACACCAGTAATCCCAGCTACTCAGGAGGCTGAGGCAGGAGAATTGCTTGAACCCAGGAGGTCGAGGCTGCAGTGAGCTGAGATCACACCACTGCACTCCAGCCTGGGTGACAAAGGGAGGCTCTGTCTCAAAAAAAAAAAAATACTAAGTCTACTATGTCTGTGCTGTTAATAGAGAACAAAAGCATGGATGACAGCACATCTTTTTAGAGCATGGTTTTCTTAGTATCTTAAGCCCAGTGTTGAGACCTTACTGCTCAGATATAAAGATTCTTTTCAATATATTACTGCTCATTTACAATGCACCACATTATCTAAGAGCACTGGTGGAGATGTACAGGAAATTGTTGTTGTTGTTGCTGTTTTTAGGGACAAGGTCTTGCTCTGTTACCAGGACAGAGTGCTGTGGCATGGTCATAGTTTACCTCAGCTTTGAACTCCTGAGCTCAGGTGATTCTTCCTCCTCAGCCTCCCGAGTAGCTACGACTACAAATGCCTGGCCGGTATTTTTTATTGTTATTTTTTTGTAGAGATGGATGTCTTGTTATATTAGCCTAGGTTGGTCTTGAACTCATGGCCTCAAACTATTCTCCTGCCTTGGCTTCCCGAGGGGATTATAGGTGTGTGCCACTGTGCCCAGCCTAATGTTTTTATCCCTTCTAACACAGAATTTGTTCTGCAGCTTATGATCAAGAAGTAATTTCAACTTTCATGTATTATTATGTAAGAAACACATTTTGTGAGACTATAACTGCCATTAGGTGGTGGTGATTCCTTTAATAGATCTTTAATTGAAAACCTTATGAACAGGATTAATCATTCAAATGTTTTCATGCCATGAAAAACATTTGTGATTCATGGGAAGAGACCAGAATATTAATGTTAACGGGCATTTGAAAGAATGGTCAGTCTCATGGATGACTGAGAGGGTTAGGACTTTGGTAGAGGAAGGAGCTACAGTTGTGGTGGAAATAACAAAAGAACTAGAATTAGAAGTGGAGCCTGAAGATGTGAACGATTTGCTGCAATCTTATGATAAAGCTTTAAGTAAGGAGAATTGCTTCTCATGGATGAACAAAGAAAATGGTTTCTTGAGATGGAGTCTATTCCTGGTGAAGATGCTATGAACATTGTTGAAATGACATCAAAGGATTTAGAATCTTACATAAACTTAGTTGATAAAGGAGTGGCAGGGCTTTAGAGGTTTGGATCCAGTTTTGAAAGAAGGTCAGCTGCTGTGGGTAAAATGTTATTCAAAGAGCATCACATGCTGCAGAAAATCTTTCTTGAAATGCAGCAGACTTCATTACATTATTTTAAGAAATTGCCATAGCCACCTCAACTTTCATCAACACTAGCTTGATCAGTTGGCAGCCATCATCATGGAGGCAGGACCCTTCTACAGCAGAAGGTCGTGACTCACTGAAGGTTCAGTGATCGTTAACATGTTTTAGCAATAAAGTATTTTTTATTAAGGTATGTACACTTTTTAGACATCATGCTATTGCACAGTTAATATAGACTATGGTAGAGTGTGAACCTAATTTTTATATGTACTGGGAAACCAAAAAATTCATGTGAATTGCTTTATTGTAATATTCTCTTTAATGCAGTGGTTTTGAATAGAACCTGTAATATCTCTGAGGTATGCCCGTACAAAAATAGGAAAACTTCATAGAAATGGTTTCAGATTCTACACTGTAATCAAACTTAAGAATTTACTCCTTCTCAAATTACAGCATAGAATAAGACTATCCATAATTATATTTAAATGCTGTTGAATGCTCTTCCCTTTTCTAAGTAAATTATGTGAAAATTGATTTTCTTTATAGATTTCAAGTGAAGTGTAATATATTACAATATATTAAATGCAAAAGTTGATATGAGAATCCAGCTGCCTTTTATTGTGCTATTTGCAGAAATGCAGAACAGTGCTACTTGTCTTACTATTTTGGGGAGGGATGGGAAAATAGAATTATTTCATTTAAATTGTGTATCTGTTTTTAATAACTAGCAACTTAATGACTATGTATGATCATTAATCAAGAAAAAAGGAGGTGACCTTTATCTTCTTTTTCTTCCTTATTTGCTCTCAATCTTTAGCATGCATCAGAATCACTTGGAGGGATTGTTAAAACACAGGTTACTGGACCACTCACCTCCAGAGTTTCTGATTCAGTAAATGCTGGATGGGGCCTGAGATGTCTATGTCTAACAAAATTCCCAGGTGATACAAATACTGCTATCATAGCTTCAGAACCACTGTTCTACTTACTACTTTGGTTCATTAGGCAAACTTGTTTTACCTGCCATTTGGGAAGGAAAACACAATACTAGAATTTTAAATAGACATGTAGTTCAGGTAAAAAGATGCTGGAAGTGTAGTGTCCTTAGTTGCCAGAAATTTGAGAATTAATTAAAAAATAAGCAGAACACTTTGTCAGGAATTATTCAGTGTCTAAGACTTTTCTCTACATACAAGCTAACAATTTACCATACCACCATTTCATAGATGCTGTGAAAAGACATGAAATTCCTGGTTTAGAGACAAAAAAATAACTTTAATACAGCATTATACCAGAGAATCAGCTTTGATGGTGATTTACCAAGCCCCAGTCCATAAGGGCAACATGAACAGTGCCAGGTGATAGGTGCACAAGCAGTAGGTTGTATTACAGTAGAGGAACCCTGGCCTTAGAGATTGCAGTTTTTAAAAAATAAGTCACTCTGTCTGACCTTTGTCCCAAAGGATGCAATACCTTTATTATACTGGACAGTAAACCTATGTTCTGCTGCAGAGGGATACATTATCTGTATCTTGTTGTCTCTACAAATATTTTTGAAAAGATAGGAATAGGTCCTCCATAACTCTGTTCACAAATGTTCACATATGTGAGAGAGGCTCATGGAGAATTGTAGCTTGGCATAGGAAATGTTGAAAAAGTTTGTATATGTTAATTATTTACCAGTCCTTAATAGAAAACAGCTTAGCAAAAACATGAGAGCAATTAGACTTGAGCTTTAGACAAAGTAGTGTATGATTTCCCGATGAAGAAAAATACCCTCCTCTTGTCTGGTTCTAAATTATTTTCATAAATGTGTATGTATAATTGTCATAGGAAGTAAAATTTCTTACCCTTATAGGTCTTACATGAACTGTAAAACATTCTTATGAAGTGTTGTGTGTGTGTAAAGTTTAAATGTGAAATTAGTATGAGAAATAATGGAATGTTAGCCACAATAAATTGCACTTGCAATATGTTTCTTTTGATTTAACATACCTCTTTTGCAATGGGATGTATAATGACAAATTTTCCCACATCTTTTTCTACCTAAAATTCTCTAACTTCCTTTTGTGCAACATGCAATGTTTGTTTATTTGCACTTGGTGCAAATGCATCATTAACCTCCTTTGTTTTTCACTCATTAGCTCAAGATAATTAAAGTATTACTAGTTGGCACAGGGATAGTCCAAACTCTTTGGGTTGATGTGACAGAAAGCAACCTAATACCTGGCTCTTATAGCTGGGAAATCAAGGTTGATTTGTCTGCAGTTATGACTAGAGCGATATATTTCCTACTTTGCCTAGGTCAGTCCAGTTGAGCTTGTGTCTAATTTAACTCTCAAAAGTTCCTACTTGGAAGATAAATTGTATGTTCTCCCTGACTGTGGCTTCATTTAGTGGTTGAAACAGTACTGTAAGCCTTCTCATGTCCTGGTCTTCATTCAGTGCTGCTCCCCTATGCTTTTTCCCCATCCTTTAATGGCATCCTCCATTATGTGATCATGAGAAATGGCTTTTGTGGGCCAGATTTCACATCATCTTTTCAGTGCTGTGATCTTTCTTGATAGCTTTACATAAAAGGAAAGGGAAAGAATCTGGCTGATTCCTTTGTGGGAGGGAAAAAAAAATCACTACATCTTAAGTGATTGTTTTATAAGTTTTTATATATATTTTACATGTATATATCTTATATTAATTTGTAAAATATTTTGATTGTTTGTTGGTATAAGATCTATAAGCATAGGGAATTTTATTCCTAATGACACCACTCTCATGGGCCAGAAACACATGACCCTTCTTCTTTGGTCAATTGGGTGATTGACAGTCAAACCAGATAGAGTAATGGATGGAAAGGTCCCTCCAGCACAGTATTTGACATTTGCTTAAGTGTCTTAGGGACTTATAAACACAAACTCAAATACAGACCTTGAAACTCTGTGACTCCCTTCAAACATATGGTGTGATCAGAGTGACTAATTTAGAGTTTATTTTATCACTATACAAATAAAAACACTATATTAAAAATTTTTTGCAGAAAACTTATAGACACCTGAAAATATGCCTGTAAGCCTCCGGTCCTCCACACTTGCTCATTAAGTGGGTGTGTAGATTCAAATTTTAGAAACATTTTGTCTCAGTTCAGTTAGCCGAATGATCTGTTTGACGGGGATCTCAGAAAAGAGCCTTCGGTGTTGCACACAATTCTTTCTTTTGTCCTGCCTTTCTAGGGTAGCTTTGTGCATTCATTCATTTTTTTTAACCACATAAATGTATTATTTCATGATTCTGCAGCTAAATTTCAAAATCAAGGTGTCAGCAGGGCTGGCTCCTTCTTTGATATATAAAAATCACAGATATTTACAGTATGCAAGGTGATGTTTTAGTATATGGGTACATAAATAATAAGGCTAATTAACATATCATCACCTTACATACATACCATTTTCTGTGGTAAAAACATTTAAGATCTACTCTGTTAGCAATTTTCAAGTATACAATATGTTGTTATTAACTGTTGTCACCATGATGTGCAGAGGATCTCTGCAATTTATTCATCCTAACTAAAACTTTGTATCCTTTGACCTCATCTCCCTTCCTCCCCTTCAATTCTCCCAACTAATCCCCCTGGTAATCACAGTTCTATGCTGTTTCTATGAGTTTGACTTTTTTAGATTCTACATGTACTGTATAAGTGAGATTCTGTGGTGTTTGTCCAGGTTTACCCATGCTATCACAAATGACAGGATTTCTTTTTTAAGGGTGAATAGTATTTCATTGTGTATATATACACATTTTCTTTATTCATCCCTTGACAATTTAGATTGATTTAATAAGTTGGCTATTGTGAATAATGCTGCTGTGAACATACCTCGTCAATACACTGATTTCATTTCCATTATGTACATATATTCTTACTCATAATAGTATGATGCCTATCTCAGCAGTGTATGGCTCAGTGTATAGTTTTATATGGAGTTAAGATTGGGGAAAGTGGGTCATTTTGAAGCTCTAGATTTCGGGTCTGATTTCATTTCCTTTATGTACATATATTCTTACTCATAATAGTATGATGCCTATCTCAGAAGTGTATGGCTCAGTGTATAGTTTTATATGGAGTTAAGATTGGGGAAAGTGGGTCATTTTGAAGCTCTAGATTTTGGGTTTTAATGTTTACAGTCATAATTAAATTATTCCTTTATCCTAGAATGTCAGATATTTCCCATATATATGTAAATATTTATTTAAATATAAGTTCAGAGCTTCTTAGAATGAAATAGAAAAGATTTTTAGATAATTGCTCCTGTTGGGGAATGATAATTAAAAACAAAATCTTTTCCCAACCCAGAAATCCTCTTTACAAAATAGCAGAGAAATAAAATACTTTCATTATTAAATAAGCATTAAACCAGATTGTGATGTACATCTGCTAAGAGATTGTAAAGACAAAAGAAGACCCTTACCCCTTTATACATTGAAGCCTGTTCAACCCATTACATGATAAACAGTAAGTTCTCAAGTAAGAGGACTTCAAAGCACCTTTGTCACGCACAGCTTACCATACCTTTACTATGGTAATTGAAATAACCATCATGTTAGCTAATTGGCCTTATTCATAGGAGAAAATGAAACTTCTATCTTTAGAACAATAGGTAGTTTTGCATCTTGGAGCAAGGTGCCCAAGGAAGTCTAGTTCCTACCCTGCCATAGAAACTGGGAGATAGGGATGCTATCTCTCTTGATATTTACATTTCAAAGAGATGGCTCCGAGGTCCTTGAGAAAGACATTCCTGAGTTATAAAGCTGGCAAAAGGCCTATTTAGTTTTCAAAAGAATATATTATATACATTTCAAAGAGAGAAGTATTTCCAATTACAATTTTCTAAAGTAAATGCTCTAAGAAAAAGGGAGGGAAATGTTTTTCCTTTCAACAGGGAGAATTGAACGTTTTATTTTTAATTTATATTTGCCCTTGCACCCACTTTATCTGCTTCTGTCTTACATATAAGGACCTTGATCTTGTTAATCTTACAGTAGCATTATAATAAACAGAATGGATTTTAAATGCATTTGTAATTTAGTTTTATTTCATTTGTAACTAAATTATAGTTTAGTTTTATTCAATGTTAACATTTTAAATTGTTAAATTCGACAGAAATATTAGGATTTCATAAAAGGAGAGTAGTGGTATGAGGACTGCAGCATCAGATAACTTGGCTAAATCCCCATGTTGTAGTTAAACAGCCTGTGATGTTGGGCACCCTCCATCCTTGAAGCCAGGAAATAAATAATATAAATGTGACCGTAAGCAGAAAGTTGACCAAATGATTTTTTTCTTTGAAAGAAAAAAAAAAAAGATGCTTGTTTCTGAGGTCAGAAGTGTGTTTTGTTTGTTTTGTTTTAAATATTGCCAGCAGATAAAACTAAAAGTTCCTGTGCTACCCCCAGCCAAATCAGAGGCGGACATTGTTTGACTGTCATATTGATAGCAGTGATTACATAACTTTGTTTAGGGAATTAGAATCTAACAAAGGGTTACCTTAGATCGATTGGTTTTTCGTTTTTTGCTCTTCCTCCCACCTTTTTCTTATTCGGACTTGATGCATTTTCCTTTTCTGGATCCTGCCGGTAGGCTGCTGTATGTTTGAGACCCCAAACTACTGGTGAGTTCTCTCCCTGGTGTTACTGTGGTGGTGCTCCATTGCCCTCAGCACAGTCTTATTTGCTGGGCTCCATATTTGCTCTCAGAGATGCAGTTTTTCGTTAGCCACTTCCTCCTTAAAGGAGACCAGCAGGCGGAGGGCGGAGTGGGGAGGACTCCTCTGTGTCCCTGTTACCAGTGGTGAATCCAGTGTATCTGCAGCGACCTCATTTCTTGCCTCCTCAGAAGAAAGAATTTGGCCAAGGGGCATAAGGTAGAAGGAGGGACTGAACAACTTTTAGAGCAGTAATGAAAGTTTATTAAAAAGCTTTAGAGCAGGAACAAAAGGAAGGAATGTACACCTGGAAGAGGTCCAAGGAGGTGACTTGAAAGGCTCGTGTGCAGTCTGACCTTTTGACTTGGGGTTTTATACATTGGTGCACTTTTGGGGACTTGTGTCCCTTCTCCCCCGATTCTTCTTTTGGGTTGGGCTGTTCATGCACAGTGGCCTCCTAGTGCTTGGGACAGGAGCCTGGGCAGTGTGTTTACTGGTGGTTTACACATGCATGCTTGTAGCCAAGGTGAGGTAGCAGGGCATCGCGAAGACACTCCCAGTTTCTACAATCTCTTGTGCCCAGGTCCTTGACCTCTCTTACTCCAGGAATGGGGAAGGGGCCCCGGAGGCGTGCTGAGCTTACCATTCGAATAAATACCGTGGACCCAAAGAGTTTAGCAGAGAAACGATTTATTAGGCAGAGAGTGAGAGAGGAGAGAGAGCTCCCATGATGCCGTGGGAAGGAATCCAAGGGAGGAATCCGTATAGGTTAAGGAGCAGTGGGGGGCGGGGCGGGGGCGGCCCTTGGAGTTATTAACCTTGGAGTTATTCCCGCCCCATTCATGTTCTCGTCCAATGAGAGGAGTTTTTTCAGACTTTCGCTGGAGTGATTGATCTTTGACTTTGATACTGGATTGGCTACAGAGCCTCCTCCTCCCAGAAAGCTTTTTAAACAAAGGAGCACTCCTGGATTTTCCACCTAGCCCGCACGCAGGAAAGTCACAGAGAACTCTAGGATGGAGGCGTGGCACTGGAAGCTCCTGCCTTTGAAACCACGCCCCTTGTGGACTCAGGAAGATAAGGTTTTTTCCTTAACACAGCCCTTCATGCTCACTTGAGACGCTCTTCCCTTACCAGTCTAGCATTCCTAGAGGAAGGTCATATACCAGTTAAACTCCACCATTTTGACTCTCAATATGCATGCTTGAGCTCACTCACTCTTATCCTGAGATCTTATTGAGAAGCTGCTGATGACCAGTTGCAGGTTTTTTCTGTCTGTAGGGAGACTGCCTCTCCCTTATACTGGCTGTGACCAATTACTATTTTAGAGAGACAGTTAACCACCTGACCATCACCTAATGGTCGCCTGACATGCCTGGTCGGGAGGAGCCCCCTCCTGCCCTGCTCATGCCTGACTGGCTACCTACCGTAACATCACAACTTTGGCTTTATAGCCACTGGCCAACCATAACCATTGCACGCACATTCTCAGCCTTCTGAGTCACATTCTCTCCTCTAAACTCTCATTCACTCCACAGTGATTAGCTTATTGACAGTTCCTTTGTGGGCCACTTAGTCACCTTGACCAGTGAGGACTTGTGACTGCAAGTGGTCACGCACTTTGATCTTTCTTGACTGACACATGTTACAGATTTCTGTTTCTTCTTGAAGTTGCTCTTGGTAGATGGGAGCACTTTTCATCCCACCCTGGATTTAAGTGAAAAGTAACAGCAACTTAACTGAGTACTGCTGGAAAAAATTTACCCCCCAACCCCATTTTTTCCTTTACAATATTGCTTCCTGCTTAAGACATCTTCACAAGGTTAACAAGAATTATGGGCAGAAATATAGTTATAATTAAGCATTAATCAGGCTGTACTTTGACCCACTTCCTTGTAACTGAACATCACATAACACTGGATATTATTTGCATCCCCATTGTTCCTGTAGATAGTATTTCTGGCCTTAGATTGGATCTCTGATGTTAGAATCATGAGGCTTTTTTGTAAGAGTTATTTAAGTAGATCCTGAATTTCAGGTTAACAGCTGAGGCCACCCAGTTTAGAGACCCTCACAGAAGAACCAAATCAGCCTGAGAATTTCTTGATCTCCTTGTCCTATGACTTTACCCTGCATTTGTTGACCGGTCAATGTTCTGTACACTTCAGTCTACTCCAAAACCCTTAAAAACTGTAGCCCCAAACTCCTCAGGCAGATGGATTTGAGGTTTCCTGCATCTCTGTTCAGTGGCCCTACTATGATTAGACCTCTTTATCTGCTGCAGCCCAGGGTCTCAGCATATTGCCTTGGCATGCACATCAGGCAATGATGTGCAGCATTACACTACCAGCCTCTCAGAAGTAACTGTGCTGCCTGAGATTTGTAGAGAACAGCTATTTACTCTTTCCTGTATACTGTATGGAGAAAATACCAGTGTTCAGAATGTTGAAACCCTAACCACGTGGCATTTGTAATTTTCCTGTTAGGAGACTCTGTATGAAAGTGAGAGTTGAAAACTAATTATGTAAATTGCTAAGCTTTGAAAGGTTTTTGCAAAATTTCTGCCTGCAGATATCTATTCCACAAAGAGTATTTTGTGACTAGTAAAGAAAGTACAAATCCTGTTAATAAGACTGCCATACCCACTCTTTAATGTTAAAGAGATTTCAGGATTTTTTGAACCACAGACCATTGACTGGATGTGCAGTGCAAAGTAAGCCAAGTGTCCCATGTCACCATTTATTTGAAGTGATAAAAAAGTGAATTAGAATGTAGAGATAATGTCTAACATCAGGAAAATTTGTTTTTTCTTGTTAAGGTCTAAACATTCTCGTTTGTACATATTAACTGGAAACATTCTTTACTATTTCTGATTTTCTTTCTTTTGTGGATCTCAAAACTCACGAGCTTACATCACTTGAACCTTTCTCTGGGCATTTGAGTTGTTTCACTAATGGAATGGACCATAGGTGGCTATTCATCAAAGCTCACTATACCTGTGGAATCACCACCCCCATGTATGAATCCTGAGACCTAGAGTGTCCCATCATCACAGCATGGCAGCTACTGATTCAACTTGCAGTACTGTAGAAACCCAGAGTGGTTTCTTAAAGACAACCCTGTGGGAAACTGCCTAGGTTGTATTACTTGGGTGGACCGCCCCTGGATTAGAGAAATGCGTGAGCCAGAATGCCTGCGATTTTGCTTTTCATGGAACCAAGCACACTGTTGTTGATTAATAAATAATGGGTTGTTTATCTTGGAATTGTTTTTATTGGCAGATACCCTGAAAGATTCAAAGGCTGTCTGTAAATGAAGAATGCCTTTATTGTTTATTCACTGCCTGCTTTTCTATTCAGTGTGAGGGTATTTTGGGAAAATTTCTTGAATATCAAACCACAAGTAAAATTTAGGAAGTTTTACCCTAAGATTTTCAAATAGGCCATTTAATTATGACCTCTTTTCAGATGCCTCTGATGATTTGTGTGTGTGTGTTTGTGTGTGTGTGTGTATCTGTGTGTCTGTCTGTCTGAAGAGGGAAAGAGGGAAAGGGAAAGATGAAACCCAGAATTTGACCATCAGTTGTATCAGTCAGAAATAGCTTAAATAAATTCAAGTACAATTCTGGTTGGTTGATTTTGTGTATAGCACAAACTAGCTTCTGAGAATTCAAATACAAACACGTGCAAAGTGAGAGGCAGCAGGAGTCCCATGAAGAGTGGATAAGGAGACGTTGACAAAGGAGATAAGTTTGATGGTTGATAGAGAATCACCAGGGTGGCAAGACCAGAGCAAATTACATTTTGACAGGGGAAACAGTGTTTGAAGATGTGTAGCATGAGTAGCAATGGGTGTTTCTGGAACTGTAAGTTGTTCTGTAATGCCAAACATAAAACTCTGTAGGAATGGCCCAGGGCAAATGGGAATATGGAGCCTAAAATGAAATGAAAATCCCGGCCCCTGTCTCTCAAACAGTCACAAATTCCTCCAGGATATTGTAGTATTGGCCAAAGAGTATGTGAAGCCAAATGATAGACTTGTCATGTCTTCCATGTCTTGTGTCTTGTGCTCCATGTTCTCAATATCCAGCAATCAAGGGAGGGAAGCCTGACAAATACCTGAACCACTTTGGTATAAAGATAGCAGCCGTTAAGTAGAAAGGGTATTTAAGAATGCCCTGATTTTATAAGTGGTCATTTCCTTAGTAGTATTTTCATGTTAGGATAGCATAGCACTAGGAACTCAAATCATGAGGAGACCCTGCATATATAGAGAGTGAAGAAGAGTTTTGAGAATGGCTCCTGGCCTTATGACTTACACGACAATGAAGATGAAAAAACACTTTTTATTTTTTTGTCCAGCACAACATTGAATCCTCAGTGCTAGCAAATCACGTTGGTTCTGTATTAGGCTTTTAATAATGGTGATTGAACACATATTGCATGAGACATAGCTATTTGAACATCTGATATTTTGAAATAGTTTTTCATGTGGCTTCCTGGTGCCACTGCTGCCTGTTTCACAAGAGCCAAAGGTTAAAATTAAGATAATTGGTTAGGCAGTTAAAACATCTTCCAGTGGGGACTAGATTCTTAAATAAAACAAATTTATACAGGTTTAACTTAGAGAAGACTGAATTTTTTTAATGCTTTAGAGAACACATACAACAACAGTAGAAGCATGTTTTTTTCCGTTGAGTTTATTGACTTGAGTAAGTATATGAAATAATAGGTAGAGCACTTATTTCCCAGAACTTTTCTATGTGTTTGGAGACCAGTGAAGCTCATTTTATTTGTTTTAAAATAAATTTTATTTTGTATATTTAAAGTATACAACATGATATTACAAAATACATATCAACGTGGTTACTATGGTGAGACAAATGAACATAAACATCATTTTATAGGGTTACCTGTTTGTCACCTGTGGCCAGAGCAGCTGTCATCTACTCTTTTAGCAAAAATCCTGAGTATATACAGTATTACTAACTACAATATGAGATAATAATATCTCATGTTGTATGTTAGATCTTGATACTTACCCTACATATTTACTGCCTTATATCTCATTTTTAGTATAAAAAATCAGCTCTAAAAGATAGACACACACAGACTGGGTGTGTGTATGTTGAGAGTTGAATATACTTAAGTGGTTATGATGAAGTAGAAATCTTTTATGTTTTATTTTTTTAGGTGCTGGTGAATCTGGTAAAAGTACAATTGTGAAGCAGATGAAGTAAGTAGACTTAAACATTAAATTTGCTGTTTATGTTTAAGTGTACCCGTCTACCAAAGGAAGTAAATGTTCTTTTTTTTTTTCCTTTTGTGTCAATAGAATTATCCATGAAGCTGGTTATTCAGAAGAGGAGTGTAAACAATACAAAGCCGTGGTCTACAGTAACACCATCCAGTCAATTATTGCTATCATTAGGGCCATGGGGAGGTTGAAGATAGACTTTGGTGACTCAGCCCGGGCGGTAAGTTATTAAATTTGTTGAAGCAGACCTGATGAGTAAACAGAATAACTTGTATGCTAATACCGTACTACGTAACATAGTCTTGTCAACTATCAGGACCATTTTATAAAAGGAATCAAAAGGATAGAAGTGAGTGAAATCAGGAGCATTAGAAGTGAGTGAAATAAAACTATAGAGGATTGTGTAATCTCTCCTTTATGCTTTCCTTATCCATTAGATAATTTGGACAACTGAATATAATCACCACAGTGTTTTCTACGTAGCATGCTGTGTTGGGTACTCCTGGATTCCCATAACAATTTTTGGTACTGAGTGAACTGCTTACACTGGCCCTCTTCAAAATCTGTTTCTGTAATTTGGAATATTCAAGTGATCTAGTTATTTGTATTCATGCCTAGAATGAAAAGCAATTTAATCTCAAATAATGAAAACAAAATAAAAGTTTGCTTATCTTTGGAATAGGAAAATATCGGCTATTAAAAACCATGTATCAAAATTGAGACCTAAAAGAGATTTTTGGAGACAATCTAGTTCTAACTCTTTATTTTGCCAAGAAAGAAACTAGCACCCAGGAAATTACATGATACAGAGATTGCCATACAGCTCGTGGTAACCAAGGCACTATGCCTATGCCTCCTCATTTGGCCTAATAACTTGTTTCAGTTGGATTGGAAGCAGCCCAGATCCAATCCATAAGGCACTTTCTTTTGCCTTTTTTCTCTTATCTTCTGTTTGATTGCTTAATTTATTTATTTCTAGTAGATATATTATTTTTACTAGTATCTATTTTTATAGTTTCTTTGTATTTCTGTGTGTTCAGTATACATACTCTCTCTCTACTAATACTATGATGATTTTGTGTATAGAGACTATAGATTTTTCTTTTATTCTTAATATCTGCTAGATTTTATTTTTTAAACATGCAGGTTCAATTCATGATTAGTAGGGAAGAAAAATGAATGAAAGCAACATTAGGGAATACATATTAGAAAAATATGTAAAAATAAGTCTAGTTTTTAAAATGTTACTTTAAAAATTCTCTTAGCCATATTAATTTCTGTTTTTTAAACTTTTTTAAAAAGCTTAGTGTTAATTAAATTTTTCAAGTAGATTTCAATATCATTTTAAATAATTTATACATTGATCATTTATTCATTCAGCAGACTTTGAACTCAAAAAGCATTTGTTGAATGAATAAATGATAAATGCATAAATTACAGAGTGATTTTTAAGCAACATATATTCTTGAGATGATCAAATCTTATTTCAGAAGAAATATTTTTAAAGAACGTAATAAATTATTATTGAAAATAATGTTGAAATCTACTTAGAAATGCTAATCATGCTAAGCCTTTTTAATCTTTGTTTAAAAGACTATACAGTAGGGAACCACTCTTAAATTAAGCAAAAAGAATTCTTGAAAATTGTATCTTACACCAATTCTGATTATGGTAATTTAAATCTTTTACCAAATTCACAAATACAGCATTCTGCATATGGATCTTTTATGTGCTTATAAAAGAAAAAAGTGTTGTAGCCTCCATTTTAGATAATCATGAAGGGTCAATACAAACAACTTTTCATGAGTTCTTTTTATTTTCAAGTTTTTCTTTCAAGGAATGTTTTCATTTTCTCTTTCTTTTTTTAAACATAACTTGGGCATAGATTCAAGACTGGAAATAACTACTTTCAAGCTCTTTTTTTTTTTTTCCTTTAAACCACCGTTTTGATGCTTTGGAATCTTTGGACCTGCTTTACTCATGTTTGTTTCACTATTGCTAGTTTGACCTACCCTTTTTAGACCCTTTCTAGCGATACTTCAGTAACTGTCTTCTTCCTACCTTCAGATTATTACTTCTGTTTGCTTTAGCCATCATCATTAACTCATTCACACAAATGCCTCATGTCCTCCCATTGCTTCTCATTGGTCTACTCCATGTTTTGTGTTGCCTGTCTTTACATAAGCTTTCAAAACTACTGGGCTTTTGCAGTTGTACTGAGGAATACAAAGATGAATTAAACATGTCCTGGTCATGAAGAAGGGACTTTGGAACTGAGTGTTGAAACATGAATAAGGGTTTTCTAGGCAAAAACAGAAAAAGCATTCTAGGAATAAGAAACAGTATGTTATTATTATTTTATTTATTTATTTTTTGAGACAGAATGTCAGTCTCTAGCCCAGGCTGGAGTACAGTGGTACAATCTCAGCCCACTGCAACCTCTGCTTTCCGAGTTTAAGCAATTCTCATCCCTCAGCCTCCCAAGTAGCTGGAACCATGGACGTGTGCTACCACACCTGGCTAATTTTTGTATTTTTAGTAGAGATGAGGTTTTACTGTGTTGGCCATGCTGGTCTCGAGCTCCTGGCCTCAAGTGATCATCCCGCCTTGGCCTCCCAAAGTACTGGGATTACAGTTGTCAGCCACTGTGCCCAGCCACAAACAGTACATTCAAAAGAAGTCTGAATGTATTTCTGTTTCTGGAAATCTAACCTGAGTTGAAGGATAACCGGATACTGAATAAGTACCACAGGTTTGCTTTCCAAAGAAAAGCAACATGAATTACCTGTCTCCTAACCATTCAGCAGTGTCTGTTGTACCATAGTCTCACCAACTTAGATGTTATCAACATTTCAGTTTTTAACATCTGATAAATGAGAAGAATTATCTTTTTCTAGTTTTTCTTTCTGATTTTTATTTTTATTTTTTTATTTTTTTATTTTTTGAGACGGAGTTTCGCTCTTGTTACCCAGGCTGGAGTGCAATGGCGCGATCTCGGCTCACCGCAACCTCCGTCTCCTGGGTTCAAGCAATTCTCCTGCCTCAGCCTCCCGAGTAGCTGAGACTACAGGCGTGTGCCACCATGCCCAGCTAATTTTTGTATTTTTTAGTAGAGACAGGGTTTCACCTTGTTGACCAGGATGGTCTCGATCTCTTGACCTCGTGATCCACCTGCCTCAGCCTCCCAAAGTGCTGGGATTGTAGGCGTGAGCCACCGCGCCCGGCCCTTTCTTTCTGATTTTTAATGAATTTGAGAATTATTTTAAAACATTTTGTTCATTTGTATTTCTTCTGTGAACTCTTAGTTTTTACTCATTTCTGTTCAATTTTCACATTGATTCTCTTTAAGTATTAAGAATATTAACCCTTCTTTGCCTCTTGCAAACACTTTGCCTAGCATATTTCTTTTAATTTTTGAAATAGTATTCATTATAGAACTGTTAAGATTTTTTACGGTCGATTCTGACTTCTGTATTGTGTGTCTTATTAGAATGGCATTCTTCACCTTATAATTTTTTTAATTTCTCTTATTTTTTTAGAATGTTTGTAGTTTTATTCTTTAAAACCACTCTCTTTATCTCTTAACATACCTTTAAATGTTATTTGTGTTTGTTGCTAGGTAGGATCTAAGTATATTTCACAATACGATTGTCTTTTGCCTAACAGTCATTTATTCAATATTAAATAATCAGTCTATTTCTCAGCAACTTGAAATTGCTACCCTTATTATTAAATTGGTTATGTTTATGGACTCCAGTTTTTATTTCTATTGATGTATTCTTTTTCCCCACATCTGTCACTTACTAAGCTATTTAACCTCCCTAAGCTTGTTTCCTTGTAATACAAGGGAAATAATGGTAACATCTATGTTGTAGGGCTTTGAAGAATAATGACATTATGAATATTAAGCACTTACCACATGCCTTGGTCGTAATACATGCTCAGTAAATGTCTGTTGCTGCTATTGTTGTCTTTTGCTTTTTTTGTTTGTTTTTTGAGATAGAGTTTTGGTCTTGTTGCCCAGGCTGGAGTGCAGTGGCATGATCTTGGCTTACTGCAACCTCTGCCTCCTGGTTCAAGCGATTCTCCTGCCTCAGGCTCCCTAGTAGCTGGGATTACAGGTACGCACCACCGTGCCTGGCTGATTTTTCATATTTTTAATAGAGATGGGGTTTCACCATGTTGGCCAGGCTGGTCTCGAATTCTGGAATCTCAGGTAATCCACCTGCCTTGACCTCCCAAATTACTGGGATTATAGGCGTGAGCCACTGCACCCAGCCTTGTTGTTTTTATAATTATTACACTACTGTTATTCTTGTGAAAATGACATTATTTTAATTTCTATGGATTAATTGGCAACTGATAGAGTAAACGCACCCCATTTCATTCTGTTGTTCTTTTACCAGATATCAAGGCCATCATGATTTCTCTCCCAGATGAACTTGAGAGGCAATTTAATTCTCCCACAACCCTGTTGAAACACAACAAACCAAAACAGCTTGTTGATTTGGTTGGGATTACATCTTAGTATTTAGGTTGATTTGGGAAGAATTGAGTAAGAAGATGTAAAATCTTAAGAAGTGGTGACTAATTTCCTGTGGTTTGCTTCATACTTGACAGTTACCAGATTTGCAAACCAGATTACACACTAGTTATTTAAAATGAGAAGAAACAAAATTGTTTTCAAGGCTGGCATAAGGCAGTCACATTTTATGCCTAATATCATTTCAGAATGTTCACAGAATGAGGATAGTCTATCTGTGAATGATAATATATTGATAATTTAGGTGATTATGTTTCTAATTAAGTAAAATTTTAGATGTTTTACATAGGGCCCTATTAGCCTGTTCAGGCACTGGTCACATAGAGGAGTGCTGCTCAAAATGTGATCCATGGACTTGTGCCCGTCCACAAGCGTGTGCACAAAATGGATATACAATGTAAGCATTGAGTTTATAGCAATTGACAGACTAATTTATATGTTAACTTGGGTAGTTTTAAAAATACAAATTTATATTTTGTATGTCATTTAATTTTATTTTTCTACTAGTATTATGAAATAGATTGGAAACAAATGAAAATGAAATAAAGCATGACACTGGTTGTTCATCACAGTTTGAGAAGCACTTATTTAGAATACTTAAGGCTATGAGAGGTAGGAAACCTTATCTTAAATTGACTTAAATAACTTTCTCCCCCTAAGCCTCATTATATGCTCCTGCATAATGGCCACTTTTCTGTTCCAACAACTTTGTTATTTACTTTCATTGGTTAGTTTGTCCATGTCTGTCTGCCAGAATTGCTAGATTGTGTTTTAGAAAGGTTGTATCAGTTAACCTTCCTTGCAGCAATTTTTGGAATGCCTTTTCTTAGCACTCTGGGCAGCCAAAATTTAGGAGTCTTGTATTTAAAAAATCTTTGCTAATTTGTTGTTAGTAAATGGCGTATTGGTTTAATTTGAATTTTCCATTTTTAATTTAGTTGAACAGTTTTCCATGTCTATTGATTATATTTTTATTTCTCTACATGGCTTTTGCACTTTATTCATTCACTTGGAATCTTGTGTTTTGATGATCTGTTTGCTTTTTATATGTACATACGTACTGACCCTTTGTCCACTAATAAAAATGTTTAGTAAGTCCCATTTTACTTAACTGCCATTAATGTTAATACTATATTTAAAAATAATTTAAATCTTCCTGACACTTCTTCCATTGTGTTTAAATGTAGAGCATCCTCTCTCAACAAAAGATTTACCAAATATTGACTCTCTTTTTTAAAGCAAGAGGAATTTCAAGGGAGTGAATTTTAATATTTGTGTGTTTGTTTTTGAATCTGTCCGAAGCATGTTTTGTTATATTTATGGAGTAAGGATGTACATTATTTTATTTCTCTTCAGTTGGCTATTTAATTATCACCAGTGTTACTGGATTAATTGTATCTTGTCTGACTGATTTATCTTACCACATTTATCATGTAATGAGTTCAGATTTGGGATCTTTTTTCCCTATAGATCTGCCTTCATAGTAAACTGTTCTACATATTGTAGGCTTTTAATACCTGGTAATATCATCCCTGTGCTCCCAGACTTTTTCAAAATGCTCCTAGTTACTTTTACTTGCTTTTTCCACATGAATGTTTGAATCATTTATAGTAGTAGTCTGGTTTATGTTTGAAAACTAAGATGAAGAAACTTCTGGTTTTGTTTTGATTCTGAGAAATACTGATAAATATGTGGCAAATCATATTAGCTACCATTTGAAATAAATGTGTGCTTCTAGCACAGTATATATCTACTCTCATTTCACTTATCTCACATTCCTTATCGCTTTTGACAAGTTCTGTCAATACAAAGAACACTTAAATGCAGTATTTCTCCATTTTACCAATTAAAAAAAAAGTCTATACATGTATAAGATAAGTATGTATATGTTTATCGATAATTTCCCTTCTTGACTTAATGAAACTCATACTTCATACTAAGTTCACTGCAATTAGTCAAAAATTTAAATCTCTGCATTTTAGTTAAAATTAACTTTTTATTTTAGGCTTTTTCCCCCTTTTAATAATTCTTATGGGGAAAAAAGAAAAATGACTTCCTATTTCATTGCCTTAAGTCATTCTTACTTTGATTACATTTGTGCTTTTAGAAAAAAAATGTATTTTACATTTATGTATTCCTTAAAGCAGCTCTATAACAATTGAGATGGGTGCCATGTGCCATGGAGTGATGAATCCACTAAAGTTTTTATGATTTCCTCAAGGGTACGCTAACTTTGGTAGGACCAATGTAGCTAACTTAAATGTACAGGAGTTATATAATGCATGTTACAGAAATATAGTACATAAAACATATAAGTTCACATTATATGCGGTAGTAACATTGGCTAATGTTATTAATGAAATAAACTAACCCACTGAAACAGAATTTCCATACATATGTTAATTATGACATAAATATATATTATCACTATTACCAAAATTTCAAAGGTATCACTATTTTTAACACTCTTTACCATATTATTTAGCTCCTATTTTAGAAAGGCTTGCTGATGTTTTTAAATTTAAACTCTTAACCTCACACATAAATTCCGTCTGCTGTATTACATTAGTTACCTGACCTTTGCTTTAAAAACCTCAGTCTTTCATTCCCCTTCCCTCTTTTTTTTAGGTGGCTTTGATTCTAAAAAAAAAATTCCGCTTATTGAGATGAAATCTGATGTCTTTTGCTCTAAGAATGCTCCTTTTTCTGCCCTGTGCCTAAACGTGAACTCTGTTCTTTCTTACCATTTGATTATGTCAGATGCCAGCCATCATGCTCCCTCAAAGTCTTCTCCTCCCATCCTAGGTGGACTCTTCTGAATTTTCATAAAGTGGGTGACAGCTTTAAATAAAACATGTAGTCACTAAATAAGTACAGCATGCCAGATATTCCCTGACCACTGCTTGGAATGAGGACTTACTATTTGTCTCTTGACAAAATAGTGTTTCATAGCTCTTTTCTGAGTTCTCAGAGCACACAGTTATATGAACTGAAATTTACATTCTCTAGATCATCTTATTTTTATTTAGCTCTTAGTAATTTGAAAATATTTTAGCTTTGCTACATCCAAAGAGTTTTTCTGTCAAATAATTGCCTGGCAAATAATGTTTCTTTCTTTTCAACACCACAAAGGCTTCCCTTAAACTGCTTTATTAACCTGTAATTCTCCTGACCAAACTCCAATCTTGAGTAATCTCTATTCTTTTTCTACCCTGTATCACACTATTTTGGTACACTTACATTTATGTTTTTAAATGTTAAGTAATTTTCTTTCTCATAAATTTTGCAAAGATCTCATTCCATTGCAAGATAAAATCATTGTCATCATTCTGTGTTTTTAAAATTTACCCTGTTTTAGATAATGACCATTTATGAACCAATGACTCGCCTGTATGATTGGGTGACTAGCCATGGAACTTCAAATAAGTTGCTTAACCTCTCTGTGCCTTGGGTTCATTTTATGCAGAAGATTAGGTAGAATAATTTCAGCCGTGTTTTCCTGCTCAGATTTATTGCCTAAAAGTTCATCTACAGACACACCTGAATGTCCTGGTAATGATGTGGAAGTGAATAATCTCAGTAAGTTTTTTTTTTAAGAAAAGAGGCTTAAAAAAATTATTTGAGCTTTGCAACTTGATGTTATAAGATACAAATAGATAGTAAAATGGTTACTACAGTGGAGCAAATCAACATATCCATCATATCACATAATTACTTTTATTTGACAACAAGAGCAGTTAAAACCTATTTAACGAAAATCTCTAATACAGTACATTTTAATTAGCTATAGTCCTCATTATTGTGCTTCAGTCTCTACTCTCTAGACTTTGTCATCCTGCATATCTGCTACTTTGTATCCTTTGAATATATCTCCTTATTTTCTCTTTCTCCTCCTTCCTCTCTTCCCCCACCCCATAACCATAACTACTGGTTTGTTCTCTTTGTATATTTGACCTTGACCTATTTTTGTTTCTGTGGGTTTTGTTTTTTGTTTGTTTTTTTGGGGGGTGGGGGTGGGGGAGACCTGGAGGCCATTATGCTTAGTGAAATGAGCCAGACACAGAAAGAAAAATATTGCATCATCTCACTTATATGTGGAATTGTGAAAAAGAAACATTTTTTTAAATGCCACAGAGAGAATCCAGTTTATAATTAAAGCTTCCAAAGTTTCTTATGTCTTTTCTTCAGACCTATTCCTGGAAAGTTTGAAAAGAATGTGATCTTATGCCCCATACTGGAGGGCATTAGTCTTTTTTTTTTGTCAAAAAACTTTATTGAAATTGAATTAAGACATCATAATGAAAGCTCATTTAAAAACCTACTTAAGCGAAAAGTACTTTTCTAAAATAGGTTATGTTTGATGTAATTTAATAAATAAAAATGGACAGATTCAGAAATTTCTCATGTATAGGTAATAATTTGGGTAATTGAATAATTGTTTACTGGAATTATGCTAATGGTGCTAAGAATGACTTGAAACCATGTTATGTGAGGTTTATTAAGGATATCATGCACGTGTTGCTTGCTTGCATGTATTACTCTTGTGATTTGCTAAAAAGGGAAGCATATGCTTGAATAATATGTTCTCGTGCTGAGAGACTTAATTATTTTTCATGATGGGTTCCAGCTGAAAAGAGAATGTTTCACAAATTGGCAACAGCATGAATTTATATTGTCAGCTAGTACACTCTGCTAGCCTGTGTCACCAGATGCTGCTTCTCTTCTATACCCCTTATAACAATGTGTGCCATCACTTTATAAGCATCTGCTACAGTAGTTCGGAAGAATTTCCCTTGAGACATATTAGGAATTGTCTACCCAGTTAAGTTTAAGCTACACATCTCAAGTTATGGAGAATCTGTGAAGAAAGAACCTTCACATCTGGGTTTTTTGTTTGTTTGTTTATTGTTTTGTTTTTTTAATTAACTGTGTTATTACTTGGAAACTGGAGTTATATTATCCAGTGTGGTAGCTACTATCCACATGTGGCTATTGAGTCCTTAAAATATATCTACTGTGGTTTTGTAATATGTATGAAATATGTGAAATATAATAATTGTTTATTTATTACATAGAAATGAATTGATATTTTTATACATAGGTTATGTATATTGTTAAAAATCATTTCACCTAGCTTTAAAAAAAAAGCTTTTTAAAAAGATGTAGCTATTAGAAAAGGTAGATTGTATTAGTGGCACACATTATATTTCTCTTGGACTACACACTGATTTATTAGAGTGGTTGATTACTTGTGGATCAGAATAACCAAATATGAGTAGCCTCAAATTTTAAGCGAAGTTTAATTAACTTTATATAAAGTATCTTTTCATTTAGAAATTTTTACATACTATCCTCTATGTATATCATGATTATTTCTACTCCAAAGCTGTGCTTATTTTGTTTTCTATGCCTGGATTAACAAAACACCTGCCCCCAACTTCTGCCCCATTCATTTTAATGTGTCTATACTTGAAGATTTCCTGAAAATCTCAGACCATTTTATGAAACGAGTCTTCTGGTCTTGCCCACTCCACATTCATATCCTCCTTCTCTGAATTTATTTTTGCAACTACAAAGTGTGTAAGAAAGCTAACACTTAATTCACGTATCTCTCATCTTTAAAAGTTGTGTTTCTTAGTTTAGAAACATTTTGAGGAGGGAGGATAGGTTCTTCTTCTGTTTTCCTAAAATGATCATCTTCAATACACAGCAAACTACTAGTGGACAATTGGTTAATGTCCCCTTTATGAGCTGGAACATTAGTCATTCTTCCAGCTTCCTGGTACCCTGACAGATACTACTAACACTACAAAACATAGGTTTATGATATATGATTATCTTTTGGTCGAGCCAATTTTTAAGTGGTGCCTTAGAGAATGAAAACTAATGATACTTTAATAAAAACCAAGGAAATTCACTTTTGCCTTGTTGTTGTTGTTGTTGTTGTTTTTTAACTCTGTAATGGTCTTCTTTGTACTTTTTATCTCTAATGTATCCCTTTTTACTTAAAAAAATGGCCTTTGAATGTTCAGGATGATGCGCGCCAACTCTTCGTGCTAGCTGGAGCTGCTGAAGAAGGCTTTATGACTGCAGAACTTGCTGGAGTTATAAAGAGATTGTGGAAAGATAGTGGTGTACAAGCCTGTTTCAACAGATCCCGAGAGTACCAGCTTAATGATTCTGCAGCATAGTAAGTAATCATAACTTCAGAACTAAACTATCATGAATAATTACTTGCAAATCAAATATACCTCCAAGTCAATTTTATTGCAGAATTGGCTGACACATTCTTGAACAACTTAGATTATTCAAGATGACAGTATTTTAAAACTTTATCTGTCTATGTGTGTTGTGTGTGTGTGTGTATAGATAGATAGATAGCAATGATATTTCCTATATATTCAATAGTGTCTCAAGACTCATGCTATGTAACTCTAATTGAAACATGCAGAATGGTCAAGAAAGTAATTGGAACTCTGAATTGGGTTATATTTCTAATTTACTTTGAGCTATCTTAATGAGAGTATAACTGATTTGAGTTCTTTTCATTGTGCTAGTAGTGCCTAAGAAGTGTTACTTGTTCAATGACAGGTACTGTGAGTAGTGATTTTTTGAAGGCATGCAAGGTGACTCCAAGATATTTTTCACTAAGTAAAATAGCTCTGTATATGAAAATTGTCAATTGGCTGTGTACCCTGTTGTATTTGATACTGTTTCCAGATATTTAAGTACAGATTTTTGGAAGAAAAATCTGCCCTGATTTTTCAGGTGGTAGCCCCAGAAAGTTTGCAAAGCAAGTTGTGATAAAACCTAATCAGGGGGACTGGGTGAGGTGGCTCATTGCTTGTAATCCCAGCACTTTGGGAAGACAAGATGGGCAGAACACTTGAGAAGTTCAAGACCAGCCTGGGCAATCTAGCGAGACCCTCATCTCTACAAAAAATACAAAAATTAGCCAGACTTGGTGGTGCACACCTGTGGTCCCATATGTTGTGTGATTTAGTGTGTTTATATAAGAAATAATGAATATTTTATCACCGACGTCAATCTTTATAACCTGTATAAAAAAATCTACATTTTAACATTTTACACTAATACACATTAACCATATATATTATGCGGTTTATACATGTATATATAACATATACACATAGAATATGTATCATATTCCAAATAGTATCATACCCTATACAAAGAGATATTTCTTGACACACCGAGTTGGTCCTTGCTTTCCAGTTTTAGATACTCCTAATACAATGTACTTTTTCTTCAGCTTTACATTTATTTTGAGATTATTTTATTTCTGTTTATGTTGTGAATATTTGATTGTTTTCTGTCTCTGCCATTATGTTGTAAATTCGGTAATGTGTTTTTACCTAATATTGTATTCCCATAGCCTGACACAGTCATCACTCAATATGATCTTGTTTAATAATGAATGAATTAATAAACCAGACATCACAGAAGCTAGAAGACAAATTAGAAAAAATACTTAGAGGAAGAACACAACTCTTAAACCATATTTGCTTTGACACCACCAGCATCTGCAAAGATTTAAGCGGGAATCACTATTATGAGAAGATTGCTTTGAGTTGAGCTCACCAAAAGGAGCTCTTTCAATAATTAAGGGGTGCTACTTGGGAATAACAGATCGAAGTTCTCTTTCTCACCATGTGGGGAAACTTCCAGACCCTCTCAGTCTCTTGTCCAAGACCTTCTCTCCTGTGCACACTACTTGAACATGAGTTAACAAAAACGTAGGCCAGGCCTGATGGCTCATGCCCTTTAATCCCAGCATTTTGGGAGGCTGAGGTGAGAGGATCAGTTGAGCTCAGGAATTCCAGACCAGCCTGGGCAACATACTGAGACCTTGTCTCTACAAAAAGTAAAAAAAAATAAATAAATAACCAGGCATGTTGGTCCATGCCTGTAGTCCTAGCTACTTGAGAGGCTGAGGCAGGAGTATCGCCCAACCCCAAAAGGTTAAGGCTGTAGTGAGCCATGACTCTGCCACTGCATTCTAGTCTGGTTGACAGAGCAAGACCATGTCTCAAAGAAAAAAAAATCAAAATTACAAAATGAAAAATACGTTGCTTTGGTTTTTCATTATTTTATTTCTAGTGTGTGACCTTAAGATGGCACTAATGTGGCTTTTTTTTAGGAATGAAGAAAGTCATAGAAACATTTTTCTCCATAGTGATTAGAGGGCATCTTGATTTATGAGTTCTTGACTAGGGATGGTAAGATGTAGTCAGATTGCCCATTAGGACTGAGTAGCCACCAGTTCACACTTTATATTTGTAATCATTTAAAACAGTCAGAGTTTCTCACAGTGCCTGCTTTTCTTCTTTGTCTTACTGAAATACTATTTTTAGAGATTTTTTGAACTATAGCAGTTTTGAGCAAAGAAATCTGTGAGTAGTCAGAGTACATTTTAATTAAGAGTAGCTCATCATTTTAAAGAGGCAGTAAAATCTTGCCATAGCTTGTTTCATTTGTTAAATTGGATTTTCTTACAGTAAACATTTGGAATTAAAAGCACAGAGAAAGTACTGGAGGATTATCAACAATATGATAATAAGATTCTCTTAAATTCAGTAAATACAATACAGGTAACTCAAGCTGTCATCCCTCTATGTATTCTAGTATAATGAGCACATACATACCCTTAACTGTCTAAAAAATTTTTTTATTTCTACGTTATCAGTCACATTACAGCTCTCATAATAAAAACGCTGTGGTGATACTCTCTATATTCAGCTGACCTTAGGACTCATTCCAAACTCCTTATTTAAGGTTCTATATAGCTTACGAGTGGCCTTACTGTCCAAGAAAGAACATGCACCTGTTCCCATCTCCATACAGATTTACGGCTTCTCCTGGGGCAGTGTCATTCCTTTTTGCCCATCCCGTTATTTATGTTTCTGTTTACACCCCTTGCTATCCATGAATCCTTCTTTAATCACCTAGGTCCATATTAATCTCTCCATACTGCACTTTCTGTGAATTACTGACTGTACCATACAATTTGACAAAAAATTAACTTATTCTCTTACATTGAATGGTATGATACCACTACATTCTTATATCACAACATATATAGCACCAGTGGCAGAGAGTATTACATGAGTGACTAAAATGTGTATTGATTTTCAGAGCAGTAAAGGAGTATGTGCTGTTTTCCTGTATGTAACTTAAGACTGGTTGAAAAGAAACTCTTATTCAGCCTTTGGGTAGTTTTCATCACTACTTGCTCCAAAATTAAGATTTTAAAACTCTTCAATAAAAAAAGAGTGACGTCTGGATCTTAAACACAGTGCTATATCCAAAAAGTGTGATAAAGAATCTAAGAAACAAACTTACAGTGTGTATTCATTTTTTGTTGTTTTTTTTTTAAGCTAGTCTCTTTTCTTTGAATTACTAATAACTGTCTCTAAGAAATAAAGTACACATTTAAAAAATACTAAAAGAGCTTTGTGGTTGCAGAGGTGTAAACAGTTTTATTTCCTTTGGAGTTATATAAGATACAAGCTTAAACTGGTTTATATCTTTACTCAGAAATTTTAAACCTTTTATTGATTTGAAATTATTGCATGTATTGAAATGTGTTTTAATTTTTGTTTTGGATGATCTTTATTGGCTGTATTTACTATTAACATGTTCTGTTTAATGTTTTCAGCTATTTGAATGACTTGGACAGAATAGCTCAACCAAATTATATCCCGACTCAACAAGATGTTCTTAGAACTAGAGTGAAGACTACAGGAATTGTTGAAACCCATTTTACTTTCAAAGATCTTCATTTTAAGTGAGTAGCTTTGAAACATATGATTTCTAAATTTAGATATAAAACATATTGCTTTAGAAATAAAAGGTATTTAAAAAACACCATAAAAACCCTAGAAGAAGAACTAGCCAAAACCATTCAGGACATAGGCATAGGCAAGGACTTCATGACTAAAACACCAAAAACATTGGCAACAAAAGCCAAAATAGACAAATGAGAGCTAATTAAACTCCAGAGCTTCTATACAGCAAAAGAAACAATCATTAGAGTGAACTGGCAACCAACAGAAAGGGAAAAAAATTTTGCAATCTACCCATCTGACAAAGGGCTAATATCCAGAATCTACAAAGAACTAAAACAGATTTACAAGAAAAAAGAAACAAACCCATCCAAAAGTGGGAGAAGGATATGAACAGACACTTTTCAAAAGAAGACATTTATGAGGCCAACAAACATATGAAAAAATGCTCATCATCACTGATTATTAAAGAAATGCAAATCAAAACCACATTGAGATACCATCTCATGCCAGTTAGAATGATGATCATTAAAAAAATCTGGAGACAACAGATGCTGGAGAGGATGTGGAGAAATAAGAACACTTTCCACTGTTGGTGGGAACGTAAACTAGTTCAGCCATTGTGGAAGACAGTGTGGCGCTTCCTTAAGGACCTAGAAATAGAAATTCCATTTGACCCAGCAATCCCATATACCCAAAGGATTATAAATCATTTTATTATAAAGGCACATGCACACATATGTTCATTGCAGCACTGTTTACAATAGCAAAGACTTGGAACCAACCCAAATGCCCATTGACAATAGACTGGACTAGGAAAATGTGGCATATATACATCGTGGAATACTATGCAGCCATAAAAAATGATGAGGTCATGCCCTTTATAGGGACATGGATGAATCTGGAAACCATCATTCTCAGCAGGCTGACACAAGAACAGAAAATCAAACACCACATGTTCTCATTCATAGGCAGTTGTTGAACAATGAGAACACAGGGACACAGGGAGGGGAGCATCACACACTGGGGTCTGTTGGTGGGGCCAAGGGAGGGATAGCATGGTGGGAGGTGGGTGGGGAGGTCGGGGAAGGATAACATGGAAAAGCGCCAGATGTAGGTGATGGGGTGATGGAGGCAGCAAACCACATTGCCATGTGTGTACCTATGCAATAATCCTGCATGATCTGCACATGTACCTCAGAACCTAAAGTGCAATAAAAAAATAAATAAATAAAAGGTATAATAAAAGTTTACAGCATTTTTACAGTTGGTAATTACAGTTAGAAAAAAACTTTTTTCAGATGATTGGACCAAAGAATTTTTGGGTTAAAGAAGTCAAAAAAAGCATTCCTGAGAGGAATATTTAAAAATATTTTTAAGAAAAACTAGCCAGGCGAATTCCTTTTCGCCTGTAGTTTTTACAGTGACTCAGATAAAGTAGTTTTTGGCTTTTGTTTCTAAACAGAAAATTCTGCTCTGATATACTGTGTTTTCATTAAGTGTTGCCATCTATTACGTAAAAAGAGAGCAAGTTTTACAGATAGCATAAATGCTTATTTATAGAAATGTTAAGAAAGAAGAGCACCTTTAAAATTTTTTTCATGAAAAGTTTTCTTTCATGGAACGTATCTTCCCTATGAAGGAGCTAGTTTATGCATTATTTCATGATGAGAAATATTCATTTAATTTAAGGTGTACTGAGTATCAGCTTAGTGAGATCTGTGCAGAAAAACACTGAATTGTAGCCTTTATAAATGCAAGGGCTCTTGGAGTGCATGTTCTAGTTCCCTCATTTTATGATGAACCAGGTTCAGGAAGGTTTAGTAAAACATCACATTCGAATTTACAAAACCGCTTTTCTTTTTTTCCATTAAATTACAGTTTCCAAGGTATGAGGAAAGTTGTTGGACTTAAACGCGACCGAATATAATGTTTTCGTTTGCAGATTCTTGTTTTATCTCTACAGCCTTCATGGTCAGTTACTTTAATCTGTTTCCCTTCCAGGTCATCTGCTAGTGATTACTATAACTTTCTTCTTCTAAAATGCTCCACTTACGCATTTCATTGTTCACTAAAACAAAATTGCCTAAATTAAGTCTATACTGTTATTCATCATTTCTTAAAGTAATAATTAAATCATGGAAAAAGAAATTATGTAGCCTGTATAAAGATACATACATTAATAACATCACAGGATGGTCTACTGAAACAAAACTGTATTTTCATAGAAATCTAAGACCACTGTAGTGTTACTTGATGTAAAAAATTCCAATTAAAAAATGCAGATGTTTCTTTTTTGCTTCTTAGTATTATTTGTTTCAGTACATTGAATCTAAATAAAGAGGTTGGCAGAGGTTCTTTTTTTTAAATCTGCTAGTTTTTTATAATTCACATTTATTTAAAATGTCACATGTCCTAAGTGCCAGTTGAGTGTTCAGTTGAAGGAACACCAGACATTTCCAAACACAAAGCCCTTGATCAGTGTTGGGAGGACCATCTGAAGTCAGTGCCTAATTTTTATGAATTCACTAGTAAATAGTCCTGGTGCAAATAATAAAAATGCTAGAATTAAATGAGTGGTAGACTTACAGATGTTGTTGTTGTTCTTTTAAGTTTAACGGGTAGGGATTTTTCTGTTTGTTTTTAACCCAACAAGGTTAAGATTGATTTTAAGGAAGATTGCCACTGCAGTCATGGGCATCAGTTAGATCCCATCTCACAGCTGCCGAGCTTTATAGATACATTGACCCAAATTGAGCACATTCCAGTTGTCACCACAGAAAATTGGATTAGAGAAGGTGTTTATGATCTGTTTTTCAAGGAAAATTTTAATATTTTATGTTTTTCTAAATTTCAGCTTTTAAATACAATGAAGGATTAGATAAATCATTTATCAGTTTGTGATTTTTTTAAGATTATGTTTAGTGGAGGTTTTTGGTTTCTTTGTAGAAATTCACTCTTTACAAAACTGTGTATATATCTCCTTAACCCAACTCCATCCCCACAATACCAAGAAGAATTTTTTTAAAAAAAGATTACAAAAGCAAAAATAACAATAAACTGTTATGTCATTCTGTTTGCCAAAAAGTAATTTATCTACATTTGGTTTGCAAACGGAGTGTCCCATATCTTTATTGAAATTATTTTGTCTTTTTTTTCATTAAAAATTACATGGTTCAACATAATCGTTCTGAATAAATCTTTACTATGAATTATGGATTAGGCTTTGCTTCAGTTAACTCTATTGCTCTGAAATGGTCATGATAATAAAGCAGAATTTCTAAAATCATTTTGGAAAAAAGGTTTCTTGTGAAAGAAAAATTATCAGTTCACCTCAAAAAAAAAGCTCACTGTTATAGTTAGTGAGCACTGTTAAATTATATGCAATGATACTTCTGATTGCTTCCATAAGTATTTTAAATTTAATACATTTGTTACTATCACTTGCCACTGATATATCAGTAGTTCATGTAATTGAATTTACCAGAGAACTAAAGTTTTATTTCAGTTTTTTATGGCTACTTCTCCTGAAAAAACAAACATTAACCTGCTTTCTTAAACAAAGATCTAGGTCATAATTAACTTATGTGGCAACATTAGCTTTGTGCTTTAGTGCATGCTGTGGTTTTGCATATGCTTCCCCCACCCCTTTTCACTTTTTCTAAGAAAAGCCCTCGGTGGACATTTTATGCTGCTGTCGTTAACTCTTACTGAAAGCATTTACTTTCTTTTAGTCTGTTCATTACTATTTCTGTAATATCAAATAAACAAACTCAGTACTCTGATTTCAAGTAATCAGATATGTCTGAACTGGCGAATATTGTCATTTTATCTTAAAACTGTAAGAAGTCATTTTATTGACAAGGAAGTTCGCTTTTAGGTTGGGCCTTACAACTTTTTTTTTAAGTTAGTATACCTTAGATTCTGATTTTGGTTTTGCTCACTTTGTTTTAAATATTATGTTCTAAGGCAAACTTAAATTATGTTCAGGTAATGGCTTAAGTAGTCTCCCCTTATTTGAGGATACGTTCCAAGAACCCCCTTGAATGCTTGCAACTGCTGAGTTACTGAACCCTGTATACACCATGTTTCTTCATAGGCATGCATACCTATGATAAAGTTTATAAATTCTGCACAGTAAGGGACTGACAACTAATACTAAAATAGAACAATCATAGCAACATGCTATAATTAAAAGTTATGTGAATGTGGTCTCGCTGTCTCAAAATACTGTAATATTTTTGGACCTTGGTTGACCACAGGTGACTGAAACTGCAGAGAGTGAAATCAGGAATAAGTGGGAACTACTGTATTTCTAAGCAATATTATCTCAGGAGAAAATGTGTGGAGCTGGAGTTAGCAAGTAAAGATTCTAGATCTAGGTTCCCCTATAATAAGTATTTGGGTAAACCTGGTTAAGCTTCTTAACAGGCTATTACAGTTTTGCTCTGTGTTAGAGGCTTAAAAATAAAATGAATTATTGCCTATGAAAAATGTTGTATAAGTGAGAACTCTATAAATGGTAATAAGCGGCAGTGGCAAATGTTAAAATCCGTTATTTGGTACTTAAGGCAGTCTGACTATATAAAATTCACTTTTCATCTTGGTCAGGTGCACTCTTAAACATTTATTTCAGAACCATACTTTCCACTTCCAGCCTAGATTTTTCAAACTTGTCATTTCAACATTCAGCAAATACTGGGATTCAGTAAAGTTGACACTCAGCATTATCCTTCCAGGAGGTTCATTTATCGTACTCCATTTAAGCTTCTTGGTTGAGGTTGATGTAATTTAGTTGCTGTTTTTATTTGCTGGCTTAAAGATAAACACAGGTTTGTCAGGAACCTCAGATAAACTTTGTCTTAATTTTGGATTTTAAATTCTGTTAAATTACTATCATTGCTACCATATGGTTTCAACTTTGCTTTTTATAGGTTAAATGAGCCTCAGATGAGTGAGAGCAGAAATGCATTTAGAATAATTCTACTGGGAACGCTTGAGTATGGTCATCTTGTGGTTTTTGGTTCTCTTCATATCGTAATCATTTGTTTAATTTTAACTGCTAAGTAAAATTTCAGTTTCACATTAAAAAAATTATTAGTATTAACAAATTCAAAATGAGGCAATACAGCATCATAATTTAAGAATTCTTATTATCCCGACTGTTTAGGTATTTATGGCCAGTGTCTGTGTGGATTATTTTGCTTTAATTAAAGAATCAGCAATTTCATTTTATTTTAATTTTTTTGCCAGATATAGAGTTAAAGCATGCTTTCTACCCTAAAATTATAATATGAGATAAATTTCTATTTCATTTCTATAGTACTATAAATGTGTTATGGATTTTGGAAGACAGCATCCAGTTTATGAGTTTGATATCCATATATGGTTAGCTAGCTTTGTACTGGTTGGTTTTGGTGAAGGTGTGTTAGATGCTAGTCTGAGGCATAAATCAGCACATCTCAGCAGGTCCAACATCTCCTTCCACTCCACCCTTCACAATCCCTAAGAAAACTCAAATTCATTTCCTATGTGATGTTGATTTAAACTCTCATTGTTTCATAGGAAAGAGAACATACTATATTTTTGCTCTTTTTTAATGGAAGTTCAGGACTTAACAGTATATAAAATAAGATATTTCTAATATAGGTGTAGAGGAATGAATAATGCTTGTACATTTTTATCTACCATTATATGGAAAACGAAAGTAGTGATAAAACTTAGTGTTTCCTCTGGTTGTTACCTTCATTTAGCTCTCTCTGAATTCCAACAAACTTAAGTAGTTTGATCATTTGTAATATCAGTTCTCAGTCATTGTTGCTTCTGGATTAATTAATTGGCTTGGGAATTAATTGATTCTCAAAATGATGGCACCCAGACTAGTAACATCTGACTCCTAATATTCTGAATCACACCAAAGTTTGCTAACCACTAGCTTAGACTTTGAGTTCTTTCCATGACCATTCTCTACCTATCATCCCATGTCCTCCTTCCCTGTGTGTGTCTGGTTCCATTTAGCTTATAGTTCATTTTTTAGTTTATCTCTTCCACTCTCATTTCACTATAAGCAGCAAAGAGGAAACTGTAGCCTTCTACACTTTGCTTGCAAATTTCCTCAGCTGAATGTTGAAGTTCATTACTTAGAAGTTGCACCTTCCACCAGTTCAGCCAGCTGTTTGCCGCTTTATAACAAGGACTATCTTTCCTGTAGTATATAATAACATGTTTTCATTTCCTTCTGAGGCCTCATTAAAAGCTCCTTTAACATTCATATATCTACCGACATTCTGTCCACAATGATACGTGTATTCTGGAAGACAACAGAAGCTTCTTTCCAGTTGTATTTCCATCTGAGCTCTTACGTCTTTCTCCCAATTTCTACCAGCAGTCTTTTCAAGACAATCTAGTTTTCCTGTCTGTCAAATGCTTAAATTTTCTTCCACCTCCTACATATTACCCAATTCTAAAGTCACTTCCATGTTTTTAGGTATTTGTTAGAGTAGCACCTCACTCTCAGTGCTAAAAGTTGTATCAGTCAGTATTCGCCAGAAAAACAGATCCATTAGGTTATGTTTATTTAAAGGAATTGGTTTATGAGATTATGAAGGCTAGCAGGTCTGAAGTTTGTAGGGTAGGTCAGCAAATGTGGACATGAGTTGTCATGACGTTGTTGAAGAAGAATTACATTTTCTTCTGGGAAACCTCAGTTTTTGCCAGTTTTGGCCTGTAGAGTGATTGAGACCTGTTAAATTATTGAGGACAGTCTCCATTATTTAAAGTTAACTGATTATAGATGTTAACCATTTCTATAAAATACCTTCACAGCAACATCTGAAGTGTTTGAATAAATAAAACCTAGATAAATGTATGATGGCGTAGCCAAGTTAACACACAGAACTATACCATCACAGAGAGAAAATGTGAGCTAGCGTCATTTGGGTTGTTATTTATATCCGTTATTGGATGGACAGGGTATATGTAACATCTAACCAGAGGAGTTATCTAAGATATGCTATCTTTTCAGTCAAGTTATTTTCAAATTGTGTTCCTGGGCATTTTAGCAAATGGTAACCCAATTTAAATCATTTTAATTTACTATCATTTATTTCATTCTTGTTAGATCTTTATTACCAGCTATGCTTTTTACATCTTAACTCTTTGATTTATTTTGTGGTAGAAACATTTTGTTATATTGCTTACCTGAATTTAATGAACAATTTACCAGCTAAGCCAAAAGAATGAAGCCCGCTTAAATGATGATAAAAGTAACAATACTAGTTGATGTACTCAGATTTGGTTTATAGGCCAGTACTGCTCTGTAGGGAAAATTCTTTTTGCCTGGGAATTAAATAGGAACTATTTTAATTAGTGCACCATCTAGATAAATGGAGCCTTTAAAAATGTACCAGTTCGCATAGTGTTTTCATTATATAAGTGGTTATTTCTAGGTTGCATAATGTAGTCTATGCAAATTTTAACTTTTGCTTAGCTTTATAAAGTCTTACAAGAGAAAAAGAATAGACTATTGTCTTTATATTGTTTGATTTTGCTGCTACTTTGTTCACTAACCTACAGTGGTTCACTATTGTATGTTAATATAAAAATTGAGGTTTTTTTCATTCTAAATGTTAAGGCCATTCAATAGGATCAGTCATTTATTTTATATTTCAGTTCTCTCATTTTGTAATGTATCATGATTTTACTTTTTATGCAAACCTGTTTTACCCTATCTGAATTTTATTTGCTTGCCCTACATTTTCTTACCTAGAATGATTTCTTCTTTACATCAAAGTACTGCTTATTACTTCTGAGCCAAAAGGACATATTGTAGTAGGAGGAGAGAAGGTCTCTGTTCTCTGCCTTCAATGTTCTGTGACTGTGGCAAATGGAATATTTACTCTTTGATTTCTGCATTCCCCAGTTGCTTCATGTGACTTCTCAGTGTTTACACATAGTGCAGTCCTTTCATTTGTGTTTGCTTTAATGTTCTAAGTGTTCTCATGTGTGTTAATGTCTAGTTTTTTTTTGAGGGTATTTTTTGTTTTTGCTTTTGTTTTAGAGATACCCTCCCTTCAATCAAAAACTTTAAAAACCAGTAGTTCTTTTTCCCCTTTTGAGAAGTCCAGTTTGTGACATTGTTTTCCTCCCATAAAGTCCTTCTCTCCTTCCTTTCATCACACATTTCCACAACTATTTGGAGCTTTTTTGTTAGCATTAAAGAACTCGGAGCTTTTTGAAGATTTAATGTGATGTCAACTTGTTTCTTCTCTTAACAGAATGTTTGATGTGGGAGGTCAGCGATCTGAGCGGAAGAAGTGGATTCATTGCTTCGAAGGAGTGACAGCGATCATCTTCTGTGTAGCACTGAGTGACTACGACCTGGTTCTAGCTGAAGATGAAGAAATGGCAAGTAGAACTACTTTAAGAGTTGAGCTTGAAACATGAAGAGCTGAAGATGCTGCCAAGAATTTTTCTGAGAAAAATTCTTAAGAAATTCTTTCTAATGTCTATAATAATTTTGAAGTAGAGGGTCTTTTCTCTAACTTTTCTATTTGTGTAATAAAAGAGAAATATACTAGAGAAGCACAGGTGGATCTTGAGGAAAAGGAAAACATGGAGAGTTAATGTCACCTCAACCCTGTAAGCTTAACGATGCATTTCTGTATCTAATATCTACATAGCAAATGGAAATATAGTTACATAGTAGTCCAAGGTTTCCTTTTCTTAATTTGTTACTTCTGTTGGTTTATTAAATCTTTAGTTTATGTTATGCTTTATTGCTGCCCTGTAATTTTTAGATATGTTTCGATGTACCATCAACATGGGGGAAATGTTTTTAAATAGAAATGTGTAAAACTTTGTCATTTTAAGTTAACTTTACTACGTAGTGGGGAAAAAGGAGTAGAAATGTCAGTTTTATACAGCTGACCCTTGAACAACAGGGGTTTAAGCTGCATAGGTCTACTTATATGAGATTTTTTTCAACTAAGCACATTAATGGGATGCGAAACCTGAGTATACAAAGAGCCAGCTTTTCCTATATAGCAGGTTTTCCAACTCCTGCACTTGAATATATGCAGATTTTGGTACCCTTGGGGGATTCTTGTACCAATCCCCCTGAGTATACTGAGGGACGATTGTATTTTCAAAAGCAAGTATATGAATTATAGTGCAGTAGGTGCAGTGCAACACCACACGTTCATTTCTCTCATTTCAGCACTATAAAATGTATCAGTGCCCTCTTTGAGCACAGATCCTGGAAGGTCAAGAAACAGGAATTGGAAGTGTCCTTCCATTCCAGTATTTATATTTAATATAATATTTAGAGTATTGGACTAATTGGGTCTTAGCTTGTTCAACTTAATTTATTAATCTTTTAAAACCTTGATTTATCTTTTAATGGAAACTAAGATGAAATGAACTCTAGGACAATGCCATTTCTTTTCACATGTTCACACTTCACATCCCTAGATTGTAACGACCTGTAGCAGGATGTTCCCTGGCACAGTGCATGACATGAAATGGGCACTCAGCAAGTGAAAGTTGAATGCAAAAAGTGATGAAAGTTGATTAGACACTTATCTCACCTAAAGTGAAAGTGTGTTTGTTCTGAAATGGCAGAAATGTATTTTTGTGATATGTTATATATTTTTCAACAGACCAAACTCTGTTTTATTACAACACCTATTATTTTTTAAAATAGTCCTCAAAAATCCTTGCTGTTAGTGACAAATTGTTTTTTTTTTCTGTTACAGAATCGAATGCATGAAAGCATGAAGTTGTTCGACAGCATATGTAACAACAAGTGGTTTACAGATACATCTATTATACTTTTTCTAAACAAGAAGGATCTCTTTGAAGAAAAAATCAAAAAGAGCCCTCTCACTATATGCTATCCGGAATATGCAGGTATCTTACTTTTCTGGGAATAACTTGTCAAGTTACATATTTCTAAGTGAAACTTCCCCTAAGGCAAGAATTCAGTAGTTAATTTGAATCTATTGGCCTAGTGATTCTTAAAACTTTAAGGGATATTATTTATCAAAGTTCATTTGACCACAGATATTTCCTTAAGATGTGGATGAAATTACTGAACATAATGTATTCATTGTATGGAAAAGCTGTTAGATAATTTTTAGTGATGACTGTAAGTTAAAATACTATCTTTTTAAATCCAGTTAACAGATTTTACGTCAGGTACTGTGTGGTGTACAATGAATAAGACATGTCTCTGTTCACCGTCTAATCTCAAAACAGACACACTTAAACAACAAGCAATAGCAGTGCAATCTACTGCTAAAATAGAACATGAACATTGTTGTAAGGGGGAAAATAAAGATGGAATCGGTGACGCAGAACTCTTCTAGAAAGGCAGGCAAGGTTTCACAAGAAGCCTGATTTGGTAATGAGACTGTTAATGGTAACTTTAATTTTACTACGATGGAAAATTCCCTTGAGTGAGAAAGGTAGACCTGAAGTACAGTCCTCACTTTTCCATAATTAGCTTTTTGATCTTGACCAAGGCAGTTAGTTCACCTAGGTCTCAGTATTTCATCTGTGCAGTCAGGAGTTGGGCTGAAACATTGGTTTTAGTTCAGTTCCTTGGAGCACCTCCTGGGTTGCTGTTGAAGGTGGAGATGAGGGAGGGAACAGAACTAATTACTGCCCCCCCCACCCACCACCTTATCACTCTTTCATTAGAGCAGAGTAACTCAGTTTTCATCTGGTTTACGTATCGAGCGGAGTAAGATTTTATTTTAGTGAAGAGCACTCAATATGCCTTAAAAAACAGGGAGTTTGTCTATCATTGGTTTATCTCCAAACCTAGATAGTTGGAAGTGTTTACTTACTCTCACCCCACTCCTCCTTTTTTTTTAAACGTCTCAAAAATTGGTTTCTTCATAAACAAAATTTTCCTCAGTCTTGTGTTGAGTAAATTGTAAGATGAGTATTTACTGCCATTTACAGGAAATGTTAAGACAATACTGTGATGTCAGTGCTCTGGTATCCCCACCCATACAGATGAGAATACCAGGGGTTAATGAAGCCAGAGTTCCATTCCAGACCCAAGTCCATTGTCCTCCTGCTCCTAGGCCATTAACAACTTGGCTACATTTAATGAAATATTCACTGGAACCAAAAGGGGAGGGTTCTTTGGTAAATATAATCATGTTACTTATTGTTATAGCTCTTTTTGTGTACTGTGAAGCTATGCTTCCAGTTCAAAATAATTTCACACAGTTGCTTACTTTAAAACGTTGCTTTCTTTTTGAAAGTCATAGTCCTAAATCACCATACTCAGGAACATTTTCTGTGCTTATTAGGAATAGATTGAAGTTATCCAGAATCAAGATGGCTTAATTTTTCCCTTATTTGAATATATTTTTCAGTGTATTGTTATCATTTTCTATGATGTAGCCATTTTTGTGTTAATTCATATTATCAGATTCCCCAAATGAATCCATAAATATTGTATACTTAAAAGGATTTCAGAGCAACTAAGGATACGCTTGTTAACTCTTCCCTTGCCAAGTAGACAGTGTGTTTAGGAATTTTTGCTTGTGCTTTGTTTAAGTTAATACGAATACCTGATTTCAGAATCTTTGCACAAAAAGAATATTACATAATTCTTTCACATCCCCAGAGTTAATATTATTATTTAAGATCTCTATTGCATGCCCGAAGTATTGATTCAGTGCCTTCTTGCTTCAGCCTCAACTCTCAGTTTCCTATGGCTATGGAAGAACCCTGTGTAGCCCTTAAACGACTCACTTGATTTATCTCCTGTCCATCTGCTCCTGTGTTGTCCTTCTCCTCGTCTTCTTTTTACTCTATGTTGCCACTTCACCAGTTTCATCTGCAGTCATGTCATCTTAGCTGTCTATCCTTTCATAGTCATATCTATTCTCAATAGGTTAAATGTTGTGGTCAGCCCTAATTTCTCTCTGGAGCCTTAGATTTGCATTACCAACCGCTTGAACATACATGCTTTGTTGTTGTTTGTTTGTTTTTTAGCACCCAAAGCTCAAACGGAACTCTTTTTCTTTTTTTTTTTCTTTCCCTCTCAGCTTTCCTGTCTTTCCCTTTTGATTGCGTCATCAGCCTCCCAGTTCTTCATTTTTGAACCTGGTTATCACCTACTTACCTTTGTTCAGGACAATTCTATCACCTATTAAAAAAAAATCTGTCATATTTACTCTCCTGTCCCTGCTTTGCCATTCTTTTCTTAAGACTTAAAATCAGATTGAAGAATGTTTATTCATACGTGTTGTAGCTTTTAGGGTAATCTGGCTAGCTGCCTAGGATATATAGAGCAAATTGACGTATGCACTGAATGTAAGCTGTTTGGCTGAAATGTGTTTTAATTTAGCAGTTGCATTAGCTTCTGAGGGCCAACAAGATGCTGTTGATTGCTTTAAAATTTTGGAGAACAAAACTTACTGTGATTTAATATAATTTGATTTTTAAAAGTATATGATTGCTAGTGATATAAAAGAGTTAAAATGTAAACTTACTCAAAGTCTATAGCTTTATTACCTTCTTATCCCTAATAAAAATCTCATGATCTATGCTATCATAGCACATTAAACAACATTCCTGTGGGCATTTGTCAAATCGTATTATATTGGATTCTATAAGCTATAAAAGGAGTGTAGGGGCTGGTGGGGTATGATGTTTACTCTTAAGAGTTCACATTCTAGTTTAGGAGACTCAGCACTGAAAAAGAATTTAAGTCTCTATAAAGCAGTATAACAAAAACTGAAATAGTTATTTCTAGGAGGAGGAAAAAGTTTTTATGTGATAGGGAACCCAGCTAGATTTGATTAATTAGGAAAAGTTACATGGAGTGCCAATTTTGAGCAAATGTGAAGGCAAGCAGAGATCTCAGCCGGCGAAGTAGAGTGAAGAGGAAGTACTGCAGTACCACAGCTGGCAGTTTGCATATTGGGTCCTCACGATGTGGGGTGAGTGCCAGTGTGGAGGAGAGGATCTTAGAATGGCACTGCAGGGTAGGCTGGGTAGTAGAGGACCTTGAAAGCCTGGCAGATAATTTTGGATTATTACTACAAAAGAGGGGTTTAGACAGTTATTTTCCAAATGAAATTTGATTTTTTTTATTGAAGCATTACACATATCATTACATTATATACATTAATGTATATTACAGTATTATGTACATACATACATACATACGTACACACACACCCTCAGCATAAGTGCATTTTTTAAGGTGAGCATGCCAATATCTACCACTCAGGTCAAGAAACCAAACAGCTTCAGGACCCCAGAAAGCCCCATCATGCCTCCTCTCAGTCTTAACCAGTCAAACCCTCCCCCCAACACACACATACACACACACACCCCCTATACACACACAGAGTAATCACTGATTCCTCACGGATAATCACTGAAGACCTTAATAAAGAAAGCACACAAAGGAAATAGACACCCACTTCACGTGTGCCACAGATAATATCAATTGGTGAAGCTTTTATTCTTACCAATTCTTTTTCAAATATTGTTGGATCATACAGTATATGATCTTTTTGCATCTAGCTTCTTCTGTTCAATAGTATGGTTATGAAATTAATTTATGTTATTGAGTATAGCAGTAGTACTTTCATTCTCATTTATTATATGTCTTCAGTGATATACAGTTCTGTCAAGTGTACATCCAGAAACTGAATTGTGGGGTGAGAGTGTGTGTGTGATTATCTTTAGATATTGCCAATTTCTGGAGGGTTTGTACTCAGAGGAAGTCTTTAGTCAGTAACCTGAGAGCTGGAGTGTGTCATTCACTTTTTGGTAACCTCATACTCCTAAACATGATTGTAGACCTTGGTACAATTTTTGAATAAAGAAAAAGGAGTGAAGAATGCTAATTAATATATATATAGAAAAGGGAGGTAAAAATACTGATCAACGTTCAGCCAACATTTCTTGATCTACCATTGGGCCAAAACTGAAATAGCATATGCTGTCATCAAGCAGCTGAATTGGGGTATAGAGAACAAAGGGTAAGAGGGAAAAAGATCTGGCATTTGGAGATCGAGGCAGGAACAAAGATCATGATGAACATGGAATGCCATGTAGAGGAAATTTTTTGTTTAAATTTAGGGATAACTTACAGTCATTAAAGGTAATTAACATGGAGTGTTTTTCATTGAGAATAGTCTCTCCCGTTCTAGAAGGGAAAGCACAGTTAAGGAGTCCATGAATGAAACTGTATGAAACTGACTTCAGTTTGATATGTATGAAACTGAATTCAGTATTTTCAGCAGTATACTTGTTATTTTAGCTTTTTGCATTATGTTTCCTTTTTCCATCTCAGGATCAAACACATATGAAGAGGCAGCTGCATATATTCAATGTCAGTTTGAAGACCTCAATAAAAGAAAGGACACAAAGGAAATTTACACCCACTTCACATGTGCCACAGATACTAAGAATGTGCAGTTTGTTTTTGATGCTGTAACAGATGTCATCATAAAAAATAATCTAAAAGATTGTGGTCTCTTCTAAGTTTTGCAGTTAATGGTAAAATGCATTTTCAAACCAAATGAGTACTTATATATGGATCTCTGTAGACTAGAGTCTTGCAGCAACACAGAATGTAATATAAGGCAAATGCATCTGGGACCTGACCAAAGTTGTTCTGTTTTTGTTTTTTTAACTGAAAGTAACAGAAGGACCTTTCTTAAATGTGACAGATGGTCCTGCAGTGTGAAACTGAAGGACAGTGTTAAAGCTGGGCTCTAGTATATTGATGATTTCTGCATAAGTGTAAATATGCAAATGTATGTATACATGTATTTATGACTTTAGTTTTTGATATTATTTTTAGGTTTTAAGAGTGGCAACTTAGGATTCTAGGGTGATGGCTTTGGAAATAACATAAATATTCCTTGTACTGAATGACAGACTATTTCTATGTTTGCCAGTTTTAAGCAGCTCTATTTATGTTCATGTCCTGTAAATTTTTAAGTACAGTAATTAATATTAGGAAACATTACAGCCCTTATCTTGGTTATATGTATACTTGTATTAATAAAAATGTTATTTGTACAAACATTGCACAGACTATTTTAATAACATGATTTGTTCTTTAAAGTCTATGTGTTTTATTGAAATGTTCTCAAGATGAATATATATGCCTTTGGATCAATTATTTAAACATTGTATGCATTTTGATTTTTCCTACTTTAAGAAAATAAAATAATTTAATTTTACATTAGATTCCACATTAGATTTGATTTGAAAAACTAAAATTTCAGATTTTTGAGGATAGACTCTCTTAGACTTATTGTAAACACTTAGTTTTTATTCACTTTTTTTCACTCCGAATTTTAATATTTGGCTGATATTAAAGCGTCACCTCAAAGGTGATGTCATATTAATTTTTATACACTTTAAATAACTACATTTTTGTTTTTAACTAAGTTTGGAGGGATCCTAAGAGCATTTTTGTGGGTAAAAAAAACCTGTGGACATAATGAATTTTGAGACATTCATTTGTGTATTTCCCTTGAGGAGTCTCTTGTACCTAGCATACATAATAGCTCCTGTTTAGAAGATATTAAGAAGGATCTTTGAATACTCTATTGCCGATGTAATGCAGTATTTAAATTCATACATATAACTAGTTTCAAATGTAATTATCACACTATGTTAAAATTACTTTTTTCCCTTAGATTTTCAAATTTCTCCACTTGCTTGAGTTTTTATTTCTTTTTCAGTTATACTATCATTTCTGAGAATGAAATGGACAATTACACTTAGAAAATGAGTAATAGTATTTAATAAGTCAGTGACTATATGTATGCTCAAATAAGTGTTACATATCAGCTAGATATTAAGCTTTAATAGAATAATTTTCTTTTGATTATTCATGATGTGTCATCTCTGTGACCTTGTTTCAGCAAAATGAACAGCACTCCCCACCCAACCTCCCTTTTTTCACTCATCTTGGAAAAAGGTAGTCTTTCAGTACACGTTATTGGTAAGTAGTTTCTAAGTTATGTGTTGTCACTGGGTTGAAGTATATTTGTTAAAGTATGTGTGTGTATGTATGTAACCATAAACTATAGTCATATCTGTTTCATTTGGAGGATTTTCTCCTTTGTAATGTAAAGAAATTCAGAGTTGTCAAAGTTCCTTAAATGTGTTAGCTTAGATTCTTTATGTGCCTTTCATTAAAGATACGTTTTCATTAATTTTACTGATGGACCTGTAATATCCACATTGTGAAGCTATGTATGAAATTCAACTATAATATGAATAAATTTGAATCATGAGAAATATGGGTTAAAAAGCCACAAAGAAGCACATACTGGTGACCATCGTTAATGAAATCCTGAACTTTATTCTGTGTAATTGTGTTAACTAATCCTAATAAATTTAAATTTTTAAAATTTTACAAACCTATTGGCCAAGTACATTTTTGATTGGAATTTAAGTATCAGTCTGTTTTATCTTCATTTCTTCTTTGTCTATGCTCTGTTTACAATTTCAGCTACTCCAGAAGCTCCAGTTTTCCCTGCTACAAGTTATGAGATGTGATGCCACATTTGGAATTGCCTGTTTGATGTCCCTTTCTGAGAATTCATTCCCTGCTTAACTTATTATATTCAAAACTAAATTTATCATCGTTCTCCCCTTAAACTAGTTCTCACCCCTGACTTTGCTATTTTACCTACTAAGTACCATCATTATTTATTCCTTCAATGGGGAACTTTTTAGCCATTTGGAACTTTTTTTTTTTTTTAATTTAAGTCCTGGGATACGTGTGCAGAATGTGCGGGTTTGTTACATAGGTATACATGGGCCATAGTGGTTTGCTGCACCTATGAACCTGTCATGTAGGTTTTAAGCCCCACATGCATTAAGTAGAACTCTTCCTATTCCTCATCTCCATTTCAGTTTACTGACAATTCTACAATGCCTTACATCTGTTTTTTGTTTGTTTACGTTTCTATTCCTGTTACTACCTACTGAATTCCAGTCTTTGCTAAACTTCCTCTTGAAATGGCTTATTAATTAAATTCCTCATCTCCCATTTCTCTCTTCTCAAAAAACCCAGGTTAGCTATCCCAACATAGAACTGTGGCCCTATCGCCTTCTGTGCCTTGATCTGCATTGGCTCTGATTTGTCAATAAAATTAAACATAAGTTGGCCTCCCATTTAATGCTCTTCATCACCTGTGGTCTCTTCACTACTTCCCCATTCCTTTCTACACTTTATCCAAATAGTGTCCTGTGCATAGCCTGTGCTTTCTTCCAAGTACTGTATTACATACTACGTGTGGTATGCTTTTAGCAGTGCCTAGACTGTGGGAAGTGTTCATTTGTGTCTGTCAATGTTATTTTTATTAGCCCACTTTTAAAATTGTGTGTAAAATTTATTGGCACTTTTAAATTTGTTTGTGATATCTCTTTCAGACTCTTCTGGCATCTGTTCTTCAGGGTACTCTTTTGGGAACTACATGGTTCTGGTAGAGCCACCAGTCACATTTCTCACTCTGTCTATAGGCTCGGACCTGACCAATCCGAGTACTGCAGCACTGGACAAGTGAACCAATCATCGTCCCAGTTGCCATTCTTAAAGTCACTAAAGCATTTGTGGTTTCTAAAATTCTCTTCATTCATTTCAGTACCCTTCTAAAAGTCTACTTTTGTGCTTGATCTAGTTCAATCAAGTTCAGTTTGTTACTGAAAAAGTGCTGATTAAAATGTGTACCTTCTCATTGAAAGAAAGGCTCAAAAAGGTTAATTAACTTGAGCAAGACCAGATCAAGATTTTAAACCTAGGGCTTCTGACTCCATGTCTGTCCGAGGACCCCAAAGATGCTACCTTATTTCCAGAAAATGTATAATTAGTCTTTTACCTATCCCCACTCTGCCCTTCTGAGTTTCTCTGAAGATACTTACTAATGTCTTTCATCAAAGCTATTTTTTACTTCTTAGATTTGAAGCTACTTAAGAGCACGAACAGTTATGACTATTTTTTATATCTTTGGTTGTTTGCAGAACTTCCTTGTGTAACTGACTTCAGTTGATAATGTAATCATTATTACAGATGGTAGCAACGTCATTACTTAGTGTGTTATGTTAGAAGTAGAACGTGATGGTGAAAATCCTAGGCTTTGGCACCCAGTCTGGCTTCAAATCCTGGCTCAATTTCTTATTAACTGGGAAAACCTGGGCTAATAATTTAATTTTGCTCTGCCTCCATTTATAGCATCTGAAAAAAAGAAATAAGGATTAAATAATCCAGCCACTAATCTTAATGGTGGTTGTCACTATTAAATAAGTTTGAAGTATATGTTAAGTACCTAGACAGGAGTGTGGAATGTATAGGCCCTCAATAAATTTGATTGTAAAGAATAGTTTTAGGGTGTGTTTAAAATCACAATCAGTGCTTAACAAGTAGTTATTGATAGAGGCTTTGAGCAAAATGCCTCAAAAACAAAACTCATAATTTATTTTCATAATGAAAACTAAGTGTCTCACATTGATATTGATACTAGAAAATGAATGAGAAAACAATGCAATCTCTTTAATCAACTTGGAGGATACTTTTCTGTCATTTTAATGTAATCAATAATATGGGAGAGTTGATATTTTAATGTTAAAGGTTGGAATATTGTCTTTTTTTAGTTCTTTGCAAAACCCTATCTTAACAGTTGAAATGCATTTATATAAAGAGGTTTACGTTCCACAATCCCACTGGCCTGTTTCCCAGGCATTTTTTTTCTTAACCAGTAACTGTTAGCTTTGGTGTCTGTTGTGATTTCTCTTAATTACTTGGATTTTGTAGTTACATTAAAAGTTATGAAATTTCACATTTCATCAAGTCCAGAGGCCGGAAACACCCAAATATGCACAGAAAAGAACCGGCTGCAATTGTCCAAGCCAGAGCTGATGAGGCCTCAACTGGACAGTCCCATCATGTAATAAATCTTCCTGAGTACCGTGTATAAGGTCAAATATTTCCAGCATATTTGATTTTACTGCTCATCTAACTAGGTCTCCATCCATAAAGTGGATGGAAACACTGTCATTGATGGAGCTAGTTCTTCACATTTAAAATATTTTTATTGATTAAAAAAGAAAATTTGAGGAAAACCTGCGTAGAAGACTAGGCAGAGACTATTTTAACAGATGATAAGAATGCCACTTTTAATAAAAGGTGTCACCTAGAAGAAAGTACAGGTGCTCCTTGACTTACCATGGGTTACGTCCTGAAAAACCTACTGTAAGTTGAAAATACCTTACATCGAAAATGCATTTAATACACCTAACCTACCAAACGTTGTAGTTTAGCCTAGCCTACCTTAAAGATGCTCAGAACATTAGCACACAGTTGGACAAAATAGCACAAAGCCTATTTTACAGTAAAGGATATCTCATAATGTTCTTGGATACTGTACTGAAAGTGAAAAACAGACTGATTGCATGGGTACTTGAAGTATGGTTTCTAACTGAGTGCATACCAGTTTCACACCAACGTCAAGTTGAAAAATGGTTAAGTTCGACCATCATACGTTGGGGACATGTATATGTACATACATTGGGGACTATGTGTCTGTACATAGAGAAGGACTTTTGAGAGCCTAAGGGCCACAGAAATTCCTTTCCAACTGTAGTGTCTATGGAGGGATTCTTAGGATTTTATTTCTGTGCAAACACACTGTATTCTTTCTTTTACCAGGATTTTCTGTTTTTGCTACATTAGATGTGCAATTTTGCAGTTATTTTTTACTAAATTGATAAATGTACAGTTTCAGTGTAAAGCTAGTCTTCAAAACAAACCACTGTGAAGATTGGATATTACCTTGGATTTCCTGTCATGCACTCTTGAATTTTAATTATGTTCTGTAGAAACTTCACAGAGTTTTAGCTTTGATCCGTCCTTCACTTTTGAAAATCAAGAGTGAAGTAAGACAAAGCTACTTCTAAACAACTCTATCTTTAATTTCTATTAAATAGTACTGAGGTATCACTTTTGTAGCTTGTGGAATGCGGACTATCCCAGCAGCAAATTCATTAATATGATTTGTATAGGACTCACTTTGCAGCATTGCATTTTAGTATAATGTATGTTTTCCTGTTTATAAATATAAGTAATTACCTTTCCATTTTAAGTGACCGATTGTCCTAGCAATCTACTTCACAAGGCAATTTACCTGTAATAAATAGAACTTTTTTGCAGACTTCAGAATACATTTTACACCATTCTTGAATTCCTTAATATAGTAAGTTACAGATTTTAACTATGAGTCTTTTTTTTTTTTTTTCAAAAGGAATCTTGTCTAAATCTAAGAAAGCATTTTTCTGGCTGAAGCTGCAACGGAAAGCTTCAATATGCAGCTGGCATAAGGAAAGCCAGTATAAAGTGTGCTTTCTTCTTTCTGAGAGCCCCACCTCTGATCCTCCTACACTTAAGGCTTCTAGATGCAGATTTAAACAATAGTTCTAAATCAAGATCTTGAAAAACTTACTAACATAGTAGGATTTACTGAAAACCACGAACTCCTACATTATTTAAAGTAAGTTAGAGATACATTGTTCCTTCTAATAGCATAAGTAGATAGAGAAAATGCATACATAATTTATTGAGTGCCTATAGTGTGCCAGATACTTTTCTGGGTACTTTACTAATGCTCTCATTTAGTCGCCAGAGCAGTCCTGCAATATTGGTAAAATTTCCATTTTCAATATAAGGAAACAAATTCAAGAGTTGGCTACCGAAGAAGTGGCAGAGCTGGGACTAAAATCTAGAGTTAAGTCGTTTGTTAGACATATCTTCAAAATTCAGTGTCAATTGTTAGCCGTATCTTCAAAATCCAACGGCATAAAGAAGTTGTCCCCAAGGGTGCCACATGGTGTAGTGCAGCATGTCCAGCAGTATTTCCTGAGCAGATGTTGGTAAGTATGCATGATGCACATTAGCATGTCAATGGCTATGAAGAGCCAGTGCAGTAAAGAAGTAAAGAGCTTTATATGTGTTAACCCTCTGTTTTGCAAACATAGGAACTGTAAGGACACTACCCAGGTGTGAATGTAGAGCACTTGAAATGTAGCTAGTCCAAAGTGAGTTGCCCTGTTAGTGTCAAATACAAGAGTTCATATATGAAAAACAAAAAATTGTACGTGTTGAACTGATTTTTGGTATATTGGGTTAAATTGTATAAAATTTTAAAATTCTATTTTCACATTCTTAATGTGGTTACTGGAAAATGTCTTTGCATTATATTTGTATTTGGGAAGTGAAATGCTTTTTTTTTCTATTTGCATTCTGTGGTAAAGTTCCCAAGTTTTAGAGAAGCACATACAAAAAAAAAAAAAGGATAGAATGCTAAAATTTGAATGTGGAAGATCTGGGTCTTGGTGTCTTGAATAAATCACACCTTCAGTGACTTTCTTGGAAAATGGTGGGCCTCAGTGAAGACTTGGACTATTTCAGTTTTAAATGCTATGGTTTGGTGTAATGTAGCCTTTCCTGTGGGGGGAAAACCCATCTCATTTTCACTTTAAATATGTCAGCTATAATAAAAGAGAGACATACACATTTTAAGATCTATACTCTAAAACAGGGCTTTGAAATTAGCAGTTCTCTTTATTTTTAGTTACAAATACATGGTGTGGGAGTTGACCCATCAAGATACTGGAAAATTATTAAATCCCAGTTTACAGACCCATCTCTTTAGGGTTCTGTAGCCAAATCAAAAGATTAGTGTTTTTTTAAATGTTGTTATTGTGTTGTGCTGTGTGTTTTTTAATATGTTTCAATTCCCCCAGCCAAATTCCTTTCTTTCTCCACACCTCCCACAGAACTGGGCTGAGCACAGTCATGCATTAAAAAAGCTTCCGAACTTATTTTGGAAAGAGTAGCTCCCTGGAGTGTGGAGAAGGACAGGAATTTGCTATCTGCAGGACTTAAATCAGGACAGAGATCAAATATTCCAAGGCCTTACATACGTATTTTGTTTTTTGATAAGGACAGAAGACTGCAAATGGGTTGCTCTTTAAGGGTCAATAAAATCATATCTACTAATCTATATAATTGAAGTTTACTAGATTCTCAAACTTACCGCAAGATTTGAATTCATTCGTTTAATGGGATCAGTCAGAGAAAAACTGTATTTATGTGCATGTTTTAGCTATCCTTGTCCTTAGAATGTGTACACACACACACACACACACACACACACACACACACCTGTGAGAATGATTATTTTCTATTTGGTACAGTGTGCATCAAATCAAAGTTTACTATATTGGAATATGGGAATACATTGATAATTAGTTGAAATTGTTCAGACATATGTTTTAGAAAAATATCTCATTTTTGTTTTAAGTTTGGAAGTACCTGAATGATTAAACCTGACTTAAGTCCCTCTAACAATTATGAAGAAGAAAAAGTTTAGATTTTATATCAACTTAATCGTCATTTGGTTAAACAATTATATATCCAATAAAGACATTTAAAAAATAAACTTATGTCTGTATTTTTAATAAAGAACCTAATGTTTGAAAAAAATCAGTTTTTTATCACCTCATCATGTTCATATTTATGTACATCATTCAGGTAATTCTACCTATTTTTACCTCTTGTATTAAGTTAGACAAATGAACTTATCTTTATTTAAATACATTGTGATTCACATGGAAAGCAGAGCTTTCCATGGAAGAAAAGCAACATCAATCCTGCTACCTAATTTCTTAGAATCCAAGTTTATTTTTTAGGACTGTGATTTTTCTTGGCATAAGTATGGGGATAATCAAAATCAATGGTTATTCTGTTTACTCAGTAGCAGAACACCGCATACTTGGCTGGCAGTCTCAGGCCAGGGCTGTTTTAAACATGACTTACCTAAGATTTAGCAAAGGAGTTCACTTAAGTCATATAAATGTTTCATCTTTTCTAATTAAGTGCTATCTCTGTTTTCCATGAACCTTTGGCAAAAATGCCCTTTGTGTTTAGCTGCTGTCAAGGACAGTTTGGAAGCATTTGATCTGTTAAGGAAAATACAGCTGCTAGCTCCACTTAACAGACATTGTGGTGAAGTTCTAATGAAAAGGCAACTTTAAAAATGTATATGTTTCTTCTAATAACTCATTTCACCAAATCAATGTAATGCTTTCAGGGCTGAAAAAGACTAAGGAAAACGTTTGGTGTGGATAGGTTTTTAAAAATTTTGCCACAAAGATTTGGACAGAACAAAAACTATTATACTGACATTATTATTTGTATTCCAAACTCTGTTTTTCCACTAGAATTTAGGGATAGGAGGATAAGTGTGTTGACCCTGGTGTCATTTACTTTTCAAATGACAACTTAGCACCTTCGCTGTGAAAAGTCCTATTTAGGGACACAAACCAGGAATAGTAATGATGAGGCCACACTGTCTAAAACTGAATGCTGGCCCTGCCGCCTGCGATTGTGTGACCTTGAATAAGTTACCTGGCCTTTCTATGCCTCAATAATTTCTCTGTAAAATGAGAATGACATTAATGTTGTCCTCTGTAGTTGTTGCAAGGACTCATGAGTTATTAATGTAAGGTGCACGATGTGTGCCAGACACATGGTAAATGTGATGGAACTTTTAAATATTATAATTTTCATGATAGTGATGGTGGTGATGATGATGAATATATTACTAAGAATAGAGAGAAAGAGAAAAGGGAGATAGACATTTCTGTGACTAATTGTAATTTAAGGCAAAACAAAACGGGTATGGTGACCATCTGTTCCAGCAGAGTTCCAGTTTATCCCTGTTGTCACAGCATGATTATTAACTTCATCCTATAGCAGTGTCAGAATGCATCTATGGTCCTGTAAATAAGAGCAACCTGATATGAGAGATCAGAGGACAGACTTCAGCCCTCATGAAGGACAGGACTATTGAACTGACCCATTAAAGAAACAGAGGTAGAGAGGGAAAGTCATTTCTCTGTCTGTTGCCGAGCTCTTTGTGAAGGTGGGGTCTAGAAGGGTGAAAACTACATTTTCCTTTAGTTTTCAGCAGTGCGGAAAAAATTCCAAACAAGTCTATATTAGCCTTCTATTGCCGTTGTAACAATTTACCGCAAAATTAGTGGTTTAAAGCAATATAAACTTATTCACTTAAATTCTGGAGGTCAAAAGTCTAAAATGGGTCCATGGGACTGCACATCATCTGGAAGCTCTAGGGGAGAATCTGTTTCCTTGCCTTTTCCTCTTTCTAGAGGCTGTTCACATTCCCTGGCTGATAACCCCTTCCACTGTCTTCAAAACCCAAAGCCTAGCCTCTTGCCTATGATCTTTGCATCTGTCCTTACATTTTCTCTATATATGTTCTGACTCCTGCCTCTCTCCTATAAGGACCTTTTTGATTGCACTGGGCTCATCTGGGTAATCTGGGATAATCTGCAATTTAAGAGCCTTAATTTAATCACATCTGTAAAATCCCTTTCACCTTATAAAGTAACATGTCCACAGGTTTCAAGAATTAGAACACGGACATCTTTCGGTAGGGGCAGTGTGTTATTCAGCCTACCACAGAGACTCATCTTTCTAGTATCAACAGGATGGTATATAAAGTCAAATGTCATCCTATTAAAGATGAAAAGTTCAATGTTTTAACAGTCTCAGGCACAGGGCTGTCAGCTAACTGCAGTTTTCAAAACCAGAATCAGGAACTCACTGAGAAAACAGGGCTCCAAACTTTAATGTGACTTTTTAGATATGTGTTTAGAAGAATATCAGTACAGGAAGTCCTCATTATCTGAGAGCAATCGGTAATGGAAAGGGGTTTAAAGTCAGGCCCCTTAAAATAGGAAGAGAAATTCACAATAAATAATAGTAAATCAGGTTGACTGGTTCATTTTTTGACATATGCTCTTTGTGCTTAACAAAATTTAAATTACACTTTCAATTGTGCTCTGATTTGTTGAACAAATGGTAAAGTAAGTTGATTCTTTTAGTATGGTATTTTTCAAAAATGATAGAGCGTGACTGCCTTTGTATTTGACTTTCATAGAATGATCATAAAGAGTTATTTCTGAAAATACATTTGAGGGCTTTCCAGGTTTTTCAAGGACCTCTTAATAATTCACTTCTGAATAATTTTGTTATCATTCTTATAACTATTCTTTTTTAACAATTCTCATTCTACATCTTCATTTTTTTATGGGCTTTGATCACAGAATTTCTCCAATATTACTTTCATCAATGACATTGACAATATATTCACAATATTTCTAATTTCACTAATAGTTCATTTGAATTACATTTGCATTGAACATCAGACCACGCAATGCAAATAGAATAATAAAACTTGGATGGGCAAAGATGTTGCCATCATTGTTAGGGCTGTGTACTCCTATTTATAGTAGAGGACTGATTGAGCAGAGACCAAATCGAAAGTTCCGAATGAATTTTTCATTATGTGATGCCTTTTTCTTCCCTACGCAATCTTTTTTGTATAATGGGTAAATCAAATAATAAATACCCAGGTAACCAATCTAGCCTTTAACTTGAATAGAGATGTAATAATTTGGGTAAATAAAAGTTGGGACTAAAAACTCCATTTAATTTGTAAGAAAGTTTTAAAAGTTTTTAAAGTTTTAACAGTTTTAATGTTACTGTTATAATAATTACATTCAATAGAGTGGTGATTAATTTCTGACAATTTTTTTTGTTACCTATAAGCTCCATGAGGGCAGTAATTATGTCTTTAATATTCACAATTTTGTCCCAAACACTAAGATAGTATCTGTTATAGAACAGGCAATCATTCAATTTTCAAGCAGGAAGCAAGATGTAAAATGTTTTAAAAGATGGTTATTTTGAGTGAATACTCACTTATAGCTGTAGCAATCACTATAAAGAATTTGATGCCCATGTGAACCTAGAATTCGTTGTAGAAAGTGGGAGAATTCAATAAAAATGTTTTGTAACTAAGTAGAAAGAAATATAATTGTAGAAAGAAGGATAATTTTTTCTCCTTATACTTTGAAGAACATTCTCGATGGTAATTCAAACTCAGCATTTCCCATATTTTTTCCACTGAACATAGTATTATCCAAGATGGGTATTTGGAGAACAGGGAAATTGATTCATCAAACAAATTAGTAAATAAACAACATACTATATCCTCCTCTTAAAGTTCTCTACGCCTTGCTGCGAAAAAAAAAAAATGCTTCATTGGCTATATTTATTTGATAAGGAAACCTCAACTCCCCCTGCCCTCCAAATACCAACAAGGACACAATGAGTTTGCTTAGAATAGTTTTGAAGTGCTTCCTGCATTTTTCTCCTCTTCCCACGCCATTCTATTATTTGGAGCTTTGAGAACTTGGCAAGTAGAGAATGAACTGAAAAAATAGAAAAGTAGGTGAAGAAAAGAAGAGAGAAAAAAAGATGAAAGAGTAGAAATGTTCAATAAATACAGATGGGTGAACAAGAGGCTGTACTCTGGAGCCAGGGTTGCAGGGAGAGGAGAGACTTAGTCAAACTGCTGGAAGAAGAGGTGGGTGGTTGTCACCCACAGGAAGGCTTTTTCAGGAGGAAGCTCTCCAGTGTTTAAGGATATGGTCATAGATGTCTGTGGTTGTTTGCAGAGAACAGCTAAGAAAGAGTTGGTATTTTGGTACTTCCTCTCAGAAAGCTTCTTGGATTCTTATCCAAATGAGTCTTAACCCTTCTAGAGTTTATTGAGCCAGGGAGTTAAGGGAGAGCCATGGAGAATTATGGACTTGTACTTATATAACGAACCCCACTTCAGTGAGTCTTTATAAAAATTGTTTTTGAAATTATTGTATATGTGTTTGTGAATGGGTATGCAGAACATATAATGTATAAGATATGCATATATATATATATATATATATGGAATAGAGGTACTATATGCATGTATGCCTTAAAGAAGAAAAAAGCAAACACTTGTGTTCTCTCTGATATATAAGGTTACAATATCTGGAGCCCACTATGTGTCTGTCCCTGACCACAGCTCTCTCTATCCCCTACAGCAGTAAGCAAGATCCTGAAGTTTGTGTTCATCATTCCCTTGTGGGTTTTTAAAATTTATCACGTATGTATTCTTTATATATTTTTCTTTTATCTTCTTTCTCTCTCTCTCTTTCTTTTTTTTTTTTTTTTTTTTTTTTTTTTTTTTTTTTTTCTTTTTGTCAGTGTCTTACTCTGTCATCCAGGCTGGAGCACAATGGCGCAATCTTAGCTCATGGCAACCTCTGCCTCCCAAGTTCAAGTAATTCTCCTGCCTCAGCCTCCTGAGTAGCTGGGACTACCGGCATGTGCCACCATGCCCAGCTAATTTTTGTGTTTTTGTAGAGACAAGTTTTCACCATGTTGACCAGGCTGGTCTTGAACTCCTGACCTCAGGTGATCCACCCACCTTGGCCTCCCAAAGTGCTGGGATTATAGGCGTGGGCCCCTGTTCCCAGCCCTATTTTTCATGTTTGAACTTTAGATATACCACCTCCAGTGGTAGGTGTCCTCTACAACTTGCTTTTCTTATTGTTCAACATTGTTTGTGAGAGTTATCCATGTTGGTGTGCCTTGCTGTTCATATACTTTCACTGGTAAATTTTAATCCATTGTGTGGGCATGTCATAATTTATTTGGTAATACTCTATTGTTGGACATTTTATTATTTCCCCTTCTTTGGTCAATACCACTGTGAATTCACCCATCTGGAACATATACTTGGGGAATGGAATTATTGGATACAAACATACCTATTATCTTGAACTTGGCTAGATGTGAAATTACTTTTCAGGGTAGGCATAGCAATTTATATTCCTACCCACATTTTATAAAACTTGCTGTTTATTACTATACTCAAGAACACTTGATATTTTTAAAGTCATATCCAATTTGCAGCAGGGCAGCAAAGTTTGCACCAGCTGCTAGGAGACAGCTTGTGAAGTGTTGAGCATATCCTCTAAAAACACATCTGTACTCCGTCTCTGTGAGTCAGCATGAGTTCAGCCCCAGAGAATCCGTATGGTGTCCTGTCTTAGGAAACAATGTTTGAGAACAGAAATATTTGCCTAAAATCTATCTTTGAAGCTGAAAGATGGCCACCACTCCATCTTCTGCAGATATCTGGACTAGCAAGGGCATCCCTGCAAGAGGGGGAAAAATCTCTGACTATGTGAGATGCACATGACCAAATCCATGGTGGATGGGGACTCATCTAACTTTACAGTTCCCTTTTCCTGTTTGGTATTTGGAAACAGAACTAATCTCCCTTTATGTATATTGAGTTAGCTCCTTGGTTTTTGGACATTTCAGTGTGGGGTGGGAGTAAAGATGACAATCTCAAAAAGGGAAATAGAGAATCTCATGCAGTATAAGGAAGGAATCTTGAAAGCTTAAGTGACTATCTGAAAAATAAGAAATGTGATTGTATTTATGCTGCAAACAAATTAAACAGGTGCTGCTAAGTCCACACTCGGTGATGTAGAAACCCTCTGTCTGCTTCCTATTTCATTCATACTAAATCCAATTTAAACTTCTCTGATAAACTGTACCCTAACCCAACCCTCTCATAACTAGCCAGTTGTATTTCTCACAACTCCCTCCAAAATTTCGTCTTGTCTCATCAGTTTGGTATCGCCTTGTGAATATGCCAAGATTTATTGTCAATATTTTCCTTTCTTTGGCAGGACCTTCTCACTTCTTCTATGATATAAGTAGTCTGAAGTTATACTTAACAACTGTTCCTTAACTCACAATAGCTGCAAGCCTCCACAACCTTTCTTACAGAAATTGTAATAGATGTAAGGACCTCCCTTTTATGAATATTCCCAACATCTTCTTGTGAATTATGAAACATTTCTCATTGGTCTTACCCTTCATGATTCCAAGGAAACAGTACCTCAAAGCTCCTAGAGGTCAAACTTCATTTCCACACCCCTTTCGTCTAACAGTTGACCATCATCCATGTTGCATTCCCAGGGATTTATTGCCATTCTTCCCAGTTTATGTCCAGTTTATGTAACATAAACTGGACATAAACTGTCACTGATAACTTTGCTGGAAGTCCTAATAATTCTGCAAGTCTATGATTCACATGAATACCAATCACCTCTTTCTGAATTTCTAGTACCACTGCAGTCTCACCTGCTCTCCAGTTTCCTGAAGAAAACGTCTGTCAATGGCTCCATCCATCTCCTGGCTCCTTTCTGCGAAAACTGGGGTGGCTATCCATTAGTCAACACCCTCTTTGTGAAAGAAACCAAACACAAATTCAAGACAGCTTAAGTAAGTAAGTATTGACTCCTATAACTGGCAAGTCTGAGCATGGGGTAGACTTTGAGCACATTGTGATCTAGAGTTTCTAAGAAAGCTGTCATTCATACTGTTATTCTATGACTCTGGGCTCTGCTTTTCTCTGTGTGATGGCTTCATTCTTATGCAAGCTTTTTTTCCACGTGGTAGGAAAAATGGTTCCTGTCAGCCTCAAGTTATTATTCTCTGTAACTTACTAACCAAAAGAAAAAGAATCTCTCTCTTTCCCAGTGTCTAGCTAATCTCATGAGGGACTCAGATAGGTATTTCTGAGGTCATATATCTAGCCTTTGGACTATCGCCCTTGCTGATAAGGAAGGTAAGTTACTATGATAAGCTAGGCCGGGTCTCGGGCAGAACCCTGTGGCTAGAGATGGTAGAACGATGTAATTGATAGGCTTCCTCAGAATGACATCAGATGGAAGAGGAACATTTCCCCATGGAAATGGTGACAAATGAAGCATGCATGCATGCATGTGAATGCACGCAGACACATGTACACACCACATCCACTGGAGTCTTCATATTATTTTCCCAGGGCCCATTTAGATCCCTCCTGTATCTTTAACTTTTCCATTGTTCATTTCAGCTGACATTGCTATATAGTTTTCCTGAACACTTAGGCATTTATACTCTTTACAATTCAGAACACCCAATGCAGCACAGTGATTGTATGTTCAACAAGAATATGTAGTTATCAAAAGAGCCATACCTTATACATACAATATTGCATACTGTATGTGTTCAATACATACTTTTTAATACTTTTAAATAGTCTTAAAAGTATATAAATTGGTCACTCATTTTATATATAATTTTTTTAAGCTCACAAAGTTCACATAGTTCAGAAGAGAATTCTGACCAGTTAATTTCCTGTGAGATAGAGAAAAGCTCCCTGCAACACTCCCCATGATTTTCCTCAACTTTCTTGGAGTGATATATTTACTGATTCATTTAAACTAATGCTTTTCAAACTGTTTCACTGACAATTAATTCTGCAAGATGTCTCTCAAAATATTTCCAAAGAAATGTTTACTATTTCTTCCTTTGGGAGATTTACAAAGCACATTACCATAATAAAGATTCTGAACAGGAAAGACTGCATTAAAGAAAGCTACTTAATTTAACACAGCACCCCACACTCTTATTCCACCAGAGAAACAAATTTATATGAAAGATGTATTAACATCTTGTACATTTAGTGCTTGAGGAACACAGTATGAGAAGTACTAATAAATTAGGAGATGTAGACTCTTTTTTTAATGAGTCAATTGTGTCTCAAGTGTTTTGCCAGAAAATAGTTACTTAATGTAAGATGGAAAGAAAGGCATTAAAGTGTTAGGATGGTGTAAGAAAAAGGACATTTACCTGGGAGATCAGTTTATCTGGGCCCTATGTCTATCACAGCACATTTAGTGTGCAATTTCACTCCTGACTCTTTATTACCATATTGATTTTATTCCTTGGTTCATTTCTTGATTGTTTTTAATTTGTTATTTGGTTGTATTACTTGTCTTTAGGTTGCTTTAAATTCATCCTCTCATTTAATCAATAAAAGTATATTGAAAACATGTAACCTCTCTGCTAGCTGTAGCAATGAAAAATTAACACTAGATATATGAAAATACCTTCTCTAATTTTCCAGTCCATTGGGGATTTCAGTAAGTAATTACTGCAAGCTATAAAAATTCTAGGGTTTTCCAGAGAATGTTATCTCAAGCTCAAATAATCAGGTAAGTTTTCTTGGAAGAAATCATATCAACGACTTGAAGGATGAATGAGTGATGGTGAGGTGACCATCTGTCATAGGCGGCATTCCAGGTAAAGAGAACAACATGTTCTGCTGATGAGAAGAGAGAAAAAACATGCTGGGTTCAAGAAACCTAACATTTAGTATGGCTACATCATTGAAGGGATTCAGGGAGGAGAATAGTAGATAGATGAAGCAGGACTATTACACAGAACTTATGGAGTGCTTTGAAAGTCATTTTAAAAAGTTTGGACACTATCAGATTTGCATTTTAGAAAGATAACATTGACTACAGTGTGAAGAATGGGTTGAAAAGAGGTAAAACAGAGCAAGCAGATCAGTAGTAGAAGTGTGTTTAATAACCCAAGGAATAGTGAGCTGATTTTTAAATTGAATATACAAGTTTCCAATATGGAACAGCTCATATAAATGCCACTCTAGTAGCTGGGTGTGGGAATGAAAAAGTAACGACAGATTTATGAAAATATCTTCTTAATGTTCATCCTCTTTCTGGCTCTCTGTACCTTCAGCGAATGAAATAATGAGGAACAGCAAGAAAGCAGTGTCAACAAAAAGGGGCAAAATTATCACCACACATTTGTACATGCTTAAGACATGGTAAGTAGTTGATCCATGGAATAAATACGTGCAGCTTATACCAGTGTCTCTCTATCCTACGTGCTCAGTAGCCAGAGAGCTTTTGAAAATGCTGATACTAGGGCAAGATTCCTATTCAATTCAACTCTGATTATCTGGTTTAGAGTCTTCTAAACATCCCCAGGTAGGATCAGTGGGTGGGAGTGAGATCCAATGAGAACCAATAGTCTACAGATAAATTCAGGCCTATTTTAGCTTTGTTAATTTACATTCCATAGTCAAAGGCAGTTTTCCTCTAACTTTAGCAGGTATTAGAATTACATGGGAGGCTTGTGAAACTCAGATCGATGGGCCCTCCTCTGAGAGTTTATGATTCAGTAGGCCTGGATGGGGCCTGAGCACATGCATTTATAACAAGCACTCGGGTGGTGCTGCTACTGTTCTGGAAACCAAGATTTCAGAACCACAAGTCCAAGAACCACTAGTCATTTTGGAAATAAGAACTTCATAATTTCTTTTTTGCTAGTGGAACAATATTTTCTTATTTCATTCTTTTATTTATGTAGATATTTGGAATCTCTTCAGTTTCACACCTGTGCACTGCATACCAAAATGGAAACAAAATTGAGAAACTATGATATGCTTTTATTTTATTATAGACATGAGAAGTAAATACAGGGCTTAGAAGAATTTCCTCAAAATATTATCTACACTGAAATTTCTTTTAAAAAATTTATTCTGATTCAAGTAAGGAAGGAAACCCACATTTTAAAAATGATGCATATGCAGTGAGAGAAAATACAAAATAATCTGATGATTCACCACGTTCATGACTTAGCAAAAGCTTGCCCACCATAAATAATAGAGTGGCATGTCTGCCTTATGTTTCTCTCTGAAATGAGTCTACAGCTTATGGCAATACCCAGTACCTGGGACTGGCTGGCTGGCTCATAACTCACAGTCAGAATCAACTACATTGTAGTGTGTGCTAATGAGTTATTATTTATGTGACGTTATTGTTGTTCTGATTTGTTACTAACCTTGGCTGGTTTATAAAAGACTGTTTTTTAACAGCAAAATATTACCAAGAAAAATTTGATTTCATAGTCAAGTCTGACATGTTTCTCGAATGCACACAAATCATTTCAAAGTTTTCATTAGAAGTAAAATCTATGATTAAAAAAAACTGCATGAATTAATCACATCAATTATAATTTAGAAATTATATACACATACGTGTTGCTAAATTGGGAAAAGTTCTGAGGAATGTACTGTTAAGGGATTTTGTTGTACAAACATTATAGACCATACTTCCATAAACCTAGATAACCTACTACACACCTAGGTTGTATGGTATAGCTTTCCTAGACTACAAACCTGTACAGCATGTTACTGTAGTGAATATTAGAGTGAATACTGCAATTCTAACACAATGGCAAGTATTGGTGTGTCTAAACATAGAAAAGGCATAGTATAAATATGTTATAAAGATAAAAAATGGTACCCCTGTGTATTGATCTGTTCTCACACTGCTATAAAGAACTACCTGAGATTGGGCAATTTATGAAAAAAAAGAAAAGTTTTAATGGGTTCACAGTTCCACAGGCTGTACAGGAAGCATGGCTGAGTGGCCTCAGGAAACTTACAATCATGGCAGAAGGCAAAGGAGAAGAAGGCATGTCTTATCATGCTAAAGTAAGAGAAAGAGGATGAAAGGGAAAGTTCTACACACTTTTAAACAACCAGATCTCATAAGAATTCACTCACTTACATGAGAACAGCAAGGGGGGAATCTATCACCCCATGATCCAATCACCTCTCACTAGATTCCTTTCCTAACATTGGGAATTACAATTCAACATGAGATTTGGGGGGGTCACAGATCCAAACCATGACAACCTATATAAGGAGCCTATATAAGGAACCTATAAATGAACTCTGTAGGACTGGAAGTTGCTCTGGTAAGTTAAGGAGTGAGGTGGGGCACAGTGGCTCACACCTGTAATCCCAGGACTTTGGAAGGCTGAGGCAGGAGGATCACCTTAGGTCAGGAGTTTAAGAGCAGCCAGGCCAACATGGTGAAACTCTGTCTCTTATACTAAAAATACAAAAATTAGCCGGGCATGGTGGCATGTGCCTATAATCCTAGCTACTCTGGAGGCTGAGGCAGGAGAATTGCCTGAACCCAGGAGGCGGAGGTTGCGGTGAGCCGAGATCGTGCCATTGCACTCCAGCCTGGGTAACAAGAGCGAAACTCCATCTCAAAAAAAAAAAAAATACAAAAATTAGCCAGGCATGGTGGCATGTGCCTGTAATCCCAGCTACTCTGGAGGCTGAGGCAAGAGAATCACTTGAACCCAAGCGGCAGAAGTTGCAGTGAATAGAGATCGTGCTATTGCACTCCAGCCTGGGCGACAAGAGTGAAACTCCATCTAGGAAAAAAAAAAGTTAATGAGTGGTGACTAAATGTGAAGCCCGAGGACATTACTGTACATTACTGCATATTTTATAAACTGTACACTTAGGCTACACTAAATTTATAAAAATATTTTTATTTCTACAATAATGTAACCTTAGCTTAGCTTATAAAGTAACTTTTAACTGTATAAACATTTTAATTTTAAACTTTTTACTCTTTCGTAATAACACATCTTAAAACACAAACATTGTACAGTTGTAGAAACAATGTCTTCTTTCTTTATATTTTTGTAAGCCCTTTTCTATTTTTAAATTTTAATTTTTGCTTTTTAAACTGTTTTGTTAAAAACTAAGACATAAACACACAAATTATCCTAGGCCCACATAAAAGATCAGGATCATCAAGAGGTCACTAGACAGAATTTTTCAACTTCATTATAATGTTATGGGATCACTGATGTGGATGTCCCTCACTGACCAAATGTCATTATGTGGCACATCACCATATTAAATTATAATATAAATTATTATAAATTTAAATTTTTGAAATAAAATTACTCTCAAGGAATGTAAGTGCCACAGTATCTAGCATTACTCTTTCTGCTTAGCATATAATATTTCTTGTGCCTATTGGTGAATGAAATCTTATGGATAGGAAGAAATTTTCATACTGAATAATTTACCATAAATACTTCTTTTTCAGAATAAGTTTGGCATGTTTTTTACATACCACACATTTTTCTACCAGTATCATTTTTAGCAGTAACAAAATGAAATCCACTCAATACCCCAAAACATAATGATCACTATAGATTTTACTTCTAAAAATATACCAATATGAAATATCACAGGAACTATGAATATAAAAGCAAAACTCCCAAAATAAAATGAAATGTTGCAATTTTGAACTTGAAGAGCCAACTGACTTCAATTAGAAAAAAATATCTGGCTAAGCAGATGGATCCTGTACTGAGAGCCCCAAGGCCAATAGACTTGGCTTTATTGGACCATGACCATTAGCCATAGCTTTGCCCTTTTCTTGTCATTAACTCATAATACTTTACCAAACTGGAATATTCTAAAAATAAGGTAACTAATATATTAGCTTTTGGAAGCATCATAAAAACTGACAGGAAAAGCCAACGAACCAATACTTTTTATTTCCTTATCATTCCAGATTGTCATTAAACAACATCAGAAGTTTTCATCAACTTTGGATGCTTGCTGAATTTCCTCTTTACTTCAATTTTTCTTGATACACCCTTCTTTAATAAGATGGTCCCCGTATCCTCCAAAATTCCATTATGAAAGAAACAATATTGTTTCCGTAATCTCACTATTGTGAAAACATGTACTTAAGAACTCATAATTTATCCAGAGCAGTTTCAAAATGTCAGGATAATAGGAAATTATTTTAAAATACATTAAAATTATAGACAAAAGCCCTGTAACCTCTGTAAGCCCCTGGAAAACCACACTGTTGTTTATTTGAATTGTTATTTACGTCAAAATTTGTGGAGTATTCAATTGCCAGCCAACAAATACTTATTACCAGTACCAGTATAAGACATTGCACTAGATACTTTTCAACATAGATTTAATTTCATTCTAAGTATATACATTATTACTTATTCATAGCTTAAGAAATATTTTAACTCAAAACAATAAAAGAAAGCCTCAATTTTTAAACATGTACTCCAAATTAGCCATTAATAGAACATAAAATTGCATTTTTACAATAAAAAATAGAGAAAAACTATGACTAGAATTAGACATTGAAACAAAACAGGATGTTACTGGATATTACTGACTTTTTGATGTTTAAAGTATTTATGCCAACAATGGTGATAAACTTGAAGTATTTGTCTCCAGCCAATGCAACAAATGCATGGTGAAGCTGGAGTCCCAAGTAAAGCTGTATAATATTATTTATGGTTTTTGGAAGTGGCTATATGTTGATAAATAAGTAATTCAATCATAGCACTTTCGAACAGGAAGAGAAATTAGAGATAATCTACAATCTACTTCTACACTCTTATTTTACCCGTGAAGCCCAGAGCTAGCACCAGTAACACTTGTAGGTATACTTTTATCCCATTTATGCTCGAAGTACAGAGAGTGCATCTGATGACACATTCTCATATGGTATAGCATAAACTAGGAAAAAGTTTATTCTTGGCTTTCAAGTTGTTGTGTGCTGGTGTGTTTGTTAATGCACAGAGATCCCATACAATAAGTCTGAATGGAACCCAGGTATTTGCAGTTTGAATAGACACTCATAGTGATTGTGAGGCAACTTATCTTTGGTTGCCTCACAATCAAAGTGTGTACTTAGGAAACACAGAACTACAGAATTTTAAAGTTCTGAAAAGGGATTTTCTGTCGAGTAAGCACACTTTTCCAAACAACTCATAGTTATATTCTTATTCAAATATGATGCTTTTTCTCTTCCTTTGTCAACTCTAAGGAAAAGGGAATGTTGTATAAACACGAAGCCTGGGAGACCACAGAGCAGTCCATGTGACACCCTCCCCACCCTTGACTAATCATCAGAATCACTTGTAAACATACACATTCATAAACCCTTTTCTTAGAGAGTCTTATTTATGGGAGGATATATGGTGGGATATACAAATCTTTAATTTTCAGAATCACTCCTGGTGATTTTGTTAACTCACCCAATTTGAAAGCCCAGCCGTGATCTGTTATATTAGAATATGTTTCAGAGATCTTCAACTTTGGCATATGGAATTAACTAAGGGACTCTGTGAAACCTAGAGTGCTAGACCCCAACTCCAGAGTCTTTGAATGTGTAGGTCCGGGGTCAAGAATTTGCATCTCTCCCAAGTTCCCAGACAATGCTGCTGATGTTTCAGGGATGACACTTTGAGAACAATTGGGCTAGATGATGCTGTGCTGAAGCAGATAAAACAGGAAAGAGCCTAGAAGTCGCAGCAGTACCTCTGCCAAAACCCATGATCTGCCTACTGTTGCCTAAGAATAATAATCTACTTCTTTTCTTTCTTCCAAATCTCAAGCAGGTGTTTCTGATTAGTGGAACCCAAACTGAAACACCTGGTAGAGATTCTGGTGCATGTAGTTCCCAGGATTCTAGCTGTTACAATGTTTGGGTGCAGCTGGGGCTGGAGTGGAGGTTAGAAGAGGGAAATTGGCATTCAGTTGCCAATATATAACATAGCACAAATGTGCAGGTAGGTTTTCGTGATAGTTGATCCCAAGCTAAGGAAGTTAGTTAATTCCTGACCATATTCCAAATGTGAAAGGGCTAGTAGGATCTGAGCATCTGGAAAATGAAAAAAAAAAAAACACTTAAGAGAGAGAAAACAATTTTAGAGTTAGGTGATCAGGCTGGGACCAGAGTGCCCATTATGACTAGTAATATAGACCCAATCAAGAGATTTAGTGAGGCCAAAAGAAAATCTGATCAATGAAGAACGGCATTACGCTTTTGACAACGCACCCAAATGTAGAATCCTGCAAAAGACCTGGACATCTGAAAACTATTATTATATATATACGTGCTCAGAATCATTAATGTGATTTTCAAGCACAAGGTTTTTTCAATTTTCTCTTGAATCCTTATCTTAGTTTTATTTTAGGCAGAATAGGAATTGGAAACAAAAACAGATCACAGGAAGGGCCGAAAATGAGTGTTAGGGAAAAGGTATGCGCAGAATATGGCATACTTCAAGTGAGAATACAAGATAGAAAAGAAAACTGAAATCTAATCTGAATATACAGAGGTCTCACATTCACCAGGCAAATGAATGCATTAATATGCAATGACAAAAATGAAAATAGGAAAAAATATTTCAGGACATAGAAAGAAATGAATGTTAAAGGTGTAACTATGAGGGAAAACAGCAGGTAAGGCAGGAAGCATAGTGTTTGCAATTAGTGTCCAGTGAGTGGAAAGAAATAAATTATTAAGATTCTAGTTAGCTTGACTGACTTCTGCCAGGCCTTCATTTGTACACACACCATTTCAAAATCAGGTATTAAAACGGAGAATAGTCCTGAGATAAAAGATTCAGTTTTACAAAGGAAACTAAACAGGGACATTGAAGCTGTCATTGATTTGAGTAGCCCAAGGTAACCAGATGACCACATTAGCACAGAACAAGATTTTCAAGCACTAGGTTCTTTCCAATTTTCTTTTGAATCCTTATCTGAGTTATATTTTAGAGAGATAAAAAAGCAATATTCTTTGCTCTCTGCAAATGAAATAAACACCCTACAATGCTGCAATATCTAAACTCATTTTAGCTTTCATTTAAGCATTTTAGAAATGCTTAGGTAGAAGAAATCACAAAATAACAAACATAGATGTGACCACATTAAAATTTAAAACTTTTTAATGCTAAAATGAAAACAGAAAATGGTATGTTTTGGAAGGGAAGGGTGCCTAGGATAGCTACATTGCGTGAGAAAAGCAAATTGCAGCATAATATGTATGTTTTACTCACCTCTTGTGAGATTAAAAAATGAATATGGAGAGACAGACCTTACACTGTGAAGTGGGTACATCTGGGAGTGAGGCATGAAAGGGAGGAAGGGGGCTTAGACTTTTTACTTAGTAGTTTAGTTCTACTCAAATATTTTATAATGAGCCTTTTGTTTTATAAATATAAGTGATTGATCACTTAAGTATTAAATATTAAAATATTGGATTGTGGAATGTTGGTTATTTGTGTATTTTCATGACTCCCCTGACTTTAGAATCTTCTCAGTAGCATTTTGTAACAAAAAGCAATTGAGTGATACTGCTGAATTATGAGGAAAAAAATTACTTCTCAGAAATGTCATAATAATTCAAGGCATCAGACAGACATTTTCTGATGAGAAAGGACTCAAGAAATACATTAAGCGTATGCTACTAACTAAGACATCCATCCATGCATACACATACATGTATAATTCATTAATTAGAAATCGCTGGGCAGAAGACCCGTGATGAATGTAATCCGTTAGAACGTGGAAATAATGCTAAAATAATATGGACTGTCATTACAGAAAATAACATAGAAATTACAATTCTTGAAATAAATCTACATAACAAAAATAATAATTTCTCTATAAAAGACCAAAAAAATATTATGCAGTGTCTCCCTAAAGTAGTAAAATTGATCCTGGAAGAAGCATAATCATCAAAGTGTCCTCATCTTTAATGCGTGAAGTGCGGTGGATGCTGTGATGTGCTACCAGATCGCTCTTCAGGAGTGACACACATTTTCTCAGCTGCCTGGGAAGTTGCTGGGTGCGCTGCCTGGTCAACGACTCTCAGTCTTCAGCTGTTGTCAGGCATTGCCTCATTTGAAGTGTCACCTGGCCCAAGGTCGTGGCCCCTTCTAGGGACAAGGCAGTATGCAGTGACTGGTCATCTGGGTCCCCTTGCCAAAACTCTGAAGGATTGACTATCTAAGCTTCAGAACTCCTTGTGGGTTGCTAAGGACTTTATTGCAATTGTATAACAACCCAGCGTTTCTGATGCCCAGTCCTGTTTTCATCTCTTCCTTCTCACAGGTAATTGATTTTAAGAGCAATTCCCCCAAATCTTCCTGCACTCAAATCTCCATCTCAAAGGCTATTATGGTAGGTTCTGACTGTTATAGTAAGGTTAATGAGAAATAAATTCAATATAAATTAATAAAAGATTACTATTTTTAAAAAAATAAGGAAAATGAACAAATGTAAAAACTCATTGAATTCCATAAAAGGATCAATAAAAGAGCAATATAATAAAATCTTTAATTCTCCCATTTTAACAACCAAAACTTTGAAAATGTAACAGAATAATTCTGAATAGCAACTAAAAGTAAACCATCATGGTAATAAACTTGAAAAGTATGTGATGTTGAGAAACATTAAGTTTACCCTGCCCCCCGCCCCCGCTTGTGGAGAATACCTTTTAGTTTGCAATTAGTGGTAAGCGGGTAACAGCTGCCTAATGGGAATATTTTTGAGTTACAAGTAAATACAGAACACTTGTTTATTAATAATAATCACCTGTTAAGAGAGAATAAATACGTGGATCAGAATCTGCTCAGGGCCTTCAGCCTGGATTGCTATCAGTCCCTGAGGCTCTCCCCCCACCCCATATAGACCCACTCTGTTGTTCTCTCTGGGTGTCTGCCTCTCATTCCTTCAGCGCTGCCTGGGTGGGGGTCTGTCTCCTGGCTGAGCTGGTACGTAATAATGTGATATATAGAAAATAAATTTAAAATTGTAAAAGAGGAGGACAATGAGAAAGAAAGTGTTATCCTACCATTGATCAAAATGTTATATAAACCTACGGTAATTTTATCAACTTATTATTGGGTGAGGAATAGATAAGGAGGTTATGAAATAGAAGAGTCTAAAAATAAGCACAGGCATATATAGTTTGTGATATAAGTAGCAATTTATATAAGTGGGGAAAGAAGAAACTAGTCAAGAATAGTGTTGAAATGAGTGACTAATCATCTGCAAAACATCGTCATATTTTTAAGTCATCCCATCTAAATAAGGTTAAGCCTTAACTTTCTGCTCGAGCCTTTGATTCCGACCCTTCCTGTTGCCTCTGTAACCTCATAGCATTCATTTTTCTCATGTTTTTTCTGTATCTTCTGTTCCTCCCCCTCCATTCCCTCAAATGTAAGCAATGTTTAAGCCTTTTCTATCTTAAACAATCAACCAACAATAAGGAAATAAAACCTCTCTCAACCCCTCTAGCTCTTGGAGATTCCACCATGTTTCTTTCCTCTTCTTGACTGAAACAGCTTCCTGTTGTTACTGTCCCAGCTGCTTCTCCTATGGTCATTTTGCTTATAGTAGCTTGTTGTTTGCCCCCATGTCTTAGACTCAGTCCCTGGAGACAGATTCTGAGACGGAGAATTTGGGTCAAAGGGTTTTTTGGACATGCTCTCAGGAGATGCTCTAGTAAGGACATGAGGCAGGCAGGATTAAACAACAGGAAGGGGATCTCCGGCGTGTTTCCTCCTGAGGCCTCAGTTGATCCTGTGGGGGAGGTCTGGAATTCTTCCAATTAAGACAAATCTCCTCACCTTATGGTCATTGACCTGGGCTGCCTCTTCCATAACAGTTCTGCAAATGAAGGCACCTGCCTCTGGTGGATGGCAATTCCCAGAGAAGGACTGAGGTAACTGGCTCTAAAGAGAGGGTCTGGGTGAGCAACACAGTATGCACTACATCTAAACTTTGAGAGGTTCACGGCCACTTGCTTCCTAAATACCGTCTTCCTACCAGGGCAAAGCTTTCTGGGATCCTGATTAGTCTTGTTGTTTGGGAAATTATGAAGAGAAGTGGCAGTTGGATGAACTACAGCCCCTGTTGCTGCAGCCGATTTCAAAACTATAACTGACACCATCTTCCTATACAATCCGTTCGAGGATCCCCTCTCCCTCAGCTCACACTTCTGCTGATATAGGAAGTCTGCCTCATAGGTGACACACACCATCATTCTTGAGCAGTTTGAGTTCCGCGTTACTGTGCTATCCTCAGGCATTGTATTTTCCTATATACCGTTAAAACTGGGCGTGGCAGCACGAACGGAGGGCCAAACATAGCCTGTCCTGCTCTCGCTGGGTAGCAGCTGCTCTTCCTTCTCCTGAAGACCATATCAATTACCTCTTCCAGGTGCTGCCTCCTTTTCCTGCTGGTTTCTTGGCACGAGGATCCTGGAAGACGGAGTAGCAGTAAGTCTAAAATTCAATGATACTGTTATAGGAACCAGAATCTCTAGACACGTAGAATCTAAAACTTAGGGGGAAACACCAGCTCCCTCCAAGTGGATCACTGGGAGTAATGGTTACCAGGGCCACTCCAACTTAAACCTTTCGGTTCCCAAGCCCCTGAAGTCTACCTCTGGGGAACAAAGCTCCATATGATGATTGTTGATTTAGGTTGTACATGATACCCTGGAAAGTGACACCCATTCTCATAGGGTATCATTTATAAGCTGGCACCTCAACTATGCTTGTAAGAAGCCAACGTACCAGGTGTGGTAGTCCACACCTGCGGTCCCAGCTGCATGGGAGGCAGAGGCAGGAGCATAGCTTGGGCTCCTGAGTTCTGGGCTTTAGTGTGATAACGCCAATTGGGTGTCCACATTAAGTAAGTTCAGTATCACTATGGTGACCTCCCAGGAACAGGTGAGGTTGCCTAAGGAGGGGTGAACCAGCTCATATTGGAAATGGAGCAGGTCAAAACTCCTGTGCTGAGCAGTGGTGGGATCACGTGTGTGAATAGTCAGTGCACTCCAGCCTGGGCAACACAGAAAGATCCCTGTTTCTTTACTTTTTTTTTTTTTTTTTTTAAAAAAAAGGAAGCCAATTTATCTCTATCTAACTGATTGCTTCTGAGAAGGATGGGGAGGACATCATAGGAGCAGTGGAGCCCTTGATCTCAGACAGGACCGAGTAGTGTGAGACAAGAGAGGCACCTGGAATGCAACACTTACAGAGCCGCTCAGTCTCAGGATTGTGCCACTGACCTCAGCCTGTTTAGCTTTCCATATAAAATAGCTGACCAGATCCATCACTGGGAGCTCTGCCCATCCAGAAGATTTCCTCTCACTGTTGATGAAAAAGTCAAACTCTGTAAAATAGTTGAAGAGATTTATTCTGAGCCAAATATGAGGGACCTCTGGCTGGTGACACAGCCTTCAGGAGATCCTGAGAACATGTGCCGAAAGTGACTTGGCCATAGCTTGGTTTTATACATCTTAGGGAGGCATAAGGCATCGATCAATACATGTAAGATGTACATTGGTTTTGTCCCAAAAGGCAGGACAACTGGAAGCGAAGGCTTCTAGGTCATAGGTGGATTCAAAGATTTTCTGACTGGCAGTTGGTTGAAAGAGTTATTATCAACAGAAAGGAATGTCTGGATTATAAGGGGTTGTGGAGACCAAGGCTTTATCAGGCAGACAAAGCCTCCAGGCAGCAGGCTTCAGAGACGATAGATTGTAAATGTTTCTTACCAGACTTAGAGTCTTTTCTATCAGTAATTTCAAAAGGGAGGAGGGAATAATAAGGCATGTCTAGCTCCTGCTTCTTATCATGGCCTGAACTAGTTTTTTTTTTTTTTTTGGAGGGGGTTTAATTTTTGAATGCCCTTGCTGAAACGACAGATCCATTCACATGGTTTTGGGGTTTAGAATTTTATTTTTGGTTGGCATCACCAGTGACTCGCAGGGCCAGGCTTGAGTTAGATGATGGTGCAGAAGCATCCACGTCTAGCTGGAACCCACCATCATAATTTACCCATCTGTTAATTCTGTTTGTCCTTTTCCCCTCTCAGAAGTTGCCATAGGGGCTTCCTGTGAGGCAACAGGCATGAGCAGAGGGAAGCAAGCTGTGCAGCCCTGGCAGATGACTGGGGAGCTGGGCCCCATGTCATGCAGTTTACTTGTGCATTCCAGCATTCTGGATCTGTCATGTTCAACTCCAGCTGTACCAACTCCATCTGGCAGTGGATTGCTGCTGGGCTTTTTTCAGCCCTTTCTGACTTGGTGGTTTTGACAGAATAATGCTCATGAGGAAAACTCTGGCCATGTGGTTACTTGATGGTCCAGCATCAGATGCTGTCATCTATTGGGCTTGCTGTAAAATCCAAACAGAGTTTGGTCCCACTGCAGGTAACTCTAGCACTAGAGTCCCAGGCTGTATGGTCTGAGTGACAGCGTTGTTTGCACTGTAGCCTGAACTCGTTCTTTCCTAAAAAGCTCTTTCCCATTCTTGTCTCCACCCAAAGATGGCATTTTTTCATGTCACTATCTGGGGTAAATAGGTTAATCAGTATTTACAGTAATAGAGCTCTAAAATATCTACTCAGTGTGGCAATTTGTTTTGTTTTTAGTTGTGAGAGATGCAAGATGCAATCAATTGCCCCTTATTTGTCCTCACACACCCGAGATTACTGGATCCTTGAAAGCTTTACTGATCTGACAGTTTGCTAACACATTGTAGAGTGTATCCACCACTCCATGGAGTGCATGAGTTTTCCAAGTTTCCGACATAGTACTCACAGCTTGCTCATCCCATGAGATTACAAGAATGTCTCTGTGAACTGTCCAAATAGTTAGAGTTCCTTCAGATTATAATCAACAGCAGGAGAGCAAACAGTGTCCTGAGGAAAGACCATTGTGCAGTGTTCATTGCACATGAATTCAAACTGCTCCTGATCCTACTTCTAAGTGGGAAAGAAGGCATTTTCCAGGTTAATGGCTACATAGTATGTGCCAGAGGCTATGTTAACCTGCCATAGCAAATACCTTGCTGACAGTTGCAATTCAGACTGTTATTTGATTAAGTTTATGGCAACTCACTAGCAACCTCCACGACTTATCTGATTTTTGCAAATTAAATGGATATATTACATGGACAGTCACCTCTGTCTTGTTTAAATCTCTGGGGGGTGGTATTCCTCCTGAGATAATTTTTTAAAAATAAAGTTATTATCAGGGCTGAAGGTAGGGGTTGAAGGCAGTTCACAATAATCCATCAAGATAATTTTCACCTCACAGGTCAAGCAAACAAAATAAGAGGTTGGGCCCATCATCAAGTATGTCCATTTCAAATACAAATTCAGGGAGCAGAGAAATAACCATCAGGTGGGTCTGTGGACCCCACTGGACAACTGTGAGCCAGACCTGGCCAGGACTTTATTTATTACCTTTCCTCCTATAGGCACCCATACTAACTGGGAGAGGAGGAGAATCCTGGTGCTTTGTGTCCTGAGTTTCATAATCAGTTATTAGCCTGTGTCCAACAACCCTTTAGAAAATCTAGAAAATCTTTTCACAATACATAGTTACCTGAGCAAATGGCTATGATCCCCTTAGGGAGATTATAAGTGATCCTGAGTAGAACTGCAGTGTTCTAGGTTCTTTTCCCATCAGGACCTGGCTTCTCCTTTGTTCATTGCTTGGATTTAACCCTTAGTATGATCACCTGCCAGGGAAGTAGGAGTAGAGTTTAAAGAGGGCAAACATTGCTTTGTGAAGTGCTGATGCATTTGAGGCCTCTGAATGATCCTCAAGCAAGGGGAGAGCCACTATCTTTTAAGAAGAGGGAATGGGCCACATCTTCAGGCACAATGGTTTCATGGACCTCTGGGTGCTGAGAAATGCTGAGTGTATGATAAAATTGTATTGTTTGCTAAGAAGAACAATGGCAAAGCAAGGAAAACCTAACTGCCCTCCCAAGTGGAAAACTACTTGGGGCATTCTAAAGTAGCAAAACAGTATATCATACATCAATTAGAACAATTCTTTAAGCACGGGATATGCGAGCCTGCCCCTGTGGTTCCCTCGTGGAGAATACTTTCTGGTTTGTCCCGGATCAGTGCTAAGCAGGCACCAGCTGCTTACCTAGTTTATCTTGGTTCTATGGGAAAACACAGAACACCTGTTTGTTAATAATAATCACCTGTTCAGAGAATAAATACGTGGGTCAGGCTCTGCTCGGGGGCCTCAGCCTGGAATGTTGTCAGTCCCTGAGGCGCTCAGCTCAGAGGGCTTTTGGCCCACAGATAGTCCTACTTTGCTGTTCTGTCTGCTTCTTAATGCTTTCAGCGCTGCCTGGGTGGGGGTGTCTACGGCAGAGCTGGTCTTGGTATCTGGGAGTTCAAGATATTCAATAGCATCTATCCTTTCCAGGTTCCCTGCTTGTCCTATTAGGGCTCTATCAGTATACAGAAAAAATTTCAGAGCTGAAAATTTAATCTCGCTGAAGTTCTTCTACTCTTATAAATAAATCATGAGCCTGATCCTCTCCTCTCTCTGGCTTTAGGAGATTAGGATTTTCATAAAATTTGCCAAGGAGTCCCTCTGACTCTCATATTTTGTCTTTAATTGGTGATTTCTCACCTCAAGCTCATCTTTATCTTTCTTCAATGATAAACAGCCCTAGTCACCCAATTTCAGAATATATTTTAGCTCATTCCTGTTAAGTGTCAGAGATATTCCATTAGTCAGTATATCCTTTTCTACAGTATTCGATCCCAGCTCACCATCAGTGAAAGTTTTTGTTTTTTTGAGACGGAGTTTCACTCTTGTTACCCAGGCTGGAGTGCAATGGCGCGATCTCAGCTCACTGCAACCTCCGCCTCCTGGGTTCAGGCAATTCTCCTGCCTCAGCCTCCTGAGTAGCTGGGATTACAGGCACGCGCCACCGTGCCCAGCTAATTTTTTGTATTTTGAGTAGAGACGGGGTTTCACCATGTTGACCAGGATGGTCTCGATCTCTTGACCTCGTGATCCACCTGGCTCGGCCTCCCAAAGTGCTGGGATTACAGGCTTGAGCCACCGCGCCCGGCCCTCAGTGAAAGTTTTAATGCTTGTGCTATCACAGCATGGCAGGGGCTATCCATACTACAACTGCTACCATAATTACCAGCTTGCCAGTGAGAGATCCACCTCCAAAACCCAATTTAGAGTCTACTTTGTAGGACTACTTCTTGTACCAGCTGGCTTAGGTTAAGTTTCCTGAAATTGACTGATATAACAAGTTGTGAGCAGAAAGTTTATTGGAAATTATCCTTGGGAGATTCACTTGTAAGAAAGTGACGAAGGTAGAACTGGGCAGAGGGTGAAACCGACTCATACTGCAAGTACAATTGCAATCTCAGCTAAAGCTATGAGAGCTATGAAACTGAGGTGGCTTTCAGAGTTATCTCAAATTGAGAGAAGAGGTCTTCGTATTCTCACACCAGCAAGTATTTGGTCACAGGCCACCCTTGGGGGAGGGTATAGCTGGGCAAGGAAGTTCTCTGTTGGCTGAACACAATTTTCACTGAGGGACACAGCTGAGGACTAAACCACAGCTATTCGGAGCAGCTGGGGATGGATGTTTGGGCCCTATAGAGATCTGGGTGGAGCATGCCACTCTTCTCCACTGCTTCACTGATCTACTGAATCTAGGGTTATAAGTTGTTGCCAAATACAATGAACACTTTTTAGATTTTTATCTTGTCTTTATCCTAACATCAGGTTTTGTGGTCATTACTCTTGTCTTGAAATGCTCTTTTTCTGGCTTCCTTGAGACCATTCCCAGGCCACAGTAATCTCTTTTTTTTTTTGAGACGGAGTTTCGCTCTTGTTACCCAGGCTGGAGTGCAATGGCGCGATCTCGGCTCACCGCAACCTCCGCCTCCTGGGTTCAGGCAATTCTCCTGCCTCAGCCTCCTGAGTAGCTGGGATTACAGACACACGCCACCATGCCCAGCTAATTTTTTGTATTTTTAGTAGAGACGGGGTTTCACCATGTTGACCAGGATGGTCTCGATTCCTTGACCTCGTGATCCACCCGCCTCGGCCTCCCAAAGTGCTGGGTTTACAGGCGTGAGCCACAGAGCCCGGCTCTCTTTTTTTTTTTCTGTCTAGTCATTGCTTAGTCTCTGCTGTTAGTTCTCTTTCTTTGCATATCTCTTAGCTATTGGTTTTCCTCAGGATTCTGTCCAAAGCCCTCCTCATTCCTAGCCAGTATCGCACAGTTGTGTAGAATCAATTTCAGTTTATGTAATCATGACTTGTGAATATAGATTATGCCTTTGTACTGATTGTATCTTAAATAGGCATCTTGCTTTCTGGTTATTTGGAAAAGCCACATTTAGGCTTAATGTGTCAACAGCGGAAACTATCTTCTTTCTTTAAAATATAGGCTCATCTACTCAGGTTTTCTATCTTGGTGAAAGGCATCACCTTCCAACAGTTACTTTACCTAGAAACCTGGGAGATTTCTTTGCTCACTCTTGTTCTCACACTCAATATTCTGTTTCACTATGTGCAGTTGATTATACCTCAAGTCAGCTGTTTATAAACAGTTTACTTTCCTTCATTTGTTCCACCTTTAATCAGACTACGTCAACAGCCTCCTAGTTGGCGCCCATTGCTATTATTCTGAAATTCAAACTTCTTATGGAATTTTTTGTCTCTTGATCTTGTCACTCCTTATTCCCTACAGCCTATTTCTCACCACTCCTCAATTCCTCCTCTTTCTATTTACCTCTGACCTTTGACGTGACAATCTTTTGTTAGCTGTGAGACGTTACTTGTTGCTCACCTTTGAAGAATGCTATTAAGCATAGCTAAAATAGTATAGTATATTGGTTAATAGAATGTGTTCTGAAGTTAGACTCCTTTAGGTCAAAGGCTCCACTGTGTATTAGCTGTAAGCCCTTGGAGGAATTACTGAATCTCTTTGTGCCTGAGTTTTTCTCACAGATTTGTGGTGAGAATGATACAAGATAGCACATGTAACATATTTGGAATATCCTGTGTGACAATGCAGTAAACAATGTCAACACAAATACATGGACATGAAACAACTTACCCCTGAATAACTCCTGAGTGAATATTAACATTAAGGCAGAAATTTTAAAAAATCTTTGAAATTGATGAAAACGTGGACAGAAAAAATCTCTGAGATGCCCTCAAAGCAGTGTTAAGAAAAGTTTATAACCCTAAATGCCTTCATCAAGAAGTTAGAAATACCTCAAATGAACAATGTAACTTTCTACCTAAAGGAACTAGGGTAAAAAAAAAAAAAAACAAAAAACCCAAAACTAGCAGAAGAAAAGAAATAACAAAAATTAGAGAAGAAATTAAGGAAACTGAGATGCAAAAATTGAGATACAAAAGATCAACGAAACCAAGTGTTCTTTGAAAACAAGATAGATAGACTGCTAGCTAGATTAGCAAAGAAAGAGATCTAAGCACAATCAGAAATGACAAAGGTAATATTACAACTGCTACTGGAGGAAATGGATAAATTCCTGGAGGCATACAATCTCCCAAGATGGAATCAGGAAGATATTGAAACTCTGAATAGGCCAATATCAATTTCTGAAAATGAATCAGTAATAAGGAACTTACAAACCAAATAAAGTCCTGGACCAGATGCATTTGCAGCTGAATTCTACCAGATATACAAAGAAAAGCTGGCACCAGTCCTACTTAAACTATTTTTTAAAAATCAGGGAAAAAGGGGCTTTTCCCTAACTCATTCTATGAAGCCGGCATCAACCTGATACCAAAATCTGGCAGAGACACGATGAAAAAAGAAAACTTTAGGCTAACATCCCTGATGAACATAGATGCTAAAATCTTCAACAAAATATTGATAAACTGAATCCATCAGCACATCAAAAGTAAGTACATTACAATTAAGTAGGCTTTATTCTTGGGATGGAAGGCTGTTTCAACATACACATATCAGTAATTGTGATTCTCCACATAAACAGAATTAAAAGCAAAAATCATATGATCATCTCAATAGACACAGAAAAAGCTTTTGATAAAATCCAACATCCCTTCATGATAAAAAACCTCAATAGACTAGGCATCAAAGGAACATACCTCAAAATAATAACAGCCATCTATTACAAACCTACAGCCAACAATATAATGAATGGAGAAAAATTGAAAGCATTTCCCCTGAGAAATAGAACAAGACAAAGCTGCCCACTCTCACCACTCCTATCCAACATCGTACTGAAAAACCTAGCATAGCAATCAGGCAAGAGAAAGGAAGAAAAGATGTACAAATAGAAAAAGAAGAATTCAAACTATCTCTTTGCTGATGATATGATTCTATACCCAGAAAATCCTAAAGAATCTGCTAAAGGCTCCTAGAATAAATTACTTTAGATTACTTTCAGGATACAAAATCAATTTACAAAAATCAGTAGCATTTCTATGCACTAACCATGTTCAGGGTGAGAGTGAAGTCAAGAGTAGACTCCTACTTTACAGAAGCCACAAAGAAAATGAAATACCTAGGAATACAGCTACCTAAGGAGGTAAAAGATATCTACAAGTAGAACTTTGATATCATTACTTCCAATGAACTTCATATACATCATTGCAATTACCTATTTCCACCTTAAATTCTTCCTTCGAGTATAAGTTCCTTAGGAACATAATATATTCCCTGTTCCAAAGAATCTAGTAATAATTATAAAAGGTTTGTATAGACTGCAATGGCAATGATTTAAGGATGTGTAATCATGATAAAAGATTACAGAGCTTGGGAAAGGAAGGGTAGTCCCTGTAGAGAAGACAGGATTTGTGAAGGCTTAGACACTATTAACAGTAGTTGGTAAGATGGCTGCAAAGGATGGACAGGGAAGCAGTAGGAGCGGAGGTCAGAGACTGGTAGCAAACAGATGATTACCTAAGTCAAGGCCTTATTTTCCAGGTGCCACATAAACCTTCCTGATTCAATGTGAACCTAGAAAGTAGAGGTCCTTAGGAAAGCAAATCTTGGCTTTCTCAACATCCCAGATGAATGAAGACTTAGAGTTATATTTAATTTGATTGAAAGTAATTAAGACATGTTCCTTCTTTTTATGTATATGTGTCTCTAGGTGTAGAGTTTCAATGAAATATGATTAGCAACATGGCCTTAGGTTTTAGATCAAATTTTAGCTGAAGTAGTTATAATAACATACTATTTCATAAAAAAGGTGTATTATAAAATCTAGGAGAGATGGGATGAAAGGCAAGCTGTATATTTCAAGACCCATAGGTGGGTCTTGAAAGTGTTTGAATGCTGTACAAAGGGGAAACCACAGGTTGATGATGAATCACAGTTTTTGAGGAAGGAAAATAAATAAAATCCAAAGATCCAAAGACCAGGTGGAAGAATTATCCTTAACCTGGAGAGGCAAAACATATTTTCTACTAAGACTAGGTAGGGAAGTGTACAAACTAAAATTATTTTTATGTAGAGAAAAGGAAGATTAAGTACCTGGGAGAATGAAGGAAACAGTGGTGAGATGAGGGCACTCATGAAGAAGATAAAAACTTGGTGTTATGGGCCAAATGACCGTGTTCTCTCCCAAATTTACATGTTAAAATCCTAACTCCCACAAGGCAATGGTATTAAGAAGTGGGAACTTTGAGGAGGTGATGAGGTCTTGAGGATGAAACCCTCAATGATTGAGGATAGAGGGGATAGTGCTGTTATAAAAGAGGTCCTGTCTGCCTTGAGCCTTACACCATATGAAGATACAGCAAGAAAGCACCATGATGGGCCCAGAAAAGGGTCCTCCCTGACTATGGATTTGCTGGCACTTGGATCTCGGATTTCTCAACTCCCAGAGCTATGAGGAATACACTTCTGTTGCATATAAGCCACCCAGTTAATTTATGGTATTTTGTAGCACCGCGAATGGACTAAGATACTTGGAGAATTTCCTGAGAAGAAAAAAGAAATGAGTATTTGTGGGGTTATTTAGAATTGTATCTAGACAGAACTGAGGGTGGACCTAATAGGTTGGTACAGTATGCACCTGGAAGAAAGAGGTTTTGTGGATACTGGAGGAGTAATGATCTGAAAAGGCAATGGGAGTCAAAAGAATCACAGAAAATACAACAATTAGCTGGGCATGGTGGCAAATGCTACAAAGAGAATAAAACATCTAGGAATACAACTTACAAGGGATGTGAAGGATCTCTTCAAGAACAACAAACCACTGCTCAAAAAATAAGAGAGGACACAAGCAAATGGAAAAACATTCCATGCTCATTGAAAGGAAAAAACAATATCATGAAAATGGCCATACTGCCCAAAGTAATTTACATATTCAATGCTGTCCCCATCAATCTGCCATTGACTTTCTTCACAGAATTAGGAAAACTACTTTAAATTTCATATGGAACCAAAAAGAAGCCTATATAGCCAAGACAATCATAAGCAAAAAGAACAAAGCTGGAGGCATCATGCTACCTGCCTTCAAACAAAAACCTAGGCAATACCATTCAGGACATAGGCATGGGCAAAGACTTCATGACTAAAACACCAACAGCAATGGCAACACAAGCCAAAATTGACAAATGGGATCTAATTAAGCTAAAGAGCTTCTGCACAGCAAAAGAAACTATCAATAGAGTGAACAGGCAACCTACAGAATGGGAGAAAATTTTTGCAATCTATCCATCTGACAAAGGGCTATTATTCAGAATGTACAAAGAACTTAAACAAATTTACAAGAAAAAAACAACCCCATCAAAAAGTGGGCAAAGGATATGAACAGACACTTCTCAAAAGAAGACATTTATGTAGTCAACAAACATGGAAAAAAGCTCATCATCACAGGTCATTAGAGAAATGCAAATCAAAACCACACTGAGATACCATCTCATACCAGTTATAATGGCAATCATTAAAAAGTCAGGAAACAACAGATGCTAGAGAGGATGTGGTGAAATAAGTACAATTTTACACTGTTGGTGGGAGTGTAAATTAGTTCAACCATTGTGGAAGACAGTGTGGTGATTCCTCAATGATCTAGAACCAGAAATACCATTTGACCCAGCAATCTCATTACTGGGTATATACGCAAAGAATTATAAATCATCCTACTACAAAGACACATGCACACGCATGTTTATTGAAGCACCATTCACAATAGCAAAGACTTGGAAACAACCCAAATGCCCATCAATGATAGACTGGATAAAGAAAATGTGGCACATATACACCATGGAATACTATGCAGCCATAAAAAAGGATGAGTTCATGTCTTTTGCAGGGACATGGATGAATCTGGAAATCATCATTCTCAGCAAACTGACACAGGAACAGAAAACCAAACACTGCTTGTCCTTAGTCATAATTTGGAATTTAACAATGAGAACACATAGACACAGGGAGGGGAACATCACACACTGGGGATTGTTGGAGGCAGGGGGGTAGGGTAGAGATAGCATTAGGAGAAATACCTAATGTAGATGACGGATGATGGGTGCAGCAAACCACCATGGCATGCATATATCTATGTAACAAACCTGCACGTTCTGCACATGTACCCCAGAACTTAAAGTATAATAATAAAAGAGACAAAAAGTGCTTAAAAGATCTAGATAACTAAAGCAAAATGTCCTCATTTAAGTGGGTATTTTTATATGTTTGCTTTTCAGTATTTCCATTGTTAATTTTACAAGAAACAAAGTGTGTCTTATATATTGTCTAAGATGACAAACATTTTAAGGAAAATTTTAACATGGATGAGAAGAATTGACACAGAGGTATAAAATTAACTCTGGGGATGGTGTTAGGAAGGAATTTCAGGGTGGAGGTAATAGTATCTCTCATATGCATAAATTATGTTGTATTTCTTTTAAAAATGAAACGAATAGTGGTTATATTTGGGTGATGGCAATTTTGGTCTACAACTATTCTTTATTTAGTAACATAAATGAAATGTATCTGCACTTATTAAACCTATTTGTCTTTCAGAGGACAAAAAAGAAACATACTAATAGATCACATTTTATAACATTATTGTTAAAACTTTGCTAAATGTATATCATTACTTAGTGACCAAAAGAGTCTAATTTGCCTCAAAATTATTGGTGGTGTAATTTCATGGTTAATGTTCATCGATAATTTATAGTACTATACAACAAACTTGAAGACTTTCATATCTTTTGCCAGAACAAATTTAACTTAAAAAATGACATAATACAGAAGCGATATTAATCGTGGGAATTTTTGACTACATATGAAGAGATGTAGGGCTGTAGTTCTCTAGTGAAGAATTCCAAAGAAGAAACACACATTGCAGAGGAGTTTCATAAATCACAAACTTAAACAGTCACTACTTTAAAACCTAGGCTGGCTTTGACTATAATACTATTTTATACTCCTTTTTCCCAGCCAATTAAAATTCCAGCAATTACATGGCATTCCAGTTGGCTATTTTTGCTATTTGTGTAAAGGCAGGCAATCATCTTAGAATCATAGGATGTGGAAGGAAAGTGAGAGAATAATGCAAACTCCTCTTAATTAAAAAAATACATGTATTTTGTTGAGCTTCTTAAAGAGAAAAAATCCATCTCATGGTGCTACCCAGATGTCACAGTCAATTCCAAAGTATTTGTGAACATTAGTATGTTCACTTTAAAAAATCGTTTGTTCTTGCTGTATTTACGCAAAGTGCCTGTGAAGAATCTATGAGACCTTTGATAGGTTATTTATCTTCTCTGTGCTTCAGCTTTCTCATCTGAAAAATGCGGACAATAATATGGGTTTTGGTTTCATTTCATCCAACAATATGGAGGTTTTGTGTATTAAAGTAGTGCCTCTCTCTTTCTCGACACACACACATTCGCAATGCTTAGAATAGTGATAAACACATAAAACTATATAAGCTGTTATAATTGTTATTCCTTAACACTATTTATATTGAATGATGTATTCTTTCTGTGACAATATTTATATAGTAGTTACAGGTATTTGCTGTTTGTGGAGTGTTTTAAAAGCTTACTAAGCTTAAATTAACACTTTCATGTAGTTGTACAAACAGTCCAAGTAGAATTATATTTATCTAATAGATGGAAAAAGTATGAATTGTAAGATTTTAAAAAGGCTTTAGGATTAAGCCTTGTATTTCCAAATTCCAACCAGGATTATTTTTATTATATAACTAATAATACAACTATATGAATCTTAGTAAAAATGTTTTGAATTTTTTATCTTCTACACAGAAATTCTACTCAGAATAGCAAAAATAAGATTATTTCAGAGAAAAGTTTCAATTTAATTCAATTGCTCTAAAAGTGTTTCATCCTCAGTAGCCATTATTTTTGATAGAGCAAAAGTAAATGCACATTTACGTTCTGAGATTCCGAAGCAGTAAACATATGTTTTTCAGCTTATGACAAGACTCTTTGGCAAGGGGTTGCTAATGACAAATGTTTACCATTCTCCATGCTTAGAGAAAGGATTCCTTTGCGCAGTAGAATTTATGTTGTCTCAGTAGAGCAATGACTAGACTGACCTTTGCAAAATGCTCTAAAATTGATTGGAAGAGGATAGAGACTTCAATTAAATAAATAAATAGGATTTAAAAGGTAACAAGAAGTGCACAAGAAGGCACACACAAATCATAGCAAACTGTACACTGAAGGCCAAAGAAATCCATATTGCTCAGTAACTCCACCTGTGGGGTAAATAGGAATGAAATGTAAAATAGACAGAAAGCCATCCAAATGCTGGTCATCAGATTTTATCCTTCAGAGTCAAATGGAGACAGGTACATTCACCAAATGGAACAATAATTTCATGACTCTGTTTAGAAGGTCTTTGATTAGCTTGCAAAAAAAAAAAAAGCAAATTTTTTTCCTCTCATGCTTTACTTAATGTCTTCAAAACCACACTTTTAACATACATGGTTAACATACAGACCTCAGGGATACTTAGTTTAAGAACAGCTGCTCTAATTTAGGCTTCAATCTTCTCCTTATCATTTTGTAGTCTAAGAGTAGGCTCTGAGTTGAAAGAAAAAGATTAAGGCATCTGAGTGCTTGGGTCTAGGAGTCGGGAAACAGTAAACATCGGAAACAGATCTATCAAATATTTACCAAATTCCTTCTTGGTTGCCCATCATTTTTCTTGTCATCGTTCTAAATGAAATTCGATTTTAGTGGGGAGATAAAAATTAAATACATTATAAAAATAACAAAAGATTACACTTTATGATAGTGTTTGCTAAACGTAAGATAAACCTTCATAAAAGAAGTAGAGTTCAACTTAGACCTTGAAAAGCAAAGGGCATCTAGATGAAAGGGAGTAAATCAGAATTGGGGAAACTATGCTTTGTTCTCCACTTAAAGGCAACATTGCCCTGCGTAATACCTTTGTAATTCAGCATTGTTTCACCCCTACTACTTCCTTTTTCAATTAGTTGGCCCACTTGGTAGGAGCTTGAGTTTTCTCTTGTCTTAGAAGATTTTTCTTTCAGCTCTGCCCTGCTTGTATATAGAATTTTAAAAATGTCTGGGAGTCATTTAATCTACTGATGTTAAGATGAGGGATACTTTGCAGGTAATATCCTTAATGCTAAGATGTCTAGAGAACATGGATCCATCTAGAAATGCTTTGCTCATCATTAGTAGATATGAAAAGCCACTTTATTTATTCCAAAACTCATAATGTTTCTCCAGAGCCTATCTCTGAAGCAGGAGAAAATAAACTAGGTATTCTGTCTTCTCTCTTCTCCAGCGAAGAAACAGATCATCTTGACATGACAATTAGAGCCAACCTCCGGGTAAAATTTTCCAGTGGCCTCTCATTTTACTTAGGATAAAATCTAAATTCCATAGCATGGTCCGCAATGCTATGCATAATTCATCCCTGTCTCCTTTCCAACCTCAATTCATACCATTTTCTTCCTTCCTCACTATGCTGCAACCACACTGGAACCTCTCTTATTACCCAGATACATCAATGTTCTTCCAAACTCAAGGTTTTTGTCCTTCTTGATACCACTACTTGGAATCTTTTTTCTCAGGTTTTAGAAATGCTGTGTCTTTTTTTTTTTTTTTTTTTTTGTCAGGCCTTAACTCATATTGCACAACCCAGAAAATCTGCCCTGATGACTCAATCTGTAGTTGTCTCTTTTTATCCAATTTACTTTCTGCCATATCGTCCTGTTTATTGGATAGAACTCATCACCTGAAAATTATCTTGGTTATGTATTAATTCTGTCTTTCCACTAAATATGTTAACTCCAGAAGGGCAGGGATGGTGTATGTCTTGATAACCAATGAATCTCCAGTGCCTTGAAGATCACTTGGCATACAGAAACTCAAAGGGTAAATGTTTTGAATGACCAATGCTGACTCTGTTATAGATGAAGCATTATAGAGGCAATTACGGAAGGCTCAACTTTGATGACAAGGGGAAAAATTAATCTTATATTTTTTATAAGAGTGAACTTGAGGAGCAGTTGGGTCATTTCATTATTTGCTGTATTGACGGTAACATCAATAATCATGAGATCAATTAAATTACTGAAATTCTAGAAGCCAGGTCTATCATTGCCTTTTTTGTTCTTCATTTACTCCATGACACCAAGAGTCTACAATCACTAAGAAAGAGTTTTTGCAATGGTTCAGACTTGAGTGGTAGGACGGAAAAAAATAATTCTGAGGAGATAATGAAACATTATCATATCACATATACATAAATAAAACACAGAATGAAGATTCTAACTAAAGTAAATATTGTTTAGGGGAGCTATAAGAAATAAAATTATTTGGAAGTAAGGTTAGATTATTGTTAAGGTATGATAAGACTAAGAATAATCTAGGAATAAAAGCATAAAGTCCATACCGGAAATACTTGGGAACAAGTTTAATTTCTTATACAGGGAAGTGGCCCAAAATTAGCCGTATTTGTAAAGAGTAATCTGTCAGTTATATATTGAGTGGAGTGAATTCCGAATGGGAGCAAAGAGAGGTAAAAAGGTTTCTTAAGAAGCACAATTATTGTTTCCTTGCCTGCCCAGAAGAGAATTGCCTTTGCTTTAATGAAAAAGTGTTAATATTTGTTTGAACTCCTTTGCAAGAACATGTATTTTCTCTGTACTGCATCAACTATTGAAATTTTATTACTTAGAGAAAGAATAAAAGGGATAGATCTTCACAACTGTATAGTAAGCAGGATTGATTTTTTAATTTGTTTCTCTTCTTTCTCTTTCACAGATACTATCTTCCATTTTCACTGTCCCTCTTTCTTTTTAATAGACATCTCTTTTACAGAGTTCTTAATGTGAGTTCAACAAGATGAACTGTGGGGGGATAAATCACAGGAAGAAATATAGAACAGGTTCAGGAATTTGGCGGAGAGAGTGGTGAGTGTGGGCTGTAGACGGAGAAGGATCCAGAAATGTGTGACTGACTGCAAGTCTGCAGGCGCCTTTCAATTTGTGAAGGGCAGGAATCTCTGTTGGTCTCCTCCCACACTGAATTTAGCAACCCTGAAGCCATCATTTCCTAGACTGCCAAAAAGAGAAAAACTCATGAAGTCACTTCAGTCTTTGTCCTGTGTCACTCGAATCTATTTTCCATACAGAAGCTGGAGTCCTCTTTTCATTTCCCAGATAAATTTTGATTCACAATCACATTATGTGGTTCAAAGTGTGTGAGTCATTTACACTTTATTGTGTTGTCCTTTTTCTCTTGTGACTTCAGAAATTTCTCTGCATCCTTAATGTGTGGAAGCTACTCTACAGTGTGTTCAGGTGTGAGGTTTTATGTGTTGCTTGTTTGTTTCATTGTTTTGACTTTGGCATTATATGAGTTTTTCAATATGTGGAATCATATTTCTGAAGTTCTGAGAAATTACTCATTATAGTAGTATTTTTTTCTATTATTTCTAAGTATATTTTCTATGACCCCATCTGGCATTCCATTTACATTTTTAAATTTCTAGATTTATGCTTCATGCTTCTTAACTTCTCTTTGATAATTTCTAAAGTTGGTTCATATTATCCACAGTAGTTGCGTTCTAGAAAGTCTTTAGTGACTGAATTGGGACCAGTGAGCCATTGCTTCCAGGTACAATCTCATTTAGATTATAACCTTAAACCCTAAAAAACAATTTTTTCCTGGAAGATTCAATTTTCTTTATTTTACAAAGGAGAAAATGAGATTCAGAAGTGTTAAGTGACTTGTCTAAGGTCACCCCATCAACAAGTGCCAGAGTTGGGACCCAAACTCCTTCCAACTTACCCTAGATCCAGAGATTCTTGCACTGCAGTGTGCTACCACCTACTCCTCCATTCTCTCCTTGTCTTAGTATGAGAGCTGAAATAAGAAGGATTTTATTGATTTTAGATTACAAATAAATTTTAGTGCGTAGATGAATTCCCAAATATGGAATCTATGAATAATGAGAATCAACTGTGTCTCCCCACTGCCACCAGGGACAATTCCTTAATCTTGCAGATCACTATTTTGTTCTTCAGTTAGGTTCAATTTGTTATTTGATATAACTATGGTGAGTTTTCATTATTCTTAATCTCAAACAAATTGATAGTTTTATGATCTCTAAGTTCTATATCCACAACAGCCAATTTTTGTTCCTTAATTATATACTTTTGCATCATGAGTTCTCTTTTCTCTTTGAAGATAGTACCTATATTTATTGCAAGTTTAGTATGCATATATTATCTGTATATTACTGAGTATAAATTTGTTGTTTCTTGAATTTGTTGCCTTCCTTTCTGGCCTTTCTCAGATGGTAGCTGATTCTTAGTCACGTATTCACCACGTGTCTTTGATTTCAGCCACCTGCTGGCACCATGGCTGTTTAGTGCACACACTTGTTGGTGATAACATTTGTTTAGGTCTAGCACTTGTGAGAGCCTTTGTTCACTGCTTTGCCTTGGGTGTAAGGACCTTTTATCCCCTTTACCCTCTTGATACAGCTATGCATTAATTAACATCTATTTTATAAACTTTTTACAATGTCAGTTTTAAACTGATAAACTATAATGTCAGTTTTGAATGGGAGCCAGAAATTTTGGTGTGAATGTTCAGTCCACTACCTTCAAGCTAAAAGTCCCATGATATTGTCAGTCCCGGTAGAACATGTAGCTATGGAAATAAAACTTCCTGACGTAAATTAGACCATAGCACAAAGTGTATCCAGAGCCAAGCGGTATGCCTGAATGGAGGAGACTAAGGAAATAAATTATCTGATGTCCGTTTCTTCATTTCCTCTCATCTCTTGCTGGTGCTTTTTCTTTTCTTTCTTCTTTTTCTTTTTTGATTAGAATCCATAATAAGCCAGAGAGTTGGTAAACCTGGGAGATATAATCCACTGGGAATTTTAAAGCAGAGCCTAGAAGAACAGAGAGGGAAAAATCAGCACATCAAACTACCTTTTCTTTTTTTACTTTGCCAACACCCGCCCTTAAGCATTCAATGCAGTGTTTAATTGATTGTGAACTTTTATTTGAGGGATAACTTCTTGTATTTGCCAAAATTAATGCTCCTGCTAGCATAATCTAGCCCTGATTATGTTTTTATTTCTAGATCAAAAAAATTTACTAATTTATAGTCAACATCTATAATCTAGAATATATATTTATATACAAATAGATACAATATGCACATAAATATATTTTATTAATATATTTTAAGAAAATATGTATGAAAACAATTATTTTATCTGTATCTTAGTGTCTTAACTAAGAGGTTTAATAATATTAAAGTCCACCAGGGATCTAAAAATCAAGAGATTGGGGCTTGGGATGCTCCAAAATAACTCAATTGTGTAATAACTCAACTGAAGGCCCTCTCCTTACTAGGCCTTCTTAGCACATCATTTCTTTTCTTTTTAAAGAGCAGAAATCAAGCAATTAAGGCAAATATTTGCCATGCTTGATAAACAATGTTCTGATGTGCTAACTGATTCTAATTAAGACAGTCAATGTCAGCTAGGTTAATACACCGTTAGACAGAAAATAAAAGTATCATCAGGAATTCAATCTACTAATTTGCTGATCATGGTCAAACAGTAGCCAGTAGATAGTAATGGCACAAGAAACAGATACTGACTGAATTATATTTAGAAGATTCTATGCAATTCTTTTTCTCTTCAACTCTACACTGGATGGTAAAATAGTATCTTTGGGTATCCTTGTTATTGCTAAATATACCAAAATATTATTGTGAGAAAAATTACATAAAACTTACATGCATATATATTTTCCCTCAATCAAATTTGTTTCCCAAGACATTTTGTTTTTGCAAATAGGAAGCATATAGATAATTAATTTCTTCAAATTAATTGTAATTAATTACAATTTAGAGGACATTAATAGACACATGACACATACACCATGTGTCAGGCACTGTGATAGGGAGTGATAATATGAAGATGAAAAATTCACAAATATTTTCTGAGGTTGATATTGATATTCTTATTTTATAAATGGAAACAAAATAGGCACATACAAGTAATAAATATATAAAAAGTAAATGAAATATTATTATGGTTAAGGGTAGTTAGAGAAAAGAAAAATAGGCTGTAAAAGATGGACTGGGCTTAAAGCCATTGAGAAGAAGCTGGGGAGGCATGTCACATGGGTTAATGTGAAAGAGAAGATGAGGGATATGAATATGTACATTATAACAGTGGACAGATGAGCTTGGCTAGCACAGAAAAGGGAAAAAAATAACTACATATAGGCATGCAAAATCTATAATAAAAATCAGAAAAAACCACATTCAACAATAGAAAGATTACCAAATAAATTATTATGTATTTATAGGATACAATCTCAAGAAGCATTGAACTATGATTTAAATTAGTATCTAAAATCATAGTAATGCTGAAAATAATCAGCTTTTACATAACCAGTCTTTTGATAATTAATAAATATAGATGGTACAAAATTCAGAAAATATAAAAGGGTTTATAGTGAAAAGTGGTCATCTCTCCCTGGTTCTTACTTCATTCCCCACCCAGAGGCAAGCATGATGATAGGTCACATATATTTCTCTGTAGATAACTGGTGCATATACAAGCATGTACATACATATATTACAATACATGTATATCCATTTTTATTTCGAGATTACAAATACTTGATTCTTAAACTTGTTTTCTTTTTAATTTAATAATATATCTTGGAAATAGTTTAATATCAGTTTATATAGAGCTGCCATTGTATAAGTGCACTACAATTTGTTGATTGGCATTTAGGTTCTTTAAATATTACATTTTTTATAAACAATACTATAAAGGGGCAGAGTAGATACAATTTAAATTTTAGTAGACATTGCCAAATTGCCTTTGTAAAGATTATGTCAGTTTATACCTCACCAAGAGAGTATGAGAACAGCTTTTTCCCCACACCCTTGCCAGCATAGTGCACTTTCAAATACTTTGATCTCTGCCAAAATAAATTAAAATTTATTTATTCCTGTTTTTTTAAAGGCTGAACATCTTTAAAAAAATCATATTTCATTAGTAAATAATTGGTTAATATCTTTTGCTTATTTTAATTGAGTCATTGACTTCTTTCCTATTAATTTTAATAATTAATTATCCTTATAATCATATGTGTTATAATTTTTGTCTTACAATTTTGTCTTTACTCCTGATTGCATTTATGAAACTTGTACCCTGTAAGTTACATTTTATTCATATGCAGTTGAGTTGATAAATTATTTTGTATTTTCTTTCAATATTTTTATCATTTACCTTATATTTACATCTTCAATTTCTTTAGCACTTAAAAAATGACAAATGCAGGAAGGAAGGATCCTATGTGGTTACCTTAACATCACTTGTTGAAAAATTTATCTTTTTCTCAATTACATAAAATGCCTCCATCATATAGTAACCTGACATAACTTTAAATTTATTTCTGGAATCTCTTGTTCATTAATCTGTAGAAATATGCCTTGTGTGTCATTACCTAACTTATTTTAAATATGCATAACTACTTAATGACTCTCACCCTCACTATTACTACATATGTGAATAATCATGTTGGCTGACCACTCTTTTTTTTTTTTTTTTGAGGCGGAGTTTCGCTCTTGTTACCCAGGCTGGAGTGCAATGGCGTGATCTTGGCTCACCACAACCTCCGCCTCCTGGGTTCAGGCAATTCTCCTGCCTCAGCCTCCTGTGTAGCTGGGATTACAGGCACGCGCCACCGTGCCCAGCTAATTTTTTGTATTTTTAGTAGAGACGGGGTTTCACCATGTTGACCAGGATGGTCTCGATCTCTTGACCTCGTGATCCACCCGGCTCGGCCTCCCAAAGTGCTGGGATTATAGGCGTGAGCCACTGCGCCCAGCCTGACCACCTTTTATTTTGTTTATTTTTTAAATTTTTCAGGGACAATGACTTACTAATAAAATGCAAAACTTAATGTAATAATGTACTTTCTCCACTACTGCAACTAGTCCTAAAGTAAATGATTACTAGTCCCATAAAATAAATGATTTATTCCTTCTTCCTCTATCAATGATCCTTTACTTTTCTCACCATTGGCCAGAACTTTGGTCTAGTGGCTTGCTGCCTGAGGATTTGGAGCCCTCAGCTGCTTTAATGTTGCTAGTTTCGATTTTCTGCAATTGCCTATAACATTCATCAACAGGCATAAAAACACCAGGATGCTCCAGTGAACTTCTGGGTTCTGGACATATTCCTGTCTGCCCACATTGTGTTACAACAACCCATCTTTTGGTATTCCAGATCATGTCCAACAATACTGTAACTCCTTTCTTAACCTGCTATTGCATTGGTATAAGAGAATCCTGACCAGCCTCTACTTTAATGAAACCCTTGCTGTGTACACAGGTAGATGTTTCCCCTTCTTGCTGCTCTTCCCCAATCCCCCTCAGGATCTAGGTCTTCTAATCCAACAGAAACTTAATTTGTAGGGTGAGGAAGTAGAAATTCTTCAAAAGGGTCACTGGGAGCAAAGGCGCAGGGGCCAATCCTACTTCCATCATTTGTTTCTTGCACTCAAGCAGTCTAGTTACTGGCACAATGCTGAATATCAGGCATTAGTTCAGTGCATACATCTCATCCTAGAAGATGCTGCTTTTGATGCTTTAGTAGGTGTTCAAATATTCTATTAGGCCAGCTGCTTCCAAGATGCCACACTATATGAGAGGACCAGTGAATCCCTGGTCAGGCATTTATTGTCCTACCTTCTTTCTTAGAATGGATCATTCTGTCTGAGGTTACATTATGGAGGGTCCCATATACTGTGTAAGTATTTGAGTTGTGTCAAGAGGCCCTGTGAACAGGAAAGGTAAGTTGGTATCCAGAGGTGATTTCAATTCTGGCAAGAGAAAATTGCTGTCACCTGTAGCATGAATGTAGTCCAGACTGATCAACTTGACATAAAATTAATGGCTGGGCTCCATGAGCCATTTTTTATAAGTAAGACTTGGCATTCATTTCTGTTGCTGGCAGATTTGGAATTCCACAGTTGCAGTGGTAGATCAGAAGCTTTAGTGCAATATTTTTGCTTCTTTTTCCTATTGGCCTAGGGCTGCCCTTCACATATTCTGGTTTGCACAGCATAAAAAAACAAAACAAAACTGAATGGATTCATATAGGTGTCCCACATAGTGATGGCACAGAAGCTCCAAGTCAGAAAAGAAGGCACAGATTGGAGCGGAAACAAGATGTTGTGAAGTGGCATCTGTATGCAGCTGGTTAGTACAAGCAGTGGCCAAAGCGATAATGGAGCTAGAGGATGTGAGGCAGAACATATGAATCATCTGATATTACAACTCTTTAAGAAATAAGTCTTTGAGAATGTGATTTTGCTTTTAGTAAAATCAAATAGATCATGGATGTAAAAGAATACATCGACACCAAGGTTAGGAATTTTACAACTAGGCAGTCACTTTACAACTGGGCAGGACTAAGGAAGGAAAGCCTCTACTTTGAAATAGCAAATCTTTTATGTTCTTGAATAGACACATGGTATATGAATACTTTAAGGTTCTTGATATAGATTATGAAATTGTTTTTTAAAATGACCTAAGTAAAGTACATTGTTTAAGAGTATCAATTTCATGGTATCTTTGACAGCGTTGAGAATGAAAATTTTAGTCTCAGAATTTGGCAGTTGAAGAATAGCATTATATTTTCAATGTGTAATTATTTAATTAGTAGTCTAGTTATATTTTAAAAACTTACGTGTGCTTATTCACCTCTGGGTGACCTGTTCAACAGTTCAAATCATTTTCCCATTTTTAAACTGAATCTCTTTATGTCTGAGATCTCATTATATATTTAAAAGTTTATCTATCATGTACATTGCAAATATTTTCCCACTTTTTAAGTTTGCCTTCTATTATTAATTGTGACTTTAAATATTAACCCCCTGTTTTCTTCTTTTTTGGTTAAAAACTGATACTTGAGTAGCTTTTTCAAGTATGGCTCCCCCCAACCCCAGGCTCTTTATTGAAAGCAAAAAAACTCCTGCCAATCATACTTAGGTGTCAATTTATGTTGACTTGTCTCTACTTATCTGTTATAATCTCCATTTGTAAGGCATTATTTGTTATATTTAATAGTTAATGATAGATATTGAGAAGAACTTACAATTTGCCTGGGAGAGCAAATGGCTGATAAAATTATGTTTTTAAAAATTGTAATTTATCTCCTTTGTCTTGGCTCAAAACAATTATATTTATCCCTCAGCTCAAGCAATGTAGAATATTTTGAGATCTTAGATTCCTGCTTTTCAACCTAGTTTACAGACAGCAGCATCAGCATCACATACATGCTTATGTAAATCTCAGGCCCCATCCCAGAACTGCTGAATTAGGATCTACATTTTACAAGGTTGCCTAGTCATTCATTTAATGATGTTCTTTCAGAATCATCGTTTTAGACCCTATGGACTATTTTCAAGGAGACATAAAACTAACCAATTAATTAATGTATTTCCTGGATTATGAGGTGTCTAAAAGTTTTAAAAAGTAGAATAGCATAAGAGAAATCTACATTGTTGCCTAATTTTCTCCATCCTCACCCCAAGATTTTAATGTTAAATAGTTGAACAAATGAATAGGCATCTGAGTTCCTGATAATTTACATTCTTGATAGTCACCATTAAACTGAGATTCTAAGCACCATATAGTCAATGTACAGTTGAAGGAATAATTATGAAATCTCATCTCTTTATTTCCAGGGATAGTGAAAATCCTGAGTCTTTGTCTTTAAAGAAGAAAATTAGAGTAAGAAGGAAAGAGAAAGTATTTAATATAATTGTACACATTTTAAGGAGTTGTATATAGTCACATCATAATTATATTCATTCATTAATACATTCAGTTTATTATATTCTTGTATACATGGCACTGTGCTGGTACTGTTGGGGATAATAAAATAGATAACCAAAAGAAATAGAATAATATTATTGTTACCAATAACAAGCACTTTTGAGTGCTTTCAATATGCTGGACATTTTTTCTGGGCACTTTTCTGGCTCTGCAATCCTTACAGCTACCCTGTGAGGCTGGTACTATAATTACCTTCATTGAATAAAAGTGGAATCAAAGTCTCAGAAAGATCAGACCAAATCTGTCAAGGTCTTACAGCAAGTAAGTGTGAGATTCCAACCATTTTGCCTGAATTCCTAGTTCTACCACACATGGTTGACTACCTGCTTTGATTCTATCACATGGCAGTTTGAAATATTGATGAAAGCATTTATTTGCATTTCTGATTTCCTCCCTTTAAAGTTTAAGACATGGAATGTGAGCATATTTTTTTTCCTACTGCTAAGGGTGAAAATAAATAAGCAATATATCAAATATAATAGGCATGACTAGAGACATAATAAACACAAGTAAATAAAATAAGCATACCCAGCTTATTTCTAGTTTCTTTAAAAAGCCTGAGGAAATAAATCACAGAGGCATAAAGCTGTGTATTTTCACCTTGGGAAGACAGGAAAGAGATACTATTTTATTTTTTGTTTCTGAGACTGGTCTCTGCTCAGGTTGGTCTTGAACTTTTGACCGGGGCAAGAGACACTATCAGTGAACAAGGTTAGCAAGGCTGGACAGAAGATGCATGCCTCCTGCTTCTTCCCTGCCCAAGCAAAACGGTGGCAAAGAACTCGCTCCTCTGCCGAGGAAAGCACGTAGTCGAGAACTGAGAGCAAGAGTTACTTCAAAGAAGAGTTTTTATAAGGGAGGAGGAAACATTTTTCTCTGTGTATTTGTGTGTATATGTGAGAAGTTTTATAAAGTATTTTTCTTAATTTTTAAAAAATGTAAGATAAATATACTATGAATAATATTTAAATACATTTGTTTAAACATGCTAATGTCACGTGACGCCAGCTTTATGGTAGAATTTCCTCTTTGATTGACTATGGTTCTGTGATATACCAACTCTTTATTCTAAACAAGATATATGATAAGAGCATGCAATGTTTGCAATACAAATGACTTACTGATTATATGCAGATTATTTCTGAAGGCATGAGACTTTTTTTTTTTCAGATTCCAGTAATGGGAAAGATGGGAAAACATCCCAGCAATTGACTTAACGCCGGAAAAACTCCAACTGACTCGTTCTCCTTAATTGCTTAATCTAAACGATTTCTCCACAGTAGCTTCACAAATACAGTGTTGAGTCTTTTTTCCCTAAAGATTAAAACAAATTGTGGTGACCCACTGAAATTTCACAAATTAGGATAAGAGGAATGTAAATTGCATCACACAATACTAATATTCAATGATATAACTTTAAAACATGCATTCTCAATGAGAATGATGTCTCCCCAAGGGGCGAAAACTGGTTTTTGGGGGAGAAAAAAAACATACTCTTTGCATGTATAAATCACAGATACATATACAGTACATCAAAAAACATATAACGTATTTATGGTAATAAAATTTCATAGGAATTGATCAGAAAAATGTCTAAAAAGATAATAATGAGGAAAAACAAAATGCTGAAAAACATTGTTTTAAAATATATCTCCTAAATCTTGGCCAGTAGTCACTTCCATATGACCGTCACTAGGTGAAGAGCATGCATTGCTCTCGTTTCCTGGCCTTAACCCTCTGGAAAGTCAGTGATAAAATGCCTCACCTCCAGCTGCCTCTAGTGGGACTGTGCACACAAAATTATTGGCAAGGAGTTCAACCAGCTTTCCTTTCCTAGGTCCTGCGAGCCTTTTAGCTCTGTGCTAAGATGACTGTGTGTTTGATGCCAAGACACTGTGAACCCGAGAAAAGAGACACTTTAATATCTCTGAAATCAGGATGTGTTTTACCATCAGTGGCATCCTAGATGAAATGAACAAGAAGACTTTTCGTCATCACCGTAAGCTGAATATTTTTCTCCTAAATTTACTAAAGTTTAATTTAGAATGTTTGCCTCTCTAGTCAATAGCAAAATTTAGTCCACAGCCTTTTTTGTTTGTACTGCTGTTATCTGTCTAGATCAGGGTATTATACTAAAGTTAAATTGGAATATTTCCATTCTATAAATGGCCTGGTTAATTGAAAAGATTTTATGATTACATTTTTGTTAGAAGTTATTTTGCACCAGTTGGTCCAGCTTTTGTGTGTGTGTGTGTGTGTGTGACACTAGTCTCCTTCTGTCGCCCTGGTTAGAGTGCAGTGGACTGATCTCGGCTTACTGCAACCTCTGCCTCCTGGGTTCAAGCAATTCTCCTACTTCAGCCTCCTGAATAGCTGGAATTACAGGCTCATACCACCACACCTAGCTAATTTTTGTATTTTTAGTAGAGATGGGGGTCTCACCATATTGGTCAGGTTTGTCTTGAACTCCTGACCTCATGATCCGCCTGCTTGGGTCTCTCGAAGTGCTAAGATTACAGACATGAGCCACTACACTTGGCCCAGATTTTTTTTTTAATGCTTCATCTTTAATCACCTTTTCAATCTCCTTTATGGATTTCAGTTCTTCAGCTTCTTGGATAAATTTTAATAACTTACATTTATCTTCTATATTGTTTGGTGAATGTGTTTATGAAGTTGCCTCAAACTATATTTTTAAATTAGATACTGTAATCTAAACTTGCTGCTGCTTTTAATCATCCGTCTTGTTATCTGACATGAACGTTACCACTCCTACTTTCATTTTGTTTGAATTTGCAGAGCATCTTTTGACCTATTCCAATAGTTTCAAACTTTCTATATCATTTGCTTTAAGTGTGCTTATTTTTCGAAAATCCAAAATGACAGTCTTATATTTTAAAGGGATAACTCAGCCCTTTCTTATTTTAATATGAAATTTGTACAGTTGTTTTATTTCTACATCTTACTTCACACTATTTATTATATTTTGAGGTGTCTTCTTTTTCCTCTCTTTTTTCCTTTCCTTGCTAGTTCCATAGTCATTCTTTCCTCTCTCTGACTTCTAAAAATTAGAGGCAGTTACCCAGGCTGGTCTGGAAGTCCTGGGCTCAAGTAGTCCTTGCCCCTTGGCTTCCCAAAATGCTTGGATTATAGGCCTGAGTCACAGCACCTGACCCCTTGCCCTCCCTTTTTGTGAAGTTCTATTGAAATTGATTTTTTCTTAAGATTTATCTTCCTTTTTCTAGTGCTCATAATCATACATGCATTTTCTACTATTTTCTGGAAGCACAATGTTAATTTTTAACCACAATATTAATTTGGTAGTTAATAAACCAAAATGCTTTATTCCTCCTTGTTTCCCCTTAACCCAATAAGAATTTTAGAAGACTGAGTCTCCAAAACTTATTTTCTGAACCTACTTCCTTTCTAGCAAAATGCAAACTGTATTCCACCTAATGACCTCTCAGGAATTTATAAAAGAGGAAATACATCCAATCTAATTATTATGCCAAAAAGAGATATAGCAACCACATGACAGTCTAAGTATAGATGAGTATACATTACTGCATATTATGTGTTTGCAATCATAAATTCAAAATATCTAAACCTATAATTACAAGCCATACTATAATGGAATCTTTACTATTTGTTTTATTTCACTGAACTTGATAACAAAATACAATGTAGCTATACAGTGAGTTTTGTTTTATTTTTAACTGAATATTGGAGAATTTCAAAGTTGTATAAAGAAAGTATTATGGTCATAAAGAGATATAATTTCCCTGAAAAATCAGTATAGCAAAACAGTCACATGTTTTGTTAAAGGAGAGGTTGCTTTCAGCCCACTCCACAGTAGTCCAGTCTCACCCAGGAGGGATGTGTTCCAAGACACCCAGTGGATGCCTGAAACTGCAGGTCGTACAGAACCCTACATATACTACATTCTTTCCTATACACACCTATAATAAAGTTTAGTTTATAAATGAGGCACAGTAAGAGAGTAACAAGAACAAATGATAATAAAATAGGACAACTAAAACAATATTCTGTCATTAAAAGTATGTAAATGCGGTCTTTGTCTCTCAAAATATCTTATTGTATGGTACTTGCTTATTTTCATGCTGAAAGTGGAAAGTGAAGCTGCAGATAAGAAGGCAACAGGCTGGGCGTAGTGGCTCATGCCTGTAATCCCAGCACTTTAGAAGGCTGAGGTGGGCAGATCAGGAGGGCAAGAGTTCAAGACCAGCCTGATCAGCATGGTGAAACCGTATCTCTACTAAAAATACAAAAATTTGCCAGGCATGGTGGTGCACGCCTGTAATCCCAGCTACTCAGGAGGCTGAGGCAGGAGAATTGCTTGAACCCAGGAGGTGGAGATTGCAGTGAGCAGAGATCGCGCCGTTGTACTCCAGCCTAGGCAACAGAGTTAGACTCTATCTTAAAAAAAGAAGAAGAAGAAGAAGAAGAAAACTATATTCCCATATGTTAAGAAAACAATTCAGTAGTGTTAAATTAATTAAGGTACTACTCATAATTTTATACTTTAGAAAAATAAATTATTTAAATTCACATATAAATGCATTATGGTAAATCCATGCAATGGAATATTACTTGGTTATTAAAGGTAACGAAGCAGTGATACATGCTATAACATGGATGAATCTTGAAAACATTATATTAACTGAAAAAAGCCAGATATGAAAGGTCACATATCGTATAGTTTCATTTATATGAAATGCCCAGAATAGGCAACTCTATTGAGATATAAACTTGTATTGATTACTGGTTATTTATGGCTGAGGGATTGATATGGCTGAGGAGATGGGCGAATAGGGAATAATAACTAAAGTATATGGGATTTCTCTTTGTGGTGAAGAAAATGCTTTCAAATTGACTGTGGACATGGTTGTACATATCTGTGAATATATTGAAAATTAATGAATTATATACTTAGAATGTTTGGATTATGTTTTTCATGAATTATATCTGTGAATAAATCTGTCAAAAAACCTTCTTAAAGGTTAGCTGCAATGTAGAATCTGAATCCATTTCATTGAACATTTCATGCTTTGTAACATAAAATCGATTGATCTATCTAAAGCATCTAAACTTTGAATAGATCTTTGATTTTGACTGGCAGACACCCTAAAAGGGTCTCAGACGCTGCCAAGATTCCCCAACTGCAGCTAGAGAACTGTTGTGTTAAGCTACAGAGTTTAAACTTCAGAAAGGTACAATTTGGTTTTTTAAAAAAAAAAAAAAAGCCCTCTCTCAACTTGTGTGAGTTCTTGGAGTAAACTGTTTCTGGTTAGCTTGGAAGTAATGTTCAAATATCTTTTTTTAGATAGTGTACATAAACATTTACATTTCTATCAGTCTAGAAAGAATGGCAAATGCATGTGAGATGCAGGTCAATCAAGGAGACTAGTAAGGCTGGAAATGAAGATTTTGGGGAAAAATTATTCAATGATTTTAAATATAAAGCATTTAATAACATGAGAAAGCTGTCTGAACACAGATAGTTTTGGAAATCTGACTCTGAATAGTAGTGGGAGAGAAAGAAAAGCCACATACAGTGTAATACCACAGGCAGAGCCCAGAAAGTTCCTTGTTCACATTCACCAGACACAGGGAAAATCATTCCCCTAAGAAACAAAAGAGGTGGGGTCCAAGTGACTATCCTTGACATAAATTAACATTCTTTCTCACTTAAAAAAGTAGCAATAAATAGCTCTTACTTATATAGCTAAAGGTGAAAGAATGAATTTTGAGAACATTTTAATGTCATAAGTTATCTATTTTTATGCATGTATAATCATGAGAACAACAAAATTGGACACAAAAAATTGCTGTAAGAATATATGGTACTGGAGCAGACAGAGCAAAAGATGGAAGGTGTAAGAAAGATGGACAAGTTGGGGTAACCATTGTATGCCAAGTCTTGATCATTCAGGAGCAAACTTTCCCAGCTACTCTGTCAGAAACTGAGTGTCCCATTGTAATAAAACTGTCTTCACGCTCTCCTGTTTCAGAGCTGACGTGTGTTTTATCATATTTATTCACACAGCCAAGTCATTCTATTATTTAATGACTAAGTCCTCAGAGGCCATTTAAACTTATCTTCAGTTTATGTGCTTGTTTGATCCTGGCACAAATACCTTAAAGGTTAATTTAGATTTTCATCATTTCACTTGAATTTGTTTCTTAATGAGTCATCCTTTCAACAAATATTTATGAACTCTTTACAGAGAGTTACTATAAACAGCAAACTTGCTCTTCCCTTGACAAAACACACGCGTAAAACTTATTTCGGGTAAGACTATAAATGTGTGGATATACATACCACAAATAGGTTATGTGTAACAGTTTTTAACTTCGTAGAAGTTATTGCTAGATAGAAGGAGCAGCTATTGCCACTATTGCTATTGCTGTATATAGCTATTGCTATTGAAAAGGAGCAGCACACTCTTTTTCTAGAACACATTGATTCCTGTAAACTAACTTGTAGTATGAGATTAGCTGTTCTTGGACCACATGACAAAGGGGCTTAATCATTAGAATAACCAAAGATATGTATTACATAGTGCTCTCGTTTATAAAGATGGAGGTCAAAGCTTGGACCCAAAGTCTAATACAGTATCTTCCAAAATTGATTTATATTTGCTTCAGTTTGTTCAAATAAAGAAATATGATTTCATAATATTGAACAATACTCCTTAGTTTCTATGGGTCTTAATTTCTTATTTAAACTCCATATTCTGGCTTTTACGATTCAATTGCTTGATTAACCAATTCCAGCTTTTATATTTGAAAATTCTGATGCCAAAAATGAAAGCACATTTTCTTAATTCAAACAACAACAACAATAAATTAAAAAGCAGGTTAAATGTATTTCTTTGAAATTAACTGTCACCCTTTTCTGAAGAGTGATCTGTATTTGGAATGTGTGACAGACAGAATGTGCTCTTTTAGTCATGATTTATTGCTGTTGCTGAGACTGCTCTAAGAATGCAATTTCAGGGTTTTTAAAAAATGATTATTAGTTTTTTAGAAATGTGCATTCAGTTCATTTACTCATCTACTTGGCCAGATGATAATATGAGAATGACATTGCAAAATTTTTTTGATATCAGGATTTTAATAAAAATGAAATACAGATAATTCAGGAGTTAGATAAATTTATTTATTTATTTTTTGACTTACATGGTCAAACCTAAAAAAGAGAGGACTGCAAAGAAGAATCTTAGCTAGAGAAGTGCCACACAGAACTGAACATACAGAGCACTAGTAGTAACGGTGACACTGAAGGAGTGAATGGTGCTGTAACATTGTCTTATGTGCCTTTCATTTGTTTCTTTGCTATGTGCCTGTTATTTTGCATAAACATGCGAAGTAGGATGTAAACTAGAGTCATAAAACCATAAAATTCAGGTCTGGAACCTCTTAATTTTAATAATGATAACCATGGGCTAATTGGTCAATATTAGGTCTCTTTATCCACCTTTTTCTCATGTAACTTTATGGAATTTTCAATTCCCTTCTGCAGACATGTAATTTTATAGACCTTATATTGTGAGGTACATCATGGTGCCAATTTGAATTTCTTTTCTAATAAAAACTTTCCTTGCCCTTTTAATCTTTATCTTAGGAAGGAAATGATTGTAAAACCATCTGAATTAATACATTGCCCTTTGGAACTATATTACTGATGTCTCTTAAATAATTGCTTTGTCCTTTAGTGAGGAATCAAACTCCTCTCCAGCCATTTTTTTCTTTGTTTTCTATTAAAATGATTAGAATAGAATGTTATCAAATGCTTGTTGAGGAATTATTGTCTAGACTAGCTAGTGAACTTCAGCACTGAAATTGTGGAAACACAGCTGACGCAACCCCCGCCTCTGAAGATGCCTGCCAGAAACTATGTTCAAGGTTGCTCCATAAATAGTAAATCTTTTTCCTGTGTAGTCTTTAATAGGAGCTTAAAATGGATTTGTAGAGGGCCCTGTGGATTGAACAACAGGAAATTTTAACCAAGTCATTAATAGCTAATGATGTGAACTGTAGGCAACTATCCACCATCAGTCATAAGAGTAAGAGGAGACAAAGGCCAGATCAAGGAAAGGGAGTGTGGCCGCTTTTACTGCAGCACCTCCTCACTTCCTGCCTAATACAGTCGTCATTCCAATGGCAGACGTAATTTACGGGCTCATTTACTTATCTCTTGGTTTATTAATTATATGTTATATATGTGCTTATATATTTTTATTTTATATATCTGTTTCTACTACATATATAAAAATATATTTATTTCTAATAAATACTTCTAAATTTATTGTTTTTTTTCCTTGTGTTTTATATTACTTCAAATAAACATAAAAGAGTTTACATATTCCTTTCCATATTTGAAGCAGACAAATATTTTTGAAATGTACGCTGTTAAGAATCGTGTATCTGATAAACATCTTGTATTCAGAATATATAGAGGGCTCTCAAAACTCAATAGTAAGAAAAACAACTCAGTAAAAACAAAAATCATTTTTCAAAAAGATTTGAAAGAGCACTTCACCAAGGAAGGTAAATATACACATGAAAATAGGCTCAATTTCATTAGCCATTAGGGAAATGTAGATTAAAACCACAATGAGATACACTAGGTATTTATTAGAATGTTTAGAATTGAAAAGTTTGACCAACCAAGTACTGGGGAGAGCGTGAAGGAAGTGGAGCACATGTATATTGCTGGAGGGGAATGTAAAATAGTACAACACTTTGCAAAACATTTGTCAGTTTCTTCAAAATGTTACACTTAGACCTACTGTAAGATTCAATAATTCCACTCTTAGGTGTTCCATCCAAGAGAAATGAAAGCTTATGTCTATACAAATACTTGTATATGAACGTTCAAAGCAACTTGATTTGTAATAGTTTCAAACTGGGCACAACCCAAATGTCCATCAATAAGTGAATGGATAAACAAATTATACGGTATTTATAGAATTGAATATTACTCAGCAATAAAAACTTGGATTAATTTCTGCAGCAACTTGGATTAAATTCAGAATAATTATTCCAAGTGAAAAATATGGCAGTGTTTTTCCAGAGACAAGAGTGTGTACGGTATAATTCTGTTTATGTAAAATTCTAGAAAATACAAATTAATTTACAGAAAGCTTATTAATCGCCTGGTGACATGGATGAGGGACTTCAAAGGGATACTAAGAAACATTTGAAAGTGATATATATGCTCATTAACTTCATTGTTGTGATAGTTTCATGGGTACATACATATATATGTAGTGCCTCAAAACTAATCAAATTGTCTATTTACATGTGGCCAAGTTATTATATATCAATTATATCTCAATAGAGCTTTTATGTGCCCTTCATAGTTTAGTAACTTATTAATAAACACATCTAGACAATCAAAAATCTGGAAGCGATCAGAGGCTGTCATGTTTGAACTTTGTCCTCAGTTCAATTTGTATCAAGACTATTTTAGAGGTATCTTCTTAAACTTCTCTTCCTTCTTTTCTTTTTTATCCTCTTCTGTTCTCTTTCTCTGCCTCTTTTTTCTTCCCCTACCTCCTTTTTCTCCTCTTCCTTTTCTCCTCTTTTCCTCCCTCTTAATCCAAAAAACTTCCAACTAGTTTCTCTTACATCGCATAGTATCTTTTTCTCTTCCTTTTTTTTTTGTTGCATTTATGCTCAGCATAGTAAACATTGCCTATGGACATGCTTGTGGTTCTTGGATTTCTGCAGCCATATGAACTGTGTTGCATCTTGTGTTGTGCTACATCAGATCAGAATCAAAATAATAAAAACACCCACTGTTGAATTTCAGCTTAAATATCACATCTTCAAAGAGGTCTTTTCTCACCTTAAACTCAGTTTGGTTCCCAGCTCTCTTTTCCCACTGTATTCTGACTCCATCTAACATAATAGTTTTATCCTTTATTGTGAATATTCATTACATTTGAGTCTCCACTTGTGATGTGTAAGATCGCTGAGGGGGATCCTTGCTTGCTGTGAAATACATGATGATACTGTATTCCCTGCTTGCTGTGAAGTACATGCTTATATTTTATTTGAATGAATTGAAAGGATACTGATTAGATTAGAAAAATCTCACCCAGACGATCTAGGGTAAATTATGGGCAGAAACCCCAGAGAGAATTCTTCTTAGATCAATATCTACCTACTATATGGTACTAAATCAAGTAATAAAGAAACATTTATTCATTTACTTGTTTATCAAATATTTACTATAGGGTACTAACATTTTCCTAAGGAATACCAAGAATAAACAGACATTTCATCTGGTCTTATTTACAGTATATTTGAAGCTATATACAGTATAGCTAAAATCTATATATTAAAAGATAACTAACAATGCAAGAGAGCATGTGAAAATGGCTAATGAATGTCGTGGATAGACCCATTAGTTGTCTAGAGCACCAAGAGATCACAAAAGAACAAAGTGGTCAGGGATCACTGGGAGACCACAGGAGTATCATCCGGATGAAATTAAAAGTGAGATACAGTTTGAAAAATGGGTATCAGGAACTTTCAGATTTGATTACTAATTTTGGAGACTCAAATACACAAGCTTAAACACAAAAAGAGTTTATGTTCTCAGATGAAAAACTTTAGAAGCTGTGATAGAATCTGGTTGAAATTATGGCTTGAATTAATGTTCCGTGAAATCATCAAATATTGTAATTTCTTCTCTTTTTCTGCTCTGCACATTTGATTTCTATCTTCAGATGTACCTCATGGTATAATATGCCTCTAGCCATTCATCACATTACATTCTTAAAGGCACTAGGATATAAAGAGTCGGAACACTGTGTTTTCACTTTTTCTTTCTGTTCTGTCTCTAGCATGTATAACCATGCTGATCTGTGTCCCCACTCAAATCTCATCTTGAATTGTAATCCCCATATGTTGAGGGAGGGACCTGGTAAGAAGTGATTGGATCTTGGGGGTGGTTCATCCTGCTGTTTTCCTGATCGTGAGTGAGATCTCATGTGGGATGATGGTTTTAAAGTGTGGCACTTCCTCTCTCTCTCTCTCGCTTTCTTTTTCTTTCTCATCACCATGTAAGACATGCCTTGCTTCCTCTTCCCCTTCTGCCATGATTGTAAGTTTTGAGGTCTCTTCAACCACGTGGAACTGTAAGTCGATCAAACCCCTTTTGTTTATGAATTACCCAATCTCAGATAATATCTTAATAGCAGTGTGAAAACTGGCTAATATGGACGATTCATAGCGAGAGTGGGGCGCTGCTCTAAAGATAACCTGAAAATGTGGAAGCCACTTTGAAACTGGGTAACAGGCAGAGGTTGGAACAGTTTAGAGGACTCAGAAGAAAACAGGAAGATGTGGAAAAGTGTGGAATTTCCCAGAGACGTATTGAATAGTTTTGACCAAAATGCTAATATTGATACGGTCAGTGAAGTCCAGGCTTAGGTGGACTGAGACTGAGATGAGGAACAAATTGCGAACTGGAACAAAGGTCATGCTTGCTATGCTTTGGCAAAGGAACTGGCAGCATTTTGCCCCTGCCCTAGAAATCTGTGGAACTATGAACTTGAGAGAGATGGTTTGGGGTATCTGGCAGAATAAATTGCTAAGCAGCAAAGCATTCAAGATGTGACCTGGAGTTTTATGAAAGTGTATAGTCATATGTGTTCACAAAGAGATGATTTGGGATTGGAGCTTATGTTTAAAAGGGAAGCAGAGCTTAAAAAGTTTGGAAGATTTGTAGCCTGACAATGCAGTAGAAAAGAAAAATCAATTTTCTGGGGACAAATACAAGCTGGCTACAGAAATTTGCATAAGTAATGAGGAGCCAAATGTTAATAGCCAAGACAAAGGGGGAAAATGTCTCCAGGGCATGTCAGAGATCTTCACAGCAGCCCTTCCCATTACAGACATGGAGGCCTAAGAGGGAAAAGTGGCTTCATGGGCTAGGCCCAGGGCCCTACTGCTTTGTGCTGCCTCAGGACATGGCACCCTGAGTCCCAGCAGGTCCAGCTCCAGCCATGACTGAAAGAGGCTAAGGTGCAGCTCAGGTCATTGCTTCAGAGGGTACAAGCTCCAAGCCTTGGCAGCTTCCATGTGGTGTTGGGCCTGCAGTTAATGAGAAGGCAATAATGGAGCTTTGGGGACCTCTGCCTAGATTTCAGAGGATGTTTGGAAATGCCCGGATGTCCAGGCACATGTCTACACAGGGCAGAGCCCTTGTAGAGAACCTCTGTTAGGACAGTGTGGAAGGCAAAGGTGGGGCTGGAGCTCCCATGAGGAGTCCCCACTGGGTCACAGCCTAGAGGAGCTGTGAGAAGAGGACCACTGTCCTCTAGACCCCAGAATGGTAGATCCACCAACAACTTACACTGTGTGCCTGGAAAAGCCATAGACACTCAATGTCAGCCTGTGAAAGCAGCTGAGTGGGCTGTGCCAGGCAGATCCACAGGGGCAGGGTAATATACATATTAAAAATTTATTTTTACATATAAAATAAGGAAATTTATAGCTATTTGGTAAGTAACTTAATGTAATAGTTATATGGCCAAAATAATAGAATTAGTTATTGACATGTCAACTAAATTGAAAATTTTTGAACCAAATTATTACTGGAATTCTGAAGCTTTCTTTGATCTTAAACGTTCTTGTGTAGAATACCCACACACCAATAACTCCACTTTTATGAAGAACTTTAAATCTTCTTTTATCGTTGCTCTTCTCCCTTTGTAGAGCTGTGTGTGTGTGTGTGTGTGTGTGCGCGCGTGCGCGCGCATTCTTTCATTATTTAGCTAATGAGATTGAGTAAATTACTTTGATTAATTGGGCTTAATGTCTGCTAGAGCGTTTTTTCCAGTTCATTTTCTTTGGCTAGAACACAGAATAAAAAGTAGTAAAAAATAACCCGTGTACTTTAAGTAAAGCGTCACTACATTAAATAGTGTATTTGATGGCAAAAGCAGACTGTAAGCTCAAATTCAATTTCAAATTCTTTGCAAACTCATGTCACTCTGTTCTGTTCTATGTTAGGCAATTGACCCAGCAGTAGCCAGATAAAAGGGCTTAGCATATGAGTAATTTAGACCACATCTGTGAAACTCATATGTATACTCTGCATGCATCATAAGCTTTTCCCAAAGTAGAAAATGAAATAAACAGAGATAATTATTGCTGCTGAAAAATTCAGTGCTCTGCAAGACAGATTTTATTTTAACTAGTGCATATTACAGTACATTTGTGGAATAAAAGACAAGCTCATTTTTTTAGATTTTGTTTTCACATTCTATGTGCCTTGAATATTTTCTGACCTATGCACAGTAAATGCAATAATTTATTTTTCCTCCCTCGTCTTACTTTATTTCTTTAAAAGATTAACATTAAAGGAAAGCATTGGGGTTACTTTCATTTACTTATCAAACATGTGAACATTGACTCTAGTTATTTAACCTTGCTGAAGAAATACAGAGGCATATATGGGGGAAAAAAGAATGTCAAAACAGTGCAGAATCCTTTTTTATACAATGCTGATGAGAGTGTGGATAAATTAACACTTCAATACAGTTATGGTAGAAATGTAAATTTTGCAACCTCTAAAGATACTAATTTAGGTATATCTATGAAATTTCAACATGCACATAAAATTTAGACCAGGAAATCCACCACTAGGAATTTATCTTATAGATGAATTTACACAAGTATTCAAAGATACAAGGATATTTACTGCAGTATTGTTGGTTTTTAACAAAACAATGGAAAAAAATGTTCATTTGTAGGAGGATGGTTAAGTAAACCACTTTTTGTAGAAGCCAGCTAATGAAATAGATATCTATGTGGTAATAAAGATAGGTGACCATGATAAAAATAAAATATACATATGTTCCCATGTATATGTGCTTGTATATTCACAGTCATTTTCTTGAGGGCTACATATGGAAGAGTTAGCAGTAGACACAATTGGAGAGAAAGGAATTGAAGTTTTCTTGAAGACTACATATAGAAGAGTTAGCAGTAGATATAATTGGAGATAAAGGAATTGAATTTTTCTTGCAGGGTACATATGGAAGATTTAGCAGTAAATACAATTGGGGAGAAAGGAATTAGTTAGATGAAGCCTTTCACTTTTCTCTGTGTTAATTCCTTTCGTTTTTGTTTTCCATGAGCATATACTACTTGAAGAATCATAATATAGTATTCATTAAAATTGTTTTAAAACATAAGATTATTACTTTTTTGAAATGGTTAATATGGTTTGTATCTCTGTCCCCATCCAAATTTTATGTTCAGTTATAGTCCCCAGTGTTGGAGGTGGGGCCTGGTGGGAGGTGATTGAATCATGGGGGTGGATTTCCCCTTTTGGTACTGGTCTCATGATAGAGTTCTCATGAGATCTGATTGTTTAAAAGTGTTTGTTACTGCCCCACTTTTCTCTCTTCCTCCTGCTTCAGCCATGTAACATAGACCTTTTTTTCCTTCACCTTCTGCCATTATTGTAAGTTTCCTGAGGCATCGCCAAGCAGGTGCCAGCATCATGCTTTCTATACAGCCTGTAGAACTATGAGTCAATTATGCCTCTTTTTTAAATAAATTATCCAGCTTTAGATATTTTTTTATAGTAGTCCAAGAATGAGTTAATACATGCTGAATAGCAAAAGTCCTTCAAATATCAAGATTCCATATTTTCCTAGCTTAAAATTTTATAACTACAATCAATATCATGGAATATATTTTGAAGTAAAATAAGAGAATAGAAAAAGGGCTCTAATACTAGCAACTTGATCATTGGGAAAAATCAAGAGGAACGTGGTAGGAACTTGAGCAGTCAGCAAAAAAAACTGATTTGAGGATTATTTTTAATTGTATTTATTTTATTAACTGTGATAAGATTAATATTATAATAATGTGAACTTTTTCTTTTCTTATTGGTGGTAAGAAAACATAATTTGCAGCCATCTTTCTTGCACATAACAAATGTTCATTAAATATTTGTTAGCAATTTAACAAGCCTATATAAAGACCTTCAATCATTAAATCAAATGGTTATATTTGACCTATGATTTTATACTAGTAAAAGTTAGAGGAGACAGGAGATGGAGCAAGATGGCTGAATAGAAGCCTCCACTGATCTCCACTCAAAAATCACCTTCATGAAGAACAAAAATCATGTGACCAATCACAGTATCTGGTTTTAACTTCATAGCATTGAAAGAGGCATGGAAGAGGGTAGGAAAGACAGCCTTGAATTGATAATGCCATCCCCTGGCAGTGGCTGCACGGCATGTAGAGAGAATCTGTGCATTTCGTTGAGGGGAGAGAATAGTGATTGTAAGACTTTGCATAGGAACTTAGTGTTGTCCTGTCACAGTGGAAAGCAACAAGATTAGAACTCAGCTGGAGCCACAGAGGGAACATTTTGACCAATTCTAGCCAGAAGGAAATCATCCATGCCAGCAGACAGAAACTGAGTTCCAGCAAGCCTTGGCACTGTGGGCTAAAGTGCTCGTAGGTCCTAAATAAACTTGAAAGGCAGTATAGGCCACAAGGACTGCAATTCCTGGACAAGTCCTAGTGTCATGCTCAGTTTGGAGTCAGTGGACTTGATGCAGGGGGGCACATGACCTGGAGAGACACCAACTAGGGCAGCCAAGGAAGTGCTTGTGTCACCCTCTACTAACCCCAGGCAGCACAGCTTGCAGCTCCAGCAGAGACTTCCTCTTATTTGAGAGGAGGAGAAAAAAGAATAAAAAGGACTTTATATTTCAACTTGGATACTAGCTCAGCCACAGGATAGGGTACCAGGCAGAGTCCTGAGGCTCCCATTCCAGGCCCTAGATCCCAGTTGCCCTGTCTACACACACCCTGAGCCAGAAAAGAACCCACTGCCTTGAAGTGAAGGACCCAGTTCTGGCAGGATTCATCACCTGCTGATCGAGAGCCCTTGAGCCCAGAATAATCAGCAGCAGTACCCAGGCAGTACATGCCATGGGGCTTGGGTAACACTCAGAAATGTGCTGGCTTCAGGTATGACCCAGCACATTCCCAGCTGTGGTGGCTACAGAGAGGGAGGAACTCCTTCTTCTTAAAGAAAGGAGAGAGAAGAGTAAGAGGATTGTGTCTTGCAGCTTGGGCACCAGCTTGGCTACAGTGTACCGGGTAGAGTACCATGTGGGATCTTAAGGTCCGTAACTCCAGGCCTTGGCTCTTGGACAGCATTTTTGGAACTGCTCTGGGCCAGAGAGGAGCCCACTCCCCCAAAGGGAAAGTCCCAGGCCTGGGAGCATTCACCATAAGCTGACCGAAGAGCCCTTGTTTCTTGAGTGAAAATTGGCAGCAGCCTGGCGGTACTCATTGTGGACACTGGACTTTGGTAGCCATGGGGTGAGACTGCTCTGCTTGTGGAAAAGGGAAGGAAGAGTGGGAAGGACTTTGTCTTGTGGTGTGTGTGCCAGCTCAGCTGCAGTAGAATAGAGCACCAGGTAGGTTCCTCACGTTTCTGACCATAGGCCCTGGCTCCCAGATAGCATCTCTAGACCTACCTGGAACTGTGGAAAACTCACTGCTTTAAAGGAGAGGACACATGACTGGCTGACTTTACCCCCTGCTGATTGTAGAACCCTGGAGCCTTGAGTAAACATAGGCAGTAGTCAGACAATGGTTACTGTGGGCCTTGGGTGAGACACGGGGCTGTACTGGCCTCAGATCTGACCCAGCACAGTCCCAGAGGTGGTGGCCACGGGGGTGCTTGTGTCATCCCTCCTCCAGCTTCAGGCAGCTCAGCAGAGAGAGAGAAAAACTCCATGTAATTTGGAGAAAGTAATCTGGTAATCCAGAGAAATGTTTTGGATTTTACACAAGACCACCAAGGTGGTACCTCTAAGAGTCTGCAAGGGCCACAGCATTACAGGGCTTGGGGTGCTCCCTAATGCAGATATGGCTACAGTGGCCAAAAACTTACATCACAACACCCAAGTCCCTTCAAATACCGGGAAAGCCTTACCAAGAAGAAAGGATACATACAAGCCCAGACTGCAAAGTCTACAATAAATAACGAACTCTTCAATTCTCAGACAACTGATGAACATCCACAAGTAGCAAGACCATCCAGGAATACATGACCTTACCAAATGAACTAAAACAGGCACCAGGGACCAATCCCTTTCAGACATAAAATTCAAAATAAGAAACTCAATGAAATTAAATATAATAAAGAGAAGGAATTCAGAATCCTCTCAGATACATTTAACAGATAGATTGAAGTAGTTAAAAAGAATCAAGTAGAAATTCTGGAGTTGAAAACAGCAATGGATATACTGAATGCATCAGCATTCTTTTAACATCAGAATTCATCATGCAGAGAAAGAATTAGCTGAAAAATAGCTGTTTGAAAATACACAGAGGAGTAAAAAAAGAATTAAAAAAATGAAGCATGACTAACAAGATCTAGAAAATGCCTCAAAGGGCGCAAATCTGAGTTATTGGCCTTAAAGAGAAGGTAGAGAGAGGGATAGGGGTAGAAAATTTATTCAAAGGGACAATAACAGAGGATGTCCCAAACCTACAGAAATATATTCATATCTGAATACAAGAAGATTATGGAACACCAAAAAGATTTAACCCGGAGAAGACTACCTCAAGGCATTTAGTAATCAAATTCCCAAAGGTCAAGGATAAAGAAAAGAAAGGATTCTAAAAGCAGCAAGAGGAAAAAACAAACAAACAAAACAATATGCAATGGAGCTCCAATACGTCTGACAGACTTCTCAGTGGAAACATTACAGGCCAGGAGAGAGTAGTATAACATATTTAAAGAACTAAAGGAAAGACCTTTTATCCTAGAATAGTGTATCCAGTGAAAGTAACCTCCAAACATGAAAGAGAAATAATAACGTTCCCAGACAAACAAAAGCTGAGAGATTTCATCAACACTACCCACCTGTCCTACAAGACATGCTAAAGGGAGTTCTTCAATCGGAAAGAAAAGAATGTTAATGAGCAGGAAGAAATCATTTGAAGGTACAAAATTCACTGGTACTAATAAATACACGGATATCATAACACTGTAATTGTGGTATGTAAACTACTCATATCTTCAGTAGAAAGATTAAAAGAGAAATTGATCAAAAGGAATAACTACAACAACTTTTCAAGACACAGGCAGTAGAATAAGATATAAAGAGAAATAAAAAAGACCTAAAGAGAGTTAAAAAGCAGCCGGATGAAATTGAAGTGTAGAGTTTTTTGTTTTTCTCTATTCTTAGTGAAAAGTTAGTTTTTTTTTTAATGCAATTAGTGTTCAGTGGCAATCAGCTTAAAATTAAGGTTATAGATAGTATTTGCAAGCTTCATGGTAACTTCAAATAAAAAAAAACCTTTTAATAGATACACAAAAAATAAAAAGCAAGAAATTAAAACAGACCACCAGAGAAAATCACCTTCACTAAAATGAAGACCAGGACAAAGGAAAGAAGGAAGAGAAAACCACAAAACAACCAGAAAAAAAAAAAATGGCAGAAGTAAGTCCTTACTTATCAATAATAACGTTAAATGTAAATGGACTAAAAGACACAAAATGGTTAAATGGATAAAAATCAAGATTCAGTGATCTGTTGCCTACAAGAAACACACATTGCCTATAAAGAAACACATAGAATGAAAATAAAGGGATGAAAAAGATATTCCATGCCAATGGAAAGCAAAAAATGGCAGGAGGGGAAATCAGACAAAATAGATTTTAACACAAACACTATGAAAAAGACAAGGTCATCATATAAATGCATATATATACATTATATATAACAATATATTGTTATATTCAACAATATAATAATTATAAGTATATATGCACCCAACACTGGAGCACCCAGATATAGAAAGCAAATCTTATTAGTGCTACAGAGAGAGGCCCCAGTACAATAATAGCTGGAGACTTCAACACCCTATATTCAGCATTGAACAGATTATCCAAACAGAAGATCAACAAAGAAATGTCAGACTTAATCAGCACTATAGAACAAATGGAAGTCATATCTATTTACAAGAGAGATTAGCACATAATTGGGGTTTTATTCCTGATGCAAATAAGAAAGCCAAATCTAGTGAAGAAATTTGGACCTCTCACTGGCTATGAGGAACTGAAGCATGAGAAATTGTGCTTGTGTCTTCAAAATGATGAGTTTATAATTTAAATGATTATATTAGTTTTCAGTCATAAGTCAGGCTTGAATGAGTTTGGGATTCAGGAGCTTTCCCTAGGCCCTGACTCCTGCTGGTTAAATTTATTGATAATGAACAAAGTGGGTTATCCCAGGAGCAGATGATGGTTAAAAAGTTTTCTTTTTATGCATATTGCCCACTGTGTTTGTCGAAGATTGGTGTTGGGACACCTGGATTTGTACCCTTCAGTTTATACAAACAATCAAAAAGCCAAGATAGATAAACTCAGTTTTTCTCACACTGTTCTTATTTATGTGACATGAAGAAATGTGGAATAATGAATGCTCTTTTCACCTGTGACAAGTGGGTGCCTTTTTTTATTTTTTCGTCAGGATTTTGCTTTGTCACTCAGGCTGGAGTGTGGCTATATTAGTCTGTTTTTATGCTGCTGATAAAGACATATCTGAGTCTAGGCAATTTACAAAAGGAAGAGGTTTATTGGATTTACAAAGTTCCATATGGCTAAGGAGGCCTCATAATCATGGCAGAAGGCAAGAGGGAGCAAGTCACATCTTACATGATGGCAGCAGGCAAAGAGAGAGCTTGTGCAGGGAAACGCTCATTTTTAAAACCATCAGATCTCATGAGACTCATTCACTATCACAAGAGCAGTGCAGGAAAGACCCATCCCCATAATTCAATCGCCTCCCACAGGTTCCTCCCACAACACGTGGGAATTGTGTGAGTTACAATTCAAGATGAGATTTGGGTGGGGACACAGTCAAACCGTTTCAGTGGTGACACAATCTTGACTCACTGCAATGTTTGCTTCCTGGGCCCAAGTGATCCTCCTGCTGCAGCCTCTCCAGTAGCTGGAACTACAGGTGCATGTCACTATGCCTGGTTAATTTTTCGTGTGTGTGTGTGTGTGTTTGTGTTTGTGTGTCTATGTATGTGTGTGTGTCTGTGTGTGAGTGTGTTTTGTTTTTGTTTTGCTAGATACAGGGTTTCACCAGGTTACCCAGGCTTGTCTTCAACTCCTGAGCTCAAGCAACTCACCTACCTTGGGCTCCTAAAATTCTGGGATTATAGGCATGAGTCACTTCGCCCAGCCTGGTGAAAGTCTTTAATCATTTTTTCTTTTTCTTTCTATTTAGTCTTAGCTGTTGCTGTATGGTGAGTCATGAGATATTAAAAATGGCTTGTGGACAAGTCTTCTCCCAGTTAAGGCAATTGTACCTGACCTGATATAATCTTTTTTAAAAATCAAATTTAGTTCTCCCCAACTTTATTGAGGTATATTTGGTGCACAAAACTACACATAATTAGTGTGTACAATTTGGTAAATTTGAACATATGTATATAGTAGTGTTACCTTGCCACAATCAAGTTAATCAATATATTCATCAGATCCCAAAGTTTCTGTGTGAGACTTTATTTTTTGTTTCTTTTATAAAAACTTGTGATGAGAACACTTAACATGAGCTCTATCTTTGTACTAAGTTTTAAATTGCACAATACATTATTGTTAACTACAGGTACCATGTTGTACAGCAGATTTCTGGAACTTACTCATACTGTATGACTGTAACTTTATATCCATTTATAATGGTAACGACTCCCCACACTCCCCTGCCCCATTCTCTTGTGATTACAATTTTATTGTCTACTTTTACAGGTTTGACCATTTTAGATTCCCTGTGTAAGAGGAAGCATGCTACATTTGTTCTTCTGTGGTGGACTTACTTCACTTAGCATAATAGCTTCCAGGTATAACCCTATTGTCCCAAGTGGTAGAATACTCTTCTTTTTAAGGGTAAATAATACTACCTTGTGTTTACATACAATATTTTCTTTATCCATTCATCTATTGATAACAAGTTGGGTTGTTTCCATACCTTAGCTATTGTGAATAATGCTGCAAAGAACATAGGAGTCCTGATACCATTTTGAGTTCCTGATTTCAATTCTTTTAGATATATACCTAGAAGTGGGATTGCTGGATCGTATGCAAGTTTTAGTTTTATTTCTTTGAGGAATCTACATACTGGTTTTCCCTAGTGACTATACCATTTTACATTCTCACCAACAGTGTACAAGAACTCCAATTTCTTCATAATCTTGAAAACACTTTTTTCTCCCCTTCTCTTTCTCTTCTCCTTCTGAGATTCTTAAAATGTGTATATTGACCTACTTAATGGTCATATGTCCTGTAGGGGTTCTTTAGTCTTTTTCATTTTTTATCTTTTTTGATCCTCTGACTACATAATTTAAATGACCTGTCTTCAAGTTAACTACTTCTTTCTTCTGCTTAATTGGGCCACTTGCTGAAGCCCTCTATTAGTTTTTTTTTAGTTTAGTTATTGTATTCTTTGACTCCAGGATTTCTGTTTCTTTGGTTTTATGGTTTTCATTTCTTTTTGAACTTCTCATCTTGTTTATGTATTGCTTTTCTGATTTTATTTAGTTGTCCTATAGTTCACTTAGCTTCTTTAAGACAATTATTTTTATTTCTTTTTAAGGTGCTTCATAGATCACCATTTCTTTGGGGTCAATTATTGAAGCTTTTTAATTTCTCTTGTGTTATCATGTTTCCCTAATTCCTCATGATTCTTATATTCTTGCATTTATGTGTGCACATTTGAAGAAGTGGTTATCTCTTCCAGTCTTTATAGCCTCTCCTTAGCAGGGAAAGACTTTCACCAGTCCACTTAGCTTAGGATTCTGGGTGGGACAGATGGCAGTGTCTGCGGGCAGATGAGGCCTGTGATTGAGGTCCATTGGGCTCAAAATTAAAACAGGGCCTGAAGAATTCTTGGTTAGATGGTACCCTTTGCCAAAGTTTTACTATTGAGCATGGTTGTCTGGTAGGGTTTTACAGGTGGGTGCGGCTGTTTGCCTGGGCTCTATGGTTATGTAAGGCTGCCATTGTCTGGGCTCTTTGGTTTGATGGAGTTGTTAGTTAGAGACACAGTCAGGCAAGGCTGCTGGTAGTGACTGTGGGGCTGCCTCTGAGATCTGCATGTAGTGGCTGCTGAGAGCCCCTGCCCATTTTCTTTATTCCTAATTGTTCCTGGGTGGTATAGCCATGCCAATTCCCCTAGTATGTGATATGAGGTAGGGCATAAGTGGGTTTCTAGAGCAATGCCCTAAAATGCTGAGGAAGTTTGACATCCACCATGATTTCTCTTTACCCCTCTGAAGAAATCATGGCTCAATAGATCTTTCTTGCTTCTGTGTTGTGCTGGATTGGGCAAGGGTTGCTTCTGACAAAAAAGGGTTATTTTTATCCTTTTTCAGGCAAGTTTTTCACTCCACCAGGGTGCCTCAACATTGGGTTTTGGAATTCTCACAAAGGCATTCTTTTTCATGAATAGTTGTTAAATTTGTGTTTCTATGAGGGTACTGGGGCTAAGGAACTCATATGCATCCATCTTTCTGGAACCCTTGATCTAATTTTACTTTTCTCTTTCTACTTCATACCAAATTCTGCTAAACACCGATTCTTGTTTTGTCTTTCATTTCTAGCTCTGAATTTGTCATTAGCATTTGATATATTTTTGGTATTAATCCTTAAATTTTCATAAATTATGGCTCATATTCTCCAGGTGAATTCAAGTAAACTGCCTGAGTGAAATTGACCCCAAGGTGCTTAGATTTTCACATCTAGTCTGTGGAATGATTCCCTAAGGAGTAAAATGAGTAGTTTCTTTGTTTAGGGAAAGTACAATCAGGAAAAAGAAAAAGCATGGGAAATTTGTAGTATAAATGTAACATAAATCTATTCTAAAAAATAAAACATATAAAACTATATGTTCTTTAAATATAACTCTCATATTGAATTCTTTAATAAGAAATAAAAATCTTTAGTTATTTCAAAAAAAATTACTGCCCAATAATAGAACCAAACACTAGTAGCACAGCTCTAGCCCTTTCCCCATGCCATAAAATAGAATAAATTAGATATATGACTAAAACCAATTTAATTTAAACAGAACAAATTTTTGTTAGGGAGTATTCCGTATTCACTATGCACCATAATGCCACTTTACTGTTATCAATCATATTATCCAGAAATATGAAAACAGGACATTGCAAAGATGTAAATACAATGTTTACATCAAACCATCTTTCTCCAATAATTACCCTAATTATCTTTTTAATTTTTCATATTCCTTCTTCAAGAAACATTCACTAGAAAATTACATATTACCATTTTCTGCTGGAGAGTTTTATGCATGTTGAGATTAGTCACTTAGTCACAGCTGTTGCAAAATCTTGGTGAAAAAAAGCTACTAAGGCCTTTGTCATTGTCTGCTGAAAATAGCATCTTAGGAAGTGTATTGTCTTCTAAACAGACTTTTTGGAGGCATCAGAAGGCACGTACTGGTTAGTGATTAGATCCAGTCCCCAAGATACACAAATACAAAAGTATATTATAGGTTAACTACACCCGAGACTTCGTAAGACTCTTTACAAGTCATAATAAACAGCTGTTTTTAATGTCACTAGAAGGTAATGGAAAGGACACTGACAAGAAGTCCAAAGGGGTGAGTTTAAGATTTAGCTATACCTGCCAGTGTTATCTTGAATAAGTTATTTCACTTCTTTGGACATTGGATCATGTAAATTGTCTGAAGAGATTAGAATTGTCATATTCAGTTCTGAAATTAAAATAAATGTAATTTAAGATAGTTTATCAGTTTGTCTTTTTAATTATTTTAACTCTAAATTATTTGTTTAACTTTTTTTCTCACAGGAATAAAATTTTTGATGAGTTTCCATCAGGTGTTTATGTGTCTACCCATCACACACTGTGTTCAAGATTACTTTTTTCAACCACTTAATTAAACTGTTTATGTCTCATCAATTTTTTTTAAATATATCCTGGGGCTGGGATCTTCTGCTGTACCTATTTGGTATGACTTGTAAAGTGTGGTGATAATGTCTCAATTTGATTGGGCTAAGGGATTCCCAGATAGCTGATAAAACATCATTTCGGGATGTATCTGTGAGGATGCTTCCAAAAGAGATTAGCATTTATTCCTCACTCAGTAGACTGAGTGAGGAAGATTGTCCCCACCAATGTGGGTGGGTGTCATACAATCTATTGAGGACTAAAATAAAATAAAGTAGTATAGGATAAGTTAATTCGCTTTCTCTATTTGAGCTAGGACATTCATGTTCTCCTGCCCTTGAGCATTGGTGCTCCTGGTTTTAGGGCTTTAGGACTCAATCATAACTTACACCATTAGCGTTAGCTACCCTAGTTCTCAGGTCTTCTGACTCGGACAGAATTATACCATCAACTTCCCTAGTTTTCCAGCTTGCAGGGAGCAGACCATGGGACTTCTCAGCCTCCATAATTGCATAAGACAATCCTTGTAATAAGTCTCTATATAAAACTCTCTCTCTGTATACACGTATTATGTTGTGTTTCTCTGAAGAATCCTAACTAATACAGAATAATAGAAATAGGACAGATGGACATTTTAAACCTTTCATGTCATGGTCTTATCTTTCAATAAATAGCCATTTTCCTTTTCATCTAAGGCCATGACAAATTTGGAGAGTGAAAGTTTGGAGATCTCAGTTATATCTCCAAATCATTTTAGCTACAATAAAATGGAATTAAATGATAGACAATTTGGAGTCTATGGGCACATATTCCAGGTTAGCATACCACTTGCTCTCTGTCTTTAAGAGTGGGGAAGCTTAGTAAACAGTATCTAATCTAAAAACGGCTCAAAGACTGCCCTGGAAACATATGAGGTAGGAAGCAATTACTGACTTCACTCACTATGTTAGGCCAGGCTCTATCACAAATTGTCATTGTCTCAAGGAGCTGATTAGAGTGTGTGCATATCTCATTCTATTCATGAACATATAGGTATGCAAACATACCTATACTGAAATATTTGACAGCATCCAGATCACACAGCATAAAATATTCAATGATAATTACTTGATAACCTGTTGCTATGATTTTGCATTCTTTGAGAGTTCTCTGAATTTTACTCACTACTCTCTTTACTCATAAAAGAATGGATATACAATCTTGGTATAATTATTTCTCCATGGAGAAAACTCCCTACAGAATATGCCTGACTGTAATAACTATTTCCTTTGATGTAATTTATTACTTAGTATATGACCTCATTTATATTTTTACTTTCATTATCAATTTTATATTCTCCATCCTGCAAAATGTAGGTGTCCTCACATCTGCCAGTAGAGAACAGGGGAGATTATCTTAATATATGTGTAGATTAAGACATCATGTGACAGAGAAACACACAGGCAGTGCAGTAGGATGGGTATAGACTGTGTGTAACTAACTAATTGCTGGTTACTCTAAATAATGAGCATATTTTGCCTCTACTTTGAAAGACAAAGTAAGGTTCCTATTACTTGCGACTAGGAGGAAAACATTTTGGGTAAGACAGCCTGGGCAGCAATGACAGTAGAAAATATTTATAATTCCTATTTACTTTATTGCTGATCTTGTTGTTTTTTTTTCATTTGTTTTCTGTCTTGCCTGACTGTAATACAGTGTATACATAAGGTCTCAGCTTTCCTGTCAGTCCTACAGGAAAAGTTTGAATAATATCCAAGGTGCAAGGGACTCAATATATTTAAATAAGTAGCTCCAGTGTCTTTCAGAAACAGTTACATCAGAAAATTCATAAAACAACTGAAAAGAGCCATGCTTTACACAAAGACAAGGGATGTATTACTGGTATTTGTCAAATTATGTTATGTAAAAATTTGGTATTTTAAGAGAAAAAACCATGATACAACCTTGCATATACATTTTAATTTTAATATTATAACAAACTACCCCTAGGCAAATGGGAAAACAAAAAGAAGGAAAAACATTTTGTCAACAAAAAGAGCAGGGCTATAGATTTTTCCTTTTAAACTTTCCTTTAAGATATTTGTAAAATTATTTATTCCTTGTACACACATGTACATTTTATCTGATACAGTCTAAAAAAAAAAAGTATCCTTGCAGAAAAGGTTAAGGGCAAGGTGAAAACTCGACTTCTGAGGGATGTTGTTATCTTTTCTCATTCTTATTCCAATCTGCATTACATCAACAGCTTCCTGTTGCTTTTAGTGGCCCAGAGTATCTTGACCTTTGTTGTAAGAATTTGTTAACCAAGATGCCTGATACATTCTGCCTAGCAGAACTGCGGCTTATATAATACAAATGTTGACATCTGTACTCTTTTGTAATTTAATTAATTCTCTTCTACTTACAAACTCACAAATCCACGGAGGACTTGGGTGGGAATTCCACTTATCTAACACAATGCTGGAAAAGCCAAAACAGTAATTCAACAGTAGACTTTGAAAAAAATATGTGATTTATAGATATTCTCATTCATACCATTTCCTGTTAAAGAGAATCATAGCTATTGGGTACAGGAAGATGATAAAATACTTTGTTTCAAAGCATACTGAAAATGGCTGGCAAAACTTTTTATTTCTCATTCAAGTAAGTCTGTGGAATGGAATATTTCTGACTACTTTTTTTTTTATACTTACGATCCAGAATAATAACAAATGTTTATGGTGTGCTAAGTATGTCAATTACTGTTATTACTGCTTTGTATTTACTGACTCATCTAAACCTCACAACACATCATAAGGTATATGAGATTATTTTCGCTATGAAGAAACAGGAACAGTAGTGTTAACTTACTTGGCCGAGGTCACACAACTGGGTGTAGCTAGAACTCAGGCTCAAGCTGTGCTTGTAAAACTGTGCTCTCTGCAGTTCATTTCACATCTAAGAAAAAAAAAATTGATGAATTAAGTATAGTAGCTAACATCTATTGAGGTCTCCCCCATGCCAGGGGTTGTTAGCTTAGCACTTTGCCTGCAATATCTCATTTAATCCTTGCAACAATCCTCTAAGGTATAATTAACTTCATTTTAAAGATAAAGAAACTAAGGATGGAAAAATTACTTGTCCAATTTATAAAACTAGTAAAAGGGAAACAGGATTCAGGTCAACTCCAGCGCTCATACCCCTTTGCTGCTACTCTTCCTGTTCGATGGTTTAATCAATAATCAACATGTAATGAACATTTACCAGACTCAGAGACTGACAAGCATCTATTTCACCCTTGGTATATGTTACTGTCTGAAGAATGTAGTTTGTCTGACAGCCTGAAGAATGGAGTCCAGGCAGCAGCATTAGATAAGACTATTTAAAGTTCAAGAAATTTAAATATCAGATGATTATTGTTTGCCATGTACTCTGAAATGGCTGCAGATTTAAACCCTGCTCTCTCTGCCAAAGCATTCTTGGATGTATCCATAACATTTCAGTGATTTGCCAAGACATGCCAAGTTTGTTTGAATAACTACTCCTGTCTTTATGGATTGACAGGGTTGATGTGATTTCTTTCAGTGATGGTATTTTTGGGCAAGATGGCATCAGGCTAACTAGATACAGGATGATTTATTTGTGAACTTTGTTCAACAATGATATCTTCATATATTCTTCATAGAAAGAGAAAAAGCTAACAACAAGAGTGAACAAATTAAAATCTGATTTGTATAAATGTAATTAATTTAAAAATTAGAATAAAAAGGAATTAGATGGAGAACTAGTTGTCAGAACTTTGCCACAAAGCCAGTTGGGTGATCTGATGTCTCCTAGGTCCCAGAAACATTACATATAAAATGATGAGGTTGATGATCTCAGGAAGATCTTTCCACATCTAAAATTTAAGTGCTAATACTTCTTATAAGAGGTAGTCTAGTATAAGATCTTCCTGACAAGGGTTGGTAGTGTTGGTAAGAGAATTGATAGAGTATGGGGGAGGTAAAAAGGGGAGGAGGTGGTAGTTTGTAGATGCAGACATATAATGAAAAAGTCATTTACAAAGTAGACAAGGTCACCATAATGTTTTATAGTTTAGTGATGACAATATTGGTACTATATCCTACAATATCAGAGTATTACCTACTATCAGAAGTTTCATAAATTGCAAGAAATTAAAATACTTGTGAGAATAAATCACTGTTGATTTCTACCATGTGTAAAACATTAGCATATGAATAGTTACATAGAGTGGTAACCAGCTCTTTGCTTGCTTTTTAAGTATAAAACAGAGTAAACCATTCTTATTTTGCAACAGGAATAAATTAATGTCTATCTATCTATCTGTCTATCTTCTAGACAGTCTTCAGATAATGGAGCTAATAATCTAGAACTCATAACATAGAAATCTGGCAGCACGTTTCATTCAAAGAGCTTACAAAGTCTGACTTAGGAGCAATTGTGTCAGGAGGTGAGAGAATGTCTTCAGATTTCCTTTACTGCTGTTTAACTTATTTTCAACTTTATTAAAAAAATTTTTTTTTTGAGACAGAGTGTCACTCTGCCACCCAGGCTGGAGTGCAGTGGCATGATCTTGGCTCACTGCAACCTCTGCCTCCTGGATTCAAGCAATTCTCCTCTCTCAGTTTCCTGAGTAACTACCACCAGCTAATTTCTGTATTTTTAGTAGAGATGGGGTTTCACCATATTGGTCAGCCTGGTCTCAAACTCCTGACCTCAGGAGATCCACTCTCCTTGGCTTCTCAAAGTTCTGGGATTACAGGCTTGAGCCACTGATTTTATTAAATTTTTAAGCTTAGTCTTACCTAGTGGTGTTCATGTACTCATTTTAATTTTAGTTTACTTTACCTGAAGAACAAAAAGACATTTGTTTAAATTAGAAATTGAAAGAAATTATTGTAAAGCCATATTACTGCCCGGGACTTTAGACATTTATTGGTTTTCAAATGTTCTGCCTTAATTGAAACTATTACTGTTAAAAAGATTCATTTGCTAATTTTCTGCAATGGATAAGCCAATAATTTGAGATGTATGGTGTTATTTCATTTGTACCCTATCTTTAGCAGGCTCTCTCCCTTAAATCAGAAGTCCCAACTCTGTTTTATTTTCTTTTCAACAAACAAGTAAAATTAATTCCAATGGGCAGGGATAAGAAGAGACAGGTGGCCTCATATAAAGAAGTAGAAACTGAATGTAATTAACTAAAGCTGTATTTCTAAACCAGAAAGTCTACTTTTAATTATCTTTCATATGCTTTCTTGTAAATGGTATTTACTTGTTTATTCATTCAGCATATATATCATTGAACATTGCCTAAAAGTTAGGCAGTGCTAGGTAACAGGTATACCTTAGTGATGAAATAGATCACTTCTTTCTGGAGAGGGAAGAGCAAATGTGAACAAATTTAAAAAGTGGTATATTAGATGATACATATGACATGTAAATCAACTAGCCTCTGCATTCAGCTCTTCACTTTTGCATTTCAGTGTCCCTCCTAATCGTCCCCTAGGCTGCTTTGTAGTCAACCAAGGGGCTTGGTCCAGGTGATACAGATAGCTTTGTGAACTTACCCTATTATTTAATCATTCTATGAGTATGGAACCCTAGAAAAAGAGATATAATAGGTGTCTCTCCCTCGAAAGTTTTCGTGGCTCCAGAAAAACAAATAACAGAAACTCTACAATGGCCCTTCTACTCTAGATGAATTTGTCAACTAGGATTAGACAATGCTTGATCAAGGGTGAGCTGTTGGAGGCAGGGATTTAGTGGCATTTATTTAACCAGATCTGGACAGGCTAGGTGAGGTCTGTCCACCGGGCTGGTAGAGTCAAACCAAGTGGTCACCAGGAATCAGTGGTACAGCCAAGCGTTGAGCAACTGAGTCAAATTTAGGAGACAAGATGAAGACAGAAACTGAGGTTCGCAGCTAAAGTCAGATGAAATGGGCAGAGAAGCCAAGTTCCAACAGGTCAGAGAATCTCAGGATTATCTCTAAGAATTCAATCTCTGTCAGGATTATTCCATTCTAGTCCACATATGCACATGACATGAGGCCTGTGAGCAAGACTGAAACAAAGTCATTTTCTGACCTGTAAACATCATTGAATAATGGAAAAAACAGCTAATCTTAAAAAGAGCAAAACCAAAATGTAACTTAAATCCTGGCTTCAATATTAGTGTCCGAATGGAAAGGTTAATTAATATCTATGAAAATCAGTTCTTTTCATCAGCAAAATGGGGATAATACCGCCTCCCTGAAGGGACCTTTATTTGATAATTAAGTTAGATTTGTAAAGAAAAGAGCCCCCCCAATAAACCATATGCATTTAAAATTGACTATTAATGTGACATTATTTAAATTAAGAGTAATCAGATGATAACTCTTTCAGAAGACAGATTTTTCTCCTCTATTTGATTTACATACTGCCTAGACACTTTTAGACTCTTGAGATTCCTATTAAAATTCTGGCTATATCAGAGATTATTCTCAATCACTGAAAAGCGTGAGAGAGCTTAGAAAAAGAGTATACTTGGGACTCAATGTGGGATTAATAGTAAGACTCCCAGCTGTGAAAAAGATAGACCTGAAGTTCTATATGACCAACTGGTAGGGAGCCTGACTGGTGCACTTCTGTGTCCCCTGAAGACTGGAGTGATCAGGGTACAACTGTGGTGGATCAGAGGAAAGGGCGTGGTGGATCTCAGAACAGTAGTTGACCACAGGCATAGAAAGGGGACAAAGGGTATTAGACATAAAGATACATGACCCAAGCTCTCATAATGACCTTGCCACTCTCCTGATATGGTCCTGTGGACAAGTTTAATGAATTTGGCTTCATTTGTGAAATGAGAGGCTGGGACATGGTGGTCTCTAATGTGTCTTCTTGTTATAATAGTGGATGATTCTGTAAATTAATTATACTCTGCATTTGTACGGCATTTTTCACTTTCCAAAGCATGCTGACATGTATCACTCACTGATCCTGTGAGCTAGTCATAGCATGTGTTTATACCCCTATTTTATAAATGAGGTGGTACAGATTTATAGGTTATGTCCTCTATACAATTTCATTGTTTAACCTGTGTCAAGGATCTAGATTCAGAAACATTTAGTTGATTTTCAAAAATATACCAGAGTTGGGTGTGTTTCCCTTTAAAAGTTCTTGGCAATTACAAATTATTTTGAACTATCATGTGAGGTGGTGGCTGCTATGGAAACTCCATTAATACATGAAGCTTGCAAAGCCTGTCACCACATCAGATGTTGCGGCCCTTTGGCTATGCTAACTTACTCATCTGTTTTTTTGAAAAATATTTCTCTCTTTTGTCGTTTTCTTTTTTCCCCAAGCACAGTATTATATGCACAGTCTGCTTATAATCTAAGACATCTCATTTTGAACAGACTCATTCTTATGAAATTCATTAAATGACTTGGAAAAAAAATTCTAGTGAAAATACAACCTGGGAAAATAATAAATTAAAACATACACATAGTATCCATTTTGTGTTTTTGTGGCTCAAATAAAATGTGAAAAGAAAGAAAAACTAAATTCATGAGGCAGGATTATGTTTATATTATAATTGTAAAGAAAAATCATGCATGAGTTCAAGTATGAGAATTTTTATTCTAATAATAAGGATATTTACTATGTCAGTTTTGACCAATGCTATACATTTTTAACCTTTGCATACTTTTGTGAAATATTAGCATTCACAGGCAGTAATGAATCTTAAGCAGTCATTGCTTTTAGATTATCTATTTTATATATGTATATATAAATATATATGACATACATATATGTATATATATACATATATGTATACACATATATACACACATATGCGTGTGTATGTTATATATACATACACACATATATACATGAATGTGTGTGCATATTTTATATATTATATATACATACACATATATACATGTATGTGTGTATATTATGTATATTATATATGCACACACATACATGTATATATGTGTGTGTATATATAATAATGTAAATAGTATCTATAAGCCTATATTCCAAAGTTTCATATTTGGTAAGGTCTCTGTGCCCCAAATGGGTCTCGACTATCTTGAAATTGCCCTTGTTCCATCCAAAGAAATAGTGGAGATGTAGGTTCAATAATTACATAAACCAGAAGTACCTACTTCCTCCTGTTTTAACTATTCTTTGGCAAATACATAAAACCTAATTTTTTTTGCCAGATATCTGACTTACTACCTTGTGAGGACTGTGTGTTTGAAGTGGCAATAGCCAATACTTTATTTTTCTTGTTGACAATTTATAGGCTATTATGACATGCTGCTATTTCTTTATTTGCATTTATCTAATCATGAGTGGGATTTTTTTCCATATGTCTATTAGTTAATTATATAACTTCTATAAAATATTTATTCATACATTTGGCCATTTTTCTTAATTTTTTTATATATAAAGAGAAACTTTTAAATAGTATAGAAAGGTTTAATGGGTTTGATATATGAAAATTTAAAATTTTTATTTACAAAGTAAATATATCATCTTCATGATGTATTAAAATGATTTTATGCTTAGAAAATCTTCCAATTGCCTGCAATAAATATTCATATGTATGTTATAGTTTCAGTTGTTTTTTTAAACTTTCAATCAAGTTTCTATATATTTTGAATGTAACACAAACTGATAATTGGCCTTTTTAAAAAATAAATAATTTTCCAAACACAATGAAGTAATATATCCTTTCCTATGGATTTATGATATTTTAAATCTTATATTAAGAATCTAACATTGGTTCTGGAGCTGTCCCTTATATTTCCCTAAATTCTTAAGTCACCACTACACTGTATTAATTAATTTTATAATGTTAAAATAAATGTTAATTATCTGATAGCATAATTCGTTTTCTAATGTGATTTGCAATTCTCATTTGTTTAATTTTCCAGGTAAATCAAATAACGTTCTTACTCCCAATCAAAAATACTCAATTCTCTTTCTTTTTGTTTCATTTCATTGGATTTACTTATTCTGCCTTTGTCTTAGGCCATTCTTGCTTTGTTATAAAGAAATACCTGAGACTGGGTAATTTATAAGGAAATAGGTTTAATTGGCTCAGTTCTGCAGGTTTTACAGGAAGCATAGTGGCATCTGTTTCAGGGGTGACCTCAGGGAGCTTTTACTCGTGGCGCAAGGCAAAGCGGGGACATGCACATGGTAGGATGAGAACAGGGCAAGAAAGAGGGGGGATGTGCCGCACACTTTTAAGCGAGCAGATCTTGTGAGAACTCACTCACTATCACTAGGACAGTACCAAGAAGAAGGTGCTAAACTATTCATGAGAAATCTGTTCCCGTGATTTAATCACCTCCCACCAGGCCTCACCTCCAGCATTCGGGTGAGAACATGAGAACCAGGTGGGGACAAATATACAAACTATATCAGCCTTGTGTTTAATGTTTATCTTAAGCTTCAAAGAAGTCATTATTTTACCAAAAATATTGGGTATTAAAAGCAGAACTTATAGAATCTCTCCCCATCCCCACCATAGGGCATTGTGAATAAATAAAAGTTAATTTACATTAGTAAACTGCAGCGATCTTAACCTCAAGAATAAACAATTTATTTACCTTCGGAAATTTGCTTGGAATCTGGAAAAGTAATGTAGGAACATTTCTCAAAAAGTGTTCAGCCCTGGAATGTTCTCTCCCAAACTACTTCCTACCCCCAGTAACACCCACATCATAGAAATGTGCACTGGTCAAAGCAAAGTCCAGCAATTACTGCACTGCATTTTCTTTTTCACAGACTTAAACAGAGTTGTAAGAATTACAAGACCAATGTAATTATGGATTAAGAGATTTAATGGAGGAAGGAAGTTATCATTTTAAGAAAGGACTTGTTATGAGGCAGTTAATTATCACAGATAAGCTAAGATTTGAAAGCCCACTTCCCTCATATACTGGTGGTTTCCTGATGGACAATTGCTTAATCAGGCTAATTTTGGTTTTCTCATTTGTAAAACTGATAGTAATAATATTTTGTAAGGAATATAAGAAAGACTAAAGGAAATAATGGAATGATTTACAAAGTAGAAATGATGCTTAAAACGTAGTAGTATTAAATGTTAATAATTATTATGTAGTATGATTACTGAGTAAGTTTTAAGAATAAAAATTCTCCCTAACATTTGGAAATAAGTGAACTACCATTGTCAAATATAAAAATTACAGAAGAGCTCCCAGACAAGAATGGGAAGATCTAACTAGAATCAGGACAGAGACAAATCTAGCTGCTCCTTCTAAGAACTGTATTCATATATTTATGGAAAGACTAAGATTGAAACACTAAGAGTCCTGTAAAGAAGTCTTGTAAATGGTGCTCCACTCTCTGGACCTTTGATTAAATTAAACTGTTTCAACAGTGGCAATGTGACTGATTATTTTTGAAACAAAAGGCCCTGAAAATAAACAAAAGGAGTACATATGAAAGATCATTAATTGCATTGAAGGGAGCCAAGGAAAATGGTACATAAGTGAGCATTTTAGATGCACAGCCAAGAAGATTAAGGCTTTTAAAGAAAAGAAGAAGTAATTCAACTGTCAACAAATATATATTCAGTTAATTTGAAGAAATATGTTTTCCGTACGTGGAATGTCTAAATGCTACAGTATTTAAAAATTATTCCAAAAATGTGTCACAAGTCCTATAACTCAGCGTGTATTATGGACTATGAAATAAACAAAAAGATCTGAAAGTAATAACCAATCAGATGATTAGGAGAGATAAGTGGAAAAATTGAAACATATTTTAAAATCTAAGAAAGAAGCTATCTCTGATCATCTGACTAAAACTCAGAAGAAAAACACTGCTGTGGCCATTTCTCCCTAGTGACACAGCAGAAGTAGATGGAATCATTTCTGAACAGACTGATAGCCAAAAGTCCACTCAGAAGATATATATTGTGCTACAGAGTTTTCAGATAAGTTATCAACACTCAGAAGGGAAATTTATAACTCTACTAAGAGAATCAGAGAATTATCAGAGTAAGGCCACATCCTGAAAGAGATAAGAGGTGGAAAATACATGAGTCTATGTTCCTCAGTTCTAAATTTACTCCAGTAGATAACAATTACTGTTGAAAAGAGTACAGTATATTGAAAAATCTACATATATGGGGAGCTTCATTTTCTACAGAACTGACAATTCTATTCTAAAAGATGACTAGTAATTTTAAAAAGCACTTTAAAAAATGCAAAGCAATTATAGGTTAAAATTAAGGAAAAATTTTTCTTAAAATGTGAACAGTAAATTCCTGGACGGGACAATTCGTCAGATGATCTTTCATGAATCTGTGAATTCCTTTGAGGTCCAAGGGACTTACTGAGAGTGCCTTTGTGACATTTCCATTCAAACACATTTTATTGCAGAGTAAGATGCTAAGAAGCACAGCTTAAAAAAATAAGAGGCCGGGCGCGGTGGCTCACGCCTGTAATCCCAGCACTTTGGGAGGCCGAGGCGGGTGGATCACAAGGTCAAGAGATCGAGACCATCCTGGTCAACATGGTGAAACCCCATCTCTACTAAAAATACAAAAAATTAGCTGGGCATGGTGGCGCGTGCCTGTAATCCCAGCTACTCAGGAGGCTGAGGCAGGAGAATTGCCCGAACCCAGGAGGCGGAGGTTGCGGTGAGCCGAGATGGCGCCATTGCACTCCAGCCTGGGTAACAAGAGCGAAACTCCATCTCAAAAAAAAAAAAAAAAAAGAAAAGAAAAAAGAAAAATAGTGCATTTCCATTCATTTATTCATTGATTCATTTTATTACTCACTTAGCAGATACTTATTGAGTGCTACTTATATGCTGGTCAGTGATCTAGGTGCAGGTGATAAAACAATTAAGCTGTCAACATCTCACATTTTTACATCATAACAGTCACAAAAAAAGTGACAGCATATAAATTAATTTATAATATTATAGAATAATAAGTGCTATGAAAATATATAGTGTTGTTATCCATAACATGAAATAATACTCAGGAGGTACAGAGTATTTCAGAAAAAGTAGGCCCATGTAAACGATCCCGTGAACGTTGACTCAATTCCTATGGTAACTCAGCAGCACTTCCTGAGCAGTCCGTGCTGCAGATTCTGTCATGTTCTGCCCAGGGCTGACTTACCCATCTCCAAGCTGTTGCGGAAATAGGCTTCTGACATTTCACAGTGTGCCTCACTCAAGGTTATGCCCTCTCGCAGCAGGCATAATGAATGGCTGATAGGGGAATAAATACATCGACTCAGTCGCTCGTCTCAATTTTAAACAACTCTAGTTCATTCAGCTCTAGGGCTCCAAGTAGGATAAGCTGAGGCCTCAGCTGTAACTACAGTGTGAGCCAGCTTCTCCCTCTGTCCCGTCTTGCTTCCATCCTCACTTCCTTTAGGTATATTTCCTGAGGGCATTCTCCAATAAACCTTCTGCCTGGAATTCTCTGTTTCCAGAAGATCCGGTCTAAGACACTGAAATAAACTGAAGGGATCCAGAGGCTTTCATATGGAGCTTGGGGAAAATTTAAAACAGTTTTCATACGCAAGGTAATACAGCACAAAATTTAGAAGGAAATTTAGATACTGAATATATATGAAATTTGCAAAAAAGAGTTGTTGAAAACCTTTAATGAGAAACTTGAGCTTTTATCTGTTTAAAAAATACTTTTAAAAATTGGGTTTTATGCTTGAAAGGGCTACACATAGCTCCTTATCAAGAATTTTAAATTACAACCTTTTCAAATTCTTAATAGTAACCATCGAGAAAAATCTGCTTATACAGACATGAACAAATCATTTAAAGACATTTTACAACCATTCAAAAATTTGTAACCATTGAAGTTATATACATAGAAGGAATTCTACAGATCTTTCATTAATAATCTAATGATAGCATTTCTTGTGATAATTATAATAGATTCCAAATCCAATTAAACTTTTTGAAATGAAGAACTTCAAAATAATGGTAAATCTTTCATTTGTAGAATACACATAACCTTGCTAGTGCTATGATGCAGCTACTAGCTTGGATGACTCTGAAATGCCCCTGAATTGCAAAAGGGACAGAACCCTCAGATATACATGCAGGTGGTTTTGCCCTTGACTTTGATCTGCACACCATACTCTTTGGGCACATGGAACATATACCATGCAGCAGTTTCATGAACCTCACATCCACAGTGGCTGCTGACATGGATGTCCAGTTGTTACAGGATTTCTTTCCTTATAGTAGAGCAGTAAGTGTTGGATGTTTCTCCAGTTCACTGTTGCAGAGACTTTGGGCATACTTTCAAGTCTGCTCTTCCTGGGCCACTGTCTGAGGAGAAAGGCTTGGGGCTCTAGAGACTATTCCACGCCCCACCCTGAGGATTTAAGTGATTCATATTTTGTGTCACATCTTCAACCCTTTTATGGCAAATTACTGTGTGCTGCATACAAATTGGGTAGATCAGGGATACACTTCTAGGAGTGTCAGCTCAAATAACCAAGAGAGAATCCCATGGAAATATGTAAATATTAAGCCGTGCAATTGGGATAAAGTAACTGAGATTGATTGTCCTGGCAATTTGTGACATATACAAAGTCAGTGGAAGCTGCAAAATAGGTGAACCTTGTGGTCACTTGATGAACAGAGCTGAGAAAGAAGACTACTAAGGCAGCAGCGGAGAGATTTGAGAATCCCCCAGATTTAAAGTGGAGAACCATCAAAATAGTCAAGAATAGGCAACGCTACATGTCTGTGAGCTAGGAGGGAAGGGTGAGAAGCTAAAATGGAAAACTGAGGGAAACTGCAAAGCAGTTTGATCTCTAGTTCCACTTCTCCACTATCCCACTGGTCAGAGAACAAGGGATTTCTTTCCTGGAGAAGGTATGACTGAGGGTCTTTGGCATGGAGATCAACCAACACAGATGATAGTGTTGCTATCTCACAGAAAACAGGGGCCACAGTGACCAGATGTATATCGTAGCCTTGTTTCTTCACTGAGAACACTTCCAGCCAAACCTTTATCCATCTGGCAGAAGACTGGAAGAGAACATTTTAGGAAATCGGATCCACTCAAGGGAAAAGAACTAAAGACACTAACCCACATGGTTGGTCCACAAGCCATCTTTCTGCAATGTTCAGAAGCCTCACACACATGCTCAGTGTTTCCACTCAGATTTTAGGCTGGCTTTTGTTTTCATCTCTTTTGACTCAGTCCTGATCAGTTTTTATTCCTCTTCAGAGCAGTTTCTCTCAGTACAGAGCTCTGTTCTGGAAGGACATTCTGCCAGGTCAGTTTTTATAGTGCATAGGGCTAGACTGCTCAAGCCCCTTCAATTTCTCCTTTCCACTCTCCCCAGAATTGTGGAGGGCATAGCCTTGCCTCGTCGGCTCTTCTGAAACTTGCCTGCTAAGCTTTCTGATGAATAGCTATTGACTATTTTGGGGGGATATTCCTTTTAGGAAAGTCAGAGGCTGTTCCCTCTTCTTGTTTCCACAGAAACACCAATCCCATGCAGATCTTGACATTGTTAGAATTTTGTCCTCACTTGCTTCTGTTTGGGCACATTGTCCCTGAATTTTGTAGTAAAGTTTTCCTACAGGTTTTTAATTGTTATCTAGTTTCTTTGTCTGTTTTTATGTAGGAATTCAAAACAATTTTTAAAACTATGTTGCCATGTCCCTGGAATATGCCCTGTAGCATTGTTATTATTTATTATAGTCAGATTTATTGAGGTATAATTTACATATAGTAAAATTCATCCTTTTAAGGTGTACATTGAGATGAGTTTGGACAATTAAATAACTACCACCTATTCATATTATAAAACTTTTTCCATCATCCAAAAATGTTCTCTCGAGCCATTTAGTAGTCAGTCTTTTTCACCCACCCCCAGCCACTTGGCAACAGCTACTCTGATTCCTGTCCCTCCACTTTTGCTTTCATCAGAATGTCATATAAACGGAAGCATACAGTATGTAGCCTTTTGTGTTTGGCTTCTTTCACCTGGTATAACGCTTTTGAAATTCATCTATCTTACTGCATGTGTTAGCAGCTCATTTCTACTTTTTGCTGAGCTGTGTTCTATCATATGGGCATATCACTATCTGTTTATTCATGTTTGCTGCATGTGTTAGCAGCTCATTTCTACTTTTTACTGAGCTGTATTCTATCATATGGGCATATCACTATCTGTTTATTCATCACTTGGTGATGGACATTTGGGTGGTTTTATGTTTTTGGTAATTAGGAACAAAACTGTTACAAATATTTATACATACGTCTTTCTGTGGATATATATTTTTTGGGCAAATATCTTGGAGTAGAATTGCTAAGTTGTATAGTAAATATATATATATCTTTATAAGAAACTACCAAATTGTTTCTTTAAGTGGCTCTACTAGTTTTTCATTTCCTTCATGTACTCTCCTTTTTAACCTGATAAAGCAATTGTAGCATATGTATCACTGAAAGCAAATCTATGAAAAACAAAGTTATAAGGTTAAGGAATCAGAAATCCAATCTGGGAGAAATGTGAAGAAAATTCCAGGGATGGCAGCAAGATTATTTCCATGTGACGTGTGTGTATTTGGTCCAGAGAATAGCCAGTCTAAAAACACAAAGAATGGTGGTCTCCAGAAGGAATATCTCCAAAAAAACAAAATATTGCTATAGTGAGAGAGCCTGATGAGGTTAACTTTTTGAAAATTTGCTTATAGAGATTATTGGAAGCTGTGGCAAGAATTTAGAGTGAATAAAAAGAAACTCGAGCAATAGAAAACAGAATCAAAGTCATTATTTACTCAAGAAAAAGGAAAAACCAGTAAGGGAAATGTAATCATAGTGTGCCACAATGCTCGGCTTTGAAGAACACTTTCACAGGCATAATAATGTAAATATCAAATGCTGATTTTACTCAAAATTATAAAATAATTAATGAGACGTAAATCCTGGGTACAAGGAAGAGGAGAAGCAGAGGTTGGTGACATAAGAAAATTTAATCCTTGTTTGTCATAAAAGGAACTCAGTTTTAATATGTAAAATTGATAGCAGTCTGTATACATTTTACTTGAGATACACAAATGCAAAAGAAACATTTAGAAGGTCAAATTTGGTTGGCTCAGGAAAGGCAAAGTAGAAGTTGGGAGTGGTGGAATAGAGAACCATACTATATAATACTGTTTGCCCTTATGTGTATGTATCATTTTATAAAAATAAATAATTTTTAAGTAACAATAAAAGTGTATCATGTGCAACTTCACAGTGATTACAGCATTTATGTCTAATTAGAATAATTATCCATTCATTGAAAATTATGCATATTTTTTTAGGAGGGAGACAATGCTGTGATCTCTGTACAAAGCTCCCTTAAGAGAAAGTGCATTGTAATTCCTGATCTTAGGAACACTCAGCCAGCCGCAGGTGATTGGAAATATAATGGGCAACTGATTAATTCATTGTTTGTCCAGACTAATCACATACTCTTTCAATAATGTGAACTGAGATAAAGACTTTGAAGTAAGTTAGCCGAGAGAATGGAGCTGCTACTTTGGATCAAGCAGCGATTTATTAGAAAGAAGAAAAAGCTAGACTACGGAAAAAAGTAAAGCAGCATATACTAAAGGAAAAGACCCAAAAAGCAAAATAAGGATGAAACTAATCTCAAATTGGCTTTTGGCTTTTGTTTTCTGGAGGACTTGATGAACCCAGTTCCCATCTTTTAGATATATTAGATCAGGGTCCTGAAATTAATCCCAGTAAACACTGTTATTCTTCACCAGGCCACATTCCCCACATTTACCAACATTTAAGAGATCCCAGAGAGGATCTTTGATAAGCAGAGAGGCAAATAGTTAGGAAACATAACCAGGGTTAAGAAGGCGACAAAGATTCCTAACCAACCTTTGGGCAGGGTCCTCTGAGCCCAACAAGGCTTCTCCTTGTAATCTCCAAGAGCCCAAATTTAGCAATAATCTCGCTATGTAGGTTTAGTCAAAATGCCCCATCTTTGATGTCTAATTACCCTTGATATCCGACCAAATTTCTCATCCCCCTTCATCCTACAGGTGGTGTCTGATCACACTGGCCTGTCTTCAGCAAGAGTCCTGTTAGGTTCATTTATCCAGAGTGTCCTCCTGTCCCTGATGTTTTCTCTTAATAATTTTCCATCCACCCAGCTCCATCCTGCTCCTTGGCTATAAATTCCCATTTTTCCATGTATTTTGAATTGAGCCTTCTTCTATCCTGAGGTATCTTCTTCCTTATTGCAATGGTGTTGGAGTAAAATTTGTTTTTTCTGCTTTAACTCCCATCAGGCTCTGTTTTTTTCTTTAACAGTTATGGTAACACGGCATAGATTGTATCAGACTCATCTTTGGACTCCCGAAATTCTCACTTGGGACCCCAAATGTACACATTTGAAGTCTTTGTCTTGTCACCTGACTGATCAAACAGGGATCCATTGGTGAGTTTGACTTTTGAACCAGTGCTCTGAATGTCCCTTGAAGCACACAGTTAGGACAGATTTCTATTCTTAACATTTTGGGTATACCTCAGAAGCTGGAGATAGAGCTCTTGATTTTTCTGTTTGTAAGAAACTGTATGAGAGTCCTGGGCAAGGTGAAGCTGAGTTAGAATCCTAGACTAGTCTTTGCAAGAAGCAGAAGTTGGGCTGTGTGTGATGGTGCATGCCTGTAGTACCAGCTACTCAGGAGGCTGAAGTGGGAGGAGGGCTTGAGCCCAGGAGTTTTAGGCTATACTGAGCTATGCTCATCAGATGCTTCACTAAGTTCAGCATCAATATGGTGACCTCCCAGGAACCAGGGACTACCAGGTTGCCTAAGGAGAGGTGAACTGGCCAAGTTCAGAAACAGAGCTGATTAAAACCCCCGTGCTCATCAAGAACAGACTCCAGGTTAGAGTTCCAGTCTTCTCTATTCATAAGTGTAGCGCCACCATTACTTAAGAACATGGGAGTTTCTCAGTGGACTAGAAACTCCCTTCTAGAGCCCCTACTGAATTGTGCTCCACCAACTCTCTCTGCTTTCTTTCTTGTTAGCATGATTGTACTAAGAATAATATGGAGCTTCAGTGGCCTCTTTGGGAAACGTAAGATCTCCTGACAGTGGTGGCTTCTAACCCTTCTACCCCTTCCATTGCTTTCACAACTCCTTTATCCTTGTACCACCCTTGACCGTCCCGTCAGTTCCCTTGAATCCTTTGATGCGTCCCCTTCAAATCTCTGCCTTCTCTATTCCCCCATCCATGCTTCCAGACTTTTGCTTTCCCACTTCAGCACCCCCAGTCACTTGAACTTTAGTCCCTCTGCCCTCAGTGGAAATTTGGAAGGGTCTCTGGACCCCCTAGAAGCAACCTTCTGAGGTTGGAAAGAGAAAGATGGAAAAAAGAGCTATTAATAATTGGAAAAAGAAAATTGAGTCTACAGCCTCCATCAGATTATATATTAGGGTAAATGAAAAATCTTAAATGTCTCCCCTACAGATACTGGTAAAAAGAATTAGGCCTCATATTGAGTAGGTGAAGTTAAATTGTTCCATCTGTCAGAAACACAATTTAGATAAAAATATAAAGTGGAATAAAGAGGGGCAATGTATTCATGTAAACCAGTGAGTTTTGTATTGGTATCTTTAACTCATGGCTAAAATTTTAGAATGAAAGTGGTAAGATTTTTGTTTTGTGTTTGTCTGTATGTTTATATATGTCTAAACATGTATATTCTACATACATAACATTTTCTTACCTCTGGATGGGATTACCAAATTAATTTATAAAATCTGTTAGAGGAGTTCTATTCAATTTGGCTTAGAGATGAATGAGCACTTGTATAAATTCAATACTCATTAAACTCCTAGAAATATATAAACAAATTCAAATTCACATGACTATATGTTGATTTAATAAGAACAGTGTGTCTTTTGAGTTTTCAGTATCACATGTGAGTATACATTTTTATTCTACTTAGGTTTAGTAGACAACAAGGTAAAAATAATTAACAGAGCACTGTAAAGTTTGAAAAATAAAGACAATTAGAGAATAAATGATCCCTCATATAATGCTGGTAGCCGATGCCTACATGAGCTGAAGACACAAACGTATGTTAATTGTATGTGTGGTTATATATTTACATAATTGCAGAATTTTTTCTTTAAAAATGCCCAAGACAGTTTATAGGAGCACTAAAATATCGGAAAAATCACCAAAATGTTTATGAACAGTAAATAAACTAATCGTAGTGTATTTATATCACCTCACAGTGTAGAGCAATAAATGTGGATAAAGCACCACTACAGGCAACGACAGAGATCAGTTTCTCAATGTTGAGTAAAATAAGATGACCAAGAATGAGAACTTATTGTTTTAATCTATTTATTTAAAGTTCAAAAACAGGCAAATCTTATTTATTGTGTAAAAAGTCAGGCCAGGTGTGGTGGCTCATGCCTGTGATCTCAGCTCTTTGAGAGGCCGAGGCGGCGAATCTCCTGAGGTTAGGAGTTTGAGACCAGCCTGGCCAATAAGGTAAAACTCCGTCTCTACTAAAATAATACAAAAATTGGCTGGGCATGGTGGTGGGCACCTGTGGTCCCAGCTAGCTGGGAGGCTGAGACAGGAGAATCGCTTGAATCCGGGAGATGGAGGTTGCGGTGGCCTGGGATGGCGCCACTGCACTCCAGCCTGGGTGACAGGGCGAGACTCTGTCTCAAATAAAATAAGATAATTAAAAGCCAAGATATAAGTCACTCTTGGGAATAGTGACTGAAAGGGAGAATTAAAAAAAGAGAGTGTACAGTTTGTTCCCACCCTTCCATCACTGGGCCCTGGGTTCATAGTGTATGCATTTTGTAAAAATGTTTCAAGCTGTTTTTAATGATATATGTGTGTAAAATTAAAAACAAGATTTTTTATGATATATACGTATAAAATTAAAGACAAGATTTCTTATAAAAAATAATTAACAGAGAAATAACTGGAAATGATCGTTAGCTATGTTTATTCTTATAGTATGTCTGCCTAAAAACAGTTTCCAAAATCCTTTCGGTGGCTTCTGGCCTTAGAGTTATGTGATAGGTATTCATTAAGAATTTCTAAATTAAACTCCAGAGCTTCTGTACAGCAAAAGAAACAATTATTAGAGTGAACCGGCAATAAACAGAATGGGAAAAAATTTTTGCAATCTACCCATCTGACAAAGGACTTATATCCAGAACCTACAAAGAACTAAAACAGATTTACAAGAAAAAAAAAAAACCCGTTCAAAATGGGCGAAGGACATAAAAAGATACTTTTCAAAAGAAGACACATATGAGGCCAATAGACATATGAAAAAATGCTCATCATCACTGGTCATTAGAGAAATGCAAATCAAAACTACATTGAGATACCATCTCATGCCAGTTAGAATGATGATCATTAAAAAAATTTGGAGACAACAGATGCTGGAGAGGATGTGGAGAAATAGGAACACTTTTACACTGTTGGTGGGAGTGTAAATTAGTTCAACCATTGTGGAAGACAGTGTGGCGATTCCTCAAGGACCTAGAAATAGAAATTCCATTTGACCCAGCAATCCTATTACTGGTATATATCCGAAGGATTATAAATCATTCTATTGTAAAGGCACATGAACACATATGTTCATTGCAGCACTGTTTACAATAGCAAAGACCTGGAACCAACCCAAGTGCCCATGGATGATAGACTGGACAAGGAAAATGTGGCACATAGACACCATGGAATACTATGCAACCATAAAAAAATCATGAGTTCATGTCCTTTGTAGGGACACGGATGAATCTGGAAACCATCATTCTCAGCAAACTGACATAAGAAAAGAAAATTAAACACCATATGTTCTCACTCATAGGCGGGTGTTGAACAATGAGAAAACATGGACACAGGGAGGGGAGCATCACACACTGGGGTCTGCTGGGGGTGCTAGGGGAGGGACAGCAGGGGCAGTGGTAGGGAGGTTGGGGAGGGATAACATGGGGAGAAATGCCAGATATAGGTGATGGGGGGATGGAGGCAGCAAACCACATTGCCATATATGTACCTATGCAACAATCCTGCATGACCTGCACATGTACTCCAGATCCTAAAGTACAATAAAAAATATATATATTAAAAAAAAAAAAGAAAAAGCCCCTCTCATTGGATGAGAGCAAGAATGGAGAGGGAATAACTCAGGGGTATAATCTCCAGCTGTCCCAAGCCTCCAGCGGCACCCCCTCTGGGTCCCCTTCCATGCTGTGGAAGCTGTCCTTTCACTCTGCATAATAAACTGCACTATTGGGAAAAAAAAATAATTTCTAGGTAAGATAAACTACTGAAACACACACTACTAAGCATAAGTTTGAGTTTATATACTTTTAGCTTTTTATCTTTATATGATATAGAGAGATCAAACACATTTGAGTCTGTTAATGAAAAATTATACTATGAGAAAATATATGCCTTCAAAAATAGTGAAATGATATATTAATAAATTTGCTAGCTTGCTACATAATACTTGTATGTGACAGACAATTCACATGTATCCTTCCTAGTTTTCTCTGTGAAAGGAGGTTACTAACAGTTAAAAATTCTAATCAATATATGGAAATAAAACTACCAGAAATAATAAAGTTGAAGAGAAACAATTTGACATGTAAAATATGCAAAAAATTGAATATGTTTTTGATTAAAAAGGTATGAGATAAGCAGAATGTGTTTTTGTTAAATGAAACACAAGTTACTTCATTCTAAAATAGAATGACTCATTGTTCCAAAATGAGAAAGAAAATGTAGGAGAAAGCAAATCTTGAATGGATATAAAAAAATGTAGAAGTTTTGTCTTAAAGAAATCTTTAAAAAGAAATTTTATGTGTGGTCAAATTGGCTAAATATTTGAATGGATTTATTTATAAGTTCATTTTTTAAAAAACTTTAATACCAAAGCATATTGATGAAAAATTAAAATGACAAAGTTTCCTTGGATTATTGGTTTGTTCTTAGTAAGAGATTGTAAAGGCTTTTTTGGGGGTGGGGGTTGCTGTGCTTTATGTTAACCTTTTCAGGGTTTTTTGTTTTGTTTTGTTTTGAGACAGCCTTGCTCTGTCGCCCAGCCTGGAGTGCAGTGGTGTGATCTCAGCTCACTGTAGCCTTCACCACCTGGGCTCAAGTGATCCTCCCACTCAGCCTCCAGAGTAATTGGGATTACAGGCATCCGTCACCATGCCTGGCTAATTTTTGTATTTTTTGTAGAGATGGGGTTTTGCCATGTTGGCTGGGCTGGTCTCCAGTTCCTGAGCTCAAGCAATCCACCCCTCTCAGCTTCCCAAAGTGGTGGGATTACAGGCCTGAGCCACTGTACCCAGTTGTCAAATAAATTCCTATAAAATCTTTAATCATGGTCATTTAAAAAATTTCTCATCCAGATAGTTTTTGCTTCACTCTGATTCTTCATTTTTATTTTTTATTATACTTTAAGTTCTGGGGTACATGCGCAGATCGTGCAGGATTTTTACATAGGTATACACATGCCATGGTAGTTTGTTGCATTCATCCGCCTGTCATCTACATTAGGTATTTCTCCTGATGTTAGCCCTCCCCATTCGCTCCACCCCCTGCTATCCTGCTATCACTCTAATTCTTCTCTGAAAGCATTTGTAAGCAGCTATTGGCCAGAATGCTTCCTGAAGGCATGCTTAAACAACTTGGAGATCACTCCACTGGACTGCGTAAGGATTTGCCAAACATTACTGGAGAAGTTGACAGGTTTTAACGAAACTGCAAACCTAAGATCAAGCAGGATGGTTTTTGTTTCGGGGAGCATAGCCATTTGTAAATGTTTTATTTTCCATATTTAACGAAACTTTTTCTCTTACTACGCTTTCGTAAATAGAAATGGAACAATTATCTTTCTCCCTACTGATGCCTCCAGGATTTGGAAGCTCATTGAATTTTCTTATTTTCATGGCAATTCCTTATTGGCATAAATTTAGTAAGAATCTGATCTCTTTGTAACAGGACATAATTGGGAACATTGGTTATATTACCAAGGTTTTAGCTGGAATGCCATGTTTGAGAATTATGTGCATGGAATCTGGTTTAAGGAAGTAAAGTTGACTTTGTGGAGCCAATACTTACAAAGGCCTCTTTGAAAAACCACCTTGATACCTGGATTACAGGATTCCCAGCATCAGAGGTGAATAAGGAAAGTCACTTACTGGCAGCACCAGGATTTTTGCAGTATCTTGGGGACCTCAAGATGAGTGGAATTTGCCCAAATCTATAGGTCCGAAGTCAAATCTGTCAGTGAGTTCTTGGCTTGGCTTCTTAGCCTCAAGAGACTTCTAAAAGTCTAATCTGAGATTCCTGATGAAAAGTTTCAGCAAAACAAACTCAAAAAGACCTGTGTGGTCAGGTACCATTTTTTCTGCACATATGTAGTTAATCAGGCCAAATCTAATGAGACTAGGCATATTTTATAAACAAAAATCAAAATGGGAGTAACTGTAGAGGTAAATTTTATGTATCGATAAAAAAAAACTATAGTGTATCCTTGTGGGTTCTCAATTCTAGTTTCCTCTGACATGGCTACAATTCTGAAAACTAAGGTTTCCAATTTTTCTCCCAGCCTCCTGACTTGGAGTTACTAAGAAATAAAAGTGCTCTTTTCTGAAGCTGGATGATTTGATATAAACTTGGGAGAAATCACTGCAACACACTACGTATGGGCAAACCTTGTGCCTCCTGCTATATGGGTCACTCAGAAAGTTACCAGAAGTCCTGATGCCATCACCAAAGACATTCAAAACACAATCCAGGACATCTGTGCGACTGCCACTTCCATCCTCGGGACAAACATTTAGAAATTTTCTCTATCGGCTGCCTCCTGAACTCAAATGAAGTTTCCAACTACTATCTTTATTTTACTTTTATTTTCATAGAAATTCCTTTCATTGTATTCCTGACTATTAGCACTATCCAGCAAATATCCTATATTATCAGGTTCCAAGAGATGGTTCAGCTAGTCTTTAATGAATAAAAGGTAACCAAAAAAGAAATGGACTTACATTGTTCCAAAGAAAGAAGAATGTGTCTTCCTCCCTTTAATAAGAGGAAGAACTGACACTGATTTTTTCCTGAACCAAATTTTAGTTGGCTTACTGTGAGCCCAATTAGACTCACATTCTTGAATATTCTTGGGAATATCCTCTAAGAGCCTAATTTTAGTAAGAATTCTGCTAAGTAAGTTCATCAGAAACCCCACCCTTGATATCTTAATTACCCTCTAATCTGACCAAACTCCTCATCCATACCATCCCCCAGTTGATGTCTGATCCCCTGGCCCGCTTTCAGCAAGAATCATAAGTAGGTTCAGCCAAAATCCATCCTTACCTCTGATGTGTTCATCTTAATAATTTTCCATTCACCAACTACACTGCTCTTTAGCTATAAATTCCCGCATTGCCTTGTATTCAAATTTTGCCCAATTCTGTACTGAGGTGTCTTTTCCCCTGTTGAAGCAGTTCCCCAGTAACTTCTGTTTTTACCACCTTAACTATTCTTAGACTCTGATTTTTCTTCGTCCAATGGAATAAGTTGTACAGAAAGTCTAAGGAGAAAGATTCTTTAGGACCCTTTGGAAGAAAGCATTTTATGATGGAAAAGTTAAGTGGGGTAAAGAGTGGGAAACCTTGAGTTTTTGTTTCAGAAAAAAAGTTTCTGACTTTAGGATATATAATTGCTATTAAATAGTCTGCTGTCTTGTATTTGGTTGATAACTTTGGTATTGGCTGTTTTAAACTAGAAATAAGATGTACCATGTAATTTTTGGTTTCTGAATTTATTTTTTTAAATTGATTGAACTATTGTCTCTGTGCAGGAGAAACAATGTAAATGGATTAAAGGTTTTTTTGAGGAACTGAAAAATAGTATCGAGCCAATATATTAATAAGATAGTGAGATGGTAATGGCATTGAGCTAGATCTTGGTGACGGAGTTCTGTGATTAATATAACTGCAATAAAAACGTAGAAATTGGTTTACAGATGGGTGGCAAAGGACATATATTTATAGAAAAATACAATGGCCGTTCGCCAACATTAAAGTCCAGGTACAGAATGACAATGATCCAATTAAGAAAGCATGTAGATAATGTTGGATCCACATGAATGTTTATAATATTCTTGGTATTTGGATTGGTGCCAGTGGAATTTGGCTAGTAGGAACCAAGACTAGGTTTCAAGGAAATGATGTCTTAGGAGGATGAAAGTGCAAAGGTAAAAGCCCCAGACAGTTAGGCACTCTCATTTACAGTGGGGACTTTTGGGTATTTCCTAAATTTGCAGGAAAACAGGAAAGCTGCTTTTCAGGAAGGGCAACATCCATGAGGTTTTTACATTGTATGTTTTAGGTTAGCAGTGTCTGCTTAGCAATGGTGGCCTCTTTGGGTTATTGATTTATTATTTTATCAGTTCTTATATAAATGAAAACGGAGAACATTTAGATTCTGTTTTCCAAATTATGTAACTCTCCTCCTGAAGCTAGGCACTGAGAAGAGCTATGACCCTACTTTTTTCCCCATAATTAAAATCTAGCTCTAATTAAGTCAAAAGTAAAGCATTCTTTAATATGATTGCCTTAGTATCCTTAAGGCATTTCGGATTACTTAACACTAATGGTAAGACATAAATCTTGCTTGTGATCTATCTTGTGGTTTTCTTGGACTTTTTTTTTTTAAATCCTCATCTTGTGAGGCCTCGGCAGGTTTTTATGAACATTTCTAATTCATATAGTTTGTCTCTTTAAACTACCTTTTATCTCCATCTGTAGCAGCTGGCAACTTTTTACACATTGAAAACACAGAAAAGGGGCTGGGTGCGGTGGTTCATGCCTGTAATCCCAGGACTTTGGATTGCTTGAGCCCAGGAGTTTGAAACCAACCTGGGTAACATAGTGAGAGACCCCTATCTCTACAAAAATTTAAAAAAATCAGAGCTGGGCATGGTGGCTCATGCCTGTATTGCCAGCATTTTGAGAGGTTGAGATGAGCAGATCACTTGAACCCAGGAGTTCAAGACCAGCCTGGGCAATACAGCCAAACCCCATCTTTACCAAATAAATAAATAAGTAAACAAATAATAATCTAGGTGTGATGGTACATGCCTGTAGTCCCAGTTACCAGGGAGGCTGAGGTGGGAGGGTCACCTGGGCCTGGAAGGTCAAGGCTGCAGTGAGCCATGATCATGACACTGTACTCCATCCTGGACAATAGAACAAGATCCTGTCTCAAAAAAAAAAAAAAAAAAAATTAGTTGGGCATGGTGGCACATACCTACTGTCCTACCTACTTGAGAGGCTGAGGCTGGAGAATCACTTGAACCTGGGAGATCAAGGTAGTGAGTCATTATTGTGCCACTGCACTCCAGTCTGGGTGACAGAGAAAGACCCTGCATTAAAGCAAAAAAGAAAGGAAAAATAGTGAGAAAACTTTTGTTGTTAATGTTATATATATTGCACAAATAATATACATTCATTAGAAAAATTTAGAAAATAAAGCAAAAGAAGAAAAATCATTTCTAATCAATACCATTTTGATATGGAGTCTTCATACTTCTCATGCATACACAACTAGAAAATATACACATATTTTAATTTAACTTGGAACAAAACCTGTTTTCATATAACTCAGTTCTTTATCATGAACACGTTTCCATTCCTTTTTGATATATGTCTTTATTCTCAATAATACACAGAATTCAAATAGTGGATTTATCACTTTTTCAATCAAGTATCTATTAATGAATATTAGAGTTGTTCTTAATCTTTCACTAACGAAAGAACTCTACAATGACTATTCTCTTGACTATATCCTTGCTAACATGTGAAATTATTTCCTTATGATACAGTAGTAAAAGCAGAATTTTTGATCAAATTTTAAATCTTTTGTTGTTTATGCTATAAAATTGCCTTTTAGAAATTTTGTGCCAACTTCAATTCCAAAGAATGTTGAGAGAAAGGAAATAAGACATTTACAGATCTTAGGACAAGTGCAAAGATCTAAAAGAAATCTCTATTTGCAAAACATTGTGCATTTTGATGTGTACTGTACCTTGAACCAACTTTTTAAAATTCAAACATGCAAAAGTTTACAGTTCTTTCAGATAGCCTGCTCTCTCCTCTTTAACATTTGGCATAACAAGTACTTTGCGCAAATACCCTTCAAATTTCAGAATGAAAGGGAAGAATCACACATACACTTTCTTTCCTTTTTTTTTTTTTTTTTGCTCTGTTGCCCAGGCTGGAGTGCAGTGGCGTGATCTCAGCTCCTCAGCTCACTGTAACCTACACCTGCCAGGTTCAAGCAATTCTCCTGACTCAGCCTCACAAGTACCTGGAACTACAGGCACGCACCAATATGCCCAGCTAATTTTTGTATTTTCAGTAGGGACAGGGTTTCACCATGCTGACCAAGCTGATCTCGATCTCCTGGCATCATGATCTGTCCGCCTTGGCCTCCCAAAGTGCTGGGATTACAAGTGTGAGCCACCAGGCCTGGCCACAAATACACTTTCTAAAAATTATTACTTCAAAGAAGAAATCAACCCCACAGAAATACAAACAATCATAAGAGAATACTATAAACACCTCTATTGCAAATAAACTGGAAAATCTAGAAGAAATGGATAAATTCCTGCATACACACACTGTCCCAAGACTGAACCAGGAAAAAACTGAATCCTTGATTAGACCAATAATAAGTTCTGAAATTGAGGCAGTACTAAATAGCCTACAAACCAAAAGAAGCCCAGGACCAGATGGATTTACAGCTGAATTCTATCAGAGGTACAAAGAGGAGCTGGTACCATTTCTTCTAAAACTACTTCAAACAATTGAAAAGGAGGGACTCCTCCCTAACTCATTTGATGAGGCCAGCATCATCCTGATACCAAACCTGGCAGAGATAAAACAAAAAAAGAAAACTTCAGGCCAATATCCTTGATGAACATTGATGCAGAAGTCCTCAATAAAATACTGGCAAACCAAATCCAGTGGCACATCAAAAATCTTATGCACCACCATCAAGTCAGCTTCATCCCCTGGATGCAAGACTGGTTCAACATAAGCAAATCAATAAATGCAAATCATCACATACACAGAACTAAAGACAAAAACCACATGATTATCTCAATAGTCACAGAAAAGGCCTTCAATAAAATTCAACTTCATGTTTAAAACTCTCAATAAACCAGATATTGAAGGAACATACTTCAAAATAGTAAGAGCTATTTATGACAAGCCCACAGCCTATATCATACTGAATGGGCAAAAGCTGAAAGCATTCCCCTTGAAAACTAGCACAAGACAAGGATGCCCTCTCTCACTACTCTTATTCAACATATTATTGGAAGTTCTGACCAGAGCAATCAGGCAAGAGAAAGAAAGAAAGGATATTCAGATAGGAAGAGAGGAAGTCAAACTGTCTTTGTTTGTAGATGACATGATCCTATACCTATAGAACTCCATTGTCTCAGCCCAAAACCTTCTTAAACTAATAAGCAACTTCAGCAAAGTCTCAGGATACAAAATCAATGTGCAGAAATCAAAAGCATTCATTTAGACCAACAATGGATAAGCAGAGATCCAAATCATGAATGAACTCCAATTCACAATTGCCACAAAGAGAATAAAATACAGAGGAATACAGCTAATGAGGGAAGCAAAGGCCTTTCCAAGGAGAACTACAAACCACTTCTCAAGAAAATCAGAGAATACACAGCACATGGAAAAACATTCCATACTCAAGGATAGGAAGAATCAATATTGTGAAAACAGCCATGCCGCCCAAAGCAATTTGTAGATTCAATGCTATTCCCGTTAAACTACCACTGACATTCTTCACAGAATTAGGAAGAAAAAAAATACAAATTCATATGGAACAACAACAACAAAAGGCTCATATAGCCAGGGCAATCCTAAAAAAACGAACAAAACTGGAGGCATCATGCTGACTTCAAACTATACTGCAAGGCTAAAGTAACAAAAACAGCATGGTACTGGTACAAAAACAGTCACATAGACCAATGGAACAGAATAGAGAACTCAGAAATAAAACTGCACATCCACAACAATCTGATCTTCTATAAATCTGACAAAAACAAGCAATGGGGAAAGGAATCCCTATTTAACAAATGGTGCTGGGAAAACTGGCTAGCCATCTGCAGAAAATTGAAACTTGATCCCTTCCTTATACTGTTATACAAAAATGAACTCAAGGTGGATCGAAGACTTAAATGTAAAATCCAGAACTATAAAAACCCTAGAAAAAAATTCTAGGCAATACCATTCAGGACATAGACATGGGGATAGATTTTTATGATGAAATCGTCAAAAGCAATTGCAACAAAAGCAAAAATTAACAAATGGGATTTAATTAAACTAAAGAGCTTCTGCACAGCAAAAGAAACTATCAACAGAATGAACAGACAACCTACAGAATGGGAGAATATTTTTTGCAATCTGTCCCTTGGACAAAAGCCTAATGTCCAGAATCTACAAGGAACGTATGCAAATTTACTAGGAAAAAAACCAACAACCTCATTACATGGGCAAAGGACATGAACAGACACTTCTCAAAGGAAGACATACATGCGGCCAACAAACTGAAGAAAAGCTCAACATCACTGACCATTAGAGAAATGCAAATCAAAACCACAATGAAATGCCATTTCACACCAGTCAGAATGGCAATTATTAAAAGGTAAAGAAACAACAGATGCTGGCAAGGTTGCGGAGAAATAGGAACCCTTTTACACTGTTGGTGGGAATGTAAATTAGTTCAACCATTGTGGAAGACAGTGTGGTGATTCCTCAAAATTTTGGAACCAAAATACCATTTGGCCCAGCAATCCCATTACTGGGTTTGTACCCAAAGGAATATAAATCATTCTGTTATAAAGATATATGCACGTGTATGTTCATTGCAGCACTGTTCCCAATAAAAAAAGACATGGAACCAACCCAAATGCCCATCAATGATAGACTGGATAAAGAAAATGCACATATACACCACGGAATACTATGCAGCCATAAAAAGGAACAAGATCATGTCCTTTGCAGGGACATGGATGAAACTGGAAGCCATTAACCTCAGCAAACTAATGCAGGAACAGAAAAGCAAACACTGCACGTTCTCACTTATAAGCGGGAGCTGAACAATAAGAACACATGGACACAGGGAGGGAAACAACACACACTGGGGCCTGTCAGGGAGGGCAGAGGGGGCAGGGAGAACATCAGGGCAAAGAGCTAATGCATGCTGGGCTTAATACCTAGGTGATGGGATAATAGGTGCAACTAATCACCATGGCACTTGTACGAACTTGCACGTCGTGCACATGTATCCTGGAACTTAAAAAATAAAATGATATTAAAATAAAATAAAAAGAATAAATCAGATTATACAAGACAAAGTTCTTGGAAACTTATAAAAATAAGGATACTTCAAAGAAAAAATGTGAAATGCAACTAAAGTTATACTTAGTTTTCAAATATATAAAGCATTAAACTTAAGGAGTTAGAAAAAAATTGCAATCAATTAGAGGCAAGTAGTGTTTTTGCTTCTAATTTAAACTAAAAGTCAAGTACAGAGCAACATTTAATTGTTCAATATATATAAATAAGAATTTATAAGTAAGGGTTTAATAAATATAAAAGATAAAATGAATGAGGTATGAAAAAATGATCTAAGAAACAAAACCAATAGCATTTTTAAAGTTAATGTTAATAAAAAGAGCCGTTAGATGATTTTTAAAGGTGGGCTGGGCAGCCAGTGCTTATTAATTTTGCCTGTTTCTGTGCTATTTTTTTGTATTGCAGAAAACAAAGGTCCTTCTATGACTAATGAAATTCAGCATCAAGAACTGGAAATATCTGAAATTTTACCCTTTTTGCAAGCTATATCATCTTAGTCTGCCACTGCTTCACGGAAGCTGGCAGAAGACATAAGATTCTTATGCTAGGTATTAAGGATTTTATTATTCAGAACAATAGCAAACACCAGAGTATCAGCATTTGCATTGGTTCTGAAAGACACAAATCCCACAGGATAATACAAAGAGGTCTGGGTAATACCTGCATGCATAGTGGGGTGGGGTAGAAGAGAGGAATTCTAAACTATAGTACCTGAATTTTTTCAAATGAGCAGTAATCCTATCTGGTCTTCACCCTAGAAGGAGACATTATCTCTGTCTTTTCCTAGAGGGAGACATTTTCTCTGTCATTTGCTGTATAAACATCTTTGAGAAGATAATTTGAAATAAAGTGAGTGCCTTTATTTGCAAGATGTGCAGAAATGTGAGACCCATGGAGAGCAGTCTCCTAGCAGAAAAAACAGAAGGATATACAATTATTGAGTGAGCTGCAGTAGATAGATTTGTGGGATTATAACAAAGCAGATTGAAATTTTTGCCTGTGTTTTCTGAATATTGTCCAGTTGAATCGCCCACTTTGATGCTGAAGTCAGTGGAAAGAAGTAGTGGTTTCCTGCAATTCTTGACTTCCCAATTTCTTGAATGTAACAAAGCTTTGCTGTCTCTTCCAAACCAGGTTTTCAAATTGTTTTATAAGGTTATAACTGGCTTTATTACTTTTTTTCTTGCTTATTATACTTCGTGTGTCTTCTGATTTTCTGACAAAACTCTGACTGATATGATAGTTAATGTAAGAGTCTGGTTTAAAAAACAGATCCTTGCAGATGGGAATCTGTGATTTGCCATTGGAAGGCCATAATGAACCCATCATCAGTGCAAAGTAGGATACTGGTAGTTGAAAGAAAACAATAGCGATAGGTACGTGTTGGAAATAAGTGCCTAATGAAGATTAGGCTCTGAAGAACTTACAGAAAGAAAAATGACAAGCTCAGGACACAATCAGAAAAGCAAAACTTTTATGACTGCTCTTAAGAATCCGTTTTTTAGTAACTTGTGTTTACAGAGGTATTAAACACTAAACCAGAAATAGGACTTGATCATGTGGTTTGCAAACTTAAAAGGAAAATTAAATTCTTAATTATGCTAGGGCTTCAACGTAAAAGTTGGGGTATTGATTAAGAAAGAATAGAATTCCATGAATTGGAATGAAAACTTTTTGATGGATTCCAAAAAGTCTGAGGACTTCAAACTGCCTATGTCATTGATCCTTAATTTCTATCAGAAGCAGCTCATCATTTTTGTTTGAGAATATTAGTCTTCCTTCACCTGAAGATTCTAAATGGCCTCAGTGATGTGTCCTCTTGTAAGGCAATGCTGATTTTATTCAAGACCTACTACCTCTCATTGATTCCAGATTGACAATTAGAGGATGAACACAAGACAAGTTGGGAATAACTAAAAAGTCTAATCCAGGAGAGATGGCACATACATGAAAATAGAAACATTATTTTTCAAATTTACCTTCACAAAAACCAGGGGAGGAATGTAGGGAGGAATGACTGTAAACGTTTTGAAGCAGTGCACACACACAAAAATACTATACCACGTACCAGATTAGCTTACTGTTATGGGCACCTTTACCAGAGGTTCTGGTGTGACTGTGACCTCAAGCAGCTGGGAGTGGTTCTCTTAGTTTATTCAGTCTGTTGACTTAAATCTGAACATAGCAGTGACCTAAATTAAATAAGGTTGAGGTGCCAGAATATCCTTAGTTCAATGTATACTAATGAATCTAAAAGCTTAGGGAAATAGGAAAGTTGGAGGACATTTTCATGGGAAACTCACCTATTTTACCTTACTGTATCTCTGAGGAAGATTTAGAGAACACTTCCTTCACCAAAGCTTTAAGAGATACCAGAGAAGGTAGATCCAGCATTGTAGCAAATGTAGTGGTGGCTGTTCTTTGCAGGCAAGGAAAGACTGTGACAGATTGAGCTTCTTACATGGGCTCATTGATTTTAAAGGAATAAAAGATCTCAGAATGACAGAAGCTGAGTAGTAGCACTAAACTTCCAGACACAAGGATGTTCAATTATCATAAAGGGAAGAAGGGTAGAACAGAGTGGCTTGGCTGAGTCTAGGTCTTGATAGTTGAGCAGCCTACTAACATTTTGTGTAATATATACTTGATCTGGATATTCGATTGAAAAATAAAACTATAGATTTGGTGATTAGAGATCTGAATTGAGTTACTACAAAGCAGAATCACAGCCTCTCACTGAAATGCCATATTTAATCTAGTACATAGATCCAGAACTTTTGAATAAAGAACAAGCAGATTCCCTTCAGGAGGACCCCAACAAAATTACCATTAGTAGGTACTACAAATAATCCTTTCGGCCTTCCACCAACTAACCTATGGCAATTTACCAGGGCGAACCATGCATCGAATAATGCAAATGACCAGATTTCTAAGACATTTTTGGACGTAAGTCCCAAACTGACCCTAAAACATGGAGCTTCAGACTGCTTCAGTGAGATTGGTTTGATTGTGATCAGGCAATACGTGAGATGTTGGCTGCCAATAATGTCTAGTGAGTTGGAATGTCTACTAAAGTCTATTAAGTTGGAATAGATATCCTTGGCAACTGATGGAGTCCCCACGTTGGGTTTTTGCCCTTTAGAAGACAGCCACTGTAATAAGAAGGGAGAAATAGAAGCTGAGGGAGTGCTTCTCTCTAGCAAAGCAACACATGCAAATTAAGGCCAAATCAAGGACAGTTGCAGACTAGTGCCACTATCAGATATGTGAAGGATGCAGAATAAATTTTCAAATATCTCATTTCTATCTAACTTGCCTATTTGTTTTGTGAAGACATACGGATCTTGCAGAATATCAGTTGATTGTCGTGAAACTAATCAGGTGGTGACTCTAATTTTGGTTGCTGTTCCAGATGTGGTATCTTTATGGGAGTAAATCAATTTAGCTCCTAGTATCCAGTATATAGTTAATATTCAGGTATTTATCTGGAACATTAAAAATATAATTAGTGAAAATCAACAGAAAGAAATTTGCTTTCATATGGCAGGGACAGTAGGATGTCTTCTTCATCTTACTTAAGGACTATATAAACTCTTTCTCTCTCTTGTAATAGTTTCTACGGGAAATCATCACACAGAGTACAAGGTAGGAGGCTTAGTAACACAGATATCTGGGGAAAGTATATGTGTGAACACTCACAAAAATTTTCCAGAGAAGGCTTTCAATAATAGCGGTACACCACCCATTCTATACAAGTCAGTTTGCCTCTCTTCTTAGTCATTTCATCACTGGATTCATGAATAAAATGGCCATAATGAAGATGAAGCCTAAACAAAGATTTTTATTCTCACAAAGTTCATGTGGCACACACGACAGCCAAAGAATGAAACAGCCAATAGTGTAGACCAAACTGAGCCACCCATATAGCACCATTTCCTAGTGTGACGAGTGAGCCATTCAGTGTCAGAATAATTACTTTGGACCTCTGCCATTCTGGAAGGGAAGAACACATTGCCTTTAGAAAAGATACTTTGGATAGAAATTTGCACTTCTTCCCCTACAATGCTTTCACCAGCATCACCACCTGTATATAATACCTTATTCTCTCATCTGGTATCCCACGTAATACGGCTTCTGACCCAAGAGCTCATTTTACAGTGAAAGTAGTGACTCATCTATGAGACTTACTGGTGCTACCATGTACGGCATTGCCTGAAGATGCTGTCTTAATGAAATAGTCCGATGGTATACTGAAGAAATAGTACATACCTGATGGGAGGACAACAAGAGCCAAAACATACAAATAAAAGCTTGTAATTCCTAGGTACCATCTGACAAGATGTACAACATGTTCCGATAGCAATTGATAGCAACAACTAATAAATACCTAATGCTGTTTCTACAATAGTCAGGACACACGGCTTTGAGAATGAAGGGGCGGGAGTGGAAATATTACCTGCCCTGTTACCTCAACGAGACACTCACTAAAAATGTTGTTTCCCATTCCTATAACTTTGAATTCTGCTGGATTATTGCATTTAATTATCACAAAAAAATGTTTCTATTCAACTGGAAACTGAGAATCCCATGGAAACACCTTGAACTCCTTATACCACTGACTCAATGGACAAGGGAAGGGTTAAATGTCTGAGATGACTGATTTTTATTATCAAGGGAAAATAGGGTTGCTAGAGTTGCTTTGACACACTCTTAGCCATTACTACTAATGCCTATTGCTGCTGTTGTCACTGCTGGTGCTAATACTACTAGGAACACGTTAGGAATAACGTTTGGTCGCAGACCAGGTAAAGAATAACAACCAGACCAGAAATGCGAGCTGAGAGACAAGGAACAAGAACTAGATACTGGAAGAAGGAAGTTACAGAACCCAGCTCTGACCTCATGACTTGTTGCTGTGTGTATTTTCATCTCTGGTTTGTTTACGTGTGTACATGATGGCAAATATGGACTGAAACGAAAAGTTAAGATTAAAAAGATATTATTTGGCTTGCATAAAACTAAATAAGTCTAAAAAAACATAAATAAATTCAAACAATGCTGTTTTTAAAGTCTAACATTTCTACCTCTGAAATTATTAAAGCTTAAACCCTCACTACGATTCTGGGGCTAATCTGTTTACCTTGTGTGTGTGTTTAAATTCATCTATGTTAACCAATCTACATTTTTTTCTCTCTCTTACCTTACCATTGTATATAATGTGTGCTGTTGCTGGTGGTTATGCTTATAATTTAGTCATAAAATATCAAAGAGGGATTTTATGGTAGGTGTGCATATTTTCTTCTTTGTTTTGGGCATATTTTTATGAATAAATTAATTATTTTCCTCCTCCTATTTCTCTTTCCTGGGCAAGGGAAAATAAAGTTATTGACACATTTCCAAAACGTCCACTGGACGTCCTTATTCATTTTCTCCCAAGAGCTACAGGAATAAATGCAAAGACTGGCTACAGGAGAAGAAACATTCCACTCCTCACTTGAGGGAGCTGTAATCTGTTTTCCTGCTGCATCCTGCATTCTTTCCCTTAAATGTTTTCCCAGGGTGCTTGCATAGCCCCAGAACCCTTGGTAATTTTGCCAAGAACAAATTGTGAAGTAGTTTCTGAACCCATTACCTACTAAGATGTTATTGTTCATCTTAATTTTACAAAGTGTCCGTCCTTGGCCAAAAATTTGCTTCCTTAAATAACAAGAGATTGTGTAAGTAATTCTTAGGAGGCTCAACTGAAAAGACTCCCTTTGGTCAAAGAGGCAAATCCTGGATTGAGTTTTTGAAATGGCCCTTAAAAAATTATTTATTGCATACGAAATTAAAGAGGGCCTATATATATATATATAAAATATGTAAACCTATATATATATATATATTTAAGAGCGATTGAGCGACTCCTCTTCTGTGTTAAAATCTCGTAGAAGATTTAACCTGCTACGGGTTTCTGGGAGGTCACTGGGCTAGATAAACTAGCTGAGAATTTGGAGTAAGCTTTTTCAAACAAAGTCACTGAATAGATATGGATGAGGAAAAAAGCTTGTGAAAGGCATCAGGCACTGCAAACAACAGCTGCAGCTGCAAACCAGAAAGCATTCATATCTCTGTGTGACAGTTTGTTCCCCAGCCTTCCCAGGACTAGGGTGTGCACACAAACAACCCAGATAAGACGAGAAAGAGAGTCATTTATATCCTTACACTGTTTGCGTTTATGCGCACGAGGGTACAAATGGTGACAACGTAGAAACACGTTTGAAACATTGCTCTGTGACTAAGAACTTAGTGTTATCATCAAAGTAATAAACTGTATGAACTGCCCCCATTTATGCTAAATCTCTCAGAGGCACCAAGCAGTTCAGCTGTTGCTGCTAGACCTCAGCACCTTGAAGACTGGAGATTCTGCGCTCTCTGGTGATAACCCGTGAGGACAAAAACAGGCCTGTTGGAGAAAACCATTTATCAGAGCCCTCCTCTGACACAGGGATGCAGGGTGATTGGACTTCAGGGGGCTGCTGTGGAGATGGAGAAGAAGGAGAGAAAGGATAAGTCTACCTATACTCTAGAGAAGAGACAGCTGGGCTGGGCGCGGTGGCTCACACCTGTAATCCCAGCACTTTGGGAGGCCGAGGCAGGCAGATCACCAGGTCAGGAGATCAAGATCATCCTGCCCAACATGGTGAAACCCCATCTCTACTAAAATACAAAAAATTAGCCGGGCATGATGGCGGGCGCCTGTAATCCCAGCTACTCACGAGGTGAGGCAAGAGAATCACTTGAACCTGGGAGTCGGAGGTTGCAGTGAGTGGAGATCATGACACTGCACTCCAGCCTGGTGACAGACCGAGACTCCATCTCAAAAAAAAAAAAAAAAAAAAAAAAGAGAGAGAGAGAGAAAGAGAAGAGACAGCTGGCTGCATATTCTTTCCAACCACACTTGTTCCTACTGCTAGTGCCATTAGGAACAATCTCTAAATCCTATTGTTGGGTATCTAGTACCTGCTTTGGGACATGGAGTCTAATTTTTTATTTGTTTACATAATTTGTTATTTGATTTCTTATTCGATGTTAAATAACATCTATAATTTTGTGCTTAAAATACAATAAAGAGAACAGTAACAGGATTTCACAAACACTTGTGGTTCTGTCTGTCTTATATCAAAATAATACAAAACACTAAGACCTTTATATTCGGTATCGGTATGTAGACTCTCATGATTTTGGTATGCAATGTACATTTTAGAGCACTTACCATAAGAATAGGATAAATCATGTTGAAATAAATGATTTTAAAAGAAATTGAAATTGGATATTAAGCTGAATATATTTCAGTCATATTGTATGGGGTTTCTTGGATCCAAAATGTTTTATTTCCTTTGTCACCATAGTGAAAAATTATCAGCAAAATATATCTACTGTTATTACAACAACCACGAAAATACTTCCAAATTTATATCGCCAATCTCTTTAAGGGGCAAAGAACTTTCACATTTAAACTATGATGAGAATAAGGTTGCTTAGCTTTAAGTGAAAACCCCTTCAAGAGCAATGATCATATGAAGTATGTTAGGAAAAACTTTCACTGAGAGGATTTTGTCTTTCTAAATTAGTGAATCAAGGGATAGAAACGGAGATTTTAGAAGAGAAAGTCACACTAATTCTCCGCAATTGGAGGTTTCCAGAAATACATCTGGGAATTGTATTTCCTGGGCTTGAGAATCAACCTCCTGTAAGTCAGTGTCATATGGTGGTTACATCATCAGTTCATCTTCATAGATGCAACAGCTTGGTGGAAATTGGGGTATGATCAGACATTTTCAATGAATATTAGTCATGAAAATAACTTTAAAAAAACTAACATTTCAAAAGCAGTTTTAGGTCTACAGGGAAAAACTGAGAGAAAAGCTTAGAGAGTGCCCGTACACCCCTTGCTCTGCCACCAAGTTCCCCTGTTCTTAACACCTTGCGTTAGTGTGGTACATCTGTTACAACTGATGAGCTGATATTGATATGTTATCTTTCACTAAAGCCATAATGTGCCTAGAGCTTACTGTTTGTGTTGTATATTCTATGGGTTTGGACAAATGTAAAATGACCTGTATCCATTGTTATAGTATCATACAGAATGACAGCTTTCACTGTTATATTGCATGTTCATTTAATATTTTTTAAACAATTTACTGAACACATTTTGTGTTAAAACAGCTTTTATATTGTGCTGAATGTTCTCCAATTGTTCTTCCATATTATTCATTTATCTCCTTTCATCCTGCTCTGTAACCCTGGTGGCGACCTCTGCAGAATGCATTACTGGGAATCTTCTGAATTTGGGTAGTTTGCTCAGTGAAAATTACCAGCAGGTGATCAGAGGAGGGGAGGAAAGCGAGGTCAGGGTGTTTATTCCCTGATCCTCTCCTGTCTATTTGGGCTCTTGGCAATGACTGTGTTCCTTTACCCATGGCTACAGCAAGCCCCTTTTCCACAGGTTCGGCTCTTACCTGGTTCTAGAAACAGCTCCCTCCTCTGTCCTCTGAGGGCTGGGGGCGGTAGCTCCTTCCTATTGTAACTAGTCCTTGGGTACTTTACCATCTTTTGTTAGTTTCTTTATGCTGCCCACACTTTTGTAAATAGACCCTTCAATAAATTCTTTTTTGAAATACAAAAAATTAGCTGGGCATGGTGGCGTGTGCCTGTAATCCCAGCTACTCAGGAGGCTGAGGCAGGAGAATTGCCTGAACCCAGGAGGTGGAGGTTGCGGTGAGCCGAGATCGCGCCATTGCACTCCAGTCTGGGTAACAAGAGTGAAACTCCATCTCAAAAATAAATAAATAAATAAATAAATTCTTTTTTTTAAAAAAAATATATATATATATATTTTTTATTGCGTTTTAGGTTTTGGGGTACATGTGAAGAACATGCAAGATTGTTGCATAGGTACATACATGGCAATGTGGTTTGCTGTCTTCCTCCCCATCACCTATATCTGGCATTTCTCCCCATGTTATCTCTCCCCAACTCCCTACCCTCCACTGTCCCTCCCCAGTCCACCCCAACAGACCCCAGTGTGTGATGCTCCCCTCCCTGTGGCCATGTGTTCTCATTGTTCAACACCTGCCTATGAGTGAGAACAGGTGGTGTTTGATTTTCTGTTCTTGTGTCAGTTTGCTGAGAATGATGGTTTCCAGGTTCATCCATGTCTCTACAAAGGACACGAACTCATTGTTTTTGATGACTGCATAGTATTCCATGGTGTATATGTGCCACATTTTCCCTGTCCAATCTATCATCGATGGGCATTTGGGTTGGTTCCAAGTCTTTGCTATTGTAAACAGTGCTAAATTCTTTACAATTACCCCTTGAGTCTTGCATCTGTCTCTGTAGGAAGAACACACACCTATTTCACTGAATTTTTACAATACTTTTAGAAATTCCAGCCTGCAGACTTATTCTCATTTTATATTATGTTTACAGTATTGAAGCTTAGGAAGGTTAAAACATTGCCCAATGTCACAGACTAAATATATGTTGAAAGCTAAAAATCAGGACTTAGGGGTCCTGGCTCTTTGTATAGCTATCTCCCCATGCACAGCAGTACCTGGAAAAATGCTTTGCCATTTTGTGGTATGCTCATCATTATCCAAAAAGAAAAATCAATACGAAAGAAACTATCTATTTTGGAAACACTGAGTTTGTAAGCAAACAGAATCATTTAAAAAGTGACGAGGTCATACATATGTTAACTAGTTTAACTGAGCCATTCCACAACGTATACATATTTTAGAACATGTTGTACATGATAGGTATATAAAATTTATTTGCCAATTTAAAAAATTAAGTTTAAATTTTAAAAAAGTGATGTGAATATTGTGGGGGTCCATTTGTATTTTGTCATTTTCTGAGATTTTGGATGAGAAGTACAAAAATTGTTAGCATACATTTACATATTCATGAAATAATATATTTTACACATAAAACGACTTGACTTTTAAAGCCTTCTTTTTTAAGGTCCTTAATGGTTTAAATAGGTCATATTATATTTATAGTAATATTAATATGAAAGAAAAAATATTTAATTTGTACAGATGTTTTGCCAAATGTAGAAAAATCTTATATAATTTAGGATTGATAGGTATTTTGAAAGAATTCAGCACATTAACAAAACATTTAGCAAATAACTGAGGCCTTGGATTTCGACAAAGCATTGACAATGCCCCTCATAATAACCTATAGCCAAGATGGAGAAATATGGCTTAGGTGAGACAAAACAGAGGTTCTAATTGATGTGGCAGTGAAATATGAGGGATGAATTCAATAGGATACATTGTTGTTGGGAAAAACAGTTAGCTGGAACTCTTATGTAGTGAGTCTCAACCTTGGGTGTACAGTGGAATCACCTGGGGAGCTTAAAAAGCACCAATGTCTGGATCCTACTGTGATTTAATCTTACTGTAGCCCAGGCAACGTGATTTTTAAAAATTTCCCGGTGATTGTGAGTGATTGTGATGTGTAACTGAAAATGAATGGGAGAAGAAATCAAAGATAGATTTCTGATATTGACAAAATCTACATTATGTCCTTAAGAGGGTGTATGCGTTTTGTGTGTGTGTGTGCGCATGTGTGTGTGTGTGCATGTGCACACACATGCAAATGCATTTTAGACATAAGCAATATCATAAGAAAAGACATGGAGACCATGATGTATGAGGGGCCACAGCTGATTTTTACTGTTAGAGAGTGAACTTAAGAGGTAGGCTTTATGCTTGGGTTCTTGTATTTCACACTGAGGACATTAATTACACACTAACATTTTATCTGAAATGCATTTTAAAAGTGCTCCCTGTGGTGTAGTATGGAGAAATGGTTTGGAAGTAGCTCTCATGACATGCAAGGAAATCATTTATGGTATTTTAGTTTAGGGGTACTGGTGGTCTGGATTACAGTGGTGACAGTAGTGATGGAGAAAAGCAAATGTACTCACAAGATATTTTGAAAAATTTGGTGACTGCTGTGGTTTGAATGTGTCCCCCAAAGTTTGTGTGTTGAAAACAATCTTCACTGTAACAATGTTGGGAGGTAGAAGCCAAATTAGTGGCCATTAGGTTGTGATGGCAGAGCACTTATGAATGGATTAATGTCATTGTCACAGAAATGGATTAGTTATCCTGAGGGTAGGTTTGTTATAAAATCGAGTTTGGCCCCTCTAGCTCTTCTTTTCACCCCCTTTTGTGCTTCCACCTTCTACCGTTAGATGATAGAGCATGAAGGCTCTCACCAGATGCTGTCACCATGCTCCTGGACTTCCTAGACTCCAGAATCATGAGCCAAATACATTTCTGTTTGTTACAAATTACACAGTCTGTGATTATCTGTTAAAGCAATGCAAAGCAGACTAAGACAGTGATGGAGTGCATATGAGATAAAATAATGGAAGGAGTCAAGAATGGCAAATACTCTTTCCAGATTATCAAACTTCTTTTACTCTAATCTAGCACTTCCTGATAAGAAAATCTGGGAGATTAATTATCTCAAAACATATTTAGTTAAAAATCAGGGAATGGTGTTTATTGCAGTTAAATTGCACTCTTAGCTTTTAAACGCTGTTGATTAGAAAGAAAAAGCTATGAATTAACATAGTCACAATTGACCCTTATATGTCATATTGAGATGAGTAGAGAGTTTTCATATACAACAGAAAATTATTGCAGGTGCACAAATGATATATGCATTTAAAATGTAACTCAATTATATGAAGAAAAGAAAGATGTGCTTTGTCAAATTTTAAAATAAAACTAAAGTATGTGTTTCATTTTGCTTTCAAAATGTCAGTTACAGCTCTCTTTAAGGAACACAGTGGTGAGAAAACACAACACTTCAAAACTTCACTAAGAACTACTTTGTAGAAATGGCAACTTTAAGAGCAGAATATTTGACAAGGTTCTGAAAATCCTACAGGAAAAATTTCCAAATATAATATGAGAGTGAGCAGTGAACCTGAGAGATGGATGTTGTCATAATTTTCAATGGGAACTCAGCTCCTTCAATAGATTCTTTATGAGCATTTGGAAAGAAAAAAAAATGATAGTTATAGTTAGAAAATGAAAATAGTACATTTAATTCTCCTGGCTCAATATATAGTAAAGGTGGTGTGGATATACCCCTGCCTAATTGAATCATTGACTTATCTGAGCTGTACCACTCATTATAATACATTGAGATACTCACATCAATGGGGCTAATTTGTGTTTAAATATATAATTCCATATAAATTGTAGGTTACAGACTACACGGAGATAATAGTCTTGGGATTATCTATATTTTCATATATTATTTTATTTTTTATTTCAATTCAACTAGATGAATATTTTTTTTTGCCATCCTTGAGGGATACATTAAACTCATTTTCTCAATATCATGTCCTTTCAGTTATATAACTTCTATGCCCAAAAAACTTTGTCAGTCATTGGTTTTCCATAGAATATTATGGTAGGTAAAAGACAAAACTATTGACTCTTAGGTAGATTTATCTGGTGATGAATTCACTGGTGATGTTCTCTCATTTAATATCAGTTTTTGGAAAGGTATCTCACTATAGCTCATGTGTGTGTGTGTGTGTGTGAGAGAGAGAGAGAGAAAGAGAGAAAGATGTGAAATTTGTGGAACAATTTCTCCGTAAAAACTAGAAAGAAGATTCTGAGATGGTAAAAATGTACTAAAACAATTAAAAGAGAGGATTTCAAATGCTCTTACCACATATAAATGATAATTATTTGAGGTGATGATTATGCTAATTAGTCTTATTTGATCATTCCACAATATATATCTGTATTGAGACACTGTATCCCATAACTGTATACCATAATGTATCCCAACATTGTATTCCATAAATATATACAGTTATTATTTGTCAATTAAAAGTTAAAAAGTATCAAAAGAGCCATTGTAATGTAAAAAACACCCAAGGGTTCCCTCTACTGAAATCCCCTGTGTTTCTAGAAACCAAGTCCTAAGGCAAACTGTTAAAATATGAACTAAGCAGATGTTTCTGCACACTCCTAATGATTAATGGTCACTGCTTTTGGTGAAAATTTTCAAATGAGTACAATTTGTGAAAAATGTACATGTAATGAAACTGTATTATGTAAACTTAATATAGATATCCTTTTTGATCCTGACCATTTTAATCATATATATTTTTTATGTTTCTGTCCTTCAGGAATATCATGTGAGTTAATTAGCCTTTATGTAAAATTTTTAGTTGAATTAGTTAGGATTATATGTTTGTATGATTACAATAAGACACTTCAGAAGTCAGCTGTGGCTAAAGCGTTGAGAGAACAGAGTAACATCATATCCAGGGGCCAATGTAGATATTGCTGAGGGTGTTGACACTATAGCTTCATTAACCAAATCACATGTAGCATATGTTGTAGTTTAAGAAAGGATTGGAATAAAGTTTTTGTAGTAAAAGGAACATCAGATGCTGCAAAAACTTTAGCAAGTATAATAGGAGCTTGCATAGTTAAGATGCTACCTTGCTGTCCCCCGAGTGTCAATAAATATGATGAAGCACATTTACAGTGATAAAGAAAGGAGGGTACAACAAGTGGAGTTTCTGAACAGAAAAGGAGGAAAAAAGTTTGAACTGAAGACATCTTATTGACATTAAAGAGATGGTGAGGTGGACATTGTTGGATTGCATTGATGACAAAATACTTGACACGAATACATTACATTTGGTGACCCAAAAGTTTTCCTTGTAATTGAAGGTGAGAATAGGCTTATTTGAAATAAATGGGCATTTCAGTCATCAACAATATATAATTCTTGGGGGCCTGTTATGTGCTGAGCACCTTTACAGGTCCTAGAATGCAACATTGTGTCTTGGGGAGGGGGAGCTGTGGGGTGGGAGATAGATGTAGAAACACTTGCTTCACTTTGTATTTTCACATGCACCTGAAATTAATCTCTTGGAGAGATTACCTTGTAAATATCTTGGGAAATATCAGACAATTTTCATAAAAAGAAAATCTTTTAAATTTCACATTCTTCCTTTCTTTTTCTGTTCTAAAGTAATTATTTTCTCTTAAAAATAAAAATAAATCAGGAGGCTGAGGCAGGAGCATTGCCTGAAACCAGGAGGCGAAGGTTGCAGTGAGCCAAGATCGCGCCACTGCACTCCAGCCTGGGTGACAAGAGCGAAACTCCGTCTCAAAAAATAAAAAAATAAAATAAATAAATAAATAGCTAAATGGAAAAGGGGGTATTTTTGTTGTATTTTTACATTTTCTTTTAAACTAAAAGATACAGGATGCTTAAAACTTTGGTCTATTAGGCCAAAATTTTAAGCATCCTGTATCTTTTAGTTTGTATTAAATAGGGCCTTTCACTTTTTATTCTATGCTATAAGAATCCATTCAAATATTTTTGGGCAGAAATTTGAGGAATGAACATGAAACATTAAAACTATGGGCTTAGGAGTCAGAAAACCAGAGTTTGTATCAGGTTTGTTACTTATTAGCTGTGTGACCATAGGCAAGTTACTAAACCACTTGAGAGATTTATTTTTTTTTCTATAAAACAATGATATTTTAGAGGATTAAAATTTTTTACAATTGCTCATTTTTATAATCTTTCTCCATTATCATCATCATTATTATAAATATTCTCTTTTGCCAAAGTGAAAATATTAGTACGAAAAAATCAAAATAATCAAAATTTGTGCAAGTAAATATAATAATACTTAATTGTTGTGTTCAATATCTTAACATGCTCTCATACATTATAAAAATGAAAGAATGGTTCTATTTAGATGAAATTTCCCCTTTTCTTCTTTTTTTTCCTACTTTGCAAATAAATAGGTAGTTAGGCAGAAAGAATGAAGATAGAATCCTTGAAACTATACATTAGATAGTATTTAAATAATTGAAAGTTGAATACATAGAATCTTTCATGATAATTGATTTATTTTCTGTTTTTCAAAGCACTTCCCACAAGCCAGAGGAGTTCTTAGCAAGCCAAAGAAAATTATTAGAAAAAAAATCAGAGACAAGTTGTCTGATAAAGGACTTGTAGCTGGTATGAGTTTTTGGGAGCTATAGTCACTAAATTGTTGTTTTACCATAAATATCCTAAATTACTTCTGCTGAAACAGTTAGTGAAACTTTCATAAAAATAGTGTTGAATTTCTTCAAAAGTCAAAGCTCATTTCAGCTATATAATATTTTCAATATGCAATAAATATATTTTGAAAATTGAGCTTCTGTAAAAAATGTTAAGTAATATCACAAACTAAAGCAGTAGGTCTATCGGTAGACAAGTAATCTGTTTTCAGTTCCAAGCATTTTTCATCCTCAAATATTTAAGGTTGTTCACTTTGTAACATTGTTACTATGATTAGAATAAGGTACTAGTAAGAGTGATAAGTAATTATTTTTGTCATTACTTATCTCAATTTTGGGGAGTGTGAAAAGGAACTTTGTTGTATGTGGTATAACATGTGTTATTCAAGTTCAGATGTGACAGATGGCACACGTGAATTTAAAAAACCAGATTTCCCACTACTGGGTATCTACCCAGAGGAAAAGAAGTCATTATATTAACAAGACACCTACACGTGAATGTTTATTGCAACACAACTGCAAGGATATGGAACCCACCTAAGTTCCCATCTACCAACAAGTGGGCAAAGAAAATATGATATAAATATACCATAGAAAGCTACTCATGAAAAATAAAACAATGTCTTACGTAGCATCTTGGATGGAGCTGGAGGCCATTATTCTAAGTGAAGAAACTCAGAAATGGAAAACCAAATATCATACGCTCTCACTTACAAGTGGGAGCTAAGCTGTGGGCACATAAAGGATTACAGAGTAGTATAACGGACTATGGAGACTCAGAAGGTGGAGGGTGGAAAGTGGGTGTGGGATAAATAGCCACATATTGGATATAATGTACACTACTTGGGTGAAGAGGTCACTAAAATCTCAGACTTCACTGCTATAATATTCATCCAGTAATCAAAAGCCACTTGTTCCTCAAAAGCTATTGAAATTCAAAAATAGTATTAATTGAATCAGTATTTTTCGCATAGAAAGTTATAGATCATTTAATTAGGTTCTTTCACTTTATTAATGAAAACATTGGGGAATAAAAGTTTGACCTTCTGAAAGACCAACAGCTGATTTCCTTTATTTTAAATCTGAATGAAGTATAGTTTTGTTTCCTAATATAGTAATGAGCTACAAAAATATGCACATTCATGTCATCTGTGCAATTGCAAACCCTCTTATTCATATTCATGGACCTATTTTCATGAATCTATGGATATTATTTCTCTATTTTTATGGTGATGATGATGATGGTAAAAATAATGAGAGCATAAAGACTGACATAAGGATCAGCTTTACTGATTTGAATAGATCTCAATTTCCATTAGGATTTCATAACCACTGAAAAGATTCAGTGCCACCATTTTCACATATGTGTCAATTAGACCCACAGTTCTCCCCAAATTTTCTCATCCTTCCCACCAATTCTGTTGCTTTTCACAGTGTGGTGTAACCTAGGAGCTTGTTAGAAAGCACAATCTCAGGCCCTATCCCAAACGTACTGATTCAGAATCTGCATTTTAACAAGATCTCCAGATCACCAGTGAGCACTAGTTGCTCTAGAGCAACTTTTATGAACCCCATGTGCCTCTTTGATAAGAAGTTAAACGGTTAATGGGGATTCTCTGAGCACGACTGTTTGCCCACTCTGTTGTCTCACTGTTGCCCAGGCTCACTCTGTTGCCCAGGCTGGAGTGCAGTGGCATGATCTCGGCTCACTGAAACCTCTGACTCCCAGGTTCAAGTGATTCTCCTGCCTCAGCCTCCTTAGTAGCTGGGACTACAGGCACCTTCCATCACACCTGGCAAATTTTTAGAGACGAGGTTTCACCATATTGGCCAGGCTGGTCCTGAACTCCTGATTTTGTGATCCGCCCACCTTGGCCTCCCAAAGGGCTGGGATTACAGGCATGAGCCACCGCACCTGGCCGAGTACGACTTTAAGGTTGCAAATTTCATTATGTTTTGGTTTGGGGCAAACACAGACCAATGCAATCCAGACCCTTTTTGTGGCTCTTCTAAAATGTTTGTTCTTGCTGAGAAGGGAGAAATAGTAGACTCTCATATCAGAATTTGGTGACAGTTGTACTGGTTAGCACTTCGTGGCTGTGTGGTGTACTATACACTTAGAAGGGAGACAGTGCCCTTAATAGAAGTGGCTTTGCATTGCATAGCTGTTAAAACATTTCCAGCAAATGCTACCAGCTAAATTGTAAGGGTGAATTAAAAGGTGTCCTTTATAAATAGTCACAAAAGGCCTCTGCAGCTGATTATAGTGTGGGTGTAATTTGCAGAAAGGTTTGCTGTAGGCATGAAATTATAGTACTGCTATTGGAATAGAGTCAAGAGCCTAGCCATTTCCAGTAGCTGTATCACCACCTGCTAGTATACTTATTCAGATTTGAGTCAGCGGGATGCGTGAAGTCTAATGAGTCATCAAGTCATCATCTAAAACACGTAATCTACCTATTCCTCTTCAAACAAGACTTGTTTGAGTCAGACCCTTGCTATGAGCTCACCTGAAGTCTTAAAGGCTTTTTGCCAAATGAACAAATTGCTTAACACAGGTTTTGTTCTGAGTTAGGCCCAACATTTTGTCTGGATCTCAGTTCTCCCAGGGATCTTCATACACGAAGGCAAGTCCTGGCTGAGTGTGTTGGTTCATGCCTATAATTCTAACACTTTGGGTGGCTGAGGTGGCAAGATTGCTTGAGCCCAAGAGTTCAAGACCAGCCTGGGCAACAAAGCCAGATTCCCATCTCTACAAAAATTTAGAAGTTAGCTGGGTGTGATGGCTTGTGGTGGGAGGATTGCCTGAGCCCAGGAGGTAGACGCTGCAGTGAGCTGTGATCCTGTCACTGTACTTCAGCATAAGTGGCAGAACCAGACCATGTCTCAAAAAAAAAAAAAAAAAAGACAAGTGCTGAGGAATTTATCTTGGACTCTCCCTTGGCTGCTGGTTTGATTCTGCAGTCAAATGTTTCTAGCACTAAGCCAGTCTGAAAGTCACTGGTCTTAATTTCCTTTGACTCAGAATGACTCAGAAAATGCATCTTCATATCGTTGCTGTCATTAACAAGTGGCTTGCCACTATGATCTGCTGTGACTTGGGGATAATTAACTAGGGAGTAGTTCCCTCTTGCTAGGACTACTTTTCCTGCTAAATAGCCTTCCCATGCCCTGTCTGATTCGGACAGGGATTTTTGAAAGTATATCTGTGTGTGAGTATGTGTGTGTAAATGAAACTCCTATGTATATTATGCAATAATAATAATAGCTACATTTAGATAGAACTTATTGTGTGCAAGGCATTGTTTTAGCACTATATAGCACGATATGTATATGTATGTATGTGTATATATGTGTGATCTCATTTCATTCTTACTGTAACAATGATGTAGGTACTAGAATTATTTGTTTTACAGATAGGGAAACTGAGGCACAGAAATGTTAAGTGCCTTGATCAAGGCCATAAAGCTAAAAAGGAGGGGCCAAGATTCTATTCAATCCCAGGCAGCAGAGATCCTAATTTGGACTGTAATTGCAGATTGGTTGATGGTACTCCTGACTTTGTTGGAGGAATCAGGGCAGAGGAATAGAAGAATCCCTATGAGTAGGGACCTCTAATTAGGCACTGGGAAGAAGATAGTCTCTAGCTTTCACGGAAACCTCAAGCTGACAGGGCAGTGAAACAAAAGAGAGATAGGCAGTTCCTCCTGTCTTCTCTGGCTAAAAAACAAGGGAAGCAGAAAGCCAGGGACATCATGCTAGCAGGCCAAATAAGGAGCAAATCACAAATTCCTGATTTCAAGGAGAAGATGCCAACTCCTAGGCAGGCCCACGTGGCTAGTCAATTAGGGGGTCAAGGAGACACACGTGAAGAGCTTTACCATTGGTCTGCTTTCTCTGAGCAGGAAAGAGCCAGGCTGACCCTAAGGCAGTTGGATAGACAGCCAGAAGTTAAATGGAAGGATGTGGGCTGATGCAAACAGATCTGAAAAATCCTGTTTCAGTTGTCCATGCCCAGATGGAGGGAGGAGGCTCTTGTGGACAGAACAGGGTGTGGACGGGTCAGCTGTAATTTCTTGGGGACTGGAGAGAACATAATTCAGCCAGTCCTACTCTCTCCCTACTTCATGTAAAATATTTCCAACTGTGTTCATTAGATTACATAATCTTGAATATTGAGAATAAGATACAATTTCTTAAATTCAGCAATGCACAAAGAATTCTTCATTAAAGGTAATTTGGTATTCTTTTAGAGATGGGATACACAGCCATAAGAAAATATGCTACTGTAAAAGAAAATGCTCTTAATTAATACTGACATGGTGAGGACTCCTCCGGCATTGAAAACGTTTAATATTAACGCAAAATGTTGTTGTCTGCTACTTCTTTTTTCTTTAGATCATTAGCATAGGATTACAACATTTTAAATTAGATTTCAAACCCATAGCAAACAGCTGTGTCTTCTATTACAAAAGACAATGCACTCATACATATGTATTATGCACTTAGTTAAAACTGTTGGATTTTCATTTTTAAAAGTTCTGATGATGTCCTGAATTTTTATAGTGATTTGGATCTCTGGCCTATCATCAGTTTGCATATTTTAGGTGGTAAAGAAGGGTTTGGGTGAGATAAGCATTCCAAAGTTTACATAATGGGAAGAACATGTCCCGAAATTAGCCTTCCTACTGGCTTAAAATTTCACAATAGGTATTAATTCCTTGTACTTACCAAGGGTTTACTTTCTCTCTTAATTTTTAAAATTATATGTGACATGTATTTGTTTTAGAAATATGTAGAAAAATATAAACAGGAAAATTAAAATAATCCATAATCCTATCCTACTGAGATGAACATTACAACTCTATTATACATTTCTTTTCTAGAAATTTATTGCATAAAATCTATATATTTTATAGAATTTGAACATACCATATTGATAAATATGTATTTTTAAAATTTTCACTTCATTTTGAGTGGTCAATATTTTACCGTGTCATTAACTGGTCTTCAGAAATAAGGGTTTTCATGACTGTGTAATAATGATAATAGTTGTAGAATGTTCGAGACTTCCACTTTTGTAATGAATGTAATTTGAATTACCGGGGAAGTAAGGACATGATAGAAATACATTGGAGGAGGAAAGAGAGAAGTGAGAAGTAGTGTGAGATAAATTCTTAGAGATTAAAGCATGAAGTAAATTATGTGTAGAAATGATTTTTTTAAATATGAAGAGATAACAGTATAAGCAGCCAAAAGCCATAAAATTTCTGTCTACTTCTAAAATGAGAAACTGGAATTCAAACAGCCAACTGATGATTTTCATTATAAGTTCCTCTAAATTACTTGATTTTTAACCATCTGCATATATGCTTTGATTTCTTTTAAGTGTAAATTTACTCTGGCGAAGAGTTAGACATTGAGATTAACCTCAGAATGTCATACTGGAAGGGGTGCTAGAGAGAGAGAGAGAGAGTGTATGTGTGTGTGTGTCTGCACCTGTGCGTGTGTGCTTACATGGGAAGCAGGCTGGGAATAGAGTCCATCAGGAGTGGCAGAAGAGGGAGTAACTACCTGAGAGCAATGCCCTCTGGGATAGCATGAGGGTGTCGGGGGCTGACAGCAAGGAGCAGAAATGGAGGACAAAAGTCAAGGAGCCCTTACTCTCTATGTCATGATTTTGCTGTAGGGTAACCTTGCCAAGAAGACCTCATCAAGTGGATGTAAGATCCCAACAGTAAAGCGCATTGAACCTGGAAAAAGGCCAGTTCTCCCAAATGTGATCATTATGTAGAAAAATAAGGGAGCAGTATTCTGAGCAACATGCCTGCACACCATTGATTGACACATAAGATCCCTTCATTATAAATTTTACGGGGTGCTCAAGTCATTTTGCTGTGATGTGATTTTGCTAAAGTAAATATATAGCTAAAAATAATATTTCTAAGCTGAAATATGTAGAAAGGAAAAACAAAAACGTCTAGCTTTCCTGTGGTAAATTGTGAGTTAAAATGAAAAGAATCTTAAATATAGTGCAAAATAGGAGGTATCATGCCTTACATCATCTTCGTCTCCTCCCTCCCTTTTTTCTGTTCTAAATGGAGTTGTGCTATTTCGTTTGTTATCCATATTCAAAAGTTTAGCTAGGAGGCAAGAAAATTTGATGAAGGCATCTGATTGATTTTTTTATTTGTTAATATTTTGAAGTGTTTACAATGTGCCAGGAATTAGGTTAGCTGCTGGTTTATAGTGGTGAATAAAACACCATCCCTACTGTCATGAAATCAGCCATTTGGTCTCAGGGCAGTGGGGAGCCATAGTAAGCAATTTGGTCATGACAGAAGGAGAACTCTGTGAATAGCTCAGACTAGGTGAAGTTGCTTCCCATATATATTATAAAAATATTATAAAATACAACCATTCTTATGGAAATTGTAGAGGGAGAATATGTAAAGAGAAAAGAGAGAAAAAAAGTAGCTGGGTGTGATGGCTCACACCTGTAATCCTAGCACTTTTGGAGCCCAAGGTAGGGGGATAGCCTCAGCCCACGAGTCCAGACCAACCTGGGCAACATAGACGGACACTTTCTCTATAAAAAATACAAACATTAGCTGGGAACAGTGGCCTGTGCCTTTAGTCCTAGCTATTCTAGAGGCTGAAATGGGAGGATCACTTTAGCCCAGGAGGCCGAGGTTGCAGAAAGCCATGACCATACCACTGAACTCTAGCCTGGGTAACAGAGTGAGTCCCTCTCTCAAAAAACAAACAAACAAACAAACAACAACAGAAAAAAGCAAAGAAAGAAAAAAAATTAAAATTATTTTTCATTGTTAAAAATTCATTAGAATCCAATACATCCAGTCTTGGGTATCTATGTGGATTTCCTTTTTAAAAAAATTAAGAACAGAGATGGTATATTTACTTTCTTCTTTGGTTGAGCTTTTTCAATAGAGATTTCTCTTATCTCCCTTTCTCTCCTTTTCTCCCTCTGGTAAACAGTATTTCCACAATTGTCTTCCTTATCTATCTTTGTTTCTTCTGTCTCCCTTGCTCCCTTTCCTAATAGATTCTTGACTCCTTCTTTCTCCTTTTCATTCCTATTGGATACCTTTTCTTCCTCTTTTTTCAACACTGCTTTACCATAACTACCAGCCATTAAATGGTTTTAAAATTACATGCAGTCAAATTCAGCTTTAGAAGATACATGTTCTGGCTGGGTGCAGTGGTTCATTTCTGTAATCCCAGCACTTTGGGAGGCCAAGGCAGGCAAACCGCAAAGTCAGGAGATTGAGGCCAGACTGGTCAACATAGTGAAACCCCATCTCTACTAAAAATACAAAAAATTAGCTGGATGTAGTGGCAGGTGCCTGTGGTCCCAGCTACTCGGGAGGCTGAGGGAGGAGAATCACTGGAACCCAGGAACCAGAGGTTGCAGTGAGCCAAGATAGCGCCACTGCACTCCAGCCTGGGTGACAGAGTGAGACTCTATCTGCCAAAAAAAAAAAAAAAAAAAAAAAAGAAGAGATACATGTTCTGCAAACAAATGTCCTTCTACTACCCATTCTGTATTCCCTTTGTCTTTAGCAACACCTCAGCAGGTCGTGGTTTTTTACCTGGTGGAGTGACCTAAACCTTCATTCCTTAAGGGTCTGGGCCATTTGTAGTCTTGCCTGGACTGGGTTGTTATAGTTTCCCATCGATCTTAATCACAGGGCATGGTAATACTAAAAGATGCCCTAAGGGATCTCCTGTATTCCACATATACTCTTTCTTACCTCCATTGTGGAGTAGTATACTAATTTCATCCTGATAGTCTGGGTCAATCAACCCAGCCAACACTGTAACTCTTTACTTAGCCTGTTGACTTAGAGGTAGGAGGAGCCCAAAGTGGCCATGTGGCAACCTTAACTTCCAGTTTAGAATCATCGTTGTGTCTCCTGGTGGCAGCATTCCTCCTTCTGGAACTAAGACCTATCGACCTGCAGAACGTAATGTTATGGGAACAGCAAGCAAAAATTTTGTTGGTGGGTCACTAGGGGTGATGATGAGTGATGCCATTTCTACTTCCACCCCTTGATTCCTGGACCCCTAAATCCTGGCTATGGGAAAAACAGTACCATGTATTAGGTGCTGATTTGCAGCATGCACAGCCTTATGGAGAACTTTGTCCCAGCCCTACAAGGTATTGTTACCTAGTTGACATTGTAATTGTGACTTCAGAAGGCCCTCCCACTGTTCTATCAATCCAGTTGCTTCAGGGTAATGGGGAACATGGTAAGACCAGTGAATTTTATGAGCATGAGCCCACTGCCTCACTTCTTTAGCCATAAAGTTGAGTGCCCTGGTCAGAGGCACCACTATGTGGAATACCATATGGTGGATAAGGCATTCCATGAGTCCAGGGATGGTAGTTTCGGCAGAAATATTGTATGCAGGATAGGCAAACCCATATCTGGAGTAAGTGTCTGTTCTGGTGAGGACAAACTGCTGCCCTTTCCATGACAGAAGAGGTCCAACATAATCAACCTGCCACCAACTAGCTGGCTGATCACCTTGAGGAATGGTACCATATCAAGGACTCCGTGTTCGTCTCTGCTGCTGGCAAACTGGGCAATCAGCAGTGGCCATTACCAGCTCAGCCTTGGTGAGTGGAAGTCCATGTTGCTGAGCCCATGTGTAACCTCCCTGCCACCATGGCCACTTTGTTCATGGGCCCATTGAAAGACGACGGAGTGTCAGGGGAAAGAGGGAGGCTGAGCGGTGTCCACAGAACAAGTCATCCTATCCACTTGATTATGAAAATCCTCCTCTGCTGAGGTCACCATTTGGTGGCATTCATATGAGATACAATTATCTTCGCAGTTTTTGACCAAAAAGGCTCATCAGAGTTTATAAGCTTAGTGTCCCCAGCTTTACCAGGGTCCTCCCCTACATCCCCATTCCAAGTTGCGGGGTCTCATTCTTTACCAGTCAATGCCCTCAGTTTAACAGTAGACACCTGGCGAGACTGAGCATGCACCTTTCATTGTAGGTCAGCCACTCCCACGATAACAGCTTGTGTCTGATTTTCTGCAATTTTCGTCCTTTGTCTATGGAAGATAAGACCTTCATTCAGGGCAATCTTAGAAGACTTGAGATTAAGTATGTGCTCTGTCTTTACTAAAAATACAAAAAATTAGCCGGGTGTGGTGGCATGCACCTTTAATCCCAGCTACTCAGGAGGCTGAGCCAGGAGAATCGCTTGAACCCAGGAGGCAGAGGTTGCAGTGAGCTGAGATCATGCCACTGTACTCCAGCCTGGGCAACAGAGCAAGACTCCATCCCCTTTGCCCCTCCCCCACACAAAAAACATCATTGAGATCATCCTTTTCTTTTGTCACTTTGTCCAGTGAACTTAGGAGCAACCAATCAACTTTATTATATTCCTTGGTTCTCCACATATGGTCAAAGGTATTACATACAGAGTCACTGAACTCCTTGCCTCTCATGAGCCGTGAATCAGGAGTATCAAATGCATTTATTTTGCATAACTCTCTAAACAGTTCATGCCAATGACTACCAGTGTTCTCCATAGTATTAGAAGTAGAGCCCTTAGCATTTTGGGGTCTAATCACATTAAGCAGCCAACTCCAGAAACCCCGAAATCAATTAAAGAAAACCATCCTTAAAATTCTGTTCCTCTGGAAACACTTCTGGTACCAAAATCTGTATATGTCAGGGTTCTCTAGAGGGACAGAAGCAATAGATGCATATATGAAGGGGATAGATGTATGTATGTGGGGGATTTTATTAAGGAGTGTTGACTTACATGATCACAAGGTGAAGTCCCACAGTAGGCTGTCTGCAAGCTGAGGAGCAAGGAAGCCAGTCCAGTTCCCAAAACCTCAAAAGTAGGGAAGTTGACAGTCTAGCCTTCAGTCTTTGGCTGAAGGCCTGAGAGCCCCTGCCAAATCACTGGTGTAAGTCCAAGAGTCCAAAAGCTGAAGAACTTGAAGTCTGATGTTTGAGGGCAGGAAGCATCCAGCCTGGAAGAAAGATGAAGGCTGGAAGACACAGCAAGTCTGCTCTTCCATCTTCCCTTGCCTGCTTTATTCTAGCCGTGCCGGCAGCTGATTAGATGGTGCCCGCCCAGACTGAGGGTGGGTCTGCCTCTCCCAGTCCACTGACTCAAATGTTAATCTCCTTTGGCTACACTCTCACAGACACACTCAGGAACAATACTTTTCATCCTACAATCCAGTCAAGTTTTCACTCAATATGAACCATTACACACTTCCTTGGGATTTAGTCACTTCTTAACTTTTCCATAGGTCCATTTTGAGACTGAAAATACTTACTTGGCAAAATGTATTCCTAGACTATAGGTAATGGACAGGGTACACAATCACAAATTACTCAGAGATTTCTTTTGATGTTTGTATTATCTACTGGTTTTGGTTGAATATCTGTAATCTGGATAATGTTCAGGATGTCCGTTTTGTTTTTTTCTTTTCTTCCATGCATACCCTTGAAGGGGTCTATATATTCTCTAACCTAGGTGTACTGTTTTAATGAACCTAGATGCTGGCATTCCAGGACAATAACAGAAACCATACTTGCTCAGGCCTGAATCAGCCAAAATGGTGAATAACACAGCTTTTGAACCAGCTGGGTGTTTGAGCTTTTCCTAAACACTTGGATAAGAATAATAGTAGGGGAAGCGGATGTATCTTATGGTTCTTAATGTCTTTTGCATGTTTGATGAGCTTAAATTTGGCGTTGGTTTCAGAAGGAAGAATGAGATGAAGTGGAAAGTACTATCCCAGCTGTAGGATAAAACTTTGTATCCTTAAAACTGAACACAGAAATAAACTAAAGTGAAACAAACAAACAAAACCCCGAAACTGAACACAGTGTGCCATGAAACTCAGAATGTATCTACAATAGCACAATCATAACACATTTAAAGGCACATAGGTAGTAACTATAAAATTGAAGAGAACATAAATCTAAAATCATTGTTTGCTTGTAAGAACTGTCTACAAAACCAAAATTTATTTCAGTTCTTCTTCTACATTTCCAGATGGCTATAGAAAAATTTCTAAAGAAACAAGGCCTTGAAATATAAGAGGTTAGGATGAATAAATCAGTCTCACTCTAGTTTTAATTTTTTCGTGCCATTTTGCAGGGTTTCTTGTGATGTTGGAATTCTGAAATTCATATAAGCTCAACTCACTGAATTTGGACATAAAATTTGGGATAGACTCAAGGAGCAAGCAGTGTAAGGTACAACTCTCTGTCTGATTTTTTACATGGTTCACAAATTGTCAGTACATCTCTTCGTTCAACAAATATTAGCTGAACACTTACTATGCAAACCATTATTCTAGCAGCTGGGGAGATAGTAATGAATGAACAGAAAAAATGATCCCTACTTTTCTGGGCAGAATTCTAGTAGGTGATAGACAATAAAGCTGGTAAATAATAGAGTTTGTCAGATAGTTTCTATGGAGAAAAATGAACAGTGAGGGTGTAGTATATGAGGAAGGAGGTAAGATTTTTTCATGATGTGATCTCAAAAGACTTTATTCAGAAGCTGTCACTTAAATAAAGACCTGAAGAAACTGAGGGAGGGAACCATAGAAATTTCTAGTGGAAGAATTTTTGAGCAAGGGAAGAATGGAGGAGAGATCTGGAGGTGAGAGTGTGACGGCAAGGAAGCCATTATGGTTGTGGTGGAGGGCAGGGGGAGGTCAGTGAGGAATTGTAGGTGAAAGAAACCTGATATGTAGGTCCTTTTACGTCACAGGACTTTGGCTTTTACTCTGAATGAGATGCAAAGCTAATGGAGAGTTTACTGAACTACATGACATATGACATAAATTTGGAAGATATGTATTATTTGAAATAGTAACCTCAGGTTAGATGTGGTGATTAAAATTAAAACTAATTGAAAATGAAAAATCTTAAGATTCAGTTTTTCACTCACACTAACCACATTTCAAATGGTTAATAGCCAAATGTGGCTATTTACTACAATATTGGGCAGCACAGACATAAAGTACATTCATTATCGCAGAAATTTTATGGACAGAGCTGTTGTAGACCAATCATATCATTTATTTATTAATTCTACAGACATGCATGTCCCTAAAAATTGTTAGATACTGTATTAGGCTTTCAAGATATATATATATATATCTTTAAAAAAAGGAAAGAAATTCAGAAGTTAGATAAGCTGCCAAAATCACACTTGATACATGAAAAACAATTTGATATATGAAAAGTAAAGATAGATTAACTGTAGGCAGAAAAAAAACAAGTTACCCATAAAAATGAGGCTAATTGCCATGTATATGGAAGATATAGACTTTTCCTTACATATATTTCAGTCTTGAAAGGAGAACAAGGCACATAATTATAGTCACAGAATTATTACTGAAACATGTTCAGGGTATAGGTTTCAAAGGATAGAGTTAATTCAGTCTCCTCAGTTATTCTGGAGGAGAAGAGTTACCCTGAAAATGAGTTGAGAACATGAGTTACAGTCACACAGTGAGTAAGTAAGAGTATTTCAGGTGAAGAGATTAGATTATTAGAGATAATACTCCATAACACCATAATAAACCTTATATCTGTGATTCCTTATTTAATTTTTGCAATAATTTTGAGATGGCAGTATTGATATTTCAGGCCTAGGGTAGTGGCTCACACCTGTAATCTCAGTGCTTTGGAGAGTCCAGGGAGGAGGATTGCTTGACTAGCTTGGCAACATAGTGAGACCCTGGTTCTACAATTTTTTTTTTTAATCAGCCAGATATAGTGGTGTATGCCTGTAGTTCTAGCTACTTAGAAGGTTGATGTGGGAGGATCACCTGAGCCCAGGGGTTTGAGGTTACAGTGAACAATGATGGTGCCACTGCACTTCAGCCTAGGTTGCAGAATAAGAACTTATCTCTTTAGCAAAATTAAATAAAAATCAAAAAGAAATTCAGAAGCTAAGTAAGCTGCCATGATCACACTCGACATATGAAAAACAACTTGATACATGAAAAGTTGAGGTGGATTAACTGTAGGCAGAAAAAACAAGTTACTCATAAAAATGAGGCTAATTGCAAAAGAGTGATAGAATGGCAGTTTGAACTCTGGGTGTCTGGCTTTAAAGACTATGATTTCATTTGTGTACTATTCTATATTACTTTTCTATAAAGGGTTGTTATGTATAATACTAAAGATAACAAATAACGAACAAAGATATATGATAAAGGTGAACACATGTTCATTCAACAATATGGCCTCAAATTATGTAAAGCAACTGACAAGAATACCAAGTGATAAAACAACAATTAAGGTTGAAGTTATCAACATATACTTCTCAGGAAGAAATAGAATAAAATAGACAAAAAAATTAAGTGGAGATACTTGAAATCTGTTCAGTTAAAGGTTTGAATTATGTATATAATATATATTCCATACACAATAAACAGAATATACTTTATTTAAGCATACATTGAATATTTACTAAAATAGTTCATTAGAAAATAATGTCATAGAAAGGTACGCCATGTTCATGGATTGAAAGTCTTAATAATGTTGAGATGGCAGTTCTTTTCAAAGTAATCTACAGACACAATGCAATACCTATTAAAATTCCAACGACCCCCTTTTTTCCAAAAATGGAAAAACTAACCCTAAAATTCATATGGAATTTCAAGGGGCTCTAAATAGCCAAACACTACTGAGAAGGAAAAAGAAAGTTGGAGGACTCGTACTTTCTAATGTCAAAACTAACTGCCAAGCTACAGTAAGCATAACGGTGTGGTACTGGCGAAAAGATAGACATATAGATGAACAGAATAGAATTAAGAGTCATGAAATAAACCCAAACATCTATGGCCAAGTAACTTTTGACAATGGTGCCAAGCTCTTCAATGAGAAAAAGATAGTCTCTTTAACAAATGGTGCTGGAATAACTGGACAACCACGTGCAAAATAATACATTTGAACTCTTCCTTTACTCCATATAAAAATATTAACTCAAAATGTTTATATCAACCTAAATATAAGAGTTAAAACTATAAAATCATTAGAAGAAAACATACTTGTAAATCTTGATGACCTTGGATATGGCAATAGATTTTTAGATTTGACACCAAAATCACAGCAATAAAGAATAAATACATGAATTTGACCTCATAAAAATTAAAAGTTTGTTCACCAAAGGACATCACCAAGAAAGTGAAAAGACAACAGAATCGGAGAAAATATTTGCAAATCAATATCTGATAAGGATTTAGTATGGAGGATATATATTAGGTTGGTGCAAAAGTTATTGCAGTTTTTGCCACTAAAATTAATGGCAAAACTGCAACTACTTTTGCACCAATCTAATAAAAACAACTCAAGAAGAAAAACACAAACAATCCAATAAAAAATGGGTAAATGACATAAATATACATTTTTTCAAGGAAAATGTACAAATGTGCAGTAAGCACCAGAAACGATGTTCACCGTGAATGGTAATTAAGGATAGGCAAATCAATACCACAACATGAGATATTACTTCATACCCACTGTGATGGCTATAATCAAAGAGCCAAATACGGCAAGTGTTGTGGAGAATGTAGAACTCTTGTACGTGGGTGGGGATGTAAAATGATGCAGTCACTGTGGAAAACAATTTGGTGGTGCCTCAAAAAGTTACATATATAATTACTATATGACCCTGCAATTTCACTTTAAGTGTATGACCAGGAGGAGTAAAATCATATGTCCACACAGAAACTTTCATACATTATTCATAATAACCAAAAGATAGAGAAATGATTGAGAATATCCACTGAGAGATGAATGGATAAACAAATAGTGGTCCATACACACAATGGAATATTATTCATCCCTAAAAGTTAAAGAAGTACTGATGCAGGTAAAACTTGGATGAACCACAAACACATGCCAAGAAAAACAAGCCATGCATGAAATCCATTCCTTTTACATGAAATATCCGGGACAGGCAAATTCAGAGAGACAGCAAGCAGATTAGTAGTTGCCAGGGGATGGGAGGAGAGTTGTTGGGGAGTTTTTAATGGGTACACAGTATTGTTCTGGGATGAGGAAACGTGTTGAAACTGGAGAGCCATGGTCTTGTACAACGTTGTGAATGTGCTAAATGCCACTGAATTATACATTTCAAAATGCTGAATTGTATGCTATTTGAGTTTCATCTCATTTTTTAAGAAAACTCTAGAAAGAGAGGAAGAGAAGAAAAAATATTATAATGAAAAATTAAATATATTCCATAGAATAAAAATTTTGACTTTATGTTCTTTAATTTAGTGTAGTAAAATTACAAATTAAAAACCAAAATGTAGCCAAATATTCAATCCATTTGGAAACTAAACAGCATAATTTTAAATAGCCATTGCGCTTAAAATACTAAAGGGGATCAATACCTATTATAATGTATTTAAATTAATTTAACTTCCACTATTTATAATACTTAAGGCACTACTTGCCAAAATTTGAAAGACAAAGCTAAAGTACTACTTAGAAGGAAATGTACTGTTTTATAAATTTTTAAATAAATTTAAAAGTTTTTTTTTTCTAAAGAAGAAAAGGAAAGAACAAGTAAACCGAGAATTCACAGAAGCATCTGGAAAATGATCCCCAGAACATAAAAATAAGAAAGAAATAACATAGGCAATCATAATAAATAATATAATAAAAATAGAGAGATAAATACAGAAAAGCGACAACAATAAAGAAGTAAAACAAAACCAAAAATTAGTCTTTGAAAAGGATTATGAGGTAATGTTGGTGAGATTGGAGGGAAGTAAAACCACGTCTCTCTGTCCTCCCCCAGTCTTCACTGACTACTCCAGTGTTCTGTAGTTTTACTTTTCCTGCCATTTCTTCATACCTTTTTCTGTACCTGTCCTAATCTATGAGAAATTTTGAATAACTTTAGACTTCCGAAAAATGTTTATAGAAAGGAAAAATAGCAGAGGCCATAGCGTATTTATTTAGCCTACAATATTTATACCTGTTTCCCCTGCTTCCTTTCCTCTGTCTCTCTCTCCCTCCTTTCAGCCTTTGTTCTTAAAAGTCACCTGTATTTATGTTTTAACTTTTGTCATTTATGGTGGACCACTTGCTTGTTGCTTGTTATTGTGGGACACTATATTTCACACATCCTCAGCTCTATAGAAATAATATATAAAGCAATGAGTAAAGTGGAGTTTTACTGTTAACATTTTGAACAAGCAGTCAGATTATAAATCATGAATTTGATAGGGTAAAGAAAAATGATCCTAAGCTTCACTGCCTTCATAAATGGTTATGCGCATCAGTGAGTTAAGCTTGACTGGTTTTATGATGCAGTTTGAAGTCAGAAAAGATTTGTAAGGTTTCTAACCTCTTTTTTAAGTTGGCTTTGCATATGAGTGCCTCCTAACTACAGATCATTTCCAATAGTCACACACCAGATATTACCTTTTTAAAGACAGAAATCTTTTATAACAAGTAACCACTCTTACCCCTTGAGAACAGCAAAAAAGAAAAAAAGGAAAAAAAACAACCAACCAAACAAAAAAACCTGGAGGTAAAACTAGGCTGAAATATTAATTATGTGTATGTTTTGGGTAATAACTTTTTTCAGCCATTTCTCCTATTAATGTGAGGAAAGAGACCACATTCCTGCTCAACTGATTGGATTCACTTTGCAGCCCCAGCCTGTGGTTTCAACCATTAATTGTGTAGCACAACCATTTCCAGAACATAATATGTCTATTCTCCTTTGGGCCTATTTTTATTTTCTGGGCATGAACAAACTATTGGAAGTGCCTCTTTGTCATGAATAAAGTTCTTTGTCATAAATAAATCTCTAGGATTCTTATGAGAGGGAAAAATGCTAGGAAAATCGACAAGAATTGGCTTCTTTCACATCTATTAGGCTTATCCCAACAGTTCTTTCTCATCTGCTTCTATGTTCAGCAAAACTCACAACTAAATTTATTGATATTTCCCCTGACCTTAATCCCAAGCTCACTCTGACAACCTGGAGACCCAAGCCTGCTTCTAGTCCTTAGGAACTAAGGCCAATAACGAAAGTGTATTTATAGTCTCGGATTTATCCCCTGGAATGAAATCCTGATTCCCTGGTTCAGTAACAGCTACTGGGCTCCCTTTCGCTTCTATTTCTCTCCAGTTCTCTGAACTTAACTGATAGGAAGGTCTTTAGTATCTGGCCAGTGTCCTTCAGCTCTCACTCCTTATTTTCTTGTACCTCTCATCTTCTAATTTGGTAACTAATTTTACAATAATGTACTGAGCACGTCTTTTTTTCCAGTCAATCTTTTATCTTCTTGGAGAGAGCAGTAGACTCAACAAATTGTCTGCTCATGCAGATCCTACGGGGAGAGAAAGAAACAAATAAATCTATTACACAAGTTCTGGTGGATATAAGTTGACATAGTCTAGATATTTGTCCTCATCCAAATTGATGTTGAAATATAATACCTAAGGCTGGAGGTGGAGGCGGGGCCTGGTGGGAGGTGTTTAGGTCATGGGGGTGGATCCCTCATGACTTGGTGCTGTCTTAAGCACAGTGAGTGAGTTCTCAAAAGACAGGTGTGTGGTACCTCCCCTCACCTCTCTCTCTCTGTCTCTCTCTCTTGCTCTTGCTTTCACCATTTGACATGCCAGCTTCACCTTCTGCCATGATTAGAAGCTTCCTGAGGCCTCCCCAGGAGTGGATACCACTATACTTCCTGTACAGTCTGCAGAACCATGAGCCAATTAAACCTCTTTTCTTATAAGTTACCCAATCTCAAGTATTTCTTTACAGCAGTGCAAGAATGGCCTCACACACAAGTATTATGAAGAAAAATAATATAATAAACCCTCATGAACTGAGAGAACATGGCTAGAGAAGGTTGATTGACATGCAGAATGAGTGAGGTAGGCCAGGGCCAGGTTCTGTAGGTTCATCTTGCAGGCTATGATGAAGAGTTTGCATTTTATCATAATTGTTATGGGAAGTCATTGAATGGTTTTGAGCCATGATATATCATTTCTACATTTTAAAGGACCTTTCTGCTTTATGAACAATAAGCTGTAGCAGGACAAGAGTGGAAGCATAGAGACCAGTAAGTTAAAATGTGATTGCTATGGTCAAGGTGAGAAATATTGATGGTTCAATTAGTGCAAGATAAATGATCAGAATTGAAACACACTTATGAAAGGGATAATTCCTTGGAATTCTTGATTCTGTTCCTTGATTGCTAGACTTAACTCCATGGGGGTAATTTGTGAAACTATTTGGACTTGGACTTTCTAGTTACTTTTGCCATCGGCAATTTTTCAACCTCTTTAACCTCTGCCTACACAAATGCTTCCCAGTTTTTCCCCGTGATAAAAGTAGTCTGCTTTTAGACTTGAACTTTTTGATTGCCCTCTTTACTGACAAACTGGCCACTGCTTTGATCCTGGACTGCAACTGTCCAAAACTTTTCACCTGTGAAGGAGTGTCCTCTTGGTCTCTACTCACTTTACCTTCCCACTGACCCTGAGTTTCAGAAGTCTTTGTGGGCTTTCTGTGGATCCTGTGAATTCATGGGAGCCATCTAAAAACTTGACTTGTGTAAATGTTGTAAAATAGTGACTAAGCATAATAAGAGAAACCTGAATTTGCTGTATATTTTTCCTTTTATGTGTTTAAAAATATTTCTTCTTTCCCTGATCTTACTTGGTTTCCATGTGTGGAGTACAATTCCTTATTCTCAGTCAAAAATAAATAGCATGTCTAAAGAAAAGATAAAGTAATTGGACCAAAAGAGAATTGAAAAAAAAAATAGTGGGTAGAAGCAGACTAATCAATGATTCAGTTAGTACAAATATTAGAAATATAAGAAATGATTTTATCAGATAATTTTTGTTCAAGTTATTAAAGTCAACATTGAGATTTTTGGCAAAGAATTTGATACCATTAAAAAAGAACCAAATTTAAATTCTAGATTTAAAAAAATACAAAGTACTGAAATTAAGAAATCAGTGATTAGCATGGGCAAGAGAGTGAGAACCAGTCTCTACCAAAGATTAAAAATTAGCTGGGTATAGCGGTACACACCTGTAGTCTTAGCTACTGGGGAGGCTGGGGTGGGAGGATCACTTGAGCCCAAGAAATTGAGGTGGCAGTGAGCTGTGATCACACCACTGCACTTCAGCCTGGATGACAGAGCAAGAAGTCTCAAAAAAAAAAAAAAAAAAAAAAAAGTGCATGGGTTTAACAGTGTATTAGACCCAACTGAAGAAGACATTTGTAAGTTGTCAAGAAATGGATCTCTTAGAAATAAATTTTAATAATTAAGAAAAGATTGAAATTTGTATTCTCATACACATAAATTTAAGCACATTTTTCTGAATTTCTCTCAATTTTTCTTAAGAAATCAGTTCTCAAATCCTTTAGGAATTATTTGAGTAAAGGAAATACAAATGTCATTAAGTTTTCCTTCATACAGGCAGGAAATTTTGTCTATACAATTATAATAATATAATCGTTATTCTAAATTAATGACAAGAACTATTGACTCATAAATGTCTGAACTTTTTAGTTTTTCTTACTGCTATTCTCAAATACCATACATAAATTACTGCTATAAAGTTCTCCTTTTCTTTCGTTTAGTCTTTCTTAATTCAAACCTTTCTTCACATAGCTGCCAAAACGATCTTTCTAAACTGCAGGTTTGATTGTAACATTCCCCTGCTCAGATACTTTGCTAGATCCTCTCATTTCTCCATAATCTCCATAATCTCCTCCGTCTCTCCCTTTTTCCTTCTCTTTTCCCTCTGTTATTGCCATGATTGACTCTCATCTCTTCTGTCTCAAGTCTTGCTTTTATATAACTCAATTTTCTTTCAACTCCAGACTTGGTTAGAGCGCTTGAATTTATTTGTCAGATATAGTTGTTGAATGGAAAGCTGAGAACCATGTTTGAGGAACGAAAACACATTCAGGAATTGATGGGGATACAGTGGGCAGGAATGGAAGCCTCTGCATTGCTAGTCTATGGAGGAAAGTTCTGAAAACTAAAGCATAAGGCAAAAACTGTATGAAGCAAATTGCAACTTAAGTTTAAATCTCATTAAATCTCCATGTGGGGCTTGAAGAAGCATAAAATAAGCAAATTAGTGCTTGGATGCACAATATCCATTATGCTGTCTGTACTTAGTACCAAATCACATTTACCCTAGATTACTAGAATAAAAATTTTGTAGTGTTAATGATGTCAAAAAGTAAAAATTATCAATTCAATTTGACTTTAGAAGTATTTCCTACTTTATTTCTGGTATTCAGAAACTTTTATGCTAAGTCACTAACTCAGTTTTTCAGACAACTGTAAGTCAACAATTAGTTCATTGGTCTAATCAATTATTCTCATGCAGGAGATCATGCCATCCAATTTTCAAAATTGTGTTTTTCTGCTGATCTAAAAAAAGTGCATGGTTCCCTTATTGGAAGAGCAATTGGAGTAGATGTGTTCCACATACCTTGGTAACAGATGTTGTGTCCACATTCTGAAAATTCCTTGAATCAGTCAAAGTAAACATGGTGTCCAGGATGGTAAAATATTTCAGCCAAACATCCATTCAAGAGCCAGCTGTTGATGCAGTTAGAAAAAGATGCCATTCAGAGTCTTTTTTTTTTTTTTTCAGTTACAGGATTTTGTAGTATGCTTTATAAATGCTACAAATATTTACTTTTCTTTCAGAATAGGAAACAGATTGCCCACAAATTTACTCAGCATTTTGTGTTTCTCTTGCTTTTCTTTGATGAAGAATGCATGTTATTTGAATTGGAACAGGATGAATATTGGTAGACTTTTAGGCATTGAAAATCTGTAAAGTTACCCCTGTAATGGCTTGGAAGCGCCATAGTTTTTGGATACTTCTGTTTAACTGCTTGAATTTTTTTCCTGGAAGTCTTTTATTAGAACCCTTCTTAAAGTATCCTTTCATTCTGATTTCCTAGTTTGGGTCACTGTTACTTGCTCTGGTGAAGAGAATGAAATGTAAAAGTTGATTATATGTCATTTTTCCCTCCAATGTGAGTTCTGCTACTCTAAAAAAATGTATCTTATTCTTAATTTCTTTTTTTAACAAAGCGAGTGGAACAGAAATAGAATAATACAGGACCAAGTGTCAGCAATATGTTAATTTTCACTGACTGCTGGTGATATTGGCTTTTTGTGTCACTCTGACTCAAAAGAGCATTTTAAAATTTAGTGTAACTATTGTAAGTGTCTCAAAATATGTCATTTGGGCCATGTGACTCAGAAAAGAATGACATTGCAGGATATATGCCAAGGGTGAATGCCTGCATAGGAAAGCAAGTTCATAATTATGAAAATTATGTTTTTTGAATCAAAATATATCTTCCCATTCAAACTGTTATTATCCTAAATGAGATCCTCATAATCGCTCATTTAACCGTCATAAAAACTCTGATTGGTTTCTCTTTCTCAATTGTACATTCACCTTTTCTACCACCTCACTTTCAATAGAGGAAACACTAACCCAATAATATTCAAGTGAGGAAGATATTACTGGGCCTATCTAGATTTTTGGGGGCAATTCTGAGTGTTCAGCTACAACTCATTTTTCCACCTTCTAAGAAAGAAAATCAGAATACAATCTAGTGAGGGTGTTACTATCCCAAAAATTGTACTAAGTTTCTTGATGCTAATTTGATTTTTTTAATCATTGAAGTGTGATTTATATACAACAATATTTACCAGTTTTAAGAATCACAATTTCATGAGTTAGGACAAATTACACAGTCATATGAACATCACCACAATCATGATATAAAACAAGCTTGTCCAATCCACAGCCCAGATGGCTTTGAATGAGGCCTTACAAAAATTCATAAGCTTTCTTAAAATATTATGAGGTTTTTTTGCGATTTTTTTTTTTTAGTTCATCACTATCATTAGTGTTATGTATTTTATGTGTGACCCAAGACAATTCTACTTCTTCTGATGTGGCCCAGGGAAACCAAAAGATTGGACAACCCTGAATTATAAAACATTTATTTCACTCCACAAAGTTCTTCGAGGTCCCTTTGCCTTTGATCTCTTGGCCCCCCGACAAATACTGATTTTTCTGTCTTATAAGAGGTTTATCTCTTTTGGAATTCGTAAAATTAATTTTTAGAGCATATATTTCTTATTGTGTGGCTTCTTATATAATAATTTAGAGATTTACCCATGTTATTAGTATTTCATTCTTTTGTGTTTCTGAGTAATATTTTTAATGAATATACCAACTTTGCTTTTACATTCCAGTTGATAGACATTTTTTTTGGCCATTATGTTACTGTCCAGTTTTTAGCTATTATGAACACAACTACTTTGAATATTATTGAGTACGAATCTCTCTGGGAACAAAGGTTTTCATATCTCTTGGATAAATAGGAGTGGAACTATAGTTGAATGGTAAATGTAGGTTTAAATTTATTAGAAACTTACAAATTGTTTTCAGTTTCATTTTACATTCACACAACAATGTATAAGAGTTCAAATTTCTTAGTATCTTTATCAACACTTGATATATGACCTTTTGTTTATAGCCTTTTGGGTGGTTATCTAGCCATATAGCATTGTGGTTTTAATTTGCATTTTTGTAGTGACAAATAATATGGAACATCTTTCATGGGTTTATTTGTCGTTCTTACATATTTTTTAAAGTATCTGTTGTGTGCATTCTGGGCCTAAGACACCAGACTTTGAGCCATTCTTCCTTTTTATTCCCTGGTGTATATGTACCACATTTTCTTTATCCAATCCGTTGTTGATAGGCACTTAGGTTGGTTCCGCTTAGGTTAGGTTTGGGTCTAGGAGTCCCAAAGGGGCATATTTGAGTGAATAGTGCTGTAACGAACATAAGAGTGCATGAGTCTTTTTGGTAGAACAATTTAGTTTTCTTTTGGCTACATACCTAGTAATGAAATCACTAGGTCAATTGATAGTTCTGTTCACAGTTCTGTGAGAAATCGCCAAACTGCTTTCCACAGTGGCTATAGTAATTTATATTACCATGTGGTTGTATCAGCCTATTTTCTACCTGTAAAATTTGGGGACTTCAACAGCCTTCTTTCATTTTGTATCCATCCTCTCTTTGTCCCTTGAGAACCTCAGGCCCAGAGGGTGGAGACAGGAGCCACAGAGGGTTATTCACAGACCTTGAAACCTAATAGAGTTTACCCAGTTGAATTTTGAGGGAACTGAGACTCAGAGAGGTCACATTGCTGTAGGAATAGAAACATGAATCTCACTCTAAACTCAATATATTTTTTTCTTTTATCTTACTGCTTTTTAGGTATGATGGGTTATATAGTATATTTTTAATGAAAGGGAATATATTGGCTCATAAGGAGAATTAAGTATTTTCTGGATAATAATATCTAAGAGGAAATTATGATTTTATGAAGAATATTGAATAATAATCAAAAAGTAATAGTGGTTTGACATAAGATGCAGAAAATTTATTCATTTCTTAAAATTTCAACTGTAATAAATTATGACATTAATACGCGTCTAAATGAAGATCTTTATACTAAGCAGATGAGGAATATAAATATAGCTTTTGGGTTAGATAAGCCTATATAAGACAGATATAGGAGACCCAAAGAGATATATTTGTAATGTCCATTAATAAATGCCAAGACATACTGCCCAAAGCAACCTACAGATTCAATGCTATTCCTGTCAAGCTACCAATTTCATTTTTCATGAAAGTAGAAAAAAAATCATTCTAAAATTCGTATGGAACCAAAAAAGAGCTCAAGTAGACAAAGCAGTCCTAAACAAAAAGAACAAAGCCAGAGGCTTACATTACCAGATTTCAAACTATTCTATAAGGTTACAGTAACCGAAACAGCATAGTACTGGTACAAAAACAGATACAGAGGCCAATGGAACTGAATAGAGCACAAAAAGAAGGCTGCACACCTGCAGCCATGTGATTGTCAACAAAATCAACAAAAACAAACAATTGGAAAAATACTTTTTAATCAACAAATGGTGCTGGGATAGCTGGCTAGCCGTATGCAGAAGAATGAAACTAGACTCCTAATTTTTCACTATATATAAAAATGAACTCGATGGATTGGAGATTTCAATGGAAGACCAAAAACTGTAAGAATCCTGGAAGAAAACCTAGGAAATACCATTCTGGACATTGCGAAGAATTTATAACTAAGTTCTCAAAAGCAATCAAGACAACAATAAAGATTGGCGAGTGGGACCTAATTAAACTAAAGAGCTTCTGCACCGCAAAAGAAACTGTCAATACAGTAAACAGATAACCTACAGAATGGAATAAAGTGTTAGACAAAGGTCTAATATCCAGAATCAGAAAAAATTTTGCACAAGCAAAAAACAAATAACCCCATTTAAAAATGGACAAAAACACGAACAGACACTTCTCAAAAGAAGACATACAAGCAGCCAACAAACATTTGAAAAAATGCTCAACATTATCAGAGAAATGAAAATCAAAACCACAAGATACCGTAACATACCAGTCAGAATGGCTATTATTGAAAAGTTAAAAAAAAAAAGATGCTTGTGAGATTGTGAAGAAAAGGAAACATGTATACACTATTGCTGGGAATGTAAATTAGTTCAGCCACTGTGGAAAGCAGTTGGAGATTTTTCAAATAACTCAAAACAGACCTATCATTGAAGTCTGCAATCTCATTACTGGGTATGTAGCCAAAAGAAAATAAATTTTTCTACCAAAAAGACACATGTACACATTAATTGCAGTACTATTAACAATAGCAAAGACATGGAATCGACCTTGGTGTCCATCAATGGTGGATTAGATAAAGAAAATTCCATACACACTATGGAATACTATGCAGCCATGAAAAAGGATTAAATCATATTCTTTGCAGCAACGTGGATGCAGCTCGGGGCCATTATCCTAAACAAATTAACCCAGGAACAGAAAACCAAATACTACATGTTCTCATTTATAAGTGGGAAATAAACATTGGGTACTCATGGACATAAAGATAGCAACAATAGAAACTGTGGATTACTAGAGCAGGGAGAAAGAGAGGGACAAAGGTTGAAAAACTAAGTAGTATGCTCAGTACTGTGATGACAGGATCAGTCATACCTCAAAACTCAGCATCATGTAATATACTGAGGTAAGAAATCTGCACATGTATACCCTGAATTTAAAATTAAAGTTGAAATTATTTTTAAAAACCTTGTTTTAAAAATATAAATAAATAAAAATAGCCAAGAAATGTTATGAAGAATGCCTAACATTATATCTGATTATTCCACAATATCAATAACAGCTTCTATGGTCTGCAGTAGCTTTCCAGGTACTGTTTTTGTTTGTTGATTGGTTGGTGTTTTTTTTTTTTTCTCCTGGTCACTCTGTTTCATTAGTTCAATATAGTTTTTATCTTGCATTTGATTTTTTTGCCATTGTCAAAATTTAACTTCAATTATGCACTTGTATGTTAAAATGTGGTTACCATCCAAGTACTAAATCCAAATATCTTGTTATCTTTAGATTTATTTCAGAAATTGTTAGCCAGGCACAATGGATCATGTCTATAATCTGGGCACTTTAGGAGACCAAAGTGGGAGGATCATTCAAGTCCAGGAAGTCAAGGCTGCAGCAAGCCGTGATTGTATCACTGCACTCCAGCCTGGGTGACATTGGGAGGCCGAGGCAGGTGAATCACCTGAGGTCAGGAATTCAAGACCAGCCTGGCCAATGTGGTGAAACTGTCTCTACTAAAAATACAAAAATTAGCCAGGTGTGGTGGCAGGAGGCTGTGATCTCAGCTACCCGGGAGACTGAGGCAAGAGGATTGTTTGAACTGGGAGGCAGAGGTTGCAGTGAGCTGAGATTGTGCCATTGCATTCCGGCCTGGGTGACAAGAGCGAAACTCAGTCTGAGAGAGAGAGAGAGAGAGAGAGGGAGAGAGATTGTCATTAAAAACATGAGGTAAATTTCCACTGAGAAGAATGTTACTGGTTAAGTTAAACGATTGTGCACAAAACAATGGCTAAAACCAATATTTATTTCTGTATTGGTCAAATTTTAATCTGTCCTTTAATGAAGTCCTCTGCTTAGAAGTTGGTTCTTTTCTTTTATGTTTCCTTGATAATCAGACAATGTGGTATAAATCCTGGTTTTAGGCTTTTTACTTACCATTAATTTGCTATGGATTGTACTTTGGTAAGTCTTATAAAAATTTCCTCTATCTATGTAACTCTGAGAACTATCTTCTGATGATCAACTATTTATATAGGGAGTCTAAATTTCAGACTATAATATTTCAGTGAAATAGTTGATATGTATCTAGTACTTACTATGCTAAGTATATTATTTCATTAGATTCCCATATAATCTATGAGATGAATAATACTATTACATCAATTTTAAAGATTAGGAAAATGAATTTTCCAGAGAGTAAGCAACAAATTTACATAACTGCTAAGAGTTGGAGAGGAGACTTGTGTTTCTGTCAGATTTCAGAGCCCACACTGCCACTTGGCTCTTCTTTTTCTTTTTGAGATGGAGTCTCACTGTTTTACCCAGGTGGGAGTGCAATGGTGCAATCTCGACTCACTGCATTCTCTGCCTCCCACGTTCAATCGATTCTCCTACCTCAGGCTCCTGAGTAGCTGGGATTACAGGCACCTGCCCCCACACCTGGCTAATTTTTGTATTTTTAGTAGAGACAGGGTTTCACCATGTTGGCCAGTCTGGTCTTGAACTCCTAACTTCAGGTGATCCTCCCACTTTGGCCTCCCGAAGTGCTGGGATTACAGGCATGAGCCACTGCGCCCGGCCACTCCTATGTGATTCTGATGCCTTGAGTGGAACTCCCATTGAAGCAACATATATTCATATTCCGCTGACTCTATGCCAGGCACTGAAAATGACGCTAAGGATGCAAAGGTGATTCCAACAGACATGGTACCTGTCTATGAATTGTTCAGTCTAGACACAAATGACAAATACGGAATGCTTCAATTAAAAGAAATGTATTTCGAGTAAAACTATTTAAAACACTGGTAATTATCGAGATTCATTCACATAAAAAAATTAACTCTTCCTTGATTTCAATCTGGAAATGAAAAAGAAAAGAAGAAAAGGAAAGGAAAAAGAATTCTGACTCACTGGTAGACCTGTTTAGAAGTGTTTTTCTCTTTTCTGTTAGAAAGCTCAGAGATAAAGAGTGGGCTAGAGAAAAACATCTTTTTCAACTCTTCCATTATCTAAATAAGATACTGCAACTATACATTGGAGCATGGGATATTATTTCCATTTTAAAGATAAGGAAACGGACTCAAATATATAGAAAATGGGATTTAGTAAACGTGATTTACTTGGAACGTGATCTCAGAACAACAGAGGTGAGAAAAACAGGAAAAGGCAATGAAAAAGTGCTGATTGAGAGTGTGGTCTCAGCTGGGGATATTCTTTACTCTGATTGCATGGAGGCTCAGGAGCACAAATTGCACCACGGGGTTAGTCCATCACGGGGTTAGTCCATCACGGGGTTAGTCCATCCGAAAGCAAGGAGGCTTCCTTTGGTACCCCTGTGCCAGTCACTATTCACTGAAGGGCAGTTTTTCAAGGAAGAGGCAGCCAGCTGCTAGACACTAACAGTCAAATCTCAAAGCAGCTGGTAGAGAAATGCACAAGCAGGTAAGGGGGTTCTGGACAGGAGGGGACCTATACCGTCCACTATGCATTTATATTTTAGCATACCTACAGTCTATAGTTGGGTACTGAATATCATCAGTTGAGTTGCTTTGAATTCATGCTTGTGTATTCCCAGGCTTAAGAGCACATGGTGAATGGGAGGCGGAGGTTGCAGTGAGCCAAGGTTGCCCTGTTGCACTCCAGCCTGGGTGAAAAAGTGAGATTCCCATTTAAAAAAAGCGGGGCTTGTTGGGGAGGCGGTGGGGCACGTGGTAATTGGTAAAGACTCAGTATAAGACTACCTAGAGGGCTCAATAACAAGTGGGCCAGAAAGCTGTTTTGTAAAAAGTTTAGGTTTTGCTTTTGGTCAGTTAGTTGGAATTATACCCAACACCTTACTTTTCCAGTCCTTTACTTAACACCTGCTATAAAAGTACTGCCTAATTGCAATGATAAAGCCTATGTAAACTGTAGTTTTGTATGACTTGTTTACTCCTAATTAATGTGTTGTCTGTCAATATGGAGTTACCAGGTGGTGTGAGCAGTCACCTACAGGTTTTTCCAGCTGAAAAAGATTGCTTCCATACCATGGTGTTTTGGATTCTCTTATCGTTTTTTTTTTTTTAATTTGTTTTGTTTTGTTTTGTTTTGTTTTGTTTTGGAGACGGAGTTTCGCTCTTGTTACCCAGGCTGGAGTGCAATGGCGCGATCTCGGCTCACCGCAACCTCTGCCTCCTGGGTTCAGGCAATTCTCCTGCCTCAGCCTCCTGAATAGCTGGGATTACAGGCACGTGCCACCATGCCCAGCTAATTTTTTTTGTATTTTTAGTAGAGACGGGGTTTCACCATGTTGACCAGGATGGTCTCGATCTTTTGACCTCGTGATCCACCCGCCTCGGCCTCCCATTTTTTTAAAAAAATTCTTTATCACTAAGGAAAGAACAAGGCCTATAGTAGTATATAGAACACCTTCTTATAATGAATGAATCATTTACAAAAACGTTTTATCTAAAGACAACATTCAATAAATGTGAACTGAATCAAACTTGTTGGGCTGGGAAAAAAGATGTTAAATCCAACCACATGGTTCTTTCAGATAAATGCCACAATACACATTCTTGATTATGTTGACGCATTTAGTAAAAGTGTTTTATTTTTTTCCTAATAAGGCCTTTTTGCTTGAGGAAACACAGAATGCAGAAATTTTTGTTGTTTTCCTTCTGATTTGCTTCTCTCTGGTTGTGTTTGTACTAACTACTGAAATAACAGAGTTCAATACCCAGACAACTGGTTGAATGTTAAATTCAACCAGTAACATTCAGTAACATTCACTGAATGTTAAATTCAGCATGTCTCTCCCACCATTGTGTATATGAAGGGGTATCAGTGTTTTATTTGAAGCAGTATGTCACTTTGGGTTTTATCCTATGATTATCTAAATTAGAGTCTATATTTAACTGAGATGACAACAGCCATAGCAACCCATGTTTAGTAAAGCCAAGGATAACTTTAAAAGTCACAGATGAAAGAGTTCTGAGGTTCCCTCTTATGGACACTCTTACATAGTTTTGTTTACCAGCCACGTTTTAGAGAAATATGAGTATTTCATCTAGAATAGAATATACAATTATAATTCAGAAGGAAAACATGGAATGAAAGGAAAAAGAATGAGAAAGGCAATTGAAAGTGAATAAGAATTCTAGTATAAAAATATGTTATTGTTGAAAAATATTTAAATCATTAAATTGATTTCATTTCTAACAAAGATAACCTTCAAGTAAGAAATTAGATAAATAATGACAACAAATAAAGTTTCATTTCATGGGCCTTTTAAGAAACCATAATTTATTTATAGACATTTGGAAGCAGTAAGTATGTTCTTTTGACCATAGACAACAGTCTTAAAACCATCCTTTTCTTTCAGTCTTCATATTGGCATTGACGATGGAGTTTCAGTGTATTTCTTAATTACAGATGGAGAATACTTTGAAAATATAAAACAGATGTATACGTTTTTAATGCATCATTTGGGACCTGAACCATTGAAGAAATCATAAAGAGATTTGTCGTGAGGGACAACGGGAGTATACCACACATTTACAGGACAGAAAAAGGTAAGAAAAAGTTTTATAATTTTATTCTTTGGAAGTAATGAAAAAGAATTTAATATCTTTGCAATTCACTGATTTTTATTTTTCTCTTCGAAAAGAAAATGTAGCAAACTTATTTGGGGAAATGATATGCTAAAACAATTTAATGCATGCCATATAATAAAGTTTTTAGGGTTTTAAAATTTACTATATCTGTCTTGTCTTATGAAAATAAAAATGATTTTATCTTGTCTATCCAGAATCATTAGGCCATAAGTCATTTGGAAATAAATATTTTCTATTGAGTTAAGAATTTATCCTTTTACTCACCTTAAGGATTTTTTTATATTTTAAATATTTTATAGCATTTGTTTTTTCTAAAATGTTGTGTTAGTGTGTTTGTGTCCTTAGAGTATGGTGTGATGAATATAATTCCAACATCATACTGAGAGCAAAACTAGACTTTGGCATTGATGGGTCAAGATTCTAGTTTTACCTTTTAGCAGCTTTGGGAAAATTGTGAAAAAAGTTCTGAGTCTCAAGGGTTTTATTTGTTTTTGTTCATTTTGTTTTAGTCTGTGATATAGGGATAATGGTATGTTTCTTGGAATTACTGTAAAAATTAAATTTGATTGAAATTACACAAGTTCCTGGCTACTCATCTGTTCGTTCCTTAGTTGACTTGAAACCATCATTGTCAACATCAGTTAAGAGATTAGTTTGACCATCTTCTAATTAAGACTGAGGCGTTTTTTAGTTCCTTTGTCTAATTTAACATTTTTTTCTCTTTCTTTTGGTCATTTCTCCTCCAATTTGCTCTCTCTAATTTACAGTAAACCTTGAAAAACAACTAAAAAATAATTATTTGAACCACTATACTAATTGTGTACAACTGCACTGTTCAATACAGTAGGTTCAATCCACATTTTAATTTGAATTAAGAGTTCAGTTGTTGAGTTTCACCTTTTGAGTGAGTAATAACCACAATAGCTGGTAGCTACTGTACTGGATGGCATAGAGTAACATTTTCATCATCACAGAAGGTTCTGTTTTACAGTGCTGGTCTCCAATGTCTAAAGCTCAGAATCTCTGTTGTGGAATTCTGAAGATGAGTGGAATGTGGCCCTTGCTTTCAATGTAACTCAAGTCCGGGAAGGAAATAAAATATTTAGGGGAAATGTTTGGAAAATATGAAAAAATTCAGTGATGTGGATGATGACTGTTTGAAAAACATTGGGGAGTTAGCATAAACAGTTCAGGATAAAAGGAAGATAGAAATGACTGAGCTGAAACCTAAAGCATATTAGTGATATTTATGACCTTCCCAGTGCATGAAAGATTATAAAGCATTCCAATGTGGGCCACTTTGCAAGAGAAGGCAAGGAGCAGGGACAATTCTATTTATATCAAGAATGTTGTATTTTTCTTTTAAAATGTTTTGTATTAAAATATTTTTTACTATAAATATGTATCATTTCAATAATGCAAGTTAAAATTTTTATTTAAAAAATCTTGACCTTGGTGTAATAACATTGACTTTCTGTGCCTTTTCTCATTTTGGAAAAACTTCCTGGCATCCCATTTCCATTCTTGTCTTTAGCTCTCCCACACTAAGGGAGCATTTACTCTCCTATCCAAGCTTCATGTATGTTTCTGAGCTTGAATGCCATTTCTTTTTATCTCAAATATCATTTATTATTTTTCTCCTCTGTCTTCAAGCATACCTTCTCTATAATTTTCCCTTCAGTCTATGAATATAAAGTTTGTGTCAAATCTATGTTGATCCTACTTTTCCATCACTCTCCTTCTTCTTCCACCAAATTTTCTAAAAAAATGGCTTCAATTTGTTGTCTCCAATTCCTCATTATAATTTACTCTTCAATTCTGAAATTTCAATTTTTCCTCTAAGCATCAACTTGCAGTATCGTTTACCAACATCTCCAATTACTGTTGTCAACAATTACTACTGTCAATTCTAGCAGACCATTTGTAGTTCATCTTTTCCTTGGTAAATATGTTCACCACTCCATTTACCTGTTAATGACTCCAAAATCTGTCTTTTATATATATGAGACAGAGATATCTGAGCATATCTACAATTGCCCATTAAGTAAATATTTTCACAAGGATTTGCCGTAGGCAATTGAAGCTTTGCTTTAATGTGAACTGGTCGTCTCACCAAAATTTCCTCCTCCTGTTCCTCCTCCTGTACCAGGTAGCAATGATTGATACCTCCTTAAAATCCCTCTTATCCAACCCATCCTTTCCACCCCCACATCATTGACTTCAAGCAAATGTAACTTAGTCACAAAGCCTGTGACTTTCAATTTTCACCCTTCTCCAATCCATTCTCCAAACTGCCTCCTGCATGACCTTTCTGGTATCAAATCAGCTACATTAGTTCCTTTTCTGTTTCCTTTATTGTTAACTTGCTTTTCTGCCACAGCTCTCTCATAGTTTCTCTCACTTTTAAAAATATCTATTGGCTAAATAAATATATTTTTTCTTTTTAAGAGAAAACAAACAAATTTCAAGGTCTTATCACTGCATTGAGAATCCCCTGAAAAACATGCAAATATGACACCTTTCCTTCAGTTTCACCTTCCCTTGAGGGGGTTTCACAGTCACGCTGCCACCACCAACATGCTAGGTTATGAAGATACCACTTCTCTGATAAATTTTGGTTTCAGACAATACCCATTCTCTTTACACAATATTTAGAGAGTGACCAAGTATAAATAAAATTATAACTAAATGTTGTAAAATATATAATTAAAATTTTAGGGAGGACTGTAAGAAAATCAGTAAGTAAAATTACAAAAGTAAGACTTATTTGTTTATTATTTTAAATCTTGCTGCCTTCTTTGTTTTTAAAAAGCTCTATAGATCTCTTAGGCCAACATTTTACATGAAGAGACAGTAGGCTTCTAACCTAGCTGTTCCACTGCTTTCCTAGTTTATGAGTAAATAAGCCAAGATCAATAGAGTGCTGTTTCTATTGCCTCTTTATTGGCTTGTGATTGTGCAGAGGCTGATGCCAGGCTCTGGCAGAACTTTAATGTGGACTCACAGTTATGGATACATGATTCACATCTAAAAATCCAATGAGAACCAGAGTTGGCAGGCACGAGCCTGGCAGCTTGGTAATTATTTTGATGATGTGAAAGTTATTTTTTAACTTTCCTATAAAATGTATGTGAATGATATGACACTGCTTTTAGAAGAATTCAAGGAATATTTCGTGGCTGTTGTGAATAGAAAGTTGCTCTTGATAATGCAACTAGGACTAGTCTCAAGACACAATTGGCTCAGTGGCCTAATCACCATCAACGCCATCAGTGAGAAGGGTTTGTTATTAGTTATTCTCGAATTACTGTCTTAAATAATTTCCAATATTCTATCAGTTTGTGCCAGATAACTCCACACAGAAAATCAGTCAGCTTAAAAGCCTGAAGACAGATTTTGCAGTTAATTTGTATGGGTTCGGGTAGGGGGAGGCAGGAGACATGGGAATGCCACTTTAATAAAAACTACATGGTCACATGTTCATTAATTATCTTACATCTTAGGCTGGGCACAGTGGCTCATGCCTATAATCCCAGCACTTTGGGAGGATGAGGTGAGACCAGTCTCAGCAATGTAGCCAGACCCCAATTCTACAAAAAATAAAAAGAATTAGCTGGTCTTGGTGGCTTGCACTTGTAGTCTTAGCTGCTCAGGAGGCTGAGGTGAAAGGATTGCTTAGGCCTGGGAAGTCAAGACTGCAGTGAGCTAGGATCACCTCACTGCACTCCAGCATGGGCAGCAGTGAGACCTTGTCTCTAAAAAAAAGTTTTACAATGTCTCAATAAAATAAAATTTTTCCTTATTCAATGAGAGTGTCCCATAAGAAGTATGTGCAACATGATTTAATTGCTTTAGTTCCCATGTGAATTAAATTTTCATGTCACAAGCATATCTGCACTGGCCCTGTATGTGTACTTATAGTGATGTTTATGTTCATAATAATGATCCTGAACCTTTTCATAGAAAATCCTCATTTTTTTTAGGACATTGCTTTTGTGTAGTTTCAATGTTAAGATTAATTTAAGGTTAAAATTAATTTAATTGCAACCAGTCTTTTTTTTTTTTTTTTTTTTTTAAGACAAAGACTGGAGTGCAGTGGCATGATCTTGGATCCTGGCTCACTGCAACCTGTGCCTCCAGATTCAAGCAATTCTCCTGCCTCAGCTTCCCAAGAAGCTGGGACTACAGGCATGCACTAACATGCCCAGCTAATTTTTTTTTTCTTTTTTGTGTGTTTAGTAGAAACCATGTTTCACTATGTTGACCAGACTGGTCTCAAACTCCTGACCTCAAGTCATCTATCCGCCTCGGCCTCCCAAAGTGCTGAGATTACAGGCATGAGGCACTGCACCCAGCCCTCAACCAGAGTCTTTTTTTTTTTTAACTTTTAAGTTAAAGGGTACATGTGCAAGATACGCAGGTTCGTTACACAGGTACATGTGTATCATGGGGTTTTTTTGTACAGATTATTTCTTCACCCAGGTAACTACTAGTACCCACTAGTTATTTTTCCCTGATTCTCTCTCTTCTCCCACCCTTCACCCAAAAGGCTCCAGTGTGTGTTGTTCCCCTTTACGGGTCTGTGTGTTCTCATCATGTAGCTCGCACTTATAAGTGAGAACATGTGGCACTTGGTTTTCTGTTCCTACATTAGTTTGCTAAGGATAATGGTCTCCAGCTCCATCCATGTCCCTGCAAAGGACATGGTCTCATTCTTTTTCATAGCTGCATAGTATTCCATGGTGTATATGTACCACATCTTTTTATCCATTCCATCATTGATGGGCATTTGGGTTTATTCCATATCTTTGCTATTGTGAATGGTGCTGCATACACATACATGTCTTTTCATAATAGAACAATTTACACTCCTTTGGGTTTATACCCAGTAATGGGATTGCTGGGTAAAATGGTAGTTCTGTCTTTAGGTCTTTGAAAAAATTGCCACACTGTCTTCTACAATGTTTGAAATAATTTACACTACCACCAACAGCGTATATGCATTCTTTTTTCTCCACAGCCTTGCTAGCATATTTTTTTAACTTTTTAATAATAGCCATTCTGACTTATGTAAGATGGTTTCTCATCGTGATTTTGATTTGCATTTCTCTAATGATCAGTGATACTGAGCTTCTTTTTCATGTGATTGTCGCATATATGTCTTTTTTTGAGAAGTGTCTGTTCATGTCGTTTGCCCACTTTTTAATGGGGTTGTTTGTCAATTTAAGTTCTTTTCAGATGCTGGATATTAGCCCTTTGTCAGATGCATAGTTTGCAAAAATTATCCCCCAGGGTGTAGATTGTCTGTTTACTCTGTTGATTGTTTCTTTTGCTGTGCAGAAGCTCTTTAGTTTATTTAGATCCCATCTGTCAATTTTTGCTTTTGTTGCAATTGCTTTTGGTGTCTTTGTCATGAAATCTTTGCCCATGCCTATGTCCTGAATGATATTGCCTAGGTTATCTTTCAGGGTTGTTATAGTTTGGGGTTTTACATGTAAGTCTTTAATCTATCATGAGTTAATTTTTGTATATGGTATAAGGAAGGGGTCTAGTTTCAGTTTTCTGCATGTGGCTAGCCAGTTATCCTAGCACCATTTATTAAATAGTGTATCCTTTGCCCTATTGCATTTTTGTCAGGTTTGTCAAAGATCAGATATTTATAGGTATGTGGTCGTATTTCTGGGCTCTCTATTCTATTCTATTGGTCCATGTGTTTGTTCAAGGTACTGATGTACTTTGCTGTTTTGGTTACTGTAGCCCTGTAGTATAGTTTGAATTTGGGTAGTATGATGCTTTCAGCTTTTTTTTTTTTTTTTAATATTCTCTTAAAAGTTTATTATAAATCAGTTTCATAGACCACAAGGAAACAAAAGGACAATGCACAGCCTTATGGGAAACAGGGAGCTAGGAGGGCCAAGATGAGTCTAGGGCCTTGATGGACACATTCTCCAGAGAGGGGAAGGGAAACCAGACAATCTGTAGAGACTCCGTGAACAGCAGCATAGCAAACAAACAGGTCTGTGGTAATGTGGTCCTGAGGAATCAAGTCTTCCTCTCTGTGGAGCTACTGCCACACTCTGTGGCCAAGAGTCAAAGAAAGCCTCGCATCCCAGAGGGAGAAGCTGCATTCCCAGAGCGGGCATGCCCATTGGAGTCTGTCTTCCAGGGGTATCCCCATTGTGAGACCTATAGGAGGCATCATACCAGGAGGTATGCCCAACATGTCTGCAAGAGAAAAGCCCCAAGAATATAGCTCAAGTGTCTATCTTGAAAAGGTATCAAAAACTGTAAAGCTGTCCACCAAGTTCTGAGATAAATGGACCATTCCACCGTCTCAGCAGTTCCTAAAAAACTGACATTTGAGCCTAACACCTAGGGTTCCCGATGGCTTTGTTCTTTTTGCTTAAGACTGCCTTGGTTTTAGACTGCCATGGCTATTCAGGCTCCCTTTGGTTCCATAAGAATTTTAAAATAGATTTTTCTAGTTCTGCAAAGAATGTCAGTGGTAGTTTAATGGGAATAGCACTGAATCTATAAATTGCTTTGGGCAGTATGGCCACTTTCATGATATTGATTCTTCCTATCCATGAGCGTAGAATGTTTTTCCATTCATTTGTGTCATCTCTGATTTCTTTGTGTAGTGGTTTCTAGTTCTCCCTGTAGAGATCTTTCACTTCCCCTGTTAGCTGTATTCCTAGGTATTTTATGCTTTTTGTGGCAATTGTGAATGGGAGGTTGTTCGTGATTTGGCTCTCAGCTTGACTGTTGTTGATATATAAGAATGCAACCAGAGTCATTTACAATTCTAAAACGAGTGTGCTTTGAATAGTAACCTTCATCAACAAGTGTATATTTTTTGAATCACAGAGCTAGAAACTTCCTTTGAAATTATGTCGCTTATTGATTTACAAATCTGTTTATGGATCAAGATCACCTGGGGCGGTTTTTGTTTGTTTGTTTGTTTTTTAAATAAAAAGAAGGTAAATCTCTAGGACTTACCTAAATCTGATAATTTGAGAATCAGGGTTCTTAAGAAGTTCCTTAAATATGGCTGATGCTGATGGACAGCTTGTTTAGGAAACTAAGAATAAATTTATTATTTCCAGTTTGTAGAAGATCGAGGCAGGCCAAAGGAGGTAAAGTGACTTCTCTAAATAACAGCAGATCTGACACAAGATTCTAAGTTTCTCAACTTCTAAACCTGTGGAATTTCTATGAAAAAATATAGAATCTTCTAAATTATCTGAAAGAAGTGAATTAGCTAAAAGAATTACCCAAAACAGTGGAAAATGTGTAGTTTCTGTGACTTCCTATGATGGGTGTCTAATAGATATAAAGTTGTTTGCTTCTATCTTAGGTGCTGTTGGTCCAGATTCTGAGTAAATTATATGTTTGCTTGAAATTTGCTGGCAGGAATTGAGGCCATGACAATAAATACGTTACTTGTGACAAGAGCAAGGATATTAATGTCGATAAAATATTCATATTATAATAGTATTTTACTCTCATAATTCTCTAAGAAATTCAATGTGATATTTTCCTTCAACTTCCAGCCTTGTGGTTTTCATAAGCTGGATTTTCAAATGACATTGAAATGAAGCATTATGTTCTAAAAATACATTCACTTGTTCCATAATACAACATTCCTAAGACATGAGCAATTACTTTTTATGCTGCTGCAAAGCTACAATCATACTAAATTCTAGCCAAGTCAGTAGGTTCAACTACAGCAGCCATTACATGAATCATAAATCATGGAAAAGGACTCATATAATTCATTGTGTTTCTTTTTTTAATCTCTGAAGAACCATGCATTAATAAAGCAGCTAAAATCTATATGATCTTCATTAATTTCTACCTGTTGACATCCTTCAGTTTTACCTTAGAACTCACTGTTGATAATAAGCACTCTGAAACATTTATATGGTTCAGAATTCAGCTCTAAGTGTGTTTGGTTAAACAGCATTCTAGGTCTTTAAAAATGATTTGTTTACCATGGTAATTATTTATTTTCATGCTGAATTGAAATTGCAGTTTTCTCTATGGGAAACCATTCCTATTCCATTATTTATTGGTTCTAGTGAGTACATTAAACTTTGATAAACTAGACAATCCTTTTATTTTGCCATTGTAAAGTGACTTCTAAAATATACCAGCCAGTGCACTTTCCTGCTTTTAAATGAAAAGCAGAGGAATGTCATTAGTGTGCTTTGAAGCTTTCCATGAGGATCAATAATCATGGTATATGCCAGAGAAATAGAGCCTTTGAAGAACAGAGTACTAGCTCTGCTCTGAAATAACAGATTCAGATTCAGTGCAACCACTGCAAAATGCAGGGCAGAAATAGAACATCTCTAAGGAGCTTTTAGCTCCAAAGTACTATATGATTTTGTAAATGAGAGGTTGGACCTCTTCTGTACTGACTCTTGTTGATCATCTCAAATTTCTAGCATCAACCTCTTATGTCATCTTTAGATTTCTATTAAAAGTAGAGAGGATATTCTAATTAATTGGGGTTTAATCTTAATTAACCGACTCAGACTTCCAACAGTTGGGACTTCAGATTGTTTTTTCCTTCTGTTCCTAATGTGTTGTCAGAAAAATGGGCAAAAATAATTAGATAAATAGCCTAATCTATTTAAATTTATTCTGAGATGTTTTATAGATATTTTGTAGAATGACTTTGTTACAAATGCTTTGGGAGTATCCCATGCTATTATTGGCTGTGTTTTAAAACCATGTTTTGCCAGGTGTGGTGGCTCATGCCTGTAATCTCAGCCTTTTGGAAGGTTGAGGCAGGCAGATCACTTGAGGTCAGGATTTCAAGATCAGCCTGGCCAATATGGCAAAATCCAGTCTCTACGAAAAATACAAAAATTAGCTGGGTGTGGTGATGCACACCTGTAGGCTCAGCTACTTGAGAGGCTGAGGCAGAATTGCTTGAATCTGGGAGGCAGAGGTTGGAGTAAGCTGAGATAGTGCCACTGTACTCCAGTCTGGGCAACAGAGCAAGACTCCATCTCAATAAATTAATAAATAAGAAATAAAACCATGTTTCTAAATATGAAGTATATTTTAAACATAAAATATGTGTAAGATGTAAGAAATGATAATTCAAATGCACACTCTAATATTTAATTTCAGAAATGGTTATCATTTCTATCTTGAAATATTATCATTTGGAATTTCATTTCCTTTCCTCTCAGCTCGGAGGAAATTAAATCATAAATTTTGTGTTTAACATTCCTTTGCTTTGCTTTTTGACTTTTACCATATATCTATGCCAAAACAGCATATTGTTTAATTTTTGCATAGTTTTAGTAGAAATTACATTGCATGCGATTACGTATTATTTGCTTTTTAATTTTATTACACATTATGTTCCTGAAATTCCTTCATATTGTTGTTTGAGGGTAAATACATTTATTCTCACTTTTGTCTAGTGTCAACACAATGTGAACATACCAAAATTTTTTTATTTATTCCTTTGCTAATGTATACTTAGGCCACTTCTGTAACTATTCAATTCTATTATAAATATTTTTGTTCAAGTGAACATGTTTTCAAAGTTCTCTAGAGTAAATACTCACATGTTGAATTACTAAGTTACAAGTTCAGCTTTGCTAAAGAATATAAATTTGTTTTCCATGCTTGAAGCAATTGACATTCACATAGTTGTTTTAGAAAAGTTTTATTCACATCACATCTTACTAACCCTTAATATTGTCAGATTTTATAGTTGTCAATTTTGTGAGTCTGGAAATACATTTCATGGTTATCTCAATTTTCATTTCCCCAATTAATGTTTAGGTTGAATATAATTTTGTATGTGTATTTGTTTTTCATGACTCCTTTTCTGTGACATACCTTTTCATGGCTTCTGCTGCTCCTTTCTATTAGGTTGTACAGTCTTTTAATAGACAATATTTCTTCATGGATTTTGGACACTACTTCCTCTTCTTTCTCCCAGTTCGTGACTTGTGTTTTACTTTATCAATGGTATCTTTTGATGCCGTAAAATTGAATTAATCATATCCCGTGTGTGTGACTTTTTGCATCTTATTTATCTTTCCTTAACTGACAACATAAAGATAAATTTTATATTATCTTTTAAAAGTTTCATAGCTTATATTCCACATTTCTTAAACAACTAATAGTTTTATATATAATGTAAGAGTTTAATTTTTCACCTTTATAACAGTAAACAGTAGTCCCAGTACCATTTATCGAAAACTCCTTTTTCACTAACCTATAATGCCAGTTGTGTTATAAACCAAGTTTCTGAAAATGTGTGGGGCTCTTTTTCTGGATGGGAGAAAAGGAATGTCTGTACTGTTCAATTGGTTTACACCTGCACCAATACTAGGTTATCTTAATTACTACAAACTTTATATTACATCTCAATGCATGGTATAAAGAAATTTTCCCCACATTTTAATCTTCTTTAACAGTATTTTATCTATTCTTGGGTCTTTGTACTTCCATATACATTTTTGATTCAGCCTTGCAAATTCCAAAAGAATAATCTTTTGGAAGGTTGACTGACTCTGGTTTCAAACTATTGACCAATTTGAGAAGAATTTCTATCTCTACAATATTAAGACTCTGAATTCATTTCTTCAGACTGTATAAAGGCTGTACAGACTGTACAGTCTTCAGGCTGTATAAAGTAAAAAATTCAGGCTGTATAAAGACTGCATATTCTTTATACAGTCTTGTGCCACATAGTGACGTTTCAGTCAACGATGGACTGTATATATCATCATGGCCCGATAAGTTTGAAATAATGTATTTGTACTGTACCTTTTTTATGTTTAGATACACTTAGATACACAAATACTTAGTATTGTATTGCAATTGCCTTTAGTATTCCATACGGTAACATGCTGTACAGATTTCTAGCCTAGGAACAATAGCTTATTACATAAAGCCTAAGTGTGCAGTAGGCTATACCATCTAGGTTTGTGTAAGTTCGCTCTATGATGTTTGCCTAATGCTAAAATCACCTGACTACACATTTATCCCTGTTGTTAAGTGGTGCATGACTTTATCTTGGGTTTTTAAATGTCTTTCAGATGATTATGTAAGTTTGTCGATAAAGATTTTGTAACTTTGCTAAAGTTTTACTATGTATTTCACATTTTTAATATTATAAACAAAAATTACACTTTTAAAATAACGGACTATAGTTTTTAGAACACTTTTAGGTTTACGGAGAAACTGACCAGATAAGAGAGAATTTCCATCTACCTCATCCCCACTCCACAGTTTCCCAGTCATGAACATCTTACATTAGTGTGGTACATTTGTTCCCATTAATGAACCAATATTGATATAGCAGTATTAACATATCAAAAGAAATCTGAATAAAAGATGATACTTCCCCTTTTATTCAGATTTCATTTGATTTCACCTAATGTCCTTTTTCTGTTTCAGGATCCCATGGAAGACACCATGTTACATTTAGTCATCATGTCTTTATAGGCTCCTCTTTTTTTTTTTTTTTTTTTTGAGACGGAGTTTCGCTCTTGTTACCCAGGCTGGAGTGCAATGGCGCGATCTCGGCTCACCGCAACCTCCGCCTCCTGGGTTCAGGCAATTCTCCTGCCTCAGCCTCCTGAGTAGCTGGGATTATAGGCACGCGCCACCGTGCCCAGCTATTTTTGTATTTTTAGTAGAGACAGGGTTTCACCATGTTGGCCAGGCTGACCTCGTGATCCACCCGCCTCGGCCTCCCAAAGTGCTGGGATCACAGGCGTGAGTAGGCTCCTCTTAACTATGATACTTTCCCAGACTTTCTTTGCTGTTGATGACTGTGGCTATTTAGAGGATTACTTATCGGTCAGGTATGTTGCAGAATATTCTGCAGATAAAGTTCATCTGATGTTTTTTCTCATGAATAGACTAGGGTTATGAATTTGAGAGAGGAAGACTGCAGGGGTAAAGAGTCACTTTCATCACGTCATATCAAGGGTACTTACCTTACTCTCTACATGATTTGTAACTGTTGGTATAACATCTATCTGAAGTAGTGTTTGTCCTTTTTATCCATTGTAAAATTATCCTCTCTTCCCCCGACCCTTCATTTGGTACTTTTAGAAGGAAGTCACCATACATAACCCACACTTCAGGATGGAGAGTTATGCTGCCTCCAAAATTACATTTTCCTTTCTTTGAGACAGGGAAGGAAAGCCTGGCTGAGTGCAGTCATGCAATCATGAATCACTGTAGCCTTGACCTCCCAGGCCCAACCAATCCTCCTGCCCCAGCCTCCCAGATAGCTTGGACCACAGGCATGTGGCACCACACCCAGCTAACTTTTTAAAGTTTTATAGAGATGGGATCTCTCCATGTTGCTCAGGCTGGTCTTGAATTCCTAGGCTCAAGCCTCTCAAAGTGCTAAGGTTACAGGTGTGAGTCACAGTGCCTAGACCAATATTACATTTTCTCAATTTTATTAATATGATTTTTTGCTGGTGAACAGAAATTAGTATATTTATTTTTTATATAACCAGAAAAATTGCTGAACTCTCTCATGATTAATATTTCTTTTTTATGTGTTTTAATAGACAATAACATCCTCTGTAAATAGTATTAGTTTTGATTCTTGCATTTTGATACTTGTTTCTTTTTATTGCCTTACTCTGTTGGCCAGATGCCCCAGTATAATTCTTAATAGAAATGTTGATATTGAATATCCTTGTATTTTTCCTGTTTTATCCATATATCTGCTTTAATTTAAAGTGTATCTTGGTTGATTGTATCCTCAAGAAGCTTGCAAAAGCGAATTTGGGAAAACAGATATTTTTTAACCAAATGTGTTAGATTATATTATTTTGCAGTGATGAATTTCTTTTCAAAATTCAGCCTTAGTAGCATCAAGCTCCGATTAAGTTACCTAAAACACAACTGCAGTTCAATTTTGTGGCACAGCTAGGAAGTATACACCTTTGTTTTTGTGCAACTATCACCTCTCCTGCCCCCTGCGTATCCGCAAAACACTTTCTATTATTTCATTTTCTCTTTTTAATTCCTAACATCTCTACTAAGATTCAAACCTGCCTTAATTCTATTTCTGCTCTGTAAACAGGCATCCTGACTGTCATTTGCATACTGGAGAATAAGACTTTTTTCAAAAATTGCAGCTCTAGTAATATTTTTTATCTTACTAAAACATCTTAAATGTATTGCCTTAAAATTCTGACCCTGATGTTCAAAGGCCTCTTCAAACTAATGTCAATGTTTATTTTTTCAATGTGTATCGGCATTGCTCTCTTAAATTTCCAAAGATATATTTATTAAATTCACAGTATGACTTGATAGTAAGGTGGAATTTAAAATGAATTTTAACCTCATGCAGGAATGTTTTTCAGAAAATAGAGAGGATACCAGCCTTTTAAACGTTCTGCAGTAATGTGTTAATCTGCTCACAACGTTTAACACACTAATCCAACTAAGGGAAGTCAGAAAACTGTTTTTTTAACCTGCTGCTGACCTATTGTACTCTCCTGTGAAAGTCCGCCTGTTCTTGTTTGCTTGCCTGTAAAACAGTAATCATAAAATGTTTAATTCTTGAGTATCAACAGGTGAATTATATTCATTGTGGATAACCTTGATTTAAAATCCTTTTTGGCTTAATTACACAGAGTAGAGGGAACTATCTTTAGCTGAAATTATATACTAACTCTTGTTTACTTTCACTGTTTCTCCAAGCAATTTACTGCCCAGCAAGAAGCACCTTTTATGAAAAAATTAATATTTTCTTATTTTCAGCAATCTCTGAACAATTGTTTCTTAGTTATATTTTTAAACTGATACATTTTTATTACTTTGAGAGGCAATGCTTATTATCTCTAGCTTAGTGTGAGGAGTAAGGATGAGAGGTGTCAAGAAAAAAACATTAATGTTTTCTCATCTAATCAATAATTTTAGTTTTTAAAACAGAAGTGCCTTGATACTTAATGGCGGGCTTATCAAACTATACATATTTCCCTGAGATAATTTCTAATTTAGTTTGAATGTGGATTACAGCTTTCCTATTTCGGTCACCTTGGTTGTATGACTTAATCTCTTTCAACCTCTGCATGCTCATGTATAAAGTGAGTATTATACATTTTTGGTTTGTACATAAAATACCTTAAATAATGACTATGGAGCACTTAGCATTGTGGGAGAAACACTGAATGTTTGTTCAAGTATCAACTGTTACTATTTGCTTAATAAATTAAAGTTTCAGGCCATTAAACATACACATAATCTCATTTTTAGAAATACCCAATTTCTGTTGATTCTTTGAAGAGACAAAGGATGTGGATTACTTCATTTTCCATGGAAGGACTGTAAATCTCTGAAGTTTGAAAGATTTTTGTTTCACCCAAACATATATATTATGTTTTATGTAAGGAATTGACTTCTAAGAATTCATGTACAAATTGGCATTTTTACATTTAAATGAATTTTAATAAGTAGACGATTTCACCATTTAAAAACGTTTTTATTATACTGTGTAGCCACACCTCACTTAGAAGATGCATCAGACATGTGGACTAACATTTGGAATAGTCAGGGTTATAAAACATGAGACCAGAGCTTCTCAAGTGTGGTTCTCCAACTGCATCATCCTCATCATCTGGGGCTTTGTTAGAAATACCAAATCTTGGGCCCCATACCAGACCTACTGAATCAGAAACCCTGCGGTTGGAGCCAGCTGATCTTTGTGTTAACTCATCCTCCACAGGATTCTGACTCTGCTGCTTTCTGGGAACAATTTCATTAAAAATAGAAAAAGATTAAGAACAACACTGGGGTGCAATTGTAGGAGAAAGGAGGGAGTGATCATATCTTCTTTGCTTGACGAAAATGTGAGATAGACATTACTTTTGAGCCAGTAGTTTGTCCTTAAACTGAGAGGCAATGCAGAACAGAAACATTTAGTCTGGAAAAATTAGGATGTATTTCCAGAAAAACAAGGTGGGGATGAGAGTTAGGTCTCTACGTCGCTTTTAGGGAGTTGAGAGTTCTTCAGAATTCACAGACAGAGGACAAGAGAGAACTTCAATGTATTTAATTGAAAATATTTCTATAAATTTCTAGGCTACAGAGTTGGTTTTAAAAAACTCAACAAGTCACTTTGTGACTTATATAATAATTATATATCTTAATATATATACAATAATTATATACTATATATAATAATTATATAGTAAATATATAGTAATTATATAGTAAATATATAGTAAATATATAAATTATATATATTATGTATATATAATATATATATAAATTATATATGTTATATATATAAATTATATATGTAATATATATAATGAATATATAAATATTACATATATAATAATTGTTATATTATCTTAATATAATTAAGAACTTCCCAGCACCTAATGTTTCAGTAGTGGGACTACACCATCAAAAAGCAGGGATAAAAAACTCAAGATGGGATGGGGAATTGCTATTCTCAAGTCTTGGGATTTTTAAATTACTAATTAAAGTAAGATCAAGAAAAAGGTGAAGTCTACATCTTAACAATTAAGATAGATGTAAATTTTTTAAACTCAGCAATTTACTATTCCTATCTCCTGATCACTAAATATGTATTCCAAACTGGGTGGATTAGAACTAACTTACTTTTAAGATATTCCTTTCTTGAATGAATTATGTGAAGGTCAGAATTCAAAACAAACAAAACCCCCAAAACGCTACTAACAGACAACCCTGTGCATTTCAACCAGAATGTGCTGCTTGGCTTCACTTAGCAAATTTGTGATTGCCCTGAGGCAAAGCAATTCCCTTTCACTCCTGACCCTCTGCTCTCAGCCCTGCTTTGCATGCTATGAGGTTTTTTGGATTAGAAATATGTGATCCTGTACATATGTTTGGAAATAATATTATTCCGGCTTCAAGGCATAAATTCTGTTACTTAAATTGTCAACTTGAATGTGCATGTTAACACCGAAAGGTCTAGGAAGTATTCGATCTCATTCAGCAGCCTGCTGACCTGTTCTGCTAACACTGTCAGCTACTAAGGAGAAAACAAGCTCAAGGTTTTGTTTTGGTTTTTAATATATTTTTCTCTTCTTTTGTCATTAGTAAGTATTCATCTTTCTAATCAGGGTCAGGGAAGTCACCAGGGTTATAAGACCGTTAAGATCGTGTTAAAGTTTTGGGGCTTAAAAATGTCTTAGATGTCAGCATCAAATATAATCCTTGAACTGTATTAAAAATAGTTTTCACCATCATTCATTTCTAAAAATTGTATTTGTCTGTTAATTTTTTTCAACATTCTGTTTTTTTAAAACTGTTTTTTAATCTCCTTACAGTTACGTGATTCTTCCACATTTTTTTCTCATTGATTTCACTCTTGAATTTCTTCGGGCTAACTTCTCACCATTTTCAAGCTCCTTACACCTTCTCTAGTTAACTGACACTCATCCTCTTCATGATTACACCTGCTCCTCAGATGCCCATCTTGTGGAGAATGCTTCTTCTCTCACCTTCCATGTGCCACAGGATCTCAAAACAAGAGTGGTGCTATGATTTGAATGTGTTCTCCAAAGTCCATGTCTTAAAAGTATAATTTCTAATGCAACTGTGTTGAGAGGTAGGACCTTTAAGCAGTGATTAGATCATCAGGACTCTACCCTTATAAAGGAATTCATGCTATTATTTCAGGAGCAAGTTTGTTAGCACGAGACCAGGTCCTTTTCTTAAAGATTGGTTAGGTCCTCTCTCCTCCATGTGATGTCTCCTGCCATGTTAAGATGAAACAAGAAGGTCCTCACAAGATTCCAGTCTTTCGATCTGGGACTTGGATCTTGGTTCAGTCCCAAAACCATGAGCCAAATAAATTTCTGTTCCATATAAATTGCATGGTCTCACATATTCTGTTACAGCAGCACAAAATGTAATAAGACATGAGATATCTCCTAATTCACTAAGGTGGCTTTCAAATCACTATCCTTGCTTTCTTTAAAAAGTTATTTTGATTTAATTATTTTTATAAAAATATAAAATGAATATACTTTAAATTTTTAAATAGTTTTACAAAGGTTATTATGTATAGTAATAATAAAAAAGTAGTCTCCAAAATACCAACTTCCATCCCCCAATCCAGAGATAACACTTTCATTTCTTAGCTGTTTCTTTTTGGAATTTGCTACCAGATTGCTAAGTAGCATCTGCATATAATTTTTTTCTTTTCTTTCCATTTTTAATATCAGCTATTGACGTACTATAGAGGAAGAGGGAGACCTTAACATTTGTTACATTAACTTACCCCATCTACCCAGCCATACTTTATTGCCTACAGTCCTCCAAATATAGGCACAATTATTTAATATGTTATTTAATATTTAGATCAAGATTGTTTATGTTATTATGATCATGTGATTATATTCACAACTGAGTCCCGTAGTGTTCTACACTTACATTTCTTTCCTTGTATACTTTTTTGCATGATATTTCCTCCTCTGGTAGTTAATTGTTATTTCTCTGTGAATCTTTAGTTTTCTGTTTAACTATCACTATGTAAGACCAGTCTGGCCAACATGGTAAAACCCCGTCTCTACTAAAAAAAAAAAAAAAAAAAAAAAATAGAAAAATTATCTGCACATGGTGGTGCACATCTGTAATCCTGGCAACTGAGGAGGCTGAGGCAGGAGAACCATTTGGGGCCCAGGAGGTGGAGGTTACAATGAGCCAAGGTCATGCCACTGCACTCCAACCTGGGTGACAAAGCGAGACTGTCTCAAAGAAACAAAACAGGGATGATCCAAGATGGTCGAATAGGAACAGCTCTGAGTTGCAGTTCCCAGCAAAAATGTAGAGGGTAAGTGATCACCGAATTTCCAAATGAATTTTTACTGCCCACACACCAGGAGATTCCCAGGCAGAAAAGTACCATGAGTCTTCAGCATGGCTGTTTCAGCCAGTGCAGCCGGTCTCCGCACAAAAACTTACACAAATCAGGGCATCATTTCAACTGGCGACTGGAACGCCTGGGAGACAGAGTCTCCCATTCAACTGAAAAAAAGGGGGTTGAAACAGGGAGCCAGGTGATCTGGCTCGGTCAGTCGCACACTCACAAAGACCAGCAATCTGAAACTCTCTGGATTGAGATTTTCACAGCAAGCACAGCTGGACCTGGGATGATCCAGCTCTGTGGGGTGAAGGGCATCCACCATTACCAAGGCAGTCCACCATTACCGAGGCAGTTCACCATTACAGAGATAGTCCACTATTACTGAGGCAGTTCTAACTATACCTCTATAAATAAAACTGCAAGGAAGTTCCCACAGCAGCTGGGCAGAGCCCAAGGCAGCTCAGCAACACCTCTGCTGGCAGACTGTGACTAGGCTACCTCCTTGCTGGACAGGTCATCTCTGAAAAAAGGCAGCAGCATGACAGGAACTTATAAATAAAGCCCCACCTTCCCAGGACAGAGCACCTAGGAAAAAAAGGCGGTTATGAGTTCCGCTGCAGCAGACTTAGAAGTACCTGCCCAGCAGCTCTGAACAGAACAATGGAGCTCACAGCTCAGCACTTGAGTTCCTATAAGGGACAGACTGTCTCCTCAAGCAGCTCCCTGACCCTCGTATATCCAAAGAGTCACCTCATAAAGGAGAGCTCAAGTTGACATCTGGTGCGTATCCTTCTGGGACAAAGATGACAGAAGAAGAAACTGGCAGCAACCCTTACTGTTCTGCAGCCACTGCAGGTGATCCCCAGGCAAGCAGGGCCTGGAGTGGACCTCAGCAGTCCTACAGCAGAGGGGCCAGACTGTTAGAAGGAAAACTAAAAAACAGAAAGAAATAACTTCATCATCAACAAAAAGGACATCCACTCAGAGACCCCATCTGAAAGTCACCAACTACAAAGATCACGGGTAGATAAATCGATAAAAGGGAAGAAACCAGTGCAAAAAGGATGAAAACACCTGAGACCAGAATGCCTCTCCTCTTCCAAGGGATCACAGTTCCTCACCAGCATGGAAACAAGGCTGGATGGAGAATGAGTCTGATGAATTGACAGAAACAGGCTTCAGAATGTGGGTAATAACAAACTTCTCTGAGCTAAAAGAACATGTTCTAACCCAATGCAAAGCAAAGAAACTAAGAACCTTGAAAAAAGCTTTGATGAAATGCTAATGAGAATAAAAAGCTTAGAGAGGAATATAAATGAATTGACGGAGCTGAAAAACACAACATGAGAACTTTGCGAAGCATACACAAGTTTCAGTAGCCAACTCGATCAAGCAGACGGAAGGATATTGGAGATTGAAGATCAACTCAATGAAAATAAAATGAGAAGGCAAGATTGGAGAGAAAAGAGTAAAAAGAAATGAATGAAACCTCCAAGAAATATGGGATTATGTGAAAAGACCTAATCTACGTTTGATAGGTGTACCTGAATGTGACAGAGAGAATGTATCCAAGCTGGAAAACACTCTCAGGATATTATCCAGGAAAACTTCCCCAACCTAGCAAGGCAGGCCAATATTCAAGTCCAGGAAATACAGAGAACACCACAATGATATTCCTCAAGAAGAGCAACCCCAAGGCACATAATCGTCAGATTCACCAGGGTTGAAATAAAAGAAAAAATGCTAAGGGCAGTCAGAGAGAAAGGTTGGGTTGCCCACAAAGGGAAGCCTATCAGACTCACAGCGGATCTCTCAGCAGAAACCCTACAAGCCAGAAGAGAGTGGGGGCCAATATTCAACATCCTTAAAGAAAAGAACTTTCAACCTAGAATTTCATAACCAGCCAAACTGAGCTTCATAAGTGGAGAAAGAAAATCCTTTACGAACAAGCAATTTCTCAGAGATTTCATCACCAACAAGCCTGCCTTACAAGAGCTCCTGAAAGAAGCACTAAACATAGAAAGGAACAACCAGTACCAGCCACTCCAAAAACATACCAAATGGTAAAGACTGTCAACACAATGAAGAAACTGCCTCAACTAATGGGCAAAACAACCAGCTAGTATCAAAATGGCAGGATCAAATTCACACATAACAATATTAACCTTAAATGTAAATGGGCTAAAAGCCCCAATCAAAAGACACAGACTGGCAAACTGGATAAAACGTCAAAACCCATTGGTGTGCTATATCCAGGAAACCCATCTCACATGCAAGGATACACATAGGCTCAAAATAAAGGGATGGAGAAAGATTTACCAAGCAAATGGAGAGCAAAAAAAAAAAAAAAAAAAAAAGCAAGAGTTGCAATCCTAGTCTCTGATAAAATAGACTTTAAACCAACAAAGATGAAAAGAGACAAAGAAGGGCATTACATAATGGTCAAAGGATCAAAGCAACAAGAAGAGCTAATGATCCCAAATATATGCGCACCCAGTACAAGGGCACCCAGATAAATAAAGCAAGTTCTTAATGACCTACGAAGAGACTTAGACTCCCACACAATAATAGTGGGAGACTTTAACACTCTACTGTCAATATTAGACAGACTAATGAGAAAGAAAATTAACAAGGATATCCAGGACTTGAACTCAGATCTGGACCAAGCAAACCTAATAGACATTTATGAAACTCTCCACCCCAAATCCACAGAATATACAACATTCTTCTCAGCACCACATCACACTTACTCTAAAATTGACCACATAATTGGAAGTAAATCACTCCTCAGCAAATGCAAAAGAATGGAAATCATAACAAACAGTCTCTCAGACCACAGTGCAATCAAATTAGAACTCAGGATTCAGAAACTAACTCAGAACTGCACAACTTCATGGAAACTGAACAACTGGCTCTTGAATGTTGACTGGATAAACGATGAAATAAAGGCAGAAATGGAGATGTTCTTCAAAGCCAATGAGAATGAAGATACAACATACAAAAATCTCTGGGACACATTTAAAGCAGTGTCTAGAGGAAAATTTATAGCAATAAATGCCCACATGAGAAGCAAGGAAGGATTTAAAATCGACACCCTATCATCAAAATTGAAAGAGCTAGAGGAGCAAGATCAAAACAACTCAAAAGCTAGCAAATGACAGAAAATAACTAAGATCAGAGCAGAACTGAAGGAGATAGAGACACAAAAAAACCCTTCAAAAGATCAATAAATCCAGGAACTAGTTTTTCAAAAAGATCAACAAAATAGGCAGACCACTGGCCAGATTAATACAAAAGAAAAGGGAGAAGAATTAAATGGATGCAATAAAAAACGATAAAGGGGATATCACCACAGATTCCACAGAAATACAAACCACCATCAGAGATTACTACAAAAAACTCTATGCACATAAACAAGTAAACCTGGAGGAAATGGATAAATTCCTGGACACTTGCACCCTCCCAAACCTAAACCAGGAAGAAGGTGAAACCCTGAATAGACCAATAACAAGGCCTGAAGTTGAGGCAGCAATTAATAGCCTACCAACCAAAAAAAACCCAAGTCCAGATGGGTTCACAGACGAATTCTATCAGACATACAAAGAGGAGCTGGTCGCACTTCTTCTGAAACTATTCCAAACAATCTAAAAAGAGGGAATCCTTCCCAAATCATTTTATAAGACCAACATCATCCTGTTACCAAAACTTGGCAGAGACTCAACAAGAAAAGAAAACTTCAGGCCAGTATCCATGATGAACATAGATGCAAAAATCTTCAATAAAATACTGGCAAACAAATTGCAACAGCACATCAAAAAGCTTATCCATCACAAACAAGTAGGCTTCTTCCTGGGGATGCAAGGCTGGTTCAACATACGCAAGTCTGTAAACGTAATTCACCACATAAACAGAACCAAAAACAAAAACCACATGATTATCTCAATTGATGCAGAGAAGGTCTTCCACAAAATCCAACAGCCCTTCATGCTAAAAATTCTCAATAAACTAGGTATTGACAGGATGTATCTGAAAATAATGAAAGCTATTTACAACAAAGCCACAGCCAATATCATACTAAATGGGCAAAAACTGGAAGCATTCCCTTTGAAATCTGTCACTAGACAAGGATGCCCTCTCTCACCACTCCTATTCAATATAGTTTTGGAAGCTCTAGCCCGAGCAATCAGGCAAGAAAAAGAAATAAAGGGTATTCAATTAGGAAAGGAGGATGTCAAATTGTCTCTATTTGCAGACAATATGATTGTATATTTAGAAGACCCCATCATCTCAGCCCAAAATCTCCTGAAACTGATAAGTAACTTCAACAAAGTCTCAGGATACAAAATCAATGTGCAGAAATAACAAGCATTCCTATACACCAATAACAGACAAACAGAGAGCCAAATCAAGAACGAACTGCCATTCACAATTGTTACAAAGAGAATAAAATACCTAGGAATACAACTAACAAAGGATGTAAAGGACCTCTTCAAGGAGAACTACAAACCACTACTCAAGGAAATAAGAGAGGACACAAACAGAAGGAAAAACATTCCATGCTCATGGTTAGAAACAATCAATATTGTGAAAATGGCCATTCTGCCCAAAGTAATTTATAGATTCAAAGCTATTCCCATCAAGCTACCTGTGACCCTCTTCACAGAACTGGAAAAAACCACCTTAAACTTTATATGGAACCAAAAGAGAGCCCACATAGCCAAGTCCATTCTAAGCAAAAAGAACAAAACTAGAGGCATCATACTACCTGACGTCAAACTGTACTACAAGGCTACAGTAATCAAAACAGCATGGTACTGGTACCAAACCAGAGATATAGACCAATAGAACAGAACAGAGGCCTTGGAGGCAATGCCACACATCTACAACCATCTGATCTTTGACAAAACTGACAAAAACAAGCAGTGGGGAAAGGAGTCCCTGTTTAATAAATGGTGTTGGGAAAACTGGCTAGCCATGTGCAGAAAGCAGAAACTGGACCCCTTCCTGACACCTTACACTAAAATTAACTCCAGATGGATTAAAGACTTAAACATAAGACCTAACACCATAAAAACCCTAGAAGAAAACCTAGGCAAAACCATTCAGGACATAGGCATAGGCAAGGACTTCATGACCGAAACACCAAAAACATTGGCAACAAAAGCCAAAATAGACAAATGGGATCTAATTAAACTCCAGAGCTTCTGCACAGCAAAAGAAGCAATCATTAGAGTGAATCAGCAACCAACAGAATGGGAAAAAAATTTTGCTATCTACCTTTCTGACAAAGGAATTATATCCAGAATCTACAAACAACTAAAACAGATTTACAAGAAAAAAACAAGCCCATTCAAAAGTGGGCAAAGGACATGAACAGACATTTTTCAAAAGAAGACATACATGAGGCCAAGAAACACATGAAAAAATGCTCATCATCACTGGTTATTAGAGAAATGCAAATCAAAACTACATTGAGATACCATCTCACACCACTTAGAATGGTGATCATTAAAAAATCTGGAGACAGCAGATGCTGGAGAGGATGTGGAGAAATAGGAACACTTTTACACTGTTGGTGGGAGTGTAAATTAGTTCAACCATTGTGGAAGACAGTGTGGTGATTCCTCAAGGACCTAGAAATAGAAATTCCATTTGACCCAGCAATCCCATTACTGGGCATATATCCAAAGGATTATAAATCGTTCTACTATAAGGACACATGCACACGCATGTTCATTGCGGCACAGTTTACAATAGCAAAAACCTGGAACCAACCCAAATGCCCAACGATGATAGACTGGACAAGGAAAATGTGGCACATATACCCCATGGAATACTATGCAGCCATAAAAAATGATGAGTTCGTGTCCTTTGTAGGAACATTGATAAACCTGGAAACCATCATTCTCAGCAAACTGACACAAGAACAGAAAATCAAGCACCGCATGTTCTCACTCATAGGTGGGTGTTGAACAATGAGAACAAATGGACACAGGGAGGGGACCATCACACACTGAGGTCTGTTGTGGGGGACTAGGGGAGGGACAGTGTGAGGTAGGGAGTTGGGGATGGATAACATGGGGAGAAATGCCAGATATAGTTGTCAGGGATGGAGGCAGCAAACCACATTGCCATGTATGTACCTATACAACAATCCTGCATGTTCTTCACATGTACCTCAGAACCTAAAATGCAATAAAAAAAATTCGATTGGTCTATATCTCTGTTTTGGTACCAGTACCATGCTGATTTAATTACTGTTGCCTTGTAGTATAGTTTGACATCAGGTAGCGTGATACCTCCAGCTTTTTTCTTTTTGCTTAGAATTGACTTGGCTATGCGGGCTCTCTTTTGGTTCCATATGAAGTTTAAGGTGTTTTTTTCCAGTTCTGTGAAGAAGGTCATTGGTAGCTTGATGGAGATAGCACTGAATCTATAAATTACTTTGGACAGAATAGCCATTTTCACAATATTGATTCTTCCTAACCATGAGAATGGAATGTTTTTCCTTCTGTTTGTGTCCTCTCTTATTTCCTTGAGCAGTGGTTTGTAGTTCTCCTTGAAGTGGTCCTTTACATCCTTTGTTAGTTGTATTCCTAGGTATTTTATTCTCTTTGTAGCAATTGTGAATGGGAGTATGCTCTTGATTTGGCTCTCTGTTTGTTTATTATTGGTGTATAGGAATGCTTGTGATTTCTGCACATTGATTTTGTATCCTGAGACTTTGTTGAAGTTGCTTATCAGTTTCAGGAGATTTTCAGGCTGAGATGATGGGGTCTTCTAAATATACAATCATGTCATCTGCAAATAGAGACAATTTGACTTCTTCCTTTCCTAATATGAATACCCTTTATTTCTTTTTCTTGCCTGATTGCTCTGGCTAGAGCTTCCAAAACTATATTGAATAGGAGTGGTGAGAGAGGACATCCTTGTCTAGTGACAGATTTCAAAGGGAATGCTTCCAGTTTTTGCCCATTTAGTATGATATTGGCTGTGGGTTTGTTGTAAATAGCTCTTATTATTTTGAGATACATTCCATCAATACCTAGTTTATTGAGAGTTTTTAGCATGAAGCGCTGTTGGATTTTGTGGAAGGCCTTCTCTGCATCTATTTAGATAATCATGTGGTTTTTGTCTTTGGTTCTGTTTATGTGGCTGATTACGTTTATAGATTTGTGTATGTTGAACCAGCCTTGCATCCCCAGGAAGAAGCCTACTTGTTTGTGATGGATAAGCTTTTTGATGTGCTTTTGCAATCAGTTTGCCAGTATTTTATTGAAGATTTTTGCATCTATGTTCATCACGGATACTGGCCTGAAGTTTTCTTTTTTTGTTGAGTCTCTGCCAGGTTTTGGTAACAGGATGATGTTATAATTTTTATAAAGTAGGGCAGTTCAGGTGCGTGGTGTAATGGTTAAAGGCAACAGCTCCTGAATCTGACTGCCTGTGTACAAATCAGGGCCCGGCTTCATATTACCTGTGGAATTTGGGGAAAGTTATATAACTTAAATATGACTCACCTTTCGAATGTGTAAAATTGGGACATTCATTGCACTTATCTCATAGGTTGTTATTATTTTTTTTTAAATTAAGCTTTTCCATAATGCTAGGATCATGTTTTGGTACCAAGTAATCTTTCAACATTATTCTGCTTATGAGTTATGTGATTAATTCTTAAGGAATAATTAATAAATTTACATTAATTACATACTATTACATTAAAGATATTTGAAATTCCAGCTAATCTAAAAGATGATCAACTATTCTATCTTATGAAAGTCATTTATTTTTGTTAACTAGGAATCTCTTTCACAACATCTCTTATAGAAGGTAAGAAGAAACCACTGAAATATCAAAATCCTTATATGACTAGAATGAGAATGTATTAGTCTGTTTTCACACTGCTAATAAATACGTAACTGTGACCGGGTAATTTATAAAGGAAAGAAGTTTAATGGTCTCACAGTTCCACATGGTTGGCCTCACAATCATGCAGGAAGACAAAGGAGAAGTAAAAGCACCTCTTACATGGTGGCAGGCAAGAGAGAGCTTGTGGAGGGGAATGCCCATTTATAAAACCATCAGATTTCGTGAGACTTATTCACTACCAAAAGAACAGTATGGGAGAAACTGCCCCTGATTCAGTTATCTCCACTTGGCCCCACCCTTGACATGTGGGGATTATTACAATTCAAGGTGAGATTTGGATGGGTTCACAGCCAAACCATATCAGAGAATAATTCCAGATTCCTAGAATCAAAGTTGTTAATATATGTTATATGGACATTTACTTTTTATTGCTATTATTATTCTTTTACGGGTATTTCACTACTACTTAATACGTAAAAATTAGTGTAACAAACCAAATTTAAACCTCTGTTGCTAGTATTCAGGATCACAAGAAGCCATATTAACATATGTAACGGATGACATAAGCAAACCCCAGCATCTAGAGCAGTTCAGGGAAGCATGGACAACCGATCAGTTTTTGAAAAATTAAGGATAAAACGTTGAAAAAGTAGAGCAAGGAGAGCGTGCATGACTTAAAACAGGTGGGATTGATTTAGAATGCCTTCCAAGAGGAAGTGTTGATTAGAAATGAAATTCTTTTAACGTCCAAATCTGGTGGTAGCTTGTTTTTAAAAGTGATTCTTTTAGAAAGCAACATGATCTAACTGACAGAAAAATAATGAGTTGGCAGCCCATTCAAATGAAAAAATTTTGTTAATCAAAAAATTTTTTTCTTATTTAACACATAGCAAAATCTTGCTGCAATGTATTTTTCTGTCTGTTCAACTAAAAATAAAATCAGGATGGAGACTGTGGTTTTTTCTGTGTATAATCTGAATCTTTAGATTCTAAAATACTGTAGCTTTATTTCTGCCATCTGGTGGTAGAAAATATTGATGTTCTTGCAGTCTGTGAAGCTATATTAATTCTACATACACATGTATAATATACATTGCTTCCAAAGGAATAATTTGTCATAACTGAAATCAGTATGCATTTTAGTATATTGCACATGGAAAAATGGAATATATTTTCTGTCTCTGAATTCTTCAGTCAAAATGTATGATGACTTATTTATTAAATTATTTGTACACAATTATATTTTATTTGTATTAAATCCTATAAATAGTTTTTTTTTTTTTTAAATACAGCTTACAGAATAATTTAACATGCTCTAAGGCAGTGGGCCCCTACCTTTTTGGCACCAGGGACTGGTTTCATGGAATACAGTTTTATCCACGGTTTGGGGTGGGGGTAAGGGGGATAGTTTCAGGATGAAACTGTTCCACCATAGATCGTCAGGCATTAGTTAGATTTTAACAAGGAGTGCACAACCTAGTCTCCTCACGTGCACAGTTCACAGTGGGGTTCACACTCCTATGAGAATCTAATGCCACCACTGACCTTTCAGGAGGCGGAGCTTAGGCCGTAATGCTCCCTAGCCTGCTGCTCACCTCCTGCTGCACAGCCCAGCTCCCAACAGGCCATGGACTGGTACTAGTCCATGGCCCAGAGTTTGGAAACCCCTGTTCTAAAAATATTTTTCTCCACATTCTTCTATGAAATACGTTTTCAGAACACCATGACATTTTCAAGTAGCTTTAGGATAAATTATTAATTTTGGTTAATATCTATTCAAGAATGGGCAAGTAAAATTGAATGCAACATATAAAAGCAAAGTGCAGTTATCAGTGGAGTCAAAGACAAATACCTAGAAAATCACTTTTGAGCATTTGGTACTTCCTTCACTTCTGCAAAGCCCAGTTTATTGTATACCTTCCTGATTATACACAGCAGGTAATGCAGTGGGAGTGTATGTAGTAGCAAAGTGGGGAGTGAGAGACTACAGACATTCGAGTCATTGCAGTAGAAATAAACTTAGGTTAGCTCGGGCTATATAGTCTCCCCAGCTTCAGGTCAAATGTAACTGCTTACCTCTTCTAAGAACCTGACTGTGCTTATGACTGCCCTGAAAATATTTTGCTCTTAGTAGGTTGTTGGGAACCCCTACTGTTCTGTGGCTACCAGGAGGACTTTTCAACATTTCCTCTTAGAATGGTGTTAGTCCCGTGTGGCTTCTTTCTTTGTTTAAACCTTTGCAACTGCATGTGCAAGAGGAGTGGTTCAGCCTAGACAAAAACATGTTCAATATTGACTGAAGGTTTATTTGCTGTTTCCTTTGAGGCCGGCAGATCTTTTTTCTTTATTTATTTTATTTTAGTTTTTGGAAGGGTCGGGAAGAACATGAAATTTGGAAGCATTCTAGGCCTATTTCCTTCTCTTACCTGACTTCATTGAATGATTTGAATCTTATTAGATTCATCTGTAAAATGGGAATAATGATAACACATACCCTACCTGCATGAGTCATTTTTTTGATGATCTATAAATATCCTTTCTTAAAGATATTAAAAATTAGATTATTAAAAAATGTAAACAATATTCTGTATCAACATTTGTTTTATTCTACTTGCTTTTTTCTATCACTGGTTCCAGCCAGTTCAAAACAAAGGAAGGAATAATATTTAATATAGAATGAGAATATTACTTGAAAGGGAAAAATTTTCCACAAAGGCCAATTTACAATGTAGCCTAAATATATGAGGAGCTACAGAATGTGCTTTAAGAATAACAATGATTCCCTTTCCAAATAACAATCCCATCTATAGCTGCCAAACTCAAGTGAAAACGTGCAATTAATGACGTATCCTTTTTACATTTTCCTGACACTGCCACTTCAAAACATCTCTACCACAGTGAAATACTTTATGGGGGTCCAGAATTATTAGTTATCAAAAGCATCTTGACAGAAATAGACATTGGGGTCTGTGGGTCAGAGGCTAAGCAACGTGTGTTGGTAAGAAAAGGACAGGAGATGTTTGTCCTTCACCTTCAACTTCTTTTGTGTGTGTGTGTGTGTGTGTATTGATCTTTTTTTTTTTTAATTGCATTTTATGTTTTGGGGTACATGTGAAGAACATGCAAGGTTGTTGCATAGGTGCATACGTGGCAGTATGATTTGCTGCCTCCCTCCCCTTCACCTATATCTGGCATTTCTCCCCATGCTATCCCTCCCCAACTCCCCACCCCCCCGCTATCCCCCCTCCCCCCAACAGACCCCAGTGTATAGTGCTCCCCTCCCTGTGTCCATGTGTTCTCATTGACCAACACCCGCCTATGAGTGAGAACATGTGGTGTTTGATTTTGTGTTCTTGTGTCAGTTTGCTGAGAATGATGTTTTCCAGGTTCATCCATGTCCCTACGAAGGTTGTGAACTCCTCGTTTTTAATGGCTGCATAATATTCCATGGTGTATATGTGCCACATTTTTCCTGTCCAGTCTATCATTGATGGGCATTTGGGCTGGTTCCAGGTCTTTGCTATTGTAAACTGTGCTGCAATGAACATTCGTGTGCATGTGTCCTTATAGTAGAACGATTTATAATCCTTTGGATATATGCCCAGTAATGGGATTGCTGGGTCAAATGGAATTTCTATTTCTAGGTCCTTGAGGAATCGCCACACTGTTTTCCACAGTGGTTGAACTAATTTACACTCCCACCAACAGTGTAAAAGTGTTCCTATTTCTCCACATCCTCTCCAGCATCTGTTTTCTCCAGATTTTTTAATGATCGCCATTCTAACTGGCGTGAGATGGTATCTCAATGTAGTTTTGATTTGCATTTCTCTAATGACCAGTGATGATGAGCATTTTTTCATATGTTTGTTGGCCTCATGTGTCTTCTTTTGTAAAGTATCTGTTCATATCCTTCGCCCATTTTTGAATGGGCTTGTTTGTTTTTTTCTTGTAAAGCTTTTTTAGTTCTTTGTAAATTCTGGATATCAGCCCTTTGTCAGACGGGTAGGCTGCAAAAATTTTTTCCCATTCTGTTGGTTGCCGATTCACTCTATTGACTGTTTCTTTTGCCGTGCAAAAGCTGTGGAGTTTGATTAGGGGAGATATAGACCAATGGAACAGAACAGAGGCATAGGAGGCGACACAACATATCTGCAACCACCTGATCTTTGACAAACCTGAAAAAAACAAGCAATGGGGAAAGGATTCCCTGTTCAATAAGTGGTGTTGGGAAAACTGGCTAGCCATATGCAGAAAGCAGAAACTGGACCCCTTCCTGACACCTTACACTAAAATTGACTCCAGATGGATTAAAGACTTAAACATAAGACATAACACCATAAAAACACTAGAAGGAAACCTAGGCAAAACCATTCAGGACATAGGCGTAGGCAAGGACTTTATGACCAAAACACCAAAAGCATTGGCAACAAAAGCCAAAATACACCTTCAACTTCTTAATAAATTTTCCTGAAGCCAAGCCGTATTTCCATATTTTGTTTTTCAAAAAATTACACGGGTTCACTAGAATATAATTAAAATAAGTCTTCACAAGAGATATAGATGCTTAGGTGTGTTTTCCTTCAATATTTTCTAAACTTTCTCTGAGTTTAAATTTGTTTTCTAAAAATGTAGTTTTGAATTTGTACTGTGTGTAATTATCACTGTGGTAACTTTAGAAATATCACTAGCACATACAATATATCTAAAAACATTCTGTAGATAACCTTGATATGTTGGAGATGGCATAGAAAATTTTCCATTCTCATTTAAGAAATCAGGGTGATAATTTTTGTCTTCCTAAAATTATTCCTCACCAAATATATTGTGTTCACCATCATAAAAATTATGTTTAGTATGGTGACAGGTTGTGATCACAGTTTTCTCTGTGCCAAGGATAAATTTTTTAAAATACCAGTCTTGCAAGATTGCCAATTGTCATTTTACATTCCTTTCTCAATATATTTTTGAGAACTAGGTCTATGAAATAGATAAGATAAAAAGGAAACAACTATACCTCAAATGATATTCTCTATGTAGTAAAGTCCTCTTAATCCTTGGTATTAGAAGGGCATATAAGTTACAAATATGATTCTTTGGTAAATATCAGTAGAATGTCAGTTCATTCATTTACTGCAAGATCTAAGCCAAGAACTGTGCTAGGTGCTAAATATACAAAATGAAGTAAGTGGTAGGTGCGAAGATGCTAAAGTTGCTAAGTGCTTAGTGATATGTGTAAATATTCAACATGGACCCTGCCTTCAAGGAAGTCATAATTTCAAGAGAATGTAGGGGAGATAGTTTACTATTCAGCATAATAAGAGCAATATGGCAGATACTCAAAGGGAAAAGTAAAATCAGAGAGAATGACAAATTCTTCTGGAGAATGAGAATGAAGAAGGCTGCACAGAATAGGGAAAAAGATAAAGGCTGTACAGAATAGATAAAAAAGAAGCTGAGACTTTAATGAGAAAGAGCATATATATTTTATTTACCAGGTAAATATGGTGAGTAGAATGTGGGTAAGAATTGGCATTCTGAATACATAGGGTAACAAACTAATATTTAAATAATAGATTTCAAAAGAATAGAAAATAATTAACATGACATTATACATCTAATGACCCATTTAATATTTTTAAAATTCCCTCATTGGAGTAATAGCTACAGAAAGAATGAAGTTATTGTAAAACCTAATCTTTAGCCATTTTACCTATTTTTTCTGATCTAATATCTTAAGATGTCAGTAAATTACACATGGTATAGACATATGCAAGAATGTGTTTAAATGCTAAGGAAGCATATGAAAATTTATGAATCTTATATTCTCTTCTCAAGAGATGTTATTCTGTTATAAAAATAACTTCAATATTTTTATATCAAAGCATGAGACTATTTTAGTATTTCAATAATTTTGAAGTGTATTTTTTCAAATTTTATTTAGGTGAATATGAAGACTACAATGAATAAAGATTTTGTAGATGAATAGTGACTACCACATACTTATAAATCTGATTGCACACAGGAGTAAGAAGTCTATTTTATTAATTATTTATAATATGAAAATACTAAAACTAACCTAAATATTCAATAGTAGTGGAATTACTAAGTCAATTAAGGTATATCCATAAGCTGGAAATACCATGTAGCTACTAAATGCTGATTGTTAACAACAGCTTTTGGGAAAATTGTCAGGGTTAAATATAAAGTATGAAAATTGAACAAAACAGTTTAAAAATTTATTTTAAAAAATCGCTTTTTTGTTGTTGTTGCAGACACCAAATAACAAAAGCAGGAGCCTGAAATAGCATTTTACAGATCTGAAACTCAGCTGACAGGCTGACTCCAGGGAGATGCCCTTAGCCGCTATCCAACACTGCCTCCCTGGCAAGTTACTAAAATGTTAGTGATCGTACTATCTTAATGTGCAATTACAGTTGCTTTCAGCTTTTTCTTTTTCCTTCATATATTGGCTCAACTCTTTGTAATTAATATGTATTAACAGTTATACTATAATATACTTCATTATTTTTTGGATAAACAAAAGTATGACAGAGAAGTTATACTGAATTTATCAACTAGACTAAAAATTTCTCTGTCTTTCTCACCTATATTAGTTACTCTTGAAATAAACATGAGCATTAATTGCTTCTATTCACATAACAGATGAAGATAGATGAAAGATATCTCATTAGTTCATTCATTCATTCATAGTGATAGCCAAAACTGTGGCCACTGCATTTCTTATAGTTGTCTAGTAAGTGATGTAATAAGATTCTACTTTCAATGTACATTTTGCAAAGAAAACATGCCCATTGTTCTTGGTAGTATCCTTTGGAAGTGACACCATATTCTAACATACTGGGTTTAATAGCTAAATAAGCAGTTACATTTGGAATAGCTAACTGCAAAGTTAACCTAGGTATATGTTAACCACCAATGATTGAGAGCGATAAAACTATACCAACTTATGGAGTGCTAGTTGCACCTTAGACATATTAATTTAATTTTATTCAAAACTCTCATTTTTATAGATAAATAAATTACAGCCCTAAGGCTTCTGTGAAACAATAATTCTAGCTAATTAGTAACAAAATTATGATGAGAGTCATTCATATTTAAAAACTTCCATATCAAACTCATTCCACTCTGTAATATTGCCTCCAATTATTCTGATGTTTTACATATTTGTTTGAAAATATTTTAATAATTTATTTTTCAGTTTTCTAATGAAGACATTAGAAATCTAAATGCAAATGTATTTGTTAAATGAAAAAGAAATCCTAATGAAACCTGTTCTGCTTTGAGTCATTTTGAGAGAGTATAATGTTTTTACAGTCTGTATTATGTATTGTATTATGTATTGTAACTATATTATATATATGCTGAGTGAATTTACAGAGCTTCTCTGTGATATTAACATAAGTTATTTAAGATGCTTATGTGATACAATATATTAAACTATATACATAATTCTTAAATAGATATCAGTTTAATGCCATTAACTGGAAACATCAAATGGAGAATGTGTTTCATGGGAATTTTTTTATAAAAAGGAAACTGGGTAGCTATTATTTAGAATAGGTATATATAGCTTTTGAAAATAAATTGTATATTTTTCTTCTTAATAAATTGAAGATTCTATCATAATGTTACAATCTATCTCACTTTTTAAAACTGTTTCTCACCCACAGCATCCTTAAATTTAAAACTGTGATAAGTATGCTGGAACTATTTCTTATACTATGTGTCAATACAGACCAACCTATTATGCAAAAGAATGGTTCACTAAAAGCAATTTGAGAAAAGGGAGAAATAATAAGCAATTCAGGAATCCATCAGAATCATTAATGGTCTGACATAAGCCAAAGGCTAAATTTTTGAGAATCTGTGAGAATACTGCATATCCCCTGGGTAATACTCCGTAGTTATTGGTTTGTTCAACTGAGCATTGAAAAATATTTAACAATGGTGTATTTTATTTTTCTTCCTTATTGGTACATAGATTACTAATTTTCTAGCTGCCAATTATCTAAGTGAAGTCATGTTGTAGCTTGATGGCTATAGAAAACAGTTGTGTAATGCAGGATTGACTTCTGATACGGCTTGGGTCCCTGTCCCCACCCAAATCTCATGTCAAATTGTAATTCCCAATGTTGACAGTGGGCCTGGTGGGAGGTGGTTGGACCATAAGGGCAGATTTCCCCTTTGGTGCTGTTCTTGTGATAGTGAGTTATCACTAGATCTGGTTTTCTAAAAGTGTGTAGCTCCCTCTTCTCTTATTCTTGTTCTGGCCAGGTGAAGATACGCCTGCTTCCCCTTTGCCTTCAGCCATGATTGTAAGTCTCCTGAGGCTTCCTCAGCCCTGCTTTCGGTACAGCCTGTGGAACCTTGAGCCAATTAAACCTCTTTTCTTTGTAAATTACCCAATCTCAGGTATTTCTTTATAGCAGTGCAAGAATGGACTAATATAACTTCTTATGGAAATTAAATCCCTAACAAGGCTAAGTTTCTAAATAAAGGTTACCCTGTTTCTCCTAAGAGGTGAGCCAGGTAGAGAATGAGATAAAGATGAAGAACTGACACTCATTGATTCACAGGTGCTACTAGAGCAGAGTTGATGGGATTATTCAGAGAAAGCCTGAAAAAACAAAAACAAAAACAGAAAAGTGCTACATGAAGTGTACTTAGAAGCCAGAAGTCATACAGGTAGCATGAACAACAGAAAAAAATAGTGCTTGGTGGTCAAGGATGAAAATATTTCAATAATAAATTGGAGGCCAGGTGCAGTGGCTCATACCTATAATCTCAGGACTTTGGGAGGCTTAAGCGAGTGGATCACAAGGTCAGGAGTTCAAGACCAGACTGGCTAACATGATGAAACCCTGTGTCTACTAAAAATACAAAAATTAGCTGGGCATGGTGGCAGGTGCCTGTAGTCCCAGCCACTCGGGAGGCTGAGATGGGAGAGTCATTTGGACCTGGGGTGCATTGGTTGCTGTGAGCCAAGACCACATCACTGCACTCCAGCCTGGGCGATAGAGCAAGACTCTGTCTCAAAAAAATAAAAAGTGAGAATGAATTGGCCTAAAATATAAACCATAAAATGTCAAAGAGGAATCAAATGAGATTAAATTGAAGGTTAGCTGTTATTTAGGCAATTAGAATGTTACTGTTGACATTGTTTTTGACAAAGACAGATTGACCTGTACTTAGCACTACATGAGATATCAGAAGGTTCCCAGTCTTCAGAGAAGTCTGACTGGCAGATGATCTGGGGTGGATTTAGGATATAGGAAAAGAAAATATTTGTAGTCTTAAGAGGGGAGGGTTTTATAAAAACACAAAGGTAGAGAAGATACTTGATGGAGCAAGTCCTGAGGAGGTGAAGGAGGATGAAATCGAGGCCACAAGTGAGACAGCTAATCTTAGAAAATAGAGAGTATACTTACTAGAGAGAAAGCGGAGATTCTAACTACCAGATAACATAATAATAGCATAAAGTAAAGATTTGCAGATAGTGTTCAAGATTTTAAATAACTACTTAGAGATCAGAGTTTTGGGGGCTGATTAGAGTAAATAACTAGAGTTCTAAATAGATTATGGACTTATTCAAAATAAAAACGTATCTTAGTAATCATGAGGAGATTCGAGGCTTTCTGATTCTCCCTAGGAATGCTTGGCAACCAAGGATTTGGAGTAGAGGAAGGAGACAGATTTTTCTAGAAATGGGATTATTAGGATAGTTGTGGTAGCAAGACAAATAGACCAAAGAGATAATTGAACTGAAGAATGAAGGCACTTTGGAAAATCTGAATGAAACTATAAGTATTGGGATGACAACTAAAGATGGATTCAGGAAATCTTTGGGACTTAGGGTGTAGCTTCCAATTTATTTTCTATGTAGGTTTATCTCTAAATTTTTGTCAAAATTTGTATCTGTAATAAGTTGAATGATTTGACTGCAATTACTTCAACTCTATGTATTTATTTATTTATTTATTGAGACAGAGTCTTGCTCTGTCACCTGGCTAGAGCACAGTGGCACCATCTAAGCTCACTGCAATCTCCACCTCTCAGATTCAAGTGATACCCTGCCGCAGCCTCCCGAATAGCTGGGATTACAGGTGCACACCACCACACCCAGCTAATTTTTTGTATTTTAGTAGAGACAGGATTTCACCATTTGGCCAGGATGGTCTGAATCTCCTGACCTCCTGATCTGCCTGCCTCAGCCTCACAAAGTGCTGGAATTACAGGCATGATAATTATTTATTTTCTATAAACATAGACCAAAGGGAGTAGAAAAATATCAAGCTCAAAATGGCATCCAGTAGTTCAAAACTTTTGCTAGTCTATACATATGGTTGATATAAAATAATGATGCAGAAGGCAACTTCATTATATAAATATTCACCATGCAGTTGTAAAGCTTAATGAAATTACGATGAAACTTTATTAGAAAGTATAATTTAAATCCTATTTGCCTCCAAAAATGACAAGAGCCAGTTACTGTTGGTTAAAAATGCAAAATGATATTTGATACATGTTGTTTTTTCTTTTCACAGTAGATTTCTTTCTACTCAGGGAGGCAGAGAAGAAGTGATGAGATAAAATGACAATTTAATATATTCAGCTTATTTTAGCCTTAAATGTGGCCTAGAGCCAGCTGGAAATGTTATTTTCTGGCTTTAGCCATTCCTTTGTGTTTAATCAATGACATTTAGAAATGTATTTCTCCAAATAGGTCAATATTATACATCTTTCATTGAGAAAAATTACTCATTAGTTTACTTCTTGGTTATCTCAGATTTATTCTGAAAGGTATTATGTCATTATCATAGATTACAAATAGAAAAACTGTGTCTTTTTCTCTCCTTAAAAAGCTAACATTTTCTGGGCACGGTGGCTCATGCCTATAATCCCAGCACTTTGGGAGGCCGAGAGAGGAGGATTGAGCTCAAGATCACGAGACCAGTCTGAGCAACATGTCTGAGCAAGTTGTCTCTACAAAAAAGTTTTAATATTATCCAGGCATTGTGGTGTATGCCTGTAGTCCCAGCTACTCTGGAGGCTGAGGTGAAAGGATCACTTGAGCCCAGAATGTTGAGGCTGCAGTGAGCCATGTTCATGCCACTGCCCTCCAGTCTCAGTGACAGAGTATGACACTGTCTCAAAATAAATACATAAATAAATAAATAGCATTTGAGAGTTTGGATTTTTAACCCCTGGAGTTGTTGTGAGGACTTAAGTCAGTCAAGAGGGTGAGGATAGGCTTTGATCTTTAAATATTAATCTTTATTAATTTTATCTTAAATGTGTGCATGAAGTGTTCTGGATAAAATACAGATTATTACTATTGACTTAAGAAGCAAATAATGATTGTGTAATTCCCTTTACTCTGATTGCTACCCCTGGTCAATGTGATGAAACCTAATTATAACGCAAAGAAAGGCAATCTTCTATCATAAGAGAAAAAGGGAGACAAGCTGATTTTCTCTGCTTATGCATGGGCAAAAGAGATAGCTGCCTTCTCCTACCCTCCAAAAATAGTGGAGAAAAGTATTTCCTTCTTAGGTATGAATGTAAAAGATCCCATATTAGAACCCGTGTTTTTACTTTAATCTTTTGGAATGTAAATACATCTTTCTAAGGCCCCTGGATTTTGTGACAGCAAGATGTGTACATAGTTTCAGGCCTTTTTTTTCCCCTTGAAATATAGATTCATACCTTTAGAATTTGGTAAATCTCTGGAGTTCTTTTACTACCTGTACAGTTGTAAATAAACTTCCCTAGTCTTGCTCTCATTTGAGATCCCAACTTTCAGCAAAATTTATTTAGAAGTTTCCACTCCCCAAAAACACAAAACCATTTTCTCTTTCTCCACAGTAGATTATCTAGGGCAATTTTGGAAGGTGACAGGGAAATTGGAGTATAAGTTACAGGCAATATGCAGATGCCCATGACCACTTAGCTGGGATGTCAGCTGGGGCAGTCCAGGGACAGATTCTCGGCAAAAGTCCTCATGTGAAAGAGATCAGCATCAGGTATAAAAGCTTATAAGATAAACTTTGAGAATTCAGAAAGATTTTTTGAAAATGTATAAATTGCAAGGGAATAAAATAAAAAAGAAAGTAGAGAAATGGATAAAGTTCTGTGTTGAGCAGGTATGTACAAACCCGTCCCCAAAGGTTGAGGGAGCTGAGAAGACAAAGAAAGAGGCTGACGAATTCAGTTTCTCAGTAAGAAATATTTAATAGGGACTTAGGAACAAAGGAACTTCTAGGTCAGCCACAAGATGGGATCTCTGTACCCACTCTCCATTAAGAACCCTTTAGTTAGCAAGCTTTTAGGGTTAAGACGTGCAGCTGGGCGAGAGGGGCAGTTAGATAAGCATCCTTATGTGGGGTTATCTATGCTCCAGGCGTTGCTTAGGGGCGTTGCTGCAGAACAGCTTAGCATGCAGGAGTCAAATATTGTTATTATGGCAGTTTCGCTTTTAGATGGCGTCATTCTTGCCATGCAGCAGGCTGTTTTCCTACAGATAAGAACTTGGTTCTTTATGTTATGAAATTTCTAAATTTTATACCTAGATGCGTCATTTTAAAATTTATTCTTTCAACTCTTGTGTGCCCTTTCCTTTTGAAGACTCATGTCTGTGGCCTTCAGTCCTGGAAACTTTTCCTTCATTATTTTTTAAATAATTTCTTTCTTTCTGTATTTTGTATTCTCATTTTTTAAAATTTCTATTAATTAGATGCCAGGTTTATTGGATTAATATTCTGCCTCCTCTTATATTTTCTGTATTTGTTTTCTTGACTTTGGTCTATATTCTGTAAGAAATCCTCGACTGTTGTTCCCTTCTTTCTAATATTATTAATTTATGCAATATATATTTAAATTATAAAACCTCACTATTATTCTATTTGTCATAGTTTTATATTTTCTCTTACGAATGGAATATCTTCACACATATCTGAGGTTAATATTCAGAATATTTCATTTTTTATCTTTTTTTAAATTATCTCTTTTCCCCAAGTTATTTTTCCCTGTGAGGAAAAAGAAAGGAGCTCAGAGCTGTCTGAAGAATGTCAAGTACTCAGAGAGAAATGAGAATGAGTCTTCAGTTATGAGGTTGGGGGAAACCCACCCACCCATGCCTCATTGAGGGGAATTGTTTCAAGGCAATTTGTTCCTTCTTTACTTCCCTGTAGTTTCCATACTCACTGATAAGTTGCCTAAAATGCTATCACAAGTTGCACAATATGACCCTCATCCACTGTCTTCATGCTCCTGGAATTTGCAATGCAAAGAACAATGTATACATAATCAATAGTTTATGTTCAACTTAAAAGCTGCCCCTTCATTTTTCTTTTAAAAGCCAACTTGTCACTGTTGCTAATCAAAGCATATAATCAGGGCAATTTGAATCTGTCTCTCAAGTTGAAGGCCTCAAATTTGGCCCAAAGAAACGCTCTACTTATAATAATGTTGCCTTAGTTTCTTTCTGTAGGTTGATACCTGTTTGACTATGCTTTTACAATAAAGTTTTTTTTCAAATATCATATGATCCATTATTATCTGTCCATATTTATCAATAAAACGTGTGACTAAGGGCTGTGAAAAGTAGTTGAGACTTCCTAACAGACAACTTCAGTTTGGAGTGAAAGTCACGGAGCCGGTAGTTTTGATGGTGAAGGTGCACCCTAAATGCCAAAAGGAAGGAGTTTCTGCTCTGTGATGCTAACTTTCACGTAGATTTTCCTGGTTCTTCTAAGACACTTTTTATAAAACGAGAGATTCCTGACAATTTTTGTTTAAACTTAACATGTGAGAGTAGGTTAAGTATTGAGGTATTGGACAAAAGGATCTTTCTTATAGACTTCCAGTCAGTTCAACTCTTCACTGCATCAACCCTCACTCCAGCCCATCTTCAATTTACACTCCCTGGTTAGTAGTTTTTCTGGAATTCCCCTTTACTTTATGGCTTCTGCAGGTGTAGCACCCATTTAGAATGCTTTAGGTGACGTTTCCTCTGCCCTTTATCAGCTGACACCCTTCCCTCGGCTTTATGTATTCTGCAACTTTATTGTAAATTTGAACCTGCTAAGGCCCCCTTTCCTCCTGTTTGTAGTGCTGTGATTGTAACCATTTTTATTAATTTGTCATCAATTTTTGTGTTATCAGCATAATGAATGTAAACTCATGCACTTGGTCACAGGCTAGTCACTAAGGCCAAGGTCTAGCCTGTACAGCTGAACAAAAATCTTCCATGAGGTGCTTTGTGAAAGAATTCAGAGGGAGGAAGCAGAAATAAAGAAGCCAGATCCATGTTATCTATCTAAGCCTTAAACCAAATTTCATTCAGCCTGAAAAACAAACAAAACCAAAATACACTCCAACAGGTAGAAAATGGGATGAAGCTGAATATAAAATCTTGAATATTCCATTAACAATGTGATATATGTGACTCTTTAACAACTATAAGTGAAGCAGCCAATAAATATACTAAAATAGTCTCTACTCTAGGAATATTCTGGCTATGAGACTCTTAGAGATCAATCCTGTTCCCTAGAAAGCAGCTACTTTGGATTTCACCACTGAGTTTTGGTGATTATCCCACGTACATGCTTTCCTAGGAGACCAACCATTCCTTGTAAACATCTACATGCTACAGATGTTATCTCTGATAATTCCATCAAATCAAATAAAACAAAGCACAGTGATAAAAACCAGGATTATTCTACATTTTAGAGGATTTATTTCTTCCTAGCATCTGTGAGAAATCCTTAGATTAGGATAATGCTTTTATTATAGTCTCAAAAAAAGTGAATTATTACTGATTTGAATGGAGGTGCATTTAGGCACCTTGGGTGTCAACAATTAATGGTTTCGTTCTCTGCACGGTAAATCAATATGTACTTGGAATATATAATTGGTACTACAGAATAAGATCTGTGGCTTCGATATATATTATAATGGAATTTTACACTTTTTGAAATGCTATAATTAACACAGACCAGATTATTTTCTAATTGTGTGTATTAAGTCAAAGTACTTTGCAAAATAAGTAATACTTGGAACTATATCTAAAAGTTTTACTTTAAAAAATCAAACAACCGTATAATTTTAAAATCATAGTGCTAAAGCAATTATAATAAAATGTTTAATGAAGTTTAAAATAACAAATATTTATGTAGTGTTAAAATTCATAATGCTTAAACGTTTATAATGAAAAATAGTGTTGCTTTGTTCTACGTCCTCCAATATAATTCCCCTGGGGCAATTAACAAGCTAATACAGATGTACATTAAGTTTTTTATCCTAAAACACATATAAGCATATTGTTTTTTAATGAGATAGATAGAATTCACATACCACAAAACTAATCAACCTAAAGTGTACAATTAAGGATTTTTAGTCTATTTGTAAGTCTGTGACATAGTTCAACAATCACCATTATCTAATTTCAGAACACTTTAATCACCTACCCAACCCACTAAAAAAATCACATGCGGATTAAGCAGCCATCTCTTTCTAGCTGAACAAAAATATTCTGGGATACATGTACGGAACGAGCAGGTTTACATGGGTATATATGTGCCATGGTGGTTTGCTCCAATTATCAACTGATCATCTAGGTTTTAAGCCCCACATGCATTAGGTATTTGTCCTAATGCTCTCCCTCTCCTTGCCTCTAACCGGCTGACAGGCCCCAGTACGTGATGTTCCCCTTCTTGTGTCCATGCGTTTTCATTGTTCAACTCCCACTTATGAGTGAGAACAGGCAGTGTTTGGTTTTCTGTTCCTGTGTTAGTTTGCTGAGAATAATGGCTACTAGCTTCATTCATGTTCCTGCAAAGGCCGTGATCTCATTCTTTTTTATGGCTACATAGTATTCCATGGTATATATATGTCACATTTTCTTAATCCAGCCTATCATTGATGGGCATTTGGGTTGGTTCCAAGTCTTAGGTATTATAAATAGTGCTATAATAAACATACATGTACATGTACCTTTATAGTAAAATGATTTATAATCCTTTTGGTATATGCACAGTAATGGGATTGCTGGGTCAAATGGTATTTCTAGTTCTAGATCCTTGAGGAATCGCCACATTGTCTTCCACAATGGTTGGACTAATTTACATTCCCATCAACAGTGTAAAAGTGTTCCTATTTCTTCACATCCTCTCCAGTATTTGTTATTTCCAGACTTTTTAATGATCACCATTTTAACTGGCATGAGATGGTATCTCATTGTGGTTTTGATTTGCGTTTCTCTAATGACCAGTGATGATGAGCTTTTTTTCATATGTTTGTTGGCCGCATAAATGTCCTCTTTTAGGAAGTGTCTGTTCACATCCTTTGCCCACTTTTGGATGGGATTGTTTGTTTTTTTCTTGTAAATTTGTTTAAGTTCTCTGTAGTTTCTGGATATTAGGCTTTTGTTGAATGAATAGATTGCAAAAATATGTCCAATTCTGTAAGGTGCCTGTTGACTCTGATGACAGTTTCTTTTGCTGTGCAGAAGCTCTTTAGTCTAATTAGATCCCTTTTGTCTATTTTGGCTTTTGTTGCTGTTGCTTTTGGTGTTTTAGTCATGAAGCCTTTGCCTGTGCCTATGCCCCGAATGGTATTGCCTAGGTTTTATTCTAGGGTTTTTATGGTTTGCGTTTTATATTTAAGTATTTAACCCATCTTGAGTTAATTTTCGTATTACATGTAAGGAAGGGGTCCAGTTTCTGTTTTCTGCATATGTCTAGCCAGTTCTTTTATCTTTCTTGATAGTGTTCATCGATGCATGACATTTTTAAATTTTGATGAAGTATAATTTATTTTTTCTTTGTTGCATGTGCTTTAGGTGCCATATTTGAGAAACTTTTGTTTAATTCAAGCTCATAAACATTTACACCTATTTTTGCTAGGAGTTTAAGTTTTAGCCCTTACATTAAAGCATTTGATCCATTTTGAGTTAATTTTTATATGTGATATGAGATGGGTGCAACTTTATTCTTTTGTTCATGCCTACCTAGTCATCTTAGCACCATTTGTTGAAAAGACTATTTTCTTCCATTTAATTTTTTTGACCCCATTGTCAAAAATTAATTGATTCTGTATAAAATTAGAGGTACTGATTTAGTATCTTAGATTCCAGTAAAAAACTTCAGAAAGTCCTCATCACTTTTATTCTCTATCTTATATTTGATTTTGTTTTTCCTTTCTAGAAACTTTTAGAAATGTCTATTAATTCTAAATATTTTGATATTTTACGATCAATTCATTGATGTAGGAAATTTTCAAATTCTCTATGCTAGACCTTTATTCTCACATTCAAACTGCAGCAGTTTTGAAACATGTCTAAAAATCTTTGACACTCCTCCACTCAACAGGTGGGATCCATGTTCCATCTGCTTAAATCTCAGCTGAATATAACGACTTCTTTATAACTAAGAAGATTAATTGGTGAGAATATTATGTGACCTTCTAAGGCTGGGTCATTAAATATAACGAAGCTTCCATGTTGCATGGCTGGGACATTCACACTGGCTTCTTGAGCTTCCATGTAAGAAATTTGCCTTCCTTATAATCTCCATTTTGTGTGCCCAGGTCACATGAAGATTTCAGACACAGTTCATATGGCTTTAGCTAAGGTCATAGATGAAAGTCAGCATTGGCCAGGTGCAGCAGCTCACACCTGTAATCCCAACACTTTGGTAGGCCAACTCACTTGAGGTCAGGAGTTTGAGACCAGCCTGGGCAACATGGCACAACCGTGTCTCTACCGAAAAATTAGCCAGGCATAGTGGTGCACACCGGTCATGGCAGGCTGAAGTGGGTGGATCACTTGAGCCTGGGAAGTGGAGGTTGCAGTGAGCCGTGATCTCACCACTGCATTCTAGCCTGGGTGATATAGTAAGACCCTGTCTCGAAAAAAAAAACAGAAACAAAAAAACTAAGCATCAGTCTCCAGGTAGATGAATGAGAATGACTCTAGATGATTCCAGTACCCTATCATTGAGTAACCTATAGCCATTGAGTGTTTCCAGCTGACAGTCCTGAAACTGTAGCAGAAACAAGCCATTCTTCCTGGGACCTGTCCAAATTCTCAACTCCTTTAACCATGAGCATGATAAAATGAGTGTTTAAAGAGCTAGATTTTAGAGTATCTTGTTACTTGGCAGTTGTGACCAAAGTACCAGTCTTTCAATTTTGGACAATAATGATTTCCTCCCTCTCTTCTCTTTTTCTGAAACTCCTTTTAGTTGGATGTTGGTCCACCTAGTATGATTCTCTGATGGTCTTACCTTTTGTTCTCCATGACCTCTTACTTTGTCTTTTTGTTGTTGTTTTCTTTGTCTGTATGTATCTCTCTCTCTCTCTCTCTCTCTCTCTCTCTCTCTCTCTCTCTCTCTCTCTCTCTCTCCTCTCTCTGTGTGTGTGTGTGTGTGTGTGTGTGTGTGTGTAGGAGAAAGATTTTCCTGAATTTTTTCAAATTCTTTTGTTAAATTTTAAAATTTTTGTCATAGTATTAACTTACAATAATTTTTATTCTAGTGTTCTGCTACTTTTTATATATCCTACTTTTTTGACATGCAAACAATATCATATGCTCCTTCCCTGAAGATACTGATTTTGAAGTTTTTGTATTCTATTTTCTCTGGCTCTTCTAGTTTCTTTTCTTCTGTTGCTTCCTTTGCTTTAGTTTTTTCTATCTTGGAGGCATTCCTTAAATGCCCAGTGATCCTTGGCTATCTGTTCTCATTTGAGTAAATTTGTAGCTACACATGCATGGTAAGTGTTTGCTGACTTCCAGGCTTCACGTGAAATGAAGTTTTTATTTGTTTACTACCTAATCCCAATGTTTAAAAGTTGTATTTCTTGAGGCCATTTCATTTTCCTAGGGAAGAATCTATGATCTCTTGCCTGTGGAAACAATTAGGTAATGTTCACTTGGCTGTAGTTCATACTAGAACTGGAATGGGGGCAGGCCCTTAGACTTTCAACATTCGTTTAATTCTCCGATCTTAGCCTCTTGCCCCCTGCTACTCTCCTGCTTCTCCTATACTAGTCTTAAACCAGTCTGACTCACTTATTCCAAACACTGAAACCTTAGGCTCTTTGGGGGTCAGGAGGAATGTAATGATGCGGGCAGCAAATCTGGAAGCTAACTACAGTTAACGTAGCCCCTCATAAATCTCCTAGTGTCTGCTCTATATTTGAAGTTGCCTTCTCCAAGACTGTGAATTCTCAAGAAATTATGGTTTTGTTTTTCATCAGAATAGTACTCTGATTGTAATCTTTGCTCCCAAAGGTTAGGCATCGCTCATCTGTATGTTTTCAGTCTTCCGAAAACATGTTGCAATATTTTATCTGCTCTTATCTCCTTTTTCTCTCTGCTTTGTGATTGTGGCTTTATACTTTCTTTAAAAAATATTTTCTGTTATTTTAGTGGAGTTTGGGAAAAATAGTTTTAGCCATGCTGAACTAATATTTTACAATTAGTTTTAAAAACTCTGCAAATAAATTATCAGTTTTTATGAAGGAATATCTTTGTTTCAGTTATTTATTTTTTCGAATTTATTTGTTTAAATTGACTGATAAAATTGTGTGTATTTCTTGTATACAACATAATATTTAAGGTATATACACATTGTTACATCTGTCTAATTAACATGGTTCCATCTGTCTAATTAACATATGCATTACCCCATATAGTTATCATTTGTGTGGTGAGAGCACTTATTCACAGTCTTAACATTTTTAAGAACACAGTATATCATCATTAGCTATAGTCACCGTTCTGTATAACAGATCCCTTAAAATTTTTTCTCTTATCTATCTGTAACTTTGTATCCTTTGACTAATATCCCCCAACTCCCCACCTGCTCCCCAACTAACCTAGCCTCTGGTAACCACCATTCTTTTGTCTATTTCTATGAGGTCATCTTTCTTAGGTGCTACATGAGTGAGATCATCAGGTATTTGTCTTGCTGTGTCTGGCTTCTTTCACTTAACACAGTGTCTTCCAGGATCATCCACATTGTTGTATATGACAGGATTCCCATAAAATGGCTATACTTCAGTTTTTAGGACACAGCACATGCAACGTAATGGGAATAATATGATTATATTAGTATAAGTAATGATATCACAATATTTAATATAACTGAGCTATGACATCTAAAATTACACTATACTATATAGAACATTTGTTTTCTTTGCATTATATTCTTTGAAAATATATATATATGTACTTTATGTAAACATACACCACAGTGTATGTTTCCAATTACATATGCATTTGTATTTCAAAATATGTGGAAGTAGTTTTTTTGGTTTTTTTTCTTTTTCCAGAGACATTGGAGTCTGGGACTTGATAAAGAGGAATTGTGCAATTCTTTTACTCAGAATGCTTGGTTTTGACTGATAAATTAATTACAATACTTTCCATCTACTGTACACTTGGGGAATTTACTTAAATCTACTCTCAGAGCTGACTTCCCAAGAGAATACAAGTCAATTATGGTTCGAGCTCTTCTTGTCTCATTAGCTACTTGAATAATAATACATTTGAATGATGGCCCAGGAGACCAGCATTAGGAAGTGCTTGTCTCAGTCCCAGATGAGTTTCTTGGATAATCCTAAGTGTCTGTTATTAGTTCAAACTGTGCCACAAGACTGACTCAGTAGTGTTCTACTCACTTCCTGAAAAGCTGGTGGGATATAGCTTTATCTGGTTTTAATATATAAAGATCCAATTGTACTCAACATCTGTAGTTTGGTGAATTATTTTTAAGTCATCAAAACTACTTCAAGGAAAGAACCAAGTAATATGTCAATTTTGCTTATTTTCCACTTGTAAAATAGAAAAGTACATTGTTCCAAAAAGGATTGAGTGGTAAAGGCTTTTTAAAAATTACTATTTTCTAGATAGCCAAAAATCAAACCTAGCACAAAATCATTTTATTATTCTCATGGCCAGCCATGATTTGATGCTTGCAGTGGAAATAAGCTATGGACCTGTCTATAAAATTTCACAAATAATTATGACTTGGGTCATTATTTAAGTAAGTCATTTAAGAGAAATTATTACTTTATAAATTGTTCCCAAAAGTTTGAAAAAGGAGGGCTAAGTACAACAAATACAGTATGATTGAAGTCAGAATTTGTTAAGAAAAAAAAAAAAGGAAAGAAAAGCAAACCATTAGTAACAATATAAACCACAGTCTCAGAAGAAATATGATTGTTCCCTTATGAGGTATATTTTTAAGTATCTATATGTGTAAAACTAGAAATAAAATCAATTGACCTTTGAATTAATCCTTGTAACACTTTAGAGAAGGTGATATCAAAGAACAAATCCCAGCAACGTTTCCCAGTGCCTAAGGGAAGGTGCTTCCTATTTGATTTGTGTTTCATTTTGATAATGTATTTAGCTGAACTACAGCGATCATTTTACAGCACATCTTTCATCTTATAAAGTGTAGATCCTCACTATTTGGGACATTCACCCTTCTCAGAAACTCCAGAGTTTAGAGATAAAGTGAATATAATTTTCCTCTAATTCTATCCAAGTTCTTTATTACCATTAAATCTTTCCATTATATGTTAACATAAAATCTCTTATGCAGACATTATCACTGGAAAGTTCTGGATTTCCTATAAAGAGATTTCTGCTTATATTTATCTAGAGAATTCATGAATTTTTATATATGTTCATGCACATGCTCACACAAGGTATGTGCAATTGACTATATATGGGATGTTTTGAGTTGACAGATTGTTCCATGCATGTGAAATGACTAGTTTATAGGTGAGTTAACTTTCATATTGACTTCTTTGTTGATAAATGAGGATTAACACACAAGTGGATACCTGTAGTGACTAATATTGATCAGCAAATGAATTAGGAAATTTAGCATGCCTTTTGCAAATTACTCATCAACTGGAAACTTAATTTCAATTAACACATTTCATTTAAGCATAAAGACCCCAACTAAAATGGAGATTAGATTATTTTAGAAGGGGTTAGTTAGCATCATCCTTATATGATGAAATATATTTAATTCATTTTGGTGCATAGTATCTATAAACAAATGTGGCATGGAATTGAAAAACTTTCTCTATGAAGTTTTAAATATTAAATAGATCCTTAACGTTAAACATTGCAACATAACAGATAGCCCCCCTCCTCCTGTCTGTTTCGTTATAGCTTGAAAACAAATTATCTTGGTCTGTGCAGATGAATGTTTTCTCATGCTAATATAAAGATCTCACTGATCTCATTAAAGAAAAGAGCTTGCTGAATGTATTATTATTCCTGTGCTTCTGCTCAGTTGAGTACTCTGAAAGCATGCTGCCTATTTATCAAAATATAGTGACAACTCTGTCTAATTGGGATTGGCAGTGACTATGGACTGAATGCTGTCACCATAAAACTCATATGTTGAAGCTTTACCCTACAATGTGTCTACAGCTAGACATAAGGTCTTTAGGGAATAATTAAGGTTAAATGAGGTCAAAGGTAGGGCCCTAATCTAATAGGACTGATCCCTTATAGGAAGAGATTCTCTCTATCTATCTCTCTCTCTCTGTCTCTCTCACGAGAGTGCTTTCTCTCTCTCTCTCAACGTGTGTTTGTGACTCTCTGTTTCTGCCATGTTGGACGCAGCCATAAGCTGGCCATCCGCAAGCCAGGAAGACGGCCCTCACCAGAAAAAGAACCCTGCTAAACCTTGATTTGGACTTCCCAGCCTCTGGAAATGTGATAAAATTATTTTTTGTTGAGCCGCCCCACGTATGATATTTTGTATAGCAGCCTGAGCTGACTAATACAACAGTTTACAATTAGGGTACTTTCATAGAAGGTCTGCTGTCACATTGAGCAAGACACCTTACTTATTTAAAAACAAACTGATTAATTATAAATTATAATGAATTAGACAACTGCTATAGAGAAAAACAGCACTTTTGCTTATAATTAGAGGATAAAAAATATCTTTTATAATATCACTGTTGTATTTAACAAAAGTTCTAAAATACTATGGTAATTATATGTATGTCTGCGGGAATCTTGGAATATTTCTAACAGCAGTTACAAATCCCTAAGTTCAATAATTGTATAATAATATCAAAAACATGTCATATTTTTTGAGTACTTACTATGTTCTAAGAGACATAATTACATGATATGTTTTAAACTTAACACTATGAAGTAGATACTGTTATTTTTCCCACTTCACAGATGATGAAATTGACCACAGACATTCAAACAATGGGAACACAAGAATTTCATTAGATAGTCTCAATGTCTCATTAAACCACAGTGCCCAGTGCTGCACCTTGGCCAGGAAGATGTGTCTGCAACATAAATCATAGGCTGGTATCCATGGGACGAGGCTGCCCTAAATAACTCTGGAGATAAGTTGCCAGTTTTTTCTCTCTTGTCTCCCATTTTGCAGATAATGTTTAGACTATTTTTTTTTCTCACGAACCCATTTTTTACTTTAGACAGAGAAAAATTTACCTAGATAAGAGCTTTCTCATTTACCCTCACTTTCCAGTTTTGCATCCTTAAGCTTATACTCAGGATTAGTTTGATTGAATTTGAGGTGTTCTCAAACACTTACGACATCTCTTTCAAAGAGCTAAACTTATTCCTTACATTTTGAGCCTTTTTAAATTTATTCTCTGAGAGTAATCATAATTTCAATTTTTGAAATGTCTTATTTATATCCCTACTTACAGAGAAAAAGTAAAAAAGAGAATGGAGAGAGAGAAAGCTATCTGTCTCTTTGGAGCCCAAGACGTTTTCAGAGTAAATTAACTGTCTCCCCTTTTCTTAGATTCTGTCTTTTGTAGTGGGTCCAGGTCCAGTAAAAGTCTCTCAAAATTTTTGATAGCCACTAAATAAGTAAACCAGTGATCCTTTTCAAGATAATGTCCTGTCTCTCCTGCTTCTCCTAGACCATTAAAATGAGAGAGTAAGGAGGCACATATTCACCAGGAGAATTCTCCCATGAAACTATGGAAAAGGGAAGAGTGAAACTGCTAATAGATACATCAGTAGGCAGTAAATGCATGTACTTTCCTGTGTTTCCTGCTGTGAATGTCTGTGAATGTCTGGTCCCTCATCAACTAGATAGGAGTTTCCTAGCCAAAGCAGATTGTTATTGCATTTTCCCCAAAGCCAGTGTTTATTACATCACAGAAGAGGCATTAAACAAACACTAACAAACACAAGCTCATTATGTAGTGAAATGGTTGTATTTTAAAATATTGTTATTTGACATCATATATTCAATATATTAAAAATATTGCTATTTGATATCATACCAAATGTTACCAAAGACTGCATTGAGGGAATACTTTTCTTTATGAGAAGTAACTTCTTGTTCTTAAGAGTTGGTTAAGAACTTGGTTGGTTAAACATTCCTTAAAAACACAGGAAATCAGCCGGGCGCGATGGCTCACGCCTGTAATCCCAGCACTTTGGGAGGCCGAGGCAGGTGGATCACCTGAAGTCAGGAGTTCAAGACCAGCCTGACCAACATGGTGAAACCCAGTCTCTTAAAAAAAAAAAAAAAAGAAAGAGAAAAAAACACACACAGGAAATCTATCTAGATTGTCAAACAAGTGGCTACAGGGACAGCTGAATCAGAGAAGGCTTCCCAAGACTGATTTGTTGTGTGGATTTTGTCCACTTGCCTAACACATGGCCATAATTATTGTGACCATCATAAAACAATTTATAAAATAAACTAAAATAGGCAAAAATATGAAAAATTGATACAAATTAATACATGGAAAGCAGACAGTTAAGAAAGGATTACAATGAGAAAAATAAAATAGTTCAAAATAAATTAGTGTATTTTAAAAGAAATGACATACGGGTTTTTTTTAAAAAATGAGAGAATTGGAAATCAGAAAAATAAATATTTAGGAGTGAAAAATAGAGATAAAATTACATATAAGATAAAAGAGATAAAATGCTACAAGTAAAAAGTTTGTAACATGTAAAAACCTGCATAAAATATATCTCATACATGCTGCAATCATAAAAGCAGCTAGATTATATAATGAGAATAAGAATTAAGGATTAAAAAATATTGAGTGTGGATTATAATATAAAACTATGGAAATAAGACCAATAAAAACACAAAATGAAAGTAATAATTATTAGACAATTAGTACAATTAAAAAGCTATAGGGCCGGGCGTGGTGGCTCACACCTGTAATCCCAGAACTTTGGGAGGCTGAGGCGGGTGGATCACCTCAGGTCAGGAGTTGAGACCAGCCTGGCCAACATGGTAGAACCTTGTCTCTACTAAAAATACAAAAAAATTAGCCAGGCATAGTGATGTGAGTCTGTAGTCCAGCTACTTGGGAGGCTGAGGCAGGAGAATGGTTTGAATCCAGAAGGTGGACGTCACAGTGAACTGAGATCGTGCCACTGCACTCCAGCTTGGGTGACAGAGCTAGACTTCATCTTAAAAAAAAAAAAAGGACTATAAAAAGTAAGATGTCAAAAAGCAAGACAATTTTAAAAACTTTTTAAAAACATATCAAGATATGAATTTGGATATTGCCAAGATGTGTGAAACCTTGACAAAGTTCTGACATGGATCAGCAAAGTCAATGTCAATGGGGTGACCTTAGTATGGTGATCACAATAATTCTTTATAGTAGAAACTGCTAATTCCAAGAAAGAAGAAACTAGTTCATACTTATCTGAATACATTTATCTGTCTATATTTCAAAGATTAACATTTTGAACTACTTAGAAGAAAAACTTTATAAACTCTTGCAGTAGAGTGGAAAGAAAAACATTATTTCCATTTTAGAATAAAGTGAAGTATAAACACATGATTACCCATGTCAAGATAAACTATCTCAGTTTGGAAAAATTTTTTTATGATTCTGTTTTAGAAACTAAGAATAGTCTTCAAAAACTAAAATAATGAACGCTGTGAGTCAAACAAATGAGCATTTTTATTATGATATGACCTTTCAGTCTATTTGGTCCTGATACTGATGTGATGTCCTTTTCTGGATAAAGAATAAATAGGTCAGCTCAGTAATTTCTGAATACCAAATTTAGCCTTCCTTTTGTTTTTAGCTCAATAGAGGAGAATGATACGGCCAATAGCCTTGGGACGGTAGTATAATGAGTCTGTGTGCGCTATTAATACCTACATTATTTTGTCTATGTGGGAGTCAAACCCAAAGAGACAGAAGAAGGAGTAGTAGGTTGAATCACAAGGGAAGAGGCTTTGGGGTATAGCTGGGGACACAAAATGAACAGATGTCTGAAGGACGAGATGTGTGGATCCAGGAACTGGTCATCAGGAAACTTCAATGTTGCTCTATAGAAAATGAAAAATTGTAGATGAAAATGCTTATTTTACACCTCACTTGTCCCCTCAGGACCTGTGCCCTAGAGAGACTTCAGGACAGTACAGAGTGGCTTTGGCTTCATCCTGCTTTTCAGTAGCCGAGGTCTGTTTATGGCTCTCTCCTCTCCCCTGCCTTGGTGCTCCACGTCTTTTTACTTTCCGAAGCCCCTTGACACACAAAGAACCCACACATGACCACCTTCTCTGTTCCCTTCAAAGTACCATGTGCTAAATTTTTGATCTTGGCTCAGATTCCCAGTTTTAAACTGAATCTGATGTCAACTGGATTGAAAAGTAAAGCAATTAAGTTATACTAATTCATACCAGACCTGTGAATAACTGATAACCCCACCCACTTCCAATCACTTTGAGAAAAATTTGCATTGTAGAATAAGACATGTTAATTCTAATAAAATTCAATTAATAGTTCAGTCAATATGAGAAAGTGAAAAAAGATAATAAAATATCAGGGATTGTGAAAAAAAATTGTGGAGAGAAGGAACGTATTTAATGACTTCTAAGTGTTTATATACTTTATTTCTAAATTCTCTATTCTTGAATCTTGGGATATACTTTTTAGTGCCTGGTCAAATATGGTCTGTGATTTTTCCACCTTTCTATGTATTAACTAGTATAATGTTTTAGGCACGAGATCCATCTTGGTTACTGCCTTAATTAAAGTTTTAGTGCTTTTTGACAACACAAATTTTGAGTATAATCCTTGTCCTGCTCCAGTTTCTTTCTAAGTCATAGGAATTGAATTCCTGCTCATTAGAGCTATTGGTTATTTTTTACTTTTTGATAGAAAAAGTTCTGTTTTGTTAAATGAATAGTTATAAACAAGGGTTAAATGACCTCTTTAGATGAAACAAACAAACGAAACTATCAACAGAACTATCCCCCTCTTAAGAAAGACATATGCTTGTATACCTTTAATTGACTGAAGGTTATAATATAAAGATCTCTAATACACATATTTATCTCAAATCTTTTCCATAACTTTGAACATCCCCCACTAAATTATGAAGAAACTCCAGTGTGCAGCAGAGGTCAGATGTTTTCTGCTGATATCTCTTGTTCTCCAAGTTAGTCTTTTGCTAGGAATAAAGGCATAGTCTAGAGTGTCAAGTACAAAGAAATGGACACAAACTTAGAAAGTTACTATATCTGAATTTAAAGTGCATTGGGAAAGATGCCCTGGAAAGAAAAGGTGACACTGGGCAAACAGGTATAGAAGCAGTCGGAAAAGAATTCTGGGAGCAAAAGCTCTAGGCTGCAAGTGAATAAAGCAGTTTCTACTTTACAAGCCTACTTATTTCTTTCCTGCTTTTGTAAGTACATCAAAGAAAATAAAGTATATTACCCATGAACTGAATTTTAACTCTGTTTCTTACTTGAATGTGACTTTAGACAGGTATTTGTAACTCTCTGCTTTAATTTTCTAATATGTAAAAATAATTTTAAATATATTTACTCTGATTAATTTACATAGTCCTTGGAAGAATCAAATAAGATGATAGATATAAAAGTTCTTTTTTTTTTTCTTTGACAACCACCATGTTGGATGAAAAAGTTCTTTATACCATTAACTTAAATTTAAGTCCAAGATTGACATTCTTTCATAGAATTTCTCTGAAGAAACAAATATTCATAGCAGTACTATTTTAATTGTTAAATATTTATATCTGCTAGTGTATTCATTTATATCTATAAGAACTGCCAAGTCAGGTGAACAATGATACAAATAGGAATATTTGGGTTTTTTAAAACAATATTTTTATTTTTGGAGACAGGTCTCCCTCTGTCACCCAGGCTGGAGTGCAGCGGCACGATCTTGGCTCACTGCAACCTCCACCTTCTAGGTTCAATGAGTGGCTGGTACTACAGGTGCCTGCCACCACGCCCAGCTAATTTTTTGTATTTTAGTAGAAACGAGGTTTCACCGTGTTGCCCAGGGTGGTCTTGAACTCCTGAGCTCAGGCAATTCACCCGCCTCAGCCTCCCAAAGTGCTGGGATTACAGGCATGTGCCACCGTACTCAGCCCATCAATATCTCAATAAATAAACTGTTTTACTGACCCTGTATGTTGAACTAGTATGTGGATATTCAATAAATGATACATTGCTTTTGTACTAAACAGAGAATATTTTACAAATATAGTTTAATAATTTGCAGGAAAGTATATGTTATTGTTATGGACTGAATGTTTGCTCTCCCAACTCCAATTTATATGTTGAAATCCTAACCTCCAAAACAGTGGTATGTGGAGATGGGGTCTCTGGTAGGTAATTAGATTTAGATGAACTCATGAGGGTAGGGCCCTCATGATCGATATGCCTTTACATTAAGAGACAACGGAGAGCTTGCTCTCTTTCTTTCTCTCTCTCTACATTCACGAGGAAGTCATGTGAGCATACAGTAAGATAGAAGAATAGACCTCAATCTCCTAAAAATGGTTAGCATTAGAATTTAAGAATTCAGGGCTCTTCACATTTTTACACTATACATTTGTGTATTATAGTAATATTTTTAATGTGCATGTAATACCCTTCTGATTTAAAAAAGAAAAAAAAAGATACTTTTATTTAAGAAAGAAATAAGAATAAAATCTTAGAACATTTAAGTTTGCAGTCAAATGACTAATATTTTTCTTCATCATTTTACTTAAAAACTATATAGGCAAAAAACTCCAGTCTCCTAAACCTCAATCCCTTCATCTGTAAATTATATATAACAATATTTGCCATATCCAAGGCCTGCAAATTTTGTGGGGAAATTTTGTAAGCGATAAAGCATAAGAAAGATTTTTAAAAACCATGGAAGTATTTCTCATAACTTATCATAAATAGGTTAGTCATTAAATTTCTGAAGGAAATATTTCTGAATAAGAAAGAGGAAAAAAAATTTAGACATGAGAACGTTAAGAACTAGCTAGCAATACACAAAGATGCTTTTGAAAATGTTATTCATCCATATGAAAAGGAGTGAAAATGAAATTGTTAACATTGCTAACCATGTCCGGGAACAAAGAGAACCAGCCTATTATTCTGAGATGTCACATATTTCCAATGATAAAGTTCTTATACCTTTTTTTTTAAGCATTATTCTGATATTCTCTCTCTGTTAAGCTTATCTTTTTTCTTCTTTCCAATTTCTTTGCATTTCTGTCTTTGAATGTGTATTTCAGAAAATTGGAAGAGAACATCCTTAGCTCTGATCAGACTAGACTAATTCAAGGTCTGTGTTTTTTCATCACTTTCAATAGTTCAGGAAGATCTATTGACCAAAAACAATAGTCCGAATTTTCTTATGAAAAATAACATGTGCTATTAAAAACAAACAAATGACTCGTTTCTGTCTGCTGCCTTGATTGATGCTGAATTAACTTTAGCAGTGTCTGCAGTAAGATATTAAAAACAAGCTAAGCTTGATGTTGAGCGGCTTCACTGTGTATTTGACAGATCATTCACTTTGAAAAAAGTAGTCCCATTTTCCTGTCACTTACCTTCACTGTATTGTGGGAGTAAAAAGCTTGGTGAAACAAAGGTCATATATAGTATTACATTTAAAAAAATATGACATTGCTATCTTAGAGGACAAGTTTTCTATGGAATGACTGGCAGCCACAGTTAAAAATAAGTCTTCGGTGTCATCTTTTCCTCAACAAATAAACACATCACCTTGTTAGAAGATCTATGGATACTCATATGTATACTCATATGTACACTATTACAAACATCTAACACTTCATGTTTTCCATTTGTGGATTTGAAGAATAGAAACTTTCCAGTAAAGAAAATTTAATGCTACAGGCTTTGATTGTCATTCCAGTTTTTTATTTGTTTGTTTATTGTCTGAGATGGAGTCTCTCCCTGGAGACTCCAGGCTGGAGTGCAGTGGTGTGATCTCGGCTCACTGCAACCTCTGCCTCCCGAGTTCAAGTGATTTTCATGCCTCAGCCTACCAAACAATTGGAATTACCATGCACCACCATGCCCGACTAATTTTTGTATTTTTAGTAGAGACTGGGTTTCACCACGTTGGCCAGGCTCATCTCAAACTCCTGACCTCAAGTGATCTGCCCACCTTTGCCTCCCAAAGTGCTGGGATTGCAAGTATGAGCGAATGCACCTGGCCTGCAGATTTAAAAAGAAGTATGCACTGTTTCACATTAAAGTATAAAGTTAATCTGGTATTCTATGAAATTTCTTTAGTCTATGTTTCTTTTAGAAGAAAGTAAATAAGGGCAGAATTCTCTCTCTAGGTTCTCTACATTCCAGATTAACTGAGAGTGCCAGATTAACTAGATAAAAAGTAAATATATAAAACACAGGAAGATGTGAATGTCTAAATTAATAATGCAGAAATAAAAATAGAGTTAAACCAGAGTAGTTATACTTTCAAAATAAGAATGCTTTATTTTAAGAAAAATCAGTTTTCTAAAAGATTATTTGAATGCTTAGTGGATTTATTTGTTTAATTTTATTTTGATCTTTGTATTGTGATATAATTCACATACCAGATAATTCACCCATTTAAAGTGCACCATATCAGGCCAAGCCTGGTGGCTCATGCTTATAATCCCAACACTTAGGGAGCCTGACGCAGAAGAATCATCTGAGGCCAGGAGTTCAAGACCAGTCTGGGCAACATACTGAGACCCTAAAAAAAATTTAAAAATTAGCCAGATCTGGTGTTGTGTACTTGTGCTCCCAGATACTCAGGAAGCTGAGGTGGGAGGATAGCTTGAACCCAGGAGGTTGAGGCTGCAGTGAACCAAGTTCATGCCACTGCACTCTAGCCTGGGTGACAGAATGAGACCCTGTCTCGAAAAAACAAAAATTTAAACTGAAAAGTGTACAATTCAGTATTTTTTCATATATTAATGCTTTCACAACCATCATCACAATTTAATTTTAGAAAATTTTCTTTCCTGCTAAAAGGATGTGCCATACTTTACTGATCCATTCATCAGTTGAAGAACATTGGCATTTTTTCCACTTTTTAGCTATTGAGAATAATGCTGCTGTAAACAGCTGCCTATATCCACAATAGGCAAATCTATGGAGATAGAATGCAGATTAACAATTGATCCTGCTGGAAGATGGGAGTGGGTGATAATGCTGATTGACTGCTAATCAGTGCAGGGTTTCTTTAAGCAGGGAAGAGAAAATATTCTAATATTAAATTGTGATGCTGTTGTAAACATTTATGCACAAGTTTTTGTGTTTGCTATTCTCTTGAGTATGTAAATAGGAGTGGAATTGTTGCATCATATAGTAACTCTATGTTTAATTCCCAAGGACTACCAAACCATTTTCCACAGTAGTTACACTATTTTACATTCCCACTAGCAGGGAATGAGGGTTCCACTTTCTACACTTCCTTACTTAAAACGAGTTATTCTCTGTGTTTTTTATTATCGCCAGTCTAGTGAAGTGCCATCTCAAAATGGCTTTGATTTTTATTTCTGTAATGACTAGTGATGTTGAGTATTTTTTCATGTGCTGCTTATTGATCATTTGTGTATCTTTGGAAAAATATCCAAATTTTTTGCCCATTTTTAAATTGGGTTATCTTTTTTCTATTGAGTTTTAAATGTTCTTCATTCTGAATGCAAGTCTCTTATCAGATAAATGATTTGCATATGCTTTCTTCCATTCTGGAGGTTGTCTTTTGTCTTTCTTGATAGTGTCCTTTGACATACAAACATAAAATGTTGATTTCGTCTAATTTATCTATTTTTGCTGTTGTTGTTGTTAAGTTTGCTGTAGGTGTCATATCTGAGAAGTTATTGCCTAAGCCAAGGTCATGAAGATTACATATATGTTTTTCTAAAGGTTTAATAGTTTCAGCTCTTAAATTTTGGTCTATGATTTATTGTCAGATAATTTTTATGTATGATCTGAGTTAGGAGGACAACGTTATTTTTGCATGTTGATATCCATTTCTCTTATTAATATTTAATTAAAAATCTGAAAGCTTTCTTCAGTAGTCTTAACATTTTTTACTTCTTGAAGTCACCTAGTCATGCTCCTATTTTCTATTTTAAATAGTTTATAAATCTTATTTGTAAGAGACAGTTTATCATTCAACTGTTAATAAAATAGTCTTTGGCAACTGTGAAGTAAAAGAAAAAAGTTCTACTTCATGAGTATGCAAATATAAACAGAATAATAAATGTCATAGAAAGTCTATGTCAGGACAATTAAATATACTTAGCTACATATATTTGCATGGTAAGTGACAACATATAATCAAAAACGAGTATGCTTATTTGAAAAATGTATGCTTGAGAATAGTCATGAATAAGCCAAAGCATGTCTCAGAATTGGTTGATTTCCTTTCTAGTTAGCATAAGTGAAACATTTTACCTCATGAGAAAGCCTAATTCAGTTTTCAAGTTGCAAAAAAAAAAAAAAAAAATCCAAATTGATGTAAGCAAAAAGTGAGTATGCTGATTCATATCAGTGGAATGTCCACGGGTAGGTCTTGCTTCAATTACAGCTGAATCCACAAGCACAGTAATGTCATCATGCCTTACTCTTCTTCTCTCTCAATTCTGTTCCCTGTGCAAGGTCAATTTCCAGTCTGGCAAATGCCACCATGAGCTGTATGCTACACTTCAATGTTCCTAATCCATTTGATAGGTAAACTTTATTTTCATTAACAGTTTTAACAAAATTTCTGTGCTTGTTTGTGACTTGGATTGGGTTTAATAGTCACCCCTAAACCAATTCCTATAGCTAGAAGGATGTGGTGACCTTTCTGTTATAGGACCAAGTCACAAACTGACTCTTGGAATCAAGTGGAGAGCCCATTCTATACCAAGTTCACATGATGGTTAATTTTGTCTGTCAACCTGGCTAGGCAATGGTCAAACAACAGTCTAAGTGTTTTGATGTGGTACTTTTTAGATGCATTTAGCATTTTAGTCAGTAGACTTTGAGTAAAGCAGATTGCCCTTCATACTGTGAATGGGTCTTGTCTAATCAGTTGAGGGCTTTAAGAGCAAAGATGGAGGTTGCCCAAACAGGAAGGAATTCTGCATGAGTTTCCAGCCTTTGGACTCAAGACTGCAACATTGACTCTCAGACTTTTCAGCCTGCCAGCCTACTCTCAGATTTTCCAACTTGACAGGCCCCATACTCATGTAAACCAATTTCCTAAATATCTCTGGATATATATACATCCTCTTGACTTGTTTCTCTGGAGAGTCATATCTAATATAACACATGATTTAAGATTGAGGGAGATGTGATTTCACACCAGACATCAAGGCTCTGGTAAAAATGACAAGAAGTACAGAATATACGTTAGATAATGAAATCAATGTGGATACTGCTAAAAATCTTCTAATGTTTTAATGTAATATTCGACTTGCTCCAAAAGGTTCACTTGCAGTGCCACTTGCTGTATTAATACACAAAATAATAATGCAAGTTCTTTTTGTTTTTGTTTTTGTTTTGAGATAGAGTCTCACTCTTTTACCCAGGCTGGAGTGCAGTGGTGTGATCTAGGCTCACAGCAACCTCTGTTTCCTGGGTTCAAGCGATTCTCCTGCCTCAGCCTCTCTAGTAGCTGGGATTACAGGCACCTGCCACCACGCACAACTAATTTTTGTATTTTTAGTAGAGACAAAGTTTTGTCACGTTGGGTAGGCTGGTCTCAAATTCCTGACCTCTGGTGATCCACCCGACTTGGCCTCCCAAAGTGCTGGGATTGCAGGCATGAGCCACCATGCCTGGCCAACACAAATATTTTTTTAAAGGTGGAGGAGAGCTCTGATGAATATATTATGTTTCTTTCTCTGCTCTATTAAGACATTATCAGCATCTATTAATTATTTTCCATCTTGGAATTTGTGAAGAAACTCAGTCATTGGACAGTATAGAACCAATGTTTTAATGTATAAAATGATTGTGGTATATGTCAGGTCTATGAGTTTAGGTATAAGCACTTCACAGATAATGCCCAGAACAGGAAGTCTGGGGTAGAAAGTAAATATAGGCATACAGAGAGGAATCCTACAAGGAGCAGTCAAATACTTCTCTAATGCCAATCTCACAAAGGTTTTCATTTATTTTATAGTTGTACAGATTCCCAAGGAATCCCAGGATTTGAATTTATTAGACATTGCAATAATTATCCTCTAAAAATTACTAGGAGTTTGTCTACTAAGTAACAGTATATATACATATACATAAACACATACACACATTTGATCTGAGTCCAGTGGGATCTGGCAAGTGCTAGGTGAACACATTCAGAAGCATTTCTAGAACATACCAAGAAATATGAAAATATCATAGGAATAATAAAGCATAGCATATAGACCTATGCCAATGACAATAAATGTTATTAAATTCCCATTATGGCCAACACTGTACTTGGCACTTAGGATAAAAAGCTATGTGAGACTGATGACATTGCCCACGGATGTAAAGTCTTGTTGGAACAGACAACAGAAGCATCGTTTCAGTTAGTATGCTTTACTCTACAGGTAGCTGCACATCCAAATCACTTTGAGTTAAATAAAAAATAAATATATCACAATGTCACATCCTAAGGTAGGGAGGATAGGATAACTTAATCAGCAAGCCCTGCCTCTGCTTCCCTTGATTCTCTTGACTTTGCTTGTTCTTATGTGGCAGTGATATGGACCTCATATCCAAGGTTTATGCTTTTTAAAGAAGGAGAACCTGATAATTCCAAGTGGTAGCCTTCCAAGTCAGAGTCTTGGATAGTACCTGTCCTTGAAACTAAAAACAATCCCTGAAGCCACAAGGTTGCTATACAATAAAAAGGGAGAAGAATGAGTTACTATGGAAAAAGCATCAATTTTCTTAATAAATATAAAAGCACAAATTGTGTGCCAAATTTAAGAAAGAAAACACAATTATTACTATAATAGCTTAGAGAAAATAATTAACAGATTTGGAATTAATGAGAAGTCTTAATGGAAGATGTATGTGAAACTGTTACAGTACAGGTAAGAGTTAGGAGAGAGATAGTTTCAGACCAAATATATGTATATATATCCTGAGCAAATACACAGATACAGCCTTGTGCAGGTGTGTTTAAGAGACAATGAATAAACCCAGTTGTCTGAACTGAACATAATGTGTGGAGAGTTTAATAGAATCCAGATTATGAAAGATCTTATGTACTAGTCTGAGGAATTAGTATTAATCTTTTGACAGCAAATTATACAATTGTGCAGAAAAATCAGTTGATGCCATCTGAGGCCTAAATTCCAGTTTGCTACTAACTTTGCAATCTCTGGTAAACTACTTAAATTGCCTAGATTTAAATTTTCTCATTAATAAAATGAGTAGGTTTGAATATGTGATTCCTAACTTACTTTCCAAACTTAATTTCCTTTTGACTCTTTAAAACTCTGAAATGACATCAATGTGAAAGTTTTTGAGCAAAAGAGGGATATAGAAAGCACTGGGTTAGAAAGACAGGACTTAGGAAAGTGTTTGAACCACTTTGAATGAAGAGGATGTAGCTTCAGGGAGTTCAGGTAGGAGACAATTATTGTTTGGGATCACGTGATAAGAACCCTAACTAGAACTGAAGCTCTGGGAATAGAAACAAAAGAAGGGTGGATTTTGAAAAGAAAACATATTTGGAGATTTAAGACTTTTGACAGGCTTGATGATAGGGAAGAGGAAGGTGAAATAAATCAAGATCAATCTAGGAACGTGAGCCTAAGTAAGGTGCAAAACGTCAAAAATAAGGATATTAAGAGCAGGAGACAGTTTGGGGAAGAGATATCATTGAGCTCTTCAAAAAAGATGGCCATCGGGCTTTAGAACACATGCTGAAATGTGGCTGAGAATAATGAATGTGAGACTCATTCACAGAGGGGCAATGAGTGATAAGATAAAAATAAAGATAAGATCAGAAGCAACAGTACAGAACAAAATGGAAAGAGGCGAAATGATGATTCAAGTGTATGTCCATATTTAAGCAGTCAATATGAAGGGGAAATTTAAGAAGGGAGGAAAAGATAGCTGTGTTCTGAAACTGAAGAAAACCATGTCAAGGCTGCAAATAGCTCATGGAGAGCAAGAATAGAGACATGGATATTAAATATGGCAAAAAGAAGACCAAACGTCGGTGACCTTGAAAATAAGTGTTCCGGTAGGGTGAGATAAATAGTCCTGGGTAACAAGGAGTAAGAGACAGGCAAGAGGCCAATGCAGACTACTATTTAGAAATTTTGGTTTTGCAAAAAAAAAGGCTGTGATAGGGCTATATCTCAAAACAGAAAAGGATGTTTGTGCTCAGGGAGGAAAAGTCAGTATATAGAAAAAGAAGTTTAAAAGGGAATCATTAATAGAGAGAAGTAGTAGGTGATGTGATAGAGCTTGAGACAAAGAACACACGTGTGAGTGGAGTGTTCTAGAGAAACTGACACCATTCTCGTAGGTACATACTGAGGTAGGGAGGGAAGTTGCTTTTGGAGAAATTTTGGTTTTGGCTGCAGAAAATATTGAGTAGATAATTGAATTATTATTACTTTGTCACCCATTAAGCATGTATTATATTCCAGGAACCATGATAAGTGCTTTCTGCATGGAATTGAATTTTCACGGTAATCTTATGAGATAACCAACATTTCATGGTATAACTCACATTTATAGATGACAAAATGTAAGGCTTAATGTTTAGGCAACTTACCTAATATTGCAGAACAATCAAGGTATGATTTAAAGCCAGACCTGTCTGACTCTGTTAAGAACAGAACACCATGTGTGGAGAGTTTGATAGAACCCAGATCACAAAAGGTAAAGTTTAAGGTATTATTTAAAGCCAGACCTATCTAACTCTGTTAAGGAGATGGTTTGGGGAAAAGATGTCATTGAGCTCTCTAAATAAAACGGCCATCAGGCTTTATGCTGAAATGTGGCTGAGAATGATGGATATGGATATATTAAGAACAGAGTTAGACAGATCTGACTTTAAATCATACCTTAAACTTTAAATCATACTCTGTCCTTTTGTTATGTTGCCCTGAATCTTTTCCATAAATTAAAAGAGAACATCAGCTGGGTGTGGTGGCTCATGCCTGTAACCCCGGCATTTTGGGAGGCTAAGGTGAGAGGATCACTTGAACCTGAGAGTTTGAGACCAGCCTGGTCAACCTGGCAAAAACTTGTCCCTACAAAAATGATAAACAGTAGCTAGGCACAATGTCATGCGCTTGTAGTTCAGCTATGTGGGAGGCTAAGATGGGAGAATTGCTTGAGCCCAGGGGATCGAGGCTACAGCGAGCCAAGATCATGCCATTGCATTGCAGCCCGGGGCCAGTGAGAGCCTGTCTCAAAATGAATAAATAAATAAAGTAAAAGAGAACATCATTTGCTGACATTTAGAGTGAGTGTGGCATATGTTCATGGACTAGATTCGTAACCTATTTTAATACTTAGAACCATAGTCCGGGGGGACATAAAATATGAAAGCTTAAATATGTCTGAGTCCTAAATTTCTATCTTGAACAGAGCTGGGTAAACAATGATATGAAGGCTCGTTGTTGCCTTACTCATGAATTTATGGCTGTGCCATTCTCCAGTAGGGAGCAGCACTCAACCACCTATGCAACCATCTACCCTATCGCAAATAAATCAAGACGAAGAAAACCTTTTGAAGACTCTAAGTAGTAAAGAAACAGAACCTCTGATAATTGAATCCTGCCTTCAGAAAGCATTTAATGAAACATGTAGATTATAGTTTTACTCCCTATTATATTATATATGCATTAGTTAAAAGAGCTATTTTATCAATTCTATTTAAGAATCAAAAGAGAGCTTCTTAGAAATGCTCTTGATTATAGATTGATGTAAAGAGCAAATAAATTGTATTTAATATTCTTAAAATATAATTCTTAAAATTCAGAGTAATGAGAAAAATATTGCAAGACCAATGCTTGGAAGTTGATACATAAAAGGTATTTCAGCATTTAAAACTTTGGAGTATAAATAAGAAAGTACTATTTGTCATTGACCAAATGAAAGAGGACATAATAATACTATAAAATGAAGTTTTCCTTTTGTTTGTTAGAAGGCACCTGGGCCATGCCACCTTTTTTGTTATAAATATGTTACATCCTTTGTTTGTGATTTTATGAATTTGGTTCATAACACTGCTATTATGTTAAATGCTCTGTTTCAAAAATTTTGGGGGTGTTGAGCGTATAAGTATTAGCAAACAGAAGAAAATTATGGTTGTTTTCATTTCACACAGACCAGAAATGTAAAAATGGAAGAGAAATTCACATCATCTAGTGACTAAGCTTTTTGGTTAAAGTTAAATATTGTTTCTGGGCAATGTTAAATTTTTTCACTAAGTAAGCATAACATTTTAAAATTCAATACACTAGTTCTAGCTTTAGAACATTCAAAATTACCCTTAAGAAATAAGCTTTGTTGTGTAGGTGTCAAGGTCTTTGGCCTTCTGAAGTTTCAGAAATCCCTGACATGAGGCAGATTAATAGGAGAAAAGGCACACACATTTATTTGGCATGTATACATAGGAACCTTCAGAATGAAGACTCAACCCCCAAGTAAGGTACTGAAGCTTACATACCATCTTGAGGTTGTAGAAAGGCAGTTGACTCAGAGCATGGGAAGAAACAGTTTCTGCTGTTAAATCAGGTTTTTGTGGCAAGATAGGTGACAGGAGGGGCAGAATAGAAGGCTTGCCCAGTTAAGGTGATCTTGTTATGTAGATGAAACTGTTACAGGAAAGGGGTCCCAATCCAGACCCCAAGAGAGGGTTCTTGGCTCTCACATAAGAAAGAAATCAGGGCAAGTCTGTAAAGTGAAAGGAAGTTTATTAAGAAAGAAATAAAAGAATGGCTACTCCATAGACAAAGCAGCCCTGAAGGCTGCTGGTTGCCCATTTTTATGGTTATTTCTTGATGATATACTACACAAGGGTTGGATTATTCATGCTTCCCTTTTTTAGACCATATAGAGTAACTTCCTGACATTGCCATGGCATTCATAAACTGTCATTTTGCTGGTGGAAGTGTAGCAGTGAGGACAACCAGAGGTCACTCTCCTGGCCATCTGGGTTTTGGTGGGTGTTAGCCGGCTTCTTTACTGCAACCTGTTTTATCATCAAGGTCTTTCTGACCTGTATGTAGTGCTGACCTCCTATCTCATCCTGTGACTTACAATGCCTTAACTGTCCAGGAATGCAACCCAATAGGTTCCAGCCTCATTTTACCCAGCTCCTATTCAAGATGGAGTTGCTCTGGTTCATATGCCTCAGAGGTAACAACTCTCAGAGAGATTAGGTGGTGTCTCTTTTTGGAACATTAAAGGTATCAGACTCTCTCAGCTAATCTTTCCTAGATCCAGGAAAGGCCTAGAAAGGGATCTAGGAAAGAGTAGCTGTATTAATGGAGATTCTCTACAGATGCAAATTTCTGCCACAAAAGACTACTTCTCAGGGCCACATCAGTCTGATGGCCCTGTGGTAGCCATTTCAAAATATGTCAAATAAATATATTTTGGGGTAATAAAGTATGACTTCCTTCAGTTCAGCAGCCAAACATGAGTTTTATATATATATTACTATTATACTAGGTAGCTAGAACACAGCAGGAGAGGGATTCCCCCCACCCCGCACCAGGAATGTCAGGTGACCATCAGGTAATGGTGAAGTGGTTGTTAACTCTCTTTCTAAAATAATAATTGGTCACAGACAGCACCAGGAAAAGGCAGTCTCCCAATTAATACAAAAAACCTGAAACTTCTGATCAGCATCTTCCCAATAAGACCTTAGGAGTTGGATGAGTGGGCTCAAGCATGCACAGTCAGAGGCAAAATGGTGGAGTTTAACTGGTATATGGCCTTCTAGGGATATTTACCTGGTAAGGGAAGAATGTCTCAAATGAGCATGCATGCAGCTTCACTAAATACACTATGTATGCTCCTCTCCCAAGTGCTGGCAGGCCACTGTGCATGTGGACAGCCCACCCAAAGGGAGAATTAGGGGAGAAGGGACACATGACCCCAGATGTATGCCAACATGTAAAACCCCAAGTCAAAGGTCATACAGGGCCCTTGACTCTCTCCAATCACCTGCTCGCTCTCTTTCCAGTGTAATGTAGGTCCTTTTGTCCCTGCTCTAAACATTTTAATAAACTTTCACTCCTATTCTAAAACTTGCTTCAGTCTTTTTTTCTGCCTATGGCCCTCAGTCAAATTCTTTCTTCTAAGAAGGCAAGACCTGAGGTTGCTGCAGACCTGTATGGATTCACTGCCGGTAATTGTTGGTAAATTCTTCTTACTACCTGTGAGTTAACCACTTTCTGTTGCTGAGGCTCTGACGCCTGGCCTGGCACAGTGACACAGCCTCAGGAGGTTCTGACATGTGCTCAAGGTGACTGGGCTACAGCTTGGTTTTATACATTTTAGGGAACTATGAGACACCAATTAATACATGTAAGATGTATATTGGTTCAGTCCAGAAAGGCAAGACAACTCAAAGCAAGGGCTTCCAGGTCACAGGTGGATTCCAGAATTTTCTAGTTGGCAATTGGTTGAAAGCATTAGGTTATCGTCTAAAATCAATAGGAAGGAATGTCTGGGTTAAGATAAGAGGTTATGGAGACCAAGGTTCCCATTAGGCAGATAGAATCCATAGAAGAGAATGTTTCTTACCAGGGAATGTTTCTTTCTCAAAGGGACCGTTCTATCAGTCTTAAGGTCTCTGTTTTCATGTTAATGTTGGTCAACTGTGCTTCAATTTCAAAGGGAGTAGGGTATAATGAGTCATGTCAGATCATCACTTCCCGTCATGGCCTGAACTAGTTTTTGAAATTAACTTTAGAATGCCTTTGGCTATGAGGAGGAGTCTGTTCAGTTGTTTGGGAGGCTTAGAATTTTATTTTTGGTTTACTTATAATACAGCTTTTGGATTTTTTATAATTTAGTTGAAGTATTGAAATACAATAAGCTGCATATATTTAAAATATATAATTTAACTTGTTGTGACCTTTTTATATATCTGTATGACACTCACCTTAATGAGGACAACAAAAATTTCCATAACTCTGAAAAGTTGCATTACGCCCCTTGCAACTCATCCCCTCTTCCATTTTATCCCAAGGCAATCAGTAACTTGCTTTCAGTCATTACCACTTTCTTTCTTTCTTTTTTTTTTTTTAAATTGTGTTATTTTATTATACTCTAAGTTCTGGGGTATGTGTGCAGAATGTGAAGGTTTTTTACTTAGTTATACACGTACCATGGTGGTTTGCTTCATCCATCACCCTGTCATCTACATTAGGTATTTCTCCTAATGCTATACCTCCCCTAGCTCCACAACCCCCGACAGGCCCTGTGTATAATGTTCCTCTCCCTGTGTCCATGAGTTTTCATTGTTCAGCTCCCACTTATAAATGAGAACATGTGGTGTTTGGTTTTATGTTCTTGTATTAGTTTGCTGAGAATGATGATTTCCAGCTTCTTCCACGTCCCTGAAAAGGACATGAACTCAACTTTTTTATGGCTGCATGGTATTCCATGGTGTATATGTGCCACATTTTCTTTATCCAGTCTATCATTGATGGGCATTTGAGTTGGTTTCAAGTCTTTGCTATTGTGAACAGTGCTGCAATAAACATGTGTGCATGTGTCTTTATAATAGAATAATTTATAATCCTTTGGGTATATACCCAGTAATGGGATTGCTGGGTCAAATGATATTTCTGGTTCTAGATCCTTGAGGAATCGCCACACCGTCTTCCACAATTGTTGAACTAATTTACACTCCCACCAACAGTGTAAAAGCGTTCCTATTTCTCCATATCCTCTCCAGCATCTGTTGTCTTCTGACTTTTTAATAATCACCGTTCTGACTGATGTGAGATGGTATCTCATTATACCACTTTCTTTACAAGAATTTTTAAGTGAACTCATACAATTTGTAGGAGGTATAAGAATGGTGAATAAGCAGATGAAAAGTTCAATGATTATATTTATCAGGGAAATGAAAATTAATACTACAATGATACTAATATATAACTTATTTGAATTAATAAAATTTAAAAAGTTGATGACCAAACCATGTGTTGGCAGGGTGAAGCAACTGAAATTTTTCTACATGGATGTGGGAATGTAAAATGGTACAGACACTTTGGAAAACAGTTTGACCATTTGTTCAGAAGTTAGATACACCTGTCGTATGACCCAGTCACTCTACTCCAGGGCATTTACTCAAGATAAGTGAAAACATGTCTTGTACATGGATATTCATAGCGGCTTTATTTGTAATGGCCCCAAACTTGAAACAACTCAAATGTCCATCAGTATGTGCATGGATAAACAAATTATGGCATATCAGTACAATGGAATATTACACAGTGATGAAAAGAATGAACTATTAACATATGCAGCAACCAGGCTGAATCCCAAAGGGTGTACATTTTTAAAGACACGTCCCTGCCTTTAAATCAGAGGCAAAAAAGGAAGAAGGGAGATCTGGGCTTATTGTAATCATGTAAAGACTTTTTCCCTAAATGTACACACATTCCCTAAATGATACACATGGGGTATATCAGTCATAGAAAAACAAAAAGAATGCTAATATATTTGCAACTTCTTTCCCTGTCTGCCTTCCTCTATGCAAATGTCAAACATGGGAAAAGGAGGACTAGATATATTTAACTCTCTTGGCATGTCCTTTGTCAAACTACACAGCTCTCAGCATTTCTTAGGCCAAATGAACCCTAGATATTGACAGCATGAAAATATCCATGATTTTTAAGTATTTCTCCAAAGTAGGGGAGACCTATGATGAGTGACAGGTAGGAAACCCTCTTGGGCAAATAGAGCTACTGGAATTTCCAGGCCCAGATAGAGACCAAGCAAACCTGAGAGCCACAGAACATTTTCTTTTGGGTACTATTACTTTGTAGTTGTTCTAGGAAGTAATATTACCCAAAAGGAAAAAGAAGCACATCATGAGTTAATGCACAATATGAGCTAGCTAAGGGATAACAAAATCATTCTAGTCCTTTATTAAGACTTTTACTTCCTCATAGCTAATTTCTTTATTAATTGGTCATCCTGTTAGTGACAGGAAGGAACCAAATGCCTAGGCAGATAGGGGCAGGTACCCAGTGAAACCCACCTCTAAGCTGAAGACAGTTTAAAGCCTGAAAGGCAAGACACAAGTTCAATCCTGGGACCAGATTGAAACCTTGTCCTCCTGTTTGGTGTGCTTTCCTCTGATTGATCCCCAGCCTTCACCTGTTTTGCCTTTACCCCCCCTTTCCTAATTGACTTTCTATGCTCTTGTGTCCACCTTTGAGTGGTGTTTGCACTTTACCCTTTTTTATGTACCACAAACCAATCAGCACACTTCCCATCCTGTGCCTATAAAGACCCCAGACTTAGTCGGTAGAGGGAGAAATGAACTGACTTCAGGAAAAGACAACCTGATTTTTGGGAAGGTGACCGATATACCCTTCCTGTCCCTTCTCCAGCCCCCCTCCTCTGAGAGCCATTGTCATTGGTCAGTAAAATTCTCTGCCTTCACCGACTTTCAACCGTCCATGTCACTTCAGTCTTCTCGGATGCTGGACCAGAGCTCAGGGCCCACGGAGTGCGAGTACCCAGAAAGGCTGTCACACCAGCCCTTTGCCCTCATTGGTGGAGGACAGCTGCCCCATGTGATGAGGCAAAGGGCCAACTGAGCTGCTAACATACCACCGTCCGTGGACAGCAGAACTAAAGGAGCACTGGAACACCCGTTCCTGGGGCTTTGGGGTCACAGGCACCTTCACCTAGGCGCTGCCGCATTCCCCTTGAGGCAACATGCCTAGCCTGGCCACAGGCCCTGCACAGAGCTTATATCTGTGTCTGCACCCTGTACAGCCACCCGGGTCCTGCACTCACTCAGTCTCATGCTCCCTCCCACAAGGGGTTAAGTGCAGCAGGCCCAGTAGAGGAGATGCCCCTGCCATGAGTCCAACAAAGGGACTGAGAAAAATCCTGCATCAATCCTTTCGTAAAGCTCTTCCAATTTCAGATATCCTCTCACCGTATATTCAATCGTAAGTTTTTTTATTATTCATTCTGAATGAAATGATTGCTGTTCTTGTTATTATTGAAAGTTCTTGAGTATGGATTTCGATGCGGTATGTTTGTCTGGCTCATGACTACTGTGACCTTTATTTTTTCTCCCAAATAGCAATCCCCCACTCATCTCAGGTTTGTAATTAGAGCTATTATAAAACCCAGGCTTTTCTTTACCCTTTTCCTTTTCCCTTTTTGTCTTTCATTGTTCCAATAAAGAAATCTGCTGTTCTTATTTATCAAGTTGATAACATGGCACATATTTAGTGAATCCCGTGTCTCTATGTATGACCTAGACAAGGGCCCCTGTCCTTCAAGCTGACCTTCCACATTTGCATGCATTCCCTGTGTCTTGTTCCTATATTTTTGTTTTCTCCAGATGTTTTATAATTGCTTCCATTGTCTCTCTTACAAAAGAAGACCCCCCATAATAGTATTAAAAGCAATCTTCTGCTTGGATCAGCTAGACCAACATATCACAAGCAAAACCTCTTAGATAATAATAGGACCAGAATCTTCCTCCAAACTTGGAGAAGGCAGATTTTGGGGAAAATCATGATCAGCATATACATATCACAAACTGAAAGACATGTTAGTAATTGTAGAAATTTGAAGAAAAGTAGAGGGAAAACAAGCAGCTCCATAAACTTCGCAACAAATAAGAAGATAATTATATTTTGCATTTTTTTAAATACAGGAAGCATTTTAATCTTATTGAAGTATTTATTTCTGTAAAACATGCTATCAGAAGTTTATAATTTAGAGTTACAAATTAAGTTTTTAAATATCTGTGATCAAATGCAATTAATGCAAAAAAGTAAGTGATTTTTATGTATTGAATTAATATATATCAATTATGGTAATTAATTAATTACCATTAATAGCCATAATGTCTCAAATAATCTTCCACAGAATCCAAAAATACAGATTCTAGTATTATTAGAATTCTACACATAGGAGACTGAAGCTCAGAAAAGATAAAGTAAATTGCAAAATATGCATAAGGTAAAGCAACAACAAAAATTCAATGTGAGCGTATTCTTATGCAATTGAATGCATAACAATGCTAATCCCCTACCAGAAGAAGGGAGAAATGTCTCTAACCTACTGTTCTGGAATGTTCTGGAAGAAAGATGTCTCTATCCATGGAAGTAGATGAAAGTATATACATTTTCTTCAGAGGAAGTCTATCTGCATCTTTCTCCGGATCTTTGTTTATAAAAGCCTTCCTAAAAAGATAGTTGTAGAGCAAATTGGCTGTTACGCCTGGATGTGGAATAACAAGAGTCTCCTTGAGAATCGTCTCTCAACAAAAAGCAATTGGACAATCCTCAATGTATCTGTAAAGGTGACTAAGTTCAGAAAATTAAGGACATTATTCGAGTTTGTGATATAGTTTGGATATTTGTCCCCAACCAAATCTCACGTTGAAATCTCTCCAGTGTTGGAAGCAGGGCTGTGTAGGGGGTGTTTGGGTCATGCAGGCAGGTCCCTCATGATGGCTTGGGCCCTCCCCTTGGTGAGCTCTTGCTCTGAGTTCACATGAGATCTGGTTGTTTAAAAGTATATGGCTTCCTCCACCCCCACCTCCTTTCTTTCTTGTTCCTGCTTTTGCCATGTGATATGTCTGTTCCCTTCCACTTTGCCTTCCACTATGATTATAAGCTTCATGAGGTCTCCCTAGAAGCTAAGCAGATGCCAGCACCGTGCTTCCTGTAAAAGTGCAGAACTGTGAGCCAATTAAACCTCTTTTCTTTATAAATTACCTAGTCTCAGGTACTTCTTTATAGCCATGCAAGCATGACCTAACATCATTTTGGTTATCTGAGACTTACTCTTGAAAACATATAATAGGCTCAAGGTGCTAGTTCTGATAATTTAGCAGGGCTAGTTGCAGGACTTTGGAGTATTGGGAGATAGAAAGACCAGCTCAGGTGATACTGAGGTTATTGCTAGTTTTCAGATGTTACAAGAAGAGTAGGTATACCATGAAGCCTAAGAGAACAAAATAAAACGAGAAGGAGGAGGAAGTAGAGGAAAAAGAAAGAGAAAGAGACAGAGAGGGAGAAAAGGTAGCACAAATTTATGTAGCCACCCAATAGGTTAATTTTGCCCACTGTCAAAACAGGGAGAAAAGGTGGCATAAATTTATGTAGCCACCCAATGGATTAATTTTGCCCACTTCCCTGATTTATTAAGACAGGGAAATTGCAATGGAGAAAAAGTTTAATTCATTCAGGTCTGGCTGAACTCTTGGTGTTGTACATTCTGTGTGTTTTGACAAATGAATGACTTGTATCCATGATTATAATATACAGAGTCAGTTCCACTGCTCTAAAAATCTGTGTTTTGTCTAGTCATCCTTCCCTCCCCTCAACCTGGCAACCATGGATTCTTTTACTGGTTCCAGAGTTTTGCCTTTTCCAGAATGCCATATACTTGGGATCATACTGAGTATAATCTTCTTAGATTGGCTTGTTTCACTTAGTAATAGGATTTAAGTTTCCTCCATGACCTATCATAGCTTTATGGCTTTATTTTTAAGAGCTGAATAATATTCCATTGTACCTCAGTTTGCTTATTTATTCATCTACTGAAGGACACCTTGGTTGCCTTCAAGTTTTGGCAATTATGAATAAAGCTGCTACAAACACTTGCCGATGGTAACTTATGTCCTCACTTAAAAGTACATTTGTGTACATGTACTTATGACCACACATAAGAACGCTGATGAAAAACCAAATAACTAAATAAATAATGAGATGTTGCATGTTCATGGATAGGAGGACTCAATATTATCAAGATTCAGTTCTTTCTAGCTTGCTTTGTGGATTAAACACAATTCCAATAAAAACTCGAGTAAGTTATTTTGTGGATAACAGATTTTAAAATGTATATGGAGAGGAAAAAGTCTCAGAATAGCCAACTGAAACTTTGCTTCTTAGGATAGAGTGACCTCATCTAAGCTCCTTCAAGGTCAGACTGGAAACTGGGAGTCTTTCAGAGGCTTTTCAGTGTAGTTTTTGCCACTTCTGTATTTGTAAAAAGGCTGCAGTCACAAAACTAACAGCTAGTACCCATTTGATGTTTAATATGCACCAAACATTGTGCTATGTACTTTATATACATTAGTATACTACTTATAATAAATCAATAGATTAGGAAACCATTACTATGGCCATATTAACAATGAGGAAACTGGGTCAGGCATGATGGCTCACACCTGTAATCCCAGCTGCTTTAGGAGGTCAAGGTAGGAGGATTGCTTGAGCCCAGGAGATTGAGACCAGCCTGGGCAACATGATGAGACATCCTCTTTACAACATATTAAAACATTAGCTGGGCATAGTGGTGTGTGCTTATTGTCCCAGCTACTCAGGAGGCTGAGGCAGGAGGATCGCTTGAGTCTGGAAGGTCAAGGCTGCAGTGAGCCATGTTTTTACCACTGCTCTACAGTATGAGTGAAAGAGTGAGACCCTGTCTCAAACAAACAAACAAACAATAAGGAAACTGAAGCTCAGCATTTAAGTCTTGGGTTTGAACTCGTAGTAGAGCCTGGTTTGAACCCAGGAAGTCTGGCTTCAGATCTTACCTTCCTGAGGAATAGGCTGAGTTGATTCATATCACACAATATTACTTCTTTCAAAGGCAGCAGGTGAGAGAAGAAGGGAGGAGTAAATAACAGGATTTCTCTCACTTAATGTCTATGATTCCTCTCAGGATTTCACTGAATAAGGGCACCTCTCTTATAGAAAGTTGCAGTTTATTCATCATAAGCAGAATCTTATAATTTTTTTATCCTTATTTTTATTTATATCATGTTGTATTAATCTGTAGAATATTAAAATTACCTTCATTTTTTACTCCTTCCTCAACTTTTTTTTTCTTTTTTCTTTTTTTAACTTTTTTTTCCATTTTTTTGGTTAAAGAGACGGGGTCTTGCTATGTTGCCCAGGCTGGAGTGCAGTGGCTATTCACAGGCGTGATCCCACTACCGATCAGCATGGGAGTTTTGACCTGCTGCGTTTCCGACCTGGGCTGATTCACCCCTCCTTAGGCAACCTGGTGGTCCCCCGCTCCCGGGAGGTCACTATATTGATGCCAAACTTAGTGCGGACACCCGATCGGCATAGCACACTACAGCCCAGAACTCCTGGGCTCAAGCAATCCTCCCACCTCAGCCTCCCGAGTAGCTGGGGCTACAGGCACTTGCCACGGCGTCCGGCAACATTTTTTTTCTGGAATAATTTCTTCCATCTTAGAAAACTTACAAATTTATAGCAAAAAACGAATGAGCATATAAAGAGATGTTCCTTTCATTCTATTTACTTTGACAGGTCACCTCCTTCTTATTTAGTTCTGTTTGAGATATCAAAGACATATCACTCACAGCAATGCAAAAGGTACACACTGGGCTTTAAAATTCATTAATAAGTCTTCCCCTCCTTTGGTATAATGGCTCTTGGATATTTGTCTTCTGTCATTCATCTATTCCTCCTGCTATATGCTTGCTTTTCTCTTTTAATTAGCAAACTCAAAGAAGTGAGTCACAATTTTATCTCCTTTCCTATGTGTAGAATATTTTTGTTCATCCTTAATATAAAAAGTAAAAGTGATAAAGGCAAATTATAAACTTGGATTGTTTTGCATCTCTCCTTGAAAAATTATATTTAAACCCTTCTTAAATGAAAAATATTATAAGCTAATTTAACACAGATGATTTTAAAGCCAGTACACTCAACCTTTCAGTAAATAATGATAGGAATGTTATTGCACGTTACTTGAACTAGCTTACCTTTACTTGGGTTAAAATAGCACACCATGTATGCTTTTATAGTAATCTGATGGGGATGATTATAAAGTTTAGAGCACTATATCTTCATGATTTTGAGCTAATCTGAATTTCAATTCAAATGTTAATTTTCTCTCCTGGATTTTATGTCATTCTAATTAATTTTTACATGTAGATATGGAGTGGAAAGTCATTATGCTCAGATAAGTCACACTGAAATTTATCTGATAATCATTGATAATTGTGATGTTCAGGAACTCTGATGAGCACTTTGGGTTCACTATTTCATTCAGCTTTCATGGAAATCCATGAAGGAAGGTATACTCTTCCATTTGAGTTGAGCAAATTTTGTTTGTTTTTTTTTTTAAAGTTAAATTATTTATCGGAGGTTAAGTTTTTAACTAAATGGTTATAAACGTTGATTGTTTTGCATCTCCCCTTCTTAAATGAAAAATATTATAAACTAATTTAACACAGAGATGATTTTAAAGCCAGTACACTCAACCTTTCAATAAATAATGATAGGAATTCACCAGGGTGAATCATCTGGTGATATTAAGTCACATACCTATTGAACAGAGGGGAAAGGAGAGACAACTTTCAACATGCTGTGAGGATGGACAGGACTTCTGAAGTCTTGGTAGAGACGTGTGTTAGAGCAGAGCCACTAGCTTCATTGACAGAGAAGCTCAGGGTGCATTTAACTGAAAATAAATAAATGTAAAAGAAATTTAAAAGGGAAAAGTAAGAAAGTAGGAATGGACACTGTTTTAAATTTGGGACATAGAATAGTTGAAATGTTGAATGTCGTTTGAAACCACTCCCTAAAAAGAAAAGGTGCCACTCACTGCCACCATTATCCTCTTATTTCTTAACTTAATTAAATCATGACTATTATTTTGCCATTACTGTCAGCTGCATTGCTTTGTCAAAGCTTTGTCAGTGACACCTGCATTATTAATTCCAGTGGATATTTTCCAGACCGATCTGAACTGACCTTTTTCCATATTTACTATAATAAATTGCTCTTCTTTTGAAAAAGTCTCCCATGTTGTATCATTTCACATTCCCTAGTTCGAATCTTACTTTATTATTGCTCTTTCCTCTTCAGTTTCCTTTGCGATATCCTCCTCTTTGCCAAATGACTAATACAGTTCTTCAAGGTTATATCCCATGCTCTTTTTGCCTTCTGTTCTATATCCTTAAACAATTTCATTTGCACCAGTTTCTATTACTCTCCTCCTTGATGATTCACAAATGTCTGTCTCCAGTCCAGATTTCTCCTCTGAGCTCCAAACCAGAATTTCCAACAGCCTGCTCAACTCTACTAGGATACATTGAAGGCCTCTCAGATTAACCATGTCCGAAACTATTCTCATATGCTCTTCTCCCTTCCTCAAACCTGATCCCTTTCTACTGTTCCCTACCTTAGCATATCACAACCATCTCCGAAACAGCCCACCATCCCCTACCAGATTTTATGGTAATGAATGATTGACGAGATATGTTAATTTGGCCTCCAGAATTCATCATACTTCTGTCTGCTTTTCTTATTCTCCTCCCTTAGTGCCCTCATTCAAGTTGTTATGTCCTTTAGAAGCATTTTGAATAGTTGCCCAGTCATATGCGCAACCACACTCTTTCTCCCTTCAGTCATTTTTCCACAGCACCAAGTTATCTTCTCAAATTTCAAATTTTATTATGCTATCCACTGACCGCTTGTTTTTAAAATAAAGACAACATTTCTAATGTATCTAAAAGACCCTGCATAGTCTAATCTTTCCAACTTCACCTCACTCTGTTCTCACCCTTCCTCTTCGAGCTCCGGCCACCTCTGATTTTTACATGCTCTGTGATTTTTCTCACATTAGGGCCTTTGCTCATGCATTTCTTATACCCTTGAAGAGTTCTCCTCTTTGATGTCATAACTGAATCCTCATTCTCAATTCAAATTTACTTAAGAAAATTTCCTAACCCCTCTGACTAGATCATCATTTATATGCTATGCACATGTAGGATAATACCTATTGCTTTCATAACTTGTACATTTTATATGTATTATGTTATTAATTTATGTAATGGCTTTCTCCCTCCTAGAAGTTCCATGAAGGTAGAACTCATACATGTTTTTGCTCATCATTGCAGCCCTGTAATTTGGCACAGTGCCTATTTTATAATCGGTGTGTAATGTATATTAAGTCTCTGAATGAATAATTGAATGACTTAGCCTAGTCAAAGTTGGAAACATAACCTTTATCCTACAATTCAGCTTGAGATACATAGTGTATACCCTTTACTACAGTAACTATTTTAAAAACAGACACTAGTGTGATCCACTCACATTTCCTGCAACTGTCTAAGTTTGAATATAGTAAGTGCTTTGTTCACAGGTAAACTGAAAAAATATAAGTGGCAATAAAACAACACAAATCAGCATTTTGTTTAGATATTTAATGTTTAAAGCAATGTCTCCCCTACTGCCTAATCATGAGAATCACAAATTCTTGAGTGTTCTTCAGAGCAATAGAATCAGGGTAGAAACCCAGTGATTCTGAATCTGTAAATTTGAGAAACAGCAGTCTAATACTGCTAATGTATTTATGTTAATACTAGACATATTGATCAGAAAAAATGACATTGCTCACACATGTCTTAAGGAAGCTATGTTCTTTTCTTTCTTACCTTCCTTTCTTTCTTTTATCCATTAGTTTATATTGATTCAGTCCAAAAATCAAGTTTATTTATGATAGACTTACAAGTGTTCTCTTCTTATTTCCTGGTTCATAAGTACATTTTGTATTTTATCTGACCAATTTTTTGCTAAGGGCAGAGACATGGTTGTCCTCCCATGTAATAAGGGAATTGTTACTTATGTCTCGAGTTAGGAGAGACACTAGTTAAGATTGAATGTTGATGGTGTGGTTGTGACTAATAATATATGATTTATCCTTATCCGCAATGGTGCAATTATGTCTCATACATTTCACTGCATATTGTTTTGGGAAATCTTAATCTAAGTGCTAACATTTTTCTAGGTTCAACTGTGTGGGCTAAATTGTCTGGAAAGTAGCTAGGCTGAGGAAGCCATGTTAAGATTATTATAACAGCATTTTAGTGAAAAATTAGAGTGTCAAGGAAGAAATTTGCTCAGATGAATAACCTCATATTGATCTTTTTACAAAGAGACAAGTGCTTTCCTAGAGAAAGGAAGAGAGAATCTTGTATTTTGTTTGTCATGTTAAAATGATGATAAATCAGATTAAGAACATTCTAATGGCTCCAATTTTGGAACAATCAAGATTTCTGACTCTGTAGAATTTGGGTTTAAACATTACAATTTCATATTTTAAACATAGCCATCTTCATCTTTTATAACTTAAAGATAGCTATCTTTATTTCATGCTCAATTCACCACATAGAGTCAAGATAAAAGTCAAGTCCCTGAGGAACTCCAAGGACTTCTTACCCAGTGCTTTTTTTATTTCCATAAAGAAAATGGCAGTACAAAATCTCTTCCTATATTATCTAAGTTCTATTCAGGAAAGAAGAGGGCTAGCTGCTTGCCAGCAGCTAAGCCTATTATCCACAAGGTGGCCTTACCAGGTTCAGGACAATACTCTCTCTCTGTGAACTGGCCTTTGTCAGTCATCAAAGCTGCCCTTCACTGTGAGAAAGTCTGTTTCCCATGCATGTGATCTATCTACAGGTATAAAGTAGTCCCCCTATTTCATTGAAATTTAGTTTGGGACCACTTTATGCTGAACAGAATTGAAAATGAGGAAGTAGAAAAGTTCTTTTCCAAAAAGCACTCGCAAAGTCCATGCAATAATGTTATTGATGTTTACGTATGTAATATTTCCCAAATCAAATTTTCTAAAATAAGAGTTGCATAAATATAAGTTCAAAAAGGAAGGAGTTCTTATACTGTATTCCTTTCTTGAAGATGCGTAGCAGTAAAGAAATATGTTGAACTTTATTTAACCTTGTATGTCAAAAACTTGTTTGAAGAAATTAATCCCTTGCAGATTACCACAGAATGGGTGATTTATAAGGAGCAGGAGTTGATTTCTTATAGCTTTGGAGGCTGGGAAGTCCAAGATCAAGGTAGTGGCAGATTTGGTGTCTGGTAAGGGCCCACTTCCTGGTTTATACTAGGCTGACTGCTCTCCGTGTCCTCACATGGTAGAAGGGGTGAGGAATCTCTCTGGGGCCTCTTTTATGGTAGCATTAATCCCATTCATGGAGGCTCCACGCTCATGACCTAATCACCTCCTAAAGACCTCACCTCCAAATACATCTCAGTGGGGATTTGGCTTCAGCATATGAATTTCTGGGGAACAGAAGCACTCAGTCTACAGCATGTTACATTGAGTGTTTGTTGTCTCAGTATGAGAGGACAGACACCTCATATTGAATCTTAATCATGACATAGTAACTTTTAAGGTGCCCATTCATATTTGTTGAAAAATTGAATGAATAAATGAATAGATTAATGGATGGATGGATGGGTACAGGATAGATGAACAAATAAATTGATAAAAATAATCCATAGGCCTAACACAATGAATATAATTATTAAATATAATTATGGCAAAGATGTAATAAGAGTTGCTAAAGTCAGATGTTACTGGTAAAATGAATCAATATTTGCAATAGATACAAAAAAATTCTGTCAGATCATCCTTTTAATCAATATGTTAACTTTTAGAGGATGCTTCTTCCGAATCTCTTTCCATTTTACCTCTATTTTCTTCAAATCCTTTCCCCTTCCCCAGCCAGGTCATCTGAATAATACAAAACCTCTATATTTTGGCTGGGAGTGATAGCCTATGCCTGTAATCCCAGCATTTTGGGAGGCTGAGATGGGCAGATAACCTGGATTCAGGAGTTTGAGACCAGCCTGGACAAAATGGAGAAACCCCATCTCAACTAAAAATACAAAACATTAGCTGGGTGTGGTGGTGTGCACCTGTAATCCCAGCCACTTAGGAGGCTGAGGCACAAGAATTCCTTGAACCCGGGAAGCAGAGGTTGCAGTAAGCTGAGATCACACCACTAAGCTCCAGCCTGGCAACAGAGCTAGACTCCATCTCAAAAAAAATTAAAATTAAAATTAAGAAAAAACCCACAATCCTCTTTACATTTTTATCATATAACATTATAATTACATGTTAACTGCCCCTTAAATTAATAATTATTAATCTCTACCATGTACCACGCACTCTTCTAAGCATTCCACACATATTATCTCATTTCTTCCTATATTCTGAGCTGTAGCTGTTATTATTTTCCTCACTTTATAGACGCAAATACTGAGGAGTTAAGGGCCTCACTCCAGGCTGCACAGCTAATAAGTGAGACCGCCGAGATATCATCGCAGATGTCTAACTGAAGACTCCTTACCTGGTGCTATTCTTCTCTACTTATATTCTCTCCACACTGGAAAGGATATTTCTCTTACTTTTTTGTCTTTAAAGCCAAGGACTTTTCTTCTCTTGTTAACTAACATTAGCTCCTTGTATACATAAGTTCTATAACAATAAATAAAATGAAACCCACATGCCTAAATTGAAACTCAGACTATCATTGCATTACATAGTAATTATTCTTCATCATAATGATTACAAGACACTAAGAAAGGAATAAACTGTGTTGAACATATTCTGCCTCAGAAGACAGAATAGTCTATAATACGGTTGAACTATTCATTATGCTTTAAGATACCAGGGTTTAAAAGGAACAAATCCCTTTATATTCTGAAAACACCATATTTAGTAAAAAATCCACATTCAGCCAGATGTTAAATAAGAAATAATGTTTGAGTTCTGGATACCAGTTTTATTATAGTCTGCTTACACAGCTTGCATATCTACACAGAGTTTTTACTGTCAGAATTTATACTCAGTTGTACTTCCTCGCTTCATGACATCTCCTGTTGGAATCTTAATAAAATATGGCCCTACATGAGCTACTTGATGAAGTGATTTGAACTAAAACATGTTTCCCATGCAACCCTAACATCCTTCATCAGTTGATGGTTAGAGATTAATGTCACAATTAGCATGTGGGTATTTAATATTTCAACCTCCTGTGTTTGGAACATGCGTAAAATGCTATGAGCTCAGCTGGGCATTTTGTTATCATAGATCACAAAGTAATATAAACAGACATCTTCTGGGCTTCTGCCGAGACAGAGTTTGAAGATAGGCCTCTCATGGAGTAAGATTTTATTTAGGCTAAAAAAAAAAAGACTTTCAAAGTGGAAACATTATTTCAGCAGGTAAACATCACAATGCTTTCTGTAGACTATTAAATGATTATCAGAAATTCAAATTGTGTGCATTCGATATTCATGTTCTGCATGTGTTTAATAAATGGCAAGTTGGTTGCAATTTGGTCTGGTCATTATGCATGGGTAAAAATTTGTCTCTTCAAATCCCTTTTAAAATAGAAAGTGATACTGTCTATATTTTTGGAATTCAAATACAACTAAGAGATAGCACAGATGGAGTATAGAAACAGTAGAAATTTATTGATTCTGTCAGAAGTTTTAAATTCAATTTTTCAGTAATGAAACTCCATGAATTGTGTACAAAAAAGGTACAATCCTCAATCAATTGGACTTAAATTTGTGAGCTTGAGAAGGACTAAGTAAATGGTAGGTTTCACTAGTTAATTTTTTTTAAAACACTTCTATAACCATATTTGGCAAAAGTGTTGTAGATTTTCTGGAAGCATGCGATGACGTAGTTGACTATATTCAGCAACTTGATGCTTTACAGCTAGAAGACAAAACCCTTAAAGTTGCTAGGCTTGATGAATTTATAAGTTTAAGGAAGGATAATAGAAGAAACTTGAAAATTTTACAATGACTTACCTAAGTTATACACACATGCATGGTGTGCACTCATACATACATGTATCTACGTGTATGTACATATATATAATATTTTCAATAACAAAAATGATCATGCTCTTCAGATGCATACATCTAAAGATAGGTGCACAAGAAATTCTTATTGAACTTGATTTTTTTTACTTCTCTTAGCATGAATCCATGAATATTCATTCATAATTTTAGTATTAAAATCATAGTTGTTAAACTTCCTCCAGAGTCTATTGAATCTAAACAGAAATCTCTCGTAAATGGCTAAATATATTCTTGTACATTTCATTGAGGGAAACTCTTTTATATAAAAATCTTTTAAGCCAGGCACGGTGGCTCATGTCTGTCTGTAATCCCAGCACTTTGGGAGGCTGAGGTGGGTGGATCACTTGAGGTCAGCAGTTTGAGACCAGCCTGGCCAAAATGGTGAAACGTATCTACTAAAAAGAAAAAATACAAAAATTAGCCAGGCAAGGTGGCGCACACCTATAGTCCCAGTTACTTGTGCGGCTCAGGCAGGAGATTTGCTTGAACCTGGGAGGCGGAGGTTGCAATGAGCCTAGATCGCACCACTGCACTCCAGCCTGGGTGACAGAGAAAGGCTTTGTCTAAAAACAAAATGTATAATATATTATATGTATAGTATATATTATATAAATGTATATATTTGTTACGTATGTATATAAATGTATATTATGTAATATATATTATACATATATGTTATATATAATATAAATGAGAAATTCAAAGAAAAACAAAATACATTCGTATTATCAAAAGCTACAAATAAGAGTTCCCCTATTATCTACTTAAAACTGTAGACATTAGAAAGTCATTAACCTATTTATTAGTTATCCAAGTTGTATTGCAAGATTTGAAGTGTAAGCACTTTACAAAGCTCTGTGATAGAACTTGAATCAGAATATGCCTTGTTATCTCTTGGAATGTTACAGACAGTTGTCACTTATAGTAGAGGTTGTTACTAGCTCTAATTTAGTACTAATATTTTCATGAAAATACGTTTTAGGTTTGTACAGTGGTTGGGTAAACAGTTCAGCATCTGTCCTGACGTTAAAGATGCAAAGGCTGTCCTTGGAAGGCTCAGAGATAGTAAGGGAAAAAGACTATTAAAAATAAAGTAGTATATTTAAATAGGTTACACTGTACTTATTGTAAAAATAGCATTTAAAAGTTATGCAACAAAAAATTTAGGGATTTTGAAGGTTGATTCCTTTACTATTGTGTTTTGTTGCTATAAGGACAGTGTTTCATGTGTCCTAATTCTGCTTTTGCAAGCAGTTAGTCTGAAAGAATGCTCCTAAACATATTTTAAGATTCGTGTTTCTTATATAATAGAAAGATAAATAGTTACAGACCTTTCTAATGTGCTGTGCTTTGTTATCAAAAGACTCAAAATCCATTTGACTTACAAGTCTGCCCTCAGTTCAGCAATCTTATCTCCACCCTTCTGAGACACTGAGATGGATCTCTGTTTACGGAAACATCTATCAGGTGGCAAAGGCAAAGCCTGTGTTGCTTTCTTTAACATGGCTTTAGGATTTTATCATTATTTCTTTGAATAGTGAAGGGTCTGGTTTCCTCTCTAGAAACATGTATAACTCTTAAACTAATGAAATTGGTAAATGGTTTTGGGATAACAGATGTTGCTAACATTTATGTAGCTTTATTTGGAATATAAATACATGTGTAAAGCTTACCAACTGGAAATTTTACTAAATGTATTCAAGATTGTTTAAAAGTCTAAATTGGGTAGAAAAAAATGATGGCCTTTTACTCACAATACATCATTTTCTTTAGATAGTTTTATTATTTCTCCCTTTCCCACCAGGAGCATTAATACAGAACTGGAAAACTTAACACCTACAAACATACAAGTTCCCTGTTACACACACAGTAACAGAGCATATGCATAAGTGTGCTTATTTAAATGTGGATTGTCTGTTTTGTGTACTATTCACAGGGATTTACTTGGCTCTGTTATAGTGATAAGGCTTCTGAAGAAGGAAGTACAAGTTGGTCAGAGATCACATAGGACAGCCAGGCAGCCAAGAACTGGCAGGTGAAGGGAGCACTTCTTAAGAACGTAAAAATCTAAAGGTTGAGTGAGTTAGTCAGCCAACAGTGAGAAGAAGAATGTTCTAGGAGAGAAGACATTTGCCATTGTATTTATAAAGATAAAAGATTGGGCTAGCAAGGTAAAAAGATGCCAGGTCATTAAGAACGTTTAAACATTATGGCAGCTGGACGTTGTTCTTACAGGCATTAGAGAACCATGGAAGCATTTGAAATTGTGTCGTGTAATCGTTCTGCATTTTAGAAAGGGCATCTGGCAGTTGGGTGAAAACATTGGAAATGGCGAGAGTGGAGGCTGCCAGACAGTTTAAAAAGGTGTTTCAGGAATTTCTGCAAGAGAGACGAGCAAGACAAGGGGTAGTGATGATGGAGAAAAGCAAATAATTTTTAAAATATTTAGAATGAGAATGTAGAATGAACAAAACATGTTGAATAATTTGAGATGTGAAAGAAAAGAATAGGTGCTCATGCCTGTGATCCCAGCACTTTGGGAGGCCAAGGTGGGTGAATCACTGGAGCCCAGGAGTTCAAGACCAGCCTGAAACACAGTCTCTACTAAAAATACAAAAAAAAAAAAAAAAAAAAAAAAAAAAAGCCAGGCATGGTGGTGCGCACCCATAGTCCCAGCTATTTGGGAGACTGAGGTGAATCACCTGAACCTGAGAAGTCGAAGCTGTCGAGGCTGCAGTGAGCAGTGACTGTGCGATTGAACTCCAGCCTGGGCAACAGGAGTGAAACCATCTCGATTTTTGAAAGAAGAAGAAGAAGAAGGATAAAAGCTAATCCAGCTTGAATAACTGAGAGGAGGGATAGCCTTGGTGGAGCTAATAAATCATGTTTTGTTTTGTTTTGTTTTTGTTTTAGAAATGTTGAGTTTTATTTGTCTGCCTATGTTTGGAGGGATACTTAAGATAGCCATGTAGGGATCAAGAGACTGATCTTGCAGGAAAAAAATATGAAGCCATGAAAGACTTAAGATTTCTCAGAATGTATAGAATGAGAAGAGATGATGGTCTAGTGAATATTTTTAGTAATACTGACATTTACATGATGATCAGGGAAGCTTGAGGAGAAGAAACATGAGAGACAGGAGAAAAAAAAACAGGAAAATATGGCATTTTGGAAGTCAAGAGTAATAAGGAAACTCTCCAGGAGAACTTGGTAAATAATCATTGACTCATTGGTTTATTAATTCACATTCGTTCACTACATTTCTACTTTGTGTAAAGAGCAGTTGGGAAAAACCCCTATCTTGTCTCTGCTCTCAGGGAGTGTGTAGTAAAATGGAGAAATAAATATAAGTTGAAAAATTACACACATAATATTTCTTAAACTTTAGTAAGTAGTGAAGGGTAAAATTAAGGGCCAGATGCAGTGGCTCATGCCTATAATCCCAGCATTTTGGGAGGCCTAGAGGGGCAGATCCCTTGAGGCCAGGAGTTTGAGACCAGCCTGGCCAATATGGCGAAACCCCATCTCTACTAAAAATACTAAAATTGGCCAGGCATGGTGGTGCATGCCTGCGGTCCCAGCTACTTGGGAGACTGAGGCGTGAGAATCACTGAATCCAGGAGGTAGAGGTTGCAATGAGCCAAGATCAGAACACTGCACTCCAACCTGAGTGACAGAGAAAGGCTCTATCTTAAAAAAAAAAAAAAGAAAAGAAAAAGTAAAATTATGAAGACCTGTAGAAGTACATGCAGGTGAATGAACTTCTATTCCGTGAAGTTTGAGAACCCTGTCTTAAGAAGTGAACTCTAACCTAAGATTCGAAGAATAAGTAGGCACCAAGGAGGCTTGTGGAGGAGAGAGCAGTCCTGGCAGATAATCCTGCAAGCGGACTTTGATCCTGCAAAGGTCTGAACTTGTGAAATCAGGGCCACTTTCCCGGAGTACCTGCACTCCTGAAACTTTATTTTAACCTAGGAGTGATCTCAGCTTCTACGAGTTTTAAAAAGTAAAATTTAACTATTACTTTTAGGCAACCAGCTATGCAGAGAGTATACACCTATATTGACAGGGATATTGAAGTTTGGAACATTTCCATTTCAGGCTGAGAGGTCAGTATGGGAAATAGGGACTCATCATTTATTAATTTATCAAATACTTTTTAATTCTCTTACATAGGTGAGACATTACGGGTATGAATGAATGTCATGCTATTCCTTTAAAAATCACCTTTATTATTTTCATTATGATTTTTTGGAGCTAACATATGGTTGGTGACGTTTGGTAACTTACCAAGTTTTCATATTTTTCTTTAATAAAATTTTTAGACATTAATTCATTGTCCCTCCCTTGGATGACAAGAGATGATCTACCAGGCTTAACAATGAAATGTTGGCCTGTGCAATCTTTACTAGGAGCAATATTAGATATCTGGCTCTTTTCCTCAGGAAGAAATAACACTTTTATGCCTTCAATTTAAACCTAAAATGGAAAGGAAATCACAATTTTTAAACATAAAAGTCATATTTTAGATGTTCATTGAAAACCTTTTTTATGCCATTCCTCTTCTGTTTTTGTTTTCTTTTAGTAGCTATTAAGACAAGCTTACTCTGGTATCCATTTTCACAAGGAATTGCTGACTCAGAAGCTGAGTTTATGTTGGTCTGTGGTGGTTGTTTAATCTACTCTGTTTATTCATGGGTAAGAAAAATGATCACCTAAGATAAACAACTGTTCAATGTCTCACAGCAGGTTGGTGCTCAAACTGGGAATTAAAATTAAGTCCTTAAACATAGCCCAGGCTTCCCTACAGTGACTGTGTCATCTGTCCCAGGAGGGAAAATACAGTTCAGGAGAACTCTTTGCCACAGATTTACAGTGAAATACCAGATTAGTGATTGCTGTTGGAATCTAAGTTTAATGAAGACTTCTGGGAGTCCAGAGTCCACAATATAACTGTGTAGGTATGTCCACCACTATTTTAAGGTAAAAACCTCCTAGGAAGAACATAACAAAGCAGCCCAGCTGTGGCTTTAGATCATCAAGCAGTTGTAGGGGAGAAAAGCAATATCTTTTCCTCATCTGTAGCTAGGTCCGAGGCTGAAACCCCCATAACAAAAAAGCTAACAAGAGAAAGGCATGCAAGTTCAGTACAAGATGTATGTGACACAGGAGTCTTCAGAAATTAAAACCCAAAGAAGCAGAGAAAGCTGTGTGTTTTAATTCCTACATTGAATGAAGGCTGGCCAGTTGATATGGTTTGGCTGTGTCCCCACCCAAATCCCATCATGAATTGTAGCCCCCATAATCCCTGCTGTGTCATGGGAGGGAGCCAGTGGGAGGTAATTGAATCATGGGGTGGAGTTTTCCCGTGCTGTTCTCCTGATAATAAACAAGTCTCATGAGATCTGATGGTTTTATAAAGGGCAATTCTCCTTCCCACACTCTTTTGCCTGCCACCATGGAAGACATACGTTTGCTCTTCCTTCACCTTCTCCCATGATTGTGAGGGCTCCCCAGCTATGTGGAACTGTGAGTCCGTTAAACCTCTTTCCCTTATAAATTACCCAGTCTTGGGTATTTCTTCATAGCAGTATGAAAAATGGACTAGTACAACAGCCATGTGCAAGTATGATTGAGCGAAAGAGGGCGTGATTTAATGGTAATAAGCTGGGGGGACGTTAGCAAGGTCTGTTCAAATTATTCTTGGTGTCCCTATATCCTTATTTCTTTCCTTTTGGTATAGGAAGTATCCCTTTGGAATGAGGGTTTTCTGACCTACTTTAAAGGAATATCAGAGAATTATTTTATGACCTGCTTCTGGGAAGAATGGTGAGAGAAAGTCAGAGAGAACTTCCTATTTAAGCTGTCTTCTCAAATGCCAAAGTGCTACATTTTGGGGTACATGTACTGAACCCTGTCAGTGTTCATTTTATATTTAAAAAAGAACACAATTGTGAAAATGAAATAAGCATTTGTGTCTGTTTTTGATATACTTTTTTTTTTTTTTAAAAGACAGGGTCTCACTCTGTTGCCTAGTCTGGAGTGCAGTGGTGTGATCATAGCTTACTGCAACCTCAAACTCCTGGGCTCAAGCTATCCTCCTGCCTCAGCCTCCCAAGTAGCTGGAGACAACAGTCACATTACAACATGCTCTGCTAAGTTTTTGTATTTTTAATAGAGATAGTGTCTTGCTATGCTGCCCAGGCTGGTCTTGAACTCCTGGGCCTAGGCAATATTTCCACCTCAGCCTCACAAAGTTCTGGGATTACAAGTGTGTGCCATTGCACCTGGCCTATGTATATTTTTATTATAAAATTCTCTACCTTTTGTTTCCAAAAGTGTAGATGATTATGCTATTCTGTCACATGTATCATCGAAGCGCACACCATATGTGAGAATAAATATGTTAAGTGATTATTTCTTGAATAGAGGCTAAGCATTTGTGGTTTCAGGTGGAGTGTCAAATTCACGGACCTCTGATTTCCAGGGAAATAAGATAGTTTCTTTTACTGGTAAATTATCTCACCTACCTTGTGCTTTATATAAATTTATGCTTGTATACCAATATTTTAAGTGTAATAAAATATTCAGACTTTTAATAAATAAGATAATTGTAGTCCAGATCATCTTTTTCTTTGGCATTTGGGATGGAGTGGTTTATATGATGAACTTTCTTTCTTTCTTTTTTTTTTTTTTGAGACGGAGTTTCGCTCTTGTTACCCAGGCTGGAGTGCAATGGCGCGATCTCGGCTCACTGCCACCTCCGCCTCCTGGGTTCAGGCAATTCTATATGATGAACTTTCTAATGCTAACTCTAAATGAATCATCTACTTCTTTTCTCCCAGCTAAGGCTTTTAGTGTATTAAATATAAATATTCGCCATCAATTTTGATATTGTACTGCAATTAATACTTGATCAATTTTCTTTTTCAGAGGAGAAAACTCACAGCAGTATACTTTGAAAAAAAAAAGTTATTTTTCAATCACATATGTGTGCTTGGTTTTGTTCCAGTCTGACCACTTTAAAAAATATAAATGTCTTTCACATAAAATACTGGCTTTGCCTGTGTCTCGTATATTATTCCTTGTCTGAAAGGTGTGATAATTAGAAGGCCATTACTCTCCCCCATGAAGTAAATTAGGGTCTTTTTATTTCCTTTTTCTTTCATTTGGCTCTATTTATTACTTAACTAGTGTGACAAATGTGGCTTAAAATAAAGATAGTGCTACTATTAATGAAAAACGTGTGGCTGCAGCAGTGGTGATAAAGAAAAATGTCACAGAGCGCTTATTTTCTTCTTGATTTGGTGAAGTGGTCGTTGGGAAAAAGTAATAAACAGAATAATGGAATGGTTAATGTTTTAGCAGAATGGGATTTTACTATGATTTGCTAAAAAGATATACATTAATATGTAATCAATTGATTAGAACTCACAAAACACAGTAGCTGTCAGGCATCAAATTATATTTCTCCTACTAGTCAATGTGAGCAAATCAAGATTTTAAACACAATACAGATCAATTGAAAAACACACTTTACAAAATTAATAGTTACTTACATTAAAACAGCAGTTCGAAAATGACCAAAAACGTAACAAGAGCATGAAAAGAATTATGTATCTTTGTAACACTGCAAATTTGGAGCAGCTTCAGTAGCTTTGTTGATTATAAACTTGACTAAAATGTTACATATTATGATTTTCAGAATGTTATCACATACTACTGAGCTAAAAGCAAAAAATGTAGTACGATTCATAACAAGATTTTATTATTTGTTTCATTAAAGTTATTGGTCATCTAGATGTATTGTTTTTAATAGTTGTAGGGAAAAAGCTGTGATGTAAGTGTGCCCCCATGTGGCTATAGATTGGTTGTTAGAACGTCAGAAGGCATTAATGGAAATAGAGCTTCAATTGGTTATATTAATATTATCTTGTTAATATTTACTTCATCCCAAGCAGAGAGTTGTTTTCCTATTTTAAAGGTTTTCTAACATAGAGGATTCTCAGTTTCTTCCATAATTCTTACAAACATTTTATTTTTAGTGCTCATACATTTTAACTAATATGTCTACTTCTAATTCTGAAGTGTATAATATAGTAAAGACACATAAATCATCATAAAAGATGTATTTTTTCTCATGTCTAAAGTGTTTGGTTGAGTCAAGCCTAAGTCATTCTCTGCAAGTGTTTTAAAACACATTTTGTAATTGAATAGGATGGTATCTGGTAGGAAATTTGTATTAGGACAGGCCTATGGCCTGAGAAAATAGTTTGCCTATTTATGTGATATTTTAATAAGACTAATATTAAGTCTATTATTAAGAGTATTATTTGTTCATAATTTTTTTTTAACCAGTAGGATATTGGATATTCATAGTAAATGTTGGCGATTCCACAGAATTTGAAATCCCTTTTCCATATATCATCTTTGTGGAGTTCTTTGCTTCTATACTGTGTGTGTGTGTATTATTTCTTTTTTTTTAAGACAGAGTCTCACTCTGTTGCCCAGGCTGGAGTGCAGTGGCACAATCTCAGCTCACTGCAACCTCCACCACCTGGCTTTAAGTGATTCTCCTGTCTTAGCCTCCTGAGTAGCTGGAATTACAGGTGTGCGTCACTATGCCCAGCTAAATTCTGTATGTTTAGAGAAGGTGGGGTTTCACCATGTTGGCCAGGCTGGTCTGGAACTCCTGACCTCAGGGGATCTACCCGCCTCCGCCTCCCAGAGTGCTGGGATTACAGGCGTGAACCACCGCTCCTAGCCACTGCCATAATATTTTGACACAGGAGTATATCTTTATTTAATTCTCTAGTCACTAGTCCCAGGATCCAAAGTCTAACCTATTGGCCAGTTGATGCTTCTAGAAAATTGCTGTGAGGTTGTTAATGACCCTACAGTATATAAGCCCACATCTTGTTTCTGAGGTAGTGCAGTGTGTTGGCATTATAATCATAACCAAGTTTGAGTGGCATTCTTTTTTTGCTTGTTTGAGCATGTGACTGACCAGCAGCTGCCAAAAGCAAGGGCGCCGACTGCACAGGTAGAAGCCTGAGCTTCAGCTTGAAATGGATGTTTACATTTTAACCAACATTACTGGTCTCAGGGTAAATGCAATTTTTTTTCATATTTTATTTTGTTGTTTTAAAAAATTAGCCCCAAATGCTGTGCTTCTACTCTAACTTTTTATATTAAACTTTTAAAAGTGAAATCTGAAATAATTAAATTTTAAAGGTTGCAATCACTAAAGAATTAATACAAACACTATTTAATTTTTTTCTTTACTAAAAATTCTCTTTCCTTAATTTGAAATCATGTTTAGCATGGCCATATTTGTGGTGATAAAGAAAACTTCTTTAAGTAAAATCATAATTTTGGGAGGAATTTAAGTTTTCTTTTTAAAAATAATTCAAGATAACTTCCTTTTTCATTTTGGTCATTTAACATACTGTTTAATGTTCTCAGAGAACAGTCTTTCAGAAATAAATGTTGATGCCTGTCACTTTGCACAGGTCAAAATGAGTTATGTACTTTTGAAAGGCAAATTGAACCATTTCTGACCCCACCCTTTCCACCTACATTGTCTAAAAAATGAATCTTAAACTTAAGTCGGTAACATTTCAAATGATATATTTTCCTTTATGGAAGACTCTCTTCACACTTATGGAAGAAAACAGGTTAAAGTAGAGTGGGAAGGGAGGAAAGACAAAGCAATGGATGAAATATAGTATTTGTAATATTTATTTAAAATCTTGTATTGAACGTTTCCTAGCAAACTGTTGAATGGTTGTCATACAGATAGTGGTTCTCAGCCAGAAAACTTTATGGAATGCCTCAATTAAATGATTGCTCATGCTTTCTTTCCTGTGTGATTGATATCTTGGAATTTCAAATTAATTTTTTAATACAATTTTTAAAATTTGACTATTTGTTGATAATTGCTTTGTGTTTGGGGAAAAAAGGCTGCAGGCACTTTAGTGAAGATTATTTATTGAGTTATGATTATCTTTATGTGTTTAGAAGTAAAAAACATGTCATAGATAAATGAAGTAACAACACTGAGAGATAGAGTTACCTAAATCCACCTAAATGAAGATTGGCAAATTGTTTATGTTCCCTACAACTCACCTAATTTATAAAACCTTAATTTAATATTTTTAAAAGAGTCATTATAAATCTAATATGCTGACCTAATATTGTGAGTGTGTATCACTTTCCAGAAGTATAGAAGGATAAATGATATTCAGACATGATTTTTTTTTCTTTTTTCTTTTTTGAGACAGAGTCTTGCTCTGTCGCCAGGCTGGAGTGCAGTGGTGCGATCTTGGCTCACTGCAACCTCCGCCTCCCTGGTTCAAGCCCTTCTCCTGCCTCAGCCTTCCAAGTAGCTGGGATTACAGGTGCCCACCACCACACCTAGCTAATTTTTGTATTTTTAGTAGAGACAGGGTTTCACCATGTTGGCCAACTTGGTCTCAATCTTCTGATCTTATGATCTGCCTGACTCGGCCTCTCAAAGTGTTGAGATTACAGGTGTGAGCCACCACACCTGGCCAAGACATGCTTTAAAAGTACGTTTGCAAATGGTAGACAATTTATAAAAAGAAAAAAAATCACCTTTATTTTTCATAATTAACATGATTTCGTTTGTAAAGCACCAACTTGGTTTTTTAAAAAGTAGACATTGACCATTACAAGAAAATATGATAGAATGGACCATATAGTTCCAATGGAGGAGCTCAACATTTATGTTCTAAAAATCTGCTTGTTTTTTCTTCCCACTTCTTATTCACAAAACACAAAACATACTAGTGCTAAAACATTAAATTATTTTTCTCTCTTGAAGTCCAGAGTTACCATCCCAAAGCCCATGTGGTCATCAACTGCCATAATGTTCCATGCCAATCTGGAATAAAATGTGAGGAATGGGCGTTCCATTAAAAACAATTACTCACTTATAAAGCCTTACATTACGTATTTGACCATACAATTCCCCCTCTCTTTAACCAGAGTATAAAAAAATAAATTATTGAAATTTTCAACTCCAAGAGTAAATTCAACATTAATGATTTTTTTTTAAAGAAAACAATGTAGGAGATAAAATTGAATATATTTATTTTGCAAATGTAATTTCCCATTAACAAAGAAATATATAGAGAATGTTTCATTTGCAGCTGCCTAACAGAGGGGTAATTGACTAGTAAATGCCTCATGCCCTTTTAAAATAGTCTTTCTAGGCCAGGAGCAGTGGCTCATGCCTGTAATTCCAGGGCTTTGGGAGGCCCAGAAGAGAGGATCACTTGAGGCCAGGCATTCTGGTCATGGTGGCATGCACCTGTAGACCTAGCTACTCAGGAGGCTGTGGCGACAGGATCACTTGAGTTGAGGAGTTTGAGGCTGTAGTGAGCTACAACTGTGCCACTGTACTCCAGTCTGGGCAATGCAATGAGACCTTGTCTCTTAAAAAAAAAAAAAAAGCCTCTACAGTACTGGCATGGTTACATTATCAACAAAAATCAATGCTTCTCAAAATCTGGCCAATGGAAATAATATTGTTTCATATTATTTCATTATCCTATGACTTAAAAATAGTTCACAAGTAGAAGTTTATTTCCAAGAAAATTCAGTGTCATTGATATGTACTGGAAGCGTTACCAAAATATATCAGTTTTTAGATATAAGGACATCAAAGGCACTCCCATTCCCCATGAACCAAAGAAATTTAAACTTCTCCAGATACAGATGATAATACATAAATATTTTTGTGAGAAAACTTTTTGCTTTACAATGCTACTTATATGTCTAGATAAGTTAATGTCTATTCAAACTAAACACATCACACAGCACCTTTTCTTTTATATCTTGAAAAGCATACATGAGCAAGAGTGGAAGAGAAAATGGTTGATTAGAAAAGCCCACAGTCTTTCAGATTCTCTTTGATGATTATATCTGTAACTGCATCAAACACAAACTTGACATTTTGAGTATCAGTAGCACAGGTCATGTGGGAATAAATTTCCTTATCTTCTTTTTTTAAATTCAGGTCTAGAAACTGGTTCTTGATGTAGTTTCCTGCATCTTCAAATGTATTTGGCCCTTGTTAAACAAAATATTTTAAGAGGTAAAGATTAATCGCATGTTAAAAAGAATAGGCTATAAATAATATCAGTAAGTTTTAGGATTTTACTCTGATATACTAAGTATTGCAAAATCATAAAGGCAAGAGTCAATTATCAGGGTGCTGGGAACTATGCTTACCCGGTACGAGGTAAACTCTGCATCAGAAAGCTCACAATACAGTAGAAATGCCAAAATACTAATAAAAAAAGAGTGAGTGATACAAACTTACATAAACATCAAATACTGTGTGTGTGTTTGTGGGTATGGGTGTGAATGTTTACACAGGCTAAAAGAGAAAAAGAATGGAAAAGCGAGATGACTAGGGTGCAGAGGAGGTGGTATTTGGGCTGGATGTTGAGAGGTAGCTACAACAGAGAAAACTAAGTGAAAGCAAATAGTGAAAGTGAGAATTATACCACTAGACTTGAGGGAAGGGAAGGGAAACAGATTGAGCTTTGAAGAATCTAGCTGGATAGAAATGAAAGATTTTTGCAGAGGAATCGTAGGAAATCAAGTAGAATAGACGCTATGGGCTAGATTATAGACTAGGTTACTTACAAAACAAAGGAGTTAGGATGAGATATAAAAGGCTAGAGAGAGGTAGTCTTGACTGATGTGTTATAAGCACTAATACAATGAAGGCTCTGCTTGAGAAAGTTTAGTCCAATAGCAGGACGCACAATGAATCAGTTGAGACAAGGCAGAAATATAATAAGTAGGCTAAAAAACACAGGACAACTGAAAATGATCTGTTGATGGCTTTGTAACAGAATATGCTTTGTGGGGACTTGACACTGGATGGAGCAGTAGCATAAAGATTTTCTAAAGAAATAAGTCTTTGTTTCCTACTTTATTGTTACTAGAAGCAAAACTCCATAAGGGACAAGTTTTAAAGCCATATAGCCTGGCTAAAATCCAAAACACTGGCAGTACCAAATGCTGGTAAGGGTATGGACTTACAGGAGTTAATTGCTTGTGGAAATGCAAAACGGTACCATCATTTTGAAAGGCAATTTGGCAGTTTCTTACAAAGCTAAAGATAGTCTTACCATACAATCTAGCAATCACACTTTTAGGCATTTACCTAGAAACTTATGTCTACACAGAAACCTGCACATGGATATTTATAGCATGTTTTTCTATAATTGTCAAAAATTGGGAGCAACCAAGATGTCCTGTAGCTGAAAGGATGAACTGTGGTTCATTTAAGCAACAGCATATTAATTCAGAAATTAAAAAATTAGCTATCAATCCATAAAAAGACATGGAGGAAACTTAAAAATACATATTGCTAAGTGAAAGAAGACAGTAAGAAAATGCTACATGTTATATAATTCCAGTTATATTGCCCTCTGGAAAAGGCCAAAGGATAGAAACAGTAAAAAGATCAGTGGTTGCCAGGAGTGTGGGGAGGGAGGAGGCATGATTAGGGGACACAGGGGATTTTTAGGGCAGTGAAGCTGTTCTGTATAATACCGTAATGGTGGATACATGACCTGCATTTGTCAAAACACATAGAACTATGCGACATAAAGAGTGAACCCTAATTAAATGATGGACTTGGCCTGGTGCAGCAGCTCACACCTATAATCCCAGCTATGCCTGTAATTCCGAGGAGGGTGGATCACCTGAGGTCAGGAGTTCAAGACCAGCCTGACCAACATGGTAAAACCCCGTCTCTACTTAAAATACAAAAATCAGCTGGTTGTGGTGGCGCAGGCCTGTAATCCCAGCTACTCAGGAGGCTGAGACAGGAGAATAGCTTGAACTCAGTAGGTGAAGGCTGCAGTGAGCCGAGATCACACCACTGCACTCCAGCCTAGGCGACAAAGTTCGACTCCTCAAAAAAAAAAAAAAAAAAAAAAGTAAGTACATGGGAACTCTTTGTATTTTCTGTTGAAACATTTCATTTCTCTATAAACTAAAAACTGCTCTAAGATATAAATCCTATTATATATATAGAATATAAAGCCTTTAATTATGAGTTTATATTTAATTAGTAATATTCAATATATGTGAATATTATTTGTTATATGCAAAATATATTTAGTCACATGATAAATGTGTGAATATATTATAGATATTTATAATTACAGAAAAAAGATACAAGCCCTGATTGTAGATTGACCAACATACATATCTGTTTTGAGAGAATGCCTTGCTCCTAGTAACATCTGGGTAACCTTACATACCTAAGGGGTGAAACTTGATTTGTATTTTTGTTTAAATCATAAATATGGCTGGGTGAATTGGCTCACACTTGTAATCCCAGCACTTTGGGAGGCCAAGGTGGACAGATCACTTGAGGTAAGGAGTTCGAGACCAGTCTGGCAAACACAGTGAAACCCCACTGCACCTGAAAATACAAAAATTAACTGGGTGTGGTGGCATGTGCCAGTGGTTCCAGCTACTTGGGAGGCTGAGACGGTAGAATTGTTTGAACCCGGGAGGCAAAGGCTGCAGCCTGGGCAACAGAGGGAGGCTCCATCTCAAAAAAGTAAAATAAATATTTTTTTCTTATGTAATTTTATTACCAACAGAGCATCCAACTATTTACAAAAACAGCAACAGCAAAAAAAATTCTTTCTGAAGGAGAAACAGTCCTCCTGTGGAATGTCACATTTACAATGTCTGTTGATCCTGTTAACAGGATCAACACTAAAATTCAGGATCCAAGAAAATCAGAAAAAATGAAGATGTCATTATTCATTCCCAAATTCATTCATACTATATCTCTAGAAACAACTCAGACATTGAAGAGCCTTTGAGATCTACTATAGCATTACAAGAGTGGAGTAGGAAATATATTAAAAATGCCAATTTGGAATAAGATTTGCATTCCTGTTATAATTTTGAAGACAGTTCAGTTTGCAATGTCATTTGACACATTCTATGGAGTAGCAACCCTGGTCCATCTAACCCCTTCAGGTTTATTTTCGTTAGGGCTTGGCTTTAATGTAGACAATGTAGAGAGGGTTCTTCTTCATTTGTCAGATGTTTTTTCAGTTTGGATCTTAAACATGACTCAAAAATGATCATAAGCCTCATCCTTGTAAGTATTAAATGCCATGATCCAGATAGGAAATATATGTTTATACAGAAATTTATTACTATGGAACTAAAAGAAAAGAATCTTACCAGTGTATTCTGGAAAGCAGATACTAAGATGCACCTTGGTTACTTTTTCTTGAAAGATATCTTTTTTGTTGAGGAACAGGACAATGGAGGTTGTTGAAAAATACTTGTGATTACAGATACTGTTGAACAGGTGAAGGCTTTCATGCATTCTATTCTGTTAGGTATCAGAAATGAGAATGGGTAGGATTATTATCTGCAAAATGTGAATATAGGGCATCATGAACAAGGATCTAAAACTAACATCAATCTTTGGAAAACCCTCATGAGTTGGGCAATGTGATAGTGTTTCTGAAAGGCACAAAGATTATTTTTAACCCTGGCTTTGTTGAGACTTACCACTTCTTCGTCTTCCACGAGAACCATGTCATAGGCACTAAGAGCAGCACAAAATATAATGCATGTAACTCCTTCAAAGCAGTGAATCCACTTCTTTCTCTCAGATCTCTGTCCGCCTACATCAAACATCCTTTAAGAAAACATCAAATGAATAATAAATCTTATCAGTATCTTCCAAAATGTGCCTCGAGGTTAACATTTAGAATTATAAATGGGTGATCCCGTATCTTCAAAAGGTATTCCTTTGACTTTTCTTGATTATAAAATAAAATTTATTTGGTCAAATGCCTGTTCAAGGACTATAGAGAGAAAATATACTTTTAAAATTGTATCCACGCAAACTAGAGTGAAATAATTTACACACTTTGAGAAACCAGGAAATATAAGAGAGTTTAGAGTTTTAGTAAAACATTCATTAGCCATAGAAGATTTTGATCAAAATTTAGACCTATTCTCTTGAACGGAAAGAAACTGCAAGAAGATTGGAAGTTACTGTAGCTCTGATACTACGATTCTTGCCTATTTTTTTTTTAGATTTTTCCTATATTCATTTGTTTACTCAAACAATTATTGTTTGCATTCTATGTACTAGACACTGCGCTAGGTCTATTGGCACAGAGATGAAAAGATATGGTCCCTATCTTCAAAGAACCTTCTGTCTTATGCAGAAAAAAACAAGTAAGTTACTATAATATTATGTAAAAAATATTCTAATATGCAGGGAAAATGTGAGCATACAGGAAGCTTTACGTCAGCCTGAGGGATCATGACACTTAGAGAAGGTGTTTGAAAATTCAGCCTTTCTTCTACTTTTGTATTTTGGTAAAAGAGATCATTGTGGACAGAGGACTCAATTTTAAAAACTAGGAGTTAGGTGGCAAAAATTTAGGTTTATATCAAAGAAACTGTTTAGTGTTTGCCGCCTCAGGGCTTTTGCACTGTCTCTTTCCTTTTCCTGTGGCAAAGATTTCTTTCTTCCTTACATGACTGCTTTTTTCTCAATTCTGAAGTCAGCATCAATAAAAGGAAGTCTCCTGGAGCCTCCATGTAAATTGCACCTCTCTCTATACTCCATTTATCTTCTATAATATCATTTTCTTTCCTTTATGGTAATCATCACAATCAATATTCCAAGTTTAGTTATTTAGTTTTTATATGTGCAATATCTATCATCTCCCTAATACAATAACAGCCTCATGAGGTCAGGAACATTTTCTGTATTAGTAACTGCTGTATTCCTAGTTCCTGGCACTATGCCCAACATATAACAGGCGCACAAAAGATATTTGTTAAATAGATGAATAGATTCCATGTTAAGTGAATAGAGAGGCAGGAAACACAGCAAACATGCTATGCTCTCTCATGCCTTGGTAACTTATACATGTTTATAAAAAGCATGTAAGCAAGTAATCTATAGTTTTGGGAACATAAAGAGTAAGGTAAAAACATTGAGCTATATGGCCTAATAACTATCCATTTATTCACCATTCATCCTTTATTCCACAAATATTTGCTAAGTACTTATTATATGCCAGGCACCAAGGATTCACAAGAAGCTTTTAAACTGATGGTGGTGGTAGTGATTGGTGTGTGTGTTTGAAATAGACTTTAGATATCCATATAGAATATCTGATATGGATTCAGATATCCTATGTAGATACCTGGAAATAGACTTAATATGAAATATCTACATGAAAATAGACTTCAGATATCCATATAGGAAGTGTAGGGGGTGGGTTGTAATTTGAAATGAAGTGATCCGAAACTGTAGAAGATGACAGATTTGTAAAAACCTAAGGAGATGAGGGCTTGAGGCAACTGGATATCTGAAGCAAACAATACTATAGGCACAGGTGACAGGAAACAGCAAGAGCAAAGGACTTCAGCTGTGAGCTGCACATGATCAGCCGGCAGTGGATTTACTGGTCCTTTCATGCTACATGAGGAATGCAGATTTCATATTGCAGACAATAGAGGACTGGGGTGATTTTTAGATAGGGAATTGACATTTTTTGTCTGTCTGTTGTTGTGACAGATCACTTTGATCTGAGTCCAAAAGATGGACTTAATGAGGAAGAGATTAGAAGCAAAGAAATAAATTATGGGGCTACCATAATAGTTTAAACCCAAGGTATTAAGTACCAAAAAGCATCCAAGTTCTACAGACTTCAAGGGTAATAGTTTTACTTGGAGTAATAAATGTCAGCCGGTCTGCTTATTGAAAATAATCAAAAGTATAATATATTATACCTCATGTTTCACATATGAACCAAGTAAAGATATATAGAACTAATATCCCTCAAATAATGTACCAATGCAAAATCACTCCATTAAGCAGCAGATTAAAAGAGAAGATTCTCACAATATTGAAGATAATGGTTAAGAGTTCAGTAGTTAATGGTGTGAAAATTGAAATTTGGTGTTTATAAAGAATATTATATGTGCTATTAATTACCAAATTGCAGTTTCAGGCTTGCAAAATAAATGGAGGAAGGGGACCAAATTTTGACTTTAAGGTTATATTATGTGAAAATTAACCAGTACATTTAATTTTTAAAAAATTAAACAACATTCTCACGGAAACAAGGATTATAAATATGCATTCATACATTTAAATCGTTCAACAACTGTTTTGTTGATCCATAAAAACAACCTTAGTTTTTTTCAGACTTCATGAACTGGAGTTTTGTCTATTTCTTTGTTGAAATTATTTTTAAAGTATAAATTACATTTAAACTATAAAATGTGATGGAAATGGAAAGAGTTGAGATCATGACTTTCATGTTCTCCTTAGTTTTCCACATCACCAGTTGTAATGGATTAATCTTAATTTAACACACCTAATAAGAGTTTACTATTTGCTGGGCATATAAGCACCTTACAGTGATTAACTCATTTAAACCTCTTCAGGAACTGACAAGGTAGGTACATTTAGCATTCTTATTTTTTCAGATGAGCCCTTTAGCAAATTGGCTGAGACTTATTATTTCAACTAATATTTGTTGAGGCTGCTATGTACCTGGCACCATGATAGGTTCCATAGGTTCTGTGGGTATGATAATTATGCCCTGAAAGTTGTTAACTTGCTAAGTCTTTTACTTACAACAGGTGCACAAGTAGCGCTGGTGCCTGCAGTTAGCTCTCAAACCCTCACTAGTGAACTGAAATTATCTTCGCTGTGGAGTTTATCCTTCTCCTCCCGGGCCAGGCAGTACTTTTATGTTGTCAAACAGGTCACTGAGCAAAAGCTTTAATCTCCCTTCTTCTGGGAGGTTTTGTTCTTTTCTTTTTAATGAAGATAATCATCTATCACCTTTCAGATGTACATATATGCTTCATTTGGTCATATATGAATATATTGTGGATCATTTCTTGGCAAAGAAATGTGATGCTGTGATTGAACAATGATGCTTAACTTGTGGATTTTGGCGACCTGAAGGTGGAGTATACATTACTAGGTTTAAACTCCTGGTGGACTTTTCACGCTGAAACCACCCTTCTTAACCCCACCCACTGGATTTTTAATTAGTTAGGATTTCCGTAGTCCTAATTTCTTGCACTCTTAATCCCTACTTCAGGGGAAAAATCCCCTTTCAGTCATGGAGCCAGGACAAAGGCTGATGGAATGTTTGTGCTAACGGAGCGCAACGTGCAATTGCCACGGCGGTGACGGCAGTGCCGTAGGAATCAAATCGTGGGATACCTCAGGTAAGCCTTCTCCGCTCAGCAGAACTTGCGTTAGTCCTGTCAACCTTTGTTTGTAGTCTCTTTTTCTCTGCATTTATGCCAAATTATGCCATTTTCTCTCTTTCTGATTGATATTTTATTCTTTTAGTCACATTTTCAATTCCATTATATATTCAGTTAGATCCTATTCACATCTTAAAAGTCTGGGACACTCATCTTTTTAAGGTGACTTCGCAATTGCTCAGATTTCCTGCATACTGACCAAGTGTTTTACCTCAGAGAAAACCATCTTATTTCTCTCATGTTAATAGTTTCATTTTTTGTTTTTTGGTGTGTGGGGGGTTAATGATAAAAATAATAATAGAATTATTAAGATATGGGAACACTAACTTGTGGGTTCTACGGGGGACATAAACTCCCCAGGACGAGGAGAAAAAAGGAAACTTGTATACTTCCTACATATTTATTTTCTACAACATAATGTTCTCAAACGGGTTTTTCCCAAATCTGAAACATCTGAAGAATCTCTGAGATGAAAATCAGAGTAATAGCAAACTCACTGGCTATGTCTTAACTTTCTCTGATGAGTCAGCTTCTTTGCAGCTTACTAACAATGTGGTAACAGGTGTAAGAGATAGCTATTATCATCTTCCGATAAATACGTTACAACTGTGATAAATGACAATTATGGGAGTAATACTTTACAGTTGGATAAAAGTCACATTGGAATTGTGTGCTCTCCCTGAAAAACGAATTCAAATCCATGGTTTTATTTGTTCCTCGTAACAATTCTGTGAAGGGAAAATAGTATTTACCCATTTCTTTACCAAAGTGAAGAAACTGGCCTTTGAGAAGCTAAGGTGGTTTGTTCCTAAACTCACAGTTACTAAATGATAGAACTTATGTAATATGACCCATAGCCCCGTGCTCTTTCGGCACATCATGCAGCTTCTAATAAACATGTTTTAACTGGTTTAGCTTTCTCCCAAGGAAGAGAGGACAAAGATTGCTCAGTCTTAGCATTCTGTTTATATCAATAAAATGGATTCTGAAAGTCTATCTTAGGTTGAATGCTTATAATCTTCTCATTTTATGACTCATTTGATAAACAATATTTGTGTGTGTGTGCAGATTGACGTAGGAACCATAGGTGCAGGGAGCACTGAACATTTCTCTAATGCCATCTGCTATTATTGAACTGAAATGCTCACTAGCAAATCAGACCAATAGAGTTTTGTTTCTGTATTGATTCTCTTGGAAACTATTTTAGCTCTCAGAATAAGTTACATTTGTTTTGCTAATATTGTAGTCATTTATTTTTCATGCATCTCTTTTCAGTTTTAGCTTTTCCCCCAAATTTTAATTTAGTCCTTATTTTATGGAGTTGTAAAGTATTACTACCTATAAAAACAATTTGGAGATCCCCAAAGTGAAATAATTGCTTTATTTTGGGCTGAAGAAATAGTCTCCCTTATACATAAAAATCAAAACAAAACAAATAGCTTTATTGTGACCATTCTGTGAGAGACAAAATTAAAATCAGTGAAAACATGTATATTTGCTGCCTGGAGTTTTGGATTGGTCAAATATAATAGATTATTAATGAGGGAAATGGACATGCTTGAATGCTCTTAATTCCCCAAAGAGTTAAAGTAACTGGAGCCTTAATGGTGTTACATGGAATTTACATTTGGGATTTTGTGTGGGTTTTTTTGGTCTTGTTTATTTAGTGTTTTTAAGGAGGGATAATATGTATTTTATTGTTAAGTCTGACATTTGTTGTAATTCTTAAAGTTAAAAAAATTTAAAATTTATGATGTAACTAAAAATTGACAGGCCAGCCTTTTTTATTATTATTATTTTTTGAGATGGAGTCATCCTCTGTCACCCAGGCTAGAGCAATGGCATGATCTTGGCTCATTGCAACCTCCGCCTCCAGGGTTCAAGCTAGTCTCCTGCCTCAGCCTCCTGAGTAGCTGGGATTTCAGGCACCCACACCACGCCCTGCTAATTTTTGTATTTTTAATAGAGACAGGGTTTCAGCATCTTGGCCAAATGGTCTTGAACTCCTGACCTCACGATCCACACGCCTCAGAGTCCCAAAGTACAGGGACTACAGGCCTGAGCCCAGCGCCCGGTCTTAAGCCAGGCTTTTAAGTGACAGCTGAACACTGATTATTAGTTAAATTGTCCAAGGCATTAATATAGGGCAAACCACCAGAGTTTTATGGCTTTATATTAAACATTTGAGCAAAGTAAACCATTGTGTTTTATAGTTCTAGTAAGTAGTTGGCAAAGCTTTGAGCTTTATGGTTTATGTTAAACAGTTGGCTAATAGTGGATCACATGAGATTATTCACATTTCATATCAGAATAGATTATTATAAAATAATATTCCCCTTATAATTCTTGTAAAATTATTAAATAATCTAGTGTAGCTAAAAGTCAGCAATGCTGCTGCAGCTCATTTATTTGTTAGCTGTCTTTGCTTATCTTATAAGCCTGTACTTATCTCTGAAAAATCAGTTTCTGACATTCTCTACTATGTATTTGATTACACAAAAATAAAATCCAATCTGAGTAGGAATTTAAAAATATTCTATTGAATGGGATTTATTCAACATGTTAGTATCTATCACAGTTGTTAGAATTTCTCATGATGGCTACATAGGAGACCAGGTGGCTTTGTGTTTTTACTACACAGCCATAGAAAATGGTCTCACCAATCGTTCCCTTGTGTCTGGTCCTAAACATAGAGAAGGGTAGATATTTGCAGACAGGAAGGATATGCACAGACATCTTACTAAATCTCTTAAATCCTCAGGATTAAAAAGGAGAATCAAAAGGATTTATAACTATAAGGAAGCCAGGGTCTCCAAATCATTGGAATCATAATACCACTATATACTTTCTACTGAGTGTATGCATTTGAAACTTCAGATGCCCACTAGATAGTTCTCTGATTATTTAATAATGTAATTCATAAAGCCATTAAAATAAATTCTGTCACTAGAATCAATTAGACATCGTATTTTATAACTTATTATTTTGGTAATACTAATCATGGACATGCCTGAAACAAATATATAGTATACTTGAGTTATTGCTCTATGAGATCTTACAGAGAGACTAGCAAAGCTAAATTGAGATGTAGCTGCTGGTTGGACAACCAGAGTCATTCCTAATCTGAGATGATGCATATGCCACACAAATGACCACAATGTATATAATTCAACATCATATCTCAGGAAAACTATAGTTTCTTTTATATCATAGATCTGCTCAAACATTCTATAAACAGTTATGGTCATTTATGAACTCTAAAGCTCTGTGTTATAATAGTTGCTAACCTTTTTTCCTTAGCTCCCATATAGTTTTAAGTCCTTTCAATTCTTTTTGCCATCATGGAAAAATCAGGGAGGAAGTTTTTTTTCCCTATATTTGTTTGCTAAATCCCTGTAAATCTATTTCTAACTTATTTGTTCTGAGGAATTATTCCGTAACAATAGAAGGGCTCACATTTGCACTGTATTTTTTTCACTTACATAGTACTTTAATGTCTATAAAGATAATTTATTTTATCAGTTTGACAGTTACAGTTCTGGTTTGATAAGAACTCTACAGTAATTTCCATTGAATTACATGATACACAATAATGATACAGTACACTGGCAGAAATAATTTTTCATTTTGGTGTTCCTATTTAAAATTCTAGAGTTCTCTAATTTAGTTTGTAAATTGAGCCCCTGGTTTTAAATAGTCATAAGATGACTTATGTGATGTGAATACAAATGAATGCTAATGTAATATATTTTAATACCTGGGCACTTGCTGAAATAAAATTGGAAGGTACATTATTTTTATACTTCCTATTTTGAAATACTACAGAATTGTGTACTTACTCCAAAACCCTGTGCACTTTTGGCCTATCCTATTTAGCACATGAAAGAAAAGCTATTTAACAGTGAGAAGTTATTAAAGGATTAATATATCTTAATTGATCACTTTCCTGTAAGACTTAAAATAGTGCTTCACAAAATCAACCACGAAACTACAAAAGGACAGAGGAAAATTTAAAACTGCATTTAAATGATTTTAAATTGCTCCTCAAGAAAAAATTATTTTAAACTATTTTTTAACAAAATTTAAATACTTTCCAAATTTTATTGTTTAAATAGACTTGTTTTTAGAAAAATTCCTTGCATTGGAGTAAGTAGGTACTGTGTCTTCCATCCTCTTCCTCACTGAAAATGCCTTTAATAACATTGTCTTGAGTCAGAGGAAAAGCAAAGGCTCTTAAGAAAACAAAAAAGCTTGAAACCTGTTTTAGTATACCGCAAGGACGTGGTAGTTACACAGTAAAGAGAATGTGCTTTGCTTTGCTTTCTTTTTTTTCAAGACAAAGTCTTGCTCTGTCACCCAGGCTGGAGTGCAGTGGCGCAAACTTGGCTCACTACAACCTCTGCCTTTTGGGTTCAAGTGATTCTCCTGCCTCGGCCTCCTGTGTAACTGGGATTACTGGCACGTGCCACCATGCCTGGCTAATTTTTGTATTTTTAGTAGAGATGGCATTTCACCATGTTGGCCAGGCTGGTCTGAACTACTGACTTCAAGTGATCCACCCTCCTTGGCCTCTCAAAGTGCTGGGATTACAGGTGTGAGCCACCGTGCCAGGCCAAAAGAATGTTACATCAAAATAATTTCTAGCTGGGCTTCACAATCCAATTCACAAACCCCTTACATTTTAGCATTGATACTGTAATAGAGAATTAGCAAAACCTTCCTCATTGCTTCAAAAGGATCAACAATATGTGAAAGCAGGATAGATCACCTTCCTATATGACTTAAGATAGTGCTTCACAAAATCAACCACAAAACTACAAAGGGACAGAGGAAAATGCCTATGTGCTGAAGGGGGGGTCTGGAGGCCTAATCTGGAGTCCTATTGTAAGGAAAATGTATTTGAAAATACTTTATTTTAAAAATTAATGCAAATGTTATATTCTACTCTGTGATGCTTAATACTGAGTGTCAACTGGATTGGATTGAAGGATACAAAGTATTGATCCTGGGTGTGTCTGTGAGGGTATCCCCAAAGGAGATTAACATTTGAGTCAGTGGGCTGGGAAAGGCAGCCCCACCCTGGAATCTGGGTGGGCACTATCTAATTAGCTGCCAGCACAGCTAGAATATAAGCAAGCAGAAAAATATAAAATGAGAAACTGGCCTAGTCTCCCAGCCTACATCCTTCTATCTCTGGGTGGGCCGCTAAGGTGGTGGCAGTGCCAGCTGAGGGGCGCGGGACGCCGAGGCAGGAGAAAGATGTAGGCTGGGAGGCTAGGCCAGTTTCTCTTTGCTGCTTGCTTATGTTCTAGCTGTGCTGGCAGCTGATTAGATCACACCCACCCAGATTAAGGGTGGGTCTGCCTTTCTCAGCCCACTGACTCAAATATTAATCTCCTTTGGTTACGTCCTCACAGACACACCCAGGATCAGTACTTTGTATCCTTCAGGCCAATTAAGTTGATAGCATCAACCATCACATACTCATAATTTAAGTTTCAAAACTTTATGATTGTTGATACTACTTGGTTCAGAGTGAAATAGATGTTCCATAAAATGACCATGATTTTCTGAGGGTTTGTGTGTTTATTGGCAGTTGTCTTGTACCCTGGTTTTTAAAGCACTGACTTATAACAGACCACAGGATCCTCCCACTTAAAGATATTTCCCCAAAAGCCTGTCTTTTATCCTCCCTCTCACCTTCTCTCTGAAAGGGATTACAAATGACCAACAACATAAAAAAAAAAACCACACACTCTACAGAAAAAAAAAAACGTTTTCATCCCAATTTATCTAACAACACTTAGCGCCATACGGTGTAAGGAGTGTGGCCTTTGAAGACAGAAAGATAGGCATTTTAATTCCATCTCTAGCATGTCTGTGAAAGACCTTGGGGGAAAGCTTTCATCTGTTTAGCGGCCAGTTTTTGAGGCTATCCAGTTAGCTTCAGGATAACCAAGGTTGCTTATCCTGAGTATGGATAGCAATACTCGGCTCATGATGCTACTGTGCAAATGTAAAGACTGTGTACGTAGAGTGCCTGGCAGAGTGCATTTACTCATTCAGCCAAAATTACCTGCTTTCTTACTCTGTGCTAGCCACTATGATAAGCACTGAGGCGGAGCTATAAACAGACATGGCCCCTGGCCTCCAGGAGCTCAGGGGCATATGAGATAGAAACAGAAATAAAAAGAGCATACTAATAAAGAAGCAAGGCAGTCTCATATATCAGTAATTAAGCAGTGTGATGTATCAATGTTGCAGTGGAGATGGATCACCCTGGCTTGGCTAATGAGGGCTATTTATTTGCATTTCTCCTCAACTCTGCATTTAGTGATATCACCTTGGTTGACTGAAATTGGCCCTGGTGGGGTTATTTGCACCAGAAAAGTCATCCAGGGCTACAAATCAGCCAGCCCTCCATTGCCTTACTGCCCCAGAAAGCCTGCTGTCAAACATTTACCAGCATGCTGCAGGGTGTATGTGACAGGGATAAGCCTGGATGGTACATAGATAAGACGGTTACGCCTCCATGAGGAGACACATTTGGTATGAGAACTTAGTGATAAGAAAGAGAAGTTTCTTGCAGATTCAGGGGCAGAGCACTTTAGGCAAATAGACTAGCAAACGCAAAGGCTTGAAATGTTAAAGAACTGATATATAAACAAAATAATTTTTGAGAGGTCATAATTTTTGAGACAATACCAAATTGGTTGGTGTTGTAGGGAGTGACTGGGGTCTTGAGCTTTTAGGTATTCAACAGGTGACATTAATTGTCAAAACTGGCTTTTGGTACAGACAATCTAGGACCCAGAGAGTTCTACTGGCTTATGTAAGGTAAGCTACATCAAATTATAACTCTCCGCTTAGGACTTTACTTCATCTAATCTTTACAACAAACTTACTAGGCAAGTAAAGAAAGTGTTACCTGTGTTTCTTAACTCCTACTGCTAATTATTAGATAGGCTGGAATTAGAACTTTGGTCTGGGCAGCCTCAAGGCTCACATTCAGTTCTAGTCTGTTTCAGTGAGACATTTGGAGAAAAGAAAGGAGAGTGAGACAGAAAAGGGACAGTGTCAAAAATGCCTTCACTGGGGCGGGAGGGGCAGAGGGGGAGAAACAACTGGACTCAGGGTCCCAAAGGAAAACCCAGAAACTGGACCAAAGGTGAGGAGTCTGAAGAAAGTAGTTGCCAAAGAGAACTATACAATAGTGAAACCAGGACTGACGACAAACTTCTCCTACATTTGCCAAGAGAGGATGTTGATCCCAATCTGTACAGTCCTTTACCCTGGTTTAATCTTTGGCTCATCTTTCAGAAAATTAACTATTTGTGGGCCTAAAATTTAGGTGTGAATTTTGAAGAGTATTTTTTCCATATTAGTTGAAAATATACTTCTACTTAGATATTATATATAACACATACTTTCAAAAGTTTGAGGCTTTTATCTCACTAAAATAAATTTATGATGTTAATTGCCATTTTCTTTTTCTTTTTCTTTTTTTTTTTCTTTCGAGACAGAGTCTTGCTCTGTCGCCAGGCACCAGGCTGGAGGACAGTGGCACCACCTTGGCTCACTGCAATCTCCACCTCCTGGGTTCAAGCAATTCTCCCGCCTTAGCCTCTCTAGTAGCTGGGACTACAGGCACATGCCACTACACCCAGCTAATTTTTATATTTTTTAGTAGAGACGGGGTTTCACCGTGTTGACCAGGATGGTCTCGATCTCTTGACTTTGTGATCCGTCTGCCTCGGCCACCCAAAGTGCTGGGATTACAGGTGTGAGCCACCGCGCCCGGACCCCAGCTAATTTTTTGTATTTTTAGTAGAGACGGGATTTCACTGTGTTGGCCAGGATGGTCTCGATTTCTTGACTTTGTGATCCGCCTGCCTCGGCCTCCCAAAGTGCTGGGATTACAGGCCTGAGCCACCGCGCCTGGCCGATTAATTACCATTTTCTTACTTTTTTCTCACAAGTGAATATGAATAATTCATGCCACTTTATCTCCAGTTTTTTATTCTTTAAGATTATCCTCAATATTGAACACATGAATAATCTTATTAGTCATATTTTTATTGATTTTTTTATTACTAAACAACACAGCTAGAACCTGCTATTAATGTTTAATCCATATCGTCCACAATCCATACAAAAAGGTATTTAAATATTAATGGATATTTTATAACATTATAGTATGGGTTTCCATTTTTTGGCACAGTAAATGAGTGATTTTGCAGTAGAATTTCTAGGAAGCTCTCAATAATGTAACAGCAATGAAAATAATGATTTGTTTTCATATTCAAAACATGGCTATAAAATATGCTTTGTTATTGCAGTAAATAGTATCATATTCAAATAATTCTCAGTAATTTGCATTTTTTTAAATTAGGAAAACAGATGTAACAGGAATATTTCAGGCAAATAGGAAAATAGAAAGGCAAAGGAAATAGGATTCCTGGCACCCATTTCTTGTATATTATTTAAATATATTTTCTTCTTTTTTTTTCTGCAAAATACAGTGACAAATTTAAACATGAAGAAAGTAAAATCTAACCCCACCTGCTCAAGCCAGAAGCATTTTAGCCTGGAAGGAGGGATGAGGCTCCGGATGAGAGGTGGGGTGAGAGGCTATAGGAGGGCGGTAAAGGACAGTGGTTCTGAAGGTAAACAAGAGCTAGTGAGTACATCCAAGGATTATTGAACCTGAACATGGGCTAGAGCTTTTCTCTTCGAGGAAATAGTAAGCCTGATGCAAACTTCTGTCCACAGTTAGAAAAGACATTTGATCATACCTGAAGTGCAAGTCTTTAAAGGAGAATTGAGTTTCAATGATTCCAGTCGTTTTCACTCGAGAATGAAGAACATCTTGTTCATTTGGCACATACCCAGATGCTGTTATTCTATCCAAATCATTAAGGTAGCTAACAAGGACAAAACAAAATTATATATGTGTATATAATGTGTGTGTGTGCGTGCGTGTGTGTGTGTGTGTGTACACTTTGCATTTGAAGAGACCAGGATTCAGTACAAATGAATTTTTAGTGTAGAGTTTATTAAAAATGATAAATTCTAGACTGGTGCTTTCCAAACTCTGCTCATCAGAATTAAAAGGTGGGTAGCTGGAATGCTGCAGAACTGCAGAGTGCTGAATGTGACACACAGCTGAACCCCCAGTGTCCTCCCCTAAAGACACCTAAATCAACACTGCCTTAAACTGTATTTTATGAGGTTTATGTGATAAATTTGCCTGCATATAGATAGGAGTATGAAATAAAATTTCTTTGTGGGGCCTGGATCATTACAAAACTAAAAGCTGCCTTACAGCCCTAGTTGCTAGATTATCCTCAAAATTCTATAGTTTGAATTTAGGCATTTGAGTTTTATGACAGTGATTGGTTTTAATGTCCTTATTTGAAGGTTGCTTGTTATTTTTGCATGCATTTGCCTCATCAGGACTCAGCCATTTCCATTAAATGCTGTTGCAACATCTAGTTAGCACAATAAGAGAAGTACAGTTTGTCTGTCTTCCTGGTCTATGCTGGAAGTGACTCATGAATGTGCAGACCCACCCTGACCTGGCTCTCCTGGGGAGAGAAGGCTGAACTCACCCCCTGTCCCCACTCCCACCTCCTCTTCCATCAGGGCATGGCTGTATCTTTACCCCTTCCAGAAAGCTATATTAAAAATTCCTAGTATTATCAGGCTGAATGTTGTGTTTTTTCTCCTCACAGGATCTAGGTGTGGTGATGAACAGGAATAAGCCTAATTAAACTGTGTATGCTATAACTGTTCATTAGTCTGTTAAATTAGAGGAAAAAAACACCTGCTTTCAGCTGCCTAATCCTTGAAACCAGATGTCTTTATACTAAAACAAAGTATTTTATTGCTATAAGAATCATTTGAAAACCACTGGTCTAGACTTATGATACTAAGGCTTTAGTGGCTTAGCAATATCACTATTTCTGTAAAAATTTTAAATACAAATAGTAATACCATGGAAATGCTTTTATGATGAATTTCACCATTACACTGAATCACATTATAGAAAGGTAAGACTGGAGTGCTTCCATCGAGGCAGAATTTGCGAGGTAGAATCCAGCTAAATGTTTGTCAGTGTTAAAAATTGTTTGTTCAATGATTAAGTTGAGAAGCTGTTATGCCTTAGCACCTAGCACAAAGATTTTAAAAAACAAAACTATTATTTAAAAAATGCATTGTTAATATAGGTAATTTATTTTTGAAGGATCTTTTTCCTTTTAAGCTGAAGCAAATTAAGAGTAGACAAGTGTCCCAAATGGATTCTGGCCAAGAGTAAAATCACACCTCAAGAAACATATAACATATATAATATGAAAATGTATCACTGTTGTTTTCATCTAAAAAAGTTTAAGTTTTCTTTTTAAAAAAAGAATGACACATCAAGATGTAAATGTATTGGAGAAAGTACTATCAGAATTTGCTAATGTATTTATTTTCTATTTTGGCAAGCAAATCCCTTTGCAAAATTTGTATTAACTAAGCCTACGTATGTGGTAGGTATATTGTTGGTTAGTTCATGCAAGAGTAAAAAGGAAAACAAAAAAACCAAAAGCAAACCTGCCAAAATAAAGATTAAACTCATTTCACGATAGCGAAATGAAAACCTTGGTAAGGACACATTTATTTGCATCTATAAATGATTTCAAGCAAAGCAGAAACATTAGCAAACTGACAGATTTGCATTTTAAATGCTTGTTTAAATAAACAAATAAAGAAGTGGGTGTTAAAGCTTATGATCTAAAGCTTAGACCAAATAGAGACCCTTAATATATATGACTCTAATCATTTAAAAGTACTCAGTTCTTTTCCAATCATCTAAACTAGTATTTTTCCTGGTGAAGTCCATGGTAATTCTTAAAGCACGTGGAATTTAAAAGGCACACTAGATGGCTGCAATTAATTAACAGTCAACTAAAATGTTTCCTCTGATTGTCCCTGCCATACCCTTCTTCTTTCAATTTGCTGGAACTGATGAGGTTGTTATGTTGCCAACTATGATATTCTTTCTCCTTATTCTGATTATACTCACTTTTTTGTTAGTCTTAACTTGAAGGCTCTCTAGATTTGAGAAAACAAGAAATATCTTACTGTCACCAAAAGAATAAAAAATAAACAAGTGTTAGAGACCTTGCTCTATATAATGTATATGAAATAGACAGACATTGTAGTACCAATCTCATTTTATATTTTGTTTTACAATGTAATTCAGTGTTTAAAAAAAAAAAATTCTGCTCTTAATTTCTGGAAGAAAGCAATGACCATTCAACTACCTTTCTCAGGAAGCTTTCTTTTTAAGGACACCTAAGAGCAGAAAAAAAAATAACACTTTATTTATTTAATTATTTATTTATTTAGGTTTATGTATGAAATTTCTCTGAGAAACAGGGAAAATCAGCTTTTCTGTTATTATATTGCACCTGCAATAATCTGGGTAGTCAAAAACTATTACAATATGGGCAACATTTCCAAAATAAATGCAAATTGATATCGTTCAATTGTTTTTAACTTGAAGAACAGATTCAAAAATTTACAATGAATCTACAAGGGAGTAGCTACTCCCAGTGTGAAACATACTTTAAGTATTTAAATTAAAGGAAAAGCTAAAATTAAAGACTAGAAAGTACAATAAACTGTCACTTATTTGCCCATTTTAACTATGTGGTTTGTACAAGACTAAATATATTAATGAGTGCCCACTTTAATCTATCTTTCTCTCTGGCTCTCTCCCCAGAGCTTTACTAACCAAGATTATGTGGGAATATTCCACAGTTCAGCTTCTTACTCATTGTGACTTCCCTTACCAATGAATAGTACAGAAAAGCAATGTTTTACTACACTGCAGAGATCCCTTTTACTATTAAAATGTGGTAGGTGCTGAGATACTTATGAAAAGTTATTCAAGTTAATATAATCACAAAACAAGATTCATTCTCTCCTTCATCAGAGAGCTAGGAGCAACTCTTTCCTCCAAAAGCAGTGTGCCCTTTGAAATTGAGGTCTAAAATAAAGACGAATGGATAATTACAGAAGATTTTTTCCCTAGAATTTATATAGCTTATTTTCTCTCCATAATCATTCTGTCCATCAGTGATTAAAAATCTGAAGGGTCATGCAAGCTTCATCTTTCTGTCCTTAACTGATCTTTTCCATTTGCTTCACTTTTATGTTACTGTTTTGTTTTTGTTTAATTAAATAATGCTAGCAGGTTCTGTTGGGGGGATGATTCATCAAAAGAACTATATTTACACTTTTTCACACATATGTATGAACAGAAAGAGAAAATAAGTAATTAGATTGTATTTACATATGCGCACATCTTGCAGCCATATAGTGGCAGGCCATGTTAGGAACCACTTGCTAAAAGAATTGTTTTTGGGTTTTTTTTTTTTTTTTTGGTGACAGGGTCTTGCCCCAGCTGGAGTGCAGTGATGCGATATTTGCTCACTGCAGCCTTGACCTCCTGGGCTCAAGCAATTCTCCATCTCAACTTCCCAAGTTGCTGGGACTACAGGCACATGCCACTATACCTGGCTAATTTTTGTATTTTTTCGTAGCAACTTGGCTTTGCCACGTTGCCCAGGCTGGTCTCAAATTCTTGAGCTCAAGTAATCTTCCTGCCCTGGCCTCCCACAGTGCTGGGATTATGGGCATGAGCCTCTGTGCCTCACACTAAAAGAAAATTTTATATCACTTTGACAATGAAATTATAAATAGTGTCACAAGCTCCTAATTTCCTTATGTTTAATTAGTGCTAAATGGGAGATATAAACAGTGAAATTTATACAATTTTTTCAGACTCCAAATGAATCCCCTGGTATACAAGTGTTTTAGAAATTAATTCATTAATTTCTTCTAGAATTCTGTATCATGGTCATCAACCCAATGAGCCAAGGCATGTGTCATTAATAAAATTAATCTAAGGGATGATTTCACTATTATGAATAGAGATGAAGTGAATAGCCCAAACCCTCAGTGTACACGTCACCAGTCTGTGTTAGTGTGGACTGCTATGCATTATGGTGAATTCTTTTTAATCAAGAGAAGATATTTGCAACATATGTATCTTCTCAGGCAGAGTTTCAAACTTAGTTATTTAAAATGCTCCCCTGGTTATATATTTTTACATCTCATTATGTCACCTTGTTCATTTTTATTTCTCTTCAATTCCTTTTTATTTTACTATAATAAAATGTAACACCATTTACTTTCCTTATTTGCATTTACAAATACAAAGTAAGTAGAATTATAATTCTTAATTTTAAATGTTTTGCCTCCAATTCCCCTTAAAGTGAATTCACTTACTAAGCTGCCGAGTCATTGAGCTGATATTCAGATGCCCTTTCAAAGCAGGCCTGAATTCCCGGATCTCTCCACAGTCGTTTTATTACCTCCGCCAGTTGAGGCGTCATGCCACCGTCTTCCAGGGAACTTGCCATTGCATAAAGTTGTTGTTGGTCCTCCTAGAACAGTGTTTTGGTTAGAATAAGAAGGTATCATTTGGAATCACATATTCTGTTTTTCTAATAGAATATTTTAATGGGATGATTTTAATCTTATTCCTTTAGCTAATAATTCAACCAAACATCTTTTCAAACTATATTGAGATAAATAGAACTGAAGTTTCTCATGGCTGAATGATGTCCAGAAGAGTTCTCCTTTGCAAAAACTATAAAATATTATGTGAAGCTATTAGCATATTTCGGAATTTATCACTGACTTCTGAATATGATATCAAGAATGATAATAATACTTTGCCGTACTCATATTGAGTTTGTAGAAGGTCTACATGTTATACTAAGGTAAAAGAAAAATTAACCTGATCTAATCTGGTATTTTCTTTTTTAAATTATTTGCCATGAATTTTTCTAGAAAAATAAAAATAAAAATTAGAGTAGGCTAGACATGGTGGCTCATGCCTGTAATCCCAGCACTTTGGGAGGCTGAGGTGGGTGGGTCACTTAAATCCAGGAGTTTGAGACCAGCCTAGGCAACATGGCAAAATTCTTCTTTACAAAACAATTAGTCAGGGATGATAGTGCATGTCTGTAGTCTCAGCTACTTGGGAGGCTAAGGTGGGAGAATTGATTGATCCTGGGAGGCAGAGGTTGCAGCGAGCAGAGATTGCACCACTGCACTCCAGCCTAAGTGACAGAACCAGACCCTGTCTCAAAAAAGAAAAAGTAAACATGGGAAATAAATTCATTATTCTAAAATTGTATTTTTTCAAAAAATTAGTATATAATATTTTTTTGTCATCGGTACCTCTTCATAATCATATAAAGAAAGAATGGTGAACATTTGGGTCCACATAATATTTTGGAACATCCCTGTAGGTACTGTTGATTGCATGCCTTTGGAATGAATCAGTAGGCCAGAGGTGAGAATTTTTTATGCAAAGCAAGGAATTATGGTCTTAGTCCTGTTGGGATGAGATTTGGAGGTTACCAGGGAAGAAGGAAATAGAAGTTTATTGAGTAAATACTATAGTCTGCAATTTATTTAAACCAATAATCAAAACAGTTTTATGATAAATTATTTTTAAAGAGTTTGAGTTTGAGAATAATTAAATTGACTGGTAATAGTCCAGGTAAATGGAGAAATCTGAGCTCAACCTTGTTGTCAGCTTCCAAATCCAATATCCTTTTCAGCTCAGAATCTTCCTAGTGCATATTACTACAATTTACAAAACTGCACATACAATATCTCACATAATCCTCACAACTGTGAGACAGACACTGTATTTTCTCCATTTTACATGTGAGGAATCTGAAACTCTCAGTTTTAGAAACCAGTAAACCAGTAAACACCATAAGCATCAGAAGAGGAGTGAAACACAAGCACACTTTGTGCCGTGTCAGGCTGTTACTGTTACAGGAACAGTAGTCCCGCTTCAGATCGCAAGAGATGATTCTTGGATCTCAAACAAGAAAGAATTCAGGGCAAGTCCGGAGAGTAAAGTGAAAGCAAGCTTATTCAGGAAGCAAAGGAGTAAAAGAATGGCTACTCCATATACAGAGCAGCCCTGAGGGCTGCTGGTTGCTCATTTTTATGGTTATTTCTTGATGTTACGCCAAATAGGGGGTGGATTATTCATGCCTCCCCTTGTTAGAGCATGTAGGGTAACTTCCTGATGTTCATGGCCTTTGTAAACTGTCACGGTGCTGGTAGGAGGGTAGCAGTGAGGATGAGCAGAGGTCATTCTCATGGCCATCTTGGTTTTGACAGGTTTGAGCCAGCTTCTTTACTGCAACCTGTTTTATCAGCAAAGTTGTTACAATCTGTATCTTGTGCTGACTTCTCATCTCACCTTGTAACTTAGAATGTCTTAACTCTCTGGGAATGCAGCCCAGTGGGTCTCAGCCTCATTTTCCTCAGCTCCTATTTAAGATGAAGTTGCTCTGGTTCAAATGCCTCTGACACTACTAATGAAGTATGTTCAATAAGAACTTGCTGCTTTTCTGATACAATTCAGCTTATTATTATTTTGAATTGACTACAGTTTTTTATACTATTTTATCAAAAATTTGCTCTTTGTACAAAAAATAAGGGTATGTCACTAACTGTTAAGGCAAAAAACAACAACAACAACAACAAAAACTTATTCTGTCTTTCTTCACAATCGGATTTTATTGTTAAAAACTAAAATGATCAGATGATCACTGGTTCAAGTATTCAATGTGTAAACCAAAAACAAGTTTCTGAGTCCCTGAAGCAACAGAATTCTAAGCCCCCAACCAAAAGAAATCCCTCTTGGTCAAGGGAATTCCAAAATAAACCTGAAAAACTAGTTCAGGCCATGATGGGAAGGGTGGGGTCAGACATGCCTCATTATGCTCTCCTCCCTTTGGAATTCAGACACAACACACCAGCATTAACATTAAAACAGAGATCTTAGGACTGATAAAAACAGACTAGAGCAATAAGATTCCAAATTCCAACCTGACTCCAGTATAGAGCAGGCCCTGAAAGAAATTATTTTACCCCCAAATATGTATTTTTTTGACATATATTGAAATGGCCCTGAAAAGTTGTCTTTTGTGGGGGAAATTTACATTGTGTAAAGAATCCACTTCCCTTTTCAAGTCCTTTTCTGATCGTGGTGAGATTAGCTGAGAGTCTAGCACTTTTTAAAGGTGAAAATAGGAAATATTTGCCATCTATTGCCTCCAAGGGTACAATATGAGACTTTATCTACATAATAAGAACCTTGGTCTCCACAGCCTCTTAACCCAGAGACTCCTTTCTATTCATTCTAGGCTAGACAATAACTTAGCTCTTTCAAACAATTAACAATCAGAAAATGTTTGAATTTCAACAAAATATTGAAAATGCATGACCAGAAGGTCCTGCTTCAAGTTGTCCTGCCTTTCTGGACTTTGCATGTATTGACTGATATCTTCCTGTAACTTTTGTCCCCATAGAGTGTATAAAATCAAGTAATAACTACTTTGGGCATATGTTCTCAGGACCTTCTGAGGCTGTGCCATGGGTCATGGTCCTCACATTTGGCTCAAAATAAATCTTTTCCAGTATTTTACGAAGTTTGGCTTTTTTTGTCAACAAATGGCCAAATCAAGGCTCCACCTGGCTGGGCGTAGTGGCTCACGCCTGTAATCCAAGCACTTTGGAGGCCAAGGTGGGCAGATCACCTGAGGTCGGGAGTTCAAGACCGGCCTGACCAACATGGTGAAACCCTGTCTTTATTAAAAAAAAAAAAAAAAAAAAAGCTCCACCTTATTTTCTAGCATCGACACAGGATAGATTTTTACAAGCTCATTTCTCTATTAAATGGATGTGAAAGAGAACTGCAAGTCCAGCGAAATATGCTCTGGTCACTTTTGCTAGCATCATCCTATTTGTTCCTTCCACTGTTAAAGTGCTATTTAGATTGAATGATGCAATGAAACAACCACTACACAGTTTTATCCCTAAGGAGAAAAAGTTATACATCTTGTCAGCATATCTTTATAAACCAAATAAATATACTGTTTCATTTCTTTTAAAATATTCCATTTATGGGCCAGGCGCGGTGGCTCAAGCCTGTAATCCCAGCACTTTGGGAGGCCGAGGCGGGTGGATCACGAGGGCAAGAGATCGAGACCATCCTGGTCAACATGGTGAAACCCCGTCTCTACTAAAAATACAAAAAATTAGCTGGGCATGGTGGCACGTGCCTGTAATCCCAGCTACTCAGGAGGCTGAGGCAGGAGAATTGCCTGAACCCAGGAGGCGGAGGTTGCGGTGAGCCGAGATCGCGCCATTGCACTCCAGCCTGGGTCACGAGAGCGAAACTCCGACTCAAAAAAAAAAAAAAAAAAAAATTCCATTTATCATTTAAATATACTTTATTTGTAGAGGTATCATGAATATGGTTTTACTTTAAACACTTAAATGTTACAAAGCCTTCCTTGACCACTTCAATCCTACTACCTCCCACAAAGGCAAATTATCCTATCTGGTTGGTTTTTGTGTCTCTAGACCTTTTACTTTTTAAATTTGTACATGCATAGGTGGAGCCCATAGTGATGATTTTCAATCCAGGCTGCACATTGTAAGCATATGGGGTACCCTTAAATATACTGATAGCAAAACTGTCACCCAAACAAAATGAATCAGAATCTCTGCATGTCAGGCCCTGCAAAGATATTTTCTAAAAGCTTCAAGGTGGCACGACTGTTCTCAGTTAAGAATCTCTGGCAATACACAGTTGTTATTTTTTTAAACTATAAATAACACTTCATTGAACATAGTGTATTTCCGTTCTTGATGTTTTTCTGTGCTTATTGAAAAGCTAACGTAATCTAAAGAATTAAAAATCTTTAAATTTTTAGAAGTAAACAAATTTTTTAAATTTAAAATTCTTTGATGTTTTTAAGAGATTGAGCCTACCCATCAAATGTGATTTTTTAAAAAATATATAACACCAAAATGAATAGATAATATGAAAAGTTCTCTTCCTTATAGCAGCCTAACTGATTGAACACTTAACTTCTACTATTTTATCGTCATATTTTAGAAACTCTGGTAATTTCTCACCAAACTCAAAACTGAAAATAAAACCCAAATCCCTTATCCCTTGCTGTGACTCACAAAGCTTTACATGTTTTGACCGCCTCTTTCCCTCCCTCTTTCTCCCTTTCTCTCCCTGCCCCCGAGACGCAAGATACACCGAACAACTTGCTGCTCCTTGAATTCACCAAGGCCCCATTTCAGCTCATAGGGGTTGTTCCCTCCATGTCCTTCCTGTGGTTTACTTCCTTTTTCACTCAAGTCTCTTCCCAGTACCACCTCCTCAATAAAGCCTTCTCTGATCATCCTTTCTGCCACATTTTTCAAGTATCACCCTGTGAATTGGAGTGGCATCCCAAAGAAGTTTTATTTCCCTATGAGGTATTTGGAAAAGCTTGGGAATTACAGTGGTCCTGGAATGGCTCATTCTCTCTCTCTGTCTCTCTCTCTCTTTTTTTTTTTTTTTTTGTTTTTTTTTGTTTTTTTTTTGAGACGGAGTTTCGCTCTTGTTACCCAGGCTGGAGTGCAATGGCGGGATCTCGGCTCACCGCAACCTCCGCCTCCTGGGTTCAGGCAATTCTCCTGCCTCAACCTCCTGAGTAGCTGGGATTACAGGCACGCGCCACCACGCCCAGCTAATTTTTTGTATTTTTAGTAGAGACGGGGTTTCACCATGTTGACCAGGATGGTCTCGATCCCTTGCCCTCGTGATCCACCCGCCTCGGCCTCCCAAAGTGCTGGGATTACAGGCTTGAGCCACCGCGCCCGGCCTCTCTTTTTTAAAGAATATTTCTTTTATTTATTCATTTTTTATTTTACTTTAAGTTCTGGGATACATGTGCAGAATGTGCCGGTTTGTTACATAGGTATACATGTGCATTGGTGGTTTGCTGCACCTATTAACCCGTTGTCATTCTCTTAAGATTGTGTAACTTTGGGATTACATTGTACGGAAAATAAAGTATGTATTTTCCCTACAGATTACTCAAACCTTCATCATTAATATTAGGGATCCCAGGTGGTCTTAGAACTTTGTGGAACTCATTCTGAACCCTAGAGTCATATTTCCAAAGATCATGAAAATCAATCCAGAGGAAGGAAGGCTATATGGTGTAGCTAGAAATGGTGAGAAATGCTGAGTTAAAAATGCCACGTTTTGTTGCTACTGGTTTTTCAGAATCTTTGAGTATAATATTGGTTGAAAATTTCCAGGTCGTTATTGTATGCATATACACCAAACAGATTTGATCACAGAACTTTAATTGTAGAGCATCTTGAGGAATCAGGGCTTTTTGGTTCACATTGTAGAGTTTACTTTGTAGGGTTCTATGTCCAAGATGGTTACAACAGCACTCAAATCATGTATTAAAAGTGTTATAATTTTCAGCATTCTTTTATGTCAGTTGAGTGGATCCTATATGCTCTAAAATAGGATATATTTAAAAGGATAAGTAGAAACTTACTAAAGATCTTCATAATTTCTCCTTTCCTGTTTCTTAAGTTTAAACCTCTTTTCAAGTTCTATGCTTATGAAATTATAAGTCTATCAAATACTAAACCACAACCAATAAGAACAAGCCCCATTTAGCTGCTTCCCCTCTAGCTACAGATCCCATCTCTCTCCTACTCCTTGGCTATAGATCCTGAAAATATTGTCCTTAACTGTTCTAATAGCCTATTCTCATTTCTCCACACACACTGCTGGAGTGTGAGTCCACCAGTCTTCTGAAACCTCTCTCACTATATTCCCAATGGCTCCATATTTCTAAATCCAATAGATTCTATTTAATAGTCTCCTTTCTTTACCTGGCAAGATCTTTCAATGTGGATAGCTCCCTTTGGAACACTTCTCTTGAATTCTGTGATTTCATATGCTTCTGATTTTCCTTTTACTCTTCTATCCTCTCCCCTGAAGTTTCCTTTTCCTAACAAATGAGCAGAAAATTGTTTGTTTTTTTAACACTCTTCCCTAGACTCCGTTATCCCTGATACTCCTCACTTCTTAATCTAAGGGCTTCACCTGTTCCATTCTACTTTCTTAGTATGAATTATATGCCATAGTGTAATGGCATGCCAGTAACACCTAGATTTAGATCTCTAGACGAAGTATCCATTTTAGGCTTCAAATGCACATTTGTAATTGCTTGCACATGTATATATCCCATAGAACTTACAAACGCATTTCCAAAACCAGATTAATTAGTTCTTTCCATCCTCATTTAATGTTAGGGTTCCTCTTCTTAGTGATTCTTTCTATAAGCAAGGATCGAGCTCCACATTTAGCTGCACTGCCCTTTTGAAATCGCATATTATTTGTAGTTATTTGTTAAACATGTAGCTCTCCTCTCCTGATGACAATATTATTCCAACTCAGTTACTGCTGAGCCCTCTCTACAATCCCAGCACCCAACTAAATGTCTACCACATAAATAATAGTTTAATAAAAAATAAAAAATAATTCTTTTCAAATGAAGTTGGATGTGTAGATTTTAATACATAAATTTTAATGATCCTATATTCAAAATAAGTATTGAAAAATAACAATATCTAATGTTTACTGGAAACATATTCTATAATACTCTATATCATAGTGGATTTCTTTCTTTCTTTCTTTCTTTGTTTTTGGAGATGGAGTCTCACTCTGTTGCCCAGGCTTGAGTGCAATGGTGCGATCTCAGTTTACTGCAACCTCTGCCTCCCAGGTTCAAGCGATTCTCCTGCCACAGCCTCCTGAGTAGCTGGGATTATAGGCACACATCACTATGCCTGGCTAATTTTTGTATTTTTAGTAGACATGGGGTTTCACCATGTTGATCAGTCTGGTCTCAAACTCCTGACCTCATGATCCATCTACCTCGGTCTCCCAGAGTGCTGGGATTACAGGTGTGAGCCAATGCGCCCAGCCTATAGTGGATTTCTTATGTTTTTGCTTCCTCCTTTAAAGGTCGTGGTAACTCAAGGAGGAAAGCCATAATATCCTGTGGAAGCAGACACTAAAGTTTAGAGAGGTTAACTTGTCCAAACTTACAGACCCAGTTACTAATAAAGCTCACGTAATTTTTCTATCAGAACTTTCTCTCTTTGGCAATCTGTGATCATGTGGAAATGGTTATGTAGAAGGTTATGCACTTGTATAAATAAATAGAGAACTAATCAGAACTCTGAAAGTCACATGTTCGTAGTGATTAGCAATCAATCTGTTAAATAAACAATTTTAAACAGGTAGAGAGTATATTAATCTCAAAATCAAATACTACAATGCAATTGAAACTGCTCGAGTTTATATCAGTTGAAATAGGAACTATGTTGTCCCTGACAACTGTGATGTTCTGATAATTGAGGACATAGTTACTCCTGAGAAGTTATGACAGTGGCTAAGTGCTGCTTATGTTGCTCTATTTATACCATTCAAAGTACAGTTTGAATAAACTGTACTTTTATTTTCGAATTAGCATGATGGTAGCAATGTGTACAGTGTATTATTTTCATTTCCCTATATGCCAAATCATTAAGACTTTTACTAATAAATCTCATGTTTTTTTTTTTTTCCCCCAAGACAGGGTCTTGCTCTGTTGCACAGGCTGGAGTACAGTGGCACCATCACAGTTCACTGCAACCTCGACCTCCCAGGCTCAAGGGAGCCTCACACCTCAGCCTCCCAAGTAGCTGGGACTACAGGTATATGCCACCATGCCTAGCTAATTTTTTTTTTTTTCTTCTTCTTCTTCTTCTTCTTTTTTTTTGGCAGACACAGGGTTAGTTACATTGTTCAGACTGGTCTGAAACTCCTGAACTCAAGTGATCCTCTTGCCTCAGCCTCCCAAAGTGTTGAGATTATAGGCATGAGCCACCACATCCAGTCACTTCTGAGGTCTTTAGTGATTAGGGTAGCACTGTTTTACAAACTCTGGGCCATATGAAGGACACAGTATATTTAAATACTTAGCAATAGGCAAGGTTGTGATTTCCAACTTATCTGGTACAAATGCACGGAATATCATATTGTATCTACAAATTTAAACATCATTAAATCACTCTCATAGGAATTCAGAAGGTATATCTATTTTAGTAACTATTATTGCCTAAGAGAAAAAAGTAAAATAAGTATTTGTAATCATTAAATCCTTTAATAGCTAAAAGCCACCATCATGGAATCCAGAAGTGGATTTTTGCCATAAACTCTAGCTACTTAATGTAAACCAACTAATCTTCTTTGAGCCTTTTTTTTTTTTAAATTAAGGTGGTTATACTATGTTGTTTCTTAAGAGCCAATTTAAAATCCTGGGTTCTTAGGAAAAGCCAAGATCAGATCCATAGTTGAACTACACTTAAATAAGAACATTATCACTAAGTCACAGAGATAAAGAATAAAAGGATCTTGGAGTTCAGCTCCTCCAAGTTCCCCTTTTACACATGAGAGGGAAACTGTAGCCAGAGAAATAGGTTGGAGCAAACTGGGGAGAAAGCTAGATATGGGAATCAGTAAAATACCTGACTCCTTGCTTTATGAACTAACTTCCGGAAGGCCATACTTAGCATTTCCTTGTTCTTTGAAGAAAAGTGACAGGAGAAAAGGGGGATTTACCCCTTCCTTTAATGTTAAGAGCATGGAAAAGGCTTTTTTGTTGTTGTTGTTGTTGTTTTCATTGTAATGATTTCCAGTGGTCATTTACAAGGTCCAGTGGCCATTCACCAGGTCCACTAAACTGGGTGAGGGAGTTCAAATGACTCCTCTTCCTTTATCCATCCTTACTATGCTTTTGCTCTCTATTTTTATTGTTCCTATAGCAAGGTTTCCAGGAATTACATTGGTAGGAATTCAACTGGCATCCTCTGGAGGTAACCAGATGCCCAGCTGCTCCTGGAGGAGACATATGGAAATGGTGAGTTCTTTTTGTGGATTCTACTCAGTTACTCTTTTTTTGGGTGGGGTTAACTATGGTTCTTTGGATAATACTGTAAGTTTCATTTGTCAAGTAGTTTTATATGTTTGGATATAAACTTTCAAAATAAGTGGATTTCAAATATATTTTAATGTAAAATAATTATATAGCAAAATATAAAGTAGGGAGAAAATAAAATTATTTTGTTTCTACCTTGCAAACAGAACTATGATTACTTTGAATATACTTAATATGCGAACATTTGCTTACTCCTACAATCTGAATTCATTTTTTAAAAAAACTTAGCATTATAAAATAAGCATTTCCCTGTTGCCACAGACTTTGTAATCATCATCAAACATTAATCATAATTGTTATGTTATTATTAAGCAACAAATAGTCTTTTGAAATGACTCGTAACTAAAAAAATTAATCTAGATATATTGCAAATTGTGTTTATGCCATAACCCTTTTGTATTTAGCAAGCGCAAGCAATACTTTTATTTGTTATAGTGTATTATTTGATATTAAGTTTAATCCTCAGGAAAACAACTAATGTTGAATAATATATTATTCAGTAAAAAAGTTTCACTTCAAAGAAAATAAGAAATCTTACACTAAATGGAATTAATGCTTCAAAATTCATATTTCATATTTTAAAATTTTGGATATAGATTAATACTATGAACTTATCAAGTCCTATTATTTTATGGCCCAACCCCTATTGCAGGACTTAGAGCTGTCATTATTTGCATACTTACGGCACTTCTGGGATTTACATAATCAATCCCAAGGGTAGTCATGGCTTTCACAATAGCTAGGATGGATTGCAACGTATTACTGTAAATTACTGCTTTGAACTCCATGCATTCTTGCTCACTGTAACCATTCTTATGGATGATCCTATAATTTAAACATGAAAAGTTTCATGAGTTGAATAATTGCTTGTTACACTAAAGCACATCAAAATAAATTGCTTGTATAAAATTATAGTATATATTCATTAAAAAGGAATTTTGACCTATATATATGCTAAATCTGAACAATTTTATGCCTTTGGACTTCTATTATCATTGTCATTTATACAATATTTTCTTTCTTGACTAACCATGATAAATATAAAAGGGCATAGGATTTGTTATTTAAAAATACTTTTTAAAAATGGGTAAATCATAAGCATTATACTTTGAAAGCTCTTTTTTTTTTTTTTTAAGAAAAAAATTTCTAGATTCCCAGGACAAAGATATATACAGAGTTCTGAAAGTTGACCTTGTGTTTACAACCTGATGTCTAGAGGAAGTGAAGTCATTTAGATCATTCATGTCTTTTCCTATCATTCTGGAAAATAGGAGTGCCTGCTTTCTATTTACAGCATTAACAAAGGCATTTTTTTAGTACAGGTAATTGCCCTCTGTTAAATCTCTTGACAGTTCTCCATCTGTGTACGTGCCACTGAGTTATAAAAGTTGAAACGCTCGACATTTTATTTGGCTGAACTCTTCTCTACCTTCCACTCATTCAGTCAAAATCAAGATTTAACTAGTAGTTTTGGAATAAGCGCTTAAAATAGATTTACCTATCAAAAGCTAAAATCGTTACATGTGCCAGTTACGTATTTTTGCATTTTTATTGCAGAATATGTTTTTGTTCCTTTCTGTTTTTTCTTACTGTTTTGAAGTGCTTTGTATTAATTAGGCATCTTTTTGGATGTCATCTTACTAAAGATTTATATTGTGTCTACACGTATAATGGCTTTAGCATGGGGGAAGAACACAAACGCATCTTTAATGTCTTTGAAGTTATTAGAACCTTCATATTCAAGAAATCTGAACTGAAAGGAGTAAAGGCAGGGCCTATATTTATTATATGTTATTTTTATATTTGATTACCAATCATTTCTGAATTTCTACTTTAAACATGGTTATGTTTGTCCTGCTGCCTTAAACCATTAAGTAACTTATATAAGTAAATAAATAAAACAGACAAAGGCTGTCGAAAAAAATGCAGTAAAATATCTTTATGGATAGATCAAGAATAAGCTTATTAAAGAAATCCCAGTTTTCTGTCAAATTGAACTTGGAAAATTATTTTAATTATTAAATTAAAATGGCAATTGTGAGTAAACATGGACATTGATTTTCTTCATGAAACAAGTTCTGACTGTTATCAGAAGATGAAGAAGCATTTATCACAAAGCAAAATAATAAAAACAGATGTAAAGATGTCCAGCTGAAGTGGGACTTTAAACAAACATCATTTTTTCCAGGAGCTGCATATGTAAATTTCTGTGAGATAGAGCACTCCAACTCCAAAAGATGCTTCCTAGGTCTGTTGAAATTAATAGGCTTTTACTGGGCATTTTCTGTGACATACTATGTTATGTGTTAAAGAGAATATATCATATCCTTCTTTCCAAAACCATAGACTGGAGGTCCACTGTATAATATATTAGTCACTGGCTGATTAATTAAAATTAAATAAAATTAAAAATTTAGTTCCTCAATCACACTGTCAACATTTCAAGTGGCTATTAAAGCCACATGTGGCTAGCAGTTGCCATATTTCAAGGCAAGATAGAGAACTTTTCTATCACCACACAAAGTTCTGTTGAAGAGTACTGGTTATAAGAATGCAGAGCATATAAAGAGATTTTTGAACATTATGATAATGTATAGGAAGAAACTCTGCAGGTAGTAAGATGCTATAGAAAAGAAAAAGTGATAAACTCTATTAGAAGTGGCTATAAAGACCAAAGAAGACATCCTGGAAGCAGTGATAATCAACTGATTGTTCAAGGAGAGTTATTCCTAGATGGTCAAAAGGAGAGAGAATCATGCTAGGCAGAAAGATCAGTATGACCAAATAGACACTTAAAATTATCAAACGTTCAATATGTGCCAAGCTCTGTTGTATGTGCCTCATCTGTCTTCTTATTAATTATGATCTACATTTTATAAATAAGAAATGTCAGCAATACCCCCAACTTATTCAGTTATTGTGTGTTATAGCTGGGCCACAAACACAATCTGATTTCAGCTCATGATCTTAGCCCCAAAGCTCAGCCTTCTGTAGTGTGCTCGTCTACAGACTTACAAAAGGTCAGCATTAGTGAAGCAGGAAGTAGCAGGGAAGAAATTACAGGACGGTAGAATAAAAACATCAGCAAGAATTGCACTCCAGTGTCTTGTGTGCCAGGACAAGGAGATTGATCTTGATAACACGGGTGAAGAGTTGAATTCAGGAGATAAAATCAGCTTTAAATGGATCAGTGAGTTGAATTCAGGGGATACAATCAGCTTTAAATGGATCAGTTCGTGGCAGTGTGGATAATGCAATGAAATGAAGGGAAGGGAGGTAGAAGCTCCTTAGGAAGATACGGAAATAATCTAGGTCAGAAATGATGAAGTTTTGAAGTAAAGCAGTGGAGATAATTGGCGTGTTGGAGACAAATTATGTAGATGTGGCATGACTTAGTGAAAGGGTGAAGGGTTAGCATAACTACACTGAGATTGATTGCATTGTAGGCTGGTGTTGTTGTAATTATTGTTAGGGCAATAGAGGCCAGATGAGAGATAAGTTTGTTTATTCTGATTTGGACCTAGCCAGATAATATAGTAGTAGATGTATCTCCCTCTCTAGTTTAGACAAAATGTGTGAGTTTGAAAGAAATATTCTGAAACAGTCGGCTTGAAGATTCTAGTGAAAATCATAGAAATCCAGTAGTTTTCATTTGATGAAGGTACAGAGTAAGAGAAGTACCAGTGTCTCCTGGCACATCAGATACACGAACATTTTAAATGTAGTCAGAGATAGAGTTAGAAGAATAAAGGAGATAGAGTTAGCCGACCTGGGAAAGAGTTATAGAAGCTGAGGAAAAGTTTTCATAGTGAAAAGTGATGTCATGTGGAATTAATGTAAGGACTTAAGAAGACTTCATATAAAATGGCTATTCAGAGATGATATAATAAATAATCTTTGTAAGGGCAACTTCCGCAACTTACCAGAGGCAAAAGTGTGATGCAAATAAGTAAAGAGAGCTAACTTTGATTATTCTTTGCAGAAACTCTACTGAGAAAAGGAAAGATAAGGCAGAACGAGGAGACTTGCTCTTTTTACATAATAAAAGAAAGAAGTGCTCATTGTAGAAAATGTGAAAAGCCTAACAATATTAAAAGCAAAGGTGCTTTAAACTTTAAATTCCATTATTGAGAGAAAAATTATTTGAACACTGGTGTATGTTCTTTCATTTAAAAAGTATCTATTCGATCATACTTGAGATTAAGATGTTCATGCACCAGGTGCAGTGGCTCACAGCTATAATCCCAGCACTTTGGGAGGCTGAGGCAGGTGGATCACTTGAAGTCAGGAGTGTGAGACCAGCCTGGCCAACATGGTGAAACCCCATCTCTACTAAACATAAAAAAAATCAAACAAAAAAAATTAGCTGGGCATAATGGCAGACTCCTGTAATCCCAGCTACTTGGTAGGCTGAGGCAGGAGAATTGCCTGAATCTGAGAGGTGGAGGTTGCAGTGAGCCGTGATTGTGCCACTGCACTGCAGTCTGGGCTACAGAGCAAGACCATTTCTCAAATAAATAAAATAAAAAATAAAATGTTCATGCAATTTTGTATCCTGGTTTTTTAGTTAACGTAGTGTTTTCTCATATTAAAACCTTCTCATATACATGAGATTAATACCTGATTTGTAATAGTTATATAATATGGCAATTGAAGAATGAATAGTCCTATAACTTTGCAACCTAATTGCTCATGTTTCATTTTAATTTGTGGCACTTTATTCTATCCCATATTTCATTATCTTAAATAGTGATAAAAGTCTTTATACAGGCTTTTATATTTTATATTTTTGAATTACTTTATTTTCACACTTTTGTATATTTTGTTATTTTATTTTTGAGAATTATCAGAACCATATTTAGAAGATCAATAATTGCAATTTTCCCAGCTTACTATGTATATTAAAACTATTTTTATACATTTTCAGTAACATATAATTTTATAAGTAACAATTAAAAATATCCAGTTCTCAAAACCTCATTCTTAGTAGGTAATATTATTTTTAAATTATTGTTTGTCAATTTACTACAATGAAAAATTACCTCATTGATTGGTTTTTAACTTTACAATTAATGAGGTTACCCTAAAATACATTATCTATTGAATTTTGTCATTTGTGAACTCTCTGTTCGTAGCCTACCCTTATTTATGTATATTGGGAAGCTTATTGTTTTACTTAGCAATCTATGGAATTTTGTATACTAGTCAACAATTATTTATCTATCGTATTTATTATAAATTTTTTTCTAGTTTTCTAATTTTGGTTTAATTTTTTTATGGTTTACTATATTTAAAAGTTTTAATTTTTACATAGCCAAATAATGGGTCTTTTTTTAACTTAAGCTGGCAGAGAATGGAGAAATGAAAAAAGATAAGAGAGGTTCAAGCATGGTCATAGCCTGGGAGACAAGAGCAGGCAGACACTGTGATAATGTTATAAATGAATGCCAGATGACTTAGTTGCAAGGATGGTCCTGAAATCTCAAAAATAGTACAATCCCAGGGAAGAGAATAAAGGAGCTCTATTCTTCAGAGACAGTAGGAAAGATCAAAGGTTTGGTTGAAGATAAGTGAAGCTTAAATATTGGTTGATATGAAACTTACATGACATTATTACATAAAAGAAAAACAGTGGCTTAGACTGAAACCAGTTCCATTATTGACTGGCAGACATAAAGTACGTCCCTCATAGAGTATGTCCCAAAGAACAAGATCCTTTAATACATAACTTAAAAATATACTTAAAAGTGGTCCTCCTCCTCTTCATCCTTTTTCCTCCTCCTCTTCCCTCCTCCTCCTCTTCCCTCCTCCTCCTCTTCCCTTCTCCTCCTCTTCCCTCCTCCTCTTCCCTCCTCCTCCTCTTCCCTTCTCCTCCTCTTCCCTCCTCCTCTTCCCTCCTCCTCTTCCCTCCTCCTCTTCCCTCCTCCTCTTCCCTCCTCCTCCTCTTCCCTCCTCCTCTTCTTCCCTCCTCCTCCTCTTCCCTTCTCCTCCTCTTCCCTCCTCCTCCTCTTCCCTCCTCCTCCTCTTCCCTCCTCCTCCTCTTCCCTCTTCCTCTTCCCTCCTCCTCCTCTTCCCTCCTCCTCCTCTTCCCTTCTCCTCCTCTTGTCTCCTCCTCCTCTTCCCTTCTCCTCCTCTTCCCTTCTCCTTCCCTTTCTTCCTTCTCCTGCTGCTGCTATTACTGCTGCTTCTGTTTCTTCTTCTTTTACTTCTTTTTAGCAACAATTATCCTTTAAAATTCTCTAGCAGTAACAGAGCCAGGAGGTTTCACCCATTTACCTTTACTTATCAATTACCATTTTGTTCAGGTGGACATTGCATTCTTGAATTATGGCATTTTTGTTTTTATTATTTTCGTATTAAGGAATTCAGGTCTAGTTATTTCATTTTAAAAAGGAAAAAGAGAAAGGAAATGCAAAAATACCTCAAAATTCATGATAGTAATTAAGCATTTTATTCTCAGCTAGGCAAAATGCCAATGAGATTAAAAATAATGTTTTCTCAGAGATTCAAATGGATCATTGATTGACAGATTTTTAAATATTTACAGTTAATGCTCACATTATAAAGCCCTTGATATTCCCAGATTAATATAACTAAAATATAATGCTTTAAACATTTGTCTTGTTGAGAGGCACATTTTTTAAAAATGGAAATTATAATATTATTCATCTGCAACATTTTCTGCTAAAGAATACAAGGTATATTTGCGCAGGAACTATGACCACTCTGCTATGACTCATGATTTAGAAAAGACTGTCAATCAGCGTTTACAAAAGCATGTATTTTAAGAATGGTCAAATACATGGACAGACATCAAATATTAAACATTTGAGACAGTTGTGTACCTACTTCATTTGTTTAACAATAGTACTTTTCCCAGATTCTCCCGCTCCTGCAACATAAAAAGAGGAATATTATTAACTGATATGCCAAATTTGCATAGATATTAAAAGCTAACTATCACTTTTCTGGAGGATCTTTAAATTTTTTTTTTTATAGGCTTAGTGGGTACAAGTGGAGTTTTGTTACATGCATGTACTGTGTAGTGGTGAAGTCTGGTCTTTTAATGTACCCATCATCTGAATGTTGTACATTGTACCCAACAGGTAACTTTTCATTCCTCACCCCCTCCCACGCTCCTACCTTTACAACTCTCCAGTGTCTATTATTCTACTCTGTATGTCCATGTGTATGCATTGTTTAGTTCCCACTTATAAGTGAGAACATGTTGTATTTGACTTTCTGCTTCTGAACTGTTTTACTTAAGATAATGGTCTCCGGTTTCATCCATTTGCGGCCAAAGACATGATTTTGTTCTTTTTCATGGCTGAGTAGTATTCCATGGTGGGTGGGTGTGTGTGTGTGTGTGTGTGTGTGTGTGTGTGTGTATGTATCACATTATCACATTTTCATTGTCCAATTTTCTGTTGATGGACACTTAGGTTGATTCCATGACTTTGCTATTATAAATATTGCTGCAATAAACATACAAGCTCAAGTATCTTTTAATAATAATATGGGCTAGGCATGGTGGATCATGCTTGTAATCCCAGCACTTTGGGAGGCCAAAGCATGTGGATTACCTGAGGTTAGGAGTTTGAGACCAGCCTGACCAACATGGAGAAACCCTGTCTCTACTAAAAATACAAAATTAGCTGGGCATGGTGGTGCATGCCTGTAATCCCAGTGACTAGGGAGGCTGAGGCAGGAGAATCGCTTGAACCCAGGAGGCAGAGGTTGTGGTGAGCTGAGATCGTGCCATTGTACTCCAGCCTGGGCAACAAGAGTGAAACTCCATCTCAAAAAGTAATAATAACAATACATTTTCCTTTGAGTAGATATTCAGTAGTGGGATTGCTGGATCAAATGGTTGTCCTGTTTTTAACCCTGAGAAATATCCATACTGCTTTTCCATAGAGGTTGTACTAACTTACATGCCACCAACAGGGTATAAGCATTCCCTTTTCTCCACGTCCCTGCTAGTATCTGTTGTTTTGTGACTTTTTAATAATAGCCATTTTGACTTTGTGTAAGGTGATCTCTCACTGCAGTTTTAATTTACATTTCTCTGATGATTAGTCGTGGTGAACATTTTCTTACGGGATTGTTAGCCATTGGTATGTCTTCTTTGAAAAAGAAGATGTTCATGTTTTTTGCCCGCTTTTTGATGGGGTTATTTGCTCTTTTCTCGTTGAGTTTGAATTCCTTGTAGATTCTGGATATTAGTCCTTTGTTCGATGATGCATAGCTTGTAAATGTTTTCTCTCGTTCTGTAGGTTGTCTGTTTACTCTGTTGATTATTTATGTGCAGAGCTTTTTAGTTTATCCCATTTGCCTATTTTTGTTTGTTACATTTGCTTTTGAAGTCTTAGTCACAAATTATTTGCCTAGGCCAATATCCAGAAGAGTTTTTCTTCTAGGATTTTTACCATTTCCGGTCTTAAGTCTTTAATCCATCTTGAGCTAATTTTTGTATGTGGTGAGAGATATAGGTCCGGTTTCATTTTTCTGTATATGGCTAATTTTTTATTATGGAAAATCTTTAACAGATACCTCTCCTAGTGTATCTTCCAAAGCAAACATTATATACTGTCGAGGAAAAAAATATATTACTGCATTTGAATATAATTTGGGAAGCTTATATCTCCTGGCTTTGCAACCCCCCAAAAAATGGTCCTCAACTTCATAGTCTCTAGATTACTCTCATTCTCCCAGAATGTCTTCTCATATACACTATTGATTGAATAGCAAGAAAAAATACCCAACAAGTAGGTAATAACCTTTGATTTTTCAGAATAGTAAAAAGCCTATTGTCATTGGAGGATGGGAACTTGTCTCCAGCATCCCATTTACTTTGGTATATAGATAGTATAATTGCTTCTGTTTTAACAAAGAAATGTTGCTAATAACACTCAGTAATTCTAAAGAGCCTGCAGGTAAGAATCAATATGGGAGTATTTAAAAATGGGTTATACATATCTGGAAAGGAGCAGGGCCTGGGCAAAGGAGGAGCTGGCAGTAATAGAGAAGCGTGTTGCATTTATCTGGAACAGCTATTTTAGTTGATGATATACAATATAACACTTTATTTTGGTATCTAGTCAGCTTTGCAAACATCATGTACAGTAATACAAAATGCACATTATAAAAGGTAAAACACAAATCTCTGGTGAAAAATCAGTGGTTGCTTCATGCCATGCCTCAAGTTGTTTTCAGGACATTGCTTGAGTCTACTTTGTTATAAAGGTATTTTTTTTAATTTTTAAAATTTTTTTGGAAGTGAAAACTACAAAGCACTGAAGTAAAGTGTAATGATCTAGGCTTGAGTGTTTTTTCTGTCCTTGTATGTGCGCGTGAATGCATGTGCGTGCATGCGTGCGTGTCTGTGTGTAATAACTTCAGTAAGTCTTTTAACTCCTTAATTTCCTCACCTATCAACTAAGAACATCTACTTCACAAGATTATTAGAATACTTTAGACATCATAAGCATAAAATTGTTTGCAAACTACAGTGCAAAATCAAACACAAAACAATGTTAATTGAGAATACAGGCATCCAAAACACTTTGCCCTTTTTCATGAAGAGATCTAATGTTACCATAGATACGCTACGTGTATTCAGCAAATGATGCTGGAGCAATTGAATATCTACATGAAAAAGCAATGCTGACTCACATCACAATATACTAAAAATTAATTTGAAATGGCTTATAAACTTATATATAAAAATTAAAGCCATGAAAGTTCTAGAGAAATAAATAGTTGAAATATCTTTGCAACCTTGAATTCACCAAAATTCTCTTAATGTATAAAACACTGAACCAACGAAAAGTAAAAATATAACAAATTGGACTTGATCAAAATAAAATGAAAAAGGACAAGCCACTGACGAGGAGAAAACATAAATAACATGTGTTTATCAGATACAGGCTAGGGACCCCGTAGCATAAATGCAATGGGGCTTGGGAGGATTAATATAGAGATGTTTCAAACCACTAATAGTGCAGGAATATGGCCGGGTGCAGTGGCTCACACCTGTAATCCCAGCACTTTGGTAGGCTGAGGCTGGTGGATCATGAGGTCAGAAGATCAAGACCACTCTTGTCAACATGGTGAAAGCTTGTCTCTACTAAAAATACAAAAAATTAGCTGGGTGTGGTGGCATGTGCCTTTAATCTCAGCTATTGGGAGGCTGACTCAGGAGAATTGCTTGAACAAGGGAGTCAGAGGTTGCAGTGAGGCAAGATTGTGCCAGTGCACTCCAGCCTAGGTGACAGAGAAAGACTATGTCTATAAATAAATAAATAAATAAAAATAATTTAAAAAAGAGTGCAGAAATGCCATATGAAAACACTAAAAATAACTATGGCTCTTGAAAATTAAAAAGTGAATTCGATGAAAATTACTGCAGTATGTAAGGTATGGAAAGAATTAAAACATCTTAAAATTTTGACTTAATCTATGAATCTTAGACATGTGGGGATGTGGGGGAGGAGTAAATTCAGGCAACTTGTTGAAGTTTGAAAGTTCTGGATTTACAGGCAGGAGAAAAGCAGGAATTCACCAAAAGTGGATAAGGTCTGATAATAAAAGTTAGTTCATAACAGTTTTAGATAAAATAAGTTATAAATATCTAAAGTGTTATTGCAGGAAAATGCAGCATTTTATAACTGATATGAAATCATATCTTTAGAATGTGTCCTCAGGCTACAACCAAAATTTACCAGCAGAAATATGATCTTGACCTACATGGACCAAGGGCCTAATCTAAAATAATGGTTTTTGAGAACTAATTTTTGTGTCTCTGGAAGAAGCAAAGGTCTTCATGTATTACTGGCAGTTCCAAAAATTAGGTCACAGGACATCCTTGACGTCTCAAGGTTTCTGTTAATTTTGGACAGATTTCAAATTAACACAATTAAGGCAATTCTGAGATTCCCCAGGAAAATCCCGAATTCAGTAAAACCAGTAGGCATAGACATATCCTTGACTACTCATTGTAGTCAACAGCCTTGTTTTACTAAAACTAGCAGAATTTTATGTAAGCCAAAGTAGTATAACTTTTGGTAACCCCAAGTCCCCACATTTCTTTGCCGTTTCGGTATTTGTTTTTTGAGATGGAGTCTCGCTCTGTCACCCATGCTGGAGTGCAGTGGCAGAATCTCAGCTCATTGCAACCTCCACCTCCTGGGTTCAAGCAATTCTCCTGCCTCAGCCTCCTGAGCAGCTGGGATTGGCATGCACCACCACACCCGGCTAATTTTTGTGTTTTTAGTAGAGTTGGGGTTTCACCATGTTGCCCAGGCTGGTCTTAAACTTTTGGCCTCAAGTGATCTGCCTGCCTCAGGCTCCCAAAGTGCTGGGATTACAGGTGCGAGCCACCCCACATGATCCAACCTATTTAAATTTCTGACTCAACTCTTGCCCACTCGGTCTTCGTTTCCCTATTCTACCATTACTGTTTTCTAAACTCTTTTCTGCTTCTACATGCTTGCAAATACTTCATATATCATTTACAACATTTCGTATATCATTTAGAACATCTTTCATCACTGCAAGATTAATTTCACATTGCAAAGAATCTTTGTTTCATTCACTGATTTAGCCAAAGCACCTAGAACAGTGCCTAACTCAGTAGTAGAATCTTAAAAAAAACAAATGAATTCTTTGACTTGTGCTTCAGAAATGAGATTTTGTCCTTTGCACTACATATCATTTTTTTCTCACTGAAACGTTTCTTTTCTTAAGCCTTGATTAACAGATATAGCTACATCTAAATTTAATTCTATTCAGGACAATATTTTTTTTGGCCATAGCATAAATTTACATACATATGTAAATGTGTCTAGTTTCTGCAGTTGTCTGAAACAGCTGTCCACCTTATGTGATAGTGAGGAAATAGGAGTGGTAAAGCTATGGGAAATAATGTTTCATTGCCTGGTGATGATATATAGATTCTTTCCCTTGGGTAAACCTTGAGAAGACACCTCTCTATGATTTTATGCTAGTCGATTCTCCACCAAGGGTAGTGAAATAGGACAATAAAGTTGATAGATGCAAAAATCAAAGTAACTTGCTAAAATTTCTTTACATAATCAAACACAAAGTGACAGATTGGTCATAATCTCATTTAATAGAAGGCTGCGATGCCCAAGAATGAAACAGTTGAGAAGAAAATAAAATCACGTTGCCCATTTTCAGAAGACAAATGACTATATCATTTTGCATGACTGAGAGTTATTTGTTTGTGAGAGTGGCAACAGTAAATCAATGAGGTTTGCACAATAGTCTGGTTTACAGGCTTTACATAATTCACTATTTTGCTGTAGGAAGGGCATCACTTTGAAAAAAAAAGTCATCTAATACTATAAAACTGCTGGATAGGTTTTGTTTCACAATCTCTGACAACAGAACTGAATAAATGACAGAATATCTCATTTCTCACTGCCTTAAATTACAGAGCAATGGGGATGTCGAAGAAAAGTCAATGGGCTCAGTAGGAACTCCAGTACTTGCTCATGCTGGTATATTTAATGTTGCATTTTGTTCAACCAGAGTGTTCAACTAGACATGAGACAAAAGTCTCGTTTCTGAAAGTCAATTACATTTGTGTAAATGATGATATAATAGCTACAATTTCTATAATGAAGTGAAAATAATTTGGACCACTTTCTTGTAAATGAATTGTCTACCTTGAGATATTGAGCCTAATAAGAAAAAATGTGTCAGTGATTTTTCAGAATTGTACCAGCATAAGTATTATAGATAAATGTTTTATCAATTAAAAACCACCTTCAGACAGATTAAAAAATCACAACCAAATTTTATTTTATTCACTCTGTATTATTGACTAGTTGGAAATTTATCATAAATTTGTGGAAAAAGTGACTTTTAGACGATGTCAGAGTTAGTGTACATTCAGAATGGTCTTCTGTACTTCATAAATATGGCCATTCGGTAATCATACTAATGACACTAAGTTGTGGCATTTCCAAAAGTATTTCTAAGGCTCCAGGGTGTGTTAACGTATAACAATTCTTTGTAACTTAGCTGGTAAATCATGCTGTGTTTAAGGTAAGGAGAGTAGTCAATCACTTTTTTAAAAATAGCATGTACTTTTAAATGAAACTACATATTGAAAGTTAATATTTTCCCTTGAAAGTCTTTAAAAAGGTATCTGTACTATCCTTGCTCTATGTGGTGACTTCAGTCTTCTATGTAAAGGTCCAGTATAGTCAACTACAGCATTAACAGGAAGATTCCTAGAGAAAAGCCTATCTACTTAAAACCTCATTTATTGTTTGGAACTCTATTGCAAAGTTATTTCAAAAATAAATTATTGAGCCTTATTCTCACAATGATTCTAGGTCGTAGTTCACAATAACTATTTCAGTCTTGTCAGATTAGATGGTGTTACAGAGCCAAATTGAGACATTATAACAATGTGTTTACATATGCTGATGGTGTCCTGAAATAATCTCTTCCTTCCAAATTGTGGTCATCACTAATATTAGTTTTTGGGTCAAGGAGTACCAAGAGAATTTTAACAAGATATGCATTTGTTTCTTTGAAATGGTTAATGTTTCAAATAATTAAATATTTACATATGTACTTAATTCATACTTAGATATTCATAAATTAATTTTTAGTAACAATAAGGAATCTTCTTCCACGTTTTTAAATGTGAAAATATTAAAAACAATTTTAAACCTACCCAATATCTATACCTGTAACTGAACTTCGATTGAGGACACACAAGGCTTAATTGCTCATTTGGGATAACTTGTTCAAACAGGCAAAATGAGATTACAACATTCTGACTTGAAATCACATGTAAGATTTTTTTTTGTAGGTGGTCTTAAAAATCACATAATTGTACAGTAGAAAGAAATCTTAGAAATCAACCAGCTTTGCACATCTCTTCAGTCTATCCTTGAGATAAATGAATCTAGTAGAGATTATGATAATCATCCAAAGTTTCAGATCTGTCTTAAAGAAACTACATATTCTGACTCTTACTAAAGCTATGTCATATCACTTTCTTTTGAAGTAGGCACTGATAAATAGCAAAATGGTTTCAACACTTTAGAAATTATTTTAAATGTATTTATTGTAAATTAATATGACAGCAGTGTACTTTTTTTGTTTTGAGACAGAATCCAGCTCTGTTGCCCAGGCTGGAATGCAGTAGCATGTTCATGGCTCACTGCAGCCTTGGCCTCCTGGGCTCAAGCAATCCTCCTGTCTCAGTCTCCCACAGTGCTGGAATTACAAGCATGAGCCACTGCACCTGACCTTGAAAGCAGTGTACTTCCATAGACATATTGGTATTGCTGTGTCAGCTTGTCATTCATAGGTAGACTGTTGGTTTAAAAGATTTTTAAGGTAGTCTCTTTTGAACCAACTTAATTTTGTTCTACTTACTATTTTCTTTTTCATGGAGGAACACCAAAATTCTCTGTCCTGTCCACATGACAGCTCCTCACACAGCTGGATTCATGGTTGGAAAAGGGGATGGGCATAGTCATGTTTTGGAGCTAAATATGAGCTTGCACTCATCTCTGACTGTGACTAAGTGTCTTGATCAAATTCAGTCTCTCTGAAAATCAGTTTCCTCCATTATAAAATTGGGTTAAGACATAGGAGGATTAGATTACAAATATAAATTACTTAGAACATAATCTAATATATAGTGAATTCTAAGTACTTTCTATTATTAGAAGAATGTGCTCATATCCGTTTAAAGAAATACTCCAAGTATAGTATGATCCCCTCCTTTACTCCTTTTTGTGGAACATGATTTTTAGAGTATTTATCTTCTGAACCACAGCCCATACAAGAGCCAATGTCTTTCTGAAATGTGGTACTGAAAATTGTGCTGTAGATATCAGATTTACGAACAATAAGGACATTCTGACAGCAAGATCTGCCTCACTTCTGGTGCTTGTTTATAAATAAGTAATTTTTTAAATAGAGATCATGATTAGTTTGCTTCCTTTCTTTCTTTTCTTTCTTTTTGTTTTTGTAGCTTTGTCAGCTTTTTAAATTTTTGGCCTATATTTAGCTTGTAAAGTTTTTCTACTTTTTTCACATCTGCTCTTACCAAACAGATTCTCCCACAAACCACATGTATGTAATTGATTTTGAACCTCAATAAAGATATTTATTAAATTCCATTTTGCTTATTTGCAGCAAACATTTCTGTTAGTTGAGGTCATTTGGAATTCTGACTTTGTTTTGTCACTATATCCTTCCACACTGAATCTCAAGTTTGAAACGCCTGCTCTATCCACCTTCACCCAAATCCCTGACAGGATTATTGAGGAGAACAAGGTCAAGGGCAGGAAACTATGTCATTCTTTAGAGTCTGTTCTGTTAACAGGAAACCCGTTAATCAGCACAAGTCCTTGTTCACAATCTGTAGTCAACAGTGCTAAATGTTTCCCGATAGGTATGATAATTATTGAAGGTTTTCCTACCTACAGTTTATCTGGCTAAGGAAATTCTCTTCTATTTCTACTTTAATTGGTGTTTTTTAAATCAGGAATTGATAAAAGAATTTTATTTAATTATTTTTTGGCTTCTCCTGACATTGTTACGATTTTTTGTTTAATTTGATTTTCTAGTGAGTAATGTTAATTGATGTTCTAATAGTATTTCAAACATGCATTCTTGGGATAATCCCTCTTCCCCCTAAACTCCCTCCAACCTTTTTCCTTTTTGCATTTTATATATTGCTAGCATCAGTTTGCTAATATTTTGCTTTCATTTTTATATTTATGTCTGTGAGGATTATTGACCTGCCATTGTCTTTGTCAAATTTTGTTGTCAAGGTTGTTAAATAATAAATTGAAAAGAATTTCCAAAAAATGTTTATGTAATTTTGAAATGTTCTGCCCATGGGCTGTTTGATAGAATTTCCTTATAAAGCACTATGAATACATATATGCAGATAAATTTGTACATTTTCTTTTGCCAAAAAGTAACACATTTGTTTATTTTTCCCAAACTTTTTATTTTGATAATTAATTTAAAATCCTACAGTGGTTCAAGAATATAGTACTATAGAATCCTGCATTTCATACCCTTCACCTTTATGAATTAATGCTTTGTCCTGTTTGCTTTCTCTCTAATATATATGTATAAATTTACATATGCACATATAAATATATTTATATATATTGTTTTGCTGAATCTTTATGAGACATTTCACCCACAAATATTTCAAAATGTGTCTTCCAAGAATAAGGCAATTTTTCTACAAACTGAAATGCTATTCCCATGTGTAAGAAAATTTATATTAATTCAAAATGTTATCTAATACTATATACTCCATATTCAAATTTATCTGATAGGTCCAAAAAATGTTTCCCATACCTTTTTTTATTTCTTATATTCATCGTCTAGTCAAGTTTCACACTCTTTTTTGTCATTATGCTATTTAAACTCTTAATTTATAACATTTCCCTTTTAATATTTTTGTTATTTTGTTTTGTTAACCTTGGCATTTTTCTAAAGTCTAACATACTTTTCAAAATATAATATCCAATTATCTGTATTCTCTGACAACTAGATTCAATGTAAATATTTTAGATGAATACTATATAAATAATATTGTGGACTTTCAGTGTGTCATATTAGTAAACATATGGTGTCAGATATACTTGTATGACTATAAGTACCTATTTTCTGTGAGATAGAAGAAATAAGCATCTTGAATCTGTAAAATTCCTCATCAGCCAAACTAAGTATATTTCATTTATGAGAACAAATATTGTGGCTAGGTACTATCTTTTCTTCGTAATGATCTTTTATTTAGATATTCTAACTTCCAATTTTATACTTATTTTTAAATTATCTGATAATATTTATAGTAGGCACTAATATAAATATACCAACACTGTACTGTATACTTAAAAATTTGCTAACAGGGTAGATCTTATGTTAAGTGTTCTTATCATACAATAATAACAGTAAGAAGAAGATAGGAAGTAATAAGAAGACAAAGAAGTTTACTGTGCGGATTGTGATTATTTCACAGGTGTATACTTATCTCTAATCTTATCAAGTTACATTAAATATATATAGCATATACATAAAGCTACACATTAAATATGTATAGCTTTTGCATATCAATCATACCTCAATAAAGTGGTTTAAAAATGTTATATGAGCTTTTTGGATTTTGAGAAGCATTTTAAGAGATATTTCCTTTTTCCTCTCTTATTAATATACCTTTTAGGCTAAAAAATGCTAACACTAAAGTACAGAATTACATGATTTTTCCCACACTGGTCTGTTGTACATAGATATTCGTCTAAGTGTTCATTAATTGTGGGAATAGTCATGTATACTATTTTTAGTATGAATACAGTTGCAACAATGATTTTAAAAAAGATATTAGGAAACCAAACTATATTCTTAAGGTGTCATTTTCTTCTTATCTATATCATGAAAGTAATATCTATTTCATAGCATTTTCTTGTAGATTAAAATCAATAATAGAAGCAATGAATAAAGACAAAAATATGCGATTTATGCCAATAGAGATAGAACTAAAACTAAATCTTGTGACAGCATTGACCTTCGGACAATGGAGAGGGAATAGTCATAAAGAAAGGGGCTAAGGAGGATTGAAATATCAAGTGGATATAATGGGGAAGAATATAACAAGGCACCTCATGGAAAACATACAGGCCTTGGTTAATCACACGGTTTGCCTATACTCACTGGATATGTGGAAAAAGGAAAATATAAAATAAGGAAAATGGAGGATTAAATTTATCAAGCATGTAGTTCTTACTAGAGTTATCCCTCCTAATTTTCAGACTCACATGTTGATCTCATAGATACCTCCATTTGTTACTGCTAAAAAAAAAAACCCAAAAACGTAGGTTTGAATTTCCCAAATTATGACCCCTTTCCCTTTTCTCCAGTCTCATATTTGTCCTGCATTTCACATACTTGTGAATAACATAATCAACCATATCAAATTCCATCCTTAATCACTTCTCTCATTTACCATCCATGTACAGTCAGCCACCAAGTTCTGTCACTTTGTCTCCTGACATCCCTCAAATCTTATTTTCAAACTTATAATTCCTGCATTAATTCAGAATTGCATGAAGTATTTGCCTATCAGTAACAATTTTCTTCCTACATAATCTTTGAGCCATAGTATAGCCAGGGTAGTCTTTGTTTTTTTAAAAAAGCCAAGTATTATCATTTTAGTTATGTGCTTAAAAACCTATCAATGTTTTCCTATTGACTGCAGATACAAAATAAACTTCCTATGTAATAACATATAAATGACTTTCTTCTAGGTTATTTCCACATGCAAAGATATATGTATGTTCTAGCCACCATGAACAAATCACAAGAATATTTTAGATTCTGATTCTGTCATTCTTCCTTTCATCATGCATGCATCCTTTCCTGTGTCATAATTAAAGAGCAAAAGCAAAAGTTGGTATGTTCTCTGTTCTCATAGAAATTAGAATGCAGATACTAACTTAAAACTGACACATAAAAATAAAAGGTTTGCTTGGCTGTAAATGAACATTCGATATTAGGAAATCAAACTATATTCTTAAGGTGTCATTTTCTTCTTATCTGTATCATGAAAGTAATATCTATTTCATAGAATTTTCTTGTAGATTAAAGCAATAACAGAAGCAATGGATAAAGACAAAAATATGAGATTTATACCAATAGAGATAGAACTAAAACTAAATCTTGTGACAACATTGACCTTTGGACAAGGGAGAGGGACTAGTCATAAAGAAAGGGGCTAAGGAGGATTGAAATATCAAGTGGATACAATGGGGAAGAATATAACAAGGCACCTCATGGAAAACATAAAGATAAACGGGCAACAGTAAACTTGGGAAATTATTTTGAGTTCTCCCAAAGTGGGATCAGGTCACTGACAGATACAAAAAATTTTGTAAATATAGGTCAACAAATTGAGCAAAAGAAAGAATTTTAAAGTCACGTCAGTTAAGTCCTGGTATGAGGTCCTCCAAAGAGAGTATAGACTAAAACCCATAAAGTTTCAAATACAAACTGGGAAATGAATCCACTTATGGATGGAAAGAAGAAGCAAGCTTTAATGAAGACAGGAATACAGGGATATAAAAAATGAGGACTGTTTCGTTCAGACTTAGTTTAAAAGAGGAAGAGAGATTTAAGTTACTGTTGGGGGTAGAGGCTCAAGTCTGTAATTCCAGCACTTTGGGAGACCGAGACAGGCAGATCTCTTGAGCCTAGGAATTTGAGACCAGCCTGAGCAACATGGTGAAACTGTCTCTACAATAAATAAAAAATTAGCCAGGTGTGGTTGCACGTGCCTGTGGCTACTGTGGATTCTGAGGTGGGAGGATCACCTGATCCCAGGAGGTTGTGGCTGCAGTGAGATGTAATTGCAATACTGCACTCCAGCCTGGGTGACAAGACCCTGTCTTAAAAAAAAAAGGAAAAAGTTACTGAGACATGAATTTTGTGAATTGGCTATTATCAGTGCTCTGTGACAGATCATTTTTTAGTAGAGAAGAACACATATACAATTTACATTGCAATTAATGAAAGAGACTACAGAATATAAGAAAATAGAAGCAGTGAGCACAGCATCCTTTGAGAAGTATTTCAATATAAAAACATTTGAAAAGTTATCTTTATAAGGTGAATTCAAGGGTACATTGAAGTCAAATAAAGTTTTTTAGGCTGAAGAAAAGAAACATCTGTGTTTGCCATGAAGAAAGAGCTAGTAGAAAATTTTGAAGATGACAAAGTGAAAAATTATTGATGGAGCAAAATTTTTGAGATATGAAAGGTGATAGAATTTATAGCACAAAGGCTGAAACTAATCTGAAATGAAAATGGAATACTGCTTCTTTAAAACTAGTGAAAATCTGAGAATACATGAATGTTTAGTGAGATTTGCAGATGATGATTGAAATTGTTTTGTTGTATATTAGTGGTCATCGAGGGTGAGGTGGAGGGGAGATTGGAGATGAAAATGGTGCTGGAAATGTGGGACCATCTGCCTTTGGAGGATTTTAGAAGAAAATAAAGAATAAGTAAAATAATTATTAGCCCAGCTAAATTTAAAACATGATATGTGTCAGCCAGGTGACTGAAAATTATATATTGTTTTATTCTACAACATCTAGGAATGAAGGAATTAAGAATTTACAGAGGGATCAGGGTTAGATCAGCACTAAGAGCTGAACAAGCTGTTAACAGCACTACTTTCAAGAAAATCAGGTGGAAGAAGTGTATTACGACAATGGTAAATGGAGAACTTTGAGGGATTATCCAGGGTTGAGGATTTGAATGTCAATTAAGGTAGAAGATTAAGGAGGTGAAATATTCCTGAATTTTAGGAGGAGCACAGCTGAAATGGCTGGCCCTGGTAAAAAGGACATAGATTAAATCAGACAACTAATTCACTAAATATGGAAAAGTATGAGATAATAGAGTATGAAATTTCAGTTAGGGAGTGAAATTTCTAGATATCTTCAAAAAAAATTCTAACTAGTTAATTTATTCTATTGGAGTGTAAAATACTGAGGCAGGAAGGAAACCCATGACTTCCACTTTTTTATGATCAGTGGATCTAGTAATAAATAGAATGGATTTATAAATATCTTATTCAAGTTTCACCTTGAATCCTACTTCTTTAGGTTCAAATTCCACATTGATGTATTTGTACACCAGTATTTGGAGGAAAATTATTAAAAGTAATGGCAAAAACCGCAATTACTTTTGCACCAACCTAATAAATTAGGGGTATGGATTCTGAATCTGAGTCTAATACCTTAAATGGAGGTATTTATTTTATTTTATATAAAACAGATCATAGAGTCCTTACACTATCAAATGTTTCACTACCTTTCCTTTCTAACAGTGTGGAGAAGTAAATAAGTTTTGTTAACTGCTCATGTTACTTACATAAATATTTTTAAAGGTACAATGTTTGTCTTGAGTCAATAATTCAGGCTTGAATGAAAATATGTGACTATAAATATGTTCTGTGATATTACTAGAGAGCTTGTTAAACTATAGTTAGCAAGAGTCATTGTCAGCAAGACAGAATTTTCAATCTCCTTACAAATACTACCATTTGGCTAAGCGTAGACTGTTTTGCTAAATGGTTTGCCGCTTTTATGTGAGTGCCTTATGAGCCTGTTTTTAAGAAGTGCTGATCAATAGAGATGAATACATCTGAAACAATCAGTCAAATATACACAAACTATTTGTCTGAGTGCTTTTGCTTGTTGGGAAAGAGGGACATTATTGAGAGCTATTTGATGTTACCGTGGGCCATTCTGACAGATAAATGAAACATTGTAAATATTTGGCAACTATTTAATAAATTGTAAATATCCAGAACTTTCAAATTGTTGTAGTGGAAACAGTCCATTGCATTTTGGAGAAAAATTGAAACTCTCCAAGTAGGTCTTTTCTGCCTAAAATTTTCTTTCCACTTCACTGAGAAGCAGTTTTAAACATTTGCATTAAGAATATTCATACATCCCAAAGATTGGATACCTCTACAAACATAAAATAAATAAATAAATAATTTATTTAAGTTGGCAGAGAAAATAATATGTATTTGTTGTGTACAATGTGGTGTTTTGAAATATATATACATTTTGAAATAGTTAAATCTAGCTAATTAACATATGCATTACCCTGCATAGTTATTTTTGCGGTGAAAACACTTACTTACTCTCAGCATTTTTCAAGAATAAAATATAATGTCATTGACTGTAACCATTATGCCGTACACAAATAAATTATTTTATAATGTTTATAAATACATTTAAAATAAAAAAGTACTCTTGTTGGAGGAAGGAAAAACTGGTTTTAATTTGAATAAACAAAACAAAACAAAAAGTTGAAAATACCATTGGGAATATGTTTTACACATTAAGAAGATTCTTCTTTTATTACCAGTGATCAGAAGGAGACTTCTGGTTAATCCTAATGTAATTATTCCAAAGAATGTGTTTATCTGCTCCTATCCATAGACAGGCATGGGCTATGTTAGTGTAATAAAATTAAGAGTTGATGAACTTGTAATCTAATCAGTAACTCAGAAACAACTCTAGTTTCCTGGAATCTCTCCCACTCATATCTAGGGATAATTTAAAAAAAAAAAAAAAGACCAATTAAAAAGCACATATAGAATAAAAATAGTCACTTAAATTTAACCCGAGTCTTGAGTCCTCACTTCTCTTAGTTACATGTAAAAGAAAGACAAACTAAGAATAATGATACATATTTATTGAGTTTGAATTTTTTCAGATTTGGGAATCTGTTATGCCAAAGAATAAACCACATTTGTCTAGATCTTTACAAGTTACAAAACACTTGGCATCCATTATTTCTCTGAGTTTATGTGGCTAGTCTATGGTCACTCTGGGAAGTATAAAAACATTATACTTGATGAAGATATTAATAAATCAATTTCTAACTCAGATGGTTTAAAAATACATTCTGTTCTAGTGTTAAATTGTATTCTCCTCATTCTGCTCTGTGGTTAAACCTATTTAGCTAATTCTGCTGTGTAAGTTTTATTTTACCAATTATTTTATACCAAGCCTTTAGATAGAGTCAAAATCATTATAATTCTCCTACTACATACCTTCCAAAATATCTATTTGTTGAATAAGTGAAACCATTTGAAAAGTTTCAAAATGTTAACTATAATAAATATGTTACATTTGAAAATACATAGTTTTTGATCTCTAGACTCCATCCCTATTCATGTTTCTAAAAGTCGGATAGGTGGAATAATATTTTAAAACAGTAAAGCTCAGATGACATCATTAAAATAATAATAGTGTGGTGCTTACAATGTAGCACAAAGAAAAATTAGAAATAAAAGATTTTAAAATGAAAGAAAAGAACATCTATGATAAATTTTCCATTGTATTTTTGGAAATCACTAGCTGAAAGTGAAAAATTGTAGAATAAATGTTAATTATTTATAGCAGAGGGTGTTTTGAATATGAAGAAAAAGGAAGGCTAGTTGTTTCCCTATACTTTCCATGGTGTTTTAAATCTAACCAGCCCATGTGATGAAAATCTGCAAAAACACAAAGGAAACTGATGCAGCAAAATAAACTCAGACTGAAATTTGACGCAATAGGCATGAAGAGAAGAGAAAAGAAAAATGGAAACATGATCCATATTGAGATTACAATTAAATAATAGGTATTATTTTGAATAAAATACCGTTGAATGAAACGTTTATAAATAAAACTTTCAAAACAAATTTAGGTAAAAATGAGAATATTCATTAGAATTTGTTTTTCTTTTTAAAATCTGCTCCTTCTGGGATATCTTTGCAAGTGAATTTTTTTAAATGCATATGACATTATTGTCTTGATTGCAGTTATCTAATGTGCTCAGCAAGGTATGAGTCATCACCAGTGTTTCCCAGAAGCCTACTTTTTGCTAAAATAAAACACAGATTTGGCATCTGTTCTGTAATTTTACTGAAGGTCTGAAAGGTGTAATAAAAAAGGCATCTGTCTGCAAGATGATCCTTTAATTGTAAAGTAGCACTTTGAGAACTCTTCTGATTCAGTGAAATCTTGTGTTCAATAATACCAAATGGTTACATTTGCTTTACAGTACATGTTAAATTTGGAAAGTTGCTGTTATGCGTTTAAGCTTCTAGAAATTCATTAGATGAAGATCAACATACAGAAAAAAAATCTGTCAAAAGTGGTTTTAGATATCTTATTTTTGTAAATGTAGTTATTGACTCAGGTCTGGTCACTACTAAGGTTAAACTATTAGCCCCATGTGACATGCACTCATTGTCAAACTTAAAACTGTCGTTCAGACCACGCTGATGAATGAGAGCACCATTTCAATGATGGGAAAATTAAATAGATTTTACTGGTGAGGAGATTTGAGGTGGGAGAGTGGAAAGCTTTGGTTTAGTTCAGCTGAACACTTCTATAATGTCTTAATGAGGTCAACTTGAATATAAAAATTATAGTTTTGAGAATTTGAATTCAATCCAAAAACATGAGAATGAAGTAGAGTTATGTGACTGTTAGGAATTTGATAACTGTATCATCATATATAGAATTCAGATGAAATCCAGAATGGAAACTTAGTCAATTGTTTGTAATATAATTGAAATACGAACAACTTAAGAGAATTTAATTTATTTTGTATAAATAAAATGTGACAAAGGAGTTTAGGGCACATACTGTTGGAACCAAATAAATCCAAGTATTTTACTTAGTGATGATGAAACTAAATGTATAAAATTGTGATCACCTTGGGAAAGTAAAACATATAATCGTCCCACTAATTATTCTTTTATACATCTGGCACAAATGTTGCTCTTTCTTCTTGATTTAACCACCACTTAAGTCTAAAAATAATTGATATAATTTATTTTTCATTTGATAGCATTGCATACAATAAGTTGGGCCTCAGTCAATGGCTCTGTGGAGTTGTGAAATTTACTAATTCTGGAAGCCCATTTTATCAGTAGTCTGTTGATTTTCAGTTCCAAATTAAAAAAAAAAAAAATCCTCCTTTTGTCCATTGTTACATCAAACCTTTTTGATTCAATTTTCAATAATGTAATTTCAGTCATCTATACATATTCTTTTTAAACATTTTTATTTTTTTAATTGACAACATTGCATGCTTCTATTGCCTACAACACGATATGTTAAAGTACAAATACACTGTAGAATGGTTAAATCTTGCTAATTAACAAATGTATTACTTCACAGTTATCATTTCTGTGGTAAATGCACATAACACCCACGCTCTTTACATTTTTCAAGAATACAAAATATCATAATTAACTATAGTCACCTTGCTGTACAATAGATCTCTTGAAATTTATTCCTCCTATTTAACTGTGATTTTTTTTTGTCTTTAACCAACAACTCCATTTCCTCTTGTTCCCTCCAACTGCCCTATCCCCTAGAAACCACCACTCTACCTTGTTATTTTCCATTACAACTGAATCTCCAGTTGACTGGCTGCTCTGATATGCTTATCTCAAGAGTCATTGCTTTTGGCATGTTTAATAGTTTTTATCTTAATCTAAATTGTGATATTAGTTCTTTCATTTTTTAGCTTTCCATTTGTAGTTTTACAAAATAAGAGAATATATAAAAAACAGACAATTGGTATATTGAAAACACACATCTATTGAAATGTTATTTAAATATGGGGATTTTGAATGCATTTTATCACCATTCTTATGCCATCGATCTTAGTACAAGAGGAATATAAAAATGCATTTGTAGGAATGCTTGTCTTTCTCTTTCACCTTTCATTTGCTTTTCCTATGTCCATATCACTTTCAGTCTGATCAGAAACTAACAGAATTCTCTAATGTGTTAGGAAGCATATATTTCCTGGTGTCATAAGCACTTAACTCACATCTTTCTGAGTCACCAGCATCTGGATGGTTATTGACAAGTGCTGTGGGCCTGTGTGCAGGCACAGAACCTGTGTGTAAGGGGCAAGAACCTTTCCTTTCCTTTAAGGAGCAAGAGCTGGGAATCCCACAGTTGGTTTCTGAAACACTCTTGCTATTGGGAGCAAATTAGACACAATGAAGGAATACTTAAATAAATTTAAGAATTTAATTCATTTTATATTATTTAGTATTTAAGTGTTTAAATACTTAAAATATGAGGAAATTTGTTATGTGAAATATGCACAATTCTGAAATAAAATGAAGTCTTTTTATGTATAACCAAAATCAGGGAGAACGTACAACTTACTATAATTCAATCAGAATTAAGCACTTATTTTGTATTCTTCTTTATAGAGGTCATTATTTTATTTCAAAACCATATTTCTGTTTCAGTGACAGCTGCATGTAAAATGTTGATGCTTCATATAAAATGTTTTATGCTTTATAGACAAAAATCTGCATACAGGTTATTTTTATTTTTTCAATTAATTGAGCATTATTGAATTTAGAGTCAAGGTAAAACATTGTGTTGAGTTTTGAGGAAAGGAAAAATATAAAAGAGACATAAATCCTGACCTGAATGAATATATAATTGCACTAAAAGGATTTAGATAGAGTATTTTTCAAGCATACAAGCAATGCCATAGGCAGTATTAAGGAGCCTAAGTAATAGTATCAATATAATTTAAAGTACCTTATTACTCTCTAAATAACTCGACTAATTGATTTTAACAGCACAAGTAAATAGCTAACATTAACTTCAATGTCAAACAACTCAACATATTCCGTTTAAACAAAATAATATAACTCTTTATAACTTTTAATTAAAGGATTGCTTTCAGTATTAAAAAGCTGACATTCAGAAAATGATTAGAATGTAATAAAATGATAAATATATCTGATTTTTCTCTTAATAATAGTAAATCATATCGACAGAGAAATTAGCTGATAAATATTTACTTCTTTGCTAACAAAAAAAGTAATAAAACACTAAACAGAAAAATTATTAAATATTGATAAAGTGCAAATAAAGTCTGCTTAAGTTTCCAAATACATTTTCATAATAAATTTCCCACATGATAATACACTCAAAATTAAAGTTTGAGAAAAGTAAATGTATCCCAATTGAAAAAAAGTCAGGTTTTTGAGAGCAAAAGGGAAAAGACATTACCTAATAGGAGCAGCTTTACAGTTCTTGCATCTCGCTCAGCATCCTCCTGAAGCTTTTTCTCCAGTTCTTTTGATCTTTTGGCTGACTCCTTGCTCTCTGAACTAATTCCACTTCCCATCTTGTGGTAGTAGATACTTGTCGGTTTATTTGTTCAAACTTCAAATGTTGAGCACAGCTGTGGTTTGGACATAGGATGCAAGAGCAATGCTCTCCTGAAGTACCCAGCAGTCCATTCCCTAGGGCTCTACGATTCTACTTTGACTAAGAAGATGCTTTCTCATCTGTCAGCTGATCAAGTGGTAAAACCATACCACCCTCATGGAGGCTAAAGAGGAAGTTCATTATGCTTGCAAATTACATGACTGATTTGGGCACATCTTTGAAAACATGCTTATCTGCCTTAAAGAATAGTATAAAATAATGTAGAAAGTTGTCAGAGTCTATACACTAGAGATGATCTACAATAAGCAATTCAAATAGAATGTTTCTCACTACAGGGCAATTTTTATTACTGTGATTAAAAGTTACTACTAATCAGCGATGCTTACATCCCATCTTCAGATATTTGGCTCTTTGATTTCTTTATAGTCAGAATATATACATTAAGTTATCTAACTTTTATGGTCTTCTATGCTTAGATTATTATTTAAGGCTACTGAGCATTTATTAGAATCTGTCAGTGAACAAAAAATATTGTTTTCAACAATGGATACAAATACATATAGTTTTTATATCTGTACATAATATATTGCTACAAATAAAGAATTCAACACAATTTTCTTAAATTATTGATTTTAGTCTCATAGGATCCATCTCTATAAACTGAGCTTTTACCGCCTGTGAGAAAGTCAGTCCATCAACACTAATTGAGGGCCCACTTGGTGTAGACACTGAACTGTGTTCAATTTAGGCAGCGCATTAACTCTTTAGGGCCATTAAGCAACAGCTGCTGTGCTGGAGGGACTTTTATTGATTTTGTACCAAGGGAATAAAAACCAATGTTCTTTAAAACGCAGGTAATTTGATTTTTCCTACAAACTAAAAACAGTAATTACACCCAAATGTGTTCCATATCTTTCAACTACTCCAACAGATACCATGTACTTCTTGAAAATCTTCAAGATTGAGGGCAGAGATGATGTGGCACAATTTTTTATTTATATGAAGCATAAAGCGCTTGGTAGGTAGTCAATCAATATTTTCCTTATAAATCGAGTTGGTTGCCTGTGGCAGCAGATAAGTCTTTCAATGTGCATTTTGGGATTTGTGAATGTGTTTAACCAGAAAATGCTCAAATACAGTCCATCCATCCACCTGTCAGTGCTGCTCTCCTTGTGGGATCATGTGCAAAGTTTGAACAGGTGGGTTTTTACATATTCATACAACAAGAAAATAGGCTGTCAGATTAAATACATATTCCTGCTTTGTTTACTTTTTCCACATTAAAAATGTTAGGCTGAAGATACATAAACATAGTCAAAACTTCCTGAGTTCTATTCCTCCAAAGCTATATTATGATAGTATAAAGATGTGCAATGGTAGGTAGGCAAGGATTTGTGCAAATGATGTGGTATTGCTTTTACAATGCAAAGGGCCTGTCCCAAAGGAAGGAGATTTGCACTGCCCACTGCTCACCTGTGAACACAAAGTCCAAGCTGAAAGCAATGTTTAGCACGTTTCATCTCCTTTTGCCTATTGCTTTTATATAGAAACTGAATATAATAATAAACAGAATTCTTGCATGTTCCACAGCAGCAATGAACTGACAGGCTACATCATATAATTTGCATTCAAGTATAAATATACCTCATAGCTTTTTGGCAGAGATAGACCCTGGTTTTAAGAACATATGTGTTTTACTAAGGCTTCCTCATTGGATCACTAACTAAAACGGGCCAACTCAGGAGTGGAAGTGTATATTTTCTGCACTGTATAAAACGATGAACTTCCACTTTTCTGTTGTAACCAGTAATGTTCATCAACTTTATGAAATTGTCATGTTATTTTTTTCATCAGTGATTAAAGTATTCTTGACATGAAATTCTAGGTATGTCTGTGTTACAGAGAGGGAGAGCTAGAGAGAAAAGACTCTTTTCTCAGCCTTCTCCCCTGGGTGCCTGGGACACAGCATCATTAATAAGTTGGGCTTAATACAGCTGTTAGTTCATATTGCTTCACTTAGGCAAATAGCTTTCTGTACGTAAAGAAAGGAGGAAAATCAAAATGGTGAACTCCACTAGAGTGATGATAATATCTTACTAGCTTGAATGGTCTACAGTACTAATCCAAAACTATTTCTTGCCAACAAATTGAGAGGCCTGGAGGCCTTTTCTTTCTAGTGCTTAGTGACAGTATGGTTAGGATTTCTTTTCTAAAATTTTAGAGTGACTAAAAAAATAAATAAATAAAAAGCCCAATTTTAGTTTTAAATAGTGTCAGGATGTACAATTGTAGCTATTAGTCCAACAGTCACACATTTGTTTCCTCAGTCTTAAAAATAATAGCAGCATGCTTCTTTTCAATCATTAAACCCTGTTCCACGGTGACAGAAAACTGATAGAAGAGGACAACAGAAAAAAAAGAACTAAATTCCATGCTGTGACCAGAAATTTTGTTTGTTCTTGCAAACAAGAAACGTGAAGATAGCCAAAACACCAACATCATGTTAGAGCTTTATGCACATATACACACACACACACACACACACACACACACACACAAGGTCGGTACAAAAGTAATTGCGGTTTTTGCCATTTTAAAAGTAATTACAAAAACCGCAATTACTTTTGCACTAACTTAATATATGTTCCAGCTAGGAGAGATGATTGTCCTGTATACACACACTTGCACACACAGGCACACATGAAAATGTGCATGCACAAGCCCATGCACACACACAAAGAGCAAGAGATTGTGTTGGAGTGCTGTGGTCTTTTAGAAAAATGTTTGTATAATGTTTATAAACAATGTTTAAGAACATTGCTTCTTTATTGCATCACAGTAAAATTGATTTGAGAACCAATACAGAGAGTGAATCACACTTAAGCTCCAAAAGTCACCAAAATACCACAAGCATGGATGATGAGAATAAATTTTCTCTTGCTGTTTTTGGTTGGGATCTCTGTGGAATCTTCAGAAAGGAACAGTAGCCTTTAAAAAGTTTGAGTAATCACTATTTTACATTGATGATTAAACATATAGCTTGAGGTGACATGCAATTATTTGCTACCTGCTTTTAATAACCAGATTTCAATCCTTGTTTTTGGAGATGGCTCTTTTGCCAATATTGCCCGTGTTTCTACAGTCATCAAGCTGAATTTCTCGTGGAGATGTTAAATGTGGCTCACTTCAATGAGTTGGGGAATGTTACAGCTTAGAGATGTCTCATTGGCTCAGCTCCTGCTGGAAATTGCCAAAACAGGCTGTGATCTGTGTTACTCTTTATTTTGTTTCCAATCTTATAGGAGGTGTTGATTTCAGGCATTGTATCCCTAGGTGGTTTGAGTCATGGCTGCCTTAGCAATGACCTTTATCCTTGTATATTCCCATGAAAGTTGAGGCAAACCATCTCTCCTTTGCTAATGGTACTCAAATGTGCACTTCAGGGAGCTGCAAGCATAGTATTTCTTCCAGAGAGTTCATGCCTTTTGGGGCTTCCTAAGAGCAATCTTTTGAGCTTGAGGGAATAAAGCAAAGCTTACTCTTTCAAGTTAGTACATTCAGATGGTGCAATAAGTTTACATTGCCAAATTAAACAGCTTTTAGGTATTAATAGGTAACACAGATGTGTATTTTTATTCATCGAAGTTGATTTCTACCTTTCCACATGTTTTTATGAATTAGGACAGAATTTTATACATGATTATTGGATGAGAGTCACAATTGTTTCCAGGGTGCCTTTTCTTGTGTCAAATTCTGTCTCTTTTAAGAGTTTTAAAATATTGCTCTTTAACACATTTCCGTTACTAACTCCCATAATCATATTTCTCAGCAATTTCAGCCCTGATTATCGCAATAGCCTCTCACTGAGGTTTCTTTATTCTGGGCTCTACTCTAACCCAGTCCAATCTGTCTGATTGTACCAGGCTAAATTCCCTCAAAGGCAAGTTTAATTATTATTCTTTTCTGGCTGGAAAAAACGAGTGTTTCCATATTTGCTACTTCCTCCTGTTTTACTCCTGGTGCCATGTACTCAATAATATAGTTAGCACTATCTAACTATCCAAATGTATTTCCCAAGCACAGGCTGACCTCAAGGATATTGCAGATTCTGTTTCAGATCACTGTAATAAAGTGAGTATCACAGTAAAGTGAGTCACACAAATGTTTTAGTTTCCCAGGGCATACAGAAATTACGTTTATATAATACTGTAGTCTGTTAAGTATGCAATAGCCCTGTGTCTAAAAAGCAATATGCATACCTTAACAAAAAAATACTCTATTGTTAAAAATGCTAATAATCATCTGAGCCTTTAGCAATTTATAATCTTTTATAAATCACTGCAAATATTAAATAAATATTTACAGATAAACACAATATATTAAACATCAAGAGGTATAATTTCATTGGCCATTGAATATGGTTTCAATACTTTTTAAAATTAAAGTATAGGAATATTGATTACTTGGAAAACAACACAACCCTGATTTTTATATAAAACCTAATGACTTCAAGAAAATAGTTACTACTTTCTGTTGTCCTTGTTCTGTAACTTCTTAGGAGTATTTATATAGTAGTATATAAATAGTAATCTCTTTGTACATCTTCATCAGAGCTCTGGGTGACCAGGTGCATTGTCAACTTCAGTATTTTAAAAAGAATCTTCTCTTTTGAGCAGTAAGTCTCAATACTAGTCTTAGAATATTCAATAAACCAGGCTCCAAACAAATGTGCTGTCATCCAAGCTTTGTTTTTCCATTTATAGAACGCAGACAGAGCAGTTTCAGTTTTAAGGACCCTAGGATTTTTGGAATTAGCATTGACTTCAACTTAAAGTCACCAGCTCCATTAGCCCCAAAGAAGAGTGTCAGCCTGTCCTTCGAAGCTCTGAAGCCAGACATTAACTTCCCTCTCTAGCTTTGAAAGTCCTAGGGGGCATATTCTTGTAATAGGACTACTTAATGACCTAGAAAATCTGTGTTTAGTGTAGCCACCTTCATCAATGATCTTAGCTAGATCTTCTGGAAATTTGCCACAGTTTCTATATCAGCACTTGTTTCACTTTGCATTTTTATCTTATGGAAATGGCTTCTTTTCTTAAGTATCATGAACCAACCTCTGCTAGCTTCTAACTTTTCTTCTGCAGCTTCCTCACCTCTTTCAGCCTTCATAGAATTGAAAAGAGTTAGAGCCTTACTCTGGATTAGGCTTTGTCTTAAGGGAATGTTGTGGTCGGTTTGATCTTTTATCCATAGCCACTCAAACTTTCTCCATATCAGCAATAAGCCTGTTTCACTTTCTTATCATTTGTGTGTTCACTGGAGTGGCACTTTTAGTTTCTTTCAAGAACTTTTCCTTTATATTCACAACTTGACTAACTGTTCCAAGAGGCCTAGCTTTCAGCTTATCATCTCATCTTTCAACATGCCTTCTTCACTAAGCTTAATCATTTCCAGATTTTGATTTAAAGTGAGAAACACGTGAGTCTTCCTTTCACTTGAGCACCTACAGGCCATTGTAAATGACCTAATTTCAACATTGCTTTGTGTCAGTGCAGGAAAGGGAGAGAGAGGGGAACAACCAGTTGGTGGAGCAGTCAGAACACACACATTTATTATGTTTGTTGTCTTATATGGACACAGTTCGTGGTGCCCCAAAACCATGACTAGAGTAATATCAAAGAGCACTGATCACAGAGCACCATAATAGATATAACAATAATCGTAGGTTTGAAACGTTGAGAGAGTTACCTAAATGTGATACACAGACACAGAGTAAGTACATGCCGATAGACTTGCTCAAAACAGCGCTGCCAAAAACCTTTAAATGGTTTAAAAAAAAAAAAGTCATATTTGCAAAGCGCAATAAGTGAAGCACAATAAAATGAGTTATGCCTGTGCTTCTCATAACATTCTCTATAATAGGTGGGCTTTTACTCATTCCTAACTAGGAGTCCCATTTTAGTTTTCACTCATTCTTTTCCTCACTAGGAATATCTTGCTCTTCCACAGATGACTTTTTTTGCATAGCGCTCATTCATTAAGAATGAACCTACCATTATACTTCACATCTACTAACATCCACTGGCTGATCTTTTATTTTTTCTTTTCTTTTCTTTTTTAGACAGGGTCTTGCTCTGTCACCCAGGCTATAGTGCTGGTACAATCACAGCTCATTTATAGCCTTGACCTCCTAGGTTCACGTGAACCTCCTACCCTAGCCTCCCAAGTAGCTGGGACTACAGGCATATTCCACCACACTTGGCTAATTTTTAAATTTTTTACTATCTATCTTTTTGTGAGACAAGGTACTGCTCTGTCACCCAGACTGGAGTACAGTGGCACAATCACAGCTCACTGCAGCCTTGACTTCCCAGGCTCCAGTGATCCTCCCACCTCAGCCTCCCAAGTAGGTGGAACCACAGGTGTGTACCACAATGCCTGGCTACTTTTTGTGTATGTTTGGTAGAGATGGGGTTTTGCCATATTGCCCAGTCTGTTCTCAAACTCCTCAGCTCAAGCAACCCACCCACCTCAGCCTCCCAAAGTCCTGGGATTATAGACATAAGCCACCGCACTCTACCTAATTTTTAAATTTTTTTGCAGAGACAAGGTCTCACTGTATTGCCCAGGCTGGTCTCAAACTCCTGGGATCCTACTGTCTTGGCCTCCCAAAATGCTGGTATTATAGGTGTGAGCCACTGGGCCCAGCCTGGGTGATTCTTGACTTTTCAAATTTATAGAGGAATCTGCTGCAATTGGTTTGTCCTTCCTCATTAACCAGACAGTACACTTTCCAGTGAGCATGCTCTCTAGTTTTTCTCTTTGGTTTGTGGGCTCTAAGCTGGTAGTGCATAAAATAAGATTTTGTTTTTTGAAATTGTTGATGAATGATGGGAGATCAATAGTTATATAATATTAAAGAACTCTATTCTGTATTAAAATAGCATAATTCTCCTTCCTAAATGATTTCAAGTTTGAAATTTTGGTCCTGGAATTTTAGGAATCTGTTTACCTAACAATAATCTCCTATTATGTGTCAGGAATGAGAGTTTCATCAGTAAACAAAATAGACACATGCTTTCATAGAGCTTAGTTTCTAGTATTTGTGTACCTGTGTATGTACATGTCTGTGTGGTTAGAGTTTACACAGACAATAAGATGGTGACAGTTGCCAAGAAAAACCAAACCAACAGAGAACAGAGGAAAAGAGCATAGGGATGGAGGGGAAGATGAAAGATTAGAATATCATATAACGTGTTCAGAAAAAAAGCTCACAAAAAAATAATTGTATTAGAGTACATTCTCTGAAAATCGACTGTAAGATTAAAAACACATACAGGAATTTTATTACAAAGTGTTCTTCGAAACCACCCTTATAAGTGAGTGAGGGGAGCAATACTGGAAGAGGGAGAAGTTGGATACACAGCAGTTGCAACAGAGAACTCAGCCAATCTTGTGGGGAGCTCTGAAGCTGACAGTGGTACAGATTTATACTAAAAAGAGACAAGAAGACTAGACTGTTGTATCTCTTTCAAGAAGCAGAAATGAATGTGTATTTGCCCTGGAGAGAGGGTAAGACTGATCCTTTTCTCTAAGGGTCATTTCTGAGCAAGGCCTAAACTGTGACCTGTTAGCCAGGAGAGTTATTTCTGGGGTCTGTTAGGGGGGTGGCTAGGGGAAGGACAGTGGGGGTTGGGGAGGTTGGGGAGAGTTAACATGGGGAGAAATGCCAGATATAGGTGACCAGGGGATGGAGGCAGCAGACCACCTTGCCACGTATGTACCTATGCAACAATCCTGCATGATCTGCGCATGTACCCCAGAACCTAAAGTACAACTTAAAAAAAAAGAGAAGGAAAAAAAAAGACGGTCGTAATTTACAGTTTAATAGGATCCTTATTGTGTACCTGATGGAAGGATTGCCCTTCTGGAAACCAAAACTAGATCCCACAAAGTCTAATTTTGTACACACAGGAAGCAGATTCCCCACACGGGACACTAGGAAAGATGGTAAGTGAGGTCACTTCTACTTTCATTCCAGAATTCTCAGGTGTGTCCCTTGTGACCTTAGGGACACAGGCACTGTATCATTTTTTAAAAATACATCTAGAATGTATATTGTATTCTGAGGATGACTGTCATTTCCAAGCTGACAGATTCTGGGTGGTGCCACACGAAGCAGGACAAGTAGATTCCATGGTTATAGGTTCACTGTTACGTCTCCTTTTCTACAAATGAGTCCATTGGTCCAATGCAATGTTAGATGGCACTCTGGCTTAGTATATCAAATAGTCCGTAAACCCCAGGAGAGTGTTAAAACCAGTCAAAGTGGATGTCTGTCTCTTCCAGGGTCTGTCCAACGCAGGCAACTGGCCGACACATGGTTGGTCTTCTGAAGGGACTGTGCTGCATACGGAAGTCAGTTAATTTTTGTTGCTGGGAGGTAGAACATTGGCAGAGGCAGTAATTATGTCATTCTTGGTGAGTGGGAGGTCATGCTATCAGGCTCATGTAAAGCTTCCACCCTGCCACCATGGGTACTCCATTCCTAAGCCCATTAGTCTAGCACTGGGGATCTTTGTGTCTGCCTACTGGTTACTCTGAGCCTCTTCCATGCTGGATGCTCATTACTGGGTGTTAACATGCCATACGAACCTTCAGCAGGTTCATTCACTCTCTTCCTCAGACCTCTTTGTCACTTGCCTTCTGGTCATTTCATTTCTAGGACCCAGAACATCCAGCCAATTCATTTGCAGCTATCCATACATACATTTTTATATTGTATTCTTTTTTTAATTCTTTTTTTTTTTTTTTAAGATGGGGCTTGCTGTGTTGCCTGGCCTGGAGTGCAGTGTCACAATCACAGCTATTGCAGCGTCAAACTCCCAGGCTCAAGCTACCCGCCTGCCTCGGCCTCCCAAGTAGCTAGGACTAAAGGTGTGCATCATCACACTCGGCTAATTTGTAAATTTTTTGTTAGAAATGGTGTCTTGCCCTGTTACTCAGGCTGGTCTTGAATTCTTGGCCACAGTGATCCTCCTGCCTTGGCTTCCCAAAGTGCTGGAATTACAGGCATGAGCCGGCACCCAGGCCCATTTTGTTTTAAGAGTAATTTATCTTTTCACACAAAGTGGATAACCAGATGTATTTACCACAGCTCCACTCATTGAAAGGATTTCTTTTTCACAGGTGACTTTCAGTTACACCCAAAGAAGACAAATGACACAGCAGCTGTTTCTTTATGGTTTATACTTGTCTATCCAGCTGAGCCACTTGTGAGCTTAGCTTGGCCTTTTTCCTCCTTCATTACCTGGCTAGAAATGTCAGCTAAGGGAAAAGCATTGATGACTATGCCACTTGATTGTTCAGATTACTTGTGCCATCTGGCCATGCTTGGGCCAAATCCCAGGTATAATACTGGCACTGAACAATGGATTTCTATTAAGCATACCCAAGTTTATGATTTGGTGCGTCTTATGAAACCCATCTCATGATGAGTAGCTCTGATCACATGGTCACCTGATGTCCTATTTTTCAATAGTTCAATTCCACCAAAGCTTAGTAGCATGAAAATAGCTGCTTTCAAATGCTATATATTTCTGCTATAGATGGCATTACTTTGCTCCCTAGGGGTCTGTTTTATGATTCTACAAGGTACCTTTTCTCACTGTAGATAACAATAATACAATGGTTTGCAACTGCAGGTGATTTTTCCTTCCAGAGCTCATTTATGAACGTCTCGAGACCGTTTTGGTTGGCACAAGTGGAAAAAGGGGTTGCTATCAGCATCTAGTGACATCTGCTCAATATCCTACAATGCATAGGACACTCCACTCCACCCCCTTGCCCCTGTGCCACATACAGCAAAGAATTAGCTGACCCGAAATACCAATAGTACTGAGGTTAAGAAACCCAGCTCTAGTACTGTAAGTCTACTGGGACATAGTCGCTTATATAGCAGAACTTCTTATACGACTTCCTAAACTTGCTGAAATCCCTTTGTTGTTCTGGAAGCCTTTTGCGTCACTATCAATAAGGCAGAGCTAGAATAGGCTGTCTTTATAACCCAAGGAAACTTACCAATGTTATATAATTAGGTACAAGAGTTAATAATTTGTTGTTTATGTCAGAGAAAGTTCTTGGCATGTTTCAGACTACTGGATTCGTAGAAACTCTGCTGATCTGACAAGGCCCTGAATATCTGCAGGCCTTTTGATCATCTTCGAGAGTTCACGGGTCTTACCAAGGCTTCCAAATATACTTGTCAGTTCTTGCTCATCTTGTCTAACATAATGTTATCAATACAGTGGATCCATACGATGTGCCGAGGAATGTTAAGGCAGTTCAGGACTCTTTGGAATATTTATGACAGAGTATGAGAATGTTAATACAAATCGGGACAAGTTCATAAATGCTTACAGTCATTTATCTCACATGAATACAAACTATTTCTGTTTCTAGTTCCAGATAGAAATGGAAAAGAAAGATTTTCACTAAATCAAAGGCCACATACTATGTACTTGAAGTTTTGTTAATTTGGTCTAGCAAAGATACCACAATGGGCAAAGCAACCGCAATTAAGCTTACACTTAGCTCCACTTGTAGCAGAACTTTGTCGTCTGCCAGGATCCATTTGGCTTGTACGACTATTCTCCTAAATTAACTAAGATATGATGGGGTCCGCTATTCCTGAGTCCTTCATATAGTTATGCTGACAACAATGTGTGCCATTTCCTCTAGGTGCAACACAGGTTTCATTTATTTTACTGGATGGCATATCAGTCTGCTCAAGTTGCCATAACAAAATACCGCACACTGAGTGACTTAAAGAGCAGGAAGTTCGTTTTCTCACAGGTCTGGAAACTGAAAGCCAGAGACAAAGGTACTGGTGGGGTACTTCTCTTCCTGATGTGTAGATGGCTTCCATTTTATAGACTGGCCACCCTTAGCCTTCTAATGATTACTCTTCTGATGGTTTAAATTTAGCAATACACATATAAGCTGCTCATTTATTTTGGCTCTAAGAACACTGGTCAGTTCTACTGATCGTTTCCATAGGTCTCTACACGTCAGGATCTCCTGGCTGCTGCTCTGACCTTGACTCTCATTACCATATTATATTTACTTCAGTTCTCATAATTAAATGCTAGCTCCTGGCCTCTATTGTTTGGGGATCTTATTATCCCCATGCTTTGAAAGGATGCTTAGGTGTTGAGAAACACTTTCACCAAGCAGTATAGCTTCAAGCACACTTTTAAAATTCTTTTTTCTCTTTCCTCCTTTCCCCTAGTCTTAAGATGTAACCTTGAAACAAACTATAAAAAAATAGGCTTCCTTAGTCTTAAAATATAGCCTAGAAGTGCACCATGAAACTGCAGTCCCTTCCCTTTTCCATGTACGCTCCTTTATCCCATGCACGTTTATCTAACTGCATGTGTGTTAAACTTACACAATGGGCACACCTAACTATATATTTAAGAAATTCCCGGGACTAATTTAAAACAAACCAGGCATGACGGCCCAGCTGCAGAATTCTCCTCCATGTAGAGATTGCCTCAAGTTAGATAAGCTACAGCTCGGCTGCTGTGCAGATGATGCCAGGCCACACTCCAGGTGGGTAATAACCCAAAATAGGCATTGGAACAAAACAGACAGCACCTACACTCTGCACAACTCCTGCACACCTCCCATATCAAGCTTCCCCTTTCATAATCGCTGTCCTCAGCCCAAACTTTTGGAATGGTTTCTTTAAGATAGGAGCCTTCACCGTTTTCCCACTACTAGCTCAAGAATAAAATCACTTTCCTTCCACTGCACTTCCTTCCTGTTCCTTGGCTTTGCAAGTGGCAGGCAGTGGAAGCTGCATTCAGTTACAAGACGAGATCTGTTACTGTTTTTTCTATTATCAACCCTGGCTGAAATCCCTCTCACTAGTGGTTTCCTTTTAAACTTTAGTACATGTAAAGCTTTCTGGCAACTTCCTGAAGTCTGATTGATTTTCCAGCCTTATGTATTAATATTATTCTTTCTAACATGTCAACTCCGAGTCTTTTGCTGCTTTCTCCTGCCATTTGTCATAGGACAACACTATATTCAGACTTCTAAGAGTCATCCTAGAAAACACTGATGCTATCTCTCAGGGTGTTGAATCTGATACAAGAAAGGGCTTCCCTCTGATATGTCTTCTTTATGCAGCTTTATGTGCTACCTTCCTTTAATTCAGCACTCGTAGAATCCAGCCTCTCCTACTCTTTCCAATATTTCACATTGGCTACCTTCTGCAGCTCTTTTGGTATATGGTGGGGCATGGCCTCTTTCTTCTGTTAGCAGGCCCAGAGCTTCCCTGGCTAGGTATGGTATAAGTAGCTTATTATTAACCTGTTCTCCAGAAGGAGGAGAAAACGTAGATCCCCACTAAGGTTTAAGGTGCATGTTATCTTATTAGACAAGGGCCTCGGCATTGGCTTCATGCAAGAGAGATTGCTAGCCTTTAAAAAGGAAGAATGCCACTTCTTCCAGCCCAAAGGGACCAGGGAAATTTAAGAATTCAAGATCTTTTGATGCCACAACCCAGGCATTCTTATTCTAAATCTCAAGGTCCTACTCCTTCCCAATAAAGACTTTGATCTTCTTGTAGTAGATATAACAAGCTTGAAAATTCAGTCCTCTCTGGAACTTGCTAATCTTTCTTGTTAAATCCTGCACCTAATCATCATATTTTCAAGCCTCTTCTCCAGGGCAGGAGATAAATGTTTGTTTTTAATGCAGCCAAAAAGGCCCTCTGGCTTTTATGTTTTGCATTAAATTAGTGACTAACCACCCTTGGCCTTCTGTTGTCTTTCTCTAGTGAATTGATAATTCTCCACAACAGCCATCAATGCTATAGTTCTTATAATTCCCACTTTCCCTACACCTCTCAAACTCTGAAATTTGCCCCATCATTGCCTCTTACTTAGATCCCGTTTTAGGTCACTATCAATGAAAGTTTAAAAAAATTGCTCTGCGGCTCCAAATCAGGAACTACAAGTAACACACCTACATGTAGTAATGGGGTCCTACTTAGCCAGCTGTCTGAAGGGTGGGGTTGGGGCTGGGTAATCTGGTTTCATTATCTCCTTTTAGAGTCCACATCCTAGGATCGCACCTGGTACCAACTCTCTTATATTAGGTTTCCTGGAAACAGAGTCTGAGACAGATATTTGCATGAAGAGGGAGAGTGCTAAGGTACACCATCAGCAGATACACCTGTATGGAATGAGAAAGGTGGGCAGCAGAAACAGTTGAACTACAGTGGAGGTGCAAGAGAGGCCTCTGCTGATTCTAAAGAAAGTCTATAGCTGGAAAGACTCTTCGGAGTTAAAACTGAAAGGAGCGTGAACCCTCATGCTCTCATTATCTGAGTTACGGGATGTGGCTGCCCTTAGGTAGGAGTGGGAGCCTTGGCCAGGGAAGTCCTTTCTGTTAAGGACAATTTCTGGAGAGGAACTCAGCTGCGAGAACTTCCAGTAGCTGTGAGAATAAGTGTCTTAGTCATGAAAGGAGTACTGGTGATAAAGCAGAATATTAACTCCAGTAACATTTGGGCAAAGACATTAAACAAATTAGGAAATAAAGAACACAGACATGAGGAGAAAGACAAATCTGAGCCAAGAAAATAAGAAGTGCAAAGTCTGTGAGGCAGGCACTTGCCTAGCATGTTTGGTGAACTGCAAGGGAATCTGGGTGGCGGGGGTAGAGTGGGTGTAGGAAGACTAGTACATGAGGAGGGTGGAGGCCGGCTGCAGTGGCTCACACCTGTAATTCCATCACTTTGGGAGGCCGATGTGGGTGGATCACTTGGTCAGGAGTTTGAGATCAACCTGGCCAACATGGTGAAACCTCATTTCTACTAAAAATTAAAAAAAAAAATTAGCTGGATGTGGTAGTAGGCGCCTATAATCCCAGATATTTGGAAGGCTGAGGCAGGAGAATCTCTTGAACCCGGGAGGTGGAGGTTGCAGTGAACTGAGATCATGCCACTGCACTCCAGCCTGGGCAACAGAGCAAGACTCCATCTCAAAGAAAAGGAAAGAAAAGGAAAAAGGTGAGGAAAGTGGAGCACTGGGCACAGGGGTGGGCTGTCCAGATTGCTGAGGGCCTCTTAGATTAGGTCAGGACTATGGCTTTTCTCTGTGAGAGACTGAAAAACATTGCAGAATCTGGAGGAGGGGAGCAAACTGATACGAATGTGTTGAAGATATACTGAAGTGATTTGGGCAGAAGTAGAAAAATTAGTTAGGAAAATTTTGCAATAATCCAGGTGAAGGCAACGTGATATAGGCTAGATGATCACAATGTTAAGAAACAGTGAGATTTTAGAACTGGCAGGATTTGCTAAAAGATCTGATATGGGGTTTGAGCAAAAGGGAAGAACCTGAGTAACTGTAAGAAAGAATGTGCTATATATTGGGGTGGAAGGAGGCTGGATAGCAGCAAGATGGTGGAGTGGAACTTCCAGTGCTCATCCCTCTGCAGAATCATCAATTTCAATAACTATCCATGGAGGAAAATGCCTTTGTAAAAGCTAGAGAAACCAGGAAGAAGATTATAGCACCTGGGTTTAACACAGAAACAAGAAAAGGGACATCAAAGAGAGTAGGAAGCACTGTTACATTGCCCATCACCACCCCTCCCCTAACCCCAGGCTGCACAGAGTAGAGAGAGATACCCTCTGCATGGGAGAAGAGGAAAGAAAGCAAAAAGGCTTTGCTTTGGACCCCCAAGTCAGGCTCACCTCAGTAAAATTCAGCACTGGCCGGTTCCCCACCGCCATCCAGGCCGTTACCCACAGACCAAGCCTCCAGGCCCATCTGATCACCAGGCTGATCCCATTAGCCCTGGCAGTCCTAGTCAGCCTGCTACACAGTCTCCAGGCATCCCCACCATCAGGTCAGTCCCTGTGGCCTCAAGCTCCAGGCCCACCTCAGCCTCCATACCAACCCAGAATAAAGTCAGCTCACATAGCTCCAGGTTTCAGGCCCACTTCAGGGCCAGGTTGGCACCTCTGGTCTCAGTCACCAGGCCATCACTCACAGACATAGGCTCCAGGCCCGTCCAGTACCAGACCAGCTTCTGTATCCCCGCTCTCCAGGCTAGCCTCTGTAGCCCTGACCTCCAGGCTAGCCCCTGTGGCCCCACATCCCAGCACACCTAGAGTTTAGGCCTGTTCCTGTAGGTATTAGCACTGAGCTGGCTCCCAGGAAGTCAGACTCTAGGACTATCCCTGTGGACCCAGGTTTCAGGCCACCCTCACAACCCCAGACCCAGGCAAGCTATCACAAACCTAGCCTTCAAGCCAGTGCCCACACAGCCACCTTCCAATCTGGCCCTCACAGATCTGGCTCCAGACAGGTCCCCAAGGCCCTGGACTCCAGGCTGGCACTCATGATCTCAGGCCCCAGACTGTCCTGAGTCATGAACTCAGACTATGAACTCAGACTGTATACCTGCCTTAGCACCAGGCTGGCCTCAGGTTCCATTGGATCCAATGTCCAGGCCTGCTCCAGTAGACCAAGGATCTGGCCCACACCACTAGATTCTAGGGTCAGGCCAGCCCCCATGGACTGAGCCTCCATGACCACCCCTACAGAGCCAGGCTCCAAGCCAGCCCCTGTGGATTCAGGCTCATATCTCATCCTGGTGCCAGGTCAGCCCCTGTAATCCAGGCTTCAGGCCAATCCCCATAGAACCTGGCAGGCCCACTCACCTGCTGAACCAATCAATAGGCCAGTCTGCCTAAGCGTTCCAGCAGCAAGCCTGACCACAGACTATACTGCACGACTAGCTCAGAATCTCTGGATGGGTTCACTGGTGAAGGATTTTCCCAGACAAAGCCAATCTGCAAAGACTAAAAATGTCTCTACTTCTTCATATGTGCAGACAGCAATGCACAGCCACAAGGATCAAGAAAAATCAGGAAAACATGGCATGAAGGAACAAAAGAAACCACCAGTAACTAACCCTAAACACGTGGATATTTATGAACTGCCTTAAAGAAATTCAAAACAATTGAGATGGTAAAGACTGTGTGTAGCAAGCAGATTTGGAGGAGAAAATTTGCTGTGGTTTGAGTGTGTCCGCCAAAAGTTTATGTATTGGAAACTTAATCCTTCTGCCTTCTAATCCTCTGGCTCCCTTGCTCTTGTTCTTTCACGTGATGCCCACTGCCATGTTATGATGCAGCAAGAAGGCTCTCACCAGATGTTGATGCCAAGCTCTTGGAATTTCCAGTTGGAGAATCATGAACTAAATAAACATATTTTCTTTATAAATTGCTTGGTTTGTGGTATTCAGTTATAGCAAGAGAAAATGGACTAAGACAGAAAATCAAGACCTCAATTTTGAATATAATATGTTTAAAATAATTATTAGCCAAATTAAGTGTTCAAGCAGCCTGTCTCACCTGTGAGACTAGAGTTAAGAATCATGGCTAGAATATAATTTAGGAGGCATCGGCAATTGATGGCCTTTGAAGCTACAAAAGTAGCTGAGATCCTCAAGAGATTATTTAAACTAGAAAATAAAAGAATTCCAAAGACTGTGTCCAAGATAACTTAAAGGAGCTTAAGAAGTTCTAGCTAATATGAAAATTAAAAATCCGGGAGAATATATGGGTCTCCTAGAAGCCAAATAACAGAAAGGTTTTAAGAGAAGGGAGTGATTCACTCTGTCAAATACTAGTGATTGGTCAATTAAAAAATATATTGAAAATTAATTATTGAATCCAACCAGGCCTATAGCTAACATTTTCAGCTAGAGTGTCATTTGAGGAACATGTACTACATATCTAAATATTTATTAAGTGAACAAACTATTAATGAAATATATTTTTTCCTCTTATTTAGAAAAAGTAACTTCATTATGCTGTGAAAAGCCATGTTGAATTTAGCACTCTTTGGCTTTTAGAGTTCTATACTGAAGTGTGAAACTGCAAAGATCCTGGCCCATTCTTCCCTTATAGGAATTGCCAACAGCAGCTGTTTGCTAACTTGCTTGTGTAAGAGTTCCATCATGGCAAAGCACAGAATTGATAAGAGAAGGGGGCTCTTGGCCTACTATTTGAGCTGGAATAGCAATCTTTTCCTGCTCTCAGGAATCCTGGTTCTTAGACCTTCAGACTCGGTCTAGAATCTACACCATTGGCTTTTTGGCTCTCATGCCTACAAACGACATCACTGGCTTTTCTGGGTTTCCACCGTGCAGGCAACAGATTGTAGGCCTTCTTAGTTTCCAGAATGGAGTAACTCAATACCCAACAATAAATCTGTGTAACAGTTTATTGCAAATAATTTAAATTATGTATATATACTTTTATCACCCATACTAACTGATAAACTGTAGAGTTTGGAACCAGAAAACTGAATTGTACTCCTGGTTACATCATTATTTATAAGTGGCTAGTGAATACTTGCACCATGCTATACTTCAACTGTGTTCCAGCCTGAATTCAGGTTTGGCCAATGGGATAGTATTAAGGGTCAGGCCCTTTATGAGGTTGATATGGTTTGGCTCAGTGTCCCCACCCAAATCTCATCTTGTAGCTCCCATAATTCCCACATATTGTGGGAGGGACCTGGTGGGAGATAACTGAATCATGAGGGTGGGTCTTTCTCATGCTGTTCTTGTGATTGTTGAGAGGTCTCATGAGATCTGATGGTTTTAAAAATGGGAGTCTCCCTGAATAAGTTCTCTCTTTGCTTGTCGTCATCCACATAAGATGTGACTTGTTCTTCCTTGTCTTCCACCATGATTGTGAGGCCTTCCAAGCCATGTAGCACTGTGAGTCCAGTCAAACTTTTTTCTTTTGTAAGTTACCAAGTCTCAGGTATGTCTTTATCAGCAGTGTGAAAATGGACTAATATAGTAAATTGGTACGAGTAGAATGGACATTGCTGAAAACATACCCAAAAATGTGGAAGCAACTTTGGAACTTGGTAACAGGCAGAGGTTGGAAGAGTTTGCAGGGCTCAGGAAAAGACGGGAAAATGTAGGAAAGTTTGGAATTTCCTAGAAAGTTTCATCCTGTTGGCCAGGCTGGTCTTAAACTCCTGAACTAGAGACTTGTTGAATGGCTTACCCAAAATGCTGATAGTGATATGGATAATAAAGTCCAGGCCGAGGTAGTCTCAGATGGAGGTGAGAAGTTTGTTAGGAACTGGAGCAAAGGTAACTCTTGTTTTGTCTTAGCAAAGAGACTAGTGGCATTTTGCCACTGCCCTAGAAATTTGAGAAACTTTGAACTTGAGTGGAATGATTTAGAGTATCTGATAGAAGAATTTTCTAAGCAGCAATGCACTCAAGAGGTGACTTGGGTGCTGTTAAAGGCATTCAGTTCTATAAGGGAAGCAGAGCATTAATGTTTGGAAAATTTGTAGCCTGATAATGCAGCGGAAAAGAAAATTTCATTTCCTGAGGAGAAATCCAAGCTGGCTGCAGAAATTTGCATAAGTAATGAAGAGCCAAATGTTAATCCCCAAGACAATAGGGAAAAGGTCTCCAGGGCATGTCAGAGGTCTTCTCATTAGCCCCTCCTATCATAGGTCTGGAGGCCTAGGAAAAAACTGTGGTTTTGGGGGCCGCACTCAGGGTCTCCATGCTGGGGCAGCCTAGGGAATTGGTGTCCTGTGTCCCAGCTGTAATCTTGTGAACATTTTTATTTTCCGTCATTATAAAATGAGAGAGTTACAAAGCTCTTTTGAAAATTAGAAACTCCTAGTATGGTTCCTGGAAAACCAATATAGAGCAGCATTTATGATTTTTCTAGTTGAAGAAAACTGCATGTTCTGAGATCTGGAGGCAGGAATTTCCACAGACACAGGTGAGATTGAGAGACAGTATAGTGAATTACCATGAACAGATCAGTTTGGTTTGAAAATTGTGTGTGTAGAAGAGCAATGTAAGACAAATACGTATTTAAACAATGGATTCAAATAGGAGTTTTGTTGGCATCTAATTCCAAGGTAAGGGATTATAGTATTGGTTGGAAGGAGCTAATAGATATTTTTGAGTAAGGGAGTGGCCAAGTAGAAGCAGCATTTTAAGAATAGAAATATACCAGTGCCATACTACATAGGTTGACAGAAAAGAAGTAAAGAACTAAGCAAGGATCCTATTACAGGTCAGGTGCAGTGGCTCACACATGTAATCTCAGTACTTTGGGAGGCTGAGTTGGGCAGATCACAAGGTCAGGAAATCAAGACCATCCTGGCCAACATGGTGAAACCCCATCTCTACTAAAAGACAAAAATTAACCAGGCCTGGTGGCTCATGCCCGTAGTCCCAGCTACTTGGGAGGCTGAGGCAGAGGAATTGCTTGAACCCAGGAGGCAGACGTTGCAGTGAGCTGAGATTGTGTCACTGCACTCCAGCCTGGGTGACAGAGTGAGACTCCATCTTAAAAAAAAAAATCCTATTACAATATTTAAAACATTAGGAAATAAAGATGAACTGAACATGGGAAAGTAATTTAAAAATACATAAATAGCAGAAATATCATCAAGAAAAAGATAATAATAGATGCTTGATGGGAAAATAACATGGAATGAAAATTTGGTGCTGTGAAAGGAACACTATTTTTAAAGTCAGAGAATCTTGGGCTCAAATTCTGTCTTCCCTAGTTTTGTGGCTTTAATGATATACTCAGCTCATCTGTAAAACAAAAGTAATCATGCCAGTGAATTTGCTATAGTATTGTAATATAATAAAATAGTAAGGCATATTTTTTTTATTCTAAATTGGGATAGTGTTAATATAAATGAACAAGATTGGGGGTAAAGGAAAACACACTTGAAATACAAAATAATAAGACTAATTTATTTGTTTGATTTGATGTGATGGCAGAATCTCCATAAGAAAACATATAATAGGCATTTAAAAATTCATGACTAATACTCAAGGGAGAAACCATTATTTTATAAAAACAAAGGATGTTTTAGAAGTATGGGGAGAGAATTTGGGGCTGGAATGACATCAAATTGTGAGGTATATGAATATGTAATGCTTTATCTTCAAGTTCAGACCATGATGAACTCTATTTAGATCATGGTAATAGTTTTTCTAGCCAGCTGCTGTCACTTTTCCCATTCAGTCTCTATAATATGTCTAAGGATATTTTCCTATGCCCCATTTAAAAACCTCCACGGTTTTGGAGGTTGACATTCTCATCTCTCTGCTATATGAATCTAATAGACCCTTCTCATCCTATGTCTTATCTCATTTCCATTATGTTCTTTTCTGTTCCAGGCAAAATTTCCCAGGACTTTTGAATTATTTATTGAAACATATTCTTTGCCCTAAAATGTGAAATGTCATCATAAATCTCATGCATTTTCAGGATTTCAGAGTGTATTTATTTTAATATTGAAAATTTGTGCTGGGTAAAATAGAACCTTCCTTCTAGGTTTATACAGATCTAGCAGTTAATTAAATGTATCTTGTGTTTTTTGTTGAGTCAAACAATTTGAGTCAGATGCAAAATAGGTAAGAATCAGATTGACCTTCCTTTGTTTTAGTTTCAAGAAGTAGCGCAAACCCAACCTTTTCCTATGATGAGCAATAATGAACCATTGGGAGAATGTAGAGAAAGTCTTAGTTATCCTCCATGGTGTTTGCTTAGGACATTGCTGCATAATAATTGACTTACTTTTATTTTACCTGAAACTAATCCCTTTTAAGAGAGAGTTACCCTAATATGAAGTGAGCAAAATCATTATTTGCACCATGCTTCCTTTATTTCTTCTCCTCTCTCGACACATTTTTTTTTTTTTTTTTTTTTTTTTTTTTTGAGACAGAGTTTCGCTCTTGTTACCCAGGCTGGAGTGCAATGGCGCGATCTCGGCTCACCGCAACCTCCGCCTCCTGGGTTCAGGCAATTCTCCTGCCTCAGCCTCCTGAGTAGCTGGGATTACAGGCATGCGCCACCATGCCCAGATAATTTTTTGTATTTTTAGTAGAGACGGGGTTTCACCATGTTGACCAGGATGGTCTCAATCTCTTGACCTCGTGATCCACCTGCCTCGGCCTCCCAAAGTGCTGGGATTACAGGCGTGAGCCACCGCGCCCGGCGACACATTCTTTCTTAAAACTCAGAGGCCTCCCAGAACTTCCTTTTTTTTTTTTTCCTGAGACAGAGTTTCACTCCTATCACCCAGACTGGAGTGCAATGGCGCAATCTTGGCTCACTGCAACCTCCACCTCCTGGGTTCGAGCCATTCTCCTGCCTCAGCCTATGGACTAGCTGGGATTACAGGTGCTCGCCACCACACCCACCTAATTTTTTTGTATTTTTAGTAGAGACAGGGTTTCATCATGTTGGCCAGACTGTTCTTGAACTCCTGACCTCAGGTAATCCACCTGCCCCAGCCTCCGAAATTGCTGGGATTACAGATGTGAACCACTGCACCTGGCAGAACTTCCCATTTTCAAAATACATTTCATCCAAACTCTTCCACTAAACATGACACCATAATTCAGACCTATTCTACCCATTGAAGATGGAAGTTATCAAAGCTTTCTTAGCAAGCAACATGAGGTGATAGAAAGTCAAACAGAACTTGCTGGGTTTAGGTTTTCTTATCTTCACATGATGATTTCAAAATCTATTGTCACAAGTGAGTGAACTGGCACATGGCAGTTGATCAAAATTGTATTCTTCCTTGTCCTGTTTTAAAAAGACTTGTTCTGATAGCGTCTGCCTAAATAATTAATGATGATTACATCTCCAACACAGTTCTTTATTTGGAGTAGCTTAATAACAGGTTTATTAGACTTTCCCATCGGTATCCTGTTATGGATGTTGTGCCCAGTCACCAGAGACTGGACTTACTCCCCTAGTTGCTAGAATGCTAATAGCAGAGAGCTGTCATTTCTCTCCAGAAATTTCTCTCAGCCAAAAGTGTCTACCTTACCCATGGTCACACACTTCTATGAGAAATAGCCTACATCCAATGACTGGTGCCTCAAATTTGGATAAATCTGAAGGTCCAGGGATGGGCCTTCAGATTTATCCAAATTTCAGAGCTCCCTGTAGAATTGGCTGAGACTTTGTTACTACTGCACTGTAGCCCATCTGTAGCTCCTCTGTGCGTAATTCTGCTACTGTCATTTTCCCAATAGGTTTTGTTAGCCTATTTTAGAGTCAACTTCCCAGAGAACCATATCAGAAGCATACATTAAGCCAGGTATGTCCAAAGCAGGCAACCACCACCATCACCACTACCACCTCCAGCAAACCTGTTCACACTTCATTTATGGGTTAAATAGTACTATCTTTGCTCAATTGCCTGGTGTATCCTATTCACTCTCACTTCATTCCCACATTCAAGAAAACAGACTTGCGATTTTGAACTCTACGATTTCTCTCTAACCTATGGCTCATTCCCATCCATATTTTTACTGCTTTTGTTCAGACACTTAGTTCATCCCTGACTTACTATAGTAACATATTAACTGGTTTCATATTTTTCTTATAGTTCCTGTTCAATATGTTTCAAATATATTACTACAGATTTACATAGATTATTTAGCACACGGTGATTTCACTGAGGCTCACATGAACACACTTGTGATTTACAATCAGAAGATTATTAGATTGTCTGTTCAAAGGATCACCATTTCCTCCACACACACAAAAATTAAGGTATTGAGAAATATAAACTTTTAAATAATCTTAGAGAAGTTTCCCGATGAATGTCGCACTCCCAGAAACCAAAGTCATTTGTGTTGTTACTATTCTTTCCACTTTGCAGTGAATGGGTTGAAGATCACTTTCTAAAAGCAGGTCTTGTTAAAAATGAGAGCAGAAGACCATGAGGACTTAGTAGCATGTAAAGGATATGGAAAGGAGGACACCAAATGGGAGCAATTGGGAAGAAGAATAAACTGGTGTCACAACTGACAACAGTGAATGTCCAGTTTACTGAGAAGTGGCCTTCCTACCACTCATTTTCTTCTGAAACTAATTGATCTTATTTATTGTTACACTCTTCTCATCATCTTCCTTCACTATGATACTCCTTGAGTGTTCTTGGAGAAAAATACATCTACGGTTTTGCTTGCATTGAGAGTTTTCCAAGTAACTCCCAAGTAAAGAATAGCATAAGTTAACTGCACATGTTCAGACACATGCCCTCGGGGAGACACACATGAACATACACATATACACAGTCATTCGCTCAGGCTGCCAGGTTGAAAGCTTGCTTGACTTGGCTATTCTATTCAACCAGCAGGGCAGCTATTGGCCTCATATTATGTATTGCATTATCCTGTCCTTGCATAATTTCTAGTCTCTTTTCAGGTCACTGTCCCAGAGCTTCTTGTAGGGTTGACTGAGAACTTGTTAGAATTCTCCATAAGTATGCTGTTGTGACACTCTTAGGAAATTCTAATACCACACTCCCTCTCCAGTCACAGCATCTTTGCCTCACAGACAGACATTTTTCTCTGCACTCTAGGATACTGCACAAACTGTTCCTATGCCTTGTACTTCCTTGCTGCCTTAAATTCCTCCAATTTGGACAGCTCTTTCTAATCTTTCAAGTGGCAACTTTGACATCGTATTCTCTTAAAATAAAAATTTAAAACCCTCTCTACTACCCTAGACTGTTTCAAATATTCTCTTAGGTTTTCCCCTAAAACTCTTGGCTTACCTTGCTAATAACATTCATTAATACATAAAACTGAGTAATTTAATGTTCAACTCTTCAAACTTAGGCTCCAAAAGGACTAGAATGTTAAATATTATTCACCATTGTAGTGGTGACTCTTGACATAATCCCTGACATATCAGAGGAAATTCAAAATTTGTTAATGAATGAGTGTTTTCTGTGTTGGAATAAGTGTTCTTTTTGCTCTCTTGAAAAAATAAAATTGTTGCTTTGAATGTGGTTAAACATAGCTCTAAGATATGAACATTATGTTTTTGGAATGTTTTTCTCTTGAAATTATGGATTTAATAGAATCGTATGGCTCTGCATCTGTCAAAATAAAACAAGCCATACTTGTATTAACAAACAATGCCAAAACTCAGTGACTTGAAATAATGATTTAGTTCTTGCTCACTGGTATAGTCTAAATATTAATTTACCCCAAAATTTATATGTTGAAACCTAATCCCCAAAGCCAAGAATATTTGGAGTTGGAAACTTGGGAGGTATTTAGGTCATGAGGGTGGAGTCTTCATGAATGGCCTTAGTGCCCTTACAAAAGAGGCTCCGGGGTGATTCTTTGCCCCTATTACCAGGTGAAGACACAGCAAGAAGGGATCTTTTAAGAGGAATTGGCCTTACCAGACACCAAATCCACCAGTGCCTTGATCTTGGGGTTCCCAGCTTTCAGAACTGTGAGGATTAAATGTTTGTTGTTTATGAATCTACCAGTTTTTGGTGTTTGTTATAGCAACTAGAATGGATTAAGACACATACGTGAATACAATTACATGGAAAGTATTCATAGAATGAGGAGCACAGAATGCTGATGATACAATTTTGGGGAATATTTAAAAAGTGAATTAAAAATTATCTGTATTTAATGTAATTACATGATAATAATCATTTATGTCAGTTTCTGCTGCACAGAAATGCATTTATATACAGTTATGTGAACAAAAGTAAATAATTGGGTGTTTCAGAATATTTAGATTTCTAAGCTATTACCATTAATGCAATTTTTCTATAAAACTAAGTAATTTCTATTTTGCATTAGTTAACTCTTTTCTCAAAAGAAGTGATTATTTATTTAAATTTTCAGTGATCATCTAGAATAAACTCATATGAAAGGATATTGTCTTTTTATGTGTATGCATTAGTGAAAATGGAAGTCTTTCTCACAGGAGACTTTGATGACGGTTTGTAAATTGTTTGCAAGTTACTATATTTCTTTCAGGTTTTATTTTTTTAGATTAATCCCAGTCAAATTCTACGATCTCATTTTTTTGAAATATTTTGTTATTACCAGTTATTCCAGATATCCGTGGAATTGTTGTCTTCCTAACTGATATGCTAGTATTCTCTAGATTATTTTTCACAAGTACAGAGAAAGTCTTACTTTCAATATTTTATTGTTAATGCTTTTTACTACTGAGAATGCAGATTATGGCATGGTGTTAAATGACAATATAAGTCACCTCCTACTATTGCTCAATTTTTTTTTGGTTTAGTCATTGACTTTCTTTTTCTGTAGGTGATATTTCCAAAACAGGACCGATTCTGCTAATGAGCAGAATAGGCAGATTGATACATGTCTGATAGAATTTAAGTGATTTCAGATTTCTCCACACATTCATCCCAGTGTTTCACATTCCCACACTAGCTGTACTTTTTAAAAATTAGCTATTTTGGCATTTTTATAAAGTTAACTCATTTAAATAAATTTGTTTACTTGGTTTCTCTATGTCGTTGGTTTGTCTATGCTGTTCCCCCGTTTTCACTTTTCATTTCTCAGAATTTTAAAGAACAGTGTCAAATTGTTGAGCAATTTTAAAACTGCAAATAGAAAGGAAAGGAAGAGAGAGTCTTCAGTCACAGGCCAAAAACTATTAGCACAGCTGAATTCAATCACTGTCTTTCTTGTTCCATAGGAAGTACTACTCAAGGGACAATCAGAAAGGGTCAAGGAAAGCTATTTTTTCTTCCCACGACTTGAAAATACATCTTCTTTCCTATGAAGAAAAGGATGTGGTATATGTATGTGTGCGTGTGTGTGTGTGTATATATTATATATACATACATATATATACACACACACATGCACACACACCATACATATATATATACACACATACATTGGTATGTATATATACACATATATATGTATAAGATAAAAGGTAAATGGTGGTAAAATCACTCTATTCCATTGAAATTATTGCCACACTGCTTGGGCAAGATTATATGTCTCCTACGTTGACCTGAGGACTTCCCGAGTAGAGTGATTCTATTTTTTAAAACCTGGCACACCATGGCCTTCAGTAAGTCTTATTAGAGTAATGGATGGATATATGAATTGATGAGAATACTTTGAAACATTATATAGTTGTTAAAGAGATTTCTAAAAGCAAATCACAGAAAATCTGTTTCTTTGAGTGGTTTTAAAGATTTAAAATTGATTTCCCAATAAATGGGTGGTTCAAAATATTCAGATAAATTCACAAGATTGTTGTGAGTAATCAAGAAGGTAATAATTAATAAAATTAAACAATAAGCAACAAAAATAAATAATTTTAAAGTAATAAATGCTTTAATGTAGGTTAACAAAGTATTTCTCTGGGAAAGACGCAAGGTGCTCAATGAATGAACTACTCTTAAAAAAAGTGTTTTCCAACATCCTCTCTACAAATAAGCCATGATATACCAATTATAAATATCCAGATAATCTGCTGACCAATTACATCAAGCGAATCACATCCACATCAATCCAAGTAGGTCATGATGGCACCACCAAAAATCTTATGTGGGGAAATTAATCACACTTTATGGGAGGTGTTTTTGTATAAAGGTTAATATTAGGTTTTCTTTTTTTGAAGGGACATCACAGTAGCTTTGAAATTATATGACTAATGAGTTTCCCACTGAATCCACATTGGATCTGCCATATTATTTAATTTGTTTTTATTCCTCTGTTCAACTACTTCATTAACATGACTGTATCTAGTCTTAACTGTCCTCAATTCATCATCTCTGGAGCCCTTAAACATGGTTGAAATTATCTTTGTAAACAAATGCAAAAAACATTTATGAACATGCTCTTTAGCTTTTCTTCAAAAACATAAAAAACCCTTACCCTCCAGACTCGTGTTAGATCTCTAAGAGAAAAATACAAAGGAATCACATGAAAGATAATATTTAATTAAAATGTCAAAGTTTTGTTTAGGAAACCAAAGTATTCTAAAACAAGCTAATTCACTTTCAATCAGTGATTTAGTCATTCTTATATAAATAGTTGTAGAGAGACGAGAATAAAAATGATTATATTTTTGTTAACATTTGCTTGAAATTTTTGCAGAGAAATCCCAAGTTGTTCATTTATATACTTTTGAATACTCCTTACAGTAAATTTTCTTGCATTGTATTCTCTTATTAGGCAATGGACATGCAGAGCACAATAATTGGGCATTATTGGACTGATAGGAATCTGTAAAACATTTTTTCCTTGATGAAATATATAATTTGCCTATAGCCTGATTTCCTTAAGGCTTTTGCCTATTGACTCATCTTTGACAACCAGCCAAAAGGACCTTCAAGAGAAATACAAAGAGTCACTGTCAGCTTTTTCCACACTCTTGGGAAAGCTTTTCTGGGTAAAAAGTTATTCTTGATTTTGTTTAGCTAAAAATCCCAGCTAAAATCCATAGAAAAATGTATGGAATGGAAAATTTTGAGGTTTTGGGTTATAAGTTTTTTGAAACCCATTACATCTTTCTAGGGCTATAATTTCTGTTAGACCTACCCTTTCTATACTTCCTTTTCACTCCCACTGGCTTCCAAGAGTCTTTTTTTTTCTTTTCTACTTCTCAAGTAACAAACTGTGGAAGCCAGGCCACTTACCTGGAAGATCCTTCTGAACAGAAAATGTGTTTAATTTTAATTTAACTTAATTTTTTTTTTTTTTTTTTTGGATACAGGATCTTGCTTTGTCACCCAGGCTGGATTGCAGTGACACACTCACAGCTCACTGCAGCCTAGACCTCCTGGGCTCAAGTGATCCTTCCACCTCAACCTCCCTAGTACCTGAGATTACAGGGTTGCACCACCATGGCCGGCTAATTTTTGTATTTTTTGTAAAGACAGGGTTATGCCATGTTGCCCAGGATGGTCACGAACTCCTGGGCTCAAGCGATACACCTGCCTCAGCCTCTCTAAGTGCTGGGATTAAAAGAGTGAGCCACCATGCCCATCCTGACATAGTCTTTAAAAATAGTTAAAATACTTTAAAAATCTTTATCTCTTCTAGGATCTCTAAGGAGATCCTTAAAGCATATTTATTGGCTATCTGACTGCATTCCTAACTAAAGGTCAGTATCAGTGAGAAAATAAATGAATGAAAGAGCATATTTATTGCTACAGATAATTTCCTATCTTTTCTCTCTTATATTCTTGCCAGTTATTTTAAGAAAACAGTCACAGTAATTAGCTATTTGCTTATTCTTCACTGTATTTTACATTTTTAAAAATTATTCTTAACAGTATTTTAATTTATAACTTAAGAATTCTTAATTTAAATGCCTTAAATTAAAGACTAGGTTAAAAAATAAATAAAACTGTTACCAAAATACTGGGGATTTGGTCTAGGTCCTGCTGCTCACCACACAGAAGGCCAATCACTGAGACAATGAGTATTGCCAGGGAAGAAGGCTTTAACTGGGTGCTGTGGCCGAGGAGATGGGAGGTCAGTCTCAAATCCATCTCCCTCACTGACTAAAATCAGAGGTTTATATAGCAGGGAAGACATGAAACCATATGTGGGAAAATGAAAATTAAAGATGGGCTAGGCAGAGAAGTTGGTCAACTGACAGCAGGTGGTGCAGTCATGTTGGGTGAAAAGTCTGGCACCTCTTTGTCTAGGTGCATTGATCTGGTAAGTTTCAGCCCTGTGGTATAATGTGGGAGGCCTGATGGCCAGTTTCCTGAGAAGGTAACTCAGGTAAGACAAATGTATCTCTCAAGTTTTAAGACTGGGAAAATTAATTTCTATGTTTATTCAAAAAAGCCATAAATATCAGTTCTATGGAACAGTTGGTCTCATTTCAAAACTAGTATGCTCTCATAAATATTTGAAACCAACATTGTTTTCTTTTTCTCTCTTTTTTTCTCCTTTCCTTTGTGGTTTGGAAATATTAAGCTGAAAGAAAACACAATTTATTTAAGTCAAAGAAGTATTTTTCATAGAGAGTGGAGCACAGTTTCTTATGATTCTTCATTTGCTCCTATAAGGCTTTCATGAAGGAACATCCAGAAATTGTAAGCCTTAAACAATTGAGCAATGCCTTAATTTGCTTTCTGTCTTATATAAGGTCTATAAGTTCAGTTATAAGAAGAAGGAATTAAATACTAGGTAATTGATACAGTTTAGCTCCGTGTGCCCACTCGGATCTCATCTTGTAGCTCTCACAATTCCTACATGTTGTGGGAGGGACCTGTTGGGAGGTAATTGAATCATGGGGGCCAGTCTTCCACATGCTGTTCTTGTGATAGTGAACGGGTCTCATGAGATCTGATGGTGGTTTTCAAAACAGGAGTTTCTCTGCACAAGCTCTCTTTTCACCTGCTGCCATCCACTTAAGATATGACTTGGTCCTCCTTGCTTTCCACCACAATTGTGAGGCCTCCCTAGCCATGTGGAACTGTAAGTCCAATAAACCTCTTTCTTTTGTAAAGTGCTCAGTCTCATCTCAGGTATGTCTTTATCAGCACCGTGAAAAGGGACTAATACAGTAAATTGGTGCCAGTAGAAACGGGCATTGCTGAAAAGACACCCAAAAATGTGGAAGCAACTTTGGAACTGGGTAACAGGTAGAGGTTGAAACAGTTTGGAGAGCTCAGAAGAAGATAGAAAAGGGTGGGAACATTTGGAACTTCCTAGAGACTTGGTGAATGGCTTTGACAAAAATGCTGATAGTGATATGAACAACAAGGTACAAGCTGAGGTGGTCTCAGATGGAGATGAGGAACTTCTTGGGAACTGGAGCAAAGGTGACTCTTGTTATGTCTTAGCAAAGAGACTGGTGGCATTTTGCCACTGCCCTAGAGATTTGTGGAACTTTTAACTTGAGAGAGATGATTTAGGGAATCTGGTGGAAAAAATTTCTAAGCAACAAAATATTCAAAGGGTGATTTGGGTTCTATTAAAGGCATTCAGTTTCAAAAGGGAAATACAGCATAAAAGTTTGGAGAATTTGCAGCCTGATAGTGCAACAGAAAAGAAAATCTCATCTTCTGAGGAGAAATTCAAGCCAGTTGCAAAAATTTGCATAGTAGTGAGAAGCCAAATATTAATCCTGAAGACAATGGAGAAAATGTCTCTGTGCTATGTGCAGCCTAGGGACTTGGTGCTCTGCATCCCAGCTGCTCCAGCTATGGCTGAAAGAGGCCAATGTAGGACTCGGACTGTGGCTTCAAAGGATGTGAGCCTCAAGCCTTGGCAGCTTGTACATGGTGTTGGACCTGTGAGTGTACAGAAGTCACGAATTGAGGTTTGGCAAACTCTGCCTAAATTTCAGAAGATCCAGGGAAATGGGTAAATGCCCAGGCAGAAGTTTGATGTAGGGGCGGGGTCCTCATAGAGAACCTCTGCTAAGGCAGTGAAGAAGGGAAATGTGGAGTGGGAGGCCCCACACAGAGTCCCTACTGGGGCACTGCCTAGTGGAGCTGTGAGAAGAGGGCCACCATCCTCCTGACTCTACAATGGTAGATCCACTGACAGCTTGCTTCATGGGCCTGCAAAAGCCACAGACACTCCACGTCAGCTCATGAAGGCAGCTGGGAGGAGGTCTATACCATGCAAAGCAACAGGGTCAGAACTTCCCAAGACTATGGGATCCTACCTCTGACATCAGCGTGACCTGGATGTGAGACATAGAGTCAAAGAGATCATTTTGGAGCTTTAAGATTTGACTGCCATGCTGGATTTCACACTTACATAAGGCCTGTAGTACCTTTGTTTTGTCCAATTTCTCTTTTTTGGAATTTATCCAATGCCCGTGCCCCCATTATATCTATCTAGGAAGTAACTAAGTTGCTTTTGATTTTAAAGGCTCATAGGCTGAAGAGACTTGCCTTGTCTCACATGAAACTTTAGACTGAAGACTTTTGAATTAATGCTGAAATGAGTTGAGACTTTGGGGGACTGTTGGGAAGGCATGATTGATTTTGAAATGTGATGATATGAGATTTGGGAGCGGCCAGGGGTGGAATGGTATGGTTTAGCTCTGTGTCCACACCCAAATCTCATCTTGTGGCTCCCATAATTCCCAGGTGTTGTGGGAAGGACCCAGTGAGAGATGATTAAATCATGGAGGTGGGTCTTTCTCCTGCTGTTCTTATGATAGTGACTGGGTCTCATGAGATCTGACAGTTTTAAAAATGGTAGTTTCTCTGCACAGGCTCTCTCTTTGCCTCATCCACATAGGATGTGACTTGGTCCTCCTTGCCTTCCGCAATGATTGTGTGGCCTCCTCAGCCATGTAGAACTGTAAGTCCAGTAAACCTTTCTTTTGTAAATTTCCCAGTCTCAGATATGTCTTTATCAGCAGTATGAAAATGGACTTATACAGTAAATACATTTGTCAGGGGTATTTACTGTATGATTCCATTTTCTGGATTCATACAGTAAATATTCATACATATTTACTGTATGAGTCCACAAATTTTAAAATATGAAATCTAGAGGATATAATGTTAAGTGAAATAAGCCAGGTACAAAAAGACAAATACTACATTATCTCACTCATATGTAGAATATGAAAAAGATTGTATCATAGAAGCAAAGGGTAGAATGGTGTTACCAGGGGCTGGCCAGTTGAGGGAAGGGTTCTGGGGAGATGTTGGTCAAAGGATATAAAAGTCAGTTATACAGGAGGAATAAGTTCAAGAGCTTTATTGTGATACTATTATGTATTACAATATGGTGATTACTAATATATTGAATTCTTGAAAAATGCTGAGACAGTAGATGTTGAGTTCTCACTACAAAAATTATAACTATGTGAATGAATGCATATGATAATTAACTAGATTTAGTCATTTCACAGTGTATACCACTTTGAAACATGTTGTACATGATACTACAATTTTATCTGACAATTTGTAAAAATTGACAAAAATAATAAACGAAGTAATAACATAGAACTGTAAGAACTATACTATAAGGTAAATGAACAAAACGCAAATAAAGATATTGTGAAGTAAGGTGTTAAAAATTAATGGTATAAATGTCTGAGAAAAGCGTAGAGGTTTGATGAAATATGCAGAAAATTAGAAGCTTAAAATTTTATGTGTAGAGATATTTAGAGATTATGTAAAAGTACCTATAAACATTTTTATGTCATGGATCAAAAATCTGGATATTTTTCTCAAATAAGTCAGCAAATTTAGGGCCAAGACAAAATTAGAATCTAGGTTTTCCTACTTCAAGTATAGTGGAAGATCACTTTAAAGAGATCTTTTAGGCCATTAATATAAACTTTCTGACTACAAAGATTTTGCCACCTTCACTGTGGTATCTCTAGAGTCTATAACTAAACCTGACCCCTGTATTGGGCACTCAACTAATGTTAGCGAGATACATGAATGGGCACTAAATACATTGATTCATTAAGACCTAATTTTTGAAGGGTCTGTGATAAAGCTCACATGTTAAATAATTGAGGTCCAGAGTGTGAAAGCCCTATAATGTGTGATGTTATTTTCTTTAAATACTCATGAAATTTTAGTAGCTAGATTGAAACATATGTTGACTACTGATATTTGAATATGTGTGACCTATGAAAATGACAATTTCTTACTTCAATTTAAAAATCACTGACATAACTTTAATAACAAATAATTCTAAGAATAGAAGGCAATAATGCTATATCCTATTAGGAAAATAATCTATAAACTATCCTATTGATCTCTGATAATGGCCAAAGGGTCCTTTTATTTGAATAGGCTGGATAGTTTAGCATATGAATCATCCTGAGACCTTGTTAAAATAGAGATTTCTGAATCCCTACCAACTGAGATTCTGGCCTAGAAAAGTCTAACTCCTTGGCCTGGCATTCCGGTCCCTTATATCAAGTCTTATCTTTTCTGTCCAGCACCATCTTTTTACCAGCCCGTTCTGTCCCCTTCTCTCCCAATCATACATTTTTGCATTCTTAAGTCTCTTAATTCTATCTGAAATGTGGCACCAGTTTGTCAAATTAATAAACTATCAGTCCTTTCTTCGTAAATGTGTTTATTTATTTATTATCCATCTCCCCAACTAGCTAGTAAAACCCTCTGTGTCAGTACCATTGCATTGGCATTAACCAAGACCCTGGTACATTTTCCTGGTAAATAGAATGTGATCAATAATTATTTTTAATATGCATAATTGAATGTCATTTGTCCACTTATATAAATATGAAACAGAAATGCATATTCTGTGCAAAGGAACTGCAGAGAGTAGATTTGTTTGCTCTACAAGGATGAGGGGTAGTTTTAGGAAAGGTGTTATTGAATTGGTAACAAGACGGGTTTGAGTTTATGACTGAAGGCTAGGGATTTTGTCCAGAAGCAAGAACTCACTGAGGTTCTGAGTTTTAGTTCTTTATCTCATTCTTACTCTCAAAATGGTACATGTTGTAAATATTTTTTTCAGTAACTTCTCAACTATCATTGTTTGTTACTATCTACCCCTTATCATTGTACAAAAGCTCATTTTTTTTTTCCTTAAGTGGTAGTTCTGTCTGTTCACTTGTTCCTTTAACACAACTAGGTTATTGTGATGCGTGTTCTTCTCCTTCATAATGAATTCCTATTAGTTGTCCATAATTATCCTGGAATCTGTGCTCAGTATAAGAGGGAGTTGTCTTTTGGAAGCATCCCAGAACTTTTGACTTACGATTTATAGCATTTACTTAGTGACACAAAAGAAAACAAACAAAAGCACATTTTTTAATAACCCCGGCAACTTTCCCCATTAACATCTAATTTTAGATTGCTTCAGTTCCTGCTATGGGAGGTCTTCGAGGCTACCAGTTCACACAGGGTTTTCACATTTACAGGACAAGGCAAGGAGAACATATGGGACCAAAGTTCTGTTTTTCATATTTTCCATTTTAAGCTTTCCCTTTAAAATTTAATCAACATGAAAGGAAATAAACACTTTTTGTCTTCTTTGTTCAATGGGAGTGATACCCTCCTCCATTTCCCCCGTGATAGTCAGGTTCCAGATAGCTGCCTTTAACGGCAAAATTTAAATCAAGTTGACTCCTACGAGCAACTTGGCAAGCAGTTTTTACCAAGCAGAGGACAGCTATTTCTAAGATAGAGCCAAATGGCTAAACAATTCTTTAAGGCTAATCATAGGATTCACAATTGAACTTTGGAATAAAACAGCTGTGTCAAAGAACTATTTGACATTTCCCCTGCAATGCAACCCAGAAGAAAAAATTGCACAAAGAAGACTGGAATTCATGGAGCATTTTTTAGCTGTCAAAAACTGGGATTTGCACTTCAGAATATTTTCTGAACAATTATGAGGATATTAAATTGGAAAGAGAAGTGAACAGAGAATTGTCAGAAACTTACTAATTTTTCTGAGCTGTTTCTCCTGTTTCCTGGGAGAATAAGAAAGAAGGACTTCTGAAAATCTATAAATCTCAAAAAGTTTACTCATTTCCTTAATTTGTTAAAAAAACAAAAATTATTAAATATCTATTGCTGTGTTCTGATTACGTGTGAAATCGAAATGTCTAGATATTTATTCCCTGTAGTGTTTACCCTTAATGATTCTACATTTTACTGACATCAAAATTAAACACAAAGGTTTTCATTCTTTAACCTTAGAGGGGAAAAAACTATGCTAAATCTATGAGAAGGTAGTTTTACCTTTCTGTGATTCTATGATTTCAATGAGTAATCGCTTTTGAGTCTCTCTTTGTATTTTTTTTCACGGAAGACTTGACAAGTTTATATCAATTCCTAGTTCAGTAAATCTTAAGGCAGATACAATTATTGTTTTCCTTAATTATTTGTTGAGATGTTTTCATTCTATCCAAATATCTTGTCACTGGTCACGTTCTCTTTCCAAATAATTTCGGCGATGAGATTACTGCATCGTTTAAGAAACTTTTCTTCCCTGCATAATGTAAAATACATAGATGTTGCTTTAAGCAGCAATTGTTCTGATTTATTGAGATCCACTTGTGTATAAAATATTATGCTAAGTACTTTGCATATGCTATCCTCAACTTAGAGTTTTCTCATGCAAAAAGTGGGTAATAGTAGTATTTGCCTCATTATTTTGTTCTGTGAAATAAAGCAAGCATTTTGAACAATACTGACTGTATAGTAATTTCTATGCATTAAGTATTACTAAAATTATACATCAATATATTACTTAGTTGAATTATCCCATGAGGTAGGTAATTCTTCACATTTAAATACTGAGGAAATTGAAGCTAAGCAGTTTAAGTAACTTGCTCAATTTTACAAAATAAGTAGAGGAGCCAAAATTAGAATTCATGTCTCTCTAACTCCAAAGCCCAAGTTTGTAATCTGCGTCCTCTTTTGCTTCAGTATTCTCCACCCCACATACCGTCTCCCGGCATATACAACACGAATGTGAGGAAGACAATACACCTTAACGCATGAAGCACTTGTCTGAATTACGCTCCAAACATGGGATGTTTCATGCCATTTTGTGTTTAGTGGACGCTACACCTACTTTCAAGTCTCACTTCTGTTTTGGGTTTGTTGCTTTCTGACTCTCCTGCGCTATTCTCCTTCCTATTGTGTCTTTCATCTGCAAGCTTAGAGGAGGGATACCCTTTTAAAGTAAAGCCATCCAGTCTCTCATAGTGAAAACCATAAAGTTTCCCCTCTACAACTTCATAGGCATGGCACAATGCTTGCTTCTTGTAGTCTCAAAACCCCTTCTTAAGTTTAGTTTGCAATTTTAAGAGAGATTAGGAACACCTCAAACGGCTCTAAAAAGATTTATATCATTTTAAGGATTTCTTAAGATACTGTGTAAATTTATATAGAAGAAATGAGACACTAAAGCATTTTTAGTGAATCTGGTGCTCAGAATCAAGCAACGCATGATTACCATTGTAGAGGAAGGCCTCATCCCTCCACAGAACAGCTGACAGAAAAGTATTTCATTTCACTGCTGGATGCATCACATGAACTTTGTAAAAGTAAAACCAGGCAGAAAGGTATAATTTGTAGGCAAAACCCCACAAATCAGGGAGAGATTTTTTAAAAAGCTTCTTTGAGTATTAATTTTCATCTTTGGTGGTATAGAAATATTTATTATATAGGAAAAGAGACCATTCTGTGTCTTTAATGAACAACTGAACAACTTGTAAACATGTAATTACTGGGATAAAAATCCAGAGGAAAAGTCACCCTGCTACGTCCTGCCTTTCAATCAGGAATATAGACAGACCTTCTGTTTCTCTTCCTGTTCTCTTAGAATTAGCCTTCATCCCACTGGCCCAGAGATAACTTTTCCTGATAATAAGTTTTTCCAGCAAGAATAATTCAGTAACTAAAGGCTGAATTGCTATGGAAATAGGGGCTATTGGATTGATATTTCTGAAGATACTACTCTAAAATGCTGACTTTCAGTAGTTTAATGCTTTAAATATGCTAAGTCTATCAGTACATATAATTTATATTTATAATGTATAAGACATCCAGAAATCGATATGGTTCTATAATATAGTGAGATGTCTGTTTTTCCTGCTTTTACAAACTCTGGGTCACAAATTCTTCAATGATTTCATCAGATCAAGCTGACTAACTTGAGACTAATTGAAGGAGTCAATTATTTTTTCAGGGTGACTGAGCACTTAGTTTGAGATAAACATTTTGTAGAACTTAGGAACCGTTTTCATGCATACCTAAGTACAAAAATAAAGTTCTAATTCAACTTCAAGTACTCCTTCCATGATAACTTCTATGTATGAGACCAAAAGCAGCCTTATATAACTTAGTAACTCATCTAAACACTCCTTTCCCTATGCATCCTTGTCTCTTCTGTTCAGCCAATTTCCACATCTCCAATAAAAACTTTTTGTTTTGCTCAATTTATCAAATGTTATGACCTTCAATTCTCTGCGTATGACTCAGAGTCCTATGAGATGCACATGTTTAAACATGTGGTCTGTGTGGCTTTGGAATTTAAGGATGTATAAATGTTGACTCCATTTGGCTGAAAACTCAGATTCAAATCTCAATAGGTATTTTTTTGGATAAAAAAGTAATCTGCTAGGGAATAATGCTAACTGCCAAATTCAATAATTTGTGAAAATTTTTCATTTTCCTCCCCAATTTTTTCACTTGTTTCTCATGTTGAAAAATATTTTCTGATAGTCATATTTTTGCTTTTGCTGTTGTTTAATAATGTTTGTATTTAGCTTCACTAATTCTTTTTTTTCTTTTTATTATTTTATTTCTATGTCAATAGCTTTAGGGGTACAAGTGGTTTTGGTTACATGGGTTAATTGTATAGTGCTGCAGTTTGAAATTTTAGTGCATCCTTCACCTAAATAATGTACGTTGTACCCAATATATCTCATATATATATATATATATAAAATTGCACTTTAGGTTCTGGAATACATGTGCAGAACATGCAGGATTGTTGCATAGGTACCTACATGGCAATGTGGTTTGCTGCCTCCATCCCCCCGTCACCTATATCTGGCATTTCTCCCCATGTTATCCTCCCCAACCTCCCTACCCCAACTGTCCCTCCCCTGTCCCCCCTGCAACAGACCCCAGTGTGTAATGCTCCCCTCCCTGTGTCCATGTGTTCTTATTGTTCAACACCTGCCTATGCGTGAGAACATGTGGTGTTTGATTTTTTGTTCTTGTGTCAGTTTGCTGAGAATGATGGTTTCCAGATTCATCCATGTCCCTACAAAGGACACAAACTCATTGTTTTTTATGGCTGCATAGTATTCCATGGTGTATATGTGCCACATTTTCCTTGTCCAGTCTATCATCGATGGGCATTTGGGTTGGTTCCAGGTCTTTGCTATTGTAAACAGTGCCACAATGAACATACATGCGCATGTCTCTTTATAATAGAATGATTTATAATCCTTTGGATATATACCTAGTAATGGGAATTGCTGGGTCAAATGGAATTTCTATTTCTAGGTCCTTGAGAATCGCCACACTGTCTTCCACAGTGGTTGAACTAATTTACACTCCCACCAACAGTGTAAAAGTGTTCCTATTTCTCTACATCCTCTCCAGCATCTGTTGTCTCCAGATTTTTTAAAGATTGCCATTCTAGCTGGTGTGAGATGGTATCTCAATGTAGTTTTGATTTGCATTTCTCTAATGACCAGTGATGGTGAGCATTTTTTCATATGTTTGTTGGCCTCATATATGTCTTCTTTTGAAAAGTGTCTGTTCGTATCCTTCGTCCACTTTTGAATGGGTTTGGTTGTTTTTTCTTGTAAATCTGTTTTACTTCTTTGTAGATTCTGGATATTATCCCTTTGTCAGATGGGTAGATAGCAAACATTTTTTCCCATTCTATTGATTGTCAATTCACTCTAATGATTGTTTCTTTTGCCGTGCAGAAGCTGTGGAGTTTGATTAGGTCCCATTTGTCTATTTTGACTTCTGTTGCCATTGCTTTTGGTGTTTTAGTCATGAAATCCTTGCCTACGCCTATGTCCCGAATGGTTTTGCCTAGGTTTTCTTCTAGGGTTTTTATGGTGTTAGGCCTTATGTTTAAGTCTTTAATCCTTCTCGAGTTAATTTAAGTGTAAGGTGTCAGGAAGGGGTCCAGTTTCTGCTTTCTGCACATGGCTAGCCAGTTTTCCCAACACCATTTATTAAACAGGGACTCCTTTCCCCATTGCTTGTTTTTGTCACGTTTGTCAAAGATCAGATGGTTGTAGATCCCCAGAACCAAAGACAAAAACCACATGATTATCTCAATAGATGCAGAGAAGGCCTTCCACAAAATTCAACAGCCTTTATGCTAAAAGCTCTCAATAAACTCGGTATCAATGGAACATATCTCAAAATAATAAAAGCTATTTATGACAAACCCACAGCCAATATCATACTGGATGGGCAAAAACTGGAAGCATTCCCTTTGAAATCTGGCACTAGACAAGGATGCCCTCTCTGACCACTCCTATTCAATATAGTATTGGAAGTTCTAGCCAGAGCAATCAGGCAAGAAAAAGATATAAAGGGTATTCATTTGGGAAAGGAGGAAGTCAAATTGTCTCTATTTGCAGACAACAGGCTTGTATATTTAGAAGACCCCATTGTCTCAGCCCAAAATCTCCTAAAACTAATAAGCAACTTCAGCAAAGTCTCAGGATACAAAATCAATGTGCAGAAATCACAAGAATTCCTATACACCAATGAAAGGCTTAAAGAGAGCCAAATCAAGAATGAACTGCTATTCACAATTGCTACAAAGAGAATAAAATACCTAGGAATACAACTAACAAAGGATATAAAGAACCTCTTCAAGGAGAACTACAAACCACTGCTCAAGGAAATAAGAGAGGACACAAACAGATGGAAAAACATTCCATGCTCATGGTTAGGAAGAATCAATATTGTGAAAATGGCCATAGTGCCCAAAGTAATTTATAGATTCAAAGCTATCCCCATCAAGCTACCCATGACCCTCTTCACAGAACTGGAAAAACCACCTTAAAATTCACATGGAACCAAAAGAGAGCCCACATAGCCAAGTCAATTCTAAGCAAAAAGAACAAAGCTGGAGGATCACACTACCTGACTTCAAACTATACTACAAGGCTACCCATTATAACACTTTGTATGCCTTTGCGTACCCCTAGCTTAGCTCCCGCTTATAAGTGAAAACATACAGTATTTGTTTTTCCATTCCTGAGTTATTTCACTTAGAATAATGATCTCCAGTTCCATTCACGTTGCTGCAAAAGACATGATTTTATTTTTATTTTATGTCTAAATAATATTCCACTGTGTATATATGCCACATTTTCTTTATTCATTCATCAGTTGATGGGCACTTAGATTAGTTCCATATCTTTGCAATTTTGCATTGCCCTTTGATAATATTGGCATGCAGGTGTCTTTTTGATATAATGACTTCTTTTTCTTTGGGTAGATACCCAGTAGTAGGATTGCTGGACCAAATGGTAGATTATATGGTTTGACTCTCTGTCCCCACCCAAATCTCATCTCAAATTGTAATTCCCACATGTCAAGGGAGAGACCTGGTGACGGTGACTGGATCATGGGGGGTGGTTTCCTCCATGCTGTTCTCCTGATAGTGAGTTCTCATGAGATCTGATGGTTTAAAAGTTTGGCACTTCCTTTCTCTCTCTCTCTCTCTCTCTCTCTCTCTCGCTGCCGTGTAAGAGGTGCCTTGCTTCCCCTTTGCCTTCTGCCATGATTGTAAGTTCCCTGAGTCCTCCCCAGTTATGTAGAACTGTGAGTCAATTAAATCTCTTTCCTTTATAAATTACCCCATCTCAGGTATTTCTTTATAGCAGTGTGAAAACAGACTAATACAGTGGATCTCCTTTTAGTTCTTTGAGAATCACCATGCTGTTTTCCATGGAGATTGTACTAATTTACATTCACAATAGCAGTGGATAACTGTTCCCTTTTGACCACACATATGCCAACATCTATTGCTTTTGACTTTTTCATAATGGCCATTCTGGCTGTGTTAAGGTGGTATCTCATATTGGTTTTAATGTGCATTCCCCAATGATTAGTGATGTTGAGTATTTTTTCATGTTTGTTCACCATTTGAAATTCTTCTTTTGAGAACTGTCTATTCATATATTTGGCCACTTTTTAATTAAACTTTTTGCTTTTTTCTTGCTAATTTCTTTGAGTTCCTTGCAGATACTGGATATTGGTTCTTTGTCAGATGCATGGTTTAGAAATATTGTCTCCCATTGTGTGGGTTGTCTGTTTACTCTGATGATTATTCATTTTGTTGTGCAGAAGCTTTTTAGTTTAATTAGGTCCCATTTATTTATTTATTTATTTATTTTTGGTTTTGTTGCATTTGATTTTGAGGTCTCAGTCATAAAGTATTTGCCTAGTCTAATGTCCAAAAGAGTTTTTTTTCTAGGTTTTCTTCTAGAAGTTATATGGTTTCAGATATTAGATTTAAGTTTTTAATCCATCTTGATTTGATTTCTATATTTGGTGAGAAATAGGGATCCAGTTTCATTCTTCTACATGTGACTATTCAGTTTTCCCAATACCTTTTATAGACTGATGTCCTTTCTCCAATTTATGTTTCCATATGACTTGTTGAAGATGGGTTAGTTGTAAGTATTTGGCTTTATTTCTGTGTTTTCTGTTCTGTTTCATTGGTCTATGTCTCTACTTTTACACAAGTCCTGTGGTATTTTGGTAACTATAGCCTTGTAGTATAATTTGAAGTCAGGTTCTGTGATGCCTCCAGATTTGTTCTTTTTGCTTAGAATTGCTTTGGTTATTCCAGCTCTTTGTTGGTTCCATATTAATTTTAAGACTGTTTTATCTAATTGCGTGAAAAATGATGTTGGTATTTTGTACTTTGATAGGAATTGCACTGAATATGTATATTGCTTTAGGTGGTATGATCATTTTTATGATATTAATTCTTTCAATTTATGAGCATGGGGTACATTTCTATTTGTTTATGTCATCTATGATTTCTTTCAGCTGTGTTTAGTAGTTCTCCTTATAGAGCTTTATTACCTCCTTGGTTAAGTATATTCCTAATTATCTTTTGTAGCTGTTGTAAAAATGATTGAGTTCTTGATTTGATTCTCAGCTTGGTCGTTACTCGTGTATAGCAGTGCTACTGACTTGTGTCCTTTAATTTTGTAGCAATAGACTACCGAATTCATTTATCAAATATAGGAGTCTTTGGAGGAGTTTTCAGGGTTTTCTAGGTATATAATCATGTCATCAGTGAACAGTTTAAGACTTCCTCTTTTCCAATTTGAATGCCTTTTATTTCTTTCTCTTGCCTGATTTCTCTGCCTAGAACTTCCAGTACCATGTTGAATAGAAGTGGTTAAAGTGGGCATCCTTGTCTTATTTCAGTTCTTAGAAGGAGTGCTTTCAACTTTTCCCCATTCAGTGTGATATCGGTTGTAGTTTTGGCATATATGGCTTTTATCATTTTTGAGGTTTACAATTTGTATGCCTAGTTTTTGAGGATTTTTGTCATAAAGGGATATTGGATTTCATTGAATGCTTTTTCTACATCTATGAAGATTGTCATATAGATTCTCTTTTAAATTCTGTTTATGTGATGAATCACATTTATTGATTTGCTTATGTTGAACTATCCCTTGCATCTCTGGGATGATATCCACTTGATTGTGATGATTCTTTTTAATGTGCTATTGGATTTAGTTTGCTAGTATTTTGTTGAGGAGTTTTGTATCTATGTTCATCAGAGATATTCGTCTGTTGTTTTCTTTTTTTGTTATGTAATTTCCTGGCTTTGGTATCATGGTGATACTCGCTTCATGGAATGAGTTAGGGAGGACTCCCTATTTCTCAATGGTTTCGAATAGTTTCAGTAGGATTGGTATCAACTCTTCTTTGAATAGTAGAAATCAGCTGTGAATCTGGCTTTTTATTGGTTGCTAAGTGTTTTATCACTGATTGAATCTCACTGTTTGTTATTGTTCTGTTCAGAATTTTTGTTTCTTCCTGTGTCAAACTAGGAGGGCCATATGTGTCCAGGAATTTATTTATTTTCTCTAGATTTTCTAGTTTCTGTGCACAGAGATGTTTATAGTATTTTCAAATGATCTTTTGTATTTCTGTGCTGTCAGTTGTAATGTCTCCATTTTCATTTCTAATTGAGTTTATTTGAATCTCCTCTCTTGGTTAATCTACTTAATGGTCTTTTGATTTTGTTTCCTCATTTTTTCAAAGAACCAATTCTTCATTTCATTATCTTGTATATTTTTTCTTTCAATTTCATTATATTTTGCAATGATCTTTGTTATTTCGTTTCTTCTGCTACTTTTGGATTTGGTTTCTTCTTGTTTCTCTAGTTCTTGAGATGTGATATTAGTTGTCAATTTGTGATCCTTCAGACTTTTTGACGTTAGGATTTAGCACTCCAAACTTTTCTCTGACTGCTTCTTTTGCTGTATCCCAGAGGTTTTGATAATTTGTGTCACTGTTATCATTCTTTCAAATAATTTTTCAATTTCTATATTTATTTCATTGTTAACCCAAAAATCATTCAAGAGCAGATTGTTTAATTTCCATGTTTTTGTATAGTTTTGAGGATTCTTTTTGAAATTGGTTTCCAGTTTTATTTCACTATGGTCTGAGAAGATACTTGATATGATTTTGATTTTTAAAAATTTATTGAAACTTGTGTTGTGGTGTGTCCTATGGTGTATCTTGGAGAATGTTCCATGTGCTGATGAGACAAAGGTATACTCTTCTGTTCTTAGGCAGAATGTTCTGTATATATCTGTTCTGTATATCTCTATTAGGTTCATTTGTTCTAGAGTGAAGTTTAAATCCAGTGTATCTTTGTTGACTTTCTGTCTTGATGACCTGTCTAGTGATGTCACTGGAGTGTTCAAGACCTCACTATTTTGTTTTTAATTTGAAAAAGTCTTTTTACATTTTATTCGAAAGAATAAAATACCAGGAATATTAAAAATATTAGTAAAGAAGATCAACATAGAGGATATACCCACACAAATCAAGATCTGATTAAAACAATAGTAATTAGGACAGTGGAGTCTTGAACTGGTGATAAATAAGTCAAAAAGGAAAATAGAGAGTCAATATGTTTTTAATTTACTAAATTATATCATAGTATATGTAACATTTGATCATTCTTATTAAACATTATGTGTTTCAGACTTAACTATGTTGATACATTTAGATGGAGTTAATTCATTTGCTCTATATACTATGCTATCATATGAACAGACCTGAATTTTTCCAGCCATACTATGATTTCCTTTAGATTGCTCTCACTTTTCCACTTACACAATAGCTTGATGAACCTTCTTGTTCTTCATGCACTGGCATGAAAGCATGTCAAAAATAATGTTGTTTGTAGGTAAGATATATTTGTCTTCAAAGTTATAAAGTAGTAATAAGGTGTTTTACAAAGGAATTACTGTAATTAGCTTTCTGATAAGAGGTCATCTTAACCTATACCTTCACACCAATTTTGTATTTTGAAGATTTTTTATTCATACCTGTTTCATGGAATAAACTTATATTTTATTTTTGCTTTAATTGTATTTATCTGGTTACAATTGCAATTGCAAATAACTACCAATTATTCAGAATTCCTCTTTAGTGAATTACCTTATTGCTCCCTTTTGCCCTTTTTCTGTCTTCCCTAAATGTATACCATTCCTGTCTCCCTGTTTTTTTTCTTTTTTATTATAATATTCAGATGTATTTTCATTTTTTCTAACACATGAAATCCATTATATTTTTTAACTTTTATTTTAAGAGTAGAGGGTACGTGTACAGGTTTGTTACATAGGTAAACTTGTGTCATGGGGGTTTGTTGAACAGATTATTTAATTACCCAGGTATTAAGCCTAGTACTCATGAGTTATTTTACCTGGTCCTCTCCCTCCCCTGACCCTTCACTCTTCGATAGGCCCCACGTGTGTTATTCCCCTGTGTGTCCATGTTTTCTCATCATTTAGCTCCCACTCGTAAGTGGGAACATGTGGTATTTGGTTTACTGTTCCCACATTAATTTGCTAAGGATAATGGTCTCCAGCTTCATGCTCTATCTATGTTCCTGCAAAGGACATGATCTTGTTCTTTTTCATGGCTATATAGTATTCCATGGTATATTATGTACCACATTTTCTTTATCCAGTCTATCATTGATGAGCACTTATGTTCGTTTCATGTCTTTGCTATTGTGAATAGTGTTTCAGTGAATATATACTTGCATGTGTCTTTATAATAGAATGATTTATATTTTTTTGATATATACCCAGTAATATGATTGCTGGGTCAAATGATATTTTTGTCTTTAGGTCTTTGAGGAATCACCATACTGTCTTCCACAAGGTTGAACTGATTTACTCTCCCACCAACAATGTATACTCATTACTTCTTCTCCACAACTTTGCTGGTGTCTATTATTTTTTGACTTTTTAATAATGGCCATTCTGACTGGTGTGAGATGATATCTGATTATTGTTTTGATTTGCATTTTTTTATGATTATTATCCACATGTATGCCTTCTTTTGAAAAGTGCCTCTTCATGTCATTTTTAATTTTGTGGTTTCTTTTTTTTAAAATTGTGTGGTTTCTTTTTTCCTGTAAATTTAATTTCCTTATAGATACCAAATATTAATAATAGACCTTTATTGGATGCATAGTTTGCAAAATTTTTCTCCCAGTCTGTAGGTTGTCTGTTTATTCTGTTGGTCATTTCTTTTGCTGTGCAGAAACTCTTTAGTTTAATTAGATCATGTGTCCATTTTTGCTTTTGTTGCAATTGTTTTTGGTGTTTTTGTAATGAAATCTTTGCCCATGCCTATGTTCTGAATGGTATTGCCTAGGCTGTTTTCCTAGGTTTTTATAGTTTTCGGTTTTACATTTAAGTCTTTAATCCATCTTGAGTTGATTTTTGTATATGGTTTAAGGAAGAGGTCTAGTTTCACTCTTCTGCATATGGCTAGCTAGTTATCTCAGTAGCATTTATTGAATAGGGAATCCTTTCCCCATTGTTTGTTTTTGTCAGGTTTGTCAAAGATCAGACAGTTGTAGGTGTGCAGTCTTATTTCTGGGTTCTCTATTCTATTCCATTGGACTACGTGTCTGTTTTGTACCAGGACCATGCTATTTTGATTACTGCAGCCTTGTAGTATAGTTTGAAGACTAGTAGTATGATGCCTCCAGCTTTGTTCTTTTTGCTTAACATTGCTTTGGCTATTCAGGCTTGTTTTTAGTTGTTGTTCCATATGAATTTTAAAATAGCTTTTTCTAGTTCTGTGAAGAAAGTCAATGGTAGTTTAATAGGCATAGCATTGAATCTATAAATCACTTTGGGCAGTAAGTCCACTGTAATGATATTAATTCTTCCTACACATGAGCATGGAATGTTTTTCCATTTGTTTCTTTTCATCCCTGATTTCTTTGAGCAGTGGTTTGTAGTTTCTCGTTGTAAAGTTTTTTCGCCTCCCTAGGTTTTCTAGGCATTTTATTCTTTTTTTGTGTGTGTGGCAGTTGTGAATGGGAATTTGTTCCTGATATGCCTTTCAACTTGACTGTTGTTGGTGTATAGAAATGTTAGTGATTTTTGCACATTGATTTTGTATCCTGAGATTTTTCTGAAGTTGCTTATCAGCTTAAGAAGCTTTTGGACTGATACTATGGGTTTTTCTAGATATAGGATTATGTCATCTGCAAACAGAGATAATTTGACTTCCCTCTTCCTTTTTGGATCCCCTTTATTTTTTTTCTTTTGCCTGATTGCCCTGGCCAGAACTTCCAATACTATGTTGAATAGGAGTGATAAGAGAGGACATCTTTGTCTTATGACAGTTTTCAAGGGGAATGCTTCCAGTTTTTGCCCATTCAGCATAATGCTGGCTGTGGCCTTGTCATATATTGTTCTTATTATTTGGAGGTATGTCCCTTTAATTCCAAGTTTATTGAGAGTTTTTAACATGAATAACTGTTGACTTTTATAAAAAGCCTTTTCCGCATGTATTGAGACAATCAAGTAGCTTTTGTCTTCAGCTCTGTTTCTGTGATGAATCACATTCATTGATTCGTGTATGTTGAACCAACCTTGCATCCCAGGGATAAAGCCTACTTGCTTGTGATAGATAAGCTTTTTGATGTGTGGCTGGATTCAGTTTGAAGCATTTTGTTGAGCACTTTTGCATTGATGTTCATCACGGATATTGGCCTGAAGTTTTCCTTCTTTGTTGTATCTCTGCCAGCTCTTGGCTTAAGGATGATGCTGGCCTCACAGAATGCGTTAGGGAGAAGTCCCTCCTCCTCAATTTTTTGGAATGGTTTCAGTAGGAATGGTACCACCTCTTCTTTGTACATCTGAATTTATCAGCTGTGAATCTGTATGGTCCTCAGCTTTTTTTGGTTGGTAGGTTATTTATTCATAGCTCTTTATTGTTCTGTTCAGGGATTCAGTTTCCTTCTGGTTCAGTCTTGGGACGGTAGCTATGTCCAGGAATTTATCTATTTCTTCTAAATTTTCTAGTTTATCTGCTTAGAATTGTTCATAACGTTCTCTGATGGTTGTTTGTATTTCCATGGGATCAGTGCTAATAATATCCCTTTTGTTGTTTCTGATTGTGTTTATTTAAATCTTTATTTTCTTCATTTGTTAATCTAGTTGGCAGTCCACTTTATTAATTTTTGCAAAACAGAAAAAACAGCTCCTGGATTCATTGATGTTTTGAATTTTTTTTGTTGTTTGTCTCTATCTCCTTCTGTTCAGCTCTGATTTTGGTTATTTCTTGTCTTCTGCTAGCTTTGAGGTTTGCTTGTTCTTGGATCTCTAGTTCTTTTAGTTGTGATGTTAGATTGTTAACTTGATATCTTTCTAACTTTTTGATGTGGGTATTTAGTGCTATAAATTTCCCTCTTACACTGCCTTAGCTGTGTCCCAGAGATTCTGGTATGTGGGATCTTTGTTCTCATTTGTTTCAAAGAACTTCTCGATTTCTGCCTTAATTTCATTATTTACCTAAAAGTCATTTAGAATTAATCTGGTGTGGTGGCACTTGCCTGTAATCCCAGATACTCAGGAGGCTGAGTCAGGAGAATTGCTTGAACCCAGGGAAGGAGGTTACAGAGAGCCAAGATTGCACCATTGCACTCCAGCCTGGGCAACAGAGCAAGACCCTGTCTCAAAACAACACAAACAAACAAAAACAAAAGTCATTCAGAAACAGGTCATTTAATTTTCATGTAATTGTATGGTTTAGAGTGAATTTCTTAGTCTTGATTTCTAATTTGATTGTGCTGTCCAGGAGACTGTTTGTCATGATTTCAGTTCTTTTGCATTTGCTGAGGAATGCTTTACTTCTGATGATGTGATTGATTTTAGAGTATGTGCCATTGGCAATAAGAAGAATGTATATTCTGTTGTTTTGGGGTAGTGAGTTCTGTGTAAATCCATAGTTCCATTTAATCTAGAGCTGATTTCAGGTCCTGAATATCTTCGTTAACTTTCTCTCTCAATGATCTGTCTAATATTGTTGGTGGGGTATTAAAGTCTCCTACTATAATTATGTGGAAGTTGAAGTCTTTTTGATGGTCTCTAAGAACTTGCTTTATGTATCTGGGTGCTCCTGTGTGGGTGCACACATACTTAGGATGGTTAGAGTTTCCTGTTGAATTGAACCCTTTACCATTATGTAATGCCCTTCATTGTCTTTTTTTTTGTCTTTTGTTGTTGTTGTTTATTTGTTAGATTCTGTTTTGTCAGAAACTAGGATTGCAATCCTGCTTTTTTCTGTTTTTCATTTGCTTGGTAGATTTTTCTCCATCCCTTTATTTTGAACCTATGTGTATCATTACACGTGAGATGGGTCTCTTGGAGACATCATACCAATGGGTCTTGGTTCTTTATTCAGCTTGCCACTTTGTGTCTTTTAGTTGGGACGTTTAGCCCATTTACATTTAAGGTTAGTATTGATATGTGTGGATTTAAACCTGTCATCACCATGTTACCTGGTTATTTTGCAGACTTGTTTATGTGGTTGCTTTATAGTGTCACTAGTCTTTGTACTTCAGTGTGTTTTTATAGTGGCTGGTTAAGGTCTTTCCTTTCCATATTTAGTGCTTCCTTCAGGAGCTCTTGCAAGTCAGGCCTGGTAGTGACGATTTCCCTCAGCATTTGCTTGTCTGAAAAGGATCTTATTTCTTCTTCACTTATGGAGATTAGTTTGGCCACATAAGAAATTCTGGACTGGAATTTCTTTTCTTTAAGAATGTTGAATATTAGCCAACTATTTCTTCTGGCTTGTAGGGTTACAGCTGAGAGGTCTGCTGTTAGTCTGACAGGCTTACCTTTGTAGATGACCTGGCCTTTCTCTCTAGCTGTCTTTTAACATTTTTTCTTTCATTTTGACCTTTAAGAATTTAAGGATTATGTGTCTTGGGGATTATCTTCTTGTGGAGTATCTTACTGGGGATCTCTGCATTTCCTGAACTGGAATGTTGGCCTTTCTAGCTATGTTGGGGAAGTTCTCATAGGTGACATCCTATGTTTTCCAAGTTGGTTCTATTCTCCCCATCTCTTTCAGGTACGCCGATCAGTCATAGACTCAGCTTTGTTTATTCCTCAGTTTTGTTCATTACTTTTCACTCTTTTTTCCCTATTCTTGTTTGCCTGTCTTATTTCAGAAGGACGGTCTTCAAGCTCTGAGATTCTTTTCACCTCTTGTTCTATTTTGCTATTAATACTTGTGATTGAATTATGAAATTTTTGTAGTGTGTTTTTCAGCTCTATCAGGCTGATTACTTTTTTTCTCTATACTGGCTATTTGTCAGCTCCTGCAATGTTTAATCATATCTTTCACTTTCTGGAACTGGGTTACAGTATACTCCTGTAGTTCAGTAAACTTTGTTCCTATCCACATTCTGAATTCTACTGCTGTCATTTCAGCCATCTCAGCCTCAGCCTAGTTTTGAACGCTTGCTGGAGAGGTGATGGAGTCATTTGGATGAAAGAAGGCACTCTGGCTTCATTAGCTTTTAGCGTTCTTATACTGATTCTTCCTCATCTCTGTGGGCTTATCTACCTTCAAACTTTGAGGTTGCTGACCTTTGGGTGTTTTTTTATTTCTTTTATCCTGTTTGATGATCTTAAGGGCTTGATTGTGATTTAAGGGGATTCAGCTATCTGGCTTCATTTCCGGGGATTTTAGGGAGTGAACTTTCAGCTCCCAACTTCTAGACTGCGTGCTGTAACTCTGGGGGACTTGTATTGAGCCCTGACTTTGTTCTCTGGCAACTTGAGGTTTGAAGTCTACTACACCAGGGAAACCAAGGTGCAGCAGCTACAACCAAGTGCCAGTGGGTGTAGGGGTGCCTGCCTCCCTGTGGGAACTCCCCACAGTGGCAGACACAAGGCAGTTGGAAGGGGAGCGGGTAGTGCCCCTGATGGAGACTGTGTGTTCTGTTGCACAGGATGTGGTGTTGGTTTGGGATGGGGTGCTGGCCACCTGTGTGGGAGGATCCCCTGTTCTCTGTGCAGCATTCACACAAAAGCAGCGTGCTGGCAGGAGTGGGGCTTACTGGCTCTATGCTCACCAAGGCTTCATTTGCAGTGGCAGTCTGCAGGGGTCGGGGGAAATATTGCACTCCCACATACTGGTGGCACAATTAAAGCAAAACCTGCCTGTGCAGACAAGTGCCAGCAAAGTGATGTGGGGAAATGCCATGGGCACAGGGGACGCCGCAGTACGGGGAGTAAGTGTGAGGGCTGGTGCATGGCCTTAGCGGTTGCCTTGCTGGAACTCTTCACTGGCTGGGCATGGTCCACCAGCACAGAAGCTATGGTATGGGCCCCCACGGAAGCCAAGACTTCCCTGTAAGCAGGTGTGGACAGGCTGGGGCCCCAAAAGAGGCCAGCAGACTAAGAAGTTCTCAGGTCAGACCACCCCTATCTGATGTACAAGACTGCCCTGCAGAGATCAGGTTTGATGATTCCCCAAGGGTTAATGTCTTTTATGGAACAAGTTGAGCCTAGAAAGATGGCCATCCCTGGCCATTTCTCCACTACAGACCCTCCTGCACCAAACCCTCTGTGCATAACATGAGCTGGCCTGCTGATCCATTACTTTACTTGTCTCCTGGGGGCTCAACCCCAGAAAGATGCGGGTCAACAATCACTCAGTATAATCAGCCCTGGTTTGTGCTGTGGGCCCAAGCCAGGGGTTCCCTGTCTGGTGACAAGAATTGGGGGATGTGGGACCCTATTGTGGGAGATGGATTTGCCTTCTCTCCTTGGGTTGGCTGCAGCCTGTTGGAGGTATGGATAAGGTACTTAGGGTCTTTGCTCCTTTGTTAGTCCAAGGGTAGCAAGGATCTCTCCACTGCAGAGGCAGTGGCAGAAAGGCTTTCACTTGCCCCTAAAGGCTCTGTCCAGGGAGTTACTGAGTTGCTACTGGCTCAATCACTCTGGCAGGGAGTGGCTGGAGGGCCAGACCTGGAGGACCTGCCTGGTGAGGAGACAGGGGAATGGGTACCTATGTGACAGTTTGGTTACTTTTCCTTAGGCTGCTGTGCTATGCTGGGGGTCCACTCTAGACCCTAGTCACCTCAGATATTCTAGTACCTGGAGATTTCACCAGTGAAGACTGTGAAACAGGAAAGATGGCAGCCTGCTCCTTCCTCTGGGAGCTCTGTCCCAGGGAGTTTTTTGGTGGGGGTGGATGGAGGCCCCAGTTGGGAAATCCCACCTAGTAAGGAGGAATGGGATTGCAGACCCACTTAATGAAGCAGTCTGGCCATGCTTTGATAGAGCAGTTGTGCTGTGCTGGGGGATCCCTTTTGCCTTCAATTGATTTGGACTCTCCAAACCCCAAAGGCCATAATGGCTAAGCCACCCCAACAGCAGAGATTGGTGGTCTGCCCCAGCCCCTGGGAGCTCAGTCCCAGGGAAGTGCAATGCTGTTACCAATGGCTGCCTAGAATTCCAAGCCAGTGGGTCTTATCCTGTTACATGCTGTGGAAGCAGAGCCTGCAAACCATCACTGCTCAGCTCCATGGATTCATCCTCTTTCCTAGGGGTATGTATGGGGTTCGAATCTCCCACTTTGCCAAAGTTGCAGCTAATTTTACTGGGATGCCTAGAAAGCCAGAGTATCTAAAGCTCCTGGGTCTCCACGCATGCATGAGTGGCTGCTTTGCTGAGACAGGTAGCTCTATGTGTCAAACTGAAGGCCCTGGTGGGGTGGGTTCATGAGGAGGTCCCCGGACCTGAGGGTTGCAAAGATCCATGGGAGAAGCATGGGTTTCCAGGATTGCACACTCATTTCCTGCTTCTCTGGGAAGGGGAGCTTCTCGTTGGCTCCCTGGGTGGGCCTTCACCCGGCCTTGTTTTTCTCCGTTCTCCTTGGGCTGAAATGTTTCCTTGATTAGTTTCAATGTAAGTACCTGGATGTTTCAGTTGAAGTTGCTGTATTTACTCACCCCTTCCATTCTCCATGAGAACCACGCACAGTAACTACTTCTAGTCAGACTAGCCTTCATGGCCACTCTCTCTCAACCCCACTATTATTATGTTGTTGTCTATCTCTTTTCTTAGGTCTAGTAGTAATTGTTTTATGAATCTGAGAACTCCACAGTTAGATGAATGTATATTTAGGATTATTATTTCTTTTTGTTGGATTGATCCTTTTATCATTGTATAATGACCTTCTTTGTCTCTTTTTTACTGTTGTTGCTTTGAAGTCTGTTTTATCTGACATAAAAATAGCGACTCCTGCTCACTTTTGGTTTCCATTTATATGGGATATCTTTTTCCATCCCTTTACCTTGAGTCTAAAAGAATCCTTACCTGCTGGTGTGTCTTTTGAAGACAGGAGATATTTGGTTTGTGATTTTTAAAATCCATTCTGCCAATCTGTATCTTTGAAGTGGAACATTTAAACCATTTAATATTGAGATGTGAGGTACTATTCTAGTCATCATGTTGATTGTTCCCTAGCAACTTTGTTTCCTTCATTATGTTATTGTTTTACAGGCCCTGTGAATTTTATGCTTTCAAGAGGTTCTATTTTGGTCCATATTGACCTTTTGTTTCAAGATTTAGAATTCTTTTTAACATTTCTTGGTGGGCTGGTCTGGTAGTGACAAATTCTTTCAGCATCTGCTTTTCTGAGAAAGAAATACTTTATGCTTCTTTACAAAACTTAATTTTGCTGGATATGAAATTTTTGGCTTACCGTTATTCTGTATAAGGAGGATTAAAAATAGGACCCCAGTCCTTTCTGGCTCGTAAGATTTCTGCTGAGAAGTCTGTGGTTAATCTGATAGGTTGTCCTTTATAGTTTATAATTTTGTCTGACCGCTCTTAAAATTATTTATTTCATGTTGACTTTAGATAGCCTGATGACTATATGCCTTGGCGATGACCTTTTTACAGTGTATCTCTTAGGAGTACTTTCAGCTTCTTGTATTTGCGTATCTAAATCTCCAGCAAGCCAGGGAAATTTTTGCCAATTATCTTTTCAAATAAAATTTTCAAACTTTTTGCTTTATCTTCTCCCTCAGGAACACCAATGATTCTTAGTTTTGGAAATTTTATATGATCATATATTTCTTGGAGACTTTGTTCATTTCTTCTGATTCTCTTTTCATTATTTTTATCTGATTGGGTTAATTCAAAAGTCTACTCTTTGACATCTTAATTTTTTTTCTTCTTCTTAATCTAATCTACTGTTAAAACTTTCCAATGAATTTTCTCATTCCTTAAATGTGTCTCTCACTTCCAGAAGTTCTGATTGGTTTTTCCTTAAAACATCTATCTGTTTAGAAAATGTTTTGTTTATATCTTGAATTTTTAAAAAAAATTTCCTTGTGTTGGTTTTCACTTTTCTTTTGTATCTCCTTGAGTAACTTATCAATCAACCTTTTTAATTCTTTATCTGGTATTGCAAAGATTTCATCTTGGTTTGGATCCATTGTTGGAGAGCTAGTGTTATCTTTTGGAGATGTTATAATACTGTTTTTTCATGTTGCTAGAATTATTTTTCTAGTTCCTTCTCATTTGGGTAAACCATTTCTTTTCTAATTAGTTTTGAATTTATTTTTCATAAGAGTGTGAGAGCTGGTGGTTTCTTCCTTTACATCATACTATCTGCACACATACACAGAGCCCCACATTGAGGGAAGACCCAGGGCTATGCTTTTCCATTTTAAATCAATTTCCACCATCTTGGCAGCCTGCTTTCAGGGAGTCTGAAGTACTGTCATCTCTCTGCCTTTCCAAAAGTCTTCAGTGGCATTCAGAGACTTAACTCTCCAACTGATAGGCCTGAGGCTATGATTATACAGTTGTTTCTGTCAGTGCAAGCCACCACTATCTGCTCTTGTGGTTCTTTTACCTTCGATTCCTTCTGTAATGTGTCTCCCCTTATTAGTGGGAACCCAGGTTTTTGTCATCTTACCAGTCTCATGACTCCTTCCTAGAAGCTGGAGATCATTCCCACAATTCTCACTCTTAAAAATAGTCCATCCTCAGTTGCCTCCTCCCAAGCCTAAACCAGGAAGAAGTCGAAACCCTGAATAGATCAATAACAAGGTCTGAAGTTGAGGCAGCAATTAAGAGCCTACCACCCAAGAAAAGCCCAGGTCCAGATGGGTTCACAGCCGAATTCTACCAGACATACAAAGAGGAGCTGGTACCATTCCTTCTGAAACTATTCCAAATAATCCAAAAAGAGAGAATCCTTCCCAAATCATTTTATGAGACCAACATCATCCTGATACCAAAACCCGGCAGAGACTCAACAAGAAAAGAAAACTACAGGCCAATATCCATGATAAACATAGATGCAAAAATCTTCAATAAAATACTGGCAAGCCGAATACAACAGCACATCAAAAAGCTTATCCACCATGATCAAGTAGGATTCATCTGGGAGATGCAAGGCTGGTTCAATATACACAAGTCTATAAATGTAATTCACCACATAAACAGAACCAAAAACAAAAACCACATGATTATCTCAACTGATGCAGAGAAGGCCTTCCACAAAATTCAACAGCCTTTTATGCTAAAATCCCTCAATAAACTAGGTATTGACGGAACGTATCTCAAAATAATAAAAGCTATTTATGACAAACCAACAGCCAATATCATACTGAATGGGCAAAAGCTGGAAGCATTCCCTTTGAAATCGGGCATTAGACAAGAGTGCCCTCTCTCACCACTCCTATTCAATATAGTACCGGAAGTTCTAGCCAGAGCAATCAGGCAAGAAAAGGAAATAAAGGGTATTCAATTAGGAAAGGAGGAAGTCAAATTGTCTCTATTTGCAGACGACATGATTGTATATCTACAAGACCCCATCATCTCAGCCCAAAATCTCCTGAAACTCATAGGCAACTTCAGCAAAGTCTCAGGATACAAAATCAATGTGCAAAAATCACAAGCATTCCTATACACCAATAACAGACTTAAAGAGAGCTGAATCAAGAACAAACTGCCATTCACAATTGCTACAAAGAGAATAAAATACCTAGGAATACAAGGAATGTAAAGGACCTCTTCAAGGAGAACTACAAACCACTGCTCAATGAAATAAGAGAGGACACAAACAGATGGAGAAACATTCCATGTTCATGGTTAGGAAGAATCAATATCTTGAAAATGGCCATACTGCCCAAAGTAATTTACAGATTCAGCGCTATCCCCATCAAGCTACCAATGACCTTTTTCACAGAACTGGAAAAAAACACCTTAAACTTCATATGGAACCAAAAGAGAGCCTGCATAGCCAAGTCAATTCTAAGCAAAAAGAACAAAGCGGGAGGCGTCACACTACCGGACATCAAACTATACTACAAGGCTACAGTAATCAAAACAGCATGGTACTGGTACCAAAACAGAGATATAGACCAATGGAACAGAACAGAGGCATTGGAGGCGACACAACATATCTACAACCATCCAATCTTTAACAAACCTGACAAAAACAAGCAATGGGGAAAGGATTCCCTGTTTAATAAGTGGTTTTGGGAAAACTGGCTAGCCATATGCAGAAAGCAGAAACTGGACCCCTTCCTGACACCTTACACTAAAATTAACTCCAGATGGGTTAAAGACTTAAACATAAGACCTAACACCATAAAAACACTAGAAGGAAACCTAGGCAAAACCATTCAGGACATAGGCATAGGCAAGGACTTCACGACCAAAACACCAAAAGCATTGGCAACAAAAGCCAAAATAGACAAATGGGACCTAATCAAACTCCACAGCTTCTGCATGGCAAAAGAAACAGTCATTAGAGTGAATCAGCAACCAACAGAATGGGAAAAAATTTTTGCAGCTTATCCATCTGACAAAGGGCTGATATCCAGAATTTACAACGAACTAAAACAGATTTACAAGAAAAAGACAAACAAGCCCATTCAAAAGTGGGCGAAGGATATGAAGAGATACTTTACAAAAGAAGACATACATGAGGCCAAAAAACATATGAAAAAATGCTCATCATCACTGGTCATTAGAGACATACAAATCAAAACTACATTGAGATACCATCTCACCCCAGTTAGAACGGCGATCATTAAAAAATCTGGAGACAACAGATGCTGGAGAGGATGTGGAGAAATAGGAACACTTTTACACTGTTGGTGGGAGTGTAAATTAGTTCAACCATTGTGGAAGACAGTGTGGTGATTCCTCAAGGATCTAGAAATAGAAATTCCATTTGAGCCAGCAATCCCATTACTGGGTATATATCCAAAGGATTATAAATCGTTCTACTATAAGGACACATGCAGACGAATGTTCATTGCAGCACAGTTTACAATAGCAAAGACCTGGAACCAACCCAAATGCCCATCGATGATAGACTGGACAGGGAAAATGTAGCACATATACACCATGGAATACTATGCAGCCATCAAAAATGATGAGTTTGTGTCCTTTGTACGGACATGGATGAACCTGGAAACCATCATTCTCAGCAAACTGACACAAGACCACAAAATCAAACACCGCATGTTCTCACTCATAGACGGGTGTTGAACAATGAGAACACATGGACACAGGGAGGGGAGCACTATACACGGGGGTCTGTTGGGGGGAAATAGGGGAGCGACAGCGGGGGGTGGGGAGTTGGGGAGAGATAGCATGGGGAGAAATACCACATATAGGTGAAGAGGAGGAAGGCAGCAAATCACACTGCCACGTATGCACCTATGCAACAATCTCGCATGTTCTTCACAAGTACCCCAAAACCTAAAATGCAATAAAAAAAAAAAGAATGTAAGCAAGTAATTAAAAAAAAATAGTCCATCCTTTTTAAATTTTTCTCCAGGTCATTAGCATCGTTTTTTCAATGACGTTAGCTTTTACAAAAGACAGTGAGAGCGGTTGGTCTCAAGTAGCTTTTGTTTTTGTCCCCTAAAAATGAATATTCTTGACAAGGAAATTCAAAGGCCTTAGTATCTACTTGGAAGAGGGATAAAAGGAGATACAGAAGGGACGGATACAAATTAATATCTCAGAAAATTCTGTATCTAAAAAATTTGGAGTTTCATGTAAGAAAGGAAAAGAGAGAATATCCCGTTCTGTGACTTAGTGGGAGACCAGGCCAGACATGGGACAGGATTTTAGGTCTGTGATGATAGCACAGAGAGTTCTGAGTTCTTACATCACTGTGCCTGATGCCAGAGGGAAAATGTTAGAAAATCAGCCAAGGTGATTTACAAGGTGAAAGTATTATAGTGTGTCTGAGTGTAAGGATTAAAGCTAGTGCTCTTAAGAGAAAAATTTGAGTCTAAGAACCAAGTAAAACAGATGTCAGTATATTAACAGTATGGTATAGTTGGTCAGAACAAAAAAGTTCCAAAGGTATAGGTTAGTGCTGATGAAGGTGGCAATCCCATTTTTCATTTTTATTATGAAAAATTTTTTTAAAAGCCCGAGGAGAAGGGAGCCTCCTGTATATTTGTGTCTGGATTTCATAGGGTTCAGAAAAGCGAGTGACCCTATTTGGTTGCAATGTAGGCCCCTGATACCAGGTGTCATAGTGGCTATCAAACATGTAGGTATTAATGGACTTGTGAGTCTGTAGATGGGAAAGAGTAATGAAGATCTGACTGGTAGATACCCAGTCAGATTGCTAGGGTTGCTGTCTTGTGTGAGCCTAACACTGGCCCCTACAATCAACTCCCACAAAAAATACTCACAAGTGTTTAGTTTGAACGGTAATCATTGGATTAAATAAAATATTCTAAATGAGATGGTCTATGTAAAGCCTTCATACTTGGTAAAAATAGATATTCAATATTCTTATATTAAGCATAAGAATGTATTAGAGAATGTGCAAAGCGGCTGTCCAAGACCTTGTTAGGAGAAAATAAGTTCAGGAACTTTAGTTCATTGAAAGTGATTTTTCTGGTACAGAATCTAATACCTAGAAGGAATTATGGAGACAAAATTATAAAGCCCGGTGCTCAAAACCAGAGTACCAAGGTAAAAGCAACATTAGCAGCAAGGCCTATTATAGAGGCAGCATAATTGCTCCCTGATCCAGAACACGAGACACTCCTGTGACCTGGAGGTATGAGCCAGGCCAGTCCAGCATCTTGGAAATGTCTGCACCTCTGATGAAGTAAGTGGTCCCACCTACAAATGCTAGGGGGATATGGTGTGTGAGAACCTAGAGAACCAATCTAGTCACATACAGTTTTTTCAAAAAGAATAGAGAATATCACTTGGAGCCTAAGAGTGTTGATACACCAATTTAAAAATAGGTTTGTCTTACACCAAAATATCCAAAAGGAATGTAATTTTACTTCTAATCAGAAAAACTTGACAGTAAAGAGAAACACACATGTACTCATATACACAATGGTAGCTATGCTTCTGACAATAAAGTCCTTAAAAACTTTTTTAAATTGAATTTTTAATGTGGTTAACTGAAATAATTCTCCAATTCTCAAAAAAATGTTATTACAAATTATCTCCCCAGACAGTTACATTTATCTTGCATTGAAGTTGCTTGATAGAAATGTTGGGGTATATATAGAGGGCTACATTAAAATGAGGAAGTAACGACCCCATTTTCTAGAGTATTTTAACTTTGACATAGCCACATTTGTTCATTTATACAGATGTGGAATCATAGATCGTCATCTAGCAAAATTGACAATATTTTCATTTATCCATTGATTCTAGAAATACTTATGCAGCACATTTTTTATTCCAGGCATGGAGAGTATAAGAATTACAATTTATATTTTTGGCCCTTAAGAAGTTAACAGTCTGGTGGAAAAAACAGCCACAAAGAGAGGGCAGCATTAATACAAAATAGCACGACAACTGCAGGAAGAGAGATACGCACAGGAAGCACTCAGGATGCGAAGATCCCAGTTTTAGGGCTCCAGGAAGACACCTTTTAGGAGGTAACACTTGAGTCTAGAAGAGTGAGTAGGACGAAAGCTGGTAAACTAAAGACTCCTTAGCATATCAAAGCATCATTTATAGAAAACAGCAAAATAGCAAGCATATTTCTATTGTTTTCTCAATATTAATATTACTAAACTAAAATCTCTTCACACAATATTCACTGGTGGTTATTACATGCAATAAACCATGCTAAATGACATTTTAAGTATTCTAAATTAAAACTGTGAAACCATATAAATTATTGCTTGGAAAACAGAGAGTCTCTAAGAGCTGAATGCAACAGTAAAACTTGGCCATGTATATATAATTACACAGTTACTAGAATTACAGAATATTTAACATTGAAAAGAATATAGCAGAAGCAGCAATGAAATGCATGTATCTTGCCATCGTGTTCACTTATCTCAGTTAACCACTTAAAAAATTCAGTTTTTATTTTGAGAATTTGCCATTGTGTTCACCTATCTCAGTTAACCACATTAAAAAATTCAATTTAAAAGCTAACAATTGAGATGATATACAACACAATCTAAAGAGTTTGAAGGGGCCTCATTGAATAATGAAGTTTATGATGGCTTTAGCCAAACAAAATAAACCTACAGGCAACAATAAAATAATTTTCAAGTTCTTCCAAACAAATAGGAGAATACCTCAGCCACCTATGAAGAACATCTTAAAACCTCATGCTTCCATTAAAATAGAAAACATTCCAATATGTGTGGGTCTTCAGATAATATGGGTTAAAATAATTAAAATATAAGTGATATGTAACTCTCAAATGATAACTGAATGTCTTAGTTAATAGAAAGTAAGTAAAATCAAATTTAAACTATACAAAATTAATTTACCCCTTCAAATCAAGGATATGTAATTTGTAATATACTATTGAGAACTGTGAGGCAAATACACAATTTTTACTGAAAGTAGTTCTCCTACCCCTGTTCCTGCCTTGGCCCCATTTCCACTCATACAGAACTTAAAAAAAATTTCCTGGCTTTGGGTCTGGGCTGCAACAGGCTTTACATATTAGACAACTCAAGGAAACCTGAATGCAGAGTATAGAGTGACATCGTGTCTTCTGTGTGACTATCTCCTTCTCTGCATTATAACTCCAGCTCTGTACTTTCCTGCTTTGAAATCTTACCTTTCCAGCTTCTTCCCACACAGTTCTCTTTGATCACCTTTTTTTTCCATCAACACCTGATCCTAGACCCTTCTGTCTTCCTTTGAATTGAGCAGCATAATGCTATAATAATTTAAAACGTGGCTTTAGCTATGAAATAAAGAGAGCCCTTTCTTCAAATAAAACAGAGCCTTAACATACTAACATCCCTATGACCCATGATTAAGTTTTGCCTACCATACAAATTAAACAGTGTAGGTGTATCTTTTCAAAAGGAAACAACTCAAGAGCTCCTGGTTATGGGAGAGGGGAAAGGCCAATAGTAAAATAGTGAAATTTCACAAGAATGGGAGGCAAGGAAGTCGAAATAGACTTCCATTTATTTCAGATTTTTGCCCAGGAAGAGCCCTGGGTGTTTGAGTCTTGCAAGGCTTTCATTCTGGGTGTTGACAGCTGTACTGAGCTCCTGCTTGGTCCCAAGCTTTGTTACAGGCACTAGGCCACGCCACAGTGAACAACAAGGCTGCAAGATCAGCAGGCCAAATATATTCATTTCCACTTTACAGATCAGCAGGCCAAATATATTTATTTCCACTTCTCAGAAAAAAGAACCCAGGGAGCTTGTACAAGTGATGTTCCTGAGGTTCTTTGGGGATGGTTTTGACGGAACTGCGTCAAGAATGAGCTTGTGATTTCTGACAACATAGATAAATCTGGAGAGAATTGTTAAGTAAAATAAGCCAGACACCGAAAGACCAATACGGCACAATCTCACTTACATGTGGAATCTTAAAAAGTTAAACTCAGAAGTAGAGAGAGTAGAATGGTGGTTACTAGGGCGTTGGCAACCCTCTTGGTTGGTTACCAAGGGGTTGGGGAGTTTTTGGTTAAAAAATACTAAGTGTCAGTTAGACAGGGAAATGTTTGGGAAATATGTAACATGTGGACTATAGTTAATAACGATGTATTGCATTTTTGAAAACTGTCAAGAGAGTAGATTTTGAGGGTTCTCACCACAAAAAATTGATAAGTATGTACAGTGATGGATATGTTACTAGGCCAGATTTAATCATTCCATGATGTATGAATATATCAAAACGTTATGCCTTATGAATATATAAAATTTTAAAAAATAAATATTTCACTATATACAACACAAAATATGATTCAGAATTTCTCATTGCTCTTTGTGAACTGTAACTATAATTTAGACCTTAGACATATGATTTGTATGAGGCATTGTCATAGTTTCTTCCATCCTGCGTCCATTTGTCTTCGCTTCTGTTACTGCAATATTGTTCTTCACCATTTTTATCTGTCCTTTCCTCTATTTTCAAGCACCTTTTGCACTTTGCACTGATATTGTATGTTTTGCTTAATCATTTAAGATACGTAGACCCAGTCATAAATTCCCATGATAATCTCTACCCTAAGTATGTTGACCACGATCCCAGGAAGGCAGGAGGTGTGCCAGTACATTGCCTAAGTGCCTTGATCATGTGATCAGATACTGTGGCGTAGGACAAAGTGAAGGGAGGAAGCCCAGGGAACAAGGCAAAGTAAAGGGGAAAAGGAGAAATCACAGAACGGCTATTCCATTGCACTGTTATAGTTTGCTGGTAGAAAGAGGTTTCGATAAAACTCTGAATCTAATCATGTCGAAGTTATTAAAGCACGTGATCCATGATCAAAAGCAAGAAATAGACACATATTTTGCAACACAGAGCATGCATGCTGAATTTAGGATCTCCGTAGAGGAGCTAGGATATACAAAGCTGCAGTGTGTTTCTTTGTGTGTGTGTGTGCACACGCACGTGCGGCGAGGGAGGGCATCTGGTGAACTCACTGATGTTGTTTGTACTTCATTTTTATCTGAAATTCATTGCAGGCTTCGTTCCAAACAATTATAGGATGTTCTTTCATACAGTCTCTGAAATAACCCTTTTAAAAAATTGAAAGGAAAGGGACTCCCCATTCATATTGAATTTTTCCTGTTTTACACACCTTTGTCTTCTGATCACCTTCAAAATTACTTTCAATTATCTTTACATATTCGGCAAAAAATGAGTGCTCGTACACTACTTCTGTATACAACAAACATTAGAAAATGACTGTGGTAAGGGATACTTGAGAAAGGTACTAAGGCTTCTTATCTGTTTCTCCTCAAAGAGCCTGGAGATCACAATATTTTAAAAAATTATCTCTGTTGTCAGAAGCTTTAATGTTATCAGTTACCTGTACCCACGACTTTGTAAATAGTGTTAGTATTACAAAAAGAGACATTCTGGGAATGAGGTATTGAAACAATGTCGGAATTTAGGATATAAACAGATTCTGTTTATTTGCAGCTTGATTTCTCTAGGAAGGGAATGTGTTCTCTTTTCATTTACAGAATCTTCCAGATAAAAGCCAATGGTTCATAAGCCATTCTGCTTGCTCTCTCCATCAAGTTCTTGGGCTTGAAAACTAGTTTTTTGTCAAGGCTGCATAAATCTTGTATTTTGTAGATGATTCGTGAGAGGAAGGTACGAGAAGGCTAAAACTGATCCACATCTATGAAGGCAGTGATTTGAGGTACTATTTTGTATAAGTCTATGAGGAATCTTCAATTACTTAACCAACTCCCCCCAAATTGAATGAAGACTAATTTTAAACTGAAGTAATACTCATAAGAGAGTTGTAAAAAACAATAGAATATGCTTGTGAGACGATGTCAGTTCTATTTCTTATACTAGCATATGTAAATAAGCATTTGCATTTTTATTGCTATACTTTTACATAAATGAAAAGTGTAAATATAACCTAAAGTGATAGTTCCTTGTAATAACATTCAAACCGTTATCTTTGTATTGTGCTTCAGTTGTGATTTTCCATTTAACATATTAATCGATTTTGTTATCTTCTCTATAAAGTTGAACACACTCTTTATAGATAATTAGGCAAATAATTAAATGGATTTAAATAACATATTCCGCTATCTAAGGATGCTCACTTAATTACCTTTGTATCTTTCCTTCCAGTGAGATATTTATTATTATTTGAGAGTGGCACTTTGCAAAGAGCAACTATTGTATAGCATCAAAATATTTTTTAAAAGTTATTAAAATGAAGGGATCATAGATTTAACGGTTGTACTTCCTAAATTCATCATGACAGTCTGATCCTCTTCATTCATTTAACCTTTGCTTCTGTTGGATTCACTTTTTTATTTGATTGGGGGAGAATTTTTTCTGATGTTCCAAATACCTTTTACTGTATTGCGTTTTGTCTACTATTCCTAGATATTGATGATAGCAAAGATGATAGCAAATATATGCAGAGCATACTGAAAAATTTTTGATTAGAATTTCAGGCCTTTTGTGCATCTCAAGTTCAAATTTATATAGTGATGAATTCAAGACCAAGTTTAAAATCCATATAGTTAAAATCTAACCTTTCAGGGCCCAGGATTCTAACCCCTTTCGTTCATATATGAGAAAATGTGAATTGGGTGGTGTGGGTCACACCTGTAATCCCAGTGACATGAGAGGCTGAGGCAGGAAGGGCTTGAGCCTAGGAGTTGGAGACCAGCCTGGGCAACATAGTGAGACCCCATATTTACAAAAAAGTAAAAATAAAAAAACTTAGCTGAGCATGGTGGCACATTATGTCTGTAATTTCAGTGACGGGAGTCTGAGGTGGGAGGATCACTTAAGCCTAAAAGGTCAAGGCTACTGTGAGCTATGATTGCACCACTGCACTTTAGCCTGGGCGACAGAGTGAACCCCATCTCAGAAAAAAATGTAATCTTTGGTCTCAAATGTTAATTAAGGCAGCTGAGCATTGAGAAGTCATTTGAGTGACAGTGTTCGGAAAATATCAGACAGTGTATGACAGATTCATGGATAATCTGTTAGACAATTATTCCCCATTCAGAACTGAAGTTGTAAGAGTAAAAAACAACTGACTACCAGGATAAGGAAGGATATTATAATCAAACTAAATTTTGACACTTGGCATTAGTTGGTCTAGGAACAGGGATAAAGAATAATGCCTGGATGATAAATAAGATAGCTTCCTTATCTAGCCAATAATCTGCACTGTAGTGCTCTTTACATGAGAGTTAATGAGGCTTAAATGAAATGGTTAATGTGTTAGCTCTTTGACTGCTTATCAAATATATTGTTGGGCACCTACTCCTAAACACAGTGATGACTGCAAAGCCATAATCATTTCTCTCCAGGAGCTTCTAATTTCGTGGGTAATGATAACTATAAGGTGTAATGGAGGCATAGAAATAATACTGGTACGGTGTAATCCCAGCACTTTGGGAGGCCGAGGCGGGTGGATCACGAGGTCAAGAGATCGAGACCATCCTGGTCAACATGGTGAAACCCCGTCTCTACTAATACAAAAAATTAGCTGGGCACGGTGGCGCGTGCCTGTAATCCCAGCTACTCAGGAGGCTGAGGCAGGAGAATTGCCTGAACCCAGGAGGCGGAGATTGCGGTGAGCCGAGATCGCGCCATTGCGCTCCAGCCTGGGTATCAAGAGCGAAACTCCGTCTCAAAAAAAAAAAAAAAAAGAAAGAAATAATACTGGTACGGGAAATCAAAACCAAAAGCAAGAAAGACTAGCTATGCTTATATAAGATTAAACAGACTTTAAGTAAAAAGAAATAATACTGGTACAAGAATAGGCATAAACTGCATGTTGAGGGAACATAAGCCCTAAGTTATGCTTTGGACGTAAAAACTCAATGTGGTCAAAAGACCAGGAGTCTGATGAAGTCAGTTTCTAATTTCTGTAGAATCCAGAGCAAAGCATTTAGCTTTATGTGTGACTTGAGGTGGCTATATTAATTTGCATTTGTTTTGAATTAATTTATGCATGTGTCAGTCTCATTTTTATAATCACAACTCATCCAAAGGTTTTCTCAAAAGTTAGCCATATCTAGAAAATCTGTACCGAAGAAGTCACAAAGAATGGCTCAACATAGGAGAGGATGCTGCGATCTAAAGGAAAAGATACAACAGATCATAAGAAATTATTGTGAACAACCGTATGCTAGCAACCTAAAGGAAATGGATACATTACTGGACATGTGCGATCTACTAAGATTGAATTATTAAGAAATAGAAAATCTGAACACATCTGTCTCTCAGTTGCCTCTACTGGTACCTAAAAACACATTTCATTGCATTACATACTGAAACAATTTATTCAGCCAATTTCATGGAAAGCCTTCAATGTGACATGCCCTAAGATGACCAAGGGTAAACTGGCTAACACTGAGTCATGACCTGCAAATAACTACACCAAACCTCCAAGGGAATTTATATTGTAACGTGGCAAAGCTTCTATTTAGCATTAAGGCAATGGAATAGGGTTCTTATTTGAGCTACCATCAAGAAAAGTAGAGGTGACAGTTTTGAACTCAGTGTTGATATGATCTCTTTGATCCTGCAGATATTTTAATAGTACAACTAGCACACAGTAGCTAAAGAAATCCCATCAGTTTCTTCTGGGTTGTGAATTGGCATGCATGTAATACAAACATAAAATTTATTGACTGTTTTTTCCTAGTGACTTCTGACCTTGGTCATTGCAATTCTTCTCTAATCTCTGATTTAGCCTCCAACTTCCAATATTCAAATATGTGTTTATTTTGTATCTATCCTCTATGTTAAGGCTTTTAGGCTGAATATATAAAAGTGACTTACTGCCCAAATGGCAAAATGTGGATAAACACTGATGCTGGGGTATGATCACCTGGGCTCATTATCTCTATTTTCTAAAATGTCCACAATATAAAGTCAAAAGACCAAAAAAACCCAATAAAGTATATTTTTAGATATTATCTTTATGAACAAAATAAGTATAAAGTTGACTTTTAACTGTATAGGAAGAAAAGTTTACAGAAAGACTGAGAAGGCCTAACTGCTTCTGCTGTCACTTGAAAAACACAAATGTTACAAGTATTTTCTGCTTTATGAATTTTGCTTGCATTTAATCCTTTACATGAAAGACAATCAGTCTCCTTTGTTTCTAAGTTTCCTGGAAGAAGCAATGTCATATAAATCTTAATCAAGACTTAGACCTTGAAATCTTAGCTTCTTAATTCGCCCATTTCTATATTGTGGTCATTGTTATTAACTTAAAATTTAAAAGGTCTGTGTTTCATTTTTAGTACATCACTTCTGGTAGGTACCAGATGTTTCCTTTAGACTGGGTTATGGCTTCTTATTTGCTTTCTTTTTTCTCTTAAAATATGTACCTACCAATAGCTTCCATGTGGTCGTTTGCAGGACATTACAATAAAGAGTCCTTGAACTGGCAGCTTGGAATAATGTCTCAAGGGCAAGGAAGGAAACTCTAAGGGAAAAGTGTGGAAAGGGAAAGAGGAGAAGACAAACACAGTATATGGAGATACCAGATGAAGCTAAGAAAAATTACACAGCACACACCGATTTGCTTTACTGTGATCTCCATGCAGAAAAAAAAAAGTCTTATGGGGGAAACATTTCAATTTGCATTGTAAGTGTAGCTTAGTATTCAGGTAAACTTTTAATAATTGTCTTATATTAATATAGCTGATATTTCCATAGCTTAATATTCTCCTTGTACTATCAAATTTTTCTATTATGTATCATTTAAGGGGAAAAGCAAAAACACTGACAATGTTATTCACTGAACTTCTGTGTACACTGATACAAACAAAACAAAATATGTAACTTCTAGATAAAAAGCAAACTAAAAATATTAGTGAAAGTCCCCAACCCTAATTTTAAGAGCTTCCAGAACTGCTTACAAGTGTGTTCTGAAATGCGAAAGATGTTCAAGTTTATGGATCCATTAAGAAATTAGGATAACAAATCAGAATTATAACCAAGTATAGTGTATAATTTACATACTAATTTTGGTTAGAAACATTCCATCAAAGATAAAAATTCTGCATCACATTTACAGACAGAAAGGCAAGGGTTAATATCACTAACTGAGCTCACTTATTTCAGGAATCTATGACCATGGTCCCTAATTTTGATAATATATCAAACAAGTATGAAGATAAAATGTATAAGTTTTCTTTATCATCTACGAGCTATAGCAATGAGTTATTAAATGGCTATTTGAAATGTATCTCACACACAAATATAAAAATATCTTATATTATTAAGTCTTAGGCTTTATGCTAAATATGTTTCAATTTTGATAGAGGTGAAATCTCTTCTCCTATACCCTCATATTTATGACTAATTTCTGGCTATATGTTGTTTCACCTCCTGAACCATGGACATGACCACTGATTATAATCTGAATTCAGTAATAGCATACATGAACTTGACTTGGCCCCCTCCCCTTGTCTTCCTCTAATTGTGAATTGTTATAAAGAATATATAATATTTGCTAAAATAAAAGTATTTCTTAGAGGTACCTAGATCATACCCCCAAAATAGTATGGCAAAACATATTCAATTTATAACCTTAGAGTTCCAAGGTAAAGTATACAGATCTGGCAATTTAATGCTATTTTGTGAATAAGGAAATGGGAGATCATGGAAAATAAGGAATTGCAAATTTAAAATAATAATAATAATAGAAACATCAAGGCAAAAGGTAGCACAGGTACTTTGAATATCATTCTAAGGTTGTTTTTTACAAATCTGAGACACTTAAATGTTCAAGGAGAGTTGAAAATAACAAAGCAAAGAGCAGTTATAAGCCAAGATATGCCAAATGTGAAGAGAATGAACCTTTGCACCAACCTTTCATACCTTCTCAGTATCTCCCCAATTCCTACTGAAAGGATGCCTTGGCCAAGCATTTAACATTTTCTGTGAGATTTCCTCAGGTTTCTTTTTCATTTTTCCCAAATTTGATAATCATTTCCGACTTCTTGAGTTGGCAGAACTTCAGGCAAATTGAATGCCTCTCTATTTCCTGTGCGTATCCCGTATGTTTAAGGGCCTCTAAGTCTTTTTTAAAACTATTTGCTCTGCCTAGAAGCTCATTTATTTCCCTTTCCACATGTTCAAATACTATCAACTTTGCAAAGCTTTACATAATATCCTGTTATCTCTGCATTTCTCCATCTCCGAGATCTCAAAGCAAGTTATTTATGCATATCTTATGGTTTAATAATTAGCTACTTTGTATTATAACTATCATCTATCTATTATTGTAATACAGTTTTTCCCAACCACTAGTTTCCAATATCAGGGATGAACAATAACAAAAATGGTAAATGTATCTGTTTCCATTTCTATTTTCAAATCAATTTGGACTCTAACTGCTTAAGAAGGAAATCAGCAGTTTGAGATCCTCTTAGCGGTTGTCAAAAGAGCATACATTCGGCCGGGCGCGGTGGTTCCCACCTGTAATCCCAGCACTTTGGGAGGCTGAGGCGGGTGGAAAACGAGGTCAAGAGATCGAGACCATCCTGGTCAACATGGTGAAACCCCATCTCTACTAAAAATACAAAAAATTAGCTTGGCACGGTGGCGCGTGCCTGTAATCCCAGCTACTCAGGAGGCTGAGGCAGGAGAATTGCCTGAACCCAGGAGGCGGAGGTTGCAGTGAGCCGAGATCGCGCCATTGCACTCCAGGCGAAACTCCATCTCCAAAAAAAAAATAATAAATGAAAAATAAAAAAATAAAAATAAAATAAATAAATAAAAAAGAGCATACATTCAACTTATCAAACTGAACACTCCTAGTATAAGGAGGCCTTCAAACTTGATTCAGTTTTAAATCGTTATTATTATTATTTGAAAAGATCATTGGTTAAAGGTATTGACCAAAATAAGTACATTGAAAACCTTAGATGAAAGTAGAGAAATCTCTCGCTATCTGGGTATTTTCAACACCATCTTTATTTGATTTGAAAATTACATTCAACTGATTAGTATTCCAATAGAGCAAGAAGTGTTGTCTCTGGTATTTCAAAACCAATTATCAAAAACAGAATGTAGTGTATATATATATATATATATATATATATATATATATATATATTTAATGTTTTATTTACTGCTATAAAAATTCACATGATGGAGGAGTATGTTTATTAAGCAGACTGCACTGTCTTTATTTCCTCATAATTAAGAAATTAAATACTACAAATATGAAAAACAAATAATACAATTTAAGGTATGAAATACAAAAATTCAAATAGCAATTAATGCAAGAACTGTTTATCTATATTTGATGACCAAAAAGGTAGCTATATTTCAGCTTACTTTACACTATGTATTTGGTACTAAAACACAATACATTATACTTTGTGTTTTGTACTATAAAATAATTAGCTAATAAAAGCATAATTTGTTAACACATAATTTATTAACACTATATATTTGGTTCTAAAAATACATTAATGTATAGTGTTAATAAATTATGTGTTAACAAATTATGCTTTTATTAGCAAATTATTTTATAGTAAAATTTATTTGTTAATATGAAAAAGTCAAATTTAGCTCTTCATTATGAGCATCATTAAAGAATACATAATCCTTAACAATTTACTAATATAATTAAAATCCAACTTTATCTTATAATATTAAAAATGAATAAAATATTTTTAAGCACTAGAGCATTTATATGTAAATGTAAACATGGACCACAAGTCAGAAAATGCTTGGAAATATTAGTTGATAGTAAGAATAACTAAAAACTAAATATAATAAATGCTTTATACTTACTGAGAAATGTAATATATCAGTCAATAAATGGATGAGTAATTACATGAAATGGAAGGAGAAAATAGCCTGGGAGGTCGCCCTCTAGAAGGACAACATCCTTCTAGATAGCAGCCAGCAGGGAACAAGAACCTCAGTCTTACTACTGTAAGGAACTCAATTCCGTCAACACTCTTGTGAGCTTAAAAGAGGACCCTAACTGCCAAATCAGAATTCAACTCAACCAAAACTTTCATTTTAGTCTTATGAGACACTGAGAAGAGAATCCAGCCATTCCATGCCCAACTTCTGACACAGACAACTATGAGGTAGTTAACGGGTTAAGACATTAAACCACTCAGTTTGTGGTAATTTGTTATCCAGGAAAGGAATACATTAAGGGTACTATTTTTTTTTTTTTTTTTTTTTTTTGCTATTCATTCCTATCATTTTGTGTATCATAACAAATAATTTTAAGCTATGTATTAGACTATAGATTTTTCATTCTTCACAGATATTAGTTCATAGAATTAATGTTCATTGTTAAACTCTAAACATTTTTCATTGTGAATTAATGTGATAAGTAAAAAGTAAATGTATGAGAAATAGTTTATTCAACTGGCCAACAGATATTGCTGGTGTGTTTTCTGTGTGCTGAGTGGTCTTCTAAGCAGTGTGGATACAGCCGTGATATGGCAGTGAACAAGACAGTAAAACTTCCCTGGCCTCAAGGAGCTTACATTTTCATGTGAAATACAGATATTAAAGATTTTTAAAATACTAAACAAACTAATGTGCAAGAAAGTCAGGTAACATGAATAAATAAATGCCGTAAAGTAGGTTAGATGATAGGGTATGATGTGAGGTTACTTGAAATAGTGGCTAAGTGAAGACAGGGAGCAGAACCAGCACACAAATGTCTGGGGCAAAGGATTCTAAGTAGACTGAACAGCCAGTGCAAGGTTCACAGGTGGAATATAGTTTGGCATTTTCCAGAAGGGGCAGTGCATTTTGGTAGAGTATATAAAGTGAAATATGGTAAGAGATCAGGATGGAGGACTAGTCAAGGGCCAAATCATGTGAGGTGTTACAGATTCTGAATATCTGAAGATAGAATCTACTTCTGAACCCTTTATTAGAATGCTTTGATGACATTGCATATTTTAATATTCATCTTCTTTTTTTTTTTTTTTGAGACACTCTGTTGCCCAGGCGAAGTGCAGTGACACAATCATAGCTCACTGCAGCCTTGACTTCTGAGGCTCAAGTGATCTTCCCATCTCAGCTCCCAAGTAGCTGGTACTACAGGCACATGCCACCACATCTGGCGAATTTTATTTTTTGTAGATACAGGATCTCGTTATGTTGCCGGGGCTGGTTTCAAACTCCTAGGCTCAAGAAATCCTCCCACCTTAGCTTCCCAAGGTGCTGGGATTACAGGTGTGAGCCATCACACCCTGGCCTAATGTTGAACTTTTATAAAGCCCTACTTAATGAAGTTATCTTAGAGTTTAGTGTATGAAGAAATATGATGTCTTCAGAAGGACTGCTACATTTTCTTGCATCTGATGAGAGCTCTGAAACACAATGCAGTTCCTTTGTGGTCCTGGTTGCCAGGAAACACCAAGCTTGAGCTCCTGTGAACTAACAGTCTTTAGCTAAGGTTCTGGGGAAAATTCATCTCCCCTCCTTCATGACTATTTTCTTTGTTATTTTTTCATGTCACCATTGATTTTATGTCGTTCACTGCTATTTCAAATGCCTTTGGAAATAAGTATAATTTTTAAAAAATCAATAAAACCACCACATTTGCCAATCTGGAATATTTCTTTCTAAAACTATGATTTATATGAAATCCATTTATTAAATAATTGTTTCATCTCTGGGAACTACCTGTTAAATTAAATGAATAAGCTCTCAGTTATACCAATGAGGTTAAATATGTTGCTAAGTATGATCAAATAAGGTTTAAATGGACAGGTAAAATAAAGACTGATATATAATATTATGGGAGGTCACTAGAGGAGGGTATTTGCTGGCTAAGGGGAAATGAAGAAGACAGCACAGAGATAAGATGCCTCCACTGCATCTTAAAGTAAGACCGTTGTGTGCTACTAAATATGGTAATGCTTGCTGTACACTGCACAATACTAAAGGGTGTCATCCATATTACATATTATCAAATGGTATCCAATACAATATTGTACAGCAAGCATACTTATAAAAATATATCACGTATGATGCATCATATATATGCAGTAATTTTTAAACATGGAAATACACATTAATTTAGATTTGATTTGACCAGGTTGGATATCGGACGTGTTATTATTTTTTTCAATGCTTCAAGCATACACACCTTGTTAAGAATCACTGAATCTAGAGAGTAACATTTAATGGAGAATGGAAAATTCTAGATATAACAACTATTTGAAGCAGTGAGAGATGAAAAGTGAGAATGCAGGGACAATTTCATTGAAGAACAGATGATTCAAAACAGAAACAATAGGTGAGGGGCTTAAATACTCATCTGAAGAGTTTGAAGCCCATTATCTGGGCAATGAGGGTTATTAATGTTTTATCTTAAATAAATCAAAGAATCTAATTTGTGCCTTAGAAAGATTAATCTGATAAATGAGAAGGGAGCAGATCTTCATGCAGGAAGATCAAGTAGGTCGTGAAGGCAATGGTCAATGTGGTGGTGATTGAAACCTGACTTAAGTAGAGGCAGTGAAAAATAAAACACAGGAGACAAATAGAAAAAAATATATGGTGAAGTTAAAACTGTTAGAAATTGGAAGATGATTGGGTGTACAGGTGATAGTTTCAAGCTGAGTGACAGTAAATATGGTGATGAAATGTATGGAGACTGAGAACAGAGACTTACAGATAGGGAGGGGGAGATGTGTGTTTAAGGCACCTGAGTGGAGACAGCCACAGAAGGTTGACATGCAGTTACACAGAAAGAGTCAGTCACACCAGAGTGTCCAAGAGTTCAAGGCCCAGATCCATGGAGATCTAGGTCCAAGTCTGGCCATGTGAGGGACCATGACAGTGGAGTAAATTGCTTAACTTTTCTTAGCCTGTATTTAAATTGTAAAGCAGTAAATATTAGTATCACCCCCAAGAGTTAAAATAAATTGGGATAACATACCCTGGACTAGTATGTAGAAAAGCCTTAACGATGCTAACTAATTTTACAATTAGAATAAAATTTAGGGGTCAAAAATTAAAATTTGGAATTAATTGTGCAGAGGTGCTAAACTAGGCCCACAGGGAAAAATGCACTGTCAAGGAAGAGAAGATGTAGGAAGAAAAGAAAAAGTACAGCCTAGACCTTGATAGGTACCTATAACTTAGAATGCAGGTAGAGCACTGGGAACCCAGAGATAGACAAGGAAACAACAGCCAAGAAGGTACCTTTCTAATCTTTACATTAATAAACAGCCAAAAGCGAAGGAGTGATATATGAAGTGTGTTACAGGGTCTGGAGGTCTCAATTGCAGAGCTTTGCTAGAACTTTTCGATCTACCTCAGGACCATCATACTTAATCCTCCCATATTTTTCTCTAAGAAGGAGGACGGAGCTACAATTCACTAGATACAGCTTTGTACAATGGTTGTCAAAAAATTACATTAATCATTGTTGACTCTTGCTGATTACTATATATCATCAAAACAGAGTTTCATAAACGTAAAGTGCTACAGCATGGAAGTAATAATGATAACAAACCAAGGCTCTGTGTCTGATTTAAAAAACAGTGGGACATATGCTTGGCTGCTACCATAATTGGCTACGAGCCTGTTGTTTTTTTGCGCTGGAAGAGGGACTTTATGTCCTGTGGATATTATTTCTTGGCCCATGGGGACCCAAGTTTCCACTAGATTACAAGCTCTATGCACATAGCCAGATGTGTGCAAGACTCTTTCTTAAATTAGGCTATTTCTGTAAATTATGCTTAACTTTTTTTCTTTCAGTATTGGGTTTCTTTTTATTTCCTTTGGTTCTTTCTCCATGTGAATTAACTAGCATCTCCCTGGACTCACAGTGTCTGTGATGTCACTTGGTATGTTGTAACACTCCCTGCGATAGCTTGTGAAAACCTCCTATGATAACCAAACTAAACAGATATGTTGATGTTTCAGTATCACTGTTCACTTGTGTTCACACTGGATTCAGTTTTATTCATTCATTCATTTATTCTTTCATTCAGGAAATATCTTTTCAGCACTGCTATATACCAATCACTTAGCTAGATGTGTTCTCATGTGTTATCCAAAGAATGAGTGTTCTGGTAGGGTTTAGAATGATTTCTAGAATAGTTCCCATTTAAAGACTTCCTCAATTCATCTCATTCTTGTTTCCTCATGCACTACCACTGCTACTAAACCTGTTGATGTTACTTTCTTTTTTTTATTGTTTAGAAATTATTTTTTTAAATATATATTTTATTGTATTTTAGGTTTTGGGATACATGTGAAGAACATGCAAGATTGTTCATAGGTACACACGTGGCAATGTGGTTTTCTGCCTTCCTCCCCATCACCCACATCTGGCATTTCTCCCCATGTTAAATATGTCTTAAATACATCCTTTTTTCTCCACTTTCTGCATCCTTTTTAGGCCATATTACCCTTACGGCCAATCATAATTACCTGACTGATTTCTCCACCTGAATTCTTGTCACTCTTCAATTCACTGTTGGAGACATTTTCTTTTCAATGTAATTCACATTCAATTGTGAATCTTTCCAGATTAAAATACTTCAAAGGCTTCTTATTGTTCCTGGGGTAAATCCTTACAAATTCCTGTGCTGTCTAGCCCATCTCTAAACCTCCTGCATCATCTCTTATTTTCCCTGTTCTCTGTTATCCAGGGGCCTTGGCCTTCTGCTTTCTCCTTTCAGTTATCTAAACCTGCTATGCTCCTAGCTGTCCCTGGCAGGCTTGTTGCAGTTGCTGCTCCCTTACCTTCCAATGCTTTCCTTAATTCTTTGCCAGTTAAAAGTTACTCATTTTTAGATATTAGTTTATTTAGCACAATGTATATTGAGCTTGAATCTTGTGTGTATATGGGAATGTATGTATACATATGTGTGTATATATGTATATATTTGTGTGTATATGTATATGTACATGTTTGTGTATACACATATATGTACATATGTATGTACATACATATGCATACACAAATATACATTCCCATATACATATACATATAATATGTGTACATATCAATATAATCTAAAAAAATCTAAAAATCTTGTATGCATATGGGAATATATGTATACATATTTTTGTGTGTATACATGTATATATGTATGTATATATATTTGTGTATATGTGCATGTATATACATATATACATATGTGTGTATATACATATATGTACATGCGTACATATGCACATACAAATATATATGTACATTTCCATACACGTTTACACAATATTCATACATAGGCATATATTTACATATAAACATCCATATGCACACATATATGTACAACATACATGCGTGTATATGTGTATGTATATATGTATGCATCTATTAGAGAAGCCTCTCTGATCTCTCAGTCTAGCTTCTCGCATTGCAACTTTGTTTTCCTTCACTAAGCAATAGCATATTTGAGAGCACAAATTTAGGCTCTTTACCGTTTTTTCCCCAAAGGAGAAACACAATACGTGATATAAACAGAATCTCAACATATCTTGCTTTTAAATGAAAAATGAGTAACTGATAACCCAACCATCTTAAAAGGGAAGAATGCTGCTTTGGGGAAGTACTCTCTCTTGCAAATTCTTGACAAGGCTTTTATAATTCATGAATATGACATTAGAATGAAGAAAATAAATAAGGATATTAATTTAGCAATAATATTTGGCTTCAAAGATTTGAAACATTACTCCATTAAATTATTTTAATAGCATATATTTCTATTGATCTTCATTATTTTTGAAGACCAAACACAGAGTAAACATTCTTCCCTAAAGTCAGCTTTTTCAGACATACATAATATTATTATATTTTTAAATTGGCAGATAAAATTGTGTGTATTTATTGTGTAAAACATGATGTGTTTTGAAGTATACATCAGTTGTGGAAGGATTAAATCTAGCTAATTAACAATATAAATCACCTCACATAGTTGTCACATATGTGGTACAGACACTTAAAATTCACTCTCTTAGCATTTTTCAAGAAAATAACATATATATTGAAGTCAGTTATGAGCAACAATGGCGATAAAAACTTTACCTTAATCTGATGCTTAGAATAAGGACATTGCACATATTCTGTATTAGAGAAAAGCAAGTTAAGCTGAGAAGATTAATATTAAACCTTTCTCACAGCTCTCCTGTGGAAAAATGCTCCTAATGAAGATGTGTTCGGGTGAAATTGTTTATTCCATACTAACAAACAAGCAAGCAAACAAAAACCCCTGGCAAGAAGAGTGTGCTAATAGAAATTACACAAATTAGCCTTCAAATATCTTTCAGAGTCTGAATTTATACTTTAGGCAAGCTGATAATTATACAAGGGCATTTTTTCAAATACGTTTTTCATAAACACAAGTTAGCAAGGTTAATATGTAAGTATCTTGTTGAATAATACTCATTGTTTTCAAGTGGGCAGAGGGGTTTATGCCAAAATTTCTCTAGAAGGCCACAAACTGTTCCTTCCCGGTTGTGTTACAGAGGGGTTCAAGAACAGTTCACTGTTAACTCTTACACAATGGATAGAGATATTCAAATGAGGGGCAAATCTTTGATTTAAAATTTTAATTTTTAAGCATCACATTATTAATTTTAAAAGTCCTAAGCACATTCAGCATTACATATGCAGGATGAATTAAATATCATTAATAATACTTGAAGCACACTGGATGATGGCAATAGAATAGAGAAGAACATTATCTGAAAGCGGACTAGCACTTGGAAGACATCAGAGAAACAGGGTGTGGGAAGTGCTGGGTAGGAGTGAAAACATGATTCTACTACTGCCTCTATATTGATGATGCTTTGCATATGTACAGATAAATTTAACTACTTGTTTTGAGAAAAAGATGTTCATACCAAAATGGGAAATTCCATGATATTATCTTGTGAAGGACAGCTGGAAACAGCTGCTATTAGCAACAGGATTGTAGGTGCAACCTTAATGGCTTAAAGTTAGGCCAGACAACAAACTGGAAAAAGAAAAGTCCTAAGTTTCAATTGACAGTCTGTGATGAAATGTTCAGGTTCGAAGATGGTATAGAAAACTTCTGGGGATTCCCTAGATGGAGGGAGTCAGTGGTCTTGTCTCAGTGATTTACCACAGAGCCATCATCCTTTTTAACACAATCCACCACTTCTTTTCCCTCTCCTTCACCACCTATCCCTATCAGCTCATGCCCAGCAGGGAGTAAACAATTTAATGATAATCCATATATAATTTGTGGAAAGGAAATACAGGATTTCCTAATCTTACTTGTGGGACATAATCCGTATTTGAAGATAATAGTGCTTACAATGTCAGAGGCAGTCTATGATATTTACTGTGTTCATAGGAAATATGCATAGCTGTGTTCACTGAATTTTTAACACGGCTTCTTGCTTCTTTGATAAAATAATTTGTTTAAAAGTTCCTAGTTCAAATAATAGAAAAACCCTTTACACACAGGGAACAACATTTTTTTTTCCTTAACGATAAAGGTCACATTCTGTAATATTTGGAGATACGTGATGCTACATTTCATGCAAAGACCATCTGACCTAAAGGACCAACTCCTTGTCACCTGGTTTTCCCTCTCTATGTCACATATCAGACCTCTGACTGGCTGAGAAGTGGCCATCAGGGCTGGCTCTCCAGGATCTGGAAGATCAAAGTCTGCTCAAACACACTGGCAAGGAGAACATGAAACACATAAATGCAAGAAATGAGAAACCTTCCTGGCTGTAGTGGTGGCTTACGGATTTTTTTTATTTATTTTTTTTTTTTGTCTTTTTTTTGAAACGGAGTTTCACTCTTGTTACCCAGGCTGGAGTGCAATGGCGCCATCTCGGCTCACGGCAACCTCCGCCTCCTGGGTTCAGGCAATTCTCCTGCCTCAGCCTCCTGAGTAGCTGGGATTACAGGCGCACGCCACCATGCCCAGCTAATTTTTGTATTTTTAGTAGAGACGGGGTTTCACCATATTGACCGGGATGGTCTCGATCTCTAGACCTCGTGATCCACCCGCCTCGGCCTCCCAAAGTGCCGGGATTACAGGCGTGAGCCACCGTGCCCGGCCGGATCTTCTCTCTTTTTCCTGTGTTAGGGACATAATGCTTCTGGGAATGTCTTGGTGTCATAGCAATACTCTTTAGGGACCATTTCTGTGCTTTCTCTAACTTTGTTTAAGCAACAAAAAAAGAAGCTTTGGAATTGCTCACAGGGTGGCTAATCTGATACAGATAAAGGATGGATGAAACTCATTTTTAGCCTGTAACTATATTGTAGGATGGAAAAGAATACTTGCTTTTGAGTCAAAACTGGGTGGATTAGACTCTCAAATGAATCAGTTATTTACCATGTGTCCATTGTTGAAACTTATCCCTTTAGTTGCAGTTTCTTCTCTGGAAAGTGAGCCTAAAATATTAATTTGAAAGGTTTTTGGGATTAGAGAAGGAGAATGAATTTGATGGTATCTACCTCACAAAGTGTCAGGCGCATGAACAGTGCTCAATACATAGGACCTATTATTAAAATATGATGAAAATACTGGTTATGGTAATTTGACAAAATAACCTTTCTTTGTGGATAGTGGTTACTACTTGATACAGAATAGATTTATTTAAAGAGTGGTAGCTCTAGTCTATCATTTTCCTTTAAAGTCATTCTGCAAAAGAAATTTTAATTGAAAATATTTAAATATAAGGAGAGCAATATGACTCTTCTAGTTTCTCTGTTCACTTTAATATAGAATTAGAGATTCTTAGTACATAAATCCTAGAAAGTAATTTAGAAATCTTGTCATTTTATCTTCAGAGTAATAACTTTCATCACAGGGGCTGTTTGGGCTGAGTAGAGCTTTATTCATGTTTACCAGAAGTCCTAAGAAAAATTTATTCCAAAGCAAATATATTCTACAACTGTTCGAAAAGATTCATAAAACAATAATTTAAACCAAAGAACTCTGGCAGTGCATGGAACTTTCTGCCTCATTAATTGAGGCAAACAAAAAAAGTGACCAAACGACTACTGAAAACACAGAGGAGAAAAAATACTAAGAAAATGTACAGGGACTCACCTGCAAAAGTTACTGAAACAAAAATCTGTTGACTAAATAGTAATGAATATTCACTTTTATGTTGTTTTATACTTAAGAAGGAAAATTTGAGCCTTTCTCTGTACTATCAGAGCAAATGGCAATCATGAAGTGAAGCACATAGACTATTAATGATTGATCACTTGAATTCTATGTTTTATAAGTACAGCAACCATCTGTTAAGGGGAATAACAGGTTCTAGCAAGGAAAGGATTAAGGGCTTTATTTTCCTCAACTGAAGCCCAAAATGAGTGAGCTTTTTCAAGTTAACGTTGATTTCATTTGGCTCAGGTGTCAGGGATCTATATTTATCTGGTGTTAGGCGTGTGTCTGAAGTGCTGGAAGTCTCAGAATGTCAATAGCTTTCAGATGTCAAGATAACCTTAAGGATAGATGAAGGGTTGAGAGGCTGTGCCTCATTTCTGAGTCCTCAGCTGCTATGCCGTGGAAATCCTGTTTACTTGCTGCGTCTCCTCCTGCAAGAGTCTCTCTGGAGCCAGTCTTGAGGTCCCACAACTGCGGAAGCAAGCTCTTCTAGAAGTTGGTGAGCAGAATGCTTTTTGTTTAGGACGTGGCTATAAATGTCTTTGTAGTTGATGCACTATCATTTAGTAAGTAACTATTTTGAGCTCTCTAAAAAACAGGTTTGTCTGTGATGCTTCTTTTAGCATATTTGCAAGTTTTAACCAAATGGTTAAAGAAATTTGCTTTTTAACGCTTAAACCTTGCATTTCCACAAGTCTCTAAATTCCATAGGATGCTATGGATTTCCAGTTGCCTATTACATGTCTTTTACCTAGAAAGCACCAGAAAACCTAAACTCGTGATTTCAACAAGTGTAATTTTACTTGAAACTTTTTTCTTTTGAATCACCTTCTTTAATGGGACTCTGAAAATGTTTTTTGGCCTGCTGTCACAACTGACAAATATATTGAAGAAATAATCTAAAAGACCAGTCTTAACAATTTGACTTCTAGACAGAAGAAAACAAAAGCCTTTTATTCATAAAACTTACTAATCATTAGTGATCATAGAAGATTTGTGTGGGCGTCACATATCTTGTTTGTGGGGTGGGGGGAGATTTTGTGACATAGCAGAAATTTTGTTATATGGTGTGTTTCATAATATGGCTACATAAGACCAGGCAACACCGCCAAGAATTACAGAGTCGTTACTTATACAGAAAGTCAAGTTATGCATATTTTGAGACAAAATTAAAGGTTGATAGAAAAAAAAAAGCCATTCCTTCTGTTTCTCTATGTTTATTTTACAAACCTTGGAAATGAATTAGATAGGCTTCTTTACCATTACAAAAAGGTCACCTTCTTTTATTATTTGAGGAATGGTTGCTTGGTACCAGCCTGAATTCTGGGGAACCACTTAGGGCTAATACTTACAAAGGGGTAAACTTCTTATTAACACTCCTTGAGAGAACTCACAACTCAGATGGGCTCTGTATCTCAGATAAAGAGAAACAGGCAAGCTGTCTTGCTTTCAGATATACCTGACTGAATAATAAAAGTGGATTTGTGGAGGAATATATGAGACTCGCCTAATCCTGACAAGAGGAAAGAAAAAATATTTTCAAATGATGTACTACACAAATAGTAATTATTTGGAATCTGATCTTTTTGTAAAGGATAATGACAACTTAGTAATTAACTGTTCTAAGAGTTCAAGAAAGCAAACACCTGAGGATAATAAAACAATTTTCACCTGGGAAAAAGATAAGCTCTGGAACTCAAGAATTATGGTCAGGCAAAAACAAAGCTTTTAAACTGCTGGCAAATCATTGGAAATCACTGCTTAAGGCTGTAGAGTGTGATGATTAAATGAAAGGAAATGTTTCTCTCAGAGCAAAGAAATATAATATTAAGCTATTGGTATGGCTGTGGCTCATTTTGCTTTTGGCACAAGTTAATAATTAAGATGACTAAGGAATTTAATCTGATATTCTTAGTATTTATAAACTAATAAAGCTTCAGGTTAAAATGAGTAAAAAATGTATTGGTCTGATGTTTATGGTTTTCCTAAAGATTGCATTTTAGATTAAAATTATGAACTGCATCATCACTTTATTGCAATCTATGAGGAACAAGAGGTCCTGGAGGAGGGGGAATGAGGCTGTGTTTCCATATCACGTGACTAGAATCCTCGGTCATGTCTAATCCACAGCTATTCAATCACAAGCAATAAATACTCATCAGGAAAAGGAAATGAACTAAAACAAATAAAAGTGTGTAAGAAATACAAAAAGAATACAATCGGGTAAATAGTTTCGGTGTTTTGTTGTGCATAGAAGTACAGTAATTGGCTAAACCACTGGAAAGCTTGTTTGTTTTCACAAACTATGCAGTTGGTTCCACTACAAACTTTCAAATCATTTCTTTATGGAAAAGGGTAAAGTGAATTCTGATTTGTGTCTTCTAACAAATTCAACCATGAGGAGACAAAGTACCACTTTTAGATATATGCGGTTGGTATCCTGCTAAATAGCTGAAGATGTTTTGAAATATACCCAGAGACCTTTGTCACACAGACACTATTGTACAAAGAAGGAAATGACAGAAAATTGGCAAGTATTAGAGGGGACATAGGAGACAGCTTGGCTCATTCACCAAGGACTCTGGGCTGTGCTCAAATGGAAAAGAATTGTTTGCCCTTCAGTACTTGTGATGTTTAAAGGTGAAATGAGGAGAGTTTTTAAAAATAAATTATTATTAGTTTCATCTCTTAATGCTGTTCCTTCTCATTAAGTCTTCTAAATATAAAACTTTTCTCATTTGAATTTTTGGAAAGTCATAAAAAAATTAGTAGTCATGTTTTACAACCATGACTTAATAAGAAAACCTCAGTCTATTTCCCCATTCAGTATGATACTAGCTGTAAATATGTCCTATGTGGCTTTTATTATGAAATTCATTTGGAGGTTCCTTTGGTCTCATATTGTAACTTCATTTTAACTTTATTTAAAATGTACCAAATGCCGTTACAAGATCTGCTTCTTGTATCTCATTCCGGTAAGTTTTAGAAATGAAGTAGTAAACATTAGTGTGTTCAGTACAGTGGTCCCATAAAATAGAACCCAAAGCATACTATCTTTTTAGAGCAGATATAAAATTTCAAGTAAACTAGATACTTAAGACCGAGCCCTAAAACATGAAATACCTATTTTGGTTGAATATGTGATGGAGTTGCTATCTTTCAAATTCCTTTATTCATTGACATACTCTTTCAGAAATATTTAATGAACACCTACACTGCTTTAGGAAACGCTATTAGAAACAATATTGTGCTGAGCATTTATAAGAATCTAGGATTAATTTACAGGTGGTTTTCTGAACCTTGTTCATATAGAATGAAACTTTTGATGAAGGTTAAAAAATAAAAACTGTTTACTTAGTAAATGGTGAAAGCATATTCATCATTTTATGGATACTTATTCTCATGACCCCACAGCAACAGCCCCATTAAAGTGTTATCAGTCTCTGGGAGAAAAAATGAACCAAATGAATGACAGTTATATTTCCAGAAGGACTAAAAGGAAGATACTGGCAGAGTTCTTCCTCTTGCTTGCTCTAAGCTTCTGGTTGTTGTATCATTTACTCTTAAAATGCTAAGTAATTTCACACAACATTGGAAGCCTCTCCAGAATAAAATAACTGTAGTATGGACTCTAAGCTTTAGGATTGATAACTTCCTAAAATTACTTCTTCTTGAACTATTTCATCTGAAATGGAGAATAAATACTAGTATTAATTTTATTTTGGTCTCTTGGGGAGACCTCTAATTTCTATTGGCCCCATCCTTTTCAGAGCTGGTTGGGCAATAGGTACATCTAAGCAGATGCATAGACAAGGAATTACAGTGCAGTAACGTATGAGCTGTGATAAGCGTATTATACAGGAATAAGAGCATTGCTTACAGACCTTTGCTATTGCCTAGAGTGGGAACACCTTGTCTGCATACAAACTCCATAAAGGTAATGGAGCTATTCCATTTGTAGCTTCTTATGTTAGTATCAGCAATGTCCCAGTGCCTGACTCACACATAATAAGCTCGTAATTTCTCAATAGAGAGATTGTATTCATTTATTGAAAATATTGTCTGAATATTTCCTAAATCAAAATATTTACCTTTTACTAAGGACTATGACTAAAATTTTTAAAAATTTTGAATCATGTAAATAGCTTAGATACATTTGTTTTTTATGTTTAGCATTTTTCCAAAAAATATCCAAACTGACATAGACTTCTACTATAACATAATACATAATCTGTGCAACTTTTTTTTGTATTAAATCCTCAAGTAGGTAGTTTTATGGAACATTACTACCACTGCTCTTGCCAGCAGGTCTGGCTGGGTTTGTTTACTTTTATAATATAAGGCAGATCCTCTACTCATAAAATGAATTATGAAATTTAATATAGAAATAGTCCATAATTTACAAGACACTAAATATATAAACTCACAGATGCTGAGAATGTCTCAGTGAACCAGTTCATGAAGCTTGCTCATTTCACCTAATGCCTCTCACTGATGTCCTAGTCCTTTTCCCCAGTCTGCATGCAAAACTTAGATGAGCTTGCTACTGTGTTCCAACTCTTAGATGTCTTTGTCTCATGTACTGAGTTTTGGATGAAGCCAGAGAGAAATATTTAGCTCAGTCAGTTTCACTCTGGGTCCAGTGGTCTTGGAGATATGCTAATCTTTCCTCCGAAAAAGGATTGTGATTTCTCCACTTTCCCCTGCATGAACAACCACAGCATGCACTGTACAGTTCTTTGCTAGCCTAGTCACGTATCCTCTCAATACCCTCTCTGAAGTTGGGGGATGGTGGCCAGCTGGTGGTAAAGGTACAGACATCACCCATTTTCTTTCTCCATCCCTTAGTTCCTTTCTGACCTAGACGGCTGCTTGAAAGTTCCTTCCCCTTCAGTCTTCCAATCTTTGTGTATTGCATCCTTGTACTGCAGTCCTGTTATAATAGTTCAACAAAATTCCATATGGTTTACCAGCTGAAGTCAGGAAATACAGGATTAAGCAAAGGAAAAAATAAATCCTAGTATTTAGAGGCAAACAGAAAGGAAGCTTACTATAATTCCTCCCATTATCTTCTCTACCCCATTAATATTCCTCCTGAGTATTAAAGGTAGCATTTTGTTCTCTCAAATCTCCCATGCAAAACTTCTGTACATAGTAACAGCAAGAGAGTTTCTGAAGCTGAAATCCTGTAGAACAAATAAAAGCAACTGAAACAATCTGAATGGTCTTTTGAAAAAAAGGAAAAAGGAAAGCACTTAATTATTTACCATGGCAAAGCAACAGCTATGAAGCTTGCTTTTTCTTTTTTTCTGAGGCTTAGGACTAGACGTCTACTTTCAGCTGCTCTCCCAATGTTTAAATTTTTTTCATAGCAAAAGCTATGAACGTGAGAAGTGGGGATGCTTCTTAGCACACTCAAACTAAGATTACTGACTTTTACAAATAAGGATGTGGAGGCCTGTAGAAGTTAAGTGACCTTTATACCCTTTTCTAGCCATATTGCTTTCCTCAGTTTCCATTTCTGCAGATTTTCTAGGTTCCCATTCCCCATCCCCCACTTTCTTTTTTTCTTTTTCTTTTTCTTTTCTTTTTTTGAGATGGAGTCTTGCACTGTTGCCTGGGCTGGAGTGCAATGGTGTGATCTTGGCTCACTGCAATCTCCACCTCCCAGGTTCAAGGGATTCTCCTGCCTCAGCCTCCTGAGTAACTGGGATTACAGGTGCCTGCCACCACACCCACCTAATTTTTTGTATTTTTAGTGGAGACGGGGTTTCACTATGTTGGCCAGGCTGGTCTCAAACTCCTGACCTCGTAATCTGCCCCATCCCCCACTTTCTAAGTGATTTTATCAGTTTTCATGACTTCACCTGTAATCTGTATGTTGAGGAGACCCAAATCTACATCTTATGACTCCAATCACTCTTCTCAACTTCAGACCCATATGTCTCCATGCCAGTAGGTCAAGTTCTTGAGTTGAAAGTATCTAAACTCTTTTTTTTTTAGATAGATTCTCACTCTGTCACCCGGGCTTGAGTGCAGTGGCACAGTCTCAGGTCACTGCAACATCCGCCTCACGGGTACAAGTGATCCTCCTACCTCAGTCTTCCAAGTACCTGGGAGTACAGGTGTGTGCCACCACACCCAGCCAATTTTTGGTATTTTTAGTAGAGATTGGGATTCACTGTGTTAGCCAGGGTGATCTCCATCTCCTGACCTCTTGATCCACCCACCTCAGCCTCCCAAAGTGCTGGGATTACAGGCCTGAGCCATATAACATTGTTACTGTGTTCTGATTCGAAATGTATATATTTATGTTCCAAATTAAATTATCCTCAAATGAGTGTCTTTTACTATGCTTGAATTTATCCAAGCATTCAATAATATATATGCATATAATGTATCCTCTGCAAATTATTTTTAAATAAATGTGTTAAGATTTAATAGATATTTATTACCTACGTGGCACCTGCAAAGCCCTCTAATGATAATTATGCAAAGTGTCTAGTATTTAATGAGAAGTAAATTACTGGTTGAGGCATACTCTCTAGTGTTGGATTGTATGTGTTTGAAACTTAGATCTCCACCTTCCCAGCTCTGTGACTCCGGCAAGTTAGTAGACTTCTTTTTACTTCTGCTTCCCTATCTGTAACACACGGATAATAAACATATCAACCTCATAGGGTAATTATTAAAGATAAGCAAGTTAATACATATAAATTACTCATACAGCTGTCTTGCATAATGTAAGTGCTATAGAAGGGTTAACTATTATTTAAGTTTTACAATAATGTAAAAGTAGATAGTGTTATCCCCATTTTACAAATGAGTAAACAAACCTGGAGAGATTTTAAAAATTGGCTCAGGATCTTGCAGCCTTAGTGTAAATGCCAATATTAAACCCAGATAGGACCAACCCCACCCCACCCCACCGCTAAATCTGATCCTGTATTTCCCCTTCAGGTTAATAGAACCTCCTTTTGTCTTGTTACTCAAGCGTAAAACCTGAAACCTAATCATTTTTTCATCTCTACCTAGCTAATTAGTCACCAAGCCTTAGCTATTCATGCTACCTTCTAAATACATTCCATATCCACTAAAGATTTCTGAAATCCTTCCCACCTTTCCCACTCCCACCCCCATGGTCACTTTTTTTTTTTTGAGATGGAGTCTCGCCCTAGCGCCCAGGCTGGAGTGCAATGGTGTGATCTTGGCTCACTACAACCTCTGCCTCCTAGGTTCAAGTGATTCTCCTGCCTCAGCCTCCCAAGTAGCTGGGACTACAGGTGCCTGCTACGATGCCTGGCTAAATTTTGTATTTTTAGTAGAGATGGGGTTTCACCATATTGGCCAGGCTGGTCTCGAACTCCTGACCTTGTGATCTGTGTGCCTTGGCCTCCCAGAGTGCTGGGATTACAAGCGTGAGCCACTGCGCCCAGCCCCCATAGTCCCTTTTTAAGTCCAACTACATAGTTTCCTATCTAGATTATTTTAATAGGCTTCTGCTGGCCTTCTCTTCAATCCATTCTCCATGCTGATGCCAAGGCCATCTCCTAAACCCACATTTTATCATGCCCTCCTTCCCCAAAATCCTTGAGTTGTCCTATATTGCTTTCAAGATAAACCCCCATAAGAATGAATTCCAGGTAAATCAAGGCACGCATGTACCATACAGTTTGGTATATTACATGTTACATTAGGGCTTCATGTTTGTGGTCATTTGTGCCTGCTTTTCTGGTGTCTTGCCTTGTTCTTCCAAAACTCATCCACTGTACCGAGCCTTACTGAAATATGTTTTCCCAGTTGTATGTTTACTCTTTTGTATGTTTCTTTATGTATCTCTATTTGGGGAAATGCCTGTGATCCACTATAACCTGTCCCACTCTTTACCCGGATCTGTATAATGCAGTCCTCGTGTGAGGTACCACTTCCTCCACCACTGTCCTTTAACAGCTTCTCTCCCTCACCATTCACTCTTCCCACCTACACTCAGGTAGGTCACAGCCTATTAGAATTGTCTGCTTATGAATGTGCCTTCCTAGACCTGCTGGGAGCTACCTGAGGGGAGGTGTCAGGTTTTTGTTTTGTTGATTCTCACATTTTATCCCAATTAGAAGTCCAAACTAAGAATACTTTAGGAACGTATTTAAGTTTACTCCTGCAAGGGCTACTGATTGATAAAAGATTTGCCAACGTCATTGAGGGAATAAATCATATATAAATAAAACAAAGCTGATGATTCAAACTATGATAGTAGACTCATTTCACATGTAGTCTGAAGATTTCAACAACAAGAGACTGATAGGAGACATAATACAGTATTAGAGTTAGAAAAATTGGTCACAAAAAGCCTGGAGTTAGTATTTGCCTGTCTTCTGGCTTGTGGTCTTTTAGTGAAGGGAGCCAGATAAGAGTTTGGTTCAGGTTACAAGCATGATCACCCAGGAGGTGCTTGCTATGTAGGCAAAGGGTTGAGGGCAAGATAAGATTAGGAAAGGACATGCACTGTGAGGACTGAGCCAAGCTCTGGGTCTCATCCAGTTCAGAATCTTTCCTTGGAGAACAGGGACTGGCAAATGAATACTGGAAACTGAAGAGTGAGAAGTATTATCTAAAAGCACACAGCTCACTTTTAACAGCTCATTAAATGAGACTAGATTTATCACAGTAGTTCTCAAAAATTGGTGCATGAAAACAATAAGAAATGCTTAACTTGATACCCACAATGCCTTTTTAAAAATTGATTGTTACTGTATTGTCACTGTAATGGTCACTACTCTTAATGTTTTCCTGATCTACATTTGTACCCTGTATGTCCCACCTCAGACTACCTAAGATTTTCAGTCCCTTCTGGGAACTTATTTAAATTCAACTACTTTTATTTTGGTAGCCATTTACTGGGAGCATAATTTAGCTTCCTAATATTATGCTATTATTGTTATCTTTTGTAGACACAAGAATAGTATACCTTCAATGTAGTCTTTTGTTTAGTGAAGTTTTAGTGATAAAGACAGTTTTCCTCTACTTTTGAATAGATTATTTTATTTTATTTTATTTTTTTACTTTTTGAGATGGAGCCTCGCTCTGTCACCAGGCTGCAGTGCAGTGGCACGATCTTGGCTCACTGCAACCTCCGCCTCCCGGGTTCAAGCGATTTTCCTGCCTCAGCCTCCCAAATAGCTGAGAATACAGGCATGCGCCACCATGCCTGGCTAAATTTTTGTATTTTTAGTAGAGACGGGGTTTCACCATGTTGGCCTGGATGGTCTCTAACTCCTAACCTCGTGATCCACCCTCCTCAGCCTCCCAAAGTGCTGGGATTACAGGTGTGAGTCACCGTGGCCGGCCAGATTTTTTAAATTTTTTTCTAGACAAGTTCTAGCTTTGTCAGTCAGGCTGGAGTACAGTGGTACAATCACAGCTCACTATAACCTCAAACTCCTGGCTTCAATTAATCTTCCCACCTTAGTCAGCCTCCCAAAAAGCTGGGACTACAGGTACACACCATCATGCCCAGCTAATTTTTTGGTTGTTTCTTTGTGTAGAGGCAGGGTCTTCTTACGTTGCCCAAGCTGGTCTCAAACTCCTGGCCTCAAGCAATCCTCCTTCTGGTCCCTGCAAACCACTGGGATTATAGGCATGAGCCACTGCACCGTGCCTTGAACAGAATTATAATAAAGCTTTGGGGTGTTTAATGGCCTTTCATGGGATGCTCTGCCCCCCTGTTGTGACCTGGCCATGTATCTTGTCTTGGCCTGCTTTTTTCTCCCATACGGGACACAGAGGCGCTAACTTCAGAATCGTTGTCCTGTGTCATTTTGCACACCCATGATAATCTCTTCTGTTTCTCATCACTGTGGCATCTTTTAATTTTTCTTCTTGGAGGTTCTCTTTAGTTGTATTGAAAATTCTGGGAGATTGTACTAGGAATACGTCAGAGCCTCTTGATAGCACTGGAGTTAGGAGCCAATTTCTTAGGAGATTTATTACTGCCAATGTCCTTTGTTTAACCAAAGACCAACAGGAGCACACCTGTAGTGAGACAAGTTCATTACTCATTGCAAAGAGAGAGAAGTGTACCGTAGGGAACTGACAGTGACCCAGTAAGAAGATGTTAGGAAAAATCTACTCTAGAATTCGGACTTTGGTTGGTTGATGGGGGAGGGCTCAGGGATGATGCTGAAGGAAGTCGAGGTTTGCTCCGAACTGGATGTTGTGAGGAGGCAAGGTAAGTTTATGATTGGGTATCTTAATCTCATCTAGGAGGAGGGAAGACTAGACTGAAGCTAAAGCTGTAATTGATAAAGAAGCAGTCGCATAGTCCTACGTAGTAAGTGGGAAGGGAATGCGTAGTGTCTGTGGCTTGGACAGTGTTCATGATCGTTCTGGGTTCAGACGTAATTATAAAGGGATCTCATTTTGTCTTGACTCATCATGATCACAGAATGGTTTTAACCAAAGTAAATGTCCTATGAATTGTTTGTGTTCATCAGGAGAACAAACACCAGGGCCAAGTAGTGAGTGCTGGGCCTACGTCCAAAAACAGCAAGATCTAACTCATAGCACCAGGCCGGCTCCTGGATGTTGGGCTGTTTTCTCTTTACCGTAACGAAGTTCTTTTTCACTTCAGTAATTAAACGTACACACCTGAAATCTAATTTCCACCACTTTGATAACTGTTGAAATAAGATTCTAGTAAAAGTCTTTTGAATGTCCTCCTTAAGCTCTATAATATGCTCAGTTTGTTAAGTAATTTAATACAAAATATCATTCCTGTTAGCAACCTGAAAAACCACAAGAGATTAGTCAGTGTATAATAATGATAATGTGCACAAATCGTTTAGGGAATAGATTCTTTATTTTTTCACATATACCATAAAAACGAATTTGTTTTATAAATGAAAAAATTATGCCATTGGCACATATAAAATATAATGAAATTAAATTTTAATTGCTCAAAGCTTCTTATGAAGAAATTAAGGGGTCTTTATACTTACTATATAGATGAATATCGTGCTGATCAGATTGTAGAATCTTGCAGTTGGGAATTATCTTAAAATGTATTTCTTAAAATATGCACCTCTGTGGAACTTATGTAAATATGGTTAAATATATATATTCAGCTTTCTATTTAGATATTCCAGATACCACCTGATATAGAAGAGATAATCTGACTTCTTCTATTATACAACCATAGACTTCTTTTGTCATTTTTATTTCTTTAAATTTGATTTTCCACATTAACACATATAATTGTATGTATTCACTGCATGCAACAGGAGGTCTTAAATGTATAAACATTGTGGAATGACTCAATCTAGCTATTTAACATGCATGTAATACCACATAGTTATTATTTTTGTGGTGAGAACACAAGCATTTTTTAAGAATTCAGACAGACTTTCATCATCATAAGCTGTGTTTAAATGAAAAAATCTGGTAAGTGATTCAAGTCTGTGATTAATAATATTCAATATATTTAGGTAGTATATGGATTCAAAATTAGTAGAAATATTGACAAACATTCCATGCTAATTACTTTGTAACTTCTCATAATCTGTAGAAGAAGTATTGGTAGAGAGAGGTGGGAAGATAAGGCTATAAATAAACTTGATTCTATAAGTCACACAAGGAAAAAGCGTATTTTCTTTATGGTAATGTAATATTTAAGACATTTGTAATATTCATAAGTGTAATACTTTCTTTATACATATGTGCTTTTTAGACCTGAGCTGCACAATAAATTCAAAGTTTCAGTGCCACATGTAAAACTAACTTTCTCTATTCTTTTTTTTTTTTACAGTAGGTGGGGGTTTGCCTTAAAATATGATAAAGGCAATACAAGAGAAATAGTGTGTTTTAACCTCTGCTGTATTTATCATAGTATTTTGTTAATAAACTATTTTGATTTTACTTTATAATAGAGTTAGTCCTTTAGTTACTCTTATCTAAACCAAGAAAGATGTTCATTCTTCACTTTCTCCATAAGGTCTGTCTTTTCACAAGATCCTGTTTCATCTTTCCTATTTTGGAATAAAACATGCAGCTCTGTTTTATGCAAGCCAGAAATAATAATTTACTGAACAGGGAACTGTAGTTAAGAAGTAAAAATCCCAGTTAAAAATTTTAACTGTTAATGGAACAAAGAGGCTTAAATCTTTTACAGATGAGAGATGCCTGTCATGGGTCTAAGACATGTGGTTTATTTAAGTCTAGTCAGCACTTTTGATTCTTAAATTAGAATAGTTCAAAAGTTAAATTAGAGTACAATCATGATAACCAAGTTGATAATAAAAGCCAAATACTATAAATAAATATAAAATATCCACTAGTTACTTAGGAAGTTAAGACAGTACTTTTGGAGTCTGTTTTATGCAGAGCCAAATGCATATAATTAGCTAATGTGCTTGTGGATGTCTATGTTCTGTAATATTACTGTCTGAAAAGTTGTTACAGATAAACATTTATTATTTTTCTGAAAGTCAAAGGGATATTTTGTATGCCCAGTTTAGCAGTTATCTATTAGCAGACTCTTGAATAAAAATGAAAATAAAAGAACATTAACACCAATCATCTTTCTTACTAGAAATATTCCTATGCTTGATGTTTTTCCACAAACTGTTAACACATCACAGATATTCTTAAACTACTTGTATAAATTATACCAGAATAAAATGGGCATCATTCTCTTTTTTGCTTACACCAAATCCTAGATTCTCCAGAGCACATCACCACTGGAGACAAACAATGGTGATTGTTTTTATTGCAAGAACTACCCAGATTATTTCTTGGAGAGCCTCCTTGTTTTCCACTAGGTTTAGTCATAGGTTCTCTTTCACTCTTTATCCCACATTTTTAGACCGTCATAATAGATTTACATTTTATACACCCACTGGCCAACAAGAAAATCTATAAATATGTTCACCAAAAAGCAGGTTGATACAATTAGTTTACTCATTGCTTCTTCCTGATGAGGTTCTTCTTTGAGTCCAGTTGCTGACTCCTGAATAAAAATGAAATTATCAACGTCTCTTGTACATTGGTCTATGGTTTCTCTGCAGGGGAGCTCTCTGTGCCTTAATCTTTGCTTCCTTTCCTCACCGCTCCATCTTTCCTTTAAATTCCCCACCATGACACTGAAGGACTTCCCCAATTCTGCCCGTTCTCAGAAACCAAAGCTGGGTTCCTGACCCCAATTCCAATACACCAGTTTATAATGTGAAGTGGGAAATTGGGGGGTTAAATATTTCCTAATATCAACTGAAAACTGTGGGTGCCCTTGTTATTTGCTCTGCTACGTGTTAGCTTTATATTGTATTTGTCACTTCAACTAATGCCAATATAAAAGAAATGCTAAATCCGTTGTTCCTTTGACTTACAGTGTTTTTTTCCCCTCTGCTTGCATAGGGAGTATCCAATTTTCTTTACTTCTCTATCTACCCCTGCTGTTATGTTCCAGAATGCCATCAAGATAAAAGCTAACCAAAAGTATTTCTCCCCCTTGTGATAATGACTCTTAGGGCTTGCTTTTCAGTTTTACAGCCCTCTTTGCCATGGCTGCCACTATAAACTGCAAGCATGTTCCATTAATCCAAACTCTGCCTAGAATGAGACCACATTCCCTTCATTAGGCTGAATACAAGTTTCAGTTCAAGGTCCTGTGTCTTTCCAGCATTCATTTATTAGTCATCTAGCTAAATTTCTCAACCTAATTTATCGCTTTTCATGTGACCTTTTAAAAGTGCAAACTCGAATCCTGTCACTTCCCCAACTTATAACTACTTAATTGTTCTATTCCGCTTCCACAATAAAGTTCAAGCTCCTTAGAATATGATGCAGAGGGCTTCGAGGTCTGGTATCCACCCATTTTCCTCACTTTTTGCCACTTCCCTGAAAACAACTTTTGTACTTTTGCAAACGTATCACTTCCTTTTTGCCTCTGAATTTATACATGCTGCTCTTTCTGCTTCTATTGACTTTTTCCATCTTCTGTGACTAGAAAATGTCTATCCATGCGTTGAAGCCCTTCTGTTATTTTACAACCTATCTCCTCTCAACAAAATTACAACCTATTCCATACCATATTTTATTCATCTTTGTATGCCAATGCCATGCCCAAAGCCTGGAGTATGATTAAAGGTCAGTTAGTGTTTGAATGAGTAAGTTAGTTCTTTAGCACATTTCCTTTCTCTTAACTCACAGTTTGAAATAATTAAATTCTTTACTCTTCATAATTTCTCCCTAAAAAAAAAAAAAATCTAAATTGGGGAAGCTTCATGGAAACTCGGAATTTTCTCTAATAGTCTTGCCAAAATAAATGGAAGACTCTTTCTTGGTTTTCTTTATAGCTGTTCTTTGGTTCAGATTGGTTAACTTTATACTTCACTTTTCTTTTGTCAGGATAATTTTGTTTTTAGGAAGGATAGAAGCTTGAACTTAATTTTATTTTGAATTTTGATTTAGTTTTGATTTGATTTTAAAGACTTAACAGATAACATTTTCTTCCTTTAAAGAAATCTCTTTCTAGGCAATAGGAGATCTTGTGATATTTCTTTGTTCTTTATTTTGAGTTGATTGTACAGATAACTTCTTGACTTTATGTTATATAACCTTATGTTAAAGTTATATCCCAGTGATCTACTGTAAATTAAAAACATGAGAATATCATTGTAAAAATGCATTTAATAAACCTAATCTATTGAATATCATAGCTTAGCCTAGCCTATCTTAAATGTGCTCAGAACACTTACTTTAGGCTACATTTGGGCAAAATCATCTAATACAGAGCATATTTTATAATAAAGTATTGAATATATCATATAATTAATCAAATCTGGTATTGAATTAGCGTTTCTACTGAATGTGTATTGCTTTTGCACCATTGTGAAGTTGAAAGATTGTAAATTGGATCATTGTATGTTGGGGACCATCTGTGTGTGTGTGTGTGTGTCTGTGTGTGTGTATGCATGCACACACACACACACATATGCAATTTGAGCGAGTATTTGTGTTATTAAGATGGTATGACAGCCCAATATTTTAAAGTGATTGCTCTAGAGAAACGTTAACATTTTGGAAGCTGATAATTATTTTCTAATATTTATTATTTGACAAATACTGGGAAAATAAATCTCATTGTCTTAAGTCTATGGTTGTTATCAGTTGGCATGATTGTGCTGGCAGGTAACAAAATAATCCAATGAAGCAGTTCAAAACATAGGAAACTTTATTTTTTCATGTAATAAGGAGTCAACAGATGGGATGATTCCAAGCTGCTTAATTCATAGACTCACTGATAATAATTAATTCATACGGCTCTAGGTTGGTTTTTCTTACTATTATGTTACAAATGCAAAGTAGCTATAGCAATCGTAAGGATCATGTCTTTATATAACGATGGCTAAAGGCAGTAAGAAACAAGTATGTCTTGTTTTAGTCTTTTAAAACAGAAAACTATCACTGCAGCTCTGTAGCTGACTTGCTTTTATGCCTCAATGTCAGCATTTTGTTATATGCTTGGCATACATTTCATTATCAAGGAGAATTATGGCTTAGACTAATCAATATTCAACCTCTGTAGTTTGGGAGAGGTTTTATAATCACATGGACATGAAAGATCTATAATACAGAATCAGAGCTCGGTGAAGAGAAATGAGGTAGAAAAGTGGAAGTAACTTTGTCACAGTATGTCCTATTCTAATTTACGTGAGTTCAATTTTTGAAAATTAAAATATATGTGTCCTCAAATAGAGGGGAACAGTACACACCGGGGCCTTTCAGAGGGTGAACAGTGGAGGGAGAGAATTAGGAAAAATTTCTTTTTTTACTTTTTTTTATTGCATTTTAGGTTTTGGGGTACACGTGAAGAATATGCAAGATTGTTGCATAGGTACACACATGGCAGTGTGATTTGCTGCCTTCCTCCCCATCACCTATATCTGGCATTTCTCCCCATGCTATCTCTCCCCAACTCCAAACCCCCACTGTCCCTCCCCTATTTCCCCCCAACAGACCCCAGTGTGTGATGCTTTCCTAACTGTGTCCATGTGTTCTCATTGTTCAACCCCCGCCTATGAGTGAGAACATGTTGTGTGTGGTTTTCTGTTCTTGTGTCAGTTTGCTGAGAATGATGGTTTCCAGGTTCATCCATGTCCCTGCAAAGGACATGAACTCATCGTTTTTGATGGCTGCATAATATTCCGTGGTGTATATGTGCCACATTTTCCCTGTCCAGTCTATCATGGATGGGCATTTGGGTTGGTTCCAGGTCTTTGCTATTGTAAACTGTGCTGCAATGAACATTCGTCTGCATGTGTCCTTATAGTAGAACGATTTATAATCCTTTGGATATATACCCAGTAATGGGATTGCTGGGTCAAATGGAGTTTCTGTTTCTAGGTCTTTGGGGAATCGCCACACTGTCTTCCACAATGGTTGAACTAATTTACACTCCCACCAACAGTGTAAAAGTGTTCCTATTTCTCCACATCCTCTCCAGCATCTGTTGTCTCCAGATTTTTTAATGATCACCATTCTAACTGGCATGAGATGGTATCTCAATGTAGTTTTGATTTGCATTTCTCTAATGACCAGTGATGATGAGCATTTTCTCATATGTTTGTTGGCCTCATGTATGTCTTCTTTTGTAAAGTGTCTGTTCATATCCTTCATCCACTTTTGAATGGGCTTGTTTTTTTCTTGTAACTCTGTTTTAGTTCTTTGTAGATTCTGGATATCAGCCCTTTGTCAGATGGGTAGACTGCAAAAATTTTTCCCATTCTGTTGGTTGCTGATTCACTCTAATGACTGTTTCTTTTGCCGTGCAGAAGCTGTGGAGATTGATTAGGTCCCATTTGTCTATTTTGGCTTTTGTTGCCAATGCTTTTGGTGTTTTGGTCATAAAGTCCTTGCCTATGCCTATGTCCTGAATGGTTTTACCTAGATTTCCTTCTAGGGTTTTTATGGTGTTAGGTCTTCTGTTTAAGTCTTTAATCCATCTGGAGTTAATTTTAGTGTAAGGTGTCAGGAAGGAGTTCAGTTTCTGCTTTCTGCACATGGCTAGCCAGTTTTCCCAATACCATTTATTAAACAGAGAATACTTTTTCCATTGCTTGTTTTTGTCAGGTTTGTCAAAGATCAGATGGTTGTAGATGTGTGGTGTTGCCTCCGAGGCCTCTGTTCTGTTCCATTGGTCTATATCTCTGTTTTGGTACCAGTACCATGCTGTTTTGATTACTGTAGCCTTGTAGTATAGTTTGAAGTCCAGTGGTGTGATACCTCCTGCTTTGTTCTTTTTGCTTAGAATTGACATGGCTATGCGGGCTCTCTTTTGGTTCCATATGAAGTTTATGGTGGTTTTTTCCAGTTCTGTGAAGAATGTCATTGGAAGCTTGATGGGGATAGCATTGAATCTATAAATTACTTTGGGAAGTATGTCCATTTTCACGATATTGATTCTTCCTAACCATGAACATGGAATGTTTCTCCATCTGTTTGTGTCCTCTCTTATTTCATTGAGCAGTGGTTTGTAGTTCTCCTTGAAGAGATCCTTTACATTCCTTGTTAGTTGTATTTCTAGGTATTTTATTCTCTTGGTAGCAATTGTGAATGGCAGTTCGTTCTTGATTTGGCTCTCTTTAAGTCTGTTATTGGTGTATAGGAATGCTTGTGATTTTTGCACATTGATTTTGTATCCTGAGACTTTGCTGAAGTTGCTTATCAGTTTCAGGAGATTTTGGGCTGAGACGATAGGGTCTTCTAGATATACAATCATGTCGTCTGCAAATAGAGACAATTTGACTTCCTCCTTTCCTATTTGAATACTCTTTATTTCTTTTTCTCGCCTGATTGTTCTGGCTAGAACTTCCCATACTATATTGAATAGGAGTGTTGAGAGAGGGAATCCTTGTCTAGTGCCAGATTTTAAAGGGAATGCTTCCAGTTTTTGCCCATCAATATGATATTGGCTGTTGGTTTGTCGTAAATAGATTTTACTATTTTGAGATACGTTCCGTCAATACCTAGTTTATTGAGGGTTTTTAGCATAAAGGGCTGTTGAATTTTGTGGAAGGCCTTCTCTGCATCAGTTGAGATAATCAGGTGGTTTTTGTCTTTGGTTCTGTTTATATGGTGAATTAGTTTATAGACTTGTGTATGTTGAACCAGCCTTGCATCCCCGGGATGAAGCCTACTTGATCATGGTGGATAAGCTTTTTGATGTGCTGTTGCAATTGGCTTGCCGTTATTTTATTGAAGATTTTTGCATCTATGTTCATTGTGGATATTGGCCTGAAGTTTTCTTTTCTTGCTGAGTCTCTGCTGGGTTTTGGTATCAGGATGATGTTGGTCTCATAAAATGACTTGGGAAGGATTCCCTCTTTTTGGATTATTTGGAATAGTTTCAGAAGGAATGGTACCATCTCCTCTTTGTATGTCTGGTAGAATTCGGCTGTGAACCCATCTGGACCTGGGCTTTTTTTGGGTGGTAGGCTCTTAATTGCTGCCTCGACTTCAGTCCTTGTTATTGGTCCATTCAGGGTTTCGACTTCTTCCTGGTTTAGGCTTGGGAGGAGGCAACTGTCCAGGAATTTATCCATTTCTTCCAGGTTTCCTAGTTTATGTGCATAGAGTTGTTTGTAATAATCTCTGATGATGGTTTGAATTTCTGTGGCATCTGTGGTGATATCCCCTTTATCGTTTTTTATTGCATCTATTTGATTATTATCTCTTTTCTTTTTTATTAATCTGGCTAGTGGTCTGTCTATTTTGTTGATCTTTTTGAAAAACCAGCTCCTGGATTTATTGATTTTTTTGAAGGGTTTTTTGTGTCTCTATCTCCTTCAGTTCTGCTCTGGTCTTAGATATTTCTTGTCTTCTGCTAGCTTTTGAGTTTTTTTCATCTTGCTTCTCCACCTCCTTCAATTTTGATGATAGGGTGTCGATTTTAGATCTCTCCTTTCTTCTCATGTGGGCACTTATTGCTATATATTTTCCTCTAGACACTGCTTTAAATGTGTCCCAGAGATTCTGGTATGTTGTATCTTCGTTTTCGTTGGTTTCGAAGAACATCTTTATTTCTACCTTCATTTCATTGTTTATCCAGTCAACATTCAGGAGCCAGCTGTTCAGTTTCCATGAAGCTGTGCGGTTCTGAGTTAGTTTCTGAATTCTGAGTTCTAACTTGATTGCACGTGGTCTGAGAGATCAATTAGAAAAAATTTCTAATGGGTACTAGGCTTAATACCTGGGTGACAAAATAATCTGTAGAACAAACCTCCATGACGCAGTTTACCTATGTAAGAAACCTGCACATGTACTCCTGAACTTAAAAGTTAAAAAAATATTAAAAACTAAAATACATCTGTCCTCAAATAATTTTTAAAAATAAAATTGCTGTGAAGGGCCAGGCACGCCATGGCTCACACCTGTAATCCCAGCACTTTGGGAGGCTGAGGTGAGTGGATCATCTTAAGTCAGGAGTTCGAAACCAGGCTGGCCAGCATGGCAAAAACCCATCTCTAATAAAAAATTTTAAAAATTATCCGGGTGTGGTGGTGGGTGCCTGTAGTCCCAGCTACTCATGAGGCTGAGGCAAGAGAGTTGCTTAAGCCTATAAGGCAAAGGTTGCACCAGTGAACTCAGATTGTGCCACTGCACTCCAGTCTGAGCAACAGAGCAAGACTCCATCTCAAAAAAAAAAAAAAAAAATGCTTAGAGAAACAAACTCTTCAAATGTACATTGGATGCTGAAGTTTCTGTTTCTCACTTGGCTATGATATTCTTTTCAATTGTATCTGTGCTGTGGTCTTCTAGGGGGTTGTCATTAGAGAAATGTCAGACTAATAACACATTAAAGTGCCAAAAGTTGATGCCTAAATTCATTGCAAAATTATTTGGTTTAGGGCAGAATTTTATTCCATTTATGTAAAGATGATTACTGTTTTCTGTCATGCACAATACATATTCTTTCATGAATATTGTTAGGAGGAATGTTATAAATTTCATAAATGCTGTTGGTTTTTTTACATTGTTTCATATGGTTAGTAATAGATTATAGTGTGATGATATATTTAGACTCTGCATTCAGGGTCTGAATGCAGCAGCCAGCATTTAACTCTTAGCTCAACACAGTTTGACCTTGAGCAGTTTAGCTAACCTCACAGAGCATCATTTTTGTCATTTGTAATACTGTGAAAATAGCGACGCTTAACTCAAAGAATGTTGTGAAGTTAAACTGAGATGGTCCTGTAACGTTTGTAGAGTAGGGTCTGGTTTCTGGTAAGCACTGTCTGGTCTGCAGTGAACACTCTCAGCACTAGCCACTAGCGTAAGAGAAGCATATTTCAATAAATATGCTTCTGACAAGAATATTATTATTTCACAAATTAAATATGAAGCAATATTACAAGGAATAAAAAAGATAATGTGACTATTTAAAAAGTCAATCAATACACAACGAAACTATGTCACCTGTCCGCCAATCAGATTCTGCACCTAAGTGCAATGACTTTTAAAGCACTCACCAGGCTGGGCATGGTGGCTCATGCCTGTAATACCAGCACTTTGGGAGGCCAAGGCGGAAGGTTCACCTGAGATCTGAGGTTTGAGACCAGTCTGGCCAATGTGGTGAAACCCAATCTCTACTAAAAATACAACCAAAAAAAGTTAGCTGGGCATGGTGGCACGCACCTGTAGTCCCAGCTACTCGGGAGGCTGAGGAGAGAGAATTGCTTGAACCCAGGTGGCAGAGACTGGCAGTGAGCTGAGATTACACTATGGCACTCTGTCCTGGGTGACAGAGTAAGAGTCTGTCTCAATTAATTAAAAAAATTAAAATTTTAAAAAAAAAGCACTCACCAGAAATAGCCTTGGTTCTACTTAGCCCAAAGAAGAAAGGGGAACAAGATACCATTTAAGTGAAATTTGTAATTCAATTTAAATAATTACTTCCCCAGTGGCCTCATTCTAGGGGGTTGTTCAAATACCTGAACATTTATTCATGTGTTTAAACATTGAAACTCAAATATTTAAGTTCAGAGCAAAAGGAGTCTAGTCCCTGGTCCAGAGATCTTGGGAATCACTTATTTGACAGGGGAGAGCAAGAGCTTTCTATTCTTTCCTAACCAAGTGAGTGGGTTACACACAGAGGGAATGGGCTGCCCTCCCTCTGGCTTCTGCTCCTGGTAAAGTTAGTAGAGCTTGGAAACAAAAGCCAACAGAAAGCATTGTATTTATGTGGCATTTGAGAAATAGATTTTAAAATGAGTGATATGGGATTGCCAAAAGACTTTTAAAGTGAGGAGAATTAAGGAGATTAGAAGAAAGCACTTCTGAAAAGCTAACTTGCATGACACCGTGCTACAATATAGATTATCCATATTTTAGGAATGTTTTAGAGTGAAAAAGGAAATTTTATTTAAAATATTTTCATCTTTGCTTTCAAAGGGAAACAATGTTGTTATTTAATTCCTTTAAGAATGTATTACTTTCTATTTTGTGAATTATTATTTATACAGTCTTGGGTTTCTCGTTTTCTCAAGCATGAATATGTGTTTGATTTTTCTAACATTCACAGTAAGATGATACGTATTTACACATAGTAAAAGGCATTGAAATATATAAACATCTTTGTAATCTTTACATTACTTAAAAAAAGAGCAAAGAAATTCATAACTGCCATAAATACTTCCTAATATTTTTAGCTTGAATAGTTTTAGATTTAAAAATCATTAAATTGCTTCCAAAATTATATATAGACTTTTAACTTTGCATTCATTATTTTCAAATTAAACTTGGATATGTTTATATAACAAGTCAGCTCTGAAGTTAGCAAATAATGAGGATGTTATAAAATACATCCAGTAAGTTCTTCACTTTATAGCATTAGGTAAAATGTTTATGCTCTGAAGCAGAATTTTTAGTCTCTATTTGTGCTTCTTCATATAAGTCAACATAGAACTTCTAGCAGTTTTAAACCAATTGCTTTTGAATTGTAAGATGAAAACTACACCTTTTTTCCTAATAATGCCTGAACGTAGCAGAAGCTCAGTTAATTTGAAATGATTGATTTATTTTGAAGTTGCCATGACAACTTTTTAATATTTTTTTTCTCAAAGTCCATAGCTTCTGGTAAAAATTGCTAAATCTTTCTATGAATGGGGAAATATTTTCTGCCTTTATCCCTCCTCTGCATTGGCCAATAGATGGTAATTGATCTCTGACTTGTGTTTGAGAAAGAGGCTGGAATATCATTTTCTCTATGGAGCTTGCCATCTCTCCTAAAACTTTCTCCCTCTGTAGGTTGTGCTATAAACCTTCCATTATAGTATCTATTATGCTAGTTTATAATTTTCTGAATGTCAGTCTAAGCTTATTACCATGAAGCTAGAGTTTTATTGATTTTATTATATTCTCTGGACCCAGAAATATCTGGTTTCAAGAATTAGTTTAATAAAATAAATGACTATGTGAATAAATGTTTTAACTGAAACCTGTATATGGAAATAATGAAAATAATTTTAAAACATCAAAGTTGTATTGACAAATGCATCTCTTGAGAGATTTCTATTGACAGAAGTCAAGGATTTAGACATGAACCAGAAAATGCTTGTATTTTATCATGCATCCCATCTTAGTCTGCTTTATGTTCCTATAAGAAGATACCTGAGGCTGGGTAATTTATAAAGAAAAGAGGTTTATTTGTGGCTCATAGTTCTGCAGGCTGTACAAGAAACATGGCACCAGCATCTGCTTCTGATGGCAGCTTCGGGAAGCTTCCACCCATGACAGAAGGGGAAGAAGAGCAGGCGTTACATGGAGAGAGAGGGAAGGAAGGTGCCAGACTCTTTTTAACAATCAGATCTCTTGGGAACTATTTAATAATAGAGTAAGAACTCAGTCAATAGCAGGAGAACATCACCATGACAAAAAGTGTGGGGGTTTTCCACACACACCAAGCAGCGAACGCCAGCTGGATGTCCTCCAACTCAGTTCCAACACTATCTACATGGAGATAGTTAGATCCCACAGGTTGGGGGCTTGGTCCCCAAAACTGCCCCCTTTCTTCCACACTAGTCACAGGGCCAAGCCTCCAGGACTACTGACCAGCTTCAAGTTGGGGTTCTCATGACCCCCTTCTTTGGGTTTGATTAATTTGTTTGAAACAGCTCACAGAAAGGGAAACGCTTACTTATGTTTACTCGTTTATTATAAAGGATACATATGAAGAGATGCATCCGGTGAGGTATGGGGGAAGGTGTGCAGAGCTTCCATGCCCTCCCTGGCATGGCACCCTCTAGGAACCTCCAAGAGTTCAGCTATCCAGAAGCTCACCAAACCCAGTCCTCTTGAGTTTTTATGGAAGCTTCCTGACTTCAGCATTCCTTCCCCCAAGATATAGGGTGGGACCCTCTCTGGGGAGAGTCTTGAGACTCACAATCAGAAGGGAGAAGAAAGATTAAGGTCCTGCCTTGGGGCAAGTGAAAGGAGGGCTGGAGGGAGATTCTATTTTCTGAGGCCTAACATACACAATAACAAAAAGTCTGTAACTAGGGCTATGGGAATTATGAACCAGGAAAGGCGGACAAAAACGAGTATGTATCGTAGCACCACACATGACAACAAAGAATTTAGAATATTACGTAAAGTTGGTTGATGAAGCGGTGGCAGGGTTTGAGAGGATTGTCCCAGTTTTAGAAGAAGTTCTACTTTGAGTAAAATGCTATCAAACAGCATCGCATGCTACAGAAAAGTCAAATGATTTTGCCAAGTGATGCAGCAAACTTTATTATTATCTCATTTTAAGAAATTGCCACAGCCACCCAGACCTTCAGTCAGCAGCCAACAATATCCAGGGAAGATTCTTCACCAGCAAAAAGATTATTATAATTGTTAGCATTTTTTAGCAATAAGTATTTTTAAATTAAGGTATGTACTTTTTTTAATGATATGGCACACTTAATCGGATACAGTATAGTATAAACATACTTTTATATGCAGTAGGAAACAAAATTTGTGTGATTCAGTTTATTGTGATACTCATTTTATTACAATGGTCTGAAACCAAACTTCCAGCATCTATAGAGGGTGCCTATATTCTGGGCATGTTTATATTTATCTAATTTTCTTAACATTTTCTTGTGTTATCTGTAAACATGTGGCTGGCAATAATTTATAGAATACTTTGGGACAAATAATACATGGAAGCATTTAATGTGATGGCTGACTCATGGTTAATATGTGAACAAATATTTGTCCTCTTCCATATCCTCTAATAGAATTTTTCAAGTTGTCCCACATGTGAGGGAAGAAATAAATAAGTATATTAGAACAAAAATATTACATTTAATAATTTAAATTCAAGGTTATGTATATATATATTTTTAAAATCCAAAGAACACTAGAGAATCAAAATAATCTTAAAAATTAACTTCATACTAGTAATAGGGTACTAGTAACAGTGTATGGAAATGAAAAATAGGTATAAATTATTCCAGTTATCTTGGCACTTAATGTTAAGTTAACTAGTGAGAAGGGCAGGCAGCGGCTGAATGCCTAGGCAGATAGCTGTAGGTCCCCACTGAAATCCCACCTCCAAGCCAAAGACAGTTTAAAGCCTGAAAGCCAAGCTGTAAGTTAAATCCTCAGACTGTATTGAGAACTTGTCTTCCTGTTTCACATGCTTTCCACTGATGCCTACCCTTCATCTATTTTACATATACCTTCCCTTTCCAAATTGGTTTTCTGCACTGTCATGCCCACCTTTGAGTGGTGTCTTTGCTTTACCTTTCTTTTTTTTTTTTTTTTTTTTTTTTTTGAGACAGAGTTTCGCTCTTCTTACCCAGGCTGGAGTGCAATGGCGCGATCTTGGCTCACCGCAACCTCCGCCTCCTGGGTTCAGGCAATTCTCCTGCCTCAGCCTCCCGAGTAGCTGGGATTACAGGCACACGCCACCATGCCCAGCTAATTTTTTGTATTTTTAGTAGAGACGGGGTTTCACCATGTTGACCAGGATGGTCTCGATCTCTTGACCTCGTGATCCACCCGCCTCGGCCTCCCAAAGTGCTGGGATTACAGGCGTGAGCCACCGCGCCCGGCCTGCTTTACCTTTCTTAAAGCCAGCACACACTCCCCATTCTGAATCCATAAGAGGCCCCAGACCCAGCCACATCAGGGACTTTCCCAACTTCAGTTAGGGGACCACCTTCGCAATCCCTCTCTGCTGAAAACTGTTTCATCAGTTTTCAGAGAAGACTCAGTAAAAGTCTTCTCTGTCCTCCTCACCCTTTGATATTCAGCATATCCTCATTCTTCTTGGGCTTGGGACAAGAGCTTGGGAACCACTGAATGCTGATATGAGCTGGGACATGACAGTGTGGCTAAGAGAGGCCCAGGTGCAGCGTGGCTGCCCAAGGATCCCTGGCTTACAAAGTGAACAAAAAGAAAAATCCTATATCACTAGCATTACTGAAAGAGAATAAAGAAGAATAATGGCACAAACCAAAAGTTAAAGCAATACTCTATCAAAAATTACAGAAGAACTTAGAGAAAGATGTTAAAAAGAAGTAACAAGTGGAGAAAAATAGAAAAATAAAAGAGCAAAACAAAGCAATATTCTAGTTACATTTTTTAAAAATAATCATTAGGAAGATTTACAAGTGTTTGTAACTCTAGGAGTCTCTGAGCTCACATTTGTTAAATGATCAGGACTAGTTGTCTGCAGTGAGAAAATCAGAAAGGAAATAAGAAATGTATTCTACATAGAAGTAGGTGAAAGTTCCTTGAACTATGAGTCACAGTTATTTATATCTGAACAAATGTGGATTTCCTATTAGTCCAGGAGATTTTGTGGCCTTCTACCTGTGTATTTATATGCAGAATGGTGTTCTGTGTATAAGCTGCATCTCTAGAATGTGAACTCCTTGAAACTACCTAGCAACACTTAATTACCTAGGCCAGTTTGGACAGGCAGTATTATTGGATTGTCTTGGTAAATACTGGTAACTTCAAAAACCAAAAATGCTCTAAAATTTATAGCTAGATAATAGGCAATCTCTGAACTAAACTTTAGACAACAGTCCTTGGTCAATTTTTTTTTTTTACTCTGTTATGTAAAAGTAGACACTTATCTAGTAGTAATTCTAGCCAGCTTATAAATCTCTGGTATTATTAATTTCGCTATTGAAAATCTCATTGTTAGTATTTATTATGCCAATCTTCTGTTGTAAAGAGATAAAAAATAACTGTGGACTTCTATTAAAGGCTAGGGACCAGCTCTAGAATGAATGTTCTCAACCAGGATAACTGCCCACTTCATGAAAGTAGACTAAAAGTACTAAACTCTCATATACACACAATAATATATATGCAAGTATTTGAAGTACATTACAGAAATCCTCAAGGAAGGAGTCACATTTTCTTCTACTTTGTGGCAGAGTTCTGAGCACATAGTGACCATGTGATAAATATTCATTCAGTATGTGAGTGTATGAGAATGTATGTCATCAACGTTAATCCTCAGAGAATGACTACCTTAAGTGATCTGGGAAAAAGCCATATTTTTGGTCTCATTTAGAATATACTGTGATTAATACTTATTTTTAGAGTGCATTTATTTTTGTTTTATTTGATATGTGTTGCATATATAATATTGTCCTCATCAAATATTGCTTAATTCCCTCATTTCGCAACAAAACAGCTATTATCAGCCTGAACTTGTCAGTCTTGCAGAGCCCTGCCCAATATTGCCCTCATCTCCAGCTTTCCACAAACTGGAATATTCACTGATGCTCTGTTTCTTCTCCCAGACCAGTATACATGTTGTTACGTGGTTCCTGGGAGGACTGTAAAGTCCTCTAACAAAGACACAGGTTGGAATGAGTCAAGGGAGTTACTATGAGAAAGTAGGGATATCCCTGGAGAGGGGAATGCTTCTGTGTGCTTTTAGACGTCACAGAGTAATTGTTTCTTTTTTTAAAGGCAAGAACCAGGGTGAAGAGCAGCTCATTTTTAAGCTGGAGAGGTTAGCAAACACTGGCGGCAGAATTTGCTTTGGTTTAGGAATACCACTGTCTCATAGGAATGTCAATCAGAATTCCACAGCCATTCTTGGACACGAGGAGGTGGGACTGACTGATGTACAGCAGTGATTTGACCCAGCACTTGGGGCACACACAACCAGAGTCTGCGGTGTTAATTCCCTGGTCTTCCCAACTAGCTTTTTGAAAGTGCATTAACGTTTGTGGCCTTGAACTCTTTCATCGGACTTCTAACGGTAAATATTCCTGTGTAATCACAATGAAGTTACCTAATCTAAATATGTAAGATTCCACACTTTACTTGCAATACTTAAAATTTCCTACTTTGATCTGACTTTTGCTTTGTTCTTGTCCAGTTTAAGATATATTTGCATTTCTCTCTCTTCTCACAGGGAGTAGAATTCATGGGGCATTGTAGGCATATAGGTAGCCTGTTTCAAACTTATAGATGCGAAGTTGTATCTAAAAGAAAGTGGAGGGAGTGGGTCAAATGTTTTTTACTATGAGTTGTCAGTAATTATTACATTAATAAGTGGTAAGAGGGCATTCAAAAAATATTTGGAATAATCTAAGCCCTCCAACATACACATGCTTCTATGCATGCAATAGTGGAGGAATATCGTAATAGGGCAAATTCATGTGCAGCCAGCTCCTATTCTTAGGAATATATATATATCCTGCCAGGCATAGTAATCTCAGCACTTTGAGGCCAAGAGGTCGAGCCTGGAAAACGTCACAAAACCCTGTCTTTACCAAAAATACAGTAATGCAATACTAGGATATACTTCCTAGTGTATCCTAGAAAGACTGTTAAGTTATAGATGGTCATTTTTTAGCCAAAAACGTATTATAATAAATGTCATTATAAAATTTGGATTCTCTTATATTAATATTGTAAGACTGAGTGGTTGACTTCTCAATGTTGGAGCAAGCAGAATCTATCCTCCCCTGCTTTTGATGTTCAATAGTGACAAGTAGAGGTCACAAGCAGTCTCTGCTGCTGGCATTCCTGGCATGGTCACAGTAGTCAACAGTGACTACTGTGACTTGTTTGAGAGGTGACTTTGAAAGTTTATTTTACTTTCAGGTTAGAGAATTTAGTCATTGTATTGTTTGGCATGAGCTACTGAACCTCTGATGCGATAGCCAATAGGATATATGAAGTAGTGTTTTTAAAAACTAATGCTTAAAGACAGTTTTCAATTTGCAAACCATTTCTAAGATGTTTTCCATGGTAAGAATTAGCTACCCAGAATAATGGGAAATGTAGAAAAATGGGGGTACTGGAACTAGCTAAAATTTTACAGATTATAGGTATAATTGTTTTGATGGTCACAAATGATTATTTTTATTGGTTTTATTTTATTTGGACTTGCATTGTGATTCGTTGTTCTGTAGAAACAAACTATACACCTTGACTTTATTGTGATTATCTAAAACAATTGGCAACTGAGCCTGATGTATTAAAAGAGAGGGCAGGAGGCCATGGTTTGCCTCAGTGGGCATTGTGTGAAGATAAGGAACTGAAGAAGGTGTTTATAGATAGATATGGGAAATGCTAATGCATGCTCATTCAAAAAAATCATAACCTTGCTTGTACTTCAGGTCTATGCAATTCTATTTGTCATTTGGGTGGTTAATATTGTGACTCAAGTATTCTAGACAAGCTGCAATTAAATATTTCAACAGAAGACCTCAAGGAATTACTGATTTACGATTCACCCATGTTACCTATGCTACAGTAATTAGAAACAAAGAAATTGAAATGACATACTATATAGTAATTCTACTAAACAAATACATTCATCTTAAAAGGCAAGGAATTTATGATGGCTAGTATTATGCAAATGATGTCTCTAAAGAGTTGGTTGATGTACACATTTTGTTCATTGATTCAACAAATATTTGTCTGCTCAACACATACCAGGCACTGACCATTTTCTATAACTAATTTCATCCACTTAGCACTGTGAATAATCCAATAATTCCCCAGGACAGATATTATTATTCAGTAAACTAAGTGAGTATCAATACAGGGGTGTATTGTATGGAGATCACTGCTCTCCTGGGTAATCAGGGGATCTGCCATTGAGTTTGGCCTTACAAGTTTTTGTATTTTTTCCTTAAGGGATGATGAAAGATCAGTGGACTCCTAACTATCTGCAGTCTGTGGAGTCTCAGGTTGCTTAGAAACTCAGTGACTATGGGCTTGCTATGGCAACCCATTTTATCAGTGACTGCAAAACTAACTTAGCTGGCATTGTGGCAAATCTCCATATTTTGCTGGTAAGAATATTCAGATAAGTTATTTATCATACTAGTATTTTTATTATTTACACTATTGAGCTAAATTTTGTAACTTATCAAATTTTGAAAATAATAAATTATGATTTATAATGGTTTAAAACTACATGAAAATGAAGCTTAAATTCTGAATGTGTTTTTAGATGTGAAATTTATACTGTCTGCCGGTTACCAGGCCATTGCCTAAGCTTAAATCTACAGTATGTGATTTGTGATTTGTACTATATTAAAAGCATGAGAAAACAAAACTAGTATAGTCTATTATCTATGTGCCAACTCTGCAAATTTAGCTTTTATTAATACTTCAAATAATAAATAAATTTATGCATATATAGTATAATTTAATAATTTCAGTTTACATTACAAATTCACTATTCATATATAAAAGATGTTACAGTAGTATTTATTTTTTAAATCTTATGTCCTAAATAATATACCTTGAAATTTGATATACAAATGTATTAGAAAACCAATTTACTTGAAAAGCACATTTTTTCAATCATAGGAAAGACATTAAGGAACATATTCTCATCCTTTGTTTGAACATTTGTTCCCTGGAGTACATTTACAAAAATGTCGCCCTTCCTGATTTTAGTCATGCTGTTAGACTTTAATAACAGGTTCCATTGTTTTACACTATAAATAAGCTACAATCTTCTCTGTACCTCTTCATATGTAAGTATTGCATTTATCTTATCTCCCTATTGATTCCAACTTTTGTTTTTATCACAGTCAATAGCAAAAGTAGAGCTAGCATGCTCTCCTGAGACAGACTATTACAAGGTTCTATTTACTGTCCTTTTCTCCTGGGTTTTGGCATTTATGTATTTTGTTTTGATATTTAAGACTTCATCATATTAAAGGTTCTCTTGAGAGTGAAAGAATCAGTCTGACTCAGGTTTTTACAGGACAGTGCTACAAATGACTATATTTTAAATTTTTCTTTATACTTTATCCATTGCCACATAATTCTGCAAATAATGAAGTTATTTTTGAATCCTCTAGTTCCTCAGTTCAACCAGGCTATGCCCCTATGGATGATGATATTTCTCATCTCACAGATGGAAACAAGTACAGAGGCAGAACTTAGGTTATTTTCTTGGAATTAATTCTCATTGGAACAGAAAAGCCAATTCCCAGGGGTCCTTGCTTAAGGCTCCAATTAGTACACCATATTGGCCCCCTCCCTTAACAGAGGGGCATATTTTTAGTTAGACTACAGGCCCACTGCTCTTTAACAAAGTAAATGAGCAGTCCAGAACACTAAACAACCCAAAGGAATCAAACTCTTAGCAAGGGATCATATGTGTTAGTCTTTAAGAAAATAGTAGATTGGCATATAGAAAAATTAGGTGGTAGAGTACAAATATTCATAAGACTTGGAGAGGATTTTCAATAGGCAAAAGCAAAACAATACAATACAACAACTTGATACACATTTAATGTTCAATCATGCTTTTTGGTATGATTGAATTATTTTAACAAATTTTACAAAACTTAATTTTAATCAATACATCTGTTTCTGCCAATGGATACATAAACACAACTGGTACACTGAATCATTTAAAATGTTTGGGAAAAGCTCATTGTGTAGAAGCACATCATTCATTCTTGTATTATAGTTAATACTTAGGAAAGAATTAAAGCCTTTTGTAAGAATATTTGCTAATGTGGAACAATCAAACTATTTACCTGTTTATTACGTTGAGATTTTGACTTGAAGAAGAGTACATCTGTTCTTTATTCCATTTCATGCCTGGTGTCTATTTTTATTAAACATAAAAAATGCACATCTGGAAAATCATCAGTGCATTTAAACTTGATCAGATACTTGGATAAATAAAGGTACCTCCTCTCCTACAAAAGTATTTAATATATATGCATGCCTTTAAATAAATCTGTGCTTTGATACCTAGAGTTATAGTTTATTCAGCATCAATTCAACAAACATTTGAGCACCTATTGTGTATCAGGCACTATTTCAAACTCTGGAATATAATACTAAACACTGCCAACATGATTTCCAGTAATACATTTTAGGGAGTTTCATTGTGACCTACTCTCTTGCTACTTATGAATGAACAAATGATGAATAGAGCTATTTGGAATCCTTTTTATAAGTGGAACACTAAAACATTCTAAAGCTATATAGATGAGTAAAATACAGTCACATGGTATATTATATGTGCTTTATGTTATATTATGAGCTAGAATTTTATTAAAATACCTATGATCTAAGCCCATGTTTTAAACAGAATCACAAAGTATCAGTTTGGGTGCTTTCAACCTGCAAACTCCAAATATCTGAGACAGATCTCAGTTAATTTAGAAAGTTTATTTTGCCAAGGTTGAGGACACATGCCCATGACACAGCCTCAGGAGTCCTGACAACATGTGCCCACGATGGTTCGAGTTTTATGCATTTTAGGGAGACCTGAGACATCAATCAACATCTGTAAGATGAACACTGGTTCGGTCTGGAAAGGCAGGACAACACAAAGCAAACATGGGACAACTGGAAGCGGGGAGGGGGTTCCAGGTCATAGGTAGATAAGAAACAAATGGCAGCACTCTTCTGCGTTTCTGATAGGCCTCTCCAAAGGAGGCAATCAGATATGCTTTTAGCTCAGTGAGCAGAGAAGTGACTTTGATTAGAATGGGAGGCGAGTTTGCCCTAGCAGTTCCCAGATTGACTCTTCCTTTTAGCTTGGTGATTTTGGGGTCCCAAGATTCGTTTTCCTTTCACAAACCTAAATTAGATGAATCAATATGAGGACAGGATTGCCCATATAATTGAAAACTCCAGTGTTAGCAGTCTTCTGGCACAGGTGGATCAAATTGCTGCCTCTTCTTAACTTTCTCTGCTCTCTCTGTATTTGGATGGTAGGTTTGACACAGGCTGGCTTTCCTTGAGGGCCTCCAGCAGCATGGCTCTATGCTTCCTCCTTCTTCTACGTAGGCAGTGGGGATTGGAATAGAGAATAGATGATCACAGAAAAACCAATTCCCACTGCTGTTGAACAAAGGAACACATTTTCATGAGTTTTGGGGGAATATGTATGTTCCTATAATGCTCCCTATTTAATTATATGAGAATATTAAATAGCACCTTGATATTTTTAGAGACAATACCATATTTATATCTCCACATCAACATATGAAGAAACTTTTGAATATTTCTCTCCGAACTTAGTGTTAAAGGGCATCTCTGGAAACTAACCAGCCAAGACTTTCTGGAACACAGATGCTCCTTATTACACAAGATAAATTACAGATCTGGAGTTGAGAAGTCTTGAAATGTTACTTTCTTTTCTCTGGAAAATGCTTAAGCATATTGAAGTAGCCCTTGGAGATTATAATTCAATTAACTGAGATGGCTGAATTTTGTCAGATTTATTCATTGTGCTTCATGTGTACAAACAGAAGCAAATCCCTCAACATACACCTTAATACTCAGAGATATATTATTTCCTGTGTGGTTTTTTTTTAAAAAAATTATTTTTGTATGCTTAGAAACTTCACCCCACAAGCTTTAAATAACAATGTAATCAAGGATGCTTCTGTGTCCTGTGTGTAGACATACATCTCTTTATTGGATTATTCTAAAGTAGACATTGCCTGTTTTTAATCTTATTCACCCAGGATGGGATGAGGATTTTCTAGAGACCGATATATTCAATAGTAGCTTTTTTTATATATATTCAATTGTAGCTTTTTTTTGATATCATAAAACTTTTCTAGGTAATTAATTTGCATCAAAAAACTTAAAAGAAACTCACTGCTCTATTTCTTTTATTTTTCCCCTAACCTAGATGACATGGCAGATAAGCCAGGGAAAAATTAGTAAATAGCACAAATTTCGTCTTCATTTTTTGAATTTTGATAGTTTGAAAAATTAAAATATTTAATACCTAGGATGCTAAATGTGAGGTTGAGACTAAGTGGCAGAAAACATTTAGTTTTGACTGAAATATTTTTGATGATATTTGCAGACCCGCTATTGTGTATCAAACTGTCATTGGGGCAGTATGCTCATCAAAGCAAGTGTCTTTTAAGTGGATGAAATGAGCACATTCATAAACGGAGAAGAAGAGCTAGTGAACTTATAATTTCTTCTAATTTAGAAATATTTGTGTTTTTCTTTGTGAAATTGTATGAAGTTGATCTGGAGACAGTTATAAATTTACATACCTAAAACTAGGTACCATTTTGAAAGAAAATCAAGATAAAAATGAAATGTCAATAGTCAAAAATCAACCAGAACAGACAAATGTAGGACAATCAAAGAAGAAAAAATTAAAAGTTTATAATGAAAGCTTATTATTAATAACCAGTCTTTCAGGATGTGCTTCTATATAGCATGGGAAATACTTGATGCATTTAATTGGGATTGCAGAAATGGTGTGGTTTCCGTGTTTTTATGGATTTTTTTCACCTCAAATTTTTGTTCACTGCAGGCTCCTTTCCTCCCGCCTATTGTGATTACTCAGTTTTCCCAGAGGGGAAACTGAGAGGAAAACAGCCTAGCAATTATCTTGGATCATGTCCAGAAAATGTTTTTAGTCCTTGGAATACATGGAGGATGTCACTCCAAGCCTTGTAAATGCTGCTTGGTAAAATAAATATATTTAGAATATTCACTCTGAACACGAAAGCACTGTGTGGTTAACAAAAGGAGTATTGCAGAGTACACAGAAACATAGGAAACATAAAATTGCAGTTTATATTTGTATCTTTACCCGTGAACTGGGGCCCTGTAGAACAGGACAGTTTGCATACCTACATACCACAACTGAGAGACCTTGGGCCAATAAAACATCATGTCCTAGAAGTCTCTGAGGATCTAAGTACAAATTGAACACTGCAGAAGTAGCAGGACTAGTGGTGTTTTTTGAGGGAGACATTGCACAGCAATTAAGATTCCATACCTACTATTGTTTACTTAAGTCACAACCCCAGAACAAAAAAAAGTGACATTTAGAATCTGAAAGGGGATGATCACAGTAAACATGTTTTGAGTCCTTCCTTGTTTGCTGGAGAACAATCAGGATGATGGACACGTTCATAATGACAGGGTCCGTGATACCTCAACCTACCTAGTAGAGTTAGAAGGATGAAAGATTTCCTTCTGCATAACCACAAGATGCAGTATTTTATTAAGTCCATTGTAATTGCTTCATGGTGTGAAGCAAATTTAAATGCTGCTACTAAAGTCTCAGGGCTAAAATGAAGTTTAATAGGTAAGTCAGACTTCTCGATTATTCAAAACTTAAGAGTGGAAATTCCAAAGTGAAGGTTTTATTCTACTGCTGATAAGTTTGGAATTTTTTTAATTCAAGAAGATAACCAGCTATCACAAAGAGACATACAGGACAGTTGCAGGGTTTCAATGTTTTTGAATGATTCTGAATATCTAAGATATTTGTCTCATGTATTACGGAATAGTAGTTTGCCACTTTTAAATGTCTGAATTCTAATATTTTCTAGAATATACTCATGCAAATATGATACAAACAAAGTGATTTAAATAATTCATAACATTTCCAGAAAAACATTTCTGGAAGTTTATATATATATATACACACACACATAAATATATAAATGTATAAAACACACATATATGTATTTGTTTTTTACAAAGTATTACGTTTTGTTAAAACTCAAAAATGCATTTAGTGTAAGATGTTCCCACTTTTAATCCTATAGATTCTTGGAAATCTTAAGAATATGTGTCAAGTTATTGCAAGGGATTCATTTGAAAATTAGCACTCCAAACTAAACCTGTTAGTCTGTTGGAAGACAGAAACCTGAATCTTGTCCCAGAGCAAAATGTTCCCTTAAGGTTTTTGAGACCCAACCCGGAAAATATAGTTATGACTTCACTATAGGATTTGATAGGTTGTTTTATATTCCTTTGAAACTATTAGCAGAAGCTGCTGTGCCACTCACCTGCAGGGTTCGTGCCAAATAATTCTGGGAAGTCTCAGGGCAGAAAGATCACTTCTCCATTCATTTAAAAAAAAAAAAAAAAAAAAAAAAACAGAACAAGTAAGGCATCAGAGATGTTTATTTCCTGTGTGGTTTTTTATATATAAAATATTTTTATATGCTTCTTAGAAACTTCACCCCACAAGCTTTAAAATAATGTAATGAGGTATGCTTCTGTGTCCCTGTGTGTATACATGCATGTCTATATATGTATTTTAGTCTTTTAGGAAGCTAATGCCCAAGTGTGCTGTATCTTTAAACTTGTAGTAACAGATGGTCAGTTGGTGCTAATGTCAATATCATTTTTTAAAAGATAGACTTGTCAATGTGATTTAGTGTGTTTATTAAATGGAACAAAAATGATTTTATGTCATCCTTCACTTGATTTCTTTATATTTTTCTGTTTTAATAGATTTATCATGCTGATCAATTTTTTATTGTTTAAACAAAATAAGAAAAACGTAGTATTTTATCGTTTCAACACATCATTATGGCCAAGCCTAGAGCCAATGCAAAGTTAAATTATTTCTCTGAACCTTCTCAAAATTATTTTATTAGTTTATTTTTAAGACTCCACTTTCGGGACTACCTTTTTAGTCCAGGACTATTAGAATATTTCTCAGAACTACAATTTGTTGTACCCTTAATTACAATGAAGTTTTTATCTTTCTGCCTGGTGAAGTTCCAAATTAATTGCTATTTTTTTAATCAACATTGAAAAAATTTGGTACTCATCAACCAAATGCTTGTTTTGGCTATGAATTATTGATTTGTTTCCTGCTATTTCATCACACTATGCTTTGAGGCCTTGTTATTCTTTTACCTGAATGTTTCTATTTTTTCCTTAAATAATTATCTTCTGTATGAACACAATTTACCCAACTATGCTGATCATGACATTTTCTTGTTTCTTAGCATCATTTAAATGTTGGCTAATTTTTTCCTACGTAGAGAATTATTTTTGCAAACTGTTGAAGTAAGAATTAGGTTTGCCAGTATTTTGAGATGGCCTGTGAAATTTACATATTGATTTGGCCATGCCCACATGAGAACTATCTACATACACAGAGGTGTTCTCTTTAATCGGTGATTCTCGCATGACTTCTATTAAACATATGGTAAGATTATTTTCTATTTTTAATGCAATATGTTTGTTTTTATCCTGGCTTTCAATTTATTAAGTCATGTGGTTTAAGTCTAAACTAAATTACTCTGATACTCAGAATTTCACCTTTAATAATGTTCTTGAAATTTTCTTTTAAAGGTGATATTAAAAATCTCCATTTCAGTTTTTCAACATTTCACTGGCATTACATGATGCTCTTGTCTTTTGCAGTTTAATATTCTTTTTAAATTACATAGATATTTTTTATTACTGCATGTGAAGTCCTTCCTCAACTTAAAAAACAGGTAGAACATACTAAAACTTTAGTATTTCTATAAGTAATGAGGTAGCAACTGAAAAATAAATTTTCATATATTATATATATATAAGCATAAGTGTGTATAATGTGCCTGTGTGCATGTATAAATCTCCATGATTAGTTTTCCCTAAAGATTAAAGTGAAGAAACAAATGCTGCCTAGTTTTACATTGGTAACTAATGTTACGAGATCCTTCATAGGTCATTAGAATGAAAGTTCATGTTTCATTTAATCTAAAATAATTCTGTTGATTGCCACCTACAGAAAATGTTCACTGTTCATTGCCTGTCTGTTGTGTCTAGATATTATTTTGCTCTTAATGTAATATCAGGCCAAAATTACTATTCGATTTGTACAGATTTTGAGAAGAATATGTAAAAGTGTATAGGTCCTTCAGTCAGTCTGCTTGAGTTAAAGCCCTTGTTCTGGCAAGTACTAGCTGTGTGAACTCAGCTAGTCATCTAAAGAGCCTAGTAAGGTGGTATAATTAGTCAGTCAGCAAGGTAATACATGTGAAATACTTAGCTCAACACTTGGCAGACAGTAAGCTCCCACTATGTGTTACCTGTCTTATTATATGATCATCTTTGTAATTTATGAGTCTTTGTTCACCCATTCAATCTAGAATTACAATGCAAGTTATACTAAAATACTTCTTTTCGTTTGCAGAACTGTAAGAATAAAAACACTTAATTTTATTTTAAATGGTATCTACTACTGTAAATTATTCTTGTATCTGCACATAACTCTACATTCTAAAGTTTGATTTGATCTTCAGCTTAAAGGGCAGGTATATTTTATAGGTTACCTCATTTAACAAAAAAGGACAACAGTAATACAATGATTATGTCTTGCCTAGTTCACAAACCCTACTAATAAGGCAGTGAGTAGTACTTGGGTCATGTGATTCCTCTTCCAGAACTCTTGTTACGCATCTGTCATTTGCTTCTCAAATATGTTGCAATATTTGTTACTCAACTTACTGTACTCTTCCTCTTTTATTTCACAAGTGTCAAATTCCATGAATCGGCTTGTCCAAAAGTACTGTTAAAAGGACTTTTTTTAACTGTAAAAATGCTAAAAGAAAGTATTATTTTTTGTATTCTCAAACTGGAAAAAGGCTTTCAAAGCATGACACAATCCTCGAAATGACTCAAAGTTTATAGAATAAAAATGTAAACATTTTTGTAAGTTACACAAAATGCAACTTGTAAGTTAGAACCAAAAAGGTAAAAATTGTCAAATTGTAAAAAAAATTTCAAATGTCAGAAGACTATTTTCCTACTAATTAATAAGAAAGACACACTGGCCGGGCGCGGTGGCTCACGCCTAAAATCCCAGCACTTTGGGAGGCTGAGGCGAGTGGATCATGAGGTCAAGAGATCGAGACCATCCTGGTCAACATGGTGAAACCCCATCTCTACTAAAAATACAAAAATTAGCTGGGCATGGTGGCGCGCGCCTGTAGTCCCAGCTATTCGGGGGGCTGAGGCAGGAGAATTGCTTGAACCCAGGAGGCGGAGGTTGCGGTGAGCCGAGATCGCACCATTGCACTTCAGCCTGGGTAACAAGAGCAAAACTCCGTCTCAAAAAATAAAAAAATAAAATAAAAAATAAAAAAAAAAAGACACAAACCAATTTATGGGTAAAAAAAAGGTGAAAAAGGATATTGTTACAAATGTTTTGAAATAAAAATGGCTAATATACTTTAGGAAATTATGAAATTACTGGGGGAAGGTTAACACACACATTTGTTACTTCTGAGGAATAGAATTGGGGCTTGAGGCTTCTCATTTTATTCTTTTCTATAATTTTCAGTATTTCTTTCTCTCCATACTTAATACATTTTCTAAAATAAAATTTTGCAAAATAGCCATGATAACTGTAGGAATTATTTGTTGTATTTTGTTTTTGTTTTTTGAGACAGAGTCACACTCTATTGCTCAGGCTGGAGTGTAGTGGCTCAGTCTCAGCTCACTGCAACCTCTGCCTCCCAGGTTCAAGTGATTTTCCTGTCTCAGCCTCCTGAGTAGCTGGGATTACAGGCAAGCATCACCACACCTGGCTAACTTGTTTGTTTGGTAGAGATGAAGATTCACCATTTTGGCCAAGCTGGTCTCAAACTCCTGACCTCAAATGATCCACCCACCTCAGCCTCCCAAAGTGCTGGTCTAAGCCACCAAGCCCAGCAATAATTATTTATTAAACAAAAACTATGTCAGGCTCTGTGCTACATCTTTCACATTATCATTTTTAATCTTCACAGCAATTCTGTGAGGGAGATATGTCTACTATGTTTAAGCGAGGTAAAGTAGTTAGCAACAAGTCATACAGTTAGGAAGTGACGAATACCAAATTCACACTCAGATTCCATTCATTTTTTTAGCAGATGTTCTTAATCTGAATCAAACCATTACACATCCATGGTATGAACAAGCAGCATAATAGCCTCTCATTTCCACTCATTCTCACGATTTTTAAAGCATTATTATGGTTATAATATTCATTGTGTGTGTCCATTTATTCAACTTATTACCAACTATGAGCTTGTTCTATGCTATGGGAGTTCAGTAGTGAATTAAACAGACAAGCATCCCCCTCTTCAAAAAAACAACAGTCTAGCAGGTGCAAAGACAGGACAAAAACAAAAGTCAATTGGCAGAACTTCTTTGATGGTGATAAGTGACCTGTGGAAAATAAAACAGAAGGGAGAGGGGAGGAGGCTTGTAGGAAGTGGGGGTGATGATGAAAAGGGGAGTGTTGTTTGTCTACTAATTGTCAGGCTCCTGTCAAGTATTGTATACTACTCATCTCTTAGCTCTTATTACTATTCTTTTATTTAGTTTTCTGTTCTTCGATTATAAAAATAAGAGCAATTAATATGTTAATTAACTTGATTATGGCAATCATTTTACAGTGTATACACATGTCAAAATGATTCATACCTTGATAAATCTGGAAAAAGAAGAGCAAGCAGTTAACTTCCAATTGCAAGTCAATATAACCAGGTAGCCTGAGGATTTAAATTACGTCCTTCTGATTTCTAACCCTATGTGTTCTCTTGCAAAAAAAAAGGTCTCCAAAGAATTGTGCCTAAACTGACTTAAGTAGATTGGAAATTGTATCCTGTCATTCTAATAAATTAATCTAGTGTTATAGTGGATTCACATAAAGCCAGGTATATCCTCATATAAAACACATCCCTTCAGAATATGGTGGGTGCATAGTCTTTTAAAAAATGAAAACCCCAACACTCTTTACTCTAAAATGGGCATAGCATTTTGCTGCATTATTGTTTAAGGTATGTATTTTCCTCACAATCCGTGGTTGCAGATTTGACTCAGTTGTGTGCTTTTGGGTCTTGTGTACTAAGCTACTCAGGAACTGTTGTCCATGGGATTGAATGCTTAACAGCTGTCTCTGGGAATATAAATTTGATTCTTTGGACTGCTCATGGGACTGTGTGACATTTTCCTCTCCAGTGACAGAAGATTTGGATCGCATTAGGCTACTGATAAAATAATACCCATGTAAGTTCCGTGTCAACTTAGGCATCTATTTTGCATGTATTTTTTCTGAAATATCCTTCTCTAATTGTGATCATAATTTCATTATCATTTAACTATTCCTTTAATATGTTTAAAATATGCTCTTTTAAATAGGTCTTATCTGAACCCTTGTGTTGGTAAGCTGTTACTGAATTGTCCTATTGGAGTGCAAATGTGTGAGAATTAAGGTTGAGAAATATATCAAAGTAGCTTAAATACAAAACAGCTATCTACAAAGTAGATATTCTTAACCGAAATAATATTAGTCTTTATACTACCATTTTATATCGTGCAACCAAGATAAAAGGTCACAGTTATTTAAGGGAATTGCCTTCTTAAGTTTTATGAAATCTCTGTAAGTTATTCTTTTCTAATGGAAAGCATTAATTATAAAGAGGCTGCACACAGTCATTTCTACTTTATCCTAATTTAGTGGTCTGAGATTCGAAAAAAAGTAATAGACTTACAATATTTGTATGACTTGTTATTAATTTTTAAATAAATGTGTCAGTAAAAAATACCCTGGGAAAAAAACAAAAAGCAATGCTTGAGGAAAAAACAGTGTTTGAGGTTCTTTTTCAGTTGCATGGCACTGCTTACAAATGAAAGGATTCATTGTGGGCCTCACATGCCCAGAAAAGACAGCACAAGCGTTCTAACTATAAGGACTGGTTTAAATATGATCTAATGAACTAAATATATTTCTGCCTGTTATTCTTAGGTTGCTTTATTTCTAAGGTTGTTTGAATGCATTTATCCAGCTGTTCTATCAAATACACGCTAGGTTAACCCTGTGAAGGTTTTCCTGTATGATTCTGAGAATTTCTTTGTAAGAACAGGGTCTTAATAATGAAGGTCCTTTCCCCAAAATGTAAGGCCTTCTATTTTGATTCAATATCAACATAATGCTTTTTTTTTAAGTGACTTAAGTACTTTTTTATATTAAAAGATTATCCTCAATAGTAATTCTACTTAAATAGACATATTTCAGTTGAAGAAATTTAAGGAATTTATTTTTTTGTAGAAGTATTGTGCCGTGCTCATGAAATTTTTGCAAAACTAACAGAAAATGATAAACAGTTAAGAACTTCTAGCTAGAACAATAGGCTGTTTCCTTTTTTTAAGTCAGTTTATCATCGTTGCTGATTGACAGTCTACCGTTGCTTTCCAAATTATTAGGCTCAAAGTATTTCAGAATTATGCTGTATAAAAATACATTTAATTTAACCTTAATGAAATAAGTTTTGCAAGCTCAGTCAAGACAGGGAAGTGAGAATATGATTATTCTTCCCAGTTTGCTCTTTCCACCCCCTGTCTCAGTTCAGCATCTGGGGATATGTTAGGGGAAGCTCAGCAAGTCAGTTCCTTTTGTTTCTCTGGCCTCTGACTTATTTGGATGGGAAAATGGCCAAAAAAAGTACTGTCGAATATCTCAGATATAGGTAATGGGTCTTCAGACCCTTAGCCATATCAGTAATGTGCCGTGTGAGGGATTTTTTTTTTCTTTCAGTTCTTCTGGCAACAAACCACACACTGGGATCTGACATTGTAGAGTGGATTTTTTTTCTTTTTGGGAGGGAGGTGTGGTTGCATATTTAAACTCTCACACATTTATGTAATGAGGACTGCAGTGTAGAACTTTTATGCAGAATACCATTTGATTCTATTAAGAAGTGTCTGTTCAAATGTTAGAGCATTTGATTGAAAACTCCTTCTTAGCCATTTTAAAGGTAAGTCGTATGATTCTTGTTTAAAAAAGATCAAGGGATTTTCCCATCACCCAGATGATGGGAGATGACACTACTGTGTAAATACTCCTAAGAAGTTATATAACAAAGACAGGATAAAAGGTAGTAACTGTTTTCTTAGTCACTAGACTTGATCTAAAAATCAGGTTTGCATTATTTTCAAGTTAATCTTTATGCTTAAAAAGTATTAAAGCCATGTCCAATGGCATTTCACACTGTATCTATAAGTTAATATTTAAAGTGATTTGCAATTCCATTTGGATTATTATAAAACTCTCATTTTATACTTAGGCAATTTATACATGATGTTTAATTTAAATGATGAAGATCATTATAATGCCAACCAATATAATGAGATTAGGTGTTATAAATGACTTACAGCTCTTATGTCAACATATTCTCTAATATGCAATTGTTAACTACGTATTGCTTTACAGAGTCATTAACTTATTTAATTTTCAATCTGAATTGCACAGCTTTTGGTGTACCTGACTTGCTCTAGATGATCAAATGCAATGTGTATTTTGGATATGTGATTTTTAAGTGCTTTTCTTGTAATGAACAAAGATATTGTTACTGGAAATAGCAAAGTATATTACTTTTAAATAATCTGAAATTTAATTAATGTAAATTAGTAGAATTTATCAATAAATCAAAATTAATATTTTTTTTCCAATTCAGAAAGCTTTTTACAAATATTACTGAATTATTTTCTTAGATGATGATACCAACTTGAAGTAAAGGATAAATCAATTTGGAAGAATTAACTAAAAGCCTCAATTATATTAACTAAAATTATGAATAACTATAAATGGCATAAATTCCCTAGAGTACATCTCAGTTTCTGGAATCATCAAGTAGCATATTGAAATCTGTTTTGTAAAGATTTGCATGTACTTTTTAGTCTTTTTCTGTGAGGTTTTAAGTCAATAATGTGTTTTGAAGCTAAGAAAATATTGCTCTAAATATTGGTTCACAAGGAAACCAAAATGAAATATTTAAAAATGTTTGTTATATAGAAAGTCCAGTGGTCCTTTGGAATTTATGAGAGAGATAAGAAATGAAGCAGAAATCTTTTAATTTATCAGACTCATTATTGAATCAGAACAATACCAAATAGAGAACCATCAGATAATGGGTTAGCCTGAGAGGAATATTAATTACAACTGAGGTACTTGCACAGAGTGTACTGAATTTGGAATTTACCTCGGAAGTTATAGTTGCCGCCCTATTTTTTTTAGGAATTTTTTTTTTTTTACCTCGTTTACTTCAACACATTTGAAACCTGTGTGTGTGTATTTCCTGTGTGTTTCCTGAAATGGAAAGTTTAAGATAATTCTGTAACTATCTTCAAATCTAATCACAAGATGTTTTTGTTCAGTGGCCCAAGATGTGGCTAAAATTTCAAGTAGCATTGTTCTAAAGTAGTAGCTGTCTTTCCATTTGCACATTTTATTTTCATACATATATGATCACATTTCACTATAATTTAGCTGTTTTGCAAATAATCACTTCTAGTTTTGTAAATTATACACATTTACTAGATTTTAAAAATTCTTGGCCAATATGAAATCACATTTTACTGTTATGGTTTGAAATGACACTTTATAATTATATTTCAAAATAACATCTATCTACAATAGAAATATTTATACATTATTTTACTTCATTTAATACTTGTAAACTTATTGGATGTTAATAAACTCATTTTAGAGAAAAGTGTATTACAGACAAACTTCAATACACCCAGAACTGAATCTACATTTCTTGGCTTCAAGGCCCAGAATTTTAGTCATTACAAATCTTATAATATCTTTCTGTTTATAGTAGAATTTGGGGTGTGGAAAAAAGACATTAGCATTCTTATGTGAGGTTCAAAAATTAAGAATCGTTCTAGATAATACTCTTTAAGTCAGTATGAACTTAAAAGAATAATTTCAAACCTGTAGTAATCCCTGGTTCATAAGTATTTAAAAGATGGGACTTGTGTCTAGAAGGATCCTAAGTATAATATGTAAAGTCCAATGTATTTATTGCATTAATTTTTTAAGACAACCATCAAAACAAGTTTCAAAATGCAGTATTTGAGAAGTATATAATTATTTTACATTACAGATGTCTACAAAGTTTTTTTCCATTGTACTTTTTGCCTTCATATATTCTGATAGGATGGAAATGAACATGAGATAACTTCAGTAAGACAAGATGTTGGAGATCTTCTACTCCAGTTATTTGAAATTATTTGTGCAGCCCTTGAGTTCTTTGGAGATGGCTCAGAACCCAAGTGAAGTGTGACTGGAAAAGGGAAGAGGCACAGTTTCTGCTCCTTCCTTTTACCAAATAGCTCTTCTCTGAACTATCTTTGTGTATTGGTATTGTCCATAAAATTAACCTTGAAAGGAGAATTCTATCTTTAAATACAATTTTATAAAGACTGACCTAATGGCCTTATGTTGATGAAACATAATTATAGTTAAATGATTGATTTGCACCCATTTATACTACCATGAATTTGAATCTACATTTTTACTCATGTCTAGGGAACCTTGTCTTTATAAACATACATAGTTGATAAGAATGTGAAAAAAGAGTTTAATTTTAAAAACTAACTTCTATACTCATGTAAACTGTTGAATTAATTCCCTCAACTTCTCCAAAAACTAGTTTTATGGACAGATTCTGTATTTTTTAGGTAAGGAAAACTCTCTATCAAAAGAATGCAAAACAGAAGAGTGTGGTCTGGTTTTCTATCCTAAGAAAAAGTGGGAGGAAGGCTCGTACATAGAAAAAAGGAAATCTTAGCTATCTACTGATCAGTTAAAAAAATGTCATTTAGGTCTGACAGTGATTTATGGTACAAGTACCCTGGAAATCTAAAACATTTTTCAAATTTCATAGTTTACATCCCAGCAGATGTTACTTCTGGACCATGCCTTTTCTGAGTGGAATTTCCCAGGGAACACAACTTATAAACACAAGGGATTAATTATAGATTCTCTGGGGACTTGCTCTAATAATCTGAACTCTTTACTGAAGAGGCTTCTTACATCTCAGTCTAATGTGGGTTTTGCAAAAAGCTTAGTCTCTGTTTCTATTGAGTTCCCAATATAGTGGAAGGATATTTTGCTTAAAAGTTCATTATAGAAACACTGTTGACCTGACAACCAAAAAAAAAAAAAATTTAGAGTTATATTTTTCCTCTCTTTCAAAGACGACCCAATGGAATAGAGTCCACTCATGAAATCTACAAAAGAAATAGGATTCATAATCTATAAACTGGACGGATGGCAACTGAGCTACCTATAGAATCAAGAAAGCCATGTAATTAGTTGCCTATAAAAACATGTCTTCTTATTTTCTCTTCTTTACACGAGTCTCAGTTAGTTTTCTGTATCTTGGCTTTCTAAATTTAAGTTCTTTAAGCAGGAAGTGAATTATTACAGATACAGTATCAATATCTTGTCTGTTTCTTATAAAGGACAAATAACAGTAAAAAAATAAAATTTAATCTACAATTAGCAAATAAAATTAATTACCTATTTTAATATATAAGGAGTTGTGTTATTTAAAAAATGGAGTAAGCGTGACCAAAATTTTACGTGCTCTAGACAGTTAGATTTGGTGGAGTGGTGGAGAAAAACTACATTCTTTCTTTGAAGATAAATATGGGTGGAAAAGCTGTTGACTACAGTGTGGTATTTATCCTGAACTTTTCTCTTTTGTATTTGGTGCATGTCTTATGTAATATGTTTGGTCCTCCTTTGCCTCAGGTGAATAAAAGTGATTCGAATTTTGTCATATGCAACTTAAGGATAGAGTATGATTATAATAACAATACTTCATTACTCGTGGTGTCAGGGCACTGAGTGATAATAAATGAACCCAACTAGTGTCACGTATTTTGCCTATTCTCAGGGAAAGGGTATAAACTTTAAGTAATAAGAGGGCATCAATCAGTTGAGAATTTGAACAAGTGGACAATTTCAGTTTCTGTCTCTCTGTCTAGCTCTTTTTTCAAAATGTTAGCACATGGATGAAGTTCTGTTAGATTAATACTTGTAATTTTGCTTATATGCCATCCAAACTGAGGCTAGATTCAGAACTGTCTAACCATAAAGTTCAACAGATTAAATTACTTGATACTTCTGTTTTCTAGTGTATGTGACTTTACAGCAATGGGGATGTGTACACTATCTCACTTCTGTTTCAAGTTCACAGCAGAGCTAGGTAGTACCCAGGCCTGTCCATTGCTCAACATATCTGGGCTCAGAGTCCATAGAAGTCATAATAATTAGTTTCAGGTCTAGAGAGGGAGGCATTGGAGAGCATGCACTACTCCCTGGGTTCTCCGGTGATTACTGTCAGAACTCTTTACCCCTTGCAGAAACTCTTCTCTGTAGTGCATGGAGCTACTACTTGAATAGAGAAGAATGATTTTGGAAAAGGCCAGATAGATTCACAACTAGGCTGTGGCATAGAATCTGGAGAAGGGCAAATATATGCACATATAGCTATTCTAACAGCAATAAATCTATACTTTTCAATCATTTTGTATCACATTTGTCAGAGGTGCAAATGACATTAATATTGAATGAGTAATTTTGAGTGAAGTTTATGTGGAACATAAAATAACTTTCCTAGAGAGATAATCTTTGAGTTATGTATGTTTTAAATCGATTCATACTACATTCACAAAACTGGAGTATGACACTGGGGGTTTCCTGCTGCATTTTTTTTTTATGTGCTCATAAAGCTGTGGGTTTCTACAGAGGTTCTCCTAGAGCTTCCTAACAGTGAGAATAGAGAGTGTCAGGTAGGAATACGAAGACCAAGTTAGGAAAAAGTCTCTAGCTTCCAACCACTGTTGTGCAATCAGTCATTTTTACATAATGGACTTCCATGTAAGAATTGAAGAACTGGTTCAGCTGCGTAAATTCAAAACTGCTCATCTCATTTTAGCATCTCATTTTACACATGAGGAAATTGAGGTGTAGAGAGATTAAGTGGCTTGCCTATTTTCATTTAGCAAGACAGTGATGAATCAGTCTTTGGTTTAATCTTGTTCCCTAATCTCAATTGAACCAGTGTGGATTCCTATATTTTAATTGCTTCCTTAAGTATAACATGCAGAAAATACTTGGGGATGGTCTATGACATGGGAATTCAGTAAAGTATTATGTACTTAAAAAGCTACCTTAAATCTGATGACCAGTGCACAGCATACAAGCAATTACTATTGTTGCTTAAAAAATTGTTTCAAGAAAAGTTTCAAGGGCTTTACATTTATGCATTGCAAAGGAAATTCTATTTGACAATATTCAGTCCTAATTACCAGTATTAAATTACTCGTTCCACTGCCTTATGACAGCCATGGACAAAGCCATATGAGGTAGCATGGTACATGATTTCCAAGGGCAGAGAAAGCTATTGTTACCACTCCACCCCTGAACAATTAATAAAAATCCAGCCCTACTTGCTCAGTAAGACATAAAATTCCACAGGAAAAACAAATCATTTGTTTAGACTTACATGCCTTCCCTTCACATTGGAGAAAAAAACAACTTGAAACCAGTGAACTAACTATTCAATCTTCTTAATCACCAAGACCTTGATGTAGATGAAGTTTATTGCAACCTATGGTTGATACTGGAAAGTACCTTATGTATAAGGGAGTAGGCAAAAAAAATCTCAAAGGGTAAGGGAACATATATAAATAATAAAACTGTCAAGAAAAAATATGGCAAAATTTCTTTCTACGTTTTTGGGGGAAATGTCACTTTTTATTTTCTTAGATCTACAAGTAATATTTTTGAAAAGGTATATGATTATTAAAGTGGAAATAAATACTAATAAAATCATAAGAGTGGTATGTCTGTTGCAATAGAGCTGTGGAGGGAAATCATAACAAACCACAATTATTAATACACTTACAATGTTGACAACAATATCCTATGTGCCTTTTTTGACTGTAACCTTCATTCTGCTGGCACGTATGTTTGTTTTTTCACCATGAGCATTTCAAGGTAGAGAATCATTTTTTTCTAAGCCATAAAGCACATTCTGATTATGTATAAATGACAGGACAACTCCATTAACATGTGTTTTCAAATACTAATCAGAATTAATTCTTCTTATTACAATAGAATCCACTCATTTCACAAATTGTATTCTTCCAATCTTTATATAATGATCACATACTGTATGAAGATACTAAAAGTAAGACTGACAAATATATACTAACATAAAGTACTTGATTTTAACAGACTTAGCATGAATCAACTGCAAATGACAAACTATATTATAGTTGAATACGCAGGGAAAAAGTTATTTGAGATTAGTAAGAAAACAATGCCATTGTTGAAACAAAACATCTACATTTTATATTTTCATCAAATTCTTTACACTGGTAGTCCATCCAAAAGTCATTAATAATAAAATAAATAAGATACACTTATTTAAAATAATTCCATGTTTTAAACAGTTTTTAGGAAAAGCAATTCAGGCCTGAACTCAGTATTCATGAAAATTAGACTTTCTTTTAACAGTTGTTATAATTATAATCATAGTAGAGTGTCCCAGTATCAATTTTCTGAGAATCTATTATTTTCTATTTACCCATGCTTTTTTCATTTTAACAGATAGCTTTCAAGTGATTAGAAGAATTGATTCTTTCTGAGACTCATCGGTTCATTTCCTGTAAAATTCATGTCTTGCCGTTGATTTGTGAATAAGGTATAGTAAATAAAATATCTGTCCCCATACTTGCTTAGCATTTAGATGGAGAACATATCAGTCAACCCACATTCAGTTTGCAGGAGAACTCCAGAGGGTGTGGAAGGTTGGTGGAGAACCCAGATAAAGAGTGAGGACGCAACTAAGTTGCTGAAACTGAGGGAAGAGAGATGAGAGAGTTCTCCTTACATAAGATTTCAATATGTTAATCATGGGTAGAAAGAAAAACGGAGGATTTTGAAGAAATTCAAATATGACATAATGGGGCCGGGCGCGGTGGCTCACGCCTGTAATCCCAGCACTTTGGGAGGCCGAGGCGGGTGGATCACGAGGTCAAGAGATCGAGACCATCCTGGTCAACATGGTGAAACCCCATCTCTACTAAAAATACAAAAATTAGCTGGGCATGGTGGCGCGTGCCTGTAATCCCAGCTACTCGGGGGGCTGAGGCAGGAGAATTTTCTGAACCCAGGAGGCGGAGGTTGCGGTGAGCCGAGATTGCGCCATTGCACTCCAGCCTGGGTAACAAGAGCGAAACTCCGTCTCAAAAAAAAAAAAAAAATGACATTATTAGTTCTGCCACTGGTAGGCAAATAGAAGCAAGAAAAGGGAGGTGGACCAAGGAAGTCACTTTGGTGAAACAAAAAGAAAAGCATTTGTTTATTTGTAACTGGCAAAATGATCTGTTTCAGTGGGTGTTTTCTTTGTACTTTGATCTTTTTGTACTGATATTTAAGCTTCTGTTTTATGATCTCTTTCTAAAGATAGAATCAGACGTTGTAGAAAACACCTTAATCATATCCAGGAGTTTGCAAGAAACAGGTGCTTAACACGAATTCATCTCCTGAACAAGAAAAATGGGCTGTGATCGGAACTGTGGGCTCATCGCTGGGGCTGTCATTGGTGCCGTCCTGGCTGTGTTTGGAGGTATTCTAATGCCAGTTGGAGACTTGCTCATTGAGAAGACAATTAAAAAGGTACACGTACTCTAAGGAATACACCTTGTCATTTTGATGCATTCTGTCTTCTCTTTTCTGCTTTCTATTTACCTGCTTTATATTTCATGGTAACTGCTAATTTTGTATCTTTGACATGAAGGTAGTTAGGAACCACTGGAACGCTGTGTGATGAGGCTGTATGTGAAATGTTATAAGCATAATGTATTTTAAAATGACTTCATTGTTAAATACAAATATCCAAATTCTGTTAAAAGCTGTCTACAGGTATGCTTTAATAGAAATAATTGTTTTAAATTATGCCCAAAGAGCATGTTGGCATGCTTTTGAATAGGAAATAAGTGAGTATATTTTGTAAAAGCACACTTATAAAAGAAGTTACACTTTAATACTGAGAAAAGCAAAAGTGTGTGTGTATGTGTGTGATGTGTTTAATACTGAAACAGAAATCCTTATTAAACTGTTAGGCAAACTTATTTGATAATACACTGTTTAATAATCCACTATTCTTTATAGTATGTGTAATAATCTCATTAGCTCATAAATATTTCCTGTTATGAAGCTTCACATTTGGACCTTAGAAAATATTTTCAGAAATACGTAGAACATATCTCAGCACATAACTAATGGACTGTGGTGTGAAGAAACAGAATGACTGAATAGATGGGCTTTGCACAGCAATCTAGAATTCATTTCCTACCCTGGCTTACTTGAATTAGCTACATACTCACTCATCAGAAACTTCGATTGATAGAGGGAAGAAAAGAATAAGGGGAAGCAGATCTGCTGAAGTTCTAAATCAAGGATACCCAATTCAAATGGCTTCACGGGTTTGGATACAGGGGTTAAACAAAATTTAAGGTGCCGAGAACAACATAAACTGAAGAACAGGGACTGCTGTGAACTGGAGTGTGTGTTTCCTGCCTGAAGGCATAAATGTTCATTTTATTAAACATAAAACTGGCCAAATAAAACATGAATGCTGCCTTCAACTCTTTACCTGGTTAGGATGGCAGTGACCTAGACAAAGGGTTAGTAGCATAGTGCACAATGGAAAACAGCAGGAATTGAATTTTTATTAAATTTTTATTGCTATATTATTACTATTTTTAGTATTTTTTATCCACGGTTGGTTGACTCTGCAGATGTGAAACCCATGAATACAGAGGGCTGACTGTATTGTGTTTATTGCTAACATGTTGCAGAACTTCGGTCTCATGCATTGAACTGAAATATATATATATAAATTAAATAGTATACCCTGTCTTGAAATTCTTAGTTTTCTTTACAGTATTTTTGATATAGGCCAGTGGAAACAGACAGGTAACAGTGAGGTGTGGGGCTTAACTAATAGTGACATGGAGTGGCCATTGATCAGACCTCCTTCCTACTCTATAAACTGTGTTCTCACCCAGATCTTATGCAGAGAAAGGACAAGATCAGTGTCTGTGTTAACATACAGACTCTAATATCATTTGGAAAAGTTTTTCAGATTAAAAAATCACAATAACCTTCTAATGCACAGCAATTTAGACTATTTTTTTGCTGATACATAATTAATGGTCAATAGCTTAGTATTGATCATTTAATTTTTTGCTTTGTCATGCAACAAAACTAGTATATGTAGATTTTTTTGGATAGCATGTGAGGTGCTAGCATTTATTTTAAGTTAATTCTTTAATATTTATGCTGATAATCATTAACCATGAGAAAGTAAGTTTTCTGACATCAAAATGTGCTTTTGTATAAGGACTAAGAGAATAGTCAGAATAGAATTCAAGAAACTTCAGGAAAAAGGACTTGATTCAGATTTTAAAGAAGTGTAGAATTTTGAGAGTCCCAAACAACTGCAGTAACCTTGTCAAAGGACTGATTGATAGTATGAAACATCCTGTGAAAATGCAACCAAATGCAGTGACGATGGAAGGAAGAAGGGAGAGGAAATGCCCAGAATACTAGATGAACAGGCAAAAAGATTAGAAGGTATCATGGGGTTGGAGTTAGGAAGCAAGCTCAGAACATCAGGCAGAAAAATAAATTAACTGATGATGTGATACACGATAGTAGTTGGTGTATGTTTTTCAGTAAGTGTAGGATGTAATAAAACCTGCGTTTAGAGATTAAATGGCTAACATTTAGTTGTTGCTAAGAGTTTCCTATATACTAGTTCACTTAATCTTCAAAAACATCTGCGACAGGGTTGCTCTTATCGTACCCATTTAACAGGTGCAAGTCCTTAAATCGACTTGCCAACTCACCTAGCCAGTAGGAAAAGCAGTCATTCCCCAAACAAGCAATCTGTAGGAAGAGACTAGATGAAAAACCGAGCCTTGTACAATATTCTACAGCAGAAAGGTTGCAAAGTGAAGATACCAGACACAGAAAACCAAACAAAATACTGTGCAGGATATGACCACTTTCAAGGAGAATATAAGATTTCCTTTTAGAAAGATCTTTGCATAATCTGCACATTACATAACAAAAGGCACATTGGTCTGATGTGGTTGAGTATATAGAAAGAAACCTGATTGATAATAGGATGCAATGGAAGCTTGGAGAGACGGATTAAATTAGAGGAGTAAAGGCATCAAACTCAATATGTCCAGTGAGTTATTGATAGAAGTTATGTATGTACCTTAGGAAATGATAGGTGATTTGTTATGAACATCAATCTGTGTTTCACAGGTCAGAGTTCAAATAGATTTGATCGTTGCTATAGAGATTACAAATAAAACTAAACAGTAGATTTACTTTTAGAGAGTATGAATGGAGAGAGAAAAACAGAAGAATTACTAGAGAATTTTTATATAATTCAGAGGCAGGAAGACAAAGTAGAAAAGGAAAAGAATGATCTTATATGAAGAAATAGAAACAAAAGAATACAATCCTAGAAGTTAATAAGAGGCCAGAACTCATGGAAAGAACAGCACCGTCACCATTGCAAGTCTTTATAAAAGTCAATAGCAAGAGCCGCCATGAATGTAGAAACTACCAAAACACTTTGGAAAAGGGTCGAAATTCTGCCGCCATTTGCAAAAGGTAATTTATTACGTGACATTAATAATGTCACATGTTAAAATGTTTAGTGAGTATTGTATAACATTACACAGGTAGTTCTGTATGCTAAGCAAGTTAATGCAGGAACAGAAAACCAAATACTGCAGGTTCTCACTTATAAGTAGGAGGTAAATATTGAATACTCATGGACATAAAGAAAGGAAAAATAGACGCCTAGGGCTAATTGATGCTGGGCTGGGGAGGAGGGAGAGGATTAAAAAACTATCTATCGAGTACTATGCTTATTACCGCGTGATGAAATAATCCATACACCAAACCTCCATGACACACAATTTACCCGTGTAACAGGTACTATGCTTATTACCTGCATGATGAAATAATCCGTACACCAAACCTCCACGACACACAATTTACCTGTATAACAGACTTGCACATGTACCTCTGAACCTAAAATAAAAGTTGGAAGAAAAAAATTAAAATTTAAATAAATTTTAATTTAATTTCCCTATGAATCTATAGAACACCAAAAAGGAATTACAGGATTCTTTGTTCCTATTAAAGAACTAATATTAAATATCATCATTCAATTATACCATTATTTCCTTCTCCCATCCTTGAAAACAATGATCTTTCTATAGCTTGTAAGAAATGACTTCAGACAAAATAAATTGGAATAATAATGATTCATTAAAATGGCTATACTTAGCTGTGCAAGGTGGCACATGCCTGTAATCCTACTACTTTGCGAGGCTGAGACGGGTGGATCACTTGAGCTCCGGAGTTTGAAACCAGCCTGGGCAACATGGCAAACCCCATCTCTACAAAAAATACAAAAAAAATTACTTGGGCATGGTGGCACATGCCTGTAGTCCTAGCTTTTGTAGGGCTGAGGTGGGAGGATCACTTGAGCCCAGGAGGTTGAGGCTGCAGTGAGTTAAGACCACACCTCTGCACTCTAGCCTGGGTGACAAAGTGAGACCCTGTCTCACACACACACACACACACACACACACGCACACACACACACACAATATTTTTAAATTAATAGTCCTTATTTTAATTATATAATTTGTTTATATTAACTTCATAATGTATGCTTCTAGTATTACCATATATAATAAAATAATTCGAACTTTTTCATAGTATTTAAAAGCTCAAAAAGAAAGGACTGAAATATTAGTTTTTAAAGATGGTAAAGTTTGTTTTATATTTAATAATGTGAAAACAAGAAACAACCCAAAATATTTAAATTAAAATAGCAGTATAAAAATGAATCAAACACTATGTAAATAGCTGTAATAACAAATGTTACTTAAAGACAATGTTTCAAGAGATAGCAGATAAGCATATAACATAGTTTACTTTTCATGCCAAACACAAAATCTTCCATTTTAGGTACTTACATAAATTCTTGGAGGCTAATTTCTGGGTTTCAGAAACATATTAAAGCTTACTACTCCAATATATTTCACCAGATGTTGTTTTGGGGTTTAGTTGACGACGATGGTCTGAAAGTAAAACCTTTTTCAGATTCTCAGCACAATTGTTGCTAAAATTCTGATTCATTCTCTTCTCAACTTACACACACTTACATAATGCAGAAACATGAGAATTTCTTTAAACATGGGGAAATGATTCTCTTTAGGCCCAGTTACAAGCAAATGGTAAGCAGTGAGTGGGTGGGATGGAAGCTATTTTTAGTATGCTTCTGGTTTTTAAGGAAGTTTTTACTTGTAAGAGAAATATTCAAATGATTAGATAACAGAAAAATAATTGTCACAGGATATTACATAAGTTATTGGCACATGACGGGCTTAGTGAATGCTGTGAACCAAGCAATTAAAGCAATATGGGAAGTAAATGGTATGAGAATTCTTCCTTGAAAGGATGGATAGAATTTGTGAAATACTGTTAGTTGACATATATTGAATGTCTGGTTTGTGCTAACACTGTTCTAAGGGCTCACATTTATTAATCCCCATAACAACCTATGAGGATAAATATTTAAGCCATATGAAAATGTCAAAATTCAACTTTTTTTAACTTTTAAAAATACTGTTTATATGATTCAATCAATATTACTGTTAAAATTTCACAGATAAGGAAACTGAGGTACAAAGAAATTAAATAACCTGCTCAAAATTAAGTGATGATGATGATTATTAAGTGATCAAATTCATAGCATCTAATTTCACTGTTGGCCACTACAGTCTATGCTTTAGGGAAGAAGCCACTATACTTTGTTAGGGTGGGGATAGGGTAAGAAAATATAACTCATAGATTAAAATCTTCTAAACATACTTCTGTCTCTTGGTAGTACCTTGTAGAGTCCTTGAAAAGTGAAACAAGATGTTTTTTACATTTGTACTCTACTCCATGCATAGTAAGGTATCAGGTGCATTTTAATAATTAAAGTTGTCAGTCATGTAGATGATTATTGCTGTTGCATGAAACAGTATTCAAGTGAGTATGTGACCACATATAGGATATTACGGTCCCAACAAACATCTGTTTTCAACTTAATGTAGCAGAATAGAAGTTTCAAGGTAGTGCTTTCAACCCAGCTATAGACCATGCTGTGTGAGAGTTACCAGGCTGAAATCCACTTGTTATTGGGGCTGGGTAGTCAGGGACAAATACTCACGTACACATTAGCCAAGTGAGAAAACCTTAAATTATATTACTTTTTCTGTGTGCCTACTTTTCAGCTTCGTACTTCAAATTTAGTAAAATATTTGCAAAATAGGCTAGACAGTCCAAATCAAATTTAAAACCAAGTTCTTTTAAATTTACAAAGGACATAACATCCTTTGTTTCTTGTGACGTATTTAGTCTTGGTACTCAATGAGCGACTACACAATTTAATCCATATAGTAGTGGCAGCATCAGAAGCATTGTATTCTTACCTTGACTACTTCAATATCTTTCTCTGTGTCTCTAAACAAATCATGGTGCTATGGAAACTGTACAAAATTGAAGTGGAAGGACCTGATTTCTCTACTGTCTGCTAGTAATTTTGTCACATAACATTGAATCAGACATCTCTTTTCTCTAGAGCCCATTTTCCACCACCAAAAGAATGGTTGGGGTTAGAAAGTCCCGATTCTAACAGTGGATAATCCAACACACTCATTTCAACCCTTTGTGTTTCTCCTTGGCCTTATTTGTTGCTAGAGGTATCTTTCAACGAAAAAGTGATTTATGGCCTTTAGAAAAAAGGTCTCATACATGTACAATGTCTTTTGGTGTTTAGATGCACACTCATTGTAGAGTTAGAAAGGCATTCAGTTCTGTCAAGCACATTCTGTCACAGACTCTTTAATTCTATAATAATTTATTGAGTTTCTTTCATTAAGAGATATTAGGTTGGTGCAAAAGTAATTGCGAGTTTTGTCATCAAAATTGCAAAAACCGTAATTACTTATACAAATCTAATATGTACCTTAAGAGGCACTTGATAAATAACAGGTTAAGATTTTTGAGCACTAAGGTTCTAATAGTGTAAGGATAATAATGATTGCGTTGGTGTGTTCTCCTTTCTTTAGTCTCTTGAAATGGAGAAATTAACCATTTTCAGCTTCTATTTAGCTTTGAACTTCAACATCCTTATCAAACATATTTACATTTAGAAGAATATCCATAATACTTTAAGCAATTTTGTCTTCCTATTAGACTTAGTGTGGAAATAAGCCTTTTTGGGAGCAAATAAAAAGTTTTTCAAGGACAATTTGTTGTAAAAAGTAATAAAGATTCGATCACTCTAGCAGGTCCGATGTACCCGTTTATAAGTGGGTTACGGCAGCGTAGGATTTTGTAATTCCATTTTAACTTGGGGCCAGTTCTTCTCTAAGGAATTCTGTTATTCTCTGCATTGAGCAATAAGGAAAATATCTTGAAGATATCAAACTTAATTTGACTTCTACCAACTAAGTGCAGAGGGTGATAAGAAAAATCAACAGTAATAGCATGGGGTAAAGGAGGACTTGTGTAAGGGTCAGATACTGTTTGCCTAGGCTGTCCTTCGGCCAGCCGCCTGGTTTCTCAGAGCCTCAGTGCGCTCTACTGGAAAATGTGATAATGTTCATTGTCCTTTCCTAATCTGTCATTCTGTGAAGCGATGCTTCCAGGTGAAGGAAACAAATAGGTCAGAATGTTCCTGTGGTTATGGTTCTCTTTAGGCTCATTTTCCATGAAATAGTTGTATTCCTCTTCCTCTAAGTTGGACCTCTTTCACCTGGGCATTCCTCCCAATACTTCATTGGAAATACTGTCTGCTTCAAAATCACCTTTGTTTGCGCTATGTCCTGTAGCATAATAGACTTCTGGCTCAGAGAGTGAAAGCTGTGGAAGGAAACTAGAAGAATATCTATGTTAACTCCCTTATTTTACTAATAGTGAAATTGACCCTGGGGAGGTTTGGTGACTCTCCACCCAGTCTCAAAGCTCCTAAAGCAAGAAATCAAGTTCCTAATATAGGATTTTAAATTCTCTTATTGGTATATTTTCCACTTGTCTATTTTTAGCAAAACAGGCATCAGTGATTTTTAGTGGATTTCACAAAGGAGTAATAGGATAGCTTCCTCGTCCTGTTTTTTTCTTTAAAAACTACAACCCGATAGTGATGAGTTAGGCTGTTGTAATTTTTGGAAACATATGCTAATGGGTTGTTGCAAATATATAGAAAGTTAGGGGCTGGGTGCAGTGGCTCACACCTGTAATTCCATCCTTTTGGGAGGCCAGGTCAGGTGGATTGCTTGGAGTTCAAGATCAGCCAATATGGTAAAACCATGTTTCTACTAAAACTGCAAAAACTGCTGGGCATGGTGGCACACACCTGTAGTCCCAGCTACTCTGGAGGCTGAGGTGGGAGGATCACCTGAGTCTGGGAGATTGAGGCTGCAATGAGCCTAGATTGTACCACTGTACTCCAGTCTGGGTGACAGAGCAAGACTCTGTCTCAAAAAAAAAAAAAAAAAAAGTTAGGGAAGCCAGATTGAGCAGGATTTTTGAGATGAGATATCAAGTTTGTGTTTTTCATATAGATCTTTTTATTTTCTTAATGTAGTAAGTGTTAAGTATCATCTCCTGAAGTGTCCAACTCTTAAAGGAAAAGTAAAATCTTCCAATACCACTAGATTTTTCACTCAGTTTTGTGTTTTGTTTCATCAGTCTAACTTAGGGGCCGAGAAGTTAATGTTCAACTCAGTAAGAACTTTTCTGAACTTCGGAAAAATTGCTTAATAAATTGTGTTACTGACGGTTGCAATATTTTCAAAGGGTCACTCTAAAGCTTGCCAAAGGGTCACTCTTAAGTTTGCCTTAAAATCAATAGTCGTGTCTTCAGTATTCCACCCTGATTCTCTTGGTAAAAGGCTAAAAATGCTGCTGTAATAACAATTCGCTGAAAACGTTTCTGCTGCAAGTGTATGGCAAGGTTGCAAAGGTTCTCATGAATGAGGTACTCGACTTTATCCTTTTATTCTGGCTGACTTGAGGCTATAAACAATCTCCCGGAAGTGCCTGTACATACTACAAAGACATAACCCAAACTTATTTTCTTTTTCATAGGAAGTTGTCCTTGAAGAAGGTACAATTGCTTTTAAAAATTGGGTTAAAACAGGCACAGAAGTTTACAGACAGTTTTGGATCTTTGATGTGCAAAATCCAGAGGAAGTGATGATGAACAGCAGCAACATTAAAGTTGAGCAGAAAGGCCCTTATACGTACAGGTGAGTGAGTCCCCCAAAAATACGAGGCACTCTTACCTTGAACATGTATTGCTGAGAAGTCTTCTGCTTGACAAATGCCATTGTGTTGAAATGTACTTATTATTTTCTTATCAGTAATATGCTTTAAAATATTTTTCCTATTTGTATAGAATCCTAATCTGAGAATTTAATAAGATATTTATTTTGATTAAATGGGATATTTACATTATCCAAATATTTATTAGCCAGAATATAGGAAAGACATACAGATTTTTATTATAAATTTACCAGTATCAAACAAATTCCCTATGTTTATGAAGTTAGTGTTTTATTATTGTGGCTTGTATTCTCAACAACTTTGAAATATTCCTGCTGAGCGAAAAAATGTTTTCACATCTTAAAAGTTAAAGCATATTTTAACAGCAGTTCTCAAAGTGTAGCCGGGCCACAGCAAAGTGCTGGGACAGCTGCATCAGCATAAACTGGGAATTGGGAAACATGCAAATCCCCACACCCCACCCCGGACCAAATGAATGAAAGATTCTTGAGTTCAGGCCCATTTAAGAGTTTCACAAACCCTGGGTGATTCAGATACACAATTCCAAGAACCACAGTGCTAAATTCATTTTATCTAAGTGCGGTACCTACTGAAGACTTATATTCAAATTAACTTCCAGGTCATATGGATGTTTACATTGATCTAGTAGTTTCTTATATTTTCTCTGGTGTTGAGACTGAATATTTTATATCTTTCATCTGTCTTCCCTAATAGTATAACACTTTTGAATAGAATCTTAGAATATTAGAACTAGAGGAAATGATCAGCCAGAACCTGTCATTTTGTGAATGAAAAATGCCTGACCCAATGGATGTGAGGTCACTTGTCCTGTTCACACAGATGTAGGTACTGGTAACTCTTGGATTTTTATATACATTTTCTCCTATTTTGATTATAGATTCTACACCTTTTTCACTAAAAAGGGAAAAAAGGGGGAGATTGAGGTGCTAAAAACACCACCTTAACCAAGGATTAGGGATATATTTATGGTATCCTTATGGAAACATAGTTATGTTCTGCTATAGAATTTGTTACCTAAATGTGTATTTTCCTTCAGGAAGAATAACAACTAGTTATGCATCATGATTAGTTCTTATCACAAAATTTTATATTTCTACTGATTTCTTATAATTTATACTTTTAGTATCTTATCTGTTTTGGTTATTCAATGATTGTATAATTTTCCTTCCTCTCCAAAGCATTACTATGCTTCCAGATTGAAAACTGACACCCAAATTAAAATAAAATAACAGGCATGGTGAGGCAGTGCCTACTACCATAGCACATGACATATAAGTCGCAGAGGGCCTTGGTACGTGTCCTGTCTTAGCAGTTTTACCCAAATCTCCTGTCTCTGTGCACTTCTGTGACAATCATGATTTTGTCAATGAAAACTGTTTTCGTTGCTATAAGAGAATTTTTTTCATGGTTTTAAAGTTTTTATATTATTAGCAAGAGTCTATACAAATACCTTGTTGTGAAGGATGTTATTCAGTGTACCTAATATATTTATATATTCATAGGTGTGTATATATATGTATATATATTCATAGGTATACATATACATATATATATTCATAGGTATATCTACCTCTGAAAATCTAGAATGCACATATGACCTAAGGAGAGTCTCAGCATAATTGTTTAAGAAATGGAACCTAAGTGAACTGAGTAAATGTGAGGAAAGAAAATAATTAGTAGAATTTAAGAACTCATCATTTTTTCTGTTTTGTTTTTTTGTTTGGGAGAGGTCATATTTTTCACTTTTATTTTTGATTTATTGTTTGAGTCAAGGTCTTGCTCTGTCACCCATGCTAGAGTATAATGGTACTATCTCAGCTCACTGCATCCTCAGCCTCCCAGCTCAAGTGATCCTGCCACCTCAGCCTCCTGAGTAGCTGGGACCACAGGCACATGCCACTATGCCCAGCTAATTTTTATGGGGTTTGTTTTGCTTTGTTTTTGTATTTTTGTAGAGACAGGGTTTCACCATGTTACCCAGGCTGGCCTCAAACTCCTGGGCTCAAGCAATCCATGTGCCTTAGCCTCGCAAAGTGCTGGGATTACAAGAGTGAGCCACCATGCCCGGTGATATTTTTCACTTTTAAATATATTACTTGGGATATGAGAGAACATATCATTGAAATAGTTCTCCTCTGGTCGTTTTATTCTTAGAGCCTCTAACCTATCTCTCTAAGGGACAGAAAGGGGATGTGTTAGATATTCTTGATTTGCTTAGAGAGGCAGTGGAGGAAAGATTGGAGAAGAAAAGTTGCATTTACAGCTAAATTTAATAATCCATAAACAGCTCTTTCTATAACAATTTTAAAGGGATTCCTGAGTAACTACAGGTTATCTTGTCTCATGATGTCACCAAAAGTCTTTTAGTGTTTGACTGAATGCCTTAAATAATGGAAAAACAACCAGTACCTTTTAGAAAAAAGTGAATACTTTGATAGTGTTTGTGTTGAGCTAAAACATGCTTTTTCATAGTTAATTATACCCTAAGTCCCTCTGGCATTGGAAGTATGTGAGAATGTCCTCCCTCAAGCAGAACCACAGGCTTTACTTGGCCAGTGGCTGCTAAAGAAGGCTTGATGACACTTTGACAAGATATGACCTGAATCAAAGTGTGAAATTGCTTGGGTTGAGATTTTATGTATGTTTCTACCTACACCATTTCTATGAAGATGCTGTAATTCCTTCAGAATATTCTTAGACCCGTAATTCATTTTTTAAGTTACTTTGCTTTGGAAAGAATACAAAGAAAGTAATCTTGAGAAAAGTATGAAATAAATTACTTCCCTTGGCCTTACAAACACATTCCAAAACTTCCATACAATCTAACTTTTAAAGAAAAAAATCAGTATTTATGTTCCCTTTTTAAAACCACTTTCTGAAGGCAGGGCTGTTTTAAGGATTTTTCTTTCAGTGACTGCCATCTACTGGTACAATGTTGTAAGTACACTTTAGGTAACAAATTTGGTTGACAATTATTTTGCTATTTTTTAAATATATGTGCATATTTGAGTATTAGAGTACTTTGATTTGAAATATTAGTAATATGCACAGTAATTTAAAATACAGCTGTCCTGAGTGCTGTTTCAGATTTTGATATTCTTTGTATGTCTGCAGTACTTCAATAGTTTGAATAAAATTATATTAAAAATATATTTCTAGACAACTTTGAATCCTCTTTTTAAAGAATCTGAGACATGTATTTAGTAAATATATTTATTGAGAACTCATTCTGTACCAGGAATGCTTAGAGATACAAAACACTTATGAACCCCTACCCTATAGGAATTTACATTTTTATTATAATTGAATGAAATGTGTTTTTAAAAAATTCAGTCCAATTTTTTAAGTCTTTACCTTGGCTATCTACTCACTACACAGACATTCAAATATGACAGTGCAATTGTGATGTGTATCTAATTTCTTAATGCGTATCTTCCACTTGTGAAATGTATTTTTCCGGTAATAATCATCCTTCACTACATTGATAAAATGTAGTCGGTACTTTGCAGCCTAGATATGTTAGAGTCAAGAGATTAGAACTAACAAAAGTATTCGATATACTTGAATGTTGGGGAGGTTATTCTATAACCCTTAAAAATGGAAATTACATTCTCTTATTTCTAATTATCATTAAAGTACTGAAAAAGATGGAAAAAACAGTACTGGATAGGCTATGTATTTTGATAATTCTAATATAAGAAAATATGCTCTAAATATTCCCCTGCGGAAGCCCCTGTACTTTTTCCTCCTTGCCTTCAGGAGAAATTCTGTCATTTGGGTATTAGATGTAACTCTTTTATGTTTGAGATCTTGCTTATTTCAGTTACTTTATTCCTACTATTCTCCTTACCTCTTACTTTGTAATCCAACCACATTCAAATATCTGCATTTCCCAAAATATATTGTATTCTTTCTTATGCATGCTACTATCCACCCTACTTTACCTAATTAAACTTCTATTTGTTACAAAGACCACTTATGTGGACTTAGTTAAGGTCCGACTTTGGGGTTAACCCTCACCCCTACCTTGACCAATCTAAATCTGGATCTGTTTTGTGTTTTCCAATGTATTGTTTCCATCATAACAATATTCCTTCTCCCTATTTTAATTTCCAATTTGACAGTTTAAGACCCCTTCTGATTAGTTTGCTAGAGACCCTGGCTGATGTATCATTTAAACATCATTGCTTACATATATCTGCTATATTCTATATGTTCAAAAATTATTTGTTGAATGAATGACATTTGAGATCTAATGTTAACATATTACAAATGTTTTAAATTTTGTTTACTTCTGTTTGTTTCTTTAGAGTTCGTTATCTAGCCAAGGAAAATGTAACCCAGGACCCCGAGGACAACACAGTCTCTTTCCTACAGCCCAATGGCGCCATCTTTGAGCCTTCACTATCAGTTGGAACAGAAAATGACAACTTCACGGTTCTCAATCTGGCTGTGGCAGTGAGTAGACGAACAACGTTATTTATTTTAATATGCCCTAGTAGTTGCCGTAATCAATCCTATCATTAGAATTATTAGGTTTTACTTATTTTTCCATTGTTAAAAAAATGTATTCCTATATCATTATTTTGAATGGAGGTATATGGTCATTTGGAAAGGGACAAAATCATAAGAATCAAATGTATTAGAAGACCACTTTATTTTTTTTTGTTGAAACATTATTTAATTTCAGTTTTATAATAGATTACAGGAAGATGCTTATGAAACAAGTACAACATTTGTTTCATTATGTCTTTAAATGATAGACTTATAAATATGTAAACAACTATATAATAAAGAAACTTACAAACGCTGCCTGTAAGAAATCAGGCAAATTTTAACAGAAGCAATAAACCATTCCAAGCGTTCTAGACAGTCTCTATACCTGCACCAGCGTGAATAAGCTTTAGCCAAACAAAGCAAAAACAAACGAAAGCACTTTGCAACTTGTTGCTGCAAAATGGGGAGAGAAAAGAGTATATAACCGTGATGGAATCACAACAGTCAATATAATTTTAAGAGGAAATAAAGTCAGTAAGGTTGATGGTGTCTACTGCTTGGAAAGTCCAATTCTGCTGTTTGCTTGGGACTCTGGACACTGCACCACTTAAAAAACGTAAAACTCCTCCGCAGAGTCTCGCTGTCTGCCAACAGGGGTGCCGTCCAAACTCACGGCAAATAAGTAGCATTTGGTACTCACCATCCACAACAGGAGAGCGTTTTATGTGGATGAAGTACAATTTCTTCAGCAAACTCAGCAAAACCTGTTAAGGGGCAAAAATGAACTCTGCATTTAAAGGCTCTACATGAGCACACTGGTATCAAACCACACATCCACAGCACGTCCTAATCCTACGTGAAACAATCCTTGCTTATCGAAGGTAGATACCTAAATTCAGTAGCTTACCAATATCTTCTTGGAAGTAGGCCAAAAGGAAACATAAAACCCATATTTAAAAAAAAAAAAAAAGTGTATTTTCCCTAAACGTTTTCCTGAAGCTGAATTTGTAGAGGAGGTCAGTGGTCCTCGTCGTTCTCGTTAAAGTCCTTGTTAAAGTCCTCCTCGCCCTCCCCGACCTGGGACACCGGGGTCTCCACCCTGGAGCTGCTGTACTGAGGCCTGTTGGAGCTGGTGGCCAGCATCCCATCTGCACCTTTGGTCAGGTACCTGGCGGAGAGCCTGGTGCCATTAGATGTGGAACGTACCGTCGTGATGAACATGCCTGCAACAGTTCCTTGAGCCATTTCTGCCACCTATGGCTCCAGAGCCTTTGGGACCAGAGTTCTGGCATTTTTTTTTTTTTTTTTTTAAGTTCTGGGATACATGTGCTGAACGTACAGGTCTGTTACATAGGTATACATGTGCCATGGTGGTTTGCTGCACCTATCAACCCATTATCTAGGTTTTAAACCCTGTATGCATTAATGCATTCGGTATTTGAAAAGACCACTTTAAGTGAATCATTAAAGAAATTGAGTTTAACTTGGAATGTCGTCTTCTTGTGGCTGGCACTGAGGCAGAGGAGTAATCATCTAGGAATTAGACAAATTGCACTTTGAGCTTTGGCAGGATTTGGCAGTAATTGTACAGATAAGCTTTAAAAAGTTTTGTATTAAGATCAATATTAGTCTTCAGTCCATGTATTTGTTAAAATCTAATATTGCATTCTTGTCTTAAACAGTGATTTTTTTTTTTGTAGGCTGCAGCCCATGTCTATCAAAATGCATTTGTTCAAGTGGTACTCAATTCACTTATTAAAAAGTCAAAATCTTCTATGTTCCAAACGAGAAGTTTGAAGGAACTGTTATGGGGCTATAAAGATCCATTTTTGAGTTTGGTTCCATACCCTTCTGTTACTACCACAGTTGGTCTATTTTATCCTGTAAGTACCAAATATGAATGGCACTATTATAATATTTTAATTCAATTAATTCAATGGCATTGGCAAGGCATAATTTAATAATTTAGCTCATTAGTCTTATTGTTGATCTGGAGATATATACCCTAACTTTTAAAAAAGTTCCCTTCTCATGATAGCTTCAGCTTTCCTAGTTGGGAAATTGATCTGAATTTCACAATTAAATGTAAACCTGAAAAACAGATTTAATCAGGTTTCTACTCATTTATAAATATACAATTTGTTTTAAATTAGCTTGTAAGCTAGTCTGTAAATCTTTGAGCACTGTTTTTGGCTTTTATTTCCCTTTTCACATAATCAATACCATATTTTTGCTTGTTTTAAATATACTCATCATTCCTCTTTTTCAGACCCCTTACAAATTTGCTTAATTTATATTTAAAAGCTTGATTTACACATCTCACTAGTATTGATAAGCTAACAGACTTCATTTTAATTGGATTTGTAAATAAGAATTTTTAGTAGTTCACAATGTCATGAAATGGCAGCTGGAAGATTAAGGAAAATGTGAACTTGATGGTGTATTTCATTACAGCCTAATGTTTTGAATGACAAATAGGATAAGCTAAGTATTGAATTGGAAGTTTGACTATAATTTCATTTGGCACTATATGTGAATATTATGTTCTCTAGTTCATTGTTACTGTTTTACTTTTAGATACTGTTAGGATTACAAGGTTACATATCAAATATGAATGTAGAAAGCCACAATGAATCAAATGCGTTCTCATTTTAACTCAATACTCATAGCTCTTTGGCTAATGCTTTAAATTTTGGATGCTAATTTTATCATTTTAGTGACCACTTATTAATGATCATAACATTTAGAATACCTGTGGAAATCATTGTTGTTACAGGTTTGTTCAATGTCCCTCACCTCAACATAGTAAGAATAGTGATCAAAATACACTTATTGGCTTAATTATGAAAAAGAGTGCTAAAATTCACATCTCGTCAGCTTCTGAGACGTATCTTCTTTGTCTCAACATCTAGCACTTATTTCTAGGAACCTCACAAAAAATTTCTAAGGCCAGTTTAAAAACTGTATTGCAGATATATTTCAAGTCATATGAGTAACCAGTGATTGAGAAATGTGAAAGTGAGTTATATATTTTATAACTTTGACAATGACTTGTTCTATAAGTAAGTTTTTCCCATACGTATATCTTTTCAGTACAACAATACTGCGGATGGAGTTTATAAAGTTTTCAATGGAAAAGGTAACATAAGCAAAGTTGCCATAATTGACACTTATAAAGGTAAAAGGTAAGTATTCAGGTAAAACGTGCATGTGTGTTACTAGGGTACTCTTAAGCAGGAATGGTATTCATTTAACACCTTATAAGACAGAGACATCAACCTATAGAACAGGGCTAGTTAGATTTCAGCTCTGGAAACTCCTGTTCTACTAGGTATTACCCTTTAGCTGTGGCGACTGGTGCGTTCACACCAGCGCATAGCTGCTGACTATCAGCTCTACTTGAGGGTTTGGTTTACCTTTCTGCACAGGGTATTTTACATAAAGAAAACCCCAAAGGGACTATTTTTTCATCTCTGTACATATCCACCATTACAGTACAATTATTCTTAGAATTAGATAACCATAAATGAAAAGGAAAAAAACCCAACACATCAACTGACTGCCTAGTACATAGAAACTGTTATCATTTTTAAATTGAGCATATCAAATTTTAGATTCCAATGGCACGACCAAGCAAGTGCTTTCATGACATTCCCCTTACAGTCTTTAAATAATTTTCCATATTAATAACAACTGTTTTAATGTTTATCAATGCAAAAATAATGAATATTTCAAGTACAGTTCTGCAATGTACATACAAAATGTGAAAATAAAGAATATGCCACTTTTTTTTTTTTTTTTTGAGACGGAGTTTCACTCTTGTTACCCAGGCTTGTGAGCAATGGCGCGATCTCGGCTCACCGCAACCTCCACCTCCTGGGTTCAGGCAATTCTCCTGCCTCAGCCTCCTGAGTACAGGCACGCACCACCATGCCCAGCTAATTTTTGTATTTTTAGTAGAGACGGGGTTTCACCATGTTGACCAGGATGGTCTCGATCTCTTGACCTCGTGATCCACCCGCCTCGGCCTCCCAAAGTGCTGGGATTACAGGCGTGACCCACTGCGCCCGGCCAATATGCCACTTTTGAAGTGGTAAAATAACAAATCAGCTTCATAAGCCATTATTTCCTTTTTTCCCCCTAACTCCAGCCTGTTCATCTAAAGGATATATACTTTATCACATGTTTAAACTAGGAAGAACCCTAATAAATATCAAGGGAGCAAGCTTTCTTCTCCATAAATTTAACAATTGTGTTTTAGACCAGTTATTATTTCCGAAAAAGAATAAGGTGATCAAAACTGAAAGATATGAAATGTTTTTTTTTAATATAAGTAGCCCCTACCTCAAACTGAGTCTATCTATTCATTGCATTTAACAGCTAAATATTAGTAGTGGAGTACTTTTTCTTCTAAAGAGTCCACATTACATATTTCTGTAGAAAAATCAGAGAGAAAAAAAAACACTTCTAAGTATTCATTTAAGAGGAAATCACAGCGATTTTTTATATTGAGGAATAACAAGCATTTCACTCTATTTTAATATTACAGAGGGCTGTGGAGGGGAGTTGCTAAGCACTCCTAATTAGAGTAAGAATTTCACATTACTTTGAGATTATGATAAGGTTGATTTAACTCATCATGGCAAGACTGACAGTGATTCACCACTTGCTTTGTTTAAAAAGTAAGCGACAGCTTATCTTGATACGTTATTGTTCGTTAGGAGTGGAAAATAAGTTTTTCCATCACCAGAAAGTGGTTGAGGATTCAGGGAAACTATATTGTTTTTATCACTTTCAGATAAATATAGCTTATTTATATGCCAAAGTATAAATTAATAAACTCTTTCCTACTTTAATGCTAGTCCATGTGAGAATTAAATGGGGGGAGGGGCAGGAATATAAAATAATCATCTACATGTTTTGAATGTTTGCTGATCCAAACATCTGCTGCTTTCTTCCCCACTTCTGCCTGCCCTATACTGAGCTCACATCAGTTACACACTTAACACTTTCTTTCTATTCATTCTGAACACTTAGATTACTGAGTAATTCATATATCTCACTGGAAAAAAAATTCTCCCCTACATAGAAATCTAAGTTTCTGATAAATGTTTTTAATTTTTTTCTTATTCCAAGATATTTCTAATTAACACTTCGCAGTTTTTATTTCATGATCTGGCCACCTAATGGCATCAGGTACTTTATAATAAGATAAAAGGTTCAAACAGAACATTAAAAGAATTAGAAAATTTCTTAAACTTAGTACTTGTCACATCTGAATGTATCATATTAACAGAAGTATTGAATTATAATAGAAAAAGTAATATAAAAAAGGTGTTCTTTAAATGAGAATGTTTACTGTTTTTTGTTTTTTTTTTTCCCTAAGGAATCTCTCCTATTGGGAAAGTTATTGTGACATGATTAATGGTACAGGTAAGAATATTTGTTCTGTGGTCGTTACAATGAATCCACCTCCCTTTCCCACAAATTTCAGTGTTCTGAAAGTTGAGGGTGTGTGTTTACTTGCCTTTATATACAACATAATTCAGTCACTATTTGTATATAGGCTTAGTAAATATCTGTTCGATGTGATGGGATTTGTGAAGATTAATCATAAGGAATTAGCCCTTACTGCATGACTCAGAGAAATATTTGTTTTATAAAAACTTTAGTTAATTAACTGCCATCCTGGCAACAGAAGTAAACGGTGGAAAAGAAAAGACAAAAACTAAGCAAAAAACACTTAAGTACTTACTATTCAAATCTGTTATTCTTTTAATTCTAACTTATCTGTATACCATTTATAAAAGAAAACTAATTGCAAAAGAAAAAACATATCTAAGCATGGGCTGCTAGCTGAGGTAGAAAAGTTGCAAGACAGAAACATCTACTTTTTGATAAGGTGGTCAGAATAAGAGAGAAAACAGCAACAAGATCAGATGTTTACTTGACTGTGAAAAATATATGTAAAAAATGAGCATTCTAAGTTAGAATTGGGGAAAAAAAAGAACTATAAACTTAGATTTAAGGTATGGTTAGATCAGACTTACTCTCCTTCAGGAAAAGCATAGTACAGATATGCCTATTAGTATAAGAATGAAGATTTTAAAAAAGCAATGGGAGGCCGGTCACAGTGGCCCATGCCTATAACCCCAGCACTTTGGGAGACCAAGGCAGGTTAATTGCTTGTGTCCACGAGGTCAAGACCAGCCTGGGCAACATGGCAAAATCCCATCTCTACAAAAAAATACAAATATTAGCTGCGCATGGTGGCACATGCCTATAGTTCCAGCTACTTGGGAGACTGAGGCAGGACGATCACTTGGGCCTCGGAGGTGGAGGCTGCAGTGAGCTAAAATTGTGCCTCTAGCCTGGGCAACAGTGCAAGACCTTGTCTCAAAAAACAAGTGGTGAAAATCGAATACTATAAAGTAAATAAATCAGGGTCAAGCTTTCAACTACTAGGAAACGAAAGCATGAAGTTTACAAAATTGGTGAATATCCCATAGGAAAATGACATGATAAAGACAGTTAAGTGAAAATGAAGCACAGAGATTGTTTACTTTGCTAAAGGTATGATTATTGACTTCATATGCATATTTAATTCTATCATTGCCTTGTAGGAACCAACAACAACAAAAAACAGCAAAAACACTGTTGGATTTGCTTTTCAGGGTTTTGAGCTTTAGGGGTGGGTAAAGAAATTATTTTCTAAGTAAAGCATTTCTGGAAATAAATTTTCAAGTCCTCTATACTACCAATGTTAGTAGTTGTATAAGCAGAATACTTAGTATATTTATGTCTGCATCTGAGGACTATGTACTCCTAGTAAAGGATTCTTTATGGGTTTCAGGAGAAAAGCTTTAAAAAGAGGATTCATTAATGACAATAATATAAATGCATGAGCATCAGGCATGAAGTTAAAAATATCTATGGGGAGAATAGACATGAAACAAACTAGGAACAGAGGGAGTTTGGACCGAGCAGGGGATGATCCCCTGTAAGAGAGATTCTTGTTTATGACACTAGGGAAAAGAAAGTAAACAGTGAGATTCTAACGTGTTTTCATTGTAATTTAGAAGTGTATCCTCTTTACCTTCAATAAGATTGAAAAAACTTAAAATGAAAGTATTGGTATACATTTAGAATGTTTCTTTTGGAAGAAAAAAAAACAACCCGCAAATATCAGCTGTTGCAGTCATTGTCCATGGTAGTTGCTCAGTATAATTAGTATAATCTTCAACCATATTTCAGATAATAATCTTAAAAGCTTATCTTGTCAATGCATTTTTCTTTAGTTATTAAGGAACTAGGAAAGCAGTTGTTGGCAACGCCTGTATGGGGGCTTATATGGAGAATTTAAGCTAGATTTGAATATCCAGGTGTCTGAATAGCAGAATCAAGCAGTAACGACAAGTTCAGTGTGATCTTGTGTTATGTTTCACTTGTCACGAGAGTGTAAAGTAATGAAAACAAGGTCACAAGGTTGACACACTTGCCAGAGAAAGAACCTGCAATGCATAATCAAAGGATGAGACTTACCATTGAAAACTTATTTGATGATGGTTTGTATTAGTGATACTCATCTGAGAAGTCCACGGAGGAGTTAAGGAATTATTTCTTCATATATCCAATGTTTGCCATGGATCATACCTGTAGCAAATATTCAGTAAATTCAATAAATGACTTTTTTATACACTTTCAAAGCATATGAAGTGAGAGAACTTTAGTAAATATTTTTCAAAGTATTAATCAGCCATCATGGCAAATGAAAAAAAAAAAATGACTAAAAATAAGAAACGTGGCTGTGGCAGGAGTGCTAAATGAACTTCACTGTAAGAAAAGTGCCGCTCCACTGCTGGGATGGGGCGTTGTAAAACAAACACAATGTGAGCGTTAACACTACATTTTATGTTTATTTTGTACCATTAAACATGTATAGTATGTAGATTTGTTGTTGACTATAGCAGCCACTAGCCACATGTAACTGTTAAGGACTCAAAATGTGGCTAGTATGATTTGAAATGTGCTGTAAATATAAAATGCACAGTGGATTTTGAGATTTTAAGAATTTAAAATATCTTATAATGGTTACATGTTAAAATATTTTGGATATAATAGATTAAATAAAAAATGTATATATGTATATATATTTTTTGAGATGAAGTTTCCCCCTTCTCAACCAGCGTGGAGTGTAATAGCGAGATCTTGGCTCACTGCAATCACCACCTCCTGGGTTCAAGCAATTCTTCTGCCTCAGCCTCCCAAGTAGCTGGGATTACAGGCGCCCACCAACACACCCAGCGAATTTTTTGTATTTTTAGTAGAGATGGGGTTTCACCATGTTGGCCAGGCTGGTCTTGAACTCCTGACCTCAGGTGATCCTCAGCTTTCTAAAGTGCTGGGAGTATAGGCATGAGCCACTGCACCAGGCCAGTTATTTTTATTTTTATTTTTTACCTTTTTAAAATGTGGCTACTAGATAAATTACTTAGGTAGATTGTATGATGTTTCTATTGACTATACTGGAGGAGAGATATCTAGATTTGTTTCTAGAAAACATATTACATCTAATCATTTGCCACTCAATTTTTAAACAGATGCAGCCTCATTTCCACCTTTTGTCGAGAAGAGCCAGGTTTTGCAGTTCTTTTCTTCTGACATTTGCAGGTAAGACAAATACAGAAATATGTCTGAGTCAGACCCCAGGTGACAAAATGCAGACCAAGAAACTTTTGAGAATAATCATTTGAGAAAACACAGCATAGGAAATTCATGTTTAACTCTTTGCAAAATATCCTTCTATGTCCTCCAATTTTTAATACTGCAAATAATTCTCTTTTTTGGGCCATTTCTATCTAAGCAAGAACCATTTTGCCTTTTTAAAACTAAACTACTAATAACGATCAAGTCTACAAGGGCATGCACAATCTTTCTAAAGATATACAGAGAAGATGACGCAAACATAATAGAACTGTGTTAATTAATGTGCTCTGCTCACATTTGTGGGGCCCAGTAGATAACTCGCAAGCACTAGAGCCTTTCTACCCTTGACCCCAAGCTCTGCCCTTAAAGACTGTATGATTGTGGGTAAGCATTTAACATCTCTGAACATTTTTCTTACCTGTACAATTTAAGACAGCAGTATTTCTGCTTATAGGGGTATCTGGTGATTAGAAAAAAATGAGTATTGAGCCCTATAAACTTGGTAAATGATGGAAATGTACCAGGTATATATCTAGCATGTATATGCACATACTCCAGTGACTGGTCTTTCTCTCCAGGATTAATTAAGCTGTGAAAAAAAACCAAACTTCATTTCCTTTAAACTGAGCACAAAAAAGTATTTGAGGGAAGTCCCATCAATATTTACTCTATAGGAGAAATTACCTATGAGAAATGACTTTGGTATAAACACGGTACTTCACAAACAAGAACAGTTCGTACTTGGTATTAAGTTCTAGTATGTGTTACAATTTCCCAATAACTTTATTTTCTAAGTTAAAGCAAGACTAAGTAAAATGCATCTCCAGAATGCAAGTGCAGGTCCCTGGAATGCAGCTCTTTTTTTCTCTGTATTTAGGTCAATCTATGCTGTATTTGAATCCGAAATTAATCTGAAAGGAATCCCTGTGTACAGATTTGTTCTTCCATCCAAAGCCTTTGCCTCTCCTCTTCAAAACCCAGACAACCATTGTTTCTGCACAGAAAAAATTATCTCAAAAAATTGTACATCATATGGTGTGCTAGACATCAGCAAATGCAAAGATGGTGAGTAAATATCCTCAGTAGCACAATCCATATCATAGTTTGTGATATTCTTTAAAATGAGACCTTTACCACAATCTCTTTGCAACCACAATTGAAAATTTTAGTGCTGATTTTGTATTTTGGGAGGGTCCCACTTGTGTTTCAGTGTTGTCAAATTTAGTTAAATCTACATCAGTATTTCCTTGTGGCTGCTTTTAGATTTAGGGTGAAATGAAAATGATTCCCAGAACACTTTGAGCATCCCGTTATCCATCTATTATTGCTCTAACTTTTTTCACTAGAAAATGGTAAGTAAAGGTAAATGTATTTTCAGAATGTATCTAAAGCAAGAGTTCAACATAAAATTTGGAGTCTAGCTTATCTGGTAAATATTTATCATACTAATATGGATGTGGAAGAGGAAAGAAAAAACTAGTGTTCAATGAAATAAATTCTTAGTCCATAGACATATTACTGCCCGAAAGCTGAACACGGTGAAGTATTTCAACAGTTGAAACTGTGTTCATCAACAAAATTTTACATATTGACAATATTGTAGAAGTGTACAGTAGACATTAACTGACATAATTTTTCCCTATCTTTATCTCCCCCATCAGTGTTAAAAACCAAATATGTATTACTTTTAAGAAGCTTTATTTATGTGAAAATATTTTCTGAATTATATGTGAAATGAAGAAAGTCATTAATTCCAACTGACTCTTAAAATTTGTCTTCAGGGAGACCTGTGTACATTTCACTTCCTCATTTTCTACATGCAAGTCCTGATGTTTCAGAACCTATTGATGGCTTAAACCCAAATGAAGAAGAACATAGGACATACTTGGATATTGAACCTGTAAGAAAACACATTATTGATCTGATTTGGTTGATATTTTAAAAAATACAATTGAAAGAAAAATGATCTTGTCAATACACTAATTGATCATATTTATTGAATCACATTCTTAAAAGTTACTGAAACTTATCAGTGAAAATTATATTGATTTCTTCCTGTTATTGCTTAGGAAATGATTCTAATTGGCTTAAAATAATTTTATGTAAATTTTTTTATGCTTATATGAGGAGTCATTGAATATGTGAGTTTGGGGCAAGGTCTATGTAGAATTGTTACAGCACAACAGTTTTAATCTTTATATTTTCCTTATCAAAAGTTCAATGAAATTCTAGAATGTTAGTAGTCATGTTTTAGTTAAAATAATGACAGTAGTATTATAACTAATGATACATGGATTCTAACTGAATATATATTTGACCAGGAATTAAATGATCTGAGATCCTATATTTTGTTGTTGATTTCCTTAAAACCACTTCAAGTAAATCACAAATCTAATGAAATCCTTGACATTAGATTGGGCCAAGAAATTGTGTGTATCCATATAGATGCATGTATAAAAACATATAACTATATATACAATTATATATAATATATTCAATAAGTCCAATTAATTTGTAACTTTTAAAAGTTTCAAGTAGTCCTTTGCACCTTAAGTTCTATGTTACCTTCTCTCCTCTTTTAAGAAAAATAACTTTTGAATAGTATAGAATAGTATAAAAGAATGTTTTAAAAAGAAATTGGAAATTATTTTAGTTGTTCTCTTTTTAGATAACTGGATTCACTTTACAATTTGCAAAACGACTGCAGGTCAACCTATTGGTCAAGCCATCAAAAAAAATTGAGTGAGTCTCTTGAAAAAGGTTATTTTGATATGATTTGTATTATCTTCTTGTAAGAACATGAGTATATCTATGTAAGCAAATGAAAAGAACATCATCTGATATCAACTTATCTTTAGCTTAACGTCACCAAATAATCATTATTAAATGCTCGTGACAAATTTCACCTATGCCTTAGAATCATATATTTTTATTGAAATGGTACTTGAATGGATTTTGGAATGGTTTTATTTGAGCATTTGATGGCATCTCTCATTTTGTTAGCTGCCCAAATATTTCTATGGCAATAATTGTTAGAATTCATATTTTAGTTCCCTGAGTAGAATTTATTGAAAGGGAAAATCTGCACTTGGGGAACAAAATCAATGTGATTAGAAGACATAAGAGCAAATGAAGTCTGAGAAACAACAACTATATTAAAATTTAAATGATTCATTACAGGAACAAAATCAAATTAGCAACAGCAACTAATTTCTGAACATTTACAACAGTTTGTTATATATAAATATTAGTTTATATGTTCATAATTATTTTCAATGTATATTACAGAGCATTAAAGCGTTTGAAGAGGAACTATATTGTGCCTATTATTTGGCTTAATGAGGTTTGTATTTTAAGCTATTAGTCATTAAAACAAGAAACTTTGTATATAAACTTTTGATGTTTCAAAAGAATGTATACTATTTAAAGCTACATGTATTTCCATTGCCCATATGGATGAGTACACATTTGAGATAATTGCACAAAAATATCGTTTGCGTTACTTTTCAATTTTTATTTTTAAAAAACATTGCCTATCATTTAAGATTTTCTTTAAAAATGCTGTTAAACAAACACTTTTTCTTGTATCAGTTGTCTTAGGGAAGAGGCACATACATGTAATTCCAGGTAAATCAAGACTCACTGAATACTATAGTGCTAATAAAAGCCAACTGAAGTCCAGGTTAGCGTAGTCATAGACAGTCTATCAATCATATTGCCTCGCAAGGTATTTTTTGTATCATTGATTAGCTATAAACATAGGAAAAACGTTGAATAACACTTTGGAGCAAGTGGAACTGTTGACCCTTTGTCAGGGGGAAACACCCTTTGGGAAACTGTGAAATTATTCTGAGACAGTTCTGAAGAGCAAATGAGTCCTAGTACACTCTATCTGGCGTTTAATTGCCTTTCCTGATGTGCAAAAGGAATTCCATCGACTTGTCTTAGAGATATTGATGACTAACACCAATAGAGGTGTTAGAAGAAAGGGTGACATGCAATTGAAGGGTTTGAGTATTTTGCTTTACTAATGTACCCAAATAATATTGATTATTAACTTGATTACAGACTGGGACCATTGGTAATGAGAAGGCAAACATGTTCAGAAGTAAAGTTACTGGAAAAATAAACCTCCTTGGCCTGATAGAAATGATCTTACTTAGTGTTGGTGTGGTGATGTTTGTTGCTTTCATGATTTCGTATTGTGCATGCAGATCAAAAACAATAAAATAAGTAAGTATATACCAAAAATATTGCTTCAATAACATTAGCTTATATATTACTTGTTTTCATTTTGTCAAAGAGAAGTTATATATTAGGCCATATATATTTCTAGACATTCCTAGCCAACAATCATTTTATTTTGAAGTATTTAATGTAAATTAAGACACAAATAAGTAAATAAAATCTATAAATATTAAGCAGATCACTAAAGTATCTAATTCTGGGAGAAATGATAAAAGATGTCATTGTGACCACTGTAACAATAGCACAAATACAGCATTTGTCCCAAATTGACTGGTTCATTTCTCAGTTATATAGCTAATTATTTTTTAAAATTAGATAATTTATAATGGACTAGGAAAAGGTGTCATAAGAACAGGATTGCTGCATGTAGACATGCTGGCCATGCATTTTCCAAATGAACAATTAAAAGACCTGAACTAAAATTTGAATATAATAGTATCAGGAAATAGAGAATAGTATTCAACATAGTAAAACCAAGTACTCAGCGTTTAGAGGAAAAGAAAGGTAAAATGTGAACAACAGTTTTGACACAAATGTTGAGACACTTTAAGCCTCTATGCTTCAAATATTAGTGTCCATGCCCTCTATACATAAAGAGTAATGAATGCTTGACCTTTCCTAAAGGAAAGCCTTTTTTTTAGTGTTGATAGTAGCACTGGTGTTACCTGAAGGGGAGAAATTTTTACTTTCTCCAGCCCACCCTTCTCAGACCACATCAAAATAAAGCAATGTAAATAAAAGCAGTATGTGTGCTATAATAACTTTTGAGTTGTTTACTATGTGCCAGCACCATGTTAAACATTTTAAATCACATCTAATTCTTAATAAATTTCATGATTTTCCAATAGCCTGGATTCATCAGCATCCATTCTGTCTTCTAGAGATGTTCCATGAAATCAAATTTTAATTATCTATTACTAAAGCATAAATCAGTTACCCTGATGATTTTTAAAAATATAAAGTGGAATTTAGGGACCAATAATTGTGTTTAAGATGACAACCTAATTTTTGGTTCTAATCACTTCTACCACTATTTAGTCACCAAAAAGACAATAATTCTGCCTACAAACTATTTGGACAGAATGTCTTCAAAATGCTAACCTAAAATGTTCACATTATAAAAAATGAAATATTACCTTTAATACCTTTCATTAGCCTACTGACAAATTATGACTAAACCAAAGGTATTTATATGACCATGTAATAGAAAAACTTGTCTTAATAAAGCATGCTTAATAAAAGGAAATGTAGAAGTTATAAACATGTTTTCTAAGTATTCAGAATTAAAATTATGTGATACATTTTATCCCTGCTTAATGATCCCTGCATGTCAGAGTCCTTGGGTCCATTTGTAGCTAAATTATAATGAAAAAATCAAGACTTGCTGTAGCAACTTTGTCAACATATATACTAGTTTTGCTTATACATTTGATTTTTATAAGGAAAAATTACTGCCCCCTCCCTTTTTTTTACAAGCAGAGAATAGACTGTTGATTACTTGATTTACTAGATTTAGAAGAATCACAAAAGATGTAGATTTTCTTAAGCAAAATTCAGCTTTTAGTATCATAATTATATCTTTGGACAGATTTGTGAAGAATAGGAATGAGTAGGAAGATAGGTATTCGAGAGGGAGCAAAGTATAAGATGGTGCAGTTAACGTGCAGTTTTACTCAGGGGGTTACAAGGAAAATAACCCAATGGTCACTTTTAAAGTAGTACATACACCTTTAAATGGAGTTGGTCTGAAGGGTGTGGAAATGATGGTCTAGGGTAGATGATGTACTTTAGCTACCATTCCTTGTCTGATACGTGCTGGTCTTGAGGGTTAGAAAGCACCCTTCTTATGTGCCTTTCTGGAATGGGAATATGTTTTGCCTTATGGGTGAAGTCCATTAGAGAACACTTCTCACTGCAGCTAGAGAAATCGAACTGATTAGTGAAAAGTATGATGATATCTTAGATATATAAAATTTAAGCGTTATTTGCTGTAATATTCCACTGCTTTCTGATAAGTGGTAACATTTCCTCTGCTTTACAGGCAGCAAATGATTCTTCACATTTATGCAACAGCTATGTCATGACCTTTGGTAATACCGACCTACAGGATGAAGATTGGATATGCTTTAATTTTACAAAACACACCTTATCTTTTAGTTGAAGAAATGGCGGCACTATTTTTGTTTTTTGCACTAAGCAACAGCACATTTTGAAAGGATTGAGCTGTTATGAAAATCTCTCTACCTTGCACAGAAAAAACCCAGCATCTTTTTAAAATTCATCATTTTCACAACTGAATTGATTTCAGTTTCTATAGACCTGGCTCAAGCACGAACCAATTTCTTTTTGTTGTTCTGATTCAGTAATTGGTTTCTGGGTGGCCAATTCAGAAGAAGAGTGGACATTCTCAACAAATCCTAGGCCCTGCGTTCCCGTCTTCCTCATCCAGGGGAAAACACTACCACCCTAGTAGCTGCCCTATTCAACTGCAGCAGTCTCCAGGCCCATCAGCATATTGCATTTCTTGCGCACCAAATATTTTGAAAGACATTTACAGATGATTGGCTTATGACTCATTAATTATGTATTTCTCTGCGAATTCCTTCATACAACAGCAGCAGGTATACCCTTTTTTTACTTTATAAAAGTATGGTCATATATTTTGTCACTGATCATGCAAATGGACATCATTTTAGTACACTTTAGCTTTTATATTTTAAAGACTTTGTCATTTTCTATGTTCTGCGACTCTTCTGGAAATATGAGTAAATTTTGCTTTTTTTTACTCAGTTGCAACTTACTCTTGGCATCTTCAGAATGCTTTTCTAGCATTAAGATGTAAATGATGAAGGAATTATTGTATGAAATATTACAAAGAGTAGAAATGCATTGTTATTCATTGTAATATTTTTGGCCATCATAATCACCTCATAAAGACTGGTTTCAACCATTAAAATATGTTTTCCCTTAAATTCCTGTGCTTTTTCTAGTTCTTGTTATGTCATAAAATGTTTATCCTAATTTTCTGTCCGAAGTATATTATCTGAATCCACATTTCTTTATAAATCCATAGTTCTTGCTGAAATGCGCTTTCTAAATTTTGACCACTTTTTTCTAGGCTAATGTTTTATGCTAATTGGATAAAGAAAAAAAAGACATTTGTTTTATCCTTTACAGCAGTAGGATGGTTATAAAGATTTTTCCTTTTTCATAAGGAGACACATTAATCGGTAACCCTGCTTTCTTTAGCAGGGGTTCACTTTGAATGTCAGAGAGCTCTTCCTAAAAAAATTTCAGCATAGCAAGGGAAGACAAACCAAATTCTATCTTGTGTTTTACCCACAGAAGGATGCAGGACAAAGGAGTAGTAACTGGCTGTTTGGATACTAAAATTGAAAATAACTTTGCCTCCTTATGATAACTGCTCTGGTAAATGTTTAACATTCCCTATAAAAAAGCCACAGACCAAGATTCTACCTGTTTGAAAAGATCTTGGAATCTCTGAAGGTGCTTAAAGCATATTAATAAGTGCCTTTCCTTTTAACTGGAGGATAAAAGTATCTGTCCAAGATATTAATATGTAAGATAACATTGTACCACATGTTCTTCTGATAATACAAGGTTTATTCTATTTTCATGAGGTTATTTGTGGATATGTCCATCTAAGATAAATATAAACAAAAGTTTTTGAATTGTACAGACCCTTAGGACTGAGTTATATCATGTAGAAATGTCTAAAAATAACTAGATGAGAACATACATATTGACCTCCTGTATATTATGACTAATCATGACTCAAATCTTAATATCTTCCTATAGGAATGATCTCATGGCATTTAGATATCAGAAAAGATTTTGACCTATATGTCTTTAATATTGTTTGAATACATGTATATTATAATCTTTATCATTCCTCAGTATTTCATTTCTCATTCTGTAAAAGGAATACAAGAGGAAAGATAATTCATCCACAAAGACAACCAGATTAAAAATATGCTTTGGGGGGCCCAGGCGGGTGGATCACCTGAAGTCGGGAGTATGAGACCAGCCTGACCAACATGGAGAAACCCCATCTCTACTAAAAATACAAAATTAGCTGGTGGCACAGCTAATGGTGGCACATGCCTGTAACCTCAGCTACTTGGGAGGCTGGGGCAGGAGAATTGCTTGAACCCAGGAGGCAGAGGTTGTGGTGAGCCCAGATAGCACCATTGCACTCCAACCTGGGCAACAAGACTGAAACTCCATCTCAAAAAAAAAAAAACACTAAAAAAAACATGCAGTAGGAAAATTTAAAAAGGGGAGATTTTTTTTTTTTTACATGAAATCTGGGAAGAGTGTGTGTGTGCACACTGTGGTAGGAGAGGGGCAATGTGGGGAATATATTACACATGTGACTTTTTGTTTTGCCCTGGTGAAGTGAATGTTGTTCAGAAAGATAAATTATTTCCAATTACTCAAAGATAATTTTATATGTTTTAGTCATAAAAAAGTTGTACCCTTTGGTAGAGGCACATTTTCATCCCAAAGTTGGTTATTCATGACAGAACTATAGTGGTTATTCGTAAGTTTGAAAATCAATAGCATCTACAAATGGGTTAACAGATTAGAGAATCAACAGCATCTGAAAATAATAGGTTAATGCGGATTGCTTCTAACAAGTACATGAAGAAATGGAACAAGCTACATAGCTTTCAGTTCTGAAAGAAAGGGGTAAAGGTGGGTATGGTTTCACAAAAATATATAGCTATGCACATGGTTATCTCTGAATATATTTGTATTAAGATGTATATATATATACACATTTCTTAACCTGTTCTCAGTGTCTGAGCTACATAATTATCTTTCTAGTTGGCATTTGTTTTAGGTGTATACCAATTGACAGTTCAGTTTTTCTGTTTGAAGTCCAACGTATTAGTGACACTGTGGCTGCTCTCTTTGCCTGCCCCTTGTGGCCTGTCTACAATTCTAAATGGATTTTGAACTCAAATAATGTTGTCCGTTCTGGTTTCCTGCATATACCAACAGCATTACCTATGACTGGTTTTTCCAGACTTATTGTCACTGAGCTGAGCTAATGAATTATAACTGAGTTATGTTTTATATTTGTATCGAATACACAAAAGAAACACTCTGCTTTTCCCTTTTGTGGCTCAAAAATAGCTGCACTCTAAAATATTTGTGAAAATAAATGCTTTTGTTATTAGAAAAATTATTTTGCTTTTTATTTTTACTTTCGAATGCAGTTGACTTTCATATTGTTTGATATTGTTACTATACTTTTATATGAGCTATTCTCTTTACATGACTTATTTACATATCACTCCTATTTCCTTTTTCCAACAGTTCCCAGATTCTAGTAGTTTAACCTACATATTGAAAAACATTTCATTCTACATACTCATGAAGGGTGCTGTGACACAGCTAGGATAAATACAATTTAAAATTTTGCTTTAGTTACGTGAATCTTAGACAAACAGCCTCAACATCACCAGGGAACTTGTTAAAAATGCAGAATGTCTGGTCCTACCTCAGACCCACTGAATCAGAATCCACAGTTTAACAGGATCTTTCAGAGATTCACAGATACATGAAATTTTGAAAAAGCCCTGATTTAAGTCACTGAAGTTTGACTAGCTGTAAGACTTTTATTTGACCTGTTGCTGGTATTAGTTTGAGGTATTAACAGAAGGACAGAAGTGATTAAATCTACATAAACGTATTGAGATGAGGGGGAAGTTCATCAAACCTGAAAATATTGCTATAAATATCCCACTAAGTTTTATAATTTGCTCTATTGAGCTTGTAAATGATACTTTCAAACAGTAATAAAGCTAATCTATATGACAGAGTAGAGATGTAGTGGTATTGAACGTGATACACCTTCGATTTGCTGGGATGTGTTATTTGATCTACTTGACGGTATTAACAACAAATGTATTTACTACATGTAAAGTAGGGACTAGGTTAGGAGCAGGTAAGTAATATGAAAATTGGAGACAGGTCCTAGACTTGAAATGAGATAAAAATTCTGCATCTGAATAAAGACATTCTTCAGGATCCAGTAGCTTTCTGTTTTATAAATGTATACTGAATATAGTAAGAGCTATAGAGTTTTACTATGAGCAAAAAACTGGGCTAGATTGCTACATGGCCTGCTTGCCGCATGTTTGCAGTGGAGTAGGGAGCAGGGACAAGGGAGGAGATAAAGAGAAGAAAATTCAGAGTATTTAAGATGGAGAAAGTCTATATGATTGCATGAAAGTGAACGAGGAAGGCTGGGCACAGTGTCTCATGCATGTAATCCAGCATGTTGGGAGCCAACGGTGGGAGTATGGCTTGAGGCCAGGAGTTTGTGACCAGCCTGGGCAACATAGCAATACCCTGTCTCTACCAAAAAATTAAAAATTAGCTGCATGTGATGTCATATACCTGTAGTCCCAGCTGCTGGGGAGGCTGAGGCGGGAGGATCCCTTGAGTCTAGGAGTTTAGGGCTGTTGTGAGCTATGATCACACCACTGCATTCCACCCTGGGCAGCAGAGTGAGACCCTGTCTCTAAAACAGAGTGAATGAGGCCAGCGTGAGAGAGCTGAGCTTGGAACTATCTAGGCTTAAAGTGCCAGTTTGGCAGCTGTTGCTCAGTCCTAATTTTGTCTGAATTCTACACAGTCGAGGACTAGGACATTTGTGGACTAGGACATTAATTATTTTGCTTTTTATAGCTTTATGATAAAAGTTTGGTAAATTCAGCTAACAACATTAAATTCATCTCTTACAGAAGGCTTCTCAGAGCCTTTACTGTACTATCAATCTCTAAGAGGAAAAGTTAGTGTTCAGTGTTTACTAAAGTTTTATGACCATGGATTCTTTTTCCTCAAGAATAATGACTTAGGAAGGCAGGGTACATTTTTAAAAAAACAGTCTTGGCTGTTACTATTTTGCTTGATTCTCATAATTTATTTCCTGACTTCTCTTTCTAATCACTGTAAGATAGCCATATATTTATTCAATGCATGAATATAAAGTACCTATGCCAATAAGGAGTACCTATAAAATACCCAATATTTGAAATGCTGATGGTGTTCCCTATTCTGTGGCTTTCACTGACATGCTTACCTTGATCATCTGACCATAGTAGTGACTGCATCGTTTTAACTTTGTGTACCACGTGATACATTCCTGGACTACACAGATACTATTTGCAAGCAGAACACCAAACATTTCTTAATTGCCTGCTATAATATTCTAACATTCTTCTCTCACTCTTACATGTCAGATATCTTACTATTTAATCTTCCTTTATATTCAATACTTCATTCTCTGGCAAACTTTACTCAACATCTTAAAATATTGGTGTTAATCTATCGTTATTTACAGGAGTCATCTGTTAATGCCATGAAAACTCTGTCCATAAAAAGAATTTAAGGAGCACTGTTAACTGTGGCAGAGACAGCAGTGGTCCTTAAACATCTTTTATGGACCTGCCCCTGCCTATTTCAGATGCTTACAATTAAAAGGAGTAATGCAATAAATTCCGGCCAATTTTCTGTAGATAGAAGTGTTAGGCAATGAACCTCAGGAGCATTGAAGAGCTTTCACATCTTTGTCAACTGTTGTAATAACTGACAGTTCAGAAGTGATCACAGACTGCCATCAGCTTGGCTTCTTGAGTGACTGTGTAGAGGGCAATACCAGATCACAAATTTGAGACATGAGATATGAGAAGAACAATTTTCTTAAGTTACATTATTGCAAAAAGTGTATTGGTTTTACCATAGTTTAAATAATATAAGATCCTCCCCAAAACTGAAAGGTTTTCAGGTTGTCTTTGGAGCTACTAACAGCCTATGTAAAACCTGTGCTCATAAATTTTGAAACTTTGTAGATCCTGATATTTGAGAATTAAAGCTATCCATTAGCAATGTTTACTAAATGGTATCCTTTAGAACACTAATTTTGGAATATAACATACTTTATAGAAAATTTTGTCCACTGGTGAAATATTTGGGTGGGTTGCTACATATATAAACATGATAAATGTTCCAATGCATCATTATTCTTTTAATCCAATGTTTCTAAAATTAAGGATGGAACATTTTTTTTTTCTATTAGATATTTCAAGTGGTGACTTACAGTATTTGGGAAATGCCAAAACAGAGAAAAGTTTCCTACTTCTCAGAAGGGCTGCCATGTGACAGAAGGATTCTACATATTCCATATAGTTTAAGAATTCTAGGAAACATGAGTACATTACAAAGAAGATAAATCTGAACCTTAAATTCTGAATCACAGCAATAAATTCTGTTACATTTAATTTGAAGCGGCAAAAAGAAGAGAAATACAAAACACATTATATACATGCACATGTATACATTCACATGCATACATATGTACACACATACATATGTACATGCACATATATCTGGAAATGAAAGTCTTACCCTACAGAAGCCACTCTTGAGAGTCTGGAAGAGATGACTGCACCACCAGATATAGAGACATTAACAGAGACACACAAAAAAAGAAGCAAGCAGGAAACATGACACCACCTAAGGAACACATTAATTCTTCAGTAACTGACCCAAAATAAATGGAAATTTATGAATTGCCCAAGAAGGCATTCAAAACAGTAATCTCAAGGAAATTCAGCAATATGTAAGAGATTAACAGTCAAGGAAATAATAAAACAATTCATGATCTGAATGAGAAATTCAACAAAAAGATAACAAAAAAGAAGCAAACAAATATTGGAGATGAAGAATTCAATCAATGAAAGAGACAATTAATAGCTTCAACAGCAGACTGGATCAATCTTTAAAAAAAAAAAGAATCTGAATTTGAAAATACATCTTTTGAAATGAGTCAGAAAAAAAGGAAAAAAACAAAAAAGAGTCACGACACCCATGGGACTTATGGAACACCATTAAGCAAACACATAGTCATATTATGAGAGTTCAAGAAGCAGAAGAGTCAAAGGAAAGGACAGTCAGATTATCTAATGAAATAATTGCTGAAAACTTTAGAGAGGTAGGGCACACCCAGATCCATGAAACTCAAAGGTGTCTGAATAGATTCAACACAAAGCAGTCCTCTCTGAGACACACTATAATCAAATGTCAAAAGTGAATCACAAAGAGGATTCTAAAAGCATCAATAGAAAAGTATCAAATCTAATGGAGTCTCCAATAGACTATAAGTAAATTTCTCAGCAGAAACCTTGCAGACCAGGAGAAAGTGGGATGACATATTCAAAGTGGTAAAAGAAAAAAAAAAAAGACTTAGCTAAGAATACTATGCTCAACACAGCTGTCAATGGATGAGCACAAACTGAAGGATTCATTACCAGTAGAGCTACCTTACAAGAAATGCTTAAAGGAGTTCTTAAAGTGAAAACAAAAGGACAAAGTTACTGTAATGAATACATATGACTATAAAGCTCACTGGTAGGGGTAAATACATAAATAAATCAAGAATATTTCAATACTGGAATGGTATATAAATCATACATTTCTGTAGTATAAAGATGATAAGTCAAAATGGTCAAAAATAACTCATACTACCGTAAGTTGTTATTAAATATACACTATAAAAAGATTTAAATTGTGACAGTAAAAACAAATGGTGGTGATAGAAGGGACAAAAGTCTAGAGCTTTTATGTTCAATAGAAATTAAAATGTTATCTGCTTTGTAAAGTAGATTATAAGGCCTGGCATGATGACTCACGCTTGTAATTCTAGCACTTTGGGAGGCTGAGGTGGGCAGATCACCTGAGGTCAGGAGTTCGAGATCAGCCTGACCAACATGGTGAAACCTCATCTCTACTAAAAATACAAAAATTAGCCGGGTGTGGCGGTGGGCACCTGTAATCCCAGCTACTCGGGAGGCTGAGGCAAGAGAATCACTTGAATCCGAGAGGTGGAAGTTGCAGTTAGCCAAGATCACACCACTGCACTCCAGCCTGGGCCACAAGAATAAGACTCGGTCTCAAAAAAGAAAAACCAACAACAAAAAAAAAACGAAGTAGGTTATAACTACAAGATTTTATACATAAGCCTACTGGTAACCATGAAACCAAAAAATATAATAGCAGATACACAAATTATAACAAGAAAAATCAAAGCTTAACACTACAAAATACTATCATATCACAAATCACAAGAGAAAGAAAGGAACAAAAAACTGTAAACAACCCAAATCAAATTTTAAAATGTCAGTGGTAAGCCTTTACCTATGAATAACAACACTGACTGTAAATTAATTACATTCTGTAGTCAATAGACAGAGTGAATAAATGGATTTTAAAAACACCCAATTATATGTTGTTTACAAAAGATCCACTTAAGGTTTAAGGACACACATGGCCTGAAAGTAAAAGGGAGGAAGAAGGTATTTCATGAACATGGTAATCAAAAGAAAGCAAAGGTGGCTATATTTACATCTGGGGAAAAAAAAAAAGACTTCAAGTAAAAAACTTTTACAAGAGACAAAGATGGTTGTTATTTAATGATAAAGGGTCAATTCATCTAGAAGACACTGTAAGTGTATGTACATGCTACATTTAAGCACTTAAAGACATAAAGCTAATATTAATGGACATAAAGGGAGAAACAGCAATATCATAATAGTGGGGGAATTTATTATCTCACTTTCATCAATGGATATATAAACAAGACAAACTTAATAAGGGAATACTGGACTTAAATTATACTTTTGATTAAACTGACCTAACAGGCATACAGAGCTTTCCATACAACAGCAGCAGAATATACACCTTTCTCCAGTGCACATGCATCATTCTCCAGACCAGATCACACAGTCCACACATCTTAACAAATTTAAGAAGATTTCAATTATATCTAGCTTCATTTCAGACCACAATGGTAAGGAACTAAAAATCAGCAACATGAGGAATCTGGAAAAGTCACAAAAGTAGAAATTAAACAACATGCTCCTGAACAACCAATGAATCAAAGAAGAAATTAAAGGGGAAATTTATAAACATCTTGAGACAAACAACAACTGAAATGCAACATAAAAAAACCTATGGGATACCAACAAAAGTAGTTTTAAAAGGGAAGCTTATAGCACTGAATGCTTACATTTTAGAAAGGTTCCAAATAAATAGCCTAGCCTTATAAAGTTCCAAATAAATAGCCTAGCCTTATATTTCAAGGAACTAGATAAAGAACTAAACCCAAAATTTGTGGAATAAAGAAAATAATAAAAATAAAAATAAATAGGGAATGGAAAAACCATTGGAAAAAATGGATAAAACTAGGTTTTGTTTTTTGAAAACAAACAAAATTGACAATCATTAGGCTAGAAAAATATAGAGAGAAACAGAAGACAAAACAGTTGTTACTTCTATTGAGTAAAAAGAAGCAAACATGGAGTTATAGGCTTTAGGACACAAAGTAGCAGATACATAGGATGAAAATAACCTAGACAACTAATGTACAACATGAAGACAATAGGTAATAAAGTTGTACTGTAGAAGGGATTCATGCTAAACGAGATTTTTATCATTCTTGCCACAAAACACAAATGGGTAACTATGTGAAGTGAAGAATGTTAATCTGCTTTACTGTAATAACACTTTTACTATCTATATGTATCCCATAAGATCACATTGTATAACCTTAATATATAAAATATGTTTTAAAAAAGAACTATCAGAAGGGGACATTAGAGAGGAGGTGAGAGCATTTTATACTTGGTATACTAAGGTGAAGAGTTAAAATGATTCCTTTATGATAGTACCTCCCCTTTGTTATGAGAATGTGCTGAGAATCTCCATGAAGGAGCTATGTTATGCAATGTTTTTCAAACATATTTTTACAGAGCAACTTGCAGGACTGGCGTTCTGCAGGGCAGACGTTGGGAAGTGGTCATCCAGACAAATTATAGTCCATATGCCACATGTAAGGGGGAAAGTGCTGTTAAAGAGCATAAGACTAACAGACAGGACCTTCAAATTTAGTCCTAACATCGATAATTTTCTGATTGGACTTGATTCCTTCTATAAATTAAAGGAACTGAGCTAAACAAAGTGTTTTTATCCTGAAAATTCTAAGTATTTTAAAAAGCTTGGGCTAGTTATAATACAGTCATAGAAAATTTCCCTCAAAGAAAGAAAGCAAATTGTGTTCTTGCTCTAGGAACACATTGATTATATTTTCAAGTCTGACTGAAATTATTCAAAACATTTTAATATTTTGTATGTAAGATTTATTTTGAAATTAATCCTCTCCATTTAGACATTTTGCCCTATCTAAGCTTTTGTTCAGATTAAAATTGAAACTCTCCTCGAAGACTACATGACTGGCCCAGCCGGGCATGGTGGCTCAGGCCTGTAATCCCGGCACTTTGGGAGGCCGAGGCGGGTGGATCACGAGGTCAAGAGATCGAGACCATCCCGGCCAACATGGTGAAATCCCATCTCTACTAAAATACAAAAAAATTAGCTGGGTGTGGTGGCATGCACCTGTAGTCCCAGCTACTCAGGAGACTGAGGCAGGAGAATTGCTTGAACCCGGGAGACAGAGGTTGCAGTGAGCTGAGATTGTGCCACTGCACTCCAGCCTGGCGCCTGGTGACAGAGTGAGACTCTGTCTCAAAAAAAAAAAAAAAAAAAAAAAATTACATGACTGGCTTTAGAAATCCTGGGCTCGACTTATGCTTCTCAAACTTTAATGGGCATCATATCACCTGGGTATCTGGTCAGAATGCAGGTTCTGATTCCATAGGTCTAGAACAGTGTCAGATTCTGCTCTGGCCACAAACTTCCAGGTAGGTTTTGTGCTGCTGGGGGTCTGCAGGCAGTAACACCAACTTGAGTTTTAACTCATTTTCTACAACTGCTCATTTTCGTGAGATTGATCAAGTCAATAAATATTTCCACACCTCTGTTTACTCATTGTCAAATAGTGATAACACACTTGCTTTTATGGCCTCATATAGCTATTGTGAAGAGAAATGAAATTTTATGTGATGATTACTAAAATTTATAAACACACCCACATTGTTAGGTTTTTCAAAAACACAAATTCAATGGTTCACTCAAAGGGTATTTTCAAATCTTCTTCCTCATGACATATGTGATATATGTCATCATTTTCTGATTTTTTAATATAATTGTGTCTAATAACTCACTGATCCATAGGAATGCTCCAATTAGAGGTTTGGAATAGTTAGGTATGGGGAATAAAAAGAAAATATAGATGTTTAAAACTCATAGTGATTTTTACTGTATTAAATAAAGGTAGAGTAAAAAAAATTCATAGCTGAAAGTGACTTTTACTTCAATGTATAATAGAGAAAATAGAGATTTTTTTAAAAAAGGAAATTTAGCCATGTGCAAAAAGCAGAAACTGGACCCCTTCCTGACACCTTACACTAAAATTAACTCCAGATGAATTAAAGACTTAAACATAAGATATAACACCATAAAAACCCTAGAGGAAAACCTAGGCAAAACCATTCAGGACATAGGCATAGGCAAGGACTTCATGACTAAAACACCAAAAGCAATGGCAACAAAAGCCAAAATAGACAAATGGGACCTAATTAAATTCCAGAGTTTCTGTACAGCAAAAGAAACAATCATTACAGTGAACCAGCAACTAACAGAATGGGAAAAATTTTTTGCAGTCTACCCATCTGACAAAGGGCTAATATCCAGAATCTACAAAGAACTAAAACAGATTTACAGGAAGTGGGGGAGATGGCAGAAAGGAAGCTTCTCCAGAGCGCAGCAACCACCGAGTAAGACAGAACCAGAGCAATATCTGGGTCTCCGAGCGAGGTACCAGTTTTGTTTTAAAAGGACTAGCTGAACAGCGAGATTAACTCCCAAAAAAGGCAGCAAAAGCAGCCCAAAGGCATCCAGCTGAGGCAAGGTGGGGCATTGCCCCACCTGGAAAGTGTATCAGGCATGGAGGATCAGGGAGCATCACCTCCTCAGTTCTCTGAATCAGATACAGCAATTCACTCTTTGTCAGCACACAGAGTAGGAAAATGCCACCTTGCTGAGAACCACCCAGAGTTGCAGACCTGGACGACAGCCCAGATTGGCAGCCCCAGCCACACTGGTGCCTTGTTAGTGCAGACCAGGCAGAGATTTGGACTAATACCGAGAAGCTTGTGAAAAGGAAATGCCCATCCCACAGAAGGGAGAGTTGAAAGTGGGGAGGGGGGCAGACCCCTCCTCAACAAGATCCAGCAACTGGAGTCCCTTTCCTGGGAGAGTTTTGCAGTTAACACATCTTCCACCCAGGAACAGCGGCTCAGCAGAGGGAAAGAGCCCGCCACTGGGAAGGCGGGGCTAACCCCACCAGTACAGAAACCAGGCAAAGAATAAACAGCAGCCTGGCTGGAACCGAGGCAGCTCGACAGTGCCTCCACAGGCAGACAATGGACAGACAGTCTCAAGTGGCACACTGACCCCTGTGTTAAAAAAAATTTTAAAAAAGCCCCATACAGGAGAAATAACCCCAACTTTAACAGAAAGGACGTCCACTCAGAGAAGATGGGAAGAAAGCAGTGCAAAAAGGACAACAACATCAAAGTCCAGGATGCCTCTCCTCCCCAGAGAGATCACAACAACACACCAGCACGGCAACAAAGCAGGTCAGAAAACGATTTTGACGAACTGACAGAAGCAGGCTTCAGAAGATGCGTAATAACAAACTTCTCTGCGCTAAAAGAACATGTTTTAACCCAATGCAAAGAAACTAAGAACCTTGAAAAAAGATTAGATGACACGCTAACTAGAATAACCAGCCTAGAGAAAAACGTAAATGACTTCATGGAGCTGAAAAACACAGCACGAGAACTTCGTGAAGGATACACAAGTTTCAATAGCCGAATTGATCAAGCAGAAGAAAGGATATCAGAGATTGAAGATCAACTTAAGGAAATAAAAAGAGAAGGCAAGAAAAGAGAAAAAAAGAATGAAAAGAAATGACTAAAGTCTCCAAGAAATATGGGATTATGTGAAAAGACCTTATCTATGCTTGATCAGTATATCTGAAGAGGAAGAGGGAAATGAATCCAAGCTGGAAAACACTCTTAAAATATTATCCAGGAGAACGTCCCCAACCTAGTAAAGCAGGCCAACATTCAAATACAGGATATACAAAGACCACCACAGAGATACTCCTCAAGAAGAGCAACCCCAAGGCACATAATCATCAGATTCACCAGTGTTGAAATGCAGGAAAAATTGCTAAGGGCAGTCAGAGAGAAAGTTTGGGTCACCCACAAAGGAAAGCCCATCAGACTCATGGTGGATCTCTCAGCAGAAACTCTACAAGCCAGAATAGAGTGGGGACCAATATTCAATATCCTTAAAGAAAATAACTTTCAACCCAGAATCCCATATCCAGCCAAACTAAGCTTCATAAGTGAAGGAGAAATAAAATCCTTTACAGACAAGCAATTACTGAGAGATTTTGTTGCCACCAGACCTGCCCTACAAGAGCTCCTGAAGGAAGCACTAAACACAGAAAAAAAATCCAGTACCAGCCACCGTAAAAATGAACCAAATGATGCAATAAGGCAACTGTGTTGAACAACAGGCAAAACAAACAACCAGTAACAAAATGGCAGGATCAAATTCACACACAACAACATTAACATTAAATGTAGATGGCCTAAATGCCCCAATCAAAAGACACAGACTGGCAAACTGGGTAAAAAGTCAAAACCCATCGGTGTGCTGTATTCAGGAGACCCATCTCACATGCAAAGACACACAGAGACTCAAAATAAAGGGATGGAAGAAGATCTACCAAGTAAACGGAGAGCAAAGAAAAAGCAGGGATTGCAATTTTAGTCTCTGAGAAAATTGACTTTAAACCAACAAAGATCAGAAGAGACAAATGAAGACACTACATAATGGTGAAAGGATCAATACAACAAGAAGAGCTAACTATCCTAACTATATATGCACCCAATACAGGAGCGACCAGATACATAAACCAAGTTCTTAATGACCTACAAAGAGACTTAGATTCCCGCACAATAATAGTAGAAGTCTTTAACACTCCACTGCCAACATTAGACAGATCAACAAGATAGAAAATCAACAAGAATATACAGGACTCGAACGCAGAACCAGAACAAGCAGATCTAATAGACATCGACAGAACTCTCCACCCTACAGCTACAGAATATACATTCTTCTCAGCACCACATTGCACTTACTCTAAAATTGACAACATAATTGGAAGTAAATCACTCCTCAGCAAATGCAAAAGAACAGAAATCTTAACAAACAGTCTCTCAGACCACAGTGCAATCAAATTAGATCTCAGGATTAAGAAACTAATTCAAAACTGCACAACTTCATGGAAACTGAACAACTGGCTCCTGAATGTTGACTGGATAAACAATGAAATGAAGGCAGAAATAAAGATGTTCTTTGAAACCAACAAGAACAAGGACACAACTTACCAGAATCTCTGGGACACCTTCAAAGCAGTGTCTAGAGGGAAATTTATAGCAATAAATGCCGACATGAGAAATGAGGAAAGATCTAAAATCGACACTCTATCATCAAAATTGAAAGAGCTAAAGATGAAAAAAAAAATCAAAGCTAGCAGAAGACAAGAAATAACAGATCAGCGCAGAAATGAAGGAGATAGAGACACAAAAAAACTCTTAAAAAATTAATAAATCCAGGAGCTGGTTTTTTGAAAAGATAAAAAAAATAGACCACTAGCCAGATTAATAAAAAAGAAAAGAGAGAAGAATCGAATAGATGCAACAAAAAATGATAAAGGGGATATCACCACTGATCCCACAGAAATACAAACTACCATCAGAGATTACTACAAACAACTCTATGCACACAAACCAGTAAACCTGGAGGAAATTGATAAATTCGTGGACACTTGCACCCTACCAAAACTAAACCAGGAAGAAGTTGAAACCCTGAATGGGCCAATAACAAGGACTGAAGTTGAGGCAGCAATTAACAGTTTACTAGCCAAAAAAAGTCCATGTCCAGATGGGTTCACACCTGAATTCTACCAGATGTACAAAGAGGAGCTGGTACCAATAATTCTGAAACTATTCCAAACAATACAAAAAGAGGGAACCCTTCCCATGTCATTTTATGAGACCAACATCATCCTGATACCAAAACCTGGCAGAGACTCAACAAAAAAAGAAAACTTCAGGCCAATCTCCATGATGAACATAGATGCAAACATCTTCAATAAAATACTGACAAACCGATTGCAACAGCACATCAAAAAGCTTATCCATCATGATCAAGTAGGCTTCATTCGGGGGATGCAAGATTGGTTCAATATATGCAAGCCCATAAACATAATACATTACAAAAACAGAACCAAAGACAAAAACCACATGATTATCTCAATAGATGCAGAGAAGGCCATAAACAAAATTCAACAGCCCTTTATGCTAAAAACTCTCAAACTAGGTATCCATGGAACCTATCACAAAATAATAAAAGCTATTTACAACAAACCCACTGCCAATATCATACGGAATGGGCAAAAACTGGAAGCATTCTCTTTGAAATCTGGCATTAGACAAGGATGCCCTCTCTCTTTCCTCTTATTAAATATAGTATTGGAAGTTTTAGCCAGAGCAATCAGGCAAGAAAAAGAAATAAAACATATTCAATTAGGAAAGGAGGAAGTCAAATTGTCTCTATTTGCAGATGACATGATTGTATATTTAAAAGACCCTATCATCTCAGCCCAAAATCTCCTAAGCTGATAAGCAACTTCAGCAAAGTCTCAGGATACAAAATCAATGTGCAGAAATCACAAGCATTCCTATACATCAATAACGGACTTAAAGAAAGCCAAATCCAGAATGAACTGCCATTCTCAATTGCTGCAAAGAGAATAAAATACCTAGGAATACAAATAACAAAAGACATAATGGACATCTTCAAGGAGAACTACAAATCACTGCTCTAGGAAATAAGAAAAGACAAAAACAGATGGAAAAACATTCCATGCTCATGGTTAGGAATAATCAATATTGTGAAAATGGCCATACTGCCCAAAGTAAATTATAGCTTTTAGGCTATACCCATCAAACTACCAATGACCTTCTTCACAGAACTGGAAAAACCACTTTAAACTTCATATGGAACCAAAAAAGAGCCCGCATAGCAAAGACAATCCTAAGCAAAAAGAACAAAAAGAGCAAAATGAACAGCATCACACTGACAGACTTCAGGCTATACTACAAGACAACAGTAATCAAAACAGCATGGTACTGGTACCAAAACAGAGATATAGACCAATGGAACAGAATAGAGACCCTGGAGACAATGCCACACATCTACAACCATTTGATTTTTGACAAATCTCACAAAAACAAGCAATGGGGAAAGGATTCTCTGTTTAATAAATAATGTTGGGAAAACTGGCTAGCAGTGTGCAGAAAGCAGAAACTGGACCCCTTCCTGACACTTTACACTAAAATTAACTCCAGATGGATTAAAGATTTCAACATAAGACCTAACACCATAAAAACCCTAGAAGAAAACCTAGGCAAAACCATTTAGGACATAGGCATAGGCAAGGACTTCATGACTAAAACACCAAAAGCATTGGCAACAAAAGCCAAAATGGACAAATGGGACCTAATTAAACTCCAGAGCTTCTGTACAGAAAAAGGAACAATCAACAGAGTGAACCAGAAACCAACAGAATGGGCAAAAAATTTTGCAATCTACCCATCTGACAAAGAGCTAATATCCAGAATCTACAAAGAACTAAAACAGATTTACAAGAAAAAAACAAACGAACCCATTCAAAAGTGAGCAAAGGATATTAACAGACACTTTTCAAAAGAAGACATATATGAAACCAACAAACATATGAAAAAATGTTCATCATCACTGGTCATTAGAGAAATGCAAATCAAAACCACATTGAGATAACATCTCACGCCAGTTAGAATGGTGATCATTAAAACATATGGAGACAACAGATGCTGGAGAGGATGTAGAGAAATAGGATGACTTTTACACCGTTGGTGGGAGTGTAAATTAGTTCAACCATTGTGAAAGACAGTGAGGCAATTCCTCAAGGACCTAGAAATAGAAATTCCACTTGACCCAGCAATCCCATTACTGGGTATATACCCAAAGGACTATAAATTGTTTCATTATAAAGACACATGCATAGGCATGTTCATCGTGGCACTGTTTACAATAGCAAAGACCTGGAACAAACTCAAATGCCCATCAATGACAGACTGGACAAAGAAAATGTGGCACATATACACCATGGAATACTATGCAGCCATAAAAAACAATGAGTTTGTGTCCTTTGTAGGGACATGGATAAACCTGGAAACCATCATTCTCAGCAAACTGACACAGGAACAGAAAATCAAATACCTTATGTTCTCACTCATAGGTGGGTGTGGAACAATGAGAACGCTTAGACACAAAGAGGGGAGCATCACACACTGGGGTCCATTGTGGGGGGTTACAGGAGGGATAGTGGGAGGGAGGGTGGGGGAGGGATAACGTGGGGAGAAATGTCAGGTATAGGTGTTGGGGGGATGGTGGCAACAAACCACCTTGCCATGAATGTACCTATGCAACAATCTTGCATGATCTGCACATGTACCCTAGAATCTAAAGTACAATTAAAAAAAAAAAAACAGATTTACAAGAAAAAAACAAAATCATTCAAAAGTGGGTGAAGGACATGAACAGACACTTAACACAAATATGAGGCCAACAAACATATGAAAAAATGCTCATCATCATTGGTCATTAGAGAAATGCAAATCAAAACCACATTGAGATAATATCTCACGCCAGTTAGAATGACAATCATTAAAAAATCTGGAGACAACAGATGCTGGAGAGGATGTGGAGAAATAGGAACACTTTTACACTGTTGGTGGGAGTATAAATTAGTTCAACCATTGTGGAAGACAGTGTGGCAATTCTCAAGGACCTAGAAATAGCAATTCCATTTGACCCAGCAATCCCATTTCTGGGTATATATCCAAAGGATTATAAATCGTTCTATTATAAAGACACATGCACACACATGTTCATTGTGGCACTGTTTATAATAGCAAAGACCTGGAACCAACCCAAATGCCCATGAATGATGGACTCGAGGAAAATGTGGCACATAGACACCATGGAATACTATGCAGCCATAAAAAACAATGAGTTCGTGTCCTTTGTAGGCTCATGGATGAATCTGTAAACCATAATTCTCAGCTGAGAATTATGACACAAGAACAGAAAACCAAACACCACATGTTCTCACTCATAGGCAGGTGTTGAACAACGAGAACACATGGACACAGGGAGGGGAGAACTACACACTAGGGTCTGTTGGGGGGGACTAGGGGAGGGAAAGTGGGAGGTAGGGAGGTAGGGGAGGGATAACATGGGGAGAAATGCCAGTTATAGGTGATGGGGGGGATGGAGGCAGCAAATCACATTGCCATGTATGTACCTATGCATCAATCCTGCATGTTCTGCACATGTACCCCAGAACCCAAAATGCATAAAATATACATATATAAAAGTAATAATAAATAAAAAAATTTTTTCTGGAAAAAAAAAAAAAAAAACACTAAAAAAGATAATTTTCCCAGCCTGCAGTTGCCGAGGCAACCTGCCGTTGCCAAGGCAACCAGCCATTACAGAGAGAGTCCATCATTATAAAGGCGGGCGACCGTTCCTGAGGCAGTTCTAACTACACCCATATAAACAGGACTGCAGGGAAGTTCACACAGCAGCTGGGTGGAGCCCACAGCAGCTCAGCGAAGCCTCTGCAGCCTGAGAGTGACTAGGCTGCCTCCTTGTGGGTAGGGCAGCCCTGAAGAAAAAAAAAAAAGGCAGCAGCACAGCGGAAACTCATAAAGCCCTAACTCCCTGGGACAGAACACCTGGGAAAAAAAAGGGGGGGGGTTATGAGTCCTGCTGCTGCAGACTTAAATTTACTGGCCCAGCAACTCTGAATGAACAATGGGGCTCACAGCTCAGCACCTGATATAATATAAAGGACAGACTGTTTCCTCAAGCAGCTCCCTGACCCCCATATATCCAAAGAGTCATCTCATAAAGGAGAGCTCAGACTGACATTTGGCAGGTATCCTTCTGGGACAAAGCAGAAGAAGAAACTGGTAGCAACCTTTACTGTTCGGCAGCTGCTGCAAGTGATCCGCAGGCAAGCAGGGCCTGGAGCGGACATCAGCAGTCCTACAGCAGAGAGCCCAGACAGTTAAAAGGAAAACTAAGAAACAGAAATAACTTCATCAACAACAAACAGGACGTCCACTCAGAGACCCAATCAGAAAGTCAACAACTACAAAGCCGACAGGTGGATAAATCCACAAAGATGGGAAGAAACTAGCGCAAAAAAGATGAAAACACCCAAAACCAGATCACCTCTTCTCCTACAAGGGATCGCAACTCCTCACCAGCAAGGGAACAAGACTGGATGGAGAATGAGTGTGATGAAATGACAGAATCAGCCTTCAGAAAGTGGGTAATAAGAAACTTCCGTGAGCTAAAAGAACATGTTCTAACCCAATGCAAAGAAACTAAGAACCTTGAAAAAAGATTTGACAAAATGCTAACGAGAATGGACAACTTAGATAGGAATATAAGTGAATTGATGGAGCTAAAAAACACAACATGACAACTTCACGAAGCATGCACAAGTCTCAACAGCCGAATGACCAAGCAGAAGAAAGGATATCAGAGATCGAAGATCAACTCAATGAAATAAAATGAGAAGGCTAGATTAGAGAAAACAGGGTAAAAAGGAATGAACAAACTCAACAAGAAATATGGGACTATGTGAAAAGACCTAATCTACGTTTCAAAGGTGTACCTGAATGTGACAAAGAGAATAAATCCAAGCTGGAAAATACTCTTCAGGATATTATCCAGGAAAACTTCCCCAACCTAGCAAGGCAGGCCAATATTCAACTCCAGAAAATACAGAGAACACCACAAAGATATTCCTCTAGAAGAGCAACCCCAAGGCACATAATCATCAGATTCACCAGGGTTGAAATGAAGGAGAAAATACTAAGGGCAGCCAGAGAGAAAGGTCGGGTTACCCACAAAGGTAAGCCCATCAGACTCACAGCAGATCTCTCAGCAGAAACCCTACATGCCAGAAGAGAGTGGGGGCTGATATTCAACATCCTTAAAGAAAAGAACTTTCTTTTTTTTTTTTTTTTTTGAGACGGAGTTTCGCTTTTTGTTACCCAGGCTGGAGTGCAATGGCGCGATCTCGGCTCACTGCAACCTCCTCCTCCTGGGTTCAGGCAATTCTCCTGCCTCAGCCTCCTGAGTAGCTGGGATTACAGGCACGCACCACCATGCCCAGCTAATTTTTTGTATTTTTAGTAGAGACGGGGTTTCACCATGTTGACCAGGATGATCTCGATCTCTTGACCTTGTGATCCACCCGCCTCAGCCTCCCAAAGTGCTGGGATTACAGGCTTGAGCCACCGCGCCCGGCTAGAAAAGAACTTTCAACCCAGAATTTCATATCCAGCCAAACTAAGCTTCATAAATGAAGGAAAAATAAAATCCTTTGTGAACAAGCAAGTACTCAGAGATTTCATCACCACCAGACCTGCTTTATAACAGCTCCTGAAAGAGGCACTACACATAGAAAAGAACAACCAGTACCAGCCACTCCAAAAACACACCAAATGGTAAACAGCATCAACATAATGAAGAATCTGCATCAACCAACAGGCAAAACAGCTGGCTAGCATCAAAATGGCAGGACCAAATTCACACATAACAATATTAACCCTAAACGTAAATGGACTAAATGCCCCAATCAAATGACACAGACTGGCAAATTGGATAAAAAGCCAAAACCCATCAGTGTGCTGTATCCAGGAAACCCACCTCACATGCAAGCATACACAAAGACTCAAAATAAAGGGATGGAGGAAGATTTACCAAGCAAATGGAGAGCAAAAAAAAGCAGGAGTTGCAATTCTCATCTCTGATAAAATAGACTTTAAAGCAGCAAAGATCAAAAGAGACAAAGAAGGACATTACATAATGGTAAAAGGATCAATGCAACAAGAAGAACTAACGATCCTAAATATATATGCACCTAATACAGGAGCACCCAGATACATAAGGCAAGTTCTTAGACTCCCACACAATAATAGTGGGAGATTTCAACACAGCATTGTCAAAATTAGACAGATCAACAAGATAGAAAATTAACAAGGATATCCAGGACTTGAACTCAGACCTGGAACAAGCAAACCTAATAGACATTTACAGAACTTTCCATCCCAAATCCACAGAATATACATTCTTCTCAGCACCACATCACACCGACTCTAAAATTGACCACATAATTGGAAGTAAATCACTCCTCAGCAAATGCAAAAGAATGGAAACCATAACAAACAGTCTCTCAGACCACAGTGCAATCAAGTTAGAAATCAGAATTCAGAAACCAACCCAAAACCCCACAGCCTCATGGAAAATGAACTTTCTCCTGAATGTTGACTGGATAAACAATGAAATGAAGGCAGAAATAAAGTTGTTCTTCAAAACCAACGAGAACGAAGACACCACATACCAGAATCTCTGGGACACATTTAAAGCAGTCTCTAGAGGAAAATATATAGCAATAAGTGCCCACATGAGAAGAAAGGAGAGATCTAAAATTGACACCCTATCATCAAAATTGAAAGAGCTAGAGGAGCAAGATAAAAAAAAACTCAAAACCTAGCAGAAGACAAGAAATAACTAAGATCAAAGCAGAATTGAAGAGATAGAGACACGAAAAACCCTACAAAAAATCAATAAATCCAGGAGCTGGTATTTTGAAAAGATCAACAAAATAGACAGACCACTAGCCAGATTAATAAAAAAGAAAAGAGAGAATAACCAAATAGATGCAATAAAAAATGATAAAGGGGATATCACCACAGATTCCACAGAAATTCAAACCATCATCAGAGATTATTACAAACAACTCTATGCACATAAGCTAGAAAACCTGGAAGAAATGGATAAATTCCTGGACAGTTGCCTCCTCCCAAGCCTAAACCAGGAAGAAGTCGAAACCCTGAATAGATCAATAACAAAAGCTGAAGTCGAGGCAGCAATTAAGAGCCTACCACCCAAAAAAAGCCCAGGTCCAGATGGGTTCACAGCCGAATTCTACCAGACATACAAAGAGGAACTGTTACCATTCCTTCTGAAACTATTCCAAATAATCCAAAAAGAGGGAATCCTTCCCAAATCATTTTATGAGACCAACATCATCCTAATACCAAAACCCGGCAAAGACTCAACAAGAAAAGAAAACTACAGGCCAATATCCATGATGAACATAGAGGCAAAAATCTTCAATAAAATACTGGCAAGCCGATTGCAACAGCACATCAAAAAGCTTATCCACCACGATCAAGTAGGCTTCATCCCAGGGATGCAAGGCTGGTTCAACATATGCAAATCTATAAATATAATTCGTCACATAAACAGAACCAAAGACAAAAATCACACGATTATCTCAATTGATGCAGAGAAGGCCTTCGACAAAATTCAACAGCCCTTTATGTTAAAAACCTTCAATAAACTAGGCATCGACGGAATGTATCTCAAAATAATAAAAGCTATTTACAACAAACCAACAGCCGATATCATACTGAATGGGCAAAAACTGGAAGCATTTCCTTTGAAATCAGGCACTAGACAAGGATGCCCTCTCTCACCACTCCTATTCAATAGAGTACTGGGAGTTCTAGCCAGAACAATCAGGCAAGAAAAAGAAATAAAGGGTATTCAATTAGGAAAGGAGGAAGTCAAATTGTCTCTATTTGCAGACGACATGATTGTATATCTAGAAGACCCCATCGTCTCAGCCCAAAATCTCCTGAAACTGATAAGCAACTTCAGCAAAGTCTCAGGATACAAAATCAATGTACAAAAATCACAAGCATTCCTATACACCAATAACAGACTTAAAGAGAGCCAAATCAAGAACGAACTGCCATTCACAATTGCTACAAAGAGAATAAAATAACCTAGGAATACAACTAACAAGGAATGTAAAGGACCTCTTCAAGGAGAACTACACACCACTGCTCAACGAAATAAGAGAAGACACAAACAGATGGAGAAACATTCCATGTTCATGGTTAGGAAGAATCAATATCTTGAAAATGGCCATACCGCCCAAAGTAATTTACAGATTCAACACTATCCCCATCAAGCTACCAATGACCTTCTTCACAGAACTGGAAAAAACCACCTTAAACTTCATATGGAACCAAAAGAGAGCCCACATAGCCAAGTCAATTCTAAGCAAAAAGAACAAAGCGGGAGGCCTCACACTACCGGACATCAAACTATACTACAAGGCTACAGTAATCAAAACAGCATGGTACTGGTACCGAAACAGAAATATAGACCAATGGAACAGAATAGAGGCCTCGGAGGCAACACAACATATCTACAATCATCCGATCTTTGACAAACCTGATAAAAACAAGCAATGGGGAAAGGATTCCCTGTTTAATAAGTGGTATTGGGAAAACTGGTTAGCCATATGCAGAAAGCAGAAACTGGACCCCTTCCTGACACCTTACACTAAAATTAACTCCAGATGGATTAAAGACTTACACATAAGACCTAACACCATAAAAACCCTAGAAGAAAACCTAGGAAAACCATTCAGGGCATAGGCATAGGCAAGGACTTAATGGCCAAAACACCAAAAGTATTGGCAACAAAAGCCAAAATAGACAAATGGGACCTAACCAAACTCCACAGCTTCTGTACGGCAAAAGAAACAGTTATTAGAGTGAATCAGCAACCAACAGAATGGGAAAAAATTTTTGCAGCCTACCCGTCTGGCAAAGGGCTGATATCCAGAATTTACAACGAACTAAAACAGATTTACAAGAAAAAAACAAACAAGCCCATTCAAAAGTGGGCAAAGGATATGAACAGATACTTTACAAAAGAAGACATACATGAGGCCAAAAAGCATATGAAAAAATGCTCATCATCACTGGTCATTAGAGAAATGCAAATCAAAACTACATTGAGATACCATCTCACGCCAGTTAGAACGGCGATCATTAAAAAATCTGGAGACAACAGATGCTGGAGAGGATGTGGAGAAATAGGAACACTTTTATACTGTTGGTGGGAGTGTAAATTATTTCAACCATTGTGGAAGACAGTGTGGCAATTCCTCAAGGACCTAGAAATAGAAATTCCATTTGACCCAGCAATCCCATTACTGGGTATATATCCAAAAAATTATAAATCGTTCTACTATAAGGACACATGCACACAAATGTTCATCGCAGCACAGTTTACAATAGCAAAGACCTGGAACCAACCCAAATGCCCATCAATGATAGACTGGACAGGGAAAATGTGGCACATATACACCATGGAATATTATGCAGCCATCAAAAACGATGAGTTTGCATCCTTTGCAGGGACATGGATGAACCTGGAAACCATCATTCTCAGCAAACTGACACAAGAACACAAAATCAAACACCGCATGTTCTCACTCATAGATGGGTGTTGAACAATGGGAACACATGAACATAGGGAGGGGAGCACTATACACTGGAGTCTGTTGGGGGGGAGTGGGGTGGACAGTGGGGGGTGGGGAGTTGGGCAGGGATAGCATGGGGAGAAATGCCACATATAGGTGAAGGGGGGGAAGGCAGCAAATCACACTGCCATGTATGCACCTATGCAACAATCTTGCATGTTTTTCACATGTACCCCAAAACCTAAAATGCAATAAAAAAATAAAAAATAAAATAAATAAATAAATGAAAAAGATAATTTTCCTAGGAAAAGATAATTGTCCTAGGTCATATACCATGTTAGTCAAGAACAAGGTTGTACCAAAATTCAGGATGACAAAAAACTTACTAATTTTTGAGAAAAGAAAACATCTGTCACATAAAAGTGCTTAATTAAAGTGAAGATGAAGTTTGGATTATATTTCAGAAACTGATTGGATAATGTAGGGAATAATTTTAACATGTAATTTGTCAAATTTCCACTAGATGGCAGATGAAATCAATGTTAAACATAGGCGTGTGACAAGGAGGAAAAATGAAAACAGGCAATTTCTTTACGTACTGGGGTACATGTGCAGATCTTGCAGGATTCTTACATAGGTATACACATGCCATGGTGGTTTGCTGCCTCTATCCCCCTGTCACCTACATTAGGTATTTTTCCTGATGTTATCCCTCCCCAATCTCCCCACCCCTGCTATCCCTCCCCTAGTCCCCCAACCCCCTACAGACCTCAGCATGTGATGCTCCCCTCCCTGTGTTCATGTGTTCTCGTTGTTCAACATCCACCTGAGTGAGAACATGCGGTGTTTGATTTTCTGTACTTGTGTCATAATTCTCAGCTGAGAATTATGGTTTCCAGATTCACCCATGACTCTACAAAGGACAGAAACTCATTGCTTTTTATGGCTGCATAGTATTCTATGGTGTCTATGTGCCACATTTTCCTTGTTGAGTCCATCATTGATGGGCATTTGGGTTGGTTCCAGGTCTTTGCTATTATAAACAGTGCCACAATGAACATGTGTGTGCATGTGTCTTTATAATAGAACGATTTATAATCCTTTGGATATATACCCAGAAATGGGATTGCTGGGTCAAATGGAATTTCTATTTCTAGGTCCTTGAGAATCGCCACACTGTCTTCCACAATGGTTGAACTAATTTACACTCCCACCAACAGTGTAAAAGTGTTCCTATTTCTCCACATCCTGTCCAGCATCTGTCTCTAGATTTTTTAATGATTGTCATTCTAACTGGCGTGAGATGTTATCTCAATGTGGTTTTGATTTGCATTTCTCTAATGACCAGTGATGATGAGCATTTTTTCATATGTTTATTGGCCTCATATATATCTTCTTTTGAAAAGTGTCTGTTCATGTCCTTCGCCCACTTTTTCATGTTTTTTTTTCTTGTAAATCTGTTTTAGTTCTGTGTAGATTCTGGATATTAGCCCTTTGTCAGATGGATAGATTGCAAAATTTTTTTCCCATTCTGTTGGTTGCCAGTTCACTCTAATGATTGTTTCTTTTGCTGTGCAGAAGCTCTTAAGTTTAATTAGGTCCCATTTGTCTATTTTGGCTTTTGTTGCCAATGCTTTTGGTGTTTTAGTCATGAAGTCCTTGCCTATGCCTATGTCCTGAATGGTATTGCCTAGGTTTTCTTCTAGGGTTTTTATGGTGTTAGGTCTTATGTTGAAATCTTTAATCTATCTGGAGTTAATTTTTGTATAAAGTGTCAGGAAGGGTCCAGTTTTAGCTTTCTGCACATGGCTAGCCAGTTTTCCCAACACCATTTATTAAACAAGGAATCCTTTCCTTATTGCTTATTTTTTGTGAGGTTTGTCAAAGATCCGATGGTTGAAGGTGTGTGGCATTACTTCCAAGGTCTCAGAAAACGGGCAATTTCTTTATTAAAAGACTGGGTCTCAGTCGGGCGTGGTGGCTCATGCCTGTAATCCCAGCACTTTTGGAGTCTGAAGCAGGTGAATCACCTGAGGTCACGAGTTCGAGACCAGCCCGGCCAACATGGCCAAACCCTATGTCTACTAAAAATACAATTAGCCAGGCATGGTGCACGTGACTGTAGTCCCAGCTACTTGGGAGGCTGCGGCAGGAGAATCACTTGAACCCAGGAGACGGAGGTTGCAGTGAGCTGAGATTGCACCACTGCACCACAGCCTGGGTGACAGAGTGAGACTCTGTCTGGGGAGAGAAAAAAAAAGAAAGACTGGGTCTCTGACCTTGGCATATTTATTCAGTATATTCATATAGTGCCTATCACTGATTTAACATATAGAGATATGCTTCATATAAAAAATTTCCTATATACACTTTTTAAATTGAACTGACTTGGCTACATACACGTTACTAAATTATTTGGGAAATTATTTGGTATAGTGAGAAATCATTAAAAAAGACTTGAGTCCTGGTCAGAGTTTTGAAACTAAATAAAGTAGTAACCTTGAGTAAATTATCTAACTTGTCTCAATCTCATCTTCTCACCCATAAAATGTAAACAATAAATAATAATGCACTACTAATTTGTAGCACAGTTGAGGTTTATGGTAATTGGCTTTATAAACTACAAAGCACTACACAAGTGTTGGTTACAGTTATTTCAAAGCCCCTTTCTCCTTCCTTGACTGAGGTGGTGGGACTGTGAGCCTCAAATCAGATAAGCCCTGCTTTACCAACCTACCCCTCTAATAAGCCCTCTCAGTGCCCTCAAGCTCCAAGAACCAACATCTTCCACTGATACTGGCTGGTGTCCATTTTAGCTCCCAGATGCCTTTGGACATCTGCATGTTTCTCTGCTCCAGGTAAAACAGTCTGCTGTTCTATTACTGTGTGTCACAAGGACTTTTGTTCCCTCTGTGGGTTAAAGTGTCACTGGTGCTCATGAGAGAAAAATCAAGAAACTCCTTTATTTTGCTGGAGTCACTTAATTTTCAAATCTATGTAACAGAAGCCACCTAGTGTCCTACTTGTTCCTTCACACTTCCTCTGCACTTCCGTGATTTTTTTTACAGAGAGTTTATGCCTCTCTGCTGGTACTGTCTAAATTCCAGTAAGTTAAAAACCCAGCAACAGTCCAAACTCTCTCTTTACATCCCCAAGAATAATATTGCAAACCACATCCCAACAATAATGTTTAAGAGTCAAATTAATGACTACAGTCTGAGATTACACAGAATATCTATCACAGGCAACACTTGAAGAAAATTTGTGCTAGCCCATATTTAAGAGGGGATAGCATGCGACTTGTCAGATCTGTAGCTGTTTAGCAGAATCAGCTGTAGAATATTTACCAATGAAGGTTCTGTCCAAGGCTTATTATTGGGGTGAATTGGTCACATCCTTTAATCAGGTTGATCTAGTGACTTCATCCAGAAATAGTGGGGGTCTTGCATAAACTTTAAATTCCAAATCTATGTTAAAAGGTATCTGCTGGCCAGGTACAGTGGCTTATGCCTGTAATCCCAGCACTTGAGAGGTTAATGCAGGCAGATCACAAGGTCCAGAGATCGAGACCATCCTGGTCAACATAGTGAAACCCCGTCTCTACTAAAAATACATAAAAGTAGCTGGGCATGGTGGCACCTGCCTGTAGTCCCAGCTACTGGTGAGACTGAGGCAGGAGAATTGCTTGAACCCCTGAGGCAGAGGCTGCAGTGAGCTGAGATCACTCCACTGAACTCTAGCCTGGTGACAGAGTAAGACTCTTCCTCGAAAAAAATAAAAAATAAAAAATAGGCCACTCCATACAACAAACCGTGCTTTTAATTGAAAACTCCAAAGTTGAAAGTGGCAAGAGTGGATCATGTAAAATGCAAGGGCTAATATGTTATTAGACAGCTTTTCACTTGAGCAACCCCAGAATGAATGGCAGAAGAATCATTTACATGGACTGAGCAATAGCAAAGAGGCTAGGTCTTGAATATATGTGGTTATATATTAATAACCTTCTCTATTTCAATACTACTTTCAAGCTCAAGTTAGAGAAATGCTTTGGGAATATTGGTAAGTATAGCAGGGTCTAAATCAATATAGAATGGGGCTTCTGATGAGAGAGAACCTTGGCATATTCTACGCATCCCCCTTAACATCATTGGTTGGAGACCGAAGGACAGCGATCATCCTGTCACAACATTCCCAGAAAGCCCACAACTGTCACCCTCTAACTCACAGAGCAAACAGGCTGTCCTGTCAGCAATTTCTCATCCACCCAGCCATTTAGATGGCTTATTTTCATGGATAGCCACCTAAATCTCTTCATTTTTGTGTCAGTGCAGAAAGTATTACCCTTTCTTATCTAAGGTTAATTCTTCCACCTAAGCAAATGAGTGTGCTAAAATGTTTTCTATCTTTAAACCAAAACAAAAATCCCTCTGCTATTGCAATTCTAGGCAAGTGGTCATAACCACCATTAACATTCGTAAGTGGAAAGGATGTTTGTATCTTGCCACCCTCTTCACCCCCACACCCCAGTCTACTTTCAACTCAGCAGTGAGTGTTTGTTAAAATGTTGTTCCATGTCACTCCTCTGCCTAAAAGCCTAACTCAGAGTATAAGCCAAAGTTCCCAAAACATCCTTCAAGATCACCGGTAATTGGTCCACCTTCCACCTTTATTTATGATCTTAGCCTCTATTCCTTTCCCTGTCCATCACTCAGTTCTAGATTCCCTGACCAATTTGTCCAGCCTTGCGTGTGCCAGGCACACTCCCAATGTGTGGATTTTGTTAGCTTCTCCTCCTGCCCAAGGGAAGATCTACATTCCTGTATGTACTCATGAATTTCTTAATCCCATTCAACTTTTTGCTTAAAAATAACCTTCCCAGAAGGTCATCCCTCATCACTATTAAATTTGCATTCTACCTCAAGTCCACCCTTTTCTGTTTTTTCCTCCTTGTGCTTATCTCTCAACAAGGTGTGACTGATCAATCGATCGATCGATCGGTAGATAGATAGATAGATGATAGATAGATAGAACTTTACATGCAATTAAGAATTGTGTATATGTGCTTGTGTACGCAGAAAGAGAGGTAGGAGGAACAGGAGAACAGACCTTTTAGTCTATTTGTAGATTGACATAAACCCCAGCTCCTATAACAGTGATAGGCTCATAGTAGGTACTCAGGAAATATGCATTGAATGAAAGGAATAATGATATTGGCATCGACAAAGAAAGCTGATATTGGAGATAGAGAGGAGTGGATAGATTTGACCAATATGAAAGAGATAGAAATGTCAGGCTTTAGTGAGTAACTGGCTAGGGTGTATTACAGGGGGATGAGCTGTCAAAGGAGACTGAGAGGAGACAGAGAAAACCCAGGAAAGGAGTGATGTAGTGGGAGCCAAAGGACAGACTCCTCCTGGGGTTTAGGGTAAAGTTAGTATTAGTAGTATTAAAGTGAGATAAGGGTTTAAAAATGACTTCATTGGATCTGGTGGCTTGAATAACACTGTGAGAGCAAGTTTAACATAACTCAAATGTTCTATGATTACTCTCCTACCATGCTGCTTCTTATCAAATAAGCCTCCTTTTTCCTCCTCTCTCTGACTAGAACACATATATTCAGGCAGATACCTCTAACCGTTAGTATGCAGCAGAAGTGACGTTGCATGACTGCCTAGGATGGGTGATAAAAGGTGATGCAGCTTCTGCCTGGCTTTGTCTTTCTATTCAGACGTGTCCCTTTGGAGCACTGGCCATCATGGAATCAGCCTGGCTACCTTGAAACCATGATGCTAGACAGACTATATAGAAGTAAATGCCTACAGGAACCCCAACATGTCCAGTCTCCAGCTGTATGAGTCTTCTCAGCCCACTTCAACGTGTGAATGAGGAAGCTTTTGGGGTGACTCCAGCCACAATCACCATCCCACTATAGTAACAACAGACACCTGTGCTAGTCAGCACAGCTTCCATAGCAAAATATTATAGACTGGTGGCCTGAAAAACACATTTATTTTATCAGAGTTCTGGAGGTTGAGAGTCTAAAATCAGGGGGCCAGCATGGTTGGGCTCTGGGAAGGGCTGTCTTCCTGGCTTGCAAACAACTGCCTTCTCCCTGTGTCCTCACACCATAGAGGGAGAGAGCTAGCCCAGGTGTCTCTTCTGAAAAAGAGCACTAATTCCATCGGACCAGGGTCTCACCCTTAAAATCTCATCTAACCCTAATTACCTCTGAGAGGCACCATCTCCAAATATATTGGATTTGGGGGTGAGGGTTTCAATTCTGAATTTGGAGGTGAGGGATGGACACAAACATTCAGTCCATAAACAGAAACTCCCAAGTGGAATATTTACCTGAGGCCAGTCCTTACCAGAACCATGAGAGATGAATGGTCACTGTGGTTTTATGCACTAAATTGAGGACACTTTAATATACAGTAAAAAACCAGAACTCTGGCCAGGCATGGTGGCTCACCCCTGTAATCCCAGCACTTTGAGAGGCCAAGAGAGAGTACAGCCTTAGCCCCAGAGCTCAAGACCAGCCTGGCCAACATGATGAAACACCATCTCTACAAAAATACAAAAATTAGCCAGGGGGAGGTGGTGCAGACTTGTAATCTCAGCTACTTGGGAGACTGAGGTAGGTAGGAGGATCACTTGAACCCGGGAGGCAGAGGTCGCAGTGAGCCAAGATCACACCACTGCCCTCTACTCTGTCTCAAAAAAAAAAAAAAAAAAAAGCAGAACGTCTGTTCATCTTTCAGATATCTGCCAGTTATTTCTGCAGAGAAGAATTTTTTCTGCCCTTCCCCACTTCTTCCACCCAGGTACAAGGTAGCTATACCTCCTTTGTGTTCCCCCAAACATCTTATTTTGCTTTAACATGGAGTTTTTTACAAATGAGTACAATTTGTATTTCCTACAAGGATCACTGGAGGCAGGCAATGTAGAAGTCACAAAAAATGTTGAAAAGATAAATAAGTATTTAAAACCTACACACGTGATGTCTTTGAAGAATAGACTTGTGGGTAGAGAGGAAGCAGGAATAGCATCAGATGTGGAAGGGGCAACAGGTGCAATATTTTATAACTAAAGAAAATAACATGAGTTTTACCCTTCTCCTTCAGCCCAATAAGTGTGTATGAGAGAGAAAGAGGGAGTGCACGAGAGAGAGAGCGTGGGAGCGATCACATAAGAGAGTGCGAGCCTGTGTGTGTACAGGGTTGCCCCACCTAAGCTGACCCACAAGTCTGGGTGAATTTTAATGGGGCACAGACCTAAAGGAAAGCATCATCAGAGGAGGGTGCTTGCTTCTCATCTTACTATATAACGATTTAATGGAACCACAGATAGTGATTAACACTGCAAACATTAAACAGAAGAAAGATTCCAAATGTATTCACTTCATCAAAGCATATTTATTGAATATCTGCTATGTGTCTGGAACTATCCTATTTGTTTTAGGAGAAAAGAGATGTATAAATAAGGAAGCCTTCAAGGAAGTAATTTTCTAGTTAGTGAGATAAGACAAACACAGAAGAAACTTAATGGAGGAGATAAATGGCTTATTTGAGCATATTAAGACATAATAAAACCAAACAGGAAATAATACATGTAAATAGTCTCAAAGGATATGTGCAAAAATATTTTCTCCATGTCGTTACCAGGGGTGGGGGAGAGCAGGGGTGAGCAGTGGGGAGATGTAAGTTAGATGATACAGAGTAGCAGATATTAGGGTGAATACGTCTAGCAATCTAATGCACATGAGGACTAGAGTTAATATATTGTATTCGGAAATTGCACTAAATGAATAGATGTCAGCTGCTCTTGCCATATACATTCCAAAAAGAGTTACTATGTAAGATGATGGGTATGTTAACTTGTTTCACTCTAGTAACCATTTCGCTCTTTCTATATATCCCATATCATCATGTTATGTATCTTAAATACAGAAAATGTGATTAAAACTTTTTTTTTCAAACTTGGGCATTTAAGACTTGGTAATATGAGTGATACCAAGCTGAAACACAAAAGGGATTCTTATATTTATACTTTCTAAAAATATCACAATTAGAAAAATAAAGTTATCCCAAATAAGAACTCTCTTGAATTTTCTAATTAAGAGAAACAGCAGTGTTCTCCTATGGGCTCTAACCACACATCTGCCTACTGATTTTCCGGTCTCAACTTTATATTTAAAGGACATGTGTAGGCATCTCCTTGGTGTTTTTAAGGCCCCAACACTGTCAAAATTGTATGTGATCTATGGGAAAATATGATTGATATCAAATTTGATTCAGACCATCAAGTAAAATCTCAACATTTCTTACTGTTCCTTCTGAAAGTCACAATTCCTATTCCAAACAGTTATTTCTTATACTTTTTTTAAGCTTTGAGGCTCAACTTGGTAATTTTGTTCAATAAAAACTGTGCAGTTTTCAGTTTTCTATAAAAAGTTAATATAAAAGTAGAAGCATAAAAAGTGCACTGGAAGCAAAATAGAGTGTAGAAATGTGTTAGATGAATTACCTTTCCTTATCTTGTCGTCTTTATTCTTTCTGTCAGTGAATGGCTCCTCTCTTACCCAGCTGTGAATAAGATCAACCTCGGTTGCTTTCAATTTAGTGGAGATACAAACAAGCAAGTAGGAAATTGTGATACATTCTTACAATCAGGGAAGGGCAAGAAGACTGTGGAAAAATCAGACTGAGAAAATTGGCAACAAAACAGGAAACATCAGAAAAATTAGTTGTTAATCAAACCAAAGCAGAGGGAATTCTAAGAGATATATAGATAAATGGAAAATAACAGAGCACCTAGAAATAAACTGAAGGATATAAAGTCAACTTTAATAAGAATAACTAATGGAGAAAATATAGTCTCTTCAATAAATATTGGGAAAACTGGATATTTACATGAAAATGAATAAAATTGAATGTTTACCTTATATCACATACACACACAATATCAACTTGAAATGAAGGATCCAATTTTATATCGATTATGAGTGGAAGGAAAAAAAGCAAAGGGATTAGAAACTGTAACTTCACTTCGGTAAGGGTGAGAGAGACACAGTAGGGGAGCATGCCCTTGTATATTAGTGCTTAGTTGGATTTTTAGGCTTTCTAAAGCTCATCAAGGTAGTCTGCTTGCAGATAAGATGATGTATGCTAACTTAGGTTGCACTTGAAGAGGAATAGTTAGGAGACTAAACATATAGTCTCCTAACAATAGTTAGGAGACTAAATGAAGGTATCCAGGATATTGCAACATAGAGCAAGTCTCCCAACTTGGGAGTTAGCAAGAACCCCTCCTTTTCTTTCCTGTGGGACAAGTTAGGCTTGAAGAACTTCTGGAGATCTCAGGACAATCACCAGAAACAGACTTAAGTTGGCCAGTGCGTTATGGCATTTCAGTACTTTGAAAACTGCAGTTTAAAAGGGAGGTGATTTCTTGATGAATTTCAAGGCTCTTTTTCTGATCAGGTTGAGTAAAGTCTCTTTTATGGACACAACTATATCTATACCAGGAGCTTCCTCAATTGAGTGTCCTACCCATATTTTCTTCTGGATGTTATGAAGGTGATATGGTTAGGCTTTTATCCGCACCCAAATCTTATCTTGGATTGTAGTCCCCATAATTCCTACGTGGGAGAGACCCTGTGGGAGATGACTGGATCATGAAGGCCATGTCCCTGATGCTGTACTCATTATACTGAGTTCTCATGAGATCTGATGGTCTTGTAAGTGTCTGGCAATTCCTTCTACACATATTTTCTCTCCTGCCACCATGTGAAGATCCTTGCTCCCTCTTCACCTTCCTCCATGATTATGAGTTTCCTGAAGCCTCCCAAGCCATGTGGAACTGTGAGTCAATTAAAGTGCTTTCCTTTATAAATTACCTAGTCTTGGGTATTTCTTTACAGCAGTGCGTGAACGGACTAAAACAGAAGGCAAAACTACTTTGGAATCATAATGGATTCTGATAATATAATCACTCAGGATAACCTATCACTGAGACAAATGTTTGCAGTGACCCTGTCTTTCCTGGGATGAGTTCACCTTAATTATTTTGACTTAAATGACTACCTACAGTGGCATTTCAACCAGGTGGGGAAAAAACTATTCAGGATTGTTAATCTGCTTACAGATAACAGAAGTTGGATACCTCAAGGAAATAGAAAATGAGTCTAATTTGAGGTTCAGTCACGCTATCTCAATTTCTTTAAAAACTAGCCAAGTTTCAGTTCTTTTTTGGTGGACTCTCTGTGTGATCTGATATACTGCTATGCTTGTGTTAATGTCCCCTCTCAACTTAAAAGCTTTTCTGGCCTGGTACAGGTAACCAAAATAGAAGAATTTGCCAGAATTATCATCTTTTTCATATCTTTGACCAATATCAGAATATTTATATTGAGAACATAAAGTCTTGAGCCAGATTGCCTGCGTTGAAACCCCACATCCATCTTATATTAGCTATGTGATACTGGGCAAATTATTTGTCCTTTCTTTCCCTCAGTTTCTTCACATGTAAAATGTAGATATTGGTGGAATCTTACTCACTGGGTTGTTATGAAGATTAAGTCAGTTAATATTTTTAAATAATTTAGAATGGACATAGTATATGAAACTTTGTACTATGCACAGTATAATGCATAGTATAATACTTAGTAAATGGTAAATAAATAGAAGTAGAGGGGATACTTCCAAACTCATTCTAAGAAGTCAAAATCACCTTGATACCAAAGCCAGACAAAGATACAACAAGAAACAAAAACCTATAGACCAACATCTCTGAAGATCATAAAATCAAAAATCCTCAATAAAACACTGGTAAATTGAATTCAACAACACATCTAAGACATTATACACCATGACCAAGCGGAATTTATCCCTGGGATGCAAGCTTAGTTTAATGTTATTAAATTCATCTATTAGATACACCACAATAACAGATTGAAGGACAAAAATTAAATAATCATATCAATAAATGAGGAAAAAAGTGACAAAATTCAAGATCTTTTTATATTAAACTTTCAAGTAGATACGGAAGGAAGTTTCCTCAATACAATTAAAGCTATTTATAAAAAGCCCATCACTAAAATATCAATGAGAAAAAAACCTGAAAGCTTTTCATGTAAGAACTGGTACAAGGCAAGGATGCCCACTCCCACCACTTCTATTCAACATGGTGCTGGAAGTACTAGCAGGAGGAGTCAGACAAGAAGAAATAAAAAGCATCCAAGTCAGAAAGAAAGAAAGAAAATTATCCTTGTCTCTAGATGACAAGATCCTCTATATGGAAAACTCTAAAGGCTTCAATAAAAACTGTTAAACTAATAAATTTAGTAAAGTTGCAAATACGGTATAACTATACAAAAGCCAGTCATGTCACTTTCCCCCAGTCCCCAGTGGAAAATCCTTCCAAATGGTTATTTTATTAATTGAATTTATTTTTTATTACAAATATAATTAATGTACAAATTTTTAATTAATGAATAATTTTGTGTATTGTGGGGTGCAGTGTGATGATTTGATATATGTATACACTGTGGATTAAATAAAACTAACATATCCCTCCCAAAATGAAATCAAGAAAATAGTCTTATTTATGATAGCAACAAAATAACAAAATATTTAGAAATAAATTTAACCAATTTATTGTATACTGAAAACTATTCAACACTGATTAAAGAAATTGAAGAAGATACAAATAAATGAAAAGGAATCCTCTATTGATTGGAAGAATTAATATTTTTAAATGTCCATTCTAACCAAAGCTATATACAGATTCAACAAAATCTCCATCAAAATTCCATTGGTATTTTCTGAAAAAAGGGAAAAAACCTGAAACTTTTATATAATTATAATAGACCTTGAACAGCCAAAGCTATCTTGAGGAAGAAGAACAAAGTTGGAGACATCACACTTGGTAATTTCAAATTATGTTACAAAGTGATAGTGATCAAAACATTATGCTTTTATAAAAACAGATATATAGATAAATGGAAAATAACAGAGCACCTAGAAATAAACTGAAGCATATAAAGTCAACTTTAATAAGAATAACTAATGGAGAAAATATAGTCTCTTCAATAAATATTGGGAAAACTGGATATTTACATGAAAATGAATAAAATTGAATGTTTACCTTATATCACATACACACACAATATCAACTTGAAATGAACTGAAAACTTAAATATAAGATCTGAAACTCTAAAAATCCTAGAAAAAAACATAGGTTAAAAGCTTCTGGACGTTGGTCTGAGCAATGATATTTGGGATATCTCACTAAAAGCTCAGGGCACACATAAACTGGGACTTTATTTTATAAAAGGTAACAATAAAATGGTACTATACCAAACTAAAAAGTTTCTACACAAAAAGCAAGCAAGTACCAAAATGGAAAGACAGTCAAGAGATTGAGAGAAAATATTGCAAGCCATGTATCTGATAAGGGGTTAACATCCCCAACATATAAAGAGCCTACACAACTCAATAGAAAACAAAACAAAACAAAAACAACAACAAAAAAGCAATCCAATTAAAAAGTGGAAAATGGACAAAGGGTCTGAACAGGCATTTTTTACAAGGAACAAAAACGGCCAACAGGTGTATGAAAAGGTTCTCAACAACACAAATCATCACGGAAATGCACAGCAAAACCACAGTGAGTTATCTGTTAGGATGGCTATTAACAAAAAGATAAGAGATGATGTAGGACTGGCAAGGGTGTGGAGGAAAGGGAACGACTGCATGCTGTTGTCGGAATACAATTATGGGAAAAGCCATGGACCTTCATCAAAAATAAAAATTAACAATTAACGATAGAACTACCATATGAACCAGCAATTCCCTGTCTGGGTATATACCAGAGGAAAGGAACTCAGTACCTCAGAGTGATATTCTGCACTCCCGTGTTCATTGTAGCATTGTTTATAATAGGCAAAACAAGAAAACAGCCTAAGTTTTGTAGATAGGTGAATGGACAACAAAATTATGGTATGCAATGAATTTATATAAAACTAATACAGGTTTAAGGCTGCGTAATACCTTATTTTATGTGTGTATATATATATGTTAAATAGCTTATTTTATATATAACTTGTATATAACATATATAACTTATATAACATACATGAAGTTATATAACCCACACAAACACACACACAAAATGAGTACCATGTAGCCTTAAAAAAAGGAAATTCTGCTACTTACAACAACATGGATGAACCGAGAGCATATTATGCTAACTAAATAAACCAGACACAGGGACATTTTCTGAGAGAACATTTCAGGTGCTCTCATGACAACAATAAAGTGAGGAAACAAATATGTTAATTTGTTTTATTCCATATATGTGTATTAAAACATCATGTTGCACATCTTAAATATATGGTTTTTATAAAAAAAACTGTTAAGCAAACTGAATTATTTCAGAGCCTCAACTGGCTTACATCATGTCGAATTGTACCTCATTGAGGATAAACTGCTGGAGTGCAGAGTTCTTTCCACAGGGTTATCTCCCCTTTATTGTCTGACATGTTTGTCTGCACATAGTAATTTCTCAATAAAGTTTTATGGATTTTAAATTGCTCCGTAAGAACAAAACCCTAGATAATATTGGAGAATTAGAACAAGGGAGTTTTCTAGCTGCATGTCAAAGAAGACCATATTATCTTCTTAATATCTTTATGTTCTTATCTTGATATTATTAATATGGGAGCTAGTGCAAGAAGAATACAACTTTAATAACTGCACCATGTAATTCTGATCATTTCTGGTCAGAGCCGTACTTTTCATGTTAATAGCAAGCATTTTCAAATGCTGAAAATATGATAAATGCTGCAGTCTTGTCTCTTGTAAATGCATGTTTGTTATTACCAAGCAGCGCTAGTTTATAAATGAATTCTCCCAGTGACCTGCCTTCTTCTTGTGTGCACAATTAACTCTGCTTGGCTCCTCAAAATCCCAGGGGCACCCACTGGCTCACACTTGGTCCCCCTGTGGTGTAGTCAGCGCGTCACACGCCTCACTGTCAGGCACACCCACCTGGACACTTTCTACCTCTGACTCACATGCAATATTGCCAACCTCTGTATCATCTCCTTGAGTCACTGCTCCCCAGTGGTCTTGCATCTGGCAGAAGAACTTCCAGAATCAGGAGTCAGGCCCAGAATTCCTGGATATCTCTTATTGCCAACTGGGATTCACATTTGGGTGGAACTAATCATGTTTTTGCCATCCCTCAACTAAGTACAGCGGACCTAAGTGTATCCTGCTGGCTAAATGTTAAATCTCCAAGCCTCTTGCTGTACACAGCCAAAATTTAGAATTCCTAATGTTTATCCTTATTCCATTGTACTGTCACTCCCATTTTCTTCTTTATTTTATCCATTATTCAATGGGGATAATAATACTAAATGTAACTCAAAAAGCTTTATCTTATCAGAGGATTGAAAAGTGAGGTAAAAGAATTTTAGGGCAATAAAGCAGCTCTCTAACTTGGCAAGGCCAATTTTACATTGGATGTGACTGAATTTTAAATTGTCAGAAGCAGTGTTCTGCAACACATGATCTTAGAATATTATTTTCAAAGCATGTTAATAGTATTTACTCAAAGAAATAAAAGATTTAAACAAGGAGCTAAGTGGGTTGTGAGGACAACTGAGCAGAGCTGGATGGAATACACAAAATTGAATCGGTTGCTTTGTTGCAGAATTATTCAGCCATTACTAAACAACAATGCAATGTGCATACTTAAGAAGACAGGAATGCAGCATGCAGTATTTCTTGCCTGAGCTTAGTGGGCGAGATAGGGGTTAGTGTTTCACAGAACATGTTTAGAAGAAATACTTTTCTGAGGGCATCACTACTGACAGGCTCACATAAATCATGCATATACATGAGCTATCCAATTGCTGACCATTTTGATTGCTTTAGCTCCAAGATTGAGGAAGACTATCACCTGAATTATTCTCTGGTGCCTTTATGGACTCCAGTACAATAGACTACTAAGTAATTGATTAGCTAAAATAGGTCATGGGTCAATCAGTTAAACAGGTTAACATAAATATCAATTGGCAAGTTCTATCCAGATTGAAATGTAAAGCATTTCTATTATGGGCTAACTAATAATCTCTTTGGTTCTACCTAGTACTTTAGCTAGTTAGAATTATCATTCAAGTAGTCCATATAAATAGGAAACTTGACAAGGAATATGTGCCTAATCAGATATGATTTTTTTTTTTAATTCTTGAGACAGTCTAGTTCTGTCACCCAGGCTGGAGTGCAGTGGCGCGATTTTGGCTTACTGCAGTCTCCACCTATGGGGTTCAAGCAATTCTCCTGCTTCAGCCTCCAGATTAAATGGGATGACAGGCATGTGCCACCATGTCTGGCTAATTTTTTTGTAATTTTAGTACAAAAGGAGTTTCTCCACGTTGGCCAGGCTGGTCTCGAACCCCTGGCCTAAAGTGATCCACCTTCCTCACCTCGGCAAGTGCTGGGATTACAGGCTGGGATTACAGGCATGAGCCACCACACCCAGTTTAAAAATTAACAGTTTATATTGTATTGTTTACATTGTAATGCAATTTTCTGTACGTATTTCCAGAATCACCTATGTATCAAGGAACGCTGAAAGCATAAAATGAGATCATGGTGAGTTCTCTCCCACTGTCATTCTTGTGGAAAGGAAATGAGTGGTAAGGAGAGAAGCTAAGAAAAGAATTTGCTCTGTCCCAGTGCTGTATTGCCTCCTGAAACAGATATGGATTTTCTTATCTACATGTGAAAAGGCTTTCAATTCTTAGAAATAAGGGTATCACGTTGGTTCTAAAAGATGATTTTGAGTGTTCTGCTCATCTCCTATGTTTGAGGAACAGCATGATCTCTGGATCTGTGATCACTATTATTTCAGGATCGGGTGTCCTGGTACTAATGAGTTGCCACATTCCGAGCAGTGGTGTTATTTAACAGAGTATGCCTTAAAACAGCATCTATTGCTACAAATTGATGAGGGCACCAATGATTCCTTAAAACCTAGTAAGCAAGGAGTCCAATTTCCTCCTTCCAAATTTAGGGAGTAGAATATCAAAGAGATGGGAAGTGAAAACTTTCAGACTCAGCAGTCACTGAGGGTGGTGTCATCCACACAATTCATTGAAGCAAGAAAGTGAGAACTGTGAGTTGAGGTATTATCTAAAATATTAACCTATTTTGACAGAAGTCTTAAATAATATAAATATATCTAGGTCATAAATTTATAACAATGTATAGTATTTTAGTATATTCATTATAAAATATTTATAGAAAATATTAAATATGTAATGTAAACTTTAAACATACTTTTTAATACAGATTTTAGAAAATGAATTAACACAAGGTTAATATGACATGGACCCTTAATGAATAATGAACATAAAATACTATTTGATCATTGTAAAGAAGTTCAACCTCATATATGTATATAAATTATCCATAAAACTAAAAAGTAGAAACAACTCAAATGTCCATCAACTGACAACTTGATAAACTCAAGGTGATATAACCATAAATAGAAAATTATGCAATTAAAAAATGAAATATTCATACGTACTACAACACGTATGAACCTTGAAAACATTATGCTAAGTGAAAGAAACCAGTCACAAGTGACCATATATTGTGTAATTCCATATATCTGAGATGTCTAGAATGGGAAAATCCATAGAGATAGAACATAAACTAGTGACTGCCGGGAGCTGGAAGAAGGGGAAGAGGATTAAAACTGACTGCTACAAAGTACAGGATTTCTTTTTGGGGTGATAAAAATATACTAGATTATGGTGGTAGTTGCACAATTTATGTACATCTAAATGGGTGAGTGGAATGGTATTTAAATTATATCTCAAAGAAGATATATATATATATATATACCTCCCAACCAGTGTGACTTTGAGTCATAATACTTTTTTTTTTTTTTGAGACTGTGTCTCACTGTGTCACCCAGGCTGGAGGGCAGTGGTGCGATCTCAGCTCACTGCTGCAACCTCTGCCTCCTGGGTTCAAGCGATTCTCCTGCCTCAGCCTCCCAAGTAGCTGGGATTACAGGAGCCCGCCACCACCCCCAGCTAATTTTTGTATTTTTAGTAGAGACAGGGTTTTACCATGTTGGCAAGACTGGTCTTGAACTCCTGACTTTGTGATCTGCCCACCTCAGCCTCCCAGAGTGCTGAGATTACAGATGTGAGCCACCACGCCTAGCCAAGTCACAAGAATATTTTTATGCATTTTGTAATATGCTGATTAAAAGCTATTTATGTCTCTATACCAGTCGAAGGAAGAATGCTGAAGTATTTTAAACTAACTCCAAGTATTTTCTTCTACCTTTTTATTATTCATATAATCTCAACTCCTTGATAACATTGGGTAGACAATTGTTTTGTTTTAAACAAGGATAACAATTTTTTATCGGCAAGAATCGTATTTTGTTTCAAAGTACACTTTCCAGTTCGCCTTTGTCTTTCCTGGTTCATGCACAGTCAGATTCAGAAGTACCAAAAACAGTATCTGTCGTGTTGAAATCCTGTTGACTAATGACTAAATTAGAGAACTTTTCTTTCTTTCCTTATACTGCAAATTACTCAATGTGACAGTACGGTATGACTCACGCAAGCACAGATCTGCTTAGGACTGCAGGCTGTGGGTGGATTGGAGTCAAGAAAGAAAAAATGGAGTAAGATTCATATGCTTTGAATTCAAGGCATAAGGGGAGATTTCCAAATTTCAAAATAACCTGGCATTACAACAAAATTGCATGTAGATTGCAATACAAAAGTATTTTAAAATAATTTTAAAACAATTTAACAAGGACAATTTTCAGAATACCAGGCTGGCAGTCATCACTGTTACTGCGACTGCACAGGAATCTGGGTGCTACTTGGGTCAGGATCATAGCAGATGACCTTGTTTTCTAAGCCAGGATTCCTGAAGTAAGTCTCTCTGTCAATCACAAATCTAGTACAGCCAGGGTCTTTGACTGTCTGAAAACCCCATCATTGTCACCTTTTTAGTCTCGGCTACTTGCTGGGAAGCCAGAGAAACTCCCTGCTGCTCTGGGACCAGGAGACATTCTTCCTTTCCTACCCTCTAAAAATCTCGCCTCCCTCTTTCTTCCTCCCAGTTATTGCCCTCTGATTCCCCAGCATGGTCTCCTCAAAGAATTCAGGCACTAGAAAACTAAAGCTCAGAGGCAACTTTTTCAAAGCAATTTCATTTTTAATCAAGCTATGCAAACATCTCCAGGGGCAAGGGAGTACTGTGGCCTGGGAGGAGGAGAAAAAACACAGTGAGAGCAAAGTCAATCATCTCTAATTTAACCTGCCGTATTTGGACTTACTAACAGTTCACTCCAAACACTTCTTAGGTATACAGAAGAAACCGTGCCATCCAATTTGCTGCTGAATGACCTTTCGCCATCCTGGGCTGATATTAGTCAGAGGTGGTGATTGCTTAACCCTCAGTTAAAGGCACTCAGTTTGCTCCTTTGCTGCGTCTTTCGGTCATTCCATCGGCATGAGCCACTGCACTCTGTGCCCTTCCCACTGGGCTCTGCATTACGCTTTCATCTCATCCCAACTACTGGGGCTTCTGTTAGTCAAACTTGCATTCCACATGACACATTTCCCCATCTGTGTCTTACTGTGAATATTTTCTGCTGCTCTCTCATAAAAGCTTTCACTGTCCTGGGTTACTCTCATCTCTTTAATTTGTAGACTACATTATGTTAATGATTAGGATTACAATACATTTCTGTAATTTTAATGCATATCTTCAACATTCATTGTTCTGTGGCTACAATAACACATTCTAGATATATAAGACTGGAGATTATGTTAACTTTTCTTAAAACGGGCTTATTCCTTTTTTGACATTTGCAGTCCAGCTGTAGAGTGTATGTGTATATGTGTGTGTGTAATGATAACAAATAATGAGTGAAATGTTTGAGTCAATTTCTCACTTGGGAAGGGAAGTTAAATCCATAATTTTCAGAAAGATTACTTATAACCATAAAAAGCCTAAATTAAATACCCGGATTAGCTCACCTCGGTGTAAAATGGTGTAACCGGGTTTTTTTGGGGGGGTGTTGGTGAGGCAAACTCCTCCGAGAGAATGTTGTAGGTTCTTGGTCTCCGCTCTCTTAAGGATAAGAGAAGGGACCACCGCAAGTGCGCAGTAAGCTCGTAAAAGTAAGTATTGGACCCAAGAAGTGTTGCAGAAAGGCGATTCTATTTAGGTAGAGAAAAGAGAAGAAAAGGAGAAGAGAAAGACTTAAACGGAGAGTGTGGAAGGGGATTCCAGAAGGGAAATCCAAGAGGGGAAAAAGAGCTCCCACTACGTGGGAGGGGATTCCAGAGAGCTGGAAATCCGCTGTGGGAGAAGGAGCAGGGGAATTTATCCTGGGAGAAATTCCCACCTCCCCAAGTTCCTCTGGCCAATGAAAGGAGTTCCTTTAAACTTCCGCTGCAGTGATTGACTTAGTTTCTTCCCACGCCCTCGAAATTCAAACATAAACTGTTAAATCTCCCAGATGGAACGAGATAGGAGGGGGGCGTGGGTGGGAAATTCTTGCCCTTAAAACTACGCCCCTTTGTGGACCCAGTAAGAGACTACATTCCCTCAATGGGACATTCAAATTCCTGCCTCATTCAAGTCACATCAGTTATATCTGCATTTTAGAGGGGTTTTTGTTTTCTCCTCCAGAGCTAGTTGTAAGTAATCCTTTAACCAACTAAATACACTTTCTAAATCAAAACCACTGATTTAAAAGATGCAGATAGAAAATCTATCTCCTTAAATAATCAGATGGCCTAGCACCATGCTAGGTACTATGAGGGATTCAAAATAGTCTGATGTCTTTGCCTCTTTTCTTTGCATATACACATAAATGAAATTAAATATTTAACAATGAAACCCCAAACATCATAGGGTAGTATATTTTTTTAGATAAATGCTATAGATAATAAACACTCTCAGTGGAAACTTAAGAAAAATCAGTCATGAGGCCAGGAGTGGTGGCTCGGGCCTGTAATCCCCGTACTTCGGGAGGCCAAGGTGGGTGGATCACTTGAGGTCAGGAGTTTGGAACCAGCCTGGCCAATAAAGCAAAATGCTGTCTCTACTGAAAATAAGAAAATTAACTGAGCATGGTGGTGTGCGCCTGTAATCACACCTACTTGGGAGGCTGAGGCAGGAGAATCACTTGAACGTGGTTGGGGTCGGGGGGGAGGTGGAGGTTGCAGTGAGCCAAGATCTGCGCCACGGCACTCCAGTCTGGGCGAGAGAGTGAAACTTCATCTCAAAAAAAAAAAAAAAAAAATCAGACTTAATGGAGGGAATTATTCAGAAGGTCATTTTTACCCCCAGAAACCTATCTTTACCAGTACTACAATTAAGCCTAAGGTCTAGAATTGAAAGATGTTTTTAAAAAGAGTAATGGTAAAAAAGGGTAAGAGAACAGGAGTAAATGCAGGAAACAGGAAGAGAATGAAGCAGAACTGAAAAGGAGAGAATAAATGAATATAAAGCAAGAAAGAATGGCACCAGTAAGTACCATGCTGTGAGGTTACACCTGTGCCACAGAGCCCAGGACACCCTCTGAATTGAGAAGGAACATGGCAGCGTGGACGGAAATTCAGTTTATGCGAATGCATCACTTAACATACCTTAGTCTCATTTTACTGTTCTGCAAAGAAAGAGACAGAGTGACCCCAAGGTTCACCAAGATTTCCTTTTGATTTAAAATTTGAAAATTCTATGAAAGGTCACACTGTAAGCCAGGTAGCAGCTGCGCAATTCAGTCAGGCGTGTGTTTACATTCCACACATATTCCAAAAGCCCCCTGTAGATTTTGAAAAGCCCTCTGAATTTGTCTCTAAAAAAAAAAAAAAAACTTCAACGTGAGCTGCTCTTTGGACTTTGTTAAAGTGTCCTTTTCTTCTTTTGTGAGAGACTTCTGTCTGAAAAAGCCATCTGGGAAATAATCACCACAAGTTTTTCTGTAGGATGGAAACACTGCTGCACGCTAACTGCCTAGAACGAGTACAAATCTACCCAGTGGTCACTAACTGCCCTCCAAGCCCTAAATCACTTTCAGCTTTGAGGAGACATATGTATTGGGATGGGTTCCATTCAATTAGTCTTTTCCACTCAAACTCCAGAGTGAATCAGGGTTGTAGCCAACTCTTAATAAATATACCAGATTTTAGCATCTGGAAGGAAGACGATCCAAAACACATTATATGATCCGCATAGTATGTAGCTCTGGTGTGGTCATTTGATTCCTGAGTGGTGACCATACTCTGGACATGTAGGACGAGCTTTTAACCCAACAAGTGACAATCCAGCAAACAACAGCTGCATAGCCCTTTCACTAGTGGAACCATAAAAACTCATATTAAATGAATTGTGTTTACAGTGATATTAGCACTTCAAAAACGGCTATTTTTTTTAAGTCAGCAAAAAAATAAGAAGGCCTACAGCAATTTACAGGATTAAGCTACTCTTCAGGCTTCAAGTTATGCCCCAGAAAGGCAGATAAGATTAATGTCTTTTCTTCTGCTCAATTGAATATTTGCTTTTATCTTTACCTCTATTTTGAATCTTTGCTAAGGGAAGGAAGGCTTTGTCTTGGATGGTTTAGTTAACATGGCTTAGGTTATGTTTTATGACTAGTTAAAATGGAACTGAAACTTGCAGAATGGAGACACGAATTAGCATGTTTCCATTTGGACCTCCCTTCTTAATTCAGCTGGTTGTGTCTTAATCCTGGAGCCCTAGGCACTTTCAGGTGGTTATTGATTGAATCCACAGATTCCGTTTCACACAGCAAATGACACTATGTAATCAGTCTCTTAATTACTTAATGCAGTCTCTGTGCGTCATGACAATATGCACATTAAAACAAGTAGTGTAAATATAGCTGAAATGAAGCTGGCTGAAGCAATTTTTATAAAAGCTACTCTATCTGAATGGGAGGTGTCTCAAATTCAGTTAGGCCAAGTGTTTCACTGAAAACAATGCATTATCCTAAAAGCCATTTGAATGATGTAATCTCTTATGACAAAGAGATTACAAAATGCAAAAACTAAATAATCCATAAATGTCTGTAGGTTAGGGTCTGTATAGCAAGACAATACTCTGCTTTGCAGCAACTCTCCTTTTTAAACTAGAATGGGAAGAATCATGATGTCTATCTACTAAGCAGTCTAGTGGGCTCTTATTAGGGACTCTCAACTTGTCCTAAACACTGAAGCACATCTAAATGCTAGATACAGACAATGAGTAGAATAACACAATGTAGGAAATCAACTATATAAGCTATCAGTTTCCTTTGATAGGTTTATATTTTCTTATCCTATAAAATCAATTCACTTGTTTTTTATTCATTTTGATTGGAGCTGATTGGCTATTTTTAATTTTTCCTCTTCTTTTCCCTTTCCTCCTCTCATCTACTTTTCTCCTTCCTCCTTTCCTCTCCAAAAAGTTTTTAAGGAGCCAAGGATGAAGATTTTTTAAACACTCCTGGGCTCAGGCAGTCAATGGGAAGAAGAGGTCTTCAGTTCTTAGGATTCTAACATTTTTAAAACATTTCATGAGTAATTGAAAGTTGTGCATATTTTTTGATCATTTTATACATATGTTACCATTAGAACTTACAAGCATTTTCACTAGGTCTTTTGTCAACTAATGTGTCTTAATGTTCTTTGAACTATTAAGAATTAAAACACGGTGCTATGTCTTTCAATATGCCACCCATTCCTAGTTTTTATGTAAAAAGTACTTCTGAAACTGCAAAAAAAATGCAGATTGTTTTATTAAAGATTAACTATTCCCAGAATATAATTGCTTTTATAGTCTTATTAAGCCAGCACTTGAAAGTATAATACACTCTTTTGTCATAGTTCTATTTCACACTGATTCAATGGTATGTGACAGAGGTAAAAGAAAGGGATGTGTCTACCAGAGCTCTGCAGGAAACTAACCCAGTTTGTAAGAACGAGAAAAATATACTAAAGGAACTAGTTTGTGATAAGGAATTTATCCACGGTAAAGACATAGCTAGCATGACTTTTCAGGCCTCGACTTTTGAGTCAAAGACAAGTTTTGCAATATTCTAGTCTGTTGCTAAAGTCTAGCAACTATGCTCTCTTTGCCACGTGTTTGTCACTCTCAGGAACCCTGAGATCATAAGACTATAACGTTTCTTTACAAATAAAGGAACTTGAAGAATTCTCTAGTGGCATATGCACCCACAACTCCCATGCCAGTTGAATTATACTGTTGACTAGTTTCATCTTCAATAGCAGTGATGGACAAGTTCCTCTTCGCTGACCCCACTGCCATCTGTCATCCTGGATTCCACCTACAGTGCATTGTATGAGCTACGCCGAACAGGTTTCACCCTGGTCAAGGTCACTGCCCAGCCAATCAGAATTGATGGGGTCACTGCAAATATCCAAATTACTTCCAAATGGAGGTGCTGACAGACACTGTTAATGAGCACTGTTTTGTCAGACTTGTTGATGACCTTTGACAACATCCTTTTTCCAGACTGCTAAGATTAGTCATTTTTTTTCCTCCTTCTGACATTTAGGTGGTATCTGATACTTAAATACACATTTGAGGGTAACCTGAATCTGTGTCAGAAGATGAATTTGCAGAAGTGATAAAACTGATGTTGTTGTTATCCATCTGTTAAGGAAATATTTTATTTTCTTATCTTAAGAAAGATCTAAGCCTGCACCCCTGGGTAACTGCTATGGAGAACCGGATGTGAGATTCACAAAACTATGTTTGTAACTATCATACAATTACAATAAAAGAGCAAATGATCCTACTTCTAAACAGTATCAGGTATCTTACTTTTCCACTTGTGTCCTATGCTCGCCAATGAGGTGCAGAATATGAAAGAGGATAGATGATTCATAGCTGTACGTTGTCATTCTAAAATAACAACATCTGCTTATACTGGTTGGGTATTATGGCAAAATTATCAGGTATATTATCAAAGAGACTGTTGAGATCAATGTCTTGCTTTTTTATATTTCTGGTTATCCTCCGTGATGAATCAGCCAAATAACACCCCCAAGAAGCTACTTAAAATGATGAGGCATTGGAGTGTGTGGGACTGTGCTGGTAGAAACCCTATAAACAGTTAGGCCAATGAGAAGTCTACAGTTCAATAAGGGTAGAAAAGTTTAATGTATCACTTTGTTCTTTAACTGAAAAATTGTTCTACCCAGCAGCTATTTCTGCTCTCTATTTTCAGGTACTAGTACCCGAGGGTTTATTTGTTAATGCTGCTCTGTTCAGCACATCTCCTTTACAGCAACTGGATTCATTAATTGTTCACAAACTTATATTATGTGAAGAGAAATCCTATCCCTTTAGCTCTATTTCCTTAGCCCCCAGGGAAATTTTTATGATATTCTGTTTAATTGATTAGATTGAATTTTCATTCCTAAGCAGACCCTTACTATCTGTGGCCTCCCTGAGGATTCTATTGTTCATCTTTCTTCCACCCTAAATCTCAAAGGCTGCCTTACAACTAATTTAAGGTTCCAGTAAAAGTATTTAGAAATCTAGGAATTTGCTTAGAATATCCATGTTACAAAATACTGCCTAATATTCAAAAAGAAAAAAACTACAGGTGGTCATCACAGAGATTTACTCTATCAGTATTCTTATTTTTAATTAACAAGTCACACATGAATGTCTTTTTTCCTTCAAAAATCATCTTAATGGAGACAATTTTTATGACACCCTCCATTCGCAATTCAACATCTATTTTTAAAAATATTTTACTACAAATATAAAGGATCAAAGATATTTAGAACAGTCTTACAATCTAATGTCTGGGAAACAAATCCAAAATTAAGTATGAGACAAAGATAAACAAAATAGAAGCCTTAGTATATATATTCAGTGTTCTAGAAGATGATAGAATCTCAGCATTCTTTCTCTGTAATTTTTCTTGGATTACATCATCTTTCCTGTAGCTTCAACTATCTCTTTGTGGAGAGTCTCTGGATGGTTCTCTGAAGGCCAATTGTGTGAATTCCTAGTTTTGTAATCAATGAGCTCTTGTTGGGCAGCTTGAACTTGGCCATGATGGTACTTTTGTATTTATACCATAAAAATGGGGAGATGCTACACATCAAGGCTTCTTTGCCCCTCATCCTTCTTCTGGAAAGCCAGTGGTTAAAGTATTACCAGCTCACCACCAGTCTTAACCCTATCCTAATTCAATTCAGGGTAAATCTCACTAAAAATAATTTTATTTTTTCTTTTTCTTTAAAATAAGGATATCAAAAAAGTCATTTTAATTTAATGAGTAATTGCTACAAAAGGCAAACAAAATTAGGTTTCCTGGATAATTCATCTCCATGTATCACTCTGCAAAAGATATGTAATTGTACACCAAGGCAAATTACATATTCTTAGAGCCTGCCTCACCTGTCCCAATTGAAGGCTGTTTCTGTTTGCAGAGAAAAGAAACACTGGTTTCCCTGTGAAGGATGAGGAGAAAGAAGAAAGAAATTATTTCTCTCTTTTGTCTTTCCAAAATCTACCTTCATCCTCTCAATCATAAATTACAGAAGTAAAATAGAGCCTTGTCACTCAAAATGTGGCCTGCAGACCAGCAGTCTGGCATCTCCTAAGAGATAGTTAAAAAATGCAGGATCTCCACATCAACCCCAGATGTCCGGAATGAGAATCTACCTTTTAACAAGGCTCAGAGGTGATTCATGGACACATTCAAGTTTGAGAAGTGCTGGATTTGAGGAGAAAAAGGCAAGGGGTGACTAGGAGAAGGCAGGGACTTGGGAGGAGAGTAGAAGATGTTGGGTGAGGGCAGAGGTACATCCATTCAGTTGTCTGGCCCTAATATGCTGGCTTCTCTACCAAGAGGAGGCGCAACAGAAGACACAATTCAGCTCTCTAAATGAGTTTTTATAGATGACTTTTCTATCCTCTTCACCTGTGGCTGGTTGTCTCCTAGCACCAGTTACAAAAGACAGTGATACTGACAAGATAATTCTAAACTACTACTAAGAAATTTGGAGAAAGTTATTACTGTGACCCTGAGGATGAAGCTCTTCATTTCTTCACCAAGTTGAAAATGTGGCTTGAGGAAAAATATTTCTGCTTTCATTTTGGCCCTGTTTGCCCTGAGGTCATGTGTAGCTGAGCACAGCCAAATGAGACTGACCGAAAAAATCTGGTATAGTTAGACAGTGCAGCTGAACAACAGCCAGGCCGTGAAATGGAGTTCCAGAAATTCAGGCTCTTACTTAGTTGATGCTGACAGCTGAAAAGAATAGTTTTTTTTCGCTCTTGCATGCACTTTTCTGTACTATACAAACCATATCTCTAGGTCACTTATGTTGACCTGGCTTTGTTACAAAATGTGTGACCTCTTCAAGTGTCTCAGTTTTGTCTGTAAAATGGTGCTATGGAACAGCTCTTGGGACCACCCTGGTCTTTCCACCTGTCCTCACACCTTTCACCCCAGAATATTCTGCTCTGTAAGAGCTACCTAACTAAAAACACCTTGTTCTCTGGCTCCAGCTGTTTCAGAGAACCCTGGCAATATGCTGCCCTTGTTTTTGTTTGTTTTTTTTTTTAATTCTTAAGTCCCACATTTGTTAAATTTGTCAGAAAGATTTTCTCAACTAAAATGTGCACAGGCATTGTGAATATGTGTACATGTGGGTGGTAATTTTAACTGAGTCTTAACCATTGCTTTTTTCTTGTGATAAAGGTGATGTCCTGAGACATTCCTGTTGTGGTATCACGCTAGTTAAATACTCGATGTCATATGACAAAATCATTATCTGCAAAGGCAAACATCTCTAAACAGAAAGACACTGCTGGAAGTTCTCATTTACACATGTTATGCTAATATTTTCTACCAAAAATTATTATCGACATTAAAGATCACTTGAATCTCAGAGCAACTCTGGATGGCACTTTATAATACATCATCATAACTTAGAATATTCTACTCTTTTATTCATTTCACATTTCTAAATATTATTCATCAGTTTCCTCATCTGCAAAAGGCAAATAATAGTACCTATTCCTAGGTTTGAACATGAAAATTAAACAAGGTAATGCATGAAACCACAGTTCCTGGCAATTAGTAAGTATCCCATTAATGTTAGCTTTATTGTCATATTTTTACTTAATTCTTTTAAAAAATCTTCAAACCACAATGGTGGCAATGTTCGCATGCGTTCAATGATTGTTTAACATCTAAATATCAAGTTGCTTCTGTGTGTTTTGACATGTATATGTAATAACAGCCTAATTTCAGCATGCCAGCTGTATTACTAAGAAAAAATAAACCCTCTTTATTGATGTCTATTATTATAGCTTATTTCTAACTTGGTCTTGAGGTCTCTCTCTTAAAACTGGCCATAACCGAGATAGCCACGCTTTAGGAAAGCTCTGACTAAAGAAAGTTAGGCTCAGACTGAGGTGTGTGGGTTAGGCAAGACAGGATGAGAAAGTAAAACCAAACGCAGGAAACATAAGAAATGTCTTACTTACCGGTCTCAGAGAGGTTAGGGGTGCCAACGGGAGGCTGACGAAAGTCTGGAGGTGGCAGGGAGCTCAACCAACAGGCGAGGAGTGAGAGAGTGGGAACCAGGGAGAGGATCTGTGGACCTATGAGTCTGTTAAGGTCCACGGAGGCTATCCTTTAGGCTTTCCTGCGGGGGTTGTTGATTGGCTAGTTTAAAAACAAATGTTTGCAAAGGGTGATCTTATTAACATGATTCTGGTGTTAACCATTAGGTTTTATCATGGGCAGCAGCTGTGGGGTATCTTGGTTTTTTTTCAGTAATTAAAATGAGGAACAAGTGGCTATTTGCAAGCAAACACGTGGGGAGAGGCTTTTTACAATGCAAAGGTGACAGGGTACAGTTGCATTTCAAACAACTAAAGTCAGACCTAAAAATGGATACCAAGGCAGCAACTATATTAAACAATTTTATGACAATTATTGTTCCACCGCTCTAACCTAACTGTATATCTCACTTCAGATTCCTTTGAGAAGCAGCCAGGGCATCAATCAATTAATCAGGTAAATACTTGCCTCTCATCTCCTTCTTAAAAATATCTAAATTCTCAAGGCATCTACATTGACCAACTCGTCTCAAAAACTAACAGCAGGTGTTTATTTCGCTATTTGCTGCATTCAAATGCGTATATATCTGTCTGGATCTCCGCTCCTCCCAAACTTCAACTCTTGGAATCAATCTGTGGATTTTTTTTTTTTTTTTTTTTTTTTGGATATTATTCATATCTTTCCACCCCCAAGTCTATGGAAAAATCCTTCTTCTGCCACATTAACCTTTCGGAATTCTATACTACACAGTCCATTCCAAGCTCCTCCTGTAGCAGAAGCCTCCCCTGATTACTACACTGAAGTCTCCATTTTCTGAAGTTCTGACTACTTAGTGGCATACGACAAAAAGCAGACGTGTTTTTTTCAATCTTAGATAAGCAGCTTACGAGCTGCAGAAATTCTGAGCTTATTTTCCCATCTGCAAAATTCATAGCAATGTCTACCAAATATCACTGTGGAAAATAGATGTAATAGTGAATGAATAGGACTGAAATAACACACTAATACAGCAGAGTAGGTTTTTCATCGTGTTCTCTTGTGGACGCTGTGATACAGACTAAATTTTTTTTAAACTGTTGTTGAAGTGTCACCTTGTATTATCAAGTACTTTATATTTTCCTTAGCTTCCTTTTGGAGAATAGATATGGTGTGATTCATTTCTTATATGGGAGTACATGGTATAATTTTATTTGCTTGCCTGATAAGTCTTAGTGAGTGTTCTACTTAACGACAATTCTATAGCTATTCAAAGCGATAACTGTGCATTTTCTAAAATCTGTATTAGAGTATATAATACTAATGATGCCTGATTAGAGTATATAATACTGATATATCTATTCATTAGATAATAGTGACTAGAGGAATTCACTATATACTAGCAAAAAGGGAAGGCCCCAAACCAATTCCATGCAGACTTATTGAGCAATTAAGCACCTGTTTTGGGACTGGCACTGTTCTAGATATAAGGCATAAAAGGTGATTGAGATATGAAGTTTAGAATCTACCTGTGCTTAAAAAAAGAAAGAAAGTATTTCAGGGCAGCCCGAAAAGGGCTTTTGTGGTTTGACCTATTGAAAATGAAAGACCAGTGCTGACAATCTCAGAACACGTTAATCACGCCCCCTGCTGTTCATTGGCTATAAATATTTTTGTCTCCACCCAAGCTCATGGTTTTGGTGGTGGCTATGGTAGGGACAGTGGAGTTGAAGTCTTTAAGGAGAGGTAAAGACATAAATCAGCCCTTCCTCCTTTTTCCTGTTTACCAAATTCATCTTCCATAAGTATTTTTATTCAAAAGTATCCATACTTACTCCATTCCTGAGAAGGAAACTCAATATATCCCCATTTTCAAAGCCTCAATGCCAGCTTCTGATGAAGCCATCTGAAGAGAGTCCAGAAATCACCTTTTTAGTAACACTCTTCCTTATTTCACATGGCAAAGGAAAGCAGTTATCTGCAGTGTGGAGGGTTCCGTCGTGAGGAGTTGGAACACCCCTGGAATCACTTCTTTAGTGCTGACCCCAGTGCCCCAATTTAAGATTAATAAACTGAATTGTAAATTTCACTTTTTACCACAAACTCCATTCTCTAAGCTTTCCTTGTTCACTTAGACAGCTTGTTTCTAAATACAGGATAAAAGTGCGATTATTTCTCCAATAGATAAAATCAGGATTAAGTAACAGAGTCATTAAGGCAGCTGGTCTTCGCAAATATCTGGTGTTAATCATATGGCACTGTATCCTCGGTAAGGTTATTTACTGTGGACTCTCATCCATAAAAGCAGTTTGCATCCTCTGTTGTTTAGTGCCGCTGCCCATGTGACCAGCCTGTCTTAAGCTTAAAGCATCCGTGCAGCATGGTCTTTAACCACTCTTCGATTTTTATCTGGGGTTGTTTGGGTTCTCAATATTGACACCTATGCTATTTCTTCTTCTGGACATTACTGGGTAATAAATCTCTTGTTCTGACAGTTTCTGCATATTGTATGGAAGCTCCAGCACCACCTCTAAGGAGCTCTTCCGGCCTCTATTTGACCTCTTTTGGTGTTCTTTTTCCTTCTATACCACACTACTCCTCCAATCCATTCTTGCCCTAGGAGGATCAATACTGTCTTATAACACTTCTCCTTATTTCAGAAATGCACTCCAGGAGGGAGCTATCGCATACTGTTTATACTTCTGTGTGAATGAAAATCAATACTTCAGTCTACTAGACTTTAAGTCTAAAAGAAAGTCTACACTTAAAAAAATATGTTTTGGACTGGTAGTTGATCTTCCTATTTTCTTTATTTCCATTCTTCCTTTCCAAAGGCCTCTAAAATACAGACAGAAATATGTTATGTTGGATATAAATTGCTCATGTCACATCATTGGCCTCCAGTTGTTTTTATAATCCTTAGAATCAAACCTGAACTTCTCGCCACGGTCATCAGGAGCCAAGGGAGTTGGTTTCTTTACCTTTTGGATCCCACCTCCTCCTTGTCCGTTGCTCTCTCACTTAGATCCAGCCACCACATGTTTTCTTTGCTTTCCCTCACATCTGCCAGAATTGTTTTTACCCTGGAGCCTTTTACTGGCTTGTCCCTCTGTCTGGAATGCTCTCTTTCCTAGTTTTTGCATGACTCCTTTACCTGTCTTTAATTTTCTTCATAGCACTTTTCTGAACCTAATCTATTACATAATTATTTACTTGATTCTGTTAAATTAAAGAAAAAATACAATTTATAACTTTAGGAAAGCAAAAAAGGATACTTTATTTCTCATGAGGATTCCAGCCTGCAGGGTGGCAATTTGAAAGGGCGGGAAGGATAACCTCCAGCCAGAAGTCAGAATCAGATACTTCCATGGAGGGGCAAAGGGAACAGGAATTTATGCCAAGTAGCTAGTTTCAGAAGACTGAAACTGGACCCTTACGTTTTACCACATAAAAAATCAACTCAAGATGGATTAAAGGCTTAAATGTAAAACCTAAAACTACAAAAATCTCAGAAGAAAATCTAGGAAATACCATTCTGGACATTGGTTCAGTCAAAGACTTCATGATGAAGACGCCAGAAGCAACTGCAACAAAAACAAAAACTGACAAGTGGGACTTCATTTAACTAAAGGAAACTACCAACAGCGTAAACAGACAACCCACAGAGTAGGAGAAAATATTTGCAAACTATGCATCCAACAAAGGTCAAATAGCCATCATCTATAAGGAACTCAAGCAAATCAACAATCAAATACCAAACAACCCCATTTAAAAATGGGCAAAGGATGTGAACAGTCACTTCTCCAAGGAATACATACATGTGGCTAACAAGCATATAAAACAAAATGCTCGGCATCACTAATCATTAGGGAAATGCAAATCAAAAACACAATGAGATACCATCTCACACCAGTCAGAATGGCAATTATTAAAAATTCAGAAAACAACAGATGCTGGGGAGGTTGTGGAGAAAAGGGAATGCTTATCCACTGTTGGTGGGAATGTAAGTCAGTTCAGCCCTTGTGAAAGTGGTTTGGAGATTTCTCAAAGAACCTGCAACAGAACTACCATTCAGCCCACAATCCCTTACTGGTTATATACCCAAAGGAAAATAAACCATTCTACCAAAAAGACACATGCACTTACATGTTCATTGCAGTACTATTCACAATAGCAAAGACATGGAATCAACCTAGATGCCCATCGATGGACTGGATAAAAAAAGTGATTACGTAACACCACGGAATACAGTGGTGCTGTAACAAAAGAGATCATGGCCTTTGTAGCAACGTGGATGGAGCTGGAAGTCATAACCCTAAGTGAATTAACGCAGGAACAGAAAACAAAATCATGTTCTCTTAAGTGGGAACTAAACATTGAGTAAACCTAGACCCAAATAAAGGAACACTAGACACTGGGGTCTATTTGAGGGGAGAAGGTGGAAGGAGGGTAAGGATTGACAAATGACCTATAGGGTACTATACTGGTTACTTGGGTATGAAAATTATCTGTACAGCAAATCTCCACAGCACACAATTTACTCATAACACATCTGCACTTGTACCCCCCTAAATAAAAGTTGGAAAGAAAAAAAGGAATGCATGCCAAGTAAGGTGGCCAAATATACATATTCAATAAGCTGTGGAAGGAGCCACGAATACATGAAGGAGAAAGGTGCACGTGTGCAATTGAGCTTCCTGCTCCTCCATGTTCATAAAAAATGGTGATGTAAGGGTGGAATTTTTGGCCCTCTGACATCAAATATGAAGCAGAGGACACAAAATCCCTTACTGTGCATGCTCTGTGGACCCACCAGAACCCCGCCGTGATCGTGGCCTCTTAATCAGGCAAAACAAAAGAGAGGCGGCAGCAGGTAGCCGGTTGATATCAATGGTGGAGTCATTTAAAAGGGTTGGTTCCTGTTTAGCCCTTAGGGAAGAAAGGCCAATCGTAGTTAGTGAGGGAGGGGCCTAACACCCCCATCCCATCATGACCGAGCATTTCATTTTCAAGGTTACTCTGGGGTCCCCTAGGTCAAGAGATGGTCTGTTTAGTCAGTTGCAGAGTTTAGGATTTTATTTTTATTTCTCATTTCTTTATTTTCTTCTCCTCTAGAAAGGAGACCTCACAACAGTAGGGACTTCACTTTGTTCCCTGCTATGACCTCAGTGACTGAAATACTGCCAGGAGCATAGGAAATGCTAAATGAATATCTGATGACATCATGAATAAATGGTATTTCCAAAATCAGAGGCATGGTCATAAACACACCCAACATTCATCTGATATTCGTGTTATGTCAGGAAAGTTTTAAGCACTTTACATGGATTATCTCAATTAATCTTGACAGTAGTCCCATGAGATTGATATTATGATAATGATCTCAGGCTCGTGTAACTAGCAAGTACTAAGAAGGCAAGCCAAAGCAAGGCATTCTGACTTCAGGCCTGAGCTGGATGTTACCTAGAGTCCTAGAAATCCTATTTCAAAGGCTGCTGAAATAGAATTTGTCCAAATGATCTGACTTTCCTAATAGATGTTCCTGAGGGGGCTCCTGATAATGAAGTATGGAAGATGCATAAAGTTTCTAGCCAGACTCTTTTTCACATTTTTTGGCCTTTAGGAAGTTATTAAACTCTAGGAAAGTCTCCAAATGCTTCAAACCCTCATTTGTAAAATAGATTAATAGAATATACTTCAGAAGATCCTGTGAAGGAAGATATTATGAATAGCATGTGTTTTTACATAGAAATGCTCAGTAAATGGCTATCTTTGACGAGAACGATGGTGGAATTTGTGATGGTGCCGTGACTGCTGCAGATGAGAGGTGCATAGCACAGTGGCTAGCATCTCTACCAGCATGACTTCGACATGCTTGATCACACCTGAGGAGTGGCCAGGATAGAACTGACAGGAGGCCATGGTATGGGGTATCGAGGAGTCTTAGGAAAAGCCAGGCTCCCAATGTGTTGGATGACAGCTGACATCCCAGATGAATAAGTCTAAGCTCCGGGTAGTCACTCCAAGGTTCCTAGGCAGATGGAGAAGGAATTCAGCTTGAGGAAGGAGTGAGTCAAGGGCCTGATTTTGGTTTGGAAAAAAAAAAAAGCCAGACCCACAAGGTTCATGTCCTGATAACAATTATCAGATCATCTGCCTGCCAGTGCTAAGGGGATGAGGAAACAGGAGCAATAATAAAGACAGCAAATGGTCACTGGGACTTCTGGATGCGCTGAGGGGCTTTGGAAAGCAATTCAACTAATAATATCTTAATCATGTGGCAGGAATGTTAGAAACATTTATAAATATAATTTTACCTGCACAACAACCATATGAGGGGAATAATATTATTATCCCAATTTTTCAGTTTAGGACCCCAACAGGCACAGAGAGGTTAAGTAACTTTCCCAAGGTAATTCAGTTAGCAAGTGGCTGCTGGGAGTCAGTATAAGTAGAAGAAAGAAAGGATTACCCTGGAAAAACCAAAGAGATGGCCTCATTGAGCCAGAGAACCCAACAAAGGCACAGCTGGAGATATTGGTACAAGTATTGAGAAGAATGATGATGATATTCAAATCTCTCCTTTGAATAAAATTATAAGAGAAACTAATCATATTGTCAGTTCATTGATTAAAATAAAATAACATTTGATGATGATGATGTGAGATACAGTCTTCAAAAGATACTTAAGTATTTGAACAACAGCTTTTTTTTTTTTTTTTTTTTTTTTTTGAGATGGAGTCTTGCTCTGTTGCCCAGGCTAGAGTGCAGTGGCACGATCATAGCTAACTGCAATCTCCACCTCACGGCTTCAGGTGATTCTCCTGCCTCAGCCTCCCAAGTAGCTGGGATTACAGGTGCCTGCCACGGCACCTGGCTAATTTTTGTATTTATTTATTTTTTTTAGTAGAGACGGGGTTTCACCATGTTGGCCAGGCTGGTCTCGAACTCCTGACCTCAGGATCCAACTGCCTCAGCTTCCCAAAGTACTGGGATTACAGGAGTGAGCCACTGAGCTTGGCCCACATTCTTAACTAAGAATTAAATATACATATTTTTGTTGCACGTATGTGTGATAGTAATCAATAAAAGACCTTAAAAGATAAGATTTTCTGTATCAGGATAAAAATTTTTGAAGCAAGTAGAATAAAAATGTGAATAAGAAGAAACAAATAATATAAAATTTCTGGCTGCTAAAAAATGGTTAAAATTTGATTTTTTTATTTTAAAATATGATGTTGGGTACAAAATTCCTATAATATTTTGATTTCATTTTGGTCGTTTGAAAAGAGATGTAACTATGTTATTTTAAAAGTTTGAAATTGACTTTATACTGAACGTTATATGCTTTTCAACTACTTAAACATATAATAAGAAATTTTTTAATTTAAACATGATTTAGTGGCTATGTAACTTTTTAAAATTCTCTTTGAAGTACTTGAGTGACAAAGTCTGAAATCTACTGCTCAAGCTCATGGGTGATATTTAATGGATAATCCTTGCTCGAGAGAACCAAGGCAATGAAGAGTGAGTTGGTGGAGGTAGATGGTAAGCATATAGGGATTTCTGGGTTCTATATTTCTACCTCACTTCTGGCTTTGTGTCCTGGGTAGGTACAAGATCTCTGAGGGGCAATTTTTTTGCCTTGAAGAAGCTCAAATTGTCTCCCAGAAATGGTGGAGGAATAGCAGAAAAATTCCTATTCCTCTAGAGCGTGTTTGGACATAGTGGAAAGCTCACTTGCCCTGAACAAACTTTGCACCAGGAACAAAAGACAGCATAGAAGACCTTCGTGAACTGGTGACAAAGTTAAATGGAAAAACTGATGTTATCATAGATGCCAGTATGGATAAATGACATGAAATGTCAATCGAACTATGTAGATGCAATCTGATGAAAAAGAGCCAAATGCTCAAAGGAAGGAAACGTTTTGCTCTCCTGATTGAAAAATAATAGCATGTGCTGGAAGAACTCCACATATATTATCTTATTCTCACAACATAACTACTACATGGATAGATATTGTTACAATTCCAATTTTAGAGTAAGCGACAATTCATCAAGATGGATTAAATAACTTTTCCAGGTTATATCATTTATAAGTGGAGAAGCTGGAGTGAGATCCTGAAGCAGAAATTGAGACTCATTTTGGAATAATGAATACATTGAATACGGCTGGGTTGTGAATTTGTGGGTATGTAATCTATATATACACGTGTACATAAAAACATCACTGGGATTCTGCTGAACGTGCCAGGCTGGTGTGGCTTGGGTAGCATCTCCATGTTATTGTTTTCTGTGGTCTGATTTTCCTATTCATGAGACAAGCTGATTGTCAATATAGAACCACAGCTTACAACAATTCCAGTTCACATCACCTCAAAAGAAGGTAATTTACAGGCCTCATTTCTCTGTTTGACTATTCATGATTTGTCAGAGAAGTGAAGATGATTATGGTTTATCCCCAGAATCAGTAATAAGGGAAAAAGTTAAAACATATAACTTATTTCTCTTCTTTTCAAAAGTCCTAAGAAACTGAGAAATTCTTTTTATCTTATGAGCCAAGGATAATTTGTACAATTGAAAAATATCCAGGGAAACAACAGGAATAACTTTTTTCATAATTCTTCTATCAATCGTATATTCATTTTACCTTGCAAAAATAATTATGTTTGTGATCTCAGAAAATATTTGGGTGACTTTTCTGTGACTAATTCAGAGGAAAAAAAACCACTAAAGGAATAGAACTTCACCCAGGTTTTGTACTTGAGGTTGAGAGGTAACCTCACATAAACAGTTTTACTGTGTTTGTTATAATGTCATTCTTTAATAGCACTTTATGTAAGTAACACTCAAGCATGGCAACATAATAGCCCTGAGAAATACACAATTTAAACTATGTGGAAAGTAGTATTTTATGAGGTGAATAGACAAATACATTAGAGTCCTAAGAATGAAGATGGCATTTAAAAAAAAAATCTTGCAGCTAGTTCTTCCAACTGTCAATACCTGTACACTATGAAGGTAACATTGTTATGAAATCATAAATATTAAAATGTATACCAGAAGTCCCTTCAGAAAAAACAACTTATTGACAATGGATTTCACCAATTGGCAGGCATGCCAGTACAATTTGTTGTGGTTTGTTTTAATTTTGGAGAGGGGCCTGCATTCTGGCACAAAAGGTGGTTGGCTGAAAGTCGGATAAACTCTTAAGAAAGAAGATTCCACAGTAATCTACAGCTTTGTCATCACGCATGGAATTCAATAAAATTCTTGATGTCTCTGGTTAAATAAACATTTTTTCTTACTTAGTCTGCTTATTTTTTTGTCTAGACTAAAGCTTTTTAACAGGCTGCAAAACAAGTTGAATGTTTCTCTTGACTTTAGCAGAATACTTGTAGGAAACAGTCATCATTCTCTTAAAATTTTTTCACTTAGGTAAAAGACATAAATCATCAGCAGTACATTAAAATTATAAGAAACACATCAAACGTTAAAACTAAGGTTAAGTTGAACTATAAGCAAGGGAGATAATGAGAAATAATGAAACAATTAGGGAATAGTGCAGAATCATTAAGTTGGAAGATCAGTTAAGACAACCTTTAATTTTTGTGGTTTCCTTTTTCTTCACTGACGTTATTAAAGATTGAAAGCCCAGAGGTAGAAGAAAGCTGTAATAGGTCTGCCATTCAAACGTATTAACTGTATTATGAGTAGATATCTGTGGTTTCTTTCCTCTAGTCCTAAGGCTCATTTTTCCTGGTAAGTTGTTACCTGACCCAATGACTGCAGTTTCCCCACCTAGATCATTGACATTTAACTTGACATAGAACACAACTGAAACATTCCTTCCTGTTCTAGCAAAATGATGCCTTCTACATAAGGCAATGTTAAGACATTTATTGAATACTTACCATGTAAAATGTTCTGCCCTAATGCTTTACTGGTATGAACTTGTATAGAAAAGGAAGGCAGAGAGAATTTTAAAACCTTCCAAGAATAAGACAGTTAGCTTGGATTCAAATTCAAGCAACCTGGCTCCAGACCATGCATCCCTAAACTTTATTTTTTCCAGTGTAGACACAACATACTCTGAATAAACATCAATAGATGTAAATGGATGCACGATATTAGAGAGAAAACAAATATGTATTTGTTTGGAAGTATACACAGAAAAGTGATGATATTGGGTGTCTTTTGGGTTGGCACTCGAATAAATCAGGGCTGTTGGTACTGGGAGAGCTTTACATGTGCATCTTTCTGAAATTTAAATTTTGAAATATGTGGATGTATTAACTTCACAAAAATGGATAGAGAAATCTTTAAAAATCATATGAATTCAGTAGATTCTATCATGTTAACAAGTAAGTGAACCCTACATTAAAAATAAAAGCTGGAAACATCCTTGGGGAATTCAGCATGTTTTATTTTGCCAGGCCAATGATTTCATCAATATCCCATTAAACTTTAGTGTGACAACTACATTTAGTTTGTTTTTTTACACAGAGTGAACATTCACCATTCACCATTATGACAGCTTCATCATGCTAAAATCTATTCATAAATGTACACTTTGGAAAAAAACTGTATTTCTAGAAAATTTTATGTACAATACGAATGGAAAAGATATTAAGTCACAGAACTGTCAAACTACACAAAATAAAACCAATTAACCACCAACAGTGTACATTAAGAACATTTTTGAAAAAAATTTTCTTTTACATTCAGCAGAGTTATGTTCATGAAGAATTTCTACATTTTAAAAAGTAATAAAAGTATACACAATTTAATCATTGTGAAAATAGAATTAAATACCACAAATATAGTATAAATCTAAATACCCTTATTGTCTATCAGTTTGGGCTTATGTGAAACAAAGGGAACTGTGACTCTAAAACCATTTCACTTTTAACTTTGGACACAGAATAGGTTGGCCATAAACACAGAAGATGGCTTTGGCTTTACATTGACACATTTCTATGTAGAGGAGAAATGAAGTTTAATTATACGTTTCAATCAGGCAAACCATTATAATAAACTACTTTAGAAATTACTTTAAACATATTTGGAACAACAGAGTTTTTTTAAAAAATGAAGTTTGGTGTTATGTTATGCATTTTAACTATTTTTGCCACATTGAGGCCTCCTCATATATTAGCATAATTTACCACGATTTAAATAATGAATCATATTCTGATATTCTGATTAATGATCACATTCATTTTGGCAATTTAGTTTTTGAAGTTTTATACTATATAACTTAAAAAGGCCATAATCTACTTTAATTACCTTCATCATAGAATATTAAGTATAAATAAAATTTTTATACAAGATTGGGATTAGGTAGGTGGTACAATATCTGTTTTCACCTAGAAGCATGAAAATGTCTTAAAAAGTAAATAAAAAAGTAAAATCAGTGTTTTAAAAATATATATGAGAACATGAATAATTTTTTCACATTTTTCCATCTAATTTTCATTTGGAGAAAATAAGTTTATTATGAAATTATTCTAATAAAATTATTCGAACATACAATTAGGAGATAATTATTTTGTTCATCACAAAACTTACAACATTTAGAGACCAGTGAACTTATGTACCATTACCTTTCGAAAGAATGTCTCCTCATATTGTTTTTTTACTTTCTAGACCTAACGAGCATCTTGTCATCACACTGAAAAGATCATAATTATATAGTACTGACTTAAAAATTAGCATGATATCTGAGACTGTTTTTAACAAAAGGGAGAATTAATCATTGAATTTGAGTACTGAAGTTGAAAACTAGCCACATTTGTTATAAATTCCTCTTAAAAAAGTAGTCATTTCTGCTTTGATTTTTTCTTTTTCATGATTTCACCCCTCATATAGAAGTTCGATACTTCAAAATTTTTTCTTCTTATATTATTTAATTTGTCACATAGACTAGGAAATAAGAGGAACAGTAATAACTGAACAGTGCAAGCTTATATTCTTTGAGTCTAAAATAAATTAAATATCTTCCAAAAAAAAAAAAGATAGTGCTTTTGTTTGGAAGGTGATAACATAAGAAAACCAAACTGTGTCACTGATATAACTTCCATCAAATATCTTCATGGGGTAGGTTATTGACTTTTATCTTCCTGAATAAGGAAACAAAGGTCAATAACAGATACCAGTAACAGATTGTTTTTACAATCTTAAAAAAAAACATATTTCACTGGAACCATATAAATTCATCATTTTCTCTCCATGAATCACTCATGTTTTTATACAACTTTTAGAAGAAGCCTTCTTCCTTTTCCTTTTTCTTTTCTGTTTCTTTTGATAGCCATTCTGTCATATGCATTTATGACTTTTACTACGTAAAAGCTGTGAATTTGGAACTTGTCTTCATATATAAAATCACTGACAATTAGAAATCTAAAGCCCCAAAGCAGGAAAGGAGTACCACAGGGATATGGCCCTCATTCAGTTGAGGGGTACAACATTCTAGTTTTGTAGCCACCATATCGATTTTGAAGAACAGGTGAATAAAGATATAAATAAAATCTGGGTTAAGTTAAATATTTATATGCACCATGAGGACCATGACATGTCTAGTGCTAGTCACTATCATACAAGAAAATGCATGCTCATTTCAGTTCATGTAAAACTCACTTTAGGAGTGACTAATCACCTTCTTCAGTAATTCCCGTCATTAAAGCACAAGATTCTTTGCTCAAAATTTGATCATTGAAGAGAGAGCATTTGTTAATAGAAGCATAAAACCCACATAAGAAAATATTATGACTCTGGCAACTGATTCCTCCTGTTTCTACTTTTCCGGCTATTGATGAGAGCCTTTAACTTGCCATAGTCCCCTCTCATTTTCTGTGACTCATCCCCCTGCTGATGTTGCTGTCGAGTGTCTTTGCAGTACTGGTTAATCATCTGCATTTCTGAGTGGCTGAATGCTCCCATGATGTCCTTTGGGTGGAAGGGTAAAGCCCTCACAGAGCTGGCCCAGGTCCATGGGGACCATTTGTCTGACACAACAGCCACCATTTCTGAATCTAAAACTTTGAAGTTGATCTTGGCTATGGTCTGCTTGAAACTATTTTCTGTAGCAATGCAGTGATAAAGTCCTTGGTCAGAACCCTGAACAGAGCGGATCAGGAGTCCCTGTGAAGTGGCTATGATTCGTTCATTCAGCTTAACCTAAAAGAGAGAGACATTAAAGTTACTGAAACTGAACATTATATTTCCTTAGATTATGACCAACATATACAGTATAGTCTCAACTTGCACAGATTTGGGGAAAAAGTATTGATTACCACTTAACATCCTTCTCAGCGGACACAAAATTTTGATCAGTTTCACAGCCTTTTTTTAAAAAAAAAAAAACACATGGGAGATCTTATCACATTGTCACAGGAGTATTGAATCTAATAAAGAGAGGGTGAAGATATTATCCACATTGTCAAAAATAGCTTAAAGTGCTTTACCCTGGATAGAAGTTTCTCCACATATGAGCACAAAATCGTGGTTGCCTTTGAAATTGGAATCACAGTCAATATATATGAGTGAAACTCACAGAAGCTTTAAAATATCTATTCCATCATGGTGTTCTAGTCTTCACTAGTAAAAACATGAAGCCACAATTAAAAGGTGAGTTATCTTTTTGTTTTAATGAATTAATGTTCCTCTAAATAAAAAATACATAAGCAGAGGCAGAATTTTGAACATTATCAAGGGCCTTTTCCAATTATCCCACAATAAACAATGTCTAAAAATTAGCTGGAATGTCATCATCCTTCAAGTCCTCTATGTGGTTTTACTTTACAAGGAAAGGTAATAAAAAGATGTGAATTAATACTTAATTACTTTATAGGCTTTACTGGAAAAAAAAGATTGTTTACTGGGTATCGGCTAAATGCTTGAAACCTTCCTTACAGTTCCACCTATAGCATTGCCAATGAATAGATGAAAACCTAATTGGTAAGAAGTTCTTTGACATGTATACTGTAGAATACTCTTTCACTGAAGAAAAAAGAAATTTGACCAAAATCAAAATTAGATAATGCATGTTATATGTTTTCTTAAATGATAAAGTTCTGTGCAAACAGACAAGGCATTACTCATAATATCTAAATCAAAGATCAATTGGTTTGTGCACAAAAAAGCACAAACAGGCAAGTAGAGTATTAAAAGACAGATAATAGGGCAGAACTAGAAAAGAGAGAATCACTCGAAGGAAGGAAAGAAAATTTTGACATAAATTTAGTAAGTTTAAGTGTTCCTCAAAAACAAATAATGTACAAACACATTCAGAAACTAAAGAAAAAAATTTACCCTATTTGTGCAAAATTGGGAAAATATTTTGAGTCCAATACAGTGAACACATTAAACATGTATATAATATTTGGTACAATTTTTAGTAATTTATCTAGAATATATACTCTCCCATGTGTGTGGATATTTTTGATAGAAGGAAAACAAGAAATTATCTAACAAGTAGATGGCTTAAAAAAAAAAACACCTCAGGTATATTTATACAGTGGAATACTATGCAGCCAGGAAGTAGGAGAGAGAATCATATGTACTGATGTTGAAGTGGAGTCTGTGTGTTTGTGTGTATGTGTGGAGGGGAGGAAAACTATAGAACATATTTGGAGGAATACATAACTCTTGGTAACCTTCCTCTGGGCAGTGGGAATAAGAACTGAATAAGTATTCTTCCATAAGTATTAGTATTATTCAATAGATATTAAAAGTGGGAATAAGAATTGAAGTGGAGGAGGGCTTTTAGTTTTCACTTTATGCTACTTTGTGTGAACTATTTGCCTTTGCTCTGTGAGCTTTTATCATTTGTCTTACTTAAAAAAATGGTTAATATTTACACAGTAATATAAGTGAGAAGCATATGTTTTCTTAAAATAGAAAGAATTAGGATAAATTTAGTAAAATAGTAATAAGAATAAGTAAAATTGTACTCTGCTTAAATTCTGAACAAAACAGACTTTCCTACCTGTTAGATTTAATGTTATTGCAATATTAAATTATTACATTCTTATGTCTTTGAGATTGGAAAAAAGTCAAAATAGTAATTATTTGAGTCTCCATATTCTTGAGCATTCTGAAATAGAACTTAAGAAATATTACAAGAGAGAATAAATCCTTAACACATTCTACTTAAAATTTTACTACTAATTTCTATGGCATATATTAAACATATATATATTTTTAAATCATAGAAGTTATATTCACTTGTATATTATTCTACTGAATGTTCTACTGAATAAAAGAAAATTACTTTATACATATTAGTTGATCCCTGTTTATCATTTACCCAGTTCTAACACACACACACACACACACACACACACACACACATTTAATTTAATAATTTTCATTATTAAAATATTTCTAAAAGTATTTTTAGCATCATAGACTTTGGAAGAATGATGGGGCTCTGATGTCCATCTAGCTCATCTTTCCTCCAGATAATTAAATTACCTCCTGCAAGTAGTCATCTGCTTATGGTTTAATATTCCAGTAACGAGGGACACACAATTTCCTAAACAGCTCATAACATCTTTGGGTGGAAATGTCTGAGAGCTGGAAAGTATTTTTGCATATAAAACCAACATTTATTTCAGTAACACTGATGCAGTATCTGTGTTCTGCAGCTTACTGTAGAACAGTAATGTTTCAATGAATGAAATGTTCTTCTAAATACAAAATAAAGTGATGCGGAAGGCTCCACTTTCCCCTGGGCTCTATCAGACTTCATGATGCACGAATACTGGTACATTTTAGACTTCCCTAAGGCTATATATATACACATAGATATTTTTAACTTTTCATTTGTCAGGACAACATGACATCAATATTATGAAATTCATTATTTACAATATACCACCCTATGTCATTTTACAATGTCTCCCTTATTTAAAAAAAAAAATCAGCTCTTTCCAATTGATGAAAAGTTTCAGTATGTGTCTTTTTATTTGAAAATCTAAGGACTTTTTCCAAATCACTAAATAAAGGCAAGAGTCCCATAAACAATGATTCCACATACTACCTAACCAAAGCACAAGAGTTATGAATAATAAAGCAATGGAAACAGATTACCACATAGCAGAAAAACACTCTGTCATGAAGGTTACAGTTCAGTGTAGTTTCTTGCTGAGGAAAATTGAACTTTTCAAAAAAGCCCTCTTTTATCTTGTGAAGCACACAAAGGTGCTGTTGTGTGAAAACTTGGCTTCTGGATTTGCACACATCTTGTTTCTTTTATGAACGTTTCCTCACATCAATGCCACCGTCTTCGTGCCCAAGCTCTTGTTTCAATCACCATGTTACAGAGGTGAGCAGGCAGAGAGAATTTCTAATAATCCATCAATTCTTAGGACAAAGGATTTTAAGGAAAGTGGCGCTTGTCATCCCAAAGACTTAAAAGATAATCATATGCCTTTCCTTGTTCCTTTGATCTGAGCCTCACCGAGGGACGGTGATTTAATGTTCTTTCCGAAGCTCTGACGGATTGCTGCTGCGCTGCTTTACTCACCTCTTTCCTCCTGTCCTTGTCTTTCTGTAGCAGCCACTTGATAGATGCCTGTGGAGACTTGGGGGCACACTCCAGAAAAGTGGTGTTATTTTTTACTCCATACTGGACAATTTCAGCTGCATTTCTGTATGCTAACAGGCAAAAATAAAAGGCGAGAAAGAGGAAGAAAGAATACAACTGAATTTAGAGCACATTCTCCTGTAAAAATGCTATATAAATGTTTATTTTTATAGAAAACTGTGAACCACAGCAGCCAGCAAAAAGCAGTGGTAATCATTTAACAAGCAAAGTGGGATACGTTGTTTACCTGTTTTATTTTTGTAAAGGGAAGGAAAGACTGTGAACTAAGGCAATGTGGATAAGAGAATCAGGGTTATTCAATAATTACTCTCCATCAAGGATTATTCTTATTATTAGTTTGTTAACTTAATGACTACAATATTCTGGCCAGATTTTTTCAGCTTTTCACAGCTGAGCAAACTGAGGCTGTGAGTTATGAGGAAATATACTTTAGCGAATGTGCCAGTCATTACCGAAGCTAGGTTTATCCCATTCCTCAAGTTCACACTCAGTGTCCTATAGAGGAAATAGGTAAGCACTGCAAAGGGCAGAAAGTAAGTCTTGGTGGAATGTAGTGGTTGAGAACACTGTCTTTGCAATCAGAGGAACGTAGGGTGAAATCCTGACCTTACCACTACTGGCTATAACTTTAGAAAAGTTAGTTGATATCTCTGTGTTTTAGTTTTACTCATCTCTAAAACGTCGATTATAGCATTTTTATATAGGTTTCTTAATACAAGTACTAAAGTAGGCAAATCATTTCATATTGCCATGTCGTAGCTTAGACATGTACAGAATCCTCACTAATAAAAGCAGGAATAATAATAGACTCTAGTATGATTTCTTGAGAACTGAGTGAGATAATCATAAATAAAGCACTTAGCTCAGGTTCTGACACAAAGTCAGCATCAATATTTGTCTGATGTTACCTCCACTGCCATTATTCTTACCACTATGACAACTACTATTATTAATGGGAACTGATACACTTGTATAAAATAGCAAATAGAGAAATGGTAACTTGAACCTCAACTAGACGTATGGAAGAAGTAAGCAAAATCTGTCTTAATTTGCTCTTTGCAGTTAGACTAGTTAGTAGAAAGAACATCACTTTTTACTAAAGGAAAGTGCAGATTGAATAGCAGATTCAAAAGGATTAGAAATAGGAGTCTCACTGTTAATTTCTGATACAGCACATCTGTAGCACCTTGCTGAGTCACAAGGAAGGTCTGCTTAGAAATACTTCTATTTGATGGGATTGCAGCAGGTAAAGTATTGTAACATGGTAACTCCATGTCAGAATGGGAAGGAAGGAATTAGTATAATTGAAGGACACAAGGCAGGATTGTCAACAGGCACTGTAGTACATCCACGTTCATGGCAGAATTATTCACTTAGCCAAAAGACAGAAGAAAACCAAGTGTCTAGTGAGAGATGAATGGATAAACAAAATGTGGCTTACATATATACATACATATACACACACACTATATATATGCACACATGACAAAATATAATTCAGCCTTAAACATGAAGAAAATTGCGACATGTTACAGTATGAATGGACCTTGAAGACTTTAGGGTAAGTGAAATAAGCCAGTCACAAAAGGACAAATATTGTATAGTTCCACTTATATACAGTATCTAGAGTAGTTGAAATCATGAGAAATTCATATAAAAGCAGAATGGTGGTTTCTACGGGCTGGAGGGAAGAGGTAATGGTTAGGTGGTATTTAATGGGGATAGTTTCAGTTGGGGAAGATGAGAAATAACCAAACGTGCTGGCAGTATGTTACACAACAATGTAAATATACTTAATGCCACGGAACTGTAAACTTTAAAATGGTTAAAATAGTAAATTTTATGTTATGTACATTTACTGCAGTAAAAAGTGCTGTTCTAAGGGTTCTTCAGTGGTAAACCTTTAAAAGCAAAGTAAGTTTTCTTTAGAAAGAAAATAGTAGCTAAGTAAACCTGTAATCACAATCTGTGTGAAAGACCTACCAGCTAACATACTTGAAGCACATGTGTTCCCACATTTGTTTTCCACAATTCCCAGTATGCATACAAAAAGCTTTAATGTTTACTTATCATACACGAATACCCAAAATTGTTCTGATAAATATTTCCTGGAAATGAAAGGCATGAATCTGTGACAATGTTTCCCCTCACTGAAATGTGATAGGGGGCATTGCTACTGTTAACTGAGATTGGCCATTGCTCACTTTTAATACCTTTTAGATTAAATCCTCTGCACTGAGTCAGTGGGTTTCCATGTCTCACATCTTGTCTTCGGCTCCTCCTGTAAGTGCAGAAATACGTAAAAGTGACAGAATTATCACTGCCAATTATATCACACTTAAAATACTGTTAATTTTAAACTTTGTGTCCTTTTTATTACTAAGCTTTCATAAAAAATTTTGAAAAGAGTTCTGATTGATATAACTATCTCACATTTCTTATTCAATTCATCAATGATGGGGGGGAACTTACTTTTGCTTTTCAATCTGAATAAGTTTTCCTATCTACTATTCATGATGGAATAGCTATGAATCTCCTATTACATGCATATCCTGAGTAAATACTACATTCTCTAATTAATAGTGTAAATTTTTAGTTCAGAGAAATTTAGCCTACATTTTCTAAAATAATAACCCCCAAAGTATAAACTCACTATCATTTCTCTTTTTAGAATAATTTGTCTTAAATAAACATAGTTATTTCTTACAAAAGTCAATGTTTTCTGTTTCTAGATATAGTAAAACTTTACTGAAACAAGTGATAGAGATTAAAAAAAATAGGGACTTTTGATAAAAAGTTAATTTCATTTACTAGAATAAGCATGTTGTCCTCAACATTTTATTTTGAAAATTTCAAGTCTACAGAAAAGTAGATATACGAGTAAAATGAACACTGGTATACCTCGATTCACAAATTGTTATATTTTGCCACATTAATGTCTTTCTCTCTCACATGCAAGTATATATCATGTATATACTATGGATCCACACCTAGGAAAGCCTTTAGAAAATAAGTTACAGACATGAAATGTTTCACCCATAAGTGCTTTAGCATGTATTTTTCAACAACAGGTAATCTTTCAACATAACAATATCATTATCATACTAAATATGTTGATATTAACAATATAATTGAATGCATATTCTGTATTAAAATTTCTCTAGTTGTTCCCCAAATCTCTCTTATGGATTTTCAGTTAACCAGGTTCCAATCAAGGTTCATTCTTTGTATTTAGTTGTTATGTATTATTAGCTTAAGCATTTCAAAAATTTAGTTACATTGTTTGCAAACTGGTCATTATTTAAATAAAAGTTTTAAGTTGTACTCAAATTGTTTAATTTCCTGAGTCTTACATTCACTAAGTAATTTACTTTCAATGGTATCACATAGTCTAAGAAATCCAAGTAGAGCAACTGAAATCCTCTGAGCAAGGCATCAAACATCGCTGATAGTCAGAAGAGGCTGGTGGCTCATGCCTATAAGCACTTAGGGAGGCCAAGGTGGGTGGATCATGAAGTTAGGAGTTTGAGACCAGCCTGGCCAACATAATGAAACCCCGTCTCTACTAAAAATAGTCCCAGCTGTTTGGGAGGCTGAGACAGGAGAACTGCTTGAACCTGGGAGGCAAAGGTTGTGGTGAGCTGAGATAGCGTCACTGCACTCCAGCCTGGGCAACAGAATGAGACTCTGTCTCACCCCCACCCCAAAAAAGAAAGAAAAAGTCAGAAGAAGGTGACTCTTTAAATATTGTGAATACCAGCCTAAATTGGTTGCTTACTGTCAACACTGAGAAGTATAAGTGAGTGAGCATATCACTTAATTGGGTTTAATGCTAAGTCTTTCTTAATACTTTTACTCTTAAAGACAAATGAAAATATTCAGCAGGAACAGAAATATTAAAATCACACAGTGGTTATTAAACTTACAAACAAAAGTTAATCTTGAAGTCACTAATAGTGAACAAAAGCTCATTTTTCTAGCTAAAGAAAACAGTCACTACTTCATGTACACGATGGATTGTATATATCTATTTAGGGTAGAATAGGTATAAAATTTTATTCTACTTAAGTATTCCTTTCCAAAAAAAGTCACATGATCCTTACCAATTGTATATTTCTGTACATACACAAACACAAAACAGTGGAAGTGTTAGCCACTTTTATCTCAGGAAATATAATTATTATGGTTCTATATTCTAGAATAGCTCCCATATCAAGTTTTTACTGCGTAACATTTGCTATATTTTGAAGTCCAGCATTATTTTACTACAGCCAACTTCTAGTATATATTATATGAGCATCATGAGAGTTTTCAGCCATCTAGGCAAGCAATATCATTCACAATGGTTAAATTTATTGTCCTGTGATCAACACTATGTAATAGTTTACTCATGTATACAAACTCTCAAGCTGGGCAATCTCAATTTGTAATATCACATAGCTTCTAGGCATTCAAGTGCTGAAAGAAACGTTGTTATGGCTTAGCTTACAACATGAGATCAGCAAGGCAGCCATCTGAGCCTTTTTTGTGTAGATTCCCTCCAAGGCACTCACATAGCATCACAAAAACATGCTGGTAGGCAGAATAATATTGTATTGCAAGTGGGATTTGGAGTTTGGTTCAAGTTTCCCATGTTTCATCTATAATAGTACATTCTTTGGGATAAGCAATGAAATCATTTTTTAATAGAAAATATATTTATTTGAAAATTGAGCTGATTATCCTGTCTTAAAGTTTCTAACTACTTGTCTGAATCCAGAATAAATAATGTTAGAGACTATACTGCAATATTTGATACAAATCCACAAATATTTAACATACTTGAGAGTGAAAATGGAAAAATAGATGCTTTCACTGTTTACTACAGAGGTTTGCTCTTGTTGCCCAGGCTGGAGTGCAATGGCGCGATCTCAGCTCGCTGCAACCTCTGCCTCCTGGGTTCAAGAGATTCTCCTACTTCGGCCTCCCGAGTGCTGGGATTACAGGCATGCACCACCACACTCGGCTAATTGTGTGTTTTTAGTAGAAACAGGGTTCCTCCATGTTGATCGGGCTGGTCTCGAACTCCCGACTTCAGGTAATCTGCCCACCTTGGCCTCCCAAAGTGTTGGGACTACAGGCGTGAGCCACTGCACGAGCCTTTTAACTAGTTATTTTTTTTCTTTAAAGGGAGACTACTGAGTCAATGATATTTAACAAGTCTATTATGGCAAAGTAGGGATTCCACCAATTTCCAAGTATAACTGTATTTCTCTGTTTGTATACAAAGAAAAGAGTTTTTGCTTTTTATTTCTATGAAATCCTCTAAGTGATCTTGTGTTTTGCTTACAGAGTACTATTAGCACAAAACTAAGTAAATTAACACTATTCAAGAAAATAAATGTGGAAAATACTCCAAATCCATTACCTTCGAAGGAAAATAAAAATGCACATGGGAATTTACAAAATAGTTAATTCATTCAGCAACATGTTTTCCATTTACTATAAGTATATGCTTAACTAAGTTAGGACATAATTTGGAGAATGGAAATACTGTAGATACTTTTAGTGAAACTTCCAATATGCTAGTCAAAGATAAACACGAGTAGGCGCATATTTTTTATATATGTAGCATTTTTATGGCTTTTCATTCATGATAGAATTAAGGCAATGCTAGAGATAATCAAGATAGCTCTTTTTTTTTTTTTTTTTTTTTTTTTAAGACACAGTCTTGCTCTGTCTCCCAGGCTGCTGGAGTGCAGTGGTGCAATCTCGGCTCACTGCAATTTCCACCTCCCGGGTTTTAGTGATTCTCCTGCCTCAGCCTCCTGAGTATCTGTGATTACAGGTACCTGCCACTATGCCTGGCTACTCTTTTTTTGTATTTTTAGTAGAGATGGGGTTTTGCCACGTTGGCCAGGCTGGTCTCGAACTTCCGACCTCAAGTGATCCGCCCGCCTTGGCCTCCCTTGGCTCATAGGTGTGAGCCACTGCACCCAGCCAAGATAGCACTTTGAACAGCTACCACTTTCCTTCTCGACCCATTATTCATGGTTTAATATCAGGCACGATATTGTAAATGCAAAGAACTGCATGATAGATTCCTTTATTAAAAAAAGTTTAATTAAAACTATAATTTGTGGTGGTAGAATGACAATGTAAAATCTATGTTTAAGCACACGTCTTAGAAAGGATACCTGGTATTGTAATGGTTGGGAAAATATACAAACAAATGAGCTAGCCCATATTCAGCAGAAACTTCTAAAATGTTAAAAAAAAACACCTGTAATATGCAATGGCAATCTACATACAGTACGGAATTTTACTTGAGAAATATTATTTGTTTGTTACATAAAAATGCTTATTGGTCAAAACTGGTCTTTGCAGAGAGAGCATACTGATGTCCACTTTCCTTACATTATATAATAACTGGTATACCAATACAGCTATAGTAAGATTCCATTTATAGTCCCCATATCCATTTCTTCCTTGGAAAGTACAGTGCTTCAGCTTCCTTCGGCACTGAATCTGCTGAATAGTTTGAAGATTATGTTGCAGGTGTTAGAGATGCAAATTCTAGATTTTCTTACCAAGTAAATAGTATCGCCTTACTAAGAATTATGGTAATTTAACATATTGCTACTATCATATTTGGCAGTGAAAAACAAGTATGGTTGAAACAACTGTGGCTACAAAAATCACTTTTTATGTGAGATTACATTTGAAATTTTCCTCCCTCACAACTGTGTGTCCAGGTTTAGGCCTCCAGCCTCATACTAAGATGGAAGATCACAGGGTAATGATGTCCAGAAATTCTAAGTAGAAATCAAAAGAAGTCAGGGACCTCCTTGCTAGAGCCTAAATTAACATGGAGGGACAGAGTCTTGGAACACATCTACCAGACTCCTGGATTAAAAAGTGGGAGTTCTCAGCTGGGCACGGTGGTTCACGCCTGTAATCCAGCACTTTGGGAGGCAGAGGTGGGTGGATCGCAAGGTAAGGAGTTCAAGACCAGCCTGGCGTGGTGGTGTGCACCTCTAATCCCAGCTACTTAGGAGACTGAGGCAGGGGAATTGCTTGAACTCAGCAGGCAGAGGTTGCATTGAGCCAAGATCGTACCACTGTACTCCAGCCCAGGTGACAGAGCAAGACTCTGTCTCAAAAAAAGAAAAAAGAGTGGGACTTCTCTTTCTATCTCATGTCATTAATTATGGAAGACTCCCAAATGATCCAGCTCAGGCTACTCCTTTCTACTCTAGATTCCTATTTCTAACTGCCTACTCAATATCCCAGTGTGAATATCTTACAGATACCATTAACGTAACATCCTCTTTCTCCCCACAAACCTGCTCCTTTCACAGTCTCTTCTCTCTCAGGAAGTGACATTGACATAAATCCTAATGTTCAGTTCTGAGAACTTGGATGATTTTTGACTCCTCTATTTCTCAAACCACCCACATCCAAATACATCAATACACTCTGTGAGCTCTGTCAAGCATCAGATCATTTTTTTTTTTGCCATCTCTACCTCTATTGTCCCCATGCAAGCCACCATTATATCTCCCCTGGATGACGACAGTACCCTCCTGTCATGTAGCTTCTGCCACACCTTCCCCTGTGCCTCCAACCTCTTCCTACCCCAGGGCTTCAGTGCAAGCCAAATCCAGCCAGTGATCTTTTGAAACCAAAAGTCAAATAATATCATTCTCATGCTCAAAACTCCTCAGCTGTTTTCTATTTCACTTTAAATAAAAACTTTTCAATTACCTACAAAATCTGACATCATGTGGCATTCTGACCTCATTTCTTCCTATCCTTCCTTTTTCTCATTTCAGTGCAGCCTCGTTAGCTTTAGAGCTGTTTCTTGAACAATCCTGGCACATCCCAGTATTAGAAATTTCTGGTCCCTCTTCCTGGAATGTTATTCTGCCAGATAATGCCTTGGTGCCATTCCACATCAAGTCCTTGCTCATATAGTATGTCCGCAGTAAGGCCCTCCCTGACACCCATTTAACATCGCAACCTTCTGCTTACCACATATTGTACCTACCTTCTTTGCCCTTTTGCAATTCACAGATCGTGTTATTATTTGATATACTAGAGGTTTTCCTTATTTATTTATTATCTATCTTTTCTCTTTAGAATGCATTATTCCTGAAGACAGAGGTTTTTGTCTTTTTTCCTGTTATATGGCTAGCTTCTAAAACAATGCCTGGAAAATATATTTCTAGTGGAAAATATTTGTTGAACTAATTAATAAGAGGATCAGAATACTTTTGATACACAAAAGTGCTAGAGTTGTTACAAGCTGTCAGGGTCCTCAAAGGAATGTAGAGAATAAAAACCATAAAGCACCATCACCCCAGTGCTTTATTTGAAAGATCACTGGTGCTCATGGCTGCTACTACTATTTGCTGCCTCTGCTAAGCCTAATTTTTAAAGGTTTTACCCCTGCCACCATCATGACCCACGTTACTGTATGACTGAAAATAGCTAGAGTCTTGGCTGACTCTGAATTCTGCATATTCCTTTTCAATTTCTCTACTCGCAGTTCCTTCCAACTTGGTACAAGTTGATGCAGTTTCCTGCCTGTTTTTACTTGCATAAAAAGCATCCTGCCTCAGACTACCTTTCTTTCTTAACCTAACCAGCAATCATTCACTCATCACTCCACAGATAAAACATGACCATCAATGTTTTGAAAGCAAATCAAGGTATCCATGTTGAAATAATACTTTTGTAGCTTGAACTAGAACCAGTGTTATAATTGTATCTTTGGTTACAAGATAATTAAGCAATGTAGAGAAATACTAAGAAGGTGGGTTTTAAGGATACACTAAAGTGTATAAAATAAAAAAGACATAAATTAGGTGATGTAAAAAATTTAAAAAGCTAAATGCTACTTGAAATATTTGATGGGTCCTAGAGGAGTAGGTGTTACAGAGGAGCTTTGAAAGGAGAAAGGAATTCTTCCAAAGTACTGTACTCTGGACTTACTATATCTGTGAGAATTTCAAGTTATAACGCACTGCCATTTTCTTCATTCAAAGACTATGTGTGGTGCTAAATAGAGCTTCCACTTTTAATGTAATTTAAAAAAACAGCAATAGAACTAATTCTAGAGATGTAAAGGACTTCTGTATTGTCTGGTGTCCTACATTTGGATGTGGAGCTGAGCGTTTTGTGCTCACCGCTTCCCAGTTGGGTAGAATCTGGAGCAGGAATGGCCATCCCAGGCGCAGTAAGGGTCCCGTGCCAGGCAGCAGTCAGCGCAGGCTGCACCATAGATGTGGCAGCGATGCAGAGACACTTGGGAAATCCCTTCATTGGAACTCAAATACAACTGTTGCTATTAAAGGAATGAAGATTTATTTCAGATGTGGAAGTTAAAGGACAACTTTCAGCAGGAATACATTATAATATATGCCCACAAACCCTTGGATTCATTTTGGAACTAAAACGTGAAGCAAAGCACAGAAGGGTATAAAGCCAAAATAAATAGAATTTTCCTACGTTTATATGCCTATAACATTACCACTTTCCGGTTAAAAAAGAAAAGCTCAAAGCACCATATAGAATGGTAATGTGTTTTAGACATTGGGATTCATTGTTCTTTCAGATTTGAGCTAATGTATTACAGATTTAAGTTATAATGTTTTCTTTTTTTCTTTGAATGCTGTCTCTTAGCAAAGCACAGGGAAGCATTCTTATTTTTCAAGTATGGCAATACATTACTTTGTAAATTTGAGAAAGTCTGGTTTAAAATAAAGGGCATTTTAAGTTTAGAAAGAAAAAATAGTAAATAGTAAGTACTGGATAAAACAAAAAAGCACATTTTGGTCACATGCCTTTGTAAGTGGCATGTTACTCATTAAAACTACCTAAATATAATTATTTAGAAGAATATCAGTATTTATATTTAAACATGTCTTAAAATTCTGCTTGATCCAGTGATTTTCATCATCCTAAAGACGTCATGAATGGAGATTTCATCCTCCTTCAGTTGTAGGATGTCTACTGCTTCTAAGATAATGGTTTGAATCCTTTAACTGTGCATCACATGGTTCTCAGGCGTTGAAGGAATGAGTCTCTCATTGACACTGCTTACTTTTCAAAGGACTTATATAATTCAAGTTAGCACAGAATCTGTAAGCTGGTACTTGAATAGATGTGGATGTATGGGTGTGTGCATACTCCTCCATATACACATACATGCATATACGCATACATATACATTTAAAAATTAAACCTCTGGAGACACCATGGGTCCAACAGGCTCTGAAGCTCTGGCGCCAGACTTCCTAGATTCAAATCCCAGCTCAGCTACAAATTTGCTGTATTAACTTTTCTGAATCACAGCCTCCTCATTATTAAAATTAAGATAACATAGCACTTACCATATATAGTTTTTGTAAAAAAATAAATGTTGTAAGTAGTTCCTCCACATAAAATGCTTGGAATAGTTTCTGGCTCATAAGTTGCTCAATGAATGTTAATTGATGGTAATAGTACAGTAAAATATCAAACTATCAATATATAAGTTTTCAATTCTAATTTGAATTGAATTGAGATTTGAATCACATCTCACTCTATTACATCTAATATAATGATTTTATTCACATCAATTGACTTTTCAGAAATTGTGCTGAAATTGATCTCCAGTTGAAACATTCAAACTATAAGAAAACAACTGCATGTTCTGGCAATAACCATTTGTCTAGGCACACTTGAAATAAATGTTTATCGAGTAAATTAGTGAATAATACAGTAAATTTATCAGCTTCATTAAAACACTTTAAGGATATCAGTATATTTGACGGTAGGACACAGGTAGTTTCCTTCTAGATAATATGATTTTGATTAATCCTACTATTTTCTGTTATATGGATAATATAATAAAATGGGAAAAAATAAAATAATAAAATGAGAAGCACTGAGAAAGGTATTTAAATACACATAAGATGTCATTAACTATTTGTAGTCCTCTTGTACTGAAAAAATGATGCAGTATGCGGTTGTACAAATGATTTCCGAAAAGTCAAACAACTATCCTTGCCTTGAATCTCATTGTTTTAATGAGACATTTTAAATTACCTACAATATAAGATGTTGAAGATAGATAGAATACGTAAACTAAATATAGTTAAAACTTGCATACAGGATTACTACGCCACACAAATGGCTTTGTGTCCATTTTGAATCTTGCCCTGATACTTTCTCTTTCCATTAACTACTATAAACAAAGGGCTTCCCTGCTAACTTCAAAGACAATTCTGACTTGAGATCTGCTCCCTAGGACATTAGACAAAATGACGAATGGCTTCTCGTTACTTGGGAAAATGTTTGTTATGCACCATACAAACATTTTTACAGATGAGATCGTTAGCTCCATTGTACCTTATTTATTTTCCCTCATAAAATTCAGTGAAGTGAAAAGAGTGTAAGACTGACTATAAAATACTATTTCATCTGTAACAAACCAAATATGGGGAAGAGCACCAAAATTACGTAATCAGTTGTGCTAACACATAAAACCTTTATTGTGTATTCCAAGAAAAATAGATCTCAGGCTTTTACAGACAGCATTTACTGAGGACACTCTTTATTCTAGGCAATTTATATAAATAAACTTGTTTGTAAGAAAAGCATTACCTTACAAATTTAGAAACTTAGGTTAGTGAAGCTACGTGATTTGTTTGTACTTTATGGTCAGATTGGGATGGAAACGCATGTCAAGCCTATTTGGAAGCCTATTCCATTGTGACTATGTTACTCTGTACCATAAAATATTTTTTTAAAAAATAATACCTTTTGGTATTGGAGAGGTACATGGTTTGCTCATGTATATATTGGAATTGTACTTTTTATTTCCATGATCATTGTATATTTGCATGTGTAAGCACAGATCAGGCAACTGATTTGAGGATTTCAATTATAGTCTAGTATTACTTTTCCAAATCCTGATTTGAGACTTTCCTTTTTTCTGACATGTTTAAATCCTAGGAAAAATATTTCCTTAAAAATAAGCATAAAAGAATGCACTGCACATTTCAAACATGTGACAACAGCAGGAACTAAAGAGAGGACTGATTACTCGCTCCAAGCCCCTAAGAATGTTATGATGTTACAGAGTAGCCCAAACTTTATGCTAAATTCCTCTCTCGGAAAGATTGTTTTTATTTTAATTGGCTTCACACACCGTAATATTTGAGAACATTAGATATACAAAATGTTGGAATATCTTCCTGTACATATGTTCTGCTCTGACAAACTTTTATACAAAAATAAACCTATTTGGTCTTTCACTAATAGCTAGTAAGTTCTACATTAAAATTAAAGGTGATTTTGCAGTATACTTTAGGCAGTAATATTTATTTTGTTAGTATAAGAACTCATTATTCAGAATTTATAAAATACAATTTTTCAGAACAAAACATTTTAATAATCAAAGAGCATAAAAATAGCTTAGTTTTTACCTTTTTAGATGAAATTTTCATTACTGTTATAGGAGAATGATTCTAAAAAATTAGAAAACACCATGTTAGTTGCTCGAATATTCCTTAAAATGATTTTACATTCATTTTGTTTCTATTAAATCTTAAGAAATCATTTTTCTTTATATATACATCTACTTTAAAAGTACTTGTCATATAAAGTACATTTGCATATATTTGTCTATAAAGTACACTTCCTCTTTGGAAACTAAGGTTAGAGTTGTTACACAGATATATGCCTAAACTAAAAAAAGAGTAGTTATTAAAACACATGTATCAGTAGAGGCATTAGAACAAAAAATAAAAATTTGAGAAGGGAATTTTTAGAATATTGAATCCAACGAATAACTCAGAATTGGATCCATGCACTCAGGTGGAGGAGGCTGTGGAATGGTACACCATCTAATTCCTCCACAACACAAGCACTCTGCATAAGACACTATTGTTCACCTGCCAGTGCTGTTTTGGAAAGACCATACATTAGGCTGAATCATACTAGTTAATACTCATTGTTGCAAACAAAAAAAATATAGTTAGAAAGGTCTTCTTTTGATAAAATGTGAACATAAGAATTTTCTGGAATAGTAATGCTTTTGCAAATTATTCATTTCTTTACTTCTTAAAAATTATTAGCTACTTTTAATGATCAAAAATTAGACTTCTGGCAGTTGCAGTGGCTCATGCCTGTAATCCCAGCACTTTGAGAGGCTGAGGCAGGTGGATCACCTGAGGTAAGGAGTTCGAGACCAGCCTGGCTAAAATGGTGAAACTTTGTCTCTACTAAAAATACAAAATTAGCTGGGTGTGGTAGCGCATGCCTGTAATCCCAGCTGCTTGGGAGGGTGAGATGGGAATCACTTGAACCCAGGAGGTGGAGGTTGCAGTGAGTCAAGATCATGCCATCGCACTCCATTTCAAAAAAAAAAAAAAATCAGACTTCTGGTAAAGTGATTGAGATCCATGAGCTTTATTTAAATAACTCAAGTGGAAGCAAGCTCTCTAAATTAAATATATCCACAGTTATTTTGCTTTCTGGAGTTGCATGTATTTACTGACATTTAAAAAGGGAAAACAGTGATATCTTTAATTCTCCATTGCAACAATTGTTGATCATCCCTTATTAACACACACACACACACACACACACACACAAATGTTGCAACTTATAATCAGCTAGGTCGCTACTAGTAGTTATACTTCCAATTCTAGTTAAGCTCAAGGAAACCAGACTTATTGTCAGAAAATGTGGAACAAAGGACTAAAAGAAGAGATTATGGTCCTGCACTGTATGAAAACAAAGCTGCTGGTTTTTCAAAGTCACGCTGAATTTTCTGCAGTATATCAGTGTGACACTTAGCTAAGAAAACTTTTCCATTTAGATGCATTACTTCCTCACATGCTCATCACAGTATATCATACACACCCAATTATTTTAACCTCACCTCAGAAATGTGACACAAACACCATGCCGAAGACAGTAACTGTATTCAGTAACTGTGTCTCCTGACTTGGCCATATCAATCACTGGCACACGCATCAGTAAGAAAGCTCAAACTTGTTTTGGTCTCTCTCGGGCTGATGTCCCCCACATGCATTCTGACTGACTCTATTTTTCCACTGAGAGTTTATTCTTCAAGATGATAACACCAGCATAACTCATATGACAGACCATAAGTAGCACGTGATCAGAATAACTCATGTTTCTTCCCATAACATGTATGTTTAGGTTTATGTCATGCTCACTCAATTAACATTTCCTGATAATCAAAAAGACATATTTCAGTATTAAAAATGAAGTGTTGCTATATGACATTTTTGCTGTCTTCAAGAATACTCCAGAATAAGGCATTTTATATTATTTTAGCAAGTCAAGTTATCCCTACTGAGTTGAATTTTAAAAAAGTATGTTCTATATATGTGATTTTGGTTAATCTAGTGAAATAATCAATTCCTTTATAAAACAAGGCATGAAGAAAGCACTTGTCTGAATATCATTGACGTCATTTTATGAGCACAATTTTAACACACCAATCACAAAGAACCTGTGCCAAAGTTAGTCTAGCATTAAAAATTATAAATTTAATAACATAGTAGGAAACTTGCCAGAGTTCCTCAAATTTTTTATTTGATTCTATTTTATATTTCTTTACTTTTAAAATTTATTACCTAAATCTAACAGTACTACACCCTACTCACTTAATGTGCTTAAAAAGTCAGTATTTTTGGTGACCGTGGGAATGTCTATAAATGAGTCAATACATTCCAAGTCCACTCAAATAAGCAAAGTGACTTGCTGGACTAGCAACAGTTTGCTACTGGGAGTTCTGAAGTGCTACTTTTACTCAGTCATAGGCTGACTGTGGTCTTTTGTTGTGTCTGGGCCATTGTTTCTTAATTGGTTTAGTTGGAAATAGCAGTCTGCAGCAGGATTGATTCCATGCCAAACTTTCTTTGCAATTCTAATAGCTCCTCTGCTGAGCTTTACCCATCTTTCCAAATGCAGATAAAAAGCACCACTTGAACTACAGTGACTGACACTGTGAGCAGAGAAGGGCACAGCAGGACACAGCAAATCCCCTCTCCTGGCTCACAGATACATAAAGAACAGGCACTCTGCCCTGACCAGGTGAGATCTTACAGTACTGAACTTCTCTTGTCTACCTTTTTTTTTTTTAATTTTTTGCTGTGCTTTGTCTTTTTCCATTTTTATCCTAAATTCAAGGACAGGGAGAATAATACAATGAAATCTCAAGTTCTGACAGAACATGAAGTTCTGAGTGGTAAAGAGACAACATTTGTTTTATTTAACTAAAGTGACATTTGAATTAAAGGCAATAAAACGAGAGAAAACGAGGTCGTTTTTCTTGAAATTACAGGCTAAAAAAATATGAGAAGCTTATCTAACAATCAATAATGTGAAAGTATTTGGGTTTCAGTGGCTTGTGAAGCGAATGATAAAAGCCCTTTCATGGCAAAATCTTCCAGACCTTGACAACTAGAGCTCATTTTAAAAAAATAATGATGACCACAATTCTTCAAGTTGTGATGACAGCTTAAAAACAGAAAGAATCCTTTTATGTTAAGATAACTTGAAATGTAGGAAAATACTTTGCAAAAACATTTGTTCTATATTTCTTATTTTATCTGGTGTTTTCCTACCCTCAAAAATTCATAACATTCATTTACTTGATCTTTTATCAAATATAGTTTCCTCCCAAGTGGCATAAGATTAAAGAATTCCACTCATCGTGCATGTTCTGAGATTAATAGAAGAGATGTTCAAACCTTAAAGACTTCCAGCTCCTCCAGAATGAGCTCGCCACTGGCAGAGTTGTTAGTAGGAAGAACGACCACTTTATGCACAGTACCCCGATCTAAATTAAAGAAAGAAGCAATGAGGTGTTACAATACTTTTTAAAAGAATGATATTTAGACAAAGGACTACTGATTTAGAACATTATTTACATAAGTATTTAGTAATCAAAAACATTGTTCATATTAAGCCATTGCCATGTCCAATATCCTGAGTGTATTCCAAATCTCATAAAAATTGATACTACATACAATTCAAGAGGTACTAATATGAATATCATATTCTGGACATATTGGGTGTAGCCATATCTATGAGAGAAGGAAAGAATCTTCAAATGTTAAGTAAAAAGTTCAGAAACACATGCCCAGCTAATTTTTTGTATTTTCAATAGAGATGGGGTTTCAACATGATAGCCAGGATGGTCTCAATCTCCTGACCTTGTAATCCATCCACCTTGGCCTCCCAAAGTGCTGGGATTACAGGTGTGAGCCACTGCACCCGGCCAATATATAAGTTTAATTCTGGTCATTAATATTACTTACTCTTCCACATCAACATTATGTATAAGTCCCCTGGGTCAAATTATTTCTTCTGAGGAGGTAAGAACTTAGGTTGCTGCAGACCCGTACAAATTTGCTGCCAAGTAACAAGTTGGCAATACGTTTCTTAGGATATTCTCAAAATGTAGAGGAAATTTTGAAATTAGATGATCCAAATTAGAGAAATCAAATAAGAAATTTACTTATATTTTCTAATTACTGATAGCCAAAAATTGAGATGCCCAAATAAATATAAGAATACAGAAAATATTATTTATGTCACGATTTATAATTAAAATGGCTTCACAAGTCACATAAACATTATGCATATAATCATGCCACTCTACCAATCACATGAATTTTAGGTTTAAAAGACACTAGTCTAGATTTAGCAATGTGGGGTTAAAGCATATTTGTGAGTAATCTGGCAAAGTAAAAATATATTTACTTAAAATATTTCTATTAACTAATGAGTTGGATCATAAATATCAAGTTACTGCTCTTTTAAATTATAACTCTAAATTTATAATTTGTAAATATGCATTATCATCAACATAATGTGCATTTTAAAATTCTGTTGAAAAATGTCATAAGAAGAATTAACTTGAACTGAATCGTACAGGACGTTACAACTAGAAATCACATAGTGACTAACACTATAAATTCCAAATCTCACATCTCAAGTTGGCTTCTATTCTGCAGGCAAGAATTCCTCTGACGTAAAAGATTTTATCTCATGTTTATAGTTTGTGTTTTATTAATCCAATTGATAGAGTCAAAGTAATTCTTAATAAAAAATAAACTCAACTTTAAAAACACTGAAAATTAAAAAATAAAAATCCACTAAATTAAAATAAAATATTTATACAAAAGAGCAAGACAGAGTTTGCCAGAATAATCCCTGAAATTTGTAAGGATACAAAGTATAAGCACATAATCTTAGAAGCTGCAAAGCATACTCTGTAATTTAAAATTCACTTCTTAAACCATACTCAAAAAATATGAAAATAATAACAATCCCACAGATATGCAGGCTCCAGTTTTCATTAAAAAGGTCTGAAATATCTGTTTTGCAGATGCTTTCTTAGAATCACCCCTGATAACAATTTAGATGATTTTCTTGGAAGTTAGGAACTACAAGTAAAAATTGGAAGTGAAAACACATGTGAGGATGCTGTGCAGAGACATGTCACAACTGAAAATGGATAAAAGTGGTTGGAGGTGTTCCTTAATTTCTAATAACAACCTATTGCAATTAGCTGTGGAAACTCCTATAGAAATACAACATACCAAAAACTTTATCTGAAACCCATGAAACTGTTACAGCTAGGGCAAGATTTTTTTTAATTTTTTATTTGTGTGTGTGTGTGTGTGTGTGTGTGTGTGTAAACAAGCACATGCATGTGTACGCATATATGTTCCTGCGAATATTTGTGGAATTAATTTGTAGGCATGAAGGATGAGAGAAAACTCAGAAGAATTCAGATGTAAAATCTTTGTTATATGGCATGTTATCATAAAAAGTAAGTTCTTTTTTTTTTTACAAGTCATAACATTTTTATGGTTCCCTGCTGCAGTTTGTAAGGATCACTACCATTCTGTGTGACAGCAAAATCCACATTCTTTCTTCTTTGTTTGCAACTCTTTAAGTTTTTAATTATGGATCTATAATAGTTGTACATATTTATGAGGTATATGTGATATTTTGATATAGACATACAATGTGTAATGATCAAATCAGGGTAACTGGGGTACTCATTATCTTAAGCATTTACCATTTCTTTGTGTTAGGAATATTCCAGTTCCACTCTTTTAGTTATTTTAAAATATACAATGAATCACTGTTTACTATAGTTGCCCTACGAAAAGAGACTGAGTGGCTGTGTATAACATAGCTCCAAATAAAACCACAGAAAAACAGATTTTGGTTAGAAAGGTTCCGATAGATAAAACTATCAGCTTTGAAAAGAATTAAGTACTCTCAAATGAGACAACTGACTCCATTTTCCCCCAGTGTTTTAACTTACCATGAGAGCAAAATTTTACAGAAATCCCCATTTTCTTCTGACACGGCCCACAACAAACATACTTTATGCATACCATTTAAAAAATATTACACAAAGAAGAGCTATGAAGATGAGCTAACAAAAAGATAATGCAGGCTGGGCACAGTGGCTCACACCTGTAATCCCAGCACTTTAGGAGGCCAAGGCAGGCGGATCACCTGAGTTCAGGAGTTCGAGACCGGCCTGGCCGACATGGCGAGACCCTGTCTCTAATAAAATTACAAAAAATTAGCCAGGTGTGGTGGTAAGTGCCTGTAATCCCAGGTACTCTGGAGGAGGCTGAGGCCTGAGGATCACTTGAACCTGGGAGGCGGAGGTGGCAGTGAGCCAAGATGGTGCCACTGCACTCCTGCACTCCAGCCTGGGGGATAGAGCACGACTCTGTTTCAAAAAAAAAAAATACCACTTTTAGTCACTTCTTCTCTTTTCCTTTATGATTTTTGGTTTTGATGGTAATGAGCTCCCCATATGAGCAATACTTCTGAGGTATCCTTGGGCTGTATCTTTTACTACTAATTAAATAAGTCGTCTTAAGTTGTCTTCTATGTTGTTAAGTTGTCTTTCATTCGCTGATTCGACAAGAAAGTACTGAGAGAGTTCAGTGAGTTGGGCAGTATGGATGCAAACATACATACGCACAGGACTCAAGAGTTCCGAATCTAGAATTTATGGCTTTTTGAGCAGTAAGTGTGTTCCCATTAAAATGTTAGTCATTGAGAGATATGCATTCCAGAATGGCCATAAAATCCCAATTACTTATGTCTACATAAAGCCATGTCCGTGCCCTTTCGTTTGAAGATGATAATATAGTTATCAAATGTCTTCCTTCTGGGGGTGGTGAGAATGGTATTCCTTGAATGTATTCACAACTATAAATCATTTTTATTGTTCTGTAGAATTGGGTTATTGCTTGGGGAAAGCACTATGCCTATGATTTAGTTACAGTGAAGCTGTCACTTCCTTTTTTCCTTAAACCTCACTTTGCTAGTGCGTAAAACGTAAGTAATAACCATGCTTTTCATAATGGATATCTAAAAATCTATTACGCTAAAGCTAAAGCTTAGCCAGAATCACTTCCCTTCTCTTGGTGCTAACACCCTGACACATCTTCGGGAAACACCGCCTATCTCATTCTCAGTCTACCTGGTTAGGGAATGCCTTTCTCTCTCTTCCAGCTCCAGGGAGGCCCACATGATGTAGGCTAGGCCAAGAAGAGCACACCCTTCCTTGCCCCTGTGATTCACACAGGAACTGGCCTAGAAGTGAGTGAGGGCTCTGCCCTTCCTGGGAATGAGGTAAGTGAGACTCTTCTTCTTTCTGAAATCAGGAGTATTAAAGCTTATAAATCTGGAGGTGCTGGAGCTGTTCTTACTACCACAAGCAGAGACTTCATTTGAGAACAAGCAATGCAGAGGAAACTGGAAAGGTAGAGTAAAACTGAAAGGTGGTGAAATGAGCTCCTGACCACATCATCTTAGCACAAAGTTAGCTATGTCTGCGGCTGCATTCCGGATTTCTCTGTTAGACAAAGAAAACAGTATTCTGTTTTAAGTAGTCTGAGTCAGGTGTGTGGTCACTTTCAGTTGAGAGCTCTGACTAATAAAAATTAAACAAATAAGACATGGAAATTGCCTAGCATGGTGGCTGGCACATCAAGAACTTTCTCAGTAAGTAAAAGTTATGTTTTAGCTTTAGCTTCATCACTAAGTACACTTTTCACATGACTGCAGTCACTTTCTTTTACTGGACCTCAATTTTCTCAGCTGTGAGGTGTAGATAATAGAGATACTCTGAATACATTACAGCATTGTGTGGATAAGACAAATCTGCAAAGTGATTTGCATAATGCAACTCTATGCACAAAGACAACACAGCAGACTCATCAATCCACATGAGATATTTTTATTTTCTCTTGTTTTATTAAATCATTAAAGAAAATCTCCTGGACAGGCTTCCTTCCTGCCTTATTTACTTTATACTATCCTATTTTTTTCTAATATAAGGGAGCACAGCAATTATCCTTAAACCTTTCCACTGTTTCTGGCCAAGAGATCAGCTTGTATTTTAAGTACAGTAAGTGTTGGCTGTCTCAGGCAAGGGATCAAACACAGCTCACTACCAAGCAGGTCACTGGAATCAACATTTGTGTATCTATCTCTTGAGTCTTATGTAAACAGTTCTTAGGGGGTTTCCCTGGAAACTGACGTGCCAAACTGTCTGTTTTCCCCTGCTCTTCTGGTTGCCTAGGGATCTGGGGGAACACTGCCTCCGTAATGGGATCTGGTCAGTCCCTTCCTCCTGGTTGCTAACCTATAAACATATTCTAGTCAGGACCATGGATGTATCACACACAGTCACACAAGTTCCTGTGCACAGAAGGGCTCTTTGTGTTCCTACATGTCAGCCTAGGCAGCCGCACACATGATATTAGGGGTAAATTATTTCAAAATAATCAGTTCTAGTATTTATTAAAGTATTATAAAAGATAAAATTGGGCTGGGTGCGGTGGCTCATGCCTGTAATTCCAGCACTTTGGGAGGTTGAAGCGGGTGGATCATGAGGTCAGTAGATCGAGACCATCCTGGCCAACATGGTGAAACCCCACGTCTACTAAAATACAAAATATTAGCCAGGTGCGGTGCTGGGCTCCTGTAGTCCCAGCTACTCGGGAGGCTGAGGCAGAGGAATTGCTTGAACCCAAGAGGCAGAGGTTGCAGCGAGCCGAGCTTGCGCCACTGCACTCCAGCCTGGGGACAGATCAAGACTCCGTCTCAACAAACAAAACAAAACAAAACAAAAAAGATAAAATCACCACATTTATTAAAAGGCATTTCTTCCTTTTTAATAATTTTCTGAGACAACTTGCTTATTAAAATAAACATACTTTGAAAGCCCAAAAAAGAACTGCAAAATCTTTGCTTGGCAAATGAATCCTTACCAGAGATGAGGGAGGTATGACTAGACATGTCAATTATTAGTTTCTATAGTTAGGTACTGATAATTGGCTGCCTTATTTTATGTTAAACACCCATTCCTAATATGTTTATTTTCCTGTTAGGTAATCAAACTGCTGCTACAATCTTTTAATAGTGAGTTTTAACATTTCAGAATACAACTGAATCATGAGTTTATAAAACCTTTATTAGGCTAGTTCACTGAATCCACTTTTAAAAGGTAGCATTCTACGCATGTGTACACCTTATTCCAAAAAAATAAAGTATTTCTAAACTGAGTTATTTAGCCCACTTTCTCACATTTAGCAAGGTTTCTCACATGGTGAGCTTTGAATCGGTAATTGAATTGACACCTTCAGCCTCAGCCCTGGGGGTATTAGAGCCCCAGTTGGTCATCAAGGGCATCTCAAGTGTCTATATTTGAGGGGAGGCCCTTAGAAAGGCTGTATCAACAAAAGCCATCTAATCACCATCTTCCAAAGTGTGTTGATACTAAAGAGTTTAGAGGGTCATATAAATTTGAAAGTACTGGGTTAAACAAGGTTAAACAGGTTTTTTTTTTTTCCTCTGCAGAACCTTTCAGAACAGTTAAAATACTTTGTTGCATTATGAGGAAAACAGTGTACTCAGTGACTTTCAAGTTTATTTGCTGATACCATTAATTTCACTTGGCTCCTTAGCACCTAGAGTCATGTTCAATTATACAAATAGTTTCTCAAAGTGTGGCTTTCAGATTACCTCACTCAAAGTCACCTTGGGAGCTTACTAAAAATACAGACGCTGGTTCCCACATCACACCACAGACATAATTTTTGGAGGTGCTGCATATTAAATAAGCTTTAGAGAGGAAACATAAGTTTTCTTAAACATTAAAGAATCATGAGAGACAAACAGGGTAATTTTTAAAACCTATTTCATTTCTCAGAAGTTGTCTGTATTTAATCAAAGAGACAGCTACCAAATTAGTTCTTAAAATATAAATATGTTAAACTTTCTTTTCTATTTTTAGCTAAAATGACACATTTTCTATCACTATGTTAAATTATTGACTTATTTGCAATATATTAAAATACCCTGAGAAAGTCTTCAAGCAGAATTATAACAAATAATTTTCATATGTTTTGAAAATTAGAGTGTATATATATGATTTATGAAATTATAAAAACAACAATCTTCAGTAAAATGAATGGTAATTCCTAGAGTTGGCATAGAAGTAAGGAAATAAAGATTTTCAAACACTTTTGGTAGAAATGTAATCAGGAAAATCTTTCTGGAGGGCAATATGGCCACTGACCATGACAGAGTAACTGACACTAGAGTACTTTCCTGCAGTAAGCAAATAAAAAACTGGACAAAATGTATGAGGCCAACTATTTTTAGGTAACAGGTAACAGGCAGTGCAAGACTAGAAGAAAGGATACTCACAAGCTAATCTTCATGATCATCCCCGACTTGCTGTCTGGGAACAATCCCAGCAGAGGTTCAGAGAGCTGGTGTTCAAGCAGAGCATGGTATTTCCACTAAGATGAGGAGGCAGATATGAAAGTGTAGGGCAGCAGAAAGAAATCGGTTCTGTGGTACAGGGTGTCAGAGAGAGGGAGCTGTCCAGAAACAGGGGTTTCAGAAATCCATGTGAAAACACTCTGTGAGTCTGTGGTTGAGTCCTGGGCTATATATGTAGGATGAGTGCACCAGAAGCTTACCAGATTACAGATTGCTATTTGAGAAACCTGTTCAAATAAATTACAGGTTTGGTAATTCTGGAAGAAAAAGCTGGATGAAGTTGTTCTTGCCTCATTCAGATCTCATTAACACCTTGTTAAAACCCTGACATCCAGCTGACACAAGAAAGGCTGAGATTTTAAAAGTGCCATATTCTAGAGTAAGATCTAATTTAGGCCTGCCCTAACAAAACCTATAATCAAATCTGATAAGACATGGAAGGGAGAGATTTTGGAGTTTTGAGTCCTGCAAAATTGGAGTGATATGCTTTAAGCATATGCATTCTAACAAAGAGTAGACAAGTCCAAACAATTCCAGGGTGATCAGCTAATCATAAAGTGCTTGCTATAATAAGAATTAACACTATTCAGAGGAAGAAAACAGAACTCGAAGCCAGGGTATTATCCACAATTTCCAGTATTCAACAACATAATTCATTATATATAAAAGAGAAAATGTGACCAAGAGTTAAGAACAAAGTTGAGATAAACCAGATGCTGAATTTAGCAAATAACAGCTTTAAAGTAGTTATTATAATTAGCATAAATACATTCAAATAATAAAACAAATATATTAAAAAACTAAAGGAAGACATATCTCGACGAATTAACAAACAGGAAAACCCAGAAAAGAAAGACTATTAAACAAAATGGAAATTTTCGAACTAAAAGTATAATAGGGCCGGGCTCAGTGGCTAATGCCTGTAATCCCAGCACTTTGGGAGGCCGAGGCGGGTGGATCACGAGGTCAAGAGATCGAGACCATCCTGGTCAACATGGTGAAACCCCGTCTCTACTAAAAATACAAAAAATTAGCTGGGCGTGGTGGCGCGTGCCTGTAATACCAGCTACTCAGGAGGCTGAGGCAGGAGAATTGCCTGAACCCAGGAGGCGGAGGTTGCGGTGAGCCGAGATCGCGCCATTGCACTCCAGCCTGGGTAACAAGAGCGAAACTCCGTCTCAAAAAATAAATAAATAAATAAATAAATAAATAAAATAAATAAAAGTATAATAGCAGAAATAAAATATTAACTTCATGGGTTTAATAGCAGATTAAAGTATTGGAGTTGAAAGAGAAAATAGTGAACTTGAAGACAGATTATAATATTTATGCAATTGGAAGAACAGAGGGATAAAAGATTGAAGAAGGTGAACAGACACTTGTGGTCTTGTGTGTTATTATCAAATGATCCAACATCTAGGTGATTAGAGTTTCACAAGAAGAACAGAGAGACTGGGTAAGAAAAATACTTGAAAAAATAATGGCCATACACTTCCCAAATTTGATGAAAAATATTACATTACAGATATAAGGATTCATTAAGAACCAAGCTGAAGAAATGTTAAAAGAGTCAAACCCTGGCATATTTTATTTAAGCTGCTGAAAACAAACCACAGAGAAAAATCCTTGAAAGGAACAAGAGAAAAAAAATACATTGTCATGGGAACAAGTAATATAATTATTGGTAAGTTTTTATGAGAAACAAGGGAGGCCAAGAAGATAATGGAATAACGTTTTTTAAATGTTGAAAGAAAACACAAAGTTAATCCACAATTCTATATCCACAAAGATACTTCTTAAAAAAGGTGAAAACAATCAATAAAAGCGTGGAAAGTTTGTTGCCTGCAGACCTCCTGCATTTGGAGAAATTCTAAAGGATGCCTTTTAGTCTGGAGGGAATTGGTACAAAATGGAAACTCCAGAAGGAATAATGAGAACCTGATATGACCCTCTTTTTGTTAGCACTAATTGGTTTGCAGATATAAGTTTTGGAACTGCTACAGATACTTGTGAACATGATAAAAGCTGAACATGATAAAATCTGAAATAAGAACAAAGCTGACCCATTTCTGAAAATCTAGTGACAGAAAAATAAAACTATCCTAAAAAATAAATTAAAAAGCCAAACAGACCTTGTGATATCTTACAGAGTATTAAAAAAATCAGTATTTATAGTCTAATCCTTGTATATAAGTAGATAATTATATTCTATTTTTAATGCAGGTCCATTATCTTTTATCTACAATTCTAAAACTCCCGTTTGTTTTCTTTCTTTCTTTTTTTTTTTTTAATTTCTTTGGTGGCAAAATCTGTCCTGACTTCAACTAATTTGGTCATAAACCTGACCTGCACTGACTTCAGGCTCTTTACAGTTGGTTTTTTATTTTTATTTTTATTTTTTACACATGGTTTGAAGATTTCTGTTTCACTGCAAAAATAGTACTGTGCATTACTATAGAGTGTGGTCCAAGGTTCTGCAAGTCATTTTACTTAATATATATGACCATATTACCTTTTCCTAGTCAAATACTTCTGAATTCTGAGGCATATTTGGTTTCAAATAAGGGAATATAAACTCTAACTGCTTTCTTTTAAAAAATATTTTCTAGATTCTTTTTATAATAAGCGTATTGTAACTTCAGCAGTAGCAATTTAAGAGACATAGTTAAGTGAGACTATGGACTAAAATATATGTTCCTGTTTTGACTAAAATGCTGAAGTGTACATCCTCAAAAGCAGATCTACAAAGACTACCTTACAAATTCCGGATACCATTATGGTGTCTGCCCAACAGTAGTTACGTTAGAAGGAACACAACTAATTTGTATTATTCTCCCACAAGCTAAACACCGTGTATGTAGAAGGCTGTGCTCTACCAAGGTTCTCTTTTTGCAGTTATTAATAGCTCTCAGGAGTGGATAACAATTGCTCATTAACAGGCCAGTTAATGGCAGTCCCTACAACACTGCCACGTAAATTACAAAGAAAAAGAAAATACCACCTTCTCCTGAACTTGCAATAATGTCCTCTATTTCTATTTTATTCATTCTCATTTTGCACTTGCAAACAGTATAAACTAGAGTAAAACCTGCCACCTGTAATCCTTTTTGTTTCTTCATAAAATGTGAATATAGTGTTTGCCCTATACACCTGGCAAGGCTGTTCAAGAGCAAAGAAAATAGTCTACGTAAACCTTTCTTGGAAATCCTACAGACTGTAACTAATTTTACTCCCCATGGTCTGAAATTGCCTTTCCTTATTTGTCTCTTCACCTGTTAGATAAATTATTTATATACTTTTGTTTTACACCAGTGCTTTACTTTTATTTATCATTTCCAAACAAAAGAAATGCCACTCGCATATTACCAACAGATTCATCTGTGACGTTATTAAAGTTTTAAAAATAGTTTTTCATTTTTGTTTTGTTTTCAGCTTTTCCTAATATAGTGGGTACCCAAATGTAGGTGATATTGTAGAATAATTACATGCATATTGTTCATTACCATTTGCACTGCTTCCAGGTATCTGCGCTCTGTGAAAGGAGAGGCATTTTTTATGTTTTGTTCACTGCTTATGTCTAGTGAATAGAACAGTACTGGATACGTGGCAAGCATTCAAAATACTTATTAAATGCATATATATACTAATATGTATGATATAATATACATCATAGATATGTGTGATTGATTTCAATAATATATATCTATTATATAGGTATATGTGTGTGTGTATCTATTGAATGCTTACTAATTGCTAGGTTGTACACTCAGGCTTATACATACAATCTCATTTGGTCTTTAAAGTAAACTTATAAAGTCTACTTTAAAGTTCTCCTATAAGGAAACTAGGCTTAGAGATGTTATATAATTTTCTCAATGTCATACAATTGAGAAATACATACATACACTGATAAGCGAGAGAGGGCAGGATTTAAATGTTAATGCCAGAATATATTCCCTAATTTTTACCCGAGAATTCATCCAGATATGACATTAAAAACTATTCTAATAAGTTATTTTGTATTTGGTTTTATACAAGGCTTTGGAGAAATCACAATCAAAATTAGAAATGGTGACTATGAGAAAATCTCTTGATTTACATACCACACTGCCATATGCTGATCTAGAATTTTAATTTTATATGGGCACACACATGCTTGCATCCATTACAGCTGTAGAAAGTTTCAGAGTCATACGGCAGGTTAATTGAAAAATAGACTTCCAGGACAAAGCTGAAAGAGAAATCTTAAGGCCAGTGATTTTACTAAACTAGAAATTATATAATGACTAAATTATTTTTGATTTAATTGAAGCATACCAAAAAAGCAGAAAACAACAAAGTGTTCCCTTTTAAGATTTTGACCTAATACTTTATTTATTCAATCAAGGTGTGTCTGTCTTCATAAAAATATCTGCTATATCTAATGCGTCAAAAAGTGTTTAATAAATTTGTATATTTTGGTTCTAGAAGCAAATTTTCTCTGCAAGGGTTAAAAAACACTATAATATAGTATTGTCTCAAGTGATAATCCATCAAAATATAAATTATTACTATTATTTCCTGTAATATAGCTAAAGAATATTGATATAGGACCTCAGTAATCACTAAAATTAATGTTTCAAGACTTTGTAAATTACTAAAAATTATATATCACGTTTTAGTATTTCTCGTTTCATTACATTAAGAATAGTTTCTATTTATATTTTAATAGATAAACTGATGTACCTTCAATAATGCAGGTCGATTATGTAAGGTTTTACTGGTCCTACAAAAGCTGCAACAACTGCTCCAAAGATGCAAATTCAGGGCTAACCTTTCCATTTAATCCTTTATTGTCTGGGGGAAGAATTACTCATCTGAGATTCAATGAATTGTATGGTCACTCAACCTGTTTTCTTGCACCATTTTTATTATGAGATAGGCTCTTCTGTGTTAGTTTTCCAAGTTTAAACCACATACATAAACCAGCCTTGAATATCTATCTACATTTCTAGGTGCCTGAGTAAGGAAAACATCTTTCCTCTCAGAATTTGGTCACCACACAACCCATTTACTTGCATTGCTAATCTCTTCCTACTTTTTTCTGTTCACGTCTCAGATCTTTCCACCTGAAACGGTTATTCTCCTGGTAAATGTTAGTAATGTGTAAGAAGATAGGATGAGGAAAATAATGTATTACCAGGGCACTCAGCTATAACTGTGCCACGTCTGATGATATTGACCACTGCGTCTTCCTTCCTTTTACTGTTTGTTCTTAAGGTCACCAGGATATCACGTTCTTTTATTTTCCTGTTACTTGCATGATCACTCTTTATTTTCTTGGTAAATATTCTCTATTTTCCCACCCCTTAAATGAGATCCAAGAGTTAAGTTCTTATCTGCATAGTCTCCTAGAGTGACCTCAAGCATTGTCATGGATTCAGCTGACACCCACATTGCTAATGACTTCCAGATCTCCATCTCCAGCACAGTGCTCTCTATAACAGCCTCTTGGACTTATATGTCTGAATAGTCCACCAAAGCTTCAACTTGATGTGAGATGGAACTGAGCTTGAATTTAATTACTGTTCCTACTAGCTTTGCCGTCCTAAGCAAGCATTTAATGTCTCAAAGCCTCAGTTACACAACTGTAAAATGGGGATAATGATTCTCATTGGGTTGCTGTGAGGTTTTAACGAAATAATGTATTTTAAGAGTCAATTTAGACTCTCATGCACAGTAGGTCAAAGGAAGAGATAAGTGTGCCATTTATTAACAAAAATTAATTCATTACTCTCCAAATCTGATTGCTGATTCTCTTACCTTGATCAGTCAATGGTATTTCTTTTTACCATTTGCCAAGTCATAAATCTACAAATCAAGCCACATATCAATTTTTTATCATCATGTCCTTTCCTCCTTCCAAATATCTTTTAGACCTGATAATGTTATTTCTAACCCATCTTAATTTAGGTTCTCATCATTTCTTATCTATAACATAAAAAAGTCTTATTTTCTTTTCCCTGTCTTTAATGTATCCTCCACATCATCATGAAAATGATCTACCTTAAAATGTGTATGGATCATGGCGGACATCCTCTCAGGTGACCCTTAATGAGTCATGCACTTGTATAACTCCTCCTCTTGAGTGCAGGTGAAACATGTAGTTTGCTTTTAAGCAACAGAAAAGTATAAAAGTGTCAGGGGAGGATCCAAGATGGCCAAATAGGAACAGCTCTGGAGTGCAGTTCCTAGCAAGAACAATGCAGACGGTGAGTGCCCACCGCATTTCCAAACAAATTTTCACTCCCCACTACCAGGTGATTCCCAGGCCAAAAAGCGCCACAAGTTTTCAGCACAGCGGTTTCAGCCAGTGCTGGGTTGGTGCACAGAAACTCACACAAATCTGGGTGGCAGTTTCAACCAGTGCCTGGAATGCCTGGGAGACATAGCTGCCCATTCAACTGAAAGGGAGGGGGCAGAGACAGAGAGCCAGGCAATCTGGCTCGGTGGGTACCACCCCCACAAAACAAGCAATCTGAAACGCTCTGGATTGAGAGTTTTGCAGCAGGCACAGCTGGACCCAGGATGGTCCAGCTCAGTCGGGGGAAGGGTGACCACCACTACTGAAGCAGTTCACACAGCAGCTGGGCAGAGCCTGTGGCAGCTCAGCAATGCCCCTGCTGGCAGGCTGTGACTAGACTACTCCATGCAGGGCAGGGCATCTATGAAAAAAGGCAGCAGCATGACAGGAACTTATAAATAAAGATGACCATCCTAGGACAGAGCACCTGGGAAAAGAGGCGGTTCTGAGTTCTGCTGCAACAGACTTAAAAGTACCTGCCCAGCATCTCTGCATGGAACAATGGAGCTCCCAGCACAGCACTTGAGCTCCTATAAGGGACAGACTGTCTCCTCAAGCAGACAGGCTCCCCGATTGCCATATACCCAAAGAGACACCTCATAAAGGAGAGCTCAGGCCAACATCTGGCAGGTACCCTTCTGGGACGAAGATAACAGAAGAAGAGACTGGCAGCAACCCTTACAGTTCTGCAGCCCCCACGGGTGATCCCCCGGCAAGCAGGGTCTGGAGTGGACAGCCAGCAGTCCTGCAGCAGAGGGGCCTGACTGTTACAAAGAAAACTAAGAAACAGAAAGAAATAACTTCATCATCAACAAAAAGGATGTCCACTCAGAGACCCCATCCGACGGTCACCAACTACAAAGATCATAGGTAGATAAAGCCACTAAGATGGGAAGAAACCAGCACAAAAAGGATGAAAACAAAAAGCAGAATGCGTCTCCTTCTCCAAAGGATCACAACTCCTCACCAGCTAGTGATAAAAGATGGATGGAGAATGAATCTGATGAATTGACAGAAACAGGCTTCAGAAGGTGGGTAATAACAAACTTCTCACAGCTAAAAGAACATGTGCTAACCCAATGCAAAGAAACTAAGAACCTAGAAAAAAGGTTAGATGAGATGCTAACTAGAAAAAGCAGCTTAGAGAAGAATATAAATGACTTGATGGAGCTGAAAAACACAGCACGAGAACTTCGCAAAGCACACACAAGTTTCAGTAGCCAAATCAACAAAGCAGAAGAAAGGATATCAGAGATTGAAGATCAACTCAATGAAATAAAATGAGAAGGCAAGAATAGAGAAAAAAGAGTGAAAAGAAATGAACAAAGCCTCCAAGAAACATGGGATTACGTGAAAAGACCTAATCTATGTTTGATAGCTGTATCTGAATGTGATGGAGAGAATGAATTCAAGCTGGAAAACACTCTTCAGGATATTATCCAGGAGAATTTCCCCAACCTAGCAAGGCAGGCCACCATTCAGGTTCAGGAAATACAGAGAAGATCACAAAGATATTCCTCAAGAAGGGAAACTCCAAAGCACATAATTGTCAGATTCACCAGGGTTGAAATGAAGGAAAAAATGCTAAGGACAGCCAGAAAGAAAGGTCGGGTTACCCACAAAGGGAAGCCCATCAGACTCACAGCGGATCTCTCAGCAAAAACCCTACATGCCAGAAGAGAGTGGGGGCAAATATTCAAAATCCTTAAAGAAAATAACTTTCAACCTAGAATTTCATATCCAGCAAACTAAGTTTCATAAGCGAAGGAGAAAGAAAATCCTTTATGGACAAGCAATTGCTGAGAGATTTTGTCACCACCAGGCCTGCCTTACAAGAGCTCCTGAAAGAAGCACTAAACAAGGAAAGAACAACCACTACCAGCCACTCCAAAAATGTACCAAATGGTAAAGACCATTGACACAATGAAAAACAAGCATCAGCTAACGGGCAAAACATCCAGCTAGCATCAAAATGGCAGGATCAGATTCATACATAACAATATTAACCTTAAATGTAAATGGGATGCCCCAATCAAAAGACACAGACTGGCAAATTGGATAAAAAGTCAAGACCCATTGGAGTGCTGTATTCAGGAAACTCATCTCACGTGCAAGGACACACATAGGCTCAAAATAAAGGGATGGAGGAAGATTTATCAAGCAAATGGAAAGCAGAAAAAAGAAGGCGTTGCAATCCTAGTCTCTGATAAAATGGACTTTAAACTAACAAAGATCAAAAGAGACAAAGAAGGGCATTTCATAATGGTAAAAGGATCAATGCATTAAGAAGAGCTAATGATCCTAAATATATATGCACCCAATACAGGAGCACCCAGGTACATAAAGCAAGTTCTTAACGACCTACAAAGAGACTTAGACTCCCACACAATAATAGTGGGAGACTTTAACACTCCACTGTCAATATTAGACAATGAGACAGAAAATTAACAAGGATATCCAGGACTTGAACTCAGATCTGGACCAAGCAGATCTAAGACATATACAGAACTCTCCACCCCAAATCCACAGAATATACATACTTCTCAGTACTGCATTGCACCTACTCTAAAACTGACCACATAATTGGAAGTCGATCACTCCTCAGCAAATGCAAAAGAACAGAAATAATAACAAACAGTCTCTCAGACCACAGGGCAATCAAATTAGAACTCGGAATTAAGAAACTAACTCAGAACCGCACAGCTTCATGGAAACTGAACAACTCCTGAATGTCGACTGGATAAACAATGAAATGAAGGCAGAAATTAAGATGTTCTTTGAAACCAATGAGAACCAAGACACAACATACCAGAATCTCTGGGACACATTTAAAGCAGTGTCTAGAGGGAAATTTATAGCAATAAATGCCCACATAAGAAGTGAGGAAAGATCTAAAATCAACACCCTATTGTCAAAACTGAAAGAGCTAGAGGAGCAAGATTAAAAAAACTCAAAAGCTAGCAGAAGACAAGAAATAACTAAGATCAGAGCAGAACTGAAGAAGATAGAGACACAAAAAAACCCTTCAAAAAATCAATAAACCCAGGAGCTGGTGTTTTTAAAAGATCAACAAATAGATGCAATTAAAAACGATAAAGAGTATATCACCACTGATTCCACAGAAATACAAACTACAATCAGAGATTACTACAAACAACTCTATGCATATAAACCAGTAAACTTGGAAGAAATGGATAAATTCCTGGACACTTGCACCTTCCCAAGCCTAAATCCAGAAGAAGTTGAAACCTTGAATAGACGAATAACAAAGGCTAAAGTTGAGGCAGCAATTAACAGCCTACCAATCAAAAAAAGTCCAGGTCCAGGTGGTTTCACAGCTGAATTCTACCAGATATACGAAGAGGAGCTGATACCATTCCTTCTGAAACCATTCCAAACAATACAAAAATAAGGACTGCTTCCCAAATCATTTTATGAGGCCATTTTATGGATTCAGTTTGCCAGCATTTTATTGAAGATTTTTGCATCTGTGTTCATCATGGATATTGGCCTGAAGATTTCTTTTTTTTGTTGAGTCTCTGCCAGGTTTTGGTATCAGGATGATGTTGGTCTATAAACATAATCCACCACATAAACAGAACTAAAGACAAAAACTACATGATTATCTCAATCGATGCAGAGAAGGCCTTTGATAAAATTCAACAGCCCTTTATGCTTAAAACTCTCAATAAACAAGGTATCCAAGGAACATATCTCAAAAAAATAAAAGCTATTTATGGCAGACCTACAGCCAATATCATAATGAATGGGCAAAAGCTGGAAGCATTCCCTTTGAAATCCAGCACTAGACAAGGATGCCCTCTCCCATCACTTATTCACTATAGTATTGGAAGTTCTAGCCAGAGCAATTAGGAAAGAAAAAGAAATAAAGCGTATTCAGTTAGGAAAGGAAGAAGTCAAATTGTCTGTATTTGCAGACGACATGATTGTATATTTAGAAGACCCCATCATCTCAGCCCAAAATCTCCTTAAACTGATAAGCAACTTCAGCAAAGTCTCAGGATACAAAATCAATGTGCAGAAATCACAAGCATTGCTATACACCAATAACAGACTAACAGTGAGCCAAATCATAAGCAAACTCCCATTCGCAATTGCTACGAAAAGAATAAAATACCTAGGAATATAACTCACAAAGGATGTAAAGGACTTCTTCAAGAACTACAAACCACTGCTCAAAGAAATAAGGAGAACACAAACAGATGGAGAAACATTCCATGCTCACGGTTAGGAAAAATCAATATTGTGAAAATGGCCATACTGCCCAAAGTAATTTATAGATTCAATGCTATCCCCATCAAACTACCAATGACCTTCTTCACAGAACTGGAAAAAACCACCTTAAACTTCATATGGAACCAATAGACAGCCCACATAGCCAAGACAATCCTAAGCAAAAAGAACAAAGCTGGCAGCATCACGCTACCTGATTTCACACTATACTATAAGGCTACAGTAATCAAAACAGCATGGTATTGGTACCAAAACAGGGACATAGACCAATGGAACAGAACAGAGGCTCTGGAGACAACGCCACACATCTACAACCATCTGATCTTCAACAAACATGACAAAAACAAGCAATGGGGAAATGATTCCTTGCTTAATAAATGGTGTTGGGAAAACTGGCTAGCAGTGTGCAGAAAGCAGAAATTGGATCCCTACCTGACACGTTACACTAAAATTAACTCCAGATGGATTAAAGATTTCAGCATAAGACCTAACACCATAAAAACCCTAGAAGAAAACCTAGGCAAAACCATTCAGGACATAGGCATAGGCAAGGACTTCATGGCTAAAACACCAAAAGCATTGGCAACAAAAGCCAAAGTAGACAAATGGGATCTAATTAAACTCCAGAGCTTCTTCTGCACAGCAAAAGAAACAGTCATTAGAGTGAACTGGCAACCAACAGAATGGGAAAAAAAATTTGCAATCTACCCGTCTGACAAAGGGCTAGTATCCAGAATCTACAAAGAACTAAAACAGAGCTACAAGAAAAAACAAACAAATTCATCCAAAAGTGAGCAAAGGATGTGAATAGACACTTTTCAAAAGAAGACATATATGAGGCCAACAAACATATGAAAAAATGCTCATTATCACTGATTATTAGAGAAATGCAAATCAAAACCACATTGAGATACCACCTCACACCAGTTAGAATGGCGATTATTAAAAAATCTGGAGACAACAGATGCTGGAGAGGATGTGGAGAAATAGGAACACTTTTACACTGTTGGTGGGAGTGTAAATTATTTCAACCATTGTGGAAGATAGTGTGGCCTAGAAATAGCAATTCCATTTGACCCACCAATCGCATTACTGAGTATATAGGCAAAGGATTATAAATCATTCTATTATACAGACACATGCACATGCATGTTCATAGCAGCACTGTTTACAATAGCAAAGACCTGGAACCAACCCAAATGCCCATTGACGACAGACTGAACAAGGAAAATGTGGCATATATACACCATGGAATACTATGCAGCCATAGAAAATGGTGAGTTTGTATCATCTGTAGGGACATGGATGAATTTGGAAAGCATAATTCTCAGCAAACTGACACAAGAACAGAAAATCAAACAATGCATGTTCTCACTCGTAGGCAGGTGATGAACAACGAGAACACATGGACACAGGGAGGGGAACATCACACACTGGGGTCTGTTGGGGTGGCCAGGGGAGGGACAGAGGGGAGGTGGGGACGTCAGGGAGGGATAACATGGGGAGAAATACCAGATGTAGGTGACGGGGGGATGGAGGCAGCAAACCACATTGCCGTGTGTGTACCTATGCAACAGTCCTGCATGATCTGCACATGTACCCCAGAACCTAAAGTGCAATTAAAAAAAAAAGGAAAAATATAAAAATGTTGGTATGATTATGCTTATGTGAGACCCCATCTCAGCATATTGAAGTGAGAGACTCTATTAGCCCTGAAGAAGCAAACAACCGCATTTTAAAGAGCCAATGAGGAAATCTATGTGCAAAACCCTGTGGGTGGCCTAGAGGAGCTAAGGACCTTACTTCTGCAAAAGCAAGGAACTGAATTCTGCCAAAAACCAGGTGTGTTTGGAAGAGGACCTTAAACTTCCAAAAAGAATGCAGCACGGCTACATTTTGCTTACAACCTTATGAGACCCTGATCAGAGAGGCTAGCTAAGCGATCATCCTTAGGAGCTGTAAGATAATAAGCATATGTAGTCTTAAGCCACAAATTTTGTGGTAATTTGTTATACAGCAATAGGAAACTATCTGAAATACGTTTTAGGCAGCCACTCCCATGTGAAATAAATATTTATCGAATTGGATTAAATTAAATTGGGTTAAGAGATTCTTAAAGGAAAGCGATTTTGCTCTTTTTTCTTTATATATCATAAGTCCTGGCATGCAGTAAGCTCAATACATTCTAATGACTGAATAAATGACATCTTTGTGATATATTCCTGTGTTATTCTGTACCGGTTGAGAAAGAGCTCTAGAAAATAACATGTTATCTTTTTGCATACATCAGTAAGGACATTTCCAGAGTTTTAAAACTTCAGAATTGATTAATCTTTATTTTTAAAATTATTAAAAGAAGCATAGATTAAGCTATAACTCAAAAGCTAGTTGTATTAATTTTCTATTGCTGTCATGAACAAATTATTACCAATTTAATGTCTTAAGAACACACATTAAAGGCCGGGTGCGGTGGCTCATGTTTGTAATCCCAGCACTTTGGGAGCCAAGGTAGGCAGATGGCTTGAGCCCAGGAGTACAAGATCAGCCTGGGCAACGTGGAGAAACCCCGTCTCTACTAAAAATAGCCGGGCATGATGGTGTGTGAATGTAGTACCAGCTACTCGGGAGGCTAAGGTGGGAGGATCACCTGAGCCTGGAGTGCGGAGAATGCAGTGAGCTGAGATTACACCACTGCACTCTGGCCTGGGCCACAGAGCGAGACCCTGTCTCAAAAAACAAAAAACATAAATTTATTATCTGAGAGTTCTGTAAACTACAACGCCATCCCAGGTATCCCTGCACTAAAAAAAGGTTTTGAGAGGGTTCCTTTCTGGATACTTTAGGGAGAATGAATATACTTTCTTGCATTTTCCAGCTTCTAGAGGTCACCTGCATTCCTTGGCATATGGTTTTATTCCTCCATCTCCAAAGCTGGCAAAGTCACATTTCTCTGACACTTCTTCCACTATCGTATCTCTGACAATGGCCAGGGAAGCTCTGCTTTTAAGGACTCATGTGATTAGACTGTGCACACGCAAACCATTCAGGAAAATCTCCCCATCTATGACATTAAACATCTGCAAGTTCCTTTTTGTAATTAAGATAACATGTCCACAGTTCCAGAGATTAGGACATAGAGATCTTTTGGGACAGAGGCATTATTCTGCCTGCCCCATTAGTGGAAGAGAAAAATAAGGATGTAACTCAGTGTAACACATGCAACTCTAATATCACAGACTTCCTTGGAAACTCCATTTTCAGATCTTTTCATTCCAATCTATACTACATTTCACATTATAAAATGAAACATTTCCTTCTATTTTCTAGAATCTGAACTTTTCCAAGTTCAATAAAAAATTTTAAAAGCTGGCTTTCTGCAAAAACCGCCACCACAACTGGCAGCTCTAGCCTTCCTATGGATACTCACACAGGGATGGCCTGGCCTGGCTAAGCAGTAGGCTGTGAATTCTTCTCTTTGGGACAAAGCCTGCCAAGTCTGCCTCAGGGAAACTTGGCAGCACATCAAGCACAAAAACTTAGTGTGGCTGTTTATTCCTAACACACAGACAAAGGACTTCATCATTTAATGTCTTTAGGCTAGAACATTTTTCTTACATTCGTATCACTAGAGGGTTAAACAGGGGCAACACCCGGGGATGAGGTCTGACTGTAATTGTCTTCAAGTCATCTAGAGAAACATCAGGGATTAAGCAGTAAATGAGCCAGTGGTGCAGAGAGAATCATTGCCCTCTGTCATCCTGCTGAGAGTCACTAGGTCCTTGCATGATATTCTAAACTCTCCAAATATATCTATCAGCTATGTAGAATCCATTTTAATCAAGGAAACAAAACCATGCCAAAGAGTTTGATGTGTGTTTTGGTGAGCATGTAAGACATTTTGAATATAGATATGAGACCCATTTTAAAACAAATTTTAAATGGACAAAAATTTAGTGATACATCAAAAATGAAGGCAAAGTTCTCCTCTCTTTTCACATCTTCCTCTCTCTCCCCCAATTTTTATCTCCTTTCTTCCTAGGCATAATGTAACTGACATAAACATATCAAATTCACAGGTTAAATTCGAACACATAAGTTAATTCACACATAAAAAACTCAGTCTGTTCCAAGGTGCAGTTCGTCCAAGTCTTCTCTGTCACCTTGTAAGATGAATCTTGTTCACATGTAAGACTTTGTAGCAACATATGGATGGGTTAAAATGAGTGATATCACTCAAACAAAGGAATGCCAAGGCTAATGTTGAATGTCAGCACATCCGGGGTATCATCTTGATATATGTAGATGAAACATTTAATTCACAGTAAAATGAGAAAATATAAATGAAATGAACTTCACTTAAGGAAAAATAAAGCAGTTATGATAAAAGAGGTAAAAATGTGAAGAGAATACATGTTCAATATAAGAAATCAGACAGCATAGGTTTATATTCTGGTTGTATTATATGTTAACTACTATCTCTATGATCTTAACTTATCTGTGATTCCGCCTGAAAACAATGACAAATAATAAATGCAACTCATTCATTCAAATAATGTCTATTGAGTGGAGTGATGCACTAGTCTAGGTACTAAGGATACAGCAATACATCAATTACACCAATATCCCTGCCCTCCATGGCACCTACATTCTTATAATTCTTCATATGATATTTATAAGGGTTGAATGAGATGCTTTATTTAGCATTCCTGGAAAAATATAAACACTGTAGATAAATTTAATTAGCATAATTATAATAGCAATAAAGTATTTTAGAAATCTGAAAATATATACTTATTTGCCTAAGTCAGAATACTAAATAATAAATGGGTGATTCAAGCAGACTAGAAACAATTGTTATATATATATATATAAACATATATTATATATAAAACATTATACGCATGTATTCTTTATACAATCATTACATGAGATTTTACATTGTCCTTAAAATAATAGGTGTCTGAAGAGTAACTTAAAGAAAAATAATTCTGCTTTTTGCAATAAATTTTTTTCAGCAATTAGCCATATTTTTATTTTAAATAAATTCTCTTTTTAAAGTAAACTTTAAATTACAACATTTGCCTCTAGCTTAGCATTCACTCAGGGCTGTGTTCCTTTCTTTCCCTCTCTCTTCACATATCCCTCTTTGCTACTCTTCTACATGATCAAACAGTCATGCCACCGTGACTTATCATCTATCTCCCATCGATTCAGCCATCATTCCACTCTGTTCCATTAGTATTTCCTGCTGTGAAAATCCCTGTAGAATCTAAGGTAAACTCTCAGAAGTTTCCACATTCTGCTTTGGAAAGCAGTGACCCACAATGTTATTAAAAATCAGTAACTTACAAAGGGATTTTTTTCCTTACGCCAAAGCAAAGGATAAGTCTAGACATCATCCTCAGAGTGACATTCATGTACCCCTTCCAGCTGACAGTCATCGTCTCCAAACTCACATGCACTGCTCTAGCTATCAAATTTTACATGGGGTATTTTAAGGAGTTCTTTAAAAATCAAAATTCCTGGCTCTGCAGTTCATTAAGTGTGCCATTCCAAGAGATGCAACTGCCAGAACTGGTTAGTTACTATAAAGGCAGTTATCCTCTAATGCTACAAGGCAAGCATTTTAAAGCTTTATTGACATATGTGGCACACACTTCAAAATTTCACACTTTCAGAGGACTTCCTGGAACCAGTGTTCCAACTTACGACTCCTCCAGTTAAACGGAAGCTAATAAGAAGCATGAAACAGTATACACTATATAAGAATGTTAGCAGAACACCACATGTACGGACCTTACATTAAAAAATCATAATAGCATTAAATCATCCTAAACCTCTAATACTCATTCATAAAAACACTCACTCGTTCATCAAAAACCACATGTCTGATTCACATATAGTGCTAAAAATATAAATTTTACAGAATGTGTCTGAACCTGACCCAGACACTTAAATATTTTCATAACTCCAGAAGCAAAAGGAAAACCGTCAAAAAGCTCTTGACTGTGTAACACAGTCTGATTTGAATAAACGGCCTAGATGTAAGCAGTAGGTGGCAGAGTTAAAATAGGAATGTTAATCCTATGAGAACCCTTGCCTGCTGTTTTATAGCCCTTCCTCAAGATTAAAAAAAAAGAGAGAGATAAAGAACACAGAAATACCTGTAGCCCTAATACTACAGAATAAAACAGAGTACTGATTTTAAAATATATTTTTTCCACTTGTGATTTTTTTTTATAGACAGTAGTATCAGGAATGAGTGGGAAAATAATTAAATCAACAGTTTCCAGTTTAAATTTTAACAAAATAGCAGCATTTTTTTACTCAAGATAAAAGAAGAAATATTAATTTTGGGCAACATTATGAATTACTGTATTATATCTACATATTAGAAAATAGCTTATTGAAGAAATATTAATTTATTTTAAAATTTACAATTATCAACCAAAACAGAGACAAGCAAACTTTTTCTGTAAAAGGTTAAAATATATATATTTGTGGCTTGGCTGGCTAAAAGGTCTCTGTGGCAACTAATCAATTCTGCTTCTGTAAAACAAAAGCAGCAACAGACAATATGTAACCGAATGGGTGTGACTACATTTTAATAAAACTTTATGGACATTGAAATCTAAAAATCATACAATCTTCACTGCTCATCAGATAGTCTTTTTATTTTGTCAACCATTTAAAAATGCCAAACAACATTCTCAATGTATGTACCATACAGAACACAGTAGGCTAGATTTGGGCCATAGGTTATATTAATAGTTTGCCAACCCATAGACTAGATAGCAATAATGAAAACCGTAAGAAATAAAAGGTCAGAAGACAAAGCTCACTTTTCCTTCCTTCCTTCTTCCCTCTTTCTCTTCCTCCCTCCCTTTTTTCTTTTCTTTTTTCATTAATTAATTTTGCTTGATATCTGGCAACACAAAAAATAATCTGAGGCAGTGAGAGGAGAGTAGAAGAAGGTCAGTATCTCAAATTCAGCCAGAGTTGTACACAATAATGGTATTGACTAATTTTATCAGTTACCAGGCATGGAGCCCACACAACTACCATGGAGATTTTGTGAGCTACAAAATCATTCATAATATTCAAAGTGAATATCATTACATGAAATCCTATTTGCATTCCAATGAACTGTCACATAAGTTATCCCTATAGCAACTTCTTTGACAAACAATGTCTTCATTGAGTTCCCCTGAATTTTCCATGATGATACGGAAGAAAAGCCAAAAGAGACACTTTCTTCATTTTGTCAATAACTGGAGCATCATCATCTGTCTCTAACAGCTGAAAGGCTGTTTGACACTAGGAGACCTGGAAACACCCAAGAAATGTTATATCCTTCTCAAGACAGATACATAATGCTAGGAAGTCCTGGGACAATGACCTGCGATTCTCCCCCAAAAGCTGTTTCAAAAAAGGCTATTTTGTCTCTTTTAGTAACAAACAGGGAGAGAGAACTCTCTTTAGTGGAAATTTCACCAGCAAACCAAGAAATACTTGGGCAGTAAATATTTTATACCAATATACTGGTTGTTAGAGTTGCAGGTAAATTGAAATCATTGCTTACAAATTATAATGCAGTTATGACAGTGAGGTCCAGTGGCTAAGCGTGTAACCATCTCTTCAGTAAGATGCTGTTGGCAGGGGTATTGTCACAGCACACACTTTCCTATTAGGATGGAATCCTCAAGAGACTCCTGTGGCTTTGTAAGCAATCATTAGTGCAGCTTCCACTGCAATTAAAAACATATGCCTAAATATTGTTTTTGAAAATGACACAAGTGTTTAAATACCAAAATAAAAATTCGATGAAATGGTGCCAGAAACTTATGTGGTAAGAAAAGCCAAAGAATTTGTGCAAAAGTATGCCTCTTACTGTCTTCTATGAATAAACACTGCTGAATAGTTCATAAAGGCTTAACATTCCATCTATGAAATCTACATATTTTATGTAGAAAAATAGACATATTTCATGTAGATTTTCATAGAAAAAAAAGTCAACTTGATTGTGGCATCAAAGTCCACCTTTAAGGCAGGCTTCACAAGAAAAAACAAAAGTCATTTTTTTCTGGGTAATATGAGACATTATGGAGAGGTAATATTCCAAATTACCACACAGCCTCAGGAAAAACAAAACTGTTTTTCAAACACAAACTCCAAGTTGAATGTTCTGAGCTAAGGCTAAAAGCAGTACTTTGTAGTCTCTTACATGAAGGCTGTATCTGTAGAGAACAAAGCTTATATGCAAATGAAGATTGGCTTTTACAGTCACGTTTATGAATTTATATTATTACATGAGTAACAATGGACATAGTTATGATTTTCAATTTATCTTGACAAATATTTACTGAGCTTATCAGGCACTGTGATATGCCTAAAGAGAAATTAAATAGCAAGGAGAGATAGAACTTTGAGAGGAATGTGCAGTAATGAATACAAATATGGGAGATTGGATTAACTGCTGGGGGGAAAGTTTTCAAAGAGAATAAATTGAGTTTGAAGCATGATGTCTGAAATGTTAATGGGTTATACAATGTGTGTTATCTAACAGTAAGTTGTACATGAAAACACTGAGCATAGGAAATGGTAAGGAATAACAATATACATTCGGGATTTGTTTGCACAGAATGGATAATAGAAGCCAAGTGAATGAATGAGATGGACAAGGAATATTTTTTAAAAGGGGACTACAGACAGAACCTCAGGAATACCCACACTCATGGGCAGGAGGAAACCAGCTAAGAGGGAACTACCAGAAGGAGAGGATAATTATCTGACACATGACTGAAACAATTGGTAAAGTGAAATTCTACAATGCCAAATGATGCAAGTAGGAGAGAGAGGTATTTCAGTGGTTAATAGACTATTTTTCTTATCATGAGACCATGCAAGACTTTGGGAAAATCTGCAATACAGCAGAGGTGGCAGTGAGGGAAGACGGATATCTAGTTTCATAACCTGGCAAGTCTTCTAAGTCGATGATTCAGTGGAGGATGATAGGGAAGAATCAAGTGAGTAAGAATATAATTGACAACAAAGGTCCTGGAGATGGTAGATGAGATACAAATTGAGAGCAGAGTGAGGAACAGTTGTTCTGGGAAGGAAGGATTATTCTTGAGATGTCAGGCAAGCAAAGAGAGGACTAGTGAAAACTCAGATACGTCCAACTGTGGGAAAGGATGCCAAACTCGGATGCCAAAAAGGGATAACAAATCTAGTAGTACATTTTAGAAGATTCTCAGTCTCAGACCAGTACCAGCTGAAATTATATGAGAACGAAACATTCAGATCTGGGGCTTTAAGAATCAAAAAGGATAAAATAAAAACCTTATCTTAGCACACTTTGGAAATTTTATTTAGCCAAGAAAAAGTATCCACATCTTAAATTGATTTAAGTACGAGTGCAATTTATTCCTTAATCCAGAACCCATATTCCACCACTGCCATATTTTATAATGACTTTTACAGATGTGTTTTATGTCTATTTCCTAATCTAATACAGCAACTACCTAATGTCATAAGATAGTTCTAAGACTACAACAAGACGTATTGTTAAGAGTGTTCTTGTAAATGAAGAGATTTCATCAGTGCCTATAAGGTAGTTAGGGATGTTTGAAATATATTTTAAATTACTGCCCAACCGACAAGCCAGGGTGTCTTTCCCATGAGTAGTGGTTCCTAAACTTTAATGTGCATCAGAATTACTTAGAGGGCTTGGGAAAACAGAGATGAGTGAGTTTCATTCCCGGAATTTTGGGGCCAGCACCTCAGAATTTGTATATCTAACAAGTTCTCAATAATATTGCCGGTCCAGGGACCACACTTTGAGAACCACTGCTCCACAACATACAATGCTAGTTATTCCATATCATGTGAGTCTATAAATAAGCATATTTTCATTCAAATTCTATCAAAGTAAATATATAAAATGTGTAGATGTACTAAAAGAGTGCCATCTACACATTTTATACATTTACTTTGATAGAAGTTGAATGAAAATATGCTTGTTTATAGAAAAGAGTGCCATCGCCGGGCGCGGTGGCTCACGCCTGTAATCCCAGCACTTTGGGAGGCTGAGGTGAGTGGATCACGAGGTCAAGAGATCGAGACCATCCTGGTCAACATGGTGAAACCCTGTCTCTACTAAAAATACAAAAAATTAGCTGGGCATGGTGGCGCGTGCCTGTAATCCCAGCTACTCAGGAGGCTGAGGCAGGAGAATTGCCTGAACCCAGGAGGCGGAGGTTGCGGTGAGCCAAGATCGCGCCATTGCACTCCAGCCTGGGTAACAAGAGCAAAACTCCGTCTCAAAAAATAAAAAAGAGTGCCATCAATATTTTCAAAAAACCTGTCTATATTTGAGTCAAATTCACTTCCAAATGTTACATCAGACATGTTATCTGTGATTATCACTGTCCTTAGGAAATGGCTTCATGTATTAAGAAGTCAGAGTCTGTTTCCGTTGAAAGGAACACTTACCTACATGGCTTATTAAATAAGAGCTAAACCAGCTTTGGTTATATCTCGATGCAATTCTAGTACTGAATCGTTGCTTTTTTTTTTTTTTTTTTCCCAAGGCAAGTAGAAGTTTTTCACAAAGCTGGTTCATTTCCAGTTTGGATGGTAAGTGCAGCAGAGAAATTATGCAAATATCTTGTAATGACGAATTGCCAAGAAAATCACATAGCCCTACCTACATATATTTTATAATACATATTTAACATGTATATAATATATATGGCAAATATATTATATAATGCATATACATATATATATTCCTCAGAATAACTCTATAATTTACTTCATTAGCTTCTTTTTACAGATGTGGAAATTGAGGCAAAAAGAAATTAAATATCTCACTAAGGGCTAAACAGAAGTAATTATTGGAGTTTTTCTAGTTTCAATATCATGGCCCTTACCTACTACCTATATTTAGCACATTATTTTGCTACATATTAAAGCGTATCTTGGGCTCAAGTATTTACCTGTTCCGAGAAACAGGACATGGTATCTCCCATCTGCAGCGTGCACTCGATCCACAGCTATCTTTGTATACTTGTAGTCTGTGCCGATACGAACAATCAAAGGCCTTTTGTGGATTGGGTAGATGGAATTGTACATGAGAGGATGGTTCCGAATAAAACTGACAACATCATCTGGGAACTCCCTGGTGCTTCGTATATTGTGTGTAAATGCTCCTCCTGGACACTAGAAAGAAAGTTTTAAAGAACCAACTTAATAACATAGTTGTCTTATTCTAGTAATAATCAAAAGCTCTGTACTTTTCAAATCACTTAGACGCTTCAGTTGCTTTAAGTATATCTTCTACCATGGAGGAGAAAAAAAATAGCATGACTATGTTATACTATTTGTAGAAGGTTAATACAGTGCCTATAACTTGATACTTTGAATTAGGCTAAGTGTTTGTATGTTATTCTGTTTTCAGAGAAGAGCTGATGCCATCTTGTATATGAGATAACGCTTCACCCTTCTCACTCATCACTTTTCTACCTCTAATTTTGTGCCAGACACCATATAGTTAGAAAACAAAAACTTGTGGACATAACCTAATGCTGCTACTTGTTAAAATAAATTATATTATCATTAAATTAAGTCACACTCTGACATGTAAAAATTTTATTTCATGTGATCTGCCCTCCCAAAACAGAGAACTCAGAAATTGGAGCTTAGGGGCTGGGTGTGGTGTCTCACGTTTGTAATCCCAGCACCTTGGAAGGGTGAGATGAGAAGATGACTTGAAGCCAGGAGTTCAAGACCAGCCTGGGCAACATAGCAAAATTCCATCTCTGGAAAAAAAAAGTTTAAACTTAGCTAGGTGTGGTTGTGTGTGCCTGTGATCTCAACTCCTTGGCAAATTGAGGCAGTAGGATTGCTTGAGTCCAGGAATTTAAGGCTGCTGTGAACTGTAATTATACCACTGCGTTCTAGCCTGGGCAACAGAGTGAGAGCCCATCTCCATTTTAAAAGAGAAAAAGGAGGAGGAGGAAGAGGAGGAAAGGAAGAAGAAGGAGGGGAAGAAGAGAAGAAGAAAAGAAAGAAGAAGAAGAGAGTTTAGATTGGATGTGGTAAATTAAATCTGATAATTCCCCTCTATCAAAGATCCCATTCATTATCCTTAGAATAAAATCCCAACAGCTTAGAATGCCCTACAAGCCTCTGCACGATCTGGCCTGAGCTTGCCCCTCCCACTGTAGGTCTTGCTGCTCCTGAGCCTCAAGCATACTTCCCCTCCATGATCTTGGCACCTGCTGTTCCCTGTCTGGCATTCTCCTCTCCAGAACACCCCATGCCCTTTTCTGTTACCTCATTCGGTTCTCAAAAGATGCTTCTTGAAAGTGATGACATATAAAAGTAGCCCTCCCTCTCAATCTCTATTTTTTGTCTCCTTAGCCTGCTATTTTTCTTCACAGCCCTTATTCACCTAACAGTATATTATATATTAGTTGCTTGCATCTTTTTTGCCTGTTTCTCCCTCTAGAACACAAGCTTGTGCTGATTGTAACTGGGTCTATTTTGTTATTGTTTTGCCATCAGACTTATAACAAAGCTGGATAAAAGATAATAAACAAAGATGTGTTGAATGAATGCATTATATCATTCATTGTATCTGCCCTGCAATTTTGGTGCAAGGTCTGTATGAAACAGAAGCCTCAATTCTATTCAGGAGGGAAAAGATTCAGAGCATTAAGTCCAAAGGGGCAGACAGAAAACAAGAACTAGGTCTGGAGAAAGGACTGCTGAACAGCGCCAGCAGTTCTGGAAAGGGAACCTGACAAGGGCTTCTGAGGAGAAGATTCCATTCATAGGGCACCTAAGGCCAAACTTAAGGGTAGGCTGGGAACTGCTGAAGCCAGGAACTGAAACTTACCCACTAATAGGATCTGAGTGTCAAGTTATATGAGCAAAACCGTTGGGTATATAACATTTTAACACATATAAACATTATTACTAATATTAAACACCTGTCAATATTAAATTCCTGTTGATATCTTCACTTCCAGAAAGAAAAACACTATATTTTTCTTGAAACACACAGCACTATTGTTTCAGTTTTCATTTATCTCTTTAGAGAGGTATGTGGTAAAAGGAAAGTAACAAAGCAAGCTGCCTGGTCCAGCAACAGGCACAGCATCAGTCATAAATAGCAGGATGTAGTGGGGACTATAACAAACTGGGAACTTATGTGTTATCCAAAGATGGCAATGAACACTCATCTAGCTGATTGCTTCTAAGCTGGAATAAAATCTTCGTGCTTCCAGACCTCAGCAGAAGATAGAATGTGGAATTTTGTGTAAAATCTGCCAAGTGTTTAATGTTGACTCAGTAAAAAAAGAAAAAAAAAAGTGGGGGACCATCCAAAATATGACAATCTCCAGGTTAAATCCCTGCACCAGCTGCCCAACGGTATTAGTGCCTTTGGGCCCAGGCTGTCAGGCAGACCTCTATGTGCAGCTAGATCTCAGCGAATTACTAATATTGCCTCACTCACGTAGACTGCGTCATCATGAATGCAATTTTTAGACCTACTTTGACGAGTTAACATCACTAGAACTTTTTACAGACCTGATAAATATAGTTCTCCTTTTGTAGAAAGGCACGAGGAGCAATTAAAAGACTTAAAGGGGAGCAGTAATGAGACAAGTAATAAAATGAAACCTCTCATTCTTTATTCCACTAACTAGACTTTCATCTGGATTTCATATGTTTTTATTTTTAAAAAAGTATTATATTTAAATACACATGTTTATAAGTGGCTCACAATGAAGACCAAAATGAGGACAAAAAATTTAATTTGAGATTGTTCTAAGCTGATGAGTGTGTTCCACACTTCTGCAAAATATAGAATTATGGTGTTTTCTAGCCTTAATCTTCACACAAGTGGAAAAAGGGAAATACATCACTCACTGCATGAAAACATGGAAAGAGCAATGCATGGGTAATTTAAATAGTTCCAGACCTCCATAAAACACCACAATCATGGCTTGCTAAACTGATACCTCTTAAGTATTTGCAAGCATGCTTGTTTCTAAGTTCTGGAAAAATCCAAAGTTAGCACATATTAATAAACAATTTACATAATTTCCAGTTAGTACAGTTTTATGTGTGATAAGCTTACTAAATTATCAGTGCCTAGTCTCTGGCTTTTACTTAAAGGTAATTGAAATCCTGGTAACAATTATGTTAAGGTTGCTCAAAACCATAGTTATTATATAGGTAATCTAAACAAATCAAATCAAATAAGTTACTTTGCATTCACTCAAATATTCCCCACAAGACATTCTTTTAATACCCACGATGAATTTATCACCTAAAACAAGTGTCTCCTAGTATGAGTTTATGTTCAAATCTACCAAATAATTCTTTCTGAAAATAATTAATTCTTCTATTGATTCATGGCATCAACTTTGTTGGTAAGACAATGAGTGTTAACAATGTAACACACATAAACATTGGTTGCCCTTTATAGACTCACCGAGTTTTCTCAGTGTAATGCTGCCAAGTATAAATCAGATGTGATTAACTTTTCTCTCACCTTGCAATACAATAAAGCATGTTTATGGAAACTTCAAGATAACATAACATCTATGTGCCATCATAAAATAAAATATTTGTCCACTAATTAGGCTGGTGTTTCATTCTCTAGAACATTAATTTTACTCTGCAAATAGTCATTAAATTATTTTGGTTAAACTTCTCCTTTAAGTGTTCAGTTCTTCTAGCTAGTTGTTTATCAAGTAATGATAAGCACTCCTTTTTTGAGTAAAGACATTTATGTGTTTTGATTAAAGTGTGAGATGAAATGCTAGGAACAATAAGAAAGCCATGTTAAGAAACTAACAGCAATTGCCCTTACCAAACTTCTTTTCTATACTCAGGTATTCATAAATACCTGCTGCCTTCTTAAGTTTCTAAATATTCTCTTAGTCTTCACATCCATTTGACTAGTTTTCAGAATATATTTACATGTTAACATACATATCCATTATTCGGACATATTTTATCCAAAAAGCACTTTGATGTGCCCAGTAGGGGGACATAAGAATAAAAAATTACTGTTGACTTCTAGACACAAGTATTCTAGTAAGAAAGACATATTTAAAGCAAAATAACAATATTATGACAAAAAGCAATAATTTGAGACACGTGTAAGATAAATAACCAGTCTTGGTTTAGGATCAATTTCTCTACATACTTAAGAGCCAATATTTTTAAAAGGAGTTTATAATAGTTTAGATAACTTACAGCTGCCAAGGTCAGTGAGATGTTTAGAGATGAGAAAACAAAATTTAGAGTAGAGAACTGTAATTCCTAGGGCATTGCTGGACCATGGAGTCCAAAGTGAAGGAAAGAGGTAGAAGGTGAGGCTGAAGACAGATAGCAGAATACAAATGCAAAACTAGGCAGAGAAACTGTGACTAGTGTGGTCAAGGGGATCTTAACCTAACACTTGGGGGATGAGTGGTATATAGATAAATAGAAGGTCTGAGTGGCACTCTAGAATCTAGGCTTATTTCTAGTACTGGTCTATGAAACTTGTATACTGAGAAAAACTCATTGTATGTTTCAACCTTGGTAATCCAAGTCCTTTGTTTGAAGCCAAAAGAATTACACAGCTGAAGACTGGTACTTACCTGTTAGCTGGCCCTCATCTTCCTTATATTTGCCCTCCCCTACATATAAAAGCCCATTGCCCCAGTCCTACTATCCCACATAGAGCTTCCAAAACTCACTTATTCATTTCCATCTGTGCCTTGTAGTATATGTTGTGCCCTTCATCTGAAAACCCCTTCCTTCCTTACTTCCTTACTCAATGCATCCACATCCAATCACCCTTTAGGGCAAGCTCAATCTCACAGTTTTTATGCCTTTTTAAATCAGGCTGTTTTACTACAATCTCTCTCTTCTCTAAATATTAATAATATTTATTTTTAAAATTTTACTCACATGTTTTGAATAATGATGTGAGACAACATGTAATTAATTTTTCATGTCTATATGCCTTATGCATTCAATTTTCTTGGAAGTGTTCCTGACTGATGTTTTCAAACATCTAAGAGAAATAGAAATACTCTAATGTAAGCACAACCAGAAGACGTATGTAATCAACACAAGTGCCAGCAATGAAATTCTCGTATCCTTGCCACCACTGACTATGTGGATCATCAATTTTCTGTGATCCTTTGCTGGTACCCGACCTGTCCAAAGCATGAAGATTGAAGCACATGACTCTGCTATACTTATAAAGAGATGTTAAAGTTGAACACTTTCATTAAGTTCTGCTTTAACAGGACATACAACACACATAAACAATCTCCTACAGAAGCTTTATACATGTTGTAACAGAATAATGGAATATGTTTGCTCGGCCTCAGAGTCTTCATTCTTTGGCTGCCCTTTGCAACATACCAAAGGTGTCTTGTTTCTTCCACAAACTTGAATTACTTATGGAAAAACATTATGACACAATTGGCAGGCTTTTTCCTACTGACTTGGGCTTGCTGGCGGGGTGGTTTACTAACAGAGCTATCAACTGTGCTTTAAAAGAAGCACCTACAAAAAAAAAAAAAAAAGCAGCAGCAGCAGCATCTACAGGGAACATTAGAACGAGGACATGAGATTTCTGCCACTGTCATTTCTTTAAGAGCACAGTTACATAGTTATGGGGTTGACTGGGCAACCATACTACTCTATGTATGACAATCACAGTTGATACTTCACTGGGAGGACATCGGAAGCGACATTCTTAACCTTGGAGAAGAGAGAATACTTTGGGTCACTTGGCTGCAAGTCGTCTGGCTACATGAGCAGGCTATTAAACCCTGCAAGTGCAGGGAAGAGACAGACACTGGCACTTTCAGTCAGAGAGCTGACCTCATAGTGTTTTGCTGGTTGAAGGGTGGAGGGACAGAATCTTCAGGGAGGTATGCTTTTCCAGGAGGAGTTCTCGAGGTCACTCCTCCACCCTGCCTCTTTTATTCTCTAAGGATCACTCATCTGACAATTTTTTGATTTAAAGGAGCTGCTCTGCTCTCAACACCAGATGTAAGAAACCACATTATAGAAATATTTCTCAAGTACTGACTACTCCCTTTTTTCATGGAGTCTGCTCCAGATGTGTGTTGCTAACTCTGGCTTATTCTACACTGCTTTGGAACAAGAAACAAATGCTCATTCTTGAGAGCTAAGAAACAGCGAAAAGTGGGACTGTTAGCAGAATCTTCTAATTTAGCATTGGTTTATTCTGTTTTACTAAAAAGGATTCAGTAAAAAGGGTTTAGTATTCCTACATTTTATGTAGAACAATAGCTGCCTGACATGAGTGGTTTTCTCACCATGATTCTCTAAGTTCTACACACTTGTTAAGGTGCCTTTTAAGTTGTCAAGTGGGTGAAGAGCCTGATGAGAGGTAAAGTCAGAGGTCACTTTTCTTCAGGAAAAAAATACACGTACTTGCAGCATTTGCCAATTTCCATGGTGTAAATAGTCTCACCATGGCTGATTTCAAGTTGCCACTCTAATGTTCTTAATTGAGAAGAGGTGCACATTATCTGCTCTTGTGAGCTGGGTACATGCTGGCTCCAGCACAGAATGCATGAAGCTCTGAGGCCTCAAACTCTGATTCAAGCAGTATGGATCTCTTTTATCTTTTTAATATCTTTATTTGAGGAGTTTCTCTTAAGTTTTTTGGCGGGGGGAATAGAATTTTGTTGAGTTTGCAAATCAGTTGTCCCTGTACTAACTCCATTTATATGTGGTTCAAAAGAATCATTGATGAAAACACATGTAATCACAACTACCTCTTAATTTTCCCTATTAAGATGAGTCTATGACCAGGTCAATTTCAAATAGCAAGTCACTCTCAAAAGTCTGATATTTTTCTCTAGAAATGCATAAAATATGTTGGGTAAAATAATAAGAGCCTTTGATATATAATGGAATATGAAAGTTGTTCAGCCTCCCTTTCCCCTTCCTTTTCTCATAATCTCTGCTTGTTATCCAATACCCCCAATCTTAAACTGCTGATGCTTTTCCCTTAAACTGTTGATGCTTTTACACAAAATTAATGTTTTATCCATCTTCTTTTGAGCCGTGAATATCAAAGAGGGATCATCTTAAAGGATATTGTAAATTCTGTGACAGGAGTTTGTTGTCACTTATAATTAAGTATGACCTAAAAATTTAATGTTTTTATGAACAAGTACCAAGTCTCCTAATTTTTCCAAAGTTAACTAAAGATCAATTGTTCTGCATAAAATACATTTGAATGATTAGTCTTTGAGCTTCCTAGCCAGGGAACCAAACTCAAACTTTTAAAATTTTGGATTAAAATATGCTCTTTAAAGGCTTAGCAAACTATGTTTTCAATTTTCAAAAAATTGACATTAGTCTAATTTAAGAAGATGAGAAAATCAAAGAGTAAACAATATTGCAAATGAATTCTAATAACAAAAATACAATGAATCAACAATTAGTAAAAATTACATGGGATAAATATTTGGAAGAATATTAGCAAAGATAATTTCAAATTCAAGAAAAAATAAACACTTTGCATAAATGTTAATAGCTATCTTTTGATTTTTAAAATAAATTCATTATTCATATTTACCCATTTTATAATTATAACCCTATTTTATGAAATACAAAAATATAAGATTATATTTCTCTTAATGTTCAATTGTATAACATCTCTTGGTGTACTGTCTGACATTTTAGAAACAAAAACTAGCTAACATTCTAGAAGGCAGCTTTATTATAGGCCAAATGAGAAAGAAAGAGTAGGACTGTTATCAATGGAGTCTTAGAAAAATTCCAGTTCTAATATTCCAGTGCACTATATGTATTTTCAGCTGGAAAACTGAGTTTTCAATGTGCCCTTACTACTATTAATATTGCATGATATGTATATATTCACCTGCTTTAAAAACAATACTTCTGGTTCAGACCATTCCTAATTAGAAAGCAGCCTGTAGTTAAATAGTTCTAATTTGTGTGTTACATTATGGTTTATAAATATTTTATTTGAAAAATTATATCTCATTTGTTGTAATTATTTACTTACACATAAATTTTCTTTCTTTGACATATATATAAAACACAATTTTTATCTAAATAGATTCCTAGAACTGGAAATATCTCTATATGAAGTATCTCTAAATTATTTCTTACATGGCTATTCCTTAATTAAAACAGATATTCAGGCCTGGCACAGTGGCTCACGCCTGCAATCCCAGAACTTTGGGAGGCTGAGGTAGGTGGACCATGAGGTCAGGAGTTCGAGACCAGCCTGACCAACATGGTGAAACCCGATCTCTACTAAAAATACAAAACTTTGCTGGGTGTAGTGGTGTGTACCTGTAATCCCAGCTATTCAGGAGGCTGAGGCAGGAGAATCACTTGAACCTGGGAGGCGGAGGTTACAGTGAGCTGAGATCATGCCACTGCATTCCAGCCTGGGCAACAGAGCAAGACTCCATCTCAAAAATAAAATAAAATAAAAAACAGATATTCATTTATTGTTAAATGATTTTTTTTTTATAAAGCATCATAACAAAGAATTTTTCCTGAATACTTACAGTTCCAGGGCGAGGATATGGAATTCTGCCCTGATAGGAAATCACCTGATGATTGGGCCCTTCTTTGTGGGCAAAAGGCCCATTAAACACAGTCTGTATATCAGATAAATGATACACACACACTGCTGATCCTTTGAAAACTGAGCTAAAAAAGAAAACAGAAAAAGGCATTTTCTCATTTTTAAAATTAAAATACATTTTAAAAATATATGGTAAAACATGATAAAAAGTTAATATAATTCATCATAGAAAAGTTAAATGTCATTGTATGCATGTGAAAAGTCAAAAATTTTGAAAAAAGATGATACATAAAGCATTAAAATATTCAATTCATCCATGGAGATAGTAGACAGTATGTTATAGTAAAGTCCTTTTCAATGTTTCCAAAATACAGGAAAACTTTAAAAAGTTTCTAACTAGTTTATCTTAGCAACAAGAAAGTATACTGAAATTTTATTTAAAAATATGAATTTCAATTTCAAATCACTATCTATATGACCTATCACAATCTAACTCAAAGAAATAAATCTTATTAACAATTGAACACCGTATCTTTTTGTATTATGATTATTTTAATATGAGTGTTCTCACATGGTATCTCAAATGTTACTTGGAGAAGTCTATATTGTATGGTTTATGTACTTTTTCTGTGGGTCACAAAACAAAAAATAGGGGCCCAAAAAAGATTCATTAACTCATCTTTAGTCACTGACACATCATAAAATTTGTTTGAATCCTTAGTAAGAAATATTTCCATTGTCCTATAGCAGGCTGCCTGAAATCACTATTTCTCTGACTCACATATTTATTTCAAATTAGACTTCTAATGAAAAAAGTTGCATTCCCATAAAAAACAAATAAGATACGCTGTTAATTATTACCATTAATAGAGAGAATGATGATTTTGAGGTTTTTGATATTGAAGTTACTGGTATTCAGAAAAACAAAATTAGAAAAAGAGTTTTAATGGAAACAATATTTTCTCAAGACTACTTAAAACAGGAGTTAAACACATCCTTAAAGGCATATTTTTAGACATCTTGTGGGGCAGCTGCAAATATTTAAAAACAATATCCTTGTAAATTTATTTCACTTTGAATAGCTCATTGCAGTTTACAATTATAATACATTTTTCTCACTTTAAAAAAAAACAGCTACAGCCTTTAGATTTTTGTTTTGTAGTTGATTATCTAATCAAAGGGACCCATTATCTTCTACATTGGCTGAATACAGCTTAACTCTAAGGAATATGCCTAGTAGAAAATGAATAAAGAAAAATATGTGCAGGAAAAGGCGAAAATACGATTTGTTCTCTTGAAATGTATACTTTAACCAGTTTGGGCATCCCAGAGCAGTGAGAAAACATTAAACTGATTTTCAAATATATAAAATAATGTCATATAGAATGAGAAAATTGATTCAGTGTTTTGTTAGGTTCTAAATAGTCATCACTTTACATCAGAAGTAAAAAGTATTGTTATAGAAATGCCTAATGATTTCCAGATTTCCTAAAGTATAATTGGTATACCAAAAAAATACAGTACATAATTAATATATACAATGTGGTAAGTTTGGACATATGTATACACTTGAGTTACATCACCACAATCCAGGTGATAAACATTTATTACCTCTGATAACAGCAACCAAAAAATGCCACAAGTTTTATTTGCTCATGAGTGCTCAAATTACTTTCTTTAAAAAACTTACCTATTTTTTCCTACATTATACTTCATATTTTCATTTGTTTCATAAAAATATCATGCAATCATTATAGATACACTCTACAAAAGTATTTGAAAAGCATTAATTCGCTCCAATATATTTTGGTAATCAGCAAAATGTAAATAAAATGGAAGGGTCATATCCCAAATGCCATGTAAAATTAAAAGTTGAAGAGAAGAGGCTGGGCGCGATGGCTCACGCCTGGAATCCCAGCACTTTGGGAGGCCGAGGCGGGTGGATCACGAGGTCATGAGATCGAGACCATCCTGGTCAACATGGTGAAACCCCGTCTCTACTAAAAATACAAAAAATTAGCCGGGCACGGTGGCGTGTGCCTGTAATCCCAGCTACTCAGGAGGCTGAGGCAGGAGAATTGCCTGAACCCAGGAGACGGAGGTTGCGGTGAGCAGAGATCGCGCCATTGCACTCCAGCCTGGGTAACAAGAGCGAAACTTCGTCTCAAAAAAAAAAAGAAAGAAAGAAAAAAAAAAGTTGAAGAGAAGAATGCTTTTATAATAACTACTGTTACTCTATGAAGTTTACGTTTAACTCGTAAAATGTAACTGTTGAATAATTACCTTGATGCTGTAAAAATGCCATACACTAGTGTTGTTCTCGGGTTATCAGTTTCCAGCAGAAACACATCCTCTATAAAAAGGAAAATATCAGTCTTTTAAAGTCTCCAAATATTAACTTCATTGTTTTGAAAAATTTACCCTAAGAAAATAATTTCAACTATGAAAAGTACTCTGCAGAAAGACAGTCCTGTACCATGGTGATAATTTGCAAACCAGTAAATGATAGAAACACTAAAATAATACAGATACTAATAGGTTTTATGAAAATTTTGTATCTTTGTGAAAATCATGCTAGTAAAATAATATTATAGGGAAAAATACAATAGTATATTATATGGACTACAACCATATTAACATAAAAATATCCATCAAAATACAAGAAAAAGATTAGCAGTGTGTGTTCCAGGAGGCAAAGCTGTAAAAATTTTCTGGTTGCTTCTTTCTAAATATCCTTCGATGTTAATATATTCCTTTTTTTTTAATTAAAAATTACAAATCTCAATTTCTTTTTGATCTAATGTTAGTAGTCAGAAGACAGAATAAAACTTTTTCATAGTGACTTATCTTACCATCAAATAGAAATTTTTGTGGCATATGGTCAAAATTGCTAGTGATACTTCTATTTAATGATAGCTCCTCTAACAACAAGATGTCTAAAATATATTAAGGCAAAGATAAAAGTATGCATAGTAAAGTGATAAATGACACAATATGAAAGTAGATGTCTGATAGAAAACTCTAATTAATAATAAATTGCCACAATTATATGAAAGGTCTAGATGTAGTGACAATCTTGCTAACATAATTACTGCTGAGAAACACAAAGAAATATGTATTTAATTTAAATTAACAATGAATTTAAATGACCTCATAAGCAATAAATATTTAACCACTCAAGCAATAAATTAATAATCACTATTCCTTCCATGTGTGAATAAAGGCTGACAATGTCTAGCTCTCCCTAAAGAAAAGAAAGACTGAAACATAAAATACATTCACAAAGATCTGGGGGGATAGAATGAACAAGTAGGCTATTTCATAAAATGATACTTAGAACTTTTCTCTAGAAAAGCTTATCTAGAAAAGTTTGCTCCATAATCAGCATAATGGTTTTTGAGCAGAACGATGATCTACTTCATGTTTATAACTATTAGAATCAGTAAACTTTTCCATATGGTAACAGAGTTATTGCTTATATTATCACCCATCTCAGAATCTGAGAATGACCATTATTTTATATTTTAATGAATTAAGGTGAAAGAAAAGTCACTTATAAATGGCATTTAGTTAATATGATGTGCACTGGGATATTCAGATTTTAAAAAAAACAAAAACCTGTTCCTTGGCAGAAGGGAATCAAACTGTCAGTCCTTATTTGACCTGGAAAGTATAAGCCTCCTCCTGTCACATTGAGAATACTTAATCTCAGGGTCACCAAGCAGAACTAAGAAGGAAACATGAGTCTCTAAATTTCTACACTGACACTTTTTTGCATCCAAACTCTATCCTGTCTGTTAGCTACAATAGTAAAAATATATAGCTGTATTTTTACACAAAATCAGAATATTACATACTCTAATATACATAAAATAGTCCTTTATAAAAACACAATTATTACTTATATGCAAATTATTCAAGTTACACCCCCAAACACACACATTCATTCATATATCATGGTGATTTCCACGAGCTAAATGTTTGAGCAGTGCACTCATGACATAATAGATTAAAAACACTTAAGAAAATGTATGACCTGTATGTAGATCATTAATTCAAATTAGCACATTATGTATGCTGAAAATATCTATGGAAAACACATACTCTTCTGAGACCTTATTTAAATATATAAACTTTATAAGCGTTCTTTCAGAAACATTTTTCAATCTCTATGTATGTACCTAATTCATCAAAGTGTGTTTCTGGGCCGTCTTCATCTGTTACCGAGCATACCAGCCTCGCCTTTAAGAAAGTGGTCCACCTGTTGACGAGGCTACGCAGTCCACCAGAGTCATTCTAAAACCATTTTGTAAACATAATTCAGATTGCTTATGTAAATATTGAAGCACATTAAAAATTCAACTTGAACTCTAGTTGCTTGAAGAATGAAAATCTGAAGAACGGATATGTTAACCACTTCTGTACATTGATAGTCAAAGAGAAATATTTATGACTTATGGTATTTTATACAGTAGTTATGCTATTATTCTCTTACAGCATGATATCAGTTGAAAATACATTTACTTGATAAATGTATGACATAAATATTTCTAATTTTAACAATGTATAATGGAAGTATTTATAAAATGCTATGGAATATAGATCATTTAATTTCCCTTTCATTGATAACTGTCTTCAATTTGAACATAAATTATTATGCCCAGTAAGTCTTGCAGATTGTAGTCAGGAGAGTGGTTCTGTCTTTACAACAAATGGTCCCCAACAATATTCACTCCTTTATTTACCAAAATTATCACATAATTTTCAGTATTTCTAATCTGATACCTTATTATACATTATTTATCTGGCCAGCACAGGGGAAATGGCATTTGAATCATTCACAAATAGTCTCTATTGAAGACATTGTTTTTCTTTGTCTCCAAAGGCCTTTTACCCTTTCTGCTGACTTTGCTATCTTGTTCCAAATGACTGAGAAACAGTTGAGCTCCATGATCAGTGGAGTATTATAATACATAAATAAAAACTATTTTAAATGCTAAGCACAAACATTTTTTCACAAAGGACGATAATCATAGTAAGTCAGGACAAGTCTGTAAAACTCTATTATAGAGAGGACATCACAAATTTTCTTGCGTTATATATACTTATTGTTTCTACACAACATTTTGGTTGCTGTTTTTAATTAGAATTTTATTTTATTAAAGCTTTCCTTAATTTTCACTATTTATAAATGGTTCCTCAATGATCATCTTTAACTGAGATATTTGCTGTATTTTATTCACAAAAATCAATTTCTTTTGGTCATATACAATTTAACCATTTTCATACCAATGCATTAAATGGATATGCAAAAATTTGTCACAAGTGTTTATCTGTTTAAGAGCAGAACCAAAAATATTTTCTTAAGATTTTTACAAAAATAGGGTACATTTATCTCATATAACTTATTCACAGTTAGAATTTGGGTTAGGGCTATAAAAACTATATTCAGTATATAATAATGATGATGAATAAATTTTATATTAAATGTTTCCCTGAATATTTCATTTATTTGTAACAATTGATAATAAAAGCATGGAGATAAACCGTAATTTGAATGTCTTGGTCTTTCTTCAAATCAGAATAGCATTAATACTTACAGGACATATTCGAGCAATCATGGAATGAATCTCTTTTGTGATCCTGTTTCCGTCAGTCAGTTTTTCTTTGAAGAAGAAGAAGATCTTAGCATCATTTGGATCAGTACCATCTGGGATGACATGTGCATCTATAAACACGGGTTCTAGAAAAAAATATAAAAGTCTCCATAGTTATTCATGATGAAAATCCATCTTCTATTCATCCAAATAGACCACAGGCACATGCCTTTCCCATCTTTGGTAGAAAAAACAATTTAAGGCAACATTTCTAAAAGCAGTAATTGCGTTCACTCACCATACCACATTTGGAATGTCAAGTACCACAAAGTGTAGCTATAATATGAGAAACCACTTTTTGTTTTTTGTCTGCAATACATTCTGGAAGTGCAGGAAATGCAAAAATTCTTTGTGCACCGATGAGTCTAAAAAAATTGAAAAACTTTTCTACCAGTGATTCCCAAAGGAATCTGATGGTTGTTTTATTGAAAAAAATATTGCTTTTTTCAAAGTGTGTTTTTCAAGCTAGTGCATATAAACTCCAATTCACTGAAGCAGAATGAAGAGTTGGAAGTCCAAGATCTTAAATTGCAACATATGAAATGAAGGGGAAACTTTTCAAGGAGAAATAGTGTCATTAGTCATTTGGAGACATACAGGGTTTCCTTATTTCAAGAACAAAACAATTTTTAATATACTCTATTTCCAGATGTATTCGTGGAATTATCTGAAGAAGTAAATGAACAATCAAATGCTTTCTTATGCTGGTCTATCAGGGAAATAGGACTCTTCATCCTGGTGATTCATGCTTAACTGTGCAATGTTCAGTGAACTGCCACGTTTAGGGTCAGCTAAAAATTTTCTCTAGGGTGAAATGACAAGATTCTTAGCTTTTTTTAAATTCCTCTAAACAACAGCATTTGATTGAAATAATACAGTAAAATCAAATGAGCACCTTTTTTTTGATTTGAATTCCATATGATACCAAGAACTGGAAGCAACTGAATATGGATAATCATAAAGTTACCATTCCTGTGATTTCTATTGAATATTAGCCCATTTATGAAAAAACACATACCAGTTTTATAATTTAAGAATCTAAGTTTAAGACAAAAAAAGAGGAGGCCCTGACTATTATTTATTGCATCTAAATGCCAGACATTTAGGATAAGTTTTATATTTGTCATTGTTAAAATATACAAGAAGATTAAATGAAGTAAAAAGCATATTTAATTGTAATATGTTACAATTAAACAACCAGAGAAGATGCTTAGGTACTGAAATATATGATAAATTATCACTGTCACTTTTATTTATTCATATCCATATGATAATTGTAGAATGATTAACAGAAATAAAGATCTGGAATATGGACTATGAGCTATTTAATTATTTATTTCCCCCAAATATTTTAAATCATACAGTACAGAATTACCATTATTCATGTCATAGCCTTAGTTTTTAACCATTTTCCCTAGTTGTTACGATGGAATTACATAAATTAGTTTAAAGCATGATACCAAAAAATAAATGCATCAAATGCTTTCTTACCACTTAGCCATTTGGAATTGTATTGATCAGTTCTGACTGGATTCCTCTTGGTTAAACTTCGAAAAATAGCAGAATCTGTCCCCATGAAATCTATATACACTGCAGAGAAAAGCTCCTCATCTATGAAAAAGAAAATGTTAATAGAAATGTAAACTTTTAAAGCTATTTTGAAATTCTAGGTGAGTTTATTTATTAGGAGATCACCACAGGTATTACAGTGTTATAATTGGTTATAACCAAACATTAATTGGTTTGCATTGTCCAGCAAATCAAATTTTAATCTTTCATCATTATTACCTGAATAATTACTATATTTTAAAAAAAATCAAACCTCAAAACAACTTTATTCCATGTAAAAGTGAAAGTTCCTCTACCTCTACTTATACTATGTAGTATTTTTTTTTTTTTGAGATGGAGTCTTGCTCTGTTGCCTAGGCTTCGGTGCAGTGGTGCGATCTTGGCTCACTGCAACCTCCACCTCCTGGGTTCAAGCAACTCTCTGCCTCAGACTCCCGAGTAGCTGGGATTACAGGTGTCTGCACCATGCCCGGCTAATTTTTGTACTTTTTAGTAGAGATGGGGTTTCACCATCTTGTCCAGGCTGCTCTTGAACTCCTGACCTCATGATCCACCCACCTTGGCCTCCCGAAGTGCTGGGATTACAGGTGTGAGCCACCACGTCCAGCCACAATATAGTAATTTTTATATAGAGTCTATTAGAAATGGTAGATGAATGATAGATAACAAAATAGCTTAATTGTTTACCTGTAATAAATTTAAAAGAAAACACTGTAAGAGTCAGAAAACATGGTTTCTATTGGTAATCCCTAACAAATTGGGAATTAGTGCTAAGTTTGAACATTCTGAGTCTCAACCTTCTAATCTATAATGTATGGGAATTAGATTATGATCTTAAAAGTTCTTAACACATATTAAAATTTCTATGATCTTCCTAAATGGACTGAATATAATAGTTATAAAAATTATTATTATGACAAGAAGGCCACATGATAATTGTCAAAATAGTATCAGTGATTAAAAAATTTAATTACTAAAAGTATATATTTTGATCTTTACTGCTAGAAGGGTCCCAGTAAGGTAAACAAAGTGCTACTTTTTCTATTGCAACTCAACCATAAAAATAGAATACGATGGTAAGAAAGAAAAGATATTTAAAATTAAATAAATTATCACTATTAACAGAATCAGATGTATTAATCTATACATAATATTCAATATTTAGCTTATTGTTTGAAGATCCATATTACTTTTCATCTAGTAAGGGGCAGTAAGCATTGAATTGGTAACAACGTGACCACTGAGTACAAAACAGTAGCTTAATATCTATTTTAAAAAGAATGAAATTTATCAGCCTGGCCCACTGAACTGCCGTGCAGTTGCGCTCCTTTACTGTTGCTCTAGGATTACTCCCTGGGCTACCTTTAGCTTCTGGTCATTTTGGCAGGATTGGAACATTTCAAAGTACTCTAAACTCACTGTTTAGTAATAAGCAATACCAGTTGGCCCAGCATAGAATGGAGAATGGAACGTATCTAATATGTGCTCACCAGGTTATGAACTGGACCCCTACCAGTTAGCAAGCTGGTGTGGCAGGCATTTTGTTCCTTAGCTCTCCTTCCTAGTAGGGATTCTAGGCCCATGGAAATAGATTATAGGGAGATAACAAAAATGTGCATAAAGGCTTTTTTAAAAAAATCATTTTAGTTTCTTTAAAATTCTGAGAACATTTGTGAGGCTTATATACACACACATATAGCTATTAAATTGTGATAACTTTGCAAATAGTTATTTCACCCTTTTGTTATATCCCATTAACCATTAAACTGTGGATTATACATCTGTTCAACAGATTGATTAGTAGAATCTACAAAAGTTGATATCATAGAAACAGAGAGTAGAAAGGTAATTATCAGGGACTGGAAGGTAGAGGGAGGGACAAAAGGAAGTGTTCATCAAAGGGTACGAAGTTTCAGCTAGACTAGAGGAATAAGTTTTGGTGATCTACTGTACTGTACAGACCATGGTGACTAGAGGAATAAGTTTTGGTGATCTACTGTACTGTACAGACCATGGTGACAGTAAATAAAATTTATTGGATATTTCAAAACTGCTTAAAATTTAACATTATCACCACAAAAAAATAAGTTGGTGAGGTAACAGATATGTCAATTGGCTTGACTGATTTTTTCCTTTATGTATACATAGATCAAAACACCACAGTTTCCTATAAATATACAAAATTATTACTTGTCAACTAAAACAAATAAAAAATAATGAAAGAAGGTAAAGAAAAAACTATTAAAACATGAGAAAAAGTAGGTGTACTTAATACTACAAATACAATTACAGAAAACAACTTTATGATAATACATAACTATAAGTATACATATATACACTTTTTAAAAATGCTTGGCTTCCTCTAGGTATGACAAAACTGTCATTTATTGATGAAAAGTTACATGCTTATCATTAATCACAAATATTTTTACAAATGAGAATTGAATTCTCTATTTTTCAGCTCACAACTTTCTTCCATTATTTTACTTACATACTATCATCTATACAACCATCAAGAACAGGCACACATGTCATGCTAATTTTCCATGTTATTTTATGTTTAGTCCATTATCTACTTACTGATCATAACAGACACTGTGTTCACATTGGGGCTGAAAGAGCAGCGTCCTTTTCCAGATTCATACTTGGAGTCCATCATGAAAACTTGGTCCTTTATTGTGGATAAAATTTAAAATGTGGCAATGGTAACTTATTTAATCAAGACAATTGTCATTAGTAAAACAAAGCATAGTTAAAATCAATATGCTTTCTAGTTGGTTGCTTATGCCTTCCAATTTACTATATTAAGATTTACTCAAACTATGAGAACAATCCATCTGTAACTACAACCTAACCTCAGCAGGGCTAGCTCTCATTTTATTACACTCCCCATAGAGCTGATCCAAGAAGTCATTCTCCTCAAATCAACATCAGCAAAAATCACTTGAAAATCAAGTATTATTATAAACCTCAACTAGATGTGTTGAACATCAGCCAAAAGAAGAAAACTGTCCACAGAGGAACAATCTATGTAAGGACTATAATATTTTCAAAATAATTAATATATTTTTTAAAATAGAATTTTACATTGCTATTTAATTTCATCATGTAAGGCATTATACAAGATTCAATAAAATAATTCATAATTCAGATTTAAGATGTGCTATTTACTCATGAATTTATTTAATGAAAATTTACTGGGCATCTGCCATGTACCAGAAACTGACTAAACACTGGGGATATAGTAAACAAAATACATGAAAATCTTTGTCCTCAAGTAATTTGTAATCTAGTGAGAAAGAGAATAAATAACTAAAACATGGAGTATGTTAGATGGTGCTTGCTACTGAGCAGAAAAGTTAAGCAGGAAAAGAGAATAGAGAAGAATATAGACTGGGGGCAATAGATTCAATGGCTTTAGCCTCACCAAGATGGAATATATCGTCAGTATAACTATGTACCTTTTTCTTATGTAAAGTTAAGAGAAGTCTCTTCCTAAAATTCAAAGTAAAAAAATTACCATTTTAATAGGTCAGATAAGATGATAAAAAAGCTTAATTATCAAGTTAATGTTTTTGAAATTTATCCTGAACGAAATATGAACTCAGTAATATTTTTGAGTGTGGAAATGGACAGATCAAAGGCCTGCTCTAGGAAGGGGGACTGTATCGTGAGTTTTAGGAAGATTGGAAATGAAATGCATAAAACCGGACACTGCATTCAGGAAAATAGGTCAGTTTCCTATTACAAGAGTCCAGGAATTAGGTAATAATAATCTGACTTGGCATGTTTTCAGTGGTCAAGGTAAGAGCAGTACAGATGTAAGAAAATTTATATAGTGGCAGTCAACAGAGCTTGGCAATCAATTATAATTTGGTGGTTCTAATTTTATTGTACTTATTGTCCTTTTCACATTGTCTCCATACTCTGAAAGAATACATCTATTACATTCTCCCTACATGCCTCCAAACTACTGTTTTTTAAAAGATAACCTAAAAAGGTAAATCCAAATAAACTATAGATTTGTGATCATTAATCACAACAATTTCTAATTGATCATATTCAAGAAAACAAAGATGATTCTGAAGTTCTGACTCCTTGAAAAAACAAACGTAGTACAAAGCTGTACTGAGTTTCTGCCCTACTGCAGGACCTCCCTAAAGATAATAGAGAATAATAGATCTTAAAAAGAATCATAGTCCTCTAACCTAAAAAGGTTCTTTTTGAGTGTCCTAAGATCTTTGTCAATGAAGTCACTGTGCAGGTGATGAAAAAATATGACTTGTCCAGAAGACCATGTAGCTAAAGGATGATCAAAGCACAATTTGAATTCAGTCTCCTGATTCCCAGTGATTCTGATTTCCAAAAGGTCTTCATTTATGTAACAAATAAACTAAATAAATAATTCTAAACCAGAAGAAAAACATAAAAAATTAGTAAGCCTTGTTGCAGTTCTAGAGCTGGAGACTGATTTGACCAAATAAGTGAGAGTTCGTGTTACAGGAATTGATGAGATTGCTTAGGTACCATTTGCTCTCAACTGACCTGCTCCTATCTACCTTGCACAGCATTCTCATACTCACCCAGTCATAATCTAGATCTTGTCATCACCAGAAGCAGATGTAGTCTACCCTAATAATAACTATCTCAAGCACCCTGAAATAATTCTTCAAACTTGTCTCCTAAGAACTCTTCTCTACTTCTCCCCAGTTCATTAGGCATTTATCTTTTTGACTTTGTTAACAAGTTAAATTCCATGTATTTTCATTTGTTAGCTTTTTAAAGACAGGGTCTAGCTCTATCACCTGGGCTGAAGTGCAGTGCTGGGATCCTGGCTTACAGCAACCTCCACATCCCAGGTTCAAGCGATTCTCATGCCTCAGCCTATGGAGTAGCTAGGACTACAGGGAAGCACCAACACGCCTGTCAATTTTTTGTATTTTATTTACATAGACGGGGTTCCGCCATGTTGCCCATGCTGGTCTCAAACTTCTGGGCTCAAGTGATCTGCCTGCCTTGGCCTCCCAAAGTGCTGGAATTACAGGCATGAGCCACTGTGCCCGGCCAGATTCCGTGTTTTTTAATTTCAATAAATTTTTGACACAATATTTGATTCCTTGAATCTATGACTTTTTTCATTGTATCCATACACTAAAAGGATACACCTATCTACTTTCTCCATACCTGCCTCCAAACTATTAAACATTTTGTAGAAGGTAACCTAAAAAGGTAAATTCAATACACTATAGATCTGTGATCACCAACCACAAGAGGATCCCCTACAATGTACAGTGGCCTTTCAAAGATTCTCTTATCCCAACTGCTTCTGTCATTAAAACTTTCAAGCCTTTGCCATTATAGTCAAATCCTGATTTTTATTTCCTAACTTATTCTCAACTCATATTATTGCCAAACACTTTGCAGAGAAAGCAAAGCCCTTTAATGACGTATCTTCAATCCCTCACTGCTAAACATGCAAATGTCATATTATATTTAGTAATGTAAAATTATATTGATATATCTACTAATACATGAGACTAAGTAGCTCTCTTACTTTGAGTCCAGTTCTTCAGCACTTTGCATTTCATCTTATCTTGTCTTTTTAGGCACCTTACATTTCCATTATTCCTTCTGTTTCTTTGATACATACTTCCATATTAATTGAAGCCTTTATACCATTATTTTAACAACTCCTTCAGCTCCCACGTGCCACTCTCCTTATAAATCACATTTCTTAGAGAATTACATACATACTCATCACCATTTCCTGACTTGTCCTTTTATTTTTAATCTACTTTAATTCAGCAACTAACATCAATTATTCCATTGAAACTCTTATTGATAAGATCTTTAACGACAATCATAGTACACAAATCAGTGCTTATTTTTTAGATGTCACCTGACTTGGATTCTCAATGGCACTCAAGATTGTTGAAAACGTCTATCTTTTTACAATGACTTATTGTTATTTCCCAGAACCAACATAGTCTTTTTTCCCCTACCTCTCCTTTCTCTGTCTCTTCCTTTGAAGACTTGTTTGTAAGTTAATTTTCCTCCAATTGGCCATTAAAGTTAGGAGACCCTCAGGTCACAATCATAGTCATTCTTTTCTTTTTCCTCTATACTTTCACTCTTTCTCTGCAAAATTAAATCCACATTTTCCTTGGCCTTCAGTTACTCTTATAAAACAATGCCTCACACATGTATATACTCAGCCTTATACGTAACTGCCTACTTGATATCACCAGTTGGATCTTTCAATGGCATCTCTCATTCAACAGACCAAACTCAGGCTTATAATCTTTACCCTATACATTGTCTCTTCATTCTCATTTCAGTTCATGGCAACTATATAATTAAAGAGGCTGAAAATAACAAACGGACAAGAAAAGTGTCAACATTTATATCACTTCCTTTTCCATAACCAAATCTATCAACATCATCTATACTACTTTATCCTTTATGCCATTTTATACTCTGTCACCATTGCTACCACCTGAGAAGAACAATCTCTTTTGTGGTCTTCTATGTCAACTCTCAAACTAAGCTCCTACAACTTTTCCATCCCCTCTACTTATGCAGAAAATCATTTGTTACCTAACACACAAGTGACAACACAGTTCTGTTCATGCCATTTTCTGCTGAAGATTGTTCCAATTTACTTCTCTGTTGATATATCAGAAAGATCATGATCTTCAAAATTGACCACGATCCTACAAGCTTCAACATGATTTTGATTCTGCTTTTAAATGAATATTTCTGAATTGAACAATGAGAGAAAATAATAGAGAGTAGGTGGTGAAAAATTAGAAAGAAGGCATAGCAAAGTGTCCTATGGCCAAAGATGTCAGTAAAGGTAGTGAAAAATACAGGGCATGAATGGCAAGGTTAATGTCATAGATCATTAGAGGAGCAGATATACGGCTTGAGGGAGTCAATTTGGTCACCGAGAAATCTGTCATTAACCAAACAGTTTTAGTTAATGTGTAGGTGTGGAAGATTAGAAAGGATGAATAAAACCATAAGAGAACAGGAGCATAAAAGCTGGAAACTCAGCCTCCTACTCTGAGAAGCTTAGTAATGAAGTAAAACAGAGAGAAAGGAGAAAGGTAGAAAAAGAAGTCACAGAACCAAAATAAGGATTTTAAGGAAAAGAAACCCAATCCTTTCTTTAAATGGGAAAATGATGAAAATGTAAAAAAAAAGGGAATAAAAATATAAAACAGAGTGATGAAGGTTATTTGTCAAAGAACTTAATATGGCAAACGTATAATTTTTCTTCTGAACAGAAAAAATGCTACAAAAAGATATTGAAACAAACTAGATTGGTGGCAAACTTCATTCTAAAAGCATAGAGGATAATTTGGAAACCTATGACATCCTTGGTCACCTGTCATAGTCTTGGTCAGTCAAAGGTAAAGTTATCTGCTTTGATGAGGGGCAGGATCGGGGAGCTTAATTGGTATTCAGTTGTTAAAACAGATGTTATGAAAACATCTGATGAAATCAATCATAGATAAGATGTGGCAATATTCCAAGAATTTCCTGCAAAATTAACCAGTCACTGTTTTTGCTTGATGTTTTATTCATTCATTTAAAGTCATGATTCACTTGTATTGCTTTATCTTTTTCCAGGAACAGAAGACAAGATGTAAAGACAGTAGATGAAGAAGAACCATGGTTAAGTCTTTGTGCAGCAAGGATTTATGTGGGTACTGTTGAAAGGCTCTTTAGGTGGGCACTGTCGAAATCTTGGAAAGCTCTGAATCAGTCTCACAAATAACAGAAGGGAAAAAGGGTATAACAGAAGCATGTGGTGCTCCAAACATGAAGTAGGCTCAATAAATATTCCCTTAGAACCAATGAGTATCTATGAAGACAGACCAATGAAAGATGGTAGGTAGTGTCCCAGATAAAAAACTGAATAATTAAAATAACACTACCAACCTATCTTGGCTCACTTTCAAATTAGGTTTGATTCAATGGAAAATGTTATATCTTAATATGATTACATGAGGGTCAGCAGTAAGTATTACTCTTGGTGATTACAAAATACAATGCTAGTGATAAAGAAGAATTCTCTCAAAATAAAACTTTCTGCATCACGTGGTCATTTTATACTAGGGGATCTTTTATCCTAAACTTTTATCCTATAAAAGAAAATAAATGCATTATATGTTTGACTAAACTGTGTAGTTCTATAGTAACAATATGGTTTTTATACAACAAATATATAACAGTGATGTTATGGTGAAACTGTATGACTAGAGTTAACTATCAGGGCCTACATTTTATAAAGCTTAGAAATCATAACCCTGTTCAAACCTAAATTGGCTTGTAAGATGTTCATGTATTATTTCAGAGATTAATTAATGAAACTGCTTCTCCTCTGAAAAATATCTTTTGAAGTGAGACTAAAGTAGTTCATATTTAGCAAAGTATTAAAATGTATTCTATGCTGGTTTTCCAAAGGAGATTATTTTTTGGACAGAATTTCCAATTAAGCCTTCAAGTGCATAGTGGGCAATTCACACATGGGAAAATAATTTTATTTGAAATCTGTGCCCTGAAAATGGCTATGCTATTGTTGGCCTGTACAGTGACTGCACAGACTTCAGGAAAGCGTCTGACAGATCGCAGACGTCTGAGGCAGTAGTTTATTTAATCAATTGATCACAGGCATGTGGTTTTAATGACAAGCTCAATGCAGCCAACTGTATTCTTCCAAAAAGCATAACTTTACTTTTTCTTTAAGAATTGTAATATTTCATAGCCTCTTGAACCACATTTTAAAAAGTCTCATTTTGGGGTCAAATTATACTCAGTTTTTTTGAAATGACTTTTTATTCATTAAAAGATACATATGTATAAATTACATGTCTGAAAATCAACTTTAAAAGAATCATTGTTCAGTCATATTAGTACTAAAATAGATTAATCCTTGCTAAAGGAAAAGAAGTTTGTATCGGTAGCCATGTTTATTTTTTTCAAAATTCTAATCTCTAAAATTAAATTATTATTTAAAAACTGGACTTTCTAGATTCTAGTTGCATAAAAAGCCAAACCAAGTTTGAAGATTCAGCTTTTAAAATAATTATGTTAACTACGACAACATGTTTGACTAAAAGAATGAGTAGAAACTCTCTTGGTATAATGCACTTTCCTTACTCAACAGCTGTGGACTGGGGTAACAAAGACAGTTTTAAACAGCACAGGTGAAGTTCAACAGTCTCATATTTGACTATACATTACCTATCTATCTGACTAATTTTTAGCAAACATCGTATCGTAATACCCCATATCATTTAAACTAATGTAAGAAACAGGCTAGAATAGCCTAATGCAGGATGATGTTGGTCTAAGATAAAAGTATGATTTGTTAATTACATGAGGTTCTCTTCAGCAGACATTTGGCATCATGCTTTATATATCTTTTACAGATACATACTTAGAAAGTTTTACTGAATTTGAAAGACAAATAAGAAATTACTGAGACTATATTTGAGAAGGTAAGTTTATGCTACAATATTTCTATAATTTGGAGCAAATATTATCACTGTATTACATACCAGTAATTTTGAAATTACAACATTTTCTTTAACTTTTACAGCTTACAAATAAAATATAGATACACTAACAATATACACATATGCACTAAAAATATATATAGTTGCCTCCAACTAAAAGTATATACATATATATACATACATATATATACACACACACATATATATATATAAAATACACATAATAATATATACATTTTTAGCTGAAGGCAGAAGGTGATACTTTAAGTAACTTGGCAGACAGAAAAAAATGTAATATACTTTGTGTTTAAAGGGCATGAAAATATTTTATGAATACTGATATTTTCAAGTTTTTATTCTAAAATACCGTTTCAAAAATCCTTGACACCTATATAATAACTAAGAATGTTAAATAGTTAAACTCACCTCTGATCTCCTCCCTCTGTTCACATAAGTACAGATGGGACTGTAGGCACCACTCCCACAGACATACAAATGTGTGCGATTGAAAACTTGAATTACACGGACAAAGTTCCGACAGCCATGCTGAAAGAATCAGTAAATAAGCAGTTAGTAACTCAATGACTTTCACTGTTATTTCGGTTAGCTATGTTAACCTGAGATTTTGTATGATAGGTAACAATGAGGTGACATAAACTTTTGATGTATTACCCCATGGGTGTCTAATCTTTTGACTTCCCTAGGCCACATTGGAAAAAGAATTGTCTTGGGCCACACATAAAATTCACTAACAATAACTGATGAAAAAAAAAACTCATAATGTTTTAAGAAACTTTATAAATTGTGTTCCACATTCAGTGCTGTCCTGTGTGGCATGGTTGGACAAGCTTGTATTAGGCCATATCTTTGGGGAACTATTAATATATTTGTGCCTCTTGGCCAGGTGAGGTGGCTCACACCTGTAATACCAGCACTTTGGGAGGCCAAGGCAGGCAAATTATGAGATCAAGAGATCGAGAGCATCTTGGCCAACATGGTGAAACTCTGTCTGTACTAAAAACACACATATATATATTTGCATCTCTTAAAGGTAATTTGAGAATACTTATCTATCTTGTAGAAGTACCAAATTGCATATGAAGATTTGGTGCAAATGAAGACAAACAGTGGCTCAGGAATAGTCAAAACATTATTACAGAAACAGTCACTCAATAAGTATTTACTGATTACCTACTATTTGCCAGGGTATAGTCAAATTCTCTAGGCGTCCTTAGTGAGAAAAACACAAAAATCTCTACCCTTGTAGAACGAAATTGAACAAAGTTATCATAAATGCCCTGCTTTTTCTATTTCTGTTTAAATCTGGACAAATTCTAATACTTCATTTGAAAATGCTCTCAAATTTATATATGTCAAAGCAAATATTATTTGGCAATACTTTGCTATATATTTTCCTTTCTGCTCTATTTTTTATTGTTAAAAGATATGTTCGCAGAAATATTAAAATAACAACATGGCTTATTCCACTGATTTATTTCAAGAGAAATATAGTCCACCTCAGTTAGTAAGCAAAATGCTCTCCCTCAGATCTCATTAATGTAATATTACAACACTGTGAAAATTTTTACATTCTGAAACTTTATAAACCTATTCTTTACCTGAGAAAGTTTACAAATTGAGACATAAAAGTTTTTTTCTCAAGTTTTCCTTAAAACATTAAACACACACACACATTACACAAACACCATATTACCATCAGCACACAATGGCAAACACTATTCACCTTAGGATCTGGCAAATAAAACTAATCCCCAACAAAATGCCAACATAATGATTGCTTTCTATGAAGAATGACATAATCATTCTCTCTGCTCTGGATCCCCTAAAATACTCCCTTTTTCTCTGCCAGGAACTCCTTCCTCACCCGCTCCCAGTTCAAGTAAAAGCAAGGCTGTCATTTATTCACTCAATGAAACAAAATACTTCCTGCAATTCTAAATTGACTGTGACTTTTCAGGAGCACAGAAACATGGTCAGTGCTAGATGCAGATCTTTGTGACCAAATTAACCACTGAATGTTTCACAGTTACTGGGTTCACCATCCTTTGCTGACTATAATTCAATCAAGTCTGAGATTGAATGATTTCATGAAGCCATTTTTCTCTCAAAGAACATTAATAAAATGATTGTATAATTAGAGATAGTATTTATATTAAAAAACTACCAAGAAATACATCAAAAGTTAACAGTAATTTTCCCTTGGGTGGTCAGAAAATATATGTTCCTTTTCCCCCTGCTAGGTGCCATGTATGCTTCTAATTTTTTATAAAGCATATCTATTATTTACATTATTGAAAAACTGAAACAAAATGTTGCTAAAATAGAAGTTAAAGTCAACATTATTTTACATTTTGCATCATTTTCTCCTCTTATATTCATTATTACTTGCCAGCAAATATATACTTATTTTCTTATGCAATAATTTTATACAGCTGTTTCTATGATCGATTTTATTATCAAATCATTAACTCTGTAGTCAAAGAATTAATCCTTACACACCAGACCATACACTTTATTTTTGTTTTAAGACATTAAGGATTTTTGTTAAACACACAGTGTCATTGGATCTTGGCACCTGTTTATACAGGTACCTGGAAATTGGATTACATTACTACAGATGATAGCACGTTTCTGAAGAAAAAGCACAGATGAAATATGGTGTGTAGATAATATGTCTACGTAAAGGGAATCTATTAGCAATGAGACACATGCATATTTTTTCACTTTCAAGTTTAGTCATTCTGGGATTCTGTATATAACATTTTCCCATAAGACACAAATTCAGTCCAATTCCTTTAATGATAGGTTATGCCTCTCTCATCTTGGGTCTTATGGATGCCAATGTACTTTCATGAATTACTGGTATCGGTAAAATGAAAGAAGTCATAACATCTGCTATATTTCAAATGCCAACTATACTCATTTCAAATATCTATCTATCTATCTATTTTGACAAATATTTAGAGTTTATTACATGCTAGACTGTGGAATATTGATATTGTATATTTTATTTATTTTTATCTCCAGAAAGTTTGATTTTTACCTTTATAGCTGACATTTATACTTTCTGTATGCTACTTAGGCACTTTACACACATTCATTCAGTTTTTTACCATAACTGAGTCCCTTTTAGAAAAATAAGCTTTAAAGCTGTTTAAAAAATAACCTGTCTGAGATCATATAGGTAGTAGGTAAAGCAGATTTACAAACACGTCTCTAACATTGAATCCTGTACTTTAACTGCTTTATAATTTGTCATTAGATGAGTTCACAGCTGTTTTTATAAGTTAAGACTGATAGAACTTTTTAGTTTTTATAACACTTATTACTATTCACAGAGCTCTTAATCCTTTGATGTAGATTGCTTTAATTCTCGTAACAATTCTCCAATTTACTAATACTCCATTTCAGTGATGAGAAAATTGAGTCCCAGAGAGGTTAAATAAAGAGTTCTAGTTTTAATAAGTAGCTAAACTGGGTCTTAAACCACATACACTCTCCACTATGCAGCTTTTCTATAGGATTCTGATTAGCAGTGAACAGATTCCCACACTATCTGATGCTCAGTACGCTCCCTACCTCTCCCCACACACAAGACCACAAAAGGAAAAACAATTCAGTTGAGTTAATTATTGAAAATGATTATCTAGATCCTTTCCAATTCCATTGTGCTGCCTTCGTTTCTGACCTAGACTACTGTAATAGTGTCAGTTCCATCCTGTAAATATCTGCTGAAGTCATTCTATGCAAGGCACTGTATATGGTACTAGCAACACTGAAATGAATAGCCTCAAGCAATGCCTGCTTTTAAAGAAAGGAGAGCATAATATATCCGGCTATGATAGATACTGCAATTGGGCTGTATTTTAAATCTGCTGTAGAAGGAAAGAAAGACAATAAGTAATGCTGCCCTAGAGGTAAAGGTTGGAGTAGAGGTGACATTTGAGCTGAGTCTTGCAGAATAATTTAGAGATTTTCACAGGCAAAAGCATAAAGAAAGAACATTTCAACAAAAAAGAGCATGAACAATAATCAGAGACATGAGAGTGCAGGATTTACTTGGGGACTAGTGCCTAGAAGGGTTTGAGGATAACTGTGCGATAAAATCAGGGAGGCAATTAGAGTTGGTCTGCCATCCTGCCATAGTCTTCAGATAGGCAAGAGAGAGTATTGCAGAGAAGACAGAGTAGATTTAAATATGCAGATCTCAGAGTCAGATGACCTAGGTTTAAAACTTGGCTTCATCCTTTACTAGCTTTCAGAACTTAAGACAGCTACTTGGCTTCTGTATGCTTCGATCTTTGCATTTCTAAAATGGCAATGGCAATACCTGTTGTGGACAATATATTAAAAAACAGTAGAAATAGTATCTTGCACATAATAAACACATCCAATTGTCCAATATTAGATTTGTTTTATTTGCATTTTAATATCGATATTGTCTATAAACCTGGTAAAATAATCTGGGCAGCTATCCTGCATAGAGCTTAGTGTAGGTCCAAACCACAGTAAAACCCACAAAACGTTTGCAGAATGAATGAAGCCTCAGAGACTTCAGTGGAAATAAATACCATAGATGCCTTCTTTTCATTGTTTGATTCTCTTTCAAAATGATTTCCTAGCACAATGTTAATGAAATATAAGCTGTTAACATTAAACGGAATATAGTAACATTCTATTTTATATATACATCTATGTCTATATAACAAAATCCTGGAAGAATATACCCTAAATTGTTACGAATGATTATTTCAGTAGTGCAATTTACTTTCTTTAACAGCGATACAGCATTAGCTGTGTACTATGCACTGCTCTAAGCTCTCTACAAATATTAACTCATCAATCCTTTTAACAACCCAATAAGGTTAAGTGCTACGGATTAGCACATTTCACAATTAAGAAAACCAAGACACACAGAAAGTTTAAGTCTCCAAGGTCGAAGAGCTAATAAGAGATGATTTATTTTCTGTTGCTTTCTATGTACTTTTCTAGGCCTTCAAAGATTGTTGTATTGAAAATATATTAGTTTTATAATATAAAAATAAATGTTTTAAAAATAAACCCTGGAGCACAGGTAGACAGGCCTTAAAAAATATTGACTCTTCATGGTCCATACTCTGCAATGACATAAAAATACCTCATACATTTTTCCTCTTTGTCTATACCTCCTTGGTCTAGGTAAATTAATCAAGGTATTTGGATAAAGAAAATATATTTTTAGGAGCTTTGGATCGTGTGGTTACAGAAATAGGGAAACTGATATTCTACAATTAATAAATCAAGTTTGACACCATGTACATGTAATGTATACATATCTAAATATATTTAATCCTACTTAATTTTTCAACTGTCTCCTATGGTATTTACACAGTACATTCATTAAGCCCTATCTCATGGATATGTTTGACAGCATGTGCTATTGTTTAAGCTCAATTTATTTAGGGTATGAATAAAATATTAACATTTAGAAATAAATGGAGCATGTAGGAATGTGAGTATGTAGGGGCAGAGAGAGAAATGGGAAGTAGGTTATATTCTTTTTAGCTGAGGCAGAAAATTAGCTGTATTCCCACCATGAAAATTTATTTTCTTTATAAATGTCAGTTTACTACAGAATTATGCTATATTATTACCGAAGATCAAAATTTAAGTCATATTAACTTTTCTTCTTATAATTGCTATCTCGTTATAATGTCAATTAAAATTTGATACAACCAAAAAATCTAAAGGATTAAGGGATGCTTAACTGTTCTGTTTTTGTTTTCAGTTGTTAGAGCAGTATGGATTTTAATTGCCACCACTTTATGTTTTGCTTAGATGATTAACAGAGCTAAAAGCAGAAAGTTTTAGCTTAATGAAAATATACTTCTAAAATATATGCATAACAAATGCACTACAAACATAATTAATCTAAAAGCATTAATAAACGCATCATCCACTGTATCCTGCCCTCAAGCCCTGACAATCAGTTGGAACAGGTTCCCATGCTTGTATGCACCGTGACCCGAAGGGGTGAGTAGATGTTTCCTAGGCTGAAAACACGGGAAGATAACTGAAGGAAAAGCTCAATTGCATGTAGCACATACCAAAGGCTGGAAGAGAGAGAGAGGGTACGACTTGTTCAAATTTCAATATCACTGAAATAAAAGGTTAACAGATGTTCTAATATGATTGCCACAAAATCTATCAAACCTTTCCTAAATATCCCAGCTGTGCTGCGCTTTTCTTTGTCTTTTGTGTGTATCCTTAGTATTTACCATTTTCACGCTGGTGGGGTAGCATGTTTTAGTGGTAAGGGTACCAGATCCAAGCTGTTTAGACACAGATCATCCCACTTCACAGCACAACAGCTTGTTTCTCACTTTCTTAGCAATGCCGTTATTTTATTGTAAAAAGACAGGTGGTGACAATAATGTCCACCTTGGACCACTGTTATGAGGATTAAGATAAAGTACTTAGAACGGGGCTTGCCCTGTTCCATTAAATGTTGGGTATTTTTTCTGAAAATTACTGTATATATGTCTCATCATCTCTAGTACATTGTAAAGACTTACATGTAAGGACTCCATCTTACTCACCTCCAGTTTCTTCATAACAACTAAATAAACTGTGCAAATTAAAATAATAAATTCCTGGGTTTTAAAAATATTAGGTTATTAGATAATATTTATAGCATGTTTTAAGAAGTTCTTAAGTATGTGGTTTCATTGAGAAATGTAAAGGATAGGTTGTTCTGTAGAACTTCCAAAGATCTATTTCACATTATTTTTCTACCACAGGCCTTTTATTTCCAATAGCTTAAGTAAAGGACACTTCTGTAAGTACATCACATGTATGAAATGAGATGGATTTGTTCAACATTCTTTTCTTGCATAGACCAAACGTGTATTTTTTGATTATTATTTTCCAGGACTCAACAATACTATATGGACAACCAAACCTCTCCAGCTGACTCCTAAAAATACCCAGGAAAGAGCACTCCATAGATATTTTCCTTGTGTATAACAACTGGCCATATAACAGAATTTTAAAATATCAACAAATTACAACATGACAAAACTATGGGAAAATGTCAGCATGAATACTGATGTATTTTTACCTAATAACTTTCAATTGTCAGAAAGCGAAACAAAACCAAAAAAACCTCGGAAGGTTTCTATTTTGACAAAGAAAGCAAGAAACCAAATGACTTGTCTAAGATTCTTCAGAAAGTCAGCAGCACTTTTTAGAAATAGAATGTACAAAGGTACCTAAATTCTACACATTCTGCCTGTGGCAGTTTATATGAATGGGAAATGCAAATCTTTTCGAACAAAGGACAATGAAATTCAGTAACTATAGCCACGGAACATTATTGTGGCAAAAGGCAAGGCATGATCAGATACACATCAACGGGAAAAAAATCTCATTAGAGAACAAAAGAAAATAGTTTAATTCATGCACAGTTATTAAAATAATAGCCTCAGGAGAAAAAACCTCATTCTTTGCAACATTATACTTCATTCTACTATTGGTTTCCTGGAATGCCATTGTAACATATTTGTTTTAGTGTTTCTTCTACATTTTTCTGGATTTTCCCGCCAAGTTTGTGGTCTAACAGATCCTTTGGATAGCAACTATGTCCTGCAAATTTCTCCTGCCCACTTTTAAATTTTTCTTATTGGATAAATCACTCTAAGAACCCTCTATTAAGGCCAGAGATCCTACCCTCCAGAGTCTTCCATGGCCTTGCCTTGAGCCAAAAGCTTTTGCAATTTTACACCTGTTAAGAGTCCATGAAAATAAAAGTTTCATTTCCTCAATCCCATATTTCCACTTTCCCATGTTTGGGCTTATCTGATCCATCTCTGCTTCAAAGATTCAGTGCATAGCCTTCATTCCTGAAATCAGCGTCTCTTGATCCTACCACAGAACAAATGCTTAGTTAACATTTGCTAACACTAACGTGGCCTATTATTTGTTATGACCCGAGACCTGAATGTATGTGTATACACTGACTAGGCTGTCACACAATTACCGTATTTCCAGCTTATTTCTGAATTAGTTTGTATTTCCATGCCCAAATGATGAAGGCTGACTTTTCTAATAAGATAATAAAGTTGACTGGAGTCGGAACTGTTTCTGTTTTTGCACCAATTATGTCTTCGGCAACCAGCACTATGCTAGATATATAACAGATGCTGGAAGGAATGAATCGAAGGAATGAATGAAGAAAGGAACCTTTTTACCATACTATTTGTGAAAGAGAGGACAATTTTGATGCTTGGCTCTATTACATTTTCATTATTTGAAGTAAAATGGTGAGATGACATATATGCTCCATTATAAACATTAAATGACATGTACACATTAAAAATCTGCTTCATGCATTTGTTTTAGAATATTCAAGAATAACAATGTATTACTTTCAGTAAGTTATTTGTAGAAATCAATATAGATTTATTCCTTGTCTCTTTTGAATCTCACCTAGAGGAATACAATTTGCACAAGTATTGCATACTGAACATTTATTGATACTTATAGCTTCCTCGATTGCTGTTTTGTGGCTGTTTTTAATTAACAAAGGTGCCATTTATCACTGGTGATTTATATTTCTGGAATTTGCTGGCTAACCACTACCCTTTTGCTGAGAATCTTTCTTGGGAGAAGCCCACAGAGTATCTGGGAGCTGCTCCAGACACTTGCATTATCATCGTTTCAGGAGCCTGTTGAGAATTCTGCAGGTTGGATCACTAGGAACAGAGGTTATTACTGAAATCCATCATGAAATGTATCTGAATGAAATAATGAAAGCAAGGCAAGCAATTTTTACCCAGTTAGGAATTCTGAAGTTTCAGGGAACCCGAGAGTTCCAATCTCCTCAATGTTTAGGTTTTGAGCATGCGTCCAGCCAAAAATTTAAAACACCACCACCCCTTGTCTCATTTTTGGCTTCTCTCAAAGTACATGGATTTGAAAACCAAATATTTAAGTTAGCATTTTTTTTTTTTTTTTTTTAAACACTTACTATGGGATCTTTGCCAGCCATTTTGCATTCTTCAATTTTGCTTGCAGATGCTGGCCAGAAAACCTGCTCAGAAAGAAAAATAAAGGTTGCATAATCTCACTTGGACATAGATATGATAGCCCAATGCTCTTCATTTACTTTTTGTTAACAGATTTATTTAAGATGATCCCATACTAAAACTTTAAAATTCATTTTTAATGAATTCATTAACATTCTATTATTTTAACAATTACAATTACTTTTTATTTCTTCCATTGGTGTTTCCTTTCACAAATGCTTTTCAATAACATATGCTCATTTGCTAATTGTATATTAAAATAAGATCATTATTAACATAAATATGAACAATAGAATTTTTCACTTCTTTTGACATAGTACACTTTTCCCAGCTGCTTATATGACAATAAATTTACATTTACATTGTTTTCTCAGTTATTATTTTTGGTAGACTACGCAGCCAGGCTAGTAGATTTACATAAGATGGGCCCCTAGGTACCTCAATAGCTAAAATAACTTGGATGAAATCTAAGAGATTCCCTCTCTCTGAAATACCGTGCTAGTATTCTAAGTAATTGGAGCCTTGGGTCCAGTCTGGCAACAATCATTAATTTTTTTAGTTGTCAGTCCGTTGCCCATGTTAACAACCAAATGCAGAAGTCTCCTTGCTGTAATATATTTATAATTAATCTACTTGTATTTCTTCACTCCAATGAAGCTCAGTTTTATTTCCTTGTGAAATGGAATGATAAATATAGGCCATACTGGATCAAGTAACAGTGTATTTAATAGCTGTTTTCCTTTTAGGCCTTCAATGGTTAAACAGAGATGACAAAGGAGATCTTCCTTTTCTCTGACCGTTTCTCTCATGCGCTACCCTATGCTCCCTTTTTTTCTCTTTGTATATATTTATACACAGGTGGTACTTTCTCATTTAGCTCCAGGTGTTGAATTGTTAAAAATTATGGAACTAGACAAGGAGAACTGAACTTCGTATCTTTTCAATCCATGAAATAAGTACTAACTTTCATAGTAACATGTGACCAGTATTTCCTATTGTTCTAATAAAATGCATATTATTATTATTATTATTATTATTATTTTTAAAGACGGGGTTTCACCATGTTGGTCAGGCTGGTCTTGAACTCCCGACCTCAGGTGATACACCCGCCTTGGCCTCCAAAGAGCTCGGATTACAGGCGTGAGCCACCACGCCTGGCCAATGCATATTATTTTTAACTGTTATTTAATTTTTTAAAAAAAAAGACACTCAAAAGGTAGACACCGTCCTCATAAAAATGATAAACTTAAACTTACACTCAAAGGTTCTTGACTTATATTGTTAATATTCAGGGAAACAATGTGATCTTTGCTGCCCACATACAACCGGTCCTGGTCTTCATCCATTAATAAAATCCTGTAGTCTAAAGGGTGATGGGAAAGGCTGAAGTATTCAGAAGTCTTGGTTTCTCGAAGTTCTGAAAGAGCGAACAGCACAAGTGTAGATAGAGTATCCTAGTTTTATAATTCTATCATTTTAATAAAAAATCATATGAAAATATTTACCAAAAAAATTAAGGTCCAGAGAAACTAATTTTAAAATAGAGTTATGGGCTAGTTCCCTATAATCCCAGCACTTTGGGACACCAACGTGTGATGATCACTTGAAGCCAGGGGTTTAAGACCGGCCTGGGCAACATGGTAAAACCTTGTCTCTACAAAAAAATTGTTTAAAAAATTAACTGGGCATGGTGGTATGTGCCTGTAGTCCCAGCTATTTTGGAGGCTGAGGTGGGAGGATCTCTTGAACCTAGGAATTAGAGGTTACGGTGAGCTATGATAATGCCACTGCACACCAGCTTTGGCAACAGAGCGAGACCCTGCCTCAAAATTTAAAAAAAGTTATGTTAATGAGCATTTTAATTTATTACATTTATGCTGAAGTAAAACATAAATCAATAAGCACAATGTTAAGGTTTATGGTAATAGTATGTGATTACAAAATCAGTCACTTTTGCAATAACCTCAGCTCTGTTTTATAACTGGGTATCATCAGCTCAAAACAAGTTAAAATAAACAAACAAAAAAATACAGTGAGCAGACTGAAAAGAAAACAAAACGAATGGCAGTGTGGTTGTCTTCTTATCCTCTATTAATGTTTTATTCTTGGACTCTATTTATTCATCATTTTAGGATTGCTATTTCCTACTACAAGTATTTGCCTTACTTCCCAACATAATTCTAATTAGTCCAACTTATTTTTCTATAAATTACTTGAAAGAAGACATACTTTCAGGAGGCAATGTTATTTTTAGCAGTATAACTATGCATATACCTAAGGAAAACATATGAATTTTCAGATATCTAAATGTTCATGTTTTCAGTATCCTCAGTGGTTAGTGACTCACACTCATTTAACTTCTTTCACGTTGCCTAAGTGCTTGTATAGCTGGTCTTTGAAGACAATGAATGTATGGTGACATAACTTTAGAATTTTCTATTCAAATGGTTCAGGATTTCTTTGTTCTTTTGATTATAATCTGAAGAATGACAAACTATTTCTAGATTTTTAGGTGTTGAATCACAAACCCATTTCTAGAAATTCTAATAGAGCTGTAGTTTGACTTAAAACTGAAATTAAAATGACACACATTCTTATAGGAAGTCATGGACTATATTCTGTGAGTACTTGGGCCATAGTCCATATGACAAGATACAAAAGTCACAAATTTAACTTATTATCTAGGCACGTTTGTTCAGAATGTCTGCTATGATATCCTTCAGGTAGTTTTAGCCAATAATCTGAAAATGCCCTGGAAGAAGCAAGTGATAATGAAACCAGGTTCTGTTGCCAAACTTCCTGTGGTACTGAACAAGTTACTTAACCTCTCTGTGCTTTAATTTCCTCATTTGTAAAAAAGCAACAATAATAGTACCTTCTGCCAAGTGTTCCCATGGAAATCAATTTGACACACGTAAATATTTGAAATGAGTGACAATAGATAGTATTCAATAAATTCTAATTATCGTTATTAAGTTTGGATCATGATTTATAAGAAAGACACGAATTTAGATAAAATAGATACATGTTTTCCTACTTCTTTTAAATTTAGGGAGCTAGATCCATAAAATTATTAAGACATAATCTTACAGCCTCAGATTTACTGTTCATAAAACAATAGTAAAATACAGGATTTTTTTTATGTTGGAAAAAACAAGAAGTTAGAAAAGGATTTCAGAAGAATCTTAACATGTAAAATCATGACAGCATACAAGAACAAAAGACAGGTCATTAACAAAGGCCTGGGTGAAAGATCTTTGGAAACACGGGGCTTGGGTGCTGAGCATGGTACAGCCTGCTGCCATTCCAGTTAGTGAGCCTCCCTAGGAATCACAGACAGTAAGCTGACACAGTTGGCAGGTGGTGCCACAGCCCAAAAACTGAAACAGCTTCCTTCACGAGGAGAGCAAGTAAACGGGAGAGGGATGTCCTTCAGGAAAAATTCAACCCACGCCAAACTAGGAGTTAGGGCTAATAGAAAAAGATCCAAGAGCAGAGAACATAGGAGAGAATACAGAATCAAAGCAAGTATCACTCAAAGATTGGAGAGGACATAGACAGCTCTGATTCTGTCTAAAATCCAGGTGTTTTAAAAAGTTTACTTTTCCTCTCAGGGATATGATTCATGATTGTGTAAGTCTTCTGCAAAACACCAGGGGTAAGATATTACTTGGGCTGCTGGAATACACATTCAACAAATACCTCTTGAATAAGTAATTGTGCAGTGGCACACGTAGACTAATACAGTAAAATATAACTGAGTTCATGGCCTCTGGGGCTCTTCTACTGGAGTCTGGATTCTGGCTCTATCATTTCACTTCTAGATGTACTTGGCAAGTGCCTTTATCTCTCTGAACTCCGGTGTCCTCAATCTGTAAAGTCAGGACAATAATATTATCTACGTCATTGGGTTGTTGTGAGTTTACACTGGTAATATACATAAAGTGTTTAGAAGAGTCCCTGGGCTATAGCGATGCTGGTTACATGGGTTACCTATTATAACAACTTGGGATAAAGACATCAGTCTTCAGCAAGCAAAGTCAGAACAATTTCTTACACAGGGAAGGAAAAAAAAGACTAGAATGCCTGATTTAGAGTTAATATTAATATACTAATGTTAATATATTAACATATTCAATTTTTTTACAAGTAGAATCTACTCAAATTATTTAAACAAGAGAACACAACAATAAAAAAAGACTTTTTAAGAAAAATAATTTGAGTATGCAGGATAATTTTTAAAGTATATAAGCTGAGAAGACTAAAAGACTTTGTTCTAGTAGTCGAGACATTATATTGATGAACACCTGATGTGCTAAAATGAAAAGAGAAAACTGACGTGCGAAACACCTAAAGCAAAGAATTTTGAATGATTTTGTATGGGTTTTGGCCAGGGGTAGAGGGGAGATTAAGGTAAATTCCCCTTAACATTGTAAGCTAAGTATAAGAGAAATGAATATGCTTTTGCTACTTTTGGGAGATCTGAAAAGGAGATTTGGTAGAGAAAGTACTTAGGTGTGGACAGATTAAATTACATTCAAATCAAAGCAGACATGTTCCACGAGAATGTAGAATTAGATAATTGATTTAATTTTGCCATTAGAAATAGCAAACCTTCAGGTAGAGGTATTCAGTTCTTTTCATGGATTATTATATGGAATTCTGAGAGTAGATACAATCTCTGGGGAAGAGTGTATCTAAAAACCAAAGCAAAGCATAGCGATGAGTTGGTTGTTAGATACAAAAAGGGAGCGCTAGAATTGAAACTGAAGGTGACTCATGATGTATAGGAAACAGTTTGACATTGTGAAGAGAGTACTCAATCGGTGTCATAGTCCTCAGTTGAAATTTCAGTTTCATCACTTACTAAGTATATTATCTTGGGGAAACTAGTTCATTTCTATTTTAATTTCCTCATCTATAAATTGGCAATAATAATACCAAGCTCAAAGTATGTTCTAGCAGCCCACAGTACAGGATCAATATATGCTCCTTTCAGCAGGAGACACCGCCGATTATCTATCCAATAGATTCTATTCTTTCAGCCTTGACAGGGCTGTTCAGTGACAACCACACTGGCCCCATTCTACTAACCAGCAAGTGTTTTAAATGTGGCCATGTAAACTACTTTAGCCAGTGAACTTTGGAGGGAGGCCTCCAGCAAAAACTGGCACACACAAAAAAAGAGGTGATTTTGGTTTCTGCCTCTGGACATTGGTATATGAGCAGATGATATTTGCAGCAATTGCATCTACCATGAAAGTTGTGTGCTGAGAATGGCAAGCAGAAATGTAGAAAAAAATCTGGATGCTTTAAGAAATCACTGAGTCACTGGATGAACCAGAGCTACATTGCTACTGGACTATTCTGTTAAATGAAATAAAAAGAAATTCTTGCATTTTTTAGGCACCTTGAATTGAGGTTTTCTTTCTCTGTTGTAGAAACAAATACATCTTCTGAGGGTACACAATCCCCCACCACCACTTTCTCACATTTTCTATCGTGAAGTTGTTTAGTTTTGACGTTTTTTCCAAAATATCGTTTTTTCTTTTTCCTTTCTTTTTCTAATCTATATTGAAATAAAACCAAGAGTGTGATCTTAGCTGGGAAATAGGCTCAATTAAATTTTATTTGCAAGTAACAAACAAACAACTGCTGTTCTCTTTACCTGTTTCATTAGAAAATTGTCAGTCTATGGCATTAATTCAAATACCACAGGGAGCAATAACTACATCAACTTAAGACCTTCTGGTCCATGGATTTTTATCTAGTTTTCTGAGCCATAAAGCATCTTCAGATTTAATTACCTGTATCTCACTGATAGTTGACAGCTGTTAACCAGGGAAGATTTGCTTCAGAAGTGCCCTTGTTGTGATAAAAGCCTAGGCTATTTTGTTAAATGCTATTTAAATTGCTCTTAGTAGCCATAATTGAACTTTACGGCTTGGGGAGAAAAAACAACAAAAGAGATGAGCTCAAAGCAATCAGAATTTTATTTATAAAAAGAATGACCCAAGAATCTATCATTTGCTTTCACATAGATCCAATTTAAGTAAATGAATGACCAGTGAATTGGTCACAGTTACAGAAAGTGACTGATTTAATGATTCGGCTACAGTGAGAGAAAAACATTATAATTACTAGTCCATCATCTAAACAAGGCAAAGAATGGCATTGTCATTCCTTTAACTTAATAATGATGTCATCCTTTTTGAAGCACATGAGGTACAGCTATTTGTGCTGTTTCTCAGGACATGCTCAGTTAATGAATAAGGGACTCTGGCTGAGAGTGTGTAGTATTAGAAAATGCAGTGGCTCCACAAAAGGCAGCATAGGTCTCCTAGTCCCTGGGAAAATCTCCAAGGAAACAGCATTATAAAGAAAATACTGCATATTTGTTTCCTGTAATCCACATTATTGTAGAGCTCCATGATGGAAAATTACCGTAATGTCTTCTATGCCAATATTCCTTGGGGGGAAATTTGCCACACAATACGCTTACCTAAAATTCATGTATCCACATGAACTTTTCTTTGTAGTAAAAACGTTTGTGAAGCTTGAGAATTTAACCAAAGCTGGAAGAACAACAGGTTTCCCCAAAATCTAAACCCTGGTAATAGAAGCTTCTGGGGCTATCTGAGTATAGTCAATATATTGTTATAGCAATTACAACATAGTTCAATATACAGTAATATATTTTGTCTGTCAACAATACTCTATCACTCGTTATCTAAGAACAAACCTTTGTTCTCTGTTAAGCCAGTCAGTGATCTTAGTATTTTTGAGTTAACTAAGTCAGGAAGAATCTCATTCATGCACTCAAAAATGTGATCTTGATAAAGGAAGGTGGAAAGTTTAGGGTTTTATTTTATGAGTAGTTTATTTTATAGTTGTCCCATGTTATCTGTGGAAGATTGGTTCCAGGACACCCTACAGATAGCAAAATCCAGGACGCTGAAATCTCCGCTACAAAAGGACAGAGTATTTGCATATAACCTACCCACAACCTCCCTATACTTTAAATCATCTCTAGATTACTTAAAACAGCCAATATAATGTTAATGCTATGTAAATAGTTGTTATACTGTATTGCTTTTAAAGTCTGTATTATGTTTATTATAGTATTGTTATTTTTTTATTTTTCCCTGAATATTTTTGATCACTGGTTGGTGAATCCACAGATGTGAAACCTGCAATTCAGAGTGCCAATTGTATACCTGTCAAACTACACAGTAACGTAACTCATTCACTCAGAATACTACATTATCTTCAGCCTTTTATAAAATTCAAACATAAGTAAAAGATTATTTGATCGAAAATCAATTCCCAGGATTCCCTAGATTAGAAGCATATGTGGTAATTACTCATTAATTTAAAATTCATGATATGTTATTAATTTATTTAATAAATATTTATTGAGCCCATATCCCAGCAGGCTAGACGCTTTGCTGAACTAAAAGGATAGAAATAATGAAGACACTATGTCTTAATGACTATTTCATTGCTTACCTAACATTCTGTCATTCTGTTTGGCTAGTCCATCCAAACATCCTTCTCATCATAAACCTCAGATCTGCCTCTGGCAGAATGCACATCTACAGATTTCAAAGTAAATTTTTAAGATATCTTTTACTTCAGAGATATTGCTACTGGCAGGATAATTTCCTCTTCTGAATGTCTTATTTCAGAAGAATTTTAAGTAGAGTGGGCTCAAGTGACCCATTCTCTCCCTGAGGCTTATTGTTTTGAAACTGGGTTAGAAAGTGTACTTCACCTGTCCCTTCAGAAAAAAAATAAATAAACACAAAAGCAGTGAAACTTCAGTGAACTGAAACTACAGCTACTAATTCCTAATGCAAACAGAGACCAGAAGGCATGTTGTTAAAACCATATTTGCTCAAAAATAATAGCTCCAAATAGCAGCCACCTGTGGGCTTACCAGTAGGAGCAAGTGTTGTAGGTGCTTTATAAACTTAGTTAACACAATTTCCATTCAAAGCCTTCACATTAGGTTCTAATGTTACTCTAGTCCCACACACAAAGGAAATAAAACTGAGCAAATTTGAGCAATCTATCCAAGATCACACAGTAAAGATTAAAAGAGACAAGATTTCAGGATTCAAAGCAAGTCCAGTCCTTAATCTGTGAACTCAATCAGACGACCTCTTGCTTTTCTAATCAGACTGACAACTTCAGCAGTTATTAGTTGGGTTTCTTTCATGTTCTTGCTCTGCCCATGGGTCTGCATAATATCAAATGTAGTATAAGAAATGTCTCGGCTGGGCACAGTGGCTCACGCCTGTAATCTGAGCACTTTGGGAGCCCAAGCTGGGCAGATCATGAGGTCGAGATTGAGACCATCCTGGCCAACATGGCGAAACCCTGTCTCTACTAAAAAATACAGAAATTACAATTTACAAAATACAATTTTATATTTTGTGGCATACACCTGTAGTCCCAGCTACTCAGGAGGCTGAAGCAGGAGAACTGCTTGAACCTGGGAGTGAGCCAAGATCGCACCACTGTACTCCAGCCTAGCACCTGGCGACAGAGTACGACTCTATCTCAAAAAAGAAAAAAAAGAAAGAAAGAAATGCCTCAGCTTCCCAGATTCTCTTCACCAGTTGGGGATGGGTGGATATCATACTCCAAACAACTCAAGAACTATCAAAATCTCAGTGATGCTCTTCTCACTAAAGCATTAAAGAAGGTATGAGAGGTGGCATGAAAGCGGGATCAGACATAGCTTCATGGAAGGAACAGACATAGCTTCATGCAGAAGACAGAAGGTTCCCCTTTTCTATGCTTTTTGACAGTTACCATGGGAAGCAAAATGCCAAATGGATGAAAGAAGGAATGAGGGAATAACTGTATGCAGGGAGCCTGGCTAAGGAAAGACAGCAGTGCTGGGCGCAGTGGCTTACACCTGTAATCCCAGCATTTTGGGAGTCTGAGGCAGGTGGATCACGGAGGTCAGGCATTCGAGACCAGCCTGGCCAACGTGGTAAAACCTCGTCACCACTAAAAACACAAAATTTAGCCGGGTGTGGTGGCACACATCTGTAATCCCAGCTACTCGGGAGGCTGAGGCAGGAGAATTGCTTGAGTTCAGGAAGTGAAGGCTGCAGTGAGCAGAGATCATGCCACTGCACTCCAACCTAGGCGACAGAGGGAGACTTTCTCTCAAAAAAAAAAAAAAAAAGTAGTGAACACAGAATGTATCTCCCAGGCATTGCATCAGAGAGAATATTCACAGACACACAGGCACCTTGTGTGTTTGTGAATGACTCTCACCCCGATATGCCCCAAACAGCCCCAGATTATGCCCATTTCCCCAGCATAATTATCACTAGTGCTTTCTTTCATTCTCAGAAGATTCATGTTTTGGATGTTAAATTATATGGCTGGTCTACTTTTAAGCAACCTTTTAATTATTTTGGTTATAATAGTTTTTTATTAGTTTTATTATAAAAGTCAAAATTTTAAACCTTTCCCATTTAGAAAAAAAGTGGAGCATGCTATCAGTGCTCATTTAATTTTACATAAACATGCTCTTTGAGGCTGATGCAAATCTCACTGACTTTCACTGTGAAAATACAATATAAGACTGTTCTTGCTGTTATTTCTAAATAGAACTAACATCAGAATCATCTGAATCATCAGAATCGTCTATTTCGCAAATGTCCGATTCATCAGCTCAATTTTCGGCCAACAACTGTCCGAAGATATTAACATCCCACATAGGAATGCTACGTTTTCTGGGGTTTGACATTTTCAGTGATTGAGAGTTACCGTATTTTGTAAATTGAAATACCACTTCTAAAAACAGAATACTATAAATGTAATACATATTTTGATTCCTGAGTTGATATACTAGATGATGCAAAAAAATAATAATAAAAGCGAGATATTTTGTGGCAAAGTTATCTTGGGGTAAATGCTGCCGCCGCAAGTACTCTCAGGGCAAATAGGAAAAGGGTTAACATGGCCCTCCAGGCCTGCCATGATCTAGTTCAAGATCACCTCACCAGAAACCTTCATCATCACTGTTGGCCTATTCTTTATTCTTGCTCTGCTAGACTTGCTTGTTACATCTTCAAACTTGCCTTGCTTTTTTTTTTTGCTTCAGGGCCTTTGTAGATGTTATTCTCCTTGCTTATAAGAGTCTTCCTGCCTTTTTCTAATTCCTACTTATAATGTGATCAACAGTTTTGATGTAATTTAAATAGGGCTGTCTCATAAAAGCTTCCTCTATCCTTTAGATGAAGTCAGGTTTCAGGTCCATCGGTATTTGCTCCTTTCCCTCTATGGTTTTCTTTTCTTTTGAAGGCTGCCTGGAAGGTCATCTGAATGGTCTAAAATGTCCCAGATTAGGGGGTGGAGGACTATATTATGACTTGCTAAAACCTACCTTGTTTCTGTAGTTTTGTAATGGAAATTGACTCTAACTTTGAAACACAGGTCTTTGTTCATTCACATTCTACTATTTTTTTGTTGTCGTTTGCTATATTGGGTTTTATGATGTTTTAAATTTTGTGATTTAAAAACATAAGCACAAACCAATCAAATGGAAAAAAATGCCATCAAATTTCAGAAAATCAGAGTTTACATGAAGTATGAATACTTTATTAAAAAGTAGGGTGTGTGTGGCAGGGTAGGTGAAAGGCTTGGCTTTGGAATTAGTTGACTAAGGCTAAAGTTCTAGTTTCACCTTTTTCTGGTACAGGGTTTCCCCCAACACCACCCTCCAGACCACTCCCTAGGTCCTGCATCTACAAAATAAAAGGAAGAAGGAGAATATTTTGGAATCAGATAATCTCTAATGTTCTGTACAGCAATAAAATGTCTATAAAAATAATTTCTTTTTCACTGTTTGCACATATTGTCTATTGTTGTGGGATATCTGTAAAGCTAATGTGATTCTTCATATTACGATAAATCTTATGGGAAAAAGGGGTCTATTTAAAAATCTATCTTAGAAGTATAGTCACAGTAATATAACTATATATTTTCTAGAAAAACGAAGCTAAACAAAAAACAAGGATCTCTGTTCCCCTACTATATATTAGTCCATTTTCACACTGCTACAAAGATACTACCTGAGACTGGGTAATTCATAAACAAAAGAGATTTACGTGTCTCACTGTTTCACATGGCTGTGGAGACCTCAGGAAACTTACAATCATGGTGGAAGGTGAAGGGAAGGAAAGCACGTCTTACATGATGGCAGGAGAAAAAGAAAGAGTAAGAAAGTCCAACACTTAAAACCATCAGCTTTCCTGAGAACTCCCTCACTGTCAGGAGAATAGCATGGGTGAAACCACCCCATGATCCAATCACGTCCCTCCAGGTCTCTCCCTGGACACGTGAGGATTACAATTTGAGATAAGATTTCACTGGAAACACAGAGCCAAACCATATCACTTACCAAAAACTTATTCCATTTGCGTTGTGTAGTTCAATTAAACAGAGAATTCTAAATTCTGACTTCCTTTCTCTAAGCTCACTTGGGAGGCATGAAAGCAAATTACAAAGATTTTAAGCCAATCTTCTGTGCCTTGTATGGGAAGCAGTGTCTGGATTCTATCTCAGGGTAGGAAGAATACACAATTAGAGAATATCTTACATGTCTTGAGAGACTGAACTGGCAGTAACTTCTAAAAAGCAGAATAAAATCTGAACCTATCACTAATCTATATAAGGACAACATAGATGAGCTATCAGTATCAATGATATTCATACTGCCAGAAAGGCCTCAGTTTCAGAGTGTCCACTTGAGATATAAACAAGGCAGATAAACTTGTAGAGGAAGAAGCACTTCATCTGAAATCTGCTTTCTAGACCTCTTGGCACTTCGGAAAAAGCTACTTTGAGGCAAGGAGTTCAAGAACAGTAGTTCCAAGGTGGTTAGCAAAACAAAAGCAGAAACCTAAAAACAGAGAAAAAAGCTGGCACAGAAGAGAAATGTAGCATCATTTGGAGCTTGGTGTAAAAAAGTATACCTCTGCTAAATAAAATATTACACTGCCATTATAACTTTTTGGGTAAAGATGTTAAGATATGGAAAATATTTTCTCATGTGCTTAAGTTACAAAAGCAGGCTACATTCAATATGAAAACAATTGTTAAAGGTCATTCACAAAAAATAAGACTAGGAGGGATATATTTTAAAACATTTATAGCAAAGTCATTGGATGGTGGGACAGAAATGTAAAGACAGTCCATATTTCAGACCAATGTGTGTGCATTGGGGAAGGATGATGAGCTGACATGGTGCATCATGTCAGCAAAACCTCAGAACACAGAGAATTTAATAGATTGCATTCCCCAAGCATGTCCCCTTAAGTGACCACATTGGAACCACATATGGAAGATTCTTACAGCAACATTTAACACTTGTCTTTCACAAAATTTATACTAGTTGCTGGATTTGTATGCTTTCAATAAAACTCCCTTGACTATATTGTGGACTTACAGTGAGTACTTTTAGTCAGCACACTTAATTATAGCAAGAATCAGAGATTCCATGCGCCAAGTGAAGTCTCTAGTCCCTCTCACCCTCATAAAGTTCTGTGACACAGCCCACAGCTCTCTATGACATAATGCCTGTGTTTATACATAACACATCCTACAGCTCTCTATGACATACTGATTGTGTTTATACATAACACAGCAGGCTGTACACAAAATAGAAATATTCTTTGAGACTTATATTTATTTAATCATTCAATAGATGGTAAAAAGGCCAGGTGTGGTGGCTGACGCCTATAATCCCAACACCGAGCGAGCCATGGTGGGTGAATTGCTTGACCCGAGGAATTTGAGACCAGTCTGGGCAATATGGCAAGACCATGTCTCTATAAAAAAATACAAAAATTTGCAGGTGTGGTGGCATGTACCTTTAGTCCTAGCTACTCAGGAGACTGAAGTAGGAGGATCACTTGAGCATGGGAGGTAGAGACTCCATGTGATCATATTACTGCACTCCAGCCTAGGTGACAGAGCAAGACTCTACTGCCAGAAAAAAAAAAAGAGAGAGAGAGAGAAAGAGATGATAAATGCCAGGAGCCAGGTAAAGATGTGAAAAAATTTGGTTTCTCTCAAACAGGATAGTCTAAAGTGGAGGTACATAAGCAATTGCAGTATAAAAAGAGGACTCCAGAAACTGAGGAGCATTAAAGAATGAAGATTAATTCTTCCTCAAAATAACAGGGAAATCTTAGACAGAAGGAAGTACTTGATCTTGTTTCTCCATTCAACAAATATTAACTAAGTCACTCAACATTATACTAAAATCACAGTAATAAATGCACAAAGTATAGTAAGAGAGAGTAAGTGTTTAAGACAAGGGCTTTACATCATGGCTGTGGAAACAGTCACATAAACTTTGACCTGAAGGATAAAGTTGAGCTAATAAAGAAAACAAAAAATTTCCAGGGAGCAGAAAAGGCTTGTGTAGAAAACTTCAGGTGGGATAGTCAAAGGATGAGTAGGAGTTTGGGAAGGTTGATCAAGAAGAGGATTAGAGTGGGATTTTCTAAACAGAAACAAGAAGTCAACCAACATGCAAAGATCCAAACTTCTTGACTGTCAAACCACAGGGGCTGGATTCTTCCCAAGTTACTTCACATGCCAATGAAGAAAATCTGAGCAAGTACCTGCCATGATCACATGCAAGTTTGTCAGAAAGATAATTCTACCTAATGAAGAGTTCTTGAGAGCAAGATTACTTCATGATATAACATTAAGTGAAGTAGAATAAAACTATTTTGTATTCTCAAACTATTATATGTCTACACAGAAATAAATGAATGTAGAAAACACTCTGGGCAAAAATTCAACTTATAAATATTCTGATAAACCTGAGGGCTCCTTTCAACACCCTGTCAGTTAAGAGAACTACAATTACTCCTTGATCAAGAATCAGGCTATGCAGACTTTCCTTACTGACCATGGTAATTTACATATATTCTCATACAGGAGTCTAGCAGCACTGCAGCACTGCACCTAATAAAATGCTGAACCACACAATGACAGAAATCTCAGTATCTAACTGGAAAACATCTATATGTTGGCAAAAAATCCCCATCTCTAGATCCCTTCAGAATGATGGAGGACCACCCACAACTTTCAGTAAGACAAACTATTTGGAATTTTAAAACTCAGCTCCCCCCACTAGCCAAAATTCTTGAACTATGCTTTCACTTGATGCATTCTTAAACTCATTTTCTTTTGAACACAGGAAAAATATTATAAACTATATACCATAAAATCTCAAATTTAAAGACCCAGACTTTATGAACAAAGAGATGGAGATATGTTTTCCTAAAAAGACAGCTACTTAATCTAAATATTATTTATTTCAATGTGACTCATTGTTTAGCCAAGTCACTACATTTGGCTTCAAAACAAGAAACAAATCTGGAGAACTGCAGAGGACAGTGGAGACGTGTTCATTTAACTTTAAACACATTTGTCAGTCATTCAGTGCAGAAGCTCCCCTTTTTCCTTTTTTCTTGTCTCACCCCCCCTGACATTGTCTAAAATACAAGGTCAGTGACTCTGCAGGGTTCAGCTGCTGGAGCAGAGATTTAAACAGTCCTTGGGAGTGGGCTTCTACACAGTAATAGAGCCACCCTTTAATTCTTTTCAAGAGAAGCACAAAGGATAAAACCATGTTTCCTGCAGCTTTGAAAGCCCAGGACTCATCATATATACAATGGCTTTTCAATGTATATGCAAGACATGTCTTTTTCCTTCATGCTACACTAGGAAACCATTTGTTGCCAAATTTCACGTGATGGTATTTTGAGATGGCACCAGTCACGCTTTCAAAGGAGATCAGTGTTGCACTTTGCTGTTTTTGTTCTGGAAACATAATATTTATCATTCTTGCATGTACTTCAAGAAGAATAGCAGAATATGAGACTCTAAGTTTATTTATTTTACAAAATGCTGCCACCCCATTGAAACAAACATTTGCTATGACTTTCTTTGTAATTTCAGTGCACAAGTAAGATCTTTTGGTGGAAATAAGGCACATTTTAAAAAGGAAATGAAAAACCATCAGAAATCCACCATGTGACCTGAGTATTAACAGCTCATGGTCACCTGTTTAATGTAGAGGGAAATTTCACTTCACTGATTTATAGACATTTTTATACCTGAATTTCAAAAAGCAGCACATTTTACTAGGCAAAATGACACTTATAGATAACTGGGGTGGTGTTATTTGAGGGATTTAACATTAAACAATTTAAATAACTCTACAAGATTAATTCAAACAAGCCCCATTCTGCCATACAATCAGAAGAGCAAATAAACAGTGTTCTAGCTCAGCATCTGTCTTCTGTTTCTTTTCATCAGAGAATATAAATCATATTCCCGAATTTTAAAACTCTGCAAGCTTTGTTACTTCATCGGCAATGAATATGCAAAGAACAAAATTATCTTTTAACATGCAGGTGTAAAATTAATTCAAGTTAGTATATTTCCAGTCCCCAAATCAATTTAACCTAAAACAGATAAAATTAGAGGCTAGGAAAGGTGTGTGGGTGGGAGAGCGGATAAAGAGAAGCTGGTTAATGGATACAAACATGGAGTTAGATAGGAGTAAGTTCTAATGCTCGATAGCGGAGTAGGATGACTATAGTTAACAACAACGTATTATGTATTTCAAAGCAGCTAGAAGAGAGGACCCGAATTGTTTCCAACACGTAGAAATGGTAAATACTCAAGGTGATGGATATCCCAAATAGCCTGACTCTATCATTACACATTCTATGCATGTAGCAAAATATCACATGGACTTCACATATTATGTATCAATTAAAACACAAATTAAAAATTAAAATGAGACTCTTTATCTTTTTACTTTGTATGTTTTTTTTGGCTTACTGCATTCTCCTGGAACAAAGTCTGGCTTTTTAAGACAAATCTATTCTCAAATCTTGGCACTGCATCTGACTAGCTGTGTGGCTTTAGCAACTTAAATTATTAGTGCCTAAGTGTTCCCACCTGCATGATGAAAAAATACCTATCTCATGGGACTCTTGTGCTAACTGAATGAGAAAATAAGTGTGAAATACCTGGAGCATAATAGCTATCACTCACAACTGGTAGTCTAGCCATGCAAAGATAAGAGTTTCAATTTTAAATAGGATATTTGTACACTAGCTTGAGGGCATTACTCTAGAGTTGTTTTCCAAGTTAATCCTACTAAATAAAATCTACTGAATTAACATTAATTTGTATTGAAATGTAATGACTGCATCAATAAAAACCCTTACGATATCTCTAAATTCTAGGAAAAATAATTATTGATTGCAACGCAAAAGTAAATGAGAAGAAAAGTTTTCTTACTCTTTAGCCAGTCTGCCTAAGTTACCACACTTATTACCTAGTTCCTTCTGAGAACATACAAAGTACCTATAAATTTTCTAAGAAGAGTTTATAAGCACTATCTCATTTACCCTCTACAACAATGCTATTAACTAAGTTTTATTACTTTCCCGATTACATACATAAGAATACTGCAGATGAATCCTGGGTACATTTCCCAAATTTTAAATATAAGTGGCAGTGCCCACACTCTCCTGTCCTCATGGAGAATGAGAATATGCTCAGCTGAGGCACTTGGTCTCTATCACTTTTCCTGAGTATAGCTGTGGTCTTCAAATTTTAATGCACATAAGAAATACATCAGTTGCTTATTAAAAATAAACATGCTGGCCGGGTACCAGTTTTTTTTTTTTTTTTTTTTTTTTTTTGAGACGGAGTCTCGCTCAGCCTGGGAGTCTCTACCCAGGCTGGAGTGCAATGGCACGATCTCGGCTCACCGCAACCTCCGCCTCCTGGGTTCAGGCAATTCTCCTGCCTCAGCCTTCTGAGTAGCTGGGATTACAGGCACGCGCCAACGTGCCCAGCTAATTTTTTTGTATTAGTAGAGACGGGGTTTCACAATGTTGACCAGGATGGTCTCGATCTCTCGACCTCGTGATCCACCCGCCTCGGCCTCCCAAAGTGCTGGGATTACAGGCTTGAGCCACCGCACCCGGCCGGGTACCAGTTTTATGCTATAAACTGATATCCAACAGTTCTCCCAGCAAAACCTATCTGACCAATTGTCATATTAACATGACTAATGATGACACTGAACCCAACATTTGTCCAATAATATTTTCTAAGACTTTACATAAGTTAACATTTATCCTCATTACGGTCCTCCATGGTATACAGGTTCAGAGTATGGACCCAGAGCTTGACACTTACTTGTTTTATGATGTAGCAAAGTTACTTAATTCCTTGGAACCTCAGTTTACTTATCTGTAAAATGGGGGTAATGATAGTATCTATCTCATGGATTTCTAATTAGGATAAAGTAAATTAATAAAGTGGAGTAGTTCCAGGTAAATTATGTTGCTCAGAAAATACTGACTGTGATCATTATTATTATTTTTAAGAAATAATAATAACACTCCTCAGAGAGGTCAGATATCTTTCTAAAGGTCACACAACTAAAAATGGCCAGTGGGAGAAAATTAAAATGATGTCTTTCTAGCTCTAGAACTACCGCCCTTTCCAACACAAAACATCACCTTTCTACACAGTCAGTGCAAACTCGACCATCAATGAACCATGTCTTTTTGACTAAATAAATACATGAAATGTGCTAAGTTAGAACATTGCTGCAGTAGTTTTCACCATGTATAACACGAGCACCATGAAAGTGTCCTTCTAAATCTTTGTATCTTTGTGAAACATCTTCATCAGAGGGTTTACTATCTTGCTGCTTGAGGAGAATTTTCCAAATGAAAGCAGAATCCAGAAGTGTGAACTAGTCAATGAGAAACTGCTCTTGTTGAATCTTGCAAACCCTGTTGGTTTGCAAACCCTGTTGGTACAACCTCTCCCACTCCACTGTTCACAAAGAGTAGCCACATAGCTCAGCTTTTGACTCAGGCTACGAAAACTTCCTAGAACCCTACTATTCCCTCACATAGACTGAAAACTACTGTGAGGCTAAAACTGACAGGAAGTTTGGAAACGGGAGGCGAAAGGTAATCATTTCGATAGGTACTGGGAAGTTGACTACGCCCTCTGTGGCATCTTTCACTTTTTTGAAACCTGCATTTCCTGAGTACTTCTTAGGTGGACATCAGTAAGCCAACTGCTATTGAGGGCCAACTGCTATTAACGCTTTTTTAAAATAAAACCATCTTCAAGGAGAGAGACAGCATGTTCACAGTATAGAAGACAAGGCAGTATATGATATAAATGCCTGTAAAGACAGGCCGCCAATAGTACCGGCAATCATATTCAACCTACAAACAAGAAAATCACGCTCCACTCCTCCCTCCCAGCCGATCCAGCTGCTGAGACTTGCTGATTTTACCTCTTAAATGTCTCTCCTGTCATTTTTCTCCATTTCTATCACCACTCAATTCTTGACACATAACAATTTTAGTCATCTCTGATGGATAATGGCATGAGCCTTTTACTTGCTCTTCCTGTCTTTAGTTTCATTCTTTGTTCAAATATTTATTGAATGCTGGAAAGTCATGGACACTAGGTACAGCCTGTGTGCTGGGAATACAATGACTAGGACCCTACCCTACTAGGTATGTGGGATTCTCACATCAGCTTCGGGCTTCTACCTGAATTAATTACCACCCAAACACTAAACATGGCCATGCTTTCACATATTTTCACTCTGTCCCATTTGAAATCTATTCAATGACTGCCTATTTTTAACATTAGTTCTGAGAATTCATGCCTACTTTAATAATACAGCAAATGCGATGGCCTTTTTCTCAAAAATTTCATATAGGGTCACAGTCATAAAATATTTCATGCAATTCAGGGTGTCACTGATACTCTGAAATTCAAGTATCCCATAAGAATAGTCTATGTGCCTAAGACATAAATGTCTCACCTAAAGGGAAAATTTCATGCCTAGAAATATGTTAAACAAGGCCCTTCATAACCTGACCCTTGCTACTTCCTCAGCCCGATGCCTGGTATTTCCTCCTTGAACTTTATGCACCTACAATAGACCTATCTGTATTGTTTGAAAAACATCATGCTATCTCATGCTTCTCAGCCATATTCATACTAGTCTCCTGTGCCTTTTTGTTTTGCTAACTTTTCCTTGTTTCTGTGTTTGTTTTTTGAGACAAGATCTCACTCTGTCACCCAGGCTGGAATGCAGTGGCATGATCAGAGTTCACTGTAACACCTAACTCTTAGGCTCAAGGGATCCTCCTGCCTCAGACTCCTGAATACAGGCATGCAACACCATGCCTAATTTTTATTTTTTAATTCTTTCTTTTGTTGTTATTGAGATGAGTCTCACTATGTTGCTCAGCTGGTCTAGAACTCTTGGCCTCAAGTAATCCTCCCACTTCAGCCTCCCAAAGTGCTGGGGTTATGGGAGTGAGCCACCACGCCCAGCCCCTGTTCTATGCTTTTAAGGCTTAATTGATACTACTATCTGTATAAGACTTTCCTGATTCTTTCTCCTGTGAGAAATGATGAAAATGTCTCACCTTTATTTAACAATATACTATTTTACTGATGCCAAGATAACCAATTTTAATAACAAACATTTAATCTTTGCAACAGCACTATGATATGCATACTGTACTTCCTATCTTATACATGAGGAAACTACGCTTAATAGGAGTTAAGTATGTGTTGATCAATTACAGCTGAAGAGCAGCAGAGTCAGGATTAGAACTCCAGATAGCAGAATTCTCAAGCTCTTTCCATTGTAACACATCCCTCAAGGACTCCTTTTGCATACTGAGTACATGTCCATTCTTATACACTTTAGACACAACCTCAGACTAATTTACCCCACAAGTCTGAGCATGCCGTACAAATTTTATTATTTCAGAAACTTCAGAATAGTTTAGAAAGACTGGAATGGAAGACTGTGCCTGTTCAAAGAAAACTGTTTAAATTGACCTGGATAAGACCTTCAATTTTCTACTCAGTTTGGATGAGGGAGAGGGAAAAAAAAGAAGAGAATGGATTATTCTCAGCATTTAGTGCTGCCAAATTTTGGGTATCTGTCCTTCACCACAGAGCAAATTTGATGAAAGAATGGTATAGATCACTCTCTAATACTCAGCGGTAAAGGAGAAGTGTTTCTATGTCATTGGTTGGTTCTGTAGTATACAATAAGAGTAAATTTATAGGTAAATAAACATTATTTCAGCCATGCAAATATAAGCCCAAGTTTCTTAACATTAGATTCGGTAGATACTGAAGTATTTTGTCAAATTCCTCGACATGTCCTAAAGATACACGATCATTTTCTGTTTTTACTGTGTTGTGGACTGGGTAATAACTGTTGGCACTCTCTGCCAGCTACAGAGAAACGTACTTAAACAAATTGGCATTGAGCAGGATTTTTATTCCCTTTCCAAAAGTAAAAAGAGCAAACTCACTTGGCATCCTTATTTTGCTTTTGAAGCATTTAGGAAAGACAATTAATCCACAATGTAATTTGTTAGCAAATCTTCCTGTACTGAGAAATCTATATAGGGCTGACTGTGGCAATCAGTGTTAAGAGCCACTGGGGCTATAAACAAGCAAGGTATCATTGTAGGAAGCATACACCAGACAGAGAAGATGTGGAGGAGGCATAACCATAACCTGTTCATACAAGCAGCTTTTTACTCTTAAGCAGATCATCTCATTCAGCCTCGAATTTAGCATCTGTAAATGAAGGGGTTGAACTAAATAATCAGAAAAATCTTTTCTAGCATTGGTCTTTTCTGATTTCAAAATTTTCTAAAACTACCATTAACTCCTACCCCAACATAAACTTTGAATACTTTCAGATTTTATCTATAATTTGCTGTTCCTTCTTTCCGGATATTTCCTTTGCTATACATGCAACTAATTCTAGTGTCTCAGAGGTAGTTAAACAATTTCTGAATAATGGTTAAGCATGTAAACTTAACTACATCTGAATTCAAGTATGTCTAGTTTGCTCTAATTAGATACTCATAATAAAAATCAACACAAATAACTAAAGTTCAGGACAATAAAGAGAAAACTATTCCAAGCAACGTCTCCCTTGAGATTGTGACTAGGACTATGCTCCCTCCTTTTAATCTCATAAGTGAACTGCAAGCTCTAATTTTTTGCCTTAGGAAAGTCACATGCCCTCTTGATTATAGTCCTCTACCTACAAAAAAAGTGCAATGGTAAATAATTCCCTCCTCTCTTTAGTACACAACAGTGAATTAAATGTGGCAATGCAAAAATTACTATTTACTAGATGATAACTTGACATCCTCCATGGCAATATACACTGGACATTGAATAGCACTGAAGGTCATGTCATGGGGCACCATGTTCCACCCTGCCAAATATTTCTTCTCCTAACACATTTGAAAAAATAAAAAGCTAGCCTTTTTTATAAAAGGATAAAACAATTCTTAGTCCCATTCTTGTAACAGTTTTTGATGTTTTTATTCTTCGAAAAGTTTATACACTCTGTTTCTCCAGCAAGTATTTTTAGAAAACATAAGCAAAATATGCCTGTCCAAAATGTTCTTCAGAGCATTCTTTCTCTCCATTCTTTATTTCATTTTAATTTAGTGTTTCTTTCCCACATATTATTTATGCGACCTATGTATTTTATAGAAGCTAGTCTTCTCATCCTATGTTTTCATTTTAATTTTCGATTTACAATAGTGTCATTCACAGTGATTTTGTTATAAAATTTAAATAAAGAAATGATTTTTCTCACTTTGGACGCCCTCTTTTAAACTGAACACAGTCTCTAACATAGATGGTAAGAACCCTTATAAGCCCACTTCAACACCCTTTCCCACACATCATGTTTCACAGCAACTCATGCTTCACGCAAGAGACTTTACTGCCTTTTAATCCAGCTTTTGAATGTCATACAAAACATCATTTTGCAGCTAAGTTTCTAAATTTAGCTTTAAGTATGTCTACCTAATTCTACCATGAGTGGATAATTGCTTAATCTTCTCCAGTAATCTTCTTTACTGTTCTGCATAAAAATAATACAAGAATATATACTTTGCCTTCATTTTATATGATTTACACACAGTTTTCCACCTACAATTTCAAACCAATGATGTAGCAACACTAAGTTTTAGCAACAGTGGCCATTAATAAACTTTGACGTTTTTGCTAGGTAGATAGAGACATAAAAAGAAAATCACCATTGCTGACAAAACGCTTTTCCTTAATTTTAAATCCTTAATATTTTGTTATTAAGGACTGACTATAAGTTTATCATTATCTCTATTTCATGCATAAAATGTATATGCATAAAAATATATGTTCTTAAAGATGGGCATTAATGAATATAGCAGATAATGATGTACCTTTTCATAACAGAAAGATCAAAGAGAAAGAAAATAAACATAAGTGAGGCTACAGAGTAACAGATATTTTCAGTCAGTGCAAATATAATTTGACATATTGTTTCTGGAAGGCAAGTCTATTAGAGGTTTAAGTACAGAGTTATACAACAAAACTCTTGGAGAAAAAAATAGGAGACTGTTTTTACAATCTTGGGATAGCCAAATATTTCTTAAATAGGGCAAAGAAGTATAAAGTAAAGAATTATGAGTTAGGCTACATTTAAATTTAGAGTTTTCATTTATATAACACCACCATTATGTGGTGAAAAAGCAATACAAATGATGGGAAAAGATTTCTAAGCACATATAATCTATAAAGGGCTCATATCAAGAATATATAGCAAACTTCTAGAAACCAGTAAGAAAAACACAAACTAAAAGAAAATGAGCAATGACTTCAAATAAATGTCTTACAAGAGAGTTAAATGACCAACAAACTGAAACGTGTTCAAATGTAATCCAGATAATATAAATTAAAACTATAATGAATACTACTATATAGTTACCTGACTGGCTCAAACTTTGTTTTAAATAACAAAAAGAGAAAGGTGTTTATTTCCAAGATTTATCAAAAACATAAAACAACTAGAATTGTCATACACTTTTGGAAGGAATATACATCTCTATAACCATTTTGGAAAATGGTTTTGCTCTATCTACTCAATTTGAATGTATGTATGTATACCTATGACCCCACAATTCAATTCTTAGTTATAGACCAAAAGATGTGTGCAAAATGTTCACAGCAGTTTTATTCATGATAGTTCTAAAATGGAAATGGTATGAATGTCCATCAACAGGGGATTGGGTAAATAAATTGTTGCATTTTTCTTACAATGGGTACTATGCAGCAATAAAAAAGAATTAATTACTTCTACATGTAAACATGCCAGCGAATCTCTCAAGACATTAAGCAAAACGAGTCATACATAAAACAAAACATACTATGCAATTCCATTTATATAAAGTTCAAAAACAGGCAAAAGTAATCTACGGTCATAGAGGTCAAGATGGTGGTTACATTCAGGGAGAAGGGAAGAGATAGTCACTGGAGTGACAAAAGGGGGCTACATATATTTTCAGCCTGCGTGGTAGTTAGACAAGTATGGTATCTTTTGCTAACTAGTGTGACATTTTATATATACTGATGATTTTGATACTTTTTCTGTATCTATGCTCATTTTGTTGATAATTATATTTTCTAAATGAAAGGGTATTAAATTGATGGATGTGTAATCTCTGAAACACTGTATATTAGTTTTCTGTGGTTGCTGTAACTAATTATCACAAGCTTGGTGACTTAAAACACAAAATTTATTCTCTCACACTTCTAGAGACCAGGAGTATAAAACCAGTTAGCACTGAAGTTGAGGTGGGCTGCAGCCCCTCTCGAGACTTTGGGGATCTGTTTCTTGCCTCTTCCAGCTTCTATTGATTGCTTGGCCGGAGACTACCTCCCTCCAATCTCTCGCTCTGTGCCCATGTTGTCTTTTCCTCCTCTTCTGTGTCAGTTTCTCAGCCTCTCTCGGTAAGTCCACTTGTGATTGCATTTAGGGACCACACAGATAATCCAAGATAATTTTCCCATCTCAAGAGCTGAAATTTATTCACATCTGCAAAGTCAATTCTGCCATATAAGATGACATTCGGCTGGTTGCGGTAGCTCACACCTATAATCTCAGCACTTTGGAAGGCTGAGGTAGACGGATCACGAGGTCAAAAAATCAAGACCATTTCTGGTCAACATGGTGAAAAACTGTATCTACTAAAACTACAAAAATTAGCTGGGTGTGATGGTAGGCACCTGTAATCTCAGCTATTCATGAGGCTGAGACAAGAGAATTGCTTGAACCCGGGAGACAGCGGTTGCAGTGAGCCACGATTGCGCTACTGCACTCCAACCTGGGTGACAGAGCAAGACTCCATCTCAAAAAAAAAAAGATGACATTCCCAGGTTCTAAAGATTTGGGTGAGCACATCAGCACATCATTCATGGGGCCATTATTTAGCCTACTACAGAATATGACTGACAGTACTAACTATAGTTTCAAAGGAGTGAAACCTAAGTGCCAGAATCAGCTGAGAAGGCTTCATAAAGCAGGAGCGGAAAACTGTATTTTTATGGATAATGGTATCAGAACACAGAGCGATAGGCAGTCAGAGCACAAAATGGCCACAAAAGATGTCAAGTGATAAAGGAAGAAAACGTTGAATATAATACACAAGCAGTAAAAACAAATTGAAATATATCTGCCTAAAATGTGGTACATTTTCACGAAAGACAATGTTAATTTTAGTTGTATTTACATTAGAAACTATAACAGTGAAGATATCGATTTTAATATAATACAAATATGATGGAAGGAGAATATTGTGAACTATTTTTGTTTTGGTTTGCTTCTCCACACTTCTGAAACCCTTAGTCTTCTCTAAATGCCTGTGCTTGTTACTCTTATAGAGAGTTACTCAGGCTGCTAATGCAAGCACAATGACAGAATGTTGCCATAGATGAGGCATTTCATCACCATTCTGGAACTACAAGACTCTCGGACACATTTGGTTGGAAGCAGACGAACCCCTTTCTTATATCCCCTGATAAGTATCTGAGAGAAATCCCTATGGAGAGTCAAGACACTCTTGCATACACTGCTTTTCACACTATTGCTACTTGCGGCAGCTTAATCCCTGACCTTATTCATGTTACTGGTTTGAAATGCACATTTATCTCCCTGATACAGTAGCTGGGGTCACTTGTTATTCACCTGTCTCTTCAAAAGAAAAGATTCAAACTACGAAACTACCAAAATAAAACATTAGGGAAACTCTCCAGGTCACTGGTCTGGGTAGATTTTTTGAGCAATACCCCACAAGCACAGGCAACCCAAGCAAACATGGGATCATCTCAAGCTGAAAAGCTGCACAGCAAAGGAAACAATCAACAAAGTGAAGAGAAAACCCACAGAATGAAAGGAAATATTTGCAGACTATTCACAAATAAAGGATAATTTGTGATAAAGGATTAATTACCAGAATATATAAGGAGCTCAAACAACTCGATAGGAAAATAGCTAATAATCCAATTTTAAAACAGGCAAAGCTGAATAGACATTTTTGAAAAGAAGACATACAAATTGTAAACAAATATACATAAAGGTGTTCAACATCACTGTTAATCAAAACTACAATGAGATATTATCTCACCCCAGTTAAAATGGCTTTTCTCCAAAAAACAGACACCAAGGAATGCTGGCGAGGATGTGAAGAAGAAGGAAACTTTCCATACTATTGATGAGAATGTAAATTAGTACAGCCACTATGGAGAACAGTTTGGAGGCTCCTCAAAGAACTAAAAATAGAACTACCATAAGATCCAGCAATCCCATTGCTGGGTATACATCCAGAAGAAAGGAAATCAGTATGTCAAAAAGACATCTGCACTCCCGTGTATACTGCAGCATTATTCACACCAGCCAGGATTTGAAAGGAACCCAAGTGTCCATCAACAGACAAATTAAGAAAATGTGATACATATACACAATGGAGTACTATTCAGCCATAAAAAAGAATGAATCCTGTCATTTGCACAACATGGTTGAAACTGGAGGATAGCATGTAACTTAAATAAACCAGGCACAGAAACATAAACTGCCTGTGCTCACTCATTTGTGGGAGCTAAAAAAAAAAAAAAAAAAATAGGTAACTGAACTCAGGGAGATAGACAATAGAATGATGGCTACCAGAGCTGGGAGGGCAGTGGTGGGAGGGGTGGGAGAGGAAGTGGAGATGGTTAATGGACAGAAAAATATAGTTAGACAGAATAAATAAGATGGAGTATTTGATAGAACAACAGGGTAACTACAGTCAACAATAATTAATTGTACACTTAAAAATAACTAGAAGAGACTAACTGGATTGTCAGCAATAACGACAACAAAAAAAGGATCAATCCTTGAGGTAACGGATACCCCATTTACTCTGCTGTGATTACTACACAGTGTATGCCGATATCAAAATATCTTAGGTACCCCACATGTATACACCTGCTATGTACCCATGCATATTAAAAATAAAAATTTTTTTAAAACGAGATTCATTTTGGACATCATTTCATAGAAAAAAATGAAATAAAGTTATTGTTATAAGCACCACAAACAAAACTCAGGTTATTGAGAAATGTAAAAAATTATTTTGCTCTAATTAATATAGTACATTTATAAGTGAGACATCACAATGACCTTGAAAAATATATTATGTGTTTTAGGTAAGGTTATTGATAAAAATATTCTTATAAATCTGGAAGACTGTGTGTACCCCAACAAGATGCTCTCAAAGAAAATGACAAAAAGCCTTTTTGAGGATTTCCATTTGTCCTTCTTTGCCTAAGGAGACATTCAGATCAGACTCCATATGAATTTGCACAAAATGGCAGCTTATGGAGGTACAGGGAAGGGGATACTTGCTGTTCCTTTAACTGACCATGCTTTGGAAAGCTACAATTCTGCCTTGCCATCCACATAGAGGTGCTATTAAAGAACAGCATAGGTGTACCTCCCATTAGAAGATTACAGTCTTAAACTAGAACTCAGTTCTGGGGCCTGACTACTGGGCCAGAAATGAACTTAGTTCTTAGATGCTGGGTGAGACCAAAGTTCTTGGGTAGAGCTGAAGTAATTATTATGAGACAGAATCACCTGGGGTTTTCCAATATTTTAATATTAGTTCAGGTATATTGGTGCCTGTCAGTTGGGTACAAGAACTGCATCCACTATATTAATGAGTGGCCATCTGTGCTCTTTTACGTCTTTATGGAGAGGGTGTTTACCCAACAATTAAATCTAGTTAGCTTATGACTAATACCTAACTTACTATTCACCTAAAATATTTCCTTGAAAGACCAAGAATAACTTTTATACGTATTTTCTACCAATAACATTATTTTCTATTTTTGCATTTCATTACTGTAGTGGTTTAAAACTTCTGGAATGTGGATCCACTAATAGAACAACATTGTTTCTGTATTTAGATATTAGATAAGATACAACCAGATTTTTTGCCAACAGACATTTTGAAACTCTCTTGGAAGCCCATGCTACTCCAGTGTTCACTATTGTACTGTATGAAGCACACATAGCTCTTTGGATTTCCCTTGTCAATTCTTGTACTGATATTAAAATTATAATAGATAAGAAATATAATGATCTTATATTCATAAGCAATATTTCTCTAAGCCCTTTCCATGATTACGCATCATCTCATTTAACATTCACAACAGCTACATAAATTAAAAGACTGTAAGTTATTATCCAAAATGGAACATTTTTTAAAGTGAAAGGAGAAAGCTAGGACAATTGGCATAAACAGGGACTCTCCTTGGGAAACTATAATGGATGGTCATTCCATACGTGAAAATTATTATTATTGTCATTTTATTATTATTATTAAGACTGTGTCTCACTCTGTTTCCTATGCTGGAATGCAGTGACATGATCATAGCTCACTGCAGTCTTGAACTCCCAATTCACTCTGGAGTGTAGTCCTAAGCCTGCAGTCCTAAGCCTCTGGAGTACCTAGGACTACAGGTAAGCACCACCATTCCTGGGTAATTTTTAAGTTTTTTGTAGAGATAGGGATCTCACTATGTTGCCCAGGCGGGTCTAGAACTGAATTCAAGCAATCCTCCCTCCTCGGCCTCCAATCCACAGCACTGGGATTACAAGGTAAACCACCACGCCTGGCCCCATGAAAATTAGTTTATCCTAATCTGCATCTGAGGAAACTGAGGCACAAACGTTTCAATAATGTGCCCACATTCACAGCAGGATCAGGCTGGCTGGCTCCCTGGTCAGTCTGAGGTCAGAATCTCTGCTCTTAATCTCAAGGCTGGATGACTCTAGTGGAGTCATGATGCAAAACACAAGGGAACCAGCAGTAACAAAATGAGATGACAATTTTAATAGTTTACCTTCTTTGAAATGTTCACTTGTAACACTAGTTTGAGCTGGGGAGTTAACTTTTTCGCTTATGTTTAGATTTCACTTCAATATGAAGCTTTTTTAAAAAAATAAACCTCCCTCAATCATTCACATTATATCTTAACCAGCCTTGGCAGCGAGCTAGCAGTCACAGAATCATGAATTTATGAAAAAGATGAGCTTTTGTGAATTTCTTTCTTGCTTCTTAAAAAGAGGTCACATGTATTAAATGTAACTAGATAACATCATTTTTAATAGTATTTCATGCATTAGCAAAGGAATTTTTATTAAACATAGTTACCAAATTTTTTACAGTATTTTAAAATTTTTATTATTTTTTGAAAGGCTCACCATGGACATGAAGGTAAAAATTCACTGTTCTTCCAATTCTGTAAAGGTATCAGGATAACAATGGATTTGATAGATTATATGAATTTTTTAAATGACACCTTCGAGATACAATTTAGAACATTTGATGTTTTCTGTTCATTCTCTTCTACATATAGCAGGCAAACCATGTCCCCTTTTCATATGTAATAATACATCCACATCTGAACAAAAAAGGAACATGAATATTAACTAATTATGAACTAACAAAATAATAACCTAGTATGAACGAGGATTAGCACAAGCAGAGAGAAGCTGGCATTGCCATGCTCCACTGCATTCAATATCATGGTGACAGCCCAACCAGAGATTTTCAGAGTATATGCAATTCTGCATTCGTTAGGAAAAAAATAGGTCAGAAAAGGAATTTATGCTGGAAAAAATCCTTACACCTTAGGCTTGGAGTTTAAAGGATTAATAAACAAATGAGTATTGTGAATATAAATTCCTTTGTGGAAAAAATGTTATAAACATTTCATTATCTTACCAACACTTCTGTTCCTAGATAAACCTCATCCATTACAAATGTCTCTGCTGCTGATGAGCTACACTGAAAAGAAACTGGACTTAATCCTACATCTGGGCCTAAAGACTCTTACTTGGGAGAACACGGAGAGATTCTGCCCTCTGTGTCACCAAGCATGGCTGAAATTCAAGGTACTATCAACCTAAATGGACATTCCATTTACCTCCCCCTATGATTTGGAATGAAAATTACAGGTCCCAGGATTAAGCTTGAAGTGAAAATCAACATTATCCCCATCCTCCCCTTCCTCCCTTCTTCCTCCCTCTTAATTCATTCTAACAACCACATGCCACTGGATAATGGAAGGATCAGTCACTAAGGTCCTAACCTCACAAATTTCATCATCAATATATATTTCTAAAAAGTATCTCATCACCTCTACCTTTGCCTTTCATTAAATCAATTCCTGAATTAAATGTGTTTTATTTTATTTGCCTTGTCATAAATGTGTATGTGTTCCTTAACTTAAAGACAACTCTTGATTTGCACAATTTCCCCAAGAAGAGCACATAAACACTCTGACTGATGCAGGTTTTGGCATCAGTGACATGAAGCCCTTTAATGAAGGGAATTTTAATTTTCAGGATGTGCTAACATGCCACATATTCTTAAACCTCCCCAAATTAATAGTTCCTAAGTACACAGCAGGTAAAAGGAAGTTTTACAAAGGCAAGAAATTATGGGAAAAAAAAGAAAATCTAATGTCTAAATTGTAAGATTCATTGCTAATTCAGACAGGACATCTCAGAATTGCTTATTATTCAATAAAATATTTGTTTCAGATATGTTGATTTTTGAAAATTGCTTATCAGGATTTTGTTTTCACTAGTAGCCATAAACTGCTACAAAGGGTTCCCTTCCCATCCAAAAATACTTTGTAAAATATTAATATAATATCTTTATAAGCATCTAAATCTATCAAATTTATTTTCTAGGTAGCACAGTCAGCTACTTCATTTCTCTAGACCCCTGATAAAAGGACAATAATATTGAGGAAAATAGTTTGATTATATTAGTTACAAGTTAGAGTTGGTATGAAGAACTTGTAAGAGAGATAAATACTCTTTGCTAATGAAACAAACCAAGAATTTTTACTAGCTCAAAATTTTGCTAAAAAGACTTACAGTGTCTCAGTTGTATGTCATGCTTATTAACAACTTGTTATTGTATGTGATGTTTCTAAACATAGGAAAATATACTCTATGTTCACAAAGTAGAAAACTCATTCAAATAAACCAATTTTTTTTCCATACCAAAACTTCTACAATATTCAGATATCAGATTATAATATGGGGAATCTTGTTATGTTGTCTATCATATTGCTTAAAACTTACCTTAACATTTTTACGTGTCTAAAAGACTCAATCACACTTCTAGCACTGGCATATTGAAAATAAATATTAGGTGTTTGCTATCCAAGATGGCTTATACTCCCGAAGTTATTTGTATAAGGAGGAAGGCATTCAGGTGCATCTTACAAGAACAGGTACTCTGTAAACTACTAGATCACAGTATGGCTCAAAAATGCATACTTTAAAAAATCTTCCATGTGATAAGAAGGTTCAAACAGGTTTGAGAAGCACTGATACACATCATGACAGACCACAAATGTTTGCCTGTAGGGCTTCCATTTGGTTTAACTGATGACCAGATATCAGATCCCAGAGGAAAATTTTTAGTTATACAGATGTCCAGATATATTCCAAACCAAAAAAAAAAAAAAAAAACTGAATAATTTACAACAAGCTCGAGTACTGCTCTTGAGATAGTTTAAGATTAGAGTTTTAGGTTGTAAATTTGTAAAACCACAGACATTTTGAGGAGGAATTCCAGTTTCTATTTTTAAAGATGAGGAAATTATTAAATAAAATAAATAATACGCATCAGTGTTGTGTGTTTACTAGTCATGCATGCTCCAATTCAAGTGCACAAAAAGAAAAGGCTATTTTTTAAAGGCCTAAGATAAACAGAAACAAAAAGCTTGAGTCATATCAGGTTGAGCCATTCAAATTCATACATATTAGAGTCCATACTTTTCATGTCATCCTTTGTGGCCTTAGAGTGTTTAATTAGAGCAAATGCTCTTCAGTCCAGACTAGTTCCCACTTTAAATAGAGCAAGCACGATTTAGAGGTAATTCTCCATTCCGGTAACTGAACTCGGGAAGTGTAGAACAGAATGGTATCTAAAAAGGATAAAGTTTGGGCCCCTCGATTAGAGGTGCATCATTTATCCTCTTTATTATAACACTGAGACTTTACAAGAGTTTTCAGCTTTTCTGGCTTTTCTTTTCTTTTCTTGATCTTTTCCTACAATTTGAAACTTGTCTGAAACTCCCTTCTGAAACAGGCATTCATTATACCTTAGTTATTAGACCATAAATCCAAGAAAAATAAGTTGTGGTTAAAAACTCAAGAAAAAAAGAACAATTATTTTGTGTGTGTGTAGGTGCAAAGAAGTATATTTATTTTTCCTGTAGAGATGAGCCATTATAATGGTTTATCCTAGTTATATATTTATATATACATAGATATTTAGATAACTTTTTGTTTTCCTTAATGCTTTTAGATCTAGAAATCATTTCTTTCTGTTTAGAACAAGTATATTATTACGTTTTGTTATGCCTTACAGTTTTGGGTTATATTCAAAAAGTACCCAACAAGCTCCCTAGAGAGGATATCTGTTCTACTCTATCATTTTCAAGTTCATTCTAAAGATTTCTACCAAGTGTCCAGTGATCCAGTAAGCTCACAAATGCTTAGAAGAGCCTCTCTAAGTCAGGACAGCAACTAGTTCTCTTAATCACTTATAAACAACTGCATGAACTGAATTCCATACGTTGAAAACAAAAAGAAAAGAAAAGATTTAAGTCAAACGCAAAGCTTAGCTGATTTTGGTATGTGTACATTATATTGAAAATTTGGGGGAAGCAGACATTTTCAAACTTAGCACCCTCCTGTTGCCACAGTCTGCTGACAGCCTCTGTTTAGCTGACTTTTGAGTCCACTGGATGGTGAGCTTCTCTCCGAGGCAAGGCACGAGACCTTATTTGGTGATGACAGCTCGGTGGCTGGCGGGCTGGCATAGAAAATGTTTCTGAACTGAACTGAAATTTAGCAATCTCTAACACCTTTCACATGTGCTTTGGTTTAGGAGTCCCTTTGTAAGTCTGCCAGACACTATTTGTTTTTTTAAATAATCAGGTTTCAAAAATGAGTCATATGTGGGCTACAAACTCATTTGAACTTGGGAAACAATATTCTAATTAATAATGGGTTTAAATTATAAAAGACTATTTATAGAACAACGACTTAGTTTTTATTCAAATATCTTAATTCTTCTAGGATAATCCTTTTGGTAATATGTATGCTTAGCAAATACATATAACTAGTGTTTTTATCCTACTTATCACTCAGCAATAATACTTTTTCCTAGAATAAATGAACTACCGCTTAGTTTTTATTAGTTAAGTAAACTATGACTAACTATGACTATAAGTAAATCATGACCATGGTTTAGTAGTATAAATTTATAATCATAAAAATATCTTTAATAAAAGATTATAAACCTTCTCCTAATGGCCAACTATTTTTGAATTTCTGCCTTAAAATTTTGATGACCACTATTATTTCTTCCTCAAGACACATTACCATGTCTATTATGTCTACTTTCAGAGTGCAGCACCAGTATATTTCTGTTAACATGTGGCTCTGGATGTACAATAGATCCAACTGCATGCCTTAAAACACTGCTACAATGTGGTAGAGAAAACTGACTTAACATAGTAAAAACTATAGCCTGAGCTCTGCTCAACAAGCTGAGTGTTACAGAGGAATTATCCTGCTTCCATTTGATAGAGTTAAAGTTCTCCCAATCAGAGAGCAAGATCTAAGCTTAATGGGCAAAAACGCAGAGTTGAGGTTTGAGATCCTAAATTGCTGAGGTCAAGGACTCATGGTCATTACTCTTCCAGCAATGACAGAAACAGAACGGACAAGTGCATTCATTCAATCAAAGGGCATGAACAGTGAAGACGAGGCCACCCACACAAACATTTGTTTGCTTACTAGGTCCTTTTCATAGGATACCATAAAGACAGGTGTGGGGTTTGAAAAATTCTGTTTGGGGAGACCTACTGCTTGGTGAGTGCTTTTCTTCCATAGGTACCTTCGAAGCATACTTTCAACAATTCTTCTTTAACTCATGTTTGTTTATTGAGTGTCAGTAATGTTGACATAGTTTATGTGTGACTTTAAATCAAAGGCACGCTGAAGGAAATAATATGGATTTTCACTTAATTAGCAAAGGCCTTTATCCAGTTGACCAAACATGAGAAAATGAAAACATACCAATATGAACATTCCTTTGCCATTCTGTTCCCTCATGACAGCACTACAGGGCAGACTTTGAGTCTGGGACACATGAAAAAAAATGTTCTTTTCTCCCCTGTTCAGAAAAGCTTTGATTATTAATCCATCCATTATTCCTAAAGCATCAGATTATCTATTATTGAAAAGAAATATAAAGTATTTTCACAGGGCAACAGCTTCTAGATCAGTTAGTTCTGAAAACTTAACTATATATATTAGAAAATGATTCAGTTATTTATACTACATAATATAATTCAGTTACATTTGCCACTTAATAGCATGATATCACATATTTGCTTGCAATGATTTGCAGTATTCTGGACCTTTTTTTAAATAGTACATAAAATGTCCTAATTTTAGAAGTTACTTCATTGCATATCTATATCACATTTAATAAAAGGTATTTGTGGCAAAATATCAAGTCAAACATATAACAAGGTAGATTTAAAGCAAAACTGAGCACTGTTCATACAAATTAAATAGATATAAATTTAAACAGTTAAGGCCTTTAGAAAATTGATTTCAAAGGTTATAGAACATAACTATTATTTAAATTGTAACATTCACTATTTTAAAGAATATTCTTGAGTATGTATTCTTCACCAACCGTTGTACTAGGCTCTAAGAATACAATGTTGAATTAAACAATGTACCTCAGATGGTTTAACATATGCAAGGCAAAAAACGGGATACACCACATAAACAGATTTTAAAATAAAAATCACATGATCATCTAAATAGCTGAAGAAAAAGCATTTGACAAAATCCAACATCCCTTTATGGTTGAAACTCTCAGCAAAATCACCATACAAGATACATACCTCAACGGAATAAAAGTCAGTTATGACCAACCCACAGCCAACATAACACTGAATGGGGGAAAGTTGAAAATATTTCCTCTGAGAAATGGAAGAGACAAGCATGCACCCTCTCACCACTCCTCTTCAGCATAGTACAGGAAGTCCTAGCTAGAGCGATCAGACAAGAGAAAGAAATAAAGGACATCCAAATCAGTAAAAAGGAAGTCCAACTGTCACTGTTGGCTGATGATACGATTGTTTACCTTGAAAACTGTAGGCTCCTCCAGAAAGCTTCTAGAACTGATAAAAAAAAAATTCAGCAAAGTTTCCAGATACAAGATTAATGTACACAGGTCAGTAGCTCTTCTAGACACCAACAGCAACCATGTAGAGAATCAAATCAAGAACTCAACCACTTTTACCATAGCTGCAAAAAAATTAAAATACTTAAGAATATACCTAACCAAGGAGTCAGAAGTCCTCTACAAGGAAAACTACAAATCACTGCTGAAAGAAATCACAGATGACACAAACAAATGGAAACACATCCCATGCTCATGGATGGGTAGAATCAATATTGTGAACATGACCATACTGTCAAAAACAGTCTACAAATTCAATGCAATCCCAATCAAAATATCACCATCATTCTTTACAGAATTCAAAAAAAAAATTTTTTAATTCACATGGAACCAAAAAAGGGCCTGCATAGCCAAAGCAAAACTAAGCAAAAAGAACAAATCTGGAGGCATCACACTACCTGATTTCAAATTATACTGTAAGGCCATAGTCACCAAAAATAAACATGGTACTGGTACAAAAACAGGCACATAGACCAATGGAACAGAATAGGGAACCCACAAGTAAACCCAAATACAGTCAACTGATCTTCAACAAAGCAAGCAAAAACATAAAGTGGGGAAAGGACACCCTTTTCAACAAGTGGTGCTGGGATAAGTGGCCAGCCACATGGAGGAGAATGAAACTGCATCCTCGTCTCTCACCTTATACAAAAAGCAACTCAAGATGGATTAAGGACTTCAACCTAAGACCTGAAACTACAAAAATTCTAGAAGATAACATTGAAAAACAACTCTTCTAGACATTGGCTTAGGCTAGAATTTCATGACCCAGAACCCAAAAGCAAATTCAATAACAACAAAGATAAATAGTTGGGACTTAATTAAGCTAAAGAGCTTTTGCACAGCAAAAGGAACAGTCAGCAGAGTAAACAGAAAACCCACAGAATGGGAGAAAACCTTCACAATCTAATCTGTACATCTAACAAAGAACTAATATCCAGAATCTACAATGAACTCAAACAAATCAGTATGAAAAAAACAACCCCATCAAAAAGTGGGCTAAGGACATGAATGGACAATTCTAAAAAGAAGACATACGAATGGCCAACGAGCATATGAAAAAAATGCTCAACATCACTGATGATCGGGTAAATGCAAATCAAAACCACAATTTGACATCACTTTACTCTTGCAAGAATGGCCACAATCAAAAAAAAAAGTAGATATTGGCATAGATGTGGTGAACAGGGAATACTTTTACACTGTTGGTAGGAATGCAAACTAGTACAGCTGCTATGGAAAACAGTGTGGAGATTCCTTAAAGAACTAAAAGTAGAACTACCATCTGATCCAGCAATCCCGCAACCGGGTCTCTACCCAGAGGAAAGTAAGTCATTATATGAAAAAGATAGCTGGGCAGGCATGTTTATAGCAGCACAATTCACAATTGTAAAATCGTTGAACCAACCCAAATGCCCAGCAATCAATGAGTACATAAAGAAACTGTGAGATATATATATATATATATTTTCACAGTTATGTATATAACATATATAAAATATTATATATAATAAAGAAAATATATAATTATATATTTGATAAGATAAATATATATTGGAATACTATGCAGCCATAAAAAGAAATGAATTAACAGTATTTGCAGCAACCTGGATTAGACTGAAAACTATTATTCTAAGTGAAGTAACTCAGGAATGGAAAACCAAACTTCATATGTTCTCACTGATATGTGGGAGCTAACCTATGAGGTCACAAAGGCATAAGAATGAGCCAATGGACTTTGGGGATTTGAGGGGAAGGGTAGGAGGGGGTGAGGGATAAAAGACTGCAAGTATGGTGCAGTGTACACTGCTCGGGTGATGGGTGCAACAGATTCTCACAGACCACCACTAAAGAACTCACTCATGTAACCAAATGCCATCTGTACCCCAATAACTTATGAAAACATAAAAAATTAAACAAATAAATAAAATAAGAACAATGTATCTCATTCCTCAGAGTTTTTAATTCGATGTTTAACTTCATAACACAAGGGTTATTAAGTGGTTACTAAAGTAATCTTCAATTATCTAGTAATAGGGAAACTATATTAAGAAAAATGAGACACAATATAGAAGAAAAAATAAAGAAAAACAAAAGCTCCTCGCCAACACCTTACAAGACAGGTGTTGTAAGGAGGTTATTACAAGAGTTTCCAAAATATTACAATTAGATAAAGTTCGACTGATTGCCATAGATTCACATAGACGCAGATGGTTCCTAATATATCACTCTACATTCTACTTCTCTCGTGAGCTATGAAATGCTCATTTTCCCAAATGCGTACTAAATATCTCTTCTTGATTTTTGAAAGTTTAACTCCAACTTTGCATATGTTGACCATGAGGGAATGTGTTCTCTTTCCAGGTCCACAAGGTGGTGTGGGTTTTTTTTTTTTTTTTTTTTTTTGAGACGGAGTTTCGCTCTCCTTACCCAGGCTGGAGTGCAATGGCGCGATCTCGGCTCACCGCAACCTCCGCCTCCTGGGTTCAGGCAATTCTCCTGCCTCAGCCTCCTGAGTAGCTGGGATTACAGGCACGCGCCACCATGCCCAGCTAATTTTTTTTGTATTTTTAGTAGAGACGGGGTTTCACCTTGTTGACCAGGATGGTCTCGATCTCTTCACCTCGTGATCCACCCGCCTCAGCCTCCCAAAGTGCTGGGATTACAGGCGTGAGCCACCACGCCCGGCCCGGTGGTGTAGTTTTAAGGGCAAGAACTTCCCAGCGCCATGCCCTCTCTCATCTCTCTCCATCGGGAGATTTAACGGTCTCTGTTTTAATTTTTGAGGGCAGGGGAAGAATCAAAAAGTCAATCACTCCAGCGGAAGTTCCAAGGAGCTCCTTTCATTGGCCAGAGGTCTTGGAGAAGGTGGGGGTTCCTCCCAGGTTAAAAGTCCCCTTCTTCTACACCCCTTCAGATTCCATGTTTGGGTCCCCTTCCACACTGTCTCATGGAAGCCTGTCTTCCCCTCCTAAACTCCATCTCTCTCTATTCCCTTCCACTTGGTGAGGAAGCTGCTTTCCCCTCCTGGAGTCCATCTGTCTGGATTCTCTCACTTAATGTGAGCGTTAGTGGTTTCTTTCTTTCTTTCTCTGTACATAAATAAATCACTTTCTACAAACATTTTTGAGTCTGGCATTTACTTTATGAGCCTACTGCACCGTGGTCTCCTCTCCCATTCCTGGGGAGTGACAGACCAAGAACCTGGAGAAACATCCTCTCAGGGGAACTGAGGGCTCCCCTGAACCCCAACATTACGAGCAGAACTTATTAACTTCAAATCAGTTCTTTGCCTTGTCTACCTTCTCCTGCAGAAGGTACCTTAATTTTCCCAGACACCATAGTCAACAGCTTTTACTTCCTCTCGCTGTTTTTCCAGCTCTCCTCACATCTTTTCTGTTGCATTTATTACCGTATATCACATATAAAATGGGTCTTTTTATCACTTGAAATGATCTCTCAAATATTTTTACTAACCAATCTTAATCATTTGTGGCATTTACATACACTCTGGTACAGTATTAATTTTTCTAAAATGTGTTTCTTTAAATCCTCCTTTATAGTTAGCTTTGTGGTCTTAAAAAGATCACTTAAAGATCTCTGAGAAATAAATGTATGGAATTAAAATGATATTTAAAATCTTATTCTTTAAAATTCAACGATTCTGTCTCTGTCAGAGATATAGAAACGTTTTTTAAAGCTTCACTCCTATGAATATTAAATACACAATTAGACTTAATAATACTTAGATAACCTCTGTAACCATATCCTCCATGACACCCCTAAATGGTATTGGCCTATTAAACTACTTACTATTCTACTAATGTATTCCAATCATTCTATCCTTATGTCTCTGCTTTTACTGTCTCATTTATCTGGAATATCCTTTCTCAATCATTTTACCATCTTTAAGAATGCATATCAAGGCCAGGCACAGTGGCTCACAGCTGTAATCTCAGCACTTTGGGAGGCCAAGACAGGAGGATCACTTGAGATCAGAAGTTCAAAACCAGCCTGGCCAACATGGTGAGACCCTATCTCTACTAAAAATACAAAAAAAAAAAAAAAAAGATCTAGAAATAGAAATACCATTTGACCCAGCAATCCCATTACTGGGTATATACCCAAAGGATTATAAATCATTCTATTATAAAGACACATGCACACATACGTTCGTTTCGGCACTGTTTACAATAGCAAAGACCTGGAACCAACCCAAATGCCCATCGATGATAGACTGGATAAGAAAATGTGGCATATATGCACTATGAAATACTATGCAGCCATAAAAAGGATGAATCATGTCCTTTGTAGGGACATGGATGAATCTGGAAACCATCATTCTCAGCAAACTGACACAAGAACAGAAAACCAAATACCACATGTTCTTACTCATAAGCGGGTGTTGAACAATGAGAACACATGGACACAGGAAGGGGAACATCACATACTGGGCTTTGTAGCGGGGTGGGGGATAGGGGAGGGATAGCAGGGGGTGGGGAGATTAGGGAGGGGTAACATTAGGAAAAATACCTAATGTAGGTGACAGGGGGATGGAGGCAGCAAACCACCATGGCATTTGTATACCTATGTAACAATCTTGCACATGTACCCCAGAACTTAAAGTATAATAAAAAAAATTAGCTAGGTATTGGTGGGCACCTATAATCCCAGCTATTCGGGAAGCTGAGGCAGGAGAATCACTTGACCCTGGAGGCAGAGGTTGCAGTGAGCCGAGATAGTGTCACCGCACACCAACCTAGGTGACAGAGAGCGATTCTGTCTCAGAAAAAAACAAAAAAAAAAAGAATGCATATCAAATACCAGCATTCTAATGAAAGCATTCCTGGTCTCTTTCTTCAATGACCAGAATATTTTGTTTATATTTATTTTGTGGTATTTGATCTTTGAGAAGATAATTCCTTATAGTTAAAAACAGTAAATGCATTAAGAGGATGTACTATAGTTTTCTTCTTTTGTCTATCACTTATAGTGCATAATTCAATGTTTTGCATAAAGTATTGAATAAGCATCATTTAAATAACATTTATGTCAATATTGGAATGCTAGGACTTATGTTATTAGAGCAGGATAAAGATCCACAAGTCTTTTCAGATATGTCTCTACGATTAATTTGCACAAAACTCTTATATAAATCATAGATTTTATTTGCATATAAGGAAACTGATTCTCAGGGAAGTTAAGTAATTTGTCAAGATCATATCAGTAGATGTTACCACTTAGGCCTGGGACTAAAAGGCAAACCATCTTCTGAGGATTCCAATATCTTCCATGATACCATGGTAAAAATTCAAATTAAAAAATGTTTGCACAATAAGAGCCATACTTTAAGAAGATTCCTAATGAAAGAGCTAGAATCAAATATTAAAACAATAATTTTTACTTTTACTTTTCACATTTTTATTTTCTTAAGAAGTAGTTCAGGCCAGGCATGGAGGTTCACGCCTGTAATCCCAGCACTTTGGAAGGCCAAAGCAGGTGGATCACGAGGTCAAGAGATAGAGACCGTCCTGGCCGACACGGTGAAACTCCGTCTCTACTAAAAAATACAAAAATTAGCTGGGTGTGGTGGCACGTGCCTGTAGTCCCAGCTACTCAGGAGGCTGAGGCAGGAGAATTGTTTGAACGCAGGAGGCGGAGGTTCCAGTGAGCCCAGATCGCGCCATTGCACTCAGCCTGGAGCCTGGCGACAGAGCAAGACTCCGTCTCAAAAAAAAACCAAGTAGTTCAGCACCATAAGACAGGACAAAAAATAAATAAATAAAAATAAAAAATAAGTAATCGTGTCACTTGGTTAAAGCATGATTTGCCAATGAAATCTATGATGATGACTATGCATAATTATAATCTGCCCTCCAGAAAGGTGCGCAACAGCTGGAGAAGCTGTTTGTTTTGACTGAAAGCTGTCTGCGCATTCCAGAGAAGCAAATATTAACTTGGTGTTGAGGGCGCTCACTCCTAGAGCTTCTTATAACTTAACAGTAATTTTTTAAAAGTCACTTAATGTAAGGGGCATTTAAAATATATAGAACATTTCATCTGCATTTACAGACACTGCTGTTTTGCCGTAATATTTTTCTGATGACAAAATTAAATAAGAATATAAACTTCCTGTAAAATGTAAGTTGCTGAGCCTATGTAGCTTAAAAACTGACATATTTTCCAACTACATGTACATAGAAAAAAGACAGAGAGCAATATGAGGCTGAAATTGTGGAAACAATGGAAGCTATGAACCAAAAACGTGGAGCAGGTTTTAGGTAGAGAAAAGTGAGAGAGAAATCTAGGGGAGAGTGCTAATTGTACTGCCTATTGGGATAATCCCTATGTGGAGAGCATTTACTTAAAATATACAAAACACACAACAAAATTACCAATTTAACATGCAATTATGGGTATTCATAAAAGTAATTTCTGATTAATGGTTGTAGGGAAAGACTTTAAAATAATCAAAATATTCCTTCTAATACAAACAGAAAATGTCTATGTTGAAGTATACATAAAACAGATTTCTTTCTTTGCTTTCTTCTTTTTTATTTTTTCTTTTTAATTTTTTTAGAGACAGGATGTTGATATATAGCCCAGACTGGTCTAGAACTCCTGACCTAAAGCTATCTTCCTGCCTCAGCCTCCCAAAGTACTGAGATCACAGGCATGAGCCACCGCTCTTGGCCTAACAAATTTCTTTATATTGGGCCCCACGTATTGAGCAAAGTGTCAATATTTCAAAATATTACAGTGTGGAAATCCCTAATAAATAGTGATGTTGTAAAGTTAACTCTGTCCTCACTTTTTTCTACAGTGTCGAGTCCCTTGGCCTCTTCATGTCTCCCTGCCTTGTCCTAGGTGCTCCATGAAATTTTGGGAACTCCTAGTACAGGCAGGGTGCATGCCATAGTACCGAAAGCAGCGAGGAAAGAGAGGGTACAGAGTGGCATCGTATAACGCTGGGTGAAAGTTTATCATTTCTTTTATGTTCATATATAAAACTCACATACACACACACGTTAACCTCTCTGTGTGGAAAATGTCATGAGAGGAAAACACTCAAAACCTTTAGAGACAAAATATGTAATGCAAATGAGTCAAGCAAGCCAGGAGATACTACAAACTGATGCTCAGATGGAACTGATCCAACGTCAGGGAAATGGTAGGGCATGCTCTGTCTAAAGAGGATGGCCATTTTTAGCTATTGTAGTATCTGTGCTGCTAGGTTTTCTAATTTTTTAAAGAGAAACAGACCAATTAAGTGTATTATGAAATGTTGCAATTTAAGTGTTGACAACAAATTGTTTTTAACAATATAGGTCAAGCTACACATGTCAGTGGGCCAATATGTCTGTAAGCGGTGATCACTGACTTCTGGAATACAGGATGGTGCATGTCTCTCTCCCAGGACGACAAAAATAATGGCAGACTTGAGAAAGCACCAAGAATATATTCCTTTCCTACCTAGATCCCTCCCTTATATTTTATTGCACTTTATTTTATTTATTATTATTTTTTTCTGAGACAAGATCTTACTCTGTCACCCAGGCAGGAGTGCAGTGGTGCAGTTTCAGCTCACTGCAACCTCCGCCTCCCAGGTTCAAGTGACTCTTGTGCCTCAGCCTCCCAAATAGCTGGGACTACAGGCATGCGCCACCACATCTGACTAATTTTTGTATTTTTTTTGTAGAGACGGGGTTTCACCATGTTGGCCAGGCTCATCTTGAACTCCTGACCTCAAGAGATCCACCTGCCTCAAGTGATCATTTCGGCCTCCCAAAGCGCTAGGATTACAGGCACAAGCCACTGCACCCGGCCGCTTCCTTATATTTCAACATAGAACTCTGATTATTAATATACTATGTAATTATATCTTTGCAACCAGCTGATGACCATATACTTTCCTTTCTCTATAAGCAAATATATTCTTGAAATTTATACTAAAATTTGTTGTTTGAGGTAAGGAGAGAAGGGAGATTATAGTCTGCAGAAATTCCACCAATAGCAGATTGCAGGAACCCACAGCTGATTAATGTGTGGTTATACAGCCCATTACTGAGGATGTACCAGCTGTCATAAAAGGAACCAGGGCAAACAACAAACAACATTTTAGGAAACAATTTATCTGTAAATTAGGACTTGCCCACATTAAATGCATAATAAGCTTTTCTTGTCAAAGGAAAAGTGTATTATAACACCAAAATGCATACTTAAAATCAGAAATATTAGGGAAGATTATTTACTAGTCCTAAAACCTAAATGAAATGTATATTTAAGAGCCTAATATGCCTTACATACTGTAATGGAACAAATTATGGGTAACTACAATTTTAACTATGATGAGGATTGTGGAGATTTCTTATATAAAATCCTGGTGTTCTAACTCAGCACAATTTTTAGTCACTGGAATGCATGAACTGGAATATCTCCCTCCTCCTCTGCCATACACACAGATTTGGCAATGCTTATACGTGATCACTTATGAATTTAGTGTTCATAATTAACTGTAATTAGCTAGCAAAATGTTAATGAAAACGTGTTTGTTAGCAGCAGAGAAAATCAGCATCTCATTACAAGAAAAGCAGGGATTGCTTGGTGTATAAATCTATTTGTTCATAGATTGGTTCTTAAATGTTAAAAATACAAATTTTCTGTGTGCCTTTTAATATTTATAGTCCATAACAACTCTCACAGAAGAGGTAAAAACATGTAGTAGGTGATGTTTGTCTAACCAACCTCATTTCCGTTTCTTACATTCTTCTTTGCTTTTCCAGAACTCACACCAGAGCCCTTCAGGGTTAATGGGAAAGGAATTCATATTTATTGATATTCTCCACGCCAGGCACTGTGGCAGGAGTAAAGTGAATCACAACAGCCATGAGCACCTAAAATAGGTTTTTGATTAACATGTTTCCTCCAGTCAGTGTTTAGAATTACAAAATTGTATTTCTAGATTTTCTTTCTCCTTTTCCTGAGAGCACTATTTGTTTAACAGCATTTTTCTAGTTTCTGGGGTTCAGACCTCAGTATCACTCTCAACCCTTACTCCCTCATTCCTCAAACTAGAAAGGGCCTGGTGTCCTGTGGGAATCTCTTACTCACTCTGGAATCTTCCTGACTTTAACTAAATTTCAGGTACTTCTCCCTTCTGGCTACTTTTCCAGACATTACTTTCTCTGCTCACCAATTCTTCCTTTGCTTTGTTACCAAAGTTTATTTTCTTATGGAACAGATGATCTAAAACTTCATGCTCAAAAATGTTCAGTCTCTTTTTCTCTCTGTCTCTTTCTCAGGGTAAAAGTCCTACCTATAATTGGGAGGGTCCACTGTTGTCCATGCCCTGTCTGAACTTCTCCCATCTTCTGTTCCCACCTCATGGCTTCTTCCTGTGTGCTAGATGAGCACTCCTAGTCATTATGCAAACAGATGAACCAGTGCCTTCTTTGAACCTACCTGGAATTACCTTGCCCCACCTAAGTAGCAGGACAATAGCCTTCTCATGTGTTCAAAGTCCATCTGAAAAGTTCCTTTCTCTTCCACGCCTTGTCTGATGCCACCAATGAATATCATATTAACCATATTAACTTTTTTAAAAATCATCATTTATATCCAGCATATTCATGTGTTAAATAGATTCTCTCCCTTTTAATTGATCTAAAGCAATATTTTATCTTTTTAAACAAACATACCAAAGCTTGGACATACTAAATGACTTAATCGGGATCTCACTGACATTTAGCTGCAAAGCGAATCCTCCTTGAAACTAGCCTCCTATGCTAACCATAATGACAAACGCTAACATGGACAGGGCATACCATGTAACAGAGACCGTTCTAAGTATCTGTATGTGTGTTACTTAATTATCACAACAAATCTGTAGGAATATCTATTTTACAAACGCTTAAACTGATACACAGAGATATTCAGTTGGTTGCCCAAGGTCATCCAGCTTCTATAACACGGAATCAAAATGAAGCACAAGGTCTGGCACCAGAGCCCACATTCTTAACGTTTTGCTCTGAGATTTGTATTTTAAACAAGCACAGCAGAAAGAGACACTTTGAAGAAAGTCTCCCTAGTGGTAGAGTTTAGACACTTGTGCCCACTGGCTAGGAGGGAGAAGAAACTCCTCTGAGCCCTTCAAAACGCTCCAGATACCACACCTCCCTGCTTTATATTAAAGGATTGCCTTAAAGGAATATGTGTATTTTTGTTTGACTGAGTTTACACCTTAATACTGACCCTCTGAACAAGATTTGTTCACCTTTAATTTATGTTCCTCTATAAAAGTCAACAGAGTTTCTGGCTGTAAATTTGTCATGCCTTACTAATGAGCTAAATTGTGTTTTCTTTCAGTGTTCCATTTAAATTGATGTGACCTCATTCATTAGCACATATGTATTTATAGTTGTAAAAATGCACAAAGGTTTCAAAACCTTCTGCCCAGTAAAAATGTTAACAGGAGAGTGAATAGGAGAGTTGGTAAAGATATGTAGGAAAAGAAAGAAAAACTAACTTTATTTCCTCTAACCTTCACTACAAAATAATCCTTCTAATACACCATTTTAATCCTGTTACTTCCTTGTCAGAGACCTTTAATTTTTCTGCATTGACTGCATGATCAATTTCATATTCATGGCTTTGTCTGTAAAGCTTCCTATAAAGCTAGCTCAAACCTATCCTACTAACCATAACTCCCAAACATTATGCTCATTTATTGATTCGCTTATTCTAAAACGTTTACTGAGTGCCTACTGTGCTTCAGACACTGCTCGAGAGGCTGAAGGGTATCAACCCATTTATGCCTGAGGTTACAAAGTTTTGAAGTTTTGCCATCAGACCTTGGCAATGATCTTGAGCAGTAGGATATAAATAACTCCCACATGCTTAGCATTCCAATAATGGAACACTAGGTGTAAATGCTTACAGTAGTGGTGAATACTACAAAGTTCCTGCCCTCATGGTGCTTATGTTTTAGTAAACAAGTAAATAGGTGAGATAATTTCAGTGATTGATATACATCTATAAAGCAACAGTTTTCAAAATGCTTGGTCTCAAGACATATTTGCATCCTTAAAAATTACTGAGTACCTCAAAGAAACTTTTTGGGGTCTATGTTTATTAATATTTATCATAGTAGAAATTAAAATTGAGAGAAACATTCAGCATGTATTAATTTACTAAAAATAACCACATAACCCATTACACAGTAATGTAAATATAAAAATTTCCTCTTTCACTACAAAATAATCTAATATACCATTTTGATCCTGTTACTTTCCTGTCTAAAGACCTTTAACTTTTCTGCATTGACTGCATGATCAGTTTCATATTCACAGCCTTGTATGCAAAGCTTCCTACAAACAACATAATGTTATGAAAATAACAGTATTCTTACAAAATTAGTGAGAAGAGTGGCGATGTTTTACATTTTTCTCAGAAATCTCTTTTTGTTGTTGTTGTTTGAGATGGAGTCTCGCTCTGCTGCCCAGGCTAGAGTGCAGTGGTGCGATCTCCACTCACTACAACCTCTGCCTCCCAGGTTAAAGCAATTCTCCAGCCTCAGTCTCCCAAAGTAGCTGGGACTACAGGCACACCCTACCATGTCCAGCTAATTTTTTTGTATTTTTAGTAGGGACGGGGTTTCACCGTGTTGGCCAGGCTAGTCTCCAACTCCTGGTCTCAGGTGATCCACCCGCCTCAGCCTCCCAAAGTGTTGGGATTACAGGCATGAGCCACCATGCCTGGCCCAGAATCTCTTTAATCTCTGTTTTAAAAGAAGATTGCTGAATTCTCATATTGCTTGTGTGATCAGTCTGTTGCAATTTCACCTGTCATATAGCTTCTGGAAAACTCCACTATACATTCATGAGATAATGAGAGTAGAAAAAAGAAAGCCACATCTTACTTTTGTCATGAAACTAGTTTTGACCTTGTAGACCCCCTGAAGGATCCTGGGGGCTTCAGGCATCCCCAGACCACGCTTTGAGAGCCACTGGTAAAAGGGAACAAAGGGGTCAAAGCTAAGTAAAAGCTAAGCTAGATCTGAAGACTTAGAAGGACCAAAAACAACTCTAGGCATAAAAAGCAAGAAGTGTACAGGGCCCAAAGCAGGCATCAGCTTGAGACTTCGAGAACTTGAAGACAGCCACTGTGGTGAGAATATGGTGAGCAGGGAAAAGGGTGGTATGAACTGTGTTGGCAGAGCAGGCAGAGCCAGACTGTGCAGGGCAGAAATCATAAACTAGTGTCCTGTGATTCCAGTCTGAATACCTGTCTTGCAGATGTATCGAGTTTGTTTTGCACAGTGCTTTTTTTTATTGCTATCTTTATGACAATGATGATGATGATGATAATGATGAGGATGATGATGAGAAACTTGAGTCAATTTTTAAATAGAGACTTTGCTTAAAAATCTGGATTTCTGGATTCTCTTAAACAAACCAGAACATCAGGCAATATTAGACCCATTTCTATGTGGGGCAAGTAGAACTGAGTAGCATCTAGTGGATTAGCAGAAGCCATAGTCTCCACTACCCCTATTGCATCTTCCGAGTTGAAGCGCTCTTCATCGCCATTCCTCTTGGCCTAACTCACTTATTAAAGTCACCATCTTTACTGAACAAACTCGTCGTATGTGTCAGACCTCTAGGAGGGACTTTTGTAGTGTTTTGTTTTTGATTCTAACTGAAATGAGAAAATATTTGAATTGTGGTATGTAAGGGAGCGATACTGTCATTTACATGTTTAAAAGACTTCCAGTTGTTGCATGGGAAACAGTTTGTGCATGGAGGCAAGGGGAGAAGCTGCAGTTAGGAGGCTCACTGTGCTCTGGCCTCTCCCGATCTTCTCTGCACCATCGGGAGCTTTGTTGTTGTTCCTGTTCCTCCCGCTGGCAACATAACTTACCTTCTCCTCTTTCAAGATCACCTCAAAGCCCTTTTTTCAGAGTAGAGATGAAGATGTAAGGGGTCCCTATACCACAAGTGTTCCTGACCTGAGGCATTTACTGTACTCCTTGTTTATACTAAGAACTTCTAATCAATGGTTTTAAAGCTTTTCACAGTAAGAGTTATCTCATCAATCAGACTGTAAATTCCTTGAGGGCCTGAACTCAACTGCTCTTATCTCCTAGAATTGATGGCTCCTAACAACACCAACAAGGTAAATCATAACAATCGCAGTCGTGTTTACAGCATTCCAATTCTTGAGGTGCTTTTCTCACATGGTCTAGGCTTTCAGGGCCCTTTGCCTATTGGTTGATTGTTAGGCAGGGTTTTGAGAAATTGTCAGAATTATATCCATGTGGTAGGAAACTGTTTTTATGTACTACCTTGTTCTATGCATTATTTAAAAGGCCATAGCAAGTTATTTATTTATTTATTTATTTATTTTGAGACAGAGTTTCACTCTTGTTGCCCAGGCTAGAGTTCAATCGCCCAATCTCAGCTCCGCCTCCCAGGTTCAAGATTCTCGTGCCTCAGCCTCCTGGGTAGTTGGAATTACAGGCATCCACCATCACACCCAGCTAATTTTTTGTATTTTTAGTAGAGATGGGGTTTTACCAGGTTGGCAACGGTGGTCTTGAACTCCTGACCTCAGGTAATCCACTCACCTTGGCCTTCCAAAGTGCAGGGATTAGAGGAGTGAGCCACAGTGCCCGGCCCATAGCAAGTTATTTACTCTTCTCTCTCTTAGTTTCTTCATCTGTAAAATGGAGGTATAAAAAAAATAGCACCTTGGAGGCTGAGGCGGGTGGATCACCTGAGGTTAGGAGTCCGAGACCAGCCTGACCAACAAGGTGAAACCCCATCTGTACTAAAACCACAAAAACAAAGCTGGGCATGGTGGCAGGCACCTGTAATACCAGCTACTCAGGAGGCTGAGACAGGAGAATTGCTTGAACTCGGGAGGCAGAGGTTGCAGTGAGCTGAGATTGTGCCACTGCACTACAGCCTGGGTGATGGAGTGAGACTCCGTCTCAAAAATAAAAATAAAAAAAAAAGACCGCCTTCCTCATAGGCTGTTGTGAAGAATAAATGAGACTGTACATACTAAGTGTTGAAATCTTTTTAACTGGTTGTGTGATAAATATCAACTATCATCAGCAACATGATTCTTAGATTTTTGTCCCCCCATACAAAAGAAATAACTTATGTCGGCATTATTCAGAATCAGCAGAAAATCTGTGACATTTTCAAAGTCCTCCCTCATAAACAACATCTAGAACCATATTTCCCTTTGCGATATTAGTTTTTTGTACCAAAACTATTTTCACTGCACTCAGTGTATATATTAAAGACACCCCTCTGGGAGGAATTTGTGACTAACCAATTAATGTAGAGTTGTCCCTTCTTATTGGTAGTTTGGCTTTCCACTGTTTCAGTTGTCCTGGCTCAAGCACAATCCGAAAACATTAAATGGAAATTTCCAAAAATAAACAATTTACAAGTTTTAAGTTGTGTGCTGCTCTGAGCAAGGTGATAAAATCCCCCTCCATCCCACTCCATCACATCAGGGAAACTTGCCTTTGTCCAGCATACCCACTACCTGCCTATTACTCACTAGCAGCCTTCTGGGTTATTGGATTGACTGCAGAAGTATCTCAGTGTTTGTGAACTAGTAATCCATATTTTACTTATTAATGGCCCCAAAGTGCAAGAATAGTGATGTGGGCACTTTGGATATGCCAAAAAGAAGCTGTAAGTGCTTCTTACAAGTGAAAAGGTGAAACTTCACACTAAGAAAAGAAAAAAGAATTATATGCTGAGATTGCTAAGACCTACAGCAAGAACAAATCTTCTAGCAGCAAAACTGTGAAGAAAGTTTAAAAAAAAATTGTGCTAGTTTTGCTGCCGCATCTCAAACTGCAAAACTTATGGCCACAGTGCATGATAACTGTAAAGTCTGACCGCCGTGGACGGCACGGTAACCTCTGTGACCCGCACATACACCTCTGGAGGGCCTTCCGGAGTTAGGAGTTAGAAAACCTGAAGTAACGGTTAGACCATGAAAAGCGGAAAAACGATCAGCCTCTGCGGCACCTAACCACCTTGAGACATTCTTCTATTGTTTCTTATTCTGGCCTCAATTGACAAGGCCACTGGACTTTGTAACCAACCTTGGCCAACCTCATGACTCCACACCCTATGATACCCCCCTTCATCTTGCAAAAAAAACGCCCTAAAACTGTAACTTTTGTAACTTTCCACTGCTTTCTCCACAACCTGTAAAACCAACTCCTATCTCACTGCCCTTCGCTGACTCTTTTTGGACTCAGCCCACCCGCACCAGGGTGAATAAACAGCCATGTTGCTCACACAAAGCCTGTTTGGGGGGTGTCTTCATTCAGAGCATGCATTTTTAACAATAACTGCTTAACATAGAAAAGGAATTTAATTTGTGGGTGTAAGATGTGAACAGAAAAATGTTCCTGTTGATGGAAATCGAGTTTGCTACCATGCATGGTTTCAGGCATCTACTGGGGGGGTCTCTGGAACATATCCCCTGCAGATAAAAAGGACTACTGTATTAATAATTCTTCTAATAATCTATTTTCAGTAACTTCAGAATTATAGATATTCTTACATTATCTGGTTTAGTATCAAGCTCCATAATAACTATATTTAAGCATACTAAGTATTTGCATGCTTAAGCATTTAACTTAAGTATTTAAGTATGGCGCCACTGTTCTATACAGGCAGATTGAGTGTTTTTATTCAAGAGGTAAATAAGGTGGCACAGGGAGAAGTGCAGTGATTAAGAACAGAGACTCTGGCACCAGATGGCTTGGTTTGAGTCCTGGATCTACCATTTGTTTTGTGTTACAGCTAACTTCTCTGTCCCTCATTTGCCCCATCTATCAATTGGAACTAATAACAATACCTAATTTATAGAGTTGTTTTAGAGATTAAACAAGTTGTAGTAAAAAATTTACAAAGTGTGTTCCAAAATAATGAGAATGTTACCAAATTATTTAAGAAAAAATTAAAATATAAATTATATTGCTTTCTAATCATTAAAAATATTTTTCAAAATTACTTAAATCATTAAATAGCTGCTTCTGCATTATAAATTAAGGCCCTTTGACAATATTTAAATTAGGCCACAATGAAAGTCCCATGAATTCTTCAATTTGTCAATTTGATTTGTCACATGCAAAGTACTTATTCTTAAGCAGTGTGAAAACACTTGTCAGTAAATTGAAAATGCTGCCGGTCTCCCAAACCTCTCCTTTCTCTGCTCTTTCCATCACTGCATTGCTCCCAGCAGTTCTCGAGGAATTGCTTTCAGGGTCACGCCAAACTGGACCCAAGAGATTGCAATAATTACATCCCAATGGTGTTGACACTGAGCTTTGTCCCACAAGCTGCTGAAGACAGGCAGGGCACCATCTGTCATGTTAGATGGTCACTAGTTAATGATAAGTGGTGGAGATTACTTTTCTGACATTCTACAGTTTACTTCTGAGTCAACCTTGTAAAGTCTGGAGCAATTAAGAGTTATCTTGGGAAAAGATCATAGCAAGGCTATGAGTACATATTGGTAATATAGAGTTACAAAATTTAAAGCACAGTATCACAGGAGACATGCATACATCACTCTTAATTACACTACGTACTTTTTCTACAGTGGCAACCACATACTTTTAACAAGTGTCCTAATGTATTATGTATTCTGAGATACAACATTTGTTCGTGATGCCTACTGAATTCTTCAAATTTGAAATGTTTTGCCTCATTCTCCTTTAACTGCCAATCTCTTTGTAACCCAAAGATCTCTAACTTCAGCAGAAACGCTTTCCTTTATACTGAAAAAATATCTCTGTAAAGATTAATCTAAAGTATGATTTAAATTACCATACTCCCTCATGTAGTCTCATCTTAACGTTTTCATGCCATTTGGCGACAATGGTCACTATACTTCAAAGCATTTTCTCTACATTTCTCTTAAATATACTTCTCAGTGGAAAGATGGAAAAAAAGAAAATATGTTCACTGTGTGTTTCCTCTGTTCTTGTCCATGTGGACACAGTTGTAGTGACTATATAATTCAATATTTTTCTCATCTAGTCTTTGGTTGTGCAGTGGTAAGAAATCGATTGTAACAAGTATTTTATATTTTTAATTTTTTTCAGAGTACAATTTTTGAAATGGAAGAGATAATTTCTGATGTATGAGATTGGAAGCACTAGAGTTGGAAGCAATATAATGAAGAAGGCAAAACTCCTCCCAGGACCTTCCCTGTCTTGAATTCCCACTCAAGGTGAACTTATTTATTACTTTAACTCAATTCACACCTCCAGTTAAAGTTTTGTACTGACAATTTAAAATTTATCTCCTTCATTTAAATTTAATTATATTTTATAAGTTGAGCCTCTTCTGTGTACATGAATTTCTGACATTGTACTTGTTTTGAGCCCTATAGAATAAAAAACGAACATAATTTCACAAAAATTGACATTGTGACACTGAGATGATCTGGGAAGTTTTATGTTACAAGCTATAAGGGACAAAGTAATTGAAAGTATGGGGGTGGAGGAGGAAGCTAGGTTGGGCATTGGGCAATAGGACTGTCATTTGCTGGATACAAAACAAGGAAGAGAAAGGAGTTTAGTGAAAGGAGTGAGTGGGGATCCAAGTTAGATATCTTAAGTCTAAGGGTGCCTCTGGCTTGTGGATATTCAATTAGGTGTCCAGTACACAGCTGTATATAAAAATATTGGTTTCAGGGGGGAATTAGGGACTAGAGATACACCTGGAAAAGATCACAGCATAAAGATAGTGATGGAAGCCTTGGCAGTGATGAGATTGCCCAGAATGTGGAGTGAGATCCTAGAGACTCTGATACTTAAGAAGAAGACACCGAAAGAGGAATTAAAAAACATTAGAAAAAGAGTTGTTACAGAGGTAGGAAATGATGTGAAAGAATACTGTAATTAAAGCTAAAGAAAAGAGTATTTTCAAGAAGAACAGTGACCTATAATCTCAAATGTTATGAAGTAATCAAATCAGATAAGGGGGGAAAGTATTCTAATGTGGCAATGAAGATGCAGGGTTAGTGGTGAAGAACTCTCACTGAGGTAGTGGTGCAGAACCCCAATTGTAGAGGCCTGGAAACTAATGAAGAGGAGAAAATGTGCAAATACCAGGTACAGAAATGCAGCCAAAGTGCTTACTACTGAACAGGAGAAGGCAGGCACTGCTAGACGACGGAACCTAGGGAGGAATTTAAAAAAAACAATGGGAGACAACAGCCAAGCATATGTTAATAGAAATGGGCATCTGAGCAGGATCTCTTGGAGTAGACAAGAGTGACAATAAGTGATGGAACCAAGTTCTTTCAGAGACAAAGGATGCAGAATTCCAGAACACGGGGAATGAAATAATTTTGCAAAAGGGGCATGTGATTCTTTACAATCAGCAGGGTAAGAGGCAAGAGAGATGTGGTTGTAGTAAGGTTGCAGGCACCTGATTGTCCTCTCAAGATGATGCACAAGAAAGGGGAGGGGAAGGAACACAGATTCTAAACACACACAACACTGTGAAACCCTCCCTTCAGTCCATGCATTCAATTATTCACGGAATTTAGCTACTCATTTCCCTGAGTTATACTACAGAGTCTATGTTACAGTCTTTAGCTATATATTATATTCAGTATCTTATATTTAGCTTATTAAGCTTTAGCTTAATAGCTTTTATATTATATTCAATATCTTACATTTACCAATTTATTAGCTTTTGTTGAGGTAATATATAACTAAAGTTATACCATAAAACACCAACACAGAATAAGCATAACAGGAGGCAAACCACAAAAAGGTTAGGTGGAATTTAAAATCAGTTTGAACACGTGGCTAAACCTCTTCAGGGTGACATGGAGCCAACAATCTTATAAGGCTTCTATATGAACTTTACAGAACTTCCAGTTCTCTTCTTTATAGGAGGCCCATCATAGTACCAACCAAATGAGATGTGCTTTTCAACCCAGTTCCTTTCTTACTATGGTTCTTACTAGTCATTCTCTCACTCACCCTGCTGGCCTTCTTCCCAGAATATGCTATAAATTCTCCATTGCACCTTTGGGCCTTTGCTCTGGCTTTTTCCTCTGTCTGGAATGCTCTTCCCACAGATATCCCCTTGGTTAAGTCCCTTAATCCATTCAAATCTTCGCTCAAATCTCAATGTGTTCAGGAGGCAAACCCTGACTGCCATTTAATACAACAGTTTGCCCTTTCCCCATCCTTACGGAACACCATTGACCTCCTCTGTGTTTTCTTGTCCACAGTACCTATCATTGTCTAAGATACCGAACAATGTATTCATCATGCTTAGGGTTTTTATCTGTCTCCTTTCACAAGAATGTACGAACCACTAGAGTAAGCATACTTATTCTATTCAAAGATGTATTCTGAGTCTCTAACTCAGTATCTGGCACACAGCGCTTAATAAGTATTTGTTAAATAAGTGAATGAATTTGATGCTGTGGTGATTCACTATGTTTAAAAATCAAAGTGGCTGCTTATCTTAGAAATACAAGTTGGATAATTTACATAAATTTTTCAAAATATCTATGCCCAGGGGGAAACGCAACTGAAATGTGTTTACTTTTACCTCCCTCCATTTATATGCCACAACATTATCCAAGAGTAAATCACAGGCTGGGAGTGGTGGCTCACACCTGTAATCCCAGCACTTTGGGAGGCCGAGGCAGGCAGATCACTTGAGGTCAGGAGTTCAAGATCAGCCTGGCCACCATGGTGAAACCCCATCTCTACTAAAAATACAAAAATTAGCTGGGCATGGTAGCAGGTGCCTGTAGTCCCAGCCACTCAGGAGGCTGAGGCAAGAGAATTGCCTGAACCCTGGAGGTGGAGGCTCCAGTGAGCCAAGATTGCACCATTGCATTCGAGTCTCAAAAAAAACAAAAACAAAAGTAAATCAGATTGCAGCAAGTAATACCTCATCATATCCTTTAGGGAAGTCTCTTATATTGTAAATATTCATCACAATTATTCTTATAAAATTACAATTCTGATGATAATCAACTGAAGTTAATTTAATTGCAAGGATGGTGTTTCTGATAAAGAATGATCTTCTACAAAAAAAAATTCACATGCCTGAGTGTTATTTTTGTTGCCTGGAGAAAGAAACACACACACACACACATGCACATGCACATGCACACACACACGTGTCAAATTTTCCAATCATTTTACCCAAGAAGTCAATAAGACCAGTAAGATTATTCTTCCAAATGAACCTCAAATATTGCTCTACTTATGGTCTCTTAGCTGGTCTTCTGTCATTTTAATATACCTGAAAGTAACCTGTAAGGTAGAAGGAAATTTGAAATGTGTTTTATGTTGAAGTCATTTTGTTTCTTACCACTAACATAGCAGCACTAGTTTCCAAGAAAACAGAATTGATACTTCCTCTGAGTGCACTCTGAGTTTTATACAATGCTTACAAGAAATAATGAACAATTTCTGGCATCACTGGAGGGGTTTAACATGTGTAATCGATTAGGAAACTGCATGCTGAACTGTCCCAGAGCTTATCTTTTTTAATATGGAAAAAATCAAACCTCTCCTACATGTGATGTTTGTCTTAGTAATCATGGGAACAATTAACTGTGCTTACAATTGGCTTCATAGCAGCAGCGGCTATAAGTTGAAATTAGGTTAGAGAATTAGATTCATATTGTTCCTTGTGGAGATAACCCATTAGTAGGGCGAAAAACCTCTAAACAGGCAGTGCATTAATATGAAGACAGTGGGAGGGGGAAAATATCAAGCCACACAAAATTTGTTGTGACAGAGAAAGCTTGCTGAGTGTCATAAAAGGCTGAGGAGGTTTATCCATATATGGATACAAGTATCATCTGTTGGGGGGAAAAAACATGAAATAAACTACTCATGCAACTTTGTTGGTTTAATATAATAATAAATATTTTGAATGCATTATGTTTAAATAAAACATAAATATCCCAGTGAAGGAAAGGTGTTGTAACAAATAGAAGCATTTAGGCACACAAGAAGTGGCCACACGCCTTCACTGTTCACCCACAAAGTACAAATTTTACTGTGACCCTATATAAAAGAACTACAATCACAGCTTATTAGTAATCATTATAAATGTAGCACAAATCACTACACATCATTCTTACAATGCTATTGACTCAATACTGTGTGGATCAGACCACTAAAATGCCTCCACACAAAATCTCAAATGACTTCAACTAATAAAATAAGATGTTAATAATGTCTTCATTTGTAGGGGTATTTTATTGGCCTGAAATGCAATACACTTTCTGGTATTCTTTTCTTTAAGACTAAATTGTAACAAGAATTGTGAAATCACTGTATAGTGCTGAGTAAAACCTCAAAATGCATTCTGGAATTCGTAAGGAATGCATTTCTTTTTTTAATTTCTTTTGGTATTTTCACTATCAATTTTGCCTCGTATAACTGTATAAAGAAAACTACCCCACAGAGCTCATGAAACATAGTAGATATTCACTGAGCATTTGGTGATCTGTTAAGCACTCTCATCAGTGAAATATTTCAGCTCAACAGGCACACACAGGGCCAGATAAGCACTGGCTTCCCCCTTTGAGGAGTCTCGATTACCTCATGTCTCACTTCAAACAATTTATTTTTCTTGTATGCATAGCTGGGTTCAAGAGTTCTTTCTTGTTTTAATTGGATATATTCTTTTTCTTTTCTTTTTGTAAGTCCTATAATAAAGACATCAGATAGAACTCTTTTAGAGTTATGTGGAAAACTTTTAAATATAAATATTTAATTTGGACAGTTTTTACATAAAAATAGACATATATGAAAATTTAAAAAGAAAAGGTCCTGATGAGGAGGCTCCTATCAGAAAGTGACATTCACCTAAACCCACTTACATAACAACAACAACAAACCTAAATGTAAATACACCTGAAAGATATGAATGAGGATGCCATGAGATACACCTGAGTCTCTGAGGAAGCACATTCTTTCTCTTCCATGAGGTAAATTGCTTTAAACGACTTCTTTCATGTTTTACTGTTGTATCTCTTTATATTTTCTCTCTCAAGCATTTGTTAATACACCACAAGCTGTCCTATATGTGCTTCTTTTATACCTAGCAATGAATGCAAAATGCATTCATTAACAAATATTAATTATATCAAATCAACAGCCTCCTTCTAAAATTAAAGGGGTCTGAAAATGTTGCTTCTGACTAAGCACATTACATCACACATGGAATTCAGATTGTTCCAAATCTGAGGACAGAAGCACATACCTTAGCAGGACCTCTTATTCTAACCACAAAAAGCAGAACCAGTCACAGGAGTGTCCATGTTTGAACTCTGCCTAATCTGGGATAGTGTCAGACTGAATCAGAGGTAACTCACCTGAATAACCAAACAAAAGTAATTATATATAATATCCTAAGATAAAAACATGGCTTTCCCCTTAATACATGAACTTTTAAGATCAGACCTCTTACTTCCCCAGTTCGGTTTTTGCATATGCAGACATAAGGTCACCACCCTGTCTTTGGAATGACATTTTGTGTTTTTGTCCTATGACTCACCCATGCTTCTTGCTGTTCCTTCCATTCTGGACACAAATGAAGGCTCATAATTTGCCGTAAGGCATGTTGCAAAAGCAGCTTTACAGTGATTCACTGCCCTTTGGTCCTTCATAGTATCAAAGCACAACTTTAAATCATGAGGAAAAGACCCGAGATGTCAACAAAATTCAGTCATACCATTAATTAACTCGTAATTTGCAAGAATCATTGCTCAACTTTCGTTTTTACTTAGCAGTCATTATTTCCCACAAGAAATGTTTTTAGAGTCTGAACTAAGTGTGAGGAACTGTGATAAATCCAAGGGGTTGTTTCCTAACCTCTAGGGTTTAAGTCACTGTCATGGCCATTTTATGAGCAGAAATTTTATTTTGGCAAAAATACTTGTTAACTTGGTACACTCTCTTTGAATTGAACTAGTTTTGAATTTTAATTCTAATCTATTAATAAGCTCATTTTCATTTTCTTGTTTTAAAAAAAATTGTAGGCCCAAGAAATTTACCCTATTTTATATGCAGACAGATGTAAGTGAAATTTCATACATTCAATCAACTTGTTTCTCCTAAAAGTTATGAAATATTTAAGACATAACTACCCATTTGAATTTCTACATTTTATAGTTAACAAAACCGAAGATTAGTCCAAAATCGTAAGTCTCTCAGTGAAAGAATCAAGAACAAGTTTTTTGACTCTACCATAGAGAACTTTTAACGACACTGTCTCTTCCTAACCGCTACAAAAATGTGAGACCCTAATAACTAACTTATCAAACACGAGATGCTCTGTAAGAATACCTGATTAAAAAAAAAAAAAAGACTACTGCGACTCAAAAGAATGAATAAATTAATGAAACTTTTTACAGACTTCTGTATTGACAATTCTGTAGTGAAGATAAGTAGCAAATATTTTCCATCAGTCTAAACAGAAGAGGCAAGCAGCGGGAAACTTCAGCCTTGGAGGGAAAGTGTTGATGCGAGAACATAAGCAGTTCACTCTCATACAAACAGCAGCTTTGTCTTCCATCTACGCTAGTACAAGGTAACCAAGACGTAAACTCTAACCACATGTTCAGCAGAAACAGTAAAGTGACTGTTTCTTTGTAGAATAATTTCTTTATGTGTTTATTACTGCTTTGATGTACACCATAAATTTCTGCTTCAAGGTCACAAGATTGTGATGACAAATGAAAAACCAGGTTGTAATAATATGTTGACTGTATAGGAAAACTGTGTAAATAACTGGAGAATAATAAACATTAAGACCAGCACATGCATTTAAAACATACAGATTAGATGCTCTTAAAAAATCTTCTAAAAAATATTTGGTTCCCACAAAGTACAAGCAAAATATTTTACTGTTGAGTAGAATGTATTCTTTTTCTGAAATCATTGTACTTGAAAGCTTTCATAAGATTACAGTTTTATGATGACATTTCTCTTTAGAATGAGACAAGAAAGACAATTCTTCTAATTAAATTTGTTAACTCATTTAATAGTTTTGCAACTCACAATTTTTCCCAACATATTGTTTCTGAAACAGAGTATCACCTGATGTCTGAAATATAACATCTTTTTGTTTGTTTGTTTTCAGACATTCAGAACATAGCTCTTCTCCCCCTTTTTCCCTCTTTTATCACTAGGTAAACTGTAAGGAATAGTTTTTGCCTTCTTAAAAACCTGAATGGCTGGGCTTGGTGGCTTACACCTGTAATCCTAGCACTTTGGGAGGCTGAGGTGGGTGGACTGCTTGAGCTCAGGAGTTCGAGATCTGCCTAACCAACATGACAAACCACACCTCTACAAAAAATGCAAAAATTAGCCAGGCATGGTGGTGCATGCCCATAGTCCCAGCTACTTGGGAGGCTGAGGTGTGAGGATCCTTTGAACCCAGGAAGTAGAGGCTGCAGTCAGCTGAGATCATGCCACTGCACTCCAGCCTGGGCAACATAGTGAGACCCTGTCTCAAAAAACAAACAAACAAATATCCTGTATGTTGGTTGTTGGTGGGTTCACATAAAAATATAATTGTTTAAGGTAAAAGCTTTAACAGGTCTTTCATAAGTTTTAAATACACTAGTCAAAGTGATTGCTACATCCATGTAAATTTATATTTAAAATTGGTTTTCACAACAATATTCCAGCATAGGCACTATAAACTGTGTATATTCAACCACTCCAAAAATACTGCATGTATATATTTGCATCATCTGCTGCACCAGGCCAGTGACTTTGCCTGTGCAGTCCTTTAATCTAACTGTCTTGTCATTGCACAGTGTGCCATCAGTTTATACAAACCTACTGTGCTAAGCATCTATTACAACAAACCTGCTGGTAACATATTGATTTTTTTAGTTTCAGTTGTCCCCTTTGAGATCTTAGAGCAGCTGTGTTTTTTGTAAGATTCCACTGAGTCTAAAGTATATTCACATTATCCATTCAAACTAATTCAAATAGATGGACTGTTAATCACCAGTGAATGCATCTGCTGTTGAAGATCCTATCTAATAGTAAAGACAAATCAGGAAATTAATTAATTACACTGTTGGACATATCAAGTCTACTTTTTTAACTTTTGATTTCTAAGATCTGCTAATGTGGTTATGAGATGGTATTTGCATAAAAATTTACACCATATATGCAGTATGTATTCATATGTCTGCGCATTTATGAAATAGGCTCAGCTGGATGTTGTACAACTGGAAATTAAACTTCTTAAAAGTGACTTGCATTCTCAAGCTCTCCCATGACACATCATCTTAGAAGCTGCTTGGTGAGCAAAAATTCAGATACCTAGGAGTTAGTTAAATGTAGCATCATAAAATTATTAAACCAACCGCGTGCTAAAATGTCACCAGTGTTTATTCTAATCTTCAATTACAAATAATGTGATTGAATTTATGTATGTATTTGATAATCTCACTAAATCCATTTTATAAAATAACAAGACCAGTAAGCAAAGAATTAGGGTATTGCTAGGTAACAAATATTGATCAATTTTTCTCTCATTTCAACTCTAACCACCAAAGTCTTGAAATGAGTGCATGTTTGTATAAAATCATTAATATGTTTTATATATTAAATCAATTAACTAAAATTTCAGCCTATCAGTTCTTGATATACACATACACTTACCAGGGAGTGAAATTAAAATATTCCCTTAAAAGATTTCTATTTTAATGTATCAATGTCATTTTACAAAGCAGATCCAAAATTTAAGGCATAATATATCAAGCAAACTTAAATTTTCTCACATGAAATATTTTAAATGTCTGCAAAGTTTTAACAGAGTTGTTAAATATCTAAACAGATCAAGCTCATCAATTTCAGACGGTATTCAAAACAATAAATTCAATTTGGTATAATAGAAGTGGTGTGAGGAAACAAGTCACTAAATAGAAAAGCATGACATATTGAAAGTTTATATGTGAATTTCTGAACGCCTCTCACTATGGTTCTATATTCAGTAAAAATATTGAATGCAGAATAAAGCAGAAAGATTAAATCAATGATTCAAATGCCTGACCCAAGATTAAATGGATGAATCAAATCCCCAAATCAAAGCATTGGTAGTATGTCTAACAAACTACAGTATTAAACAATATAGTAGCCTTGAGGCAGAGGTTAAAGACTATTACTTTCGATCTGTCAAACCAGTTATTGAGATGCTGGTTACAGGCTTTACATTTCTTAGAGTTAATTACAACACAGATTTGTTAAATGAATTGAAAGAGCTGCTTATCCTGAGTAAAAAGCATAAGATTGGATACATACTGACAATTACCTGTCATGGAGAAAAATCTTAAAAGACTCCAAATATGTTCAACTCTTTAAAGCAATGTTCTAGTGTTATACATAGTCTAATATAGATGTTTTTTAAATATTGATTTTATATTATATTAGACATCTCTGATTGTAATTTTGATTTGCCTTTATCAGTAGTAAATAGTCTACATAAAGAATATAGCTGGAAGGACGGAAATATACGTTAATGTTACTTGTCTGAAAAGGTCTCTTATTACATGTTTTAAAGATTTAGTGATTTTTACATTAAAAAATAAAATGTTTTAGAAAGAAGTTTCTGGCAATTTTTCCCCTTGAACTACAAAGAGTCAGAAATGATTTCTGAGCCTCTAAGCAACTTAAAAAGAAATAATTGGCCAGGCACCGTGGCTCACGCCTGTAAATCCCAGCACTTTGAGAGGCTGAGGCAGGAGGATCTCTTGAGCTCAGGAGACTATTCTGGGCAATACAGTGAAACCCTGTCTCTACAAAAAATACAAAATCTGGCTGGGCATGGTGGAGTTGCCTGTAGTCCCAGCTACTTGGGAGGCTGAGGCAGGAGGATTACCTAAGCCCCGGTAGGTAAACTATTTGGGAGGCTGAGGCAGGAGGATCACCTGAGCACAGGGAGGTAAAGAGGCTGCAGTGAGCTGAGATGGCATCACTGCATTCCAGCCTGGGCAATGGGAGGGAGACCCTGTCTCAAAAAAATAAAAATAAATAATAATTATGTAGTTATTATAAGGTTGCTGACATGAAATTAAGTTTCCAATAATAACGTAGCAAAGAAACATCTAGGAAAAACACACAAAATCTCTATCTACATTGTAATTAATGAAGGACAAGGAAGACATTTCTACCAACATTCTCAAGTGTCGGAATGTTCAGCTATGTCATTACTTCTGTTTCATGTGTCCAAACTATAAAGATTTTTATATCAAGATATTATATACAGTTTTCATTATAAATAGACATTACAGACATTTAAAATACTTTAACCACAACAACAACAAAAAAACTTATTGAGTCTAACTAAGGAGATGGTATATTCTATCCCACAATTTAATGTTAAAATGTACTTTGAGTTTATCTTATATTTGAAATGTGTTTTGAATTCTTTTTCTTTTTTCTGCAACGTACGCTTCCCTGGTTCAAGCAATTCCCCTGCCTCAGCCTCCAGAGTAGCTGGGATTAGAGATGTGCGCCACCATCATGCCCAGCTAATTTTTGTATTTTTAGTAGAGATGGGGTTTCACCACGTTGGCCAGGCTGATCTGGAACTCCCGACCTCAGGTGATCTTCCGGCCTTGGTCTCCCAAAGTGCTGAGATTACAGGCTTGTGCCATCGCACCTGTCCACGTTTTTAATTTTATATTACAAATATGAATATCTTTTTTGTTTCATTTGACTTCACAATAACCTTATTTGAGAAAGGGTAGTTATTATTATATTAATTTAGATATAACAAATGTAATGGTTGTGAAGTTTACAGGAATAAGATATAGTAAAATTAAAACTAGAATAGAGATATGTATTCCTAATCTTATGTACAAACTTTGTTACATATAATCATCTTTTTGTGTTATGAAATCTTCAAATAATTACTTATAACACATAATTTGCTATTAATGTAGATTTCAGTATCCTCTTTGTTGTATTACAACATATTCCTGTGAAAGACTTAAGATACATATAATATAGGTTCTAAATGATAATTTAATCTTTAAAATATATTGTTCTCAAAGAGGTATAGTTACAAGTGTATTATGCATTATTGGTAAAAGTATAGATTATTTTAGGTAACATAAATACAAATCAAATTATATACCTTTCTAAAGTGCAATGTTTTAAAGGCAGTTTTAAAGGTATTACAAAACATTTGTTTGTAATACCTACATCCTCTCAAATAACGCCTAATGATATATTTGTTTCATCCATGATAATTTTTAGTAACAGAATCACAAATAACTAATTCAGTCAAGTCAGCCAGATGGAGTCAGATGCGGGCAATCAATCATTCAGATTATACCTTTGGTATCTTTAAGCAAATTAGTAGTCAAATTATTGTTTCTGGATGTTTGCTTGTTAAATGTGCAGTCTATTATTCTTATAATTGGAAAAACTAAAATGTATAGAAGTAAATCAAATTAGATGTACATTAAGAGAAATCATTTGTTTTCAGAAGTCCAACACGTTGAAGGAACTGACCTGGCTAAAAGGTCTATTGTTTTTGATAATCTGGGTACTTGTATAATGTAGTCTATCACATTTTCAATACATGTATCTTTGACATCTGTTGCTATCATTTTTTGATAAAATATTACCATGGGTCAATCAAGGACAAGAAAAAAAGAAAGCTTGTAAGCTTGTTTTTGTGATGTCTTCAATGATATATAGGCAAATATTTTCTGAAGGAAGTTGAGGGTCTTCCAACACTTCAAGCATTCCCAAAGATTTCTCCCTTTGGCTGCAACCCCCCTTTCAGCACAGGTCTTAAAGCTCAATGAAAAAACTAATGTCAAAGCTAAAAGTGTATAAAAAAAAAATAAATTCAAAAACTTAAAATCTTGAAGGGGTACTTAGTAAAATAAACTTTAGAAACCACTCTAAATGCTCAAAAATGAAAGTTGCTATTTACTTGAGGTTTGGCTGAGTTATTTTATTATATGTACTTTCTACTTTTCAAATCTACTGGTCTGGAGACTGAAACACACATGTTCAGTGGTGACTGAACTTTCCACAACTGGCTGGACACACGATAAACTACAAAGTTCATGGAGCTCCAAAAATAACCAAGAGCTCATGTCAGAGAAATAGTGCTACAAAGGAAGTTTAGATTCTGGCAAGATTTTTAAAATAATGTCCTAGGTAATATGATATTATTCTGCAAAATCCCAAACAGTCAAATGTGTTACGAATTGAACTGATGCATCATCTCGCTACAATGCCAGTGTTTTATGATCTTTGTAGTACTATATTTTAGTTTTTTTCTTCGGGAAGCATATGCACATGTTATCTGCCTGTCACTTGACCTCCCTGTACAAACAAGATTTAAAGAATTTTGGTTCAGATCTTAATTTCAGGGCCTAGCACAATTAAAAGCCTCCCAGGAATTCCAAGTCTAACTCCCCTGTGCTTTTCTCTGTTTCACTTCTTGATTTATAGCAGTCTGCTTGCTTCTGCCCCATGTAATATAGGACTTGATGGTCCACCCTTTTACTGATTTCCATATAAATTTCAGATATACTCAGCATTTTGTGATATTTGGTTAATTTACTGATGGTCCGTAAGTGAAACAGGAGGAAACTCATCAGACATTGAAGCCCTCCTGCCATCTTCCATCTATGTCCCGTCTTGAGTCCAAACTCCTGACATGCATCCGTCCTCACTGTGCAAAATCTGTTACCAAGCAGGTTCAATTCCACTCACTCCTTACCCCGCCCTCCTCATAATACCTCTACTGCTTCTCTAGTAGGAACAGCCTAAAGGAACAGCTTATCTTCTCCAACTCCCTTAAATTCTGAGAAATGAACTTCATCCATCATAAAATTCTTCAAACAATTTGGAATACACATGGAGAGGTAGGAGTGAGAATGAGAACAAAAAAAAAAGCAAGGAAAAGCAAGAAGACATACATGCCCTTTCTTTGCACACCTATCTTTGTTTTAAATGATTAAAGACAAGGGAAAGAGCAATTAATCAAAAACATTTTTTCAAATTTTTTTTTAAACTCAAATTATTTTATTGAGTCCTGGGGGAAAATATTCTAACCATTTCTGCTGAATTTAATAGTTAAAATCAAACTAAAAGTTTTAAAATCATGAGAACTAGTGACTTCATTCTCTTAACTAAAACTCATTCTCCAGATTATATACAAGTATCTTAATTTCCCTAAATGAAATTGGTTTTACATACTAACCAGAAAAGTGATATATTATAAAATTTACTTTTTAAAGTCAAAAGCATTAGTAATAGTTTTATAATTCAAACAAGAATGATAACCAGAAAAATTTATTTTCTTTCCAATTCTTTTATAAGATGCCTACCCATATATTTAAAATACTATTTTCCCAAAACAGTCTGAAATAGTAGAAATAGTAAATATCTTACAAACCATATAATTTTTCATTCATTCTTATATTAGTTATAGGCTAGTTCATTCAGAGATACAGCTTTGCAATAACTCATTGCATAATGGTAGAATTCTAGGATCACAGACAAAATCAGTTACAGTCTCTTTACAGGAGGCAATAAACTACTACTTGCCAAATTGACTAAGATCATTTTGAGATTTACCTTGTGATTCTCTATAATGTTTCATAATTAAAAGTTGAATGTACATTAATATTTTCATGGGAGACCTAGCATAGATTATTAAAATGTATTTACAGAGAGATCATTATTTACTTTAACAGTCAATATAAATTTTTTTTTTTTTTAAAAAAGGTAGAGTACCTCCTACCTAATAGATACTATAGGCATATAGGCACGCTGATTTTTTTTTTTTTTCAGTTGAAGTTAAGACATTAGATTATTTTTTACAAAAATAGATTCCTTAAATACATGTTGTCTAACAGGTATTTAAAATGCATTTCTAAAAAATTCAGGCATTAAATATTTTGCTCTTCGTCTACTCAAGTTTCTAACTAAACCCGCACTCTGAACAACAAATTCCTCTTTTAAAGGTTGGAACATGTGGTTGTATTGTGATGTTTTTCCTTCATTTTTCATGGCTCTAACAAGAAACAATCTTTTCTGGAAAACAAAAGACTATGTTTCTTGTGATTTTATCCTAAGGGTACAGGGTGTTGATTATTCTTATTTTCCTATGCTTCACTGATAAACGTAGAAGCTAGGGATTGTGTTACATTGAGCAACCTGAAGTTGCGCTTCAACTTCATCAAATCTCTTGTCCTTAAGCTCCTTCATTAGCAGATGACTGAAGGACAAAAGGTGGAAAATGTGAAGCCCAGAGTTTTAATTTATTTTTTAACTCATATTTATCCATTTTCATAGCTTATTTATATTGCTTTCCTTATCTAGCCCTCCTTTTCTCCTAAGGTACCTTAAATTCCAAACACTTGTCCTGTCAGGGCAACTTGTCTCATTGTTTGGACAATTCATGATCCAGGTTAGGTTTCTCCAGGCCCATTTGTCTGAGTCTCCACCATCAACATTGTTCAAATCCATCACATGATGTCTTAGACTCAAGACAGAACAAATTGGGAAATTAATGTCTACACCATTGTTCTATCAGATACACTCTCTGCCTTCTTTCCTGACCATGTGTTCTTCAACTGTACTCTTTCCAGGTACAACTAAGATTTTACACCCTTTTCCTTTATCTCTCTAGCCTTCAACACTAATTGCTAATAATGCCATCTGTTAAATAGTTATTATTCTTTTCGTCTCCATATGAGATTGTAAGTTCATGGCAAGCAAGAAATTTATCTATTACTGATGTTCTGTTCAATACAAAAGTCAATGCCTCAAATACAGTAGGTGCTCAGGAAGAATTTTAAATTATTTTATTTAAGGGAAATACATTGCAAGGCTGGGGTGAGGGGGTCATATTGATATGTGCTAATGTGTATTTGGTGTTAGATGTCATCCTAGATTTATGTAAACTCTGAGGTTACATAAATAATTCAGAGAATACATTAGGGACATTTCCAAGGTATATAAATAATTCCTGGAAAAGAAAAGAAAAACCACCCTAGAAAAACTTAAGTTTAATTGCACCTCAGCCATTTTGAAACAGATGAGCATTTTTAAAATGTAAACAAGCTTAAAACATTACAGGAGCTTTCATTCTGTATCATGAATGAAAGGTAACTGAAGATATTTCTCTACTTTAACTAGCATTTCTATAACTTTAACCCTTGTCACACACAAATTCTGTGAAAACTAGTTCTATCTCCCAAGGATAAGCAATCTATTTTGCCCTCATTATAAAATAAATACCCTATTTATCATATAACAACAAAATGCTTTCCTTTGTAGATAACACTGTCTGCATACTACTGCTCATCAGTTCCTGAATACTGTAATTACAATTTTAATTATAGCAGGTGCATAAGAGAGTATAGTAGAGTATATTATTTTTCTTATTTAAATGTAGTAACCTTGATTTGTAAAGAATATAAAGAAAATACAGTAAATTAGATCTGTATATTTGCAATTTGAAAATAAAATCTTTGTACCTCCCTAATAATTGAATTATAAATAGTTCTTGATATGTTGCACAATGATTTCCCATTGTCATGTCAATAGAATGTTCATTGGAATGAAAATTTACATAATTTATTTTTCAGACAATGATTATGCGAATTTTTTTTTAAATGCAGCACTCATAAACTATGTTTCTACAAAAAGTTTTTTAAATCTCATGTTACTTCAAAGGAGTTGTTTCCAAGGTAGAGGGATCCAAACCCAGTCTGATGCATTAGCACTTGGGATTTGGAGGCAGATGACTGACTATACATTATTAATTTTTCTTCTTTTTTAGATGCTAACAGGAAACTGAATATTTTAATAAATCAACTAAAATTTGCTTGTTTGGGGTCCCCAAACCTTGTACTTGATAGATCCCACTTTACCTTTCATGACTGTAGTTTTTTTAACACCTGATTGGACCTACTATTCACCTATTTTTATTATCCTTCACACTGCATTATCTCAATTCCTTCATTTACTTCTTAAGTGGTTAGGTACAGAAGAGAGTGATGATGGGGGACTACCATGGATGCACAAGTAATAAGTATATTCAAGTCTAGTTATGCTGCCTAGTGGCAAAAATTCTTCATCTCTTTAGGCCTCCCTCAGCAGTAATATAAAAGGGCCAGATCAGATGATTCGCATTTTTCTTTCAGTCTGTGAGAAATAAGACTGTAACATAAAACATGTCCCAGTCACTAATGGTATCCAACTATCATCACCTGATTTTTGCCTTATTGATTTATCCCCACACAGGTGAGCATGCTCACGCAAGTACACACACACTCCATAAATCCACCTTCTCTTTGAAAATGCCATTTATTTTACCTAAAACTGTTCCTAAACTAGTCTTTACTAATGGCGCTTAATCTCCAGGTGGCTTAAAGTAACAAACCAAGGAGTATGTGTGTGGTGAGCGTGTGGTCCTGAATAAGAGGAAATTTGAATGTAAAGGGCAGAAAGCAATGGAAAATGGAAGCCAGCCGACTACCACTGTTTTTCCAGCTGTTTTTTTCACTGGCAAAAAATTCTAGTAAAACAGACAGTATTTCTTTACAGCCTCACTAGTTTCCCCTATGTAAACTGACAGTGCAAGGCAATGTTCACTGCACCCAATGTTCAGCAATCTTTTATTTTTACATTTCTTGACTCTAGACTTAACAAAACGACTAATTTTCATAAAGCTGTTAAAAATCTGCAAAAATTCAAATCCCTGTAAAATAAAACAAATTCAGTCCTTATATATACATCAAACTACACATTAACACAGAATTATTAGAAAATTGCAGAGATTATTAAACATAAAAGGGTCTCCAGAATATATGTAATCTATTAAGTATCTAGGTGGAAACAATCAGGAGCTTTATAAAGGGGAGAATGCCTTTAAAAATCTTGTTAAATATCCAAACATTTCCTAAAATATCTCTGGGATCTAGAAAGATCAAAATGATGATTCAATTTAGGGCTGTCTAAATCAAAATTTATTCTATGGCAATTAATTACCTTTATTGTAACAATTTTAAAAGTTTTCTTCTATGATCCTTTAACATCTGACGGATATTTAGGCCTGTGAATAAAATTTGTAGTTGCTCCTTAATTTTTTTCACAATATTTTCTCAAATATTGTGAAATAAAAAGAAAATATAGACAATACAATAATGTGAATGAGATTTGTGTTGGGTTTATTATATCAATTTTACTTAGTAATATCCCCATTGTAGCCTAACCACAATATTAATATCTAAGTAATATTATAATTCATAATACAATATAAATTTTTTAAATTGCTTTAATTTTCAATTTCCCCAAAATAATCAATGATTGTCTTTTAAAATAGCCCTACAACTATAAACATGAAATTCATTCATTAATTTATAATAACTGATTCAATTGTAGAGAAATAGAAAATGCTTCAAACCTCAGTAAAATCAGGAATATAAAGATGATATAATTATTTGTGTTAAATCACAGTTATGTAAAAGCCTGTGTTGTCTGCCCTCTAGTTGCTCCAACTCTAGGAGTCCTTTCTCATTTCTCTATTCCTGTATGCTTTCATTTAGCTAAGCCTTAGTCATAAACCTGCCATTACGAAAAGGTATATCTCAAATTACCTTTGGTTAAAGAGTGTGCATTAAATATATTATATACAGGATAAGGTACATACAATATACAATTATATGAGATAATTAAATATATGCGATAAGGTAGAAAGGGAAACAGAAAAGGTGCTTTAGCAGCCTCCTAAACCAGCCTAATGTTTAACCGGAACCTCAGGTGGAACAGCCTGGTAGCTCTAATAGCTGAATAGGATCTCTTGTGACCCTTCGTCATTCCTGGTGGTTGTTTCTTCAGAACTGGTTGTCTCAGAATTGTCTGCTGGGCCCTACTCTGGTCCTTGCCATGCTATGAACCAGCTAGCCTACATCTTAACTTCTCTTCTTTCTGACACAACTTTTCTAGGTTCTGCTTCTCCTTGAATGGGGCTTCTCCTTCCTTAACAGCTTCTGCCCTTATCCAGCTTCCAATGTCTGCTGTTTCCCCATGTGTCTCAATTTCTCACCCTCTCCTGATGCCCCGTCTTGTGTTCTAACCTCAGAAGAAAGGAAACCTGGTGAGGGTGTGTGACAGGGTAGCGGGGCTTGTGTGGCATGGGTGTGGGAGGCAGGCAAGCCCCCGAAGGCAGGGGGCTGTTGGGATGGGCCAGCAGTTTGCAGGGCCTGAATAAACCACTGGCCCACACTTCTGGAATGTTAGCAAGTCTACTCAATTCTTCTCTTCTAATTTCCCTTTTAGTAATTATTAGAAAAATAAAGATCTAAAATGAACTAGAGCTAGACTAAACTATTCATTTTTGCGAGTTATGAGGCACCACGTAGAAACATTATATTTGGGAATTTCCATCAAAAACATAAAAACCACAACAACTAAGAAAAAAGCCATAAAAACATGAAAATATCAACATCCTTTCCTTTGTTCCTTGAATAACAAGTGGATCTCCAGAGGCCTTTTTGGGGGGATTGGAAACTACAGGAGAGATTCAGTGGTAAAAGAGCTCCTTTACGTAAGCTTTAGTCAACAGACCACACTTGCCTATGTGCCCTGGCCAATTCTGACCTCCATTCCTGAACACCAGGGAAGAAAAGCAAAGGATAAGTAAAAATGAGAGGAGATGCTCCTGACAGGAAACACAGAAAATAGTGCCCAGATGTGAAGGGGGTAGAAGAAATAAGAATTGGGAAGACTGAAGAGAAGAAAGGTACCTAGATGAGTAAAACATGCTTTAAAAAATAATAAAAAGTTTGAGGTTATTTAATTGACTGCAAAGTTTGATACTGGTATAAACAAACAAGTGAATAGAAATTCGAGTAAGGAAGAAGGCTTCATTTAGCATTTAAAACATTAAAGCTATTGTTCTGCTTTGTTTAGCCATACATTTTTTTTTTACTTTGTTGTAAAGTGTCTTTATTGATAACTACAGTCAGACAATATAGAACAATGAATACTAAATACATTGGAATAAATAGATAATAAACCTATCTTTTTAAACTATTTATAAACTTAAAAATTCTTTGTAGTTAGAGCCTGGCATGCCTTACTAAAACTCCTGCCAATAGTCCTAAAAGATAATGAGATAATTTAGGTGCTGTTTATATTGATCAATTCCAGATTCTTTTTTCTAAAATATATCATAGATTGAAAAATAGGCTGGGTGTGGTGGCTCACACCTGTAATCTTAGTACTTTGGGAGGCTGAGGTGGGCGGATCACCTGAGGTCAGGAATTTGAGACCAGCCTGGGCAACAAGCTGCAACCCCCTCCTCTACTAAAAATACAAAAATTAGTCACAAATGGTGGTACACGTCTGTAGTCCCAGCTACTCGGGAGGCTGAGGCAGGACAATTGCTTGAACCCAGGAGACAGAGGTTGCAGTGAGCCCAGATTATGCCACTGTACTCCAGCCTGGGCTACAGAGCAAGATTTTGTCTCAAAACAAACAAACAAACAAAAACAAAAATATAAATCCAAGTATTAAAATGTGAAATAATTCTTTTTGAAGCTGAGTAATACTGAATTCCATGTATACAAATAATAGAAACAAAGATGAATATGTAGGAAAGTAATTGTATTAATAAAATAAGAATTATTGTATGTAAAGAATATATATTGCCAAGCAATGTTTTGTGCATTAATATTTGGCAAAATACAAGCAGAACCAAATCACACTAGTCCTGCAGCTCACAGGACATGGGAATCAGGCTTCTATAATCACACTGTATTGAGTATCAGGACACGTAGGTAGGGAATCTTGATCCTTAAATATATCTGCATTAAAGTAGGATAGATTTTCACTGAGATAACAGAATAATTTTTTCACAATAATAATGCAAAATATTAGCCCACATCGTCTTATCAGTAGCCATAGCCTGTCCATAATTTTTGTGAGACTTAAAAAAAAAAAAAAAATGAGAACTGTTGGTCAGAGTAGTGGCTTGATGATGAATTTTATCCCGAAGTAGCCTAACTTGGTTTATAGGGGATTTGTGGCTTCACACAAACCTCAACATATGCCCCTATATATGTAAATGGATAAAAATGCAGTAATGCTACTGTTGAGTCCCGTCACTAAACATTCTTACGTGCCCTACTTTGTCAACTTATTTTTTCATAACAAATATTTTCATAGATGAAGACAAAAGTAAATACATTATTTTATTCAGTTTTGAAATGATAAACATGACATGTTTTTAGAAAGACATGATGGGGAGAGAGATCCAAGATGGCTGATCACTAGCAGCTCAGGATTGTAGCTCCCAGAGAAAGCGCACAGAACGAGAGGATATCACACTTTCAGACGAATTTTTGTTACCCACGGACCAGAAGATTCCCAGCGGAGGAGCCCCACGGGTCGCCAAGGCAACTCTTGTGGCCGGTGTCGCGGTTTTGCCAACTCCCCGGCGTGGCGGTTCTTGGTGCAGAGTAAACGGGACTGGGTCCCCTTTTGATCAACGTTTGGAGCTCCGGGAAGGCAGAGTTGCCTATTTACCTGATTGAAGAAGGGACTCAAGAGGGAAGCCAGACCGGAGATTCCCGGGCAGAAAAGCACCACGAATCTTAATGCCGCTGTTTTGGCCGGCGCAGTGGGTTGCTCAGATTTCGGCGCTAAGAATCAACAAGTTGGACGTCCACTCAGAGACCTAATTTGAAAGTAGGCAATTACAAAGATGACAGGTGGATGAACTCACAATGAAGGAAAGAAACCAGCGTAAAAAGGCTGAGAATACCCAAGATCAGAATGCCTTTCCTTCTACAGGTGATCACAGTTCCTCATCAACAAGAGAACAATGCCTGATGGAGAACGAGTGCTTCCAATAACAGATTTAGGCTTCAGAAAGTGGATAATAAGGAACTTTAGTGAGCTAAAAGATCATGTTCTAGCCCAATGTAAAGAAACTAAGAACCTTGAAAAAAGGTTTGACGAAATGCTAATGAGAATTGACAACTTAGAGAGGAATATAAGTGAATTAATGGAACTGAAGAACACAATACGAGAACTTCCCGAAGTTTGCACAGGTTTTAACAGTCGAATTGATCAAGCAGAAGAAAGGATATCAGAGGTCAAAGACCAACTTAATGAAATGAAACGAGAAGACAAGATTAGAGAAGAAAGAGTAAAAAGGAATGAGCAAAGTCTTCAAGAAATATGGGACTATGTGAAAAGACCTAATTTACGATTGATAGGTATACTTGAATATCATGTAGAGAATGAATCCAAGTTGGAAAATATTCTTCAGGATATTATTCAGGAAAACTTTCCTAATCTAGTGAGGCAGGACAATACTCAACTCCAGGTAATACAGAGAACACCACAAAGATATTCCTCAAGTAGAACAACTCCAAGACACATAATCGCTAGATTCACTAGGGTTGAAATAAAGGAGAAAATTCTAAGGGCAGCTAGAGAGAAAGGTCATGTTACCCATAAAGGGAAGCCTATCAGACTCAAAGCAGACCTCTCACCAGAAACCCTACAAACTAGAAGAGAGTGGGGGTCAATATTCAATATCCTCAAAGAAAAGAATTTTCAACCCACAATCTCAATCCTGCCAAACTAAGCTTCATAAGTGAAGGAAAAAACATTTTTCAAGAACAAGAAAGCACTCAGAGATTTGATCACCACCAGGCCTGCTTTACGAGAGCTTCTGAAAGAAGCACTACAAACAGAAAGGAACAACCAGTATCAGTCAACCCAAAAACTTACCAAAACGTAAAGAGTATCTCTATAATGAAGAATCTAGAACAACTAATGGGCAAAATAGCCAGCTAGCATTAAATGACAATATTGAACTCACCAATATTAATATTAATTCTAAATTTAAATGAATTAAATGCCCCAATCAAAGACACAGACAGGTAAATTGAATAAAAAGTCAAAACCCATCGGTACGCTGTATCCAGATCTATTTCACAAGCAACGACATACAAAGACTCAAAACAAAGGGATGGAGGAAGATTCATCAATTAAATGGAGAGCAAAAAAAAAAAAACAGGAGTTGTAACATTCGTCTCACAAAATAGACTTTAATAGTAACAAAGACTAAAAGAAACAAAGAAGGACATTACATAATGGTAAAAGGATCAATGCAACAATAGGAGTTAATGATTATAAATATATATGCACCCAATACAGGAGCACCCAGATACATAAGACCAATTCTTAATGACTTATAAAGAGACCTGGACTCCCGCACAATAATAGCAGGAGATTTTGACACCACATTGTTAATATTTGATGGATCAATGACCTAGAAAATTAATAGGGACATCTATGATTTGAATTTAGACCTGGAATAAGTAAACTTAGTGAATATTTATAGAATTCTCCACCCCAGGTCCACAGAACATACATTTTTCTCAGTATCATATTACACCTATTTTGAAAGTGACTATATAATTGGAAGTAAATCACTCTTCAGCATTTGAATAGCATTTCACAGACTTAAATGAAATATTGGTTGGCTGTTTGTTTATTATTTTCTTCCCTTATTCCTTCCTGTCTCCATTGTTAAGCACAATGATCGGCATAAAAGAGGTTTTTAATACCTATTTTTAGATTACATTCCAGCCCGGGCAATAGAGCAAGAATCCTGTTCTCTCTCCCCCTTTTTCTTTCTTTTTCTTTCTTTCTCAAAAAAAAAAGAAAGACATGATGTAGACATCTTGTTATGATTTTAACTTTTTTTCCCAGCTATATTTTCCTTGAAATAAACAGTTCTACTCTTTTTCTTCTCTGCCTCTGTAGCACCCTGGAGAAAGCATTCTTACAAGAACTTTTGCTTTACATAAAAACTAATTTTTTTTATCTGTCATTGTGTTCTACTCCAGACCAAGAGTAGAAAATTCCACGTTGTTGAGGTCAGGCAAATAACATAAACTAGTAAAAGAAATCAGGCTAGAAGAAGACCGCTCTTCTCAGCCCCCATCGGTCCTTGCTAGGTCCTCTGACTTCTCAAGAAAAAATGAGAAATAAAGACTGTCAACGTAAGTCTAATTCTTAAATGTTAGCAGCTGAATCATTTTTAAATATTAGATGAACCAAGACCATCCTTTTTTAGTCCAGTGACAAGTTTTGCACTTCTATATTAATATTTTTAATATATCTAGACAATACATTTCTTTAGGGCAGGGAGTATATTCTAGCCATCTTTTAAAATCTGTGTAAACTTAAGGGATATAGGTGCAGTTTTGTTACATAGATAGACTCCACAGTGGTGAAGCCTGGGCTTTTCACGTAACTATCACTCATATGGTGTACATTATACATATTAAGTAATTCCTAGTTGTCTTTTAATTTCCTCACTTTATATAAAATAATGACTTACATTTAGTATGTTTTTATTGTGTGTCACATCTTGATAAGTGTTTTACACATATTACCTAATATTCATAATGATATTATCAGGTAGCGACTAATATTATCCTAATTGCATAGCCTAGTAGACAGTCCAGGAAGTCGAGACGACTGTCATGAGTTACATGGCTAATAAGTAGTGAAGCAAAATTTCACACCTATGCAGTCTGCTCCTGAGCCCGACGACCTAGGCTTTCTACATTTGCCTTAGCTAGTAGAGGTTTTGCAAAACAGAATCAATTGTTTCCATTTTGGTTTGAACAAGGCAAAGATAAAGGTTGGGAAGGCCCATTCACTACTGGCCTAAAAATCATCCACAGACTAAAAAGTAACTGTATATAACAAATGAATATAAAAAACACAGTCCTTTTGTGATTAATTTACTGTACAACACTACAAATATTCCATCACCTTTTTTTCCTGTGTACTGCTGAGATAACAAAGAGAAAAGAAGGAAGTACAGAAAATATGTAATTTGTGTTTTAATGCGTGTTCCCTAGAATAGAAGATGTTGGATATATTGCCTGAGTGGCTCAAAAATAAATTGGGAAATATTGTGCCATAACACCTCATCTTGGACATTGCACTAAACAGTTCTGGCGTAACTGGGTGGAGGAAATGAGTCATAGTTTTGCCTGGTGTACAGGGTGGTACAAGGAATTACTGCACCTAATTTTGGTGGATGAACTCCAGAAATGAATTGGGAACAAGAAGATTATAACAAAGTCAAACAATTTTTCCAGTTGTTCAGTTAGTTAGAATTAATGATAATTTTGGTTTTATCAACAATATTCAAAAACAAATAATTAAATGAAATATCCTGTGAAAAATAAAAACTATCCTTGACTACGTGATTCAACAATGATTTACTGATTTGGCTATTTTAGTGTTGTCCAGAAGTAACTTCCATTAGGCAAAACAATTTTTCTTTGTTCCACCCAGGGAAGCTGTGAAATTTACATTTGACACACAGAGGGTTGTAGACTTATGGTTTCCTAAATCAGATACTGATATTTTACACTTGAAACTATATCCCAAGCATTTATTACTTATCAGTTACTTCACTATGTCTACATACTTTGCAAAACTTACCACCAAGTGCTAAGTAATATGAGCACGCTATGTTTAATCACTTATTTCGAAGGCAAAATATATCTCTTTCCATTAAAGATCAATCAGTAAAGTTACAGGTGGAAGCTTGGAAACAATATCTTCGTTCTCTGTGACTGCAATTTTTAAAATACACAATGTCCTAGAATATCACCTGCTGTTTCACTTCATAAAATGGTTGCCTAATTTTCTTATTTTGCCTAAAGTGTACCTGATGAGCAACATGTGTATCTCAACTTTGCTCATATTAAGTATATTGTACATTGTAAGGTATTAAATTTATACCTCCCACAAAAAAAGTTATTTTTTCACTTTTTTTCTGTAATGAAAGACATTATATTGACGTACTAAAAGAATGTTATAAGCTCTTGATAAGGGCCACAAGAAGTTTTCAATTCATGTTGTTTGGGTTTTCTGGGTCTTGCTGTCACCCAGGCTAGAGTGCAGTGGCACAATCACAGCTCACTGCACTCTTGACCTCACAGGCTCAAGTGATCCTCCTACCTCAGCCTCCTGAGTAGTTGGGACTACAGGTGTGCACCACCTCACTCAGCTAGTATCTGCCTACCTCTGCCTTTCAAAATGTTGGGATTACAGGCATGGGCCACTGCACCCGGCCTTCGTGTTTTAATAAGAACAAGTAAAGATGACATATTCTTTCCAGCCAACACTGACAATTTTCTTTTTTTTTTTTTTTTTTGAGACGGCGAGTCTCGCTCTGTTGCCCAAGCCAGAGTGCAATGGCACGATTAGGACCTAAGTACTCAACTTGTGTTCTGTTTATTATTGATGTATCCAGAAGACTTCTTATTTCTACCTCGTATCACTTACACAGTTGTTTCCTTACAAATTTTTTTCAATTGTAAATATGTAGCTATGTTTACAAGCTAACGAAGGCATCCAACTGTGTGTTTTAAAACAAAGTTAACCTCTCATATAACTAAGGAAAAGTTACGCTCCTGAAAAAGTACAAATATTAAATTGATCACATAAACAACTATAAATTTCCATGGTCCAAATGAATTTTTCAGCTATCCATTTATTCAGGGCTAACATTATTGATTCATCTAATACCAAATCTAATGTAATCATGACATCACAACATCATACTAAAATAATATATGACTTCTAACTCATAATAGCAGGGCCAGTCTTGTTCCCATTTCCAGCTCCAGTGAAGTTTCCAATATTCCTCAATGAAATCCCAGGTTTATTTCTAGAGGACCAAGGGTGTTTGTACTTTTCCTTGTGTATTGTTGAGTATACTAAAGCAGAATCGTCAGCCATTAGCCCATGGCTTTTCCGCCTATGTGAAAACAGTAGGGTTATAGTACAAAGGGCAGAGACCTAAGCCAAGATTATTTGCTAAGAAGATAAGAGCATAAGCCCTCCGAATTACTGGCACCTTATGATCCTGGAACTGAGAGCCCTGAAAAGGTTTGATCCACTATTTTGGTTCTTTCTGCTCTACCTCTGCCCCCCTCCTAATACAGATAAAATTCATTCATTCCTTCCCTTTCAAGTATTTACAGTCACTCATCCCTTAACGATGAAGGTATGTTCTGAGAAGTGCAAATTTTGTCATTGTGCGAACATCATATGTTGAACTTATACAAACCTAGATGGTATCTCTTACTACATGCCTAGGCTATAAGCTACAGCCTGCTGCTCCTAGCTACAAACCTGTACAGCATGTTACTGTACTGAATACTGTAGGCAACCATAGCACAGTGGCATTTGTGTATCTAAACATATCTAAACGTAGGAAAGGTACAGTAAAAATATGGTATTACAATCTTATGGAGCCAGGCACAGTAGCTCAAACCTATAATCCCAGCACTTTGGGAAGCCAGAACAGGCAGATCACCTGAGGTCAGGAGTTCAAGACCGGCCTGGCCAACATGGTGAAACCCCCATCTCTACTAAAAATCCAAAAACTAGCTAGGTGTGGTGGCACACGCCTGTAATCCCAACTACTCAGGAGGCTGAGACAGGAGAATCACTTGAACTCAGGAGGTGGAGGTTGCCGTGAGCTGAGACTGCACCACTGCACTACAGTCTGGGTGACAGAACAAGACTGTTTCTCAAAAATAATAAAAATAAAAACAAACTTACAGGACTACCATTATATATGTGGTCTTTCTCCATAGAAACATCATTATGCAGTACACAAGTGTGTTAAGTATCTACTATGTATCACACATCATTTAAAAGGCTAGGAAAAAAATGATATACAAAGAAACAACCATAAACAAGTCAGAACCTGCTCCCATTTCCATAAGTGACATATTTTTGTGAGTGAGAGGAAGCCTTCCCTATCTTCTACTCCCACTCCTCCCACCCCTACCACCACTATAGCTTCTTCCTCTTTTAGAAAGCCTGCTATCCCACCATCAAACAGAGAGGGCATCTATTACACAAACCTGTATTTAATCCCCTGTATGTTATGCCTGATAATGCAACCAAAGTAACCTAAAGGCCTATTTTATTTTATTTTATTTTAAACAGAGTAGCGCTCTGTTGCCCAGGCTAGAGTACAGGGGCACGATCTCGGCTCACTGCAACCTCCACCTCCTAGGTTCAAGTGATTCTCATGCCTCAGCCTCTTCAGTAGCTGGGACTACAGGCATGCACCACCACGCCTGGCTAATTTTTGTAATTTTAGTAGAGATTAGGTTTCACCATGTTGCGTAGGCTGGTCTCGAAGTCCTGGCCTCAAGTGATCCACCTGCCTCAGCCTCCCAAAGTGCTGGGATTACAGGCCTGAGCCCTCATGCCTGGCCTAAAAACATTTTCAAGTTGTTGAGAGTCTTACTGAGATGTCATTATATTTCAAAATACAAGGATCTAAAAAATAGAACATAATTTTCTAAATCATGGTTTTGAAATGGGTCTTTATATTCCACACAGAAGTGAAGGGGATTTGTTCACTCTTAGTGGGTTGTAGACACTCAAACTGCATTACCACTACACTGATGATGATTTTTCTGGCTTTGGGAATCTCAGTTGCTGAGTAAAGGGGTGAAATTTTAATTTTTAGTATTGACTATAACCTGAAAACCGCTAGAACACTAGATTGAACAGTGTTCTCTTTTACTATTAAAAGGAGTTCTCTGACCCTTTCATGTTGTGGAACAGATACTGCATTTAGGGACTTAGGGAAAGTGGCTTCTAAATATCACAGTAGGTTACAGTCACCTGGGACAGTTTTACAACATTAGTGCCATCCCTAGAGACACCAACTGAATTGGTCTGGGGTGTGGCCTTGGCATCAGCATTTTTCAAAGCTTCTATATAACTCTAACGCAGAGCCAAGGTTGCGAATCACTGTTCTAGGGTCTCAGGTTTAACCTTACCACTCATTCCAAAAACTCAGAATTACAGGGCTCTTTTTTTCCTGAATTTTCTGAATCTTAGTGCTAATTTTCTTCTGACTTCAAGCCTTGTGGTCTTATGATAGGGTGACAAACTTCTGATGAAAATGAAAGTACAGAGGAAAAAAACTTCTGAACTCTGGGTATGTAATCTGTCAAGAAAGACATTTCTTGAGATAATGTTGTTTTGAACTTCTGATATTTAAAATAGCCTCCTTCATGCCTTTGCTGCAACCCTCAATTATGGCCAATTTTGGGGGGGTGGCGGGAAGAGGGAGGTAGAGAGAGAGAGACAGAGACAGAGACCCCTACCACCACTACAGACAGTTTAGGATTTTAAATGCTCTGGCCATTTGGATTTAATTTGACAATTAGAAGTCAGCCTATTTGTTAGTCATCAGTCAGGCGGTCATAATGACTCTGCACAGTTACAGACACTGTTGGGAATTTGGAGGTAAAGAAACAAGACAAAATCAGCAAAAGCATTTTGCCCCAGAGGCTTGGAGACCGTTGCAGTAAGTGCAAGTGCAATAAGCTCATCCTTGGCATTTCAACTTAATTCCCCTGTCAATCCAGCTTATAACTATGATAAGCTAATCCCTGCTAGCAAAATGATGAATGCCTACAATGGGTTTAAAGCTGATGCTCTAAACTAGTTTAACATATTTTTCACTTTTAAAATGTCACCTTTTGTGAGGTGTCTGTGCCTCTTTTATGGTATGCGTCAGGGTTTGCCTGGTGTAATATTTACATGGTTGGCTTATCCGGCTTACTACTGTAGGTGGCTGCTGAGGACCAAATTCACGCCACACTTATCTTTGTACCCAGAGGTGCACACAGCATTGTAATCTAGACCCTGTAAAAGAGTCAGGGAATTAAATGTAGTTTTGGGGTGTGGTTTTTTTAATTGAATAAAACCTCTCTGTAAGGAAGGTGGGTGAGTAGAGAGCAAAAGAAGAGACAAGTGGACATGCCAATCTTTATAAAAGGGCCTAAAAGCTTTTTTCCTCTTATCGATCCATAATTCACCAACAATCAATTCTAACCAGATTTTCCTGTTTCCACTGGAAGATGAACAAAATTTATACTGTTAGAACTTCATACAGATACATATCTCGAAAAATGTCTATGCTATTAATGGACCTCAGCAAATTTATCTTTAGATATTAAAAATCTAACATTCTTTTTACCCAGAAGCAGTATTAGAAAAGGTTAAAACTAAGCCTTACTATCAAATATTGTAAAATTTGGAAACCAAAGATGGTTATTGCAGAGGTAATTTCATCTCCATGGCACAAATAAATGACACATCTTAACTCTCGGCCACCTTTAACTACATTCTTGCTACACATTCCATCAGCACCTGGGCTGTAAAGCTTTTACCATTTCATGAATAATTCCAAGTTAAGCTTGATAATCTTTTTCTCATGTCAGTAAAAAAGAAAAGAAAAAAAGAGGGGAGAAGGGAAAATAAATGTAAGATATCGAGAAATATCTATATACAATTATGCATATTAAAAGTTTTGAATATATATCAGAAATATAGAAGGTAGATGTAAGATCAAATAAACTAAGGTAGATCATTATAAAATATTCTATGCAGAAGAGCTGTTGAAAATAAAAACATTATAAAAGAGACAGGAATGTTATAGATATAATAAGGAGAGAGGCAAGCATTTCCTTTCACCTGAAACCAGAATGTTTCATTATTTTGTAGCCAAGTGGTATATGCTGCTTTTTCTTCCACAAAGTAAAGATTACGGAATGTTTTTTCTTCTATAATAGAAAATTAATTATACCACTGTTGTCGATATAACTAAAGAAATAACCAACAGTTATAACACTAGCATGAAGAATTCATTGCTTACTGTACTTTAGATATCAAAATAGAAAACACAGCTGCATAGATCATATTATCAGTTCCCTCTGAAAAAATTTTACATAATTACATTTCTACACAAAGGTTTTAAAACTCCAGTCATACCAGCAGGTTTTGACTACTAATGGAAAATAGGATTGATGCAATTATGTTAAACAGAGGCAGGAAGCATGGCTTTTAAAGGAATCAGCTTAAAGAAAAAAAATTCCAGTTGCATGTGCATTAAAGCTGTCAAAACTCTAAGCTAAAGATCTGCTCTTTGTGCCAGCTAAACCCCTGCGCCACTCCGGAAAGTAACTTTCTGAAGCCATGCCAAGCTCTTTGCTTGAAAATAACATCTTAATTGGTTTCTTCTAATAAAATTCAAAATGCTCTTTTGGTGATGATAATACACTCATTGTTTTATTCCTGATTAATGTTCTGGTCTCTTGGAATGTTTTGAGTATTACTGTTCAGGAGAAAGGAAAAAGCCCTTGAGCCTGAATTTATGGAGCAGCAATCTGGCTGGATGGACCAACCAAGTTGGAGGCTTTTGATGCCAGAAACATTGCTTCTATAAAGGGTGGCCTATTTAACGTCAGATTCCTAATAATACCAATGAGACTCCAATCTCTTCCTATTGACTGCATCATTAGTATATAATAATGTTTAGTTGTGAATACAGAACTAGGTCGTTTAGGGAATACATAGGGCTCTGACTGGCAACTGACACAAATTAAACTATCCAGTAATTCTTTTCAAATCAAGGGGTAATTTAAGTCATAAAGTTTTTCTTTTGCTTGAGTTTTAATAGCTAGTGTACCACTATCTGAGGGCAGACAAGTTATTTAAAAGGCTCCCAAGTATTCACCACACCATCTCCAAACTTCTGCATGCCTTATCATCCTGTTAAGTTTCTTTATTAAAAGTTGTTCAGTTCAGGCTACTGAATGGTTTGTACACACATGGACTCTAATAATGTAATGAAATTCAATAGAAAAATATCATTTGTATAATATTTATACAAACCCATTGTATGACCACTTTGCTACTATTCACTAATTCCATTAAACAAGAGATCCCTGGGTTGAGAATTATAGTCATATTGGAATTGTCTTTTTATATGTAATAGTCTCATTTAAAATAAACCGTAATCACAAATATTACTTCTACTTGACTAGATTACAAGGAAAGTCAAGCAAGACCTACCAGAGTGTTTAACCCCCCATACTCTCAGTTTCTAATTTTGTTCTTGCAGTCTTAAAATCTTTAGACCCATTGTGTTCATTATCAAATTTCAGTGATGAATGAAGTGCCAGCTTGGTGTACTTCACACAGTTTCTACAAAGTTATGTCTATTTACAAAAGAGAAAAATGTCTTTTCTAATTTAATTTTTGTGAAATGAGGATTTTGGAAAACTTAAGCACATAACTGAAGCTTATATTTCACATGCTATCATTGAGATTCTGCTCACTCTTTGGCAATTGATGCTAACTATAGTAACACTAGCAACTTGGGTTGCAAGACTTTGCTGGCTGAGAAAAAAAGGCAGGCGTAGAGAGCAAATTTAGGTATTTATCTTACTGATGCCTTTACATATTATGTGCCCCATTCACTCCCTTTACATTCCTGTTATCTGTGCTAGGGATGGATTACTTCCTTTTTGCAGGTTGCTATTCAACAAGTCACTTTGTTCTCACTATTACTAGCTGACAGAAAAATGGGAGGGAGACAGGGCTCAAATACACGAGTCACCAGCTTCTTGTCCTGGCCCTCAGCTCGCTTGCACTAAAAGCTGTCACTACGTAACTGTTACAATAATGTTTTAAGTACTAAAGTGTTCACCAAACTAATGATCCAATTATATAATTATAAATCTGTAGTTATTCATAAATGTAGAGTAGGAAATCATAAATAATGCGTTTAAAACGATACCGGGAATACAACAGCTTTTTTCTGACTTAACAGTTTTTGTTATATGAATATACAAGAGAATATACACTTCGGAAAGACTAAAACGGTATCAAAATATAATGGGTTTTTACTCATAGATGATGATGATGATGTGTGTGTGTTATGCATTTATTTTTAGTCAGATATATATCCTCTCTCCATAATTCATTCTGTCTGTTGAAAGTAAAAATCTCTAAGGAAGTAAGTTTTTCCTAAAAAAATTGAGAAGTTGCTTCTTTAGAGCTATTAATTCTAAAGGTTTTCTTTTTGCTGGAAAACAGTCTGACTCCCCTCTCTGAGGAACAGAAATCTTCTGTAAAATTAATATGCTGTAACTCCCTGGGTTTTTCTATTCCATACAGACTAGAGACTTGACGTTAGCCATTACATTATAAATAAGATTGAATGTAAGAACAGTCTTGTATTCAAAGTCTGGTACCTGATCATTTTTATCAGAAAATAGTTTTACTAAGGTAATAATTTAGAAAGTAATGAGGTAGAATATTTTATACTTTTATTATCAAGAATGTTATATTCTAGCAAGTGTTAAAATTGAGTAAGGCAAGAAAATTTAGCATTTCCAGTGGCATCAATTCAAACCAGAACATAAGATTATTTTAATGGGTTTTTCACTCTAAGGCAATACAAAATGAGCAGAGTAGACTATCCTAGGGATTGACTAAGGGGAATATGGAATCCTGATGTACACAGCACACCCAATGAGCTCTTGACTACAAGAGCAGTAACTTGGGGAAGGCAAGACAGGACCAGTATGTTCATTAGTTTGCATGAATTAGAGATAAACAAAAATATAAATTATTCTTATTTATGTATTGCCTAAATCTTTGCAAAGAGAATTGAGAAGCACTTAAAATATGGTGTTAAACAGATTTAAAGCCTGATATATAATGATCCTCAAATTATTGCTGAAAATCAGCAGTTAACTAAAAATGTAAGGCATGTTAAAGCTACAGTGTTTGTTATGCATACTTGGGGAAGAAATAGCATGAAGCAAGTTTGTTAATATTCATATTAATAGCCTTGTAGTTCTGCAGATTTTGTAATATACATTTGCAGGGTGTCTCTGACTCTATACAAGCACTGCTCATAATTAATTTTTCTCTTCTTATACCATTCTGTCTTTTAGTCCCGTCAATGTCACCGTCAAGCTGTAGCACCTTAACCAAGCGCTTTAGCCTCCATGCCAACCTACTTCATAGACATTCTATAATAAATTAAGTAATACAGACATTATTTGAAAAGTAAAAAGTGCTTTGCAGAAGTAACATATCCCTATTGAGTGCTTAAACGCAGCTCATTCCCACTGGATAAGGAGGATGGGTTGAAATGATTGTTTCTGAAAAGCACACAACTTAAAATGTAGAACATACTTGCCATCTTTTACAGCTCAGCAAATTGTTCCATGGCTAGTGCGACCCTAAAATAGCACATGGCTCAGCACTTAGTTCTGCCTTCCATGTGCCCTTCTTGCCAACACATACTCTGAGCTAGAAAATATCTTACTTTTCTGTTCCTTGCTTTTAAATGTGTTTTGCTTAACAACAGAGGTCTTCAGTAACATATAAATGAAAATGCAGTAGGCAAAGGAGTGCTGGAATTTGCCCAAAGCTCACAGCTCTATCTCCCAATGCTTTTTAACAGTAATGGAACTAAAAACCAAAGGGATAGTTCTTTTGTACCTTATTATATAAAAGATGTTTGTGAAATGAAAAAGTTAAGTGTGTCTCAATGCTATGTTTTTAATGCAATGAATGATATCCATGAGAAAGAACATCTGAATCTTTTGTTTAAGAGACAGTGCAAGGTACAGTGAATCTATGGAGAGTAAACGCTGATAAATTTGCATAGGGAAATGAGGAGAGTGAATAATTATTTTTCTATAGTTATCTATCTAAGCATCGACTTGCTCACATAAGCACAAAGGGAGATCTCACAGCAACAAAATAAACATGTTCCAGAGAGGTAATTCCTCTCATCTTCACCTTGATGAATCATAAATTAAAGGGGGAATTGGGGATGGTATAAAGAATGAATTTTATTTCATTCTCAGGCAGGTTTGATGTTCTAAGAGAAATGTAAAATTCTAGAGTGATACATTTAACATGTTAAGTTTACAGCACACCTTACTGAGAAAACATTCTTTTCCTCTGATTGTGATCTTTGCGGATCTTAAAACTAATTCTCATGGTAGCTACAGAAATGGCTGTCACAAAGGCAGTATTGATGTTAGTGATTATTATAACTAATATAAGTAAATTACCAAAACTATTTTGAAACAAAGACAACAAAAAGTAGTATACACCTAGGAAGAATGTAAAAATGTAGAACTTTGGTTCTAGATATATTTTCTAAATCGAAATTGCAAATAAAGGCTATGTAACATAGTTTTAGCAACATATATGAACAACATATCAAAATATATTATCAACATGTGAACAAATTTAAAATAAGCTATCTAGGATCATGTGCACCATCTTCATTTGATAAAGAGTTCAATTTAATTAAACATATATTTAGGCATGTCTACAGTTAATCCATAGAATAGGCCCCCCCTTTTTTTTTAATGAAACTGTGTTGGTTATATAACTAATTAACGTAACACTCAAGCTCACTCTTCTAATTTCAGAACACTAAAGCATTCCTTCTTTGCTCCCAATTGTAGGGATCTTACGCCTCTGAATGGCTTAACACGTAATATCATTTCTTGGCAATAGAATCAAGCTTATTAGAATCTGATGAAACTCACCTGGAACAGTAATTACTTTTTTAAACTGAGAAATATAGGCTCACACATTTTTCTAAAAATTTTCTAAAAGAAATTCATAGCATATCAATGTAATACATTTTATCCTAGTATTTTCAAGAGACAATCTTTGCACTACCTGAATAAAATTTCCTCCCTCCAATTTAAGCCTACTAGGGACTTTGTTTTATTTTGACTACCAGAGTCCTAAATCAATACGTGTTATAGAGGAAAATAGACGTATGAGGCTATATTTCTTTGCAATTCTTCTCATCTTCCACTGCAATTGTATTTTATAACAGTTTTTAACTTGCTGCTTTACTTCACGAATTTAGTGTGACTCTATTCTAGACTCTTACGTTTTAGGTAATGTCCAGCTCACACTGAATCCATCAATCCTTTGCTGAGTTCAGTTAAACTCTCACAAGGGGGAAGGTAGAGGCAACTTTTTTATTCACAGAACACCCCTTGAGTTTGGGTTTTTTAAAACACACATGTGTGCTTCAAAATATTTCAGTCACACTTAACTGAAACCATCATAAGGAGACTTAAAAGAAAATGCAGTAACACACATCTGAGAACTAAATACTTCTCAGTATTTAGTTCTGAGGAGATTCAATACAGCCAGTGTAAGCATCTTCCAAGATTAATGGAGAAATCAAGAACAACTGCCTTTATTTTCATTTCTTGGGCAACCACAACACAAACTATTTCAACAAATGTGCCTTGGAATGTTAATGCTACCAGAGTTCATAAAGAGGAATTTATTATTTTGAATTTATTGTCCAATAATAATTCAGCTTTTGGGCTTAGTTCATTAGTTCACCGGGGTTCTTTTATTTGTTGAAGCTGACATTAAAAAATGTTTAATAATTCATAGTCTTTCATTTATATACTGTCAATGACCTGGAAACTTTGGCAGTTTTATTACTAAAAATTCAGCACAGACAAAATGGAAAATGAGTCACAAAGTAAATAAATGAAAAAACGGGGCCAGTCATGGTGGCTCACACCTGTAATCCCAGCACTTTGGGAGGCTGTGATGGGCAGATGTTCAAGACTAGACAGGCCAATGTGGCTGAGACCAGCCAGGCCAATGTGGTGAAACTTTGTCTCTACTAAAAGTAAAAAAATTAACCAGGCATGGTGTCATGTGCCCGTAATCCCAGCTACTCAGGAGGCTGATGCAGGAGAATCGCTTGAACTTAGGAGGCGGAGGTTGCAGTAAGCCAAAATCCCGCCATTCAACTCCAGCCTGGGCGACAGAGCAAGACTCCGTCTCAAAAAAAAAAAAGAAAGAAAGAAAAGAAAAGTAAAAACAAGTAATCCTATGCAAGGCTAGTGCTTATTCATAAAATACCTATTTCTAATTCAAAACTCACACTCAGTCAGTTTTCTGTTTTTAAACCACTATCATGCATATGTAAATGTAAATGTAAACATCAGCCATGAGCTGGAAGATTGGCCAATATTAACTAAGGAAAAATTTAAACTAAAAGTATCTGTGTGAACCTTAAATTCATTTGCAAAGTTATTGGGCACCAAATGAGATTTAGACAAATTACAAAAGAAAATATCTATTAGAAGTCACAGGTCTCAACGTAGAAGATTTAAGAAGCACAAATGTAACTAATTAATAACATCAGAGGTACATTCTCCCACAGGACTGATGACCATCTGGTTGACCTTGCCCTAGATCAACAGGGAAGGCAAATCTGTAAATCACTGTTTTACAAATGTTATCACTCCATTATTTCACCACAAGAAAAAGGGATGGAACATGGATGGGAGAAGAGACTCCTTGTCCTACACACCTTAAAATTGGCTATGATGCTTATTGCACCTGAAGTAATGCAAGACTAAGTGGTTTCTTCTCAAGTTCCACCCAGAGAGAGACAGGCAGAGGACCAAGTTATAGTGATGGAAAATTCACAACAAAAGAGCCAAGAGGTAAACTAATTATGAGAGAATATAAAGGTACTTAGAAATACAAAACAAGTAATGCAAATGATCTCTGTCTGATGCAACTTGAAACTATCTGAATTTCCCCAAAACACCTTTCAGTTTCTGATTTTTTACTGGAAAACAGTAATAGAAATTTAGAAATATGAAATAAAAGTATGTCATATGTTTTTAAATATATATATTCTTAAACATATTAACCCTATACAAAGCTCTATATTTTGATGTTGAAAATAAACTACTTTGGAGGAAACATAAGAACCTACTTAGTGTGATACTCAGATAAGTCATCATTTGACTAATGAGAAACTTTAAAGAATAATAAATTTGGAACAGGCATCTCAAGGAGATACACTGTGAAATCTCCTAAGAAAACTGTATTGAACCAAGGTTTAAAATTTGTACATTTTGACAACTGTATTTGTCTGATACTTTTCCTGCATCTTGCCTATGTAGTTCATTTTAGGAACGTTTAAAATTATTGAGTTAGAAATTGTGGAATTTTATTAGATGTATTCTCACTGTTGACAAATCTCTTTTAAACTGTATTCAAAATAAGTGATTTACTATCTCTCTGATTATTTGCGCTTTCTCTCATTTCCTAAGAGTACCCGTAATACTTTTGAGAAGAACAAAATATCAGGCATTATGGAACTTTGAGATCAATAACTCATCATGTCATATTCTATATAAGTTACAAATTAAGGAAAGTCTTATTCTGCAAGAATCTGTTTTGAGTTTGAGAGCATTTAAAATATTAGGCATATATTATTTCAAATCCCATCGTTACTTCCAGTCACAGTATAGCAGAGCTGTCACTGTCTTACATAGTTCTGAAGTTTGGCTCTAAAAGATTATACTAGGTAATTTCCTTCTGTAAAATATGAATTGTAATTGCCTTTTCAAATACAGAATTGGTTCATTATCTCTGGGACATACTTTTTATTAATATTTACATTAAAAGTTTGGATTAATTTTCAATGGAAAAGAGAGCAGGTAGAGACATCCAATCTGTTAGATCACAACATCTCTATATATACTAGGAAAAATATAGAAAACAGAGAGGAAATTGGACTACTTCTTAACGCTTTTTCTTTTTTATTTGAAAAGGTATTTCATAGTTCTCAACTTGGGAGGAAACTTGTGGGCAGTCTATAAGATGCTTTAGTAATTAAGGGGCAAAAAAGGACACTTCAAAGGGTCTGTATTTCCATTCTTCACAACTTAACTGCATAGCTATGGGTTTTAAGGGGTATGCCTGGCATGGAGGCTAAGGAAGCAATTAGAAGCCCACACATTCTAAGTTCCAAATATGGCTCCTTCAGTGCTTATGATGACCTTGGGGAAAGCACTGGTGACTTAAAAAGAAAAAAAAAAACAGGACAGCCATTTGACTGATAAGTGTCAGTCATTCGTTCTGCTATTTGAAATTTGAGACAACAAAGAGTTCTGGAGACAACTTGCTATAGGAAGGTCTGAGAGTATGTTATTTATCAAATGAAAGAAAATATATTTGCAATGACACTAAAGTTTATGCAGACAGAGTTGAAAGAAGTAATAAAAATATAAATGACTGATTGCCAGGATGGTGTTCCTCATCCATGTCTTACTCCATCTGTCCAATTAGTATGGGTTACTTGACTAACCAAAATCATTCATCTGTAAGTCCTTTGAACTATATACATTAAAGCTCATACAAACCATTTCCTCAGAAGACCTTGCACCTTTTATGTATGTGAAAATTTGAAATCACACCCATTTCCCTAAGCTTCTGAGGACATTTGTATACAACAACAATCAAAAGCATATTTCCAATTATTATTTTAGATCCTTTTCAATTAATTAGGGGACTATGCCAATCTCAGGAAATCCTCGTGGAAAAAGAAGAAACACCATTAGAACAACACATGGAGCAACCGGTTTTGAGACTAATGCCCAAAAAATTAATTGGGAGAATTTTTTAGTAATTAAACTTGCATAGCTCTTTCTGCTGCTGAGGATTAGCATAAAGGGGCCACTTCTTAACATTACCAGGTGAATAGTAAGATCAAAGATGCTAGGCTTTGAGCTTGCCCGTCTCCCCCATGAGTACACAGGCAAGCACAGAAGAATTGTTTCACAAAAAGCAGCATATACTACAAGCATTTTCAAAAATATTGCCTCAAATCCAGCAGAGGGTTTTTGTCTATTAACCAGTCATTTAAAATAGCCATTGTCCTCCAAAAAACAGCCCAGTAAATATTTTTAAAATTAATATCCAGTAATATTTTATACTCTTCATGAATTTTTGAATCGGATAAGGAAGAAAACAAAATTTAAAATAACATTTTTCCCAGAGTGTTTATCAAATCTCTTACCATCAAATGTTAAGTAAACTCTTGCTTGGGGCTGGGAAGATCCTTTTACACAGATAGAACAAATAAATACTCCAACCAACACGCAAATTGCTCGGAATGCCATTTCTTCAGATATGCAAGTTAATATCCAAGGGAAAATACCTTTAAGAGAGAGATAACAAGCTCGTTATATCTCATTTCACATTTTAGGAGTAGGAAAAAAACGGTAATCTACACAAAACACCCCATTCACAAAAGAGCCACCTGAACTTTTACAGTAATGCAAACAGTAGGAGGTGCTGTGTCTTTGCTTCTCAGATGTGAAAATGTGGATTTAATTCATTTGTGTCTGGAAGTCGGCGACAAGAGAAACTTTCATCTTTGAGCAAAATGATGCTACCATCGAAACAGAACAACGCAGTGAGAAAAGCATTGATACCTGAAGTAAAGCCCAGTATTTTAACAGATCTTCCCTCCAGAAATCCATTACATTAAAAAGACTTGAACAGAATTGTTCTAATAGACTATAACTGGATGAGAACTCTTTCCCCCCACTAGCATAACAGCAGTAGCAAAATCCCAAATGAACATTCATGTGGACTTACTCACTTCCATAGTCATTAGCTCTTTTAGAGTAATTGTCTCTGAAATGGTGTTTTCATACATAAATCTATGTGTGCTCAATCCTTGAGCACTAATGTCACTGGAATCAGTTATCTGCCATTTTATCCAGATGACCAGCAGGCAGCTGTTAAATGATGCAGATGAGGTAACCATGGACTTGTGCCAAATTCAAACCAATGACCTAGGTGAGCAATCCAGTGAGCCATGTATCCACTGATGCATATTTTAAATAAATCAACCAGAAAGTGGGCTGTCAAAATACCCAAAGATAAATCAGAGACAAGTGTCACTGCTTGAAACGATATATATATAATTGATACATGCTATTAACTAATATCTGAACCCGAAGGAAGGTGAGATAATGTTTTTCCATAAATCTAAGGGAGCTCTAGTGGCCACATCAAGTAAAATAAACTCAGGACCATAAAAGAAATGCAATCCTTTTGCTTCTACCACAATTATACGATAAAATGACCCAAGAGTCCAATAAAGAAATTTATTTTTACAGGTTACAACAAGTCATTATTTGACTTTTCAAATTAAAATTTCATCGACAAAATTATTAACTTCTTGGTAAGTGCCACTAGTAATTGAAAAAGCTTCATTAATACAGAATAAAAAGAATTAAATGGAATATGCTATTTTAAAGAAAAATTGTAAGTAGATTTCCTAGGTGGTGCATATGTTACGAGAGTTAGAAATGAAATTGTACGTTTCTTTTACCACACAGATGGAGGAAACTCTAGAGATGTTTGTGTTGGTAATTTTCAAAAGAAACAGTTTCTTCCTGCTTCCACAACCTCTTCACCCTGTCATCCCTAAATTAACTTAGAAGGAAACTGATTTTATGGGTGACTTTCCCTTAATAATTTGTCCCTTGGTTCTGTTGACTTTATAGTTAAAGCCAAAAGAAAAAAGCTATTAATATGCCTAACCTTTGTATGTTTACTGAGCAAGCTGATATTATTAACACATCTTTTTTTCTTTCTTTCTTTCTTTTTTCATATTGGCATCTTAACCTATCTGTTTCTCCCAAAAGGACATATATCACCAATTGCAAAGAATAATACTGGGGATACAATGGCAGATGAAACGAAGGTGGTCTACAGGGCAATTTGATTTACATCCTACCTAGTGATAAGGAGTGGGAGACTGAAAGCCAAGTTCTTAAATATGCCCCCGCCTCCCTAACAGTATCGTACAACTTCTTCCCTTTAACTCAGACACAGACGTTCCTCTTGTTTTCAGTTCTGCTGATCGGAAGCTAATAACACATAAGAAAATAATTCTCTAATATCCTCTGGAGCAATTTTGCCTTGAAAGGCAATGTAACACTCAACTTTAAACTCTCCGCAGGTGTCACAGCCTAAAGAAACAACTAGAGCAGGGCTCTCAGCAAGGGGAAAGCTTCCCTGACAAACCGCGTGTGCTCTTAAGAAAACGTCCAGGCTTGAGCACAGCAATGTATTAAAAGTCAATATACAGGCCCAAAAAGTTATATTTTTGCTAAATTTGTAATGCGTAAAATGGCCAGTTCAGCTTACCGAGGTTGGAAGAAATCAGCACGGAAAAGTCATCAATTTGCTACCGGGGTTGGATCCGCTTGCGTCTCCAGTCCTTTTCCCAGACGCCCTTAATTTCCAACACGTCCCAACGGTGAAATTCTTTCTTCCCGGTCCCCTGAGTTTCTTTGTAAAGGAATCTCAGCGCTCTAGAGCCGCGGCACCCGGAGCCCTTCTCCGCGTCGCTCAATCAAGCACCTCAGAGTGAATGGAAAGTGGCCGGCCGCGGTGGGCGAGCGCTCTTGGTGTCCGATTACAGCGCCGCAGCGCGCGGCTCCCGCTGCCCCAGCGCGCCGCCCAGCAGGCTCTCATCACCGCCGCGCAGCCCCGGCCGCACTCCGCCGGCCGCGAGGCCCCACCCCGAGAGCGTCGGCCAGAGCGTGGCAGGGAGCCGCGGGGGCGGGCCGGGCGGGGCCGACCCTTAGAACCCGCCGCCGGCCAGACGCAGGAATGCGCGGCCGCAGGCTGGAGCCCGAGCCCGGCAGCTCTGCTCCTTTCTCAGTCCGCGGCAGAGTGAGCAACTTGCACGGTGCGCTCCACGGTTTTTGTTGCCGGCGGCTCTTGGAAGACACTCAGACTTTGCCTGGCCGTAAATATCAAAGCGCAAGGCAGTTGTGGTTTTTTTATTTTTTATTTTTAAATTTTTGCCAGGGAAGGATCACTGCATCCTTTTAAGGCAAAGAGATGCCTTTTTAAAAGGGCGTGAGTTTTGTTCTTATTCTGCCGCGTAGCGTATTTCTTTCCTTTTTTTTTTTTTTTTTTTTTTTTTGAGACAGACTCTTGCTCTGTCGCCCAGGCTGGAGTGCGGTGGTGCGATCCCGGCTCACTGCAACCTCCGCCTCACCAGTTCAAGAGACTCTCCTGCCTTAGCCTCCTGGGTAGCTGGTATTACAGGCGCGCGCCACACCACGCCCACCTAATGTTTTGTATTTTGAGTAGAGACGGGTTTCACCATGTTGGCCAGGATGGTGTCTATCTCCTGACCTCGTGATCCGCCCGCCTCGGCCTCCCAAAGTGCTGAGATTACAGGCGTGAACCACCGTCCCTGGTCTTTGCCATGTATTTTCGAAAACAGGTCAAGATAAATGACAATCTTGTTGCACAAGTTTATCCTCGTAATGGGTATTGTTTCCTATTGAGTTTCCTTTAATGCCCTGAAGGCAGTAATTCTGTTGACCCCTCCACATTGACTCATATCCAGTACGTTCCCCTCCACGATACTCCCAAACATAATTACAAGAAGAAATTATTTCACAGTTCTGTGTTGAAAGGCTGTTTGAGTTATGCCAACAGATAGCCATAACTACACATGTACAGAAATATATCAGAGGTATATTTCCAGCATTACTTTCAGGTACACTCGTTAAACTCTGGAACCGACTTTGATGTTTAAGTGAAAATTGCTTCTCCGGACCACAATAAACTAGATGTTTAAACATCGGGAGAAATGAGCTTTGATCGCCGTAAAACAAGCAGGCACTTGCTTAAAATCACTGTGTTCACAGCCCAGCAGATGTCACTCTACAGAAGGAACGCAGAGTGTAATTTCTCTCTTATACCTGACAATTTTCTTCACATAATGAAAGAGAATCACTAAATTCTTATAAACTGTGTCATAGAAAACACCTCTGAGGGTGCAAAATCATTGCTCAGTGGGAAAGTTGAATGAAATCTCAGGTGGGAGGAAGAGGTGAGTGAGACATAGCTTTCCTGTGTCTCTTGTGTTCAGTAAACATAAACGTGTCTCAGACTCATGCTGCATTGTCAAGAAATGAAGGGATCAAATCAATGCAAATTTAAGAGTTCAAAAATTCTATTCCCGGGCTAATACTATCTTCAAACTTCAAAAATTTAATATAGTAACAGTTAAAATTATTTTTTGTGATGATGTGAGAAGATCCTTGACATAAATTTGTAATAAGGAATTTAACCTCCCAAAAATCTGACAGTATTAAAATCCAGATGTCCATATAAACAAGCACTATGTGTGCTTCTCTGAAACACTTCTGAAACTGAAAGAGAACCAGGTTATATATTCTCCACTATTATCCTTCTACTGGTATCTCTGTCGGCATTTATATATTAAGGAAGGAGAAGAATAAATCATTAGAAAGATGAATGTGGGGATTAAATGATGTAATTATTAATTTAGAAATATGGAGATGTTAGAAACTGATCAACAAATTCATGTAAGATAGAATTTGTTTATACATTTTAAGTTTGAGAAAACCATGATGAAGAGATGTAAGATGAAATGCATCTCAAATGGTGTATTTACAAACTCCAAACTCAATTTACAAACACCAATGAATTAGCGCAATCTCTTACACATACAGGGGTTGGGAGGCCTTGGCAAATAGTTTAGATTTAATCATAGTCCGTGAAACTTGTGCCAAAGTTACCTCAATGTTGCCCAAATAAACTTCTTTGCAATGTGCTCCTGGGATTTAATGGTATTTGCTTAGCTCTGAGACGTTTACAGTTGGCCACACCTCAAAATGAATCATAAAAATACTGATAGGCTTTAGCCAAGATAGATTCAAGTGCAAGGACACAGTGCTCATGCTTGCCTGAGACTTAGTCCACAGGGTGGAATTTTAACAGTAGCACTAGAAACCCCTACAATTAATCTCTGCCCAGATTTACCCAAACTGCTTAAAACACCTTGACAAAACAAGACTTGCATAAGAAACAGTGGTGGGCACTACCACATTTTTAGGACTTCATCTGCCTGGTGCATGGCTGACACCTCTAATCCCAGCACTTTGGGAAGCAAGGGTGGGCAGATCACAAGGTCAAGAGTTCGAGATCAGCCTGACCAACATGGTGACATTCCATCTCTACTAAAAATACAAAAAATTAGCCTGGCGTGGAGGCAGGCAAATAGCTTGAATCCAGGTGACAAAGGTTCCAGTGAGCCGAGATCACACCACCACACTCCAGCCAGGGCAACGGAGCTAGACTCTGTCTCAAAAAAAAAGTATCTGTGTTTGCCAGATAATTTGCTTATTACCTGCATATCTGCATAGCATTCTTTAATAAAGTTACAATTTTCCATGAGAGAACATTGAAGGTTTGCCCAAAGTCAAATGGAGAGTAAATATTAGACTAGGAAGAGAAACTCAAACATGATTCCTTTAGTGTCTGATGTTTTTCAGTAAGTTTCAATAGCTTACTCTTATCTTTTTTGCTTAACTTTTTTCTCCTCTCTTCTCTACTTTCCTGAACTGTATCTTTGGAAAGTCTGAACTTTCAATGGTTACTTACTTTATTTACGTCAGCCTCATGTCTCCTTGGGTTACCTTAGTAGCTCTGCGACCAAGCCGGTCAAACAGGTCTGTTCTGGAAATCTGTGTATGAAACTGCTACCTGCACAGCTAATAGGCTTTAGTATTTCCTCTATCAAATCATTTCTAATTTTTCAATAGGATGAGTGTATCTCTATTTTCATTCTTAATTCACTGCTAATCTATATTGGTGACTCTTTCTCTGTTGATCTGTACTAGACTCTATGCTTCTCAAATTGTAGGATTCTTGGCATTAAACAAAATAAACTGGTGACAGTGGTTTGCTCTGGAGAGGAAAGTTGGCTAGAAAGGTCTCATGGTTCACTATATTTTACATTTATAATTTTTTTTTTTTTTTTTTTTTTTTTTGAGACGGAGTTTCGCTTTTGTTACCCAGGCTGGAGTGCAATGGCGCGATCTCGGCTCACCGCAACCTCCGCCTCCTGGGTTCAGGCAATTCTCCTGCCTCAGCCTCCTGAGTAGCTGGGATTACAGGCACACGCCACCGTGCCCAGCTAATTTTTTTAAATTTTTTTATTTTTATTTTTTTTAGTAGAGACGGGGTTTCACCATGTTGACCAGGATGATCTCGATCCCTTGACCTCGTGATCCACCCGTCTCGGCCTCTCAAAGTGCTGAGATTACAGGCGTGAGCCACTGCGCCCGGCCTACATTTATAATTTTAAACGAGTGAGTGTATAAGCTATTACAAAGTTCAAAGTTTAAGTCCTCAGTATTTATTTAAACAAATTTAAACATATCAAATACGTAAAGCACAATATGTCCCAACTCAACCAAAATAAGAGCATATTGCCTCTAATGTTTATATATTATATTTTATGTATAAAGTGGAATAGTAACGAATTTCAGGAGTAAAAATCCCTTAGTGAATTTTCGTTTTTAGTAAAAAAAGGTTATGTGTGCATGACAAAGGTTGTAAAAGAGTATTAAAATCATTCACATTTTCATCACAAGGACCAAATGTAAATTTTCTATTTGTTTCGTCCTTCTTGGAATATTTCATACGAAGCCTCAGTGAGAATAGAGTATACGTATTTGAGATTAACTATATACAACTACGGTTGCAGAGTATCCCACAGTTACTTAATAAATAATGTTTGCTAGTTGAATATATGCACACACATCCACAGTCACATCTTGAGAAAAGCCAACTGCTTTTATGAATCATATTGGATCTCAAGCTCTCTGTCTCTTCACCTGGAAGTACAAAACCGTTTCCCATATCTGTTCTCACAGAAGAGCCATGAGAGGCCTTTATAAGTGCCTCTGATTGTCAGATGCATGTAATGAGGCTCAAAAATAATAACCAGCTGGAGCAATGAATGCAGGACTGTTAGTTCTGGCTAATTGACTCCCATCCACAGCCCTTTGAAATGAGCAAAGGCCTTTCCATGTAATCTTCAGATTTTACTATTGTTATCCTCTTCTTGGACTTCAAATGGTTGACTAGAAAGTGGAGTATTAAATTGTGCAAAGAACTTTCACATCCTAGCAGATGCATTCTCTTAATGAGAATCACATGAGAAATCCTGCTGTCTTCTCTACCAGTGATTTCCAGGAAGTGGAGGGGGCTGTGTAGGGAATTTGCAAAGAATCAGCCACTTATTCAGTTTATTTTATTTATTTTTAGTCATGAGGCCTTGAACTTTTTTTAACTTTTAAGTTCAGGGGTACATGTGCAGGTTTGTTATATAGGTAAATTCTTGTTTGTTGTACAGATTATTTCATCACCCAGATATTAAGCCTAGTACCCAGAGGTGGCTCATACCTGTAATCCCAGCACTTTGGGAGGCTAAGGCAGGAGAATCAGGAGATCAGGGGTTCGAGACCAGCCTGACCAACATGGTGAAACCCCCTCTCTACTAAAAATACAAAAATTAGCCAGGCGTGGTCTCGCACACCTGTAATCCCAGCTACTCGGGAGGCTGAGCCAGGAGAATTGCTTGAATCTGAGAGGCAGAGATTGTGGTGAGCTGAAAGTTCACCATTGCACTCCAGCCTGGGCGACAGAGCAAGACTCCATCTCAAAAAAAAAAACTTGCCTAATACCCTTCAGTTATTTTTCCTGATCCTCTGCCTCCTCCCATCCTCCACTGTCTGACAGGTCCCAGTGTCTGTCGTTCCCCTCTATGTGTCCATGTGTTCTCAATATGTGCAACATTTAATAACTTTGAAGAAGGATATACAGTTTTCATTATCGACAATCATGACATAATTTAAGACGTAAAGCTCCTGGAATATATTTCAATTAAATTTTTTTCCTTGATCAATTGCATCCACTGCAATGGACTCATTGAACTTTAGACCAGAGGTGAACCAGAAGGAGCAGCGTGATTTAAAGGGCATGCATTATTAACAGACATTTGAGGAAGTGTATTTCTTTCAGTCTCCATAACAGCCCTAAAAACATAAGATATAAGTACCTCCATCATACAAACAAGAAAGCCAGGCAGAAATTTGAGGTGCCTTCCCTTATTCAGTCCCTAGGCAACAAATCCAGGTCTGCCTGTCCCACAGTCCACGTGTTTCCTGCTTTCTACTACCTCTTGGCACACTCATCTAACAAAAAGCTCAGTCAATAAGAAATGGCAGTGGAGACTTTTACTTTCCTCCTAGGCTATGTAGGTGCTGAAGAAGTTTTTCCAGTTTTGTTGGATGCTTATCACATTACATTTCAGATTTGAATGATAAATACAGACATTGTATTTTCACTAAAATTATATACAGCTGTAGAGCAGAAACGGTGTCTAATTCTCCTTAGTATCCTTTAGAATACCAAAAACCAAGATGATTAATGAACAGCCTTGGCAGATAGATGGAGAAGGGGTTCAAGGAATATGGGTAGAAGCAAAGAGGTAATCAATAGCAAATTGACCATGTAAACGATTATACATTATAAAACAGAAAATCATACAAATTATTTTATCACCCATCCAAGTACATTTATAACATATAAATTAACTCTATTTCCTTTAAATATCTAGTTTGTTACTCGTGTAAATACAGTATATGAAAACCCAGAAACAAATTTGCATAGTGGATTCAAGCCTAAGTAACAGGAAGTTCATCAGTATTGTGTCATTTTACTTTCAGTTTTTTGGAGATGGAATCTTGCTCTGTTGCCCAGGCTGGAGTGCAGTGGCGCAATCTCAGCTCGCTGCAACCTCTGCCTCCCAGGTTCAAACAATTCTCTCCCTCAGCCTTCCAAGTAGCTGGGATTACAGGTGCGTGCTACCATGCCCAGCTAACTTTTGTATTTTTAGTAGGGACGGGGTTTCACCATCTTGGCCAGGCTGGTCTTGAACTCCTGACCTCTCGATCCACCCACCTCAGCCTCCCAAAGTGCTGGGATTACAGGTGTGAGTCACCACACCAGCCTTGAGTGTAATTTTAAAATTAAAAGTCACAGGTTACCTGTTCTGCAAATTGTCACCAGGGTTACTGAAGTCTTCTGTTCATGTACTGAAGGATAAAGTTGCAGCTTATTTCCATGGTTCATCCAGTTTCTTTCCACCGCTTGGGTCAAGGTTAATTCTTCATCCCCTCTTGCTTATTCCTTCCTCTGGCACCTTAAATTCTGTATGTATCTGATGTCTTACCTGACCATTGTCTGACCACACTATTCCTTCTCACACTTCCATGGCTTTGCAAATGCTCTTCTATCTTTAACACATCCTCTCTATGGTATAATCTTTATCTTTAATCCGAAACAAAATTAATCAAGTCCTAGATATCATATATAGAGTTGCAACTATATCAATTTTGATGTCAAATAAATTTACATGTAAATCGCCAATTCCTAAAACTATATATGTTGGGTATTGTTTGATTTCCACTTCTAGTGTTGTTATTTGCAAAATGAGTACTAAAGCAACTACCTTTAGGTTTATTGGTTAGTTAAAAACTATAATGTGTTAGATAAATACTACAATGTGTGTGAACACCTCTCTCACTTTTGTATTCTCTCAGGTTTTCCTGCTGTATCATTTAATGTTACAATTATGTGAAAATTTTCTCCATTGACTCCCAACAGCTCCAGAACAGGACATAGGAGTCTTAGATATTTTGTAGCCAGGTAAAGCCAAGTCTTGGCACATAGTGACAGTTGAATAAACGGTTGTTCAATTAATTAAAGTGATCTTTTATTTTAATGGTGATTTGAGGACCTTGAAGATCTAAATAAAATATCTTATTGTCACTGAGAGTGTGGTATTTCAACACGTGATTTCTTACAGGATTCTTAAGGAATCACTTTCCAAGGTTCATAATTTTACTTCAAAGGTAATTATGTTTGTGTTATCCCCTTTATACCATGCTTAAATTTTATTTTGAGTCTGTAAAAGCTTTAGGAACATTTGAAATGGTTTGCTTCTCGATAATCAGCTGCTACAAAAACAGTGGTTTGGATTAATTCTAATTTTTGTTTATTTGTTTTTGTTCGTTTGAGACAGGGTCTCGCCCAGGCTGGAGGACACTGGTGCAATCACAGCTAACTTAACTGCAGCCTCAACATTCAGGGCTCAAGCAATCATCCCACCTTAGCCTCCTGAGTAGCTAGGACTACAGGCATGCACCACCATGCCCGGCTATTTTTTTTTTTTTTTTTTTTTTTGTAGAGGCGGGGTCTCCTCATGTTGCTCAGGCTGGTCTCCAACTCCTCAAGTGATCCTCTCGTCTACGCCTCCCATAAGTGTTGAGATTACAGGCACCAGCCACTGTGCCCAGCCTTAAATTCTCTTTTAATTTAAGTTCTAAAAATTAAAATTCAGAAATTATATTTTCAATTTTCTGTTAACAGTTTAGAATAAGATTCCTTGAAAATCATATCACAGTAAAAATAAAAATAAAATATGATTACAAAGAAACTAGTAGCAATCCCTGGCATAGGAAGGAAAAATGTCATCTAGTTCAGAAATTAAATATAAATTTGTTTATTCTCATGTTTCACTCTAGGTTTGTTTCATTCTGGAGTTCTTCTAGTAAAGTCTTAATTTAAGGTAACGAAAAACATAATTATTTAAAAACTAAATTTCTACTAGTTGTATTTTTGTATTTTAATCAATTAATTCTGTAAGTTTCCATCTCATTTTTTTGTCTCTATTTTTAAGGTAGGTATCATTTAAAATAACAGATATATAAGAATCTGGGGTTAGTTAATAACTTTACAATAGCATGACTTTTAATATTTTCTTTACTTATTGCAGCACTGTTCACAATAGCAAAGACTTGGGGAACCAACCGAAATCCCATCAATGACAGACTGGATAAAGAAAATGTGGCACATATACACCATGGAATACTATGCAGCCATAGAAAAGAATGAGTTCATGTCCTTTGCAGGGACATGGATGAAGCTGGAAACCATCATTCTCAGCAACCTGACATAAGAATGGAAAACCAAACACCACATGTTCTCACTCATAAGTGGGCACTGAACAATGAGAACACATGGACGCAGGGAGGGGAACATCACACACCGGGGCCTGTCAGGGGTGTGGGGCTAGGGGAGGGATAGCAGGAGGGTTGGGGGCTCAGGGAGGGATAGTATTAGGAGAAATACCTAATATAGATGACGGGGTGATGGAAGCAGCAAATCACCATGGCACGTGTATACCTATGTAACAAACCTGCATGTTCTGCACATGTACCCCAGAACTTAAAGCATGATATTAAAAAAAAGAAAGAAAAGCAAAATAGAAAAATGTAAAACAAATTAAAATAAAAATGCATATTTACAATGAAAAAAACTTGCTTTACAAAAGGATTCTTCATCTGAAAGATTCCTTTAATTATCAACTTCCCCTAATAAACTCGACTTTAAAAAATTATATCTAGATTTTCAGAAAAATGTCTATGATTTAAATGAAAAAGGAGTTACAAAAGTAATACCAGTTATCCCATTTTAATAGACTAATTTAAAATGTTTATAATTTATTACCATATTGTTTTAAGAATATATGGTATATTGTACTGATTTTCTACAGATAACACATATGAACTAGGAAAAAAGAAGCATTTGTTCTTTATGACCATAGAAAATAAAAATTTTGCAAAAGTAAACCTTGTTGGGAGGTATTTCACTGCAGCCATAGAGTCAAGTATTATTGTTGGTGATTTTTATCACTGGTCTCTTAGAAAGTGTAAATGTGTACCTATAACTCCAGGAAAATCTTCTTTATGGTTACTGCAAGTATAATATTTTATTTAGAGAACTTCCCCTTTCAAAATGAGCTATTATTCTTTCTTGCTTTTTAAATCCCTCCTCTCATACCCCCATATACATACCTCTATTTTTGAAGAAGTGTCTTGTTAATTTTTTTAAAAAAATTCTTACTCTGATACTATAAAGTTTAATTAAAGCATCAAAATAGATTGTAATCATATTACAACATAGGCATACTGAAGTCATGACCTTGATTTTGACAGTATATCTATTTACTGATGTTGTCATTTGTCTCTCTGTGTATTAAGGACCACATCAGAAAGATTTGCAAAGCACAACAGACTTTGATATTGATAAATATTTCATTATTTGACTTCCATTTAAATTTGTCTCTTAAATATGCATAAGCTCTTTGGTCACAATATATTGCCTCTCCACGGGATTTATGTCCTTTAACATTTTATGCTAAATGTACTTAAGTACTTTATATGATGAAGTCTATAAAGTATCCTTTGACATTACATGAAATAAGTACATTTATCATGTAATGTTAAAGGATACTTTATAGACTTTATCGTACAATACTTAAGTATATTCATCATATAATATTAAAGGAGACTTTATATACCTTACCATATAATGACATTTTATCCTTTATGTAATTTATAATTATATGATGTGTGTACACACACTCACACATATACTGGGGTATAGATGGTTTGGGCGTATGACACATTTATACAAAACATATATATTTAACTCTTTGAATCTCCCAATTTCATGTAAACTCTTTAACCCTAAAGCCATGTCTTGTTTTTATTCTTTCAGCACTGTCTTCCTTGACATTTTGTTTTTAAATTTGGGGTAATTATTTGATAAAACCAAAATACTGTACGAGTACCTGCAAATTCATTTCTTTTAATGAAGAAAGACAACACTTTAAACAATTTGGCAACACTTTAAACAGTTGCTGGCTAAATATTACACTGGTTAACAATTTGAAGATTTGGATGTTCCATGTTGTTTTAATCTTCTAAGGTTGATGCATATTTTGATAGACACACAAGTGTCTTCTTCTTTTAAAGCTTAACATTTCCCCTACATTTAGACTTCAAAAAAACATTTCTTCACCACTCAGTTCCATCATTTTTAAATGATAATAAAATATGAACATAAAAATGATTAAAAAAATACATATATATAAAGGAGATATATATGCACGAGGGATATACATATATATAAAGAGGATATATATATATATAAGGGATATATATAGGAGATATATATATAAGGGAATATGTAACTATATATAAGGGATATAAATATATCAAGGGAGAAGATATATATATGTGTGTGTATATACATATATATACACACACACACACACATAAAGGGGAGTTTATTAAGTATTAACTCACACAATCACAAGGTCTCACAATAGTCCGTCTGCAGGCTGAGGAGCAAGGAGAGCCAGTCCAAGTTCCAAAACTGGGGAACTTGGAGTCTGACGCTCCAGGACGGGAAGCATCCACAAGGGAGAAAGCGGTAGGCTGGGAGGCTAGGCCAGTCTCTTCTCACATTTTTCTGCCTGGTTATATTCTAGTGGCACTGGCAACTGATTAGATTGTGACCACTCGGATTAAAGGTGGGTCTGCCTTTCCCAGCCCACTGACTCAAATGTTAATCTCCTTTGGCAACACCCACACAGACACACTCAGAATCAATACTTCGTATCCTTCAATCCAATCAAGTTGACACTCAGTATTAACCATCACAGTAAGGAAATACATCTGAATGAAACACAGGGAAGACAGAAAGCTGTACTAAGCATCTCTACCCCTCATCATTCCTTTCACACAGCTACATGCAAGGAATCTGCCTGGGGAACTGCCCACAGGTCATTACTACTAGCCCTGCTACATCCTCTGAGATGTTCTTTCTCCAAGCAGGCCACGGCCACATTGTCTCAACAACACTTTCAGTGGCTCTGAATGATGTCGGCGTCACTCAGGTGGGATTATAGGATAAGTTGTGTCCCCTCAAAAGATATGTTGAAGTCCTAACCCCCTTGTACCTATGAATGTGACCTTATTGGGAAACAGGGTCTTTGCAGATATAATCCATTTAAAATGGGGTCATTAGGTTGGCTGTTAATCCAATATGACTGGTACCTTTAAAAGAAGAAGGCAATATGAAAACAGAGACAGAGATTGGACTCACGCTGCCATAAACCAAGGAATACCTGTGGTTACCAGAGGTGAAAGAGACAACAAAGGATCTTCCTCCAGAGCAGGGATCCCCAGCTCTGTGACTGCAGACCAATTTAGGTCCCCAGCATCACTGCCCAAGCTCACCTCCTCAGATCAGGAGCAGCACTAGATTCTCATAGGAGCAGGAACCATACTGTAAACTGTGCATTTGAGGGATCTAGGTTGTGCACTCCTTATGAGAATCTAATCAATGCCTGATGATCTGAGATGGAACAGTTTCGTCTTGAAACAATCCCCCACCACCCTCCCCCGACCCTCCTTTCATGGAAAAATTATCCTCCTCTAAACCGTCCCTGGTACCAAAAAGATTGGGGATCACTGCTCTAGAGGCTTTGCAGGGGGCATGGCCCTACTAACACCTTGTTTTGGGACCTCTAACCTCAGATCTTTGAGAGAATACATTTCTGTTGTTTTAAGCCATTCAGTTTGGGCACTTTGATAGGATAGCCCTAAGAATTTAATAAATGTTAATTTTATGCCCCATTCCCTGTATTATATTATCTTTTCCCTTGATCATAATACTTGTTATAAATTAACATTCTGTGAGAACTTGGAAAAATTCTTTCTTCTGAGCTTCAGGCTCCTGACTTATCAAACATTGTCAATAATGTTTTCCTTCCATAATTGTGTAGCTTAAGCCAAACAAGAAACATGAAATATCTGGCATATAGTAGGAGTCAATGTTTCTTTAACTCCCTACTTCAATAATTTTTAACAATATTTTCTGATAAACATGATCTTAAAATTCTCAATTTTGTATTTATTAGTAAAATTCCTTCAAGATGTGTACTGTCTTCAAATACTTTATTTAAAACTGAAGACTTATACACACCTATTAGACATTGGTATGAACTTATGCTTATATTAACACATAAATATATAGGGGCATATAAATACATATGGATAGATATATAAATAGCTATAGATATTTATTTGTGATGGTTAATTTTATGTCTCAACTTGGTTGGGCCCCATGTCACAGCAATTTGAGTAAACATTATTCTAGATGTTTTTGTCAGACTTTTTGCATGAGATCAAAATCAGAAGATTTAAGTAGGTGGATTTCGAGTAAGCAGATTTCCCACTGTAATGTGCTTAGGTGTCAGTCAATCCTTTGAAGGCCTGTATAGAACAAAAAGACTGACCTGTTCTGAGCAAGAAGGAATTCTGCAGCAGACTTGAAATGTGATGTGTGATCCTCTCTGGGTTTCCAGTCTGCCTGTCCATCCTGAAGATTTTGGACTTGTCATGCCTCCACAACTGCTGAGCCAATTCCTTAAATCTCTTTACAGAACCACACACACATACACACCCACACACACATACACTATTGTTTTTGTTTTTTTGTCAAACCCTTATACAGTATATATACATAGCTATATATATACATATATATACACACACACACATACACATATATGTGTGTATATATATATATATTTCTCCTAGCTTTATCCATTGAGAATCTCTAGAAGCAATGACACCACAGTAGTAACAAGCACACCCAACACCCAGACCCTGGTGTCTAAATACTATTCTACAGTAAAAACTAATGAGGGTTCATTGAGGAAAGGGGAGATTTTAGTATCATGGCTGGAAAAATAAAAGATGGGTCTGGAGCATCTTGTGGTTTCAAAAAGTAAGATACTTAAAAACAAAAGAATGTGACACTTCAAAAGGACACAAACAACCTATAAGAGCTCTCAACGGCCACAGCTAGAACAATTTGAGCCACAAATACATAATACAACACAGTACTGGGTTATAACATAAAGTATAAAGTAAGTATAAATGAATACATGCTGATATAAGACAAATGACTGAATAAATATTTCTTTCAGAAGAATTCAAATAATATGTGTAGCTAATCCCCAGTATAGGAGGTGGACCTTAATTCTTAACCCCATCTCCAATGACTCACCTCCAAAGAATAGAGCAGGAGAAAGAATAACAGTAACTGCACAATGGAGAAACCTTTTAAACACTACCTTAACCTAGTAAACAAGGATAACTTATGAGTGTTATCATCTGGATACCATGTACTTCCATTGTGATATGAAGAAAAGGGAACTTCAACCCTGTTGTAATCTTTCCAGAACCTATAACCACAGTCTAATCGTGAAAAATACAGAAAAATCCAGATTAGAAGACATTGTACAGAATACCTGGCCAGCACTTCTCAAGATTATCAAGGTCATGCAAAGAAAGGAAAGAAAGAGAAACTGCTACAGAACAGACCAGAAAAGACTGGGAAGACATGAAGACTAAATGCAGTGTGGTACCCTGAGTTGGGTCTGGCACATAAAAAGAACATGAATAAAACACCTGGTGAAAGCCATAAAGCCTGGAGTTCAATTAATTGTAATGTACAATGTCAGTTCCTTAGTTCTGATAAATTTCCCATGGCCATGTCAAATGTTAACAATAAAGGTAATTGCATGACGGTTTTGAGAATTGTCTGTAATATCTGTCACTTCTCTATAAATCTGAAATCATTACAAAATAGAAAGCATTTTCCTGAAAGCTAGCATCAATCTAAAAAATGTAAATAGTAGAGATGGGCTTACAATGAAAAGTACTATTTCTCTGGCCAATGGATTGTTTCCTCTGGTCTTGTTTTCCACTTTTAAAACATTTATAATGGTCTATATTAATATTTTAAATTAATTTTAGAGATTATCTTTGATGTTCATGGAATGATAGGTGGAACTAGAGACCTCATACAACATGTGCTGTTGTCTCTCCCTGTGAGAGATTATTTGTTGTTTATGTCATAAATAATATATCTATAATATATAATATATGTATACAAATGTGTGTGTGTGTGTGTGTGTGTGTGTGTATAAAGTTTCTCCTAGCATTATCCATTGAGAATCCCTAGAAGCAATGACACCACAGTAGTAACAAGCACACCCAACACCCAGACCCTGGTGTCTAAATATATAATATTATATATATTATGGTTATATATGTTTTGAGATGGCGTCTCACTCTGTTGCCCAGGCTGGAATACAGTGGCACTATCTCAGCTCACTGCAACCTCTGCCTCCTGGATTCAAGCAATTCTCCTGCCTCAGCCTCCCGAGTAGCTGGAACTACATGTGTGCACCACCCTGCCCAGCTAATTTTTGTATTTTCAGTATTGATGGGGTTTCACTATGTTGGCCAGGATGGCTGGATCTCCTGACCTCCTGATCTGCCTCAGCCTCCCAAAGTGCTGGGATTACAGGCATGAGCCCCTCCTCCCGGCCCATAAATAATATTCTTAAACTTTTATTTCATTAACAGTAAACAAAATTTCTTGAATACATTTTATAGGATGTGTATATTATTGCTACCCACAACTTTTTCAGCTCTTCTCAAACATCCTTTCATTAGTAACTGGAACATTTTATCATGTGTTGTCAAGATTAGTTACATTTTATTCTGTTTTTTAACCAAAATTAACCCTTCTGGTCTTTTCTGTAGCTTACTTTATAACATTGAAAAGCAAACTGGGCACGGTGGCTCATGCCTGTAATCCCAGCACTTTGGGAGGCTGAGGTGGGTGGATAACCTAAGGTCAGGTGTTCAAGACCAGCCTGACCAACATGGAGAAACCCCGTCTTTACTAAAAATATAAAATTAGCCAGGCGTGGTGATGCATACCTGTAATCCAAGCTACTCAGGAGGCTGAGGCGGGAGAATCACTTGAACCTGGGAAGCGGAGGTTGCAGTGAGCTGAAATCGTGCCATTGCACTCCAGCCTGGGCACCAAGAGCAAAACTCCATCTCCAAAAAAAAAATAATAATAAAATAAATAAAGCATTAAGAGGTATTCTTATGTCCATCTAAATAATGTCTATGTGGAACCAACAGACGTGCTGTGATAACATTTTGTTTTCTATCTAGTTCTATTCATTTCATCAATTTACTTTTTTCCTTTTTTTCTGCAATATTAAAGTGACTTCGTTTTTTTCCTTGTAGCTGATATCATGTTTCATGTTTTTCACAATACTCAGAATAACAAACCTGCAATATCCCCTTCTTTTTTTTCCTCCTGAAATGATTCCTTTTTCTAACGTTCTATTCTTCTGCTTTGATCTGGGCTGATTATTCTACAAACCCTGTGGTACAATTCTACATGACTTAGGGTTAGATTCTCCATTTTCTATATTCAATATGTCTATCTTCCTCTTTTTATGCATTTGTATACTCCCTGTTTTCTTCTGGAATGCATATTTCAAGAGCTTCCTAAGAAAGGCTACGTAGAAAATATCTCAATTTTGTGCTAGTGACTACTTTGTCCGCCATTCTCTCCACGTGGTCCACGATGAAGATTGGTTAACTCTGAGGACATTGTGGATTTTGTTCCAGGATCCAATTTTGTTGTCAGGTAGTCTGATTCCAGTTTGATTAGTATTCTTTTCTAGTTGACCAGTTAACCCTCTTGTTTAGGAATTCCTTTTTGTCATTGTGGTATTAGAGTTTCATAATACTTTGCTAAATGCATATCTTAAAAAAAAAACAGGAAGAAAAGCAAATTTTGTTATGAGCACACATGTGCACAGGAGTAATGCAAAATATAAAAACTCAAAAAAAAATGGCCAGATGATTGACACTTTTATACACTCTTCAGGTTACAGTAATAGGAGCTGAGAGCATGCAAAACAGGTTATCGTGGTGAAAAGGTTACGGGAGGAGGAGGAGAAGAGGAATAGCAAATATGTGTCTCTGCAAACACTGTCCTGAGAACTGAATTAGACCTTTTTATCTGTAAGCCTGTGCCTATATCTCTCAGAAGTCATTCTCTATTAATTTCTTTGAATTATTTCTCTTGTATTTTCTCTTCCACATTTCTAGAACTTTTTAATTCATGTAAAGTCCCCAGAATTGATTTTTTATGTCTTTTATTTACTTTTTTAATTATCTTACCTTTATCTTCCAAATTTCTTAATGAATTATTTGAGGAACAACGCATTGTTAATTTTTAAGAGATAGTTTTTGTTCTCTAATGATTTCTTTGTCATAGAAACATATTCTTTTGTTATCTATACTTAATATTCTTTTTAAAAAATTGAATGACCTCTATTATATCTGTGAATGTTTCCCCGGGGTCATTTATTTGTTTGTTTAGTCTGACTTTTTCATGTTTCAGACTTATCTCAACTGTCCTGTGAACTTTGGTTATGCTTTTATGTGGGTTCATGACTTGAGGTTTCTGAAGTGTGAGGCACTGGATTGCCAGACTTAGGATGAGGTCAGAGGGCCAGGGTGCCAAACATTTCACTCCCTAAATACCAGAATATAGACGGTCTTATTTTGGGGTGCCTATTTCTACATATTCCACAATGCTTAAAAGATTAATTTTTCACTCTCAAGTAAAAAAGCGGTCTTCCAAGTGTTGTATTTAGTCCTGAGAAATGGAGTACGCCGCTTCTTCCCTCTACCTGCTTTAAATGCATTTCCCACCTTTTAGAGTGGCTGGCGCTTCCAGGCCTGAACCTTGCTGTGGTTTTGCAGCACATACTGACTCTCTTCTCACCAGCTGCTGCCTTCTCTTCATGTCCTCTAGGCCATAGATTTTCCTATCCTGTTGCAATAGTACCACTTTACCATCTGCTTTCTGCCTTCTAGAAATGTGTTAAAAGCTTGTGAATAGCCCCATTCTGCTCACTTTGTTGTTGCAAATTTATACTCTTTACAAAACGCTTTAAAATTGCTTTAATATACAGTTAAGTAGAAAAAGATATAAATTCAAATGTTCCATCTACTATTTTGAACAAAGCCTCTCTTCTCCCCTTCAATTATCACTCGATTCCCACTTCCCTCCTCCCCCCTGTATTTTGTTTGGAATTACTGTTGCTCCATCCCACCTCGACGTTGGTAAACAATTTGTTTTGCATTGGAAAGATTTACTCACCAAGAAAAACATAATGCTTATATAATTGCTCCCCCAAGACATGATTATTAGATTCTGCCTGTTCTAAGAGTTCACTACATGTGAGAAACTAGACAATTCTAAAAATGAAATACATTGTATGTGATATGGAAAAGACTATCTTCCCTCATTTCACTTCTGGCATTAATTTCTCATCTGTAGAATAATACATAAACCATGTGTTAAAGTTTGTCTTTCAAAATTTTAAATAGCATCTCAGTAGTATAATTGGATAACAATATTATATATTTTATATTTTTATATATTTTATAAAATGCATTTTCGAGGCATCATTTTATATTTTTATATATTTTATAGAATGTATTTTCAAGGCATTCTATAAAACAGTTGCAGAAATGGTTTTGGTCTAGGCATGAAAGAATATTTTGGAATTTACCCTCATAATTCTTCCCATTTAATGCCACTTATGGGCTTTATTATAACTATATATTTTCATTTAACAAATTAATATATAATAAGGATATACATATTAAACATTTTCATATAAATGTTTTATGCATTCAGGAGTCTTGAATACTATTAGTGTTCATCCTCTTGTAAGTCACTGCACCCTCCTGTAAGAATTTTTTTTTTAACAACAGATAGTGTAATCACCTTTTCATGTGGAGTGGATAGTTGACTTCAATGACATTTTAATGGATTTTAAGTGGATCCTGACTCTGACCTTATCTTATTGTATGTGACTTTCCATAAACCATTAGGCGTATGTTCTTTATTCACTTAAGTTGTGTGAAACAAAGCTGGTATATTACTCACTTGCTTTTTATTTCTATTGTTATGTGATAAAAAATATTTATAAATCACTTTAACTCCTGTATTAATGACACAATTAGGTAGTTATTTTTAATTATAGACTAAAACACTTGGGTAAGCCAATTTTGGATCAGTGCTTTTGAGCTTAACACTCAAAATGATGCCATTTCCAATGTCAGGAATGGCCTCCGTGTAATGTATGGTCATTTCAGTGATATCTAGGACATCTTGTCTTTCTTCACTAGAGGTATTTATAGAATTTCCTTATATGACTACCTGGTCTCTTTGAACAACTTATTGTAAAAATCTAGCCTTCTTTATTTCTGCATATAACATAAAAATTTAAAAGCAAATACATTAAAGAAGAGAATTTACTGTCATTGTATTTTGATTATAATTAAAGTACTTTTATGAAAATTATAAATAGGTGCTTTCCTTAAACCAAAAGATTTATTTAATTTTTCTTCTAGAGAGAAACAAGTGTTATCTTCTAAAAACAGGTTTTCTACTTGATTAAACTAAAATCTGGTCAACCCACCTTTTATCTCTAAATAATCTGCAATATTTAGAATTCTAAAGTTAGAAAGGATCTTTAAGATGGTTTTGTCTAATTTATTCATTATACCTATGGAAACTGGGGCTCAGAACAGTTGGTGATGGTTGGGGCATCAAAATTAAGAGGCAGAGGAATCTCAAAGAGAACCAATACCTGTTGGTCACCAGACCGGGGCTCCTTCAGTTGTTACTTTCTCTCCACCACACTTTTATACCTTGGAGAATCAGATTGCCATTCTTCATGGATTCAGAGAACTGATATGAATGAGTAGATGTAGCAAAAACTATTATCATTTACTATTGTACAAGAATTCATGAAGTCCTGGCATTATAGGATGAGAAGGATCTAGGAGGCTATCTAATCTAATCCATCTGTACCTAACACTGTCTGTTATGCATATTGCATAGCTTAACGTATGTATCTCTGTATGTCTTTGTATTCCGGTTTGTATACCATATATATTTTTAAATCTTGTTGTTTTTTTTTCATTGAATTCAAACAACTGAGTCCTTATTATGTAAAAGCCATAATGCTTGGCACTTTACATATATTACCTAATTTCATTTTCACAATAATCCTGAGAGGTTTTCTTATGCCCAATTATACACAGTGAAATAATGTTAAGGAAAAGTCTCTGAAAGAGTGAACATTTCACTTCATACCTCACAGAGCAAGGATTCAAATTCAAGTCTGTCTTTCTCCACAATAGCCTGTATTGTTAACCATAATTTTCTCGGGCTTTTCACACTTCTGTTCTTCAAAATTGCCATGTTTATTCTCACTTTAGGGTCTTCAGCCTAATGAATCTGTCTGTCTAAGAATGCTCTCCCTTCCATCCTGCCATGATTCACACCTTCCACAAATTGAGATCTCAGCTGACATATCAGTTATTCAGAGTTCTTTCTTGCTCATTCGTTTATTCATCATCTATCTATATTATCCATCTATTATCTATCTATGTGTCTATCTTCTACTGTCCTTTCCCTCTACTAGAATGCAAATTTTATAACCACAATAAATTTGTTTCTTTTACCACTATAATATACAATAGTCCAATACCTGTCATGGGTTAGCTCTTGAAAGGTATGACTTGAATTATTTAATTAGTTAATTTACACAATTTACAGAGTGTCAGCATTTCTACTTTGTTATCTCATCATAGGTGTTAACAAGTTTTTTTTTTATAAAATAATTTATTTTCAGTTATAGCGTATTATTTAGCTTAGGGGAAAAACTATAATTTATTTAATATTGCTCTATTTCTAAATTTTTTAAATATTTGCTTTCAACTCTGTTACTCTACTTTAAAGTTTCTCAACTGTGCACTATTGACATGTTGGTCCAAAATTTTTTTGTTGTTGGAGGTGGGGGATGTGAGACTATTCTGTGCACTATGGGTTGTATAGCAACATTTCTAGTTTTTATACACTAGCAGCTAGTAACTTCCCATCCCTGAGTTGTGAAAACAAAAATGTCTCTAGATATGGCCAAATGTCCATTAGGGAGCAAAATCACTCCCAGTTGGGGACCACAGCTCTAAATGATGCTGCAATAAATACTTTTAGGATAATGTTCTTTCCATATTTAAAGGTATTTCTAAGGGTTAAAATCTCAGACCCATTTTATAGATGGAAAATCACAGGCTTAAAGAATAAATACTTTGCCTAAGCTTACATACTTCTGATGTGGAAAAGTTGGAATTTTATCCTCAGTCAGTATGAGGTCAGGGCCTTGTGTTTCAACCCTGTTTCAGGACCCCTAAATAAAGGTCCCATATACTATGGTGCCAGATAATAGTATCTCGATTCTTGATTCCCCCTTTACACTATTTCCCCTCCTTTCTTGCAGGAGTTTTTTGCTCTACCCTGCCTTCCAGTAACCTTTTTTTCTGTCACTGTTGGAGATTCATCTTTTCCCTTTCTCTCCCTTTTTACTCACCACTCCCTTTGTCCTAGGTTTAGTACAAGCTGAGCCTGAGCCAAGGATTTATGTGTAACCAATTTATTAAGGAAATGCCTCTAGGGCATTCAGGTTAGGGAGTTGGAGAAAGCAGAAGAGGAAAGGAAGGAAGCCAAGCTATGGTGCAGGTGCAGAGGCATGCATCCTGCAGAACTTTAGCTTGATTTTACAAGAAGCTCTGGAGTATGTGTTACACCTCAGAGCTGTCTCAGCTGGAGGCAAGAGAGCTGGTTTCCATAGCATCAGACACTCTTGTGTCATTGTTATGGGATAGGAGAGAGAATGGACCCGAATCGATTAACATCCCCTCCCTCCACACATAGAAATAGCAAAAAAGGAAAACAAGGGATCTGCGTGGAGCTCCCATATTGTTCACCACATACTTCTCAGGTATTGTGTTATCGTCACCATGAAATTTGCCATCTGCTCACTGTTTTCTGTTGCTGTAACCGCTCTGCTGGGTCCCAGCTAATAAATCAGGAACACTGAAGCTGAATATAAATAATGGTTCTGGGAACCAAAGTTCTGAGATAGTCTCCTTATAGATCGCTTCGATTTTTATCCCAAGAGGAAAAAAAAAATGGAGGCTGCTCATGTGTGTGGAAATCCATTAACACTTTAAGAGATCTCTGGATAAAAAGTAATCTCTCAGGGAATGTGTATTTCAAGGCCTTGTCTTCCCTCAAACTGGAATTTTTGGCCAGAGGAAAATAGCAATTATCTCACTTAGGGACAGCTGGTGTCCTCAAGGAGGTTTAAATTTAACTTAGCAGCTAGAAGCTAGTCATCTTTAGATTCAGAAATATGAATTCATTGCAATAAGGAGTTGACCAAGGGCAGGCAGAAAGGACAAAGTAAAGACAATTACAGTCTTATTTCAATGCCATAAAAGAATTGTCATATGAGCCTTGACACACAAATTCCCACAACTGAAGATCATGCAACTATTGCCCAATAAATTTAAACAGAGTGATTGCACTTGGCCTTAATTGTCCAGTTTCTATTTTTTAAAAAAGGCAATGAGTAACACAGTGATGCATAAGGGAGAGAGAAGTTTTTGAATTTCTTCATATCAGAGACAATAAACACAAACTAAAAATAAATATTAAATGATCAAAATCCCAATGCAAAATATATATCTATCTGCATATACTATCACATGGAGGGAAAATTTGCACCACTAATATAAATGCTAGTTATTAGACATTGCTTTTCAATAGATTTTCATCCACTCTTTCATTCTTTGGCTCTGTTCCTTGGTCACCTTCCTCCTGTCTCTTCTCTTTCCCCTTTTCTCCATCTTCAAGTTAGTGTTTATTTCTTAAGAAACAAGTTTACATATTTCTTAGTTCTCTGTTTGCTAACAGAACCCTTCTCATTTTTCAACTGAAAAAATCAAGGTTTTTTTTTTAAATACATCAAAATAGGAGTTCTAATGTCCACTGATTAAATTATGATTCTTCACAGGTGCTTCAAATGCATTGACATATTTGAGAAAGTTATTGCAGATAGATAGCAGATTTATTCCCCTCTTAATATTTTAGTACTAACAAAAAACTCAAGTCAGTTTGTACAATCAGATTGCTATTTAGAAGTTCTAATTTTAAATAAAAGGCTCAGTTTTTCATCTTCAGCAAACACTGGCTAGTCAGGAACTCATGCCAGCATTCTCATAGTTGCCCCAGACAGGCAGTTGCAGAAACTCTGGCTGAGTCATGTCTCTGCTCAGCTACTCAGTAATGAAACATCTCTTGGGACATTCCTAAGACATGCCAGAGATGTGTTTCTGGTCTCCACCTATTTCTTTGTCGTGCCCCAAGCTGTGCCCACATTAGTGGAATTTCCAGTGCACTGCCATGCTCAGCAGGACAAAGAGAAAAGTCTGCAGAATTGCTACTTAATATTACTCAATAAATCAGTAACAGAAGTAATGAATGGAATGGAATGCAAAATTTTGGCTCTTAGCCTTAGATAGAACCACTTTCTTCCTGTGAGCAAATAGCAGTTTATAGATTAGCTTGGGAGGGCTACTTCAAAGGGATAGTGTCTAAGTAGTCAATTTTGCTCTGAACAAAATATGGAAAATACATTTTTCTCAAGAGGAGGGGCTATGCTACTTTTTTTTCCCCCATTTTGGGAAGCTGGGTATATCCTGGGTAATATAAAGTCAGTGAACAAATGTTTGCTGATGTTAATAGTTAAATAAAATGATTCAAATAGTTATGAGCAAACATTTGCTGATCAAATAACATAATGATCCATATATGAAATGTGTTAGGTTCTACAAATACTATATCATTTCCTTTCAACCAATATTCTCTTTCTGTCCCCGCATAGCCTCCAAAAGAAAACTGCTGCAATTTAAAAAGACAGCCATCTAAAAAAAAAGTAACAAGTTAATAAAATATAATAAAGAAATGGTAGAGACAGTCAAATGTGGAGAATGCAGAAGCAACTCTTCTTTTAGTCCCTGTTTTATTAATAGCCTCTTCTGAACCACAACAAAAGAACAATAAGGGACACATTTTCTTGCAGATTCAAGAAAACTGCTTCACATCACTATTTCCTAATCACCAAGTTGCCACACTACTGTTCTAAAATGTCTCTTTGGTCCGAGCACTCCATGTGCTCCCCCAGTGTCAAAGTCCCAATGCTACAGAAACTGCTCCCTTCCAGCCTTTCACCTGCTACCCAGTGTGTTGATGCTCCTGAACTCATGACCAGGTCTGGTCCTCATATATGGCACACGTCACTGTCGGATAAACGCTTTCTGCAGAGATTTCCTTTTGAGACTTATTTCTAAGCCACGGGTTGCAAGAATTGGTGAAAAAGTTAAAATCTATTTGCTCTACTAACTGTGGTCAATTGCTGATGCAATAAATAACATAATGATTCATATATGTGTTAGTTAGGTTCTGCAAATACTATATCATCTTCTTTGAACTTATTCTCTTTTTGTCCCTGGATTAGCCTCCAAAAGAAAATTGCTGCTGGCAATTTAAAAAGACAGCCTTCTTTTTTAAAAAAGTAACAAGTCAATAAATATAATAAAGAGATGATAGAGCTAGTCAAATGTAGAGAAAGCAGAAGCAACTCTCTTTTAGTCCCTGTTTTGTTAATAGCCCCTTCTGTACCAAAACAAAAGAACAGTAATGAACAAATTTTTCTTGCAGATTCAAGAAAACTTAATTAATCCTTAATTTAGTTCATGCTTCAAAATACCGACAATATTTCTTTAAATACTGCATGATTCCCTATTTTCCAGAGGATAAAAGGTAAACTCCTTAGCATGGTAAAATGGCTTTCCAGTGTGACCTTAATCAGTCCCTTCCTTTGCCTGTCTCAGTACGGGATCTAGGCTCAGTAGGCTCTAAATTGCTCACTGTTCTCAACACGTGGTTCCCTCTCAAGTGTCTGTCTGTGCATTTGCTCTTTCCTTTGGCTAGCATAACTTTCTCTCACACACTGCCACTTTTTCTCACTTGCATGATTGGTTTGACAGGAGACTATGAAGAAATTTTTATTTTCCTTTATATGTTACCTGTTTTGTATAGTCCACTGAACTCTGAGTTCTTCAAAGACAAAAATCATAATTTATCCATTTTGTTAACATTGAATGTGAAATGTAAGCGAAAGTCATTGAGAACCCTAAGCAAATTGGCATCAAGGAGGAAACAGAATGGACATGCAAGAAAGAACATCATAGCATTTCACAGACTTAAATGAAATATTGGTTGGCTGTTAGTTATTTTCTTTCCTTATTCCTTCCTGCCTCCGCTGTCAAGCACAATTATCGGCATAAAAGAGGTTTTTAATACCTATTTTTAGATTGCATTCCAGCCTGGGCAATAGAGCAAGACTCCTGTTATCTCTCCCTCTTTCTCTTTCCCTTTCTTTCTTACTTTCAAAAAAAAAAAGAAAAAAAAAGAAAGAAAGAACATTATAGGACCTTACAACTGCTAGTTAAGTATTGGACAGAGTATTAAGGAGAAACATGTCCTGCTACCCCAGCTTTCTGAATGGGCATCACTTTTTAAATTTGCTGTGATATAGTGACAGTCACCAACCCGCCTGGGGATGTCCTGGCTATTAATTAAACTTAGAGTTCAAAGAGGACTCAGAAACATCAGGTGATTAAAGAATGTGGATTATGGATATAATTTTAGAAGAAAACAAAGCCACTGGAGTCATTCCTCTAATAAAGCAAATTCTGTTAGCAGGGGTAACACATTAAGCAGCATGTTGGTATCTATTTATTACTTAACAAATGTTTATTGAAGATCTCCTCTGTATAAAATATTGTGCTAGGCAGAGGTGGCAACAGTTAGGTATCTCTTACAGAGCTCACATTCTGAAGACAAAGAAAAACAATAAATAACAAACATGCAACAACATAAATTACAAATAATAGATTCATTATTTAATTATAATCTGAGACTTGGGATGAAGAAAGCATAGAATGGAGGAATATACTCTAAATTTTGGGTTCAGGCAAATTGCTATGGGGAACTGATATTTAAGGTACGATATGGGGGTGGCAGGTGTTACTAAGGTGAGGAGGGGATGGAGGAGAATTCTCGGGGTTTAGGGTATAACCTGTGCAAATGCCTCATGGTTGTGTGGTGCAGAATACATTCAAGGAAGAATTTTGAGAACATTGATGTCATCAGGTTTTCTAGGCTGGGCACGGTGGCTCACACCTGTAATTCCAGCACACTTTGGGAGGCCAAGGCAGGTAGATCATGAGGTCAAGAGATCGAGACCATCCTGGTCAACATAGTGAACCCTATTAAAAATACAAAAATTAGCTGTGCGTGGTGGTGTGTACTCCCAGCTACTTGGGAGGCTGAGGCAGGAGAATTTCTTGAACCCAGGAGTCGTAGGTTGCTCAGCCAAGATGGCACCATTGCATTCCAGCCTGGTGACAGAGGGAGACCCCATCTCCAAAAACAAAAAAGATTTTCTGGCTACAGAATTATAGCTTTAATATGAATAATGCTGATGTAAGGAGTCCAGTTAGCATGTGAGAAAATATTGGAAATATATTGGCATAAAATTAACTGGACTTGATGCTAGATTGGATATAAAGTTTAAATGAGAAGCAAGTGTGAAGGATGACTGCCTGCTTTCTGAATTCAACAACTAGGGAGATGTTGAGGCCCCTCTCTGCGAACTGAACACAGGAGAGGGCAGTGAGAATATCACACTTTCAGCTCTAGAGACACTAAACGTGAGGTAGCTATGGGATATCTGTGTAGAGCTGTCAAATGGGCAGGTGGTTACATTGGTGCGGAGCTCAGATGACAATTGTAGGACTAAGACTTCTATTTTAGAGTCTTCCATATATGCGGAGTAAATGAAGTCATTGGAGAAGATAATAAAGCCCAGGTAAAATGTGTGGACTGGTAAGGGAGAGACAGCCCTGAGGAACTCCGGCATTTAAAAGTTTAATAAAGCAGGAGGTGTCAGCTAGGCAGACTGAAAGTGAGTGTGAAGCCATTTGCCAGCTGGAACGGTTAGCAAGCTGGAGATTTTAAAAGACAAAGTACTTTTGCAAAGAGAAAATTATCCAAGCAAAAGAATTGGATAATTTCTTGGCAATGAAAGTTTTCAAAGGTCCAACAAAGTCTTTTTTTCACATTCAAGTAATTTAAGTAAATTTTAGAAAAAATTTACTTAAATATCTAATAGTTGTAAAAATGTGATTGATTCAAGTGCCACAAAATCTAATATAATTAGATACTATATGACTTTTTTCTGAATAGAAGTAAAAATATTTGCCCTGATGAATTATTCATATGAGTAACATGGTGTTATTGGAAAAATAATATAATAACAAGTGCCTAAGATCATCTGATCAATTTAAAAAGTTAGAAAGTAATCCTTGGAATAAAATAAAACAATTTATCCCAAGGATAAAATCTCTCAGCTAAAAACCAAATATCCATGCAAAACATCAACATTTTGATCGTCTCCATTGTCTTTAATTTAGTTGATTTTGTTGTAGCAAATATCTAAAATAATCTCATTTACCTAAAAATGAGTTGGCTTTTAAATTTGCCTTCCTACAATCTTATTCTGAGAGCATCGTAATGTGTGGTCTTGGAACTCCCTGCTAGAGCAGTGAACTGATGTTGATAAGCATGTTTAAGACAATTTTTATTTTATAAAAAATTAACATATGATGGAGCACAGGATGGAATTTTAAAAAATATTTTTATATCAGAATTTAATTATGTATATTAGAAAGTAACTTAATAAAATCTAATTTTCAACCCAGTGAATTACTTTATAATAATAAAATACTCTTTGAGAATTAAATTTTCCTTTGTGGAAACAAGTCAAATGGCCTGGAGGTGTGGCATTGTCATTACTGTCTATTAGTGCCATAAGAACAGAGATTTAGACTGGAAAGTAAATTTGGCATTCATAAATCACTCTACAGCAAAACCAAGTATCTTGGACTTCTGGAAAACATTTGCAGTAATTCTTGAAACAGAACAGTGCAAGATCAAGCCAGACAGGACAAATGAATTTTCCCCAAGTCAAGAGTTAAGAGGGCTTCTGAAATATTCAAGCAATGGGAAAAGACAACATTTGCTCTCAGAATCATATTATTGTTAAACCTTTCATATTGTAGTAAGTAGTTTGACTATCAGAGAGCCAGGGTGTTCCAGAAATTGACTTCTCTTCTAGAAGAATTAGCTCGTGAGGTAACGGGGATTTCTATAGCCAGAGAATGACAATTAGGCTGTACTGCCTGAGAAAAGATTAAAAAGGTCATATAAAAATGAAAGTGGGTGGGAGGAGGCAGTTACTATTATGGTCTGCCTAGAGCTAGAGCACTGGGTACCTCAAAGGAAGTAGCAAGAGGTTAGGGTTAAACAGCAGCACAGGAGATATCTGTTGTTTGGCTTGTCTAGCATTTTTACCTTCTGAGAAAAGCCATCTCTTCTTTCAATGGAGTACTTCTCATTTCACTCAAAATACATGGTTTTATTTGGGGCTGCCAACTATGATGTGTTGCTTAGCTCTCAATCCCATCCATCCTTATCATGAGAATGGGCAGGTGGCCCTTGCTAGGCTAATGGGTATTCTTCACTAGGATTTTTGTTTTTAAATTGAAACGAAGGGCAGCCACTTCCTTGTCTTTCCTGCAGTTTGGTCACTGTAATAGAACAATCTCCTCTTCCATGCAACCCAAAGACATCCATATCTTAATCCATGAAGTCTGTGAATATGTTAGAGTACATGGCAAGGGAAAATTAAGGTAGTAGATAAGATTAAGTTTCCTACTCTGCTCACTTTAAAAGAGGGAGATTATCCTGTATTATTCCTTTAAATGTGGAAGAGGGAGACAGAAGAGGAGGTCAAAGTAATGAGATGTTAGAAGAATTCAACCCGCTTTTGCTGATTTTGGAGTTGGAGGAAGAGAGTCATGAGTCAAGAGATGAGGGCCTCCAGAAGGAGCGTAACCTTGTTTATACCTTGATTTTAATCCAATGTATTAGTCTTCCTGGGCTACCACAACAAAATACCACAAGCTAGGTGGCTTCAGCAACAGGCATTTGTTTTTCTTTTTTTTTTTATATATTTATTTATTTATTTATTTTTTTTTATTGCATTTTAGGTTTTGGGGTACATGTGAAAAACATGCAAGGTTGTTGCATAGGTGCATACGTGGCAGTGTGATTTGCTGCCTTCCTCCCCTTCACCCATATCTGGCATTTCTCCCCATGCTGTCCCTCCCCAACTCCCCACCCCCCCGCTGTCCCCCCCACTCCCCCACAACAGACCCCCGTGTATAGTGCTCCCCTCCCTGTGTCCATGTGTTCTCCTTGTTCAACACCCGCCTATGAGTGAGAACATGTGGTGTTTGATTTTGTGTTCTTGTGTCAATTTGCTGAGAATGATGGTTTCCAGGTTCATCCATGTCCCTACAAAGGACGCGAACTCCTCGTTTTTAATGGCTGCATAATATTCCATGGTGTATATGTGCCACATTTTTCCTGTCCAGTCTATCATCGATGGGCATTTGGGTTGGTTCCAGGTCTTTGCTATTGTAAACTGTGCTGCTATGAACATTCGTGTGCATGTGTCCTTATAGTAGAACGATTTATAATCCTTTGGATATATGCCCAGTAATAGGATTGCTGGGTCAAATGGAATTTCTATTTCTAGGTCCTTGAGGAATCGCCACACTGTTTTCCACAATGGTTGAACTAATTTACACTCCCACCAACAGTGTAAAAGTGTTCCTATTTCCCCACATCCTCTCCAGCATCTGTTGTCTCCAGATTTTTTAATGATCGCCATTCTAACTGGCGTGAGATGGTATCTCAATGTAGTTTTGATTTGCATTTCTCTAATGGCCAGTGATGATGAGCATTTTTTCATATGCTTGTTGGCCTCATGTATGTCTTCTTTTGTAAAGTATCTGTTCATATCCTTCGCCCACTTTTGAATGGGCTTGTTTGTTTTTTTCTTGTAAATCTTTTTTAGCTCGTTGTAAATTCTGGATATCAGCCCTTTGTCAGATGGGTAGGCTGCAAAAATTTTTTCCCATTCTGTTGGTTGCCGATTCACTCTAGTGACTGTTTCTTTTGCTGTGCAGAAGCTGTGAAGCTGTTTTTCTTATAGTTCTGGATGCAGTAAGTTCAAGATCAAGGTACCATTAGAGTTGATGTCTCATGAGGACTCTCTTCCTGCATTGCAAATGACTGCCTTCTTATAACCTTGAATGGCCTTTCTTCTCTTCACATGGAGAAAGAAGAAGAGATCTCTAATGTCTTTTTGTCATATTATAAAGACAACAGTAATATCAGATTACAGCCCTACACTATGCCCAACTTTAACCTTTAATATCTCTTTATAGGCCCTATCTTCATATACAGTTAAATTAGAGTTAGGACTTCAGCATATGAATTTGGTGGACACACAATTCAGTACATAGCACCCAGTAAAACATGTTTTGGGCTTCAGAACTAGAGAACTGTAAGTTAATATATTTGTGTTGCTTTAAGCCACTAGGTGTGTGGTATTTGTCACAGAAATAGAAAACTCATGCTGTTATATTAGCAAAAAACCAAAAAACTTTTGATTTAATCTCAGTGAGTTTCTGTTCCTTTCAAACAACAGTCCTGATTTAGAGCCAGGTCATGTGCAAAGAATTAGGACCATAATGCCATTGAGGCTTTTGGTTAAAACAGGATTATGATGTAATTTGTATTTAGGGAAATTATTACGGATTCTGGATTGGAGAGGCAAGAATTCCAATCCTACTGATTGTTGAAGTAACATAATTATTCAAAATGTATTGAATCTTATAAAAATGAAAAATGGGCCAGGCACTGTGGTTCACATCTGTAATCCCAGCATTTTGAGAGGCTGAGGTAGGTGGATCATGATGTCAGGAGTTCAAGACCCTCATGGCCAGGATGGTGAAACCCCGTCTCTACTAAAAATACAAAAATTAGCTGGGCATGCTGGCGGGTACGTGTAATCCCAGCTACTCTGAAGGCTGAGGCAGTGAATTGCTTGAACCTGGGAGGCGGAGGTTTGCAGTGAGCCAAGACTGTGCCACTGCACTCCAGCCTGGGTGACAGAACAAGATTCCATATCAAAAAAAAAAAGAAGAAAGAAAAAGAAAAGAAAAGTGTTATCTCACTATTTGTACTCTAGAGGTTGTGTCATTTTTCTAGAGTACAACTAGCTTTAAGACCCAACACAAAGGGCCTGTCAGACACTTGTGCACAATAACATAGCATACATTAATTCAATCAAAAAGAAAGACGCACAAGCGCGTGTGTGCAGACACACACACGCATGGAGAGAAAGAGAAAAAAGAAGGCAGAAAGAATGGAAGAAAGAGAGAGAAAAATGGAGGAAGGGAGGAAGAAATGAGGAATAAAGGAAGAGAGGAAGGGAGGAAAGAAGAAAGTTTCTGTGGTAGATTTCTACTTAGGACCAAAGATGGTCACTTTGATTACTCTTTCCAATACAATCCAATTTTACAATTAAGTTTGTTTTTTAAATTATTAATTTTGAATTAACATTCAACAATGATGATTATTCTGCTACTCTTTACTACTATTATAAAGTTGTGCTATATTCAGGCTGTTTCAATTTTTTTAATCTACCAATCTCACTGCAAACATTTTCCAAATAGATTAATTCACTCTTTTAACTTCTACATGTCTGCAGAAGTCTAATAAAATATATATATTCTTCTCTAAGTTGATTTCTTTTTTTTTTTCAAAAAGGCATGGATTTGATCTTGTACTGCTACTCTCCTGCTGCTCTCTTTGCTTTTTAAACTTCTATTAACAGTGATATTATCTGACTTTCTTTTGTAGATAAATGGATCCAATCATAAAATGTGTTCAAATTATGATCCTTGAGAAAATTTCTTTCAACACATCTGGCTTCTAAGGCCTTACACATTTGACAAATTAGGCAGATTTATTAGCGCTCTTCTGCTTTACAGATAGACTTGTTATTACTATAATACATTTTTCTGTTTATTGGCTGACTTATTTTCACTCAGAGCCATGTGTATGTGTGTTTAGAGACACAAAGACAGAGACAGAGAGGGACAGAGAGAAATTAAAATGTAGACTATCCTTTCTTTCATACAAAATCAGTTGTTCCATATTCTTAATTTTAGAGCAACATGCCTGGCCCAATGCTTGCATTATCCATCTGGGTAAGAACCTCAAACCTGCATATATACCTGCAGAATCTGAAGCAATCTAATGACTTCCACAGTGATTTCTGGGAATGTCCTCACTTATACAGTTCTAGACTCCACCCACTCTATGTGCAACAGGCATAACAAATGGTAATTGAGAGAATATGTTACATAAGGAGATAAATTGCTTCTCAATCCTAAAGACATCATTAGACCGTTGAATTCAGGAACCTTGAGAAACTATGTGGTCTTCCAGTAATTTAGAATTTTAGTTCCTCATTCCCCTTGACATCTTGTACTTCCTTGCAGATATTTTCTTCCTTTGGTTTCCTTAATACAAGGGTCAATATACCATGTTTTCTTGGTCCTGAGACATAAGCTTTATATTTTAAAATATTTAATAATTTGGGATACGTAGTATAATCAATATGATATTTACATACTACATTATTTTCCTTGAATACTGTTCTCAAGTCAAAGGTGTCCCCTACAATGGAGAATATCTTAGAATTGAGGAAATGTGCTAATTAATGTCTAGCTGTTATAAGGATTAAATGAGTTAGTCTATGTAAAGAACTTAGTACATAAGTGTCACTCAACTAATGTCAGGCATTATTATCATAAACATCATCATTATTGCCTTAGGCAGAATAGCACATTTGTCAGGTGCATAGTTTCTGAGGCTAGACACACCTGAGTTGAAATTTAAGGAGTCCTGGCATATTATATGACTTCTCTAAGCTTTGGTTTTTCTTATCAAAAAGGAAGATATAAGACTTAAATTTGAAAAAGTAGTGAGACTGAATGAGAATATCTATTTTACAATCTTAATATAGTACTTGGATCAGAACAAAATTTTAGTTAAGGAACTATCAATTGCTTCCAATTAGCTGTAGCCAATTATTAGAGCATTTAACTTTCTGAATCCTGGGCTATGCTCACAGGACTGGTTTTTGCCAGCAGATATTTTCAGAAAATGGAGAAACCAGAGCAAGCTGAATGTATCTGGATGTATCTGATCCTGGCCTGCATCCCAATTCCTAAATCCAGTATCATTACTTGTGGATTTAAACTTGATGACATCTCTGGACCTAAAATGATAGATGATCACAATTTTGTTGCTGTTGTGGTTTAGAGACAGGGATAAAAACTGTTATGGGACATCCTGATGGTGACCTTGGGCACAAATTTTAGTAGATCCAAACAGTGACCCTTTGGCATCCCCGTAGATGTGTAGAGGTCTCAGTTTGGTGTGTGATTCCAAGTGTTTCTATTACTGTCATGTAATTGGCAGGTGGTGTAGAGGAATTGTGGGGGAAGTTACCAGCATGCAGAGCAGGCTTGTACTGGCCTTGTAGAAATGATTGTTAAATTTTCAGGAGTTTTGCAAGCCAGTTATTAAATATAATCACTATTAAAAACTAAATTATATATATTTACAATTAACTATATAAAAAACAGAGGTAATGTAAATCCCAAATTCATCACTTCCTAATTATTTTACTGTGCATTACTATAACCTATGCTTTTGTGACCATTTAAATCTATTGTCTCCATATAGTGAAAATGCCCCCTACTGAGTGTAGCTTTTGAACTCTGTTCATTGATAGCACATCAAAAGCTTTAAATCAGCAATGGTGGGAGTATATATCACAAAATAGGACCCCATCTTTCTGAGCTGGTTCTTAAACTTGTAACAGCAAATCACTTGAATTAGAATAGAGTTGGGTACATTGGACTATAGTGGAAATGTTTTTTAAGCAGTTATTTACTGGATTTCCCTGAATGCATTTGATGTGAAAGTAATGATAGTTTTAAAACTGTGTGTTTATGAATATGTATATATGAGTGTGTCTTTTTTTCCCAAGGCAAACTAGTGAGTTTAGGGTGAGGACAGTCATGTTCAGTAGGCCATGATTGTTAAATAGTCAGCATTTTGATAGCCATTTAGTAAACTGTTGGCTTTCCAACAGTTGAAAATGTCTATGATGTGAGAATATTTGCACTACAAATTAAAGTGAACTTTGTTTGTTTTTAAAAATTGGTTTATAAATACTCTGCCTAAAATCCTTATCTTTTCCCAGAGCTCCAACAAAATGTTACCTGATTTATCATTGTATTTAGTCATTTTTGGGTTGTTCTTATTCGACTTTTATATAATATTTAGTCTCATTCTCTGCATGATACAGAGATAAACCCTCTGCTAAAATTTCAGGAAATGCAATAAAACTAAACAAAATAGTAAAATTATGTATTGATACGTGTACTGTACACAAAGCAATTTTATATAGTTTTTCTGTTTTTAAAATGTTATTCTCTGAATTCCTCTAGCATTTATTTCATACGACTCTGTCTTTCATCATGTACCCAAAAACATACTGGAATCTCTTTTGTTTTGGTAGTAGTTTTAGTCAATGAATATCTTTCTTTACTAAGAGTCAAAAGTTACACTAAAATGTTTTTGTTCAATTTCAACACACTAATACTAAATTTGCATCTTATGATATTTAAAACAGAACTGTTGGCTGGGCGCAGTGGCTCACACATGTAATCCTAGCACTTTAGGAGACAGAGGTAGGCGGATCACGTGAGGTCAGGAGTCCAAGACCAGGCCTGGCCAATATGGTGAAACCCCATCTCTACTAAAAATACAAAATTAGCTGGGTGTGGTGGCACACACCTGTAGTTCCAGCTACTCAGGAGGCTGAGGCTGAAGAATGACTTGAACCTGGGAGGTGGAGTTTGCAGTGAGCCCAGATTGTGCCTCTGCACTCTAGCTTGGGTGACAGAGTGAGACTCTGTCTCAAAAAAACAAAACAAAACAAAAAGCCAGAACTGTTTACATTCTGATATATATAATATATATAATGTGTGTATGTATATATATGTGTGTGTGTGTGTGTGTGTGTATATATACACACACATACACACATAAATATCAAATTCTAGAAAATAATAAGTGTTCATAAATTGATAACTGGAATTTTTTGCTTCCTTTTATGTGTTTGGCTTGGGTAATTAATGGATGATCACATTAATTTTGGAGGAATCTAAATTCCATTCATTCTTGACCAGTCTAGTTATGAAAATTAACTTATCCTCCTTTAATTATTATTCATTTATCACACTCACTATGCTAAAATAAGTTATCACAGAAATATTGTTAACCCAATTAGTTTTAACCTGCCTGATAACAAACTAATTAATAAGAGCTATCATTTACCAAAAATGTATTTGTACAGGGATATTTTTAGAGAACTTTGTGGAGAATCTCTCTCGGAACAGCTGTAAGAGAAGAGAGATAGTTTGATAATACAGAGGATCATCAGAACTTCAATACTATTATCTTTTAAAGTCTCCAGTATAAGTAGCTCTGCCTTTCCTATTTTCAGTGTGGTGCATCACTGCCAAGAATCACCAGAGCATGCCCGAGGCTTTTGAAACTTTATCCTCAAATTCCAGAGGGTCTGTCACAAAACCCTCTTTGACTTTGTCTATCTGTTAATCCAATCCCTGCCCAGATGATGTTCCCAGGATAGAACCAAGGGGCCCCATAGTTGGGCACTCAGTTCACATGACATAGCATAAAGGATCATAAAAGAGAGTAAAGCTATATATAATCACAAATGAGAATTTATTGAGCTTCAATGACAAAATGGTTGTATTTTCTATGTGGTACATATTTCACATGATTTTAGAATTTTCTCCATTTATGACATTGATTTTTAATGACCAAGAATCAGTGCCAAGCTGATTCTTGTCATTGAGCTCATTTTGAGTGACAAAGCAAAACTATGCAAAATTACAAAAATTCTAATTTATTTTTGTCTTCCTATTTATTAAATATCTATTTTTCTTGTACCTGACACGTGGTGGATATTGAATAGACTCTAGGATGACAATGATTAAAGAAAAAGACATTTCTTTTTCTCATGGAACTGTAAAGTATTGTGGAAAAGATAAACATCAGGGTATAAATATAAGTGCAATTAAGTGTTACAGGACGCACAGGTAAAGTAGGAACCAATAACACAGGATGTAATATTGTTTGGGGAAGTCAGAGGACACATTCCAGAAGTGATGTTTCCACTCAAGTCAGAAGAAATAAAAGGAGTTAATTAACCGGGGAAGGTGGGCAGCATTACAAGCCTACAGGCATCTGTTCTTCTTAACTGTGTTCCACTCACTTGTCCTCTTACCACTTCCTGAATTATTTTGGAGGATATGATTGTAGAGAAGAGTAGTTTAATAGGGGAAGTGGAGGAGAACAGCCCTGCCCTTGATACTCTTCCTGATTCCTCCAACCTCCCCACAATCTTTACTTTTTCTGTGATCCCAAAACTCAGGCAGGATTCAATTTAATTCAGAAAGCCAATGTAACTATATAAATCAAAACTGACTTCTGGAGGATAGAGGGAGAGCAGCCATTCGCGACTAACCACTTCTCTTTATCCTCTACCCAGTTATCACTTCTGCTTTATTTATGCATCATCTTTAATTACATGCGGCATGTTTTGTGTATGCATATGTTCCTTTCCTTTCCCCAAACAGAGGCTAAATAACCACTAATAATTATCAAATAAATCTGAGCTAAAAATAAAAATTGTTAAAAACATTGTCTAACTAATATCAGTTAAATATTTACCTATATATTCTTCTTATTCTCTAAAAAATGTTTTATTGATACACAATAGGTGTACATATTTTGGGGGCACAGGTGATATTTGGATATATTCTTACAATGTATAAACATCAATCAAATAAGGATAATTGAAATAACCATCACCTTAAATATCTCTTCTTTATGCTAGGAATTTATTATTATTTTATGGTTTCATTTTCAATTTAAGTATCCAAATGCATACACTTTAATTTCATATATAAGGTAAAGAATCAATTTTTCTTATACAATATGTTGAAAAATAAATGCCTCTGTAATTACTTCACAAGGTGCCCTTTATTATGTATCATGTTCACATGGATTATAAGATTTCTTTCAGGACTATTCACAATAATCTCTTAATCTATGTGCTGCCTTTTATAACAACCTCTTGGTGTTTTAATTATTGTAATTTCATAATGAACCTGCGAAGCTGAATAAATTCCATCACGTTTAAAAAAATGTAAACTATTTTAAATGATTTTGTCAAGTTACCAGCAACAGTTCCTTGAAGTTGTGATTTGGAGAACATTCAAGCTATGCATTCATAGAGAAGACTAACTGCTTTGCTAAATTCATCTTTCCATTTAGTGACCTACTATACATCTCTCTCATATATATATATTATATATGTATATATTATATATACACACAGCTGATACATTATGTACATTTCTAGTTAAAGTTATTCCCAAACACTGTACATATCTAGATGTTATTGCAAATGAAGTCTTCCTGACTGGCATTCTAATAGGTTCATGCTGATGACTTAGTTTTTTTATTCTGTCCAATTGATCAAACTTTTATCCATTCTAAAAGATTCAAAGTTGATTCTTGTGCATTTTCTAGATAATCTACAAATAATGAAAAATATAAACGTTCCCTTAAACTTCCTACTGTTTTTGCTTTGCTTTATTCTTTATTCTATCACTTTTTATAGAATTCTAGTGTAATACAGCAGACATCCTTGCCTTTGTCCTAATTTTAAAGAGAACTAATTATATAAGTTTTTGAATAATGGTGAATGATCCTTACTTGTGATTTAAGGAAAACTGTATTCCAGATGACAGGGAATGCTCCTCTTAGGATCATTTAACCTTTCCTATGTTTATCCAAGATTAAAATACTCATTTCAGCATAGAATCACACCCTGTGCTCATTAATAGCAGTTATCCAGTGTACTTGATGAACACCAACACAGCTGCCTTTATTCTTGTTCAATGATTGCTTTTTACATCTTTCTTTATATCTATAAATCATGTATCTCACCTAAAACACTTCGATGCATGAGTAACTGTCACACATAGTCAAATAAGGTGGAGAGAGGGCCGTGTGTGTGTGTGTGTGCGCGCGCGTGTGTGTGTGTGTGTACCAATTACCATGCACATTATTGGTAGCAGCCTGGGAATACAGTTCAAATTTCACTTCCTCCATGAAGCCTGTCTTGAGTTCCTGTATATAAATACTTCTTCCTACCATAATTCTAAAATATGTTTTCAGCACTCATGTATCACATACAACTAAATAGAGTAAATTTTAAAAAATAGCTTTGCTTTCATCCTTTTCCAGAAAAGTACAATGATTTCAAGCACAGAATCAGAAGTTAACCATCTAGTTTCAAATCTCAGCTCTGCTTCTTAACTTCATAACTTATCTTGACCTTCCACAGGTTTCTAAGGCAAATTATTTTGCCTCTCTGTGCCATAGTTTCCTCATATGTAAAATGAGCCTAATAATATTTACTATATATTTAAAACTTTATTTTAGAGTGCCCTGAAAATTAATAAAACCTATTAAAGAGTTTAGAATGACTCTTTGCTCAATTCATTATGAGTATAAAACAAGAGGAGGCCACTTTTTGATGGGCACTCTTGTTAACGTTTATGTATCTTACTTCTCATTTAATCATCTCAGTACATTAACAAGACAGCTGAAGCTTGTGGAGATAAAATTATTTGCCCAAACACGTATCCTTGGTAAGTCAGAGAGTTAAAATTTCATCTCAGTTGTTTCATGGAAAAGCCTCTGCTCTTAAGCAATGCACAGCTCAGGTTTCCAACCAGTACCATGAGGAAAGGGGGTCTCTTTTAAACTAATTTAGAGATTCACATAGAGCAGAGGGGAAGCTTCATATGAGCTATATCTCTTATATTGCCACTAAAAAAACCAGCAGTGGTGCTGAAAACTCTGCTGTACTTTGGAATCAATTGGTATTAGAGTTTTTTTTTTTTCCTCCTCTTCTTCTAAATTCCAATGCACAGTGTACACCCATACCACCTAAATATGAGTCACTGAGAGTGGGGTTATAGACATCAATATTTTTAAAATTCCTCAAGTGATTCCAGTGTGTAGCAATAATTGAGAACCAGTGGTTTAGAACAGTGGTTGTAATGAGAACCAATTAGAATTTACCGGAAGAAAATCCTCTACTCTTCCAGATGGGTCAGAGAAGGTTTTACAGAAAAGGAGTCATTCTTCACTTGATATTTGAAAGCAGAAAAATTTGTCAAAAAAATCACGGGGAAAAAAAAATATAGGGAAAGGGGAAATTCTGAATGAACAGAACTTTAAAAAACAAATACAAGAGAAACAGGGTGTAGTACTCCTGGGCAACTGCCAGAATTCTGCATTCTTGGTCATCCTGAACCACCCTCTAAATGGTCTTGTTTGTATAATGTTTCCACTTCTTCACTGGTCATGTTCATCTTCTATTCTAAAAGCATGCTTTCCTTGGTCCTTTCTTCTCAGCTGTTCTCTGACAAGCCATCTCTGGGGTATTTTTTTTTTTTCAATTTCCAAACCAGTCCAATGTGACCACATTCCTTCTTTTTGCTTATGAGTTGGTGATCTAAGTTTTCATTAAAACATTCATATTAACATTCCATTTTTGTTATTTACTTATTTCTTTTCTTTCTTTTTTTTTTTTTTTTTTTTGAGACGGAGTTTCACCCTTGTTGCCCAAGCTGAAGTGCAATAGCACAATCTCAGCTCACTGCGACCTCCACCTCCTGGGTTCAACTGATTCTCCTGCCTCAGCCTCCCGAGTAGCTGGGATTACAGGAGTGTGACAACACGTCCAACTAATTTTTGTATTTTTAGTAGAGACAGGGTTTCACTATGTTGACCAGGCTGGTCTTGAACTCCTGACCTCCAGTGATCCACCTGCCTTGGCCTCCCAAAGTGCTGGGATTACAGACATCAGCCACTTATTTCAAATATTGAATTATGTATCTGTTTTCTTAGATGTTATATGTATGTAAATATGTATATTAACATGTCTATTAGATAAAGTGATAAGTTGAAAAATAAATGGCATTTAAAAATACATTAAAATTTAAGTTTGCAACAAGAAGTTCTGTTCACATAATTCATCTATGTATCTCAAACTGCCTTAATGAAAAATCAGAGTTTATTTTTTAATGGTTACATATGGAACGACAAGTTTGGTGCAACAGGAATTTCTGTAAAACCTATTATTTCGCCTTAAACCATGTGCAAATGACTTCCAGGAAACAACTGGTCAGAATGTGATTTGAGTCATTACTTAAAATTCCAAAGAAGACAATAATAGAAACCAATTAAAATGCTATGCAAATCTATTGGGGGGAAAAGCTGTTTACTACAAAGCAGAAAATCCAAGTATAAAGCATTAAGATATTTCTTTTTCAAAGCAGAGTAGTAATAAAATGCAACATATGGCTTGAAATCACAATGCTGACAGTTTTTGGAAATTACTCAGGAGTTTCCAATGTGAAACCAAAGAATAAATATCATACTGGTTTAAAATGTAGTAACCCAACATGTGTCTAAATGTTTAATGAAATCTTGGAGTGTTAACTGCCTCTGTGCAAAAAAACATAATACATAAGTGGATCAATAGATTAGAAAGCTGATTGACCAATTTGAACTGAAATATTCATAATCATGCGGCTACCAGCCTTATACTCAAAAGATATGGCTGTTGACATAACATAACAGATAACAGAATAAATTTTACAGGTGCTTCGTAAATACACATGAGGCTTTGGAATCAACCTCTGGATGAAACTATCAGAGCATTTGTGAACTGCTCTTACACAGTACTCTTGGGAGCTAGTGACTGTCAAATCTACTGTCACCCTGATATCCTGGTATACAGAAAAAGACAATCAAAGCAATCAGTTCTTCTTTTCCTCCCACAATATGGTTCCCTAAACAGGTCAAAGACTCAATATCAGAATACAAATGCAACTAAAAAGTGTCCCCATCACAGGAGAATCATGGTGGATTTATTAAGACTTCCCAAATCATGCTATTTTCACAAATAGCACTCTAGAATTCTGCCACCTTAAAATCACATTAAGAGATGACCTGGCATTTAAGAAGGAGACATTGTACACTGGCAAAATGGACAATCTTCAGATCAGGAGATTTGTATGTGTGTTTTTTCTCACAATCCTCTTGACCTTGGGCAAGCTGTTGAATGTTTCTGAATCTCTTTGCCTCTTCTGCAAAATGCAAAGTTAGACTAGAATGGTAGTTTTCCACTTTTTTTTTTTTGGTTGTTTTTTACATGGTGCGAAAGGCTCATTTCATATAAAGTCATAGAAGCATTAGACTTTAAAAATATGTCACCATATTCATCAACTTACTTTTTCGTTATAAACCAATTAGGCAGTAGAACCTGGAGCTCGTATTGAAACAAATCCAATAGTCCCAAAAATAGATTTTTGGATAAAAGTAGAAATTCACCCTGCCGGTTATAAAGCTTGAAACTTACATTTATCTGAATTCCCTGCTCAGGAAAAGACCTTCAGTTCTCTCAAAAAGTATCAAAGAACTAGGCCGGGCACAATGGCTCACGCCTGTAATACTAGCACTTTGGGAAACCAAGGTGGGTGGATCACGTGGTCAAGAGATCAAGACCATCCTGGCCAACATAGTGAAACCTCATCTCTACTAAAAATACAAAAATCATCTGGGCATGGTGACTTGCGCCTGTAGTCCCAGCTCAGGAGGCTGAGGCAGAAGAATCGCTTTAACCCCAGAGGTGGAGGTTGCAGTGAGCAGAGATCATGCCACTGCACTGCAGCCTCGAAATTCTGTCTCAAAAAAAAGAAGTATCAAAGAACTGAAACTCACCAGATTACCACATCCAAACAATGAGATGTCCAACCCCTAATTCATCGTGATTGCTTCCTTTTCCCTCCCTAGTTCCTGCTTTGGTACACATTGCTTCATTTCCTTCCTGCTTTTATAAATCCCTAGTTTTAGTAGGTAAGGGAGGTGTATTTGAGACTGAGCTCCCATGTCCCTGGCTGCAGCACCCAATTAAAGCCTTCTTCCTTGGCAATAACCATTGTCTTAGTGATTGACTTTCTGTATAGCAAAGAGCAAACACCCCGGTGTTTCAACAACAATGTTAGTAGGGGATGGCACGGGGGTTATACAATCATTTTTCTGCTTGGAGAATCTTGTAAGGTTGAGATGAGAAAAGCAAGGCACAGAGAGATTTAGTTGCTCGAAATCACACAATCATTAGATATTAGAATGGGCATTTGAACCCAGACAGTTTGGCTCCATAGGCTATATTCTTCACACTCTAGTGGATTATACAATGAATTCATATATAGAATATGAATAAAGTCACTTAGGGCTTCACTGCGCATCTTTAACTCTCTGTAAATGTAGAATTGTTATATCCTTCATGAGAGAAATAGCTCGCCTTGAATATATCCATCCTCTAATGTAAAACTCTAAAAGCAAGTGTTAACCACCTGCACATGTATTAATGATACTCAGTTTGTCTTTTTGATTTTTAATCAAAGCTCTCCTTTGAAAGTTAATCTGAGCAAGGTATGAGGGATCACACCTTTAATCTCAGAATCTAGGGAGACTGAAGTGGGAGGATAGGTGGATGTCAGGAGTTTGAGGCTGCAGTGAGCCATGATCATCCTACCGCACTCCAGCCTGGGCAACAGAGCGAGACCCTGACTCAAATAAATTAGTGAATAAATCAATAAAACCAAAGGCAATTTATTTCACTGAGGATTTCATTCAATTCATTATGAAACTTTTATTTATTTTAATGTATGTCAGTGAGAAAAATTTAGTTGTCTTGATGAAGATTTGTTTTGTTTCGTTTTTTGGAAATGCTCCTGAGTCATATTGATGAAGGTTTTATAAACTGAAATCAAGGGCTAAAAAATACCATTGCAGATAATATCCATTGTGCCTGTACTTGGTTTGGTTGTATCACATGTGGCACATCTGTATCAGTACAGACAAATAGCTGCAAAAACAACTTTTACCCAGTTTACCTCACAATCTCAGGATAATCTATTAAGGCTTGGGGGGTGAACTGTGGTAGAAAATGTTGAAGTACTGCTTATATTTCTTGTCAGAAATACAAAATCAGAAAAATAATCCCCAAGTTGACTAGTAGTAATAATCTATTATATCTCATTTATTATTTTTCCATTTGCACTTGTCCTGATGTGTACAGCTGCTAAGTGGATGTACCTGGGCCTTGCTAATTGAGCTTGATACAGGCACTCAGTTGTACAGATTTGCATTTAACAGATATGTGCCGGTCTCAATTTAGTTTAAAATAATCCAGAAGGCCAGGTGCGGTGGCTCATGCCTGTAATCCCAGCACTTTGGGAGACCAAGACGGATCACCTGAAGTCAGAAGTTCGAGACCAGCCTGGCTAACATGGTGAAACCCCATTTCTACTAAAAATACAAAAAATTAGCCGGGCTTCGTGGTGCATGCCTGTAATTCTGGCTACTCAGGAGGCTGAGGCAGAAGAATCGCTTGAACCGGGGAGGCAGTCCAAGATGGCACCATTGCACTCCATATTGGGCAACAAAAGCAAAACTCCATCTCAAAAAAAAAAAGCAAAATATTTTGAGAAAAAGTACTGATTGGTACTTGATTAAAATGTAGATGATGGGCCGATGGGTGCAGCAAACCACCATAGCACATGTATATCTCTGTAACAAACCTGCATGTTCTGCACATGTACCCCAGAACTTAAAATATAATACAAATAAATAAATTAATGGTAAAAAAAAAAATAAAGATTGCAAATTAAAAAAATTACATCTTTATCAGAAGTTCAAATACATGGACAGAGAGAGCAGATCTGCACAAGACAAATTTACACCAAAGAACAAGTTAATGTGTTTGTGGTTCCAGAGGGTTGCAACTTAACACAAAACACTTAACTGTGGATATTGTCTGTCATTACAGCATTTAAAGATTTAAAATATATTTTAAAATATTAAGTTCTAATTAGCAAGTTATAGAACCCTCAAAATACCATAATAAAACTTAACTTTACATTTTGAAAACCATTCAACTAAATCACATGTATGACACTTTTATAGCTGGCATGTAATTTTTTTAAATGCCAAAATGATTATTGAGCACTAAATTCACTGTGGGATTAGTTTATTATTCATAGATATTTTGCGACATGTACTTTGCTTGTCTTCTATAAGAATTTTCTTTATAAAAGGAACATATAGAAAAATAAAGCCAACATTTAAGTTTAGTTCCTTGTCATGCTATATTGTTGAAATTTTAGCTAGTAAAATTTGAGATATTTTGAACATGTAACGTTATGGTTGTTTTTCTCTCCTTTATATATATTATCAACTTCTGACAATTATTCCTTCAAAATGTCTTGTGTATCTGCCTCTTTATGTTCATCACCATTGTAAGCAACATAGTCCTGGCTGTATTCTGCATTATTGCCAAATAGAGCCGGTTCCTCCAATAATTCTTTCCACACATGCCTTTCCAATCTAATCTATTAATACTCCTTAGTGTAAACCCACCACTGCCTGTATGCCAGTCTCCTCTCTGTTTCACCTGTCCTCTCCTCTTTTTAAATATTCTTGAACATTGCTTAAGATTTAGAAAATCTACTCTTCCTATTTCAGTAAAATCTTATTATTCTTAATAGTAATGAAAGAATTATATTTCATTGTGATAATATCATCTTATTTTCTATTTATTTTCTCTGATTTTATTTGCTCGTTTGAGGGTGTGGTAATTTCACCTGAGAAATAGCTTTTATTTTAATGATTTTGCTTCTCTGTGAAGTATTTTTTACAAACTTACTGCACTTTTATTTCATGATATGGGAAATACAGTTGCCAATATACAAGAGACAAGCTATTTGCTGAATGACTGTGAGAAAAATTAAAGTTCGCCAGATTGGTTAAAATTTTTCTAAAATGATGGCCTTGTAAATGTCAGACCCAAATGCAATTTACTCATACATGCTATATGATTTCTGTAACGATGTTCTGTCACTGGCATCCCTGTAATTAATTTGTTCATTTTTTCAATAAATATATATTGCACAGTGCTCTGGGTGCTAAATACATAATGGTAAATAAAAGCGTTCTGCCCCCCTACTCTTCCAGAGCTTGGATTCTAGTGGGGCGAAAGGGACTAATTCATAATCATTCAAATGAACAGGAGAAGAGACCTAGAAGAACTGTAAGAGCCTAAATAGGGCATTGGCCTAGAGAGGGATCACAACAAATTCTCCCTGAAGGAATGATCTTGTACTGAACTCTGAAGCATGAGCAGACACCAACTTGCTAAAGGGAAGGAGGAGTGTTCTAGCATGGCTAAAAATCTTGTGTTAACAAGAAAGCATGACTGGTTCAGACTCTGAAAGAAGAGCAGAGTGGTTGAAAAGGAGAAAGTAGGAGAAATGAACTGGAAAAGGAAGCTGGAGGAAGAGATGGCAACCACAGCAAGCCTGCTGCTAACAATCTTAAGTAGTGTGGTTTCTCATCACCCTAAGAGCACAGAGAAGCCAAAGAAGGACTCTAAACATGGGGAGTGATATATGTGGAAAAAGACTCAATACCAAATGGCAACTAAAAATGTAAGATTGGTAGGTATTAAGCACTCATAATAAAGTTAACACTTGGGAACTGTTCAAAGGCACATTAAATGCCATGCAATTGTGTTTATATGAAATGCTTTACAATCGAAAAGTACATTGTTTGTGTTGATATTTGGAGACCATATGATATGCCTGAAAGTGGCAACCCAAGGTTGTTTTATAAATAATCCATAAATTAAAGTCCATTTTCATATTGCTATAAGGACTGACCAAGACTGGGTAATTTATAAAGGAAAGAGGTTTAATTAACTCAGTTTTGCATGGCAGGGGAGGCCTCAAGAAACTTACAATCATGGCGCAAGGCAAAGGGGAAGCAAGGCACCTTTTCACAAGGCAACAGCAAGGGGAGTGAACACAGGAGGAACTACCAAACATTTATAAAACCATCAGATCTTGTGAGAACTCACTCACTATCACGAGAAGAGCATGGGGGAAACCATCTCCATGATTCAATTACCTTTATCTGGTCTTTCCCTTGACACATGGGGATTATGGGGATTACGAGGGTTATAATTCATGATGAGATTTTGGGCAGGGACACAACAAAACCGTATCACTACAGATGGCCAAATGTTTTAAAAGTAAAACGTTGGAACTGAAGACGGGACCAAAATGCTTATGTAATAGTAATCTGATGTCTTCATGCATTCTTAAGCAATTTTACCTCTATGCTCCTCGTGTGCTTCCAGTTTAGGTTAGAAATTACTTGGAATTAGGTTAGAAATTACAGCTGCTGACACATTTGAAGTTAATCAGTTCTGAGCTTAGCTTCTAGAGCATGTGTTCACACGGTAAAGCCAACGTCCTAATTGCCACCAACTGGTTTCTTCTGCAAAGTCAGTAAGAGACCACAGATCAAGTTGTTTAATGACATCAGTAAAAAATGGAAAGGAACCCTTAGTTCACCTTTCCTTTTCCCTTGAGACCCAGTATATCTGCTTCTCATCTTTTCTCAAGTGTTTTGCCCAGTCCCATCTAAAACAAATCAAATGGTATGAATTCTCTGCTTCCCTCCACAATTCTCTCCAAAACCTCTAAACACTTTGCTTCCTCCCATCCCCCAGTTATTCTCCTTTTTGCTTCTTTAGCAAACATCTTAAGGAATCCCTGCCCTTGCTCTGTATTCCCAGGATTCAGAAAGCAAGCTGAGATGTTCAGTTAGGTAGTGGAAGAGCAATGAGATGGAAAACTGAATTGCCTAATCACCTCAGTGGGTGGTCCTTATACATGGAGATAAAATTAATCATAAGGGTGGGATTGTGGTAACTATAAGTTATTCACAATACAATAACATAGGCATAATGTGTATTTGATATTGTGATTAAATATTGGCCAAGAAAGAAAGTCATCAGAAAGACTAAATATATAAAATGCATTGAAGACTGGATAGGAAAAATGAGAATCTGTGCTCTGGAATATTCCATTTCTTATGTTTTTAAAGCTGAGTAGAATATATGACTGTAACAAGTTGGTGTTTTATTCAACAAACCAATTTTAAAATGTGATCATTGGTGGGTAATGTTGAAACTGGTTATCACACGTTTGGAATAAAGCATTTCTATTCGTAGATTGTTCTTTTCACATTATGAGAAAATATCTTTTAAAGGTGGTCTTTTTATATTCTTATGATATGACCTTATAAGATTTCTTGTTTTACAATATAGGAAATTGAAATTCAGTAGTATAGTAAGTGAGAAACAAATCTCGAATTAGAATTTAGGGATCTTATTTTTCCAAGGCCTACTTATTTCACCATTACCATCTGTTAAGTTTTTCCTTTTATAGGAGGTTTTTTTTTTATCATACACGAGGGCCAAAATGGAATGTTCTGCATGATGACAAAGAAATCTTATAGTTATGGGGAGAGTGGTATGTTGGAGGGGAAAACTTGGGTTGATGAACAAAGAGTTTTAACAGCTTAGTGCTTCACACATGGAGAAACAATCCTGAGGTCAGCTAACACCTGTTTTTCCAGATTTTGATATAGCTGGCTTATGTAAACTTCTTTATTTTCCTTTTCATTTAAAGGATTTTACTGGTAATAGCTATGAGGAAACAGACTGCCAATAGCAGAAATAATGTGGGAAGTTTATAAAACTCATTAGGTTTGATCACTGATGTTTATGTTTAAACTTCTTTATAAAATTTTAACACTAATTCTAAACAGATATTAATTGCAAATCTCCCAGAAAAAGGAGAGCAAGGATGTTAAAGAATTGATACCTTTCTTTTGGATATATATCCAGAAGTAGGAATGCTGGATCATATGGTAGTTGAATTTTTTACTTTTTAAATTTTTATTTATTTACTTTTAATTGGAAAGTTGAACTCATAGAAGCAGAGAGTAGACAGATACAAAAAACTGTATCTTACATATTCATACTACAAAAAAGTAAGCATGTGAGGTGATGGATATGATAATCAGCTTGATAGTAGTAATCATTTCACAGTGCATATATATATCAATGCATCACGCTGTATACCTTGAATATATGCAATTTTTCTTTGTCAATTATATCTCAATAATGCTGAAAATGTTTTTTAGAAAAGAACAGGTACTTTTCTTACAGAAATTGCTCCCAGATGATGGGCCTTCCCAGTGTTGGGCTATTGGAAGAACATTAATAGAAAAAGTTAAATGACTTTATAACTGTGCCATAATATAGCAAGCCTACAATATTCCTATTTGGATTTAGGCTTTATAAGCATGGCTATAACAAAAACTATCCTTCACAGTGTGCTCTGCATATTATATGACCTCATTATCTGTTTTTAGAATAAACTGTTTGAAGCCCAAGCTTTTAGTTAGCAATGGAATAACAGCTCATGAAGGTATAAGGGTAACTGAAAGCATACCAAAGGTATCGTGTAGGATTAGCTTTTTCTTTGTGATATGAATCTTTATTGAAATATTTTCCATGTCTATCTTGTATCCATGATCTAGTCTGTCATTACTGGGAGTATCATGACTTTCATTCAGATATCCAACACTACTATGTAGCTCGTGAGGATTTCACATTATTTCCTCCCCCCTCCCCACAAGCTTGATTTTCTATATGCACACAGAGATTCTGAAATTTTGTGCGAATAATTGTTAGTAATATTAAGGCCAGACACAGTGGTTCACACCTGTAATTCCAGCACTTTAGGAGGCCGAGGTAGGTGGATCAACTGAGGTCAGCAGTTTGAGACCAGCCTGGCCAACATGGTGAAACTCCATCTCTGTGAAAAATACAAAATTAGCTGGGCATGGTGGCAGATGCCTGTAATCCCAGCTACTCTGGAGTCTTGTCCTGTCGCCCAGGCTGGAGTGCAGTGGTGTGACCTCGGCTCACTGAAACCTCCGCCTCCCAGGTTCCAGCCCGGGCAACAGGGCAAGACTCCATCTGAAAATAAAATAATAAAATAAAATAAAATAAAATGCAACAATTATATAAATACTGAATGAGGATTTATTTTTATTACTCTTGTCACAATTCACTAATTACTGTAAGGCAAATAAATATGTTAAGTATTGGGGTCGAGCTGTGTTTTCTAAGCATTTGCTGAACACTTAATACCAGAGTCATGCTCACGAGTTTAATTCCTACTGGACATACTAACAGAGAAAACCTATTTATCTCTTTGCAATCATATATGTTTAAATATTGTATAAGTCTGAGTCCAATCAGGAGATAAAAACCACACAGCAATTTGAAAATGAAAGGGGTAATATAAAGAATTATTAAGGACATGGATGAATCTGGAAACCATCATTCTCAGCAGACTGACACAAGAATAGAAAACCAAACACTGTATGTTCTCACTCATAGGCGGGTATTGAACAATGAGAACACATGAGCACAGGGAGGGGAATGTCACACACTGGGGTCTGTTGGGGGTTAGAGGGCTAGAGGAGGGACAGCAGGGTGTGGGGAAGTTGGGGAGGGATAACATTGGGAGAAATGTCTGATGTAGGTGACGGGGATGGAGACAGCAAACCACCATGGCATGTGTGTACCTATGCAACAATCCTGCAAGATCTGCACATATACCCCAGAACTTAAAGTACAATTTAAAAAAGAATTATTAAATATAATAAGGGATTGGAGTAATAAGGGGTTGGCTGGTTAAGAAGTAAAAGAACTCTAATGAGTACAGGAATGGAATATATAAGGAAGAGTCAGTATCTTAGGACTGAGATAATTGTCCGTGGAAGAGTCCCCATTACCCCAGGCCTGAGATCCAGATTTTATTGGGAAAAAAATAATCTTGGCTCACTGAAAGGCAGAGAACTTGTTTTGGTACCCTGTCAATGGGACTTAGAGAAAATCTATCTTTCAGAACTGCCAGAAATCACTCTCTTGGTAGTTTACAGGGAGATGTCCCACCAGATGCTGTCCACTATGAAATTGTTCATCAGGTGTTCAGAGGGAAGCCACTGGCTCCTGAGTGCTGCAGGTTAGTGTTCTGCAAAAGCCTAGTGCTGGAGAAGCTGCCTGCACGGTTGGAGCCTGCTGCTGGAGAAGCTACCTGCCTTAGACACTTGAAACCTACTTGAATATATTGGTTCATAAGCACCCAGGAATAAAGCTAATTAAACTTCTGAATGGAGTACCTGGAAAGCTGTCTCTTGCTGTGAGGTTCATGACTCCGGAATCTCAGCTCTGTTGAACATGGGCCCCCACTGGGTTCTGCTTTCAGTCAACCAATTAGACAAACAATTTGTATCAATTCCAATCCCATATGTTAACATACCAAATCATACCCCTGTTACCAATAAAAATAGTGTAATATAAAATTAAGGTCTGTATTCATTCTAGCTCATTCAGAATTAATATTCACAAACATTTCCCCAGCACTGGGAGGTATAGTACAAACTTGCTACTAGGATACTTGTACAATGTTCATGTAAAACTATGGCCCACACTAGATCAGATTACAATCCCAGAATTACCATAGCATAGTAGTCCTTAACCAGAGATGACTGTGTTTCCACCCCCTTCCCAGGATATTGGCAATGTGTGGAGGCACTTTGATTGTCACAACTAGGGAGATGCTGGCACATTTACTGGGTAGCGATTAGAGATGTAGCTAAATATCTTACAATGCACACAACAGCCTCTACAAAAATATAATTATATGGCCCAAAATGTCAACGGTGGTAAGATTGAGAAACCTTCTAGATTCAAAGAAGTGGTCATGTTGGAGTAAAGCAAATCTAGTGTGGGAGGGGCCAAAGGATACACCTTTACGAAAGAATGTCTTCAGCAATGTCTTTGTAAGCCAGGGATCACAGAAAGAGAAGCCATTACAGAACGAGGCCCAGTGATGGCACTGTGGATGAGATGATCCACTTGGTGGTTATTTCACCAGTCTCTGAATGTATCATTGGAATGAAATAGAAATAACTGGTAGTTGGCACAATTCCCATAAAGGTCCTTGGTCTGTGGGGTAAGAGCTATCACTGTTCTATATTTACATAGCCATCTAATTTTCTTTACAAATCATTTTGCTCTGCACTGAAATATAGATTAGACGAGGACAAAAATGTTTCTAACTAGAGAAGGATCACTATTTAGCAACAATTATATAAATGTAAGTAACTAAAATTTCCTACTAAAAATGACGAAAATATTCCCTTTTATTAACAGTAGTCATTAGCAGTTTCTTAGCTTCATTGTTATTCCTCGTTTACAATGATTTGAATTTGTTATTTAGAAGGATCTGGGAAAATAAAAGTTCATTTTGTCATGGGTACAAGTTTGTCAAAATAAAACAACAATAACAGACACAACAGCAACAAAGATAAACTTGGGTTCGGCTTATCCATTTCCATACAAAATATGCAACATTTTTTTTTTTTTTTTTTTTGCTTTTTCTCTTTAGGTCCAGACTGAAATGGTAGGCATATATCCTCAATCCAAATAATTTAGCTGTCACCTGGAGAATTAAGTGTCCTGAATTTTATTCCTAAAAGTGACCTTGGCATTTATTTCGCAGATAAAGAAATTGAGGATCAGGAAACTGAAATTATTTCCCTAAAGTCAAACTGTTGGTTGGCTGCAACCTAGATTTCTGCACTCCCATTTAATGCTATTTCCATTAAATAACAAAATAATAATATTAAGTATAGTCAGAATAATGCGTGAATTTAAATCATGCTATGAAGTCTATTTTCAATGCATTTTATTTATTTGGGGCTAAATATACTTACTAATTTGTACAGTTAGGAAGTTGTTTTACACAAGGGAAAAAGGAAGACATTTATGTTAAATATATACTGTATACTTTATTAAACAACTTATTTGACATCTCTAAAACACTCCTTTTGTTTCTAATGTAATTTTTAACTTTCCACAAAAGGCCATGAGAATCCAGGGATTGAGAAAGAGCCTATCTAGTCTTGATTTTCAACATCATCAATAACACCCATGCTCTTGATAAATCATTCTGTCCCTTGCGTTTGTTTCCACACCAACACTCTGCCTTTTATCTCCACCTCATCAGCATTGGGTACAGATGGATTAAAGCAAAAGAGAGTTGTTGCTGGGAAGACAAAGTGGTAAAGATGAAGTTTGGAAATAGAATTTTCCTGGTATATAATTTAATAGTAACAATAGTGAGCTAGATAGTGACTGAGCATGTTTGAGCTAAATACATGGTAAAGAAGAAAAGTTAAAAGGAGAACAGAGTGTGTTGGCAAATTTCTCTTCTCTAAAGGCTAATGGTATGATTATTTTTTTCTATTTATAAAGAGAATTACTTTTTTGCATAGCCCTTTGTTCTAATGTCTTAGATTCTCATCTAATTCAAGAAAGACAAAGGATTGTTCTCTGAGCTTTATGGTACAAAGAAAAACAAGATGTGATTGCTAAAAATATAATTTCATAGATATTGTCCCAAACTGGACTTTATAATATAAATTTGAATTCTATAATATAAGTAAGTATTTTTATTTTCATCATAAACTTTTTTCTAATACCATCCAAATCACTGGGGTCTTTGTCTTCAAGTGGGATGAAAAATTTGCCAAAGCCTATTTTGCTTAATGAAAGCTTTATTTCAAAAACTTACTTATCTCTATGTTGACTAATATAGTTTATACCTTATATTGTATTAGCTCTAAATTTCTCATGTGTATTGTGTTTCATTTTCTTTTTACAAATGCTTATTACTTTCCAAATTGAGAATACAGGCATTCATTCAACAAATATTCATTGAACACCTTTGAGGTGCAAAACTTACTGCTAGGAATCAAAAGGAAATTGTTCCTGCCCTTGAGGATCTCACAATTTTCATTATCAAAATTAAAGTAAATATATAACTTTGTTCAGCAGGCCAATCCATGCAGTCAGGAAGGGGAACTCAAAATTCGTTACTATATTTTGAACTTTCAAATAACTGATTACTTTGTCCAAAGAAAATATCTTACTTGAATTGCTATAAAGCAGAGTGACAAAGAATCACTGAAAAAAAAAATCCCATATTTTGAATTTTCTCATATTATATTAGTCTAGCTTTAGAAGTGTTAATCTCATTCCCCAAATAAATTAAAGTTTTTCTTTCATATTTGTATTGAAAGACTTATTAGTATTGAAATAACTTGAGTGATACATTTATGCTATTGTGACTAATTTAATATTTTGTCATGGAAGAAAATACTTTGTGAGATTTAAATTTTTTCAAATTTATTGAAACATTTCATGGTTGAACATATTTTTATTTTAGGGAATATTTCATGGGTATTTGAAAGCATACTTATTCTGCAAATTTAGGAGTACAGTGCTTTACAATATGTCAGTTAGGTCAAGGGGGTTGACAGTATTGTTAAAAGTTTCTATATATTTCTTCTCCCTTCCTCCCTCTCGTCTTTCCTTCTATTCTTCCTTCTTTCTCTCTTTTTTCATTCATTTATTCATTTATTCTAGTTAGCAATCATTTACCAAGAAAGACATATTAAAATTTCTAACTACAGTTTGTATCTGTTGATTTATACCCTTAGTTGTATCCAATTTTACTTTATCTTTGTAAAGAGTATACTCTTCTTAATTATGGTGAAGTGACTCTATCTTGGTAATACTTCTCATCTTACGAAGTTTTCCTGGCATTAATATAGCTACACTAGATATATTTAAAATTTGCATGGTACATCTTTTTGTATCATTTTCCATTCAGACCCTCCAAGTCTTTATATTTAAACTGTATTTCTTGTAAACAGAATGCACTTTTTTAAAAAAAATCTGAGGTCTTACTTTTTCTTTATTTTATTTATTTATTTATTTTTATTGTACTTTAGGTTCTGGCACATGATCTGTGCAGATCATGCAGGATTGTTGCATAGGTACATACATGGCAATGTGGTTTTCTGCCTCCATTGCCCCGTTACCTACATCTGGCATTTCTCCCCATGTTATCCCTCCCCGACCTCCCCAGTCTAACCATCTCTGCCTATTTGTTGACATATTTAGTCCATTTTCATTTAGCATACTTCTTGATGATATTAAGTTTAGATCTACCCCATTTTACTATTTATTTTCTATTTGTCCCACTCATTATCTTAGGTTAATCACATTTTTTATTACATTTTAATCCTTCAAATTGCTTTTTTAAAACTGTAACTCTTTATATAACATTTTAAGTGGTTCCAGTAAAGAATGCAACATATATACATTTTTTATCATAGTCTCCTTAGAGTTACTACTATACCATATCACATGAACTGTAAGAAATTTGCAACAGTATTGGGCAGAAGAGAGTTAAAATAGCATGTCTCACAACTGTCTTTTGAAAGGCTTGTTTACATGTTTGGCCCTCGACTGGTATATGGAAATTTAACTCTTGGGAGGGTTCCCACCATTAACTGATTAAGAGTGGTTTACTGTGTGTAAATCATTTGTAGAAGTAACGTGGTTCAGGGTGAGCACCTACTTTTCTTTCAGGAATCTGGAATTTGGGTACATGCCATGCAGGAGTGTCTATATCATTAACCTCCCATAAAAGCTCTGGGCACTGGGCTCTAATGAGCCTCCCTTGTTTGCAACATTTTACCCATGTTGTCACAACTCATTGATGGGGAAATTAAATACACTCTGTATGATTTCATTAAGAGAGGACTCTTGGAAGCTTGTGTCAGATTTCCCCCAGATTTTGTCCCACTTGATGTTTTCCTTTGCTGATTTTGCTTTGTATTCTTTCATTATGGTAAATCATAGCCATGAGTATAACTATGCACTGAGTCCTGTGAGACCTTGTAGCAAACTGTCAAACCTCAGAGTGATCAAGATCCCAACACAACTATAAATCTATTTACCCAACCCTCTCTTTTGTGTCTTCTGTATTATTGTTGACATATATTTTATATCTATATGTATTATAACCCCTGGTAAACAATGTTTTAAAATTTTTCATTATGCAGTTATTTATCTTTTAAAGAACTTAAAAATAGAAACGTTGTCTTTTATGTTTTATTTATCTACATAAATGCAGTTTCTATATTCTTTATTCATGCTTGTGGAAAGTTTCTATATATGTCATTTTTTTCAGATCGAAGAACTTATTTTAGCATGTCTTGTAGTGTAGTTCTACAGACAACAAATTCACTCCATTTTTAAATCTCAATATGTATTTTTTTTTAATTTAAGTCTTTATTTTTTAGCTATGTGTGACCACTAAAGTCTCTGTTCTATGAGCTTCATGGTCAGCTAGTGAATTGCAGATATTTCCTTAAATGTCTGGTATTAAAAACAACGGCCTCAACAACAAATAACTTTCCTTGCCTGAGCAGATTGGTTCTGTGTTGGAACGTTCCTTGGATGCATAGCCAGGCAGTGTATAACTCTACTTTAGTCTTCAATTCCTGCTTGTATAAGATGGAAGATCAGTCAGAGGTGAGAGCTTATCATCTTCTCAGGTCTTCTCTGAGCATGTTTCTAGGCTGGGCATGCATGTGGCCTTCTAGATTCCCTGAAATATGTAGACGTTTCTCTAAGCCCTTATTTTCTCAAGTATTTTCTTTTTCTGGCTCATTCTTCCCAGTTGTTTTGGTCTGTGTGTTGCTTTCTCTCTTTCTTTTTTCATTCATTCATTCATTTACTCTAGTTAGCAATCATTTACCAAGAAAGATATATTAAAATTTCTAACTACAATTTTGGATCTGTTGATTTACACCCTTAGTTGTATCCAATTTTATGTTGTCTTTGTAAAGAGTGTACTCTTCTGGCTGGGCATGGCCTTGCCCCAAATGGCAGTGGCTAAGGCTTTTGCTTTAAATGCTTTCAAAAACTGTCACCTTAGAAGTAATATCTGCCACAGAGAAGCTCCAGGGCAGGTGAAACAAGTGTAAACCCTTGAGCCAGTCCTTTAGGAAACCACCAGACAGATCAAATCACACAGCTATAATTTGTAAAAAAAAAAAAAAAGAAAAAGAAAGAAACAAGATCTCTATTGCTTCTTCTGGTACCAGTAACCCACACACGGAATGAGAGAGCTAGAGAGTTGAGGATGGCAATAGGGTAGGTTAAAATGCCACAGATGAGGACGATCCAAGATGGCCGCTTAGGAGGAAGTCGGGATTGCAGCTCCGAGAGAAGGCGCAGAGGGTGAGTGGACGCTGCATTTCCAGACAGATTTTTACTGCCCACAGACCAGGAGATTCACAGGAGGAGAAGCCCCATGGGTCACCAGTGCCGCTGGTTTGAGCGGCGTGGCAGCTCAGCCTACGGGGTGGGGGGGGGCAGTGGCTTCTTATGCAGAGCAAGAGAGACAGAGTTTCCTCTGAGCCAGCAAGGGGAGCTGAAGCAGGGAGTCAAGCCAGGAGATCCCCGGGCAAGGGCGCGCCACGAATCTCAGAGCCGCTGCTTCGGCTGACGCAGCGGTACACAGGGCAGCGAATTTTAACTGCCCACAGACCAGGAGATTCACAGGCGGAGAAGCTCCACGGGTTCCCAGTGCTGCTGGTTGGACCGGAGCAGCCGCTCGGCCTGCACCGGGGGCAGGGAGCAGCGGCTCCTTGAGCAAAGTGAACGAGACTGTGTCCCCTCTGGGCCAGCAAGGGGAGCTGAGGCAGGGAGTCAAGCCAAGAGATTCCCGGGCAAAGAGGGCGCCACTGGAAACAAGGCTGAACCCAGGACGGTCCAGCTCTGTGGGGGAGGGGAGTCCTCCATCGGGAAACACCCTGCAGTTCCCTGGGCAATTTGCCATAACCAAGACAACCCGCCACCACAGAGACTCCGTCACTACAGGGGCGGGCCAGCATAGCGGAAGCAGTTCTAACTACACTCATATAAACAGGACTGCAGGGAAGCTCACATGGAAGCTGGGCGGAGCCCGCAGCAGCTCAGCGAAGCCTCTGCAGGCTGAGTGTGACTAGACTGCCACCTTGTGGGCAGGGAAAACGGTAGCAACACAGCTGAAAATCATCAAGCCCAAACTCCCTGGGCCAGAACACCTGGGGAGAAGAAAAGGGGGTTTATGAGTTCAGCTGCTGCAGACTTAAAATTACCAAAATCAGAAAGACAGCAACTACAAAGTCGATAGGTGGATAAATCCACAAAGATGGGAAGAAACCAGCGTAAAAAGGATGAAAACACCCAAAAACAGAACACTTCTCCTCCTACAAGGGAGCACAACTCCCCACCAGCAAGGGAACAAGACTGGACGGAGAATGAGTGTGATGAAATGACAGAATCAGCTTTCAGAAAGTGGATAATAAGAAACTTCCGGGAGCTAAAAGAACATGTTCTAACCCAATGCAAAGAAACTAAGAACCTTGAAAAAAGACTTGATGAAATGCTAACGAGAATGGACAACTTAGAGAGGAATATGAGTGAACTGATGGAGCTGAAAAACACAACACGAGAACTTCGCGAAGCATGCACAAGTTTCAACAGCCGAATTGACCAAGCAGAAGAAAGGATATCAGAGGTCGAAGATCAACTCAATGAAATAAAATGAGAAGGGAAGATTAGAGAAAACAAGGTAAAACGGAATGAACAGAGTCAACAAGAAATATGGGACTACGTGAAAAGACCTAATCTACGTTTGATAGGTGTACCTGAATGTGACGAAGAGAATAAATCCAAGCTGGAAAATACTCTTCAGGATATTGTCCAGGAAAACTTCCCCAACCTAGCAAGGCAGGCCAAGATTCAAGTCCAGGAAATACAGAGAACACCACAAAGATATTCCTCTAGAAGAGCAACCCCAAGGCACATAATCATCAGATTCACCAGGGTTGAAATGAAGGAGAAAATACTAAGGGCAGCCAGAGAGAAAGGTCGGGTTACCCACAAAGGGAAACCCATCAGACTCACAGCAGATCTCTCAGCAGAAACCCTACAGGCCAGAAGAGAGTGGAGGCCGATATTCAACATCCTTAAAGAAAAGAACTTTCAACCCAGAATTTCGTATCCAGCCAAAATAAGCTTCATAAGTGAAGGAAAAATAAAATCATTTGTGAACAAGCAAGTACTCACAGATTTCATCACCACCAGACCAGCTTTACAAGAGGTCCTGAAGGAGACACTACACATAGAAAAAAACAACCAGCACCAGCCACTCCAAAAACGCACGAAATGGTAAAGAGCAGCAACACAATGAAGAATCTGCATCAACCAATGGGAAAAACAGCCAGCTAGCATCAAAATGACAGGATCAAACTCACACATAACAATATTAACCCTAAATGTAAAAGGACTAAATGCCCCAATCAAAAGACACAGACTGGCAAATTGGATAAAAAGCCAAAACCCATCAGTGTGCTGTATCCAGGAAACCCACCTCACATGCAAGGATACACAAAGGCTCAAAATAAAGGGATGGAGGAAGATTTACCAAGCAAATGGAGAGCAAAAAAAAGCAGGAGTTGCAATTCTCATCTCTGATAAAATAGACTTTAAAGCAACAAAGATCAAAAGAGACAAAGAAGGACATTACATAATGGTAAAAGGATCAATGCAACAAGAAGAGCTAACAATACTAAATATATGTGCACCTAATACAGGAGCACCCAGATACATAAGGCAAGTTCTTAAAGACTTGCAAAGAGACATAGACTCCCATACAATAATAGTGGGAGACTTCAACACACCATTGTCAATATTAGACAGATCAAGAAGACAGAAAATTAATAAGGATATCCAGGACTTGAACTCAGACCTGGAACAAGCAAACCTAATAGACATTTACAGAACTCTCCAGCCCAAATCCACAGAATATACATTCTTCTCAGCACCACATCACACCTACTCTAAAATTGACCACATAATTGGAAGTAAATCACTCCTCAGCAAATGCAAAAGAACGGAAACCATAACAAACAGTCTCTCAGACCACAGTGCAATAAAGTTAGAACTCAGAATTCAGAAGCCAACCCAGAACCGCACAGCCTCATGGAAAATGAACAACTTTCTCCTGAATGTTGACTGGATAAACACTGAAATGAAGGCAGAAATAAAGATGTTCTTCGAAACCAATGAGAATGAAGACACCACATACCAGAATCTCTGGGACACATTTAAAGCAGTATCTAGAGGAAAATATATAGCAATAAGTGCCCACATGAGAAGAAAGGAGAGAACTAAAATTGACACCCTATCATCAAAATTGAAAGAGCTAGAGGAGCAAGATCAAAAAAACTCAAAACCTAGCAGAAGACAAGAAATAACTAAGATCAAAGCAGAATTGAAGGAGATAGAGACACGAAAAACCCTACAAAAAATCAATAAATACACAGACCACTAGCCAGACTAATAAAAAAGAAAAGAGAGAATAATCAAATAGATGCAATAAAAAATGATAAAGGGGATATCACCACAGATGCCACAGAAATTCAAACCATCATCAGAGATTATTACAAACAACTCTATGCACATAAATTAGAAAACCTGGAAGAAATGGATAAATTCCTGGACAGTAGCCTCCTCCCATGCCTAAACCAGGAAGAAGTCGAAATCCTGAATAGACCAATAACAAGGTCTGAAGTCGAGGCAGCAATTAAGAGCCTACCACCCAAAAAAAGCCCAGGCCCAGATGGGTTCACAGCCAAATTCTACCAGACATACAAAGAGGAACTGGTACCATTCCTACTGAAACTATTCCAAATAATCCAAAAAGAGGGAATCCTTCCCAAATCATTTTATGAGACCAACATCATCCTAATACCAAAACCCGGCAGGGACTCAACAAAAAAAGAAAACTACAGGTCAATACCCATGATGAACATAGATGCAAAAATCTTCAATAAAATACTGGCAAGCCGATTGCAACAGCACATCAAAAAGCTTATCCACCATGATCAAGTAGGATTCATCCCGGGAATGCAAGGCTGGTTCAATATACACAAGTCTATAAATGTAATTCACCACATAAACAGAACCCAAAACAAAAACCACATGATTATCTCAATTGATGCAGAGAAGGCCTTCGACAAAATTCAACAGCCCTTTATGCTAAAAACTCTCAATAAACTAGGTATCGACGGAACGTATCTCAAAATAATAAAAGCTATTTATGACAAACCGACAGCCAATATCATACTGAATGGACAAAAACTGGAAGCATTCCCTTTGAAATCAGGCACTAGACAAGGATGCCCTCTCTCACCACTCCTATTCAATAGAGTATTGGAAGTTCTAGCCAGAGCAATCAGGCAAGAAAAAGAAATAAAGGGTATTCAATTAGGAAAGGAGGAAGTCAAATTGTCTCTATTTGCAGACGACATGATTGTATATCTAGAAGACCCCATCACCTCAGCTCAAAATCTCCTGAAACTGATAAGCAGCTTCAGCAAAGTCTCAGGATACAAAATCAATGTGCAAAAATCACAAGCATTCCTATACACCAATAACAGACAAACAGAGAGCCAAATCAAGAACGAACTGCCATTCACAATTGCTACAAAGAGAATAAAATACCTAGGAATACAACTAACAAGGAACCTAAAGGACCTCTTCAAGGAGAACTACAAATCACTGCTCAACGAAATAAGAGAGGACACAAACAGATGGAGAAACATTCCATGTTCATGGTTAGGAAGAATCAATATCGTGAAAATGGCCATACCGCCCAAAGTAATTTACAGATTCAATGCTATCCCCATCAAGCTACCAATGACCTTCCTCACAGAACTGGAAAAAACCACCTTAAACTTCATATGGAACCAAAAGAGAGCCCGCATAGCCAAGTCAATTCTAAGCAAAAAGAACAAAGCAGGAGGCATCACACTACTGGACATCAAACTCTACTACAAGGCTACAGTAATCAAAACAGCGTGGTACTGGTACCAAAACAGAGATATACACCAATGGAACAGAACAGAGGCGTCGGAGGCGACACAACATATCTACAACCACCCGATATTTGACAAACCTGAAAAAAACAAGCAATGGGGAAAGGATTCCCTGTTCAGTAAGTTGTGTTGGGAAAACTGGCTAGCCATATGCAGAAAGCAGAAACTGGACCCCTTCCTGACACCTTACACTAAAATTGACTCCAGATGGATTAAAGACTTAAACATAAGACCTAACACCATAAAAACACTAGAAGGAAACCTAGGCAAAACCATTCAGGACATAGGCGTAGGCAAGGACTTTATGACCAAAACACCAAAAGCATTGGCAACAAAAGCCAAAATAGACAAATGGGACCTAATCAAACTCCACAGCTTCTGCACGGCAAAAGAAACAGTCAATAGAGTGAATCGGCAACCAACACAATGGGAAAAAATTTTTGCAGCCTACCTGTCTGACAAAGGGCTGATATCTATAATTTACAACGAGCTAAAAAAGATTTACAAGAAAAAAACAAACAAGCCCATTCAAAAATGGGCGAAGGATATGAACAGATACTTTACAAAAGAAGACATACATGAGGCCAACAAACATATGAAAAAATGCTCATCATCACTGGTCATTAGAGAAATGCAAATCAAAACTACATTGAGATACCATCTTACGCCAGTTAGAATGGCAATCATTAAAAAATCTGGAGAAAACAGATGCTGGAGAGGATGTGGAGAAATAGGAACACTTTTACACTGTTGGTGGGAGTGTAAATTAGTTCAACCACTGTGCAAAACAGTGTGGCGATTCCTCAAGGACCTAGAAATAGAAATTCCATTTGACCCAGCAATCCCATTACTGGGCATATATCCAAAGGATTATAAATTGTTCTACTATAAGGACACATGCACACGAATGTTCATTGCAGCACAGTTTACAATAGCAAAGACCTGGAACCAGCCCAAATGCCCATCGATGATAGACTGGACAGGAAAAATGTGGCACATATACACCATGGAATATTATGCAGCCATTAAAAACGAGGAGTTCACGTCCTTTGTAGGGACATGGATGAACCTGGAAACCATCATTCTCAGCAAACTGACACAAGAACACAAAATCAAACACCACATGTTCTCAATCATAGGCGGGTGTTGAACAAGGAGAACACATGGACACAGGGGAGCACGATACACGGGGGTCTGCTGTGGGGGAGGGGGGACAGCGGGGGGGTGGGGAGTTGGGCAGGGATAGCATGGGGAGAAATGCCAGATATAGGTGAAGGGGAGGGAGGCAGCAAATCACACTGCCACGTATGCACCTATGCAACAACCTTGCATGTTTTTCACATGTACCCCAAAACCTAAAATGCAATAAAAAATAAAAACAGGAAAAAAAAAAATGCCACAGACCTCTCTTAACAAAATTCAGAAGCTTTTTTTCCATTAAATGTTTCCTGGTTGTTGTACATTTTTTATTAGATTTTAGAATTCTACGAAAGTTGACTCTTACAATTTTGTCTAGTTTTATTCAAAGGAACAGAGTTTTGTGTATTCCTATATGGCCATATACCCTGTAGTCACCCTTGCTTTCATATATTTTTGTTTGCCTTCATTTTTGAAGGACATTTTTACAAGGTATAGAAGTCAGTGTTTGGTGCTTTTTTTCCCTCAATATTTCACTAGTGTGTTTTCAGCACACTATTAGAAATAGTTCATTCTGTGAACTATTTCTAATGAGAAATTAGCCCTTATTCTTATAATTATTCTCCTGTATATAATATGCCTTTCCATATTTCTAGTTGTCTGCAAGATTTTCTTTGGCTTTCAGCAGTTTAATTATGATAACCCATATTTTCTTTTCTTTTTATGTATACATATGGAGTTTTGCTGAGCTTCTTGCATCTGTAGTTAGTATTTTTCACCAACTTTGAAAATCTTTCAATCATTATTTTTTCAAATATTTTTATTTTCCAGTTTTTCTATTCTCTTCTTTTTGGACTCCAAGCACATGTACTTTAGACAAATAAATAGTGTCCCACAGATCAGAGTTACCCCTATTCATTTAATTTTCAAAGTTTTTCCTTCCCTCTTTATTTTTCATGTAATATAACTACTACTGATTTTTATTCCAGGTTATTGAATTTTCCTTTTGCTGTCTCTAATATTAAGACCAAACAATAGATTTTTACTTCCAGCACTATAATTTTTAGTTCTTGAACTTCCATTGTGATTCTTTTCGAAACAATTTTCATTTATTCTTTGACATTCCTCTCTGGTTCACTAACTTTAATGATCATTTCTTTTAAGCCAGTCATTGAACATATTTATCATTAGCTGTTTGAAAGTCCAAGTCTGTTAATTTCAATATCTGAGTGATCTCATGATTTCTGGATGATCTCATAGTCTATTAAACGTCTTCTTTTTAACATGTATCAGTTTTTTCTGTCTCTTTACACATATTTTCTTGGTAGTATACTGAAAAATTCAGATGACACATTGTACAGACAGTGGATTCTGTTATATTCTTCTGAAAAGTCATAACTTATCTTCCAGTGTGCAGTTAAATTACTGATTGGCACACTGAACTTTTGGAAGCTTAGTTCTGCACCTTGTTAAAGAAGATGTATTTTTGTTTTTCCTTTATTCATAAGAGAAGTTCTTAGTTCTAAGATACATAAGTAAGTGAATGTGGACTCTCTTTGGTTTCAATGGAAACTCCTCTAACCTATTAGATTTTATATTTGAAATTCTAACTTTCCTTCAGTGATCATCAATCAGTGTCCCACTCACCCTCTTCTGACATCCATCTTTTACTTTCTTCTAAGTTTCTTATAGATTTTCCTGCTCTTGCAGAGTTAAAGAGTCAGCCAAGGGAATGATGGGACTTTATATACAATATTACAGGCTTTCATGTTTGTAGCTTCCTTCATTTCCTGAATGTATCTTCTCAATTTACAGTCACCTGCCAAGTCCAAACTCTGATATCACACTTCAAACCTGTAACACTGCAACTGTCTACTTGATCTATAGAATTTGCCCCAGACCCTGTGGAATAGGCAACGCTCAGGAGAAAAGCCATAAAGACATATATCTTGCCCAGTGAATTATCCTTTTTCAAGGGCCAACTTCCCTCAAATGTCTGATTACTCTGTCAGTCTCCAGTGTTTTCAATAGCTCAATTTCTATTTTTGTGTTATAACACATTTCGTCTATGTTTCTTAATTTCTATTTGCAGGAGGTTAGTTTGATACAAGCCACTATGACATGACTGAAACTGACAAGTTTAGAACTGGATTCCTTGGAGACCTAGTGGACTCCAGATAGGATCCAAAGAAGTTGAGAGTTAGGTTGTGAGGTCTCATTATTGTAGGACTTTTCCTTAGTTCAGCTAAAAACAAGGCTCTTTGTCCCATGGCCATGAAAATTCAGGCTCGCAAATAATTTAAATGGTGAGTAAAACAGGGTTTTATTAGGTAAAAAGAAAGAGAAGGGGGAAATAGGAACTCTTGCAAGGCCAGAGTCCCTCTGCTAGAGCGCTTCCTGCTGGCAGCTTAAATCCCAGTTCCACACAGGAAGAGGAGGGGCCAGGCTCCTCCCTGCTGCAAACCTAGTGAACTTCCCAAGTCTCCACCCCAGTGGGCAGGCTGGTTGGAGTTTCTCCAGGTACCCTCTCCTACCTGGCTGTATCACCATCTTCCTCCCTAGATAGAAAGAGATGATCTTCTCTTAATGTTTTATTTTATTCTTCATTATTGTTACTTACAAGATTTTATTTGGAAAATAAAATCTGTTAGGAGTAATCTGGAAAATCAGTGCAGCAGACCATTTATTCGACAGATTTTGAATAAAAAACATGTGCTACACCAGACGTTTAGATTTTAATTTCAGTTAATGACTAATGTTAGGGATTATGATAACATTTTTAATAACCCAAAACTATTATTATATGTTCAGGCTTCTTTATTCATACTTCCATGACACTGAAGCAAATAGCATTTCCAGACAGAAAAAAAACCCACTTTATTTCAACATTTTACTGAGTGTGTAACTTATATTTTAGGCTATTGGCCAAGATAGGGACACAAATTTTGATTGAAATTGTCAAATAAAGTCCTCTCATTCCAGATTTCTAGGGATAGGAATAATTGTAGTATTTTGACACTCCTGGAGTTGAGAATACAACAAAGGGAACAATTACAATGAAGTCACTATAGAATAAGGCCAAAACATATTTTATTGTATAGTCATCATAGTTATATAAGATAGCAGTAAAAATATTTTATAAAAAGTTTTGTTATTTAAATGTAAAGAGTGGCACATACCTAATTACTTAACTATTGTTTCTGTGTGAAGATTTTATCATACAGCATAATGTTCTTATTTGCCTTTGAAATTCAGTATTCCAATACCTTTTATCAAGACAGAATTTATATCAATTAATTTTATTTCTAAATAATGGAATTTAAATTTTTCAGTAATCATAAAAATAGCATGCTATATTTTCAGTTTTATTTTATTTTATTTTATTTTATTTATTTATTTTTTTGGAGACGGAGTTTCGCTCTTGTTACCCAGGCTGGAGTGCAATAGCATGATCTCGGCTCACTGCAACCTCTGCCTCCTGGGTTCAGGCAATTCTCCTGCCTCAGCCTCCTGAGTAGCTGGGATTACAGGCACGCACCACCATGCCCAGCTAATTTTTGTATTTTTAGTAGAGACGGGGTTTCACCATGGGATGGTCTCGATCTCTTGACCTCGTGATCCACCCGCCTCGGCCTCCCAAAGTGCTGGGATTACAGGCGTGAGCCACCGCGCCCGGCCCAGTTTAATTTTATAGTATTTTTTGGGGTGGAAGGAATTGTGCTTTCTTCTTGCATGTTACATTTCACCAAAAGAAAAAAAAATATGAAGTGGACATGATCAGCCATTATTAGACACAGTTTGTCTTTTTTTTTTTTTTTTTTTTGAGATGGAGTCTTGCTCTGTCACCCAGGCTGGAGTGCAATGGTGCCATCTTGGCTCACTGCAACCTCCACCTCCCAGATTCAAGTGATTCTCCTGCCTCAGCCTCCCGAGTAGCTGGGATTACAGTGTTGTAACCGAGCGAGTCAGAAAGCGCCGCTCTGAGTTCCAAATTAAGAATCCTTTATTAATTAGCCAGTGACCGAGAGATGGCTAACACTGAAAATTCTCTCAGCCCCGAGGAAGGGGCATGATTATCTTTTATACCTTGATTTAGGTAGGGGAGGGGAGTACCTAACTGAAGGGGAATTTTACAGAAGCAGAAAAGCAGGTTAGAGGAAGGGGCTGTGGGCACAGGTGGTCCAAGAAGGGGGGCGATCAGGCTCCTTCTACACAATGATCAAAGGGAAACTTTTTTCTTACAATAGCAGGGGGAAGGTATGCCAAGCAGGATGCGGTACAATGGTTGCAAGTGTTAAGAACAGTACGCTTCAATGCTTCTAAGTGCATCATGACCCAGTTATGCAGCCAAAGGGACTGTGGTAAGGAGAGGGAAGCCAAGTTGGAGTTTACAGCTAAAATGGAGTCAGTTATACTAGCCCAGGGTAGATTATTACAACATGTGTCTGCCACTATACTTGGCTAATTTTTTATTTTTTGGTAGAGACAGGGTTTCACCATGTTTGTCAGGCTGATCTTGAATTCCTGACCTCAAGTGATCCACACACCTCAGCCTCCCAAAGTTCTGGGATTACAGGCATAAGCCACAGCACCTGGCCCTTGTCTTACCTTTTTTAGAATGTTAAGAAATACCTTTAACATTTGTTTCACTAAGTTGCTGCAAAAATCTCTATTAGTGGTTCAATTTGTTTTGGGTGAAGATTTTTGTTTGTTTTATATTGAAAGCAGACTGGAAAGTGTACTATATGATTACTTATATTTTTATGAAGTCAGCTTATCTTTTTATAAGCCAGGGTGAATAAAAGATTAGTTAGAAAAACAAGCCAAGAGGTAAGATCTCAGAAGGAAATCTTGTAAAGTTAAGATTTTAGTTAGATAGAAAGTCGCAAGAGATTATTTTATGCCTGGACTGAGAAGAAAATAAAAGATAAACGCATAGAAGAGGGAGAAGGAAAGGGATGATGAAAAAATGGGGATGGGTTAGAAAAAAGGCAGAAGAGATCCTAATTCTGACCTGAAACATAATTCTTTTTCTTACTCAACTACACAGAGAGTTCATTTATTCTACATCTTTCCATTTATAGAGAAGTTAAGTTAGACTAGACAGCTTATATGAATTTTCTTACATTGGAAGGCTAGATACAGTGAGAACAAGGACCAGATGGTCAGACTCTACCTGCACTCATTTCAGTTCAATTCAATGTATTACACAGTAAGTCAGTCAGCTTGAGATTCTTTAATAACACTATTTTTAAAAAAATTCAATTTACAACAATATTAACTGCAAATTTGTTGTTATGGAGAATACATTGCAATTGTCCTAATGAAGCCCAACAAAAACCTCAACCTCATTGAATGTAATGAGGTAGTGAACATAATAATCAAGAATATTAAATAGTTTGAAACATACTAAGAGGAGCTTGCCAAATAAAGAGTAAAAATGAGCCAGGCGCAGTGACTCACACCTGTAATCTCAGCACGCTGGGAGCCGAGGTGGGTGGATCATGGGGTCAAGAGATTGAGACCATCTTGGCCAATGTGGTGAAACCCCGTCTCTACTAAAACTACAAAAATTAGCTGGGCATGGTGGCGCACACCTGTAATCCCAGCTACTCAAGAGGCTGAGGCCAGAGAATCACTTGAACCCAGGAGGTGGAGGTTGCAGTGAGCCAGGATTATGCCACTGTACTCCAGCTAGGGGGACAGAGAAAGACCCCATCTCAAAAATAAATAAATAAATAATAACTAAAGAGTAAAAATGTTGAATATTTGTATGAACATCTTCCAGTTTCCCTTGAATTATCTTGTCTTCAAAGAGATAGTCTTTCCTCCCTTCACTTATTTCAATAATTACTTATTCAGCACTTTTAAAATAAAAATTATGCTTGTATAGCAATACATTACCAAGACCAATGGCTATATATCCATTTATACTTATATAAATACATACCTATATATATTTTTCCATCTTTAATTATGTAACCATTTTCCTTAAGGGATTCATAATAGTGCAGAATTTATCAGAGTATACATCTAGATTAAAAGACAAACCATACACTTCATAGACTCTAACTCTAAGATAGTCTCATGATAGTAACAATCTTGAATGCTGCTTTAGAAACTTCTGCCAGATCTCAGGTCTGGAACTTGTTAGACATATGGGCATGATAAATAGCAAAAAAATCAACAAGTGAGCTGAATTTTTAACCAAGGCAAGGAACACAAACTGCCAACACACTGTCAGACCAAATAGCCCTGAGAGGCTCTTCTATGCCTAACCACCACTTAAGGGAAAGAAGGCAGAAGGAGAGGATAGAGTAAATGAATCTTTGCATTAGTTGCAAACATTAGCATTTGTGGATAGTTCGGTTTTGGTGGTAATGTGATCTGCAAAATAAAAGGATTAATTTTAAATTCTGTAAACAAGTAGTCTTTTCTTTTAGAACATAGTGCTTATTTTGCAGTGGCATTCTTGGATCGTCTTTTATTTGAACCAATTTATATCTCATAAACATCAATAACAAAAGAGATGTTTGTAAGTGTAGCAGTGAAAGATAGATTGTTAGTTTGAGAGTGGGTGACAGAATTCTTTAGGGAGGGAGCTATCTTTTCCTGAGCACCACTACCATGAGCCATGTTTAGTTAGAAAAAGATAATCTCAGACATTTTATGGAGCTGTCTTAGGACGGATACACAAAAACTAAATTTCTCTTCTCTAACTTTAATAGTAACATTAGAATACATTGGGGAGTTTCTTAAGGTTGCTCATAAAGAGAACGACAGTTTGGGTACTTGAAAATGTCTGCAATCAATGTGAAACACAGGTAAGGAAAAAGTATGTAAATAGTCCAAAGGTATTGAACACAGATGTCCAATATTTGATGTAGATGGTTATGATACTCTGTGCTTTGGGCAATATACCATAGGCTTCTGCATCTATTCCTGATTTTGTTTTTAGTAAAATTCTCCTTGTATAGGAGAATTTAGTTGTGTACTAAAGAGCTACAACATCGTACCTATAGTCAACAATACTGTATTGCACACCTAAAATTTTGTTTAAAAGGTAGATTTTATGTTGTGTTCCTACCACAAAAGTATTCTTGTGTAAATGCGATTTGAGAAACATAAGAAAAAAAAATATTATATGATTGAGTCCACACGGCACAGATAAAAGGAAAGGCTGCTAAGCCTATTCCCCGGAAAGCAAGGAATGAGAGGCATAACTAGAAGAAATGCAGGAACCGTCTGGTAAGACTGAGGATAGTATATCCCACTGTTGGTAGAAGGAAGTTTTAAGTTCTCCCTTTTGAAAATGAATAATGGAACACAATGACCTCGAAAGACTGGAGGACTTTAGGGATGCTGAACATGTTATATTTGGTCATGTTTAATTTAAATATCAAAATTTTGGCCAGATACAGAGACTCACGCCTGTAATTCCAGCACTTTGGGAGACTGAGGTGCGTGGATCACTTGAGGTCAGGAGTTTGAGACCAGCCTGGCCAACATGGTGACATCCCGTTTCTAATAAAAATACAAAATTAGCCAGGCATGGTGACACATGCCTGTAATCCCAGCTACTGGGGAGGCTGAGGCAGGAGAATCACTTGAAACTGGGAGGTGGAGTTTGCAGTAAGCCAAGATCCCACCACCACGGTTCACCTGGGTAACAAGAGTGAAACTCCATCTAAAACAAAAAAAAAAATCAAAATTTCTGTCAGAATGCCATTGCTCTGAATTAAGATGTAATGTTAAAGTCAATACTGAATTCATAAAAACCCCACAGGTTTGAAAGCTATATACCAATGAAGACGATACAGGTTCTTAGCATATGAAATATTATTTAGCTAACCTTAATAGTGACCAGTGTGCTTCCTCTTGCTACCCTTATCTTCTGAATTATTTTATCTTACTAAGTTAGGTTTGGGGATGTTGTGTACACTCTTTCCACAAACCTAATAACAATAAAATAAATTTTTATGTTTGTCAATGGGGGAATCTTGTAAAACTTTCTTCTTTGATAAGAGAAACATGTATTTCAACATTTAATAAAATATCAATTTTACCAAGTTATTTACTAGTTCAGATCACTTTCTGGGTAAGTGATATAGTGTTTTTCAGTTTTTAAAAATTCCTTTATTATGGACACATTTTCTTTTTAAAAATAATATTTAAAAAAAGCATACAGTTGGCCGGGTGCAGTGGTGCACAACTATAATCCCAGCATTTTGGGAGGCCAAGGTGGGTGGATCACCTGAGGTCAAGAGTTTGCCACCAGCCTGAATAACATTGAAGAAACCCTATCTCTACTAAAGGCAAAGAAAAATTAGCCAGGCATGGTGGCATGTACCTGTAATCTGCTTGTACCTGGGAGGCAGAGACAGGAGAATCGCTTGCACCTGGGAGGCAGAGGTTTCAGTGAGCCAAGATCGTGCCAGGGCAACCAGAGCAAAAGTGTCTCAAAAAAAAGAGGATAGAGTTACTATTTTTAAAGAATTACCAAAGAGATAAAACAATTAAGATTATATTTTTAGGTTTCTACTGCTACACTATACCACACATTTTAGATGCTTAATTAAGTATACAGCAACACATTTACCAATGCAATGTTGCATGGGGAGGCATACCAACAATTTTATTTGTGAAGAACTAGATAAAGGTTTCAACCTTCCTTCCAAATCTTCTGGAGCATCACTTTGCTAACAATACTCTTTATTCATTCCTACTGCCTCCAACCAATTTCAAACCCTCATTTAATAAATGTTCTATCTCATGTTTCAGAATATCTGTAAACATTAGTCCATTCTCAAACTGCTATAAAGAACTGCCCAGAGGAAGGAACAGGCAGTAATCTTTGATGTTCTGCAGTCTCCACTGGTGATTTCCAGGCAAGCAGGGTCTGGAGTGAACCTCCAGCAAACTCCAGCAGACCTGCAGCAGAGGGCCTGACTGTTACAAAGAAAACTAACAAACAGAAAAAAATAGTTTCAACATCAACAAAAAGGACATCCACTCAGAGACCCCCATTCAAAGGTCATCAACCTCAAGGACAAAAGGAAGATAAATCCACGAAGATGAGACAAAACCAGCACAAAAAGGCTGAAAACTCCAAAAACCAGAATGCCTCTTCTCCTTTAAGGGATCACAGCTCCTTGCTACCAAGGGAACAAAACAGGACGGAGAATGAGTTTGACGAATTGACAGAAGCAGGCTTCAGAAGGTCAGTAATAACAAACTTCTCTGAGCTAAAGGAGCATGTTCTAACCCAATGCAAGGAAGCTCAGAACCTTGAAAAAAAGGTTAGATGAAATGCCAACTAGAATAATCAGTTTAGAGAAGAACGTAAAGGACCTGATGGAGCTGAGAAACACAGCATGAGAACTTTGTGATGTATACACAACTATCAATAGCCGAATCAATCGAAGGGAAGAAAGAATATCAGAGATCGAAGATCAACTCAATTCAATAAAGCAAGAAGACAAGATTAGAGAAAAAAGGAGTGAAAAGAAATGAACAAAGCCTCTAAGAAATATGAGATTCCATGAAAAGATCAAATCTACATTTGATTGGTGTACCAGAAAGTGAAGGGGAGAATGAAATCAAGTTGGAAAACACTCTTCAGGCTATTTTATCCAGGAGAACTTCCCCAACCTAACAAGGCAGGCCAACATTCAAATCCAGGAAATATAGAGAACACCAAAAAGATACTCCTCAAGAAGAGCAACCCAGCTAGCATCATAATGGAAAGGATCAAATTCACACATACCAATATTAACCATAAATGTAAATGGACTAAATTCCCCAATTAAAAGACACAGACTGGCAAATTGGATAAAGAGTCAAGACCTATTGGTGTGCTGTATTTAGGAGACCCATCTCACGTGCAAAGACACACATAGGTTCAAAATAAAGGGAGGGAGGAAGATTTACCAAGCAAATGGAAAGCAGAAAAAAAGCAGGTATTGCAATCCCAGTTTCTGATAAAACAGACTTTAAACCATCAAAGATCAAAAGAGACAAAGAAGGGCATTACATAATGCTAAAGGGATCTATGCAACAGGAAGAGCTAACTATCCTAAATATATATGCACCCAATACAGGAGCACCCAGATTCATGAAGCGAGTTCTTAGAGACCTACAAAAAGACTTAGACTCTCACACAATAATAGTGGGAGACTTTAACACTCCACTGTCAATATTAGACAGATCAACAAAACAGAAAATTAACAAGGATATCCAGGACTTGAACTCAGCTCTGGACCAAGTGGACCTCATAGACATCGACAGAACCCTCCACCCTACATCAACAGAATATACATTCTTCTCAGCACCACATCACACCTATTCTAAAATTGACCACATAATTTGAAGTAAATCACTCCTTGACAAATGCAAAAGAATGGAAATCATAACAAACAGTCTCTCAGACCACAGTACAATCACATGAGAACTCAGAATTAAGAAACTCACTCAAAACCACACTACTACATGGAAACTAAACAACCTGCTCCTGAATGACTACTGGATAACTAATGAAATGAAGGCAGAAATGAAGATGCTCTTTGAAACCAATGAGAACAAAGATGCAAGGTACCAGAATCTCTGGGACACATTTAAAGCAGTGTGTAGAGGGAAATTTACAGCACTAAATTCCCAAAAGAGAAAGTAGGAAAGATCTAAAATCGACAACCAAATGCCACAAATAAAAGAACTACAGAAGCAAGAACAAAGAAATTCAAAAGCCAGCAGAAGGCAATAAATAACTAAGATCAGAGCAGAAATGAAGGAGATAGAGATAAAAAACCCTTCAAAAAAAAATCAATGAATCCAGGAGCTGGTTTTTTGACCCTTCAAAAAACAATCAATGAATCCAGGAGCTGGTTTTTTGAAAAGATCAACAAAATAGATAGACCACTAGCCAGACTAATAAAGAAGAAAAGAGAGAAGAATCTAATAGACGTAATAAAAAATGATAAAGGCGGTCTCACCACTGATCCCATAGAAATACATACTACCATCAGAGAATACTATAAACACCCCTACACAAATAAAGCAAAATTTAGAAGAAATGGATAAATTCCTAGACACTTACACCCTCCCAATACTAAACCAGGAAGAAATGGAATCCCTGAATAGACGAATAACAAGCTCTGAAATTGACTGAAGAAGAAATTAATAGCCTAGCAACAAAAAGACTCTAGGACCAGACAGTTTCACAGCCCAATTCTACCAGGGGTACAATGAGGGACTGGTACCATTTGTTCTGAAACTATTTCACATAATAGAAGGAGGGAATCCTCCCTACCTCATTTTATGAAGCCAACATCATCCTGATACCAAAACCTGTCAGAGATACAACTAAAAAAGAAAATTTCAGGCCAATATCCCTGACGAACACTGATGCAAAAATCCTCAATAAAATATTGGCAAACCAAATCCAACAGTACATCAAGAAGTTTATCCATCATGATCAAGTTGGCTTCATTCCTAGGATGCAAGCCTGGTTCAATATATGCAAATCAATAAACATAATCCATCATAGAAACAGAACCAAAGAAAAAAACCCACGTGATTATCTCAATAGATGCAGAGAAGGCCTTTGACAAAATTCAACAACGCTTCATGCTAAGAACTCTCCATAAACTCTCAATAAACTCTCAGAAAAAAAGTATATGTTCATCAATATGTATTGATGGAACATATGTCAAAATAATAAGAGCTATTTATGACAAAACCACAGCCAATATTATACTGAATGGGAAAAACTGGAAGCATTCCCTTTGAAAACAGGCACAAGACAAGGATGGCCTCTCTGACCACCCCTATTCAACATACTATTGGAAGTTCTGGCCAGGGAAATCAGGTAAGAAAAGGAAATAAAGGATACTTGAATAGGTAAAGAGGAAGTCAAATTGTCTCTATTTGCAGATGACATGATCGTATATTTAGAAGACCCTATCACCTCAGTCCAAAATCTCTTTAAGCTGATAAGCAACTTCAGCAAAATCTCAGGATACAAAATCAATGTGCAAAAATCACAAGCATTCCTATACACCAATAACAGACAGAGAGCCAATCATCAGTGAACTCCCACTCACAAACTGCTACAAAGAGAATTAAATACCTAGGAATGCAACTTAAAAGGGATGTTAAGGACCTCTTCAAGGAGAACTACAAACCACAGCTCAAGGAAATAAGAGAGAACATAAATAAATGGAAAAACATTCCATGCTCATGGTTAGGAATAATCAATATCGTGAAAATGGCCATACTGTCCCAAGTAATCTATAGATTCAGTGCTATCCCCATCAAACTACCATTGACTTTCTTCACAGAATTGGGAAAAAAAAAAAAAAGTAAATTTCATATGGAACAACAACAACAAAAAAGCCTGCATAGCCAAGACAATTCTAAGAAAAAAAACAGGAAAAAAAAAAAAAAAAAGCTGGAGACATCAAGCTACCTGACTTCAAATGACTTCAAAGTATACTACAAGGCTACAGTAACCAAAACAGCATGGTAGTAGTACCAAAACAGATATATATAGACAAATGGAACAGAACAGAGGACTCAGAAATAACGCTACACACCTACAACCATCTGATCTTTGACAATCCTGATAAAAACAAGCAATGGGGAAAGGATTCCCTATTTAATAAATGGTGTTGGGAAAACTGGCTAGCCATATGCAGAAAGCTAAAACTGGATCCCTTCCTTTCACCTTACATAAAAATTAACTCAAGATAGATAAAAGATTTAAATGTAAGACCTAAAACCATAAAAACCCTAGAAGAAAACCTAGGCAATACCATTCAGGACATGGGCATGGGTAAAGACTTCATGACTGAAACACAAAAAGCACTGGCAACAAAAGTCAAAATAGACAAATGGGATCTAATTAAACTAAAGCGCTTTTGCACAACAAAAGGAAACTATCAGCAGAGTGAAGAGATAACCTGCAGAATGGGAGAAAATTTTTGTAGTCTACTCATCTGACAAAGGGTTAATATCCAGAATCTACAAAGAACTTAAACAAAATTACAGGAAAAAAAAAAACCATCAAAGAGTGAGTGAAGGATATGAAGAGACAATTCTCAAAAGTAGACATTTATGCAGCCAACAAACATATGAAAAAAAGTTCATCATCACTGGTCATTAGAAAAATGCAAGTTAAAACCACATTGAGATACCAACTCATGCCAGTTAGTGTGGCGATCATTTAAAAGTCAGGAGACAACAGATGCTGGAGAGGATGTGGAGAAATAGGAACGCTTTTACACTGTTGGTGAGAATGTAAATTAGTTCAACCATTGTGGAAGACAGTGTGGCGATTCCTCAAGGATCTAGTGCTAGAAATATCATTTGACCCAGCAATTCCATTACTGGGTATATACCCAAAGAATTATAAATTTTTCTATTATAAAGACATATGCACACATATACTTATTGCAGCACTGTTCAAAATAGCAAAGATTTGGAACCAATCTAAATGCCCATCAATGATACACTAAAGAAATTGTGGCACATATACACCATAGAATACTACGCAGCCATTAAAAAGGATGAGTTCATGTCCTTTGCAGGAACATGGATGAAGCTGGAAACCATCATTCTCAGCAAACTAACACAAGAACAGAAAACCAAACACCATATGTTCTCACTCATAAGTGGCAACTGAACGATGAGAACACATGGACACAGGGATGGGAACATCACATACCAGGTCCTGTTGGGGGGTGGGAGGGCTAGAGGAAGGATAACATTAGAATAAATACCTAATGTAGATGAGGGGGTGATGGATGCAGCCAACCACCATGGCACGTGTATACCTATGTAGCAAACCTGCATATTCTGCATATGTACCCAAAAATTTAAAGTACAATTTAAAAAAAAGTAATACTACTAGTTGTGGATTTTATTTGTCCGTTTATGAATTCCAAGTTAAGACAGAAAGCAGGGGTTTCTTTTCTACTCCCTACTGAAGATTTCTTTGTTTACGGGTAGGACTCATTTGCTATCTAGTCATGTAGCAACAGATCTCATATTCTTGCCATCTCCATGCTGAAGTCCCTAACAGTGGGATTAAATAACTTTTCTTGGATTCATGTTGACTATTTTTTTTAAAATCTGGAATTTCTCTTCCAAATGATGGTTTTGGATCCTGCCATTAGGCTCTATAAAAGCAGTGAGAAGGCATTTTCTCAGAAATCAAGTGCTCATTCGCCATAAGCTCCCTCTCCCTCTTTTTTAAATATTTTTTTATTTTTTTCCTGAGACCAAGTTTCATTCTTATCACCCCAGGCTGCAGTGCAGTAGCATGATCTTGGCTCACTGCGATCTCTGCCTCCTGGGTTCAAGTGATTCTCCTGCCTCAGCCTCCTGAGTAGCTGGGACTACAGGTGCACATTGCCATGCCTGGCTAATTTTTGTGTTTTTAGTAGAGACTGCATTTCACCATGTTGTCCAGGCTTGTCTGGAACTCCTTACCTTGTGATCCACCTGCCCCTGCCTTCCAAAGTGCTCATATTACAGGCGTGAGCCAAGGCGCCCCACCCCTTTTCCTCTTTTTAAGGGTTAATTTTAAGGGTCTTTTAAAGGATCATTAACTTTGGACTTTAAGCAACCAGGCCAGCTAGAGGAGGGAAAAAAAAAAACTAAACTAAAACAAATAAACCATAAGAAAAAATGCATGATTCCCTTTTCACCAGTTAACTTTGCAAGTAGCTATTACCTATTACAGATTTTACTCTTACCCCAAGCAAATAATAGAGAACAATGAATCTATTTGTTTGATAACTGACATAATTTAGATATGGAACCCAGCAATATTTCCTGAGGTATCCTTCTTCTCTTGCCCCATTAAGGGTCAAATTTTTCTTTTTTCTTTTCTTTTTCTTTTTTTTTTTTTTTTGAGACAAAGTCTTACTCTGTTGCCCAGGCTGGAGTGCAGTGGCATGATCTTGGCTCACCTCCACCTCCCAGGTTCAAGTGATTCTCCTGCCCCATGCTTCTGAGTAGCTTGGATAACAGGTATGTGCCACCATGCCCAGCTAATTTTTGTATTTTTAGTAGAGACAGGGTTTCATCGTGTTGGCCAGGCTGGTCTCGAACTCCTGACCTCAAGTGATCCACCTGCCTAGGCCTCCCAAAGTGCTGGGATTAGAGGCATGAGCCACCGCACCCGGCAAAGGGTCCAATTTTTCTAATTGCCAATTACTAAGGAGATCAAAGCAATTGGGGGATTTATTGCATACATACAGCTATTTAAGTGCTATTTGCTTTCCACTATATTTTAATGACCACCATTGCTACCTCATTGCATACTGGATGCCACAAGAATTGCTAAGACACTTGCCCTAGTGTGCTTTGAGCACCAGGGAAAAAATGTAATTGAGACAATAGTCACATTTTCTAGAGGATGCTGGGATACTGATGCTTATTCATTAGTCTGGTTAGGTTCTTATATCTCTTCAAAAGAATAACATTTCAAATATTACATATCAGTGATATGAAGTGATGACAAAGTAAAGCATTAAGCACTCTAAACCCATATTAAAAATTCCTTCACTGGGTGGGGTGTAGGTTGTGGCTCTGCTTTGCTTTATAGATGGATTCTTCAGGAGTTTAGGAGCCGATACAAATTTAAAACTCAAGAAGTACAATTATGCAGTGAAAGGAAAAGTTTGAAATTGCCAAATAAGAAAAAAATGTGAGGAAACATCTGTTTTGAACTACTAATAATGGTTATACTAATACTAGCAATTAAACTGTAAAAGGAGTATCCTATGTTTATTTTTTGCCTCAAAACTTAATTTCTTAGGTTCTTAATTAGCTTAGGAAATGAGTGAAAAATATTTGCTTGAATAAATGTACTTGAATATTCCCTATGAATATATACTGTTATGCTGATGATCCCTTGAGAAAATAATTTTGAATTGTAAAAGATTTCAAATTTTATAAATTATGAGAATATATTGCCACCACATAGATGTTAACTGCTAAAAAGTATACTGGTCTCATCAATGACTATCTGATCTTATCACTTAGTATCTGGCCTTGTGATTAAATATCACCTAAAAAAAACCCCGTAAAACTCTACATTCTGATTATATTTGTACATGCAAATACATTGCATTCAGAATAAGATTTATAAAGTTAAACATTATATTATTAACTGCTCCATCTTTGTTGCATTTCAATAATTCATGTCATAATTTTTATAATTGTAAGTAGATGAAAATTCTTAATGCAAAGGTAGAGATCATTCGAAGTCTCATATATCTAAGATAACTGGATATTTTTGTTTAACTTGTATTTTAGCATATTTAAGGCAACTTAAATGCGTTTGCACTTTCAGATTTGGAGACTTGGCCTCTTCTTTAAGTAGCTCTATTGAGCAGCTCATACAGAAAAGGTCCATCTATGGGAATTTAAGGACAACCAAGAGTCTGGAACAAAGACATTTGAGATCCTTCCTGAGAGTAGTAAATATACATATATATTAGACTTACGGGTTTAACTCAGTGCAAAACTAAAAAGTGGAGGAACATTGAACAATCTCTATTTCTTGCTCCCATATACTTTGGTACACCTTATTTCTGTTGTATAAATTTTTATTTCTTTTTGTTTAGCCATTTAGGTTTTTAAAAATCATAATTACATTTGCACTAAGCAAACCAAACAATTGTGTTAATAAATATATTTAATTTTACACTTTAACTTTTGAAGTCTATAATACATTCAGTTCTACTAAAGAAGGAGGAGCAATTCAGAAAAACAAATGTGTTTTGGTCAAATATTCTTGTGGTGTCTGGCGTGTGTGTGTGTGTGTGTGTGTGTGTGTGTGTGTGCGCGCGCGCGTGTGAATATATATCTTTTAAATTTCATGGAAATGTTAGATTAATTTGTAATGTTTTTCCTTTTTTAGATGGGATATTGTTATTGGGTCCCTCTGGACCAATTGTTTTTCAAACTCTTTTAATCTTATTTTATTTTTTACACCTTTAAGAAAGAAATGAAGTGGTTCAAAAAATAAATTATGAAAAAACAATATGACTAAATAACATGTAGGGGTTTTTGGAATGAAGAGTAAACTCTATTAACTCATAATCTTAACACCGTTTTCAAGATAACACTAATGTTACATTTTTGCAAGTTTTAAAGTATCCGTGAAAAATTTCTTTTAAAAGGTGTGTCATCCACTTCATTCAAGATAAGAACAGTCTTCTCTCTTTCAAAAACGTTATTTGGTTTAAGTCCCCTTATAAAATATATTTATTTACAAATAGTATTTTCTAGATGTGTTTTTCCTCTAAGATCAAACATCCCAAATTCATTTATTTCTTCTTTTCTCTTTAGTCTATGTTTCTGTCATTCATTGGTCTTGCGAGTCTTCCTTACCGTTTACTCAATACAATTCAGAAGTTTGGTAGAAGGATATATAGTCAAGAAAGATAGTTGCTAATTTTTTAAAATGTTTTCATTTTGTGAAAAAAATACTCAGACCTGTATAAAATGTTGTATTTGTAAAGGGACAAAACCAGAGTTATCAAGTTTACTGGAAGTTTACAATTTTCTCTCCTTGAGTATAGAATAAAAACCTTGTTCAAAGTCTAAATAACTCTAGCTATTGGCACAATAACAAATTGAAACTCATTTTTAAAACCACTTGACATCTGAAATTTAAATAACCTTCTAAATCATCTATATATAATTGCTTTTCTCATTTAAAGCGTGATGTTGAGAAATGTATCTGAATAAAATACCAATTTTGGTTATGAAATGCAATTATTATTGAGATATTGTTATCAATGACATTTAAATAATCACCTTCCTGATATGTCCTTCACTTTGTGCATATCACTTCTACTTTACATAACATACATATTTATGAACATTTAATTCATGAATTTTCCAATCAATTCCAATGAACTTGTACAACACAGATAATGCTCATTTAGTACTTGCTTAAGTTGAAATATTGTATGAGATGCCTTGAGTGTTTCTTTACTGTAAACATTTGTTTATATCACAGTTTTAGACATGATCTTAAAGTTTATCTATTCCATGTGTTTACAACTTTGGTTCTACGCATTGAAGTATGTTTAGCAGTATTCCTGACCGCAAGTCACTAAAGCCAAAAGCAGCTCTCTAGTGTGACAGCCAAAAATGTCTCCAGAAGTTCCCAAATGGTCACTTGTAGACAAAACAGCCCTTGTTGAGAAATACTGATATATTCCAGTTAGCCGAAAGATGATTAAAACTCTATTTATTCATACTGATTATGCAGAATCACTTATTCTTCTGTGTGTAAAAATATTTCATGAAACAGTCAAATTAGAAAAACTGATGTTTTATTTATCATTTTTATATCTCTAATAGTACATCTGGTATTTATCATTTTTATATCTCTTAGTACATCTGTAGCTCTACAAATTTTCTCAAAACGAATGCTGTTATTCTCAAAATGAATATTTGCATTCGTTTTGAGAAAATTTGTAGGGCTACAGATATTTTAATTTCAAAATATATTAGTTGATGTTTGAATATTGGGATTGAAAAGATCTATATTGACATCATCTAATGATTTATACATTAAATTAATCATCAAAATGATTATATGACTATTCCCAAAATAATTCTCTTAAATAGTTATTTCTCTCAAAATATTTATAAATGTTTGATTAAAATCTTTAGGTTTTATTTTAAATATTTTTTCTGCTTTAAGTGTCTATGAATAAGCAATTAACTTCCCTGCCTCTTTCCACATTAACACATTACAAGAAATTATTCACAGGAATTAACATTGCATTGGCCACAGTAGTAAAATAAATATGACCATTCAACCAGTGAATGAAAATACAAACATGGAGTTTTGGTGAAAACTTCCTTTTCTCATTCCTAGAAAGTCTGATTCCTGAGAAAGAGGCTATGGAAGGAAAATATTATATCAAAAGCATTTACATGGATTCCTAGAAACCCGGGCAAGACTGATTTTGGTTAAAAAAAAAAAAAAAAAAACATTCTTTCTACAGAATATTGGGTGATTCGAAGGGTGGGACAAGTGAAAATAGGATCTGCCAGTAGTAATAGAAAAAAACCTGGATAGAATTTGCTGTTTCTCTTTCTCATGAATAAAAGTCCAATTATTGTTCCTCTCCTCATGGGTGCCATGACTGAATTAATTGCACTCCTGAGAGAGGTTGAGGGTGAAATGCTGAGAGTGGGAAATGGAAACTGTTACCTTCAATCTTTCATCCACCTAACCTTAAAGCCCCTCCCTCAATGGAGCAAAGAATGTCAGATACATAGTGTGGGATAGCTCTAATGAGTAGCCAATTCATTTGGATCCTCTTCTGTGAGAAAAATGGGAAAGAAACACTAAACCCCGCAAGAAGATTTCCCATCAAGCATGATTCATCAGAAAAAAAGAGGAACAAACCTTGGAAGGTAACGGCAACAAGAAGGAGCACGGCCCAGGTGGGGCAGTGTTGAAGATCAGGAAGCAATGGAGCAAAGGGTGCTGGCCATGGAAGCAGGGTAACTCTGGCAGAGGCAGAACCAGGGTTCCCCAGCAGGAGGCAGTCCCGGGACCGAGTCAGAATTGTGGTAAAACAACATCAACAGGTCTGATGCAGAAAGGCTATGGCTGGAGCGGAGACAGCAGAGGATGGTGCTAACTCAGGATTCCAAAGTTGAAACACACTAGGTTAAAAGCATCATTTATTCAACAGTTAGAGCGCAAAAAGAGAAATAATTCAAGGAGTTAGAGGGCCACTGTTTGGCCCTTGAATTTTTGTTTTGGTGACGATATGCAAAAGATTTGTTTTGGTGACGATATGAAAAAGATGGGCTTTTCACCTGTAGACTGCATGGATCCTGTTACTGTATCAGGGGAACCTACAGATTAGCAAGTGAAAGATGGGAGGAGGACCAGGCCTGAGAGTTGCTTTAGAATAGAACTTTGTATACAACTTGAAAAGACATAAAGGTTTGGACTTTGATGTCTCAGTGAGATGCCTGGTTAAGAATGATGCTCTTATACTCAATACATTTTGTATAATAAATTTCCTGATTACCATGATTCTGTGGAAAAACCATTTCATGGTTGTTTTCATAAATCACTGAGATCATGCAAACCCATTTATAGTAAATCTAGAATTCACCAGACTACAAAAGAAGGAAAAAAAATTAAAACCTTAAGATTCAACTATCCTGTAGACAAAGCATATTTTAGAACTTTGAGTCCTATACCTTGGGGTATAGTTTATATACAAGCTCAAGCCATGTGAGGAACCAGATACAGAGAGGGAGTTGGAAGCAGCAGAAAGGCGACCTAGGAACACATTTTCTCATCCTGAGGTGGGGGGTTTCCTGCCATTCACATGTGCAGCAGATGGCATAAAGGCAGTGAGGGTGGGAGTGGCTGGCACCTCGCAGACTGCCAGGCTCCGTCTGGGCTCTTGATAAATATTAATTAAATGAATTGAATTCATTGAAGAACACTGTCCATGCTGCCAATTTATGACAACCGGTCTTTGTTTTATGTACTATCCTCATGTCAGTATGACAGGGTGACTCTGATCTGTCTTTATAAAGACTGAGTGAGATACACAGATAACCTAACAGAGATGAAACTCAAAGGCATAGCTGTTGTATAGATCCTTCTTTATAAACATATTGTTAAAATCATATCCTAGCAATATTTTGATTCACAATTCATCTGGAAATAAAGCTCTAATTCTTTTGCAGAATCAATCTGTGTGTTATGGAGACTGGGAGAGTTTCAGGTTTATCCCTTGCTTAGTGTGGGGATATGGCAGACAAGGAGGAAAAGCAGCATCCCAGATGCTTCTTTTGTTCATGAGCGGCTCTTATATTTCTGAGATTCACAATCCATGAAATCTAGAAGTTGTGAAAGTGTTACCTGAGCCCCCAAAGTGAAAACCATTCAGAGGGACCTGTGTGCCTCTCTTCAGGAAAGAGAAGGTTATAGTGCAACCTGGATTTAATGAGGGTAATATGGAGGTTAGCCATCCCCTGGAGGTACGAGGGTTGAGGAGCCATAAAGAAATCTCCATGTTCAAAAACATCCCTAAATTAAGGTATGTTAATTACATTTCGTATCAAGGGGGACCTAAGTTAAAAAGTCATAAGAATACATCCTCTCAGTTATATCAAGGTACCCACAATGTCTGCCAGTCTTACCAGCTTGCGGGTTCAGATGAGGATTCATGAATATTAATGGCCCAAATTCCACAGGCTCACTCATAATGGCAAAACTTCACTTTCCCTCCTCATGTGCAACGTCTGAAAATGTTGGCCAGTTATTTCTGGAAGTCCTCATAAGCTATCTTGTAAGTTCTCAGTTTCTTTTACACCATTCTTCTTGTTAGTGGGTACTGCCAGGCAATGTCCTAAGGGGAGGCACCTGGTCACTGGCAATTTCCCAGGATTTTTTTTACAAGGACATTTCTAGGCACCAGAGTTACCATATGTGAGTGATGTCTCTCTCCCTCTATATATGCAGTCAAAGTGTTCCAAAACTGCACAGTTAGTGCCTGGGCCCCTCAGGAATACCACTGCCATTAGTATTGGTGTGTCAGGCACAGCCCTGGGCACAGATGAGGAACTTTCTGACTTCTCCTCCTTATCCCTCAGGAATGAGGATAAACACTGCTCCCCTAGGAAAGCTTTGCCTCATTTCTGGGGTGTCTTAATATTGCCATCTTTATGTTCTCATAATTCTCTATACTTCTAACATGGCACTTTAGGATTTTACTTATATTACAGGTCTGTCTTCCTTCTCTCCTCTAAATTCTTTATTTCTAATGGCAGAACACTGTATGTCTTGTATATAACAGTATTCCCTGGAAGGGCTACCATATTACACACATTTAGTGGGCACTATTGGCATGCAATTTTCTGCCATTGAGCAGAAAAAGTCCCATTCTCCAACATTAATAAAAGTTGGTAGGTGCTTAAGTAATTTTGAATAAGTAAATCATGTTGTGCATTTCTCTGTCTTTCCTACAATTTTAACTTAAAATCCATGAATAGAACCTCTGTGTTCTATTCAATTCCGAGAACATAATATAATACAATATAACATAATCTCTTTTGTATTGGGCAAAATTGATGATGAAGCAAGTGCTATTCAGAAGAGGATAAAATTTCCATTGGCCCAGTTCAAATGTCCATACAGGACAGAGATATGATAAAGATGTGAATAGTAGAAAAGATATAAAAGTTTGGGCTGAGGAAGCAATGAGGGGATGTGGACATGTATTCATTCAGTTATTCCACAAACACTTATTGAGCACCAACTCCATAGATGCTGTTCTAGATGCAGGGAACACAGGGTTGTATGAAACAAAGAAAACAGTGAGTTAGTAAATAAATGACAAATAAGGTCAATATTTAAATAATAAGTATTATTAAAAATACAGAATAACCACAGGATACAACATGATAGAGGCATGTGCTTATCTAATACAATTTGATCAGGGATTGACCTCTCTGAATAATGAAGTGTAAGTATATAAAGATAATGAAAAAAGACTTACAGGAAAGGAAGCACCATCCCAAGACAAATCAGGTAATTCTAGTTATTCTTGAGTTTATTGGATGAAACAAAACAAATGGATGAGGAAGGTATAATATAAAAATAAGACTTAGGGCTGTGCTGAATTCATTAATACACATTCATTCTGTGAATATTGGCACTTTACAGACAGTAGAAAACTGAAGCTCTATGCACTCTGCTAAGCACTTTATATTTAGCCATCTCAACAATCATATGAAATAAGGAATATTATTACCCTCCTGTTACATATGAGGATATTTAGGACAAAAAAAAAATAAGAGACTTTCTAAAGGTCATGTAGCTGACAAATGTCAGTGCTTGGAGTTGAATCCAGGAAGACTAGTAATAGAACCTATGATTTAATCAGGTAAATATATATATCTATATATACACAATGTCCAGCTTTAATGTCACATGAAGATATTTAGACATATGGAGAACTATGTGTTTTAAAATTAAAATTATTTAAATAATTACTTATTGTTATTTGGTTTTCTTCATTGAAAAACACGAATAATATAATTACTTCTATTCTCTTCCTTATTGTGTGCTGTGCAATTGAAATGTTTGTGTAAGAAATACACATAAAAGAGTGTAATCAATGCAATTTCTACTGTCGTCAACAGTTGTTGACATCATTTGGTATCACAAAATAATAAAGTTAGCTATGGTAGTTGATGTCAACTATGGCACCTAAATAATTGGGTCTTTACTTTTTTTTTTTTAGACGGAATCTCCCTCTGTCACCTGGCTGGAATGCAGTGGCATGATCTTGGCTCACTCTAACCTCTGATTCCCTAGTTCAAACAATTCTCCTGCCTCAGCCTCCTGAGTAGCTGGGATTACAGGCATGTGCCACCAAACCCAGATAATTTTTGTATTTTTAGTAGAGACAGGGTTTCACCATGTTGGCCAGGATGGTCTCGATTTCCTGACCTTGTGATCCATCCGCCTCGGCCTCCCAAAGTGCTAGGATTACAGGCATGAGCAACTGCGGCAGGCGGGGTCAACTTTACTTTGAGTAAATAATAATTCATGAATTTTTATCAGCTATAACTTTAGTGTTAGTTAAATATGCTTCTAATGCTCTCTGAGAAAAGAAACAATAGGAAATATCACTTTAAGGTTTTATACACCTATTTATATTTATGTTGGGCTTAAACATGATTTATATAAATATTTTTAAAGTATTAATGAATGTAGTATTAGATAAAAGCCTAAAAGAGAATATTTAAAAATAGAATCAGGATACTGTACAACACTCCCCTCCCTGAGATAATACTGTATTCCAAAGAGTAATTTCTGCTAGTTTTTCTAGCATAATTTACTACTTCTTGAAATTCTTCCCTTGGGCAATTTAACATCGAAACATCAACATTGTTATTAATGAAAGTATCCAAGGCAGTTAACAAATAGGGTCAACTTAATTCATGGAACAGTTACATTAATTTCATTTATTAAAAGTTTAGCTATTGTTTGTATATACTCATACTTCACAGCTCAGTGAATTAAAAGCTGGTTCCCAAACTGCTGCTCGTCCTAAAACTGCTGTTTTTCCTTAAACATTTTTAAAAAGTTTCCTACCACTTTTGTTTATTTAAATCTACTGGTAACAAAGGCCCCACCTATCCATCTGCTCCTGGCATGTATTCTGCTATGTATAAATAATTGTGTCCAAGTGCTTTACCCCAACCAAAGCCATGTTAGTAGAAATGATAAATTTAACAGGTATGCATGGTGATAGTTGGAAAAACACTGACTCGGGAAGATCAAAACTAGAAAATAATTTTAATGCTAAAAGCCACTCTGAATGTTCCAGTGGGCAGTGCCAGGCAGAAACACAGAAGATGACAGATGGTAAATATATTCTCACCAACTGACAATTGCAATTTCCTTGGCCAATGAGTCCCTAAGTCATGCAGTTTCCAGGTCAAATAGACTTCATTCTACTTCTATGCTTAACAAATATATATAATTATATTTAACAAAGAAATATTTAGAGCTACTAGAGGGTATCTTGATAGGCATAATGAAAATATAAAAGATTATTAAAAATTTTAAGACACTGAAAAATCTATTTGATCATACATTTTGTGTCATATTATTCTCAAAAGTTTTGAGTATTACAGAAACCTCAGCTAACACCTTTAGTCTTCTGAAAAAATATTTTTCCACATGGAAACTAAAACAGAAAATTATTTGACACTGTCTTGCAAAGTAACATGTTTTTATGGGAATTAGAATTAGGTCAATGCTTAAAATGTCTAGGAGGCAATTATTATATCCAGCTTTTGCTGTATGCATTTTATATATTACAAAAAAAAAACAAACTTACTGAGTTTCTCTAGACCGGTATGAATTAGATTATTTAAAATAGGTATCATTCTGCTTTGTTTTACTATTGCTATGTTACAGAGATAGAATTCCTTATTCTAACATTAGTAGAATGCATCACCTGCTCACCTAGAAAAACATGATCATTGGCTGATATTCAAATATGTAACACATTGAAATGCTGACAGTGCTGGCTAGTCCAGTACAACAATCTTTCTCCATTTCAATTATACTATTACATGGCAATCAACATTTTAGAGTCTGTAACAATCCCTCTAAAAATAGGATATATCCAAAGGAAATTGACCCACCCTGTACTGAGGGTTGAGACTGTCATATTGAAAGGCATCTACTCTTCCAAGACTGGCAGGATTTCCTATGCCATTTTTTTTTTCTTCATTCACTCCAAGAAGTTTTGCCAGATAAAAATCTTGCTGAGGCTTGGAAGTTAATAGTTTTCAGTTGCTAATTTACATTAAGCTGTAGCTCTGCCAGCTTCAAAAATAAGACTGACTACAAAGCCAGATGACCTTAAATAACTCCAAGAATGAGCAGTCACCTGTGCATTGATAATTTGCATATTCAACTCCATAGCCACTTAAAAATCTTAGCAAGAAAATAGTAATAATTTGCCTATGACATGATCCCATGTAGTACCAAAGCTGATGATATAGATGAGAATATAAATATGACTGCCTCAATATGTATATCCATGCTGTCTTATTAATCCAACAATGTCAAATTTCCACATAATTTCTCTTTCACTTCAGTCAAACTATAGTATCAGTAAAGGGTAATTGGGATTCCATTTTCTTATTCTATCTGTTAGTTTGAAGGGGTAATATGTCACCCTGAATGCTAGCGGCTTAAAACAACTATTTGTTTAGCTCACAATTCATCAGGCTGCAATATGGCCTGGATTTCATGAGTGGCTCTTCCAAAGAGCTGAGTTAATCTCATGCATTCATCACTTATTACCTAGAAACTGATTGGGGCTGGCTGATCTAGAATGATCTCATCCATAGTCCCAATGGATACCCATAAGCTGGCTGGGACAACAGTGGTGAGTGGGTCATGGGTCTCTTTATCCAGAAGGTTGGTCTGGGCTTACTCAACCTGAGTAGTGGTTGCAGAATTCCATGAGCAACAAGAAAAGACAATCCCCAAAGCATAATCATTTCCAAGTCTCTGTTCATTTGTTATTGTCCCATTCACTAAAACAAGTCACATGGTCAAGCCCAGCATTAGAGTGGGTGAGTACTCAGGATTATAGGGCAAAGACAGTGTGGATACCAGGGAGAGGAATGATATGCAGCTACATTTACAATCTATCATACTTACTAACTGTGGTGAGTTTAACATATAGAAGTGATCTGAGCTCTGAGTTTACTGTTTTAGCAATGTTTACTAGAAAACAAGGCCAAAAGCTGCCATAATATGCAGCTTTCAGTACATCAAAAATTCAGATGAATCAATTATTCTACCAATTTAAAATTGACTAACATTGATTGAGCATTTACTGTGTACAATATATTAGCATTTTACCCACATTTTTTCATTTGACTTAGAAAAGGGAGTATATTTATGAGTGTTTACTTGAAGTCTGACTGCCTATGTCTAGTCCTAAGAGTTTCAAATACTCTGAAGATATATTTTCTTCCTTTTCAATGGTCTACAGAAGGATCTTAACTTTGTGCTCTGAGCTGAACTTGTTTACTTCCTGAAAGCTCTTATTTCTATCAAATAACAGATTGACCTTTTGCTGAAAAGAAGATAAATGTAAATATAATCAAAAAATATCTAAATAGGCACACTCTGAAAATTAATATCTATTAAATCATGGGTCAAAGAAGCCATAACTTTCTATTCAATGAGACATCTTGGTAAGGTACATCAAAATAGTTCTTATATTTACACGTTCTATAATAGCATCTGACATTATGAAATTCTGCACCTGACATTCTGCACCTGACACATGACATTTTCTTATGTTGTTTCCATGTGTTTCCTACCTTTTTCTTAGCTGCCACACATCTTAATGTGTCACGTTCTTTATTGTTCAGCTTCAGTGATTTTCATTATCCCTGGCACTGCAACAACACCTCTTCAATCCTGACTACCACACTGACACCAATATCCTAAAGTGAATGGAACAAGGTGATACACCATTCCTGCTTTTCGCCACCTATATCTTCTTATGAGACATCCAAGTGTAGAGAGGTCCCAAGAGAAACTCTGATCAGTCTGCACACTGGGAAAACAGGGTGGAGCCTCAGAAAGTTCATGCAGTTTGCAGGAGGGAGGAGCCCGGCCTCTCCTATTCTTGGGTGGTAACTGGGATTCAATCTGTGAGTCGGGAAGCCAACTAGCAGGACTCTGGCTTTGCAGAGTCCCTGTTTCCCCTTTTTTCCTTTTCAGCCAATAAATTCCATTTTTCTCTCCCTTCAAAGTGTCTGTGAACCTAATATTTCATGGCCATGTGACAAGGACCCTGACTTTTGCTGAACTAAGGAGAAAGTCCTACAATACTAATGTATGTTAGTGGTGATGGTTCTCCTGGCTGAATGACTTGAGGTAATGTAAACTGTAGCACAAACATATTCTGTTTTCACAGACTGGTTTTATTTCTGTGGAGTCCAGATTGCCTGGAGAAAGAAAGGTGCGTCCAAGAGAAAACTCAACCAAAGAAGAGGATCAGAATGGTGAGCTCGATATAGAAAGAAGGACAGCTGGAAGAGAGAAAGAAGACCCAGTGCAGATTCATGAGATATGCTAATTCTAACCCAACTTCCTTGGCATCACATTTGAATGTTAGAAAATAGAGGCTTGGTCTACAATTTGAAAGATCTGTTCAGGACTACAACCTTTTAAAATGGAAGTAACTTTGGTTTAGGATCTATTTACCAAGTTGAATGTTACAGAACACTGTTGTTTTCTCACTTCATTAGAAAGGAAATTGCTCATCTACTTTAAGGTCCAAAAGTAGTTCTTCACTTCTACTCAGGAGTGGTACATTTCCAGCCTCACCAGATCCTAGGTGACAAAAATGGTCTCACAAAAATGCACTGGGAACCATGAACATTGCAATTTGGAAAACTGGACTGGCTACACAGGTCTGACTCAGCCAACAGGCAAGCATTGAAAAAAGTTTCAAAAATTTCTGTAATATTCTTCATCCTAATCTATTTTTTATCGGGTACCCTAAGTAGGCATAACATGGAAAACTCTGCTCTTTCTTACTTTGTAAAAGCAGAAAGAAGGTAGAAGTTGATATCTGAGATTTACCAATAGCCAATGCTCTTCTGGCGATGACCTCAGAGAAACACAATATCTGTGGATCTGCAGGGGGCTTGAGCCAATCAACCCCAGCTCCACTGCTCCCAGGGGCAAATTACAAATCAAAGTGATTCATGGGCATCAATATTCTTGCAGGCAAACAAGGGGGTCTTGGAACATGGAGATTTAGGTATTAATGTCAACACAGAACATCAGCAGTGGCTGGAATAATAAGATTTGAGCCCATGTTGCATAGAGATAAAGAAACTGAGGCTCCTGTCACAGCTCTAAATTTAAAATTATATAAATAAAACTTGATTAAATAAGTAAAAACTTGATAGATTATTAATCCAAATTAAAAAACACTCTTGTGGATGAGTCTAAACATCAGTGTAAATTGTTACCAGATTTTTCTTCTATCTACCTGAAAGAAAGAACATAAAATACGCTTTTTAATATGTACAATATGGTTTAATAAATTTGGATTTCTGCTCCATTCTTTCTCCTCCCTTTAGCTCTTGGCTGACCTAGTCAGGGCTGGAGCCACTCCCTTCATTTTCCAGCAGAGAACATATTTATTCTTCTAACTTACAGTAGCCTGATGTTTCTAATCAAATCCAAGGATTTAGGATTTAGCTTGAAGGCATCAGCATAACACATTATAGTACAGATACGTTGCTTCAAGTGTCACTCAGTAAAGTTTCTATAATACATTAATAATTGAGGCTATTTTCTCAAAGTTCACATTGTTTTAACAGTTTCAACAATTTAATCAAGTACCATTTTAAAATTAAGATTTTTTAAAATTTTCTTTTATCCATATAGATTTTTAAAAATCAGTGCTTGGATAGATAAAATTCCTTCCCCATGACATAAATTCAATTCAATTTGTTGAACAAATAGAGACTCTATTTTGAGGAATATATAGAAATCCAGGCACTAGAGAGAAAGAATTTTGCTATTTTTCTATTTCTTTGCATTAGAATGATTTTCACATAATGGAAGTTTAGTAAACTACTATTGAATTGAACTAAAGCATATTTTTATTTATGCCTTTAAAATATAAAAAAAACTAGACTATAGGTTTAAATCGGCTAACAGTTTATGTAGATATCAATGGTCCTGACTTTAAGTGTTAAAGAAGCTCAGTGGCAGCAAAAAAGCAAGATGATTTCAGAATACCCTTCCACCTGTCAGACAGGATAAGGCACATTAAATATGGAGAAAGTCAGTGCTTTGTTACTTTGGTGATGGATGCATGAATATTTGAATAAGTATAAACCTGGAGCCAGATGAAACTCAAAAAATAAAAGCATAGATATCACCAAAATTTTGTTTAGCCATGTCTAAAAGATATAAAAATGAAGAATATTTTAATATTGGTAGAATTGGAGGAAGGATTCAAAAGCAGATAGATAAATGGTACCAGGAGATTAGGAGACTGCAAAAGTGGATAATTCAGCCATTTAGTCAGCCAAAAACCAGGCAACTCGGTATCTTACGTGAAGCCCAGTCACTGTAGGAATCTCTAAATTGGGTTGATACTGTGAAAAGAGCATGAACATTGGAATTAGACAGACCTGGAATTTAATCTCGTCTGTGGCTTTTAGCACATTAATTCATGTGTGTAAGCCTCAGTTTACTTCAATAGTTGAAAAAATGATATTAAATATGTTTGAAATATTTAGCACAGTACCTGTCACATTGTAGAGGCTTAGTAAATATTAATATGTATTTTCTAATGAATCCATAATGAAGAGATGTATAAACTGTGATACTGTTCCATGGAGAATCAAAGTCAAAGGAAGATATTCTCTAGGACAGATGGATTGTGATATGGTATACCAAGATGACCTTGAGTTCTGAGGAACCAGGGCCAAGATATATTACTGCTGAGACAGAGAGCAGTTACTTCTTAAAAAGTTTGAGACAGTTTATGAATGTCCTTATTTTCCCAGTTAAACAGAATTTCTTATTAAAAATAACATTAGGCCAGGCATGGTGGTTCACACCTATAATCTCAGCACTTTGGGAGTCAAAGGTGGGTGGATCACCTGAGGTCAGGAGTTCAAGACCAGCCTGACCAACATGATGAAACCCTGTTCCTACTAAAAATACAAAAATCAGCTGGGCATGGTGGTAGACGCCTGTAATCTCAGTTACTCAGGAGTCTGAAGCCAAAGAATCACTTGAATCTGGGAAGTGGTGGTTGCAGTGAGTCGAGACCACACCACTGCACTCCAGCCTGGGCAACAGAGCAAGACTCTATCTCAAAAAACAACCACCACCACAAAAAAACTAATGTTACAATTATCTCCTTTATCAATAATATCCCAATTAAATATCTACTGTTATTTAATGTGGATACAAGTGAAGCTCAAAGAATCTAACTTTCCCAAGTGCACCTGAAATCAGACCACTTCCATCTATTTTTTGTCAATACCCTCATCTAAGCCACCCTCATTGCTTCCCTGGACTACTTAAGCCTAGGAGCCTCAAATTCACCATTTCTTCCTCCGATCAACTTTTCACCGTTGTGTAGTCGACAGTCTATCACTTAATGTTGACATTTTAATTTTAATAGCTCTTTCATCTCTAAAGCTTTCAATAGCTTCCCAATGCATTTAAAGTAAAACCCAGACACTTCATGACTAACATGACCCTTCCAAATTTGTGTCTCTACTTGACCCATGATCATTACGTGCCAGCCGCACTGCTCCGCCTTCCATTCCTACTACAAAGCCTCCTTAAATGTTAGTCCTCTGCTGGAATAGTCTACTCTCCATTCTTTGCCTTTTTGTCCTTTGGATATCAGTCTAAATTCGCTTCCTCAGAAAAAACTTCCTTGACTTTACAATTTCAATTGAGTCTCCCTCATAGTCTTTTTAAAAGTATATTCATTTCAGTTATAGATCTTTAAATCTCATTTTGCAAGCACATATTTAGTTGGATGATTATGACATTGTGTATCTTCTCCTCCAGATCTTAAGCACCAGAAAAGTAGGGATCATGTCTGTATCCTTGACAACTGTCCATGTACCCAGTGTCTAGTAATGGACATGACTCAGATAAGGTCCTCAATAAATATTTTAGAATGAAGGAGTAAGTGAAAGATTACAGTTAAGTAAGTGAAATAACTGAGATGCTGAACATTTTGTAATGCATGAAGGTCATAACAAGTGATTCTGGTAAATTAAGAGAGTGGCCTCATATAACAATGTACTGGTCACAGAAATGTATATGGTGGAACTATAATATTCTTCTTTAGAGTTACCATAGGAATATCAGACTTGTTTTTCCTTTACAGTTCTTGGACCTCAGGTGCTTAATATAATCTTTGTTTTATAAATTTTAGGTTGAATTACACTTGCATTTCTTAAAAAATTGTTTTACGCAAGTAAGAACAAGTGTGATTAATAGTATTGTACTATCCTTTATATTTCACATTTTATTTACATTAGAAGTCACAAATTATTTCTCTCTAGGTCAAAAACCTCTATGAGCTATGCCAGTTATGACCACTTTTTTCTGAGGTTCTCTCACTGTTGGCAAATCTACTTCGCCAGGCCAGATACTTCTTCCTCTTGTTGGAGCTATCTCTCAGGTCCCTCTTTTTCCTCCTCATAATCTTGCATCTGTCAGCAATACCAATGTTAGTCAGAATGCTAGCGTAATTCACAAGAGGCCTTTTCATATACATATATATATATTTTTTGTGGGGTACGAGGGAGACAGAGTCTGGCTCTATTGCCCAGGATGAAGTGCGGTGGCATGATCTTGGCTAACTGAAACCTCTGCCTTTTGGGTTCAAGATATTTTGTTGCATCAGCCTCCCAAGTAACTGGAACTATAGGTGTCTGGTACCATGCCTGGCTAATTTTTTGTATTTAAGTAGAGACAGCGTTTCACCATATTGACCATGCTGGTCTTGAACTCCTGAGCTCAAGTGATCCTCCCTCCTTGGCCACCCAAAGTGCTGGGATTACAGGTATGAGCCACTGCACCTGGCCCTTTTCATATCTTTTAATTAGTACATGTGAGGTATATGGAACCTTAAACTCTCTGACCTTCCATATAAACGTATATGTGTGCATACATATATACATATACATACATACATGTGCACACTTATATACATACTTAGAGTCAATTCCCATTACTCACAGATTCTGGATTTGCAAGCTTACCTACTTGCTAAAATTTACTTGTAACCCACAAATTAACACTGAAGATGCTTTTTTAGTCATTCCATGACAGACAATAGGGTTGTGAAAACTTTGAGTTGCCCGACACACTTTTCGAGCTGAGGATGACCAAAGTGACACCTGTCTTCTTGTTTCAGCGCTCATACTCTAAATGAACGATTTTTTTGTGTGTGGTCTATTTGATTCCATGATTTTTGCATTTTTGTTATTTTTGCTAGTGGATTTTCTGTTTAAAACAGTCCCCAAGCATAGTGCTGAAGTGCTGTCTAGTGTTTCTGAGTGTAAGAAGGCTGTGATGAGCCTGACGGAGAAAATACATGTATTAGATAAGCTTCATTAAGGCGTAAGTGATAGTGCAGTTAGCCATGAGTGCAATGTTAATGAATCAACAATATCTATTAACTAGGGTATCTTTAAAAAGAAACACAAATAAACCGAATATATGTATTAATTGTTTGATGAAAACGTTATGAGGAGAGGGTGCAGGAACTTAACCCTGTATTTCCCTAGGAGCAATGGTTTACTATTCATCATTCAGTGTTTGCAGAGACTTTATAGAACATACCTACCAGGAATAATCAAAATATCCTTGTTTGTGTGTATATTTGCATACATATACCTATTCATTGTCATTTAAAAGTTGATACATAATAATTGTACATATTTATAAGGTACATGTGATGTTTTGATATGAGCATACAGTGTGTAATGATTAAATCAGGATAATTAGATATCAAAAAATTGTTTTAAATTTTCATTGTGGTTTAATCATAATATTTCTTTCCATACTCAGTTGAAGTTATTATGAGGACAGAAAGCAAAATTAAGTTTAAATATTTAGCTAAAACTCAAATATGTATTTTTTAAAATGCAGAGATTTTTAAACTTTCTCAAGATACTTCTTATACATGCTGTTTTTAATATATCAATGTATTAAATTACTGGCACATTGTAGAGGACCAGTAAATATTTCTCTTAGCAACAGATAAGAATAGTCATATAAAGTTCTTAAGTTGCTCATATTTTCAACAGAAATTGTCATAAAAATAGATGTATTATATAGGACCTAGTAAACATTTTTTTTAATGGAGGGCAGCAGTGCAATCTCCACCCACTACAACCTCTGCTGTACAGAACTTTATATATAGTAAATATATGCAATATACAATATCAGTATACAGTAAGTCAGATGATATATACACTTTTGTATATTCTGGCTTACATCACTCAATAATATGATAGATTCTTTCCTGCTGTTAGGTGTAACATGAGTTTTGTCTTTTTTATTGCTCTATAGCATTCCATTTTAAGAATTTATCATAATTTGCTTGTCAATGCTACCTTCGACATACATTCAGATATTTTTCCTGGTTTGGGGCTCTTTTAAATAATGCTTCTATGGATACTCTTGAACATATTGTGTGATGCATATATGTATACAGTTCCATTGGGTACATGTCTAGGAATGGAATTGTTGGGTATATGCATTTCTAGTATTAGCAAATATTGCCAAACAGTTTTTCAGCCTGATTTTCATCTTTTTACATTCCAATTGGAAGGTATAAAAAGTATTGCAGTTTAAATCTGCACCAACACTTGTCATGGCCTTTTTCAAATTAAGCCATCTTGTCAGTGCTTAATGATGACACATGGTAATTTAAATCTGAATTATTTGATGAGTAATGATGTTAAAAATCACTTTTTAAATATTTTAAATGAACATTTGGATATTATCTTTTGTTGTGTACCTAATCAATTTCGTATTCTTTTTTTTCCTTTAAACTAGAGATTCTGTTTGTTTTTTTCTCTCATTGGTTTGTGGGAGTATTTTATATGCATTACTAATACAAGGCTTTGCCAGATCGATATATTGCCACATCTTCAACTTTGAGCCTTCTTTAGTTTTGGTGGTATCTTTTGACAAACCAAAATATTTAATTTTAGTGAGGTTGAATTTATTAATTTTGTGTTAATTTTTAGTGCTTTTATGTCCTGCTTAAGAAATGTTTGCTTACTTCAAATCAGAGAGAAAGCTATCCTCTCATCTTAATAAATTTTAGAAAACATATTGTTTACCTTTTACATCTAGGTCTGCAATCATTTGAAATTGACTTTTGTGTATGGTATATGCTGGAAATAAAGTTTATTTCCATGTGGATATCCAATTGAATCAATGCCGCGGACTGAAAAGACTACTTTTCTCCATTGCATTGCAGTGGCACTTTTTTGTAAGACAGCTTACTCTGTTAAAGTGAAGGTCTGTTGCTGAACTCTATGCTGGTCTATTGACTTACTTGCACCAATAATAGACTGTGTTTAAAATAAGTATAGACATCCAATGATATACACCAGTGGATATTATTCTACTTTGAGAATAGATTGGCTATTCTTGAATTTTGATGTACGTTTTAAAATCATTTTTCCAATTTCGAAATACTCAAACATGAAAAATAATCTTCTGGGATTTTGTTGAAGACCGTATTTTTTTCCACTGATCAATTTGGAAGAATAAATCTTTTTAAAATATGAAGTATTTGAAATACATGGTATATGCTTTGACTTGTTTAGGCCTTCTTTCATTTGTCAGTGATAAGTTGTAGTTTCCGTTTAGACACTTGTGTATCTAGCATTACATTTATTATAAGTTGTTTGATATTTGATTCTTTCATGAATGGTATTTCCTTAAATTTCATCATCTAACCAATTGTAAATGTATACAAAATGATTTTTGTATACAGACCATGTGAACATATAGTCTGTAAAATTTGTTCTATTTTTAAAATCTGTGGATTATTTAGGTTTTCTATATTCTACTATTTGCAAATAAGGGCAGTTTTAGTCTTTTATCACCACTTATATATTTTATTTCTTTTTCTTGCTTTATTACACTGGCTAGGACTTCTCATACAATGTGAACTAAACATGATAATGGGTACTTTATTTCTGACCTTAAGAGAAAAGTTTTCAACACTTCACTAACATTGTATAATTTGTCTTTGTAGATATTTTAGAAGGTAAAAAAAGTTCTGTTCTAGTCATTGTTTTCTTATTTTATTACTATTGTTGATAGTGTTGAATTTTATCTAAAGAACATTTTCATCTTTGCCATTATCCTATCATTTTCTCCCTTTTTATTAATGTGGTGAAATTATCTTGCTTGATATATATAATTTTAATTTCCCCATGTATATATAGTTGAATTGAGGTCATGTATTGAATCTTTGGATCTTTAGCTTAATTGCTTTAGCCAAGTTTGGCAAATTTTTAGACATTAGCTTTTGAATACTGTTTCAGCCTTATGCTCTCTCTCCTGCTTCTGGGACTCTAAACACATGATATATTTTTTCTTATTATAACATCACATATTTTTCTTTTGATCTTTTTTGTCCTTTTTTTATGTCTGTGCTTGAGCTTAGATATTGTCTACAGATATATATTTCAGTTTACTAATTCTATCTTTTCCTGTGTCTAATAGAATGTTAAAAATCAATTCTTACATTTCAGTTATTACAGTTTTAATTGCTTTAATTATTTTTATTATTGCAGTTTTAAATTTTAGACTTTCCATTTGATTGTTTTTTGTTATAGACATTCCATTTATAGTACTAGTTTGTCATCTTTTAAAAAACTGCATTAATAAAACCTGTGGCTGCCAACTTGAATAACTGGGTGATCTGTGGGTTTATTTCTCATTGAAAGCTGGAGATATTTAATAAAAATATTGTAGAGGCTTTGAGTGGTGTTATTACCATCAAAAAAGATTTACTTTATCCTCTGGTGAGTATTCTGAGTTTAGGGGGAATATCACAGTAAAAGTGGGGCTTAGTGTACTGGTAGCTGATTTGCAAGTTTTACATAGGTCACTTTATCTCTGTTTTAACCACCACTCCTAGATTATTATTCTTTGGGCCACCAACTGAGAGCCTGAGGTGTTTGCTAGGATCCTCCTCCACGATAGGTCCGTAATTTTAATTTTTATCTCCCTAGCGCTAAGGAACTCCCAAATACTCTTCTCAACTTTAAAATGGTTTCTGCTTTTCTCTTAGTTTTTTAAAACACTTTCTCTGTATATAGATTTAGAAAATTAGAGAGGACTATTGTTAACTGTAAGCCCATTTTTGTCTTCTGTCTCTCTTGGATTTTGCCTTTTAAATTCTAGATATCTCGCTCTAATTTTTGTCTCTTGGTCCTACTCCATTTTCCCTACATACCTCATGTCTGTACCAAACCTTTTTTGTTTTTTAGCTTTCTTTTTTCTTTGACTTCTGCTTTCTTTATCAATCTCTCTCTTCAGCAAATGTTGTAAGTATTAAAGCTGCTCACAGAATGTCAGGTCACCCTTTTGTGATTTACTTCTTTGAGGGATCTTAGCCCCTCAAGTCCTGATAGCCTCAATGACTCTCCAGTGACTTCAAACACATTTTCTCCCTTTTTGTCATTTTATATGTTTTTTTTTTCTACTTGTTCGCAGGAGTGTTAGTCAGCAACTCTATTGTAGCCATCTCAGAAATCCCCTGTAACTTTGTTTTCATGACTCAAGAGTTTCACGTTGTTTTGAGTGTCAGAATCTGAGTGATTTGACAACTGTTGCGTAAGTTTAATAAAAGCCATAAAAACATGAAAAATATGGTTGCTGCAATATGTGTGAAATCCTTTACATAGGCAACCCAAAGGCACTATGCCAGTGGAAGATTTCTTATTTCTGAAAGAATTAGAATGGAAAGAAATCTCAGTTTTTCTAAATCTCAGAACAGATTATATTAGAATATAAAATGGAAAAACATATAAACATATAGTCACTTAGTATCCAGAGTGGAAAGATATACTGATCACAGGCTATAGGAATTTCCTTTGCCATCCATGGGAGACCTGAAATATTACTTCTCCTAGTTTTCCAGTTAGGGCAGAGGTAAAAAATAGGGTTGTGCTGTGGTCAGATGAATAGTGAAAGCTTCAATGGCAACAAAAGAGCTCCAGAAGTTGAGAAGTTGCAGATCCATGGGGCTCAGGAACTGTTACTATTGGACAGACTGTTTCATTTTTATTCTGCCAAAGGACATTAATAGGCAGTTGGATTTTGCCAAAAAAGAATTAGGATAGTGAAAAAAAACTTATTGAAATGATTTTAAAACCCTGTAAATCATTTTCAGATGAGATTATATTTAAAGATGTGAATTAAAATGTATAAAACCTATGTTTGATCTTTATTTTATTAACTTTTCAGGACTAGGTCTAATGTAAAACTAAATATAAACCAAACAACTGAATCAAATTTAGAGATTAATATTCAGATACTTTACATGATGAGGGGGAACTTATCTATGCTTATATGTCATGCATTAGGGCTGCATTTTCCTACAAATATTGTATCCACATTTTTTAATGGTGTTATAAACATTAAGTATTTACAATCAGGAAAATTTTATTTTGAAATCATGAAATAAAATTTTTAAAACTAAAATATGTCTAGTATATAAAATTTCATATCACTATATTTTATTACAAAGGATATGCTCTAAAAGAGGAATTAGTCACAAATGTTTATATATTTTAGAGACATTAAAAGCTTTGGTATCATTTTAGATAAATCTCAAAAGCATTAATCTACAAATAGCAACAATTGGTAGAGTCTGGGAGAGAGCATTATATTTTCAGATTTAACAACTTATTCACCATTATGATTTGCATATTGATGGCTGTGGAGATAGTTGACTCATTAGTGACTTACATACTCATGATAGAGTAAAATTTTGAATCAGTTATTCCATCTTTTATTCAACTGTGTTTATAACTTGGTATTATTTAATCAAATAATTATTTTACAGAGGTTATGAACTCTCTAAAACTTCCATAAAGTAAATATTTTATACCAACTTCTATATATTTATTTATTCTATAATTTATTCTGAACATTCTAATATGCCAAACAATCATTTATCGCTAATATTTTATGGTTTCACCCCTTATTGATATAGAGTTGGGATGGAAATAATCTACTTGAGAATTAGAAAACCCCACATCAAATCTTTGCTATTCCACTACAGCATGGGTTAGGCTGGGCAAGTCATTTTCTATGACCAGAAACAGAGATTCCACATGTATATTTATTAAATATTATTTAATTATGTGATTATCTCAATTAAATTCTAAAAATGACCACAAGGATATTTACATTGCAACATATAATTATACAACAATTATCATTATTTCCCAGTTCTGTTCATTGCAAATGCCCAGAAGTAATGGCAAGTCAATAGGAATAGACACTACTCATCTATATTATGGCTTTAAAACACCACGCCTCATTAAAAGGAATTACAGCTTTTGCAAACAAGACTGACTTCAGTCATGTGGCAGAAAATATATAATGAACCTGGAGAATTTCAGTGAGTCAATAATCAAACAGATACCAAACTCTGTTATTTTGTGGAAAAGGACACAGAAACCAACATAAATAGCTCATATTTTTCAAATATGGGAGAATACTTTAAACCATAAGAATAATTACAGGAATTAAATAAAACATTAAAATAGGATTCTGAGTTCATTATGTGAAGAGAGATAGAAAGAGATAGAGATGAGAGAAAGAACAAAGAGTGGCTGGAGATAGAAGAATTGTGAGGGGATCAAGAAATTCATTGAACACCACTTAAAGTAATTTAGCACCAACTCCTGTTCCTTAAACCTGCAACTAAAATGAGATAATCAAGAATTTATTCTGAATTTTCCTTATAATTTATAATTCATACTGTCCAAACAGCTTTGGATGATGAGGGAAGGAAAGTTATTCTTTATGACAATATTTGAGCTAATAATAACAATATATAATTAAATTTTTAAAAATTGTCATTTTACAACTCCAAGAAAAATAGTGATTTAGGAACTAACCCTCAATAAAAACACAGATGTAGAAAGTTGATGGAAATGTTTATAATAAGGAGGGTATGGTCAATGTTGGTCAGCATGACTAAAATGGTGAAAAAAACACTGTGTGGTCCCTCGTGTAATGTAATATGAAACACAGAATGAGTTAGCCTTCTCCTACTGCTATTACAAAATACCAGAAACTGAGTAGTTTATAAGTAGTAGAAATTGATTTCTCATAGTTCTGGAGGCTGAGAAGCCCAAGATCAAGGTGTTGGTAAGCTCAGTGTCTAGTGAGAGCTGGTCTCTGCTTCCAAGATGGCACCTTGAACACTGTGTCCTCCCATGGAGATGGAAAGGCCAGGTAGCTCTCTGATGCCACTTGTTCCATCATCAACTCAAAAGTCTTACCTTAATATCATCTAAATTAGATATGGGTGAAACTGAAGGTATGATTCATTCTATGACAAATTTCCCTCCAGCTGTGAGCCTGTGAAACCTAACAAGTTATATGCTTCCAAAATACAATGGTAGGACAGGCATAGGGTAGATATTCCCATTCTACCCTATGGGTAGGGACAAATAGAAAAGAAGAAAGGGGTAACTGGTCCCAAGTAAAACAACATTCAACAAGTCAAACAACATTAAATTGTGAAGAGTGAGAATAATCTTTGACTCTGTGTTGGACCTTCTGGACACACTAGGCTGGAGTTGGGGCCCCAAGACCTCAGATGGCTTGACTTCCAGAGCTTTGCTGGGTGCAGCCCATGTGGCAGCTCTCCCAGGCTGCAGTTTTATGTCTGTAGCTATCCCAGGCTGGTGTTGCATATCGGCCACTCTACAATTCTGGGGTCAAGAAGCTAGCTCTGCTGCCATAGCACAACGAAATAGTGCCCTAAGTAGGGCTTCTCTGCAGTGGCCCTGATCCTTTGCTGGGCATTGCCCTAGTGGGCATTGCTCTAGTGGGGAGTTTCTTTGGTAACCCTGATCACCTAGCTCCACTTGGCACCCTAATAAGGACTCTCTGTAGCGGCCTCACTCCCACATCTCTGCTAGGTATTGTCCTAAGTGGGTAATCTCTGTGGAGGCCCCCATTCCTGTGGTAGTTTTCTGCCTGTGTTCTGAGGCTCTAGGAAGCATCCTTTGAAATCTAGTTGGAGTTAGCCATGCTTATGAACTCTGTGTGCTTGCAGAGTTATCACCCATGGGTAACACCAAGGTTTACCATTTGTTCCCTTAAAAGGGGTGGTCTGAAGCCACATCTGAACACCTGGGATGGCCAAAAAGGGTTTTACCAGAATCTGGGGAGCAGAGCAGCAAGTACTGAGGTCCTGCAGGCACCTGAGGCTTTTCTTTTGATATAGTTCTGTCTTATAGGCCTTGGTCTATGGGCCTGCAATGAGTATAGCAGCCTTCATGATCTCCGAAATGTCTTTGGAGTCTTCCTTTCATTATCTTGATGGATAACATCTGACTTTCTTCTAGCCGTAATAACCTGCTTAGAAAATGTTCCCGTGGGCTCACCCTTCTTGTTCTCTTTCAAACACACCTTTTCATTCATTATAGCTTAACCAGGTTGAGAATGTTCCAAATCTTTTAAGTTCTTTCCTTTTGGTTATTAATTCTACCTTTAATTCAATTCTCTCTTCTTGCATTTTACTGTAAGTGGCCAAGAGAAGCCATGCAGCACCCTTAATACACTTTGCTTAGAGATTTCTTCCACCAGATATCTTGGTTTATTGTCCTGAAGTTCTGCCTTCCACAAAGCACTCAGACATGGACTCATTCAGCCAAGTCTGTTGCCACTTTATAATAAAGACGGCGTTTTCTCCATTTCTGAATATCTTGTTCATTATTATCATCTGAGACCTTATTAGAATTGCCTTTACTTTTCATATTTCTACCCACATTCTGTTCATGACAACTTAGATAATCTCAAAAAAGATTTACATCTTTAAATGATATAAATCCTCTGAAAAGATCTTTTTTCTCACTTCTGAAGCTAGGACATCCATTTTCTCCTGTCCTTAGAAAGCAGAAATCCAGGTTCTCTGGCTTTCATACCCTGGGACTTTACCCCCGGTGGCTACCAGTTTCTCAAGTTTAGTCTCAGACTGAGAGTTATGTCACTGGTTCCTCTGGTTCTCAGGCCTTCAGGCTTGGGCTGAGCCATGCTACCTGGCTTGGACTTGGACTGAACCAGCTTCTCTGGTTCTCTAACTTGCAGACAGAATGTCATGGGATTTATCAATCTCCATAACAATATTCCCTGAGTACATCCCCTCTTATGTATCTATATACAGACACATGTAACTTAACAATGGGGATACAAGCTAAGAAATGCATTGTGAGGCAACCTTGTCATACAGACATCAGAGAGTATACTTAGACAAACCAAGATGCACATACTGGATATGTGGTATGGCCTATTGCTCTTGGGCTACAAATCTGTACAGGGTACAGCAGGAGGCTGTCTCAAAATAATGAAAACAATAATAATTTAAAAATTAAAAAATAAATAAAAGGATTTTTATGTGATTTGATATATATACTGAGATGTATAGGTTTGAAAAGAAAGATGTTTATTTGTATTAATTTAATTAAAAAAAGAAAATGAACAGGAAAAGGAAATGGGCAAAAATTTGATAATTCCTAAGTCTGGCTTATGGGCAAATGAGAAATATTGAACAATTTACTCTTTTGTTTGCTTTAAATGTATACAATAAGTAAGGAATCAAAGCATACCATTAGAGAATATAATCTAATCACAAAAGAAGACAAAAAGAGAAGAAGAAGGAAAAAATAGATCTATAAAACAACCAGAAAACAATGAACAAAATGGCAGTAGTAAGCCTTTATCTATCAGTAATTACTGTGAATGTAAATGGATTAAATTTTCCAGTCAAAGAACATATAGTAGCTGAATGAATAGAAAGCAAATAAACAAACAAACAAGACCCAACTATGTACTATCGATAAGAAATTCATTTCACCTTTAAAGACACACAGATTAAAAGTGAAAGGATGGAAAAAGACATTCTATGCAAGCAGAAACCAAAAGAAAGCAGGAGTAGCTATACTTAGATAAAGAAGGTTTTAAATAAAAATTTGTAAAGAGATACACACAAGCTCATCATATCATAGCAAAGGGATCAGTTCATCAAGAATGTATAACAATTTCAAATGCATGTGCACCTCAAATCAGACAACCTAAATACATTAAAACAATATTAATAGATCTAAAGGGAAAGAGACTACAATAACAGTAGGAAACTTCAATAGCCCTCTTTCAACAATTGACATACAATCCAGACAGAAAATCATTAAGGAAACATTGGCCTTGTACAATGCTTTAGACTAAATTAATCTAACCGACATATACAGACCATTCCATTTAACAACAGTAGAGTACACATTTCTCTCAAGTGTACACACAACATTCTCCAGGATAGAACATATGTTACTCCACAAAACAATTCATAACAAATTTGAGAAAACTTGAATTATATCACATATGACTCATACTAGTAAAGCAAACCAAAGGACGATATCAATAGATGCAGGACATTTGACAAAACTCAATTATTTATAATAAAAAAAACCTCTCAGCAAACTAGATATAGAAGGGAACTTGCTATAATGAATCCACATAAAGGAAATATAGAACAATTTTAAAGGTAATGTGATGCTTACAGGCAAAAACTGAATGCTTTCCTCTAAGTCAGGAAGAATATAAGAATCTGTACTCTCGCCCTTTCTATGTTACTTCGTACTGGAGATTCAACCAGGACAGCAAAAGAAGAAGAAAAAAATTTCAGGCAAACAGATTGGAAAGGGAAGAAACAAAACTGTTTTTATTGGCAGACACCATGATGATCCATGTAGAAAATTCCAAGGATTCAACAAAGGGCTACTAAGACTAATCACTGAGTTGAGCAAGTTCATAAGATGTAAAGATAATACATTAAAATCAATTGTAAGAGCAAAGTTTAAAGACTTTAAGTACCTGACTTCAAGTCTTTATAAACAGCTTTGGTGATCAAGACAGTGTTATATTGGCATGGAGATTAACATACAGATTAACAAATTAAAATATACACACATGTATAGTCACTTGAATTTTGACCAAGTTACCAAGGCAATTCAAGGAGAATTTTTCAACAATAGACTGGAACAGTTGGCTATGAATTTTGAAACTCCCTTTATATGATTTGGCTACATCTAACCAAAAATATCTTGAAATGGATCAAAAGGTAAACTTGAGAAGTATAATTATACAATATCTAGAGAAAAACGTAGAAGAAAATCTCAGTGATTTTCAATTAGGCATTTTAAAATAGGACAATGTAGCCCCATAAACTACAAAATTTGATAAATTGACCAATGGTCAAAATTAAAAGCATCTGATGTTTAAAAGACATCCTTACAAAAATGAAATGATACGTACAGAGTGAGAAAAAATAATTTATCTATTTATTTTTCTGAGATAGGGTCTCCCTTTGTCCCTCAGGCTGGAGTGCAGTGACGCCATCACAGCCCACTGTAGCCTCAACCTCTTGGGCTCAATGATCCTCCTTCCTTAGCCCCTGAGCTGGGACTACAGGCTGCACCACCATGTCCAGCTCTATTTTTATTTTTCATTGAAAAGTGGGTCTCTCGCTATGTTACCCTGGCTGGTCTAAAATTCCTGGGCTTAAGTAATCCTCCTACCTTGGCCTCCCAAAGTACTGGGATTACAGGTGTAAGCCACTGCACACAGCAAAGAAGATTTTTTTTTAAGTAGCTATGATAAAGGATTTATGTATAGGATGGGGCAGAATACACACACAAGCACGCGCGTGCACACACACACGCGCACGCACGCACACACACACACACACACAAAAATACCAAAATCAAAAACACCACTTCCAACCCAGTATAGTAACAAGAACGCAGACAACTCATGGGTAAAAGATTTGAATGGACATTTAGCCGAAGAAAATACGAATTGTCAGTAAACAAAGGAAAAGATGCTCAACTTCATTAATCACTAAGGACATGCAAATCAAAAATATGGTGAAATAGTTCTACACACCCACTAGAATGGCTAAAATTAAAAGTCTGACAAAACAACGTATTGATGAGGAATTGGATCAACTGGAATTCTTGCACATTTCTATTGGGAAAACGAACAAATACAACCTTTTTGAAAAGCAATTTGAAAGTGTTTTTTATAAAAATAAAGTAAATTAGAAGCAAATGTTTTTTAAAAACGAATTCATTAATTTAAAATAATAAATTATTGATAAGTAATAGATCATTATTCCTCTGAGCTCACATGGGAAATCCACACTTTTTGGTATTCAGAATTACAGTAAATCCAGAAATAGTAAAGGAGAGTTATTTCTGTGATTAGGATTTTTAACACTTAATGGTGTGGCTATATTTTGGGAAAGGATCTTTTAGAAAGATAATCACAAACAAATTAATAAAACAGATCAAGTTATTTTAAATTTCCTTTCTCTTTTTTGAGATGGAGTCCTCCTCTGTCACCAAGGCTGGAGTGCTGTGGCCCAAACTCGGCTCACTGTGGCCTCTGCCTTGCAGGTTCAAGCAATTCTCCTGCCTTAGCCTCCTGAATGGCTAGGATTACAGGTGCCCACAACCATGCCTATTAATTTTCTTTTTTTTTTTTTTGTAGTTTTTAGTAGAGATGGGGTTTCACCATGTTAGCCAGGCAGGTTTTAAACTCCTGACCTCGTGATTCACCCATCTCAGCCCCCTAAAGTGCTGGGATTATAGGCGTGAGCCACCGCACCTGGCCAACTTACTCTTTTTATTTCCCAAATGTTTATTGAATTTCTGAAATGTACCAGATCATCTGCTAAGGACGAGGTTTTAAATAGATAAGTGTGTTATTTCAACATATCCTTTCATAAATTTTGTCAAAATTTTTTTGTTGATTTTTGTGGTTTATAATGATCAGTTAGATTGCTTTCTTTCTTTTAATGTTCCATTAAAGTATAATTTAACTGCAAGTTCTATCTTAGTTGCTTTAAGCTAGAATAGAAAAACATGTTTTTCTAACTAAAAACCATTTTTTGAAATCCACGTTTAGAAATTGAATTTCACTTTTCTCATGAAATTGGTGAGCATCAAGATGTATGGGGGTTTCCCAGTGAGGTTTCTGGTTTCTTTGGTATATGTCTCAGAACCAAAAAAATAAACTTCCTATATTGCTCTTATATGTTGTGAACACTTGGGAAGCCAGAGAAAGTAAATACAATCTATTATTCAGTAACTGTAACTTCCCGTAATAGGTAGCAAAACTTATACTCAAAATATTAGGTATTTAAATAAATCATAAACTGACTACATAATAATTTATATCTTAAATCAATGAGTTCTGTTTGTGTAGGATTCAGAATGGTACTAGTTTTAAGTGATGTCAAAATATTTGCATAGAAGAAAAAACTCAATCATCCATTTATTTTCAGATATTTAGATGCTATTCACATCAAACATCCAGACGTGTGATGAAATTTAGTTTTTCTTTGCTGTATACTAGATAGCTATGTCTGAATGCAACTAATTAGATCTATATACTTCTAATTTAATAAATAAAGTATGAAAATATTCCTATGTGAAATAGAAAAATACATTTTAAAGTTTGCAGTAATGCAGATATAAGACCTATTAATACAATCATCATTTTAAAGAGCTCCTTTTGCAAATATAATTTTAATCGTATGACTTCAATCAATTAAAATACTTTGACTTGAACCCTATTCATGTCTATTTGAAGATTTAAAATAACAGCTATGCATTGTTCTAATTTAATCTTCAATTCATGAACATGTGTTACACACAAGTTACATCCTTATTAATGGTAACAAATACAGTTTTAAAAGGTTATATTTATAAATTAAAACACATTTTAGTTTATTCAAAGTATATTTTGCTTATGCTGACATGACTAAAAACTACAGCATGCATGTGAAAGCATATGTAATCAAATTCACAGACTCTTCACGCTCATTCATGTTATTCTCGTCAGCACTCTGTTGAAAATGAAATAACTAAATATTTAAGTGATCAAAATGCAAACAAAGATCTGACTTGGAACTAAAATAATTTCCAGCCCGATATTTTAAGCTTTAGTTTACCTTCCTGAGATTTGGACATACCTATCTGTCCTTCTAGATTAGCAAAATATGGAATATAAGTAGACTGATAGATGGATGCAGGATATATCTACCTAACATCAGTAAAAGATTTGAAAGAGAAACTTTTACATTTGCCATAAGATTAGAGAAATGATAAAACAATGGCTTTTTAATTTACAGTGTCTGAGTTTCAAAAGATGAAGGATTAAACTTTATGCATAATTTTAATCAAATCTACTTTTTCTGTCTAAATCATCTTTATGCCTTATTTGGAAGAGTGGACCATATATATATATATATATATATATATATATATATATATATATACAGAGAGAGAGAGAGAGAGAGAGAGAGAGAGAGAGAGAGAGAGAGAGAGAGAGAGACACACACACACATATGGGAGTAACAAGATAATTCTCCAAAGACCTGGTCACTCTCTAAAAGCTTGCCTGGCTTTTATTTATTGAAATATTTTGGCCTTGTACTTAATCTGTTCATTCTCAAATATAGACCTTTCACATCACCAAACCCTTTACCACTAGAGCTCCAGGCAGATCAATAATAAACATTACACTGCTTCACTGTTTTCCTTTTGTATTTTTCTTAATATGCTTGAACTCAAATATGTACCAAATAAATATTCAGTGGTTATTGTTTCAGCCTCTAGTTATATGCTCTTCAGTATTATAAATTAAGTAAACCAGAGAAATAAAAACAGAAGTAATCAAATGAGTGAATTCCAATTTCTATTCATATCTGATAAAATGTTTAATGGAAAACAATGTTAAAATGTACAGGTAAATTAAGATTTGCATATCATCTTTCATTTGTATTCATGATTATTTTACTTATGTAGACAAGGGTGGATCTTGGCAGTGACAAGCTAACTGCAGTTCTTGGAACCAGGTAGATTGTCTTCACTGGTTTTTCTTCCTAAGTGTCCACAGGTAACCAACCAAGTCAAATAATTCAAGGGAATAATACCAACAGATAGGATAATGTATTCATTTACTAATTTAACAACTATTTACTGATTACCTACTGTGTGCAAAGCGGTTCTAAGTACTAGAAATATAGCAGTAAACTAAAACAAACAACAATTTCATAACTCTTATGACCTAGTGGTGAGGGATAGACAATAGGCAGAACAACACTATACTGTATTAGAAAATTCATATTAATATGAAGAATGTAAGGTACTCAAGGTGATAGGTAATATTGAGGCATGTTGCAGTATTGTATATGAAGCAAAAGGCCTCTCTATGGATGACATTTCAGGAAACATTTGAAGTAAATTTTGGCATAATCCATTCAGATATCTAATCCAGGAGCAGCATATCATGAACAGAGCGGGACAGGATTCTGATAAGGGGGCTCTCATTGGCATGCCTGGCATATGTGAGAGACATGACGGAGTCCTATATGGCAAGAGCAGAGGGAGAAAGAGGAGAGCGACGGAGATATGGTCAGAAAGGTAACGGTTGAGGATAGATTGAATAAAGACAGGATTACTTAATGGTTTTCAAAAGTTCCCTATGAGCTTTATTTATAGTAAAGTCAGTAATTTTAAAATTGTTTGAATTATAGTCAATAAGAATTAATTCATGCTTCAGTATTAATTTGGAAAAATGAATATCACTTATATTCTTTTCAGGTTAATGGAAATGCCAGGCCAGGGAATACTATAGTGTTCTGTCCCTGTCCTTGCCTTATGAAAAGGTATATTTATAGCCAGGCATGGTGGCTCATGCCTGTAATCCCAGCACTTCGGGAGGCCAAGGTGGGCAGATCACCTAAGTTTGGGAGTTCAAGAACAGCCTGGCTAACATGGTGAAACCCCATTTCTACTAAAAACACAAAATTAGCCGGGTATGGTGGTATGCTCCTGTAATCCCAGCTATTTAGGAGACTGAAGCAGAAGAATTGCTTAACCGGGGAGGCAGAGGTTGCAACGAGCCAAGATCGCATCTTTGCACTTCAGCTTGGGTGACAGAGTATGACTCTGCCTCCCCCCAAAAAAAAGAAGAAGAAAAAGAAAAGATATATTGATAATGTGGGTGAAAGCATAGAAATAAGATTTATCATATCTAAAGTTTAAATAAAACAAGAAGTGGCTAATATAAAACCCTGAGCTCAAATAACTAGGATCAAATTTAGAAAAATAAATATCATTGTATTTCATTTCAAAATAACAATAATTTAGGAAACATATCGATAACAAATCCAGTAGCATTAGAAAAATAGCACTCAGCTCACGAGACATGATTGTCTCTTGCACTTCTCGTCACATCATCTGGTGTATTGTGTTCTATTCCTGGAAACACATTTTAAGAGAGACACTAATAAACTGGATCATGCCAAGTAGAAGATACAATAGAAATTCAGGATGATAAGGGATCAGGAAACAATTTTATAAACTATGCAACACATTAAATATAACTCCAAGATTTTACCCATGTACCCCAACCCCTACTGAAAGTCTATTCTCAACATTGCAGCAGAACTCATCCCTTAAAAGTATGTCACAAAATGTTCTTCCCCTCTTAAAACTCTACAGCAGCTCCACAAAGTCCTTACAAGTGTCTACAAAGCTGCATATGACCCTCCCCTCACCACCTCCCTTAGCTTGTTGGCTCGTACAGTCTCCCTCTTTGCTCACTCTGCTTGGGTCACTGTGACTACTTCGCTGCTTTGCCTAAGTCTGTTCTTTCCACCTGGAACACTCTTCCCCAGTCACATGGCCAATCTCCCTCACTCTTTCAAGTCCTTGCTCAAATATCACTCCAAAGAAGCCTACTCTAAAGAAGACACTCTATTAAAATTGCAAGCCATCCTTTTTTCTGCATCCCCATTCCTTCACCTGGCATTTCTTGTTCCCATGGGACTTACCAATATTTAAAAATTACACATTTCACTTATTTATTATGGTGGTTGTTACGTTTGATTTGTTTCTTTACATCTATCTCTCTTTGCTAAATGAAAGCTCCACAGGAGCAAGGGTCCACTTTTTGTTCATGGATCTATCCTAAATTCTCAAAATGAAAGGAAATATAGTAAGATGTCAAGAAATACTTTCAAAGTGTTGTTCTTTCAACAAAAAAAGAAAAAGCCTTATGATGTTAGAAGACCCTTAATAAAAACAGCAGATGTAAAGTTTCACTCTATAGTAGTGACCAATAGAGCAGTAACAATGCAATAATGAAAATGATGTTTGCCACAGTATCCAGGTTGGTAGCCACGAGTCACATATGGTTCTTGAGCACTTGAAATGTTAGCTAGTATGGCTGAAGAACTGGATTATTTTATTTGTTTGATTAATTAAAATTTATATTTATATAGCAACATAGGCTATAGGTAGCAACATAGGCTATAGGTAACAACATAGGAAAATGTGGACAGTGGCTGGAGAGTTAGATAATTGTTACTGCAGAGATATATGCCCAGGGACGTTTGATGGCACTACTAAGTTAATGTAATTTCCAAATTCAGTATCCTATTATGCTTTTTAGAGCTAAAATCCATGTCTACTGTAACTTGTTTAGTAATCCTATTATGGAAGAAAATACAGTATTCCCAAAGTAATAAGTAGTATACTTATTACTTTAAATAATTTATTTCTTTAAATTCTGTTAGTGAAGGGCAATGGTGAAAAAATACATATGTGTGTGTGTGTGTGTGTGTGTATATATATACACACATATATATATTTAAGATAACAAAACAAAATAGTTGTTTTATCATGACTTTTGGATATGAAGCCAGGCTCTACAATGTAATATAAGGAGTATGAACTTTAGAGTCATAGAGAAAGTCTTAGAGACTCCAGAGACTCTGGGTAATTGCCATTCTCTGATGGTTGAAGACTACTAGATGTCCACCAATGTCAGTCTTCTTTACTTCCATAGTAATAGAATTTTGTTTAGCTGTGGCTGCTCACCCAGGAAAGACATGTCCCTAAATCTTTGTAGTAGGTGTTGATATGGGACTAAGCTCTTGCCACTGCAGTACGAACAGAAGTGATGTGTGCAACTTCTGCCTTGCTAATCTAAGAGGGAATCTCTGGCTCTAGCCATCTGTCCTTTGTCTCACACCACTGCTAAAATGGCAAAGATCAAAGTGACCTTCGATTTTTTAACAATGTGAATGTATTATTTGTTCAGTAAGTTAAAAAACACATCTATTAAAAATCTAATCAATATCAGGACTCATTAATATCATAGAAAACATAAGGTATTTCTCCCAAAGCAAAGTAAGTGTTTTAAATATCTGATTTTCTCAAAACCAAAATTGTTGTGATTTCTTTCTCAACAATCTAATGTTAGATTTGTAATACAAGGTTTGGTGATAGTCATGATACAGTGATGGACATGACAGGACAAACTTTAGGGTTGCTACTAGGACTCGTGACTTTACTTTTTCATTTGAAACACTTCATATGCAAAAGGAAAAGGCTATTTAAAGCAATGGCAAAGGCGCTGGTGGGCAGGTACCTTTCTTTTTTTCCTACGTGGTACTTAGTGTTTGACGACAGCAAACACACTTAGATTTAAGGCTGTAAATTTAGATGGCATTCAGAGGATATGAATCAGTTTCCTGATACAAACATGTAATTAAAATCAAACAATGAGAATAGTTAAACATGGCACTGCCAAACAGGTTGTTTAATGATGGACTTCCTTTCCCCCCTAGTTGAAAGGTAAGGGTTCATTTCAACTATTCAGTAATCTAAATACAATTTGTGACTTAAAATATTTTTCAAAAAAAAAATAGCCTTCTGACTGTATTTTCTCATGGGTGAATGTCAGGATTAATAGGATTTTTTTTACTTTATTTCTTTCTTTCTTTCTTTCTTTCTTTAAGATGGCATCTTGCGCTGTCCCCCAGGCTGGAATGCAATAGCAAGGTCTTGGCTCACTGCAACCTCTGCCTCCCAGGTTCAAGTGATTCTCTTGCCTCAGTCTCCTGAGTAGCTGGGATTACAGGGGTGTGCCACCACACCCAGCTAATTTTTGTATTTTTAGTAGAGACGGGGTTTCACTACGTTGGCCAGGCTGGTCTTGAACTCCTGGACCTTGTGATCTGCCCGCCTCAGCCCCCTAAAGTGCTGGGATTACAAGCGTGAGTCACTACACCTGGCCCAATATGTGTATTATTAAGCAAAAGTTATTATTTTTTTCTCCACCAAAGTTTACCGAAAGTCAAAGTATAGCTTAAAAGACTCATTGTTTTATTTCTGATATAATGAATTGTAATTAGGGTACCTAAAGTATATCATAATAAATAAGACTTTAGTTTATAATATAAGCAGATAGAAAAGTTTACCTAAAAAGATAAAGTTAAGTTTTGTAGTCATATTCTATTACTAGGCACATTCTCCAAGTTTAATAAAAAGACATTCAATTTCAGTACTCATTAGAGGTTTTAGCAAGTTATTGAAATCATGTATAATCAGGTCTGTTTACTCAGAAGAGTACTAAAATCCTGAAGATTTTCTCTTGGGTAAAATAGTCTATCATTTTTGAAAGGATCTGAAGAAATTCCTAAAACATTTGATATGCATTAAGTTACAAGGTTATAGATGAATATATTGCAATATGCTAGTAGAACAAAAGTAACACACAGTGATTATAAAGATCAGGAGGCAGGTAGAAGAGAAAGATAATTATTTAGATGTTTAATCTTTGTAAATAAATCAAGTCTACACTATAAATCTCAAATCCCCAAGGAAAACGAACACATGCATTTTCACTTTCAAAATCACGTTAACTCATTCCTAAAACTTCTCTAATTCAATCACACCATAAACTACTCCTTAATTTCCTACTTTAAACTTTGCTTTCTGATACCATGAACTGAACTGCATAAATCAAGAAGAAAGAAATGGAGGAATATTGAAATATGCATAATGATTATGCAATAAAAATGAGATGCAGATTCTAGAGTAAGAGTCCAGTCCATTTAAGTTTTTTTGCTTTGGTTTTTAGATGATTTTTTCCATAAACACAGAAGTAGATTTTTGTTAGATTTGAGGCATTTTAAACTACTCTAGCTGAGTAGTCTCGGAATTTTTATATTCATCTTTTAAAAACATTAAGCAAGAGTGATTTCAGTTCCATCTTACTTTGTATGTTCTGAATAAAAATCTAAATGATGAAATAAATTAACAAAAAAGAAGGATTTGTATATTGTGTTAATTGTGCAAAGTGTTTCTAACTTATAAAAGCAAGTATTGGGTTTCCAGTTGACAAAAGATGTGTACATTCATTTTTTTTTAATGTTCTTCCATGCAAAGTAAAACTATAAACCCTGAAAATAACACCAGAGGCAGACAAAAGAGAATTTTGAAACATGTAATAAGGAAGACACAATGACTAGAGAGCTCAAGACTGGAAATACAATATTTTAAGGTAGCAGGGTGCCTTAAAACCTCTACCCAACAGAAAAAGATGATCCAAGCCTAAGCTGTGGACAGAAGGCAGTCCACCTAGATGAATTCCTCCATCTGAGTGTACAATAGATCAACAGATGAAAAACCAAGATTAAAAAAGGTGCTAGAATTATCTGACAAGGAATTTAAAGCAATGATCACAAAAATGCTTCGACAAGCATTTTTGCTATTTTTTATTACTAGGCATATTCTCCAAGTTTAACAAAAACACATTCAATTCCAGTACTCATTAGAAGTTTAAGAAAGTTATGGAAATCATATATAATCAGATCTATGTACTCAGGAGGGTACTAAAATCCTGAAGACTGAATCATGAGTGAAAATCAGAACGTCTCCACAAAGAAATAGAAGATACAAAGGGAAAAAGTGGAAATTTTAGAACTGAAAAAGATAATAACTGAAAAAAAATCCTAAATATAATAACATGCTAGTCATTAGTAAAACCTGATACAAGTGAAAAAATTTATTATCATTATTCTTGAATATAAGCGGTAAAATAAGCTTAAATCTTTATTGATAGTTATGACTTAATAATTTCAACTTATATAATTTTTTAAACACCCAACTGATTTTTATGGAAATAAGTTTAATTTGGTTAAAAAATTAAGTTAGTGAATTTAATATCAGTGATTTAAACATAAAAATTCCATTTCCCTTAAACTCATCTGGACTTAAATACTATTTGTAAAATATGTTTGTAATTATTTTTAAACTACCTATACAAGAATATCAATTTCTATTAAAACAAAATTAAAGATATTTTTATTCATTTTGATATTATCAATACTCAGTACAAATATTTTTCTTGTAATTCATCTCATGGAATTTTAAAATTTCCAAAGTAATTCATCTTATACTCACACTAGATTTAAAGTCATTAAAAATTATTTGAAGATTGTTTTTCTCCATACTGAATGTAATCAGAACGTTTACTTTACAGAGAACATTTCTTTTTGAAGGCAAAATTCTTGAGTTTTGCCTCATGACTCCTTATGAGGATCCATATGCATTCTATCATAAGCCAGTTTTTGATTGTTAAAATTCTTTGTGATATCATCTGCAAGATTTAAACTAGTTTTTTAATGAACAAAACTTGAGGTCAAAAGGGAATATTGTTTCCCCCAGAGAAAATGAGAAATTTGAAAGATTTTTAAAGAATAAGTTGACTGGCAGAGTTTGAAATAACCTAATTATTATAGAACAAGTGATTTTTGATGGACGTTTCTGTCAATCTTCAAACAAAACCAACATTTTCCCCTTCGAACACTCTGTCCCACAAAATAAATACACCAGTGAATTCAGAACAATCTATATCTAACAAACATAATCTGACTCCTTCCTTTAAATATGAATTAAAGTAGAGAATTGTAGAGACTTACATTTAATAAGTGCCTACGGTATACCAGATACTGAGTGAGGTGATTGTGTTATATCCTTCTCCCAAAAATTCTATTATGTGACTAGTGTTACCTGAATTTGAAAGATGATGAACTAATTTAAGACACCAGATTAAATATCTTTCTTCAGATCACATATTTAAACAGGAGTTGAGCCTGGAATAAAATATGCTTTCCCTTTTGTCCGGAGTCCGTTCTCTATCAGTTCCATCCTGCTGTCTCAAACTACTGTTAGGTATGATTTGGTTGTTCAGAGTTCAGATGGAGAAGAGCTAAGAGAGCGTTTATCCTCACAGCTGAATGTTATTGTCCTCAAAGTCAGAGGCGCTCTCTCCTTCTTCATTGCATATTCATTCAATATCAAAGAATAAAATTGAGAAGAAAATGTCAACAACTCATGGTCTAAAAATTGTGTGCGCACAGCAGTAGTCCTTGTCAAAAGGCAGTAGACAAAAGAAAACATTTTTGATCAAAACCTAGTTGTTTTTCTAACTGCCCTTCTCCATTTCCAGCTGCTTCAGCCTTTCACTTGGCAGAAGGAATTTAATGACAGCTGCTGCAAGGATTATGATGAGAGACTTCCTACTTTAACTGATCTTCTGGACAGGCTAATAGCTTTGCTCTGTCATTGTTAGGTCCAGTCCAGTGCCAGTGACAGATAGGAAATTTAGCCTTATTACCATTCACCCAAAAGCTGATCCAAAATTAGACACAGAAATAGAATTATGTTGTTCCATTTGGTTTAAATTGCAATGTAAGTTAAAGGACTAAGTGAATAAGATCGTCTATAAATGGAAAATTATTTATTTGTTTGCTTGGCTTTCGAGGAAAACAAAAATATTTTACTACAAGAACAGCAGCAATTGGGCATTCTCTCTCCAAATTCCAGAAGTAATTTAGCAGCTGTAAGGAGTCATAAATTATAGAATTATGTCTCCCAAAGAACATAATTAGTACAAAATATAAATGACTAAACCAAAGCAAATGTGAAAAAATATAATTATAAAGATTTGTCAAAAATGTAAGTCTTTTACTCAGTTTTATTGACTGTTTTTTTGCATTTCATGTAAAACAGTTAGTGCATCTTAGAGTGAGTTTTTCTCACACTTTTTAGTTCTTCACTGCATTCATATAAAATTTTTTCAACTCTTATCAGTCTCCCACCCTTATCCCCATTATTCTCACAAAATAGCCTGCCTCCTACTTTGCTGCAAACTTCTGTACCTCAGAATTCCTGCTTATTCTATATCCCTTCTTACCTCTAGGTGTTTTTGTAAGTTTCCCTACGCTTTTATCATTTTTGGTGGTTCCAAAAGGGGTTTCCTCCTTTTTGGTCTGACCTCTCCCATTTTTGTCATTAATTCAAAAACCATTTAATTCATATCTGCTCTGAGCCAAGAATTATAGGAAGTAGGAACCAAAGAGGAGTAATTCCCCCTGAAGGCATTCACTGCTGTATCTTCGCTATCCAGTATATTCCATCACACTTGCGGCATTAGACTTACACTTTCCACGGACTCATTTTCCTCTGCATGTAAACAAGTACAGTGAAAGAAAACAAAAGAAACCTATCCCTGTTCAATTACTGTCCTGTATCTTACCTTGCTCTTGCCTTTCAATTTTTAGTAACATTTGTGGTCTACAAAATTTGTTTTCATTTACTCATCACCAAGAAGTGTTTTAACCTGACACACCTGGTCTCATCACGCCACTCTTCTGAAATTTATTAAAAATTATCTATAGTCTCTCAATGACCTTCTTTGTAGTTCTTTTTTTGTGACTTATTTTTAATATTTATGATAACCTTTGAAATCAGCACCTTAATTTCTGGGTTTGTGATGGTAATTTTTTGTTGCTGTCTTTACAGCTTTTGTGGCTTTGTTTTTCTCTATGTCTTATTTGCCAGTAATTGGCTTCTGTTAACGCCGAAATATGGAAATTACCCAAGGTTGGTTTCTATCTTTTAAAATTTTCTTTTGACAAAACTATCTGTTATCAAGCCTTCATCTGTTGTGTTAGTGTAACTGTTTTACAGATTTTTGTTATTGTTGTTGTTCTTGGGGGAATAGAACTAACTAGCCTCCCTCAGGGGTTGAGATATATTTATCTAAGACACAGGGTGGAAGAGAATGGTTTTGAACAGAACTATAGCAGCTTTGTTTTTATTTTTATGTATTTATTTTAAAAGTCTTTCAATATAATATAGTGATAGTATCTTATATTGTCCCAAAGATCTGCTAAACTCCCTTCAGTAAAATATTTGTATACGTAATGTCAGGACTTATAAAGAAGAAACCATTGGGTGATGAGTCACCATATGCACCTTCAATCACCATATAGAAAATTAAAAAAGAATAATACACTGTGTAGGAAGGGGCAATCCTCAAATCACATTTATCTAAAAGATAAACCGTGCCTGCCTCAATTCACTGAGTTGCCTGGGTCATTGTTATATAAACTTCAGAAAGCTGTATTTCTTGAAGAAAATTGGGAAAGCGTTTAGAGAATATATAGCACAGAGTTGTTCTATACTCCAGTGGGGTTTGGTAAAGTTCAGGCCTTTCCATAGGACTTTTTCTTTTCTATCAAAAGCATGAGAGCTATTTGACATCTCATTCAAGACAAGAACATCTTTGTTAGCCATGATTTTGTGACTAAACCCTCAGAATTTGAGGGCCTCATTCTAAAACTGAGAAATTATATGTCAAAGGTGTATTAATTATACATATGTTGCTGTTAATATTTTTAAAGTTCTTTTGGTATAAGAACAATTCAGGATTTATCTAATTCTTTTGTAGCATAATAGGGAAGCTTACACAGTATCTGAATGCCTCATGTCATCTCCAGATTCTCTGTGTCATAAACTTAGAGTCTGTTTGTTCCATTGACAGTCATGAATAAAGACAACTATTAACATTAATTGTAAGCCTATATAATTTTTCATGTGGAATCCTGACAACTGAACTTTCTAAGATGATTACTATGGTAAGTATGGGCCCTACAGGCATACTACAAAAGAATATAGGCAAAGCATTATTGCATCAACACTGTAGTTAAGTGTTTTATTACATTAATTGCAGTATGAGTTCCATTCTCATAAGTATTTACTAATTAGTTTGATGCCCATAAATGTTTTAGTAAATCACTTAATCTATTAATGTTGAGTGTAAGTATCTCTGTCTTTGTTATATTTTTTCAGCTTATTTAAGTTTTTGTGTAGAATACTGAAAATTGTTTGGTTGTTAACTGTAGCTAGGTAATCTTGCCTGAATATACAGTTTCCCTCAACATGTTTTCTCTTGTGGAATTGCAAGGTGAATCTGAACCAAAGTTAAATATGACAGTGTTTGCTAGAATTGAAAAGTAAACACCTTAGTTGTAAAATATATTTTTCTTCCAAAAATAAAATATCCTGATAATAACTTATTTATGGTAGATGCTTGAGTAATCTTGAAACATTAGATTGTAGATGTAGATGTTACATTGCTGATTATATCCTGCTCTTAGAATTTCTAGAACTCTAACCCTTCAGATTATCTGGCGATTACATCTTTTAAAATATATTTTAAAAATTCATTTGGTTATTTTCCTGGTTATGCATAAAGAAGAAAATTTATTTAACTTTTATTTTAGGTTCAAGGCATATATATGTAAGTTTGCTACATGGGTGAAGTTCATGTCACTGAGGTTTGGGGTACGAACGATACCATCAACTAGGTAGTGAGCATAGTACCCAATATGTAGTTTTTCAACATTCACTCCCCTCTAGTAGTCCCGAGTGTCTATTGTTCTCATCTTTTTTCTGTTGTTGTTGAGACAGATAACTCCCCCCATTTCCCAGGCTGGAGTTCAGTGGCATAATCACAGCCTGCTGCAGCCTCAATCTCCCAGGCTTAAGCAATCCTCTCACATCACTCTCCTGAATAGATGTGACCAAAGATGTGTGCCAACACACCCAACTATTTATTTGTAATTTTTAAAATATATATATATATATATATTTTTTTTTATTGGACTTTAGGTTCTAGGGTACACGTGAAGAACATGCAGGATTGTTGCATAGGTACATACATGGCAATGTGGTTTTCTGTCTCCATCCTCATCACCTATATCTGGAATTTCTCCCCATGTTATCCCTCCCCAACTCCCTACCCCCTACCGTCCCTCCCCTAATCCCCCACAACAGACCTCAGTGTGTTTATAGAGACAAGATCTCCCTATGTTGCACAGGCTGGTGATCTCAAACTCTGGGGCTCTGTCTTGGCCTCTCAAAGTGTTAGGATTACTGGTGAGAACCTGGCCCTATTGTTTCATCTTTATTTCTTAAAATGGGAGAAGTATGTAGAAATAACCTGCTCTGATACTATTTCTGTTGACTGTCCTCAGAAAAATAGCATCAAGGATAGGAATATCTTAGACTGATGTACCATGGCATATGCCTGTGGTCCTAAAATTTGATAAACAGTGCTTAAGTTATAGGGATTGAAATGCCTCTTGCTTAAAGGCAGGTATGTTATGCCTGAGTTTTAGGGCAGGGTAGAGTCAGCAGGTGGCTAAATATGCTTAACAAGGAGGTCCCTATGATAGCCCCAAGTTCCCCAGCAATAAGACCTATCATTTTAGATGGCATTGCTTTTGAACTTAGCTTTAAAATATGGAAAGAATTTATGGTTATGGGGAGGCGATTGGCAGATTTAAAAGGTGAAAGGCTGGATATCACATAGAACATTCAAGATTTGGATAGTATTTCAGGTAAGCTGAATATATGTGTAGGCATGTGGTGGATATATGCGTGGAAAAACTAATGTGGCAATAAACCATACAGACTTTCAATGTTAGACTTATGTGTTCTTACTATTTGGCAGGCACTATCATTGGCAGGAAGGGGAACCAATAACTTTCTCATGTTTTAAGAAAGGAAGACCTAATAATAAACTTAAGATTAAGCAGAATCAACTCAAGAAGTTACTATTAACTCAAGAAGTATCAGCAGCAAATATGTTACGGGCAGAGAGACCAGTTTTAAGAACTTTCTTTTTGTTGTTGTTGTTAAAGGACTAGAATAACAATATTATTAGTGTAGTGATCACTGGGATGAAAGAGAAAGGCTAGAGAAAGAACTTTGGCAAGCAAACAAAAATATATTGTAAGAACACAGAAAACAGATTGAATATTTCAGAAATGAAGAGGTTTTGAACCAGAATAAATGGGACAATCATGCTGAATAGAAAAAACAGGCAGGTCTGGGGAAGGCTCCATTCGGAGGCGGAGAGCAGGGATCACGGGTTTGTTTTCAGACATGATGAATTAGGGCAAAAGGATAACAGGATGAAAATGTTCAGGGTACCTTTGGAATTTCATGGGGGAGATGATGACATGAGATAGAGATTTGAGAATCATCCACAAAGTAAATCAAAGAAACAAAAACAATTCAATGAGAACTTTTTTGTCTCAAGTGAATGTTGTACTGAGGGTTTTATTTCCTGCCATGAGAGTTCTGGACTTCTTTTTTGTATAAGTGTCCTTCTGTATAATTCAGTGCAATGATTATTCCATGGATGTCATGCCGTAGCATAGGAGCTGTTTTTAGGAATAGAGCACCATGGAGTTGTTTTCATCTGCTAATTGTTTAGTATTTTGGTAACCAGCTTTATCAGTTCAAGGTTTCTTGAACTTCCAATGCCATGCCAGTGCTTTCACCATAACAAGCTAAGGAATGCAGAACACTCCTACAAATTCCGTCTTGGCAGAAAAATCTTTCACAGGGTTTTAAGCTTGAACTCAGTTGAGTTTGTGATCTCTTAGAACATCACATTTGACTAGATTCATTCATTTGCTTTTTAATAACTAACAACTTAAAATCTAGCCTGTTAATATACAGAGCAGTGGAGTTAGAATCATATAGTATTAATACAATTTCTAGGAAGTATTTTAAAAAGACAAGGACCAGAAATGCATAGAAACTAACTGAGGCTTTTGTGATAATCTTATTTTAAAAATTAAAGAGTGAAGGTAGATAACAGCTAATAGAAAAACAAGTGAAAATTGAAATTTTTTATCTTACCACTTTGGCAAATAGCTAGATAAAATCCTCTTCTACATTGTTACAGGGAAAATTCTATGTGTAAAAATGGAAAAACCACTATAACTTTTCTTTCAATGTCCTACTTCTAGGTGCCTGAGGCTACAAAGATACAAACATTAATGGATATTATTTTGTTAAATAATGGATAAAAACGTAGCCTTATAGGCGTGGATACACATATTTTGAAACAGTCATATAATTAAATAATATGCAGTTATTAAAACTAATAATATAAATATGTTATAGAAAGAGGTTCATAAATGTATTTTTTAAATGAAAAAGCTAATTACAGAATATTTTTCACCCCACATATGTATATGTAGTTTTTGAACATTCAACAAAAAATATTTACAAAATTAGCCAGGCATGGTGACATGCACCTGTATTCCCATTGACTCAGGAGGCTGAGGTGTGGGGATCACATGAGCCCAGGGAATTGAGGCTGCAGTGAACTGTGACTGCACCACTGTACTCCAGCCTAGGCAACAGAGTAAGACTCTGTCTCAAAAAAAAATAAGAATATATATTTTTAAATGCATGGTTTCACTTTAACTAGAATAAATGTGTTTGAGTAGCTACATACTCTGGTCCTATACCCATCAGACAAAAGGAAATGTCTGTCCCCTAGGATAGGCCTTCTACCTTCCCTAGAGTCCTGACCTTTGTGTGGTACATCAGGAAGTACAGGTGGTATCATTGGAGAGAAAGTCTAGGATTATGTCTGCATTGGAAAGGGCAGAGAGCAAGTCACAGAACAAAGAAAAGGAGAATAGACCTAAAAAAATAATCGGGGCCAGGAATGGTAACTTAGACCTGTAATCCCAGCACTTTGAGAGACTGAGGCAGGCAGATCACTTGAGGTCAGAGATTCAATACCAGCCTAGCCAACATGGTGAAACCCTGTCTTCACTAAAAATACAAAAATTAGCCAAGCGTGGGGGCATATGCCTGTAATCTTAGCTACTTAGGAGGCTGAGGCACGAGAATTGCTTGAATCCGGGAGATGGAGCCTGCAGTGAGCCGTGATTGCACCATTGCACTCTAGCTTAGGCGACAGAGGGATACCCTGTCTCAAAAAAAATCAGGATAAAAATCGTATTAAAAAATCTATATGATGAATGTTGGGAATTTAAAAAGTTGAGAGATAAAAAATTATGAGCAACTATGATATAGGTTGAGACACTGAGATAGAAAAGGAAGTTTTTAAACCTTGTATTATGAATATACTCTATCATCAATGTATTCTAGAGAAATACTGGTGAATAATTGCATCTTGATCAAGTTTAACTTTTGTAGGACATTATTTTTTTAAATGTAACCTGCTGTCCAGATTAACTCACAATCTACTCACTTTCATGTAAGTTAGGCCATTTTTACAAATTTAATAAAAAATTATTTTAAAGTAACTATTGACATTTCTTCTTTTTTCTAAAACAATGATAAAATTAGGTGTGGTTTTATTCTTCTAAAGAGAACTGATAATGTCTTTTCATGCTATTGCTTTCTACATTTATAAACATATATATATGTACGTGTGTGTGTGTGCATGTGTGTATACACACGACAGTTGATTTATATATAGCCACCAAATAGGCACCAGTATTTCTAGATTTTGAAAGTGGAAGAAAAGGTCTTTTAATGGTTACAACTAACCCAGCACAAGTCTTAGACACCCAACAGACCCATATAACTTGACAAAATCACATTGATGGTATCCTTTATTTCATTCTTTCATTGGGTCATGAGAGTTTGAAATAAGGTCTCTGAAGCCATGCTAACTGGGGTTTAAACCACTTTATGTGAGCTAACATATTACTTCTAAGCTTCAGTGTTCTTAAAAATAGAGAACAAAGAAAAAAACAATAGGTCTAAGGGCTACATACTAGCTATCTTCTCCTTTTAATACACTTTATGCTTAGTGACTTTCATGTACATCTGTTAGGTTAGAATAACCACACATACTCACTCCAAGCTGCAAAGGAGTCTGAGAAACCTAGCATTTTAAGCTGGGTTCATGGACACTCAGAAAAAAATAACAGTTTGTTTTAGTAAAGAAGTAGAAGAGAACAGATATTTATAGATACTTAGGCAATTACATGGAGATAATAATATTCACATGAGGATAACATCCATCCCACAGATACTGTCATAAAGACAAAGTGATCTTATGGACACACTGCACCCCATAAACAATAAAGAACATAATATTTTGTAATGAGTATTATATTAGTCCATTCTCAAGCTGCTAATAAAGACATACCTGAAACTGGGTAATTTATAAAGGAATGGGGTTTAATTGACTCACAGTTCAGCATGGCTGCAGAGGCCTTAGGAAACTTACAATCATGGTAAAAGGGGCAACAAACATGTCCTTCTTCACATGCCAGCAGCAAGGAGAAGTGCAGGAGAACTCTCATTTATAAAACCATCAGATCCTGTGAGACGTATTCACTGCCATAAGAACAGTATGAGGAAGATCACCCCCATGATTCAATTATCTCCATCTCACCCCACCCTTGATATGTGGGGATTATTACAATTCAAGATGAGATTTGGGTGGGGACACAGCCAAATCATATCAAGTATATAAAAATCTTTTTCAATTATCCTGGTTTGAACAACATATCTAAAACTGGATTGACATAAAATACTTGCTTAGGCTTTTTTTTTTTTTCCTGAGATGGAGTCTTGCTCTGTCACCTAGGCTGGAGTGCAGTGGTGCAATCTTGGCTCACTGCAACCTCCGCCTCCCAATGTTCAACCAATTCTCCTGCCTCAGCCTCCAGAATGGCTGGGATTACAGGTGCCACCACAATGCCCAGCTAATTTTTGTATTTTTAGTAGAGGTGGGGTTTTGCCATGTTGGCCAAGCTGGTCTCAAACTCCTGACCTCGTGCTCTGCCCACCTTGACCTCTCAAAGTGCTGGGATTACAGGCATGAGCCATTACACCCAGCCAGCTTAGGCATTTTTATAGAACATATATATTATGTTACCAATCATATTTTAAAAATTCCAACCAGGTCACAGAAGTTTTTGTAATGACAAGAGAAAAACTGTCTTAATTTTATATGTATACTAATTATGGATTTCTTTCATGTTAGGGTGTTTAATATCAATAAGAAAATATAATAGTTTCTTGATTTCAAATATAATACTTTTTTAAGTTTTACATTAAGTACAGGATGGTGTTGAATGGCAATGGGGATATCATGCATGAAACCCTAGAAAGAGCTTAAATAGAATAATTAAGTCACATTTGATACCATTTGAAGAAGCAAATGAAATTTAGCTCTGAGAACTATTCCAGCCTACTGTGCCAGCTTTAAACTTTAATGGAATTTATTTTACAACATTTGTGCACTCAGAAAAGTCTTTTATTTCAGTGAGCTTCTCAACATTTACTCTGGTACCCTGGTCTGCTGCAAGTGAGTTGCAGGTATTTAAACAAATGGGCCCTTCAACGTTTAGTCATGCCACAGTTCTTGGACATGAAATGGTCTGTTCCTTTACCTTAGCATCCAATAAAATACATTTCAAAATGTAAACTTTTTATGTCTTATGTTTCATCTCTCTAATTTACTGTAAGTCTCAAGAGCAGGAACCAAGTCTTAGGAGCCTACATGATTGCATAGAATTGGTGCATACTGAGGGCTTTTGACTGATAACATAAAACATGTTGTCTTTTTCTGGCATTTATGTACTAACAAATGTTATCTATGCTATTTTGTCAAAAAAAAAAATAAAGTTTTTCAGGTCTCTCTTGTTCTCTAGATGATTTTTGCACTATGTTGCCTCATGATGAAATTGTAAAGAAGAATTATGTGAGGCATTTATATGTTCAATTTATACTACTTAAATAGCATAGTAAATGTCTTCTTTTTCATACTCTCTCTTTTATATTGGTTAGGGATTGAATTTTATCCTCTGAGGTGATATCAAGACTAATCAGCCCCACCCTAGTGCTTAGTTATAGAACTCCCAGAGCTTGGAAGGACCTTAGAGATCAGGCATCCCAGTACTCGCTATTTACAACCAAGGAATCTGAAGCCGGGAAGGTCTGAGTTTTTAGTTCAAGAAACATTTGCTGAACATATGTCATATGCTTAGTCCAAGGCTAAGTCCTGAGGATACATAGGCAAATTAGAAATAATCACGTAAGGATTAAATGTGATATTGTACATCATGAACGAAACACAGCATCTGGTATGCCTTACTCATTCATACAACAATGTGTGGACATTTTACATTTAATATTGTGGCTCTCAATTTTCCTGCATTAGAAACAAAAAGTAAAAAGCCTAAGAATTGATTGAAAAATAAGGATTTCACTCTCAGTCTAATATGACACACTAATATTTTGACTATTCTCTGATTACACAGCAAGTAACCAAAACAGAAATTTAACTGAGGTGACTTGACTCCTGTTTACAGGGTTTTTCTTTTTTTTTATCTCCAGTTACAACACTTAGAGTTGTATTACGGTGTGCAGACTTTTACTGACAGGTATGAATATTACTATGCTAGGGAGTAGAGAGAACAAAAACAATGGAACAATGGAGGAAAGGTAAGAAAATCTTTTCTCAGCTCTATAGTATACCTAACTATATTTAAGAAAACCTACTAGATTAAAAAAATGTATATGTTCTAGGAATTCTAGAGGAGAGAAAGAGAATCTATGTCAGACTCTTCTAGGGTTCTCTGGCATTGGGGAACATAGAAAAATTTCCAGAGGGTAGGCAAGCAAAGGGAGGGGCCCTCCATGGGCCTGCTTGCCTGTTTTCCTTGAATTTATGGGCCTCAATATGGTTTGATTTGGTTGCATGCATCTAAGGGCAAAATTATTTTTAATTATATTGATAATATGTATTCAATTGTTAAGTAAATTCTATGGATACTACATCAAAGATGACTTTAGGATCTGATTTTTTCTTTCTATCCCCACTTTTCTTCCTGGGTATCACCCCCAGCTCCACTAGTGGCCCACTGAAAAAGTTGCTTGTTTAACTATCTTTCACATCTGTCTACTCGCTCTATATTCCTTTTTGTCATTCACAGCACCATTAGTTATCTTCCTTTAAACCACATCCCAAACACATCCCTCTACCACTGAAAAACATCTGTAGGCTTTTTATGGTTCATACGTAAAAATCCAAATTTCCTCAGTAAGTATAAAATAAACTATTTGCTTGATCAAATCTCAAAAGCTCCAAGCTCCTGGCCCCCTCCCTATTAAGAAGCTAGAAATTCTTCTACTGATATACTTTGAATAACTATGTTTTAGTCAGCTCTGGCTTCCATAACGAAATACCACTAACTGGGTAGCATAAGCAATGGATAGTTATTTTTTCATAGACCTACTGGTAGCTGGAATTCCAAGATCAGGATGATAGCATGGTCTGGTTGTGGTGAAGACCTCACATGGCTGAGACTATAAGAGCAAGCTTTCTAGTATCTTTTTCACAAGGGCACAAATCCCATCATTAGGGCACCACATTTACAATTTCATCTAATTTCCAGAAGCTCTCTTTATGCCCCTCTCTCTCTCTCCGTCATGTGAAGACCTGACTGTTTTGCCTTTGCCCATGATTGTTAAGTTTCCTGTGACCTCCCCAGCCATGCCTCCTGTACAACCTGTGGAACTGTGAGTCAATTAAACCTCTTTTCTTCATAAATTACTCATTCTCAGGTAGTTCTTTATAGCAAGCAGTGTGATAATGGGCTAACATAGAAAATTGGTACCAGAGAAGTAGGGCATTGCTATTAAGATACCCGAAAATGTGGAAGCAGCTTTGTAACTGAGTAATGGGCAGAGATTGGAACAGTTTGGAAGGCTCAGAAGATGACATGGAAATGAGGGAAAGTTTAGAACTACGTAGAAACTTGTTGAATGGTTTTGACCAAAATGCTGATAGTGATATGGACAATGAAATCCAGGCTGAGGAGGTCTCAGATAAAAATGAGGAACTTACTGGAAACTGGAATAAAGGTCATCCTTGCTATGCTTTAGCAAAGAGACTAACAGCATTGTTATCCTGCTCTAGGGATCTGTGGAACTTTTAACTTGAGAGAGATGAGGTGTTGTTTTTTTTGAGATGGAGTCTCACTCTGCTGCCCAGGCTGGAGTGCAATGGTGCTATCTCAGCTCACTGCAACCTCTGCCACCTGGGTTCAAGCAATTTTCCTGCTTCAGCCTCCTGAGTAGCTGGGATTATAGGCACCTACCACCACGCCTGGCTAATTTTTGTATTTTTAGTGGAGATGGAGTTTCACCATGTTGGCCAGGCTGGTCTTGAACTCCTGACCTCAGGTGATCTACCCTCCTCAGCCTCCCAAAGTGCTGGAATTATAGGCATGAGCCACCATGGCCAGCTGAGTGAGATAATTTAGGGCATCTGGCAGAAGAACTTTATAAGCAGCAAAGCATTCAAGATGTAGCCTGGCTGTTTCTAAAAGGCTATAATCCTTTGCATAAACAAAGAAATGATCCGAAACTTGAACTTATATATAAAAGAGAAGAACATAAAAGTTTGGAGAATTTGCAGCTCAGCTATGTGGTAAGTAAAAAAGAAAAACCCATTTCTAGGGGAGGAATTCAAGAAGCCTGCAGGAATTTACATAAGGAAAGAGCTGCCAAATATTAATAGCCAAGCTAATGGGAAAATGCTTCCAAGACATTTCAGAGAACTTTGTGGCAGCCCCTTCAATTAAGGCCTGGAGTCCTAGAAGAGAAAAATGGCTTCATTGGCCAGGCCCAGGGCCTGCTGCCCTGTGCAGCTTCAGGACATGGCACTCTACATTGCAGCCACTCCAGCTCCAGCCATGGCTAAAAGGGGTCAAGATACAACTTGGGCCATTGCTTCAGAGGGTGTAATTCCTGAGCCTTGGTGGCTTCCACATGGTGTTGGGCCTGCAGGTGCACAGAAGGCAAGAGTTGAGATTTGGAAGCCTCCACCTAGATTTTAGGGGATATATGGAAATGCCCGGATGTCCAGGCAGAAGTCTGGTGCAGGGGTGGATCCCTCATGAATAACCTCAACTAGGGCAATACAAAAGGGAAATACGGGGTTGGAGCCCCCACACAGAATTCTCACTGGGACACTGCCTAGTAGAGCTGTGAGAAGAGGGCTATTGGCCTCCAGATCCCAGAATAGTAGATCCATTGGGCATCTGGAAAAGCTACAGGCACTCAAAAACAGCTTGTGAAAGCAACTGCTGGTCTGTACCCTGCAGAGCCATGGGGTGGAACTGCTGAGGCTGTTGGAGCCCACCCCTTGCAACAGTGTGCCCTGGATGTTAGACATGGAGTCAAAGGAGATTATTCTGGAGATTTAGGATTTAACGACTACCCTGCCGGATTTCAGACTTGCATGGGGCCTACAGCCCCATTGGCCAATTTCTCCCCCTGGAATGAGATCGTTTACCCAATGCCTGTACTGCCATTGTATCTTGGAAGTAACTAACTTGTTTTTTATTTTACAGGCTTATAGGCAGAAGGGACTTGCCTTGTCTCAGATGAGACTTTGGACTTGGAAATTTGAGTGAATGCTGGAATGAGCTTAGACTTTTAGGAACTGTTGGGGAGGCCTGATTGTGTTTTAAAATGTAAGAAGAACATGAGTTTTGGGAGGGGCCAGGGGCAGAATGAGATGGTTTTGCTCTCTGTCCCCACTAGAATCTCATGTTGAATGTTGGGGGAGGGACCTGGTGGGAGGTGACTGGATCAAGGCAATGGATTTCCCCCTTGCCGTTTTTGTGATAGTGAGTTCTCATGAGATCTGATAGTTTAAAAGGGTGTGGCACTTCCTCCTTCACTCTCTGTTTCCTGCCACCATATGAAGATGTGCTTGTTTCCCCTTCATCCTTCTGCTAATATTGCAAGTTTTCTGAGGCCTCTCCAGCCATGCCTTATTTAAGCCTGCAGAATTGTGAGTCAACTAAACCTCTTTTCTTCATAAATTACTGAGTCTCAAGTGGTTCTTTATAGCAGTTTGAGAACCGACTAATACAGGGACCACAATCCCTTCTACAGCACTAAACTTTAATACATATATTATATTCTTAGTCTCTTCTGGTCAACTATGATTGGTTAAGAAGTACATCGTATCTATACATAAACGATTTAGGTGTCAATTTTTAGCTCCTTGTCTAATCACAAATGCTACTTAACACAAATAAGTTTAAAACTACATCTTCCATGATAACACATGCAGATAATATCAACCGTACAAAACAGAATGTGTTAGAGTTTGAGACAGCTTTACCCATTACAGTTCTTCTGTTTAGCTTCTCTACCAATACAAAATAGATACAGTAGTTAAATAAGGAGGAAAATATCAATTTAATTAGAGGTAAAGCTGGATTTGAGAATGTGACTTCCATTTGAAATCAGATGGGACTTTCTGCTTTTTGCCTCCTAAATTGAATAAAGCATTCATTCATAGGTTGAGCAGCTGGACAAAGTGACCTTCCACAACAGGGGCGGGGCTGCCTTGGTGACATTACAGCATGGAAGCAGCATGGAGAAGTAAAAGTGTGGTCTCCAGGTAAGCTGGTTCTAAGACAATTTCTCAGGCAGGTTGATGTGTCTGCCCATAAACTCTTACTAGTTGTACATATTAAGGAAATAATTTGTCCTCCTATGGGAAAAAAACTAGTGAGAGGTAAAGGTAGGGGCAGACACTATCCACTACTAAAACTTCCCCAGCTAATGAGCTGAGACAGAAATTTGAAAAATAAAAGTTTTTTTTGTTTTGTTGTTTTGTTTTTGGGTTTGATTTCTCTCTAGAATGTACAGGCAAGACACTCAGCTGGAGAACAAAAAGCTAGAGCACTATACAGCTCAGAAAACATTTTGCTATTTATATGGGATAATTATAAATTCTTTCATAAGAATCAAGGAATTATGGATCAATACTTAAAAGACTATGCATTGAGCAAACAAGACTAAGATCTATTAATAATGAAAAGAGAGGCTGGGCGTGGTGGCTCATGACTGAATCTCAGAACTTTGGGAGGCTGAGGTGGGTGGATCACCTGAGATCAGGAGTTCAGGACCATCCTGGCCAACATAGTGAAACCCTGTATCTACTAAAATTACAAAAAAATTATCCTGGCATGGTTGCAGGCACCTGTAATCCCAGCTACTCAGGAGGCTAAGGCAGGAGAATCTCTTGAACCCGTGAGGCAGAGGTTCCAGTGAGCCAAGATTGGGCCATTGCACTCCAGCCTGGGCAACAAGAGTAAAAGTCCATCTCAAAAAAAAAAAGAAGAAGAAGAAGAAAGAAAGAAAAAATAATCACAGCTGAATTAAAGTTTTCTTTTAGAGAAGGAATTTTATGGTGTTTAACAAAAATAAATTGGTAAACCATTTAGAGTAAAAAGAGATTCTAAGAACATAGTTTAAGCTAAGACAAAAACCTTACTCTGCTTAGAAATGGATTAAGAATTGACTGATGGCATCATAAAAGACAAGAGATAGAATGGGAGAAAGAACATTAATCACAAAAAGAATGTGTTGCAGTTGGAGAGACTTCTTTCTCATCAGTTCAAGATTCTAAACCAATTGAGAAATAGATACAGGAGTGGGGTAAGAATTTACATATTAAATTAAATATATATATGTATGTATATATTATTTTAACATATAATAAAATATATGTATATAATTTTTAAAAGAAATGCCTTTCTAACCCTAAGTAAAATATAATCATCCAAAATTTACATGAAAAATGTTCAAATGACAAACCGTTCCATAACTTTTAGAAGACTCTCAGGTGAGCATGTAACTGCTTTGTGCAGTCGCTGTTATTGATTAGGCCATATGTGCTTTATTTAGAAGTAGAATTAATCTCTCCTATTAAAATAATCATATAACAGAAAATGTAAAGGAGAAATCATAGGCCTACATGGAAATAAATATTGCATATAGTTCAAGAGCACAGACATATTGCAGAGGATTTATAATACCAAGGACTAGAAAACAAAATTAACCTACCTCTTCTTGAATTGACTCGAAGTCACTCAAAAAGTGTTTTCACAGTTGTCAGGATCTTCTTGACAAGAAGCCCAGCTGAATAAAGTAGAAGAAAAAATGGCTTGTAATATGAGTTAACATCAAAAGATTTATGGAATCCCAAACTTGTGCAGATATCTTGACCAAAAAAAAAATTGTAGAAAATAAAATGAAATAGAATGTTACACTGTTTCTTTTTGGGAACTTGAATAAACTATCTTTTTAATCTTACATAAAAGTTTAACCACAAAATTCACAATTAATTAGAGGTCAGCTTGCCCTGAAGGAGTAACCTAAAACAAGAAGTTTAAACATGTGATGAAAATTTTCTCTCTAATCAAAGAAGCTGTTTTAACAGGACGGTTTCATTTGTAAGTAAAGCTATGACATTTAAAAATGGTATTCATACATAACAGGGGAGAATGAAGTACAAGCATGGGATCATCAGGACAAAAATACAACAGAAAGTAAGAGATATTAAAGCAGAATTTCGTAATATTTTAACTAAGCATTTAAATATTCTAGTTGAATTGGCAAAGCTCTTTCTATAGTGGGTAGAAGTTTCCCCAAACTTTTATGGCTAAATTTTAGTCTTGATCAGTTGACTTCCATACAATTGGCAAGGTTATTCATAGAGTGAGAAAGAATATTTCTTAACTATACCAGAGAGAGATAGAATTACATATACATATATATATGTACTAAAGCAAGATTCTGATGTTCAACTTCCCTTTAACGTGATACAAGGAGAAAAGGCTCTGATAATTTGGATTTCAATTACTCTGGTTCCTCTCGCAGTTGTTGCTCATCCTAATGAATACATGCTCATATTAGTATGAGTTTTCTGATGATCTCTTTATTTTGGGGCACTGAAAACTGGTCTTTGAAGGAACACAGACAGACCATACAGTTAATATTTTACTTGGTGAGTCCCAGCCAAACTTCAGCAGGCTTATCTGAGGACACCAGCACTGGCCTTCATCTGCTTGTTTGCTACATATTTCTTTCTTTTTTTTTTTGAGACAGAGTTTCGCTCTTGTTACCCAGGCTGGAGTGCAATGGCGCGATCTCGGCTCACCGCAACCTCCACCTCCTGGGTTCAGGCAATTCTCCTGCCTCAGCCTCCTGAGTAGCTGGGATTACAGGCACGTGCCACCATGCCCAGCTAATTTTTTGTATTTTTAGTAGAGACGGGGTTTCACCATGTTGACCAGGATGGTCTCGATCTCCTGACCTCGTGATCCACCCACCTCGGCCTCCCAAAGTGCTGGGATTACAGGCACTACATATTTCTTAACTTATATGTATTGTTTATGGTCACTACAGGTTTTGCAACTTTAAATTGTCATAACAACATTACCATATTGAAGTACTAAATTGAAGATTCTAATTTTTTTTCCAAGGATAATATTTGTTGAAAGAACACTTTCAAATAGAATCCATATGTGTTGTTTCCTTCATTTATTCCTCTATTCAACAAATATATGTTGAATATCTGTTGTGTTGTAGAAATAAGGCTCAACAATGGCAATACAACAATGACCAAGTTAGAGACCAATGTCTGAGTTCATGGCCTTGTAGTTGACACAGATTATTAAATACACAATCTGTGGGATGCTGTGGGATTACTGAGTTTGGTAGGTCAGTGACATTTTAGTAGAGGAAGTGCTAAGTCAAAGCTAAGAACAAAAGGATGAATAGAAGTTAGCTAGGAAGGAACACAAGCAGAGTGACCATTTATTAAATGTAACATATTCTCTAATATACCACTTGTCAAACTTAGCCTCTGAGGACACAGTAGTGGACCAAACATACCAGATCTCTATTCTCCTGAATTTGGATTCTGCTTAGGGAGTCAAACAAAAATCAACTAAAACCTCTGTAAGTAACTTTAAATGGTGACCATGAAATCAAAAATTAAAACTGGGTTGCAGTACACACTTTTTTTTACCTCCCCAGCATCTTTTTGCTCTGATTTTTTTTTTCTGGCTGGGGTGGGGAGCTTACTTTTCATATGCAGCTTATATACTTCTGGAGAAGCTGTTTCCCCTCTGACCTGGTATGAGCGCATTTGTTCTAAAAGCAATTCCATCTCTTTGCAAACAATCAGCTGAGCAATTCAGTTCGAAGCAATGAAGCCAGGCATGGTAACGTAACACAATTCTAGCCAATGAAGCACAAGGGGACAGTTATTCAAACCTCTAGGGAAAAAGTTGCCTCACTTTTAAGAGAAGGCCACTGGGAAGAAAATGGCTTCTTTGTTCCTGTGTTTGTGATGCCTAGAGCTTCCATATCCCTGTCTGGCTGAGAGGATCTCAGAGAAACAAGGCTGTGGTTGAGCCATGTCAATTTCCCCCTGCCTCTGGAAATTTGCTATATAAGCCAATGATCACACTTGTATAAATCAGTGCCGTTCTGGATTTCTGTTACTCATTGAAATCATTGTGAATCAAACAAGAGAAAATGTTAAATGTGTTAGAAAAAACAGTCAGTGAAAGACCACAGGACAGGGTAGTTCTGCTTTAGACTGCCTAGTCAAGAGCTCTCATTCTGAAGAGCTATTTAAGCTGAGACAGTAAGCAAGCCATGATAAGCCCTGGAAACAGACTCTTCCAGGAAGCAGAAAGAACAATTTAACAGTCACAAGATCCAGTTGAAAAAAAAATGAAGGTGTACAACTAGATTTGAGCCACGTCCTGATGATAAAAAGCTTGCGAGTCTTGTAGACAGGTTTAAGATTCATTCTAAGGGCCATTAAACCATTTGAAGTCTGCAGATGACAAAGCATGGTCTTTTTTGTTCTGTGTAATACTAAATCTGATGTTTTCAATTACTGTTAAAATGTGTTATATAGTTTACAGAAACCACATTTCGTTTTACAATGGTAAGAAAATTAAAATGGAATTAACATCATTCTTTCTTATGGCATGCAAATTTGTCTTATTTCAAAAGTATTTGATGATAGGCATTTCTTACAGAACAAAATGACATTAAGTGAGTAAAACCAGTTAATAAGTAAAAATCCAAAAGAGTACAATTTTAATGAAAAATAAAATCTAGACAATTTGTCTTAAAAAAGTATTACAGTAATCAAAATAAAATTGCAGGCTACTGCTGGCAAAGGATGTTTTTGCTCTAAAACCATTTATTTTCCAAGACAGTGTTGTACTAAGAATAGAGTAATTGAGATAAGTAAGAAAGCATGGCTGAAAGAATTAGAGATAAACTTACTGGAAAAATTTAAAATAGCTTTCCTAAGTTTTCACATTGTTACTCTTAAGAAGCTATACATCATAAATATGTTTCTCTCATTATGCATATATTCACTAAAATATTCACCATGGAAACCTATTAATTTCCACAAATATTTACCACATTCCTCTATGTGCAATGCAATATGCTAGGGACTTCGAAGTTTGTACACACACACACACACACACACCCACACACACACCAGACTTAAAAATAAGGTAGAAGGAGACATAATTTTGAAAGAGGAATAAAAAGGGATTTCAGAGATCACTTTGTTAGTGAATAAGAAAAGGCATCAAGAAGAGGCATTTGAGAAGTCTTCAAACATAATCCAGGTACTTACAGGTCAGGCAAAGTGTTCTAAGTAATTTGAACTTAAATATTGGATTTTGGGAGCATAGTGTCATGACTACAGGATCACTTATATCTAATTTACTGCCTACTAATCTTAGGGAACAAGTCGTATTTGGCCTTACCATAAGGAGCTATAATTGTCCGTGTAACCACTGATGCACTATCTACATGAAGGTTAAATATCAGAAATATATTTCCTGATGCCAAAAAATTCACAATATGATGAAAACCCATAGAGGAAGAAACAGGGTCTTGACGATGTTTAATGCCTCTTCTTCTTAGGCTAAACACTGACAGGAATGAAGATGATAGAGACTGCGAGTAGCCAGAGAAGCTGTGGGGTGTATAGTAAAAGAATTACAGTTGTAATTCTGCCACAATGTCTACATGATCTTGTCTCTTTGTCATCATTAATTTTAGTTACATCATTTGTAAGATAGAAGTTATATATTACATACAAAGGTTAAGATACAAATGAGAAAACGTGTAAAAATACTTTTTCTTTTAGAAGATGGGGTCTTGCTATGTTGCCTGACTGGCCTTTAACTCTTATGTTAAATCAGTCCTCCCACTTCGGCCTCTGGAGTAGCTGGAACTACAGGTGCATGACACTATTCCTGGTTTGATGGTACTTTACAAGCTCTACAGTTGTCCTGTTCAATATGGTAGTCACTAGCCATGTGTGGCTATTTAAATGGATTTAAATTAAATAAGATGTAAAACTAAGTTCCTTAGTCATACTAGCTATATGTCAATGTGGCTAGTGGCTACCATATTGGACAGCATAAACATAGAATATTTATATCATCACAGAAAGTTGTATTGGACAGCACTGCTCTAGAGTACAGTACAAATATTAATTGCTCTTTCTACCTATTTTCATGGTCACAGAATAAGATGTTATAGTCAATAAATGAACATTTTTAGGTAGAAAATATGCTCATGCCTATAATTCCAGCACTCTAGGAGGCTGAGGTGGGAGGATTGCTTGAACCTAGGAGTTTGAGACCAGCCTGGGCAACACAGCAATACCCTGCCTACAAAAAATGAAAGTTAGCTGGGCATAATGGCATGTACCTGTAGTCCCAACTACTTGGAAGGCTGAGGGCAGAGCATCACTTGAGCCCAAAAGTTTGAGACTGCAGTGAGCCATGACTGTGCCACTCTACTCCAGCCGGGGTGACAGAGTGAGACCCCATCTCTAAAAATAAATAAATAAATATATATACACACACACACACATATTTAGAATATATATATATATTTAGAATATATAAATATTTATATATCTATTTTAGAATATATATATATAATAGAAAACATCTAAATGCAGGATAAGTGGTGCAAAATTTATCTTTATAAGAAAATATCATGCCAATAAATTGCTGTCCAAACACTCCTATGTGTTAATTTTCTCAGGTACTTCCTGTTTTGGGGGTATTCTCTGAAGAAATAATCACATTTATAGACTCAGAAAACTGCAGTGGGTGCTAAAAATCATTCTGTAGTCATAAGGTAAAGGTAGAAATCATATCAAGTTTTAGAAGATGCTTCAAACACTGACATGTATTAAAAAAGAAATTAATGTCATAACATTCACAACACAAAAGTCTACAGATCTGATGCCTGCAGCTTGATGAAGTTTTACTTATATGCATACCCACCACAACATCTACCTCCTGTAAGGCTCTATTGTAGTCCTCCTACTCAATAAGATTCCTCCCCACAAATACAACAACTAGTCTGACTTCAGTATTAGTGACTGGTTCTTGACTTTAGATAAATGACATTATATCATATATATTCTTTTTTTTTTTTTTTGAGATGGAGTCTCGCACTGTCATCCAGGTTATAGTGTAGTGGCACAATGTCAGCTCACTGAAATCTCTGCCTTCTGGGTTCAAGCAATTCTCCTGCCTCAGCCTCCTGAGTAGCTGTGACTACAGGTGTGCACTGCCATGCCCAGCTAGTTTTTTTGTATTTTTAGTAGAGACGGGGTTTCACCCTGTTGGCCAGGATGGTCTCAATCTCCTGACCTCGTGATCTGCCCGCCTCAGCCTCCCAAAGTGCTGGGATTACAGGCATGAGCCACTGTACTAGGCCTGTATTCTTATTTGTTTGGCTTATTTTACTCAGTATGATGTTTGTAAGATGAGGCTATGTTCTTATAAGCAACAATAACTTAATTATTTTTCAAAAGTGAGATAGATTTTGATACTAAGTTCTCCTGTTACATGGAAATAAAGTCCTCATTCAGAGAAGAAAGTGTAGTTGCCTAACTGATTTTGAAGATTAGAAAAAAAAATTTATACACACAAAGGTAATGTGTATTGGCTGTATATATAGTTAAAAACTTGCTTGAGGAAATAGATTGATTTTTCTGCTGTTTATGTCCCCCTTCAAGTGCAGGAGCTTCCCAAACAACATTGTTCTTAGCATTAAAAACTGCACCGAAAGCTTATTCTTCAAGGGGGCCACTATCTTTTCAGAATATGATGATTACCTGCAACTTCAAGCCATCTATGGATTTCTACCGCCCTAAAACTGCAGATTTCTCTCTATAGAAATAGCACTTGAAGGCTGTGAACATGAGAGGTCTTCAGCCAACCTAGGGTTTTCAGAGCCTCTTGTTTGTATAAAAGCAGTTGTGAATATTATATTTTTAATTCACAGATCAGAAGTCCTGCTTAAAGACTAAATGATCATATAGTTCCCTTTTGAATATAAAATTATCTAAACATCAAATCAGAACAGGCCTGAGCTTTAAAATATTCCTGTGTAGAACAGTACACACAAATAGTTACCATTTGTTAATATGTGCCAAGTATTCTGATACTCCACATAATCTTAAAATCCTTCCTACCCCCTCTTGCACACCAGTGAGATTTTAAGATAAGAATTATTTTTCCATTTATAAATGGAGAAACAAAGTTCAGGGAGCTTAAGTGATCTCCCTAAATGAGATCAACACTGGAGCCTGGCTTCCAACTCTATTTGACACAAAGCCATGATGGCAGATGTCTATTGTTCTTCCATGTGTTTTTCTACAAGGGTGTGGAAACTGTATACATTTTAAATAAATATTATACAGTCTGTGCACTTTAACATCTGGATTTATATGCAACACCTATTCGTCTGATATCAGAATCAAACTTTTTAAAATGAGAATTTATCTAATCACAAAAGCTAAAGTCTAATGCTGGCAAAATAAGAATGATTTTAAAATAGTGTTATCAAAACAGATCAAGTATAGAAAATTGAGAATTTTGTAGATCCCAAGTAATGTTTGTACGTTTTTCTAATTTGTAGACTATCTTCTTATAAAATGTGAAAAAGTGTTCTTTAAAATTATGTACTAATGCAGACTTTCCAAGTTTCTTTTATATTGTGCTAGAAAAAAATGTTTTCCCTATTGTAGAACAAAGAAATAGTAAAGCCATGGAAATTAGGACTTTTCATTTCATCCACTTAATGTTTTTTGCATATTAAATGGTAAAATTTAAGATTAACACATGTAGTTATTACCCCCAGAATAACAGTCAGACACAGCTTAATCTAAAGGTGGGAGGATTGGGTTAAAGTTGGTCGGAAAAGTCAAGGTAATTAATGTAGAACATACAAAATCAAATGTTGCCAATAAGTTGATAAGATACATTTCAGCCCTCTATTTCAGCAGGAAAAATTCTTTAAAAATGTTTTTAAGATAAAGGTATGAAAAAATATATTTTGTCATGTCACTTTCTCAGGGAGTTTAACAGCTATTAGATACATAATGTTATACTTAGTAACTACAAATTTATGAGGTAAAAACTAAGCTATTGTCTTAGGAACTTTGGGATTCATTTTGTAAGGAACCTTGAAAATAAGAATATAAAATAAATTCTATTTCATTCTTTAAAACAGTATATTTTCCTCCATTTTTAAACTTTTAGCTATTGTCTGAGGTTTAGAATAGTTTTTTAATCATTTGGACAAATGAAGTCTCCGGAAATAACTAGGTAGGACTGTTTTTATAAATGTGCTGTTGGATGTTGGTAGTTAAGTATGTGATCAAGAACTTGTTGACTAAGCCTATCTTCCCTGCAAAATGCCCTTCATTAATCTCAGAGAATACTAAATCAGTGAATCTGATATGAGAATCTGTTGCAATTTAAATAGTTGCCATATTTACATAGTAACTGAATGTTTAAGAAAATTCAGCAAATAATGAATTAAAAGGGGGTTCTTCCTTTCAACGTTTCAAGGAGAGAAAAAAGGGCATAGTAAAGTAGTGAGCCAAAGACCCTTAAAAGAAATCAGCTTCAGATAAGTGCCTTGACAAACAACTTCATTTTCACTTGGAGATCTTGTGCCTTGTTTGGTTGTGGAGATTTTTATTTCTGAGATTTAGGAAGGCACATTTCCACAAAAGACAGTTCTTGTGACTTAACTGATCTGAAGGAGTGTGTTTCAGCTTAGGAGGCCAGAGTTTATTTTCTGTTGGATCAGACTCTCAAGCAGACATTTATGGGGGAATTCTTCCATTCTACTCTCAGCTGCTAGGCCAGTTGGTTAGAATTTGCTGCCAGTGAGTCAAAGGTCATAAGTCTGATACTTGTACAGACCACTTTGCTTTACACAGAGAAAACTCTGTAACAAAGACATAGATTACAGCCTTATCCCTGCCAGCGCCAGCTGGGTTCCAAGTATGAGGCTATTCCCATAAGAGGGACCAGACTCTACAAAGACCTGATGGGTTCCCCAACAAACAGTAAATTATTTTGCTCAAATTATATCTTCCAAAATGTAAAGAAACCAATCACACAAAATAATGGAATTCAATCTTTAGGGTTTTCTGAGAAAATTATTATTAATACAAATCAACTATGAAAAAACTGACATCTAAAATTTTAACTGGAATGTGTATTTTTTTAAGCGGACTAGATTTTTTGTGGGGGTGTAAGTAAAATATTTTTGGCATAGAAAATTAAAGTGAGGATGTTCAACAAAAATATCAATAGTTTTAGAAGAATATTTTAAAATTGTATCCATATGTGGTGAATTTTAGAAATGTGTGACTTATTTATGCCATAAACTTGAAATACATTTATCCATTACTATTTCTGAAACTATTTCACTTAATTAAATCAGGATTTGTCAGTTCTACTTGGGAGTATTTTGTTTTTACCTCTTTTACTTACTGTACATTTTTAAGGTATAAGAATATCAAATATAGAGAACTGAATAGTACTTGAGATTGGTCTTGACTTAATCACATACCTCCATCATGTAATTGGTAATTGAACTGTATGAATTATATCTCTCAAGCAGCACTGGAAATTGACATTCTCATATCCAATATACTGTCCATACTTCAGGTATCCTCCTATAATCCCTCAACTGAATTTCCTAATATTCTCCTATTGATATGCTTGTCTCCAAAGTCACAATCATCTTTCCAGACACAAGTTTCACCATGTCATTTCCTAGCTCCCTGTTCTCTGTAGAATTAAGTGTGAGACTCCTCGTGACCCACGTGTTGTCAACCTCTGCTCAGTCTCTATGACCCAGTTACTTTAAATTAGTCGCAGTTCCTGTAATGTGCTTTTCGGCTGATAGTTCCATTCATTTACATACTGTTTGAAATCTCTATTTGCCTCCTCAGCAGTCATCCCCACCCACTTCTTTGCAAAACAACTGTTTCTTCGGCTTCCTCTCTATAGCATTTGAGTCCCTCAACATCTCCCAGGGATGAATCATGATTAGTCTAAGCTCATTATGATGCTTCCTTCTCCTCTCATTGTCAGTGATTACTTCTAGGATAAGCATGTAAGTGTTTGAATCTGAGGGACAGTCTTCTAAAGTCTTCTAATGAAGTGTCCCTTGCTCTTCATTTATTGATTGATTGATTGATTTAGAGACAGAATCTGTCTCTGTCACCCAGGCTGGAGTGCAGTGGCACAATCTCAGCTCACTGCAACCTCTGCCTCCTGCGTTCAAGTGATTCTCCTGCCTCAGTCCCCAGAGTAGCTGGGATTACAGGCACACACCACCATCCCCGGCTAATTTTTTCTATTTTTGATAGAGATGGGGTTTCACCATGTTGGCCAGGCAGGTCTCTAACTCCTGACCTCAAGTGATCCGACCACCTTGACCTCCCAAACTGCTGGAATTACAGGCGTGAGCCACCGTGCCCAGCCCTCCCTTACTCTTTAAGGAGACAACACCAAAATTTCCTTTTCATACTGTTAGATGATGTTTGAGGAGGATATCATACTCTAAATACTTTTAGAGGACCAAAGCTGAGAATAGCAGAGCAGAAAGAGAAAAGAAACTTGGTTCCTTAATGATGTCCTGAAACCAGTGAATTAACTCTGTCCTGACTATCTCCACTCTTGTTATGAGAGATGGGTATTTTCATTTTATTTAAGCCACTTTTAGATAGGGCTTTTGTTCTGTGCAGCCAAAGATATCCTAATTGATACAAACTCCCATAGCTCCTATGAGAGAGCATATTTGCTGATATGTACCTCACCTTTGCTATTATTCACCTCCTCTGTGCAAACATCACTTAATTTCTACACCCTTAAAATTCACCCTCTCTTTTGTGCCATTATAGTATTACAGTTTATACATGCAGGTTTTACACATACCTATAAGATAGCATTGCAACATTTTAGCAAATCCAAGGCATTTTTTGTGTACTTGGCACATGTATAGTTTTGCTACCTACATATCAACAAAACATGAGAAAATGAATAAACTCTTTCAATTAATTTCTTTAGACTTATATAGTAAGACTATCATATAAATGATAAGCAAATTATTTTTGTTAGTGAAGATAAATGGTAGTTTTATGTGCATAAGTCTTAAACATAACTTTTTATGTTTAGTAGTTTTAAACATGAAAAGACAGAAAAATCACTTATTTAAATAGTTTTGGTAATACTACATAGTTTTAAAATATTATTATAACATATTACATTGGTAAAAAAAGAATCCTTTTGCCTTTTCAAAGCTCTTCCTGTACATAATTACATTTTGTTTTTCACAATGCCCTTACTTGTAGGGGAGAGCAGTGTTTTTATATACATCTTCCCGGTAAGATTTACTCAGTCCTATAAAGAATAATTCATTTCCCCAAAGGATTGTATTCACATGAGCCTCCTTTTCAAAATACCTTACACTTGTCTCAGGTCAGTTCTCTTTCTACTTCACAACAAATGGACATGGCGCTTAATGTTTGGTATACATTAGAATCACCTGAGTTGTTTTGCAACAGATACGAGCTCCACCCCAGCCATAGATAACCAGGATCTCTGGTGGTCAGAGCATTGGTACTTGAATTATTGATGGATCTCCACGCATAGTGATTGAATGAGGTCAGTGAGACCCACAGCTCTAATAGATACCCCTGCATCAGAATCACCTGATATTCTTGTTAAAAAATGCTGGCTCCTATAGCTAACTCTAAACTTTCTTAACCAGACTTACTGGGTTGATTTGGGACCAAGGAAACTATGCTTTTGAAAGTTTATCAGGTGATGGATATATAAGTATTAGAACCACTATTCTATGACTTCATTTTTGCACTGTTCAGCTTTTTCACTGCTACCATCACCTACTCTGACCCTGATTTATTTTCTCCATGTCATGACCATTGTTGGAGTAAGACTGACATCTGTCACTTTTGCTGCCTGTCCATCAAGACAGACTACTTTCAAAAACTTTTCAGGTGTTCTCTTTAGTAATAGCTAAGCAGGCAAGATAAACACAAATGTTCTAAGAGGTTAACTTTGCTAATCTGTATTGTAGCATGCAATGCAAGGTTAATCTCACTGTCTGCTTTCTATTTTGATAGATGCTGTGGTGGTTTCTATACCCCCATACATGGGTGCTGCATCATAAGAATTTAGTTTATGGAATTCAATTCTACTTGCTTCTCAATAAGAGAAAAAATTATTTACCAGGTTGTGTTTAAATATTTTGCTTGATAAACTGTGTCATATGAGACCCCGCCGCCCCCAACAACCCCGCCCCGGCTAACCTCAACAGGGATGGCAACATATTTGAGAGGGCAAAGAGACTCAGAACCAGCAAACAAGATATAGCGTTCTATTAGCAAGAAACTTACGGTTTCTAGTGACAGCAGGATGGAGAGGAGAACCACGACTGCTTACAAAAAGGATTCAGTTTATGTAGCATTTTCATTTAGCACCCTCACCCTAACAACTTCCACCTGGCAACCTTTATTTAACCCAAAACAAAGGCCTGGATCCCCGTACAGCCTGAGTTCCACAGAACAGGCAGGGGGGCCAGATGTTCCTCATAGATAAAGAGTAAATCTTTGTGTTGGCCACTCCCAGATTCCCTAGCTCAAAACTCAGATCACACATTAAGGTGTGTCTGCCGTACAGGGTCATTCTTGGGTATGCTTAAGTTATTGCTGTCAGGAGCATCTGCCATACACATAGTAAGTAGTCAGTTGTATTAATTTTATATTATTGCATAAAAACTTACCACAGGCTTAGCAGCTAAAAAACACGCCAATTCATTTTCTTATAGTTTTCATGGGTCAAGTGTCTAGGCATAGCTTAACCGGGTCTTCTGCTCAGAGCCTCATAAAGGTACAGTCAAGTGTCAGCCAGGAATTGTTCTCAGCAGATAAAGCCTGCCCTATAGTTCCTGCCACACAGCTCCCCTTATAATATAGCTGTCCTCAAGGCCAGCAGAAAAGATCTCTATGATCTCTAGGTCCTCTTTTAAAGGGCACATTTGATTAGGTCAGGCTCACCCAGGATATACCTCTTTTGTTTAATTTAAAATCCACTCATTAGTGGCTTGCATTACATCTGCAAAATCTTCTTACCTTTACCTTCTAATGTAACCTAATCGTGGAAGTGAAATTCATCATATTGACAAGCCTCACCTGTACTCAAGGCTAGTTATTATTCAGGGCATGTACATCAGGAGACAGGAAACTTGGAGACCATCTTAAAATTCTGTCTATTGCATCATCAATAAATGGTTGTGAATCGTGGATTCTTATTTTGCATTATTTATTTTTAAATTAAATACACATAAATATAAAAAGAAAAAATCCAAGAAGACAAAAATTTGTATGACACGTCCATTTCTCACCACTAAATTTTAGTCCCCTTCCATGCTTGCTGGCAATAATATTTTTAAAAATTCTTATATATACTTCCAGATTAGCATATGTATCTGTGTGCCATAACCCTGATTTGCACACTACTTGTTTTTTTCATTTAATCTTCAAGATATATTAGCAGCACACACATGCCTACCACATAAATGCATATATGTATTTGCACTGATTATTCAATTGTACACATGGATTGTAAAATATTTGACTAGTCTTGTATTGATAAAATATAAATATCTACTCTTATTATTGCAAATATTTTCACTATTTGGATGCCTTTGTGCATATGTATTCATATATTATGGAATAAATTCTCAGAAGAATTGCTGCTTCAAATAGTAAGTGCCATTAATAGTCTGATAAATATTGACATTTTTCCAAAGATATATATCAAGTTACAATTTCCTTACATTCTTGACAATATTGCATTAGAAAATTTTTAGTTTTACCAATCTGATGGTTGAACAAAGACATTACATTATTGCCATAATTTGTGTTTCCTTAATTAAGAGTATGGTTAAATACCATCTGATATGTTTCAAAATCATTCTATTTCTTTTTTTGATGAGTTGCCTCTTTATATTCTCCGCTAACCTTTATTTAATGGCATTTCTTTTCCCTGGCACATAGCAGAATATGCAAGGATTATGTATCCCAGTGTGGGAAGAAGAAAATATACTATTCTAATAACTTCAAAGCATAAAGAGTCATGTGAGTGTTTAAGATGTAAGGAAAATTCATGATTGGAGTTTCCATCCCATTGGATATGGGTTATTTGCTTCCATCTCTTTAGCCAAGTAGATTCCCAGTTCTTGTAGATAGATAGCTTTAAAAATGATTGTATTGAAACAAATAATGGGCACAAAGAAAATCTGCCTTTAAATTTCAGTTGTGATGTTTGCTAGCTTAGATGATGGCTTAAATGATGTAAAATATGTGTGCATGAAATAAGTAAATTAAGTATTTAAAGAAAATAAGTCTTTTCACTTTTTACTACTGGTTTAGTTTCTGATGCAAGAATATTATGAAAATCCTAATAAATTTTAATCTACAAATGTAACAAATGAGGTAGCATAGATAACCATATACAAAAATGTAATCTATAAGTGCAACAAATGAGGAAGCTTGAATGATATGTGTCCCCACCGAAATCTCATGTCAAACTGTAATCCCCAATGTTGGAGGATGGGCCTGGTGCAAGGTGATTGGATCATGGGGACAGATTTTCCTCTTTCTGTTCTCATGATAATGAGTTCTCATGGGATCTGGTTGTTTAAAAGTGTATAGCATTTCTCCCTTCACTTTCTTCCTCCTGCTCCAGCCATGTAAGACATGCCTGCTTCCTCAGTTATTGCTACTTGTCCAGAGAGAAAACATAAACCATACAGTAAAGTATGTCTTAAAAATTTAAAGTTTTCAATGCTATTAATATGCAAAATCTTGAATAATTTATTTTCTTAATCTCATAACATTCAATGGTCTCACCAATCTGAGTTTAAAATTGCTTATTCTGAAAATTTTATAAATAACTAAGTAAATATAATGAAAAATAAACTTCTGGTCTATGAGGATATGATAAATAAAAGCAGGAGTTCACATGGGAGACAATACCTGAAGAGACAAGTTAGTCCAATGGATAGGAGCAAAGGGAACTGTCCCTCTGTAAAGATTGAGGAAAAAAGTACAAAATTATGCTCTTATTACACTCACGCTGTTATTAAGGACTACAGAGAGAAGGTATCACTTTAAAAGCATGCATTGAATCAGTCTTATTTATATTTTTACCTTGAATGAGAGCATGAATGATGGAAGATATCAACTTTATGTAAAGGAGCTTCTACTATCAGGGAGAGAAGGACCCGTGAATCTTCTTGGGCTGGAAAATTAACCTTGAGATGCTTAGTAGAAAGATCCTTGGTGTAAGGTTTGTTCTCGCCGAGTTTAAGATGAAGAAACTGAGGCCAGCACAAGAAGATCCAACGCGAAGGGTTTATTCAGGCTCCTGGGTAAGGTTCTGTGGTCTGACAGGAGGAGCCGGAGATAGTCGCACGGACTCTCCTCAGACATGGGGTTTTATAGGGAGTGAAATAGCTCGATTGGTTTGGGAGAGCAGGGTGTGGGAAAAGCAGAACTACCATTGGGTATGGTTACAGGGCTTTGTTTGCATACAGGGCTTGGCTGCTATTGGCTAGTAAGACTCGACTGCTATTGGCTATTAAGACCCAACTGCTATTGGTCAATAAGACTTGACTGCTATTGGTTGGCAAGAGGCTAGGGTTACAAGACCTTGTTTGCATACTGGGCTCTTTAAGGGAAGGCCAGGCTGTGCGAGCATGGGAGAAGGGAGCATGCCCGAGCATGTCTGAGCTTGCCCGAGCTCGTCTGGGCTTGTTCGAGCCTTCGGAAAAAAGAAGGAGGGGGTGTGCGTCTGAGCTCCTGGCGAGACAACCGGCCTTACACTTGGAATTTACAACATTCTCCACCTCTGCTTTGTAGCTCAGAGATAGTAACCACATCCCTATTTTACACCTCTAAATGTGACCCCTCAGTTGATTACGTGTCTGCTGTCCTAGTCTCTTTGACACCAGTCATCAAAAGATCAGATTGTTAGAAGCATATAAGCCTATTCATTGACTACTCTATATTGTTGTTTTACCTGTCTGAGCCTCAATTTCCTTATTTATAAAATGGCAATGATCATACCACCTTTGTTGTTTTTTAACAATATCAGAATGCCTTGTACTTAGTAAGTGATCAATAAGAAGAAATTATTACTAGTGTTATTTTTTTCCATCATGAGAGCATTTTGTCTGAAAACCAGTTGCCAAAACCTCCACCCATCTGAGATTTCTCTGTTATTCTTGGCCTATTCGCTAGAACCTTGTGTGGCAAAGAGAGGTGGGTCTCCCTGACAAAACATGCTTTTCTTGTTGATTACCTTGTATTCACTGCTGTTGAAACCTGTCCTGGCCACCTGTTTCCATCCTCAACTCCCAGGGGATCTATAAATAGCTAGCACCTGGCCACTCCCAGTCTGGCTACCCCACTGACTCAAGGTTCCGTCACTGGTTTTACTCAGCGAACACGTTGTTGCATTTAGCAAAATCTAGTGAAAAATCCAGCACATATCCCAGTGAAATTCAACACACGTTCTCTATGTGAAATAATTTCTCCCTCCAGTTCCTCTCTTATTGTTAGGTAACTTATGATCACACTTCATGTTTTCACATCACATATTTGAAAATTGTTTTTAAAACTTTCATGGCTTAGCATTGCAAAAGAATGGAAAAGAAACCATTCTGGTTAATATGCTTAGTGTATTCATATGTTCTTAGTTTTTGTTCAATTTGGAGCTCATGCTGAGTTCATAGAACTTGACTTATTTTGCAGACTGTCAAAAAATTCAAAATCCCAATTAAAAATGCAGTATTTCCCAAGCCTAAATGTACACATGCACATATCACTTGTAAAGTCATTTCAAATGCTAGTTTCAGTCTTTTATTTTTTAGCAGTTTTGTTATTTAGTGGAGCAGAATGGTGTTATGATTATGATTATGACTGATGTAGGATATATGATTGACTTTTTTCTAATCTGCAAAAAAGATTAAAATGTGATTGTTACTCCCACCTACATGCATCTAAGTTCTGGGCTTTCTTGTTTTAGGTGCGATAAATTGTTTGTGTTTATGGCTAAATGGGGGAGTAGCTCCCTGAGGGCATCATTCCCAGGCCTCTAATTTGGAAACCCTAATTTTTTGAGGCTGGATAAGTGCATGATCCTTGCAGAGGTTGGAGGCATTCGACTCAGGAAGAGAAGCGATTAACTTGACTCCTGGTGATTTTTGAGATGATTATGCATTAACTCAGCTACCCTGAAGCAAAGAGTGTGTGCACCTGAGGGTCCTTGGGAAGGCTCTAAGTAGGGTAGACCCAGAAGGCTCTGACCTTAGGAATTTCAGCAATGATCCTTGAGGTCAACCTTGTGGTCAATGAAGAGGGAAACTATGAGGGACTCCCTGAACAGAGCAATAATATTTTATTCTCATACTTTTTAGGCCATGAAGATCAATGTTGGAATGGCATGCAGCAGTCACTGAAACCTAGACATTTTCTTTATTGTTTTGCCTGGATAAAACCAGAAGTTCCTTATATACTTACAAGGGAGGAAAAAGAAAGCCATTAACCTGGCCTTAGAAGGTAAAGTTACAAATTTTCCTCATCCATAAGAAAATATTCACTGGCATGACTTGTATGATCTCATGGGTTTCATGGATCTGTATCCCTGGGCCTTTATGCCTTCACTCTCCTGTACATCTAGGAGACCCAAAGATTATTGTAGAATGACTATTTCTGCCTCAGTCTGGAGCAAGATTCAGCAATGGTCTTCTAACTGAAATCACTCTATAATGAGTACCTGTGATCGTAGAACATCTGCATCTGGAAGGATATGTGAAGAATAAGTCAGATATCAGCTATTCTGAATCAATCACCTACTCAACAGTGCTGGTTTTGAACATTCCAAATTCTGGAGTTAGAGTTTGTCTGACCGATCGTGACTTGCTTAACTCTTCCAGATGGGTGCAGTCCACAGTGGCACATCTTGGTGACTGCATGGAATCTTTGTGTAAAATAGAAAATGGTACCAATTTTTCCTCCATGTGGGTACAACTTCATGGTAAAGTTACAGGGCTTGGTGAGGATAAAGCAGGCTGACCTTCCACCTTTTCTTCTTGGCTGGGTATTCTTACATAGATTAACTATACGACCCTGTGCAGCAGCCCTGATTCTTTGTCCTGCTTTCTGAAATCAGTATCTCCTGGATGGTTCTCTAAAAGCGATCAATAAACTTTCGTGATCACTTAAAAATAATTGTCATTACTTATTCATGATTTCTCTGTTAAAGATGCCCAAGTCCAGATATTAGCAGTAAAAAATGTCTAATAAAAGTAAAAATCACTTGCATGTATTTCACAAGGCATATTTAACTACAAAAGATTGATGCAGTTTTATTGTAAACATTTAAGAATAAAAGTAGAACTATGCACTTGGAATCAACCTCATAAATTGAACAACAAATTTTGAAGGAGAAGAAAACAGATTTTAGGAAAAATCAGAATTGTTGAATGTGGAGATATGAAAGAGAAAAATGGAGGTTGTACCAAAAAAATGAAGAAAGGAGAGTAAATGCTATAAGTGAAGAAATGCTTCATCTGTTACCTTTTAGATATTGTTGAATATAAACTAAGCTGTCTAGTTACCGTCACAAATGTGAATAAAGAGTAGAGTTTCTACATCTCCAGAGAGATATTACCATCCCAGAATATCAGAGTAATGAAACATTGTTAAAATTGGGAATTTTTTTTAAGTTGGGATCAATTATGATAAAGAAGGGAAGACTAAGAAATGATTATTACTCTCCTTAAGTACTTAAGGGCCTATTATCCTGACAATGCTGAATATTCATTACACTAGAGAATGGCAGCAGAAAGACAACATTTAATTAGAAAAAATCTCTCTCTTATTTAAAGGATAATTTTGAAAAATAAAAAAAAATTAAAACGAAAAAGACAAGAGAGTACAATATTCATCAATGGTCCATGATACGTACTATTATCCACCTTTGGCTGGAGCAGTAACACCAAAATCTTAATATTTTTATGACAACATTTATTTCTTGCTTACATTACATGAGGACCACAGATAGGCTGTAGTTCTGCTGGGTTCAGCTAATCTCAGCTTGAGTTTTTGGCTTGGTTGTGCTTGAATGCACTTGTCTGGGCTTCAATCTATGTGTCTCTTCTTCTGGAAGTCACACTGAAGTTTCCAGATATCCCTCTACCTGGGATATATTCTAATTAAGGAGAACAGGAATAAGACAGACAGATACAGAAAGCATTTAAAGTTTCTGCTTGGACATGACATCTATGAACATCTGCTCATACTCCATTGGCCAAAGCAAGTCACAGGGCCAAGGACAAAATCAATGAAGCAGGGAAGTGTAGTTTCTGTATTAGTTCCTATGGCTGCTGCAACAAATTACCACAACTGGATGGCTTAAGATCACAGAAATCTGATCTCCCACAGTTCTAGAGGGCAGAAGTCTGAATTCAGTGTCCTGGATCTGACATCAAGATGTCGGCCAGACAGCAATCCTTCCAGATTCTTTCGGGAAGAACCTGTTCTTTGCCTCTTTCAGCTTCTGAGGGCTGTCAGCATTCTTTGTTTTGTGGTCACATCACTCCAGCCTTTGTCTTTGTCTTCACATTGACTTCTTCGTATGTACAAATCAAATCTCCTGCTGTCTTCCTCTTAAACGTGGCATTTAAGGCTCTACACAAGATTATTCAAAATAATCTCCCAAACTCAAGATTCTTGAGCCTTCAAAGACCATCTTTTCCCCCAAAGAACACAATGAAAATAAGAGCATGTATATCTCTTGAGGTCATTAAAAAGTTTACCTAAATGAAAGCATGGCAAGAAGGAAAGAAATGAATGGCACTAAACAAATAAAACAATCTACCATACATTCTATGTGCTAGCAAATATTTTCAGCTTTTAAGATGAGTCAACACTGGTATAGACAACCATTATGAAATGGGAGAGTTCCTTGATTCCCCCCGAAGGATGTGCAACAGGGGTGTGGCCCACCTGTTTGGTCACCGCACAGCTCAAACCCCTTGAGGAAGGGGGTGCTTACAGACAGGCAGGTGCAGAGGCTGGGGCGAGCACTCCGGCTTTGCGGTAGTGTCTAGGAGTGGATGCCTTGCAACCTCATTGTTACAAAGCTCTTTCAGCCTTGCCATCTTCAGACAGTTTGAATGTTAATCAGTTCAAAGGACCCTCTCTCTGCCTTTTTGCAAGGACAGAGGGCGAGTGTGACAGGTTTCTTTGTCCCGAGCTCTTGTCCACCCTCCTGGAAAAATAGGGTCACATATGGACTCAAAGGCTAAATGTGAGGTTTTATTGAGTGGTGGAAGTGGCTTTCAGTGGGATGAGTGGGGAACTGGAAGGGTAGGATGGAGTGGGAAGGCAATCTTCCCCACTGTTCTGCCGTTCTGTTCCTCTGCTCTTCTCAATGTTCAGCTGCTTGTGTGTGTGACTGCTAAGGTCTCAGGTCTATATGGGCACAGGATGGAGGGTGTGGTGAGCCAGAATGGTCTTTGAAAATGCAATATTTGGGTGTGAAAAGAGGAGTGCCTGTTCTTACTTAGATCTGAGGGCACAGGCCCAAACATGGAGCCCTCACCAGCCACCCCACTTTTCTCTACCCAGCACTTTTCTGTACCTCCCCTGTATCAATTATATGTGTGCCTTATCCTTAACTTTGGAATCTTTTAATATAATATGGACAGTCATCAGGTTACTTGGTTTAGGCACAGCCTCCTTAGAAACATTGAACAGTGATCCTCTTTTTTTTTTTAATTTTTATTATTATTATGTTTTAAGACGGGGCTTCACCATGTTGGTCAGGCTGGTCTTGAACTCCCGACCTCAGGTGATCCACCTGCCTTGGCCTCCAAAGTGCTTGAATTACAGGCATGAGCCACCACGCCCGGCCGAACATTGATCCTCTAATGTAATTCAGCATTGGTTCTCTGATGTAATTCTCAGTTCCCTAATTAGAAGATCTTTTGATTCATTTGCATATTAATATGATTCTGACATTATAATTATAGCATTCAAGGCCATATATTTTTGAAAGATTTGCAGTTTAATATAAATATTTTCTTTTGAAAAATGTAAATCATTTGTGTCTTTAATATTGTGTTAGTAAGTGTTGAATGGTGCCACAGCTCAAATATGGGACTGCTCAGTGAGGTCTGGAAAAGTAATTGGAGGCCTGAAAAATGACCATTTGTGACCTAGAGCTCCAAGGGATTTCAAATTTGGAAATATATTTGAAAAAACAAATCAACAACAAAACAAAAAAACACTTTTTGATTAAATGGGGAGTACTTTAACTTGCATGAATTAAAGCATTTTGTTTCCCTTTTATCTTACCAACATTCTCTAGGATAATGAAGGTCAGTTATTACTGCCTTCCTTTTACAAATGAGGGAACTGAGATACAGCAAGATAAAATGAGTTCCCAATCTCATACTGAACGTTTCGTAGTATAGTCAGTCCTAGTTATTACAACTATCAGTTAAGTATTAAGAAATCTGTGTGCTCAATATAAAGAAAATAAAATGGAAGGCAGACAATACCTGAGTCCTTCCACTAGTGGGAATTAAATTTTTAGAAATATAGAGGTTAGCAAATGAAAAGCAAGAAGTGCATTTAAAATAAAAAATACCGGCCAGGAATGACGGCTCATAACTGTAATCCCAGCACTTTGGGAGACTGAGGTGGGAGGATCACGAAGTCAGGAGTTTGAGACCAGCCTGGCCAGTATGGTGAAACTCCATCTCTACTAAAAATACAAAATTAGCCAGGGTTGGTGGTGCTTGCCTGTAGTCCCAGCTACTCTGGAGGCTGAGGCAGAAGAACCACTTGAACCTGGGAGGCAGAAGTTGTAGTGACCCGAGATCGCACCACGGCACTCCAGCCTGGGTGACAGAGTAAGACTCTGTCTCACAAAAAAAAAAAAAAGTAAAAGAAAAAAAAAGAAAGTGTAATGCCAGCACTTTGGGAGGCCAAGGCAGGCATATCACCTGAAGTCCGGAGGTCAAGACCAACCTGGCCAACATGACAAAACCCCATCTCTATGAAAAATACAAAAATTAGCCAGGCATGGTGGCATGTGCCTGTAGTCCCAGCTACTAGGGGGGCTGATGCTCAGGAGGCCGAGGCATGAGAATCGCTTGAACCCCCTGAGGCAGACGTTTAAGTGAGCTGAGATCTTGCCACTGTACTCCAGTCTGGGTGACAGAGCAAGACTCCACCTCAAAATAAAATAATAAAATTTTAAGTTACAGATTAAGTTAAATAAAATTTATAGGTCAATAAACACTCAACTAGTCAACTTGGAAGTACTATAAGGTGTTAGAAAGCTATCTGAAGAAAACATTGTCTTGATTCATTTAAACTGTTAACTAATACTCTTCAGTTTTCCTCTGGCTCTGCAATTTTCTAGGAAAAAGAAGTCAAAAGATTAATGTTGTTAACATAACACATACCAACATTTTCTGTATTGGCTCTTACAGTAGAAATGAATTACAGCATATCTGGAGTCCATGTTTCTACCTCAGTGTTTAATTCCCATGAGGCTGGAAGAGGATGTTGTTGCTTGGCAATCATTCCCCACATAACTTGTAAATCTGCATGTCCTTGTCTTTGTCTTTATGTGAACTCAACAGAAAAATATGTATATACAACTTGTTCCATTTCACCTCCCAACCCCTGTACTATAGAAAAAAGCAGGTGTTATATATAACACTTGTGATGAGTCCACGGATGTAGTAAAGCAGAGAACTGCAAACTCAAGGGAGAGACAAATCATGACCTAATAATTCTGGATGCTTTTGGAGTTAAAATATGGTGACAGTGAGATTTAAAATTCAAAATGAAAGGTCTAAGTTCAATAAATCATTTTCTTATAAAAATATTTTCCCAAAATTAACCACTCTGTAAAATGATAATTTCTTCAAAAGCAGGACTATGGCTCATTGTTATATTTATTCCTATTGCTTAATGTAGTGAAATGAATGAATAAAATAAAATATAAACTTAGCGCTTAAATCGACTACAAATGAACTTTATTCTAAATATAGAAATTGCATCCTATATGTTCAATTTACAATGAGGCTGAAAATTCTCCAAATGGTCTTGATTTAATATATCTAATATTAATTTCAAAATTAGCAAAATAAGATTAATGACTTTAAATGATGATTTGATATTAGTTTAAGCAAATGATTTTCTGTTAACAAAAGCCAGTTCTTTCTTTTAATCCAAATAGAATTGCAGATTACTTTTTTCCAAGACAGAGTCAATCCAGCCGAACCACTAGTTTAGCATATGTGTTATTGAAGTTTATAGCGCTGTCTGAAAAGTGGCTTGGCATCATGAAGATAAACCTCTAACTCTATTCTGACAGTCTATGTGAGGAAGAGGATTTAGATGGTGTTTCAGGCCAAAGATTCTCAAATAATTCCACAATCACTTTTGCCTGAACTAGTCAGATATTTATTATGTGGTGCTATCTTAAATTTTGTTTTCCACATCTGTTCTTAGACAGTAAAATCCTAAAAGCTTAGGCTTTTCAGAAACCATAACGTGTTTATTTTCTAAATAGGTCTTTGTAACGTTAGATCCATCTCATTCTTCACTGTGTTTTTAGAAATAAAACCAAGAAAATATGGTTTCATTTAAATAATTCATGTAAACAAAGGTCGAATATTTTATATAATAATAAGAATTTAGGAATGTCAGATCTGCAATACCATTAAAATTTTGTAAAATGATTATTTTTGAAAATGAAAGCCATTTTCTATAGTCTTTTATCTGGAACATCTATAATGTCGCAGTATTTTAGCCATACAGATCATTAATATATGACTATAATACACACACATACACATTTACAATCTATTTTTTATATATACACACACATATGCATCGATATGTATAAATATGTGTGGGTATATGTATATTCAGTAAATAAATATTTAAAGTCATTGAATTTTAGATTTGAAAGAGATCTTAAAGTCAACTTCCATTTATTAGAGAACCTGTCTGAGAAAAAAGGTAATATAACACCAATTGACTAATGTGGGGAGTGAGGGAGAGAAATGAGTCTGGAATTATTCACATGAGTTTGGCTTTTCCAACTGGATAAAAATAAAACCATCCCTGGGTATCCACTGGGGATTGGTTCTAGGACCCCCTACACATACCAAACTCTGCCAATGCTCAAGCCCCATATATAAAATGGTGTAGTATTTGCAAGTAACCTATGCATATCCTCCCATATACTTTAAATCATCTCTAGATTACTTATAATGCAATGCCAACACATCACTTAATTTGCATAGATTCGGCATAGTAGTTGATGCACAGCAAATTCAAGTTTTTGGAGCTTTGTGGAATTTTTTTTCCAAATATTTTTGATCAGTGGTTGGTTAAAATCACAGATGTGAAACTCAGAGATACAAAGGAACAACTGTACTCTGCTCATGATGTATTTTTCATTAGGGAGGGGATGAAAAGGTGGGATGAAGGTGTAAGGTGATATTAAAGAATATTTAAGGTGAAATTAGCAATTTCTCTGAGACTAGTCGAGTTCTCGCTTTCTCTCTCTCACTCTTTCTTTCCCCTGCCAACTAAGCACATTAATTTTTCAAAGATCACATCCTATCTTGTAAAGAATTCATTTTTATACACCAAAAATGTATTTTAAAATCTTGTCAGAATTGACAGATGATATCACATCTGTGTATATAGTGACCATCAATAATTGCGAAACAGAATATCATGACTTTAATGCTTCAGTGATTTTGTACACAGACTACTTAGACTCACTAGATTAACTTACTAGAATTTAGACAGAACTAACATATGACATAAATAAGAGAAAGCAAGAAATACTGTTCTATAGATCGTTTTGTTTACTAGAGACCAAAATTTGCTGTCTGGCATTTTAGAGCAGGGTTGATAACAAAGATTTAAAAATTCTGGTACCAGATGGACAGCTAAGAAATCCAGTTGGCACCAAATAAGAAATAATGAAGGACTCAACTTTTTAAAATTTTCAGCTTAAATGAGCTAACCATGATGTTGTATCTCTGTAAAGTTACGAACAGAATAATAACCTCTCCAGGAAATTCTTTGAAAATCCAAGATTAACTGAAAACATATAAATGCACAAGTATGACTTAATCCCTGTACTCAACAATTTTATAGCCCAATGGGAGAAAAACAGATGAAGAAGATAAACACAAGTAAACACTTCAAATATTTAAAAGTAAAATCAGAACAGAGAAAGAAGTAATTTTTGAGTGAAATTTCCCAACATGCCTACACATCCTGTGTTGTAAGAAAGTCCAAAGGGGATTTATCATGCAAAGAAAAGAGAAAAAATATTTTGATTTGTCACCTTATTTATTTGTTTTTTCTTGTCACTTTATTTAAAATTTGATGCTAATGAAAGCAATTTTAAATCAGTGGTGCTTTACTAGTCCTCTGATCTTCCAAGGAACATTTTTATAGGCCATTTTATAATTAACCAGTTAATCTCTTTTTTTTATTTTGAAACGGAGTCTCACACTGTCACCTGGGCTACAGTACAGTGGTGCAATCTGTTGCATTGAAACCTCTGCCTCCCAGGTTCAAGCGATTCTCCTGCCTCAGCCTCCCAATTAGCTGGGTTTACAGGCGCGGGCCCCCACGCCAGGCTAATTTTTTTCTATTTTTAGTAGAAATGAAGTTTCACTATGTTGGCCAGGCTAGTCTCAAACTCCTGACCTCATGATCTGCTGGCCTCGTCCTCTCAATGAGAGGGATTACAGGCGTGAGCCACCTCGCCCGGCCAATTAACCAGTTTTATAGTTAACATTTCGTAAGTTTGTGTAGCTTTCTAAATCTAAAAGTCCTTGAGGATAATAATTACATCTTATTTTTCACCACCTCAAAAGACTAGCACAATACTTTGAATACAGTGTAAACTAAATAAAGGTATGTATTAAATCAATTTGCATACTGATAACTTGAATATGAATCAAAATGTCATTCTAACTTCATTCTGATGCAAATGACACAATTACTATTTCATCTAAATGAGTTAGATACAAGCTGAAACATTATTGATTGATTTTTTTTTTGAGATGGAGTCTTGCTCATTTGCCCAGGCTGGAGTGTGAAGTGGCAGAATCTCCGCTCACTGCAACCTTTGCCTCCCGGGTTCAGGCGATTTTCCTGCCTCAGCCTCCTGAGTAGCTGGGATTACACCATGCCCAGATAATTTTTGTATTTTTAGTAGAGACAGAGTTTTGCCATGTTGGACAGGCTGGTCTCCAACTCCTGACCAAAGGTGATCCACATACCTCAGCCTCCCAAAGTGCTAGGATTACAGGTGTAAGCCACTGCCCCAGGCCTACTGATTGATTTTTGATTCACATGATGAAAGAGCCATGGCATAGTTGCATGCATAGAAAAAATATTGGGCTGTGGGTAATTAGTACAACTCCTTCCTTTTGCTTTGAGATTCAAGATTGAGTGATTTTCAACAGCACAACAATAATAAGATTCTAGATCCTTATGTTCTCTTTTAGGTTTTCTGAAGACACAGATTTTTTTACAAGAAATCAAATTTAAGTAAATAGAGACATGTTTGCCCAAATAATCTTTGCTTGGTAACATGTGTTTTTATGTCCAATGTAGTCTTGCCAGACTGAAGGCATTAAAATACAATGAATTAGATAAAGATATTTTTTCTTTTAAAAGTCAGTTTCCATTTTAAATTTATTTCTAAGAAGGGCTTTGGGAAGAAGTTTTTGGCAGTTGCCTCTTTTCTTCTTCAGTTTGAGAAATGTGAAGATGGATACAAACTTTTTTGAGTTAGAAGAAAGATGGAAAATGAATATGACTTAATCCCCATACTCAATACTTTTATAGTCCAATGAAAGGGAAGCCAAAAAATAAACACAAAGAGACACTTTCGATATTGAAAAGTTAAATTAGAACAGAGAAGAGAATTTGGGGGCAAAATTTCCCAACTGAAAATTGTATCCCTCTCCCTGACAAAAAATATAAATAAAATCACATCCTGATATATATGTGATACATATATATATTTTATTTTCTTGGTTGGGCACAGTGCCCCATGCCTGTAATCCCAGCACTTTGGGAAGCCAAGAAGGGTGGGACTCCCGAGGTCAGGAGTTTGAGACTAGCCTGGTCAAATGGTGAAGCCCTGTCTCTACTAAAAATACAAAAATTAGCTGGGCGTGGTGGTGCACGGCTATAATTCCAGGTACTTGGGAGGCTGAGGCAGGAGAATCACTTCAACCTGGGAGGTGGAGGTTGCAGTGGACCAATATCACACTACTACACTTCAGCCTGGACAACAGAGAGAGATTCAGTCTCAAAAAAAAAAAAAAAAATTGCTTGTACTAATCTCAAACTCATGCATTCCTTTTCAACCAGAGTAATACTGTGTTTCCTATAACTTTTCTCTCTTCCAGTGCATATTTCTCCTTATTGATAGTTAATGCTCCCATTTATAGGCTTTAAAATTTTATTTAATTTTTGATCATGAAATTGGTTTATATTAACCAGTTTTTCTAGTTGAATATGAAATAGTTTTTATGACCAAAATTAAACAAAAATTTTAAAAGGTTTCATGGTCATGAAACTTTTCTTTTTGCTCATGAAATGATTCAATGTTACCTCTTGCCTGAGCCACATAGTATGTATTATCGCAAATGTTATCCCTGTTCTCCCTTCCTCCTAGGTTTAAAATAGCCTAACATTTTAAAGTTTTAGCTTCTACTTGTGGAATCACTCTTCCTGCTATCTCATTTATGAATGAATTCATGCAACTACGTCCTATGTTTAAGTCATATGAGAATGGTAGCTTGAGAATGGAGAAGCGTCTCTAGCAATATCTATTGAGATGACTGAGTTTTACATGGGCAGTTATGATGGCCTGTTTATAAAGTCGATATGTATAAAAATAGAGATTTTATCTAAAGAAGGTAATATGAATGGAATTATCTTTGCCATGACATTAAAAAATAGTTTTATTTTTATCTTCAGTATGTAGATGGAAAAGCAATACCATTAAGTAAATATCACAGACAATAAAAACTCTAGGATACTAAGAGAGCCCTGAGAAATTTTTCCTCATTCTTTTTCTAATCTTCTTTATTATGTATCAGAACTTTTATAAACTGTGAACCCCACTGGGACACTGTCTTCTTATGATTTCATTCATTATTGTGGTTTCATCTATCATCTGGTTTTTGCTAATTTGTAAGCACCCTGAGAGCAAGGGTTGTAACTTTTCTTCATTTCCTAAAAACTTATTTCAATGTTATGGATCTCACAGGAGTATCATAAAAGTTAACAAACTAGAGAAGAGTATCTAATAATAAGGCTCCAGTCTCTTCAATGTTAGTTGGTCTTCCTTTGGGAATGTACAGTTATTTTTCAGGCAAATAAGATTTTTTATAATCTGATTTGTTATTTGTACTACAAATTCTAAGTAATGCATTTTCCGTTTTCTGGAGGAATGATGTGTAGGATGAGAGTTGAGAATATGGAAGAATTTTGTTCTTAAAAAAGCATACAAGCATAAAGGCAAATTTCTACTGAATTAATGGTATGTATTACCATGGTAAAGCTAGAATTCAGATCAATCAAAGAATGGGCGTGCTGCTGAAATTTCAATTTAACTTTGTTAGGATCATAAAAAGTGAGAGGTCAAGCTAACTACATATTTTGTAACTGGTATTTAGTCTTCTAAACAGATGGTGAATATGTTATATCGAATACTTATGACTAATAAATATGTGAGAAAATTTTATTCACTCTTAAAGTAACCTATAACAATTTTCAGGGTATATTACAACTGTATTAATCCATTTTCATGCTGCTGATAAAGACATACCTGAGACTGGGAACAAAAACGTTTAATTGGACTTACAGTTCCACATGGCTGGGGAGGTCTCAGAATCATGGTGGGAGATGAAAATCACTTCTTACATGGCAGTGGCAAGAGAAAATGAGGAAGATGCAAAAGCGCAAACTCCTGATAAAACCATCAGATCTCATGAGACTTATTTGCTACCACCAGAACAGTATGGGGAAAACCGCCCCCATGATTCAAATTGTCTCCCACTGGGGCCCTCCCACAACACATGGGAATTATGGGAGTACAATTCGAAATGAGATTCGGATGGGGGCACAGAGCCAAACCATATCAGTAACACATTTACATTTACAGAATAAAGTTTTAAAAGTTTACCTGTTATGTGAAACAAAGTATAGATGAATTTTCAGATAAAGGTTTTGGTATTAATGAGTGGACATTGTACAATTCTGTAAGAGTATACTCTATTAATCTTATTTGGTGGCATAGAATATGAAAACACAATTTTTTCTCTTAATGATTAGAGATTCCTAAATGTTAATACGTTATGAATTCTACTTTCTTCTAAATTATGTATCTGAGAAATGATAGAAAATATAAGAAAAAGCAAAGCCACCTTACATTTTCCATGAGACCATATACTCTGAGGCCATAGGGATAAGGAAAGCTGTAGTTTTTCATTGCAATAATTAGGTGAGCTGCCATGATTATTACAGTAGAAAATATAACATTTTAAATTTTAACAATATGTCAACACTTATGTCTATTATTGTCAATTAATGCTAAGAAACAGCTCTGATTTATCTGTAACAAATATAAAGTATAAAAAAGTCTAAAAAAAGTCATCTATTTATATTTAGATTTATTAAAAACCAAAAAGTGGAAAAACATGTAGTAGTTTTCCTATATTTTTGAAACACAGTTCTAATTATGTAACACAGTTCTAATTATATATGAAGTGCTGTTATATAATATCATTTCAGTTTTAGAGTGATTAATAAAACTTTCCAAATTGCTGTAAAACTGGGAATAATATTTTCTTTTTTCTTAAGTATGCAAAATTTCTGTACTTCTAGAATTCAATGAAAAAGATAGAACATAGTATTTTGTTATTTACGTAATAACTCTAAGTACAAGTTATATTCATCAGCATCTTATGTTTTAAGCTGGAAATGAATTTTAAAAGAAGAGAAAATGTACATATAGTTATTTAAATATAAAAATTAGACTTCATCCACAAATAGCATGTTTTAGATATTTTATCCTGTGCCAATAAAATATATAATATTTTAGATGAATTTTTAAATCAAATTCATGCTTAAAATATATATATATTTTTTTTTTAGAGAGAGAGAATAGGAAGGAGAAAAAAGGAAGAGAAAGAGAGAGAGAGAGAATGGGGAGGAGGGAGAAGGAAAAGAAAGAGGGAGAGAGAATGGGAGTATTGCTTTCTTGCCCAGGCTAGAATGCAATTTAGTAATGGGTATTGAAAACCTCTTTTATACTAATAATTATACTTAATGATGTAGTCAGGAAGGAATAAGGGAAGAAGATAACAAACAAACAGCCAACCAATATTTCATTTAAACCTATGAACTGCTATGCGATTACTGAGGAGTGATTTACTTCCAATTATATAGTCACCTTTGGAATAGGTGTGAGGTGGTAATGTATGTTTTGTGTATTTGAAGTGGAGAGTACTATAAATATTTATTAAGTTTACTTGTTCCGGGTCTGAGTTCAAGTTTTGAATATCCTTGTTAATTTTCTATCTCGTTGATCTATAGAATCGTTAGCTTTTCTTGTTGCATTGATCCTTTTGCCATTATGTAATGTCATTCCTCGCCTCTTTTGATCTTTGTTGCTTTAAAGTCTACTTTATCAGAGGTGAGAATTGCATCTCCTGCTTTTTGTTTATTAGTTTATTTTTACTCTCTGTTCAATTGGTAAATCTTCCTCCTTCTCTCTGAGTTTTTGTGTATTGTTTCATGTAAGATGGGCCCGGATGCAGCATACCGATGGGTTTTGGCTTTTTATCCAATTAAAATATATATAAGTTTAATACCAGCATTTGATGCTAGCTGGCTGTTTTGCCCATTAGTTGATGTGAATTTTTTATTGTGTTAAAGTTCTTTGCTTTTTGATATATTTTTGGAAAGGCTAATATTGGTTGTTCCTTTATATGTATAGTGCTTCTTTCAGAAGCTCTTGTAAAGCAGGCCTGGTGGTGGTGAACTCTCTAAGTACTTGTTTGTTCGCAAAAGATTTAATTTTTCCTTCACTCATAAAGCTTAGTTTGGCTGGATAGGAAATTCTGGGTTGAAAGTTCTTTTCTTTAAGGATGTTAAATATTGGTCCCCACTCTTTTCTGGCTTGTAGGGTCTCTGCTGAGAGATCCGCTGTAAGTCTGATAGGTTTCCCTTTATGGGTAACCTGAACTTTCTCTCTAGCTGCCCTTAATATTTTCTCCTTCATTTCAACCCTAATAAATCTGGCGATTATGTGCCTTGGGGTTGGTCTTCTTGAAGAATATCTTTGTGGTGTTCTCTGTATTACCTGGAGTTGAATATTACCCTGCCTTGCCAGGTTGGGAAAATTTTCCTGAATGATATCCTGAAGAGTATTTTCCAACTTGGATTCATTCTCTTCATCACATTCAGGTACACCTATCAAACGTAAATTAGGTCTTTTCACATAGTCCCATATTTCCTGGAGACTTTGCTCATTCCTTTTCATCCTTTTTTCTGCATTCTTGTCTTCTCGTTTCATTTCACTGAGCTGGTCCTCGACTTCTGATAGCCTTCCTTCTGCTTGATCAATTCGACTGTTTAAACTTGTGCATGCTTCGCGAAGTTCTCGTGTTGTGTTTTTCAGCTCCATCAATTCACTTATATTCTTCTCTAAATTGTCCATTCTCATTAACATTTCGTCAAACCTTTTTTCAAGGTTCTTAGTTTCTTTGCATTGGGTTAGAATAAGTTCTTTTAATTCACAGAAGTTTCTTATCACCCACGTTTGGAAACCTGCTTCTGTTATTGGAACACCCGTGTAATCTATTAAGCCTTGTTCCGTTACTGATGAGGAATTGCAATCCCCTGTAGAGGGAGAGGCATTCTGATTTTGAGTATTCTCTACCTTTTTACGCTGGTTTCTTCCCTTCATTATATATTTGTCCGTCTGTCGTCTTTATAATTACCGACTTTCTAACTGGGTCTCTGACGTCCAACTTGTTGATTCCCTGCGCCAAAATCTGAGCAATCCACTGAGCCGGCCAAAACAGCGGTGTTAAGATTGATGGTGCTTTTCTGCCCGGGAATATCCGGACTCTGCACCAAGAACTGGCGTGCTAAGGCACCAGCAAAACCGCCACGCCGGCCACAAGAGTCGCCCTGGCGACCCGTGGAGCTCCTCCACTGGGAATCTCGTGGTCCGTGAGCAACTAATATTCGTCTGAAAGTGTGGCATCCTCTCGTTCTTTGCGCTTTCACTGGGAGGTACGTGCCCGAGCTGCTAATCATCAGCCATCTTGGATCTCTCTCCAATATTTTTATACTTTTTTCAAATCAAGGAAGACTAACATGAGTGGCATAGTACAATCTCATTTCTGAACTTCTAGAATAAATTTTAAAACTTGGATTAATTTAAACAATTAATTTAAATTGATATTTTAGTGTCAAGCATACAGAAATATTCTCTTATGCAATATCCATTCAAAACGTCTCTACAAAAAATATCACTGTAGTATGAACAATCTTAATTCCATCCTAACTCCCATTCTCATATTCTATTTTCTTTGTCTTTTATGAAAAACAATTATTTTCATTTTGAATATTGGATGATCATCACTGCTTTGTGCTTAAAACTTGTGATATTGTCATGCTGAATGGACAAAAATTGGAAGCATTTCCTTTGAAAACAGGCACAAGACAAGGATGCCCTCTCTCACCACTCCTATTCAACATACTATTGGAAGTTCTGGCCAGGGCAATCAGGCAAGATAAACAAATAAAGGGTATTCAATTAGGAAAAAGGAAGTCAAATTATCTCTGTTTGCAGATGACATGACTGTATATTTAGAAAACCCCATCATCTGAGCCCCAAATCTCCATAGGCTGATAAGCACCTTCAGCAAGTTCTCGGGATACAAAATCAATGTGCAAAAATCACAAGCATAACTATATACCAATAACAGACAGAAAACCAAATCATGAGTGAACTTCCATACACAATTGCTACAAAGAGAATAAAATACCTAGGAATACAGCTCACAAGGGATGTGAAGGACCTATTCAAGGAGAACTACAAATCACTGTGCAAGGAAATAAGAAAGGACACAAATAAATGGAAAAACATTCCATGCTCATGGTTAAGAAGAATCAATATTGTGAAAATGTCCATATGGCCAGAAGTAATTTATAGATTCAACGGAATCCTCATCAAGCTACTATTAACTTTCTTCACAGAATTGGAAAAAATTACTCTAAATTTTACATGGAACCAAAAAAGAGTCCACATAGCCAAGACAATCCTAAGCAAAAAGAACAAAGCTGGAGGCATCACCTGCCTTCAAACTATACTATAAGGCTACAGTAAGAAAAATAGCCTGATACGGGTACCAAAACAGATATATAGACCAATTGAGCAGAACAGAGGCCTCAGAAATAACACCACACATCTACAACCATCTGGTTTTTGAGAAACCTGACAAAAACAAGCAATAGGGAAAGGATTTTCTATTCAATAAATGGTGTTGGGAAAACTGGCTGGCCATATATAGAAAGCTGAAACTGGATCATTTTCTTACATCTTATACAAAAATTAACTCAAAATGAATTCAAGATTTAAATAAGACCTAAAACCATAAAAACCCTAGAAGAAAACCTAGGCAATACTATTCAGGATGTAGGCATGGGCAAAGACTGCTTGACTAAAACACCAAAAGTGATGGCAACAAAATACAAAATTGACAAATGGGATCTACTTAAACTAAAGAGCTTCTGCATAGCAAAAGAAACTATCATCAGAGTGAACAGACAACCTACAGAATGGGAGAAAATTGTTGCAATCTATCCATCTGACAAAGGACCAATATCCAGAATCTACAAAGAACTTAAATAAATTTACGAGAAAAAAACAATCCCATCAAAAAGTGGGTGAAGGATATAAACAGACACTTCTCAAAAGAAGACATTTATGCGGCCAACAAACATGAAAAAAAGCTCATCATCACTGGTCATTAGAGAAATGTAAATCAAAACCATATTGAGAAACCATCTCAGGCCAGTTAGAATAGTGATCATTAGAAGGTCAGGAAACAACATATGCTGGAGAGGATGTGGAGAAATAGGAACACGTTTACACTGTTGATAGGAGTGTAAATTAGTCAACCATTGTGGAAGACAGTGTGTCGATTCCTCAAGGATCTAGAACTAGAAATACCATTTGACCCAGCAATCCCACTACTGGGTGTATATCCAAAAGATTTAAAATCATTCTACTATAAAGACACATGAACATGTATGTTTATTGTGGCACTGTTCACAATAGCAGAGACTTGGAACCAACCCAAATTTCCATCAATGATAGACTGGATAAAGAAAATGTGGCACATTTCCTTCACATTCTGCACATATATCCCAGAACTTAAAGTATAATAATTTTTAAAAACATACAGACCATGGAATACTATGCAGCCATAAAAAAGGAAGAGTTCATGTCCTTTGCAGGAATAAGGATAAAGCTGGAAACCATCACTCTCAGCAAATGAACACAAGAACAGAAAACCATAAGTAGTAGTTGAACAATGAGAACACACAACACAGGGAGGGGAACATCACACAGTGGGGCCTGTTGGGGGTGGCGGACTAGGGGAGGGATAGCATTAGGAGAAATATCTAATGCAGATGACTAGTTGATGGGTGCAACAAACCACCATGGCATGTGTATATCTATGTAACATACATTCACATTCTGCACGTATGCCCCAGAACTTAAAGTATAATAATATAAAAAAACTTATGATATTGTTTTCTAATAAAATTACATAGTAACTTTATATTCATATTGGGAAACTTGTTAGATTATTTTGCAGAGCTTTGTGGCATAGAGAATAGTTTTAGGTATTTAGAGGATTTTTTTTTAATAGTATCAAAAATTTAGAATTTTAAGAATTTCCACTTTAATACATTTAGAACATTTTTAGAGAAATCTTTTCAGATATAAAAATTTATCTGTAAATGCAATTTAAATCAACAATATATTTTAATAGAGTAAAACTTTTCCTCATTATGGTATTTAATTTTGGAAGCACTTAGCAAATAGCACAATAAGTAATGTCATAAACTAATGAAAAATATTATTGATACAAATTCATGAGAATTTCAAAAACACAAACTTAGTACAATAAATGTCAGAATATTCACTGACATTTATGTAATGAATAATTGCATTTGGACCTTACTTTTTAATAATCATCCACTTTGCAGAATTTATGAATTACTATTTAGGCATTTTTATTTCATATTTTCTTGGACAAATTGATACAATGATCATTTCACAATATAGTCTTTCTTCTGTTGAAAGGTAAACAGAAAAGAGCTAGAAAATAAAGCATGAGTAATAATGGTTAAAATTAATTTTTTGAGACACATGTGGATAATCATGTATTATTTCTAATAACTGCATTCTTATTTTATTCAGAAACACCACATAAAATTTCTATAAACTTTATGCCATCTTGGATAATTATTTTTTATTCTTTATTTCACCAACCAATAGTAAAGCTTGGCTAATTTTGGAAAACTCTGTCAAGTATAAGTGTATTTGGTACTATTTTATCTTAAGAGTAGAATTATATAAGAAAAGTGAGTGTGATTGCTTTACTAAAGGAGAAAAATATTTATTCCTAATGTCTATTTGAATATACTTAACATGCAAGTTTGTGATAGTATGTCTTTGCAAATCAAAGAAGAAATAGATACTTTTCTTCAGTATTCTTATCCAAAACTGTTGGATCCCAAATTTTCCAGATCAGGCTGGAGACTCTATGGCCACTGTTTCCTAAATCTCTTGCAGAAATCCCAATGAATTGCTACTACCTGAGATGTTATTGCTGAAAGAATTCCTTTAATAAATTATTTGTTTATTAAGTAAGTGTTTGATCTACTATGTCGAACATTTTGGACTTTGGAATCTAACAATCTGTGTTTGTTTTCCAGTTTGGGCATATACTGGTTGTGAAATTTTAGGCAAGTTATAAAATGATATAGAAACTCAAATTCTCATCTCTCAATGGAAGTAGTTATGCTTATCTTGAAGGTATTTGTATTGATAAGCTGTGAAAGCAAATGTGAAATGCTTAGCAGATTGCCTGGTATATTCATACAAACTCCACAGGGACAGCTACTGCTACTTATTATTGACTTATTTCTCAAATTAGAAGCCCTTAAATGTTGAGGTATCAAGATGTGTTTGCATTGTTAAATTTCCGAATTGTAGTGTAGATTGTTAAGTATTGACATATTCAAAATTAAAATTGAGAAAATTTTATATTTGTTAATTCATTTGAAATAACAGTAATAAAATGACTATTAACATAAATAACAGTTACTAAAAAAAAAAAAAACCCTATATTTCCAAAACTGTTTTAAAAGACAGTCTGCTGTGCTACGTTTTATTTGTTGAAGTCTATGAAGAAATCTGACCTCACATAGATACATATATGGAAATGGATGAGATATTTTAATAATATTTTAGGTCATGGTGGAATTCTTGTTTGATACTACACAAAAACTCCACAAAGCTGGTTTTTTTGTTTGTTTTTGCGATGGAATCTCGCTCTGTTGCCAGGCTGAAGTGCCGTGGCATGATCTCTGCTCGCTGCAACCTTTGCCTCCCGGGTTCAAGTGATTCTCCTGCCTCAGCCTCCCAAGTTGTTGGGACTACAGACGAGCACCACCATGCCCAGCTAATTTTTGTATTTTTAGTAGAGATGGGGTTTCACCAAGTTGGTCAGGCTGGTCTCGAACTCCCGACCTTGTGATCGGGAGGCAGAGGCACCCACCTCTGCCTTCCAAAGTGCTGGAATTAAAGGTATGAGCCACTGCACCCGGCTTCCACATGTTTTTCAACAGCTTCATTTGTAGGAACTTTGTTTGGAAAGAAAAAACGATCTTACAGGTTTGCAGCTCTTTGTTTTTTAACCAGGAAACCAAATCTGTATTTTTTTTTTGTCTCATCTCACAGTGACAAATTTCTCGAAAGGATTTAGACATCCTTTCACTTCCTAGAGTTTCTTAAGATATTTTTAATGATTAGACATGTGTGTAATCACCAGGATTTCTCTCTTTAAGGCTTTTTTTTCCAACAGTTGCTTCAGAAATTCATGCTTAAGGTATTTAAATGGTAAAACCTAGCTCTTGTCTATTTAGTCCATGATTAATATGGTTTGGATATTTGTCCCTGCCCAAATCTGATGTTGAATTGTAATCCCATCCCCAACGGTGGAAGTAGCGTCTGGTGGGAAGTGTTTGGGTCATGGGGGCAGGTCGCTCCTGTCTCGGTGTTGTCCCCCAGATAGTGAGGGAGTTATCTTGAGATATGGTTCTTGTAAAGCATAGCACCTCCCTGTCCCCCAGCTTTTCCTCCTGCTTTTGTCTTGTGAAGTACCTCCTCCCGCTTTGCCTTCTGCCATAAATAAAAGCTCCTTGAGGCCTTCCCAGAAGCCATGCTGGTGCTGTGCTTTAAATTAAAACTCTTTTCTTTATAAATTCCTCAGTCTCAGGTATTTTTTCATGGCAGTGCAAGAATAGCCTAATACAATTATTTATGTATTTATTTAAACTGGGTGTCATTCTTGTTGATAAATTGTCACATTAATTTCACAAATACAGTTATTGAAAGACAACACATTGTAGGATGCTATTGGACAACAAAGTTACAATTAGAAAGCTTGTGCTTTTATGTACTAATTAAGCAACCCCTTGCAAAATTTCAGTTTTCTTATGTTTAAATAATTGTGTGTGTGTATATATATATACATGTATGTATGTTTATGTGTATATATGTGTACACATATACATGTATACACACACACATATATAGTTTCACTGGGAAAATTAAAATTAGCCTATGTAAAGTATTTATGTATAAATAGCTGTTAAAATATTAGTATAAAATTAATTATAAAAGGTGAAATTAATTTAAAATAAGACTTTCTTCTTCATTGTGGAAAATAGCTATTTAAGGATAAAACATATGACAGTATATCAGGTTTTATACCTTTGAGGAAAACCAATAGAAATATTGTATTCAGAATATATATCTCAACTGTCTTTTTAAAATTAATATAACACTTTAGTTAGTTTTCTTCTATCATAGCCCTTGGTTACAAAGTCTCTAAGTATATTAAATTCTGTGTATCTAAGACCACACTTACTCAAATTAGACTTATGCATGTTTATTGTACCTAACTTCAAAGATGGATACACCTTTAAGTTAGGCATTATTAAGAAAAATTTGTTCAAACTTATTTTAAAAACCACAGGGAATTCTTGACCTCCTGAAATGTATGAACCAGTGGTTTATGGTATTGATTATTTTAGTAAAAGAAAAGGAGAATAAATGCTTTTTAGTAGCATAGTACATCAAAGTTAAACTCAGTCAAATAAAATAGCCTCTAGGTATTTCCATCCTGAAAGAATTATTGAAGGCTTTGATCTCAAACATGTTCAACTTTGGATCAAGTTTTAACCTTCATCAGTCCTTGCTAGTCAATTTACTTTTCTTTTCTCTCTTTTTCTTTTGTCTTTAAATTTTCAGGGATATACATGGCCTTTGCTCAGTGTCAGTCTAAAGGTATTAGAGAGTTCTGATAAATGAACATTTAGAAATCTGTTAAAGCCTTGCTTCGATTTTAAAAAGCAATCCAGCATAAAATGTGTAAGACTCTCTTTATGTCTCAGTTATAAAAATATATATTTTTTTCTGGCTATATTTTCTTTCTAGTCAAAATAGGCTATTTGCTCCCTATAGCTATTGAAACAAACAAACAAACAAACAAACCAAGCAAACAAAAGAGAGACAAATGAAACCTAGATTCCTCCCCAATCCATTTAATATTCTTTATTTCTTATTCACTTTAGTCTGAGCATGGCAAGAGTGGGCGGGTGAGAGTGGGGATTAAGGTTTTGACGACCAGAACATCACTTTCATCATAAAAACCCTAGACTAGAATTGGTACCACAGTGAGCCTTGTGTCCTGACAGAAATTCTGGACATTAGCAACCTTTAGCTGTCAACAACCACTTGGGTACTGTTTATTTTCTATTTTGTCATAAAAAAAAAAACCTTACTCACCATGTCAGAATAAGAATTTATCTTTTTTTTTTCTTATTGACTAGCTTGATGGAGCTGAATCATTTGCAATTTAATTTGCCAAAACTGGTTTTCAGCTGCCTTTTCCTTTTTTGCAGCAGCAAATTTGCAGTGCTCCATATCTACTTCCCTTTCTTCTTCAGCTGCTGCTGATATATTTGCTGGAAAGATGAGAAAAAGAGACGTGATTAAATTGACAACTTGAAAATGTTCCATTTCCCTTTCTATGTAATTATTCCTAAAGAAAAGCCACGTTATCAGTTTGAGATAGGAAACTCATATACACAAAGGGTGGAGTGGTGATTAACCATACAGCATAACATAGATTTATATTTTTATTAGAGGAAAATATAAATTAGAGAATAAACCAATAAAGACCTATATTTGTTTCAAAGTTAAACTACTGGTGTGTTTTTAATATGTTGGCATTGCTTTTTTTCCATCAATGATACTTCTATCTTTAACTCTTGTAACCTTCTCGATTAAGAGTAAAAATAGAACTATAGCTTGCTTCCACAAATAATAATTGAATGGGTGGTGGCAAAATTTTTGGTGCTATGATCACAAAATATACCAAAAATCATGTAGGAAAAAAATAAATCTGTTTGGGGTTGAGTTTTTATGTAATGTGGAAACCATGAGATGTTTAAAAAGAATTGAGAAACATCTTAATTTTTTATGAGAACTAGAGTGGTAAATTTGTAATTCAAATATTTATTCATACTTCTAAATATTCATAAAATGATCTTATTATATCACTGGATATACCAAAAGACTTTCCAATAATATATACTTATTACAATTACAAAATATAGTATATGAAGGAAATATTTTAAAAGCTGAGGTACAGATATGGTGCCATCTTTCTGTGAAAGGTTAGCATTGTTTGATGCAGGATAATAATTATCATAGTGTCTTATCCTATCAATCAGTTTTGATGCAAATTTTAAGCAATAAAAAACACAATCACTCAAAAACACCTCTTTTTTATTCAGAGATTTAATGTTAATATAATGTAATATCATTTTGAATGATAAGCAAGATGATGGATCCAAGTATTATGGAGTTAATACATTTTGTTTTCTATTTAAAACTTGAAACAAAATTGTGTGTGTAATGTGATGGAAAATGAAAGAATCTTGCTTCTAAACTGTTAAAGCGTTATGAGTATCAAGTATATGCGAAGATTCTTCAGAGTATTTGATGCCATGTATTTGTTTTTAATTTTAGGTGAGTTTTCTAATTTTCCTAATTGATGAAAGAAAAATAGAATCAGAGAATGCAGTGACTAATTCTCCATAGTAAACTAAGGTTTAAGCTAGCTTCTCTGTGTTGCATGTATTTACTTGTTTATTTAATGTTTTAATTCGACAGATAAAATTGTATTTATTGTATACAATATGATGTTTTGAAGTAAGAATACATTGTGAAGTGTCTAAATCTAGCTAATTAATATATGCATTACCTCACATAGTTATCATTTTTGTAGTGAGAACCCTTAATATCTATTATGAGGATCCTGCTGGGGTTTTTTAAACTTCCATTTAAGATGTCACTTGAAGGTAGATTAGATGCATCATTTGTTTTGTATGTATGCATTTATCTATTTGTATATAAAATTTTAGTCTCCAAAAAATTATTTTTTAGTACTTCTCACCCTAATACAATGTAATTTAACATCATTTTCTGTACTTTTAAGAAATTCTACTCACTTATAAAATTATAAGCTTTTCAGAAGTATTTTGTGAAGTGGTAAGAAGCCAGTAGCAATTTATATAATTTGCAAAATGTGTGATATAAATAACAATAAAAGATTTTGTATCAAATTTCTAATATATACAAATATCCATGATTGATTTAATTTTACATTTGTAGCTACTTTTTTTGTTGTTGTTCTTTCTTTTTTTGAGACAGAGTCTTGCTCTGTCACCCAGGCTGGAGTGCAGTAGTGCCATCTCCACTCACTGCAACTTCTGCCACCCGGGTTCAAGCGATTCTCCTGCCTCAGCCTCCCGAGTTGCTGGGATTATAGGCGCCTGCAACTGCGCCTGGCTAATTTTTGTAATTTTAGTAGAGATGGGTTTTCATCACCTTGGACAGGCTGGTCTTGAACTCCTGACCTCGTGATTCACCCACTTCGGCTTCCAGAAGTGCTGGGATTACAGGCGTGAGCCACCGTGCCCAGTCTGTAGCTACTTTTTTTAATATAAGTATAGCTGTTTTTTTATTCCTATATATATATTTTTAAAGTTCTAGAAAAAAAAAGCGTGTCTTAATTTAAATTAGAATGACTTTTTGGAAAACTTGATGTTAAAATCTAAATTCCTCATAAAATATGTTAAACCTACTCCATATTTGTCAAGTAAATGTAATATGTATTATATCATAATTTTTTAAGAGAAATAATGTTTTAACTGATTAAAATAATTCTAATAAAAATCAGGCAGTTAGCCTTAGTAACAGATTCAGAGATTTAATGTTAATACAGAGTATTATATTTCTGTGTCTGTTCTTTTTTACTTGGTTTCACTCGTAGCTATGGGGACAAACTTGGAAAGAATATGCAGATAATTATTAATGATCTCTATCAATCAATATGTAGAAATAAAGGAGACATGAAATGGTTGATAGGAACAAAAGTAGAAATTACAATGTACAAATTGTAAACTAAATAAAAATTTGTGGTGGTTTCCATTTACACACAGGTCTTATCTGTGATTTAAAGTAATTATTAAGTATTTTTCAGAATTTACTATGCATATTTTAAATTCCTTACTACCTCACCAATTCATGGTGATTTAGTTTTCAAATGTTATATAGAACATACAAAAAATGACATGCATAATATATAGACTTGTTTCATCTAAGTTTAAGATAAGCAAAGAATTCTCAATAAACGTTTTTGTTTGACTTGCCTTATTCATTCCTTCTTTAATTCATTCATCAAATCTACAGCAAATATTTATTGAATAAACTATGTAGAAGTCAAGTTCTAAAAGAATGTCAATTAGAATTTACTTTTTGTTTTCTTAGATTGAGCTTTTTACTTCAATCCATTGATCACTAATTTTTGTTTACATAAACTCTCAAGTTAATTCATGTTAAACATGCTGATCATGGAACTTCTTGAGAAGTTATTATCACATTTATATTTAGAAATACGATTTTATTTTCTTCTGTATTTTAGTGACTTTGAAAACTGAGAATGGTGCTAATCCAGTCTATTTAAACTTTGGTTGTTTGAGCTCTTTCCCTTCTTAGACATTATCTTAAATTCTATACGATAATCTCAATATTGTTTATGAGCCTAGATGTACTTATCATAAAAAAATTATACTTTTGTTTTGCAATTTCTTTCCTAAACATAGATTTTTGTTTCAAGCCCTCTGTGTAGAAGTCTGAGTGGATAATAAAAGTCAAACCCATGTACTGAGAGATTATATTTTATTATGAATATTTGTGAACTTTATCTTGAGCAGTTCAACAATCTAAGATGTCATTCATATGCTCTGTGATTTTGATTTGTAGTGTCATATAAAATTTAAAAAATAACTTTGCTTTTACTTTAGAGTCTAATTTTCTAATAACTTCTGAGTATGAAGTAGTGAGAAATGGAATTCTGGAAGTTGCAACAGGCCTAACCATCACATTAGAAAGCAGGTTAGATGCAACAAAATACTCTTATTAGCAAATGGAGGAGCGAGTTTAGTAAAGGATGCCATCAATGTTATAGAAATAGAGCAAAGAGTGTTCTTTAGTTTCTTCCTTATTCTTTCCTTTGACCATTTCCCAAGTGATTATATGAAAAATAATTTGACACCTACTGCCTCTTGGAATTAGTGATATTCTTTTAACTTTACCATAAAAATATGTTCCATATAATCTGTTTTCTAATAACTTCTTTTGGCAGAGGGGGCGTGGTCACACATTCACTTGATTAAGGAAAATCTGCCTGTTTTATCAAAGGAGTGCAATAGATTTCTCCAAGGCTCTTGGCAAAAATCTCTTATAATTTGAATACTTGCTCTGATTTGTTCAGGGCAAGTCATTCTCATTTTTTAAAAGTTAGCATTAAAAAGTAAAAGAAGGCAAAAAAAAAGGCAAAAAGAAGGAAGGTAAAGGAGAAAGGGTAGGATGAGGGGGAGGACAAAAGGAAGACTATGCTTATTAATAAAGGAGTTAAGATGGAATTACAAAAAAATGCAAAAAAGAGCTCACAATGTTTTAAGAAAGTTTATGAATTTGTAGTTGGCTGCATTCATAGCCATCCTGGGCAGTGGGGAGGTCAAGCTTGATCTAGAGGATATCTTTATGTGGGTCCACTATAAGCCCAATCCTAATTAAATGCATTTAAAAATAAGTCCAGTCTCTTATGCTTATATATCATTTAATAATCATTTTAAAGATAACAAAGTGACTCAGAAAGTTGAAGTGATTTGTCCAAGGTGACAGATAGTAAATAATCTAGGTTGCATAGATGTGAATATTACTACATTCAGCAACTACAAAACAGTTTATGGCTCAATTCAATGCAGCAATTGTTTTTTGTTTCGTTTTGTTTTGTTTTTGAAGGGAATGATTGGGGATTACATTTCTTTTTCTTTTTTTTTTTTTACTTTGTACAAATAGTGACTTGTGGTAATGTTTATTTTATTCCACTACTCCTGGAAACCTCATTAAAATATTTAGTGAAATTTCACAATCTGCTACAAGCACATAAATCAGTTTTTCAGTAGCTATGACACATTCATTTTTGATCCTCTTACACTTAAGCAGACATCTTGGTCAATCGATAAAGCATTTTGACATCAGTTCTTTGCCCAAGCTCATTTATACAATTGCAGACTTCTAAAGATATACTTTGTGAACTCCTATAGGATTTATCATTTGATGAAGGGCCAGCATTTTAGTTCTTGAGTTTACTTTTTCCCGTCTAGACAACTACAGCATGATATTTTTTAGATGGGTTTGCTGTTCTTTCCACTTTTTTTCAAACTTTACAAGTGATGCAGTTGCTTTTTAGCTCTATGAACTTTTTAAAAACTTCTTTAAAAAATAATTACACATATTTCTGTAGGAGTCTTGTTCGCTCCCTGACATTTATCCCCAGCTCCCTTACTCTTCTCTACCAGATTGTGTTTCTGTATATTTCTGATTCTTTCTGCAATTTACACCAAGATCTTGGTATATTTATAGCAAAAACAAGTTGGACTAAATATTAGATATTTGAAAACAAAATTTTTATGTACATTTTCTCTGTATAAAAATTATATCTTTGCATTCTATTTAAATAACGTATTTTGTTATTATTAAAAGATCTCTTTGCTCTCTTTTAGAAAGATTAATAGTATTAAAAATATTTTATAATAATAAAAAAAATTTTTAAATATCCATCATAGTTACCTAAAAAGATACTTCCCTGTCACATAAAGCCAGGAATGGTCTGAAAATATTATTAATATCAACAGCATGGGACAGTAAAGAATAATTTTCTGAATTTTTGGAAATGTCAGAACATAATTCCAGATAAAAGTTGGTTATTGACTCATAAATTACTTGCTTTTATAACTGTATAAACTTAGATATGTTAGGAAAATGTAATGGCCTTTAATTACATGGCTGGTTTAGAATACATAAATAGCTTCCTTAAGTGGTATACCTGGCATGTTCCTCTTACAGATATTTGCAGCTTTGTTCTATTCAGTTCTACCTTGGCTATTTGTCACTAAATGAAACACATCCATCATTGATATAGATTTGTTCATGTGCATTTTTACTTGAGAGTTAATCTCAGTTTAACTGTAATTATAGGCTTATAATTAGAGAATTTAATTTAATTTATGAGAACTCTGTCATATGTATAACAATTTAGTTTCAAAGTCTTATGATAAAATAACAAAAGAAAAAACATGTAGGATTTTAATAAAACTTTATATAAATTATTGGTTGCTCTAACATAAATATTAAAACTAATGATAAACAATAATATTTCATTTTACCATTTTAGCAAGACAGAAAAGAGATTAAAATTCAATTAGAAGAGAATTGTTGGCATTTTTCTTTTCAATGGCACTCCTCCATGAACTGACTGCCCCATAGTTATATGTTGGAATGCCTGCTAAATCAACTTTTTTGATTGGTGTTACTCATGTTATCTATGGAATGCTAATTGTGTTTTAAAGAGGAAACCAATTAAATGAAGTCTACACATCATTCGTCTTACTTTGTGATTTTATTTAAAAAATTAGTTTGTTTATAATTTAGGTTCAAATTTTTCCCTATAAAAAAGAAAAAAATTAATATTTTATAATCACTAAGTTGATTTTGAAATGCAATTAAAATAGATTTTATAGACATAATTTTCTACTTTAAAAAATTACCTCAAAAGGCTCTAACTAAATGGGAAAAGAAGTATACACTTGCATTTGATTATACAGATAAGTGCTAAGCCCAGCTTTCTAGTACATAATTTTTAAAAAATTTTTATATAGTTGGACTTCCATGGGATAAATTCAAATCTTTGGCAGTTTTAGAATTGAGATAGAATGTTAGAATAAAGAAACATTTCCAATTTTTTGATAGCTATATTAATAGTTTCCATTTTAATAAAATAAATGACTTAGTATCTAATAAGCAGCCCTGTAATAAGGGGTAATAATTAAATTATTCAGGTGGGTGCTGTGGCTTACACCTGTAATCTCAATGCTTGGCAGGAGGATTGCTTGAGACCAGGATTCCAAGATCAGTATGGGTATCATAGTGATACCCTGTGTCTACAAGAAATTTTAAAACTTAGCCAGGCATGGTGCTGCATGACTTAGTCCCAGTTACTTGGGAGGCTGAGGTGAGAGGATCACTTGAGCCTGGAGTTCAGGGCTGCAGTGAGACCACACCACTGCGTCCCAGCCTAGGTGAACAGAACAAGACCCTAAATCAAAAATTATATAAATAAGCAAAATTTAAATTAAAATATTCAACAAGCAGAATGACATTAGCTCTTATCAATTAAGATAAAGAATAAAGTGCCATATCAGAACAAAGTTCAGGAGTGAATGGTTTGTCAAAACTGAATTACAAAGCAGCCTATGGTGTAAAAAAATCAAAATTTTCACTAATTCTTATGCATTTTACCACCCATGAACCAACTGCATATGTTTGCCTATTCAAATTCCTATTGTTCTTGGACTTGTCTATCTTCCACAAGCACTTTATTATGTTTGGTCCAGACTTCTTGTGTGCAAACTTGACATTTTTGGAGAGTTGTGATTTGATTGCAAATTGGTATGTATAAATAACCTTAAACTTCAGTATTATTTCTTTTTTCCTAGTAACACATGATATTGGTGTACTCTAGATGCATTTGGTTGATTCTGTTGTTTAGCTTATGAAACATGTTTTATTTCAATTAATGGTATCATTTAACTAAGACATGTGTCTTACACACACTAGTGAAGAAATCTATTTATTAAATACTAACCAAGGGCCTACTGTGAGTTTGGAAGAATATTGGAAAATGGGACAGATAATACAAATAGTTAACACTTATAGCAGCATGGCTTTATGTCCCTTACATATGATAAATTCCCTTAATTGTGACATGTATAAAAACTTATGAAGTTTTTATACATCCTATGGAGTTACTAATGACAGCCCTATATTACTAATGAGCAAACTAAAGCACAGATAAGTTAAGTGATGCCCAAGGTGATCATCAAACTAGATTTTTGAACCTAAGTGGTGGAGCTCCAGTCTATAATCTTAACCACTGTACCTGGTTGCCCCTCTGGCTTTAAATGGAATATTTTCTGATACCTGGAAGATTTGACTGATGCCTTGAAACTGAAAATTATATGAAATAAGATCCTGTACATTAAAAATGGGGATTTCAGTTACATGTAAGTTGGATTTACTTAAGTAGCAGACACAGTTCACCCATGTTCATGATTTATAAGAGAAGATGAGAAACCTGAATAGGTGCCTCACCGAGGCATGAGTAGTCAGCTTAGTTGGGATACTGCGATATTTCCTTTTCTTGCCCCAGCTGCCACTTCAGTGCAAATAAGGGGAACTCCAGAAGTGCATCAGGCTACCCACTCCATGGATGGATGGTTTCTAAAGAGCAGAAACTCATTAGGCCACCTATATGTCTACTAGGCCAGAGCATATTGAGATAACTCACAAGAGGGCTTAATAAGCATCTTCATAATTTGGGGGATATTTGTGAACAAAGCATGTAGTGTCACTTTTCATCCAGGTCCATGGGGTGGGGTAATCCATGAAGTGCAAGAAGCCTGCACTCTTGCATGTGATACTTGAAAAATATGTAGGAGTTTCCCATTGGCCAGATGAAATTGCTGCACATATGGCCACGCTCAAACCATCTTCAGAGCGCATCCTACACCTTCGGGCCACCTGTTGGGGAAACTCTGTCAAATGGATTGCCAGAGGGTGGGAAACTATATGGAAGCATAAAATATGCAGATATTCACAGAAGTCTTAGAATCCATAAAAACAACCTGCAAAAGAGCATTTGGGGCCTGACACACAGAGTGATCAGACGATTTTGTTTAGCATATAATGCATGGCTCTTGACCTTTCTCTGGGGAGTTATTTGACTCACATTATACAAGTTTCAGAAACACTACCAAAGATTTACACTGAGTAAATACCCAAGGGCCTAGATAAATCAACAGCCAAGTTGAGTTATTACTTAAGTATTATTTAACAAAATTATACTTGCATAACCCAGGAATACTTTGAAGTGGTGGTTTGAGATAGAGGACAGCTATTGTGTTACTTGCTTAAATTTTTTCTTAAAGAAAAATGAAGACATATAAGGAAAATTCATCTCTTTAACAAGATAACCATCACCACAACCTGGGGATACAATGAATCTTCTTTCTGGGTGGAATTATTCACTTGGGAGAGGACAATTCTTTCTCTGCTGTATAAGAAAATGGGACTGTTAGAGATACAGATATGTGTTTACCACATTTGTAAATTCCACAGAAATAAATTAGACCATTGTATTTTACTCAGAGATTAAAAAAAAGAAGGTTCACTTTTCCATAGGGTATATATATTTTATCCGAAATTATGCTTTCTTTTAGTTTTGAAATATATAATTACCTCATTTGAGGATTACAGTATTAACAGTTGCCTTTATTTAAGTTATCACGTAATGGAGAATGTTGAACACAACATGATTTTCTGTTGGAAGACTCTATGGCTGATCTGCTGCTACCTTTTAATGGGTATTCTTTTGCAAAGACCAGTTAAAATCAAAAGAAAGACAAACATTGAAAGTCCACTATGACATATTTAACTGCTTAAAAAAGAATAAATGACTATCTTGGTTATTTTTTTTTTTTTTTTTTTTTTATATATATATATATTTTTTATTGCATTTTAGGTTTTGGGGTACATGTGAAAAACATGCAAGGTTGTTGCTTAGGTGCATACGTGGCAGTGTGATTTGCTGCCTTCCTCCCCTTCACCCATATCTGGCATTTCTCCCCATGCTATCCCTCCCCAATTCCCCACCCCCCCGCTGTCCCACCCACTCCCCCACAACAGACCCCCATGTATAGTGCTCCCCTCCCTGTGTCCATGTGTTCTCCTTGTTCAACACCCGCCTATGAGTGAGAACATGTGGTGTTTGATTTTGTGTTCTTGTGTCAGTTTGCTGAGAATGATGGTTTCCAGGTTCATCCATGTCCCTACAAAGGACGCGAACTCCTCGTTTTTAATGGCTGCATAATATTCCATGGTGTATATGTGCCACATTTTTCCTGTCCAGTCTATCATCGATGGGCATTTGGGTTGGTTCCAGGTCTTTGCTATTGTAAACTGTGCTGCAATGAACATTCGTGTGCATGTGTCCTTATAGTAGAACGATTTATAATCCTTTGGATATATGCCCAGTAATGGGATTGCTGGGTCAAATGGAATTTCTATTTCTAGGTCCTTGAGGAATCGCCACACTGTTTTCCACAATGGTTGAACTAATTTACACTCCCACCAACAGTGTAAAAGTGTTCCTATTTCTCCACATCCTCTCCAGCATCTGTTGTCTCCAGATTTTTTAATGATTGCCATTCTAACTGGTGTGAGATGGTATCTCAATGTAGTTTTGATTTGCATTTCTCTAATGGCCAGTGATGATGAGCATTTTTTCATATGCTTGTTGGCCTCATGTATGTCTTCTTTTGTAAAGTATCTGTTCATGTCCTTCGCCCATTTTTGAATGGGCTTGTTTGTTTTTTTCTTGTAAATCTTTTTTAGCTCGTTGTAAATTCTGGATATCAGCCCTTTGTCAGATGGGTAGGCTGCAAAAATTTTTTCCCATTCTGTTGGTTGCCGATTCACTCTATTGACTGTTTCTTTTGCTGTGCAGAAGCTGTGGAGTTTGATTAGGTCCCATTTGTCTATTTTGGCTTTTGTTGCCAATGCTTTTGGTGTTTTGGTCATGAAGTCCTTGCCTATGCCTATGTCCTGAATGGTTTTGCCTAGGTTTCCTTCTAGTGTTTTTATGGTGTTAGGTCTTATGTTTAAGTCTTTAATCCATCTGGAGTCAATTTTAGTGTAAGGTGTCAGGAAGGGGTCCAGTTTCTGCTTTCTGCATATGGCTAGCCAGTTTTCCCAACACCACTTATTGAACAGGGAATCCTTTCCCCATTGCTTGTTTTTATCAGGTTTGTCAAAGATCAGGTGGTTGTAGATATGTTGTGTTGCCTCCGATGCCTCTGTTCTGTTCCATTGGTCTATATCTCTGTTTTGGTACCAGTACCATGCTGTTTTGATTACTGTAGCCTTGTAGTAGAGTTTGATGTCTGGTAGTGTGATGCCTCCTGCTTTGTTCTTTTTGCTTAGAATTGACTTGGCTATGCGGGCTCTCTTTTGGTTCCATATGAAGTTTAAGGTGGTTTTTTCCAGTTCTGTGAAGAAGGTCATTGGTAGCTTGATGGGGATAGCATTGAATCTGTATATTACTTTGGGCAGTATGGCCATTTTCATGATATTAATTCTTCCTAACCATGAACATGGAATGTTTCTCCATCTGTTTGTGTCCTCTCTTATTTCGTTGAGCAGTGATTTGTAGTTCTCCTTGAAGAGGTCCTTTACATTCCTTGTTAGTTGTATTCCTAGGTATTTTATTCTCTTTGTAGCGATTGTGAATGGCAGTTCGTTCTTGATTTGGCTCTCTTTAAGTCTGTTATTGGTGTATAGGAACGCTTGTGATTTTTGCACATTGATTTTGTATCCTGAGACTTTGCTGAAGTTGCTTATCAGTTTCAGGAGCTTTTGGGCTGAGATGAGGGGGTCTTCTAGATATACAATCATGTCGTCTGCAAATAGAGACAATTTGACTTCCTCCTTTCCTAATTGAATACCCTTTATTTCTTTTTCTTGCCTGATTGCTCTGGCTAGAACTTCCAGTACTATATTGAATAGGAGTGGTGAGAGAGGGCATCCTTGTCTAGTGCCAGATTTCAAAGGGAATGCTTCCAGTTTTTGCCCGTTCAGTATGATATTGGCTGTCGGTTTGTCGTAAATAGCTTTTATTATTTTGAGATACGTTCCATCGATACCTAGTTTATTGAGGGTTTTTAGCATAAAGGGCTGTTGAATTTTGTCGAAGGCCTTCTCTGCATCAATTGAGATAATCATGTGGTTTTTGTCTTTGGTTCTGTTTATGTGGTGAATTACATTTATAGACTTGCGTATATTGAACCAGCCTTGCATCCCCGGGATGAATCCTACTTGATCATGGTGGATAAGCTTTTTGATGTGCTGTTGTAATCGGCTTGCCATTATTTTATTGAAGATTTTTGCATCTATGTTCATCATGGATATTGGCCTGTAGTTTTCTTTTCTTGTTGAGTCTCTGCCAGGTTTTGGTATTAGGATGATGTTGGTCTCATAAAATGATTTGGGAAGGATTCCCTCTTTTTGGATTATTTGGAATAGTTTCAGTAGGAATGGTATCAGTTCCTCTTTGTATGTCTGGTAGAATTCGGCTGTGAACCCATCTGGGCCTGGGCTTTTTTTGGGTGGTAGGCTCTTAATTGCTGCCTCGACTTCAGACCTTGTTATTGGTCTATTCAGGGTTTCGACTTCTTCCTGGTTTAGGCTTGGCAGGAGGCAGCTGTCCAGGAATTTATCCATTTCCTCCAGGTTTTCTAATTTATGTGCATAGAGTTGTTTGTAATAATCTCTGATGATGGTTTGAATTTCTGTGGAATCTGTGGTGATATCCCCTTTGTCATTTTTTATTGCATCTATTTGGTTATTCTCTCTTTTCTTTTTTATTAGTCTGGCTAGTGGTCTGTCTATTTTGTTGATCTTTTCAAAAAACCAGCTCCTGGATTTATTGATTTTTTGTAGGGTTTTTCGTGTCTCTATCTCCTTCAATTCTGCTTTGATATTAGTTATTTCTTGTCTTCTGCTAGGTTTTGAGTTTTTTTGATCTTGCTCCTCTAGCTCTTTCAATTTTGATGATAGGGTGTCAATTTTAGATCTCTCCTTTCTTCTCATGTGGGCACTTATTGCTATATATTTGCCTCTAGAGACTGCTTTAAATGTGTCCCAGAGATTCTGGTATGTGGTGTCTTCATTCTCGTTGGTTTCGAAGAACGTCTTTATTTCTGCCTTCATTTCATTGTTTATCCAGTCAACATTCAAGAGAAAGTTGTTCATTTTCCATGAGGCTGTGCGGTTCTGGGTTGGTTTCTGAATTCTGAGTTCTAACTTGATTGCACTGTGGTCTGAGAGACTGTTTGTTATGGTTTCCGTTCTTTTGCATTTGCTGAGGAGTGATTTACTTCCAATTATGTGGTCAATTTTAGAGTAGGTGTGATGTGGTGCTGAGAAGAATGTATATTCTGTGGATTTGGGGTGGAGAGTTCTGTAAATGTCTATTAGGTTTGCTTGTTCCAGGTCTGAGTTCAAGTCCTGGATATCCTTGTTAATTTTCTGTCTCGTTGATCTGTCTAATATTGACAGTGGTGTGTTGAAGTCTCCCACTATTATTGTGTGGGAGTCTAAGTCTCTTTGTAAGTCTTTAAGAACTTGCCTTATGTATCTGGGTGCTCCTGTATTAGGTGCATATATATTTAGGATCGTTAGCTCTTCTTGCTGCATTGATCCTTTTACCATTATGTAATGTCCTTCTTTGTCTCTTTTGATCTTTGTTGCTTTAAAGTCTATTTTATCAGAGATGAGAATTGCAACTCCTGCTTTTTTTTGCTCTCCATTTGCTTGGTAAATCTTCCTCCATCCCTTTATTTTGAGCCTTTGTGTATCCTTGCATGCGAGATGGGTTTCCTGGATACAGCACACTGATGGGTTTTGGCTTTTTATCCAATTTGCCAGTCTGTGTCTTTTGATTGGGGCATTTAGTCCGTTTACATTTAGGGTTAATATTGTTATGTGTGAATTCAATCCTGTCATTTTGGTGCTAGGTGGCTGTTTTGCCCTTTGGTTGATGCAGATTCTTCATTGTGTTGATGCTCTTTACCTTTTCGTGTGTTTTTGGAGTGGCTGGTACTGGTTGTTCTTTTCTATGTGTAGTGCCTCCTTCAGGAGCTCTTGTAGAGCTGGTCTGGTGGTGATGAACTCTCTGAGTTCTTGCTTGTTCACAAAGGATTTTATTTTTCCTTCACTTATGAAGCTTAGTTTGGCTGGATACGAAATTCTGGGTTGAAAGTTCTTTTCCTTAAGGATGTTGAATATCGGCCCCCACTCTCTTCTGGCCTGTAGGGTTTCTGCTGAGAGATCTGCAGTGAGTCTGATGGGCTTCCCTTTGTGGGTAACCCAACCTTTCTCTCTGGCTGCCCTTAGTATTTTCTTCTTCATTTCAACCCTGGTGAATCTGATGATTATGTGTCTTGGGGTTGCTCTTCTAGAGGAGTATCTTTGTGGTGTTCTCTGTATTTCCTGGACTTGAATCTCGGCCTGCCTTGTTAGGTTGGGGAAGTTTTCCTGGATAATATCCTGAAGAGTATTTTCCAGCTTGGATGCATTCTCTTCGTCACATTCAGGTACACCTATCAAACGTAGATTAGGTCTTTTCACATAGTCCCATATTTCTTGTTGACTTTGTTCATTCCTTTTTACCCTGTTTTCTCTAATCTTGCCTTCTCGTTTTATTTCATTGAGTTGATCTTCGACCTCTGATATCCTTTCTTCTGCTTGGTCAATTCGGCTGTTGAAACTTGTGCATGCTTCACGAAGTTCTTGTGTTGTGTTTTTCAGCTCCATCAATTCGCTCATATTCCTCTCTAAGTTGTCCATTCTTGTTAGCATTTCGTCAAGTCTTTTTTCAAGGTTCTTAGTTTCTTTGCATTGGGTTAGAACATGTTCTTTTAGCTCACGGAAGTTTCTTATTATCCACTTTCTGAAAGCTGATTCTGTCATTTCATCACACTCATTCTCCGTCCAGTCTTGTTCCCTTGCTGGTGGGGAGTTGTGATCCCTTGTAGGAGGAGAAGTGTTCTGGTTTTGGGTGTTTTCATCCTTTTTTCGCTGGTTTCTTCCCATCTTTGTGGATTTTTCCACCTGCTGACTTTGTAGTTGTTGTCTTTCTGATTTTGGTAATTTTAAGTCTGCTGTGGCAGAACTCATAAACCCCCTGCTCTTCCCCCGAGGTGTTCTGTCCCAGGGAGTTACTGTTTTATGATGTTCCCCTGTGTGGTTGCTGTTTTCCCTGCCCACAAGGTGGCAGCCTAGTCACACTCAGGTTGCAGAGGCTTCGCTAAGCTGCTGTGGGCTCCACCCAGCTTCCGTGTGAACTTCTGGGTGTAGTTAGAACTGCTTCCGCTATGTTGGCCCGCCCCTGTAGTGACGGAGTCTCTGTAGTGGCGGATTGCCTTGGTACAGAACAGCAGGGTGCCTATGGAGAACGCCCCTCCTCCACAGAGCTGGACCGTCCCGGTTTCAGTTGTGTTTCAGGTCTTCTTGCTGGGTAAGAGGGGACACCGTCTCATCTGATCTGCCTCCGGAGCCGCTACGTTGGCTAAAGCCGCGGCTCTGAGATTCGTGGCGCTGGCCTGGCTCCCCGTTTCAGCTCCCCTTGCTGGCTTATAGGGGACTCAGACTCTCTCACTTTATACAGTGAGCCGTTGCCTCAGGGTGCCGGCCCAGCGGCTGCGCCGTTCAAGCCAGCGGCGCCAGCGGCGCTGGCGACCCGTGTGGCTTCTCTGCGTGTGAATCTCCTGGTCTGTGGGCAGTAAAAATCAGTCTGGAAATACGGCGTCCACTCACCCTCTGTGCTTTCTCTCGGAGCTGCATTCCCGAGTTCCTCCTAAGCGGCCATCTTGGATCTCCCGATATCTATCTTGGTTATGTTTAAAAATAATTTACCATTGAGGGTAGAAAACATTTACAATCTGAAATTAATGGGAAAATAGATAAATTTACAAATATTGACATTTTTAAAGAACACAATTCTCAGAATATCACATTCATGAAATCTTCAGTAAAATAGCTAATGGCTTTATTGTAAGCACATTAATAATCTGTCCCCAGTGACAACGTATGGTGACTATTAGATATTCTATTAGAAAACAGAATAGTGTGAAGCATTGATTTCTTAATTTCCCTAAGGTCTGTGAATGAGTATTGTTATTAACCCTTTGTAATGACTACCTTAATAAGTTGGAGTTAAAAAAATTCTTTCTTATCTGCAAACATGAAATGAAACTGCATATAAGCGGTATATATTTTATATAGAATTCCTACTTTTAAAATATTCTTAGTTTTTTCAATTGCTAATTCTGCTTAGTTGCAGTTTATTTTTTAAACATATATTCTAGGTAATATTGAATTTGACATCTCATAGGCTTATTATTTAGATTTTTTTTTCTTAAGAATAGAAAATGAACAGTTCCAGAAAATAAGCAAAATGCATTTTTTTTTTTTTTCTGAGATGGAGTCTCACTCTGTCTCCCAGGCTGGAGTACAGTGGCCTGACCTCCGCTCACTGCAACCTCCACCTCCCGGGTTCAAACAATTGTCCTGCCTCAGGCTCCTGAGTAGCTGGAACTACAGGCTGGCTATTTTTTTTTTTTTTTTTGTATTTATTTTTAGTAGAGACGGGAATTTCACCCTGTTAGCCAGGATAGTCTCAATCTCCTGACCTCGTGATCTGCTCACCTCAGCCTCCCAAAGTGCTGGGATTACAGGCATGCAAAATGCATTTTTAAATAATTGGTTGCTACCTCAAATTTCCACCTGTATAAGAAATTTCAGCCTCTATGAGAAAACACATACACTTTGGAGCAAAAAATAATATAGCTTGTATCCTAGCTGTGCCATTTGGGAGCTGGGTGATATGGGCAATTACATATTTTCTCTGACTCTCATTTTCCTCATTAGTTAAATTTGTATAATAACGCTAGCTACTAGGATTTCTGTGATAATTAAATTCAATTATATATACAAAGTTCTTGGTGTAGTGTTTGGCACAAATAATATATGGTACTACTATTTTCCTTCCAAGATGCAAGCACATGTGAAATAGCAAAGTTTACTCATTATTTATTGAAAAATGTACTAGCAGATGCAACAACGGACAATCTATTAGGTAGAAAGACTAGCATAAGAACATTAGAAGGAAAGATTTTTAAACATTTATGGATACATTCTCAAATTATGCTAATAAATATGTGAGTGGATGCATTATTTTCAAATATATTCATTTATACTATATAGTTCATATTGACATATATATTTTTCCTACTCATAAAGAAAATTTAGTTCATTTAATAACAACCTTCAGAATAGTTATATTTTTAGTAACAATGCTAATACACTGAATATACTAAGCAATTCTGCATAGTTTCATCACTGAGGATATGCTTCTTAATCTAATCACAAAGTAAAAATATTACAGAAATATTTAAATATTTATTTATTACATCATATCTTTCCGTATCTACTTACTTATTGGTCTTATCTGTTCATCTATCTATATATCATCTATCATCTATCTTTTGTTAGCTTTCAATATTTTGTTAAACATAGACATACAACTATCATCTATCTATCTATCTATTATCTACCTTTTGCTAGCTTTCAAAATTTTCTTAAAGACAGACAATCAACTATCTATCATCTATCTATCTATCATGTATCTAAATTTTGCTAGCTTTCAAAATTTTGTTAAAGATAGACATACAACTATCTATCTATCTATCATCTTTTGCTAGCTTTCAATATTTTGTTAAAGATAGACATACAACTATTGGTAGCTGTTATAGCTAGAATAACATTAAAGTAACTTTCACTTCAAAACATCTCATAATATTTTTTGCAATATAAATACTTGCTTAGAACAAGGTAGAGTTTATGTGGTTTTATTCCAAATTTTCAGGAAACCTGAAAATTTACCGCGGAACACAAAGCTAACTTTGCTATTAACTGATTCAAATTCAGAACCTCTGTTCCCTAATTCTCAAGTAATGCCTACATTGCTGGGTTTGAAACTCAGATGTAGTATGTCTTTTAAAACATACTAGAAATTCCACTAGTGACAAGAGGAACCAGGAGGAGGAGGAGGAGAAAGAGAAGGAGAAGAGCAGGGGAAAGAAGAGGAGGAAGAAGAGGAGAAAGAGAAGAAATGCTCTACTAATTCCCTTTTTTTTTTTCAGAGCTGGATTTAGATATTGAATTATAAAACACTTTAGATACACAGACTTCTGACGTCAAATTTCTGATATCTCTACTTATCTGTCTGTTCTGTATTTAAACCTCTTCCTATTTCCAGTTTTTCCCATATTATTTCCTCAAGTTCCCTTGAGAAATAAAATAATCCTATCATTTTATTCTCTTTTTTTAAAAAAAAACAAATAAAAGATGTAGATATTTTTGCTGTACATATGATATTTTGACACATTCATATAATTTGTAGTAATTAAATCGGCATAATTGGTATATTCATCAGCTTTAACACTTATCTCTTCTTTATGCTGAGAGCAGTCAAATAATTCTATACCAGATATTTAAAAATATACAGTAGATTATTACAAACTATAGTCAACTCTACTGATTTATCAAACACTTAGTCTTATTCATTCTATCTACTTGTGTTTTTGTACCCATTCACCAAACTTTCTATAATTCCCACAACCCTCCACCATTCCCAGCCTTTGGTAATCACCAAACTACTCTCTATCTTTATGAGATCTCCTTTCTTGGTTTCCATATATGAGTGAGAACATGAAACATCTATCTTTCTGTTTCTGGCTTGCCCACTTAACATAATGACTCATGTAATCCCTTCATTTCTTAATTTCTATCCTTTTCACCAGTATCATAGTTCAGGTTTTTACACCTTCCATTTGGAATTATCCAGTTGTTTTTTTTAATTTGCTAGGCATACAGTTTCGTTCCAATGATTTTTTCCACACCAATATTAGAGTAAATATAAAAATCCAATTCCAAATTTGCTTTTATTTTTGTCTCAACAGATTTGAGAAAAGTATTTTTTTAAATAACAAGAAACATAATTTTAAAAATCAAACATGACTTTTCTAATTGAGGAGGAGCCATCTAAAGACATCCATTTTAGTTTGACTTATTTCAGTATTAATAGGAGAAATTTACTGACATATTAAAAATTTGCATATGGGTACAACTCCTTAAATACAAACAAGACTACCATAGATTGACAATATTATTCTATGTTATAAATGCTGACTAAAATTTCTATGAAATATATTCTGGATTAATTTTAGAACAACCAAAAATTGTTTGATTAAAAATTTCTTCTATAAAAGAGAAGATCAAACAGCTTTTCTCACTTACTATTGAATTATTTTGATCAATATTTGTGTAAATATACTACTATCTTAATTTGTTTGTCTGATTTCTGATTCTCTCTCCATAGTGGCAAGAAATAATCATGTTTACGAGGTCAAGAGATCGAGACCATCCTGGTCAACATGGTGAAACCCCGTCTCTACTAAAAACACAAAAAATTAGCTGGGTATGGTGGCACGTGCCTGTAATCCCAGCTACTCAGGAGGCTGAGGCAGGAGAATTGCCTGAACCCGGGAGGCTGAGGTTGCGGTGAGCCGAGATCATGCCATTGCACTCCAGCCTGGGTAATAAGAGTGAAACGCCGTCTCAAAAAAAAAAAAGAAAGAAAGAATCATGTTTAAATAAGTCAGTAGTAATACATAGGTTTAGCAGAGGTACATGGCTGTAGCAACTGTGTATTATAGGATATGCCAACTAATTTGGTAACTGTGGTCACTGGGGGTGACAGTTTAGACTGGGAAAGTTTTTTTTTTTTTTTTTCGGATAATAAAAATAAAGAGAAAAGAAAAGAAAGTGATCCTGAAAGTGATCCAGAGCTACTTGAGAATGAGGAGAATGAATAAAAGGAAAAACCATCAACAACATATATTACACTTTCCTTAAGTGCTTGCTTTTTAGGTGCAATTCCAATAATGGCAACAAATGACTTGCCAGTAGAGCTGTGAAAGAACAGGGTCAATGCTTACTCTACTATTTATTCTCAATCTCTATTTGCCATAAAGAAAAGACTGCTCTTTTTAGGGCCCAGGGTTTAAAACTACGTCCCTCAATTCGAATATTGCTAGGTATTCTCACTTTCTTTTTTTTCTCTAAAAATATAGACAAAATTTATATCTGAGAAAAACTGTCTGAGAGTTAGTGTGAATTCATAGGGATGTATTTGAAGACATAGCACTGTCTTCAACTGCATAAACCAGCAGCAGAGGTATAAAAAATGGATTTACAGTATTGTATATTGCTGAATTATTTTAAATGTGCTTGAGATAGTTCAACAAATTTTACTTACGGTTGTAGGATGGGGAGTTGTGAAAGGGTTGATATATCACCATAAATAATATATAAATGATACACATTCTGCTCTTAAGGGTCTAATAGTCCAGTAAAAGAGAAAGTACCTACATTACTAAACATAATGCAAGTTTCTTGTGTTCAATTATTGTGGTCAAACCATTAAGTCCAGTGGAGTGAGTGGAGGAGAAGGATTCCTAGGGGATGAGACATTTGTTTTGCAGTGATTGAATTTCATCAAGGGTATGTGTGTGGTTTTTTTGTTTTTTTGTTTTTGTTTGTGTGTGTGTGTGTAGGTAGCAGTAAGACATAATACATTGAAAACTCAGAGAAGATGGTGAAAATGGATTTGAAGTATGATCTCCTCTAGTCAGAAAGGCCCATTTAAATAAAGGATACTGTAAATTAAATAATGAGAGTCCAGTTGATGGATTTTCAAATTATGAGAGCAAGGTCATTTTAAGTTATGTAAGGTAAATGGAAATCTAACTTTCAGGTTTCAAGGGGTTTGAATGCCGTGCCTCATTACAGCATGCTCTCCAATCACTATTCTGTATTCCCCAGCCCGCTGTGATTTCACAGATCTTAAAGGCAAATGTCACAATTACTTTGTTCTCCTTCTTGTAAACTCTGTGAACCACACAGCAATGCATATTTATCCTCATCTGTTTCCTGCCACACAGGCCTGCTCTGTTCTCTTTCCTCTCCCCCCATCGCTGACATCCAGATGCACAGGGCACATACACGCACCCATGTCAAGAAAGATTTATGTTTCTGCTTGATGACTACCTATCAAATACAGCCTTTGGCTAGATGAAGATCACTAAAATATACACAGAGTAGAACACATTACATAAAGAGAAGCAACCTCAAGTTGAGGAAGTTAATGCTAGAAGCTAGCCATCCAAATAGGATTCACTGGAGATTTTTCATTCAGATATTAAATGTTCTTTCCTCCTGTGAAGATTATTATTTTGCACGCCAAAGATCTAGTGCTAACAGAACAAAATAAGCCACTTGTCTAGACATTGCCTAATAGACTATGGGGAAAGGGCAGAGAAAACGGAGAAGGTTTGCAGCAGCAGAAATATCTCGACAATCAGTTAAATACTTGTATGATGAGATGTTTTCAGAAAAAATGAAAAGTATTGATTGCACTCAACCTGTACTTTCTGTGGAGGATTATTTGACTAGTTTGTATTCAAAATAAAGCACACGACAATTTAAAAAGTTGCTTATTTATAAAAATGACACATTCCTAATTTTGAAGGGACCAGGGTAATTTAGGTATAATTATAGTAAGCAGTGGACACACAATAAAGTGAATTTACAGAAGAGAAAAAAAAATATGCTGCTTAATGCTGCTTTTATATATGCACCTTAAGTAGAATAGACTAGAATTTGCAGGAAACACAGAGGTTCACTAAAACGAATTCCATTACCTATCAGTGTTGTTCCAATAATCTTCATGTAGTCAGAAAGATTTCAGAAATATAGTAGAACTTGTATGTACACTTCATTGAATTTTAATTCCCATCATAAGCCCCACCCTTACAGTGTCCCTGCCCTTGACAAAGATAACAATAACTACTTTCATATTCTGTGCATTTTCCAATGCTCTTTTGTCATTTGTAAGACAGAGGAGTCTTTTATCATCTACAAGACTAGAAGAGTCTTTTATGTTAATTAATGCGTGAGTAGAAATATCTTCACTGCCTTTACTTCTAAACAGGGGAGCCATCTGCTAGATTAACTGGAGAACTTTCATTGTGGAAAATTGCAGTAAAATGTGAGGTGCCAGAAACAGACACCTCATATCTAAGATACATAGTAAAGTTCAGAGAAGAGAATATAACTTAAAAGGAGAGGGAAAGAAGAGTGAGACACGAAAAAGTGGCTGGGGGTAGGGGAGCTTGGAGTGTGGATGAAGAATTAATTTGGAGATGGTGGAAGTTGTTTCTTTCTCTATCCTCTCTCTCTCTGCTTGTCATCCTTTGTGTGTGTGTGTGTGTGTGTGTGTGTGTGGTGTGTAAGAAAGAGAAAATGGGCTTTTTCAAAATGTTGCTATACTAATATCCCCAATTTGCATTTTCAAGAAACTTCACAAAGTTTTTAGGCCTTTGACTACTGTATATTAATGAAACAGAATTTTAGGTAACTTGATTTTATGTTGGCTACATCTGTAAATGCCATATTTAGGTCTTACTAAAGAATATTTTTAAAAGATAAAATCATCAGGCATACAAATATGAAATAAACATGTGCCAAATATTTTATTTAACTCATTAATTAATTAGGGATTCAGTAAGATGTTACAACTTGTTTGAAGAATAATTCAAAGTACTAACTTATATAGATAAATCAGGAATAACAAAATGAATTTAAAAATAGATGCAAAACTGCCTCTTTTTTTTCCACAAAGGGAAAGGGGAATTGATTGATTGTCTCTCCACTGGAGAGAATTCATTTTAATAATATGCAGTGCTTTCTGCTGATGGAGATAGCCTGGAGGTATAAAGCTAGTCAGGATACCTAGTAATAATTTTTGCCCATTTCAAAGTCTTTTATGACTTTTCCTGGCAGCATGTACTGGTTTCATACTGGTTTTAAAATTAGAATTTAGCAACTATTTTTTTAAAGTGCCATAAACTTATAAATTGAATAGAAAATGAGAGCAAAGTCAAATCATTAGTGATTCAACTACTTATTTTCAATGTTTAGAAGGGTTGCTTGGTATCATTATATCCTCAGATTCTTCTAGTTATCATTATCTAACTTTTCATCTGAATAAATGCTTTTTAATCATTATATTGGAAACACACACTGCTAGATCTTTCACTTCTCATTCCTACCACATCCATACTCTTCATCTACCTGAAATGTCATGTGCATGATTTGCTGTTCCTCTCCCACTAGCATGAGTATCAGAGTAAGGAAAGCACAATTCTGAAAAAGTATAAAAGAGTAAGAAGCATTCATTACAGGGATTTTTTTTTTCTTGTAAACTTGTTTAAATGAAGTTCTTACTCCAAGGTCCTTAAAGTAAAAAAAGTAAAAGAGTTATGTTAATTTGTTTAATGAATGAGCATTGAGAGTTAAATGCTAAATAAAAAATATAAATAATCTTAGCAACTTGAATGACCACTAAGTTGAAACTATACAATTACTTTTTTTTTCCTCTAAGAGGGCTTTTATCAAAATGGAGTTAATCATTATTTTGCAATACAGATGATAGGTAAAGTGTTTAAAGAATTCACAAGAATAATACTATAAATATATTTGTGGTGCTATGCCCATATCTACTGATTTTCAATTTTGATGCAAGAGGCACACAGTTTAAAGTGCAATAACATTTTAAATAAAGTTAAATTTTAGTTACACCTAAAAAACAGCAGAAGACAACATATTTTAACATTGCCTGATTAGAGGCTCAACACTGTCTCCTAACATTAAACCAATCTAAACATGTACCACCCCACATCATGAGAATGGGTTACCATACTGTTTCTGGTTTACATCATCGATGTTAATAACACTTTCAGCTCAAGTATGATGTATATCCCTATTAAAGCAATGTAAATGTAGGAAGTTTAGTCTGAGAATGACTTGCTTAATTTTTCTTGTTTTGTGTTTTGGTGGTACCTAAAAAATGAGATTAGTCATTTAAAAATTGTTCTGTGTCATTTCCTATGTGATTTACTATGTGTGGATATTAAGTTTTAGTTCAGTTTAATATAGGGTTTGCACTGAATATATCCCTAGGAGTCAGTAGAAACAAATTTCCAGAAAATTATTCAGTACATTTAACGAAAACAAAAAACAATTTCAAGTGTTAATTTTAATTAAGTTTCTGGGTAAGTCTTACACTATTTAACATGATTGCCTCAAATTGACCATGAAGAACATAAATTTTATTACTTGTTAAGAACAATTACTATAATTTTCCCAGCAAACACCAAGCATAACAACATCATATGGGAAACACAAATTTAGTAGCTTGTTAACAACAAAATACAATGCTGAGGCTTTTTGTGCTTTGCCCCACACGGAGGGGTAAGGAAGCAATAAAGTGGGACAGGTAATAAAATAGCTGGTACTAAACTTTAAATTAGGCTTAAAGAAGCATACAAGTATACTAGTCATCATTAAAATTATTATCAAGACTACAGTGTGGAGACGTTTACAGTTTAAATCCTTTCCTTTTAAAGCAGGTACCGATTAAAATTATAGCTACAATGTAGTGGAGTGGTTCTGATAAAGACTTTCTTCTTGACCAAACATTGGTCAGACTTCACTGAGACGTTTTTAGAATATGCCTTGGGCCTTGTCCTCTCGCTTGTCTAGACAAGTTGAAGAAAAAAATCCTGTCACTTTAGAGAATATCCCCCATCCTTAATATCTGATCTCCCTCATTATCTAATGAAATTCCTCATCTCTTACCCTTGATATTTGGTCACCTTGCCCTGGCCTGCCTTCAGCAAAAATCTCCCCTCTCCTTGATGACTCCTCCTAGTAATTTTCCATATACGAAACGCCAACCCCCTAAACTGCTCATTGACCATAAAGCACCACTTGTACATGCTGTATTCAGAATTGACCTTGATTTCTCTCCTCTATTGTGATAGGCTTGACACCTGTCTCAATAGTCTTAAATAAATTCTTCCTTATGGTCTTATTATTTGTCAGAATAATGTTTTCTTTAATAGTTACAAGGCTGATCTGAGAGCCTATCACAAAAAAATCAAGAAAATTGATTAATTACCAACTTAGAAAAACATAAAATTAATTATGTAATATCCAATTTTTAATGCACAATTACAATTTGTATTACATTGTTTAATATTTAAAATTTTTTGTAAAAACAATCAATGGGCATATCTTATTAAGAGTTTGAATTTTATATAATTGCATTGCTGTATTTTAACAAGCAAAGGTAACTGATTTTTTTCACCGCTCTTCCCAACATAATTGATAACAATATTTAATGAATTTTCATCTAATATTCTTTTGGAGAATGAATATTTTCAAAGCATTAATTAGAGTTCTCAAAGCATCATTGGTTTCCTATGATAGAGCTATAAATGTGTTCACATCTTATACAGTACTTAGCATACATTAAATATGTCCTAGACCACTCTGTTATCTTCCCTGACATTGTAAGAAAAAGATGATTATATCACACTACGTTTATAAGGAAAGAATATTCCTCTTTACATGGCTTTAGATTGGCCAAAATCACTTTAAACTGAAATACCTAAGGAGCAATTGGAGCTACTGGTAACTGGAATCAGGCCATGCTGCTGTGAGACCGTAAGCAGGTATCCTTAGGTGAATACCTGGAACAGGAAGTTACCATCAGTCTTAAAACAGCTCCGAGACAGAGGCCCAACCGCTCAGCATGCACCAAGCTGTGAGTCATGTTAGAGAGTTGACTTTTCATACATTAATAGTAATATTTATCTTCAGATTTTTAGTCTGCTACTAAAGCAAAACAAGCAAAATTTGATGCTTTATAAAATTCAAATGGCACCTCAAATCATTGTGAAAATTCCTGGGGGCCCATGTATGTGTGTTTGAAAGTGGTGATAGTAAGGAGATGGAGTAACATTCATATTGCAATTTATATACTTCTTTTACATCTTAAAAAATTTTAGCCGGGCGCGGTGGCTCACACCTGTAATCCCAGCACTTTGGGAGGCTGAGGCGGGTGGATCACGAGGTCAAGAGATCGAGACCATCCTGGTCAACATGGTGAAACCCCGTCTCTACTAAAAATACAAAAAATTAGCTGGGCATGGTGGCGCGTGCCTGTAATCCCAGCTACTCAGGAGGCTGAGGCAGGAGAATTGCCTGAACCCAAGAGGCAGAGGTTGCGGTGAGCCAAGATCGCACCATTGCATTCCAGTCTGGGTAACAAGAGCGAAACTCCGTCTCAAAAAAAAATATATATATATATTTTAAATTACTTTTACAATAAAAATAAAACATGGTGGGCAGGGGCAGTGGCTCATGCCTGTAATCTTAGCCCTTTGGGAAGCCAAGGCGGGCAGATCACTCAAGGTCAGAAGTTTGAGACCAGCCTGGCCAACATGGTGAAACCCTGTCTCCGCTAAAATCACAAAAAAAATTAACCAGGCATAGTGGCGCATGCCTGTAATCCCAGTTAGGAGGCTGAGGCATAAGCACTGCTTGAACCCTGGAGGCAGAGGTTGCAGTGAGCCAGGATGGTGCCACTGCACTCCAGCCTCAGCAACAGAGTGAGTGAGACTCCATTTCAAAAAATAAAAATAAAAATTATATAAAATACGTAAGATAAAATAAAATGTGAAGTTTAATACGTACTATGTCATTGATCAGTAATTGGCACAACAATGAAGACAGAGTTTACTTCAGATACCCACTGCACTGCCCATTATATCTTGTCTCTAGAGAAGCCTTTCATTTATGTGATAAAAGGGTTGGGCTGAATTAACTGGCTTTCTCCTAATTATCAGAAAGCATAAGTGAAGATGTTGTGCTTTTTTCTTTCTAGGACCACTTCTCTACCAGAGACTAATGCCACCATTTCATTTATTTTTTTATGTTGTTTTTGTTAAATGCTGTACACCTAGTCTAAATTCTTCTTTAAATCATCACTGTTATCATTCAGCCCCACACAGTTGGCTTCTGTCTTTGTGGATAACATCAGTAGGTGGTTCACACGTCTATTCTCCAGTCAACTTCAGCTGACCTCATTCTCATGATTTCCAAATTGATGTTGGCTATCAGTGCAAATCTTCAAATTCACATCCCTCATTCTCCCCATTAGCTTTGACCTTTACTTAGGTTCACTCTCTATTGACCACCCAGTAATATAACCTCATTCAGCACATCCACATCTAACAACTCGAACTTTGTACTTGGCAAGTATAATCTAAACTTCCTGTCTTGTTTTCTTTCCATTTCTCCACACCCATTAAATGTGTTATTTAACTTGACTAAGAATGCCAATTTCTCAGCATCTCTCTTTCTTTAATTAACTCTCTCTTTTCTTTTAAATAGGTTTTGTGGCTTCCTGTGCATCTTTGCTGAGGAAACATTTTTCATCATCTTTGGGATTCTTTGGTACCTATCTAGTTATTTCTGCTGGTTGGGTTCATGATAGTTCTTGTGTGTGATCCATCCAGAGTCCCCTTGTCTTCCTGCATTCTAAGTCTCATTCTCCAACCTAATATTAGGTACATAAGCCTGTCTTAATCTACTCAGGCAGCTATAACAAAATACCATAGATCAGGTACTTTATAAATAGCAAACATTTATTTCTGACAGTTCTGGAGCTAGAAAGTCCAAAATCAAGGCAGCAGCAGATTTGGTGTTTGGCAGGCGCTTGCTTTTTGGTTCACAGATGGCACCTTATAGCTAGCTGTATTCTCACATAATGAAAGAAATTTAGGTGGCTTTCTGGGGTCTCCTTTATAAGGTCTAATCCCTGTCATGAGGAGTCCACCCTCATGCCGTAATCATCTTCCAACGGCCCCACCTCCTAATACCTTCACCTAATACCATCATCATATTTTAATACACGAACTTCGGGAGTACAGAAATAGGCAAACCATAGCAAAATTCAAATATTTAATATAGTTAAATATTGTCCTTTGCTTAAGATAGTTATCTTATTCTTTTATTTGCCACCATTAATTCCGGTAAGTGCACCTGAGAAAACCCAAGGGCTTAATAGCAGCCTAACTTGGCTATGGCATAGGGCATATCTGTGTCAGCAGGGAAGGCAAAGCTTAAAAGGAAGTTTGGGCAATCTTTCAAATGATTAATTCATCTATGCTAGTGATTCTATAATTCAAAGCTAGACAAAGAATCTGTCAATAGAAATATATTTAATGGAAATTATTTTCTCAGAAACAACCAATGGTAACATTCAGTAAAGAAGTGTACTTCAAAGTCCAGAATCTGTAGTTGATAAGTAGTGGTTACTCCAACAGTGTGGCTCCTTTTGGTCTCAAGAACTAAGAATTCAAAGGAAGGATTATCTGTTTCATGTACACCCAATATATCCTGGTAGAACAGAAGCACAAAACACACCCCCACACACACACTCTCACACACACATACACAACCACCACCACTTGAAAGGGAAGAATGGCAGTCAAAATACTGTCACTAGTCTATAACTATTCTGAGATCCTACTAAGTGGTCACTATATAGGCCTCTTATCCTGGAGGTCAGGAAGTTTCTTAAATAGGACATGATTTTGATGTAGGATTTTTCTTACTCACTTTGCAAGCGGAGAACCTTCAGCCAGCAATGCCCCTACTCAGGCCTTGCTTGGGCATGTTATCTGCTACCAGCGGTGGCCCACCCATTCAGCTTGCCTGGGCCACACCTGCCTTGTGCACCAGTTCAGCCAATAGCTGGGCCAGGCGTGCCACAGACCACCTTTATTATAGCTGTCATCCACATTTGACAGTTTCTAAGATTTGTCCCATGTCCAAAAAGAATGAGGATATGCTGGCAATTGAAGGGTAAGGAGGGTAGAAAATTTTATTCAGCAACCAAACAACTCCCTGTGGAGAAGGGAAGCAGGGGTTATTACCCCTCCTGAACTCAGGTGATTTCTCTCCCAGTGTGGCTGAGTCCAGGGCTTTGATGGGGTTAGAATAGGGGACTGCATGCTGATTGGTTTTTGAGTACAGGAAAAATGTTAAAACAAAGGCACCACTCAAAGGTGGGCATGACAGTATACAAAGCCAAAAAGGGAAGGATAGGTATATGTAAAACAGGTGAAGAATGGGGCTCAATCAGAGGAAAGTGTGCCAAAAGGGAAGACGGGTTCTCAATCAGGTCTGGGAATTTGACTTGTAGCTTGGCTTTCAGGCTTTAAACTCTCTTTGGTTTCTAGGTGGGGTTTCACCAGGGACCTGCCCCTATCTGCCTAGGTACTTGTCTGCCTCCTGCTGCTACCAGTTCACCCTCTTTATTTTCCATTATCCTCTTTGACCATTTCCAAAATGAGGCTATATAACTTTCTTAGCTCACTTCCTGCTCATAGAAGGTCGGAGAGTCACAAGTTACTTTAATTCGCAAAGAGTTACAGCTTTTTCTACTTCAGGCTCATGGCTTGTTTGGCAGTCATTACTCTTTTGCTGGGTTTGCTTCTTGTCTGTTCTTGTGTCAGGACCATCTGAATGTTTATTAAAAGCAGAGTTTCCTATCCTACCCAATCTCAGGAGATGAGGTAGAAAACAGCATCTGGGAAATACATTTTAGCAAATTTGTCAAAAAGTTTAGTTCTCTGTACGTTTTGGGAACTATTAGATTGAACTGAAGATGATTTTTTTGAGGTAACAGACTTTCTGAGTCATTGAAAGGTGAAAAAATAAGATCTAAGTGCCTGAACTACGGTACCAACAGAGAAGTTTGAGTAAAAGAAAAAACTTCCAGAGATAGTCTGAAGGTGGAATCCACAAACATTAGAAACACCGCACATGGGAGATATAAAAAAAAATAGTAAAGGAATCGACATGAACTTCAAAATTTTGCATAAGATAGTGTGCATAGGAACACTCTTTATCAGAATAAAGGTAGAAAAAAAAGAGCTATACTTGTTGTTGTGGAAGTATCCCTGGAGCCTGGGCAGGGAGTGGGTGTTAATTGAGGGCCATAAAAATGAGGAGGTAGAAGTTTGTGGGTCTTCAAAGTGAGAATATTTTAAGCTATACTTTTCCAGTGCTATTCATTTGAGGTCAAATTAGCCTACCACTTTTTACTCAAATTCTTATGCAAAGCAAGAACTTCTTGAAAGTCTTTCATGCACTAGAAAGTGATTGTGGTTTTTGTCTTCTAAAATTATGAGATAGCCTTGAAATGACAATATTCTTATGATGTGTCTTTGAGAAAAAAGAAATTCTACTCTATTCTCTTCCATTAACCATAACCCCAAAGCCTAAAGGATGTGTGATTCTGTCACATTCCACCTTGTCTCAAAACCTGAAAGTAATACTTCTATTCAGCACTTGGAGCTAACATTCATAAATTAAAACTAGAAACATACTCAAGATAAAAATTCCCTAGCCTTGGAATTGATGTCCACCTCAGCCACCAGGTCCCTGGTTAGGCTAAAGGAGAGCTAAAATGTGGCTGCAGCAGTGTATGTAAAGCTTCTGCTGTTTGATTACTCTGGCTTTTGTTCACTATTCTTACTCAAGAGAACTCAATAATTTTAATGATACCTAGCAATGATCTACCGAAAGTATAGAATCACTCTCTTCTGAGCTGACCTAAGACTTGCAGCAGAATTTCTCTACTTAATAAAGACTTATTAAAAAAAAAGAGCATTCAGTAAATGTGTCCATGCCATAGGAAGATAAAGCAAAAGTGTCCCCGGAGATTCCCTCAAATGGCTCTACCAATTACTGCAGGGTGCTCTGGGGACATATCAATATATCAGTGTGTCTCCCACGAGCAATAGATGGGCTTTCTTATCCCAAGGACGGATCATTTTGCCTAACCAAAGTACTCTGACCTTTACTCTACCCCGCTGCCCTGTCATTCTTTCTGCCACCACCTACCTCCTCCAGCTGTATTTCAAGACAACTCCCAAATTCTATAAGACACCTGAACTCTCAATCTAGAAAGTTTAAAAAAATCAATGAAAAATATGTAATGTTGATACTTTTTTTTTACTAATTTTATCTGCTGAATATATATACATTTAGACCCATTTCAAATATATTAAATTTATTTTAACATTTTTTAAAACTCGTATGTTCACCACTGCTACATCTATGGCAATTATGAACTTTTCATTTATTCTCTACAGTTTTGTGTATGTTAAATAAAAAAGAAAAATATGTGTGTACACATACATATGTATATACTTGGCTGTACATGAATCACATTTATAGTTTATTTACCTTTTTTATGTTTGTGTGACAGCAGAAAGAAATAGCTGCACAAAGAATAGTCACATATTTATTTGCTTTCTTAATAGACCTTAATACCCACTTAAGGTCTGTCCTTTATCTTCAAGGTCCTGAAAACTGATCCGATAGCTGAGATTTGTGAGACCCTTCTCAGTTTCTGGCTCTGACATTCCCCACATGGAGCAGAGAGAATGTCCTATTTTTACAACAAGGTTCAGAGTGAATAGCTTGAAGCTACATCAAATGATCTGTAATCAATAGAACACTGACATGATTAACAACGATAACAGTATAAAAATTCTTTCAGAGGTGTAATACTAGTGACTTTTTGGGAATTATTTTATATGAGATATTCTCACTTCCCCAGCATTAGAGATAAGGTCCTTGAACACAGGAAATGATATGCTACATTTTGAGCAGAAAAACATTGCTGTTGCTGTAATATGTTTGTGTGTGTGTGTGTGTGTGTGTGTATCTACATATATATACATATATATATACACACATATATATGTAGATACACACACACACACACACACACACACCCCCATATATCCAAAAGAAAGTGCAAAGCATTTTAAACTGTTTGGAGCTACAGAGGTGGTTGGAAGCAATTTATTAAACAAAAACTGATACTGAAAAAAAAACACTCTTAGAGGCAGAGTTCATTGATGCCAAAGTTTTGGTCATTGTTAGGAACTTACAAATATTCCTTTGCTCTGCCTGCCTAGCAGATCCCAAATTAGCTAGTTTTTGAATAATGATGATGCTGTTGATAATAACTTTTATGTACTACAAGAATAAATTAACAGTTTTTTTTATTTTCCCAAAGAAAAACGTCGGCCACTTAGATATTAATTTCAAGAGATAAACTGGAAGATATACTTTTCCTGTAGTTTTAAAATATTTCTCATTTTCTTGTCATTTTACTTATTTTCCTAGAGATATACTAAATAACTAAATAAGGTGCTATGCCTCTAATATGGAAGCAAATTTAGCAGTCTACAACCATCAGAGAAATTATAAAACAATGACAAAGGCTTTGTTTATTTATTTATTTAAAATTATGAAAAATAATTTCTTTGTAAATCATGCCTCATTCTGTTTTCTACAACCAGGCATATAATTTAAACAATTTAAGGGATATTTTTTGCATTTAACTAAATCATACGTTCACATTGTGTGTGTACAAATTTATATATTATTTTTAAAGAGAAGAAGAGTTCCAAGTGATTTCTTTCAAAAATAATTATTGTTTCTTTGTTTCTTCTTGAGGGCAAAATTATAATTTAGAGACACTGTACCTTTCTGATGTTAATCATTTGAATATATTTTATGCAAGTGGGGCAAACAAGATGCTCTTTTTAGCCAAATTCTTTAACAATGAACAAAGAAAATAGTAATCTTTTCTACATATTTTGTGAAAATAATTTTCCAAAAAGTCTTTTATTTCTTCTCTGTCACGTGACTGCTGCTGCACAAGGGAAGAGGGTTTGAGCACAGATACCACACGCTATTAGGAGAACTGTCTGCCTTGTTGGAATACATTTTTTGTTTGTTTACACATTTCTTTTTTTTTTCCAACCCCTCTCCCTCCACATATTTCTTTATGTGTTGATTTTTTTCTTCATTATTTCATTTTTTAAAAAAATGTTTATTATGCATCTACTGTATGTCAGGCATTGTGCCAGATATTTTAAACATATTTTCAATATAATTTTCATAACACTGTGAATTCGATGTTATGACTCTTTCTACAGGTGAGAAATTTAAGGTTTTCAGTAAGTGACTTATCTGGATCCAATATTTTTTTCAGTTCTTCAAAGCTAGGAACAAACTGTACCTTATATAAGCATTACTGTTTGTCAGTAATATAGTAACCAAAGGATTAATTGATTAAATCTTTATTGCAATGCTATAGTTACCTTCTTATAACATATTCCCTAATTATGGGCTTGATTTTTAGTTATCATATATCAATAGTATCATTGATTTTTACACTCAGCACTTGTTGCATATGAGTTTGCTACCAGAGGCAATAACATAGCACTGCTCTGTCCAAAACTTTAGACATATGTAGGGGTCGTTTTGTTTGTCAATAACTGAGGTGTACTTCTAGCATTTAGAACTAAATAGTACACAGTGCAGAGGAGCCATCTATACAACAAAGAACTATTCTATCCAAAATGTCAGTAATGCTGTGCAGTAACATTGACAATAAAACCAGCACAAAACTCAAACAAATGTTTGCACTGATGCCACCATCATTGTGATATTACTAGGTGAGAACTATGTCAATGTTTTTAAATTTGGGGTATGTTAAATTTATTAGTGGTTCATGAAATTCACTTAAGGCATTGTGACTAAGACTTTTCAAAATGAAATATAAGAGGATGGACAATACCATATTGCATTGCACATATGGAGCTCTTTTGTTCCAGTTATGCATTTAGGCGCAAATGTCTGGGTATAGTGGATTACAATTAAAAAGTATCTCTTCTGTGGGTTGGCATTAATATTAATTTTTAAATTTAATTTTATTTTAGATTTAGGGTGTACATGTGTATGTTTGTTACACGGGTATGTTGTGTACTGATGGGGACTGGGCTTCCAATGTTTCCAAGCCTTTACCTCCTTCCATTCTCCTGCTTCTTGGAATCCCCAGTATCTATTATTTCCATCTTTGTGTCCATGTGTACTGATTGTTTATCTTCCACTTATAAGTGAAAACATGTAGCATTTGTCTTTCTGAGTTAGTTCACTTAGGATAATGACCTTCAGCTCCATCCATGTTGCTGCAAAAGACATGATTTCATTTTTGAAGGGTTTCATGGTATTCCGCAGTATATATATAAAACCTTGTATTTATCCAGTCAACCACTGATGGATGCTTTGTTTGGTTCCAAGTTTTTGCTATTGTGAATAGTGCTGTGCTGAACATATGAGTGAAGTTATCTTTTTTTAACAATGATTTCTTTTCCCTTAGATAGATACCCAGTAGTGGGATTCCTTAATCAAATGGTAGTTCTATTTTAAATCAAGAAATCTCCATACTGTTTCCCATAGAAGTTGAACTAATTTACTTTCCCACCAACAGTCAATAAGCATTCTCTTTTCTCTGGATCCATGCCAATATTTGCTGGGTTTTTTTTTTTTTTTTTTTTTTTTACTTTTAGTCATAGCCATTCTGACTAGTGTATGATGGTAAATAATTGTAGTTTTAATTTGTATTTATTTAATGATTAGTGAGGTTGAACATTTTTTCATATGTTTGTCAGCCATTTACAGTTTTTTCTTTTGAGAAATATTTGTTCGGTTCCTTTGTCCAGTTTTTAATGGGGCTGGGTTTTTTTTTTTCTTACTGAGTTATTGGAGTTTCTTATTGATTCTGGATATTAGTCCTTTGTTGGAGGCATAATTTACAATTGTTTTCTCCCATTCTGCAGGTTGTCTGTTTGCTCTACTGATACTTCTTTTGTTGTGCAGAAGCTTCTTAGCTTAAGTCTCATTTATCCATTTTTCTTTTGGTTTAATTTGCTTTTGGGGTCTTCATCATAAATTATTTGCCTGGGTCAATGTCCAGAAGAGTATTTCCCACGTTTTCTTCTAGGATTTCTTTTTAAATACTTTCAGAACTTACATTTAAGTGTTTCATCCATGTTGAGTTAATTTCTGTATATGGTGAGAGACAGGCGTCTAGTTTAATCCCTCTGCATATGACTAGTCAAGTTTCCCATCACCATTTATAGAATAAGGTGTCCTTTCCCCATGGCTTATGTTTGTTGACTTTGTTTAAGATCAGTTGGTTGTAGGTATGTGGTTTTAAACTGTTTTACCACAGCCTTGTAGTATTATTTGAAATCAGGCAATGTGATGATTCTTGATTTGTACATTATGCTTTGGATTGCTTTGGCTATTTGGTCTCTTTGTTGTCACATATGAATTTTATGATTGTTTTTTCTAATTCTGTGAAAAATGACATTGTTAGTTTAATAGAGATTGCATTAAATCTGTAGATTGCCTTGGGCAATATGGTCATTTTAACAATATTGATTGTTCCAGTCCATAAGCATGGGAGTTTATCCATTTGTTTCTGTCATCTGTGATTTCTTTCATCAATGTTTTATATTTCTCCTTGTAGAGATCTTTAACTTTCTTAGTTAAATGTATTCCCACTAGGCATTTTTTTTTTTTTTTTTTTGGTAACTATTGTAAATTGGATTGAGTTCTGGATTTGCTTCTCGGCTGGAATGTTATTGATGTATAGAAATGCTACTGATTTTTGTACATTGATTTCGTATCCTGAATTTTACTGAAGGCATTTATCATTAGGACTCTTTTGGAGTTAAGGTGTTTTAGGTACTCATCATTTCATCAGTGAAAAGAGATACTTTGACTTCTTCTTTTCCAATTTGGATGCCTTTATTTATTCTTCTTGCCTGATTGCTCTGGCTAGAACTTCCAGTGCTATGTTGGATAGGAGTGGTGAGAAAGGACACCCTTTTCTTGTTCTATATCTTAGGCGTAATGTTTTCAGCTTTTCTTCATTCAGCATGATGTTTTCCGTGGATTTGTTATATATGGCTCTTATTATTTTTAAGTTTGTTTGATGCCTAGTTTGTGAGGGTTTTTATCATGAAGGGATGTTGTATTTTGTTGAATGTCATCCCTGCATCTATTGAGATAATCAAATGGTTTTCAGTTTTAATTCTATTTATGAATTGAATCATTTTTATTGATTTGTGAAGGTTGTATCCTTGCATTCTCGAAATAAAACCCATTTGTATGTGATCAATTATCTTTTTGATGTGCTGTTGGATTCAGTTGGCTAGCATATTTTTGAGGATTTATACATCTATATTCATCAGGGATATTGACCTGTAGTTATCTTTTTCTGTTGGGTCCTTACGTAATTTTGGTATTAGAGTGATACCAATTTCATAGAATGAGTTGGGGAGAAATCCCTCCTCCTCCATTTTTTTGGAATAGTTTCATTAAGGTTGGTACCACCAACCTTTGTACAGATGGTAAAATTTGGCAGTGAATCTTCTGGGTTCTGGGCTTTTTGTGGTTGTTTTTGGAAGATTTTGTTAAATTGATTCAATTATATTCCTTGTTATTCATCTGTTCAGGATTTCTACTTCTTCCTGGTCCAGTCTTGGGAGGTTGTATGTTTCCAGGGAATTGTTCATTTTCTCTAAGGTTTCTAGTTTCTGTGCATAGAGGTATTCATAGTCGACTCTGATTACCTTTTTTGTTTCTGTGGTATCAGTTGTAATATCACCTTTATCATTTCTGATTGTACTTATTTGAATATTCTCTCTCTTTTTTCTTAGTTAATCCATCTACCATCTCTGAATTTTGTTTATTCTTTCAAAGAACCAATGTTTTCTTTCATTGATATTTTGTATTATTTTTTCTCTCAATTTCATTTTTGTCTTCATTGATTGTGGTTATTTATATTCCTCTGATAGCTTTGGGTTTAGTTTGTTCTTGTTTTGTTTTTCTAGTCATTGAGTTGTAATGTTAGGTTGTTAATTCGAGATCTTTCTACTTTTTTGATATAGGCAGTTAATGCTATAAAATTTCTTCTTTGCACAGCTTTAGCTGTATCTCAGAGGTTCTGGTATGTTGTGTCACTATTTTCAGTTGTTTTGAAAAATTTTTTTAGTTCTTCCTGAATTTCATTGTTTACCCAAAGGTCATTCAGAAGTAAGTTTTTAGTGTCCATGTATTTATGTTTTGAGAGTTCCTTTTGGTATTGATTTCTAATTTTATTTCACTGTGGTCTGAAAAGGTATTTGACACAATTTTAATTTTTTTTTAATTGCATTTTAGGTTTTGGGGCACATGTGAAGAACATGCAAGATTGTTGCATAGGTGCATGCAGTTTTAATTTTTTAAAAAATTTATTGAGACTTGCTTTATGGCCAAACATATGGTTGATTTTGTAGAATGTTCCTTTTGCGGAAGCACATGTTATGCCATTGTTGGATGAAATGTAAATGTCCAGAAGGTCCATTTTGTCTATAGTCTAGTTTAACTCCAGAGTTTCTTTGATGATTTTCTGCCTTGATAATCTGTCTAGTGATGTCATTGGAATATTGAAAACCCCACAATTATTGTATTGCTATTAATCTGTTTTTTAAGGCCTAGTGTTTTTTCTTTTATGAAAATGGGTGCTCAGGTGTTGGGTTCATATATTTTGGATAGTTAAATCTTCCTGTTGCATTGAACTCTTTATCATCATATACTGCCCTTCCTTGTCCTTTTTACTGTTTTATCTGATATAAGGATGGCTGCTCCTCCTCGCTTTGGTTTTCCATTTGTGTGATGTATCTTCTACCCTCGTACTTTGAGTCTATAGCTGTCTTTGGTCTGCAGGTTTCTCTCTTCTGGTTGAGGTTTTTGTTTTGTTTTGTTTTGTTTTTTTAAATCAAATTTTCCAATCTGTATATTTCAAGTGGAGCATTTATGCTGTTTACATTCAAATTTAATATTAATACGTGAGGTTTTGTTCCTGTCATAGTGTTGTTAGCTAGTTTCTTTGGAGTTTCAATTGTGTAACTGCTTTATAGTATCAGTGAGCTTTGTACTTAAGTGTCCTTTTATGATGATGAGTATGGTCCTTTTGTTTTCACGTTTAGAATTCCTTTGAGCATTTCTCGTAGGACCAGTCTAGTGGTGATGAATTTCCTGAGCATTTGTTTGTCTGGGAAAGACCTTACTTTTTAATTTATGAAACTTAATTTGACAGGGAATAAAATTCTTGGCTGCAATTTTTTTTTTCTTTAAGGAGACTAAAAGTAGGCTCTCAGTATCTTCTTGCTTTCAGAGCTTTTGCTTAGAAATCTTTGTTAGTCAGATGGGATTTCCTTTACGGCAGTTAGATAATTCTCTCTTTCTGCTCTTAAGATTATTTATCCTTTCCTGGGTAAAGAGGACGCCTCCGGAAACACGGCTGAACACGGGACGGTCCAGCTCTGTGGAGGAGGGGCGTCACCCACCGGGAAACACCCTGCAGTTCCCAGGACAATTTGCCCACAGCAGCTCAACGAAGCCTCTGCAGGCTGAGTGTGACTAGGCTGCCACCTTGTGGGCAGGGAAAACCATTGCAACAGCGGAAAATCATAACGCCCTAATTCCCTGGGACAGACCACCTAGGGGGAAGAAAAGGGGGTTTATGAGTTCAGCTACTACAGACTTAAAATTACCAAAATCAGAAAGACAGCAACTACAAAGTCGATAGGTGGATAAATCCACAAAGATGGGAAGAAATCAGCACAAAAAGGATGAAAACACCCAAAACCAGAACACCTCTCCTCCTACAAGAGAGCACAACTCCTCACCAGCAAGGGAACAAGACTGGATGGAGAATGAGCATGATGAAATGACAGAATCAGCTTTCAGAAAGTGGATAATAAGAAACTTCCGTGAGCTAAAAGAACATGTTCTAACCCAATGCAAAGAAACTAAGAACCTTGAAAAAAGACTTGACGAAATGTTAACGAGAATGGACAACTTAGAGAGGAATATGAGTGAATTGATGGAGCTGAAAAACACAACACGAGAACTTCGCGAAGCATGCACAAGTTTCAACAGCAGAATTGACCAAGCAGAAGAAAGGATATCAGAGGTCGAAGATCAACTCAATGAAATAAAATGAGAAGGCAAGATTAGAGAAAACAGGGTAAAAAGGAATGAACAGAGTCAACAAGAAATATGGGACTATGTGAAAAGACCTAATCTACGTTTGATAGGTGTACCTGAATGTGACGAAGAGAATGCATCCAAGCTGGAAAATACCCTTCAGGATATTATCCAGGAAAACTTCCCCAACCTAGCAAGGCAGGCCAATATTCAAGTCCAGGAAATACAGAGAACACCACAAAGATATTCCTCTAGAAGAGCAACCCCAAGGCACATAATCGTCAGATTTGCCAGGGTTGAAATGAAGGAGAAAATACTAAGGGCAGCCAGAGAGAAAGGTCGGGTTACCCACAAAGGGAAGCCCATCAGACTTACAGCAGATCTCTCAGCAGAAACCCTACAGGCCAGAAGGGAGTGGGGGCCGATATTCAACATCCTTAAAGAAAAGAACTTTCAACCCAGAATTTCATATCCAGCCAAACTAAGCTTCATAAGTGAAGGAAAAATAAAATCCTTTGAGAACAAGCAAGCACTCAGAGATTTCATCACCACCAGACCAGCTTTACAAGAGCTCCTGAAGGAGGCACTACACATAGAAAAAAACAACCAGTACCAGCCACTCCAAAAATGCACGAAATGGTAAAGAGCATCAACACAATGAAGAATCTGCATCAACCAACGGGAAAAACAGCCATCAAAATGACAGGATCAAATTCACACATAACAATATTAACCCTAAATGTAAACGGACTAAATGCCCCAATCGAAAGACACAGATTGGCAAATTGGATAAAAAGCCAAAACCCATCAGTGTGCTGTATCCAGGAAACCCACCTCACAAGCAAGGATACACAAAGGCTCAAAATAAAGGGATGGAGGAAGATTTACCAAGCAAATGGAGAACAAAAAAAAGCAGGAGTTGCAATTCTCATCTCTGATAAAATAGACTTTAAAGCAACAAAGATCAAAAGAGACAAAGAAGGACATTACATAATGGTAAAAGGATCAATGCAACAAGAAGACCTAACGATCCTAAATATATATGCACCTAATACAGGAGCACCTAGATACATAAGGCAAGTTCTTAAAGACTTACAAAGAGACCTAGACTCCCACACAATAATAGTGGGAGACTTCAACACACCATTGTCAATATTAGGCAGATCAACGAGACAGAAAATTAACAAGGATATCCAGGACTTGAACTCAGACCTGGACCAAGCAAACCTAATAGACATTTGCAGAACTCTCTACCCCAAATCCACAGAATATACATTCTTCTCAGCACCACATCACACCTACTCTAAAATTGACCACATAATTGGAAGTAAATCACTCCTCAGCAAATGCAAAAGAACGGAAACCATAACAAACAGTCTCTCAGACCACAGTGCAATCAAGGTAGAACTCAGAATTCAGAAGCTAACCCAGAACCGCACAGCCTCATGGAAATTGAACAACTTTCTCCTGAATGTTGACTGGATAAACAATGAAATGAAGGCAGAAATAAAGATGTTCTTTGAAACCAACGAGAACGAAGACACCACATACCAGAATCTCTGGGACACATTTAAAGCAGTCTCTAGAGGAAAATATATAGCAATAGGTGCCCACATGAGAAGAAAGGAGAGATCTAAAATTGACACTCTATCGTCAAAATTGAAAGAGCTAGAGGAGCAAGATCAAAAAAACTCAAAACCTAGCAGAAGACAAGAAATAACTAAGATCAAAGCAGAATTGAAGGAGATAGAGACACGAAAAACCCTTCAAAAAATCAATAAATCCAGGAGCTGGTTTTTTGAAAAGATCAACAAAATAGACAGACCACTAGCCAGACTAATAAAAAAGAAAAGAGAGAATAACCAAATAGATGCAGTAAAAAATGATAAAGGGGATATCATCACAGATGCCAGAGAAATTCAAACCACCATCAGAGATTATTACAAACAACTCTATGCACATAAACTAGAAAACCTGGAAGAAATGGATAAATTCCTGGACAGTTGCCTCCTCCCAAGCCTAAACCAGGAAGAAGTCGAAACCCTGAATAGACCAATAACAAGGTCTGAAGTCGAGGCAGCAATTAAGAGCCTACCACCCAAAAAAAGCCCAGGTCCAGATGGGTTCACAGCCGAATTCTACCAGACATACAAAGAGGAACTGGTACCATTCCTACTGAAACTATTTCAAATAATCCAAAAAGAAGGAATCCTTCCCAAATCATTTTATGAGACCAACATCGTCCTAATACCAAAACCTGGCAGAGACTCAACAAGAAAAGAAAATTACAGGCCAATATCCATGATGAACATAGATGCAAAAATCTTCAATAAAATACTGGCAAGCTGATTGCAACAGCACATCAAAAAGCTTATCCACCATGATCAAGTAGGATTCATCCCAGGGATGCAAGGCTGGTTCAATATACGCAAGTCTATAAATGTAATTCACCACATAAACAGAAACAAAGACAAAAACCACATGATTATCTCAATTGATGCAGAGAAGGCCTTCGACAAAATTCAACAGCCCTTTATGCTAAAAACTCTCAATAAACTAGGTATCGATGGAACGTATCTCAAAATAATAAAAGCTATTTATGACAAACCAACAGCCAATATCATACTGAATGGGCAAAAACTGGAAGCATTCCCTTTGAAATCGGGCACTAGACAAGGATGCCCTCTCTCACCACTCCTGTTCAATATAGTACTGGAAGTTCTAGCCAGAGCAATCAGACAAGAAAAAGAAATAAAGGGTATTCGATTAGGAAAGGAGGAAGTCAAATTGTCTCTATTTGCAGACGACATGATTGTATATCTAGAAGACCCTATCATCTCAGCCCAAAATCTCCTGAAACTGATAAGCAACTTCAGCAAAGTCTCAGGATACAAAATCAATGTGCAAAAATCACAAGCATTCCTATACACCAATAATAGACTTAAAGAGAGCCAAATCAAGAACGAACTGCCATTCACAATTGCTACCAAGAGAATAAAATACCTAGGAATACAACTAACAAGGAACGTAAAGGACCTCTTCAAGGAGAACTACAAACCACTGCTCAACGAAATAAGAGAGGACACAAACAGATGGAGAAACATTCCATGTTCATGGTTAGGAAGAATTAGTATCGTGAAAATGGCCATACTGCCCAAAGTAATTTACAGATTCAACACTATCCCCATCAAGCTACCAATGACCTTCTTCACAGAACTGGAAAAAACCACCTTAAACTTCATATGGAACCAAAAGAGAGCCCGCATAGCCAAGTCAATTCTAAGCAAAAAGAACAAAGCAGGAGGCATCACACTACCAGACTTCAAACTCTACTACAAGGCTACAGTAATCAAAGCAGCACGGTACTGGTACCAAAACAGAGATATAGACCAATGGAACAGAACAGAGGCGTCGGAGGCGACACAACATATCTACAACCACCCGATCTTTGACAAACCTGATAAAAACAAGCAATGGGGAAAGGATTCCCTGTTCAATAAGTGGTGTTGGGAAAACTGGCTAACCATATGCAGAAAGCAGAAACTGGACCCCTTCCTGACACCTTACACTAAAATTGACTCCAGATGTATTAAAGACTTAAGCATAAGAAGTAACACCATAAAAACACTAGAAGGAAACCTAGGCAAAACCATTCAGGACATAGGCGTAGGCAAGGACTTTATGACCAAAACACCAAAAGCATTGGCAACAAAAGCCAAAATAGACAAATGGGACCTAATCAAACTCCACAGCTTCTGCACGGCAAAAGAAACAGTCAGTAGAGTGAATCGGCAACCGACAGAATGGGAAAAAATTTTTGCAGCCTACCCATCTGACAAAGGGCTGATATCCAGAATTTACAACGAGCTAAAAAAGATTTACAAGAAAAAAACAAACAAGCCCATTCAAAAATGGGTGAAGGATATGAACAGATACTTTACAAAAGAAGACATACAAGAGGCCAACAAACATATGAAAAAATGCTCATCATCACTGGTCATTAGAGAAATGCAAATCAAAACTACATTGAGATACCATCTCACGCCAGTTACAATGGCGATCATTAAAAAATCTGGAGAAAATAGATGCTGGAGAGGATGTGGAGAAATAGGAACACTTTTACACTGTTGGTGGGAGTGTAAATTAGTTCAACCACTGTGCAAAACAGTGTGGCGATTCCTCAAGGACCTAGAAATAGAAATTCCATTTGACTCATCAATCCCATTACTGGGCATATATCCAAAGGATTATAAATCGTTCTACTATAAGGACACATGCACACGAATGTTCATTGCAGCACAGTTTACAATAGCAAAGACCTGGAACCAACCCAAATGCCCATCGATGATAGACTGGACAGGAAAAATGTGGCACATATACACCATGGAATATTATGCAGCCATTAAAAATGAGGAGTTCGCGTCCTTTGTAGGGACATGGATGAACCTGGAAACCATCATTCTCAGCAAACTGACACAAGAACACAAAACCAAACACCACATGTTCTCACTCATAGGAGGGTGTTGAACAAGGAGAACACATGGACACAGGGAGGGGAGCACTATACACGGGGTCTGTTGCGGGGGAGTGGGGGGGACAGCGGGGGGGGGGGAGTTGGGGAGGGATGGCATGGGGAGAAATGCCAGATATGGGTGAGGGGGAGGGAGGCAGCAAATCACACTGCCATGAATGCACCTATGCAACAACTTTGCATGTTTTTCACATGTACCCCAAAACCTAAAATGCAATAAAAAAAAAAAAAATTATTTATCCTATTTGTTGTCTTTTGTTAGTCTAATGACTATATGCCTTGGTGAGACCCTTCTTGAAATGCATCTTCCAGGAGTTCTCTGAGCTTCTTGTATCTGGATATCTCAATCTCTCCCAAGACCTGGGAAGTTTTCCTGAATAATTTTCTCAAATGGGTTTTCCATACTTTTTACTTTTTCTTCTTCCTATGGTGTCCTATAATCTGTGGGTTTGGATGCTTTAGATAATTCCATATTTCTCTAAGGCTGTGTTTATTTAAAAAATGTTTTTTTATTTAACTGGGCTAATTTGAAGGACCTGTCTTCCATCTCTGAAATTCTTTCACTAGGTCTAGCCTATTTTTAAAGTCTTCGATTATGTTTCATAATTCCTTCAATAATCTTTTCATTTTCATTTCTATTTTTTTCAATGATGTCAATATCTTTTCTCAGATCCTGAATTGTTTTTCTGATATCTTTGCATATGTTTTCAGCTTTCTCTTCAATCTCATTGAGCTCCTTTAAAATCAGTATTTTGAATTCTTAATATGGTATTTCAAAGATTTCATTTAGATTAGCATCTGTTGCTGGAGAGTTAGTGTTCCTCATTGGGGCTGTGTAACACTCAGTTTTTTCATACCTTCAGAGTTGTTTCTCTGGTTCTTTGTCATCTGGATAAGCTATCTCTCTTTATTTTTTGAATTTGCTTTTGTTTGGATAAGACTCTTTTCCTTCTCAAGGAGGTGTCTATAATATATGCTGTATAGTTTCCTTCGGCTTTCATTCTGGATGCTTTCAGTGGCAAAGAGTCTGTATAAGTTCCTTGGTTATACATAGCCTTTGTATGGTGGCTTTCCCAAATGCTGGTTGTAGTAGCACTGTACTGGATGTGTGAGCAGGCTCAGTGCCTTCTGTAGTGCTGAGATGGTGGAGATGTCTGGAAGCTTATGTCACAGGCCAGTGGGTGGTGCTTATGGGTAAGAGCTGGCTACAGCCAATGTAAATGGGTATATAATTGATCATTAATTACCGGGACAAGCTCTCTGTTGCCTCAGGCAATGGGCTGTGATCTGTGCACAGTGGTCTGAGCCCCCTGCTCAGCCACAGACTGGGACCCAAGATGGGAAAGCCCACCTGCAGGTTCCCCAATGGAAAGCAAAGCACCAGCTCTGAAGGGTTCTTGGGTGCTGGAAGGAAGGTCGTGGCATGACCTGCTTATCTGGCGCAGAAAGAAAGAGCTTATGGAACGCCATGCTCTGGGCTCAAGGGAGAAATGCCTCTTAGAAGCGCAAGAATGAGTCCAGACTTGCTGGTTCCTATCTACGACCCCTCTAGCTTGTTTAATTATTAAATCTAGAATAGAATTTGTTCTATATGCCTCAAAGGAAATGCCCAACTGCCCTAGCTATGTCCCCCCACACCCCTACCACATTTTTGCTTTGTGTTGTACACCAATAATGGTTTAGGTCTCCAGAGCTCAGAGCCTTTGCAGCCTCCATACTTTCATTGGCTCCCTGGTCCCCACTTTATGCACTCTTGTCTTTTCTCATTTCTTTGTCTCCACCGACATTGCAACTCCCACGGTCTGTGTCAGGGCTGGTCCCAGACGTTGGGTGTGGCCACCAAGTTTCCAGAGGTGTGTCCAGGTATGGAGTTGGGAAACCTCTGCTACCCCAAGTTATCTGCATAGGAAGATGGGGCAGACTAAACTCCTAATGCAGAAGTGTCAGTGCTCCAAATGCCTTGATATATTTTTGGGAATCAAGTAGAGAACATGCTACTGCCTAAAGATCTCTGCACTTGAAGAGGGGTGGTATCTGACGCTCCTAATCCAAGTGAGCAGGTGTGCCAAGTTCCTGGAAATATGCCCTGGCATGGGACAGAAAAGTAACTGCTGCAGGGGTAGGAGGAGTGGATCAAGCTTCTAATCCAGGGGAGCAGGCGTGCTTTAAGCTGGGTCATATGCCTGGAGAAGGAGCAGAGAAACAACCACCACAACAAGGTTGTTGCATGGGATTGGAGGGGTAGTTTAAACTCTTAATTTATGGAAGAAGTTGTGTCAAATGTGTGGAACTACATCTGGGTCTGGAGATGAGGGAGTGCCCCTGCATCAAATTATTTGTATGGAAAGGAAGTGGTGGTGCAAGCTGCTATTCCATGGGGGCAGGTGCACCAAAAACCTGGAACTAGGTCCAGGTGTAGAGCAGAGAGTGCCACAGCACAAAGATCTCTGCACAGAAAGGGTAGTGAATAGAAATAGAAACAAAATGAATTAGGTTCTAATTGTAAGTCTGTTATATGTCTATAGAACTGAAGAAATGTATGGCCTTGTATGCAGTGATTAATGAAAAATTATTTCAATTAATATCTATTTCCATATTTAATTTGTCAACTAGGAAAATTACTATTTTAAGCAACACCTATTTATTATGTACAACTTTAGCCAAAATTATATTTATTCCAGCTGGATTTACTATATCAAGGTATTTGTCATCCACATAAAATATTTTATATCACAAAAGATACTTCAAATAAAAACTCACATGCATCTTAGAATTGCATGGCATTTGTATCATTTTGCTCGTATCATTTTATGTGTTTCTTGTAGATGAACAAGGAAACATTTATAAGGCTCTTATTGAATTTTCACCAGAACCTATTACAGAAATCATACTAGAATTGTATTTTCACTGCATGTAAGTCCTTTATTCTAGATTCACTCTTATAAGCCTGATATGTATGATTATTACTTATCTTCCAGAAATTATTGAGTTATTGATGAACAAGGACTGTATTGCTCATTTGTAGCCAGTATTTTTTCATGCCTGCTTAGATCACATTCCCTATTGAAAGAATGAGTATAGGTTGTCAGATTTATACCACAGTTTTTCTTGTCCATAACCAATTGAGCTGTAGATGAGTACGTGACCCAAAGAAATCCATCCAACTATAGGTCAAAAGGATAAGGTTTCTTTTGCAAACATCTTCAATTAATTGATAGTGGTCTCTGGAGTTGATTGATTATGAACATTGGTGGATTGGAGATCCTCTGACAAAGGAAAACCAGGGCCACGCTGAGTTATGGAGATAGACACTATAAATAATATGAGAAAATGAATCAGTTGACAGGCAAAAAATACCAGAAATAATAAATCTATATACCCCAAAGAGGGAGATGGAAGTGTGTCATTGAATCCTATACTTTCTTCATAAGACTTCAAGCAATTGAAGCTAATGTTTTTTTTTTTTTTTAATCAATTGGCCTTACCTCTTGCAGTTTGACTTCAATTTGATATCTTTTAAGAAGTTTGACTTCAATTTGATATCTTTTGTGTGGGTTTCACTTCTTTGTAAATAAAAAAGTTTTGTCATTTAGTATCTGTAGTGAGTAGCCACTCTACAGGATCTATATGTATATTGCACACAGTGTAACTGCTTGTTATAACCATTTGGGCTTATAGAAAAATAAAATCATTGAACAGATCTCTACCGGATAGCTGCATTTCTTGTTTCCAATGGCATTTAATAATTTCCATTAGCAAGAAATTGTATTTCTAGTATTCAGATCTAGAGACAAAATTGCTTTATGTTCAGACTCTTTAGAATAACTTAGCCAGGAAGAAAATATATATTCAAATACAATACAGTCCTCTTTCATTCAAATGTTTTTATTCTTTTAATTTTAAGGTCCTTCTTGTCTACTTTATTGTTATATGAGACAAGTAAATTGGCTTGGTAAGAGTTTTCCAACTCTCACAAACTTTGTTACAGAAAACATAAAGGTTTTTAAGAAGGAACTGGAAAAATTGCTTAGGGTGGCAGGTAGGTTTGGGGAAGTAAATGATCGAGGCTCACATCCTTTTCATGTTTGATGATCAGTACAATTAGGCATCTCTGATGATTGAAATATCCTGATTGAAATCCATGGGCAGAAATGTGCAACAAAACCACCCCTCCAAAGGGGTAGCACATCATGAAAAACAAGGAAGTCCAGACCTGTGGCCAAAAAATATTATTGACCTAGAATATCATTGGGAAAATCTGGTTCTAGGTATGCTGTGCATCTGTGGCAAGAAATACTTCTTGACCTAGCTCTGCCCATATATATATATACACACACACACGTGTATACACATACACACACAAACACACGCACATATATTTACGTGTGTGTGTGTACATATATATATATATATATTTTTTTTTTTTTTTCCTTTTGAGATAGAATTTGGCTCTGCCTCCCAGGCTGGAGTGCAGTTGTGTGATTTGGGTCACGGTAACCTCCATCTCCTGGGTTCAAGCAATTCTTCTGCCTCAGCCTTCCAAGTCTAGGATTACAGGCACATGCCAGCACATGTGGCTAATTTTTGTATTATTAGTAGAAACAGAGTTTCAGCATGTTATCCAGTCTGGTTTTGAACTCCTGGCCCCAGGTGATCTGCCTGCTTCAGCTTTCCAAAGTGTTGGGATTACAGATGTGAGCCATCGTGCCCAGCCTATACTCCATATATTCTTAAATCACACATTGTGGATGATTGTCAGTGTGAATATGTAAAGAACACTGACACTAGGCAGCAATGTGGACCTTGAGGGATGCTGGCTGGACAACAGGTGGGGAGAGACTATCTTTTCCATGCTTCCACCCTCTGATTAGATACTTTCAGACAGGCAATAACATCATCCTAGCAGTGAACAGAAAATGAGTCAGATTTCAAAAGACTGATTCAAATGAAACTTGAGTATGACAAGAAAATTTGTACTACAAAGGAGAGCAATGACAGCAAGGTCCGTGAAGAACTCCTTCTGTTTCAGCTGTCTTTGACTCTGGCTGCAAACTCTGCTATGGCACCCTCATTTTATTATGGTACACCTGAGCTCTGTGTCCTCTTTCTTCTCAGATCTAGTTCTTCTATTGTCTCTAAAATCTTTAGGCAATATTCTTCTTCTCTCTGTAGAAAATATTTTATAATTTTTTAAATAAAAATTATCACTCGTTGACTTTCATAGCTGGCCAATACCCGTTTTATCTAATCTCATTGCCAATATTCACATATGACTTACCCTAAGTCCTCAACCAAAACCCCCCTATTCTCTAGCCATTTTTATAGAACCTGAAATGAACCCCATCTCCTTCACTAGACTCAAGAACACTTAAAGCAAAAAGAGTAAGTTATTTAACTACTTCCAGTGTACAGTATTGAATATTACTGTCCTGAGGTGATCAGGCAAATGTTTTAGAAGAAAAGAACAGTGCTTTGGTCTTTAGTTTTACTTATTCATTCATTTATTAATTGAAAAACTTTTTATTGAATGCCTAGTATATAACAGGTATTGATATGGTTTGGCTGTGTCCCCACCCAAGACTCATCTTGAATTGTAGCTTCCATAATTCCCACGTGTCATGAGAGGGACTCTGTAGAAGGTAATAGAATCATGGAGGTGGGTCTTTCCTGTGTCGTTCTCTTGATAGTGAATAAGTCTCATGAGATCTGATGGTTTTATAACAGGGAGTTTCTCTATACAAGCTCTCTTCCCTGCTGCCATGTAAGACGTGTCTTGCTTCCTCTTTTCCTTCCACCATGATTGTGAGGCCTGCCCAGCCACGTGGAACTGTGAGTCAATTAAACCTCTTTCCTTTATAAATTAACCAGTCTTAGGTATGTTTTCATTAGCAACATGAAAACAGACAAATACAGGTATTATTTATGCAGTATGCTAAACTAGTATTTCTAAAAAGAGTGCCAAGATGAAGGTGCCAGAAAATTTGATCTGTTGGGTTTCCTGTTTTTCATAGACAGTGCCTTCTCCCTGTGTCCTCACATAGTAGAAGGGGAGAACTCTGGCCTCTGCAACTCCTTATAATGACACTAGTCTCACTCATGAAAACTCCACCCTGATGACTTAATCATCTCCAAATGCCCCATTTCTTAATACTATCAATTACACTGGGAATTGGATTTCAACATAGGAATTTTGGAGAAACACAAACATTCAGAATGTAACATCTCATAACTTAAGCACATTGATGTAAAGCTAACAGTATTTAAATACTTCAATATAAAGTTAATGCCTTTTGTGTTACATAAGAGAATAATGAGGGGAAAAACAAGATATTTCCTATAAACACACACACACACACACACACACACATACACACACAAAATTCATAGCAAAATAAAGAAGAAATACTCATGACAGTTAAAAAATTCTGTTTTGGTTTGCTCAGGCTACCATAACAAAATATCACAGATGGGATGGTTTAAACAACAGAAGTTTATTTTCTCACAGTTCTGGAGAGAGAGGGCTCTGGTGTCTCTTTATATTCTTATAAGAATTCCAGTCCTGCTGGATTAAGGCACACCCTTACATCCTCATTTAATTTTAGTTACCTCCCTAAAGGCCCTAACTCCAAATACAGTCACAATAGGGGGTCAGGACATCAACATATGAATTTATAGGGAACAAATCAGTTTATAATAGTGTTCAATAAATTTTAGTACTTAGTTTTATTATACTGATAAACACTCAATAAATATTTGATTGGTAAATTTATTTGTATTAGTTGGGAAACTGAATTTTTATTTTTAAAATTGTAAAAATTTATATACATGAAATAGATTTAACATAATTTCCATATATAAGCATTGCATGGTTAAATGTGCTGCACTTTATTGTACTTCATAGATACTGTGTTTTTTACGAATTGAAGACAAGGCAAAGGACTAATACTTAAATGTGCATACTTTTCTAATAATTTTATTATCTATATTATGGTACATATATATGTTTGAAATGCTATACAATGGTGTACTTCTATGCAATTTTTCAACACTGTGCTCATTGATGTTATATTGGGAGTGTGAAATTTGGCATGATGAGAAAATTGGAATCATGACAATTAGAAGGCTTGATTTAGGTTCTTGGATGGCTCAGATGTAATAAAGTTAATAATGCAAATTATGTTTACAGTATGTTTTGTACCTGCATCGATTTACATTATGAAAAGTACAAAAATAGCCTAAAATCTGAAAAAATCTTTCAGTATTCATAAAGGATTATCTTAGTCAACAAAGAAGCCACTCACATTATTGATAAATGAGTGAAGGTTAGACATACATCTTTGTTTGATAACATTTGTCTTACTGATTAAGGAAAAAAGAAGTGTCAGTACATATTCATGATAATCTATGATCTTGCATGAATGACAGGAGCAACTTATTTGCTGAGTCAGATAAAAACCATTTTTTTAGAGTCTGTCTCTACTGTCACACAATGCTGATAATAGAACCATAAAACCTGAGTGTACTTCATATTCAAGTTATAGGTGTAAACTGCAAATAAGGGGGGTACAGTCACTTAAAATAAGATTTATGTCTAAAATTATGTAATGTAGTTCTCAGCAGGGCTTTTTATGTTAGAACTCCAGTGGTGGCATTAATTTTGCTAACATTTGTAAATGTATATTTTTTTTAGCAAGGGGATCATTAATTTTCTAGTATATCACTTCCCCCAAATCTCACTCAAGAAACTTTTTTAAGGTGCTAATTTGGAGTGGACATAGGAGTGGCAGTAACAGTAACAAAACATCAACAGTCTTTTTTTATAGTTTGTTAGAAATAAATTTTCTGAGAGAGATCCAAGATGGCTGATGATTAGCAGCTCGGGCACGTACCTCCCAGTGAAAGCGCAAAGAACGAGAGGACGCCACACTTTCAGACGAATATTAGTTGCTCATGGACCAGGAGATTCCCAGTGGAGGAGCACCACGGGTCGCCAGGGCGACTCTTGTGGCCGGCGTGGCGGTTTTGCTGGTGCCTTAGCACGCCAGTTCTTGGTGCAGAGTCCGGAGATTCCCGGGCAGAAAAGCACCATCAATCTTAACACCGCTGTTTTGGCCGGCTCAGTGGATTGCTCAGATTTCGGCACAGGGAATCAACAAGCTGGACGTCAGAGACCCAGTTAGAAAGTCGGTAATTATAAAGACGACAGACGGACAAATATATAATGAAGGGAAGAAACCAGCGTAAAAAGGTAGAGAATACTCAAAATCAGAATGCCTCTCCCTCTACAGGGGATTGCAATTCCTCATCAGTAACGGAACAAGGCTTAATAGATTACACGGGTGTTCCAATAACAGAAGCAGGTTTCCAAACGTGGGTGATAAGAAACTTCTGTGAATTAAAAGAACTTATTCTAACCCAATGCAAAGAAACTAAGAACCTTGAAAAAAGGTTTGACGAAATGTTAATGAGAATGGACAATTTAGAGAAGAATATAAGTGAATTGATGGAGCTGAAAAACACAACACGAGAACTTCGCGAAGCATGCACAAGTTTAAACAGTCGAATTGATCAAGCAGAAGGAAGGCTATCAGAAGTCGAGGACCAGCTCAGTGAAATGAAACGAGAAGACAAGAATGCAGAAAAAAGGATGAAAAGGAATGAGCAAAGTCTCCAGGAAATATGGGACTATGTGAAAAGACCTAATTTACGTTTGATAGGTGTACCTGAATGTGATGAAGAGAATGAATCCAAGTTGGAAAATACTCTTCAGGATATCATTCAGGAAAATTTTCCCAACCTGGCAAGGCAGGGTAATATTCAACTCCAGGTAATACAGAGAACACCACAAAGATATTCTTCAAGAAGACCAACCCCAAGGCACATAATCGCCAGATTTATTAGGGTTGAAATGAAGGAGAAAATACTAAGGGCAGCCAGAGAGAAAGGTCAGGTTACCCATAAAGGGAAACCTATCAGACTTACAGCAGATCTCTCAGCAGAAACCCTACAAGCCAGAAAAGAGTGGGGACCAATATTTAACATCCTTAAAGAAAAGAACTTTCAACCCAGAATTTCCTATCCAGCCAAACTAAGCTTTATGAGTGAAGGAAAAATTAAATCTTTTGCCAACAAACAAGTACTTAGAGAGTTCACCACCACCAGGCCTGCTTTACAAGAGCTTCTGAAAGAAGCACTATACATATAAAGGAACAACCAATATCAGCCTTTCCAAAAATATATCAAAAAGCAAAGAACTTTAACACAATAAAAAATTTACATCAACTAATGGGCAAAACAGCCAGCTAGCATCAAACACCGGTATTAAACTTATATATATTTCAATTGGATAAAAAGCCAAAACCCATCGGTATGCTGCATCCGGGCCCATCTTACATGCAACAATACACAAAGACTCAAAGAGAAGGAGGAAGATTTACCAATCAAACAGAGAGTAAAAATAAACTAATAAACAAAAAGCAGGAGATGCAATTCTCACCTCTGATAAAGTAGACTTTAAAGCAACAAAGATCAAAAGAGGCGAGGAATGACATTACATAATGGCAAAAGGATCAATGCAACAAGAAGAGCTAACGATTCTATAGATCAACGAGATAGAAAATTAACAAGGATATTCAGAACTTGAACTCGGACCCGGAACAAGTAAACTTAATAAACATTTATAGAACTCTCCACTTCAAATACACAAAACATACATTACCACCTCACACCTATTCCAAAGGTGACTATATAATTGGAAGTAAATCACTCCTCAGTAATCGCATAGCATTTCATAGGTTTAAATTAAATATTGGTTGACTGTTTGTTTGTTATCTTCTTCCCTTATTCCTTCCTGACTACATCATTAAGTATAATTATCAGTATAAAAGAGGTTTTCAATACCCATTACTAAATTGCATTCTAGCCTGGGCAAGAAAGCAATACTTCCATTCTCTCTCCCTCTTTCTTTTCCTTCTCCCTCCTCCCCATTCTCTCTCTCTCTTTCTCTTCCTTTTTCCTCCTTCCTATTCTCTTTCTCTAAAAAAAAAAAAAAAAAGAAATAAATAAATTTTCAGTGCTGCAAAAGAAATAGCACTTGAACATAAATTTCCTCAGCAAGACAATTTGCTTCTATAAAAGGGTGCATCTTGTGGATGGAGCAATGGCCAGAGCACACCTGAACAAAGGAGGGAAAAATATCCTTATCCCTGATGCAGGTAGCCCCTACTGCTGTGTCATTCCCCCACTGGTTAGGGTTGGACCGCACAGTCTAAGCTAATTCCGATTGGCTATTTTAAAGAAAGCAGGGGTACAAGCCAGAGTGGTGGGGTGAGCAGTTTTGGCAAAAAAGATGGTTATAGAACAGGTGACTAAAGGTGACTTAGGCCAGAGCAGGTGACCAGGGGTGTCTCAGGACAGAGCAGGTGACCAGGGGTGACTCAGGATGGAGCAGATGACCAGGGGAACATAGATGCGAACTACTGATTAGAGCTGGTGGGAAGGTTGTTTACTGAAACTAGGGGCAAGGAGATAAGGAAGTGAAACTTTAAAATGGAGAACAAAGAACAAGGAAATTGAACATACTGACATACTGATTCTTTGAAGAGAAACTGACTCACTGTATTTAACGCTTGTAACAAGAAAAAACTTATTATAATCCTTAAGCTTGCATGAACTAAATATATATTTTGGTGAGCAGGAAATAACTGGTAAAAAGCTCTTTTCTTATCTCTTTCCCTTCACCACTTCATTCTCACAGATCAAATGTGGATATGGCTAGTCTGAAGTAAAGAAGAATAGAAGGTGTATGAAGCACCCATCACTCTTGAATATTTGAGTGGAAAGTCATTGTTGGAAATGGAGTGAATGGCTCTCTTAGTCCTGGAACAAAAACTTCCCACTTAAGACAACATTGACTTTTCTCCTGGAAAACAATGATGCCTGCTCTATAAATATAAAGCAGAATTTTTTTTACCCATTTCCTAACCAACATACTTGGGCTGTCATTGATTTTTGGTTTATGCCTCTTAATAAGCTCTTTCACCCTCTTTCTATCTCTTCACTGCTGTTAACTATAAGAGAATTAAAACATTTTAACACTGTGGAAATATTTTCTCCTGGAACTTAATATAATGACTTGTCTCGTCAGAAATGAATGCTGAGGTTGATAACTGCAGCAAGGTTACCGATTGGAAAGGTGAGCACTCGTTAGGAGGAGTAGGAGAGATGAGTTGACTAGTTTTAGGCATTTTCAGGCAGAGTGTTTGTGGAATCTGTATCTGTCTAGTCCATTAGGCTATTAAAACAAAATACTGTACTTTGTTGGCATATAAATAAGAGAAATTGTTTCTCACAGTCCTGGAACCTTGGAAGTCCAAGATTAAGGTGCTGCAGATTCAGGGTCTGGTGAGCGCCCACTTTCTGGTTCATAGAATTGTATCTTCTCGCTGAATCCTATCATGGTGGACAGGGAAAAGGAACTCCTCTCTCAGGTCTTTTATAAGGGCACTAATCCCATTTATGAGGACTCCACCCTCACGACCTGATCAACTTCCAAGGGCCAAAACTGTTAATACCATCACTTTGGGATTATGATTTCAACACATAATTTAAGGAGGCCATAAAGACTTTGACTACTGTATAATTTATTCTTTCTCTTATTGAGAATAATAACTGCATAGCAGTTCATGGTATACATAGGGTGGGGTGTGCATATTATTTAAACCCCACAATCCCCACCACAACTTGTTTTAGTGAGTGATATTTGTATCTCAATTTTATCTCCAAGGAAACTGTGAAACTGTGACTTCAAGAAATAAAGTAATATTTTGGAAATACCATTTGAGTAGTAAGAATAAAGCAGAATCTTGGACTCAAAGTTTTTGACTACAAAGCTCAGTTTCTTTTCATCAAATTATTCTGTAACCCTTTTAGAACAGTGCTTTGCTATACATAATGATGCCACATACTTTTCTGAAACTTTATATGGAATTACAATTGATTTATTTGTGTAGTTCATTAACAGTAAAATATATAGAATGAGCAAACTCAAATATGTTTTATCTATCTTATTCATATTTTTCTCACTTCTGTAGCTCTTGTCACAATTTCATCTTAAGGCTAGGGAGCCTTTAAAGTGTAAAGACAGATATGTGCTGTATTTTTTATTTGTGTATATGAATATTATATACTATAACATATGTTAAATTGTCTTTTAGTTTTTCAATATATAGTGTAAATATTTGTATCTTTTAAAATTTTGCACTTTGAAAAACTTCAATGTATAGAAAGCTTCTTTTTGTTAATTAACAATAAAAATAAATTCTGTAATTATACTTTCAGGTTAAAATGTAAGAAGCAAAGAAATATAGTATGTAGTCCAATATGTAGCCACTACTCACATGTGACCACTTAAATACAAAATGATTAAAATCAAATAAAAGGTCAAATTCAGTTCTTCACCCTCACTAGCCATATCTCAAATTCTTGGTAGCCACAAGTGACTAGTGGCTACCATGTTGAACAGCACAGATATAACACATTTCTTTCAAAGTGGAAAATTCTATCAAAAAGCACAAGGATATAATCTCAGCATTATGATTTAGAGTAGGGCCTGGGAGTCAAATTGGCCCGCCACCAATTTTCAAAAATAAAATGTTATTGGATTACAGCTATGTCCATTTGTTTACAAGTAGTTTACAGCTATCCTGTCGTCAGAAATAGCAGATTTTGAATAGTTGCAAAAGCGATCTTATGGCTCACGAAGACTAAAATATTTAGAATTAGGTCCTTTACAGAACACAATTTGCCAAACTCTGACCTAGAACTTCTTTTATAAGCAATTACTGATATGATTTTCTGCCTAAAATATTATTTTTGCATGAGTATTTATAATGTTTTGCCTTCCTAATTCTCCTCTTTCTTCTCTTTCCTCCATTCTCTCTTTTCTGTTATTTCAATTATATAATCTCTTTACTTGAGGAATTTCTTAGTAACTTGATAATGAAATTGGACTTAACATTCATAAATACTTTTATAGTTTTTAGCCACCAATGCATTACAGTAAAAATACAGTAATGTTTTTAATAAGTGTCACAGAATATCATTATTCTAACATCTGATACTGGGATATGGAAAGGAAGCAATTACTCTGTTTTATGGACTTGAATAAAGAGGAAAGTCCTCCAGGAATGCCGTCTTATAAATATTTCTTTTCTTTTCTTTTCTTTTCTTTTTTTTTTTTTTTGCAAGAGAATGTTCATATTTCTACTATTGATGCATACAATTACTTTTCACTTCAGGTTAATTTATTTGAAAAAAAACCTGTTTTATGGACTTGAATAAAGAGGAAAGTCCTCCAGGAATGCCGTCTTATAAATATTTCTTTTCTTTTCTTTTCTTTTTTTGCAAGAGAATGTTCATATTTCTACTATTGATGCATACAATTACTTTTCACTTCAGGTTAATTTATTTGAAAAAAAACCTATCTCTAAAGATAGGATAAAAATAGTTCAGTTTTCTTAACCAATTCTTATCTAAAAACATTCCAAGACCCTCTTTGGCATAGTAAAATAAGTACTCTTTTGGCATAGTAAAATGAGTAGGAAAGAATTTTCTTTGATCTCATATGGAACAATAATGTCTACATAAAATACAATTTATTTGCAAAAAAAAAAATGTCCCTTGGCACTTGAGGATAAATGCAGTTAAAATTTGAACTCTATTACAACCCTTAGCTATGTAGTAATTGCCAATTAAATGTTTCTGTTTATTAGCAGTAATAACTGCCTGATAAGAAAATCTATTAGGCTTTTTTCACATGTGGCAAAGTAAATAATTACTTTGACTCTGGATAGACAAACAATTTACCTAACCTTTGGGTAGGTCTTTTACTGTGCATCATTTCATCCACTTTGCCCAGTATTTAAGAAATAACTGAGACATGTTAAAATGGGTTATCTTCCCCATCTAATACACTATAACGGTCATATACACCTGCCTGTCATCTACACAGTGTTATATAGGAGAGAATCCATGACACAGTGTATCCTAGCTCTGCTTCTTAGTAGCTGTGTAACCTCCCACAAGTTACTTAACTTCTCTGTTTTTCAGTTTTCTCATCTATAATACAGGAATTAAAAAGTGTGCATATGTCATGGGATTGTTTGAGAACTGAATGAATTAAATACATGTAAACTCCTTTTAGCAGTGCCCCAGTAAGCTCTCCCTAAATGTTAGAGAGAAAAATGTTATTCCTAGTGGAATGATAACATGATCAGAACCAGTCAGTTTTGTTCTTAAATCCTAGTTCTTCACTTCTTGCCGTGTTAAATTCATTGAGTCTCATCGTTTTCATTCATAAAATGAATGTAATGCCTAGTCTTAGTAGTTGTAGTAAGGTGCATTGACAAAATATGTAGTATGCCTGGCGTATAACAGAATGCTAATAAGTGGCAGTTTACATCAACATAGTTGTGTAAATATGTAAACTACAAATTAGCTGACTTGTTTAGTTAGTTAGGCCAGCCAACATATATATAAGTTTAAGCCCATTTCCCCAAATCTCCTCTGAGACAAGCCTTGTTAAAACTGTTGAGCAAATGTCTAACTAGTAAACTTTGTGCTTGCCTTTCAAGAAAGGCGTACTCTTTGTCTGTGCCAATACATGACTTCCACTCCTGTGGAGTTAAGCTGAGAAACATGACTTCATAGACCATGAGAATTGCATGCAGGCTGAAATTATGGAGAACAAGCTTCTCATTCACAGATGAGGTCACTGAGATTCAAAAAGGTTAAACTATTCCCCCAGAGTTGAACAGCTATTTGGCCAAATTTCTTCCAGGAAGCTGGACTAACCCCAACCCATACTGTTTCTTCCATTACACTGCATTGCTCACTTTGGATACTTGTTTATATTACTTCAGGGATGTTCTCTCTAGCATAGGCATATAAATTTTCCCCAAGTCCTGTGATTCTTGAAATGCAGAATCTTTTTTTAAAATTTTAGTCCCCATTAAGCAAATGCATTAGTGTTATAAACAAATTGATGAATACTTATTTAATCAGTGAAATTGTTATATGTTTCATATAGGCTGAACATTCTAGTATGTGAGGAGGATGTGGAGCAAGATGTTCTAACAGAAGCCTCCAGTGTCAACCCCCTTGCAGGAACACCAAATTGAGGAACTATCTGTAAAACAAAACAAAACAAAACCAACACCTTCATAACAATCGAAAGTCAAATGAGACCAGGCGTGGTGGCTTACACATGTAATCCCAGCACTTTATGAGGCCGAGGCGGGTGGATCACGAGGTCAAGAGCTGAAGACCAGCCTGACCAACATGGTGAAACCCCGTCTCTACTAAAAATATAGAAACTAGCCAGGCATGGCGGCACTTGCCTGTAATCCCAGCTACTCAGGAGGCTGAGGCAAGAGAATTGCTTGAATGTGGAGGTTGCAGTGAACCGAGATAGCACTATCGTAGTCCAGCCTGGGTAACAGAGAGAGACTCCATCTCAAAAAAAAAAAGTCAGATGAATGATCTCAGTAAGAGGCACTGGAGCGGGCAGGAAAGACAGTTTTAAACAACCTACAACACCCCTCCCCTACTCCCTGACAGCAGCCACATAGTGCAGAGCCAATCTGTGCTCCTGGTAAAGGGAGAGTGCAGTGACTGTGGGACCTTGCATTAGAACTCAGTGGTGCTCTGCCATAGCAGAAAACAACATGGGGCAGAGCTCAGCTGGCACCCATGAAGAGCATTTATACCACCCCTAACCAGAGGCAAATTGTCCTTTCTGGCTGTGAAAACCTGAGTTCTAGCTAGCCCCATGCTGGTGGTTAAAGCACTGTGGGGTCCTAAATAAACCTGAAAGGCATTCCGGGCTGCAAGGACTGTAGTTTCTAGACAAGTCCCCATGCTGTCCTGGGCTCAGAGATAGGGACTTTGGGCATATGATCTAGTGAGATACCAGCCATGGTGGCCAAGTGTGTGTTTGTATCACCCCGCCTCCAACCCCAGACAGTACAACTCACAGTTCCAGTTCCAGGAGAGATTATTTCCCTCTGCTTGAGGATAAGAGAGGGGAAGAGTAAAGAGGATCTTGTCTTAAACTTGGATACCAGCTCAGCCTCAGCCACAGTAGAATAAGGCACCAGAGTCTTAAGAGTCCTAAGGCCTCCATTCCAGGCCCTAGCTACTGGACGACATTTCTAAACACACTATGGGCAAGAAAGAACCTGCTGCCTTGAAGGGAAGGACCTAGTCCTGGCAGAGCTAATCAACTGCTGACTAAGGAGCCCTTGGGCCCTGAATAATCAGCAGTGGTACTCGGGTACTACTTGCTATGGGCCTTCAATGAGACTCAGAGCCATACTGGCTTCAGGCAAGACCTGGAACATTCCCAGCTGTGGTGACTATAGAGAGAGACTCCTTTCTGTTTGAGGGAAGAGAAAAAGGAACATTGTCTTGCAGCTTGGGTACCAGCTTGACCACAGTGGGGCAGAGTACCAAGCAGGTTCCTGAGGTCCCTGATTCTATGCCTTGCATCCTGAATGGAATTTCTGGACCTCCTCTGGGCCAGAAGCGAGCCCACAGCCCTGAAGAGAGAAACTCAGAACTAGTAACATTGACCACGAGCTAACTGAAGAGCCCTTGGGCCTTGAGTGTACATCAGCAATGTCCAGGCAGTACTTGCCGTGGACCTGGGATGGTGGTGTTTACTAAAATAAGACTCCTCTGCTTGAGAATAGAGGAGGGAGGAGTGAGGAAGACTTTGTCTTGCAGCTTTGGTACCAGCTTAGCCACAGTAGAATAGAGCACCAGGTAGATCCCTAAGGCTTCTGACTCCAGGCCCTGTTTTCCAGATGCATCTCTGAATGCATCTGCGGCCAATGGGAACTCATTGCCCTGAAAGGAAGGATGCAAGTCGGGCTGGATTTGCCACTTGCTGATTGTAGAGCTCTTGGGCTACAAGGAAACATAGGTGGCAGGCAGGCAGTGGTCACTGCAGGCCTTGGGAGAAACCAGTGTTGTGCAGGCTTCAAGTCTGACCCAGTGAAGTTCCAGTGCTGGTGGCCATGGGCATGTTTGTGTCGGGGGAAAGTAAGGGAAGATAACAAGAGTTTCTGCCTGGTAATTCAGGGAATTCTCCTGGATCTTAGCCAAGACCACCAAAGCAGTACTTCTACAAGTCTGCAAGAACCACAATGTTACTGGGCTTGGGTTACCCTCTAAAGCAGATAAGGCTGCAGTAACCACAAACTTACATCACAACATGCAAGTCTCTTAAAATACCTAGAAAGCCTTCCCAAAAAGGACAGATACATACAAGCCCAGATCATGAAGACTATAATAAATACCTAACTCTTCAGTGTCCAGACACTGATGAACATCCACAAGCATCAAGACCATCCAGGAAAACACGACCTCATCAAACAAACTAAATAAGGCACCAGTGATCAATCCTGAAGAGACAGAGATATGTAACCTTTCAGACACAGAATTCAAAAGAGCTGTTTTGAGGAAGAAACATCAGACTTAAGCTGCACTATAGACCAAATGGATCTAATAGATATTTACAGAACACGTCATCCAGTGGCTGCAGAATACACATTTTTCTCCACAGCACATGGTTAATCTTCAAGTACAGACCATATGTTAGATCACAGAACAAGTCTCAAAACATTCAAAAAAAATTGAAATAAGCATCTTCTCTGACCACAATGGAATAAAACTACAAATCAATAGCAAGAGGAGTTTTGGAAACCATATAAACACATTGAAATTAAACAATGTGCTCCTGAATGACCAATGGGTCTATGAAGAAATTAAGTAAATTAAAATACTTCGTGAAGCAAGTGAAAATGGAAACACAATATATCAAAACCTGTGGAATACAGAAAAAGCAGCAATAAAAAAAAAACTTAGCAATACGTGCCTACATCAAAAAAGTAGAATAACTTCAAATAAAGAAACTAATGATGCATCATAAAAAACTAGAAAAGCAAGAGCAAACCAAACTCACAATTACTAGGAGAAAAGAAATAATAAAAGTCATAGCAGAAATACACAAAATTGAAGTGAAAAATAAAAAATCAACAAAATGAAAAGCTGGTGTTTTGAAAAATAAACAAAATCAACAAAACTTTAGCCACACTACTGGGTAACAAAGGGAGAAAAACCAAAATAAATAAAATCAGAGATGAAAAAAGACACTTACAACTAATACTATGGAAATTAAAAGGATCACTAGCAGCCAGGCAAGGTGGCTCATGCCTGTAATTCCAGCATTTTGGGAGATGGAGCCAGGTGAATTATTTGAGGTCAGGGATTTAAGACAAGTCTGGCCAACATGATGAAACCCTGTCTCTACTAAAAATTCAAAAAAATTAGCCAGTGTGGTGGCGGGCTGTAATCCCAGCTACTCAGGAGGCTGAGGCAGGAAAATGGCTGAATCCGGGAGGCGGAGGTTGCAGTGAGCAGAGATCGTGCCACTGCATTCCAGCCTGGGAATGAGATTGCACCACTGCACTCCACCCTGACAGTCCCCGGTGTGTGACATTCCCCTCCCTGTGTCCATGTGTTCTCATCGTAAAACTCTCACTTATGAGTGAGAACATGTGGTGTTTGGTTTTCTGTTCCTGTGTTAGTTTGCTGAGGATGATGGTTTCCAGCTTCATCCATGTCAGCCTGGGCCACTGGGACTCTGTCTCAAAAAAAAAAAAAAAAGTCACTAAAGGCCACTATGAGCAACTGTATGCCAATAAATTGGAAAATCTAGAAGAAATAGATAAATTCCCAGACACATACAACCTACCAAGATTGAACCATGAGGAAATTCAAAACCTGAACAGACCAATAGCAGGTAATGAAATGTAAGCCACAATAAAAATTCTTCCAGCAAAGAAAAGCCCTGTAACCAATGTCTTCACTGCTAAATTTTATCAAACATTTAAAGAAGAACTAATACCAAGCCTACTCAAACTATCCTGAAAAATAGCGAAGGAAGGGATACTATCAAATCCATTCTATAAGGCCAGTATTACCCTGCTGTCAAAACCAAAGCTACATCAAAAAAAGAAAACTATAGGCCAATATACCTGATAAATACAGATGCAAAAATCCTCAACAAAATGCTAGAACATTCAATTCAACAACACATTCAAATGATCATTTATTATGACCAGTGGGATTTTACGGATACAAGGATAGCTTAAGATATGCAAATCAATCACTGTAATACATCATATTGATGGAATGAAGGATAAAAACCATATTATCATTTCAATTGATGCTGAAAAAGCATTTGATAAAATCTAACAACCTTCACGATAAAAACTCTAAAAATACCTGGATATAGAAGCAAAAACCGCATCAATCAACCCGTCATCTAGGTTTTAAGTCCTGCATGCATTAGGTATTTGTCCTAATGCTCTTTCTTCCTTTGCCCCTATCCCCGACAGGCCCGTGTGTGATGTTCCCCTCCCTGTGTCCATGTGTTCTCATTGTGCCTCTCCCACTTATAAGTGAGAACATGTGGTGTTTGGTTTTCTGTTCCTGTGTTAGTTTGCTGAGGATGATGGTTTCCAGCTTTATCCATGTCCCTGATAAGGACATGAAACTCACCCTTTTTTATGTGCATAGTATCCCATGGTGTATATATGCCACATTTTCTTTATCCAGTCTATCATTGATGGGCATTTGAGTTGTTTCCAATTCTTTGCTATTGTAAATAATGCTGCAATAAACATACTTTTGCATGTGTCTTTATAGTAGAATGATTTATAATACTTTGGGTATACACCAGGTAATGGGATTGCTGGGACAAATGGTATTTCTGGTTCTAGATTCTTGAGGAATCGTCACACTGTCTTTCACATGGTTGACTAATTTACATTCTTACTAAGAGTGTAAAAGCATTCCTATTTCTCCACATCCTCTCCAGCATCTGTTGTTTCCTGACTTTTTAATGATGGCCATTCTAACTGGCATGAGATGATATTTCATTGAGGTTTTGATTTGCATTTCTCTAACAACCAGTGATGATGAGCTTTTTTTCATGTTTGTTGACCACATAAATATCTTCTTTTTAGAAGTGTCTGTTCATATGCTTCACCCACTTTTTGATGGGGTTGTTTGTTTTTCTTTCTTGTAAATTTGTTTAAGTTCCTTGTGGATTCTGGGTATTAGACCTTTGTCAGATGGATAGATTGCAAACATTTTCTCCCATTCTGTAGATTATCTGTTTACTCTGATGATAGTTTCTTTTCCTGTGCAGAAGCTCTTTAGTTTAGTTAGATTCCATTTGTCAATTTTGGCTTTTGTTGCGATTGCTTTTGGTGTTTTAGTCATGAAGTCTTCTGCATATTCAGCACATGTAACCCAGAACTTAAAGTAAAAATTTTAAAATATGACTCACCATTAAAAAACTGAAAAAAGTTATGAAAAAGTCAGGATATCAATTACTTTTGGAAAGGAGAGAAGGGTTGTGGCTGGGATGGATCATATGGAGAGATTCTTGAGGTGATTATTCAAAGTTTTACTTCTAGACTAGCATGATGTAAGGGTGTTCACCTCATGATAATTAATAAATTTACCTTTATTTTATGAAAAAAGGAAGGAACATACTTCCACACAATAAAAGCCATAAATGACAAATCCACAGGTAATATCATACTGGATGAGGAAAATCTGAAAGTCTCTCCTCTAAGATCTGGAATAAGTCAAGGATGCCCACCTTTACCATTGTTACCCAACATATTACTGGAAGGCCTAGTTGGAGCAGTAAGACAAGAAGAAGAAATGGAGGGCATTGAATTGGAAAGGAAGAAGTCAAATTATTCTTGTTTGCAGATGCTATGACATTATATTTGAAAAAACCTAAAGACTTCACCAAAACACTATTGGAAGTGATAAGCAAATTCAGTAAAGTTGCTGCATACAAAATCAACATACAAAAATCAGTAGCATTTCTATATGCCAACAGTGAACAACCTGAAAAAGAAACCAAGAAAGTTATCCCATTTAAAATAGCTACAAATAAAATTAAATACTTAGGAATCAACTTAACCAAAAACATGAAAGATCTTTACAATGAAAATTATAAAATACTGATGCAAGAAATTGAAAAGGATTCAAAAGAAATGGAAAGATATTTGATGTTCATGTTTGGAAGAATCAACATTGTTAAAATATACGTAATTAACCAAACCAATCTAGAGATCCATTGCATTCCCTATTAAAATATCTATGAAATTCATCATAGAAGTAGAAAAAAATCCTAAAATTCATATGGAACCACAAAAGACCTATAATATCCAAAGTTATTCTAAGCAAAAAGGAAAAAACTGGAGGAATCACATTACCTGACTTCCAATTATACTGCAGAGTTATGGCAACCCAAACAGCATTGTACTGGCATAGAAACAGAAAGATAGGCAAAAAGAACAGAATAGACAACTCAGAAATAAATCCATATATCTGCAATGTACTCATTTTTGACAAAGGTGGCAAGAACATACATTGAGAAAAAGATGGTCTCATCAATAAATGATGCTGGGAAAACTAGATATGTCTATGTAGAAGAATAAAATGAGATGCTTCTCCCTTACCATATTCAAAAATCAAATCAAAATGGATTAAAGATTTAAATTTAAGACCTTAAACTATGAAATTACTAAAAGAAAATATTGGCAAAATCTCTCCAGGACATTGCAGAATTTTTCTTGAGAAATACCCATAAAGACAGTCAACCAAAGCAAAAATAAACAAATAGGATTACATCAAATTAAAAAGCTTCTGCGTATCAAAGAACACAATCAACAAAGGAAAGACACAACCCACAGAATGAGAGAAAATATTTGCAGACTATCCATCTGACAAGGAATTAGTGACCATAATCTATAAGGATTATGGTAATTAGTGACCATAATCTATAAGGAGCTCAAACAGCTTAATAGGAAAACAAATGTAATAATCTGATTTATAAATGGACAGAAGACTTGAATTTCTCAAAAGAAGATACACAGATGGCAAACCAATATATAAAAGAGTGCTCAACATCATTGATCATCAGAGAAATGCAAATCTAAACTACAATGAGATATCATTTTACACTTGAAATGGCTTTCATGCAAAAGACAGGCAATAGCAAACACTGGCAAAGATGTGGAGAAAATGAACCCCTCATGCATTCCCATCAATGCACTGTTGATGGAAATGTAAATTAGTGCACCCACCATAGAGAACATTTTGTAGCTTCCTTAGAAAAAACTGAAAATGTGACTACCATATGATCCAGGAATTTTCTTGCTAGGTTTATATCCGCCCTCCCCCCCAAATAAAAACAAAAAAGGGAAATCAGCATATTGAAGAGATATCTGTACTCTCATGTTTATTGCAGCACTCTTTATAATATCCAAGATTTGGAAAATGCCTATGTGTCCATCAATAGATGAAGGGATAAAGAAAATGTGGTGCATATACACTAATGAAATACTATTCTGGCATAAAAAAGAATGAGACTCTGTCATTTGCAGTAACATGGATGGGACTTCAGGTCATTATGTTATGTGAAACAAGTGAGGCACAGAAAGACAAATGTTGCATGTTCTTACTTATTTGTGGGAAGCAAAAAAATAATAAACAATTAACTCATGGGGATAGAGAATAGAATGATGGTTACCAGAGACTGGGAAGGGTAGCTGGAGGGAGATAGTTAATGGACACAAAATATAGTTAGATAGAATGAATAAGACCTGATATTTGATAGCACAATAGGGTGACTACAGTTAATGATATTTTATTGTACATTTAAAAATAACTAGAAGAGATTGGTGAAGATGGCAGCTTAGGAGGAAGTCAGGATTGCAGCTCCGAGAGAAGGCGCAGAGGGTGAGTGGACGCCGCATTTCCAGACGGATTTTTACTGCCCGCAAACCAGGAGATTCACAGGAGGAGAAGCCCCATGGGTCACCAGTGCCACTGGTTTGAGCGGAGTGGCAGCTCAGCCTACGCCCTGGGGCGGGGGGCAGTGGCTTCTTATGCAGAGCAAGAGAGACAGAGTTCCCTCTGAGCCAGCAAGGGGAGCTGAAGCAGGGAGCCAAGCCAGGAGACTCCCGGGCAAGGACGCGCCACGAATCTCAGAGCCGCTGCTTCAGCTGACACAGCGGCACACAGGGCAGCGGATTTTAACTGCCCACAGACCAGGAGATTCACAGGTGGAGAAGCTCCACGGGTTCCCAGCACCGCTGGTTGGACCAGAGCAGCCGTTCGGCCTGCACCGGGGGCGGGGAGCAGCGGCTCCTTGAGCAAAGTGAATGACACTGTGTCCCCTCTGGGCCAGCAAGGGGAGCTGAGGCAAGGAGGCAAGCCAAGAGATTACCGGGCAAAGAGGGCCCCTCTGGAAACATGGCTGAACCCGGGACAGTCCAGCTCTGTGGGAGAGGGGCATCCTCCATCGGGAAACACCCTGCAGTTCCCGGGGCAATTTGCCATAACCAAGACAACCCGCCACTACAGAGACTCCGTCACTACAGGGGCGGGCCAGCATAGTGGAAGCAGTTCTAACTACACCCATATAAACAGGACTGCAGGGAAGCTCACATGGAAGCTGGGCGGAGCCCACAGCAGCTCAGCGAAGCCTCTGCAGGCTGAGTGTGACTAGACTGCCACCTTGTGGGCAGGGAAAACGGTAGCAACACAGCTGAAAAGCATAAAGTGCTAACCCCCTGGGCCAGAACACCTGGGGGGAAGAAAAGGGGGTTTATGAGTTCAGCTGCTGCAGACTTAAAATTACCAAAATCAGAAAGACAGCAACTACAAAGTCAATAGGTGGATAAATCCACAAAGATGGGAAGAAACCAGCGCAAAAAGGATGAAAACACCCAAAACCAGAACACCTCTCCTCCTACAAGGCAGCATAACTCCTCACCAGCACGGGAACAAGACTGGACAGAGAATGTGTGATGAAATGACAGAATCAGCTTTCAGAAAATGGATAATAAGAAACTTCTGTGAGCTAAAAGAACATGTTCTAACCCAATGCAAAGAAACTAAGAACCTTGAAAAAAGACTTGATGAAATGCTAACGAGAATGGACAACTTAGAGAGGAATATGAGTGAATTGATGGAGCTGAAAAACACAACACGAGAAATTCGCGAAGCATGCACAAGTTTCAACAGCAGAATTGACCACGCAGAAGAAAGGATATCAGAAGTCGAAGATCAACTCAATGAAATAAAACGAGAAGGGAAGATTAGAGAAAACAAGGTAAAAAGGAATGAACAGAGTCAACAAGAAATATGGGACTACGTGAAAAGACCTAATCTACGTTTGATAGGTGTACCTGAATGTGACGAAGAGAATGCATCCAAGCTGGAAAATACTCTTCAGGATATTATCCAGGAAAACTTCCCCAACCTAGCAAGGCAGGCCAATATTCAAGTCCAGGAAATACAGAGAACACCACAAAGATATTCCTCTAGAAGAGCAACCCCAAGGCACATAATCATCAGATTCACCAGGGTTGAAATGAAGGAGAAAATACTAAGGGCAGCCAGAGAGAAAGGTTGGGTTACCCACAAAGGGAAGCCCATCAGACTCACAGCAGATCTCTCAGCAGAAACCCTACAGGCCAGAAGAGAGTGGGGGCCGATATTCAACATCCTTAAAGAAAAGAACTTTCAACCCAGAATTTCATATCCAGCCAAACTAAGCTTCATAAGTGAAGGAAAAATAAAATCCTTTGTGAACAAGCAAGTACTCACAGATTTCATCACCACCAGACCAGCTTTACAAGAGCTCCTGAAGGAGACACTACACATAGAAAAAAACAACCAGCACCAGCCACTCCAAAAATGCACGAAATGGTAAAGAGCATCAACACAATGAAGAATCTGCATCAACCAACGGGAAAAACAGCCAGCTAGCATCAAAATGACAGGATCAAACTCACACATAACAATATTAACCCTAAATGTAAATGGACTAAATGCCCCAATCAAAAGACACAGACTGGCAAATTGGATAAAAAGCCAAAACCCATCAGTGTGCTATATCCAGGAAACCCACCTCACATGCAAGGATACACAAAGGCTCAAAATAAAGGGATGGAGGAAGATTTACCAAGCAAATGGAGAGCAAAAAAAAGCAGGAGTTGCAATTCTCATCTCTGATAAAATAGACTTTAAAGCAACAAAGATCAAAAGAGACAAAGAAGGACATTACATAATGGTAAAAGGATCAATGCAACAAGAGGAGCTAACGATCCTAAATATATATGCTCCTAATACAGGAGCACCCAGATACATAAGGCAAGTTCTTAAAGACTTGCAAAGAGACTTAGACTCCCACACATTAATAGTGGGAGACTTCAACACACCATTGTCAATATTGGACAGATCAACGAGACAGAAAATTAATAAGGATATCCAGGACTTGAACTCAGACCTGGAACAAGCAAACCTAATAGACATTTACAGAACTCTCCAGTCCAAATCCACAGAATATACATTCTTCTCAGCACCACATCACACCTACTCTAAAATTGACCACATAATTGGAAGTAAATCACTCCTCAGCAAATGCAAAAGAACGGAAACCATAACAAACAGTCTCTCAGACCACGGTGCAATCAAGTTAGAACTCAGAATTCAGAAGCTAACCCAGAACCGCACAGCCTCATGGAAATTGAACAACTTTCTCCTGAATGTTGACTGGATAAACACTGAAATGAAGGCAGAAATAAAGATGCTCTTCGAAACCAACGAGAACGAAGACACCACATACCAGAATCTCTAGAACACATTTAAAGCAGTCTCTAGAGGAAAATATATAGCAATAAGTGCCCACATGAGAAGAAAGGAGAGAACTAAAATTGACACCCTATCATCAAAATTGAAAGAGCTAGAGGAGCAAGATCAAAAAAACTCAAAACCTAGCAGAAGACAAGAAATAACTAAGATCAAAGCAGAATTGAAGGAGATAGAGACACGAAAAACCCTACAAAAAATCAATAAATCCAGGAGCTGGTTTTTTGAAAAGATCAACAAAATACACAGACCACTAGCCAGACTAATAAAAAAGAAAAGAGAGAATAACCAAATAGATGCAATAAAAAAATGATAAAGGGGATATCACCACAGATGCCACAGAAATTCAAACCATCATCAGAGATTATTACAAACAACTCTATGCACATAAACTAGAAAACCTGGAAGAAATGGATAAATTCCTGGACGGTAGCCTCCTCCCATGCCTAAACCAGGAAGAAGTCGAAACCCTGAATAGACCAATAACAAGGTCTGAAGTCGAGGCAGCAATTAAGAGCCTACCACCCAAAAAAGGCCCAGGCCCAGATGGTTTCACAGCCGAATTCTACCAGACATACAAAGAGGAACTGGTACCATTCCTACTGAAACTATTCCAAATAATCCAAAAAGAGGGAATCCTTCCCAAATCACTTTATGAGACCAACATCATCCTAATACCAAAACCCGGCAGAGACTCAACAAGAAAAGAAAACTACAGGCCAATATCCATGATGAACATAGATGCAAAAATCTTCAATATAATACTGGCAAGCCGATTACAACAGCACATCAAAAAGCTTATCCACCATGATCAAGTAGGATTCATCCCGGGGATGCAAGGCTGGTTCAATATACGCAAGTCTATAAATGTAATTCACCACATAAACAGAACCAAAAACAAAAACCACATGATTATCTCAATTGATGCAGAGGCCTTCGACAAAATTCAGCAGCCCTTTATGCTAAAAACTCTCAATAAACTAGGTATCGATGGAACGTATCTCAAAATAATAAAAGCTATTTATGACAAACCGACAGCCAATATCATACTGAATGGGCAAAAACTGGAAGCATTCCCTTTGAAATCTGGCACTAGACAAGGATGCCCTCTCTCACCACTCCTGTTCAATATAGTACTGGAAGTTCTAGCCAGAGCAATCGGGCAAGAAAAAGAAATAAAGGGTATTCGATTAGGAAAGGAGGAAGTCAAATTGTCTCTATTTGCAGACGACATGATTGTATATCTAGAAGACCCTATCACCTCAGCCCAAAATCTCCTGAAACTGATAAGCAACTTCAGCAAAGTCTCAGGATACAAAATCAATGTGCAAAAATCACAAGCATTCCTATACACCAATAACAGACTTAAAGAGAGCCAAATCAAGAACGAACTGCCATTCACAATTGCTACAAAGAGAATAAAATACCTAGGAATACAACTAACAAGGAACATAAAGGACCTCTTCAAGGAGAACTACAAATCACTGCTCAACGAAATAAGAGAGGACACAAACAGATGGAGAAACATTCCATGTTCATGGTTAGGAAGAATCAATATCGTGAAAATGGCCATACTGCCCAAAGTAATTTACAGATTCAATGCTATCCCCATCAAGCTACCAATGACCTTCCTCACAGAACTGGAAAAAACCACCTTAAACTTCATATGGAACCAAAAGAGAGCCCGCATAGCCAAGTCAATTCTAAGCAAAAAGAACAAAGCGGGAGGCATCACACTACCGGACATCAAACTCTACTACAAGGCTACAGTAATCAAAACAGCATGGTACTGGTACCAAAACAGAGATATAGACCAATGGAACAGAACAGAGGCGTCGGAGGCGACACAACATATCTACAACCACCCGATCTTTGACAAACCTGAAAAAAACAAGCAATGGGGAAAGGATTCCATGTTCAATAAGTGGTGTTGGGAAAACTGGCTAGCCATATGCAGAAAGCAGAAACTGGACCCCTTCCTGACACCTTACACTAAAATTGACTCCAGATGGATTAAAGACTTAAACATAAGAAGTAACACCATAAAAACACTAGAAGGAAACCTAGGCAAAACCATTCAGGACATAGGCGTAGGCAAGGACTTTATGACCAAAACACCAAAAGCATTGGCAACAAAAGCCAAAATAGACAAATGGGACCTAATCAAACTCCACAGCTTTTACACGGCAAAAGAAACAGTCAATAGAGTGAATCGGCAACCAACAGAACGGGAAAAAATTTTTGCAGCTTACCCATCTGACAAAGGGCTGATATCCAGAATTTACAATGAGCTAAAAAAGATTTACAAGAAAAAAACAAACAAGCCCATTCAAAAATGGGTGAAGGATATGAACAGATACTTTACAAAAGAAGACATGCATGAGGCCAACAAACATATGAAAAAATGCTCATCATCACTGGTCATTAGAGAAATGAAAATCAAAACAACATTGAGATACCATCTCACGCCAGTTAGAATGGCGATCATTAAAAAATCTGGAGAAAACAGATTCTGGAGAGGATGTGGAGAAATAGGAACACTTTTACACTGTTGGTGGGAGTGTAAATTAGTTCAACCACTGTGGAAAACAGTGTGGCGATTCCTCAAGGACCTAGAAATAGAAATTCCATTTGACCCAGCAATCCCATTACTGGGCATATATCCAAAGGATTATAAATCATTCTACTATAAGGACACATGCACACGAATGTTCATTGCAGCACAGTTTACAATAGCAAAGACCTGGAACCAGCCCAAATGCCCATCGATGATAGACTGGACAGGAAAAATGTGGCACATATACACCATGGAATATTATGCAGCCATTAAAAACGAGGAGTTCACGTCCTTCGTAGGGACATGGATGAACCTGGAAAACATCATTCCCAGCAAACTGACACAAGAACACAAAATCAAACACCACATGTTCTCACTCATAGGCGGGTGTTGAACAAGGAGAACACATGGACACAGGGAGGGGAGCACTATACATGGGGGTCTGTTGGGGGGGAGGGGGGATAGCGGGGCGGTGGGGAGTTGGGGAGGGATAGCAAGGGGAGAAATGCCAGATATAGGTGAAGGGGAGGGAGGCAGCAAATCATACTGCCACGTATGCACCTATGGAACAACCTTGCATGTTTTTCACACGTACCCCAAAACCTAAAATTCAATAAAAAAAAATAAAATAAAATAAAAATAACTAGAAGAGTATGTTTGGATTGTTTGTAATACAAAGAAAGGATAAATGCTTGAGATGATGAATACCTCACTTACCCTGATGTGATTATTATACATTGTATGCCTGTATCAATATATCTCATGTACTTCCTAAATGTATATATATCTATTGTGTACTTAAATTTTTTTTAAAGAATTCTAGTGTATGGGGGCAAAGTATCTAAAGTATTTTATGTAAGAACTTCCTTTCCAATCAATCTCCTTTCCTCTAGATATTTTATACATTAACACACAAATATATATACACATGCTCGGAGACAGTTACATTTCATTTTACATGTTGTTATTAATGAACAATGATGAATGCTTTATTACAGTGATTTGAGTGGAGAAAGGGCTTTATAAACAACACACATTCTCTCTTAAAATACTGTTATGTTTCCTTGCCTTCCATTCTCCAATTACCACAATCATGAGCCAAGGTATATGTCACATTGCAATTTTGACACAGGTACTTTTATGCAACATAAAAACAGTTGAATGTCAAAGTTAAAAGTTACTAAGTAGGGTATGAGGTAGATTTCCTCAGTCATTTCCTTAATCATACGTTGTCTCTAATCCTAAGTGAAAAATGACTACTTCTTGGGATCGCAGATAGGCTGAGGCTCAGGTGATCTGGGTTAGAAGCCAGGGATAAGGGATGCCAGAATGAAGGTCAATGCAATGAAACGAGCTAATGCCATGGATGTCCACTCATATATTTTGACATTATTGAATAATTTAAAAATCAATGATTTTATATTGATCCATATTAATCAGACCAAAACAACTGTACCAAATAGGCCTCAACAAAAAGTCTTATTTTATTTAGTTGTTATTAATGAGAATAATTATGTTCCATACGTGTATTGGGTTCAAAATAAAAAGATTTCTCTACTAAAATATTAGACTAATATACAGTAGTTTGAATATGTTTTAAAATGTATCATGATTACAAATGAGGATTAGAATCATGTTATCCTGAGGATTACTAATGCAATTAAGCAAAATTTATTCGTTTCGATGAAGAGAAATCACATGTGGTTAGTTAAGCAGAAAAAAGCATTATTGAAGAGATATCTGGTACCTTCCCAAATCAGCAGGAAGTCAATAGAGCTGGGCTGGGCTGAAAAAAATAGTAGGGTGTAAAGGAGGCCAGGCAGCCAAGAACCTAGCCACTAGCTCATCATATGCTCAGGCTGGTTAGAAAATTGTCCCTGGTGCCAGGACCACTGGATGTGCCCCGCTGAGCTGTTCAAATTCAATACAGCTGCCAATGTGGTCAGTGAACTCTAGCTATTTTTGTTGCCGCCACAGTGTTCCAAAGGATTTGTAAACTATCTGACAGTGCAGAAGTGCAGGCTTGTGCAGGGGAATCTGACTGGCAGAGCAGAGGTCCCAAGCCTAAGCTGAGTCACATGCCTGCATCTGAGCTGCCAAGGGCTTGTGAGAAGACTTATCTGACCCTTTCTGTTTCAGAGAAAGACTTTTCACCAGGCCCTTAAAAGTGTCAGACTGCTCAGTCATAGGGAGAGCATTTTGATGCTAATCAGCCAAAAAGCAGAGAATAGCCATCTGACTGTTCTTGTTGTTTTTGATTTTTTTCCTCTCTCAATATTTTTAAGTTAAATTATTACACTCTTCTGAACGGCTATCTAGACTCCTTCCTGAGTTTCTTAGGGATTGACAATGTTCTTTACTACTAATGATTTTGTTTTCCATAACTGTTCTTGCTAAACATTTCAATGTTTCATTTCTGTATCTTATTTAGCTCTGGCTCGTGATCAATAATGAAGAATTGAATTGCACCAAGGTAATGCCTTCATGATAAGATGACCTCAACAGCTGGATTTAGCTACACATGTGAGGTTATGCAGATGGAAAAACTGATCTAGTATCCAATTATTAAGTAGCCTCCTTTCTATTAGGTATTAGGTATGGTATTTAGTTGTTACTAGTGACTCTTGACAGAGAATGTACTGTTGGTAAACAAACAGCAGAAAATTCCCATTTGTTCTAAGACCTTGTTTGCTCTCTCCACATTATTAGCACTAGCATATCAGTGAATGTAACACACCCTTGTTAGCTTCCTTGATCTATTTCTTAGACAATTGTCTCTTCACATCTAAATGTGTTTGTTCAGCTTTTAGTACAGGCATGCAAGACATATGCCCTTGAGTACACACACACACACACACACACACACACACACACACAGGCACACATGCAAACACACACTAAGCTACTCTTTCTGCTCCCCATCTGTTGGTTCCAAATGGAGCTATATGCAGGAAAATTATAAGCAGCAATAGGGATGAGCTCACCTTTTCACAAAAAACAGAGAAAAATTTTATGGATATGTCTATTCAAATAATATGCATTATGTCTATAAATGTTAACCCTTAAAATAAAGTTTTATGTCTCCTATGTGGCATATAAATCAAGGTAATTACATTTATTATATAAACACCCTGAATCATTATCTTAAGAGCTAAAAGCATTGTGAATTACTGAGATAAAAGCTGCTCAGATCATACAACCAGGTCTTTGCTGCATCAATAATATTTCTGTTTTTTTTTCTTTTTTGCATCAATATTATTTCTATCCAAATAGACTCATTTAGCTCTCTTTGTTGATTAAGATCCCCATTAGTAGAAAAGCATATCTATTGACTATATAAAAGAAGTTGGATTTATGATGCTTTGGAAATTAGCAAACAAGAGAAGTAAAAATAAATGTACATGAAAAAAATTGGAAAGGGAAAGGAGAGGAAAGTAGCGTGAGCAAATTAAGTCACTTTAAATTAATTAAAGAGTCTTATCTAATACAGGTTAAATTTAATAAATCATAGTATCATAAGAAAAACCTACCATTTAGAGCTATACTGTTTATCTGGAGAATTGTGAATGGAAAAATTCAAATATACTTCCCTCTTAAAACAGATTTTGGACTGATGTTTTATATACGTGCAGAGAGAGAAAAGAGGTGGCAGACATATAAATGGTGATTAATTTTTATTTTTTAACTTTAAGATTTTATTGTTTTGTCTACATGTGTACACATTTGTATAAAATTAAAATATGCTAAATAAAAATATAAAAATATGCTAGACAAAACCTACAATAAAAAGAAAAAGCCAATCTTGAGGAAATAATTTTAAAGAACAAAAATATTCACAGATAACAAGGTGCATTCATCAAACTTTGGATTGGAATAGAAGAAAATGAGAACAAAACAAGGGAGTACAATAACAAGGTTAGCTAAGGAAATAGTGGCATTAATATATGATTTACTTCTTTGCCGTTATGAAAAATAAAGTTATTTTGTTTTATTTTTTGAGACAGAGTTTCACTCTTGTTGTCCAGGCTGGAGTGCAATGGGGTGATCTTTGCTCACTGCAACCTCCGCCTCCTGGGTTCAAATGATTCTCCTGCCTTAGCCTTCCAAGTAGCTGGGATTACAGGCACGCGCCACCATGCCCAGCTAATTTTTTATATTTTTAGTAGAGACAGGTTTTCACCATGTCGGCTAGGCTGGTATCGAATTCCTGACCTCAGGTGATGCACCTGCCTCGGTGTTCCCAAATTGCTGGGATTACAGGCATGAGCCACTGCATCTGGCTGAAAATGAAGTTTTAAGTGTAAGTTTTATTGACTGCATATCAACTAGACCTAGGATTGGACCATATCACAGAAAATTCCCCAAAGAAGTGATTTAACTAAAGAAGTTTAATTTCCTCAGGCATAAAAGAAGTCTGGGAGGGGTGCATAGGCCAGGACTAGCATGGAGCTCAGTTTCCTCTCCTCTTGCTGTCATTCTGAAAACATGAGTGCATCCTCAAAACGTTGGCTGATGGTCTATCTTTTTTTGTTTTTGAGATGGTGTTTCGCTCTTGTTGCCCAGGCTAGTGAGCAATAGCATGATCTCAGCTCACTGCAACCTCCACCTCCCAGGTTCAAGCAATTCTCCCACCTCAGTCTACCGAGTAGCTTGGATTACCAGTATATGCCACCACGTCCGGCTAATTTCTTTATTTTTAGTAGAGACGGGGTTTCTCCATGTTGGTCAGACTGGTCTCGAACTCCCAACCTCAGATGATATGCCCACCTTGGCCTCCCAAAGTGCTGGGATTACAGGCATGAGCCACCGCACCCAGTCTGGTCTATCTTTTAAAAAACATTTTTCTAGTAAGCAGCTTTGCAAGGGAGAAACAGCGTTTCTGTTATACACAAAGAGTGCATAGGTTTACTGACCATTATAAAAGTTTTAGGCTCTGTGTCTCGTCCTCTTCTGGCCCTGTGGGAATTGGCACTCAGAAAACTAGGACAAGAAAATGCTGATAATTTGACTACTGCTACTGCTGTGAGAAATAAAGTCCTTTATTTCTGATCTAGGAATCACACATCATCTGCTACCTTTCTGTGAGTTTGTTTGCTTGCAAGTAGTGCAAAATCTTAGAAACTTTATAGTTCTTTACATTCCAATACAACATTTCTGTTAATATCATTTTGTCCAGAATTTAGATAAATAAGCATATGACCCAAGGGAGGCTGCAAAATGTTATCTTTCAATTTAGCACAAAAATTAGAGCATTGTTACTAGGAGGAAGGAAAAAGGGACTTCGGGGTAGGGCAGAAGACTTCACTGTTGTAGACTAAAAAATCTGTTCACAATTTAGTGTTATGTGAAAAAAAATTAAACTAAAACATGTGAATAAATAAACAAATAGACCACAGATTTTAAAATGTATAATAAGTGTTTGCTGAGGTTATCTCTGGGTAATGAAGGTGCATTAATTTGCTGGGTGCTGCTGTAGCAAAGTACCATAACCTGGGTGCCTTAATAACTGTTGTCTCACAGCTCTGAAGGCTAGAAGTCTTAGATCAAGGTGTTGGCACCATTGGCTCCTTGTGAGAGCTGTGAGAGAAAAATCTGTTCCAGGCTTCTTCTCCTGACTTGTATGTAGATGGCCCACTTCTTCCTGTGTCTTGTGAAAGGATAATAAATCTCAGGACCCCAAAATCACTAAACCATAGGGAAAAGTCAAGCTGGAAACTGCCTCACACAAACCTACCTCCCATTTTGTTCCTAAATAAGACAGCTATAAAAATAAAAAAAGCTACATACCACCCTCACAATTTGCCCACTAAGAAATTCCTTGTGGGCCCCAGGGCCCTTACCCTAAAACAGTTCTGTTGAATTTCACCCTGACAATGTAAATTGATAGCTTATCTTCAAAGGTATGGGACAAAGGACAGAACTCAGTCATCCCTCTGCTCCCCTGAGACAAATGCATATCTGATTGCTTCTTCTGCCCTATTTTTTTTTTTTTTTTATCTTATGTAAAAATACAGATTCACTGAGCTAGAAGAATGCATAAGTGACTATTCCTCTATCCCAACACTTTCCCATGTGAATGGCTGATCAAAGACTGAAAAGAATGCAACCATTTGCTCCTTATCTAACCATACCTTTAAAAAATGTCTTTGTCTTTCCTCAGTATCTGCCCTTTCCCCTTTAAATATTGAAGCCCTAAAAATCAGCTTTGGAGAAGGCACATTTTGCCACACACCCTGAAGCTTGGCAAAATAAACTTCTAAATTTATTGAGATGTATCTCATATACTTTTTGGTTTACAGTCTCTTCACATAAAATTCTCTTTGGGTACATGCCTCTGTGTCCCAATTTTCCTTTTTTACAAGACACCAGAAAGCCCATCCTAATAACCTCATCTTATCTTAACTAATTATATCTGTAATTAATTTATTTTTCAAATAAGGTTACCTTTACAGGTACTAGGGGTTAGGATTTCAACAGATGGATTTTGAGGGACACAAAGCCATAACAGAAGGTATGGATAATTTTTTAATTTGAATTTTTATTTTTTCCAAGTGTTGGTGTATTGGTTTTAGGTAATTTTGCTAATTTTAAAAAAAGATAGCTGGGCCCAGTGGCTCATTCCTGGTAATCCTAGACTTTGGGAGGCTGAGGCGGGCAGATCACGAGGTCAAGAGATTGACACCATCCTAGGCAACATGGTGAAACCCCATCTCTACTAAAAAGTACAAAAATTAGCTGGGCGTGGTGGCGAGCGCCTATAGTCCCGGTTCCTCGGGAAGCTGAGGCAGAAGACTCCCTTGAACCAGGGAGGCAGGCGGTGGTTGCATTGAGCTGGGGTCTCACCACTGTACTCCAGCCTGGCAACAACAGAGCTAGACTCCGTCTCAAAAAAAAAGATACAAGTTTTAAAAACAAAATTTCAAATGTCTGATTTACTCATTATGCTTATTAATCCTAATAGTAACCTCAAACTGTGCTTTAATGTCGCCCACATATTTTTTAGTCTTTAGTAAACAATGCTGTTTTGTAGTTGAATCATTAGATTTGTCACGACAGGTTACTGCACCTCTCTTCCAGACATTTTTATGATGCATTTTGTTTTGTTTTGCCTCTTTGCTTAAATCTTTAGGGCTCTATATGTTCAGAAAATTACTGCACATACATTTAGCCCATGGGCTTTTATCCTTCAATAGAAGTAGCTTCCAGTCTGGGACTTGTTAACCATTCATTATATTTCTGACTTCAATGCTGAATTGGTGGGAAATTATATCCACTAGGCTTCATTCCCGATGACACAGAGACACTGAGTGGGAGTTTGTGAGTGATGACTTTTCCAGTAGAATGTGAAGGTAATTGTAACAGTTTGACATAGAAGAACAGAGTGGCTGCTTCAGGCATGAGGACATAGGGTACAAACCAAGATAAAAGGAAGACTAGGAAACAAAGGCTACATTCTGAACCAGTTCTTTCCAAGTACTTTACACTAGAGGAGAACTTGTTAATGAATAACCACTATTGAATAGCTGCCATGAAAGCAAACAGAGAGCTATTTTACTATTAGTTACATTTTCATGCAAACATTACTCATTTGTTCCCTAAAAACCAAATATTCCCTATCACCCCTGAAGTGTAGGATAGAAAGGAATGCTTAGGTACAACATGAAGAACCGAAAGAAGAGGCAGAAAATATGAAGAAAGCCGACCACAGACGAGGCAGTGAACTCCAAGAAAAAAAAAAAAGCAAAGGAAGGGAAGCCCACATTTGAGGTAAAGAGATGTGCAGTTCATTGAACTAAATCCCAGAATAGAACGTAAGAGTTAGCACGTTAATCAATGTCAGGGAAATAGGGATCGTTATATTAGAAGCACAATTCCCACATAACAATATTTATTTTAAATCCTGGTTACCATAAAAGGTTAGCGCTTTATGTAAATGTTAGTATTCTTTGTTTATCATCAGCAATATGATGGGAATCTTAAACATTTAAGATTCGAAATCCCAGTTTAACAACTTAATACCGTATTCATTGTTCTATTTCAAGTTTGCTTTTTATTTAGAAACAAATGCTAATTCCTTATTTCTCGGTAGAGCATCTATCATAATTCCAATTTATTTTCTTATCCTTCTATCAATCTCTAGTTTTGTTTTGTTTTTTAATTTCCTGCCACATGTTCTAATCATATAGCCCCACACCTAACTTATGAGAGATCACTTGGAAAATCACAGGATTCCACGGGACATGCTATTTTAGTTAATAATACATTAGATAAATAAATTCCAATTAACAGTCACATTTATTAAGTTAATATTTTTAACTGTTTTTCAATTATTGAATTTTCCCATAATAAATAATTGAGTTTCAGTTTCCTAATGACTCCTCTCAAATTTCAAAGAAAAGTCAAAAAATCAAATAGAACTTGCAGCTTTAGTGGTCTGTGTATGGAAGTACACAGTGCTATCTATATTTAAAATGTAGAGCAAATTGGATGCTTTATATAAACAAGCTTTTACATTCTATTGGCTTCCAAGAGGCATAGCTCACATGAAATCTGAATGCTGTCCTTTATAGTCTAGTCTAAGTGTCAATTTGAAGACATGATTCAATGTTAATAACTCAAACCAGGAGGAATTCATTATGTTCCAAGTTTAAAACAAGTATATCTGAGAAACTGAAACAAATTTTAATCTGAACTCATGAATAATAATTTTAGTCCAAATGAGATGTTTTAATCTTGAAAAGAGGCATATAAAGAAGCAACAATTTAAAAAGAAATGCTAATGAAATGGAAATGTTCTGACCTGATAGAATCTGTTAGGTAGCATTTCACCTCTACATTTCTCACCCCAACTTCTTTCCTTTTGATTTAAACCTTGGCATACCTAGCATATCTATTGCCCTGAGCGGATTATTTTTTAACATCCTTCATATTTCTATAACAAAACTATGTGCAGTAATAATCTTGCAACAATCACTGATAATCATTATTTAAATTACTCTTTAATTAAAATCAAACCATTTAAAAGAAAAAAGAATCCCAGCTTTAAAGATATTATTCAGATGTTTACTCTGTCATTAAATATGTACTTCCTCCCACAAAAAAGGAAAAAAAAACCATGACCCCTTCATGTTTAGTCTGTTACACTTACAACATTGTAAATATAAGTAAAAGCTCTAACCAGTCACATAGATTGGCAGATAGTCTTTCATGTTTCTTCACTTTTACCCTCACTGTGTCTTCATCGTTTATTTAAAATCTACTGTTTAAATACAAAACTTTGTAATACTATGGAGGATGAAGACAAGATGTGTACCAGAATGAATTTGAAAATTCTGAACCATTAAGAGCTTAGTCTGGAAACAAACACAATCACTTCTCTGCCATTCGACTAAGATCAAGTATAGAAAAGAACATATATGGCTAAGTCCATGTTTGTATGTATGTGTATCTTGGAAGGTGTAAATATAAAAGAAGGGGAAACTTCAGGAAGATTCCAAAAGGTAATTTCCCAATAAACATTATTTATGTGTTCATATAATGCAAGACATTTATATTTAAAGAGACCACTCAGTTTCCTAGGACTTAAAAATATTTTTTTCAGATCTTTTTCAGATCAATATTAAAAACACAGACATATTTTTATTTTCAACCCTGAAAAAAAATGATCTGCTGAATTTGTATTAGTTTAGTCCCCAAACTAGATCAGGGATGCTAATCGATGAGAAACGTATCTCCTCCTCTCTTTTTTCCCTTCCTTTAAAACCAAGAGATGCATATAATTTAACCATGCTTGCTTTGGATAACAAACAGCGTGGGGTTGAAATGCATTGGGTCTGCTTTCTAAGGAAGTACAATACTTCACATTTTCAATGCATCACTGAACAGAGGTCAAGTAGGGTAGTACCAGCATAATATAGCACATCAAACTACCCACAGTAAAGTAACTCAATATACCCCGTGTATATTTCTCCCACATTAGCAAGTGGATCATCAATCTCTTAGTTAACTTAAGCCCAGTTGTAAATTTACAGTATTTTGCTTCCCAACATGTTCCTGCTCGGTTTTCATGATTTTCCCTAATATGTGATCACTTGGTAAATAAAAAGAGACAAGATTGTTTTCTTTAAATTTCCAGATTAACTAAAAGTTATTGTTATTCCCCACTGAGAATTCTGAGAAGCTACATAAACTCTATCAAAAATAGCATTTATCTAACAAAAGAATGATTATCCATCTGTCTTTCTCCTAACTTTCTTTATAGCAATTTAAATAAAACTAGCAGCTGAGACCATCACCTTGAGGAGAAATAATGATTGTCAGATAATAGAATCTACAAAATTCTTAAAATTTACAAAAGTTTGTGAAATTCTTACAAATTAAAAACTGCACAAGAACAAATAGAAAGAAATTATTTAACTGTTAAAGTAGCCATTTCATTTAATGTAGGTGATGAATAACCTAACTCCCTCAAGTTAATATATTTTCCTTGTTGTTTAGTACTTCTTGTGGAAGTTTTGATGTGTATCTCATTTTAAGTAACATGGAACAACAGTGACATTACATTTCAATTACAAGTGAGGAAAATGGAAGAAAGACTGTGGCTTATTTGAACTCTCATTATTTGGTTATACCATCGTATTTTGATACAACAACACGAAGTTTTATGTTTAGAAAACTTTTTTTCTATCCCCTTTTAAGCTTTTCACAGTTGCACATATATTTGTTTTTCTAAAAATACTGCAAGTAGGCATTTATTTCATAAACATTTGAGCATTATACATATTTTAGGAGATAGGAAATTAGTAAAATAAGGTTCCTAGTTTTGAAAAGCTTAGCGTCTACTGGAGAAATATATATATTGTAGGAGAGGGTGTTTTGTTTTTGTTCTTAGATCACACAATTTGGAAGCACTTTGAAAAGTCGTATTCTGAACCAATGATATGTAGTTCAAATTGTTTTGATGTATGTTTATCTGTTCTAAGGATTCACAGAGTAGCCTGACCTGTGACTCTGCAAATAATGGAAGTGATGCTATCTCCAAGAAAGAGGAGTCCATTTTCAGAGCAGGTGACTCATCTTCCATGGCTGCTGAGGCTGGGACCTGGGAACCAAAGACGAATGAACAGAGCACACAGCCAGAGATCCTTTCCTAAGATAAAGTTACTAATTCATTCTTTGGAGATAATAGAACTGGGACACACTGCTTTGTTTATTCGGAATACATACATACATACTTATTCATACTTCTTGAAAATATAAATTTGTTTTCTCAAAATTTATGTTTTCTCATAATATTTTTAAAGGCAGATTTACTTTCAGTTCATGGGAATTCTTGCTAAGGATATTCAATATCTAGTAACTACAAAATGATAGGGCTTGTTTTTTAAAATAAATGTTGATAAAAAGTCTTCAAGAAGAAATAGAAAAAAGTTCCATCCTAATGATAAAATGAATTCTATACAGTTAAAATGGCTTTTCAGAACTATAAATTACCTAAATGTTTTATCAGCTAAATAAAGTATATAACATCTATATAAAAAACAGGCCATTTCAAAATATATTTTTGAGACAAACTTATTGAAAGTGAGAAAACCTTAATGTGAAAGATACAGATTTAAATCAGCATTACATTAATGGATTTCATGAAAAGTCTATCAATGTAAAAATAAAAACACAAAAAGATAGAAGAAATAATATATTTAATAATATTCAAGTAGCCTTTTCTTTATTAAAATATGAGAAAACATTTTAAAAGGAATTTGAATAAAATTATTAATTTATTATACATGTCCCTTAAATTCTTCCAGTTTAAACAACAATTAAAATAAAAATACATTTATATAAATATTGTCATTTATAATGAAAATTAGCTAATTTTCATAGTGTATCCATCAGGCAATATTTTAAGTGTGTTATTATATCTTAACTCAATCCTTACAATAAACCTATGAGGTGGAAATTATTATTACCCCCACTCTGTATTTAGAGATGTTAATTGTCCAATGTCACAGGGCTAATAAGTGGCAGAGCTGGATTCTGAATCCAGTTATCACCGCTCCAGAGTCTCTTAAAAAACACAAGATCTCATTAAGAGGTTTAATCATTTAAAAATTAACAAAATTTCTGGTAGGTTGTCAATTTTTAAAATTTGTGCTTCTAAAATCATTTTCTAAAAAATTACATAAATTTCATTTTTTCATTGTGCAGCTCTATGGGTTTTAACATATTCATAGATTTGTGGAACCACCATAAAAAATGAGATATGGACAATTCTGTTACTCCCTAAATTCCCTCATGCTGCCTCTTTGTAGTCAATCACTTTCCCCATTCATACCCCTAGCAACTACTGATTTGTTTTTTCTACTTCTATAGTGTGTTCTTTAAAACAGGGGTCCCCAATCTCCATGCTGCAGATCAACACTGGTCCATGGCCAGTTAGGACTGAGCCACAGAGCAGGAGGTGAGTGACAAGTGAGTGAGCATTACTGACTTACTGACTGAGCTCTGCCTCTTGTCTGATCAGCCATGACATTAGATTTTCATAGGAGTGTGAACCTATTGTGAACTGCGCATGTGAGGGATCTAGGTTACATGCCCCTTAGAGACTCTAATGCCTGATAATCTGAGGTAGAATGGTTTCATCCCAAAATAATCCCCCAACCCCTTTGCCCAGTCCCAGGGAAAATCAGTTCCTGCTGCCAAAAAAGTTGGGGACTGCTGCTTTAAGAGGATGTCACATAAATGGCATCATACATTATGTAATATTTGAGACTGGCACCTTTCATTTTGCATAACGTATCTGAGATTTATCCATGTCATTTCATGTATCAATAGTTCATTCCCTTTTATTGCAAGGCTGTATCCTATTATATGGATGTGCAACACTTTGTTTATTCTTTCACCAGTTGAAGAATATTTGGATTGTTTCCTTTCTGGAACAATGATAAATAATGTTGTTATTTTTGTGTAATTTTTATTTTTTTTGTGAACAGACCTTTTCACCTATCTAGGATAAGGTTTTTCAGCCTTAGTACTATTGGTACTTTATACTTGGTAACTGTTGTGGGGGCTGTCCTGGGTGTTGTAAGATGTTTCAAAGCATGCCTGGCCTCTATCAACCACATGGCAGAAGCACCCTCAGTTGTGACAACTAAAAATGTCTCAAGATTTTGCCAGATGTCCCCTGGGTGCAAAATTATCCAAAGATAAATATTTTTCTAGGATAAATACCTAAAAATGATATTGCTAGATCACATGCATATATGTTTAACTTTATTAAAATATACAAAAACTATATTCAAGGGTGGCTGTATCATTTTGCATTCCCATCAGCAAAATGCATCCTCGGCAGCATATCACTGTAATTTTTAGTCTCCGGTCTTTGTTTTTGTTTCTGTTTTTTTTTTTTTTTTTTTTTTTTTTAAACATTAGCCATTCTAATGGAGTGTAGTGGTACCTCATTATGTTTTAAAATTTGCATTTCTCTAATAACTTATGTTGTTGGGCTTCTTTTCATGTACTTACTTGCTGTCTGTATATCATCTACTTTATGAAGAGTCTGTTCAGATCTTTCACTCATTTTATTTTTTTAATTAATTTTTTAAAATTTATTGATACAAAATAGATGTACTTATTTTAGGGGTACATGTCATATAATGTATAAGGATCATACCAGGGTAATTGATATTTTCATTATCTTAAATATTTATCTTTTCTTAATACTAAGAACATTAGAATTATTATCTTCTAGCTATTTGAAAGGTACACTATATTACTGTTAACTATGGTCACCCCTCTGGTCTAGCAAACACAACATCTTATTTCTTCTATCTAACTGTATATTTACAATCATTAATGAAACTTTCTTCATCCCTGCCTTACCCCTTCCCTTCCCAGCCTCTAGTGTCCACCAGTGTTCTATCTTCATGAGAACTACTTTTAAGCTCCCACATAAGAGTGAGAACATGTGATATTGTTCTTTCCATGCTTGGCTTATTTCACTTAGCATTATGATCTCTAGTTCTATCCATGTTCCTGCCAATGACAGGATTTCATTCTTTTTCATGGCTCAATAGTACTCCATTGGTTATGTATAACACATTTTCTTTATCCATTCATCCACTGATGGGCACCTGGGTTGACTCCATATTTTGACTATTGCGAATAGTCCTGCAATAAATGTAGAATTGCAGAATGTAGAAGTGCAGATATCTCTGATATATTAATTTTTAAAAATTTTGATATATATCCAGAAACTGAAATTTCTAGATCGTATGGTAGTTCTATTTTTTTGTTTTCTGAGGCCCCTCCATGCTATTTCCCATAGTGCCTGCACTAATTTATATTCCTACCAGCAGTGCACGTGGTTTCCCTTTTCTTCACATCCTTGCCATCATCCATTATTCTCTTTTGATAAAAGCCATTATAACTGGAATTAGGTAATATCTCATTGGGGTTTTGATTTGCATTTCTCTGATGCTTAGTGATGTTGAGCATTTTAAAAATATGCATTTTGGCCATTTGTATGCCTTCTCTTGAGAAATGCTTACTCAGATCTTTTGATAATTTTTTTTTCTATTGAGCTGTTTGAACTCATTATCTATTCTGCTTATTAACTCCTTATGAGATGAATAGGTTGCAAATATTTTCACCCATTCCATTAGCTGTATCTTGTTTTTTTCCTTTGCTGCACAGAAGCCAAATTGATATAATCCCATTTGTTAATATTTGTTTTTGTTGCCTGTGCTTTTGAGGTCTTACACAAAAAAATCTTTGCCTAGACCAATGTCTTGGAATGCTAAATCTAAGATCTGAAACTATTAAGCTACTAGAAGAACATCTGTTTTTTGTTTTTTCGATTGCTGAGTTTAAAGATTCAATTATGTGTTTTAAATACAAATCCTTTTTCAGATATTTAGCTAGGATATTTTTGTCCTAGTCTGTGACTAGTTTTATTAAATATTGATGAAGTCAAATTCCCAAATTTTTTTATGGATCACACTTTTGGTGTCATATCTAGAAATTATTTGCCTAATTCAAGGTTACAAAGATTTCACCTATGCTTTCTCTAAGAATTTTATAGCTATTTTGAATTTGCTGTATATTTTGAAGTTTTTGCACTGGATGACATATAAGGTAAGGCGGTTTATTTGTTTGTTTTTCATATTAATGTGCAATAGCTTCATAACCAGTTAAAAAAAGCATCCTTTCTTTATTTAATTATTTACACAGCTTGGTCAAAAATTAATTGATAATATTTGCATGGGTCAAAATCTGCATTTTCTGTTTTGTTTCCTCTGCTTGTCTACCTTTCCATTAATGCCACAAGGTCTTGAAAATTGTAGTCAGCTGTGAGTCTCAACATAGGTAGTGAGAGTCCTCCAACTTTGTTTTTCTGTTTGAAAATTGTTTTGTTTTTCTAATACAATTGTTTTTCTATATAAATTTAAAAATGGACTTGATTGTGTCTACAAAATATCTGCTGTGATTTTGTTTGGGATGGTATAAAACTTACAGATCAACTTAGGGAGAATTCACATGTTAACAATAGTAAGTTTTCCAATCCATAAACACAATATTTCTCCTCATTTATTTAGATTTCTCCTGATTTCTTTCATTAGTGTTTTGTGGTTTTGAGCTTAGAGGTCTTTCACATATTGTTAAAGTTAATTATTTCACTTTTGGAGTTATTGTGAAAGATATTGCTTACATTTCTGTTTTCTTGCTGCTATATAGAAATATGACTAATTTTTTATGTTGATGGTATAGTCTATAACTTCACTTAATTAATCTCAGGACTTTTTTTGTAGATTTCTTGGTATTTTCTACATAGACAATCATTTTGTCTATGAACAGGAATAAATTTATTCCTTCCTTTCAAGCTGCATGATGCTTTTTGTTTTCTTTTTGCCTTATCACATTTTCTAGGTCACTAATATCACGTTGAGTAGGAGACTACAGAACAGACATCCTGGCCTTATTCCTAGTCTTAGGTGAAAAATGTTTAGTCTTTAACCTGTAAGTATGATGATAGATGTAGGTTTTTTGGTAGATTTCTTTATCAGATTGAGAAAGTTTCCTTCTATACCTAATTTTCAGGGATTTTAAAAATCATGAACATTTACAAAATTTTACTTATGTCTATTGAGATAATAATATGTCTTTTTCTTGTTTGGTATATTAGTAGGACGGTTTCAATACTTTATTTTTGAATATTGAAGCAACCTTATAATCCTGGGATAATGATCATGATGTGCCATTATTACTATGCATTGCTGGATTTATTTGGCTAACATTTTGTTGAAATTTTTTGTTTTCTTAAGGGCTAATTGGACTCTACTATTTTCATTTTATTTTTCTTTCTGTCTTTGTCTATTTATAATAAGGGTAAGAGTTGCCTCATAAAATAGGTTGGGAATTATTTTTATGGCTTTGATTTTCTGGAAGAGATTATGAGCTTTGGTGTTATTTTAAAATAATTGGTAGAATTTACTACTAAAATCATCTAAGCCTGAGTTTTATTTTTTGGAATGCTTTAAAATTATGAATCCAATTTGTCAATAGATAGAGGATAATTCCAGTTATCTATATCTTTTTGAAATAGTGTTTTAAATAGTTTTGTAATGTGCATCTGTCAATAAATTGGCCCAGTTTATTTAATTTGTTGATTGTGTATTCAGAAAGTGTCCTTTGTATTTTTGTCTTTTAGAGTTCATTATTATAAAGAACACCTGGAACACTGTGTGGTCACTAAATAAATAATAATTGAGCACACATACATACCAGAGAAGAAACAGAAAATCCCAGACTCCCATCTGAATAAATCATTTTTAGGAAACATTTACTTTAAGGCTGATAAAGTTCCTATCCAGTAGAACAATTTATAATGACAGTGACATGCTGTGACCGTTAGAAAAGAAAACATGTGGGTTGTCATCTTTTAGCTAAAGTCTATAGAGTGGTTTATAGTATTTTCTTGTATCAGTTTAATTCCTGTAATGTTTGTAGTGACAGTCTCCCTTTCGTTTCTGAGGATGCTAATTTAGGTAGTTTCTTTTTTCTCTCCTTATTTTGACTAGAGATCTATCACTTTTATTGATATTTTCCATCAAGCAGCTTTTGTGTTCATAGACTTCTCTGAGCTTTTCTGTTTTCAATTTCACCAATTTCTGTTCTTATCTTTATTATTTTCTTCTTTCTGCGTGAATTGTGTTTTTGTTTGTTCTTTATTTCTACTTCTTTTTTTTAAAAAAACTTTATTTTAAGTTCAGGGGTACAAATGCAAGTGTGTTACACAGGTAAACTTGTGTCATGGGGCTTTGTTGTACAGATTATTTCGTCACCCAGATATAAAGCCTAGTACTCATTATTTTTCCTGATCCTCTCCCTCCTCCCAACTTTCACCCTCTGAAAGACCCCAGTGTGTGTTGTTCCACTTTATGTGTCCAAGTGTTCCTATCATTTAGCTCCCACTTATAAGAGACAGCATGAGGTATTTGGTTTTCTGTTCCTGTGTTAGTTTGCTAAGGATAATGGCCTCTACCTCCATCCATGCTTCTGCAAAGAACATGATCTTATTTTTTTATATGGCTGCATAGTAGTCCATGTTGTATATGTACCAATTTTCTTTAACCAGTCTATCACTGATGGGCATTTAAGTTGATTCCATGTCTTTGCTATTGTGAATAGTGCTACAATGAACATATAGTGCATATGACCTATTTCTAGTTTTTAAGGTGAAAATATAGATGATTGATTTGGTTTATTTCTTCTTTCTACCATAGGCATTTATGCTATACATTTCTTTTATCCTCTGTTACATATACGTCCCTCAAATGTTAATTTTTATTCATTTCAAATAGTTTTAAATGTTCTTTGAGACATTATTTGATCTAGGGATTTTTGAGAAATGTATTATTTATTATAAAAATATTTGGATTTTTGACAAATATAATTTTTTTCTTACAATTTTAAATTTCTTAAAATTTTTCAATTTCATTATAACCAAGAAATATGATTTCAATTTTTTAAATTCAATAAAGTTTGTCATCTGACTTAGAAGACTGCCTTATCTTGACAAATGTTCTATGTGTGCTTGATATTCTATGTTCTATTGATGATGGGTGGAGTATTCTATAATTGACAATTATGTTGGTTGGTAGGTTTTTCATGTCTTCTACATCTGTACTGATTTTCTGTCTCCTTGTTCTTTCAATTCCTAAGAAATGACTGTTGAAGTCTCTAACTGAAGTTGTGAATTTGTCTATTTCTCCTTTTATATTATCAATCAGTATTTCTTCATGTATTTTAAAGGTCTGTTACTAGGTATAGGTACTTTTAATATTATTGAGTCTTCCTGATGAATGAATCCTTTTATCATGCAATATATCCTTTCCTGTATCTGCTAATATTCTTTTTTTTAAGTCTATTTTATAGGCATTAATATAGCCATTTCAGCATATTTTTATTCATGCTTGCATGATATACTTTTAAATTCTATTTTTACAATCTGCCTTATTATTATAGTCCAAGCTCTTATTTAAACATCATATATTTTGGACTTATTAAAAAATTCAGTATAACATCCTCTTTTAATAAAGTACATTTAGACCATTTAGATTAAATGTAACTGATGATATGGTTGAAAGTTAGTCCACCATTTTGTATTATTTTTTCAGTTTTTCTGAGGTTTATATAGGATATTAAAAAGCTGCACAAAATTATTTTATAGAATTTGGTGCATTTGGACATATATAACTTTTTTTTTGTACAATCTTTTTAATCTTATATTCCTGGTTTCTTTTGATTATTTACATATTTTTAGTATTTCATTTTAATTTATCTATTGAATTTTTCACTATATATTTCCTACAATTTTTATGCATTGCTCTAGTGGATTCTTTAGACCTACCTACTTTTGCATTCTATTTAGTGTTAATATTTTACTTCAAGTAAAGTTTAGCCTTACAACGTATATGGCCTTTACCAACCTCCCTTTATGCTGCACTTATAATCAACATAACATTCCGGGTATGCAAGTACTGAAAACCCTCTGGGAATGCTTTTCTCACTCTTAAAAAAAGTCATGAACAGATTTCAACTTTGCTGCCTTTGGAGATGTGTGGTAATAGTTTTTAGGACTAGGAGAAGATCTGCCCAAGAGAATAAGTTAACATGCTGACAATGGTAAAAAAAGAAAGATGAAAAGAAACTATTTTTTTTCTCTTAAGAATGAGGAAAGCCTTCCTAGGTGGTCTCCTGCAGATTTCTTTTTACAATTTATTGGCCAGAATTTGGGGAAAAAAATAATCTCACCCTCATCCTTTCTTCATTTCTATTTCTTCTTTTGTTTCTAAGCATCTTTAAGGGGTAGTCTAAAGCATTCAGGAGTAAGTCCTCTCAGTCACCCTAGAGCAGGGGACATAAGAGCCTGTGGTCCTAATCCTGCCTATCACCGGTTCATGTGCCAGTTTTCTATGGATGTTTCTTCACCACATGAGTAGCTGAGTAGTTACAAAAGAGGTGAGTCATTGCAACAGAAACCATCAGGCTCATAAACCCTAAAATATTTACTGTCTGGCTTTTTACAGAAAAAGTTTGCTGACTCTATAGAGCACCTTTGACATAACTAATTCCATCTTAGAAAGGGACTCCATTTTATATTTCATAGGGTGCTTTGCCAACAAGGATAAAATGTTTTGCTTCATAAACAGATTAAAAAATAAAGATTGCTTTCAACCAGATAAGGACACAAACAAGCACACTCCTTCCACTATCAGTTCTCACCAGAGGATTTTGTGACTGCAAATGAGCAGGCCTTCAGCAGCTCCAAATGTCCATCTTAACTGACACTGTCTTGCAGTCACTTGTGATAAGAATTCAGATCTGCCCCTGAAAGCTCTGTCACATTAAAGACTCTTCCTTGTAAGACCAAGACTGGATCAAGACCAGAACTTTGTCTTCTTAGCTCCCCCTGGACTGGCTAACTAACCCTTTCTCCTATCTCTTTTTCCTCTTCATGTTAAATGTTACTTTATTTCTTGTGGAATGTTTAATCTATAACATTTATATATTAATAAAGAATACTATTATGTATATTTTACAATATTGACTGACTTGTAGCATGGTTGAGCCTATATGTCTGTGGCTCTGACTACCGAGTGAATGGGAAGCACTAGGAGAATTGTCTCCTTGGGAATGCCACATAGCTCATGACCTTTGTGATTGAAATAGCAACAATAAAAGCCTAACATTGTGGAAAGACAAATATGCATGGACCTGGTTATCCCTTACGTTGCACTGCTCATGACATTGATCCCTCACCTAGAGAGTCTATTTCCTTGTGTCTCACCTTACCCTTAGTCACTGATGTATTACTGCTATATAGATACCACACCTGCTACTGGTGCTCAACATAAACTTCCTAATTGAGACGCAGAAATTGCTCAGAGCTCCTGAGGACATTAAAGTGAGCCTTTTGAGTTCCATTTTTACAATCACTCCTGTCAGATGCCAGATATCTCTGGTTATCACAGACAAAGGTATTTGTGGTCCCCTGAAATCCTTGATGAGGATGAGCTGTGTTCTCATGTGCTCTAAATGTACATGATGATGCTAAGTTCTAGGAATAAGCAGAAAGTGTCCAAATCTCCCACATTTGTGTTACATTTTGTCACACAAAGCAATTTTTTAAAATTACTGCTTGTTATGGTTAATATTGTGTGTCAACTTGATTGGATTGAAGGATGCAAAGTATTTTTCCTGGGTGTGTCTGTGAGAGTGTTGCCAAAGGAGATTAATATTTGAGTCAGTTGACTGGGAGAGGCAGACTAACCCTCCATCAGCTGCCAGCATGACTAGAATAAAGCAGGCAGAAGTTGGAAGGCACTTGACTTGCTGAGTCTTCTGGGCTTCATCTTTCTCCCGTGCTGGATGCTTCCTGCCCTCTAACATCAGATTCCAAGTTCTTCTGCTTTTTACAGGGGCTCTCAGTGTTTTTACAGGGGTTCTCAGGCCTTTGGCCACAGACTGAAGGCTGCACTGTCAGTTTCCCTACTTTTGAGGTCTGGGGACTCAAACTGATCCACCACTGGCTTCCTTGCTCCTCAACTTGCAGATTGCCTATTATGAAACTTTACCTTGTGATTTGTGAGTCAATTCTCCTTAATAAACTCCCTTTCATATACACATATATCTTATTAATCCCGTCCCTCTAGAGAATCCTGATCAATACAGATTTTGGTACAAGGAATGGTTCTAGAGGAACAGAATTTTAAGGATGGATTTCTTTAGTTGGTTTTAGGGTTTCTGGAGTGGGCTGCTTAATCTGATTAGACACAAAAAATCTCCATGCTCTTAGAGAGCATGGAGAACTATCAGAACACTGATAGTCCTTTACATGAACTGTTTGGAGAGTTATGCAAAATAAATGTATTTGATATCCCTGATTCACCGCTCATGAGAGGTAAGGAGCTTAGTGACCCTATACATAACAACTTTGTGGAGAACTAAGGAATATAAAGAAGTTGGTTGGTTGCTTGGAAGTTTGCTGGACAAAGTAATGAAAAAAAAAAAGGATGAACACAGGGATTCTAACAAGTCTTCCAAGATTGTCCGGAGTGGGAGTCTTATCTCCTATAGACAAAGGGCTGAAATTGTAGAAAATTAGACACAAGCTCTTATCATGCAAGCAGCTGACCTGTCATTAAAAGTTCATGCTCAGTCTTGCCAGGTGTCTACTGTTAAAGTGAGAGCATTGATTGGGAAAGAATGGGACCTTACAACTCGGAAAGGGGAAGTGTGGGAGGACCCTGATAAAGTTGGGTACAATGAGCTTGTAAATTCTGATGAGCCTTTTTTGTGAGAGGAAACAGCCTCCCCACAACCCGTGGTGCCAGCATCCCCTCCCTACCCCTACTGCCATCAGCTTTTCCACATTTATCTGAGGAGATTACCCATGCACTGCCTGAGGCAATAGTGATGGCCTCCCCTGAGGCAGTTGCCAGGCAAGGCAATGGTGATTCTCCTCAGGACCCACCCACAACAACTCTGTTTTCTTCTAGATCTATAACTAGGCTATTTGTCGATTCTCTTCCCAATTCTTGCTCATAAGGTTATCATAGCTGAGGGCAGAAAATTGATTTGAGTGACCATTTCCATACTGGACTCAGAATTACCTTTTATTCTAAAAAAAAAAAAAAAAAACAAGACATCTTTTGTTTGTTTGCATCTATTATGTTTCTTTCTCTACCTTTAGAATGATTTTATTTTCAGAAAGCCACTTGCCCTTTTAGGAAATAAACTGCTGATAGATCCTCTTCACCAATCTTCTAAAGACTTTTCTGGACATGTCTGTATTTTAGTCATAATCTAAGTTCAAATTGCAAATCCTTTTATCATAAATCCATTGCTACATTTAATCCTTAATACAACTCTGGAGGAAGATATTATTCTTCCTGCCATATAGATAGGGAAATCCATATTAGAAAAGTTACATACATTGATCCATTTTAAACAGTATAAGCCAGGTAAAAACCAGACCCCTATCCTGTGTTCTTGCCACCAGACCATGGTGTCGACATCTAGGATAAATAATGATACATTTCTTTAAATTTTTAATCATTTGTTTCTATATTTAAAAATTAAAACCAGTGGAGAAAAACAGGAGTAGCTTCAAACGAGAGGAAACATCAGAAAATGATTGCTTTGGAATTGGGAAAAAGCAGTTTTGTAATTTACCTTTGTGACTTAGCATATTAATTGGTTGATTTATGTGAAAGGCCTTCAGATTTCATTTTTTTTCTTAAGCATCATCTGGTTGGAGTTGTTTCCTTCCTGAAGGCTTGTTGAATCAATGTTCAAGTCTCAAGAGCTTGGACTCACAAGAACATAGCTTAACCTAAGCAAGTGTCTTGGTCTTTTACCCTAGCCACTGAATTTCAGACATTTAAAGTACCATTTAAAGTCATGGGCAGAAGAAAGAACAAAACACAGGTACTACAGGATCTGGCCTCCAAATGTGGTCCTTCCCAGAGGCAATCAGACCTGGGGGCGGGGCAAAGTTTTATTTCATGGTTAAGAATCACTGGTCTTTGTACTGAAGATTTTAATAAAAGCTATGAGTAAACAGAAAAATAGCTGCCAAGTTAGTAATATCTTGAAGTGGTATCGAAAGAGTATCATTTATAATAGCTATAATAATCATATAAAATAACAAATCTAGAATTATTTAGAATTTCATTCTAAATACCTTACTAGATTCACAAATTAATAAACTTTTGATTTTCTCCTATTAGTACCACCTTAAATTAAATAAAAAGTTAACTACTAGGTATCAACTGATAATTTTTACTTTATTTTAGATAGACTGAACACAGCTTTTTAGGTATTTTACATATTTTCATAAAATACATGAATGTTGCTGGTGCTTTTCCAAAATCCATGATTCTGTCTGTGAGCAATGAGCTTGGTTTAGAGCTTTTCAGTGTTTCTTAATCTGAGTTGGATGCTTTAACTTACAGAGTCAAGAGTCTTCTGTTGTTGATTACAGGGTTCAACATGCAAATTACACTCACCTCTTGGTACAGAAATGGCACCCTGCCTCTTCCCTGGGATATTTAATCTGCATAGAATTCTAGGAATCCTTATGCCAGCAAATGCCAGCAAATGCCAGCAAATGGCCTTCCCCCTTTTACAATAACTTTTTAATTCTCTCTTACTAAGAATAACAAGGAAATGAGGTCTTTAGTTCAGTTGAGTAGCCATTGACAATGCAAAATCATCAATTTTTCAATGAATTGACATATTCTCAACTTCAGCTCAAGATTTCATATGGTTTAACCTGTCTTTTTATGATCTCTAAGGCACTTGATAATCCAGCAGTGGTTTAGGGTTATTGACTCACACTGAACAATATTCAGTGATACAGAAGTTTTGCAAAATCTCTTCTGGTCCTGAATATTCCCTCTGAAAAGGGGTATTTGAATATAGTTTTGACATACTTGCTCTCTATGTCATTCTGTAGGGTCAAAATGTAGGTTACAATATCAGAATATTTGTTTTTATTCATTCATAGTTTATTTTACTCTTATAAAGAAAAATTATACAAATAACAACAAAAAATCAGGATGTCTGAATCCTGAGAAAACAAAAGTTGGTTACCATGGTTAGCAGTCAGGCTGACTGTACATAATTATAACTAACAATTATTGGTAATATTGACAATATTTATTTCAAAGATTGAATTTTTATTAAATTTGATATATTATCACTAGCTTGAATTCTCCCCAAGTTTCTTATTTTTATTACTAAAGTTACCAAAAGAAGCATTTAAAATATGTTTTAGTACACAATATCACTATCAGAGCAATGCAAATCCAAACCACAACATGATATCATCTCACCCAGTTAGAGTCACTATTGTTAAACAGACAAAGAACAACAGATGTTGGTGAGGATGTGGAGAAAGTAAATACACTGTTGGTAGTAATGCAGATTATTACAACCTGTATGGAAAACAATATAGAGATTTCTCAAAGAACTGAAAATAGAACTGCCACTCAATGCAACAATCCCATTACTAGATATCGACCCAAAAGAAAAGACATCAGTATATCGAAAAGGTACCTGTGTATGTATGTTCATCACAGCACTATTTGCAAAAGCAAAGGTTCAGCATTAACGTGTCAATCAATGCATGAATTGATAAAGAAAATGTGGTATATATACACAATAGCCATTAAATGTTCAGCCATTAAAAAAAATGAAAGCATGCATGTGGTAGCAAAAGGGATGGAACTACAGGTCATTATCTTAAGTGAAACAAGCCAGGCACAGAACAACAAATATTACTTGTTCTCACTCATAAATGGGTGCTAAGAAATGTGTTCACATAAATGAGGAGGGCGGAATCTCATCTCTTTCTTTCACTTGCTCACTGGTCAATAGTAGTGTGCTGACTTGTTACCAGGCTTAAGGTAGTTCTCCTCTAATGCCTGCTTTGTGTCTAGTTTCTTTTCTTAATTGAGTGTATGATATTTTATGAAAACGTTAGACTGAAGCAAGTCCACTAGTCTGTTAACTCATCCATAGCTCCAACACATGGTTGGAAATCAATAAGTATTTTTAAGTGAATACATCAATAAATAAAAAAGTTTTGGGGGAGTTACTTTAGAAGTTCACTTATCTTTTATTATCTCATCATCATTTGTTAGATAATTTTCAAAGTTCAATTTTCTGAAGATAATAAAGTGTATAAAATGAACTAACTTTAGAAAGCAGACTTATTTGGTATCAGACATTGTGTTCAGAGGCATTAAATGAATAACAAAAGAGATGTGCTTTCTTACTATCATAAAGTTTTCATTCTAATGCAGAAGAGAGTAAAACAAAAATATGCAGATTAAGAAATTAAAAATTATTAATGTCACTAAAAAACAAATTAGAGACTGGAATAGACAATAATAGGATATAATTACTAGCATAGGGTGATTGTGTAAAGCATCACTGCTTAGGTAACATTCAAGCTGATGACCTGAGATGAAAGGATGCTTCAGTGAGAAGAGCTAGAGCAGAATAGTACGAATGCCCCGAGAAAGGAAACTGTTGGTGTGTCCAAAATCTGAGAAAAGACCAATAAGGATAAGATGCAATAAATGAAGAGAGAAGGATATACAGTAAAGCTAAAGTGATGAGCAATTTATATAGTGAAGGGCCTATAGCTATGGGGAAGCTCTTCAGTGATGTTTGAAATACAAGAGGAAGTCATTGAAAATATTTTGTCAGAAAATTGACATGGCAGTCACTTGGAAGAGGTAAGATTAGAAGTGAGAAGCCCCATCATAGGCTTTTGCTGTCATTCTGATGAGAGAGGATGTTGGCCTGGGTTTGGGAGGTGATAACAAGGAAGAATTAATTAGACACATTTGAAATATATTTTATAAGTAGCATAAGCACGATTCCAGACTAAATGTGATGTGGAAGGTAAGGGCAAGTACAGAATTTAGGATGCTTTTTAAATGTATAGTTGCTTTTAAAATTGACAAGTAAAAAATTCTATATATTTGTGGTGTCAAACATGATGTTTACACACACATACACCTATAATGGTATGGCTAACTTAAGCTACTTAACATATACATTACCTCACATATTTATAATTTTTGTGGTAAGGTGTTTAGTTTTAATAGATCTTCAGTTCGAACAGTGATGCCATTTATTGAGGTGTGAAAAGTGTTTAAGTGGGTGGAAACTTAGGAGACGGGGCTATGAGAACTGCAAGTGAAGGCAGGTAGACAGGGAGAATACAATTCAACCAATAGATTTAAATTGGAGATAAAAATCTGTGAGCTAGATACTAAAACATGGAAAGACACGTGATGTCACTGCATCACTTAAAGAGTACATTTTGCATTCTTTTTGTGTAAGAAGTTGACCCAGGACTGAATCATGAAGAACATCAAATTAGGAGTATGGGTGTAAGATGGGAAATCACAAAGCTACAGGGAGGACTGACAGGACCTGGTGTCAAGGAAACTAAGAAAAAATTTAATTTCAAGAAAGAAGGCAAAAACCATCTCAATGATTATTGAGAAGACTAATTATAAGAAGAGTAAACTATCCATTGGATTTGGTAAAGCACAGATTATTATGATCTTGATATGTGCTTTTGAAGGACTGACAGAGGTAAAAACCAGATTAAAGGTCATTAAAGATGATTGGGAAGTAAACAATGTAGACGTCTTTTACAGCCAACTTTTGAAGAGTTTTTCTATGGAAACCATCAAAGAATTGGAGCTGAAGACAGATGTGAGATCAGTAGAAGACTTTTATAAAACAGTCTACATTAGAGCATTTTTTGTGCTCATTGGAATAATTCAGAAGAGACAGGAAGTCTGATAATACTGGAAAGAAGAAATAAACTAAGGTATAGTCAACAGAAAGACAACAATAAAGTGGGTCTTAAGAACATGTGGCTTGATGGTTCTTTGATGGGAGGTTATAGTTATATGGCATTTTATCCATTGTTGCAATTGTGAAAATATTGTATGTCATTGATGCAGATGCATCTATAGGTTTACCACCGGCAAAATGAAAGAGTTTAAGTTTAATGTGTTCTACTTTTCAGTGAAGACTAAATCTAGATCATCAAATAAAATGAAACTAGAAGAAGGAATGAGGGGATCTGATAATTGAAGAAGCATTCTTGGGGTGCATAAAAGTGAGGCTATCAGAGAAACAGTTGTTTTTCTGCATAGAATTTAGTATGTATTTAAACTTTGTGACTTTTAATATTTATTGATTTACATTAGAAAAAGCTCTATTGTGTAATTTTTTAAAAATATTCATCTAGCTGCTCAGGCAGACACTTGGAGAAGATAAATAATGTGTATTTAAACAATGAAGGCTGCCATAACAAATAACCAAAAACTTGGAGGTTTTAAACAATGCAAATTTATTATTTCACAGATCTAATAACCAGAAGTTCAAAATCAACGTGGCAGCAGGGCTACAAATCCTTCTGAAGTCTCTGGTGTAGAATTTTTCCTTGTGAAGAGTCCAGTTTTCTGTGGGCCCACGTGTGCTTTGGCTTGTGGATACTTAACTTCAATCACAACCTCTGTTTTCACTTGGCCTACCCCTCTGACTTCACAAGGCTTTTTCTGCATATCCTATGTGGACTTCTCTTCTGTATCTGTGTCTTCTTCTCCTCTGTATCTTATAAGGACAATTGCCATTGAATTTAGGACCCACCCGGATAATTCTAGACAATCTCATCTCAAGATTCTTAACCTAATTGAGTCTGCCAAGAACGTTTTTGCCAAATAAATTCACATTGACAAGTTCTGGAAGGATATATCTTTTGGAAGACCATCACTCAATAGAGTTCTATGAGAGCTAATATTTTATTTACCAAACCATTAGATTCGATGTGAATATTTCAGACTGAATGCACATGTATCAAGATATCACAAGATAATGAAGTAACAGAATAAGTAGCTCTATTTTTGAATATTGCTCAGAAGTCAATAGACTAAACTTTGCTTTTCAGGCACTTCATTTTTAATATGGATTTAATAATAATAAGTTTTATCTAATTATTATTATATAATTATTAGTAAACCTAATAATAAGTTTTAATAGTAAGGTTTAATAATAATATTTACCTACTTGAAGGGTAGGCCCTAGCACAAATGATTCTCTGCAGTCTCCTTTGCTTGGAAAATCTCTGGTTCTTTATTTTAGCTAGAATATTTTGCTTTGAAAATGATCATGAAACATGAAGGTGTGGTAGAAAATAATAAAATAAGACAAATTTTTTCATTCTGAATCATAATGTGAAAATATGGGAAGGCTTCTACTTAAAATAAATACACAGTTTCATGGAAAAATAAAGACAAAGAAATATTCATCATCGTCAATGGGAATTTGTTTTAAACCTTATGTTCTAGATTTGGTGAATGTTTTTCTCTCAAAGCTCCGACCCAAAGAAAAGGAAAAGACTACTCTTATATAAGTCAGCTAAAATGTATTAAATTCAACTAATCGTTAGGCTTTAAAAAGTATAAAAAAGCTGTATGATAAATAGTTTTGATATCTATTGCAATTCCATATTGTGGATAGTTAATAGAGGTCAAGAGGCAGGGAAAGTAAGAAATGGATGGAGACAAATTATAGAGAAAGAAATATAAATAAACAGATGGAAAGAAAAACAGAAATTTTTCAGAAGTGAATCTCAGTGAGCTACAGATTCACACCGTTTGTTTATATGTTTATGAGCATCATCAGATCATTATAATCTGCTGTGTTCTTTCAAGGATTAAAAAGACACTGCTTGTTCATAGAAAAGAGGAACTGTCAATAAAGAACACTGATTCTCAGCTATTTAAATCTCTAAGCCTAATTATATGTCTCTGCAGCTACAAAGGTTGAGTGGTGACAGAGGGAGAACTATTTCTGTACTGTTGAGGCAGTATAGTAATGAGAAATCAGGCCTAAGGCTATACTGGACTCCAAAGCTGAAAGCTATCTCTCTGCTCTTACTTATCATGTCTGAAGACCAAATCCAGAAAACATTCTCAGTTAGCAAAAGGAATGAATTCAGAAATCACCCACTATATGTTATAAGAAAGCACATATAAAGGGCATAAGCAAATTAGCAAATTTCTTAATAATAGCAATGACAAACATACATTGAATATATACTATGTAACAAATCCTTTTGTAAGATCATGTAAAAAATTACCCCATTCAACCTTCCACAAAAACTCAATGAGTTAATACTAGGATCCCTTTTCCCAAAGGAGAAAACAGAGTTTAAGACACTTTTCCAAGGTAACAGAAAATAAAGAGTAGAACTAAGATTCAAATTCAAATCTACTTGATACACTATGTTTTCCATGGGAGTATTTTTAATATACTTATCTAGCAGCCAAAACAGCTCATAGTCTAAGATGTTTTGCTACTACAAATAGATGAACTTTAGGGGTTTCCTAAAGTACCACAAAATGCATCATTTGTACAAGTCAAAAGTTATCAGATAGTTATGTCTGCAGAAGGCTGGGCAGTAGGACTGCCTGCCCTATTTGCACCTTGCTCCAATTACCAGTTTTCTCTACATCAGAGTTTACTTAGCCCTTATGCACCTGCCCGATTATGCTTAAGCTTGTCTGTAGAGCAGTGCACCGGTAGTGGTGTCTGGGTCACCCACTATATATCTTAAACAGAGATAATTCCCAGTGCCATAGACAGAAATTTACAAATTACAGAACCTAGGTTTGATTTACTATTTTTGTCCTTCAATTAGTTCATTTATTCAAAACTTAAAGACATATACAATTTCAGGGTCTTCTACAGTATATTTACATCATTCTGATGAACAACTTTATAATTTTCAAATGAACAAATTTTCTCAACAATGTCAGCTTTAGTATTATAATTAATGTGCACAAATCTGAACACTTTTCTTGTTCATATTGTAATACATTAACTAGACCGTAGCAAACAACGTCTTATTTAAATGCTTGTCTGTGCCTGCCACTCTTCTCATACTTTAGCCTCATAACATTGATTATAATTACATAAATGGTTAATATTCATAATCTCATTGCAAAATGAAAAGTGAGGAAGAGAGATTAAGCCACTTGCCTAAGGTCACAAGTCTGGTAAATTCAACAGACGTACTCTGAATGTCTCTAAAATCTTCTCCATGATGCCAGAACCTTTAAATATTCCATAAACAAGCTAAGGCGATACATTTAAATTTACTTCTATGTAGAGCTTGAGCTGTATCTAAACTTACAGCTCAGGCAACATAGAATCTAGTTCAGTAATATTCTACAACATGAGATAACCATATTGATATTTGATATAAAATGAAATTGCAGAGGAAACACATTTTAATACCTGAGGTGTGTGCTTAATCTTCTTGATACATATTAAAAGCTCAGCACGTGAAAGTAATATGAGGTGATGGGGGTTACTCTTAAAGAGATCATTAATAATGTTTATTTGGAAAAAGATGAAAATTTCAGAGGCTCTTCAAGAAACTGGTTCTGGGAAAACCAGTCATAACTTAGGAGTTCTTCTTTTACGGAATCTCATTAGAATTTTGTTTTGCTATAGCACCATGCTCAAACCAAGGCAAGCAGCAGAAATTACATGAACAAACACCACAACAATGAAGAGCAAATCCTAGAGACGCCCCCTGCACCGAGAGGATCAAGAGCTCTCTCTTTAAAACTTTGTAAAACACCTAGATTCTCAAGTCTTCCTGTGTCTTACTTCTTAACCAATTGCACTACAAATTCAAAAATGGAACACAGGATATTCTACATATCAGAACCTTATTTCCTATACATTAAGAAGAACTTTTTCCCACCTGAATAGGTAATATCACAATCTTGAGCCAGAGGATGAAACCTACGAATTCTTTCTATCATGTGTATTTTAACAAGAAACATAAATATCCATGACCTACTTATAGCCAATTTATATCCTGCCCAGGTTGTTTTGTTTTCTAAACTTATCCCTCATATGGCTTAATAATGAAGACCATAAATGTGCCTCCTATTTCACCCCTGTGACTTGACATGTATTATAAAATGAACTTCTTATGTAAAATAATATGTAGTGAATGGAAGGAAAATATTACATAAACTTTTATTATATTATTAAGCTTATTTTTTGCACATCATGGTTAGGTCATCTTAAAATAGTTTGGCTCTGTCTCTTTTCCCATCTTCATACCTATGTATAATCACACACAAAATCCCATATGTGGATTTGTGGTATTCAAAATGTTCCCTTCTTTATATTTCCAATTTATAATGCACTTAAAATATTTTCATTGTTTCACTGCCACGTTGCAGCTTTTGTCTCCATATGAGGATATGTGTTGTGAATCTGGAAATATGTGTTTTTAAAACCAGAGAAACACTGGAGTCTCATTTACTTTCACGTGTCTCCTTTTTTCACTGTCAGTCTGCATGTCATTCTTTGTGTTCAAGATTAGTTCTAGTGGTTGCTAATTTTACTGTTAATACTTGAAGCAATGTAATGTGATTTACAAGGAAGGCATACACTGAGGGAAAGTCGCTTAAGCAGTTCCGGGTAGGCTTAACTTCCCTAGTTTCCTTTCATATTTACTAATACCCGTATCTTATCAAACATGCTCCTGGGTAAATTGCTGGACTGAGGTTTTACTAAGTTTCTGGGCAAGAATCCATGTCAAATGAAATGCTGCATTCCTTTGTGATGGATTCCTGCATGCACCACTAGTGAAATGCTGGAAGGGCCTGTTGAACCGATAGACCAGGTTCTTTATGTTCAAGGTAAAAGCTCCCTGGGTTCATCACACACAGTGAAACTCTTGATTTGGTTTGAACTTGCTTTTGAGCCAAATACTAGTCTCACACATATACAAGAAAGACAAACACTACCAAGGGATTTATTTTCCCCAAGAAGCTGTGCATTACCAGCCAAAGAAAACAAACACCAAGAAAAAAAAGGCTCTCGTGATGCAATTAGAATTTACTCAACATTCTACTTCTCCTTCTCTCTTAAAGAACAATGAACAACAGTTTGGTGGTCAAAGTTCAACCTATGACTAAAAGGATTTTCTATGGAATTTCTTGAATTCTCTTTTAGCACACTTCAGAACAATAAGGTAAAACTCTTTATTTGCCTGAAATGAAAAGGGTTCCTGCATGAGGTCAATAATCCTTCTGTTATTCATTTTCTTTACATCCTTCCCAAGAGGCAAAAAGCAAAAAAAATTACAATGTCTTTGGTACTGAGTTTTTAAAAAAAAATTCGTTTGAAATAGCCCCAAATCTTTTGTAATATCTGTCATAATTTGTTATTCATTTATTTTAATTATAGTACTCTTTATTAGAAAAGCAAATTTAGTCTGAAGTAAAATTCATTACTATTTTACATTAAATTAGAATAGGAGTTGGTTGTCCTAGGTATAGACTTAGGTTATGCAGTATACAACTCCATTGCAATTTCTGTAAACAATAATGTGAATAGCTTTCTCTGAAATTATGTAACTACCATAGCACTGCAGAAATTAAATAACATAGCAGAAATTCCACTTTCGTTAAACCAAAAAGTGAAAAAAAGAAATTTTCCATTCTATATATATGTATCATGGTATCACTTCCCTCCCCTCAGAATAAAAGGCCTATTTCATTCATATCAATGTGTTATTTTCAATTTAGAACTCTATTGAACTAAAACTAATTTGAGTCTCTAATCAATTTTTGTAAGATAATATGAATTTCTTTTATTAACAAACTAATGCAAAGAACAACACGTGCTATTTTGGATGCTGGTTGTTCTTATAAAATATTTTGTTGAGTTAAAGGCAAGTTATTCAGAAACATGTGGATTAGATTTTTTTCTTCAAATACACAAGGGTTTAAAGAAATACAAGTTTAAATATTTGCTAAAATGCTTGACAAATTTTTTGAAAAGTTATTTGGCTTAAAATATGGCTGGGTTTGCCCATCCCTTTAGAAGACCAGCTGTGGATGTGTCATTAACAGAAAAAACACCAAGTAATTCAGCTGTGTCTGTAACTAGGCGTGTCATATGTAGACACGCATACCAAGGGAGGTCACTATATGTGGGTTTGCATTCACAAAAAAAGAAAGGTGTTCAAACTCCAGTAGCAAAGATATAAACTTGTATCAGTAGGAGAGATATTTACAGAACACAGCACATTCTTTTCAAAGCATACATTTTTGGAATAGCAACAATGAAGAATTTCATCTCCATGGAGAACCCATTTGCACGCCTTGTGGGGCTGGCAAATGTTCCAAATCTGCCACTATGAAATAATTGGCAGCAAGGATGGGAAAAAGAAAAATCTCATTTTAATGGTAAATTTAAATGTCAGGAGTCCACAGACTGCTTCCTCCTTAGGGGAAATGTAAACAGTGGGAAATCTTCTGTTGAATAGGAATTTTCAATGACTGGGATCAAAAGCAAGCCTCACAATGTTGCCCAAAAGGCAGAACTGGCTGTGGGAATAGACAGATCATGGATGGTTGCTTAGGGGTTGAATCTTACAGAGCTATTGCTTGACTGTTGATCAGTCAACCATCATTTGGTGTGTCCTAAACGCTGCTTCTGAAAAGTTCACAGCTTAAGCCCTTACAAGATGACCTTTTAAAAATTTCCAGTGAATAACTTACCAGGAAATAAAACACAGGACGGCAGATGAGTTAGCATTCTCCGTAGCAAACCCTGCCCACTTCACAGTTTCACCAAGATATAGTCCAGATACAGATTGGTAGAGCTACTGATTTGCCCTTTACTGTCAGAGCAAGTGGGAAATCCACCGATGTCAATGTGGACTCAGAGAAATCTCGGAAGTGAAAGTAGATTTAAGTGCTGAAGTGTGAAAGGTTAAGGGTCATTAGAAGAAAACATAACCGCAACATGATGCCTTCTATTTGAAGGTTTATGATCTCAAAGAACTTTCAAACTCCTTAACAGTTTTGATCCACTTAGTAGCTCTAGATTCCTGACTGAATTGAATAGCAACAATAACAGTATCAGTACAATGTATTTATGTGATTTGCTATGGTGTTGGCTTACTGACTCTGCCTCTATTTAAATTGTAGTAGTCATTTCTCATCCCCAAGGTTTATTTGTTTGCTTACAGCAAGGATTATGGTATCAATTTTAACTAAATAATAGTTTGAGAGATTAATTTCTTTCAAACTTCAGAGGAAGATATAAGTTTCTTTTTCTTGTATATGCCATAAATTTATTACCCTTAGAAAAATAGTTTTACACAGCTCACCAGCCATATTCTGCTTGATGTCTGATTGGTGAACATATCATATGGCCATTCCTAGCTGCAGGAGAATTTGATAAACAGGTGTTAAACTGGATTAAGAATATTGCATTCAGTCAACCCATAGTGTTTGTCACAAACCAGATTCTCAATCTCACAGCAGGAAAGCAATTATGTTCCCATCTAGACTAGTGATAACCAACAAGAGGGTTCCAAATTCGCCTAACTTCGTGAGATGGCTGAAAATTTACCTTCTAAAACTATTCTTTGATCACTCAAATTAGAAGGATTAGGAAAATTAATAATTAAAAAAAGAAACTCCATGGCAATCACATAGTTTTTACTATTTCCATGAAGAATGTCATTGGCATTTTGATAGGGATTGTAAAAATGTCTATAGCACCCAAAACATCTACAGAGTCATCATATTTAACAAATCCACATACTTCCAGCTCAATAAGAACAGAGGAAGGCGCAGAGAGTTTGGAATGATGAAGGAAATCACTTTATGGGAAGGACAGAACCTAATTCTCCCTGGAACTGGGGCAGTGGCTTATAGAAAAATGAGGCAAGTTCAAGGAATAGCTGAAATAGGGTCTTGTTGGTGATCCTTCTGATTTCCCATTTTGAACTCCTAGAATTTCCTGAGAAACTCAGAGAACCCTCTACTTAGGAGCCTTAGGAGATGAAGGTATAGATAACTTGGGTAAAGTAGATAGGTAACATAGTTTACATATTGTCCCTGTCCAAATCTAATGTTGAATTGTAATCCCTGATGCTGGAGATGAGGCCTGGTAGAAAGTTGTTTTGTTCATGGGGACAGGTCCCTCTAGGATTGGTGCCATCTTTGCAATAGTGAGTGAGTTTTCTTGAGATCTAGTCAGTTAAAAGTGTGTGGTACGTCTCCTCCTATTTTCCCTTACTCCCACTCCTGCCATGTGAGATAGTCTGCGAGCCCTACACCTTCCACTAGATTAGAAGTTTCCTTTGTCCTCCCCAGACCACATGCCAGCATCATTTTTCCAGTACAGCCTGCAGAATCATGAGCCAATTAAACCTCTTTTCTTACAAATTACTCAATCTCAGGTATTTCTTAATGGCAATGTAAGAACACACTGATGCAGAACATCAGTACAAAGAGAAGGGCATTGCTATAAAGATAACTGATGATATGGAAGCAGCTTTGGAACTGGGTAACAGGCAGAAGCTGGAAGAGTTTGAAGGGCTCAGAAGCCAGGAAGATGAGGGAAAGTTTGGAACTTCTGAGTCTGTTTAAATGGTTGGGATCAAAATACTGATAGTGATATGGACAAGGAAGTTCAGGCTGACAAGGTCTCAGATGGAAATGAGGAACTTATTGGGAACTGGAGCAAAAGTCATGTGTGTTATGCCTTAGCTAAGAACTTGGTTGCATTGTGCCCCTGCCCTAGGGATATGTGGAAGTTTGAACTTCAGAGTGATGATTGAGGGTATCGGAGGAAGAAATTTTTAAGCAGCAAAGTATTCAAGAGTTGGTCTGGCAGCTTCCAAACACCTATACTCAGATATGGGAACAAAGACATTACTTAAAGTTGGAACTTATATTTAAAAAGAAAGCAAAGCATCATAAAGATTTGAAAAAATGGCAGCCTAGCATGCAGCAAAAAAGAAAAAGCTTTTTCAGTAGAGAAATTCAAGCAGGCTGTGGAGCAACCAAGTGGTTACTTGCTAGAGAAATTTCCATAACTAAAAATGAGCCAAGTGCTAATATCCAAGACAATGGGAGGGCCCCAAAGGTATTTCAGAGAACTTCATGGCAGCTCCTCCTAACACAGGCCCTAGGTCTAAGAGGACCCAATGGTTTTGTGGGCCAGGCCAGGGCCCTGACGCCCTGAGAAGCCTTGGCATACTGCTTCCCACATCCTGGCCAACTCCAGCTCCTGCCAGGGCTCAAAGGGGCTCAGGTACAGTTTGAACTGCCACTTTAGAGAATGCAAGCTGTAAGACTTGGAAGCTTCCACCTTATGTTAATCCTGTAGGTGAACAGAATGCAAGAGTAAAGAATAGCTGGCAGTTGCCATTTAAATTTCACAGGATGTATGAGAAAGCCTGGGTGCCAGGCAGAAGCCTTTTGTGGGGGCAGAGACCTCCCAGAGAACTTCTACTAGGGTAACTGCCAAGGGGAAATGTGGGTTTGGAGCCCCCACACAGAGTCCTCAATGGGTCACTGCCTAGTGGAAGTGAGAGAAGATGGGCCACTGTTCTTCTGACCCAAATGGTAGATCCACCAGCAGCTTGCACTGTGTTCCTGGAAAAGCCACAGGAATTCAACTTCAACCAATGAGAGCAGCACTGGGGGGTGAACCCTGCAAAGCCACAGAGATGGAGTTCCCCAAGGTTTTGGGACTCCACTTCTTGCAGCAGTGTGCCATGGATGCAGGACATGGAGTCAGAGGAGATTATTTTGGAGCTTTAAGGTTTAATGACTGTCCTGCTGCGCTTTAAACTTGCATGGAGCCAGTAGCCAATTCTTTTGGCAGATTTCTTTGGGATGGCAATGTTTACCCTTTGCCTATGCCCCCATTATATCTTGGAAATAAATAACTTGTTTTTGATTTCATAGGCTCATAGGTGGAAGGGACTTGCCTTGTTGCACATGAGACTTTGGACTTTGGAATTTTTTGTTAATGTTGGAATAAGACTTTGAGTGGCTGTTGGAAAGACATGATTGTATTTTACAATGTGAGAAGAACATGAGATTTGGGAGGGGCCAGGGTGGAAAGATGTAATTTGGATATTTGTCACTGCCCAGATCTCATGTTGAATTGTAATCCCCAATGCTGGAGACTGAGGCCTGGTGGGGAGCTGCTTTGGTCAGGGGGCAGATCCCTCGTGGCTTGGTGCTGTCTTTGTGATAGTGAGCGAGTTATCTTAAGATCAACTCATTTAAAAGTATGTGGCACCTCCCCTCCTACTCTGTTGGTTCCTCCCACTATGTGAGATACCCTGCTACCCTTTCACCTTTCAACATGATTGTAAGCTTCTTGAGGATTTCCCAGAAGCAGATGCTAGCACCATGCTTCCTTTACAGTCTGTATAACCATGAGCCAATTAAACCTCTTTTCTTATAAATTATCCAGTCTCGGGTATTTCTTTATAGCAATGCAAGAACATCCTAATACAGTAGGATTGCATCTGATGTGTCTCTGCTTCCACAACATCTAGCAAAGCATGCTGAATAACTGAGTAAAAGCTTCCTTGCCTAAGCTCTGATGTTAACACTCTGTGCCCTGTCCTTGAATCCCAGTTTCCTCACTAGTTTGTTTCCAGAACAAAACTAATGGGTATAAACTCACTTTGAAATTTCAAAATACTACATATACATTATGAATGTGTTAGAAATGATATGCAGAAAGATTAAATATATATATATTAAGATGATTACATAACTATGTTCACTGCTCTTCTCATATATACACAGAAATAGTATTTAATAGGCTAAAATGGTGATAATCTTCTTCTTAACAATTTTCTATATAATAAAAATGTAAAATGTACTTCTATGTTCTCTATCAGGCTTAGTAAAACTAGTTTTATTTTTAATTAAAAACCGTGACTTTATATTTTCTTAATCAGCATTTGGACAAATAAAGGTAGCTCATCAATGGCATACACCAAGATAAGAGCTCACAAATTTTCTAGTAGGAAATAAAAAAAAACGGTTCTTATTTTTATAGAGATTAAAAAGGTTTCAGCTGTAATTCTTAATATGGAGACTCTGCGCAAGCATTTGTCTTTTTGTTTACATCAGGCATCTGAGCATTCATTCTGTTTTGGAAAGACTTCCAATGTGGGTCTGGGTGAGAGGAAATCGTCCTTATCCAAATAAGTAAGCCAAAAGAGACAGACACAACTTATTTCCATGTGTGACAAACTAAGGCTTGAGCGTGTGGCCTAGACTTGGCCGATAATACCCTCACTGGAGACTTTGGATCACAAACATTTCATACTGAGATGTAGAAATAGTTGCAAAACTTTTCATAGCACTGAGTGCTCAACAGCGATGGTGGCCTTAGCAATGTTAGAGAGTACCCAGTGGCATAAATGTCACCTCTGCTGCTACAGATAGTATGTTAATTAGACTATTCCTGCACAGGCCCTGGCTGTTCTCCTTTTTGTCTAGACTCCCTTGGTGCTGACCTGTTAGCTAAAATTTATTGGCTATTGTTTTTGTGAATTCTTTGAGCTATTTGATATCCATCCACTGTATTCTTTTTTTCTCAAGTTGATGGGTATTAATTTTTATTCTGTGCAATAAGACTCCTCCCTGATTCATATACAGATCCCTGTCTAAACATTTCTAATTGCTGGTACCTTAATGGCACATATAAAACAATTCTTACCTTGCAAGTGATCACCTCCCATTACTTATTGTCTACTCTATGATTATTTTAAATCATTAAAAGGTTTTTGAGTAGGTTATCAATGAAAGCTGTAATTATCTTCCAAAGGTTAAAAAAAGCATAGATTCTATATCATTCACTGAATAATCACAGTACTGTGGCAAAATCGTGTATTATAAGCTAGCTATTTGCTGTTATAAATTTCATTTAAAAATAGTCAAACATATATATTTTATACATATAATATATATGTAACAGAGTTCATGGTATAACATATATTTTATAAAATATATATGTTGTAAAATTTTATAAAATATATATGTTACACCATAAACTCTGGGAAATAAAAGGAATATCATTCAAACTGAAAATAAATGAACAAATGCAGTAGGAATATTTAACATTTCTAAATATCTTTTTATATTACATTACTTTTTAAAACATATGTTTCAAAAGAAAACATACATGCAGCTAACAAGCATATGAAAAAAAGCTCAATATCACTGATCATTACAGAAATGGCAAATTAAAAGCTCTATGAGATACCATCTCACACCAGTCAGAATGGTTATTATTAAAAAGTCAAAAAATAACAGATACTATCAAGGATACAAAGAAAAGGGAGCTCTTACACACACTGTTGGTGGGAGCATAAATTAATTTAACCATTGTGGAAAGCACTATTGAGATTCTTCAAAGAGCTAAAAGCAGTTTACCATTCAACTTAGCAATCCAATTACTGAGTTTATACCCATAGGAATATAAATCATTCTGTCCTAAAGATATGTACATGTGAATGTTCATTACAGCCTTATTCGCAATAGCAAAGACATGGAATCCACCTAAATGCCCATCAATGACAGAGTGGATAAAGAAAATGTGGTACATATGCACCATGGAATAATATGCAGCCGTAAAAAGAGATTATGTCTTTTATGGGAACATGAACGGAGATGGAGGCTATCATCCTTAGCAAACTAATGCAGGAACAGGAAACCAAGTATCACATGTTCTCACTTATAAGTAGGAGCTAAATAATAAGAACTTATCGACACAAAGAAGAAAACAACAAACACTGGGTACTACTTGAAGGTGGAAGGTAGGAGGAGGGAGAGGAACAAACAAATAACTATTAGGTACTGGGTTTAATACCTGGGTAATGAAATAATCTGTACAACAAACTCCCATGACTGGAATTTACCTATGGAACAAACCTGCACATATGTCCTTGAATCTAAAATAAAAGTTATAAAAATGATCATATTTTGCAGATGTTATAACTACGTGAATTTTTTAAAATGTGGAACATTATTGAAAAATTGAGATTTTTTGTAATTTGGAAACTTTGTTTTTTCTCTTGATTTTTTTCAAACTATGAAATCCTTATGCAACAGAATGTAATTTAATCATTAAGAAGTAGTTTAGTGAAAATAATAATAAAAAGGCAACATACAAACAAAAACTATTGTGGTCAGCAAATGTGTCCTTCAGTTCCCACTTCTCATTTATCAATTATTTTCTGTGGTTAAACCAGCTTACACCTTTGAATCTGGTTGCTTATCTGATAAAAACACACAAATTCTAACAAAATTACTCTCAGGCTTGTACACATTAGCTGAGGTAGTATTCTTGAATGTGTGGGTTGCCAGCTCTTAATTGTTGCTTAATTATTGCAGAAATGTTGTTATTGGTATTGCTATTGAAACCAGATTTCACCTAATCATGCATTTAACACATTTTTTAAAAATGTATTATTTTTTAATGTTTTAATGTTTTAAATATAATAGGAAAATTGCTATCTTTATTCTAATACAAAGTAGTTATTTATCATTTTATTTTCATGTCTTGAATACAATTATTGCTTATTGCTCTTTGGAAGTCATCTGTTCTTAAGTTACGAGTATGTTGGCTTCTTTCTTTATCAGCCAGAATAGACATTTTATGTTTACACTATAAATGGTATGACATAACTCACAAATCATTTGTTCTCCTTTGATTTCAAGTTTGTCAACAGAGAAAATGCATTTCAGTTAAGTCCAGGAAAAAATATATCAGTGGGCTATAATGAAACTGGCACTAAAAATCAGGGGATCCATTTTAAGTGCCAATTTTGCCCCTGTTTACTTGAGAGGTTTATTTTACTTTTCTGAGTGGGTTATGTTTATTTAATCCATAAAGGTAAGTGGTTAGATTTAATGGTTTTCAAATTTCTTGTCAATTTGCAAGTTTTATAAATATATGTTTATATAGCAGATGTTTAGCAAAACAACTACTGTAGTGTCTTTTATTGAAGGGCATAAATTGGGAATGATGAGACAGAGCATGTATAAGAATATAACGACATAGATGTGATTCTACTAGAAAGTGTAGAGAGTTCATTAGTTAGGATAAGCTAGAGTACAAATGTTGTAGTGTGGTTTGTGAAGAGTGAGACAGTTCTACCTGGCCTCAAATAAGTTTCTTCCCTTCATATCCCTTACTGTACTGCTGTTTGAAACTCTCACAATAAAAGTCATAATAGTAAACACACTTAGGGCACCTTTTACCAAGAGTGGACTTTGTTAAAATATAGATTTGGAATTCCACATAAAAATGAGGACAAGAATTTGGGGTTTCTGATATTCACATATGGCCATTCATTAACATTATTATTTGTGTAAAAATATTAAATATTATAATTCCCAGCATTCTGTGGCTAAAAAATGTATCACAGAGATGAAAGAGGTGAAGTACCTATTTTCAGGAAATATATAGTCTCAGCTACCCACAGAAAAGGATGTCTAGATAGTCTTAGAGAGCAATATGATAACATGGTAAATTATTTCAGTGTTCAGTGCTTGAATTTTTGCGGCCTACTAAAAATATGCACATTACTTCTGAAAAGAAAGAAAAGAAACTTCATAATGATGCATTTGTAACTCTTATCTAATCATCAATAAAAGACAAAACAGAAAAACATTTTTTACCTCCTTGACTATTAGTAACTCAGTAAAACCGGCTGCTGCTAAAGGTCTTGGACCTTGTGTCATAGCTCACAGTGAAGTCAGGTTTTTGAATTCCTATTATCTGATTCTGTCCTTGGGGGCTTGCTGCAGGCGGTGCCTCAGGAGAAGTGATAGAGAAAATGACCTCTGAGGAAAGGTCTCGCTTAGCTCAGAAAATCTCCACCCTTCTACAATGAGTCAGGATTCCTGGGTGGATCTTTGGCAAATCAATCCAGGGCCATCTGTCAAAAAGAAATGAAAAAGCAACCTGTCTCTTTTCGAGATTATTATGTCTTAGCTGCAGCAAGAGGAGAAAATTTGGACAAAAAAAAAGTATATCAAATGAAGAATTAAGAAGTAGATGTTGAAATAGCTTAACTTTTTAGTTCAGGAATGCCAAACTAATATTTCAGTCCATAGTTAATGTATTTGTCAACCACATGAACTTTAACTTTTACTTAAAATAATGAATATGCATAATTCTAAAAGTCAAACTGCTCTCTAAAGCATAAGGTAAAATACTCCAGTCCATTAATGTCTCCACTTCCATCTCATTGCCCACCTCCAAGAATACTATTCTCCAAATCCAATTACTGTAATTTCAACTCTTTTAACTGTTTCATCTGGTTTTATATCCATTCATCTAAGTAATATACTATAGCGGGCACTTGTGAGGCATCATTTCCTTGGCCCACTTAATAGACAGTTTCACACATATTTGCCAGTGTCCAATATGTAGCTACTCTTTACACAAAAAGCCATTCAGCCATGAGTTTGCACAATAATGAAATGCAGAATTTTATATTCCCTAAGAAACCTCAGATACTGAGATGAATATAGGGATATAGGTGCACAGCTTCCTCATCCTTTGGTGGATAATTCTAAGACATGTCCTGCATGATACCTTAATGGGATATCACCAGAAGGATAGTCTGAGTTGTTCACAGTAGTAACCAACTTGGTAACACAGTAATTACTGCCAGTTAATGCTTTCCTGTCTTACTTTTCCCAAAACCTCACTTTCATTTTCTGAGATTGCCTTTCCTATCAACTATATATTCCTAGGTCCTTGTCTCCAGTTTGGCTTTCACAGGGAACCAAAACCAGGACAGCTTGTTACACAGAGTCTAGAAAGCAGCCCCCCTTCACATTGGGATTCTAGAACTGGGTCACTCACGAGTCAGATTTCAATAAGGAAAACATATTTGGTAAGTAGGGTGGTGACAATTGCTGGTATGCTTCAGCATCACATTTCCTGAGACTCCCAGAAGTACTGCACTGGAAGGAGACAGAGATGGAAGCAGCAGCACTGATTACAACAATGCTCCTCCAAGTGTAGTCCCTAGACAAGCAGCATTAGAACCACTGGGGAACCTGGTAGAAACGCAAATTCTTTTTGCCTTCTTAGACTTGTGAAACTGAAACTTAAGGGATGGGGCCCAGAATCTGCTATTTAAGAAGACTTCTAGGTGACTCAAATATATGTTAGGTTTGAGATCCACTATTATACCAGAATCACTTTAAAATTTTGACAATAGTGAAGGACTGGTGAAAATCAGGTGCAGATACTGGGACTGCCTTGGCAAAGTATGAAGGTAAGTGTCTAAAGGCTCCAAAAATTGAACATGTGAGAAAATTGGACAAAAATTGGGCCCAGGGCACAACTCAGGGCCATCTGTTAAAAAGAAACAAGAAAGTAATGTTTTTTTGAGATAAAAATTTGAGTTAAAAAAATTGGGTCCAATACCTAATGAACTTATTATATGAGACCAGGAATTATCCATGTTTCCTAGATCCTGGGAAATAACTATGTTCCCTAGGTGGCCCAGAGGTTACTTCTTTCCCTTAGGCAGTTAGAAATGAATGCACTAGTGAGCGGGTATCAGCATCATTGAGATGCTCAATGTAGTTGTCATGTGTAGTATAGGATTGAAGGTAAGAGAAACTATCCTGGAATTAGACTTATTATCAATAGACCTGATATGTTCCCATAATAGGCAAAAACAAATGATGATGCATACCCATCAGAGACAAAGTAGATGCAATTACCATTATGGCAAGAAAGAGGTGGCAGTCTTGGTGCTTTAATTTGCAAAGATCTGTATGATGGCTAATATATTATTTCCAGTTGTAAGAGAGATAGATAGGCTTCCAACTAAGATATTGTTTGACTTGTGTAACCAGATTTTTTAAAAAATTAAAGTTGAAAACCTTTTGTAACCAGAAAAATATTTTTTTAAATGCAAAAGGCTTTCTACCACCAACATGAAAAAATCATAATCTCTTGCTGAATTTCTAACTTTGAGCCAAGTGACAAACTCAGCCCTGTTGTTCTAAAAGGAGTCTGAAGAAGGACTTCAACAGTCTCACTGCAAACACATACACCATTATCCAAACCTTCCTCCAAAGGAACTAGAGTAAAGATATCTTGGGATGTAGACACCTAGGTCTTTTGAGGGTTGTGGCCTACACGGTTTGAGCTGATACTACCTGTGGGCCTGAAATATCACCATGCCTCCTCAGTTAGAGAACTATAAAGGACAGATGATAAATGGAGTGTTGGGTGCCAAGATTAATTCATAGCGGTTTCAGTGGGATGGTGGACCCAACATTTTTCCAAGCCCAAAGTATACAATTAGGAGGATTATACTGAGCAACAGGCAAAACTCCTACACTGCATCTCTAGTCTGTGGAGTAAGAGCTACTATGATAGTAAAAATATTCAACTGAAAACCCATAAAATATCCCTCCTCCTTGTTCCCATTTGACATAGTAAACTAGAAGCAAAACTACATGCCAGGAGGAATGATAGAGTTTGGCACCACCCTCAAAGAATTAACCGGGATGGTTGTCCTCATTGTATTAATGAACATTTCACCTATTTTTTCACAAAAGATGTCAAATGGATATGAAAAAGGATAACGGATTACCCTAAACTTAATAAAGTGTTAGCCCCAATTCCAGTTGCTGTGCCCTATGTAACATCTCTAGATTGTGTTGATACAGCATTTTGCCCTTGATGTGTGACATTTGATCTAATAAATCAGTAAAAATGATAAGAAATAGTTTACATTTATACAGGAAAATTAATAGTCATATTGTCTATGCCTAAAAGTTATGTTAATTGTCCTCTCTGTCACTATATAGTCTAGAAAACTTAACTATTTATGTTTTGCAGAAAATCATGCTGATCAACTATATTGATGACATTATGCTAATTTAACGTAGTAGACAAGAAATTCCAAGTATTCTGAGTATGCTGACAAGATAATGGTAGAGTGTTGGAGAGATAATCCCTATAGCAATCTAGTGCCTGCCACATCAATTTGTTTTTTTAGGGATAAAATTATCTGGAGCATGCCAAGTAAATCAAAGTTATTGGATCTTGAATCTTCTACCACTAAGAAAGAGGCACAGTGCTTTTTGGACCTCTTTGGATTTTAGGGAAGTGTATTCTATAATTGAAAGCGGCTCTGTGACCTATTTATTATATGACTGTGAAAACTACCTATTTTGAGTGAAACGCTGAGTAAGAGAGAGCTCTGGGGCAGGTCCAGCCTGCAGTGTTCCCTCCACTTGGAAATCCTAACAAAACCAAAGATATCCTTGATAGCTAAAGATAGGAATTACACAAGAAATCACCGGCATAATGCTTTAGGAAATGTCAGTTTGGATCCCTAGAATCTGGAGGGAGAATAGGCCTTCTGTCCCAAAGAACTACCCAGCATTTGAAAATTAGCTACTTATATGCTATTGAGCTCTGTCTGATGTCAAGTAACCATCAAAACAGAGCACTCCATCATTATCTGGATATTATCCTATCTACTAACTTATAAGGAGTACAAATCCATTTTATAATGGAAATAATAGATGAGATTAAGCCCAAGCTTGCTGGTCCAGAGGGTATAAGAAAAGTATGTGAATTGATAGCTCACTGCCTCAAATCACCTACCTTTGCTGCATTTTTTGCCTTTCACTTAACTTATAACAATGACCTTTTGGGGATGAGTTCCTTTAGTCAACTGTCAGAACAGGAAAACTCTCAAGTCTGGTTATTGTAAGAATCAGGCTCATATGCTGGACTGCTGCAGCACTACATCTCCACATGTGTGGGTCCCTAGAAGACAGTGCCTATTGTCTCCAAAGGACAAAGCTAAAGGAAATACTGTCAACTGGCAGAAACACATATGCTCATCAACTTTGTATGAAAACATAAATATGTATACAGACTCCTAAGCAGTATTTAATCAATTGGCAGGTCTAACTGGAGCCTGGAAATAACAAGATGGAAAATCAGAGCCAAAGTGGTCTCAGGAAGAGGCATAAAGATAGACTTATGAAGGTGAGCAGAAAGTCTGTGGATCTTTGTTTCTCATATCAGTGCATACTAGAGAGGATTGTCAGCAAAAGAGGTGTTCAGCAACAAGGGAGAAATACGACTCATCTATCAGGTCTGTGCCAGTCTCAGCTAACCATGTGCAATGAATCCAAAATCAGAAGCAGGAATGGGTACTATGTCCAATAATATGGGCTTTTTCTCATCAAGTATGATCCAGCTAAAAGCTGCCAAATAATAACTTGTCATTGACAGTATAAACTTACCTTTATCCAAAAATGACACAACGATAGTATTCTTAAGACAGAACTCACTTTGGAAAAATAATTGACTAGAATGCCAACTGCAAGTGATTTTTGAAATGAAATTTGCTCCAAATGGAGAAAATTGAAGGCTTCCTATACATGTGAATAAGTAAGTCTTGGCAGTATTACTTGGCAGTACTACTGATGGATATTTTTCTAGATCAATGCTTTATGGTTGGGCTCTGCGGGCCTTCTAACTTTTCCTTGATGGCTGTCAGATGATTTCTGACACAGGCAAATCCAAACTATCAAAGAATCATTTCACCCTGGTTCACAAAGCTGCAGACCTCTAGCTGTAATCTCATGTGAATGATGGCACTGAACTTGGAAGTTTTATATACAAGAAGGTTAGTGAGAAAATTGAAACTCCAACAAATCTTGTTTGGAGAGCTGGTAGTGACAACACCCAATTTTGCATTACTACAATATGCAAGCTGGCTTGTAGACCTTCTGTATTTGGTAGAGTAACTAATGCCAATCTGAATGTGCATGGGTATACTCAAACCTTTCCATCAGGAGTCAAAGTGATCATGTCAGCTTAAACTGATGGGACAAATTTCCCTGCAGAAGGTTACAAGGTTGAGTTAAGATTTGAACTAGAAGCCTAATGGATTTTGAGTGAAGCATTGCATTTGACCCTGCAGGTTAAGAGAAATGAACCCACAGTATGTTGGCCTTCAAATTCTGTAAAATTTCAAATGAGTAAAGTTTTTAGTCTGTAAAATAACTGTAGTTCTCTCCATAATGAAGTCTTGAGATGACAAGTCAATTCTAGAAGACATACTTGAAAGCACACATGGCAACTGTAATATTTGTAACATGTTTCACTTCAGTTCCTCAGTGTTATTTTATATGTATTCAAATGACAGTGTAGAATCATGTTGTAAAGGAAATGACCCAATTTGACACTTTGTACTTCATGTACTTCAGTTTTCATGATCGTTAAATATATTGCTGTTTGTACTGTAATTGATTTTAATTTTGTATCAAAATAAAATAAATATATCAAATTAGGGTCACAGTTGCCCATAATATAATGCAAATATGTCTTATTCTGGCCAAGATGTAGAAACAGGTACCAAAATTGCCTGTGGCCTGAAATAACTAAATACTAGAAATAAATAAATAATAAAAATGATACTGATCAGTTCATATGTGTGAGGAAATTTAGCCAAAGCCAAAAAAAACGGACTACTTGATGGGGTTCAAGGGAACAATTTCAAAGGGCTGAGAGTATTTCTGTTCCAAGCAGTCAGAGAACAAAATCTCATAAAATCCATAGGGCATAGGATAAGTACCCGGAAGAATTTCACCTCAGGAGTAGGGAGAATTAGCTGCATGCTAAACACTGTTGCAATTCTGATGAAAAATATAAAATAAAAACAAAACCCAAAAAGATCAAACTGTTTTAATATAATATGGTTATGGTACAGGGCAACACTAAAAAATTAACACCTAACAATGTAAAATTTCCAATGTCTAGTATCCAATAAGAAAATTATTAGGCATTCAAAAAAACCAAGGAAACGCAATCTATAATGAATAGAAAAGTTGATTTTTTGAAACTGATCCATTAAATGAAACAGATGAAAGAGTAAGTATAGAAGGATAAAATGACAGTTATAATTGTATTCTATGCATTCAGGAATCTAGACAATATGTTGAACCTGTTAAATAGATACATATAAGATACATTTGAGATCTAAATTCAATTTCTAGAGGTAAGATTACAATGTCTGAAATAAACAATACACTGGACCTGTTTAATGGAATATTGGGACATATTAGACATACACAGAAAAAGTTTAGTGAACTTGATGGCACAGCAGTAGAAACTATCCCAAATGAAACACAAAGAGAAAAGTGAATTAAAAAAAATAAAACAAATAAAAACAGTGCATTGGTGAAAATAAAACAAATAAAAACAGTGCATTGGCAACAATTTGAAGTATTCTAACATACATGTAATTAATATTCCCAAAGCAGAGAAGAAAGGGGGAAAGACAGAAAAAAAAATGTAGGAATACTTATAAATACATTTATTTCAAATTTTAATAAATGCTATAAACCTGCAGATCCAGGAGGCTCAATGAATCCCAGTCACAATAAACATGAAGATCTACACCAAGTCACATAATAATGAAATTGCTTAATACCAGTGATGAAGAGAAAAACTTACAAGCAACAGAGGAAAAATACACACACACACACACACACACACACGTCAAAGACCAAAAATTTGGATTGCAGCAGATATCCTATTGGAATCAATGCAAGCCAGAAGAGAGTGGAACAATATTTTTAATGCGCTGAAAGAAAAATACTGCCAACATAGAATTCTAGACTCATTTCAAAAATTAAGACAAAATTAAAAGAAAAATGGACATCAAAGGTAAAAGAATTTATTAACAGAAAACCTAACCTAAAAGAAATGTCAAAATAAGTTTTCTGGGCAGAAAGAAAATAATACTAGATGAAAATCTGGATCCACACTAAGGAATGGAAAATAATGGTAATTACCCAGAGAAATGAAATTGACTATTTTCTTAATATTTAAATATTTTTGAAATAAAATGGATAAAGGACAAATAATGGAGTATAGGGTTGATAATATAGGAAAATGTACAATGTATGGTGACAATAGTACAAAAGTTAGGATGGGAGACATGAATTCACTCTTAGGGTCTTGGAAGGAGCATGGCCTTGCTTAATTTTATACCTCTAGCCTCCAGAACTCTGAAATAATAAATTTCCGTTGTTTTAGGTCACTAAGTTTGTGTTATGGTAGCCTCAGGAAACATGGAATGCTTGTTTCAAAGTAGTGTTTAATTTTTTCCATATACATCTCTATTTTGTCTGAAGTTTCTATAATCATTTTGCTTATGATGTTTTTATTGTTAAAAAGTTCATTTACAAACTTTTATTCCACTTACATTTATTTAATTCCCTTGTTCTTCACAATTATGCTTAGATTACTTAAAAACTTAGATAGGATATTAGACAAAGTTAATCATCTCAAGGTATTTCCCTGTCAATTATTTTTCAGCATCTGCATGTTAGGCAAGTATCACAAAAGTTAGAATTGGGGTTTTGTTTTACTGCTGTGCTTCATACACATACATTAATGGACACTGCGCTTGTGCATTTGTTCTTACATTGAACTCATTATTTTCGGATTTTAAACAGCTAATGGAGAGAGAAATTGTGTGTTTGCATTATGTTTAATTCTGACAACTCTGAAGACATGACTATTTTAATTAAACTAACAATATTCTTATTTACCAAAGCTTAAGTGAAGTAACATGAACTTGAAAAATATTTAGGTTATGTGATGGTTATTATTGTGTCAATTTGATTGGATTGAAAGATGCAAAGTATTGTTTCTGGGTGTGTCTGTGAGGGTGTTGCCAGAGGAGATTAACACAGGAGTCAACAGACTGGTAGAGGAAGACCTACCCTCAATGCAGGTGAGCACCATCCAATTGGCTGCCAGTGTGGCTAGAACAAAACAAGTGAAAGAAGATGGGATAAGCTGGCTTGCTGAGTCTTCTGACTTTTATCTTTCTCCTGTGCTGGATGCTTCCTGCTCGTGAACATCAGACACCGGGTTCCTTGGCCTTTGGACTCTTGGACTTACACTATTAGTTTGCCTGGGGCTCTGAGACCATTAGCCACAGACTGAACGCTGCACTGTTGGCTTCTCTACTTTTGAGGCTTTGGGACTCAGACTGAGCCACTATGGCTTCCTGGCCCTTCAGCTGCAGGTGGCCTATTGTGACTTCACCTTGTGATTGTGTGAGTCACTTCTCCTTAATAAAGTCCCTTTCATGTATCCATGTATCCTAGTAACGTCTCTCTAGAGAACCCTGACTGATACAGATTAGTTTGCATTTTTCTTTCTTTTTAAAATCTATTTTGGACTTTATTAAATGAGAAATACATTTCTATAATTGGATCACCATACATTTGGAGTGTTTTACAGCAGCTAGCATCATGCTAATACAAATGGTATATCTGGCCCTATTACAATGGGTACCAAACCCTTACGTGATGCTGCTGCTGCTTTTTTTTGGTGATTCTAAATTTTTATCTTTTTCAACTTTTAGTTTTTAGATTCAGGGGGTTTATAAGTGACATTTATGAGGATTCTATTATGCTAAGTGTAGCATGCTATGGTGATTTCATTTTACCTGTGGGGGATTGTGGAATGCTGTACATTTGGAAATTCTGAGTGTAAGCAAGGCAATCTTAAAAAACTGTTCTGGAAATTAACACAATTCTTGGAAAATTCACATAGCTCTTTATCTCCAAGTAAAATCAGAGACCAGCAATCAAACAATAGTTTACCCCGCAATAAAAAGCAAAAAGGCAGATGATTCAAAAGCAAATGAAACTTGAAGTATCTGGGGAAATCAGACTAGAAACTAGATGCTCACCTGGGCTTTGATATGACAAGTTTTTCTTTGGTTCAAGAATGATTTAGAGTCACTTTACTCAAGCTTGAGAGGATCTCAAACATAAATGATAGAGATTAAGGATAGGTAGATAAAAGAAAAAGCAGAATCTAGCTTTAGCTAGTTTGCATTACCTCATATTTTGTTCTAAATTACTATCTAATATTTAAATAAGTGGTTTAGGCCAGGCACAGTTGCTCACTCCTGTAATCCAGCACTTTGGGAGGCCGAGGCAGGTGGATCTTGAGGTCAGGAGATCGAGACCATCCTGGACAACATGGTGAAACCCCATCTCTACTAAAAATACAAGAAATTAGCTGGGTGTGGTGGCGTGCACCTATAGTCCCAGCTACTCAAGAGGGTGAGGCAGGAGAATTGCTTGAACCCGGGAGGTAGAGTTGCAGTGAGCCGAGATTGCGCCACTGCACTCCAGTCCAGTGACAGAACGAGACTGCATTTTTAAAAAAAGGTGGTTTAATAGTCTACTAAATGTTTTGTTTGCTATGCTAACACAAAATTCCATTTGTATGGGAAACATCTAAATGAGATGGAAAGATTTGAAACATGAAACAAAACTCAAGGCATCTCCCTAAATTTGTTGACTGAAAACCAAAATCTAGATCAATACATCTACAAAGTAATATAGCCCCTGGAGCACTGGCTTTATAAATTCAAGTCTGTTTTTGGTAAATATCATAACCAAATCCAAGTAGTGTATAAACCAAGAAATACAAAATGCAGTCGTTATCCTCTGGATTAAAAAAAAATCTAGGAACACAGGGAATTGAGTTTTATTCTTTTAGCACTGCATTACTTTGATACATTGCATATTAATGTGATTTTGATAAAGAACTTCAGGAAGGAAAAAATTTCAGGCTACTTCTTTAACCTGGCATTCATTTGCCTCATGAAAAATTCATGAAATTATAATATACAAGCAAATTCTAAGTAACTCTTAGATTAATTTAAGTTGATTAATCTTAGATTCACTCAGTTCTAAAGTCTTTTCACATGAAATATTTCTTACATACATTTTATATTCTCTTCCATATTAAGCTAAATTACTTTAATTTATGTAAATCCAGATGTGTTTGAAGGTTGATTGAGGCCATATATTTAATTCAGGGGACGATTTTTTGTACTTAGTCTTGTGTAAAGATATTTTCTGATATGCCAGGTAAAGGATATATGATGAGAAAATTTCAATTATGTCCACTTCTTCCTATTGAATTTTATCTTCACATTCCATTTATTAGCACAGGCATTGAATGGAAATGAATTTAAGAAAATAATTAAATGTTTTATTTTATATTAGCTTTTCATATCACACTTCCTTCTTGTTGGCAATAGTCTTCAGATGCAAATGTGCATGTGTAATCCAGAAATTAGCTATCATCACTACCTCTAAAGGTTTAGATCACGTTGTTTACATTTCTTTCTCCACATTTCTGAGAAATCCCAAGAGGACTTTACATCATCATGGTCCCTTCTGGCTCTATTTTCTTGCCTCTGCTTAACTTGCTTAGGTTATAGATTATTTTGTTTTTCCCCATATGTAGTTTCTATTTGGTCTCATGTGGACCCAGATGTGGAACTGGGACCATTTTTTAAATGTTCACAAAGATAACCTTTCCCATTTAATGTTTGCAATCACTTTTGCACCAACCAATGATTGTGCATAGCCTTATGCAGGATTCAGCTGAGGGGAGGAGGCAGGTGTCACATCTTTCAAACACTAACATCTTTGTAATGAAAATTGATCATCCTACCCCTCAGCAAGGGGGGATTTGTTTTTTTCACCATTCTTTCTGTCTGTAAAATGCCCTTTAACCAGTTTCTGTCTCCCCTTTCTCACATCTCTCTTCTCCTCATTCTTCAGCCCTTCTCAGCTAACTGAGTAAAATATCTGGACCCAGGAAATGGCTTGATTCGAGACGTTCTAAGTTTAGGAGTTTTGTAATGTCATTAGACTGGCATAAACATAAATGATGACAGAAGAAAATTCAGCATTTCAATATGCGAACGAGTGGAGTTAGCAAAGGAGAAAGAAAAAGTAAACATGGATGTGAAATGAAACCTAGTAAAGTATGAAATCACAAAATTCAGTGGAAGAAAATAATGCAAAAAAGAAGGAAGTGATAACAGTATCAAATGGCGGCAGTGGATTGCATAAGAAGAGAACTGAGAATTGACAATAGGTATGAAAAGAAGGTCATTGATAATCTTGTCACAACCAGTTTCATTAAAATGTTTTAAATAAAATTTTAAGATTAGACTTAGGAGAAATTTGGAGGTGAGAAACTGGAGATAAACAGTATAGATCACCTCCACTTTGGGAGGGCAAGGTGGGTGGATCATGAGGTCAGGAGATCGAGACCATCCTAGCCAACATGGTGAAACCCCATCTCTACTAAAAGTACAAAAAATTAGCTGCACATGGTGGCACAAGCCTGTAATCCCAGCTGCTTAGGAGGCTGAGGCAGGTGAATCCCTTGAACCAGGAAGTTGGAGATTGCAGAGAGCCAAGATCGCACCACCGCACTCCAGCCTGGTGACAGAGCAAGACTGTCTCTCAAAACAAACAAAAAAAAGTATAGACCATCCCTTAGAAAGGTCGGTTGTAATAAAGTTTTTCAATAGAAAAAGTTTAACTAAAGGACGATATAGGGTCTGGGAGACCCTATGAGATGGTAATAATTTCAGGATGATTGTAGACTGATGGTAACGGTAGATCAGAGAAGGAAAATATATGATGCAAATGAATTAGATGAGAAAAAGATGTGAGCTATAGCTCAACTCAGCGGAGGGGTTTGTTTTAGATGGAAGCAGTGAAAGATAATCTGTTTTGACCAGAATGAAAGGCGAAATATAGTGATCGATATAGTCTTGTCTATATTGACTTGTCTATATCGATCACTTATATTTTCTAAGTGAAAAAATAGAAAAAAAATTTTCATTTTAAGATTGGAGATGGGAGATGAAATAATTCTTAAATAGCTTGCTCTGGTAGAAATTGTTAGCTGCAAAGTGTTTATCTGAATGTCATCCTCAACAGTGTTAGTCATTTAAAATGATTTTTCAAAACTGCATCTCACTGTCAATTAAATTTGCATGTTTTTGATAAGGTGCAAGTAAACTCTTTTTATAAATTACAAATCCTAATTTAATAAAATAAATATGGACCACTAGAAGTAGGAAAGGACTAATTTGAACCAAGATATTCTTAAGAAATTTGTATTTGTTTTAAGTTCTTTGCATTATTGGTAACTGTGTCTGTGTGCTTTGGAACAAGGTCCAAGATTTGAAAACGACTTTGGAGCTCTCTCAAAAATCCCTTATCCAAGAAATACAGGATAAATAGCCATGTGGAGATGATCAACATCAGGAGTATAATTGTACAACCAGAGCTGATGAATAAATGTTTAGGTATTCCTAGTTTTCTTTTTCAATAATATAAATACATTTTTAATAATGTATATGTTCTTCCATCTCTACTCCATATACTTTCAGAACTAATTTAAAGATATTTAGCTACACAGCAAAATGTCAAACTCATAACTAGTTTATCCATCTAATTGTTAGTGGAAATGAAATTAATTTTCCTCTAATTTGTTGTTGGTATTCTTGCTCTATTTAAATACTGAGACAGAGATCAGTGGAAGGTAGAGAGAAGGAATTAAAGCTGAATAAATTTACAGGTTTCTTTCTATTCTATCATTATTTACTGGTTCAATAATGGATTTCCATGGTGTTTAAAAGTCAATTCTCTGAGGACAGGTTATAAAATTTAGATTGAGCACTATCAGAGGTCAAATTTCTCGTAGGTGGTTAGCTGAGGTGTATGTTGGCAAAATAAAGTCTGTACGTATGAAATTAAGTATGCTTTGCCAGAGATAATATTGCTGAAAGTAGCTTTGCCAAAATATTTCTGGAGTTAAAGGTATGTTCTCATTAAAGATGTGGTTGCTTAGGTTTATAAACACTGCAATTCAAGATTTCAAGGTTCAACTGTGGTTTATCTACTCCATACTTACCTCTACAATAAGGGATAAGTTTAACCTGTGCATTGGGTTAGAGAGATTTAAATGAAATAACTCTAGGAATATTGTCAACTTTTTTAGACATGCGTTATTAATGAATCGATTCTTCTTTAATAAGCCTGAACTAAGACAATTTTCCATGACAGTTTTCTCTTTAAAGCAGAATACACATATGTACACTATGTACATATACGTATATGTATATACAGATAGATACAGATGTAGATGGTTACAGATATATATACAGATGTGGTCCCAATCCCCAAAGTAGTCTCAGAGCTTTTACTTGGGAGTTCATGCTCTTGATTAACATAATTTTAAATTTTATATATAGCTATATTTGCAACCTTCAAGTCTCAATGAACTCCTTTCCATTTTGACTCTCATACTGAGTCAATTATTAAGCTCTGTCAATTAATCTTTTCTTTCTCTAAAAACTTACGTTTATTTGTTTCTATTTTCTTATCCCATCTTGGTTTAGATCATTTCCTCCTTCCTCTTGGATTATCGAAATTGTCTCCTGTAGCACTCCTTTCTCTCCTTTTTGTCACACAGACAAACTTATTTTCCCAAATTGATAGATAAGTGAGTCATATGGCTGAGCAGCAGGCATTGAAATGTAAGCAGAAGTAATGTTCATTACTTCAGCTAACATCCTCTATGTGCTTTGTCATAATGTGTGGGCTCTCAGTATTTGACAAACTCATCTTTGAATATAAAACTTCATTTTGATCAATGGCAACTCATTTTGACTATCTCATCAACAGCATGTCTTATCAACTTTTGTTTTTTGTTTCTCCCAAGCAATTCTCAAGGTAAATTATTTTTCTTCTTTATTTTTACATATTAGAGTTAATCTTATCCTAGATGATATCTGAGGCTGAAGGTAGGGGGCAAAAAACCATAGTGCTTTCAGAATGTGATTTACCAGATATATAATAGCAGCTCTGAGACAAAATCAGATTGTGATGTTTGTCTACATACAGAGTACCAGAGTTTTCAGCATCACATCTTAGAAGTAGAGTATAAATAGCATGCATGACACAGATTTAGATGTTTCAAATACACTTATTAGGTCAATAATTAGCTGACTTCTTCTCATGGGTTCATGCAAAAGTGGACCAATTCTACTCTAAAGGCTCTCCTGTCATATTTGTGAATAAAGCCATAAATACCAGTCTCTCTGTTCTTTGGTACCCACTAATACTGTTTCAGAAGGAGATGGGTTTATTTCCTTTTGGAGTGAAGTAAGTTCACTCCACCACCTTCCATCGCTACTCTATCTTGTCTTCCTCACAATACTACTCTCCTTTAAAAAAGGGGACTCTAAATCCTTGTTTGTTCCAGACAGTCTTGAAACATTTTTGTAGAGACAGGGTCTCGCTATGTTGCCCAAGCTGTTCTCAAACTCCAGAGCTTAAGTGATCCTCTGCCTCGTCCTCTAACTTTTAATATGTATTTCTTTGTTAAACTTTAAATATATCTGGGAGATAATATAAAATTTATTTTCACTCCATTTTGTAAAAGGAAGTTGAGGTTTCAGAAAATTTAAATGACTTCTTGAGTAATGCAAATGGCATTTTATCTCTGCTATCTTCCTCCTGAAAACATATAACCCCAGTCTAATTATTAAATAACATGAGACAAACCCCAACTGAAGGACATTCTACAGAATATCAGACCAGTACACTTCATAACTGTCAAGGCAATCAGAAACAAAGGAAGTCTGAGAAACTGTCATAGCCAAGAGGAGCCTATGGAGATGTGACGACTGAATATCATACACTATCCTAAATGGGATCCCAAAACAGAAAAAGTTCATTAGGCAAAAACTAAAGAAATCAGAATAAAATATAAACTTTAATAATAATGAAGCAATGTTGGTCCATTAATTGTGACAAATGTACCATACAAATGTAAGATTTAGTAATAGAGCAAACTTGGTGTAGGGTACATGGGAACTCTCTACATTGTCGTCACAATTATTCTATTAAGTGTAAAACTGTTCTAAATCTAAAAGTTTATTTTAAACAATAAAAAGATTGGTTACATTAAATTCAAAATTTAAATACTATATATATAAATTTCACATTTTTATGATATATTGTTTCATTTCTTTCACTACTGAAAAGGAATTTGTTGTTGTTGTTAAGTTTTATTATGAGTGGAGAAACAGGACTGAAATGAATGAGCACATAGATTAATTCTAAAGTCAAGAATGCATAAATTGGTTCTTCACTCAATTATCATTAGTTTTTAAATTAGGCTTTATTTCCATTAAAAAATTAATATAACTATGCATTTGATTATCATAGGTTAACATTAGTTGAGCATCAACTTTTTCGGCCACTGAACAATTTACATAAATTATTTCTGGTGTTCTTCATAACAAAAATATAAGTTATGCACTAGTATCATTTCCACAGATGATGAAAATGAGACAGGAGAGGTTACTTAACTTGCTCAAATCTATGCAATTAATTAGTAGTACAGCCATGTTTAACAGAAACAAGAATTGGTCCTCTAGCATCACATGGTATGTCCTCGTTTAGTTACTGTGAGATTATAGATTGAGCTTTCAATAAATAATTGCTAGGGAAAAAGAATTATTAAATCAATGAGATAGTAAATTCTTTATATGAAAAAAAGAATCACCAAATCTACAAGTTTAGAACAATTGCTCTTCAGGTACAGCTAAACAGCTGTGTTTGTATGATAGTATGTGAGTATCATAACCTTACTACACATTTATTTCTGGTTGTTAAAAACAGTGTATAATATGGCATGTGTAATTGCTCATTAATAATGTGATTAATGTAGTGAATTCAAACTACCTTAAATAACTTTAAAATTAGAGCAATATATTTTCATGACTTTAATTAACAATGAACTATATTTAATCTTATACTCTCTCTATAAACACACACACACACACACAGAGGGAAAAAGTGAGTGAGAAACTTTACTTCTGATTCTGATGTGCATGGAAAGCATATATTTTGTTTTTTACCCAATTGGTATGAGGAATTGATATTATCATCATTTTTAGATGTGTCCACTTAAGTTTTCAAGATCGAATCATTAGAAACATACATGGAATGTTCACCTACATTGTACCCTGACCGTTTTATGCAGATTCCTAAAATTAAAAAAAAAATCTTAATACTCCCTTTAGCAACATTTCTTTTGAAAAAGAAGATAAAGGTAATAATTTGCTGTATAGTCATTCATACTCAAAGAGGAATATCAGTGTTTAATAGCATTATGCATAAACTGATAAATAGAAGCACAAAGAAGTTTCACTTCTAATTATGCTTAAAAGGTTCTATAACTTTTCTTTAGAATAGCTCTGTGCATGAACAATTAAGAAAAGCAGTGTCTGGCCAGGCGAGGTGGCTCACGCCTATAATTCCAGCACTTTGGGACATTGAAGCTGGTGAATTACTTGAGGTCAGGAATTCAAGATCAGCCTAGCCATCATGGCAAAACCCCATTTCTTCTGAAATACAAAAATTAGCCAAGTATGGTGGCACATGCCTGAAATCCCAGTTACTTGGAAGGCAGGTAGGAGAATCACTTGAACTCTGGGAAGCAGAGGTTGCAGTGAGCCAAGATCACACCATTGCTCTCCAGCCTGGAAAACACAGCGAGACTCCATTTCAAAAAAACTCAAAAAAAAAAAAAAAAAAAAACCCCAAAAACAAAAAAGCAGTGTCCTTAATTAGAATCATAAAGATTAGTGAGTGGCACCACTTTGTTGGGGGGTTGGGAGGCTGAAATATGTTTAGCAACAGGTGACACAATTTCAGATACTTGATTTTACCGTTATCTTTATTCCTATGGCTATATGGCTGTCAATTTAAAAAAATACCTATTAGTAAAGTTGGCCCATTTCCCTCTGGAAGCTCATGTCTACTGGAAAATGTATGTATTACATTAATGTATGCAGAAACTCTGTAGACTCCTTTCCAAGCAGGTTTACATTGATCTGCCTAAATATGGTATACATTACTTTTAAAGCAAAACTATATTTCAACTGGCTTCTATTACTTCTTAATTATGTTAAATTAGTTTTTTGGTCTTTTTTCACTTGTGCAGCATTATCAACTAGCATAGTGGTCAATATACTAATGGCTCAGTAAGAATTTATAGGATTAACTCACTAATTAAACTGTCAGGCACGGTGGCTCACGCCTGAATCTCATTACTTTGGGAGGTCCAGGCCAGTGAATTGCTTGAGGCCAGGAGTTCAAAACTAGCCTGCCCAACATGGTGAAACATTGCCTCTACTAAAAATACAAAAATCAGCCAATGTGGTGCCACATACCTGTAGTCCCAGTTACTAGGGAGGCTGAGGCAGGAGAATTGCTTGAACCCGGGAGGCAGAAGTTGCAGTGAGTCAAGATTGTGGCACTGCACACCAACCTTGGCAACAGAGTGAGACTCTGTCTCAAAAATAAAAATAAAAAATAAACTGAACATTCATGATATTATTCTGAGTATAAAGCAGGCTCTTAATGGATAGTTGAAAATTAACTTACTAACTTATTAAGGTGTTAGCTTTTATGTGAGAGTGAATATTTGCATAGCATGTAGAACAGTTTAACTGTTTTGTTACCTTCACCGTTATACAGATCAGATTCTTTTGCTATTGTCTGAAGACAGCTCTAATATAAAATTATGTAAAACTCCATTGATGTTTTGATGTATTTTTGTTTTGTTTTGTTTTTATTTTTTCAAGACAGGGTCTCACTCTGTTGCCTCAGATAGATTGCAGTGGCACTATCACAGCTCACTGCAACCTCTATCCTCCCAGGTTCAAACAATCCCCCAACCTCAGTCTCCCGAGTAGTTGGGACCACAGGCGAATGCCACCAAGCCTGGCTTTTAGATTTTTTGTAGAGAGGAGGTTTTGCCATGATGCCCAGGCATGTCTTGAACCTAAGACTTGGTCTCAAGCAATCTTCCTGCCTTAGCCTCTCCTAGTGCTGCTGTTATAGTCATGAGCCACCATCTCCAGCCTGATACATGTTTTATACAGAATTAGTAGGACATATTACTGTTTTATGTACCTCAAAACATGCTCTCTCGATAGTAAAACAATTGAGTTTGCAGATGACTTCCAGATATTCTTGACTTTTTAAATGCCCTTTTGCCTTGTTGAACTATCTTAGTCTTTCATAAACTGTTCTTTTATACAACAGGTGAAGTAAGAGCTAATAGAATTCTGCAGTAGAATATTTTTGCACTACATTTTTACAGACAGTACCCAGGTGGCAGATGAATTGCCATAGGCTAGAAACAAAGAAAGCAAAATAAAACAATGGTGGGAGCGGGGAGGAGAGACAAAGAGAGGAGAATGAGAAAAAGGAGAAAAAGCAAAACAGAGGAGGGAAGAGGAAGAAACAGAAAGGAGGGGAGGAAAAGAGAGGGGAGGAGAGAAGAGAGAGAAGAAAGAAAGAAAAAAATGGACTCGGCTGGGTACTTGGCTCATGGCTGTAATCCCAGCACTTTGGGAGGTTGAGGTGGACAGATCACCTGAGGTCGGGAGTTCGAGACCAGCCTGACCAACATGGAGAAACCCTGTCTCTACTAAAAATACAAAATTAGCCAGGTTTGCTGGCACATATATGTAATCCCAGCTATTTAGGAGGCTGAGGCAGAAGAATTGCTTGAACCTGCGAGGCAGAGGTTGCAGGTGAGCCGAGACAGTGTCACTGCACTCCAGCCTGGGCAACAAGAGTGAAACATCACACACACACACACACACACACACACACACACACGAGGACTGTAAAGTATTTTCAGTTGAACTAGAAACAGTGTCTCCACTACAAACAAAGAAGGGTTGATCCAATCCAACAGAGTATAGGTTTCTTTTCCCCATCTCTTTTAAGGAAACTTTCAAATCTGCACAGAAATTAGAACTAGAGACAAACAACTATTTAAGGACATGAGGGCATCTCATCTTGTTTATGAGAAATCCCAGTCCCAGAATTTCTCCTACATAAGCCAAGCCTCCACTTTTGCCTTTGACATTCTTAAGATGTGGAGAGAACATTCAGAAAGGGTTTATGTTGAAGGTGAAGAAATATTACTCTTGATAGAATAAAATTCATATGTGACTTAAGATGGATGAGTGTTCTCATGCACTCCAAGTTTCATACTACTGTATCAGAGGTATATGAAATTGATGACAATACTTTTTAATCCTTTCCTTTGTTAAATATGCACTTGTTTCAGTTTCTTCTAAGAAACTTGTTGGGAAATAGGGATACAAATGTGAATAAGACAGTGTTTTGCCTTTCAAAGCTGTGGTTGAGTGGGGGAAATGCAGACTGTCAAACACACCAAGATTCATCTTGTATTAAATGGTATAGAAAGAGAAACAGGATGCTATGAAAACACGTAGAACTGACATTTGTCATTTAGGTTATCTGACATTGATCACTTGGAAGGCATTTGGAGGAAAAGTCACCTGAAATGGGTCCTATGGACTAAGAGGAATTAGCCAGGGAGCAGGAAGAGCTTTTAGGCTGAGAGAAAATATGTGTAATAGGATCAGAAAGTGGACATATTTCATTATGGCTAAGAATTAATGGTGACACGCTTGGTATGATATATTAAAAAACATTTACCTAATGTTGTATAATGTGAATACTATTTAGTGCTGTAGTATATTTATATTTGCATTGTAAAGCAATCACTATTTGATAAGAGTAGCTGCTTTCTGTAAGAGATTAAGAACAGACACAGCAATATGAATTTGTTATTTGTGGTGATTAAGGTTAAAAACGGTTAGTGGTCTGAATGAGATGATAGCTTCTTATCAAATGGAAGAAGTGAAAATGGGGAGGGCAGTAAGAAAGAGAAATAAAATATGACTCCAGATAAAGACTAATCAAGAAGATAGATGGTAGCACCAGGACTGTCAAAAGTAGACGTGGAAACCCATATGATTGTTTCATTTTTAGGCTATTCAGCTTGAATGGTAAAAATATTTAATGTTTAATTGAATTAATATCTGTGGCGCATAGGAGTAAGAATAAGGCTCATATTAATTTGAGTCACAAACATACATGAGACAATTCAAGCCACAAAAATGGATGGAGTCACACAGTTAGAGATGCTGGAGTATTGAGAGTATAAGAGGTTGCTGAAGAAGAGGAACTGATAACAGAGAATGAAACTGAGTGGCTGGAGAGATAAGAAGGAACCAGAAATAAGACATTACACAGTGCAGAAAAAGCATGTTCAAGGATAAGTAAAACAAGACTGCAGAGGATCTTTATTTAGGAATAAATCTATTATTAGAAATATTGGCAAAAACATTTTCAGGGCAGTGGTAGAAAAATTTGGTGTAAAAATGAGTCTGGACTAATGATATCAATTGTAAATAGAAATAAGGAAATAACTGAGAATATATTGAGTTGAGGAGGGTTGTTTTATTTTCTTGTATAATTTACATAATATTTTTATGGTAAAAGTTATTTGTACATGTTTAAAAACTATTGTAAAGGAGTCAGTAGAAAAGGATAGGATGAAGATACAGGAGGGAGAAAATCAAGAGTAAGAGCTAGATACTAGTAAGGCAGATACTAGTATCCAGGGTATAAGATGCAGGATTTGTCTCTCATTATCATGGGAGAGAAACCACTAAAGAAGAGTAAAACCTTGGATTCTCTAAGAGGCAAGTTCTTAAGGCTGTCTCTCTATATATTCTCAATGTGGCTCTGCCTTGCTCTAATATGACCATATAGAGAAAGCATGATGTTTTTGCTATGTTTTTTAACTACCATTATACTGATCTGCCTCCAGAGTCTATTCACATCTGTTATCTGAAAAATAAACTCAATACCTAATTCTGTGAAAGCTTAGCCAGAATCACACATTCCAACAATCCCTTCAGGTTTTTTTTTGTATAAAATTACTCAGCCCTGGTCATTGCTGACATGCTTCTGATTGTAGATATCTAAATGAATTCCTGAAGGAGTATAAGGACTTACTCTCCTGTGGCTGTCTTCAGCTGATCCTTGGGTCTAAGCTGTTTGTTGTTCATTGGTCCATTGCTGAAATCAGTGTTGGCCTCTGATGTGCAAGTCTGTGGTGGATGAATTCATAGTGCATTTTTTTGTGTGCAAGCAATAGTACTAGGAAGTACCCGGCATTTCTCTTTTGCTGATGGGATTTCTTTTTAGTTCTTGCTGGCTGTCCCTCTCCATCCTCTGCTGTGAGATCTTCCCTTAGAAGCCGTAAAGCAGTTCTTTAGTCTCAACTGAGTCCATGCCTCCTAACAGCATAACAGTCCATGCCTACCTAAGCCACTCTGGCTTAGGTAAAGCTACATTACTTATATCCTGTTTGTTTATTTATTCATTTATTCATTATTCTTTCATCTACTTATTTTTTTTTCTTGGTTTGACCAAGCTTGCCAAATTGCTATGTGCCAGGTTAGTATTTTTTTCTTTGAGAATCCAGCAATAGATTGAAGTCCTTTTGCTTTGCAATAAATGTTATCCTCACTTTTTAAACAAATTTTACCAGTAAGGAGCTTCAAAGACCCAAAGAAAGTAGGCAGATTCATTTCCCCTCATTCTCTTTGTTCCCTATCGCAATTATCATCCAGGGCTGGAAAAGGAGCAAGACTAGGTTTACTAAATCCTCCTCTCTGAGTCTATCTAAGCATTAATTAAGTGAGCTGAGATATCTTCTTCATCCTATGAATAAACTCTAGGAAATGGGTCCTCTGGCCTTGCGCTTAATATGAGAAACAAGAAAAGCGAAAGGAATTAGCTAATCTTTTCTACTGCCTTGCCAAGAGATCTAGTACCAGCCATCTCCCTGACTGGATAGATGTTGCAATGACATACAGTTTAATGAAGAGATTAATACATGACAGGTTTTGAAGGAGACATTCCAAGAAAGAAAAAAGGTATTACCCTATTGACTAAGGTGAATATTTAAAGCCAGCAATAACCAGGAGCCTGGATAAAGTATAAGCAGCAACAGGCATCCCATCAGCCTGTTAACATAAATTTCAGGGCACAGCAACACTGAAGATACAATGGCTGACAATGGCGTAAGCCATATCTTAACAGAAAATCAGGTGCGGCAGACTGGTAACAGAGTGCCATGGCCTTGAGAATAGCTCCTGTCTAGTTTGCTTCCTGAAGAGAAAGGAGAGTGAGGCACCCGAGTACATGAGGTGACAGGATCAGCAGCCCAGCATGATGAGTGAGCATGTCTTGAGAATTTACAAAACATTTACAAAAATGATTCTTAGCCTTGACCACATATTAATGTCAGCTTGGAGCACTTTCAGTGATCTAGGTGCCCAGGCAGTGCCCTATGACATCAGAATCTCTAGTTATAGATCTCATAGTTTTAAAACTCCCTAGGTGATTGCAATGTACAGCAAAGTTTGATAACCTCTGCGCCAGAGAAAGAAAGCTAAACAGAGACTGGAAATTCTGCTTTGATGAAATTTAGGGCTATTATACTATCATCTCTTTTCAACATGGACAAAAATTTTGTACAAACTGTAAGATACTGTACTATGCTTATTATTTCTCCGAAGTTTCTGTGTAAGGGGTATAAGGGGATTTTACAAGGGTTCTCCAGTATCTCTCCAGACCTATGAGTCTCTTTCATATTATTTTCCAGACTACACAAGTGATGATAGAGAAATGAGAAAATTTTGGCCAAAAAATAATAAAAATGGACCTGAAAAATTAAATACAAGCTAGAGGCTACATGGATCTTTTAAGAGTTGTTGGTGTTTTGTTTTGTTTTTGTAGAACACACAACTAAACTTTTCACCTCCATCCACTGAAAGAAAAAAATCACTTTCCATTTGCAGACAACCAAAGCTCTAAGTTCTGAGTTTTAGAAAATTAAATTATGTGCAATATTGTTCCAGCTGTCAATTAGACAAGAAGTCATCATTTAGAAGTTCTGGAAAAAAAATTCATTCACATTTGCAAATCAACCAAGTGTTTCATTGCAAATGTAAATGGAAAAGTGTTTGCTTAATCAATGTTTTCTCCCAGGGAACTAGAAAACCCTCTCTATTATCTGATTTTCAACACAAGCCCAAGTGTTGTTTATCATTGTATGCTGTCCCTTTAAAAATGACACTTTTATAATGTTAAAATGATGTTAGCTTTTGTATTAATTCACATATTTCACTGGTGGTATCAGCCTGACAGCATGCAGGGTGGGAAAACATTACACACTGCCTAATGGGAATGTAGCCCTGGAGGGTATAGACAGACATAAATTGTACACTTTTGGGTCCATGACAACCATCACTAGGAAAATGGATATTATTAACAAATGTTGGAGAGGTTAGTAAGCCTTGTGTGTGTAAAAATATTTAAAAGACATGATAAAACACAGGTACTGCATACAAAATAAGAGATGCAAAGAAGAGGGAAGGCCTTCAGTAGAGTGTATTGGCAAGCAAGGATCCAGTTTTATCATCCAAAGACAATATTTTGCAACAGATCACAGTAAAATATACAAAACCTTTAAAGTCTCCCAACAAAATCTTTGAGACTTTTCTGCTAACTCCCACTCAGAATTATAGAGCATTTTGACCTAGATGGGATTTTTAGATATCAGAAAATATTATTTTGGAAAATACATGGCTTCCTTCAATTGCAGTTTTGCCAGTTATTTCCTATCAGATATTGGATGAGTTATTTGAACTCTCTGACTGCACTAAGGTTGTGATGATTAAACAAATAACATGTCTGACTCATAGATGATGCTCCAGGAATGTTAGTTGAGTAATTCACAGATTAAGATTTGAGTGACTAGTTTTTGGCAACACAACTAGTCATTGGCAGAACTGGAACCAGAACCACAGACTTTTGGCTCCTTTAAAATATTTTCACTTTTCTTTCTCTCTTCTAAAACTCAGAGGCAATGTTATGATTCTTAAGGTTTCTTAGAATTTGTCCCAACACTCCCATTCTTTGGAAGGAAAGAGACCACTAAGTGACTTTTACATAAGATGCCTGCTGATACTAATAGAGATAATTCTCCAATTCTTTAAAATTAGAGCTTTGAAGTCATAATGGAATATTTTGAATTTTTAACCAATGTGTTTTTAATTTTGAATTTCTTCTCCACATCACCCTTCTCATTTCAGGGAGACATTGTATTTTAGTTTCAATGCCCCAAGAAAGGAAAGATAGAACAAAAAAGAAAAGATAATAAATAAATAAAACAATGAGAAATAAGTAAGGACTCAAGGTCAAGTTCTGAATTTCAAAATGTATTTTTGAATTCAATGGAGACCCAACTGCCTCAAGACAAATGACTTCAGTTGCATGGTAAGGTTTTTTTTTTTTTTTTTGAATTAAGAGTTAAATTCCTGATGTAAAATAACTAAGAGAGAAAAATACATATCTTTAGAATTAATTTTCCTTATCTGGTAAATCTCAATAAAGCACCAGAGAGGAGGTTATGAGATATAATAAGAAAAGAAAGATAGTCATGGACCAGTGTCCCCTAAAATTAGAAATTATTTTGAGTACACCCCTGGGTAGAGTCAGAGAACATGCAGCTTTCAGACTGGAATACTACATACACTTAGAACACTCCCGAAACCATGCCTCTGTGACTACATGGTGAGGTTTACATGGAGTTATTTGGCTGATGGACATGAAGCCCAGAGGCCCTGTAAACCTTACTAGGTTCTAGGAGTGGGCAGACAAGTCATTTTATATCACATGTATTGCACATGAGTGGCACAGCTGGGACCTAGAGAGCCGGCAGTCTGCAGAGGAAGGGATGAGGAAGCCACTGTGGAATGTGTTACATTACCTTCCAAATATAACACAGTAGCTTCAGCTTGTTTTGATGTGGAGGGTTGATTATATGGAAGGGGTAGACAGAGGGAGAGCCTGCTGAGCACAGAGATTCCAAGCTCCAGTTCCAAAGTTCCACTATTGTGTTCAAGCTACAGCTCTGTTTCTTAAGTGCTGCATAAACCTGGCCCAGTTTTTAAACTCTGTACATCAGTTTTCCTATCTATAAAACACATATTGTAATAACAGTACCTACTTCATGGACTGTTATGAAGGCTGGGTGAATTCAGATATGTAAAGGACCTAGCTAGCATAGGGCTACGTTTAATAAATGTTAGCTATTTTTATTTTTAATAGTCATCACAGTAGATGCCAGCTATGGATAGATGTAATCCAAGGACTAGATTCTTACAGCTTGCTTTCATCACATTCCATTAGATTGCTTTTATTCCCTTAAATTTAGAATTTATACCACAGTGGAGCAATGGGGATAGGAATAGGAAGGAGCCCTAAGCTTACTATAATAGGAAAAATTTGAAGGGTTCAGTTTTCTGCTATGAGGTACAATGATAAAATTTAGAATATATACACACAGACACACACGCACACATACTTCCACTTCCTAAATATCTAAGTAATCTAAACCATCCCAAACTGAAAGCTTTTAACTGAAAATTCCTCTTAAATATGACAGGAAGAGATTTATATCAATCAGTAACAAATGTCTCATTGTCATATTTAAAAGGAATTTTAAGCATTCGGTGTTTTTTATATATATATATACACACACACACATATATAGGGGTGTGTGTGTATATATGTGTGTGCATATATATATGTATGTGTATGTGTATATATATATATACACACACACACACATATATAAAATTTGCAATTTGATGTTTATAGCAAAGATAATTAAGTCTCCTGCTAAGTAATTAAATAATAAAGTAGTAGCATAGCATAGTTTTGGAGCCAGGATTTTCTCAATATTATTGTTTATAAAATAATCTGTTTCATAACCATTTTAATGGACTAGTGGGTAATAGTAAGTGAACATTGTCTATCCATTGGCAACTCAACAGAGAGAAAGGTCACATTTGATTTATCTTGCCATGAATTTTATCATTATTTTTGATTTCTGATTAAAAGCAAAATAATACTATTGGACAAGATATTGAAATGTGTTAATCCAGAAAGGCTATACATAGAAATATCAGAAGTCAGTTCTGTCTTGCTAAGTGTGCTTACCATTTTAAGAATCTAAAATTTGTAAATAGAAAAGTCCCAAGACTTTCAGGCTAAATAACGGAGTATAAAGAATATTAAGTTGCCTTTATTCTTTATGAGTGGAAAGTGCGAGTGCATCTATTCATTCATGTGTCTAACTGCAATTTTGTGAACCCACCTTAACTACAAAGGCAGATGTCAGTGCTTGAAAGCTTGGCTTTGACACTGTAAGGATCATTGCCTTCTGAGGGATTCAAAGTGGAAAAGAAATCATGTTCACCAAAACTCAGAAAATGAAGTCATTTTAAAGAAAGGAGAGTGGAGAAACAAAACATATGTTTTACATGTTTAATCTAAACTTGTTATTTGTCTACCAAATAATCCTCTCTTTTCATTCTGTGTCTTTATCTCTTTCCTCCTTTTCCCTCCATTTCCCAGCAGTCTGGCTTTAGAGTCTGTCTGTGTGAATAGCTACACTATACTACATTAAGATGGAAAGCTTTAAAGGCAAATCACTTCTATGTTACATAGGAAGAATCTTACAGCTCTAGCTCATTATACAACCAGACATGAGAAAGGGAATAAGATGTAAAAGATCAAGTTACTTTTATTTTTATTTATTTATTTTTATTTTTTTTAGATGGAGCCTGTTTCCCAGGCTCAAGTGCAATGGCTCAGTCCCAGCTCTCTGCATTCTCAGTCTCCCAGGTTCAAGGGATTCTCCTGCCTCAGTCTCCTGAGTAGCTGAGACTACAGGCACCCACCACCATGCCTGACTAATTTTTTGTACTTTTAGAGGGATGGGGTCTCACCATGTTGGCCAGGCTGGTCTCAAACTCCTGACCTCAGATGACCTTTTCGCTTTGGCCTCCCAAAGTGCTGGGATTACAGGTGTGAGCTGTCATGCACAGCCAACTTTTAAATCAGAGAAAATTATCAGGGTTCGTAACTAAGAAGTAGTATCTCAACACCTGCAAATGACTATAGGCATTAATGTGTTCATTCATTCTATAGATAAATATTTATCAATTATGCATACCAGGCACAATTCTATGACATGATGATGTTAAACCTTTTCAGTGAAGTTTTTACAGGCTCAGTTTTAGTACACATAGATAAATGTGGAGATTATCTATCAGTTTAATTGGATGCTATAAAACCTCAGTCATTCCTATATATTTCTTGTTTTCTATTCGATGCTTTGCCATAGGGAATGATGGAGCAAAATGTCTGTTAGCCTCTTTGACACAAAGAAATCAAATACTGGATGATAGCTGTAATCAAAGGAACAGGGAAAGAAAAGTGACAGGTGAGCACCTGGGCATAAACAGAATAATCAGTGCTAGATTTCAGTCAGCAGTTTTGAGGGACAAGGAACAGGTACATTAGTTTCAGCACTCTTCTGCTCAAGATTTTCCAGTGGTCAGAACACAGGGAGTAATAGGCCCTGGACTCCTCTTCCTACTATAACAACTAGAAAACTCAACAAATTATATAAAATAAACATTTTTAGATGTTAGACAATAGGCAGTGCAGGTCTATTATTTCCTATTATTTCTAGAATTAGGGAAACAAACTGCAGTAGCTTTATGCCTGGAGACAGTTTCTAGAATGCAACACAGGGAGGGGAAACCCAAACAGAAATCACTGTTTTTGCTCTGTTGACTATATGAGGATTGGACTTTTAGGAGGCTGAGATGACTAGAATTTACAAGGTAGAAAATGCAAGATGAGAGACATATACAGAGAAATAGTTCCAATAATCTGCTTAGGGATCTCTGAGTTTTTAGTGGAATTGCATTCTGCACAGAGGAGTCAAACCCCAAAAGGCAGGCAAAGAACAACTTCTAAGGAAAGAGCAATGACCAGGGAATTGTAAGCCAAACAAGTCCCAAGAATCACACAAAACTGGTAATTATTCTAGCTCTAATCATGCAGAGTAGGGACGAATCAATATGTGGAACATTGTGTAGAGATTCCAGAAGGTAATGCCTTCATATTAGGGTTAAATTAAATACTGCTCTAGGCCTGCCCTTAAAAAATATTTAAAAGGTAAAATAAAAAGTAGCTTTGAAAAATCTTTATTCGAAGTTGACAAATAACTGCCTAACAATGTCCATCACTCTTTAAATAAAGACAATAAATGCACTTAACAACATAACATCCACAAAAATCAACTGAAAAAATAACACATGAAGAATCAGAAAAATGAGTTTTATAACAAGGTGATATAGTCATCAATATAAATATTTCCAAAAATGACAAAAATGGGGGCATTTGTGAACAAACACTATAAAATCTATTATAAACATGCTCAGAGATTTAAAGAAAAGTATGAACATAATTAGAAGTGGAAAATATATAAAATAACCAAATGTAATTAGTAGAAATGAAAAAACACCTGAAGTAACAAATTCACTAAGGTTAAAATAAGATTAGGCTCTGCAGAAAAAATAAAATCAGTAAACTTAAAGACATAGTATCAAAAACTATCCAAAATAAAATAGAGAGGATGAAAGAGAAAAAGTACAGGAAAAATGACTTATGAGACAAGATTAACAGTTTGAAAGAGTTATGGTAAGAAAAAAATTTTTAAATTTATAGCCAAGATTTTTCCAAATTTGGTGAATCTAAGCCCATAAACCCAAGAGGTTCAATGACAATCACACAGATGAAACATGAGGGTAACTACAACCAAGGCACACCGTAGTTAAATTAAATATATATAGAGAAAGAATGACAGAAATCTTAAAAACCAGCAAGAGAAAAAAATACATAAAGTAGGGGTAAACAAACTGTGGTCCATGTGCCAAATTTGGCCTGTGTCTTGTTCTTCCATCACTCAAAAGCTAAGAATACTTTTACATATATTTTTTTTAAAACGAAGAATATGTAACAGAGTCAGTATGTGACTCCTGCAAAACCTGAAAATCTTTATAATCTTGACCTTTATAGAAAAATGTCATCAGTCTTTGGTATGAAGGAATAAAGACAGCATTTAATGTAGATTTTTCTTCATAAACTATCCAAGCTGGAATAAGGTGGAAAAAAACATGTTTAAAGGGCTGAAAGAATAAAACTTCCAGCCTAGAATGCTTTGCATGGTGAAAATCTTTTACTGGAGTCCAAATAAAAAGAGTATGCAGAACAACAAAGCTGAAAGAATGTGTTCTTTGCATATCTGCACCGTAAGAAATGGTAAAGGATTTTCTTTGAGCAGAGGAAAAGTTATTCCATATGAAAACATGGATCATTGGAAAGAAATTAGTGCCAAAATGGATAAACATGGGGACGATGGGATATTTTTCCTGTTGTTAAATGTATTTAAAGATAATTGGGTAGGATAAGGGTCAACTCTTTCTTATAGAGAAATTTCAATTAATAAATATAAAAGTGATGAAGGAAACATAATATCACCATTAGAGCAATGTAGAAATCATTGGAGCCAAGATCCAGCAGTAAATGCTGGGTCAGAAGACAAATACTGAAATCAGAAAACAAAAGTTTGCAAAACAGTGCATTTAATAGCTTTAAAGTATCTCATGCTGAATACTTACTGATTACAAAAAGAAAAATGCTAACAGTGGAGAAATTTGGGAGACACCACCCTAATCAACTGGTAAATGTTAACATAACCACGAATAAGACATAAACACCATGCACCCTTGATATGATGTCTGAACACAGACAACATCTCTGTGATACTTTCTTCAAAATCCATAACCTCCTTCTACTACTAAGAAAGCAGCAGGCATAAAAAAATTGAAAAACATCTTACAACATATCTTAACCCTCTTTGAAAGGGTTAAGATCATGAAAAAGATAAGGAAAAGATTGGAAGAGATTAAGAGGAGAACTAAATGTAATGTGGCATCTTGGATTGGATCCCAGAATAGAAAAAGAACACTTGTGGAAAAATGGATGAAATGAGAAAACTGATGAAATGAGAAATGTAGTTTAGTTAATAATTTTGTACCAAAGTTAATTTCATGACTGGGTGCAGTGGCTCACACCTGTAATCCCAACATTATGGGAGGCTGAAGCAGGAGGATTCCTTAGGTTAGGAGTTGGAGACCAGACTGGGCAACATAATGAGACCCTGTCTCTACCAAAAAAAGTTAATTTCCTAGTTTCAATAATTGTACAGTATTTATGCAAGATGTTAACCTTACAGGAAACTGGGTAAAAGCTTCAAGGAGCTCTCCATACTGTCTTTGCAACTCTTCTGTTAGTCTAAATTGTTTCAAAATATATTGAGAAAATGCTAAATGAGAATTTAAAGCAAAATTAAACAATGTATTATACAGTTTGCAGCCCACTTTGGATAGTTCAAAGAACAGAAATAGTGAAATGGAGTTCCTCTAGCCAAATTGTTTCACTTTATAAGCCTGTTCTCCGAATTAGTTGCTATACAACCTGGGACAAATTATTTAACTTAATCTTAGTTTCTCATGGATGGAATTCTCTCCACTGGAAGTTATACTCACTACTAGACGTAACTATCTCAATATGTGACTTCCCAGCACTTTTTGTGTGTGTATGTGTATTTTATGCATATACACCCCTGACAAATGATAAGTTACTCTATTAGGGTAAAGATATGAGAAAACAATAATAGCAATGTAAAAATACAAATAAGAAATGTCATAACCTGTTACTACTGAATCCTTCAAAAGTAAACTAACAAAATTGCATTGTTTGTTGGAGGCAGGCAAACAGATACACACACACGAATGCATCCCCAATCACTCACACATCAAGAAGTTTAGTAAATTTTAGTTCAGACACCTATTTTAGGTGGAATGCTTATGGAAAATATATTTTCTAATAAGCAAAATCAATAACTCAAAAACAACCTTACCATAAAAAGCTTACCTTCCTAGCATCATAATCACATACATAAAATGAAATCATAATTAGAGTTATACTATAAATTCAAGTGATGTTTGTCCTTACACTATATTCACAGCAAACCTGGAAGCAAATTTCTTGAGACAGAAAATATAATGGCTTGAAATTCAAGAACATTATTCTGACAAGTAGAAGTAGAATATGTTTCACTTCATATTTGACAGGGCAGATAAACATTCTGTAGACAAAATTGCCATTTCATTCTAATTTGCAGGCATTTATCAATGCCTAATTGCAAGAATGTCTTTCCACCTTCTCAAGTGGCAACGACAGTATAGACTTCCATATTAGCTTTTACAAAAAATCATAGCAAGTGTCCTTTACTATTACTTTACTTGATATACAGGTCAGTATGCGAATTTTAAAAATCATTATGTCTTCCTCTTGTCTTATAGTTATGTCTCATTAAGTCTTTGGCCTTTAAAATGATGACATCATAATATTTTCCCCAATACCTGAAAGAATGAGCTATTTGCAGAAGCTGTCATTTACTGTTAGTACCCACAATTCTGTAAAATCTATCCACAACTCTTAAAAATTTCAAGTTGCTTAAGGAAGTATTACTTTGGCCATATCTTCATGAAGCCAAGACAAGGAAATAGGACAGACTTTATAAGACTAAAAAGGAATATTTGTTATTTCCTGAGGAATTGTGATGCCTGAAGTAATCACACAATTTCATTATTCTTTTCTCTTTACATAATTTTTTTATGTAAATGTTCACTATAAAAATGAAAAAAAATACTATACCATATTACTCTAGGGTCAAGATTATATAATTGTTATTCCAAATAGAATGCATAGCAATTTTAAGTACAACAAATGAATGAAATGCTGAGGAGATGGGTTTTTAAATCAACCAATTTTGTAACACTAAATATAAAATAGTTTGGTAACAAAAACAATTTAAATATTTTTAGATTATGTATGGCCCCTATAAGTTATTTTTAAAATATGAAACAATGAGCTAACTGAAAGGAGATGGGTTTTTGATAATTTGGGGAGTGGTGATTTATTTCAAAATAATATATATATTTTCAGGTTGCTTAGGGAACTTGATATATACATTATGTATATTTATATGACTGTTATCAGATAAATGCAGGCAACAAAATAACTACAATGTTTGACAAATAGGTTGTAAAATTTTAATTCTTTATCAGTTTTTAAATTTATAATTGACACATAATTGTACATATTTATGAAGTACATTGTGATGACTCACTGTGTGTATACATTGTATAATGATCAAATCAGGGTAATTACCATATCTATCACTTTGAACATTTATTATTTCTTTGTAGTGATATTTAAAATCTTTTCTTCTAGCCATCTTGAAATAATACTGCCTTATTTGCTGTAGTCACTCTAATGTGTAATGGAAAACCAAAGCTTATTCTTCCTAACTGTAACTTTGAAGGCATTAACCAACCTTTCCCGTTTTCTCCCCTCAACCATCCCAAGCTTCTGATAACCACTATTCTACCCTCTAGTTCTATGAAATCAACTTTTTAAAATTTTGCATGTGAGTGAGATCATGAAGTGTTTGTCTTTCTATACCTGGCTGATTTAACTTAACATAATAACCTCCAGATTCACTCATGTTACTTTGCCACAAATGACAGGATTTCATTGTTTTGTAACTACGCATGTGTGTGTGTGTGTGTATACCCACACTCATACAAAATGGAACACTATTAATGTGATATATATACATCACACTTTATTTATACATTTATCTGCAGACAGTCATTTATGTAGGTTCCATACCTTGGCCATTTTAAATAGTGCTGCAATAAACATAAAATTACAGATATTTCTTTAACATACTGTTTTCATTTCTTTTTTATATACCCAGAAATGGTATTGCTAAATCATATGGAGTTCTATTTTTATTTTTTGAGAACCTCAATACTGTTGTAATTTACAAACATAATGACTATACTAATTTACATTTCCATCAACAGTGCATAAGAGTTTCTATTTTTCCACATCCTTGCCAGCATTTGTTACTTTTTAATCTCCCTGGTAATAACCATTTTAACTGAAGTGATGTCTCATTGTGGTTTTCATTTGCATTCCCATGATGATTAATGATGTTAAGCATTTTTCTGTGTATCTGTTGGCCATTTGTATGCCTTCTTTTGAGAAACATTTATTCAGAAATATTTTGCCCATTTAAAAAATTGATGATTTGTTTTTTTTGCTATTGAGTTGTTTGAGTTCCTTATATATTCTGGATATGAATCTCCTGCTGGGTAAGTAGTCTGCAAATACTTTCTCCTAACCTGTAAGTTGTCTTTTAACTCTATTGATTATTTCCTTTACTGTGCAAGAGCTTTTTAGTTTCATGTAATCTGATATGTCTAATTTTGCTTCTCTTTCCTATGCTTTTGAGGTCTTATTTAAAAAATCTTTGCCCAGTCCAATTTCATGAAGCATATCCCCTATGTTTTCCCATAGTAGGTTAATAGTTTGGGATCTTACATTTAAGTCTTTAACTCATTTACAGTTCATTTATATATATAGTGAGAGATAGGAATCTACTCTCATTCTTCTGCATGTGAATATCCAGTTCTCTCAGCACCATTAATTAAAGAGATTTTTCTCCCCGGTGTCTGTTCTTCATGGCTTTGGTAAAAATCTGTTGACTGTATATGCATAGATTTATTTTTGGGTTTTCTATTCAGGTTCCGTTTGTTTATGCCTCTTTTTTATGCCAGTATCATGTTACCTTTTCTATTATAGCCTTGTGGTATATTTTGAAGTCATATAGTATGATGCCTCCAGCTTTGTTCTTTTTGCTAGAGATTGCTTTGGCTATCTGAGATCTTTTGCATTTCCATGTAAATTTTAAGATTGTTTTTCCCATTTCTGTGAACAATGTCATTAATAGGGTTTGCACTAAATCTGTAGATCACTTAGGGTAACATGTACATTTTGGCAATATTAATTCTGATATGGTTTGGCTGTGTCTCCACCCAAATCTAATCTTGAATTCCCATGTGTTGGGGGAGGGACCCACTGAGAGGTAATTGAATCATGGAGGTGGATTTTTCCCATGCTGGTCTCCTGATGGTGAATAAGTGTCAAAAGATCTGATGATTTTAAAATGGAAGTTACCCTGCACAAGCTCTCTCTTTGCCTGTCACCATCCATGTAAGATATGACTTGCTCCTTCTTGCTTTCTGCCAAGATTGCACGGTCTCTCCAGCCACATCGAACTGCAAGTCCATTAAAACCCTTTTCCTGTATAAATTACCAGTCTTGGGTATGTCTTTATCAGCAGTGTGAAAATCGAGTAATACAGTAAATTGCTACCAGCAGAGCTGGGCACTGCTGAAAAGATACCCACAAATGTGGAAGTGACTTTGGAACTGGGTAAAAGGAAGAGGTTGGAACAGCTTGGAGGGCTCAACAGAGACAGAAAAATGTGGGAAAGTTTGGAACTTCCTATAGACTTATTGAATGGCTTTGATAAAAATGCTGGTAGTGATATGAACAATAAGGTCCAGGCTGAGGTGATCTCAGATGGAGATGAGGAACTTTTTGAGAACTGGAGCAAAAGTGACTCTTGTTATGTTTAGCAAAGAGACTTGTGGCATTTTGCCTTGCCCTAGAGATTTGTAGAACTCTGAACTTGAGAAAGATGATTTAGGGTATCTGGAGGAAGAAATTTCTAAGCAGTAAAGCATTCAATAGTGACTTGGTTGCTGTTAAAGGCATTCAGTTTTATAAGGGAAGCAGAACATAAAAGTTTGGAAAATTTGCAGCCTGATGATGCAATAGAAAAGAAAATCTAATTTTTGGAGGAGAAATTCAAGCTGGCTGTAGAAATAGGCAAAGTAACAGGGAGACAAAGGTTAAGCCCCAAGATAATGGGGAATATGTCTCCAGGGCATGTCAGAGGTCTTCATGGCACCCTTTCCCATGACAGGCCCAGAGGCCTAGGAGGAAGAAATGGTTTTGTGGGCCTGGCCTAGGGTCCCTGAGCTGTGTGCAGTCTATGGACTTGGTGTTCTGCATCCCAGCCATGCTAGCCATGACTAAAAGGGGCCAGTGTACAGCTTGGACCATGGCTTCAGAGGGTGCATGCCCCAAACCTTGGCAGCTTTCACATGGTGTTGAGCCTGTGGGTACGCAAAAGTCAAGAACTGAGGTTTGGGAACCTCCACCTAGATTTCAAAGGTTGTATGGAAATGCCTGAATGTCCAGGAAGAAGTTTGCTTCAGGAGTTGGGCTCTCAGGGAGAACCTCTCCTAGGGCAGTGCAGAAAGGAAGTATGGGGTCAAAGCCCTCACACAGAGGCCTTACTGGTGCACTGCCTAGTGGAGCTATGAGAAGAGGGCCACTGTCCTCCAGACCCAAGAATGGTAGATCCACCTACAGCTTGCACTGTGTGCCTGGAAAAGCTATAGACACTCACTTTTCAGCCCATAAAAACAGCTGGGAAGGAGGCTATACCCCGCAAAACCACAAGGGTGGAGCTGCTCAAGACCATGGGAATCTACCTCTTGCATCAGCATGACCTGGATTTAAGACATGGTGTCAAAGGAGATCATTTTGGACCTTTAAGATTTGACTGCCCTGCTGGATTTCAAACTTGCATGGGGCCTGTAACCCCTTTGGTTTGGCCAATTTCTCCCACTTTAAATGGCTATATTTACCCAATGCCTGTACCTCCATTATATCTAGGAAGTAACTAACTTGCTTTTGATTTTACAGGCTCATTGTCAAAAGGGACTTGCCTTATATCAGATGAAACTTTGGATTATGGATTTTTGAGTTAATGCTGAAATGAGTTAAGACTTTGGGGAACTCTTGGGAAGGCATGATTGATTTTGAAATGTGAGGACATAAAATTTGGGAGAGGTCAGGGACAGAATGATACGGTTTGACTGCATCCCCACCCAAATCTCACCTTGAATCCCCATGTTGTGGGAGAGACCAACTAAGAGGTAATTGAATTGTGGGGGTGGGTCTTTCCCATGCTGTTCTCATGATAGTGAATAAGTCTCACAAGATCTGATGGTTTTAAAATGGGAATTTCCCTGCACAAGCTCTCTCTTTGCCTGCTGCCATCCATGTATGATGTGACTTCCTCCTCCTTACCTTCCACCATGACTGTGAAGCCTCCCTGGCCACATGGAACTATAAGCCCATTAAACCCTTTCTCCTGTGTAAATTACCCAGCCTAGGGTATGTCTTTATCAGCAGTATGAAAATGGACTAATACATCTCTCAGTCCATGAACATGGAATATTTTATTTGTGTCTGCTTCAAAAAATCCTCAGAAAAACACTAGCAAACCAAATTCAACAACACATTAAAAAGATTATTCAACATGATCAAGTGGGATACTCTATGGGATGCAAGGATGGTTCAACATATGCAAATTAATAAACATACATAATTCAATGTTTCTTTATGACAAAACCTCCCAATAAATTAGTAATAGAAGGAACATACCTCAACAAAATAAAGGCTCTATGTGACAAACCCACAGCTAACATCACACTGAACAGGGAAAAGGTGAAAACTTTTCCTCTAAGATATGTAACAAGAAAATAATGCTCACTTTTATCACTTTTATTCAACAGAGAATGGTTCAAGCCAAAACAATTAGGCAAGAGAAAGAAATAAAGGGCATCCAAATAGGAAAGAAAGAAGTCAAATTATTCCAGTTTGCAGATCACATGATTTTGTATATATATAAGACTAAAAAGACTCCACCAAAAAGCTATTAGAATTAATAGTGAATTTAGTAAAGTTGCAGGATACAAAATCAACATGCAAATATCAGTAGCATTCTTTTTTTATTTTTGAGATAGAGTCTTGCTGTGTTGCCCAGGCTGGAGTGCAATCGCATGACCTCAGCTCTGCAAACTCTGCCTCCTGGGATCAAGCAATTCTCCTGCCTCAGCCTCCTGAGTAGCTGGGATTACAGGTGCCCACCATGCCTAGCTAATTTTTTTTTGTATTTTTAATAGAGACGGGGTTTCACTACATTGGTCAGGCTGGTCTCGAACTCTTAACCTCAGATGATCCACCCACCTTGATCTCCCAAAGTGCTGGCATTACAGGCATGAGCCACCGTGCCTAGCCATCAGCAGCATTCTTACATGCCACTAATGAATTATCCAAAAAGAAAGCAAGAAAGAAATTTTATTTACAATAGTTACAAAAAAAATACAATAGAAATAAACTTAACCAAGGATGTGAAAGATCAAGATCTCTACAATAAAAGCTAGAAAACACTGTTGAAGTTTTAATTCTAAGACCCTACATGAAGGACCTTAGAATATCCAAATATTTAAATATAGTGTACCAAGAGAAATACATATAAATGAAAATTTTATCGACAATAACTTGTAACTAGTGTTTTCCTCACTTTAAATGTATCATGAAGCTAGTAAGAATAAATTCAAGATTACCTTAAAGTTGTTAAACTAGACTACTGAAATGTCAAACTTATGTCAAAGAGGTAGATTTGAAAGTATCCATGATATCAACAGCCCCATTCATTTCTGTAAATTCTTTAAAAATTTCTTGTAAGAGATCATGCTCATAGGATTTCTTTTAACATATTGAATAGTACAGTAAGAAAATTACATTTATGGCCGGGCGCGGTGGCTCAAGCCTGTAATCCCAGCACTTTGGGAGGCCGAGGCAGGTGGATCACGAGGTCAGGAGACCGAGACCATCCTGGTCAACATGGTGAAACCCCGTCTCTACTAAAAACACAAAAAATTAGCTGGGCACGGTGGCACGTGCCTGTAATCCCAGCTACTCAGGAGGCTGAGGCAGGAGAATTGCCTGAACCCAGGAGGCGGAGGTTGCGGTGAGCCGAGATCGCGCCATTGCACTCCAGCCTGGATAACAAGAGTGAAACTCCGTCTCAAAAAAAAAAAAAAGAAAATTACATTTATATAGGTAGGCTTTTTTTAAATTTTCAAAAATCATAGCTGCATTTTTCAATGTAGTTGCTAAATTTTAACTAAAGGCTTTGATTGCCCTTGCTTTTTGACCAAAATTCACATGTTGTGATATTATAGAAGAATAACAAGTCTTGATTTTTATCTTCCAAATTCAATACTCAGGAATTCAAACATTTTAACAGAAATATACTCAAATATTTTCAAGTCCTCATCAATGTAAAGAAAGTGTAGATAAAACAGGAAGTCATTTCTTTCTTTACCTCTACCCTAGGCAGGAAGAAGTCGGGGGGAAGAAAAATAAATTTGTACAATGTAATGTACTCATAAGAGGTTCTTATTTTTAGGAAGAAATCATACTCTTAAAGATAGATTTTTTTTATATAATCTCTTTTTGGAGCTTTTATTTTTTTAAATGACAGATTTCAAAAATCATTATCCAAAGTAAAGAAAACTAATTCCAAGAAAAATTAGGGTGATATGAAGTTTTTAAATTCCACACTCTCCAAGTTTCCACTTGAAGGAATTCTCTGTGAGCTTTTACCCACTGTAAATCTGTTGCTTTTGGTTTTAAGCCTGTACATTCTGAGATTCATTATTCTGATCTTCCTTTCTTTTCATTTCTCAAATTAACTGACCCTCTTCATCATTCTATTTTGTACTTTTATTCTTTTTTCCCCAGTATCCATAAATTTGTTAAAGTGTCAGTTACAACTGTCTTCAAAGTAGAATCTATAAAATCATTACCAGTCTTAGCTAAGTGGATTGAGAAAGGTATAAACAGACCTTTTAGAACTACAAAATCTTCTAGACTTCAAAGAGTCACAAATTACTGTAGAAAGAACAAGATGAATTATAACTAAATTCTTATAATGTTTTTAAGAGTTTCCAGTATGAAGTAAGGGTGTCACAAGTGTCTATGTATATACATGTGTATGTATACAAGGACATGTACACGTGTGTGCTTTGTACATGATGTCATTTCTGTGTATGCATGTATTTGTGCAAATGTAGGTATGCTTATGTATGTGGATGTTATGTTTTCATGTCTATATACACATGCATGTGGGCCCATATGTGTGCATGTGTTTTCTTATGCATGTACCCGTATAGGTACATAAACATGCATGTATACATGTCTTTTCCATGCATGTATGCACGTCTTTTCAAATTCTATGCACACCTAACATTGAGCAAGAGAAACAACTTTTATAGAAGTATACAACATGATCAGTTGTAGTTATTAACACTTAAGTGACATTATGAAACAAAAACATAAAATAATATTTTCCATATGAAATGACCCATAAGATAGCTTTATTCATTGGTACAATGTTCTTGAATCTTCAAGATATTTGCATAGTTTCTTATTGAAATGAAGAGCATTTTTATTGTACCTTGAAATTATTGCAAGAAAATAAAAGTTATAATTGTGAACTTATTTACCTGGTGGAAAAATCTTATGTATAGTCTATAGTAAGCATTTCTAAACCAAGATTTCTCAGACTTATGTATAGTGAAAAACAATCTGGCAAAGGTAGAAATGTTGATTCTTGTAAACTACCCCTGTAGATTCAATAAGTCATGAGTAGATTCCAGAAATCCACATTTTTATGACATACTCTGCATTACTTTAATGCAGCTGGCCCACAGATCACACTTTGAGAGAAATAATACAGCACTGCAATTTGAATTTCGTATTTTTCTTCAGTACCAGGGACTAGAGCACAACAATATAAATTTTGGTATAGAATCTGCCAAGTATACAGAGATTATACAGAGTTATTTTTTCCATCACAAATATTAACATGTGCGAGCATGCATTAAACTACTTGATTTTGGCTAGTGAGATTTGAGTACTAAGCAAGAAGGTAGAATATATCAGACTCAAGGGTACATTTCATATAGGCCTATGGAGATTCAGCACTCTTTTGATGAATATTAATTATAAATGAGGTGCCTGGGCCAAAGGTAAGAGACAAATTTATTTAAAACACATATTTAAAGCCTTTTGGGAGCCCAATTGTTAACCATTCATCTCTTGATGAATATTATGGTAACGGTCAAGTCGAACACATCTGCTTTGCTGCACCTGAGACAGTCCATCCTGAGGTTGCTCTGGCTCCCATGGAATGTTGACAGCAAGACCATAGCTTACTCTTGTAATCCCAGCACTTTGGGAAGCTGAGGCTGGTGGATCACAAGGTCAGGAGTTCGAGACCAGCCTGGTCAACACAGAGAAAGAATGTCTGTACTAAAAAGACAAAAATTAGCTGGGTGTGGTGGCAGTCACCTGTAATCCTGGCTACTCAGGAGGCTGAGGCAGGAGAATTGCTTGAACTCAGGAGGCAGAGGTTGCGGTGACCAATATTGTGCCACTGCACTCCAGCCTGGGTGACAGAGCTAGATTCCATCTCAAAAAAAAAAGATGAGACAGGAGCATGGCACCAACTGCAGCAGTCAAAGGAATCTAGAACTACAAACGACAAATGCACATTAAATAACATATTAGACCAAATGAGATGCTTTGGTGCATTCAGTCTTTGAAATATACACATTATTTATTATTCCTCAAGGACAATATGTGATAGTAGGGATATGGATGATCTTTGCTGCCAATTCTTTGTGTCATTTGACGTAAATACTAATGCAGACAAGAACTAAGTCGTGTTTCAGCAAGACTTGAAACTTTATTGTTCTGTTTACTTGCCTTTTATGGAACAGAATAAAAAACAGGATTTGTAGGAGTGAAACATATGGTACTCTTTTGGCCCCATCTTGAAGACCAGTGGATATACAGCAGGTCTCAGGCGAGAAGATGAACTCCACATGTTGATTATGAGGAAGAAAAGAAAGCAGACCAGCCTCTACTCTGCTAATAACACTAACACACGTTATAATAATGTCAAATCATATAAACGATAGCCAAAGTCATGAATAGTCCATTTATTGGAAGTAATCTGATGACATTCAGATAAGTGGAACATTTTGATATAGTATTTGCATAAATTATTTCTTTTGCATATATTTTAAATTATTTTAATAAAAGATCTTTAATTAGAGGAAATTATATATCGGTAAGCCAGATTTTCAAAGTAAAGGCAGCAATACCATGTATAATTCTCAGATACTGATACTCAATATATTTTAACATGGATTTTAGGAAACACAGTAAAAAAAGTATCTCTTGAATTCCAGTGTGATCTATGGATAATAGGAAATCCATATAAAATCCAACCTAATGAAAGTAAGACAATAAATAGTAGAAACTAGCAAAAAAATGTGGTGATAATTCCTTAAATAGTAGAATAAACAGCACAAATTGTATTAAATAGTAGATATTATAGTACATATTATTAAAGGCATTAAAGTACATAGCTACATATAGGTATATAGGTTAAAACTATCTTGCAATTATTTATTTAAAGTTTTACTAACTTGTTACTTATTTTTATTCGCATTATATTAGGGTTCTCGAGAGGAACATGGAACAGAAAAAAACAGGAAATGCGCGCGCGCGCACACACACGTGAGCCAATTTCTTATAAATTGCAGCTCTTATAATAAACATAATGTATACATATTTTTAGATAATATGTATATATGTAGAACATATACAACTATTTAAAAATATAAATAAAATCATCTTATCAGTATATGTATGTATATATAAGAAATTGGCTCTTGCTATTATGTAGGTTGAAAAGTCCCAAGACCTTCAGTTGGCAAGCTGAAGGCCCAGGAAAGCTGGTAGTATAGTTTGTCTGAGAGCTGGCAGGCTTGATACCCAAGAGGAGCCAGTGTTTCAGTTCAAGTCTAATGGCAGGAAAAGACTGATATTTTAGCTCAGCAGTCAGACACGAAAAGTTTTCTTTCTCACAGAGGGATTGCCTTTTTGTTCTATTCATACCTTAATTTGATTGGGGGAGCTCCACCTACATTAGAGTAGACAATCTGCTTTATTCAGTCTACAGATTCAAACGTTAATCTCATCCAAAAATCCACTCTCAGAGTCACAACCAGAATAATATTTGAGCAAATACCTGGCACCTCAAAATCCACTCTCAGAGTCACAACCAGAATAATATTTGAGCAAATACCTGGCACCTCATGATCCAGTCAAGTCGAAACATAGAATTAATACCACTTATTTCTGTAATCCCAGCACTTTGGGAGGCCGAGGCGGGTGGATCACGAGGTCAAGAGATCGAGACCATCCTGGTCAACATGGTGAAACCCCGTCTCTACTAATACAAAAAATTAGCTGGGCACGGTGGCGCGTGCCTGTAATCCCAGCTACTCAGGAGGCTGAGGCAGGAGAATTGCCTGAACCCAGGAGGCGGAGATTGCAGTGAGCCGAGATCGCGCCATTGCGCTCCAGCCTGGGTATCAAGAGTGAAACGCCGTCTCAAAAAAAAAAAAAAAAAAAAAAAAAAAAAAAAAAAAAAAAAACCACTTATTTCTAACTGATTTATTTAACAAAGACAAGCATGCTCTATGCTGAGGATAGAGTGATGAACAAAAATAGATCAAAGCCACTGCTCTTATGGAGCATACATTATAAAGGGATGGGAGGAAATAGAAAATAAACAGGGAAACAAGCAAAATACAATAAATCAGAGATTTATAATTGTTCATGAGGAAAATAAATCAGGGACACCAGCTGTATTTGTTTGGGGTTTGGTGGGAATGAGTTGCAACTTTAAATAGTGATCCAAGGAAAAACTCATTCAGATGCTGGGATTTAAGTCGAGACTGTAAATCATGGAAGAGAAAATTATGTGGACATCTTTTAGGAGGACAGCATTTCAGTTAGGGGAACAGCAACAGAAATGGCTATTATAAAGGCAATGCCAGGTGTAGTTAACAAGGCAAAAGCTGCTCTTTTGGAACAAGCAAAAGAAATAATCATAGGAAGACAATCAAAAATAGGCAAAAATGGGAGGATCAGATCATGTAGAGCTTTGTAGGATAATGTAATTTATGGTCTTTGGCTTTTTTTGTTTGTTTTCTTAGTAAGAAACAAAGACTTTGGAACTCTCTTTCGCAAGTTTTCATATAAATCTTGATTAATTAGGGAGGTATATCAATTCCTCCATTTACTGAAAAAAAAAAGTTAACTCTGTTGTCTGTAGTATCTATAATTGTACTAAAAGGCAGAAACACAACAGTGAAACAATGAGACATTGGACCTTCCATGACTGAGTTGACATTCTGGTTGGAAGACACTCATTTATAAGAAGCCACAATTGTTTATGTAAATTCTATGAAAGCACATTACTGGGTGCTTGTTAGCACATAGGATAGGCCTCTAATGAGTGAAACAGTTTTCGTGAGGAAAGTCACATCCAAGTTGAGACATGAAAAATCAGTGGAAGTTAACCAGGAATAGTGAGAGGGAAGCAGGGGTGGTGGTGTGTGCTTGTGAAGGCAGAAGTGACAGCCAAGCAGAGGGTACATACTGTTGCAAGGTTTACACTTGAGAGTGTACATATCTATGAAAGCTAGAGAGAGTGTTAATGGAATTTGGAGGATGGTTGAAAGTGCTAAGTTGAAATTGGACAAGTGTGCAGGATCTTGATGGGTCTTTATTTTCCTGATTAAGTACTGTATCCTGAAGTCATCAGAAAATGCTCACAGTTTTAAAGTGAGTAGTGATTGTTTCCATTTTCATTTAGAAAGATCAACCTGGCTACAGAATAGGTTTGACAGGAAAGCAGTCATCAAAAGTTTGGAGTATTTCAGGACAAATGGGATAGAGGCCTGGGTTTGTCAGTGAACGGAAGTTAAGGAAAAGGAGGAAGATAGATTTTAGGCATTGTAGAAGTAAAATTTGTAAGATGTGGTGATTTATTAGTGGGCAGGACAGGAAAGAAGAAGGAAATTACCTGGTGTCTGGTCTGAGCAACTAGCGTATGATGCTATTATGAGGTTAGAAATGATGGAGGAAAAGCAGTTCTGTGAAGAGAAGTGAATTTCTATCTAAGATCTTATTTAAACATTTAAGTGGTGATATCCAAAATACAGCTGGATATATGCATTTGCAGTTATGGGGAAGTGTCTGGGAGAATATACACATTTGCAAAGTGATGATAATTTAAGACAAGGAAATGAATGAGATTACTCAGACTATGTATAATATTTGAATCTAAGAGACCCTTTAGTGGAACTTCTAGGAATCCAAATAATTAAGAATAAAAATAGAAAAAAAAGAGTGTCTTTAAAGGATATCAGAGGTACAGGAAAAATATAGGAAATTATGATGTCTTTTAAAAAAAAGTTTAAAAAAAGGGAAAACAGCCAGTGTTTGTAAATATTCTCAAGAATCCAAGTGATGTAAAAACCAACAACTATCCATTATATTTTATGAGAAATCATTATTAGCAGCCTTGTGGATAACACTTGTATTGAAGCAGTATGGACTACAGAATGAAGCTGAGAGAGATGTAGAAGCTCTTCAAAACTGGTGCAGTTTGCCAAAAGTTCTGTTTTGTCCATCATCAGCATATTTTACTGAATTAAGTTCACACACACACACACACACACACACACACACACACACGGCACAAAGTTATTCTTTATATCTTTTACATGGCAGGCAACTGATCACATCTGGATGAGTTGGGGCCAGAAATGAAGACGATGTCATTCATACTCCTCATCTAGAGAGGAGTACATGCAACTCTAGAAGGCAGCTCAACTGCTGTGTGGTTTGCTAGTAGCATGTCTTCCTCTTGAGGGCAAACTCTTCAGATAATTACAAACACAAAGTCTGCAATTCTAGCCAGGGTCATATTTCAGAAAAGCCATCTATGGAGAGCAGGAAACTCAAGTTTGCCAAGCAAAGGGGCCAAGAGCAAAGTCAAGTTTTGTTCCAAATGAGACCCTGCCAAGGAAGGCAGGCTATAGGAGGACAGGGAGAGTTTATGGCTCTAAAATATCAGGGTAATAGATTACATCCAAATGGGTGAACCAGGGAACAAGACTGGGTAATATCAAATATGATGCTGAAGGATGGACCAGCAGGAAACCAGGAGACAAATTATGTCTGACAGGAGAGGAGCAGAAGCCCCATCTTGGTTCTGATTCATGGACCAGAGCCTTGGCTCTGTCATTCTAAAATGTTAAAGGTAATACATCAGACAATGAACTCTGAAAAATGAATGTCCAAACATTAGCTTTCCTGAGTTCCTGTGCCCTAATCTACCCCTATGATTCTTAATCTTCAGATACTCCAGGCCAGAGAATTTCTTATTAAAAAAAAAAGGAGGTAGGAGATTTTAGGGAGGTAGGGATTTATTGCATTTTCTATAAGTCAGTGACATATGATTTGTTGAAGAATACAAATTGTCCCTGACATGTAGAAAAATAAGATAAATAATGACACAGGATTTTTTCAGTGTTGCTTCACCAGCCAGAAACCTCTGTGGTTGGTGGTGCTCATGCTTGAGGTTTGCTTGTGGCTGCTAGACTTGTTCTGCCTGCTTGGCCTGGTAGGCCATGCTTATGCTAATGGCCCAAGTCCCATATCTGCCAAGGGCGAGCCAGGTGCAGAGTGGCAAGGGGTGTGTGAGAGAGCAAGCACAGGGTCTGGTCACTGTGCCCAGTCAGGCATGCCAGCTGCTAGGGTAGGGCAGGAAGCTCCAGGCACTAGCACAGGCACTGGCTCTGTGTGAAGCTGCAGCTGGACCAGACATACCATAAGCGGCTTCTGCTGTGAGCAGCAGCATCTGGATGAGGGGAACATGATGGATTCCAAAAGCTCAGAGATGCCAGGAACTACAGAGCCCCACAGCATGTCACAGCCCTGGTTCAGGGAGCCCCAAGGTCTGGGAGCCACATCTCTTTTCTCCTCCTGGTCGCCTGCAGCAAGGCATGCAGGGATGCGGTGGGGTGGGGGCAGGTGGCAGGGAGACGTTTCAGCCCATTTGTGTTACAGCTCTTTCACTCTATCACACTCCAACTGTGGCTCCTGGGCTGGCCTGGCCCTGCAACTACTTCCCATTGCATGGAGCGGAGGGAGAGGAGGGAGGGCTATCATGTTACAGCCCCTTCTGTTTCTGCCAGTAACTTGGTGAGCTAGCCAGACAAGTGTTACAGCTCCTTTCACTCCTGGTATTCAGTGGATCCCAAGTTCTTGTCCTATATCCAGGAAGAACAAGATTACATGGACAACTGGAGAGTAAGCAAGGTGGAGAAGAGCTTTCTTGGGTGACTGAATAGCGCTCAGCAGAGAGGACACCTGAAGTGACAGCTCCTATCCACAGGCAGTTAGTACCAATGAGTGTCTGAGGCTTTTACGGGCTTAGAATGGAGGAAGTGCATGCCAATTGGTCTATAGGCAGGAGGAAGTGTGTGCTGATTGGTCCATGGGCGGGCATGGAAAAAGCACCACTTGATTGGCTAACAGGCATCAAGAAAGTTCTCACTCTGAGTGGCAGACTTTACCTGGAGCTTAGTAAAGTCTCCCACACTTCAGGCCGTCACTGGCTTTAAGGTGGGGTTTCACCAGGGACCAGCACTTTCCTGCCTAGGAATCTGTCTGCCTCCTGCTGCCATCAACATGCTGTCCATGGCACTCAGGCTGTCCCTGCCAAGAAGCATCCATAGTCCCGAGCCGAGCCACTCTTAATCCCCTGGCCTCCCTCCTGTCCTCATCATTGACCAAAGTTTCAGCCTCAGAAGCAGTTTCCAGAGGAGGCTGAGGCAGCTGGGGATTGGTATGTGAGTGCCACCCCAACCACACACACACCCAGGCAAGTCACGCCAGCATTCGGGCTCAGCTATTGGGACACGTCCACAACTTTGCTTTGCCATGGAGTTGGGAGAGGCCAGAGAGTGGGAGCAGGCACTTCTGAGCCTGTGGAGGTAGGTGGCTTTTCCGATCCCTGAGAGCACAGGAATACCCAAATCTGCAGCCATGGATTAGCAGTTGCCATGGTGGCTGGGCTGCATTCCCACCCACAAGCACAGGCTTTCACCCTGACAAACTCGTTATGGCATGGGGCTCCTGCTGGATCACCTGTTCCCAGCCTAGAGGCTCCATGCAGCCCTGGCCGGGCCTCCCCTGCAGCAGCTGGAGTCCTACCAGCCACTGCTCCAGATGGGCTGCTGCTACCATCAATGAGTTTATAACCTAACAATTACACAGGTAGAAGAAAAGGTAAACGTCAACCTTTGTATGCTTTTAGAGACAAAATTGGCTTCCAAAAGGAATAAATTGACTCCAAGGCTTCTCATAATTCTGTACTCTTAGTAGATACTGTCGTCATCTTGTCATCAAGAAGATGATGCTGAACAAAGTGGTGAAGATGAATGTCAAATAAAGTTCTTCTCAAGCTGACTGGTTGCATCTACCTTACAGTTGTCCATAGCTGATATTAAATCAATTTAAAATCTCATGTTAGAAGTCAATGAGATTAATAGCATTGTTCCTCCAATTAGGGGAGAAAGGCATATTTTAAATTTAATTATGTCACTCAGTGAATAATGAGGCTATGTTCAATTTAAAACTACTTTATTACTTATTAAAAATAGTAAAGTATTCTAAAGTGAAGAATGAGGAAGATGCATGCCAAAATACAGTATAAAAAAAGAGTTGCTTTCTGGAATTTAGAACAGCAGCTCATAGTGGATGTGTAAGTATTTTTCCCAAGATGTATAAAGAGAAAGTACAAATGACAAATATTCTTAGTTACAGATACCTAAATTGAAATAAGTAATCCCATGTCCTTGAGTAAGAAATTGGAAGCATCTACTGGTGTATATCTGTGCTTAAGATAAATTGATAAAAATAATAATAAGTGGCATGACAGGTAACGAAATGAGTACTTAATCATTTTACTCAGCACAATATTAAAATGATTCTGTTCTGACAGAAGCATGTACCCATTGGGATTATTGATCCTTGTAAATATTTTAGGTAGTAAATATATATGTGTATATCTATATGTAAGAATTTTGACAAGCTATAAAAAATTAGAATAGAAATTCTGCCTTATCGCATTTATTTAGATCCATTAATAACTAAGATCTCATCTGCGCTATTAAGAAAGTGTGGGCTGGGAAAGGTGGCTCACACCTGTAATCCCAGCACTTTGGGAGGCTGAGGTGGGCAGATCACTTGAGTCCAGGAGTTTGAGACTCGCCTGGCCAACATGGTGCAACATCGTCTCTACTAAAAATACAAAAATTATCTAGGCATGGTGGCACATGCATATAATTCCAGCTATTCAGGAGGCTGAAGCATGAGAATCACTTGAACCAGGGAGGCAGAGGTTGCAGTGAGCTAAGATTGCAATACTGCTCTCCAGCCTGGGTGACAGAACCAGACCTTGTCAAAAGAAAAAAAGAAAGAAAGAATGCTTTTGTTGTGGTTTCCTTTCACCCCAAATATTTCCACAGCATTGGATATATGGGCTTTGTGATAGACCATCCACAGGTGGTCTATCACAAACTTAATTCTCATTGTCATGCTTATTAACTATTGAAACTTGATTAACTATTGAAACTTGTTAGAAGTTACTAGACACTCTGTTCCATTTATGAGTAATGCCCCTCCCATTCCAGATCTCTGACTAGGGTTACAGAGTTGCTCCCCCTGCCCACCAGGAATACAACTGACACTGCCGTGTTCTGGATTTTGTTTCTTTAAGATCAGCACTTGACCTCTGAGCTAGGAAAAGTCCTTCACAACATTACATATACTCCATCTTAAAACATTCCCATCAGATTGAGGTTGTTATGTTACCCTCTTAAGCTCTCAACCTTCCTATTTATGTCACCTACCAATTCTCATTCTTATTTCACTCAGTAAGCTTTTGTATTATAAACATATTGTCTTCTCCTAAGCATGTCATCATTCTTGGCAATATCAACCTCTATGTGGCTGTCCCATTCAACACCTGACCTTTGATTTTCTTTACTTTCTCATTGCAGATGGCATTTTCTTCTGCTCTGTTTCACAATCACTTCCTGGTTGTTAGCTTCTGGATTACTTTTGATTACCAAAAGCTATACAGTAACTTAATATTCCAAAACTGACATCACACTTTCTGATGAATGTTCTTAACATTCATCCTGATTTCTGGTCCATGAAATTCAAACTCCTTATCCTGTTGTACAAAGTCTCATTTGATCAAAGGTTAAATCTGCTCTTTCTATGCTAAGGTTAAACCCACTCACACTTCCCACACTTTGCCCACTGGAACCCATATGTTGTCTCACCTAATCAAGGACTTTTTCCCCCTTCACCACTCTGTCTTATATCAGTGTTCTCCATCTACATGATCACTTTGATTAACATGTTGTTGTATTTCCATCTTAAAAAGCAAAATCAAAAACAAAAAACTTCCTTGATCCCACGTATCCTGTTTCTCTTGAAAGAAAAACTCTTCAAAAGATGTGGTAATCATTGACTCTACCTCCTCTTCTGCCCCTGTTTCTTTTGATCCTTTTCCAGTTAAGCTCTTGTTTGCACTCCTCTAAGGAAACTTCTCTTGGCAAATTCCCTAATGTGGAAAAAGAGTTTTATAACATCTGCAATACGAATTCATCCTTGACTGAAAGTTGGACTTGAAGCCACAGACAAGAGACTTCAATTAACATGGATCAGAAACTTCTAATAGAATTTGAAGGATCTTGACAGAGATGCTTGGAGAAGACAATGCTGTTACTTAGCGTATATATCTGGTATGATTATATAAGGAAAATGTTTTCAAATGATCACATACATTTATTTTTCATAAAATTTAATTTAAATTTATATTTTCTGTACCAAATTTCATAGAGTTGTTTGTGTCTAAGTGTATTTGCTAAGAACTCTCAAGTAATGCTAAAAGGGTTACTTTACTGTTTCCAGAGACTGTGAATGTAAACTTCAAAACTGTTAAGGTTTGTCACAGGAAATGGCTTTTGTTAAAATATGTCCTGTAAAATATTTAACTCATTTAGAGTGTAAACGTGTTTGTTACAGGAAGTTATAATAGTTAACTAGCAATCTATACCACTGATTTTCTCCAATCTTATTCATAGTTAAGTAGCTTGACTTTGCTTATGAGTCAGCAAACATTTGAATATCCTTTTTTTTCACTTTCTCCCTAAGAGTCCATTCATAATAAAATTCGAGATTCTAAGAAAGCAATACAAATGCAGTTTTTTTCCCTATCACTGACTTCTACTTTGCCAAATCTAACAGGTAATTTTGAATTCATACCTTACTTATGTGACATCTTAGCTAATCATTTCTACTTTCCCCAAAGCCTTTCTTCAAGTTCTTCTGATTTCCCACTGACCATATTGGCTGCTCCTTCTCAGACTTCTTCATCAGAGCCTCTTCATCCTCCCCAACCTCCCCATTGAGATCACACCTAATTAGTTTTCTCTTCATTAGCTCTCGTGAGTTCAGTCCTATCTATGCGATTCAAATTTAATAGCTCCATGATTCACCTCTTCTCTGAACTCCTAAACCACGTTCCAATTACTGCTCAGCCTTTCCCCTTGGCATCTTAGGCAGAATTCTCCTTTTTCCTATCCACACATATTCCAAATTCAAACCTCCCATCTTCTAACCTAAATAGCACTTTCCCTCTTCTATTTCTTCCTTTCTTTCTTCCTTTCCTTTCTCTTTCTTTCTTCCTTTTTTTCTTTCTCTTTCTTTTCTCTTTCTTTCTTTCTTTCTTTCTTTCTTTCTTTCTTTCTTTCTCTCTCTTTCTTCTTTCCTTCATTCATTTGTTCTTTCATTCTTTCTGGCTGTTTCTCAAGTCTGTAATTTAGGTGATATCAGCCACTCTACCTCTCATACTCTTTATTATTATCATTATATTACAAAATTTTATTCTCTCTACATCTAAAATACATGCTTAATTTCACCACTCATTCTAATCTTCATGCCATCACCATGGTCTAAACTGCCGTCATTTCTTGGCTGGACCATGTGTTCACCTTCATTCCACTGTCAAGCATGCATCTCAAGTGATCCTTTTAGAATATAGGTCATTTCACTATCTCATTTAAAATTATCCCATGGAATTTCAACATGTTAAAAATATGATCCAAATAATTACTATGGCCTATAAGACTATGACTGACTTGGCCATGGCTATATCTTAAATTCCAGTCACACTCGCCTTCTTGTTGCCTCTCAAGTGAGGCTGTTCTTACCTTATTTCTGTTGCACTTATTATGACTTCTATCTTGAAATCTCTTTTCATGGTCATTTATATGGATAATTCTCTCAGTTTACTTCTCTTTAAACATTACCTCCTCAAACTGGCCTGCTTCAAACAATGTTTATTTTTTCTTTTTTTGAGACAGGGTCTATGTCACTCAGGCTGACGTGCAGTGGCACAATCACAGCTCACTGCAGTCTTGCCTCAGGTACATACCACCACACCCAGTTAATTTTTAAAGATGTTTTGTAGAGATGACTTCTGTTGTCCAGGCTGATCTTGAATTCCTGCGCTCAAGCAATCCATCTGCCTTGACCTCCCAAAGTGTTGGAATTATAGGCATGAGCCACATTGCCCAGCCTCCAAACAATGTTTCTTAAGTAAAATCCTGTCATTCTCTATCTTCAGAACCTGCTTTACTTCCTTAAATGCAATTATTATTCTCTGAAGTTACAATTCAATTTTAATCTGCTTATTTTATATTCATCTCCATCACAATAACCTAAAGGACTTGATCTTTTGACCCACTGCTGTATCCTAACACTTAGAACAATGCCTGGCATTAAGTAAGAGCTTTATAAATACTTAATTGAAGACATGGCCTGGCCACCATCAACTTCCATGCCTTCTTTTGTCCTGCACTAAGTTTCAGCCACATACGTCTCATTTTAATTCTCTTATGTTATTAGTCTTGTCATTTCAAATCCTTTGCTAATATATTCACCTCTACCTGAAACAATGTCCCTTTTTCCAAACACCTTTTTTCTCTTTAAGATTGATTTCATATATTTCAAATATTTGGCTTAAAATTTACTTCTGCATTACTGCCAGACATGATTGCCAATATCAGATCCATAGCTCTCACTGTTCTCTTAATCATATTGTTTTGTTTCATAGCATTTGCTATTATTTGCTTTTTAAGTTATTCAGTGTTTATCCTCCATACTAGAATATCCTTTGTTGTGATTTGAATGTCTCCTCCAAAATACGTGTTGAAATTTAACTGACATTGTGTTAGTATCAAGAAGTGGGACCTTTGAAACGTGATTCATGAGAATCATGAGAGCTCCATCTTAATGATCTTAATGAATGAATTAATGCCATTATCTTGGAAGTGAGCTCCAGATAAAAGGATAAGTTTGGCTCCCATTTTCTCTCTCTGTCTCACCACATGATACCTTATGCCATGAGACAGCCCTTGCCAGATGCTAGTACTATGCCAATGAACTTCCTAGACTCCAAAATGGTGAGCCAAATAAACTTCTGTTCTTTATAAATTACCCTGTCTGTGGTATTCAGTTATACCATCACAAAATGAACTAATAAAACCTCTGTATAAACAGTTATTATATCTGTATTATTCATCCATGTGAATAGCATTGTGAATATATACCTGGGGAGAAATTATGCACTAAATAAATGCCTATTGAAAAAACAAATATACAAAAGAGTGGAGGGGCCAAAGGGACAGCTAACATCAATCACCTGTGATGTCAAGAGAAGCTTATCCTGTCAACTCTAAGGTCTTTTTCTTTTTGAACTCAGTTGACAAGGCTCGTCTCTAATCTTTCTTCAATTAATTTTAGATTTTGTTTTTATTATACTTTCTTATTCTTCCCTATCACTGGGCTTGAACTCACCTCAAATTTAGAAAACAGGTATTAGAGTTTTTGTCACCTCCTGTACAGAAGAATGACATTGTGCAACATGGCATTGGGCCTACCTCCTTTTCTAGGGCTCTGCATCTAAGAACAAAGACAGAAATAAAGAGTTTCTATTACTAATTCAAGAGTAATAAATGCCTTTTCCTATTTATGCACACACAAAAGGATTACTAAAATGGTCCCTTAGAACACTGTTTTTAAAGTATTTTTGAAGGATGTCCCACATCCTTTAATACACTTGATGTCACAACTCAGTTCATACCCAAATATGCAATTGTTTTTATGTGGACACGCAAACACAATCTGAAGAAGTTTTGTGAAAATATTTTCTTACTACATGTCCATGTATTCTTATATTTTTACTTCTCTATTTTTTCTCACTTCTTTTCTATGTTATTTAAAATATGTAATTAGAACCCATTAAATTAGGCTTATGACCCACTAATGGGCTCTCAACTTTCTCTACACTTACATTTGAAAAACGTTGCTTTTGAAGATACAGAAGATCCCTTCCTAGACTGCAAAGTAATCTCAGGTCTTTGTCACTATAGGAAGCAGCTGGCTGACTCTGATTTGAACACATACACACATAGACACAAACACAAATATTTTTCTTAATAATAATCCTTGGAGGTCATCTTTAAAAAGGGAAGGTGATGGTGATTCCAGCATAGAAGTTTGTGAAGTTTCTTTCAGTATCATTTAAACAAGACCACCTTTATGCCAAACGAGAATTTCACAGCAGCAGTAAGAATTTGGGGAATGAGCCATGAGGTCTGCCAAGCGAGCTCGGGTGGAAGACACTCACCATTAAATTGCATAAGCTTACTTTACCCCAAACTACTATGAATTAGGCCTATACAATTCAGATAAATCAATTGTAGTTGATGACCTGTCCCATAGGCAAAACAATAATCAAATGTTTCGGTTGTCTTCTGTAATTCTCCCAGCTACTCAAAACTACGTTCTCCTTAAATGTAATGTTGTTGGGGCTTAAGAGAACTATACCCTAAATGAAGGGCTCTAAAATAATCTCAGAGCGAAAGTTCCTCTCTGACCTTCTCCTGTCCTCCTGTCTCCTACCCCTCATTCTCCCAGGAGGCTAGTGAGAGCAACTAGATTCCCTCTTCCCCAGGGCGAATCATAGGAACCAGAACTCCTTTTCCACCAAGCCAGTCACGAAACCCAAAAATAATACTCTGACTCTAATGTTCCTCTCAGCTTTCTGTGTAAAACTGATCATAAAGAAATTATCTGACCTATGTTTTTTGACTGTAGCTCATAAGACCCCCAATTCCAGAGAGAGTCTGGACCCACACCCAAAATGCTGCCCAGAGTGGAAAAGAACCCAGACACACAAGTCTTGCTGTGCCTCCTAACTCAGTATATTAACATTAGATCATAACCTTTTTGCCCAGTCATATTTTTGCATGGCTGTACGTACTGTGTTAAGTACAGTATGAACCTAAGCACAAAAATGGACAGTTTCTTCTGTATCTTTAGGGCTTCATTCTGAAGGCTCCTGTGTCATGTAAAATTATGATTAAATAAATTTGTATACTTTTTTTCCTATTAATCTTTTTTTGTTGTTGTTGTTGGTTGCTTTTCAGGGAACCTTCAGAGGGCAAAGGGGAAGTTTTCCCTTGGCCCCTACAGTAAGATTCAACTCTATAAAAATTAAAGAAAAAAACCAGGATATTTTAAAAGTACATTTTAACAATTATACTTGTTAATTCAAGAAAAAAGGTAAGACACATTATAAAAAGTTTACTAGGAAAACGTCACTAAAATGTGAAATATATTTATTAAAGATTTAATTTCATACTTAAGATTTCATCTTTAAAGCACTGCCACTTAAAAATAGTTTTTGATATCTTTCCTCATGCTCTTTCGCAATTTTGAAAAGTTCTTTTGTTTTACGATCTGCCATTCTTAGGGCAGACTATTATCTCATTGTTTAAATACGGTGACATGGAGTTTCAGGGTACAAAAATCCAAAATCTGTTGGAGTTTTTCCCCTGACCTTTATTCCCCCTATATTACAACCCCAATAACATATGAGGATCTTTTCCATACTACATTCAGGCACCTATCTTAAGACTGAAAACATCTCTTCTCTAAAATGTCAATGGTCTGAACTGGCATTGGTTTTGTGTGTTGGAAAGAGAGCTTCAAGGAGAGCTCCTACCATTTACGGCCAAAATTCTTGAGAGAACTCCAGGCTCCCACTCCAAAAAATGGAAACGAGTGAAATGACCTCGTCTTTTAAAAAGTAATCTTTTATAAACAAGAGCTTGCTAAATCCAAGATAAAACTTATTCATAAACTGTCTTATGACAAAATTGTACATGGCATCCTAATGTGGCAAACTGTTACTAAATCTTTTGAATTTTCTTTTGCTAGTTTTGGAAAACAAAAGAACACAACTTTCCCGAAATATATAAGGGCAATATACATATAAAAGGGTCAAGTTGGTAGGGTTCCTAAATTAAGGATCTTCAAGTAGGAGATTTCTTTATGCTGCTAAATTTCTCTCAGTGTTTAGAGAGAAACAAAAATATTGAGCAAATGTCCATTGGAAACAAAGTATTCAAGTTATCAATACTTTATTTTTTAAGAAGAAAAAATCATTAAAGTTTCAGGCAATTTTGAACTGGGGATTTTTTTCTATAATTTCCAGTTTTCTCAAAATGTGATCTCTGAAAAGCTTTGGTATGCTTACAGGGGAATTAATAAAAGATTTGGTCAATCTACTCGAGTGATATTCATAGATCCCTGAGGTTCCATGGTTACACAGGACATCCATTAGATTAAAAATGTTTTCATAACTATTCTAATCTATTATTCACCTATTTTTATGTGCTGATATCTGTAGTGATGGTGTTCTAACTGTAGTCATTGTGTTAATCGTGCCATGTGCTGATAATTAATAAATAAGAATAATTTCGTTTAAGAATATCTGTGATGAAGCAGCAAAAAAATATTAATTGTATTAAATCTTAACCTGTAAGCAGGTCTTTTAAATATTCTTATGACAAAGTGAAAATACACATAGAACCCTTCTGTTGTATGATAAAGTATAATGTTTGTATTGAAGAAAAACAATTTTGTGACTGATGTGCCATCTAAACTAGCCACTTTAAAAGCACAATTTTTACTTCAAAAAAATGACAAATAGGCATACTTGAGTATTTGGCAGACGAATCTATAAAATTCAAAAACAAACAAAGTAGATCTGTCTTTTCAGGGAAAATAATTGACACTGTGGCCAATGATGTAACATTTACAATTTCAGATGAAAAATAGATTTTTGGAAAACATAACTGTCCCTGTGTGTTTAAGAGTTTCCCAACAACAAAAGTCTTTTCTACTGGTGCTAATTTAAGAGTGTAATTATTATTTTCATTACTTTTGATACTGTGTAATGAAGTACTTTGACATTAGAAAGATTAGTATAATTCAGTGAATTAATATTTTCCAACTGTTCAGAATCATGCATGGATTCAGATTCATTTAAGATAGAGCAGTAGATTTTAATGTGTATAATAATTAGGAAATACTTCAGAAATCCCAAATACATTGAAGATTATGATAAGACTATTCATAGAAGAGAAAAGCTGAAAGATAATTAACATAAAAGATTCCCAATAAAATGTTTCACACTCATTAGATATTCAATATTAAGTCAGACAGAGCAAGGAAGGGGAAACAAGATGTGCCGGCACTGCAGACGGCAGTATTGTAGGCAGAAGTCTGGCAATACCTAAACATGCTGAAAATGCACATACTCTATGACCCAGCAATCTCACTTCTTGGCTTATGTCCAAGAGAAATTCTGGCATAGACCTAAATGAAGACTTCTTATTGCAAGCTTGTTGCACATAATAGTGAAAAATGATAAACATTGCAAATGTTGCCAATAGGGAAATGAATGTATACTTTATAGTAGGTTTGGGTGGTGGAATATTTTAGAGCAATTAAAATAAATAGATATGATTTATATTTAGCAACATGGCTAGAACTAAAATAATATTGAGTGACAAAGAAAAACAGAATGAAAAATGTTGCATAATATACAATGCCCACAAAACATAATGGCAAATATTATTTATGAGTACATTTAAATAAAGTAAAAAGTAAAATAAAATTGGTCTGGATATATATCAAATTTAATGACAATAGCTGTTTTGATAGTAGAGGATGGGGACTGGACCTATATGATACATATTAGGGATTCCAAATTTACCTGTATTATTCACTTCTTAATAAATAGAGGAAACTGATGTTAACAATTCTGTAAGACTTGGGTATTTTGATATCGGTTGCATAAAGATTGTCATAGTATTTTAGTGATAAAATATTTTGTAAAAACATGTAAATAAATAGTAATAAAGTCAATATGAGTTTACAAGTTGTACGTAAACATTCTTGAACTACAAGTGAAAAACTAATTGCAAGGATAAACTGATTGCAATCAAAAAGCTAATAAATAACAAGAAACAAAAGCTACCAAACTGTCAGCAATGACTAATAGTTAGGGGTAGAGGAGTGAGGGTATAAAGGAAGGAGAAGGAAGAAGAGAGAAGTCAGAATAAACTTGTAGCATTCTGTGTGAGTATCCTCTTGTTTCAATCTTATTAAAATTATCAAACAGCTGGTAAGATCGTAATCTTCACAAAGTCAAGGTTTCAGGATAAACAGAATTCCAGATGGTTAAAACAAGCCCCAGAGTACAAAATGTTGTCTTACTTTTAGAGCATTTAAACATGGAGTTTAGTTTTGGCAGAGCCAAGTAGAGAAGACAGAAATTTAGACGTAGAATGCGACAAGCAGGAGATCCTCGGCAGAATAAGCTGATACTGCAAAAAGTAAGAGTGAACCCAGGGCTGCTGTGGCACCACTGTGGGGGCACTGTTCATGCAGTTTTCCATATCAATGGGGCCTGCTGGGTTCTGCAACATGTCAGTATTGGCAGAAAGAAGTAAAAATGCCCCCACCACTCACCTCTTAAAGAAAGTTGTAGAGAGGCAGAAAGGAATAAAGATTTAAGAAAGCAGTGAACATGTGTACATTTAAATGAGCAATAGCTGTGCAAAAGAACAGTAATAATATGTACTGGGAATAAGTAGAGAAGGATGTAAATGAAGTTAAAGTGTTCAAATTTATTTGTACTATTTAGGAGGAGAGTAAAAGTATTGGATAATAAGTGCTCTCTAGGTGAGAAGGGAAGTGGGAGCAATGTGCTTGGAGGCAAAAATTAATCTAGGCAATGTTTTAAATTAAATTTAAATTATAAAGCATCTGTTATGTGTATATATGTGTTTATTGAGGAATATACAAAAGAATGATCTTTAAAATTAATGTTATTTATTCTTCTGACGATTTCACTGGATACCGTGTTCCAGGCACTGTTCTAGGAGTTGATTTAGAAATGAGATAAGAAAAAGACATGCTTTCTGGCCAGACATGGTGGCTCACGTCTGTAATCCTAGCACTTTGGGAGGCCAAGGTGGGTGGATCATAAGGTCAGGAGATCGAGGTCATCCTGACTGACACAGTGAAACCCTGTCTCTAAAAAAAAAATAATAAAAATAAAAAGAGATTTAAAGAAAAAAAGAAAAAGACATGCTTTCTAAGACAACATTTTCCAGAGAGTTATCATAGAAAAGTAGAGTTATAGATAATTTTTCTTTCTGCTATTTTTAATTTACAATTTAATAAGAACAATTTCAATAATAATGTAAAATAAAGTCATTTTTATTACAAGTAAACAAATTATTTGCTTTTCAAATGGCATTTAAATTTAAAATAAAAAAATCACTTCAATTGATTTTCATATGTTGTACGAACCTTGCATCCTAGGGATGAACCCTACTTGATTATAATGGATTAGCTTTTTGATATGCTGCTGCATTTGGTTTGCAAGTATTTTGTTGAGTATTTTTTCACTGATGTTCATCAAGTACATTGGCCTGGAGTTTCTTTCTTATTGTGTCTCTGCCAGCTTTTGGCATTAAGATCATGCTGGCCTCATATAATGAGTTGCAAAGAAGTCTCTCCTCCTCAGTTTTTCAAAATAGTTTCTGTAGGAATGGTACCAACTGTTCTTTGTACATATGGCAGAATTCAGCTGTAAATCCATCAGGTCCTGTGCTTTTTTTATTTGGTAGGTGATTTATTACTGATTCAATTTGGGGGCTCATTATTGGTCCATTTTGGCATATTCAGAAGATTGAAGTTGGACTCCTTCCTTACACCATATACTGAAATCAACTCAAGATGGAATAAAGACTTAATGTAAAACCCAAAGCTATAAAACCCTATGAGATGACCTAGGCAATATCATCCTGGATGTAGGAATGGGAAAAGATTTCATGACAAATACACCAAAAGCAAACACAACAAAACCAAATATTGACAAGTGGGATATAATTAAACTAAAGGGCTTCTGTACAGCAAAAGAAATAAACTATCAACAGAGTAAACAGACAACCTAGAGAATGGGAGAAAATATTTGCAAACTATGCATCTGACAAAGGTCTAATATCCAGGATCTATAAGAATTTAAACAAATTTACAATAAAAAAGCAAACAACCCCATCAAAAAGTGGGCAAAGGACATGTGCAAACACTTCTCAGAAGAAGACATACATGTGACCAACAAGCATATGAAAAAAAAAAGCTCAATATCACTGATCATTAGAGAAATGCAAATCAAACTGCAATGAGATATCATCTCACACTAGTTAGAATGGCTATTATTAAAAGGTTAAAAAAAACAGATATTTTAAAAAGCTCAATATCACTGATCATTAGAGAAATACAAATCAAAACCACAAAGTGGTATTATCTCACAATAATCAGAATGGCTATTATTAAAAGGTCAAAAAATAACAGATGCTGGTGAGGTTGCAGAAAAAAGATAATTCTTATACACTGTTGGTGGGAGTGTAAATTAGTTCAACTATTGTGGAAAGCAGTATGGTGATTCCTGAAAGAGCTAAAAGGAGAACTGCCATTTGACCCAGCAATCCCATTATTGGGTTTATATGGAGGAATATAAAGCATTCTACCATAAACACACATATTTTGATTGCAGCACTATTTACAATAACAAAGATGTGGAATCACCCTAAATGCACATCAATGACAGAATGGATAAAGAAAATATGGTACAAATACACCATGGAATATTATGCAGCCATAAAAAACAACAAGATCAGGTCTTTTGTGGGAATACGGATGGAGCTGGTGGTTATCATCCTTAGCGAACTAATGCAGGAACAGAAAATCAAATACAACATGTTCCCACTTTAAGTGGGAGCTAAATGATAAGGACTTATGAAAACAAAGAAGGAAACAACAGACATTGTGGTCTACTTGAGGAAGGAGGGTGGGAGGAGGAAGAGAAGCAGAAAATGTAACTATTGGGTACTGAGCTTATTACCTGGGTGATGTCATCATATGTACAACAATCCCCCTCCCATGACACAGGTTTATTTATGCAATAAACTTTCACATGTACCTTCAAACCTAAAATAAAAACTAAAAAAAAATTATCAATATTGTCAGCCCTCCATATCTATGTATTCTCCATCCATGGATTCAATCAGCTGTGAGTAAAAATAAATAAAAGCAACACTGTAACAAGGAAAAGTAATATAAAAAAATTGCAGTATAAGATCTATTTACCTAGCATTTACATTGTATTCAGTATCATTAGTAAGCTAGAGATGATTTAAAGAATATGAGAGGATGTGTACAAGTTGTGTGCAAATACTCCATGTTCAAGACTTGGATGTTAGCTAAACACATTACAAATACTGTAATTTTAAACAGGAAAACATCATGTTCTGGATGGAAAATTGCACACTACAACATGTGGACCAAATATGACCTATTGCTGGTGTTTACAAATAAAGTTTTATTAAACAATAGCCATACCAATACATTTAAGTGTCATCAGTTTCTCTTTTTGTGTTACAATGACAGAGCTGAGTAGCTCTAATACAGACCAGGTGGCACTTAAAGTCTGAAATATTTACTATCAGGCTTTTTATAGAAAACATTGCTAATGCTTTGTCTTGATGAATATAAAAGTAAAAATATGTTTTCAGTTTAATGTAAAAACAAAAATATATTTTTAGTTTATCCCGATAATATGATCCCCTCACTTTTTCCTGTGAGCTATGTATGCATACAAAACATCCACATTTATAAACACATAGCTAACATCCATTGAGTAGTATGTGTCAAGTATTTTGTTAAGAAACGTATGTGTATGATTCAATTGATTCCTACAGCAATCTCATGCATTGTTATTTTGCTTTACAGATAGACAAACTGAGGCTTTGGGAAACCATGCAATTTGCACAAGATGACACAAATAGTTCAGTGACACAGGTGGGATCCTAAAATGTCTACATGCTTATTTTTCTTTCAACTGACAGGCTGTAACTGGCAAATATTAAAACTGTTCTCTGAATGTTTAAATTTTGAGTGTTTTTTTCCTACTCTTTTCATCTATGTATTTTTCTTTTACTATAATAAACCTTTACTATTTTGTTATTTGTTATCACACATGTTATTTAAAAAATGGCAAATATTCAGCAGTTGTATAGTTGCAAATTGGTCAAATTTAACTACTATCATTTGCTGACTATTTTTGTATCTTATCCTACAGGAAAGCACAATTACATGTTTTACAGCTTCTTTAGTGCTGAAGAAATTACATAATAATTATCAAAGCAAAGTACAAATGGTTTTTTTTTTGTCATTAATGAATCTCTGGTAGGACTGAGAGATATAACTTAGTATTATTTTTTATAGGATGCTGCTTAATAACAGTCCATCAACAAAATAGTAAGAAATGAGGAAATAAAAGATTTAGCCATTTTTCCTTTTCCGAATTTCTTAAAAGAGTACTTTATATTCTCTATTGACAGTTTCTCACTCTATTACCCCTTGTATTAAATATTCCACCATCAATATTCTGTAAGAGAACACTGAGATTATAAACCAGTGACCTTTTTTTCAGATATCCATAGTCTCAATTATTTTTTTTCTGCAGCATTTGATAACATCACCCTCCCCTTCAAATAATCCCTCCCTTGACGTCTTTTATCTTGCACTATCCTGGCATTTCTCTTCACCTATATTTTTGTTCACTTCTGCCATGCTGGTTCCTCAGCATCACATGCAGAGAGTTCGTAACAGGTCCCCTGTACCATTACATGTTCCATAGGTTCCCTAGTTTCACTTCATGTCTTAGCAACACTGAGCAAATTTTGGTTTGTTGAACAAGAATGATCTTATCATTTTTGTGCCTCTGCTTACGGTTCGTGCCCTTCTAGTACAAATTTTCTCCCTTCCTCCCATGACTAGTGTCTACTAACTTTTTAAGCCTCTACTGGAATGTTACTGTCTCTAGAAACATTTCCTTAATTTACTAAAGAGTTACCACTTCTTCCTCTATAGGATTTCCATTTTAGATTTTTATAATTCTATTTATATTTTGATAGTTGTAATCTACTACTTTTATGCCATTTATCTACATTGGGCAACATAAGGGCTTATCATGACTGTCTCTTACTTATTTTTTAGAAGTTTGTGTAGCACAATACTACATTGAACACGTGTGCAGTAACAATTAGTCAATATCAATACTCGTTTAAACAAAAATTATGAGAACGGCATGGCATGTGCCTTTCACCATGTTACAATGAGTAAATATGTGTATCATAAAATCACTGGTAAGCATGTCTGAAGGAGTCCTTGATTTCCATTTTCAGCCAATATAATAGGGTAGAGATACATAAGAAAACATGGAATTCTTAAGGAAGTTATGCTTTTTACAAATGATTCACAATTTTAGGTATTTTCTTACTACAATAAAACCTGTGTGTGATTATAACATATATAAATGTGCTTTACAATCTGTATCCCATTACTGTATAAAAGTTCAAGTGTTTTAAATTATGTATCACTCCTGTATTCCATTAATTGGAAATACTGATTATAATCTATGTCAGATTTTAAGTACACTTTTGGCATTTAAAATGGTGTGAATAATAAGTTATTGCAGCTGGCTTTAATACTTTTATGTTAATGGAAATTTTATAAGCAAAGAGTAATTTGAATGGATAATTTTCAGAGATATTTAATTTATTATGAAGTGTTACATCTACCTTTGTTTTGAAAAAAGCTTGTTCATTTCATTTATCGTAATTAATCAAATCTAAACTATCATCTGTCTTAATTTGGGATATTCCCAATTGCAGAGACATTAAAATGTGAAAGAATCTGCATATTAGAATTGATGAAACATGGTACTTAGGCTACATTAAGTAATTATTAAAAACATTAATCAATTAGTTAACCACTCATTGATAACTACTACTGCTTTCAATACTTTTGTAATAAATAGTTGACCCTCCATATCTGTGGGTCTAACCAACCACGGATCAAAAATATATTTTAAAAAATGCATTGCATCTGTATTAAACATGCAGAGTTTTTTTCATGTTATAATTTCCCAAACAATACAGTGTAACAACTATGTAGAAAACATTTACATTGCATTTGGTATTATCAGTAATCTAGAAATGATGGAAACTATATACAGAATATGCATATGTTATATACAAATACTACAAAATTTTATACAAGGGACTTGAACATCATAAATTTTGGTATCCACAGGAGTTCCAGGAAAAAACATCCCCCATGGATACCAAGAGATTACTATGTAATTTTTTATATATTAGTACATGCATAAAGATGAACACATTCAGATCAACTTGAATGAAGATTAATTTATTGAATAATATCTCATATACTAAATTTTAAAAATAGTATGATGTGTTGCATAAACGTTAGAAGTTACTTTTTAAGTTTTCTTATTTAAACATTTTTTAAAGATATCATGTAATTTTAAAGTTGGGCAATTAAAATAAATTAGTCAATAAGAAAGCAATTTGTTCTGTATTCATCCAAAATGGTTATTAAACAATTAAATCTAATAAATATTAGAGGCATATCTGCTCATGCCTTTGATCTCCAGATCCTAGGTACACATACATTTTAAAAGCTTAGAAATCTTTGTGAAATTGGGGAATAAAAGGGAAAACGGATGCCATTTACTAAAACTGTATGCTCAATGTTGAATCCTTAGGAAGAAAAAGGTTTAGTTACATGAAATGGAGACAGAGCTAACATATAGTCAAGATTGAAGAGGTGACAATAAAAGCTGGAAGAATGTCATTGCTTTTGCATTCTTGCATTAATATTTTCTGTTTACATTTTTATATGCAACCAGATTTAGGAACGTGAATTGCCAAGATTATAAATTTAATATATTCATAATTTTAAAAATACATACCATCCTGATATATCAATCTATGGGCAATAAAATCTCTCCTTAAATACGATTGGATTCTGTATATTTTCTTCATAGCTTTGGTGAAAGCAATAAATCTAAAAATAATAAAAGAAAGGAAATCAATCTTAGAAATACGATCATTAAATAGTTTTACAGAAACATGTCGAGGCTTTAAAAGTTCGGTTTTGAAATGTTTGTATACATTTTGATACCTCATTTTGAGAAGTTTTAAAAAATTGTGCTCAGACTATTTAAGCTTTTCTCTGCAAATAGTCTTGAATATTTTCATTACAATGATTCCTGCTGGGTGGGAATTAACCCACATTTAGATTACTGAAGAGTGCATTTAAAGATGTTCTCCACACTTTAAGTTAGTTGTATTATCTCTTGATTCTTCTGCTTATATGACATTGGATTTTGCACCTTTTCTTTATAGCTTCAGTGGGAACAGTAAATTACCACTTCAAGATGTTTCCATGAGGACCAAATGTTCCATTACATCCCAGGGGATTAAAAAGACACTCTGCATTCATTGCCATATGTGTTATATATCTTTGGCTCTAACAAGTATTGCTGCACTGTATATACATTAAAAGGTGATTTTTTCAGCTAAGCTGTCATAATATTATAATATGATTATCCTTTATTTAAGTATTAATTAGTTCGAATTTTTTGAAATTACAAATTTGGCTAATTGTTGATGTAACATATCTTTTTAAATGTATTTAAATAATAAATCTATTCAAACTTTCATGTACATAATTTATTTTGGAAATTGCAACTGTTATTATATTTTTACTGGTTTGTGTGTATGGGTATATATACTTATAGGATTAATGTACATCACTGATATATTAAGAGAGCAAAATACTTAGGTTATTTGGTGACAGAGTATGCCAGAAAAGGAGAGAACGTTTCAATTTGATCTTTAATCTCTTTGCTTTAATCCCTGTTTTAATCCACTTACTTCATTTGATTACTGTATATGTCAAATGAAAACATAAGTTTTATATCATCATCTTGACACTCTTGCTATTACTCTCACTAACCTTTAAGTTCTTAAGTAAGTCAAACTAATTTTTCTTCTCAAATAATTAACTTCTGATTTGTCTGCCATGAATACCTTATTCTCTTTTCTTCTCTTGGCTAATCTTACTCTTCCTTCAAAACTCTATGTACTCTACCATTATAATCTCTTAATATACAATTTAGTCCATAATATAATTTATTTGCATTTTTATTTGAGTTTTTGTTTCACTGACAGGACAGACACAATATTTATTTGGGAATAAGAATGTATTTTGTTGATCTGTGTTTTTTCAACTATTTGGCACTATACTAGGTACATAAATAATAAATATTTGATAAATTTAAACAAATGAAGTAAAGATATATGGTTATCATACTAGGGACTGCTTATTATCTTCCAATATTCACTTCCCTTTACCCTTTAGTACAGAATAACTTGACTTTTTGTTGTGCAAATGATTACCAAGCTGAAGACATTCCCAGACTCATTGTAACTAAGTTTATCCACATGACTAAGTTCTGCTCAGTGACATATGAGCAGTAAAGCTATAACTTCTGGATTCAGCCCTTAAAGTAAAAGAACATGTCCTCCCCTTGCCCATTTTATCTTCTTGGTTGCTGAGATCTCTATGTGGTAGTGAAAGCTGTCAAAGTCCTTTGGGAACAGAATATTTTAAGGATGGTAGAGAAAAAAGGGGAAGGACCTGAGCTTGTTGATAATGTGCAGTTAATATCAGGTATGGACTACTTCCCTTCAATTTTGAAAGGAAAGAAAAATACATTTTCCTTAAGCTATTGTCTTAGTCTATTTTGTGCTACTACAACTTATTATCTAGGAACAGGGAACAGAAATTTATTTGGCTCATGGTTCTGGAGACTGGGAAGTCTAAGATTGAAGGGTCACATCAAGCAAGGGCCTTCTTGCTGCATTATCCTTTGGTGGAAGGGCAGCAGGGCAGGAAAGAATGAGAGAGAAAAAGAGAGAGAGAGAAAGAGTGTGTGTGTGTGTGTGTGTGTGTGTGTGTGTGTGTGTGGCGGGGGGGGGCGGACAGAGGCCAAACTCATTATTTTATCAGAAACCCACACCTGATATAACAAAATCACTCCTACAATGATGATATTAATTCATCTCATGGTCTAATCATCACTTAAAGGTCTCACCTCTTAACACAATTGCATTGGAGTATTAAGATTCCAACATATAAGCTTTGGAAGACACATTTAAACCATAGCAACTATTATAATATTTGCAATGTTTTTATGGTAGCTGAAACGTATATCTTAATGAATATAGCCTCAGATAGTGTCATCTTGAATGTATTTTAGAGACATTGCAATTTTTTAGGGATAATCAAGCACTGATACTTGAGAACAAAAACACCCAGATTTTCCTTCTTCATTCACTGAAGAATAATTAGTTTTTTTGTCAGCTGGAAAAAAAAAAAAAAAAAAAAAACTTGAAGCAGGAATTGGACTGAAATTAAGCCTATATTTCTTTTGAGCTCTCTTTTACTCTCTGTTCAATCTTTGTTATAAACAATTACTTTATACAAAGAAATGGGATATTGGTAATTGGATTGTTAAGGGCAAACATGGCAATAGAAAAAGAACTTTCTAAAACATAAAGCAAAATATATTTCAAAGGAAGTCTGGCAGACTTTAAAAAAATTTTGAGGATAGTCCAAAGCTTCCTGGGTTTTGGCTCTTTTTGTTAATGATCTGCGTGAGTGATCTGGACATGGAGACCAGATGCAAAGATGTTTAATTTGATGCTATGCAAAGATGAAGGCTGTAGTGGTAAATGCAAAGGCAAAGTGAATGAGGGGTTAGAGTCTTTTGATAGAAAAATTACTTCATGCATGGGGTAAAAGAGAGACTAAACAAAAGAATTCAAGGTTTAAAATAAACTCAGATTTAAAATACAAATGAAACAAAATTTAAAAATTATTAAGCTATCATCTTAAATTTAAATAATCAATATACGGAAATTGTATTAGCTCATATATCACAAAATGAAACTACTGTGGTATAATTAATAATTATTTTTGTATGTGCATATCTCTTTGAGAATATGATCATTTGACTGACAGATGTTACATTGGTATGTAAGATAGTTTCACTAACGGACATAAAATTTTGACCATGTTTAGAAAAGCAAATGTTATGCAAAAAACTTGACACAAGACACCAAACACAACTGGAAAATTTAAATGAATTGTACCTATCAGGTAGCATTCTTTTTCAGTGTTAGTTTTAAATGATAAGAGGTTTGAGGGAAGATTTGGGTTCCTATAATTGATTACTTTGATAATTTGCTGAAATCCTTTTAATGTTGTTTACTTCTCAGTCTGGTTCAATATCATTTTTCCAGAAATAACATGGAATGCTTTTAATTAATGGAGCATTAACAAATGTCAGTACTTTCATAATATCTCTACTTTGTCTTTACTCAGAACCCCCCAAAAATCTAGATCTTAAAATGGTCTATTTATGAGAATAAATAGTTTGTATTAGTTTATTTTCTAAGTTCATATGCTGAGATTCTGATTCCATTTAAAGCAAACATTCCTGAGGTGCCTAAACATAAGCTGTAACTGCATATCACTCTAATTGCTGTAACAAGTTTATAGTGTTTAACTTCTGGAGTTGCTAAAAACACACTTCTTACTGAAGCAAACTTTTATCCTGCCAGCCACCACTAAAGTTGCCAGGGTTAGCAAATAAAATTAAAGGACACACATTTAGATTTTCAAATAAACAGCAAATAACTTAAAAGTATAAGTAAGTCACATGCAATATTTGCACCATATATTTTAAAAATAATTGATTGCATCTAAATTTCAAATTTAGCTATCTATCCTGTATTTTATCTGGCAACACTATTACTCATCCCACAAATGCATGATCACGAAGGAGTCTGCCCACAGGAACTTTTTGATTCCAAATGGCAGTCCATAGTGTGTCAATCTGAAATAAGAGATTAAATACTCATTGGAAGAACAACTCTTATTAGACTTTTAGCTTCTGGGTTCAGACTAAGTATTTGCTCCAACCCTTCTGAAAATAAAAAGTTTTTTCAAGAGAGCAAAAGGTTTATCAGAAAGCAAGGCATTGCTGGATCTCTAAGATCAGATAGGGAGTTAAATGTCATCAGAAGTTGAGATTCAACCATTTTACTGCCCTGAACTCCTCTACCCTTCCTTCCCCCACATCCATCTTCATTCATCTGCTTTTGAGGTTGGGGGCTGAGGGGAGAAGGAGTTACCAATGTATAGGGGATATAACTACTCTCTGCATACTCACAGGCTAGAAGGATATGACCTAGAGTCAGCTACTAGCAAGACGAGGACTCTTGGTAAAACAGGCTTTATACTCTGAAGAGTATAAAGTCGGAGTATGGTAAGAACAAGTTCAGCCTTGGTCCTAGCCTGCTAGTTCTGGTGCCTCATAAAAGAAAACAACAATCCTCTATAGAAACATTTATTTTCATCCTTGAACTGTGTCTCAAAATAATTATTCAAACACTTTAGCTAGCAAGCAATCAAATATAACAACCATCATAAAGAAGACACTAGCCAGGATCAGCAAATACAGTAGGCAACAGAAATACACCTCCAATAATTCCAGATATTGCAATTATTTTATTAGATACAGATTGTAAACAACAACAACAACAAAAACCTTTGCTTTCCATGTCTTGAATAATGTAAATAGTGCTGCAATATATACAATGGAATTCTATTTAGTTGTAGAAGAGAATAAAATCCTGTCACTTGCAACAACATGGATGTACCTAGAGGACCTTGTGGTAAGTGAAATAAGCTTGACACAAAAAGGCAAATGCAGCATGATCTGGCTCGTACACGAAATCTAAAAAAGTTGATCTCATAGAATTAAAAAATAGAATAGTGATTACCAGAGGCTAGAGTAGTTAGTGGGAAGGAGGAATGGGGAGATGATGATCAAAAGATTGTTTGACCGATACTGTTTTACTTCACAATCTCCTAATGTAAAGTGATGTTGAGAAACTTTTCATCATACTTATTTGTCACCTCTATATTATCTTTGGTAACATGTCTGCTCAGATTTTTTTTGTCTGTTCTTTAACTGGGTTGTTTGCTTATTGTTGAGTTTTAAGTTTGAATACAAGCACTTTATCAAACATGTTTTCTCCCAGTCCGTGACTTATTCTTTCCTTTTTTTAACAATGTTACTCACAGGTAAATTTTTATTTTAATCCAATCCAGTTTGTAAATTTATTTTCATAGACCATGTTTTTGGTATTGTGCCTATAAATGTATCAATGTACTTAAGGTCATTTAGATTTTCTCTTTTGTTTCTTTTAGAATTTATACTTTTATGGGATTTTTTCTTTACATTTTTGCCTGTTTTTTTTTCATATGAATGTCAAATTATTCCAGTACTATCTGTTGACAAAAAGTACCTCTTTTTTTGAATTGCCTTTTCTCCTCGGTCCAAAATGAACTGGCTATACTTATATGGATCTATTTCTGGGTTCTTTATCTTTTTCCTGTGAACTATGGGTCTATTTTCTCACCATCAGTACTATGCTGTCTTGTAGTACCTTTATAGTAAGTCTTGAAGTTGAATGGTGTGAGTCCTTCAGTTTTGTTCTTCAGTAGTTTGTTAGCTATTCTGGCTCTTTCATCTTCTATATAAACTCTACAATCAGTTTGTAAATATTTATAAAATAGCTATAAATGTCAAATAGCTCCAGTTGAATGATAGTGCTGACAGGTTAACTGTATCTTTACTGATTATCTGCCTGCTTGAATTATCAATTATTTAAAAGGAATATTGTATAATCTATGATAGTAATTTTTCCCATGTCTCCTTTTAGTTCTATAAATTTTGCCTGACATATTTTGACACTCTTTCATCAGCTATATACATGATAAAGACATGGAGAACTGATGCATTATTACATCATGCCCCTCCTTATCCATGACAATATCGCTTGTTCTGAAGTATGCTCTCTCTAAAATTAATATAGCTACTCCAGCTTCCTTTAGACTAGTGTTAGCGTATTGTGTCTTTCTCCACACATCTATTATTAAAATAGCGGAGTCTTTATATTTAAAGTGGGTTTCTTGTAGACAATATATAACTGGGTCTTGTTTTTTATCCACTCTGATGATCATTGTCTTTAATTGGTAGATTTATATCATTCATATTTAAAGTGATTATTATATTTAGATTTATTTCAGTTATGTTTGTAACTGTTTTCTATTGATTGCATTTGTTTCTGTTCATCTTTCCTGCCTCCTCTGGTTTTAATTGAGCACTTCATAAAATTCAGTTTTATCTCCTCTCTTAGAATATTAGTTGTCTTAATCTGTGTTGCTAAAAAGGAATGCCTGAAGCTGGGTAATTTATAAAGAAAATAGGTTTATCTGGTACATGGTCCTGCAGGTTGTGCAAGCATCTGCTTCCAATGAAGGCCTCAGACTGCTTGCACTCATGACAAAGAGGCAGGAAGTCAACATGTGAAGAGATCATAGAGTGAGAGAGAAGAAATCAGGGGAGAAGATTTCTAGGCCTTTTAAAACAACCAGCTCTTATGGGAACTAACAGAGTAAGAACTCACTCACACCCCTTACAATAAAGAACATTAATATATTCATGAGAAATTCACCCCTATGACCCAAATACCTCCCACTAGATCCCACCTCCAACACTGGGGATCAAATTTCAACATGAGGTTTGGAGGTTCAAATATCTGAACTATAGCATCGGTTATAGTTGTTCTAAAAATATCTTTATGATTGACCTAGAGTTTGCCGTATACATTTTTAACTAATCTAAGTTAACCTTCAAATGACACTATATCACTTCACATATAGTGCATGAACCTTATATTAGAGCATTTCTAATTCCTTTTTCTTTCTTTTTTTTAATACTTTAAGTTCTGGGGTACATGTGCAGATCATGCAGGATTGTTACATAGGTATACACATGCCATGGTAGTTTGCTGTATCCATCTCCCTGTCACCTACATTAGGTATTTCTCCTGATGTTATCCCTCCTTCTCTTATTCCTTATGACATTGCTGAGTTCATTTTACTTATCTATATGCTGTAATCACACACTATATAATTACTATTATCACTGTAAACAGTTCTAATTTTTTTCTTTTTAACTTTTATTTTGGGTCCAGGGGGTACATTTGCAGGTTTGTTACACGGGAAAATTGGGTATCCCAGGTGTTTGGTGTACAGATTATTTCATCACCCGTGTAATTAGCATACCTAATAGGTATAAAGAGTTACATTTTAAAGTAATTAAGAATTTAAAATAAGAAGCATTTTATCTTCATTTATTCTTTCTTTGACAATCTTCCTTTCTTTATTTAGATGCAAATTTATGCCTGGATCACTTTCCTTTTCTTTCAAGTACTTCTTTCAACATTTCTTGCAAGAGATATGCTATTGATGAATTCCCAGTTTTTATTTTTTCAAAGACTATCTTCATTTTTCTTCACTTTTGAAAGATGATTTCATTCCATATATAATTCTAGGTTGGTGGGTTACATTTTTAAATTCTTTAAATCTTTCCCTCCACTTTCTTCTAGGTGGCATGCTTTTTGGTGAAAAGTCTGCTGTAATTCTTATCCTTGTTCTTCTATAAATAACACTTTTTTTCCCATCTGGTTTCTTTTAGGATTATCTCTGTCTTTTATTTTCTTCAATTAGAACATAATATGCCTAAGTGTAGTCTTTTCTTTTTTTTAGTATATTTATGCTGCTAGACGTTTTCTGAGCTTCTTGGGTATCTGGTTGTGTGCTTTTCATTATTTTCAGAAAGTTTTTGGCCATTATTACTTTGCATATTTCTTTTCTTTGTTCACTCTTTTTTCTCCTTTAGGATTTTTAATTACACAAATATTCATCTTTTGAAATTGTACCACAGTTCTGGTTATTTTCTGTATTTTCATTTCTTTTTTTCCATTTTAATTTGGAGAGTTTTATTGATACGTCTTCAAACTTACTGATTCTTTTCTTGATCGTGTTCAGTCTATGGATAAATTCATTGAAGACACTCTTAGCATCTGTTACAACTTTTTTGTTTCTACTATTTCCTTTGATTCTTTCTGAGAGTCTCCATCTCTCTTGTTACATTACTTTTCTATGCTTGCATTTGTTGCATTTGGCCTCCTGTTTCTATTAGGGTCCTTAAATATCAATCAAAGTTTTTAAAAAATATGCTTTATTTTTTAGAGCAGTTTAAGGTTCACATCAATACAGAGAAAAAGATACAGAGATTTCCCTATACTCCTGTCCTTATATACATACAGCATCCTTCATTATCAAACTCCCACACATGAGTGGTACACATGTTACAATCAGTGAACCTACTTTGGCATATCACCACTCAAGTTCCATAGTTTACATTAGTGCTTTCTAGGTGTTGTACATCCTATAGGTTTGGACAAATTTATAATGACAGATATCCAGCATTATAATATCACATAGAATAGCTTCAGTGCTCTAAAAATCTTCGGTGTCCTGCCTACATCTTACTGCCTAATATCTGGTAGCCATTGATCCTTTCACTGTCTTTATGGTTTTGCCTTTTCCAGAATATCATACAGTTGGAATTATCCACTATGTAGAGAGTTTTCAGATTGGCTTTTAAATTTTTTACTTAGTAATATGTGTTTAAGTTTCTTCATGTCTCTTCGCTTAATAGCTTATTTCTTTTTAGTGCTGAATAGTATTCCATTATTGGTATGTACCTTATTTACTTTTATTCATCTACTGAAGGAAATCTTGATTGCTTCCAAGTTTTGGGAATTATGAATAAGCTGTTGTAAAATTCATGTGCAGGTTTTTGGGTAGACATAAGTTTTCAACTCATTTTTATAAATATCAAGGAGTACAATTGCTGGATCACACAGTAAGAGTACGTTCGATTTTGGAAGAAACTACTAAACTTTCTTCTAAAGTAGCTGTACTATTTTGGATTTCTACCATCAGTCAATGAGAAACCCTTTTGTTTCACATTCTCACTAGCATTTGATGTTGTTAGTGTTTTTGATTTTGGTCATACTAACAGGTGTGCAGGGGTTCCTAATTTAATTTGCAGTCCCCTAAGGACATATCATGTTGAGCATCTTTTCATATGCTTATATGCCATCTGTATATCTACTTTGGTGACATGTCTATTCAAGTCTTTTATCCATTTTTAATTGGATTATTTGTTGACTTATTTTTAAGTTTTAAAAGTTCTTTATATTTTGAATAACACTCCTTGATCAGACAAGTCTTTTGCAATATATTCTTCCATTTTGTGACTTGTCTTCTCATTCTTTGGGTAACATTTTTGTACAGCAGAATTGTAGGGGCTATGCTTGCCACGCACTATCTGCACCTCATCCAAGTTTTTAATTTTCTCAGTTATCTCTGTATGTCCTTCTGGAAAATGGTACTGACAGCTGGAAGTAACCTTTCAGGGTTGTGGCAGAACCTGAGACTGGTGATGCACATGTCCACACAGCACCGGCTTCACCACACACACTCAAAGTCTGAATTTCCCGGCTGTGGTTTATAATTCCAGGCCATGTAAAATGTCAACCCCCAAAATGTATTCTGGTACAGAAGACACATACATAGTATATAAATGGGCAGCCAAATGACTGATGCTGAGGTGCAGAGATACAGGTTTCATTTTCACTGACTAGCCTCCATAGGCATCAGTGTATGCAGCCTCACCCAGAAACTTATCCAGGTTCCCATATACAAGGCTACAATCTGCACCAGTATCTACCAGCACCAGCATCAGTACCAGCACCCACTGTACATGGGTGGGAGACTGGTGGATTGCTAATTCCACATGTGGCCTCTGGTTGTCCAGTGTACCCCCAAGCCAGGCACCTTGGCTATTTCCCTAATCAAACAGAAAAAGCTCTACATCTCCACCTGACTCCAGCAAGTAGTCTCTGAACTGGAGCACCTGAGTGGGACTGCATCCTGCAACAATGTCTTTCACCCTTTTGGGCATTTTCTGGAATTGCTGCTACAGTGATAATTGCTTCCACAAAGTTAAGAGTATTTCATTGGGCTTCTTACCAATTTTCTCTCAGTCAACCCAAGCCAAAATCAAATCTATCCATATCTGTTAGTGTGTCACTCATTGGGGTCCTCTTTTCTCTCGCAGGGGAGCCCCCTGCAGGTGAGGTACCTTCCCCTTCTTTATGGTGCTGTCCTCTCAGTCCTGCCAATGACCTCTGATTCCCCGAGAGCCACCATGGCAGCAGTCACTTCATGTATGTGGTGCCCTACGTACAGGGTGAGGAGAGCAGCTAGGGAGCCATCCCCAGGGGCACAGAACCCAACATGAGATCCCTCATGTGGCAGGGGAAACGTTCATAATCTGGCCCCTGGGTATTCAGGTCAAAGATAGCCTGCCGCGTGCCCATCTCCTTGATGGCTTGCATCACCTTGGCATATGACTGCCATTTACTCAGTTTTGAGTATTTCACCTGGATTGTTCCACATAGTCCATACGGCTGCCCATAGCCATTCAATCAGGGTGTGGCCATCTTGCCCTGTTACTGCCTGCTTACTTGCAACCACTGATGGGGGATAGGGAGGTGAGTCAAGATGGAGGCCAGCTTTTCCATTTCAGAGATGGAACAGGAGATACAATCTGCTCCCTCATTCCACAGATGAAGCGTCCAGGTGGACAGGGGTTCCCCTGATGGTGGCGGCACTTCTTGCCTAATTCCTGCAACTTGGTTGAGGTATAGGCAATATATGAAGTGTGCTGCAATATGGTAGGGGGACCTTGAGGCTGCCCTTTGGGCCCCAATGGCTGTTCCTTTATGATCTGCCTTCAGACAGACCACTTGACAAGGCCTCAATGTGGGTTCTTTCTCCTTGGTATCAGACTGAGTGGGGGTCTCCAGCCAAGACAATGGACCAAGGCTTGTATTCAGAGCAGCCTCTAATTCTTTTTCCAAGCTCTGAAGCTCAGCCTCCAAGTGCCTGCCTGTGCCTGGAAGTCCCTTACCTGTGTTGCATCCCTCAGGAACTGGGGGTGTACTTCTTGTAGCACAGTCAAAAATGCGCATCCAACTCTGCCGGCAGACACGTTTTCTCGGTGCTCTGTCCTTCTAGCTGCTTCAGTGCCTTCTCCATGCTCATGGGGACCCTTCTATCGCTGGCCAGGTTTCCACTGGAGCCCATCTGACCAGTGCAGCTGCCACTGGGTACTACAACCCATGTTGTGGCCACATGGCTAACCAGGAATCAGCAGGACTGAAGGCCCACTCACTTTGGGATCCTGCCGGCTATGCCAGTTGTCAGGTTTGAGCCCGATCTGAGGTCTGGGGGTAGTCAGTGGGCAGGTGGCAGGTAGCTGGAAAAACACTTGAGGAACCATAGATAGTTGCAACATGACTTTATTCTCTCTCTGGGCATAAGCCGTATGCACAGCATTAGCAGACAATCGTGACTCCAAGCCAAGCATGAGCTCACATGAGTGGTTACCTAATGTACCTCATATGGAATGATTATATAATATGTGGGGTTGTGCACCTGCACTCCAAACCCACTAAGCCATGCTGTGCTGGAAGGCCACTTCAGCCTACTCCTGACTAAAGCACAGCCACCTCCCTTACACATGCTATAAGTTAAGCTGGGTTTAATATTTGCTGTAGCCATATGTTCCAGAGGCTTCCATTTTCTCTATTGTCCTTATTTTTACCTCTCTTGTTGATGTGGGGATTTCATAAGTACTTTTCCTGAAAGAAAACTTGTGCCTTACAAAATTTCAGGTGTAATTTCTATTATTATGCTGTACCCCATTGGTGTGGTGTCAAGGTGTGAGAACAAAAAGCATTCTATAATTTTATCATTAAATCTCAGTCTTCTTTTAGTAAACCTATATCCATGGGATGTGACCTACACAGCAGATTTTAAGCATTTTCCTTCATAAGGTGAGATATGAAGAACTGAAGGGGCTGGTATAGGAGAAACGTCCTTCCCCTCAGATGGAATAATAATGTGGCAAGGCCGGGCACAGTGATTCATGCCTGTAATCCCACCACTTTGGGAGGCCGAGGCAGACAGATCACAAGGTCAAGAGATCGAGACTATTCTGGCCAACATGGTGAAACCCCGTCTCTACTAAAAGTACAAAAATTAGCTGGCCATGGTGGCACACGCCTATAGTCCCAGCTACTCAGGAGGCTGAGGCAGAATAATCGCTTGAACCCAGGAGGCAGAGGTTGCAGTGAGCCGAGATCACGCCACTGCATTCAGCCTGGTGACAGAGCAAGACTCCATCTCAAATACTAATACTAATACTAATACTAATACTAATACTAATACTAACACTAACACTAATACTAATAATCTGGTGAAATATTTTCTCTGGAAGAGAAAACCTAATCATGTTCCCGAAGGCAAAACTCAAAAGTGTGGGAAGGCCCTTACAATTACATTATAGTTTCTCCTTCTCATTCTCATTGTAGTCAGCCTCTAGCAATTCATAAAAATTATCATCAGGTGTTCCAATTAGTATACCATTCCCATAGCTTCTGCCCCAGATAAGCAAATGCTGGCTGTGACTTTCTAGATTTGCCTGTCTCTTTAGATTGTGGGGATGTGGTTTTGTCTTGTAATATCAATTCTCTTATGGGTCCAAGAAAAGTCATTGACTTTCACTTTATTTTTATTGTAAGAATGGAAGTGATGTTTCTAAGCTCTTTACAAGTCTGAGCTGAAACCAGAAGTCGCTACAGATTTTTTATTTCTCTTTAACATGGAAGATGCTGGAGAATATAAAAACCACTATCACCAATAACAACCAAAAAAAAAAAAACAGTTATTAATTATCTACTGTGCCTCAAACTATTCTAGGTTTTGGCTGTGTAGTATTCTTGAGCACACCTGGGGTTAAAATCAGGCATTGCTTCATTATGACTTTTACTCCTTGGTTCTGTTTACCTGAACAGGGCTCTAAAAAGTCATTAACAGCAGTAACCTTTGATTGCATATAATTTAGCAGTAATTTTTAAACAGAACTTTCTTACGAGTTGGAGGGTAGGTCACAGTGGGGATATTGTGGAGTGCCTTCATTTTTTACCAAGAGTATTTGGATTTTAAGCCCACACTTTCTTTAGTTAGCAGACTGCTTATCCCTATTTCCATTTCCTCTCCTACTTATAACTGAGTCATTCCTAAAGGAGATACAGACCTACTAGTGTCAAAAAGTGAATTATATTAAGAGATAAGAAATAAAACATCTGCCAAAGTTTTATAAATACTTAAATCTGTGACACCAATCATTTATGTCAGCAGATTTTTTCCCATTATTTACTCATTTATTCAGCAAGCACTTCAAGTTCTGTTTTAGTTATGACAGTAATTAAAAAATATTTCTCACTGTTGAAGATATCAAAATCTATTATTGAAGATGCACATATTAACAAATTAATATAACACATAATGGTAAACTCTATGTTAGTTAGATATATGTACCAATAGAGCAAATATTTATAAGAACCACATACAATAAACATTAATACCTAACTTTTATTTAAACCATATTGTCCACTTGTCTTGTTATACATGTCATAAATGTATATCACCCATAGTTATGTTTTTCAACTCTTAAAATTTTTTTTCACTTATTTCCAATTTTATTTAAATGTATGCTAAAACACAAACTTGGTGAGCACAGGTTAACATTATTTCTGGGGGTCACATTGGTCCATGGGGGATGAATAGGAGATAGGCAACTTTATCTAATTTTGCTCATGGATGGTATCCCACATTGTAATTTATTATACTTTACCTTGTTAATTCTAATGTTAAAGAGAGAGCTGATACTCTTGGGTCTTTATAATCGGAACTATTTTTTCCAGATGGCAACAATGTATATATAAGTAATGTGTATATATGAGCTGGTATAGTATATGAATATGTTGGAAGGAATCAAAATTGGAAGATGATGAGAACAAAGTGGAAGACATTTCTATGAATCAATTTTAACATCCTTGTTGATTCTGTGTTTTCAAATGTTGGGTCTTGTCATTTGATACTATTAATAAGAATATAAAAGAATAACTTGTAGCTAAGTATAGCTGCATATATTTCAAAACCATCTGGTTTTAATCTCAACAGACATATGGAAATCTTAATTATATTTTAATAATCTGTTCTTAAAAGAAATTATTGTTTTACTCTGATTTTCAAAGCATGAAAGAATTAATTTTGTAAAAACATATTGTGTTTAGTGATGTTATAATGTGAAAAATTATATGCATAAATATTATAATATAGGTAGACGATCTGAAATCAGGTTCAGATTTTTGGTGTCAAGTATATGATCTTACCATTACATAAAAAGTATGAGCAAGGGAGTTCCAGGGTTAGATTTTTTCTTTTAAAGGAAAATGTAAAAAATAATGAAATTATGTCGTTGGAGTGGTAGAAATAATTATGACAAAAATGTTAGAAAACTAATTTTAGTAAGTTCAAGAGATATAATGAAAATCAGGAATATGGTTGTGATAGTGGAAGTAGAGTGAATGACACATTGTACTTCAGGTAATGTAAAAAATAAAGTGGAACTGAGATGCTCTTAATGATGGCTATCATTTATTGAACATTTAAGGGTAGGACATTGTATCAAAATATTTTTAAACATCATTTTAGTTGATAACAAAAATTATATAAATACTATTCTTTTATTTTAGTAGATGTGAATATTGATTATAAACATGAAATTATTTGTTCATTATCGAACAGTGGAATGCCCAGAGTCAACCACAGTCAAACCTCAGAAACTCTCAAATAGTGGTTGGCACTGTTGCTACTGCAGCATTTCAAGCCTACGTAACAGCACTGCCATTAACCCAAGCATGTGGAAGATGAGAACTAGAATGTCTGGAAGTGATAAGTTTCATGCTGTGGTTCTTTATGTTTGAGAAGTCTATGAAATATCTAATAAGATTTTTTAAAATAAAAAGTTAGAAATTCTATCTGCTCTATTACAATGACTGTCTGTAATGCATATTAGTGTGCACTCAATCGCTTAAGTAGGATATATGCCATTATAATGCAGAGTTGCTTTGACTTATAAGCAGATTTCCCTAACATAGTAATGTTTTCCATCACAAAGAAAGTATAACATGTGCTAACACAACTAAACATAGTACTGTACATGATGTCCATTCACTCTATTCTCCTTTGGCCCACATGATCTTTCTTAGAGTGTTTATGGTAAGCGTTCTCTAATATGTTTGTAAATTTTGATGTCTCCATAATTCAGCAAACTCAGCCTTTTCTTATACTACCATAAAATAGCCTCTACCATTTTTAAGGCCAAATGTTATATTTTCTGGAATAATTCTCTATTTATTGGGAATTTTACATTTTTTTTAACTTCTAGCTATTTTTATTGTTTTGTTAGTGCTCTGGTACAAAGCAACATAGCTTTTTATTAGTCCACATTAGTCATAGTTTCACCTTAAGTCCTGTTATTTTTAGTGCATGATTTTACAGATTATGAAGTGTGTTCAGTAACCCATATATTGTGTTATGGCAGAAACACCTGAGTGAATTTGAAACATAAGCAAAATGGCAAGAGTGATACACAGATTTGGGAGGAATCATCATATAAGAGGAAGTTGAAGCAATGGAAGTAAATCCTTCTTGAAGAATTTACTTCCATTGCTTCAACCAGAAGAGAAAAGATGTGATGATAGAACTCTGGAGAGACATTTGCTAAGAGATTGAAGGAAGCAGGAATTGATGAGAGAATTGGCTCTTGTTGGTTCCTTTGTTCCTTGTATTATATATATTCGTTTATTCAAAGAAATATTTACTGGGCAAAGTCCTTGAGAGAGAAGATTATGAAAATAGTCATTTCTTTTATGTTGTTTTAAATTTTAAAATAAGCACATATTATATACTTGCTATCATTAAATCAGATTGCCCTGAATTTTCCATTAGCCTCTTGTGAAATTCCCTTCCCACTCAAATGGGTGGGGAAGCTCTACCTTTGGCTTCCTGTAGAACCTGAAAGTATGGTTGGTTCCAAGTTGGATTGAGTTTCATTGGTTCCAAGGCCAGAAACTGGGATGCTCTGCTTGCCTGATTCATTTTCCAGTCTGCATTTATCAGGTATAAACACCTTAAATCGAGTCATCATTCCTCTATGCATTAGCCAAGAGACAGAACAAAGCAGTAGGAACTAATACATTCTGTCCCTCTCTTGATTTTCTTTTGGGAAGCACCAAGTCATTAAAGCAAATATGTAAGTATTTGCATGCATTGATTGAGTTGATAAGATAGTGCTGTCTGGAAACCAGTGTATTTATTTGCATTTATTTTTAGTATTTTTTAATACCTCTTGACAGTGTTTCCAACCATGATCAATGTGCTAGAACAGAGAATCTATTTGTCTCAGTCAGGCTGGTCTCTTTACATAAATATTACAGGAAATGTGGCTTCCATTATTAGCCAATAGGATATATCCTTTAAATTTAAACTAATAAATATTGGAGAATTTTGGGTAATAGATTCAAATTTATAAAGTGAATTCATGATAAATATAGTGAATTTGAACTTTTCTGATTTTAAATTTATAATGTCAATTTGGTCACTTAAAAAATATTTTTATTCTCAAAAAGCAACCCCCTCTCAATACCTATATGTAATGACTATGATATAATTCAATTCTCAACTATGGCACTGAAAATGATTTTAGTCTTATTAATAATAAGATAATAGTGTAAGAAAAATAGCTTAGTCAAACTAAATATGTACACACACACACATACACAAATACACACACACACACACACACACACACACACACACAGAGAAAGAGAGAGATGGAGAGATTTACCTATTTGATATATTTAGTTATTAGCTGTACCTTATGAAATAGTACAACTATGAACTTAGGCTGAAAAATTACATTGATTATACACTGCCCAAAATAGTATTTTCCCTTTTCCTGACATGTTGAGACTATTATACACTTGATTTGTTTTATCTACAAAGCTCAACTTTTGTACTGATTATTATTGATAATAATTTTTGTTTTAGCACCACCCCTACCAATATATTGATAAGAAGCAAGTTAAGTCTATGGCATTTTATTTAGTTCAAAATTGGTCTACTTAGTGAGTGATTCTGTGTACATTCACACATCAGTTAATATAATTTAAGGTTACTAACCTTATTCAAATAGACAATTCTACAAGAAAGACTTGTTGATATGGTTATGTCAAGTGTCATCTACATGAAATATGTCACTTTAAAAAGTGAAATAAGGAAAATATTGACTTTCTAATCTATAACCAAATATGTTTCCTTTATATATGCCAAATTATAATACAGAAAACAACTGGCCCATTTCATATTCCGCTTAATAAAAATTAATGGAACCTGCCCCTAATTTAACAACTACAATAAATAACTCTTTTTTATGTTCGATATCACTTTACCTTCTAATAGGATTTGTAAAACTCAAGGATAACGATTTGCTGAAACATTGACGGCTCTGTAATCTGAGTTCATAACAATTAGAGATTTGAAGAAGGCTTTCTGGATAATTAAAGATCTTTTCATTGAAGAGAAAAGAGGCTGGCAGTGTTAATTATATCTTTTACAGAAAGAGCAAGGCAGTCTTTCATATGATTAATTTGGCAGTGTAAGCTAAACAAATCTTCACCAACAGATTGCAAAGCAGAAATAATTCTATTCAATTATAAGGAGAAAAATAATCCCATTGAGTAGTTTCATTATTAGTAGAATGGGATTAGAGTCAAATTGTGTTAAAAACATGAAATAAATACATGTTTAATATTATACATACATGTAAATAAAGGTAGTTACAGTATTAGATTAGTGATAGTAATACAGAATTGGAATGCTCATCCTTTTTAAAAATATTTATACCATCTATGGAATTTGTATGTTATACGATTAATTATGTGGGTTATAGAGATTAATTTTATGTAAAAGTGTATTTGCATGAAGCTTTGTACAATGTATCAAAAAGATATGGAAAAATAAAAATAGAGAAATCATGTCCCTTGGATACCTGAGCCGATTTGCTTAAATATCTTGAATGTCAGTAAAGGAAAATGTTAGCTTTATAACAGTTGTAGGAGTACCTATTGGAGTGATTTGATTTGGAGCATAATGGTGTCATTCACACTTCCTCATTTTTTTCTTTCACCTGCTCATGTGGTGAGCAGATGTGAGTGAAAGTTATACTTTTAGACATTATTCAAAAATATATTTGTGTCTGAAACTATATTAAACACAGCATGCAACTGATTTCTTCTTTATAACACCACAGTTTGACACACAGTAGCTCTTTCAGTACCTTTCATATAACATTTTTTGCAGTTATATTTATTGTAATATGCAGCTAATGTAAAAATGGGTTTGAATATTTCATTGTTGAGTTAAATGATTTTAAAATATCATATAAAATGTTTATCAGAAAATATAAGTAAAAGTTCTGTAGAATATTTATAGGTATTCAAAGGTATCAATATGGCAAAATGTAAATTTTTCATATAAAAACGTTAAGCTTAGCATCATTTAATTTCATTGTTTTTTGTTTATGAACTTTGTGTATACAGTTTTTAACTAAACAGAATACCAGGTAACAATTTTATGGAAAACAAATTCAAAGATATTTTCACTTGTCACAATGCTTTCATTTTTATGTCCAACATATTTATATTTTTATATCCTTATCATCAACCTACAGAATACCTAAAAATGTACATTTTCAGATGCAGAAAACTATTCTATACTCAAGTCACTTATTTTTTTTGTCATATATTTCATTAGTGAGTTTAATCTTAGGAATATAATTATAGAAGGACTATGGACTTTTAATTTTTATTAAACATTATTCTAGGCTGAGTGCAAATGGCTCACACCTGTAACCCAGCACTTTGAGAGGCTTAAGTGGGCACATAGTGAGATTCCATTTTACAAATCAAACAAACAAAAAGCCAGGCATGGTGGTGCATGCCTGTGGTTCTAGCTACTAGGGAGCCTGGGGTAGAAAGATTTCTTGAGCCTGAGAGGTCGAGACTGCAATAAGCACTGATTGTACCACTACCCTCTAGCCTGGGTGAGACCTTGTCTCAAAAAACAGATTATTATGACAGTGATTCTTTTTATTGTGTGAAACTTCATACAATATTCTTTGTATTTTTCTTCTTGTCAGTGATATTTAAATGTGCAAGTTCTCATGCTATTTTTATTAGTTACATAGCCCTTCTCAAAAGCATCACCCCCTAGGGAACCTATTTAATAAATTTGGACTGGTTTTGGTGATTACAATGAATAGGGCCATTATGGCATCTAAGGTTGGATGGGCCAGGTTTGTAAATTTTCCTAAACTGCTTGGGATTTAAGGCAGATTAAACCTCACCTCATGATTTTCAAATTGCTACTGTAATATTTATGTAGGTAAATCCCAATTATATAAGACTAAAACCTTTTATTCTTTTCCATTTAAGTGCAAAATATTATTACATAGCTTGACACTGAAATTTCCAGAAATACAAGTACATGTAAAATGAAGCAAAGACTCTCTTTTTCTTGTTTGGATCTTTACCACGGTTTACCATTTTAGAAATTCCATCTATAAAGACAGTGACACTCATGACATTTGCCTATCTATACAACTACATCAGTTTGAATTGATAGTGCTTGTGTTTATGGCGATAAGATGTTCAGGCATATGACTGTTTTTTTTATGTTTTCAAGCTTAATTATTTCAAATCAGTAAAACTTTGAAATATGTTATTTTAATTCTATTTTCTTTTAGTATTAGAGTTACATTTTTCTGAAATTTTGTTTTTAGGTATATTATCTAGGAATTGCATAAGAGAATAATAAATTTTTGTTACACAAAGTAGATGTTGCTATTAAAAGTATTCTGAATAATGTTAGAAAATTATCATGTATTTCACATGTAATACCTTTTCTGTAAACTTTTCGAATTCAGGTACAATATACATATAATAATATGCACACATCTTAAGCATATAGTGTGATGAATTTTATATATGTACACATCTGTGTAATCAACAGCTTGACTGACAATATTTCCAGCATCTCAGGCAATATATGCTTTTAAGAGATAATCTGTTATCTTAATTATTAATTATATCACCAACACTTTAGTATGTCCTCTTCTTGGAGTTCATAGAGATGAACTCATATTATATATATGTGTGTATATATATGTAGATATACACACAGATATATATATGTAGATACATACCCATATATAAAAATTTATGTGTGTAAAAATTTATATATGTGTATGTATCTACATATAGACATATATACACACATATATATGTAGATATACATATATAAATTTCAAATATTTTATATGTACTATATATTTAATCTGTATACATTTTATATATGTATATATTATACATATATATGTATATATGTATAAAAATATATACGTATATGTGTACATATATTTGTATATGTGTACATATGTATATATGTATAAAAATATGTATATATGTACATATATATTTAATACATATATGTATATATGTATATACACACATATATGTAGATATACATATATAAATTTTTAAATATTTTATATGTATAATATATATTTAATATGTATATATTTTATACATATATGTATGTATGATGCATGATATATGCATATATTTTTCATTAAAATATTGAAAAATATTTGGATTTTTAGATTTGGACTATTAGTAAAGAACATTCTTGTATATATACTTTGGTAGGCATATGCATTCATTTATATTTTTTATAAACCTCAGAGTGCATTTGTCTTTTCACAGTGTATGCATATGTTCAGATTTAGTAGATATTGCCAGTTTTTCAAAGTGTTCATACCATATTATATTATCATCAGGAATATATGAACATTCTGTTCGCTCCACATGCTTATCAACAATTGGCATTGTCATTCTTTTATGTTATGCCTTCTGTTTGGAATGCAATGGTATAGCATAATAATTTTTAATATTTATTTTCTTGATGATAATAAATGGTGAGCACATGTTTATAGTTTGAATGGACATCTAGTTCTCCCCTTTTCTGAAGTTTCTGTTTGAATTGTTTGCCCAGTTTTTTAAGTGGGTTGTCTTTTATTTTTCTTTTATGGGGGGTGGTGAAGTATCTGTTACCTAAAGCATTTATCCTTTGTGTTACAAATAATCCAATTACACACGTTTACTTATTTTTAAAATTTACAATGAAATAATTTTTGACTGTAGTTACTCTGTTATGCTATAAAACAATAGGTCTTATTTATTCTTCTCAACCTTCTTTTTGTGCCCATTAACCATCCCCACTTCCCCACAAACACCCTCCTTACCCTTCCCAGCCTCTGGTAACCATCCCTCTACTCTCTATCTTCAGGAATCTAATTATTTTAATTTTTAGCTCCACACGTGAGAACCTGTAATGTTGGTTTGTCTTTCTGTGCCTGGCTTATTTCACTTAACATAATGACCTTCAGTTCCATCCATGTTTTTGCAAATGACAGGATCTCATTCTTCTTTATGGCCAAATAGTACTCCATAATGTGTATGTGCCACATTTTCTTCATCCATTCATCTGCTGTTGTTGAATTCAGTTGAGGATTTTTGCATCAATATTTGTGAGAGATATTGGCCTGTAGTTTTCCTTTTTTAATGTGTCTTCATCTAGTTTTGTATCAGGGTATACCAGCCTGGGAGAATGAGTTTTGAAGTATTCCATTCTCCTCTGTGCTTTGGAATAGTTTGAGTAGGATTGGTATTAGTTTTTCTTTAAATGTTGGGTAGAATTCAGCAGTGAAGGCATTGGGTCCTAGGCTTGTCTTCACTGGGATACTTTTAATTGTAGCTTTGATCTTGTTACTTCTTATTGGTCTGTTCAGGTTTTGGATTTCTTCATGGTTCAATATTGTTGGGTTGTATGTGTATAGGAATTTTTTTTATTTCTTCTAGAGTTTTCAATACATTAGCACATAGTTCCTCACAGTAGCCACTAATGATCCTTTGAATTTCTGCAGTATTAGTTCTAATGTCTCCTATTTTATTTCTAATTTTATTTATTTGGGTTTTTCGCTTACTTTTTTTTCTTAGTCTGGTTAAAAGTTTGTCAATTTTATCTTTTCAAAAAACCAACTTTCTGTTGCCTTCATCTTTTGTATTGATTTTTTTTATTTTTTCCATTAATTTTCAGTTTGGTTTGCTCTTGCTTTTCTAGGTCTTTAGGATGCATCATTAGGTTGTTTATTGGAAAATTTTCTTTTTTTGACATGTGTACTTATAACTATAAACTTCCCTCTTAGTGCTTTTTCTGCATCGCATAGGTTCAGCTATGTTGTGTTTCCATGACCATTTGTTTCCAAAAATTTTTCAATGTTCTTCTTAATTTCCTCATTGACCCACTGGTCATTTGGGAGCATATTATTTAATTTCCATGTGTTTCTATAGTTTCCCAAATTTATCCTGTTACTGATTTATGTTTTTTTTCTATTGTGGTCAGAGAAGATGCTTGATATTATTAAAATTTTTTTTAATGTTTCAGTTCTTCTTTTTTGACCTCATAGAGAGTCTATTCTTGAGAATGATCCATGTGCTAGCGAGGAAAGTCTGTACTCTGCACCCTTGGATGAAACCTTCTGTAAATACTAGATCCATTTGTTTACAGTGTAGATTAATTTGTTGTTTCTTAGTTGACTTTCTTTCTGGAAGATCTGTTTATTGTTGAAAGTGCACCATTGAAGTCTCTAGGTATTATTGTATTGAATCTATCTTTTTTGTTCTAAAATTTGCTTTATATATCTGGGTGCTCCAGTGTTAGGTGCATACATATTTATAATCATTATGCCCTCTTGCTGAATTGACCCCTTTTTTGTTACATAGGGACTTTTCTGTCTCTTTTTTGTTTTTGGTTTCCACTAGCATGGAATATATTTTTCCATTCCTTTATTTTTAGCCTATGTATGTTTTTATAGGTGAAGTGTGTTTCTTGTAGACAACATATTTTTTTTTTTAATCCATTCAGCAACTCTGTGTCTTTTGATTGGAGATTTTAGTCCATTTACATTCAATATAATGATTGACAAATAAGTACTTAGTCTTGCTATTTTATTACTTGTTTTCTTGTGGTATTCTCATTCTTCTTTTCTTCCTACCTGTCTTAATTTTAGTGAAAGTGATTTTCCCTGGTGGTACAATTTAATACTTGTTTTTCTTTTCTGTGTATCCATTGTATGGTTTTTTTACTTGAAGTTACCACAAGGCTTGCAAATACTATCTTAAAAACTATTATTTTACAACTTAACACTGTTTCCATAATTAAACAAATAAGCAAAATGGAAACTAATAAAAACTCTACATATTAACTTCATCCTTGCACTTTTTAAACTTTTTGTTGTTTCTGTTTATATCTTCTTGTATTATCTATGTCTTGAAAAGTTGTAGATATTATTTTTTATTGGTTCATCATTTTTTCTACTTAAGAATATTTTATACATCACAGTTATAGTGCATAATATTTCTCTGAGTACTTACTATTACCAGTCATTTTTGGACCCTCTGATAATTTCTTATTGCTCATTAACATCCTTTTCTTTCTGATTAAAGCACTCCCCTTAGCATTTCTTGTAGGACAGGACTGGTGTTGATGAAACCCTTCAAATTTTGTTTGTTAGGGAAAGTCTTTATTTCTCTTTCATGTTTGAAGGCTATTTTTGCCAGATATACTATTTTGAGGTAAAAGTTGTTTTTTTTTTTTTCCTTCAGCACTTTAAATATGTTATGCTACACTGTCCTAGCCTGTAAAATTGCCACTAAAAAGTCTGTTCTCAGATGTATTGGAGATTCATCATATATTATTTGTTTCTTTCCTCTTGCTGCTTGTAGGATCCTTTCTTTGTTCTTGACCTTTGGGAGTTTGACTATTTTATTAGTCTATTTTCACACTGCTATAAAGATACTACTTGAGATTGGGTAATTTATAAAGAAAAAAGTTTAATTGACTCACAGTTCTGCATGGTTGAGGAGGCCTCAAGAAATCCATAATCATAGTGGAAGCAGAAGAGGCACGTTTTATATGGCAGCAGGTGGGAAAGACTGTGAAAGTCAGGGAAATGCCAGATGCTCATAAAACCATCAGATCTCATGAGAAGTCACTATCATGAGAACAGCATGGGGGAACCACCCCCTTAATCCAATCACCTTTCACCAGGTCCCTCTCTCAACATGTGTGGACTATGGGGATTACAATTCAAGATAAGATTTGGTGAAGACACAGACAAACCATATCAATTATTAAATGCCTTGAGGTAATCTTCTTTGGGTTGCATCTGCTTGGTGTTCTATAATTTTCTCGTATTTGGATATTAATATCTTTCTCTGGGTTTGAATAAACTTTCCCTTTGTAATTATCCTTTTAAATGAGCTTTCTAACTCTTTTTCTCTGCTGCCCCTTTAAGGCCAACAGTGAGGGAATGTGTTCTCTTTCTGGGTCCATGAGGGGCCGTAGTTTTAAGGGCAAGAATTTCCCAGCACCATGCTCCCCTCCCATCTCTCTGCATCTGAGGGATTTAACGGTTTATGTGTGAATTTCGCAGGTGTGGGAAGAAACTAAATGTCAGTCGCTCCAGCGGAAGTTTTAAGGAACTCCTTTCATTGGCCAGAGGAACTTGGGAAGGTGGAAATTTCTCCCAGGATAAATTCCCCTGCTCCTTCACCCACACCAGATTTCCAGCTTTCTAGAATCCCCTCACACATGGTGGGACCTCCCTCCAGGATTTCCGCTCTGGAATCCCCTTCCACACTCTTCGTGGAACCCTTTATCTTCTTCTCCTTTCCTTCTCTTTTCCCTACCTAAATAAAATCATCTTTCTGAAACACTTCTCGGGTATGATATTTACTTTCACAAGCATACGGTGCACGTGCAGTGGCCCCGCTGCTTATTCTTTAAGAGGTTGGAGGCCAAGAATCCACAGCATTCTCTTGAGGAAGCTGTGCCTCACCGGCACTCAAGAAAAAACCTGGTAACGATAGCACTTAGATTTCCCCTTTTTAGGCTCCTTTTTAGATCTTGTATGTGTGCTACATTCCTTTTTACTCTCTTTTGTCTCCTGTCACTGTATATTTTCTAATAGCTATCTTTAAGCTCACTAATTCTCTTTTCTGCTTGATCAGTTCTGCTATGAAAAGTCTCTGGTGCAAAGAGCTTGCTTGGTGCTCTACCCCACTGTGGCAAGCTGTTACCTAAGGTGCAAGAAAAAGTTTCTTTTACTTTACCTTCTGCTTTTCCAAAGCATAAGGGGTCTCTCAACATAACTACCATAGCTGAGAATGTGCAGAGCCTCACTTGTAGTCAGCAAGTCTCACCCAAGTCCCACAGCATACTACCTGGATATCACTGCTTGTCATAACTGTGGTTATTCAAAGACCAAAGGTTCTTTAGTCAGTAGGTGATGGGTGCTCCCAGGACTGGGCCCTTCCCTTAAGACAGTAGGTTTCCTTCTGTCCCAGGGTGTGTCTAGAAATGTCACCTGGAAGCTAGGGCCCAGAAAGGGTGTCTTAAGACTCTGTTTCCCTATGCTACTGTTGCTGAGGTGGCATCCACAATGCAAGACAAAGATCTCTTTACTCTTCTCTCTTCTCAAGTAGAAGTAAGGAGTCTCTTTTGGAGCAACAAGATGTGCAGCCTGGAGTTTAGGGAGTGGTAGCAAACCACTCCCTTAGCTTCCTCAGCTGGTATCTCAGTAGGTTGTGTGGCCCCATCACCATCCACTGGTTCTGAGCCAAGTTCAGCAATGAGAACCATCTAGGCAGTCTTTGTGGCCTAGACTGCCTTTCAAATGTGTTTAGAACCCCAGAGTCCTTTAGCTCGTGGAGCTAAGGCTTGCTGGAACTCAATTTTCAACCACTGTGATGGGCACTTCCTCTCCCTTCTGGCTAGGGCTGCTTTAAATATTCCCTCTGTGGGTGAGCATCAGCTGCGTTCAGCCCAGTTTGGCTTTCTACTGTGACAAGGCACTGCTGAGTTCTATGTAATATCTGTCGTTTGCTGCATTCTCCATCTTCCAAGCATAGAGAATCTCTCTTAATGCCACTGGCCACTGTAGGAGATGGGCGAGTAGTGGTATTGGTGATTCAAGATTGTCTGCTGCCCTCATTGGTGCCTCCTTCAGCTATATGAAGTTAAAACAGGGGGCCGGGCGTGGTGGCTCACGCCTGTAATCCCAGCACTTTGGGAGGCTGAGGCGGGTGGATCATGAGGTCAAGAGATTGAGACTATCCTGGTCAATATGGTGAAATCCTGTCTCTACTAAAAATACAAAAAATTAGCTGGGCACGCTGGTGCGTGCCTGTAATCCCAGCTACTCAGGAGGCTGAAGCAGGAGAATTGCCTGAACCCAGGAGGCAGAGGTTGTGGTGAGCCAAGATTGCGCCATTGCACTCCAGCCTGGGTAACAAGAACGAAACTCCGTCTCAAAACAAAACAAAACAAAACCAGGTACTGTGAGTACTCACCTGATTTTTGTTTTTTATGAAGGTGTGTGTTCATGTGTGTGTGTGTGTGTGTGTGTGTAGATAGTTGTTAAATTGATGTCCTTGCAGAGGGAACAATCAGTGGAACATTGTATTTGGCTATCTTGCTACACCCCTCCTCCATCATTTCAGATTTTAATCACTGACTTGTGGAAATTCTGTAAGTATTCTAGATATGTTATTTATTGGAATATGCATGTGTTTGTGTGTGCATGTGTGCATATGTATATATATACACACACATATAAGTAAATTACCATATATATACACATATATAATAAATACGCTCTCCCAGTCTCAGGATGCTATTTTACTCTATTAATGATGTATTTTGATGAACATAAACTCCAAATATTAATGAAGTAAAATTTATTAATCATCTGTTTGATGATTAATTCTTCACTCCTTTTCTGCTTAACAACTGTTTTTATAATTATAAAAATAACTTCTTAAGTTTTAAAATTAATTTTTATTGTTTTAACAAAAGCTTTGACCTAGAATGCTATTGTAACATCTAGTGCAGGTGTATGTAAAGTCATCTGACCTCATCTATACAATTCCATTGGACAAATTTTAATTAGAAGCTGTGTTGTGCAAGATGTAGGATTTTAATTTTAAAAATGTACTCATACTCTTTTATAATTTAAGGCAAAATAAAGAAACTTCTTAAATCAAATAATTTCCTGTGCAAATATAGAAAAAGGATAAGTAAATGTTGACTCTGAGATCAATGAAAGCTTCAAAGATGTGCTGATATTTGAGTTTGAAATAGAAGTATGATACATAATGACGAAAAGAGCATAATAATACTTAAGTACATTTAAAGCAAGGAAATAATTAGGGCACTTTAGGAAATGTAGGTTACTAGGGGGATATAGAGATATTAAGATCAAAAGATAATTTGAACAACCACAAAGACCATGCCAAAGAATCTGGAGTTTATTCTTTTGGCAATAAGTGGAATTGAAGTTATTCATGTCTGGGAATGAAATTATTTCAGTCATGTTTTTAAAAAGTAACACAGGAGAGAATAAGATGTAAAAATTGAAGACATCTATCAAACAGTCTAATTGAGTGACCTGGACTAGGATAGAACCAGTGGGAATGGAAGGCAGAAAGAGAAGTGGTACTGATTTAAACAATAAATACCAGTTAAGTAAAAATTACATTTAACTGACTTTGGAGACTAAGTGAATATATGAGCTATGGCAAAAGAGATGTTTAGAAACAGTGTTATTCAGAGATGGATAATGTGGAAGTTAAATAAAGGAAGTCAGAATGCTTTACTCTGACAAACTAAAGAATAAAAAAACAAGGTGTGATAGCTAATATTAAGTGTAAGCTTGATTGGAAGTGGAGAAGGGTTCCTTGTGAACAGAAGCTGAACATGGGTCAGTTGGTCCTGAGAGATGGGCAAACACCTGCATCCTTGAAGAGCTCTGCGATTGCTCTTCTCTGTATGCCAGATCTCTGTCACTCAATTGGAAAACTTAAATGGAATGAGAATAATTGGATCCTGAGGTAGCAGCATTCAACCGTCAAAGCAAGGTGAGTATAGTTACCACAATAGACAGCAGAGGCAAAGCAGCAATCAGACTAGTGTGACTCATGCAGAGCTCTGGCATTGGCTAATTAATCACAATGTTCCTAGAAGTGAAATTGATAGGAAGCCTACTGCATTCTTACTTAATTTGTGTAAACTGAAAACTTCCAGGTCAAGTAGATTAAAGACTAATTTGAATGATAAAAAAGAGACTCGTGGCCCCTCAATTTCCAGACTTGAAAGTTTACAGACCCCAAACTCCATGAATGAAGGGGAATCCCAAGTTCCTTGAGGAAGGACCCCATTACACTACTGACAATTTATACTGTTAATCTTTCTCTCATCCTTCTCCAAGGACACCCCTGGCCATTTACCGGAGTAACTGTGTGGGAAAGGCCAAATGGAAGGCATTAGAGATGCCTCTATCTAGGGAAATAGTAAATCAAAAACAGTATCTCATTCCTGGAGAGACTGCAGAGTTTAGTGTCACTATCAATGACTTGAAAGATGCAGGGGTGGTGATTCCCACTGCATCCCTGTTCAACTCTATTTGTCCTGTGAAGAAGACAGATAGATCTTGAAGAATGACAGTGGATTATCATAAGCTTAACCAAATGGTGACTCCAATTGCAGCTGTTAATTTGCTTGAGGGAATTAACACATCTCCTAGTAACTGGTATGCAGCCATTGATTTGGCATATGACTTCTTCTCCATTTCTGTCCATAAGGCCCACCAGAAGCAATCTGCATTCAGTTGGCAAGGCCAGCAACATACCTTCACTGTCTTACCTCAAGTGTATATCGACTCTCCAGCTTTGTGTCACAGTCTTGTTTGCAGAGATCTTGATCACTTTTCCCTTCCACAAGATATCACACTGGTCCATTACATTGGTAACATTATGCTGATTGGACTCAGTGAGCAAGAAGTAGAAAACATACTGGACTCATTGATGAGACATTCACATGTCAGGGACAGGAAATAAGTCCAATTAAAATTCAGGAGCCTTCTACCTCAGTGAAATTTTTAGGAGTCCAGTGGTGTGAGACCTGTTGAGATATTCCTTCTAAGGTGAAGAATAAGTTTTTATTTTTGGCCCCTCCTACAACCAAGAAAGAGACACAATGTCTAGTGGGCCTATTTGGATTTTGGAGGCAACACATTCTTCATTTGGGTGTGTTACTCCAGCTCATTTATCAAGTGACCCAAAGGGCTGCCAGTTTTAAGTGGGATCCAGAAAAGGAGAAGACTCTGCAACAGGTCAAGGCTGCTGTGCAAGCTGCTTTGCCAGTGGGGCCATATGATCCAGTAGATTCAATGGTGCTTGAGGTGTCAGTGGCAGATAGGGTATCAGTGGCAGATAGGGAGCCTTTGGCAGGCCCCAGTGATGAATCACAGCAGAGGCCTCTAGGATTTTGGAGCAAGGCCTGCCATCTTCTGCAGATAACTACCCTCCTTTGAGAGACAGCTCTTGGTCTGTTTACTGGACTTTGGCAGAAACGCAACATTTGCCTATGGGTCATCAAGTTACCATGTGACCTGAACTGCCTATCACGTGCTGGGTGCCTTCTGACCCATCTAACCATAAAGTTGGGCATGCACAGCAACATTTCATCATCAAGTAAAAGTGTATATATGTGATCAGGCTCGAGTAGGTCCTAAAGGCACAGGTAAGTTACATGAGGAAGTGGCTCAAATGCCCATGGTCCTCACTCCTGCTACCCTGCCTTCTCTCCCCCAGCCTGCACCGATGGCCTCATAGGGAGTTCCCTATGATCACTTGACAGAGAAAGAGAAGACTATGCCCTGGCTTACAGATGGCTCTGCACAATATGCAGGCACCACCTGAAAGTGGACAACTACAGCACTACCCCCCCTTTCTAGGACATCCCTGAAGGACAGCAGTGAAGGGAAATTTTCCCACTGGGCAGACCTTTGAGCAGTGCACTTGATTGAGTACTTTTCTTGGAAGGATAAATGGCCAGATGTGTGATTAAATACTGGTTCATGGGCTGTAGCCAATGGTTTGGCTGGATGATCAGGGACTTGGAAGAAGCATGATTGGAAAACTGGTGACAAAGAAATGTGAAGAGGTGTGTAGGTAGACCCCTCTGAGTGATTAAAAACTAAAGACATTTTTACACCACATGAATACTCACCAGAAGGTGACCTCAGCAGAGGAGGATTCTAATAATCAAGTGAATAGGATGATTTGTTCTGTGGACACCACTCAGCCTCTTTTTATAGCCATCTTGCCATCACCCAATGGGATCATGAACAAAGTGGCTATTGTGGCAGCAATGGAGGTTACACATGGGCTCAGTAACATGGACTTCTACTAACCAAGGTTAACCTGGCTACAGCCACCACTGAGTGCCCAATCTTCCAGCAGCACAGATCAACACTGATCCCTAGATACGGCATCATTCCTTGGGGTGATCAGCCAGCTACTTGGTGGCATGTTGATTATATTGGACTGCTTCCATCATGGAAAGGGCAGTGGCTTGTCCTCACCAGAACAGACATTTACTTTGAACAGGGGTTTACTTATCTTGCATGCAATGCTTCTGCCACTACTACCATTTGTAGACTCAAAATGTCTTATTCACTGTCATGGTATTCCATAGAGCATTGCCTCTGACCAAGGCATTCACTTTACAGATAAAAAATGTAGCAGTGGGGTCATGCTTATGGAATTCTCTAGTCTTACCATGTTACTCCTAAAGCAGCTGGATTGATAGAACAGTGGAATAGCCTTTGAAGTCACAATTACAATGCCAACTAGGTGACAATACTTTGCAGGTCTGGGGCAAAGTTCTCCAGAAGGTTGTGTATACTCTGAATCGGTGTCCAATATATGGTATTGTTTCTCCCATAGCCAGGATTCATAGGTACAGGAATCAAAAGGTGGAACTGGAAGTGGCACTACTCACCATCACCCTTAGTGCCCCATTAGCAAAATTTTTGCTTTCCTTCCCCATGGCATTACATTCTGCTGGCCTAGAGGTCTTAGTTCCAGAAGGAGGAATGGTGCTACCAGGAGAAATAATGAGTCCATTAAACTGGAAGTTGAGATTGCCACCTGGTAACTTTGGGCTCCTCATATCTCTAAATCAACAGGTTAAGAAGGGAGTTGTAGTGTTGATTGAGTTGACTAACCTGGACTATCAAGATGGAATCAGTCTGCTACCCCACAATGGAGGTGGGGATGAGTATGTGAAGAATACAGGAGATGCCTGAGGGTGTCTCTTAGTATTACCATGGCCTGTGATTAAAGTCAATTGAAAACTACAACAACATAATCCAGTCAGGACTACAAATGGCCCAGACCCTTCAGGAATGAAGGTTTGGGTTATCCCACCAGGTTAAAAACTATGACCCTCTGGGGTGCTTCCTGGAGGCAAAAGGAATACAGGACAGCTAGTAGAAGAAGGTCATCATCAATACCAGCTATGACTACATGACTAGTTGCAAAAACAAATGTAATTGTCATGAGAATTTCCTCCTTATTTTGTTAAGAATATGTTTTTGCAAGTATACACGTGTACTAAGAAAATATCTTCATTTCATTTCCTTTTTCCTTTATCGTGTGACATGAGATTTACTGGCTTTATATCAGCATTTCAAGTTGTTAATTTAATAGCATTAGGGTTAAGGCTTAGTCCCCTTCAGTTGTATGAAGAAGGATAGCTGTATTATGTTAGGTGTAACTATAACCTTATTATTGTATTTATTGGGAGATAAGTCATCATTTCAGGAAATGTGTATGGGTTCAAGCTGACAAGCTGTGAACTTGTGATGGTTAATATTAAATGACAACTTGATTGGATAGGATGCAAAGTATTGTTTCTGGATGTTACCAGAAGAGATTAACATTGAGTCAGTGGACTGGGAGAGGAAGATCCACCCTCATAAAGACCCACACATAATGTGGGTGGGCAGTGCTCCAAATGACTGCCAGTAGGCAGAAGAAGGTGGAAGAAGCTGACTTGCTGAGTCTTCAAGACTTCACCTTGCCTCCCGTGCTGTATGCTTCCTGCTGTTGAACATCAGACACCAAATTCTTCAGCTTTTAGACTCTTGGACTTATACCAGTGGTTTGCCGGGGACTCCTGGGTGTTTGGCCACAGACCAAAGAAAGCCACCACTGGCTTTCTTTTTCCTTAACTTGTACATAGCCTATTTTGGGACTTCACCTTGTGATCATGTGAGTCAATTCTCCTTAATAAATTACCTTTCATATATACATATATGCTTTTATTCTGTCCCTCTAATTAGTCCCCGACTAATACACAAGGTAAGATTTAATTGAAAACTTAAAATCTGTGTTTTCTGTAATAATGACTATCATTTATTCATAAAACACAGGCTTTTTGCTTACAGGATATAAAGCCATTAAGTCTTCACAAAATAACTATGAGGGTGACATTAGTATTAACTTAAACAGATAAGAAATCTATGGCTTACAGAAATTGTATAATTTGTCCAAAATTCCCTACTTAGTAAGTGGCAGAATCAGAATTCAATCCCAGTTTTTATTTCCCATGCTTTCTTTTCTACTGATATTCACTCTTTGTATTCTTTTCTTTTTCATTTTCTTTTCTTTTCTCTTTTCTTTTTTTTAGAGATGGAGTTTTGCTCTTTGTTGCCCAGGCTGGAGTGCAGTGGCACTATCTTGGCTCACTGCAACCTCCACCTCCCAGGTTCAAGCAATTCTCCTGCCTCAGCCTCCCAAGTAGCTGGGATTACAGGTGCCTGCCACTACGCCTTGCTAATTTTTGTATTTTTAGTAGAGGTGGGGTTTCACCATGTTGGCCAGACTGATCTCAAACTCCTGACCTCAGGTGATCTGCTCTCCTCTGCTCCCAAAGTGCTGGGATTACAGGCATGAGCCACAGCGTCCAGCGCACTTTGTATTATAAAAGTATGTTTGGTAATTTCTAAATAAATGCTTAACTGAACAGACCATTTAATATGTGAATGAACATGGAAGGAATTAATAGTTCTTTAAATAATTACCAGAACCCATTCATACCCTCCCTCTAGTTACAACTGCAGATGTGTGGGAAGACCAGATAAAAAGTCAGGAAAGTAATCTCACTATGTGTATGTGAAAGCTATCTTTTACCACATATTCCATTCTTTTTAATTTCCATGCAAGAGAGCTGTTGGTTATACAAATACCCAATTTTGTTTTATATCAGATTATGAGAAAGAAAACTACATTTCATTGAAAACCATTATTTCTATGCTAGTCTGAAATTTCATAGTTTTTACATATCCTAATAATAAATATAAATTTGATTCCCTTGAATTCTCACATCTGGGATTATATTAAAACCCTGACAGGCTCAGCACCATCATCATCCTTACTTTCTGGGTAACGAAGGGGGTCTAATAAAGTACCTCAGGGGACCTGTAATGAAACTCACCATGCATTGAGTCCAATTCTATGCTTAGGGCTTATGTCTAATAACTGGATTCAGGGATTGGTTTTTCTGGCACTCCAATCCCTTTTCACAGTATCTGGGTCTCAGCACTTTAGTTTCCAACTTATAAATAATCCTTTACCTTGGTCCCTCCAATATTGAGGCTTTGTCTTCACTTTTTCCAGAGCTCCCAAGGACTGAAATCACAATACTCCTATGCTACCTGTTCTTCATAATACATATTGACTACTTTTCTGTGTTGCCACATGTTGTCTACTTTTGGACTTTCTATTACTAGTCAAAGTTCACTTGCAAAGATATCCAAATCTCACTATATTCTGAATAAGTTGGCTACCTCACCAGACGACTGCAAATCACAGATCCCACTCTTCTTTTTATTTGCTTTGAATTTTGTTCCATCATTGTGAGCAGGGAATATATGTTTTCTGTGTTTCTTTACTTTCCCATAATGCCTATATAATACTCAGTATATTTTTGAAAAAAAAATTTTATTTTATATAATTTTGCCTGATAGAAAAATGACAATTACAATCCCAATCTCCCACTGAAATCCTCCATGGGTCAAATTCAATGACCTCTTCTACCTGATATAAGATTATAATTTTACCAGTAAAACACAAAATTAGTACTACATAAGAGTGTATTCACTTCATTTACTCAATAATTATAAAAGTTACATATTATTTTTATCTATAAAATGGAAGGAAAAATAATTTTCACTTTGTACAGTTATGATGGCAATTACATGGGTTAGTACATATAAAGGGTTTAGAATAGTGCCAGGAAAATATCATGTGTTCAATAAAGGTGAATTAGTTTACTTACGCTTATTCTAATATGGGTAAAAGACTTGTACATTACTGGGCACTTTGTAGATATATAACAAAAATTTCAAGTTAGCAATTTTCAAAGTAAAGTTTAGTTTGTGATTTCTGTTAACATTTAAAATCATTGTTTAAAAAGAGTATGTTCCAATAAATGAAAAGTAATTCTGACTTAATTTATTTTACATTAAAATTGTGTATATACAAAAAATAAAAGAAATAATTCAAGTTATAGCATATAAATAAAAATAGTATTAGCATATTCATTATAACTGCAATGCCTGGTGCTTTCTCTAAATCTAAAAGAAGAATTATTTTCATGTCATCTAATATCAGGATTCAGTATCAACCTACCAAGCCTTATGAGTAAATGCTAATAAATTCAACTGTGGTTTATAGTACATAACATGGATAGCAAATCTTTCATATTCTACTTTGTGTAATACCAATATAATGTTCCCTTTATTTTCAATTTTATATAAACAGGACTTTTTATTATTTTTCACCTAACTGGTGTAAGTAAATTAAAATAATTTTGCTTTTATTCTGTAAAACTATTTTCAATGGTAAAAAAGTGAAAACATGTACCAAAGCCTCATAAAAGTTCAATAAGGAACAAATGCATTTGTATTTTACATATAAGTATAAAACTGGGAATAAATGCACAACAATCTCTTAAATTTTCTCCTCAAAGGATTTGTTCATACCTTAAACTTTTGATTTTAAAACATTTTTCTCCTTAACTTACGTAGTCTAAAACTTGAAATGGATCTATAACAATAATGGTGGCATCTGGAAGACATTTTTAGCAACAGACAAAGCCAAAAGTAAATGGAATGCAACATGTGGATAAAATATTATAACTTTAGCTATGTGGTTAGGTATTTAAATGCCCTTTGGCAGTTGATGCCTTTCTTTTGATATGCAACCTTAGAAAGCTAATGTTATTACTGCACTGATATATCCAAAATATTTACTTCTTGAAATCTATCATCGAATGTCATGACTTTCCAAGACTTCAACTAGATGGTATTGTATGTGATGAGAGTAGTTCTTTCATTTACTTAAATTTTATTTTATCTGTGAATTAAACCCCTTGAATATCCACAAATTATATGGTGTTAGTTCAAAAACTGTGGGTAAATAATTCAGGAAATAGATTTATTCTATGTTATGAAAGTCAAATGCAGGGTATCTGAGAAAATTTAAACCACTAGACCATAACAAAATAAAATGCAGATATACTGTCCAAGTCTGCCCTTTTAATATGTGGAAGACTGTCCCAGAGAAGGAGTGAGAGGGAAGAGACAGATGCCATTTAATATTAAGGATGAAATTTGCTCTATACCTTTGAAAGCCTCAGTCCTAAGTTTTTTACTTCATTTCCTTTAGAGATTTTAAAGTCTTTTTATAGAGTCTTCTTATATATCTTCTTAAGCTTTCCATTTTTCTAATCTCTCTCTGTATAAATGTGTGGGCATATGTGTAATTTATCTATGTATTTATGTATGTTTCTATCTATCTGCCCATGTAATTTACTGATCCCTTTATCTATTATCTATTTAGGATATACACACAAAAGAAATTAAGTGGAATATAGAAATTACCCAAATCTAAATAATTACAAGGGTAGTTCTGTAGTTCTGAGAAAATAAAATTCTCATTCTTAACTGTGACTTTCTAACTAAAAACAATTTGAAGCAACTGTAATTCTTTATTTTACTTTTTCTCTCAAGAAGGATCTTTTTCTTCTCTTTTATTCTTTTCCTTTCTCTGACTTCACTTCAGCAGATGAGTCACAAAGGCAGTCGTAGAACTCTCTTTTTGTTTTAGGATTCTAACAACAGAGACTGACCTATTACAGACAGAGCCTACTAGACACTCCTGCATCCTAAGAATACCATGCAGAAGATGGAAGCTGGACTCTTATCTTTTACCATATATGAAAATACACTAACCTGAATCCAACATTTTAAATGTAAGACCTCAAACTATAAAAACATATAAGGCAACCTAGGAAATACTCTTCTAGACATCAGCCTTGGCAAAGAATTTTTAGCTAAGTCCCCAAAAGCAATTGCAACAAAACAAAAATAGACAAGTGGGACCTAATTAAACTAAAGAGCTTCTGCACAGCAAAAGAAACTATCAACAGAGTAGACAGACAAATTACAGAATGGGAGAAGATATTTACAAACTATGCACCCAATGACGGCCTAATGTCTAGAGTCCATAGGGAACTTGCAAAAAAAAAAAAAAAAAAACACTAAAAAATGAACAAAGGTTGTAAACAGACAGTTCTCAAAAGAAGATGCAAAAGCATCCAACAAACAGGAAAAAATGCTCAACATCATGCATCATCAGAGAAATGCAAATCAAAACCACAATGAGATACCATCTCACAGCAGATAGAATGACTATTATCAAAAAGTCAAAAAACAGTAGAGGCTGGTGAGGCTGTGGAGAAAAGGGAATGTTTATTCACTGCTGGTAGGAATGTAAATTAGTCCAGTCACTGTGGAAAGTAGTCTGGAGATTTCTCAAATAACTTAAAACAGAGCTACCATTTGACCCCACAACTTTTTTTTTTCTGAGTACATACCCAAAGGAAAATGAATCATTTTACCAAAAGAACATATGCGTAAGTTTATAGCTACACTATTCACAATAGTAAAGACATGCAATCAACCCAGGTTCATATCAATGGTAGATTGGATAAAGAAGATGTGGTACGCATATACCATGGAATACTATGCAGCCCCAAAAATAATGAAATCATATCCTTTGCAGCAACATGGATGCAGCAGGAAGTCATAATCCTAAATGAATTAATGCAGGGAGGAACAGAAAACCAAATAATGTATGTCCTCACTTAAAAGTGGAAGCCAAACACTGAGCATACATGGACATACATATGGGAGCTATAATACCGTGAACTACTAGAAGGGAAAAGGTTAGGGGGAGAGCCTGGGATGAAAAACTATCTAGTGGGTACTATACTCACTACCTGGGTGATGGGATCCATACTCCAAACCTCAGCATCAGGCAATATTCCTATGTAAGGTATCTGTATATGTACTCCTTGTTTCCAAAATAGAACTTGACATTAAAAGAAAATATCATGAAGACAAAGAGCAGCAACTGAACTCTTTTCATTATTCTTAGTTTCTAAAATTCTGAACAATTCTCTTAACTCCATGGTAGATTATTATAGTTCTTCTCTTTGGACCATCCTACCAAAAAACCCAGAATATAAGTCAATACTTAGTTCTTGGACTGTGATCAACCCTCTGGCTCTTATTTCTCATTGAACAGGAAATTATTACAATGCTTCTGTTACTTTATAAAGAAAACTATTCAGAAAGACCAACAAATAATTCTTTAGCAGTTTTCAAATGTACCTCCTCACCAAAAGATTTAATTTTCCTCTTATGTGACTTGACCATTAGTATTCCACAAATAATTTATCCTAGAACTCAATTTATTTATGTTGATGGTGACTATCTGTAACCATACTAAATTTACTGCATTAATATTTTACTTTCCTTTCTAATCAATTTTAGGCTTTTTTTCTTTAAAAAAATTTTAAAAATTAAAACAACAACAACATGGTTCTTTTATGTTCAAAGGAAGTTACTACCTTTTTCTTCCAAGGTCTCTCACTATAAAAACATACTTGAAAAGATAGTCTGAAACAAAGGGACATTAATATCTCACATTCAGAAGATATAAAGAAAGATGGGAGACCTGTAATCCCAGCACTTTGGGAGGCCGAAGAGGGTGGATCACGAGGTCAAGAGATCGAGACCATCCTGGTCAACATGGTGAAACCCCATCTCTACTAAAAATACAAAAAAATTAGCTGGGCATGGTGGTGCGTGCCTGTAATCCCAGCTACTCAGGAGGCTGAGGCAGGAGAATTGCCTGAACCCAGGAGGCGGAGGTTGTGGTGAGCCGAGATTGCGTGCCATTGCACTCCAGCCTGGGTAAAAAGAGCGAAACTCCGTCTCAAAAAAAAAAAAAAAAAAAAAGAGAGATGGGAGACCCAAGGATAATTGCTCCCAATAGTTGCTCTCCTTATTTCTATATAACCCATTGTTTCTATGCCTTTTGGTGAATTTTCCCATGAGTCTGCTACTCAACTGACCATAATAATTAATCTGATTAACAGTCAGTTGGGATAAAATCTCTGTAATCTGTCTTATGCAGCATTTAACTAAAGCTTCCACCAACATGACTCCAAGCAGCAGTATGAGACCAAACTTCCATGTTGACCTCAATCATGATCCCCAGAGACAATGTCTGACCCAATCAGCTGAACAAAGGCCATAAACACTTAATGTCTATCTTAGAAAGCCAGATGGCTTTCTGCTTAATTTTCTGTACTGACATTTTTAATTGGCCTAAGATGTTAATCCAGATATAGCAGGATGTGTTAATGATTGAACAAATACTACCTTGGCCCACAAAGAAGTCTAGCCAGTTGTCATCAAAAACAGCCCTGTCCAATGAGTTGAGACTGATTTAAATGTCTTCCATGTTGGAGTTGATACCATTAATCACATCAGCTAAAATCAGGGACAAATTTTATACGACATCTTCTAATTGGATAATGTCCATGATACGGATCATCCCCACAGGGCATGCAGCAATAACAAGTGAACTATCCCAAGGGCAAGCTCCCACTACCCTTGGACTGAAGCAACCAAGGGTAGCTTCAGTCACTTGAGTACCGCGTATCTATGGATGGCATCGTTTTGGTCTTTTATGGTCTGTCATGACCATCCTTAATGTGCAAATCACTGTGTTTTCAGTAGGAAGGCAAATTAATGCCTGACTTTAACAGTGCTGCCTTTAGCACACCTGATACACAGTGGTGAAACAGTGACAGGGAAATGCACAAATACTCCTACTGGCAATCGAAAGAATCAGAGAAACACAGCAGGCACTGGTCCTTCAAACTTCTGAGATCTTCTTGGGCAGATATTTAAATAGCTTACCATCCTGGAAATGGGGAATGTCTCATGTTCAGCTCTGATTCTGCTCCTTGGGAGTAGCTGTTTTTATCCTTATTCTCATTTGGCAATTCTTTCTTTTCCATTATCATCTTTAGCTAGCTGTGAAGTGACTATGCAGTTTCATATACTCTTTGGAGACTGACCAGCTTTTTCAACCTGCTTCCTACTCTTAGAAAGTTGGAAGCCCAGTGGTTGGTTATTTTGATTCTTATATATTTTTAGTCACAGATTCTTATAGCTCAGCTGGTGGTTTTGCATTACAGCTGTCTAAAATTTTTAGATGTATCTAATTCTTCTTAACTCCATGTGCCATAACTGTAGCTATTAGTCTTTTTATGATATAATTCTCTATGATATATTATCTATGATATAATTCTCTTCTGTATTTTTTCTTCCTCAGATTCTCCACCTTTCCATTTAGAATTATATCTACCAGGCTTCAGAAATAATACAGTTAAGTTTCAGGAACCACCTCACCCCAACCCCTACCCCCAGCATTTTGGCCAATTGAAATCACATATAGGGGCCACCTTAATTGATTCAAAGTTTTAACACTGAGTATGGTCTTTCTGACCACTGAGGAAGTTGAGAGGTTAATGTAATTTATCCAAATCACAAAGCTAATAGGTGACAGATCTGGACATTGAACCTGCATAATGCACAGTTAAACATTATGCTCCACTGCTTTTTAATGATGACAGTTATCATTTACTTTCCATAGCTCACAAATGTGAGCTATGTAGACATCTTCACACTGGCAACAGCTGAGCACAATCTATCAGGGAAGTTACTCAAAAGCTTTTATTCGAGATCTTTACATTGCCACCGGATCGTTTGGGTGTCAATATTCCAGTTGGAAACCTCTGTAGCTGGTGGCAACTTGCCTAAGTTTAGCTGGGGCCCTCTGGGCTCACTCTGCCCACTTGGCATGGCAGGTGACCCTTGGCTCATGCTACTGGCTCAGATCCCATGCTTGACAAGGGCAAGCCAGGCATGGAGTGGTGAGGGGTTCGTGAATCAGCAAGCACAGGGTCCAGCCACTGGTCACAGCCAGGCATGCTGACTGCTGTGGTAACATGGGCAACTTCAGGCACTAGCACAGGCACAGGCTCTATGCAAGCCTGCGGCTGGCTCAGATGCACCACAAGCAGCTTCCACTGTGGGTACCTGCATCTGGACAAAGGGAGCATGGGGATGCCTGGAAGCTTGGAGATGAGAGAAACTGCAGAGCCCTAAGGAGCATGTCACAGCCTTGGCTTAGGGAGCCCCTAGGTCTGGGCTCCCTGAAGTGCTTCAGCTCTTCTCTCTTCCTTATTGCCTGTAATGTGGCAAGTTGAGGGGGCAAGTCCTGTTTTACAAGTCTTTCAGTCCCACCTTTCAGCAGGTCCCAAGTTCTTTTCCCGTGTCCAGAAAGAATGAGGTATGTGGACAACTGGAGGGTGAGCAAGGTGGAGAGGAGCTTTACTAAGCAACAGAAAAGCTCTCAGGAAACCCAAAGTGGGTAGCTCCTTCCACAGCCAGGTCATCCTGATGAGTGTCCAGCTCTCAGCACAGAGGACACCTGGAGTGGGTAGCTCCTCTCCACAGGCAAGCAGTCCTGATGAGTGCAGCCCTAAGCAGAGAGAAGACCCAGGGAGGTTAACTCTTTTCCACAGACAGGTCGTCCCAATGATTCAAGACCAGAAGTGGGTAGCTCCTTCCGGCAGCTGGTAGTCCTGACATCTCTGTGAGTCTGGTTGAATCCAGGGTATTTATGGGCTCTGAAAGGATGAAATGCATGCTGATCCATCCAGGCACAGCCATGGGTGGGCCCAGAAAAAGCATCATAAGTTCTCACTCCAGGCTGCAGACTCGATCCAGAACTGGCAGCCTGCCCCCAGGCTTCAAGCTGTTCCTGGCTTGAAAGAGGGGTTTTAGCAGGAACCTGCCCCTTTCTGTCCAGGAACCTTTCTATCTCCTGCTGTCATCAACATGTCATCCATGGTGCCCTGGCTGTCCATGCCAAGGGGTGCCTAGAGGCCTACACTGAGCTGCCCTTAGCACCCCCTTGAATCTCTCCTGTGCTTGTCGGTACCCAAAGTCTGGAGGGGGCTGAGACAACAGGGGGCTGGTGTGTCAGCACTGCCAATAGTGTGCACACACCTGGCAGGGGTGCAGTAGCACCCAGGCTCAGCCACAACTTTGCGGAGTGGGCACTGGGATTGGCGAGAGGACAGGGAGTGGGAGCAAGCACTTCGTTCGGAGTCTGCGGGGGAAGGGGATACTTCCTGGACACAGAGAGCATAGGGATGCCTGGGTCTGGAGCCACTGCTGGGTTGCTGCAGCTGTGCACGGGAGTGTGGGGTTCCCGTCCCACTGACTCAATAGGGAGTACGGCTCCCACCTGTTCCTGGCCCCCACCAGCTTTGTGGAGTGCAGAGCCGTGGCCATGCCTGCCCCATTGCAGTCAGCATCTTTGTAGAGGCCACTCCAGATGGGCTGCTGCTGTCATCAATATGTGAGTTACCTTAAATATGCTTCTGTTGGAATGTAACTGTAATTTTTCTTTTCAATTTCTTCAGCTCCAATATAAACCTATATTTGAATATAAACCTATTTTCAAGATATTAATCCCGAGTACTCTAGAGTTCTAAAAAAATTTAATCCTGACAGGAAAATGATTTCCCTTCCCAGATTTCCATAAAGATCAAAAACTGTGCTGAATAGTTAAGAAAAAGGAGAAGTTCTATGCACATTTACAAGGTGGTATGAAGATGTGTTGGAATATTGAACTATATTTGAGCAGACCTCAACCATCACATGTAAAAGCACTGTAATGGCTATATAAGCACTCAAAACTGTATTTCTGCTTTCCCACATATGCATAAATGAATCTAATATTACAGAAGAACTAATTAGAGAAATGTTACTAACAAAGCTTAAAATACAGGTATTATATGATGTAAAAACAGCTTGTATCTTGTTACTGGTATTCTTTGCTGTTCTTCCCTTGGGATCCAACCACACCAGTTCCCAGGCTATTCTTGATGCTTTTCATCTAATCCTCAAGCAAAGAAAGCACATATACTTCAATATTTCTTCTCCTTGGAAAAGTGCACTTGTCTTATTTTCCAGCTTTGTTCTCTTCTAGGTTATAAGTAATACATATATGATTTATTTACCCATACTAATGGGTGACTGAATGCAAGCGACTAAATATATGTTCTCTTTCAAGTAATTGAATTGCATTTTAACAGGGTTTAAAATTTTCTTTTTAGGGTTTCTAATACCACAACCTAAGGTATTGTGATAAAAGCAATAGTAATTACAAGCAATCTTCAGGTTAATTGGATAAATAACTTCAGAAAACTAGTGTGAGTACTATCCAAATTATCTGATTCAGGGAGACATTAACTCTACATTTATGGTCATTATTAGGTTAATTAATAGGTTAATTAATACCTCTCCTATAAATTCTTCAGCTTTAGTATGTATAATAATGTATGACACTACATTTTAGAAAAATAAATAGACCATATATATATAATTATAACAAATTCAAAGTCATTGTGATTTGCCTTATATTTTCTTTAAACATAAGTATATAATACAATCACTGAATGATTAGCTTTTTTAAGAATACATATGCAATATCTGTACCATGCAAAAAGGAAGGATGTAGAATTAAAAGTAGGGATTTGGAGTGTGGGAGAAGAAAGGGAGAGGGAAAAAGAGAGAGATTGTGTGTTAAAGGATAATGATCCTGAAGAAGTGACTTAGTCTTTATTACAAGTTTTAGTGTAGAAGATGCCATTCCCTGTATATGACTAATTGTTCTGAGATCTAATTGTTTTCTTTATTCTTCCTTGATATAGCTTCGTTGTGTCCCCACCCAAATCTCATCTTGAATTGTAACTCCCACAATTTCCATGTATTGTGGGAGGAACCTGGTGGGAGGTAATTGACTCATGGGGTCAGGTTTTTCCTGTACTGTTCTCATGATAGTGAATAAGTCTCATGAGATCTGATAATTTTAAAAATGGGAGTTTCCCTTCTCTTCTCTTTGTCTGCTCCCGTATGAAACCTGCCTTTCATCTTTTGCCATGATTGAGAGGTCTTCCCAGCCATGTGGAACAGTAAATCCATTAAACCTCTTTTTCTTCCAGTCTCAGGTATGTCTTTATCAGCGGTGTGAAGATGAACTAATATACTCCCTTACATTTGGAAATTGTTACAGTAAGACTGACCAGTGACGACAATTCTGGTGAAAACTGACCTTTATTCACTTGATTTATGGCAACTCAATGAGGCTTTGTCATCGTTAACACCAATGTATTCAGATAGGTCCTCTAAAATAGGGCCCATAAGCATTATTTTACTGAAATATAGTAACTGATTTCTCACATATTAATTTCATGCAGAGAAAGAGAAGAAAACAAGAAAAGAAATTACAGTTTCCTTTTATTGAGTCTCAGTTTTACATGAGAAATATTTATTGTGGAAAATTTACTTTGAATGTTCACTTATATAACCAATAGCAAGCCCCTGTTATGTTCAAAAAACAAACAGGAAAAATAATTTCATAGTCAATATGTAAAGTGACTAACTGTCCCGGCTTGCCCAAGACTGTTATGGCTTTTAAACTGAAAGTCTCATGTCTTAGAAGCCCCCATAGTCCAAAGCAAACATTACATATAGCTATTTGCACACCGACCTAAAATAGAATATTATTGCAGTGAAAAATTAACTTCAAATAATCTGCTTTATAGCATTAAGTAGTTTTCAGTTATCCAGAACTAGCAGCTTGCTGGCTAATGTGGCTTCTGATATGCTTTGCTTGGTGTATTATCTATTGCTACATCACAAATTGCCTGAACACTTGCCATCTGAAAACAACACAGTTTCTAAGGGGCAGGAATCTGGGCAGGACTTAAGGCTGTTTGACTGAAGGTCTCAGTTCCTTCCTTTCAAATGGTTGAAGGCTGTTTTCAGTTCCTTGTCAAACGGGTCTCTCTAACATGACAGTTTGCTTTACCAAAATCGGCAAGATAGTGAGTTTACTAATAAGACAGAAGTTACAATCTTATGTAACATAACCATAAAAGGAATTTGCTATATTTTAATCATTAAAAATAACTCATTGGGTTCAATCCTCACTCAAGGAAGGAAATACACAAAGACATAAACAGCAGGAGGTAGTAACCAAAGGAGGTCATTTTCAAGTCTGTCTGCCATGTCTGGCTCTCAGGGAGTTTAAGATAAATTAGTTGGCTAGATATAGATATAAATAAAAGTATAGATAGATATAGAATGTTACCATGTTCTCTTTCAGTCATAATTCTGCTTCCAAAGGTTAATCACACATTTCTGAATTCTGTTACACCTCTGTTTCCTTCACCTCTTTTTGGTCTTCATATGAATGGAATCATAGAGTAAGTACTTTTTGTTTCTAGCCTCCTTTAGCTTTGTTTCTAGCTTCTAACATTTCCACAAGGCATTCCTGATTAATATTAGAAGATACTCAATATCATCTAATACCACCTTTAGGGATTTTGCAATCTAAAATTACAAAGGAATAACTCTAAAATACAGATCTCTGTATTTTAAGAAAAGGCATCTCCTGGGTGAGAGAGCAATTTGGGGATGAGGTAGGGGTGCTAACTGATCAAACACATTGAACACAACATACTCACTTCATTTAATATAAATATAGGTTAGACTTTCAAAACTTTTATCATTTGCAGTTGTAAAATAATATGTATTATAGAATACCAAATGGAACTTTGATTTGAGATGATAACGTGATATAAAATCTTTAACCAAACACTCTAAGGTCAGGTGCTCATTCTCTCAGTATACTATTGAAATGATACTGAAATAAAAAAGCAGGGATGCACACACGCATTCTTGGAAACAAGATGTTGAATGTGAACCATTGAGAGTGCTAAAGAGGAAACACAAATGAACTACAAATTCAAGAGAGTTATTTGAAACTTTTTCCAAAAATTTTAAGCCCTTATTAAATTCCCTCAAAGCTTGGTATTATGTTAAAAGTATTACAGGTACTTCAAAGTTATTTCTCCAAAAAAATGCTGAACATGTGTTCTAAGTTCTCTTACTTAGAATCCAGAATTCTAAGTAAGCCTATTGCAATCGAATTTAGCATATCTCCTTTATGCTTGGGGAGCTATATCCACTTTTATCTTAAAACACATATGTACATGTGCATGGATTTTCTAAAAAACAATTTGAATATTCAGTATGGGTGTGGTAATTTTCCTGTTTATGCATTTGGAATTTCCCATGTGTTGAAATCCTTGCTTTACTTTTAGTTTGGACAGAAGTCATATATTCCAAATAATCTCAATCAACACGATGTGCCCAGGAGGAGAGGAGGGCACTCACCTAAAGTTACGTGCCACAAGGAAATTTCAACTCTTTCACAATCTAGCTTATTTTAAATAAAAAAAATTGAAGTGGTTCATGCATAATAAATCCTTGCTGGGCTATGCTGTGTTTTCACGACTAATTTCCACAGCTCCTCAGCCTATGACCTTTAAACGGCAGGCATTCTTTATGAAAACATGGGCTCACTGTCGGGGCTGTGCTTTTTCTTACTCATGACCTCCCTAGTGACTTGTTAACTGTCCAAACATAGATGTCTTCAAACAACTTGTGGAAAATGCACTTGTAGGATTGTTTTGGAGCCGTGAAAGAAAGTCAAAAACTAAAATAATAATAAAGTATACATTGCTACTCTAAGAACTGATTTGACACACTTAATTTTTATTTGCAGAAACAATTGTAGGGACATTGAGGTATATTATCTAGTTGTCTCTTCATAACTGAGCAGAATGGCAGATCATCTCAGCTGAGATTTCTAAGTGACTTGCTGGAGTATAAGTGGGAATTCGAATTAGGTGCTAGAATTTTGTACTCCTTCTACCCCATACCTGTTTTATGACTCCTTAACAATCATTGACTCCAGGTTTTTTTGTCAGAGACACTTGTTTAACATTTTCTACTTGCTCTCTTTTCTGTTAGTTAGCTCTGCCATTTATTATGGATGTCTCTTAACTTCTTTTCATCTTGTAAGAAAAATCTCTCTGTTTCAGGTGAAATTTACTTTCATAAATAACAGTGAGGTTCTCATCAAAACCAGGAATTATCATTGACCTTCTCTCACTGAGTAATTAGCTCAATAACAGAACTCACGTTGTTCTCAAGTTTCAAGTTAATCTCTTGAAAGTTGCAATTTGTTTTCTCTCTTTTGAGAGTCTCCATTTTTCAAGCATAACATCTTCTTTGCCTTCTCAAGGGCTGAAAATGTCCTTAGGAGTCTAATGACTGTACAAGTGGGGAGCAGACATGAACTAGGATATTATCAGAACAAGCAATAAATATAACTTTTTAGTGTCCAGTAGGGAGGAAAAAGCAAGCAAGTGACTTATTTCACTTATTCATCGCTTCTCTTCAACACTCATAGGTAATATACAGAAGCACCTTTTTTTCCAGCTTCAGTATTCTTGGAGGTATTGCATAGCCATTCACCTCTGTAAGTACACTATTTTGTGTTATTTTCCCCTTCTCCAATTGGAGCATAGTTGGATATGGGTATCCATCCCTTTGGATTAATGAATATGATTTGTTTGCTTCTCTTGGCAGTTTTGAATAAGAATAAAGGGGTAATAACTATATGGCTGCTTATGCTGAAGCTAAGAGGAAGATGACATGTTACTAATCTCATTCATAATTCTCTTCCTCCACTGTGCTGCTATTGTTTGCATGCTTTTTCAGCATGTAAAAGCATTTTTAACTTGCATTTTATTTTTTGTTATTAGTTATTCCTCCCTGCAAAAAATTAAAAAAAAAAAACTCTCGAGGGTAGGTGCCATGGCTTACTCATTTTGAATTCTGATCTATGTCTAGGATAGTGTCTAATAAATAGTATAGTATAGATTAAACAATTTTGCTGCTTTTGTCAAGCTGTGTTTATGGCCTCTTTTGCTGAGTTCTTTTATGCCTCCTGAGATGTATTACAGTGACCTCATAATTTAATCCTATTACATTTATTTATGATCCTGATAACCAAGATCAATTTGAATTTTGAAAGTATTTCCTGCCAACTATTGCTCACAGCTCTGAGACTAAAATTTGTATGGTGTCTAATTTATCATTGATGAAAACATCAAACAGCCCTTATGAAATATTATTATGAACGTCCTCAAGTTGAAGCCTTGTTTCATTGATATTTACTTTTAGTTATGTCCCTCAGATAACTGTTATACCAACCTTATAGTTTTATGGTTTAAATTCTGTTTATTAGTTTAGGACTAGTATGCAATGTTGAGATGAGATAAAATGTTCTTTTAAAGTTCAAATAAAGCAGAAGTAAAAAGGTGTCATCTATCATCTGAGGCTAGTATTGTTTTATAGAAGACAAAAATATAAACATACAGTATGTATTAAAAAAAAATTTACTTAAAAATCTTTTTTTTTCTGTAGTGGTCCCTTTTAAGAATCTTTTCACTAAACGCTTAATTATATCACAGTTGTTTTACATGAAAATGCAGAAAGAAACGGAACCAGTAAATGTGTAAAGATCTATATTATTCCATAAGTTTATTTTTCAAATTATTTCAAGGGAGGAATGTATTTCAAAAAGTATTTATTGATTATCTACTATAGTGCAAGTGTTGTTATTCAATGTCCTGGAGATAGAGCAGCTAAAAATCAGACAAAAATCCCTAACCTCAGAATTTTACATCTTTGCAGGGAGAGAAGATAAATATATAAATATGGCATTAATGGCTCTGAAAAAATACTAATAATAACAGAGATGGGGTAATAGATTATTAGGGGAACTTGACACAGCAATTTCAAATAGGGGGTTCCTGGAGACCTCACAGAAAAGCAAGGATCTGAAAAGGAGAGAAACACTATGTAATCATCTAGGGAAAAGCATTCTAAGATTAGGGAAAAGCAAATCAAAAGCCTTGAAGCTCTGAGCCTGGGAGTTTGAGCTAGGCAATGAGGCCAGGGAAACTGGAGTGGGTAGCTAACAGGAAGAGCATATAAGGCTGAGAGGTAATGGTGGCTTTGACAAGGTTGTTAGCCATGCAGGTAGTGACATAGGTGTGGCAGTACTACGGGTATACTTTGAAGTTATACTTGACCAGGTTTGCTGACAATTATGGAAGTTGTGAGAAAAAGAGAAGAATCCAGGATGACAAAGGTTTGGGTAAAGAACCTGGATTATTTATATGTGTAAATAATGAATAAAATGCAATCGAGGCTTAGGTCTCTACATATTTATTATCTCATTAAAGTTTTGGAAATTCTGACTGGAGGTATAAAAAATATTAATAAAATCACTTATGTGGCATTATGTAATTTTTCCTTTATTTCCAAAGGTATTTTAACATTAGAGATTTTTGATTTGCCTTTTTTTTTGCTTTTAAATTGTTTCTTCTACATTAATTTTTTAAATTCTCAATTTTACATTTTCATTGTTCTGTATTATCCTTTCATACTTTTCTCCTGATTGATTCACTATTTGCATGACTGACTTAGGGCAGAGTTTTCCAGATATGCAAGTTAAGGCTAAACCAGTATGACCATTATGGTGTGGCTGGCATTATATACTCATTTTGAATATTTAATCTTTTTATTCACGTCTACATTTGTGGCAGATACTACTGTCTCTAATTTAAGAATTAGAAATTAAGTCAGGTTAATGCATCTAAGGCTATGCAGCTATTAAGTTGTGAAATCGTATGAAAAAAATTGGCAGAGAGATCTTTAATACAGGAAATTCCTAGTACCCTGTTAACTACTTAGGCAGACAAAGCCTGTCCTCTCAATGGAAGGAGGAGCACAGTAACTATAATTGATGTTGCATTTTAGTTTGCTGGTAAGATAAATAACTATACTTTTAACAAAATTGCATTTTAGACATAAGTAGTGTCCTAGGTCACTTTTAGCAATAGGTATATAAATCATGCATTCTCTTGGCAGCTTTTCATTTTTGTTATGACTTACAACTTCATTTAGTGAAAACAATCCTAGACTTATAATCATTTCTAATTGGCTTAATCCCAGCTTTACAATTTTCTGGTTTTGTGATCTTGGACAAATGTTGTTTATTCTCTGTGTCTTATTTTCTCGTTATTATAATGGAGAAAATAAAAAGTTTTTTTCTTTCACATTTTTGTAATGGGAATAAAATAATGTTTCCGTAAACGCCTTCGAAAAGGTAATTATTAAACTGTAAAATGTTATAATTTTATATCAAATTATTCCTTGAGCCTTAAAAAATTAATTCTATTAAGTTATCCTAGCATCTGATGTTTCCAGCTTCTAGCACAATTGTGGCATGCAACTTTTGCCTGATTTCCAGGTGGCGCATTTTTTTTTGCTAGCTACTTTACTTTTCAAAGGTTAAAGTTCCAGATGAATCTTCTTTGCCATGGTGTGATTTGGCTCCTAGTATTCTCTGAGAAAAAGAATTTCCAATAAGGAAATGACTGCTAAGCTCGGTTTATTTCCTTCAGGATTTTCCTATCTACGGCTTCTGCTATCACTGTCCTCTGGAGGAACTAGGTCTAGCCCAGATAATTTCATTTCAGAGTGAGGTAGCTTTTGTGGATTGCTTTATCCCTCCAGATTGAAGTTTTCTAATTTTTAAATTTAGTCACTAATACTAGCAATTCTAAAATGGTATCAACATAAATGTAATATTTTGTGATTTACTGTGAAGTATAAAGGAAGTCATTTATCACTAATCAAAATCTACTAATGTTTGGAAATAATATACTTTAATTTTTCAAGTAAATTAGCAAATTTTCTATTTGTTCTCCTGGATGGAGGAAAAGGTGGTTTGCAAATGTGATATACAAATAATTTTTTTTCTGTAAGTGTGCATTGTGATGGAAAAATGTTGAAAAATACTGGTTAGGACAAATGATTTCTAAGTGACACTTCTAAAAATTCAAAACCCAAATTAAAAAAAAATCAAATTATCTCTATAATGTTTAATTCTGGGGTCACTTCATGACAGCCAGGTATAAGTTAGGCCTGAAAATTGACTGTGATGAAATAAGGAATCTGAGAACAGGAGAAATACCACCAATTTCCTTCCATGCAGGCTGGGTGCATGCCAGGTGATTAGACATGAAAGCAGAGAATGAGAAGAGAATTTGGACCTGCAAGACTCAGTTTTTTTTTTTTGTTTGTTTCCTTTAATATCTAAACCTCCAGAAAGTATTGTCTATACCGGTTGTCTCCAGTTTCTCCCCTACCATTGTCTGTTAAACCTATTCTAATTTGACTTTCACATCCCCAGCATTTTACTTGACCTGTTCTGGTCAAAGTAACTAATGATTTCTATGCTTATAAATCCAGTGGTCAATTCCCTGTCTTCTGTATCATTGATCTGTAAATAGCATTTGGTAAAGTGTTTGAAAATCTTCCTTCACTTGGCTTTTGGCACAGAATACTAAACTGATTTCTGTCTATTCTCCTCTTCTCCTCAGATCTCTGTTGCTCCACTTTTCTACTCTTTTTCCCAATCTCCAAAGGTTGACATACTCTTTTCTGTTTTCGTTAACTCATTAGCTCTACCTCATCTAGTCTCATGGTTTTGAATATTATCCACAGGTTTGTAAATCTAAAATATATACTGCTTAATCTCTCTCATGCATTCTGGATTCAGATATCAAACTGCTGACTTTACATCTCCATGTAAATGTCTGATAGATATCTCAAACTTACCATATCCCCAAAGAAAAATAAACCTCTAGTTATTCCTTCAAACTTGCTCCTCCAGAATTTCTTCTTCATCTTAATAACAATTCTATTCTTCTCTCGACTGCTTAAACTAAAAGCATTGGTATCATTCTCACAGTCTCTTTCTGGCATCAGACTTCAAGTCTGAAAAGAGAGAAGCCACTGAATGGTACTTTCACACCACTGCAAATAAACACGCATAGTCCAGGCAAGTTATTTTTCCCCTGTAATCAAGGACACATTTAAGGAAATAAAAAATAGTACATGTTGCACATATTCTATTTGAAAAAATTTTTAAATTACTTTAAAAAACTAGAGGACTAGATAGGGAGAAAAACTTAAGGTGAGAGAAAACCTCAACTATGACTCTGTCTGTCTCCCTATCTACACACAAACAAATACATCTAAATTAAGATTTAAAGACTTAAGAAATTCCTATCCATCTGAGAAATAGCAGGAATTGCTTCAGAAACAATTTCTCAACTAATGCCAAAAAAGTCAGACTTTTTCTTCACACTATTCAACTTTCAACATTTTAATTTGCATTTTACAGATAGCTCTTTTTTTTATTGCATTTTAGGTTTTGGGGTACATGTGAAGAACATGTAAGATTGTTGCATAGGTACACATGTGGCAGTGTGGTTTGCTGCCTTCCTCCCCATCACCTATATCTGGCATTTCTCCCCATGTTATCCCTCCCTAACTCCCCACCCCCGACTGTCCCTCTGCTATTCCTCCCCCCACAGACCCCAGTGTGTGATGCTCCCCTCCCTGTGTCCATGTGTTCTCATTGTTCAACACCCACCTATGAGTGAGAACATGTGGTGTTTGATTTTCTGTTCTTGTGTCAGTTTGCTGAGAATGATGGTTTCCAGGTTCATCCATGTCCCTACAAAGGACACGAACTCATCCTTTTTTATGGCTGCATAGTATTCCAATACCTCTTTTAAGATATATATTGTAAGTGTGTATCATTTTGAAACGTCCAAAGGTTAACTCAGATTTTGAAAGTAGTTGATAGGTTTTAAATTCTGTAAGTAAGTATTACCTCTTTCAGTCAATGATAAGTCTGACATTGGTACTGTAGCTATTCCAATTTTACAAATAGGAAAACCAAGGCACAGAGAGGTCAACTTGCTTAAGTCACATAGAGAGTAAATGAAGGTGCTAAGATGTTAGTGGAAGCACACTCGCTTTCCACCATGCCCTTAAACTTTGATAAGCCATGGTTTTCTAAAAATATAAACCTAATAGTTAGTAGATGCTCCAAAAGTATATGGTGCATGTTAGATACACATACATTTATCAAATTTCTAATAAATATTAGTTCTCATATTTACCATTTATTTATTCAGTTAATAAAAGTCCTATGAGAGTAGGCAATACTCAGACAGCTCAGTGCTAAATTCTTTAGGGCCTAGATAAAGGCCTGGCAAAAACTGATGTTCAATGAATTCTGTTGAATGAATAAAAACACAGTGTGCTGGACCTATAAAAATTAAAAAATACATACTTTATGCTAAGAGCTCAAATCTTTGTTAGATTATATGACTGAGTGACCAATATAGGTAAGACTCCAATAAATTGTCCATTAATATTAATGTCATGACTAGAGCAAGTGCCATTACACCATCTCATGGCATCATTTTCATTATACCTGGTAACACAGATCACACCTGTTTACTTTGTCATTACTGGCTTACAATCAGATCAATCACTGGACAGCATCCTGGTCATCTATCTTGGCTGTACTTTTGCCATTAAACTTCAAATTCAGCCCACTGGTATATCAGACACAACCTTATCTAAGAATTGCCATTTGTAGGTATTTATTGAAGTCATTAACAATTAGAGTTAACATTCTCCAAATAGAGAGGAGAAAAAGCAAGAGAGAGAATGAATCAATGATATCCTCAATGTTTCTGAGTCTGTTAAGGAGAAGGAAAGAATAGGAATACATACTTAGAGTAAAAATCTTGGAGTCCTATTAAATAAAAATTATTTTGCCCTCTTGGCAAAGAAAAACAAAATCTAGGGTAATTAAAATATTGGAAAGGAAGTGGTGTGGATTCTTATTTCAATTCTACTTAACCAATTGCCTTTTCACTGTCATCATAAAATTATATCCAGCAAAACCAAATACTGTCAACTTCTACCTGTTCATCTATACCAGCTGTTATGCACAGCCTAAAATAGTATTTCACGAAAATGTATGTGTATTTGTTTTATTCTCAAAGTTGGATATAATTTGTGAGTTAATATTTTGGTCAGTTGCACTTTAAAACTATTTTCTGCTGAAATAAGCCTTTTAGAATACACCGATGCATATTTTACACAGCCTATTTATTTATCTCATAGTCACCACAAATTTTACTACAAATGTCTTGTGTACAAAGAATGTATGGGCTTCACAAAGAATGTATGAGACACACTCTTGCTATAAATATCCACAAAAAATTATCATAAAAGTCTAAATATTTGATATGCTTGAATATCATCATGAAAGTCTAAATATTTGATATGCTTGAAGCTCATCATGAAAGTCTATTTGATATGCTTGAAGCTCATTATATAAAAATATTTGTATGTATGTATTTTCCTTACTTACTCAGTCTTTCTTAAAGTTCTGAGCCTTTTGTGTAACCTAATAAGATAAATGAAATATCCATCTGGCACCAGGATAAATATGTTCTGCATACTATAGTAAAGTGTTAGATCAATATTCAGGACTTAGAAAAACATGTTCTAGAATTGGATCCTTCAATCCTAGACCACTTAGTAAAATCAAGCATGTGATACCTGGATCAGAGCATGTAGAAGTAAATTTCCTGAAAACATTTTTCTGTAAACTACATTCCCTCCCTCACCTAGGGGGATATATGCCAGCTTTGTCATGTGAGGCCTTGTAGGAGGTGGTACTTTAGCTGTTCCACATAAAATTCTAACATGTCACAAACATTAATTGGGGAATATCTGACACAGGAAATCCTGAGGTTTAAGAAAACAGACCAATGCAGTGATTTCAGGGCCAGAACAGTTGCTGCATTGGAATAAGACAGTACTCCGAGTTTGTTGGAAGAAAGGACGTGTGAATGCTTCCTGTAAATCAAGTAGATCATGTGCTAGAGGGTGCTGGTGGCAGTGTCATATCTTCTTCGGTCCTTGGCCAATAGGGTCACATGTAAGGACAAAGAAATCCAAGTAGCAAGAAGCTGGAGCTTTACAAGATCTTCCTAGGGGCTTCATAAGGATTTAGAAGCCATCATTTGAAATAGAGACTTATCTATCTGCCTCAGTAGAACTACAGGTGGGAGAACCCCAGGAGAACCTCTGAAAAATGTTTGAAGTGTCCCACTAGAAAAACAGATGACTTTAAACCTTTGCCACACCCAGCACCAGTTTAAAACAGAACCCATCAGTGATCAGTTCAAGTAAAATCCATCTTATTTCCTTGACTCCCTAGGAAAAGAGAAAAGCCATGCATTTCTTTTACCAAATGGCAGAGAATGCCAACTGCTGGCAAGATGTAAAAGTCCTTCTTTATAATGAAAATTAAATATTAAATATCATCTTGGACTGGATATTTTAAATTTCTGATTCAACAGTCTCTGTTTTCACTAAAAGTAATTATAGGACTCTCAGTTACCAATAAGTAAACAAAAAGTCATGAGATCTGTCCTAATTTTACCCATTGGTACAGGAAGATATTTGTCATTGAAATAAATTTTGAAAAGAAAAAAGGAGACAAAACTAAAGTTAACATTTTGATTGCAATTTGTATCTTATGCATCATGGTTCTACAAGTTTTATGCCCAAGTATATGCTTCTTGAATATATAAATATGTATATACATTTATATATATATTTTTTATGTGTGTGTGTGTATGTGTGTGTGTATATATATACATTATATATATACACATAATATATATATATCCTTATAAGGATATCCTTTTATATATATATATATATATATCTCCTTATAAGGATATCCTTTATATATATATATATATATATAAAGGATATCCTTCCTGACAGTGACATTTGCAAGATCTGAGAATATAATCTAGAATAACATAAAGCCAGCAGCTAAAAGCTAGAAGATATACCTTAACTTAAAATATTACTTATGATTTTTATACTTGTTTCTTTTTAAAATCTTACACAATTCTAGTTAAATGATGAAGACCAATCTCAGTTCCTGGTGTGCACTGCTTGTATTCATCTAAAATTTAAAATTAGAGTATGGTTCTTGTTTGTTTCTTGTATCTAGAGAATAAATTACTCTTGGAATGACTGCAACTATATTACTGTATTCAGTAATTGGTAAATAATAGTTGCATACAAAATTGGAAGAACTGTAAATTCTGGAATTAGCCGTAATGATTTGATGCTTTTTAAAAATTGAATTTGTTGTTAATATCTATTTTAGCATATTTTTAAGATATTTTATCTTTTGTATGTGCATGTATTGTAATTATTGTAATGCCATTTAAATAAGCATGTAGCTAGCAAATATTAATAGACTTTTTAAATGGAACCTGCTGTAAATGTTCTTACAATCTTGGGGAAGAACATTTTTTAACTTAAACAAATATGAATATGAGCTGAAATTTCACAACTTTTTGACTTAGGACTTAAGTGTATTCATTAGTAAAATGACAGGAAAAATAACTCCCACCCTTTAGAATGGCAAAATCACAGATTGTAGTATAATGGATAAGCCTCCTTTGTTAATAAATGAATAATAAAAATATTTTTAAAATTTCCTTACATTTATACTTCCTATTTCTAAATCTCTTTTCTCTTAGGTAAGAAGCAAAGTAGCAGGAACTGACTATTTTAAAACAAGTAGATTATAAACTGGCATTACTCTCTGTGTCATGCAGACTTTTTTTTTTTTTTTCAGGATTTCTTTGGCTTATTCTTACTCTGCTATATTTTTAAGGAATGTATGGAGTCATAACCAAGCCTTTATTAGTTCTCTTTGCTCTTCCTTCACTGTTAACATTATTTTAAACAACTGTCCTTCTGCTTTTTCCCATTGTAGGCATATCTTATGAAGCAACATAGTTATCAAATAATTTTAAGTTTACTTCACCACTATACAAAGGCAGTGAATGAAGTTGTTTGCTCGTTTTTCCTCATTGATGAACCAAAACCAGGTATTCTGACATTTCTATTGCATAGTTGCCTGCAGAGATAATGAAATCCTCTTTCACTCACTGCAGATTCCCATGGGGCTGAGTTTCATCTGCTTCCCATTATTATTTATCCCTGCCATGTGGAGAGTGTACATCACATCAACTTTCAAAGGGGCAGAAATGATATTTTGCAGTTACAAAGGAGAAAGCAATTGTATCTACAATCTCCAATAAATAAGTGATGTCCTGGTATTTAACCCGGAGTCATCTTAATTTATCCATTTTAAATTGTCTACACACATTAAAGGAAGAAAGACAAAACTAAATTTGATTTCCTTAGAACTGTTATCTTCTGGGTGAATCAATAAAGTCATTAATGCTTCTATATTCACTGATTACACAAATCCTGTTTTCTCAGTTAACTCTATGCACTATTGTATAATAGGCCCTATGCAAAATTATCCTCTAAATTTTATAACATTTTATTAATGATTATGTATATCATACATTATCATACAATGGGAGAAATGCTTTCAAATCCAATAACTTATTGTTGGCAGATTTATTTGATTAATGTTAAAAATTAGCCTGGAACTTTAGGCTTAGAGTATTCAAGGCAATTTCTAATGTATGGTGAGAAGAATCATGGCATTAGACTGATGATATGTAATGACTTTACCCAATGAAATATAACACACATCATAATAACTATTTTAACATATGTATTCTTATATTTACACACCTTTTTCAAAATCTTCTAAAATAACTTAAAAGGCAGTATTTCATAATGGTTAACAAAACAAAATTACATGGATGTGGAATCAAAACCTCATTCAGCTACTTAAATTATTTAATCTGATTCTATGCTTCTAATCTGTGAAATGGAATATTACTACTTAATTCATAGTTTATGGGGAATTTTAATTGCATTTAGATCATTAGGACTTTGAAGACTGGCTCAAATAAGTGTTCAGCAAATAAATGCTATAATAATATAATATTCATAGATGCAAAAATCCTCAACAAAATACTTGCAAACCAAATCCAGCAGCATATCAAAAGGTTAATCCACCATAATCAAGTAGGCTTCATCCCTGGGATGCAAGGTTGCTTCAACATATGCAAATCAATATATGAGATTCATTACATAAACAGAACTAAAAACAAAAACCACATGATCATCTCAATAGATACAGAAAAGGCTTTTGATAAAAGTCAATATACTTTCATGTTAAAAACCCTCCACAGAGTAGGCATTGAAAGAACACACTTCAAAATAATAAGAGCCATCTATGACAAACCTACAGTCAACATCATACTGAACGGGCAAAAGCTGGAAACATTCCACTTGAAAACCAGAACAAGACAAAGACTCCCTCTCTCATCACTCGGATTCAACATAGTAACCAAAGTCCTAGCCAGGGCAATCAGACAAGAGAAAGACATAAAAGATATCCAAATAGGAAAAGAGGAAGTCAAAGTATCTCTGTTTGCAGACAATATGATTTTATATGTACAAAACCACAGTCTTGGCCCAAAAGCTCCTTCAGCTGATAAATAACTTCAGCAACATTTCAGGACACAAAATTAACATACAAAAGTCAATAGCATTTCTATACACCAACAACATCCAAGCTGAAAGCCAAATAAATAATGCAATCTCAGTCACAATAGTCACAAAGAATAAAATACCTAGAAATACAGCTAACTTAAGTGGTGAAAGACTTCTACGATGAGAATTACAAAACAATGCTCAAAGAAATCAGAGAAGATGTAAACAAATGGAAAAACTTTGTGTTCATGGAAATGAAGAATCGATACTATTAAAATGGCTATACTGCCTACAGCAATTTATAGATTAAATACTATACTGGTCAAACTACCAATGACATTCTTCATAAAATTAGAAAAAACTATTTTAAAATTCATATGGAACCAAAAAAGAGCCTGAATAGTCAAGGCCAATCCTAAGCAAAAGAACAAAGCTAGAGGCATCACACTATCCAACTTCAAACTACACTACAGGGCTACAGTAACCAAAACAGCATGGAACTGGTAGAAAAACAGACATGTAAGTCAATGAAACAGAACAGAGATCCCAGAAATAATGCCTCACACTTACAATCATTTGATCTTTGACGAAGTCGACAAAAACAAGCAATGGGGAAAGGACTCCCTATTCAATAAATGGTGCTGACATAACTGGTTAGTCATAGGCAGAAGATTGAAACTGGACTCCTTCCTTACACCGTATATAAAAAACAACACAAGATAGATTAAAGACTTAATGTAATAACTAAAAGTATAAAAACCCAGGAAGATAACTTAGGAGATAACCATTCTGGAGACAGGCCCTGGCAAAGATTTCATGAGTTTTTTAACTAAAAATAATTATTTTGGAGTGGTAACACTGATGGCTTTAATTTTTTCTTTATTTATTGTATTCCCTTACTCTTTTAGTGAGATTGGTGAGGGAAAAAAAGGCAAGACACAAATAAAGTCACAATGTAATCAATTAATTTATCCTATGAAGTCTGAACACCTGAGCACTGTCCACTTTGGTATTGTATGGACTGTTTTTTGTTTACTAATTTTAAATTTACTATAGTTTTGTCCATTGGAAAACATTGGTGAAACATTTTTAGGTTAAAGAATTTTAATAAATTTATCTGTAACTTTCCTTAATTACAATCGTATAGATATAAATCCTTTGTCTGCTGCTATCTTTCTACAGAGAGATTATATACAACATAATGCCTGCCCAGCAGTTGTTTTAATACTGTTGAACTTCCTTTATTCAACAAGAACAAGCAGATTGCTCTTCCTTGGTATCTGCCATTTAAAGAAGCTGTGATTTGTGATTCTGCATTTTTTGCTTTAAGCAGTACTTCCATATGTATCCCCACTTCTACTTCTGCATCCCTGATGATGCACTGATGCTCAATTTCTCATATCCCATTAGTTTCTATAAAAAGTTAAGGTTAATGTCTCCTTATAGCATTCCTTTCAAACCTCTGGAATCTTCATATCCCAAATTGCTTTTCATTAATATTTTTCATAAATATTTAACAATTCAAAAGCAGGCCTTTTCTGTTATACTATTTTCTTGCTTTCTTGCTTGGTAGATTGGTTATGTTATTTGGCTACATTTTGGGTTAATCTTTTTTGTATTCAATGTTGACATAGTTGGCTTATAGACTATAGCTGACCTGGTTCTGAAAAGACATGCAGAATATGAGCAAGGGCTATTTTAAAAGGGTTACATAATATGACATAGTAATGATAGAAAAATGGAAAAGGGTTACATGGCATAACATAAAAAGAAAAAATAATATTTGTTGAGATACAAAATAAAGTAGAATCATATCAGTGATAATACATCTTAACAGAAGTACATACCAATCAATGTTTTCAATTATACAAAATTCTTCCATCTGGTAAGATTCTGGCAAGAAAATAAATACTAAGGTGGAGAACCGAATCTCACTTTACAGAGTTAATAACAATAATAGAGTTAAGAAAACTATTCTTGTGTGCTAATTTCTTTTGCAATAGTATACAGCTGGGTTTTATCTTTTATTGTGTATATTAGTTAAGATGTATTTTTTAAAAAAACTTTGATCATGTAGTTTTTCTACATCTGGTTCTATTTGACACTTGCTATAGAGAGTGCATGAAAGGTTGTGAATGTTAATACCCCAAAAAGAGAGGATTTCTATAAAATATACATATATATTATTTATGCACAATTTAATGGCCATTTCTATTGTCTTAACAAATGTCTATCAGTATGACATAAAATGGTGTAAAGTAAACTGGTTAAACTTACGTTCCTTTAATTCTGAATTTCATTTTTGGTTGTTTGATTCCTGTTTTTTCAATCTAATATAAATACATTTAAAAATAATTCTGTTATGTGTCTGGAAAATTTATAGTAGATTGAAAGTTTTTTTTCAATCTACTACAACTATGTTTAAAAATAATTCTGTTACTTGGTACTGTCTGGAAAGCAGTACAATGAGGTTATTCCAGATTTTGCTCTAATCTGGACTCTGTGCCAGTAACTAAACTTCACACAGACCAAGGTAACTTAGCTGAAAATCTGGCCTAAGCATAGCCTCACTTCACGGAGTGACTGTAAGGATTTAAAGACATAATGTATTACAATGCTAGGTCAAGGCAGGGAGTGGACAGAACAAGCTCCTCTTCCACCTATCTGCTCTAAATATATCCATTTAATGTAATTGTGACAACATGGCAAAACCTGAAGGACATTATGCTAAATGAAGGAAGCCAGTCACAGAAAGACAAACATTGTATAATATCACTTATATGTGGAATCTTGGAAAGTTAAATACATAGTATCAAAGATAGAATGCTGGTTACCGCAGGGCTGGGGAAGGGGGGAAATGAAGTGATGTTGGTCAAAGAATACAAAATTTCAGCTATGCAGAATGATTCAGTTCCGGAGGTGACTATAGTGGATAATACTGTACTACATACTTGAAATTTGCTAAGAGAGTAGATTTTAAATAATCTCACCATGAAAAGAAAAAAAGTAACTATGTGAGATGAACAGTATGTTAATTAGCCTGATTGTGGAAATGAATTCACAATGTATACCAAAACATCATACTGTGTAACTTAATTACATACAATTTTTATTTGCCAGTTGTACCTGAATAAAGCTGGAAAAGTGAGATAAAATAAAAGATGTACATTGAAACTATCCGGAATGGCAGATCACACTTAAGCAATCAAAAATGTTAGCTGTTATTATCTTTACAAATACATTGCTCATGTCCTCTTATAATAGATATTTCATATTTCTAGAGAATAAATTATTTTAAGATAAAGTGCATCTGTACATCACTGTTATCAAAACTGTCTGTTAACAAGCAAGATTTATGATTAATGAAATTCAGAATTTGCCCAAATGATATATTATTTTGTTTCAAAATAATTGTTCTATATTTTACCCATTGACAGAAGAATTTATTTTAAAAATGTAAAACCCAGAAGAACAAAAAATAGGATGCTATCTTTCTGCTTTAAAAACAGAAAATAAGATTATGTATGTGTTTATTTTTTGTATGCATGCATGAACACATACACACACATATGCATAAGCACTGAAGAAGGAAAAGATGAAACAATGATATATGATAATGGAGATGAGAGCAAGACTCACAGAATATTACATTTTTCAATATAATTTCGACTTTATAACCATGTAAATTTTACATATTTGAAATATAAAAGTTACAAAAAGAAAAAAATGTAGTTAACAAGTATCATAACCATGCAAGAAAATACATTATTTGAGGTAACTTAAGAACACTGTGCTAACATGATTGTACTTGACGGCAAATATTCAAGTGAGATACACTCTATTACTTGAAATAACAGTTATTGTATGTTAGAAATATGCCCAAAAATTAGATACCTAAATCTTTTACTTGTGTCAATCTATTATGATGTTTTTAAGTTAGAGATTAGCCCCTATAATTTCTTAATAATAAAATGACATATAAACAGCTCAAACTTTCTTAACACTTTATTTTATTCACTTTATGGGAAAAGATATTGATTATGTAAATTAAGTCATGTTAAAACCACATTCAATGTTACTATAACACATAACACAAAATATTTTTCTGGTACTGAATGCAATCAGAATAACAAAAGGAGAGTTGCACTTTTTCCACTATTTCCCATGTTGAAACTTAGTTTTACTCTTTTGATTAAAATATTTGTTAACTTTGAATTTAACATGGCATTCAATATAGTTTCTGTGAGATTTTTTTCCTAATTTCTTGATCAACTTATCTCCCTAAATCCATAGTTATCTTGTGGAGATCATAAACATCTGCAGCCATTTCCAAGGACCTATACTTTTGAGTGAAGATATCCAAATTAGAAAATGTATGGATTTCTGATCAAACTGCCATTTTAACTAAGTTTGTACATTTTTGGCCACTCTTGTTTCAAACGTAAGTAATAATAGGTAAAATACCTAAAAGAAAAAAAAGAACGACATAGTTTTCTTTTAAAAAAGAAAAATATGAAAGTACCATGGACAAACAAGGAAAACTTCAGAATACAAAGTGCATGTGTGTATATAATGTAATTATCACATATATGTTATATAATAATGTTATATGTTATGGATAATAAAATACACTGAAATGGTAATTCATAAAACCAACCACAAATCATTCCAGTCTAGTTTTATTATAACTTAATGTGTCCTTTCAGTGACAGGAATATTTACTAGACGATCTGTCCAACTCTTTAAGTAGAGAGCACTGTCTCCGACTGTTTAAAAAGACCCCCTTTGATAACTGCATCTTTATACAACAAGAAAACATTCTGAGACAAATTTCTCAATTTATTATTAAGCTACAATAAACTTTATAGTAATAAATTACTTTTGATTTATTAGAAAATATTGAGAATGTAATATTCCTTAGGATCAGAAAGAAATAATTCAGAGAGAAACAGTTTATACCTGTGAATGACAATAAAGATGGTTGGAAGTTGGTTTTAATAATTTCTAAACATCTTATAAAATGTATAAAATATAGGAATGGAGATTCTTTTCTCTTGGTTAAAAAAAGTTCAGTTCTTAAATTAAATTCCACAACAAAAATTTTAGAAATTACAAGGTAATAAAAAAAAAATCAGAAAAAGTCACTATTCCTATTCTCTTTTAGTCTTTTAAAACTATTCTATATGGTTGTGATTAAATGTCATATATTTGTGTTTGTATAGATGTAAATATCCTACCTTTTCCTTCATTTTCTATTTCATATTTCACTTTTTTCTTTAACATGACAAAGTATTTTTATGTTATTATAAGTTTGTTTTAATTCTTTTAAATAGCTGCATAACATTTTGTAAGTGCTATTTATTATTAACAATTCTTGCATTCTTGTCCATTGAGGCATTTCCAAATATAGCTGTAATGGATAAAAGATAATTTGATCTTTTATTTCAGTATTTTAACCACATTTATAAGAATAAATTTCCAGAAGTGGGAATACTGGGTCAAATAGAACACTTTTTTAAAAAACAAATTGAATACAAAGCAGTCTTTAGGTATTGCCACTTGCAATTTTCCAAATCACTTAAATATCACAGCTCAAATATTGTTGTAATGTTAAAGCTTTTTTTTTCCTTTTTATATATTTACAATACTCTTTTGATCAGCAAAGTAAAAAAAATTTTAGGTATCTGCAAATCTTACATCTATATAGACTCATAATTTCAGCCTCTTATGATGGCCATCAATAGAAACAAATACAAAGAAACAATTAGAAACTGGATCATGCTGTAAAGGTTTTGGAAGGCAGAAACTGGCTTGAGTAAGTTCTTTGTTTTCACTTTCCTTATCTGAAAAAATGAGGCTATTAATTAGTTTCTTAGGGATATTCCCTAGGTTAAATAATGTTAGATAGAGCATTCTTCTCTGGAAGCCCTTGCCTTCCCATTCCATTTTCAAAATCAGATATGAAGATGCGTCTACATGTGGATTAAACATGAATTGTAAGCTTTCCTGTCTTTGGCCAGGAAGAGTTCATTGCTAGGGTATTTGTAGTAAAGATGAGGCTTCATAATTCAGAACTGCTGACTTCAGGTCAGGAACATTGACAAATGACTCAGTTACCCATGTATCCACAGAGGCTTCAGTGGATAGATTTTCTTGGTATTATAATATTTATGTATCATCTTTTTCATAAAATGTCTGGGTAACAAATTTCCTGAAAATGAAGAAAAGTTTACCATACCACAATTAAAAATTCCTGAAGGAGTTTTCTCTGTTTTAAAGGAAATTATCTTTTCTCCCATCTAGTATTTTTTGTTTTTCTAGAACTGATGAAAATTGAATTTTTTTTAAAAAAAATTCACATACTTCCAAATATCTTAAGATAAGTTAGTTTTTAAAATTTGATTATAGTATTAGTATGAGTATACATAAAATTGAGATCATACTAACTTTTGAATTAAATGTGAAATATTTTGTTAATAATAACATAAAATAAACTTCTATTTTATATGGTAATCTTGATATTTTACTATGTCTTGTGATGCTCTTCTCTATACAGATTTTTAATAGTGTCTGAGACTAAAGACACTATCAAATTTTAATTTAATATAATACATTATAATTTTATAATATTTCAAATACATGTACAATTTTTAATCAGCATCAATCATTATTTTAAATATTATTTGTATTTTAGTGTCTTATCTAGAAAATATTCCTATTTAAATTAATTCATTACTTAATCATTGTGTTCTATAAAAAGAAATTTTATTTTCTATAATTTGAGCCCATTATGTTTAATGAGTCAAAATAACGATGGGAATTATCAAGGTTTATTTTTAGAATACTTGACTATATTTTATAGTGTAAGTACAGAACTATGAATCAAAAGTCCTACATTTTCAAAACTGCCTTTATTGTAAATTGATCTCATTTAATTTTCATCCAAAGTCTAGACATTGCTTTATTACACATTTTACAGGTAAGGTAATTTGGCTCCCAGAGATTAACTTTGTCTAAAAAATTCATTCTCTTCTATTATAACATACTACCTTGTATTAAATATTGGGTAGAAAGAAGGTAAAAATATTGAGCCCCAGACTAAAATATAAGCTTCTATTTTACATGTTAATCTTGATATTTACCATGAATTGTGATGTGCTTCTCTATACGGAATTTTTAACAGTAGCTTGGATGAAAAAAAATCTGAGCAAAAAGAAGAAAAGAATGAACAAAGGAGGAAGGGAGGGAGGGAGGCAAGAAGGAAGAAAGGAAAAAGGAAGGGAGGAAGGGAGGAAGGAAGGAAAAGAGGGAGAGAGGGAGGGAAGGGAAGGAAGAGCAGGCTAGAGTGAAAATTATGGACATACCAGTCAGAGTTTGAGAGAATTATGAGAAAAGACATGACTACAGTAAACTATAAATAAAATGAAAGAAGGCAGTTGACAAAGAGAAGACTGAAATAATAAAGAAAATGTGAACAGGAATAATTTAAACACACTCGATATTTTGTAATTGTTTATGAATAGAGTGTGTGTTCTACCACACCCTGGCTTATGAGCCGAGCATCATGCACTGCTTTCATTCAGTCCCGTGCAGATGCACAGAGTTGCTTTCTTTCCAATACCTTCGTTGTCTCTCAACATGTATCTTCCAGTGCCCTACGATAAATTCTGGGAGAATGTGAGTTCCCTGGGTTACTGAAAAAGATGGTTGTCTATAAAGAATAATTAAGCAAAATTTAGCAAAATCTTATGCCAATGGCAATTATCTGTCTTATTGGATAGTCACTGCACAATTACCAATAAGAAGTACTCCCCCAGTGGCAACAGAACTTCTAACCTACTCAGTGGCATGAATGGCACTCACTTGGATGCTGAATACATAGTCTGCAGGTTCTAGAAAAATTTCCTTAAGGCTTCTTATGCTTGGTGACAATAAAATTTACTTGAATTGAGATTAGAGAGTTTTTTTTTTTTTTGACACTTCCTTTACTCATGAGATATATGCAAGTCTGGTTTCCTAGTCCTGTGTAAAGCTAGTCCTTCTCTCTCCTTTATTTATAATCTCAGAGTCTGGAGTTTTTTTTTTTTTTTTTTTTTTTTTTTTTTGAGACGAAGTTTCGCTCTTGTTACCCAGGCTGGAGTGCAGTGGTGCGATCTTGGCTCACTGCAACCTCCGCCTCCTGGGTTCAGGCAATTCTCCTGCCTCAGCCTCCCGAGTAGCTGGGACTACAGGCATGCGCCACCATGCCCGGCTAATTTTTGTATTTTTAGTAGAGACGGGGTTTCACTATGTTGACCAGGATGGTCTCGATCTCCTGACCTTGTGATTCAGTCGCCTCGGCCTCCCAAAGTGCTGGGATTACAGGCGTGAGCCACCGCACCCGGCCTGGAAATTTCTTCTAAGCAAGATACCAAAACTCAGAAAACATTTTGGAAAAGATGGGACAAATTTACTAAAATGTGAAGTAAATAAACCAAAAAATCTCTATGCAGCAAAACAAAACAAACCAACAAAAAACTTATCTACATACAGTTAAAGATTAACAAGAAATTTGGAAATAAACTCATAACTCAGTTAATAGCTATTATGCCAAAAACCTCATATAACTTCATTTAAAATTACTAATAATTAAATGGCATAAATGGCAAAGGGAATGAGCAAGCACTTTATAGAAAAATTAATTCTAGTGGTGAATACATATACAGAGAACATACTATATTTCCCTTACAATTAAGTAAAAATTACAATAGGCTTAATTTATAAGATTGGTAAGTATGCTATAAGTTTTTGATAATAGGTGATAGCAAAACTTTAGAAGAAATGATCACTTTCATACCGCGTTGGGAACGTGAATTGGTTTAATTTTTCTGCATGGCATTTTGACAATGTAAACATGTATACACATTTAGTCACAGCCATATCACAGCTGGGAATTTACCAGTTGAACATATTCCCAAAAGACAAATGTTTAAGAAGTACCTTAAAAAAAAAAAAAAAAAGAAGTACCTTTATGTTATTATTTCTAATAGCAAACTGTTAGAAAGAAATCAAAGCATTCTATGGGATATTCTTTAAAAAAACCTATTGGAGATATGATTAAATAATTTTGCTGCTGCTTAAAAGAAGCATGAAGATTTGCTCTGCTGAAACAGGCCACCTTGCCACTATTATGTGTTTTTCGAACACATAATACAATCCAACTGCTTTATTTACATTTTTCACATAAATAATCACCTCATGCCATCTAATCCAAGCTGTTTCTTTGGGCCTTCAATTGTATTACACACACTCTGTTATCATGGATCTGGTTCACAATAAGAATTTCGTTACCTGACTCATTCCTACTCTATGTTTTGGATCACTAATTTATAGCCTCATAAATATTTTGCATTAAGCCTATCTGAATAAAACACACCGCTGCACACATATTTAACTTCTATTTCTCTTTTATAATAGTAGCTTTACACAAAATCCACAGAGAATATTGACAGGGGCCATACCAACAACTGAAATACAAAACTCTCAGGACAGGATGTTTCAATGGGTTAGATTAAGAACATCAGAGTAGGAAATCTAGTGATATAATATATCAGGAGAACCAGGAGGAAGACAGGGAGCTTGAAGCAGTGTTTCAGAAGGGTCACAGGACTGAGAAATGGGCTTGAAACAAGGGAATATGGTAATTCTAGTCCTTAGTTAAAGTGAAATGAAAGCTTCTAATGTTGAGTTACTCAGGTTGAAAATTAGACTAGAGGAAAACCAGGAGCTGATTACTGGATCTTCAGTAAAAGGCCTGTTCAAAGCAACAAAACAGAAACATACACATTGGCTTGACCGGGTGCTAGAGCGGCTAGACTGACTCAGTACAGGGTTAACTGAGCAGTGAATTACGATATAAATATAATAAATATTATAGATAATATTTATATTTATAATTATGATATAAATATAATATATATTATATTTATATTGTATATTTAAGTATAGAAAGCAAAATGTATATACTATACTGAGAATAGGAAAAACTAGTTTAAATTTTAGATAAACTACTAATTTTATATGGCACATCCAAAGTATGCAAATAGCCATGATATTTTGGTATCATCTAGGGACTTTCCTACATACTTGTCTGACCCATCCATGTTAGAGGCTGTGAATGTCACCTCTTGCTACAATCAGTGCTCTATCACATCTATTTGCACTTAGCATCCAGTGTCCACAAGTTTTTCTGCTCTATCCTCTAGAATGTTAAGGAAATTAACAGAGAAAAATTTGCATATCACACTCCCTCTCTAGTAGGATATGGAATGGCTTTTTGTCTGCACAGCTGTGTTAACATCAGCAGCCTCTTACATATTCCTCATTGAATTCCAGCCTCAATGGTACCTTTTTCCCAAGTCACTTGGGTATTTTGGATTTTTAAAATACCCCAAATGGTGTGCTGATTCCAGCTCATATTGGTTTGTAAGAACTGATTATTCTTATATATATATATATATAGAAAATATAAAAAATTTAAAAATATATGTATTTTTTATTGTACTTTAGATTCTGGGGTACATGTGCAGATCATGCAGAATTGTTACATAGGTACATACATGGCAATGTGGAATATTAATCTCTGTCCCCACCCTGAGTCCCCACCCAGGCCTTCAGATCTCAGGAAGATGCTGCCCTCTAATATCCAATCTGCTTTCTCAGCTGATTGCTGCCAAAAGTTTATTTTTGGAAACCTGGCTTGCAGACCTGCCATTCTAACCTTTTAGGAAAAATGGTTTTGTTGTACCCTTAATCTGCTTGAAATTACCATATTCTCTGACTGAACTTGTACAGTTCTCTACCTTGTACCTCACACATATCTACCATTAGGATAGATTTCTTGGGCCCTTCGTCCATTCTAGTTTGTGATTATTAACTTTCTTGAGTTACCACTTTTTCCTCCTATACTTTCTAGTCCTTTCAACTGCTATCTCACCAAAATTTCAGATGAGAGCTGAGCACCAGGCAATGCTCCTGAGAGCCAGTGCTGATGAAGATAAAAACTTCGTAGTTACGTAGATGTGTGAGAATTTGATTCCTTCTTTGATGCTCTACTGGTTCTTTTCTCGACCACAATTTTAGAAAACTCATTTTGGTAACCTGTAGAGACTGAGACAATAGGGCTCATTGTGCACACATAATTCCAGTCTGTACCAGATCAGAATTATATGGATCATTAATCGGGAATATGGAAAAAAGTTTCCTTGGCACTGTAACAAAACACTCATTTGAAAAGTCATAGTCAATCTGTCAGCATGGCTACATGATGTCATACAAATTGACTTGGTTTTGAAAAGTATCTGAATCAGCCATTTGTTCTGAATTTAGATAGATAGGGTGATGATTGCCAATTGAGTTTTTAGCTGAAATCACTGAATGCCTTACACATACTGGCCTATAAAATATCTAGCAAAATTTCATAAGTCACCTACAAGTACACTTATTTCTTCAACATAGTTTATTTTAATTTCATAAAGAATCTAATTATAAATATTGTACAACTATACAAGTAATATAGAAATATAAAAACATACTAAAGTTCTATTGAACTCTACTTGATCATAATTCTCTACTTTTTTCAAAGAAATTTATTGTCAACAATATAATAGAAATAATATTACTAAAATGCCTTTTTATATTTAAAACTCTTATAACATATTACTTTATAACCATTTTATTTTAAAATGTATCTTTTTATCTTTTCATTTCATTACATTACATACATACATTACATTCACTTCATTCCATTTCTCCTTTATTGTATGCATAGTGTTATATTTTAAAATGTGGTATACCACAATTTATTCAATAATTTACTTTTCAATGGATACTTATTTCATTTTTTTACCATTGCAAAGAATTAAAAGTTGAAAACCTTGAACATCAATATGCAGCTGCATAATTTTGTAAAGTTAATTTCCAGAAATAGGATTGCTAAGTCAAAATAAATATTCATACTAAATTGTGTAAGATACTTCCAAATTGTTCAACAAAATGTATATAATACACATTTATCTTCCTGTCAAAATTACATTCAAAAATCTACACATTACCATTTTAAAGTTGATTTCATTTTCTAAATAAATATTTTTACTCATTACTTGTGAGAGCATGCCAATTTATAAAAGAATAGGTGATATGATGTAAAATTATTGTTGATTTTTCTTCTCTTTACTGTTTAACAAAAATTTTATCCTAAAGTATTAGATGTGAAAGGATGGAATAGTTCAGTATTTAGCTGACCATTGGGCCCATAGGAAGAAATGGGAATCATCTGGTTAAAAACAAGTGCTGCCTGTGAGGGACACATGTAAGAGAACAATGACATAAATATTTAACACAGGAGTAAGTAACCCTTGGGGCATAACGTATGATTTTCCAAAGAGGTGGCATGTACGTTGTTAAAATTTTCAGAATAAATGTCAAGTGAAATGAAGATAGCAATCAACCTGGAAAGTAATATTTTGGAAAATACTGAACATGAGGAAGAATACCTTAATGTGTGAAAAAATTCTTGTCATTGAGCTATAAGGGATTCCCAAAGATTTTCTTTTCTCCACAAATGAGATATAAAAGCCCTATTGTTAAATAAGTACCAGGGTGGATTAATGTATTTAATGAAGGGGTAAAATATGAGCAGGTAGGAAAAATATAAAATGATCCAGAGAAAGAAACTAATATACGCATTCTTAAAGGCAAGATTGCTTTTAATTATAAATGTGGTGATTAGACTTGACAGCAGATGCAAAAGGATGGAAGAGTTCAGTATTTAGTTGACAAATAGGAAGTTCTCATTAGTATCTTCCTTTACTTCTTTAAGAGTAAATGAAAGTCATCAAAAAGTGGGCAAAGGATATGAATAGACACTTCTCAAAAGAAGACATTTATGCAGCCAACAAACATATGAAAAAAAGCAGACCATCACTGGTCAGTAGAGAAATGCAAATCAAAACCACATTGAGACACCATCTCACACCAGTTAGAACGGCAATCATTGAAAAATTAGGAGACAACAGATGCTGGAAAGGATGTGGAGAAATAGGAATGCTTTTACACTGTTGGTGGGTGTGTGCATTAGTTCAATCATTGTGGAAGACAGTGTGGTGATTCCTCAAGGATCTAGAACTAGAAATACCATTTAACCCAGCAATCCCATTACTGGGTATATTCTCAAAGGATTATAAATTGTTCCACTATAAGGACACATGGACACATATGTTTATAGCAGCACTGTTCACAATAGCAAAGAATTGGAACCAACCCAAATGCCCATCAATGGCAGAGTGGATAAAGAAAATGTGGCACATATATACCATGGAATACTATGCAGCCTTAAAAAAGGATCAGTTCATGTCCTTTGCAGGGACATGGATGAAGCTGGAAACCATCATTCTCAGCAAACTGACACAAGAATAGAAAACCGAACACTGCATGTTCTTACTCATAAGTTGATGTTGAACAATGAGAACACATGTATACAGGGAGGGGAACATCACACGCCAGGGCTTGTCAGGGAGTGGGGGGCTAGGGGAGGAACAGAGGTGGTGGGGGGATTGGGGAGGGATGGCATTAGGAGAAATACCTAATGTAGGTAACAGGAGGATGGATGCAGCAAACCACAATGGCACGTGTATACCTGTGTAATAAACCTGTACCTTCTGCACATGTATCCCAGCATTTAAAGTATGATTAAAAAAAGAAGAAAAAAAAAGAATGATTGCTGTAAACCATTAAAAAAAAAAGGAATAAATGAAAGTTGTAATTATATGTTGCCTTTACTGACTATTTGGGCTTGCTATCTTTTTAAAGCATCCACAGAAAATTCAACAATACTTTTATTGCTTGCTGCTGCTTCTCATCTCCAGGAGGCAGTCTTTCCTGGCCTCCCAATCTAGATTCGGATGCACCTTTATTAAGTTCTCACGCAATTATATTATAACATTTATCGTGCTTTATTATAAGTTAGATTTTTTCTGCGTTTTTGTCATCTATTCTTACTCATTTTTTAGTATTTTAAAGTTAAGATTTTTTTCACAAAACACAAAATTTACTATTTTGTAAAAATAAAATGAGATTTTTAGTACATTTATTACACTGTGCAAGCACTATCTAATTCCAGAACATTCTCATCACCCCATAGCTATTAGCAGTTGGTTCCAATTACCCACTGCCTCCTGATCCTCTGGCAATTAGTAGTCTATTTTCTATATATATAGATTTGCCTATTCTGGACATTTCAAACAATTGGAATCATACAGTATACAACATTTTGTGTCTAGCTTCTGTCACTTAGCATAATATTTCCAAGAATTATTCATGTTATAGCATGTAACAGTACTTTATTCTTTAATTTGGCTGAGTAACATTCGATTGTATGGATCTACTGTTTTTAAAAAATAGATTACATTCATTGGCTGATAGATATCTGTTTATTTTTTCCACTTTTTGGCTTTTTGAATTATGCTGCTATGAGCATACATGTACAAGTTTTTGTATGAACGTGTTTTCAATTCTTTAGGTAAATACCAAAACTTAGAATTGCTGGGTCAAATAGGAATTCTACGTTTAATATTTTGAGAAATAATCAAACTGATTTTACAGTGGCTGTACCATTTTTACATTCCTGCCAGCAATATATAAGGGTTGCAATTTCACTACATTGTCAACAAAACTTATTTTCCTTTTATTAGTTTTAATGTAATCATTCTGGTAGGTGTAATGTGGTGTCTCACTGTGATTTTGATTTCCGTAATGTTGGATATCAAACATATTTTCATGTGCTTATTGGCCATTTGAATACCTTCCTTGAGAAATGTGTATTCTAATCTTTTGCCCATTAAAAAATTATGTTATTTGTTTTCTATTTTTTGGTTGTAAAAGTTATTATTATTTTTCTGGACACTAGGCCCTTACCAGACATATTTGCAACTATTTTCTCTTATTAGGGTTTCTTTTCAACCTCTTGATAGCATCCTTTGATAAACAAAATATTTCCATTTCTATGAAGTCTTTGATTGCTTGTGCTTTGGTATGTATCTAAAAAATTGTTGCTTAACCCAACATCTCACAAATTTCCAGCCAGATTTTTTCCTAAGAGTGTAATAGTTTTAGTTCTTATGTTTACGTATTTTATCCATTTTGAGTTGATTTTGTTCTGGTGTGAGATTGCGGTCCAAATTCATCTTTGCAGGTGATATCCATTTGATAAAAGACTATTATTTTCCCATTGAATGATTGTGGCACCCCTGTCGAAAATCAACTGACCATAAATTTATGTATTTGTTTCTGGACTTTCAATTCTATCCCATTGGTGTATATATCTATCCTTATGCCAGTATGTTGATTACTATAGCTATGTCTTATGTTTTGCAGTTAGAAACTGTGAGTTTAAATTTGTCCTTCTTCTTTAATTTTTTTTGTTATTCTGTTACCCTTGAAATTTTATATAAATTTTAGGATTAGCTTCTACATTTCTGAAAAAAAAGTAGTTGGATTTTTGACAGGGATTTTTTTGAATCTATATAGATATAGATATAATATATATAAAAATATATACAAATAATACATATATAACATATAAATATAGATACAATTCAAATTCTATAGATTCTATATAGATATAATTTAAATTCTATATAGATTCTATAGAATTAAGTTATAGATTCTTATATAATTATAAAATATAATTACAGATATAATTTAAATTCTATATAGATAGAATTTATAATTTAAATCTATAATTTAAATATAACTATAATTTATAATTTAAATCTATAATTTAAATATAATTACAGATATACTTTAAATCTATATAGAATTAAAAGTATATCTGTAATTGTATTTTATAATTATATAAGAATTTATAATTTAAACTCCATAGAATCTAAATATATAGATCTGTAATTATAGTTTATAATTATACAAGAATCTATAATTTAAATTCTATAGAATCTATATAGAATTTAAATTATATCAAATTTAAACTATATCTATATAGAATCTATATGGAATCTATATTCTATATAGAATCTATATAGAATTTGAATTATATCTATATTTATATGTTATATATATTATATCTATATATATAGATTCAAAGAATGGCAATGTGGAATATTGCCATTTTAAGATTATATCTTCCAAATGCATGAACATGGGATGTTTTTCCATTTATTTAGATCTTGCTTCATTTCTTTCAACAGTATTTTACAGTTTATAGTGTAAAAGTCTTGTACTTCTTTGGTTGAAGTCATACCTAAGTATTTTCTTTATATGAATGCTACTTTAGATAGATTTTTTTAAAAAAATTTATCTTTGGATTGTTTGTTGCTAGTGTATAAAATGCAACTTTGCATTCTAAAACTTTGCTGAACTCACTTATAGCTCTGTGTGTGTGTGTATTCTTTAAGTTTGGTATATGTAAAATTATGCAATCTGTAAATAGAGATACTTTCACTTCTTTCTTTTATATCTGGATGACTTCTATTTCTATTTTTTTTGCCTAATAGCCCTAGCTAGAAAATCCAGTACTATGCTTTCATAGAAATAGTGAAAGTGAACATCCCTGTCTTGTTCCTGATCTTTAGGGAAAAACTTTCAGTTTTTCACCATTAAGTATGACATTAGCGGTGAGTTCCTACTAAGAGACACTTGCCTTTTGAGAAAGTTCCATTCTATTCATGATTTTTTAGTGTTTTAATCGTAAAATGATGTTTGATTTTGTCAAGTGCTTTTTTTATCTATTGAAATGACCATGTGAGGGTTGGTTTTTTTTTTTGCCTTTGTTCTATTTATATTATGTATTACACTGATTTTCAAATGTTGAACCACACTTGCATTCCTAGGATAAATCCTACTTAGCTCTAATGTACAACACTCTTGGTATGCTACTGGAGTCAGTTTGCTAACATTTTATTGAGGATTTTGGACTCATATTTATAAGTGATAATGGCTTATAATTTTCTTGGGATATATTTGATTGGTTTTAGTATTAGGGTAATAGTGGTGTCTCAGAATGAATTAAAAAGTGTTTCCTCCTCTTTTTTGGGATGAAATTGAGAAGAAATGATATTATTTAAGTATTCGATAGAACTCACTATTGAAGCCATGTAATCCTAAATTACTCCTTATTTAAAGTTTTTTTTGATTACCAACTCAATTATGGATCTATTTAGATTTTCTATTTGTTTTGAGTCAGTTTTAGTACGTGTGTTTATAGGAATTTATCCATTTCTTCTGTGTTATCTAAAGTTTTAGTTTCTGCAGAGCTTAAAAGTTGGCAGGAGATAAGAACTTAACACTTCATCGGGTCTTTCCTGAGCATGCAAACAGCCCTGAACATGCATATGGCTTTCTAGATTCCCAGGAATATGATGGAGCATTTGACAGGTTTTAGAGACATATCATTATCGACTTTTCCTCATAAGCATTTTGGTTATTCTATTTACCCCAATAATCATCTATTGCCTTAGGCAGCAGTATCTAAGATATTAATTAGTCTGTAAATATTCTTGACAAATGCCTTTTCCTTGTACCCCAGAATCAGCTTCAGTGCTGGAATAGTTCTGAGTTCAGTAAAATAAAGACAAGCATTTTAAGACATTCTTCCAAAGAGACACCAGCCAGATCAAAACACATAATTAATTAAAATTATTTGTACATGAAGTTTGTTGGTGAGTGGAGTTTTGATTTCTCTTGTATGGAAGATGTGGGTTGTTATTTTAATGACTGCTGTTGAAGTGGGAAATGGGAGATGGAACTAGGGTAAATCCATAAATTTTACAGCTTCTACCAAGAATCACCCATTTTTCTTGAATGAACATTCTCTTGGTTGCTGCAAGCTTTCAGTTAATTTCAAGTTCTGTGATTCTGATAGATTTTGCCCATTTTTAAATTATACTTTTAGAATGCTGGAATTTGAAGTTCCTAATTCTGCCATATTACGTGATTTCACTCTTTATTCAATTTTGAAGCCCTGGCAACTTGCTCAGTATCTGATACAATAAATGTTGGTTGACAGAGAACTCTTCAACATATGAAAGAATTTCAGGTGGTGCAATCCAGATTAAAAAATAGCTCTTCATTTTATATAATTATAGGCAAATAATGTTTCAACGGATTAGGATGGTTAAAGTATAAAATTATTTACTCCCAGTATTTTAACTCCTAAAATAATAATTCTCATGAGGGTGACACATTATCTAGGCTGCCATTATGTATTGCTCTCACATTAGCTATTAGAAAACACAACTGGTTATATAGTTAAGTTTCTGTGCATAGATATTTCTAAAGTCTATTTATATGTAGCATGAGGTCAATCTAATAGGAAACACAAGAAAACATGGTCAATTATTGAATGCTGAAAAAGGACTTAACTGTATATTTCAGCAGAAAAAAATAGCTATTACCATGAAGCATATACTTTTTTTTTAACACTCTAGTAAGAGTTGGAGGGGAAAGTTTGCAGGTAGCAAATATGATACTAAGAATATTGTGTTTCATATTTCAAATGACCATCATACTATGCAATTGAAAACACTGGTGAAGAAACTCTTGTGAGTTCTACAAACATCTCAAAGTAAACCTATTTGTTGTCTACTAATCTTGGTAAATTTTAAACTAATATTTGCATTAAATATTTATTTTTATTTTATCTTTTTACTGGGAAAGAACAACTTTAGTATCACAGAGGCCCTTATCAATCCCAATACTACCAATTGATAGTTTCGTGGTGTCAGGCAAGACATTTCATTTCTGGGCCTAAACTACTTTATCTTTAATATGAGGAAAGAGGATTAATCAGATTGTTCTAAACACTGAATATGATTAAGTATGGAAAAACCAGTAGCACCTTGCCTGACATAGAGTTGACACACAATAAACTGGATTTTCATTTTCCAACTAGTACAATATCTATTATTTTTAGATTTGTTGTATGTAAATTTTCTTTTTAGATTAATGTTTTTTAATATGTAATAAATAATACTTAGCAATTTTGTTTTTGTGCATTTTTCCCTGAAAGATGGATACAATGTGAAAGCCATAAATGACATCGAAAGAAAAAAGGTATTTGCCAAGAAGAAAATAAAAAGAGTAGTTGAATATTCAAATGCAATGGTGATTAGCATCTGGACACCATTCCTGAATAAAAATAATTTTAATAAATATATCTGTAAATACTACAACATATAAATATTTGGAATATGGCTATTTCCAATGTTGTATATATAATTAAAGTCTTCTAAGAATGGCCTATAAAATCTGCAACTAAAAATAAATAACCATGAAATAAAAATAGCACCAAAAACATGGATAAAGTCTGATTTTAATTACAAACATTGTAAACTTTTGTGTAAATTTTTTTATAAGTGAATTTAACCATATTTACTATTTGTTTCAAAATTCCTATTTTCCTAAGAGGACTGCATACTCTTAAATCAAAGCATAAAATCATTATTCTATCATTTCAACATAAATTGATGTAAGACCTTTCATTGTGTTTCATTGTGCAATGGATAAACTGTTATTATTATAATTAATCCTGTGATTTGCTATGTTAGAAGGCTTAAATCACTGAAAGATAATTTCTACCATCACTAACAGTGGCCTAGAATTTATGAGCAAGGAAATAGATAATATCCATAAGTAGAATGCTACTATGCACCCTGGAATCCACTGTATATATCATTATACTTATACTCTGTCTCACTGGCAGTCTTGGGCAAACCTAAGTACACCTTCATTAACAACTCAATGAGAGACGTAGTTCTGTGTTAAGCTTTTGTATTGATCTAATATGGCTCACAACGGCATGCCAAATAGGTCCACATTTCAAAACAACCTCTTTCTTAACCTTCTCTGATCTTGGAAGTCTCATGTGTAAAGTAATAGATATGTTTCTGGTTTCAGCCATGTAAAGGTCACACCTGCCAAAATGAGGAAGCAGTATCTTGTTTTATGCATGTGAGAGCCTGCAGCAGGAAGCATGGCCAGCATCATGACTAACCAATACTTTATCTGGTAGAGCCACCTTTTTTCTTCTGGATCCCTTGCCCTTGCAACATGGGTGCTCTTTTTATATGTACTAGATGTACTTCTTGTGTTCTGATTTTGCTGCTAGCTAATTCCTGACAATGTCTTAAACTATAATTGAGGAAGTAGCTAATAGATGATAAATTACATGATGGAGTGAAAGTGAGTAAAACAAATAACACATCTTTTACATAACAACAGTTAAAGAAATTAAGTCAACTACTCAAAAAAAAAAATAAGGAAATTAAGAAATGCACAGCCACTTGCATTTATAATTCTAGAAAAGAGAAAATCTCTCAGGCAGAGCTTCTACTAGCTCTGAAGTAAACTGAGTTGATCTTACTCCATATAGTGAATCCTATGGGTATCTCCAGCTTCATCTTAGATAATGGTACCTCTGCTTCCCTATTAAAATAGAAGAATCAGATGTAACATTTATGCTTGCTTACTAACTGCTTTAACAGAAACTCACTCATATAAAAGTGTTTATCAAATAAACTCTATTAGCTTTTAGCATAGTTGGGAATAAAAACGATAGCATTTGAGATGGTGTTAGGCAATTGATTAGAGAACCTCATGAGAGATTACATTAGAAGGGAAAGAGGACTGGTTGGTTTTGTGGGGGAGAGAGTGGCCTGAAGTTGGTGGTATAATCCATTAAGTATACAATAAGCCTAAAAAACTGCCTCTGAATATAAATCAACTTTTTCAAAATGTGATGTGGTACCCAAGAATAAACCATAGCCTATCTTTCAAGTGATCTATTTATTTATTTATTTTAAAAATCTGGCTGTTTTGGTTGGTTTTAAAGAATAGAAGGACACGCATATCACTTTCTAAAGATTTGGAGTACTTCCCTTTCTGATTACATGTTTGTTTCATCACCCTTTCCTCAAGAATGTCTCTATTCTACTCTTAGAAACTTGTTGAGTATCAATCCAAATCTCTTCTGTTTTTTCAAAAAATTGTCAGAAAAGTTGTAATATTTGTGTTATTATTTTACTACCCTAGTATTTCATATTTTGTGTTTATGGTTCAGTATTTCTTATCTCTATCTGTTTTGCTATTTCAATCTCTAGTTACAAAGTTTGGAGGCATTCTCCTTTTTAAGTAGAGATATTATAATATCAGCAAAATATGATCATTTCCATTGTGAGTCACAGTGCCTCTGGGAATGCAGCAATTATAGTAAGTGGGTGAAGGAGGCCAGATGCTGGTTGTGGTGATTTCAGAGCCAGCACCCTATCTAAAGTAGCAAAGCTCTAGATAATTTACAATCACACAGAAATGCTTAACCAGTACTGCTGTATCTGCAGAGATAGAAACAGAACTAACAGAATCTAACTCTTTATCTATCTATCATCTAGCTAGCTTTCTGTCTGTCTTCCCATCTATCTGTCTATCTATCTATCTACAAAGGGAAAGAAAGAGATATTTATTGCAAGGAAATGACTTGTGCAATTATGGGGATCTGCTTCGGTAAATTTGAAATCCATAGAGTAGCCTGTCAGAGGGGCAGGCTGGAATTCTCATGGAGAAGCTAATGCTTCAGTCTTGAGACAGAATTTCCTCTTGCTCAGGAAAACCTCAGTTTCTGCTCTTAAATTATTTCAACTGAGCCAGTTTCTCCCAGATTATTGGGTATAATCGCCCTTACTTAAAGTTAACTGATTATTGATCCTAATAAAATTTACCAAATATTTTCATAGCAACACCTAGATTAGTGTTTAATAGGCTAAACATTTCAAAATAATATTTAAAAATCAGATGATTTGACATTTTAAAGTCAGGATTTTCAGTTTTTCTTGGAAAAGCAGATTTGGCAACTGCGATGGTCAATTTTATGCTTCAATTTCAAACCAAAAAAAAAAAGCATATTATTTTCCATTCAAATATGATGACCAACTGTTTAGGTTTGTCCAGGACTGAAACTGTCCTGGTTAAAATGAAACGGCTGATTTCCCTACATCCAAACAAAACATATCTGTTTTCAGAGTGTGCCCATGAAGTTAAGGATATCCTGAATTCCCATGAGATAAATAGGTGTCTGTGGAACTAAATAAGCTTGAACACAGATTATCAGTCTTATTATCTACTTTAGCATATGTTGGGGACAAAACATGTTTGCATCAATAACATTCCTGCTAGAACAATGATATCAGTTAAGGTGGGCAGGGGATGAGGGTTTGGAGAGGGAAAGATTCCTCAGTGAAATGTTTATCAGAAAATTCACGGAGGTACAGTTGGGGGAAAGTTCTCTTGATTCTAACATCTATTACTCTTTCAGCAGGCAATGCCACTAAATATGCTATAGATATACATGAGTCTCCTGTCTTAGAAAATTATTAAATTTATCATTAAAGAAAGTTAAATCTAGTATGAGAACTAAAGGATTGGGGCAAATTTCTACATGTAAAAACTCAGAGGGCAAGTGAAAATAACAGGAAATATAATCTAGTGCAATAATATACATCTTCAACAATGTTTGCCCATATTAAATATAACAGGGATTTTCTTGGTTGGGTATTACAACATCTTAGGATGTAGGCTGGTAACATAGTAGTAAGCTCAGTTTAATAAAATCAGTTGTATCAGAGGATACCAAAAAGATAAGTTTTTACAAGATTCCTTCATGATCGGAGTGTTTTCTACTTAAGGTCTATTTTTATTTGTTAAAGAATGAGGCATTTAAGCTGAACAGATTCTTCAATAGAAGGCTACCTTATTTCTGAAGCGGATATACTACCAGCTATGTGGCCACAGCAGACCCATTCAACATTCCTTAAGTTCAGCTTCTTTGACTTTAAAATAATTTTGGTAACCTGAAACTGTCAACTATGTTTTAAAGCTAGATATCATAACATATGGTGAAATTGGCTATTTCTATTTCGTCTCTTTAGAATAGAAATGTGAACCTCATTTCAGCAAAAGTTTCATTTGTCATTGACTTATGTATATGTCTATAGAACCAGCATTCTAAGAAATATTGAGTAATTGGTTCAATTGTTGATTGGTATCACTATATTCCCTAGTTCTTCTATGAAATGTGCATAGTCTTAATTCAACTATTTTATAAGGTGGTTTCCTGTGTTCTGGGAAAAGCTCTTATCTCTAAGACTTATCTATAAAGTAAAATGTAAAGAAAAATATAACTGTAAGACAATGTAGGCCCAGATATACTACTGAAAAACTATTTAAGAAATCTCCAATTAATAGATTTTATGTTTAGGACTGACTTTTCAATGGTTTTTGCAAAATCAAACAATAATCAAAGATTATAAAATAGAACCCATATCAAAGACACAAATATAAAACTGACAGAAGAAAGTCTATCAAGCCCTCATGTACTGAAAATGACTGCTTGAGTACTTGAAAGTGGATTTTGTTCTCTTGCTTCTTTATCCTGATTTATAGATGAACAATTACATTTTAAAAATCCATAAGAGTTAATTGTGAATTAATTATTTTATTGATCAAAATTCTTTCTTTGAAGGAGATTTTTATAGACAGATTTAGTCACTATAGCTACTTCTAATCACCAAGAAATTTAATATCTTCTCATACATAGTTTTTGTATCATATAATGACCTCACTCCACACTCCATGCCAAACCATTATTCAGTATCACAGTAGACTTTCAACAGGTAACAATACTGTACTATGAAGCCATCTGTAACATGTTTTTTTTTTTTTTTGAGATTTCCTTTCATTTGGTGTTAGAATCAAGACATATGGGATAAATTTAGATCCAGTTTGCCTTAGTTAAACTTGTCTGACTTTAACAATCATTGAAGCCATACATCATTCTTATAATTAAGATTTGTTTATTGTTCCCAGTTGTAATGAATGATTGATACAAATAATTGTCTCTATCTGGTGATAACTAAGTTTTATATCATCACAAGCTAAAGAGTCTCAATTTTAGAATTATATTTTATTACCTAAAATACTTTTTTCTTCATCAAATTAAAATCTTGAGATGGAGATATAATTAATGACATTAGAAATCAAATCACATGGAATGCTGTGTATTATCAAGTAAATTCATCAAAATACAGTTTGATTAGATAATGAGTTAGTCCCCCAAGATTACTTAACAGTTATGAGAATCCAATATGTGCTTGACAATACTGATGGTAAGAGATATAAGACATATTTTCTGATCTCAATGTTTTTTCAATTAGGTTGAGGTAAGAAGGGAAAAATTTTTAAATAATTAATAAAATGATAATGCATAATCCAAGATCTTTATAAAGTTTCTGACAACTTAGAAGAGAAAGCTCTGCATATTGTGGTAAAGAGAAGGCATTTCATGAAGAAGCAAGGAACTGAGTTTGCTTCAAGAATGGGTCTAGTTAAGACAGCAGAGGAATACTTAAAATAGGGAAATGTTAAGAGAAAAAGGTAAAGGTGTGGAAGCAATATGGCATTTAAGTGACAGCAAAACTGGTTTCCTTCTGAAGTTTGAAAGTTTGATTTAATTAGAAAGTTTCATTTAACTAGAGAGGCTTTGGAACCTGAAATGACAAACCAAGATTAAACTTAATTTTATAGAAAATAGAGAGCCAGTAATTGATCATGGAGCTACAACAAAGTATTCTTTAACTGATTGTATTTTTTCATGAATTGAGACTATATGAATAAGCAAATAGGATGAATTTAGAAGTGGGGATAACAACTACGTGTAGGAATTGGTTGAATACCCTTAATACAGGGCAGATTTGAATTATAGTTTGAAAAGCTAAACAATCCAATTATGATTAACAATATTTACAAATCAATAAATGAAATGAATAAAACCTGTGTAGCAGAGCAGTACTATAATTTTTAATATTCAAAAATGATTTTCAACTATTTAACACTAAAATAGTATATGTAAATCCTTATGAATATTTAAGATTAACTTAAAGTAGTTATAAATAATTTTATAAATATATTGTTCTTAAGTAAAAGTTAATATCTTTCAAGTAAATTCAGAGAAAACAGATACTAAAATTACATCAAAATGTATCTTTTATTTTGTCTTTTCAAGTTACCAGCTAATTCAATATAAAAACGCTTGAAAGTAACCACATACAGTGGCATATGATACAAGTCCCAGATACTTGAGAGGAGGATTGCTGAGGCCACGAGTTTGAGGCCAGCCTGAGCAATGCAGCAAAACCGTATCTCAGAAAAATATATATGCTTGAAGGAAAATTATGCAGATGATGTTATATCTAATTTATTAGAAGGTGGCAAATCACTAGCCTATGTAATGATGGATTTCTTAAAAAGTAGTAGATATGTGTCTTTAACATAGATTACTGTCTTTATCTTTAATATTTTCTTATTTTAAGGTGTGCTTCCTTTAAAAGAATTATAACAATATTTTAAATATGTTCAGATTTTATATTAAAAACTTTTTATAATGTCATATAATTTTTAGATTGACATAAGCATGATTATTTATTGTATTAGATTTTCTGTATTAGTCTTTTTTCATGCTGCTGATAAAGACATACCTGAGACTGAGAAATTTACAAAAGAAAGAAGTTTATAGGACTTACAGTTTCACATGCCTGAGGAGGCCTCACAATCATGGTGGAGGGCAAGGAGGAGCAAGTCAAGTCTTACATGGCAGCAGGCAAAAAGAGCTTGTGCAGGAAAACTCCCCCTATTTAAAACCATCAGATCTCAAAATACTCATTCATTATCACAGGAACAGCACAGGAAAGACCTGCCCCCATAATTCAATCACCTCCCACCAAGTTCCTCCCATGACACATGGGAATTGTGGGAGTTACAATACAAGATGAGATTTGGGTGGGGACACAGCCAAACCATGTCATTTATATAATGAAGACACACTTTATTTTGCTTATTAAAGCACCTCTTTTCTCAAAATAAGTTTGAATAAAATAAAAGTAAATGCCAAAATAAGTTTGAGTAAAAGAAAAATAGATGGAATTTTTAAGTCATTTTAAGGAGACAGACAACACAAGCTGTAATGATGAAAACAAGCAGAAACATCTAAAGCATTGTAATTTCCCACGTTCCATTCTTTGAAAGCTTTCATTATCCTAGCTACTAAATCTTTTATTTTCCACTAGGATAGAATACAAACTTTTTGAAAAATGCTATAGTAAATACAGTTGTTCTAAGCTTATTCCTCAAAAAGATATTTAAAGTTTATATATTTAATAATTACTGATTTTTAAAAAATGCTGATTAAGTATCTTCATTAGTTGTTCATGTTAAGATTTATATGTTTAAGCTTTTAAAATATTAATATTTAGTTTTATATAAACTGTTTTTACCTCCTGATGTGTTAAGTTGTGCACTCTGTTAGCCTGTTTTGGACGAAAAATGACAAAATGCTAAGAAAAAGAATTTTATTTCATTTTTCATGAGGAAATGAATTCACATAGTTTAAAATGACAGCTTTTTATCTGAAACACTGTGGTGTTAGGATAACTTTACAAATGTATAAACTGATGTTTTACAAATAGGTATCTTTTTGTTTGCTTGTTTTGTTTTACATTTGATAGTAATCTGTTTCTCAAAGAAAGTGGCAAAATGTCAAATTTTTGACATGCTCTTTTCACTAAATAGAACGTTGAAGTCAAGGTTAGGATTGACAGCCCTTGTAAATTAATGAGAATTGCCGACATTCTTTATTAAAAGCTCAAATATTCTTGGAGAAAATTTGATTTGTCCTAACAAGGTTTGATTAGTGTTTTAACAAGATTCCAGCTCAAAATTTCCGAGCATATCTATCTTCCCTCTTAACTATACTTGGCACAGAAAAATTACAAATCTGAACAAACTAAGTAAGAAAAATATTAAAGACAAGGTGTTAGTTTTAGATTCAGATTCTAGTACCCGAATTGTGTTCCATTTTCATGTTCTTTTTATTTTTATAATCAGTTATCAAAAAGTTCTGTCAAAACTTTATCAGGACATATGAAAATATGCTATTTATACTAGTCACCAGCCCTTAAAGAAATAAATTGCTTCGCTGCTTTACCAAAACTGTAGTTGGACTGGATCAAAACCACGAATGACTCTAAGTGTATATAAATGTTCTAAATAAAAATAATAAACTATATTAATTTTACTATACCACAAGGTAATAAGAGAGGCATTGGCATAGAACATGGTGCTTTTAAGTACATATCACATTGGTACCCCACTTTATGTTTTCCTTATATTTCTACATAATGCTGATTTTGAAGTTACTCTGCTAGTCTTGGTAAAAATTTTACTGCTATATGAGTAAAATGGAAAACATGTGTTCATGGGATGAGATGGGTTATCAATATTTTTTGCAGCCTGATAATTTTGATTTCTAATGTATTTTTATTATTTGAAGAGGTCAGTTCAACTTACTCTTTGGAAATACAATGTTAAATTGACTTCAGTGTATTTCACATTCAACTGTTTAGGGATCATTTTAAATTTTTGTTTTTAAATGTAAGGTGGAAAATATTAGAGCCTCTTCGAATGGTGATGGAACAGATTTGAGTATGGAATAAAACTGAAGTTTTAGGACAGAGGAGATACCTGCAAGACATATCTTTAAGTAGTATGATTGAAGAGATTGGCTTTGGAAAGAATGGAAGCATCATTAATATAATAGGAAGATAATGGGGAGTAGTTATCAATCTATTCTGATTGCTTCTGAGGCTATTTCATGGGCTGAGAGTAAGGAGAGGAAAAGGATTAGCATATGTTTGAGGAGAAAAAATAAGTTTATGAAATTAAATTTTAGAGAGTCAGAGAATAAAGTGAATAAGAAAATTTAGTTGAATTGCTAGTGGCTGTAAGAACTAAATTGAAGTTAGACAATCATGACTTTAAAGTCAATATGATAGTATGGAGAAAGAGATTGGCAAGGGAGTTAAAAAGGCATACAAAGATGCAATTTTTAAAAATGGACCATGCAATCTAAGCCATGTCTTAAGTGCTTAAGAACAAAACATGGGTGAAGAACAGTGAAAAATCTCTATGTCTGGAAGACTCAAGGCAACAGTTAGCAAAATCTATGTTATGATCATGGGAGTAGATACGGGAGGAAGGTCACTGGCAGAGAGGAGTTGGGAAACATTGATAAAACAGGGCTGAAAAAATCACTTCCATATATATAGAAATAATTAAGGACATGTATAGGGCTGATTAAGACAGGAAATAATTATTGATATAAAGATCAACAATTAGTGGGGGTTTTCAGGAGAACTGCAGGCTCTGAGGGTCCCTACTTCAGTTATATTTCAATGGCAGAAGAAGTCAGCTTGTGGCGGGAGAGCAGCACTGAGAACATGAGCATCTATATAGAACCATTAAAATTATAGTGAATTATTAATAAATGCCTAAGTGTCAGTGTATAGATTGATCCATATTCTAATTTTTGCTCTTTAATTTTATTTCCCACAAAAATTTTACAGAAACCCCTCATTAAATTAGATTTATGATTCTTATATATTGCTTTCTTTCTGGGCATGGGGGGATAGGGTCTCGCTCCATTGCCCAGGCTGGAGTGCAGTGGTAATCATTGCTCATTGTAACCTTGAACTCCTGGGCTCAAGTGATTTCCCTGCCTCAGCCTCTCAAGTAGCTGGGAACTTGGACTGCAGAGGCATGCCACCACACCTGGCTAATTTTTGTATTTTTTCCTTTTAGAGATAGGGTCTCGCTATGTTGCCCAGGCTGGTCTTCAACCCCAGGGTTCATTCTTCCCGCTTTGGCCTCCCAAAGTGCTTGAATTACAGGCATGAACCACCATACCCAGCCTAATTCTTACATACCTCTAATCAATAGAAAAAAAAGTTGAAGGCAGCATTTTTCAAACAGTCAAATAAAGGGTAAACTTCCATTTTTTATGGATTGTATAACTCACATTAGACTACAGGCAGTTAATATAAAAATGAGCCTCACAAAAGCCAAACAGCTCACTGTTACTATTAAGCCATGTAGGAATATTAGCCTTAGTTTGGTTATAGAAAATAAAAGCTCATTAAATGAACATCTATTAAGGTGATTTCATTTTAAGGATACAAAGAATGTAATCCATTAGAATTATTGAAAGTGTAGTTGACCCTAATGGAAACTAGAATACCATAAAACAGTTTTCTTTCTCATTGATTCTCTCTTCTAGGTTTTATGTTCTCTCTGATGTCAAAATGTTCCTTACTGCCCGTTCTCTGTTTATTGTCTTCTTTTCTGCAGACCAGTTCATTATTGCTGCTCAAAAGTGGCAGCCTTGGCCCCTGATCCTTCTCAAAGTAAAGTCATCACAACAACTAACTCTTTTGTCTCATATCCAAATACTTAGGTTGGAAAATCTATTTGGGTGGCTTGTTTACCAAAAAATAATCATCTGGATCTAGAGGGAATGGGGGATGCTGATGGAAAGAGGATGAAAAAGTACATTATACAGGCTTACTAGTTCCAGACTGTTTATGAGGTAAGTTCTCCAAGACGGGGCATAGGTTAGGAGGAAATGATTGATCTCACAGTAAAGAAGGAATTATAAGATAGTATCAATAAATCAATTAAGTTGATTACTGCTTTGGAGAAACAAATTCATAATGAATGTCCAATTTACTGATGACATGCTATTTGTTATTCACATATTAAAACTACTTTCATAAACATAAATTACATATTTTTATAAATGATATAGTTAGACTCCAAAGTCTCATCTTGAACTATAATCCTCAGGTGTGGAGGGAGAGACCTGGTGGGAGTTGAGTGAATCATGGGCACGGTTTCCACCATGCTGTTCTCATGATCATGAGTGAGTTCATCCTAGATCTGATGATTTTATAAAAGGCTCTTTTCTCTTTGCTCACTACACATGCTTTCTCACCTGCTGCCATGTAAGATATGCCTCCTTCCCCTTCCACCACGATTGTAAGTTTCCTGAGGCCTACCTAGCCATGCAGAACTGTGAGTCAAGTAAACCTCTTTTCTTTATTAATTACCCAGTCTCGGGTAATATCTTTATAATAAAGCAGTGTAAGAACGGACTAATATGGTGAATATTGACCTTGAGCAGAAAAAAGTGACTCCTGCTCTAATTGAAATGTACTACACTAAATTATCTGAACATCTCAACTAAAGTTTCTAGGGCACATTTTTGAAGGATAATGATATAATGGGATCCTTCATAATATGAAAAATAATCTATGATCAATCTTTATAACAGTATCTTAAGTTTTTATAGCACTTTACAATACTAAACAGTTTGCAGAAATTAAATTGTTTCCTAGTTAGTATCATACCTCTAGACTCTGAGAGTTCTACTAAATCCAGAGATATTGTTATCTATTGGATTAACCTTCATGTACCTGTGAAGCATAAATTCCATGCAAGTCTAGCAGAATATATTTTTCTCTAGGAGGCTAAAGATAAGCATGTGTTCAAAACAATTAAAATAATTTTGAGAACAATTAATATGATAGGAAATAACCCTAAATTTCAAAATTAAAGCTTTTTTGTTCAGTTTGTATTTTCTTTCCCCTGGATTTCAACCAGGTGGCTCCAATGGCCTGTCCATTATGAGTTTTGCTTAATCCTCACTGAATTTGCTTAAGGACACTGAAACACAATAAACCACATTAGCAAAATGTTTGATTATCATTTATTGATGCAAGTCTGTTTGGCTAGGGCGTACCAAAGAAGAGAAGCCATAATACAGTTACCACTCTCTATTGACAAGGAAAGGGTTTTTGTTTCTATTTTTAATGTGATGTTTTCTTTCTTTTAACTTTTTCCTTATCTTTTTAAATTGCGTTCTGTATGTTTTAAAGAAGAGCTTTATTTTTCCTAAGTGTTTTTTTCAAGTCTGTTAAAAATTCACTAAATTATTGCTAGGATATTTGTTGAATTAAGTATTTTTAAGCTGATGTCAGAAGATACTGATACCAGAGAATACTAATGCAATAATACTAATATACTAATACCAAGTATCTTTCCTTTGTACTATACTTATTCACACCCCAAATGTGCACATCTGGTTGTGTCTAATTTCCCAGCTTTTGTTACTTGTTTATATCTTTTCACTTGTAAACCTGTGAGGGAGAGAAAATTCATTCCTATCCATAAAGAACATTTTGAGTCAGTACTCAAATGTGCTTTTAAATATTTTATTTTGGAACCCAGCCATGGGGAATTTAGGATATGATGTAAGTCACCCTACAGGTTGGTTAAGAACCAAGCCTTAGGGCACTAAGTGTTGGTCTGTAAGCCTATCAGTGTTATTCAAAGGGATGAACATGAAGAGCCAGAAAAGAATGATTTAACTGAGTATGAGGGAGAGAACAAGAGATTTAATTAATCCCATTTTTCTTCTGCATAATATTGGTCACAGTAGACACAGGCCAAATGCATATTTGCCATGATTCCAATATAAAACTCATTTTACTCAAATTTTTCTTCCTCCATTCCTTGGAAACATTACATTATAAGTAAAAATGAAATGTCAGAGTAAATACTATGAAGCGTGCAAGAACAGAAAACCCTGAGTTTTTTGATCTTCAAAAAAGGAAATCAGGTAATATAACCACAGGTAAAAGTTGGCGTTTATAAGTGACAACAAACTAATTGCAAGGTTTTACACATATATGACATAAGAGAGTCTAAGGAATAAATTAAAACAGATTGTGAGATAAAAATAAAAATCATAATATAAAGTCTGGACTTTGATTATAGGTATATAAAAGAAGAGTCTGCTAAAAAAAAAATCTGTTTTAAATCCATTACTTAAGACACTCAAATGGATTACCCTTCTCAGGCCTGAAACCTGCAATTTGGGAAGCTGTCACCATACAGCATTTGTGCTTTGGCTAAATAATTGGACAATAATAATATTGAACTGGGAATAAAAAGAGTATTTACATGATCTAGTCATATTATGTTAAAATATTCACTTTATAATTACTGGTATAAATTAACTATTATAATAACCATGCTTATACAATAAAACAAATTATATATACATATATATATATGTGCATATATGCACTTTTAGCATTTTAAGGCTTACATGAATTCTTAGTTCCACCATGTGTTTTTACAGATGAGGAGCTGAAAGGAAGACTCATTAGATGTCATACTTTATCTACTCATTATTTGACAACATTGATTTTCAATTTGTCCTGGTTTTCCAGTCCAGGAAATATAGAACATCTTTTACACTGCCTTGAATTTATCTCATCATGCTTTCTTCTTTGTGGAATTTAATCAGAATTTCTACAAGCCTTCTGCAGTTTCTCTTTTCTGGTTCTGACTTGAGAGTTGGATATTAGAGTTTTACCTGAACCATGAAGGTACAAACTGTTGTGTACTGACAAACTCACCATATTGCTTAAAATTTAGCGTATTATCTCCTTTTGGTATTAAGAAATTAAAAATTAACTAGTTGGCAGTAACTCTCTTGTCCAGTAAGGAATAACAATCTAGGATCAGAGGCCAGTGGCAGGGGTTCACACCTGCAATCTCAACATTTTGAGAGGCCAAAGTTGGTGGATCACTTGAGCCTAGGAGTTTGAAACCAGCCTGGGCAACATGGCAAAACCCCACTACAAAAAATAAAAAGACTAGCGGGCATGGCAGTGACTGCCTGTAATCTCAGCTTCTTGGCAGGCTGAGGCAGAAGTTATAGTAAACCAAGATTGCGTACTGCCTTCAGCCTAGGTGAAAGAGTCAGACATTGTCAAAATAAAATTAAATTAAAATAAAAAATAAGGAAAATAAAAAGAAAATGAAAAGAAAGTTGTGTTTCTGTGTGGTTTCCCAAATATTTCCACAGCTTTGCCCAACCACAGGTGGTCTCATCAGTCTATCACAAACTTAATTCTCATTGTCATGCTTATTAACTGTTCAAACTCAATGTCAGAAGGCACTGCAGACTCTGTTCCATTCATGAGCAAAGGCTCCGTCATTCTAGGTCTCTGACTAGTTCACAGAGGTGTTCCTACCTGCCCATCAAGACTGCTACCAAGTTTGCCACCACCCTATTCTGGATTTTGTTTCTCTAAGATGAACACTTGACCACTGAACTAGAAGGAGTCCTTCACAACATTACATATGCTCCATCTCAAAATATTTCCATCAGAATGAGATTGATATGTTACCCTCTTAAGCTCTCAGCCTTCCTATTTATGTCTCCTACCAGTTCTCACTGTTATCTCTCTCAGTAAGCTTTTGTTTTATTTCCCCTAAGCATATCATTAAAAATTAGCCAGGTGTGATGGCTCAGGCATATAGTCACAGCTTCTATGTTTCATGCTGCAGATACAAAGTCACCATGTGTAAATATAACATGGATTAGTATAATTGTTCTAGTATCATAAATGAAATAAGATTTTATGAACAAGTTCTTTGTGATCTCTCCACAGAGATGAAATGGACCACCTCCCAGTTAACAGATCCAATGCAAATACTGATGTTGTACGGCACATTTTGAAAGGTTTACTACTCACACAAGAGACTTCTGGGGACAGCAGGTTAAGTGCACACCAATGTAGAATGGCAAGAACAAACAGTAGAGAATAGGCTGGGCCTTTATGGTAGCTAGAGGCTGGGGCTGGAGAAAAGATTCATGCAGCATTAAGGCCACAGAACCAAATTTACCATCAGTGCCAACAGCTCAGGAGCAGCATTGGTTTTCCTATGGTGGTGGGGAAGGAAAAGGTAAAAGCCTAAATACTAAGTGCCGTCATCAATGGGTCAACAATCAAACAAAAATCAAATCAGCCCATGTAGTCCCAGCTACGGGGGAGACTGAAGAGGGAAGATCACCTGAGTGTAGGAGTTCAAGGCTTCAGTGAACCATGATTGCACCACTGTAATCCAGCCTCAGTGACAGAGACCCTACCTCTAAAAAAAAAAACAAAAGAAAGAAAGAAAAGAAAACAGGAAAACAACCACCAAGTGGAGTTATCAAGATTGGAAAATTATGTTTTTATACATATTTTACATATATATGTCTTAACTTAGTACATTCAAATGTGTATAGAAAAATCTCTTAATTATGTTTTTTTCTGATAAAACACTTCACCAAACATTTATGTTTCTGAATTCCATTATATTATGAGAATATTAATTTAAATTTGGCCCTGATATACTTTAAATAAGTGGATTATGCTATATATCCTGGCTTACTGAGCAGATTTATAAAATAACTATATAAGAGAATTAAGCATAAATTCTAACTAGGTTTAATAATTAGAACTGATTCTGCAGAATTGTTGGTGCATTCCTTTCTCTAATTCAGGGCAATAGGATACAAGGCCCACAGAGGTCATGGACAGTTTCCCAAGATCTGTAATGTGAAAACACCTGTCCTCTGGAATACAATCTAAAATAATTACCCCCATGGGACTATCCAAGTGGACTGTGGACCCCTGAGTAACTGACAAGGCTCTCTCTAATAGAGACATTGATATTCTTAACTCTGCTATGGCATTTGCTTTATGCAAGTTGCAAGTGGGTGAAAATTATAGTTTTCCCAAATTGTTCAACAATTATATTACTTATATAAGTGCAGCTTATTAACAGAAACTGAAACTTTACTTTTAATACTGTGATTCAAACATCTGAAAAAAAGTGTTTAAAGCTGCATATTTAATTTTTATAGGTACCTAGCATCTATGTCTTGGTTTAACTTTCATTTTAAATCCAGAGGTACACATGCAAGTTTGCTATACAGGTAAACTCGTGTCATCGGGAATTGTAATACAAATTATTTCTGTCACCTAGGTATTAAGCATAGTCCTCATTAGTTATTTTTCCTGATTGTCTCCCTCCTTCCACCCTCCACACTCTGAAAGGCCTCCATGTCTGTTACCCTCCATATGTCCATGTGTTCTCATAATTTAGGTCCCAGTTAAAAGTGAGAACATGCATTATCTTGTTTTCTGGTTCTGTGTTAGTTTGCTAAGGATAAGAGTGTCAAGTTCCATCCATGTTCCTGCAAGGACATGATCTGGTTCTCTTTATGGCTGCATAGTACTCCATGGTGTATATGTACTACATTTCTTTATCCAGTCTAGCATTGCTGGGCATTTATGTTGATTCCGTGTCTTTGCTATTATGAATATGCTTCAGTGAACATATGTGTGCACATGTCTTCATGATATAATAATTTATATTTCTTTGCAGAAATACCCAGTAATGAGATTGCTGGGTTGAATAGTAGTTCTGTTTTGGGATAACTGGCTAGCCATGTAGAATATTAAAAGTGGCCCCCTTCCTTACACTATATAGAAAAATCAACTTGAGATGGATCAAAGACTTAAATATAAAATGTAAAACTATAGAAACCATAGAAGACAACCTAGGCAATACCATTCTGGACATAGAAACAAGCAAAGATTTCATGACAAAGATGCCAAAATCAATTGCAATAGAAGCAAAAATGGGCAAATGCAATCTAATCAAGCTAGAGAGCTTCTGCACAGCAAAAGAAACAATCAACAGAGTAAACAGACAACCTAAAGAATGAGAGAAAATTTTTGCAAACTATGCATCTGACAAAGGTCCAATGTCCAGGATCCATAAGGAACTTAAATCCACAAGAATAAAACAAACAGCTTCATTAAAAAATGGGCAAAGGACATGAACAGACACTTAAAAGAAGACATACATGCTGCCACCAAGCATATGAAAAAATACTCAGTATCACTGATTGGTAGAGAAATGCAAATCGAAACCACAATAATACATTATCTCACACTAGTCAGAATAGCAATTATTCAAAGTCAAAAAATAACAGATACTGGTGAGGTTGCAGAGAAAGGGAACACTTATATACAGTTCGTGGAAATGTAAGTTAGTTCAACAATTGTGGAAACAGTTTGGCAACTCCTCAAAGTTCTAGGTATATTCATTCATATATGACATAAACATCACACAAGATAAGTACTCTACTCAGTACTTAATGACTTAGTTTTTTTTTAAAAAGTACTTCACATTTTTTCAAATTATAAATATGTTTAAAATTTAAAGGAAGACTTTAAATTCTGTAATATTTGGAAGAAATAACTAAAACAACTTCGAAATACCCTTGTATAGTTTTAATTTTAAAAAATTGTCTTTTTATTAAACAAAGAGTCCACCTTAGAATTATTTATTGCAAGAATTAATAATCATACTATTACAGAGATTCCCAATTGTACCTAAACTATTGTCAAAAATCCAAGGAGTTATCAGACACCACAACATCTGTTCATTGCTAAAAAAGCATATTCATTTAATTTATAGTTTAATTATAAAATTTAATTATAAAATTTTTTCTAAAAACGTTGGCAAAAGCTATGCTATTATTTTATGTAATGTTTTAAATAAAAAATTAAAATATAAAGAAGTAATTCTGAAGTTGCTGATTTTTTTCTTAAAGAAAATAAATACTTCTCCAATTAATTTATTATGAAAATGCAAAAACTGGGAGCAATAGTGTGTAACTCTGATCAAATACTATTATTTAGATAAGCTGAACTAATTCTACAATTCAGTCTTTCTTGATTCACAGTTCAACACTCCTTCTGCTCTATTTCATAGATCCAGTTAACACAGCAGTATCAACCAGCCATGTGGAAAACTCTGTGTAGAATGTGTTAAATAGAAGAATATTATACCACTAAACGAGTGAAAATCACATACATTTTTTTCTGATAAGCACATTGATTTGAATTAACATTGTTCTATGAAATTATCTGTACTCTAAATTTCTAAATTAATCTTTTAGTATATTTACGATTAATAATGACCAAAACTTTTGCTTCCAACTCTTCATGATTAAGACCCAGTCAATCAAAATAGATCTCTAGTAGTCACGAAGGGAACATTTAATTTTATTTTAGAACAGTGTTGGCATTATTAAGTGATAATGTAACATTATTGGAACATGTGTTTGAAACTACTTTCTATCCATCCTACAATATTTGGATAATTCTTAGTTTGATTTATTTATTTATTTTTGCTCTTTTTGTCTTTTAACTCCTACTGGAAATTCTTGTTGCATTTTTCTTTTTCTATTCAGTACTGCCTTTGAAAATAACTAGAAAAAAAAGAGAGTATAAAATTTACATAGTTGGGATTTTCAAAGGCAAAAGAGAATCTTGGGAACAATTTATTCTTTTTCCTATGTTTTACAAATTGGAGAATAGTTTCAGAGATACAGTGGCTACCAGAATACATAAAACCACAAGGTTGGAATCTGGAACCTGGTTTCAACTCCTGGTCTTCGGCATGTGCATGATTTCTAGGTAATCTGTAAAGAGTATTAAAATTCTCTTCTCACACTCATGCACACTCACAGGGACACACACCATTCACAGTAACATGTACACAAAAATACCATGCAGTAATCGCTGTGATATTTTCTTCCAGACTGCTGTTTGGAAATAATTTACATAGATGCCAATTTTATATTTATAGACATGTAGTCTAATTCCTAGAATAGAAATACGAACACATTCTTTAAATGGTTGCCAAATTTGTATATGTGCTCTTCATGTATGCAATGTGGAGTATGTTATTCTTACATTACACTAAAAATTCTATAGTTGACAATCTTCCTTTGCAAAGTATCAGGTCCCACTAACAGCTTTTCACTAATGTCCACTTTCAAAATTCACCTTAGTTATTTAAAAGGGGTTTAATCCATAATTCCCTAGAGTATGTATATTTAACATTTAGTTATAGTTATTTAAAATTTTACCAGTCTTCAATAAATCACTGCATTTAATTAAAATATTTAAATTCCAATTCTTATTACACCAATTCTTGGTGGTAAAAGAACTCTAGAAATACGTACTTAATGAGCTATTCTTTTTCTTTTTTTTTGTATATGTGAAACGTGTATGTGTTTGCATGTGTTCTAACAAACAATGACAGAAAACTCCTGGTAAATATATTTAGTGTATTTGGTTAAAGGGTAATATATTTATAAAATGTTGAGAAGTATACTTGAGGACTCCAAATTTTTCTCTCAATTCTTACAATTATAGTTTGTGGAGACAGGCCAAAAGCTCGCGTGGAAGGAGTATTCCATTTGGCTACAAAGCACCACAAAAACAAAATTAATCTTACCCAATATACAGGCTGACTCATGCATTCTGCACTGATCTCAGTCTTATCCTAGCACAGCAAAGTCATGTTTCTTTTTCTTTGGATGAATATTTTATTATAACAAACTGAAACCATAAAGGGTGAATTAATTAAGAAAAGAGAATTTTGGTATCGCCTTCTGCCTAATAATGCCTTAGGGAGGCACTGTCATCAAGACTCCACCTAAAGGGGTACATGTTTTAAGAATTGCCTATTTTCATTGCAAATGTGGTGAAATGTATTACTGGCATATTAAGTTTTGATGTTTTATAAGCTTCATGCTCCCTCTCCTAATCTCATATAATTAATGTTACACACTGAAGATTGTAAAAATGGATTAAAACTTTGCACAAATATTAATCTCTATTTGTATTGTAGTTGTCATGGCCATTCTAGTACTTATGGAGAAGAAAGGGCATGGCTATGTCTACAGGATGGCTGATTGGCTCATAAATCCATAAGGTATCATAGAAGAAAAAGTCACATTGTTTCATGTCTTAATATTTACTACAAATACTGTACACACATATACTTCTTAAGGATCATGATTTGTATACCAGGTAGAAACAAACTACATTAGAATCAAGCTAATTAAAGTGGACAAGACTTGATTTGGGGTTGATTCTTATGTTTATCAAGTAAGTCAAAATTTTCATATTCACTAACCAATCTTCGATTTTATTTCTCAGAAAGAGGGATGTATACTACTGTGGAGAAATCTTACTCTTTCAAGCTAGACAGATCTATAACCTTGAATCTGCCACAAGTAGTTGTAGGATCCTAGGCCAGATTTTCAACTTCTTGGAGACTCAGTTCTTTCTTTGCTAACAGAACTGACAAGATTGCTATGATTGTTTGATAACACAATGTAGATATGCAGCTGGTACAGTGATAATCTATAATTTAATATCAAGGAATAAATAACAGCTACTCTCTTGATAAACAATTTTCACTATCATAGCGAAACTTTTTTGTTAGAATGTTTACTATTAAAGGTTACATTCTAGATAGATAACATATTCTATTGTAAGCAACTTGAGGACAGGGTCATTATCTGTTTATTTTTATATGATTTCTGTGTAGTCACTAGAAGACAATAGGCATGCTGTGCAAAGAAATTAAATTAATTTAATAAACTATTACATAGTTTGTTAGCTTTTGTGAGATTTCTCAGTTTGAAAAATAGTGAAGGTCTTTTTCATTTATAGAGTGAATGAAATTAATACTTAATATAACCATTAATTAGATTTAATGTAAAATGACAAGATTTATGACAAAATCTTATACTGAGAAACTTCAGTGAGAAAAGGGTAATAAATAAATGATGAAGGTATTCAAGACTATGTCAAGACAAAATTATATTTTTTAAAAAGTACAGTTCCATACATTTGTGGCTTTCTTAAGTTAGAAGAAAATTTCACTGAAAAACATTCAGAAAACCACTAAGAAGGTAAAATATTTCTACTGAATCCAGGATACTGGGCTATACTAAAAGAGAATTACCTTTTGAGCCACAATTCTTCTCATGTTATGGCTTAGATCCATAGAAAATCGTTTATTTAAAAACAAATATCCATCCTGTGGTTAACAGATTTTTCTGATGAATCAGCTCGTTTTGGTTTTGTATGATGCTCTGATCTATAGAGTTATTCATTTTTACAAGTCTCAAAATGTTTTCTTAGCAACATGGAAACCAAAGAGAGCAAGTAACTATCATATACTGTATCCTCTATACCTTTCATAAAAAGTATTATTACATAATTTGATCATTAGCTTTTGCTCAATGTTATTAGAAACTGTGTTCTTCACTACAAAGTTTTAATGTCAAAACTTATATATATAATAGGGAAAAGAAGGTAGGATTCAGAAGTGGTAAATGGATGCTTACCAGTTTAAATATAATACAGAGATAACTTTCTGAGTCTGAATTTTATTTTCTTTATGTAAGACCATTATTCTGTACTACTAGTGTATTCTGTACTACTACTGTAATACTAGTGTATTATAATCTGTAACTTAAATACAGGTAATTTTAGTTAAAAAATTAAGTGTTTGCCTATTATTATAGATTTCTATTTGGCCCTTGAAAAGAGATAAATTATCAAGATTTGAGATTCGTCACCATTAGGGGTTTTCCTCATAGCACTTCTACATTTCTAAATTATTTTACAAAAGTAAGTTACTCTAAATTTAAAAATAATAATATTCAAAATTACCGTGCTTAGCTCAGTCCGTTTAATACTCATTTCTTCTCTGATTTTTTTTCTCTTTTGCTATTTGTAGTTTGTTTCATTCCAAGAAACAAATTATTTCTTCTCGTGTTTTACAGATGTGCATATTTAAAATAAGCATGCATAATACATAACAGTGAAATGGGTATTTTTTGTTGTTTTACCAAATTATTTTTATGTAAACTTGAACCAATTTGAGAATAGAAGTGACATATAATAAATACTTCTGGACATCAAGAGTAAACTGGAAAAGTTTTTTGTAGGCAAACTGGCTTTAAGGATCACCTTAAATAATGTGAGATGCAAAACAGGGAGAAGAGGCTAGGTGCAGAGGCTTATGCCTCTAATTCCAGCACTTCAGGAGGCCAAGGCAGGTGGATCATTTGAGGTCAGGAGTTTGAGACCAAACTGTCAACAGGGTGAAACCCTGCCTCTACTTAAAAAAAAAAAAAAAAAAAAAAAAGCTAGACGTGGTGCTACGTGCCTGTATCCCAGTTACTTGAGAGACTGAGGCAGGAGAATCTTTTTTTTTTTTTTTTTGACAGATTCAACTATAATAAGACAAGAAAAAAATTCTCGTCAAAAATCTCAGAAGCAAAATTGCAAATTACAAGAAATATCTTTGCAACAAATTTCACAGGAAAATCACTCAAATACATAGAGAATATCAACAGACTTTTTATGAATAAATACTACAACTAGCTATTTATCATCACATATGTTCAAAATTAAAAGGAGTTTCTTCCCTTGTACCCCTAACAGACTGGTAATAGCTTGTTAATAATAAAAACTTGTTAGTAGTAGTGTGGAGGAAAAGCTGGGATTCTTGTGTACCTACCATTAATGAAATTCTGATACCTGCACATTTTTCAGTAAATAGCACCTTTTATAACCTAAGTAGTATATGTATTTTAAAATGAAATCCAAAAAATGGTTTTTTTTTTTTACAAAGGATGAAAAGTAAGAATGTATTCTTTTAAACCTGTGAGACAAAGGCTGCAGTGAGCTGAGACTGCACTACTGTACTCCAGCCTGCACAACACAGTGAGACTCTGTCTCAATAAAAAAAAAAGTAAGGAAAAGACAGAACCTATTATATTCTAGACCACCTATTAAATGGTCTATCTTCAAGAATGTTCCATGTGCTGATGAATAGTATGTATATTCTGCAGTTGTTGGGTAGAATATTCTGTAAATATCTGTTAAGTTCATTTGTTCTAGGGTATTGTTTAAGTACATTGTTTCTTTCTATCTTGATGACATGACTAGTGCTGTCAGTAAAGTATTGAAGTCTCTCTCTAGTATTGCATTACCATCTACTTCATTTTTTAGGTCTGGTAATAATTTTTGGGAGCTCCAGTGTCAGGTACATATATATTTAGAATTATGATATTTTTCTGTTTTGGTATTTTCCTGTTGGACTAGTCCTTTTATCATTATATAATGTCCCTTTTTGCCTTTTTTAACTGCTACTGCTTTAAAGTTTGTTTTGTCTAGTATAAGAATAACTATCCTGCATGCTTTTGGTGTTCATTTGCATGGACTATATTTCCCACCCCTTTAAGTTTATGCAAGTCTTTACGTGTTAGTTGAGTCTCCTGAAGACAACAGAAACTTGTTCTGTGAATTCTAGTCCATTCTGCCATTCTGTATATTTTAAGTGGAGCATTTAGGCCATATACATCCAATGTTAGTATTGAGATGTGAAGTATTATTCTATACATGGTGGCATTTGTTGCCTGACTACCTTGTTGTTGTTTTTAATCATGTTATTGTTATAAAGGTCCTATAAGAGCTATGCTTTAAGGAGGTTCTATTTTTGTGTACTTTAAAAATTTGTTTTAAGATATAGAGAATCTTTTAGCAGTGCTTATAGTGTTGGCTTGGTAGTGACAAACTCAGCATTTGTTTATCTGAAAAAAACTGTATCTTTTCTTCATTTCTGAAGCTTAGTTTTTCTGGATAAAAAATTTCTTGGCTGATAATTGCTTTGTTTAAAGAGGCTAAAGATAGGACACCAATCCCTTCTAGCTTGTAAAGTTTCTTCTGAGAAATCTGTTGTTAATCTGATAGGTTTTCCTTTAGAGGTTACCTGATGCTTTTGCCTCATAGCTGTTAAGATCCTTTCTTTCCTCTTGACTTTAGATAAACTGATGACTATATGGCTAGGTGATGATCTTTTTGGGATGAATTTCCCAGGTGTTCCTTGCTCTTCTTATATTTGGATGTCTAGATCTCTAGCAAGGTCAGGGAAATTTTCTTTGATTATTCTCTCAAATATGATTTCCAAACTTTTAGATTTATCTTCTTCCTTGGGAACACCAATTATTCATAGATTTGGATGTTCAACATGGTCCCAATTTCCTGGAGGGTTTTTTTTTTAATTATTTTTTCTTCGTCTTTGATCTATTGGGTTAATTTGAAAGCCTTGTCTTTGAGTTCTAAGGTCTTTTCTTCTGCTTGTTCTATTCTATTGCTGAGACTTTTTCAATGTATTTTGCATTTCTCTAATTGTATCCTTGATTTCCAGAAGTTGTGATTGTTTTTATTTATGCTATTTCACCGAAGAATTTTCCTTTCATATCTTATATCATGTTTTTTATTTCTTTAAGTTAGACTCCATCCTTCTCTGATGACTCTTTGATTACGTTTATAATCAAACTTCTGAATTCTTTTTCTGACTGTTCAGAGATTTTATCTTCGTTTGGATCCATTGCTGGTAAGCTGGTATGATCTTTTGGGGCTGTGAAAGAACCTCGTTTTGTCTATTACCAGAATTGTTTTCCTGATTCCTTCTAATTGGAGTAGACTATGTCAGAGGGGTGACGTGGGATTAAAGTGCTGCTAATCATATTCTTTTGTCCCATGGGGTACTCCCTTGATGTGGTTCTCTTACTTCCCCTCGAAATGGGGCTTCCCAAGAGACAAACTGTAGTTATTGTTTTTGCTATTCTGGGTCTTTCCACCTAGCAGAGCTATTGGACTCCAGGCTGATATTGGGGAGTGTCTGCAGCGAGTCATTTGATATGATCCATCTTCAGGTCTTAAAGCTGTGGATATCAGCACCTGCTCCAGTGGAGTTAGCATGGGAGTGAAGTGGACTCTGTGAGAGTCCTTGGTTGTATTCTTGTTTAGGGTGCTGGTTTTGTGCTGGTTGGCCTCCAGCCAGGAAGTGACACTTTCAAGAGTTCATCAGCTGTGGCCCTACATAGAGGATTCAAACTTGCCCTACAGACACCTAGTTAAGTATTCAGGTTTGTCAGGCGATAGACAGGGCCACAGGGCACCCAAGAGTTTATGACCTTTGTCTTCAGCTTCCAGGGTGAGTTGAGAAAGACCACCAGGTGGGGGCAGGGATAGGTGTGACTGAGCCCAGCCTCTTGTTGGGCAGGGCTTGCTGCTGCTGTCATTGGGGTTGGGTGTGTGGTTCCCAATTCAATAGAGTTATATTCCCAGGGGGATTATGATTGCCTCTGCTGAGTCATACAGGTCAACAGAAAAGTGGAGGAAAGTCAGCAGTCACAGACCCAACCCCACTCCCACCCAACCCACAGTCCTAAAGGTGGTTCTCACTCTCCCCATGCCCCTACAAGCAGCACCGAGTCTATTTCCAGTCATCCAGTGACCAGGGCCGAGAACTTGTCTCAGACCATGAGCCTCCCCATTGAGAAAGCAAGCAGACTCGCAGTTTTTCAGCATCTCAGGGAGCCTACAGTAGCAATCCAGTTTCTTTGAAATGTGAATTCTCTCCACTTTCCTGGTAACGTGCCTGCGGCAGTTCTTGGAGCAAAAGTTCACAATGTGGGTCTCCACATGCTGTTCTGTTCATCCCAGCAGAAGCTGCAAGCTAATCCTGCCTTGATTTTCGAGGATTTCTTACCTGTCTTCTGTTCTCACATACTCTGCACCGTACACAGGTGACTGAATCTATTCTCAAGGCTTCAAGACTGCCATTGTTTTTCTGTTCCTGATTATTATACTCATTTCAGACCACGCTATTTACTTGGTTCAACTCTGGATCTTTTTTTAACTTTTCAAGACTCCAATAATTCTGCCTAAAGACATTTACTCATTCTAGACTACAGATGCAAATCTCTGCCTGGAAAAAGAACATGACTGCAAGAAATAAAAGGAAAATTCTATTTTGCTATCATCACAACTAAATTTTTATTATTAAACTAATATTTAAATTTAGGACAACTCAACAAACATTTTTTAAAATATTGTCTTTATGCTAGGCATAATGGTAGAAATAAAAATATACATTATCACTGCTCAAAGAGTATGCAGTTTAAAATGAAGATTTGCAAGTAGACTACTGAATTGCTATTTAGGCTTATCCATGCAAAAAAAAAAAACCAACAAGAAATATCTAAGTTATCCAGGTGAAGCACCAGAGAAACACCAATCAACTCTATTTACAGATAGAATTCAGTTCAAAATGGAATTGACTCATTATGCTTCAAATGTTTTCATGCAATTCTAATTTTACTTAAATATTTAAAAAATTAAACTAGAGAAAAAATGTAATTATTAGAAATGTCCTCTAGGCTGGGCGCAGTGGCTCACGCCTGTAATCCCAGCACTTTGGGAGGCCAAGGCAGGTGGATCACGAGGTCAGGAGTTTGAGACCAGCCTGACCAACATGGTGAAACCGAGTCTTTACTGAAAATACAAAAATTAGCTGAGCGTGGTGGCACATGCTTGTAATCCCAGCTACTCAGGAGGCTGAGGCAGGAGAATTGCCTGAACCTGGGAGGTGGAGGTTTCAGTGAGCCAAGATAGTGCTACTGCACTCCAGCCTGGATGACAGAGTAAGACTTCGTCTCAAAAAAAAAAAAGAAATGTTCTCTAAATTTGTCATAAAGATAGATGACAAACCACTAGGAAAACTGAAGCTTAATCGTTACCTTTATAGAATGTTCTTCCTTATAATTTTGCTCTAGATCACGAGAAATACATTTACTAAAACACATTTCTTATTTCTTTTTTAAATGCCAGGTTAAATTTTGTCAGCATTCCCTTGATTCACTAAAATAATACTGACAATATACATTATAACCATATGGCATTTCTCTCATCTCAAGGATAATGGTTCACTTGGGATATTATTATAAAAGTTTTAAAAAACTTGGCTAGAGTAAATGATTTCTCAGAACCACACCTAACTATGATATAATAGAATGAGATTTAAGGAGAAAGCAGCCAAGGTTTTCATACTAAATATTTAAAAAGAAAATCCTTTTATTCCAAAGAAGGACTCTATTTCATCTTTTACATATAAACATTCTCTCCTATGGAAACCTAAAATAACTTAGAAAGTGGGTATAATTGTTAGCAATTGAATAATTAATTACAAAATAGTTTTCATGAAAGCATATGTAAATAACTTTTTTAAATACTCTTTTTTGTTCCATAGAATCCAATAAGCTAATCTGCGTCTTACGTCTATAAAAGAACTATCAAATACTGAATTTGGATATACTTTGTCTTTAATTTGATTCTCAGTACAATCATCTATTATAACCAAAAGAAGCATCATTCTTATGTTATAGGTTTTATGTAGAATAAAACCAAAATGCAACACTATTATGCTATATATTAGAGGTATTATATATTTCAAATGTAAGTCTAAATACACTTCCTTTAAAGGAAAGCAATTATATTATTATCTGTTTAAATATTATTTGAACTATTTGATTTTAAATTTGTGCTTAGATTGTTTAACAAAAATATTTGTTAATGTTTCTTACAAAGCCCTCTTATATTTTTCTAAAAATCTAAAAAGAATTTAAACATGTTTATTCTCTATATAATTGGCACTTCATATAAATAGCCTGTAAAGAAAAAAAGGAATTTCAAGTATTTATTCTACTTAGGTTTATCAATATAAGTAAGTAAACAAATGTATTGTTATATACTCAAAATTAATTCTAAGAAATATAATAAGTGGTGTCTTTCACTAATCACCATACCTGGAAACAAGCAAATAGTTTATTTTGCTTTCACATTCGTGATGGAATTGCTATAACTTTCATATCATTAAATCAGCTTTAATCATTCTATACAGGATTACAATTGAAGACAGATGGTTCTGGGTTGCTGGCAATTAATTATATGATTGTGTAAACAGATAAGATAATATCAAATGGAAGAAATCATGGTAACAGTCTTTCTTTAGCATTTCAGACATTCAGCCTGTAATCCAGTTTAAGTGGATCAAATTTAATGTGAGAGAGAGCCCTTCATACTTTGTAAATAACACAGACAATGTGAAAGAGCTATGCCAGAATAGATTTGCATGTGCACTACTATATGAATTCTATCTTGCTTATTTTTTATGCCATAAAGTCTCTATAAAATAGGAATATTAACCGCACTATCTCATAGGGTTTCTGTGAAAAGTGCCTGCTTCCTAAGTAGGTGCTATGTATCTACTAACTACTGTTGTTATTGGCCTATTTCTCCATTTTTTTCCCTCTGATCATTCCTAGGAACTTCAAATTTTACTCATTCTATTATACAAAGCATTTGAACTCCCCAGACTCCCATGTATGTCTGTTTATGTCTCCTCGTATGTCTCTTATATGTCCCCATAATATTCTCTGTATCTTCCAATATAATACTTACACTCTGCTGAAACTGTCTTATTAATAGACTGGAAGATCCACTAAGATAAAAATATGACTATCTTGACTATAGTTGTAACTAAAGTAGCTATCACTGATATATTCTTAAGTAAATATTAGGTAGAAAAGAGAGAAAGGAAAGCAGGTAAGACTATTCCAGTTATTAATTCACTTGTTAAGTACTACTTATTTATTTAATTCTGATTTTCTGTTATCTACTTCAACTACAGGTTGAAAGATGCTTGCTCATCACTTGAGGCCATATATGTTTCAAAATTCAATTTATTAATTTATTTAGATTTTGGAAAGTTATATCTACTATGTGTTATATAACACCTCTATACAGGGGTGTAAGCATCACTTTTTAGCCAAAACATTAAAACAATGAAATAAATATTTACACCCAGCTATGCAAGTAAAAAACTGTAAATACCCTTGTGTCAGTCTAAACCAGATCCACTCTACCTTCCTGGCTTCCTTCCACCCTTTCTCTCTCTTTCACTTTTTCTCTTCCTTCCTTTCTTTTATCTTCCTTCTCCTCTTTCTCTCCTGCCTTCTCTCTTATTTTTCATGCCATAAAGTCTCTATAAAATAGGGATATTAACTGCAGTATCTCATAGGATTTCTGTGAATAGTGCCTCCCTTTCTCTCTTTATTTTCCTCTTTTATCTAACAAACAAGTTACATCACTTCACTTTTTCCTACTAATATATTATTTTTAGAAATAGATCTTCAGAATGTCTTGGATTTTGAAATTGTGATTAAAGAATGGTAAACTTACCAAGTTAGAGTAGTTAAGAAATAATGAGTTGAAAATTTCACTTGGATTGGAGACCAAATATTAAGGCACAAATTTATCGAAAGAAAGTTATAAAGATAATATTTTCCAGAAGTTTTCTGAATATAAATCTCTTTATAGTCTATTTCACAAACATAACTAGTCAAGCATGTGAACCCAATTTTGTCATCATCTAGAATAAACTACAGGCTGAACATTTCATTCAGTATTATTCAAAAAGCCAAATATGAACTGAACATTCCCCCATGAAGCCCCTGCTTAGGGATAACAATGATACCTGATCAGGTAGATCCAAAGACCTCTAATTTAACATTCTGTGTCAGATCTCCTTATTTGCTCTCAGGATGCACGTTGTCATTATTTCATATATTCTTTTACATCAGTCTGAGTGACTGCTGGACATTCTCTGTCACTTTTCTCCAGGCTTTCAACCTTATTCCCCACTACAGTCCCCTGCAGCATGGCGCCCTTCTAGGGCTCCTTGGAAGCCAGCAGCTACCTTTTCCCTGACACTTCTTGGGATCATGGTTCATAGCACTGTGATTTATTCCATTGTTCGAGGTTACCAGCATTGCCTTACATCAATAGTACACCACCCTTTCACTTCATTTTTTAAATGATAATTTACAAAAAGAATCGCTCCAGCCCATTATTTTTAAGAAATATACATTATTTTTTATCTTTCAATATTTTATTTTTTACAGAAGTATTTTTTATTTCAAAGAGTAACAAAGTATGTAACCATACTGAAACTGGAAGTATTTTCTCCCTGTATCTCAGAATCTTGCCATGTGCAGCAGCAAATTAGAGAGGATTCCTTATTTTCTCAAGAAGATTTTCCAGAGATTTTTATTATTATTCCATATTCCTCACCCCAAAATGGTCCTATCTTAAATTTTGCTTTTTAGTGCCTCCCATCCCTATGTACACACTAAGTATTTTTATACCTTCCTGAAACTTGAATTTATTTTTAGAAAGATCCAACCATTTATATGAATTATTGTATCTGAATCTACTTCTCAGGCATATCATAGCCTCAATTTTGACATTATAGTGACATTCACTATTTACGCAGTCATACTTAATAGAGGGAAGGAACTTCAGGGTTCATACATGGAGAGTTCACAATTACTTGGTTAGTTTCTCTCATTTTACTCTTTGTCCTGGAGAATTGGCTACAATTCTAAGTAAGGCACCTTGTTTCTATCCCATCCCATAAAGAATTATTCTCTTGATGAGAGACTGCTATCAATGCAGGTGTGTTCTATTGAGGTTTTTAAAAGACAGAAAAGCAGTTAATTGTTGAATGATGTCTATACATTATTTTCTTTGTTCAAAATTATGAACTCTTAGCTTATAACTTAAATAATCCAGTTTTTCACCAATAATATTATCTACAGTATCCTAGCAAAATATGGTGTTTTGCATTTATAACTTTCATTTCGATGCTGAGTCAGTACTGGCAATTATAAAAATTACTTTGAGATTTTGAGTAGGGTCAAATTTTAGTCATAAGTGATTTATTTTTTCTTGTGTTATCATAAATATGTTTATGATTTTGCCTAACATTAAAAGGAAACAGATGTCAAAATTCCTACTTGTCTTTTAAGCCAGTGGTATACCAAATGTATGATGAAAAATGTATTTATGTGCATTATGTATATCACATACATACTTGTTACTTCAGAAGTTTAATATAAAAACTTTTAAAATTATCTAACTGGTATAATTCATTGCATAGAAGTATTTTTTTGGTGCAAAAATCAGATAGTTACAGATGTTTAAATGTGGCTCATACAACATAATTCTTCAGAGTGAATAATTTAATAATAACTATATTTGCCTTCAGTTTATACAAAGAAAACTGTATTTAAAAGGATGATAAGATTATGGCTCTTTGGGGAGACTTGTTACATATTTTGTTAAAATTAAGAAATGAGTTTAAGATTCTGAAACATTCGTATTATTAAAGATGAATTATTTTATTTTAAAACTAAAGAAAAAATGTTGAAAACAGTTTACATGGTTGGGTGCAGTGGCCCACACCTGTAATCCCAGCCCTTTGGGAGGTCAAGTTGGGTATATTACCTGAGGTCAGGAGTTCCAGACCAGCCAGATCAATATGGTGAAACCCCATCTCTACTAAAAATACAAAAATTAGCCAGGTGTCGTGGCGTGCATCTGTAGCCCCAGCTACAGGGGAGGCTGAGACTGAATTGCTTGAACCTGGGATGTAGGGGTTGCAGTGAACTGAGATCACACCACTGCACTCCAGCCCGGGTGACAGAGCAAGACTCCAGGTCAAAAGAAAATAAAAAGAAAAAGAAAGTAGTTATACATGATGCATTGAGCCTCACCAAAATGACACAAAAACACAGACGCCCAGACTCTGATGTTTACAAAATTCCATAGGCAATACCAAAGGAAAGCATACAAAATTTGAATTGACCTTGTCTAATACACTGCAGGTATTAGGTTATTTAAAATATGAAATGTAAATTGTTCTACTTCAAGAATGGAGTAGACACATCATTTAGTGTTGCACTTTTAGAAAAGTATAACATGCTTTAAAAGATACAATATCAAATTTAATGTCTCAAATATCAAAATAAATTTATCTACAATTATTATTTATTTAAAAAATTTTTTCTCAAAACAGTCACAATAAAAACTGTTTTATGTAATATATTTTCAATTAAATGGTTGGTAATCTATTGATTATGAATCTACTAATGTTGCAATATTTTGTGTGACAGTATGTATTTTCAAGAAAATGTATAAACAATTTGAGGGCTGAGCTCATTGGAGTAGTTTAATTTTTAGAAATGGATTCACTCATTTTCTGAATGAGCATTTTTAAATTTCTAATATTGTTACAGGCAGGATTCTAGAGGCTGACCAGACTATGTAAATGAAACAGGTATGAGTTCCTGTCCATATAGAGCATATGTTCTCTTTGGAAACAGAGAATATCACCAACCAAGTAGATAAATGATAATTACAGGTCATAACATAGGCAATGAAGGAAATAAACAGGGTGATGAGATACACTTTAATCAGATGCTATATTTTAAAAAGTGACATTTGTGTTACAATCTAAAAGATAAAGAATCAGCAAATTCCTGGACACTTACATCCTCCCAAGACTGAACCAGGAAGAAGTTGAATTCCTGAATAGACCAATAACAAGGTCTGAAGTTGAGGCAGCAATTAACAGCCTACCAACCAAAAAAAGTCCGGGACAAGACGGGTTCACAGTAGAATTCTACCAGACATACAAAGAGGAGCCGGTACTATTCCTTCTGAAACTATTCCAAACAATACAAAGAGAGAGAATGCTTCCTAATTCATTTTATGAGACCATCATCATCCTGATACCAAAACCTGGCAGAGACACAACTAAAAAGAAAATTTCAGGCCAATATCAGTGATGAACATTGCTGTTAAAATCTTCAATAAAATACTGGCAAACTGAATCCAACAGCACATCAAAAAGCTTATCCATCACGATCAAGTCAGCTGCATGCTGGGGATGCAAGGCTGGTTCAACATACGGAAATCTATAAACATAATCCAGCACATAAACAGAATCAAAGACAAAAATCACATGATCATCTCAGTAGATGCAGAAAAGGCCTTCGACAAAATTCAACAGCACTTTATGCTAAAAACTCTCAATGAACTAAGTATGGACAGAACATATCTCAAAATAATAAACGCTATTTATGACAAACCCACAGCCAATATCATACTGAATGGGCAAAAACTGAAGGCATTCCCTTTGAAAACTGGCACTAGACAAGGGTGCCCTCTCTCACAACTCCTGTTCAACAAAGTATTGGAAATTCTGGCCAGAGCAATCAAGCAATAAAAAGAAATAAAGGGTATTCAATTAGGAAAAGAGGAAGTCAAATTGTCTCTATTTGCAGACAACAAGATTGTATATTAAGAAGACCCCATCATCTCAGCCCCAAATCTCCCTAAGGTGATAAGCAACTTCAGCAAAGTCTCAGGATACAAAATCAATCGGCAAGAATCACAAGCATTCCTATTCACCAATAAGAGAGAGCCAAATAATGAGCAAACTCCCATTCAAAATTGCTACAATGAGAATAAAATACCTAGGAATACAACTTACAAGGGACGTGAAGGACCTCTTCAAGGAGAACTACAAACCACTGCTCAAGGAAGTAAGAGGGGAAACAAACAGATGGAAAAACATTCTATGTTTATGGTTAGGAAGATTCAATATCATGAAAAATGGCCATACTGCCAAAGTAATTTATAGATTCAATGCTATCCCGATACATCAAGCTACCATTGACCTTCTTCACAGAACTGGGAAAAAAAAAAAACCACCTTAAACTTCATATGGAACCAAAAGAGAGCTGGCATAGCCAAGAAAATCCTAAGCAAAAAGAACAAAGCTGGAGACATCACACTACGTGACTTCAAACTATACTACAAGGCTACAGTGATCAAAACAGCATGGTATTGGTACCAAAACAGACATATAGACCAATGGAACAGAACAGAGGCCTCAGAAGTACAACATCTACAACCATCTTATCTTTGACAAACCTGACAAAAACAAGCAATGGGGAAAGGATTCCCTGTTTAATAAATGGTTTTGGGAAAACTGGCTAGCCATGTGCAGAAAGCTGAAACTGGACCCCTTCCTTACACCTTATACAAAAATGAAGGCCAGAGGGATTAAAGATTTAAACATAAGACCCAGTACCATAAAAACCCTAGAAGAAAATCTAGGCAATACCATTCAGGACATAGGCACAGGCAAGGACCTCATGACTAAAACACCAAAAGCAATGGCAACAAAAGCCAAAATAGACAAATGGGATCTAATTAAAATTAAGAGCTTCTGCATAGCAAAAGAAACAATCGTTAGAGTGAACTGGTAACCAATAGAATGGGAAAAAAATTTTGCAATCTACCCATATGACAAAGGGCTAATATCCAAAATCTACAAGAAACTTAAATCTGCAAGAGAAAAACAACCCTATCAAAAAGTGGGCAAAGGATATGAACAGACACATCTCAAAAGAAGACATTTATGCAGCCAACAAACATATGAAAAAATGCTCATCACCACTGGTCATTAGAGAAATGCAAATCAAAACCACATTGAGATACCATCTCATGCCAGTTAGAATGGCAATCATTAAAAAATCAGGAGATATGCACACAGATGTTCACTGCAGCACAGTTTACGATAGCAAAGACCTGGAACCAAACCAAATGCCCATCGATGATAGACTGGACAGGGAAAATGTGGCACATATACACCATGGAATATTATGCAGCCATCAAAAATGATGAGTTTGCGTCCTTTGTAGGGACATGGATGAACCTGGAAATCATCATTCTCAGCAAACTGACACAAGAACACAAAATCAAACACCGCATGTTCTCATTCATAGGCGGGTGTTGATCAATGAGAACACATGGACACAGGGAGGGGAACACTATAAACTGGGGTCTGTTGGGGGGAAATAGGGGAGGGACAGCGGGGGGTGGGGAGTTGGGGAGAGATAGCATGGGGAGAATTGCCACATATAGGTGAAGGGGAGGACGGCAGCAAATCACACTGCCATGTATGCACCTATGCAACAATATTGCATGTTCTTCATATGTACCCCAAAACCTAAAATGCAATAAAAAAAAAATCAGGAGATAACAGACGCTGGAGAGGATGTGGAGAAATAGGAATGTTTTACAGTGTTGGTGGGAGTGTAAATTAGTTCAACCATTGTGGAAGACAGTGTGGTGATTCCTCAAGGATCTAGAACTAGAAATATCATTTGACCCAGCAATCCCATTACTGGGTATATACCCAAAGGATTATAAATTGTTCTATTATAAAGACATGTATGTGTATGTTCATTGCGGCACTGTTTACAATAGCAAAGACTTGGAACCAACCCAAATGCTCACTAATGATAGACTGGATAAAGAAAATGTGGCACATATGCACCATGGAATACTATGCAGCCATAAAAAAGGATGCGTTCATGTCCTTTGCAGGAACATGGATGAAGCTAGAAACCATCCTTCTCAGCAAACTGACACAAGAACAGAAAACCAGACACCGCGTGTTCTCACTCATAAGTGGGTGTTGAACAATGAGAACACATGGATACAGGGAGGGGAACATCATACACTGGGGTCTGCTGTGGGGTGGAGGGACTACGGGAGGGATATCAGTGGGTAGGGGACTTGGGGAGGGATAACATTAGGAGAAAAACTTAATATACTTGATGGGGGGATGGATGCAGCAAACCACCATGGCGTGTGTATACCTATGTAACAATCCTGCACGATGTGTACATGTACACCAGAACTTAAAGTATAATAATAAAAAAAAAAGAGTACAAAAGAAAAGAACCAGCAAGTCAGATATGAGAATAGAGCATCCTATGCTTAAGGGACAGTTTGAAAAATGGGTAAAAGGATCCACATGCTTAAAGATCAGAAAGAGGTCAGTGTGGCTCAAACAGTGTGTGTAAACAGAGGTGAAACAGAATGTGCTGACAATGCAGAGGAGACCAGAGGCAGTTCATGCAGCTTTGGTAAGAAGTTCAAGCGCAATGGAAAGTCTCTGAAGTCTGTGGGAAGTGGGGGTAGGTTGTCATAAACTTACTGAATTTTTTTAAAAAGATTCCTGTGGATGATGAATACAGAATGAATTGGGAGACCTGGGCGTGGAGTATGATCCAAGCTGGGGTCAGAGAAGAGACAGAGCAATGTAAGCAGTAATAATAAATTATATGGGAAAGGAACTAGTAAAAGGACTTGATTATAGATGAGATTTGGAGGAAGGGAAAATATGTTTCTTATGTTTTGGCCTTGAGCAACTGAAGAAGACAAAATGTGAAAGGAATACCAATAACTCAGTATCAGACATGTTGAATTTATGATTTCTGTTATAATCCAAAAGAAGATGTCTAAATAGTTTTATATATAAATCTAGAAGTGAGGTAAGAAAGGTAACCTGAAGATATACAACTGAAAATATATTGGAGAGAAATTTAATAATCTAAAAACTACTTAGAATTTTTAATGCCACATTCATTTGCCATATACACTTACTCACTCAAAGGCACATATTCTCAGCTTACTATGACATAGGCAAAACATGCCTGCCTTCATGGATATTACATGGAAATTAGGTTTTTATCCAAATTTAAATAACAGATTTAGTTTTTATTTTAAAAAGAATAATGTAAAAAGAGAAAAACTTAGACTTTCAAAGAATTTGACACATCTCCGTATTAAAACTATTTTAAACCGAATCAGAAAGGAATGGAGGGTAATGACCAAAATCAAACCAACAATATGCACAGAGCAGTGTCAAGGTAGAGAATACTCTAAGGTCTGCAGTTAATAACAGTACTATTTGTCAGAGTTTTATTCAGAAGTCTTATAAATGATGCATAAGATAATGTGAAAAATGAAACCTCAATGCTGTTAAATGTTCTTAAATGTAGTTCAGAAAGATATATTATATAGGATCTTTCAAAGCTCTTGTATATGAGATTAAGGGAGATGGTAACTTGATGAATGAGCTTTTGGATAGCTGATGGCAGAAACAGTGCAATTAGAAGGGAAGTACAAATTCTATACTTATAAAATAATGGCTTTGATTTATCAACTACAACCTCTGTGTCATATCAGGTAAGTAGGAAAGGTTAAAATTCACAATGAGACTTAGCAAGTCAAAGTGTGAAAACAACAAATAAGAAACATTCAAGGGAACAGCAGGTATCCAGAATATACTAAGAAACCAGAGCCCAAAAAGGGGCAACAGAAAAAATCAAGGTAAATAGTTAAGATTTAGCCATTTTCAAATGCAATGAGCAGCCTTGTTCCCTGCTTTTACTAGTATCTAAACTGTACCACTGAACACACCTTGATTCTCTTAAGTTTTATTCCAATCCTAGACTTTAAAATTAATTCTACTTGTAGCCAAGGGTAATTAAGGAGTCAGAAGCCCAGTGGCATAACACCATGCTGATGTCCTTTGCTCCTCCCATAACGCAAACCCCAGCTTCAGTACTTAGGTTCTCACTGTCTTGCATGAGATTACAAGATTTTGAGACTTGCTTCAAGAAATTTAGCCTCAATGAAATTCTCATGAGTACTTGAATTTTCTATAGAACCATAGCCTTCTTTGTTTTCTTTAGAGGTGAGACATTGTATTCAAACCTAATCCATGTATAGTTTGTTTATGGTTACCAACTAAAAGGTAGGATGGCCAGATAACACTTACTATATACATCCAGTTAAACTTAAATCCAGACGAACAATGGATTTTATTTTTGTAGTGTGTGGCCTAAATGTTCCAACTCAAATGCTGTTTATACTGAAGATTATTTGTTCTTTATTAGAAAAGCAAGTTTAAGTGGGAATTCTGTGTTTTTATTTGCTGCATCTAGCATCTCTATCATCAGGCCTTCCTGCCACCAGCTGCCAGCTCATTCCTCAGCTTTTTATCTGGAGCTCAATTACTGGGCCAGGTAGTGCCATTCAACTTTCCCTGAATGTTGTCATCAGCATGACTGTACCATATCTTTAAAGCTTCTTGTGGGATTTTTGTTTACTTATCTTACCATATTCCTAATTTAAAAATCTAGTTAAAAACCAAACATCACATCAAAAGCACTTCTGGATTGCAGGTGGCTATTAGAGTCTTTCCAGCATGGGCAATCTGTGTAAACCTCCCAAATAAAAAATGAGGTTGTTTGTGCAATTTATCTTAAAGATAGATTATGATCAAGGTAAGATCATTAGATTGACTATAACTTATTATCTGAAGACATGAATTTGGTTTAATTCTGCCTTTATGACTTACTTCTCCTGGCTCAATGTCACTGGGGTGAGAGGCATTATATTATAATCTAATAAAGTTATTTGGTATAGCAAAACTAGGATTATTGCATTAATATTTGGTTACAGCACCTCAGTAAAAATATAATGGAACTAAAGGAAGTTTCAGATTAAAGAAACCAAAACACTTTTTCCCTGGGTAGGACATCTAAGAACAGGTTTAAATATGTCACATACCTTCCAGGAATGAATTCTAAAGACATACAACTCCATCAGGCTACCAACAGAGCCAGTCCCACTGCTACTATCAGAAAACTACCACATCTAGAATCACAACCTTATTACCAAAATCAGGAACGCCACACAGTCAGGCATGTTCCATAATAGGGAAGCTGTACCTGCTACTGCTGCCACTGATACAACTATACCTCACTTACAAATTGCACTGGTCAAATGGATGTCTCAGGCCCTGCCTCTTAACAACCCCAACACTTAAGACTGAAGCCACTGTTTACTTACTTCAGAAAACTAATTCTATCTGTACTTAGCTGTAGAAATGGCAGTTACATCAGAAGTTTAGTATCTGCTCATACCTACCTTCCAAATATCATGCAAACTCTATTTCCAGAACCCCATTTCCAAAGCGATCTCAAAAGTACAGCACAGGATTGCCTGTACCTAAATTTAACAGGTATTAGGAGGGGAATAGAAAACTGTTAACATTTTATGAAAACTGTATATGAATTCTTCTAAAATTTTTCTAGCACTTCTGAGATTGAATTCAAATAATTTTTTTTAATGTAAGAAAAGGACAAATTAGATTATAAATGGGAGGTTTATAAATGAATTCAATCTCAAAAGGTTGGATTAATATAGCACAGTGTATTGCATACTATAAACACTTAATAAATTATTTTTTAGTAGATTCATACTGGAATTATCCAGCAAGGGAAAAAATAATCACTACCAAGTGAGAAAAAGCACATTATTCATCCTCATGAAATTCTCTTTATATAAACCAAAGGATATTTCTGTACAGTATTAAGTACTTTTCTAGGGTGGAGTTACATTCCTTGTATTTTTCAGCATTCCTTCATAGGTTATGAAATGTTCCACTTGGATTTTATAGATACTTATCTTTCAATTACTTTATTTAAAAAAACTTTTAAAATTTACAGGTAAAAAGACAAAAAGAGGAAAGATTAAAATTGTAAAATTAAGAGAATGGTACACTGTCAATAGGCAAAAAGAAGAAATATTAATGTAATACATTTAAATAATCCCTTTCATGGTTTATAAAGAAAGCAATTAAAAGTAATTCCTACTTCTCATGTTTTAAGCTATGGCTTATTAATGTCTTCAGCCATTTTTATATCTACTAGCCTGGAATTTTTAACAGTCCGATTTAAAAAGTACCTACATCGCAACATAGCTTGACTATTCAACTGTACCTTGTAACCCAAAAAACAATTATTAAGCTTTCATATTCACAAATAAGCCTCTTTAGGCTTTGATAATTTATCAGTGTGTGTGTTGCTGTGTTCTAATACCCACTGGAAAATATTTACAAAATTTAGATGTTTGGACCATCCTGATGACGTTTTTCCCCTCCTGAGACTACTTTATGTAAGCAGAAAAGCTGACACAGATTAAATTTCTCTGAAAGCTACTATGGACTGGATTGCTTAATATCCATCGAACCCCCTTCCAGCATGCCTTCCAAAATGGCTATGTCTGAAAAACTAAAAAGTTTAAGAGACTCCTTTGCAGCCAGAGTCCTAGAGTCCTCCAGGCAGAAAAACTCTGATAATTAGGAGGAAAGGAAACAATCTGAGGCTGCAGGAGGGGATAGGTACATTGCGTAAATACATAAGAGTAGGTGTGTTCTTCTGAGACAGCCCTGGCAGGGATTCTAGTATCTGGTTCCTACTATCGTAGGTGCCAAGTGGCATGAGCCAGATCCCACGGGGTTTCCACCAAGAGAGTCTTGCAGATGAGTATTTCTTTCAGCTGCCTTCTGGGCTGTATCTAACCACCCCACCACCTCCAACTCCTCCAAGGATTCTATAAGCCACAAAATATCCTCTAGAAAATCTCTTTGTGCTTAAAATATAATGAATTCTGTTGAGCTCATCTCAAATCCCAAACCAAAGAGTCCACTAAAGATGTTTGGGCAACCAGTCCTACTTAAATACTTTAGGAACTTGAGAAGATACCTCAGCAATAAATGCCAGTAGGATTGCTCAGAAGTACAGTCTAGATTGAGTTACATTATGACTAGAGCTGTTGCCAGCAGAAACCTTTCCTACAGATTCCAGTGTCTTACAAGAATACCTGTCTTTATGTGTCCTCACCCACTAAAGGCTGCTTTAACTATAGCTTCCTTAGCTAAATATAGACAGGTAATGCTTATTGACAGCATTTTACCTGAAAACCAGCAGGATATGAAGTAACTGATTTCATATGTAGTCAGTCAAATGGTGGGATAACCCACAGAATTATTCAATTATTAAATGTAAAGCCAGTCACAGACCAAACTCCCGATTCTAATTTGATTTAACTGAATAAACGGCTTAGGTGCCTAGATGAGGAATCCCCTTCCTTTGGGAACTGGTTTCTCTAAGCTAGTGCCTACTTGCAGTGATTATTATTTTCTCTCTTTGGTCACCAAGACTCTTTTGCACAAAAGTTGAAATCTGTGTATTTTATATTATAAATTGGAGGGTATGACATTTTAAAAAACATTTACATACTGTTTTTTACATAAAGAACAGTATACATGACTGTTGCTTCAACTGAAAAGATGTGATTAGCCCTTAACTATGAATGTGATCTAAAAAGACTGGCATGTTTTTCATGAATATCCATTCACTCTTGATAAGAGGTATGATTACGCCAGGTTACCTGTCTATGCTCGATGGCACTCTTTCCCTCCCTGGATCAGATTTCCATAAAGAGCAAAATTGCTGTTTTCTTAGTGGACAAATAATCTGCCAAATCAACCTGATCCTATTATAGCTATAACCAGGTTATTATTCGTGTGACAGTTAATATTGTCAACGGGATTGAAGGATGGAAAGTATTATTTCGTGTATTTCTGGGTGTTGCCAGAAGAAATTAACATTTGAGTCAGTGGACTAGGAAAGGAAGACTCACCCTTAGGAAGACCCACCCATAATGTGGTGGGCACCATCCAATTAGTTGCCATCATGGCTAAAGCAGGCAGAAGGTGGAAGAAGCTGACTTGCTGAGTCTTCTGGCCTTCATCTTTCTCACATGCTGGATGTTTCCTGCTGTCAAACATTAGACTCCAAGTTCTTTAGGTTTTAGACTCTTGGACTTACACTAGTGTAGTTTACTAGGGGCTCTCAGACCTTTGGCCACAGAGTAAAGGCTGCACTGTTGGCGGCCCCACTTTTGAAGTTTTGGGATTTGAACAAAGCCACTACTGGCTTCCTTGCTCCCCAGTTTGCATATGGCCTACTGTGGGAATCTACCTTGTGATCCTGTGAGTTAATTCTTAATAAACTCTCTTTTATATATATATCCTATTAGTTCTGTCCCTCTAGAGAATCCTAAGAGAATTTTCTAGTAGCAGTAAAGTAGAAGAGCTTGTTTTTGATATCACTGCAAAGTTAGAGGGAAACTAAAAGTCTCCTAAAATTACATCAGCATACATCTGCAGGGAGTCTACAGGATACAGAGACTAGTGGGACACCACAGTTTCCTTCTCTCACCTTTGCCCTAAGCACCATCCCAATACATATAACCTTCCTCACATCTATAACTAGCATATAAAGTAAGGCAGCTTCTCTTAAAATTTTTATCTTTACTATTCTAGCTTTATCCAAAAAAATTAGAGGACTGAATATTTGAATATTGCATGTTGATTTCGATGATTCCTTGGCATGTACTGTCTCAACTCTAATACCTTATGTGATGGTTAACAATAGATGTCAACTTGATTGGATTGAAAGATGCCTAGATAGCTGGTTAAGTATTGTTTCTGGGTGTGTCTCTGAGGGTGATGCCAAAGGAGATTGACATTTGAGTCAGTGGACCAGGAAAGGAAGACCCACCCTCAATATGGGTGGGCACTATACAATCGGCTGCCAGCATGGCCAGAACAAAGCAGGCAGAAGAAGGTAGGATAAGTTGGCTTGCTGAGGCTTCTGGCTTTCATCTTTTCTCCAGTGTTGGATGCTTCCTTCCATTCTTCCTGATCTCAGACATTAGACTCCAGGTTCTTTGGTTTTTGGACTCTTGGACTTGCACCAGTGGTTGACAGGGGATCTTAGGCCTTCGGCCACAGACTGAGAGTTGCACTGTTGGCTTCCCTGCTATTGAGACTTTTGGACTTGGACTGAGTCACTACTGGCTTCTTTCTTTCTCTGCTTGCAGATGGCCTATCCTGGGACTTCGCTCTGTGATCATGTGAGCCAATTATCCCTAATAACGCCTTTTCATATATACATGTATCCTATTAGTTCTGTTTCTCTGGAGAACCCTGACCAATTCATCTTATAATCTTCAGGAAATATATCTTCTAATGGCATTGGGGTTGGGAAAGCATCTCAGAGGAATAAGGTTAAATATGACTAGCATGATTATTGCATTCTGGCCCAGCTTCATGCCTGGTCCTGTATGGAACAGACTCCATAATCTCAGTTAAAATTGAAAACCATGGCTTTGATGAATTCCTATCTTGCTACTTGGAAAAAATAGGATCCACAGAATAGTATTACCTACACATTCATGAGGAAATCATTAGTTTTACAAAATTAGGAATATGATTACTTGTGAAAAATTCATTTTTAATTTAATTGCAAGCCTACATTGCTATAATCATGGCTGAGTACCAGGCAATTTCCAAATACTATTATTTGATAAAGGAACTGCTGAAAAACAGAATGTATTCAGGAGGCCAGCGGATACTTTTAACTTACTTCCAGATCTTGTAAAAACACATCTAATTGGAGTAATCTATTTCTCCAGAATCCTAATTGTAAAAGATTATGGAAGGTAATGTTTTCAGTTTCTCAGCATCCTTAGAACAGGCAGGCATTCAAAAGAAGGTTACTACAGAGATTGAACATATCAATCCACAGTTTTTACCAAAATAATATTTGATATCTGTTGGCAGGACTAGCTCTCAAACTAACATGCATACTGTTAGTTAGACATAATGGACGTTGCAGTCATCAGGGAGACTCAGAAGTTGAACATTTTGGATTGCAAAGGTGCCCTTCTACTGCCAAGTCCACAAAGAAAAGAACATTCAGTCACCCAAGCAATAGCAATAGCTCAGAAATTCAGTACATTCACTGTGAAAGAAATATGTTACAAGTCCTGGAATATTACATTAGAATTAAGTTATACTTGTTAGATAAGGCAAATATCAATAGTATTACCTCTATGGTCTAAAATGTAATTTTTAATTTTCTGATATAATATTTTGCTTCTTTTTATACCAAAGGGGGTATTTGATGTTAGAAGGTAGAAAAAACCTGAGAGTTTATACTTTTCTGAGCCTATATCAAGGCTCTCAATTTAGTTTATTTAACAATAAGACAAACGTCTCTTAGTATACGAATGTTAAAAAATAAGTAGACCTAAAACACTTGAATATGCTCCCAAGTATTTATATTAATCAAGGACCCTGTTTCTGTTTTGGGTAAATAATATTTCAGTAGCTCACTAGACGTAACTTACACAGAGTTATACAGAATTCTTTAAAATTCTTAAACAGAAACACACTCTCCATATGAAAGTACTTCTTATTGGCTAGGAACAGTAGGCTGGCAAGTCATAAGACATCAACTGATAATGTTTTATTGCTATAAATTCACTCAATATTCTCATCATGAAAGAAAAAAAAATCAGCAGAGTTCTACAGAAAGCCATGAGTAATTAAATTCTAACAAGCTATCAAAACAGAAACACTGACATTGAAAGCCAGTGCCCTCTGGCATATAGAACAGAATGTAAACTGATTTTGAAAACAAAAATCTAAAATATTCTTTATGTAAAGAAAAGGCCTAATTCAGTGATTGCAGCATATACTGAAGGGAAGATAGGTTGAAGGTAATTCTGTTAGTTAATGGGACATTCAAATATGATTAAGAGTATAAACCTGTAGGCATATACAAGGCTATTCTGAATATTTGGGTATGAAGGTAAAATATCAAGATAGTGTATAAAATGCTGATCACATATAAAGTGTTCCATTAAAATAACACTAATATTCTACTTTCATCATGAAGTGAGTCAAATAGGTTTTTCTATTAATATTTCATCACATGCTTACATATTATTTCAATATATTATTAAATCAAACGTGAATCCATGTCCCATTGATCTGGTGATATTTAATCTCCGTGTGTGTGTGTGTGTGTGCGCAAAAGTATGCTTTCCAGCTCAATAATGTGGCTTGATGATGTCAAATAGAAAATAAAACCCACATGGTTTTCATTTCCAAGAGGCTACATGAGGTAATGTATAATAGGAAACACATGAAATTATGAAGGCTTGAGAGAACAGGTATTAGAATGATGAGTCCAAAGATAAAAGGACTTTGTGGAAAAATCAGGAAAGTCCTGGAATAAAGGAAAAGTCAGTGAGCAGATTCTTTTGGAGGATACTTAATATAAACATAATTAATGATGTGAAACACTAGGATACAATTTACCAGAGAACATGATTCTGAGAAAATAGGATTTTTACAATTAGACAGAAAGCTACTAATAGTTACTTGACCAACACTTATTACTTGAGTTATAAATACCTGACCCTGTTGAAATTTTATTCTATTTAGGTTACATCAGTCTTACCAACTCACAAAGGATCTTCTTCAACTAGAACAGAGAAAGGCATTGATATCATATACCCTGGTCCTCAACTGTCTTAATTCACAGTGCAATTCTTTTGACAAAGTATTGTCCTAGATTTAAGTAAATAAATATACTCAAAGATATATGAGCAAGAAGGTTGGTAATTGAATGGAGCTTTCAGGTTGAATTTCAGAGCCCAGATGATTGCCTCCCCTTTAGATTAAGCCACATCTCATGGTTACCTGCCCAAATTTGTAGCTGTCAACCTTGGATGTAGGAGCTGCTTAAATGTTGAGGAATTTGGATTTCCCCCAGCCCGGCATAAAGGTCACAGTACTCTACTTCTGCAGATGACTCGAGTATTAATTTTTCCACTGATACTCTACCATCTCTCAGTCTTCCCTGGGTAGGCTTCATTCTTCTGCTTCAGGATTGCCACCAATTCCAGCTTCCTAATATCCACAATAAATGACAATGATAGAGAAAACAAATACTCTCTTTACCTAGGTATTTTAAGAAGGCAATAAGATAAGTGTACTTGGATGTACATGTGTTTCTTTTCAGCAATCTTCTTTTTTTAATTTCAATAAGTTTTTAGAGAACAGATGGTGTTTGGTTACATAAATAAGTTTTTTAGTGGTGATTTCTGAGATCTTGGTGTGCCTATCACCTGAGCAGTGTACACTGTACCCAATGTTAGTCGTTTATCCCTCACCCACCTCCCACTTTTTTCCTCAAGTCCCCAAAGTTGATTGTATTATTCTTATGCCATTATGTCCTCAGAGTTTAGCTCCCACTTATGGGTAACAACATACAATGTTTGGCTTTCCATTGCGGAGTTACTTCACTTAGAATAATGTGCTCCACTTACATCCAGGTTGCTGCGAATGCCATTATTTCATTCCTTTTTGTGGCTGAGTAGCACTCCATGGTGTATATCGTGTGTGTGTGTGTGTGTGTGTGTGTGTGTGTGTGTATAGCATTTTTGCATTCTGCATTCTCATGGGATGTGTGTGTGTGTACAGACACACACAAACACACACACACACACACACATATATCACATTCATTTTATCCATTCATTGGTTGATGAGCATTTAGGCTGCTTCCTATTTCTGCAAATGCGAATTGTGCTACTATAAACATGCATGTGCAGGTATCTTTTTTGTATAATGACTTTTTTTGTCTGGGTAGACATCCAGGTGTGGGATTCCTGGATCAAATGGTAGATCTACTTTTAGTTCTTTAAGGAATCTCCAACCTGTTTTCCATAGTGGTTGTACTAGTATATATTCCCACCAACACTGTAAAAGTGTTCCCTTTTCACCACATCCATGCCAACATCTATTATTTTTTGATTATGGAAATTCTTGCAGGAGTAAGGTGGCATCACATTGTGGTTTTGATTTGAATTTCCCTGATAACAGTGATATTGAACATTAATGTTTTTTTGATACCCAAAAGAAGATTATTTGTATATCTTCTTTGAAGAATTGTCTATTCATGTCCTTAGCTCACTTTTTGATGGGATTGTCTGGGTTTTTTTTTTTGCTGATTTGTCCTTTGTTCTTTGTAGAACTAAGTAACTTAAGTTTTTTGTAGATTCTGGGTATTAGTCCTTTGTCAGATGTATAGATTGTGAAGATTCTCTCAAACTCTGTGAGTTTTCTGTTTACTCTGTTGATTATTTATTTTGCTATGCAGAACTTTTTAGTTTCATTAAGTCCCATCTATTTATCTTTGTTTTAATTGAGTTTGCTTTCTGGTTCTTGATCATGAAGTCGTTGCCTAAGCCAATGTCTAGAAGGGTTTTTCTGATGTTATCTTCTAGAATTTTTATGGTTTCAGGTCTTAGATTTCAATCTTTGTTCCATCTTGTATTGATTTTTGTATAAGGTGAGAGATGAGGATCCAGTTTCATTCTTCTATGTGTGGTTAGCCAATTATCCCAGCACCATATGTTGAATAGGTTGTCCTTTCCCCACTGTATGTTTTTGTTTGCTTTATCAAAGATCAGTTGGCTGTAAGTATTTGGCTTTATTTCTAGGTTCTCTATTCTATTTCGTTGGTCTATATGCCTATTTTTATACCAGTACCAATCATGCTGTTTTGGTGACCAAGGCCTTATAGTATAGTTTGAAGTTGGATAATGCAATGCCTCTAGATTTGTTCTTTTTGCATAGTCTAGCTTTGGCTATGTGGGCTTTTTTGTTGTTGTTTCAGATGAATTTTATTTTTTTCCCCAATTCTGTGAAGAAGGATGGTGGTATTTTGATGGGAATTGCATTGAATTTGTAGATTGCTTTTGAGAGTATATCATTTTCATATTTATTACACCCACCCATGAGCATGGGATGTGTTTCCCTTCGTTTGTGTTGTCCATTATTTCTTTCAGCAGTGTTTCGTAGTTTTTCTTATTGAGGTCTTTCATGTCCTTGGTTAGGTATATTCCTATGTGGTTTTTATTTTATTTTATTTTTGTAGCTATTGTAAAAGGTGGTGAGTTCTTGATTTGATTCTCAGCTTGATCACTGTTGGTGTATAGCAGAGCTACTGTTCTGTGTACATTAATTTTGTATCTTGATGCTGTGGTGAATTCATTTACCAGTTTTAGGAGCTTTTTATATGAGTCTTCAGAGTTTTCTAGGTATATGATCACATCATCAGCAAACAATGACAGTTTGACTTCCTCTTTATAGTCTGGATGCCCCTTATTTCTTTCTCTTGTCTGTTTGCTCTGGCTAGAACTTCCAGCACTATGTCGAATAGAAGTGGTGAAAGTGGGCATCCTTGTTATGTTCCAATTATCGAGGAAATACTTTTAATTTTTTCCCATTCAGTATATTGGCTGCAGGTTTGTCCTAGATGGCTTTTATTACCTTATGGTATGTTCCCTCTATGCCAATTTTGCTGAGGGTTTTAATCATAAAAGTATGCTGGATTTTTTTTTTTTTTTTTTTTTGAGATGGAGTCTCGCTCTATTGCCCAGGCTGGAGTGCAGTGGCACAATCTCAGCACACTGCAACCTCCATCTCCCAAATTCAAGCAATTCTCCTCCCTCAGCCTCCTGAATAGCTGGGACTACAGGCATGTGCCACCATGCTCAGCTAATTTTTTGTATTTTTAGTAGAGCTGGGGTTTCATCATGTTAACCAGGATGGTCTCAATTTCCTGACCTTGTGATCCACTTGCCTTGGCCTCCCAAAATGCTAGGATTACAGGCGTGAGCCACTGCACCTGGCCAGGATGCTGGATTTTGTCAAATGCTTTTTCTGTGCCCTTTGAGATGGTTATGTGATTTTTGTTTTTAATTCTGTTTTTGTGGTGTATCACATTTATTGACTTGTATATGTTAAACCATCCCTGCATCCCTGTTATGAAACCTACTTGATCATGGAGAATTATCTTTTTGATATGCTGTTGGATTCAATTTGCTGGTATTTTGTTGAGGATTTTTGCATCTATGTTCATCAGGAATATTGGTCTGCAGTTTTCTTTTTTTGTTATGTCCTTTCCTGGTTTACGTATTAGGGTAATATCGGCTTCATAGAATAATTTAGGGATGATTCTCTCTTTTTTTAACTTTTGGAATAGTGTCAGTAGGATTGGTAACATTCTTTGAATGTCTGATAGAATTCAGCTGGGAATTCCTCTGGTCCTGGACTTTTTGTTATTGTTGCTAACTTTTTAATTACCATTTCAATATCACTGCTCGTTATTGGTCTGTTCAGAGATTCTATTTCTTCCAGGTTTAATCTATGGATGTTGTATATTTCCAGGAACTTTTCCATACCTTAGAAGTTTTCTAGATTATTCATGTAAAGGTGTTTATAGTAGCCTCGAATGATCTTTTGTTTTTTGTGGTATCAGTTGTAACATCTGTTTTATTTCTAATTGATCTTATTTGAATCTTTTCTCTTCTTTAGTTGGTTAATCTTGCTAATGGTCTATTTTATCTTTTCAAATAACCAGTTTTTTTATTTCATTTATCTTTTGTATTTTCATTTCTTTGTTTCAATTTCATTTAGTTCTGCTGTGATCTTGGTTATTTCTTTTATTCTTCTGGGTTTTGGTTTGGTTTGTTCTTGTTTCTCCAGCTCTGTGAGATGTGACCTTAGATGGTCTATTTGTGCTCTTTCCAGAATTTCTGATGTAGGCATTTAATGCTATGAATTTTCCTGTTAGCAATGCCTTTACTCTATCCCAGAGGTTTTGATAGGTTATGTCACTACTATCATTCAGTTTAAGTAAGTCTTTATTTTCCATCTTGATTTCATTCTTGACCCAATGATCATTCAGGAGCAGGTTATTAATTTCCATGTATTTGCATGATTTTGAGTGTTTCTTTTGGAGTTGATTTCCAATTTTATTCCATTATGATCTGAGAGAGTACTTGATATAACTTCAATTTTCTTAAATTTACTGATATTGTTTTGTGGCCTGTCATATATTTTATCTTGGAGAATGTTCTATGTGCTGATGAACAGAATGTATATTCTACAGTTGTTGGATAGAATGTTCAGTAAATATCTATTAAGTCCATTTGTTGAAGGGTATAATTTAAGTCCATTGTTTCTTTGTTGACTTTCTGTCTTGACCTGTCTAGTCCTGTCAGTGGAAATACAGAGTTCCAAAATTGTACTAAAGTTACCCTTAAACATTCTGCTTCAGGGTAGATTATATATTTACAGGATGAGACTTCACAAAGCCTTGTGAAAAACAACTACTGGGAATAACTTATTTTAAGAAGTTTGTTATTAACTGAAGCAAATAACAGGTATAGAACTGTAAGCCAAACAACTACCTAAGCTTTCCTAAGGCTGGTAATGTTGAATACTGACCTTCTAAAGTAGAGAGACCTCATTGGAAACCCAGATCATCCTGTTAGCATGGCCTAACAGGATCATTAACTTTTTGTCTCCAAAAGTCCCTACCTTAAGAGTAGGGCTAATCTGTCCTAGAGTAAAACCTACTAAAACTCATAATCAAGCTTGAAAAAACAAGCTTCAAAGAGATTTTAAGCTGATTTACAAGTAAATTAACTGATATCCAAAAAAAAGGTGTTCTATTAAGACAATAAAATTCAAATATTGAACAATGCAGCATATACAACTATATTCAACCATACACAATTAAAAATAGTTAGAATGCATAAAAGTAGGAAAATGTAATATATTACAGGAGAAAAAAATCAATCAATAAAAATAGAACCAGATATAATAGATGATGAAATATGAAACAATAATTTTAAAGATATCAATATATTTAAGCATCTTAATAATTACATTGCATGTAAATTGATTAAAACCTTCAACTCTTAGACTGGAAAATAAACAAACAAAACACAATTATGTAATGTTTTCAAGAAATTCGTTCTAAAAATAAAAAGGCGAAACAACAAATATCATGCAAATGCTGATCATAAGAAAGCTGGCATAGCGTAGTAATATCAAAGCAGACTCTATACAAGAAATACTTATAGAAATAGATATTTTATACTAATGACACTAGAGTAAATTTATCAATAATACCTAACGCTTCTAAATATATATGTCATGTAAGAAGAGTTTCAAAACATATAAAGAAAAAGTTGACAGAACTACAAAGGAAAATAGAGAAATCTACAACTGTCATTGGAGAGTGGAATACTATTTTCTTAGTAATGAATGGAGAAACTAAACATAAAATTAGTAAGGAAAGGGAAGATTTATGTAATATTGTCAGCCTATTTGAACTTGTAGAAATTAACAGGATACTGCATCCCTAAACAGGAAAATATTCATTCTTTCAAGTGTATATTGAAGATTCCCTAAGATAGATCATGTGATGGGCCATAGCAAAAATATCAAAACGAATTAAATATTTTGAGATCATCTAGCTTATCTCATTCTGAGTACAGCCTCTGAACACAATGGGATTCATTTAGAAATTATTAACAAAAAAGATATTTGGAATGTCTACAAATATTTGAAAATTAGGCAACAGAATTTCAAATAACATAGAGGTCAAACAAAATTAAGTAGGAAATATTTTTAAATACTATAAATGTAAATAAGAATACTATATATCCAAATGTGTAGGCTGTACTTAAAGCTATGTATAGTGAGTATAAATAGCACTAAATGCCACAAAAAATAATTTCAAATTAGATGAAGGGAAGGTCTTGACCTGTCTAGTCCTGTCAGTGGAAATACAGAGCTCCAAAATTATACATAAAGTTCCCCTTAAACATTCTGCTTCAGAGTAGATTATATATTTACAGGAGGAGACTTCACAAAGCCTTGTGAAAAACAACTACTGGGAATAACTTACTTTAAGAAGTTCGTTATTAACTGTTATTAAGTAAAGATATGAGCAAAAGTCAATAAATTAGAAAACAGAAAAACAACAAATATATCAAATATCAATTAACTGATAATATTAATGAAATTGATAAACATTTAGCTCCACTGGTAAAAAAGAGTGAAATTAAAAGTTATCAACATCCGTAAATAAAGAGAAGCATCACCATAGATAATATAGAAATTAAAATTATAATAAGGAAATTATTGAACAATTTTATGTCAATATGTTTGACAGCTAGTGGATGCTTCCTTGAAAACACAATTTACTAAAGTAATATAATGATAAATAGACAAATAGGCAGGATGCAGTGGCTCACACCTGTAATCCCAGCATTTCGGGAGGCTCAGGCAGGAAGATCACTTGATGTCAGGAGTTTGAGAACAGCCTGGCCAACACAGCAAAACCCAATCTCTACTAAAATACACACATACATACAAAGAATAAATGGACAAATAGACAATTTAAAGTCTTGTATATGAAAAAGAACTTGAAATTGTAATTAGAAACCTTTCCCCACACACACACAAAAAGGAAGCCCACACTCAGGTGACTCCACTTTTGAAGTCTATCACAGATTTTTACAGTAAAGAAGCAATATCAGTTTCCTCAAGTTGTTTTAATAACTAGAGAAACAGTCAACATATTCCAACTCTTTGTATGAGTTCACATAATCTTAATACCAAAATTGGAAAAAGTAATTATAAGAAAATTATAAAAAAATTTTTCCATGAATTAAGACACAAAAATTCCTAGACTGTTAGGAAATTGATTCTAGAAATAGAAAGAAAAGGGGGAAATGCAACATTACCAAGTAGTATTTATCTTAGGAATGCAAGAGTGGTTGAATGTTTGAAATTTAATAAATGCAATTTAACACATTAAAATAATAACAGAAAAATTATATGATCTTATTAGCAATAACAGAAAAGGTGTTTAAAAAGTTAACACCCATTCATGTTAAAAACTCTTACAAGCTGGGAACAGAAGGAAATTTTCTCAACATGTTTAAGACCATTAGAAGACAATTCACAACTAATATCATACATGATAGTGAAGAATTGAAAACTTTCCCCCAAAGATTGAAACAAGTAAAAGGTGTCACTTCGACCACTTATATTTGTCATTTTACTGTAGATGACAGCCAGTGCAAATATTCAACAATTATAACAATGCAAAACCTAAGGAATTTTTTTAAAAAACTATTGTTAATAATAAAATTTAGAATGTTCACAGGACACAGAGTCAACATACAAAACTCAAATTTATTTTTAAGAATAATAAATATTGGAAAATATATATTATGTTCGATAGCATCAAAAAAGATAAAAATATGTAGGGCTTATCATTTCCAAGACCTGCTTACTGAAACTATTTACAAAAGCCCCAAGAAAGGAAATTTAAGACCCAAATAGAAAATTTAAGAGTGCGGTTGAATTTGAGGGTAAAGTATGAGGTACAGTTGGTAAAGGTGACTACAGGTAAAACGGCAGTCAAAGGCAATTGCTTCAGGAAAGCTACATGGGATGTTATTTTTCCCAGAAAATGGAGATCCACGATAACAGGTTTGTCTCAGTTTCATATTAACACTTAATGCTAAGCAGATCATTGTGCATATGTGTATCCTCTTGCCCCATATACACTTCTTAACATTGCCAAACTCTCTATTTAAATAAGGACCTCTTGCATTTCAGCCCCTAGACTTGATGCTGAGTTAAATGGAGCTCACTCTTAACTCATTTGACCTGTTACTTATTACACAGACCCTGATCTAGTTCTATGATGAAATTTTTTTTTTGTAGATATATGTACTTGGGAGGCTATATTTTCATGCATTTAATGATAAATTTTGCTTATAAATATATTTATGAGGCTTCAGAAATATGACTGGCATATTTATGAGCTACAATTTCTAAATTAAACCAAAAAATAAAGGTGTCCGTGTATGCTCATAGTTCCTTGAATTAAATACAGTGCCTCATTGCAAAGTGGCCATGGATCTCAGACTACCCAGAAAAAGTCATTATAATGAGATTAGATCAATTTGCAATATGATGTCTTTGGACATTGTCTTCACACCACACTAATTTGACTTGGTTTGCTCTCCATTTCTTATTTCCTTTCTTACTTTCTTCTTGAGTTTTGAGGTTTGAGACTTTGGTTTTTCAGAATAAAGCAATGCCTTTCCAGAACATCTACCCTGATAATTTGTGATTTTAACAATATTCTTCTTTGGAAATGCTCAGTAAAACCTCAGGATATGTATTTTATCATTTATTGATAATATTCACGTGAGGACTTAGCACAATAGAATATAATCTTACTTGTACATAATTTGGAACTAGTTTACGCCTTTTTTCTTTTACCATGTTAGAAACTGAGTTTTAGTGAAAAAACACAGATTTACAGCAGCTGTGGTTAAACCAAAAAAGTACTCTCATTTTTGCTTGTTCATTAGCAAATTATGTCAACCAATGTATATTACTTCCAAGTTAATTTTTAAATCCTAGAAAATAATTTTATTTATGACCTTTGTTGTACATTCAAAATTTTAAATGGTGTATTTCAACTGTAATACTTTACATTTGAATTCAGTTTTTTTTACTGGATTTCAGTATCTTGCTAGAACCAGTGACTGATATTTTGGGCCACAAAAGAAATTGCAGTTATTTGGTTAGCCATTGGAATGATATATGAGAGAAAAAAATAATGTTTTTTCCTCACGCATCCTAAGGTCTGTGGCAGGCACCCATATAACAAAAGACAGATTAACAAGAAAAAAATATAATAAATTTATTAATCAAAGTTTTATGGAGAACAAAAGTCATTAGAAATGAAGACCAAACACCTAGGGAAAACTGAGGTTTTTTTTTTTTGCTTAGGTTCAGTGAAATCATGTAGAAGTATGATGGGACAAAAGGGGTATGATCTAATGGTAATAAATTGGGGGAGAGGGACTCAGCAAGGCCTCTGTGTTAACTTTACATGGCCTCTGAGTATAAGGCAGTACCCCTTTGAGATGAAGTTCTTATAAGCTACTTTCAGATGAGGTAGGACAGATAATTCCTTTTGAGCCAGGACAGTGAAAGGCAGGAGAAGCTTAAAGTGAACTTCTTGCTGCTGAAGCCCTCCAATCACCTTCAGTTCAAAGTACTTTGGGGTGGCATTTTCTGAACCCCCTTAAAGAGCAAATAGGTTAATGTTGAATTTGCTATGTTAACTACATATTGTCTATATGTATTTTCTTTGCCAGTTCTCAGTTTCCGATTTAGTAGAAAAAATGGGGGATAAGTCTGTATCTGCTATATAATCAAGAAGTTATGTTCTTTTCTCTATTTAATAGATAGTTTTCAATGATTATATATTATTTTGGTTAATAAGTATTATAGGCTAGATCTTATTTAAAAATTTTTATATATATTTTAATCTGCTATAACTCTTACAACTTCGAGAAAGAGATTTACTGGACAGATAATGTCCAAATTCACATAGGTCAACAGGAGCCACAGAAAGTGGAACTGTGGGCTTGAATTTTTCTGTGTTTTCTGTTCTCTGTCTCTCATCTCCACTTTTGCCATCTTGCTGTCTTCCTTGTCTTGTAATTTACACAGATCTTCATCATCCTAAAATATTCTGTCAGCAATGTTTAACACTGTTCAAGGTTAATAGTGAGTGAAAAAAAATACACAGATGTGCTCATATTAAATATTAACTCTACATAGAATGTTATCCAGGGATTGATCCAGACTGTGTCAGGTGCATCCCTGAACCATCTGCTATGAACAAGCCAATAGGGGGCCAAGATATGGAGAGTGCAAGGCAGTATCCAAGAAAAACAAAACTACCACCCATAGCTTAAGGAGTATTTAGCTATTCAAATTATTTTAAGTACTATTGGTTAGTTTATGAATGCATTTTCCCAGAAAAAATTTGTAACTATTATAAGATATTAAAGAGATTTCTATGGTCTTCTCTGAAAATAATTAGGAAGTATAAAAATTCATGTCTCAAAATAACATTAATTCATTATCATAGTTGGATAATTATTTTTAGTTTAAAATTGTTACATATTTTATTTAAAAAGCTCATTACTAGTTAAAAGTACAACAACACACTCCTATCATGCTACCATTTAGAGATGTATAAGGTTAACATTTTGGATGTAATTCTTTCACTATTATTTTTAATTGTATATAAAATGTATTAATTTTCTTAAAATTTTTTTTTGAAAAACATGTATTTACTTATACACTTTTGCTCCTTAGTACTATATTATAAACATATACCCACATCATAAGATATTTTACTCTAAACTTGTTTTATAGCTGTGCCTTTGTTTATTTAATGAACCCCCTGTTGTTGGATATTAAGACATGTGTATAATAATTTGATAAACAACCCTCTAGATAAATACTTACACAAAAATAATACAATTGTTTTCTTTTCTGTTGCTGTTTTGGTTTTTTTTTTTTTTTTTGAGACGGAATTTCGCTCTTGTTACCCAGGCTGGAGTGCAATGGCGCGATCTCGGCTCACCGCAAACTCCGCCTCCTGGGTTCAGGCAATTCTCCTGCCTCAGCCTCCCGAGTAGCTGGGATTACAGGCACGCACCATGCCCAGCTAATTTTTTGTATTTGTAGTAGAGACGGGGTTTCACCATGTTGACCGGGATGGTCTCGATCTCTTGACCTCGTGATCCACCCGCCTCGGCCTCCCAAAGTGCTGGGATTACAGGCGTGAGCCACCACGCCTGGCCCTGGTTTTTTTTTTTTTAATTCTTTTTTGAGAAAGGGTCTGGCTGTGTCGCCCATACTGGAGTGCAATTCCAAGATCTCGGCTCACTGCAGCCTCCACCTTCCAGGCTCAAGCTATTTTCCCACCTATGCCTCCTGAGTAGCTGGGACTACATGTGCATGATGCCACCATGCCTGGGTAATTTCCATCTAGAATTGTTTTATTTAGCTAACTTTCTAGAAATGATAAAATGTTAACACGTTATTAAGTCTTTGATGCACATAGCAATATATTTTATTAGTTAAGTGGCTAGTCATCTCACACAATTCAATTCATAAATCAATGTCAGGTTTGTATCAGGTGTTTCATCAAGTGTCAAGTGGAAGCTGATTATCTTTTATGAAATTAGAGAGTATAAGAAGAAAAATCATGTGGGATATAAAATACTAGCAAGGCATTTTAATGAGAATTGTGCTGACTTTTTAATTTGACTATTCTTTCAGTATTATCTAAAAGAGTTCGATTTTACATTGAAACTTTTTGAAATATTTCAGTGAGAGATAGGTGGCAGGGAGAGATAAGGAAAGCATACTCATAGGAGTCAGGATAATTATCTTTATTTTAACATTACAAGGCCTGACAAGTCTGAAATTTAGGAAAAAAGGGATGAGCCTGAACACTCAGGCGGGAATTAGCACTGCAGTCTTGAGGCAAAATTTCTTCTCTAGAAAACCTGTTTTTGCTCTTAAAACCTTCAACTGCTTAGATGAGGCTCCACCCACATTATTAAGAGTAACCTCTTTTACTTAAGTCAACTGATTGTAGATCTTAGTCACATCTACAAAATACCTTCCCAGGAACATCCAGATTAGTATTTGATTAAATAACTAAGTCCCATAACCTTACCAAGTCAACATATAATACTTACCATTGCAAGAGCTTACATATTACAACAATTAGAATATATAAAGACCAGACACTGACTTCTATAACCTTAGTAAATCTTGACATATATTGTATGTCCTTTATAAACATTTTCTAAAGCTACAGTAATCAAGCAATGCTGTTCACATATTAATTTATCATTTTAATAACTTCAGTGCTTAAACAAACACTTAATAGAATCAGGCCTTTGTGTGAATTTCAAATGCTTTCTGCCAGTTTCTTACTATTACTGTAAACATTACCACCAACTTGGTGAATTAAAAGATTTATCACATTTTTGCAACTTAAATGTGTTTTCTTATAATTATGGAGTCCAGAATTCTGAAAATCCAGCTAAAATCAGGTTGCTGGCAGAGTAGCATTCTGGATCCTCTAGAGGAGAATCAGTTCCTTGCCTTTTCTAGCTTCTAGAGTCTGCATACATTTCTTGGCTTGTGGCCCTTTCCTCCATTTTAAAAACCACACGTGTATCATCTTAAAAATTTTCTCCTCTCTGACCTCTGCTTCCATCATCATACCTCCTTCTCTGACTCTGACCTTGCTGCCTTCCTCTCTTATAAGATTACCTTTTTTATTGCATTGGGGATGCAAGAATAATTGAAGATAATCATCCCATCTCAAAAAAAGTTAGGAAACAATAGATGCTGGAGAGGATGTGGAGAAATAGAAACCCTTTACACTGTTGGTGAGAGTGCAAACTAGTTCAACCATTGTAGAAGTCAGTTTGGTGATTCTTCAAGGATCTAAAAATAGAAATATCATTTGACCCAGCAATCCCATTACTGGGTATATACCCAAAGGATTATAAGTTATTCTACTATAAAGGCATTATGCACACATATGTTCACTGCAGCACTATTCACAATAGCAAAGACTTGGAACCAACCCAAATGCCCATCAATGATAGACTGGATAAAGAAAATGTGGCACATATACACCATGGAATACTATGCAGCCATAAAAAAGGATGAGTTCATGTCCTTTGCAGGGACATGGATGAACCTGGAAATCATCATTCTCAGCAAACTGACACAGGAACAGAAAACCAAATACCACATGTTCCCATTCATAAGCAGGAAGTGAACAATGAGAATACATGGACACAGGGAGGGGAACATCATACACCAGGGCCTGTCCAGGGGTGGGGAGCTAGGGGAGGGATAGCATCAAGAAAAACACCTAATGTAGATGATAGGTTGATGGGTGAGGCAAACCACCATGGCATGTGTATACCTATGTAACAAACCTGTATGTTCCAAATATGTATCCCAGATCTTAAAGTATTATAATAAAACAATGGCATTTTTAAAGTCAAATTTGTCTGAAAATGAATTCTATCTTTCCCATAATTTCTATCTCTTACTTTGGGTGAGTACTTAATTACTTTAAGCAGTTTCCTTCCTCCTTTTAAAAATGAGGAAAAAGTATTTAAATTACATGTGTACAAAATACTGCAAACTTCCAGGTCTTTTAATATACTTTTATCCTCTGCCTCTCACTAACATGATAGTAGGGTTCTTTAAATTTTTACAGTGTAGTTCTTACTATTACTTTGATAAAACTTCCCCATACTAAATTAATTTTTAATTAACGTACTTTTAAATTGATTTTTTAAAGATTTTTTTCCCCAGGTTTTGCAAAGCTATGTGTGCTAGATACAAATGATGCTGCAATTTATTTTGGGAAATCACTGGGCCACATTAATGGCCCCAGTGGATGTATTGGACAAAAGAGCTTACATTATAAATGATAAAAGATTGGGTATAAAAACTGAGGAACATTTATACTATGCTCCAGCCAACAGATTTTTTAAGCAAAAACACACAAATAATTAATACAGTCACTGGGAAACTATCAAAGAGGACTATGCAGGTTTCTGGTTAAATGCATCTAGACATGGCTTTTGATTCTAAAATCTATGCATTAGAAAAAACAGTCTTGGTAAAATGTATGTTGCTCTTAAGTGTATTCTCTCCTTCCAAAATGCTTTCTGTAATTTTAACTTTGGACCGAAAATACAATGATGAGTCTTATCATGGTTCTAATAAATCACTTAAGTGACATACACTCTTTTCTTAAAGGAGTGAACTTCATGCCTTCTATTAATAATTTAAATGGTTAAATATGATTTTCTACATTTTAAATTTATAAGAAAGCAAAACGGTTTTATATCAGTGACAACACATCTTTAGGGTAACAGAATGGAGAGAATTACATTTTAAAGAGGATCCATAGAAAGCAATAAACACATGATTCTTATTAGGGTTAACAATTTCTTTATGAAAAATATATTAATCTGTTTTGTATGTGAATATAGTAAAACTTAAAAAGGAACCATAAAGAACACTGATGTATATATTATCTACTTTTTTGGTTAATAGGACTTACACAAAGTTAATTTAACTTACAAAGACATTATGTAAGTTAATAGGACTTACAAAGATATGAAGACTATGGCCTGTTTTTACTCTTAGTTACCAGGTATTTTAAAAAGCACTTGACATGGTACAATATATATTAAAGCATACTAAACTAATCACTTAAAGTTTACAGATACTTTATATACACAGGTCATAGAATTTGCAAATTAATAAAATAAAATTAAACAAGAAAGTAATTCCACTGTATATTGTTTGATTTGGAGAAAAAGAATTTGGCTTGAATTAGAAATTATTGGATTTCCATTTTTAACTTTTATTTTCACTATTGTAGTAATTTTTGTCTATGGCAATTAAAAAGAAAACTTTTGAGGTGGGTTATGACTTGAAATATTTAATATCCTCTCATCTTTCTCCTCTCTTTTTTCAGTTTTCCTTCTTCTTTTCCCTTCTTTCTTTCCTTTCTTTCTTTCTTCCACCCATCTTTTATATATTTGTATTTTGTATGCTTACTGCAAGTAAATCACTGTGCTTTGAGAGATGGAGGTGAAGAAATAACTACATCATCCTTGACTTCAATGTGCTTCATCTAATGAAAGAAATTGCATAAAGCACAAGACAGCAGTACTTTGAATTAAGTACTGTGATCTGAATGTATAGTTGTAGCACACTCTGGAAAAGAGGTTTGAGGGGTAATGGTCAGATAAAACTTCAAAGAGGAAATGCTGCTTGATATTGTTTAAAAGAAGGAATACCAATTCAGCAAACAAAGAACAAGTAAATACCACATGTAGAAGAGCCAAGTAACATGAATAAATAAGAATGTATTCATGTTTGCTAAAGCCACATTTTATAAGAGGGATTTTCATGTCTACATTTATGACTCGGTGTACTAGAATAATTAATGGAACAACATCTGGAGCAGACAAGGAGTTAATTCTTTAAGAAAGTTTGAAGACTAGCAACAATAGCAACAATAAAACTAATGGAAAAATATCCCACTAATGAAGAATATGAATTATATATGGCTATAAGATAGCTTACTAAAACAATTATATTCAAATCTAAAAATAGTACATAATGGCCTTCAATTTTTTTTCTCTACTAAAATTAATGAAAACCAATTGCTAAGTCCAACTAGAAGACCTTCCATTTTATCTTCTATTACTAATTTCTCATCCTGAATTCTTCCCATGCTCCTGTGCCATTTAATAGATTCTCAGTCCTTTCTTGGTCCAGTTGGCTCTGTCCTGGACTGGTCCATTTGTCATATTATAAACTTTACCCCTAAGTTTAGAAACCTCTTGTTCTTTTTGTGGAGTGCTAATAAATATGCGGATTTTAGGTACAGAGACATTATCTAATGCATTTAAAACATGTTTTCCTCCAGTGCATTCTGTTAAATGCTGTCACACACTATTCATTATCCTAGAAATGGTTTCTGTCTTTTTTTTTAATATGGACCTGTAACTTTATGTCTCCTTTGAACATTGTCTGCTAGCTGACTCCCTTTTTCTGTCTGCTTTATTCTTGGCTAGAGTTGTAAGAGGACTGCTATTTCTGGCTGCTGAGATAAAAACATCAATTTCCAGGTACTGAGCTGAAAACAGATCCCCAAATGCAAAGAAATATGGATGTCATTGTATTGCCTATTAAATAGTCCCTCTTTCTGCAGAAGCTTGGATTTTTAATTGTTCAACCTTCTACATCTACAAACAGTAAGCTGACTCAATCGCAGGTTTGAAAGCATAAAACAACTTGGTCAATTCAGGAAACAGAGGAAACTCTTATTTATGGCTAGATCAACTGACTAGAGAAACAGTAGGAGACAAAGCTAGAGGGTAAAATATAGGCTTAGTAATGGCAGACTCCGACATGTGCTAAATATTTCTGCTTTTTACAGTAGACTGTGCAGAGCTACTAAAAGGTTTTCAACAGAAAGCAACATTTTCAGATTTTCATTTTAGGTATATCACTCGTGTAGGGAAGGGATTGGTTACTTAGAAGTGATATTTACAAAAATAGAGGTAAATTAGAAGTTATTCTAAAGCTTCCTGCTCGAGAAGAGGTTGATAAGTGACATTTTGATGAGGGCATTCTTGACACAGTATATTTGATGCTAGGGGCATTTGGATTACGTGTGTGTGTGTGTGTGTGTGTGTGTGTGTGTGTGTACATATGTGGATATGAGTTAGATTTTATATCACTCTTTCTAGATATAGACTTATACATATGCATAGATAAAAACCTTAACTCAAGCCCCTTTCCTATCTGCTCATTTGTTAGTAATGGTTTTTATGACCACAGTTTGTACACATCTGACAACCTTCGAACTCACCTGTTCATTTAAAAACTATGTTTCCATATCAGAGTAAAACACATTAAAACCTGTTCTTTGTTACCAAATCACTTGCATGTTTTAGGTCTTTAAAAATATAATTCTGAACAACTGAAACACAGAAATATACTTGGCTCAAAAAAATGATTGAGATCACAAGATCATAGTCAAAGCCTTTTGTTTCCATCTTCCACTTATCAAGTCAGGAAAAAACAATGATTTACACTGACCGGGAAAAAAAAAGAAAGAAAAGAAAAAACATATGATTTAGTCATTAAAAATAAGAGTACTGAATTCTGACTACTGAAGTATTTAAAAATTTCATGATTGAGCCCTGTGAATTCATTCTGGATGATACCAAAAGTATCAAGGACTAGCCACCTCAGAAGTTTGGAGGTGAGAAAAAAAAATACTGGTTTTAAAGAGAATGGTAAATTTAAATACATTTGATTAGTACTGATTTCATTTCATGGAATTTGCTTTTGCTTTAATATGAAGTACAAAAGGGCACCAAAGAGTGGGGAGAGAGAGATGAGAAAGCTAGGGGTCCCAGAAGGAACAGGGTCTAGGGGTTCTGCCGCAGAGCTTATTTGGTGATTTTAATACAATAACAAATCAATGTCTTCATATTTTGATATGACCACGCTGACTGCTAAATGGCTGCAGCAAATTAGCAGCAAAATTGTGTTATTTCAGATGAGAATTCTGAACCAAGATTGTAAAAGTAGGAATTGAGAGGGTGACAAAGATAAGGGAGGCATTGTTCAGTTGAGAGAATAAACAGTTATAGATTTGATGTGCACATTGGCTAAAGAGAAGTTGAGAAGTCTGAAACAACTCACGTTTCTGATTTTGGAATTAAAAGGATTAGCTCTTTTTATTTTTTAGGTATTTATCAAGCATCTGTTGTGTGCCAAGAATGTTCCAGATGTTCATAATAGTGCAGTAAACTAGACAGACTAGTCCTTCTTTTCATATAAATTTTATTCTAGTGAAGCAGAGCAATTGTAATCAAATAAGCAAATAATAAAGTTTGGCAATTGTACATAAAGTGAAAGAAAGGGATATAGGAAAGGGTTATTTTCAAAAAAGAAAGAGGAAGACTCATTCAGGGCATGACATCTGAGCCAAGACTTGAGAAAAGTGAGGAAATTAATGAATGATATTTCTATTGCCTTTGGCCTAAGTGTGTTCATATCTGGGCTTTGCGGCAGGTTCTAACTTGCATGCCTATCATAATGTTAATTTCTTATTATTTTTTCACAATGCAACTGGGGAGCTACTTTTCATCACTCACTAAACCAAGTTTTGAAAGCAGTGCAGCTAGCAGGCAGTCTTTCATTTTCTATTACAATATTGCTGGTACGTTCCTTTTCCAAACTCTACATGCTGTTCTAGACACATAGTATCTGAATCATGATCCCTAGAAATAGATACTCACTTCTTACAAGAATGTTGAATACCCAAAACATAAAATGGGTCATTTCTTTGCGCTCCCAGTCACTACCCTACTGGTGAGAGTTTAACTTTTGTCTTACATTAAGACCATAGGCACACTGTCAATTTATTTCTAAAGTTTGTTCAGATTTTCAAAAATATCTTGTAAAAACTTTGGAATTTTAAAATAGTTTTAGTGATGAATAAGGAAAAACTTTTGTTTCCGTATTTTTGATCCTGCTACACAATACAGGCTGTCACTTTTTGCAAAGTTTAATAAATAACTTATGAAACCACATAACAGCAACCAACTTCCTGACCAAAATTCTGATAGGGTTTTTTCTTTTATGCTGAAGAGAAAGAATCCAAGAGTGAGAAAGGTGATCACGGCGAGTTCTGGTGAATACATATAACACATTTCACTAATGATAATATACACCAAGAGTGCATGATTTGCTCAAGGCCACTTCTTTAGTATCAGAAAAGTTATCTACAAACAGATTTACTAATTCTCATTCTAATGTTTTAGGTTTTTTTTAACTTCACCAATGAAGAATGATTAAGATTTATCTGAATTATACAATAGGTGGCTCCCTAAAGCATTTTTGTTGATATCTTTTTGAATTGTGATCCACTATTACTTATTAGGTCATGCCAAAATATAGAGAGATGGAAACTGAAAGCATCAAAGTTGGCCACAGTGACTAGGGACTTATTCCAGAGACTAGAGAGGCTTATCGGGGAGGACTGCTTGAGCCCAGGAGGTTGAGGAAAAAGAGGCTGAGGATTTCCACGTTTTCCGTTTAAATTTCTAATTCATTACTTAATTTCTATTGTAAATAGATTGGTCCCCGCTGATCACACTGGAAGGCAAGTAAGATACCAGAAAAGCCACACTTTAAGGGAAGGAGTTGAAATCCTTGCCGGGGCTTTCAAGATTCGAACCTAGATGGTTGTAATGGAGGGCTAGTTCTGATCATCCCAAAGCACTGCTACTGGAATATTTTCTGATCATACTCCTTGGCCCTGTGGTTGTGCTGTAAAGGTAAAGCTGTCTGCACAAGTGTAGCTGATTCTAACACTGGTTTAAAAAAAAAAAAAAAAAAAAAAAAAAAAAAAAAAAAAAAAAAAACTGTATCTGCTTTCCAGTCTTAAAGTCTTATAGCATTTGTACCGTTATAACAAAACATCTGAGACTGTAGGACACAGAATTTTTCCGCCCGCCCCGGCACAGTTCTGGAGGCTTGGAAGCCCAGCAGCAAAGTACCTGCAGGTGTGGCTTTCTGGTAAGGCCTTTTCTGTGCTTTTAAGACAATGCCTTGTTGCTGCATGCTGTGGAAAGGGGAAATTCTACATCTTTACATGGCAGAGACAGAAGGGCAACAGGACCGAACACTGCGAAGTCTCTTTTCTAAAGGCCTTAATCTAAATCAAGTACCCTCTACCCACGACAATCACATTAATTTTGGAGGAATCACACTCAAACACAGCACCACCCCCTTACGCCTTTCCAAGTCCACAGGAACAACTCTGGACTGGTCCGGTTGAGGGGAGAAAATCTGCGGTACTACCATCCCTCTTAGAGAAGCCTGCAGTAGTTGTCTTACTGTGGAAGTGAGTGGACCACCTTACCTCAGGGCTTTTGGAAGCAGGACTCAGCAGCAGAAGTGTGAGACGGGAAGGCCGGGCGCGGTGGCTCACTCCTGTATTTCCAGCACTCTGGGCAGCCGAGGCGGGCGGATCAAGAGGTCAGGGGATAGAGACCATCTTGGCTAACGACGAATACAACAAGTTAGCCAGGCGTGGCGGCGGGCACCTGTAGTCCCAGCTACTCGGGAGGCTGAGGTTGCAGTGAGCGGAGGCCGCGTCACGGACTCCAGCCTGGCGACAGAGTGAAACTCCGCCTCAAAAAAAAAAAAAAAAAGTGAGACGCGCGCGAGGCGAGGCGCGGCGGCGCGAGGCGAGGCGCGGCGGCGCGAGGCGAGGCGCGGCGGCGCGAGGCGAGGCGCGGCGGCGCGAGGCGAGGCGCGGCGGCGCGAGGCGAGGCGCGGCGGCGCGAGGCGAGGCGCGGCGGCGCGAGGCGAGGCGCGGCGGCGCGAGGCGAGGCGCGGCGGCGCGAGGCGAGGCGCGGCGGCGCGAGGCGAGGCGCGCGCGGCGCCCGACCGTACTGATCTCAAGGTATCTTCATTACCCTAGTGCTTCCTACTGCAGAGAGAATGAGACACCAGAATGTTAAGAGTTTTGTATTCGAAACTGATAAATTGAAAATACAAATTATAAAATTAATCATTCGAATTCACATTTTGAAAGCCGCATTATTAAGGAAAGAATATTGGGTTTCTTAGACTGAGAGAAACTGAATAGTTTTTTCCGTTCAGGGCAAGTCTAAGGGAGGGAACAGGGACAGGAACTGGCATGAGGTTGTGTAAGAACTGCAGGGGTAAAGCTGGAACTAATGACGGGAGGAACTATCTGGAGTAGAGGCATCTTTTGTTTTACTCTGCACTCGTCCATTCATTCAAGCCCTCAGATACCTATCTCATTTCAGGGACTTAGTTTTTGCTCTTTTTGCTGCCTGGGATTTTTCTTATTTAGGATATTCGATGGCCCTTCTTCTTCCTTTCTTTTTCTTTTTAGCAAAAAAAGGAAAGAAAAGAAAAGGTCTCACTCTGTTGTCCAGGCTGGAGTGCAGTGGTTACACGTCTCCTGGGCTCAAGCAATCCTCCCACCTCAGCTTCCTGAGTAGGTAGAATTACTGGTGCCCACCTAATTTAAATTTTTTTTTTTTTTTCAGAGACAGGGTCTCGCTGTGTTCCCCAAGCTGTTTTCAAACTTCTGGCCTTAAGAAATCTTTCCACCTCAGCCTTCCAAAGTACTGAAATTACAGGCATAAGCCACCTCACCCTGCCAGTGGCTCTTCTATACATTATGTATTGCTATACAGTGAATCATCCCAAAACTTCATAGCTTAAAAGATCAGCAAACTGTGTCCTAACATGCGTAATCCAGTTTATTTATTTATTTTTTACAGCATGTGAGTGAAAAAGGCTACCTACATTTTTCAGTGGTTGAAAACAATCAAAGTAAGTATATTTCCTAATATGTAAAATTTATACAAAATTGAAATTTTTATTATAAAAAATCTATGCTCATTTAACTATTATCTATTAAGGCTACTATCATGCTAAAATAGCAAAGTTGAGTATTTGCTATAAAGACTATATGTTCTGAAAAGCCTAAAATTTTTACTATCTGGCTGTTACATGAAGTTTTGCCAATTCTTATCCTAAAACAATGGTAATTACTTATTATCTCTCATGATTTTTGTCAGAAATTCAAGAGCATCTCAGTTGGGTAATTCTGCCTTGGGTCTCTCATGGGGTTACAGTGAGATGTTGGTAGAGAACACAGTTCTGGGAAGGCTTGGCTAGAGCCAGAAACTTCCGACCATGAGGCTGACCATCAGAGTCCGCCCTTTGTCTTCAAATAATGATACATCCTCACACACACAAAAATAAACTTACCCATCTGAAGACCCTAGAGTCTCCTCCCTCTAAAGCATCAGCTCAAATTCAAGGGTCTTATCTTCTAGAATAGTGTCAATTGTGTTTTGTATCCAGTTCCTTCTGACCTATGAACCTATGAAACCTGATTATCTGGTCCCTATATACTCAATCTGCAGTGGTGGGGCAGGCATAGCAAAGTTGCGCAAAACAGTCCTGATCAGAAAGAGGAAATATGAGAGGCATACAGGAGTTACTTGGTCAATAGCAATTCTGAACCCTTGCTGACACAGTTGCTTGAGCCACATCTCACATGATAACCAGCTAGGAATTGAGCAACCTTTTCTTACAGTGAAAGAAGGGCATAGTCACAGTTTCCAGGAACACTGTGCAAGGTTGTTTGAGAAATCCTAGGAAACTGTGAGCTTCCTCAGTGAGCCTACAGAGATTTGACGAATGTGAGATTTCGCAGACTTGGCCAATGGGCTTAGAGAGCTTTTGTCTTCTTAGAGATAGTGTGCCTTCATTATTCTAAATCTGGTTTAGCCCAAGAAAGACAAATGTAGATGTTGCAAAAAGCAGACTTTCCTATGAGAAGAACATGCTTGTTTTGCTTTGCCGTATCTGAGGTCTTGTGAAGGAAAAGCTGTAAATAATTGTTTTAATGCCTCTTGGGTGTAACCTAAATGTTTCCCTGACATTCAACGTCTTTTAGACTTTGCAGATTTAGGAATGATGAATATTTAATGATAGACTTAGAGAATGAAGTTGAAAAGGGTAAATTGAAGGAAGATAAGAAGACATTTAGGTCATTGCTCATCCTTTTGTAAAACCTATTATAGAGCCATAAGAAAGAAATGAGATACCATACATTTTCTATAAACCACCTAATAAACAAACCCACAAGCCAATGACTTTTTTTCCCAAACTGAAAATTGCTTTTTAATTTTAAATAATGCATATTAACTTTGGACATAATTAAAACAATATATAAAATGTTATTTAAAACTATTTGAAATATTTGTTATTAGAAAATGAACAATACAAAAGTATAAAATATAAAAAGTAAAAAGCTCTACCCTCACCCAGCCTAAGGTAGAAGTAAATACTTCTAACTCTTTCAAGTGATCCAGTCTGACTGGCTTCTGTGCCTCACAATGTCTTTCTTCAGTAGATGATATTACTAAAAATATTATTCTACAACTTGCATTTTTCATTTTGAAAGAATGGAGATCCTATATTTCACATGCATTCGTGTGCCTTTACTCATTTATTTAATGACTCAAATCCTTTAAAGTTCAATCCACCTTAACCATGACCATATCCCTAACACCAAGTGATGTAAGCTGATTTTAATGTGTTAGACCTCCTACAAATTTACTTTCTAGACAATATTTATTTTAGATTTATTTTCATATGTATTTATTTCATGACTTTCTTTATGATTTCTTATAATATGGTAGATGTACAGAAAGTGCTTGATAAATATTGTTTTTCCTGCATGCCATTTAAACTGAACTAGAGGCAGTTTACTGTACATTTAAGAGCACTGGCTTTGGTGTCAGAAGCATCTGGATTCAGATCCTGGCTTTGCCGTTTTCTAGCTATATGACCTTGGGCATGTTACTTATAGGTGTCACTTTTCTTCATTTGCATAAAATGGTTCCTACTCTGACCATACTAGTATTTCCCTTTTCCACATTTATTTTGCCTCCTACTATCCAAGCATCCTCTCATCTCCTAACATTGCTGGCAGTTCCTTCAGCCCCTGGAATAACTACAAAGCCTACAAAACTGCCTCATTCCAGTTGTGTTAGAAGCCACAGGTTACCAGACACTAAGATTTATCTATGCAAGAGCTATGGAGGAGGTTCAGGTTCCTCCAGCACTTTCAGACTCAGACAAAGAGTGCTTTCAGGTATGTGGTTCATCTTGAAGAACAGAGGCTTTAATGCCCTGTGGGGAGAAATTAGTCTAGTGACAGAGAAGAGGCAGAAGGAGCCCACAGATAAATTCCTTTCCCTTAATCTATCCAATGACAGTTTTAGATAAATTCCTTTACCTTAATTTATCCAAGGACAGTTTTCCATCATGGATGCTGGCAGATATCCCCCATGACTGAACAATCAGCTGGTTTTCTTGTGAAACCATGACCAGCTCAGTAATAACTGCCAGCCACATTTGCTGTCCCTCCCTTGCAATCTGATTTTACTTTTGACTTCACTTTTGCCATGCTGGGGTTGCACCTCCAGTAAGGCCTTAGCACGTAAAATTTCAGACTGTTTTCTAAAGAACTTAGGCTAAGACATATCTAAACAGAGCTAACATGAAGACTAGTACTTAGAAAAATATTTGCAATGTAGTAAATTCTGTACTTAAATTGTATTGTATTCTTTTGTATTGTATAAAGAATGTATTCTTTTGTATTGTATAAAGAATGCAAATTATATTTTTAATATTTTACATGAATGAATAATATAATACAGGCATAATTTCAAAAGGAGCTTCTAGCTATAAACATTATGAGTTTATTTACAAAGTTAATTTATATACACACACACATCCATCTAAGAACACGTTCTTACATATACATACGTAACTCCAATATATTTCCCATTCCCCACACTTTAGTTCAGTCAACTTGATTATTTACTCTATCAGAGATTTTTTCTTTCAGTAGGTAAATCATGTTACTCTGTTATTTATCAGATAGCTGTCAAGTAACTAACGCGCACCTTGTATTGAAAGGTGTTGGAATATGATAGAGAGCAAAACATTGTCCCTGTCTTTATGACCAAGGCTGCTTATATTGTTCCTTGTAATCCTCATGTTTGCTTATGACTTCTGCCTGACAATTCTCAGATGTGTCCCTCATACTGATTCTCAGTAACTCCTGACCTCTGAGCAACCCCTCTTCTTAGACTGGGATGCATGTAGTCTGTACTAAAACAAAGGTTTGATGTTCCTGGCTAGAATCCAGACAGTCAAGGCAGTTAAAAGAAATATGGTTTGTAACCACTTTCACTGTTGTGTGCTGTCCAGAATGACCTACTCATCACCTCCAGGTCTTGCTGATTTTTCAAGTCTTGGTGACTTGTTACAATATGACTGGGGTTGATTTTTCAAATATAACTTTTGTTAGTAGATATCACACAGCAAAAATTGCCACTGCCTCAGGAATTATAGTTTCAGCAATCTACCTTTCAATACTCATACCCAAGGCAATTTTTCCTGAGATGTGTCAGTGACAGACAGATGGGCGAATCAGCAGAAAGTTTCTCCAATTAACCCATGCTGATTCCTGTTCCAGTTTGTTCTTCCAAATAGTGTGATAATTTATGTGATTGAAGATGCTCAGAGAATTAGTGTCTAAGTCAGAAGTGCAAGAAAGAATTTACCACTTTAAGAAAACTGAAAATAATTTGATAAAGCTAAACAGCTGGAATCAACTTCAGCTAAAATTTACCATTCTAGACTTAAAACATTTAGGCATTGTTTGGAAAATTGTTAATAAAACCGAACTTTATTTTCCCATGGGGCTTGATGGTGTGAAATAAGGTTCAGATTTTAGTTATTTTATAATACAGAAGCAGTAATATGCTACAATGATAGTAATAATAACATTCTTTTAGAAATTTCAGCATACATTTATGTGTATGTGTATATATGTACATACTGTAGTACTTAGTGCTCCTTTATAAACCTTTATAGTGGTGCTTATCAGCATACTTTAAAATTTTTGTTTACTTTTCTGCTTCTCCCCTGGATTCTAGGCTTCTTAAGTATAGGCAGGGACTGTAGTTGTCCAACATTTTATCACCGGTATAACCAATTCGGTAAAATTGTCTGGCAGCATCTTCTAAAGTTCAATATACATATACTCTAACTCAGAAATTTTACCCCTAGATATACATCCAACATAATTGCATATGTGTATAATTGCATCAATAGATTTCAACAAGAATGTTCTTGACTAGATGATGCAAGAAATATTTTTAGTGTGATGTAATGAATTGATGGATTTTATTCATAATAATGTGCTAACAAAAATTTAAATATAGATATTATGGCTATTCTCCCCAAATCTTATGATGTATCACCAAATGATTTTGTCTGTCTGTATATTAGTCCATTCTCACATTGCTATAATGAACTACCTGAGACTGGGTAATTTATAAAGAAAAGAGGTTTACCTGACTCACAGTTCCACAGGTTGTACAGGAGGCATGGTTGGGGAGGTCTTAGGAAACTTACAATCATTGCAGAAAGCAAAGGGGAAGCAGGGACCTTCTTCTCAAGGTGGTGGGAAAGGGAGAGCAGAAGGGGAAGTGCTACACACTTTCAAACAACCAGATCTCCTGAGAACTCACTCACTATTATGAGAACAGCAAGGGAGAAATCAGCCCTTGATCCAATCACCTCCCACCAGGTACCTCCCCCAACATTGGGGATTACAATCAACATGAGATTTGGGTGAGGACACAGAGCCTAACCATATCATTTGGACCCTGGATCATTCCATATTTCATGTCCTTCTCACATTTCAAAACACTATTATACCTTCCCAATAGCCCCCTAAAGTCTTAACTCATTCCAGCATTATCTGAAAAGTCTAAAGTCTTATCTGAGACAAGGTAAGTCCCTTCCACTTATGAGCCTGTAAAATAAAAAACAAGTTAGTTACATCCAAGATACAATAGAATGTACAGGAATTTGGTAAATGCTCCCATTACAAATGAGAGAAATTAGCCAAAATAAAAGGGCTACAGGCCCTGTGGAAGTCCAAAATCCAGTGGGGCTGTCATTAAACCTTAAAGCTCCAAAATGATCTTCTTTAATTCCATGTCTCGCATCCAGGTCACACTGATTCAAGAGGTGGGCTCCCATGCTCTTGGGCAGCTCCACCCCTGTGGCTTTGCAGGGTACAGCCAATGCATTTCACAGGCTGACAGTGAGTGCCCATGGCATTTCCAGGCACACAGTGCAATGTGTTGGTAGATCTACTATTCTGGGGTCTGGAGGATGATGGCCCTCTTCTCACAGCTCCCCTAGGCAGTCCTCCAGTGGGGATTCTGTTTCAGGGCTCCAATCCCACATTTCCCATTAGCATTGCCTGAGTAGAGGTTTTCCATGAGGACTCCAGTCCTGCAGCAGACTTCTACCTGGACATCCAGGCACTTTCATACATCCTCTGAACTCTGGGTGGAAGTTCCCAAGCCTCAGTTTTTTCCCTCTGCACACCTGCAGGCCCAACACCACATAGAAGTCACCAATCTTGTGCAGGGCACCATGGCCTAAAGCTGCACAGAGCAGTGGAGCCCTAAACATGATCCATTAAACCATTATTTCCTCACAGGCCTCCAGGCCTGTGATGGGAGGGGCTGCCACAAAGGTCTTTGAAATGTCTTAGAGGCATTTTCTCTTTGTTTTGGCTCCTCTTCACTTACACAAACTTCTGCAGCTGGCTTGAATTTCTTCCAGAAAATGGGCTTTTCTTTTCTAACAAATGATCAGGCTACAAATTTTCTAAACTTTTATGCTCTGCTCCCCTTTTAAATATAAGTTGCAATTTCAGAACATCTATTTGTGAATGCATATGAGCATACATTGTTAAAAGCAACCAGGTCACATCCTGACTGCTGTAGTGCTTAGAAATTTCTTTTGACAGATACCCTAAATCATCTCTCTCAAGTTTAAAGTTCAACAGATCCCTAAAGCAGGGGTACAATGCATAACAAGAGTGACCTTTACTCCAATTCCCAATAAGTTCCTCATCTCCATCTGGGACCTTATCAGCCTGGCCATCTCTGTCCATATCACCATCTGTAGTTTGGTCAAAACCGTTCAACAAGTCTCTAGGAAGTTCCAAACTTTCCCTCATCTTCCTGTCTTCTTCTGAATCCACCAAACTGTTCCAACCTCTGCCCATTACCAGTTCCAAAGCCACTTCCACATTTTTGGGTGTCTTTATTGTAAGGCCCCACTTCTCAGTACCAATTTTCTGTATTAGTCAGTTTTCGCACTACTATAAAGTCATAGCTGAGACTGAGTAATTTATGGAGAAAAGAGGTTTATTTGGCTTATGGTTCCACAGGGTGTACAGGAGGCATGGCTGGGGAGGCCTCAGGAAAATTACAATCATGGTGGAGGGTGAAGGGGAAAGTGCTACACACTTTCAAACAACCATATCTCAAGAGAATCCACTATCATGAGAACAGCAAGGGAGAGATCTGCCCCCATGATCCAATCACCTCCCACAAGGTCCCTCCCTCAACATTGGGGATAATAATTCAACATGAGATTCAGGTGGGGACACAGAGCCAAACCATATCAGTCTCTAATGATAAATCATAGGTAAGTTTATTTTATTCTTTCAGTTCTTTTAATATTGAAAACAATAAATTTGGAAGGTATTTATTTTGAATGTTCAGTTTTAACATAATTTTACATGTGATCAATTATTTCAGTGAAAATTTTCTCTCTCAAATCACTTTTCAAAACAAAATATGGAATTTATGTGCTCTTCCATCATTCACTTACTGAAAACTTGTTTGCTACCTTTTTAAAAGAAGATTAGACAAAGCAGAGTGAATGTGAACAAATTCTTTGTGTTCTGGTTATCACTGTAATGTAAAACTTCTAACAACATTCGAAGAAAAAAATAAAATGAAACAACAAAAACTCTTTCAGCAAGAGCCAAATAATTTCCCACAAACAAAAATATTATTATCTGTGGTTTATTTTCCTAGTTTTATGTATATTCCTACCTTTATATCATAATAAAGTTAACTATTGAGTCTCCTTATCACACGGCATAGTAGATTTGAAAACAATGTTTCCAATGCAAGTAACTTTATGACATACAATATTAAATAGAGGTGGTTTTATTCTGAGTTATAAACACCAAATCTAAATATTTTCTGTCTATAAGACTATTATTGACTCTGCCGCTTCCCACTCATCCTGTTTTTTTCTTAGCTTTTCATTTGGTGTAGTATCTGGCAAATAAGAAGCACTTAATAAAGTTACTGGTTACTCTTGTTAACATAAGCTAAGTTATTGTTTTATTTATTTTGTAAAATTAAATTTTGTATTGAATATAGCACACATATATAAAATTAGCAAATCACAAGTAAAAATTTGATAAATGTTCAAAAGTTAAAAAGAAAAAGAAACCTTGTAGCTCTCAACCAGATCCAGATATAGAACATATTGTAACTCCAGGTGCGGTGCTCATGCCTCTAATGCCAGCCTTTGGGAGGCCAAGGCAGGCAGATCACTAGGTCAGGAGTTCAAGACCAGCCTGGCCAACATGGTAAAAGCCCATCTCTACTAAAAATACAAAAATTATCTGGGCGTGATGCCACATGCCTACAATCCCAGCTACTCAGGAGGCTGAGGCAGGAGCATCGCTTGAACTTGGGAGGTGGAGGTTGAAGTGAGCTGAAATCATGCCACTGCACTCCAGCCTGGGCTACAGAGGGAGACTTCATCTCAAAAGAAAAAAAAAAAAACATATTCTAGCTTCCTTTTAGTAAATACACCTTTAAAGGTAATTATGATCCTGATTTTTTATCACTTAGGTAAACTTTCTGGCTTTTTGGAATTGAGATGAATGGAATTCTATAGGAGGTTCCTCTTGTATCTGGTTTACACTATTCAAGCTTCTGAGATTGATTTTTGTTGCCATATGTACCCATAATTCACTCAATTTATTTGTGGCATACAGAAACTTCATCAAAGAAGATATATGTATGGCAAATAAGCACATAAAAAGATACAAAAATCCTTAGTCATGAGACAAAAACTAAAAGCACAGTAAGCTACCTAGTAGAGTGTTAAAATTATCAAGATTGACTATCTCAAGTGTTGATAAGGATGTGAAGCAAATGGAAGCCTTATACACTTTTGGTTTTCAAAATGGTACAGCAATTTTGGAAAACATTATGGCACTTTTATAAAAGGTTAAACACACAATGACCGTAGGATCCAGCCATTCCAATCCTAGGAATTTCCTAAAGCCTAGGAAGGCATATACCTATAAAAAGTTTTACACAAAAATTGGTCATAGCAGATTTATTTATAATATCCCCAAAGTAGAGACAATCCAAATGTCCACTAGCAAATTGTGGTATACCCCTACAGTGGTATACTCTGAAGCAATAAAAAGGAATGTACTATTGTTTTATGCAGTGACATTGGATTTTGACATAATTGTACTGAATGAAATAAACCAGACTTTAAAAGGAATATGTACTATGTAATTTTATTTATATTAAATTCTAGAAAATGCAAACATATATAGTGAGACTAGAAATCAGAGCAGCAGGAGAGACATTGTAAAAAAGCATGAGGACATTTTTGAGGGTAGTAGATATATTCAAAATTTTGATGTGACAACTCTATAGGTGTGTAAATATGTCAAAGCTTATCAATTGAACATTATCAAATGAAGATTTTAATTGTGTGTGGTTTGTATAGTCAATTCATATATTGAAACCTAATCCTTAATACCATAATATTACGAAGTGGGGCTTTTGTCACATGTATGAGCAAAGCTCTCATGAAAGAGATTAGTGTCCTTACAGGAGAAGCTCAGAGAGATCTCTAACTCATTCTGCCGTGTGAAGACACAGTTAGAAGGCACCTTCCATGAGAAAGCAGATCCCTACCACACATGGAATCTGCCAGCACCTTGATCTTGAGCTTCTCATCCTCCAGAACTATGAGAAATGAATTTGTTTCATTTATAAACTACACAGTCTATGGCATTTTTTGTAGCAGCCCAAACAAATTAAGATATTACAATTATATTTCAATAAAGTTATTAAATGTTTTCCTTGATATTTTAATAAATTGCTGTCCCAACAACAATTACAATCATGAAACAAATTATTAAACTAAAATATTCATCTCTAGGTTTTAAAAATTTTAGTTAGTGTTCCACATACTTGGAAATAAATGATATATCCTATTAGCTGAGCATGGAATCAGTATGGCTCTGAACAGTCCAAATGATGATAAGTAAACATATACATTTATCCATTTCTTTGACAAATACTTTGCCTTTAATGTCTGTTCGGAGTTAGGAGTTACAAATGCAGAAATGAGCCACTACTCCTCAAGTTTAATTCTATTGAGGAATCAATAAACCTACATTTCTGCTCTGGTATGTATAAAGTCATGATGGAAGTGTGGTGTTACACATGTACTGTTTTTGGTGGAGGAACACTTTTTTTCCCAGAGTTGAGCAAGCACCAGAAAAATTTTCTGGACCAAAAGGATGTAGTGGAGGGGGTGAACTCAGAAGGGAAAATGAGAAACGAGTTTAGTTAGAAATGACTGTGATGCTTGAAGATGATAATGAGATATTTTAGAAGAGTTCCAGTTTATGCTGGAAGTTGGGGTTTGGAAGTTTAGAGCCTAGGGGTAGTAGAGAAAGCCAAATGTGTAGCAAATGTGGTCTCAGGAAAAATGTTTTAAAAACAGGCTAAAACAGGTGTTAAAATAATTAATTAGGCAGCCATTATGGACTGAGGCAGTTCCAGCGTCCTAAGTTCCTACCTAAGCAAACAAACCCAATTCATAGTAAATGGTCATATGCTAGGAAATGAAATTCAAGCTCAACCAATCAGAAACTGCCAGGTTACCGCTAACTAGAGACTTTAAGGCTGCTGTTCCACTTTAACCAATCAAATATTTTCTGTGTCTTGCTTCCTCAAACACCTTATAAAAGTTTTTCCCTTATGGCCCTTTGGTGGAGCCCAAACCACTGGATTTTGGTAATGCTCCATTTATGAATCACCATCTGGTCAAATAAACTCTCTAAAATTTCAGTGTACCTAAATGTATCTTGTAACATAGTTTAAAGCCAGTCTTTTGTTACAAGCATAGAAAGGGACTAAGGGAGGTCAGTCAAAGAATTGAGAAACAAATGGGCAGAAAAAAATGGAGAGAATAAATACACATTACAATAAGAAAATAGTGAAATTCATTAAACCCCCATTATTTGAAGTTTGGCTGTGAAAAGAGTTTTCTAAAGATGATGTTAAAGAGAAAATGACCTGCAAAGACCTTTTCCTAATCAAAATCTGGAGCCAATCCACATATTTCACTATAAAGAAATTAGCAAGACAAGGAGCCCCCAAATTACCATTTAAACCTTAATTGAATAGCCATGCAATGCAAAAATTCATCATTCCGTCTGTTCATTAGAATAATTTCATATTTTTTTATCATCTGATTCCAAAATTAGCCATTATTTATTTATGATCAAGTATGTAAAACCTTCAACATTAGAAACATTTTCCAATTAATTTGATTTTTTTGTGCCTAAACATTTCCAAGTTCTAATTAATGACTGAGATGAACTTGACTAAAAAACTTTGCTGAATTTTACTAGTTCCTTACTGGGTAGAAAAGCCAGACGGATACTTATAAAATAAGAATTAGAGGAGAGTGGAAAAGTCAAATGCCAAGAAAGTTTAAGGGAGCCTCAAAAGTGAGTGCTAAGAAACTTGAGCAAAGAAAGTGGCAATATTAAATCAAAAACTAATTGTTTTAGTATATTCAAAATCCTGAACTGAGAAAAATGATATAGAACTTAAATTTTAAATCAAAATTAAATTGATATAAATTCTATCTTTAATATTCAAGGGCAGAATATATATTATGCTGCCCCTCCTCAAAAAATCAAACAAAGAAAACTACAGGAAATTTTAAAGATGCTTAATTTCTGAATGAAGTTTCTTACATTTTTTTCTCCAAAATACTCAATATAATTTCCCTTTATAACTGTTGACAAAAATGGGAGAAAAATATTCTTGAAAAGCTTCTATTCCCATTTATTTCAAATTTAATTGCAAAGTTTTTTTTTATTACTGCATATATACAAATAACTTTGGTGTTTTTTTTACATTGTTAAATATCATTTATTTTACCACATTAATAGTCACCGGATGATATTTACATGTTCTTATTTACATGTTCCATGGCTTTTACCAAATATGTTAAAAAGTATGGCTAGAATGAGTATCCAAACTTTTTATTTCAGAAAATATTTGTTTGGTTTTTAAAATAATCAAATGTCAGGAATTCTTGCAAAAATTTAAAGAAATAATTGTACTATTCAAAAGAAACCATAATAGTTTTATGAACATGAAATGTTTAACATTTTGACAAAAAAATGTATTATAAAATGATATTTGGTTAAGATAACAATAAACGATTCTGTATGGTACAGATTAAACTCTCTTTGCCACAAATATGGCTTTAAAATCAAGATTCAGTTCTTGAAAAACAAATAAAAAGAGAACTTGAGATTCTGCCAAGCAGGTTTGCTATTTGGTTTTTCCAGATCTCAGAGCCTTATGAATACTTGTCTGTGTCTCCAGATGGAGACAAGCCAGACAAGAGGTGAAATATGTTTATGGCTGTGGTTCCATTGTTTCAGGAAACACAAAACACTGGTCTGCTGATGAGGGAGTTTCACATTACTAGCAATTATTGTAGTACATTTGTATATGAAAAAAAAACAATTCAAATTATTGTCCTCAGGAAATTCCTCCCCTCTTTATGAGATATGAGAAAGATACTACCTTTTTAATTACCTTAGGCATTTTAATACTATCTTTGATATTCAATGTATATGTCTTTGAAAATTCAAATTTTGCCTGTCCACTTAGCATCAAATGGGCAGCCTCAACTTTAAACCTGCTTTTATTTGATTTTTAGCATTGCACTTATTAATATGAAGCCAACAAAATGAAAACAAACCAAAGCAGATCTGTAACCACCATCATGAAACACTATCATATATGTAATTATTTCATTATGAGCTTCAGAAATGCTTACTAATTCACAGTGACACTCATTCACACAACATGGACATAACAGATGCTAGTGAATGATGCTTGTGAATTATGCTTTTCATTATCCTTTGAAATAAGTTATTTCTATGTCAATTTCAATATAGCAACAAGAAGGTTCTATAATACAATCCTGGCATTACACTTTTTTGCTGTTTTTCAAGAGAAACATGGAGGGTGGTACAGTGCTGCAGATGAGAGGTGGGGGAGGGGTGGGAGCAGTATCATCTCTAAAGGAAGTCTTCAGTTTCCTAGATTGTTTGAGAGTTTCAGGCTTTTTGGTTTAAAGAGAGCCAATTATATTTTCAAGACATTTTGAATCTGTGTGTGTGTATGTGTGTGTGTGTGTGTGTGTATGCTCTATATAGTATATATGTAGGTATATGTATATATGTACTACATATGCATATATATTATAAATACTACATGGCATATATATACAAAGGAATATATATGTGTGTGTGTGTATATATGTATGTATATACACACACATATATATACACACATGTATGTGTGTGTGTATATATATATACACACACACATATATATACACATACAGATATATATATATAGTCTTTCTTTTTTGAGACATGAAAACCTCCACACTAAATCTCTCAAGAAGACGTGTATGTAAATGTTGAGTTTAGGTTTCTTTGATGTGGTGTAATTTAATCTATTTTAACATTTTTTATGTTTTTCCTTTCCAGTGGGTCATGGAATTACCCTATCTATATCTTTGTTTCCATCATTTATACCCATCTTTTTCATGAAACTTTCACTGTCTGCCAGCAAACACAGATCTCTCTATCACTGAATGCTGGCCATAAAGTCAATGCCACAAAATTTGATGTTGTTAATTATTTTTTTTTCATTCCTGTTAGTTTTTGTTTTTGCTTTTCCTAATCACATCTCATGGGACAAATACAGTAATGGAGATTGGGTTTGTACTTGTTAACATGTGTTTATTACTTGATTGGATTCTTTAATGATAATGAAAGATATAAGGATAGGAACAAAGAAACTTTATGGTTATTATTTTAGATTTAAAAAAACAACCACAAGAACACTTGTATTCTAAAGGCACAGATTTATTACAACTCAATCTAAAACTTAAGGAAATAGAATTTTGATATGAAAATATTAAGCTCTTTGTCCATTTTTAGTTGGGTTATTTTTTGTTGTTGTTGTTGTTGTTGCCCAGGCTAGACTTGAACTCCTGTACTCAAGTAATCTTCCTGTTTCAAACTCCTGAGTTTCTGGGAGTACAGGCACACATCACAGCACATGATATTTTGTTTTGGGATTTTTGTTTGTCAGTTGTAGGAGTTCTTTAAATATTTTGGAAGATATTTAAATATTTTGGAAGATATATAATTTTGGAACAAATTTATATTGATAAATCCCTTATCAAATATAAGGTTTGCAAATATTTTCTCTCATTCCATACATTGCCTTTTCATTCTGTTGATTGCTTCCTTTGCTGTGTAGAAGCTGTTTTGTTTGATACAGTACCACTTGTCTACTTTGGCTTGTATAGGCTGTACTTTTGGTGTTATATCCAAGAAATCATTAGGAAGATTAATATAAAGAAGATTTATTCCTATGTTTTCTTCTAGAAATTTTATTATTGTTTCAAGTCTTTGTCTTTAATTCATCGAGTTGAGCTTTCATGTATGGGTGAGGTAGAGATCTAATTTCATTTTTTTTGCATGTGGATAATCACTTTTCCCAGAACCAATTGTGGAAGACAGCATATTTCCTCCATTGCGTATTCCTGGCACCTTTGTTAAAGATCAGTTGACCCTATATGAGTGGGGTTATTTCTGTGTTCTCTATACTGTTCCATTGTTTATATCTTTATATTAGTATCATACTCTTGTAATTACTATAGTTTGGTATTATATTTTGAAATCAGAAAGTGTGGCACCCCTAGCTTTGTTTTTGTTCAAGGTCACTTTGACTATTTGGTTCTTTTGGGTTTCCAAATAATTTTTAAGATTGTTATTTTCTATGTTTGTAAAAAATGCAATTGGGATTTTTTGGGGGATGGCATTGACTATGTAGATCACTTTGGGTAGTATGGACATTTTAACAATATTAATTCTTCCAATTCATGAACATAGGATTTTTTTTCATGAACATAGGATTTTTTTTTGTCTCCTCTAATTTCTTTCATCAGTGTTTTATTATTTTCAGTATGCAGATCTTTTACCTTCTTGGTTAAATTTATTCCTAAGTAGTTTATTATTTTCGACACTATTGTAAATAATATTTTTTAAAAAAACTTTTTTGGATAGTTATTAGTGTACTGAATTAGAACTGATTTTTATATGTTGATTTTGTATCCTGAAACTTTACTAAATTTATCAGTTCTAATAGGTAGTGCATGCCTGTGTTTGTGTGTGTGCGTGTGTGTGTGGAGTCTTTAGGATTTGCTACATATAGGATGCAAGTAAGACATTATATATATATACACACATATACATACATACATACATGACAAATAATTATATGAAAAGATGTCCAACACAGTACAGAAAAATTCAAATTAAAATTACAAAGATATATCACCTCAAACCCATTGTGTTGGCTATTATTTTTTTTAAAGAAGATAAGTGTTGGGGAGGATGTGAAGAAATTGCAACCTTGGTACATTCTTAGTGGAAATGTAAAATGGTGCAGCAGCTATGGAAAACAGTTCTTCAAAAAAAATTAGAACTACCATAGGATCCACCCATCCCACTTCTGGATATATACCCAAAAGTATTGAAATCAGTGTTGCAAAGAGATATTTGTACTTCCATGTTCAGTGAAGCATTGATGGAAGCAAATTTATGGAAAGAATCCAAGTGGCAATCAACAGACGAATGGATAAAGAAAATGTACAATATACATACAATAAAGTACAATTCAGCTTTCAAAAAGGAAATTCTGCCATTTGCAACAACATGGGTGAACACCTAGGATATTATGACATGAAATAAGCCAGTCACAAAAGGATAAATACTGCATGGTTCCACTTATATAAAGTACTTATAATAGTCAAACATAATAGCCTCAATTTGACATGAGATTTGGGCAGGAACATAGAGCCAAACCTTATCGGTAGGTGAATAAAGTCTAAGCTCTGCTGTACAACATAGTGCCTAAATGTAATAATTCAGTATTGTAGGGTTATACACCTCAAAATTTGCTGAGTGTTGATCTTATGTTAAATATTCTTACCAGCACCTACCCCAAGAGATATAATGAAACTTTGTGAGGTGATGTATATGCCTATTATCTTGATTGTGGTGATAGTACTGTGGGTGTTTGGTGTTTGGATAGATCCAAACTCATCAAATTGTGCACATTCAATATGTGAATTTTTGTATATCAATTATATCCCCCTAAAACAGTAAAGGAATATTAAGGATAAAGAATAATGGAGAATAATGGAGTTTACATTGAGTTATAATACTTGAGCCCTTGTAAAATACACATCATTTTCTATTATGTGGGACTTATTACAGGATATGAAACTTTGTAATTTACTAGAAATAGAGATATTTGTTTCTTGTGTCCTTACGTTCAATTATTAAATTCCAATAATATGGCTTTCCATGATGTCTTAAAATAATATTTGTCTATTTTTGCATAGTATATTATCTACACTTAGTGATGCTACTATCACTTTCTACATTCTTCTGTGAGGTTATATATATATATATATATATATATATATATATATGACCTTTGCTATATATATGAACTTTGCTATTTTATATATATATATAAAATGTCACAATACGTTGTAAGATATACTCTCTAATCTTGCAAGTTTATTATCATCAACTAATGTTGATATAAATACTTCATAAACTATTGTACGTTTTGGTCAGCAGAGCAATGTTTGATGATGTTGATGTTAGTTGTCACTAAGTTTGTAATATGGATTTCTGAAAATTATTCACAAGTATTTAATTTTGCTCTTTTCCTACTCAAAGCCATCAGTTTGGGAATTTTCCCCAGACATTCTTTTTAGGTTAGCTTTTGCTACCTGTTCAGAATCTCTGTGTTATTCTTTCATTGACACCAACAGGATAAACCAATAAACCAAGATATAATACCTAGTTTAGTAGTAGCTGTTTCATGATGGAAAGAAGATGGAGGCTGATTTCAAGCAGACTCTTAAGCTATTACAGCCCAAATCACTCTCTCTCTCCCTATCTCTATCTCTATCTCTGTCTCTGTCTCTGTCTCTTTGTCTCTGTCTCTTTGTCTTCTCTCTCACATACACACACACACACACACACACACACACACAAACAACTTGCCTATGTTCGGTTTGCATGTGCTCACTTCATGAGTGGGCAAGATCCATTCAGGGTGAAATCACTAGTGTTAGTGATTTGAAAAGAAGACTGGGACATTCATTCACCTCCAGTGATCCAAGTCTAATAGTGAATGGACACATGCCTCTGTTGAAAAATCTGCTTATAACATTTCTAATATTACATCATCAATTTTTGCTGTTTTCTTCATCTGAAACTAAAAGGCACACAACGAGTAGAAACTTTAGAAGAAAAATAGTGAATTAATCTAATTTAAATCTAAGGGCTGTAAAATTCTTCTTTTTCATTTTCTATTATTTGTAACTTACCATCTTGAGAAACTATGCTTGTTTGAATGTTTAACTTAAGGGAGCATATATCAGATCTATATAAAACCAATGTAGACACGTATTGAACATCCCTCTCACTGCACACAGTCTCAGATCTGAGAAAATAGCCATGATTAATGGGACTTTTTCCTTTGCCGGCCTTAAGAGACACATATTCTATCTCTCCCTAAGACCCCATACATCAGGGGCTCTGAAGGAAGACCAAGTTGTTCTTCTGTAGCCACACAACAAATCTGAACCTCTTAAGCAATGTAGAAAACAGTCGAATCCAAATAAAGGAACTTTGCTATTTACAACCAGCATTGCTTCCACCTCTACCAGCTGCATTTCTCTTTTTGCCTTATCAACTCTCCTCTGATCATTTAAATTCTCTTATAGTCTCATTTTCGTGTTAATTTTTGCTTCTTCTCTGTGTTACTGTTCTAAATTCCTACTTCTATCTCTTCTAAAAATTTCTACAACAAACCCAGGAATCCACATTTTAAAACGATTTAGAAGAAAATCCATATTTTTAGAATATTTCTTTTTTCAGTCTATCATAAAATGACATTCATGTTTTGAGGCTCATGCTCTCTGTCTATATCACCTTCTGATTATCTTTGTCTTGTCAAAGTCTTGGTCATCTTTACTTGTTCAACAAAACTCTAGAACCTGAATCACTTTATTTCCTAAATCTCAATTTTGGAGAACTTCAGCATTGCTGTGGATGATCTTTGATAACCTCTGGACAAACTACTTCTATCCAGTTTACTTTAGTCACTTCCTCCCCTTGCCACACCCCAAAGACATTGTCATTCCTGGGCACTTCCAGATCATTTGTGGATATTTGTGCCACTTTCTTCCTAGAAAAAGTACTTACAAACCTCTTGCACAGAATATACAGAGAACCCTGCTAGGCTCCTGCTACATCAACAGATATGTTGATATGTTTTGTGCTTCATGTCTTCCATATCATGAGCATATATGTGCAATATCTGCCTGTTACTCTGATTAATCTGCTTTTACTGTAGTCCAAATTTTCTGCTGGACTCTATAGGGCAAATCAGATGGAATTCAATCTGTGAGTTTTGTCATTTTTGGTTAATTGGGAAGGGCATAATAAATACTTTGTCCATCCAGGTTATGTTATGTTCATATTAGTTTGTTCTAGCTCTGCATCACAGGACTATCCCAGTTATTAGTAAAATGGAATATCATTAATATCAGACCTGTCTAATTTAATTCTCAAAAGAATCCCTAGAGGAAAAAAAAAGTAAGTGTTAGGATTTATAAAACCCCATTCAGTTCGTCTAAAAATTTATTCAAAATTACTTTTAATTTCCTAACTATTCTATGCTCTCTTCGCACAAGTCTGACAAACTGTTCTCTCTTTCTACAATTCACTTTTCACTGCAAATACCACAGAGATTTCAGGTCTCATCCTAGTCTTTATTCCTTTCAATATGCCATTTCTATCTTTGCCAATTTTCTTTGTTAGATTTCAGTTGATTTCCCAACTATCATGCCTTTCGTCTCATGACATTTTTAGTTTATAAGATTAAAGGCTTCATATAGTATGTGTGTGTGTGTGTGTTTTGTGTGTGTGTGTGTGTGTTTTGTGTGGGTATGTGTGAGTATAAAACCTTTGTAAAATTTTATGGATAAAATCATGTCAAACAGCCTTATTTCTTTCAAATACGAAGGTAAGAATAGAGCAATCAAGAACATGATCATGTTTTCCATTATGCAAGTACACAAGCATTACTTATCTGAATATAACTCATAAAAACAGTTATAGAAAGTTTTATTGTAAAACAACTGACCATTATCTTAATTCAAGATATATATCTCATAAAAATTATAAAAATTATTTTTCTTCCTAAACTATGAAAATCCAACTCGACAAAAATACTGAAAAGGACACCAATGATCTCAAACAAAAATAATAATAAAATAGTACTTTAAAAGTTTTTTGTCCAAAATTTAAATCTGCATTTGTATTTTAAAAAGATACCATAATAGTATAGTACTGTGTTTAAACATCCAAACCAACTTGCAGACAGATTGATAAACCAATGCTTATCAGCCTCAGGTGGGTCTTTTTTTAATTTTTAAAATTCTTAAATCTTTAAATTCTCTCTCTCTCTCTCTCTCTCTCTCTCTCTCTCTATGTCTCACTCTGTCTCTGTCTCCTTGTCTTGTTCTGTTCAGGTTATTATAACAAAATACCATAGACTGAGTGACTTAAGTAACACACATTTATTTCTCAGACTTCTAGAGGCTGAGATGTCCAAGATCAGGGTGACAACAGTCAGGTTCTTGGTGAAGACCCACTTCCTGGCTTGTAGATGGTCACCCTCTAGCTGTGTCCTCACACGGCAGAGGAAGAGAGAGCTCTGGTCTCTACCTTTTCTTATAAGGACACTAATCCCATTATGGGGACCCAGCCTCATGGCCTCATCTAAACCTAATGACCTCTCTGAAAGGTCTTGTCTCCAAATACCATGATAGTCGGATTTAGGAGCCTAATATATAAATTTGAGGGACAAAAACCATTCAGTCTATAACATTCCCCAATTACTATTTTAAGTATTTCTCCATTCTCCTTAAGCCTAACAACTTCTAATAATTTCTCCTTTCTTGCTGTTGATTTCACCTTCTCCCTTACAGAGAAATTAGAGTTCTTTTGAAAGGGTGCCATCAGCTTTCCATAACAAAATCTAAAAATCTAGTAGTTTCTCTTCCCAACTAAGGGCCCAAAAGTCCACCTTTCTCTTCCTTTCTTCTCAGAAACTTTCAGCAACCAAAGATGATCTTTTTCTTCTATATCTTTGCTTCTCTGCCTCTACTATCTTGTCATCAGCATTTAATTATTGTTAATTATCTTCTATACTAAAAATTACTGATTCACTCTCTCTTTACCCTGCAGTTTTTAGCTACCACCCTTGTCCACAAGACAAAGTTCTTGAGAGATTTCACTCTACTTATTTTCTTGATTTCCACACCTACTTGCCATTTTTCAGCCTAAGACTATCTTGCCTGTCCACCACTCCACTGAGAACTGTCCTTGCCAAAATTACTCATTGCTTCCCTGTACCTAAGTATCGATGGCCTTTTCACTGTTTATGTTACCTGAGCTCTCAGCAGCATTAAGCACTGATGATCCCTGCTTTTCCACTGAGCTGGTCTATTCTTCTGGCTTCTCTACTGGTGTGGTTCCTTGCTTTGCTTTTCGATTATTGGGATCTTTCTTCCTGGTCTCTTTTGCACACTCCGTCTCCTCTACATGTCATTTAATATGGGATTTCCTTGTACTTCTATTTTAGACACTCTTGTTTTCTCACTTTAAATTTTCTTCTCATGTTTTTGAATGTCACTTATGGAACTATTTGTAAATTTTATGTTAATGACTACCTAGACGGCCCTTCTGAACTCTAGACTAGGCAGATAGGTACTAATACAATGTTCTTACATGGCATCTATCCAGTACTGACCTCATCTTTCCCACCAACCAAAGTGTGTGCCAGCTGAATAAATAGAACCATTCTTAACCAGTTATCCTGTTTGAATATCTTGGCATCAACCTTTGTTCTTCCCTATCCTTTCCCACCAAATGGATTCTACATCTACTAATTCTATATATTTTTTTAAAAAGGGCTATAAAACTTTCTACAATGCATCAGTTTCTCTGTGTCTGTACTGCCCTTACTTCTAGTTTTATTCTCTTCAACCCACTTGCAAAAATGCAAATGGGCTTAGTTTTATAACATGCAAATCTGAAGTGTATGTGAGCCTGTATAACACTTCAAAGCTTCTTATTAGCCTTAAGATGAAAAACAAAATTCGTATTACAGACTATAAATTAATAATTCCTAGCTCATACCATAACTCTCTAAAGCGAGTTCTTGATTCTTCAGCCAAAATTCAATTCCTCGTTTGCACCAATCTCTTTTTTATGTCAGGTTATCACATGTTCCCATGAATTCTTTTCCTCTAGAATAAGAAACCATCCCCAATTTGTTCATCATGTAATTAATTCTTACACATTATTTAGGTTTTAGCTTCAAAATTAATTCCTCTGGGAAGTCAAGAGGCAGAATAAGATGTGGAATAGAAGGCTCCACTGCTTGTCCCATCTTCAACCACCCCCCACAAGGACACCAATTTAACAACTATCTGCACAGAAAAATCACCTTCATAAGTACCAAAAATGAGGCTGTACAAGTTGTTGCTCCAAAGAAGACCCCTTCCTTTCACTTGAGGAGAGGAGAGGGAAGAGTGAGGAGGACTTTGTCTTGCATCTTGGATAGCAGCTCAGGCACAGCAGGATAGGGCACTGTTCAGAGTCATGAGGCCCCCGTTCCAGGTCCTAGATCCCAGATGACATTTGTAGGCACACCCTGGACCAGAAGGAAACCCAATGTCTTGAAGGGAAGGATCCAGTCCTGGCAGCATTTACTACCTGCAAACTGAAGAACCCTGAATAACAAGCAGCAATACCAGATACAATGTTGAGGGGCTTGGGTGATCCTCTGAGACTTGCTGACTTCAGGTACTAGCATGGCCATGGGGGTAGAGCACCAAGCAGGCTCATGGGGTTCACGATTCCAGGACTTGACTCTTGGATGGCATTTCTGGCCCTGCCATGGGCCAGAGAGGAGCCCACTGCCCTGAAGGGTAAGTTCCAGGCCAGGCAGCATACACCACAAGCTGATTTAAGAAACCTTGGGCATTAAGGGAACATCAGCCATAGTCTGGCAGTACTCCACATGGCCTATGGTAGCAGTGGCTACTGAGTGAGGATTCTCTGCTTTTGGAAAGCGGGAAGAAGAGTGAGACAGACTTGTAGTTTGAGTGCCAGCTCAGCCACAGACCACTAGAACACCAGGTAGACTTCTAAGGTTTTTGACTCTTGTGCCTGATTCCCAAGTAGCACTTCTGAACCTACCAGAGGCCTGGGGAAAGTTGCTACCCTGATGTAAAGAACACAGGCCTGGCTGGCTTTGCTACCTACAGATTGTAGAGCTCCAAAGCCTTGAGCGAAAATCGGCAGTAGCTAAGAAGTAGTTACATGAGGACTTAGGCAACACCTAGGCCAGTGCAGTCATAGAGATAGTGGCCACAGGGGTACTTGTGTCTCTCCACACCCAGCTTTAAATGGCTTAGAACAGAGAGAGACTTTGTTTATTTGGGAGAAAAGAAGGGACAAGAGCAAGTGTCTCTTCCTGGTACGCCAGAGAATTCTGCCTGGTCCAAAACCATCAAGGTGGTACCTCTATGACTCTGCAAGAACCACTGTGTTACTGGGCTTGGGGTGTCCCCTAAAGCAGATACAACTTAGGTCACAGCACCTAAGTCCTTTCAAATATCTGGAAAGCTTTTCCAAGAAGGATATATACAAACAAGCCCAGATAGTGAAGACTACAATAAATACCTAACTCTTTAATGCCAGGACACCAAAGAACGTGTAATAATATAAACATCACCCAGGAGAACATGAGTACAACAAATGAACTAAATAAGCCACCAGGTATGAATCCTAGAGAAACAGAAATATGTGACCTTTCAGACAGAAAATTCAAAATAGCTGTGTTGCAGAAATGCAAAGAAATTCAAAACAACACAGAGAAGGAGTTCAGACTTCTATCAGATGAATTTAACAGAGAATTACAAAGAATCAAGCAGAAATTCTGGAGTTGAAAAATCCAAGTGGCCCATTGAAAAATGCATCAGAATTTTTTAATAGCCAAATTGATCAAGCAGAAGAAAGAATTCATTAGCTTAAAGACAGGCTATTTGAAAATATACAATCAGGGGAGATAAAAGAACAAAGACTAAAAAACAGTGATTCATGCCTACAGAATCTAGAAAATAACCTCAAAAGGGCAAATCTAAGAGTTTTTGGCATTCAAGAGAAGACAGAAAAAGAAATAGGGGTAAAAAATGTATTCAACAGGATAATAACAGAGAACTTCCCAAACCTAGAGAAAGATAATATCAAGTACAAGAAGGTTGTAGAACACCCCGCAGATTTAATAGTATATCTGGCAAAAATATCCTTCAAATATTAAGGAGAAATAAAGACTTTCCCAGACAAACAAAAGCTGAGTGGATTTATCAACACCAGATTTGTCCTACAAAAATGCTAAAGGTGGTACTTCAATAAGAAAGAAAAGCATGTTAATGAGCCGTAAGTAATCACATGAAGGTAAAAAACACACTGGCAATAGTAAGTACACAGAGAAACACAGTGTTATAACACTAACTGTGGTGTGTAAACTACTCTTATCCTAAGTAGAAAGACTAAACAATGAAACAATTAAAAATAACAACTACAGCAACTTTCCAAAATATAGCATAAGATATAAATAGAAACAACAAACATTTAAAAAGCAGGGAGATGAAGTTAAGATGTAGTGTTTTTATTAGTTTTCTTTTTGCTTGCTTTTTGTTTATGCAAAGAGAGTTAAGTTTTTATCAGGTTTAAAAAAATGAGTTATAAGATAGTATTTGCAAGCCTCATGGTAACACCACAACAAAAGCGTACAATGGAAACACAAACAATAAAAGGCAATAAACTAAATCATATCACAACAAAATTATATCATATCACTAAAGGAAGGCATGAAGAAAAGAAGAAAGGAAAAGAAGGCCACAAAACAACCAGAAAACAAAATTTAAAAATGGCAGAAGTAAGTCCTTACTTATCAATAATAATAACATTTAATCTAAATGAACTAAACTGCCAATCAAAAGACATGAATACCTGAATGAATTAAAAAAAACAGACTAATTGATCTGTTACCTACAAGAAACATACCTCACCTATAAAGACACACATAGACTGAACATAAAAAGATGGAAAAAGATATTCCATGCTAATAGAAAGCAAAAATGGCAGGACTCACTGTAATTATATCAATCAAAATAGATTTCAAAACAAAAACTACAAGAAGAGACAAAGAAGGTTACTATATAAAGATAAAAAGGTCAATTCAGCAAGAGTGTATAACAATTTTAAATATGCAAGAACCCAACACTAGAGCACCTAAATATATCAAGCAAATATTATTTGAGCTAAGGAGAGAGATAGGCCCCAATACAATAAGAGTGAGAAATTTCGACACCCTATTTTCAGCATTAGACAGATCTTCCAGACAGAAAAAAAAAAAAAAAAAAAAAAACTTACCTGTAAATGAAACCCAAAAGACCCAGAATAGCCAAAGTTATCCTAAGCAAGAAAAGAAAACCCTCAAAACTAGAGGAATCACACTACCTTACTTCAAATTATACTACAGAGCTGTAGTAGCTAAAACAGAATGCTGCTGGCATAAAAACAGACATATAAACTAATGGAACAGAATAGAGAACCCAGAAATAAATCCAAAGACCTGCAATGAACTAATTTTTGATGAAGGTACCGAAAACACACACTGGAGAAAGGGCAGTTTCTTCAATAAATGCTGCTGGGAAAACTGGATACCCATATGCAGAAGATTGAAACTAGATACCTATTTCTCACCACATACAAAAATCAAACCAAAAAATATTAAAGATTTAAATCTAAGACCTCAAAATATGAAACTGCTACAAGAAAACATTGGGAAAATTCTCCAGGACGTTGGTCTAGGCAAAAATTTGAGCAGTATCCCACGAGCACAGGCAATCAAAGCATAAATAAACAAATGGAATAATATCGAGTTAAAAAGCTTCTGCACAGCAAAGGAAACAATCAATAAAGTGAAAATCCAACCCACAAAATGGGAGAAAATACTTACAAACTGCCCATTTGACAAGGGATTAATAACCAGAATGTATAAATGGCTCAAACAACTCTATAGGAAAAAAAAGAAATTAATAATCTGATTTTTGAAATTAGCAAAATATTTGAATAGACATTTTTCAAAATAAGACTTATAAATGACAAACAGGCACATGAACAGGTGCTCAACATCACTGATCATCAGATAATTGCAAATTGAAACTATAATGAGATGTCATCTCACCCTAGTTAGAATGGCTTATATCCAAAAGACAGACAGACAATAACAGATGCTAATGAGGATGTGAAGAAAAGAGAACCCTCATCCATTGTTGGTGGAGAATTTAAATTAGTACAACCATTATGGAGAACAGTTTGGAGGTGCTTCAAAAAATGGAAAAACAGAGGTACCATTTGATTCAGCAATCACTGCTGGGTATATACCCAAAAGAAAGGAAATCAGTATATCAAAAAGTATATACATTATATACTTGTACCACCATGTTTGTTGCAGCACTGCTCACAATAGCCAAGATTTGGAAGCAACATAAGTGTCCATCAACAGATGAATGAGTAAAGAAATGTAGTATATATACACAATAAAGTACTATTCAGCCATAAAAAATACTGAGATCCAGACATTTGCAACAACATGGATGAACTAGAGATCATTATATTAAATGAAATAAGCCAGTCAGAGAACGACAAAAATTGCATATTCTCACTTATTTGTGAGATCTAAAAATCAAAACTATTGAACTCATAGAAATAGAGAATAGAAATGAATACCAGAGGCTGGGAAGTATAGCAGGGAGCTTGATGGGGAGGTAGGAATGGTTAACAAGTACAAGTAAAATAGTTAGAAAGAATGAAAGAGACCATTGGATAACACAATGAGATAATTATAGTAAATAACTTAATTGTACATTTACAAATAATTAAAAGAGTATAATCAGATTGTTTGTAACACAAAGGATAAATGCTTGAGTGGATGGAAACTGCATGGTTCATATATGATTATTTCACATCATATGCCTGTATCAAAACATCTGATGTACCACATAATACATACACCTATTATGTACCCACAAAAATTAAAAATTTTTTTAAAAATTTAAAAATCAATTCCTCTGGAAAGACTACCTAATTACACAATTTTAATATGCAAATTTTAGGCTCCTTTTACACACTGCATTTGGACATCAGAACACTCATGTGAACTCCAGAGTCATATCTTGTGTATCTCATTTCACTTGGACATTGCATAGGCATTTAATAATTAACAAGCCAAGACAAAAAAAAAAAAAAAAAAACTCCTTCCAAACCTACTCCTGATATGGTTTCTCCCACAGTAAGTGGGAACACTATATGTTAGAAATCTTGGGGTCATCCTTGAATGTTTGTCCCATTATACCCCACATTAACAGCAGTTGTGTCTTTATATTCATATCTCAGCAATGTCTCTCTGCAGCCACCATTCCTCTCCCAATCCAAACCACTGTTTTTACGTGCATGACTGCAGTAGCTGCTGAGCCTTGTTCTTTGCATCTGCTCTTGTTCCCTTCATTATTTTCTCAACACAGTAGACAGAGTTGTCTTTTGTAACCCAAGTCAGATCATGTCACTCTTTCTCCATGATGGACTTTCATTTCCTCTCTGGCATAAGCTCTTACTAAATCACCTCTCACTATTTATTTATTTATTATACTTTAAGTTCTGGGGTACCTGTGCAGAACATCCAGGTTTGTTACATTGGTATACACATGCCATGGTGGTTTGCTGCATCCATCCCCGCATCATCTGCATTGGGTATTTCTCCTAATTCTATCCCTTCTCTATCCCTCCACCCGCTGATACCCTTCCCTAGCCCTCCACCCCCAGACAGGACCTGGTGTGTGATGTTCCCCTCCCTGTGTCCATTTATGAGTGAGAACATGGAGTGCTTGGTTTTCTGTTCTTGTATCAGTTTGCTGAGAATGATGATTTCCATCTTCATCCCTGTCTGTGCAAAGAACATGAACTCATCCTTTTTATGGCTGCATAGTATTCCATGACATATATGTGCTACATTTTCTTTATCCAGTCTATCACTGATGGGCATTTGGGTTGCTTCCAAGTCTTTGCTATTGTGAACAGTGCTGCAATAAACATATGTGTGCATGCGTCTTTATAATAGAATGACTTATAATCCTTTGGGTATCTATCCAGCAATGGGATTTCTAGGTCAAATGGTATTTCTATTTCTAGATCCTTGAGGAATCGCCACACTGTCTTCCACAATGGTTGAACTAATTTACACTCCCACCAACAGTGTAAAAGTGTTCCTATTTCTCCACATCCTCTCCAGCATCTGTTGTCTCCTGATTTTTTAATGATCGCCATTCTAACTGGCGTGAGATGGTATTTCAGTGTGGTTTTGATTTGCATTTCTCTAATGACCAGTAATGTTGAGCTTTTTTTAATATGTTTGTTGGTTGTATAAATGTCTTCTTTTGAAAAGTATCTGTTCATATCCTTTGCCCACTTTTTTGATGTTGATGTTTGTTTGTTTTTCTTGTAAATTTGTTTAAGTTCTTTGTAGATTCTGGATACTAGTCCTTTGTCAGATGGGTAGGTTGAAAAATATTTTTCCCATTCTGTTGGTTGCCTGTTCACTCTGCTGATAGGTTTTTGGTTTTTGTTTTTGCTGTGCAGAAGCTCTTATTTTAAATTAGATCCCATTTGTCTATTTTGGCTTTTGTTGCCATTGCTTTTGGTGTTTTCGTCATGAAATCCTTACCCATGCCTCTGTCCTGAATAATATTGCCTAGGTTTTCTTCTAGGGTTTTTATGGTGTTAGGTCTTATGTTTAAATCTTTAATCCATCTGGAGCTAATTTTCGTATAAGGTATAAGGAAGGGATCCAGGTTCAGCTTTCTGCATATGGCTAGCCAGTTTTCCCAACACTATTTATTAAATAGAGAATCCTTTCCCCATTGCTGTTTTTGTCATGTTTGTCAAAGATCAGATGATTGTAGATGTTTGGCATTATTTCTGAGGCCTCTGTTCTGTTCCATTGATCTATATCTCTGTGTTGGTACCAGTACCATGCTTTTTTCATTTCAGTAATGAAAAAACTTGTAAGATAGTTTGAAGTCAGGTAGCATGATGTCTCCAGCTTGTTTTTTGCTTAGGATTTTCTTGGCTATGCAGACTCTTTTTTGGTTCCATATGAAGTTTTAGGTGGTTTTTTCCAATTCTGTGAAGAAAGTCACAGAATTTAAGTTTAAGGTGGTTTAAGTTTAAGGTGGTTTTTTCCAATTCTGTGAAGAAAGTAACTTGATGGGGATAGCATTGAATCTATTAATTACTTTGGGCAGTATTGCCATTTTCATGATATTGATTCTTCCTAACCATGAGCATGGAATGTTTTTCCAACTGTTTGTGTCCTCTTTTATTTCCTTGATCTGTTGGTTTAAAAGTGGCAGTTTCCCTGCATGTGCTCTCTCTCTCTCTCTCTCTCTCTGTCTCTCTGTCTCTCTGTCTCTCTCTCTCTCTCTCTCCCCCTCTCCCCTACCACCTTGTGAAGAAGGTGCCTGCTTCCCTTCAACTTCCACCATGATTTTAAGTTTCCTGAGGCCTCCCAGCCATGAAAAACTGTGAGTCAACTAAACCTATTTCCTTTATAGATTATCCAGTTTGGTAGTATCTTTACAGCAAGTGAAACCAGACTAATACAGAGAATCGGTACCAAAAGTGAAGTACTGCTATAAAGATAAGCTGAAAATGTGGAAGCGACTTTGCAACTGTTTAACTGACAGAGGTTGGAAAAGTGTGGAGGGCTCAGAAGAAGACAGGAAGATGTGGGAAAGTTTGGAACATCCTAGAGGCTTGCTGAATGGTTTTGACCAAAATGCCAATAGTGATATAGACAATGAAGTCCAGGCTCAGGTGGTCTCATGGAGATGAGAAACTTATTGAGAACTGGAGTAAAGGCCACTTATGTTATGGTAGCAAAGAGACTGGTGGCATTTTGTCCCTGCCGTAGAGATCTGAACTTTGAATATAAAAGAAATGAGTTAGGATATCAGGCAGAAGAAATTTCTAAGCAGCAAAGCATTCATAAAAAATAAGAATAAATAGTAAGCAGTAACACATTCATAAAAATAAGACTAAAGAATAAAGAACAGGCCGGGCGCGGTGGCTCAAGCCTGTAATCCCAGCACTTTGGGAGGCCGAGGCGGGTGGATCACGAGGTCGAGAGATCGAGACCATCCTGGTCAACATTGTGAAACCCCGTCTCTATTAATACAAAAAAATTAGCTGGGCACGGTGGCGCGTGCCTGTAATCCCAGCTACTCAGGAGGCTGAGGCAGGAGAATTGCCTGAACCCAGGAGGCGGAGGTTGCGGTGAGCCGAGATCGCGCCATTGCACTCTAGTCTGGGTAACAAGAGCGAGACTCCGTCTCAAAAAAAAAAAAAAAAAAAAAAAAAGAATAAAGAACAAAGAAAAAGGTGGCCTGGCTTATTCTGAAAGCATTCAGTTATATGCATTCACAAAGAGTGGTTTAAAATTGGAACTTACGTTTAAACAGGAAGCAGAGCATAAAGGTTTGAAAAATTTATAGCCTGCCCATGTGGTAGAAAAGAAAAATCTATTAGCTGGGGAGGAAATCAAGCCAGCTGCAGAAATTTGCATAAGTGATGTGCTGTCAAATGTTAATCACCAATACAACAGGAAAAATGTCTCCAGGGCAGTCTTCAGGGCATGTCAGAGATCTTCAAGGTAGCCCCTCCTATCACAGGGCCAGAGGCCTAGGAGGAGAAGATGCTTTCCTGGGCCAGGCTCAGGGCCCAGCAGCTCAGTGAAGCCTGGGGACTGGGTGCCTTGAGTCCCAAACACTCCAGCTCCAGCTATGGCTAAATGGGGCCAACTTAGCTCAGGTCATTGCTTGAGAAGGTGCAAGCCCCAAGCCTTGGTGGTTTCCACATAGTGTTGGGCCTACAGGTACACAGAAGACAAGAGGTGAGTTTTGGGAGCCTCTACCTAGATTTCTGAGGATATATGGATGTCCAGGCAGGAGTCTGCTGCAGGGGTAGAGCCCTCATGGAGAACCTCTGCTACGGCAGTGTGGTAGGGAAATGTGGGGTTGGAGCCCCCATACAGAGTCACCACACAGAGTCCCCACTGAGGTACTGCCTAGTGAAGCTATAACAAAAGGCCAACTATCCTTCAGACACCAGAATGGTAGATCCACCAGCAACTTGCACTGTGCACCTGGAAAAGCGGCAGGTACTTAAAGCCAGGTCGTGAAAGCAGTCATAGGGGAGGAGCTGCCCAAGGCCTTTGTAGCCCACCCTTTGCATCAGTGTGTCCTCAGTGTGAGACCACAGAGTCAAAGGAGATTTTGAATTTTTAAGATTTAGTGACTGCTCAGCTGGGTTTGAGGCTTGCATGGAGCCTTGTGGCCCCTTTGTTTTGACCTATTTCTCCATGTGAGAAAGTCCCCTTTGCCTTTCCTTATGGAGAAATAGGCCTGTAATCCATTGTATCTTGGAAGTAACTAACTTGCTTTGATTTTATAGGCTTATAGGTGGAAGGGACTTGCCTTATCTCAGACTTTGTACTTAAACTTTGGGCTACTGCTGGAATGACTTTAGACCCCGGGGGATTGTTGGGAAGGCATAAAGTTCTCATAAGATCTGATGGTTTTAAAAGTGGCAGTTTCCCCTGAGCTCTCTCTCTTTCCTGTCACCTTGCAAAGAATATGCCTGCTTCCCCTTTGCCTTCTGCCATGATTATAAGCTTCCTGAGGCCTCCCCAGCCATGTGGAACTATGAACCAATTAAACGTCTGTTGTTTGTAAATTATTCAACTTTAGGTAGTGTCTTTATAGCAGTGTGAAAACTGACACAAAAACACAATAGAATACTATTCAGCCTTAAATTCGAAGGGAATGCCATTATTTGTGACAACATGGATGAACTTGGAGGATGTTAGCCTAAGTAAAATAAGTCAGGCACAAAAATAGAGCATGATTTCACTTACATGTAGAATCTAAAACAGTTGAGCTCATAGAAGCAGAGTAGAATGGTGGTTACTAGGGTCTGGCAGGTTGGGTGGGGTGGGATTGGGGAGATATTGGTCTAGGGATATGAGATTTCAGTTAAACAGGAGGAATAAACTCAAGGAATCTATTATGTGACATGGTGACTGTAGTTAATAACAATGATACTATACACTTGAAAACTGCTAAGACCATAGATTGGAAATCTCACCACAAAAAATGATATGTGATATAATAGATATATTAATTAGTTTAATTTAGCTATTCCACAGTGTACGTGTATATCAAAATATAAGTTGTTTGTCATAAATATATACAATTTTTGTCTCTCAATAAAATAAATAATTATATAGGGATATGTAAATATTTATAGAAACTTGGCTTTTTTATTTCAAAAATATAGATGTTCACAATATTATAATACAGACAGTTGCTAATAAGATAACTCTAGTAGCAATTTGTATTCAAGACAGGAAACCTTGCTGTGGCAACTAGCAAAGTCTTATTTTATTCTCATTCCAAGCTACGCTCTGCCAGCTTCCTTTTGCGCAAGCTGCTATACAACATTGTCAACCACATGCTCTTCAAGTTGCAATATGTCTTTAGGCCAAAGAGTACTAGAGCTGATATGATATCTGTGAAACTCCAAATTTAGTAATTATATCTATATCTATATCTATATATCTGATTTCTGGGACTTGCAGAAGAAAAGTAAACTTCCCAGATTTAGCAGTGACAAAAGTAATTATAGATAAAATATTTTTCATTATATCATAAGTTTTAAATTACTGAAATAACTTACTAGAATTAGCAAATTGTGGTATGACCTTAAAGGGAGATGTGAGGTGAGGCTTCTTTCATATGGTTTGTCATGAGTTGTTACATGGGTGAAAATAATGTCCAATCAGATCCTGCTTACACATGGTAGTGAAGAGGGCAATACAGGGAGTTCTTATATATTTCAACTGGATCAACTTCATATAAGCTTTTTCCTAAGCCAGAGTTATTAAGAAGCAAGACTAAAGGTAGAAACCTACAGATATGTGAAACACTACCTTTCACTTATCTGAGCCTTTAAATTCTCGATTGTGTATTTATGTCAAGCAGCTATAAAAATATTCCATATGACAAGAATATTAAAGATCAACTTTAAAGAGGTTAAAAATGTTAAATTATATTCAAACTAGATCTTTATAGTAAAACATTTATGTTGTTTGTGTCAAACGCAATTTAAATGCAAAAACCCAATATGGATCTAAATGAGTTTTCTCTAACAGCATAAACTAAAAGTATATTGTAACACAGAGTCCAGGTGGCATTTATGCATGTTTCTTCACATAAATAATGATAGTCTTGGGCTAAAGTCCAACTCTGGGAAAAGGTATGTGTACATTTACAATGAAATCTACCATGAAGGTGAAAGAAATAAGTAGTAAGAGCAGCTGGGCTGTTTTTCAAATTAAAGACTATGCTTGTAACCTGTTTTCCAATACAAGAAAAAGGTATTTTGTTTCTGTGCCATATCAGCAAGACTCAAACCAACTGAATGAAATAAAAAAGTAAACTCATTCAGGTTTGATCCAGTCAAAACAAGACTGAGTAAAGTATTTCATGTTAACTTTAGAAAATATTACCACCAAGCTGGATAGGTTCCTAAAACCTGGGGCCATTTTCTCATCTGGCACAGTAGTCAGAAAACTGTTCCAAGTGTAGCACTCAATCCCACTGGCCTACAAACTTTTCAGAAAACCACGCTTTCTAAGTAGGTTCTCGTGAATGAGAGAAGAACCAGAATTTGTGTTAATCTTTTTGCCATCCAGACAACTTCATGTTCTTATTTTATGTTAAACCTACTTCTGTCTACCTGCCTGTTTGCTTCTTTTTTCAGCTCCACAAAATTATTCAGATGCTTCATACACCAGAAACCGTTCGAATCTCAATACTTTAAAATAATGTCCTTGTGAAAATATGGTCAGACATTCTAGTTTCACAGACTTCATATAAAAAAACTTCTTTTTGCAAAGCTCTTCTTCATTCTACTTGTATTTATTTATAACTATAGTGTTGCCATATATCCAAGTATCCCTTTTATTTATTCTTTTATCCTTTTAATAAAAGGACAAATGGCATAGACAATGTTAAGAAAATATTAAAAATAAAAAATTATGTCACCAACTAAATTTTTACTGCATATGATCATAAGTTGGTTAGATTGGACCCTCATAGTGAAATGCATTAACTTTGATTTAAGCAAAATCCAAAACCAGAAATTGTTCGAGTGGACTACTAAATTCCATTTTCTTTTGTTCTAACCAGTTAAACATTCTGAAATTTGGGGAAGAGAAAAGGGCCAATTGTGCAAACATTTTAGAGCTGACAGTTGTGTGCCATATGCCATGATTCTTTCACAAATGGAACAGTATTCAGATTCAAAATCAGCTTAAACACAGAGTGTGTTGGGGGGAGGGGGGTGTTTTTTACAACCATTTAAATATTAACCACCTTTGGGTACTAGGGGAAAAAAAACAACTAAAAGCAAATATATTTGTTTTCTGAAGGCTCCACCAAAGCCACTTTTTAAATTAACTGTATTACCTGCCTTGGTGAGGATCTTCCTATTCATCAAAGATAAAATACCAAATATCATTTAGACTCCTCCTCTACCTCACCCCCAATATTCAACAGTTCTCTTCCTATTGTCTCTCAGTGCATCCTTACTATTGGTTTCTGGCCTCAGTGTCTCTTTCCATATACACTTCCTCCAGGGCTTCAGCAGTGCATATCGCAATCCATGAGTGTGATGCCCTTATGAGCTATACAGGTGCAACCCAGGCAAACACACACAATGACCATAATCGCTGAAGTCATTGCCTATGCCTTTACCCTGGTTTATCCATTCCCCAACAATCCTTTAATCCTCCACTAGAGTTTATTCTTTTAAGTGAAAGTCTGGATTCTTATTTCCCCTAGTATACTTCTCTCAGTGACTCTTTCTACAAGGTTAATTCTCACCATCACCTATTGATTAGACCATCCCATTCGCTGAAGGTATTTTATGCTATGGCCTTAATAAATTACTTTGAGTCCTTTAAACAGATTAAAAAGTTTCTTGCCTCTTTTTGTACATGTTACTCTGTCCAAATTGCAAATTTCACTATTGTCCACCCAAAGAATACTAAGTTTTCATCCTAATTTAAGCCTTTAATCTCAGGATCTCACAATAAATACATCACTCACTCTTTCCTATATGCCTAATCTTCTGCTTGAGCATAATTTTAATATCCTTACTATACTGTAATTACATATTTTTTAAAATTCAGCTACTTCTCTCACTAGAAAGGAGTTTAAATCAGGGTAAGTATATTTTATGTTTGGATGAATTCCCCATCACAGTACTTCACATGTAGTTACCTAGTCACAATTTTTATTGAAATAAATTATACATATAATAAAAACTTTAATATAAAATGTTTCTCTTAAGGAAAGATTTTCTTTATAAAACTATCCTTCTGAGCTTTATGATTACTGATAATGTCTGTTTCAAGATTAAGGAAAATGTATTTGAATGTAAATGAACCTATATTGTCATACCTTAGGCATGATAGTTAATTTCTTGCTTCTGAAATCACTCCCTCTACCTGCCTATTAAAATCACAATATGCAGATGTGTATCTGTTTGTACCAAATGGTGCCAAAAGACTACTATTATGCTGCAACATGATTATGTGTCCCCAAAACCTGGGCATTTATAGTATTTATAGTATAGTATCTAGTATTTATAGTATAGTATCCAGTATTTTCAAGCCAAGCCATACTGGAACCTGACGCTAAAGGAAAATTAGTAACACTGATGCTCCCTTTATTTACATTTTTAAGATTTTATCATGGCATTAATTTTGACTTTTAAAAATATTATCAAGGTTTTTTTGGACACCCTTAAATTTTGTTCCTAAGTGGAATGATTCATTAGGACTTGGGTGTATGGTAACTCTAATCCTTGATTAGGTACTCATCTTACTAACTTACCATTAGTTTGGGGTGCTTTTTTTTTTGACAGAGTCTCACTCTGTCCTCCAGGCTGAAGTGCAATTGTGCAATCATAGCTCACTGTATTCTCAAACTCCTGGACTCAAGTGATCCTCTCACTTCAGCCTCCTGAGTGGCTGAGACCACAGGTACATGCCACCATGCCTAATTGCATCTTAAATACCCTATTCCCTATATATTTTGTGTAACATTGAGGGTTTGCTAGTTTAAAGTCAAGTGTTTATGTTTTAATTTTGCATGTTCAACCATAAAGTTTGTAATTTAAAAAATCTTCCTTGCTATGAACTGCTATATCCCAACAAGGCACAAAGTAAATTAGACATTTACTAACAAAGTGGACAGTTTAGATTAATGCTGGTATCTCATATTTCACTTGATTTTTGTGTACTCTCCCTATTCATGTGAAAGCCTTTAGCAAAGTCACCAAGGCATCTTAATATCTTTGTCAGTTTCGATTATGAAATAAATGTTTATAAGGTGTGTTTTGGAAAGCATGGCATCTTGGGGGGAAATGGTGGCTTATGTGCACAGTGTCCGGATTTGCTGCTTGTGTCTCTGAGGGACTTCCTGTCAGGAACATTTTTATTTCTCTGATGTACAGTTTGAGAATATATGCAGTAGAAAAGCATTGTAGAAAACTTAGATTTCATTTATTTCTGGTATAAGTCTGAATTGTTGACTTACCAAGATTCAGTAATATTTAGGGAGTTTTTATGCTTCGACTAGAAGTTATTTGGCGGGGAAAGAAAGCTCAAGTCATCATATGCCCCTGTCTGAGAGAATGTTCATCCTTATCAAATTGCCTTTTACTGTTTTCTCTGCTTGAAAATCCTGCCAAAGATTGCACTGGCATTAAAGGCAATTATTTCTCAATCTTAGAATCCTATAAGATTTCCAGAGACACATTACAAAGAGAAATCCAAACCTCCTACCGGCACTGTGCATATTGGGATTATTTCAAAGTGCAGACTGGACTGTCTTATAGTCTGCAGGATTCCTGGCTCTTTGGCAAGAGGAGAGTTTCCAGTATTTTCAAGAGTAATTAGTAAAAGGGAAAAACCTTCATCTCTATCTCTACTCTTTAAGGTCTTTTTCAAAATTCCTTTGCAAATATTGTCTCAGAAATGTAGTTTTAAAAAATATGTATTACTAAAACTATTCCCATTAAGACTTCAAAGTGAAGTAACTTCACTGATAAAGCAAATATTTTACTTGCCTGTTTATAATATACTCTGTTTTTTATTCGTATAATCAGAGCTTCAAAAGTGAGGGATTTCTTAGAAATCATCCAGCTAAGTATCCTCATTTTGTAGAAGAGGAAACTAAAGCGTTAAAAAACTGAAGACTTCCTCCATGGCTCCTATTTACTTATTGACAGAACCTGGAACGAAGATTGGAACTTAGATCTCCTATCTATAAATGCAAAGCACATTGATTGAATTTCCAAAACCGTTGAGTGGAAATGTCATTACAGCTTCACCAAAGATAGAATGCTTACAAAGAGGGTATTTTAATTTCAAAAAGCTTCTTTGCCTGCCTATAGGACAACCATTAAAAATGATAAGTGCTATGGACTCTTTTTATACCTCCAAAATTCAAATGTTGAAACTCTAATCTCCACTATAATGATATTTTGATGCAAGACCTTTGGAAAGTAATTAGAGTCAGATTAGGGCATAAAAGTAGATCCCCCATGATGGGATTAGTGTCTTCTTATGAAGATGAAGGGACCAGAGTTTTTTCTCTCCACTATGTGAGAATGCAGTGAGGAGGTAGTCATCTGTGAGCAAAGAGGAAGGCTGTCACCAAGACCCCAACCATGCTGGTGCTCTGATCTTAGACTTCTGGCCTCTGAAACTGTGAGAAGTAGATGCTTGTTGTATAAACCATTCTGTCTTTGGTGTTCTGTTTTAGCAGCCCAAACTGACTAAAACAGGGGAGGAGTATGTTTATTGGAAAAATTACAAGTGTGCAGGGCCTCTTACATAAAGAGCTTTAGCTTTACTCCATGTGAAATAAGGAGAATGTGGAGTTTAAGTCTAGGAGGGAATGTGGCTGTGGCTCACTCATACAAGTTTACACCACCTACATGGCGTAGAGATACTTCTCTCACTGCTGCCGTCACATTTCTGCTTCCTATCTCCTCTAGGTAATTCTTCACTATGATACATATGCCCCTATGCACTCACATGCGTGTGAATCAGCAGCACCCAGGCATGTGTGCAAACACCCATACTTACATAGACACCATTCATATCCTCCACTAATCATATTTTTTAGAGAGCACCATAAAAAAATATATTTAGAATTAAGAAAGAAAATAAATGCCCAAAAAACAAGAACAATAAACATTTATCTCACTCTGCAAGGAAGTAGTTGTGATAAAAAAAAAAAAAAACCAATGTTAAGAAATAATTAATATTTCAATTAGTTTTAGGTTTGAGATTAATAGAGACATCACAGTTTTCTTCAAGGATAATAGGTGAGAAATTACTTTACATTTATGTAACATAAAGAATAATTCTAGGTTTTTTTTTCCCTAAACAAATTGATTTCTTATGAAGTTTAATTCCTGTATTCATCTAGACATAACAATTGCTGGTAATTTAAAAATTACAACTTGGAGCTTCAAAAAATTTTTGTATATAGATTCTAAATTGCCTGGAAATGTTTTACAGCAAGAGCTGATGTTTAATTGACTGTGAGATATACTGTGGTGGGGTTAAAAGTTTCTGACAGCCAACTGGATGGAATGTGCTGCCTGTAAGATAATCCAGGACTCATTTCCATAAAATCACTTGACATATATGGTTATGGAACTTAGATAAAGGATATGTGATAATGATAATAGCGAATTCATCAACATAGAATGGTAACTGAAGCCAAAAGAGTAGTCAGGATAATGAAGAGAGAATAGGCAGAGTTAGAAGAAAAAGGATGCAAAAGACTTTGTCCTGAATATCACAAATGCTTAAGGTACAAGAGTAGGAGACCAATGGACCAAGAAAAAAAAAAGGATGGAATTTAGAAAATGGTAGTTTTATAATGAAGACAAAGCCCTTTAAGAAGGAATCAGGTCAATGGTATCAAATGCTGAAGAGATATTAAGCAAGATGTGGACTGAAAGTCTGCCATAGAATTGAAAGAAAGGCAATCTTGTGAAGCCTTTTGAGAGTAGTCTGGGTAGAGTGGAAGGAAGGCAATACAGATGGCAGAGGACTGAGTGCATGAAAGGTGTTCATATTGGACAGGAAGTGTTTAGACTTCTAATAAGAGAATATGACAGACCAGTGGCTGGAAAGGGAAGGGTTTCATCAGTGGTAGTTAAAATTTAGGTTTTGGGAATTATTTCAGGCTTTTCATTCTAATATGGAAGAAGTTTTTGTTTATTGAAATACTAATGGACAATAGCCAGAGAATGGGTGGAAACTGAGAATCTTAGAAATAAAAGAATATCTGTGTAGTTTATTGAAATACTAATGGACAATAGCCAGAGAATGGGTGGAAACTGAGAATCTTAGAAATAAAAGAATATCTGTGTAATAGTCTCTGGGGAAAACAGATCCAGGGCACAGGTCTTAGATAAAGAAGCGAAGGCTCCTCACACTGAGGAGTCAAGGGGGGGTACAGAGGCAGATCAATTTGCAAGATTATTGTTGGATGTTAGCAGGCCTCCTCTGATGATTTTTAACTCTATGAATGAAGCGATATGGCTATTTGCTTAGAATGAGGTGAGGAATTAGTGAATTGAAAAGTCCGTCCGTCATCTAAATATTCATTTTTCCCAAAAACATCGTTTATTTTGAACAGCCTCTCTTTTTTTCCTTTATTCTTTCTGCCAATGGTATTTTAATTCTTCTGATTTTCCAGCTTTTTTACACTCCTTTCTCTCACTTTGAGTCTACTCTCCCTCCTCACTGCCCACCTCATCCAGAAAGATCCCAGTCTCAAGGACTCTTCTTTCCCTCTGCCTTGCAGTAACTGTTCATTTCCTTTGTTTTAACATTACATCCGTAATGTCATTGAAAAGCTTTCTTCTTGGTCTTAGCAGATTCCCTTCGTTTTCCATCATCCCCTGCATTGTGGGCAGACTGCTAACACACTGCATCAACTTGTCATTTCCTTTGATAAAACTTTCATTGTTTCCCTTGTGCTGACAGGATAAAATCCAATTTCTTATTGCGAAATACAAAACTCTTTATTATTGGCCTCAGACTACTTGTAACAATTTATGTCCAACTAATGCCAAGCAGATTGGTGATTTCAACAACAAAAAATTTATTCTTTCTATCCAAATCTCATTTGTGCATTTGCATTTCACTGTTTTTGTCTTACTTTTTCTCAGTTTGGAAATTAGCCTCAGTACTGGCCAATTATATAAAAATCTGGCCTTTCAAGTACTTATATGCTGAGAACTCTGCCTAGACTGTCTTCTATCCATCTCCTTCCTCCAACACTTAAGTCATATTATTTGTGCTATTTATCATTGATTTGGCAATATTATAACTTTTTGTTATATGTTTAATATTATATGTTAAAGTTTAAGAGCCAGAGCTCAGAAGTGAATTTCCTAAATTTAAAATGACTCAAGCCTGGTGTAGTGGCTGACACCTGTAATCGCAGCACTTTGGAAGGCCAGGGCAAAAGGATTGCTTGAGGCTAGGAGTTGGAGACCAGCCTAGGCAACATAGTTAGACCCTGTCTTTAAAAAAAAAATTAAAACTTTAAAAGTAGCTAGATGTGGTAACATGCACTAATGGTCCCAGTTATTCGGGAGGCTAAGACAGGAGGATTGCTTAAGCCCAGAAGTTTGAAGCTACAATGAGCTATCATCATACCACTGTACTTCCAGCCTGGCTGACAAAGCGAGACCCTATCTCTAAAAAATAAATATATAAAAGTAAATTCCATTTTCTTCTCAAATAAAATGTGATGATTTTCTGTAGCCTCACAGAGCCCAATATCCAGGCAAAGATACAGAGTCAGGGTATGTTGGAATAGCTATCTGTTCACAGAGAACTCTCAACTCTTCCTACAGTTTTCATACTTCCCAAGGTGATACTTATTTTCTCATGTGGGATTGCAGAAACACACAGGCCCCATAGGTACCATGATGCCTCCTGGCTACTCCAGCCAGCCTTATCAGATCCTTCACCCTTCTACAAACTCTACCAACATGATTAGTCTTGGTGTCCACACCCACATCTCATCTTGAATTGTAATCCCCATAATCCCCACATGTCAAGGGAGAGACCAGATGGAGGTAATTGTATCACTGGTGTGGTTTCCCCCATGCTGTTCTCCCCCATCTCTGATGGTTTTATAAAGGGCTCTTCCCCCCTTCATTTGGCACTTCTCCTTCCTGCCACCTTGTACAGAAGGTGCCTTGCTTCCTCATCACTTTCCACCGTGATAGGAAGTTTCTTAAGGCCTCCCCAGCCATGCTGATGGTGAGTCAGTCAAACCTCTTTCCTTTATAAATTACCCAGTTTTGGGCAGTTCTTTATAGCAATATGAAAACAGACTAATACATCTACTCTTGTAGATCCATGTGCCACCTGAAGCAGTGGCTCAGTGGCTATATGTACCAGCAGGCCTTAACCTATAAGTACAGTCTGAGCTCCACTCAAAGATTTTCACACCTGACACGGTGGTGAACACCCATCGGAACTGTGACTCCACTGAATACTCAGGGTGTCCTATCCCCACCTCTGGGACCATATTAGGCTTGCAGCAGGCAGAGATAAAAGTGACCATGGGGGCTGGGCACAGTGATTCACACCTGTAATCCCAGCACTTTGGGAGGCAGAGGCGGGCAGATCACGAGGTCAGGAGATTGAGACCATCCTGGCTAAGACAGTAAAACCCCACCTCTACTAAAAATACAAAAAATTATCCAGGCATGGTGGCACACACCACTGGTAGTAGTCCCAACTACTCAGGAGGCTGAGGCAGGAGAATTGCTTGAACCCAGGAGGCGGAGGTTGCAGGGAGCCAAGATCACGCCACTGCACTCCAGCCTGGGTGACATAGCAAGACTTCATTTCAAAAAAAAAAAGTGACTGTGGGGATGCTCAGAGGATGGTCGACAGGGAACAGCTGAGTTCACTAGAGTGAGCCAATGAATCTATGGGTCTATGTTCTCCTCAGCCTGTGCATGCCCATGTGTATACTATGGAGCTATATAGTGCAGGATTCTCCTTCAGGCATTCAATCAACTTTCATCCCCCCTGAGCAAAAGCAGCAGCAGAAACAGCGGCAACAGGACCACATCTGGTGGCAGCAGCAGCAACAGCAACAGGGACAGCAATGGCAGCAAAAGGCAGCTTCTCCCCTACCCCATTCCTGGTCCCAGTGTCAGGGAATTGTGACACAGATGTGGCCTTGCCTTTTCCTTCCTCTTTATTCCCAATCCCCTTTTCAGGCCAGCACCAGGAGTGATTGGGGAACTTCCCTCAGGTTTCATTTTTAATGAGTTTTTAGTATTTTTGTTAATGTAAGGTCTTGAGTTACAGGGTTTTGTATATTATTTACATAGAGACCCCAGAGATGATACACATAGCTTCTCTGCACAAAATATCTGTGAAAATAAAAAGAACAGATATTTAGAAATTACTCATAACAACATGTAATGTAAAAATTCATGACATTTAATAAATTCATCAGTATTTATTAAACAGTTTTTATATCCCAATTATAGTGTTAAATGTACAGAAAGCACATACCTTAATTATACTAAAAAACACACACATGTGCCAATATAAATATACATGCGATACATATATCAGCACAATATGTCTAAAAGTGAAATTATGTTATTCCTTTACCCACTAAATCTGCTTTTCCTTGATTTGCATTCATCTCCCCAGAGATCCCAAACAGGAAATTGGAATCTCAGTCATCCCTGACTTTTCTCTCTTTCATCCCTTGCCTTCCCCATACCTCTTCCTAACCACGTGTCCATTCAAATAATCATCAAGGGCTGTCAAATCTAGCTCTGAGCTATCTGGGGAATATCATCCTCTCTTTATTCTCATTGTTTCTTTCCTCCCGTCCACTTAGACTCTGTGATAACTTTTAACTTCTCTTCTTGCCTATGTTGTAAGCTCCACCTACTCCATCTTTCACACCACTTCCAAATTTATTGTTTAGACTCATAAAAGACACTTAATACATATTTGTAAAAGGACTGAAAGACCTGAATAAAGCTAATTAATACAGCACCCAAAATACCTCTAGTCCATTCGGTGCTTTGATGAAAATTAGAAAAAACTCCCCTCCTTCAAGTAGAAGTAAATAAATACAAATGAACATATTTTTTAAATGAAATACATAAATTTAGAATATTATTGCACAACATAATGTCTTGCTGCTGGGGAGTTTCCAGAGCCCCTTGGTCTACATGTGCACAGATTTGCCCCATCACAATGCCCCACCCCTGCAGGAAGCACACGTGCTGACAGCCACAAGCACACTGCATCCTACTCCCACTTCTGGGACCATATCACACTTGCAGCAGGCAGAGGTAAAAGCTACCGTGGGGATGCTTAGAGCATAGTCAACAGGCAACAGCTGAGTTCACTAGAGTGAGCCAGTGAATCTGTGGCTCCAAGTCCTCCTGAGCCTGTGCATGGCCATATATTTGCTATGGAACTATATAGGGCAGGATTCTCCTTTAGTGACTCATTTGTGAGGGCTAAAACTATCCACACTGACTCTTAAGCTCTCACACAGGTAGTATGTGCCTAAGGTATGAATTCACTCTGTTACAATCATCCACAGAGTGATGATACCCTTGTGCAAGGAACAATCTAAACTTGCAAAGACAAGGCTTTTCTGTTATTCTTTAATTTCTCCCCATCTAACATCAGAATATAATCCAAACAACTTATGGCATTTAATTCACTTGAAAGTTCGGTCCCTACATACAGCCCTAGCCTCATCTGCCACCACTCCTACATATAAAAACAGTTCCATTCATGAGGAACTATTTTCAGATCACCAAAGAATGCTATGAAATAGTATAGTGAGATGGTATAAGTCCCAACTCCATCATGTACTAGCTGTGTGACCTTGAACATGTAACCTAAGCTTCTTTTGCTTTAATTTTATGTTATCTCCTTTTTATTATGTTATGCTTCTTTAATCTGATCATATGTCCTCCAGTTAGAATGCACATTGCCTCCTTTTACTTTTTAAAAATTCCTACGTATGCATCAATTAGGCTTATTGAATGAACACTAATAATACAGCATGAAAAATAAGGAGTCATGCAACAATTTTTCCTAAAATACAGTGGTTGTTCAAAGGTATGAGGGTGATCAGAGAAGGCTTCAGGAAAGAGTTGCCAGGCAGGCTGGGCCTGAAAGGAGGGTCTTTCTTTTCTCCTCACTGTCAAAGGTCACAGGAAAAGAGCTTTTCAGTTAGAGAAAAAAAAACAAACAGTGAAATAGAAAGCTATGAGGCTTATAAAATGAAAGAGATTATTTTCACTAAATCATAAGCTATGAGAAAAAGAATAGATAAATTAATTTAGAAATATTCCTTAAATCCAAATCTGTGGCTTCTAGTTTAACAAGGTTGGCCTTAATCTTATAGTTAGTAGCAGTTCTTATGTGTTTCTTAAATAGAGGGTAGATAGCACGAGAGTTGTACTTCAGGAAAATTTATCTGGTAGTGATGAGTAAGATAAATTGTCCAAAAGAGAGGGGCTATTTTTACATACAACATGCCCCCACTCCAAAATTTTTCTTCATTGGGAATCCTATGAATCAGATAGTATCACCACTCTCATCTCCTACACACATACATATGCGCGCACACACACACACACACACACACACACGGCAAATTAGTTACCAATCCTTGACATTTATTCTTATGAACAAACTACATCAGGCAGTACCTTGCTTATGTTAATTATGTTAGAATTTAATGAATTAATATATGAATGTTTTTCCATAATGCCTGGCATGTAACAATTACTCAGTTATATTTATTACTATTAACATTTGTTAACTTTTTTTAATTGTTCTACTCCCAAAAATAAAGCTTAAAACTATCCTGTTCCCTACTTCTACTACCATGGTATTGGTTTTCGTTCTTGTCACTTTTTAGAGGGACTGGTGCACCAGCCGGCCTAATAGTTCTTCTAAGCCTCGTCTTGACCTTTCAGCCTATCCTCCACACAGGAGGCCAAGGCCAAGAACTTGGTGTCCTTCTTCATTTCTCTTTTTCTTGCCCACTGTACATCCTATACACATAAAATTTCTTCTGGTTCTACTTCCAAAATATATCTGGAATCATGCTGTCTCTCGCCAACTGAGCCACAATCACCATGATTTGTACTATGGACTTCTTCTTCTAGGATTACTGTGATGTGCTGCTAATAGAACTCCCTGCCTTAACCTTTCACCCTCAATGTCGATTCTCAAACAACAGCCAGAAGGACTGTTTAAATCATAAGTGAGATAATATCATTACTTTACACAGCACAGAAGACCCCTTTGCATTCATAGGGAAAGTTAAAGTTCCTAAAATAGCCAACAACATCCTACAACATTCTAACCACCACCACCCCCAACTATACACAACTTACCACTCACCTCCTCCTCTTCTCTCCACCATGCCGACACTCTCTAGTCACACAAGCCTCCTTGCTGCTTCTGCACAGAACAGGCCTTCTCTCTACTGCAAGGCAGTTCTCTTTGCCTGCAATGATCCCCCCACATATTGTGACACATCTCCTTTACCTGTACAAGATCTACTTTGAACACTTTTGACATTTCAACCTGCTCCGACTCTATAGCTACTGATCACCTTCACTCTTTTCTATGTATCACCTTTTATTATAGTGGAATGCTTTAAAAATTATTATATTTAACAATTTACCTCTTATTCTAGAAGGTAAGTCCCATGAGAATGAGGATTTTGTTGTTTTACTGTTCAATGATACACCAAATATTTAAAGCATTCCCTAAATGTAATGGGTCTTGGATTAGGTTTTACATTTATAAATGTTTGTTGAATTAATAAATTAACGTAGGCTTACTCTGTGAAATAACTTTACAATGATATTTAAAAGAAAGTCTTTGGGAGGTATTGAATTCCCATGACAGAAAAATTCAACCTGGCCAGGTTATTCAAATTGGACAATTTTGGGAGATACTAACATTGAAAAGATAATTGGGTTCAATGACTGTGAAGTCTTCCCACTTGTCAGTTTTGTGATCCTTGAAATTTAATCAAAGAGCATTGATGTTGTGAAGATGGGAAAAGCATTCACAGAATAAAATAATTAGACAAATGAGCATTTAATCAATATAAGGATTAAATTAAATGATAATTTCAGGTAGTTTTAATTGCTATTAAAACAGTAAAACAGGTAAGATGATGGAAAGCAAACCAACAGTAATGAAGCTAACTAGATAGTGTGGTGAGAAAATAATACTTGAGCTAAATCCTGAATGTGGAGAAGAGGTCACCAGAACAAATACTGAGGAAGAGCCACAGGAGAGAAGGACAGCAGGTACACAAAGGTCCTGAGAGTGGCATGGCCTATTTGGGGTACAAAGGGAACACTTGTGTCAAGAGTGAGGAACATGGTGAGGGGTTGAGGGAAAGCAAGGCTGGGGAGGTGGAGGTTACTGGAGGTGTCTCATTACTTTTGGATCATTACTTTGTTGCATCTATGAAAAAAAATCTAAAAACGTTTTATTTAAACAACTATGTATGTTTAATAACACACTTGCAACCACTATGAAGCTTAGGTATAATTAATATTTTCTTGTTAGACTTTTATTTTTGACATTTTTTTTTACTGCTGAAATAAAATGGATTCACTCAACTTTGAATATTTTTTTCTTAAACTAAATTTACCTTTCTGGGGCTAAAATGTTCTCCTTTATTTGATATTTTCTGCTTAAATGTAGTAAGAGAGCCAATCCTTTACTGCATATAACTACTTTTCTGAGGTTTCAAAAGAAGACAGTATTCTCTTATACTCTGAAGATTTATTTGTAAAACTTCTACAAGGAAGGAAGGGAAACCACAGAAAATTTTGAAGCAGGAGATGAAAAGTAAACACAGTAGCTTGTTGAAATATGGTTAGCAAATGAAGAGGCAGACTGTAGAAAAAGAACTAAGAATTCTCTTCAGACCTGGAAATTTGTTGGAGTTAAGAACCCATGAACTGATAAACCCATGATAAAGTCAGGGTGGGAATATTTCAATGAAAGTAAAATAAATAGATTCATGGAGAAAAGGAAAATTGTGAATCTGTCCAATCACTGAATAATCAAAAACATACCTGCTTTTTATTTTTTGTTTTTAAAAATATATTTAAAAATATAATTCAAAATTAATTTAAAAACAATTTTAAAATTGAGCTTTAGCTCTCAATATTATTAAATTATACAAGATGATCACAGTATTTAAATATTATTTTGTTGATTATCCTTTATTTTCTAGAAACATTATCTTGGATTATAAAACCCTTATTTTTATTAAAAAGGACAAGAGAAATGACACTTTTTTAAAAAAGTAACTGTCTAGCTATTTTATATATGTAGTTTAGTTTTTCAAAAAATAAAGCTGACAGTTTAGTTTTTGTTAAAAAAATCTATGTGTGGTAGATTTTGAGTCTATTTTTTATGAAAATATTTTAGAACATATCTTTAAAAATAAAATAGACATACTATATATGTCTAGAAATATATCTCAACAAGTCATATATTTGTCTAAGATATATTCATATAAATTAGTATACAGCAAGACAAACTATTTATATCTATATAATAAACCTGGATAATTTATGTATTAATCTCTATTTTGAACAGTTTAAATGCATTTTTTTCACATTAAAAGTAATTTTTTAGGGGCCGGGCGCGGTGGCTCAAGCTTGTAATCCCAGCACTTTGGGAGGCCGAGGCGTGTGGATCACGAGGTCAAGAGATTGAGACCATCCTGGTCAACATGGTGAAACCCCATCTCTACTAATACAAAAAATTAGCTGGGCATGGTGGCGCGTGCCTGTAATCCCAGCTACTCAGGAGGCTGAGGCAGGAGAATTGCCTGAACCCAGGAGGCGGAGGTTACGGTGAGCCGAGATCGCGCCATTGCACTCCAGCCTGGGTAACAAGAGCGAAACTCTGTCTCAAAAAAAAAAAAAAAAAAGTAATTTTTTAAATCCCAGTATCATTTTCTCATTTGTTCTTAAATATAATTCTCTCATTTGTTCTTAAATTACGCAGCCCACTAAAAATATTGAAACTTATGTTTGGCCCATATATGATGCAAATTTTAGCAGTAGTTACCCTTAGGGCTTGGGAAAGATAGAGGGGGATTTAAAGGTGGAGAGAGTTGGAGGAGGAGAAACTCTCATATTTTAGCCTTTATATTTTAGATTGATTGAATTTATTACTATTATTTATTAAGTATGTATTAAAATGTTATATTTTTAAGGACAAGTAAAAATCTTGCTCTAAAGAACTAAGAAACAGAATCTGCCTACAGATGTTTATTGCAGCTTTATTTATAATTGCCCAAACTTGGAAGCATCCTAGATGGCCTTCGGTACGTGAGTGGATAAACTGTAATACATCCAGGTCATGGGAAGAAATGAACTATCAAGCCATGAAGAAACATGGAGGAAAGTTAAGGGCACATTACTAAGTGAAATAAGACATCTAGAAAGGCAACATACTGTATGACTGCAACCGTATGACATTCTTGAAAGGGCAAAACTTTGCAGACAGTGCAGACAGTAGTTGATGGGGCTTGTGGGAAATTAGGTATGAAATAAGAAGAACACAGATGATCTTTAAAGCAGTGAAAATAATCTGTATGATACTATAATGATGGATACATGTCATTATACGTTTGTCCAAACCCACAGAATGTACATGACAGCGAACCTTAATGTAAACTCTGGGGTTTGGGTGATGTGATGTGTTAATGCAGCTCCATTGATGGTAACTAATGTACCAGTCCAGTGAAAGGTGTTGAAAATGCAGAAAGCTATGCATGACTTGGGGCAGGGGTATATGAGAAATCTCTATACCTCTCAATTTTGCTGTGAACTTAAAACTGCTCCAAAAAATTAAAACTTGCAAAAACAGGAACAAAGAATACCTTTAAAAGGAGTTCATAGGATATTTGAAAAATTCTTTAATGTTTGAATATAACTTTTTAAAACATTAACATAAAAACTTAAAAACACTCTAATGTGGAGAAAAATCAGAATTTAATGTCTTCTAGAATAATTTCTACAAAGATATGCATTTTTCTCAAGCTACACAATGATTAAATCCCCAAAGAAAAGAAACCTGTTTACTAGGGCTAATTCTTTTTGAAATGTATGGAAGAACATTATAAGAACTTCATGGTGATTTTGTGACAATAAGATAGAATAATCAAATGAAATGCAAGATTTTTCCAATAAAACACACAGTGAGTCTGGCCTCTGTACAGAAAATAAATATCTCAGGCATCTACAACTAGAAAGCCGTTTTTTAAAAAACGTAGAATTAGACCCTGACATACAACCAGGACTGATAAGATAAACTGTAGACACGGTGCTTTTTTGCTGATATGGGTAATGTTTTTGAATTCTTGAAATTCATGTCTGAATTAGAATGCCTCATGTGTGTTTAACCTATTAATTTTTTAAAGATTTATTAATATCCAATACTTACCCTCTGTTATGATTCTAATACTGAATAATCATTCTGAAGGGACTTACAAATCTTTTAACGATTGAAAAATTTCTATTTTATATTTAGTTTTTCCCCACTAAAAACTGAAACACTGTAAATTATTTAAGTTATAATAAGCATTATGGCTGCCCATATTTTGCATTCTTTGACTTTAAGTAAATGTGGATTAGTATCTGTTTTCCAGCCTTTGCCCAATTCCATCCCTGTAATCATAAGGCAATATTTATACTTAAGACAATTCTTACCTTTGGAGTTTTGTGGGATGGTAACATATGGGCAAAGAGGATTAGAAGACTTGGTAGCGAATAGTAAAGCTCATGAAGCTTTCCCTTTAATCAATATTAGCTCTCCTGCTCTTTTTCTGGATTACTAGCAGTATCCTAAAAGTTCAAGTTTGATTAGAAACCCTTAGATCAATGTGTATGCAAATATTCAAATCTATGGTTTCTCTGTCATTGAAGGCAGAGTAAACATTATCTTAAAAATTTCCCCAAATATGAGATGTATTTCTTTGAAAATTGTGTGTGAGAGTGTGAGTGTGTGGAGGAAGGGTGTGTAAAGGCATCATTCTGGATGAAGAGTAAAAAGAAAAACTAAATTTATTTATTGAATTGTGTTAAAAATGTATATTCTCTGTAAGTGCCACCCAGAAAAGTAAAAACTTGAAAATTTCCAAATATTATTTTTCTGATTCACTCAAAATTTATTTATTTTTATTTTTAAATTATTATGGATATATAATAGGTTCATGTATTAATGCGATACATGTAATTTTTGGATACGGGTGTACAAAGTGTAATGATCAAATCAGAGTGGTTGGGAGTATCCATCACCTCAAGCATTTATCATTCTTTGTGTTGGGAAAATTCTAATCTACCCCTTTAGTTATTTTAAAATATATAATAAGTTATTGTTAAGTACGGTCACCCAAGTATTCTTAAGAGTATTTTTCCAAACCAAACAGGGAGGGCAAATTTACATGGCTATCATGATGATATAAAGGTATGAAACTATGAAAGCACATAAACTTGATAGGAATCATTTAATAAGGGCATATGGTCATTTTTTTAACCAATTAGAATTGAGAAATAAATGAGGTTACTCAACTGGTCAGGGTCTATGTATTTTGTATTTGTGAACATTTACTTATTTCACAAATATGTGTGAGATGAAAATAAAATGAAGAAGAAAGTTGAGGTTCTGATGCCTGGGAGCTTTGACTCTAGAACTGTAACATACAGCTAGGCTAATAACATCATTTTGATCATATTACTGTTTACATTCAGGTGGTTTATCTCCAAGACTCTGTGGCAACACTGTTTAGTAAAGGAACATTTCTTTGAATTTTTTTTTTTTAAATGGAAGACATTATGGGGAAATCCTGAATAGAAGCCTATTCTGCCTCCATTGAGTTCATCTTCTAGAAGATACCCTCATATCATTAAAAGGGCAGAAAACTTAACTTCTTGAGCACCTTTCACAATAAACTCTTCTCTAGCTATCAATAGAAGAAGAAGGGACCCAGAACACTAGCAAATCTCTCACTCTGTGATTCCCTAGTTTTATGGGGACCCATTTTAATTTATATTAAAATATCCTAACAGAGAAGTTAGGATGGGAGATAATTTTCATTTTTAAGACTCCAAATCATATTAAATTTCTATTCAAAAATTTATTGCTGAACCACTGCCTGGGAGTCAGAGTATTTGTTCCAAATTATTGATTTGGTGAAAATCGATCCACATCGATTTCATGAAAATCAATGAAATTTGGTTCTAGTATTTCATATTTTTTTCACATTGGTAGAGAACAGGAACTTGGAACATATGTATGTTTTCTCCATCTAGCTTTCTATAAGATGCAAGACTTTCCTAATACACATGCTCTGCTTTCTACTTACAAACTTTTTCTTTGGAAAGTATCTTTACAATATCAACTAAATGAGATTAGAAACAAGTTATGAAATTCATCAGGAACTTCATACTGAATAGATAAGAGTCTACTTTCTCATACCAATAATGTTGGTGCCCAACTCAGTAGAAACAGATAAATAGGGTAAGTGTCCAGTCATTTATTTTTCAATAGTTATTTGTATTTCAGACCTTTACTCTGGCTCTTTCATAAGCAGCTTTCATATCAACATTGCTGAAATTCTTAACTAAAAATCCAGAAAGCCCCTGGGAGAATGAAGGTTAAGGAAAATGATTTAAGGGAAACCACATCTTTCTCTTGAAAGTGATTGTACTTCTTAAGAGTTTTATGTAAATAACTCAAAAGCTTGGCTGTTTGAAGGGTTTTTTCCCAAGGCATAAATATAAGATTAACTTCATACGGTTTGTTTATTTTCATTTACTTGTTTACCTATCATTTTCTAAGTGCCTGAAATATATCCACCTCTCAAGGCTTGCTGTTTTCTGGACATAGATATATACAGAGAAATCAAATAGTAAGTATATTGCACCTACAAGAAATTGGCTCTTCATTAGCTCATTGTAAATATGTAGTTGGCAACCTCCCAAAAAGGAGAAGAGAAATGTAAACTGTTTTGCTATATATTTGAGTATGTCTTCTAATTAGATGTAATTAGTCAAAAGGCCAAGAAGTCTCAGACATGTCTCCAACATGAATGAATAAAACGTTTTGAGTACATTTATGAATTGAATGCATGCGCAGTAAAAATAGGCAGTTAGAACATATTTTAAAATTGCTAGTCATATTTGAAGTAATATGACAAACTTTAAAATAGTAATATTGTCATTATACAACATATTACCTAATAGATGTTACAACACTTTTCTTTTAGAAAAGGTTACAGAAAATATCAGCCAAAGGAAATAGGAAAATAGCTAACATTTTATGTTTACACTGGACAGGTTAGTATTCCTGTCCCGGAGAAACAAGGCATATTTGAAGTTCTTCAAGCAGATCAGCAGGCCCAATATTTTAAGAAGGCTGGGTTTTGGCTTGGGTCTCTTTCTCTCTCTTGAGACACAGTGCTTCCTGAAATTTACAAGGGGTGTTATTCTCCCTACTCAGGAAAATGAGACGTACGTGTATATATATATACATAAAATCCTTGACAGGCTTTGTGAAACTCAGATTATCTGGTTTAGAAAAAATATGCAATCAGAATCAGATGCACATAATGCTTTCTAATGCACATGCTCTGTTTGTACAACTAAAGACAATGTTAATTTCAATGTTAAAATCAGGTTATTTGCTAAATATTTACTGTTTTATATTAATGAAGAAATATTTTAAAAAATGTGAAAAACACTTACATTTAAAAATTCATCAACTATTTTGGAAAGCAATTTGCAAGTGAGTATCAATAACTTGAATGAGCTTGTCTGCTTTCAGAAACGTGTTTTAGAAAAATAATCTTAAATGCAGTTTTGTGTACAAAAATCACAACAATAATACATTATATATCAGAAAGTATGTATTTAGTATTTCCTGTATGCTAAGTTCTTTCTTCTCTATGTGTTTTAGCCACTTAATCTTAATAACAATTGCCATAGAGATACTATTACCTACTATTTTAAGGAAAAAAACCTGATGCTTACAGGTGTTAATAACTAGCCCCACATTTCAAATGCTAATTGTCAAAGTGCAGGTCTACCTGCCCTTTAGCTCTTACAGTACACTTTTCAGAGCATGGTTTATATTTAAAAAATCAGAAGCAGCAGAAATGTTCAATTTTAATGGGAAGTTTAGGCACCACATAACTGTAGCTGTAAGATGGAATATTTTTTAAAAAAGATAAAATATATTTAATCAAGTATTTTAATTCTATGAAAATTCTTAGGATATAAAAATTAAGCACATTAAAACACACTCAAAAATCTATGTGCACTATGAACATAGTTTTGTATGAGATTGACAAAATTCATATTAGTAAAAGTTGCTTTCGGATTTTGCTTCATCTTTTCCTGTACCTCAACTTTTCTATAAAAACATGCAGTGCTGTTCTAATAATAAATATAAACCTTTTAACTATTTTTATAATTGTTACTGATTTCAAAATTCTTTAACCATCAACAAGGGCCGCTTAAATTTGAAACTGAGAGCAGAACTAAGTGCAATATTTTTGATAAGAAAGCTGAATGTGCTCCCTAGTGGCCACTGTGTTGTTAGAGTTCTCTGTTGGGTCTACTCCCTGTGAGGGATTTCTGTTTACTTTCATCTGCTCTATGATGGTGGTGGGAAAGAACTGGGCATCACAAGACCGGGATAAACTGGCCATGTTTTCTAACTAGGAAATAAGTTGTTTGGAGCACTTTATTTGTCCCTCTCCTTGGGAAAAATTTAAAATTCGATCAATCCATTTATACATAAATATTTGGTAACATTTGAAATTGTACTAACTGCTCTATTTTGTCTGCTTACATTGTAACACATCTTTGTTTTGAGGATGACTTAGCTTTTTTGCTACACAAACTAAATTCAGTGCGATTTAAAGTACTTTATTTCTGAAGCCAATCTATATTTGAGGCTAAAACATTGTCAATGAAATAATGAGAAGAGTCGTAAAGTGTTGCTATATAAAAATATATGTAGGCTGGTCATGGTGGTTCACACCAGTAATCTCAGAACTTTTGGGAGGCTGAGGCTGGAGGATGGCTTGAGGCCAGGAGTTCTAGACCAGCCTGGGCAACAGAGTGAGGCTGTGTCTCTATACAATAAAATTAAAATATTAGCTTGGCGTGTCACCTGTAGTCTTAGCTACTCAGGAGGCTGTGGCAGGAAGATTACTGTTGCATCTATCTTCTGTTCCAGGCTACAGTGAGTTATGATCACACCACTGCACTCCACCCCGGGTGACAGAGTAAGATCCTGTCTTTAAAAACAAAAATATCTAAATGGTGAATAAATCCATGTGCATATTACAGAAAACCACAATACCTTAAAAACATTTATTCCATTATTATTATAAATATAATTACTTGAACATAGAAGAGACACATAGATCTACTCCTGGTTGGGAAGATTCATATTATAAAGATATTATCCCCAAATTAAAATCAAAAGATAATATATGTCAAATAAAAATCAAATAGGAGGCAAGGCTTAGGTTTAGGTTGGAGGCTTTAAAGTCTGGCTTGAAGTCTTAGCTTTAATGCCCACTTACTATGTAACTCTGGAAATATTACTTAACAGTTCTGAGTCACAATATTCTTGTTTCTATAATATTGATAATAACAATATAATGTTTACTTTGGAGAATTACGAGATTTAAATGAATGCCAGGAATACTTGGCACAGAGAAGAATCTCAGTAATCAGTAGAAAAATAATTATTAATTTTAATTTATTTGCATTTAGAATTCAAATAAAGCTAATTTGTTTTTCTTGTAAATTAATAGAATTTATCTGGAAGAATAAGTACTTAGAATAGGTAAGATATTCTTTAAGAATAATGAATATGGGGGAATCTTGTCCTTCCCAATAAATGTCTGTACATAAAGAATCAGTGAATGCATCTTCAAATCTATGAACTAGAGTAATATTTTGCTGATAAAAATTTAAGTGGAAATGTATAATATAGTTGTATGTTAGCAGAGAATTAGGTTCTAAAGCCAATGTGTACATCTAAATTTACTTATAATGAACCTTATCTTTAAAAATCTCTCAGGCATATGTTATGTTGGAAACAGCAGCCTTGATTAAATTAGTTAATTTCTATAAAAGGACAGTGTTTTTATAAAACATACATTCTTCAACTACTAGACCAAACTTAGTGTTGGAAGAACTCACTAAAAATGGCATGGAGTGGTCTTATGAACTGAGACCAACAGAGGAAACAAAGAGAATGGAAAGGCATTTCTTGTCTACTCTGAGTCAGATACATTCTGCTAATTGGGCAGAAATGCCTGAATTGTTTCCATATTTTCCTAACTTTTGTTCTTCCAAGTTATGTATATTTTACTTTCAAAAGTTAAATGCCTGTATAGTGGAGGGGGAATCTTTGAAAAAAATTGCATAACGATATTATAATATGCTGTTTTAAAAATACTGGCAGTGAAGACGAAGGGCATATAGTCTTGGGAGTTCTAGGACCCTATGCACCACCAGCTCCTTCCCATACTACCACAGCTGATGCTGTCTGGAAAGTGCCACCTCCTGGCAGGAGGCCAACTAGCACAAAAATAGAGCATTAAAACACCAAAGCTAAAAACCCTCACAGAGTCCATTGCACCCCCCTCCCTGCCACCTTGACCAGAACAGGCACTGGTATCTAACTCTGAGGGACCCATAAATGGTTTGCATCACAGGACTCTGTGCAGACAGCCCCTAGTACCAGCCCAGAACTGGGTAGACTCCCTGGGTGGCTAGACCCAGAAGAGAGATAACAATCACTGCAGTTCAGCTCACAGGAAGCCACATCCATAGTAAAAGGGGGAGAGTACTACATCAGTGGAACACCCTGTATGACAAAAGAATCTGAACGACAGCCCTTAGCCCTAGACGTTCCTTCTGACAGAGGCTACCCAAATGAGAAGAAACCAGAAAACCAACCCTGGTAATATGACAAAACAAGGCTCTTCGCCCCCTAAAAATCACATTAGTTCACCACCAATGGATCCAAACCAAGAAGAAATCCTGATTTACCTGAAGTAGGTTAGTTATTGAGCTCATCAGAAATGAACCAGAGAAAGATGAAGCCCAATGCAAGGAAATCCAAAATATAATACAAGAAGTGAAGGGAGAAATATCCAAGGAGATAGATAACTTCAAGAAAAAAGCAATCAAAGATTCAGAAAACTTTGGACACACTTTTAGAAATGCAAAATGCTCTGGAAAGTCTCAGCAATAGAATGGAACAAGTAGTAAGAAAGAAATTGAGAGCTCAAAGACAAGGTCTTCAAATTAACCGAATCCAAAAAAGACAAAGAATATAGAATAAGAAAATATGATTATGTTAAACGACCACACCTAAGAATAATCAGTGTTCCTGAGGAGGAAGAGAATTCTAAAAGCTTGGAAATAATGTGTTTGGGGGAATAATAAAGGAAAAGTTCCCCAGCCTTGCTAGAGACCTAAACATCCACAAATAAGCAGAAAGAACACCTGGGAAATTCATCACAAAAAGTTATTCACCTGGGCACATTGTCGTCAGGTTATCCAAAGGTAAAATGAAGGAAAGAATCTTAAGAGCTGTGAGACAGTAGCACCAGGTAACCTATAAAGGAAACCTATCCGATTAGCAGCAGATTTCTCAGCAGAAACTCAGTAAACTAGAAGGGATTGAGCCCCTATCTTTAGCTTCCTCAAACAAAACAAATACAAGCCAAGAATTTTGTATCCAGTGAAACCAAGCATAATATACGAAGGAAATATACAGTCTTTTCAGACAAACAAATACTGAAATAATATGCCATTACCAAGCCACTACTACAAGAACTGCTAAAAGGAACTCCAAATCTTGAAACAAATCCTGGAAACACAACAAAATGGAACCTCTTTAAAGCACAAATCACACAGGACCTATAAAACAAAAATACACGTTAAAAAGCAAAACAAAACAACAAAAAAGCCAAGGTGCACAGGCAACAAAGAACACAATGAATGCAATGGTACACCACATTTCAATACTAACATTAAATGTAAGTGGCCTAAATGCTTACTTAAAAGATGTAGAACTGCAGAATGGATAAGAACTCACCAACCATCTGCTGCCTTCAGGAGACTCATCTAACACATAAGTTGTCACAGAAACTGAAAGTAAAGCGGTGGAAAAAGGCATTTCATACAAATGGATACCAAAAGTGAGTTGGGTTACTATTCGTATATCAGACAAAACAAACTTCAAAGCAATAGCAGTTAAAAGAGACAAAGAGGGACATTATATAATGGTAATATTTTCCTTGTCCAACAGAAAAATATCACAATCCTAAACATGTATGTGCCTAACACTGGAGTTGCAAATTTATGAAACAATTACTAATAGACTTAAGAAACGAGATAGACACCAACACAGTAATAGTGGGGGACTTCAGTACTCCAGTGACAGCAGTAGACAGATCATTAACACGGAAAGGCAACAAAGAAACAATGGATTTAAACTATACTTGGAAACAAAGGGACTTAACAGATATATCCAGAACATTTCATACAACAACCACAGAATACACATTCTATTCAACAATGCATGGAACTTTCTCCAAGATAGATAGACCATATGATAGGCCATAAAATCAGCCTCAATAAATTTAAGAAAATTGAAATTATATCAAGCACTCTCTCAGACCTCAGTGGAATAAAACTGGAAATCAACTCCAAAAGGAACCTTCAAAACCTTGTAAATACATGGAAATTAAATAACCTGCTCCTGAATGAGCACTGGGTCAAAAATGAAATCAAAATGGAAATTTAAATATTCTTTGAACTGAACAATAATGACATAGCCTATCAAAACCTCTGAGTTACAGCAAAGGTAGTGCTAAGAGGAAAGTTCGTAGCCCTAAATGCCCACACAAAAAGACTGAAAGAGTGCAAACTGACATTCTAAGGTCACGCCTCAAGGAACTAGAGAAACAAGAGTAAACCAAACCCAAACCCACCAGAAGAAAGGAAATAACGAAGATCAAATCAGAAGTAACTGAAATTAAAACAAACAAAAACTACAAAAGATAAGTGAAACAAAAATCTGGTTCTTTGAAAAAATGAAGAAAATTGGTATACCATTATCAAGATTAGCCAAGAAAAGAAGAGAGAAAATCGAAATAACCTCACTAAGAAACAAAACAGAAGCTATTACAACTGACACCACTGAAATACAAAAGATCATTCAAGGCTACTGTGAACAACTTTATGCACATAAACTAGAAAACCTAGAAGAGATGAATAAATTCCTGGAAAAATACAACCCTCCTAGCTAACTTAAATCAAGAAGAATTAGATACCCTTAAAAGACCAATAACAAGTAGCAAGATTGAAATGGTAATTAAAAAACTACCAACAAAAAAAAAATCCAGGACCAGACGGATTCACAGCAGAATTCTACCAGACATTCAAAGAAGAATTGGCCCCAATCCTTTTGACACTATTTCACAAGACAGAGAAAGAAGGAACCCTCCCTAATTCAGTCTATGAAGCCAGCATCACCCTAATATGAAAACCAGGAAAGCACATAATCCAAAAAAGAAAACTACAGACCAATATCCTTGGTCTGAACATAGATTGTAAAATCCTTAACAAAATACTAGCTAACCAAATTCAACAACATATCAAAAAGATAATCCACCATCATCAAGTGGGTTTCATATCAGGGATGCAGGGATGGTTTAATAAATGTGATATACCACATAAACAGATTTTAAAACAAAAATCACATGGTCATCTCAATAGATGCATAAAAAGCATTTGACAAAATCCAGCATCCCTTTATGATTGAAACGCTCAGCAAAATTGGCATGCAAGAGATATATTTTAATGTAATCAAGCCATCTATGACAAACTCACAGCCAACATAATACTGAATGGGAAAGGTTGAAAGCATTTCCTCTGAGAACTGGAACAAGACAAGGATGCCCACTGTCACCACTCCTCTTCAAAATAGTACTGGAAGTCCTAGTCAGAGCAATCAGACAAGAGAATGAAATAAAGGACATCCAAATCAGTAAAGAGAAAGTCAAACTGTCACTGTTTGCTGACAATATGATTGTTTACCTTGAAAACCCTAAGGACTTCTCCAGAAAGCTCCTAGAACTAATAAAAGAAATCATCAATGTTTCCAGATACAAGATTAATGCACACAAATCAGTAGCTCTTCTGTATATCAAAAGCAACTAAGCAGAGAATCAAATCAAGAACTCCACCCCTTTTTAAATAACTGCATAAAAATATAAAATACTTAGGGACATACCTAACCAAGGAGTTGAAAGACCTCTACAAGGAAAATTACAAAACATTGCTGAAAGAAGTCACAGACGACATGAACAAATGGAAACACATCCCATGCTCGTGGATGGGTAAAATCAATATTGTGAAAATGACCATACTTCCAAAAGCAATCTACAAATTCAGTGCAATCCCCATCAAAATACCACCATCATTCTTCACAGAATTAGAAAAAAAAACAATTCTAAAATTCATATAGAACCAAAAAATATCACTCATAGCCAAAGCAAGACTAAGCAAAATGAACTAATCTGGAGGCATCACACTACCTGATTTCAAACTATACAAGTTTTTTTACTATAGTCACCAAAACAGCATGGTACCGTTATAAAAGTAGGTACATAGACCAATGGAACAGAATAGGGAACATAGAAATAAACCCAAATACTTGCAGCCAACTAATCTTTGACAAAGTAAACAAAAACATAAAGTGGGTCAAGGTCACCCTTTTCAACAAATGGTGCTGGGATAAGTGGCTAGCCACATGGAGGAGAACGAAACTGGATCCTCATCTCTCACCATATACAAAAATCAACTCAAGATGGATTAAGGACTTGTAAACCTAAGACCTGAAACTATAAAAATTTTAGATGATAACATTTCCCTTGGAAAAAAACCCTTCTAAACATTGCTTAGGCATGCGTTTCATGACCAAGAACCCAAAAGCAAATGCAAGAAAAGCAAAGATAAATAGCTGGGACCTAAATGAACTAAAGAGCTTTTGAATGGCAAAAGTACCAGTCAACAGAGTAAACAGACAACCCACAGAATGGCAGAAAATCTTCACAATCTATATATCTGACAAAAGACTAATATCCAGAATATACAATGAACTCAAATAAATCAGTAAGAACAAAAACAAGCAATCCCATCAAAAAGTGTGCTAAGGTCATGAATAGACAATTCTCATAAGAACATACACAAATGGCCAACAAACATATGAAAAAATGCTCAACATCACTTGTGATCAGGGAAATGTAGATCAAAACTACAGTGCAATACCACCTTACTCCTGCAAGAATGGCAATAATCAAAAAATCAAAACACAGTAGATGTTGGCATGGATGTGGTGAACAGAGAACACTTCTACACTGCTGGTGGGAATGCAAACTAGAACAACCACTATGGAAACCAGTGTGGTGATTGCTTAAAGAACTGAAAGTAGAAGTACTATTTGATCCAGCAATCTCGCTACTGGGTATCTACCCAGAGGAAAAAAAGTCATCATACAAAAAGATACTTGCACACTCATGTTTATAGCAGCACAATTCACAATTGCAAAATCATGTAACCAACCCAAATGCCCATCAATGAATGAGTGGATAAAGAAACTGTGCTAAGTCAAAGAAGGCTTCAAGAATGAATTGTTGGAGATAAATTGGGATATGAGCTGAGTATATGATATTCATTAATATATGGATTGACTTTCTCTTGAGTGATACCTAGTCAGTTAAATACTAGGTGTGGCTTTAAAAATTAATAGTAAAACAACCATTGGATATTTTCTAATGTGTTTCATTTTAAAAAGGTACAATATAGTATACTAACATCATTAAGACATAAATGTTGAAATTGATAAAGATTCTTTGCTTGACCAAACTTTACTCAGGCTTCTAGAACTTTTCTTAGCTCCATATGTGCACTTACTTCCTTGTAAAATCCAGTTTTAGCAAGAACCCTGTTAAATCATTTTATCAAGAATCCCCTGCCTTTAATATCCAATCATCCTCAATGTTTAATCAGATTCCTCATCCTCCACCATTCTCCAGGTAAGCTTCAATCACCTTGGCTTGCCATTAGCAAGAATCCTGTTAGATCAGTTTATCAAGAGTCCCCCTTACCCCTGATATTTCCTCTTAGAAATTTTCCTTTCACTGGCTCCCACGCAGCTCTTTGGCCATACATTCCAACTTGCCCATACTGTATCTAGAGTTGAGCCCAATCTCTTCTCCCCGACTACAAAATCCCATTGCGGTGATCCCTATAACTATAGCATAGGTCCTGAATAAAGCTGTCCCTACTGTGCTGTGACAAGTGTCATATTTAATAAAATATATGTAATTACTAATGATCTCTGTTTACTAATAAATAATGTAGTTTTTTTAAAAAAATTGAATATAATCTATCCATTAATTTGGAAATGACAGACTCCTATGTTGCATGCATAATACACTTATATAAGTTGAAGTTTCAGAGAATGGGAAAAATATGTGTTTGTGTATCTGGAATCCTCAATTACTTCAAAGGCAGCAGTAGAAAGTGCCTGGAGAAGAAAGAGTGATGAATACTAATAAGTTGTATAGCTCCATCTGCTGCTTCGTCTTATTATTGCATATTATTAATACTTTTTATAAATACTATGTTTTAATAAAATTTCCATTTGGGGTGGGGTGAAAAAAAGTCCTAACTCTACTAAATATTTCATAGAAAGTTTAATACCAATGTAGTAATGTATGGTTAAATATTCTCAAAAAATAAGGTAAATCAAGGAAATTGGTAGTCATCAGAGGCTTCTCAAATGTAAAATACAATATTTTAAAATAAATTAAGATTATATCTATTATATATTGTCATTGATAAAATATATATTTCATTATATATTATAGATTTATATAGATATAGATGAAATCTATGTATTTCATCTATATATGCATACATAAGTATATGTACACATTCTTTTCTAAGTCACTACACATTGTTCCTTTTGAATTCTATATTATGCTGTGGTTTCGAAATGAGAAAGTTAGCTCCAAGAATCAAGAAAGATTTTTTTTTTAAGACAGCGTCTTGTTCTGTCACCCAGGCTGGAGTACAGTGGTATGATCATGGCTCACTGCAGCCTCAGCTTTTGGAGTAGCTGGAACCACAGGCATGCACCACCATGCCTGGCTAATCTTTGTATTTTTTGTAGAGACAGGGCTTCACCATGTTGCCTAGGCTGATCTCCAACTCCTGTTCTCAAGAGATCTGCCTGCCTCAGCCTCCCAAAGTGCTGGGACTACAGACATGAGCCACTGTGCCCGGTCAGGAATTCTTTATATCTTGAGAATCAACAATAGCCTCAGAGACAAAAAATAGGAGAAAACGGGCCAGGCAAAGAGAATTGATTAAGCAAGAGATGGAAAATGGACATACAAATATAATTTTATTAAGTAATTTAGAGCATCCGAAGCATCGTGTTCGTGTAAAAAAGTAGGGAGAAAAAGAGAGAAATGAAGTGACAATGTGTATCTGATGAGTCCTACATATCTAACTAAGGAGTTAGTTCATGTTTATTTGAAAAAAAGTACACTCAAAACTTTTAGGTGCTGTAACGGATTATGTATGTGTGATATTATTGGGAGTAGGATTTCTAGAGGCAGCTAGTCCAGTTTGTAGGTTATTGAAGGGGCAAATGGAGAAATTATAATATCTAAATCGACTAGGGTAGCAATGGCCATGAAAATGAAAAGAGTGCTAGATGTTGGGAATTTAAGGTCTGTTTCTGCTATTTTTTTCCTTCTGTGACACCTCTCCTTCCCTCAGGGATTGTCCAACATTGATTTTCAGAGTGATGGTCGGGGGGGAATGAAATAATGCATTGTTATACACAGAATATTACATATGTGTAAGGCATGACATCTTTCATGTTGGCAGATGATATGCTATAGCCGAAAGAACAAGTTCATTGGAGGAAGTAGACCTGAATCTTCGATATCACTTGGGCATGTTTGTTGACTTTTCTGAGGCTCAGTCTCTTGTCCAGGGAAGGTTTAACTCTTTACCATGTCCCTATATACATCTCCAATTCAGGGCTTCCAGACCTTCCCTGTTATCACCAGCCCCTCCTCAAGCAGGCATGGTAGCCAGGATGGGCTCTGTCCTTCCCGTGGAGGCTACCTCACTCTTCAGAATGTGTCCCACCATGCAATCCCTCCCTCCACCTGTGCCATCCATGTCTTCTTTCTCTTATAATCTCTTTTGTATACTTTGTTCTTACACAGATATTTTGGAATTTATGTCTAGGTCAGCACGTTATGTTTCCCAATATATAAGTACTTGTTTTTATTATTTTTTTCTATTTATTTAATAACTATTGATTGCATCGTCACCATAAACAATCATGAAACTAATATATGGTCTTTCCCCTCCACCTCTTCCCTCTCTGAACATTCCAATTTTACTTAATTATGTTGGTTTCTTGGTCACCTTTATAAATTCAATTGTCTTATATATGACTTAATTGATGTTTAACCCTTGCGATAAAATGTAAGAGAAATTACCTCATTCCACTTCTACCTTCTTTCCTTTTTTTCTTATTTATGTAATTTGTACATAATCTGGGCTTGTAACATTTACAGTCTGTTCTGTATGTATAATCCTCATGTTAGGAAATTCCTATCGTTAAAAAGATGTCAATTCTCAATTCACTTCTCTCCACAAAGGAGTGGCCAGGACTGGTGTTTCGCACCTATCTTGAAAAAACTAAAAGAATGAGATGAAATATACAATCTAATTGTTGTCGGACTCATTGGAAAACAGACAGCACAGAACAGTGACCCCTCAGGGAAGGGGAACAAGGTCAGCTCTGTGGCTGCCACAGCTTGCTGTCTGGAACTTCTGTCCATGGTATAGGCAGGTGGAACCTAAACAAAACCTGGTGATCTGGGTTGAAGAGACACCCAGAGTGGAGGTCAATGTGGCTAGAAATTACAGGGCAGGGAAACAGAGAGGAGAGAGTAACCAGAAAAAGGCAGAGTCCCTTTTTTGAGACTATTTCAACACAGAACATCATGCTCAGTGGAGGAGTACTTCAAGCTCATTAAACTATTGCACAAGTTTTATTAGAATGTCATGTAATGATATGTTTGCAAATGCCAGAGCATTTAAATTAGACATAACATTTGATTTCCTTCCTCTTCTTAATACAATGTTTTATTGAAGGGCTCTAATCTGACAGCAGCAATGATAGAGATTGTCTTTTCTGGGAGTATAGACAGTGTGGCCCTGGCAGATAAGGACAGAAAGAGGAAGTAGAGTTTGAACACCTGATGGCCAGATGTGGCTACACTGTATTAATAAGCCATTTCATCAACATTAACAGCCTTCTGTTATAGAGCAGAAGATTGTTTGAAGTTAGATCACGTAAGGAAGTTTCCTCAACACACTGAGCAGATGGAAAGCTGCTTGAATATAACTTCACTAGCTGTACACAGTTAGACATCCTCATTTGGGCAGAAGAAAAGACCTTAGCAGAAAACGGGCTCAGGTAGATGTGAACCCTGCAGACCTGCCTTACAAAGCATTTGTGAGATCATTTAGAAAAATAAATGCCTGAGATTTTAGTCATATTTAGTTCATTTTGCACATTTCTCCAATTCCAAGATTCTTTAAATGTTATAAATTCTTTAAATGTTAATCAGATAAAGATGTGCTCAATACAGCTCAAAGATATTCAGGTAATGAGAAATCTTCTAAGATAAAAATATTTTGCTTTCTTTTACCTGCTTGGAATTTGTAACAGATTCAAATTATGTTTAGTTCATTTTTCAAACTTATATTTGATATAGAATACTTTAATTATCCTCTAAATCTTACATGAGCAGAAGGAAAAAACAATTAACAGATGTCCTTTAATTTAGCATGTATGTCATATCTGTTGCTACTTAATTTTCTTATTAACCAATAAGTGAAGATATCTTCCTTTCCATGTTTCATTGAGAAAACTAACATCTAAATGGATCAAATAATCTACCTGACAAAGACTGCAGAGTTAGTAAATGGTAGAAACAAGTCACAAACCTGAATTTAAAATGTAGGATGAGAAATGAGAATAGCTATAAAAGTCACTACTGAAATGAATATACAAACCTTTCAGTTATTAAAATACACATATAAGGATGACAAAAGATTAAGGGGAAAAAGTAAAAACAGAAAGCATTACATAAAATCTGATGCCAGAACCTAAACCAAGTATGTTAATCATATCAGTAAATATTAATTGACTCCAAGCAGAAATTGAAGAAAAAAATAATCTTGTCTTTCACTGGACCATAAGGTAAAATGTTGTGCAGTTGTAGACAAGTTCAGCAAGGCCTTGGGGAGGCCATGAAGCATCTCACTGGTCCATGGAGTTCCTCGTTTTCCAAGACTGGACCTCTCTTAGGATCCTGCTGCCTTCAGTCATTGGCTGAGAACAGTGCATCCATACTCACAATGATTTTCAGAGTAAAGATGCTATGCCCTAGGTTAGTCATGCTCCTAGTGTTGGAGGTCTGCAAGCCCCATTCACGTGGTTGCTTTACAGAAGCATTGTTTTAGAAATTTAAATAAAAACATGAGAAAAATCGAAACACTAAAATAATATTTAAGACTATGCAATTGACTCAAATAACCTTTTGAAACCACAGATCATTTCATGAGGATGTGATGGTTTCTTCTAAAAAATGTAATAGTGTTTTGTTATTCCCTTGTGGCAGGTTTCACATTTATTTTAATGCTTACAATCTAAGTAAATCAATAAGATTACTTTTTATTTGTCTGTTGATCTATTTATTTATCACAGATAACTCAGCAGAATAGCAGACATACAAAATGGCAGGCTGTGTGCGATTTTTGTGTGTGTGCAGGAGGGGGCACAAAAATGTGTGTTTATTTTACCTTTTTGTTATATTCCTAATCCTTCATCAATGTTAGATGAGAGAAGACAAAAGCAAAAACAAAAAATGGGAAGAAAATCACTAGAAATCATTAGAAATTGAGTGAAACAAAAATGAGAAAACACAAGCAAAATATACTACCATATATTTTGGACATTCAACTGATTTTTTGCTGCCAAACAGAGAAACAGAAATTACATTCTGAGTATTATGGATAAACTATTCTGTATCAGTAATTCTACTAAACTACTGCAGAGTATACTAGGAACAACAGATTCTGGGGATGATGTGTATCATGATTCCTTTATTTATATTGCAGATGCTTAAGACACACACACATACACACACACACACATAGACACACAGCTCAAAACAAAAAAGGAAGTCAAATGAGACTTTTCACATATCACAGCATTATTAGATAGAATCAAATTTTAATGCAGTCCATACTGCTTCTGAATAAGCTTATGTTTAGCTCCCAAATCTCAATTGTTGATAGTCTCCTGTGATTACCCAGGAGAATTCTTAAACAATGAATCTCATTTTAGTGGTTGAAGATGCTCATTAGCTGAATCTGCTTGGTGCTGATAACTGATCACTACTTTGAGTAAGTCCTAATCTTTTCTTGTACATGCTCCCTCCCTGTATAATGGCATCTCTGTTTTCACATTCAGTCTTCCAAAATGCTTGCTACCTTGTCCACTTCAGAGCTTACTTTAACAGTTTCCATAGGCATGAGCTCTGCAGTCATCAAATAAACATCTACAGACAGTCACAGTATTTAGTTTAAGGAGGCCAGATCACTATTGCTGCTGTTAATTCTTAGCCATCCTTCACATTTGTTTTTCTTGTCTTTCCACACTGGCCAATAAAATCTTTAAAAAGTGAGTAGTCACAGGAAAGCATCAAAAAACTCAACAGTAGATCTGGTTGTACAGAGCCCACAAGTCCTCTACACCAGCAAATTTAGAGATCAAGCAAAGAATTGCTTGCTAATATATTTAGCACATTTAAAACATCAGTGTTTTATTATAGTATCCTGGGTTCGCAACACACTAGTTAATTTCTGTTTTTTTGTCTTCTGGAGAGGCTTAGTAGTAGGATTAGTTTAAGATCCCACAACTACAACTTAGATGAATCTGCTCATACTCACACTTTGATTTTTTAATCAAACTGCTTCTTATTGTTCAGAAGGCTCTCTGGTGAGTAGGCACAAGAATTTAGCTTTTTTCTTTTTGGAAATGATTCATGATTCTCAGAGCTTTAGTGCAAGTCAGGTAGCTACACATAAATAAGAAGAAAATTAGTGTTGTATTTGTATAGGTGACAGAGATATTTCTTATTTATACTTTTGTAATTATATGCCACATGCATCCATTACTTTTTTCAAAATTAAATAATCCATTTACAATACTTACGAATGTTGAGACTTACCTGTGTACTTCAAGATTCATATGCTGGAAATTTAATCCCCAATATAACAGTTTTGAGAGGTGGGGACTAATGGGAGGTGTTTAGGTCATGAGGGCTCCACTCTTATGAATGCCACGATAGAGATGCGACTGGAGGGCTTAGGTGGGTCTCCAGATGCAGAGGAAACCCTAACCCCATCCAATGTCCAGATTCTTGACACCATCACAAGAAAGAATTCAGGGACCAGTCAGAAGGAAGCGAAAGACTTATTGCCAAGTGAAAGTGTAGAGTTAAGAGAGAAGTGTGAACATGTTTGTAAGAATGAGTTGTATATAATGGAGTTTGAGTTTCTAATTTTATGGGCTCTTTTAATTAGGGGATGGAACAATCATGAGCTTTTCTAGGAAAAAGGGTAGAGACTTTTTAGAATTTAGGTGCCACTCATTTTTATACTAAATATGGGCATGCTCAGATCTGTCATGGTACTGGTGGGTGTGTGATTTAGTATGGCAATGAGTGTAAAATTAGGTTTGGGGTAGGGCATGGGTCAAATCCAATGCCATATTTGACCCAGCCAATCTCAGCTGCTTGGCCCCTATCCTGTTTGTTAGGGTCTTTTCAGCCCAGGCCCATCCTTGTCCTTATAGCTATTTTCAATAGCTCCTATCTTGCTGATATGTGAAATTGCTGCCTGGTATTTTCCTATTTCTCCTGTGACCACCCAGCATTCCTGCTTTATGGGTGTCTCTTTAATTAGGGGGCAGAATAATCATAAGGTATTTTGGAAAAAGAGGTGATTTCAAGGACCCCTGGTTACTAACTTCTTTCTCCCTTATTTGGGTTTGCTTGGAAGAGTCGTGGACATGTCACTCTGACTGGGATTTTAGCTGTTTTCTCTCTCCTACTTTGGGTTTTCTGTTATCCTGTGGTTTCTCTGCCTTATTCTTGTTTTTGCTGCTGTTTGGGTTTTTCAATCCTCCTGAGACTATCCAGTGCTATTCCTATCTCAAAAAGAGCTTGTGAAAGTGAGTTTTCTCTCTTCTGATTTTCTGCCATGGGGAGGACACAAAGTTCTTTTCTTGCTCTTCTATCTTCCACTATGTGAGAATGCAGCTAGAAGGACCTCATCACATGCTGCTGCCTTAATCTTGGACTTCCCGGACTTCAGAATTGTGAGAGAATAAATGCCTGTTTTTTTGGTTGTTGTTTGTTTGTTTTACAATTTCCACAGTCGTTTGTACCCTGTTATAGCAGCACAAAATGGTGTACAAGGTGTTCTAAGACCCCTTGGAAGCTTTTTTTTTAAATGAGTGGGCCATTTTAAAATAGTTTTTGATTTATAGGTGATGGGTTGACAGATGCAGTAAACCACCAAGGCACACGTTTACCTGTGTAACAAACCTGCACATGTACCCTGGAACTTAAAATAAAAAAAGAAAAGTTGTAAAGACAGTGCCAAGACTTCCCAAATACTCCATGCCCAATTTTTCCTGTCTTTAGCAACTTCTTTATCATTAGTCACAACTATATTGGCCACAACTAATAAACCAATATTAAAACATTGTAATAAATGAAGTCCACACTTCATTCAGATTTCCTTTCTTTCTACCTAATATCTATTTTCTGTCCCAGAATTCTATCCAGCACACAATATTAAATTTAGTTGTCATGTTCTTGGAAGCATATTTCAACTCCTATTTTTGAACTTTTTCAATATCTATTAAAATAAAGTATATGATCTTTCAGAATAACATTCCAAAATATATTTTTAATTATTTTAACATTTAAGTGGTACTTTAAAAATAATTTTATGTCTTTAATTTTTTTAAAAATCTCACTAAAATTTATAAAAACAATTATATGATGATACATAATTAAATATGGTATGGATTACATCATGTTGTTGGAATATTTGGAAAGCATAAGGCAACCCAAGAAATCTCTGTAAACTCCCACTGCCAAGAGGTAATAATTTAAAAAATTTTAGTATAGTTCTTGTTTTGCTTTTATCTAGGTATCTATTTTTTTTAAAAAAAAATACAAATCATATTATGTATGTAGTTTTTATTCTGCTTTTTTCCTACTTAAAATGTAGACTATTTCCATAAAGCACCTTCTCTGTGATAAAAACCATTCTACTCCTATATAAGCCTTTATCTTAAAATTCATTTCCCTACTGGTAATTTAAGTCTGTTTCAAATTTTTCTCTTTATATGTAATTTCTAACCAAATTTTTTGACAATAAATATTGATCTTATTTTCAAATTTCTTTGGGAGCTATGCATTTATTTATCATTTGTCACTTTTCAAACAGAATTTGCAAGTGCACCAAAAACACATATAATACATTTAATACTTATTCTATAATAGTGTTGAGGTAGATTACCTGAAATGAATTACTCCACTAAGTAACATAATCATTATAAATCTTTTTGACAAGGATGAAATGGTGGCACACACAGACCTTTCTGGCAGGGGAAAGACAAGAGCTGACCTGGACTAGGTTTGAAGCTGTAAGACTCCCTAGAATCAGTTAGCAAATACTTTTGCCTAAGAGGTGGGTGAGGAAAACTAGTAAGGCCTCCTGCTCTTATATCTGTGAATGAATCTGAAAAGCAACAAATGGGATTGAAATGTTACTTAAATGGCTCATGCTTTCCAGGCAGGGGGAAGAAGGATGTTTTCAAGACAACAGGGAAGTAAGTGGACCAGTATAGCTAAAGAAAATGTTTCAGCAAGTTGAACTTAGAACTTCAAATGCACAGAAAATATTAAAAGACTGTTGAGACTGGAGACCAAGGGTACAGTTCCTAAAAACTGTAATAAATGCAAAGTCTAGTCCAGTCTGGAGCAAAGGTGCTTTCTCCTTCTGTGCATCTTTACCCGTCCCTCTCTCTCCTTCATACTGACCTCTCCTGCTTCGGGAAAAAAGGCTAAGTATGCTAAGGAACATTGGGAAGGAGAAGCACTCACAATTTTATAGCTATGTTGAACACACGCACACAAGTCACTATTCTAGTTGGGTTCCTTGAGAGGGTGTGCTAAACATAGAGGTGGCCATAGCACCAAGAACTTTAGGGAGAAACCATAAAGGGAGGAAGGTGGAGTGGCAGAAAAGGGTCCCCAGACTCAAGTCTGGAGATGCACTTGAGAAAATGCCTAACGTGAAGCCAGGGACTGTAGGGAAGAAAACATCATCTCTTTTTTTCACCTTTTTAGATTCTTAGTTGAGACACCCTCCTGAAAACAAACATCAAATTAACAAATGAAAAGCAAGCAGATTATTAACAAATGCTGTACCCATCCTGTGGAGAAGCCTCAGTTCAAAAGTATTTCTCTCTCAAAGCACTGGCTTGGGGCTTGATTAAATAGTATTTCAACAAAGAGGCATAAATCCTATAGAGTGACAAGACAAAAAAAAAAAAAGCAGTTGTAGTCTTTCAAAAAATGAAAAAATGTGGGAAGATAGTAAATCTGTTTTCAGATTTTTCTGGTGCCTGCTGGTGCCTTCACTGGCCTGATAAACAAGTGCTGTCTCCAGTAAGGAAGGATTGATGTCTGGCCATCTGGCAAGCAGAGGTTGAGGCAGAGTGCTTTCTTGTGTCCTTGATGTTTTTAACTTAACAATCCTCAATATTTCAGGGGAAAACATTTGTATTTCCTTCAGGACAGAGAGAGAAAAATAATTTCCTTAATGACCTCTTTCCACACCTTATTCCCTCATGGCTTTACTTCCCTGATTCCTGTACTTTTGTGTTAGAGAATGGCATAATCTCCCGGTGGCTGTGGCTATAGCCCCTGACAAGTATAGTTAAACACTTCGTCTGTATTAGTTAAACACTATAGTTAAACACTTGGTTTGACCAGTATAGTTAAACACTTTGGTTTATGCGCTTGAGGAAGAAAAATGTACTTGGACTCAACTAATAGATTTGGGCAAATTGCAGTGGAAAAGGAAAATTAAAGCCACCTCATTGAGGGGAGGGGCAGTCTTTGGGGCTGTTCAATGTACTCTTGTCGTTTCCACTGTTGGTTGGATAATTGGAATTAATGTGCTATGGGCTTGTACTGCAAGTGCTCACCAAGTCTAGAGTTAATTTTTGTATGCAGGTAATGTGCAACGTAGAGTGGTCAATCCTGTCTCCCCCTCTGTGGTCCAGCAAAACCAATATAGAATCCAAGAGGGAGAAGACAAGAGGAAAATCACAGCTTTAGTGATCTTTTAGCTGACAGTTGCTGTGGGAACACTAGGAGTGGCAATTTGCCAGTACAAGGGCGCCACCTGCTGGAAGCACGAAAATTCTTTCTAGATGGAAGAGAGTTTTGTCCCGCTGCTGGAGGTTTTGAGTCCTCCCATATTAGGGTGGATCAATCAGACTCTATGACTGACAAGAAAAGAGACCAGCCAGCCTTGCTAATCAAATGGAAATGATATAGCTGGCCTGGCCCTGGTGGCAGCTCGGTTTTACATGGAGTGGTCGCACCTATCCTTTTAGGGGAAATTTCATTTCTCATTCTGCTGTCTGAATCAAAGCTGCAAGCTCAAGGGAGCCCTTGATTTACAGAGGTTCCTCTAAAGGCTTAGATCTGATTCCTTGATGATTCAGCTGAGTTAAAAGCTGATGGTGTCCACTGGGTGGCAGCCCCAGTCTTAATAATAATAACTCCCCAATAGTAACTCTGGAAGACAAACTGCAGTAACTGTCAGAACGATGGGCTGAATTGAAAGCCATCACCTCACCCTTGCCCTAGATAATACTTTTAAAGACTAGATATGTTTGATTTTGACTGTCTCTTCGAAAATTGACAATAGCATACCCATCTGCACTGCCACTTGGAAAACTGGTGAACTGTGGCAATGAACCACAGCTGCCTATCAGATGTTTGAGTTGCTTAGATAAATACCCATGCTAATAACCTGTTCTCTGATAAGACCAGCTGAAATCCAGCTCCTAATCAAACCTTCACTGCCTACATTACTATAACTGCCAACTAGCTGCAGCATTGAACTACACATGACATTTCATCCAACATTAGAGACTGGGGACAAAAAGACTATGTTTCTAATATAAAGGCTACTTGTTGCTTATCAGACTTTTGACTCCTGCTGAAAGATAGCCATTTGTCCAGCAGTAAAGAAGGCCACAGGTTGTAGAGCCTACAGTGACCCCACCTGCTCCTGACAGATTGACTACATTGGACTTTTCATCTCCTCTCAGGGTTATCAATGATGCCTCATTCATCACTTTTGACACTTTATTAAGTTACATTATTGCTCTTCTAGTCCAACTGGCCAACTCTAGCCACACTATTCTGGTCCTTGAAACTAATATGGGTCACCTTTTCAGGTTTCTGGGCCATTTGCAGTCAGAAAATAGTGTCTTATCACAAAAGCCATTTAACAATGGACTAGTAGTCAAGAAATGTCATAGATTGTCCACATTCCCAAGTTTCCATAGACATCTGGTATTACCAAGTGTATAAACAGCCTCCTCAAAATTCAGTTCAAAAGTTTCTGATTCTATCTCCCTCTTCCCCTACTAGTCCATATACTTGCTGGATACAGTCATCATTTTAAACGGATGATCTCTTCAGCCATTTCCTGAGTAATGATCAAGACAAATGGGGTGGATAGTTATATAGACCTATTTTAAAGACTCAGGTTCTGCCCAGACAGTACTTGGATTTGATGCCTTCTTTATTCCCTTGACAACCACTTAGGGTTGGTACATCTCTGGGTGGCAGCTGAGCCAAAAAGGGGTTTGAACTTAATTCTAATTGAATTCTAATTGAATTCTAATTGAACTCCAACTTAATTCTAATTGAGCTATTTTGATTATCAGTACAAGATAAATATTATAACCACTTTCTTGAGCAACCTCGTCTTCCTGCATTGAGTCTCCCTTCAGTGGCTCATGCAGGCCAAGGTGGGAAATATAATAGATATAATACCTTGTCCTATATGTGCCTCACCTTTCTAGATGAAGATCTGGGTGAGAATAGGGGATGATCAGAGAAAAGCTGAACATATAGTCATCGAAATGGGACGTGGATTTTTTAGTAGTGGATGAAGAAAAACCCTGGCACATAGAGAACACCTCAGCTCCAGGAGATTCAGGAAAGAGCAGAACAATTAATGGTCCCTTTTCCCCACACGTCTAGCACCACAGTCTGGTAAAACAATCATGATCTACTTTAATCAAGAGGCAACTACACTTGAGAATCTGACGTACTGCTGTGTTTGTCCAGGCCATCCTATGCTATTAAAACAGAAAAACTCATGTGCTTATGGTCTGTCCTTTACCACTCTGCTGTTCTTGATGCCCTAATAGCAGCTCTGGAACATGGAACCTCATTATATATACACAAACATATGGATCTATGCAAACTTGTCTTAATCTGAATGCCACAAATGCATATGTTTCTACTTAGGCCCAACTGGCCTTGGATAACACCATGTAAGATCATCAAGACTGAAGCTCCTCAGTTATTTTGCCTATTTACTTACCTAAATCAATGTTATCTGATCCAGGTCAAGTTTAACAACAAATCCTGTACTTCAATAACCAGTGCCCCTTAAAGTAATCTTTGTATACTGGGGAGAGTCACAGTGGAATGTCTCCAGGAGGAGGATGGCTCTTTGGCCCATCTATTGCTTGCTGTAATAATTATTTTTTTTTTATCTTTTTTTAAATTGCATTTTAGGTTTTGGGGTACTTGTGAAGAACATGCAAGATTGTTGCATAGGTACACAAGTGGTAGTGTGATTTGCTGCCTTCCTCCCCTTCACCTCTATGTGGTATTTCTCCCCATGCTATCTCTCCCCAACTCCCCACCCCCGCTGTCCCTCCGCTATTTCCCCCCAAAAGACCCCAGTGTGTGGTGCTCCCCTCCCTGTGTCCATGTGTTCTCATTGTTCAACACCCGCCTATGAGTGAGAACATGCAGTGTTTGATTTTCTGTTCTTGTGTCAGTTTGCTGAGAATGATGGTTTCCAGGTTCATCCATGTCCTCTTGCTGTAATTATTGACAATGACAGCAAGATCGACAAGTCAGTCTTAAGTACCTTGCACAGCTCTCCATGTGCTGAGATTTATATCATATTCTGTATCCCTTCTTCTAAGGCATTACAGTATGAACCTTATTGTTTCCAGGTATAACACTTGTATCTTAAAAAAAAAAAAAAAAAAGATACAAGTTCGAATCTACTGTTTTTAGAAATCTAACTTGAAAATCATAGTTGAACACTTGCTTTTTTGTTCTACCATAGTATTCCCTGTCCTGGAAAATTAAGTAGACCTTTCAAGAAGTAAAGTACATCACATCACTGATTCATTGATGGAGCACTGCAGGGCAAAATGATTTACGGAGATTTTTTAAAAGACGTGAGTTTTCTCTCTTCTGTCAGTATTGTTGATAAGATTTTCAGAGGGAATCTCTCCTTCAGAACAGCTAAGACAGGCTTTTTGAGCCACTGCTGTCTTCAAGCAACCCATTAAAAGGATTATGGGACATAAGAGTAGGGATGAGGCGATTAGGTGATAGGATAACACCCAGTATCTACGTGCCTAGAAGCGCAACCATCAAGTTGTGCTGGGGTGCTGGACCCAGCACCAGCAGTAAAAATGGAAGCTTAGTGTACAGTATGTGTGGCATAAAAAATCAAATTCAGTAGGTAAAATGACTTTGGGAAAACTGATTAACAATATGATGACAAAGTTGCTCTTTACCTCTTATGTTTGAGAAAGTTATTCCAAAATTGTTTAAAATCAAATGAGAGAGAAACTGTAAGTAAAATAAATAAAAGAGGAAGTACTTTTTAAACATGTCAGAAACCACGAACCAGGTCAGGCACAGTGGCTCATGTCTATAATTCCAGCACTTTGGGAGGCCAAGGTGGGCAGATTGTTTGAGGCCAGGATTTTGAGACCAGCCTGGCCAACATGGTCTTGTTTCTACTAAAGAGAAAAAAAATTAGTAGAGTGTGGTGGTCTGTTCCTGTAATCTCAGCTACCTGGGAGGCTGAGGCACGAGAATCGCTTGAACCTGGGAGGCAGAGGTTGCAGTGAGCCAAGACTGTGTCACTGCACTCCAGCCTGGGCAACAGAGTGCAACTCTGTCTCAAATAAATAAATAAATTAAATTAAAAAAAGAAAGAAAAGAAAAGAAAAAGAAAAGTGCAGATGTGCAAAGACTATGAAAAGATTTGCCCGAATCGAGTTAATTCGACATGGGTATCTAGAATATAAGGTGATGTACTGAAAATCAATATAAAAATTTAAAAACCTAATTGGAAAAATATGGATAAATATATAAATCTATTTTTCATGGAAGAGAAAATAAGAATTGCCAAGAAATATGATTAGAGATGCTCAACTTCACTGGTAATGAGAAAAATGCAAGTAAAGAAATAATGAAATATCACTTGAAATATAAGCAAAGAATACCATACTGGTTAAGCCAATGTTTATGAGGGTGTGTCATAGAAGTGTAAACTTGGGAACATTCTAGAGTTCAGTCTTGAACTAAAGTTGTGTATATCCCATGGTTTTATAATATCTCTTCTAAAAAAGCTTTCACCAGAGAAATTCTTGGATATATGCATTAAAAGATATTTATAGACACTTTATTCAGTATGGTGTGTGTTAACTACAGGATCTGTTACTGTCTATTACTAGGCAATTATGAATAAAATTTGATAAATCCATAAGAAAGAATATTATATAGCTGCAATATTAAAAGCATCAATGTGGGTATATATAAAGCAATATGGATGGCTCTTGAGGGAATTGTTTTGAGTCTGAAAATAGCAACAGAATACGATTCATAACATAATTTCATTTATGGAAATTGAAATATACACACAAAACATCACTTTTTATTTTTCAATGTAAGTACCTATATCAATAACATAATGAGCCCCTATTGCAGGAGGAAGAGAAAGCATGAGCAATGGGAGGACATGAAATATAAAATAAGAAAAAGGCCCAGTACAGACCAATGATAACAGGTTTTTATGAACCAATGAGTTGTGAACTAAAGTGAACTCTACTTGAGACCCAAATATGGGTAGTGGTAGGTCCCCATCAAAAGCCTCTCCAAAATTCTTAAATTTCTAAGAGATATGATAATAGAAGCGTTCAATGAGTTAATTCAAATGATCAACTAATTTGGGGACCTTGAGATACTAAAGTGAACCAAAGGAGAAAGTCTTTTTTTTTTTTTTTCTCTGTTTTTGAGACAGAGTCTCGCTCTGTTGCCTAGGCTGGAGCACAGTGGCACGATCTCAGCTCACTGCAACCTCCACCTCCCGGGTTCAAGCAATACTCCTGCCTTAGCTTCCCAAGTAGATGGGATTACAGGCATCTGCCACTATGCCCAGCTAACTTTTGTAGTTTTAGTAGACACGGAGTTTCACCATGTTGTCCAGGCTGCCCTCAAACTCCTGACCTCAGGTGATTCACCTGCTTCTCATTCCCAAAGTGCTGTGGTTACAGGCATGAGCCACCGCGCCTGGCCAGGAGGAAATTTTTAGTGTTTTCAAGCACGTAACTCTCTCAAAGCTGACAAAAGCAATGCTCATTAAGGGGCAAGTTCTGTTACAGTGAGTTCTGGAATATTTTAAAAGATGCCTTAGAGGTTAAGTAGATGAGGCTCTGGTCTCCTCTTTGAAGAAAGCAATTTCTTATATATTGGCTTTAGTAATATTTAATTTGGCACAAGAATCTATGTAAAAAATCATTTCCATTTTATATTTCATTAAAAACAACCTTTGTAATTATTGAATTTAATACTCTTTGGATTATTTATAATGCTTTTGCTATATATAAATATTACCTTTTAATGTCTTCCTATTTTATTTCATCAAAAAAATGATGGCAGGTGAAAGCAGTTATTCTTTGATTTGTGCTAAAAGTGAAACACAACTTAGTACTACTTATTAAAGAGCAAAGAGCAAAGAATTATGTAAGGAAAGTTACATTTGAATATTATAATAATAATTCTGTTTTAATGTGTTAGCATTTCATGCAGAAATATGAATCATCTGATTTGATTAAAAACATAGTTAAAATTACTACATTTTAATATCATTTTTAGATATTAATAGAGCAAATAACAAATTTAAATAGTAATTCAAATTTGTTACATTACTTTCTTTAAGTTCGTATACTATAACTCTTATTATCTCTCATTTCCTTGATGATAACACTGATTTTGGAAAAGTTGTTTTAATGGAAATATAGTGAAAGATATATAAAAACTCTAAAAATTAAATGATTAAATTTAAGATGATAGGGATGATCAGTTTTATCAGATATGGAGAATGGGGAGTATTCATTAAACTGACCCAGCAAAATTCTTGCTAAAACTGGACTAAGTGTACCAAAGACAGAGCCCAAGGTTGAGATCTAGTGGAGAAGAAGGCTCAGAGAAACCTGACCCAAGCTTGGTCAAAGAGAGAATTTGTCAGTGATAAGGGATTAGAAACTGACTTGTTTTTTGGTGTTCAGGCAAAATAGAACAGTGACTTGTTCATACAGAATGTTTTCTGCTTAGAAAACAGAAAACACTACAGTCTTCACAAGACAGTCTTGGTGCCAGCATGGTTAAGGGTAAGGACCCTTTTCTGGGTTGCAGACTACCAGCTCCTTGTTGTTCCTCATGTGGTGGAGAGCAGAGCACATCAAGCTCTTTCTTGACTCTAATGTGGGCATAATACCATTTATGAGGTGTCTGCCCTCAAGATCTCATCTAATACTAATTATCATCCAAAGGCCCTACCTCCTGACATCAACACATTGAGAGGAGAGTTTCAACATATGAATTCTGGGGAGACACAAATATTCAGTCCATAACAGAAATGAAATATACTCTAGCTCCTAAAACATGAGTCCTGCTACTTTGGATAAAATACCTCTCACATATTAATTTCTTATTTCTGACATATCACTTCTTTGTTCATCTATCAAAAAGAAAATTCCCATTGAGGTGATTTTTTTTAGCGAAAAAATTTAGGTATAAAACATTAGATTAAACCATATGAAGTTTCCAGTAAGTGACACTTTTTGACCTATATAACAAGAAATTTTATAGATTTCAATTTAATACCACATGTCCATTGTATAAAACTAGGAAAAAAAGGACATGTGGACAAAAATATTTTTCAGTAATTTTATCTTTAGTTATAATCACTAAAAATATTTAAGTATATACTTTCAGACTCTTTTTATCGAGTAGAGATTATATGTTACATTATAAACTATTTTTTCTAGTCCATAAAAATCTTAATTTCTTTTTTAAAGTGTCCCTGAATGCTTCAGATAGTGAGAAAATATTCCACTAATAGATGTAATGTTGGAGGTTAAGGTTGTTTGTAAGATGTTTGCCATTGTCAATGATGCTTATATAAATCATTTTTATATATAACTGCTTAATGGTTACCCATATTCTTGATCAAATTACTTTTTATATGGTGTCAATTTAAGCTCTCAGGAACAAGATTTTACCAAATTCAATATACAACATGAAATGCTACTTGTAACTTGGAAAATGTTAAGTGATATTAGAACCAAATTGATGCGTGAATATGCATTGTCATAATTTCTTTCTCTCTTATCTTTCTTTTCTCTCTTTCTTTCTCCTTCCTTCCTTCCATTCTTTCTTTGTTTCTTTCGTCTTTCTTTCTGTCTTGCTTTCTGTCTGTCTATCTATCTTTCCAGACAGAGTCTTACTCTGCTGCCCAGGCTGATGTGCCATGGCATGATCTCAGCACACGGCAACCTCTGCCTCCTGAGTTCAGGCAATTCTCCTGCCTCAGCCTCCTGAGCAGCTGGGACCACAAAGGTATGCCACCATGCCCAGCTAATTTTTTTTTTTTTTTGTATTTTTAGTAGAGATCAGGTTTCACCATGTTAGCCAGGATGGTTTCTATCTCCTGATCTTGTGATCTGCCTGCCTCAACCTTCCAAAGTGCTGGGATGACAGGCGTGAGCCACCAAGCCTGATCCATTTTCATAATTTCTAATGAAAATAAACTTCGGCCAGGCATGGTGGCTCACACCTGTCATCCCAGCACTTTGGGAAGCCGAGGCTGGTGGATCACAAGATAAGGAATTCAAGACCATCCTGGCAACAAGGTGAAACCCCCTCTCTACTAAAAATACAAAAATTAGCTGGATGTGGTGGCATGCACCTGCACGCACCTGTAGTCCCAGCTATCTATTTGAGAGGCTGAGGCAGGGGAATCATTTGAACCCAGGAGGTGGAGGTTGCAGTGAGTCAAGATCCCGCCATGGCACTCCAGCCTGGTGACGGAATGAGACTCCATCTCAAAAAAAGAAAGAAAGAAAGAGAGAGAGAGAGAGAAAGAGAGAAAGAAAGAAAGAAAAGAAAAGAAGCTTCAAACAATATGCTTATTACATTTACTAAAATCTTTGAACATTTATGTTTTCAGTTATGATTTTTAAATATCCAAAGTGGCAAACAGGACATTTTTATCAGTTTCTATATTCCATTTTAAAATTATATTTGTTATAATAAAATAATAATTCATAACATCCAAGTCCAAATTTATTTCTTTTATTGTCAGCAACAATAAAACAAATATTTGAGCAAGCTCATTACAGTTAGGGAGAAAACATTGTTTTGGCTTTTCCTAAATGCTGTCTTCTCTGACACCATCATTTGAATCTGGTTATAATCAGCAACCATTGCTTGAGTGTCTGCTACCTGCAAAGCATGTCTTCTGACTACAGCTCCATGAGATAAATGTAGGGAAAATGGACAACAAAATTTCAACTGCAATTCCAGTTTTGAAGTGAGTGTCACAAAATAAACATACCTCTAACTGCCCATTAAAAAGTAATTCAGAGGCCAGGTGCATTGGCTCACACCTGTAATCCCAGCACTTTGGGAGGGAGAGGCAGGCCAATTACTTGAGCCCAGGAGTTAGAGACCAGCCTGGGCAACATGGCGAAACCCTGTCTCTACAAAAATACAAAAAAAACAGCCGGGCATGGTGGCGGGCACCTGTAATCCCAGCTACTCGGGAGGCTGAGGCAGGAGAATCACTTGAACTGGGGAGGCAGCGGTTGCAGTGAGCCGAGATTGTGCCACCCTTCTGCAGCCTGGGCAACAGAGCGAGACTCTGTCTCAAAAAAAAAAAAAAAAAAAAGGGAATTCACAATTTCCTTAGCACAGTCTTCAGAAATGATTATGGGAATAGCACAATTTATTTAGAAATAGCTTTTTCCTCTTGCTTTATCTGGTGTTGTAACTACTACTTCTACCTTAGTTATTTCTATGCAGAGGTAATTTTCTAGTCACTGATGGGTGCCACCTCATCATAGCAAGGGAAGGCCTAGAATCCTCATGTTTCCTAGCACTAGGTTCTTGTGTCAGAGTGCAGGACCAGGTTTCTGGAGGCTTCTATTCTGCCAACGGAGCACAGCATTTTTCAGTCACCAACGTGAGGCACAAAGAATGGCAATGATCAATGCCTTAATTCAAAGGTGTGATACATGTTAGACAATTAACAATTTACAGGTTGTAAAAAAAAAAGATGTGGCAAGAAGTTCCATGTAATGAAACTCAGAAGTTTTTTTAACATTATACTTTATAAAAACAGAAACCTGAGTCATATTTAAACTACGTAAACTGAACTAGTTTTAGATATCTGTTAATATAACATTTCCAAGATAAGGTATTTAGTGCATCAGTGTAAGGGTATATTTACATTAACATGTAGAAAAGGAGAAAAAGGGGGATCAGGTTTGATAATCTTATAGTTAAACAGTTATGTTGGTGGTTGGGAGTGTGGAATTCAGACAAATAGATTACATTATGATTTCATGACAACTTAATATTACTTTTCTGATAACATTTTGTGCATAAAAATATGCGTTGTAAGAAGTCTATAAAAACTATGGAATTTCAATTCAATTGAATTTCCCCCTTAGGGTGGTATATATATAAAGATTCATAAGAATAAATAGAAGTATAGCACACTAAGAAATGGAAACTCTTATGAAGAATTTGTAAGTGAAGGTTCTTTTAATGCCACTAGATGGCATATGTTAGCTGTAAATCCCACTTGAACAAAGTTTAAGACGAGACTTGTTTCCCCAGAGCATCCAACACATTTTGTTTTAAATATTAATAGATTTTTATGTTTTTTTAAAAATTACACTCAATAAAATTATAAATAATTGTAAAAATATCACGATTATTTTTATATCAAGTTAAAATAAGAATTATTTCATCTGCAAACATTTTTTTGCTTCCTTTCTAATTTGAATGTATTTTAGTTCTTTTTCTTGCCTAATGGTTCTGGATAGGATTTCCAGTACTGTGCTGAATAGAAGTGGTGAGAAGAAGCATTCCTATTTTGTTTCTGATGGTAGAGGAAAAGCTTTCAATTTTTAACCACTGAGTATGATGTTAGTTGTGGGTTTGTCAAATATAGCCTTTATTATGTTGAGGCAAATTTATTCTATACCTAGTCTGTTCAGAGTTTTTATCATAGTGAGGATGGCTGCAAGATTTGGTGAAGTAAAAACTCTCAGGCTACACACACTCCGACCCCCCGACCCCTTGAAAGTTTATCTAGCAACTATCCATAAACCAGAACATCTTCTTCAAAAGCCCAATGTTGGAAATGAGCCTGAGACACCATGTGAAATTTTCACCTGAGTGAAAATTGAGTGAGAAAGGTCAGAAGCATGGTCTCCCCACCCCCAGTTGGCACAACATTAGTTGAAGAGCATTACCCAGGACCCACAGTTTCTGCAACGGGGAAAGAGAACTAGAGGCAGTCATTCAGATTCTCTAGCATTTTGAGATGCTTTCTTTTCAGGAAGCCCACCTGTCTCACCTGATGGGGAAAGAAAAGGGTAAAGGCATGGCTAGATCACCTGGGGTCAAGTAGAAACAAAGAAAGAAGGCAGAGCCCACAGTGACTAGTATATGGATCTGTGTGGCACCTCTGTGTTCACGCCAGCTGCGGTGCCCAATCAGAGTTATTAGCCAACTTCATAGCCCACCCACAAAGCTGAACTGGTCTTTTTCAGAAGCACAGTGGGAAGTTCAACCTTGCTTAAGTCTAGGTGGCTAGTCTCCATGCCCAGGCACACGGCCTACTCTAGCAACCCTGCCCAGGTAGGGAGATGTCCACCTCTGCCCATTTTGAGAATCACAGGGGCTAGATCTCTTGGGTCAAGCAGTGGCTCCACTCAGCCAAAAAGCTTGCCCTATAATCCTGTTGAGGCAGGGAAACATCTACCTGCATACGTTTCTGAGAGGCATAAGGGCTAGACTTGTAAGACCTAGCAGTCCAAAGACTAAGTAGCTTAGCTCAGCCAAAAATCCTGCCCAACAGCCTCCCATGTGCATTTTGCAAAAGTGTAGAGACTAAACCTGCTTGACCCAGGAAGTCAAGTAGCATCTTGACTCAGGCAAAAATCCACCCTACAGCTCTTGCCTAATGGAGGCAACCCTTAATCACACATTTCTAAGAAGCATAGACTCTGGTCCTGTCCATTGCAAGAAGCAACTTTGCCTACCCTCAGAGCCCAGCCTGAAGCACCACCCAAGTGCAGATTCCAAAGAGCAAAATTGCCCAGCCAGGGAATACATCTCGTGACTAGCCTGACCAGAGAACATCACAGTACCAAGCCGGCAACTCTTCCTAACAGCAGAGCCCAACCAGTAGCTTCCTCTAATAGCAGAGCCCAGCCAGTGGTCTCTCTGGACAGCAGAGCCCAGCTATCAAAGCAAAGGCAGTGGCCCAGCAACTAGAGAAACCACAGCAAGTTCTGCCTGGAGTTGTCAGCCTTTTCAGAATCACAGGCTACACTAATAGTGAAAGTCTATTTCTAGCAAAGAACACCTGTAAATGCCAAAAAAGTGGACCATTTCTTCAAATGCACAGAAAATGCAAGGACACAAGTATTATAAAGAATCAAGAAATCATGACATCTCTAAAGAAACTAATAAAACTCCAACAGCCAGAGGGCAGAAAAAGCTACGCTTAAGCCCAGGACAAAACTGTAAGTATAGTGGAGCTCCATTGAAAATTTAATTCTCAACCCTGGCAGGTCAGCTCTACCGTGATCAGGACCTTCATTAGAAAACAGTGAGTCTTGGAATCAATACATCTTAAATGACACACTTGATAAACTTGACACTCAGACTTCTCTGAACCTTCTGGACCTATAGAAGTGGCCTATTCCTCCCCGTTAAGAACTAGTGCTACCCAATGGCTTGAAGACAGTACCTTGCAATTTTACTTTCACGTAATTCAGGATGAGCCTCCAACTCCTCTCCTGAATATCAGACCAATAACTAGGATTATGTCAAAACATAGTCCAACTGATGAAGGGCTGATTCTATGGGGAAAGGAAGGCTGTGCACCAAAGAAGCTGCAAAACCTAGCTAGTGTGTACCAGCAGGAGCTGAGAGAGTACACATGGTACTAAATCCTGAGGGTGTTGAGGTCAAGGGATCTAGAGTTCTGGAACGTAAAATTAATAAGGAAGAATTTATCAATATAAATGTTGATTAATACCCTAGCACAAACCACAAGAAACAGTGTTAATATGTTCCTGGAATCCTGGAAAAATGAAAGGGGCACACTAAATGAAGAATTATGGAATTTTCATAGCAGGTGGTCAAGGAGGGATCAAACAGCTCACACAAATGAGATTCTAAATACACCATATAAAGGTAAAACACCCGCCTTCAAGCAGTGTTCCACAGGAGGACCCAGGGAACACTGCACTTACAAAATCAGTAAGAAATGCACTGGTGAGAGTGGCATCACCGTTGAGAACCTCAGTGGTAGCTGTTTTCTGGAGGCCAGGGCTGATAGTAGGAGGGGTCATTATAGAAGCTGGGCACAATGATGGCAATGAGGATATTAAGATACTAAAATGAGAGAAGCCATACACTTAAGAGTCATAAATAAGAAAGATCCCAATGAGAAACATGGTCAGAGTAGCAGCTGGAACTGCCTGACCCAGAGTTATGGAGATCGTTACTAGGACATGTTGTTCCATGCACAAGATTGACAGACAGCCAGTTAGGATACTTCATAATTTATGCAACCAAACAATAACTCAAAGATTCACGCTCTACAGTTTTACACTCCAATAAAAAGCCATAATCCCAAGCCCAGTACCCAGAGCTGAGAAAATTTGCAGACCAAGAGCCCATTAACTGAAGGAGCAATTTCCTCGTGAGGAAGAAAAATACGCTTCAACATCACGGCATGTGTATATGGCAGTAATTACCCCAGTGTTTCTTTCTTTCTCCAAAGGAATCATAGGCCATTTAATTCTGTAAGTGATCAGTGTAAAAGAGGAATACCAATCAATTTAAGAACTACTGGACACAGTGCTCAAATTGGCATTGATTCCCATGATCTGAAGCATCACCCTGGCCTCAGATTTCAGACTCATGGAAGCCAAGTAAGATAAATGGAGTCCCAGCCCAAGTCTAGTTCACTGTTGGACTGCTCAGCTCATTCCCCATGTGATTAATATCTGCATAGTGCCCAGATGTATAATTACATACATGCATGTGGCTATACTTGATTGTTAGCAAAATCATGTTAACTCCTTGGCCTGTGGCAAAGGTCAAATGTACATCTTCAAAACTGCCCCCTCCATAGAAAAGATAGTAAATCTGATACAATATCACAATCTTGGGGTAGGTGGTGCATGGCAGGGAATTGTGCTACCTGTAAAACAAAGAATGATGATGGTGCCTATACAAGCCCCATTTAAACATAAAGAATGGTGGTGGTGCCCACTCAAGCCCCAATTAAACTGCAAATCTTTCCTCTACAAAAACTAAATGACTGCCAGTGGATGAGAGGGTGCTACCTCACACTCAACCAAATTTTAGCTGCTGGATTGAGTATAGGAACTCTGCTAGAGTTAGCATCAATATCAATATTGATAAAGTTGCTATCATATCAATACTGCCTCAGGTAAATGGTATGATTATGGACATTGATTTTGTGAGTACATTATTTTTATTCACATGAGAAATGCATTCACATTCATGGAATAAACAATAATATATATTTATGATCTCGCTCAGGTTTGGGGTTCTCTCATCTTCCATCACAATGTAGTCCAAAGGGACCATGATTGGACATAACTTCACATTGTTCCTTTATATCTATGCCATCAAATTAATTGTACAGATGAGCAACAGGTAATAAGAAAGTTGAAGGCTTTGGTAAGACACACACACATCAGAGGGTGGGAGATGAATCCTACAAAAATTCAGGGGTCTGCCACCTTAGGATATTTCTTATTGTCGTTCCCATGGTTTGGAATATGCTGTGTGACATTCCCTCTGAACTAAAAAAAATTTGTTTTACTTTGTACTTCCTACCCACCAAGATGGAAAATGATACCTCATAATCTTACACTGTATTTGCATATTCTTACACTGCTATAAAGATACTGAGACTGGGTAATTTATAATGGAAAGAATTTTAATTGGCTCACAGTTCCACATGGCTGGGGAGGCCTTAGGAAACTCACAATCATGGTGGAAGTGGAAGTAGACACTGCTCATATGATGGCAGGCAAGAGAGAAGTGCATGAAGGAGGAACTTGCCAAACACTATAAAACCATCAGATCTCCTGAGAACTCACTCACTTAGCACAAGAACAGCATGGGGGAAACGGTCCCCATGATCCAATCGTCTCCCACCAGGTTCCTCCCTCAACACGTGGTGGGGATTACAATTCAAGTGAGATCTGGGTGGGGACACAAAGCCAAACCATATCATACACCCATCTGTTTACCAGGTGACAACTTTGACTGGGGCTTAGAGCAGGAATGGGCTCTGCACTAGGTCTAGACTGTAGAGTAAGCATTCCTACCTCCTGGACCTTGTGAACCAGCAGGATTCTATACTACTATAAGAATCTGTGGCAAAAAATGAATTGTGAGGTTTATGGAAAACCTTAATAAAAAAAATGACCATGTAAACTTATAAAGCTTAAAGATAATGGTGAATCCATGCAATCTGAAGCAGAAAGCCTTCCACCATTGAAAATAAATTTAAAAAATAAATCCCAGTGTGCTAAAAATAAAGAATATAATCTTTATCATAGAATATTCAGTGACCCTCTGGCCACAGCTACCTATCATGAACTGCATTCTATTAGCACAACTAAGTCAAAAGTTGGGGGAAGCCAACAACTCACAGTAAAACGAAAGCACATCTGGGATCAGGCCTGAGCAGAGCCAGAGGACACACATTAGCTGCATACCCTGGTGGCACACATCTCCAGGTTTGCACTAATACCCCTCCCTCAACCTAAGGTTACATTGGGGCTGGGTGTAGTGGCTCACACCTGTAATACCAGCATTTTGGGAGGCTGAGGTGGGAGGATCATGAGGTCAAGAGATAGAGACCATCCTGGTCAATATGGTGAAACCCTATCTCTACTTATACAAAAATTAGCTGGCCATGGTAGCCCATGCCTGTAGTCCCAGCTACTTGGGAGGATGAGGCAGGAGAATCGCTTGAACTCGGGAGGCAGAGGTTACAGTGAACTGAGATCATGCCGCTGCACTCCAGCCTGGTGACAGAGTGAGACTCAGTCTCAAAAAAAAAAAAAAAAAAAGAAAAAAAAGTTATATTGGGTGTCCCAGCTGTTAGAGGAGGCAAAAGGCTGAGTCTGCTTAATGGGTGAGCTAGTTCATTATATGGATGCAAAATAAAAAAGACTTTTCCTGCTACAGATGGACTGAAAAATCACAACTATGTAGTATTATTTCCCTCCATTAGCCTGTTTTATATTACTTTTATACTCTAGGCTCTAACCTCTGATAAGTCCTTTTTTGTCACTATACCGCAGTTCTGTTTCTGCCCAGTCCTGCTTCTCTCACAGCCTAGATGTTATTACCTAAAACAGGCTTTCAGTAAACCTCCTGCAAGCAAGTATCTGCCTAAGCACTGTATTTTCAGAGAAAGCTGACTGAAGATACTATCTGACTTGAGACGTATACTTAGGAAAAACCTGAGCAAGTTGGTTCTTTTTTTTTTTTTCAGTATTGCTGCTCATAAAGTAGCACCAATTTTGCAGCTGAACTCTAAAATTTCTGAGGTATGTTGGGAAATTGGAATTAAGTAAGCATGTGGGATATTTTTAGAATTTATCAAAGGGCATCATTAAAGTGGTACAAAATTGTTTATCACTGATTGTGCCTTTAAAAATGAGAATCAAATCCAGTTTCTGAGTAGTCTAATAAAAAATTCAATCATTTTATATCATACTTTTATTTTATAAATGATTTTATATAAATATGTATTTTAAATACCTTAATTTAATATTAGTCATTGAAACACAATCACAATCAAAACACAATTGGAATCTGTAACTTATTTTCTATTGGTGATTGTCTAGCACTGTAAATGTTTTCACCAAAACAAGCACATCTCTATGGCATATAAACCTTCACATAATTGCAATAGTAAAATTCAAACCTATCAAAATATGTGACATATTACACAAAAGTATTCAGCTATGTAAAAAAAGAAACTGATACAGTTTTATTGTTAAAAGCTGTGATTTTAAAAGACCTTTTCAAATAAAGCAAGTGACATGAAGATATGGTGACCTTTATGCTGGTTAAAGTCAAATGTCTTCCATTGGCATCATATTCTTCTCTTAATTGTTCAACATCTTGACTTCTCCTGTCTTATTGTCAAATAGTTATTGTATTCCTGTCACTGAAGAAAAAAATAATTGTTTCTAAGTTATAAAATTTATTAAAACTTATAAAGTAAATGTTCATAAAAAGTTAAAATACTTAAAATATTTTAAAACTATTTCTTAAAACTTTAAATATCTAAGGTTAAATATTTTTATAAATATAAAATATTTATAAATTAATATAATTAATATTTAATAAAATGTTATAAAATATTTATAACAACTTGAATGTCTGTTAAATATTAAAAGTATAAAGTTCACCAATAAAAAGTAACTGAAATTAAAATATTTCATAATGCTAATATTTTGGGCAGATAACTTTCATACTTAGTCATTAAGTATAAAAGCTGTATATATGCTTCAAACAAACCTGATTATGATAAAAACCAGAATCAATCTTTGGCAGCACTTTCATCAATAATTAACAATATCACAAATTATTTATAACACATGAACAAAAAGAGAGGGTGCTTATCACTCTACTCTAGTAATGAATTTTCTTGACCCTCCTTCAAGAAATCTGACAGTTACCCTGTGCTCTTGAAGACATAGCTTATTTTTTTTGAGAAACTCTCCTCTCTACTGTCATTAGCATCTGCTGACTCCATCTCCCATGATCTTAAAGGATTTTTATCTTTCAAAGATCAGAAAAGAAGTGAAATCTTCAAGATGATGCAAAGCATACACATAGTAGGTAAACACATATGTACACCCAAACAATATGATGAATCATTAAAAATAGCCTAATCTCCATTCACTCATTCATTCAACATATAATTATTGAAGACATTCAACATATACAACAATCTCTGAGTAGTTGAAATTTCAAAGCTCTGGAGTCAAACTACCGGAATCTGAATTCTGTCTCCATATTTACCATCCAGGTAACCTCATTCAAGTTACTAGACTTTCTTCTCTCTCATATCCTTACATGCAAAACAGTACTGATAAATAAATTACTTATCTCCTAGAATGGATGTGATCATTAAATGAGTCTGTTCATATGCCTGACACATTAAATTTGCTCAATAGTCTAGAAATGTTTGTCAACTGCTGTTAGAAGAGAAGCAGAGAGCTTATGTATCATGCAATATGAAAAAAATATTAATGTAGGAATGGAATTGTCATTTTGATAAATTTTCTGTGGCATACATGATGTCTCTCTAGGTTTGTTTGGTAGCATGTAATAACAGTAAGATGATATTTTTAATTATACATATTTATATTCAAAGTATACCATGAATAATAAAGAGCAGATATACTTTATATGCTTTGTTTTATTTACATTTTATTTCTAAACTCAGCCAATGTAACACTTCTCTTCATCTACATAACCAACTTTTTGATGTTTTACTTCAGCTATACTTCCCACTCAAGGAACAAACAATTCACTCTTCCTATTGGCTCTTTCGCCCTCATCCTTATCTATTAGCTCCTGCTTCACTTATTTTATCTGTACCTTTTAAAGCTCCCCATACTTGTATCTTCTGATGGGTTCTACCTATGCCAATCATAAGCCTATCATCAGCACTTGAAAAGGAAGGACATTAAGAGAGTCAATCTGTCTGCATAGTGCAGTGTTTCTCAGGCCAGCTTGCATATTAGAATCACCTGAGGGGGAAAATGGGCTTTTTAACACATCCCAGTCCTAGTCAATAAATACTTCTGTTAGTACTCCACAGGCATCAGTATTTCTTAATAACACTCATACATCCTATTTACATATGAGGAAACTGAGGTTCAGACAGACTAAATGGATTCCCTATGGTTATGTAGAAATTAAAGAACGAGCTATGACTCCAGTTGAGGTCTATCTTATTCTCAAACCCTAATTATTACCTCTACATGTTTAATACCTAAAACAAACCTTATCTATTGTTTACTTCATCTATGGATCCAGTAAAATTTTCCCCTTAGCTTATTATACACATTGTGCACACTCACACATGTATGTATGACAGAAAGATACCACATCTCTCCTCTACTCTAGACCAAAACATATTTTTATAACTACTTCTTAAAATTATATTATGTCATCCTACTATCCTATCTCTTCCTTCCCTTCTGCTAGAAACCCCCTGGAAAGGCAGCTTACACCTGATTACTTATTTCCATTAAGTCATTAATCCCTTGAACCATGATATTTACCTTTTTAAAGGTTACCAGCAACCTCTTAAACAGAAAATCCTGTTTAAATAAACATGCTTTGAGTGTCTAGTACTTTCTTTGCACTGGAGATAAACATTCAATTAATATCTCTTACTGTCTTCCCAGAAGTTTACAGTAAGAACAACAAAGAGGCCAACAATATTATATATGGCGATAAGTGTTTTAGGAGTACAGTGGAGACATACCCATTCAAGTTAGCTTATACAAGTGATGTGATGTCTGAGCTACCTTGCTTTGCAAGTAGAAGTTAGCTATTTGAGGAAGAGTGAAAGAGGTCAGAAACGATATAAAAAGAATATATGCAATAAAGTCCTCTGCAAAAAGAATAAAGGCATGGCACTGTGACAAACTTTGTAAGCTACAAATGGTGCTATATTCTCAGGATTAATATATCTGTGATTATATAGGTCTTAGGGATAATAAAGAACATGCTTGTTTTCATCAGCTACGAATTTGGAATTTTGGCAATGTGAGGTTGGCCCAACTATCTATTTTATTATAGGTAAAAATTGGAATAATATTACCTTCCTCTTCATGGTTTCATGAGTATTACATGTTAGGGTGCTTTTTCCTCACTGGCACTTAGTACCTACTCACACAGTGTGGCTCATAAATATTTTGTGTCATTATATAGCAGCAGCAAAGGCACTATTTGAATATTTTTAAGAAAATGTAGAACAGAAACCCTAAGGTCAATTAGGAGCCTACTGCCTTCGCAGGAAAAGTGATTGATTAAGATTATGCAGGTGGTAATGGAGATTAATGGGAGATAACAGAAGGCATTTAAACCTACTTAGGAGGGGTTTGTGAACTTTCAGAATAGAGTTTCAAGAAAAAGTATTTCAATAATCTATGATTATTGTGATTTTAAAAAATTAATGGATTTTTGAATAGAACAACTTATTAGACCTTTAAACAAAAGTATTTATAATTTCTTTAATTAATCATCTTTTAGGTAACTAAAACTGAACAGTACATTAATTAATCACACCATAATTCTTCTCTCAGTATGGTAAAATTTTTTCCATGTTTTTGGGATACTTTTTTAGACATAAGAACATTGACATTGTAGTGTCTTTCTTACCAGGGTCACTTGTGCATCCATCATGAACTATCGATGGCTAGTGGAAATACTTTACAATTATTATTCCATTTTACATTTGTATTCCTGTATAGAGAGGCTGACATTATCAATGACCTTATAATTCCTAATAGGATTACCACTTTGATATTCATAGGCCCACTATACTAGAATCATTTAGATAACAAGAAATCTGATAACTGATTCAAATGATTGTTATTTTTATTCCTATTAACGATGTTTTAAGTAAATACACTTACAACATATAGGATGCTTTCTTACAGTTTCATAGCAATTTACTTGTTGATATTAAAGCTTCACCCAGGTCATATCCAAGACACTCGTCACTATTATACTGTGTCTCCAGGGCAGCTAAGAAATGTGTGCACTGTTACATTTTATTGGCTCTGTAATAATAAGTTTAGAGAAATTGGGCTTGGGCCACATTTCCCCTAAATTGTAGGTCATTGCAGACATGGATAAGGTCATTTCAATGAATTGTTGCCACATAACCTTCTTCAGAGTAAGTTGAATAGATATATAGAAGGCAAAACAAATTGTATATAGCTAGTCTAGACAACTCTTTCTAAAGGGTATTTACTATGAAAATAACAGAAATGGTTTGGTTACTAAAGGAAGAAACAAGATAGAGAAGGTATTTTGAAAGTAGCATATTGTAAGTCATGGCGGGCAATGTGAATAACAGAGAGTAGAATTTTCCATGAGAAGACCAGAGAGATGGGTGCCCAGAGCATAACTGGAAAGAACAACCTTAGAAAGGAGCAAGGAATCTTCTGGAATGAGAAAGGTCAGGCTTTGTAGTACTGATGCAGATATGTCTGTAGAGTTGGTTTTAGGAGTCTGGAAGTTTGTGAAGCCAACTGTGTCTTTTTTGTTTAGGAAATGTGAGGAGATACCACAGATCAGAGTGAGAAAAGATGGAAGTGCTAGAAAGCTGTGAAACTGTTTTTACTGTAAGGGGTAAAGTGAGTTTATTTAGGACCTGTAGTTAGGTGTATCTGTATTGAGCTATCATTTGAGAGCACAGTCATCAATCTGAAATGAGTTCAGAGTGTATAACTGTGTTATTTTCAACAGGAACACACTGCTGCTTAGGTGCAGTCATAGAGTAGACTGCACCTAGTTGGATTTCATCAGAATTCATATTTTTTTCCTAAGTTTTAAAAAGGCTGTGGGACAAAGGAGTTAAGTGTTTGCAAAGAGCGTAATAGTGCTAAACAATGGAATCCAAACCATACGTGACACATGAAAGAAGGAATGGATAAAGAAAAAGTAATGGGGTCATCACCTTGGAGTCTTAACTAAGCATATAAATATGTTGGATTAAGTTGGGTAATAATCAGAGAATGGACTATTTGTAATCTAGATTTTTTGAAGGTGTTGCAATTACTGATGATGACAAAGTCTTGAGTGAGACCATGGGAATGGATGTTTGGAACAGGGAGAAGGACCAAAGAGTAGGAACAAAGGAGTTAAAAGAACTGATGAGCCATGATACTGGTTGGTCACTTTTGTGGAGGTTCAACGTGCCAAACAACATGCCAGGAAAAGTGGTAGGGAAAAAACTCTGTGGGCCAGAAATTAAAGCCATTGATGATTTTGAGGATAACAGTAATAGCAATTAATGACTGTTAAAGTCTGATAATAGATACTTCAAAAGGCAGCAATTTGTGAAGGAAGAAAGAGGCATTCCCAAGAAATGGGAAACAAGCAAGTCACTTATTCCATCTTTAGACTCTATGATACTGGGATGTGTGTGAAAGTGTGAACACCTCCACAGCAGTGTTCTTCAAGGTAAAAAAATCATTAGTACAAGAGGTGAAAGGAATAGTATGGTGGCAAACACAAATACACACATATGTATGTAGATATAATATGCATGTACATAACATATATTAACATGATATGATAAATGCAATTATGAAGCATGTGTGGGTTTCTATAGATATGTCTAACTTGGGACAGGTGTGGGATTGGAGAAGGTGGCAGTATAGATATCTGAGTTCAGTTCCAAAATATGACAGTGGCAAGAAGAGAAATCTGGGTCAGGTGGAAGGGCAGCTTGCTTGTAAAAAGTCTGGAAGTTTATACAATGTGCTTAATGACAGGACTGTGCAACCTCTTTCCCACTGTTCTCCATCTAGAAAAAGACATATATTCTTCATGTGACCCTCCATACTGATTCTTGTACAAAGTTTCCTCTTACTGGCCTAGCTCACTTGTTGTTCTCTGAATTCCTATGAGGGAGTGTATTATATGCTGGCATGCACAGTTGTCAGGAATTAATAAACTACCACACATTATTTCCTACAACATTTTTCATATTTTTTCCTAACTAAAACATGGGTTCTTGAAGAGTAAAAACCATATTTTATACTTCTCTAAATTTCTTAAGTAATCCATAGATAACTCTGCAGAGCTCTACAGTTAAGTGTTACATAAATATCTGTTGAATTAATCTTATAGATCAAACTGGGTACAAATTATTTTGATATTAACTGGAAAATATTTTACTCATATAAAGACACCGAGTCAAATATAATTTTACGTAAAAATTCTGTAATTGAGCAAAACTGTGTGGTTTGGGGTTAATTTAAAAGAAATATATGTTAAATGGATGTTTCAGTGAAAGAACTCCTATAAGATAATTTGGCATACCATAAATATTTGTTAAACATCTGAGTATTATAAGGATGAATGGGCATCATAGGTATCCTTAGCTACCCTCCACTAGATTATCTATATAATTTAATTTCACCTAATATTTTTCAGACTTCAATAGGGAGAAAACATGGAACAATAGAAAATTGAATGCCATCTCACTAATACACACCATCAATTTAGTCTTCTGCAGATATATCAACATTACTATATTATTTTCCTCATCACTGATGTCACCAATGTCAATCACTTAAAATTGCATTAGCTCTTTCTCTTTTAATTTCCACCTCAATTGAAATGTTTAAATTCTCTCATTTTTATTTATGGGTTATCATTCGGTATGACATATTTACAAGTGCTTTTTATTGGCTGACACTGTGAAAAATAAGAGTAGCTATTGTAATAGCTATGACGTGTTTTTTTCTCTTTGTCCTTACCTGACGGTTTCCAGGCAACAAGTTTAGTCTCATGTGTTGTTTGGAATCACTATTCAATAAGTCTCCATGCCCATAAAAAAATTAAAGATATAATGGCAGTATTTATTTTATCCTTTAATGAAAATAATATATTTTAGTGATTTTCTGCGTAAGTACTAAATAATTGAATAGTTTAGTATTTTATAAATTGGTAAACAAATGCTACATAATGCTACATTTAAATAGCCCTTACATTAACTGTTGATAAACTCCTCTATGTAATAAATCAATCATTTTGTATTCTTAGGTTCAAATTTTTCTATTAATATCAATAATTCCAGTTAATATCTCTTCTAGATAGAGAGAATGTATCTTGATGCCACTCCAAGTAATAAATTTATATATTTCATCTTAGATTCTTGAAAAACAAGTTGTATTTGTTCTCATTCCTGTGGCATTTGTGATCCCTAATAATTAAATATATAACTTCACTTGAAAATAGTAACAACCTTGTAGAATTGGCAGCAGAATACCAGTAGCAGATCCCAGTGTTCATCTACAAATCTAATTTTGCTCTCTGCTATTTCCCCATGCCTAGAAGAATACTATGTAGTCAATAGATATTGTTGAATGAACGAAGAATCACTTTTAAAAATTCCTCTGATAAAGAATTTAGGAGTAAAATTTAAACTTTTAAAATGCTATTTGCTGTGATCTGAATGTCTGTGTCCTCCAAAATTGATATGTTTGTCGACCCCTTAGGTGATGACATTAGGAACTGGGGCTTTTTGAGAGATGAAATGTCCTGAGGGCAGAGGCCTTATGAATAGAATTAGTGTCCCTTATAAAAGAGGTCCCTGAGAAACCTCTTACCCCTTCAGCATGTGAGGATGTGGTGAAAAGGTTCTGTCTATGAGGAAGCAGGCCCTCACCAGACACCAGATCTGCTCCTGCCTTGATGTTGGACTTCCCAGCCTCTGGAACTATACAAAATAAATATTTGCTGCTTACAAACCACCCACTTTATGGTATTTTTGTTATGGCAGCCAGAATGGACTAAGACACCAATCACTATTTTATGGCTCTATATTTGAAAATTAATAAAGCATTAGGAACAAATCTTATTGCCTAAAATTTCTTTCTTTAAAGCATCAGCTCTGCTTTTACCTTGGTACTACTCCAGGCCCTTTGGTCGTGAGACTTGGTTGGCTCTGGTCATGTTTGTGACAGTTGGGAAATAATCTTGAACAAACAGGAGAACTATAGGTAAAGGAACAAAAAACAGGAGTACAGTATTTTGAAAAAAGAAACTGAATGCTTATTTTTTAATCAAAATTGTCAAAATGTATCAAAATCAACTCCCTGCTTTGATCATAATCAAATAGCCTTACACATCTAGTTAACCCTCCACATGCAAAAAATAAAACAATTGTACATAATGCCAATTAATAAATATTTCTTTTGAATATAAAATTAAAAACAATGTCCTTAAACTACTTTAAAGGAAACATTGCTCCTTGGATATAAAAATATTTCAGATTACTCTGCCATTTCTTTTTCTTTTTCTTTTTTTTCTTTTTTTTTTTTTGAGATGGAGTCTGGCTTTCTTGCCCAGGCTGGAGTAAATTGGCAATCTTGGCTCACTGCAACCTCCACCTCCTGAGTTCAAGTGATTCACCTGCCTCAGCCTCCTGAGTAGCTGGAATTACAGGTGCATGCCACCACGCCTGGCTAATTTTTGTATTTTTAGTAGAGACGAGGTTTCACCACGTTGGTCAGGCTAGTCTTGAACTCCTGACCTCTTGATCCACCTGCCTTGACTTCCCAAAGTGCTAGGATTACAGGTGTGAGCCACTGCACCCAGCCAATTCTATCATTTCTACATTCAGAAAAAAAATACAAACATGGTAGATGACATTGGAATATCTGGGAAGAAGTTTCTAGTGCATATTGTAGCACTATAATTCTGGTATAGTCCTCTTGTCTATTGCACAACCACAGATGTCCTTCCATAACACATCTAAACTAGGTTCTTTCAGGAGTTAGTTATAGGGTAGAGTAGTAAATGGGTGCAACACTGACTTTTAGACCTACTTACTACACTTTCTTAATTCACTATATTTTTTGGACAAATAGTATTTTTTTTAATTAAATAATACATTGCTTATTTATTCAGGCACTTGATATCACCATTACAAACCCAATTATTGTGCTAAGGTATACATCACCTTTAAAACAAAAATTCAAATTTACTATACTATCTACATTTTACATTAATGTGGCGGCTTCTCAGTTATCCTTAATAAATTTTTACTTTCATGCTAATACAACTATTATCTTTGGGTTTTATTACTTTACCTTGGAGAATCTATACTCCATATTCCAGGATAAAAGCCAACCGTACGTTAGTAAGTAAATTTAGTAGTATTCATATGATCCTGTTTCCATTTTTATGCCTCTAAAAAAAAAACACCCTTAAATATAAACTAGGTAATATTTTATGTCTTTCCTTTGTATTTTCTTCCATTCATTCTTCTCCTGCCAGTTTTAGTGGCATGTTCTCTGTGAAACATTCCTTGCCGAAAATCTCTGAGCCTAAGTTAAATATGCCATAGAAAGATATTTAAATTTCAATTACGCCCTCTTTTTACTTTCTTTTCTAATCTATTGCAACAATTCATTCTCCTCAGCCCTTTCTATTGAAGGCTGTGCTCTTGGAGGGTGGGTACTGCTTGTTATCATCTCTATTCTATATTCACCTGGCACAATCTGAGCCCTGAAAGCTCAGGAGATATTTACTGAATTAATTCAATCCTTCTATAATTACTGTTGAAATTCTTTCATCTTGCCTTTTTGAAACTTCTGTCTATCCTTTGACAGGAAAATATAAGTGGAGGTCTTGATATTATTTAAATATGTACCAACTAAATTTCATCTCTTCCTTTTCTATGGGAAATTTAAAAATCTCATTTCTTTCTTTTTTTAAAATCTAACAAATGGTTTTTAGCTTGAATCACTTGATCACGTAGCAAAAGAACATTAGCTTTAGAACTAGAAGATTTTGGTTAAAATCATTTATCTAAATCGAAAACACTGATGCTATTACCTATCTCTCAGCATTATTGTGATTATCAGCAAGGATAACATCAGTAAAGCACTTAAAGTAATTGATTTTCAATGACATTTTCTCCAATCTCTTCTTTCTACTTTCATCCTGCTCTTTTTAAGGCATTGTTGATGGACTTTATGAGCAATGAACAAATTCAAATAGAAACAATTAAAACTTACTCTTTGAAGAGGCACCAGGCAACACCATAGAGGCACAGCACAAAAAGAGCTCCTGTTAGAGTTAATAATGCAGGAATCCAGTTATCAGGGATCCAATAATATGAAATCTTTATTAAGACAGAAGTAGTAATCTGAGAAATATAATAAATATTTATGATGTATTAATAGCAGTACAATTGACAAAACTATAAAGATGTATGTGCTGTGTAGAATATCTTGCACATTTCACTTTATTTCTTCTTTCTGAATGATTAAAAACAAATACAGCAAATTACAAGACATAATAACTAACATCTCTTAATGCCACCAAAAACAAGCATTTTTTTAAAAAAACAAATGTCTTAGTTTGTAATATTTCTTATGGTCAGAATTCCTTCTCCTATCTTGCCTTCTTGGTGAAAATTTGTTCATTATCATAGTTATCCTCTACCATTGCTTTTGCAAGAAGCTTGACTTTGGGGTAGAAATTAACCATACCCATACCCTCTTGGTTTATATTTCTACTGTAACATCTAGAATACTTTGCCATTTACTTCCTTTGTGATTCTTCCTACTAGGAAATAAACTCCTATTAAACAAGAACCATTTCTTGCTCATCTCTGTGGATTCTCTGTAGTTCTTGGCACACAGAAGACAATAATTAGTCTTGGCTAAATGACAGATAGAATGAATCAGCAGGTTTTTTTTTTATAAGGCAAAGCTGTATTTCAAAAATAGGTCAGAACACTGTTGCCCTTTCCTGTTTCCTATCATAAAAGCACAAAAAGCTTTTTACCCAGAGAATTTCCATTACTATCTAAAGTGTGCCCATTTAAGAAGCTAGCAATATGAAGTTCAACATAGATTTTAATGTAAAATCCATGACCAAGCAACCTTACCGTCCCAGCAGATGGCAGCATACGATAGGATAAGTTTTGTGAACACTCAAATATTAGGTGTCTTTTTTTCTTTTTTTGAGCCAGAGTCTTGCTCTGTCTCCCAGGATGGAGTGCAGTAGTGCAATCTCTCCACTTCCAGGTACAAGCGATTCTCCTGTCTCAGTCTCCCAAGTATCTGGGATTACAGGATTATGCTACCATGCCTGGCTAATTTTTGTATTTTTAGCAGATACGGGGTTTCACATGTTGGTCAGGCTGGATTGGAACTCCTGACCTCAGGTGATTCGCCTGCCTCAGCCTCCCAAAGGATGTGTCATTTCTTAAGGCAACATAATTCATGAAACTGATTTCATAGAAATAATAAAAGGATAAAACAGACCTCTGCAAAGAAGGATCAGTCAACACTGGTGCTAACAAAAATAACACCACTTATACAATTGAGTGAGAGGACTCCTGATTACTTTGTTGAATTTTGATAGTTGCAGAGACCAAGTATTATAGGACTGAACATTCTATTTTATACTACAACAATAGGGGCATGTCTGGACAAAGACAAATCCAGCAGTGTCAGTTGAGGTGTTGTGGCCTTGTTTTCTTAAACAAATACTATGCTGTATTTCCAGATCATAGGCTAAAAGAATGACAGACAATTTGGTTACCACACTTAATCACCTAGCTCTATTTACAACTCGTTAAGAAATAATACTTGCACTAAGCACAGGCGTGGGGAAGAATGTCACTATTAATGTAAGGAAAGAGACCACAGCCTACACCTGTTAAACTTGCTTTCTCATTCGTTCATCCATCCTTCCTTATCTGCCTCCTGACTTTCTTCCTTCCTTCCTTTTTTCTTTTTGTTTTTCTTTCTCTTTTTTTCAACAAATATTTATTGAGTTGTTACTACATTTCAAGAATCACCATATGAAGGAAATATAGAGCCTGACAAATAAATTTGTTTTGTTTGTTAGAAAACATTAAAAATATATTCTTAGAATATGTTTCTTTCTTCATTGGGCACATTTGGTGACAGCATGACAGATTAAAACCAAAAAGTGTAGGCAGCTTTTATTAAAAGCAACTGTTTGTCATGATTGGTGTGAGCATTTTAGCTATATTATTTAGCTATATTATTAACATAGCCTTTTAGCTATATTACTTGCCAATTCCAAAAGAGATGTGTTCGATACCACCAATTTATGAAGGAGGAACTGAAGCTCTGTATATTAACGAAAGTTTCATAGCCACTAAGTGTCAGAATTGGTATTCAGATAAAAATTCATGTATCTCCAAGACCATGTTCTTTTCAGTGGACTATACAAGCTCTCCCGAGTTTTGAGAAAAAAATTCAATTCCTATATCAAGGCATGTAGGCATCATTTTATAAATTACTATTATATTCATATAAAAGTAATTATGAATTTTCATCCATGAGAATTTAACTTTATAGAGCCAATTTGAGGCATTTGAAAATTGCTTAGAGGGTAGTTAAAGGTATCATCCTAACTTCCTGTACTTTCCTTGCCCGACAAAAAGGGTAGATTTCCTTATTTCTGTTTTCTCATTTATTTCCCTCTCTCTCTCTCATATACACACACAAAGAAACAACTGAAGCTTTTATCTTAAATAATTCACATTTTTTCATATTTCAAAATCTAAGATAAGTTGGAATATTACTTTTTTCACTATTAATGTAAAAGCAAAATCTTTCTATAGGGATTAAATATAATATTAAAGGTTTATATTTACATAACATTTATCACAAGAGCTTTCATATCTTGTTTCATTTAATCCTTACAACATTCTTTGTACAATACATATAGCCATTCTAATCTAATCTCTTTAGTAATCCATGTACACAGAGTAAATATTGAAGTGCACATTAAGTGCAAGCTGGACTCTGTCAGCAGTATCTTTTTCCAATTGGTGAGTCAAAACATTTTTAAAGACCTAAATTTGGGGATTAGCATTTGATCCTCTCAGTGCTGCCATAGCTTATTCCATTATCCCATTATGTTTTAATTGTCTGTAAACTCTTTGGGGGCCCCAGCAGCTAGTAACTATAAGAGTAAAGGCAAATGCCTGGCCTTATCTCTGACAATTGTCTCCTGCCTGAACCTGCTACCTCCAGTCTTCTCTTCTGCATTCTTTCACTCGGCTGGTTTAGTTTCAGTTATTCATTTACACTTCCAGGGAATCTAACATGGCTTTGTATAGACTACAGAACAAAGTCTAAAACCCATAGCATTGACTCTAGGCCTTCGACAGTCTACCTGCTATCTACCTTTCTGGCCGTGCCTCTGGCCAGTCCTCCTCACATGCTCCAGACATGCTTGCTTTCTCTCCCTTTGAGAATAAACTATGCACTCCCATATCCATGTTCCTCAATTTTGCCATTTTGAAATGTCTTTGCTTCTCGTTCTATCCATCAAAGGCCCACATAAAATTCAAATATCTCTTCTGGGAGTTTCTCAATATTCTCCAAGTCAGAATTTACCATGTTATCTCTCCTACATTTATTTACACTTTATTTACAGCACTTGTCAAAATGACTTGTAATTTGTTTAACTGGAAACCAATACTTACTACAGCTTCTGAGTCTTTGCATAATATGACCCCTGCCAATTTGTTCACCTTATTTCATTATCTTTTTTCCAACTCACTTGCCATGCAAGTTAAGAGATTCCTCAGATCTCAACAATTTCTCTGTCTCTTTGCGGGTCTTTCTGATTCTACCACTCATCATGTCTGTTACCTTGATAAAGTTATCTAAAATTCTGGTGTCTTCATTTTCCCCTTTGTAACATGAACAAAAATGGTTGACACTAAATCTGATTTAATCAATTATTTTAATGGAAATTTTACATATAAATCACTTTCATGACTAGGAAGTTTTTGTCAGATATTAAAATACTAAAATTTCATTGATTATTGCATCTTAAAATTTCTGAAAATTATTTTAGGTAAATGTGATTGTGCAAACTGTACCATTTAAATTTACTTTTAAAATGTAACTTAAAACTTTTTTCCCATGGCTTACAAGTTTGCCTAAGCAGAAAATATGAAGATACTTATACTTGGACAATTGAGCAGTTACTCCTCCCTGTCAGAAACATGAGGAGTGATGAAATAAATGGCTAAGGATTGACAGGACCCTGGTTTTTGTATGTCATCAGACATTTATCTCACCATTAGGTAAATCACGAGTGAAAACAAAAGAATTTCTCATCTGTCATGTGGTCGTGCACTAAACTTCTTACAGCTGTGCACAGTTAATTTGGTTTGATTCATAACCTTAATTACTTAACTTGTTATATTTTACAGAAAAGACAATAATAATAATCTTCCCTGTCATGAAATCTTTCGTCAGTGGGTATTATAGTCTCAGCAGATGTGCAAGGCTATGACCTAGAAGAGTACAATTTATACTGTGTCTACTGGCTTTCAAATTATTTCATTTAATTCTCACTAGAAGAAGATTATTTAAAAGGTTGCAATTAAGAAATTCTCGTTAAGTTTGTCTAATGGATGCTTCTCATGCTGTTTCAAATAGTGGTAAAACTTCTAATTTAGAAAGAAATGCTGCTCTTGCCCATTTGCTAAGAAAATTCCTATAAAAATTAATGAATATTAGAAAATACTTTCTAAAATATCAGTATTACAAATAAAACATAACATTTTTTTCCTTAAGGAGAACTGTAAATGAGAACAGGAGTTTTGGTAACTATATCAACAATCACTTATACTTGATGTTTTCAAACAATCTTTCTGGGTTTGTGATCAATTAATAAACATTTATAAAATAAAATAACAATTAATAAACATTAATATAATGCTACTAGCTATTAATCACTTTCTATATCCTGCGCACTGCACCAGGTAAAGCTTCTAAAATAGCTTTTAATAATTCCTATTGAAAATTGGAAACTGAGGTTCAAAGGTGGTAAATAAGTCAACTCAGATTTACAGGATGATCTAGTGAAAGAGCTGAAATTCAAAACAAGACCTGTCTTATTCCTAAGGCCACACTCTTTCTATTGTACTACTTGGACGTTAAGATTGCTTACTATACATGGTAAAATCTCTTTTGACACAATCTAAGTAAAATTATGTTGTTTACATTTCTTTCATTTCAAAATTTCACTTGAAAACTTTACTTCCCTTTGATTACAAGGCCTGGTCATATTATAAATTGAATATGATTAAAATTTAAAAACCAGTGTCAAAATTGTTTTCTGAACACTGTTAATATAAAAACGTTAACTGCTTTTTTCTTTTACTATAATATTATTCTTAGAGTTTCTTATTCATTCTTAATCCTAGGTACTAATTCAATTAATATGTGTCATATAAATTATAATAAATGCATGAAAAGAAAAAATTATTTAAAAATATAAATACAGAAACTTAAAGCAATTAATTACAAAACTATCATTTTTATTGAATGAAAGGTAGATCATTATTTAGGAGATCAAAACAAAATGATCTAAAGTTAAAAATTGCTTAAATCTCTTTAATCAGTGATTTGTCTCACTTTGACTATCTATATCATTAAATTGGAATGCCGTGGGGCTTCCTTTATATTGTGTAAAATATTAAGTACACTATTAGTTTCTAGCCTACAGGTTATCTTTAAAAATAAGTCAATGATGCTAATAAAAACTAGTGTAACTAGTGTTCTCTTTTTAATAAGGTAAGACATTGTTTTCCTTAAAAATAAGCTCTAGCTCTTATGTTGAATGGCCTAGGAATACTTCACTGTGCATCTTTAGGCAGCAGAGTAATCAAGTGGAATCAGAAAAGGAAATTTATATCAATTGTATAGGGTATAATTTGCTTATGAAATGACAGACAGATATATATCATGCTTGTTTTCCTTAACTTTGTCTACACCCTTTTAAATAGCTCCTACAACTTTTCTCATTTTTTCTGTGTCTGTTTCCTTCTGGGACTCAGATGGGCACAAAGACCAATAAATTAATTAATGTAAAATGTTTTTCTCACTATTTATTTATGCAGCTTTTTAAAATAGTGTGGTTAAATGTGAAGTAATACACATAGAAGTAGTCAAACAGTTGCATACCTTATGTCCCTTATCAAATAGTAGAAAGTGAAATGTTTTGAGGGTCACCAAGAGACTTTGCTCCCAATCCACAAATAGAAGGGTGACTTAGCCCCTTAGTTCCCATATTTACAACTTAAGAAGAATAATTACACCATTTATAAGTAGAAGTTGAATATCAGAATGTCCCAAGATAAGCAGCAAAAATTTTCATTGTCCCCCAATAGGTCTAAGGGGTCTTTTATTGTTGTTTCACACAGGGGTAAACACATACATCGTATCTCATCATGCATCTGTCCTGTGTGCTTGGCCAGATCAGATAAAACTGTGTGCTTGGCCAGACCAGATACAATTGGGCATGCTTTCTTTTAATATGTTTTGTCACAGTGTCTCCAATTGCTGGCATACCATAAAGGTATTATTTTCATCATCATCAACCGATTACATCAATGATTCTTTATTAATTTATCCTTAGAAGCTTGAGGTAAGAGAGGTAGATTTGTTATAATTATGCTACTACATTTAAAGAGATATAATTTAATACATATATTCGTGTCCCTCTTACAAAAATAATATAAATCAATATTGGATGTCTGGGGGATTCATTTTTCTTTAAAATGCATGCATGAGTTAATCAAGTTTGAGAAATATATCCTAGTATAGTAAAACAAACATGTTCTTTGGAACTAGACATAGCTGGGTTAAAATTATGACTTTCACTTAATTTGAGCAAATTAATTTTTTTGTTTGGGACAATATTGCCTGATTTGTAGGGTTTCCATGAGGAAGAAAATATCTTATAGAAGTTTATAGCATTCAGTAGACAAACAACTTGTGACCACTATTACCACTACTATTACTTTGCAATTTCAGTCTTCATATTAGGGGAAGACAAAAAACAAGAGAAACTTAGTTCATGGGTTAGAGATGTCAGGTGAGCATTGAACTATCTCTATTAGCTCCACTTCCTAGGTTGACAAGGCAGGGTGGATATTAAAGCATAGCTGACAGCAAGCAATATATTTCTCTAATCTCTGCTGGTGTTTTGGGTAGAATCTAGTGAATATTAGACTCAGGTTAGCAGAGAGTGCTGGTGGCTTCCATGGGTACTCTGACTTCAAAAGAATATCCATATCATACATAAACATTTGCTTATTTCTCTTAAATTTTCTTCCTATTCACTATAATTTTTTTTTACCTTTCGACATCTATTAGAGAATAAAATAGAAAGGTCCAATAATGTGCTAGTAAACCAACTCTTAGAAGGTAAAACAAGCCAAGTGTGGTGGCTCACACCTGTAATTCCAGAACTTTGGGAGGCCAAGGCAGGCGGATCACCTGAGGTCGGGAGTTCGAGACCAGCCTGACCATCATGGAGAAACTCCATCTTTACTAAAAATACAAAAAATTAGCCGAGCATGGTGGCTCATGCCTATAATCCCAGCTATTTGGGAGGCTGAGGCAGGAGAATTGCTTGAACCTGGGAGGCAGAGGTTGCAGTGAGCTGAGATTGTGCCACTGCACTCCAGCCTGGGGAACAAGAGTGAGTATTTGCCAATTTTTGTGATATAAATATTTCCATCATGACCTATTTCAAGCTACCAAATGCTTAGCAACAAGACTACAAAATGTCTACATGCTTAACAATAGTCTCTTAGCTGGGATAAGCCAGCTCCAGCATACCACTGTTTCAAATTATCAGCCGAAAACAAAGTTCCAAGAATATTCAGTTGTAAATTACCTTATGAGGTATATATAGCAAGGATTTGGTCTTTGATAAGTCACATCAGCCTTGGAAAAGTAATGTGCTTGTGAAATGAGCACAATAGTAGAAAAAACACATGAGGTTACAAAGATATAAGCCTCTGGTGTGTCTAAGCAGCAGCCATAAAATCCTTAGATTCATCTTTAATGTCCAAATTAAGTGAAAAGCACTGAAAATTCCAGCTTTGTCACTCTATGCAGCTCTTACAATTTTTTTTAGCTCTTTGCTGATGGTTTAAAACCTTTTCATTTGTGATTTGCATCATGAAATGTAGATGGTTGAAATGATGAAAAGATTGGGCAAAGTTATTTATAGACTTTCTCCTTCCTAGTCCTCTACTCACATACTGTTTATGTTGAAATCAGAGTAAAAAACATAGTTATAAGTTTTGATGATTTAAATCTACCTTTCTCTCATTTTGTCAAAGTGGACATTAGTTCTGGAATTTTTATTATGGGCTCAATTTGCTACATACAGATAGTTTCAGGAATTTTGATTCATAATTCCTTGGGGATCACATTTGCAGGAAATGGTGTCTAGCCAGTTACCTCATTGTCTCTTTAGCCAATCTGGACTCAAACTGGAAGGGTTTAATTCAGTTCATGAAACATGGTTTAATGTCTTCTCTACCTGCCCTGAGAGACACCTCCAAATAATCAGGTATGGGTTCAAAGACTAAGGTTAATCAGGAGATAATTTATAACAGTTTTGTTTATCTTATTTTATTTACTTTAGGGTTGGGCTTATTTATCATTAGCTTAACTAAGTTATTCTACACTTAAGATAAAAGGATTTTTTTTTCTATTCTCCTTCTAAGTTTCAAGGTATTATTTTACTTATTCTAAAGTCTATAAGTGCACGCCAAATATTGAAATATTTAAGGAATATATTATGTAAGATTTTCCCTGTAGCTATGTGTTAGTGACTTTATCTGTATACTAATAGAACCACATTTTTCTCATGAAAACCTTTTTTTTTACAAATTCAAAAACACTGATAAACTCTTATTTTTAGTTCATATTTGTAACCTGGATCCCATGGATTGGTTTTACAGGCTCTAAAATTGAATATAAAATTGTGTACACACATGTATATATGTATTCATGGTTCTGGAGAGAGGAGCCATAGCTTTCATCAGATTCTGACACAGTTCATGAACCTCCCCTCCTCCCAATTATGAACTATCACATACCTTTCTTATAATGTATGGTCTTTGATTTAGCAAATATCATATCTGGCATTGTAAAAGATGCAAAGATCTTTATTGAATGCCTTCAGTAGATTACGGTTTATGGGATGTTCTAATTTTTTTCTCAAGAACCTAGAATGAAATTTTCCTTAAAAAAAATCTGCATTTATAGTGAATTTCATGATAAAGATGTCTTCTGTAATATTTGTAATGTAATTGAATTTGTTTTTAATTACTTTGAACTTTTTATCATTAGGCCTTGTTTTCCTGTAAAACTCATAGACATTGTTAGCAATCTGGCTTTAAGAATGTTCTATTTCTGAAATAGGATTTTATAGTTCTATTTTAGAAGCAGATAAAATTCTGGCAGTATATTCTAACCACGTAGAAATGGTTTTAATTTTTCATATCACATTCAATATTCTAAATAGAAAGATCTGCTTTGTATTAATAATAAAATGTACAGTCTATAATAATAATGGCTAGGCCCTAAGATAAATTCTCTTTCCCATGATATATTATAATATATACATATATATTATAATAGACAAATTTTAAATAAAATAGATGTTGAATTCTATTAATTATGTATATTTTAGATGTAGCAGTTCATCTTCACATAAAGTACTATTGCCTTGGTTTAGAGCCTATGTCTTTCATCTGGATTATTAATACAAGCTCCTAACTGGTTTTGTGAGCACTTTATTTTCATCCACCAATCTTCCCTTCATATTGTTACATCATTATTCTAAAATCATTCATACTTAGAAATATCTGATACTGTCACCCTCTCTTGTGATCTTTCTTTAGATCCTCTCTGATTGGAAGACAAAGTCCATCTTCCTTAGAATGTTGTACAGGTATCTTCAAATTTATGCTGTAATAATCCTCCACTTTCTGAATATGAATATTTATTATTTAAACCAGTTACAGTTGGATATTCCACCATTTATAGTAAGAAGGATTTTCTCTTTCTTAACTTTGTTCACCAATACCTAGCACAAGGTTTGACCATACAGTCAGGAAATAGACAGATAGCTAGAAATACAAATGACCTTTATAACATACTGATAGGTTTGGCTGTGTCCCCACCCAAATCTCAACTTAATATGTTTTGTATTTCTCAGAATTCCCATGTGTTGTGGGAGGGACCCAGGGGGAGATAATTGAATCATGGGGGCTTTTCTCATGCTATTCTCATCCAGTGCTATTCTTATGATAGTGACTTAGTCTCACAAGTTCTGATGGGTTTATCAGGGGTTTCTGTGTTTGCTTCTTCCTCATTTTCTCTTGCCACTGCCATGTAAGAAGTCTTTCACCTCTGCCATGACTCTGAGGCCATGTGGAACTGTTAAGTCCAATTAAACCTCTTTTTCTTCCCAGTCTCAGGTATGTCTTTATCAGAAGTGTGAAAAAAGACTAATAGAGTAAATTAGTACCACTAGAGTGGGGCATTGCTGAAAAGATACCTGAAAATGTGAAAGCGACTTTGGAAGTGGGTAACAGGGTAGCTGTTGGAACAGTTTGGATGGCTCAGAAGAGGACATGTAAATATGGGAAGGTTTGGAACTTCATAGAGACTTATTGAATGGCTTTGCCCAAAATGCTGATAGTGATAGAGACAATAAGGTCCAGGCTGAGGTGCTCTCAGATGGAGATGAGGAACTTGTTGGGAACTGGAGTAAAGGTGACTCTTGTTATGTTTTAGCAAAGAGACTGGCAGTATTTTGCCCCTGCCCTAGAAATTTGTGGAACTTTGAACTTGAGAAAGATGATTTAGGGTATCTGGTGGAAGAAATTTCTAAGCAGCAAAGCATTCAAGAAGTGACTCGGGTACTGTTACAGGCATTCCGTTTAATAAGAAAAGCAGAGCATACAAGTTTGGAAAATTTGCAGCCTAACTATGTGATGGAAAAGAAAATTCAATTTTCTGGGGAGAGATTCAAGCTAGCTATAGAAATTTGCTTAAGTGGCAAGGAGCCTAATGTTAACCTCAAAAACCATGGGGAAAGTGGCTCCAGGCCATGTCAGAGACCTTCACAGCAGCCTCTCCCATCACAGCCCCTGAGGCCCAGGAAGAAAAAGTGGTTTTGTGGACTGAGCCTAGGGTCACTGTGCTGTGTGCAGCTTAGGTACTTGGTGCCCTGTGTCCCAGCCACTTCAGCAGTGGCAGAAAGGGGCCAAACATACTGCTCAGACTGTGGCTTCAGAGAGTGCAAGCCCCAAGCCTTGTCAGCTTCCACGTGTTGTTGAGCCTACAGGTACACAGAAGTCAAGAACTGAGGTTTGGGAACCTCCACCTAGATTTCAGAAGATGTATGGAAACATCTGGATGCCCAGGCAAAAGTTTGCTGCAGTGGCAGGGCACTGATGAAGAACCTTTGCTATGGCAGTGCAGAAGGGAAATGTGGGGTGGAAGCCCCCATATAGAGTCCCTACTGGGGCACTGCCTAGTGAAGCTGTGAGAAGAGGGCCACTTTCCTCCAGACCCCAGAATGGCAGATCCACTGACAACTTGCACCATGCACCTGGAAAAACCGAAGACACAATGCCAGCCCATGAAAGCATCTATGAAGAAGGCTGTACTCTGCAAAGCCACAGGGGTAGAGCTGCCGAAGACCATGAGAACCCACTTCTTGCATCAGTGTGACTTGGATGTGACACCTGGAGTCAAAGGGGATCATTTTGGAGCTTTAAATTGTCTGCCTCACTGGATTTCAGACTTGGGTGGGTCCTGTAACCCCTTTTGGCCAATTTCTCCCATTTGGAATGGCTGCATTTACCCAATATCTGTACCCCCATTGTATCTAGGAAGTAACTAGCTTGCTTCTAATTTTACAGGCTCATAGGAGGAAAGGGACTTGTTTTGTCTTAGATGAGACGTTGGACTATGGACTTTTGGGTTAAGGCTGAAATGAGTTAAGACTTTAGGGGGCAGTTGAGAAGGCATGATTGGTTTTGAAATGTGAGGAGATGAGATTTGGAGTGTCCAGGGGCGGAATGATATGATTTGGCTCTGCCCCCACCAAAATCTCAACTTGAATTAGAGATGAGATTTGGAGTGTCCAGGGGCGGAATGATATGATTTGGCTCTGCCCCCACCAAAATCTCAACTTGAATTGTATTTCCCAGAATTCCTACGTGTTGTGGGAGGGGCCCAGCAGGAGGTAACTGAATCATGGGGGCTTGTCTTTCCCGTGCTATTCTCGTGATAGTGAATAAGTCTCACGAGATCTGATGGGTTTATCAGGGGCTTCCGCTTTTGCTTCTTCCTCATTTTCTCTTGCTGCCACTACGTAAGAAGTGCTTTTTGCCTCCCACCATGATTCTGAGACCTCCACGGCCCTGTGGAACTGTAAGTCCACTTAAACCTCTTTTTCTTCCCGGTCTCGGATATGTCTTTATCAGCAGCGTGAAAATGGACTAATACACATACCCAAATATAAATAATGGCTAGTCAGTGCTGCGTTCAATAAACATTTAGAAATAATAGTTCTTAAAAGGCTATCATAAAATATATAGGTGTATTTGTATGTTTAGGTACTCACTCTCAAGTAAATATAAGTGATAACCTATCTGCATATCATTTTCCCTTCTTACGCAATGAATGGGTTAAAATACAGAATTTCTAAAGTTACTTCTGGTTTGGTTACACTTGTTACACATATGTCTCCCTGCAGAGATGCGTATATTATATTAGTACATGTATAATTATAAAAACTGATACTGCTTATGGAGAAAAGATGGACCATTTGCTACAGTCTTCAGGAATAAATTCATAAGTCACAGGTGGTTAATCATTTCAAGACAGTATTAATTGGTCTGCCTCTCTTAGCAAGCCTAATGTAGATGATTACCAAAGGAAGTATATAGATTTGAATACCCCTTAGCTCAGCTACAAATTTTAAAATCCTTTCACATCTTGCTTCAAAATTTGTTTGTCTATTATGTTTTGTTACAATGTCTTCTGCTTTGCTAGATTTTGCTTTAATAATAGGGAAACTGAATGAAGAAAATCCATGTGTTAACATAAATTAGGAGCTTTTTTTCCCTTGATGATTCAGGCTAAATATCACTCCCAAAGGAGCAAGATCTATTATAGCAGAGAAAACTGACTCAGAATTAAGGAGGTGAGGTTCATGTTGAGCCAGGAATGAAAAATGACACTTTTTAACTGTTTGAAACTCTACCATAATATCTTACAATATCACTGACAATGTAACTTAGTCTTAAGCAATATTTTCCTGACTTATAAAATGATTTTATTATATATTTGTGGAATATGAAAGAAAGTTCTATTGTCCTATGCTGTGGAGTGAGGAGAGGTACTCAGAAGCAATTTGCTGATGACCAGGAGAATATTCACAATTTAAATAATAAATTCCAGAGTTTAACTATATAAAATATATGACTAAAAGCTCTAAAGCAGATAACAAAGTTTTAGTGAAGCACTAAATAAGTGAGAGTATTTTATCTGTGAGTGTTATTTGAGGAGCAGTTTACCATATTAAATACTAATAGTTTAACAAAATTCACAGGGATCTCAGCTTATTTTCCTTTCAATTATTTTACAACTTTTTTTTTACGATACCTAACACTTACAGAAAGGTGTAAAAATATTACAATAATCCACCAGATACCCACCATAGGATACCAATAATTGTCAATGTATACTGTTTTATTTAATTTTTATTCTTTCTTACTCCTCTCCAGCCCAAATTATTTTAAACCAAAAGTTAGACATCCTGTCCTTTCATCCATAAGAAGTTCTTAATTCTAAAGTATTCAGTTTCCTCAGATTTTTTTCTTATGGCTAGTTTTGTCTTATTTATGAAAGCTTTTTCTATTACAAAATTTATTAGGTAGTCTCATATTCTTTCTAAAATAATTTTATTTTTTTATTATTGCAATTTTATGTTAATAATTCATTTAGACATGATTTATAGGGGTTTGTTTCTACTATGTCTATATGCATATCAATTGCCCAATATAATTTCTTGAAACTCTCATCCTTTTACCACTGTTTTGTGTTTTGTAGTGTCATTTTGACAGATATCATATGTCCACATAAACATTTACAAAATTGGATCATATATCAGACTGTAAAGCAATTCCCCACCTATTTCAGTTGACTGAAGTCACAAAGGTTATGATCTCTGATCCTAAATAATTACACTAAAAATTAAAACAGATAACTAAAACATTCTCCATATCTTTAGAAGTTAAGGGAATAGAGAATATTTTGGAATGAATGAATAAAAATACTGTGAGATGCAGTTAAAGCAGAATTGAAGGCTTATATATTTGCCCCTAAGTGTATTTTTTGCTGAGTATAGAATTCTAGGTGGAGTTTTCTTTCAGTTACTGGAACATTTCAATTTTTCTAGCTTCCATTCTTTTCATTATAAAGTCAGCTGTCTTGTGAACACTCATTTGAAGGAAATCTTTTTCTTTTTTTAAACAATTGATTTTAATACTTCTTGTTATATTTGGATTTTATGTAGATTTTCTGTGTTGTGTTTAAGTATACATTTCTTTTCATTTTTTCCTCTAGGAAATAATGAGGCTTCTTCAATTTACACTTTGATATCTTTAATCAATTTTGAAAATATTTAGACACTGCTTCTTTTCCTCTCGCTGTCTCATCTCTTAAGTTAAAATAAATGAGCTCTTCTCTTTCTCTCTTTTTTTTTTTTTTGAGATGGAGTTTCGCTCTTGTTACCCAGGCTGGAGTGCAGTGGTGCGATCTTGGCTCACCGCAACCTCTGCCTCCTGGGTTCAGGCAATTCTCCTGCCTCAGCCTCCTGAGTAGCTGGGATTACAGGCACGCGCCACCATGCCCAGCTAATTTTTTGTATTTTTAGTAGAGATGGGGTTTCACCATGTTGACCAGGATGGTCTCGATCTCTTGACCTCGTGATCCACCCGCCTTGGCCTCCCAAAGTGCTGGGATTACAGGCTTGAGCCACCGCGCCCGGCCTCTTTCTCATTTTTATGTCCTCCCTCTTCCTCAGTAATTCCCATCATTTTTGTCTTTCCATATCTTATTCTATATAGTTTCTTCTGACATATCTTCAGTTCTTTATTATTTTCAATTTCTAGATGTATTTAAAATAGTTTAACATATTTTATTACCTTTATAGTCTTCAACACCCTAACCAAGTTTCAGACTTGATTTACATTTCATGAACTTAATAATAATTGAGTTTATGTTTGATAATTGATTACTTACAGCCACTGTGTTTCTGTTTCTACTTTTTGTGGTTCTGCTGCTTCTCAGTTGGTCATAGTATCTTATCTTCTCACGTGCCTGGCTATATTTAATCATGTGGTATGTCAATTGAATTGAAAAATTATTAGACTAATTGGAAGCCTAGAATATTACTGTGTTACAGAGAAAATTTTAATTTGCTTATTTGAGACACTTGGGAGAATGACCAGTCCTAAACAACCCCAATCAACTCTTTTTCCCTGTGGATCAAGAATATTCAAATTTGTATTATACTGATTTTGTATAACTAACACAAAACTTCTTGACTATTAAATCAAGCAATGGGAGGAGCTTTCTTTAACTTTTTAAATAAATGTCTTATGGACTAAATGTTTGTGTTCCCTCAGAATTCACATGTTGAAATCCTAACCCCTCAATGTGATGGTATTAGGAGGTGGGACATTTCTGAGGTGATTAGGTCATGAGGGTGGGGCCCTCATGAATGATATTAGAGTCCTGATAAAAAAGACCCCAGAGAGTTGTCTATCCCTCTTTCCACTGTGTGGGAACATAGTGAGAAGATAGACATCTAGGAACCAGAGATAAGGGTATTTACCACACTCTAAATGTGCTGATACCTTAACATTGGAATTCCCAGCTTCCAGAACTATGAGAAATAAGTGTCTGTTGTTTACATCATATAGTCTGTGGCATTTTCTTAAAGCAGCTTGAATTGACTCAGTCAAAGTGTATATCTTGTCTTCCAGTAAGACTGCATATTTTTCAAAAAAACAAGCTTGTTAAATATTTTATGAGCTCAATATGGTGTTATTTACATAATAAACCTTTATAAGTTCTAATTTAAATAGAGACAAGTATACTGTAATGATAATTGACAGAAATACTAAGAATTCTAAATTAAATCTTAAAAGGGCCTATAAAAATGATTAACATTGATTTATTTACTTTGATTCAAAATTAATTCTTAATGGCTACAATAATTTCTCCTTACATTGAAGATGAGAATCCAAATGTATTAAAATAACTGTTTTATTGATGTCTTTCATTGCCAAAACACAAGGATAACTCCTGTGAGATTTTCCAGGCACTTTCTATGTTTATGACTAATTCAGATGACATGACTTTAGAATTATATTTCATCACTAAGTACTTACTGTAGTTATAGTTGTTTTTGTGGAAGAAGTTGGCTGTGTTGTGGTCCAGCGAAGTATATGAATTATGACTGTGGTAGTGGCTGACAGCTGACTAGCCTTATTCCCACCTAATTCATCAGTGACTTCAATAAGTAGCTGGTAAGTCATAGGGCTCTGAACCCCTTGAAACACATCATACTGGAAATTCTGCATGATGGCCAGAGAAGGAGGATCGACACCTAGTCTCTGAAGTGTGAATTGATTATTTGTATTTCCTGAGAATGATTAGGTAATAAAAAGGAAATAAAGTTACATTATGTATTGTGATTTATATTGTCTTACATTTTTATTTTGAAATGTTTCATGATGATATATTTCCAACAGTTACAAAATATCTCACATGAATCTTGTAAAATAGCAGAGAAATAACATTTTTGAAATTGTATGTCTTACCTCCTACAATTGAATAGCTCAGATGTTCCTGTGGAGAATCTATGTCTGAACAGTTGAGCTGAATGAAAGGACTCTTAACAATGGAATAAATCTGAGTTTCCAAATGTGGTGGATTGCACACAGGAGGCTCATCATTCATATTCTGTAGAACATGAATATATTTTGTTTCAGGTTGTGTCTTAAAAATCTTGCTGTATTTCATACATTATTTGTCTAAATTTTAGATGCATTATTTTCAGCTTTGTAACTGCTCATTATTTATTGATCATCACTTACCATTCATCTTGAAGAATATATTTTAGTGTTTCATCACAGATACTTTCTAGTATTAGGTTACTCAGAAGTAAAGTACACATCTTATTTTTAATTTTATTAATGAGGAATTAATTTTTATTTAATAGATACCTATTTCCTATATAATAAGGCTAAGACAGATAATCATGACATTTATGAAATTATTGAATTTTAAAGTTAGATTGGAAGCTCAATGGTACAGACATTATTAATCTTTTAATTATTATAGGCAATATTAATAATTTTTCCTTTATTTCAGAAGATATATAATATCAAGTCTCTTAAAAAATACTTCAGGAGCACTAACTACCTAAAAGGAAGCATATTTCACTTTTAGACAATCTTGTTTGTTAGAAACATTCACTTTTAATAATTTCAAGTATTTTTTTTTGCATGTAAACTCAGCCTAGATTTTGTTCTAAAGAAATTCTCAATCTAGTAGACTGTGTGACTTGTTTCAAATATGCTGATGATTTCAGCAATTAGATTGACAAGGCGATTATATTATCTTTGAGAATGTTTAAATTCTTTGACTCTAGATTATAACCTAAGCTTTTACTTTAATACAAACTGTCTAATAAGCGACTTGCCACCATCTTTCTTCTTCCCTGTAATGAACATTGCTTGTCTATTAAAATAACTGTTTCATTGATATCTGTCATTGCCCAAACATATGGATAACTATGAGAGTTCCCAAGCATTTTTTATGTTTACAACTAATTCAGACTATCTAAAATTATGTTTCATTCCTAAGTTCTTACTGTAGTTAACTCCTGAAGAATATACACCATCTCAGAGTTATTTTTCAAGGTAATACTCAAGGAAGACACTACTAATTTTTCAGAATGAAACATAAAAGGAATCCAATTTATGTCCTTGATTTAAGAAAACAAAGTACCTACTTCAACTTATATTTTCCTTACTTTCCTTAATAATACTTGAGCATCCTTAGGCCCCTCCTCTTTGAACAGTTTCTTAGAAGCCCACCTGAGAGTGCAGAGCAAATTCCACTATCCTTTTCTCTCCATTGCAGATGCAGCTTGGTTTGATGGATTGTCTGCTGGAGGCCATAAAGGATACTTGCTAATATTTAAACTCAATTTCACTATTTAAGTACTGATTCTTTTCAAATTAAAGCATTGTTAACCATATTTCCCAGAAAATGACATGTCATTAATGTCCATCTCTCCCTCCAAGTATAGCTTAAAAAAAGGAAAGATAGCATCTGTTCATTCACAGTATTTTTCATAGCTGCTTTAGTAATAGTACATAATAATAAAAACAACTAATATTTATGGAATATTCACCTACATTAATACATATACCACACAATAACCCTGTGAAAAATATCCAGTAATACAAAGTGAAAACAGACAAAATAAAATGTTTCAGCTCAAACATAAATAAAGTGAGAGAACCTGAATTCAAAAACACATAACTCTATAGTCCAAATTTTAACCGGTATGCTATATTGCCTCTCTACTTAATACTGCTTTCTACTTCACCATTATCAGAGTTTACACTGTTACTAAATGTCCTGCTTCTGTATGTGTTCTCAGAAAAAGTCTCTTTTACTCCTTAAAAGATGATATTTTGAATAGTGTCAATTCATTGAAAGAGGGCATTTCTCAGAATGATAGTTCAGTTTCCATGTCCTCAAAGCTGTTTCACATCTAACAAACTATGGTTTTTCTGTTTTATAATTTCTTTATGTTTAATTTTGGGTTTTTTTTGACACGGGGTCTCACTCTGTCATCCAGGCTGGAGTGCAGTGGTGTGAACCAGGCTTATTGCAATCTGGAACTTCTGGGCTCAAGCCATCCTCCCACCTCAGCCTCCCAAGTAACTGGCAGCATGCATTATACCCAATCAATTTAAAAAAATAAAATTTGTAGAGATGAGGTCTATATTGCCCAGGCTGGTCTTGAACTCCTAGGCTCAAGTGATCCTCCTGCCTCGATCTTCCAAAGTCCTAGGATTACAGGTGTAAGTCGTCATGCCAGGCCATAAGCTTAAATTTTAAATAAAATTCTAAGCACTTTCCCCTTGCTGATTAAATATTTCTTAAATTAACCAGGCATACTTACGACATTTTAAACTGAAATACTGGTTATAAAACACTTTCAAATCAAACACAGGTATCTAGGTTTGTCTATGAAAAGAAAAATCATTGCCCAGTACTTAAACTAAACTTTCATTTCTTCCTATTAGTTGTTTCTTTCCATTTTATACAAGAGAAAAAATATGTACATATATATTTCAAGAAAATGCCTGTATAAAACCGAATACAGAAAAGATATTGAAGGTACAAACAGAAAAACATTGCAGAAATCAATAAGCAATGGCTATAATAAGATGTAGGTGGAAGTTATTGTTAAAATACATTTGTTTATTGTATGCTTTTATATTCTGATTTTCCCTGGAGTAAAATAAAAATTTCAGAAAAACTGTTTTTCTTTGAGTTAGAGAGAAGATAATATTAATATGCACACTGAAATCCACTCCATTACTCAAATAACTCTAATTTCCTATAATACTGTTATTCATTTTATATTATCCTTAAGATGCCCCTCCCCCTTATGAAAATGATATTTCTTCCATGTATGGAATGCTTAGTCACCTTTTTAGGAGTAAGCTGAGAGAGTTCTTCAGGGAACTATATTTTCTGGACCTATTGATGTGATCTACATGGCTCTCTTGCTTTATAGAGTGAGAGTGCTAACTTGTAGAGTTTTATGCTGTAGATATGTTCATACAAACTACAGATATATTACAAGCGCGCGTGCGCACACACACACACACACACACTCACACATCCCCCTATATCCAATGGCTCAGATCCTATGATTACAGAATAATCAAACTGTTTTAAATCTTCAAAACTGGACATTAGGAGGGTTCCTTGCCTCTACAACTTTGCATGATGTGTCTCTTCACAGAAAATTCATCTTACCACTTATTTGCCCACTGAACTTATTCATTCCTTCACCTTTTCCTCCCTCCTGAAGTATTCATTTGTGAAATAAAGCAGATATACTGAACTAGTAATACTACTGATTAAAATATGCCACAGATCTTCCACAAACAATATATGTTAATATATTATTTAAATTTCTTTTTTTTTCTTTTATTTATTTATTTATTTATTTTTTTATTGCATTTTAGGTTTTGGGGTACATGTGAAAAACATGCAAAGTTGTTGCATAGGTGCATTCATGGCAGTGTGATTTGCTGCCTCCCTCCCCCTCACCCATATCTGGCATTTCTCCCCATGCTATCCCTCCCCAACTCCCCCCCCCACTGTCCCCCCCACTCCCCCACAACAGACCCCCGTGTATAGTGCTCCCCTCCCTGTGTCCATGTGTTCTCCTTGTTCAACACCCTCCTATGAGTGAGAACATGTGGTGTTTGGTTTTGTGTTCTTGTGTCAGTTTGCTGAGAATGATGGTTTCCAGGTTCATCCATGTCCCTACAAAGGACGTGAACTCCTCATTTTTAATGGCTGCATAATATTCCATGGTGTATATGTGCCACATTTTTCCTGTCCAGTCTATCATCGATGGGCATTTGGGTTGGTTCCAGGTCTTTGCTATTGTAAACTGTGCTGCAATGAACATTCGTGTGCATGTGTCCTTATGGTAGAACGATTTATAATCCTTTGGATATATGCCCAGTAATGGGATTGCTGGGTCAAATGGAATTTCTATTTCTAGGTCCTTGAGGAATCGCTACACTGTTTTCCACAGTGGTTGAACTAATTTACACTCCCACCAACAGTGTAAAAGTGTTCCTATTTCTCCACATCCTCTCCAGCATCTATTTTCTCCAGATTTTTTAATGATCGCCATTCTAACTGGCGTGAGATGGTATCTCAATGTAGTTTTGATTTGCATTTCTCTAATGACCAGTGATGATGAGCATTTTTTCATATGTTTGTTGGCCTCTTGTATGTCTTCTTTTGAAAAGTATCTGTTCATATCCTTCGCCCATTTTTGAATATATATCAATGGAACAGAACAGAGGCGTCGGAGGCGACACAACATATCTACAACCACCCGATCTTTGACAAACCTCATAAAAACAAGCAATGGGGAAAGGATTCCCTGTTCAATAAGTGGTGTTGGGAAAACTGGCTAACCATATGCAGAAAGCAGAAACTCGACCCCTTCCTGACACCTTACACTAAAATTGACTCCAGATGGATTAAAGACTTAAACATAAGGCCTAACACCATAAAAACACTAGAAGGAAACCTAGGCAAAACCATTCAGGACATAGGCGTAGGCAAGGACTTTATGACCAAAACACCAAAAGCATTGGCAACAAAAGCCAAAATAGACAAATGGGACCTAATCAAACTCCACAGCTTCTGCACGGCAAAAGAAACAGTCAATAGAGTGAATCGGCAACCAACAGAATGGGAAAAAATTTTTGCAGCCTACCCATCTGACAAAGGGCTGATATCCAGAATTTACAACGAGCTAAAAAAGATTTATTATTTAAATTTCAATTGTCTCACTCTAAAAAGACGTAGACTAGCACTTATGACCTCTAATGGCTTTATTATGGAGGTTCTAGCATAGTACCATCACTGTAAGCAGTGCCATTTTATAAAAAGCAATGAGAATTATTTAAGAACAAGCACTTTATGGTTATAAGAATAAAAATTTTTAAATGGGAAGAGCATGAGTTAGTTAATTGAACTGAAATTATTCACAGATTTTCCTATGAAATGTGTTACCTTTAAAAATGAATCCATATCAATACTATGCAGCCATAAAAAAGAATGAGTTCATGTCCTTTGCAGGGACTGGATGAACCTGAAAGCCATCATTCTCAGCAAACTAATACAGGAACAGAAAACTAAACACTGCATCTTCTCACTCACAATGGGAGTTGGACAATGAGAACACATGGACACAGGGAGGGGAATATCACCCACTCAGGTCTATCAGGGGGTGGTAGGCAAGAGGAAGGAGAGCATTAGGTCAGATACCTAATGCATGCAGGACCTAAAACCTAGATGATGAGTTGGTAGGCGCAGCAAACCACCATGGCACATGTATACATGTGTAACTAACCTGCACATTCTACACATGTATCCCAGAACTTAAAGTAAAAGAAAAAAAAAGAATACATATCTTTAATGAGGAATCAACAAGCCTAAAGAGAGTAAAAGCATTACTGAAAAGAATAAAAAATAAGGACAATATCCTTAGGGAGTATAATAATATATGTTATCCAGAAATTGTCAAAAACTTTCAAAAATGCCCCATATAAATATGATTATTTATGGCTTTTATTTATTGGTGGCTTCCAAGTTCATCTCTTGACCTAATTTTCCAGAGCTGTAATTTTTCAACAATTTTTTGCCATCTCTACTGTATTTTTGGACTCTAAGAACATGTTGGAAGGAGTAATTATTCCTTCTCCAATATCATTATGACCAGCCTTTAAACTAGTTCTTAACATTAAGCACTAGGGGACTCTGCCAATCTCGAATCACCAGTTCCCATTTCTGAGGTGCTGTTTCTATGACATGGGCTTTAATATATTATGCCAATGTTGCTTGCCAGAATTAATCTTGGCAACAGACCATGATTTCTCTAACTGATTCTCCAGTTACAACACAACATAGCACATCCACATTTCTAAATGTTCCCAATTAAAAAATTAGAACTATTGGTCTATGGAAAATTGTTCTATACAAAATCTACAAGAGAGAGAAAAACTAAGTTTTTAGCTATTCACAAGCTTCAAATAATTGGAATTATAAAACTTCTGAATGCTCATACTCTAAAATTTTGTTACATTTATTTATTAATTAAATTTCAATAACTAAAACAAACAGCCAATTTATCTGGGAAGTTCTTTAAACCTGTTCCCAATTAAAGAGAAATAAATTAAGTTGGAATTATCTTTAAGAAAAAGACATTTTCATTTCTGTATTATTATATACTTAGCTAGTATATTTATAACTTTTAATATATTTATTAAAGAAACCAAAGCTATCTATATTTTCTTATTTTAAAATATCAATATAGAAATTAAAATTTTTAATATTATTTTTTATTTTCTTCTTGAATTCTGAAGATATATATTTTTTAAGTGTAAAATATGTGTCAATTATTAGAACACAACATAAACTTCTGGACAATTTGGACAGCTAAGAGCCATTTTCTTAATATAAATTTCAGTTAAATGAATTATTTTATATGAACATTTAAACCAATTTTTAAATAGTAACATGCTATGCAAACATGGGCACTATACACTGTTTCCTATTACCTAGAGGAGAGTTACATTCATAAAATTATGAACGCTGAGAACTCACTCTATGAAGAGGAAATTAGGAGCTTGAGTACCTGTAAATAAGGCATTCTCTTGTATAAGTGTTTAGAGAATGTGTGAAATTTTAATCTCTTTCAAAATGATAGCCAATTATTTGCATGAATATTCAATGCATATTGGGAATTCATGGACACACAAACAGGTTTATATTACCCTTAGTGTTTTAAAAATCTTGGTTCTCATAGATCAACAGACTAAATGGTGAAATTTTTGGCAAAATTCTTTGAATGTAATATTCTAAAATTATATCACATATAAGTTTGTGACAAGTTCTTGAAGTTTTTATTTTGGTCTCTACCTATATATTTACCAACTATAAAAAACAAAATGGAATTTTGATAATGGAATTTAAGATAAAATGATTCTTTACATTTTGGTTAACGTAAACTAGTTTGCTTACATTCTGGTTGAGATTAGTACTTAACTCGGGCAACTTTTATTATTTACAGTGATATAATGTTTTAGTTTTAACTAGAACTTTAATAATCAACATTAGTGTATGCCAGAGTGGTTAAACTCAAGGATCTTGTCTCTATTTAATAAGATAGAACTGGAAACATGAAACAAAAATGATGTGCTAACCCCAATGTTACTGTTAAAGTTCAGAAGACATGGTGATAGCAATTAAGAAACAGTTCATATAAAAACTCAGAGATGCGTTCCTCCCAGGTTTCTGCCTGCGGCTCCTGGGCTGTCACAGTTTGGAGTCTTGTGAAGACGGCTTGTGCTGCCACGTGGTCCCCAGCCAACAAGGACAGGTTTATGTGTAACTATCCTGTTGATTTTAAACAATAAGAAGATCATCGCAGAGGGAAGGTGAATCCCCATAAGTCAGGCTGTTGAAAATTCTACAGCTACAGAGATTCAAGATGTATGTTCAGCAGTTGGACTTAACGTATTTCCTGAGAAAAATAAAATGTACTCTAGAGAATGGACTCGTGATGTCCAATACAGAGGCAGAGTCCAGATCCAGCTCAAACAAGAAGATGGCAGCCTCTGCCTTGTACAGTTCCCATGATGTAAGTCAGTAATGTGGTATGCAGCAGAAATGATACCTAAACTAAAAACAAGGACACAAAAAACAGGAGGTGGTGACCAAAGTCTTCAACAAGGAGAGGGAAGTAAAAAAGGGAAAGGAAAGAAAAAGAAGTAACCTAGTATCAACATCAAGTATGTGGTACTACTGTAAGAGACATGGTGGCTTCTAATTTGTATCAGAGGAAAATAGAAGCTTTTTGTTCGCATCATTTAACTCAACTGTGAACCCTTGTACCTCTCATCTTTATCATCGGAATTGACAGTGAAACAAATTCACATCAGAAGTTTGCATCTCACTTTTAGGCAGTATAAAACAATTTTTGTGTCTTTCAATGCAGTATTTTTTGGAAGAAAGAATATTTTTAAACCAACAATGGACTGTACAATAAGTTACTTGAAATAAGTTACTTGTTTCAGATGAATTTCAATTAGATTTGAAATAAACATTTTGTCCACCTTTTAAGTTAATGAAATAAAATTTGAAACAAAAAAAAGAAACAGTTTATAGAAGAATAACAGGCTGTAAAGTTGAGAAATTTACTATAATTTCATAGAAATATTTTTAGCTTGATGACATTTTGAATAATCAGACAAAAATTCTCTAAATTTAGGATTTTATTATATGTCATATTTAAAAATAAGTGCATATGCAGTTATTAATTAATGTAAACTCAAATTATTTTGTTGACTTTGAAAGTTGGAAAAAATTTAGGGATTATCTAGATTAGAAGTCATCAACTGGTCTGTACAACAAAATTTGCGGGGCTTCTAAAATGTAGGTATTCAAACCTTTTCTAACTACTCAAGTCTCCTTCCCTATTAAATTTATATATATGGAACTAAAGCCTCATCATTTCAAAACACAATTCAAGTAAATGTGTTAAACACTAAAAGGTGTTTCTTTTTCTACTGGCATCTATGCTTTTGTACCTGTAGATGTCTCTATTTTTTGGTATGTATAAACATTTATATATGTATTTATATATATATGTATATATATTATACCTGTTATATTTAGATATTATATATTTGTATAGCTATATTTATGTTTATTTATACCTATACAAATATATATTTGCACATATATAAATGTATATATTTATAATCGTGTGTGTTTGTGGGTATGGACACACATGCACATGGGGGGATACTTAGGGATACTAGTACATAAAATGCTAATTTTAAAAACCTAATTATGTATTTTTAAGACATGGACAGTGAGTGAGGGAGATGCCTTTGTATAAAGGCAAGAAAAGTACCTTTTCTTTTTTCAAAACAAATGGGGAACAATATAGTACATTTATTATACCTGTAAATGAGAATAGCTATGATTTCTGGAAAAGAGCATAAGCTATGACTTAGAAAGAAAGGAGATCCCAGAAGGCATTTGTGGTACGGTGGTGCACAGTCAATCAAACCAATGAATTCCCAAGTTCCTAAACTGGACCAATAGTAGTGTGATAGTTTTTGTTTGTAAATGCAGCATGCTGTCTACTAAAAAAAGAATCGTATTTAAATATAATTGCAATATTACATTTGTAAGTAATTGTACATATAATCCATAATATAAAACTACTGTACTTTAATAATGTGTTTGTATACTTTTTAAATACTGTTCTAGAAATTGTAGGAAAACATAATACCATATGGAAATATGCCTAACTCCAAAAAATGAACATTATGGTTGTGAGATAAAACATTTATATATTAAATCTTTTAAAAATTCTGTAAGCTAAATCAATCACCTGAGACTGTTACAGGTTTTTAGGACACAGAAAGAGATAGCAGTCAAAAAAGAATTCTTACAGGAAGTAGGGGATAAATACAGTACAGAAATTCATCTTAAGCCAGAAAAAAAATTATGATTTATCATTCTTTTCTCTTTTGCCATTATAAATGGCCAGATGAAAAACCCTCAGATCCTTTCAGTAATTAGGTTTCCATCTTAATTTTACTAAATAAATGTGTGTCCATTTCTGGGTTAATGTAAGATTCAATTTATTTCACATAATTTGAGAATAGGAATTAAGTCAGAGATTATCTAGTCTACTGTTTTTGAATTGTTTGTTCTGGAATTATCTTAAAGTCTTAAAAATTAAAAATACCCAGTTTTCCAAGGATTCTAATTTTGTAGGCCTATGATGGGTTCCAAGAATTTCTATTTTGAGCAAGCCACTAATCTGACTGTGATGTGCAGGATGTGTAAGATCACTGCTTCAGTGAATTGTTGGATACATACTAGAAAATATGTTTGAGGATTTGATGGAAAATTCTAAGTCTTTGCTGTAGAGTTCAAGATGCAAAATGATAGTTATAGATTCCTAAAATGTTCCAATTCCCCAATTAGATTTAGGTTCAAGTATTTCTATATTTTATATAAACTTTGTATTTGCCTTTTGTAAAGTGACAGATTTTTCAGTATAAACTACATTTTGTGAGTATTTAACGGCTTAATTTTTCTTTTTCTTTTCTTTTTTTTTTTTTTGAGACGGAGTTTCGCTCTTGTTACCCAGGCTGGAGTGCAATGGCGCGATCTCGGCTCACCGCAACCTCCGCCTCCTGGGTTCAGGCAATTCTCCTGCCTCAGCCTCCTGAGTAGCTGGGATTACAGGCACGCGCCACCATGCCCAGCTAATTTTTTGTATTTTTAGTAGAGACGGGGTTTCACCATGCTGACCAGGATGGTCTCGATCTCTTGACCTCGTGATCCACCCGCCTCGGCCTCCTAAAGTGCTGGGATTACAGGCGTGAGCCACCGCGCCCGGCCACGGCTTAATTTTTCTAACACTATTATGATGGATTATGCATGATACATTATATGATACAAGTCATGATTCAATTTTGTGGACTAATCTAAATCAACAAGAGCTATACTAGCAGATCTACTATTCATATGATACATTTCATTTAGTGTACATGAAATTTCAGTAGAGTTCTAATGTCAATGATTTATTGTCCCCATAAATGTAGCTCTTGGATTGGGGTTCTCATTTTTACTAAGTTAATGAGAACTAAATTTTTTATCTACATGGAGAAAATGTTTAGGTAGCAATTAAAACAAATCATCTGGAACATGCACTGAAACATCTCCTTAAATTTTATATGTCAATATTTTTAAAAAAATCTTTAAAAATCTCAAATGGAAACTCAGAAAAAAATGATGATGTTCATCAGATAAAAAGTTAAGAAAAGTGAGGGATAATTCTTTAAAATTTGTAATGAAAATACATAACTTTTACTCTAAAATATTCCTCAGTGCATTTACTGTGTGCACCAGTGATTTCCAAACAGCAGGCTGTAGTACTATCAACAGCATATATTGAGTTAAAGTAATCAAAAAGTCTGAGAATTTTGCTTTAATAGTAATCAGATCAGCAGCTCTGAAGGGCTGTACTGATACAAATAAAGAGGTTTTAGATGCAATATTATGGATTAATGCATACCATCCAATCTATAGAATTGATATTTTATGGTCAGGAGAAATTTTTTAAAAAAAGAGAGAGAGAGAAATTGCAACTCAAATTTGAAAGTAAATGATAAAGCTGGCCAGTGCCTTTATCAGCACTTTGATCCTGAGGTTCATATTTGAAGTAGCAGGAGATAAGAGAGCTGAAATCCAGGTACAGAAGGCTGCTTCAAGATTACAGTAGTTTTTAATGGGTAGCGAGCCCTGTCTCAAAACACAAGCAAAAAGTAAATTCTTTTTGGAAGAAGGCATCCTCAACTTTCATCCCAGGATTCCATTAAATTTAGATCACTCATATATGAATCAAAACCAAAGATCTCATAGAGGAAATTGACCCATTAAATGAGCATTTGCTAATACAATCAATAGGAATTTAGGCCTATAGTGCTTCATATATTCGAATTTTCTTCTTCTTCTTTTTTTTTTTTTTGAGATGGAATCTCCCTCTGTCGCCAGGCTGGAGTGCAGTGGCATGATCTCAGCTCACTGCAACTTCTGACTCCCTGGTTCAAAAGATTCTCCTGCCTCAGCCTCCCGAGTATCTGAGATTATAGGCATGCGCTACCACACCTGGCTAATTTTTGTATTTTATTACAGACGGAGTTTCATCATGTTGGCCAGGATGGTCTCGATACCCTGAGCTCGTGATCCACCTTCCTTGGCCTCCCAAAGTGTTGGAATTATAGTTGTGAGCCACCTTGCCTGGCCTCTTTTTTTTTTTTTTTTTGGAGACGGGAGTCTCTGTCACCAGGCTGGAGTGTAGTGGCAGAATTTCTGCTCACTGCAACCTCCGCCTGCCGGGTTCAAGCCATTCCCTTGCCGCAGCCTCCTGAGTAGCTGGGACTACAGGCGCATGCCACCAAGCCCGCTAATTTTTTTTTTTTTTTTTTTTTTTTTTTATCTTTGTAGAGACAGGGTCTCACCATGTTGGCTAGGGTCATCTTAATCTCCTGACCTAGAGATCCGCCCGCCTCAGCCTCCCAAAGCGCTGGGATTACAGGCATCAGCCACCATGCCTGGCTCATATATTTAAATTATTAAGAGACAAATATAAAATGATTAAAAAGTAAAACAGACTATCAGGAAAAAGAAGGAGAGACTATAAAAAATGATCCAAGCATATATAAAAAGAATTAAATGTAACTTTTAGAAATTAAAAATATGGTTTAAAACAACGAATAGGTTAACAGTAAACAAAACATAGTCAATGAAATAATCAGGACATTGGAATGTAAATGTAAAGAAACTGCACAGAATGCAGTACAAAGGAAATACAAATAAAAAGAGGAATGATGAAGAGAAATGGAGAATAAAATGAGAGTGTTTCATCTCTAACTGGTATCCAAGTTCTTGAAAATAAAAAGGAAGGGAAATATGCACCATTTGAGAGCATGGTGACCATATAGTTTCAAGAACAGATAAATTCATAGATATAGAAAGCAGAATGTAGTTTAAGCAGTATATCTAACACAGAATCTCTATCAGGACACATTATACAACTAAAGCTAAAAAAGAAAAGATATTAACAAAAGTAGTATTTACAGACTTCTCAATGATCACTGCTATTAATTTGTGTTAAATTATCTTCCAAGAATATTTAAAATAAAATATTAAATGAAAAAAGAGTTTATCATTACTATTCCTACATTCTAAAGACATTTATAAATATTTATTTGAAGAAAAGAAAAAATCATTACAGAAGAAATGTCTGAACTTGAAGAAAGACTGAAAAGCAAAGAAATGGGGCAATGTGTTGGTACATCTAAACATACAATTTTCCATTTCTATTTAAAATCAATGATAATAAAAATAATAGTGTTAATAAAAATAAGTAGTGTTATTAAAAATACACACACTGAAATACATATTAATCATATGTATATCAAAGAGACAAAGGTAATTTAAGTATTATAAGATTTTGAAGTTGACTGGGAGAAGCTTTCAATAGTTAATACTAATGTTTGTTAAGCTTTTATGCCAGTTTTCCAATTATTGTCTTTCAGCTTCAAACCACTCTTTTTGTCCTGCTTGTGGAGCCAGAGTGCTCTAACTTTTGAACATTTCCCTTTGCTAACTGATATAGTTCTAGGCTTTGTGAATAGCGAGTTCTGGAGTTATAGTGCCAAGCAATACCCTTAGAAGTATGCCTGTCTTCCAAGTTTCAATCCTCCATTTATTATAATTATAATATATATATTTTTTGTTATGGGATTTCAGTAATCCTCAGATGGTGTTCTACCCACTATCAGCTCACATTCACCACCTAGCAGCTTCCAAGTAACTCTAGGAAATGACTTCCACTGGTAATTCCACCTACACCTTGGGCCTACTCTCAGGGCAGCATTGGTGGACTGCTTTCCCATCAGTGGACTACTTTCCTGGCAATGCCAGCTGCGTCTTCAGGGTACTCTCTCTGTTTCTAAAGACCAGTTCGGGCCAGAGCCTTCTGGTAGTTTTCTTTACCATATACAGGCTACATGTTCTTGTAGTAGCCACACCCTCCTCCAGAGGTAATATTCTCAGCCTTAAAAAGGGAGGTCCTCTTTTAATACCTTAGTGCTTTCATTGTCCTTTCTTCCTGATCCTAGAGTTAGTAGCCATTCTTTTATGATTGCTACTTTTGGAACACTTAGTGTTTTCTTTTAGCACCTTTGTAATTAACTACCATTTACTAGTTAAAATATCTTTATATTGAATTTTTAACTGTATATTATTTTATGGTCTGCATTTTTAAGGAAGTTGCATTCATTTACATTCATTGTGATTGTTGATATATTTGAATTGACTTGTATAATCTTACTTGTACTTTTTAGTATAATTATTTATATTAAATTTTGCCTATTCAAATGAGTAAGGTTTTCGTCTGTTTAATGGATTCATTCTGACTGGTTCGAGAAAAATTTTCAGGGTAGCCACTAACTGATAAAAATACAATGTATTATTTTGAAACCAGTGGAGGCAAAAAGCAGAAAAGAATTTAGTGTACCAAAAAAAGAAAAAAAATAAGAAAAGGAACGATAGACAACGTTTTTAGAAATTATAGCTAAGATCATAGCAGTCAAATTCAGATATATCAACAACTACAATAAATGTAAATGTACCCAGCTGCCAATGAAAAAAATACAGACCACAATATTGAGTTTAAAAATTAGACTAAAGAGTTACATAAAAAGTTGTTTACCTAGCAAAAATGTGAGGACGCAGGTTGAAAGTAAAATGAAGAAGGACAAATAGGTTGATAAATACAAATGGCAGGCCAGTGTTAGATATAAATAGTATTTATATATTAAAGAATAAAAGAAATGTGGTCATTCAAGCAAATAAGCATAGGAAGAAATGCTCAACATTTTATTAGTCACTAAGGAAATGCAAATTAAAACTGTAATGAGATATCACTACGTATTTATCAGAATGGCTAGAATAAAAATAGTGACAACACCAAATGCAGGTGAGGATGTGGTGGAACTGAATCACTCATACTTTGTTGATGGGTACATAAAACGGTCTAGCTACTAGACCAACCTTGACAGTCTTTTTTTTTTAGTTTATTTTGTTTTGGTTTTTCTAGTTTCTTGAGTTAGTGATTTAGATTCTTAATTTGAAACTTTTACTCATTTATAGCTTTTACTGATATAAATTTATTTTTATGTACTGTTTTAGTTGCATCCCACACTCTGATGTTTAATGTATATTTACACATTGAAGTACATTAATGATACATGTTTTCAAATGCTCCTGGGACAATTCCAATATCTGATTCAACTAATTGCTGAAGTCAATTAGTTGCTTTTTCTCATTCCATTTGTGATTTTCTTACTTCTTTGTATTACCTGTGATTTTCTATTGTATCTTGAATATTTTGTCTCTTATATTAAAGATTCAGGGCTGGGCGCAATGGCTCACACCTGTAATCCCAGAACTTTGGGAGGCCGAGGCGGGCTCACCTGAGGTTAGGAGTTCAAGTCTAGTCTGACCAATATGGTGAAACTCTGTCTCTACTAAAAATACAAAAATTAGCTGGGTGTGGTGGTGGGCACCGGTAGTTCTAGCTACTCAGAAGGCTGAAACAGGAGAATCATTTGAACACAGGAGGCAGAGGTTGCAGTGAGCTGAGATTGTGCCACTGCACTGCAGCCTGGGCGACAGAGCGAGACTATGTCTCAAAAAAAAAAAGATTCTGGGTCCTAGTTAAATTGACAGCAACAGCTATCATGTTTAGGTTTAAAACACAGGGTTTTGCTCACTTTTGTGAGCTGTGTTCCCAGTGACTGGTTATATTACCAGAGGCTTTGCAGTGTTATTTCAGTCTAATTTGTATATTTGATGCCACTGGGACTTCAGCTGTTCACTTTTGGTCCTGTCTGAGCTGTTAAAAAGGATTTTCCCAAGCCAGTCCACTGGGTGTCGCCCCATCAAGAGGCAAATCTGCAACACATAGGGACAAAGTGTCTCCCAAACCTAATGCCTCTGTCTGCATCTGTCTTTCCACTTACTCCCACTTGCCCCAGCGTTTGCTGGTGGAAGAGAAGAGTCACAAGCATACATAGATACAGATGCTTCTTCAACTAGGCACTTTTTATGTTGGAAAGCATTGCTTTTGCCTTTAGGGGACATAGACCACTTTCTGGGCCATGTCCTTGTTGTACTGAGAACTCCCCCTTGCAGTGTCTTCTGCTGTCCTAGTATTTCTAGGCAAGGGAAGAGAGTCCCAGATCTATGAGGTTAAAAGGTATCCCAGGCCTGGCCACTTACGGTGGTTGGATGTCTTTTGCTGCTTCAACTTTACCTGCCTTGGTGATTCCCTGTAAAAGATCTAGTCTCAGAGAGCACTTCTAACAGCTACTTATTGTTGGTGAGAATCCTGATTAATCCTCCATTTTGTTGGGCTTCCTTGACATTGTCAGAAGGATTCCTGTTCTCTCCTGAGGAGAAATGAGTATGTGGGCTGCCTTCTGTTCCTAGGTTGGGGATTAGGAAATAAAGTCTGGTTTACCTTCTCCTGTTGGGTGGGAAGACATTAAGGTGCCATACCAATATATTGTTCCTCAAATCCTGGGGTTCCAAACAAGAATGTATTCTACTATCTTTCAGAGCTCTTTCTAGCTTGCTTCCTGTGTTATTTCCAGGTTTCACGGTTTCGTTTAGCAGGAAAGAGCAGGGAGAAAATAGACTATGTGATCTTGCCTGAATGTTAACCTGCTTTATTGAAAAGGCATTTAATAATTAGTCTATTCCTAAAAACTCCAAGACCAAGGAGAAGGAAGAGACATTCATCAAATATTCAATAATCTTTTCTTTCTCTGGAAAGAAAAGGTGGGAATAAAAAAAATCTTCGTTAATTATATTTTTCTTTAAAGTCACAATAAGATTTTCCTTCAAAAAGTTTAATTACACATTATTGTGACAAATGGCATACGCTGTGCTTACCAAATTTTTGTGAGAATCTTTATCTAAATATTGTCAGTTTACTTTTGTATGGTACCGTAAAATGTCTGCCCTAACCAGTGAATCTGTCTCAAATGAAATAATGGAGCTATGAATTAATCTCATCATTACTGGTTATTTCTGTCATAAAGAGGCTATAAAAGGGACATTAATACCTCCCTAGTTTGAAGCAGCCACTTTTGTGTGCAATCCCATAAATGGTATGTCTATACTCCCGAACTGCTTGGAGCTGCAAAGTTAAAACAAATTCCACAGAGGGCTGAATGCAGTGTGATAATATTTAAATTTTAGATAATGTTGTTTGAGTTGAAAATGAAGAGGTTACAAAACACTGCTCAAAGAAATCAGAGATGACACAAACAAATGAAAAAACATTCCATGCTCATGGATAGGAAAAATCAATATTATGAAAATGTCCATACTGCCCAAAGCAATTTAAAGATTCAGTGCTATTCCTATTAAACTACCAATGATATTCTTCACAAAACTAGAAAATAACTATTTTAAAATTCATATGGAACCAAAAAGAGCCCAAATAGCTAAGGCAATTCCAAGCAAAAAGAAAAAAGCTGGAGGCATCACGCTACCTGACTTGAAACTATTCTGTACGGCTATAGTAACAAAAAACAGCATGATCCTGGTATAAAAATAGACACACAGACAAATGGAACAGAATAGAGAGCTCATAAATAAGGACATACACCTACAACCATCTGAGCTTCCATAAAGGTGGCAAAAACAAGCAATTGGGAAAGCAAAAACAAGCAGGGGGATTCCCTAATGTAATGAATAAATGGTGCTGGGATAACTGGCTAGCCATATACAGAAGACTGAATCTGGATCCCTGCCTTATACCATATACAAAAATGAACACAAGATGGATTAAAGACTTAAATGTAAAAGCTGTAACTATAAAAAACCCTGGAAGACAACCTAAGCAATACTATTGTAAACATATGAAAGAACAAATATTTCATGACAAAGACACCAAAAGCAATTGCAACAAAAGCAAAAATTGACTAATGGGATCTAATTAAACCAAAAATCATCTACATAGCAAAGTAAACTATCAACAGAGTAAACAGCAGCCTGCAGAATGGGAGAAAAGATTTGCAAAGTATGCATCTGATGAAAGTTTAACATCCAGCCCCTATAAGGGACTTAAATCAATTTATAAGCAAAAGACAAACAACTCTATTAAGAAGCACACAAAGGGCCAGGCACAGTGGTTCGTGCCTGTAATCCCAGCACTTTGGGAGGCAGAGGCAGGTGAATCAGCCTGGCCAACATGGTAAAACCATGTCTCTACTAAAAATATAAAAAATTAGCTGGGCTTGGTGGCAGATGCCTATAATCCCAGCTACTTGGGAGGCTGAGGCAGGGTAATCCCTTGAACCCAGGAGGTGGAGGTTGCTGTGAGCCAAGATCGTGCCACTGCACTCAAGCCTGGTCAACAATGCAAGACTCCGTCTCAAAAAAAAAAAAAAAAAGTGCACAAAGGACATGGACAGACACTTCTCAAAAGAAGACATACAAGCAGCCAACAAACACTGAAAAAATGCTCAACATCACTGATTATTAGAGGAATGCAAATCAAAACCACAATGAGATATCATCTCACACCAGTCAGAATGGCTTTCATTAAAAGTCAAATAAAAACAGATGCTGAGGAGGTTGCTGAGAAAAGGGAACACTTATATACTGCTGGTAGGAGTGTAAATTAGTTCAGCCATTATAAAAAGAAGTGGGACCATTTCTCAAAGAAGTTAAAACAGAATTACCATTTGACCCAGCAATCTCATTACTGGGTAAATGCCCAAAATAATATAAATTATTCCACCATAAAGACAGATACACACATACGTTCATTGCGGCACTAATCACAATAACAAAGACATGGAATCAACCTAAATGACCTTCAATGGTAGACTGGATAAATAAATGTGGTACATATATGCCATAGAATACTATGCAGCTATAAAAAGAATGAGATTATATCCTTTGCAGCACCGTGGATAGAGCTGGAGACCATCATCCTAAGCAAACTAACACAGGAACAGAAAACCAAGTAACACATGTCATCACTTATGAGTGGAAACTGAACAATGAGAATACAAGAATACTAGAAGAACAGACACTGGGGCTTACTTCAGGATGGAGTGTAGGAGGAGAGAGATCAGAAAAAAATAGCTATTAGTTACTCTGCTTATATATCTAGGTAACAAAATTATCTGCACACCAAACCCCCATGACAGTTTACCTATTATAACAAATTTGCTCATATATCCTGAACCTAAAAGGTAAGAAACAAAAAAAGAAAGAAGTTTAAAAATAATGTATGCCTAATTATGAGGTTTTCCCTGCCCCCATTGTTCCATTCTTCTACCTGCCTCCAAGATATTATTATTATTCCCTAAAATCCTTGACTTGACCAGTATGCAACGTGTGCATGTAACAAAATTGCACATATACTGCATAAATTTGTACAAATTTAACAATGATACCATCATCCAAGATAACCTTCATCCTGAAACTAGTATTCAATATTCTCTTGCTTTGTTTTATTTTCATAACTTTACAAAGTGGATATAATGATGTTTGTAATCTTCTGGTACTTAAATTATTAGCCTAATCTTCCCCTTTAATTAAGTCATTAAAAAAAAAAAAAACACTGAAACCAGGCACGGTAGTTCATACCTGTAATCCTAGCACTGTGGGAGGCCAAGGTGGGTGGATCACCTGAGATCAGGAGTTCAAGACCAGCCTGACCAACATGGTAAAACCCTATCTCTACTAAAAATACAAAAATTAGTCCAGCATGATGGTGGGTGCCTGTAATCCCAGCTACTCAGGGAGGCTGAGACAAGAGAATCCCTTGAACCCGGGAGGTGGTACTTGCAGTGAGCCAAGATTGTGCCACTGCACTCCAGCCTGGGCAGCTGAGGGACACTCCGTCTCAAACAAACAAACGAACAAACAAAAAAACAGAAAAAAAACCAACACTGAATAGCATATTGCTCGATCCCATGCATATTTCTGGATACTATTGGTCATTTCACTGTAATTTCTTCATTTTGACAAGTGCATTGCTGTTTACCATTGTTTTTACTCAGCATCAAGATCTTGGGTATTATTTTGTGTGGTAGGTGCTAATTATATTGTTTAAAATGACTTACCTAATGAAAGTAGGCCATAAAGGAACAATGATGACAGTGATCATGAATGTCCAATTTTGTGTCCTTGAAGTCAACTTCATGAATTAAATGAAAATGCCCTTTCAGGCTTTCATTTCCAAAAAACTGATGGAAGCCTCTTTGTATCATTCAGAATTTTACAGAGAAACAGAACCAATAGAAGATAGGTAGGTAGATAGATAGGATGAGAATTGGCTCACATAATTATAAGAGGCTGAGAAGTTCCACCATCTGCTGCCTGTAAGCTGGAGAACTAGGAAGACTAGTGTTATAAGTCAGTCCCCGACCAATGGCATGAGAAGCAGGGTTGAGGGGGTGGGGTGAAAATCTTCTGGTTTAAGTCTCAGAGTCTGAGAAATAGGAGATCTGATGTCCAAGGTCAGGAAAAGATGGATGTCCCAGCTCAAGAACAGAGCAAGATTTGGCCTTTCCCTACCTTTTTTTCTGCTCAGGCCCTCAATTAATTAGATGACACTCACCCACATCAACAAAGGCAGACCTTTACTCAACCTATGGATTCAAATGTTAATCTATTCCAGAAACACCTTCACAAACATACCCAGAAATAATGTTTTACCAGCTATCTGGGCATCTCTTAGACTAGTCAAGTTGACAGATAAAATTAATTATCACAATCTTCTATTACAAAATACCTGAAATGATAAATCTGAGCATATGGAATTGAATTTACAGGATAGAAGGGGAAGTTTGTAGATGTCACCAATGGAGAAGAAACTGAAAGCCAGAACAACAAGGGTGCAAACTCACTTTGCATGGACACTGGAGGCTCAATCTGGGGAGCTTTGCACATGGCCCAAACAGTACAAAGGCTTGGCATTAATGGTTTGCTCAGGGATCATGGGATGCTAGGCATTGAGACTGTGTGAGACAAGGAGTTAAAACTACAAAGTCTGTGCAGAGTCAGAACTCATGAAAACTGGTACTCTCACTGGGACTAGAACTACATATATTCCACAGAAAGAAGGATTTCTCAGCCCAGGGATCTGGTAAGAAAAATCAAAATTTTATTTAAATAAACTAAAACCACAACTCTGCGTTTGTTCTGGTACACAGTTCAAATTTACCTTGTTCTCATACTGTGGATTCCTGATGAAAAGATTAAAATAAAATTGGATTCAGAGTACCTGGTATTCACAGAGTGCAAGACAGAAATAAAGGCAAATTTGTTCTAGAGGAATAATTTTATGAGCTAAACAATGGGCTTTTTATTTTTAAAAATCCCTGCAAAGGTAAGTGAACAAAATGGTAAAACACAGTCTTCCAGTAAATAATAGGACTACCTAAAATAGACAATAAAAATAAGACATAGACATAATTTCCCATTGTCTTCCCCCGCCATACATACTTCTTTTTAAACAAATAACAACAGAATAATAATAATGCTTCCTACCCTTGCTTTCATCCTGGCTTCTAAGATTTACTGCATCAGAAAAAGACAAGTAAAGTAGTAAGGATTAAACAACATCCTTCAACCTGAAACAAATAAGTAAATTTGAATTATACTTATTTTATATTAAATAAAATTTTAAATATTATAAACCACAAGCAAAGTATAAGGCCCTATGAAAAATATGAGATTTAATCAAGTGTCATTATTCCTGCCTCATAACTTGTAAATTATAGTAAAAGCCATGTAACAAATATTTGTATATAAGTACAGAATTTATGTTAATTATAGTTTATGACCTCACTATTGAACTCTACTCTGTCTTAATAATTATAAGCAAATGCTATAAGTAGTTTCCCAAATACAGACAATATGGTCTCTCAAGTATCCCCACATAGTGGGAGGCTCTTTACAACTTAGGCAAGATAAATTTGCTACCATTCAACAGCTTTATTTGAAGGAAAACAAACACTAATCTGAACTACCATATAATACAGGAAACCAGTGAAGGTAATGATCTCTTTCCCTCTCTTTTAAAAACTGATTTAGTTTGCAAGTAACAAGTCAAGGTAGCTATTGGTACAAAGGTTTGCTAAGAAAACCAGAAATGGGAACTTAAATTATAAGTCAAATCCTCCCCTTTAATTCAGTTATACTTTTTGGAAACTAGGATAAAAGACTGGAATATATCCCTTAACTGGCATAATGGGATTCAAAAATCATTCCTTTATTATGTTTTTCTTCTTAGTTTATGGGATAAGTTTTCCATATGGTATTTGACGTACTTACAGGGAAGTTTGTATTTTGGCTTTCTCTCCTGTAAAACACATGCTCTTGAGTTCTTGGAATCTGATTGAACATCCTCTGTCTCAGAGGCTGCCCAAAGGCTGTTTTTATGCTATCTCTAGGGTTTATACATACACAGCCTCCAGCCAGAGGCTGGACTTTAATTACTTTAACTTAGGAGGGCTTTCCAGTTGAGGAGTTGTGGGTGGGCATAGACATAACTTCCCTTTGTCTTTCTTTTCCCCTCATACAGACTCTTCTTCTTAAACAAAATAACAAAAAAGTAATAATAATGCTTCCCACCATTGCTTTCATCCTGGCTTCTAAGATTTACTGCATTGGAAAAAGACAAAGTAGTAAGGATTAAACAATATCCTTAAAAATTGAAGCAAATTCATATTCAGGTTCAAACAAATAACAAAATAAATCTAAAATCCCTCTGGCTTTATTTCTGCATTTTCTTGTTTGAGCCAAAAAAAGAAAAAGAGAAAACTTAGAAAGAAAACTTGCGTGTGTATATGTATCCAATGTTGTTGTCATCCTAATGTTCAGAATCTCATGAGAAATATGTTTCCATTGCAAGTGCAATTGTATGTCTCACACACAGCACTAATGTATTAAGATGGTATGAATGTTGACAGAAAGCAAATGGCACTGAAGCCAACATAAAAGTCTCTGCTAAATCATAATCTGGAATTTCCTTTGTTATGGTCTGGCAAATTTCCCATTATCAAACTGGAGTAAAAATATACTACTACTGGGGATTATGCAGTATTAATTTGTCCAAATCTTTTCCATGTCCCTTAAGCTTCCAATACTATTTCTTTATATGCAGCACATGGCCTTGTCTACTTTAATGAATTAATATAGGGCATTCAAGATTAAATCCCTTAATTTTTATTCCCTAAAATAAAAATTCAATGACTGTTTTTCCATTTTTAACAAAAATACAACATATATCTATCATACTTTACCTTTTACAAGGCAAAATTTCTCAAGTAAGCCTCACAACAGCTCTAGAAGTTAGATGGGAAACAAAACATTGTTCCTATTTGGTGAGTAAGAAAACAAAGGCACTGAGTAGTAAATAGCTTGGCTAAGTCACCAGCATGGTGAATGAGCAAACAGGTGCCAGCCACAGGCTTCTGCCTACCAGCCTACACATTCTTAAAACAGAATTTTGGGTTCAAATTTTGTTTCTAGGGCAGGTTCCTAGACAATGAACCTCACAGTTACTTTCTTGCAAAATAGAAATAAAACATTTTTATATTTTATATTTTTGTAAGAATTAAAGGATATGTTGTATAAAAGCGTTTTAGAACAGCAACTATATGGTATATTGTTAATAAATGTAATTGTTTTCATTTTTTTCTAAGAAATATTGTTTTCACCCCTTTGTAAACTTAGTACCCCTACTTGTATTCTTTTTCTCATTATAGTCTATAAATATCCTCCCTCCTTTAAATATTCTATCTCACTCTCTACTTCAGATCTTTTCTGTCTACCAACATTTTCAGGATTCTTAATTATATGTGCAAAAATGATCATTGTTACTCTAAGTATCATCTTTTTTTCATCCCCTACTTACTCAATGTTTTCTCTGAAAGTACCATGCATGAATCATTTAACTTTCCAGCTGGAAATGACCTTCCAATTCATTCACTAATTAGGCACATAGACCTCAAAGAAGTTACCTCTTTTCTTTGTGCAAGATACAAGGTACCACCTAAGAAGTAGAATGAAGCCTTGAAGCCTAGTCAGGTCCCCTGATGGGATGGAACAGTGTGTTCTTTCACACTCTCACACTCATTCTGCCTTCACTTATACAACCCAATTATCCATCAATTTTTGCCTTTTGGATTTTAGTTCCACTACTCTTCTAAAAAAATAGTAACTTTGGCTCACTCTCTTCAGAATATAAAACTCTTGACCTCCTTTTACACTTCCAGTTTGCAATAGAATGCACAAAATTGAATTTACACTTTAGTTCTGATATGCACAGGAAACAGGAGGCTGGGGTCCCTGGTGAGGGGATCCATCCTCAAGCTTGGAAACCCATGGCCCTAAATAAGAATAGGCATTCCTGTTTTCATGTCTAAATGTTGCCTTTTCCAAGACCACTCTGGCCCACCACACCCCTATTCTGTACCCAAATAAACCCCAAGCTCCACTGGCAGAGCAGCAGAGCAGCACAGCAGAGAAGGAAAGAAAAGACAACTGAAGATCGAGAGGAGATGAGGCAACTGAGCATCAGAGACTACAGATAGATGTGGCTTAACTTCAGACAGCAAAATTTTGGAGAAGAGCCTGGTGGAGGCAACTAGGCTTCAGGAGAGGATTATCTTCCCACTCCATCCCCTCTCCAGCTCCCCATCCCACTGAGAGCCACCTCCATTACTCAATAAAACCTCAGCATTCAGTGCCTTCAAGTCCGAGTGACCTGATTTTTCCTGGAACCTGGAAAATGACCCAGGTACCAAGAGGGGAGTGTGAAAAACGCTGTCTTCCTGACTCTCCACTGAGCTGGTTAACACTTTGCTACACATGGATGGCAACTGCTAAAAGAGCATTGTATCACCCCTAGACACTGCCATGGGGCTGGAGCCCAAAAGTGCTTGCCCAGGCTCCTGCACCTGCTTACCTGTGTGCTCTCCCTCCCATAAGGGGATTGAGCTTGAAGCAACAGAACAAATGAGCCACACCACTGTCACAAGTCTTATGAGGGCATTAGGGAACTCTCTCATTTCAGTTCTTCTGTTAAAATATACCAATTTTTAAATTCTTATCTTACCTACTAGAAATGCTCTAACAAACTCTCATTTCACCTTCTTTTATCAACTGCACTTCTACCTCTGGTGATTGAGTTCTCTCATTTGGCTTCAATCATAACATCACTGTAAATCATTTTATAAAACTGATTAATCAATGTAACATATATTTTTTTAACTCCAACTGTGAGACTCTATGCCACAACAGAAACTTTACAGACTAGTGGGGTTGATTCACTGGTGTGCTGATACTTAACAACTGACTCAAACCCTTCTCCAAAGAAAATGAAATCTCTAATTTATAGAGTTTCCCCAATTCCATGATGTACATATTTTAAAGATATTTAAGCTATTAAATATTGTTACTAAATGAAAAGTTGGGAAGAGACACTAATAACAAACACTTGCAATCCAGTATAAGCTCATTCCAATATTCAAGGGAACCCGTGAATATTAAATGTAAAAATCCAAATAAACATATACACTTCATAAATGCTGTGTCTAACTTTGACTTCTTTCACAAGTATTTGCAAAGGATCTAGGTTAATTTTCCATTACAGACCTCCAGATCCTCACAACATTCATCATACATTTGTTTATTCCCTTTGCAGAAAAAAAAACTAATAGTGTTACTACAGATATTATTGAAAAGAAGCTATTCTTTGATCTGTGTGCACCTTTAAAAAAATTATTAAACTTTATTCTTTAGAGCAGTTTTGGGTTCATTGAGCAGAAAGTAGAGAGTTGCCATTTACTTCCTCTTCCCATACATGGACAAACTCCCCACTATCGATATACTCCACCACAATGGTACATTTGTTGTTACCAATGAACTACATTGACACATCATTACCAACTAAAGTTTATAATTTACATTAGGGTTTACTCTTGGTGTTGTATGTTGTATGGTTTTGGGCAAAATTATGACAACATGTATCTACCATCGTAGTATCATACTGATTCCGCTGCCTAAAAATCTTGTGTTCGCTCAAGCTAAATTGTTCCTTCTTCCAAACCCCAGAAACCACTGATATTTTTACTATCTTTATAGTTTTGACTTTTTCAGAACATTATATAATTGGAATCATATAGTGTGTGGCCTTTTCAGATGGGCTCTTTTCACTTAATAATATGCTTTTAGGTTTCCTCTTGTCTTTTCATGGCTTGACAACTCATTTCCTTTCAGCTCTGAATAAAATTCCAATGTCTAGATGTACCACAGTTTATATATTCACCTACTGAATGACATCTTGGTTGATTCCTCATGTTGGCAGTTATGAATAAAGCTGCAGCAAACATTTGTATACAGGTATTGTATTGACATACATTTTTTAAGTCATTTGGATAAATACCAAGGAGCATGATTGCTAGATTATACAGTAAGAGTATGTAAGAAACTACTGCACTCTTCTAAAGTGGCTGCATCATTTTGCATTCCCAGAGCAATAAATAAGGGTTCCTGCTGTTCCACATACTCACCAGCATTTGCTGTTGTCCGTGTATTAGAATATTTTTCATCATTCTAATAGGTTTGTAATGATATTTTATTGTTGCTTTAATTTGTAATTCCCTAAAGATATATAATGTTGAACATCTTTGCATATGGTTACTTGCCATCTGTCTATCTTCTTTGGTGAATTATCTGTTCAGTCCTTTCCTCATATTTTAATCTGGTTGTTTTCTTATTGTTGAGTTTTTAAAGTTCTTTATGTATTTTGAATAGCAGTCTTTTATTAGGTATGTCTTTTACACATATTTTCTCTCAGTGTGACTTTTCTTCACATACTCTTGATATTCATTCACAGTAAAGGAAAATTTGATTTTAATGAAGTCCAGATGATCTATTCTTAATTTTCATGTATCATGCCTGTCATGTTGTATAATATCTAAAAAGTCATTCCCATCCCAAAGTCTTCTAGGTTTACTTCTATGTTATCTTCTAGGAGCTTTACAGTTTTCCATTATATATTTAGATCTATGACCCATTTTGAATTAATTTTTTGAAGAAAGACATAAGATCCTTGTCTAGGTTCATTCCTTCACATGTGAATTTCTGGTTGTTCCAGCATCATTTGTTAAAAAAGACTATCTTTGTATTGCTTTTGTCAAACATCAGTTGACTATATTATGTGAGTCTATTTCTGGACTCTCTATTATGTTCTGTTATTCTATTTTATATTCTTTCACCAGTACCACACTGTCTTGATTAATGTAGATTTATAGTAAATTTTGAAGTCCCATATTAGTGTCAGTTTTCTTTCTTCTCCTCCTCCAATAGTGTGTTGACAATTCTGGGCCTTTTTCCTCTGCTTTCCTCTAAACTTTAGAATCAGTTCGTCAATATCTACAAGATAAATTGCTGGGCTTTTGACTGAGATAGCACTGAATCTATGGAACAAGTTGAGAAGAACTGGTATCTTAAAAATATTTAGACTACTGTCAATGAATATGGAGTAACTCTCCATTTATTTAGTTTTTCTTTGATTTTTAGAGTCGTTTTTGTAGTTTTCCTCATATACATCTTATACATATTTTCTTAGATTTATATCTAAGTATTTCATTTTTTAGGGTGCTAATGTAAATGATATAGTGGTTTTAATGTAAATTTCTACCTGTTCGTTACTAATACATAAGAAAAGAATTGACTTTGATATATTAAACTAGCATCCTGCAATATTGCTCCAATGGTTTATTAGTTCCAGAAGTTTTTTGTCATTCTTTTAGGTTTTTTTACATAGAAAAATATGCCATCTACAAAGTTTTATTTCTCATTTTCCGATTAGTATAGTTTGTAATTCCCTTTCTTGTCCTCTTGCATTATCAATGATGTTGAAAGCAGTAGTATAAAAAGAAATCCTTGCTTTATTTCTAATCTTAGCAGGAAATCCCAGTTTTCCACCATTAAATATTATGTTATTTGTAGTTTTTTGTAGATCTTAAAAATCAAATCAAAGTAGCACTTATCTCTTCTTGGTTTACTTAAAGATTTTATCATGAATGAGGGTAGATTTTATCAAATGCTTTTACTGAATCTATTGATATGCTCCTGGCATATTTCTACTTCAGCTTGTTGATATGATGGATTACATTCATTGATTTATATATTTTGAACAAGCCTTGGATACTTTGGATAAATCCCAGGTCATGATACATAATTATTTCTATAGATTTTTGGATTTGATTTGTGAATATTTTGTTGAGGATATTTGCATCTATGTTCATGAGACATATTGGTCTGTACTTTTCTTATAATGTCTTAGTCTAATTTTGATATAAGACTAATTCTGACCACATGACACCTTTTTAAAATAAAAAGATAACTTGTACCTTTTCACAAATACAACACAAAATCCTTACAAAGCACTTCTGCTAGGTTTGTCCAGAAATGGAATCAGTTGCACTCTTTTTAGTTAAAAACAAGAGAGGGGCCTGCATATTAACATGACTCAAGCAATAAGTTTATGGTTTTATGGAATTACTGCCAATTATTTTTGCTCCAGTAAGGTTACATCAAGGGTCAAAAAACTTTTATTTATAAGAAGACATATCATCATGGGTACAATACTTTGGGACTGTATCTTCAAAATTTGACAAAATTTGGTTCTTACCAAGAGGACACAAACAGATGGAAAAACATTCCATGCTTATGGTTAGGAATAATCAATATTATGAAAATTGCCATATTGCCCAAAGTAATTTATAGATTCAATGCTATTCCCATCAAGCTACCAATGACTTTCTTCACAGAATTGGAAAAAATCACCTTAAGCTTCATATGGAACTAAAAAAGAGTTTGCATAGCCAAGACAATCCTAAGGAAAAAAAAAAGCTGAAGGCATCACATTACCTGACTTCAAACTATATTACAAAGCTACTGTAATCAAAACAGTATGGTGCCAGTACCAACAAGAGATATAGACCAATGGAACGGAACAGAGGCCTCAGAAAGAACACCACACAACTACAACCATCTGATCTTTGACAAACCTGACAAAAACATGCAATGGGGAAAGGATTCTCTATTTAATAAATGGTGTTGGGAAAACTGGCTAGCCATGTGCAGAAAGCTGAAACTGGACCCCTTCCTTACAGCTTATACAAAAATTAACTCTAGATGGATTAAAGATTTAAACATGAGGTCTAACACCATAAAAACTCTAGAAGAAAACCTAGGCAATACCATTCAGGACATAGGCATGGGCAAGGACTTCATGACTAAAGCACCAAAAGCAATGGCAACAAAAGCCAAAATAGACAAATGGGATCTAATTAAACTAAAGAGCTTCTGCAAAGCAAACGAAACTATCAATAGAGTGAACTGGCAGCCAACAGAATGGGAACAAATTTTGCAATCTACCCATTTGACAAAAGGCTAATATCCAGAATCTACAGAGAACTTAAACAAATTTGCAAGAAAAAAACAACCCTATCAAAACATGGGCAAAGGATATGAACAGACACTTTTCAAAAGAAGACATTTATTCAGCCAACAAACATATGAAAAAAAAGCTCATCATCACTGGTCATTAGAGAAATGCAAACCAAAACCACATTGAGATACCATCTCATGCCAGTGAGAATGGCAATCATTAAAAAATCAGGAGACAACAGGTGCTGGAGAGGATGTGGAAAAGTAGGAATGCTTTTACACTGATGGTGGGAGTGTAAATTAGTTCAACCATTGTGGAAGACAATGTGGTGATTCCTCAAGGATCTAGAACTAGAAACACCATTTGACCTAGCAATCCCATTACTAGTTACATACCCCAAGGGTTATAAATCATTCTATTATAAAGACACATGCAAACATATGTTTATAGCAGCACTGTTCACAATAGCAAAGACTTGGAACCAACCCAAATGCTAATAAATGACAGACTGGATAAAGGAAATGTGGCACATGTACACCACGGAATACTATGCAGCCATAAAAAATGATGAGTTCATGTCTTTTGCAAGGACATGGATGAAACTGGAAACCATCATTCTCAGCAAACTGACAGAAGAACAGAACACCAAACACTGCATGTTCTCACTCATATGTGGGTGTTGAACAATGAGAACACATGGACACAGGGAGGGGAACATCAGATACCATGGCCTGGGGGGCAGCGGGCTAGGGGAAGAATAGCAGGGGGTAGGGGGATTGGGGAGGGATAGCATTAGGAGGAATACCTAATGTAGATGATGAGGCAATGGATGCAGCAAACCTCCACCATCACATAGATACCTATGTAACAATCCTGCATGTTCTGCACATGTACCCCAGAACTTAAAGTATATTAAATAAAAAGAAAAAAAGAAAAAAAACCTTTTTCATTTATTTTATCAATACATAAATTCCAAATGCTTCATAATATTGTTTTGGGTAGAAAACAAAGAAATCCAATCATTTGTCTGTTGTCTTTTTTCTTTTCTCTTTTTTTGGGGAGAATTAAAATTTAGGGTGTTAAAAGACCATGTTCTTTACTTTAAAGGATCTTAATGCTAGTCCTGTATTAACAAGACATGCATCCTAATTTTGGTACCTAATTCATAAAGATCCAACCTATTTCTATTTCCTTTTATCTATCTTCAAATGGGTTCCCTTTCAGCACTTGAAGCCTGAATCATAATTTCACCTAGGTCCTATTCTATATTTACATAATCAAGTTCAAAACCTCATATCAATTTTAACTGTTCTTTTTTTTTGACGTCATTATTTATATAGTTACAAGTTCTATAAACCTTGCCTCTTTAAAATAAATTTTTCTATCATCCAGATCATTTTGCTTGTCACTCCTTTATGACCCATTTTCTCTGTATTACAGTTATATGTATGTGAATATTAATTTATCTGATAGATTGTACTTTGAGAGCACATAATTTGGGGATGTTGTATCTATTAAATTCTAGCCATTGTATTTTTTCCTCTTTAATTTGTTGAACTAGAATATGACATATAAAATAGATACATGTTGTTTTGAAAGTAAATAATTTTTGTCTAGAAAAAGACCAATTGGGAGTTAATGTCAATGTAAAAAATCCCTAAAACTAATTCCTAAAGCTGCCATCCAGAACCCTGCAACATATAATTTTTTCAAAACATTTTATCTGTAAAAGTATATGTCTAAGTGGTTAGATTGCTTATTAATACTTGGATAATTTAATCCATGTTATTATACTGACAGTTCTTGCTTTTATTTTTAATCTCAATTATCTAATTTTTGTATATTAACCATCTTCAAACTTTTTGAGTAAGTATTGTTAGCAGATGTCACCTGTAAGTAAACTGAGGCCCACAGAGAATTTTCTTAAGATATCTAGTCCATAAGGGAAAAATGGTAACGTCTGCCAGGTTTACCTAATGCCAGAATCCATGCTTCTAACCATTATTTTAAACGCGATTTCCAAAACAGAAATTGATTAAGATGACATATGTGATTGCTATAATTTGAACTGAACTCTTCAAAAATATATGTTTGAGTTTTATCCCCTGATGCCTATGAATTTAATATTTTTTGGAAATAGATTCTTTGTGTATGTAATCAAATTAAGATGAATCACATTAGAGTAGTGTATGCTCTTAACCCAGCATAGTATCCTTATAAGAAGGGGAGAATAAACACAGAGACAGAGACACACAGGGAGGGCATCATATGACAACAAAGGCAGAGATGACAACAAAGGCAGAGATTGGAGCAATATGTCTGCAAGCTAAGGAAAGCCAAGGGCTTCTAGCAACAGCAGATGCTAAGAGAGAGGCATGGAACAGATTATTCCCAACAGTGTTCAGAGAAAACATGGCCGTGTGTTCAAAGAGAATGTGGCTCTGCTGACACCTTGATTTTAGACTTCTAGCCTCCAGAACTGGAAGGAAATACATTTCTGCTGTTGTAAGCCACCCCTAGTTTGTGTTACTTTGTTACAGCAACCCTAGAAAACAAATAACAATAATCAATTACACTCAGCACTTAAAGCTAATAAGATGCATATATTTCTCATATTTTCAGAAATGTTTACAGATCATTAGGAAAGTATTCTTATGGAATATAAATCCATCCCCAAGATTATAATGCCATGTAAATAATTAAAATTATTTTCAAGTTCATGCATCTAAAATAATAATACTATGTGAATTATCATCTAGGAATTAAATATACATGCTTTTATTTAAAGATGTGTTAAATATGCTTACTTTTTATTAATTTTGCTAAAATTTAAATTAAATAAAAGATTCTATATTTCTGGTTAATAATGTATTATGGGGAATAAGTCTTGTGATTTTTCTCCCGCTTAACAGTACTAATTTATGGAAGAATTTGAAATTGTCAAGATGAGGAAATGTCATTTTATATTCATTTTTGTCTTTTTGTTTTTGTTTAATTATCAAATTCTCTCTCTCTCTCTGTCTGTGTGTGTGTATATATATATAATATATATATATGCACACATGCAGATACACACATATCTATACATGAGTATGTATTTGTGTGTGTTTTCCAATAAATACGCTGGTTTCTTGTAATAATATACAATATCCTCGTATAGCATTTAGTCATTAGCCCCAGGACAATTGTATTCCAGAAAAAATAAATGATGAGGGCAAATCAGAAACAATGTTCATCTCTAGTAGTTGATTTAAATCACTTAATACTGGAATAAAAATGCCAATACAGATACATTTTAGATTGCACAGATATTTCAATACCTTTTTTGTGATTTTTCAAAACACAATATTATCTTTTATTATTGTTGAAGCTGAAATAAATGTTTGTTAAAGCATTAAACTTTGCCAAGAAGCCTCTGGGTTTCCTTATATTTTATCGTTTACCAATACTGCAAAAAATATCAAACAACTAGAAAGACACATAGTTTCAAAGATTATTAGCTGATAAAATTAAAACCTATAATTTCCTCCCAAACCAGTTGCTTATATAATTTTTTTACATAATCTTATAACCTAAATAAAACCATGAGAGAGCATAAAAGAAGTGTGTCTTGATGCTAGAAAAAGATTGCTGTTTGCTATAAAAGCTTGCAACATAAAGATGGGAAGAAACTTGTGAAAATTCCAACTATTAGGGAAAATCTGACTATCATCCAGGAAATTCTGCATTAGGCAAAATAGACTATGCCATATTACAGTAACAAATCAAACATGAAATCTGATTCACTAAACTTGGAACAAGGTTAATTCTTCCCTATCACAATCAGACATGTTAAGAAGCTCTCCTTGGAAGATTTTTCTCAAGGAGTGACTTAGAGATCCAAGTTCCTTTCATCTCATAATGTTTCTGTCTTTAAAGGACAATCTTCTAAAATCACCTTACAAAGGCAAAGTGGACATTACACTTGGTTTTTATGGCAGGCTTGGGAAAGTGCTTCTGCCTGTATCCCAGTCATGTGGTCCCAATCTCACTGAAAAGAAGTCAGAAAATGTAGTATTCCTCTGTACCCATAAAACAAGATCTGACGAGCACAAAAAAATGTATCTGTCATGACTTCAACTACATAACTTCAAAACTGCACATTTGAAAAACCATCAGTAGTCACATTGCTTTTCAATATCAGTGAGGCAAGTCTAAGTTTCTTTTGTGTAAAATTATATAGAGAGAAATGTAGGTTTCTCTTAGATTTTCTCCAGCTCTAAAATTCTTATACTCAGTGACAATAAGTACTTAGGCTATAATGCATTTTTTTTCTATTCAGAATCCCTAAGAAATGATAGCTGGCTAGCTAGATATACAGACAGCAATTATGTACTTAATTATTTACTGAATATATATGTATGTATATATAAAAGAAATTCTGTGCTTATTACATAGAGATAAAAGGTAATAAAGGGCTTAACTACTTCATAAGATAAAAGAATGTTTATCATAAGCCACAAAGATTTATGTGACAAAATATAAAAAAATCACTGGGACACTAGAAAAAGCACAATTAATTTCCAATTTAAATATCTACTAGAACTGTGAAGGATTTTTTCCTTCTTCTTTTGTTTTCTTCAGCTTGCATTTTTAAAAATCTTTTTCTCAAAGTGTGATCTCACATCTTATAAATAAAATCTGTAGTACATTAGTTCTTTATGCTATATTTTAAAAAATTTTAAGTTATGCCATATTTAGTACATGCAAGAAATTGATTTACAGTTTCAGTTTTATATTAGTATAAACAAGAAACATTATGCTATTTAAAAATATCCAAGCTTAGTGATTTTTATGCTGAGGTTTTATTCCATAATCTGCAAAAACTTAGAACATTTTTGAAGTGTTTATCAGTCACACTTAAGTGCTTTCTAGTGTTTATTTTGATGAGAAAATGATGAAAATCTAATCTTAATCAACTATGTACACACAAAAGAACAACAATTTTTATCACTTTCTTCTCCAGTTATGGCAATGTTTCTAGTTTATTCATTTATAGAACACTTACACAGTGCTTGTTACTATGAGCCACTCAGTACTTTACAAGTATTTGCTTTCAAAACCTCATGTCTACCTTCAGGGTAGAAACTATTATTATCACCATTTTACAATGAGGAATCAAGTCAAGAAAGGTTCAATAACTTGCCCAGTTTCACAAAAAAAGTAAGTGTTGAACCTGGGATTCTTAGCCAAGCATTCTGGCTAAAGAATCTGTACACTAAATATCATGCAATGGTATAAAATAAATTTGGCAACGTCATTGTCACTAAATACATGTGGATGTAGTTAACGGCTCTTGTGGTGAGTAGGCATCCAGGTTAAAGATAAATAGATTCAGTATTCATTTATTTTTATTTTTATTTTTTGGCACAAAAAGATTTCCCAGAGAAAAATAGCCACAGACAGATATTCAGCTTTTTGTAATGCCTTTATGCTTCATATGGTCATTTCTGAATTTTCTAACATCTCTCTGTTAGAAAGCAAAATTTTAAAAATTTCTTTTCCAAAGAGGCAATTTTCTTACAAAACTAGATAAATTTAATGTAAATTTTGCCATGAACTTTTGGACTAGTTCCTTAAAACAGTAGTAAGTTTTAAGAGTTTGACTACTCATAAACACAGTCAAAGAGAGATAAACATTAGTTTATGTCATTGACTCTACTACTATTTTTAGAGGTAAAAGAAATAGCTTATATTGTTACATGTCCAGTTTAAAGCACCATACTCCAGTTTACAAATAAAGGGCATACATTTGGTAACAATTTCTTTAAAAGAATCGCTGAAGAGACAGTGATTATTTAGAAACTATGCTCTAATGAAATTTATCATGCTCTTTGCAGGAGACAAAATAGCCTTCAATTTTTTTATGCAAATTCTTGTCAGCAAATACATGATGGGGTAATAAACAATATATAATCATGCTACATTTTTTTTTATATAGCAGTAGAGATATTCTTAATTTTTCTTCAGATCTAGGCAGGAGCATTATTGGTGAATATTAATTTGCTTACCTTGTGCATTACAGATACAAAAATTTTATCTCTGACTAGATAAATGTACATTTCCTTGTACTTATTTGCTCTGTTTCACAGGAAAGGCCTCCTTCTATGCCCTTTTCCTAATTTACATAAGATAGAACAATAGTAGCCAACAGAAGCAATCAAGGTCCTACCCATTTAAAAGGAAATTTTTTGGAACTTTTTAAAAACGCATTTCAGATATCAGGACTCAACTCACAAATTATGATTTGATAAAAAAGTCTGTTGAAACTTCTTTAGCTCATCTGGTCTCAGAACTATTTTTCAGTTTTCCAGTGAATTGTTTTTCTCACTTTTTACCAATGAGGCTCCTTGTCTTTTAACAATGCAACTTGGTTGAATGCTTCTAGTAACAACTTCTCAACCAACAAAATACTAAATGACCTCCAGCTTATTTTATTACAATAAAATAGTGCCCATCTAAATATCAGGACCATATCTAAGTTTCAGTAATGAGCACTTTGCTGTAATATTCAGAATGCCTTGATTTGAAACTAGGTACAATGTGAATCTAGGTATAACTACAAAAATAATTGTAGTCACTAATTTCTAACCATTGCCATTGCATAAATGATCTGTTAAAAAGTTATTTTTCCATATTTCTTTTACAAAAGGTATACTCAAATATGCCAATACTACTTAGACTTGTGTGCAGATTTATTGTGAAGTAAACACTGTAACTTATGTTAACAATTAGCACCTCAATGATATAACAAGTAACATCTCACTAATGTAAAATAAAGCCACAACACTGTCTTATTATTGTCCGTACTGAAGTCAGAAATAAACCCAGCAACAGGAGGAGGCCAACAATTCCTGCTCACCAAGTCAACTTAGAAAAGTACACCAGCCTGTGCATTGTACCCAGGTTCAAAGCCACTTCTCCCCAGTCATTTCAGGTTATAGCCAGTGAAATGGGTATGATATAGCTATGTGTTCATCTGTAAGTTATGGCTGTTTTTCTAAGAGTTCATAATTTTAGATTCTGAATCCATATTCAGCCAATTTTTTTTCTTTAGGAATTTTCTGCATCTTAGGTAAAAGTTAGGCCTCTCTAGGGAAGTTTTGCTTTTGTTTCTGCCAGGAATTCCTCAAAATAAAACACCAAGACCCCTTTTTTTCTAATGTCTTATCTGGGTTTTCCAATAGTTTGCACTGTGTATAATTCAAACCCAATATATTTCCTTTACATTTTGGAGGATGCTTTTTCCCCTTAATTCAGAGCCTAGGCCTAGATGAGCAAAATTTCTTATTGTCTTCCCAGGTTAGCCTGTGAAGGTATCCTTTCCAGGTTTTCATCCTGAAGGCCCTCTTATCTTATGAGGCTCCAACTTCCTGCCCTTATTGCTTCCAAAGTTTCACTTCCTGATTCTGAGTGGCTGTGAAAACCCAAGCCTCTTCTTTACAGAGAATAAAATATGTTCTCAGGGCACTTGGTGGCTTTGAGGAGCCTCTGTTTTTGGCCACTGAAATGTCCCCTATTTTTTTTTTTTTTTTGAGGTCAATTTTCCACTTTAAAGACTAGTTGTATTTTATCATATATTTTCAGGTGTTTTGTGCTAGAAAATTCTTTGGAATATTTACCTTCTAGGTGAAAATGAAAATGAATTGTAAATTGTGTAAATTGTAATTCTGCTGTTAAAGGTACTCCTGGTGAGGCAGGAAAATAGAGTCTGGAGGCAGGGAACATAAGGCCAATTCACACTTCAGTTAGGACAGGAAATAGTCTTATCATAGGGCATAGGCCAAGTAAATGACTTTGTAACTTTACTTCATCCTTTTCATTTACATAGGGCGTACTCAAGTAGTGAGTATTTAAACTCCCCAAAATTCTGCAACGGGGCCTTTGAGCCCCTATGCTCAGGCCCACTCCCACACTGTGGAGTGTACTTTCATTTTCAATAAAACCCATTATTCCTTCCTTGCTCTGTTTGTGTGTTTTGTGCAATTCTTTGTTTAAGACACAAGAACCTGGACACCCTCCACTGTTAATATATTTTGGTGAACCAGCCAGGAAGAAGAGGTAAGCCCAAAGTTTGGGCTCTCTTGCTCTCGCTCGCTCTCTCGCTCTCTCTCTCGCTCTCTCTCTCTCTCTCTCTCTCTCTCCAAACTGTGACCCTTTGTGGGCAGCACCTAAACATGGAAGCAACTGCAGGTTTCTGGCCATGGCCAGTGAAACTAAGGGGTTTCCATGTGGGGACGTATAACTGCCACCACCAGGTTTGCTTAAGGAAACTGGGTCTTTTTTATTTTTGTTTCCTTTCTTTCTTTTTCAGTCTTTCAGTGGCTATTTATAATTGTTCTACTCCAAAGGGGGTGGGACTTTGTAAAAAATCTTTTCTGCGCATATTACCTGGACCTTACATGTGGTACAGCTCAGAGCAAACTCACATGTTTCAGGGGACTTAAACCTTCTTTTCTTATGCCAAATTCTTCCCTTACCATACTCAACTGGCTAAGGGGAAAAAGGCCCACCTGGCATCCAGTTCTCAGTTCATGGCTATCCTTTTAAAGTTCATTGCATGCTCTGAAGGGGAAAACTGCATGTGCCACTGGTACCCACCTAAGGTCAGATTGGACCCCAAGGGAGGACATGCCAGGGTTCCCGCAGACCTCAACCTGCCAAATGAAGATGCTCTCTACTTTTGGCAGAGGTTCTGAGATCTACTACTAAGCCCTCCTTTGAATTTTCTCTCACAGTTGCAATGCTGTTTGGCCCCAACATTGTTTGGAATCTAGAGTTCATTGTTGAATGGGAAAGCAGAATGGCATTGCATGTATCCAGACTTTTGTTCTGTGGTTCTAAGTAGGGGGACTGATTAATGTGTGATGCCCTCCTTTGGTCCTGTTTGGCATCAGGGCTCTTTGGAGTCTGGGGAGGTTTATTTTTTAAAAATCAAACTACCATGGAGAATGTTTTACTTGAAAGTTTGGTTTATAGCCTTTATTGGATTATCTACTGGAGCAAAGTAAAACCAGCAAGCTTGTATTGCTATCTCATGGCTAGGGATCCAAGCTATTGGATCTTTGTGTGTACGTGTATACATGTCTAGATGTATTTATTTGTATGTATACTTATTGTTACATGTTGTACCAAAATTGGCTTATAAGTAAAAGAGCACGGATAAATTCAGTAAAGTCTAAGCAATATTCAAGTTCACATGGCTTAAAGTGTAACATTACTAAACAAGCTAGCTTTAAAATGATTGCTGGAATGAAAATAGATATGCCATCAGAATTGTCAGCATACATTTTGTCTGAATTTTATGTTTGTTTTTGCTAGATATTTTTAAATGTCAGTATTAATTCAAGCTGGGAGCTGCTTGGGACAAGCCTGCCTCCTATTAAATTCAAAGTCTCACTGAGAAAAATACATATCTGATTGCTTCCTTTGGAAAGGCTAATCAGAAACTCATAAGAATGCAACCATTCCTCTCACACCTACCTGTGACCTGGATGTCGCAACCACCTTCCTCATTTCAAGTTGTCCCACCTTTCCAGACCTGACCAGACCGAATCAATGTTCATTTTACGTATTTGGATTGATATATCATGCATTCCTTGTTAAAAGCAAAAAATGTACAGTGAATGGGATAAATGTTTGTGGTAAACTTTTTGTGTAAATTAAAATCTCAAAGTTATTTTTAATGGTCATTTAATATCTGGGTATTTCCAATTAAAAAAGGGTTGTAATATGGGGAAATATACTACTAAAATTGTGGAGTTGTTCTTATCTATAAATGCCCATATCTGATAGTTCAGGATTACTTGCTTTTTAGGGTTTCACTAAAGTTTTAGTTTACTAAGGATAAAATTCTGGTTAACACCTAATTCTGTATACAAAATGTGCCAGAAAGAATTATGTTATCAGTGGAAAAATAATAATTTTGTCAATTCAAAAGTTACCTAAAAGTTAGTTTAAATTACAGATTTGAAAATGTTATTTATGAAACCACATAGTAAGGAATCATTAAGTAGGAGAGAAAGATGTGGAAAAAGTTTAAATAATAAAATATTCTTAAAAACATGATAAAGAATTGGGGACATTTTGCTAATTAACATTTTCATAGTTAAAGCTCTTACTCTTAATTAAAGTCAAATAAGAAATATTGTAAAATAAAAAATTCATCAGCAGTTTGGCAATTCTTTTTTTAACATAGTTAAGCATGAAGCTGGATTTAGCATGGAGCCAAATTTCATGTACATGATTGCTTTGCTTCACACTGTGTTTACTGTTTTGCATGGATAGTGCTAGAGTACTTACTGGTCATGTGCCTAAAGTAAATTTCTTGACTGCACAGAATGTATAATGATATTGGGGAACTTAAGGAATGAATTGTGTGTCAGGAATGAAATATTCATTATGTGGGTTTGGGGGGCCCTAGGTAACACTGTAGCCTCTAGGATAAATTGAGTAGGAAAATTTAGGGTTGGTTGATTTCCTGTTTATTTATTTTTGCTTCTAGTTTTCATTCATTTGCTGTTTATTCTCCTCTGGCATTAGTTGTGTATCCATACATACAAAAGCATAATGCTTTTTAATTTCTAGTGGAAGGCTTTTATTTGGTTCTGTGAATAGTTATTTTGTTTCCTATGCATTTCTAGCAAGTCATCATTCCTTCCATTTATCTGAAATTCCTAAGCTACTTTTGTTGGACTACAGGAATTAATGGAGCACACAAACTTTTTATCCTTATAAGCTAACTTTTTTGATTTTAGGCTAATACTCTAAACATGTTGAGTATTTTTTCATAAATAGAGTTGGAGTCATATTTCTCTTTCTCTACCTAATTTCTCCAAATTTATAAACTATTTGTGAATATCCTTAATTCGTGGCAATATGTTTGTTTGCATACAGTCAAGCAGGGTCACTGGGGCTGCTCAGGGAGAGAGAACCCAGAAACTGGCATGAGAGCAAAAGGGTAAGAATTTCTTACCAATCTCTGGCCTCTTTCTCTCTGTGCAATCTGGTTAATCTCCTCTGTAAAGTTTTAAATTAATTGATTTAATAATAATAAGAGCTTAAATCAAATATCTCGCCAGAAAAGTAGAAAACGTAATGCCTCTTAGTTCTCTGTGCAAACTGGTTAATCTGCTCTGTATAGTTTCAAATTAATTGGTTTAATAATAATAAGAGCTTAAATCAAATATTTTGCCAGAAAAGTAGAAAATGTAATGCCTCTTAGTTCACGTGACTTTAGTAGTCTTTGGGAAATAAAGACGGTTTTACAGATTATTGGTAAAATACAATGTCTTCAGAATATAAACGTGGTTTAAATTATGTTCAAATATTAGGTTTGCTAAATGCTTTAAGGTCATAAACTGCTTCTTTGGCTTTTGAAAATTGTTTAACTTGCCTGCTGTCCAGATAGGTAAGGCCAGGAGAAATGTGGAGTTGGGCACACCTCTAGCTATGCTGGAAATAGTCAAACCTGAGAACACAACTTACCAAGTTTTACATTAAAGTTAAAATTGCTAAAGGTCACCATTGTAGCATGCAGTTAAGACTACTAGAAACAGTTTTACATGCAAGGTGTGTAAACACATTAGAATGTGTTTATTTATTTTTTTTGTAAAAAGTTATAAAATGTTTTTAAAAATTCTGCGTCAGAATTTTTTAAATTTCTGAGTCATCATTTTGACAAAATAATTTATGGTAATCTGAAATTCCAAAATCAAACTTCAGTTTCAAAATTATCTTTCTTAATGCCTGGTTTTCTGGATGGATCAGAGGGCCCCTAAAAACATTCAGAAAAGAGGTAAACAGGATTATTTGACATGTTTAGGTACATGGAATTTCCAAAATGATGCTCAGCATTCTTTAGGTTATATTTTTGTGAATAATACTAATACATACTCCAAAATTGTATGGATTTCTAAAATAGTATATGCTATTGATTATAGTTATGGTTATTATGTTAAGCTACTGTAAACTACAGAAATAACCAAATTTCCTTGTATAAAGCCACTAACCCAAATAAAACAAAAATTAATTAAATACCAAGAAAATACTTCGTCAGACTTTCATGTTAAACCAGCTGATACTGAAATTGTTTAAACAGTTTATAACCAGTGCTTGGTCCCATATTCCTGGGCAGATAATTAAAGCTTAATGTACATTTGGTCACCTGGTGGGCCATTTAAACATTTTATAAACAGATTTTATTCAACTGTTATCTTCAATGCATGTTTTCTGGTTTTATAAAGTTTTCCGATGCAAGAGGGCTGATGTTATAACACATTATTATGCTACAGTGTGTTTTCCTTTCCTTTCCATTCTTTTCTTTTCTTTTTTTTTTAGATGGAGTCTTGCTCTGTAGCCATGCTGGAGTGAAGAAAGTGGCGTGATCTCGACTCACTGCAACCTCCGCTTCCTGGGTTCAAGCAATTTCCCTACCCCAGGCTCCTAGGTAACTGGAACTACAGGCGCATGCCACCGTGCCCGGCTAATTTTTTTGTATTTTAGTAGAGACAGAGTTTCACCATGTTGGCCTGGCTGGTCTTGAACTCCTGACCTCAGGTGATTTTCCCGTCCCTGCCTTCCAAAATGCTGGGATTACAGGCATGAGCCACTGTGCCCGGCCCCTATTAAATGTTTTAACCAAATTCATTTCCTCTCACCTAGAGACCATCCACCTTCAGATGATCACGCACCAAAGATTCCAGCCAGTTCCAGGTGAAGACACCACGCCTCGCCATCAGGAAGCTACCTTGTCTCCACTAGACAGAGGAGGGTGAGTTCTGTGATCCCCAACATGTAGGGACTATGGCCCAAGCCAGCATGAAGCAGTTACAGAAAAAAAAACTATCGGTTCCTCTGCCTCCCATTAAGATTTATGGGTTCACATCTCTCAGCAGGGAGATAAGGCAGGAAAATAAGGTCTGGAGGCAGGGAACATAGGCCTATTCACATTTCAGTTATGACAGGAAATATCCTTTCCATAGGTCGGTAGGCCAAGTAAATGGCTTTGTAGCTTTACTTCATCCTCTTCATTTACATAGAGGGTATTTACACTCCCCAAAATTCTGTAACAGGGTCTTTGAGCCCCTGTGCTCAGGCCCACTCCCACACTGTGGAATATACTTTCATTTTTACCATAACCCATCGTTCCTTCCTAGCTTTGTTTGTGTGTTTTGTCCAATGCTTTGTTCAAGATGCCAAGAACGTGGACACCCTCCCCACTGTTAACACCGGGATCAGGAGCAGCAAGAGGCAGCAGCAATTTGTTCTTTTGTAACTTAATTTGAGTTATCTATAATTTACATTTGAAACAAATTCATAGATCTTACAACCCCAAATGGAGCATCTTTCATACCAGTATCTTAGTAGGTGACATGTACCCTGGATAAGAATAACTATACCAGGCTGCAAGCTTTTTGAAAGCAGAGAAGTTAGTTTTCAGAATGAGTACAGGCACTACGATAACAGTTTGGACCAGTGTTTACACTGTATTTAAAAGGTAAGGCTTCATGTAAAAGGAATATATTGGGCTTTGACATATAAGTAGAATACTAATAGGTACAGAAGAGAGTAAAGGATGAATTAAATTGAATTCAAAATCCAGAGTTCTTAAAGCTGATGCTATGATCCAAGGATGAAAGCAGATGAGTAGATGTCATTAGGTAATGACAGTAGCCAAGAGAGATTTCAAATATTCTTGGGAGTCATAGTGCTTAGGAATCGCCTTTTTATTTAAAACAGGTGATAATTGTCTATATGGTGAAAGTGGGATGTGTTCTGAACTTCCCTTCCTTTTAATATGTTCCTTGAAAATGTGGTGCCTGATTTTGTCAAAACAAAGTTGTATCCCCCCACAATTCCTGTTTCTGTGGAATATGCATTTTCTAGCAATCAATTTATCAGCATGATGCAGTTTATTTTCATGACCTAATAGTTTTCTTAGAAACATGAGCTTCAGATCAATAAATCAATTAGTAATAACAAATTTGAAGTTGGCAATAGCTAATGGCATCTGTAAAATTTCTCATTAAGACATGCTAACATACATTTTGAAATTAGTTTATCTGGGAGGATATAGCAGAATCTTGTATACACGTTTTTTGGGTACTATATTAGGAGTCTTTTGTTGTTGTTTGTTATTTTAGAAACAAAAGGTAGATACTCTATACCAGAATTGCTTCAATTAAAATTTTCAAAAGACATAGAGATCATGTGGAGAAAAATACTTAATCACATGGAAAATCATCTATGACACATGTTCAAATGTTTAGAAAATAATGATTGCTATGATTTGAGATAATTTTCCACCACAGGAATCATTGAGAGTCGTCTTTGTGGTTATGTTGTTTTCAAATAATAGAAGAGTATTGTGACTAAAGGGCTAGGACTAAGGATTGGCTCTACTCTCAATAACCATGCTAGGTTGGTTATGTAACTAATTCCCCAAACCATGTTCTCATCTTCATTTCTTTATCTAATCCTAATTACCTCCATATACAAATACAAGTATTTCTAAATACAGTCACACTGGGAGTTATGACTTCCATGTGTGAATTGAGAGGGGAGAGATAATCATTCAGTCTTGAATTTTGATTTATAGTATTGAACTTTTATTTATGAATAACAAAATTTTTTGTTATTTGTTTATTCTTACACATAAAATTCATCCATTGCTCTGGCTTTATGTAATATTACTCTACTGTGTTTACCTTCATATGTCAGTGTCAATCTTTTTTTGAACAAAGTGCTTCTTCACACATAAAATGTGAATACTAATTTGTATGTGTTGCCAAAAACCTTCAGAAAAACCTTGTACCACTTCAATTTGAATTCCCGGAGAAATGAGTTGTCGAATCCCCATACCAATTCCAACAAAAAATATCATCTGCTTTATTTTATAATTCAATACAAAAATAAATAAATTTGATTGTTTCATTTTTCTTTCTTAACTTGCTAGTAAAGTTGGTAGTATTTTTTATATATTAACTTTCAATTCCTGTTGAGATTTTTTCTGATTTTAAAAAGTTCTTTATTGACTAAAAATATTAATATTTGAAATTATTTTATAAATGCTTCAAATACATTTTTGCTATTTTTTTGTTCCTTTTTCATTTGCTTTATGCTATTTTTGGATTGAAGACATGTTAACTGTGTTTGTAGTTAGACCTCACTTAGGTGCCACAGCAGGTTAATTTGCATATAATGACAATTGATGCTTGTCTTGTGATGATGGCCCTCCCTAAATTAACATTTCATAATTATTTTTGTACATTTCTTCATGTTAAAGTTTATAATTTTACATATTAATTATTTATCTTCCTAAAGTAGGAAATAGTGTTCAATGTTTTCCAAAATGGGTTCTTACTCTAACTTCATTTATCATTAACCTACTATTTTATATATTGGATCCTAGATTTACTATTATTTTCCATTTATATATTTATATATATATGTATCTATTATTTACTAGAAATATATATTTTAATGCTACAACTTTCTAATATTTTTATGTCTGCTAAACCAAAATTGGTATTTCTCTTAGGATACTTTGAACAGCCATTACAAAATACCATATACAGCATGGCTTAAAGAAAAGAAATTACTTTCTCACAGTTCTAGAGGTTGGAAAGTTCAAGATAATGTTCAGTGTCTGGTGAAAGCTCTCTTCCTGGTTTGCAAGCAGCCACCTTCTCATTGTGTCCTCACACGGCAGAGAGGGAGAGCAAGTTCGCTGGTATCTTTTCTTATAAGGACACTAATACCATCCAACCATGTTCTCACCTTCATTTCTTCATCTAATCCTAATTACCTCCAAATACAAATATGAATAATTTCCAAATACAATCACACCGGGAGTTATGGCTTCAATATGTGAATTGAGAGGGGAAGGATAATCAACAGTATTGAACTTTTATTTATAAATAACATAAATTTTTGTTATTTATTTATTCTTACAGATAAAATTTATCCATTGCCCTGGCTTTATGTAATATTACTCTATTGTGTTTACTTTCATATGTCAGCATCAATCTTTTTTTGAACAAAATGCAGTATAAAAAATTCCATTGTACTAGAGAATTTTGGCTTTCACCTATTTTTTCTAAATGAAGCATTTTGATACCTTCCACCCAAAGTTTGGTTGGAAGTATTTTCAGAGAAAAGGTATTTAAATTTAGTAACAGTGTCTTTGGCAAAATTAAGCTTACCCATCTGACAGTGGGAAATATATAGTCTTTTGCCTGGTCTCAAGAAATCAAGTATTCTTTCCTAAACCAATCCTTCTAGTCACATTAGAGAAAAAATGTGAATGCTTTTATAGATGAGGAACGAGATTGTCTGTTCTCTTACCTATTGGAACACAGGACTTCACACACAAAATGAAAGTGACACTTATGACTTTGCAGAAATGCAAATATGAAGAACATCTACTGAGAAACTGTAACTTAGAGTGTATTGGGATGTATTATTGAAAGCTGGCATAAGGAGAGTAAGTTCATTAGCTTATGACATCCTCTGAGTCATGGTTGAAGCCATTCAAGTCAGTTTATTAAACTTCTCCCTACAAAGACTTTTGGCCTGGCTTATTGTGTTTTCCAGACATAATAAGCCTAAAGCAGGGATTGTAACACTGAGTCATGACCACCGATAACTATTTTAGCTCACTAAGAACACATATGAAAGTGTTCACCATGCAAGAGTATGCACAGGCTCTAAACAACGTTTTTGGTTTTAAATATTTCCATAGGATCCAGTGTTAGAATTCTTACTGTTCTCAAGCAGCTAAAAAAAGAGTGTAAACAAAATCATAAGATAAAAAAAAAATTGGCACTATCTATAAAGGCAAATTTTTCCTTCTGTATACTTCTGCCAATGAAAGTAATGTACATAATTTTATTGACGTAAGTCTTGGACAAGCCAAGTAAAATATATTCTTGTATTAAATTTTTTTTTAAAAAAACTTAGAATTTCTTGCCTCTATACTTCATGTCATCATGTTTGTGAGGCTCTGAGGCTGATCTCTTAGAATCTTTGTTAGTAAAAAATATTAAGATTATTTCCTCTATGAAAACCAGAGAGGGCGAGAAAAAACAGACAAACCAAGAAACAGATTAAAATGTATCAGAGTAACTTCTTAAAACTCTAGATCATATGTTTGCTTGCTTATGGAAATATGTTTAACCACAAAATAATCCTTCCAGTAACTTCTGAAATACAACCAGAGGTATTCTCACTCTACAACTAAGTTCAGATTTGTAAGACAATCAAATTAATTTGGAAGTCACATGGGTTAATTTGTATATAATGACAATTCTGTCAATGTATTTTACAGTTAGAATATTTTTGGACGAACATTCTACTCTCTGAATTTAGAGCCATACTGAGGGCTCTGAAATGTAATGATTTACAACTTTCTCTCATTTATATTTCTCAAGAATGTGCTTCCAAAGAGATAACAATGTCACAAGCAGTGATTCATTCTTACCAGAACATTGATGGTCACATGAGCAGTACCACTTCTCTGCCTGAGAGGGTCAGGGATGGCATCATTGTCCAAGTCTGTTACTCTCACAGATATTTTGTACTCTGATTCAATTTCTCTGTCTAGTGAATCTAATAGCTTTATCACTCCTGACACAAAAATAAAGGGAGACCTGTTATCCCAGGATTAATAAATGTTTTCAATTTATTCTATATTATCAATTCTATAAATGAAATCATTATAATAATTAATAGAAATTAACTAATACAAATGAATTCATTATATATTCTTACCCCTAAAGTGTAATTCGGCAGCAAAATTATAACAGGTATTAACGTATACACTATTTTAGTCACTTGTTAAGTTATATTCTTGAATACATGGAAGAGCACATATGCATAGGCTTTCTGAAGTTGAATATAGCAAATCAAAGCTTCAGCACTTTGCCTTAGGTAAGATCATTAAAAAATTTGGAGACAACAGATGCTGGAGAAGAAGTGAAGAAATAGGAACACTTTTACACTGTTGGTGGGAGTGTAAACTAGTTCAACCATTGTGGAAGACAGTGTGGCGCTTCCTTAAGGACCTAAACATAGAAATTCCATTTGACCTAGCAATCCCATTACTGGGCATATACCCAAAGGATTATAAATCATTCTGTTATAAAGACACATGCACACATATGTTCATAGTGGCACTGTTTACAATAGCAAAGACCTGGAACCAAGCCAAATGCCCATTGACAATAGACTGGACAAGGAAAATGTGGCATATATACACCATGGAATACTATGCAGCCATAAAAAATGATGAGTTTGTGTCCTTTGTAGGGACATGGATGAATCTGGAAACCATAATTCTCAGCAAACTGACACAAGACCAGAAAATCAAACACTGCATTCTCACTCATAGGTGGGTGATGAACAATGAGAACACATGGACACAAGCAGGGGAGCATCACACACTGGGGTCTGTTGGTGGGGGCAAGGGAGGGACAGCAGGGAGGTTGGGGAGGGATAACATGAGGAGAAATGCCAGATGTAGGTGAAGTAGGAATGGAGGCAGCAACCACATTGCCATGTGTGTACCTAATCCTGCATAATCTGCACATGTACCCCAGAACCTAAAGTACAATAAAAAAAATTTATGGATACAGCTAAGAAATCTAGGTGAACATTAAATAGTCCAAGAGAAAGATATTCCCTGATCACAGTTTCTAAATAAATTTCCACTGAGTGTATATGAACTCTTTACTTTTATGATTAATTGATATCAGCATTTTATGATACCTGTATCTGGTTCAATGTAAAATTTGGGAGGTGTTCCCAAATTGCCTCCAACAACGGTATATTTCATATTATTAAATGGCCAGTCTGCATCAGTAAATGTAACTTTTCCAACTAGTGTATCAACTGGACTATTTTCAAATACACTGAAGGTAAATGCCGACGCAGTTCCAATTGGATTCAGTTCATTTATGCGACTCACACTTACAATGACTGTAATGGTTGCTATGGAGAAAAAAGCACATAAAATATGTAGCTAAGGCAATAATGTGTCTTCTTCAATAATCCTTCCTTTTACTTTTCCTTTTCAATTAACACCTTATATTATCATATTATTTTATCTTCTAAAATCTCATGGCATAAATTTTACAAGTACGCATATATTGATATGATTTAATATTAAATTATTACCTTTTCAATTATAAAGCATTAGAAAATAAGTTTAGGATTAGAACATTCTAATGAGTTTTTTGAACACCTGTCAAAGCAATTGTCTTTTATGGTGTGTTTATATATAAATGCTACTATTCTGAATCAAAAACCATAGTATTCACCAATTGAAATATAATTAAAATACTTCAGCATAATAAATAATGAAAGAATGCAATTTACTATGAGAATCTGAATATTAATATTTTCCCCTAAAGCAGAATAATTCCTTGAGAAATATTTTAAATACACAAGCATTCTAGAAATGTTTATTTTTAACATTGTCTTTAAATAACTGTAATGTGCTATATTAAACATTTGGGTGTCATTCTCTCCTCTAGTTTGTTTTTATGTAGACTTTCAGTTTTTAAATAGCTGTGCATGAGCACTAAATAAGTTATTATAAGAATAATATATTGCATAGTTTATTCTAACAGATTATTAGAATACTTAGAAATATGATAAACTGGGTGTTTTCTATGTCAAACTATTTTAATATTTCAAATTAGTAACTTCTTACTTGATAGTACAGGACTTCCCTCATCAGACACTCTCACAAACAATGTATATTTGAAATGCATTCCTGCAAAAATAGCATTATCAAAATCCAGATGTGTAGGTCCAATCTGTAGATTAAAAACAGTATATCAATGGTTCATTTTGTTTTCTTTGGTTAAACATCTATTTTGTCATTTACGTGAATCCAAAATGAAGATATACGAAACTTATATAGGTAATAAATTAGTGAAAGTGATATTCTATTACGGGACTATCCAATAGGAATATAACATGAGCTATAAATATATGCCATATATGAAATTTAACTTTTCTAGTAGCCATATTTAAGAATAATACAAACAGATAAAATTAATTTTAATGAATTATTTTATTTAATCAAACATATCCAAAATACTACCATTTTAAATTACAATCAATATAAAAATATTGATGTGATGTTTACATTTGTTTGTTCATACTAATTCTATGAAATTCATTGCTTCATTGAAAACTAGCGTATCTTAATTTGTACAAAACATAGCTCATAAGCTCAAAGGCACATGTAGCTAGTGTATTCCATACTGTTCTGCAGAGCAAAGTTTTATATAATATACAACTATAAATTTATTGTACACCTAAGATGATATTACTGTATATTCTGGCACTTTGTAATTATTACCATACACTGTAAGAGCAAAAGTAGGGTGTCATATTACATGTTCATTTGTTCACACTGATTCATTTGTCATCGATTGCCGTTTTCTTATTCCATAGATTCTCCTTGTAAATAGTTACTATAATGTGTAAAAAGTAGCCGTCATGAATTTGTGTTCTTTCAAAATGAGTTAGATCTGGGTTAGTATTAGTGGAAATAATCTGTTGGCAGCAAGCTTTGAATTGCAAGCTTCAAACTTATGCAAAAACAAAACTTGAGATCCATTCTGCTGAGAGAGGTCAAAGCATCTCATATTTTTGCTCTTTTACTTTACTCTCCTGGGAAGAATGTGCAGGGCAGGCATGATGCTTTCAGGATCTTTAATAATGTTAAATACAAAAGGCATTGGTAAGAGTCTTCCCCTTTCCAACTAATTCATAATCACACAATCCTCAGGGTGGTTGTAGCCTAGAGTAGGTCTGAGGCCATTCAAGGGAAGGAGTGGAAAGAATGTGATTGCGTGCTGTGTATTCAGTTCTTCTGAAGTCTTTTTTGTGCCTCGCCCACATTCACATTAACTATTTTTCTCCAAAAACTATTTTTCTCTGCAATACCTATTAGAGAGGGAAGTTATGTGTAGCAACTAGACGCTGAGTTGGTGTAAAAAAAATTGGTGAATAAAACTGTTTTCTTAAAAATTCTACAATGTTCCCAGAATAATAGAAATCGGAGCCTATAAATAAATTAGTCAAATGGGAGAAAATAGTTTCTTCGTGAATGAAGTAGCATATTAAGTGATCTCTAAGGTACTTTCCAATATTTGATTTCTGCAGTCTATATTCCAAATAGATAAAGAAAAGTAACATAGAGAAAAATGGCACTGAACCAGTTAACAGTCAGGAAGTTGATAATTCACGTCAGTAATGATTTTGTAAATTTATTGTATGCCTTTTCTTATCTATCGATAGTAAGGTAATCTGAAAATATAGAAATAAATTTAACAATGAAAAGAACTACAACTACAACAGGGAAATAGCCAGAGGCAGACACAGCATCTATGGAAATTCCGTAAATGTCAGAAATAGCATTAGAAGTCTTTGCAGAAATATCACTGTGAGAGTAGGTGCTCCAAATACTGAAAAATAATTAATTGAATTTCTACTTTACTGCCTACCACAAAATAAGTTCTTTTACATTTAGAAAAACTTAAATATGAAAGGCCACTTATTACAATATTTACAAGAAAATATAGGATATTTTCCAAAATATCAGAGTGTATCACACCAACAATAAAAATAACAAAACAAGAATGGGTAAATAGATGATTATGCGTTTCACACAAAGGAAAAGGAAACATGAATATCCACAGAATTGGTGAATATATGAAAAGATGTGCAATCGCATTATCAATCAGGCAAAAGCATGTTAAACTATGTGTCAGTAGCAGTTATTATGATAAAAATATTGCTCAAGGGCAATGCTTATACATTTCGCGTGAAAGTACAAGCTGGTACAACCTCTTTGGAAAGCAATGTGGCACTAATGCATATAGTTGAACATTTAAATACATCATAAGATGGCAGTTCTGTTCTGGGAGCACTGAGAGAAATACACAAAAATGTTCACTACAATGATATGCATAACATGCAAAAACCAGGAGGAAATTCAAATCTCTACCAATGGGAGAATGGTTATAGTCACACAATGGAATATTAAGGAATACAATGAAACATTACAGCAACTGAGTGACTGAGGTAGAGAGACAGATAGATAGAAACACAGATAGATGATAAATAGACAGATCACAGATATGATAAACAAGTAGTTCCTAAACAATAATGAGTCTTAAACACATAATCAATTAAATATCAAGTCACAGAAGACTACATAGAAATGATACTACTTTTTTAAGCTCAAGAACTAAGCAAATATAACAATGTTACCTAGTAATATGTACATTGATAGCAAAACTATAAAATCCCCAAGTCAATGACAAACACAAAATTCAGGATATTGGTTGCTTCTAGAAGACAAGCAAAGGGATGGAAAAGGGTAGCAGTGCAGCTGTTAGTAATATTCTAATTCTGAAGTGAGATGATGGGTTCAGGGGTTCATTTTATTGTTACGCTTTATTACTTGCAAATATGTTACTTCTGTTATCTAATATCAAATATTACATCACAAAATAATAATTAAAAAATGAAATGACTAGTAAAAATATATTGGGGTGATTTTTCAGGTCAGTGCTCATTAACGAGAAATAACCTCATAGAAAACATGATTAGTAATACTGACTTAAAGAAATATTCATTTTTTATTATTTTATTAATAAATTCAATATATTACATATGAAATCATCTGGATTCATTAAATAGTAATTCATTCTTAAACATTACAATTACATGTCTATCAATGGTACCCTGGTGAATATCATTCCCCAATGAGTAAAGGCAAATTTAAAGTTAATATCTACTAGTCTACTAGAGCTGTAATCATTTTAACATAAAACTCTTGGTGCTTATTGTAAATCATAGTTTTGAGTGACTGCTAAACTCTTTTTATCTCATTAATATAATACACATGCCAATGTATGGCATCTAAGAACAAATCAGTTTTATTTTTAATTAAAAAAAAATTTGTATTTTAATTATGCCCTTTTATGAGTTTAAAATTCAAACATCAGTGGAAAGCCAAACACATGTTTTTTCTATATTCTTCTAGTAAATGTTTTATTCCCTAAGCATTAAAATTATGTCAGTTTCTTTTTCTACACACTAGCTTCTTTTCTCTGGCTTCTTTATTAAGATAAGGATGGTGCCACTTTATGATTCTTTCTGAACTTAATCACCCTTTGAGAAAAATACTATTGTTCTCATTCCAATAATATAATAACTGGGAAAAAAAGAGGTATACCATATGCCAGTGAATTTAATGATGATTAGTATTTCATAATTCGCAGACAAAGGTAGAAAAGGCCATCATAAGATACTCTGGTTCAATGGTTTGGCTTCCAGGAAATTTATGTGGCTGGTTTTATGGTTTTTGTCAAATTAGGACAGGTTCACTACAAATATTTTGTTGTTGTTTGCTCATGTATTTTGTGTGCTTGTTTTATTTGTTTTATTCTTGTTAGAATTGCATGAAGAGGGGAGATTCAAAGAAATGTTACTCAGTGCCATGTTCTTCATATTCCTATTTGAGGATATTTTTGATATTGTATTATTTTCCAACATTATCAGGATACAAATGCAATATATATATAGTTTACAAGTATCTGTTTTGATATTCTAGTCATATGAACAATGTCTTCTAGTTGCAAGGAATTATGAAAATATGGCATTGATGCATCTGGCAATAATATGTTTCTAACTCCTGTCACTGCCTTACAAATATGATTTTTACAGTATAATTCTGTTCATTTTATTTACTAATTCATTCAGTATTTTTAGTTTTTTTAATTGATACATAATGTACATATTTTGGGGTACATGCAACAATGTAATACATTTGTATAATTTGTGAAAATTACAATGTAATACATTTGTATAATTTGTGAAATTACACTGATCAAATTCAGTGTAATTGGGATATCCATCTACCTTAAATATTTATCTTTTCTTTATGCTAAAAATACCTATATTATTTTCTTCTAGCTATTTTGAATTATACAGTGGATTACTGTCAACTACTGTCACTCTGCTGATCAAACGCTAGGTCTTATTTCTTCTATCAAATGGAAGATTTGTACCCATTAACTGGTCATTAATAAATATATATATATCCAAAAACACTGAATATATGTCAGAAACTAGTTTACAACAGATTTTTTTCTTTTACCATCTAATGGCTGAAACAGATGGAATGTGTGATTACTGCTATGGTGAGAGAGATACAAAATGCTGCAAAAGACGTGCCTAATCTAGATAAGAGGGAGAAGAAATATCGGGGATAGCTCTTAAAAGAAACAATCTCTAAACAAAGCCATGAAGGTTATGCAAAAGTGTGTGAGTACTGGGGATACAACATAACAGGAGAAATTTCTAGCAGTATGAATAGCATGAACACCAGGACTAAAAGGCAGAGGTGAAGGACATCCATTGTTGTAAGATGGTGAAAGTGGTTCTGTGCATCTCAGCCACAAAATATAAGACAGAAAATGATAAAATTAGGGGTTTATATGAAGTGCAACTTGGAAAGAAGTCCAATTGCAATGAATTCAGTATCAAAATAAGGTGAAAAAGAAGGGTTTGTTACCTGTGTCTACTCATCCAGCCCATGTTCGGTTTCTTATCAGTTAATGATAACAAACTCAACATGGGTTTGAACAACTTTTATTATAGCAATGTTCAGCCATTACCCAGAAATCTTTATTGAACACAATATCTAATCTAACCCCACCTATTCTTTTAAAACTATGCAAATATGACACCACTTAGCCTGACCTAGGTCTCAAAATTTATTGGAAATAAAGTTCTAGATTTCTTTAATTAGTAAAATATTTGAGCTATGGCACATCCCAGAATACAGTAATAAAGTATCCACATTAATTCTCTTCATGTACTATATTTGATAGTTATTGAATATATTTATTAAAAGTAATTGTGGTAGTGATATGGACAGGAGACAGGGAAATACTGGGTTGAAGAGGGTGGTCCCTAGTGAAGGCCATACCCCCAAGGCTGGGGTATCCTGTTTCAGTAGTTTGATACATTCCAAAGAAATAGACAGTATTTTATTATAGAGCCATGTGTTCTGGGAAATTTATAACCTTCCTAGTTCAGTTCCAAAGATCAAAATTGCATTCCAGCATTCATCTCAAACTAAGATATGTTGTTGGCAATTTAAGGTTCAATTAAATATCCAGGAACAAATTCTGCCATCAGCTATTTGAATTACTGTAGTTCATTAAGAATTTTATAATAATGAAAATAAAATGTTTTTCTATCTAAGGTTAATCACAGGGACACAATCAAAGAGCAACTTAAAAATACTTACTCTTAGTTCATTGTTTGTAAGGGTAAATGTTTCATTTGAAAAAGCATCCATAAGCAAATGATACGTTATATTGTTATTGGGAGCAGTTCCATCCTTATCTGTACAAGTTAGAGAGACTAAAAGAGTTTCAACTGGGATGTTTTCAGGAAGTTCAATTCTGTAACAAGTAGAATATGAGAAAAATGTAGTGTAACATTAATCTAGATTTATGTAGATGATAATATTTAATAAAAAGAAGTTTTAAAATGTTCTGATATTTTAAATAACCACTTTTGCCAATAAGAAAATTACAGTGTTGATGAAAAATTGTGTAAGATAAGAAATTATTTGGTGTCCTTGCTGAGACTAAGGGAATTGAATTGCCATTATGCTGGATTAATAAGCAACAACTTTAGTATTATGCACACATATGATCATTGAACAAAATGGACATTTGTATTACAGATTAATAATTTTATATTTATAAATCTTAGATCTCTATGAGATCTATTGAAGTTAAATGTTTCATTTTTTTTAGGCAGATAATATATACTTCTCTCTCACTTAAAACCAAGAAAACTGAGAACTATTGACTATTAACTTTGCTAGTTAGCAGGGACTGTTTATTCTTACCAATATTCATATGTCCCTCTATATATCCCAGTTTTCCCACAATTACTGCAGTAGTAGGCTATGTGAAGTGTGCTGACAAATAAAATGCAAGTGGAAATGCTATATATCAGTTCTATCAATGATGGTTAAAACTTGGGGGTATCTTCCACATGCTGTCTTTCTCACTTCTCTCCATGTGGTTGGGAGCACAAAGCAACACGCTGCAAAGCCAAACAACTGAGTAGTCTAGGACCCCTGAGTCACAGCATAGAGGAGTGCCACACAGTAGAGCCCACCAACCTGCACCACTCCTTGCATGAGGGGCAAAGAAATGCTTATTGGGTTAGCCAGTGATATATACATATGTTTTTTTTTTTTTTTTTTTAACAGCAATCAGTGGTATCTTAAATAGTACACACAATTATAATTGTATTTTTGTCAGTTTTAAGAGAATATTTCTAATGTGAAGCATTTAAAATACCTTACAATTAAAATAATCGAGGAATAAAAGGTGAGTTGTCTAATTTGTTAACATGGAAAATGTTTCAGAAACAAAAAATTCTAATACCCTCCAATATGAATCTGTAGACTGCAAGCTGGAATAGAAAGTAGAAGCAAACAACTATTGGAGTAGCTACAGAATTCTTCTTTGGCCTTTTGGTTTTTAGCAGAACAGCTCTGGCAAAAAGTTTACAAACTAAAAGTTGATTTTTGAGTATAACAGCAATGGCACCGTTTTTGTATGTGGATTTTGGACTTTTTTTTATTATAAAGTGATCAAATATATCCCTGCATTTATATTCATAAAATGTTGTCTTCAGTGGGAGAAAGTTATTCAAGGTCAGACCACCCAAAACCTTTTATAATGTATTTTAAAATAGCATTTCTGCTCTGAAAGTGAAATTTTTAATTAAGCAAGAGCTTTTATTGCTCAACTGGCAGGACTATCAAAATTCTGCATATAGTTTATTTTAGGTCCATCTAGATAGTCTTTTGTTGCAGGAAGCATGGATTACTATGGTTTTCCTCAGATTTTTTTATATGATATATAATATTATGTTATAATATCAACAATATTACTTATAATGGATGATCATTAATTATTAATAACAGATTATCATGTAATCTATTATTAATTATGTAATCACACACTGTTGGAATGAGATATGTTACTAGAATATCAAAGAAGAATATGTTACCATATTACTCCCAGACTAAGTTAAGTCTTTTTGGGCACTCTAGTGTTCTGTAGAGAGAAATACACTAAGGATCAGAAAATCGAGGTTTCAGCATCCAACCTACTATGTATTAACTGTGTAAACTTGGTGAGTAACGGAACTCCATTTTAATAATGGAAATAACATATCATACTTGCATTTTAAATTTCTGTGTAATTTAAAAGCCAGAACAAAGAAGGTAAGTTTGTATGTGGCTTTAGAGCTATCATTAAGTTAATGTCAGTAAAATATAAAATGAATTATAACTTTGTATTTATACAAACATATGATATCTAATATAATAGTTCTTTTATCTCCCTGAAAGCATGAAGCTAAACAAAATAATCCTTTGGAATCCTTTCTAGCTTTAATTTTTAAACTTTTTAAAGAATTAATAAAGCAGATCCACTTGTACCAGGGAGGAAATGCATATTGCCTGAAAATAAAGTAAAGAACAAAAAGCTTCAGCTTCATTCCAGGGATGGTACAATGCTTACCCATTGATTTTTCTCCTGCTTCTTTCTGTGCCAAAATCTGAAGACCAAGCAATTACTATCAAAACTTACATGTAAATATCCTGTGAGCATTGAGGTGGGTTGTCATTTACATCTTGTAGAAACACTGTGACTGTCCCAGTTGTTGAATGTATTCGTTCATTGTCATAAGCTCTAAAATATAATATCCAAGACTTTGGAGTGGCTTTGTCTTCATAATCCAAAGGATAAGCAAGTGTGACCTCTCCTGAATCTAAAAGGCAGGCAGATGCAAATTTGTTCAGTACTCATAAAATGAATAAGTTATAAATTAAAAAATAGTTGCATGGATAAAATAGTTCTAAGGATAAATAAAGGTCAGTCATTGATCTGATGAAACTCACACACTAGTCACAATTGTGGATCTGTAAGGAATGGTGGTTGGGTAAGTGACAGGGAAAGAGAGAAGCCTCCGTAACCGCAGATTTCAGAAAATATTTCACTGGAGGGTCATGGTGGTTGGGGTTGGGAGCACACAGTACAGGCTTGGCTGAGTGTTGAAAAATTAGTACAGGAAATCTAGGCAGAGAAGACTGAGGTGGAGTGGGGTTGGTGAAGAGAGTGTAGGTAGAGTGGAGGACAGTAGGCAAAGAGAAAGCAACAGAAATCAACAGAAAGAAAAACTGATAATATTTTCATTGGGAATTGCTTTTTAAATAATTTTATCTCATCTATATTTGCAGAGTATGTAACCCTTATGTGAAATGTGTTCTCTGCTTTGTAATCTTGATTTTTAATCTGCAGGTAAAAATATAATTGGTGCTCATTCTCATGTCTTACGTTCTTACATCTCTAGTTATTTTGGTTGCCTAGAGTGCATTCTCTGGTGGATGCCTCAGGAAGAACTAATAGGAAATACTGTGTCCTATGTTTTCAAATTTTTATATGCTGTTTTTTTAATATATGAGGTCATTTTGCCAAGTGTAAATTTGTGAAATCACATTATTGACCTCAGGTTTCCTAAATATGTTACTCCATTAACTTACAGAACGGATTTATAGAAAAGTCTGTTAACAATGTATTCATATTACTCCCTTGTAAGTCACCTACTCTTTTTGCCTAGAGGCTCAAATACTTATGTAAAAAATTAACATCTAATACTTTATTAAAATATGGCTCAGATTCAGCCATTATAGATTAGTTTTTCCAAGAACCTAGTTTGCCTTTCAAATCTGTTATTTTATGAATATTTTTTGGATGATACCTCTGAGTATTTGTTGTATTTCATTGCCTTTTGTTGACTTCTTCAGGAATTTTTAGAATATGATTTAAAGTGTTGGGTTTTCTCTATGTTCTACAGCTATCATTATTTTCTTCTTATTTCTATTTTAGTACAATTATTAAATTTTAAAAGTAATTACAAGTTTATGAAAGAGCTTTTTTTTTTTCTTAGAACAGTTTGAGAGTAAGTAACTGACCTGATGCCTCAATATACATTTCCTAAAAGAAAAGGTATTCTCCAAACAGCCATGATAGAGACCTCCACTTAAATTTCACTAATTGTCTCAGTGTATTTTATAGCAAAAGATCCAGTTCAGAATTGCATGTTGTCATGTCTCTGTAGCCTCCTTAAATCTGGAAAGTCTCCAATCTTCCCTTGAGTTTTATGACCTTGAACTTTTTGAAGATTACAGACTAGTAATTTTGGAGAATGTCTCTCAAGTTGGGTTTGCCTAATCTGAGCTTATGATAAGATTCAGGTTATATAGCTTTTAATTAAATATCATACAAACTATACTGTATTCTTATTGAATGTTATCAGTTTGCCTCATTACTGATGAAATCCACTTTAATCATTTGACTCAGTGAGTATCTGTCAGTTTTCTCTACTCCAAAGTTGCTATTTTGCCCTTTGCAAATAATAAATATTTGTGAACCGGGTATAGGGGGTCATGCCTGTAATCTCAGCACTTTAGGAGGCCAAAGCGGGCTTAGCATGATGTTATCAGTTCAAGACCAGCCTGGCCAACATAGTGAAACTCTGTCTCTACTAAAAAATACAAATAATTAGCTGGGCATTGTGATGTGTGCCTGTAGTACAGCTACTTGGGAGGCTGAGGCAAGAGAATTGCTTGAACCCAGAGGTGGAGGTTGCAGTGAGCCAAGATCACGCCACTGCCCTCTAGTCTGGGTGACACAGCAAGATGGTCTCCAAAAAAAAAGTATTTTGTGAAAAGATACTTTGAAACTATATAAGCATCTTGTTTTTCGTCAAACTGTCCATTTATTTTAGTACTTATATCTGCTGGACTCATGCAGTCTCATTTTATTTTATGATTTATAATCTGCAACTATTATTTATTTTGATGTTCAGATCGCTCTAGAATTGGCAAAGAGGAACAATTCAAGCTGATTTCTGGTATTTTTGTTCGTTATTGACATACCCTCATCATTCTTCCAGCATGTTCCTAATTTCTCACTCGTTCTATATTTTAACTGCTGTGACCTCAGGAAGAGTCATTCCTCTAAAAGGCTTCTATAGGGAAAATGGTATTTAGAACTCAGTATCTGAGAAATAGGTGTACTCATGGCTATTTGGATATCATGCTCCTAAGTTGTTTCACTCTTTAAGTAGGGATAGACACAAAATGTATGTTTTTATGTTTGTGTGTCTCTCTAAATATGTACATATACAATTACCTCAATGTTTATGTTAACTGCATACACATGCACAAACACATATACATGTACAAATATATATATGTATATATATATACACACACACATATATATATGGAAAAATATATGTTCATTCTGATACCTTCAATTTTAATTTATCTTCACATGGTTCATTACAGTTTCTCATTTTCCACAATTGTTACTCACATCTCTGACGGGAGAAACCATCCTTTATTTATGTTTAGCTTTTTATCAATCCCCTGGTATATAACTAATCTCCCATCCCTGCTACCATCCCCTCCTCACTGCCAGCTCTGGCACCCTTCTCTCTCTCTCTCTGTCTGATCTCTTTCTTCCTCTCTCTCTCTCCTTAACTTCTGACTTGCCATACCAAGCTTTCTCTCCACAAGTCACCTTCCCCACCCCTCTCAGTTTCTGACTCTCTACCAGGAGCTCTTTTAACTCATGTAATAGATGTTATGTATTTAACCCAGCTCTTTTCATATGCAAAAATGTATATCACCTCTTAAAAAGAGAAGACATCTTTCTTGTCTTCCTCTTCTTGTTTTATATTTATGTCATTAGGGTTAGAAACTCCAAACTTTTGGCCATATGGAAGGTAGGTAGAGTTACACAAGTGTCAAAATCAAGCAGATTGAATTCAAGTGGAGGTTCTGCCACAGAAATCAGCTGCACAAGCTTGCATAAATTAAAAGTATTTTCCAGGCATCATATGTCACACTAGAATTAGGATAGTAAAAACTCAAAGGGGTTATTATGTATGCAAAGTGCTTTTAAGAATATGTGATATATAATAAATATTCAATTTATGTTTACTACTGCTCTGGTTTCCATAGAAAAATTTACTTCTCAGAGAAAAAAAGCATACAATAAAATCCCAGGGATTGCTATTGAGAATTTGAATTATTTGGGAGCCTCCTGGAGCAGCCAGATAACAGACCATTTCCATACTTCTGAAAAGGAATAATAATTTCTATCCCATGAAAATATGCTAAATATGCCAATAAATATTTTAAAGATTGTTTCATCTTAATAGAATGACAATCAGGATTATTTTTCAGTAGTAAAAACACTGTTTATTATATTTTATAAAATGATTCACCATAAAAATTTTATTATACCTTCATTTATAGAAAATTCTTTTTGTGTCCCTATAACTTCATAATGTACCAAGTCCCCTATGTCTCTATCAATTGCTGTCAACTTGATCAACTTTGTTCCAACAGGCAGATTTTCATAAATATTTATAGGTGCATCTGGTATATATCTGTGGGACAAAGAGATTTTTTTTAATCAATCAGTATAAACAAATGTCTCTTTTCATCTATGTCACACAGCAAATATTTTAAATTTCATATAATACATATTGTGTAACAGTTTGTACACAAACTGTGTAACAGTTTCAAGTCTGGCCTTCTTAATTTTTTTTTGTTGTATGTTATTAAATTTAGTAGAGAATGTTTATATATTATAAAATGAACTTAAAAGTTTTCTTTTAACTGTATCATTTTTCAATTCCTTCTACTGATTGGTAAATTGTAAAATACTACAAATATTTCTGCAATTATTTTCATTATCTTTGTGTTTGGGAATTTGTCCATATCAGCAAGTGCTTATTGCTAAAATTCTCTGGAACACCTACACTTACTTTATAGTATGAACATATCAACGTACATTTTTTATAATATTTTGATTATTAAAAATAGATACCAGAAAAATAGGAAGCTTTCAATTCATAATCCACCAAAAAATATTGGCCCTCTTCTGTAGTTTCAAGGACAAAATATAAATGAGTTGACTTCCAGTGCATGTAAAAAGAGCAATAAAATACAGCTCATTGAGGTTTGCTTTCTAGATCATTTAAAACATTTTTAAAAATTAACAGTGGAAACAATAGCCAAACACTGGTCTTTATCTTGCTATGAGAAAAGTTTCTGTGGCTAAGTCTTATCATTTAAATATTTAGATTACTCATTGCTTACTTAAGAACAGGACTCTCATCATTGACATTCTGGATGTTGATATTGATGGTGCCAACACATAACTCCAGAGACAGGTTTTGTCTGTTTCTCACAGCAATCACTAAATGGAAATGCTAAAATAAGAGAAGATAGAATGTGAGAGTTTTTTTAGTGCTTAAAATATGCAATTTTGGCCAGGCATGGTAGCTCGCGCCTATAATCCCAGCACTTTGGGAGGCCGAGGTTTGCAGATCACCTGAGATCAGGAGTTCAAGACCAGCCTTGCCAACATGGTCAAACCCCATCTCTAGTAAAAATAAAAAAAAAATTAGCCAGGCATGGTGGCGTGCACCTGTAATTCCAGCTAATAGGGAGGCTGAGACAGAAGAATCAGTTGAACCTGGGAGGCAGAAGTTGTAGTGAACTGAGATCATACCATTGCATCCCCCCAGTCTGGGCAACAAAGAATGAAATCCTTCTCAAAAAACAAAAAAAAAAAAAAAAAAAGAAAAAAGAAAAGAAAAACAATTTTCCTTTACATAAAAAATACTTTAAAAATAAAATTAAAAAATACTTTAGAAAACTGAAAGCATAAGAATGTAGAACCACTCCCCAAACACTGTAGGGCCATTTGTCAAATAGTATCTTTTGTACTTTTGTACAGATTTCTGCAATTGCTTCCAATTTTCATGGAACTTAGATCATATTTTCAAATGTTGGTTTTGGACATGCATATCAGATTTAAATTTGTAGAAGTACCAAAATAAAAGAATAAGTTAAGTTTTATTGTTTAGGAAAAACTAATCATTGAAGGTAAATGACTATCTTACTTTTAGAAAAATTTGAAAGAACATGAATACTTTAGAACCCTTAAAAAATCCTAACACTTCATTTGACAAACCAATATTATACTGCCTCAAATAATGAAGAAATATGGTCTAATGAGGTAATGACTAATAAGTTTGATGAAGTCAAATATGATTTTACTTTTTTAATTTTATTAAGTGTAATTCTATGGTCAATAAGCAGATTGCATTTATAAAGAAAAACCACTTCAAATTATATTGAATCCTATGAGATTATACCTTATTGGACCTTCTATTTTGGGTATATTTTAAATAGCTAAAAAATGCCCCTGAAGATCACAAGAAGTATTTAACTAAAATCTGGCACAACCAACAACATATTACCATTTAATTAAAGTGTTGTCCAGAAAAAAATTTATTAACTATTTGTTCAGAAAAAAAGTAGGAGAAAAATGTATATATTGCTTGTTTTGAAAAAATATGGGAGAAAAATGAAATGTGTGGTGGCTTAGAAGTTGGGATAAGAAGACAAACATAGCATTTGGCATACAGAAGATATTAAATAAGATGGCTGAACCAATTCGTTTATTGGTTCTTGTGTTTTACATTTTATAAAGCACATAAAATTGGTAGCTAGAGTGCATGCTTTTATTCAAGAACTACAGCTCGACCACTTTTGATGCACTGTGCAGAACACTAGAGAAAAGACTTAAATTAGAAATAGTGTTACCATTTTAGTGGGGAAGACTGACCTGTAAACCAAAAAAGGGTGAACTTTTACCAGGTGAGTGTTTGCTTTTGTTTGCTTTTAGATGAAGTTGTTGGAAGTGTAAAATAATTTGCCACAGTATTTCTAGGATACCACCAAAATAAAATTATAGTATGGACACACTGACACACACACACATGGGGAGGTCAGAAAGAAATTCATATTAAAGATTATACTAATTATACTATCAATACATACATATTCAGTGCAAGAATTGTCAAGACATGAAATTAAGATGTAAGCTTGCTGAGGCCAGTGATGCCGTAGGGAGGCCTGGCAGACAATTTCTCAACTATCCAAATAGATTTTTTTATGCCTTCTCAAGGTGAGTTCATAGGTGAGGAGTAAAGAAACAAATAAATTTTTTAAAAGTACCATGAAATTTAGTCAGCAAAGGGGTTAAAAAAATGGGACTCAAATATCAAAATTAAATTATTAGTAAATTGAATTCAGTATTACATATTGAAGACTCATACGAGATTAGTTATAGGTCAGAACACAAGGATACTACAAAAACAAAAAATATATCAAAACACTGATAAATTAAGGGAAAAATAAACAATATAATCATCTGAGTAGATGAAGAAAAAAATTATAAAAGTCAGCATCAAATTTCTGATAAAAGTTCTAAACAAACTAGGAATAAAAAAGTTTTATTTACTTAAGAAAGATTACCCACCAAATTCTACAGCAAAAAGCATTGTTGTTTGAAACATTTAAACAATGTATTTTAAAATCATGACAAGACAAGGATGCCTGCTATTACCATTTCTAATAAACATTGTTCTGGAAGTATTCAGCAGAAAAATAAGGTAGATACTATAAATAAAAATCTGTAAAGATTAGAGAGAAACAGCTGTCTTTTTCCACACATACTTTATGAATGTTAACACGTAGAATATAAAAGATCACTTCAAAATTATTACAATCAGTGTAAAATTTTAGCAGGTTTGCTGTTTTTAAGAGTAAGATACAAGATAGTTTTCTATAAAACCACAAATAACAATTAGAAAATAAATATTTAGCAATAAAACTCAAGAATGTTATACATATTATGTGTATGGAGAAAATAAAAAATGTTATTGAAGGATTTAAATGAAATCATTAAATAAATACATGAATTTGCCAGATTCATGATGATAAAGATACCATATCTCTCTAGTATAATTTATAAATTAAGTGCAATTAAAATCAAAATGTCAGCTGGGTGCTGTGACTCATGCCTATAATCACATAACTTTGGGAGGCCAAGGTGGGTGGATCACCTGAGGTCAGGAGTTCAAGACAAGCCTCACCAACATGGCAAAACCCTGTTTCTACAAAATTAGCCAGGTATGGTGGCAGGCACCTATAATCCCAACTACTCGGGAGGCCTGAGGCAAGAGAATCACTTGAACCTGGGAAGCGGAGGTTGCAGTGAGCCAAGATCACCCCATTGCACTCCAGCCTGGGCAACAAGAGTGAAACTCCATCTCAAGCAAACAAACAAATAAATAAATAGAAACTCTGTCTCAAATAAATAAAATAAAAATAAATAAATAAAAATGTTAATACCCACTTTCTAAGTAAAGTTAATCCTGAACATTATATGAGAGAACAAAGAAACATTAAGAACAAAGGCAATTTGTTTAGGAGTGAATGGAAAACAGCAAATTTGACTACACAAGAAATGATCCTATTAATACCAGGGTGAAAAGTAATACTATAAGCAACTAGACAAATGTCCTGGAAAAATAGTTGTTGCTTTTTTTTTTCTTTAACTCTCGCATAGTGAGAAAAGTTCTAGCCAAAACATTTGCAGTTTATAAAGTCATGTTTTAGATAAGATGATGTTTAAAAAAAAAAAATGCCTGATAAGTCTACTATTGGAAACGTTGAGAATTGCTTAAAGAAACAGGAAAACATTTGAAATTTAAATGGTCTCATTTTCCGGAATGATTTGGTAGGAAAAAATGATTTGTTATGTCTTTTCATCTCCTTATACCTCACTCTTCTTTCCAATTATTCCCAAATTTCAAATTTGACCAGGATATTTCAGGGAAAAAAGGCCACACCAGGTCTCTACAAGCACATAAAGCCAAAGACAAAGGCACTTTTTCAGACAATTCAAAACTAAAGAAGTGCACTTTTAGTTAATTACCCAGAACACTGCCTCTGTTCCATGCTGTTGAATATGGAGACAATCCCTTCTCCAACTTTTATATACATCCCCAGAAACACACACAAAAATTGAAATAATATTTAAATAAGATCTAATAAAAAACTACAATGAATCACGTATGCTTCTAAATTTATTTTCTTTTAAAATGAATTTCTGCTTGATCTGGGTGAATGTGAAAATGCAATTACATAAATTTGGTAACTTCTTTCAAGTTAGATAAGATTTTAAAAATTATTTTGTTGAAGGGTATTTAATGGTATTAATTCTTTTATATTCAGTTTTATATTTTGTCTCACCTTAGGATTTGTTTCATAGTCCAAAAGAGGTTCAATGGCTTTAGAAATGACACCATTATGTGAATCCAAAGCAAAGTAGGCAGTGGCATTAATTGAAGAATTTAATATTAAAAACTGCAACACACACATAAACATGGTTAGTACATTATTGAGTAAGCATGAATTCTGAACTGACAGCTTTGATGCAATGATTTGGCAAGAAGTAAACCAAAATAAATTTTCTGAAGACAGTGCCCATAAATTAAAATCTAAATGTACTTTCAGTTCCAGACTTCAAAAATAATCTATATATTCTTTCACATTGTAGTTGTATTTTTTCCAATGCATTTTATTCTTAAGTATTAGAGCATTTTTGGTGAATAGCTTTCAATAATTTCATAGTTTACTTTCTAGTGTTGCATTTACAGATTTTTCCAATATTAAAAAAAAAAAAAAGTCATTCCCTCTTGGATACTCAGGAAGTGTATCTAAAGGAGGCACATGCACTGAATTATCTGGAAGAAGCCATTTGATTTCATCTCTGAATTGATTTTCTGTATGGCAAAAATAAAATATTGCCCTGGACAAAACTATTAATTTTACGGGCATTGGCATGTTTCTCTCCATTGTTATCAAGATAAATATTAAAGATTTTGAAAAGGATTTCATAAAGAAATTATATTATAAACACTTACATCCAGATTCTGGCTCAAAAAAAAAATAACCCAGTAAAACCTGGGAGTATCTGATACCCAAGGCCATTTCTAAAAAATACATGATAGCCAGTTTGATGATCATATTAAACATCTTTCATTTGCCTGTAAGTGAATAACCAAAATTGGCTTATATTAGACTAAAATCCTCTTGAAAATAATTTCTTTGTTTATCTTCATTACTATGGTTTTAGATTTGTTAAAAATTATCATTTTTCAAATCTTTGTTTTCTCTTTCCTAATGACTTTTGCAATAAAATCCAGATATTACATTAATTTTTAGTAATAGAAACTATGCATGTAAACACAAAATTATAATTGATACTTTTGTAGATACCCATCCTCTACATATGCACATATTCTAGTTTAAATGCACACACCCACATACCCCAATATTCCAACTCTATCCTCGCAACACACACATACTGACACATTCACACGAATAGATGTGCTGAGCCTGGTATACCAGGAATTACATTTTTCCTGTGTTGTCTTCTGTCCTCAGTCTGAAATTCACATGAGCAAAAAATGTAATCAAGTGTATTAATCAATATCTCATTATAATCAGATCACCAGAAAAATTACATATAGACTAAATTCTCCAGAGAGCTGTTCTCCCAAACTTTACTTTCAAACATATTCTCAAGTGAGATTTATAAGTGTGTTTTTATAGCAAGCAAGAACAAATAGAAAAAAAATTAGTCTCTTCCATGGAGAATTTGACTCACTAAATTTAGGGCAGAATATTCCGGTGTATTAATCAGATTTATGACATATTGCATCATCAAGAAAACAATTTTTTCTCACAAATATAATTAGATTATAGGTCACATGTATACCATAAAAATTTCTGAGAAAAAATACAGTGATGAATTATCTTAAATTTCTTCTTTACCCCCTCTTAAGCTGTAACCATTTTAACATCTAAAATTTATTCTTTCCTCTTTATGAATTATTGCTAAAACCAGAAAAAATATGAAGACCCTAAAATATCCTTTATTCACATTGTATATATAATAAAGAAAATATGCTTGATTGGGATGAATAAAAGGCAGTGAACAATGAAAGAACATTTTATTCATGCATGTAAATGTCATCAGATAAATGCCAGTAGATGTAAGCTCTAGTTTTTCACAGTGCTTTCAGACCATTTGAAGTCTATTGCTTTCCTTTTGAAGCCATAGCATTTTAATTTTATGTTACTAGAATTCAAAGGTTTAAGTCTCCTCTCTCACTTCAGTGACTATCATACATATAAAGAACACTTTAATTAAAAGCCTGGTAAAATAATTAAAAGCCTGGTAAAATAATTTTTATGCATTAACAATTGAGCACTCTTTTGAGTGTTTTTTTTTTTTTTTCATCCAAGTTGGGCAAAAATAAATGGATGATAATAAAAAAAACTTACTTCAACTTCCTGTCCTAGATCTGGATCTCTTGAAAGAATCTTATATATAAAAGCAGATGCAGGAATGTTTTCAGGAACAGACACTGAAATACCTATACAATTACACAATCACAAACAATAATTTAAATTCAAATATTTTTCTTTCACTTCTTGCATCATGCTGATACCATAAATTACTATACTGTATTTATCTTTAAAGCAGTCTTCTTCATATTTCAGAGAAACAAACAAAAAAAATTCTACAAATACTTACTTCCATTAACATCAACATTTAAAAAGAGCCATCACATCCCTTGTTAGTTGTATACTTAGGTATTTTATTCTCTTTGTAGCAATTGTGAATGGGAGGTCACTCATGATTTGGCTATTTGTCTATTATTGGTGTATAGGAATGCTTGCGATTTTTGCACATTGATTTTGTATTTGTAAGACTTTGCTGAAGTTGCTTATTAGTTTAAGGAGTGTGAATTAATTCAACCATTGTGGAAGACAGTATGGCAATTCCTAAAGGATCTAGAAATAGAAATACCATTTGACCCAGCAATCCCATTACTGGGTATATACCCAAAGGATTGTAAATCATATTATAAAGACACATGCACATGTATGCTTATTGTGGCACTGTTCCCAATAGCAAAGACTTGGAACCAACCCAAATTCCCATCAGTGATAGACTAGATAAAGAAAATGTGGCACATATACACCATGGAATACTATGCAGCCATAAAAAGGATGAGTTCACGTCCTTTTCAGGGTCACGGATGAAACTGGAAACCATCATTCTCAGCAAATTGACACAAGAACAGAAAATCAAACACTACATGTTCTCACTCATAAGTGGGTGTTGAACAATGAGAACACATGGACACAGGGAGGGGAATATCGCACACTGGGGCCTGGGGGGTGGGGGACTAGGGGAGGAATAGCAGGCTTAGGGGGATTGAGGAGGGATATAGCATTAGGAGAAATATCTAATGTAGATGACGGGGCCATGGATGCAGAAAACTACTACCATGGCATGTGTATACACAACTATGTAACAAACCCGCACGATCTGCACATGTACCCCAGAACTTAAAGTATAATAAAAATAAATAAATAAATAGCCATCATAATTTGGTTTTATATTTCTACATTTAAATTTTGGGCTGTGGGTATGGAATGGGATATAATTGCTCGAAGTCAATGGTCACTAAGATATGATTTCTACTTTTATTCTATTATATTAGAATATTGAAGCTTTTTGCTTCCTTTCACAATCATGTACAAAAAATAGAGCACAGCCTGTGAAGACAGGAAGAAATCCACTTGAATTCCTGCTCCATCACTATTCTCACCTGTACAATGAGGATAAAGTACATCTCTGATCTTAGAGTAGTTCTGGAGATTAAATAAAATCCCATACATAGCATCTCACAAATGCTCACGAAATGCTACTTGCCTTTCTCCAACAACAGCTCCTCTCATCCTTCTTTCAATGTTACCAACTATGATTATGCATAATCCCAAAATCAAATAACATAAATGCACATTTAGATTACTAATAGTTTTTTTTTTTTAACCTGTTGTGTTATTCCACAAAGGAGAGTTTTTTTTAAAAGACAAAAGGATTAATGTTTACTGTGCAGTTGAATCTTGGGTATCAAATCCAGTGACTACTGTATCACAATCTAGACTGGGTAGTGCTGTAAAGGTCTAACATTGTTTGTTTGACTCTTTCTAAGGATGTTATAGAACAACTTTTGTGTAACTAGGACTTGCTTATTTTGAACCTTTGTTTCAAACTGAACATGTGTAGGCAGATTCTCTAATTTAGTGATTTGTTCTGGTTAATTATAGGAACTGGATAATTAAACCCAGTAAATGAATTGAATATGTGTGTGTAAAATCAGCAGCTTGAAAATCATGCCAATATCTGTTCTCTGGCAATTCTTGGTCACAGAGACCCACAGAGTTGCCCTACTTTTAACAGAAGATGACTTCTTGTCCCCACTTCTACTATGTCCCAAGGCCCACAGCCCAGATGATGAAACAGAAAGACATCCTGATCTTGATATACCCTAGCAGTTTATGCTGGTTCAGCCAAGCTTGTGGTAGAAATCAGGTCAAAATGACCTTCTTGAGATCCATGTGTGTCTTTTTAAAGTTTACTATAATTTGGGAAGACTGAAAGGAAATTACAAATAACATCAACTAAATTGTTTCAAAGTGGTCCAAAAGATTACATCTTCACAAACACCAAATCCATTTATTGGTACATTGCTAAGGCTCACCTAGGAGACTTTTCTTGATTAAATTTAGTTTCTGTGAATGAATTCCTTTAATATAAATTTATATTTTTAGATAAGTTTATTATTATGTATATCAGAAGATATGTTTTGATTTAAAGTAAGAAATGTGTGTGTTGTGTGTATTAGAAGTTTTGAGTTTCTAAAAGGGTGATGTTTCTGAAGACTGAGAAGAGATAATGCCAGTGGTAAGAAATGAATAGAGAGAGCAGCAATGAACAGGTATCTGGGAAAAACAAAATAAAAGAGAGACTATTTTAAGGAAGTTTGCCTTGTCCCACTTGCCCTCAACTTCTTTTTTATCTTATTGCCTCCCAGTTAGTTGGGTAGTTTCTCTTAATAGAAATAAAGCAAAGCAGTAAAACGAAGAAGGTAGAAGGAGTAGATAAAGTCTTTATGGTAGATGAGCAAGTTAGAAATAAATGGAGAGAAAAAAATGGAAACACTAACCAACAGAGCAGATAGAATTGTTGAGATCCAGTTGATCCAAACAAAATTAAGTCAAGCCAACCTATGTTTCCCGAGATTCAATCATGTGCAAGGTCTCAAGTATTCAAATGTTTTAAAGATTGTGTTTTTAGGTCCTCATGAAAAACACAAATTCACATAAGAGTGAGGTTAGGTAACTGTATATGAGGCTGTGATGGGTTTGACACAAAGTAGAACACCATATTTAATCATTTTATACATAAAGACCTACTGATTCTAATATATAATGTGTGTTTTCTTTCGTGAGTTAAATAAAAGAATGAAATTCGATTTACAAAACTTAATTTATCAAACTTTTCAGGACTATGTCTATTGTAATCATACCGAAAGTTACCGCTATATATTCCTTTAAATCTATTACAGTTGGTACAACGGAAAACTTATTTTAAGCAAGTATTTTTGGAGGCAAGAATAACAGATTAAATAACTACGTATTACTAAGAGTAATGATGACACTTAAGAGGATGAAATTTTATAAGTACAGCTAGAATTTTTAATTTAAGAAACATTAAAAATGAATAGTGGCGCATGTTTACTAAAATTTTGGAAAAAATAATTTATTATAATCATATAAAAATAAATATGATTATATATAAATGGTATAGATATTTATAACTACCTATTAGTTATATATATATATGGTATATACGTTATTATATACACCAAAGTAAAGAAACCATGTTTATAGTTTGTATCATTAATCATTTCATGCTTATTATTTTTTGAAGATAATTTTTAATGGTTAGATAGCAATTCATCAAATGGACATAGTATCTTTTAAATCAATCTCCTATTCTTAGACATTTTGGTTATTTCAAACCTTATACTATTACAAATTGTGAACATAAATCTTGATTATATCTCCAATATTTCTGTAAAAGTGAATTCAGGTAGAAATACTCAGATAGAGATTACAATCATTTTTAAAATAAATATTTATGAAATAGTATTCTAGGCAGTAATTCTAAAAATCTCACATTATGAAAGTGATAATTTCTGTATACCTTTAACCAATGCTGAATTTTTTCCTATAATTTTAATATTTTGGCCAATTTAGTAGGTGAATATTGTATTTTATTTGGATTTTTATATATTTGATAACTTGTGAGGCTACATATCAATCCATATGCTACAGATACACTTAGAATAATTTTGTCATTACTCCTATCCCCTATCCACCACCAACAGAAATAATTATAATTTGAATTCTAATTTGAATTATAGTAACTTTTTTTTCTTTTTAGGAACATGCTATGTCTCTCACTTTATTTGCTTTTCTTTTATTTACTTCTGATTTATAAAACCAGAAAGCTCAAACTATAATTCCAAGTTTTATTTTGAAATTTTATTATTGTCTCATGAATATTATTAATAAAATTCACTTGTATTATACCTGCTCCTGTTGAAAAATTTGGATCACAGGAAATAGGATCATCTACATTCTCCACAAAAATTGTAAACATATAGCTGCTGGTATTATTTCCATTATCTGTTGCCTCAATTTCCAAAGAGTAGGTTTTGGAGTTACTTGGGTTGTCAAGACTCAAAGGTTGAAGAAGAGTGATTGCTCCTGTGACTAATAAAAAGAAATACAATGAAGAAAAATGATCAAACTAAAATAATTAAGCCTATGTTAACTTATTTATATTAATGATGTTTTAATTCACTTAACAATATACTTTTTTCATATATGAGAAAAGCAATATTTAGCAATTCTACATCCATTGGAAATATTTTCTTAAAAGCTGCTGTTTGCTTTATGGTTACATCATAAATATAATTAAATAGTAAATTATAAATAGTAGATAATAAATTATAAATAGTAAATAGTTTCATGATATTTTTCTTCAAGTTTCTAAATTGTCATTCATTTACTAAGCATAGATATGATTCCTACTTAAAAAATAACAAACACAAACCAGAATATTTTACTTTAATTACAACAATAAATGTTATTGTTTTTGAGCCTGAAAAATTAGTCAAACCATATTAAAATCTTAACCATTCATTTCATTGCTTTTGTCTTCTATCTTAACTCAATCTTATTGTGTACAAAAACGAAAAATGAGCTCAAACGCCAAACTTATAAAAACTGGCAATGACAGAAGTGGCTCTTTATTTCTGGTGTCATCACTTATCTTCTCTACCAGAATCTCTCCTTTCTTGTTCAAAAATCCTCTACTTTGACCCTACCCTGAATGTCTTCATAATTTCCACATTGTCTTAATCTCTTCTAAATTTTATTTAGCTGGTACATTATTATTTATTAATGCACTTCTTTTCCCACTGATATTTGCATCTTGAAGTTAAATGCATAAGTTGCCAACAACTTTCAGGATTCAAATAAATTATCTCAAGTATTGGATGATTAGTGTGATGGCTTTGTAATATGCCACATTTGCTAAGCCAAACTATATTTCTCAGAATTCTATTTTGTGTGTGTTTCAGTTTCATGAGACACAATGGAGATTCTTGGCCAACCTGGAAAGTAGAAAGGTAGCAGCAGCCATTTTGTTTCTTACGCGTGTTTTTGTTGATCTGCTGTGTTACTGTTGTTGTGAACTAGTTGCAGCTGAACTTGAAACTGCTTGACCTACTGCTGGATCTTCTTTCAGCTTCTCTGACTCCTAGAACAGGTCTGTATACTCAGCCCTGTGATGAAAGGCTTAGCTTCTGCAGAACACACACACCAGCAAGGTCAGAAGGAAAAATAACTAAAATGGATTTCAATTCATTCTTATGGGGTCCAGCATATGCTTGTGTGTTCCAGACTACCCTTAACCTCTCCCACTTTGTACGTGTCTTCTCTCCCTGACTTCCAGCCTTATGGGTTCAAGCTTCAGCATCAGACACAAAGCGTTACAGAGACTACTTAACACACTGCTACAGTATACTCTCAGTGGTTATTTTTCTCTTTTTGTACCCTGATTGATAACACCAACTAGTATGACAACCATAAGAGAGAAATATTTCAAAATAGCAATCCTGTTCACACATGCAGAAATCTGTCCATTACAAATACCCACAATCAAGCCATTTTGGAAAAGTCCCAATTTTCTCAAATCAAATTGAAGAGATAGATATGACATTTCATCCTGTAATTTATAAGGATGTGCAGAAGCATTTGTATTGAGTGCCTCTGAAAAATGATAGCCAGTTATAAAAGCAAGGTATTATATCACCCATTATTACACAAGAATGTCATTTTCAGAAATAGGAAAATAGCAACTGTCAAATACCACATGTTTAGGGAATATTTCCTTCTTCATATTTAATTTAATTTTGAAAGGGTAGTTTTGCCAGCCTAAGATCTAATGGAAGTGCAGAGATTAGATTGTGAATATTTAGCCAAAGTAGGCCAAAAGCATTTACTTAAAACTTACGAGGGTCCAAACCAAACATTTTCTGCTGAGTTTTAAATGAATAAGTGATACTGCTATCTTCATCACGATCTGTTGCTTTTACTCTTGCTATAATTTCTCCAACAGATTTCTTCTCAGTCACATTAATAGCATCCAAAGGAAATGGCCTTAAGAAAAAAATGACGATGAAAAATTTTGAGGGTGCAAATTTGAGAATTCTTACATACATAATTGCCAAGTTATGATAACCTGGAAAGAATCTTTTGGATTTATAATATCATCTTCCTCTTGTCAAGGATTTACAAGTCCCAAAGGTATTCAAATATTGAGCAAATCCATTTGTGGCACAAAGTTATTTAACTTTTTGCAAAAACATTAATTTTTAATCATATAGTCTCTAGCACCATGCACATCAAAGACATGACATAAAAGAGATGGAAAATGAAAACCAAAATGGAACAGTGAATCTCCATTATTCCAGATATTCAATGCATGGAATAATTGGCAACTGAACATAAAGGACTAAACATGTTTGTTTTCATCTTGTTATCTGATATGATGAAACTCCCTCCAAAGTCATCACTTATTAGAGCAAGTTTCTAGACTGTTCTTGTAAATATGTCACTTACGTCTTCAAGTCACACGTGAAAGTTCTTGATCAATTTCCAGAACATTTCTGAAAGTTACATTTAGTTCTTATTCAGCCTTTCATTCAGGCATCAGACATTTATTCATAATCTACCATGTGTCACTCCAGTGAATGCACATATGACTGAGTCTTAGCATTTGTTCAGATCTCAGTGCTAATGGGAAACACAGGTATAAACAGCTAAAATACTAGGTAATAGATGCTGTAAGTTTGCTGCAAATTTAAAAAAGAGACTAATTCTGGGGATAGAAAAGAGGTTCAAGAAAGTCCTCAAAGGAATGTAAATTCAAAGGAAAAGTGAGTGATGCCATCCTTTGAGCAACCCTCTTGATCACAGTAATCTAATGTGGTTTTTCCTCTACAGAGTTTTCTACTTTGTACCATAATATAATATAAATTATAATATTCATATTCTGGACCACATTAAATCTTTCTCTTGTTACTTAACATGCAGTATCTCTTGAGAGATGAAAAAAGTAGTTGAGGGCAATATTTCAATAATTTTTACAGTGCTTATAATATGTTGCATTAAATTCTACTAAAAATTAAAATCAATAAGTTCATACTTAATAAAGATATGAAGGCAGCAGAAAATTTTTCCAAAAAGTTGATGGCAACTCTACTACAAACACAGGAGGACAGTTAGGAAAATGATTCCCACAAATAAAGGATAAACTAAGCTCCAAATTGTCTTCAGTTGTTCAGATAATATAACTTAAAATAAATTTGGAGATCCAAATAATGAATTACTCTCCTTAGTCATCTGTAGAGATATAACTTAGTGATATAAGGAAAGTAACTTGAAGACTACCATTTTTTCTTCTTCTTTTTCATAATCTAAGAAGTATTTGATTCCTCTTAGATTGTAGTAATACATTTCATTACTATATTTTAAAGTATAGAAAAACATCTAACATTCATTGCATTCATAATCTGTAAACAGTTTTGAATGCTACAACTATACATACCTCCAGAGTATGAAAATAAAATATTTTAAATTAAAGATTTTAAACTAAGTTTTAGGTCTACCTTTCCTTTATTTAAAATTGATGTAATTATTAAAAAGCAATTAGCAACTGTGAATAATCTTCAGGAAAGAAAAAAAAAGATACACCAAGATCTTTTTTACATATTACAATGTTGTAAATTTGCTTTCCAGTGTTTTCTAATACATTTTATTTTTATGAGGGTATACATTAATAATTGATATAAAGTCATATATTTTAACAACATCAAAAAAAATTTCTGTGTAGCTACATAATCTTTATTATCATTATTTGTAACACAATCGTGCTTGGTATCCATGGGTTTTATAGTCATAAATTCAACCAACCATTGGGACAAAAATATTCCCCAAATACAGTATAACAACTACTTACATAGCAATTATATTGTATTAGGTATTATAAGGAATATAGAGATGATTTAAAGTATACAAGAGGACATGCATAGGTTATATGAAAATAATACAGTTGGGCACAGCTGTAATCCCAGCACTTTGGGAGACCTGGGATTATTTGAGGTCAGGAGTATCTGAGGTCAGGAGTTTGAGACCAGCCTGGCTGACATGGTGAAACCGCATCTCTACTAAAAATACAAAAATTAGCTGGGTGTGGTGGCACACACCTGTAGTACCAGCTACTCTACTTGGGAGGCTGAGGCAGGAGAATTGCTTGAATTCTGGGAGGCAGAGGTTGCAATGAGCTGAGATCCCATCACTGCACTCCAGCATGGGCGACAGAGCGAGACTTAATCTCGAAAAGAAAAAGAAAATAATACACCATTACACCATCAAAAAAGATAACTTGAACAACAATAGGTTTTGGTGTTCAGGGGAGTCTGGGAACACATGCCCTATAGACACCAAGTGCCAACTGTATATGTGAAAAGTTTATTTTAACCATTCTCCTATGTATACTCTTTAAAATAAATATGCTTACTCAAATTGAGGCTTCTCATCATTTATGTTTCTAATCGAGATAATTAGTGTCCCTTGACAGAACAGACCTGTTGTATCTGTTGCTTTCAGTGCAAGTTGGAAAACCTGGAAAAGAGTTTTTTAAAACTTTACAAACTACTATTTTATAATACATATATACTTTCACAATATGTATCCTGTTAGATTTTTGTTTTGTTTTCTCCAACTAAATATAGCTTCTTATTTCTCTTCTCATTCATTAAAAGAAATCCAAGTACTTTCTTACTTGTATTTACTTATCTTTCTTATTTAGCTAGATTCATTATAGGTTGCTTCATTTCATATACCATTAAATTTCATTCAAAAGTCTGCATAGCCTGGCTATATGCCTCAATACAGATAAAATTGAAACTCCTCCCAAATGAATAATTTTTAAATTTAATCTTAAGCCAAAATACAATGCACCGAAACTATTGACAAAGCAGGCTGTTTTATGCTCAACCCTAGAAATAGGAAGATAAGCTACTCTTTGGGATCCATGACACAAGTAATTTATTCTGAAGAGTTAAAAATGAAATCAAGCATTAAATATTTTTCTCCTCAGCCTGCCACACATCTCACCCCTTAGAAACCATTTGCTCATATCAGGAAATGCCCTTTTGAAAACAAAAACAAAACACTACCGAGGCAGTAAGGTATCCACTATGTTTAGATATTCAATAAAACTTTACAGCGTGTAAGACTCCACGCTGAGGAAAGGGCTGACAATGATCAAACTTCAGTCCCTTGGATAGGTAACTACATGTCAGATGGCATATAATAAATTGATTAGTTTTGCAGTGGAAAGATGGAAGTGATCTCAAAGGACTTGGTAGAAGTCAGGTTGAATGTTGGTCAAGGCAGGAGGTGAAGAGGCTGGGAAGAGTCAGAGATATGGAGCTGAATTGCTTACATGCATGACGTCCATTGATCTTAGAGCTAACCTATCTCATATTATAGTCCTAACACTCAAGTTGCTTAAAAGATATTTATCATTGGCTTCTTCACCATCCTCTATTACACAACACATCAAATTAAAATTTAAATAGAACTCCTTGACATTCTTCCAGCATTTATGTTCTTTCAGGCCAGAAAGTTAAGATCTTCAACTATTAACTCTTCCCTCTAATTATCTTAGCAGCAAATTCTTTATTTTTACTCTAATTCCTTGCATTTTCCCCTTCTTCCTATTTTCTTAATCACCTTATTGAAATAATAAATTTGAAGACACTTCTGAATATAGAAATTTTTTTACAATATTGCAAAATGTTATTTTATGATCATAATAATAACAGCCTTTATTTCTCGAAATACACACCTCTTTTCTATGTGGACAGACTATCTCCAATAGCTGGTTTCTTTCCAGTCATTTATTCATACTTATATATTCTTCATTTTCCACTCAATCATCCCTGAATGCTTTCCTTAAATTTTATTTCTCATGTAAATACCATATACTGTTTTTTCTTACCATGTTATTTTCAGATTCACCTATAGGGTTTATGCCCTATCTTACCTTGGCTATCTAAGTGAGTTAACACTCTAACTGGGGTAGGGTGTATGAATCGTATAATAGTTTCAATATGAAAACTTGACTAAGTTTCTTTCATTTCTTTGATGTTCAGAAATATTTACATTTTAATGATTTATTGATTTGGTTTTCCCAGATTTAAATGACACTTAAATTTTTTTTTCTTAAACTTTTTTTGGTAAAATCAAAATGTTAAGACATAATCTCAGCTGAGTGCAGTGTTAAGCCTATAATCCCAGTACTTTGGGAGGCCGAGGTGGGTGGATCAAGAGGTCAGGAGTTCAAGACCAGGCTGGCCAACATAGTGAAACCCCGTCTCTACTAAAAATACAAAAATTAGCCAGGTGTGGTGGTGGGTGCCTTATAGTCTCAGCTACTTGGGAGGCTGAGGCAGGAGGATCGCTTGAACTCATGAGTCAGAGGTTGCAGTGAGCCAAGATGGGGACACTACACTCCAGCCTGGGTGACACAGCAAGATTCTGTCTCAAAAAAAAAAGACATAATCTCTAAAGTTGTAGTAACATAAAGATTGGATGTAGACTTTTGGTTAAATGCACATATCCTCACAAATGAATCACACAAAATATTAATCTCCCTTCAAAACAACAAGGTGTTTGAGTCTTCGTGAAGGACTCAAAATGATAAAAATTCTGTTTTATCCTGCATGGAAAAATAAATAAACATTTTAATTACATGATATCCAGCATCAAAATCCAAGGGATCTTCACCTCTTACACTAACAACACCACTTATAGGATCCATTCCAAATGAGTTTGCTCCTTTCTTTGGTCCAGATAACTGTGTCTCAATGGTGTACTAGAAAAACAAAATATGCATTATTCAAAACCAAATAAATGAGAAGGCATGGAAGATCATTTAGACACAATAATGGGGCAAATATATAGAAAGTTCCCTATTTTCACACTGATTAATTTCAGTTTTTCTTTATGATTTACTAGTATTAGAACCACTGACATCATTTTTTTTCAGGATACAGGAAAAACAATACGGTTGTATATCCTAAAGCATAACCAAAATATTTTCTATATTTTAAACAGAACTGCACAACACTTTGCAGTTTTCTAAAATAATGTTTTAAATGCTTAATTTTTATTATTTCTTTTATTATCAATTTAATTCTGCACATACAACACTGAAAATGTGTACAGAATAAACTTACTACTGTTATCATTAAAAATATACAAAACTCATCAGTTTTAAGAAACAAAAGAATTATAATGCTATAAACCCATTTCAAGTGTTATTATTTCAAATATTAGTGCAGTTTATAATTTATGTTCTTAATTTTCCTTTTTATTTATTTCCCACCACTTCTGAGAAGAGGTAAAAGTAGGTAAATATAACTTCAAAAGTATCTGAAGACCTTTTAGTTTGGAAGGAGGTAAAATTTCACTGAAGAAAAGTTTAATTACCTCTGTGTTCTTCTTTGTAATCTGATATGATTTCTAGCCTACAAAAATAGAGCTACTTCTAAAAACACTGAATTTTAAAACAATCACCTGTTTGGTTTCTATTATGTTTCTGAAAACGACAGAAGTGGTAATAATTACTTTCAGCTGGACCACAGCATTTTAAAAATTTATTGAAAAGACGTCATGTAATGGGAAAAGTCTTGTGTTTCTAAACAATTTCATATTGACTGGTCCACAACAAAATGTTTTTGGAGTGTCCCACAGGGATTTTGAATACTTTGACTGACAACGGCACATCTATCACTGAAGGTTAGTGGAAGAAAAAAAAAAATCTTATAATTGCAAAAATCAAACACAAGGGGGATTAAGTGACTTCCCCAGTATTACAGCACTAGTTGGTGGTAAAGCCAAACTTAGCCCAAGTCACCTAACAACCCCACTGCCATTTATTTGTTGCTCGATTACTTTATACTGTGAGTTACATTAGATGTAGTAAACTATTTCTATACTTGTTCAAAAAGAACAGCTGCAGAGCAAGCCTGCTGACTTTGCAGTCCATTGCCTTGCTGAAGTCTCCAAAACAAACTTTATAGGTTCTTTTCATTTTGCCAAATCTCTAAGAGACTTTACAACCATGAATCAATTAAGAGAAAAAGCAAGTGTCTTAGGGTTAGATCCTTAGTAATTGGGACACTGAAACATAAAAAAATATATAATCACATTCATATGTATCATTGAAATAGCTAGAAAAGAGAAGTAGTTCTGATTAGCTTCCAAAAGGCAAAGCCTCAGTTTTGCCTCAGCATTGACATCTTCCTCCCAGTCCCTGACCTCAATCAGAAGTCGTGTAATTTTCCGGTATGCCTCAAGAAAATAGCTTCTTCTAAAAATGCCATTTCCAACATTAACATGAATATTGCATCATAGTGGTTGTAAACTTCATCATACACTCTTTAATTATCAAATTATATTAACTGTGCTTGAAACATTTTCAAAAAGATCGCACTGTACACTGAATTGATCAAAGCATCTGGCACAATGATCGCCACCTACATTCAGCCTATCGCCATTTTTGAAGTCCTCATCTGTGGCCATCACTCTATAAATGGACTGAAATAATGGATAGTCTTCATCAATTTCTAACATAGCTGTGAAGGAGAAATCAACAAGTTGTATCAGAAAATTAAAGTATACTAGGCATTCATTATCTCTTTATATAATAAAAACAGAACAATATTAGTTTTGGATTGGATTGTGAGTCTAGGATAATATTTTAAGGTAGCAATTTATTTTTTCTCACTTTTGTGTTTTTCCCTCTGGCTCCTTATCATCCTTCCTGCCCCTTACAGAGTGCCCTTTCCTTACTTCCTGGCACTATTTGAGGCAACTATATCTTAATGAGAAAGGGCATGACACATGTGCTGACAAACTGTCCCATGGGAAGCGAGTGGGGTGGCTTCATAAAATATTTCTGTACTATAATTTCTAAACTTGATTGGGTCATAAGGGAGAGGAACTCTGTTTCTTACAAAAGCGCATGTATGAACAGCTGATTAACATCCACCTCTCAGGAACCTCCAGCCATATTCCTATAGCCTTGACCATGAGTGAAAAGCTCAATCTACAACATAACATGGATGCAGTGACTTCAAGAAAGAATTGGGTAAAACTGTTCCATATGGAGTAATATGATGTTTTAAAATTTCTTATTTCTTACACACAGAAATGGGTAGACCAAATTTATGTGTTATTATAAACATAAATCTTAACAACTTTCCCAACTAAATTTAATTTTTTCAAATGTAGTTATACTTAAAATCGATGACTAGGTGATTTTTGAGTAGCTAAAGATAACTGTGGTTACCTAGAACGATTTCTCCCAAAAATTTCTCCAAAAACAAAAAAAAAATACAGAAGAAAGAAATAATATTAACAAAAGCCATGCCCTCAGCATAAATTGAAGACAGAATATGACCAAACTTCATCATGACTTTAAGTAAATTTTAAAATGTGATATGTTTCCATCCAACCACGAGGCCCCGTGGCAAGCCAAGAATGACTCAGAAAACTACAGGTATGAGAAAAAGAAAGTTAACAACACTTCTAAGATTGATGTGATATAAAATTATTTCCAGAAAGAGTAAGACTACTCAAAGTGTAAAAAACCAAGCCGATGTGGTGGCTAACACCTGTAATCCAAGCACTTTGGGAGGGTCAAGCAGGTGGATCACCTCAGGTCAGGCGTTCAAGACCAGACTGGCCAACAAGGTGAAACCCTGTCTACACTAAAAATACAAAAATTATCTGGGTGTGGTGGCACGTGACTATAATCCTAGCTACTTGGGAGACTGAGGCAGGAGAATCACTTGAACTCAGGAGGTGGAGGTTGCAGTGAGCCGAGATCACGCCATTACACTAAACCAAGGTGACAAGAGTGAAAGTCCATCTCAGAACAAATAAACAAAACCAGAAAATTATATTACGTTAAAAGTCTTACTCATACTCAGTACTGTGGGGAGATACATAAATGAATAAAAGTAAGTTTCCCATACCCCAATTTATATTTTTCTTAAGGACAAATAATAAAAACAAAATTGATTTTAAGACAGTAAGTATTTTAAACAAAATAATGAATAAGCTAAAATGTATGTTAGAGGTATAAAGGCATCTAGAAAAGATTTTGACTCAATCAGAACAGTGAACTTAATTTTTTTAAAAAATTTCCAATCATTGGATAAATGTCAGATTTTGTGATACTTCATAAACATAAGCCTGAGCTATTGGTTGTAAAGAGAATTATTAGAGGAATAATTAGTAGAGGAACAACTAAGTGCCCTTAAGCAAGTCTCTGTTCTGTTTCTCTTCAACTTTCTGCAATAATTGTTTCAAACCTTACCCTTCTGCCTAAAACCTCTTATACTTACCCTTCCATCTCACTCTTCATAGAGGATCTCTCATCTTACTACATAGAAAACAGAAACCACTGGACCAATGGTAGCTCACTTTTTCTCATAGGATCTACTAACTCACGTTTGTACCTTCTTTACCATAAAAGGAAAGAACTTGTTACTAAAGATAATCCCTGTTCATTGGGTGGTGACACACCTTACACTTTCTCAAGGACTTGTCTCTTTACCTCACATCTTCAGTCACTCTCTCACTTCTGGGTACTTTCCATTAGCACTTAACCATGCTCAACTCTCTTTCATTTTTTTAAAAAACACCCTTGACCCTAAGCTTACCCTAACAACAATTTCCCTGTCTCTCTTCTACACTTCACGGCCAGAGTTTGTACATTTCTTTACTCCTTGTTCAGTCTTTAGTTCACACTATTAGAGGTTCTGCTTCTACAAACAGAAACTATTTTCAATAAGTCATCAAAGGCCTCCATGCTGCCAGACCCAGTGGACACTCAGTGTCCACCTTACTTAACTTCTCTTCAACATTTACGCAGGTGACTCTTCCTTCTACTCTTGGCAGAAAAAAAAAAAAAGGATTGCACATCTGTAGGAATCACTCCTAAACTTCTCACTACCTTTGGAAAAATTGCCTGTGAAAATCAAAGTTGGCAATTTTCCCAAATAGCCATTAAGTTCCCAGATCACGCAAAGTTCTTATTACAGCTTTCCAAATCTTAACCAACAATTTCTTAATAATCTGCAGTTTCCTCTAGCTACTGCCCTATTCTCTCATCCATGAGTGTATTTTTTACCTTTTCATAGACTGGACAGAGTCAGCACTGAGAATGGAATACAGGAAGTAGAAGCAGGTGGTTATAAGACTGAAGGGCCTTCAGTGACTCTTGAGATTTGACATAAGAAAGGGGCTAGGAACCCAGGACAGCTCAGAAGAGATGACCTGGAGTCTAATCTTTTGACCAAGAGAGTAAGAAAAAACATAAAGAGATTTAAGTTACTTACTCATATCCATACACAATATTATTGAAAGTGGCTGTGTATGTGTCCATGTTAGCTTTGAAATATAAGTGCACCTAGTTATCAGACAACACTGCCTTTAGTAGGGAAAATTTAATACATAATGATTTTGTATCAACATAATGGAGTAAACATTATATTTCTGAATGTAATCAATGTTCCTGCTGTAGCTTTTGAGGAGAGAAATGTAATATTTGAGCACAACAGAATAGAGATATATTCACAAGAATCCTAGTTTATTTTATAATCAAATTAAAAGGATCTTAATGTGACCCATTTAATGAAATAAATAATCGGTTTTTGTTATATGGTCCAAACTTTAAAATGGTAAGTTTTTATTCATTTATATTTTCAAAAGAAATTGATAGTTTACATTCATGATCTTTCAAAGCAAGAGATAATAAAGCATGTTTTCAGAGCTATTATTTATTTTAACTGCAATAATAAAGAAAACTTATTTCAAGCATAGACTCAAATTGGGACTTCCAACTCACTAGTACTTTTCCGGAGATTCAGCTGCAAGTAAAATCTGAATAATCTTAAAGCTTCAAGGCATTTCAAATTTATTAAACACAAAAAAATTAAAATTGTAAAGAGTCATGTAAGTGTTTAGGAGATACATAGATGGGCAGATCAAATTGTTAGATGATTGACTGACTGATCTGACCTGTGTTTTGTTCCCATTTCTCATTTACTTTCTCATCTATGTGTCCTCAGCCTCCTCATCAAATGGATTCTCCACATTTGTAAATTTACTCAAGTCCCATTTAAAAAATATATAGCCGACCCAACTGTTGCAATCCCATATAGTTTTGCCACTACATTCTCTCCAACTTTATTTGCACTTTTAAAAAAAAATGTTTTCTGTTTTTACAGTCGCACTAATCAATCTGCTCCATTCTGGCTCCCATCCCTATAACACCCATAAAATACTTTTCAAACTCATTATTTGGCACTTTCCCGATATTGTTAACTCAGTGCATTTTACTTGTGGAATTCAAGACTGCTAACCACTGGCACTCTTGAAACATTGTCCTCCTTTGCCATTCATAATTTAATTCTCCTTTTTCTACCACCACTTTAGCAGCTCCTTCTTCGTCTCCTTGGCAGTCTGAGTTTCTTCCCCAAGTCATTAAGTATCGGAGTTCCTCAGGGTTGGCCCTCTGCCCTCCTTTCTTCTAATTCTCTACTCTCAGGCTAAGTAATCTCGTCCAAGTCCATGGTTTCAATTACAAAACATTAATAGCCCTGGGCAAGATCTCCAAGCCCAACTGCTTATATAAATCTGTCCTTTGGTATAACAAAGGCCTATCAAAGAAGAACTTTGCTAAAGTGAACTCTTGATTTTCCCTCCAAATTTGGTATATTTCTAAGTTTTTCTATCTTTCTGGAGGATTTCCATGCCAGTATACAAATTTGAAAACCCAGAGTCCTTTCTCTCTTTCATTCTACTAAATTCATCATCAGATATTTTATTTAAATATCCTAAGATTATCCTTATCTCACCTCTATCACCTTCGTAGGCCAACTATACCATTCCTTGCCTGGATTACTGAAATGAATGTCTTTTTTTTTCTCCTCTATGGGTCTTCAAACCACTGCCCTTGAGCCAAATCTAGACTATTGCCTGGTTTTGTATGCTCTGTAACCTAAGAATAGTTTTTGTACTTCAAATAAAAATGATTTAAAAATAGTATAAACAATCGAAAGAAGTCTAATATTTTGTGATTCATGAAATTTATATAGAGTTCAAATTTCAAAATTTATAGTTTTAACAACACATGTACACTCATATTTATAGATCATATATTGCTGCATTCTTGCTACTGAGTTGAGTGATGGAAATATATGATGCTCTCATTACCTCAAATACCATAAATTCCAGTAATCCAGTTATAACAGCATTCTGAGTACCATATTCTTTTCGATTATCATATCGACCCATTATGGCAAAACAAGAAAAAAAGAGAAAAGTAACCTGAAGGACACACTTTGAAAGCATGATGGAATGTGGATTATTTTGTTTTCAAATTATGGCCAAATATTATTTTATTATATAATGAATACTATAGCTTTGATATTAATAAAAGAATACAAGACTAAGTACTCTTCCCAGTATTCCCACTTGACAGGAAAACAATGATCAAAAAAAGTAGAAAATTTAAAATATTTCGTGAAGACAGATTATATTCACAAAAATAATAAAAACTGAAACTATACTAAAAAAAGATTCTGAGCAACTCATTTGTTAGCTAAGTAAGAAAAGCGATTCACTGATGTTATTCAATGCCCCACCCAATAAAGAGGAACTCTAACCCCTTCCAAATGAAAATTTACTCTTCTCATTAGCACGGTATAATTTTGTACTACAAAAATTAGCACAGTATAATTAGCACAGTATAATTTTGTTGTTACTATTATATTTTAAAAATTTATCAATAACAATTGTAGATATTTGCTTCCTTGGTTATAATACTACCTAAACAATAGACTCAATTTTTCTTGGCTTGCAAGGTCTAAAATATTTATTATCTGACCTTTTACAATGCTTGCTGACAACTAGACTAACTTTGTTCCCTTCTAATCTTTTTCTATACTCAACAAGATGGATACATTTGAAATACCTATCAGCTTAGAATACTTCATAGGATTCCCACTATCCTTAGAACTAAGACGGGCATTCTTAAAATACCCTTCATTATTTTTCAATTATTATTTTGTACCATGTAACTTAGTGCTATCTCTATTTCAATTATAATAGACTTCCAATTATTATTAGTCAACATGTTCTATGCTGCTTCAGGGCATTTATACCTACAGTTCCTTCTGCATGAAATGCTATACTCTCTCCTTTTTTGCTTATTTACTATTCTCAGAGTTTAGAACTAAAGTAAATTGTCAATACTTTAGAGAAAACTTTTCTTATATCTCTGACTTGGTCAACCCCCCCGCCACAATCATACACAGTAGATGATTTTATAATACAAGTGTATTTTATTTCTATGATCATATTATAATTAAAATTCACATTTATTTTTGCACATTTTTGATTGATGACTATCTTCTTTACTTTGGAAAACTAAAATACCATTTGAACCTTAGGTATTAAAACTAAATTATTATCTGTAGCATTTTTATAAGTGAAAGTTTAAATTTATATTGTTATGAATACCTTTTATTCATATTTTTCTCTCCTGTCTTACTTCTCTTACAGCAAGTCTTTTGTAGAATCTTTATTGCTGTTTTCAATGTATTTGCTCTCCTACCTCATAATTGTGGTGTGAAAATTTTTATAGGGTAAACATGTTTTTCAAATTATTCCTTAGAGAGTTTGTTTTCTTATAAACATGAAGGTCTGTACATATTTTTGTATATTTATATAAACACATATTATATGCATAATTTTAAAAATCATTGAATCATCTCTAACTGAAGGAGTTTGCCTGGCCTCTTTCATTATACATAGATTTTAGAAGTAAACTGTGGAAGATAATGCATCATACCTGTGCCTGAAGAAAACTGGAGATCAGCAGTACAGTTTGGAGGTTCAGGAACATCAATGATATTAATGGTCAAAACACGTCTATAGAGCCCCCCAGTATCAACTATCAGAAGAAACCTTATTGGATCTGTTTCATAATTAAAAATTTTGGTAGCAGTGATTACACCAGAACCTATGAAAGAGATACAAATTATAATTGCCATAGGCACACAGAAACATACCTTTTGTATCTTAAAAAATTTTGACATTACAGATTTTAACTCCTTTAAAACGAACTTAAATTGGAGATTATGTTGTCAACACAATTAACATGCATCATCTGAATCTTTAATTGAAGGAAAGGAAAAAAAAATGGAAATAGTTCTAAATATATTTTGGCTGCCTCACAAGAACAAGATTTAAAACGTATAAATGATAGAAAATATTTAATATTGACTTATTTTCCTTTCAAAATGTTTCATGATTCAGACTTCTATTAATAGTAAACCCTATCTTTATCTTGAACGTTTTCATGGAAAATCATTTCCAAAGATTATAGGACCATCAGTGACACAGATCATATTATCATCACAGTACATGCCTACTTTTTATTAACAGAGGAAAAAGTTTTGTCATTTGTTTCTGCTCAATCTCATTAATTATTATAAGCTTATCCCAAAGTCATAAAACAGATCTGACATTATTTTTTGCTGGCACCCAGATAAACCTTATCACTGATAATTCTCTGTGGCCAAAAGTGACATACTGCCTCAACAGGGATACTTTTATATGCTACTTATTGCAACGATAATCAATTCCCTACTAGGCTAGACTAAGACCTGGGTGTAAAATAATTAGCTGATTTAAGTGATGATAATAAAAGTAAGTAAGATTGTGCTCCATTATTTATAGAGAATATACTCAAGACCCCCCAGTGGATTTGTAAAACCACAAGGAGTACAGAACTCTGTATATACTATGTTTTTTCCCTATACATACACACATACCTATGATAAAGTTTCATTTATAAATTAGACATGGTAAGGGATTAACAACAATAACTAATAATAAAATAGAACAATCATAACCATTTACTCTAATAAACATCATGAGAATGTTCTCTCTCTTTCTGAAAATACCTTATATTAACAAAAATAGGCCAGGCACCGTGGCTCATGCCTGTACCACCAAAATTTTGAAAGGCTGAGGTGGAAGGATTGCTTGAGACCAGGAGTTCAAGACCAGCCTGAGTAACATAGTGTGACTCTATCTCCATACAAGAAAAATTAAAAATTAGCTGGGTATAGTGGGTATGCCTATAGTCCCAGCTACTTGGGAGGCTGAGGAGGGAGGATTGCTGACACTAGGAGTTTGAGGCTGCAGTGAGCTATAATTGCACCACTGTACTCCAGTCTGGGTGACAGTGTGAGATACTGTCTCAAAAAAATAAATACATAACCAACATGATTGTCCGTGGGTAACTGAAACGAGGAAAGTGAAACCATGGGTAAGAGGGCAGTACAGTATAGATGAAAAAAATACAGACACTAATACACTTTTTAAAAATTTTGTTATTATTAGCAATAAGATGTGCATTTAATCTGGGCATTCTTTAAAGAATTTATATCAATATTTAGCAAAGAAAATAATGTAATCATTGAGATTCTTTTAGAAAGTCCTGAGTCACAAAAGCTCCTGATTAGAGGAAGAATAAAAATATCCTTAATTTTGGGAAATCCACTATATCCATATGCAATACTTTATAAGACTATATATACTAACTAGTCTTAACTAATGTATTTAATAGAGACAAAATGTGAGTATCACTGGAACAAATAAATTTCTTACAGGTTTTTGTAGAGTTTCTTTTTCAACCTTACAAAGTAAGAATCAAGCAAAATCAAATCATAACAAAATGAATAACCCAATGCTAAATTTCTTCCAAACTGAAGTGCAGCTTATATATCCCTTCTTAATAGCACGAGAAACAATGTCAAAATGTAATGTTGGATAAAGTTGGAGGAAATAGAATAGTTTCAACCACTGAATGGTTATTGATCATGATGTCTCCTATTAAGTCTCCTCCAGCTACATTAAAAGAACTAAAACTTGATTGAGTAATCCTGTGGGCCTCCCCTCACTTCCAAGCAAGATTTTTTACCCCTTATATTTGGTGTCAAGAATACAAGGGCAGAAAAGTCCCAGTACCAGTACTGACCATGTATGAAACAACTGTGGCACAGCACAAACTGCTGGATTCCTATTCTGAGGAACTGGCTAACAAAGGAAGAATTTTCTACAATATAATTGATACAATTTGGATTTGTGTTCCTACCCAAATTTCATGTCATATTATAATCTCCAATGTTGGAGGTAGAGCCTGGTGGGAGGTTATTGGATTGTGGGGGCCTATTTTTCCCTTTGGTACTATTGTCATAATAGAGTTTTTAGGAGATGTGGTTTCTGGTTGTTTAAAAACCAGATCTCCTGAGAACTCTGTGGCACCTCCCCGTCTCTCTTCCTCTTCCTCCTGCTTTGGCCCGAAAAGACTCGCCTGCTTTCCCTTCACCTTCTTCAGTGACTGTAAGTTTCCTGAGGCCTCCCCAAAAGCCAAGCATATGCTGCCATGCTTCCTGTACAACCTGTAGAAGGATGAGCCAGTTAAACCTCCTTGATCTATAAATTACCCAGTCTCAGGTATTTATTTATAGAAATACGAGAATGGACTAATACAGTGATACTAATTGGAATCTGTCTCTCCAGTACTATATAGCACTAGGATTTTGTAGATCAGTCATCAGGAATAGCATCGGAAGCCTTTGGCATCTTAAAGAAGCCAAATATAAACTTTGGTTAATTTAGAGAACATTGCTTGACTAAGTTTCAGAGGTTAACATAACCCTTCCATTGAAATAGACATGAACAAGCCTTTGGAATTCAGCCATGTGAATCAACTCGAGCAATAACAGTAAAATAATAATTCAGCCAACCCACAGAATTTTAAGAGATAAAACTCAGGGTTATTTGAAGCCACTATGTTTTGAGGTGGTTTGTTATGCAGCACCAGAAAACAGTTATAGGAGGCATGCAGATCTGAAGAGTTGGGTGAGGAATTAGAAATACAACTGAGAATTTATTAGCATAGGGACATCCGTGTCTATATTACATCAAGAGAGCTGAGAACTGAATTAGGCAAAGTCCTTGTGCTCAAGGAATTCAGTCAGGGAAATAAAACTACCAAAGAAAAATTATTTAAAAATATGTAAGAGGAGAATTTACCCTTATGTTGAGAACAGAGTAGATGCTGAAATTATTTCCTGGAGGAAACTATTTCTGAACGAATACAGGAAAGATGTGAATGAGTTAGTCAGGAGAAGAAGAATAGAGGAAGCAGAAGAGCTGCTATGTGCAAAGGCTCAAGAGGGAAGAAAGTTCTGTATTGGGAGATATATATTTGAACTAAAATATAGAACATGCAATGGGCAATAGTATCTTTTTAGTATGCAAAGTAAACAGAAGCCACATTTTAAAAAGAATTGTATGTCAGTTTAAAGAACTTGGATTTTACTTTGGGGGAAAATAGAAAGTTAGCAAAGAATTATAGGCGGTATCACCTATATATAGATAGCAAAAAAAATGTGGGAATATGATCCTGTTTGCACATTAGTAAAATTACCTTCAGTGAAGAGAAAATTGTGAAGAAAGTCTGAAAGGAAAAAAATCAAGTGAGAAGGCTGGTGCAAAAATCTAGAAGCAGAGTGCTATGGTTTGGATGTTGTTTATTTGTCCCCACCAAATCACATGTTGAAATTGATCCCCAGTGTGGTGGTGTTGGGAGGTGGGACCTAGTGGGAGGCACTGGGGTCATTGGGGTGGATCTCTCATGCATGACTTGGTGCCTTCTGTGTGTGAGCTGTCCCTCTCATGAGACTGGATTGGTTTGAGGGAATGGATTAGTTTCCAGAGAGTGGGTTGTTTTATAACCCATCCTGGCTTTATAGTCAGGATGCCATTCAGATTTTGTTCCTCTTCACACATGTCTGCTTCCCCTTTGACTTTCTCTGACTTGACTTGATGCAGCATAAAATCCTTCAGCAAATGACAAGCAGATGCTGGTGACGTGCCTCTTGCACAGCCTCCATAAGCATGAGCCAAATTAACCTCTTCTTTATTGATAACCTAACCTCAGGTATTCCTTCACAGTAACACAAAATACCCTAAGACAAGAGCTTTAAGGATGTGACATGAGATAGTAATCATGGACATGAGATAAACATGCTGAGGACTGAAAATCTGTAGAATTTGGTGAATGACTGGCAGTGGAAGGTGTGATAGAAGGAGTCAGTAATGCATGCCTGTCACAGAGTTTTCTGAAGGGTAGATGGCAGCAAGTCTACCATACATGATAGTGTTTGTCTCAAATATAAATACATATATATATTTGAGATCATTACAGTATATATTTTAATTATAGTTAAGGGATACATAGATGGGTTTGTAGTCAAGGGATAGATGCAAGGTAAACTGTGTAGAATGTGGAGAGAAGAAAACCTAAGCAGCCCTGAAAAACACAAAAATGTACAGAATAAACAGAAGAATAATTTAGGAGGAAGAAGAGGAAAGGACTGGAAGAGGAGATATATGGGGAAAACTAGCAGAGTATAGTACCATAAGAATAAAAAAATGAGCATGTTTCAAAAACTACAGTGGTTTTCACCTCTAAATTTTAAAGAAAGGTTATATATAAGATGAAGACTTAAATATGGCATTGTTTTTAACAATAAAAATATTGCTATGTATGGTGGCATGTCTTGTTGAAGTGACCTGTCACAACTTTGTTCAAAAATAAATGGAAAGTGTAGGAGTAAGAAAAATGTTGTAGAGAACTCTAAAAATATTTAGCCAGTTAGATGAAATGCCAGATGTTCTATAAAATGTCAAAAAGAAGACAGTAAAAGAAAAGAGACATAGGGCAAGAGTGAATTTTGTTAAGATAGAGAAGACTTATAAGTTGAAAGTTATAGAAAAGAATCAGTAGGAAGAATAGAAAATATAGGAAAAGGGGATAATTAGTGTAGAAAGATATATGAGGAGTGAATATATGGAACTCAACCAAACTGAAAGGAATGAAAGTAGACAAAGGAAGGCATGAATCTTCTTTTGCAACAGAAGAGCAAAAAGAAGGAGTTCATTGCAAATAACTAACTATATATAGCAAATAGCCTAAGGAATTTCCTTCTTGATTGCTTATATTTTTCCTCAAATTTGTAAGCTTATTTTATCTGCCAAGAAAAAAGGTTTCAGGTGAATAAGATATGATATGAGTCTGGAGAAATTCTAATATAATCAACTTGGCAAATTAAAGAGAGATCTAACTAGAGAAATTTTGAAGAACTACCAAAAAGCATGTGGGGGCCAAGCAAAATTTAGAGTTAATAAGCTGGCCCATGTTATTTTTTTCCAGCAATATTCATAAGCTTAGGCACATCAATTATTGGGTCTCAAATTGCAGTTTTCATGGATAAAGGTTACAGAAGAAGTACAGGGCAAATTATCTGAAGATATTGTCCAGGAAAGGTTGAAAGATGGATCATACTGCCAGATAGGAAAGTAAAGAAAAGAGGTGATGATAGAGAGCAAAAAAATAAATCAACGGATTGTTGACTTCAGATATGATAAAACGTATAGTAAGGATAACTGAATAAAAGAATTGAAAAAGCATTAGGAGTGGGGTTCTGAAATTAAGAATATGAAGTAATATTGTTCTGGGTGCTGATGAAGTTCTGGGTGCAGCCATGGGAGTATGTGATTTACACCAAATAAAGTAAAGGGGCTGAGAATCTGGAGGGCTGGATAGGCCAAAATGTGAATATCGAAGTACCCTAAAAGGTGGTGGCCGGATCTGAGATAGGGAGAAACACTGTGAGTGATATATTCAAGTCCCCAGGACTCAACTGAGAGTGATTAGTACGATTTGGTAAGGAGCCAAATATCCCGAGTTTCAAATGAGCAAGGGAGTTTCCAAAGAGGATCAGGGCAATGGTCAGGAATCAGCTTTGTGGAGTGAAAAGAATGCCGACTCCCACTTCCTGACCCAGTGATATGAGATGTGTGGGAGAATGAATAACATCAGCTTGAAGCATGCTGCGGTCATCCCATAGGACAGGAAATTTCAGTCAAAGCCAAGAGGTAGGGAAATGTCACAAAATAGGTTGAGAAAGCAAGGGATTTTATTTGTTTATTTATTTACCATATAAAGGCCATTACCATTTCACAGGGCACCACTGAAAGGTATGAGAACACAAGAAGCTTGAGAGGTGAGTTTAGGGGGCACATATTTTCTGTAAAATCAGATTCAGATATTTCTATATTAATTGGTAAGTGTTGTGCAAAGAGGATGGGAGATTCATTTGGGAGTCAGGCCAAGGTTTGTGGTATCGCTTCTAGCAGAGGACACAAAGGAAAAAAAAAATGCCCTGGGTCAGAACGGCAGGCAATTAGGCCGTCTGAGAAGATGGGTCTTATTCCAATCTAACTATCAGAAATCAGAAACTCTCCTACTAAAGGAAGGTTTCCAGTATCTGACCCTAGTCAGAAGGAAACAGTTGTTACTCAAAATTTGAGATTTAGAGCACAGTCCTGTAGACAGAGAAAAGGGAACAGGTGAATCAACAGAGGTTGGAATTGAGTTTGGTGGAAAAGAGGGAGCTTATTCTAAGTGTGTGGAGTTGTGTTCAGCCACTGGTAAATCATTCAAGTGGGGTGACATTGGGTGGTGAATAAGATGTAAAATTCTTTTTGTTTTAATTTATAAAAATTATGTTCTTTTTCTTTAATTTATAAAAATTATGTTCAGCAATATTATAACATTTTCCAAGAATACCACACAAACACACACATTTTTACAAATATCTTAAATGTAAATAAAACAGCTATGCTACCTTACATCTCATTTCAGAATTAACATCTAATTAAAATTGTATATACTGTAGAAATCATACGCTGAATAAAAAAACATCATGGTAAGAAAATAGGTTGTTCTTTTGTCAGAGGACTTCAGAAACATTTGAGTTTGAAGTTAGCATTGGTTGGACTCTTGATTGTGAAAACAAATACTTTGTTACGTATATTTTGTTGTTGTTGTTTTAAATGAGAGTTGTTAAATGCTTCTGTTTTAAATGTGACATTTTCAATGTCACACTTTTTCACTGAACCTACTAAGAACCTATCATCCAGCCACCTGGTTAGGTACAGGGTGATGTGAGGAGTAGAAACAATAATGTGTATTTTTTGCCTTCACGGACTCATGTGTTAATACTTCTTTTTGAGAAAAATTCCAGTCCACAGTTAGTTCTCAAGCACTGACAATATCAGGGTTGGTAGTCAGCAAACCAGGATTCGTTTTGGAGAAAACTAATGGAGAACGTTACTACTTTTCACTATGTTCGCAGATCAACTCAGAAGTTTATGTAACCATCCATCGTAAAGTGTCATCTGTCACTACCATGGGCACCTCAATTCACCACAAGTACTTTGGAAGAAAACAGGCAAAGTCAACCTAAAACTGGGTCTAGAATTTTGGCTAGCAGAAATTTTACATTTGGTTCTTTATAAAAGGGACACAATCTTAGCATTTAATTACTTAATTTTTAATGTAATTTCAAACAATTAGATTATGAGCCAAGGATGGTAAACAATGCAAGGCAAACAGAGCTACCATATCGTGATTTTATTTAGTGATACTGATCTAGTTTTTAAGCCACATGGATATAAAACTTAATAAATGATATTATGTATGATGTTTATCTTCACTGTACCAAAACTAAAACATTTTAAAACAAAAAATTAGTACAAAAATATTCATCTTCACTCTATTGTTTTTTGCCTTAAAGGAAAAAATTTTTGGCCAAACTTTTCAGAGCTTGAATTTAGGACTATTAAGAAATAACTTTGAAATGTGATGATGTTTAAATTAATTTTTGAAATTCAGTGATAGGGATAGGGTAGAACTAGGTCAGGAAATTGAAATTGTTCCAATGGTATGAGAATTAGGAGGCAAGGTGATTCACTTTGCTATCTAAACCAAGGGCAATTGTTAGTTTTTATAGTTTAAATGCACTATGAAGTTAAGTTTGGGCAGGGGTTGTTTTGAAATAAATAAAAGAGATATGCTAACCCACAGACCAACTTTGTTGGTAGTATCCCTTTATTTTCACATAAAATCTAACATCTGAAAAGTTATCATTGTTATAAAGTAAAATTATCTTTTCCTATTCTAATATTATTATCATTTATTTCAGGCATCTATGTGAAAATAAGTATAAGAGAGGATATAAGAAAATCTCATAGAAAATGGATTTGCTTGGTTGACTTACATAATCACTGTGTTTCATAGTAACTGCTTATGGAATAATAGGAAGTTTTGTGAAATGCTGGCCTTGCATATATCTTAAAATGCAAATTTTATAGTGTGTTTACATGTATTATATAGGTAGATAGATGATAGGTAGATAGATAATGGATATATCCTCTTTCCTATTATTCAAAGGGTATCTTTTTTCCTGAAAAGAATGAGATGACTCTCATGTCATTTTTATGACTAAAAATTTTACATGTTCAGGAACCAGCACCTGTGACAATGTTGTGATGTCACAAATATGGGGCAAGGCAGGAACAGGAAGTCCTGTTAGAAACTGTGTTTAATTTATGTGAATATCTGCAGCAAGTTTTAACCAAGAAACCTAATGTACCACTTGGGTTCAAGGAAATAATTTTCATTAAAGTCTAAACTTTAAATGTGTTCTTACTCTATGTCAAAGCTAAAAAATATTGATCTCATGGAAGTAATAAGTAGAACAGAGGATACTAGAGACTGGGAGAGATACAAGGAAGGGAGGGATAGGGAGACTTGTTAAAAGCTACAAAATTGCAGCGAGGTAGGAGGAATAAGTTCTGGTGTTAAGCACTGGTACTAAGCATTGTAGTATGACTATAGTTAATAATATATAGTTTCAAATAGCTAGAAGGAGGATATTGACTATTACAGAAACAAAGTAGTGATAAAGGTATGAGATGATAGATATGCCAATTATTCTGATCCGATCACTACAAATTATATGTGTGGAAACAACATTATGTACCCCCAAATATGTACAATTATTATCTGTCAATTATAAGAATAAAATTAAAAGTAATAACTATAAAGCAAATAAGCATATAAATGTCACAATTACTTACTGGCATCAATGACAAAATCCTTTGTTTTATTCAGAAAACGGTAGACATCTCCCTTTCCAGCCACATCTTTATCATAAGCACGACTTAGTTGTGTTCCAGGAAGCATATTTTCAGGCAAATTCACTGGGTTAATTAAAATCTGAATTTCTGCTTTGATGTGTGAAAACACTGAAGAGATAACACAGAAAGACTTCTTAAATAACACCAAGAAAAAATATTAAAATGAACAATTTTATCAACAATCAATATTTTATCAGTATTCCCATGTGTTTTTCTTGATACATTACAACTATAGCTGAAGTTGGAGTAGGGTAAAGTTTCATCTAAAACTAAGTAAGTTTTTTTTCTTAACTAACATATTAGTATGGTTTTTCAGTAATAAACTGTGCAAAACAAGCTTTCAGGAAAGTACAAGTTTAGATCCCAGCTATAATATATCTTCAGTTTATTCCTTTCTCCAACATGAATTTAACAATTATCATACAGAATGATTATTTCAAAAACAAGTTTTACTAATTTCTTCTGTCAGTTTTTTGACCATTTCAGTGGAATCATTTTGCATGCTCACATAAGCTATATTTTAATGAAGTTTGTTGTATTACAATTTAAAATGCTAATTTAAAAAACAAAAAGACTTTTCTTAATTTTCTTAATTATTTTCATTACTTTTATTTTTATTAGAAAGAAAAGATCTGCTGTTGGTTTAATTGTGATCTTACACTGTACCTCTACAGTGGAAAACAGAAATAGGCATATTCTGAAACTTATTCCCAGAATATGTAATATGAGTAAAAGGAAATTATATAAGAAATATCAAAAATAACAATGTTAAAAATATTAATAAACTGATAAATAATATTTTATATGACTTTCTGTCATATAGTAGAGAAATATTTTTACATAGCAAATTACTCTACAAAAAGAAGACTCTTATGGAAAAAGAATACTGTCTAAAATAATCCAAGATTAAGAGTTGAGTTTTTTGTTCATTATTTAATCTCTCTCTCTCTCTCTCTCTCACACACACACACACACACACACACACAAACACAAACAGCAAGAATAAAAACCAGAAAGAAATATACAATGAATTAAAAGGATCTCAGCAGAGATTCAAATTCCTTAACTAACAATTAAACTTAATTCCCTTAAAAACAAATGAAACATCAAATTTATATAAACCTGTGCATATGAGTAAAGTCTTGAAGATGTTCATATTTAGACCAGCTCCCCTTTTGCCCTTAGCAGTGTCTACAAACAAGTACATGGCTTTGGCTATTTATAAAACTTCAACCTTTATACAAATTAAGCCAACAAGTCAATAAATTGTTACTCAATATTGAAGGCAATAGTTTTATTCTATTTATTTGAGTGATTATGCACATAGGTCATATTTCGGCTTCTATGTCTGTTTCCCATATATACCGGTAAGAAGATTATAATCAAGGCTAGGATCATTATATAGCAACAATTTAAAAACAGAAGTCTTTAGAGTTGATGTGGAGTATCCTAGCGAGAATTTTTGGCAAGAAGCTCAGGTGATGTAATTTTTAATCCCTGTTTACCTAATAGAAGGTGTTCTGCAAGTAGAATAAAGAATTATTTGTAATATGGCTCCATATATATTTGCAAACCCTTAGATGATTCAGTATTATTTCTCAGTGCCACTAGTTGTATACTCACCACTCTGCTGTTGACTGAGTAACTCCAAAGATAAGCAAGACCCACTCTTAGGTAATATGTAACCTAGCAAAGATAATGGCTGGATAAAAATGACTATACCACAACAGAGTGGGTAACATGCTTCAGTAAAAGAACATAAAAGTTTCGACAACGAAGGAAACACTTCTAAAAGAGGACAAAAGAGAGAAATCTTCAAAGAAGTGGTGGCTTTTCAAAAACGAGGCTTTGACGCACCAAAGTCTTGAAAACAGAATCCTATTAGAAAAATAGCCTTTAGCTATTTTTTAAAATAGTTTTTAGCATGTTTCTCTCAATGTATTTGCAATCTCTATATTCATAAATTATTTAAATGCACCACAGCATGGTATATTTTATATGCTCGTGAAATACACATAAAAACTAGAATAAATGCAAAAGAATGCTATATACATGGAAAATATTGTATTACATTATGTTATACCTATCACATATCATAAATATTATTATATTGCAAATGATATATACTACAGTAAAATATTTTTCTATTTCTAAAATATTACAAATAACATTTTGTAGTATTATATATTAAATAATTTTCATAATGAGATGAAGAATCAGCTAAAGATAAATCATAGTATTAAAACTAATTTTATTCATTAATTAAACAATAAATGTCAAGTATTAAACATACATATATCTGTTTAATAAAGTACATATTTAATATTTGGAGTAGAAAAAGTGAATATTCTTTATTCTTATTGAAAACATATTACATTATATGATATTACATGTTCAAAGCAAAGATCAAGGTTCAGTTTATGTTCATATTCAGTGGCTCTAAAAATGCCAAGAATCCCAAACATCCCTCACAAATATATGTATAACTAAGTAGAAGTGCATCATTTAATACTTAATAAATCATGAACTCATTTTTCAGTTTTATCTACCACTACTCAAAAGTATTGAATATAGACTGCTGTAAAATATTCTTCATCCTTGATGTCAATCTGATTTTATTTCAAATCAATTGGATAGTATTTCATTTTACATTTTTACCAGTTAGTTTAAAACTTGCTGACATTTCCCACGTGAAAGATTTTGAAACTGATTAGAAAGTTCTGTTTTCCAGTACAAGTAGGCAGATAAGTGTTTGTGTAGGTGACACAATTGCAGTGGTTTGAAGAAAATGGAAACATTTTCACATAATCCTCTCCATACTGAGTTTCTTTCAGATGACAATTGCTTTCTTATTCATCAGTGAATGCCAAAATTATCTTTATGGGACTGAAAAAATATTTATTATTGTCTTTCCTGAAGCACTTGCATATTATAAAATATTTTAAATAATAAATTTCAGACTTTATTATATTATTAAATTGTATTTGTTTAATAATAAATTAATAGAGTTGGAAAATGTGTCCTTTTCTAATGCAACAATATGTAGCTCATCCTTAAATTTGACAATTCTTTAAACATGACACCATGGGATCACAAGTAAATATGTAGGGTACAAATATGTACATCTTTGCTGTAATAAACTTGCTTATGAATATTGCAAATGAGTGTATTTCATAAATGATGCTATTTCTATAAAGTAATTCTTAAACTCTGCTTGAATTCTGGTCAACCATTATATAAAAATTACCCTTTAATTCTTCCCCATAAGTTATAAATTCTATTTATAATATACATTTATAAATTATATTTATAATAAATATATATGTATAAATTCTATTTATAATTTATCACTTTAACCATCACATTTTGATGAGACCATGTTTTACTTAGTGAACATTTCCTTTAGTAGTTCAGAGAATGTGATTTTTTCATTATTAAAATAGAATATTGCAGATATCATAAGCTAAGACATGTTTAAAACCTGAACTTCCATTCAACTATAAAGCAAACTTTTCACTCTAAATGGTTAGTTCTAATCAGTTTCTTTATATTCCTAACATGTTTCTACATCTAACAAAAGTGTGATAACAAGCAATATGTTTTACTTTGTCTTTTATTTCACATAATCTCTTTCAGCCAATTTCCACTGTATGAAGAAAATATACTACCTCAGTCAAATGTGGACTTCTGTCTTTTGCTATTCATTTATTGCTAAATTGGTAAAATTTTGTCAGATTCAAAATGTACACATAATTTGTAACATTGCTAAAATATTGCATAATTCTGACTTTATGTTCTGGGTGACAAATTTTAACATTTTGCCACCTATGACATATCCAAGCTACCATGAGCAAAAAATCTCCAGGAAAAATGTACACTAAAGTTAAAATTCATTATTAACAATAGTGCATATAAATATTTACTACTGTGATTTCTTCTGAATAATTTTGAATGTTGTTTGGCTGAATTTTGGGTAGATCAATTTTTAGCTCCTAATGCTAGAGGTAAGCATGTCAAGTGCCGTTTATTTGCCCCAACTCTCTCCACATAAATCTTTTTATCTTCATTCTGTCCTCATTGAATTTAAATTTCTTTTTTATTTACTGAAGACAGACTTAGTTAAAACAAGATTATATAATATACAAATCCAGTTCAACTGCATTTGTATAAAGTCTAAATGATTGCAATGTGCTGAACATGAACAAGCGTGGAAGAATTTCCTTGACTGTGCAGAACTCCCACTCTGCCTTCTACTTGTGACTGTTTGACATGAGAATACCATAAGAATGTCAATACCTACTTAAATATTAAAGCCTAGTTCTGTTTTGTATTTGAGATTTTAAAAGAATAAATCGAATATTTATTCTTTTAAGAAGTTCTAATATTTCCTTCTAGCACCACAATAGATCATTTAACACATTGCCTTATGTATAAGAATCACATTTTGGAAAATGTTACTTGATTTAATGTTTATAAAATATTGTACCAGTAAATATTTGCTAATTTATTCATTTTTCAATATATACATTCATATAATAAATAGAAGATGAAAAAAGGAAAATGAGACATTGGTAGAGAAGGTAGCATGACCAAAAGTAGGATAGCAGGAAAATATTTAATATAATTCACAGACGTTTTTCATTATTCATTTTTGAGAAAGGCTACGATATGACCACAAATGCATTTCAGAAAGATTCACATGAAAGGACACTGTGGGTTGATTAGCAAGATGAGAAAATGGAGGAGCAACTGGTAGATTTGTAACTTTCTATGTGAGAGGTAATGAGTACCAAAAACGAGTTGTCAGGAACATATAAAGATACTTAACACAATTCATACTTATGAAACAATCTCTGGCATGTGTAATAGATATTTATATCATAAATAATCATATATATATATAAAGTACTTGCTTTATATGGTATTGCAGGACTATAAAAATGCCTGTGTAAGCTGAAATTGTGCAAATCAATCTTAATAATCCATAGGAAAAATAATTGTTACAGTATTTTTTTTTTTTCTTTTTTACTTTTTTTTTTTATTGCATTTTAGGTTTTGGGGTACATGTGAAAAACATGCAAAGTTGTTGCGTAGGTGCATTCATGGCAGTGTGATTTGCTGCTTCCCTCCCCCTCACCCATATCTGGCATTTCTCCCCATGCTATCCCTCCCCAACTCCCCCCCGCCGCTGTCCCCCCCCACTCCCCCGCAACAGACCCCCGTGTATAGTGCTCCCCTCCCTGTGTCCATGTGTTCTCCTTGTTCAACACCCTCCTGTGAGTGAGAACATGTGGTGTTTGGTTTTGTGTTCTTGTGTCAGTTTGCTGAGAATGATGGTTTCCAGGTTCATCCATGTCCCTACAAAGGACGCGAACTCCTCATTTTTAATGGCTGCATAATATTCCATGGTGTATATGTGCCACATTTTTCCTGTCCAGTCTATCATCGATGGGCATTTGGGTTGGTTCCAGGTCTTTGCTATTGTAAACTGTGCTGCAATGAACATTCGTGTGCATGTGTCCTTATGGTAGAACGATTTATAATCCTTTGGATATATGCCCAGTAATGGGATTGCTGGGTCAAATGGAATTTCTATTTCTAGGTCCTTGAGGAATCGCCACACTGTTTTCCACAGTGGTTGAACTAATTTACACTCCCACCAACAGTGTAAAAGTGTTCCTATTTCTCCACATCCTCTCCAGCATCTATTTTCTCCAGATTTTTTAATGATCGCCATTCTAACTGGCGTGAGATGGTATCTCAATGTAGTTTTGATTTGCATTTCTCTAATGACCAGTGATGATGAGCATTTTTTCATATGTTTGTTGGCCTCTTGTATGTCTTCTTTTGTAAAGTATCTGTTCATATCCTTCGCCCATTTTTGAATGGGCTTGTTTGTTTTTTTCTTGTAAATCTTTTTTAGCTCGTTGTTTTTAAAAAATTTGTCAAAACAATTTTTACTATAGCTTAGAAATTGATAGAGGTGAAAGAAATAGTAAAACAATAATTAATACACTGTAAATTAGAATTAAAATGTTTTATTTCTTTGTTAAGAAAGACCTTTCAAGAGTAGTTTAAACAGTGCTTGCCATCTGTTACGGAGCAAGGATCTTTTCTGGGCCATAGCGAATTATCCTATTTCTTTCTAAGTTTGAATTGGCTTCCCACATTTTATTATTTGCACTTTCAGTGTTGTAAAATATCTTTGATATTTCCTTTAATGTGAAGTTTTTTGACAATGTCATTTCCTTCAGGACTCATCATCCTTTTAAGCACAATCACTTTCTTCATTTTGGTTGTCACCTTCGCTAAGTTCTTCTGGCTGCATACCTGATGTTTCTCAAACGGGGCAGTGCCATCATTCCCACAAACAGGATTTTTTTTTTTTCTATTAACTCCATTTATGTTAACTTAGAATGCTGAAAAGTTATTTGCACAGTGTGATAAATGTTTCTCAATACATCACAAATATTACTCACTTTACCTTCTGAATGCTCTCATGATTTCTAATGCTTGCTTTAGGTCATATTTATCCAAAGATGAGCTAAGGTTAATTGCATGATCTTCAATTTTAGTGTCAATGGCCTGTCTGAAAATTCATATAAAGTTATAGGGTCTAAAAGTTGAAATAATTCCATGGTCTATCCACTGACTGACTTAATAAAGTTGTGCTTGGTGGTAAAATACAAATTTTCACATTTTTATTCATGACCCTAAGAAATTCAGGATGACCTGGAGCATTATCCAATGGTAATAGTTCTTTAAAAATTAAGTTATTTTGCCAACAGTCTCTCTCTGTACTGCTGAGAACAAACAAGGGTGTATATGATTCAACCAGTCACAGTGCTAGAAAAATACAACTGAAGCACACTCATCCTTCAACTTTGGCATCACAAACTACCAAAGGGTTACAGTTACTGCACTTTGATGAAAATAAATTCCACACTGTCTTATTAAAGATATAATAAAAATAATCTTCCGTATGGCAGTGGAATAGAACTTAGCTCAGATTACCTAGATCAAGTTCTCAGAAATGTTTGTATTTTGAGGATTACATGGGATTTCAAGTGTGTAAAGTAGTGATAGTGGGATGAGCTCTCCTTCCTGAGCAAAGATCAGGTAGATTTAATGTCCCTTATAAAAGATTGGAGTTCCCTAATCTCAAAATTCCTCTTCTCTAACCCAACCTTGTCATGTGCAGGCATCACTTGGCCCTCTTCTCCTAACTTTTTAGGATTTGGGACTGAGAGAACCAGTGTGAATGCTGGCACTCTGGCTTCTGCAATTACTGTGAATAATAATAATGTCCTGGGTATCTGACCCCATAGTCTTATGTCTTGTACCAGCATAGATGAACCTGTGTGAAGTCAACCTCTCAGCTTGAAAGTAAGGTAAAATCTCAGACCCTTCACATTTCATGCCACAAGAAATCATTATGTTTCTAGTCACCAAAACATATTTTTTGAATGCATAAACGAGCCCCAGGTCAAAACCTGTAGAAGAGAAATGATTTTAGATGTTATGCCTTAATGCCAGAATGCTACAAACTTCAAAATCTGACAAATTTTCAGGGAAGTGGCAAAGCATCACACTTGCAATCAAAGGTACCAGATTTTTTTTAAAAAGCTGTTTTATCTATGCACATAGCTTAACTTCCCCTAGACATCTTTTTTTTTCATTTATAATATGTGGAAAGTTATAATAACTACCTCAGAGCTGTTATGAAGAGTATATGAGGTAATGCATAAAAGGAACTAGCACAATACAGGATATATGAGAAACACTCAACAAATATTTTATATTGCTTTAGAGTTACTTAGGATACCTCATTAAATAACTCAAAGTCCAGAATGGAATTTTGTAGACCCTCATATTGAACACCCCCATGGGATTGTGATTTGAATATTTTCGGAAGTAACCTATCCTATTCTGAGTTCTGTTCTACATCAACACTAGCAGTAAGATTCCTACGTAATGTTATAAAGCTTTCCCTGAAGAATTAAAGCATCTTTACGCATGAATATACGGGGACCTCTTATGAATGGCTGGTAACTGGAGATGGTTGCTTGCATGGTGCAATTCATCCTCCACATCCACCATCAAATAGTGGTAATTTACAAAAGTCATTATGTCATTTTTATAGTTAAACTTTCTTCTTACAGAAGAGAGAGTCCAAACCACTTAGCATGGAGTATTTTACATTTTACTCATTTCTTTTCCCCTCGAATGTACCATACATCCACCAAATACAATACTTTTTCATATTCTCTTCAGTACTTCCATTACAGATATGATTTTGTGCCCCAAAATGCATCTCTCTCATTACTTTCTTGTGAAATTTACAAATTGTTTAGGAACTAGATCAAACGTCACTTACTTAGTGAAGCCATTCATGACTTCCCCAGGACACTTAGACATTCCCTCTCTCTACTATTACCCAAAGGTGTTCTGTGCACTCTCCTATGGCATTTATTCTATGGCGTGTAATGCTACATTTACATGAATTTTTCCCTGTTTGTCTAGCTCATGTTTGTGTTTCCAGTGCTGAGGACAAGGAAAGATTTGTTACATATCTATCTGGTCTTTGAATGAATGAATGAATGAATGAACAAGATTTTGTCTATCATGATATTCTGGATTAAGTTCTATCATGAGAATTTACTCGCTTTGAGTCTTAAGCATGTATATTCTCTTAGAACCTAGTATTAAAATCCCAAATTCTTTGTCAAGTACATTCTACCAGACACACTACTGTCCTGAGTTCTTGGAAATGAGCATTCTCTCTGCCTGGAAAATTCTTCTCTTAGATGTTCACATGTCTAGTATCATTAACTCCATCAAGTTTTTGCTCAATTATCATTTTCTCATTGAAATTTACCTGCAGCATCTGATTTAAATAGCAACTCCTCATTTTTCCCATTCCCTATTTCCTATCTTATTTTCTTCCATAGAATTTATCATCCTTTAACATACTATGCAATTGTTTAAAGTATAATATCTATTTTCTATGTATGCTCACTACTATGTCAACAGTTTCAGGGAAGGTTTCAGGGAAGGGATGTAGTTGGTTTTTTTTTTCCCCTTAAGGAGGCATTTTCAGTAACTGGAAGAATGCCAGGTTTAATCATTATTTGAAAGAATAAACATAAGGGACAAACTATGGCAAAGATTTTACATCGCATTCTTTCTGAATTCAGTCTCCTATAAAAGCTGGCTCCGAGAAAAGTGCAAGGATTTGATTTATTACATTAAAATGAATTTTGGAATGCCTGTAACACAGATTTCATAGTTCTACCCAGGACCAGATAGACGGATTTAGAGATTTGTATGTTTATATAATTGGTGTATATGTATGTATGTGAGATATATAGGAGGGACCTTCAAAAGGTTTATGGAAAAATGGAATTAAAAGACTAAAAATAAAAATGCAAACTTTGTCAACACAAGCTTCATCAAGTTCCAGACACTTTTGTAAGCAATAATACTAGTCATTTAGTCCATCCATAAAAATCTGAGAGTCCTGAGAATTTAACCATGTCAATGCAGTCTTTTTTCCATTATTAACTGAGGAAAAAATGAGTGCCCTTTACAGATTTTTAAGAATAGGAAACAAAAAGAAGTCAGAGGAGCCAAGTCAGACTGTAAGGTGGATGACTAATGATTTCTTATCAAAACTCTCACAATATTGCTCTTGTCTGAAGACAGGTATGAGCAGGAGCATTGTTGTGGTGAAGAAGGACTCCCTGGTAAAGTTTCCGGGGCATTTTTTGCTAAAGCTTTGGCTAGCTTTCTCAAAACACTCTCATAACAAGCAGATGTTATCATTCTGTGGCCCTCCAGGAAGTCAATAAGAAAAATGCCTTGAGCGTCCCCAAAAACTTTTGCCGTGACCTTTGCTCTTGACTGATCTGCTTTTGCTTTGACTGGACCACTGCCACCCCTTGGTAGCCATTGTTTTTATTGTTCTTTGTCCTCAGTACATTGGTAAAGCCATATTTAATCTCCTATGACTACTCTTTGAAGAAATGCTTCTTGATCCCACTTTTTAAAAGTTTTCATTAAAAGCTCTGCTCTTGACTGCAGCAGATCCAGGCAAAACAGTTTTAGCACCTATCAAGTGAAAGGTTTGCTCAGCTTTACTTTTTCCACAAAATGTGTGGAGAACCAATTAAGATGTCTATAGTATTGGCTATTGTTTGTGCTACTAATCATTAGTCCTCTTCAGTTAGCTCACAAACAAGATGAATTTTTTCTTACAAGATGATGTGGATAGTCTGCCACTTTGGGCTTCATTTTCAACATCATCTCATCACTTCTTAAAATGAGTTATCCATTTGCAAACAGTTGATTTCTTTGGGGCATTGTCCATATAAATTTTTTTAAAGCACCAATGATTTCACAATTCTTACACTAAAACTTCACCACATATTTGATATTTTTGCTTCAATTTTGGTAGAATTCACTTAGCTCTGATAGGGGCTCTTCTCAAACTGATGTATTATCTTTCTTAGTGCCTCAAACTAGATCCTGTTCAGATATATTATAACAAATTACCATGTAATTATTTTGGTGAAAAACAGGTTGAAATCCATGAATTGTTTTGTCATAATACACATTTTCTCCAAACTTTTTGGAGACTCCTTGTGTGTAGTGGGGGAAACTTCAAAAAGTTTATGGAAAAATGGAATTAAAGACTAAAAACAAAAACATGAACTTCGTTAACATAAGTGTCATCAAGTTCCAGACACTTTTGTAAGCAATAATACAAGCCATTTAGTCCATCCATAAAGAACTGAGGGTCTTGGTAACTTAACCGTGTGTGTGTGTGTGTGTGTGTGTGTGTGTATGCACGCACACGCGCAAGAACTATCAAACATTTTTGTAAGTGAAGATACCAACCATTTAGTCCATCCCTAAAGAACTGAGGGTCCTAGGAATTTAACGATGTCAATGCAGTCTTTTTTACATTATTAACTGAGGAAAAGAATGAATGTGCCTTTACAGATTTTTAAGATCAGGAAACAAAAAGAAGTCAGGACAGTTAAATCAGAACTGCGTATGTGTGCATGTATATATAAATTTCTATGTTTATACCAAGTAGAGCAAGTATTAACATCTCTATTTAATGTTATAAAAATGAAATGTTAGTAAATAAGATATCCAGTCAAACATTAATTCACAAAACGATATTTTTCCCTCTCATTGATTATTCTTTAGCTCCTTCTAAAATATAGTCTAGTTGTAAAATAGCCGTAGATTTTTAAAGCATCTTTGAATGTCAAGAGCTAAGATAAGCAACACAAGGGCATGCTAAAAACAGTCAATTAATTTGTATTTTCTGGTGAAGCAGGGAAGAACAGAGGAGAGAAGGGGAGGGAAAGGAGATGCCGGGCTCTATTACTCATCCTGAGTCACTGGTTGCATGCTTGAAAAAGTACTGAACTTTCATGGGGAACTGAAGCTCTTTTGAACCAAAGGCTTAAGTAACCCTTGGAGAAAACGGTAGTTTATGCTTTCTAAATTATTATTTAATCTTATTACTGGGACACATTCCCATTCATTATATGAATTCTTTCATATAAGATACCAAACTAACAGCTATAGAAAGTTTAATAAGAAGCATTCTATCTTTCCAAGTTGACATATTTATTTAGGACAATAGTATTTTAGCAGTGCTGTAAGACCACTCAGGTGTTTGCTTGTTATTTGGTTGGTCAGTGGGTTTTCAATAACTTTTCATTCTAAAATGCCCCAAATACTTCAAAGAACCTAAACTTTAAAAAATTGCTACTAATTTTTCTCTTAAAAAAGGTATCCAGTTTGAAAAGCACTGTTTTTGGTTTTGTTTTTCCCTAATAGACTGCTTATGCTGACAGATGGGAAATGAAGGGGAAAATTGAGAGTAAATGATTTTTTTTTCTCTTTTTGCTTTTTAAAAATGTTGTTTTCAAAGTTTAATAATTTATGCGGTTTGGAAAAGCGGTCAGGCCTTGAATTCTTAGTTATCAAGCAGTATATGGTTCACACCCAATCAATCTGTCGCAAAATGAAAATTAAAAAAGATTTTGCTGAAATTGAAGTAGGCAGTTTTAAAGGATCAAAGTTAATTATACTAGTCCCTCAAATTCCCAAGGTTATGATAACAAAATAACTCATCAATACTCTTACAAATTAGGCCTGAACATATGAACACAATCTTGGTCTATTTGGTGTCTCAGTCATGAGTGATGAATCTAGTAGAACATGAGGCACTGTGGTATTGTGTGGAGATGGAAAAAAGAATTATAACAGTCACTTTTAGCATTCTCATTTGCACGTTAAAAAATCAAGATGACAAGGAAGGTGTGTTGGACATTTCATTCCATTCTTGGAGAACTCCCTTTATATATATGGTTTGATGGGGAACAAAACAGGAAGATGGCTAGCCTCTTAGCAGATCTATTATTTATAGCTTCTCTAAACACATTAACTTTACTTAATCCTTGTTCTTGCAGATTTAAATCCAAGATAGCAGCTCACCCTACTTACTCCATTTACCTTCTTAAGAATGCTCTAAGACAAAATAAATATATGTGTTCTTATTTTAGTAAAATATAATTTATACCTATCTATATTTATTGCTATCTGAATTATCACATTTCCACATCATAAGTACTTCTTGTCTCTGACATAGTTTTGTGATCAAAATCTTCATATCCTGTAGCTCACCTTTCAACTTGTCTTTTTAAATGGCTGATGCATTTAAATTCATGCCATACAGCCTACGGTTTATTTCTGTTTTCCTTCTCCTTAAAACTTTACCAAAAATTTCCCCACCATCCTATAGCTTTTTATATATGTGGATATTTTCTTGATACCAAATATATTTTTGTGTATGTGGGAAAAATAGGCCCTTTCTTTTAAATATTATAGGCACGAACCCAGCATGATTAGTATTAGTGATTTTCTAACTTCAAATTTTTCCAACAAGTTTTTTTTTTTTTTTTTTTTTTTTTTTGAGACAGACGCCAGGCACCAGGCTGGAGTGCAGTGGTGACTCACTGCAACCTCCTCCTCCCGGCTTCAAGCAATTCTCCTGCCTCAGCCTCCTGAGTAGCTGGGACTACAGGCATGCACCTCCACGCTCAGCTAATTTTTGTATTTTAGTAGAGATGTGGTTTCACTATCTTGGCCAGGAAGGTCTCGATCTCTTGACCTCCGGATCCACCTGCCTCAGCCTCCCAAAGTGCTGGGATTACAGGCATGAACCACCACACCCGGCCTCCAATGAGTATTTATGGAAACTTGTAAATGTCTGAAACATACTTTCTGTCCATTACTTCTGTGATTATTGGTAAGATGACCATTCATCCTATCCTGACATAACTACCAAGTGTTCTTTCATTCTCAAAAGGACCATTATGAAGAGTAAATTACACAGTTTCTCTTATTGGAAATATAAATATGCTTAGAAATGTTGTATCATATTGATAAAACTATTAAAAACTCAATATAAACAAGATGTTTTAAATCATATATTTAAGATTTCAAGGCTAATTGCTGACATTTTATTTATATTCTGATTTTTAAAAGAGTTCAATTCATTGAACTCTTTTAGCACAAACATTCTAAGGCAAGCAGCCATCAGACCCATTTACTAATATGTTAATGAGTAAGTGCATGCATGTGTACTGGTGGCACTATGATAACTCTCACAGTATATATACGAGGATGACTATTATGGAGTCTATGCATTTTAAGATATATTTGAGAATAGCCAAACATATACATACGAATAATATGCTAATAAATATAATAATATTATCAGTGCTCATATTTAGCAATATAATATGTTCTATAAGATATTGTTTATTCTCATAAATCTATATATTTTGGCTTCCAACTACTCCCAATAGCATCTTATGCTCAAGCAATATAGAACTTTTTAGATTTTTTTTAACTTAATTCTGTTGTTCTAAACCACCTAGGCTTTATATATATATTGCACTTTCTGTGTATTTTCCCTCTGGCAACTTCCTCTTATCATTAAATACCATCCCCAGATGGAGTTAATTATTCCTTCTATTATCACTGCATTCCCTTCAAAAGCATTTTAACTGCCTGTTGATACGTTTCTTTCCTATCTCAAATTATGAGCACCTTGAAAGCAGGGATCATTCATTTTCATCATAATATATGTCTTGCATACAATATGGAATTCAGTTAATAATGGAATTGTGAATATATGAATTGCGTGAATAAATGAGTGAAAAAATGAAATTCTGAGTGACTTACTAAATGTGTAATGGTTGTGAAATTTAGAGTATAACCCAACGTGAAGAATGCTGTTTTTTTATTTCCTACTTATAAAAATAATTGAGTGTCAAATGGGACCACATTCAGGTATTACAGATTAGAAATCAATTTTTTTCCCAAGAAAAAAGTGAGCAAAATGCTAATAATTAAAATCTGAAGTTTCCACATAAAAATCCAAATTCCTAGCTTCCCTTGGAAAAGCATAAGATTTGGCAATACATAGTATGCATTCCTAAATGACAACCATTGGCTTGAGTTAAACAGTAGCTACCTCTTTAAGCACATAGACCCCATCCCTATATTCTATATAGGATGTCTCATTTATTATTAGTGCATAAATTTGCCACTCAGGATTCAGTGAGTTCTATTAAAGCACTAACCTGGGATTAAGTTAAACACCACCGATTTCAGTAAAAATGAGTGACAGACATTATAGGGAGGAGAAAAGGAATGGAGAAATATGTAAAAATGAGGCATATTTAATGAAAAAATAATGTAAAAGGCCTTGTCTGAAACTTTAAGGAAGCAATATAGTGCAATGTTTAAGAGCTTGAATTTTAGAGCTGGAGAACTGATCTAGAATTTTGCTAGACTGGACAAACTGCTTAATTTATAGAGGTTAAGATTCCTCATTAGAGAAATAGGAGCAATAATAATTATAATAGTTTAGATCTACTTCTTAGATTTGTTGTGAGGATTAAATATAACCATATATATATATAGGCTTGGTTGAGTGTAAAGGTTTTAGACATGTTCAGACATTTATGATAGCCTAAGACAAGTCTTATCCTAAGACAAGTCAAAGACACTCAACCCTATGTAGAGAAGGGCTACAGGAAGAAGGTGAAGGAGCTGGGGGAAGGTTTCTGAGAGACAAGAGGGAATGCAAGCATCAATGCCTGGAGCCACATCTAACAGCCTCATCCACGTTTTGCAACAGTATTTAGTGTAAATTGGACATCCCAAGGGCCTATGCTGTATTGCCTTCAAATGTGCATAGTGTGTTAGACACAGCAGTATCCTGTAGATGATTCATCAGTAGATAGTAGGTTTTGTAGGAAGTGGTACAATAATGAGTAGACATAGTGATACCCAGAAGCTGCCTACCAGACAAAAGGGAGTGCGACAATAGCAGGTGTCTTCATGAGTGCCAGTGAGACACTTTCAGAAACATACCTGGGGGTTACTTTATTAGGCAACTAATGTCCTTCGTGATAAGAAGAGGCAAAGGTCAGTAACACTTGTAAAATAGTTACTATGACTTTATCTGACAATTGCATTATATAGGTAACAAAATATAAAGTGTCGTATTTTAATATTTGAAGAACTTTCTATCTATTTAGAATCCTGTGTGTATCAGAGGTAACTTTGCATTCACCAAAACCCATATCCTATTCTTCCTGATTCACAGCTACAGGAAATTTGAGTCCTTTGTGTGTGGTTAGTGAATATGGAAGTGCTGTATACAATTCCAGGCCTGTCAATGAGAAACCTCCAGAATGAGCCTATAAACTCTGTGATGATCAGACACAGAACCATCTTCAGTGATCTTTGAGCCCTACTTATTGGGAGAGCCACATGATTTAAAGAACTTGGGTCCCTAAATGACAATGTTGAAACATACCCACCAAACAGAAACATCTGCAACAGGCTTTAGTGAAAAAGAAATGTCTGTTGTGTTAAGCCACTGGTATTTGGTGGTTACTTGCCGTAACAAATAAATGAAGTCACTCAAATATTCTGAAATACCATCTCTTCAGGTCTTTTCAGTTATCTCTCTAAGTGTATGTAAATAAGACAAAAGTAACAGCCAGAGCTAGCTGAAATCAGAAACCACAAGCAGTCTTTGTTCACAAGTGAGTAGTTATTTGATCTGTCCCACAACCATCATTATTTCCATCTTTGCATTGTCTACCTGAGAACTATCAAAAGCACTGTCTGTCAAATTCTGTTCCCAGTCTGGAAGAAAGCAGACATGTTCAAACTTCCCCAGCCATTCCTGCAGTATTGTTAAAAAATCAGTACACACACACAAATCTGTACTTTTCTTTCTTAAAATAGGGTGTTGACCTCAAACAAAAACAGGTTTAGGCTACATCTACATGGGTGACCATGTGTGGCATAAAATAGATTTTCCAGCATGCGTTTATTTGGCAATGACTTAAAAGTGCAACCAGATGTTTTCATAGAGAACAGCTCTTTTAGCCACAAATGTTTCCAATTTAAATGCATTTGTTTTGACTCTATTTTGCTGCAGATGGAAAACATCCATTTTCTTTCTTTCCATTGGGGATAGACAGCGAACGTTGGCAAATCTCATAGAGAATGATTACCAGTGTAGACAAAACTTCGGTGAGAGCTTAATCTCCAGAAGAGAATTTTTAAAAGACAAGTTTGCATTTTAAACAGGTTGGCTCTTTTAAGGCCATTTTCCCCCCATCTAATTTGTACCATAAGTCTTAAACATCTGTATGTGTTTGATCCTAGGGGACTACCTTACTTTTAAGTGATAAGTCAAACAGATCTATTCAGAATGACAGCATGGCTTCCGGGTGTGCCATTGATAGTTACTGCAAACAGATATTTGAGTCTTTCTTATCAAAATGTGAATTATGTAGGTGTGCTTTACTAAATTTACTTACAATTGGCAGGTTGAAAATAACAGGAATTTTAAATGTCTTTATAAAAATAACAGAAAAGGTTTTCTTATTTTTTCAAGAACAAACTAATGTGTACGTGACAGAGTATAAAATGATCTTGGCAAGAGTATAGATTTCTGTTTTAAGAAGCTGGGAGTTATATTTTAACTCATGAAATATAATGTTTTCTTTAACCAAAGTACCCTTAACATTTGTTGTTTTAGTTTAACTCTATGATTTGTGAGAAGCTTCTTGAAAACAAGAAGATATTTTAAAATTTTATTTCCTGTTTTAGATATTTAAATGAGTAAAAAAGGTCCAAATACTGTTCTGAGCAGTAAAATTATTATTTTTCCCCTGGAAGAGTAAAATCTCTGTCAGCCAAAGTATAATATTCCATAGACTGAGCACTGTGGTATATATGTGCTATTTTAAATGTATAGAGCCTGTAAGAAGGAGCTAGAAATGCTAAAATGAATATTAATTTTTGCGTTAGTAATTAGACTGATGCAAGAACAATTGTCTGTTTTTCTACTATGTCTTCCTACTTGCAAGTATTTCAGTTAAGATGTCATTCTTAAAGTATTTACATCTATGTTTTCTTAGTTTTTGCTTCTTGATAATATTAATTTATGTTAGATATCTTTTGATTACTTTGTCATAGATATTCCAATAAATTTTCAGTAAATTAAAGTTCATCTTTTAACAAACCACTTCACCCACTCTTCAAACTGTTAAAGAGTTAAGTATCTGCCACCTACTACATAGTCATTTTGGCCTCTTAATTAAACACGATATTGTTCTTAGCAATGATTATCTGTTAGGGGAAATCTGGATTTCTCCTAGACCCCAGTTAAAAAGAGGATCACTGTGAGGTCTTGGCCCTGTTGCAGAACCTCTCCAGTCACTCTCTCAGTTTGATATCACTGGGGAAATAACTTATTTTGCCAGACTATAGAGCTGGATAGGGATCTAAAAATGTAAAGTAGTGACAGATTGTTTAAATGATCCATTGGAATTGGCTGTTGGCTGGCAGAAGTTATCTGAAAAAGGAAAAAGCCATGTTTGTCCACTTCTATTTTCCCCTAATAGTACTATGTTGTTTAATTTGTAAATTATAATGATTAATAGCAAATATTTTCACTTTGCTATTATTTCAATCTGAAATAGTATATATGATGGGAGTTTCTAATGGGAGAACAAAAGAGAAGACTATCTCTGTATTCTACTTGGGCTACATAATTCACGCTACATTTAATTTTTTAAAATTCTGCAGCTCTATATTTTTTTCTAATAAATTTACCATTTTAAATTTATAAAGCATTTTCAGTAGGAACATTTTATATGATCATAAAATATAATTCTTTTTAAATCTGTTTATAATTGTTATAGTATCTTATATTACATTATGCTTTTGTATGCATTTTACATTACATTATGCTTAAAAGTGTAGTTTTGTTTTTTTAAAATTAAATGTCTTAATATACCCTTGACTTTATTAAAATACCATTCAGCATAGTTTCTAATAAGTAAAGAAAGATACTTTCTCCTACATAAACAGCTGGACATTTAGTTTGTCAACTTAACATATGAGAAAAGTGTTAACAGGATATGGAAATAATTATCATAAAATTTTTATTGTTTTAAACGATTATTTGAAAATAAAATCAAATTTCTAAAACGATGTTAAAAATTAAATATTTACAATTATTTTTCCAAGTATGAGAAAAATTAATGTTCAAGAATTAGTCCATGGAATGTATTTATTTGGTATGGCTTATAAATCAGTTTCCATATGAATAACTTAAGTTTTCCCATATTTGTCTTAATGTGAAAATTTATTTTTTTGTCCACTGGTTTAAAGTCTTTAAATGTAGCTCATCTATACAAAAATATCTTGAAAAATTGCCAGGCTAGTGAGATTTATAAATATCAAGTTACTGTCTTGTGAATTACATTTTTCTTAAAATGTTTGCTTTTACTATTTCACATGCACTTAAGAAGAGATGAATGTTAAGGTTTTTGAACCTATGTATATAGCTTTTAGTTACTTTCATAAATGTATGTGTGCCTTTTTAAAAATCAGAAATGCTAGAGAATCCAATCAATATATTACTTCGTAGTTGCAGAATGCAGTCAGAGTATAGATAAATGCTACTTTAATGATTATCTGTGGCATTGACAATGAAAATCAATGTTTAATGCTCTGTAAGAGTGAAAAGAACTTAATTTTAGGAATTTCAAATAAGAGTAGATTTGCAACATAATTTTCCTAAATTTAGAAAGCTATTGTTAAAATATATGGTGCTAAAAGTATAAGATGATGAATGTAGTAAACAATAATTTCCTCTTATAAATGATGTCATTGACTTATGGGAATTACTAGGCTCTACATCTGGTATTTAGTGACTAACACTGAGCAATCAAATCAGAAGATCTTTATTTAGTAAAACTGAGTAATCATAAGGATGTTAAGACTTCCTATAACTCAATCTAGCCTATGAAAAACATGGTTCTGTAAAATCAGAATACTTGTCTTCATAATTCATTAATAAATCTTTTGCACCATTTATTGAAATCTGTGGAAAACTAAAGTTCCCATTATTCTCACCACAAAGAATTACTTAAAATTTAATGTACCAGGAGCCATGAACTAAAAAATATAAAGTAGTCCCTAAAATAAATGATGTTTGAACAAAGAGTCAAGAGGATTGAAGAGTAGGAACTTGGTAAACAATGGACTCTTGCTTTATGACTAATCTTAATCATTAATTTATATCTACATTTGTGTAAATTGAACTTTGGAAAAAATAGGATAAATTAATAAGACAGTAAGGCATCTAGCAGTGACCTTTGGATATTCATTTTCATGATGTTCCTTTGTATTCCTTGTAAGGGAAGCCATGGGAGCTTATATTCTTGAAATACAGATTTTGTCTAGTCTTTTTGAACCTTTGTTTAACTATATTTTATTATCTACGCCTAACTCTTTATCCTATCACTTCAAGAAACAAAAAGAATAACAAACATTTCAAAATATATTCTCAAGTTAATATGCATGACACTCTCTTCCTGTTTTGTTTCTACATTAAGAATTATTCACTTATAAATTTGTGTCAGTTGTTGATGAATATGAAAATTATTAGAATATTAAGACAAATAAAGTGCCAGACAATGATATATAATTACAATGCTTTAAGATGAAAACCATAAAATCTTGACATTAGGCCTATAAGTTAATTAGAAGTAATGTAGGCAGTATTCTCTGTATACGTAAATAATTTATACTGAACAGCAAAAGGTTAGAAATGAAAATTTAATCTGCAAATTGATAAGATTTGATTTCAAAATCAGAAAGCCTAGATGACCATCCTACTTCCAAACCTGCTCTAGTATTTACGTACCAGTTCTATGTCTTTGGCTTAGAAACTAAAGCTTGATTTCCCCAAGCTTTAGTTTCTTCTTCTGTAAATGGGTATAATAAAAATACCTATCTCAAATTATCACATGAATATGAAACCAAATATGAATTTATGTAAAGTTCTTACTACAGAGCTAGGCACATAGTAAACATTTGATAAAAGGCTGGCTAATCTTAATAAAAATAATACGTTGTAAAATAATCTTAGTTGTTTTATATTTTGTATTCTCTAGACATGTCAAAAATGTAGGTTACTGTATTTTCTTTTAGATTCATGTGATGTAATTAGATACTAAATTGCACATACAGACTATTGTCTATCAACTGAATCTGTAACCATATTCACGCATATACAGGGTCTTTTGAAAGGTCGATTATAAGCAACTATACAATTTCAGTGCTTATGCTTGCTGTGTGTTTACAACCTTGTTAGTGCTCTGTTAGCAATGAAAATTACAATATTAAACTTGTTAATATGCCAGAAAGTCACCATCCCACGTATGTTACCAAAGTCATGTTTAATTGTTTCTCTAAGTGTAAAATAAAAAACTTTTTTCAGTCATAATTTACAGTTTAAAAAGCTTTAATTTAGTATCATGAAAATAAAAATGTGGTGACATGTTTTCTAATGAGAAAAGGAGAAGACATAAAGTGTAACCAATATAGCTAAATGAAATGAAGTAAAATAACTGGACATTGTGTTTCATGAATAACAATTACATAGTAATTAAAGAAAAATATTGTTGGTATAATTTATCATATAGTATGCGAAACTCATGTTTTGACTATTAACTTATTTTTCAGAAAAATAATATATTAAACTAGTTTTAATTTGAATGTCCTTAATTTTATTCTATTTGTAAATATGTTTGGGGTTTATAGTTCTATGTAGCTATAAACATTAAGAGTTTATTCTATTCTGATTATAAACCATTTCCAACCTAGTGGTATGTTCTGAGCCATTCCAAACTTAGTTGTGAAAAAGAACTATCATTTTATTTTGCTCATGGATTTGGCAAATCAGGAATTCATACGGGCCACAGTGGAACTTGCTTGGTTCTGCAAAAGCATTGGTTTATAGCTAAAACTATCTGGAGGTTTCTTTACACACGTTCTAGTGCTTGGAGGAATCTAAGAATGGCTCAGCTGGGTATCAACCAAAGTGCCTACAGGTAACCTCTCAATGTGGCTTAGGCTTTTTCAGACATGATGCATTCAGACTTCTTACATTATGACTCAGGAATCCAAGACCACGTTATCTAGGAAACAAGGTGCCTGATGTTTTATAATGGCCATAAAGGTCACATTAATTACTTCTGGTATACTCTATCCGTTAAACTGTCACAGAGCACTCGGACACAAGTAAAAGAGACCTAGATTGATTTCTTGATGGGAGAACTCTCAAAGACTTTGCCCCTATTTTTGAAAACTCCACTCCACTCATATGCCTTCTGACCATAAATTGATTACGAACACATCACACAGGCAAAATGAACTTACTTCCAAGACCCTCCGATGACTGTATAAGATCAAGTTCATGATAATTTCATTATTTAAATAGATCCAGATACAATTGAAGCTCCTCAAATGCAATTTTTTTTTATTACCAGTTCATCTAGATCAGTCTGTTACCTACCACTACATCTGACGTTCAATGGTGGAATTACTTCAACAGACATTTTTTTTTAACTCGAGGAGAAAAGAAGGTACATAGAAGTTGCTTCTAATCCATAACAATTTTGTAAACCAGATCTACCTGCCATTATTTGATTAGAACCTAGGTCTGCTCTCAAAATGATTATCTGCAGCATGTGGCTCCACCTTGCCATCTGTATCATGTTCACATTTTATTTTCCTGCCCATAGACATTTGAGGATATAAAGGCCTCTTTTTCTTTTATATTTCATATCCTTTTCAATCTAGGCTACATTCTACTAAAATCTTTGTCCGTTTTTTATATATCAGTATAATTCCATTCATTAGACAAAAACCCAAATCTATAAATCTCTTTCACTTAATCCTTTCACTATCTATCTTAAGTCCCTTTACTGTGTGGGACTGCTATAGGACAAAGCCCTTAAGATTCTTATTTTATTTTATTTTATTTTATTTTTTTTATTGCATTTTAGGTTTTGGGGTACATGTGAAAAACATGCAAGGTTGTTGCATAGGTGCATACGTGGCAGTGTGATTTGCTGCCTCCCTCCCCTTCACCTATATCTGGCATTTCTCCCCATGCTATCCCTCCCCAACTCCCCACCCCCCCGCTATCCCCCCCTCCCCCAACAGACCCCCGTGTATAGTGCTCCCCTCCCTGTGTCCATGTGTTCTCTTTGTTCAACACCCGCCTATGAGTGAGAACATGTGGTGTTTGATTTTGTGTTCTTGTGTCAGTTTGCTGAGAATGATGTTTTCCAGGTTCATCCATGTCCCTACGAAGGATGTGAACTCCTCGTTTTTAATGGCTGCATAATATTCCATGGTGTATATGTGCCACATTTTTCCTGTCCAGTCTATCGTCGATGGGCATTTGGGCTGGTTCCAGGTCTTTGCTATTGTAAACTGTGCTGCAATGAACATTCGTGTGCATGTGTCCTTATAGTAGAATGATTTATAATCCTTTGGATATATGCCCAGTGATGGGATTGCTGGGTCAAATGGAATTTCTATTTCTAGGTCCTTGAGGAATCGCCACACTGTTTTCCACAGTGGTTGAACTAATTTACACTCCCACCAACAGTGTAAAAGTGTTCCTATTTCTCCACATCCTCTCCAGCATCTGTTTTCTCCAGATTTTTTAATGATCGCCATTCTAACTGGCGTGAGGTGGTATCTCAATGTAGTTTTGATTTGCATTTCTCTAATGACCAGTGATGATGAGCATTTTTTCATATGTTTGTTGGCCTCATGTATGTCTTCTTTTGTAAAGTATCTGTTCACATCCTTCGCCCATTTTTGAATGGACTTGTTTGTTTTTTTCTTGTAAATCTTTTTTAGTTCATTGTAAATTCTGGATATCAGCCCTTTGTCAGATGGGTAGGCTGCAAAGATTTTTTCCCATTGTGTTGGTTGCCGATTCACTCTATTGACTGTTTCTTTTGCCGTGCAAAAGCTGTGGAGTTTGATTAGGTCCCATTTGTCTATTTTGGCTTTTGTTGCCAATGCTTTTAGTGTTTTGGTCATAAAGTCCTTGCCTACGCCTATGTCCTGAATGGTTTTGCCTTGGTTTCCTTCTAGTGTTTTTATGGTGTTACTTCTTATGTTTAAGTCTTTAATCCATCTGGAGTCAATTTTAGTGTAAGGTGTCAGGAAGGGGTCCAGTTTCTGCTTTCTGCATATGGCTAGCCAGTTTTCCCAACACCACTTATTGAACAGGGAATCCTTTCCCCATTGCTTGTTTTTTTCAGGTTTGTCAAAGATCAGGTGGTTGTAGATATGTTGTGTCGCCTCCGATGCCTCTGTTCTGTTCCATTGGTCTATATCTCTGTTTTGGTACCAGTACCATGCTGTTTTGATTACTGTAGCCTCGTAGTAGAGTTTGATGTCCGGTAGTGTGATGCCTCCTGCTTTGTTCTTTTTGCTTAGAATTGACTTGGCTATGCGGGCTCTCTTTTGGTTCCATATGAAGTTTAAGGTGGTTTTTTCCAGTTCTGTGAAGAAAGTCATTGGTAACTTGATGGGGATAGCGTTGAATCTGTAAATTACTTTGGGCAGTATGGCCATTTTCACGATATTAATTCTTCCTAACCATGAACATGGAATGTTTCTCCATCTGTTTGTATCCTCTCTTATTTCGTTGAGCAGATTCTTAGAAATCCTAATTAATAGCATCTCCAAGATCTATCCTTAAAATCCTTGGGAGGTCTTATGTCTTTCTGAAACATATATAAGAAAAACATTTGAACTTGTTTTGGGATCTTAACACAGAGCTTTTCTCCCAAACACTGGCTTCATTTTTACCCTGAAGCCATGTTTTCTTCACAGCACTCTGGATCTGATCTTTGTCTTGAGGTCTTTCTTTGAGATTCCTTTGCTGGCTGGAAAGATGGTTCTGGGTTCCCTGTGTATTTTCTCTGAATTCTACTTGAAAATGGAATGGTTTGCTCTTTAGTACATGTCTCTATGCAAAACTTTTATTATAAGAAACTAGAATAAGTCAGGTGGTACCTTTAACAACATGACTAGAATTCTTCTTACCCATAATAGTGATTCCATTAGGTACATTTCATTTTTTTTTTTTTTTTTTGAGACTGAGTTTCCCTTGTTACCCAAGCTGGAGTGCAATGGCGCGATCTCGGCTCACCGCAACCTCCGTCTCCTGGGTTCAGGCAATTCTCCTGCCTCAGCCTCCCGAGTAGCTGAGACTACAGGTGTGCGCCACCATGCCCAGCTAATTTTTGTATTTTTAGTAGAGACGGGGTTTCACCATGTTGACCAGGATGGTCTCGATCTCTTGACCTCGTGATCCACCCGTCTCGGCCTCCCAAAGCGTTGAGATTATAGGCGTGAGCCACCGCGCCTGGCCTCATTTCATTTTTTTAATGTTACTACAGATGCAGTGATGTCAAATTTTCTTGTACTGCATGACCAAAGTCCTCTTTCCTCAAGCTTCCAGCAACATTTTCCTCACTTCCCTTTAAGCCTTTATGGACAGGCTCCTCAAGGACCAGCAGGCTTCCATGTAATTGGTCCCCAAGCCAGAATCATACAAGTTTTTAAATAAAATCATATAGGTTTTAAAATAAAACTCCTTTAAGATTTTTGTTCTATTCCCAAATTATCTTCCAGTTTTCTGTTTTTGTATAGCAAATCCCCAAACCCTAATGACAAAAAACAAGCCATCTTATTTTGCTCGTGGTTCTGTGCCAAGATTTTAAAGAACGCATGGTAGAGAGAGCTTGCCTCTGCTTCACAATATTTGTGATCTCAGCTAGAAAAACTGGAATATCTGGGAGTAACTTAAATGGCTGGATTGAAATGATCTGGACCCTTTTTATGTATACATCTTGTACCTGGGCTGGGAGGACCCAATGGCTAGACTCATCTGGAATTGTTGAGCAGAACTGCTATACAAGGTTTTTCCATTTGCTCTGGGTTTTCTCACAGCATGGGATTTTTGGGGTATTCAGACTTATATGATGACTTGGTTCTTTAAAAGCAAGTGTTTCAGCAAAAGATAAAACCCACACAGCGTTTTGTTACCTAATTTGGAAAGTCACATAAAGTAACTTGCCATATTCTTGAATATGAAATAGTCACAAGCCTGAGCAGATTCAAAAGAAAATACTAGCATCCATTTCTCAATGGAACAAGTGTCAAAAAATTATGGCACTATGTTCTAAAACAACCATAATATGTAAATAATATAAATAATAACCAAATAATAGTGCCTTTTGTTTTTAATATAGAAATAACTCCATATATATACTCAAGATACATGCTTCACATATTTATTTTTGGAAAACTGATTAGATTTTTATACAAATATCCAACTTAACATAAATATTTCTTTAGTTTATACTTGGTTTGAATATGCAACACAGTTTCCAGGAGTGAATTGATAAAAAATGTGAGTATCTGGAGTAATGTTATATAGATTAGTAAATTTATCAGAAAACAAATTAACTTTAAAAATCCAAAACAATACCAAACATATTGCCTTTTCTTTTTAATCCAGTTAATGAAAGTATGGTCTTCTCTTTCTGACTTATTTAACTATTCAAGTTTTTTTATATTATATCCACTTTTAGAAAATTAGAAATTTATGCCAGAAATTTTGGACAAAAATACATTAAGTTGTTTCATATTAATCTTTTAATTAAAACACTTTTCTGAAAGCATTAGACAGCTAGAATTTTCAGGGCCAAATACAGAAGAAGAGAAAAGAAAAATAAATTGACCAGTATTTTCCTCTGCCCTTAAGATTATATCTAGGCTAGCTGTGGTGGCTCACACCTGTAATCCCAGCACTTTGGGAGGCACAGCCAGGAAGATCTTTTGGGGCCAGGAGTTCGAGACTAGCCTGGGCAACATAGCAAGACCACTTCTCTACAAACACACACACACACACACACACACACACTATATATATATATATATATATATATATATATATATATATATATATTCAGAAACCCTAAAACTAGAAACCATATTCAGAATGGCTGAAATGAAAAACACTGATAACACTAAATGCTGGCAAGGATACAGAGAAACTGGATCACTCCATACATTGCTGGTAGGGATGTAAACGAATATATACATATGTGTGTGTGTGTATATATATATATATATATATATATATGTATATATATTAGTTGGGTGTGACAGCACACATTGGTAGTCCCAGCTACTTGAGAGACTTAAGTGGGAGGATGGCTTGAGCACAGAAGTTCAAGTTTGCAGTAAGCTATGATCATGCCACCACATGCTAGCCTAGGCAGCAGAGTAAGACTCTATTTCAACAAGTAAATAAATAAACAAGACTCTTTTTTATTCTGAAAGCTGGAGGTGAGAAACTAACTAGGCAAATGATTCAGTAGAAAAAAGGGATTTTGCTAAAGAAGAGGATAGTAATAAATCCAACAGATTTTCAGATGAGACTCAGATGTACTAAATCACAGGAATCATAGCACTGCATAATAGAAATTTACCAGGTGTTGGAAGGACCAAAGGCCATATTTGATAAATTTTGCCAAATAAAAGAAAGTTATTGCAGAATGGAAAACATAAAAAAATTACAAAACTGAATATTAAAAATACTAACAGGGAAGACAGTTTGAGCTCCGGAGTTTGAAGCTGCAATGAGCTATAATGGTGCCACTGCAGTCCAGCCTGGGTGAAAGAGCAAGACATGGTCTCTCAAAACAAACAAACCAATATAATACAATAACTGAAACTAAGAAAGTAATATATAAACAAAGTTGAAGAGAGACTTCGTAAACCATGAGATGAGACTATATCCTACTAAAGTTACAAAGGATGCAAAGTGTTAAGTATTAAGCAAACATATAGAAGAGTTTTTAAAAGTCTAGCACACATATAATTGAGTTTGGAGATGGAAAGAAAGTATAAAATTGTGTAAAAACAATATTTGAAGAGATGATCAAGAATTTTCCAAAAATGACAAAAGATAACAAATTACAAATTCCAGAAGCACTACATATACCTGAGTAAGATAAATACAAAGAAAACCACATCTAGTGGCATAATATACATTAGCATAAAACCAAACATAAAAAGAAACTTTTACAACAATCAGAAAAAAATACATATTAGTGTCAGAGGAAAAAAGGCAACAGAAAAACAGTCAAATCCCTAATTTCTCAATAACAAAAGACACTGCGGGAAAGGGAATTATTATATATCTTCAAAATGCTGAAAAACACTTTTAAACTCAAAATCTATACCCACAAAGCTTATTGTAAAAAATGGGTAATAAATTTATAACTTTTATATAGGCAATCTTTTTGCAGAAAACAAAAAGCTCAACAATAAAATAAAAAATATACAAAATATGACCTTAATGAAAATTATAAATTTCTGTTAATCAAAAGCTATCATTAGATACATAGACAAACTACGGATCAATATAAAATGTTTGCAATAACTACACCTGACAAAAAACTTTTAGAATACCCTAAAAACACTCCTAAAAGTCAGTGATAGCAAAGATAAGCAACAATAAGCAACACAACTAAAAATAGTTAAAAGATTTGAATGGACACTTCATAAAAAAATATTTTTGGTTGGCCAAAAGCTCATGAAAAATTGCTAAGATTATAAGCATCAGGTCAATGCAAATTCAAATCACAATGAGATTTTATTTTACACACATTAAAAGGCTAAACAAACAAAATGACTGACATTGCCAAATGTGGAGAGGATGTGGAGCAGCTACAGTTGAAGTGTAAATACTACAACACTTTTGGAAAACTGGCAGTTTCTGATACGTTAAATATACCCATGACTCAATAATTTATTTCAGGCTATTCACCCAATAAAAACATGTGTTCACACAAAGACTTGTGCAAGACTGCCATAGTCATCTTATTTATAATATATATTAAATGGAAACAACTCAAATGTCAATTAATAGAAAATAAACTGTGATCTAGTCATTTAATGGAATAATATTAAGTAATTAACAAGGAAGAAACAATTCATTTATGCAACACTGAGGATGCATCTCAGAAACATTATATTGATTTCACTTATATTAAGTTCATAAACAGGTAAAATTAGCCTAAGTTGATAGAAATAAGAAAATTTTAGTATTCAGGTCTGAAAGAGGATTAGATTATCCTAATCTAAATAAAGATTAGAAAGTTTATTTCTTCTTTCTTCTTCATTACTTCTCTTTTCCATTTTTTTTTTTTTTTTTTTTTCCTTGAGATGGAGTTTCGCTCTTGTTACCCAGGCTGGAGTGCAATGGTGCGATCTCGGCTCACCACAACCTCTGCCTCCTGGGTTCAAGCAATTCTCCTGCCTCAGCCACCCAAGTGGCTGGGACAACAGGCTGCGCCACCATGCCCAGCTAATTTTTCTGTTTTTAGTAGAGACAGGGGAAACCCTGTCAACCAGGATGGTCTCAATCTCTTGACCTCGTGATCAACCTGCCTCAGTCTCCCAAAGTGCTAGGATTACAGGCGTGAGCCACCGTGCCTGGCCCTCTTTTCCATTTTTAATCAGAGTTAGAGATTTTAACGTATTGCTGAAGTCTCATGAATTTTAATGAGGTAATTATTTGGCTGTCCTTTAACCATTCTCTTATCTTAATAATAAATTAGAGCAATAAACCAATTTTTTTTCAAATCCAATTTCAGAATGGTTGGACAAACTGATCTCACACTAGGAAACAGCTTGAAGGAATGTCAAGTTGGTTATATAAAGTAGTTTGAACTCAAGGAATTTTACGCTTAAAAAGTAGACATTTTGTTATATGAATATTATATTTTAATGAATAAAAATATAATTAAATGTATGCTCTTTAATCATTACATAAATTGAATAGGCGATTAATCCTTCCCTCGGTCCCCAACAAAGAAAACTGCAATTTACACAGACTGACACAGAAGTGAAAGTAATGCTCCTCAACTTAGTTTAAAATAAGTAGCTTTAATACCAAAACCGGACAAGGACAACACAAGAAAGGCAAGTTCCAAGCCAATTCCTCTCATGAATATAAATTTTTAAAGTCGTAAGTAAAATATTGGCAATTCAGTGATTGTGTGTGTGGGCTGAGAGGAGGTGTAAAACCACAACGAAGCTGGGTTTATCCCAGGAATATAAGGTTTATTTAATATTAAAGATCCCTCAATGCCATTCCCTGTATTAAGGAGGTCAGGCGAGATGGCTCATGCCTGTAATCCCAGCACTTTGGAAGGCAAGGTAGGCAGATCATGACATCAAGAGATCAAGACCATACTGATTGACAGGGTGAAACACCGTCTCTATTAAAAATACAAAAATTAGCTGGGCATGGTGGTGCGTGCCTGTAGTCTCAGATACTAAGGAGACTGAGACGGAGAATCGCTTGAACCCGGGAGTCGGAGGTTGCAGTGAGCCAAGATCATGCCACTGCACTCCAGCCTGACGATAGAGTGAGACTCCATCTCAAAAATAAATAAATAAATATATATATAAATAAATAAATCAGAAAACTCATCTTTTAGGTGTTCAAAAAGAATTTGGTAATATCCTTATTCATGACATAAAAGTCTTTGTAAACTAGGAATTTAAAGGAACTTTCTATAAATGATCTCTAGAAAATGTAACATTAATGGTGAAGCACTGGAAACGTCTTTAAAGTTAGGAAGGAAACAATGTTATCTGATATCATTGCTTCATATTTAACATTACTAGAGACTTTCCCTAGTCAGTTAAAAAAAAGGGGGGCGTGCTCAAGTGAAAGAAATAGTGAAAAAGAAAAAAACATAATTGTCATTATTCCAAATGATGTGAATTTGCATGAGAAAACCAAACAGAATCTATAGTAAACTATTAAGTAAATTTAGCAAGTTCACACCATAGCATAATTAACTGTACTCCCATAAACCAGTACAATTAGAAACTGAAAATGTTTTAAAAGTCCTGTAAACCATTGACTCAAAAAAACCCAAAAATACCTAACTCACTCCACAGAGAAAGCAACAATTACAGAGATACTTTGGATTCAAAAATTTGTATTGAAATGCAAAAAGCCAAAAAATAGAGACTATTTGCGTAAAAAAGCAAATTTAGTCACTGTATATCAAATATTATTATAAAGCTGTAACAAGTAATATTTTGTTGAATGACACAATGTCAGATTGCTAAAATAATACAGTATTATAGAATTCAGAAACAGACTCACATATAGCAGCCTGAAGAACCATTGGGGAAAGGATAATCTTTTCAATAAATAATAAACATGTTCATTAGTAATCCAATAGATCAATAAATTTAGGCATATTTATATAATAAAATAATAAACAGCACAGTGGTTCTTGAAGGATGGTTCAAGAAATCCAACGTTTCCTGAGGCCCTAACAGGTGGTCTGCAAAGTCAAAACCATTATCAAAATAATACTATGACATTATCTGTCATTTTCACTCTGATTCTGTCACAAATGTTCAGAATATGGAAGTTTATTAGTACACGTTCAGTTTTAAGTTCTAACATATTTGAGAAATTACCAGTGTTTCTCTATAGGGTCGAAGCTTTTCTGCAGTATCAGAGAAGAATATCCACAATTATCTGAAAATGATATTAAAACCATCTTTTCCTTCCAACTACATAAGATTAAAATTTCTTTAAAGTATTCAACCAAACAAATATAGCAACAGATTGAATTAAGGAGCTGATGTAAAAATTTCAAATTTCATCTATTAATACGGATATTAAAGAGATTTGCAAAAATGTAAACAATGCCATTCTGCTCACCTTCCTTCTTTAGGAAAGTATTGTTATTTTCCATAAAATATTTATAAAACATTTATGTTAACATATGATGATTTTGTTATATTAATAAACATTTTTAAATAGTTTCTATTTAATTTCTAATACATTAAATATAAATGAATATATATATTCATTTAGTAATAACTTGCATCATACACTTATGACATGTATATATTTATATGTGTATATTTTATTGCAATAAAAGTTGGTAACTTATAAAAATATTTAATGTTGAAATTATGATGTCATATACAGAAGATTTTCTAGCTTTTTCCCATCAAAATATCATTCATTTTTAGATTATACTTAAAAAATTTTTTATTACCATTTTCAGAAAATTAATAGGGCCTTTATCTCTAAGATTAGAAACTTGATTTCTCCTTCATTATTCCTCTTTTCTATATTTAATCAGAGGTAGAGATTTAAAAGTATTGCTAAAGTTCTCATGATTTTTAATGAGGTAATTATTTGGCTATTCTCTAACCATTCTATTATTTTAATAATAGAGTAATAAACCTTTTTTTTTTCAAATCCAGTTTCAGAATTGTTGGACAAACTGATCTCCCTTGAGATGATTACGAGCACGGGAGATATTATTTCAATACAATCAAAGACTACCTACCAATGGAACACATGGAAATACCCTGTAACCCTTTTAAATCCTAGTCCAGAGATGTCAAGCAGAATGAGCTGAAGTCTTGGAGAAAAAGGAAAGATGGATTGTCCATGGAGAACAAATATTTATTTCCTACTATAAACTAGGAACTGTCTATATTAATACTGTCAATAACATTATGAAATAGGTGGGGTTTTTTTTCCTGCTTCAGTTAAACAGCAGAGAGGCTGTCAAAAGCTATTAATGGTCTAGTCTGAGGGCAAATAAAAATATGCCTATTGCTAAGACTAGTGGCTTTCCAATTCATCATAAATTCATCATGGTCACAAGAAGGAAGGGTTTTAAAGATGGCAAATTTCTAATTATGACACAGTTATTATTCTGCTGTCACTGAAATTATAAGCTTATAAAAGTAGTAACCAGGTTGACTCCACCTGAAAAAAAATTCAATGTCAGTCAACACTGAGGATCCTTGGTGCTCCCCAAATGATCCATAGACTAAAATATATGAGAACCAGTATTCTAGAAGATATTTACTTAGCCAAAATCTTGTCTTCTTCAATATAATCACATTTCAATAAATTTATTCTTCAAATAATCTAATTCTCTCTTGATATATGTGACTTTTCACTTCGGTCTGATGATTTGGACAAACTTATGAGGGTCATATAACATATTTCCTTTTTAGTTTGTAGCAACTTGGTCAGATTAAAGGAGTAGAGGTAGAAAATAAAGAGAGAAAGGCTTTTCTTTTTTACTTTTTCTTATTTTTTTATACTTTCAACTTTTTCTCTCATGATTCAGTATTAACTTTCACTTAACAGCAATCTCAAAAGTATGCCTCTTAGTCAGTTCCCTAGGGAAAATGGTAAACCAATAAAAACAGAGACAGTACAATCATTTTTGGCACAAGAGCATAACTTATTTAAACAGATCAGGAAGCATCAATAAAATATAGTGACGCACACAATAAATGGAAATGTGATATACTGTAGAGTTATAGACTAAAGAGTGTCTCTTCTCTTAATATACATGTCAATCTAGCAAGGCGATGGTCTAAAGCTCTCTGATGTCTATCAGGTCATAGGGTCATCCTGGGAAAACATAGTGCAGATTATGTAGAAATCTGCAAATAGAACAGTGCAAATAAAGAGAGGGATTTATGTCTTCATGGGTTTCAAGAGATAATGTTTCAATTGGAAAATCATAGTATTTGGGCCTTGTGGGGAATGTCACAGTTTCCAGATTTAAAGAATACCTTTGTTGAAACAGTCATTTACGAAATCCCCAAATCCTTGATTAAAAAAAAAAATAGAAAAGCAAAAGGAAAGGAAAGAAACCCGCAGATTTTGTACTTTTGACATAAAGTAAAAGAAAAATTAACCATAACTTTGGAGATTAATATCTGTGTGATAGGTTAAGCCTCAAACCAATTGATTTCTATCAAAAGGATTGTTAATAGTTCATATGTTAAATTTGTTCCCTATTTCAAATTTTTAAATGTGAAAATATTTATTAATCTTATCTTGGGCAAGTAGATGAATTAAATATATAAGTTGATAAATAATGTTTGGCAGGCTCCAATTTCATTTGATTACCATATCACTATCCACAAGACAAATTATATGCTATCATTAAAATATCTGTAATCAAAAAACCTAAGTTTAAAGTTTATTACATTTATCAGACTGTTTTCTTAAGAAGAAAATCTAAGCTGAAAACATTTCAATTATGTATCTTTCCTGAGGCAATATATTATATATGTGGTTTTTCAGTCCAAAATGTAAACTCACATCAAGAAACTCTTACTGACTTCACTTCTGAACAAGGCATTTCTAGGCACTAGGAAAGAAAAAAAAATAGGATACCATCCCTGCCAGAAGAAAACTTACAGTGTCATAGGAAAATGAGGAAGCAAAAATAATTTAAATTTACTGTGGTAATTTAGGTGAGAGAGATTTACATTGAAGAAATGTAGTTAATTACATTTTTTAAAAATTAGAAAACACTTCCTTGAGGAAGTAATACAACAGCTGAGTCTAAATGAATTATACTAACTCATCTAATTAGAAATGAAGTCCCTTCCAGGGAAAGAAAACAGCATCAACAAAAGCACAAAAGTGTGAAATAGCATAATGTATGCACTAGTGTGTGGGTGTATATCTGTGTGTGTGAATGTATATGTGAGAGAGAAACAGCCAGTACAAGTATGAGGGAAGAGGATGGGAATAACAGATGATGTAGCTGAAACAACAGATTATGATAATCTTAAGTGATTTTTTAAATGAATGATACAATGAGACTTATATTTTAGACTCACTCATTTGTACGTATTGTAAAATTTTGAGAAGTACAAACTGATGCATGAATCATATGGGACTCTGTAGTTACTCAGGGAAAGGTAATAAGAATCTAAGATAAAGCAATATATATACTAATGGAACAAAGTGGGACAGTTTTTTTAATCATATGCAAGTGATGAAAAGTGTAAGACTTGATACTTAATTAGATGTAACTAGTAAAAGCGAGGGGTAGCCTGGTTAGCTCCTCAAGTCCCTATCTTAGGTCTTATATACATGGAGGTATACAAAATGAGATGGAAAATACAGGGAGAATACTAGGACTTCTGATTGAAAGGAGGAGAGAAGAGTGAATAATGATGTGAGTGTGGGTTACATGTGAGACATCCAAGTGATATGCACTGGTAATTATATATATTTTTTATAAAGGTCAATATAGAGATAAGGTCAAGAAATAAATATCTGGCATAAAAATAAGCACAGGGTTGTTAGTTAAAATTTTGAGTATAATTAAGATGGTCTGAGAAAAAAGAAAACTTTTTATTAAAAAGCTAATATTTGGAAGGGAGTTCTAGAGTGACTACACTGCAATGGAGAATGGGAGTGTGTAAGTGTGTGTGTGTATGTATATATATATACACACACACATACACACAGCTGAAATATATATATCTATATTTGGCAGCTGAAATATATATATATATATAGCAATCAAAAGAAAGGGTTTTGGAAAACTAAAAATACATAGTTCAGCCATTAATTTTACATAATGGAAGTCTTTGGCTCATATTCCTTTACCAGAATAGTGTGAGCGGGCTTGAAAACAGTTAACGGTTGGTTAAAAATTTGAAAGAGGTGAAGCACCTTGAAGAATGACTACTGGGCCTCTCTCTAAAAAACTTTTCTAAGAAGGGAGGGAGGCAGAGAGAAAGAGGAATCCCCTGCAGCTCTTCGGTAGATGAGAGGAAGAGAAAGTGAGAATTAGAATTACTTACACTTTAATAATACAAAGAAGTTATTTCGAATAGGATTTAAGAATAGAAAGCAGTTATTTAGAATAGAACAAACTTTATCAGTAAGCTGATAAAGAAGAGAACAGATAAACAATGATTTAAGCTCCCTGAGAGAAAGGACATAGAACCAAGAGCTCCAACACAGAAATTGGCCTCCATGGGGAAGGCCCCTCAAATTCTGAGAAGAAAAAAAATGTTACAGTAGAGTAACATAGATAAATTGGCCTGTGGGATGGGATTGAATTTGAGTCATGTGTGACTGTGCACCTCAATGTTTTAAAGGAAAACAGGAGAGGAGATTAAAAAAAAATAGATTTGATTTGGGAGCTTAAAGAAACCAATGAAAAGTATGACAAAGTTTGACTGTAGGAGAGGAAAGACTTTTCATTTACCCTGTTAGGCTCTACAGCTGGGCAGAAGAAATAAACTGACAAAAGACAAAATAACAGGAGAGAAGTATACACATTTATTTAATGTCTTTACTTGCATATGAAGGCCTCTATATATAAAAATGAAGATCCCAAAAGTAGATATGTCTGAGAGAGCTTATATACCATTTTAACAAAGAGTGACAAGTTCACACTACTGGACTTCAAACTATACTACAAGGCTACAGTAATCAAAACAGCATGGTACTGGTACCAAAACGGAGATATAGACCAATAGAACAGAACAGAGGCCTCGGAGGCAACACCACACATCTACAACCATCCAATCTTTGGCAAACTTGACAAAAACAAGCAATGGGGAAAGGAGTCCCTGTTTAATAAATGGTGTTGGGAAAACTGGCTAGCCATGTGCAGAAAGCAGAAACCAGATCCCTTCCTGACACCTTACACTAAAATTAACTCCAGATGGATTAAAGACTTAAACATAAGCCCTAACACCATAAAAACCCGAGAAGAAAATCTAGGCAAAACCATTCAGGACACAGGCATAGGAAAGGACTTCATGACCAAAACACCAAAAGTATTGGCAACAAAAGCCAAAATAGACAAATGGGACCTAATCAAATGCCACAGCTTCTGCACGGCAAAAGAAACAGTCAATAGAGTGAATCAGCAACCAACAGAATGGGAAAAAATTTTTGCAATCTACCCATCTGACAAAGGGCTGATATCCAGAATCTACAAAGAACTAAAACAGATTTACAAGAAAAAAGCTAACAAGCCTATTCAAAAGTGAGCAAAGGACATGAACAGACACTTTACAAAAGAAGACATACATGAGGCCAACAAACATATGAAAAAATGCTCATCATCACTGGTCATTAGAGAAATGCAAATCAAAACTACATTGAGATACCACCTCACGCCAGTTAGAATGGTGATCATTAAAAAATCTGGTGACAACAGATGCTAGAGAGGATGTGGAGAAATAGGAACACTTTTACACTGTTGATGGGAGTGTAAATTAGTTCAACCATTGTGGAAGACAGTGTGGCAATTCCTCAAGGACCTAGAAAAAGAAATTCCATTTGACCCAGCAATCCCATTACTGGGTATATATCCAAAGGATTATAAATCATTCTACTATAAGGACTCATGCACATGAACGTTCATTGCAGCACTGTTTACAATAGCAAAGACCTGGAACCAACCCAAATGCCCATCAGTGATAGACTGGACAGGGAAAATGTGGCACATATACACCATGGAATACTATGCAGCCATCAAAAACGATGAGTTCGTGTCCTTTGTAGGGACATGGATGAACCTGGAAACCATCATTCTCAGCAAACTGACACAAGAACAGAAAATCAAACACCACATGTTCTCACTCATAGGTGGGTGTTGAACAATGAAAACACATGGACACAGGGAGGGGAGCATCACACACTGGGGTCTGTAGGGGGGAAATAGGGGAGGGATAGCAGGGAGTGGGGAGTTGGGGAGAGATAGCATGGGGAGAAATGCCAGATATAGGTGATGGGGAGGAAAGCAGCACATCACACTGCCATGTGTGTACCTATGCAACAATCTTGTATGTTCTTCACATGTATCCCAAAACCGAAAATGCAATTAAAAAAATAAATAAAAAATAAGATAAAATAAAATAAAAAGTTGTGGAGACATGAGAAGACTGCGAGAGAGAGAGAGAGAGAGAGAGAGAGAGAGATTTAGGATAGGAGCAGTAAATTGGGGAAAAGTGACTGGGAAATATATAAGGAAAACTAATTGAAGATAAGGGTTATTTTAGTAGATTTGTTTGTATAGATTCATCTTGGCACAAACTCCCCAACTCCAGTGATAAAATAAATATTTTCTCCTTGGTACAAGGACTTTTTTCTCAGAAATTCATGCCCTATTTTTAGGTAGAAAGGAAGAAGTAATAAACCCTTTCCTGCATCTACTTTTCTCAATTGTCTTCAGCTCAAAATAGTCAATATACTGGGGCCAAGCAAAGTAGCTCATGCCTGTGATCCCAGCACTTTGGGAGGCTGTGGTGGGTGGATCACGAGGTCAGGAGTTCAAGACCAGCCTGGCCAACATGGTGAAACCCCATCTCTACTAAAAATACAAAAATTAGCTGGGCATGGTGACAGGTGCCTATAATCTTAGCTACTCAGGAGGCTGAGGCAGGAGAATCACCTGAACCTGGGAGGTGGAGGTTGCAGTGAGCTGAGACCACGTCATTTCACTCTAGCCTAGGTGACAGAGTGAGACTCTGTCTCAATAAATAAATAAATAAATAAAAATTAAAAGAAATAATATACCAAAATGGCATGTTTTTGGGTAACATATTCTGATTCCCTTCAGAGCTAAAAATAAAAAAGGGAAACATAGAGACTATAGTGAAAGTTAACTAACTTTTCTATTATACATTTTTAGTTAGAACTTCTAATCCCAATGTCAAATTCAGCATAATTTCAGCACACCTCTCCATCTAAAGGATAGTTTAAATAACTCAAAAATGTAAATAAATGACAAGAACTATAAAGGTGGGGGGAAAAGAAAACACAAGGCAGTCCAGAGTTTATGAGAACTCTTAGAATATCTAAAACAAATGGAATTGAATTATGAGAGAAAGAGAAGGAATACTACAGTTCTGAAATTAAGAGCAACAGGGTCTGTAAGAAGTCTCATGCTGGGAGTCAATAAATGTAAGATCACTGAATGAGGCTTAGACTACTAATCATAGTCATCATAGTAATTAAATGGAACTTCATTATGAACAGCTCAACCAGATAGGTCCAGTGGGTTTTGCTTTCAGCCTGGGAACCAAGAACTGATATGAAAGCAAAATAAAACATCTGCCCTGGGAGTTATACAAATATGGGTGTTACAGACTAGGAATCATTTGCAAAGCTTACCTTGAAGTAGCTCTAGAGTCTTGACTACCATATTCAGAGCTACATAAAAGTGAAGATAGCTTTACCCAAGAGTGAAATACAATGAGTACAAATCTCTTCTTTGATTGGTAATGGTGGGGACCCTGACCTTCCAACTTGCTGCACATACACACGCACGGAATCCTAGCCAACAGTAAGCACTGATGTAGAGCCCTCAGGTGTGCTACTCTGCAGAACATGTCTATTGGAGAAATCTACCTAAATCAAAGCAGAGGAAAACATAGCAGCTACCTAGATAATAAACCCAACCCTTCATTTTCAAATATAAGTAAATAGCCAAGGATCATCAGATAAAGAAAATAAAAAACTTAAATGAAAGAAAAAAGATAAACTGAACAGGAAAACAAAAATAATTCAAGAAAGAAGAAAGAAATTTTTTAAAAAATTGTGATTAGTGTGACAATAGAGAAAAAATTAAAATATTAATATATTACTATTATTAGTAATATTAATTAAAGGTATATTATGGGCTGGCAACTATGTTAAGTGATTTGTAAATATTTTATATGTAATTCTCATTAAAACCTCATTAAATTATATCTAGGTACTATTACTATTCTCATTTTACAGAAGGTCCATCACTTATTAAGTTTTTTAGTTTGGAAATTTAAAATGTCTTATAGTCTGTATTAGAACATGGATTGTTTGATAAACTGGGCTCTTGACCTACATTTATATCACATCTCTTAAATGAAAACAGGCTACTATAAAAACAATAATGTATGTATTAAAAGTATGACTTTAAAATAAGAAGAAATAATAATGAATTGTGTAATCAAGTGAATCAACGTGGTGATACACAAGATAAAATCTAGTAATCCTACCAAACAGATCAGAGACAAAGACATGGAATATATTAAAGAAAATTTGAAAGTAGTAGAGGATAGACTAGGGAATTTCAGAACTCCAGAGACAAAGTATGGGAGAAAATAGTCAAAGAAATTCTGTACTACTGAACAAGAGTGACGAAAAGAGTTCACTCAGTAATTAGGAAGATGAATTAAAATAATCCACACTAGAAAAGTAGAAAAGTCTTTCCCAACCCACATAACTGACACCCCTAATTCACATTCACCAGCCTTGTTTCTTTTTGTGTATCCTTTCTGATTTAATATAAATATACATAAAATGATCACTTTAAATATAAATAGCTAGTCAAACATTTTATAAAAGACATTTAATATAGCCATTGAAATTAATAAAAGGTTAAAACATATAGGAAAAGCCAAGGAAGCATAGCAATAATTTTCAAACCAATATACAACTAATATGGTTTGACTCTGTGTTCCAACCCAAATCTCACGTTGAATTGTAATTTTCAATGGCAGGAGGGACCTTATGGGAGGTGATTAGATCATGTGAGTGGGTTTCCCTCTTGCTGTTCTCATGATAGTGAATGAGTTCTCACAAGGTATGATTGCTTAAAAACGTGTAGCACTTCCCCGTTTGCTCTCGCTCTCCTTCTCTGCCATGTGAAGATTGTGCCTCCTTCCCCTTTGCCTTCTGCCATGATTATGCATTTCCTGAGGCTTCCCCATCCATGCCTCTGGTACAGGCTGTGAAACTGTGAGTCAATTAAACCTCTTTTCTCCATAAATTACCCAATCTCAGGTGTGTCTTTATAGCAGTGTGAGAATGGACTAATACAACAACTCATCCGAAAGAAAAAAAAAAAAACAAGAAGCTTATTTTTAAATTAAAGAAAAGCAGCAACAAAAGATCAGTATGAGTTTTATTTGGACACATCAAATCTTAAAAGATGAAGATTGAATAATTAATAAGAAATTCTTAATAAATATGTAACTTTACATAGGGTCCTTTTATAGATATAAAATAACAAATTTTGCTGCAAGTTCAAAGTGAAGTTTTTCTAATGCAAATGGTATTTAAGTATAGTTAAAGTCAAAATATTAATACCTGGCTTAAGAGAGATTATATGTAGGCAGAGAAAGATCATTTATTCAAAAAGAAAATATAAACTTGTATCAATTTAAAATAAGTCATTCACTTGTGTCAATTTAAATATGAGACTTTTATTATAAGAAAATTTTAGAAGTGAGCAACATATAATGAGATTAGAAAAACTTAATTTTATTGAAGTATAGATTTTGTGCCTACTTAAGAGAAAGGAAAGTGTTTTTAACTTATGTTTAAATAGTTTTAGTTCTATGATACTTAAACTTACTTGAAGTTGTAAAATAGGAGGCAGGCTGGGATGTAAAGATGGCACACTGTCCTGGAGTGCTTTTGTTTTTTGTTTTTGTTTTTTTTGCAACACATAGGGGCAACGAATGCTACGTGTTTTGGCAATACTATTTCCTTTTACATCTCATCAGGAGGCACATAACATCAGGTTGTTCCATTTTTAATGTTGAAGATTGATCATGGGGCCTATGAAAATTCTTGAGACCCAGGTGCAAACTATACCAATTAAATCTAAATGTCCAGAATTGGTGGTCAGGTACAGCAATTTTTTAAGATACTCAGGTGATGCCAATATGTGTGTGACAAAATTCGGAAACCACGGGGTCAAAGTGATTCTAGACTAATCTATTCATTTATATAATTCACCATTAACATCTTAGTTCATGGTTTCAGTGTAATGATCAATGCTTAGATTCATTATTCATTAAGGTTTGTAAATGATGACTTATCAAAGTTCTATCTATTTCTGAACTCATTAGCTGGACTTCTATAAAGAAATTTTTGTTGTCAACTATTTGGTTACCCTAGAATACAGTTTTTACAAGATATCCAGATAAATTTGTTATATTCATCATGACTATCCTTTTATTCTAAAAGTATGTTGGATAACTGTAGTGCATATGTGTCCCAAGGCCTCTTTTTGTATTGCCTACAAGCTAAAATTGCTTTTTTATAAAACAATTTTTCAAAGGGTAGTAATAAAAACAAGAAAAGACTGCAACAGTAACAGTATGTAAAACTGCAGAATTAGTGGAGGAAGAGGAGAAAAGAGGAGGAAGAAGGAGGAGGAGGAGGACGGGGAGAGGAGAGGAGAAGGAGGTGGTGGAGGAAGAAGGAGAAGAAGAGGAGGAGGAAGAGGAGAAACTAATTCACATTAGTGAATCCCAAAGTCTAAAATTCTTATTATGTGGTCTTTCACAGAAAACATTTGCCAGTCTCTGGTTTAGAATAAAGAGTTTGTGTCCTTATAAATTCCTTATAAATGGTAAAAATAACCAGTATATGTGTTTAATAATAAACTCATAAATTTTAACATTGCAGCTATTATTTTTTCATGCTGTAGCTCTTATATTTTAGGCCAGTGGGAATACTTTCACATAATATTTAGTTTTGTTTAGTTAGTTTAGTTTTGTGATGCTAATTGGACTCCAGCAATATTTGATAGCTTCATTTCTGGCAGAAAAAGTTCCAGAAACATTTGACTCTTTCCTGCTCCAGACCTGGCACCAGCCATTTCATCAAGGAGACCTTTTTTCCTTTAGTGAGAAAGTATATTTAGAGATGAAAATCTAAGTGATAATGGAATACTATGCAGTCATAAAAAAGAATGAGATAATCTCCTTTGTAGGGACATGGGTGGAGCTGGAAGCCATTATCCTCAGCAAACGAATGCAGGAAAAGAAAGCCAAACACCACATATTCTCACTTGTAAGTAGGAGCTGAACAATGAGAACATAGGGAGAGGAACAACACACGCTGGAGCCTGTCGGGGGTTGGGAGTAGTGGGAGAGGGATATCATCAGGATAAATAGCTAATGCTTGCAGGGTGTAATACCTAGGTGATGGGTTGATAGGGGCAGCAAACCACCATGGCACATAATTACCTATGTAACAAACCTGCATGTCCTGCACATGTATCCCAGAACTTAAAATGAAATTGAAAAAATAAGAAAATCTAGGTGATAGAGGCACTACTTGCTAATGAGTTCTTTTTGCTTATAGCCTACATTATTATTGTTTCTATGCCTTTTCAACAAGTAAATTTAGATAATACATATTTATTTTAGAGATATAAAACATTAAATGTCTCTGATATTTTCAAATTTCTCTTAGGCTGAAAGCTTAATTCCTAACAATATAATTTCTTATTTGATTGATTCTATATTATAACAGTAATATTATTAATATATTCAGTTTCAAATTACATAGGCTTGTTTTACAGGTGATTCTGTTTAAAGACACCTTATGTAAAATATAGTGTTGATTCATCAACACTGAACTTACAACCAACAGCATTGTAACTCATGCCTGAAGGAAGCCTACATGACACATCTATCTTCTTTGTATGGCACATCACAGCCATCTTCCACTCAGGAACATGAGACAGCATTGCAGCACTATGCTTGGGAACCATTTTAAAAGCAAAATCACCAAAAACAAGCACAAGAATGTGAAAACTGTGGCATTAAATAGACCACAAAAATGACACTGTTTATAGTATAACAACTGAAACAAGAAAGTAGAGTGTCTCCTTGGTCAATGTCTACCAGGAATGAGCACCTTGGGCAATTCAATTTTTCTGCCACTTTTAACGTCTGCAACTAACTGTATCTGTGTCTGAATGTCTGCAAATGACTGTGAATGTTTTGTGAATGTTGATTTGGGGGTTACAAATACACTTTAATGTGTAGGTAGATTCTCAAATATGGAATCTGTGAATAATGAGGATTGGTTCTGTGTGAAAGATTCATAGGTAACATATAGAGAGAGAAAAAATATGATGCTGGAAGAGTGAGGAAGGGTTGTATCAGATTGACTTCTCAAGCTTAGAAGTTTTAGCCTATTTTGTCATGAGACAGGAGTATTAAAGGATTTTTAAGCTGAAGAGTGATAAAAAGGTATTTCCGTTTTGTAATGATCACTGTATGCATTGTGGGAAGGAGAATGGTGAGGGAGAAGTTGGAGACTTAATCAGGCCACAGCTATAATCCTGGTAAGAAGTCATGAGGCCTCTACTAAGGAAGCAGCAATGGACATGATGTGAAGGGGCTGGCCATGGTGAGTGATTCAGTGTGAAGGACAAGAGAAGGGAAATCACAGATGACCTTCTAGGTAATCAAAGTGCCAAATGGTGGTACAAAATTTAAAAGAGTCAGAACTGGTTTCAGCAGGGAAAAATGCAAAATTAAGTTTAGTCAGGTTGAGTTTTAGTTGCCTTGAGGTTATCTAGGTGTGAATTTCCAGAGAATATTTACATATAGATCAGTTTTTAGATAACATTTAAGTAATAATTTGAAGGCTGAGAACTCAAAACAAAAAATAAAACTAAGAGGCTGAAGAAGGTAGAATATATGAAAAAAAATTACGTAGCCAGAATGCTAAGAAGGCAATAGAAAGTAAAACATTTTATGAAAACTGTAGGGAATCCATGAGCCCCACACATTGGGTGCCAGAACATAGGGATCTATGACCCCACATTGGGCACCAGAATGTAGGGAGCCAGCTCAACGTCACCCATGGGTACCCAGAGTTCAGAGGTGATAAATGAATGAGAAAAAGACAGATTAAGAGAGACAGTGGGACCAAGGGGCCATCACTTATTCTCTGGAGGCAGTGAAGGCCCCGAGCTCTGATCATCCACACTATTGATTGATTATTATCACTTTGATCTATAGAGTAGGGGTGGAGTGAATCAGTGAGCTGGAAGTGAATCAGTGAGCTGGAACTGGTGTGTCATCCTAAGGACTGATAACAGTGGCGGTTTGGGAGTTTCACAAAACAAGAACATGTGGTTATCTTTAGCTTATTATCTATGTACAGCTGATGGAACCAGGGTCTTGCAAGGAGGCTACAAAGGGGTTTTACATCCTTGAGTACAATGTTTATGGTAACAGAGCTGAGGTCACCCTGCACTGGAACATGAGGCATGAAGAAGCCTTCCTCTTCAGAGGCCTCCTGTGACCTTCTGCAGTTTCTTGTTCCTTGTTTATATGTTACTCATAACCAATTTATGTAGGCACTCTGTAAGTCCTTTCTCCTTTGCTGTTTTTCCCAACAAAAACTAAGCAAGAGAAAGTTTCAACAAGGAAAAAGTGGATAATAACGTTCATTATGGCAAACAAGTAAAACAAGATAGGCTCGGTAAGACATAAAGGAAATTTTGGCAATTAAGGACTTGGTAACTCTAGCAAAGAGAATTTCACTGCAATACAAGCCAGATTTCCCAGATTAGGTTGAGAGAGAAATGTGGTAAGAAAATCTAGACAACCTATTGGAGATCAAGCACTTGGATTCTAGTATGTCATTCAAATTTCAATTCTGCCACTTGAAAGCTGTGGTAGCCTTTTGACAATTTGTTCAGTTTCTGTTTTCGTTTTGTCATCTGCGGAACAGATCCATTAATAGTAGTTAATATATTTGAGTACTGTTCTGAGAAAGAAATGAGTGAATGCATGTTAAGTAATTAGATACTTTTTTAAAGTTTTTAGGTCCAAGTAGAACTAAGATGTGAAACATCACAATGTATTAGGTATAAAATTTATTTTAAAATGAGAATGCTAAAGTTGATTATTACAAGGATTATCATAAAGGCTCTTTGAAGGCATATTTCAAGGGTAAAAATAAACGTTGGTTTTGTGAAATTGAATTACATAACATAATTAAACATAAATTAACATAAAAATTAGTAAGGAAAATTTCTAGAAGCACTTAATAACATAAAAAAGATAGACTGTGGTAGCATATTTTTATGATAAACATACTGTCAAAAGAAATACAACAATCAAAAGAGTACATTGGCATATATATATATAATATATTTTCTGGAGAAGAAGGAAGGCATATAATCTCTGTAAATGTCTTTTGGAGTTGTCCCACTGCATATCTATTAAAACACCCAAAACCTGGAGCACCAGCAACATCAAATGCTCATTAGTATGTGGAACAACAAGAACTCTAATTTATTGCTGGTGGGAATGCCAAATGGTACAGCCACTTTGAAAGGCAGTTTTGTGGTTTCTTAGAAAATTAAACATCCTCCTATCATATATGATCCAGCAATCATACTCCTTGGTATTTACTCAAAGGAGTAAAAAAAATTTATAGCTGCCCAAAAATCTGCACATAGATATTTATATCAGTTTTGTTGATAGTAGGCAAAACTTGGAAGCAAACAAGCTGTCCTTTAGTAAGTGAATGGATAAAGAAACTGTGGTACATCTAGACAATGGAATGGTAATTAGTTCTAAAAAGCAATGAGTTATCAAGATGTGAAAAGGCAGGGGAAACTTAAATGCCTATTACTAAGTGAAAGAAGCCAGTCTGAGAAAATTACACACTGTATGATTTCAACTGCATGACATGGAAAAGAAGAAACTATGCAGACAGTGAAAAGAGCAGTGGTTGTAGGGGTTGAGTGGACAAGGAGGGATGAATAGGCAGAACACAGAGGACTTTGAGGGTAGTTCAAATACTCTATATAGTACTATAATAGTGGATAAATGTCATTTTACATTTGTCTAAACCCACAGAATGTATAACACCAACAACGAATCCTATTGTAAACTATGGACTTTGGGAAATTAGGATGTGTCAATATGGCTTTATCAATTATAACAAATGTACCACTCTGTGGGAGGACATGCATGTGTGACTGAAAAGAGTATATGGGGAATCTCTGTGCTTTCCTGTCAATTTAACTAGGAATCTGAAACTGTTCTTAAAAAGTTTTTAATAGAATAAAATTTAAAAAACAAAAACAGTGTAGTCCTTGTTTATAATTAAGCAAAAACAGACAGCAGAAAGTTTAATTGGGTTATATTCTTCATTTTCACAAAACCAGTGTTTATTTTTAACTCTGAAATCATGCTGCCTTCAAAGAACTTTTATATTATTTCTTGTATATATTCAATTTTAGCATTACCATTTTAAGAGGTATTCTATACCATACATTATGATGTTTCACATCTTAGTTTAACTTAGGTTTAAAATGTTTTCAAAAGTTCTGAATTTTAAAAAACAGTACGATGATAGATTTATTTATTTGATTTGATTTCTACTTTAATACAGTGTAGAAATAAAATATACCTTTATTTTATTTGATTTCTATTTTAACAAAAATGTTTTGTTTCATTTATTTACCTTTAACATCATGAAGTGTTGAAATTTTTTTAATTCTGTGGTTTTTCTGGATGCTGTAGTACCATGAAACTGCAATGTTTTAAGTGTGAAAGCATTAGAGTTTCAAGTTTGATTTGGCCTGAATGTTTTTCTTTGGCAAACCTTCAACTTCAAAAACATACATGCTTATTTGTGGTTTCTTATGGTTTTAAACCTCTTTAGGGGAAAGAGATTGGCTTAATATGGTTAAAACGATCTATGTGGGGTGCTGGCAGGTACAAAGGGAAACACAGAAGAAACTGACTAAACAAAGGATTTTCCGTCCCAGAGGAAAAAAATCATTCTTTTAACCATGTTAAAATACCCATATTAGGTACAGTTCATACTTGACAAAATTGTGCTTGATGTTTATTTTAGCTAGATTTGCCTTGGTATTAATCCAAGCTATTCAGTTTTCTATTTCTGGAACTTACTGTTAGAATTGTCTTTACAGTAAAAAATGTCTCCTCTCTCCTGAGCAATTCACAGTTGTCCTACCAAACTTCAACCTCAATTTTCCCAAATACATAGTTATTAGCTTTCTCCTACCATTCCACATCTTCCTACATAAGTATATTTTTATCATTATGGGAGTTCAAGATTTTTTTTAATTCTTTCAGCATAATAATTTGACAAAAAATGGGGGGCAGCTAATATATACTATACATTTTCTATAGGTATTGGTGACAGACATGAAGAAAATCCATTCAAAGATTCCACTATGGGACATTCAATCTAGAAAAGAGTCACATAAAAAAATAACTATTTGAAATAATGATGATTACATTCTTGGAATGAATCATAAGAGTGATTCATAAACAGACCTACCTTGTCTGAAATGAAAAAGCAAAGCTAAATTCTGGAAGTAAAAAGGGAAACTGTAGGTGAGAAGACCTTTTAGAATAGTAAGTGCAAAGACCCCAAAGAATAATGACCTCAAGTGATTCTGAAGCTATACCAAGGTCAGTAAGGCTGGAGTTAGAGAAAATTAAAACACACACACACACACACACACACACACAATAGCATAGTCCTGTTGACGGGTGGAGGAGGTGGGATGATATGTTGAAGAAAATACAGAGATAAAGGTAAGGATTATATCATGTAAAACTTAATACCTATTAAGATAACTATACTTTTTAGGCACTGTTCCAAATTTACTATCATTTAAATGTATTTACTCTTCACAATAACCTCATCATGTATATATATTTTATCTCCATTGTATAGAAGAAGAAACTTGGCACAGAGAGTTAAAAACTTGCCCAAAATTACATAGTTAGTAAGCAGGAGAGCTAGGATTTGAAATGGCTCCAGAGGATGTTTTCTTAGCCAGAGTTCTACAGTCTCACTAGCTGAACTGCTGGGCAATACTAAGGACTTAGTCTTACTTTTTTTTACATTTACACTGTTCTAAAGCTATTTTTAGAAATGGCATGAAAAGCACCTGAAAACTTTCAAAAAGAGAAGCAAGACACATGATTTTCTTTTTTAACTTAAAAAATCACCCTGATGGTTTATTCATGAGTAGAATCGAGGCGCTCAATGTGTCTATTACAATGACTAGGTATGCAATATGGTGGTTTAGACTCAGCTGATGGCATCAGAAATGTAAAAAAGTTGGTAGATCTGATACGAAGGATTTAGAACTAAAAATGATTGGTGATTGGTTAGATTTGGGGAAGGGAGATATCATGAAAGTCTTTTAGGTTACCCTCATAAACAACTTTCATCCTTACATTGTAGAAAATACAGGCCCTTTGCCCAAAAAAAGTAAATGTACTAACACATGCATATAAACACGGATATTGTTTTCATACTTCATGGGACTATGAACAATATAAAGCACATGCTATGAACACTCAAGTGTTCATGGATCTCAACTTAAGAAGTCCTGCCTTCTGTGTCCTCTGCATCGTAGATTATCTGTATCATAGAAGCACAACAAGGTGGTTACAAATTTCTTGAGATGACAGCAGAGTTCAGTTTCAATGCTTAGAGAACACAGTTAGATCACCAGAAATTTGTTCAAATAGTGAAAGCAGAGCTGAAAAGAAGTTACGTATGGATCCAATTCAATAGCAGAAAACACCTCATCAGCAAACTACAGAACCAAAATCCAAATGGTATATTCCATATTTGAACCAGCAAGCAAAACTTAGAAACCAAATACCTTGATTCCAGAGTTTGTGTGACTGCTGTGGAGGATACTCATGAAAGGGTATAGCTGGGTGTTCAAAAGTTTTTCTTGACTCTTCTTCTAGGTAACATATTTAGCCTAGTGCCATAAATTTATAATCAGTTTACAAAATTATTTTAAAGAGTTACTAAAAATCTGATTCTCTTTTCTATTTCTACTGTAACTGTCCTATTTCACTAGATTATAAGTTCCATGTTAGCAGGGATATTTGCTTATTTTGTTCACCTCCATATCTTTTTTTTTTTAATTATACTCTAAGTTCTGAGATACATGTGCAAATGTGCAGGTTTGTTACATCAGGTATACACGTGCCGTGGCGGTTTGCTGCACCCATCAACCCATCATCTACATTAGGTATTTCTCCTAATGCTATCATTCACCTAGCCACCCACCGCCTGACAGGTACTGGTCTGTGATGTTCCTCTTGCTGTGCCCATGTAGCCTCATTGTTCAACTGCCACTTATGAGTGAGAACATGCGGTGTTTCTCTGCTCTTGTGTTAGTTTGCTAAGAATGATGGATTCCAGCTTCATTCAGGTCCCGGCAAAGGACATGAACTCATCCTTTGTTATGACTGCATGGTATTCCATGGTGTATATGTGCCACATTTTCTGTATCCTGTCTATCATTGAGTTCACCTCCATGTCTTCAGCATTTAGAATAGAGCTCAGTTCACAGTAGTGCCTCAATAAGTATTTGTTTAAAAATTAGTAAGTTTCTCACCTTCTTTGTCTTGTATATAAGCAAACAGAATAGCATCCTGCTCAATATCACCTTAATTGTATGTCCTGGAAGTGTCCAAAAGATACAACATGAATAAAATGATTTTTATCTTACCCTTCCAGCTTTGATGGACTAAATTATAAGAGACAAATACTCCTTCTGAGAATAACTTTAAAAACTAAATGAAATAGAAATATATCAGCTGTTAGGAAACATTAGAACAGCTACAATGGCAGACAGGACTTGGGGAGTTAAGTTGTGGAGATGGAAAACCACAATTAAGGTAAGCACAAAAGTTTTCATGACTTTTCAACCCAAAGGATTTGCACATATGTAACAAGTGCTAGTATAGGCTTATCAATGGCTTCATACTTTTGGAAGGCTGAAGATAGGCAAAAAATAGAGCTGAGCACTACAAGGTAGCCAGAAAATGAAGGTCTGACAGCACAGAGAAAGCAGAACTGTAAAGATATGAGCACGGCACTCTCCACTACTTTTCCAGAGGTACTTCCTGATCCCTATGCTGCATATCGTCAGTGATTAGAAAGCCAAGACTGAGCAACAAAGGTAAGAAAGAAAAGAAAAAGAAAAAAGTCAAACATTAGCAGCAACATAGTGCTAGTGAGACAAAAATTGGGGCTTAGGACATTGTAAGACAGGAGATACCTGGAACACAGCCTCGACCTTTAGCCAAAACTTCTAAAAGACCTCATTCATCATAGGAACAAAAGAAGACAGGATCAGTCATCCCAAGTGCTTACATACAACTTCCACTCATTTGTTGGTAATCTGCTCCTACTCTAGCAGAATACCCAGACTAACTAAATCTTTGCTGAAACAAAGAAATGGCAGCCATATAATAAATAAGGTTATATACAATAGTCATTAAGTCAATATAAATACTTTAAGACATAGCTAGAGGATCAATTAACCAAAAAACAATAAAAGTAACTAAAAATAAAAGTCATTGGAAGGGTAACTGTATATTTCAGTTTTCAAACATAAATTTTAGAAAAACAAATCTGTTCAAGAAAACATATTTTTAGAAAAACTAGAGAATTTCATCTGAGAACTTGAGGTTTTAAAAAAGAAACAAGTAGAAATACTAGAATTGTAAGACATAATTTCAAAAAGGAACTCAGTGGATGAAGCGTACAGCCAAAATAGATACTGCAAAAAGAGGGTTACTGAACTGGAAAACTGGTTGGTAGAAATAGTTAAAACTGAAGAAATGTGAGAAAAAGGATAGAAAACAAATACAAATATGTAAAAGGTATTTGGATCATAGTAAAAAGTTCTGACATCTAGGTAACTAGACTCTCAGAAAAAGAAAAGAGAAATAGTTGGGCAGAGGAAACATTTAAAGATTCTGGCCAAAAATATTCAATAAATTTAATTAGGTTATCAAACCACAGAGTCAAGAAACTGCAAACATCCAACAGGATAAATGTAAGAAAGCCATACCCAGCTACATCTTAATAAAACCCTGAAAATCAAATACCAAGAGAAAAGTCTCAAAAGTAGCCACCATCTCCAATGGGCCAATAATTAGGCTGACTACTGACATTTCAATAGAAACAATAAGACAAAACAAAATTGACATTTTAAAATGATTAAAGAAAATAACTAGTGACCTAGGATATTATCTAGATGAGGTCAGAGTGTCAAGGGGAGTTATGGGTGGCTATGAGCTCTTGGCACGAGCACTGAGGTCCTTCTTATGTGAAGTGGGTGGCAGCAGAGGCTAGACTTGGTGGGGAGAGACTGTCTTTGCCCTCATGGCATTGTTTCATTCCCCAGTGCTTCTGCCCTAATGCACTGCCCACAGAGAGATTACATGGGCTTGGGTTCTGGCCTGAGACAAAAGGGCACAGGCAGTCCACATCCAGTTGCTTACTGAGAACAGACATTCTCACCCTGTCCTCTTTTGCATAAACATAGCATCCCTTAAATCATTTCCTGGAAGATTCTTTCTTCTCCACCAGCTTTCACAGGAAGGGAGATACTGTCCTCTTTGGGCTAAGTTTCTATAGAGGAATTACTCTGGTTAGAGGAGTCTGGAAAATCAATACCTACTGAATGCCTCTTTAAGCAGGAATGATAGTAATTTCAGATTTATCAAACAGAATGGTCCTTGAATACCTATTATTACTTTGTCAGGTTTACATCATGCTTCAGTAAGCTTCCCTGTACAATTCAACCATTCATCTTTACTTTATCTGCCTACATTGTTGAGGCAAATCCCAGTATCACTAGTACTAGCACCAGGACAAGCTTTAACATTGTGTCCTCTACTCACTCTAGCTAGAAATCTCTCTTTATTGCTCACCCCAGTGCATCAGTGTCGTGACTATTGAAAAAGACTAAATGTCATCTACCTCTGCTTTTAGTATTTCCTACTTTCTGCATGAGGAGCCTGTCAGTCTCCTCAAAAAAGACTAAAGTCTTATGTCAAAAGTATCCCACAATGTGGTGAGTAGAGGTGGCAGGGGTTGGTTTATAGGTTAGAGGGATTAGGCTTCCAGCAGCCTTGGCCTATCTGCCTTTCATGTAGGATATGGCAAAAAAATATTTCAGATTTTAATAGATAAAAACAGCTACTGTTTATATTGTTGAGCATCAGCTCTCTGATATGTAACAAGCATTTAGGCTGAAAATTTGGCTAAAGCTCAAGTGCTTCAAGGATAGAGACATCATCTTAATTGACCAAACTGTCTGTGGAGTTATGCTATAGTCAACATTGAGGTAGAATTGAGAAAATAATAGATGCTTTGTCAGCAGGAATGGTGGTGTTCTGTGAGAATCTACCGAGTTTGAATACACAGACTGCCAAGTATAGCTGACAAAAGTAGAAGGGAAGTCTGTGGATTTGATACGCATTTGATCCAGAGTATAATTCTTATAGAAAAAGGTACGTAATAGCTGTGTACAATGGAGCTTTATCACATAGTTAACACTTGACACTCTGTATCCAGCAGCTTCTCTCATTATCCTAAGGAAGTCAGATAGAAATCTCTGCAATGTTGCTATATCTAATATGAATATTAGTAGCATGTTACTGGAAAAAATGATCCACCTACAGTATTTGCAATAGTAAATGAATTTTGTTCAAATATGACCTCCTTGAACGATACTGACACTCTTCTGATAAGCATAGAATGGTCAGTGCTAGTGAGCTATTCTTAGCTCAGATATCAGCACTTAATTAGAATTTCTGATTGGACTAAAGCTCTTTGTTTTTCAAGGAACATAACAGGGAGATAATAAGGATACTTGGGGGATTTCAGAAACATGGTACTCTTATGTCTCTATGCTTACAAAGCCATGCCAGTTGCCACCAGGAAGCCAGAGCTCCTTCAATATTTTCTTAGGACTCTCAAAGGAATAGAAGCTCCAGCTATCACCAAAGTGGTATCTTGGGGCCATTCAGGCAGCTGAAGCAGCAGAGGATTCTTAAGGTAATGGTGAGCTTTACTGTTTGTTTGTTTTTTGAGATGGAGTCTTGTCGCCCAGTCTGGAGAGCAGTGGTGTGATCTCAGCTCACTGAAACCTCTGTCCCCTGGGGATCAAGTGATTCTCCTGCCTCAGCCACAGAGTAACAGGGACTACAAGTGCCAATTCACCATGCCACACTTTTTTTTTTTTTTTTTTTTTGTATTTTTAGTAGAGACAGGGATACGACATGTTGGCCTTGAACTTCTGACTTCAAGCGATCTGCCCGCCTCAACCTCCCAAAGTGCTGGGATAACAGGCCTGAGCCACCGTGCTGGGCCTAGCTTTGTATCTTCAAAATGAAACTCTAGATGCCTCTGTTGTCAAGATGGGAATTCTGCGCCATCCACCATGGTCTGAACACAAGATCCTACCTAAAGTATAATTTTAAAAGAAAAATATGACATTATACCCACTGCTATTTAGATCAATTACTAAACAGAATATACAAGATTTTGTGTTAAAAATTTCATTAGAAACTAGACTGGGGAGCATATTTAACCTAAAGTATATGTTTAATTGCTGGTATAACAAGTGCTATTTAAGATGTTATAGAAGAGTCAGAAAAACCTTCTAGAGGGAGATGCTTCTGGGTTATTATTATTATTGTCTTTTTTTTGAGATAAGATTTGGAAAATGTGAAATGCCTGCTTAATCAAGGTTTTCCTTGATGTAAGTCCTCAGCCTGAAACACATGTTGATAGAGTCTATTAGGATGAATTTAAGTCAGGAGTTCAACTATGTAAAGTAAGTCAGAAACCTTCAGCTTCAGCAGTATGTTTTTTTGTGTATGTATGAAGAGAATAAATGAAGGCTAAGTATAATTTTTATTAACTCTATCGTGAAATAGCTTGCAGTTTTTATTTGAGCTTTTCTGAGCAAATATCATCATACTATGTAAAAACTATTTTTTTAGAATCTCTAATATTATGCAATGCTATTTCAAAGGAATATGATGAAATATCCATATATAATATAAAGAACAATTTTGTTGTTCATACCTGAATATAAATCTTCCCTTTTGACTTCAGTAGGGGAATGGAATGATCATTTTCTTCCAGTGGGGGAATAGAAAGTATTTTAGCAATAGGATTTATCTTTTATATTTAGTAGTTAAGTATTTGGGCTTTCATGGAAATGTTCCAGAAAATGTTCCTGCAATGTGGGCAGATCAGCTTTAAAATAGGCCATTTGTAACTTTTCTTTTTTTAAAAGCATGTAAAAATTTATTGCAGATGTTTTTATATGTTCAAAAACAGTTATCCATCTCATACCCTGTGTTATTTTAAAAAAAATGCCCTTGTGATTAAAAAAAAAAATGAAGGCAAACTAAAAATGTTTTCAGGCAAAAAGAAAACAAAAAACAAAGAAAGAAAGGGAAAAAATAAAACAGACTAGGTGCAGCAGCTCATTTCTGTAATCCCAGTAATTTGGGGGCCAAAGGAGGATTGCTAGAAGCCCAGAGTTCAAGACCAGCCTGGGCAACATAGTAAGACCACATTTCTACAAAAAATAAAAATAATAAAACAAGGAAATTTATTTTAAGCAGACCTCTACTAAAGGAGCTCTTTCAGTAGAAGAAAAATCACATGGGATGGAAGCATACAAATTCAGGAAGAAATGAGAAACATAAAAAAGGGGGAAAACAGGCAAATCTGAACTAATGTTAATTATGTAAAACACTAATAATCTGAGTGTCAATATATCTGACAAAAACAAAAAAGACAAGAGGGAAGTAAAAGGAAATCTAAGTGATCTAAGGCCCTTGCATTGTCTTGGAAATGATGAAAATACCAATAGACATCACTCTGTAGTAAGTCAGGGATATATATTGCTATCTCCAAGGTAACTATCAAAACAAAAATTGAAAGAGAATAGCTATCACAGGGGAAAGACACAAGATAATTAAAAGAAAAACAGTTCTTAACTCAATATGAAGAATGAAAGAAGGAAAATAAATACAAGAAAAAAGTAATACCAGGAGACAAAAAAAGAAAAATAGTAGTTACAAGGCTAACTTGTAATTACATTGTAAGCAAATAGATTACCTAGTCCAATGAAAAGGCAAAATTGCCAGATTGCACTAATTAATCAGCAATAACTACATGCTGTGTACAAGAGATAAACATTAAATATAAGGATGCAGACATTTCAGATTTTATAAATACTTAAAAATTTGCCATGCAAACACTAGCAACAATTGATGCTTGAGTAGCTATCCTAATACCAAAGGCTTTATGGCAAGAAACATTACTAGAGAGGACAATGAATATGTAATGAAGATAACATTTATCAATCAGCCAAGAAGATAAGAAATTCTAAATTTGTTGGCAGCCAATAGCATAGTCACAAAATATATAAAACACAAAGCAATTAAATTATGCAAATAGAAAAATCCACAATTATTGTAGGAACTTAGATATTTCAAATAACTGATAGAATGTGTGGAAAAATAAGTCAGTGAAGATATGGGTTATTTGAGTAACATTAATGAACTAGCCCCAACTGACGTGCATAAAATACCATTTTGAATAATTGTAGCAAAATCATAATTTTCAAGTTCAGATAAAACATTTACCAAAATGCTGGAACAAAATCTCAATATATTTCCAAGTCTACAAAGAATAGAATACATCCATAAGAAAATTGAATTGTATAAGAAAACAATAGAACAAGATGATAAAAATAGAAACTAAGGAAACTTGTGCCCTGGCACATCAGAGAGAATTTGAATTTTTATAGACATATTTTTTTAAAAATCAATAATCTAAGTATCAATATAATATAGGAAAGATCAACCAATTAACTTAAAGAATGTGGAAAGAAAGAAAAAACAAACTATAAACAGAATTTATTTAAATTATAAATAAATATGTCATAGTGAAAGCAACTAGCCAGATTTACTTTTTCCAAAAGATGAATAAAATTGGTCATTTCTAGGGAGGCTAAATTTAAAAAAGAGAGAAGGCACAAGTTAATATCAAGAATAGGAATGTGGACATCTCTAGGCTCCTTTTGATATATAGCATATAATAAGGATGTCATAAACAATATCATGTTAACAAATGTTAAAAATATAAATTCAATGGATAAATTCCTGAGACAAAAAGAAAAACAAAATTTACTCAAATTATACAAGAAGAAATATGAATCCCAAATTGTATACCTTAAATAAAAACATTTTCACAAAGAAAATTCCAGACCTAGATGCCTGCTTTGAATTTTTCCAAATGTTTAAAAACAACATATATATTACAAAAACTTTTTCAACAAACGTAAGAAAAGGGAAAATTTTCTAATATGATTCATAAAATCAGCATAACAATGATAGAGGCCTGACCAAAAAATAAATCACAGGAAAGGAAAATTATGGGTTAAACTCTCATAAGCATTGTCACAGACTGAATCCAGTATATCTACTCATATAACTAAGTATATGTAAATATAGCCATACAGATACATACATTTCTGAGAAAAGTTAATTACCCAGAATATATACTGGTACTAGATATTATTAATACTCAGTAGACCATCCATATTTGTTTCCTGGCTCATGGAATAAGGACTATTATGAAAGGAAACAAAACGTGGCATCCCCTGGAACCACTCTACCCCCACTCCAGCCAACATTGTCTCTAAAATAAAAAGCAATGCCAAATCTCTGGATTGTGCAGGCCAGGATTTTAGACTGTACCCAATTCCCACACGAGCTATAGGGCATTGTGAGTGGAGTTCTAGTTTCAATTACTAGTGCCAGATTTGGCAGGGAGCACAAGACTAGTTGCTCTAAATTCCATTCTGTGTTTTAATCTAAAGAGAAGTTCAGGAAATAAACCCCAAGATTCGTGTGAATTAACCATAGGATTTTAAAACTCACCTTCTACTCTGTGGTCTCAAGTTGGCCCTGGCTTGGATAATTACATAAATACTGAACATTCTGCTTCACCTAAATGTCAGCTTCACCCAGAGAAATATGGTAGGTTTTATTAATGAGCAACTGAAAGGAATATAGGCCTAATGTATAGGTCTTTCATTTATTCTTTAATAAAAACGATGTATATTTATAAAGGAAATATATATCTTCTTGGGTAAAAATAAGGCTGAGAGAAATTATCCAAACCCACGTATAAGAAAGTAAATAAACAGGGCTTTGATACAAATCTGCAGCTGCACCTAACAATCAGGTTTCTTCAAATAGAAAAATGGTGACTTATAAAACATGCTTTGATATGAAAAGAGTAGCTAATAAAAAGAAAAACAATTAAAAGAAGACGAGCTGATTCAACTGGAAGAAAAGACAAATGTCATTTGAAAAAAAAGATTGACATCCAAAGTTTATACTACAAATATAAACTAGAAAATAATATGCTGAGGAGACTAGTTAACGTTTTTAGAGCTAATTACTCTCTTAAAGTGATAAATAGGCCAGGCACATTGGTTCATGCCTGCAATCCCAAGGTGAGACTGAAGTCAGGAGTTCGGGACCAGCCTGGCCAACATGGTGAAACCCCATCTCTACTAAAAATACAAAAATTAGCCGGGTATGGTGGCATTCGCCTGCAATCTCAGCTACTTGTGAGGCTGAGGCAGGAGAATTGCTTGAGCTCAGGAGGCAGAGGTTGCAGTGAGCCGAGACTGAGCCACTACAATCCAGTCTGGGCAACAAAGAGCGGAACTCCATCTCAAAAAAACAAAGAAAAGAAAGAAAGAGAGATAAATAAAGGAGAAACATGTATTAGCTGTTACCAGAGCACATTTTCCTGAAAGAACAGATTGGAATATTTTCCCCTAAACTAAGACCCAGGAAATGATGGGGAAGTGTTTCTTAAATCTTCATAGACAATTTGTATTTTGAAACCCTAAGCCCCCATGAGATAGTATTAGGAGGTGAGGCTCTGAGAGGTGATCAAGTCGTACAGGTAGATTTCTCACGATGGATTCATGCCCTGATCAAAAGAGAAAGAGGATCCAGTTCAAGATGGCTGACTAGAGGCAGCCAGTGCAAGCCATGTTCGATTAGCATGGAAGCCAGAAGGCTTGGCAGCTTTGTGTACTCTGAATAGCAAAATTCAGCATCACTTGTGTGGAAGGGAAGTGCCAGTGGGCCACCTTCCCCACAGCCACCAATCTCCATTGCCCCAGCTGAGGGGTCCTGCCCTCTCCAGTGTAAGGCCCACAGAACAGATACCTTCCTGCTGCCTGACTATTCCAACTGCAGCCCATAACAGTTCCAAAAACCCATTCCCCATAGACCTGTGATATTCCCTCAGGCTCTCACCACCTAAGTGTTCCACCTGCCCCTGCCTAAGAGTTCAGATGGTGACCCTCATCACGGCCAGCACCTGAACACTGAGCTAGCCCGACCCTGGTCCAGCTCTTTCTTGACTCATACACACTGTCCGATGGGCCATCTAGAAGCCAAGAAACTGAGGAACTACCTACGCCATTCCAATTCAGCTGCTAGCTGACCACTTCCTGCAGGGCAGGGGCTGAGGTTGGGCTGACCCAACCAGCTGATACCACCACAACCAACACCCACCCACACAGACCTAACAGTGGAGCCCCCACTTTTAAACAAAGTGGCAATGCTACAATGTTGGAGAACAGGTGAGAAGCAAAGTCAAAATACCCTTCTGAACATACTGTACGGTCATACTCCTTAGGCTAACAATAAAGCTATCTGCATTGGGCTCAGTGACAAGGTTCTGCCCTGAAAGCAATCCCACAGAGAGTCACAAAACAGGTGTTTCCAATGGCTCTCAAGCACACCACGGTCTGGAGAGAGCCTACAGCGTATGTCTGAACTAGAAGTCATCATTCCTGGAACAGAGGTGAGACAGGGAAACAGATCACATTCCTACTTCTCTAGGATGGGGAGCAAGTGCAAGCCTCTTAACCTCCCACAAACACTTCAGTGTCTTTCAATAGGAGCTCCCTGTAGCCACCCTCATCAGGGTTGGTGCCTGTGTTCACCTTGCGGGTATTCAAAGGCAATCCAGAGACTGGGTCTGCCTGGCTGTGTCCTCCCAGCTACACAGAATAGGAAGTTCAGGGCACTGGGTACTCCACTGTCTAGCCTATCACCTGAAACAACAGAGAGCACCTCACAGTAAACAAAAATACACAGCTGGCTCTTGCCCCAAAGTGCCTTCTACTGGCCTGTAGGTTAATCCACACAGCCCAATATAAAACCTGCCAACAGAAGTGGCAACATACTCTATAATTACACTCCTTAGGGCAGGAAAGATGGGCAAGAGAAAGAACATATGAGGAAAGAAAAAAAATCCTATCTCTACTAAAATAATTACAAGAATTAGAAGTGCCAGCCACTCCAGATAAGAAGGAACCAGCAAAAAAACAAAACAAGACAAAACAACATCAACAACAAAACAAAACAAAACAAAAACCAACTCTGGCACTATGAAAAATCTGAATGTTGTGAAACTACCAAAAAATCACAGCAGCATTCCAGCAGTAGATCTTAACCAAATGAAAGCTCAGAAGTGATAGGTAAAGAATTCAAAGCATGGATTGCCAAGAAGCTCAATGAAACCCAAGACAAGGCTAAAAATCAACACAAAGAAACTAATAAAGCAATTCAGGAAATGAAGGGAGAGATAGATATCGTTTAAAAAATCAGTCAGAATATCTGAAATTGAAAAACTCACTTAAGGAATTTTAAAATAAAATTGAAAGCTTTATCAAAAGACTAGACCAAGCAGAAGAAAGAATTTCAGAGCTTGAAGTCTTTCAAGCTAACCCAATTAAAGAAAAATAAATAAGAATTTTTAAAAATGAACAAATTCTTTGAGAAATATGGAATTATATGAAGCAACCAAAACTATGACTTATTGGCATTCCTGAGAGAGAAGGAGTAAAAGTTTAAAACCTGGAAAACGTATTTCAGGGAAGAATTTAAGAAAATTTTTCTAATCTTGCTAGAGAGGTAGATATCTTGAGGACATTTGTGAGATATTATATAAGATGAAGATCACCAAGACATGTAGTCACCAGACTATCCAATGTCAATGTGAAAGAAAAAACCTTAAAGGCAGCAAGAGAAAAGGGAACCCCATCAGGCTAACTGCAAGTTTCTTAGCAGAGAGCATATAAGCTAAAAGAGATTGGAGAGCCTATTTTCAGAATTTTTTTAAAAATTACAGTGATGAATTTCATATTCTGCCAAACTAAGCTTCATAAACAAAGGAGAAATAAAATCTCCAGATAAGAAATGGCTAAGGGAACTTGTTACCACTAGACCAGTTTTACAAGAGACCCTTAAGGGAATTAATAAGAAAATCAAAGAACAATACCTGCTACCACAAAACACACTTTAAATACATAGGTATGAGAGGCCTGACCCACTACTGCTAAAAATGATGGAGCAGATAGAATGCTGCTCAAGGCTGTGAAGCCACATAAGCCTTTCAAAAGCTGAAGAAACATACAGACACTGTGGAATGACTAAATCTAGCTAATTAACACATATTATAAACTCATAAAGTTATCATTGTTGTAGTGGGAAAACTTAACATCCACTGTCTCAGAAATTTTTTGTATACAATAAATACAATTTTATCTATTAATTAAAATAATAAATAAAATGAAGAAATGCAAAAATAAATAAATAAAATGTCAGTGTAGAAAGAAAAATCCTGAAGAAATACAGTGCCTCGGGAAGGACACATTCTAATTTGATGTACTGACTTGATGTTTTCTGACATTCAGAGCTTACTCCTTGTTCTGACTTGAGCCATGGGCCCAAGTTCTGAGCATCAGTGGCAGCCTCAGTTCAGAAATCTCCTGAGGACAAATACATATCCGAAACAAATGTGGAAATGAGAGAAAAACCTTGCCTAGATATCAGCTGAAAGCCTATAGAAGACATGTCATCCCTAGAGGCCGTACTCAGCACATTAAGGGACATATTAAGTAGGAGAGTTCACGTGTGCTAGAGTTCATCTTGTGTAGGCTGGGCCAAAATGCAATTCTCCGAGAAAGGAGAAAGTATGAATCAATGATGTTTCCTGCAACAGAAAAATGCACAATATCAAATTTATCATTTGAAAGGAGAGTATTCCAATTATATCTTAAGTCTCAAGTGATGAACTCTGGATGGCTAGCACAGACAAAATGGTAGCTATTGAGAAAAAAAAAAAAAAAAGAGCTTTCCCTTCTGCTATTCTCATGGAGACACTACTGAGTCTCTATTTTATGCTCTGGAATCACTCTGGAGTCCCAGATTTGCCAGGAGTAATTGTTTTAGGGGCTTTTTATTTAAAAGGTTGGACTTTTTAATTTTATTTATTAACTTGATGGATGAGGAGCCGGTGCTGTGATATCTTATTTATCCTGCTAACTCTTGAGCGCCTTTAAAAGGCAACACATGAGACTAATTAGGACTCTGAAGTACTGGAAAAATCACAGGGATTTTCATGGAAAAAAGCCCAGGATACAGATGCTTAAAGGTGCTCACATCTAGCCAGCCATTGAGAATGTCTTTGGCTGAGGCTGAGCAGAATGAAAAATCAGGGAGATGAGTTTTAGATTTTAATTTCTTTGAAGTTTACTTGGTAAAAAATTTAATTTTGTTCTTTAGTCATTTCCACCCTTTGAACTAGCAACTGGAAACTTAGCCAAAGTCAGCCACATAGAGCTCCAAAAAAATTGGCCAAAATAATTATTACTCTTGCATGTTTGTGATAGAGAAAGTTTGGTAAAACATTCATAACCAAAAATAGGACATTCGTTGGAAGAATAATATCCAACAATTGGTGAACACATACATATATATTTGTAGGTTTACATAACTATACACATAATGCTTTTATAAAGAAGATAGAGTTGGGGCACAGAGAATGATACCCCAAATTATGGTACTCCAGGATGCTAGGCACCTTGAATTTTAAAAAACTGGAATGACTTAAAAGCTGCCTCAGAACCCATAACTTTCTAAACTTCTTTTGTTCCTCCCCATTGTTATCCCCACCATCAGCACAGGGAAGAACTCTCTTTTCTTATCCAACTGAAGAAACTTCTCTCCAAAAGAAATGAAACTGTCTTTAAGACTCCTCTTTCCCCCCAGGGATCTCATTAAATAACCAGGAAAAATTAACCACTGGAGAAAAGACTAAGAGAAAAGATTGAAAGTCACCACACTCAGACAGACTTTTCATCTATTCTCTTGAGGGCAGAGCTGAGAGATTATCTAGGGGGATATCTGCATCCTAAGAACCTTTGTTCATGGTGAAGTTCCACCCCTTACCTCCTCTCAATTTGCCTTCACGTTCCCCAGAGCTCAGAGAAACTCTTTTCCAAGTCAATTGTCTGTTCTTTGGGCTTTTGCATTTTCCCTGAAAGTCATTTGTTGCTGCTCATCATTACGTACATCCCCTGTTTTCCCCCTTTCCTGTAAGAGAGTATTTAACCTTCAAACATCTGGCCCTTCTTTGAGCCTCATATTTGTAGGACTCCCATCTCCACGTGCATGTAAATAAATGTGTATGCATTTTTCTCCTATTATTCTGTCTTTTGCAAATTCAGTCTAGAGAATGTTCAGAGAGAACAAGAGGGGGGAGCTTTCCCTTTGCTCCTGCAATACACAGATACATGCGTGCATACACACACACATATATACATAGAATTGATGACTCAGTGATTACATCATCATTTATCAGTAAAGGTTGCCTCAAGGTGAGAAATATTACTGATACATATTGTAATTGCTTCTTGCTAATGATGTGAGACATATGCAAATATGATCAAGAATTGGGGCAGAAATTGGTACTGTTTTAGGAGGACTGGATTTTTTTTCCTGCTCTGAAATAAAAGAGCTTCAAAATTAATTCTTTTATTTTTCCTTTTCTTATCTAAAGTATATATATTATCTTCTAAAAGACCACCAACCACACATATTGATTTTTCAGTGTTTTCCTAACACAAATTTGGAAAACAAAAAATAACTGATTGAAAATGAACATCATAAAACAATACTGACACTAATGGCTAAGATTTTAATAACATTAATTATTAAATGCCAGATGCTGTTCTACAGGCTTTACAAATCCTAACTAGTTAATCCTCATCATACCAATATGAAGTTTTACTCTGTTATATGAGATTAAGTGCCGTGCCCAAGGCCACACAGCTGTTTCTGAGAAAATGATTATTAGGGTTGAAACATCATTGTTGCTTTTCATAGAACTTGATCAAAGACATTTCAATTTTCAGAACCTGGCTGGGAATTTTTGACAATGTTTTTCTATGTTTCTTCACTTTTTAATATATTGTCGCCAAAAAAAAAAGAAAAGAAAATCATCTAGGGTGATTTGAATTTGCACCGGGTCTAACAAATTACTAGTTCTGGGATCTTAGCAAGCTTATGAATTTGATATTCATTCCTTAAATAAATATGTAAATGTAAGAAGGTATTCCAGGCACTGAGGGTATGGAGGGTATGGTTGTGAAAAAACAGAGCAAGATCTCTGTTCTGGAGACTGCATTCTAGTGAGGGAGATGTATAATAATCAAACAAACATATAATACTAAGTAATATCATTTTAGGTGCCTAATATTCCTTAGCATCAATTTTCTTTCCTATGAATTAAGAAGTATATTTCCTACCTCAGGGCTGTTGCTGAGATCTAATAAGATAATACATGGAAAGCATTTAATACAGTAAAAATTGCAGCTCTACTCTGGCTACTATAGAAATACATATTTAACTTCTATTTGAATCTTTCTGTATATCTCTTTTTTGTTTTTCATGCATACCTTTTCATTTAAACAGTATAAACCACTTTTGTAGGTATTACACAATAGGGTCTCAGTTGATCCTTGAACATCTAGGCCTCCCTATGTTCCCAGTGTTAGCAATCATCTATTCTCTGTTTGAAATTTTTGCTTTTATTAGTAGCTTTAAGGAATTTAAGATAAATATTTGCATAAGAAAGAGTTTTTATTGAAATGATCCCAAATCAACATATGCTTTGTCATTTGCAATATTCCCACTAGGGAGTAGAATGAATAATAAATGGCCAGCCAGATGTAGGACTTATTTAAGTACTTAACGGAGAGTTTATTTTTGAGGCATTTAGCCGTAACCATACTTCAGCTGTGTTTTTGCCTTAAGACACATTTTTTTAACTCCATGAATACAAAGAGCTTCAAACATCTACTCTCTCTCTCTCTCTCTCTCTCTCTCTCTCTCTCTCTCTCTCTCTCTCGGCTCAAACATAATTCAGTAGTAAGACTGTACATAATTAAAACATTGTAAAAACTCAATTAAATTTTGTTTTAATCTGATATGAAAAATGGCTTTGCTCATGGGGAACTACCTGTAGGTCAATGGTTGGTTTACTATAAATATGAAAACACAGTCAATTGTAGGATATGCCTTGAGGCACTTTATCCGGGTCAGAATTATACAAAATACCATAAGCTTATACACAATGCATAAGCAGACAATTTTACTGTGCATTTATAAAAACAGAAATACTAAAGGGTTTATTCATTAACAGCCGTTTTATGATACTTATGTGTATTAATCCGTTTTAAGCAATTTACAAATATTAATTCATTTAATACATTGCAAAAATCCAATAAGGATGATTCTAATATAGACCCTATTTTACAGATAAGGAAACAGAAGCCAGAAAAATAAAGTAAATTTCTCAAGACTGTATAGCTAGTAAGTGGCTGCAAGTTGGATTCAGCACTAGCACATGGGCTTTTGAGTCAAAGTTCTTAACCATAGGCCTCTGCTGCCTCTCACTGGAAAAGCATGTGGGCAAAGTAACTTATGGGTGGTAAAAGAGAATTCAAAGCTGGTTTTGTTTAATATTATAAATCCCTGAACTTTTGCTATTCCTAATTAAAAATATTCCTGCTTTCAATAATAATAGTATTCTAAGATAATTCTTGTGTATTTTAATAACTATAATTTGGTCTACTTAGTTACTGAACTACTAGGTAGTTACTGAGTGCAGGAGAAAATGAATTGTAATTCTCTAGGATGTAAAGATGTAGCCACACTAATTAGAATGTCCATATGTGTTTCATGAGGTGTTTTTACATTCTTAGCAAGATGTAAAATACAAAAGTTTTATATGTAACACCAAAAACAAAATACATTTTGTGAGACTTGGCAAATATTACGTAGTATACAAATAATAGTTTGCAAAAAACTTTCTAAAAAGAAGATTATATATACTTGGGTATTGACCTTTCAGGTTCAAGCCTTTCTAAAAAAATTTGTGGCTTATGATAGTTTCCTAATAGACTTTATCTGTGATGTGTAACTATCAGCAATAACATTATGACAACAATTGTTTATATTAGACACTGGAGAGTTTTCTAACCCTGATTCACTTGCTAATTTAAATCTTTGGAAAAAAAGAAAAATGTTACAGAAAAGAAAGTAGTCATATTTCAGGTAACTACTAAAGAAAAAACCAGCTATTCTTGAATAAATTACATGTCACACTAACTCTGGATAATTTTGCCATTTAAAATAGGAATGAAATTGCTATTAAGTGTTAATACCTTTGCATTTTGAGCATAGTAATCTAGATAACCTTTAATCATATGCAGCTATTTACCCTCTTTGGGCCATCATGTCCTCCTATATCATCATCACAAGTGATTATATGGCAACCACACCTGATATCAATAACTTAGATGTACCCTTAGAATGACCCTGTATGGCAGATGCATCTGAATGTGTGTTCCCAGTACTGAGCTAGGGAATCCAGCAATGACCCACCCAGAGATCTGTTCTATAAGGAATATCTGAGCCTCCATCCTGTACCACGGAGCACGGATTGGGCCATATGGAAAATGAAGGCCGTAAGTTTTGGGTGGAATGAATGTTGCCAGGTGGAAGCTGTTAGGGAGAGGTTGCTAAGTGAAAATACTATATAAACTGCATGCTTTTTGCAAGCAGTTGCAATTCTCCTGCTCAGCCTGCTGCCATCAGGCCATGCGATTCTCCTGTTCAGCCTGCCACCAACGGACTCTCTCTTTAAGATGTAAGCCCCTCCAAAACCTCTCATGTGCTGGCTCTGGGTCTCTTTGACTTCTTGAACATGATGCCATCCCCACTGGCATCGATACAGGTTGGTCACAACAGCAATTGACCGTTAACCCAGATCAGCTGCTTGTCAAAACACAAACGTCTTCAGACCTGACCAATAAAATGAATGGCTCTAAGTGTAGTAGCTCACACCTGTAACCTCAGTACTTTGGGAGGCAGAGGCAGAAGGATTATTTGAGGCCAGGAGTTTGAGGCCAGCCTGGGCAACAAAGCAAGACCTCATCTCTAAAAATAAAAAAGTGTTTTAATAAAAAAATAAATAGCCATTACCCAAACATAGTGGTGCATACCTGTTTCCCAGCTACTCAGGAGGCTGAGGTGGGAGGATCATTTGACCCCAGGAGTTCAAGGTTACAGTGAGCTACAATTGTGCCATTGCACTCCAGCCTAGGCAACAGAGCAAGACCCTATCTCTAAAATTAAAAACCAAAACAAAAAACTAGCTCTATATAGGTACCTAAAAGTTTCATCTTGAGTTCCTTTTAATGTCTATCAAAATTCATCATTATTAAACAGTAGTTGATGAATCTGTATTCCATCCTCTTTTCTAAATATGTCCCTGAGTTAATCTAGCATCTACGTGATCAGAGAACAGCCTATTGAACATTATTAGGTGCACAAGTTTCCTGAAATGTTTCTTATGCAATATTAGTTTAGGTTTCAAAATATTGTCAGAAATAGGCCCATGAAACAGCACAGCAAGGGTTTTGAGAAGTACACTGCTTATTGCTTTAAACTGCCTTCTTTACTGGAACATTTACAGCAAATTTATTTCTGGTCTTGGCATCAAAAAGAGCTTTGCCTCTTCCGAATAATTATTGACACAGAAACTTTGTGGCTACCTATATTTCCCTCTTTAATTTGTTAAGAACCTTAAGAAAATAGTTGCCTCTGTTTATCAAGCTAGTATGTTTTGGGGCAGAGTTTTGTGTAGTTTTGTCATCTTTGCTCACTGGTGTGTTCCTATCATTTTTTTTTTTTTTGGAATCCTGTTATCCTCATCTTATTTATGTTATTCTGCCAATAATTTATCTGTTATTGTCTTCTTGGCTTTACTGCATGTCCGAGCTCCTCTCAGTTGCTTTCCACTGTGTTCAGCCAATGAGAGGCACTTTGGGAAGGCTGGAGTTCAGGGCTGGGAGAAACCAGGGTACTTTTCCCTCTCTCTCTTTCTCTTTCCAGAGATGCAGTCAGCAACTACAAATCTGCTGAGGCCCTGGTTCCTGCCAGAGAACCATGCAATGGTTCTAGCTCCTATGGGGAGGATTCAGTCCTTATATTCCATTCACACAGCCTTATCACCTCCTTCTTTCAGCTGCAGGATGGCAGCTGTCTCCTGCTGTTGCTAATTTCTGTGTACCTCATGGTCCCCTATTTGCCCTGTTCTTCAGTTTATCACTTGTGTAAACATTGTTTTCTATTAAATTCACTTTATTAAACATGTTTAGAGCAGTTTCTGTTTTCCTGGTGAGACCCTGACAGTTATCTTGCGAAATGTCATGTATTTCCATATAAGGTATCTTAAATCCTTTTGGAACACAGTTGGAAGTCTGGATAGATAAGGAGAAGGGGCAGAGGAAGATAGAAGGAGACAGAGATAGAGATGAAAGAAAGTGTGAGATACTATGTAAATATTCTAAGTTCATAATGCTTGTAAAGAAATTTCTAGGGCATAATCTCTTTCAAACTTGCATTCTGCAAACTCTCTTTGCACTCCATTCGGATTTTTAAATTCGTTTTTGTTTTATTTGTGTTATTTCTAAGATTTTTGTCATCGAATGTTAAGAATGCTAATTCATGAAAAGAAATGATTAGCTTTTTTAATGACTGTGAAAGTGGCAGCAGTCTTTTAATACTTTCCATTTTTCATTTGGATGTATTTTAAGCATTCTTCAGTCTTGCCTAAAATAACATTTCTTACTTACACATTACTACACTTTAAGTCACGTTAAAAATTATGTGCAAAATCTGATTTTATTTTTAAAGAAAGACACATTTGTTTTCCTTTTAATGTCATTAATATTAATTACTCCTAGAAGGCCCTGATATTAACATGTGGGAAGTATAATGGTGATATTATAAATCTGTTTAACCTTACAACAACCTAACAGCTGTCTTATTCCATATGTGCTCCAGATATTTTTTCCAGGATCTTTTAATGGGACATACTTGTATTATTGTGTACACATACAATTTTAATATGTTTGTTAGGAGTTTTTTTTACTTCTCAGTTTTTGGAACATTCCTCCCTGATATACCATACGTGAAGGAAAAGACCTTTAGTATGTGAGCTATAGCTCTTGAGTAGCAGCCATATGTTCATGGGAGACCTTGGGTTTTCTTTTCTTAAACATTTATGTGACATTTACACCACAAGCTAAGCTCTCAATAAGCAGCCCTGATTTTTTTCCTCCACACAAATCTTTATTTAATAAATATATTGACAAGGGCAGCTACTCACCACTATGCCCAATATTAATTATCAACATAAAATCAGTAATTATTACCAATTAAAATTTTAATTCTTGAGACAAACACTTTCTCCTCTATTAAAAGCAGGGATAGCTTCACCGCTTGGTAATTAGTATTTCTCTTAATAATGATGGTATTTATTACATTACAATGTTTACTATTTTTTCACAATTCATTAATTTTGCTCATCTTAAGTTATTTATGAATTTTACTCCACTCTCTTTCAGTAAGATTTTTGGTAGAATAATTGTGAAACAAATGGGTTAAACATTATATTCTAAAATTAAGGATGGAATTTAATACTACATATATACGAGTTGCCTAACACTAGATAAGTTATCAATATTAAGTGATAAATATGGTTATATATTTCCTGAGAAGATGAAAGAATCCAAACAAATATTGTCATTCACAGACAAAAATATGTCAATTCATGTGTAATGATACATTTTCCCCCCAGAATTCAATTACAGATTTACTCTGCATGGCATTTAACAATTGAGAAGACAAATACTCTTAACTACAAAGTTTTCTAAAAATTGATTTTAATTAGTTTAGTAACACCTGTTTTAGCTAAAAATTTCCAGAAGATGCAGAGTTACTGTTTACATGATTCTTAAAATATCCTTCTATGCAGTAGAAGATATGATATTAAACCAATATATAAGACTAAGACATAAGGTCTGGACACTCTGCTACTTTTTTTTAATGCTATTACTTAATATTGGACTAGAACATGGCAAATGTATCCAAGTAGATAACAAACACGTCCATTAGGCTTTCCTGAAACATCTCTCTTGAAAGAGCCTTTGGCAGGAGCTAAATGGCAGTCAAGACATGACTGAATCCCCTAAGTATATTTCACTCAGTTACGTGGCTTAATTGAAAGTCATATGCTCTATTTAGCAGAAGCAAGGAAGACAAACTCCTCATTCAACTTTAAAATTTTAAGAATTAAATATTTAGTCTCAAAGACAATTCAGAATTGATATAGACATCAAGGCATTAGCAGTTAGATCTAGGTTCATCCACAGAAAAACTTGGTGTTTTTTTTGTTTTTTTTTTCAAGATGGAGTCTCACTCTGTCGCCTGGGCTGAAGTGCAGTGGCGTAATCTCCGCTCACTGCAACCTCCACCTCCCAGGTTCAAGCGATTCTCCTACCTCAGCCTCCCAAGTAGCTGGAATTACAGATGCCCACCACTATGCCCAGCTAATTTTTTGCATTTTTAGTAGAGATGGGGTTTCACCATGTTGGCCAGGCTGGTCTGGAATTCCTGACCTCATGATTCGCCTGCCTCAGCCTCCCAAAGTGCTGAGATTACAGGTGTGAGCCACCGTGCACAGCCCAGAAAATAGCTTTCAATCTTTTTAAGTACTTTGAGAAAATGTCAAAAGTGTGGACTTTAAACCACAGAAGACAGACAGTATAGAAACAAAAATGAGGAAAGTACTAGTTCTGTATAACTAATAGAATGTCTAATATATATTTCTTACATAAACAATTGTACCTGGCCATGGTGAAGTAAGCCGTAAACCTGAAAGAAAGATTTGATGCTATTATTTAAATCTACTGGCTTGAATGTTGAAAAACACATATGAAATGCAATCATTTTTGATTAATCAGAATTTATTCTGAGATGCCTTTCTAGGAATCTGTCAGTTATCAAGCCCAATCTCAATATAAATCTACTACTAAAGCAATAGTGATGCTTTGTTTTTGTCTTTTCATAGATAAAAAATATTTTTCCAATTCAGCAGGAGGCTAACAAGTGGTTATAGAATAAGTAGTAAAATGACATGCGAAAAAGGCTATTTCACAATATTCAAAAGTTGAAATTATATGTAAATGTAACTGATATGGAAATATACAGTGTAAAAGATAACTAGCAAAGATTAAAAGAATGTATTGAAATTTATGCAGAAAGATAGAAAAAGGATAAGAAAATTAAAAATATTATTGGAAGAAACATCTTGATAAGTTGTCTTTTGTTGGCTATCCTAGGAGACTAGTTCCAGGGATTTGGGGTATCATAGAAAGACAGAAGATAACTGGCTTGTGTTGTTTTCAAAATTATTTTTGGTAATTAAGGCTTTTGTTTTTTGTTTAGCAAAATTAATTTGGGTAATCAAGGCTTTACATGATAGCCACCAAAAAGTGCCTTGTTTATTAAGTGCTGCTTCTAAGTAGTTTGAAGGACTAAGAGAAAGCAGAACAACTCATTAAACTGTATAAAACTCCTTCTGAAACTGCATTTATTTATTTGTAGTTTTTCTCTTGCAAGAATCTGTTTTGTGATGAAGTAATACCTACTGAGAATGAAATAATTCAAAGTATGTAGGCAGACTGTTAAGAAAAACTAAGTCCTTTTTTTTGTTTGATGCCAAAATTTAAAGAGGAGAATTCCGTTAACAGCTTCAGGGGTTGCTTTTGTTTGTGGTTTGTCTCCACTAAAACTCAAGTTAAAATTTGATCCCAAATGTGGCAGTGTTGAGAAGTAGGGCCTAGTGGGTAGTGTTTGGGTGATGGGGGCAGATCCCTCATGAATAGATGAATATCCTTCATTGGGGGAAAGTGAGTTCTCACTGTCAGGGGAATGGATTAATTCCTGTAAGAATGGGTTGTTAAAGAGTCTGGCTTCCTTGGTTTCTCTCTCTGGCCTCCTATCTTGCCATGTGATCTGTTTGCACACACCCTCTCCCCTTCTGCACTCAGTGGATTGGGGCAATATGAGGCCCTCACCAGATGCAGCTGCCCAATTATAAACATTTTTCTTTTTTGAGACGGAATCTCACTCTGCTCTGTCATCCAGGCTGGAGTGCAGTGGTGCCATCTTGGCTCACAGCAACCTCTACCTCTTGGGTTCAAGCAATTCTTCTGCCTCAGCCTCCCGAGTAGCTGGGACTAGAGGGGCGTGCCACCACGCCCAGCTACTTTTTGTATTTTTAGTAGAGACAGGGTTTCACCATATTGGCCAGACTGGTCTCAAACTCCTGACCTCGTGATCTGCCCACCTTGGCCTCCCAAAGTGCTGGAATTACAGGCATGAGCCACTGCACCCGGCCCAGTTATAAACTCTTTAGCCACTAGAATCGTGAGCCAAATAAATCTCTTCTCTTTATAAGTTACCCAGCCTCAAGTATTCTGTTATTGCAACACTGAATGGACTAAGACAACAATGGTGACAGTAAATTTTAAAGACTTCTTGTTGAGACTTCTGGCTTTTTTTCCACTTAAACTTAATTGCCTTGCAATCAATTTCCAATTATGTCCACCCAATCCTAGTGATTCCAGAGCGCTCTGCCACTTCACAGCTACCTGTTGTCACTAATTATTTTAGTTGGTAAAATAGTAACTATGAAATCCATGGTTGTGACAAGGAAAAATATTTTATAATTTTAAATCAGTAGTATTGCTTTAATTCATCTATTTTGTATTTGTAGTCTATGTAAACTAGGACAATAAGTAAAATTCAATACCAGCCACAAACTCTGATTCGAAGATTATACCTTCCCAAAAGACAAAGGTAAGGTAAATCAATAACTTTAACCACAACATTATCTATGAAGAGATTGACAAATAAATATAAGATAGCTGAATTTACCCACAAAAATGCAAAATAGATGTTAGTTGTTCACATGCATAGTGTAGCATCCTCACATTTCAAATGCCTAACAAAATGTAACTATAGTCCTAAAGTAAATGTTAAAATTAGTTAAAGCTAAAATGTCTGTCTTTAAGCTGAAGTTGAAAGTGTCAGAAAGTGCTAAAGGAACTTAAAGGCAAAGTTGGTGACTTCCTGTCTCTGAAAGGACTGAAACATGATTCTCTGTACTTAGATTCACAGAAGTATATGCTCTAGTTTAAGGCAAATTAATTTAAATTAACATTTGATCTTATTTTATGATTTGGTTTAACATATATTTGTGTATTTTAAATTAACTTATTTGTAAAGGAAAATAATTTTTGTCCAACTGTGGTAATGTTCTCCTCTGCTCTGAAAAAGAAGGAAGGAAATTTAAAGTTCTGCTAATGAATTAACTTGAAAATACAATATATTTCATTATATAACAGCATTATATTTGTGGAGGGGAAAAATTGTGGCTAAAATATCCCAAAAATAAACAGTAAAGAAATTAAAAAAAGAGTTAAATTTGTTTCTGCAATTCAACTAGGACAGTCAGAGCAGCAAGCTAATTGGAGTAAGGAGGATTACATTGGGGTAAAAGTTTTCAAATTTAAAATATAAACCTTTTCCCCTCATAATAAAGAAATACTTATTCATTTATTAACTTCCTCACCACTAGTATTTATCTTTTTTTTTCCCTTGGAATTTTTTTTCTTCTTTAGTCTCTTCTAAAAAGGGAACAGGGACTCCATTCTGGAATTGACTTCCTTCATTAGGAGCCAAGAATCTACTCTATGAACTTTCTGGAGGAACTACCAGTTGCTGAAACATAAGTTAAAATATAGCAAATAGAGTCATCCATTGTTACAAAAATAATGTATAGGTTTTTATATGCCTATACTACAACATCAGCACCACTTCCTAGATCACACTAATGGAATAGACTGAACATTATTTCAATAACTATCTTAGTCTTAAAGCCAAAAGAGCTAAATTTTAAAAATCCTATCTTATAACAGATAAAAGCTCAGTACTGTTGCATTCATACATTATTAAAAGCTACATTGGATTTTATGTAATTCTTTAAAGAGAATTTTACTTTTAGATTTATTTTTTGGAAAAAAAATAAAACAGCTGCTTTTAGTTTAAATAGTTTATTCTTGCTAAATGCAATGGCAGTCTAGAAACATTTTTCTATCAAGGTTTATCTCCACTTGTTAAAGTTTAGATAAGAGACTGCCAGATTTTCTCCTTCAAAAGAGATAAGAACAAATGTAACCATAAATACTGCTCATTTATCATTAGCATGTATGCTTTCACAGAACAAAGTAAAAATGCATCTAGCTCTGCTTAGAAAGAGGATACATTTGATTTAGACCAAAAGGAAACATCAGATGTTTAATTTCAAAAGATAGTGGTGCAGGTTTTGTAAGAGAGAATATTTCATAAATAATAGAATACTGGAATTTTAAGTACAAAGTTATTGTTTTGAAGTTCACTAGACTCAGGTGTCTTTAAGAGTTTATAGGGAAGATAGTGTCTTAAAACAGTCACTCATCATTGTTATAATACTTAGGGTTGAAACATAGTGCTTTATTCAAGAAGATTTGCAAATACTTTTTATACCTATATAGTATCATTTCGAATTCATCAATTAACATTTACATACATTTAAATATTATGCAAAATAACTATAGGGAATTATAGTACAGATAGTATAGTCGAGACATGCTAAGCACAGCAAGTTAAAAGATAAAAAATAATCCACATAGGGATGATATACAAAGATACAAATAATCCAAATGTAGTATGATAGGCATCATGGGAGAATAATGAGCAAGAAATTTATGGACAAAGCACAATTCATGGAGGGAAAAAGACTGGATCTAGGACTTGAGGAAGAATAATCAAGATGCTTTCAAGTAGAGAATGAGGAAGAGAAAAGACATTCTGTGTAAGGGGCACAAGTAAAGGCACTGAATCATAAAAGGGTATCAGGAGTTTGAGAACAGAAATATAGTATAAATTAGTCATACATCAGCTGTTGACATGGTGTTGTAGGAAACAATGGACAAGACACAGATTTGAGCCAGGATAAAAAAAGGAAATTTAACTGAAGCTTTGGCAAAATTGCATGATACATTTCTGGCAAATAGGTCACTATGACTAAAATATATGATATCTTTGACTAACAAAACAAGAGGCAGATTAAATGACTAGAGAGATACATATGTAAAAAATTGAGAAGGATCTTGCAGAGTGTACTAAAATGTTTGTATTTTAGCTGCAGTCAATGAGGGTCCAGTGAAGCATTTCATCTGGGAAATGACATGTTGAGTTCTGTCATTTGGGATAACTGCGGTGATGCTGTGTAGCATGAGAATGTGAAGGAAGTGAATTGCATAAGAATGGGTCATGTTAATTTTGCCTTCTCATCATTCTTTCTTCCCCTTCTGGTGGAACGACCTTTTCCTTTCTTTCTTATTTTGCTGGTTCTGGGAGCAAAAGGCATCGTATTATGCTTTGGCTAGGTTAATTATCTGGGCTAATTATAGATTTCTTGTCCCTAGCTACAGTGAAAGAATCAGAGATAGGTATGTATCCCTAGTGGAGTTTACTCTGGGATTTTTTTATTTTCAGATATTTCTGCTGAGGAAGAATGTAGTTTCATTTTAAGTGCAGAACCACTTGCAACTTGAAAACCAGCCTCAAGGGATTAGCCGGCCTGAAAATTACAGATTAGAACTGAACAGAGGAAAGGAGACTCCTGATAGAATCTATTCCCATAGTCAATCTTCTCTGGAACTAGCTCTATCTCATTTCTAAATTGTATTTATGTGATTATAGTAGTTTGAAAATGACCTCAGCTCTTCCCCTCCCTTTATCTGTGCCCTTTGCAATGTGAAATTTCAGCTCCTCCCATCAAAAAGTGGAGTCTATTCACCACTGCTTTGGCCTATAGAATGAGGAGGAAGTGATCATGTACCAGCTCTGAGCCAGAGTTTCAGGAGGCTCATGGCAATTTGTTCTCTGGAAACCCTGCCGTTGCTGTAAGAACAAACCTACACTGGCTCACTGGAGGTTGGAAGACCTTGTGAAGGAGAGCTGAGTCATCCTGGCCAGATGACAGCCAACTTGCCAGCCTACCTCAATTATGCTAGCCCAACCAAAAGTATTCAAATACAGTCCGTATTAACAGTTGTACTCATCTAACCCATAGACTTATAGGGCAAAATCAATGCTTAGTGTTTATATTCCACTGAGATGTAATGGCTATTTCAGATATTGTTTATTGTGACATTATATAATTGACAGTATATGACTGTGACAGTATATAATTGATGTAATAAGCCAATAAATTCACCCTTTTTAGAATAAATTAGCTGGATTTGGGAATATGAAACAACTAAATGAATCTAAACATAACCATTTAACAAGGCATTTGAATCATCTAGAAGAGAGTTCATAGCCTGAAATACCATGGAATGTGCAATTATTTAACATTATAAACAAAGTAGAGAACCTAAAGTTGCTCCAAAATAGTCTTTTAAAAAACAACAAATGAGCTGGGTGATGCACAAAACTTGTTCTACAGTTGGATGCAGTTTGAGAGTAAGGGGACATTGTTAAAAATGATGCTAAGATCTCAATTTAGAAAAATCAGGAGTTTGATAACTAAAATGGGGAATAAAGAAGCAAAGCAGGGGACTGAGAAAACATGACCTAAGTGACAAAGACAGAAGTTAGGGAAAGAGTAGACTTCAAATGCGTTAGCATTAATGATTTCAATGATTATGGAAAGGTCAAGTATAATGGAGTCTAAAATGAAGGCATTGGTTTTGATAATTAGCACAGAGTGGTTGAATTTTCCATTGCAATTTCAGTGAAAACATAAAGTGGAATGTATGAGAAAATACAATCTGCACAAATTATTAACCACCATTATTTATATTGTATATATCTGTATTTAAGTATATATGTCTTTATTTATTTTGAAAGGGAGGTATACAGGTGTATTTACTCATTCATGCATTCAACATGTATTTATTGCCTGCTTTTTGCCATGCTGATTATCAGGGATATGGATAGTCTCTGCTCATATTCCAGTGAAGGACGTATTATGTAGACACATACATGAAATATGTAAAAATAAGTTTATAGAAGAAAACATTTAATAATATAAAATACCATCTCATAGAGGGATAAATAATCAACCCTACCTTTCAGAAGTCTTCCTAAAAGACAGCATATGATTTGGGTTTTGAAGCATAAATCTAAATTCTCTATTTGGATAAGCAAATATGTGACCATCTAGGCAAAGAAAACTATTTGCCTAGATGGTGATAGATTGTAAAATTGTACTGTGTATGGAAATGAAATTTCAACAGCTTGATTCTGATGAAGTACAAAGTGTGCTCAGAAAGTTGTGATCATTGAGATTGGTGACAAAGGCAGAAGACAAATCTGCCTTTGTCGCAGTCTGTGATCACAACGAGACTCGTGCATTCCTCAGGTTGAGATCTGTACTATAGAGGAGGCTGAGAGTTGAAGACACCTACTGCAAGGGAGCTACAGAGTCAGATTTTTGTTTACAAAGGTAATTCAAGGGACAGTAGAGAATGGAAAATAAGTAGGGAATGAGACCGGGGCAAAAAGATGGTCAAGATAAAAGTTTTTCTAAATATCAGTGACTATTCCTATAAAATGTCAAGATTTTTTACATATCAACGTATTAATCATATATGTCTTTATATAATGCTTTATTTTATATCAATGTGCTTTAAAATTCAAACATTCAGAACAAAACTAATTTCACTATCTTAAAACAGAATAACTTTATTTTTATGATTGATTCTTACATGACATCTAAAATAATCCTCTGTACTACTAGTGCCAAGTAAACAACTTGGAAAACAGTGTCCTCTGTCATCGATGGTAAGGAAAAGGAAAGGATAGAGTTGAGAGACACTAAGAGAGAGATTCACCAAGGCCTGATAATTGATTGGGTGATGTTGGTAATACTGACTTTACATTAGGCACTTCATATGTGCTGAACACAATTATAGGCACTTCAATATGCTTACAATGAGAATAGAGTAAGTTGTCTCAATTTTTATGGAATTATCTACATTTTACAGATGGGAAATGCAGCATAGAATCTAGTAGAATGGTTGTTAGGTCTCTTATCACATTGGTTTTCTCTAAACACTCATCTAGATAAGATAAAGATTCCATATCATTGGGAATAAGATAGCATTTATTGGGTGCTTATATGCTATTCTTAGATATTATACTGGGATTTTGATGGTGTTTGGTGACACTAAATCCAGAAACAAAAAATGAACCATAGTCTCTTCTACTAATAAAAACTAACCTTTTGTCTCCCACTATCACATTAATATCCATGTGGAATTATTATTAAAGAATGGCAGCAAACTGAGGATTAAAGTGCCAATTGATTAAGAGCTGAGGTTGTATTATTCCATATCCTAAAGAACTCTGATGAAATTGAGTTGGAATGTATAGTGTAGGCGTTCTACCTTCTGCTCATTTCTCTGTTTTGCTTTTTTTTTTTCAATTATTTAATAAATGTATTAAAAACTCGCTCTGTGACAAGTACTCTGGTTACAAGATCAAAAAAACACCTCTTGACCCATAGAATCTATATCCTATTGAGGAAGGGGGCAATTAACAAGTTAATTAGATATTCCATATGTTGGATGGCCATAAGTGGCTTGGGGGGAAATAAATAAAGCAGTGAAAAATGATAGGGATAGCCAAAAGGCTCTGAATTCAGTTTATAATGGGTGGACAAGAAAAGGTCTCATTGAGAGTTTTGCACTTTTGACAAAGATCTGAAGGAAGTAAGCCATAAGATAACCCAGGTAGAAGTATTCTATACAGAGGAAACAGCAACAGTAAAAACTCCCATATGTTTGAATGGTTGTGGGGAACATACTCTCACCTGGGTAAGGTAGAGAGAGAGCTAGAAGGCTCTGCAGGGCCTTAGCCACTCAGGTACAAAGAGGAAGTAGGAGAGAAAGAACTAAATAATAGCAACCACCTGTTAAGCCCTAGTGACTCCATTGGCTGGTTACTATGTTTTATAGTAAATTCAAGCTCTGATCCAGTGGATTAGCAACTAGTTCCTCCTTGAGGAAAAGCTAGAAAAGAGTTTGACAGAAGCAGCTGTAGCATGAAAACGGGGCAAAAATTGTTCTCTTCCATGGCAATCTTAGATGAAAGATAGGTGAATTGGGGATCTTCTTTCAGATTAACTCCAGTTCATTCCAGATTGCGTTTAAGAGAGTGCTTTTCCAAACTGGATTCCCTGTGTTATCATCACATAGGCATCCACATCATTTCATTCATTGCTGAAATAAAGCCAATACTATGTTTAAATACAATAGCTGTGTTCTAGTATATTATGGAATAACTGAAGGTAGGAAGTTTAAACACCACAATAATGTAATTAATAATCATGTTACCAGAGTTCTCTCACTTAAATGTAATCTTATTTGTAATAAAGTAACTGAATTTCAGGTTATAGAAATCCAGACCTTATTAGAAAAGAATTTTATAATAGCATAAATATGCATATAACCAGTAACGTTGCTCATAAGATGAGAATAACTTCTAAATATAGGATATTGTTTAAATGAATTGATTTTTTTCACTGGAAAGATTCTTTCTAACATAAGAAGAAGGTGCTTATATACAATAAATCAAAAGTAGCTCAAACATCAGCAAAATCCAATAAAAGAGACACTCAAATGACTTTTCAATATTGGCTTTACCAGAGCTAGAAAATTATAAACAGAGAAGAGATAGATGTCATGAAGTTACACAAGGCTCTGATGTCTTAAAAAGAGGCCAGGGCATATTTCCCTAGGTCTTTTTCTTGTGCTCAATAAAACAATATGCATTGGACCTAAGTTCATAGTAAACTCTGGCAATATCTGTTGGGTTATTTGAATGGTCCTAGAGTGGAAAGAGAAATCTGTCCTTTATTGTCACCGTTTCATGACAATCCTAGAGTAAAACTGGCTACAGTAGTAGAGAAGATATGGGACATAATTAGTATAATCCATGCATACAAAAATATCCATCCCTCAAATATGCAGATTCAGGTTATTAAAGCTGATCTATATTCTCGTGGTAGATTCAATAACTTTTCTATTTTAGGTTAGAAAATTTTTAAATTTTGTTATGGTAAGAACACAATATTATTTTCCCTCTTAACAAATTTTTTAAGTATACAATATTATTATTGACTATAGGTACAATGTTGTACAGCAGATCTCTAGAGCTTATTATTCATCTTGCTTAACTAAAAAGTTATGCTCATTGCCTAATAACTCTCCACTTTCCCTTTCCCCTAGCTCCTGGCAATCACCATTTTTTTTCTTTGATTCTATGAATTTAACTGCTTTACATACATCATGTAAACAGAATCATCCAGTATTTGCCATTCTGTGACCGGTTTATTTCACTTAGCATAATGTCCTTAAGGTTCAACCACATTGTCACACAGAATTTCCTTCTCCTTGTACTTCTTATTCAGTGGTCAGGGTAGAAATCCAGCCTCAAGTTAAGTATTCTGTGGTATTTATTTAGCTCTCATTTATTGAGCACTGACTATTTGCTACCCAAGGAGCTAGACTGAGTAGAAGATAAACAGAAGCAACAAACACAAATTTCACTTTCTAAAAGTCTGTGCTCTAGTAGAAATGAAACCATAATTGAACTATATTATGATATGATATGTACTATGGTAAAGGCATATCTAAATTGCTATAGCAGCTCATAGAAGGAAGTGATTATTCTCTCTGAGGAGGTTTAGGAGGATGCCTTCCCAGAGGTGGTGACAATTTAGTTGTATGGAAAATATGAATGTAAGTTCACCATGTATAGAAGGAAGGTATAGTAGCATTTGAGAAAGCAATATGCAAAGTTGTGACATGTAATGTTTGCTGAATGAAAATTAGTTCTGCATGATTATAGGATTGGGGGATTGGAGATAAAAGAGTTTAAATGGCTTTGAAACACTTCAGTATTTCATACCAGATCCTCTAGAGAATTGTAAGCCATTGGAGGTTTATAACTAAATTATTAAATTTTATTTTTAGGAATATGAAGTGTGAAATAATGTAAAACAAATATTATTTATCATAAACACTTCAATGTGTAACATTAAGTGGTTTAATAGAAAAAATAAAGGCTATGTATTTATAGAGACATGTTCAAATACTATCACATCCATTTATCACCTTTAGTTTTTAACCTCTTGAAGTCAGTTTTCCTTTCCCTTTATGAAATTATCACAAAATATCTAACTTTCCTGACAGCTAGTTCACACAACATTGGGCACAAAGTGGGTGTTCAATAAATATTGTATTACCAATGAGTTTGATTCACACAATTGTTATGAAGATAAAAAACAGTTTATACATTTAAAAGTCCTAGTATAAATCCTGGCACATATTAAGCATGAAGTTTCATTTACCTTTCCTTTTTAATTTTTGACTGAAATAATTGGATTTTGATACTTATTTTCATAAGAAAAGGAAAAGAAAAATTATTCATTTTGAAAATGTCATAAGGAAATCTAGGGGATTAAGCAGTATAATTGAAAGAAATAAATGACAATAATAAAGTTATCCATTCATATAAAAAGCAATACCTTTCCAGTGGAATGCTGCTCTATATAAATATATACAACTAAAGTATAGAATGGTTTTGGATATGGAGGATGAAGATGGTCTGTGAATGTGATCATGGAAGTATATATGATACAGTGTTGAGAGTATTAAAAGATTACAGAACGATATCTGTCAACTGATTACATTTTTGAAAAGAAAGCATAAATTATTATATAAATAAAACAGCATTTAAATGATATATGCCAAACTGTTAATATCATCTCTGTGATGATGTGCCATTTTCAATTTTACCTTATATTGTTCAGCATTTCTTACTTTTTTTTTATAGTCCTAGGCATGTATTACATTTATAATACAAAATGGTAACACACACACATACACTTCTCTCACCAAGCTCTTTACCTATTTTTCACTAAGCTAATACACAAAAGATAGCATTAAAGAACAAAACAAACACCAGCTCTTTTCATCAAGGAACCCAGCACACAAAAATGCAAAGGCGAAGTGGTAGCTTTGCCTTAATGAAGATAAAGCTGACAGTGAGAAAGTCCAGGGGAGGGTAATTGGAGAGATGTGCAGACATATGCCTCCCCTCACTTATGGTTACTGACTATCAACGCTGCTGCTGTGCGTGGATGGCAGAGGCAATCTGTGAGGCTTGAAATTAAGTAAATAAAGATAAATTTCCCCTTTTATTACACGTAGAATTAGAAGCAAAAAGGATGAGGGACAGTGGTGATAAATAGGATAAAACTAAACCTTAGCATATGGCATCGAGAGCCATACGGGATATGCTTTTAGAGACTCCAACTACAGTTAGGAACAAAAGTCTGTATCATTTTTAAATGACAAACTGAAGGTATAAGATTCTGAAACTGATTAATATGGAGTCACAAAGAGACTCATTCTAAATTGCACAAAGAAAATTGGCAATGTTAAGGGGAAAAGTGCTATTTTTCATGTCCATGAAAACTCAGATTTTCTCTTTTAAACACGTTATGAACATTTTGTATTTGTATATATTGTATTTTCTGCTTCATTTCAAGGCTGAGAGAGAACATTTGGAAAAACACAAACTAAAATTAACTGCTAATCCAATACATCATGTTTAGTTTCTTTTCTCCCTTAGTTAAATCTTGTTTTTCCAAGGTCAACCACAAAATCCTACCTGCCAAATCCTGTAGTCCCTATTTTGTTCTACGTTAAGTGTGTGCATACACCATAGGGTGATGAAATTTTGCTAAATGTGGCAAGAATTTAAAATCACTCTTTTGTCCATCTTATGGCTCTAGATGTCACCAATTTTGTTACTTGCTATCCAGAAATACTCATTTTTGCTTTTATTTTTACTATGTTTTATATTTATACACAGACACACATATACACATATCGCACATATGTATAATCACAAGCATTTTCACAAGTAACCTCAACAATGAAACATATTTTAAGAGCAGCAAAATATATCTGAATTTATACTACATATTAAACCATCCTAAAGTTAGATATTTAGGTTGTTTCAGGGTTTGAGTCTTACGGAAAATCAATGACAAACATTTGCACACTTTTTTTCTCTGTATATATAATTCTTTCCTTAGGCTAGATGAATTAGCTTCCTTAGTCTTGCTCTCAAGAATCAATAATAATATTTATGACAACAAGTAAGTCTCCGATACCACTCACCCTAAACCAAACCAGAGTAATCTGTGAATGACAAGTTAACTCTAAATCAACACCTCTTCATTTGCAGTTTCTGCCTGTCTGAATTTTAATATTGACCTCATACATAAAACCACTATTTGTTTTCACATTCTGTAGAATCTTAATGCTTATTGTATGCTGTTACTGATTGACCGGCATGTAGCAGTCTTAGTGTGCCTTCATTTCAGTCTTCTGAAGTGTAATTATATCAGTCAAGATAGTCTAGGTTATGCCATGGTGACAAACAACACATATATCCTAGTGTTTTTCAAGACAAAGGCTTCTTTTCACACCATACATCCATTGCAAGTGGAGAGGACATGAAAAAACAAGCCATCTTCAGAGCTAAACACATGCAAATTTTAGCTCTTCTTACAAGCAGGAGAAAGTATCCCTATTATCTTACATCAATAAATCAAAATACAAGAAGCCAGAAAACAAACTGCTAACGATATTTCAATGACACTTAAAATTCTCATATGTTGTTAAGAACTTAAATTCATGAAAATTCTCACATGTTGTTAAGAGCTTAAGTTCATGAACCCCCATTTTGAAGGCAATCTGGTTATATGTTAAAGAGCTTTAGAAATAATTACCTCCCTTACTTTAATCCAGTGATTCTTTTTCTGAAGCTTTAAATAAATAAAACCAGACCTATTTGTCTGGCTGATCTGTTTCAATGACATAGCTGAATTTTTTTTTCTTCCAAAGTTGGAAAAAAGTATTTTAAATTGTATGATTTAAATTCTGTTATATGGAGTATATGAAATTCATTTGGGGGCCCAGAGGACCCTCCAATTAAAAGACAGTTACTTATGATAGGTTGTGTTGTGATTCACTCATGTTTCTTGCCCTTCTCTCAGGGAAAATTACATTCTGACTCACTGACTCAACACTGGTCTTGTGACTCACTCTCATCAATGAACTCTACATAGAAGTGACGTGTTTTGCCTCTGGGGAGCAGCTGTAAGTCCCTTCTGCAATGGTGATTGGCAGTGGTCCAGAGTGAGGCTGTTCCCTTAACCTGAGTAAGCAGAGCTTCTTACCAACCTCCTAACTATAGCTCGCCATTTATGATCTGGCCCCTGTCTGTCACCAAACCTGCTTCTAAACCTCCTCTTCCACCCTCTCCAAACTCATCCAGACATGTAGACCTTCTTGTAGCCCTCGAGTTCTCCAAGCATGCGCCACTTGGCGTTACTTATGCTTGCCCTTCCTGCCCGTGAGCATGTTTTGTTTTGATTTTTTCCCTTCATGTGTTTTCTGTCTCTGCTTAAATATGATCTTAGGAGGAGAAAAGTCTTTCCTGATCATAGATCTTAGACCTCAGACTCTTTTTTGGATTGTTTTATCTCCCTACTTTTTTTTTCTAATTATTAAAACTGTTGTTTTGATTATTTTTAAGTTGTTTACTTATTTGTTGCTTAAGTCATCCACTACTCTGTTCTCAATGCTTATGCAAGTACCTGACACATAACATCTGTTTAATAAATATGTCAAGTTAAATTAACAGATGTAATTTAGAGCAGGGCGGAATTTCACATTCTTGAATAAGCGGTTAGTTCTATTGCTACAAGGAATTTTCATAAATAGCAACAAGCAGAAACAATTTAACTCCTTGGAATATATGTTTAAAAATAAGGGAGGCAGAACACAGATACAATAACATTAGCATATCTTTCAAAATAGATATTTTAGCTATTTCATCCTGGTATTATGAAAGAAAGAAAATAAAACACATGTCATGGTGGAGCAAGATGGAAATCTGTGGTAAAGAGTATAGATTGGATGCACATCACTTAATAATGATCACCATGCTTAGTTCCTAACTTTCCATTAACTTGTTGGTAAAACGAAGATAAATGGATATATTAGTCTGTCCTCACACTGCTATAAGGAACTGCCTAAGACTGGGCAATTTTTAAAAGAAAGAGGTATAATTGACTCAGTTCCACGTGTCTAGGGAGGCCTCAGGAAAGTTACAATCATGGCAGAAGGGGAAGCAAACACATCCTTCTTCACAGAATTTCAGGAAAAAGAATGACAGCCAAGCAAAGGGGGAGGGAAGCCCCTTATAAAATCATCAGATCTTGTGAGAACTCACTATCACAAGACCAGGATGGGGAAAATTGCTCCCATGATTCAATTATCTACACCTGGTCCCTCCCTTGACATGTGGGAATAATTACAATTCGAAATGAGATTTGGATGGGGACACAGAGCCAAACCATACCAGCTGATTATTGTGAGATTAAAAATATATATTTATGGCCTGGAGAAGAGGCTCATGCCTGTAATCCCAGCACTTTGGGAGGTCAAGGTGGGCGGATCACCTAAGGTCAGGAGTTCGAGAGCAGCCTGGCCAACATGGTGAAACCTTGTCTCTACTAAAAATACAAAAATCAGCTGGGTGTGGTGCTCGGGCCTGTAATCCCAGCTACTTGGGAGGCTGAGGCAGGAGAATTGCAGTGGTTGCAGTGAGCGGAGATTGCACCACTGTACACCAGCCTGGGTGATGGTGAAAGGCTCCATCTCAAATAATAATATTGATCTATATTCACTTTTTGTATAATGTCTGCACATAGGAAATATTCAATAAATATTGGTTCATTTCTTTATCTTGGCTTATTTATATTATATTAATTTTAATGTTTTAATTTTGAACATATAACATATCATTAATTAAATGTAGATTACCTAATCATAAATATTTTCCAAATAGAAAATCTATTTAATGATGAAAAAGTAAGCATTATGTTTTACATTGTAACTTAAAACCTTAACCACTGTAAACTAAAACTATTTCTTCATGAATATATGAAATCCATATAAATTCCTATAGATTATTAGGCTTTAGTGATATTTTTAAAAATGTATAGCTTTCTTTATCATAGGAATATAAGTATGTTTAATTTAAATTGAAATGGTTGCTAGAAAATGATGAAAATATCACTCTATTTTTTCCTATATAAAATCCAACTCTCATAATGATCTAGCATGTCATCAAATCACGAGTGTTGCTTGAAGTAGTCATGACCAGATGTTAAGTACAGTTTTGTCTTCATAATTTTAACAAGATATTGTTTAGTTTTTTTCTTGTCTTTTTTAAAAACTCACTGATTACACAATACATTCTCTCTCCACAAAGTATATAAAGTTTGTTCCAACAAAAGTATACAAAATTTTAAAAAGTAAAATATATTAAAAATGAAATTTTAGGACTGTGATCTGATGAAAACAGAAAATGAAGGTAAGAGGAGAAATGTGGGGATAAAAAATTTTTTCAGTAAATATTCTTATACTCACTCTGAACCACTAGGAATGATGTCTCTAATTGTCCCTTTATGTAGCCTGATCCTGTAATTTAAATAAAATTCTATTGTCATTAAGTGGGTTAAATAATTATTTGTATCAATATTCCATCTAAGGAAGTAAAATACTACTACTTTACCTTTCCACCCTCACCATTTATGTTCTGCTACACAAGGAAAAGAGAACTATATGTCAAGTTTTCCTCCTTAAAATTATAAAGAATTCTGACTCTTTGGACAGAATGGAAAAGAAAGTTTAAAGTTTTTCTTTATAAAAGTAAATATCCTTCAGCACAGAGTTGGCTGGCGCTCCCCCAATCCATTCTCTACTTCTGTTAGTAAAAGAATTCTAAATATTTAGCTGGGCACATGAAGCCTAAGTCACCCTTTCAGCTAGGTTTGGCCATGTAACTAAGTTTATGGCTAAGGGAACATTAGCAGGAGAGCCATGCTTGGGCTTTTGGGGCAAGTTCTTAAAGAAAGGCTGCACTTCCTTCTTTTCTCTCTCTGGTTGCTTGGAACACAGACTTGAAAATGGGTCCTTAAGCAACCATTTTGTACATGAAATGGAGCTGAATACTGGGAATAATTCAGTGACAAAATAAACAGAATCTGAGTCCCCAGTGATTCCTGAAACTACCGTGTCAACTCGGGACTTCTACCCCTAGATTGCTTTTATATGAAGGAAAAAGAAAATTATCTTGAGATTTTGTCAATTTAGCAAAACCTAATTCTAACCAATAAATCCACATTCATGAGACTTTCTTTCATATTAATAAATAACATACTTAATACATATTGCAAACAACTCATAAAAGCATAGATAGAATCCCTTAATATCACACAAGTAATGTTAAATATTTAAATGGAGGGAAAATTACAGTGATTCAAACTACTGCTGATTAAATAAAAATCTAAAATTAAGATCAAACAAACCCGAAGTCATAATTATTTTAAAAGATATTTATGTGTATCTTGTTCTAAATTTCATTTCATGGGAGAGAAAGCAAGAATATCAATTCATGGTTCAGTGGTGTGCACACTAGGCAACACTTGATGTAGAAGCTGAAGCTCCCAGGAAGAGAGAACAGCTGTGAGAACAATGTCTAAGGGGTTTTATGTGCAACAATGCCAAGTTCTAAGTGTGCTCAGCCCAGTTACAGAGCTGCAATCCTATTGCTTCAGGGAAAGCAGGTTCTTTAAGGTTATCCACCTAAAAACAGATGGAACAGATCTAGAGCAGTTTTGTGCCCAGACAATGGGGCTGGTAGGAACCAAACAACAAAGTCAGGACCCAGCCAGCCAGAGTGGTTGGGATAAAGGCCAAGAGGAAGGTACAACTGAGGTCAAACTCAAAACCTAAGTAGGGTTCAGCAAGGAATAGAGATGATAGGTAGAACTATATACGAAAGACAGAATGCCATGACAAAACATTGTCAAAACACCAAAACAGAACACCGTAACAAACACCAGTGAGGACAAAAAAAAAAGGACAAATAAAAACAAACAGCAAAAAGAAATATATGAGTATTTTTTCAAAGAATGACCATGCTATCTCTTTGCTTAAAGCAGGACTAACAATTAGGGAAGAGGTGAGGGTGAGCTTCGAGGTCACTAAAACCCTGGGGTCTGCATCATGGCAGATAGCCACAGAAGGACTATAGTGCTGCTGCTTTTCCACGTGTGCCTTTTAAAGAGATCACTCTAACAGCACAGGGGAGAGGGGCTTGAAGAAAAACTAGTTTGTATTTAGCTTTTTAGAACACTGAAGCAGTGGAGGGAAATAATGACAGTTTCTACCAGAGCAAGTGAGGCAAACAGGAAGAGGAATGATAACTTTGAGGGCATAATTAGAAGCATTTAGTTAGACAAAATCAGAAGCACGTAGAGAGCTGAGCTGTGGGGCAGTGGCAGAAGAATGGGATGAGCCAGGGCTCTGGGTTTGGTGGTTTTGCAGATGGTACTGCCAAAATTGGAATAGAAACTTGAAAATTTTAGAGAAAACCCGATTTTAGGGGGAAAGGACATGATCTGTGCTTATAAGATGTCATTTAAAGTATCTATTGGACAATCAAGTGGACACATGCACAAGAGTTTGTCTTTTCGAGTAAACCTCAGAAGAGCATCCAGATACATTAAACTCCAGGCATGACACTATAAGAGGGTTTCAAAACATTTAGCTGACTAAAATGTGGGCCACGTTACTATGATATTACTCAAACCATGAAAGTCGAGATAATACAATTGTACATCACCAACCACATGCAGAAGTGATCAGAATATCTCATTTGCCAAGCCTCCCTCTTCCCTGAAACAGTACTATTTCATGGAGACTGCACAGTTTCCAGAGGGATCATTAGACTAAAGAGGGAATATATATATATGAGCATCTTGAGAATACTCATAAGGTATACAGAGTTTGAAGATTCAAACTCATGAATTAAGGTGGCAGAGAAATATATAAATCATGAGCATGATCCTGAGAACTATAAGAACTATTTACTAAGTCTTTAACCCCAGTGTATAATCTGTATTTGGGAAACATCAAGTTAAAGTCTCAAACTGGTCTATTTAAGAACTCATTTTGTCGTGGTAGATTGTGGTGATGCACACCTGTAATCCCAGCACTCTGGGAGGCCGAGGCAGGCAGATCACCTGAGGTCAGGAGTTTGGGACCAGCCTGACCAACAAGGTGAAACCCCGTCTCTACTAAAATTACAAAATTTAGCCAGGTGTGGTGGCACATGCCTGTAATCCGAGCTACTTAGGAGGCTGAGGCAGAAGAATCTCCTGAACTCAGGTGGTGGAAGTTGCAGAGAGTCAAGATCGCGCCACAGCACTCCAGCCTGGGCGATAGAGTGTGACTCTGTCTCAAGATAATAATAATACAAAAATTACCTGGGCATTGTGATGGGCGCCTGTAATCCCACATACTCGGGAGGCTGAGGCAGAGAATTGCTTGAACCCAGGAGAGGGAGGTTGCAGTGAGCCGAGACTGCTACACTGCGCTACAGCCTGGGTAACAGAGCAAGACTCTCTCTCTCAATAAAAAGAACTCGTCTTCTCACAGGTTTCACAGCCACAGAACACCCCTAGTTCTATAAAAGTAAGTGAAAGCAATTTTAAATCGACAATCTTATAAAGCTGCTTTAAAAAATAAAGTAAAATCACCTGTCTAGGTCGGGAACTCTTGCAGGTTTCTAAAGTGTCAGGGTCATTTTCGCAGAGGTTGAAAAGAACAGACCTGCGCTCATTATTCCATTTTATGCTACTGCTTGCTCGCTTGTACTCTTGTTTGATTTGCATTTCAACTCCATTTCTGCCGACAGATTCATCCACCAGGTTCTCCTTAGAAGGACTTCTTCCCAGTCAGGCATGGAGTCAAATTACAAACTGAACTGGGGAAGGAAGCCAAATGAAGATCCACCTTGGCTTGCTCCTTATGTAGGAGTTTGCTAGGGCTGCACCTGGGATTGGCTTTCTCTGCCAGGCCTTTTATCTCTTTCAGCTGCAAGGTAGGTTGTCTCTCCTTTTCTCTGACAGTGTTTTAAACTTTTAACTATTCATGCTTTTAAACTCTTTTAAAAGTACTGCAGATCCTTTAGAATTCTGATTAAATTTTAACATGAATATGACCTCAGTTTAAAAAATAAAGTACATAGTGAAACTAAGGTTTTGAATTTAAAAGAGAGTAAATCTTGTTTCCAGGACTGGCTCTGCCTCCAGCTATGTGACCCTGGGCAAGTCATTATACTTTTCTGTTCCTGTGTGTGTGCGCGTGTGTATGTAAAATGAAAAGCTCATTTTTAACAGGACTTTGTGTTGTCAAAGTCTATGTAAAAATAGACTTGTAATGCAAAATCACCCTACGAAAAATATTACAATTTCCTTTGAAGAGGTTTCTTTCATAAAACACCTTCTGGTATTAGTAATAAAGGGCAAGAACCATTACTGCTTTTCTTTGTTTCAGAATAAATTTTGAACTTTTTCCCAACAAAGCCCCTTAGAATTCTTACCAATACACATTTCTCTGCAGTTCTATTTCTGTCTCACAAGTCTGTTGCTTTTCTTTGTCAATAGCTCTATCCCCTTCCACCATAAAAGATAAATAAATCTCCTCTGCTAAACTGGTCTTTCCCTGCTAACTTTCAACTCCATGGTAACAAGCAATGTGCATGTTAGCCAGGTATATTTAGAGATGAGGAGGCCATATTCCTTTAGTTGACATCTCAAAGAACTTTGGGCAAGGCCTGCCTGAAAAGCAATTTGACCTCTGAATAACTTCTTGCTCATATCCTACCCAGATGATAGCAGTGTGTCCTTATTTAAATAAGAGTTTTCCCTCCTCTTACTTTCCTGGAATATAATTAAATCAAAAGTCCATTACACAGTATAAAACAAAGGGCCAGGTGGAATTAATATTGAAAATCCACCCCTAAATGTATTCTACTTAGGAATTATTTGAACACTCCTTTTCTCGAAAGTGGATATAGTTTTAGAACCTGCCTATGTAAAATTGTAATGGTGATTACATGAGATTAAACCGTAAGCACTGAATAAGCATTATCTATTGTTATTAGATCATCTTCAAACATAATTAAAAACTTGTGATGAAACATTTGTCGGTTTCATGCTAACTTGAGAAATCTTTGTAATTTCATGCATAAAATTTGCTAGTGTTTTCACCATTTGGGAAACTACGTTATTCCCTTGATAATAAATGCACAGACCTCTTGAATCTATTAAGAATCTATAAGATTCTTGGGAAAGTAAGGAAGAAGGGGCAAGATTTAAAAGATTAGGAACCTGGAAAATTTCAACAAAGAAAGAAGATAAAAGAGAGTAACACTAAATATAATTAAATAATTATGTCATAACGGAAGTGTTCATAAAATAGAAAAAAAAATTCAAATAGGCAGGATTTAAGATTACCACAATATTGAAAGATTAAGGAAGGATGAACTGAAAAGCTCAGGAAAACCTTGCTGTATACTCCAGAAGCTATTTGCACTTCTAAGTTAACACTTTCAGATTCTCCATTCATGCCTGTTTCCCAAACTTGCTTGTGTTTATAAGTGTAGGGGTCAAAGTTTATTTACCAGCTTGTATCCCCAGCACACAGCACTATCATAGTAAATGCTCAATAAACATGTGCTGATTTAAAACAGAAGTGTATGACAGAAGCCAGTGGAAACCACCTCCCTAATGTTACTGCCAAAGGAATTTGGAGATCCTATTACTAAAAGAGTAAACAAAAGTTAGAGATTGTAATGCAATCGTATTTTAGAATTGAAAGAAAACAAGACAAAAACTGTGGACATGATTAATGACACATTCATTCAAAAAAATATTTATCATGTAGTCCCTAGTTTAGCCCATGTTCTCCTGGAGCTTACAATCTAGTAATAGAGACAGTATTAATATCTATGTATGAAAATGACAATTTAACTGAGGTAAGTTTCCCAAAATAGAAGTGTGTCATCCTGTGCAATGCGTAAGTGGGTGAGGAAGGTGGGTGGGGGGACAATTGGTGATGTTTAAGCTGAATGATGAAGTAGGCATTAGTCAGGCAAAAGCTGGTGGGTGGGGGATAATTCCAGGCAGAAAGAACAGCAGATGCAAAGGTTTTGAGGCAGGGAAGAGCTTCCTGACCTACTCCCAGAATGGAAAGATACCAGTGTAGCTAGAATATAGTAGGCAAAAGGAAAAGAGGTGAGTGAGGAGTTGAACCATTAGGGACAGTTCATCTATGGGTCAGCTGTAGGGGAACCATTAAGAAAATTCAAACGGGAGAATACAGAGTTACATTTTAAAATGAGTGTGTAGCTGGGTGTGGTGATGCATGCCTCGAGTCCCATTTGAGATTACTGTAGTAATGAAAAATGGGAGAAAATTGTGCATGGGGCTGAAGTTAAGTCATTGGAGATAGAGACATGTGAGTGATTTAAGATGTATTTAGGAGGTAAAACTGATGTCTGGGTGATTGGCTGGATGTAGAAAGAAGGACTCAAATGGGTTTAAAATGCTTTCTGGATCCTAGCTTGAGCAAGCCTGATGGTTGTACCTTTTACTGAAAAGAAGATTGAAGGGCAAGGAGAGATTGGGGTTCTGTTTTAGAAATGTTCAGTTTAGATGCTAAGAACACATCCAAGCAGTGACATCAAGGGCACAGATGAGCCTTTGCTTTTGTTTCCACCTGCTTCAGTGCTTTCCCATTGAGCTGCTTTGCTGAGGTCCAGCCAACCTCCCATGTAAAGTCGTGGTGGTGGAAAGATGCTGAAGCATTTGAAGCTGAGAAGGGAGTTGTAATATTTTAGAGAGGAATTTTAATAAGTACTGGAGCCCAAATGAACAGCTTGGTAACTATAGTTAAGAAGATGCTGTAGACTTGAAATTTGTTGAGAGTAAAAATCAAGTGTTCTCATCTCACACACACACACACACACACACACACACGGTAACTGAGGTGATGACTATATTAGTTTGATTGTGGTACTCATTTTGCGATGTGTACATATATCAAACATGTTTTACACCTTAAATATATATAACTATTATTTGTCAATCATATCTCAAATAAGCTGATAAAAAAGATATTACTGAGGAAGTTAAGAAGTAAAAAGAAGAATGAGGATGATAAAAGAATAAAAATGGGACACTGTGAATGTGGAAGAACTGCATTCTCTGTGCTTGTTAATTTGGGGATGACTCATTGTATTTGGTTTGTAAGTGGATTTGGGAAACACAAGTGATTGTAATTAAGAGGAAAGAGGCTAATAAAGAAGAATAATGCTTTAGATCTTTTTGTTGACCTCACTTCTGAGGACATATAAATGCCTTCAGAAAACTTCTCCCAGCTCCCTTCAACTTTGTTAATCTTTTTTTTTCCTTTTTCTTCTTTAATTTTTATTTTCTTTCATAATCTTTATATGCCTTTCTTTTCCTTGGTGCCCCATTTCTGAAGCTGGAAATTTAGGCAGATGAGGGGATATAGTGAGCACTAGAAAGATTAAAAAAAAAAAAAAGGCTTTTTTTTTTAGCTTTTAGTGCTGTTAAAATAGGACTACCTTCATAGTTTTGTGTAATCAATTTTGCTTCTGTATTATTGATAGGAAAGTTCCTATAGATGGTACACATAGTCAAGAAAAATATGTCTCAACTCCTCCTGTCTGAATTTTACTCAATTAAGTATACAAGAGTAAATCAGGTAAAAAGAAGTTTGAGTCCAGCTCGGTGGCTCACGCCTGTAATCCCAGCACTTTGGGAGGCCGAGGCGGGTGGATCACAAAGTCAAGAGATCGAGACCATCCTGGTCAACATGGTGAAACCCGGTCTCTACTAAAAATACAAAAATTAGCTGGGCATGGTGGCATGCGCCTGTAGTCTCAGCTACTCGGGAGGCTGAGGCAGGAGAATTGCTTGAACCCAGGAGGCGGAGGTTGCGGTGAGCCGAGATCGCTCCATTGCACTCCAGCCTGGGTAACAAGAGCGAAACTCCGTCTCAGAAGAAAAAAAAAAAAAAAGAAGTTTGATCTGGGAAAATTTGCTGTGAGATACTTTTGTAGAGAAAAAATATTGTACATTATTAACACATAGAAATCTAAAATCATGTAGTAATAACTGCTTCTCATTTTAAAAGTAAATTTGCAAATCAAGTTTTTTTGGACTGCATTTATCAGAACTCTAGTGCCTAAAGAGGAAATGAAATATTGGCTCTGTAATTGTAAGGGGGTTCTGTAATACAACAAATCTGAAGAATATGCTCCCTCCTAGATCTTCAAGATACATATGAGCATCCAAAGACTCTTAACTATCCCACAGCAAAGTGCCCCGTATAAAGCATCCCAGCATCTCCAAAACTTATTTAAGCCTTAAACATTTTATTCTTCTCAGTATAGCTTTTAGAGATCCTGCAAAAGACCAGTTTGGGTAAAGCTTATCAAAGTCATTAAAGCAATATTTCCTACTTTAGAAAACATTTGTAGTTAGAGATTCTATTCTTCTTGTTCATTCACATATTCTGCAGCCTTCACTATTGGGAAGTACTGCCTGGTGTGTAAACCATCTGATTGAAATGTCAATCTTATTTTTCACAAAGTCTTACTTTTTTAACCAAAAGGACCTGAGCATTTCCTCTCAGAATGACTCTTTGGACAACCGAAGAAGCATATTTAATCATATTTGCACCTTTTCTTCTCTAATCTGGAGATCTTTAATCACTTTTATCGTTTCATAAAGTCAATTTTCCACTTATTAAATAATTCATTATTTTTAATAGGATATAACTTCTTTGTTTTATGGCACAATAAGACATCTTGAACTATTACTACAGTTAGGTTTTAATTCATCTGAAAAGTCAGAAACTTGAAAACTAAACACTTTTGTAAACCTTTAAAAATATATGAAAAAAATTAATATGAAAATCCATCTGCCTGGGGTCCACCTCATTTCTTTGCAACACGCTACCCATGTTGATTTCTCTCAGTTAAGAAAACTTATCAAATGAAAACCATTTGTTCCTTAAGTAATGATATTGTGAAACTTCTCAATGCACAGATTGCATATTTGCACATATGTAATGAGTGGACTATTGTTGACTCAGGATATTTTTGCAATAATTTATCCTTTAACTTTGTCTTCCAATGTTATGACATCAACCTTACATAGAAGAACCTTCTCCCAGATGGGAAAAAGTGTTCACTAGCATAATCTAAACTATATTAGTTTGGTAAAATAATATCATTATCCAAAAGCAAACTAAAATTTAATTTTTATTTCTGTTTTTAATAACCACATTGCAAATACGAACGTATAAATTCTCTAAAGTTAATAATTCCTCTCTTTTTCAGCTGCATTGCCTATTTTATAAATACAATAAACTCTTTTAAAATGGCCCCACTTACTAATTCAAATCTAAATAATGCAACTAAACATAAAATCTTAAAATCCTTAATCCTGAGAGTTGCATGATTTTTACAAAAATCCAAAATCTCTTGTTAACATTGATAAGGCTTCAAGAAGAGGGTGAATTATAGAATATTAATAGTTATAAAATATAGATTGGATACATAATATGTGAAGCACTGTACAAAATAGTATACAAATATTACTAATATGACAATGCTAAACATCTTCAAGGAGCCAAACTCACTGCAGGTGATTCCATATTGAAAACAATATGGAATCTAATTCAGTCATACACACATACTATTGTAACAAGTGAAAAGAAAGCATAAACAATTCACAATTTAAAAATTGTGGAACCAACCCAAATGTCCATCAATCAAAGAGTGGATAAAGAAACAGTGGTATATATATGATGGAATACTATGCAGTCATAAAAAGGAATAAATTAATAGCATTCGTGGTGACCTGGGTGAGATTGGAGACTATTATTCTAAGTGAAGTAATTCAGGAATGGAAAACCAAACATTGTATGTTCTCACCAATATGTGGAAGCTAAGCTATGTGGATGCAAAGGCATAAGAATGAGACAATGGACTTTGGGGGCATTGGGGGAAGAGTAGGAGGGGTGCAAGGGATAGAAGACTACAAATATGGTGCAGTGTACACTGCTCGAGTGATGGGTGCACCAAAATCTCACAAATCACCACTAAAGAACTTACTCATGTAACCAAATACCACCTGTACCCCAATAGCTTATGGCAAAAAAATTTTAAAACCATTTTTAAAAAAATATAAAAAAAGAAAGCATAAGCAGCCACTGCGGCAGGCTGAAGAAATGATGATTTTTTTGGATAGAGCTGTTGAGGATGAAATCACAAAGGAAACTCAGTAACATATGAGGTTTTTAACTGTTGAAGAAAAGTATGATGCTCATAGGGACTGTTTGAACACAGACATGAAGTTTAAATTTGATGATATGTTCAAAAATGATGCAAATAAAATATTGAGTGTTAAGGAGTATTTGGGAGGGATGAGGATCTGAAGTTGGTTTGGAGTTAGGTTGTATGTCAGATTGTTAAGTTTTTCTGTTTTTGTTGGTGGTGGTTTTTTGATGTTGTTATCATTTACTTTTAAAATCCATAAATAGACATGTAATCTATGATCCCATAATTCTTTTGAATTATATAAAGTAAAATTAAGTTTCTTTCCTTTGCTGGGTATTTTCTGTCTTGCTTAGCTGTGCTTTAGGCAATAATATATTCTTCATAAATATAAACGCTTCCCCAATTACTACAAGTATTCCCTCTAGCTTTTAATTCTCAGTTTTTAAAAATAACACATGCAGTCGAGATATTTGTAAATATAAGGGACAAAAGAAATATATGGAGCATCAAGAATAAAACTTTTAATGTGAATTATACATGAGAGGCTTGTAATTTGGTGAAAGTGATGTAGAAAGTTTTTTAAGGGTTGTATAGGTTAAGGATGGTGCCTGTGTAGGAGAATAATAAAACAGAATGGCAACAGAACTCCTGGACTAAAACACAGAGGAAATGCCGACCAAGGTGATTCTATTCAGGACATTGACAAATGGTAACTATTTAGAGTATCACAACTTATAAAAGTAAATAAATAAGAAACCAACAAAAATATTTTCTAAGTATTATTTATCAGATACCAGATATTTAAACAGCTTACTTCTTAACTTTACTGCGGACCCTGTTCAAATATCTCTTAAAGGAGCTTTGCTGGACTCTTCTATTAAAATAGCAGAATATAAGTTTAGAATGGAATGGAATTCTAGAAAATAGAGAAAAAATGTTAAAATTTAGAAAAATCAACAATTAATATTTAAAATATTCTTACTGTCACCATAAATGGATTAAGTGTATATATTTTGCTTTATTTATAATCAGTTAAAAGATTAGATATTTTAATATGGGCTATAGAATTAGACACATTAATCGTCACTTGAGATCACTATCTATGCCAGAATAAATTAATACAGCAATCTTTTGAGGGAAAAAGGCAGTAAAATACACTTTGAAATAATCAGTGGTGTTATAGAGCTCTCTTTGCTTAGATCATTGACTAGTTCTTCCAATTTGAATTAAAGGAATCCATTGAATTCTTATTTGTTGAATGCACACTGAATGCACACTTTAAAGAGATACCCAAAGTGCTTACATAATTTAAAATCACCTTTGTATTATATAGTGGCATGAGAAAGGAAATTAGGTGACAATTCATGGCAATATTTTGGATATATTGGCAAATTACGGCATACTACCATTCTAGCAAATATGAAGAATGAATAGTTACATTTTACAATGGGAGAAACTAAAGTGCATAGAGTTTAATGGTTTACTGAAGACCATCTCTGTTGCTGTGGATATTAGTTAGAATAAAATAATTTTTGTCTTAGTCCCATTAAACAAATTATAATTTTTGTCCTAGTCCTATTAAACAAGTTATATATTTCTTATAAGAGCGTATATGTAACTTTTGTCAGTGAAGTCAATGTTGTTGCTATTTTCTGCATTTAAGCCCTAAGACAGATACAAATATGTACATGTAAATAACTGTAACAGGGAAAAGAAGCATTTTGACAAAATATTTTATTATTAATAATAATATAATCATGGTTATAAAAATAACAACTTTATTAACTACAGAAAGTTTATAATACAAGTCATAACCACAGTGTTCCCTTTTTTGGGTAAGCATCCAGCTGTACCACTCAATAGGCAGCTTATCAATTTCCTATTTACATACAAGAAAAACAGTCAAAACATCCATAGTATTTCATTTTCAGTTTCCTAAATACAGAAACTTTCTGTGCAAATGGAAATGAACCTACTTAAAAGTTACACTGTCAAGATTTATATGGTCCAAAAAATTTCAACTTTTTTTTATGTTACTAAATTCTTAGTTCCAAACTCAGTTGAATGTTGAAAGATAACTTCTTTTTGGACTTTATCATGACAAGTGATTTGTTTTAAAATTATGTATTTAAAAAACAAAGGCCAGGTCCTTTTACCAAAATTAATTTTATTATTTTAATGTGTTTATATATATGGGCTATCATTAATTAAAATAGTATTTTTTGAATCTTAATAAATCAATTTAAGGCTTTTTAGTATAAGAGCTTATTAACATTCTTTACCACATGATCTCTATATTGCAAAACCAGTATTTATTTAAAAAAAAAAGTTTATAAACAACAAGGAAATGCCTGACAGCAATTTCCCACTTCTTGACAGTGTTCTTTTAAAGAGAATGTTGTGGCTACAACATTCACTTTGTACAGTACCATTGGTACCAACAAGAAATATTCACAGGAATAAGTGAAATACAATTTTGCTATCACATGCCATTATTGTTAATTTTCTTGCCTTCCAGTATCTCACAGTTCCCATAATTTGAAACACTTAGATAGCAAGCAAAAGCCTATTAAAACTAGAAATTGACTCAATATACATTACTGAGGACCTGCCCACAGCAAATAGGTAAAAGTCATTACACATTTTACAATAAAATTAAAGAAGTATACAAAAGGATTATCATTTCTTCTGCACGGCAGAGGCATTATGAAAAATATTTTAGTTTTATACTTCAATTCCTGATAGACATGAGAAAATGTCTACAATTATAACAGTACATAACCATTATTCAATCAGTCAAACCAGAAATCACACTGAAACTTTCTGATTTAAAAGATCCTTTTGTCAATGACACAAAATAAAATGGATTATTGAATTTTTTTAAATGTTTAATAATTTATTCAGCAAAGAACACCTAGTAAAGAGTATCTTCCACCAGCAAATAATGACATGACTCTACCCATTCTACCACCTAAAATAACATGCACTTTGCTCATCTAACTTTCATTGTCAATTCCACCCATGTCCCTCTATCACAAAAGGAGCCTCCCAAAGAAAGAATTACTTTCTACAGTTTGTTTGATGATTTATTGGTGGTATTGTTTTTAGCCTTTAATAAAATGAAAAATACTGGGTTCAAAATGTCTAAATACTTAGCTTCATCTTGTATCTAGCTAATATTTATTGGTATTTTTAGGAAATTTAGAGGAAGAGTCATAAAGGAAGTAGTTTTAAAATGTGAGTATTTAAAAGTGTTATAATTTTATAAAAGTTGTATAAATATCATTATATACAACAATAAAATTTCACTGGTTCAGCAAGAAGAAACTATGATATACACTCTATATTTTGCAATATGCTCTTGACATTTCTAGGTATTCTTTTTATAATGGTGTATTATATAAGGGAAAGAGAAATACAATCAGATAAGATGATGGAGGCTAGCAACTAGTTGGACGTCTTTTTGCTTCCACTTTAAGTTTCTTGATACCAGCACACATTTTACGCAAAAAATAAAACAACTTTTGTCAGCACTTCTGGACTTGCTGCCCTATATTTTGTGGACTAAGACTAAGTGCTCCATAAACTTAAAACCATTTTAGTCCAGATTGAACAGTATTCTAAAGAGCTGTTAGGGAATCGTTTGGGGACTTGGCCTTGATAAAAATCATTCAAGAAAACTAAGTCAGAGAAATGGGGATACTATATTGACACCATTCAAAAAATTATTTTTAAAGGCATTTTGTACAGGAAATTTTTTGCAAAAAAATCAAAGCCTATCCTATTACTTTTTGTTATCCTATTTCTCAACAAATACATGATCTTTAGCTAAGCATGACAAATACAATAATAAATATGATAATTTGGCTGTTATACAGAAAATTTAAATGACCATTACATATGGCATTAGGAAAGATCTTTGTAAAATGAAATTAAGAAATGAAGATATCTTGATAAAATGTCTGATTCAACAGATTCAACTATACTTCAGAAAAATAAATGAATACAGAGTTTAAACAAACTAGTTTCTTTCCTTTTAGAAGTTTTCTTTTACTTCAAACAAGCTTTATTAGGCTAAAATCTTCCAGGTTAAGAAATATGTTTTTCTCCAATATATACTTTAATGCATGACTTGATGAAGGGTATTTACAAAACTTTGGAGACATGGAAGTTTTTCTCTTAAATTTTTTAAAAATTAAAGGCAGTAAGCTTCTGCCAATCACAGCAACAAGTCTTAGAATCAACCTATTTAAATACTATTTTAATGACTAAACAATTTTAAACTTCTTCAATTAGATACTGATCTGGGCATTTAAGAAATGCTTTAGGAACATAGATCTACAAATATCTTGTGTAAATAAGTGGCCTTAAGTTTGGAGGAAACAAATAACACAAATAGAACTATTATCCTCTTTCCTTTAAGAATTAGAAACTACCTGAAATGGATAATAAATACTTGTAAACACCTAGAATAGGTGTTATTTCACTCTGTGGGGGATGGTCACACCTGAAATGCCAACCAAAGAAGATCATCTGCAGATTATGTGTGGAGAATTAGCTAGTCATTTTGATCTTGCATCATTGTTTAATATTTCTACTGGTCTTTAGAGATTTCTTTCTTTCTTTTTTTTTTTTTTTGGTAAACTTTAGGTACACACTTCTAAAATATTTAGGAGTTACATTAGGTACACCATAATTTAAACTGTAGTGCATGCACATGTGCACCTAGGCATGTGTACATTGGTATTGGTTTTGTAAAAAGTGTGTTCGTGTACCAGTATTGCAGGATACATGGTGAGGAGAAATGAATGAAATATAACATATGGCATATGAAATGTAATATAATTTAATATAGGGCTACAATTAAGGGACACAAGGTATAAATTGTTCTGGTGAGGTTAAAATAATATTTAATTTATGGTTTGCTCATTATTAAGAAACCAACTTCAGTAAGCAGCATAGAGAGATTGAATTTTTTCCCATTAAATCTTTATCATCCAACAATTATACCTGTGTCTTTTTTTAATCCATTCAAGTATCTTCAGGAGATATGTTACTACTCTTGCATGTACCTTAATTCACTTCAACATTGACAAAATAACACAAACATAACAACAGAAAACACCCATAAACATTAATGAGAATTTTAACAAACATAACTCTCCAGTAGTTGTCTTAGGATTGTTGTAAGTGACATTTTAAATTCCACATTCTCTGAAATCTTCATGTAGGAGACAGTTGTATTGATGGGTGCTTCAGACACACTTACTTCAGCTATGACTGTGGTACCTTATATGTTAAAATAATTTTGTGTATCCATTTTGCATAATATGCTACTCGGACAAAAATACCAGGACGATTTAGAATGGCACATCCACGACCAGGAACAATAACACCAAGAACCATTCTCATTTTATGTTGTTCACAAACAAGTGGGCCACCATAATCCCCCTAGGAGTAAGACATACAAAAACAAGGTATTATTAGAAATTAAAAATAATTGTTCATTAACATTATGCCATATGGATTTGCATCTCAGAGATGTATACAGAAAAGGAATAACTGCAACTGAAATATGAAGATATAAAAATTAGTGTACTCAACCATTTGTTGACTTTCTACTGAATTAGCCAAGACTGAGAAAAATACAAGTTCAAAGTGTTCTATTATGTGCATTCACCTAAAAATGACTTGCCTTTTCCAAAATAGTCACTCATCCTTTTAAGTGTGTGTTGCTTTTGTTGGATGTAGACTAACATATAACAATTGGTACCTATTTAATAAGATAGATTTTACATTTATTTTGATCTTCTTATGTTCAATATATGTTCAATATAGAAAATTTGGAACATGTAGAAAAAACAAAGAAAAAAGAAAATAACTTGGAATTATACAGTTTTGTTTTTGGTTTTTGAGACCGAGTCTCGCTCTGTCACCTAGGCTGGAGTGCAGTGGTGTGATCTCGGCTCACTGCAACCTCTGCCTCCTGGGTTCACACAATTCTCCTGCCTCAACCTCCTGAGTAGCTGGAATTACAGGCGCATGCCACCATGCCCAGCTAATTTTTGTATTTTTAGGAGACGGGGTTTCACCATGTTGGTCAGACTGGTCTCAAACTCCTGACCTCATGATCCGCCTGTCTCGGCCTCCTAAAGTGCTGGGATTACAGGCGTGAGACACCGTGCCCTGGCAATTATACAGTTTTAATAACTAAACTGCATTACATTTTCTCTTATTTCTAAAACTTTTTTTTTTTTTTTTTGCTTCTCCCAGTCCTGCCCTAGATGATCTTAACAAGTTAAATTAAAAACATGTAGTCAACAAAATAATTCTGTTAATTGAAATGGCTTTTCCAGGCAAGGAATATTCTTCCACTTACTGCTGGTATTAGTAGTTAATATAGTTATATTTATATTTTATACCCTTCTTTCTGTAGGGTGTCCTGTGATTTCATGGCATTTCTTATATGGTAAGCCTGTTGCTTCATCAGATATGGATAGATGAAAGATGAACAGATGGCTTTATTTGTGTTGTGTATATATACATACATATATTCATTTATGGTTTTATTTATTCATACAAATACAATATGCAAATATATAAGTAAATATAAATAAACATATAACCACTACAACTGTGCTGCACCACTTTCATGAACCATGTAGCCTCCTAAGAATGCAGTGGCTGGCTTCTGGCATCCTTATATGCAGAAGAGTGTTTGGAACTAACTTAATTTCCCCCCAACAGCAATGGGGGAAACTACTGCAAAATTAACTTCTGTGATTCAAATGGAAAGAAGAAAGCCATTGGCATTCTATGATAGGGAAAACCAAGTTAGGGGTAAAGTAGAATATCAAACAGTAAAGAAAAATGGTTTATTCCAAGAGACTTTGCATAAACTATGCCAGGTGAGGCAATAAAGCTGATTTTTAGACAAATGCACTAGTGATTACTGACATGAACTCCTCAAAGTAATTCACTCTGGAGACTTTCACTAAATGTGATGTCACTGCTATTATACAAACATTTGGGAGAGATCTCCTTCAAATTTATTTCAGTGGTTAAATTACCTTAATTTAAATGTCAGTGACATATGTATTTTTAAAAACATTCTGGAGGATAAATACATTTTTGAGACATGGCAGAATCTATTTGAGGTCAAGTCTTATCAATAAGGTTAAAAACAACATATATAGAGATAAATAATTCAAGCTAAAGAAGGGAAATGAAGAATATATAGTTGATAACCCAGATTAAAGACTATTCTTCAAAAGCAGCTGTCAAATTTGGTTTTAGTAATGACAATAATTAGATGATCTGTAAGGTTGGGTCTAGTTAGAAACTTCTGTGTTTACTGGATGCTTATTGATTTTACTTTTTAAAACATTACTTTCTCCTAGTAAATTTTTCCTTGTTATAATGAACAGTGGTTTTATTGTTCATGATTTACTAGAAAGGCAACAAATTTGAAACTGGTTATAAACATGTAATGTTTATAACCATATCAGCTTTAAGCAGTTCTAAAAACTAACTTAGTAACCAGTAAACATTTTCTCTTCTTTTCAGAAATAAAATCTCAGAGCAAGGTGTATAAAAATTGCATTTCAACACATATTTATGTTCCATACTTCCAGCAGGCATTTTCCTACATATCAAAAGACATTTCACTATCATTGAACTCATTTCATCCTTTGCCACACACAGCATTCCATAATCTCACAGCCCTGAAGCTTGGAGAATGTCTCTCACATTCAAAATATAACTAAAATAACAGCTTAACAGCTTGTCTGTGTAAAATAGAGATAGAAACATTGTCAAGCTGAAATAACAGTTGCCTAACAAGTGAAATGTCCAAACTCATAAAGTCACAAACTTTGACCTTTAGATTTTTTAAAATATAATTTGTATAAACACATACACAGAGCAAGAGAGAGACCAGCTTACCCAAAAAGAGATTTAAAAGTTTAAAGCCAGGTGTCTCCGAATGATATAATTAGTGAGGTTCACTTAGAGATAATTTGGGAAGATGAGATAAATTTAGAAAAACATTAGAAAAATGCAAACTATTGATCAAACTGATTTGGATACTTCTCATTTGAATAGCTCTCCCTTAGAATTCCAGGTCTACACATTTATTGTTTTTTGAGAGACAAATGTCATCATAGTTTGCTGCTAATAAAACATTGGTTATCTCACTGTTTAGTTAAAAGAAATGCAGAATATTACAGAGTAAATTTTCCAATTCCTCTCTCCTAGAACAGGTTGGTATACATTTTTTTTGATTTGAGAAAAACAAAAAAATAAGCATGAAACACCAAGCTATTAATCACATTCTCCTTATTAAATAACTTGCTTTTTACCTCACATGGTCCTGATCCAATGTTTTCAACCCCTGCACATATTTCAGACTCATTCAGAATCACCTTCCCTTGATGATACTGGTTGCATTTCTCGTTTCCCACTATATAGAGATGTGCCACTCGTAACAGACCGTTATAGTTGATCACTAGATTGATGCAAAAAACATACAGTAAGATGAGAAAACAAAGGCAAATGTTTTCTTTTTTAAGTAAAATAAATATGGCTTCATCTTTTGAAAACTAGCTTACATCCAGTGTAGCCCCAGCCATAAACACTGCAAGAGGTCTTTTCAGGAATTGTGCAGCCATAATTAGGTAAATCAATTGTACTGACAAAATCATCCAGGACAGCAGGCCTGAAAACACAAAATACAATGGTAAGTACTCCCAACTGGATTCAACACAAAATTAACATATTAAATGCAGTGTTCATGTTTAATATGACATTTACAGAGAATGAAGTCCTGTTTCTTAAAAAAAAAAAAAAAAAAAGGTGGGAATGTCCAAATATAATGATGCAATTTGGAATAGGTAGTAAAGAAATGAGTCATATATTTGCCAATATTTAAGAATAAATGTCGATGCTATTTTTTAAATGAATTATTTTACATTTGAAAGTTATCAAATAACTGCTAAGTTTCCATTTTTAAACAAACTGATCAGACTGTTGGGCCAATGTTAGTTATTCATTTCTTACAGTTTTGCAAAGGCCCATCTCTCTATACAGAGAGACCTGTAAGCACACATATAAGCATATATATATAGCATGTTGACATATGCTTTTATAATGCATCTGTGTGAGAGAGAAAGAATTGCCACACAGCTGAAGATAATGCTCCAACAATTCTAGTCCAGGTGAAAAATACAAAATCTAAAGTAACTAACCTGGCAAGCTTCAGTAAAACCAGATCTGATCCTTCAGGGCCATATACCAGCTGGGAAACATTTAGAACCTGTTTGCGTTTCTCATCTCCTCTTCCATGGACATCATGAATTCCAAGCCAAGCTTCATAATCTTTCAAGTCTCTGTTTTTAAGGATAAAGCTTTAAATGTAAAATATAATAATTCCAAATTGTGTAGTATTATTCCTATGTATTGTTATTTTAGACTATTAAGGCACATAACCTGAATTTAAAATTCAATTCAAAGTATGATAAAGAGCAACCCATTTGTTATGGGATATTCTGAATACTACAAACATACATAAGCAGAAAGAGGCTTTAAATTGCTGAGATTCTAAATGATTATTTTAGAAACTCGCTTATGCTTGCTAGAGTAAGTCACTTGTGAAAAATGCTCAGGTAAAGCACTTTACATGAATTATAATTTTTTCTGAAAATTTTGCTTTGTTTATCTCAGCTGTGTATATATTTTGTTTGGTAACAAGGGTTGAAGTTTTTCTACAAACAAAATCAAAGTGACCTTGCTGAGAAGCAGGAAGGAAGTTTAGGAATGTTGCCTCTTTATCTTTTCCTCAGGCTAATTTTCATTGAAAATTATGCCCAGGATGATCCTGACTCTGACTCTACAGGAAAAAGAAGTGAGGATTAAAAAAAGCCTGTTGATAATTTAGAAAAAAAGGAAATTATATCTAGAAATATAAGGTACAAGTAGAAAGTTGGGATATAAAACATTTACATAATTCTAGCAAAATCTTCCCCCAAGAGTAATGCTAATTGTGAAAAGAGGTGAACTGAAGTAGTGTCTTTTAAGTAAATATAGTGAAGTCAAAGTAAGTTTGTAAGCCAAATTCTAAAACTAAAATAATTTGTTTACCCCACTGGTAAATCACTATAAAATGAATACAATTATAACCTTAGGAGCGAAGTGGAAGACATATCAATTTTAAAGCCTAAAAATAATACTAGTTTCAAAAACACTTTACCGAGAAGGGAAACACTGTCGTGCAGTAAGAACCCAACTTTCCTTTATCAATGATCCTCCGCAGATATGTTTATTTCTGTGAAAAAGACGAAAGAGAAACAACATCTGTGCAGAAAGAGTGACTGCCAATTTAATGCAAAGCCTGTGGCTCCATTTATTAAAAATAAATGCACTGCAGAGGAAAATATAGAAATTAACCCAACAAATAAAATAAGAAGCTCTCTTATGATATTTGGTGATTGTAGAATTAAGACTTTCTTTCGTAATGGGACTACAAATTTATAGAATCAATTTTACTTTTGTGTAGTCTAAAGAGCTCAGTTATTACACATCAATAGCCATCCCCATTCGTGTGTATGTGCATCTATCCTTGTGAGAAAACATATGTGCTACAAATATAGGATAATTAGAACTTTTTAAAATGTGAACTTATTTTAAATTCAGTGTTTGCTTATGAGAAATGCAAAGCTGAGTTCCTATTTGAACTCTGAAAACATCCAGTGGTAGCAATTTTATTTGTACACTATTTCCTTCTTCTACTACCATTATATAGTTTCAATATATTAACTTAAAATATAACTGAATAAATTTCTTTCTTCAGTATAGGAACAGCAATATAATATTTCATGTCTAAAGTAAAACAATTTTGCAAGACAGATCATTTAGGAAATTGTAAAATGTTTGTAGAGAATGGTGAGTGCTAGTACATTTGTTTGCTGATATCCAAAATCTTAAACCCATTCTTTTTTGGCAGAGACATGGAAAAAGTACAACTTTTCACTATTTACATTTCCAAAGAGTACAGATGTTCAGTACTTCAGAGGGTAATACTAGAAGATTCCCAGACTGAGACCATAGTTATTTATGGCTTTTACCACACAGGAGGATAAGAATATATACTGACTTTTAATTTCTCTCCTTCTCAGTATGAGTTTTGGAAGAATAACTAAGCAGCTGTTGTTGCTAAGAACTTGGATTTTAAAAGGAAAAAAAAATTCAAAAAAATTTATAGTACTCTGATCTGATGGAAAAATGGCTTCACCTGCTTCTCCAAAAATGGAGATGACCAAATCAGTATCCTTGTGAATTCTCTTACTGGAAAATATAATTTAGACGTATTAGTATATGTCTTTTATTCTCTGGGGTTATAAGATAAGCAAAGAATCACCAATTATCTCAAATATGGATTATTGAAAGATTTCCTTTTCCCTCCCTCCCTCACACCCTCCCTCCCTCCCTTCCTTCCTTCCTTCCATTCTTTTTCTTTTCTTTTCTTTCCTGTTTGTTTTTTGAGATGGAGTCTCTCTCTTGTTTGCCCAGGCTGGAGTGTAATGGGGTGATCTCAGCTCACTGCAACCTCTGCCTCCCAGGTTCAAGCAATTTTTCTGCCTCAGCCTCCTTGAGTAGCTGGGATTACAGGTACCCACAACCACACCCAGCTTAAATTTTTTTTTTGTATTTTTAGTAGAAATGGGGTTTCACCATGTTGGTCAGGCTGGTCTCGAACTCCTGACCTCAGGTGATATGCCTGCCTCAGTCTCCCAAAGTGCTCATTACAGCCATGAGCCACCACATCCAGCCTCTTGAAAGATTTCTATAATTAAGAAAATTAAACACTCTAACAGAATTATAAAGTCTTTATTAAATCCTCGTACTGCACACTCAACTTTAATATTCTGGTTACTTTCACAATTCTATTTTAGTCCTACACAGTTAGGACAGCTATACTACAATTATTGGCATAAATATATATGAAATCTGATGAGCTATTCCTTGAGAAAAGGGTGTACTTTTTTTTCCTGTATTTTCTCAGAGAAAAGGGTATACTAAAAAAGAACTTTAAGCCATCTCCTACAACATTATGGTCATCTAAAGTCACATATATCAAAGGCTATAACCTCTTGCTTTCCAAGAATCGGTTTATTCATAAAAGGACTTCCATTTCAAGTTGTCTCTATTCTAATGTCACTGTGATTTAATAATAGTAACAGATATACTTTCTTTTTCTCTAGGAGGCTAGGGGTGAAGGAACATTAGGGTATTCTAAAAGGGGATATTTAGGTTGAGATTTGAAGAACAGGAAAGAATATTCAGGCATAAAACATGGAGGAAAAAAGCCACAATGTATGGTGGGAACAACTGCATAAAGGTTTGGAGGAAGAAGCATGAGGTATCTAGAAAACAAGACAATGTGGCTCAAATTCAAATGTATCTTGGGGTTTCCTGCATGGCGAGGTTCTGATAGGGATAGCCAAAGACATAAATATTTCAGCATTCCAAATAACATACAGAATAATATATGTAGTATATGAAAGTTGTAAGATCAGATTTTAAGTTAACTTATATTTTCAATATTTAATTCTTATGATGTAATTACTCAGCTTAATTTTCTCTAACAATATGATTTACAAAGTGATTTTATGGAGGACATCTCATTGACTCCTAAGAGCATTGAGAAATAGACATATCAATAATTTTGTATCTCCACTGATTATTGTAATATCAAGACTATTTAACTGTTGGCATTTTTTTGTAATGATAAAATACTCAAGAATTTAAAATTGTCCTTTTTCATTTGATAGACAAGGAAAAAGTCAGAAATTAAAAACAAATATAAATGTTTTGACATAATGATGCATAAACATGTTAGAAAATAAACCCATAGTATCCTATATTAGAAATATAATAACAAGTATCATAACTACTATGGTAATATTAAAGTTTTCAATAGGTCCTCTGTTTTTTTTTTTTTTTTTTTTTTTTGCTTAATCAGAACAAAAGTATTTCTTGGAATCAGGGACAATGCCAACACATATGGGACCCTTGTGACGATTTCAAAAGGCACTACCTCTGGAAGCAGAAATTGCAGTCCAGAGATTACTATTTGGCAAGGAGAATGTAATCGGGCTCCTCTTTTACTGCCTCATCGAGTGCCCTGGAGAGGATACAACCTTCATAACCACGTGTCCATAATTCTGGGAATATGACTTTTGCACATAATCTGGATATGCATGGTTTGCATCTATTAGTAATTACCTGTATTTCAAACTAACCATCCATCCTACATTTGTTCGTGTTGGAATCCCATTTACAACTCTCAATTGTTTCGTTTTGGCACAAGATACTACAGGATCTAAAAGAGGACCAAACATAACATTTTAAAATAACAATTTGAAATAATGAGTGCCTTTTAGTTTTCTTAAATGCAATAATAATTAGACAAATGTAACTATTCTTATTGTGTCAAAAGAACAGTTTGGAGCAAGAGTAGTTTTATATGACTGCAGTATTATAGTAAGCCCCTGACACTTGTCATCCTCATCTAAGAAGTTGAGTAACAGAAAAACAAATCAATTCAAAGCAGACTGGATTGCCATGATAGCGACAGTGGCTTTGCTCACAATGCACTAATACCAAGTTCCTCTGGTCTAACACTAATGTTATATTGCCCTCACCAGCCTCAACAGAAAATGAACCAAGCTTTCTTACAATGGTTATTTTTACAAAGGTCAGTAGAAATCAATAGCTTCAGTGAAAAAAAATAAAACCAAGCTTTACTTGGTTATTACTTCTGAATTTGCACAGATTGTAGATTTACCTGATATGTCTTACAAACATTTGATTTTTTGAAATCATATCCAAATGATATAATTATCATATGTAAACAATTATGTTCAAAGACATAATCTAGAATTCATCGAAGTAAATGTTTTCCTCACACTCCTCTGTCCTCCTCGTCTTATCCTCTCTACTTCTGCCCATGGTCTAGAATAGATTTCCATTTGCTTCCTGAGCCTGGGGCACAGCAGGTGGTATCTTAAATCAAAAACACTTGAGTAACTTCCTTCAGCTCAAGAAATATGTGAAAATAAAATAGAAGCGCCTCCCAACAGATTCTTAAACTGAGGATTAACTGAGTATCTCAGACTGTGTCATCTTGTGCCCAGTGGACTGCAGGGCATGCAGAAAAGTTTACAGATAGAGTAGAATAGAGGCACTGAATAACTTTCCAACTTTCGGGTTTCATCCTTTCTGACTCCAGCATCCTAATTTTATTAAAGCATGGTATATATAAAGGTGGTCCATTATACACATTGAGCCCCAAATAAATATAAACTTTCTTTTCAGAATCACATATACCATCTTATAGATTTTTGACAAGAAAATTGAATTTTCATATTCAGTAGGTAGTTGACTTTGAAACTCCTTTACAGCTATGCATAGAAAAATATATTTTAAAAAGTAAAAATAAATAAATTAGCTTCTTCTTATAATGAAAGCTAATACAGACAATTTTCTATGAAGGACATAATGACATCATTTCTGATATACAAAGAGAGACTCAGAATATACTTCACATTGTGGAAGATTACTTACGGTCTAAATTGACTATTGTAGGTGTGGTATCACCTTCACCTGTAAAAACAAATGTATAGATAAATACATAATTCATACATGCATATTTCTGTTATATAAAGCCAACTATATATTAAAATCCAAGTATCAATGAATTCAATAATTTACTAAAATACTTTTCTTTTTTTTTTTTGAGACAGAGCCTCATTCTGTCACCCAGGCTGGAGTCTAGTGGCTCTACCTCAGCTCACTGCAACCTCCCCCTCTCGAGTTCAAGTGGTTCTCCTGACTCAGCCTCCCAAGTAGGTGGGACCACAAGTGCACACCACCACACCCAGCTACTTTTTGTATTTTTAGTAAAGATGGGGTTTTACCATGTTGGCCAGGCTGGTCTCAAACTCCTGACCTCAAATGATCCACCTGCCTCACAAAGTGCTAGGATTATAGGCATTAGTCACCATGCCTGGCCAATTTACTAAAATTCTTGAAATTTTATTCAGAGATAAAATGTAAGCTCTTTTGAGTAATTATGCATCACTTTTACTGGATAATATTGTAAGTATATGCCCACTGGTACTAGGTGATATGAACAGAGCCCTATTTTATGACTGTGGAGGCTCTCAGGTGTGTGTTGTGATGATCACTGGCCACTTGAATTACACTGCTGGCATCAAGGAGCTGTCTGGATCCACAAAGTTGTCCAACATACTACACCATGAACATTCATTCCATTGAATAGGACTTGTGTTCATTATCGTCTACTTGGACTTTTCATGTAGATAGGCCATTTTGCTTCTGTAATTTGAATCATTTAAATTTTTTCTGAAAATTTTTATTTTTATATGATAAGAATAATTGCAACTATACAAACTTCATACATCTCTGCAAGGATTCTAGAAGATAGAAACCAATGTCACTAATGGAAAAAGAGGAATAACAAAATATAATTATGCTTTGTTGTTTGAATATTTCAAGGATTGATTTTTCCAGATGCTAGTTAAAAAAAGTATGGAAAAAAGAGAACACTGAAAACTACAAATTAATTCTAATTAAAACCTGTAGCTTACTACTTTTTCATCTCTACTGGGGCTTAATCGCCACAAAAAAAGAGAGATGCTTGGAAGATGCAAAGATTTTGAAATACTTATGCTGTAATGAATGAGACACAAGACATTTCCTGGAGCTTAATGTCTGAGTATTCAGAATTGATGGCCTAGAGTTCAGTCAGGCACTATTTAGACCCAGATGGTTGTTAATCCCTGGAAATGCCCTGAGCTCAAATAAGCCAGAAACAAAGCAATAATGCATAGGGATTCCTTTGAAATGGATGCCAATGTTATTGTTATTTATAAGGACAATTGTGAGAATTAATACATACTTATTTATGTTCATTTTCCAGATCTAGATATTTTAAATGAATAGGGTAATGGTGAACATACAAAATTCATCATTTCTCTTTCCCCGTAGCTTATCCTAGAGGAGGGCTTGTCAGTTAGCTGAGGTCAGTGTTTTAGTTTTTAAATATGAGTTAAGATTGAGGCAGACTATGGCAACTAAAACATCAGGGATATTGGTTTTCCACATAAGTCAAATACTTGAAAATGTTAAAGTAAAAAAGTAGATATTTATGTTTTATTTTGTGATGAGAAAGACTGGGTTATTTGTTCTAGCTTTACTTGTATATTAAGTCTCTTATTTCTAAGCATTAAGCTAATAGATCAACAAAATGCTTACTTAACTCTTGTATCTTACCAATATATTTAGTTTTAAAAATTTGTAGATATTATACATTTTGGGTTTTAATAATTAATAGTAATGTATATGTTTTGCTTTCTCTAATCCAGTATTTCTCACACTTTAGCATAAACCGAAATACCATTTAAAATTAAAATTCTGGAGATTCTGGGCTGGTGGCTGGACTCTTCATTTTTATAAGGCATTCTAGGTTCTTCTGTTGTGTGCCTGGAATAAAACTTGAAAAACTGCTTTCTAGGCCTTTTCCATTTCACTATCAAATACTATTCTCACTTTTCTTCCTTTACTTTTACCACTATCTATTCCACACTACTTTCAGACTCATGTCTAAAAAAAATGTGATACAATAACTATTTTGTATTGGTTCAACTTAAATTTGAATAAAACATGTCAGTGATAAAAGTTTTACCCATGGAAGAGTAGGGGTGTGTGTTTGTGTGTGTGTGTGTGTGTGTGTGTGTGTGTGTCTCCTCAGAACCAAACATGGACTCTCCCTGAAAACATAAAGAAAACTTTCTCCTACTCTTCTTAAAGTTTTAACTCAATTTCAAAACTTTATGAACATCATCTATTTCTCCATGAAGAAATCTATGTTCATATTCTCACTTTATATATTGTTCATATATGCGCATTACATGATTATAATGCTTTGTAATTGTTTACACAAATGTATCCCTTATATACCATGAACTATTTGAAATTTAGAAGCAGTATTAATATTTTTATAAACCTAGTATGTTATATATGGCTTTGTACACAATAGCAGCTCAATAAACAATAATGAATGAATACATAAAAAATAGAGATGGGGCCGGGCGCGGTGGCTCAAGCCTGTAATCCCAGCACTTTGGGAGGCCGAGGTGGGTGGATCACGAGGTCAAGAGATCGAGACCATCCTGGTCAACATGGTGAAACCCCGTCTCTACTAATACAAAAAAAAAATTAGCTGGGCACGGTGGCGCGTGCCTGTAATCCCAGCTACTCAGGAGGCTGAGGCAGGAGAATTGCCTGAACCCAGGAGGCGGAGGTTGCGGTGAGCCGAGATCGCGCCATTGCACTCCAGCCTGGGTATCGGGAGCGAAACTCCGTCTCAAAAAAAAAAAAAAAAAAAAAAAAAAAAAAAAAAAAAAAAAAAAAATAGAGATGGAAGGTTTTGACTGTTTACTAGGCAACAGACACTGTTCACAATAGCCCCATATACTAGATTCTTTTATTATAAAATACTGCAAACACTGTGGGTTCTAAGTGGGTTTAGTAACTTGCCCAAGGTACTTACAAAATGATGGATCTGGCATTCTTAGCAAGTCTGGATTGAAGTTCTTAACCATGACACTCTTAGTAGTTAATTACAATTTTCTAAAATGGTATACTAAGTATGTCTGTATATACCTAATCATATAGGAACCTCTACATTTTTATGTTTGCATATTTTATAAACTTAAAAATATATACAATATTAGTTTGTAAGCATATTAGAAAAAAATGAATAAAAACCTTTACATGTTTTGTAAGAGAACTGTACAGTGTGAAAATGATTTATACAGTCTCTGCAGATATATAAATAATAAGAACTCAAATCTTCTAAAGATAAATATTATTACCCTTTCACCAGGGAGAAAATGTAAATAAATCCTGGCTATAAATATTAGTTAGAAAAATGACCGTGTAAAAATCTTTATTGAAATTAATGTTTAGTATACATTGAAATAAAATGATTTATCTGCAATAGCATTTAATCAAATACTAGTAACACCCTCAAGTCTTTCAACAGCACATTACTTTTAGTTTAAAAATATTAGTTGAAAAAATTTTTTGAAAACTTCTAAATTATTAGAGTCCTGGCTCCCTTAGTTTGTGATTATAAACCAAAGCACAGTGCCTTGAGATTCTACAGGACCATTTCACTCTTAACCATGCATATGTGCTAGATGGAGCTGCTGTGATTTTAAAAAATCTGGAAATCTGTAGAGGAAGCAAATAATCTGTTTTAGAAGACAGATAATTGTCTTTTTCCTTCTTCCTATACCAGTGTATATTTGATGAGCCTCCATTAGTCTTAAACAGACTTAACAAAAACCTTGTGTTATAAAACTAGTACTTAGAAAAATAATAATATTTTAATCATTTAAAAATATTTTTATATGGCACTGTCTGAAAGGGTAGGTGTGTTTCTTTTAGTATTAACATTTGAAAGGTGTCTTTCCTGGCAGAACATTTTCAGGGCCTATGCAAACCTTAATATAGAAAAGTGAAGAATATTAGGAAAACAAATTAATTTGAAAGGCTATGATCATGGCTGATAAAATGAAAATATACTTATTAGAAATACCATTTATTTGCAAACATATATTTATTTATTCTTATAGAGAATTTCTGAAACTATTAAAAATAGATGGAGCAGCTACAAGTCTTAATTATAGGTAGACTTGATTAACATATTTTAAAAGTTTGCCTTTAATGCTAGAATTTCATAAAACCTAATGGCTGTTTCCATTTAAGGTGAAATTTACCTCTTTAATTTACATAAATTCTGGGAAACATAGACTTGTGTTTGTATTTCATTTTTTTGAAGCAACATTGTCATGTCTTCAATTTAATCTCTCTTTTTATAGTAGATATTTTTGCTGCTATTCTCAAAGTACTTGCTACTACTGGCTTCTCTAACAAAAAACATTCTTAAAACAAAGTTCTTATAGAACTTATGAAAGTATTTCCTTTCTAAAAAGAAGGTGGTTTAACATTGTGGTAAATGATGTTTGTTGTAAACACGGAGTTACAGATACATGGTGTAGTAAAATGGTCTCTTTCTACTGACACAGCTTTATAAAAAGGCTTTTTCACTCAATAACATGTTAAAGACATAGTGCCATTCAATACATATTATTCTACATCAGTGGTTACCAGTGGAAATGATGTTGCCCTCCAGGGGACACTGGCAATGTCTAGAGGTAGTTTTGATTGTCACAACTTGGGGCAGGTGTCATGCTACTGGCATCTAGTGGATAGAGTCCAGGAACGCTACTAAGCATGCTGCAAGCACAGAACAGCATCTGGCCCAAAATGTCAGTGTGGGGAGGCTCAAAAATCCTGATCTGTATCAACATTATTATTGCTTTTTATACATTTTATCAAACTGACTTCCCAGCAGGATTTTGAATTCACACTCAAAGTAGCATAGAATTGAGACATCCTGATTACCCAGGTCCTTACTAATATTAGATATTTATTACAATCAGACAGGTTGAAGTGACTTCTCATGCTTTAAAAAATGTTTCCTACTAATAAGTTTTCATGTCTTTTCATTTTTTTTTTGAAAGAAAGAAAGAGAAAAAAATGAAGAAGAGGAAGAGAAAGGAAGAGAAAGAGAGAGAGAGAATTCTTGCCCAGGCTAGAATGAAGTTTAGTAATGGGTATTGAAAACCTCTTTTATACCAATAATTATACTTGATGTAGACAGGAAGGAATAAGGGAAGAAAATAACAAACAAGCAGCCAACCAATATTTCATTTAAACCTATGAAATGCTATGCGATTACTGAGGAGTGATTTACTTCCAATTATGTAGTCACTTATGGAATAGGTGTGAGGTGGTAATGTATGTTTTGTGTGTTTGAAGTGGAGAGTTCTGTAAATGTTTATTAAGTTTACTTGTTCCAGGTCTGAGTTCAAGTCCTGGATGTCCTTGTTAATTGTCTGTCTCGTTGATCTATAAAATCGTTAGCTCTTCTTGTAACATTGATCCTTTTGCCATTATATAATGTCCTTCTTTGCCTCTTTTGCTCTTTGTTGCTTTAAAGTCTACTTTATCAGAGGCGAGAATTGCATCTCCTGCTTTTTGTTTATTTGTTTATTTTTACTCTCTAATTGGTTGATAAATCTTCCTCCTTCTCTTTGTTTTGAGTCTTTGTGTATCGTTGCATGTGAGATGGGTCTGGATGCAGCCTACCGATGGGTTTTGGCTTTTTATCCAATTAGAATATATATATATAGGTTTAATACTGGCATTTGATGCTAGCTGGCTGTTTTGCCCATTAGTTAGTGTAAATTTTTCATTGTGTTAATGCTCTTTGCTTATTGATATATTTTTGGAAAGGCTGATATTGGTTGTTCCTTTATATGTATAGTGCTTCTTTCAGAAGCTCTTGTAAAGCAGGCCTGGTGGTGGTGAAGTCTCTAAGTACTTGTTTGTTCGCAAAAGATTTAATTTTTCCTTCGATTATAAAGCTTAGTTTGGCTGGATAGAAAATTCTGGGTTGAAAGTTCTTTTCTTTAAGGATGTTAAATATTGGTCCCCACTCTTTTCTGGCTTGTAGGGTTTCTGCTGAGAGATCTGCTGTAAGTCTGATAGGTTTCCCTTTATGGGTAACCTGACCTTTCTCTCTGGCTGCCCTTAGTATTTTTTTCCTTCATTTCAACCCTAATTATCTGGCAATTATGTGCCTTGGGGTTGGTCTTCTTGAAGAATATCTTTGTGGTGTTCTCTGTATTACCTGGAGTTGAATATTGGCCTGCCTTGCCACGTTGAGAAAGTTTTCCTGAATGATATCCTGAAGAGTATTTTCCAACTTGGATTCATTCTCTTCGTCACATTCAGGTACACCTATCAAACGTAAATTAGGTCTTTTCACATAGTCCCATATTTCCTGGAGACTTTGCTCATTCCTTTTCATCCTTTTTTCTCCATTCTTGTCTTCTCGTTTTATTTCACTGAGCTGGTCTTTTCTTCTGCTTGATCAATTCGACTGTTTAAACTTGTGCATGCTTCGCGAAGTTCTCGTGTTGTGTTTTTCAGCTCCATCAGTTCACTTATATTCCTCTCTAAATTGTCCATTCTCGTTAACATTTCGTCAAACCTTTTTTCAAGGTTCTTAGTTTCTTTGCATTGGGTTAGAACAAGTTCTTTTAATTCACAGAAGTTTCTTATCACCCACGTTTTGAAACCTGCTTCTGTTATTGGAACACACTCGTAATCTATTAAGCCTTGTTCCGTTACTGATGAGGAACTGTGATCCCCTGTAGAGGGAGAGGCATTCTGATTTTGAGTATTCTCTGCCTTTTTATGCTGGTTTCTTCCCTTCATTATATATTTATCCGTCTGTCGTCTTTGTAATCACCGACTTTCTAACTAGGTCTCTGAGTTGACGTCCAACTTGTTGATTCCCAGCGCCGAAATCTGAGCAATCCACTGCGCCTGCCAAAATAGCGGTGTTAAGATTGATGGTGCTTTTCTGCCCAGGAATCTCCGGACTCTGCACCAAGAACTGGCATGCTAAGGCGCCAGCAAAACCACCACGCCGGCCACAAGAGTCACCCTGGCGACCTGTGGGGCTCCTCTGCTGGGAATCTCCTAGTCCATGAGCAACAAATATTCGTCTGAAAATGTGGCGTCCTCTCGTTCTCTGTGCTTTCACTGGGAATTACGAGCCCGAGCTGCTAGTGATCAGCCATCTTGGATCTCTCCCCCTCATTTTTTTATTAGCTATATTCTTGAAGATTTATTTTCTTTCTTTTTCTCCTGAGTTCTCACATCTTTTTCTTATTGCTATATAGAAACTTTATAATATGAATTATACTAGACACGTATTTTATATGAACTATATCAAACATGTATTACATGTTTTTTATATAGCTTTTATTTTATGCAATAATACCCTTTTAATAAAGCCATCTTGGGAATCAGATAACTGGGTGGAAAACTCCAGGCTTTTCTTCGGTCTTAAGTTAAAGAACTGAGAGGGAGATAAAAGTACCACCTTCAGGTCTGCTTATGGAACTTTGCTGAGAGCTCTGCTGTATTCAGAAGCTGAACAGGTGGTATTGGTGTTGGGGAGTTGGGAGATCTTTCTAGCCCAGTCATATCAGAAGTGTGGCCAATTATTGCTTTTGGAATCCAAATGGAAATATTCTGGGGGAAGAGAATCTCCTTTAAAATGTTAGAATATCTTCTTATCTATAAGAGACATGGAGAGAGGGAGAGAGACCATGTGGTGTGTTTTCATGTGTGTTGTGTGTATCTTTGTATGTTGCTCTCTGGAAAGCCTCCTCAGTTGGGAATCAATGCAAGACTGCCTATATTACTTACAACTTTTATATGAAATGCAGCAAATTTAAAATATTTCACATGACAAAGACCTCTAACTGTACTTACAACGAGAAATGGGACAATAATCCCAAGGAATGAGTGGATTTCCTGTGTAGCACCAGGGTCCATGAGCATCATCATCTGGATTCCGGCAGTAATTCTCATTCAGCTTACTTGCATCTGGTTCCCAGAATATATGACTGTGGAAACAACAAGGTTTGCACATCACAATGCTTATTCCATCCAAGAGGCACAAAATTGTACAAGAAGATGTAATCCCAGCACATTACTTTCAGTACTTTAAGTTTGTCCTTAAGCCAAAATGGTACCATGCAACTTAATCCTTCATCAATTTCCTACAAATTGTTTCTAAAAGTCAAACCTAAACTAGATGAATTAAGTATTATTAGAGACCCATTGAGAGTTTCTAAATAAATATATCACATATTTCCAGTAGCATGCTGGTAAACGTTTACCAACTGGTACTTTCAGGTATGTGTATGCGGAGGATGAAGATGAGGAGTCCTCATGTGTAGCTCTTGCTGATTTCTGTACTGTAAGTACTTCTACCATGAAAATTTCAAACTTCTAATGTAAAAAGCACTGAAGGCAACATTTTTGAAAGAAGATGAGATCAATTATCTCTCACAATTCCATAAGAGCAATCCACTCCATCCACCACTACATGTTACTAAAAATGCTTTAAAAAACAGCAAACTGACACAAGAACACAAAATCAAACACCACATGTTCTCACTCATAGGCGGGTGTTGAACAATGAGAACACATGGACACAGTGAGGGGAGCACTACACGCTGGGGTCTGTTGGGGGGAAATAGGGGAGGGACAGTAGGGGGTGGGGAGTTGGGGAGAGATAGCATGGGGAGAAATACCAGATATAGGTGAAGGGGAGGAAGGCAGCACATCACACTGCCACGTATGCACCTATGCAACAATCTTGCATGTTCTTCACATGTACCCCAAAACCTAAAATGCAGTTAAAAAAAAAGGCAGTGCTGAAATCAGCATTTATTTTAATCATGCCAATTCTTCCTTAAAATTATTTAATAAGTGCTTTTAATCCTCAGGATAAAATTTAGATTTCTTAACTGAGCTTACAAGACTCTCTATATAGTGTTGCCACTTTGCGAATTTCTTCTCTGTGGATATTGACCAAGTGACGTTCTTTCAGTCTTATCAAAATTATTTCCTAAATTCAAATACTCTAATGCTTTGGCCTTTGCACATGCAGTTTCTTGTGTCTAACATAGTCTTCCTCCTCTACTTCTGTTGCCCGATTCCTATTCATCATATGTACATCCCGGCTAATTTCCCTTCCTTTTTTTATTTTTTTTTTGTTGAGATGGAGTCTCACCCTGTTGCCTAGGCTGGAGTGCAATGGAACAATCTCGGCTCACTTCAATCCCCATCTCCTGGGTTCAAGCGATTCTCTTGCCTCAGCATCCTGAGTAGCTGGGACTACAGGCACATGCCACCGTGCCCAGCTAATTTTTGTATTTTTAGTTGAGACAGGGTTTCACTATGTTGGTAAAAAAACATGCTGGTCTCAAGCTCCTGACCTTGTGATCTGCCCGCCTCGGCTCCCCAAAGTGCTGAGATTACAGGCGTGAGCCGTGCTGAGATTACAGGCATGAGCCACTATGACTGGCTATTTTCCCTTCCTTTAAGAGGCCTTCCTGACCACTTACATCTGAGTAGGCACTTCTTTGCATTCCCAAAGCATAAAATATGCTAGCTTTCATAGTTTTCATATGGCATTTCCTGTTTGCATGTATCCCACACTAGAGTGGGAGATCTATGAGAACAGAACTCTGCTGCCCTTTGAAGTCCTAGAGCTATAGTGTTGATATAGTAGCCCCTAGCCACATATAGCTACTGAGAAATTATCTAGTCCACATTGATAGGTGCTATCAGTGTAAACAGACACCAGATTTTGAATATGAAGCATGAGAATATAATGTAAAAGGTATTTTAAATTATTTTTATATTGAACACATATTGAAATAAAAACTTTAGATATATTGGATTAAATAAAATATATTAAAATTAATTTTGCCTGTTTATTTTTACCTTTTTAAAAGTGGCTACTAGGAATTTAACAGTACATATGTGGCTTACATTTGTGAGTTGCATTATCTTTAATTAGAGAGCATTATTTTAGAACTATCCTTCTTGTGTGAAGTAAATTAATTAAAACAATATAATACATGATTGAGTACATTTTGGAAGAGAATAAGGAACTTAAAAGACTGAAGCAAAGTCACTGCATCTCTCTGAGTCCTTAAATTCCTATCCACATATAGGAATCTTTCCTATAAGATTATGGTGGTCAAATGACATAACTCTTGTAAAGCAGCCACGTTATAGGCACTTGATCAAATGACTAACTTTTTTCTTTTTTTTTTTTTTGAGGAAAAATGATCATTTGTTATATATGACTTATGCTAAGGTGATTTTTTTCAGAGCTGAATATACATTTTATTTTTTTAACTTTATATATATATTTTTTAATTGTACTTTAGGTTCTGGGGTACATGTGCAGATCATGCAGGATTGTTGCATAGGTACATACCTGGCAATGTGGTTTGCTGCCTCCAACCCCCCGTCACCTATATGTGGCATTTCTCCCCATGTTATCCCTCCCCAACCTCCCCAACCCCTGCTGTCCTTCCCCTAGCACCCCCAGCTGACCCCAGTGTGTGATGCTTCCCTCCCTGTGTCCATGTGTGCTAACTGTTCAACACCCGCCTATAAATGAGAACATGTGGTGTTTGACTTTCTGTTCTTGTGTCAGTTTGCTGAGAATGATGGTTTCCAGATTCACCCATATCCCTACAAAGGACATGAACTCATCATTTTTTATGGCTGCATAGTTTTCCATGGTGTATATGTGCCACATTTTCCTTGTCCAGTCTACCATTCATGGGCATTTGGGTTGGTTCCAGGTCTTTGCTATTGTGTGCATAAACAGTGCTGCAATGAACATATGTGTGCATGTGTCTTTATAATGGAACGATTTGTTATCCTTTGGATATATATGCAGTAATAGGATTGCTGGGTCAAATGGAATTTCTATTTCTAGGTCTTTGAGGAATTGCCACACTGTCTTCCTCAATGGTTGAACTAATTTACATTCCCACCAACAGTGTAAAAGTGTTCCTATTTCTCCACATCCTCTCCAGCATCTGTTGTCTCCAGATTTTATAATGATCATCATTCTAACTGGCATGAGATGGTATCTCAATGTGGTTTTGATTTGCATTTCTCTAATGACCAGTGATAATGAGCATTTTTTCATGTCTGTTGCCTTCATATATCTCTTCTTTTGAAAAGTGTCTGTTTATACCCTTTGCCCACTTTTGAATGGATTTGTTTGTCACTCTAATGATTGTTTGTTTTGCTGTACAGAAGCTCTGGAGTTTAATTAGACACCATTTGTCTATTTTGACTTCTGTTGCCAATGCTTTTGGTGTTTTAGTTATGAAGTCCTTGCCTATGCCTATGTCCTAAATGGTTGTGCCTCGGTTTTCTTCTAGGGTTTTTATGGTATTAGGTCTTATGTTGAAGTCTTTAATCCATCTGGAGTTAATTTTAGTGTAAGATGTCAGGAAGGGGTCCAATTTCTGTTTTCTGCACATGGCTAGCCAGTTTTCCCAACACCATTTATTAAACTTCTTTTTTTCTTTTAGTCTAGTGCATATACTCTGGGATGTTTATGAAAAATCTGTTTTAGGTCACAATTGTGTGATATACTTCTTTTGCAATTTTATAAACACTAGCACTATTGCTAAGGCTGAGTGGATGCTATCTTCTCTATCTATGAATATATCTATGCTAAAAATCTGTAATTCTCTAAAACTTTTAGAATTTTTCAATTACATATACATTCCTGTAATTATTGGAAAATTTTATGTATCAAAGCTACATAAGGAAACCTGCCATTGTACATTTTTAATAGTTAAGATTTAGTAGTTTAGATATTTACATTATATACATGAGAATGATTATTCATTGTTTTTTCATAAACTACTATTAATTATTAAATATGAAAACAATAATTCCATAAAATGCACTACTTCAAACACCAGATTTGCCACTTATTTATACACTGTCTTATTAAGTTATGTTACTATTGTGTCAATGTGACTATATCCTCCTTGGAGGTTAGAACCAAAATATGTCCACTTTTTGTTGCTGTTCCCCATGGTACCAATTATAGTACAGAATGCATAGTAAATGCTCAGTAAATATGCACTAACTTGAATTACATATTTAAAAGTTTGCTTCTTTTTAAACAATGTTATGATGAGTTGTGCAGAAAAACCAATCTAATGCTTTTATTAGCTTGCCATGATATAGAAAAGAATAGAAAGAAAAAGCAATGCACATGTCTAAATACACAATCCATTGATATCACTACATTCTATATACAGAAGGTAGAAATTTACATACCGATGTAAGTCTTCCATGTTCTTGTCCCACATTGAACATGTTAGTCCAGATCTTGTTTTGGATAAATTGCCCATATAATTTTTGCCATTCCCACGATAACAATCTAGACATAAAACATACAGAAATAAGTCTAATAAATATTAAGGAGTATAAAACAAAAACATTTTTATAAGTATATGGAATCATGAAAATCAACATACAAATTAAAGTACTTGAAATCTGTACAAATCAAAAATACTCAAATATCTCAGATTAAAATATCCTTATTTTAAGCCCAGTGTCTTCATTAAAATAAGGGCTTATGCAAATTCAAATATTACAAACAGTAATTTAAAACCAAATGAGTGGCCCTTTGGAACAACAAAAAATAGGAATTTTTAGAATAACACATATATTTCCCAATATTTTCTTCTGAAAAATGTCATTCCATAGAAAAGTCACAAGAAGAATATAATGAACATTCATCTACTAGTCACATTCCTTGTGTTTTGATTTTTGTCTTTTATGACATTGACATTCTGAGTCACCCAAGCCAGCTGCTTTACAAACGCTCTTTACGTTGAATTTGTTTGATTTATTTTCTCATGAATAAAATCAAGTTAAAGATATTTGACAGGAATATTGTGTCAGTGATGCTTTGTCCTTTTCAGACCATTACATCCTGTGACACATGATGTCACTTTGACCTATCACTAGTGATGTGTTTGATCACTTGGTTAAGTGGTGCAAAGGAAAAACACTTCTTTGTATTTAACAAAAAACTGATTGGGGCCTTTGAGTCTGAATATAAATATCCTGTTTTCAAACAAATTTTCACAAAAGAGCTTAGGCATATTTTAATGAATTTTGCATGAATCAGTTATTGTCATGCTGATTGTAAAATGGTTATTTTTGCTATTTCTAACATTTCTTTGTATTTATTAGCTAGCATTTAACTGTAAATAAAAATTTTTCCTTTTCCCTTATCCCGTTCATTTAGGTATTAGTAGGAGAATTACTAGAGCTAGCCATAAAAGTAGTAAATTAAATGTGAACCAGCTGATTTTCTTTTTATTTAATATGATTATATAATATATTCCTGTTATTCATTTTGATGCTCAACTTGTTCCAAATTTGGCCAATGGAAGCCACTTTAAACTGACTCCTGTGTCTCTTACCATGCCCCATGAGGTTTTCTCTTTCTCTTTTTTTATTGAGAAATTTGTGTTCTCCTGCCTCAGCCTCCTGAGTAGCTGGGATTACAGGCATGCACCACCACACCCAGCTGATTTTTTTTATTTTTTGGTAGAGACAGGGTTTCACCATGTTGGCCAGGCTTGTCTCAAACTCCTGACCTCAGGTGATCCGCCTGCCTCGGACTCCCAACGTGCTGGGATTATAGGCATGAGCGACCACAACCAGCCATATTGTTCATATTTTTAATCAAAAGAAATGTAGTTGGAAATCAAGTTCTTCAAAAAATATAAGTTGGCCAGGTGCAGTAGCTCACGCCTGTAATCCCAGCACTTTGCAAGGATGAGGCAGGTGGATCACTTCAGGTCAGGAGATTGAGATCTGCCTGGCCAACATGGTGAAACCCCATCTCTGCCAAAAATATAAAAAATTAGCCAGGTGTGGTGGCATGCACCTGTAATCCCAGATACTCTGGAGGGTGAGGCAGGAGAGTTGATTGAACCTAGGAGGTGGAGTTGCAGTGATCTGAAATTGCACCACTGCAATCCAGACTGGGCGACAGGGTGAGACTCTGTCTCAAAAAAATAAATAAAAATTTAAAAAAGTGTATAATATATATATAGATATAAGTATATATGTACTTATGTCTATATAGATATAAGTATATATATATATTTATATGTGTGTGTATATATATATGTGGCTTTCCAAATTTAAAAAGAAACCACTATTCTATATTTTTAAATAATACCAAACATTTTAAAAGTGACTTTTTATTCTTAACGTTCTTAATTTTTACATGAATGAAAACTGTACATTTGACTATTAAAGGTGATCTACAAATTTACATCAACATTAAGATTTTATATTGGGAAAAATAACTAATGGGTACTAAGCTTGGTACCCGGGTGATGAAACTGTCTTTACAGCAAACTCTCATGGCACAAGTTTGCCTATGTAACAAACCTACACATATACTCCCAAATTTAAAAGTCTAAAAAAAAAAAGATTCTATATTTTAAACTTGGTAAACCATAGCATATTTTCATTGGTTTAAAATGTGCTATGTGATTACAATAAATATTAGGATATAAATGCATATAAGATTCATTAAATAATTTAATGACGGCTTAGAATCAGTTACCATAATGAAAAAGAAATACATACAATAAGCATATTCAATTGTCATACATTCTCTTCTTTGGATCACACTTGCCAAAATGACATAAGGAATTTAGGATTAAAATAACTCAAATAGATCTGATGCAGATAAAAGAGTCATTACAATACACGATAAAATTGTTTTCAGAAAGCATTAATGTGTAAAATTTAATACTTGCACACTAAAAGAATATATCAATTAAAACTTTTTCTCTGACAATACTTTTTTTTCTATATTAAGAAATTTTAAACATTTGACTGTTAGTAAAGTCTTTAGATAGGCTTTTACTAATGAAAACAATTGTGCAAAATAGTGTAGTGATATTGCTCTTTTATACATTTTTATTTTTCACATCTGTATTTTTGTGGAACACAGATTAGTTGAAAAGATCCTCCCTAGCACCACCACCACTATCCTTTCTTTTGGATTTGGGCTAGGAGGTAGATTTTTCTTGAGTAAACTTTTTATTTAGAGTACTTTTGAGCTTATTGAAGTTATCAAGATAAACAGAAGCCCCCATATACCACAGTTTCTCCACTTTCAATGTCATACAATAGTATGATTGACTTGTCACAGCTATTTAACTAATATTGATACATTACTATGAACTAAAATCTGTACTCTCTTTACAAATTCTTAGTTTCTGCCTCATAGCTTTTTTGTGTGTTTCAGGATCTCACCTGATACCACATTATATTCAGTCACTGTGTTCCCAAAGCCTCCTCTAGAAAATTCCTCAGAATTTTCTTGTTTTTAATGATCTTGGCAGTTTTGAAGAGAACTGATCAACTGTTTCGTAAAATGCCCCTCAATTAGGTTTGTCTGGTTTGTCTTGATTAGATGTGGATCATGCATTTTAGAGAGAAAGAGGTGAATTTCTGTACACTTCCTAATTTCTACTCCATTTCATTTAATAGTTAGACAGGCCAGGCACAGTGGCTCACGCCTGTAATCCCAGCACTTTGGGAGGCCAAGGTGGGTGGATCATCTGAGGTTGGGAGTTCAAGATCAGCCTGACCAACATGAAGAAACCCTATCTCTACTAAAAATACAAAATTAGCTGGCCATGGTGGCGTATGCCTGTAATCACAGCTACTGGGGAGGCTGAGGCAGGAGAATCACTTAAACCCAGGAGGTGGAGGTTGCGGTGAGCTGAGATTGCGCCATTGCACTCCAGCCTGGGCAAGAAGAGCAAAACTCTGTCTCAAAAAAAAAAAAAAAAAAAAAAAAAAAAAAAAAAAATAGACAATGTGTGTGTGTGTGTGTTTTCATGTATTTATCATGAATAACTACTGATTCCTCTAATCCAATTTAATACCAAAGAATTTTTCTCTTCTGTATTTCATTTTTCTATCTCCTTTCTCCCACAATGAGAACCCTGGTTTCAGGTAACATCAATATATTTGATCATTTTCTCAATTCTCCAATGCATACAACATAATTTCAAACTGCTACAACTTAACAATAACAACAAAACTATAAAGATTAAAATGTATTTACAGTTATTTTAGTCTTAAAATATATTCTAATGAGAGTATGAACAGTCAGAGAATTGTATCCAAAAATTATCTGGATTTTTTTCCTTCTCTCCGTTAATGGTATACATTTGATATATACATAGACATATTTCTGTTTTTATTTCCATCTTTCTAGATGCCATTTTTTGAATGTTTAAAATATTAACATTGGATCATGATCAAAATTATATGAAAGGGTAAATTCAGAGAAGTGTCCTTTTCTCTTGCTTCTGTGCCATTCCATTTCTACTTTCTACTCACCATTGCCAGTAGGCAATTTCATTAGTTTCTTGTTTATGGCCCTTGTGTATTTACTTTACTTTTGGCAAAAAGTATTAAATCCAATTAAATGGTATTTACTTTTTTGGCAAAACTAAGCTACTACACATACCTACATAGTAGCTTCAAGATACATATATGTACATATATAGACATGTGTGTATATATGTATTTGCACTAGAGAGATATATCTATCTGTGTAGGTATATATATTACGAATGTATATATACACATATATTTGTATATATATAAGTATATACATATATGAATGTTACATATACATAGTCATATACATATACATATCTTTTTATGTGTATGTATATACATTCATACATGTATATATACACACATACAGACATATACATATATAATATGCATGTATGAATTTATATGTATATATATTTCATACCCGTAGTCTCATATTCCATTTTTTATTACCAGTAGTAAATTATCTTATTTAGTTACCAGTAGTATACAAACATATACTTATGTGCCTAGCTTTTTAAAAAAGGTAACCTCATGCTAAGCTGCAAATCATCTAATATTAGCTCATTAAGAGTTTTAGTGTTCTTTTTGCACATTCATAGCATTTTGGTGTGTAGCTGTACCAGAATATTGCATTGTTTTGCTATGACAGATAATTCTGCAATAAGAAACTTTGTGCATATATCTGTGCACATTGTTAGAACTTTATAATCAGGTATTGGCATTGTTGGGCCAAAACTATGTGGTTTCTTTTTACATTCAGATATTTTATCCATGTGGAATTTTTTTTCAAGTAGAAGGCATGAAGTTAATTTTATCATCATTCTAAATGGTTAACTGCTGCTCCATTATTATATTTTTAAAGTTAATATTTTACTCAGTGGTATATATTGCCATATTGTTAATATAATAAATCTCAGTATGCACTTGAGTCTATTTTTGGACTTTGTGTTTTGTTGCAGTTGCTAAAAAATTCAAGTGCTACAACACTCTTTTAATTATAAACTCTTTATATTTTAATATCTGATAGGGAAAGTTCCCTCTAATTGCTCTTCATTTTCATGGTTTTTCTTATGATACTTACATATTTTAGAACTTCAGAATCAATCTATTTAATATCAGAAAAATATTGATCTATTTATTAATATCACATTAAATTTCTAGATGAAGTTTTCATCAGTTTTGTTGCTATTATAGATGTAGTTTTCTCTTTAAATCTTCTCATAAAAATACTAGTGACATTTTTATATTAATTTTATATCCTTCTACCTTAATGAATTTTTTATTGTTTCAATTCCATTTTCCATGTGTATTACTATTATATAGTTTACATAAATAGAGATAATTTATTTTGCCTTTTCCAATTACTTTGTCTTCTCATCTAATTATATAGAATAATATATCCAATAAAATTTTAAAGAGAAAAACAATGTTAAGTTATACTTAAAATATTAAACAGTAAGGGAGATAGTAGAAATACTTATTTTTTTTGACCTTATAAGAATGCCTCTGATATTTTCTCATTTAGTAAGTGGTAATTTTATAAGTGGTTATTTATATATGTACATGTATACTAATATATATTCAATATACATATATATTCAATATATATACTATGGAAGTATATATGTGGAGGGTATATGTGTGTGTGCCTATATGTGGATATAGATGTTAAAAGAATAGATGGACATATATGGATGTATAGATGTGTGTATTCGTATATGTATATATATAAAACCCATACATATTTTTACTTGAATACATTTATGAGGAATGTATGAGTTTTGCCACAGGAATTTCAGAATCAATTGAGATTTGCCATATAATTGTTTTTCTAACATCTATGATGAATTGTGTTAATGGGCTTCTAATACTGAAACACTTTTGTATTCTTAGACTAAACTCCACTCGGTTATAATGTATTATTTTCTTAACTTTTTATTGAACTGTCCATTCAAAATTTTTTACATTTTTATATTAATATTCACAAGCAAGATAGCTCTACAGTTTCTTTCTTCCTGTGCAATCTTTATTATGGTTAGGTATCAACATCATACTTGCATCATAAAAATAATTTGAAAGTTTTACTGTATTGGGTAAGATTTGAAGCAATTTAAATAGCAGTGAGATTATCTGGTCTATGAGTACATCTGGACACGGTTTATTTTTGCTAGAATAATTGTTTAATAGATTTCTGTATTTTAGTTATAGAAATTAGTCTATTTAAGCTTTATTTCTCTACCATGATCAATTCAAATAACTTAAATTTTTCTAGTAAATTAACCATTTCATCAATGTAGATTTGGCTAACAGTGTTTTTCTTGAGTAGAATGTCTATCTCTTCTTCATTTTTAAATTGCTCCTCCCCCCGACAGAGTCTAGCATACTGTGGCACATATCAGGTGCAATGGTGCAAAAAATTGTTAAAGAACAGTAATATAATGTGTTGTTAAAGAATGAATAAAAGAGAAAAAGGATGAAAGAATGAAAAGGTCAATCTCAGGAGGGTCAGATTCAATCCCAATGTGCCAATTTGAGATGTAGGCAAGTTACTTAAATTCCATAAAACTAATATTTTCATCTATGAATAAATTGATTTATCTGATAAGCAATAACATCTGTTTACCCTCCAGAATCCAAAATTTTTGTATTCTATTACCTGATCCTTTTTATGTGATGTATATCTATATAAAAATACCTTAATACACACCAGAAATTTATCAAATAATTGTTTTCCTCCTCTCCCTCACAAATTACTAACAAGTGTTCAAGTAAATGAGCCAGAAACACAGAAGACTCCACTGGTACCAAACTCCCCTTAATCACTGGCTTCAACTTTATTTCCAACTGACCCTTAAAAGAACAGTGAAACTGACTAAAAAGGGACTCATCCCCTCTTCCTTCTACAACTCTATTTTCAGACTTGCTCACAAACAATGACACTGTGGGAAAAGTTAAGGATGGAAGAAGTATGCACAGGACAGTCAGTCTATGAGATGGAGCTTTAGTTTGGCTTGGGATTTCTAGGATGATTTAGGACTAACCATGGCCATGCCCATCACAATTAAGTATATGTGAAATAGAATATGATCATCTGAAAAGGATATCTCTCAATGTATTATATATCAGTTATTCCTAGGACTCAACATTATTATTAATATTTAACAAATTATTTCTTTGAAAAATCTACTTAAAAAAATTTATTTTAGGTTCAGGGGTACATAGGCAAGTTTGTTATATGTAAATTGTGTGTCACTGGGGTTTAGTGCATAGATTATTTTGTCACTCAGGTAATAAGTTTAGTATCTAATAGGTAGTTATTTGATCCTCTCCCTTCTCCCACCCTTCACCTTCAAGTAGGCCCCAGTGTCTGTTGTTCCCTTCTTTGTATCCATATATATTTAATATTTAGCTCCCACTTATAAGTAAGAACATGCAGTATTTGGTGTTCTGTTCCTGCATTAGTTCACTTAGGATAATAACCTCCATGTTGCTGCAAAGGACATGATCTCATTCTTTTTTATGGCTGTGTGGTATTCCATGGTGTATATGTACCTAATTTCCTTTATCCAGTCTACCATTGATGGACATGTAGGTTGATTCCATGTCTTTGCTATTATAAATAGTGCTACAGTAAACATATGCATCCCTGTGTCTTTATGGTAGAATGATGTATATTCCTTCTGGTATACACTCAGTAATGGGATTGCTGCATTGAATGGTAGTTGTATTTTAAGTTCTTTGAGAAATCTCCATGTTGCTTTCCAAGGTGGCTGAATTAATTTACATTCCCACCAGCAGGGTATAAGCATTCCCTTTTCTCAGTAACCTCACCAGCATCTATTATTTTTTGACTTAAAAATCTATTTCAATCTGACTTGACTACTGCTCCCTGAGACAGTTATCTTCAATGGTATCTGTGTTTCCAAATACAATGGTGATTTCCCTCAAACCCCACCATTATCCAGCAACTCTACTGCTAACACCCAGGGACATGTCACTCCCATCTCTAGTCTGAATTATTGAAACAACCACTTTGTTGGTTCTCCTGTTTTAACTGTTGTCAAGAATTTTAGCTATTTTTCCAGAATGAAGCCAGAGTGATCCAGTTAAAACTTAAGTCAGATTGTGGAGTCCCTTCTCTTTCAGAGCAAAAGTGCAAACCTTTACAATTCCTGGAAGGCTGATGCAACTTTAGCCCAATTGCCTCTCTAATCTCATCTCTTATTACTCTTCATCTTACTTATTTTATACTAGCTATGGTGATGTGCTTATTTGTTTAACTTTCCCAGAACTCTCTCATCTCACACCATGTGCATTTGCAGTTTTCTCTGTCTAGAATACTCTTACACATATATGTGCATGGCATGGCACATGCTGCTCCCTCACTGCCCTTGGGTCCTTCTTACATGTTAATGTAGCAAGTAAGATCTTCCCTGAACATTCAAATATAAAACAGAAGCACCCCTCTTTTCTAACTCAGGGACATTTTTCTCTCTACTACTTATGACAAACTACTGTAATATTCCCATTTTCATTTTTATTTTGCTTCTTTCCTATCCGTTAGATATTAGCTCCAAGGGGTCAGACAGCTTAGTTTTGTTTACTGGTATATCTCCAGGGCTTAGAACTGTGCCTGGCAGTAGCATACACTCAGCTAAATAAATAAATGTTGAGTGAATAAATATGTAAGAGAAATCCAACTTCAAACTTGGCAATTTTGTTTGTTAGCCAGCAAAACTAGTGCAGCACGAAGTAGCTCTTATGCTGTAAAATGTGTCCTCCCTTTAGACATCTCCCCTGAATTTAATCATGCCCACCCTGCAGAATGTCAGCTATTACCTTGTCCATTTGACATGTCACAGTTTGGAATTTGGGAGCAGTAGCCAATTCGGATGTTTGGATCAGTGGTAAAACACCAGGGTGATTCAGACCCATCTGGATTTCGACAGTAATTTTCTCGTAGGTCTCTGTTGAGAATAAGCATATTAATGTAAATTGCCAGAGTTCTTACATTGGTGAAGTCAGTGTTATTACATTTCTAGAATTCCAGAATGTATGCATGTTTATAAATAGACTTCTAAGTTTTCGGAGTTAGGATAGCTATAACAATTTAAAACTCAGTATACATAACTGACACTACCCAAATAAATGCTGTCATATGTTAATATTTTTTTCCTTCTAGAGGCCTAGAGTTTCACACAAACATTACTGCTTCAAAAAAGAGAGAAATGGTATCACTGCATTCTTCTCACTGAGTCTCAAGATTTAGACTCTCAATTGGTACCATTTCAAAACATTGGCTGTTATTTATTACATGTTCGTGGCCCATATATTGTGTAGAAACAACATGTATCTCTCTTTGTGAAAGAAAGTTTATTATCAATAGTCATTAACCACTCTCATTTAAAATGAAAGTTCAATCTATTCAAATATGTGCCACAAAAAATATAGCTTTTTTTTTCCTTAAGTTCTGTATTTCTTTGATTTATTTAATTTGTTGCATCAATTTATTTTAATTACAAAGCAAGTCTTTATCAATTTAAAGAGGCTACCTAAAATCTTTACAAATATTTCTGTAAAGTTAAGACCTTGTTATACTACAGAGAAACGAACTATAGAACAAATTGAAATGTAGTACATGTATATCTTTCATTTTACCAGTAGTTTAATTAGAAGTTTAGAGTTTCTAATAAGAAAAAAAAAATCTATGCTAAAATTCTCTGTATGTAAAATAATTTTAATGGTTTTCTATTTTAATATAAGGTTCACATTAAATAAAATGTGCTAAACGTGATAAAATGTGTTAAATATGCTCTCTAATTTTAAGCAAGTATGTTCTTTTATTTCATAGATTCCTTGTTAATAATTTAACTAAATTAATATTCAGTCTTTTGGAAACCACAGTATTTGTATCACTTAGGTCCAATTAGAAGTACTATTATACAATTACATTAATATCCAAATAGACCATTGGAAACTGATAACGTTTTAAGGAAAAAGCTTGTGTTTGGTTAGAAAATCAACAAATAGGCCAGGCGCGGTGACTCAAGCCTGTAATCCCAGCACTGTGGGAGGCCAAGGCGGGTGGATCACAAGGTCAAGAGATCGAGACCATCCTGGTCAACATGGTGAAACCCCGTCCCTACTAAAAATACAAAAAATTAGCTGGGCATGGTGGCGTGTGCCTGTAATCCCAGCTACTCAGGAGGCTGAGGCAGGAGAATTGCCTGAACCCAGGAGGCGGAGGTTGCGGTGAGCCGAGATCGCGCCATTGCACTCCAGCCTGGGTAACAAGAGCGAAACTCTGTCTCAAAAAAAAAAAAAAAAAGAAAATCAACAAATAATAGTCTTACCTAATTAAAGTAGGTCCTGACACAAACTATTATTTAAGGATATGAGAACATTAAGCGCCAGGGGTTAAAGCCACTGTATAGTAAGAGTTTATAACCCATATTCAAACCTTTAGCCTTCTTATAAAATTATTAAATGGAATAGATGAAAAAAATAATTTATACTTATATTTTAAAAATTATGTCAGTATAAAACATGTGTGTTAAATTTTACATAAACTTTGCACACACTTTGGTTTTATTTTCTATTATTTGGTAGAGATGGAGTCACCCTTTGTTGCCCAGGCTGATCTTGAACTCCTGACCTTAAGCCATCCTCCCATCACATCCTCCCAAAGTTCTGGGATTATAGACGTGAGCCACTATGCCTGGCCAGATTTGCAATTTTACATAAATAATCACTCAGTTTAATCATTTGGATTATTCATTTACACAAGGCAATTAAGTGAAGATCAAGGGCTATCAAAGTCCCAGTTTGGACCGACTTTAAAATCTATATTAGAAGCACCTCAATCAATAATCTAGATGAAGCAAGAATGAAAGTCAAGATTTACTCAAATATTTTTACTAAGTCCTTACCCTTCACCTGAAGGAAGAATGATTTACAATTACTAAGGTGAATTGATGAGCTTATGATTCATGTAGATTCATCACAGGCAGTATTGTTCAGTTACAGTGTTCCAAAGATTGCCATTTGTAAGGTCTCAGTACTGGGGCAAGTAATGTTTTATGTTTAATGTTTAGTAGAGACACCTGACCAGTACACCCCTCACCACTAGATCACAAACAGTAAGTGGTAAATCAATGTCCTGAGAAAAGAGTTGAGTCAGATTTTATCAGTTTTATAACACAGCACAAGCTTTGTTTCTTAATATTTATGTTTGGTTATTTAAACCAAATAACAAAATTAAGAAAGGATGACTTAAATTCTGCTAAGATAGAACAGATAACTTTTGATAATTAAGTTTTAATTGTGAAGTCTTTGAATTAAATTTTTACAATCATTCTGTTTTTCTTACAGATGATTTTCACTAGGTATCTGCACATATACAATTTTTTGTTGGGTATTACCAGTTATTAGAAGTCAACAAAAATGTGAATGGCACTGACACTATCTCCCTTGTCCCTTATAACTAACATTTTCTCTGTTTCTTTGTTTTCTCTAATTTGATGTGTTTCTCAGGTGTGAAACACATGGGTCAGGAATAGAGAGTGAATTGCTTTGATGGAAATGAAAATAAACCCAAAACGACAACCATTAATTTTATTATTATAAACTAATAGTAAAAAAATTTTAGTTATTGTAAACTAATGGGAAAAAAAGTCTTAGATTAATGTTTACTATCTAAACAAATAAATAATAGAACTAGCTAAATCTTGTGCATGCACACACACATACACACACAAATCTCTCCTCTCAGATGGCCACTAGTGCTCATAGCTCTTCATTCAGAAATGTTAGGCTGTCTTATTAAAAACCAATTACATAAAGCCAATATATGTTATTTATAGGTGCTATTTCAGGAAAGCCACTATGAATGATGTATGTGTTATAAATTTCAAAAGCAATCATTTTATGTTCCTCATAACAAGGTGGATAATTTAAAAACACATGGCATTGTGTCTGTGTCTGTCTACCAAAGTCAAGTGGTGTAAAAAGTACCCATAGAGAATGCACAGCTATGTAATTGATACTCAAGGGCAGTTTCTTTGGCTTGAGTCATCTACACCATTTTGTTTTGCTTCCTCACTTTTGAAAGCAAATGCAGAAACAATGCAACACATTCATTTAAGCTTTGAAAAATTATTTTATTCACAGAACTTTAAGGCTAGTAACTCTTCAGTAGTGTTACTTTTCTTTCCATTCTTTCAAGAAGAAAAATGTGTAATCCTCCCCAAGCTAATATGAAAATTTAAGAAGGCAGTATTTTGAAACATGCCTGGCTACCATTACTATTAATTGATTTATTAAACAGACTCACAAGAGCAAAGTTGTGATCAGAAACCACCTAGGGATGTGTTTCCCAAAGCATAGTGAATCTACCCTCTGGATTCCAACCACCTAGAGTGCTTAACGAAATGCGTATTTGAGGACCAAATCCCAGACCGAAAAAATCAAAATCTCTGAGCAGAGGAATAATCTGCCTTTTAATTCCTGATTATCACTGGGCACACTAAAGTTTGATCACAAACACAAAATTAGTAAAAAGTAACCACTCTATCTCATTTCCCCTAGGGCCTACTGAAATGTATAACATTTGCCTCTTTTACTCACTTGCACTTATAATTTTCAGGAGTCATGTCATGCTTGTGAGGATACTGAGAATCCCAATGCTGACATGGAATTCCATTCCAAATGGTATTGACAGTGCCCCTGTAGCCTTCTCCTTGACCTTGTATGCATTCAGTTGTTTCCATGGGAACATTAGTGTGATTCATGGTACTGTCAGCTATTGGTAAAAAAACAAACAAAAAAACATATAAAACAAGAAATTTAACTTAACATTATTACTGTCTCCCTTCCAATTTCCCTTTCATTCAAATCCTAAATTAGTTTTTTATTGAAAAGTTACTTAAATGCATTTTACTTCCACATGTATAACTTATATATGCTGAATAGACAGTGTTTCTGAAATGACTGTCAATTATTTCTAAAATTAGCTTGCTTATAAGTACATACAAAGTGGTAATGAAATTAACCATAATTTTCCTCCAATATAATGAATATATTCTGGCCAGGCACAGTGGCTTACGCCTGTAATCCCAGCACACTGGGAGGCTGAGGTAGGCAGATTACCTGAGGTCAGGAGTTTAAGACCAACCTGGCCAACATGGTGAAACCCTGTCTCTACTAAAAATACAAAAAAAAAAAAAAAAAATAGGTATGGTGGCAGGTGCCTATAATCCCAGCTACTCAGGAGGCTGAGGCAGGAAAGTGGCTTGAACCAGGGAAGCAGAGGTTACAGTGAGTCGATTGTACCATTGCACTCTAGCCTGGGCAACAAGAGTGAAAGTCCATCTCAAAAAATAAATAAATAAATACTAAATTCTAAGCTGACATATTAAATATTTTTAATCAACTTGTTGACAATAAAGAAAAAAATCAATTATTGCTAGGATGAGCCTGCTTTTTTTCCTAGTCCAACTTCAATGCTTACTATACTTCATGAAGATCATAAAACCCTCAGTCACTAAGTAAAAAAAGTATAAAATTAAATTTTTACCACAAGTTGGTCTCTATGTGTAATGTTTATTCAATCAAAATATAACTCAGAACATTCCAGAGCAATTAAAATTCATATATAGTCTCAAAACATACATGAAAATGTTTATGGTTTGATTAAAGTGTAAACTTCCCAGCTACCTTTACAATCTAAATGGCCATTCAAGATGCCTCTGGATGAAACTCAAGTCAGCAGCCTCTAGGACAGTTTAAGATTTGAGTAAATTTCATTGATTCATCCATTTTGGAATTGGATGCACCACTGTACAAAGGACAGGCCAGAATTAGAAATGCCTTCAATGACTAGGGATGTCTATGAAAGTTTTCTATATTTAATAATGTAAATGTTTTAATAGCTCTTAAATTTCATTTACACATTTCTTTCATACAAACCATTGCTACCTTATGTATTTGAATGCTTTATTTCATTGCATCCTATGAGTTAACCTTAGGCAAACTAAACAATAGCCTATGCTTAGAGTTATTCTATGAAGTTTTGTGAAAAAAGGGAAAATATTTCCTTAATGACCACCCTATTAACTGAAATAAGTTGTACTATAGAAATTTCCAGTAAATTCCTTTTAAATAACTTTATTGCAACCCATTTAAAAAGTGTTTTAATGTTTTGTATATCTGCTTTGGAGAATAGAAATATGACTCAGAAATATCCAAAATTAAAAAGAAATTCAAATGAAGATGAAAAATGTTCCACGATTGACCCATAAAGTGGTAATTGAGAGCTGATAGCTTACAGAATTCATCCATGTTGATACTGATGATATATATTGATTTTAGGAAGAACAGAAATTATGAGACTTGGGGAAATGGCTTGTATAGAAAAAGTTGATGCTGATTTTGCTAGTCTTTCATACTTTTAGTACTATTATGTACTTCATCAAGACAAAGGTCTTTGATGAAATACAAAATAAGATGGATTTCTTTTTTTTTTTTTTTTGAAAGAAAAAAAGAAAGAGAAAGGGAGAGAGAGAACTGGAGTCTTGTTCTATTGCCCAGGCTGGAATGCAATCCAAAAATAGGTATCAAAAACCTCTTTTATGCCGATAATTGTGCCTAACAGCGGAGACAGGAAAGAATAAGGGAAGAAAATAACAAACAAACAGCCAACCAATATTTCATTTAAGTCTGTGAAATGCTATGCAAATGCTGAGGAGTGATTTACTTCCAATTTTAGTACTATTATGTACTTCATCAAGACAAAGATCTTTGATAAAATACAAAATAAGATGGATTTCATAGGTCCTACGGAACTATGTTGCATCAATACAAATGCCATTAAATTACTCTATTTCTGACTATTTGAATTAACTGTTAAACGACATAAGGAAACTGAATGTGTGTAGGAAAGTTTTAAAAGGTGGTAACTCTAAAACAAGTAAAAGGTCAATATGCTATATTTCATATCTAGTTATACAACTGATGGGAAAGCAGACAAAAAATAAATGTCCTTGGGCATCTATCAATTCATTCACTTAACATGCTAAAAGAAAAATTTTTAGGCCCAAGTTCTAGGGCAGCAAACTTGTGACCTCAGTCAAGACTAAGTTGTGACAATGGAAGGGAGTTCAGAGTTAGGGCAGCCAGTGCAAACACACTTCCTCTAATCTCATAGACTTCACTGTCTGCCTCAGGTACCACAACTCTTTAACTTTCCTATTCAATTGTATGTGTTTTGTTTTGATTGTTTACTACGGAACCATTCATCTCAAACACTGCTCTTGTACTGCGCACATAACTCACAGATCCAGTCTTGATGAGTCCAGATGTCAATCAGAGCCATCTTCGGCTAGATATGGGCCCATTCATTGCATCTCACTGAGAAACTAGTTCAAGGCTCTGCCCATGAAAAATTAACACACCACTCCTTGGACACAAGTATAATCTACCAGATATGAATCAAAACAATAAATAAAAGGAATATAATATTCAGACATGATTAAGGATTTGAACATTATTTGATGAAATTTCTAAATATGGAAGCAGCTTCAAAAGGCTGTTTCCTCTACTATGTGAAGGTAACTTCCTATTGTAAAGATATGCCTGGGTAGCAGTGAGAGAGTAAATATAGTCGTCTACATTGTCAGTGTAAGATTAAATATCAACTATCATTTCTAGAGCATGTTATTAGTCAAAGGTAATTCGAATTTCAAAGTAATTTTTCCATGTTATTAGTCAAGGGTAATTTGAATTTCAAAGTAATTTTTCCATAAATAACATTTCAAAGTTACACTCTTGCAGAAATGACCCATGATAGTTATACTCTAAAGAAATATTAGAGCCTTAACTCAGAAACAAGTGGATATATACCTTATAAAAAGGAAGATAGTAAGGTAGACATAGATGATCACAATTCATTAAAATATCAATACCTGGCAGGTTCAAGGAGTAGCTGTAAGCAATCACATGATAATCAGGAAATATTAAGAGGAATGATAAATTGTAAATACTGATAAAGGATAAACATATTCCTTATTTGAGAGCAAAGTGTAAAATTTTAAGAACCTCTGTGAAATTGAAGATCTATATTATCAAAACCCCAAGTCAAAGGAAAGACTACTTGCTTAAAAATATTCAGGAACATAGTTTGGTGTTGATTTATCCACTAAAACTTCAATGTCAATTCAGACATGTATTGTTAGTGCTAATTCTCTACTTCAACTGGTGGTTTCCAACCAGATTTAATTAAAGAACCTTTCACTTTAAAAAATAGAAATGATATAAATCTCATTATTTGAACTATTATGTTGAACAGTTGTTTTTCTAAACTTATTAGCATATTTTAAAGCATTTAATATAAACTTGAAGAGTCACTAAACATTCATTTTAAAAAAACATGTTAAATGGTTAAATAAAAACCAAAATGCTCAATTTGGATTAAATAATTTGGACTATTTAATATATTTTAATTTGGAGGTAGAAAATAAAACCTTTTAGAGTTTTTTAAACTACAAAATACAAAGAATTATTTTAATATAAATATTATATTTTACCAAATCAATATAACTTTTTCATTAGGCTTTAAGACGTAAAGAATCTAAATAATAGCATTATTATTTTTCATCTTTTAATAAACATCCATAACTTTAAAATATGTATAACTCTAATAACTTAATAGTTTTCTTTTTCTCGTTTTTTAATTCATTGGAAATATTTATCATTATTTTAAACACAAACTAGAGTATTTAGCTAGTATTTTTCTTTAACTCCAAAATACCCTCTGAAATTAGTACATTGTATTTATTCCCTTTGACGTTCAACTGCTAGGAGTCACCCCATAAATAAAAACTACATAATTCTGGTGGCAATGTATAGAATAAATAATACAGGCGCATAAAGATATATTAGTATGACAAGGTAACTAAATGGTTTTGATCAATAAATAAGAGTTATTATGAGTCTCCATGAAGCCATTTAATAAATATCTGATGAGGACCATGATGAATGATTTGTCCATAGACCATTTAACTGTGATATAAATGTTTGATCTCTGCTGCTCACATACTTACTATTCAAACAAAATTAATTATTCCTCAATGGCAGTAAAACAAACTCCTCCTGCAGCCCTGCTGTATAAATATCAAAACTGGATGCAAAAATAAAACAAATGTTTCATGACAATTGATTTGGAAAGGGATATTAAATGTTGGGAAAGGCATTCTTTTGTGCTTAATACTTTAACATGGGACCTGCGTAAGGGAGGGTTTTGAAAAATCTCCATTGGCCAAACTAAAATGTCAGAAAAGCACAGAAAGATCCCCAAATTTCACCTGAAGTTGATTGATTAGACAAAGCAACTGTTTTTTAAAATACAGCATCCCCACATACACAAATATTTTTGCAAGCATGTCTACTAAGTTCACTCTGAAAATACCTGGAACTCTTCTGAGAGTTCCTGCAAATAAAACCTTTTACCAGGGGTTTCAGTAGTGGCTACCCCTTGGAAGCAGAGGCAAAGATATTTATGTAATCTTCAGTGGCCTATGAGTAAAGGAATGCTTTCCTTTGATGATTGACATAAAATTTTCTGTTTGGAAATGATTTAAGGAAAACAACTTTTGCTAATTAAATTTTTCACTGTCTTGTTTGAATATGATCAAATACAGTGAGTGCCCCTTGGAACATTAATTTCACTTTGCTGGTGTGGTTGCGCTGTGATCTGATTGTTACAAAGTTTGGAAGGGAATTTTAAGATTTGAATAGATTTTTTCTTGAGACAAAGCGTATTCACTGTTGTCTAATTCTTGGGACAAGCATCTTGCTCCCAACAGAGACCAATAGAACAAGATCACTAATAAAAAAAATCTGATTACTTTTCTCTTTGAAGGACTGGCCAAAGCCTTGCAGAGAGGCCACAGGGCCTTTATGGAGGTCTGAATGCTAGCTGGAAAGGAGAAGTGCACAAGGATATTACAAACAGCAACACCCAGGGCTCTGTAAGCTTCAAATGAATGATGAGTAAATTCTTACGTCTGCAGTTTCCACCACCCCCTGGCTGCCCCAAACATCCCCACCAAAAGAAAACCCAGATTTTCCAATGGAGACAAGCTATTGCTTCTCTTTTCCCGATAGGTAGAATAAGTCAATTCATAGGCTGGTAGACAAATACCCGATTATCCCTTGAAGTAGTTCAACCTAACCAACTGCTTCTTCCCAGCTACTGGAGAGCAACTGAAACGGAATTTACTTTATGACGGTCCCTCGAGATTGAGAACAGTGTGTAATAAAGTCACTCTCCCATCAACAGTACTTGTGCTCTGTGGGCCATGAAGACCAGGATCAAGCTCATTATAAATTTAAAGAGCTTCTTCTTTTAAAATTGACATGGGAAAGTAGTAAAGACCTCCAAAATACGAACCTCAAATTGCTTGCACTTCTGCTTTCCAAGTAAAGCCAGGATTCATATCTGAAACTTTTCCCTGGACTTTATCCAAGCCTTTTCTGGTACAAAATGCTCAGGAGACAAGACTTTAATGAAAGGTCTTCAATTCCATAGCCTTATTCTTTAGAAGATAATTTGGAAGAGACCTCCAAGTAAAAGTTTTTTTCCCTGAGAAAGGGTATGTATAGCATTGGTTTTTCCTGACTCAGGACACAATATTTTATTTCTATGAATCTGTATTCTGGACTTGGGTAAATTAGCAAAACTCAAAGAAACAATCAGCTTTCTCTAAGAAAGGAAATAATTTGTAAAAATTATTTTGTAATTGTATACAATTTGTAAAAATTATCTTCTCATCATACAAACATACTGAATCTTAAAAGATGACTGTTCTTTTAAAGTGAAATGTTCATTGGTTACTAAGGGAAAGGATTTTTTTGTATTTGTTTCCAATGGCAACATACCTATATTAGTCTTCTCATGCTGCCATAACATAATACCACAGATTTGTTGATTTAAACTAAAATAATTTATCTTCTCACAGTTCTGGAGGCTGAGAAGTTCAAGACCAAGGTGCTAGCCAATTGGGTCTGTGGTGAGGGCTCTCTTCCTCGCTTGCAAATGTTCACTTTCTTGCTATTTCCTTACATGATAGAAAAATAGAGTTCTCTTCTTCTTTCTCTTGTTATAAGGCCACCAATCCTACCAGATTAGGGCCCACTCTCATGACCTCATTTAACATTAATTACCACTTACAACCCCTATATCCTTATATAGTCACAATGGGAGTTAGGGCTTCCACATATGAATTTGGCCGGAGACACAGTTCACTTCATGGCAATACCTTGAATACAAACCTTAGATATCAAAGATCTGCCTAGGTCTCACTTCTAAAGTGTTTCTGGGCACTTAAGTGTAGCAGTTCCTCCTTATCTGCAGTTTTGGTTTCTACCATTTCATTTACCTGTGGTCAACCATCATCCAAAAATATTAAACAAATATTCCAGAACAATTCATAAGTTTAAAAATGCACACTCTGTTCTGTTCTCCTCAAATGTGACTTATTCCTCTGTCCAGTGCTGTACATGTAACCTGCCCATTTAGTCTCTTAGTAGCCTTCTGAGTTATCAGGTCAACGGTCATAATTTTGCAGTGCTTATGCTCAAGTAACCTTTATTTTACTTAACAATGGCCCCAAGGCACAAGAATAGTGATGCTAGCATATTGTTATCATTATTCTATATTATTGTTGTTGTTAATCTCTTATTGTGCCTAATTTATAAATTAAATTTTATCATAAGAATGTATGGAGATAATACACTAAAGGAGCTCAAATGAAGGAAGTGATAACTTAGTTGAAATGTAAATGAGGAGCTGCCAACTAAATAAGGAAGAAAGTAAAACTTTTTTGAAGGCAGAAAGCATGGCTAGGGTAAAGAGACTATAATAAGAACATGGAAAATATGAGGCAAAGGAAGAAAATCATTGTGGCTGGAACAGAGAGCAAGAGAGCCTGGAGAGAAACGTGGAGGTATATGAAGTCATATATAAGGTTAGAAATATAGGTAGGAGGTAAAAGATGGTTTTGTTTTGTCATTGTCCTAAGATCAAAAGAAACCAATGAAGGGTTTTTGTGTGTAGAGGTGTGGGGTGTGTGGGTGTGTGTGGCTGTGTGTGTGTGGTATTCTATAGATGAGGAATGATATAATCAGATTTTTGAAAACATTCTCTTTTGCAAGGAAAAACAGTAGATATAGATACTTCACTCTGAAGGCCATTCATGTTAAAAAAAAAAAAAAAAGATACTCTCTTGGATAAAAGAGACAGTGATGGAGTGAAATTGTCTTATTTGAAAGGTATATATAAGATAAAATTGACAGGACTTGGTGATGCATCAAATGTGAAGAGTGAAGGAGAAGGCTATGTCTAGGATTATGCCAGGCTTTTGGATCTTAAACTGGGTAAATAATGGTACCAATCATGCAAAAAAGACCTTAAAAGCCTGAACAGACCCTCCCATCCCCCCTTTAGAGGATTCATGAAGAAAATCAGAGTAAAACATAATCAATAAGAGAAGAGGTGAGTTGCTGGTGCCGAGGGCTGAGGAAAATTGGAGGAGCCCACAGGTAAATACTAACTAGTGTACTCTTAAGGGGATATATCAGTCTTACATGTTCTGACATATAGCAAAAAGTTGTTCTCAGAGGCTCTTGGGACACCTGAGGTTCCCAAGATCCTTTCAGGGGTCCAGGAAATCAAAACTATTTTCGTAGTAATATTAAGACATCGTTTGTTCTTTAAACCATGAAATTTTCAGATAGCACATGATATGTGATATCCAGAAAGACTGATAGCAAGATGCAAATACAAGACACCCAGCTGTCTTCAATTAAGGTGTCATTAAAGAATTTTTTTTAAATGCTAAATTTTAAATGCCACTGATTTTACTATTTTTCATTAGAATATATTTATTAATATCCAATGGCCTTATTGCTATTTTAAATCAATTAATAAATGTTTTGAATTTTCTGTTTTAATTTCTAATATGGTAAACATGGATTCATATAGTTCACACAGATAATTTGGGCTTCCTAATAATGTCAAAGAGTATAAAGGTATCTTCAGTCCAAGAAGATCGTGAACTGATCTCAATACTCAATGTGACTTCTAAGGGGTATCAATCACAAGAGAGCTTTTAAATTGCCAGGGGCCTGTTGAAGTTTACTTCATAAAAATACTAATACCACATGTCCTTACTTGTAAGTGGCAGCTAAATGATGAGAACACATGGACGCATAGAGGGGAACAATAGACACTGGGGCCCACCTGACAATGGAGGGAGAGAAGAGGGAGAGGATTAGGAAAAATAACTAATGGGTACTAAGTTTAATACCTGGGTGACAAAATAATCTGTACGACAAAACCCCATGACACAGGTTTACCTACATAACAAATCTGCACATGTATGCCTGAACTTAATAAAACTTTAAAAAATACAATAAATTCAACAAATATAATTTATCTCTGAAAAGCAGTGAACTAATACATAGAACCAACTGTTACTCAGGATATGAAGTTATAATCAGGAAAACAATAAGGAAATCAGTACTTCATTCAGGCACTATGCAAGACTTCCAATCTTTTATAAATTTGTGATGTCTTAAAATTCCATATGCCCAAAACTCAAAGTATATACACAAAATATTTGTGGGCTGATGACATTTGGGTATATATCCCCTGCTGAGAATTACAGTGTGAAAAGTCTGAAAAGGCTGTCCCAGAGCACCCTGGCACACATTTGCCAGACAATGAGTAACAGTCATTCTTTACTTTGAGTGATACACTGATTGTAACATAGAAGCTTGGAAGCAAAGTGACAAACAAATTTGTAGTTCATTCAGCTTTTGAACAAATAAAAGGAACAAATAAAAGGAGAGCAGTATTCAAACTTTGGCTGGCAGGTGGGAATACCCTAATATCAAGGCAGTGTCATCTTTTGCTTTACTGGTTTGTGTTAAAGCTCTGAATTTTCCATCTTGTTATAGGCCATGATCTGTTTTATTCACTTCTGTATCCCAGCCACTAGAAAAGTGTTTGATATATAATAGCTGCTCAGAGAATTTTATTGAATGAATGCGATAGAGAAAGGGGCAAACAACCCTCTTTGTGTTCTCAATATGCTGGCTGGAATTGCCGAAGCCCGAGGCTTTGCTATCCCTGTTCACTTGTGACTTTTCTTGACCTTCTGTAGAAGAATGAACTTAGATGTCCTATGAACAAGGATGCCAAGCACCTGCATCTCAATATAAGCAGAATTAAACCTCTGATCTTTCTCCTCAAATTAATGCCTCTCATATATATATATATATATATATATATATATATATATAATCTACCCAATAACTTGGAAATATTTTAGACATTTCTTTCTATCCCATTTCCTAGTATAACCAATTTGTCATTTTATACTGTTCATTCTACCCTTTTGATATTGTTTTGATATTATGATCCTTCCTCACCTTGTTTTTCTCACTGCTTACTGCCTTACAGGCCTGTGTTGTATTTTGTGTTGAATAGTCTTTTATTCCTCACCTCATCATACTTCTCTGAAAGCTTTTTATTCATTCTTGTGACCAAAAGTTTCTAAGAGAAAAATACACACATACACTGAACACATGCACATATATATATAGTATGTGTGTGTGTAGAGATACAATTATTAGTAGTCCATAAATTATAAACAGCATGAATATATGTTTAATGTTTTTTCAAAGATCTTTCTGTTTAGTGTCCCCAGGGTTTTTAAAACAAGGGCAATGAGCTACAGTAGCATTCAGGAGGAATGGGAAGGTTGTCTTTGTGCAGTAAAGTAGGAAAGGGCAGCAGTGTGGGAGGGCAGGGGTGTTGATGTGCCTGACTTCTGAGAAGCACATGCATCTTCTTTAATATGTAATTAAAGTCCTTAATCAGTTGACTATAAGTGAATTAAAAGGGAAATTAACCTAGGCAGGACTGACCTAATTAGGTTAGCTCTTTAAGAGAGAGTCTAGAGGTCAAAAGCTCAAAGCTGCATAGATGCTATCCTGTTGGCCTTAAAGAAGTAAACTGCCATCTTGTAGAGAGGGTCATGTGTCAGAGAAGGTTAGGTAGTTTCTAGGGCCTTTGGGGAAGAATTCACATGAGAGAAGAGGAGATGAAACTCGAGCCCTTTATGTGATCCATGCCCCAAGGGCTCTAGGAGAGTCTTTGTGTTTTCCTGGGTCTCATGGACACCAGTTTGGAGATCAGTATTCTAGATCACAAGTGAGATAAGATCCCTCCCCCTGCTTAATTTTCCAGTGTTTCTCCTAGCAACTGAATAAGCCACTCTTGGGTCCTACTTGATCTACCTCATATCAACTTAATTTTTATCAACTTCTTTCAGTTTTCTGTTTTTACCCCTACCCTGCCCATATCAATCACCTTTTACCATGTCTTGAGTTACCATACTGCTCCAGCCACCCATGTCTTCACCACTTTCCTCACTGGCCTAATTGCAGCCATTTGCTAGGAATGAAATAAGGATTGTTAATTCTACAAGGGAAAGCACCTCTCTGTAGATGTTAAATAAATGGTGGTAATTATGGTTTTCTAATGCAGTTATTCTATAATAAAACAAGAGTTAAAAAATTCCCCTTCAACTTTCTAGAGAGAAAGTGACATAATCATTATCTTTATTCTTTTTTTTAGAAACAGAAAATCTAGAATAAGTTCAGCTAGACTGGACCAAGAGAAAACTAGAAAAGTGGCCCAGCTAATGATACAAATAAAAAATAATAATTAATTATCTGTTACAACCAGTACAAGTAAATACATCAGTTGTCCCCAAGGACCCTACCCACTGGTGTTCACACTGCATAACCTTCTCCCTTTGGGTGTGGATACAACTTTTGAATACAATGAGAGCTATTCTTGTGATTAGGTTATGTTATACAACAAAATTGTAGAGATTTTGCATATGTAATTAAAGTCCCTAATCAGTTGACTAAAAGTGAATTAAAAGGGAAATAAACCTAGGCAGGACTGACCTAATTAAGTTAGCTCTTTAAGAGAGAGTCTAGAGGTCAAAAGCTCAAAGTTGGATAAATGTTATCCTGTTGGCCTTGAAGAAGTAAACTGCCATCTTGCAGAGAGGGTCATGTGTCAGAGAAGGTTAGGCAGTTTCTAGAAGCCTTAAAACCACAAGAAAATGAATTCTGTCAAAACTAGTGAACTTTAAATGCAACGTGGAGTTTTAGATGAGATTAGAGATGTGGTGGGCACCTTGATCAGCACCTTGTGAGACCCTAGCATGGAACCCACTGGAGTTATGGTTGGGCTCCTGACCCACAAAAAATATGAGATAATAAATGTGTGTTGTTGTTAAACACTAAGGTTTTGGTAATTTGTTATGGCACAATAGAAAATAGAAGCACAATTGAATCCACCACCAAATTTTTGTTTTTGCATTATAGGCTTTACTATATATGTGAACCAAAACATTTGAAAGAATATTCATAAATTATCTCTTATGCTTTCCAGAATGTCAACTTTATTTCTTCCATTTTAATAAAAGTATTATCTCTTATAGCCATATATATTTCATCTATATTTCAACTATATTGACTATTTCAACTATATATTCAACTATATAGCGATATATATTTCATCTATAATATTTCAACTATAGTTCATCCACTTTAATAAAAGTATTGTCTCTTTACAGCCATATATAAATATAGCCATATATAAATATGGCTATAGACAATAATTTTGTTAAAGTGGATGAAATAAAGTTGACACATATGTATTTTTAAACAAAAAGCTATTTTTAATAAGATATTTCCAAAATATTCCCAAAGCTCGGAAGACTTTTTAAATCTGAGTGATATAGGTTTGATTCACAAATTCTGGTATCGTTTTTTAGAACTAACATCCTATAAACAGTATCCTCTGCTTCACAAAGGCATTGTAATTATAGCATGCTACTTGTATAACTAGTCAGCTCCTTTTTAGACAGAAGAGAAAAAAGAAACCTACTTAATAGCTAGAAAGTGTTATAGTCATTCTATTTCTTGCCCCTCTCAATCTCTTTTAAAAAAAAATACCCTAAAGATTGGTTTGGAACTGAAGAGGAGGGCAACATTTGGATTTCTTGCCAGTTTAAGAGGGAATGTGCAGGTGAGCCTGTGTGTGTGTGTGTGTGTGTGTGTGTGTGTGTGTGTGTGTACTGGTCTTATTCCAGAGAAGATTTATAAGAGCACCTAAACCACACATATATACACAAATTAAAAAAAAACAGAAGGGAAACAGTTGGTTTATTATACCTAACTGGTGTAGAACAATGGAAAGACTAATAAAATGAAACAAGTCAATGAGTGGAACCAACCCAATCTATACAGAGAAACACTATCACATGAGTCATCTTTTATTTTAAAGGACAAAATAGATGATTCAATTTCCTTGGAACACAGTGTTTTACTCTGAAAGGCTTCCAGATTCTACAAATTTCATACATGCCAGGTACATCCTCTGTCTATGGGACTGTTGTCCAAAATATTAAGAGTTGTCTAAAATATTTCCTTTTATTAGCAGGTCTAGGTGGAGAGAGATTTACCTTGGCAATACCATCCTGCGGATAATATTGAATTAGGTTTGTTCAGCAGAATTTCCCTATCATTCTGCTGTAGTGAAATATACAAAAATCAATCCATGTCCTCTTAATTGTATATTTTACTCTAGGTGCTGGTGCCTGAACTTATGTAGGTTATTTAGCTTTACATATCTGTCCGTATATACATAACTTTATATTATCAAGCCAATTTATAACATTATTATACCTTACTAAATTTATGCAATTCTATCGAGTTTAAAGAATTTTAGGATTCAGTTGAAAAAAAATAAGACCTGTATTCAAAGAAATGAAAACATTATTTAATATTATTTCAGAGAACAGTGAAAATATATGAGTTAACCATGGAGGAGAGGATCAAGTTCACAGATTGAAAGGAACAATACAAAACACGTTTAAAAAAATAGTTTTTATCATGAATTCAGAAAAGCTGGGTATGGGCCAGCATAGAGCAAAAGGATTGTAGGGATTACTAAAAGACAGATTGAAACAGAATGGAGGCTGAGCACAAAGACAGCCAGAAAGGTAGGGATCAGCTATAGAGATTAGAGACATCTGTGACAAACTACTATTGGACTTATTATTCTAAATTGCAGCCTCTGTCATTCACCAGAAGAGGCTCACCATCAGTTGAGAGCTCATGCTATGTCTTTCGGGAGGAAAGGCAGGTAAAGGATACAGGATTGGAAGGTAAGGATCTAAGGTCCTAGCTGTTACTATCCTAATGACTTTGTGATGCTGCACACATTTCCTGTCTTTTTCTCTCTCTGTGGATTTTTAAATTTTCTTGATAGCATTAGAATGTTTAGGCCCTTGCCATAAGTAAAAATGTTTTCTGTGGATCTGTGCATTTGCATATTTATTTCTGTCAAAAATAATCAGTCTCTGAAAATGCAAAATATTGGGTATGATTATGTAATACATTCTTAAAATATTAAAACCTGCACACATTAAAGCATCAAGTTAAACAGTTGTTAACCTGTCTCGCTAATAATCGCTTGCTTAGATCCAGTCTGTGAGAGGAAAAGGAAGCAATAAATTTGACCTTAACTTACCACATGTTTTAATTGCACAGTACTCCCAGCGGGTGTGAGGGTCAAGAGTATAGCACCATGGCCTCGGCTTGCCATCGGGATTGCGGCAATAATTATCATCAAAGCCCTTGTCGGGATATCTGCAAACCACACCAAGAAAAGTGTCACGTAAATCTGCCTTGAACACCACCCACCCCTCAGCTCACAAAATAACTTTCCACTTGGGTTGTCTACACCTAGCTGGGGAAAGAGGACGTTTTCTGTTTTGCCTTACAAGGACCGCTGATCACTGACTAATCTACTAATTTACATATCCCACTAAGGACAGAGTGTCATCCTCTTGGTAATGAGTTAGGTCCATGTGGTACCTTTCCACTAAGTGAGGTTCCAAACTGAGTCTCTTTCTCCTAGAACCCAGTTATGGGCAGATTACAAAAACATGACCTCATGTAGAATGCTCATTAAGAAAACAGGTCCTCTTCTGGGGAAGGCTTAAAGTTCAAACTAAAAGTTCAGTTTCAATAGCACCGTTACTAATGACAGCTCAATTTTGGAAATAGAGCCCTTGGAGGTCATGCCCTCACCTTCACCAGATCATGAGACAAACTTCATCACACCACTTTCTCCACACCCCACCTCCCTTCAAATTAAGAGGCCTGAATTGGTGACTTGATTTTAATTGCTACCATACCCCTTCTGCTCTCAGTTAAACAACATGACAAGCATTTATCTAAAAAATAAGCTGGAGTTTTAATTTCACTTAAAATGATAACAACAAACAAAAAAGAATAAAGAAAAAGAACAAAGAAAAAACACCTAACAGGAATTTCCAAAGAAAGGTGGGGGACAGAGTTTCCTGTGTAATTATTTGTATTTTTATTCTTCATAATCAAAATAAAGGAACTTCTTCCTTTTTTTCTAAGTTCATGTAAAATACATGGGCAAAAGTAGACATGATTTTTTGGGGGATAATGATTTAAGCTCAAAACCTACTCCTGGGGAAAAAAGACAGATTTAGTTGTCTGACTTCTCCAAATAGGCTTTTTATATGGGCAACTTCAAAATACACCAGGATAAAGCAACCTGAATGGTTTGTTCTACTTTTTACTCCCTTTTCTTGAGCACACTTATGTCATGCTGTTATAAGCCTGGCCTGCAGTACCTGAGTCTCAGAAGGAGATTTCCTGCAAGCAGTAGCAATACCTCTAACCACCGCTAACACTGGCCACCATGGTCGTCACTGAATTGGCCCTGTGGCTTGCTTTGGCTTTGTTTTGTTTCCGCTCTGAGAGAGAAAGAAGCTTCTTTTAGTGCTTCCACTCTATACCCTGCTGATGATTTCTGTTCAGGATCATGCTGATTTTAGAAATTCTGACCAGTTAACTATGTAGTCAGTGTTCTCATATACCTCATCTTAAATCTCTTTGCCCTTAGACTATTTCCTCCAAACATAATGGCCAGAAATTCTGTCAGAAGAATACTGAACATTCTGAGAGTTCTAAATGTTATGTTCATGACCTATCAGGAAAACATAATATAAAGAGAATTTCCATAACACTGTGTCATAGAGCGAATAACAGTTTGTAAAAGAATCAATGAAAGCATGATTCATTAGTATTTTACCTTTCAGGCAAGAATTTGTGCCGGTGTGGTGTCTGATGATCCCAGCGCTGGCAAATCTTGCCTGATTCCGTATGATCCATGAGACCTCGATAATTTTCCCCATTGCAGATCAAGCATTCAACTAATAAAATTAAAGTATGGCTCGTTAATTGTTTCTGACAGCAAAATTAAAAACACTACTGTTCCATTTAAAGAACAACACCTGTTTAGCAAACAGATTTTTAGAAAATCCTACACATCATTCTAACTTTAGATTAGGGCCAAATGTCCATAAATAGTGACATACGCTACTCCCTACAGAACACATTATACAATTTAAGTGGGATTTTTGTAATTAGTGTCACACAACTTTACTGTAGGGCCACAATGCTGTCTATCTGATTTTTCAATAACTGTCTCAAATGTATCTAGAAAATGGAAATAGAAGACAAATCCTTGGAGATTTTTCCTGTGTTGATCTAAAACGCAAAGATCTCAGTATCTATTTTGTCAGCACAATAGTATTTCTCTCTCAATTTGCCCTCTAAACACATCTACAGGAATTACAAAGTTTAATTGAGTTTGTGTCATACTTTTATGGTTAATGCCATAATCAAGACCACATAGATTTAAGAGATTGGCTTCATATAGAAATCTGGTATAAATCAAAGAACACAGGCATTTTTAAAAAATAAATCACAGCTCCTTTCTGTTAGCGAACATCCATGTTGAATAGGCTGGGCAGGTTTGCATTTCTATCTGGCTTAGGATAGAAGATGACCTGCTAATGAACTCCGTGTTCCCACTCTTTTTTAAAATGTATAAGCTGATCTAATTAGGTAGGATCTCACTGATGATTTTGTGAGGTTAATTCATTGTTCTCTTCTGGCTGGCCTCTTATGGCACACTGAAAACTGAATTACATCAATTGCTGAAAGTGAGACTTCTCAAACAGACAGGTTGATTTGTAGCACAGCAAGCACCCTGTGGAATAAATCATTGCTTGGCTTTCCTATGAATCAGGCAAACTTCCTTAAACACATCATTTGTATCTTACAATTACTGATCATCTAACTTTAGCCGAAGTGGGACGAGGCATCAATGTTTAGTTTTATGCAATGGAATCTAGCCTATAGAATATTTGTAGTAATTTGGGATATAGTATTTGAATAATCACTTTTGAATCTTTGATTCTTATAATCTAACAGGGACATTGACTATTAACTTCCTGAAAACATGAAACAACTTGGCTTGATTCATCTACTTTCTTTCATTTACATTAAAACATGAGCTAAAAGGCCAACTCAGCTTCCCCTCATTTGATACTGAGATTCCCCAGACTACAACCAGTAAGCCCTTGAAATGTAAATAAGCATATCAATAAAGGTGCTCAGGCTGGCCAAGGTCATTGCAGTGCTCAACATAGGTGATGCAATGTTACATCTCAGCTTTCCATTTGAATGGTTAACAGATTCATTTAGTTCTCTTTTTTTTAAAGAATACAAAGTTTGATACCATCAAAGAAAATGATGCAGTATTCATCACTATTTGTTACTTTGTATTGAATGAAATGTAAATAGAGTACTATGGTCACATATAAAAGATAAGTATTCACATATACAATTTCTACTCTTGTATAGTACTCAGGAAAGGGATTACATCTATTATGCCTTTTTCAGCAAATGCAGCTTGTGATAGTATATCCCTTTCTAATGACAGTGAATAGAATTATTTTCTGGGAATCACCACATTGAGCAATATTATTAAAAAAATAGCTAGATGAATAAAACAGATGATTCCATAAGATGACTACTTTCCATTATGAGTGTAGCAGATCAATGCTTGTTCAAACATGAATGTGCATAAAAACCACCTTGAGATCTTATTAAGAGACAAATTCTGGGTCAGTGGTTCTGGGCTGGGACATTAGTAACAAGCTCCCAGGGGTTGCTGCTTCTGCTGGTGCTCAGACCTCACTTTGCTTTGCAACTTTCTAGATAACGGGATCTATTCTCAAAGTTCTAACTATTTGGCAGTAATGTTTTTTTTAGGAGATACTAGATTTTACTCAGACCTTGAATGGATGAGAGTTGGATAAATTATAAAGGGAAAAAAATAACATAAAATCAGAAGCATAAGTATGCTATGTTGGTAGTAAAGTGAAGAGAGAGTTATGTTTGCAGTCATGGGTCTAAGGAGATAAAAATAAATAAATAAAAGTTAGCAAGAATAATGTTACATTTTAGAAAACAATGAAAGTTATTGTTGGGGTGGGAATTTAACATGCCATGATAGAATTGAGATGCTTAAATATATTATAGTTACATATTATTTGCTGGTTTATAACATACTTTTAACATAAAAGATATCAGCTGAGCACAGTGGTTCATGCCTGTAATCCTAACACTTTGGGAGGCCAAGGTGGGTGAATTGCCTGAAGTCAGGAGTTCAAGACCAGCCTGGGCATGGTGGCATGTGCCTGTAGTCCCAGCTACTTGGGAGGCTGAGGCAGGAGAATCACTGGAACCCAGGAGGTGGAGGTTGCAGTGAGCCAAGATGGCGCCATTGTACTCCAGCCTGGGCAACAGAGCAAGATTCTGTCTCCAAAAAAAACAAAGAAACATGAAAACATGATAGGTATCATTTGATTCTTACAGTGAGGAAAACAAGGCTCACCAAAGTTTTAAGAGACTTACCTAAAACACAAAACGTCAAACCTGAGCCTGGAACACAAATCTTCTGACCCATAGTCTTACTATTCTTTGCATTATCCCAAAATGCCTTTTTGTTTTACATATTTTAACTTATCTCCTACATATTTTAACTGTTTATATTTTGTGATATACTGAAAGCAATAATTTTAGAAAGTTGGTATCCCTGTCCTTTTCAACATTGTCCTCATTGCACTCTGCCTTTTTGTTTACAATAGTTAATGTGCTCTCCTGTTGTGATCTCATCTATTGCAGCACTGCGGAGTAAGTGGCCCTGGGAATGTAGCTGGATTGGATACCATATCCAAAGTCAGTGGCTGAAAAGTTGGCTGTTTTACCGTGGAATCAAACAATCAGGTTAGTCATAAGAATTATCTCAAGAAAACCAAATTTTTAACTCATATTTACTTTTCAAACTTCGGGAATTCTCAGACTTTTCTAAATTTTCTTAAAGTCAAGCAGTTCAGGTGAAACCAAGTCCATGTACTCAAGGAAACAGGTGAACGTATAAACTATGTAACAGTGTAAGGGGGTGAGGGATGTCCTTTGGCTCTTTCTATTGCTGTCAATACATTATTTAACTGCTCCAGAAAGTTCTTCTCCTAATAATTAGTTTAAAAAAGCATACTACTGCTCTAGATCACAAAAACTCACAGAGTAATGGTTTCTGTTCATCAGCTCAGTATTTTTTCTAAGTATAGTTCTGGACCAGATAATAGTAGAATACTATAAAAACTATATATAAATGATAAAACACATAGGATTAATTTAACAGGTTTCTCATCATACTAACCAACCAAACTTTAAAAGAATGTGTTCCATTTTTCTCAGTCATAAAACAGGAGTGACATGAGTATACAGACTAAAACAATTATTTTGAAAGTATCTGAATCTATTTTTAATTAGTGTTTGTTTTATTCCATTAAAAACAGTCTCTCAGAAAAATCCATGCAGTGATTACTTCAACAAAACTGAATGTTTAAAATATAGTCTCACAAATTTACATATATAAATACAAGTTTAAAAATAAATTATACTTGCCATTAAATCTTTATAACTTGCCATTTAATTTTTGTTTTTAAAAGTCTTTCTTCACATAGAGTATCAAATTATATACATAAACTATGTCAGTATTATTTGGGATTTTAAATGTATTTTTTGAATTTATGGCTTAATTAAAATATATTTACTTGATCATTTGACAATCATTAGAAATGACATCTGTTCCAGTGACTAATGATTGTTTTATTTTAAATTTCAAGCAAACGCTAAAGCAAAAAATTGGATTTTACATACCTCAACTTTCTATAACTTTAGAATCAAGCACTACTTATTTTATTTGTATAACTATATAAGGTTCTTTTTTAAAATTGTCCAATAAAAGTATATATATTTATCATGTACAACATGATGTTTTGAAGTATATATACATTGTTGATAAATCTAGTTAACATATGCATTACCTCACATAGCATTTTTGTGATAAGAACATTTAACACCTAGTCTCTTAGCATTTTTTAATATACAATATAATATTATTAACTACAGTCACCATTCATGCAACAGATCTATTGAACTTATTCCTCTTATCTAATTGAAAAGTGATAAATGTAATAAAAGAATAGTTTTCTTTTAGAATATTTGCTATATTTAAAAATTTTTAATTATAAGAAAATAATATTAATCATTGACTATCAGATACAATTCGTTTATGATCCAAAATTTTAAACAAATTTCAGGTGATTATGTAGCCATGTTTTAAGCATAGTTACAAACATTTCAAAAAATAAATACTGTTCTATATGTCTTTTTCATTTGAACAGTCCAAAGTTTGATCACAGGTATTTTTGTTTGTTAATTTTAAATATGCAAAATGATTTTATAGCTGCTACCTCAGCCATAATAAAATAACCTTTATAACTTACCATTTAATTAGTATCCATGGATAGAAATGGCCCATTTATTATACTATTTAAGCATTCTAGATTTTGAAGTTTCCCCCTTATATATGTATTTTAGAAGAAATTTATATCATGTCTACATTATTTTGTATATTTTATATTATTGGTTTTATAAGTAACTCTTTTTCTCTGCCAAAGTTTTGACAATGCTGCTTATTTTTTATCATTTTCATTAAAATCCTGCTAACACATTGCTTGTGTTAGCTTGAATTTAAAATACCACAGTTTAACTCATACTCTCTGAAATATGTTTAACCTACATGGCAGATGTTGGTTCCCTTCTCCCACAGGAGAGTTATTCCACGATTGTCAGGCCACTAATTATTTCCAGAAAGAATGTATCTGCATCCTTTAGTGACGTGGTGACCAATAGCATCATGTGCTGTTAATACCAATGGGCAATGCCCTAAGGGAGGTGTGATGACCTCAAATTATTAAAGGTTACTAAAGAGTTACATTCTAATGAGATAAGAGTAACTGCAAATAGGATTTATTCAAGGATTTCTTTTCTAGCACTTTTAATCCATGTCACCTAGCAGTCCAGTCTTATATAAGTATATTTTGATGAATGTTTTTCTTACAAACCCAGAGTTGAAAAATCATATTCTTATAAGAACCAGGCAGATAATGAAAATGGTAGGCTGTTTAAAGTTTGGCCAAGATACCAGCTTTTGAAAATACTTTTTTAAGGTCAAAGAAACCAATAAACAAAACCCCTTTCAATGATTTTTCAACCTCAGAAAACTGGAATAGGAGAGATTCTCCTAAAAGTCGGGTTTTTTCTTCCATGTGCAAGTTTAAGACAAATATTAATTCATTCAGACTTATTCATACAAAACAGACTTGTTCATAACGTGGTCATAGAAAAGTTTATTATTTTTAAAAGAAAAGAAAACAATGAAGAAGTTATAGGGAACAGAATATGATATGGAATGGAAAGTAAGAATTTACAAACAGAGATGGAACTGGCTCTAGCACATAAAGTCAAGGATTTAAAATTCACTAACAACAGAAAACAAATCCTTCTCTGTGACAGTTAGCTAACAATAGCCTTTACTTGTTATGTGATAAATATCAACCTAATATTAAATGAATATTTATAGAGGAAATATATTTTAAAATATTTGATTAATAACAAACAGGTAAGATACCTTAGTATAAAACTTGGACAGCATTCCAGTAGTCCCCATCCCCAAATACTTTAAAATCCTAATAATTTTCTAACAGTTTCATCTGTTTCACTTAGATTTTTGAAAATTTAGAGTTTCTGACAAACTGAAAAATCCAGCTATTCAGTAGCCAAATAACTAAGAAAAGTGAAACCACATACAATGCTGAAATGGTTACTCTTCCATCTTGTCAGCCATTCAGTTTTCCACTGCAAAAGTAAGGACAATGCCCTTTTATGCTGTGAGAAGAAGTGAAAACACAGGCATGGATTTAAGGTGCCTGCCTTCAAGACAGTTTGAGATCCATTGCTTTGATCTCTTCAGATCCTATTCTGAATGGTACTCAGTTCCAGTCTATGTGTCACATTTGATTCTAGACACATTTTCACCCAAACGTGCATAGGGTCAAACTTCCAGTGATCCCTTCTTATACTGTATTCTCTTCTGGGTCCATATACCCTTGTCACACCACTTCAGAGTAGTTTTGACAAAATTTCTGTGGAAGCAGGTGCTGGATGAATAGAATTAACATTGCTAAGGAAAGGCTAAACTTCATTCAATTCCTTTCAGGTATCACACTGGAGGAGATTCTGAGGTATGTGAGCTCAAGATAGTAGGTAAGTACACCCACTCTTTCACTTTCCCCAGAGGGATGTCTCAGGCAGTGTTGAAATTCAAACTGATAACTCGCTTTGTTATTTTGCATTAATCTGGTGATAATCCGACAGTTTTAGAAACATTGTGTAAAAATGTTTAAATAATTATCTGCAGTTGCATTTGTATGAACAACACATTTATTATGATTGATTCATTTCTGTTAACCTTTAATGTTGAGTTACAGTTCTACACATAGGGGGAGTAGAATGCCCCACCTGGCATTCAGGTTTATTTACCTTCTGAACACTGAGGAATGTCACATTCTTCGTAGCGTACCTCTGGATTGCTTGTGAAACACCAGGGTCCCCCTTCTTCCCCTTGAGGATTTCGACAGTAGTTTTCCTGTAGGTCTTTACCCCGATAGCTCGAAGGCAAAAAGCTAGTTTTAAAATGATAATCATTACAGAATAAGAGCATGCAACCTTTTGGGCCTATTAATTTTACTATTTAGTGGGTATGTTTTTGCTGATAGTAGAAAAATCCTTTATTTTATCTTATATACCTTCATATACTTTAACTTAAATTCTGTCATTTTCATCTATTCTTAAAATCTTTGAATTTTAACATCCATTTAGCTGAATTTCCATATTTAACATCAAGTTAGAAAGATTAACCTCTTAATTTGCTAGGAGCCAAACATTCCAGAACTTAATCGATGTTGTTTGAAACATAATTTCAAAGCTCCACTCAAAGACAGCAGGTGATTGATCAAGGCCACTTAAGAGAGAACTGAGAAAACACTGCCACTAATTTTGAAATCTCACTATTTCTTGCATTACTTATTAGAGATCATTACTTGTTTATTGTTTTTCTTATAAATAGCCCCCTTTTTTCTGCACAATTGAGAAACAGATTCATTAAGTAACATGAATACAGTCGAGAATCCAATTAAATCTGGGCTCAAACTTGAGCTCACTTTCTTACTGTGAGACCCCAGCAAGTAATTTAGCTTCTCTCAGCCTATTAGCTTACCTGTGCACTGAGTATAACTGTAACCCATAACATCTTATACCTTATATGGTTATTTTGAGAAGTTCCAAGGGATGATAGAGTAATTGACACTTAACAAGTGCTACCCCTTATTAAGCATACTCTACTTTGTAGTCTGTGTCTACTCTGTCCTCATAAAGAACAGAATTGCTAATTCTCTTCAATAATTTTGATCATTTTGACTGATTGAAGCTTAGTGATCCCAGTTTTGGTTTATAATAGTAAGCCATTGGGTGCGGTAACTGCAATACATCATCTTCACTTAAAATTTCAAGTGCCCTACTCATAGTTTTGTGGCCAGCATAAAGTATTTTAACACATCAGAAAAGCCCAAGTGTTTTTTTATACTTTTGTACTGCTTGTGATATTGGACTCAACAATTAGATATTACATTTGTCTGCCAGACTTTACACAAAAGATCACAATAAAGAATATACATCCATAGGTAATACCAGTAAACATTTTTTTGAAAATCCAGTTACATTTGTAATATTCAGTTTGGGTTTTGCTATAAGGCTTTATTTCTACTTTTACTGAGACCTTGAGTTCTAGACGACACTAAAATTAGAGTGAAGTCCAAGGATTTTAGACTCTTAGTAAATATAAATGTCATTCAAATGTGTTTACTACCCAATGAAACTTCTAATAAACTATCATTTCTCACATTGTGACACAAAACAAATACAGATATGCGTCATGTACCAAGCAATATTTTGCAATTAAATTCTTTCATTTTAACATGAGCATACTCTAAAGTTAAGTCTTCAAAAAATATAAATTATTGGTCCAAACAAATAGTGTAAGAGACTTAACTACTAACTAAACATTTTCAGAGAACCAATTAAACATCATCGACATTATGCAACCTCAATGTGTTTAAATAGTTAATATCCTTACTTCACTAGCATTCTAAATATGGAGAAATAGAAATAAGACATGTTGTCAGACCATATGACTGACAAAAAATATAATGCAAATAAAATTCAGCATGATTTCACAATTTCTAACAGTAAACTTTTTAAAAAAGTCATTTTTCTTACTTTTTGCTCCATCATTCCAGAATAGTTTAGTGCATCTTTTGTTTGGGCCATGGCTTAAAATTTATTTTCTTTCATTTTAAACACTTCAACTTTTTGTAATAAATTTTTATAAAAGTACTTTTCTGACAGAATCAAAAGTGACTTTTGCTTTATATGTTTTCAAGTAGTCATGCACCAATCAAATTTATTTAAGCAAAGTATACTGTAGCTCTATTTTATAGACAAAAGTTGATACAATAGAGTGGTGAGAAGTTATTATTAATCATAAAACCCATACAGTTGCCTCATATCTATCACCTAAATAGTATATGACCTTAGTCCCTAGACAATTAATTTACTCTCTGGGTTTTAATTTCTTCACTTAAATGAATAGAGTGAACTATAATTTCCCTTTCTCTATATCATTTTATATATTAAGATTATTTAAGAAACCTAGTAGTTATAACAAATGTTCAGTATACAAATACTCAATATTTATAGTTTGAGAGAGGATTTTTGGGCCCCTCTACACATGCACACCAAAATACACACAGTGACACACACATACACCTTTCCAGTGGATTTGTAAAACCAAAAAGAAGCTGCAAAGTAGTGAATTAATCAGTCAACAATTTATTAGGAAAAATACAGGTAGAAAGGAAGAGAGAATAATGTAGAAATCAAAAGTACATATGGCCAAAAGATGAATAAAATTCCCTCATTAGAGTTAATAAAATTAAAATGAAGAGAAAAGATGGGCTTCCTTCCACAATTCTGAATCAATCCATATCAAATTCCTCTCTAGGACGTGAAGGTTAAAGAGCAGTCTGGGTCATCTCTTTTCTTCATTCTTTGGTGTATTTTACCTTTTACCTAAATTAACTGATTGTGTGTGTGTGTGTGTGTGCGCGCACATGTGCGTGCACACGAGCACACGTGTATGTGAGTGTCCCAACGTGTTTCACCTGCTTTTCTTTAGCACCCCATATTTGACCAAGAAATGAAGCCTAGCTCTACTCTTTCACCTATGGTTGTTTATTCAACAGGTGTTCATGAGAACCTATTACACACAAAGCCTGTGCCAGTCAGCAGATTCTGTAATAAGCATTTATTCACATATACACTATCTTTGGTTCTCTGTCCTTACTGTTGGCAAGGTTTTAAGAGAGTTAAGTGAGGAAATGTTTAAAATTGGGTTATATCCAAATATACTTTGAAATATAAACTAGATCTTCTAGGTGCTAGGATCCCTTTGTTTTCTTTTAATATTCACTGTGTTCCTAGGAAACTTGATTTATTCCATCATCTGATTCATTAATGAATGCTGGGTGGCCAATGAAGGATACAGATGTAGATATCAGGTCACCTGCTTTTCTAGTTAAGCTTCTATACTAATTTCATCATCTATCATCATCTTTCCATTAAGCTACTTGTAAAATATTTCAATTTAGGGGTCAACAATAAATCATTCCTCCAGACAGAAGTGTATTTCTTTTTCTATTTTTTGTACAATTAATATTTAGTCAACACTTAACTTTAAAGTGTTAAGCCATCATGCTGATATTCCAATAAGCTGCTAATTGATGAAAATTAAGTGTTGTCCTCATTGAATACAAAAAAGAATTTGATTAATAGACTGGATCCTCTCAGCCATAAACATCTATATCACAAGGAAGTGTTCACTGGTAAAATAGCTGATTGAACTGGGACGCCAGTTCCCAGGGAGATCTATTTCACGTTTACTCCTCCAGCAGAGAATCACAATCATGGAGAACTCAGGGTGAAATAAGACCTCTACTAGGTCAGTCCAATGCATTCTCCTGGACTAGGTCAGATTGATTTCAAATGTTATTCCTTTGTTCGTGAAAAACTCAGAACCACCTACTTAAATAAAATGTTTTTTTCCACTATGCAGGGAGTGACACCATGCAAACTCTCAAGAGAGGACAAAGCTAATTATAATGTTTGTTTTTGTAATATAACCAAAATGCTATGTTTTAGAGGCATTTCTACATAATTGCAAGTAACTAATTTCTGAAAATTGTTGTTTTCTGTTATTGAAATGTTGTAGAGCTGATCAGCTTGGACACTTACTAGCTAGTGTTAATTAGGCAAAGATCATAGGTTTAATCCCAGTGTGGAGCAACAAACTCTTTTTCTTTCTGTGTTGGTCAATTAACACATTTCTGTTTCCTAATGTAGAATCATCTTGCAGAATTATGTCCCCAAAATGGAATATAATAAAAAGTGGGTTCAACAAGGCAGTCATCACCACCACTGCAAAAACAAATCATATCATGGGTTATACTGATAGGCCAAGTGTTTCATGCCCTAAGGTTGATAAAAGCAGAGGTTATAGAGTGATGGTGACTGGGCTGATATTCTGGCCATGCCACTTCCTAGTTGTGCATGACACTGAAAACTTACTAAGTGTTTTTATGCTTCAGTTTTACCATGTAGATAAAATGGAACTAATAAAACTACCCACTGTGTGGTTCTTATGAAGAGTAAATGAGATTAATGAGGTATATTGCTCAGCACGGTACATGGTTAAGGTAATCTCTCCAATGCATTACCACCAAGGAGAGAGCTATTTTAAACTACTTTCGTTTCTGATAAAATTGTGTGTGAAATAAGCCTTGACTAATACTCCAGTCAGTATTAGGTATCAATCTCTTTCCTAGTGATGATTAAAACTCTCAGTCTGACGAGCCTAAGGATATTGTGTTTACTCATCTTTAAATAGTATCCATCTGTTGTAATGAACACGTTTATCCTATTTGGTCATTAGGCAATAGGTGAAATGGAAAAGCTAGTCAGTCTGAAGCCTGAGCTTTGAGCAGTGGTTCTCAAATTTTTGACTGCACTTTGGAACCATGGGGGGAGCTTAAAAAATACTGGTACCTTTTCTCCCCTGAGATTCTGATTTAATTATTCTGTGTTGTCATCTTCTAAGTAAGATTCCTCAAGGGCTTGCAGCAAGTGATTTTAATGTGCAACCAATGTTGGGATCCACCAACGTTAAAGAACCCTCAGCCCTCAGTAAGGTAAGAATCTTATCTACCTCCGATTTTTCACAGTCAACCTCTCCAGCTGCACAGTGGTGTACTTTCTCAAAGACAGATAGAGAATCTTTTAAAATTAAGTTTACATTATTATTTCACAAATACCGAGACCTGTAAATTGAGGCATTAAGGTAAGATATTGTTTTGGTCATATTTTATTAACATATTAATCATTTGCTAAATTTCAGTCATAAATTCATATAAACCTTGCTATGATATAATTCAGCAAAATTGGCTAAATTATTCTACAATTATAGAATTATTCTGAAGGACTAATATGAGACTGTTAACACATATAAAAGACAGAGGCTCCATCCTCTTTTCTTCATACTGTTCTTACCTGTGTTCGTGTGGTACCATGGAACTCCAGGGCTGACATTTGATGCCACTTTTAGTGATGGATATTGTTCCCTTGTAGCTGCCTCCTTTACCAATGATGCAGTTTCTAATGTAGTCTATTGAAGAAGGCAGATAAAATTATTGCAACTATGCAAAACATATGCTGTATTTATCAAAGAAAAAATAAAATTCCACTCGAAACCTGTAAGTAATTAACTCTTGAAAACTATTTCAAATAACATTGAAATTTTCTGCCTATAGCTTCTACTAGTATTTTCAAAATAACACATTTCTGAATAATCCAAAACAAACAGATGATTGAGACGTTTTAATTTCGTGTATATATGCATAGATAACTACAGATTAGTCTCTGTACTTAACATAGTCTGTATACTCAACTAGCCAAGCAATTATGATTTGCTCAAATATATAGACCATTTTAAGAAAATATTAAAAACAAAAATTAAGTGATTTTTAAAACCTATATTGAATTCAAAAAATTACTTAAGATAACTTGTCCTTCTTAGTAAAATTGTGTGGGTTTTGTTTATATATGTATATGCATGAGGTAGCTTGCTTGTTATTTTCCATATTTTTGCAAACGTTTCCACTGCTAAGTGATAGGACAACCAAATTGTAATAACCTATATATATTCCTACCAAATAATAGTACATGCAGTTTTTAGCAAGCTAGAAGAGTGTTTGAAGTAAGAATAGTCTTATACTAGATCATGAATTATGTTTAGGATTTGTAGTATTATTGAGGTACGTAAAGATTATCTTATTTCTACCATGAATTTATGTTTAATTTTATTTAAATATTTACCCTATTAACTTGGAAACATCTATATATTGTACCATGTTATTTATCCAAATGTAATATGACACAGTTGTTTAACATTCTTCAGTTATTTCATTTACTTGATTCTGCTTTTGAACAAAGTAAATACCTAGTGAATACAATATCAGACCACCAGAATAGGTAATCAACCAGTAATACGGTCTCAATTCCTTCTTTAAAGATGTTTTTCAAGTATATGATGAAACATAGTCCCAACTCATTTCTCCAGAATCTCCATATTTTGTTGTTATTAGTGAACATTGCTAAAATTTAGTTATCCAACATTGTTAAATGTAAAATACTGTAGCAAACTCAAAATTTGCTGTAATATGAAGTGCTCTAAACTAATGAAAGTAGCACTTTCTAAAATGAACATGGAGAATGCTAGTTCTAGGAGATGCTCCTAAAACAAAAAAAGAGGGAGAGAGGAATCTAGATTATAAAAAGTTCAGAAAATGCTCTCTTTAAAGTGCCATATTAAAAATAGTCAAGATACTAGTTTCAACTGTCTTAATGGATGAATTGACTACATAAAATATCCCATATGTAATAGAAAAATCAGTGGGAAAGACCACTCTGGAAGGAAATTACAAAGATATATTTCATTATACCTTATTTCATTATGCAATATTTAGGGAGAAGTCAGTTACCTTTGTTTTCATAGAGGTCAAATTCATGGCCAAATTCTTTTCTCACTCCATTTGACATGCTATTGAAGGGAAACCAGAGGCATCGTTTTCTCGCTTTGTCAAAAACAAAAGCCCTGAAAAAAAAATCAGAATGAAAAGAAGAAATACTATTACTTATACAATATTTAAAGAATGGGCATATGGTTCATCAAGGAGGACAATATAAAAACGAATGCATAATTACATATACATAATAAAAATATCAGTAAAATTTGAATCTACAATGTTGATAGCCAAACAAGAAAGAACAAACTTAAAGTTTTGTAGGAGTATATTTAAATATCAGATTGAATACTCTTTGGAATGTTCTCATGTTATTCTGAAAGACTTGTAGAAAAATAACAGTTTTAACATGTAAAATCAATACGTAACACAAGTATTTGAATTATTTCTGAGGGCTTTATTTTTCTGTAACTCCACAGCAAGTTGGAAGGTTTTATCTGAAGTTATATAAAAATGGTATTATATTGAGATATTTAAGTTATCTCAGTTATATCTGAGATATCATGAGTAATTTCCAAAATGTGTAACTGTAAAAAATATATTCTAAAATGACATTTTCTAAGGTGCATTAGATAAATCAAGTGTTTGGAAATTTTTGCATATAATGTACCTTTTTCGGTGAATTATAAAACTTTGCAGCTTATTAAAAGCTATGAAAATCTTGAGGATGACTAAGCTAATATTTCCTAAATAGGTTTGCTTATATAAGGATTTTTAATTGAAAAAAAAACTAGTAATATTTGAGAATATGTTTTTGATATAGCATCTCAAAGAAAGTTACTAAAATATGCCACCTCTACTATTCCTATAGCTAAGTATTATATTGTTTTTTGTTGTTGTTCAGTGAAAGTATATAACAAAATGATATATACCCAAAAAAGTGATAAATTTGTTTTTAAGTGATTCCATCTGTAAAGTGGGTAACAGGATTTCCATTTTGCTGATCTCATTCATTCTTTTCTCTCATTCTAATACAATGACAAATTCTTTAAGAAAAGTGTTTTTTAATATTGTTTTACACCTCCCTATAAAGTGGGCGGAAGCCATCAAATTCCATGAGTTGCGTCTTCTTTTAGGTTTGACTTTTCGTGTCTTTATCTTAACATTGTTTTAGCTGTAATCTTCTTTTCAACAGCTTACTTTGTCTATTTCCTAGTTGTTTATGGCAGGAAGGCAATTCCAGTACCTGGAAATTTGGCCATTTAGCCATGGTTAAATGAGGAAAGCTTCCTATCTCATTCTTTTAAGTTGAATTCATGAATGAGCAATTTCCCAAAGAGCTTAGAATCAGGCATTCTTGTTCATCTTTCCTACCCAGCAAAGACGAATTCGAATCTCTAGAAAATTAATATTGTTGATACCTTCTCAAGAAAAAGCAGTATTTAAGAATGTTCCACCTCACACCCATTCACTTCACAGATGCTTTTGCACACTTTTTGGTATTTTAGAAGTGGTTTTTAAATGATTCTGTTTAATGTAACAAGTTTACAAACCAGATTATTTGATTCATTAAGACCCTAAGTTCATAGTATCATAGTATGTTCATTCAATTCGGTATAGCTAACATATTTAATAATTATGTTAAATACGTGTGTGTGTGTGTGTGTGTGTGTGTGTATGTGTGTGTGTATGAATGAGGAGGATTTTGCCATTTCTGGACCAAGGAATCTTGGCTCTAATACATAATATTACCTATGGTTTTCTGCACAGGTTGCCATAAATTTGGATATAAAATATAACTCAACCAAAATATGGTAGGAAGGTATGAAACCTCATATATATGGAATATGTGAGCACCTAGTAATTTATTAATGTTTTCTCCAGTGCAGTAAAATCATTTTAGTTCCTACTAAATAAAACAAAAGGGAAGTTTTTCTTTCCTAAGCATAAGGTTGACTAATGTGAAAACCATGTGGTAACAATACTTTCCTTACTTGTGGGTCCAAGGCAGTTTATTTTCAAAGTTAAAAATCAGCAATGAGGTGTCCTCTGTTTCCCTTTTCCCCACCCTTCCAACTCTGAGAGGGAAAAAATACAACTCCATCCTCCTCAACTACTGGAACGTACTCATGAATCTACACAGCTGAGATGTTGTTTGAGAGTAGTTGCCTCTATTGTTAACAACATTAAGGATTTCATTGGGAAGTCAGGGAATAAAACAGTATTATCATACGAATATACTTGCAAAGTCAATTCCCAATCCCCTTGCCAGGAGCTATCTCCCTGAAATTGGCAGTTTAACTGTAAAAATTGAAAGCAGATAGCCTTTCCTCAGCCTAAAGCTGATAAAGATATTTTCTGACAATGCTCTTTCCTCCTAGGCCCATAACATTTATTTCTCTGAAAAAGGCAAGATGAAATTAGGACTGCTTGCCATGACATTACTAAAACCCGTATTCACATAATGTGTCAGTACCTAAATGTAATTGAGTAGAATTCAGTATGTACAGGATTTTATGCATGACCCTGTTTAAAAAAAGATAAAATAGGAAATGAAAGAGTGGGGAATAAGTGAGGGAAGATAATGAAGAACTAAAAAATGTGTCTTTTTCTGACAGTTTAGGAGACTATTCAAATGAAATTATCATCCTCTTAGCCCATGACAAAAAGTTTTATCCTTTGGGTCACTGGCAAAGTAGTAAGGCATTAGATCCTAACCTTTTTGGCACCAGGGACTGGTTTCTTTTTCCAAGGGAGTGGAGAGGGAGGGGGATGGTTTTGGGTTGAAACTGTTTCACCTTGGATCATCAGGCGTTAGATTCTCATAGGGAGTGGTCGGCCTAGATCCCACGCATGCGCAGTTCACAATAGAGTTCAACAACTGTGAGAATCTAATGCCGCAGATCCAACAGGAGGCGGAGCTCAGGCAGTAATGCTCACTGGTCTGCAGCTCACTCCTGCTGTGAGGTCTGGTTCTTAACAGGCTACAGACTAGTGGTGGGGGTGGGGAGGTAAGGACCCTGTAGTAAGGAATTCTTCCTTATGAGGTCACATAAGGACTGCCAAAAGACATGAAATTCTCCATTTAAGTCCCCTCATGCTGCTTTAAATTGCCACATCAATTTTCTCCTGAAACTTCATCATTGCTATCCTCTTCTTTTAAACAGCCTCTGCTGACACCAATCTCTCTAATTTTTAAACTAATTCTCTCAACACCTTTTATTTAAATCCCTTAAAGCAATGATATAATAAAGTTGCAGTAAATTTTGGCTGCTGCCCAATTTCTGTTCTAAAAATTCCTCCATTTCTCTTGCAAAGAAAAAGAAAAGGTTACTCTGAATATTTTAAAATATTAGAGAGATCAAAACCAATTGAATTTCATTTTAGTTTCTCAAATTCAATTGTTCATGAGATGAGAAACAAATTCCATAAGCAAAGCCACTGTGGATTTTAGAAGATAACAGTTTTTGCACTCTTCCTTACTCAAGCTGTGCTTCCATAAACTGAGAGCTAAGTCTTCATTTGAATTGAGTTAAATCTAGAGTCAAACTTAAAATTTTATGATCAAATCATGTTGACTACAACACAAAATACACACGATTATAATGCGTGCATGCTATATTTGGAAAATTATTCTAGGAACAAAATGAAGTAACTTACTTGCAAGTGAATGGAAGTCCTCTGTTCCTAGTACATCTATTAGCACATTCATCTGCAGTATTCACTTTTTTGGTTTTTATCTTCAGTGATGGGTCTATTTTGATTAGGGTAGTCTTTGCTGACTTTTTAAATTCATGAATTGTATTTCTTCTTTTCTTATGTCCCTCTATTAAATACAAAATGTTTTTAAAAGTAAACATTGGAGAAATGTTTTTAAGGCTCATATATATTTTTAAAAATCCTTAAAGATCATCTACAAGAAAATTATTTTATCTGACAACATACTAGATTTCCCAGGATGAGGAGCAGAATGAGGTAGGGAATAGTTAAGATAAAGAGAAGAATATGGTACTCAAGGAAGAACAAATAACTTGTCATGTAGAATCACTCATTTACATTCTTTCAAATTAAGGCACTTTTAAAAATTCGGACAGAGTTCACACTAAAGAAATAAATAACATGATATTTTCCAAACATGAAAGCAAATATCAGTGCTAGAAAGATATCATGTCATGCTTTATAATTAAACTTTTCATTTCTTTCTACAATTGGTCCTTATGTACATTATAGTATTAATTAGATAAGCCAACAAAAAGACAAGTAAGAAACTTCTCAGTAAAAAATGTACAGTGGACAAATTCTTCTGACCTACTCTTTAAAGTCTTTCGTATTATTCATATTTTAGCCCCTCTCTCCTCATTTAGTGCATAAATGTTTTTTGTGCTTTTGGACACTATTTCTTGGTATTACTGAACTATTTGTCTTGAGATCAAGCCAAAGGCTGTAAATCATATGTATGTAAAACTTCATCCTTTAATGTAGCAATATCATTTTTCTTCATGAAAATACAAGGCGCCTAGATAGCATGAGCGTCCTACTGAAAAACAGAACTAAAACATTTTGAAAGACTTAATCTTATGGATAACTTCAGTGTATCAAAAACTTGTTCTCTGTAGTCTCAATTTGCCAAAAATAGCCCCAATCTTTTGGTGAACAGCATCTTCACAATGCAGATCAAAATGTTTAGTAGAATGCAGCTATTGTGTAATAAGGTTATATGTGCTTGTGTTCCTCTGCCTGTCAATTCTTTTTGGACATGCTTATACCAAATGCAGTGAGGATACATTCATTTTTAAGTCAAAGAAACCAAGAGAGAAAAAAATTAATTGACCACTTAGAAGATCTCAGATTGGAAACCTAGCAGCCTGGCTTAAAAACCACCACTCTGAACCACTGACCATGCCATCTGTATCTAAGAATTGTTATTGTAGTGGCAATATGGCATGTAACATTTTCCTGAAAATTTGGTTTAGAGCTAGCAGTAGAGAAGAAATGTGAATAGTAGAGACAGAAATACATTCCTGATCTGTGTCTGTGTTGAAATGTGTCAAAAAAGGAGAGTAACAATTTGTGTGCACAAAATTTGGAAATATGACTAGCAGAGTGAGGTACCAAGAATGCCATCATACTCTGTTTGTCAGCAACCACTGGCTCCAGTTGGTTTTTGAGATAACCAGATGGCTACTAATTAATGTCCATCCTAATTGAAGGCCACAATAAATTAGAGAAAACATGATGTCCTCTAAATTTCTGAATCTCCAAAATTCCATAGCACAATCTCCAAAAGACTAATACTAATTCCTGCAATGATGCTTTCATTTTTAATTTTTCTTTGCCTTATAGAATAAAATGGCTATGGTACAACAGATACAGTTTAAAAGATATTTTAACATGAAAACAAAATCAAGCAAAAATCCGTCAACATGTTATTTATTGAGTGTAGACCAAATGCCTTGTATAACATTGGCAGACAGATGATAATTCTGGCAATCTTATTGACTTGCCAAATGACTTTATTTAATTACCTGAAATGTTAACATCCCAATTTCTCAATCTAAAATATAAAAGTTATGTCAACTTTAAACTATAACGATTAAGTAAATATTTGAAAATCAATTTGGATTTTTTAAAAGTTATACAAAGTTTTAGTTTTGTTTTTGAAATGTTATCCTTTAATCTCTGGCATGAAGAAGAAACTTTTATTCTTCTAAGCAAAGAAGGCATAATTCATTTCAGATTTTGGTTCTTGTCACAGAACCATGTTAATAGGTGATAAGATTTTCTATTAAGAGTTTCTCCTTCCTTTGACCTTATTACATTATTTCTAAGGTGCTTTGAACTGCTTCATAGCGTAATAGTTATATAATCTCCTATATACATTTGAATGTTTCTTAAAAACAAATGATAGTTATTGATGAAAAAAATCTGTGAAAACAACTGTTCACCAAAATAGAAGAATTTTATATACATATTTCTCAAATGAATTCTATTGACTAAAAATATAAAATTAAAGTTGGCCTGATGTATAATGTATTTAATATACATGTCTAAGTATGAGGGAAAAGCATAAAAATAAATTCAAAAAGTCTAGGACAAACATTAAATGTGTAATGTATTTTAATGCATCAAATGAAACAAAATCTCTGGTCAATGTTCTGGTTTTTTCTCAATGGCATGCAAAATGAAGGCAAGCTGTGAAGACGATTCTGGAGAGCAGAGGTCTCTGTGGAATTCCTGATTGTATTTAATTCTACAGATCCTCAGTTGTCCTATTGAAATGTGTTAATGTGTTGTTGTACCTCATAAAAATAGTCTACCCTTGCTTGCTGACAAATTTTCCAATCACTACCGTTCATCTAAAGATGAAAAAGCATTTTGCAAACCAAATCTATTATTTCCCTTTACTAGATAATAAATAGAAGTGAAAAGCTTGTCTGGGGCTACAAAACTATCAGGGGCAATCGGAACCAGACACCAGAATTCTCTTCTCACTATTTTGTTCTCATGACATAGAAACTTTCCCTTTTAATTAAGTCATTTCTACTAAGCCAGTAACTAATTACTCAAAAATATGAAGTTGGAGCTAATTGTACATCATGTAATCCACACATCTATAAAATTAATTCCTTATTCAATAGGAGAAAAATTCAAAACAGAAGTCATTCAAAAACAGCATCTGAAAATAAAATTCCTTTGCTGAAAATAGTTTCAACATTCTCTTCCATATGTATTAACAACTGATGCTTGTTTTACTGAAAACAGTTAAAAGCCAAGCTTAATTTGGGAAGAAACTCAAAAATATCTTTGGATCAGATTTTTCCCTACTATTTTTTGTGCGTGACTGTTAGTTGAAGTTTATAAACAAAATACTGAAATGAAATCAAAGGGTGAGAGATCACTACAAATTCGTCATGCTTTCCTGTGCTTTAAATTACAACTCCTTTTTCCTCTTTTCCCAGTATGGGAAAACATTCTGGAAACTATATTTCCTGAAAAACCTGAAGTCCCTGTTTTAGAGCTGAAATCATTAGGATCCTAGTGAAAACCTATACACAAAAAGTAGGGTCAAATGTATCAAGGTGCTTGAAGAAAGACACATTTCTCCCTCTGGTCCCGGCACCTCACACTCATTTCTCTCAGTACCTCATATATTTTCTTCTCTGTGTGGACTAACCATTGACTTCAAAGGAAAATCATGCAAGGAAAGGATTTGCAGGGTGTGGAAAGAAGCAGGAATCTGGCTCCACGTATTCTGAGAAACCTATCCACATGATTAGTGATTAACAGTTTGAAGTGGCAAGATGTTAAGATGAAAGTACACAAATAATGGAAGGGAATGGTTGGGACTGGCGATTGTAAACTCTCCAGAGCCCACAATTTCAAATAGAAGTCTACATTTTTATTGCCCTTATCTAGGACATGGATTTTGCAAGTTGACAATCATCTCCCCTTCTTTAGAGAAGGCAACAATATCACTAATAAAGATACCAAGAAGACAAGAGATTGTGTCAAACGTAAATCAAATGCTGGTATTTCAGAAGCAGCAGCAGCATCTCTTCCAAGGGGATTTACAAAGGGAAGTGATGTTCAGTGTGATTTGAGGAGCCTCCCTATGTATTTTCTTCCTTCTTTCCAGTTCTTGTTTAAAGTTTCATTCTTCTAGAAGCTTCATCCTGGTCTCCACCTTCACTGTCTGTTTCTGCCTAAAACTTTCCTTTCATGCAGGAACTGAAGCAACCACACTGAAATACAACTTCAATCAAGTATCTTTTCAACAAAAAGCTGCTCCCATGGCATTCATTTGAAAGACCACATGGTTGAGCATGACACTGAATCCTATCCATTCTACCTCATCTTCCTTTTCCACTCACAGACAGTATTCCTCATCACACACCCAGTACTTCTGCCTCAAACGCTTGCCTTCTGTTGCTGGGGCAGGGGAGGCGGGTCCTTCCAGGGACATTCCTTATACTTATGAACCTCTGTACTTTGGGCCACTTACGTTCCTCTGCTAAGATACTGACTTTTCTACCATCCATCTTTTCATATTGACGTTAGTATCATATGACCCTTTAACCTGGTTTGCTAGAAATGAACTCTCACACTATAGTTCAAAGCATTTCTAACAGAGGGATTTTTTAAATATATCACTTAACCAAATGATTTTTTAAAAACAAGTTTCAGTTGATTTCACTGTTGTTGACTTCAGTATAAATGAAAGAGGAAAAAAATAAAAACACCACATAGTTCATTCACGTAGATTTGGGTAGGAATCTCAGCTCTGTCCCTTAACTCACAAAGAAATAAGATAACAGGTCTTTGAACCTCAGTTTCCTCAGGCAAAATGAGTCCAATAGTGCCAATCTTATTAGAATTAACTAAGATGTACTTTACTACTTGGTTCATGCTCAACAAATTTTAGTTCCTTTCTCATTTGTTCATCTTTATATCCCCCACATACTCCTGAACATTAGGTGCTCACTTAATGCTTCTTTTATTACCAAGGACTGGATATTTGTTTCCAATGTAGGTGGGAGTTAATAGAGGGTAATTCTATATAGACTAACTTCTACAAACATGGCTTGGGCCCATTATGTTGAACATTTCTTAAAAAGATTTTTTAAAAAATATCTCCATAAGGTATTCTGTTCATAGCTGGTTGTCAGCTTTTTATAGTACATACTTCTTTTCTAACAATGTTTTATTTTACAATATGGACAAACATAAATTCATAGAATAAATAAAAAATTATAACCAAAGCTAGTAACAACAACAAAAGAAACCTCTAAATAGTCAATATTAAATGACATTTAAAAAAGAACAAATTTTATGTGTTCTAAAAGGCTAACCATGTTTTTCATTTTAGAGGTTATTAAAAAAAACTATCAAAATAAACTGGCCACCTAAACAAAGGCGGACCCTCCTTTGATGACAATTTTAGAATTATCCACTTCAGGAATTATTCACAGCATATTTGTAATTCCCAACTGGACTCTCCTTGCCTGCCAGCACTCTTGGGCTGCATTCTGCCTGTACTCAGGAAACACAGTCATTTCTACATTAGGCAAAGTGAAATATAATTACAAATGTATGTCTCCTGCCAAAAGTTCATAATGCATGCCAAAACCAAATAGACACTGGCTATGGTTGATCTACTGTTTGGGTTTTCCACACTGCGTTCCCCTTGCATTAGCACAGATGAATTCAGGTAACCAGATTCTTCTTCAGAACATTGACATTTTAATCTTTAAAAATGAAAACCCTCAAGGTATTAGCCATTATTTCAATTTATGCTCAAAATCCCCTAAAACAGTAGTCTTCTGTGAAGCAATTTTTTTTTTTTTTTTTTGGAGACAGTCTAGCTCTGTCGCCCAGGCTGGAGTGCAGTGGTCCAATCTAGGCTCACTGCAACCTCCACCTACTGGGTTCAAGCAATTCTCCTGCCTCAGCCTCCCAAGTGAGTAGCTGGGATTACAGACACGTGCCACCATGCCGGCTAATTTTTCATATTTTTAGTAAAGACAGGATTTCACCATCTTAGCCAGGATGGTCTTGATCTCCTGACCTCATGATCCACCCGCCTCGGCCTCCCAAAGTGCTGAGATTACAGGCGTGAGCCACCGCATCCTGCCCTGTGAAGCAGTTTTAACATGACACATCTCAAGCATAATAACCTGCTTGATTTGAACTCATTTCTTTTTCACTGCTTCAGAAATCTTACTTAAATGCTTTCAAAGTGACCCTTTTCCAAACAGTGTTATTTTCCAAAAGGGCCACTTCACAAAATAAAAGAAAACTAGGTGGGTTGAATGATTTTCCTTTTCATTTAGCAAATTCTTGAGATTTTTAACCCTTGTATCCTATCAGAAACTAGATCAGAGGTCTGATAAATTTCACATGTAACATCTCAAAAGATACAGCCAGTTCTCTTTTTTATATTGTAAAAAGGCCATGTCTCCATCTGGACATTTGTTCCATTCTTTTATTCCCCTGTGCCCACCCTTGATATTCACTGCCTTCTCCCGTTGGCACCCCAGCCACTACAATGATAATACAACCAAATACAGATGCTTCCTCTTGTCCTGATAACAAGAGAAACTTCCCAAAGCAGCAAATGAGGTCTCTAAACCTCCAGGCAATATGAACTTTCAAGCAACTCCTCCCCAACCGGCAAATCCAAGGGAGAAAGTGGGAGATGGAGAGGGGCAGTTCTGCAGCTTTAGTCAAAGTCTCTGTGCACTGCAGTTCCAAAAGGGCAGGCATCACTCAGAAAGAATAAGATCTTTAAACAGAGGCTTTCTCTTTCATTTTTATGATATGCAAATACTCAGAGTTTATTCTGCCTCCTCAAAATGAAAACCTGTACAAAGTCATAATTTGGCTCCGAATGTTGTCTAGGTGATGTGGAGTAGTGGATTATCATGAAAAATTGTCCTCTGGAAAAAGATGACCTCCTGCTGGACTGACCATCACTCTCCCCTCTTCAGACCAGACCCTCTCTAGCTTTAAACTTGTGCAAAGCAGCCAAGTTCAGCCAGTATTAGCACTTCTTTCCTATCCCATAATCCATAATTACTAGGCTGAATGGGACCAGACTTGGGTTGGAGGTGGAGGGGAGTTGAGGGAATGTTAATTATCATTTTAAATGCTATTCAAACAAAAAAAAAAGAATGTCAAAAGAAAGCACAATGAGAGCTTTTAGAAACCTATACTACATACTGAGTTCAGAAAGGATGCTGCGAATAGGGTAAAAAGAGGGTGTTAAGAGGAATAGGGAAGGTTAGCCTGAGAGTTAAATACTACTAATAATTATGAAGAAGAAGGAAACTAACCTGCATAGGGGATGGCGATGGGGAGCAGGAGGAGATGCAGGAGGACATGCTGCAGCAGCAGGGCTGGCAGGAGTTTGGTCACCCACATGGTGCTGCTGGACCGGCTGGCTGATCCCACTGGAAGAGATGCCTGGGTGAAACAATCCTGTCCGGAGTCAGTGCCTAAAAGAGCCAGTCGGCTCTGAGCTGCTTTTTATTGCGATGAGCTAAGTTTGTTGTGTGATTAACTGGAAAGATCTAGGTCTGAACTCCCTCTTACGGTAAGAAACTGTTTAACAACAGCCCTTTACTCTCTTCCAGCCCCCTCCTTTCCTCACTCGCCCCCCCTTCAACACCACCAAACAGATCCCACCCCCCCTTCCCCGCCTCCCCCCAACCCTACGCTTAGGAAAGAAACTTACAAAGAAAAGGTCACCTGGCCTGAGGCCAGCTTCAATTTGGAAGCTGGAGCTCCAGATCCCAGTGGCTCCTATCCGAGTAAGGAAGGGAGGAGCAAGGCTGAGCCCAATAGCTAAATCAAGGCACAGGCAGAGGACCAATTCGCTCAGTTTAAACAGGAAAATACATGTGTTTATATATCTGTTTGGGAAAAGAGGAAGGGGAAGCAGCATAAGAAGAAAGCGAGGAGCTGTCGCTCAACCAAATGTGCCCCAGCTCCTAATCTGTTTAGTTTCCCTGCTAGAGCAATCGAGGGATTCAAAACACTGACACAGTTTCCCTAGGGGTTTAGAGACCTGGTAAAGGAGGGAGGGGGGCCAGGGAAGAGAGCCCAGGCAAGTCCAGCCCAGGTAGAAAGAGGTTAGGTAAGAAAAGGGTGTGGTATTGTGGGGCAAATTTAAGCAAGCAAAACAAAAGCACGCAGATTGTCAGATAAAAAAATTGCCCCTGCCCCATGGACTCAGAGCAGGCAGTTTTTTTTTTTTTTTTTCCACAAACTATGGTAAACTCACAAAATACCATACATCTACCAAAAGTATAAAAAATAAACTTGTCTGATTAATCTGACTTTTTAAGAGAAATTCCAAGAAATAGTCATTGTCCATTGCCTGTCCCTGACAGGTAAGTATACCATGTGTCTTGTACAGGCACACATGTGCGCACAACACATATTCACACATGTTGGTGTGTACATATGCATGCACTGGCTAGGACAGACTTTCACTGGAAATGCCTCAAGCTGTTTGAACTCATGAGTATTGAATACGCCTCTCTTTTCCAGCTTCATCCGCCTGCACACGACAGTTTCCCAAAGTCTAAGTGAAAGGATGAAAAGCTTGTATGGCGCGGGGGGACCCCTAGGTGTCAAATCTCTTTGAGATCATTGCCCAGACCCCTCAATTGATTCAGAGAATTTGTCTTTGCACTCCAAGGTGGATGCTCTGGTAACTTTAAGGAAGAGCTTGCTTTATTTCTCTTTCTTCTCCCCTTCCCGCCCCTACCCCCCCAACCAAGGATGAGTGTTTTTATTGGAGTTGGGACTGGAAACTCTCTAGGGGCTTCTGGTTTCTGAGCTGTAGGTTTGGGTGTAGAGTCTTGAGTCAAAGGCCGGGGACGAGGGCAGGGTATCAGAGGGTGATGTCATCCTCGTATAGGGACAGCAGCAGCAGGACAGTCCAGCCGCCCAGCAGGCCCACGTTGTACAGCAGGAAGAAGAGCCAGGACCGCGGGTCCTGCACTTTCAACATGACCGGGAGCGTGTCGCAGAGCCCCAGGTAGAGGAACAGGCCCGTGGCAACCGCCAGGATCCAGGCCTCGCTCTCCTCGCCGACTCCGATCGCGAGTGCCATGTGGAGACCAGCGAAGGCCGTGAGCGCGAAGGCCAGCTTCAGCAGCAGCGCTTGGCACATGGCAGCCCCGGTGCAGCAAGGCCGCGAAGTCCCGCAGCCCGTGCGGCAACTCGTGGCAGAACACGGCCAGCGAGGTGGCCAGCCCGGTCTTCCAGGAGGACGCGAAGGCGGCGCCACGGCCAGCCCAGCGGCGAAGCTGTGCATGGAGTCGCCCAGCCTGATCACCTAGGGCAGCAGCCTCAACTCTGGGCTCAGGGTTCAGCAGCTCCGGGCTCTCCTCCGCCACCAGATCTGCGCTTTGTTTCTGATGGATGCCGAGGGATACCTGCCCCTGTGTCTCTCTCAGATGGATATTAGTAGGGAACTGTGCCCCTGTCCACAGAGGAAGGGATAGTGGGCCGAATGTGGGAATGACAGGCGCAGCGTGTAGCTGTGCAGAAGTGATTGTGGGGCAGATTTCAAGACATCCATGGAACAGCCTTCCCTCCACATACCGCCTTCATTCGTCCTCCTCGAGCTCCCCCGCCCCCACTTTCAGGGAAAAACAATCTGCCTGATAAGTCCCTGAGGTTGTGGGATATCTAGAGATGCTAGAGATTAAGATAATTCTATTTTATATTACCCGTTTCTGTTGCTAATCTTTCTCTTTTATCATTTCCTCCTGACTTAAAAATCATTTGTCAGCCTCTCTCTGGTGTCCCCAGGATCCATTTTACTTTCTTTTTACTGTTCATTAGACTTTGTGGAAAATCTCAGTTCTATGTATTGCCTGACTGTGACCCTGAATTGCTCCACTGCATCTCTTGTACTTTATTAGGGTGTAGGGGCTCAGAAAACGATCTCCCAAATGAAGGCCTCAGAAGCAGATCTGTCTGATCTTCTGCCCTCCAGTTTCTGGCCCTTCATTCTCCCCCAAGACGAGCCATAGAAACTAGAATTCCTCTTTCCCAAGGTGGCTCCTAGAAACCAGAACCCTTTTTCCCAAACCAGCCATAAAACCTAAACATACTACTCTAACACCTCAACTTTCTGTGTGAAATCTGGCCATAAAGACGTTATCTGACCTACCTTGTTTGATCGTGGCTCATAAGAGCCCATTCCAGAGAGGGTTCTGCCCCATACCCAGAAGGAATGAATGCTGCAGGGAGATATCAGGAAGACTCTCATCTTGCTAGGTGTCCCCACTCAGTCTGTTAGCATGAGGTCATACTCCTTTTGACCAGTTGTATTTCTCCACACCTGCCCACACTTTGTTGAACCTAAGCATAAAAATGGACAATTTGTTTTGTAACTTTGGGTCTTTTTCCAAAGGCTCTCATGTTGGGTAAAATTATGATCAAATAAATTTGTATGCCTTTTCTCCTATGGATCTGCCTCTTGTCAGTAATTTTTTAGCAAACCTTCAGAGAGCAATGGAATTTTTTTCCCTTGGCCCAACAAGGGATTAAAGCTGTTTTTAAAAGAAGCTAGAGTAGGTAAGGAAGGAAAAAGAACAGTGTTTCTATTTATTTATTTTTTCTCTCTGAAAAACTAGAGTCAGGGTTGTAAATTATTGTTATAAGTTTGGAGAAAAATTGATCTAGGATAAGGGGTTTAAGACATTAGAAAATTGAAGAAACTTATTTATTAGGTTACATTTTTCCACAACTTTTTTACTGTCACATTAAATATTTTAAATACAACTTAAAACCTACATAATTTATATATTCATATTTCTTTTTGGCAAAAATTATTTGGTCTTTCTTTACTGAAATCATCACTAATATACACTGAGCTTTTAATATATGCTAAGCATCACACTAAGTACCATTGAAAATTATTTAATCCTTACAATAAGTTTAAGAAAGATTATTAAAATTATTATTTTACAGTTGAGGAAACATAGATTAAGTTATTTTTATTCTTAAATAACTTGCCCAAGATCCCAAAGTAATATTCAAGTGTCAGATTCAGATTAGTCATACCCCAAAGAATGGTACAAATATATATTTTTAAATCTCACAAGGAGAAGAATCACGTTCCAGAGTATAATCACCAAAATAAATCTGGACTGGATATATAGGAGATGCTCCACAATAATTTATAAAATAAATCAGTACATAATTTTAAATCTCTCAAAACTATAATGAAACATTCAAATGAAATTCTAATTTTGCTATTACTTTAGCCTATTTTGAAAACACATTCTCTGTGTTCTTTCTACATCATACAATGTTTTTTCCCATCATCTACTACTTGCCTTACATAGGCATACCTCATTTTACTGCCCTTTACAGTATTATGCTTCGCAGATAAGATGTTTTTACAGATTGAAGTTTTGTGGCGTCCTTGAATTGAGCAAGTCCGTTGGTGCCGTTTTTCCAACAGATGTGCTCACTTTATATCTCTGTGTCACATTTTGGTAATTCTTGCAACATTTCACATTTTTCATTATTATTTTACATGATGATCTGTGATCAGTGATCTTTGATGTTACTGTTATAATTGTTTTAGAGGTGCCACTAACCACAACCCAAACTTAATCCATTAATGTGTGTATTCCGGCTACTCCACTGACCAGCTGTACATCCACCTCTCTCTCCGTCCCCTCCACCTCTCTATTTCCTAAAACACAGCATTATTGACATTAGGCCAATTGATAGCCCTGCAATGACCTCTAAGCATTCAAGTGAAAGGAAGAGTTGCCTGTCTCTTCCTTGAATTCAAAAGCTAGAAATAATTAAGCTTTTGGGGAAAGTCATGCCCAAAGATGAGTTAGGTCAAAAGCCAATTCTCTCGCACCAAATAGCCAAGTTGCGAATGCAAAAGAAAAGTTCTTGAAGAAAATTAGAACTGCTACTCCAGTGAACTCACAAACGATAAGAGAGCAGAACAGCCTTATTCCTGATATGCAGAAAATTTGAGGAGTCTGGTCAGAAGATCAAACCAGCTCAAATATTCCCTTAAACCAAAACCTGATCCACAGCAAGGCTGTGAACATCAAGCAAGACCCTCCATCAGCAAAAAGGACTCACTGAAGGCTCATATGATCGTTAGCATTTTTTAGCAATAAGGTATTTTTAAGTTAAGGTTGAACATTTTTAAATATAATGCTATTACACACTTAATAGTCTGCTGTGTAACTTTCATATACACTGGGAAATAAACAAACAAAAATTCATGTGACTTGCTTTATTGTGATTTTTGCTTGATCACAGTGGTCTCAAAGGAGCAGTATCTCCAAGGTATGCTGGTACTTCTTAGGTGTTAAACAGTTTGTATAAATCCTCAAAAAATTGTGTCTGAAAAGTTTTTGATAAAATAACTTGTAAAGAGATTACTTTAAATACTACATTTTTTGTAAATACTTAAATACTAGATGGATACTCATTACCCTATAATATCATTTTAAATCTGCCTTATGATTGAGGTTTCTAGTATCTCATGGATACTAGATGGATTTAATGGAAAAGCCTGTATTACTGTACTTTTTTAAAGGCTGCTGCTTTAACATAGTATCTTTCCTTGTTTTAAGCCCATGTTTGTCAACCACAAGTGATGTTTGTAAAAACGTACATGGGGAATGAGCTGACATGACCTTATGATCTGCAGATTACTAATGAGTTTTGTGTTCTTGAACTGCTCACTTTGTTTACTAAACACCTGTGATTACTAATAAGTTTTATGTTCTTGAACTGTCATTTGTTTATTAGATGTCTGTCACATGCCAGGTGCTATTCTGTTTGCTGCTACCACTCATATAGAGGTTCAGCTTAGTCATATGCCTGCTTTCACATCCCAGCTGAGTCACTTACAAAACAATTACAAATTGAGAAAGCTAATTTATTACCCTAATGCCTCAGTTTCCCTATCATCAAAATGGGGCCCTCTGTGTCAGGTGCTGTGCTAAACACTTCGTATATATTATCTCACTTGCCCTTACACTGTGCCTCAGGAAAAAAAAGTTATGTGTATCTAAGAGGTTTATTTTATTGTTGTCATTGACTTACAGATGATGAAACCAACATTTAGAGATGGTAACTTGGTTTAGGTTAAACTATTAATGAAATGTGATTTCAAGACACCAGCTATCCAGGTATCGAATCACTGCTATCAAACACTATATCACATTAAAAGAGATTCAGATTAAGAAATCTCCAGCATTCCTTCTATCTTTAAAATTAGATTATTCTACTTACCTGAATTCTTTAGTGGTCACTATACTTCTATACAATTCTTATCTTACATACCTACGAAGGAAGCCCTTATGTAATCTTTGATATTGCTTATTTTTCCTACACAAGCATATCTTTTCATTCTTTTCTTGTGTGTTGATTCTACCCTCTAAATGGTCATTTTTTATCTTTAGATGTCACCACTGAATATGTTGACTACCTTTAATATAGGAAATAATAAGAAATTTATTACAATTTGATCAGACAAAAACCACTTAAAACACATGAAGTAGAGACTAAAATGTATATGATACAAGCAAGCTTGATGACACATTTATTTGCAAAATTATTGAAAAGAGGGTACAACATCCATTCAGACACCTAGACCTGTGATATCTAATATGGTAGCTATAAGCCACATGTTCCTTTATAAATTTAAAATGAAATTAATTAAAACTAAACTTCCTCTGTTGTGTTCAGTAGTCACACACGTGTGGTTGGTGGCTCCTATGGTAGATAATGCAGATATAAAATATGTCCATCATTGCAGAAAGCTATATTAGATAATGTTGATCTGGTTTAAGTTGATTGATGTAAATGTCTAAATGTGATTATGGGTAAAGCAAGATAATGACTATTAAAGGTGTAATTTTGAAAGATACTAAAATGTTACCTGTATGTTGGTGGCACTTTAGTTTGAATCCCCCACTTTCTTTCTACCAGCATTTTCCATGAACAAGAATAACAGGACTTTGATTATTTTGTCTTTTGAACACAAGGTAACACTGACAGAAGATAGCTCCTAGTTCAGAGAATATGCCAAGCACATACCACAGACACAATCCTGGAGAAAATGATTTTAAAAATGTTTTAAAATAGTTATGTCTAACAAAACACCTGTCTACTAAGGCCTGTGAAGCAATCTATATAGTCAAGTATAGAGTCTCTGGGAATTTGCTGAGTCTTTGTCCATTACATAATAAAAATGACCTAATTGAAAGCAACTGACAGGATTTTAGTACACATTATAGACTTAATCTAAAGGTTTTATTTTTATTAATTCATCATTGATTAACCACTAAAAGGACTCTAATGGTTACACAGTCAAATCATATTCTCAATCACTCACTCATGACTTTGTCATACTTTTGCAGAATTTGTAGTGGGACCACAAGCAACATCCAGGAAATTGACAGTAACAGTCAAAGTACATCATCACAAGGTAGGAATTTTCATGTGTCTAAAAATAGCAGGGCTATTTTTTTCCTCTAGAAATATGCCATATATACTTAAACAGACAGTATTTTTATATTGTTCACTATGACTATAAAACAATGGCAGGGTACATATTCAAATAAATTCTTCTCAAACCAAAAAGACCATCATGACTTGAGCTGTGTTTTGCCTTTTGGGAGTAAAGAGAGGATAGGTGTTGAGAACACCAGGAAATCTGAGCTAAAACTAAACTCTGATGCTGCATTTTCAGTTTTCTTTTCTGAGCCACGAGGGGCCATTTTCTGAATCCAGGGGGCCTAGTTAACTAACACTCATCACCTTGTGCTTAGAGGCCAGCTTTTATGTATTTCCAGGTGTTGGCTGCTTTGTTAAATCTGGAGTGCCCCCAAACTTATAAAGCCTAAGCACTCCACACCTGGTATGTTGGACACTGGCATATTAGTAAAATGCATGAATTGGAGGAATCTATTTCTTCTTTCCCAGTTTAGAATCCAACTATTTTAAATCATTAGTGTAAGAAAATGAGAATATTCACAATACGGTACTTTTCAAAGTAACTGTTTAATCCATTTATTTTGCATCTTAAAAGCCATGTAATAAAATCGAGGTTTCCCTTTTACTATATGTACATGTTGCATGTTTATTGTGGTCCTGGGGATATCTGAGGGCAATTCCACTTACCAGATGGCACTCAATACCAGGAATTACATTTCAAACCTGGGAGCCTGGGAGCCTGGGAGAAAAAGGCTCCACCTGGTGGAACACTGCTTTTTTTTTTTTCCTATACAGAGCTGAGGGTTGGAGAGCAGTGTTTGTTTCTTTATACTGTATACCAGTCATCTGATGCCCTTCTTATGAATTACTTAAAGAGTTATTTAGCTAACACTGTGATAGCAAGGCCCCATATGATATATTAATCTTTTTTTTTTTTTTTAAAGCGAAAGAGAGAGTGAGAATAGGAAGGAGGAAAAAGGAAGAGAGAGAGAGAGAGAGAGAGAATGGGGAGGAGGGAGAAGGAAAAGAAAGAGGGAGAGAGAATGGGAGTATTGCTTTCTTGCCCAGGCTAGAATGCAATTTAGTAATGGGTATTGAAAACCTCTTTTATACTGATAATTATACTTAATGATGTAGTCAGGAAGGAATAAGGGAAGAAGATAACAAACAAACAGCCAACCAATATTTAATTTAAACCTATGAAATGCTATGCGATTACTGAGGAGTGATTTACTTCCAATTATATAGTCACCTTTGGAATAGGTGTGAGGTGGTAATGTATGTTTTGTGTATTTGAAGTGGAGAGTTCTCTAAATGTTTATTAAGTTTACTTGTTCCGGGTCTGAGTTCAAGTTCTGAATATCCTTGTTAATTTTCTATCTCATTGATCTATAGAATCGTTAGCTCTTCTTGTTGCATTGATCCTTTTGCCATTATGTAATGTCATTCCTCGCCTCTTTTGCTCTTTGTTGCTTTAAAGTCTACTTTATCAGAGGCGAGAATTGCATCTCCTGCTTTTTGTTTATTAGTTTATTTTTACTCTCTGTTTGATTGGTAAATCTTCCTCCTTCTCTCTGAGTCTTTGTGTATTGTTGCATGTAAGATGGGCCCGGATGCAGCATACCGATGGGTTTTGGCTTTTTATCCAATTAAAATATATATAAATTTAATACCGGCGTTTGATGCTAGCTGGCTGTTTTGCCCATTAGTTGATGTAAATTTTTTATTGTGTTAAAGTTCTTTGCTTTTTGATATATTTTTGGAAAGGCTGATATTGGTTGTTCCTTTATATGTATAGTGCTTCTTTCAGAAGCTCTTGTAAAGCAGACCTGGTGGTGGTGAACTCTCTAAGTACTTGTTTGTTCAAAAAAGATTTAATTTTTCCTTCGCTCATAAAGCTTAGTTTGGCTGGATAGGAAATTCTGGGTTGAAAGTTCTTTTCTTTAAGGATGTTAAATATTGGTCCCCACTCTTTTCTGGCTTGTAGGGTTTCTGCTGAGAGATCTGCTGTAAGTCTGATAGGTTTCCCTTTATGGGTAACCTGACCTTTCTCTCTGGCTGCCCTTAGTATTTTCTCCTTCATTTCAACCCTAATAAATCTGGCGATTATGTGCCTTGGGGTTGGTCTTCTTGAAGAATATCTTTGTGGTGTTCTCTGTATTACCTGGAGTTGAATATTACCCTGCCTTGCCAGGTTGGGAAAATTTTCCTGAATGATATCCTGAAGAGTATTTTCCAACTTGGATTCATTCTCTTCATCACATTCAGGTACACCTATCAAACGTAAATTAGGTCTTTTCACATAGTCCCATATTTCCTGGAGACTTTGCTCATTCCTTTTCATCCTTTTTTCTGCATTCTTGTCTTCTCGTTTCATTTCACTGAGCTGGTCCTCGACTTCTGATAGCCTTCCTTCTGCTTGATCAATTCGACTGTTTAAACTTGTGCATGCTTCGCGAAGTTCTCGTGTTGTGTTTTTCAGCTCCATCAATTCACTTATATTCTTCTCTAAATTGTCCATTCTCGTTAACATTTCGTCAAACCTTTTTTCAAGGTTCTTAGTTTCTTTGCATTGGGTTAGAACAAGTTCTTTTAATTCACAGAAGTTTCTTATCACCCACGTTTTGAAACCTGCTTCTGTTATTGGAACACATGTGTAATCTATTAAGCCTTGTTCCGTTACTGATGAGGAATTGCAATCCCCTGTAGAGGGAGAGGCATTCTGATTTTGAGTATTCTCTACCTTTTTACGCTGGTTTCTTCCCTTCATTATATATTTGTCCGTCTGTCGTCTTTATAATTACCGACTTTCTAACTGGGTCTCTGACGTCCAACTTGTTGATTCCCTGCGCCGAAATCTGAGCAATCCACTGAGCCGGCCAAAACAGCGGTGTTAAGATTGATGGTGCTTTTCTGCCCGGGAATCTCCGGACTCTGCACCAAGAACTGGCGTGCTAAGGCACCAGCAAAACTGCCACGCCGGCCACAAGAGTCGCTCTGGCGACCCGTGGAGCTCCTCCACTGGGAATCTCCTGGTCCGTGAGCAGCTAATATTCGTCTGAAAGTGTGGCGTCCTCTCGTTCTTTGCGCTTTCACTGGGAGGTACGTGATGTTTAAATGACTGAATTTATTTCTAGTTTATGCTTAATAAGATAGTATGCTTTAAGTTTGTTAAGAAGTTTCTACTTAAATTTCTGAACTATGAGCCTGGCAGTCCTCATTCGATATGAGAGGGTCCTTGGCAGACTTCTTACCACTTTCAGATTTGTGAGGATTTGCAGTCACTGGACTCCTGGAGACTTGATAGAGCTAAGGGACTATCAAATCCACCAGAATCATTGCTTTTTCTAGCCTTGGAATATAGGATGTGAGAAGGCAAATTCATACGTCCTGAAATCGCCTATATTCTTTAATTACTTAATCATTTTATTTATATGTTTTTAAACTCACAATAATGAATATAGCAAAATGATGAAAAATAGTAAATGTAAAGGACAGATGAAGTATGTTGCTCAATGCTTTAATCTAGTTCTGAATGAAGAGACTAGAAAGAAGAAACATATTTTTAGAATGAGCCGAGTGTCCTCATGCTGCAACTCAAAAACAGAATTATGCCTTGTGTATTGAATACGTGATGACATTTAGCAGAACACCCACTATGGAGAGCACCAGATTATAGCTATCCTTAAACTTGTTGTTTGCTTTGCCCTGATAAAAGAAAAAAATGTTCGTAGACCTTCTCAGTCTCTTTTGTGTGGTTAATTTATTTGCTTGTTTTATGTGAATAAGAAAGGTTACATATGGCTTTTTCTTTTGAGAGTTAAGTAAGTGAATCTCTTTTCAGCTATCTCTGTCCAGCCCCCAAATGATGTGTTTATCCTAGCATTTCTCACATTTAAAGGTGCACTAATATTTTTCTATAGTTCGTTTCTGTCCTTTTCCTAAGAGACAACCTTTTACCTCTCCAAAGTGCTATTACATCTTATGGCTATTTAGCATTGTCCTGAATATTATTTATCAGAGAAAACTGTGTCTTGTTTTCTTTTTAATTCAGAATTTCTGTACAATATACAGCTTGAATACCCTACCAATTAACATTTCTTGTTAGGGATTTATTTATTTTCTTCCTAACGTACACAATGAGATAGCACAGTGTAGACCAGCTGGTTGAAGTCTTAATTATACCACTTACTAACTGAGCAAACCTGGACAAATTAATTTACTGTATTAATCTGCAAAATGATTATAAGAGTTGTGGCAGTTATTTACATGTGAATTATAGTGAAGTCACATGTAAATTACATGTGAATTATAGTGATGATTAGAGAACAAACATGAAAAACCCAGATGACGAATCATTTAAGATAGTCTCTGAGTCATTTGCTATCTCAAACAAAAAATACCTAAATTAAAATGCAGAGTGAAGACATGATCTTGGCATAATGATATTAGAAAATGCCTTAGTATTTAACAGTTATTTAATCCAAAGTATCTGTTAATATTTTACAATAAGTTTTAAGTGAAACTAAACATGAATTTAAGTTTGCTGTATGCATTCATGTATTAACTAAGGTAGGGAAGCAGAAGCCACAGAATTCCATGTCATACAATATTGCTAATGAAAACTTTCTATTTAAGTAAAATAATTTGCTGTTTTAAAATATAAGAAGTTTTGAGCATACTCAAGTTTGCATTGGCATCATTTTTTGATAAATGTCATGAAAATAATTTTCTTGAATTTCCTTAAAAGCTATACAGCACCCAGGAACTAACAGTATTTGTGTTTTATATCATTAAATCAGTAAAAAGAAAATAAATACCATCATGCTCTGTCCAAAAGATTCTTATTGACACAATTTCTCAATTTTGTTAATAAAATGTTAACTGAATTTTCCTGAAAGAACTCAAGCTAGCTACTCATTCTATTAATAGAGTATGTAATTCACTATATATTGTCCACCTTCTGAGCTAGAGCCTATAGCAGTGTCTGGCATATCTTAGTGACTACCAAAAGAGATTTAGTAGTCACTAAGTAGGTTTTAATTGTTTTCACCTAATATATTCAAAGCGTTTGACATTTGTATTCTAACAGCATTGCAAGGCCGGCACGGTGGCTCATACCTGTAATCCTAGCACTTTTGGAGGCCAAGGTGGGTGGATTATTTGAGCCCAGGAGTTTGAGACCATCCTGGGCAACTCGGCAAAACCTCGTTTCTATAAAAAAAAAATACAAAAATTAGATAAGCGTGGTGGTATGCATCTGTGATCCCAGCTACTGAGGAGGCTGAGGTGGGAGGATCCTGTGAGCCCAGGAGGTTGCGGCTGCGGTGAGCCATGGATCACACCACCTCACTCCAACCTGGACAACAGAGTGAGACCTTGTCTCAAACAAAAAAACAAACCAAGGTAATAGTAAATTCACTAATTTCTTTCACACAGACACTATATACTTAGACACGCATCTGTATATACATGTATACATATACACACATTCACAAGAAAGCATAAGTAAAATCTGTTCATAAAAACCACTATGAATTACTCTAAGTCAGTTTACCATTTAGTAGACTGCAAGATTTATGTGACTCAAGGCCTGTCAATTTACAATAGAAATTGAAACTGAGAGCAGAGTTCTACTTTTCCAACTGTCAAAGATCCCCACTCTCTGGTACATATTTTTATACATAAATTTAGGTCGAAACCTAAGATCTGTGCCTATTGGCACTGTATTGACATTGTGTTAAGCTCTAATAAATAGCATTCTAAATAGTATATGATTTGTAATAGCAAAACTTCTGAGCAATATATTAACATGTATTGACACTAGAATTTATTATTGATAATTGTAACACCATTCGTTCGTGCATTTATAAGGACATACTTTTAAGTTCTTTTTGAAACATTTATTTTTAGAGACGGAGTCTTGCTACATTACCCAGGCTGAAGTATACTAGCTATTCACAGGCACCATCATGGCACACTATAGCCTCAAACTCCTGGGCTCAAGCAATCCTCCTGCCTCTGCCTCCAGAGAGCTGGGACTACATGCGCCTGCCACCTCACCCAGCAGTTTATAAGTTCTAAACTAAATCTTTAAATCTTTTGACTTGAAATAATTAGATAATACTGTGCCAAAAACAAATCATGTGGATTCATGTATGAGTGATATCTATTTCCATAAACCTAAAAGCCTTTTTTCTTATATCATCTTTATTGCTTTATACATGTATTTATTCATTGATTTAAAATATTTATAAGGTATTCTCTAAGTGTGAAAGATACCATAGTGATTTTATATGTTGTGGTAGGCAGAATAATGTTTCCCAAAGATGCCCTTGTCCTAATCCCTAGAACTAGTGATACCTTACATAGCAAAAGGGACTTTGTATATGTGGTTAAGATTAAGAACTTTGAGATGGGAGATTATCTTGGTTTATCCCGGTAGGTCCATCATATGAATACTTTAAGTCAGAGAACCTTTCCCAGCTGTGCTCAGAGAGAGCTGCGCTGTCTGAATAAGGGTCAGAGGAATGCAATGTTGCTGATTTTGTAGATGCAAAAAGGAGACCAGAAGATAAAAAATATGGGCAGCCTCTAGAAGCTAAAAAAGTCAAGAAAACAGATTCTCCCATGGAGTCTCCAGAAATAAGCACTTTCCTGCTGTCACCTTGATTTTATCCCAGTAAGATGTATATCGGACTTCAGAGGTTACAATAGCAAAGATAATAGAGTTTTGCTGCTTTAAAGCCAAGTTTTTTGTAATTTGTTACATCAGCCTAATATCTAAGTACATTTTACTTCTCTGAATGTTTTGTAAACTCTTTAAAGGTAGTAATTCTTATGTTTCATTGTATCTTTCCAAATTACCTATTTCTATGCTTTGCACTTAGTATTAAAGGAAATCTCTGAATGATTGCTATAATAAGGAAGGTTTGTTTTTTAAGAAACTATTTGTATTGATTAGGTTATGATGATAATCTTAACCTCACAGTGGGTTTTGCCTTACCCTGTGCAATGATGCATTAACTGATCTTTGAGAGAAACATTTTGCAATGTGCTGTTTATTCAAGTAATCAGGAGAAAGCACAAATATTACACTTGACTTTGCAGGAAGATTAGCAAACAATAGTGCTGTTTTGAAAGACAGAGATCTGTATCTTTGAAAAGGGAAGTTGCAAAACTGTCTTTTCCTTTATCTATTCAGATTCCTTAGAAAGGAGGATTTTACAACTAGTATTATCCTTGTTGGAGACTCTTTTATATGGCTGGCACTCCTCCAGTCAAAATTTATCTGATGCCCTAAGTCTTCCCAGAGCCTCCTCTGGTATGCCGATCCAAAGTTTTTGTGCAAAATGTAACTGAAAAAGTTGATGTAGCAGTGCAGAAACTTGCCAAATAATTTATTAAGAAGAAGCAGAAAAATAGTTACAGAAATTGCACGAAGTTCATCAAACAGATGATTTTTGCTAAAAATCCTGGCTATATCCTCCAGAACCTATTGGTATAAAGTGGGTAATTGGAATTATTGTTATTCCTGCTCCTCTTACCTTTTTAGCTCATTTACTATACCTTGGATGACTCTTGTATTTACACATCTTATTACATACATAAATCATATGTTAAAACTGACTCCAGTTCTTCCACCTGCTGGGAAATCACATTAATAATCATTGAGTGCCCAGTGTACTAATAGATATGAAGTCATTCAGAGAAATAGGAGACAACTTCCCCACCCAAAGGAGGAATTATCTTCTACCAATAAGCCTAACAATAACCTGAGTAGTGCCACTAGAGATTTTATATAATATATATTTAAAGTTATTTCATGTATTTTATACTTAATTTTGTATTTCCATTCTTTGTATTGTATTTCTTGTAAATTTTTTTGACTCAGAAAGTAACTGGACCTCAGTTTATTTTTCTTCCTCTTTCCTCAGTTATTACAATGTTTGGTGACCAAAACACTAGTTTATGGCAAATCTGAGACTGAAACCCAAACATTCTCCTTCTGGAGCCTATTCTATTAACCTTTAGAAAAAAAGGAGAAAAATAAGACACAGCAGTCTAGGGAAAGAAGATAGGGTCTCAATTGAACTTGAATTTAATGTAGAAACTGGGGAGAAATCTATCATTAGTAATGAAACTGATTTCTCTCCATCAGCAGGTGATGGCATGGATAAGTCAATTTTTGCAATCATTACTCGGGACTGCCTTATCCCCCACGTGCATTGATCTATATCCCTTTCCATTTTTTATGAACTCCATTAGTTGTTACGAGTTTTTTGGATATTGAAATAAATTAATGATGCTAACATTCTAGCTTCACCCATTCCTGCTAACAACACTTCAACTACTAGTCATTTACCCTCTCTTCCTTCTTCAAAGACAGAAAATATACCATCGTTCTTGGCAGTTCTATTACTGAGCTGTTGTACAGTTAGAAAATGTTCCTTCATATTGATCTGAAATCTACCACCTTATAATGTTCGTGCGTTTGGTTGTGCTTCTGCTTTCCAGAGCCAAAGAAAATAAGACTACTGTCTTTCGAATACATAAAGATGTGTAGTGCTCCATAGGATGTACCCTACTCCAGCCATTTCAATATTCTTTCTCGGCTGTTATGTTCAAATGCTCTTTTAAACCACCAGGTCCAGAGGAGAATAGAACATGATAAAGATGATCCTCTCCACGCAGAATGGAGCTCTGATTATCTTTATTCATGAGTTAGAAACCAAAGAAATGTCAATTAGATTCAATTCTTATAACACAGAACCTGCCATCTATTGACAGGCTATTATATGTCCAAAACTGGGAAAGAACTTTATATAACACCATATCATTTAATCCTCCTAACGACCCCCTAAGGTGGGTACTGTGGGGAGCAAGGCACGCTATTTCTATCCAGATGCAGTTTTTCTTTCTCCACATGTTGTTTACTGTGGTCTCTCAGTGCCCACTCAGTATCACTTCTTCAAGCAGGCTTGTGAAACTTCTCTTGCATGCTTTGTGGATATTTAGGAACAATTAAATATAAAATGTACATAAATATATTTTATAGCAGTATTAAAATGATGTAGTAAAACCATTCTCACATAATAAATCCTCATAAATGCAGTAATTTGAAAGTGTTATTTTCTCATGTAATCCGTTCTTTAACTCATGCTTATAAGGTTATGTCAGCTCATATAGTTACATATGATTTGATTATGTAATATTAACAGGTAAACATTTGGTCATAGAATTTTTAGCTGTTTGTCACAACTGAAATCCACAATAATTAGGAAAAAAGTCATTAAGAGAAAGCTGTTTGGAACATGAAAATACAAGCAACCATAACAAAAGTATCCATAAACCACAAAAAAGAAGACTTTGAGAAATTTATCCAGATTTAAAACCAAAGATCTTTGTTTTTCAACTGGAATAAAATTTAATTATAATACCATAGGATCAAGAGTCACTGTCCAATAATGTGTTTTAAATTAACTAAATGACACCTTACACTCTTTTTATATCTACTCCAGGAAACCCTGATCTTTATAGTTCACAAAAATATAAACATACTTGTCAGACCTCACTGAATTTATTAAGATCTGGCAGAATGCCTATGCAAAAAAATATGTTTCAGAAGGAAGTTTAAAATGAGTAAGAAAAATAACCTCTTGAAATCAACCAGCCGAGCAAAGCAGGTTGCAGCTAACTAGTGAAATAGTGAGTTCCTTTAGTGCTTATCTATCATATACTAACCATTTTATTTTTTAAACAAACTTCTCAAACATATTTGCTGCACCCTGAGTTCTGTTCACTTTAGCAATAATAAAAATTTCACTGAGATAAATTTGTATCATGAAAATGAGGGATAAAGGTGAAAAACATATTAAATAAGTGATGTTATCACCTACACTGATACTTTAAATTTGTTTTCACCTGTGTCTTGAATTTATGTAGTACTTGGTTAATCACCCCTGTATTATGCTGGCTTGGCCAACATTAGGCATAAAACAGAGAACCATGGCTACTTCAAAATAAATAATAAAGCAATAGGTAAAAGTCTTTCAAAATATTGATAGAAATAAAATACATTTGAATCACCATTTATTTCCTTATATTGTAAGCTGATTAGCATTTTGTCCTTAAGAAATTAAGAAAATATTAATGAAAAATACACACATATAAATGTACATTTATATATTCAAGATATGTGCAAAGAAAAATAGTAAATTCACAAATATTCCTTAAAATAATTGATGGTTTAGTGTCATTATTCTTAAAAGGTCAACTCCCCAAAATGGTATTTGCTTTTATTGCCAAATACCTTAATAACTATTTATTAAGAATTTCTGGTAAGATGACACTTTTCAAAGACAAATTTCTTAAAATGTATTGATTCAATATTTTTGATTTAAGAATAAAAACAATTTTTCAATATAGTGTAAATTATGCCAAAGGCTTACTAATGTGGTGCATAAATGTGTTCATAATTAACCTAATTTTCTGCTACTGTGGTTAAAAGTGTTTCTATGATCTAGTTCTGAAAACACGAGATATAAATTTGCATATATTAGTGTAATTTAAACTGATTGTTGCTAATAACAAAGGAAAATGACTTCTGAAAACAATAGAGTTTCTTTATAAATTCCTTATTTTGCTTTAATTCTGGCAACAAAAACAAAAGGAACTCAACATTTTTTTGCCTCACATTGAATATATCATAACAACAAAGACATTCAAGATATAACAGGTGAGACTCAAATGAATTTGGAAACTAAACTATTGAAAATATAATGTCCTCAAAAGTTACAGATTAAGTTTCACTAAAATAAAATTTAAATGAAGTTAATTAAAATGTGATTTTAATTTTCTTCCAAGAGAAATATTGTTTTCATTCTTGCTAATCTTTTCCAGTTATTGAACTACCATTAATATCACATTTATTTCTAAATAGGGCCACTGATTTCAGAGGAAAATAATCATATATAGTAGTCCAACTATTGTGCTGTAATGTGGAGAAAGATAATTGCACTTAACTGCTCATATGTAATTTCTATTACTATACTTTTTCCTATTGTTATATATTTATTATACTATATATATTTGATATGAAAACATATGCAAATTTATATTTAAGATCTCACTTTAAAAACATTTCAAGTATGTTTGGGGCCAAAAGCAAGAATGCTTTACTGTAGTTTTATTAAGTTGTTACCTATTTTGAATAAAACTGAAAGGCTAAAAGTAGAATTAATAAGTTACATTAAAATAGGAGCTATATATTTTTTTATTATCTCTGGCATTCATTGGTAAATGGCAATTTAATTTTTTATCTTATCCCACTAATATTTACCATAAAGCATATTTATCATTTGGTTTCCATAATATTGTACTATCATACTTTTACTATGTGCTTTTATTTTTCTCATTTATTGAATCAGTTTGTCTCTATACACCCTACCTGTGGCTCCTTGCCAAAGGCAGAGAAGTTTACTGTGTTCCTCTGCCTGAACATTGTTCCTTAGAGGGCTGCTTTATTGTCATAGCATAGCTCCTTAATGACAAATAACATTTTTCATTAAATTATGATTCCTCAGTATTTATCTGAGGCCTGCATGTATTTTAGTCAAATTATCTATATTCATTCATTCTTTCTTTTAGTTTTTTTTCTGTAAAAGCTTATTGAGTGCCTATTTTCTGCCAATAATAATTGCAGGATGTGAGGCACTGTTTATTGAGATAGGCAAAGCTCCCTGATCACCTGGAGATGATATTTTAGTGAAAAGAGAGAGCAAATAAGTAAATACACAATGACTGAAATTATTTTAGCTAATAAGCGCTCTGAAGAATATCAAGCATGGTAATGTGTTAGAGTGGTGAAACCAAAGGCGATGGAAAATTTAGATTGGACTAATAAAGACTGAGTAGGAGAGGTGACAAGAGAATTAAGACCAGAATGTCAAAAGGAAATGGTTTTGGGAAATCTGGGATAAGAACTTCCAGAACAAGTATTATTTGAAAGGCGTATGTCCAGAATGAGCCTGTCCTCTTACTGCACCCTCTCAGGCCCTTCTGGTCACTTCGATAAATATTTGAATGTCAACCCAGAGTTAAACAGACCACCATACCAACTTTCTCAAAACTTGCTAACTCCTTTAACATTAAAATGTTTTTTGTGATATTACCATTTTTCAAATCACCAACTTTGGAATCTTAAGTTAGCTGAGACCCTCTTTTTCTTTTTCATGAAGAATCATTCAAGATTCTTTTCAAATGTGTTCTCTCTCTCCCTCTTTCTCTATTTATTTTTTTCTTTTGAGACAGAATCTCACTCTCATTGCCCATGCTGGAGTGCAGTGGTGTGATATTGGTTCACTGCAGCCTCGTCTTCCCACCCTCAGGTGATTCTCCCATCTCAGCCTTCTGACTAGCTGGGACTACAGGCACATGCCACCACACCTGTCTAATTATTATTATTATTATTATTATTATTATTATTGAGAACAGTTCTCGCTATGTTGCTCAGTCTGGCCTCTAACTCCTGGGCTCAAGCAATCTGCCTTCCTCAGCCTCCCGAAGTGCTGGGCTTACAGGGTTGCAGCACTGTGTCTGGCCTCTCCTATCTTTTTCTTTTTACTTCCTTAGATGTGCCACCTGATCCAATTACATGATTTCCTGAAAACGTGGTACTTCATCTGTGAAATGGAGGCAATACTGCTAGTGGTAACATAACTGCCGGAAGGTTTCTTCCTAGCTGTTGCACAGACAGACCAGGGGAAACAACATGAGTTCTGTAAAGAGGCATCCAGATGAAAATCTGGCCCACTGCTTATTAACGATGTCGTCAGGACAGTGGCAACCTACTTTAATTTTTGCTTTCTAGTTTTATAGAAAAAAAGAATTTATTAAATAAAATGATGTGCTTGCTTCACAATACTTTTGTAAAGAATAAGGAAAATATCACACAAAAAGAACCTAGCATACATATTTAGTGAGTGTTAAATAACCTCTCTTGTCCTTTTTTATTATGGCACTTAAGGAATTAATATATAGGAAACCACTTTATTGATAATATAAAATATTTTGTCAAACATTTTTCTGTTGTTCTTATATACCCAGTGTCTCTATCCTCGGCTCTTTCCACTTGAATTTTTCTTTAAATGTTGGAGGCAGCTATGGTTTGAATGGTTATGTCTCCTGAAAATTTATATGTTGAAATCCTAAGCCCCAAGGTGATGGAATTATGAGGTGGGGCCTTTGGGAGGTGATTCGGTCATGAGGACAGAGCTCTTATAAATAGGATTAGTGCCCTTCTAAAAGCGGTCCCAGAGAGAGCCCTCTACCCATCCACCATGTGAGCACACAGCTAGGAGTCACCGTCTGAACCAGATGTCTGGCCCTCACTAGACACTGAAGGGGCCAGCACTTTGTTTTTGGACTTCTTAGCTTCTGGAGCTGAGAGAAACAAATTTCTGTTGTATATAAGCAACCTAACTGATGCTGTTTTATTATACCAGCCTGAATGGACAAAGACAGATGCTAAATAAGGAATTGATCATTCCTTTTCTTGAGATCTCTCAGATCAAGCACATTGAAACAGGGGCATTAGAGCTTGGACACCAGATTTTGCCTAGGATAGATTATAGAAAACTGAAATTGCTGTTAAGAACATAGTTTGGGGCCGGGTGTGGTGGCTCATGCCTGTAATCCCAGCACTTTGGGAGGCCGAGGTGGGCGGATCAGGAGGTCAAGAGATCCAGACCATCCTGGCCAATATGGTGAAACCCCGTCTCCACTAAATATACAAAAAAATTAGCCAGGCATGGTGGTTCACACCTGTAGTTCTAGCTACTCAGGAGGCTGAGGCAAGAGAATTGCTTGAACCTGGGAGGTGGAGGTTGCAGTGAGCCAAGATCGCACCACTGCACTGCAGCTTAGGTGACAGAGCCAGACTCTGACTCAAAAAAAAAAAAAAAAGAAAAGAAAAGAAAAAAAAGAACGGAGTTTGGGAGCTTCAGATGTAATTTTATTCTTGCCCCACCACAAATATTCCCTTAAGAACAAATGCTAAACCCAGTGTAAGGTAGAAGCAGGATTCCTATCACCCTACACTGGAAGGAGATCCTTCTCCATTAAACTGTGATCTGGAGGTAAAGCCTAGTCTCATTTACCTCAATTATCACCAGTGCCCAGCACAGTTCCTGGAATATAGTAGGTTCTTAAGAAATGTGTGTTTTTATTTTCACAGGATGCTGATATAATCTTAATTTTCAAATATGAGGGGGATATCACTGAATATGAAACCATCAAAACTTTATTATACTTCCCATGATTGAGTTTCTAAGGGTTCAGAAGTTCACATGGAGAAATCTGTGACCCCTGGCACCATGCTGTTTGAGTGACTGGTTATTCTGAAAGAACTGCAATCCCTGAGCCAAATGGGAGAGCAGTCCTCAGTTTAGTGCTATACACCCCACACCACCCATGAGCAGGAGCCTGGCAGCTTCTCTAGAAGATTTTGCCAACAGAGTGGCCATAGTATCATAAAGCAGGTCATAGCCCTCAGAGATCAAGAGAAAATCTCTTTTGGAAGTTACCATTCCCTTCACTGGAAGTTCCAGCAAAGAGAAGCTTTTGCTGTGGCTGTTTTATTTGTTTTGGGTTGTTTTTGCTTTTGCTTTTCTTGCTTTGTTTTGTTTGCTTTTTAACCAAGTTCAAGGCCTGAAAAGTGTATCACTCATAAAGTAACCCCAGCACTTCATGCCAGAGGAATTTCTGACAAAATGAATGGTTTCAAATGCAACAGCCTGCTAACCAAGTTCCCAGCTTGCAATCTCCCTGAAATCTGCAGTCTTGGATTAACCCTCAGCAAAAAAGCCCCTTATTCTGGTGTCTTTGCCGTATCTACTGTCTGCTCCAATCCTATAAACCCTCTAGGAAGGGTAAGCTAATTTGGACAACTAGATGCGCAGTAGTGCTATAAAACTATTTGTCCTACTTCTTCTAAATACATTTTTAAAAGAACATAAGGAAAAAGTAGCAAAGCCTCTTTAAAAACCCAAATTCAGAACCAGCAGAAGGAACACAGGAAGTTTTACTGAGTAATTGAAGTGATTACATGCAAAGCACTTTCCCATAATCAGTGAGTTTCAAAGGAGGGCAGAGGGTGATTGACAGTGTTGGCCACCCTTGAAACTACATCCTGATTGGAGAAAATAATTACAAGCAGGGAGAAAGAGACTCGGTGCTCTACATCTCTTTTATTTTTAGATTTAATCTGAGAGAAGAAAGATTACAGTAGAAAATAAAGTTTAGAAAGTTTAAATCTTGTTCTTGGATAAGAAGAAAGCAAAAAGTCCCTGCGATACCAACCACAATAGACTCTTTTATTCATTTTTTTATTCATTTATTGAGCACCTACTATGCTCCAGGTTGTAGAAAAGATCAAAGGATGTTTTGGCATAAAAACATGTGAACTGTAAACCTATAAACAGATATAAGCTGTCATTGTGGATATAAACTTTTCAAGAAAAATAGTGTAAAATGATAAGCTAAGATTCCAGATCAAGCTTGCTGTTTGTTGGAATGCATATCTAACTACACATAGGTATAAATTGCCCCCTATCTATTTCACCCCCCCTGTGATCTGGAGGTAGGTGATCTGAAATAGATAGGGGGCAATTTCAGTTGAAGCAGACACAAAGTCACTTGACTCCAAGGATTCCAGAGCTCTATAAAAACCTTTGAAAGCCACAGGCCTATGAGAAAATATTCAAGCATCCTTGTCTGCTGTTGGTGTTCTGTCCCTTCAAAAGGAGCCAGGCTGTTTTGCTATCTTTGAAATGTTTCCTCCTTTCTTCTTCTGTCTTGTTGAATGCGTCTACGTTGAATTCTTGATCACGTTAAATAAAATTATACATACTCAATACAGTGCCTGGCACTCAACACATTTGAACTATTATTACTGTTATCATCAGTATTATAATTATTTTCTCAGGGAAGACTTACTGAATGGAATTCTGTTGAATAAAAATTAGAATAGGTCGGTTCCACATTCTTTCCCAAGGAGAAAAATGGAAACTTTCAGAATGTCACCCATTCACAAGAATGTATTGCCAAAGCCAAATGGGAGGGAACTAGAAAATCCTGAATGGAACTGGCTAAGCAGAAAGTATTAATATATTAGACTAAACAACAAGCCGGGTGATGTAGGGGAATAAGGCATTAATATGAAAGCATTGGCTTGGAAATTCCTGGTTACCCATGGTCAAGTTGGATGAGCAGAAAGTGATGCAGCCCAGCTGCCTCCCTCACCACTGCTCTTCCCATGTTGCAAGCACTTTCTTGCGAGAGGCTTAATATCAGCAGTATTTAGTCTTACCTTTAGGTATTCTGTTCCTAAAGTCTTTAGTGGGCTTTGGAAGTGAATTATAGGTGGCAGAATTTAACTGGTCTAGAAACAAGTGCAGAATCTGGGTGTTTTTAGAGACACAGATGCAGGGCTACTCTCAGTACAGAGACTGGACCGTTAGTTCTGCTGTGTGCTTTATTTTGGCAACAGAGCAGTGAACCACGAAACACGGAGCAAAACTTCAGGTTGCTACCAAACAGAGAACGTCGTCATTTAGAAAATGAAACATTTCATAGATAGTATATGCAATGAAGCCTCTTAAAAGGAATCCTCCTTTTAATCATGTTTAAGTAAATATTTTATTCTTGTTAGTTTTTCTAAGTCACTTGACACTCTCTCAGCAATCCTGTTAACTACCAGTTGTTGGCCATTGGTCTGACAGCATCTTCTCTGACTTCCCAAGACTGCTCTGTGGTAACTGGGGTTTTTATAATGAGCCGTCTCATGGTTTTATCTAGTAAGTGTCTGTCTCTCTCACTTTAGGCTTTTAGCACCTTGAGGGCAAGGACTTTATTAATCAACCATGTAATTTTAGTTCGAGGCACGTACTAGATGAACAAAATACTAATGTTGAATATACAAATGCTAAATATTTGCTAAATAAAGTTTAGTTGTATTTTGTTTTTGTATTTCTACTAATTCAGAGGCCTAAGCTTTAGAACTCTTCCAAGTTACTTTCTTAAATTCAGAAGTTTATCCAACCTCTATCCCATTACCAGAAAGCCATTAACAATGTCTCCAATATGGTTCACCCATAATCTGCTTGCATACAATATTCTGAGTTGTATTCCCTTGTCTGCAAATAGTAATAATTATATCTATTTCCCAGACAATATGTTAAAACAAACAAACAAGAACCAAAAAAGGAAAGATCAAAACTCAGGGCACTAATTAGCTTTTACAAATGCAGAAGTTATTTTTGGCACTGAGGACTAACAGCAAGACAAGCAATCATCTTTGAGAGGATGCTCATTGAAAGACCACTCCCAGAAGGGAAGATTTGTCAATTATATTTGAACAAACTCAATTTTTTTTTGGAAAAAAAAAAAATCTAAACTTTGATTTTTTTTTGGAAAGCTCTAAACCTACATTTCAGTAAACAATCTGCTGAATATGTTAATGAAGATGCTATGTAGTAATCTTGCAAAGGATGAAAATAGATATTTATGTCTCCAAAAATCTGCAATAGCTAATGATTACATCAAGTTTACATCATTCAAGATACTACATAAGGTGACCAGCAGTTTACTCTAGATTTGGCTATTTCTCCATTTAGTGTACTTAATTCTGGATGAAATATCTCCTTTTCTAAAACAATATCCTTCCATTAAGAAGTAGCCTAAATATTGTAGATTTTGTGTTTTGAAATGCCTTTGCTTCCAAGAGAATAATATCATTTGTTTCTAAATATTCTTTGGCTTAATATAATTCTTTGATCTTATTTAAAACGGAGATAGATATATAAATTTATCTGTATTGATTGCAGATATATATACATATATATGCTTTCTACATCAAAATGCATAAAATCATTTAATATTTTCAGATTTATATGCCAATATATTTAGCCATGTCTGTAGGATTCTTTTTGTAACCTGTCTTTTAATTTAAAAGAACTTTAAAACATACAGACTGACTGATTTTACTTTATATATTTTTAGAGACAGGGTCTCCCTTCGTCACCTAGGCTGGACTGCAGTGGTGCAATCTCAGCCCACTGCTCCTCTAGTAGCTGGGATTACAGGCACAGGTCACCAAACTTGGTGGTTTTTTCTTTCTTTTTTTGTATTTCTTTTGTAGAGACAATGTTTTACTGTGTTGTCCAGGCTGGTCTCGAACTCCTAAACTCAAGCGATACACCCATATCTGCTTCCCATAGTGCTGGGATTATAGGCATGAGTCACTGCGCCAGGGCTACAAATAGATTTTTTTTAAAAAATCAAGTTCCCTGATAAATCTTAATTTCCCTAAGTAGCACCTTAATGAATTTCACTTTTTATTGTGTAAAAATTCAACTTTCAGGTGAATTTTCAAGTACAATGCAGATTTTCCAGTGAAGTTCATGAGACGCTACAAATCATAAAAAAAAATATTTAAATTACTCTTAATGAAAATGTAGATGTAGCTTAGAAAGTAGTCAAGATGCAATACTAAATAGAAAATTGAATAGAAAAGTAGTGACATATTTCTTTAAGGCTGGGAAAAATAGGTGGTATTTACTTCAATATGATAGCCCTATGTTGAAAAGGTTAATAACAGATTTTCAGTAATTAGATAGTGGTTTAAAAGAACATTTGCACAGAATTTTAAATCCTTGTTTAACCAGTGTTGGTTAAGAAAATCTCCTCCAGCACCGAAACATGAAATCAAAATGTAAATAAAAGATCAAAGGCTTGGCACAGCTGGCCATGGTGGTCCCTCAATTCACACCAGGTCTCACTGAGCAGTTAGCAAAATCATGTTTAATAGCTATGCTGAGTGTCAGTGTCACCCTGAAAGCAGTGTAGGTTTGGAGATCAGGGAAGGAAAATGAAGAAGGGGTTATAAAGAGGAGAAGCTGAAACTATCAGCAAAATCATCTTGTCTGTAAAACTTATTTCACCCTTAAGTAGCAGATTTATTTTGCAGACAGTGGTTCTAAATTGTTTCTTAATTTAGCACATGTTTTGATTTTTCAAATAAAACCACAGGACAGTACCAAGTGACCTTAAATAAGATTTGACACACTGTGCATCATCAATTTTTCTCTTTAAATCAGGCATGCAAATTCCAAGTCATTTGCAAGGGAGCAAAAGTGAATTATGTCTTGCTTATATGAAATTGCTTAATTCAGGAATCTTCATTCATGGAATCATTTCAAAGAACATGATGATAAATATTAATTGAATTCTTCCAAAATGAGATTGCAATGCAGAGCAACAATGGGTGGATCCCACAGTTTTAGAAGTAGACCATTCCCCCTCTTCTGTTTATAATGCCTTTTAAAGTCTGTCTTTAATACATCTGGTGTTTGTTCTCCTAGACTGAAACTAACTAGTAGACCACCAGTAATTTAAATTGTACCCTGTTCCAAGGATATTTGACATGTGGTCCTTTGGAAGAACTAATGCAAAAAACTGGCTCTAACCCTGGAAATAAGGTTACTATAGACTAACAGAAGGTTGCAATTAACTAATATCAAGAAGGCTAACCTGTAAATTTCTCTCTCAAATACATACTAATCTCATTTGTAAACCATTTTATGCAGTTACAGAGAATGAAAATAATAAGGGTTATATTGTTTAATTTTAAATTTGATTGTTTTTCTCTGAAAGGAAAAAGAAAAAGATAATATTACATTTAGTTAATAGTTACCAGTCTACCAAACACACACACACACACACAAACACGCATGCACACACACTCTGAATTTATTTAATGCTTAAACTTTATTATAGATAGGTAGATGAGAGAGAAAAAAAAGAGAAAGATTCTTTCTAAAGGCCATGATATGTATTTTATTTTTATCTGAATGTTTACAAAAATAAAACTGTATATTTTAAGATCTTCCTCCATCATTCTCCATCATTGTGATTTCGTAGTAGAGGGGAAAATCAGGATCATTAGAGTATTAGAGGATGAAGAGTTCAAAATTATGTAATTTAACCACTGCATTTCATAGATTAGAGAACAAAAATGCAGATTGAAGCAACTTGCTGCAGTGTGCACAGCCAGTCACTGGCCAATGTGAACTAGAAATCTGTTTTCGTGATTCAAAGTCCAGAACACTTTTTTACAATACCAAAGTGTCTCTCATAAAATATTCTGCATGTATCTCCATAATTGATAAAATGTGGGCATACTTAACTAGAAGGTTAAAATAGTAGTATATAAAACTTGGTGACAAACTTTTAAAAATTCTTTATAATAATTTCTCTTATGGTATTTTACAAATGGATGGTAGAGGCAAAGAGAGTTAATTTTCTAAGGGAAAAAGTAACACTAATTTGCATTTAAAAAATAACAGAATCTGATCACCAAGCATTTAACACTTATGTATGGTTTAAAGAATTACTTTAGTTTCATGTTGACTATTTGGAACAAGTGCATAGAGTAAGAAGGAACATGCTACTACAATATCCTATGCATTATGCTGTGCCTATCCATGGAAGATAGGATTGATAGAAATCATTGTGACAGTTTCTTTTTTACCTCTGTTACTCGAAAGAATGTTACAGAAGCACATGCCAAGCAGAAAAAGCAAAGCAGAATAAAATAAAAATTTAACCTCACCTAAAATATTAATTTATATGACAAAAAAGAATTGTTTATATAGACATATAAATACCCTGAAAATAAGAAATTCATTGCTAATTCCAGTCATTTAAATTTGTCCTGAACAGATAACCTGAGGTCAGGAGTTCTAGACCAGCCTGGCCAACATGGCGAAACCCCATCTCTACTGAAAATTTAAAAATTAGCCAGGTGTGGTGGCACATGCCTGTAATCCCATCCACTTGGGAGGCTGAGACAGGGGAATTGCTTGAATCTGGGAGGCAGAGGTTGCAGTGAGCCAAGATCATACCATTGTAAGCCAGCAGCCTGGGCAACAAAACAAAAGATAGATACATACATACATACATAGATGATAGATAGATAGATATTTGCTCTGCAGTGCACCATCCTGCTGCCCGATGACAGGCCTTCCTCAAATGCCTTCCAGTTCTTGTTTATCTTGGTTCTTGAAGGTAGTAAAATCATCTGTCTATCAAAAAATGGGACACTCATTTGCTTCCTCCATGTAAATATTAAATGTTGAAATAACTCATCATTAAATCCTAAAACAGTAAATGCTGTTTCACTAAAATCATTCCTAATTTTTAAGTAATATATATTCAAAATTAAAAAAAAAACTAAGCAACAAATTTGACACTAAAAATGTGACAGCTTGACTGAAGTGCAGATCTTCGATGGGGAAGGAAATAAGCATTTGAAGAACTTAAAAAAATCACTAATAGTAAAGTTAATAACCCTCATAAATATACTTAGCAAATTGTGTGTCTGTAATTGATATTTATACAAAGTAAAAATAATATAAAGTGTTACTTTATAATCATAAAACTTGCACATACTTTTGACATAATAATACTGCTGAAGAATTGAACTTGATAAGTACCAAAATTCAGGAAAGATAATAAATATGAATAAAAACAGTATTTTACAAATCCTGCATGCATGATAAAATTAATTTCCAAAATAAGTCTAGGCTATCTTCACTTTTTGACAGAAAGTCATTCTAAACAGAATATATCCAAGTTTATATCACATTTTCTCTTCAAGGTCTGGAGAGAAGGTTTCCGAGAGGGTGAAGTGATAAAATAGCAATGAAATCATGGAGATTATTGGTGTGATTCATTGCTTTCATTTCTTAAAGCACACTTTCCTCATCTCAAAACTATGGAAACTAATAAATATCTTGCAAGGTTGTGCTGAGTTTCACAAATAATATATGTAAACTGCCTGGTGCGGAAGCGGAATTTAATACATGATAGCTAGTGTTATTAATATGACTGGAGAACTTAGGCTCAACATAGCATGGGAGACATCTCTAAAAGGAAGGAGGAATAGAAGACACCACCATTTGCTGGTTTTGGCTCTATTAAACTTCAGCTTGGCAAGAACAAATAATTTGTACAATGCAGCATTTTTTTCATACAGGTGCAAATGCATGATTTATGCATTTATAACTAAATCTGGCTTTACACATGATTAACTATGTAAAATGAGGCTTTTTTCCCAGAGGGTATGTGATCATGGTATACATACAGAAAAGAAAGTGGGACTGTTGAGAACCAGTAACAATAGAACTTGTGGAAATGATGATGTCAGGAAAAGCCTGAAATATTTGAAAATAAATTTTAAGAAAACATATGCCTAAGCTCATGGTCATAGTTTACTTTTTAAGTAATATCAGATATGCTATAATTGACATAAATATGCAGTAACTAATGTTCTTTGAGCAATTATATAAATGAAAAGGAGTCTAAAACTGAAACAATAGGCAGTGTGCTATCATTTAAATACCTATACTGAAGATGTCAGTAAACACCGGGTGGTAGTTTAGTTATTTACTTGCCATGTGTGGGACCAGAGCTAAAACACCAGACCTTAGTTTTATCGACAGTTATCTAGGTCAATATGTCCCTAATTTCCTTTTATTTTATTTTACTTTTTATTTTTATTTATTTAGGTAGGTAGGTAGTAAAGCCGAGAAATCCCTCCTTCAAAAGATAGCTTATTCACACGCCTACTATTTAAGACAGGTGAAACTCTACTTCTCTGATTGGAGCAGAAATGATGGCCTGGAAATCCAATCTTCCAGCTTCCACCTTGCTCTACACACTCTCTTCCCAGTGATGTTAGTGCATCATGGAACCTAACTAAAAAATCTTCCGAGAGTCTTTTGATAGTAAGAAATAATCTGGTCAAATGATTTATGTAGAGTGCTCCACTTTCCTCAAGAAGTTATCTCCCCTTTTGGTTATTAAAACCGGGATAGTTATTCCCTCCAATTTACTTATAACAATCTGACAAGAGTCATGTACAGTTCTTCTGAAAAGACAGCATAGTTAAAAGTAAGTAACAATGAGTTTTAAGCAACAAAATCTGGTTTGGTTCTGCTTGCCTCCATTTACAATATAGGTGACCTTGATCAAATCATTTAACTTCTCTGAGCCTCAGCTTTCTCAAGTATCTAACGGACACAATGGTCTCTACCAACTTCAAAAACCTGTTGTGAACTTTCAATAAGATAAACATGTCACAGTGTTTGTAATATTTACATCATTCACATTCTTTACTACAGCCCTCATTCTTACAGGTTCAGGTTATAGATTTTTGTTTAATATTCAATTTAATTACAGATTTATTTCTCACTTTAACTTTTTAAGAAATAACTATTTTTTCATAGGATACCAACCTATAGGGTCATCATTAACTATTGCAGAATTTTACATTTGCAATAATTATATATTTATACTTGGATTACTGATAAAATTTCAACAATGACATACTTACATTCTTTCAGTCCAAGGAAAGAAAATATTCAAGCATGAATAATATATCTGAATGAAATGGCTTGTTCCTTTTAGTGGCATCAGTATGGCAAATAGACTTCTTGGGAACCCAATAACTTCTCATACACATGATCAGGAACACTAAAAACGATATGTAAATAGATATTCACCTTTCTGGCTTTCCAAAGGCCAGGGCTGAAGCCAAGCCAATGAGCAGATTTTGGACAAATCTAAAGACTGAAGGTGAACTTTGGTGCATCCTTAAATGTATTTAATTCTCCATGAGTCCTTTCTTGTTTTCTATTTGCTCTTCTCTTTGTCATGTCTTATCCTTGTTTTGTGGACATGATTGTCTTTTCAATTACTTCAAGGGTATTCAATAAAGACTTATTAAAGTTTGATTGTGTGTTCTAGGCAGGGACTGCTTCACGTGTGTGCAACCTGTGTGTTCTCACAGGGCCCCATGTTGAGAAGGTGTGGCTCTTGGTTTAATGCTCTACTGTGGCCATCTTGAAAATTTTACTAATTTTCAAATGGTCTCATGTTATTGTTTTTCACTGGGATCCGCAAATTATGTGACCATTCCAGTTCTAAGTGCGCTCTTCCTTCCTGGGCCAATTTGTTTTCTTCTTCTCATTGTTTACCTTGTTCTCTCATTTTGGTGTTTCTTTCCCACAACTCTTTAGTAATCTTTGGTTGCCCACTCATTTTCTAAGAGTGACACAATAAAAAATGCTTGTGAAATACTTGTGTTTACAGGGAGAATTTTGCTTTAAAATGCTCAGGCAGGGAACCGTCCCCTCCCTGCAGGGACATGAGGCTTGTTCCTGCAACATTCAATTTCTCCACAGAACACATTTCTAATTAAGTGTCATATTGATGCAATCACCTTTCAATTTAGGGTCACTCCAAGGTACAGGTGAAAACAGACCTTACTTTATCTTTTCCACATGTAACAGAATATATCTATGTAAAATTTTTCCAGAAAATCCATTTTCTACAATAACCTGCCTGCTATTTTATCATCATATATCTCAAAAATGATTTATTTCAAGAATTAAGCAATATAAAGTGTTAAGATTGAGTTAGTAAAAGAAATGCTATTTTGAGTAGCTAAAGGAAAGCCACTTTGTAAATAAGGTGGTTCAGGCAAAAAATTCTGAAGGAACTTCCGGATAAGATATTTTGGCATTTATTGTGGACGTGAGAAAATGTTAGCTCCTATGTGTATCTCCCCCTGCATATTTGTAATGACAGAAATAACAGGTGCATTGAGTAGAGTTGGGGATATACAGAGAAGGCTAGGGATGCTGAGAAAAGTAAAATCAAGTCTCACTTTTACCTGTCTTACCCATTTCATAGTCAAAGTGTTTGTTAGTATTTTACGATTTGGAAAATATCCCATAAATGCATGTTTTCCAGCACTCAGTAATTCCTTGCTTGAAGGGGCTCAAAATATTCAAAGTTCAGCATAAACCCTCAATGCACATGACAGAGATACAATTTAAAATTGTAGCAAAATAATATATGAGCTATTAAGGGTATCATTGCATATAAAGAAAGGCCACATTTCCTAGTGCAATCTTGATAAACATTTCCATTAAATATAATGAATCAAGTTAAAATGAGAAGTCTTGCCAGAGAATCACTGTCACTTGGCAATTTACAAACTTGTGTTAGGTATTTATGTGTGTATAGGTGAGATATATATAAATTTCACAATTATATGTTTATAAATCTCACAGTTATATTTATATCACAATTATCTATAAATGTAATTATATTACATATACATATATATGTATATGATGTAATGTAACTATATATACATAGCTTTTATTCCCGAGAAGAGGGAAAGAAGACTCAGGGTTATTATCAAATTCTAATTCTCTCATGGATCTGAAACTCAGCAAAGTTAAAAATATTGGTCCTTTTTATGACATTAAGAATATAAAGCACTAACAGAAATTGTTATATAGCAGAGGGATATATTTTTCAATTTATTACTGTCACTACTCATAATTTCATTTTCATCTTCAAGGAAAACAGAAAAGACATTTAAGATTTGGAGATATGTAAGTTCAATCAATTGATAGCTTTTGCTATTATTTGGCTATGATTCTCAGCTACAAATATCCCACAGATGTCAAGGAGTCTGTGTGTTCTTTTAAAATAAGGTTATTTTTAAGATTACACTTCACATTTACATCTAGAGAAGGCTACTGGCAGGCATTAAAAGCAAAAAGAGATTTTTACTTTGAATGCCTCAATATTTAAATTTTAATAAAATTATTGGCAATTTAAAATTTTTTTTATATTTTAATATATACACATAGGACACAATAATAAATTAAATTACCTAGGTAGATCAGAAAGATCTATTTATCAAAACTTTCAGAGAAAGCAACTTCAAACTCTTTTTTAAAAACTTTTTTATTTTTTCCTAACATGATACTGACCTTTTCATCTACAGCCTTATTTATTTCGCTCTTTTTAAATATAAACTTGATACTAGAGACCTTTTTCGATAATATACTTAAGATGTATTTTCAGAATATGTTTGATTGTATATGCAGAGTGTTCAGGGAGCTCTATTTTTACATTTATATTTATAAGAAGCAGCTGTATGAGGACATGCTCTGCATCGTTTTGAGACAGCTCTTAAAGGTGTGTATAGAAATTAAGAACACAATCCCTGACATTCAGGTTTGAATCCTGCCAGGTTCTATCTCTGACAATCTGGGTGACCTTGGCAATTTACTTATAATTATGAGTTAGTGTACTATCTTTATTGGGAAGTAATGAGGATTAACAAATGTAAAGTACCTAAACTGGTGCCTGGCACAGGGTAAGCCTGAATAAGTGTCAGATAACATTCCCCACTCTGTGTAACATCATTGGGATTGTGAATTCAGGTGCCTGCTTTTCCACTAAGGAAGCCCATGGGGTCCCTAGAAAAGTCCTGTATCAGAACCTTCCTCTCACTGTCCCATACAGCTCAGAGGTGTGAATGTCCCCTAAGCTCACCCAGCTACTCTCTCACGGGACTTTTAATCCTGAGCATCACACAGATAGGGAACCATTTTTAAAAACACCTGGTGTCCTTTTGTTTTATCAGGAGTGGTTCTTTGTATCTCTCCCGCACTGAAGGTGATGGGTTTACTCTCTCCACCTTCTCCTTCCTCCTGTATCCCGGCCTGGGGTTAGGCGTAAGGAATAGAGAAGATAAGACTCCCAGTAAAAGTGTTTCAATGTTTTCTGAAGAATTCTGTGAGGTACAATATCTACTCTTAGCAGATTATTACATTTTACTCTCATTTCAGTTCAATATTTCCTCTCCCCTCAGACAATTGTCCCACAGACAATTTGCTTAATTATATTTTTCTTGACCCAATAGGTCTACATGGACCTAGCCATTGACAGGTGAGAAGGGGTGGGAGCAGTTGATGGCAAGAGAAGGAAAGCAGCTGGATATCTCAAGTCCCTGCCACAAGTAAATACTTGTAAAAGCAAGGACAATAGGAAAGTTGGACTTATTCATGAAAGTGCTAGTGCCTGGGAGAAACTGCTAAACTCTTTCTGCTATTAAGACACGAGTCACCTTATTACGGTCACAGACACAAAGACAGCAGAAATGTGGGACTTATTGAAATGCTATTGCCTGGGAGAGGGACAGCCACTGAGACTCTAAAACAGCCTGGTTTCTCTTGGGTCCAAGCCGGTTCTTCAACCTATCCTTTGATTCTGTAAGTTCTCTCATATCTTTCCTCACTTAAGTTACACAGAGTTGAATTCTCTTGTTTGAAACTGAAGACTTACTAAATCACTGCTTTGCAGTGAGATGTATGAGATAAATTACTCCTAAAAATTAGTGCTAGGAGATTTGTTTTCCTGGCATTCTATTATGCTTTGCATGAGATCATTTATTCTATTTCTCTTTTTGTGCTTTTTCTTCTTGGAAGTTTAGGACTAGAATTAGTTTACAACTACAGTAGCTATCTTTAAGCAGGGATTTTGAAAAATAGTAACACCCTTTTAGTAATTCTTTACCTTTATTTTAGTTGATTATGTATTTGCCTTTTATTACAAGTTCCTTCTTCTTTGCTTAAATGGATGAATAAAAGAGTCCAAAACATAATAAAAAAGCAATTAAATATAAAGATGGCACATCTGAAAATTTCAGACTATTAAATTTTCTATCCATTCTGCTATCCTCCTACACATATATACAAAAGAATTAGCTATGAAATATACATTTCTATTCAATGCGATAAATTCATGTTTAAGTTTCTTTTGTCTGATTTCTTTTAAATCTGGTATTTGCATATAATATAGGCATGAAACTTTAGTGTCAGTAAGGCAGATTATCATGAAAATGTGCACGACTCTTCCTTCTGATATTTAATGTCACTGAACCCCTTTCTTTAAACTCTTCAGTGACACTCACTAATGATTAATGACCCACTGACTCGTGCTGCCTTATAACATGAAAGTCACCGAAATGCCTTTTCCCTGGAGAGCAATTATTCTATGGAACAATATCCCCTACCTGGTGCATTGAAGTCCCAGAGGTTGGCTGTTAAACTCGCAGTTGTAATTCGTGAAAAAGTCCAGAATGCCAAGTTTTGAACTGCTGGGGATTTTATGCACAGTTTCATTTTACTAGAAACAAGTTGTTTCTTTTCTGCCTTTGCTTGCAAGGATTTTGAAGAAGTAGCTGAAATGGTAGAAACTTGAAATAGATGTTTTCATGTTTAAACCCAAAGTTACCTAACTGAGACCTATGTATCCTCTAGCTGCTTGATTTGTGAAATTATGCTGCTGACTTGGAAATGTAGAAATTTTGGGTGTTCGTATGTATTCAGATGATCATCTATTTTGATATCTCAATGAGGTAAAATGATTAGAAAAAGGATAAAACACAGGCCTCAGAGTTACATTTTGAAGTAGTAAAGAATTTCAATACATAATGCATTTCCACATATAAATCTCTGGGCCTTGAAGTAAAAGGTTCTTCTGATTAGAACACTTCCTTATCTGCAGAATATTCAGAATATTTCCCTCAACATGTACGTAAATAAAGCTACTATCATTAGACATGTAAAGTCTAAACAAGTCACTTACCTCCTTAAGATAGTTGATACCGAGGGAGACCTTGCCAGCTCTTCTTGTGCTCGTAAAAAATGATAACACCTGTTTAGTGTGAATCAGTCCATTAGGAAAAATGTTACTCGTTTTTTCGTTTTTTTGGAGACAGAGTCTTGCTCTGTCGCCCAGGCCAGAGTGCAGTGGTGCGATCTTGGCTCCCTGCAACTGCTGCCTCCCAGGTTCAAGAGATTCTCCTGCCTCAGCCTCCCAAGTAGCTGGGATTATGGGCACCCACCACTATGCCCAGATAATTTTTTGTATTTTTAGTAGAGATGGGGTTTCACTATGTTGGCCAGAGGCATAATATTACTTTTATGTGCCTTCAGCTATTTTAATGCTATGAATGGTAAAAGTAATATTAATCTTACACAGGAAATATTTATGGTCTTTTTGGTTAAAAAAATTATCATATTTATTAGATAGCAGTGAAGGACTGGAGCATATGATATTGATGAAAATTATATGATTCAGAACATAGAGAAATTATTAACTTGCTTGATCATAGAATATGCGGGACAAGTATTTTGAGCTGAGCCTCCAATTACAGTTAAAGTTTAAATGAAAGGAAAAGAAGGAGGAGAGAGTAATTTAAGACAAAGTTTTGAAGTAGAAATAAAGTAACTTGTGTAGGAGAGTGGATGGAAATGGCTTCTCTCGAGCTTAGAGTAAATGCTGGACTCTTAGAAAGTAGACTTAGATTAGAAAGACCCAGACATCCCAGAAAAAGTGTTTGGACTAGCTAGGGGTTGTGAATATTGACAGACCACTGATCTGAGGCCAGAGTGGTGGATGATGGAGTGGAGGCAAGGGAGTCATCCTAAAGCCTTTTTTAGCAATTTACGTCCAAGGCGATGAAAGCCCAGAGGAGTGAGGTAGCTGCGGGAAGGAAGCAGGGGAGGCAAAGTTGAAGGAATGATAACACTTGGGGACAGATCATAATTAGATGATAAAGGAATAGAAAGAATAAAAGATGACTCCAAATTTTCTAGTCTCATCTAGATGACTAGAAGAATAATAGTATCTGTGACAGACATGATGCAGTTAAAACTTGATAAACTGAATGTGGTGGAAAGAAAGTTCAGTGGTAGCACCCTACCAGCAACCGGACTCAAGAGAAGCATGCAAAGATCCAAGCCATGTATTATATATGTGAAAATACATGCGTGCATGTATATTATATGTGTGTAAATATAATAGAAATATATATGTGTGTGTATATACATATATACATAATTCATGGATGACTGTTATAGGAATAAATAAACAGGAAACTGGGAGACCTAAGATGATTTCAATTTCGATATAAGTAAATGCTATATTCAGAAATGTCATTTATTTAAACTTAACATCTATGTAACCCCAGATGAGTGCCCTTCAGTGTCTTCATCTGTAAGCTGGAAATAATAACCATGGTATTTCCCAACTCAAAAAAAGTATCTAAACCGTTTATCCTAATTATGCTTTATACTTATATTTTTTTCAATGCTTGGTTAGTGAATCAGTCAGTAAGTAAAAAATCTTTGTGTATTTGCATTTTGTATTATCTCTTAGTGATATAAAGATATATATGTAATATATAGAAAAATGTATTTAATATAAAATATTGCAGTTTCTGACTAGTGTGTACATTTGCATTTGTTACTTACTGCTAACTACCCTGACTAGCCAGCTATGAGGCCTCCCTTCTAAGTTACCGTAGATATTTTACTTATCTTACCCTCTATTTTATCCTACTGAAATCTAACACATCTACTGCAACTCACCACTGTCTCCTCCCACTCCTGTCACCCTGGAAGCTCGTGGGGAGCTGTGGAACATGGGGGCAGGGACATGTGAGGAAGAGAAATGACTGAGAAGAGTGTACACTGCTACTCAGATCCCATTAGGCTATTAGCAACCATGGTACCCACCAAGTCTCCTGCTGCAACACACAGGAAGGAGAATAAAAGGAAGAGAAGGACGAGGCGAAGAGGAAAGTTAAGAAGTTAATAAAAACCTGGGCAACAAAAGGAGACCCCTGTCTCTACAAAAGATGAAAAACAAAACCAATTAGCCAGGTGCAGGGGTGCACACTTGTAGTCCCAGCTACTCAGGAGGCTGAGGCAGGAGGATACCTTGAGCCCAGGAATTTGAGGTTGCAGTGAGCTATGATTGTACCACTGTACTCCAGAATGGGTGACAGAGCAAGATTCTGTCTTAGACAAAGGAGTTAATAAATCATGGGAGAACAGAACAAGAACAAGTACAAGTCCTTTTCAATCCTCAAGGAATGTTCTAGAGTCCTTTTTTTTATCACTTTAGTACCTCACTCCTATTTCTCAGTCCCTAACATCTGATACCAGAATTCTGCTGTGTCTCCAATACCCTCTACCTGAAGTCATTGCTTTGCATAAACTTCAGGTCCAGGGTACTGAAGGCAGTGTTTCCAGCAGAGTTGGGGATGGTTTTATTCATCATTTATTATGGTCTTTCAGGACACAAAGAAGTGGAACAGATGGAGACCCTGTATCAATCAAATAATTAATCAATAAGTGACAATGAGAAACTGGAGAGAGAGAGATGGTTTTCTGCCCCTCGTACTATTGTGTGATCTTCCTAGACTTCAGAGGTTACTACTCTGAAAGAAACTAAAATGTACAGATTTTGTTGTCCATTTCTTCTTTCACTATATATGATGCATTTTCAAAAAAATTTCAGCACTTAAACCTTGGCAATTATATTTTACATTGTTCTAGTCACAATGTGCTTGTAATTTTTTTTAAGCTCTAGACTAGACTTGATAGATAGACTAGACTTGATATTTTGTTTCTTTAATTTTTAAAATTAAATACTGAAAATCTGCTCTATAATTCTGTGTGGAAGAAAGCACTGAATCAACAGTAAATATATACACAGCTCATGGAAGACTATATATATATAATAGTATATATATGTATATATTGATATATATATTCTTGTCCCAACTCTGCCACAATGGCCTTGGGAAAATCAGATTTATTTTGTTCTTTTTAAAATGTATGCCATCTCTGAAATTCAGTTGCCTCAATGTAAACTGGGGATAATATTACCTTAATGGGCTTTTCTGATCTTTAAATTAGGTAATGTATTTGATAACTATTATTATTAGATGATAGCTTTAAATTCTACCTTTTTTTCCTTTTTAATTAGAGAATCAGGCGGGGCATGGTGGCTCATTCCTGTAATCCCAGAACTTTGGGAGGCCAAGGTGGACGGATCACTTGAGGTCAGGAGTTCAAGACCAGCCTGGCCAACATGGTGAAACCCCATCTTTAGTAAAAACATACAAAAATTAGCCAGGTACCAATAATCTCAAGTACTTGGGAGGCTAAGGCAGGAGAGTTGCTTGAATCCACGAGGCAGAGGTTACACTGAGTTGAGATTGTGCCACTGCACTCCAGCCTGGGGGGACAGAGAAAGACTCCATGTGAAAAAAATTAATACTAATTGTAATGAGAGAATCACAAATGTTTTGGGATATGATGGGACTTGGGAATATGGGATAGTAAGTGGGATAAAATCCATTATATATGGGATGAAATTGGGAAATTAAACCACTTTATGAATTAAATATTATTTAATTCAGAAACTCTTGATTTTATGAAGATTTTTTAAAATGTGTATTTATTTATAAATTTATGTATTTTGGAGACAGGGTCTCACTCTGTTGCCCAGACGAGGGCAGTGTCACTATCTTGACTCACTGCAACCTCTGCCTCCCAGGCTCAAGCAATTCTCCTGCCTCAGCCTCCTTAGTAGCTGAGATTACAGGTGTGTGCCACCACCACCGGGCTAATATTTGTATTTTCGGTAGGGATGAGGTTTTACCACGTTGGCCAGGCTGGCCTCAAACTCCTGACTTCAAATGATCCACCCACCTTGGCCTCCCAAAGTGTTACGTACCGGGTCTAAAAATGTTTTTGAGTAGAAAAAAGGGCACTTTAAGCCAAAATACAGTTGGATAAAAATAGATTAAACAGATGTTTACATCTTCAAACGAGTGGACGGATATTGCCATGTTCTTGCACAATAAGGCAGTAAAATCACTACTGTCCCTGATCCACTCTCCACTTGCTAAAGGTGGAACTTTTGCTTTTGCCACCTTCTGTGATTAAGTAGCATTTCAGTCCCACTGTTAGGACAGCATCAGGGAAACAGATACATAGGGAAATACCCAGATGCCTGCTTCTATGGGTATAACAAAAAACAACTAGATTGATGTAATTCTGTTGCAAATACACTTGTACATATTTTAAATAAATTTAGCTTTAATTTTTGTTGATTACTAAAATCACAAGCTAGATACAGTGACATATGCCTATAGTACCAGCTACTTGGGATGCATGGGATAGGATTGCTTTAGCCCAGACATGTAATACCATAGCAAGACCCTGTCCCTAAAAACATTAAGTAAAATAAAAATGAAGACTAAAAATGGACAGTTAGTTCATCAGTGCTAGACTGGATAAAGAAGATGTGATACATATACACCATGGAATACTATGCAGCCATAAAAAGAACAAGATCATGTCATTTGCAGGGGGCTGGCGACAATTATCCTTAGCAAACTAACACAGGAACAGAAACCCAAATACCACATGTTCTTGTTTGTAAGTGGGAGCTAAATGATGAGAATACATGGGCGTGCAGAGGGAAATAACACACACTGGAGCCTTTCAGAGGGTAGAAGGTGGGAGGAGGGAGAGGATCAGGAAAAACAACTAATGGATACTAGGCTTAATACCTCGGTGATGAAATAATCTGTACAACAAACCCCCATGATACACGTTTACTTATGTAACAAACCAGTACTTGTACACCTGAACTTAAAAGTTTAAAAATGCCTTTTAAAATAAAAACATAAAATTCAAAAATTAAGAAAAAGTTAACATTTAAAATTTTAAATTTATAATATAAAATAGTTCAATACCAGTCATTTAAAAAATTTACAGTTTACATGTTACATATGTTTTTCAGTTCTCTCTCTATATCTTAATAGATTTGGATACTACATTCATTTTATGCACAGTCTTACCTCATTCTGGGTCTAGATGAAACCATTTTTAAACAGTCTAAGAAGGCCTCTAATGATGAATGATAAATTGCATTTATATTCAATTAAATTTTAAATATTTTAATAATGAAACAACATAATATTAATATATGTGTATTTTCCATTTTAAGAAATTTTACCTCAATTTTTTATATCTATAATCCTTATACAAACATTTCCATATTCAATAAACAAGATAGATAATTATCTGTTTATTCCTCTGGAAGTTAGTAATGTCATTTTTGTCTATTCATTCACATCTTTAGAGAAACAAAGCCATGTTTGTGTTGATTTCTATCATAAAATATATGGTACAAATTGTTCACAACATCCTGCTGTATTCTCTGGCTACCAATGAGCTCAAAGGGAAAAGATTAGATTTCCTCTGTTCCAGAGTTTTGCCTATAGAATTCTCTTTCTAAAATATTGATTAATTTCAGAGGCTTAGTCTTAACCATGTTCAGAGGTAAAATAAATAGTATATAAACACCAGACTAAGGAAGAGTTAGTCAAACGTCAGCTGAATTCGTAGAGTGTCACTTAGTTTCCATTTGCTTCTTTCTGTGAAATAGGATTGTTAGGAGCAAGGAGCAGCTCATGGGAAGACAACAGATGACCTAGTGAGAGAGTGTTAAGTACCACATGAGGCTTGGCACTGCCCTGGAAACTGGCCCACATGAGGCTTGGCACTGCCCTGGAAACTGGCCCAGATGAGGCTTGGCACTGCCCTGGAAACTGGCCCAGATGAGGCTTGGCACTGCCTTGGAAACTGGCCCAGATGAGGCTTGGCACTGCCCTGGAAACTGGCCCGGATAAGGTGTGGCACTGCCCTGGAAGCTTGCAGTTGAGGGCACAAGCATGCGTGCATGAAAACACACAGGTACACAGCCACCACCACCCCCTTTCCTTCTAAGTGCTGAGAGATGCTATGGCGCTGCTCAGAAAATCCTCTCTGTATTTTTTTCTAATGAAATCATAGTTTATAAATACAACAAGGTGCACTTAACATGAAAAGCAATAGAGTTAAATTATTTTTGTCTTCGGTCCTCCTGTACCCTACTCCACCAAACCGCAGACCCTCAGGACAGTGAGACGGGGACAAGGTTTTCTCTCTGCACTTGATTGCCAAGTGGACGAGAGGCATCGTCTCAGCTTCCTATCAGCTGGTTTATAACAACCTCCACTCAGGTCTCACTTAGAAGAGAACACAGATCTGAGTCATTGTGTTTGGGACATTTTCCAAAACATATTAAACTGAACATTAGAAAAAACTGTAAAGAGAAAAGGAATTACAGAGGCCCAGCTTGAATGCCTCTTTGCTGCTCTGCTTTGGGGGGTTATTGGCAGCCTGCCGGAAGGTACCTGATGTGCTCATGAGAGAGGCCTTCTTAGACTGTTTAAAAACAGTTTCATCTAGACTTGGAATGAGATAATATAAGACTGAGACTTGACTCCCTCAGAAATGAGCATGGGTGGGGGAAGTGTAGCTTCATATGTCATCATACCAGAAATACTGAAGTTCGTTTAGGGAACTTAGAAAGGGTTTATGACAAAAATATATTTACAATGGCATAATCTTTACATTTTCATACTTTCTGAAATTGGTTTTCCCATGCTGAAAAGAGTCCAGTTTCAACTAAGACCAGAGCAATGGCACTTTGCAGATGAAAAGAGAAGCGAGTGATACTGTCCTTAGATTAATCCTGTTTTCTCAGGGATTCATAAGGGAAGACATGCTAGGAGACATGCTCACAGTGATTTAAGACGCTGGTCTTACCCCACCAGTCTACACCGATCATGTGGTCCACCAGAGTCTTGTGCTGTCATGGGGACTGCTTGCTGATACAGCAGGATTATTTTTAAGTATTATTTAATGGTCTTGAGTCTTTTGTTGGGAAAAAAATAAAAGAGTGAGATGGAGAATTCCTCTTTTTATCGTAAGTAAGGGTATGCATTTCTGGAAGCTCTGACCAGATCACCAAGACTCGAGGCAGTGAAGCTAACCATCTGGAATAAAGTTCCACTTAGCCATCTGCAAGCCACTTACAGAGACTATTTTAGGCGCAAACTAGCAGAAAATTCTGTAATATTCATCCAAGAGCCTGCATTTCTGAAATTTCCTCGCAGTATTTTGTAAAGGAAATCAGTCACTGGATAAGTGGGTCTACCTCGTGTTTCTAATATTCAGTGAATACTAACACTAACAAAGTACTGTACAGACTAGGTGCAGTGGCTCACACCTGTAATCCCAGCACTTAGGGAGGCAGAGGCAGGTGGATCACCTGAGGTTGGGAGTTGGAGACCAGCCTGAACAACATGGTGAAACCCCATCTCTACTAAAAATACAAAAATTATCCAGGCATGGTGACGCCTGCCTGTAGTCCCAGCTACTTGGAAGACCGAGGCGGGAGATTGGTTTCAACCTGGGAGGCGGAGGTTGCAGTAATCTGAAATCATGCCACTGCACTTCAGCCTGGGTGACAGAGTGAGAGTCCATCTCAAAAAAATAAAATAAAATAAAAATTTTAAAATGTACTACACCTACACACCCCCACACACATATAGGACATGGAGTCATTATCAAATGAAAACAGCTAAGGGGAGACCGAGTTCGGCCAGTGATGTGAATTCTAAGAGACACCATAATTTGACAGGTCTTTTAGGGAGTTCATAATTGAGAAGTACAGAAACTTTATTTGGTCAACACACTGCAAGTCGTCTGTAGAAAATAGAGTAGCCTAGTTCAAAGTAAACACTGAATTAGCCAAATTATCAATTTACAAGAAATGCAGTTGCATTTGAGACTGAAAACATTGCCCCACGGGAGCAGCTCATTTTCTTTCTGTTGGGAACTGACGTGGGGATCCAAACCATAACTCAAAGTGATTAGCACAAAATCAGCATGGAAAGAATTCCACATATCATCCGAACAAGGATGCAAGTCTGGATCACCAAGGAGTGAGATTATCTAGCCACACCCTGTCAATTCTGAATGGGGCCTGGAAGTTGCATTCAAAAAGCACCTCAAACCATTGACATCAGTTTAGAATTTGGGAATGTCTGAAAGCTTATCCAATGTGCCAACATCACTATAGGACAATCAAACACATCGTCGGCACTTTACAGATATACCCGCCCTCTGACTAAACAGTTCATAGTCTTATCTCCTGCGCCTGGATCTACATGAATGAGCACTGCCAGTGAAGCTCTTTCTGGAAATATCTAGAACTGAATGACTTCTTTCTAACCAATACCTTCTTTCCTTCCTGAAAGGCAGCAGTTTTTTTTTTTCAGATAATAGTACGAAAAAAACCAAACAGTAAAACTAGAAAAAAAACCAAACAGTAAAACAGTAAAAATGGGGTTAATTTAAGCTTCAGCGTCATAATCACTGGGCATATTGCCTTGTACGTTGGTTTTACACTAAAATGCACAAAGGACGCTGTTAATTCCAAACGCTTGTGTAGCCTCTTGCTGTTTCTCCTCTTCTTCATGTATTGCCTAGAGAATTGAGATACTTTGTTGTCTAACAGTGGGTTTGCCTGGTCCAAAGGTTTCAGAAATTTTGTTAATTATTTATTTATAGCCATTTCCTCATTTTACTCATAGGTACAATAAGAACCTATTTCAGTTATGTTAAAAAGCACACATTAATTTTAATAAAATATTGAAAGTGCCTAAATATCAAGAAAGAGCTGTTGTTTTAAAAATGGAGATTAATACGTGGTACTTATTATTTTAAATTATTTATTATACTTTAAGCTCTGGGGTACATGTGCAGATCGTGTAGGTTTGTTACATAGGTACACACGTGCCATGATGGTGGTTTGCTGCATCCATCGCCCCGTCATCTACTTTAGGAATTTCTTTTAATGCTATCCCTCCCCAATCCCCCCACCCCCCACTATTCCTCCCCCAGCACCCCACCCCCCAGCCCCGGTGTGTGATGTTCCCCTCCCTGTGTTTTTGAGACAGGGTTTCACTCTGTCACTGGGGGCAGATTGCAACGGTGTGATCTTGGCTCAAGGTAGCCTTGACTTCCCATGCTCAAGCAATCCTGATGCCTCTGCCTTCCGAGTAGCTGGAACTAGAGGCACATGCCACCAAGCATGGCTAATTTTTGTATTTTATAGAGAGATGGGGTTTCACCATACTGCCCAGGCTGGTCTCAAACTCCTGGTCTCCAGTGATCCACTTGCCTCAGCCTTCCAAAGTGCTGAGATCACAAGCATGAGTCACTGTGCCCAGCCACATGTTAATTTTTATTAGTAAAATACATACATACGGAGAGAAGCTGACTAATAAATATTGAAGAAAATATGCCGGTAACTCACCATAGACAGTAGAGAATTTTTTTAAAAAAACATGTAAATTGCTTAATCTTGAAATGCAGAAGGTCAGGATCTCCCCTTCCTCGTTTTTGTTCCATTCCTCATCCATGGTGGAAGGTATAATTAGGGTAAAATGTGTTTGTTGTGAGGAGGATGATACTGGCAAACTGCACTTACATTTTGTGATGTTCCAACTGGAAACATGAAATATTTAAAATTTCTTCCAGCAATGAAAAGTAAGGCATGGCTACCTTCTGTAAGGGGCATTGCCGAGAGTTTTCATTACTGCATGACAAGTTTCCCTAAGGACCAAGTCACAAACTAGGAGGCTTAGCAGAGAATTGGAAAAGTTAAGAACATCATAAGAAGAAAGAAGACAGTAAGAGACCAGGGTCAGAAGACTTAGAACACTGGAAAGGGATTCTAATAGAGCCAAACATTAACAGTTATTAACATTAACAGTTCTAATTGAGCTAAACATCAGTAGGAAAAGGAAATAAATGTTTGGTATCATTCAACAGCATCTAGATTTCACTTGCATTTTTTTTTTAACTTTTATCTTAAGTTCAGGGGTACGTGTTCAGGTTTGTTATATGGGTAAACTTGTGTCATGGGGTTTTGTTATACAGATGATTTCACCACCCAGGTATTATTCATGTTCTTTATCCAGTTTGTCACTGATGGACATTTAGGTTGATTTCGTGTCTTTGCTATTGTGACTAGTACTGCAATGAACATATGCCTGCATGTATCCTTTGTCATCTAAAATGATTGTTTTCTTTCAAGTAGAAGACTCTACCTAAATGTCCTGCCAAATGTTAAAGATAAATCTAAGAGTTTCCTTTACCTTTTTTTTTCTAAAAACTAGTCCAGTAATGAAAGTAGTTTCACTAAACTTCAAATTCTGTCTAGTCTTTACCTTAATTTGGCCAAAGTCATCAATGGTACCTGTTAAATTTCCAAATGGTGAAAAAAAAGTTTATTCTATCTCCTCCCTAATTTAACACTTGATTTATCTTCCCAATTTGATTTGAAAATTGCTTCACTTTTATTCACTCAACAAACTTTTGTTGAATAACTACCATAATTCAGACACAGTTAGGTAGTGATTTGTCTGCCTATTAATGAAAGCTTTACTACTTAATGAGTTCCTAAAAACTTTTTTTACCTCCCAGGCTGTTTGATGTCTCCATAATTTTATTAAAGGTCTCTCTTCTTGCTCTCATGTCTTACTTCTTTGATCCAAAAATTAGCTGGGCACAGTGGCTCATGGCTGTAATCCCAGCATTGTGGGAGGCCCAGGTGGGCAGATTACCTGAGGTCAGGAATTTGAGACCAGCCTGGCCAACATGGTGAAAACACCGTCTCTGCTGAAAATACAAAAATTAGCCAGGTGTGGTGGTATGCACCTGTAGTTCCAGGTACTCTGGAGGCTGAGGCAGGAGAATCACTAGAACCCGGGAGGTAGAAGTTGCCCTGAGCCGAGATTACACCACTGCACTCCAGCCTGGGCAACAAGAGCAAAACTCCATCTCAAGGAAAACAAACAAACAATTAAACATCTACTTTGTATTTTAAAATGTACACCAGAGTTTACTTATCATCTTAAGCCTTCTTTTCCTTCCCACCCCTCTAGAATATTGGATACCACTTCCTTTGTGCTCTGAATAAGCTCATCTATGTTTCTATAATACCTATGTTACATAAATATACCTTTAAATATTCATAGCAGATATTATATTTTATTTTCCTAGCTACATTTTGGAAAATTACTTCCTCCCATTTTCATCTCTTAACTCAGGTGGAACAGACTTCACTTCACTGTTTGCAGGATAGACACGCGACCCAGATCAAAGCCAATCATAAAACTCACATAAAAATGATCTAAGTGGTAAAATCCAGATTCCATTGTGAAATTGATATGAATGCTTGAAAACAAAGGGTCTCTTTTTTGAGATCTTAATTCTAAGTATCATGTAAATTTATGGGTAATATATGCCATCATTTATTGGTGGCAAGCCTGGGAGTGAAATCATCAGAGTAAACAACCAAGAAGTCAAGAGGAAGACAGTGTGTCCTAAAACTATTTGAATTCCTGGATCTAGCTGTGGCGGAAGCCATTTGTATCCCCAGATATTTTAGCTGTTCTTGCTAATGAACATTATTCTGATTAAACTAGTTTAGATTGAATATTCATCATTTGCAAGCAGAAATGCCTGCAGTAATACATCATGTCTGTTTCTGTCACTATACTATTCTGTCTAAATTGCCTCTTTTAGTCTGTGACAGAACTTGGAACAAAATGGGTACTCTTTTGGTTTACTGATTAAAGAATGGATATGAATGAATAAAATAAAGACATGGAGGAATATAGAAAAAAGGTAAATTTCTGTCTCAGTATACCAACAATTTGGTGCCCTTGTTCCACAGCAAACAAACAGAAATACCCAATGAAAAAACTGATTACTTATTTTCAAGTTATTGTGCTGCACTGTGCTGGTTGCAGTGGATCACGATCCCTTGAAAAATCCTTAAGAAGGCTTACTCAGGTTGAATGGATTTAGGAGATATCCCAGGATAATCAAGACCTTTATTTACTTCTTAACACCAAATGATATCCTCCAGGTCCTAAAGTTATTTTAAATGGCATATGAGATGGCGTCTCTGTCTGTTCTCTTGAGATCAGGTTTCATGGTCTAATCAGACTCACCATTAACAATCTTCCCCTGGACAGGAACAGAGTTAATATAGTGTGATGAGAGAGTGTTGGCTGGTGGCTCAAGCAGCTCTGCAAGTCTGCACATGTGGATTCTATTTTCAAACCTATGATTGATTTACTTTAAGACTATGGCAAACCCTCCGCTCTCCCATATGATGCTTATCAACAAATGGTGTCTGCTTAACTCATTTTGAGAAAATGTAACTGCATTTTAGAAATTTAAAACTATTTCCCATGAAAAATTTTTGCTTCTCTTACCACAGTGTAGTTCTGCATGTATAATACACTACCTAATCAAAATAATTACATTAAGACATATTTTTTAAATTTTGAAAGTTCAATATTTCCTCTTAATGAAGATACTGACCTCTGTTTACAATTTGATATTTCTCTTATCTCAATATCTATGTATATATAGCTATAAAAAATTGCCTTTGAAGATATATTATTTTTGAACATTCTCTAAGTAGTCTCCTATGAGTTGTAAACTACTCAGATAGGGATGGATTAGTATTGAACATACATTTGTTGATTTGACTTAATGACTTTTGAATTTGATACAATAGTCATCAATTCACATATTCATATAAAGTGATATATATATATGTGTGTGTGTGTGTGTATCATTTCCAAATGCACACTGCTAGAAGAAGGGAGTATATATACATTTGGAACTCATTTTTTTTTAATGGTATACAAATTTGAGTTAGCTTGTGTTGGAAAGAAATGGCATGGGCCGTGAAAAACAGAGTTTCTGAATTATTGCTGTACCTTAAAGTCAAGAGCTAGAATAGATGACTTTGAGGGATACTTTAGAAGTTATTTTATTATTTGAAAACCAATATTAAATGACATAAGAAATCATATAAGACACTGTCATCCATAAATTTTCTTTAAATTTTTTAAAATGTACTTGGTGTATGGATTTGTGGTTAGAGTTATGCTGACTTACTTAGTTCCATGTTATGGAACACATGAAATAGTATCAGCACCGTCTGTTTCTTCAAAGACTGAAACAGAAAAGTTACCTGGGAAATCATCTCAGCCTGGCACTTTGGGAAGGGTATTAAATCAACGTTTTGTTCCATGTTAGTCTCTCGGGTCAAATTTTGTGTTATTTGAGTTTGTTGGTTATTTAGTTATTTTGGTTTTCATTGTTATCTTCCATTTCTTCTAGGGTTTTGTAATTATTTTCCTGTACTTTTGTAAAAACACACTAAAAATTATTTGCTTACTTCTGTGTCTGTACCTTTTTGTTTTTTGTCTTATAACTGTGTGTACTTCTGCTTTCTCATTTATTTGTGTATGGTAAATTATTTTATCTAAAATTTGGCTCTGCATTATTTATAAATGTTATGTTTTTATATTTGATTCACTTATTTATGCCTTTAACTCTATTTGTGCCTTTCATTCTTTTTTCTTTAGATTTTTTTTTGGTCTGTTTCTGTCTTCTTTTGTTAAATGTTTAATTTTTACATTTATTCTATATCAGATTAAGTTGCATGAAAGCATTATACTTTCATTATATAGCATTATATATTATATTATAAAGCATTATATAATGCTATGAAGTTGTTTATAACCTTAAGTTTGGCTCTATCCCATATATCATATATGTGTGTGTATATATATGTATATATATGTGTGTGTATATATATGTATATATGTTTATATATATGTATATATGTATATATGTGTATATATGAGATATGTAGGGGCTTCATCTAAAATATTTTCTATTTTGAGTATTAAATATATTTGCATACATAAGCATATACAAACATATACATATGCATGTGTATGTGTATGTATATGTGTATAGAAGCTGGACAATTTTTTATTTCATTGGTGTTATTTGTTCTACATTTTGGAATAGGTAGTCTAAAAAATACTATTTTAGAAAAATATTCAAAATATCTTGAGAGGAAGTGTTACTCTGCTGATGTATTTATTCATTTGATATATTTGGATTAACCTTACTAATAACTATATACAACTGCATCCTTTTATCTACTTGCTTCTTCTCAAGATGTAAGATTTCTTAAGTTAGCCTCCTGTTTCTACAGATTTTTTATAGATATACCCATGAGAATCTGCAATTCTTGTTTTATATATTTGATTATTTGCTGCATAATCATTCATTCATTTCTCTAATTCAAGAACATTAGTTTTCCATGAGTTGAGTGTTTCCATGTTGAGTTTTATACCTAATAAAAACCATTTTTCCATGATTACTTAAAAGACATTGTCTTTTCTGTAGTGTTTAGTTTTTAAGATATACATATTTTTATTTTTTCCTAATAGTCACTTATTTATTCTATAATGATATAATTTTGGTGCTCATTTGTTTATTTTTTCCAGTCTCTAATTTACATAACTCTTTTGTTTCATTATGAAACAAAAATCAATGAAACAAAAAATAAGCATAATTTACATAACTCTTTTGTTTCATTGATTTCATGTTCTCATGTCTTTTGCACTTCTAGATGTGCAAGTATTTTTGAAAGAATTTTAAAAAATATTTTGTGTAAATCCTATTAGATGTTTTTTCAAATACTCTATTATATTTTGTGTTCTTAAAATTGGAATAGCATTTTTATAGGACACGGGGGTTATTATTTTCATCTTTTCTCATAATTAACGTGGGCAGTTATATCTGGATATTATCCCCTGGATACAGTTCATATGAATTTCCTATAATTATTTACTGCCTTATCTGAGACCTGCTGGTGTTCACCTCAGAACATCATTAAGTTTGAGAGTGATTATTGCTGGCTTGTGTTCTATGTGTGACTTTATGATCTCATATTAAATCAGAGCCATGGGTTCATCAGTAGATGGTGCATCTTAACATGATTAGTGGATTTGGTCTCTGATCTTTTAAAATTAAGGGCTTTATTTCATCAACTTAGGAGTCTCTCCTAATCCAATAGGAGATATATTTGAATATAATATCAAAGTTAAATCATTAAGCTTTCATTTCCCATGGATTCATTCAGAGAAGTTGAGTTCCACACCATTGCCAATCTTTCCAGTATCATTCCACCTCCTCTCTTAGCCAAGGGAGAGAAAAATAGACAAACTTTGTAGAGCTCAAACACAGCTTTCTTTGGGGCCTTTCCCTTCGGTACTTGTACAGCTGCACAGATTCTTGTGTAATTTATTTTCTCTTTGTGATTTTCATGGATAATTATATCTTTATTTTTGTTGACCATTATTATTTTATGTTGCCTCTGATGCCTTTCTACCTGAAAGAAGACAAACTCATTCATCTTTAATGAATAATTCTCTTGGTGATGATGACATTTGCCTTCTCTTTCCTTTAGTTATCTGTCTGCAGATAGAATTAATTACTCTGGAAATGAGGTTTGCCAATTATTTAACCTGAAATAATCTCATTTTCCACAGCTCAATCAAAATTCTGGGAGGTAAAACTTCTGAAACAAATGTTCTCAGTATCCTCAATGATCAATCCACCAGAACATTCATTTTCTTCTGAAAATATCCGTTTTGCTTTTTAATTAGCTCCATGATGATGATGATACTTTCAAATTATTTAAAAAATTAGCTCTTTATTTAAAAATGTTTAGAGACTATGATCTCTGTAAAACTAAAGACAAGCCTCTTTATTTAGCTTTTGCCACACTAATTTGTCCTGGTCAAGCCAAAATATCATTTTAGTTCATGTGGTATTTAATTGTGAACAGCAATGGCTGGAGGATTTTAAGGGTCACTAGGTCCAGATGTTTGGTCATTAGTCACCACCATATAACCCACCTTCAATATAATAAATATGGATAAAATAAGGAAACACTTCAGCCGTCAACAAGATTAGTGTTCAAGACTAATAGGGGCCTGATTTCTGCTTTTTAACTTTGTTAACATTTAACCCTTTGAGGGCAGAGAGTTTCACTTGAAGTAAATCTCTCTCCTCACACACTCTGCTCTTATTTTCTGAAGTTTATATACCTTCATTAATGGCACATCCATTCACCAAAGAAGTGCAGGCATGCTTTTAAGTATTTTAATACTTTACATCACACTTCATATCTTTTTCTTAACAACATATTGGAATGTTTAAGAAGGTGGTTTTGTTGGACAGTCAGGTAATTGTCTGATAAAGTGACCTATGTCTGTGGCTATGGAACAGCCTATTTAAAAGAATTTATTGGACATATTGGGTTGATCTGTACTCCCTAAAACAATAAAAAGATTATTTTAAAATCTTTTTTGTATGTTTCCTTTTCTTTTTGGTATTTGTATGGAAAGACAAGTGCATGTCCTAAAATCTTTTATCTCTTGTGTAGTATTTCTCAAGTCAGGCAATGAAAATAAAACTTGCACAACTGTATGGTGCAGGCCTTAGAATCTAGCTACAATGGATGCCATTTCTGTCACTTCTCTAGGTACCACTGCAGTAAATTGAAATAGTAATAACACTAACCATGTAGAGTTGTTATTTGGATTAATGAGATAATATAGACATTCAATTAATGCTAATTTTCTTTTTCTTATTTGCATTGATGTTTGACAATATTCTGACAGATATGTTTGCAAATAAAATATCTGCTTCAAAGAGTGAGTAAGATTGTTGGCTACCAGCTGCAAAGGATCCTTTTGCTGGCATTTTGGCATTAGGGAATGCCTATAATATCTGTTATTTTAAATGTAACTCTTTTGTGGAAGCTTATTTTTTGTTGGTAAATTAAATATCTTGATTCTGGTACTTGGAGAACTTTTTTTTCTGTTAAAACAGTCCTCATCCTGAATTATTAATAACTCACTGGAATTATAGCTTTATCTTAAAATAAAAATTCAAAATTGAACAAAATGAAAATACATATCTTTGGCTAGTTGACTCAGTTCACAATGCTAATTGTTTACTATATACATAAGCATTCTTAGAAACATCTTTTTTATTTTAGCTTTATTAATCTATAATTTACAGATTAAAATGGTATATGCTCAAGGTGTTCAATATGATGATTTGATATTATATAATTATCACCACAATCAAATTAATAAACACATTCACCACCACACAATTACTTTTTTGTGTGTATGTGTGTGTGGTAAGGACATTAACATCTACTCTCAGGAAATTTCAAGTAAATAATACAGTCTTGTTAACTAGAGTCACCATGCTGTACATTAGATGCCCATAAGTTATTCATCTCATAACTGAAAGTTGTATATTCTTTAACCAACATCCACCACTTTCCCCATGCCTGAGCCCCTGGAAACCACCATTCAGGGTATAATTTTGATAACAATACAATGTCAGTTGTAGCCTCTCGAGTACCAGTTATTTCTGCTCTATGCCACTGCTCCAGAACCCTAAGCTTGGCCATGTGAAAATCACAGTTTGTCTCTTCCAGGTCTTTAAGTCCTTTCTTGACCTGTCACAGGAACTAACTGGCAACGATCCAGGTTAAAATAATTACTCAGTTGAAAGAAACCAGTTGAAAAATAATGGATCATTCACATCAACCAAAAAGTGGAGAATTCCATTAACTAAATTCCAAAACGATGGTTTTTTTTTTTTCTGCTTTCTTCTCTGTCTACTACTAGTTTCTATATCATCTCTGTAATTTATTGTTTTCTTTGCTGCAAAAATAATAACTGTCTCATTCCATATGGTCTATTGTGATGGCACAATGCATTTATATAGATAGATAAAAAGAAGTAATTCACTGCTATATCAATTATATGATCCTAAAAAGGCAAATTTGTATAGACTTCTATGTAATTAATTGCATTATTTATTCGCTATTAAGATGTTTTCATATTTTGCAAACTCGATCAGCTTTCAGTCTTATTTGTGCACCATATTAAATTCTTTGGTTTTTTGTTTGTTTGTTTTCATAGACAAGGTGTTGCTCTATCACCCAGGCTGTAGTGCAGTGGTGCAATCAGAGCTCACTGCAGCCTCAGCTTCTTGGGCTCAAGCATCCTCCCATCTCATCCTCCCAAGTAGCTGAGACTACAGGCATGTGCCACCACACTCAGCTAAATTTTGTTTTGTTTTTGTACAGACAAGGGTCTTGCTATGTTTCCCAGACTGTTTTCCCAGGTCTTGAACTACTGGCCTCAATTGATTCCCTAACCTCAACCCCACAAAGTGGCAGGATTGCAGGTGTGAGCCACCATGCCTTGCCTGTTTTTTTTGTGTTTTTTTTTTTAAATATATAATATTAATTTTTAAAGGCCATTTATTAATCCAGATACCTAAAATAATTTACATTTAGTATGTGTGTATAACATGGGTAATTACACACATACTAAATGTCCACACCAGTATATACATATAGATATATCAATATACAAATTAATCTTCATTTATAATTTATGTTTTCTTATAAATTTGTAAATTAGCTTTCAAATGCTTATATCTATTCCTGTTGAGTCTGGGAACATTGTCACAATTTATATATTATCCTGCTAGGAGGCTATATTTAGAGTATATAAAATTTATTTTCAAATGTCGACAGAACACTTTATAGATTTTTATTCCCTCCAACTCTTCCTGTAACCCTGTTACTTAAATTATTAGTACAGCTGTCTAAGAGATCGGATTTAAGGCCTTCAAATTTTTCTCAATCTTCGAAGAGATGCCTCAGGAGACTTTCCACCAGAAAGGTACATTGGATTAGCACAGCCTGTTTCTCTACCATACTCTATAAGCAGAACTGACAACCTCAAAATAAGAATAATTTTTGTTAGGATGTGTGTGGAATTTAAAGAGAGGATGTATTTTCACCTGACCAGTATGAAGGATACCAAAATAGGTTATATAGAAAATGATTTCATACCATTCCACTGAATGAGAGGAGGCCAAGCAAAATACACAAATGTGGCAATCTTTTGCCAAATGTAATAGATGCTTGCAAAATCAGAAGAGTGTTTTAATGAAAAAGGAAACACTCTATCAATCCAGGCATAATTCTTAGGCATATGATAGCATATTGAATGCATACGTTATGATCTGGTTTTGACAGAATACATATATCAATGTTTATTGATTAAGTAGCAGTGAAGTATCATAAGATCTGAGATTGAATCTTCAATTCCTTAGCAGAAGAATGGATTTAGTGAAGAATGCTGCACCTGCTACTTTTCACCAAGTGAGGTTTAAGGATTTAATTTTTCTTTTAACTCTGAACTGAGTATGTAGACTGGATTATACCTAAGAATTGGAAGACAATTCTAAGATGAAAAGTAGAAATATGTCAGAAGTTATAGAGAGCTAAGATTAACTCATAAAAAAAAGGAAAATATAAGCAAAATATAAATTATTTTATTGTACTTCTCTAATTTTATGAGAGGGGACATGTTTCTGAATATAAACTCATGTTTGGGTTACAAAAATCTTCCTAGTTGGCAAAGGAGTTTTTCATCATAGGACTGTAGCTTTTGTAGACTGGATTTCTGCCTCTGACTATATTTCATTTATGCAGGCACTAGTTAAGCTAATGATATTGTTCAAACAATGAGATACTTTCCTATAGAGTGAAAATCAAGAAATCCCATGTAACCTGCACATGCATTTTTATTTCATTATTTTAATAACAAAATATATACTTTAATACCTGGGAGGCAAAAACAAATGTATCTAATTTTGACTTGTTAAGCATATCTAAAATTTCCTTTTACAAAGCTACACCAAATTCAAGAATTATATATATATAATATATAATATAATTATATATAAAATATAAATATATAAAATAATTATATATTTTATTATATTATATATATTTATAATATATATAATTATATATATAATATAAATAAAATTATATATATAATTAGTATTTAGATGTATTATTAGATATAATATCTCTCTATATATATATATTTATTTATATGTTTAATATGGGTCATTTGACTTCTGATTTCTAGTCCAACATATAAAGGGCTTGGAAGTCATTGTTATCATCCAGATATGAAAGAAGTTGAACAAACTGAAAATCAACAATTCTTAGCTCAATCAGACAGTTGGGGTCACAAGTCGAACTATCCCTTGAAAACTGGAAAGATAGAGAGGTAGATTCAATAACAGCTTACCTGAAGTGGAGGCCCAGGAACAGAACCCTGCAACTGGGCCCAGTATCAGTAGTAACATGTTAACATATAAATCATGAATTGCTGGAGGTACAATGTAAACTAACTTGAGAGTTAAGAGCTCTGAGGTGTCAAAGTCTTAGGAAAGACCTTTACATTTTTATGAGTTTTACCTCCAGATGGCCAAACAGGTTCTAACTTTAAAGATTTAAGAAAAATTACCTCTTGTTTCCAGCAGGATGAAGGGAACAAGCAACTATTTTTGGAATATACTCAGAGCTCTCTCTCATTAAAAGACTATAAAAAATAAAATAATGTCATTTTCTGCAACATGGATTGAACTGGAGGACATTCTGTTAAGTGAAATAAGCCAGGGACAGAAAGATAAATAACATGTTTTCTCATTCATAAGTGAGAACTAAAAAAATCAATCTCACTAAAGTAGAGAGTAGAATGGTGGTTATCAGACCTAGGAAGGGTAGTGGGTAAAGGAGTATGAAGAGGGGCTGGTTAGTGGGTATGAAAATACAATTAGCAGGAAGAAATAAGTTCTAATCTTTGATAACACAGTGGGACAATTAGAGTTAACAATAATTTATCATATATGTCAAAATAGCTAGAAGAGAAGATTTAGAATGTATGTTCCCAACACAAAGAAATGATAAATGTCTGAGGTGATGGATATCCCAGTTACCCTGATTTGATAATCGCACATTGTATGCATGTTTCAAAATATCACATGTACCTCATAAATATATACAACTATTATAGCTATTATATCTCAATTTTTAAAAAGGCCTGCCCCCAAGGAAACTATTTCATCAGAGAATAACTAATTGGGGCTTTGCCAGACCCTAATCAACCAGAGAGAAGGCAAATGCCCAATTCAGGCTCACTAAAAGACTGAGACCTGATCACAGACTTGTAAAACTATCTCTCTACCTACCTTACCAGCACATAAATAGCACGACTACGTAATAACAGAAATGTAGCTAAAAGAACTACAAGCTCCAAATCCTATTTAAGTAGTCTCTAGGAAAACCTAAGAATCACAGGAGAGGCAAAATCGTGGACATTAAAGAAAATGTTAGTTTCTGACACCAAAGCTATAGCAAAGCTGAACACAGCCTAACCCCCAGAAAGAAAAACATAAAACTTCACACTAAAGACCTTTTCATATCAGTACCTTTTGGCAGGTAATCAGGGCTTGCTTTCAATGAAAAATTACAAGTCATGCTAAAAGGCAAAAATCACACTTTGATGAGGCAAGGCAAGCATCAGAATGAAAACCAGATATAGCACAGTTTTTAGAATGATCACACTGGGAATTTAAAAATACCTATGATTAATATGCTAATAGCTCTAATGGAAAAAGTAAGCAATATACAAAAAAAATGGGTACCATGAGCAGAGAAATAACAATTCTAAGAAAAAATCAAAGAAGATGCTAGAAATGAAGAATCTCATTGATGGATTCATCAGTAGACTGGACACAGTTGTAGAGCAAATCAATGAGCTTGAATATGGGTCAAAAGAAACTGAAATGCAAAGAGAAAAAAATGAAAAATATAGAATTTCCAATTACTTAGATAAATACAAAAGGTGTAACATATGTATAATGGAAATACCAGAGAAAATAGTACAAATTTTTTTCATGTAATAATGGCTGAGAATTTTCCAAAATTAATGACACCAAGCCATAGATCTAGAAAGCTAAGAAAACACCAAGCAGAATAAATATCAAAAATTCTATACCTAGTTATATCATATTCCAAATATAGAAAATCAAAGACAAAGTAAAAATCTTAAGTCAGAGAGGAGAAATACTGTCTTACCTACTGAGGAATAGGGATTAGAAATACAATTATATTCAGAAACCTCAGCAGGCATCTAAACAAAAAGAGCGTGGAGAGAAATATTTAAAGTATTTTTTAAAAACCCCATCAACATATTGTATGCAGCAAAATTACCCTTCGAAAGGAAAAGAGAAATGAAGACTCTATCAGACAAACAGAAATGGATGGAATTTGTCAGTGGTAGATCTGCTTTGCATAAATGTTAAGAGAAGTTCTTCAGAGAGAAAGACATATAGAAACCCAAAGCTGTATAAAGGAAGCATTAAAGAAAACTTTATAGTCTATATAAAGGAAGCATTAGAGAAACTCAAAGCTGTATAAAGGAAGAGCATTAGAGAAGGAGTAAGAGAAGGTAGTACACAATATTTTATTTTCTCATTCTTAATTGATCTAACAGATAACATATTGTTCAAAATAATAACAATGTATTTGACCATTATAGCTTATGGGTAAGTAAAATTAATGACAGCAAGATTATAAGGGATGGGAGGAAAGAATTGGGAAGATCCTGTTATTAGGTACTTGCATTACCCATGAGGCAATATAGTTTTATTTGAAGTTGAATTTGGATTAGTTGTAAATGTATATTGCAAACTCTAAGGCAAAAATGGGCAGCCATTTTACATCATTTTTAACCCTTTGTAGTAGATATGTGCATTGTATTATAGATGTGAAATTAAGGATAAATTCAGAAGCAAAACTAAGGCACATACAATTTTTTAATTTACTGAAGTACTAAGTGGAGGACTCATAATTTTAACCTCTCTCTATCAGCTTTCAAATCCTGTAATTTCCACCACAGGCTGGTGAAGCTTCCCATTTGTGAGCTGTCTTTGAAATATGAACCAAATCACAAACTCATGATTAAATGGTCAAAGAATATCAAAGCAAAAAAGATATTACATATTTTTTAAATGATGTCAATAGAAGAAATATGTTTGGAAGTAGCAAATGTCCTTGGTACACTGGTATAAAATAAAAGATAGTGATGAAGAATACATATCCAAAATAGTTCAATTATTTACATTCCAGGAATAGTACTGTTATCAATCAACTTAAAGTCATAAAACTTTAAAGTTTGGAAAACTGAATTCAATGTTCTAGAGAGGCATGTCTTCATTCATTCCTTCAATAACAAATGTTTGCCAACCAGGTACAACACTGCCCTGAACAAGTCTCTCTGATATTTCTGTACTCTCTACTTTTATGCAGCTTATAATTGTCTTTTTTTTTCCATTTTAAACTGCTGAAGTATTAGACATTGTATTTCAATAGCCCTCATTAGTCCTAATTCTGCTATTTGATAAATACCAGTATCTTTGACACATGACAGCTCTAGAAGTATTTGAGGTATATCTCATCAATTCTCTGAGCTAAATGTTCCTATGGTATTTCCTCTTGAGGGAAAGCCATGACTTACGTTTTTCTACCTGCTACTCTGAGGAATAGTTTCAGATTGGTGGCCCATGCTTGCAAAATATTTCTCTTGGCCCACGCAGAGTTTAAAAAGATCACTTAGCAAGTTTAAAAGTCAAAAGATATTACACAAGAATATATATTTACCACATTTTGCTTCATATTTAAAGGTCCCAAGAACGAAGACCCAATGTATCTTGGAGTGGTTGCCCCATAACTAGGTCAGTCTACAGTTTACCACACATTTCACCAGTTCTTACTGCCTTTTCCACACTAAGGAAGGCTAAGCAGAAATTGTCATTTAGTATCTTGCTGTTTGTTTGGTTCTTTCTCTGTCTTTTTCTTCCTTTCTCTTTTTCTCTTTTTAATTCTGAGTCCACTTCACTCCTTTACATAACAAGCCTGGCACTTCAGGCTCTTAAATTTATCCCAAACTGTATGTCACTATGTCTCAAGATTTTATATCCAGAACTAAGCATAATACAACATTTTTAGACCACCCTCTTTGTTTCTGATGTTATATTACTATAAAAAAATAAAAATTGCATTACATTTTTTGACATCTCAATTTAGCTTATAGTGAATTCACAGTCAAGTAAAATTCTCAAGACTAAAGCCCTGCACGCCGCACAGCTGGAATTCCTTGAAAACCACCTGCAGACTCAACATTTCCCTACATCCTAGTGGGATACTTAGAGCTCTAGCTAACTGTGAGACTAAACATAAGTCACCCCTGCCATGACCCATAGCTATGTTCTAATAACTGCTTCTACCTTATTCTCACTTGAATCTTTATTCTGATGGCTTGATCTTTGCCTATTTATTAATACCTATGCAGAAGCTCCTGCTTTATACTTTGCCATTGCAGTACATGTGCCTGGTCCCTAAACCCTAGCAGAGTAACAGATACTATTATTGCCTTTAGACAGCAAGCTTGTGTATATTTCAAAATGAATCTTGTGGCTAGATTTGCCTATTAGTCTGACATCGCCTTTTGCCATTGTTTCCGTTCTGTCTGTTGGGTGGATGTGCCAGCCCCTACAAAGGGCTTTCGTCCCCCAAAGTCAACCTGTATCTAGCAGTCGGGGCCAGATAAACATCGTAGGCATTACTACTTGCCTGCATGGTGCTTCTGTGAAATATATCACACTTACTTTTCTATGCAAATAGTTAAGTGATTCTTTGGACTGTAACAGTTAAAATTTGTTTCAGTTCTAAAGAATAATATTTATCAGTATACTCAATAATATAAGTATACTATATAACTTTTTAAATCTATTTTTATATTAGCATAGTGTTACATTCCTAAAATGTTCACAAAAGACCTTTACACAGTTCATATTTTCCAAATGTTCTTTCCTTTCAGTTACCATCCACCTCCACGATGCTCACTTCAGCATTAAACTGTAGCTGATACTTGGAATTTTTGAACCAAACACTTTACAAATGTTCCTACCACATTTACTGAAATTCAACCTTTCATTTTATAAACCCCTTTCAACCTTGATTTATTTAGTCACTCAGCATTTTACTTATTATAATAATATTCAATAGTATTATATGTAGGTAATGCTTATTTTGTCTCTTCCATACAAAATTCATATTAATAGATATTTTCTTATTACATTATAGAATATAACCTAATATACTGGTAATTGTCACACTATCAAAATTTCTAATTTTTTTGGTTTTCAATGTCTTTTGATTACCCACACTCTCTTCCTCCCCTTTCTATGGCAACATCCCAGTTTTATGGTGCAGAACAAAAGACGTCCCTCACATACCACTATCTAGAGCTTCAGAGTTACTCTGGGCATCTATTTATTGTAAACTCATTATTTTCCTTTGTTTATAGATTTACTCTATAAGAGTTCAATTGATTTGAAATTGTTTGTTAGAGTAGTTTTACTGATTGTAACCAAAGAACTAAAAAAGCGATATATAGAGGACCAAAGGAGAGAAAAGTTCAATGACAAAAAACAACTAAAACATGAACTATTGGGTTTATTTTTTGTCTGGATGGAGAGACCTAATCAGTAAAGGTGTTAAGTCTTCTGCCAAAAAACGATTACAATTTCATGGTATCACAATTCCACTATCAGGAGGTGACCCTTTACTAATTAATATGGTATTTTATTTTTTAAATAAAATCAAGAAAATAGGGCAATTTTTAGAGGTATAATGCAAAGGATCTGCCTATCAGATAATAAAACACATCAAATAAGCCCTTTTTATTGCAGGAAGAAGCCAAAATAAACCGAGATGAACAGGCATAAAAAGAAATTACAGCAATAACTTCACATATAATATAATCATAATTGAAAACTTGTAAAAAACATTCAAACAAATGAAGTTAACCCCCTCCCGTGTTACACACACACACACACACACGTGTGCGAACACACACAAATATATATTCCAGTTTGATTAAACATTTGGATTTACATATGAAACCATAAAAACTTAAGAAAACTTCAGGAGGCCATTTTTATCACCTTAATATAGTGAGGTCTGTGTTTGTAAAAAGAAATCTAGGTTAGACATTAGAAAGGGAAGGACTGATAGATCTGTTAACATAAAAATGTAGAAATGAAAATCCTATACTGTACAAGAAAAGTCACCACTAAGAAGGTTAAAAAACATACTTGACAAACGAAACTATGTTTTACCTAATTAATAATCCAAGAATTACAGGTTTAACCAAGCAATCAAACTGAGGATGATTGCAGAGGCCTAATGTTAAAGACATTCTTAATATTGTTGATATAAATTAGAACATTTCTGAAACATGATTTGGTAAAAAGATTTCAAATTCTGAGTGCACAGCAATTTCTATTCAGTGAATTTATTTCTAGGAATTTATTAAAAGGAAATAATTTGACAAGTGTGAAAAAGCACATATATGCTTGTTTATTCAAACATGATAGCAATAATTTGGAAACAAGCTGAATGACCATTTATGACAGATTTTTCATGAACAGAGTGTAACACAACCATACAGAAAAATATTATACAGGCATGAAAAAGTTTAAATTATGACTAGAGTTAATGAACAGATGTTTATAAGACATTAAGTAAAATAAAGCATGTTGTTATATCAAGTGTATAGACTATGTTATAGAATACAATTTCTAATTATTAAAATAAAGTCTGGAAGAATATACATCAAATGATCAATCACTGAGGGATAGGAAATTATAATATTTAATTTATTTTTACTGTATACGTTTTAATACTGCTTGAATTTTTCACACAGATTAAACATTATCTTCATCATTGTAACATACTTTAGTATCAGTTCAACTTTGAAAAAAAAGTTGGGTCAGAAAAAAATAAATCATCCATTTGGACTTAGTAATGTCACTTTAATAGTTGATTCAAAGAAAAGAATTCAACATAAGAAATGTCTACACAAGAATTTAAAATATGAAATGTCTGCAGAACCATTTTATTGGATCATAATTTACAATTGTAAAATATTAAAACCAGCATATATGTACAACAATAAGATATTATGCCATTTCATGAAATATTACACGGCTATTAAAATGCAGTTAGGAAGCTTGGCAGAAACTTGACACAACGCATTTGACAAATAATCAGTTCAAAAGCAGGATACAGATTGTATGTTTATAAACATTAGAATTATTTGCATATACATGGCAGATTTAAACAGGCTTATTAAGTTTGAATAGTATTTTGGTTAGTGTGTATATGTGTTTCATAGTTACATTCTTCATAATACCATTTACTTTATTTCATGAAAACATGTTTTTAGAATGAGGTATGCTTTGTTTCTTTTCATTAAGCCTCTTTGGCTGGTCAGTAAACTCTGAAGACAATCTGTTTACCATTGATTCTATATTGCCATTTCATATCACACAGTACAGTTTGCGATTATGCATTGACTTGCATATTATTGGCTTACAATCCTTACAAACTTAATTACATATTCATAAGTTCTGTTTTTTCTCATTTTACACACTAGGTTCTGTGTAATGTAAGGACAGCTACTGTAAATTTACTTACACACTTTTTTTCCTTCTTTCTTCTTTGTTTTTCAACTTTTATTTTAGGTTCAGCGGGTACAGGTGCACATTTGTTAAATGGGTAAATTGCATGTTGCTGTGGTTTGGTATACAAATAATTCCCTCACCCAGGTAGTGAGCATAGTACCTAATAAGTAGCTTTTCACCCCATGCTCCCCTCCCGCTGTCCCACCTCAAGTGGTCCCCAGTGTCTACTGTTCCCGTCTTTGTGTTCATGGGAATTCAATATTTAGCTCTCATTTATAAGTAAGAACATGCAGTATTTGGTTTTCTGTTCCTGCATTAATTCTCTGAGAATAGCAGCCTCCAGCTGCATCCATGTTGCTGCAAAGGACATGATTTCATTATTTTGTATGGCTGTGTAATATTCCATGGTGTATGATACAGTTTGGCTGTGTCTCCATCCAAATCTCATTTTGAATTGTAGCTCCCATAATTCCCATGTGTTGTGGGACAGACCCAGTGGGACATAATTGAATTACAGGGGTGGTTTCCCACACACTGTTCTCATGGTAGTAAATAAGTTTCACAGATCTGATGGTTTTCTAAGGGGAAACCCCTTTGACTTGGTTCTCATTTTCTCTTGCCTGCTGCCACGTGACATATGCCTTTTGCCTTCTGCCATGATTGGGAGGCCTCCCTAGCCACATGGAACTGTGAGTCCATTAAACTTATTTTTCTTCTTAAGTTATCCAGTCTCTGGTATGTTTGTATCAACAGCGTGAAAATGGACTAATACAGTGTATATGTACCACATTTTCTTTATCCAGTCCATTACTAAATGGGCAATTACGTTGATACAATATATTTGCTATTGTGAATAGTGCTGTAATGAGCATATGAGTGCATGTGTATTTTTGGTAGGAAGATTTATTTTCCTTTGGGTATATACCTAGTAGTGAAACTGGTGAGTCAAATGGTAGTACTGTCTTACGTTCTTTGAGAAATCTCCACACTGCTTTTTACTGTGGCTGACTAATTTACATTCCTACCAGCTTTGTATAAGTGTTCCCTTTTTTTAAAACCTCACCAACATCTGTTAGTTTTTGACTTTTAATAGCAGTCATTCTGACTGGCATAAGATGGCATCTTATAGTGATTTTGATTTGTTTTGATTTCTCTAATGATTAGTGTTGATGAGCATTTTTAAATATATTTGTTGGCCATGTGTATGTCTTCTATTGAGAAGTGTGTCTATTCATGATCTTTGCCTATTTTTTAATGGAGTTGTTTAGATTTTGCTTGTTGAGTTGTTTAAGTTCCATATAGATTAGGAATATCAGACCTTTGTTAGATGCATAGTTTGCGAATATTTTCTCCCATGCTGTAGATCATCTGTTAACTCTGGTGATAGTTTCTTTTGCTGTGCAGAAGTTCTTTCATTTAATTAAATCCCACTTGTCAATTTTTGTTTTTGTTGCAATTGCTTTTGAGGACTCAGTCGTAAATTCTTTGCCAACACCAATGTCTGAAATGCTATTTCCTAGGTTTTATTCTAGGGTTTTATAGTTTCAGGGCTTACATTGAAGTCTTTAATCCATTTTAGGTTGATTTTTTTATATGGTGAAAGGAAGGGGTCCAGTTTCAATCTTCTGCATGTGGCTAGCCAGCCAGCTCAGCCCTACTTACTGAATAAGGAGTCCTTTTCCCTTTGCTTGCTATTGTTGACTTTCTCGAAGATCAGATGGTAGCAGGTGTGTGGCTTTTTTTCTGGATCCTCTATCCTGTTCCACTGCTGACAGAAATCAGAGACAACAAACACAAATAAAAAACATTCCATTCTCATGGATAGGAAGAACAAGTATTGTTGAAAGGGCCATACTGCCCAAGGTAATTTACAGACTCAGTGTTATTCCTATCAAACTACTAATGTCATTTTACACAGAATTAGAAAAAGCTATTCTCAAATTCATATGAAACCAAAAAAAGAGTCTGAATAGACAACATAATCCTAAGCAAAAAGAACAAAGCCAGAGACATTACACTACCTGACTTAAAACTACATAGTGGCTCACGCCTATAATCCCAGCACTTTGGGAGGCCGAGGCGGGTGGATCACGAGGTCAAGAGATCGAGACCATCCTGGTCAACATGGTGAAACCCCGTCTCTACTAAAAATACAAAAAATTAGCTGGGCATAGTGGCACGTGCCTGTAATCCCAGCTACTCAGGAGGCTGAGGCAGGAGAATTGCCTGAACCCAGGAGGCGGAGGTTGCGGTGAGCCGAGATCGCGCCATTGCACTGCAGCCTGGGTAACAAGAGCGAAACTCCGTCTCAAAAAAAAAAAAAAACTACGTAATGAGGCTGCAGTAACCAAAACAGCATGGTACTTGTACAAAAACAGGCACATGGATTTATACTATTTTCTAATAAAGTTCTTACAATGTTTCCACATGTACACCTAATATGGTTAGGTTTTGTGTTCCCACCCAAATCTCATCTTGAATTGTAATCCCCATAATCCTGATAATCCCCAAGTGACAAGGGAGAGACCAGGTGTAGGTAACTGAATCATGGCAAATGGTTTCCTCCATACTGTTCTCATGATAAAATGTGAGTTCTCAGGAGATCTAATGTTGGTTTTATAAGGGGCTCTTCCCCCTTAGCTCGGCGCTTCTTCCTGCTGCCCTGTGAATCAAGTGCCTTACTTTCTCTTTGCCTTCTGCCATGATTGTAAGTTTTTTGAAGCCTCCCTGCCATGCCGAATTGTGAGTCAATTAAACTCCTTTCCTTTATAAATTACCCAGTGTCAGGCAATTCTTTATATAGACTATAGAAATGGACTAATACAACACGTAAGCAAGATTAATCTCTTAGACAAAAAAATTAATCAGACAAGATAAATATATTTATAAAAAGGAGAAAGGGACACAGCAAAAGAAAAAAAAGCAACACCAGCAACACAGTTAACATGTACAATCCTTTATTAGGTACCAGGCACTGTAATAGGCACATTACAAGCATACACTCCTTTAATAATCATGACAGCCTTGTGAGGTACTATTGGTCAACTGTAATTTACAGATAGAAAATACAAAACAAAACAAAATGAATCACAGAGTTAGGAATCATAGAGTTAGGAATTCTAGATATAAACCCAGCAGTCTGGGGCCTTCTTGCTCCCAAATCTGCATCATTTACCATGAGTGTCATCTAATATAGCCCTTTGGTAACATTATTAAACCATATTTCAAATATCATTATGTAATACATACACTGAATAAGTCATCTTAAGAAAACTCTTGAATATATGCATATATATCACACAGTGTTAAAACTGTACTATTTATAATTTTTTTAGGCTTTTATGAAGCACTCACAGGCATTGACCTCAGAATCCATTGTGATCTATTGAAACTGTAGTTTAGGTCTAATTAATAATTTTCTGTGAAAAACTATTAGATAGTAATTTTTTTAAACCTGATTCTGAAGTGCTCTTTAAAATTGAGAAGCAAAATTTCATATATCTAACTTAGACACAATTTAGACTATTTGGATATTTAATCTGTCTTCATTTTTTTTTTTAATTTGAGACAGACAAAGTAAATAAAACTAGGAATTGTAAAATATGATTGGTCCATTTTGATCATGAATCATCTTTTAATGGATTGCTGGCAGTGGAACAGGAATTTCCATCATATGGAGGGCAGCAGTCACTTAATTCTACTTAAAGCCAACCAACTGAAAGAGTTTGGTCAAAAGAAAAATGTTGTAAAGTTACTTGCAATGCATCACCAAAAGTATTTTCAGGGAGACAAAGTGATTGTTTTAGCAGGTAGGTTCTTCTACACCTTAAAATGTGTTTTTCACTTGTACTTCCTACGCTATTGGTAATTTGGGAACTTTACTAATTAAGCTTTTTGCCTACTGTCAATGCAGTACAAAGTCAAGCTATTAAGCTATTTAAACTGTAAAAATGATTAAATCATACAGCTTAGATATAATGCTTTACAGACTTAGTCATAAATTCGTAAGTTTTTTCCCATTTCAAAATGGTTTGAAGCTATTGTGTAGCTATAGCTAGAATAGTTCCTATCTAATCTGACATCACTTTATTGTTTTTGCACACTTGACAATAAAGAATATAATAATCTTTCCAACAAACTTAGCATCAGTAGTATGAGACATTAGCAATCTGAAAAATACTCATATTTTAATACTTCTTTTAGGTCAATAAAAAGGAAACTAATGTTTGTTACATATGGCAAGTGCTGGGAGTTTTCCATCTTATTTGAAGAGCTTTGTGCCTTCTATAAAAAGGCAATCGTACTCCTCAGGAATGCTCTACATATAAAATAAGATATATAAAGAGAACTATGGAAAGTATAAATTAAGCAATGTAATCTTCATCTTTCTTATGGCTTAATTCTTATATTTTAAATTGTATTACATCTCCCTATTCCTTTTCTTCTGCCTAAATATCAAGTTTCCTTCACTTCATCCCACATAAGGTATATCTTCCACCAGTCATCAATCAGTATAACCATTCAGTCAGTCTACTAGGGATACGGTGAGGGAACTTCCATCACATTCAAATTTTTTTATTATTATACTTTAAGTACTAGGATACATGTGCAGAGTATGCAGGTTTGTTACACAGGTATACATTATGTCATGGTGTTTTACTGTGCCCATCAACCCATCATCTACATTAGGTATTTCTCCTAGTGCTATCCCTCCCCTAGTACCCCATTTCCTGAAAGTCCCCAGTGTGTGATGTTCCCCTCCCTGTGGCCACGTGTTCTCATTGTTCAACTTCCACTTATGAGTGAGAAGATGCAGTGTTTGGCTTTTTTCTCCTGTGTCATTTTGCTGAGAATGATGGTTTCCAGCATAATCCATGTCCCTGCAAAGGACCCAAACTCATCCTTTTTTATGGCTGCCTAGTAGTCCATGGTGTACATGTGCCACAGTTTCTTTATCCCATCTATCATTGATGGTCATTTGGATTGATTCCAGGTCTTTGCTATTGTGAACAATGCTGCAATAAACATACGTGTGCATGTGTCTTTATAATAGAATGATTTATAATCCTTTGGGTCTATGCCCAGTAATCGGATTAGTGGGTCAAATAGTATTTCTGGTTCTAGATCCTTGAGGAATCGCTGCACTGTCTTCCACAATGGTTGAACTAATTTACACTCCCACCAATAGTGTAAAAGCATTCCTATTTCTCCACATCCTCTCCAGCTGCTGTTGTTTCCTGATTTTGTAATTATTGCTGTTGTAACCGGAGTGAGACAGTATCACATTATGGTTTTGATTTGCATTTCTCTAATGACCAGTGGTAATGAGCTTTTTTTTCATGTTTGTTGGGTGCAAAAATGTTTTTTTTTTGAGACGGAGTCTTTCTCTGTCACCAGGCTGGAGTGTGCAGTGGCATGATGTCTGCTCACTGCAATCTCTGCCTCCCAGGTTCAAGCAGTTCCCCTGCCTCAGCCTCCTGAGTAGCTGGGACTACAGGCATGCACCATCACGCTAGACCAATTTTTTGTATTTTAGTAGAGACAGGGTTTCACCATGTTGGCCAGGATAGTCTCAATCTCCTGACCTTATGATCACCTGCCTCGGCCTCCCAAAGTTCTGGGATTACAGGCATGAGCCACTGCACCTGGCCACATGTCTTCTTTTGAGAAGTGTCTGTTTATATCCGTCACCCACTTTTTGATGGGCTTGTTTTTTTTTTTCCTCGTAAATTTATTTAAGTTCTTTGTAGATACTGGATATTAGCCCTTTGTCAGATGGATAGGAAGAATCAGTATTATGAAAATAGCCATACTGTAGTAATTTATAGATTCAATGCTATCCCCACCAAGCTACCATTGACTTTATTCACAGAATTAGAAAAAGCATTTTAAATTTCATATGGAACCAAAGAATAGCCCATACAGCCAACACAATTGTAAGCATAAAGAATAAAGCTGGAGGTGTCATGCTACCTGACTTCAAAGTATACTACAAGGCTACAGTAATCAAAACAGCATGGTACTGGTACCAAAACAGATATATAGACCAATGGAACCAAACAGAGGCCTCAGAAAGAATGCCACACATCTATAACCATCTGATCTTTGACAAACCTGACAAAAACTGGACCCCTTTCTTACACCTTATACAAAAATTAACTCAGGATGGATTAAAGACTTATATGTAAGACCTAAATAACCATAAAAATCCTAGAAGAAAACCTATCATTCAGGATATAGGCATGGGCAAAGACTTCATGACTAAAACACCAAAAGCAATAGAAACAAAAGCCAGAATTGACAAATGGATCAAATTAAACTAAAGAGCTTCTGCACAGCAAAAGAAACTGTCATCAGAGTGAACAGGCAACTTATAGAATGGGAGAAAATTTTTGCAATCAAAATTTTAATTATCTTATATTTAAACAATGTGAGAAGATATACTGCCATTTCGCAATTTAATATTGTCATCATAATACACAACGTATCTACTTAAGTTAAACTATTTGTAATTTAATACTTTTTTGGGGGGTCTTTGAATTTATGTCTTATCCCCCCAATAGAACCAGTTAGATTCACAGTAAGAAATATAAGGTAATATGAAAACAACTTTTGGAATCAGAAAGGATGGAGTCTCAATTCTCATTTTGCCATTTTGTGTGCATGGGATTACTATTAACTACTTAACCTTTCTTAAACATCAGTTTACTTATCAAATGGACACAGCAAAAAAAGCTCTTAAATTGTTGTGAGGCTGAACATACTGCTGTCTTTGTGAGATGTTTAGTAAACTTTCTATGTGAGATATTTAGTGTGATTTTTTTTCTATAACAATTAAACTCAACTCCTCTTTGGATAGCTATTTTTTAAAGTTCTAAATCATCTTTTTAAAAAATATCTATATGATAACAGTTATAAATCTTCTGTCTTAAGTGACCAAATTACATGTAAAACAAATCTTTGGAAAAGTTCAAAATGATACAGTATTTGAGACTTAGATGTATCTTACAAACTAATTTGGATTCTTGATGTTTCGTTTCCTCTTTTACTCCACTTGCAACCAAGAGATGATAACTGAAAAGAGATATAAAAATGTTTACAGTTTAGTTTATCCTCTCATGTCCTTCATTAACTTACTGTGGGTGTTGTTCTTTTAAAAGGCCAAGGTTCATGGTTCTGTTTTTTAATTGCAATTCAGTCTTTCCTCCTTCTTCCCGGAGCATCGGCTTTATCATTGCTTGTGAGATTTACAGCGCTTCTTTCCATCGTCAGCTTGCTAATAGGCAGTTGTTGAACTCCCCAGAGTCTAAACTGGGAAATATGAGCAGTATGTAATTGCTACAGCTGGAATCGCATTCCACTTCAGAAGCTTCTTAACAGCATTCTCAGATGTGTGAATATCCATTAGTGACCCAAGGGGATTACTCACTGGCACCAAGTTTACCTTTATGAGGGGCCTGGATGATGAGACTTTCCCCGCCTATCAGCAGAAAGTGAGGCAAGGCGAGGGGCTTAGAGGTTGGCGAATTCAAAAACATAAATAAAATAAATAAATATGTTGGAACAGAGGATGCTTTCTAAAAAGAAGAGTTCAAAAGGAAAATTATAAAATTTGGCCATGGGGTATGTAAGTTGAATATTTATACTGAGTAAATAACTAACATATTTATCAAAACATTCAAGGGCACTAAGGCTAAGTAACATGACTTGATCTTCCTGTGTCTGTTTATGTGGATGGTAATTGACAGTAAGCAACACTGAACTTTCACTTCCTGTTCACTGTATCTAGGACAGACAATACTGGGAGGATGACTCAGTTGCTCCTGCAGCAACTGCCCTTTGAGGAAAAAGCTTCCTGATTTCACCATATCTCTTTTAAAATACTTCTACTCTTTCTGCCCACTCCAACAGTCTTTAAGCTTCTCTTTTTGCAACAGTATCTCTAACCACTGTCCTCTAGATGTTATAGCAATCAGAAAGGCTCCCCTTCAGTTTTCAGATTAAGGGGGAAATATTTCTGAGTGGATGCACTCATTTTATAGAAGGGGTTCATGGGTTTTCTTGCATAATCTATGCCTGCATTATTACATTTGTATAATCAGAAGGAAAGACTACTGCATGTTCAAGTAGTAAGTACAGTGAGAGGATCAGCAAAGAGAAAATGCTAGGGATTAAATTCTGATTAAATCCATGATATCAGCTAAGTGAGGAAGAAAGTTCATATTAGAATCTTGGAAGTATCTGGCTACATTTTATACCCTTCACAATTCCTAGTATAAACTTTTGCTTCTAGTAACAATCCATAATATGTAACATTAATGTAACAAATATAAGATTGAATAATATATAATTTAAAACTATTATATGTTTTGAATGAATATATGAATGAATGAATCAAGAATGATTTAATTAGAATTAGAAATTTCCTAGGCCAAGAGTAATGGTTTGTATGGTTCATGAACAGATGGGTATTCAGATTTCATCCATTAGAGAGCATGTTTCACAACTCTAGCTGCACATTAGAATCACCTAGGGAGCCTTTAAAAAAATGTTGCCTGAGCCCCACCTCCAGAAATGCTGATTTAATTGGTCTGTGGTGGGCCTAGCTTTGGGTATTTAGTAAAAGCTCCCCAGACAATTCTAATATGCAGTCAGCATTAAGAATCACTATGGTACCATCTCGTAGGTACATTCTTAGAATGACTTGCTGATTACAGGAAATGAACATCTTTTGCTGATCTGTTAGGGGGAGAAAACTATGCAAGAGAGAGAAGAAATACATAGATTCCAATTATTTCACATTATAACACATTTATTCAATATTTAGTAATATGTATTGAGTTCTTATTGAAGGTCACACACTCTAAGTATTGATGCTATACATATTGAACATAAGCAGATATTGTAGAGCTTATAGTCTATTGAGAAGAAACAGACATTAATTAAATACAACAGAAATGCCTATGACATTGTAATTCTGACAAAGCCATTAAACAGAACTGTGCCATAGGAAAGGAGTTTTTTATATTCTCTGAGAGGCATGGGTTTCCCAGTGAAGTGATACTTGAACTGAGAATCTAATTACTACCAAAGATGAGAGAGTAACATGATATAAAACAGAGGGAACTGCATGTGCAAGGGCCCTGAGCCTGCAGGGACTATTCATTGTAAGGGAGTCAGTAAGGTTGTCACATAGAGATCAAGGGGAGGGTTAGTTTGATACATGCCGGGAGACACAGATAAGAGTCGTTTCATGCTTGTTGGCCTTGTGACATTAATTGGTGGAACATATTAAGGCTCTTGATTATCCTAAAAGCAGAAGAAGTCAGTAACAGATTTTAAGAATAGGGGAGAGATTGTCAAACTTGAATTTATTATAACAATCTGTTGAGGAGAATGTATTGGGAGGAGAGAAGAATGGATAAGGGAGACTAATTTATAAACTATCCAAGTAAGAGAAGACAGAAGCTTGGATTATAAAGCTAGCAATTCAAATGGAGCGAGGTGGAAGACTTTTAAAGGGTGTTTTAAATATGGAATATAATGGAGATGCAGACTGTTAAACAAGAGGACCAAATTTAGGGAGAAGATGAGGAGTATTTTTGTACATAGTAAGTTAGAGTTACTTTTTATTATCCAAATGGATATATCAAGCAAGTTGTGGGTTTTGTGGGCTTGGGGCTTAATACAGAATTTTTAAATAGGAAATACAATTTTTGGAGTCATTTTCAAATAAAGCAGGTTAATAAATTCAATTAGATGAAATTTTCTTTGGAGAAAGTACAGAATTTGAAGAGAAGACAGCCCAGGTCCTGATCTTTAAAAAATGTCCAGCGTTTTGACCAGAAGGAAAACCAGGAAAGCACGGTTTACCTTTACTTCATACTCCCTGTTTTATTTCTCCACATTTGTGCATTATGTTATAGAAGTTTCCATGCCATTGGAATCAGTTGGAACCAAAACTGTATCAATAATGTCTTTGCTCACAATCACTTGACTTCTCAAATTCTAGATTTGTAAGAGTTTTTACAATAAACTAAGGAAGACCAATCTGCTACTGAGAAAAATAAATTATTCAAAAGGGTGTGAGAGGGTTCAAATTATGATGATATCCAAGATTATCTGAAAATTAATATGGATTAAGTCAATGGTATTCTGGTAATTATGTAACAATTGGTTCTCCAAATCATAATAAAAGGAAAACAGAACTTATTCAAGAGATCTGTTATATAACATGATGGCTATAGTTAATGACAAAATATTATATAATTGAAAATCACTGCAAGTAGATTTTAGGTATTCTCACCACCAAAAAAAAAAAAAAGATAAATATGTGAGCTAACACATTAATGTATTAGTCTGTTTCATATTGCTGTAAAGAACTGCCCAAGACTGGGTAATTTATGAAGGAAATAGGTTTAATTGACTCAGTTCAGCATGGATGGGGTGGCCTCAGGAAACTCAATCATGGAGAAAGGCGAAGGAGAAGCAAGGTAGCAGGAAGAAGTGCCAACTGAAGGGAGAAGAGCCCCTTTAAAACCATCATATTTTGTGAGAACTCATTCACTGTCACAAGAACAGCATGGGGGAAACCTACCCCATGATCTAAATACCTCCACCTGATCTCTCCCTTAACATGTGGAGATTGGGAATTATGGGGATTATAATTCACGATGAGATTTGGGTGGGGACACGAAACCTAACTGTATCAATGAATTAGCTCAATGTAGTAATTCTACAAATATATGAATATCTCATCATTTTGAACACCATAGAAATATTTTATTTGCTAATTTAAAAATAAATAATTTTTAAATTTTGCTTTTGACCCATAATTGTACATATTTATGGGATAGAATGTGATATTTTCATACATGCAAACTGTGTAAAAATCAAATCAGGATATTTAGCATATCCATCACTTCATATATTTATCTTTTTTGTGTGCTGAGAACTTTCACTTCATATATTTATCTTTTTTGTGTGCTGAGAAGTTCTAGCACACAAAAAAGATAAATATATGAAGTGATGGATATTTAGCATATCCATCACTTCATATATTTATCTTTTTTGTGTGCTAGAACTTCAAAAGAACTTTCTAGCTCTTTTGAAGTATTAATGCAATGTGCATTATTATTAATCCTAGTCACCTACTGTGCAACAGAACACCAGAACTTCTTCTTCTATCTAATTATAACTTTGTACTCATTGACCAACATCTCTCTATCTTGCCCACACCCCTAATCTCCCCCACCTCTGGCAACCACTGTTGTACTCTCTGCTTCCATGAGATCAGCAGGATTCCACATACGTGTAAGATCATGCCATATTTGTCTTTTTGCACCTGGTTTATTTCACTTAACATACTGTCCTTCAGGTTCATTCATATTGCCACAAATAATAGGATTTCATTCTTTTTTATGGATGAATAGTATTGTATTGTATATGTGTACCACATTTTCTTTATCCATTCATCCATTGATGGACACACAGATTCCATAACTTGCCTATTGTGAATTGTGCTGCAATAAACATGGGAGTATAGATGCCTCCTCAATACACTGACTTCTTTTCCTTAAAATATAAATAATTTTTTTAAAAAAACCAATGAATCAACATCAGATTTAGTCATTCATCCAATAAAAAACCCAAATAGTTCATAATATAAAATAAAATTACATAAGGCAAAATTCATATGGTGAAAGCAAATACTATGCGGTTGCTTAAAAACATGTAGATCTGTGTGTATAGACACATATTAAAAAAAAAAAACTAGTTACAGAATACTGTATAGAGCAGTTTCTCAACATTGGCCCATTGACATTTAGGGCAGAATAATTCTTTGCTGTGGGGCTGTCCTGTGCATTGTAGGGTGATTAGCATAGCCCTGACCTCTACCCACTAAATGCCAGTAAAACTGTCCACCACCCCCATTTTTGGTTACAAACGGAAATGTCTCTATATGTCACCAAATATTTCTTGGGGACAAAATCACCTTTGGTTCCAAAACAGAAATAAAATATTATTTCATTTATGGACAAACAAAATATCATTTGTTTTGTACATATGTAAGTTTATTATTAACTGTGAGTCATAAGTACAGTTTGAAGTGCATACATGAGACAATATACCTGAGGAAGGGAATGTAATTATAGATAATGGGGGATATTGAGGAATAAAATTCTTCTGGGGGGAAAAAGAGAAAGAAAAATTGATTTTGAATGATTGGCTATTTTTGTGGGGGTAAATACTCCCACCATGGCCGATGTCAGCTTCAGTGATATCACTGAACCCGGTGTTCCCAATAGATTCACAGACCTGGTTTTCAAAAGCAATTTCAAGTCAGCTCCAGCACACAACTGGATGTAATATATAACAGATAATAAAATTAAATATTGGGAGACCACCCAGCTTCCATTAACTCATGGTTCTAGCAAAGGAAACATCTGGAAAAAGATCTAGATCTTCTGGTGAGTCCTGTACTCTATCTAATCACCATGCTAATACAAGTAATATAGACCAGTGGTTCTCAAAGTCCTGAGACGAGCAGTCTCAGAGGCATTTATGAAATTCTGAGAAATGCAAATTCACAGGCTCCTCCTCAGACTTCCTGAATTTAAAAATCTGGGGGCAGGACCCAGCAGTGTGTCTTTCAGAAAGCTCTCCGGGTGATTCTGATGCACACTAAAGTTTAAGAACCACAGGCATGGACAATGGTTATATCTGAAGTCACCTGATGCTTTTTAAAGAATTATCATCCTGTCAGCCGTGTTCCCATAAATGCTAATCCTAGTAACACTGTAAAACTTCTCTTTAGGAAGAGCAATCTGGCAGTTTTGTTAGATTTAACAAAGAGAAATTGAAAATTTAGAAATGAGTTGTGGTTCTGCTATATTACGCTGACTGTGAATGAAGAAAGAAAGGTCCCAAGGTAGAACCTGTAGTAATGACATTTTAAGTGAAGGATAACATACAGAAAGAAACATAAAATGCCTCCAAGGTTTTCGGCTTGGTTAGCTAGCTGTAGGAACAAAGGGCTTCAAAAAATTTAATAAAATATCCTGTCCAAAAATCCATCCAGCTTTGTCCTCAACTTGTTGCTATGGTTTCCCATCCTTTTAACACACTCAGAACTTTAGAAGTATTTCTCATATCGCACATATTCTCCTTAACAGTATTTTTTTCAAGCTCCCCATTTGAGGATACAAAGCTTTATTCATCCTTCTATCCCCTGCAACAACTGGCAGAATGTCTTTTACACAGTCAATAACTCTAATAACTGAAATAAGAAATCCTTATGTAGGAATCATTTCAGAAAGGCAATTGTTAATTAATATTTACTTTGATGCCTCAGAACAATGGGAGGTACCAAGTGAAAATATTAAAAAACAGATGGAATTAACATAGCTGGAACACTCACAGCCACATATAAACATTCAAACAAGTTTCTATCACAGCCTAGTTCAATCTAATACATTCTTAAATGAGCTTCCTTTGTTTCAGCCAACACATGCTCCATGTTTACCAGCCACTAATTTTAGTGCATCCCTCACTTTGTTTGTAGTTACTATAATTTTGATGTCCTAAAACTGATACTTTTTATTTTGTATTCATTTAGAAGTCAACCTCAAATATGAAACTTATTCTCATACTTAATATGTAGAATTATATATTGAAATGTATTTTTAAAATTTATTCTCTACTATTTCTTGCTCTCTAAAATATTTTAGCTACATAGGCAAAAATCATTTATCTTTACATTTATGTGTAACAGTGTGCATAGATTATTTTGCAGAAAATGAGATAGAAGCTTCTACTAAATTTAGTAATAGACGTTCTTGCATTCATAAGTAAAATTATGTATATTTACTATCAAAAATAAGAAAGAAGATAATTTTCTATATTTAGATACATATGGAATGATAGAAAGGGTGGTATATTTATTTGGGTACTGTTCTACTCTGTATATTCATCTACCCTCAAATATACTAAATTATATAGAGGTGGGTAAGAAAGAGTACAAATAATAGAATGAGATGTAACTGACCTAGTTTTGCCATTAGATCCATGACTTCAGAAATTTATTTTATGTAGGTATCAATCTAAAAAAAACCAAAGATAGTAATGATGCCTATTATGAAGTGTTTTTCAAAAGACTAAAATATTGACCCAAATACAGCAGTTAGCACAGGATCTGATTCACAGTGCCTGTCTCAACATTTATTAGTTTACTATTAACCACTGTTACTATTTTTTAAATTTATTATACTTTAAGTTCTGGGGTACATGTGCAGATCTTGCAGGATTGTTACATAGATATATGCCATGGTGGTTTGCTGCCTCCATTCCCCCCCGCCGCCGTCACCTACATTAGGTATTTCTCCCAGTGTTATCCCTCCCTAATCTCCCCACCCTCACTATCCCTCCCCTAGCCCCTCACCCCCCAGCAGACCCCATTGTGTGATGTTCCCCTTCCTTTGTTCATGTGTTCTCATTGTTCAACACCCACTTATGAGTGAGAATATGTGGTGTTTGGTTTTCTGTTCTCGTGTCAGTTTGCTGAGAATGATGGTTTCCAGATTCATCCATGTCCCTGCAAAGGATATGAACTCATCCTTTTTTATGGCTGCATAGCATTCCATGGCATACATGTGCCACATTTTCCTTGTCCAGTCTATCATTGATGGGCATTTGGGTTGGTTCCAAGTCTTTGCTATTGTGAACAGTGCCACAGTGAACATTCGTGTGCATGTGTCTTTATAATAGAACGATTTGTAATCCTTTGGATATATACCCAGTAATGGGACTGCTAAGTCAAATGGAATTTCTATTTCTAGGTCCTTGAGGAATCACCACACTGTCTTCCACAATGGTTGAACTAATTTACACTCCCACCAACAGTGTAAAAGCATTCTTATTTCCCCACATCCTCTCCAACATCTGTTGTCTCCAGATTTTTTTAATGATCTCCATTCTAACTTGTGTAAGATGGTATCTCAATGTGGTTTTGATTTTTATTTCTCTAATGACCAGTGATGATGAGCATTTTTTCATATGTTTGTTGGCCTCATATATGTCTTCTTTTGAAAAGTGTCTGTTCACATCCTTTGCCCACTTTTGGATGGGTTTGTTTGTTTTTTTCTTGTGTATTTATTTAAGTTTTTTGTAGATTCTGGATATTAGCCCTTTGTCAGATGGGTAGCTTGCAAAAATTTTTTCCCTTTCTGTTGGTTGCTGGTTCACTCTAATTATTGTTTCTTTTGCTGTGCAGAAGCTCGTAAGTTTAATTAGATCCCATTTGTCTATTTTAGCCTTTGTTGCCAATGCTTTTGGTGTTTTAGTCATGAAGTCCTTGCCTATGCCTATGTCCTGAATGGTATTGCCTAGGTTTTTTTCTAGGGTTTTTATGGTGTTAGGTCTTATGTTTAAATATTTAATATTGTTAATGCAACTTTTCTTCAGCAGTTATAGCAGCCCAATCATCTACACTTAGGTAAGAACATCCTAAGAAGTAAAAATGTAATTATTTGAAAATTAATCACTTGAAGAAATTGCTGCACTCCGTTTTAGTTGTCATAATCATATTACAGTTATGTTTTTGCTTAAAGAGTACTTTAGAGATACATCCAAGTATGTGCAGATGAAATAATTTAATGTCTTGGATTTCCACAAATATAATCTGGAGGGGAAGCAATAGATAAAATTAGAAATGCTGTTGAAATTAGAGTATATATACATAAGTTTTATTTTACTATTCACTCCACTTTTGCATATATTTGAAAAAAATCTGTATTCGTTCATTTCACACTGATGTAAAGATACTACCCAAGACTGGGTAATTGAAAGAAGGGAGGTTTTATTGACTAACAGTTAAAGAAGTAAAAGAAAGGAGGTTTAATTGACTCACAGTTCCACATGGTTTCAGAGGCCTCAGGAAACTAAAGTTATGGTGGTAGGCAAAGGAGAAGCAAGGCACCTGTTAAATCATGGTGATAGGAGAGAGAGGTGGAGAGAGAGAGAAATAGAGGAGAGCACACACGAAGGGAGAAGAACCCCACATTTATCAAACAACCAGATCTCCTGAGAACTCTACCACAAGAACAGCAAGGGGGATGACACCTAAGAATAATGATATACTTAGCTTATGGCAGAGAGTTCAACATTCATAAGTATTATCTTCCAGTGTTAAGTTAATGCTAATGATTTATAAAAGAAAATAAAATATTTCCATATTAGGTCACAAGAAAAAAATAGTGCTTGGAGTTTTATAATTTGGGGATACATTTTCTTTTTTCAAACATACGAAAGTCCCCTGTCAACCTACATGTAATCATTATAGGATGTTACTCACCATTAATGATAACGCTTGACTTTTGTCATCCTCTCAAGTGGTAGGCTGAAAAGACAAGTAGACTTAGACTGTGACATGATCACATATTATTTTCAGCTGGATGTGGGCAGTATCAGTGTTAGGATACATTCCATTCATCATGATGACACGATGTGAAGGATGCAGTATAGGACCCAGGCTTCTGAACTCAGTCTTTCTCCTCCACATGACGCTTCTTCATTTGCACTCTGAATTACAGAACAACTCTTTCAGTTTAGCTGACAGGCTAATCTAAGCAAGCCTAAGTATACAGTAACTGCATCAGATGTTTCAAAATACAACTCAAACTTTCACATTTATTAAAACTCATGATAGTCTTTCAATTTTGTTCTTTGGGCTCAAGTCTTCTGATAAGGATTGTTCCTTTGGGGTAGCCCCTAAAATTAAAGCATAACCTTATGACAGAAGGAGAAATTGACAAATAAAGACATGTAACCTATATTTGTCATATGTATATTTTAAAGAAAATGGAATCCAAATGTCTTCATTAGATATAAAGTATCAAAGTTTGGAGGACTAGTCCAAGAAATGTTGGCTTCCCATCTGGGAGAAGACAATGTTAGCATATGTCCACCTATGACATATGCTAACGTATGACATATGCTAACATCGTCTTCTTCCAGATGGGAAGCTAAAATCCATACATTCTATTTATGAATTCTAAGAAAGATTTAATATAGAGAACACATTTTCTCATAGTTCTGTGTGTCCCTCAAATCTTACACATACACACACACACACACACACACACTCTCTCTCTCTCTCTCTCTCACACACACACACACTCCTAGAATGTTGGCTTTTCCAAATTTTTTTTTTTATGCCACAAACACATTTAACTTCATGTGAATCTCAAAGAAAACATTTTTATCACTGATGTAAGACAAAATGTTATTACTTTGTTTTATTTTTCGAATAGGTGAAGTATGTTTTCTAATTTTATGCAGCTGTCAATACAGGGGGAAAACATATGGAATATATTCAATTTTGTAAAGAAATTGAACAGAAGCATCACAAGCACTGCATAAGCCAATGATTACTAGACTGTATGAGCAGACAGAAATGTTTTAAAGTGTGTGTTGAGTAAACCAAATGTTATCCACTGTAACCCAAAGGATTCCTGCAAAGTTTCTTTTTTTTTTTTTTTCTAAGACAGGGTTTCACCATGTTGGTCAGGCTGGTCTTGAACTCCCAACCTCAGGTGATCCGCCTGCCTTGGCCTCCAAAGTGCTTGGATTACAAGCATGAGCCACCACGCCCAGCCGCAAAGTTTCATATAACAATTAGCATAAGTATTTAGTTTTGACTTGTTACCCAATGAGAAATAAGCTGGGCATGGTGGCATGCACTTGTAATTACAGCTACTGGGGAGTCTGAGGCAGGAGAATCACTTGAACCCTAAAGTCGAAGGTTGCAGTGAGCCGATATCATGCCACTTCATTCCAGCCTGGGTGACAGAGCAAGACTCAGTCTCAAAAATTAATAAATAAACCAGTGTAATGGAGTATATTCAATAGATATTTCCATATGAAATTACAAATGGGTTTTTATATTATTATTGATCAGAGATTTGCTACTTTAAAAATAGCTTCAACACTATAATTCTATTTCTCCAAGGTATGAATAATTTTTTTACTTTTGATATCTATGTGAATTATAAAGGCAATAGATATGTCAAACAGTCTTTTTCATAAAATTAAGAATCCCTCTCCAATCTACAAGTTGGGTATTTGGTAAGTCTCTTCCCCAGGAATATGTTTTATAGTTCAACCCCTGGTGGAGAATGACTATAGATGATAAATTTTTTATTAAGTGTTCAAAAGAACATAAACATCCATGAACTAAATTGAAAATAAGGCAAAGAACCATTTCTTTGCTTCAAAAATTTAAAATTATATTGGGAGAAAAATCCACACTTGTTAAATACTTAGGCATTTTTAACACCAAAGTAGTATAAGGTATCATGTAATTGATAATATAATGATCATTTCTATGTTGCTAATTCTGGATTAGTGTCTGTGGTGGCCCCTAATAGATATGTCTGCATCCTAACTCTGAAAGCAGTGAATATAATCATATTTGATAAAAGATCTTTACCAGTGTAACTAAGCTAAAGATCTCAGGATAAGAACATTTTGCATTATTTAGGTGGGTGAGTCTGGAATACAGTGACAAGTGTCCTTATAAGAGACACACAGAGGATAGCATGCGGGGAAAAAAAGAAGGCCAAAACCAAGTCAGAGATTAAAGCTATGCAGTCACAAGCTAAGGAATTCCTAGAGCCTCCAGAAGCCAGAGAGGCAAGGAGAGATTGAGGGCTCTAGAACCTTTTGAGGGTTTTGGCTCTGCTGGCACCTTAATTTTGAATTTCTTGCCTCTAAAATTTTAAGAAAATAGATTCTGGGCTTGGTGGCTCACACCTGTAATCCCAGCACTTTGGATGGCAGAGGTGGGTGGATCATGAGGTCAGGAGATTAGACCATCCTGGCCAACATGGTGAAACCCTATCTTTACTAAAAATACAAAAAATTTGCTGGGCGTGGTGGCGCGCGCCTGTAGTCCCAGCTATTCAAGAGGCTGAGGCAGGAAAATCGCTTGAACTCGGGAGGGTAAGGTTGCAGTGAGCCGAGATCGCGTCACTGCACTCCAGCCTGGGTGACAGCGCAAGACTCCATCTCAACAAAACAAAAAGAAAAGAAAAGAATTCTGTTGGCCGGGCGCGGTGGCTCACGCCTGTAATCCCAGCACTTTGGGAGGCCGAGGCGGGTGGATCACGAGGTCAAGAGATCGAGACCATCCTGGTCAACATGGTGAAACCCCGTCTCTACTAAAAATACAAAAAATTAGCTGGGCATGGTGGCGCATGCCTGTAATCCCAGCTACTCAGGAGGCTGAGGCAGGAGAATTTCCTGAACCCGGGAGGCGGAGGTTGCGGTGAGCCGAGATGGCGCCATTGCACTCCAGCCTGGGTAACAAGAGCGAAACTCCGTCTCAAAAAAAAAAAAAAAAAAAAGAATTCTGTTATTCAAGCCTCCAACTTAGCGGTAATTTATCGTGAAAGCTCTAGAAAACTAATACAGTAATCAATTGCATAAATTAAAGTACAGTCACCAGTACAGTGTAATTACAGGCCATTAAATAGGCACAGACAGGAGCCTTTCTTGTTTTGGTCATCACCAAATGCAGAAAGCTGGGCACATGCTAAATGATTAATAAACATGTTGCTAAATGGCATCTTTCTTTTCTGTTAATATCATAATTCATTTAAAGTGAAAAAATGTAAAGGCAGAAAGTAAAGCAAATATTTCACATCTTGTAGCTTTAAATTTTTTTTTTCTTAAATATGATGAAGAAGCACATTTTCCGTGTTTCTAGAATCAACAAACCCGAAAGATAACTGTATACCTGTCCGTTGTGAAAATACACTGTGCAATATGTGTCATTTTCATTAAAGGAAAAAGTTTCATTTGAAAAGATTAACAGTCTACTGTAACTTGCTTTAGCCACGAATCCAGGAGTGAAATAGTGCAAGAGCTTTTAACTGTTCTCCTGTAATGTGAAATAGATATCAAAAAATATAAAATATTGTATATGTGTTATGAAACCCAGAAAAAGAGCAACCAAGCCTTACTCCCCCATATCCTTAAGAATTAGAACGTTAGAAATGAGGTGATTTTACTTACGTGCTTCTTCCTCCATTTTCTGCCCCTTCCTCTTCTACCCACCGACCTGTATTAGTTTTTTATTGATTCCAAAAAAAAAAAAACCCACAAACTTTACTGTTTAAAACAATATTTGATTATCATGTCAGAGTTTCTGAGTTCTCTACCTCATGACAAAATGAAAGCATCATGGAGGCTGTGCTTATTTAACACACCACTGTATTAATCAAAAGATTCCATTTCCCTGCATACCCGAAAGCTAGTTCGTGAGTCTGTTTCTCCAGGTTTCTAGCCCAGCATGCCCAGAGTTTTCTGAACCAGGTGGGAAGTTGACGCAAGGATCAGATGGGACTCCAGATTTTTATTCTCTCCAGTACAGGTAGATTAGAAAACGAAGCTTGGCTGCCAGAGCAAACTGCATCATCTTTCTCCTTCTGAAATTGAAGTCACCCACCCAAGCAGAGGAGCAAATAATGAACGTGGTAAACTGACCACAATAAGTTGGCCATGGAGAAGAGAAAGCAGAGTGGAAAGCACATACCATGCAATAGGCAAATTATTGATTCCTACAGGAGCACTCTTTTTTTATAAACTCTGCTAACCAGTGGGCAGGATCTTGCAAAGAATGGTCTAAACTGATCATAGACATTCACTAGTTTTTCAGAGGATACATTTTCACGTCTTTGATGAAATCACAGGTAATTAAAGTTAATTTCTGGTTTATGTTGTTGTTTTTAACAACATATAAGCATCATTGGCAGAATAATTTAACAATAGGTATTATTTTTGTCAGAATAATTTAATTGGAATAAATTAGAAGTTATTTTGGCCTTGTGAATAATGGCAGTCTAAAACATTATTTATGCTGCTAAACTTGAATTATGTAGACTAATCTTCATAATAAAGATGATAAGACAGAGGCACCGGGAACATCTTGATGCCAAAACGTCAGCTAGCTAGATTTGTAAGAGGCAGAGCATTAGCTATTTTCCCATATGCAAAAATCTGCAGGTACCTATAAAAACTGTAGAACTCCTTTGAAGTATGTTACTGATTTTAATTTTTTTTTTTTTTTTGAGACAGAGTCTCGCTCTGTTGCCCAGGCTGGAGTGCAGTGGCGCAATCTTGGCTCACTGCAACCTCTGCCTTCCAGGTTCAAGCGATTCTCTGGCCTCAGCCTCCTGAGAAGCTGGGACTACAGGCACGTGCCACCACACCTGGCTAATTTTTGTATTTTTATTAGATACAGGGTTTCACTATATTGGCCAGGCTTGTCTTCAATTCCTGACCTCAAATGATCTGCCTGCTTTGGCCTCCCAAAGTGCTGGGATTACAGACATGAGCCACGGCACCTGGCTGATTTTAATTTTTTTTATTGAATGAGAATTTATATATCAATGTATAACATATTAATATTTTATGTAATATATAAAATATATATTATAAAAGTATGCTGTATATAATCTTCCCCTGAAAACATCACTAATCATCAAGAAAATGCAAATCAATATCACAATGAGATATCATCCTACCCCAGTTAGAATGGCTACTATTAAAAAGACCACAAATAACAGATTATTGTTGGTGAGGATGTGGAGAATAGGGAATGTTTATGCACTGTTGGTGGGAATGGAAATTAGTACAGCCACTATGGAAAACAGTATGGAGATTTCTCAAAAAACTAAAAGCCATATGATCTAGCAATCCCATAACTGGATAATCAGTATATCCGAGGGATGCCTGCATGCACATGTTTATTACTGCACTATTGACAATAGCAAAGATATGGGATCAACCGAGATACTCATCAATGGATGAATAGATGAAGAAAATGTGGTATGTATATACAATGGCATGCTATTCAGCCATAAAAAAGAAGGAAATCCTGTCATATGCAGCAAACATGGATGGACCTGCAGGTCATTACATTAAGTGAAATAAGCCAGACACAGAAAGAAAATTTCAGAGTTTCTCACTCATAGGTGAGAGCTAAAAATGTTCATTTCATGGAGGCAGAGAGTAGAATGATAGATACCACAGGCTGGGAAGGTCTGTGGTTGGGAGAGGAGGATGAAGAGAGGTTGGTGCATGCATTCAAGCATACAATTAGAAAGAAGGTACCAGTTCCAATGTTTGATAGCAGAGGAGGGTGACTATAGTTAGCAACAATGTATTATATATTTTAAAGCAGATAGAAGAGAGAACTTGAAATGTTTTCAACACAGAGAAATGATAAATACTCAAGGTGATGAATATTCCCAAATACCCTTAATTAATCATTATATAGCCTATGTGTGCAACAAAATATCACATGTACTCCATATATGTAAAATACTAGATATCAATAAAAATAAAGGAAAAATTTATCAAGTAGAAATTTGAAAAACTGGGGTAGTGAACACATTTACCACCATCTTATATTAATCTTTTTTCTTCTGGCAGACTTAGCATCAAAGATAGAAGCATTACTAACATTAACCTAATAGAACTAAAGACAAAGGAGAACTGTGAATGTAACATGAAGAGTACTAAGGAATGCCTGAGTTTCTGAACACAAGCTTATCCTTATCTTTAAAAGCCAACTACAGGAGTATGATTCTTTTTTACTACCATGCTCTTCTGTGACAGGGTTGTCAGCATTTGTAGCTACCCAAAAATAATTCCAAACATGATTTCACATGGTACTGGGAGTTTGACTATTTGCTGTCAGATCTTTTCTTCATCTTCCCCTTGTTTGACTCTGTATCAAACAGGATTGATCCTCACAATTATTATTTCCCAGTCTGCTTTGCAATTTGGCTGCCCATTGAGTTCAGCAATGAGAAGCACTGCCAGGAGATTGAAGGTTTTTTGAAGTGAATGTATACTATACTTGAATATCTGTTTTGACTTCATAGAGTGAATTAACTTGCTTCCAAGATACTAATGAAAAATAAATAGAATATTTATCCTTGTTCATTATTTAAATTTGTTAATGATATGCAATGAATTCTAGTTTAGAATTTATTAAAACCCTGGGAAAATAGTAAATATTTTGAACAGTCATCTCACTCCTAGCAATTTTAGTGTATTGGAGTAAAATATATTAAAATTCTTAGGGGCTAATTAGTGAATAATATATATCCCTATTTAATTCAATCACAAAATAATTTTATAAAAGAGTATAACTTTCAAATTACAACAGAGCAAGCAAAAGCAAGTGGTCAAGAAATGTTAGCCACTTTTAGTTAGCCCTTAGAATCTAACATTGTTTATCACTCCCTGTATCTCAAAAATCTCTCTGTCACTGACTTTTGTGGGACAATGCTCTTCTACAGTTACGTTTTCTCTGAACTTTCTTTAAAACCCACTTCGCATTTTACATTTTTTAAGATTTTATCTTTTATTTTATTTCAGTCTTGCTCTATAATTTATCTTCATGGTGACCCAAGCTTTAATTATGCTAACATGGTTCATACTAGTAACTGCAGCATTTATAATTCTGTGTCTGTGGCCTCTTTTGAGCAATGTTAATTGAATAGTTAACTCTGGAGATCTGTTAACTTTGATCATTGAAAGTGGGCATTCAGATGTCTCTGTAGGAGTTGCATTAGATATTGGGAGATTTTAGAAAACTTTAGTGAGATCATTTAGGCCCTCAGAGTATGGCTGGAGATTAAAAAGCACATTGAAATGTAAACAATAAATAAACAATGGCCACCAATGAAGAGATACTTTCAAAAGTCCTTGTAATGAAGGAAAATATTGAGATATTCATTAATTTGACAAATTATTTTTTTTTGCCTTTATTGCTTGGTAGATTATTAGTACTTTGTTCAATAGTCACTGTAGCAAGTATAATGTGTTACACATGTATTTATATACTCATGCCGATTAGATTGTGATCATCTCATAATTGGGATCACTCTAAGTCATGTTTATTTTTACAGTACTCAGTATTACTGCTGGCTTTATAGACATTCAGTTTCAGGAATGAAGTTTTTTATCAACTAATAAATTTTACAAGTGAACTTAAAGAAGAAAAATCTGAGCTACAGTGATTAAGGAAAACACTACCAGTTTTCATGGAAGTCTGTATCAAACCACTTTGGAGGACTGGCCTGAGTAACTCATTGATAAGATTGACAGACCACAGACCAGTCAATGATCCCAAAAGACGGGACTATCATAGGTTTGATTTTGACTAGTTTCTGTATTAAAGGTAGCTCAATTTGGTGGAGGCAAATTCAGCAACTAGAATCATCATGGAATTACATTACCTTGAGTAAAAAACAATGGTATCAGGCTATCTGTTCACTTAAAAATAGTACCCCAGTCAGCCTATGAAAGTACAGAGTAGGGAGCACAGGTTTCATCCCTACAAACCAAGGAGTTAGATTGTCAATGCAGATGTAGGCCCTAAGTGTAGTTCTAAATCAAGAGAATTGCAGTGCTTATTGGGAAGTAGAATAAGCTGTCAAAGAATTACTAGGAAGATAGGAGAAAACACTGGCTTAGTGGGATTTCTTGTGTTTAGAGTTCAACCGCAGAAACCTCTGTACACAGAAGTTTCAACGTGAAATATATGTAAGCATCTTGATATGAAGCTAGCCAAGTGGCTTTGCTTTCGGATTAAAAGTAGATGTGAATAAACTCAAAAGAAACTATAAAAGATGAGAGCTAAATGATAAAACTTTAGAAGAACAAACAATATCAATAATGTAACTGTTAGCTCCGGCAATGTAACTATTAGCCCCCTTAAGAAATGTTGATATAAAATTATACTAAGTATTCATTGTTTTATAAACCTTATTACTGAAAAAAATATTGTTTCTTCCATAATCTTGGTGTTTCTTCCAACAAGGGAGGATTCAAAATGTGATATATTTAATGTTTTTATTTTCCTAAATATACACCATTTGTGACATCATAATTTCTTGCTTTCTTCTCAGTGTGTGGACTTAAGGAAATTTACTACATTTTACTCTCCCTACTGTAATGAAATTTTAAACACAATAATAAAGTCATTTTATTACTAGCATCTCCTGGGGGGCTTCCTAACTTCATCTGTGTGGAACAGCCTCCTTACTGGTAGATACTTCTCTTCCTAGAAATCCAACAACCCTATATTTCTAGCCTCTCTTGAAATTACATTGGAATCATATGACTGGCTTCTGGCTGTTGGAATGGGGTGGAAACTAATGCTGGCCATTTCTTGGGTTGTGTGTTTGTCCTCACTGTGTTCTATTTCAACTGTGATCTTGGAGACGATATGTTCAAGATGGCAGCATAGCAGGTTGGAAGAGCCTCCGCTTCTGGGTTTCTACTTGCCCAACTCATGACAGTGTATGATGTGAATAAGAAACAAATTTTCATTGTATTATGTTATTGAATTTGGGTGATTATACATTACAAATACTTACATTAGTTCATTTGACTAATATTTCCAGCCTGAGTTAAATGTCTTCCACTTTGCTATAGTAATAACATGTTTATATATCTATTATGATTTTTATTTCAGCACCTTAGTGTTTTGTTGTTCTTGTTGTTTACTTCCTCTTTCTCTTTGTCTTTCATAAGTTCCTTAAGGACAAGGACTTTGCAAGGCAATATATGTAAGGCAAAATGTAGACGCAAAACATGATTCGTAAATGAATATTTAGATACATTAGATTTTAAAGTAGTTATGTTAAAAGATTAATTAATGCTGAGTTTTTGAGCTTCCATTAGTCAAATAATAGTTTACATGCTGTAGTCCTAAGCCAGGTAGAGAAAGTAGCATGAAATTAAAATACAAAGTTTTTAAAAATTATTATATTAACACTACTATAGAACCCATATCCTGAGGCAGATACTTAAAACTTCAATAAGTTGATAAAAATAAGTTAGACATTACAAAAGTCATCACCTTTGTGCCACGTAATTCATTCCATTTCTTCTAGGTATGGATTTTTATAAGGCAAAAATAAAAATAAAACTTCTACTGTAGTTGCTAATTTTAAAGATTTTAGTGGAAAAAACATTTTTTGTTTCATATTACAAAAAATGAACTTTGCTTCACATTGCAAATGAGTACCCTCAATAGTACCCTCTCTCCCCAATAACGCTTAGTCATAATAGCAAAAATTATAAGCATATATATGCATAGAGGATTTGCATCTGTACATGCTAGTACTTATGTATGTGAGTAATCATTTAAACACTATGCTCGAAAACAAGAAAATAAAGTCTTAAATGCCGGAAATTATCAGGATTACTAAGAAACTAGAGAGAGATGATGAATTTAAACGATGGCTTGATAACCTAGAATGTTAAGTAAGAGCCTGAGGGAGAGTGCTACCACAGTGGCAGCACATCAAGTTTCTCCAGACCCCAGGAAAGTAGAGGCTGGAAACATTAAGAGAGTTGGAGCAACTCAAATTTGTTTGGCCACCAAAACCGTGGAGGATTCCTTTGACTGCAGAATTCTATACTCAGCTAAACTCATTGATATATGGGATGAAGATATTTTCCTATTATACAGGAACTCAGTTCACTACCAAAACACTCCCAAAATACTACAGAAATTAGTCCATTAATAATGGAAGTGAATTCTATGAGGAGGTAGTGAGATGAAAAATGGAATGGTGTATTGCAGCCAAAAAGTAGAGTAATATGTCACCATCAAACTTAGTAACATTTGGAAGAATATCAAACAATTGTGTTTTTTCCTGAGCTACAAGCACTAGCTATACTAGCTAAAATCACTAACAAAATAGTGAACATTTATATATATATATGTATATACACACATTGCTAGTGAACAAAGGGGAATGTTATGTATATGCACTACGTGAAATTTTATATATACAATATATACTATTTGTTATACAATATGTATTATATATATATACTACTATTTGTTGGTGAGCTTATATATATATACACACACATATATATATTCTATCAATCATAGCTGAAGTGTTAAAAAAAAGAAAATGAGACCTGAAGCTTCCAGAAAGAAACTTAAAACTTCATTTCATTCCGTAATGAAAAAGGAATGTTAAGACAAAATGGAAAATTCACTATTTCATCCTTTGAGAGGAGAAATCAGCCCAAGTACAGACCCTACTTCTAGGAGACTGGAGTTTTAATGGCCAATGGCAAAAGAAAACATGGCGTTGGGTCTTAATTTAGTATGGTGTAGGAAATGAGACTTCTAAATAAAGCTGGGACTTGCAAGTTTTGTCCATTCAAGACAAATAAAGAAGAGAGTCTAAAAAAAATAAACTGTGTCCCAGTGGAATGAGAGGGAAATCTTCCCTATACCAGGGCTTTGATGGAAGAAAAAAACACCCAAAGAAAGTCTTAACATGAGAAGTAAGTCCTCCAAACTTCTGTACAACTCGATATGCATGGCACTGTTTAGGTGAGTGAGGAGGGTGGTGGGGGGCTGAGAGGTGGGAGTTAGGCAGCCTCACAAATAAAACTTAGAAAACGACAATAAGAAAAACATCTAGCATAATGAAAAACCAGTAAACAAGGGTCTGCCTAAATGGCCTTATTAGACTCTGCAAGCCAATCTGTCAGAGCAGACATGCATGATAATTTCCTTTCTGCCAGAAGCATAAGAAAAAACACTTCTCTTCACTAGTATTGAAAGATATTCGTCTTAAAATCCCTAAATAATGATGATTTTTAAAGAAGGATATTGTATTAGTTTTCCAAGCCTGTTGTAACAAATTATTATATACTAGGTGGCTTCAAACAACAGAAATTTACTCTCTCACAATTCTGGAGTCTAGTCCAAAATTAAGATGTTGGTAGAGTCATTTTCCTAGAGAAGAATCCTTCCTTGCCTCTTGTAGCTTCTGTTGGTTCCCAGCAGTCATTAGAGTTCCTTGACTTATAGCAGCATAACTCTAGTCTCTGCCTCCATCTTCTCAGGGTCTCATTCCCTAAGTCTCTTCTGTGTCTCTATATGTCTCCAAAGCTCCCTCACCTTCTAAAGAGTCCAGCATTGGATTTAAGGGCTGCCCTAATCCAGTATGACTTCATGGTAACTTGATTATGTCTGCAAAGACCGTATTTCCAAACAAGGTCACATTCACAAATACCTGGGGTTGGGACCTCAACGTATCTGTTTGGGAGACACAATTCCACACACAAGAGACGTGTAAATTCTTATGATGATTCAAAAAATTGACATTCTCCTAATGTTCTGTTAAAGATTTCTAAACTTTTCTGGAGAAAAACTAACAATGATTATCAAGAGATGCAAAATTTCATATTCTTTGGCATGACTTCATTTTGAAAACTGTATCCTCAAGAAATAATTGGAAATAAGTAAAAATTAACAACAAATTCATAGAATAGAGCATTATGTATAATAAAAGAAAATCTTTAAATACATATCATTTATACAATATTAAAGCCTTTAAGTTATAGATCAAGTAATTTTACTATATAGTAAAATGCTAATGAAATACTTTAAAGTAAAAAATAATATATCATAGATTTTTTTGAGGTGTGATAGTCATATGTTTAAAGAGGTTTTTCTAGGTGACATTGGTTTTTATTTTTTCTTATATATATATTTTTCAAAGTTTCTCCAATGTACACACACATGTGTTACTTTTATAAATCAGAAAAAATAAATAAATAAAAGTGTTGTTCAAAAACTGACCTGTTTTAGTGGTCATTCCAGCTGCAGAGATTTCTTAGTGTTCAGTTATAATAAATGGTATCTGTTCATCTGCTTTTTTGTCTTTTGCTTTCCTGAATTGTAATCGTGTCTTTCCTCAGGCTCTTTTGATCAACTTTGTTATTGTTTTTCATGTCCTACTGAAATAATAATGTATTGTGTGTGATTACAGATCTGCTGAAGTGCATAGAAAATGATTCTCCAAAACAGCTACTTAAAAAAATTACAATGGTACGAAAACACAACACACTCCATAAAACATGCTGAGAAGTTATGCTCTTTCACATATGTGTCAAAGAACCATCCAGAAATGGCCTTAGCAATGCAGCCAAAGCAAAAAGTATAAGGAGCAAGGAAGAACCTAAGACACAAATCAGAAACTAAGGAACTGAAGAGCTAAAATACACCCAGAATTATTGTATTATTTTAATATAACAGGGCTTTAAAAAATGTTTTGTGTTATCCTTTTTTCTATAAAAGCTATAGCCGAACAAATAGACTCTCCCTAGCACTTATTATATGAGTACATGTTAATATTTTAAATATTTAGTATCCAGTGTGCGTTGAGCACTATTGATATCTATCCAGGAAATTCAGTCTATTGGCCTGCAATGTAGGAATTTATAATCTCATCAAAACCAACACCCTGACATTTAGAACAATGTGGGATTTGTCCTGTTCTGTGCCCCAGGAAAGTTATCCCTTTATGTATTTTATCAATCCAGTTCTCTTGTCCTCTGGATTCTAGTTGAATTTGGATAATGGAAGCTACCAGCAGGAGATCAAAAGGGAGAGAGGTCTGGTTATTTATTTCTCCTAACCACCCACCACAGGTTATGGTTTGGCAGTGGCAATGGTCCGTCATCCAAGCCACAGTTACTGTTGTGCAACTTTGATATTATGGACCCAACCTCTTGACATACTCTCTTAATTGTTCCCCATCCTTTCCTATCAAGCCTAGGAGGTTTAATGGCATCCCATCAACGATTCTCCTACTGCTGCCCTTTACTCTGCTTATTCCTATGTACATAGTTACTTGCCTTAAACTGTTTAAATGCTCCTTTGAGTGAACTGTCTCCTGCCTGGACAACTTCTGACACCTTAATTTTTACCAAATTTGCCTTCAAGAAACAGACCTTCTAAAATGGATTTGGAACTATTGCTCTTCTATTCAATGGATGCTGATATTCTCTTTGTTGAAATTAAATGAGACATTGTGAATTTGTGGCTTGCACTGGTATTAAACTTACTCAAATTATCACTAGTGGTGGCATGGGTGGAGGGTAAGGCATTTGCAAAACTTGTGGTTGTGAAGTCTTTGATCACTATAGTGATAATGATTATAAAAACCACATGATGAGCTAGCTTTTTCTAACCATTCTAAAAGCATGAGAAAAGAGAAACACTCCTTTGTAGGGACATGGATGAACCTGGAAACTATCATTCTCAGCAAAGTGACACAAGAACACAAAATCAAACACCGCATGTTCTCACTCATAGGCGGGTGTTGAACAATGAGAACACATGGACACAGGGAGGGGAGCACTATACACTGGGGTCTGTTGGGGGGAAATAGGGGAGGGACAGCAGGGGGTGGGGAGTTGGGGAGGGATAGCATGGGGAGAAATGCCAGATATAGGTGAAGGGGAGGAAGGCAGCAAATCACACTGCCATGTATGCACCTATGCAACAACCTTGCATGTTTGTCACATGTACCCCAAAACCTAAAACGCAATTAAAAAAAAAAAAAAAGAATTTTCAGGTCAAACAAAAAAAAAAAAAAGAAAAGAGAAACACACTGAAAGCCTTGAATTCAAAACTCAAATCATGTGTGGAGAGTCAACTGATTTTCAGGGAATTCTAAAAAAATATATTAACTTATTTAGCCACAGAGAACATATGACTGAATGCCCAGCCCCAGGCCTAATGAATAGGGTTGAAAATTTGCAATTCCAATTAAATATGTAACATCTTCAGTCTCTTCTGCTAAGAGAAGGACATAGGCTTAGTAGGAATAGCAGCCTAAAATGTGGTATGGGGACATTTGGGCAGACACAGAAAGACAAGATAGAAGCCACAGAAAACTCAAGTCATTCTCAATAGTCCCTAGAAGAGAAAACTGCCTCTTCCCTCATCTTATCCCCCAAGAAAACAAACCTGTGAATAATTTCACTAATAACAAGGAGTTACAGATTCTCTTAATTGTCTCTTACACCAATTCTCCTTGCCTCTAGGTCTATAGAAAGACATATTTCAACATAGCCCAGATATAAAACTATAAAATCTACTCCAAGGATGAGACAGCTTAAACAATAAGAATCTTGTCCACTTGCATTTTCAGGAGTTTTGGCAAAATAGGTGAAAATTATTTACAAGAGTAGACCAAAGAAGCTAAAATAAGATTTATTTTAGCTGAATTTAGAGAAACTCATCTGAGACGAGTTTAACATATTAGCTCAAGCACTAACTTCTAAAAAAGTTAGAAGTCCACTTGGTCCATTAATCAAATGAAAACTGAACCCAATAGAGAAATACTATCAATGCAGTGAAAATGGCAATATTTTCTGGAATGCTAAAGGAAGAAGTGTGAAGGTTTATGGAATGTTAGCATGGATCTATTCTGTGCAAGTTGCTTAGTCACCTCCAGAGGATACTCTTTTCTCCAAGGCATTAGTAAAAGCTCTTTTACCAGCTTGTGATGACTGCCTTCTGTAGGCTAGAAATAACAGTGAGAAATGATGGCTGGCACTGAGATTTTTGGTTTAATTTTTATAATAGATTCCTGGACCACAGATGCAAGAAGTTGGCCTAAACCATCAGAGACAATGTGGCCACAAATATTTGAAAAGTACTCTGCATTATGGCCATGAATAATTCTCTTCAATTTATACTATGAATAATTCTTTAAGTCTTCCCTAAATGGAGGGAGCAGTGTTAGAATTCTAGACCAGAGAAAAATGCACAGATGTTTGTAAGGTTAAATAGATACTGGCTTTTCACTGAATTTAATTTTTAGAAATCCAAAATACCAATACTATCCATCAATTAGAGCAGATGTGTATTAAAGCAAGATGATAGATGGTGTCTTGGCCCGAGTCTGTCTTGCAGTGGAACCAGTGATCCAGCCTGTGGTTATTTACTTAGCACAAGCATTCACAGTAAAAATTACAACACTTAGTAACTGGCAAAACTGGCTACATTAATTACCTCACCATGGATAAAAAGATAGCATGATAGAAAATTTCCAGTGGAAGGTTCTATAAATGTGGCTCTCCATCCAAAATAGTACATTCAAGGCAACACTATGCCTCTTGGAGGTTACAAAGATTAGCATTATCATTAACATCTTGAAAAATGCAGGATCTGCAATTCCTCTCTTGTCCCCGTTTCACTGGTCTCTTTAGGCATCGCAAAATGATATGGATCATTAAAAATGACTGTGGATTGTCTTAAAGATAGAAGCTGAAGCTAAATCCAATTGCTCTTCTTGATATGATTGGAACAAATCAGTCCTTGGCACCTGATATACAGCTTTTGAACAATAAATCACTTTCTTTTCAATTCTCATCAACAAAGAAAAGTAAAAGTAGTTGACCTGTACCTGGAAAGGGGGGAGAAGTTTTGCTTGCTGGATGTGATATATGGAAAGAAGCAAATTTATCAGATACATTGTAATAATAGGGAATGATATCCTTGTAATGGGCCAGCAAGATAATCATGGTTGCCCTTGACTATAATATGACAGAGAGAAGAGTTGATATGACCATAAGGTAAGGCAGCAAACACATGCTACTGACTTTTCCAGGTAAAGATTGATCATTTCTTCTTTATCTTTGTTGATGGGAATTGAGCTTTAAAATGGTCAATTTTATGGCATGTAAATTATATCTCAGTACAGCTATTATTTTTTTAAAATAATAGATTCTGAAGTAGAAGAGGGATTGACAATGTGAATATTCTCCACTTTACCATCCAGCATTTGGATGGTAAAGAGACTTTCTCTTCCCACTCTTGGAGGCTTTCCTCGATGGCGTATGTGAAACTCCTTCACTCTCGGCTTTTAAGTCCAGCCAGTGTGAGCCCCAAAAGGCAATCATATGATGAAAGGAGAGAGATATCAAGATATCTATTCCCCTTACTCTCTCCCTTGATGAATTTTAGTTAGTTAGTGCTTCTGTTTCTCTATCTACAGCCATAAGCTCCTATCTGGTAACTTCTCTCTCAAAACTACTTCTCCCTGTACATTCATCAACAGCTTTTTTCCCTTTGTGCTTTCACGCTAGAGAGAATAATAGGTTCCAGCTGTTACTAATCTAATCTTTAATTCTTCCCATACTTTGTAAATAATGCCTAATCATTTCTTAAATTACCTGTGTGAGGCTACCATTTCCCATCAGAAGGCCAGCGAATACGGAAGGTCTCACGGAGACGCGAGAAGGTAAGGTTGGCAAAAATACTTTTGGTAAGAAAATGAAGCAAACCATATGAATATATTGGGAAAGAGTGTTCTACACAAAGGCAAGGGCAAATGCCAAAGCCTCAGGCAAGAGTGTAGTCAACCAGCTTGCTCAAGAAGCAGTCAAGAGGCAAATTTGACTGAAGTGAAACAAGCAAGTACAAGGGTTCTAAGAAATAAGCTTGGAAAGAGTACAGGTTGGGTGAGATGATGTAGTAAACTAAAGGATGTTGTAGAAATGTTAGAATTTACTCTGAACAACAGGAAGCCAGTGGGAGGTTTAAATGCAAAAGTAAAATTATTTAGCAGGATCACTCAGTTCCAAGAGCTGAACAGACCCTAGAGACAAGTGTGGAAATATAGTTGCAATAATCTTACCGTAAATAGGCTAGAGATGATGGTAGCTAGGATTAAAGTGATAGCTGTGAAGGTGATAAAAAGTAGGCAAAGCCTCAATATATTTTGAAACTAAAGGCAACAGTAGTCACTTATGAATTGGATAGAGAGAGTGAGTGTAATAAGAGTCAAGAATGACTACAGCTATTTTGCTTTGAGCAATGAAAAGAATGGATTCACCATTAATTGAGATGACCTTTGGATTATTTCAAAGGAATATAGAGTACGCTTTTTGCAATCCATACACAACATAATTCTTCTGAAGAAACATGGTATTTATCATCAGTCTTTTGCAAGATGCGCAGCAGGTCCTCCATGAAATAATGTCTTCTCGTTCACTGCTGTTTTGTTGTAACGTTGATGAGAAAATTAAAATCAATTCCAGGTGGGGGCCGCTGTCTTGCATGGTTTGCAGTCTTCTCCTGTCTGTGTGAGTTTTCTCCAGATACTCCGGTTTCCTCTCATATCCCAACCAGGTACGTGTTAGGTTAATTGGGGTGTCTCTATTACCTCAGCGTGAGTGAGGGTGGGGGTGGGCATGAATGCTCCCTGTGAGGGATGGTGTCCTTTTCAAGGCTGATTCTCACCTTCCACCCTGAGCTGCTAGGACGGGCTCTGGCCACCCACAGTCCTGGACTAGAATAACTGAGTAAATAATTACCTTACTTGTTTCCGGGAATCTTTCCTAAAGGTACATATAGCTCACGTTTATCTCGACGTTTATTATTAGAAGTCTTTTGGTCTTTAGATATTTGGTGATGTTTTTATGACCAGTAATGTGTGGTAGGAACTAAGCTCTTGTTTGTACCAACTAGCCTATGGTCAAATTAGTTTTGTTATCTGTTGTTTCACTTGAAGTAGCAGTTTTCAAGAATCTATCTACGACTCTGAGTGAGGACTTGCTGAGCAAATGTGTTATAGATCATTTTATTGTTACTTTATGAAGACCCTCTAAATAGCAAACTGGTTGACATTTTCACAACTGACTCATTTTAAAAGTACACAGGGAAGTGATGTGTGCACCAAAATCTCAGAAATTGCCACTAAATAATTTATCCATGTAACAAAAAGCCACCTGATCCCCAAAAACGATGGAAATGAAAAACAAAAGTACACAGAGTTTTTATATTATTTTCATAATACAATGTGAACCAAAAAGAATTGTTTGATGATACCCACTCAGCCTTTAGATTCATTCATTGAAAAAAAAAAAAAAAAAAAAAGGCATTTCCCAGGAATTGCTAGGACCCTGAAGACAGTAAGACATACCATCAAGAGTACTTTTTTAAAAAAAATTTAGTTCGTGTGGTTAGGTCACTGACGTCAAAGCAATGATGTGCCTCACAAGAACACATGTAAGTTTTCAAATATTTCATAATTTAAACACATTGTTTTCTTAGTGTTTCAGTTTACTGTAATCAGAATCTGATGTCTATTTTAAAGAATTTGAAACTATTGCTATAAATGGCCCTATGATTTGCATAAGATAAAAATATCAATGCATTGTTGAGATTTTAAGGTTCTCTATTTGCTTTTTAAAAAGTTAGTTGAACTTATAAACAGAACTTTATTAAATATTTAGGTACAGATAATTAATGTAAGATAAACATGATAAACGCTCATTCTCCACACATGGATTCATCAAAGTAAAATATTAATGTTGCCTTTAATACCTCTTAATGCCTGCTTTGTTTCAGCTATTTCCATCTGTATAGTATTGTTTTTAGAGAAATATTAATGACAGGCAACTGAAAGACTAACTTTTTCATATAAGTCTTTAAAATTTCAAATGTAAAAGTGACACAGGAATAGGACATCGGAGTACCAGAAGTCCCAGAGTAAATCTGAGTGCCAGAGTAAAAATCACCATTCCAACCATCACAAAAATGTGAAGTTTTATGAGAGCTTTAGAATGTCAATGCATTTGTATTAATTTATATAATTCTTACAATGACCCCATAGGGGTCTATCTAATTAATATGTGTGTATGGGACATCATGACTCAGATTATCAACCTTAATCTATTCAAACAAATATCTTCATTTTTACTATATATTCATATCTCTGTAGATATAAAGCTGAGAGACCAGCTTTGGATAGATCCTCTGAACTATGCTGTCTCACCTAAGAACTGAATATCAAATGGTAGTTGCTTGTTGCTTATTAACCAACACTTATTTTAAAAACTAAATACAGTTATCAATACTTCTTATAATGGTATCTGCACATACACTTTATGAATAATAATAGAATTGAACATACAATGAAATCTTGCTAACTAGGAAGATAATAGAAAGCAGATGTGAATGAATAAACAATTTAAATTACCATTTTAATACAGTTGGTCTCAATAAGCAGCATTTTTTAAACTACGTTCATGGGTTCTATAATCAGGTATGTTATTAAAATATGTATTTATAATTATTTTTTTACATATAATAATTTTGTTTATGTTTTTATATGTAAAAAAGTATTTATAATTATTTTTTACATATAATGTATAAACAAAGGTAGCACTTTGTTTTTATGTTATTATATGTAACATAATATTGTTTTTATGTTATATGTAAAAAATATTTATAATTATTTTTACATATAATAACATATAAACAAAGGTAGCACTTTGGTTTTCAAACTTTTCTGCCCCATTTTGTTAATTTGCATTGAGTTTTTCTTAAGTTTATCAAAAGTTAATTTAAATCTGGTTATCAAATTTTCAGTTTAAATTGATGGAATCTAAATTAATACCAGAAACTTGTTCTCAGGTATCCTAATTCCACTCCTAATCATTCAGTCTTATTCATAATAAGTTTATATCTCTCTTCAATCTAGATTGATTTTCATATTTATCATATATATTACAACATACTTTAGTCTTTTTACATTCAGTCTTGAATTGCTCTAAGTGCTTCTCCATACTGCAAAGATATCTCTGAAATACAGATCTGATGCACTCATTTGTTTAAACCCCTCAGGGATTCCTATTATTCCAAAGATAATATCCAATATCCTTAGTAGAGCTTTAAGGCCCTTTATCTTCTGGCCTCTGTTTATCTTTGCTCCTCATCTGCCCCAAGCTTTCTAACTCCTAGATTCTAAACCCCAACAAATAAACTAACCAAAACCAAAACAAACCCATCTGTTTTTTGCCTCAGTCATACTGACTTCCTTGAACATTTTGCACTTAACTCACACTCTGTTGCTTTCAACCTTTGCACATTTTCACCATCCTCCTATCTTTTTAAAAACTGGTTTAGGTGCTCCTTCTGTCAGACTATGTTCTTCTAATGGATTAATTAATTTCCCCTGATTAATTTTAAGTTTTTAAGCATCATCCTCATAATTTTATTCCCAATTCTTAGTGGTGTTCCCATTAAAAAATAAAAAATTGATTTAATGCAGTGAAATTAAGTTTCTTATAGTGTTTATAGTTACCAAAAAAAAGTTGCTAGCACAGTAGAGGAGGGACAAAGCTTACTATTAAAATTGCAGGGGTCAAAGTTCCTCTGCTTCATTCCGCAGACCTGCTCTTGCAGCACAGTAGTCCCGTAACAGAAGTCATGGAAATGATTTAAAACAAAATCAGATTCTTCTTGCAAAATCCATCCCCCATAACCTTTTCCCACCCCATCTCCTACCCCTCTCATCCCTACTCAAACCTCTCTAGATATTTTGCAGATTTACAGTGGTTAGATCCTACCTTAGAGACCTTGTAGATGTAATTCTCTTGGACCTCAATTATTTGCGTAATTATTTCTCAAATAACACTCAAAGAGAGCCAGCTGCCCCAGGTGCCTTATCTAAAATATCAGGTCTTTGTACATGCCATTACTCTCTTACTGTACTCTGATGTCTGTGTTTTCCTAATAGTACTTTTCAATACCTGATATTAATTTGCATGTTTATGTATTTATTGACTTCCCTAATTAGCTCATGGGTGGCATGATTTGAACTTGTTATATAAATGGCTGTATTTCTAGCACCTAGACCAGGGCCTCACACTTACTGGATGTTCAATAAATATTTCTGGAAGGAAGTAAAAGAAGAAACAACTAAAGATTTTAAACTTTTAATACTTATTAAAAGTTTATTCGATGTTTCAAACCAATTGAATAGCTGACTTAATCATAATCCATAAAATTGGGTACACGGTCATAATTCTTTAAGTCTCAAATAACAGGTTGAATAGTAGATTGGTAATCATGTATAAATCTTGTTAATGTTATAATATGTTGTGAATACAGATATTTATGTTTTAAAATTACAGTTATAATACTTGTGTATTATAGACAAAGGATGTTTATTAAGTCTTGGACATTTTTTCCCAATGTTTATATTTTAACAAAGTTGTCTCTGGCATATTTACTTCATAAATATTTAAGAGTTGACCATTGTGGGCACTTGTGAAATAGTAGGGACCCCAGCTGGGTCAATAATGATATTTCATTTCCCCAACCTTGGTGGTTCAAGTGTTGGCAAGTATCCAAATTTAGCCCAGGCAGAATATTTTGGAAGAATTTTTAAATAGGAGAGGTGGTCTTGGTTCTCTGTAGCTTCAGAGGTGAGGGGTTTTGAGTACAGAGCTACAGATGGCTATTTCGCTCATTATGTGGAGAAGCCTATCAAAGATAATAAATATGACTCATGGAGAGAAATAAAAATTTGTGCTACATCAAATCCTACAGGCCTTTGTTGTGTGCTTTTAACTGCTCTGACTTTGGAGCTACGTTTGCTGAGGTTTGGCTGTTTAGCTCACCCTTCAGTTTTCTACACTACCACAATGTATGTCTAATATATAGCTTGTTATTGATTAAGCTATTACAAATTGGATTTCTATCTTTACAACTAAGAGAGTTCCGACTAACAGCATTTATGACAAAATGTCTTTTAAAAATATTAGTGTACTTGAACCCTATGAAATTATATGATGCTGTTAAAGACAATGGAAAAAGGTCATCAATTTACCTTGCTACATTAAGTGACAAATTAAAAAATGGTATAGATCATGAGATATCATTAGGGCTGGGAGTATTAGGGGAAGAGGGAAACTTTATATATTGTGTTTTTTGTTTACAATAAGCATTTATGCATTTTTAATTAAAGAAGGAATATAGAACTATTTTAAAGTAAAAAATAAAGGAAGTAGGCAATAAAGAATCTGTTTACTAATTTAAAGCAATTTAGATTAGAGAATATAAGAAAATAATAATAATATCTAGTCAGGCAAACCATGTATGTATATCTGTTAGGTAAAATATTGTCTTCAAACTCTTACTACAATGGCAATCTCACTTTGACACCTTTTAGAGTGCTGCAAGCTTCCACCCATAATAAGGCAACTTCACGGGGATAAGATATGCTTCTAAGAGCAAATCACAATCTTCAGTCAAGTTGTTTTACATATTACTTGACTACAGGAATTTAACAATATAAAATAGGTTATATGTTGTCAAGAGTAAAGGAAATAAAAGTCTTCCAATAAACAGTTGAAAGAAACACGGAGCTAGGGTTACACATGGCTTATTTTGTATAGAGACAAATTTTGGTTCAGTATCCTTTAAACTGTATTTTGATACGCAGAGAAGGAGGCTTCTGGCACTGTGGCTCATTTGCTCTCTGGATTCGGAACTGACACACATGCAAGGATTCATCAGCACTTTGGGTTTTGAGTCTCATAGAACTAGGATGTGACTTTCTGACTGTTGCAATGAGTTAACTTGACATAGAAAATGTATGCTATTAATATCAAGCATTGATGGCATATAGGTATTACCTGAACCAGCTTCTGATTCCACATTGCCCGGATCCTTTTTTTGCCAAGTAAAGATGATGTGTCAGTGGAAAAGAGCAGGACTTTTGAGTGATTCAAAACTGGGTTTTAAATGCTGACTCTGCTAATTATAAACTTTGGGATTTAGGGGTAATTACTTGTCTTATACTTGTTTTCCTAATATGAGAAATGGGTTACTAACAGGGAACATTCAGAGCTTTTGTTAAATTTAGTATTTTTCTATAAGCAATTAATTTAACCTTCACCAAATAGAGAAAAGTATTATCATTGTTATTACCCATTTTAAGAATATAGTTTACTCAGACAATTAAAGTAACCTGTAGCAATATGATGAATTCATTTTGATTACAGTAAAAATTAACACAAGTTATAAATTTTCAGAGATGTCTATAGTGAAATTACCTGGAAATTCAAAACTAACAATATTCATGCTTTTTGGAATACATGTAAAATGAACTCCCCAAATTCTGCCTATAGGAATTTATTTAAAGTTTTTTCTAATGCATAATTTTCCCTACACCTGTAATTACCTTCAAGATTTTATAGGAGTTAAATGTTCTTTTGATAATATAGTTTTAAGAATAAGGTTAGTTGGATGGATAGCAAGACAAAATATGTTTCTAGGAGAAACAGGAAATTATACCCAACAACTCCTCATGTATTTGCCATAATGTAATCCTAATTACATGGTTATGTGATTTTTTTCAGCAGCCTCTACATTGGTATAGACAGCAATGCCTCAAGTATGATTTTCTTGAAGATGCAGGTCAAGGTGTAGTGTCAGGCCTATGAGTGACAGTTGCTACTAGAGGATGGGAGAACAGATGACAGGCCAACATTGGGCAAATAAATGGGGCAAGAAGGGGTTCTATCCTCCACTGGATCAAGATCACACTCAATATTTGATCCTTTAAATTCAAATATTTTACTATATGCTGTACTCTATTTTTAAAAACAAGCTTTAGTAAGAAAATTAATTGTGATTATAATACGTCCTAGGAGACTTTAAGATCCAGAAATTTTATATAGCATTCAATATTTCTATTAATTAAACTTCAAATATTTATTGCATTGTGCTCTGTGTCTTGGGATTGCAGGACAGATTTCCCAAAATAAGTTTGCCTTGTTTTGTTTTTTTTTTTTTAATTAAGAAAAAAATTTGTACAAGAGTTTTTATGGATACTACATCAGGAAAAATAGACATAGAACAGAATGAATATTAAAAATGTCAATATTGGCCGGGCGCGGTGGCTCAAGCCTGTAATCCCAGCACTTTGGGAGGCCGAGGCGGGTGGATCACGAGGTCAAGAGATCGAGACCATCCTGGTCAACATGGTGAAACCCCGTCTCTACTAAAAATACAAAAATTAGCTGGGCATGGTGGCGCGTGCCTGTAATTCCAGCTACTCGGGAGGCTGAGGCAGGAGAATTGCCTGAACCCAGGAGGCGGAGGTTGCGGTGAGCCGAGATCGCGCCATTGCACTCCAGCCTGGGTAACAAGAGCGAAACTCCATCTCAAAAAAAAAAAAAAAAGAAAAAAAAAGTCAATATTTTAATGTTATAATGTACTAATATCTTAAAATGTATTTAAAAATGAATCATATAATATAGAAAAATATAAGGTCTCAGGTCTTACAAAATCTCATACAAATATAGCAATAATAACAACAAAACAATAGCAATAAAATCTAGATTTGTTTAGAATTTAGGTATAAAAAAATTATTTTAAAAATTGTGAAAAGCTGGAAAGAAGTACAGTTAAAGCAAATTTATATGTTAGCAGTTGACCACATAAAAACAGTATGTTTCAAGAGGCTTAGGAATGATCTTGATATTTTACTTCTAAGATTTTATTGTAAGTTATTAGCAACATATATATAAAATTTTATGTACAAAGATGTTTGTAAGTGAATTTACATTAGCAAAAATGGAAAACAAAACCTGGAACTTAATTCTAAGAATAGAGAAATATCTAAATTTCATTTGTTACAGACATAAAGTAGATGACATGTTTTTAAAGATCTTTTGGGAGATGGGAATGCTAATGATACAATATAAAAATATGATACCCAGTACATGTACACTAATAAAAAAATAACAAAAGAAAATAGAATGCTAATAATGAACATTTTAGGGTGGTGAAATTAGGATTATTTTTCTCTTCTAAATATTTTTCTATATTTTCAATTTTTAAAAGGTCACATTAATTTATAATTTAAATCAAAATAAACATTAAACTAAGTAATAAATACATGGCATACATAATGAAAGAATATGGCTTTAACTTCCATATCTGTGAGGAAGACTATTTTTTTGTTTTTTTCCTTTAGTTTATATTATATTTCACCTATAAAAAATCCAAACGACTAACAAACAGAAAAAAGCAACAACATCAACAAAAAAGACCCTCCACAAAAACCCCATCCAAAAGGAATCAGCCTCCAAGACCCATGTTAGAGTAGCTCACAAAGATGAGGAAAAACCAGCACAAAAATGCTGGAAATTTCAAAAGCCAGAATGCCTTTTGGAATTTTAATCTGGGGCTAAATACCACAATTAAAAGACACAGACTGGCAAATTGGATAAAGAGTCAAGACCCATCAGTGTGCTGTATTCAGGAGACCCATCTCATATGCAAAGACACACATAGGCTCAAAATAAAGAGATGGAGGAATGAATCCATGAATTGACCAACAACAAGTTCTCAAATTGAGGCAGTAATTAATAGCCTACAACCAGAAAAGGCCCAGAACCAGGTAGATTGACAGCCAGATTCTACCAGAGGTACAAAGCAGAGCTGGTACTATTCCTTCTGAAACTATTCCAAACAATTGAAAAGGTGGGAGTCCTCCCTAACTCATTTTATGAGGCTGGCATCCTCCTGATACCAAAACCTGGCAGAGACACGCCAAATAAATAAATAAATAAAACTTCAGGCCAATAACACTGATGAATATCAATGTGAAAATCCTCAATAAAATACTGGCAAAATGAATCCAGCAGCACATCAAAAAGCTTATTCACCATGATCAAGTCAGCTTCATCTGCGTTCAAGCCTAGTTCAACATACACAGATCAATAAATGTAATCCATCACATAAACGGAACCATTGGGAAAATCCACATGATTATCTCAATAGATGCAGAAAAGGCCTTTGATAAAATCAACATCGCTTCATGTTAAAAAAAAAAAAAACTCTCAATAAACTAGGTATTGATAAAGAATATCTCAAAATATTAAGAACTATTTATGACAAACCCACAGCCAATATCATACTGAATGGACAAAAGCTGGCAGCATTCCCTTTGAAAACTGTCACAAGACAAGGATACACTCTCTCATCACTCCTGTTCCACATAGTATTGGAAGTTCTGGCCAGGGTAATCAGGCAAGAGAAAGAAAGAAAGATATTCAAATAGGAAGAGAGGAAGTAAAGTTGTCTCTGAAGATAACATGATTTTATATTTAGAAAGCCCTATTATCTCAGCCCCAAAACTTCTTGATCTGATAAGAAACTTCAGCAAAGTCCCAAGATACAGTTGAATGATCAGTGCCTGGTATATAGTATGTACTTAGCAAGTATTATTCTTAGAAGTTATGTAAGTGAGAAAGTCTCATGTTACACATGATGATATCAATTTCACCTGCCAAGTCAAACTTGAACAAATATGTTTTCAAGTGTGTTTAAACTACATAGAAATTGAACAGTTATGTTTTAAATGTTCTCATTGCCTCTAAAAAAAATTGTCTTTCTTGTGGAATTTTTAGGCCTTGAACAGTTCTGGAATATTATGATGGCCTGTCCTCATTTTACTTTGACCCCAGGTTGAAAGGAAATTATTACTCCTTTATCTTAGCCACAGATATTTCCTGGCCTCTGGTCATTTTAGGGATTCTCTATTTTCACAACTCTCACAACAGCCATTTGTAACAATCTAGGTCTAACACCACAGCCTAAAAACAAAAAATATAATCAAGTAAAAATTTATCACTGAAACAATTTACATTATTGACAACCCTCCGTTTATTAAAATGAAAGACATCAATGTTACTTACCAAAGACAGCCACAAAGATGGTACTAATTCTAGTCTAAGCATTTTGAAAGTTTTTTTTTTAGTTCAGATTTTCTCATGTGCATGGTCAATAGAGGCAGAAAACTCTAGTTTGTATTTTCCCAGTTTTTCTGTAGCTTCATAAAGAGAGGAATTCTCATTTTGTTGCCATTATTCAATTTCAAGTAGTCAAAGCTGTCGACAGGAAAGTTCCCAATGTAATGTTCATTGTCCTGGTACTAGTTTACCTACAGTTTTGTTCAGTCAGGGCACCAACTTGCTAGTCTTGCAGAAAGTTTTTCCAGCACAAAATATAGTCACCTCTGTCTGAGAGTGTTGACTTAACCATGCTTTCTTTATCTGCTCTTAGGAAAATCTCTGGAGTTGGCTTTTATGATATGGCCCTTTAGATTTCTTATATAATTCTTGATTTTTTAAATAAACTGCAACCTCCCCCTCCCAGGTTCAAGTGATTCTCCTCTCAGCCTGCTGAGTAGCTAGGATTACAGACCAGGTGCCCATCACCACACTCGGCTAATTTTTTTCTATTTTTTTTTTTTTTTGAGATGGAGTTTCACTCTTGTTACCCAGGCTGGAGTGCAATGGCGCCATCTCGGCTCACCGCAACCTCCGCCTCCTGGGTTCAGGCAATTCTCCTGCCTCAGCCTCCTGAGTAGCTGGGATTACAGGCATGCGCCACCATGCCCAGCTAATTTTTTGTATTTTTAGTAGAGACGTGGTTTCACCATGTTGACCAGGATGGTCTCGATCTCTTGACCTCGTGATCCACCCGCCTCGGCCTCCCAAAGTGCTGGGATTACAGGCATGAGCCACCACACCCAGCTGTGAACTTTTGCTCTTATATTATGAGTAGTTCATAGCAGAGTTTAAATATACTTGCCCATGCAGTATTTAACATCTTATATTGTGATATTTCTCAGGTTTTCCTTTCGTGTAACTTTTTTCAAACTTTTTTTTCTTTGTGTGGTTGTTTATACTAAATTTCTCACAGATTCTTTTGAGTGTCTTTTCACTCTCATAGTCTGGGCTACGAAAGCCAGTCTGGAGAATAGGTCAGCCAATCTGAAACACAACATCATTGGTTCTGAAAAGTAAATCTTGTACTGTAAAGAAGGCTCTAGTCAAATTAGCAAATAATTTCCCAACAAATAATTCATTCCTCCTTTACCAATGAGAAAATTGAGGTATAGAAATGTTAAGAAATGAATCTAAACTTATTCAAAAAGAAAGTGTAGCACCATGACCTACTGCCAGGCCTTACTGACTTTATAGGCTTTTTCTAGTTAACAACTCCTATCAACTACTACAAGACATTTTTGCTTTCTCATACCTGATCCCATGTCTCTGGTAGATGCTAATTGATCATAGCACCCTTTCCAGCTGATCTGAACTTAACTTCTCAATCTTTCTCAAAAGAAAGTAGTACAGAGACACTAGAAATTGGCTAGAGTTATCACTCAAACAGAAAGCTAGTTTTTAATCACAACATTAGAATGTATTCCCTCGCTGAAATAATTTGTCTTTGTTTACCTGTCTGCAAAATGGGAGCACTGGACTAAAAAATCTCTAACATTTTTGCAACACTAAAATTTTATGAAGATCTAGAATCTGTATATTACCAGAAAATATATAATTTAGGAATTCCTAAGTGTTTTCCATAGAAAATATGTTTGAATTACAGTATGTTTACAGTATGAAAGTGGAATTACCCATGAACTTATATTCATTTTATAACCTTCAAATATTTTTCCTCAGGATGGAAATTTCTCATGCTTGATCACAGCCCAAAGATAATTATGTCCTGGAAAACACACAATATCTTTTTTCATCTAGAAGTCCTGTCCTGTGTGTGAAGAAATCGGGGGGAAAAATGAAGAGCCACACACAGTTGAAATAGACCATGCGTCTGGTCTTTACTAAGGCATATTCTCCTGAGACTAACCATCTGATACATGTTTTACAAATTGCATTTTTAATGGAATATATGTAGTATGAGGTCAGAAGAAATTTTTAGGTTGTTTCTTTGAAGTCTGATGTTTTACAAATAATGCCAATACTGATTTAGGAATCTTTCAAAATTACATAACTGTGGTTTAGTTTTGCTTTTTAACCTAGAGGTATGATCTTTTTTTCCCTTTCGAAAGACACTAGCAAAGCTCTGCTCTGAGAAATCTCTTCCTTTCCCACTCCCTTGCCTTTTGGCCAAAATATGCTCACATCTTTCCAGAGCTGAGGAAGTCCCAGCCACCATGTGCAGTCTTTGTGCTTTCAGCCTGCAGCCCAGGAAATTACTACCTGTGTGGGCAGAGACTCAGTGCATAAGTGCTAAGTTCCACAAAACTGAGGATTCAGCCAAAAAAAAGAAAAAGAAAAAACAAAAAACATTTGGTTTCTTCCACCAAGAAACCCTCTTTCTTTGAGGTTTCATGGCCCAGGTTACAAATAAAAAAGTGTAGAGTTGGCAAGGTATATTCCCTTACAAATGAGAAAAACAAAACAAAATACCATAGAATATCCTTAATGACACTTAAGAATATTTTATTTATATATTTTTTATTTTTATTATTCTGTAAGTTCTGGGATACATGTGCAGAACATGCAGGTTTATTATATAGGTATAGATGTGTCATGGTGGTTTGCTGCACCCATCAACCCATCATCTACATTAGATATTTCACCTAATGCTATCCCTCCCCTCTCACACCCCCTGACAAGCCCTGGTGTGTGATATTCCCCTCCCTGTGTCCATGTGATCTCATTGTTCAACTCCCACTTGTGTGTGAGAACAGGTAGTGTTTGTTTTTCTGTTCCTGTGTGTGTTTGCTGAGAATGATTGTTTCCAGCTTCATCCATGTCCCTGCAGAGGACATGAACTCATCCTATTTATGGCTGCATAGTGTTCCATGGTGTATACTTGCTGCATTTTCTTTATCCAGTCTATCATTGACGGGCATTTGGGTTGGTTCCAAGTCTTTGCTATTGTGAACAGTGCTGCAGTAAACATATGTGTGCATGTGTCTTTATGGTAGAATGATTTATAATCTTTTGGGTATATATCCAGTAATAGTATTGATGGGTCAAATGGTATTTCTGGTTCTAGATCCTAGCAGAATTGCCACACTGTCTTCCACAATGGTTGAACTAATTTACCCTATTTACCCTCCCACCAACAGTGTAAAAGCATTCCTATTTCTCCACAATAATAAAAGCAGTATGCTAAGTGAAAGCTCTGTGCCCACTTACTCATTTAGTCATTACTTCAGCTGTATTTAGTACACATTTTTTATCTCCACTTCTTAGATGAAGAAATTGAGACCAAAAGAAGTTAGATACATTGACCAGGGTTACAGGGATGAATAGAAGTGCTGGGATCTGGCTTACAAACTCAGCCCCTGGAGTGTGCTGTCTTAATTGCAAATACAGACTTATGCAAACATTCAGAATCCTCACAGCCTCACAGAGATTAACGTGCTATAATTATTTTTCAGTTCTTTATAGGTAGAAAGTATGGAGAAAAAGCCTACTGTTCTGAGAGTACATCATTTCCATATAGCCTTTAACCCTAAATAAATGATATTTTAGTAATTCCCTGTATCATTCTCTCCTCTGTGATAACTCAAGACTCTCCCCTTTATAATCCAGTTGGGTGACACATGACTAAGTCTGCCTGTTGCATTCTGTTGCTCTCTTGCACATAATCAGATGATTTACTGTAGTATGTACCATGGCAGGGGCAAAGAATCTGGACCTTCTCTTTCTTATGTGCCCTGTAGTGCTCGACTTTCCAGAGTGTATGGATAACTGTGTTCCAGGGGGCTGAGAGCCACAGACATACATATGCCACTTGATGACCATGTGCTATTATTAGCGTTGTAATCCCCAGAAAACATTCCCTTCTATTCAGTATTCTGTTAGGCATCTCAAAAATATGCTGAGGAATGGAAAGGCAACATTGTTTGGTGATCCACACTAGCATTCATACATGACCAAATAAAGAGGCAGGATGTATACATATGATGTTTTCCTATTTTTCAAATGCGACATTTAACATTTTAATTCCAGTTGAAATATCTGAATAATCATCAGGAAACAGTAGCCTCAAAGGTATCTAAAATGGGTTTATTTGTCTAGTCATCTTTGACTTCCACTCCCTCCCAATCCAAGATGAAAGTGTTCAAGCAGAGGACAGTGGCCCATCTTCCAGGGCAACAATAGAGAGAATACCTACATTACCATAGAATTTGTACGAGACATCTTGGGAGTCTATCTTGTATTAGCTTCTATAATTCTGAGATATTGGGTAGTGTTGGTATATTAAAAAGGAAAAAGAAGAATATAAATCTTAATTATGGGTTTTACATGATTTAGAATATAATTTAAACCTAAACCAATTTCCATGTGAGAAGTGGTAAATTGAATTAGGTTTAAAAATTTTTTTTTTCTGGCTAGATTCCCTGCAGCTAATCTATACGGCTATGCCATGTGGTTAGGAACAGGAAACACCTGTCTCCCTGCTTGCTAGCACTCACTTAACATGATCCCTGGCAAAACAGTTTTTGCAGCCCTACTCCAATTCACCAGAGGTCATTTCAATATGGACTATTTCAACTTGTATTACAAACCATCGGTGCTTAACAATTTTCAAGCACTTTCTGGATATGAATCATTATATAGTCACAAGAGATTTTAAAATTATTGTCCTGAGGTCCTCTGAAAAAGATCATTTGCAAATTTCAAATTCATTGGGATTCCAATACATAAAATACCTTATTTTTACATTTTTATTGTCATAGAGAGAATATATCTCACCTTGCAAAATGGAATGTGCATTTCTCGTTCTTTGTTTTTAAAAACCATAAAAAAATAAAATCTATTGTAAGAGTTTCAAATGTCAGCACAATATATTTACCTAGGGCTTTCAGTTTTTTACTTTTACAGTGCTTGAAAATAGAAACCTCATATTTAATATCCCATTCAAATTCTGGCTTTGAATTTTGTAATACAAAGTTTGACAGTTATCACCAATACACATGCTTCAGATATGCTAACAATTTATGCTTTGGGTGTGACTATTTAGACTGTTTTTAACATTGCCATAGTTTCATAATTGACAGTATCCTTAGGTTAACCATGGAAAACATGAGGTTGGGAAATTGCTTTACCATTCCCTCTGGCTGTGATTATGCTCACTTCTGAAATAAGGGGATGAATAAATACACTCCTCCCCACCCCCAATGTGAAAGAGTTAAGAGACAAATATTGACTTCAAAAAAGCAAATTGTAGAATGCCTATTATAAGAACTATTCCAGAATTATTATACCATTTAGTAACTCCTATAGAACTACATGGCTGTTTGAGAGAGCTCTTTTCACCACATCCCTGATTTTACTAAAAATTTCTACCTGTGCACCAGACAAAATTATTTGATATCCCCAGTAAATACAGTGTAACTCTGGCTTTAAATTATACCATACCTTGCCTCTTAAATTATAATCTGCCACATGTCATGTTTTACACCCTCCTCAGTTAAAAAGTCAATTTGACAGAAATCAACAGAATGTTATGAAAGTGAAAATTTTTAACATAGATGAAAATTTGGCAGCTTACCTGTAAATGTGTTTTGGTCTATCAACTTGCCTTTGCTTTTATATACAGGAATCAAACTAACTGATTAAATATAGGTTGACCAAGCAGACAGTAAGGCAAAAGACAAGACTAACATTTGGCTATAAAGGTAAAATTAGAAATGCTGGCAGATATTCCCTCACTTCCACCTTTAAGACCTACAGAAGTTTTTGGACAATCAATGCTCCAATACTGAGGGTCATAGACAGAAAAAAGAAAGTTGGATATTAGCAGTTGCAATGTGTCAATAACAACTGCCAGACATGAGTTCTCTGGACATAAGTTGTACTTACAGAAACAGGCAGCCATATATCAAATTGTAACCAGGACAGGGCACAGGGGCTCAGTTCCGTCCCCATGCTCACCAAAGATGTAACTGGGAGATGGGAGCAGAGCTGTGGAGGCATCCCAGAGATGCTTCCAGTTCTCCAATCCTATGTTTTCCTCAATGTGCCCAAGTTCTTGATCTCTTTTGCCCCAAGAATGGGGGAAGGGGCCCTGGAGTCACAGTGAGCTTACTGTTTGAATAAGTATTATGGACTCAAAGAGTTTAGCACAGAGCGATTTGTTAGGCAGCGAGAGAGAGAGAGAGAGAGAGAGAGAGAGGGAGAGAGGGAGGGAGGGAGGGAGGGGGAGAGAGAGAGAGAGAGAGAGAGAGAGAGAGAGAGAGAGAGAGAGAGAGAGAGCGAGCTCCCACAATGCTGTGGGAGGGGATCCAAGGGAAAAATCTATATAGGTGAGGAGTGTGGGTTTTTAACCTTGGAGTTATTCCTGCCCCATTTATGTTCTCGTCCAAGGAGAGGAGTTCTTTCAAACTTCCATTGGAGTGATTGATCTTTGACTTTGATATTGGATTGGCTGCCTGGCCCACAATCAAAGCCCTCTCCTCCCAGAGCTTTTGTTGGGCCTTTTGGAACAAAGAGCTCACCTCTAATTTCTACCTGTCCCACACGCAGTAAAGACTAAGACCTTTACATTCCCAGATGGGGACATGGATGGAGGCATAGTGCTGGAAAATTCCTGCCTTTGAAACCACACCCCTTGTAGACTTGGTTTTCTTTAACACAGTCCCTCAGTGCCCCCTCTGAACAGAAAAGTCCAACTGCTGTTGGGACACGGGCGTTGATCACTCTTTAACTACTTCCTGCTGAATTGGGGCATAGAAGGGGCTCTGAAGTTGAGGTTTCCTCCAGAGGGGAGTCTTCCAGGGGTGCAGATTGATCCAGAGGTCCACGATAGAACTCATGAGCCAAGGACATCCAGGGTTCCATTTGCAGGATCATTTGTAGCCTTATGGCTTTAATTCAAGAAGAAACAAATTTGACAAGAAGGTTAGAGATGAGAGGCCGAAGGCCAGCAATAATACAACGGTTATAAATGGGCCTAGGAGAGGGTAGAGCCAGGACAGCCAGTTCTTAAACAACCTCCACAATTCTGTTTCTTGAAGGTCTTTAGCCTTGCGTTTGATTTGGTCCCTGAGTTGTTTAAGCAAACTTAAGACAATACCTGATTGGTTTATAAGGTGGCAGCACTTTTCTTCTAAAAAGGGACGGGTTCCTACTTTCTCTTTGCTGTTAACAGATTCAGGGCCTTCTATTTTGAAGAGGTATGGCAGTTAAAGAGTTAAGCTGCTTCTTCAGAGAGAATTAGCCACCTTTTCCATGTTATTTAACTCCTGAGATAGCTTATAGTAAAACTGAGTAGAGGTAGTAACTCTTCCAATGCCAGTACCAAGTCCTCCTACTATTTTACTGCCCCCATGAAAGGAATAATTGGGGTTCAAGTATGGTGTGCCCTTAGGAAGAGAAGACTTTGCACCTGAGAGTTGGTGTAAATTGTCGTGGGGTGGGGGGGCACTAGGAAGGAAAGGAGAGCTATTGGACCAATCCTTAGGAGTGATTGCATAGAGTCCAGTCGGATAGTAAAGTTAAGAGTTATAGTCCTGTTGATGCCAGAATGTAAGTTAGATTTATGAGTAGTTACTTTCCTGGGTATCTCATTGGAAGAGCAAATGTAGATCCTCTAATGGCTTGCAGGTGTATGAAGGGTTGCCTCCTGGAACTTCAGGCTGTGGAGTGGAGGGCTTATGATTTTCTTCAGGAGGTATCCAAGGCTTCAGACAAGTGTGGTGAATCCATGAGTCAATTCCCACCACCTTAACCACCATTGGGGTAGACAGAATAACTGAAAATAGTCCTTTCCAAGGTGGGTCTAAAGAAGGAGAGTCTGAGGGGAGGGACTTAACAAGCACAAAGTCTCCAGGGCAGAACAACTCTTTTCCTTTTTCCCTAGGGTGTCCTTCTGGTAAGGTCCTAAGAGCCTGCTGGTACTTAGCCAAGGAGGTTATATCTTTTGTTAGATCTGCTGTTTCCTTGTCTAATACAAGATCATTAATAAGAAAGGGCCATTCACAAAGCATCTCATAGGGGCTAAGTCCTATTTTCTGAGGAGAGTTTTAAGCCCTTAAGGGTGCTATTGGTAATGAAGAAGGTCACAGGAGGTGGGTTTCCTGTGCCAGTTTCTTTAGGTGTCTCTTAAGAGTTTCATTCATCTTCTCCACCTTCCCTGAGGACTGAGGCCTCCAAGCACAGTGGAGATGATACAGTATTCCTAACACCTTGGAATTTCCTTGGGTCACTGCAGCTTTGAAGGCAGGGCTGTTATGGCTTTGAAGACAGTGAGGAGGTCTGAATCTAGGGATTATTTCATTAATCAGGACTTTTATTACCTCTTGGGCTTTCTCTGTTCTACAGGGGAAACCCAGTTGTGTAGGTATCTACACATACTAACAGATAACGACATCCCCAGAACTTCGGCATATGGGTAAAGTCCATTTGCTAGCATTTGCTAGTTCTCACCTGGCTAATGACCAGTTTGCTGTTCCCCAGGAGAAACTTTGCAATGTGTCAAAGGATTGTTTTTCTGGCATATTTCTTTTTCTGTAAATAAAGATTTGGCCATTCGATATGTATTTTCTATATCCATATGGAAGGTTTGATGTAGGGTTTTAAGTACTTCCACCAGCTGGCAGCAGGTAGGAGTTCCTTTCCCTCCTCAGTAGCTAGGCATCCTGAAGGAAGAAGATTATGTCCCTGGGAGGTTGCCCACTCTACGTCTTCTGATGAGTATTGAGGTCTAGTTCCCTGGAGAGGGTTTTCTCATATTAAAAGTCTTTCTATAAATTCTTGTCTAGCTGCCCTTTTTGCCTCTAGGTCATCTCTATGCTTGCCCTCTGCTTCCTTCTCATCTCCTTTCTGGTGGCCTCGGCAGTGTAAGACCGCTACCTCTTTTGGTCCTTGGACAGTTTGTAATAAGTGTAAAATTTCCTTATGATATTTAATGGGAGATTCTGCCAAGGTGAGGAACTCTCTTTCCTTCCATATGGCAGCATAGACATGTAGAACCAGGCAAGCATATTTGGAATCTGTGTATATGTTTATTCTCTTTCCTTTTCCTAACTTTAGCGTTCGAGTGAGGGCTACTAGTTTTGCCAGCTGGACACTAGTTCTAGGAGGAAGGAAATTACTTCAAGCACTGTTTGATCACTGACTACTGCATATCCTGCCTTTTGAACTCCATTTTCCATAAATGAACTTCCCTCAATGTATAGGTTAAGGTCAGGATTGGCTAGAGGAGTTTAAGAGATCCTCTCGAGCTGCATAGTTCTGGGCTATAAGCTGCTGGCAGTTATGTTCTTTGTCTGCCCCTTCCTCAGGAAGAAAAGTAGCTGGATTGAGGGCTGCACATATGCGCAGCTGAAGTATAAGCCCTTTGAGCACTAAGGCCTGATATTTGAGTAGGCGCTTGTCAGACAGCCATAAGCCTCCTTTGGAGGCCAGCATTCCAGCTACATCATGTGAAGTCCATACAGTTTGATCTTTCCCTTGCATTATTTTAACAGCTTCTGAGACCAGTATAGCCACCATGGCTATGACCTGCAAGCAGTGTGGCCAGCCTTTTGCTACTGCATCAATTTCCTTACTTAGGTATGCCACCAGTTATGGTGTGGTCCCCCAAGTCTGGGTGAGAACCCTCAGTGTCACTCCTGACTTTTCCGTAACATCTAGGGAGAAGTTATTCCCTGTAGGAGGGCATAGAGCTGGAGCCTGCAGTGATGACTCCTTCAGGGTCAGAAAGTCTGCCTCAGCTATAGGGTCCCATTGTATCAGATAGGTGTTAGCCTTTTGGATTTCCTTAATCAGAGCATATATGGGTTTGGCTGTTTCACCATATCTGGGAATTCACAGTTGGCAGAAACCAGTTATTTCTAAGAATCTATGCAACTGTTTTAAGGTCTTTGGACAGGGGAAGGCCAGTATGGGTTGGAGACATTCCCCATCAAGGACCCAAGTGCCCTTAGACAAGACAAGCCCTAGGTATTTTACCTCTCACCTACAAAGTTGGGCTTTTGGTTTAGAAACCTTATATCCACAGGTGGCAAGAAAGTTTAGGAGGTCCTGTGTGGCCTGCTGACAGTGGGTTTCTGAGTTAGCAGTTAAAAGTAAGTCATCCATATATTGAAGAACCAGGGTACCTGGATGTGAAAACTGACTAAGGTCCTGAGCTAGAGTCTGGCTAAAAAGGTTGGGGCTATCTCGAGAGCCCTGGGGTAACACTGTCCAGTTGAGCTGAGAATTCTTGTCTAGAGTCTTCAAAGGTGAACAGAAACTGGGAGTCAGGAGGTAATGGAACACAGAAAAGGGCATCCTTAAGGTCCAGGACTGTAAACCATTGTGCCTCTCCTGGTATTTGAGAGAACAAGGTGTATGGGTTGGGTATAGCTGGGTGTAAAGTGATCACAGCTTTATTAATAAGCCTGAGATCTTGCACTAGCCTCCATTGTCCATTAGGTTTCTGTACTCCTAAAATTGGAGTATTACAAGGGCTGTTACAGGACTTTACTAGACCTTAAGCTTTGAAGTTCTTTAAAGTATCCTGTAGCCCCTTTTTGGCTTCCAGTCTTAGGGGATACTGTCATTGGTAAGGAAAAGAGGCAGGATCCTTTAGCCTTATTCGAATTGGGCATGCATTCTTTGCCCACCCAAATTGTCTGATCACTGCCCAAACCTCGGAATTAATCCCTTCTCTAAATAATGGACAGCAAAGAGGGGTTTCTTCCCCGATGATGCTCATATAGATAATGGTTCCTGCTCTGGCTAACAGGTCCTGCCCTAGTAAGGGAGTGGGAGTTTCCAGCATGATGAATAAGCCATGAGAGAAGAGTATATCTTTCCGGCATGATGAATAAGCCATGGGAGAAGAGTATATCTCCTGAGTTACAGCTTAGGGGCTGGGAAAACTATCAGGAGACTGCTTATCCTAGGACTCCTTGGACAGTTACAGACTTGAAGGACAAAGTCCGCACCAGTGTCCAGGAGGAGATCAACCTCCTGGCTCTCTATGGTTATCTTTACCTGGGGCTCGGTGAGGGTGATGGCTTGTGCTGTCACTTGCCCTGGACACCCTCAGTCCTGCTGTTGGGTCATCTGGTTAACCACCTCAGGCCCTGGGAATCTTCATGCCCTGGGACAGTGTGCCTTCCAGTGATCCCCTTAGCACAGTGGGCAAGGACAAGTAGGTGGTCCATTCCTTTGGGGACAATCTCTCTTAACGTGTCCTGGTAGGCTGCAGTGATAGCAACCTCTGCCAGACTGGTGGCTAACCCAAGCCTTTCTTTCTTCTGAGCCCCTTGGGTCTGCTTGCCTGAAGGCCATGACAAGGGCTGTGGCTTTTCTATGGTCTCTTCTGTTCCTTTCAGCCTGTTCCTCCTGGTATCTATTATAGCACACGGAGGTTGCTAGATTTAGTAATGATTCTAGACTCTGTTCTGGCCCCAGGGCCAGCTTCTGGAACTTCCTCCTAATGTCTGTGGCTGATTGCATAATAAATTTGTCTTTTAATATTAACTGACCCTCGATGGAGTCTGGTGACAGGGTAGTATACTTTCTTAAGGCCTCCCGCAATCACTCAATGAAGGCTGTTGTGTTTTCTTCCTTTCCCTGAGTTATGGTGGATAACATTGCATAGTTCATGGGCTTTTTCCTAGTTAGCCTTAATCTGTCAAGTATGCAGGTTAATATGTGCCTATGACTCCAGTGCCTATGACTCCAGTCCCCATGTTCTGAGTCAGGGTCCCAATGAGGGTCCATGCTAGGGACTGCTTGTCTTTCTGTAGGGAATCTATCCTTTTCCTCTGGCATCATTTGGTCATGTACTTGACTAAGATACCAGATGGCCCCAAACTCTTGAGCCGCTGCTAGAACAGCCTCTCTCTCATTGCTGGTTAGGGTCTGACTAAGCAATAACATGATATTTTTCCAATCTAAGTCGAAGGACTGACCCAGGCCCTGCAGAATATCTATGCACTTGTCTGGGTCATCTGAAAATTTTCCTAAGTCTGCCTTGATTGGCTTAAGTCAGAAAGTGAAAAGTAGATATGTACCTTGGTTGGGCCAAATTCTCCTCTAACTGCCTGTAGGGGGCAGAGTTGGGGAACCTTAGTAGCTTGAGGTGCTTTTGCCTTCCCTAACTCCTCTTGGGATGTAGAAGCTGAGGAAACCTGGTCAATATCTGTGGGGGAGGGGCCACAGGGCGTTCTAAATGTAGGGGTAGTCCTAAAGAGGGGCCAGTAGGGTATAGGTTACAGGCTTTACATAGCTGAGGATTATTCCTTAGAGAAAAGAAAACTTGCACACAGGGGATCTCCATTTACCTTTGCTCTTACAGGCCTAATTGTAGAATGGTGTTATAATTTATACTTCCCTTAGGAGGCCAGGTTTCTCCACTAGGCAGAGGGTATCATGACCATGCTGTTTGGCAGAGAAAAATGAGCCGCTTCTTCTTTAAAGATCATGTGTCAAATTGGTCCCAGTTATCCATGATACACTTTAAGGGAAATTTTGCCTTGGAAGAGTAGCACCCATTTGAAATCGAACACAGGAATGCCGGCATCCCTGGTTATTCCTTGCAACTGCTAGCCCTGGAGAGTCCCCCAGTTATAGTGCTAGCCCTGGGGAGTCCCCCAATTATAGCACCTTGTAATTTCCTTGCACCCTAGATGTGTGATCATCTTCCAGGCCCCCATGTGCTGAGTTTACTCACACTTACTGGCATTATGAGCATATGCTCACTGTCTGAATGTCCTTATGGCCACCTTAAGGACAGTAGGACTGCTGGGATTAGTGGCCCTGTACCAGCATGTCCTTGAAGAACTGGTCCAGTGAGACTTGGGCAATGGGTGCCAATATTTCAGTTAATATAGGCCTGATCATAATACTGCCCTAGGAAGATAAACTCCTTGGGAGGGATCTTTAAGCACAACAGTCTTAAAGAAGGTAATGAATGGTTGCATGGTTAAGACTGGAACAATGCCCTCGGGGCCCAGGCCTCCTCTCCCACCCCACTTTCCATCACGGGAATATGCCCTAGGGTTGTGGACTCTGTAATTAACTATTTGAGCCTCAGACCTGGTCTGACTATGGTATTCTAGATAGAGAAGTTCTGCCGTATGGAGAGCCAGTCCTAGGCAAGACAAATTGTACATTATTAAATTCTGACACCATTCAGTTGGATTAGGAAACTGTGGGTGACCAAAAAAACAACAATGTCCTATAGCCTCTAGTACCCGCTGTTAGACTCTGACTCCATTAGGACATAATGTAGCACTTCGGACTAAGGGAACTGGGCCTGTACATTTATACTGCAGGAGATCCTCATAGGCATAAGCCTGAGGACATAACAGGCATGGGTCCCTGACTGCCTCTGCCCAGCCTGAGGCTGCCAACACCATACCCCCCATGGTGCCACTGTCCACCATAGTGGCCACCAGGGCCACATGCACACATCAGGTCCCTCCCTGTGCCGCCCCCTCCGGGATGCCTGCTGTCTGGCTCAGGTTAGCTTGCCTGCTCTGCTCCATGCAGCTCTGTGGTGAGGGTGGCAGCAGGGGTGCCCAGGAGCAGCTGCAGCATGCGGAGCCCCCAGGCCTGGCTTGGCCATGCCCCCACCCCCTCCCCACTGATCGCCTGCTGCTTGGCCCTTGATTTGGCCCCAAGAGACAGAGAACAGCAAGAAAAGGAAACTGGTTCAGAGAAAGCCTGTTGCCATGTCTTCAAGTCCGGCCACTGTGCTATTGAAAGGCTGGGCAGGGCCTGCCTAGGCAACTACACTAGCTTAGCCCAGCTGCACTGGCTGCCTGACCCAGCCAGGCTGTGTATGGCCCCATGCAGGGCCTGCCATCCGCTCTCGCCTTAGTGAATTTAAAGGAAGTGAATAGGACAGATTTTGTAAGTGAAAGGGGTCCACTACACTAACTGCTGTGACCTTTGCTCCTGGCTGGCTCACTAAAGATGTAACTGGGGGATGGAAACAGAGCTGCAGGGGCATCCCAAAGATGCTTCCAGTTCTCTGATCCAATGTTTTCCCTGATGTGCCCCACACCTCTGGGGCCCCCTGCCCTATTCTTGGGGCAAGAGGTTCTTGACCTCATTGCTCCAATGTGGAGATACAAAGGAAGCTGGAGGAAAATAATCCCCTTACACATATAATTTTAATTTTAGAAAAGGAAAAAAAGAAAAAAGAAAGGTAAACAATACAATTCATAAGGCAATTGAGATGAGGTAAAACTTCTTAGGTTATTAAACACATTTGACTCATTTTTCTCAAGCCATTGACTAAAAAACTTGGGTCATCTTTCCCGGTTAGAGATTTAGTAACATTCTCCTGCTAGGAGCATTCACCAATCACTGGATAAACAAAGACACAGACATAGCTAACTTATAATGTCCAGTCAAACAGGTTTTAGAAAGATGTTTTTTAGAAACATAATGGTATGGGTTAATGCACTTTCTAAGTCAGGAAGTCCAAAAATATAAATTGGGTAATAAAGATCTGATTAGAAATTTGCCCAACAGCCACTCCTCCAGTCTTTTATCTTCTTTTCTGCCGTTTCTCACTCTGCGTTCACAGGAGGTGGAAACTCCTTTGAATATGGAAATCTCCATATTGATTTTTTACTTTACTAAGTAGGTAGTTCTTAATTTTAAGAATCAGCTTTCATTTAAAAATAATCTGATTACTTTTGATATAAAATAAAGGCAAAACATTTTCTCAGTAATTTAAGCAAAGCTGGCAAGTTAAAATCCTAATTATACATTACTGAAGAAACTGGCTAAAATACTTCATGTTGTAATTTCAAATTTAGAATGAAATCTACCATGGCAGGGGACTGGGAATGGGGGCTATGTAAAATATAGTAGAATATTTTAATAAGACCTTTAGTGAGGTAAGAAGGAAATGGGCATCAGACAGTCATATGGAAGCAGAGAGAGAACATCATTTAAAAAAGGAAGAAAAATCCTCTCATAGGCAAGGTTCTAAAATTACTGAATTGAAAAATACCATGTCCTGCAAAACTCATATAGGCCAATTCTCTGCCCTATGCTGAATAAAGGTTGTGTATGGCAAACCCACAGCTAAAATCATTCTCAATGAGAAAGAACTGAAAGCTTTTCCTTTAATATCAGGAATGATACAAGGATGCTCACCCTTACCACTTCTATTCAACATAGTACTGGATGTTCTAGCCAGAGCAATTAAGCAAAAGAAAAAAATACAAAGTATCCAATTTGGAATAATGCAGTTAAATTTTCTGTTTACAGATAATAGAGTCTTACATATAGAAAGCCCTAAAGACCCTGCCAAAAACCTCTTAGAACCAATAAATAAAGTCAGTAAAGTTGCAGGATACAAAATCAACATATAAAAACAAGTGGCAGTTCTATACAGAAACTATTTGGTAAAAGAAATAAGAAAATTCCATTTATAATAGATACAAAAAATAAAATAGAAATAAGCTTAACAAGGTAAAAGATCTGCACACTGAAAACTGTAAGCATTGATGAAGGAAATCAGGGAAGACAGAAATAAATGAAAAGAAATCTTTTTTTAAATTATACTTTAGGTTCTGGGGTACATGTGCGGATCAGGCAGGATTGTTGCACAGGTACACACACATGGCAATGTCATTTGCTGCCTCCACCCCATCACCTACCTCTGGCATTTCTCCCTATGTTATCCCTCCCCAACCTCCCCACCCACCACTGTCCCGCCCTTGGCCTACCCCAACAGACCCCAATGTGTGATGCTCCCCTCCCTGTGTCCATGTGTTCTCATTGTTCAACACCTACCTATGAGTGAGAACATGTGGTGTTTGATTTTTTGTTCTTGTGTCAGTTTGCTGAGAATGATGGTTTCCAGGTTCATCCCCCTACAAAGGACACAAACTCATTGATTTTTATGGCTGCATAGTATTCCACATTGTATATGTGCCACATTTTCCTTGTCTAATCTATCTTCGATGGGCATTTGGGTTGGTTCCAGGTCTTTGCTATTGTAAATAGTGCCGCTATGAACATACGTGTGCATGTGTCTTTATAATAGAATGATTTATAATACTTTGGGTATATACCCAGAAATGGGAATGTTGGGTCAAATGGAATTTCTATTTCTAGGTCCTTGAGGAATTACCACACTGTCTTCCACAAAGGTTGAACTAGTTTACACTCCCACCGACAGTGTAAAAGTGTTCCTATTTCTCCACATCTTCTCCAACATCTGTTGTCTCCAGATTTTTTAATGATCACCATTCTAACTGGCATGAGGTGGTATCTCAATGTGGTGTTGATTTGCATTTGTCTAATAATCAGTGATGATGAGCATTTTGTCATATGTTTGTTGGCCTCATATATGTCCTCTTTTGAAAAGTGTCTGTTCATATCCTTTCCCCACTTTTGGGTGGATTTGTTTCTTTTTTTCTTGTAAACCTGTTTTAGTTCTTTGTAGATTCTGGATACTAGCCCTTTATCAGATGGGTAGATTGCAAAAAATTTTTCACATTCTGTTGGTTGCCAGTTCACTCTAGTGATTCTTTCTTTTGCTTCACAGAAGCTCTGGAGTTTGATTAGGTCCCATTTGTCTATTTTGGCTTTTGTTGCCAATGCTTGTGGTGTTTTAGTCATGAAGTCCTTGCCTCTGCCTATGTCCTGAATGGTTTTGCCTAAGTTTTCTTCTAGGGTTTTTATGGTGCTAGGTCTTATGTTTAAATCTTTAATCCATCTGGAGTTAATCTTAGTGTAAGGTGTCAGAAAGGGACCCAGTTTTCACTTTCTGTACACTCTTAGCCAGTTTTTCTAACACCACTTATTAAACAGGGAATCCTTTCCCCATTGCTTGTTTTTGTCAGGTTTGTCAAAGATCAGATGGTTGTAGATGTGTGGCATTGCCTCCAGGGCCTCTGTTCTGTTCCATTGGTCTATATCTCTGTTTTGGTACCAATACCATGCTGTTTTGATTACTGTAGCCTTGGAGTATAGTTTGAAATCAGGTAGTGTGATGCCTCTGGCTTTGCTCTTTTTGCTTAGGATTATCTTGGCTGTGCGGGCTCTCTTTTGGTTCCATATGAAGTTTAAGGTGTTTTTTTTTTGTTTGTTTTGTTTTGTTTTCCCAGTTCTGTGAAGAAGGTCATTGGTAGCTTAATGGAAATAGCATTGAATCTATAAATTACTTTGGACAGTATGGCCATTTTCACAATACTGATTCTTCCTAACCATAAGCATGGAATGTTTCTCCATCTGTTTGTGTCCTCTCTTATTTTGTTGAGCAGTGGTTTGTAGTTCTCCTTGAAGACATCCTTTACATCCTTTGTTAGTTGTATTCCTAGGTATTTTATTCTCTTTGTAGCAACTGTGAATGGGAGTTTGCTCATGATTTGGCTCTCTGTTAGTCTGTTATTGATGTATAGAAATGCTTGTGATTTTTGCACATTGATTTTGTATCCTGAGACTTTGCTGAAGTTGCTTATAAGTTTCAGGAGATTTTGGGCTGAGGTGATTGGGCCTTCTAAATATACAGTCATATGGTCTGCAAATAGAGACAATTTGACTTCCTCTTTTCCTAATTAAATACCCTTTATTTTATTTTCCTGCCTAATTGCTCTTGCTAGAACCTCCAATAATATATTGAATAGGAGTGGTGAGAGAGGGCATCTACACCAGTGGTGTAGATGTCTAGTGCTGGATTTCAAAGGGAATGCTTCCAGTTTTTGCCCATTTAGTATGATATTGGCTGTGGGTTTGTCATAAATAGCTTTTATTGTTTTGAGATATGTTCCTTCGATATCTAGTTTTTTGAGAGTCTTTAGCATAAAGAGCTGTTGAATTTTGTCGAAGGCCTTCTCTGCATTTATTGAGATAATCATGTGGTTTTTGTCTTTGGTTCTGTTTATGTGGTGGATTATGTTTATAGACTTGCATATGTTGAACCAGCCTTGCATCCCTGGAATGAAGCCTACTTGATAGTGATGGATAAGATTTCTGATGTGCTGTTGCAATCGGCTTGCCAGTATTTTATTGAAGATTTTTGCATCTATGTTCATCATGGATATTGGCCTGAAGTTTTCTTTTTTTGTCAAGTCTCTGCCGGGTTTTGGTATCAGGATGATGTTGGTCTCATAAAATGATTTGGGAAGGATTCTCTCTTTTTGTATTGTTTGGAATAGTTTCAGAAGGAAAAGTATCAGCTCCTCTTTGTATGTCTGGTAGAATTCAGCTGTGAACCCGTCTAGACTTGGGCTTTTTTTGATTGGTAGGCTATTAATTGCTGCCTCAACTTCAGCACTTGTTATTGGTCTATTCAAGGTTTCAACTTCTTCCTGGTTTAGTCTTGGTAGAGTGCAAGTGTCCAGGAATTTATCCATTTCTTCCAGATTTACTGGTTTATGTGCATAGAGTTGTTCATAGTAATCACTGATTATAGTTTGTATTTCTGTGAAATCGGTGGTTATATCCCCTTTATCATTTTTTATTGCATCTATTTTATTCCTCTCCCTTTTCCTTTTTATTAATTTGGCTAGTGGGCCTTTTTGTTGCTCTTTTCAAAAAACCAGCTCCTGGATTTATTGATTTTTGAAGGGTTTTTTGTGTCTCTGTCTCCTTCAGTTCTGCTCTGATCTTAGTTATTTCTCGTCTTCTGTTGGCTTTTGAGTTTTTTTTATCTTGCTCCTCTAGCTCTTTCAATTTTGATGATAGGGTGTTGATTTTAGATCTTTCCTCACTTCTCATGTGGGCATTTATTGCTATAAATTTCCCTCTAGACACTGCTTAAAATGTGTCCCAGGGATTCTGGTACGTTGTGTCTTCATTCTCATTGGTTTCAAAGAACATCTTTATTTCTGCCTTCATTTCATTGTTTATCCAGTAGACATTCAGGAGCCAGTTGTTCAATTTCCATGAATCTGTGTGGATCTGAGTTAGTTTCTTAATTCTGAGTTCTAGTTTGATTGCCCTGTGGTCTGAGAGACTGTTTGTTATAATTTCTGTATTTTGAATTTGCTGAGGAGTGATTTACTTCCAATTATGTGGTCAATTTTAGAGTAGGTGCCATGCGATGCTGAGAAGAATGTATATTCTGTGGATTTGGGATGGAGATTTCTGTAGATGTCTATTAGGTCCACTTGGCCCAGATCTGAGTTCAAGTCCTGGATATCCTTGTTAATTTTGTCTCATTGATCTGCCAAATATTGACAAGGAGTGTTAAAGTCTCCCACTATTATTGCATGAGTCTAAGTCTCTTTGTAGGTTGTTAAGAACTTGCTTTATTTACCTGGGTCTTCCTGTATTGGGGCTTATATATTTAGGATCATTAGCTCTTCTTGATGCATTGGTCCTTTTACCATTATGTAATGCCCTTCTTTGTTTCTTTTGATCTTTGTTGGTTTAAAGTCTATTTTATCAGAGACTAGGATTGCAACTCCTGCTTTTTTTGCTCTCCATTTGCTTGATAGATCTTCCTCCATCCCTTTATTTTGAGCCTATGTGTATCCTTGCATGTGAGATGGGTTTCCTGGAAACAGCACACCAATGGGTTTTGACTTTTTATCCAGTTTGCCAGTCTGTGTCTTTTGATTGGGGCAATTAGCCCATTTACATTTAAGGTTAATATTGTTATGTGTAAATTTGATCCTGCCATTTTTATGCTAGCTGGTTGTTTTGCCCATTAGTTGATGCAGTTTCTTCATTGTGTTGGTGGTCTTTACCATTTGGTATGTTTTTGGAGTGGCTGGTACTGGTTGTTCCTTTCTATGTTTAGTGCTTCTTTCAGAAGCTCTTATAAGGCAGGCCTGGTGGTGACGAAATCTCTCAGCAATTGCTTCTCCATAAAGGATTTTCTTTCTCCTTCGCTTATGAAGCTTAGTTTGGCTGGATATGAAATTAGAGGTTGAAAGTTCTTTTCTTTAAGGGTGCTGAATATTGGCCCCTGCTCTCTTCTGGCTTGTAGGGTTTCTGCCGAGAGATCCGCTGTGAGTCTGATGGGCTTCCCTTTGTGGGGTAACCTGATCTTTCTCTCTGGCTGCCCTTAGCATTTTTTTCATTTCAACCCTGGTGAATCTGATGATTATGTTCCTTGGGGTTGCTCTTCTTGAGGAATATCTTTGTGGTGTTCTCTGTATTTCCTGGACTTGAATGTTGGCCTGCCTTCTAGGTTAGGGAAGTTCTCCTGGATAATATCCTGAAGAGTGTTTACCAGCTTGGATTCATTCTCCCCATCATATTCAGGTACACCTATCAAATGTAGATTAGGTCTTTTCACATAATTCCATATTTCTTAGAGCCTTTGTTCATTTCTTTTCACTCTCTTTTCTCTAATCTTGCCTTCTCATTTTGTTTCATTGAGTTGATCTTCAATCTCTGATATCCTTTCTTCTGCTTGGTCGATTCAGCTATTGACATTTGTGTATGTTTCGCAAAGTTCTTGTGTTGTATTTTTCAGCTCCATCAAGTTGTTTATATTCTTCTCTAAGCTCCTTATTGTAGTTAGCATCTCATCTAACCTTTTTTCTATGTTCTTAGTTTTTTTGCATTGGGTTAGCCTATGTTCTTTTAGCTCTGAGAAGTTTGTTATTACCCACGTTCTGAAGCCTGTTTTTGTCAGTTCATCAGATTCATTCTCCATCCATCTTTGATCCCTAGCTGGTGAGGAGTTGTGATCCTTTGAGAGAGGAGAGGCATTCTGGTTTTTGGTGTTTTCATCCTTTTTGTGCTGGTTTCTTCCCATCTTACTGGCTTTATCTACCTGTGGTCTTTGTAGTTGGTGACTTTTGGATGGGGTCTCTGAGTGGACATCCTTTTTGTTGATGATGAAGTTCTTTCTGTTTGTTAGTTTTCCTTATAACAGTCAGGCTTCTCTTCTGCAGGACTGCTGGAGGTCCACTCCAGATCCTGCTTGCTTGGAGATCACCCATAGGGGCTGCAGAACAGTAAAGATTGCTGCTGGTTTCTTCTTCTGTTATCTTTGTCCCTGAAGGGTACTTGCCAGTTGTTGGCCTGAGCTCTCCTTTATGAGGTATCTCTTTGGGTATACAGGGGTGGTGAGCTGCTTGAGGAGACAGTCTGTCCCTTATAGGAGCTCAAGTGCTGTGCTGGGAGCTCCCTTGTTCTGTGCAGAGCTACTGGGCAGGTACTTTTAAGTCTGTTGCAGTGGAACTCATACCGTCTCTTTTCCCAGGTGCTCTGTCCTAGGAAGGTCAGCTTTATTTATAAGTTCCTGTCATGTTGCTTCCTTTTTTCATAGATGCCCTGCCATGCACGGAGTAGTCTAGTCACAGCCTGCCAGCAGGGGCATTGCTGAGCTGCCACAGGCTCAGCTGCTGTGTAAACTAACTCAGTAGTGGCAGACTGCCTTGGTAGTGGTGGTCTCCCTTCCCCCCAGTGAGCTGGACTGTCCTGGGTCCAGCTGCACTTGCTGCTAAACTCTCAATCCAGTGCATTTCAGATTGCTTGTTTTGTGGGGGTGGTACCCACTGAGCCAGACCACCTGGCTCCCTGTCTCTGCCCCCTCCCTTTCAGTTGAATGGGCAGCTCTGTCTCCCAGGTGTTCCAGGCACCAGTTGAAATGACCGCCCAGATTTGTGAGAGTTTCTTTGCACCAACCTGGCACCAGCTGAAACTGCCATGCTGAAAACTCATGGCACTTTTCGGCCCGGGAATCTCCTGGTCTGTGGGCAGTGAAAATTTGTTTGGAAATGCAGTACACACTCACCCTCTGTATTGTTCTTGCTGGGAACTACACTGTGGAGCTTTTCCTGTTTGGCCATCTTGGATCCTCTGAAAAGAAATCTTATATTCATGGGTTGGAAGAATTATTACCATAAAAATGTTTCTACTACCCAAAGTGATCTGCATATTCAATGTAGTCTTTGTAAAAATTCAAATGACATTTTCACAGAACTAGAAAAAACGATCCTGATATTCCTATGGAACCCCCAAGACCCTGAATAGCCAAAGCAAGAACAAAGCTGGAGGCATCACACTACCTGACTTCAAAATATACTGCTAAGTTCTAGTAGCCAACACAATGTGATACTGGCATAAAAACAGACACCTAGATGAGAGAAACAGAAAGAAGAGCCCAGAAATAAGTCTACACATTTATAGCCAGTTGATTTTCCACACAAGTGCCAGGAATACACAGCGAGGAAATGACAGTCTCTTCAATAAATGATGTTGGGAGAACAGAATATCGACATGTCGAAGAATGAAATTAGAGCCTCCTCTCACTTCCTACACAAACATCAGTCTCAAATGGATGAATGACTTGAATACCTGTAACTGTAAAATTTCTCAAGAAAAACATCCATGGCATTGGTCTGGGCAATGATTTTTTTATTTTTTTATTTTTTTATTTTATTTTTTTTAAGAAACAACACCAAAGGCAAAAAAACAAAAACAAAACCAGATAAATGGTATTACATTAAACTAAATAGCTCTGTACAGCCAAGGAAACAACAGAGTGAAGAGACAACTTATAGAATGGGAAGTTATATTTGGAAACTGTACATCTCATAAGGGATTAATATTTAAAATATATGAGAAAATCAAATAGTAAGAAAACAACTAAATTTAAAAATGAACAAAGGATCTAAACAGACATTTCTCAAAAGAAGGCACACAAATGGCCATATATGAACAAAGTATATGAACAGTGCTCAATATCACTAGTCATTAGAGAAATGCAAATTAAATTCACAATGAGATATCACCTAACACATGTTAGGCTATTAGAAAAAGGATGAAAGATAACAAGTGTTGGCAAGAAAGTGGAATAAATGGAACTCATACACTGTTGGTGGGACTGTAAATTAGTACAGCCATATGTTAAACAGTATGGAGCTTCCTCAAAAAAGTGAAAACAGAACAACCATATTATTCAGTAATCCCAATACTGGGTATATATCCAAAGAAAATGAAATCAGTATGTTAAAGATATTTGCACTACCATATTCATTGTAGGATTATTCCCAACAGACAAGCTATCAAATCCATATAAGTGTCCATGAATGGATTAATGAATAAAGAAAATGTGATATATGTACACAGTTGAATACTGTGAGCTGTTAAAAAAAAAGAATATCATGTCATTTTTGATATCATGGAGGAAACTGGAGGATATTATGTTTAGTGAAAAGTCAGGTACAGAAAGATAAATATCACATGATTCTACTTACACGTGAAATCTACAAACTTTAAGCTCATAGAATTAGAGTAGAATGGTGATTACCAGGGGCTGGTTGGAGGAGATGGGGAGATGTTGGTCAAAAAATACAAAATTTCGTTTAGGAAGAATAAGTCTGTGAAATCTGTTGCGTGACATGATGACTATAGTTAGTCCAATGTATTATATTCTTAAAAACTTCTCTGAGAGATTTTAAGAATTTTTACCACAAAATAAGTATGTGAGGTAATGCATATGCTAATTAGCTCAATTTAGCTATTTTATAATGTGTGCATATTTTAAAACATGTCGCACATAGTATATCCATTTTTTGTCAAATAAATAATGTTTGCATGGGTGGAGGCCCAATACTTGAGATAAAATTGGTTTGCACTGGAAAGAGAAGAGAAATGAGGAAAGCCTGAACCTTTAAGCACCTCTAAAATAACTCATGCTGTGAAATATTTACCCCAGATTAGTCAGATTCTCTCCCAAGTGCCAACATAAAATGAAATTTTCTAAATACAACCTGGGGGCAGTGGGTATATTAGATCTCCCTTATATTTGAGTAGGTGAGATAAAAATTGAGACTATAGCATTAATCTAGGAGTAAGGTTTTTAATCATGGGAGTTACCATCAATGCCTGATAAATTACTGAATTAACCTTGACAGAATACACCAAGAGTGGTAAACATAGGCATGTTTTTTCTTAGAGTTTTAGAGATTCTGAATCACTGGTTTTCTTAATTCTCCATCCATTCAGTCAGCTATCTCCGTACACTTCCCAGAAAAATAAGACAGTGCTTTTATCCCCAGTTAAATTACTTGAAGTCAGTTTCTTTTTCTATTAAGGAATTATGTGTCATGCAATTATTAGGAAACTCCATTTGTTGAATAGATAAACTTTAGAGTTCACTTGACATAGCTTTTTGGAGAATATTTTTCTTTTTCCATTGGCTGTAAGTAGAGTAATGTAGAGTCTCCTGAAACATTTAGAAGTTTATGTAAACTGACACTCTAGAAGAGGAGATGGGAAATAGACAACATATGAACTTCCCAAAGCTAGCAATATATCTGCAGAGTGTATCAAGAGTTTATACCTCAGATTCACTACAGGCAGGAATCAGAGGACATCTGGGAACTCTGAAGCCCTCTTGTGAAGATTACTTTAGCTCAGAGAACCTCAAAATTGAAATGTGGATTTTATATTCATTTCTTGTCTAACACAGACAACATCAATAAAGGTATACCTTGCCAAAGATGATGTCAGCCTTGAAGACAAAAGATTTGACATGATTTCAAAGAAATGTCTTAGAGAATTCTGGGTTTCCTCGACATAAACCATGCTTATCTTGAGAAGTGGCCATGAGAATTCACTGTGTTTGCTAATGCATACTTTTGTAAGTCTGGATTTTTCACAGCCTGCTGTCAAATAGAAAATGGTAAATTAATTACTTCTCAATAATTTCATATGTATTGCCATGTGAAGAATCACTCACCAATTCAAATCACTATATTCACTACAGCAGTCTTCATAATAAAAGATACTAGAAACAGAATTAAATTTTAATTAATATAAGTTAGATAGGGGTCTCTCTTAAAATGAAATAGATATGTTTGCAGCAAGCAAATTAAAAACAATTTTGAAGTATAACTTTAGGATTTTCATTTTGCGAAAGAAATAAATTTCTAATGTAATAAGATTAATTTCAGGTAAACTTTTAAATGTAAGTGCTGATATATATTGAGTGAAGCTGAGATAGAAGAGGTTCATAGGTTTCTTCAGTCTTAAAGAAGTCTATGACTCCAAAAGATTGAGTCACTTTTATATGGTTCACATTTGCTTTGTTTATATTTTCCAATAACTAGCAATATATACATGCTACATGCAGGTATTGTAAGTTATTTAATATTTTGATGATCAAGACTTCTTAATAATGTAAAAGGAATAATTTGACATTTTTTATGTCCCTTTAAGATTGGAGTCACACTTGTTTCCTCTCAGTTGAATATATTCTTTGATTTTAGACTTCATTTATTGATAAGGACATTTTAAAAAATCTATATTTGATATGTTATTTTTGTATTTAGTTCCCACTTCATCATATTTATTAAAATTGTTAAAATTATGTCTCAAGATCTATCTGCTATTTCTTTTAATTATCCTGTTCTTAAATATTTTTATTTTTACATACTGAGAATATGTCAAGTATTTTAGTCAGTTTTGTATCTGAGAAAACCTTACAGTAATTCTCAAACATAAATGACATTCTGGCTGCAAATAAAATTCTTATTTTATAGCATTTTACTTTTTTTATTATTATTTGAAATGCAAATTCAAATATATTTTATTTGGCGATGTTCTACTGAGTGTCAGGCACTGTGCAAGGTGCTAGGATAATGTGAATATGACATAGTCCCTGTCTTCAGAGGGGGAAGTAGAAAAAAATGTGACACCTTTGACTACAGATGAGCAATTAAATACAAAATGCTGTTCTCTGAGCATCTCTTTCCAACCACAAGAAACAACTGTTCATAGCCATCAACAACATCTTCACCTTGGACCATGAAGTGAATTTGCATTTATTCAGGTGTTGAATTACTCTGAACTGACACACTGCTTCCTGAAGCTATCCATGTTCCAGTGAGCCTTCCTTTTGTTGATGGCCATGCTGTCCTCAGTGAATTCTATGATTTCATGTTCTATCACTGTCTTCAGTTTCAGTCTGATTTGTATTTAATTTGAACTAATTTTTGCCCCTTTAAAAACTTATATTGTAGAATATTATAAATATCATTTATATTGCTTTATTTAATGCAGAAATATTTGCTAAGTTTTACTAGTATTTCATAGTCAAAATTCATCATTTTAGTTTTTTGCATAGGTGGGTATATTTTCCTAATAGGCTGGAGGTTTTTGTGTTTGACCTTTTTTGTCAATGCATTCTTTATGAGTTTTGTATAATTTTAATACTTTATTAATAGTTACTATTTACAAATACCCTTTATAGCTTTATGGGGTACAAATGCCACTTTGTTACATGGATGTATTGTATAGTGGTGAAGTCTGTGGTTTTTTGCATAACCATGTCCTAAACAGTGTACATTGTACCCATTAAGTAATTTCTCATTCCTCACCCCTCTCCCACACTCCAACCCTTCCAAGTCTCCAATGTCTATTATTCCATTCTCTATGTCTGTATGTACACATTATATTGTTCCCATTTACAAGTGAGAACATATGGTATTTGACTTTCTGAGATATTTCAGTTAAGATAATGGCCTCCAGTTCCATCCATGTTGTTGTAAAAAACATTATTTCATTCTTTTATTATTTTATTTTTTTATGGCTGAGTAGTATTCCAGGGTGTGTGTGTGTGTGTGTGTGTGTATATATATATACATATGTGTATATATATATATATATATATATATACATCTCCTCATTTTCATTATTCAGTAATCTGAATTCAGTTAGGTTGATTCCATATCTTTGCTATTGTGAATAGTGCTGCCATAAACATATGAGGAAAGATATCTTTTTGATATAATGACTTCTTTTCCTTTGGGCATATATCCAATAGTGGAATTGCTGGATCAAATGCTAGATCTGCTTTTAGTTTTTTGAGAAATTTCCAAACGTTTTCCTTAATGGTTATACCAATTTACATTCCCACCAATAGTGTGTAAGCATTCCCTTTTTTCCACATACTCACCAACAGCTATTATTTTTGATGTTTTAATAATAGCCATTCTGACTGATGGTATCTTGTTGTTTTAATTTGAATTTCTCTGACTAGTGATGTTAAACATTTTTCATATGCTTGTTAGACATTTGTATTCTTTTGAAAAATTTATGTTTATGTTGTTTGTCCACTTTTTAATGGGGCTATGTTTCTTTCTTGTTAAGTTTCTTGTAGACTCTGGATATTAGTCCTTTGTTGTATAAATTGCTTGCAAGTATTTTCTCCCATTCTGAAGGTTTTCTGTTCACTCTGTTGATCATCTCATTGTGTAGAAGCCTTTTAGTTTAATTAACTTCTATTTGTCTATTTTTGTTATTGTTGCCTTTTGAGATCTTAGTCATAAATTATTTGCCTAAGCCAATATCCAAAAGGGTTTTTCCTCAGTTTACTTCTAGAATTTTTATAATTTTAGGTCTTACATTTAAACCTTTAATTTATCCTTAGTTAATATTTGTATATGCTGAGAGACAGGAATCCAGTTTCATTCTTCTGCATGCGGCAATCCGAATTTCCCAGCATCATTTATTGAATTAGGGTGTCGTTTACCCAGTGCTTGTTTTCGTCAACTTTGTCAAACCTCAGTTGGTTTAGGTATGTAGCTTTGTTTCTGGGTTCTCCAATCCATTCCCTTGCTTTACATGTCTATTTTTATACCAGTACTATGCTATTTTATACATTAACTAACATCCCTACATTAACTTCAAATTATAGTACAAGGCTATAATTTGTACTATAATTTGAAGTTAATGTAAGGATACTTCTGGCTTTGTTCTTTTTGCTTAGGGTTGTTATGGCTATTGGGTTTTTTAGGTTCCTTATGAATATCTGGATTGTTTTACTAATCGTATGAAAAATAATGTTGGTATTTTGATAGGAATTGTATTGAATATGTAGATTGCCTTGGGAAGTATGATCATTTTAACAATATTGATTCTTCAGATTCATGAACATGGGATGTTTTTTCATTTGTGTCATCTATTAATATAATTTCTTATATCAGTGTTTTATAGTTTCCTTCTATAGGTCTTTTTTTTACCTATTTGCTTAAAAATACTCATACATATTTTATTTTATTTTTGTAGCTATTAAAAATAAGATTGACTTCTTGATTTGGGCTTAGCTTGATTGTTATTGGGGGTATAGAAATGCTACTGACTTCTGTATGTTGATTTTGTATTCTGAGACTTTAGTGAAGTCATTTATCAAATCTAAGAGTCTTTCTGAGAAGTTGTTAGGGCTTCCTAGCTATACAATTATATTGTCACCAGATAGAGATAATTTGAAGTCTTCTTTTCCAATTTGGATGCCTTTTATTTCTTTCCCTTGCCTGATTTCTCTTGCTAGGCTAGCACTATGTTGAATACGAGTGGTGAAAGAGGGTATCCTTATCTTGTTACAGGTATGAGAAGGAATGCTTTTAGCTTTTCCACAGGATATGTATTTGTTGTATGTAACTTTTATTATTTCTGGTATGTTTCTTATATACCTAATTTGTTGAGGGCTTTTTAAAATTTTTCAATAGTTTTGAGGGTAGTTTTTAAGTTCTTTAGTGGTGATTTCTGGATTTTGGTACACCCATCACCTGAGCAGTGTACACTGTACCCAATTTGTATCTGGTTTCTCATCCCCTCCCACCCTTCTCCCCAGTCCACAAAGTCCATTATATTATTCCCATGCCTTTTCATCCTCGTAGTTTTGCCTCACTTACAAGTGAAAACATACAGTATTTGGTTTTCCGTTCCTGAGCTACTTCACTTAGAATAATGGCCTGCAGCTTCATTCAAGTTGCTACAAAGGCCATTACTTTGTTCCATTTTATGACTGAGCAGTATTTCATGATGTATGTATACCACATTTTCTTTATCCGCTTGTTGGTTGACAGGCCTTTAAGTTGGTTCCATATTTTGCAATTGCAAATTGTGCTGCTATAAACATGCAAGTGCATGTGTCTTTTTTATATGAGTTATTTTCCTTTGGGTAGAAACCCATTAATGGGATTGCTGAACTGAAATGGAGTTCTACTTTTAGTTCTTTAAGGAATCTCAATTCTGTTTTCCATACAGATTGTAATAGTTTACATTGCCCCTGGCAGTGTAAAAGTGTTCCCTTTTCACCACATCCACACCAGCATCTATTATTATTTTATTTTTCAATTACAGCCATTCTTGCAGGAGTAAGGTGGTATGTCACTGTGGTTTTAATTTGAATTTCCCTGTTAATTAGTGATATTGAGCATTTTTTTCATCTGGGTTAGCTGTTTGTACATATATATATATATATATTTTGAGAGTTGTTTATTCATGTCTATTGCCCACTTTTTAATGGGATTTTTTTTTCTTGATTCGTTCGAGTGCCTTGTGGATTCTGGATATTAGTCCTTTGTCAGATGCATAGTTTATGTATATTTTCTCCCACTCTGTGGGCTGTTTACTCTCCTGTTCATTACTTTTGCTGTGCAGAAACTTTTTAGTTTTAATTAGGTTCCATCTATTTATTTTTGCATTTGGGTTCTTAGTCATGAATTATTTGCCTAAACCAATGTCTAGAAGAGTTTTTTCCAATGTTATCTTCTAGAATTTTTATGATTTCAGAACTTACATTTGTGTCTTGGATCTGTCTTAAGTTGGTTTCTTTATAAGGTGAGACGTGAAGATCCAGTTCCATTCCTCTACATGTGGCTTGCTAGTTTTCCCAATACCATTTTCTCTGTTTTTTTTTTTTCTTTTTTTTTTTTTGTATATTTTGTCATAGATTTATTGGCTGTATTTGGCTTTATTTCTGGGTTCTCTATTCTGTTACATTGGTCTATGCACCTATTTTTATACCAATACCATTCTGTTTTGTTAACTGTACTCTTGTAGTATAATTTGAAGTCAAGTAATGTGATGTCTTCAGATTTGTTCTTTTTCTTAGTATTGCTTGGGCTATGTGGGCCTTTTTTGATTTCAGTGACTTTTAGGATTGTTTTTCTAGTTTTTTGAAGAATGATTATGGTATTTTTATGGGAAATGCATTGAATTTGTCTGTATATTGCTTTGGGTAGTATGGTCATTTTCACAATATTGATTCTACCCACCATGAGCATGGGATATGTTTCCATTCTTTTGTGTTGTCTCTTATTTCTTTCAGCAGGGTTTTGTAGTTTTCTCTGTAGAGGTTTTTCACCTCCTTGGTTAAGTATAAAACACTTCTAGGTATTTTATTTATTTATTTATTTTGCAGCTATTGGGACAGGGGTTGAGTTCTTGATTTGATTCTCAGCTTGGTCATTGTTGGTGTATATCAGAGCTACTTATTTTTGTATATTAATTTTGTATCCTGAAATATTGTTATATTCATTTACCAGTTCTAGGACTCTTTTGGATGAGCTTTTAGGGTTATCTAAGAATACACATATCATCAGCACACAGCAACAGTTTGACTACCTCTTTACAAATTTATTTATTTTATTTTATTTTATTTTATTTTTGGACAGAGTCTTGCTCCATGGCCAGGCATCAGGCTGAAGTGCAGTGGCACATTCTTGGCTTACTGCAACCTCCACCTCCCGAGTTCAAGCAATTCTCTTGCCTCAGCCTCCTGAGTAGCTGGGACTACAGGTTCGTGCCACCATGCCCAGCTAATTTTTGTATTTTTAGTAAAGACGGGGTTTCACCATGTTGGCCAGGATAGTCTCGATCTCTTGACCTTGTGATCTGCCCGCCTTGGCTTCCAAAAGTGCTGGGATTACAGGCGTGAGCCACGGTGCCCAGCCCAATTTATTTCTTTCTCTTGTCTGATTGCTTTGGCTGAAACTTCCAGTACTATGTTGAATAGAAGTGAGGAAAGTGGGCATCCTTGTCTTGTTCCAGTTCTCAGGGGGAATACTTTCAACTTTTCCCCATTCAGTATGATGTTGGCTGTGGGTTTCTTATAGATGGCTTTTATTACCTTAAGGTATATCCCTTCTATGCTTATTTTGCTGCGGGTTTTAATCATAAAAGGATGATGGATTTTGTCAAATGTTTTTTCTGTGTTTAGTGAGATGATCATATGATTTCTGTTTTAAATTCTGTTTATGTAGTGTATTACATTTATTGACTTATGTATGTTAAACCATCCCTGCATCCCTGGTATAAGACCCACTTGATCATGGTAAATTATCTTTTTGATATGCTGTTGGATTCAGTTTGCTAGTATTTTGTTGTGGATTTTTGCATCTACGTTCATCAGGGATATTGGTCTGTAGTTTTCTTTTTTGTTATGTCCTTCCCTGGTTTTGGTATTAAGGGGGTACTGGCTTTCTATAATTATTTAGGGAGATTTTCCAATTTCTCTATCTTTTGGAATAGTATCAGTAGGATTGGTACCAGTTCTTCTCTGCATGTCTGACAGAATTCAGCTGTGAATTCATCTGGTCCTAGACTTTTTTTTTGTTGGCAAATTTTTTATTACCATTTCAGTCTCACTGCTTGTTATTGGTCTGTTTGGAGATTCTGATTCTTCCTGCTTTCAGCTAGGAGGGTTGTAGATTTCCTGGAATTCATACATTCCTTTAGGTTTTCTAGTTTATGCTCATGAAGTTTTTCATAGTAGCCTTGAATAGTCTTTTGTATTTCTGTGGTATCAGTTGTAATACCTCCTGTTTCATTTCTATTTGAACTTACTTGGATCTTCTCTCTTCTTTTGTTGGTCAGTCTCACTAATGGTCTATTGATTTTTCTTTTCAAAACAACAGATTTTTGTTTGTTTTATCTTGTGTATCTTTTTGTTTCAATTACATTTAGTTCTGCTATGATTTTTGTTACTTCTTTTCATCTGCTGGGTTTGGGTTTGGTTTGTTCTTGTTTCTCTAGTTCCTTGAGGTGTGAGCTTGTCTACTTGTGCTCTTTCACTTTTTGATGTGGGCATTTAATACCATGAACTTTCCTGTTAGCACTGCTTTTGTTGTATCCCAGAGATTTTGATAGGTCGTGTCACTATTATTTTTCAGTTCAAATAATTTTTTAATCTCCATCTTGATTTCATTGCTAATCCAAAGATTATTCAGGAGAAGATTATTTAATTTCCATGTATTTGTATAGTTTAGAGGGTTTCTTTTGCAGTTATTTTCCCATTTAATTCCACTGTGGTCTATGAAAGTATTTGATATAATTTTGATTTTCTTAAATTTATTGAGACTTGTTTTGTGGCCTATCATGCAGTATGTCTCTGAGAATGTTCCATGTGCTAGTAAAAAGAATGTATTTTCTGCAGTCGATTGGGTAGAATCTGTCTCTGTTAAGTCCATTTGTGCCAGGGTATAGTTTAAGTCAATTGTTTCTTTATTGCCATTCTGTCTTGATGAACTGTCTAGTGCTCTCAGTGGAGTATTGACTTCCTCCACTGTTATTGTGTTGCCATATATCTCATTTCTTAGATCTAGTAGTAATTGTTTTTATAAATTTGGGAGCTCCAGTGTTAGGTGCATATATATTCAGTGATATTTTCCTGTTGGACTAATCTTTTTATCATTATATAATGTCCCTCTTTGTCTTTTTTAACTGTTGTTGCTTTAAAGTCTGTTTTATCTGATATAAGTATAGATACTCCTGCTCACTTTTGTTTGCCATTGGCATGAAATATGTTTTTCCACTCCTTTACCTTGTGTGAGTTCTTATGTATTAGGTGAATATCTTGAAAGCAGAAATACATGTTGGTGGATTTTTATTCATTCTGCCATCTTTTAAGTGGAGAATTTAGGCCATTTACACTCAACTTAATTTAGTATTGAGAACTAAGGACTATTCTATTCATCATTGCCTGAATACCTTGGGTTTTTTTTTTTTATTATTTTTTCATTTTTTTGTTGTCGTTGTTTTGTTTTGTTTTATTGGCACTGTGAGATTCATGCTTTAGGGAGGTTCTATTTTGGTATATTTTGAGGTTTTGTTTCAGGCTTTTGAACTCCTTTTAGCATTTTCTGCTGTGCTAGTGTTGCTGAAAATGCTATGGTTGCTGGGTCCAACGATGGCCCTGAGAAGGGCCTTTCTTCTTGCTCAGCTTGGGCTCTGAGCTCACGTTCTTGGCTTCCCTTCCTTGAAGAATTGAGCAGAGAGCCTTTACCCCATGGTGAGCAGTATAGCTCCAAACAAGATTTCACGATCCGAGAGAGTGTGCAGCAATGCAGTTTATTGAGCAAGCAAAAATGAAGCTTCCCCAGCATGGAAGGAGACCTGAGAGGGTTGCTATTTGTTGGTCAGGGCTGCCTGGGCTTATATCCCCAAGTAATTCTGAGTTGCTGAGTGTTTGCCCCCTAGTCTGTGTGGGGAGAGGGCTTGTGACCATGAGTCACCTAATTTTCTCTTTCTGGTGGTTGTTTCCTAGTTTCCATTAAACTTGCAAGCAGAAAATACATTCTTTTTACTAGCACATGGAACATTCTCAGAGACATACTGCATGATAGGCCACAAAACAAGTCCCAATAAATTTAAGAAAATCAAAATTATATCAAGTACTTTCATAGACCACATATCACTGATACTTTGAACACAGCCTCCTGATATGGTTGAAGTACCTGTGTTGACCTTTTCCCATGCTAGGGTTTCCAAAAAGTTCCCCATTGATTGACCCCAAAGGTTTTATTCCCTCACCAGCTTGGTAGTGGTGAATTCTCTCAGCATTTGTTTGTCTAAAAAAGACTATCTCTCCTTCATTTATGAATCTCAGTTTTGCTGGACACAAAATTCTTGACTGATAATTATTTTGTTTCAGGAGTTTAAAGATAAGACCCCAATCTTCACTGGATTGTAGGGTTTCTGCTGAGAAATCTGACATTAATTTGATGGGTTGTCCTTTAAGGTTGCCTGATGCTTTTGCCTCATGGTTCTTATGATTCTTTCTTTGATCTTGGCCTTAGATAAGCTGATAACTATGTGCCTAGGTGATGATCTTTTTTGTGACAAATTTCCTAGGTTCCTTGAGCTCCTTATGTTTGGGTGTCTATAGATCTCTAGCAAGTCCAGGGAAATTTTCCTTAATTATTCCCTCAAGTTATTTTTCCAAATTTTTAGATTTCTATTCTTCCTCACCAACAGCAATTATTCTTTGGTTTGGCTATTTAACATAATCCCAGACTTCTTGGAGGGTTTGTTCATTTCTTTACATTCTTTATTCTTTGTTTCTGTCAGATTTTGTTAATTGGAAAGCTTTGTCTTCAAGCTCTCAAGTTCTTTCTTCTTCTTGTTTAATTCTATTGTTCAACCATTCCAGCATAATTTGCACTTCTCTAGGTCTGTCTTTTTTTGTCCAGAAGTTGTGATTGTCTTTCCTCTATGATATCTATTTCTCTGGTTATTTTTTCAACAATATTCTGTATTTTAATTTCTTTAGTTAGGTTTTTCACCTTTCTCTAGTGTCTCTTTGGTTAGCTTACTAATAATCATCCTTCTGGATTCTGGCAAATCAGAGATTTCTTCTGGCTTTAAATCCATTGCTGGAGAGCTAGTATGATCATTTGGGGGTATGATAGAACCTTATTTTGTCATATTATTTACTTCCCAAGTAACCAGAATTATTTACTTCCCAAGTGTTGTGGGAGGGACCCCATGGGAGATAATTAAATCATGAGGGCAGTTTCCCCTATACCGTTCTCATGATAGTGAATAAGTCTTATGAGATATGATGGTTTTATAAGGTGAAACCCCTTTCATTTGGCACTCTTTTCTCTCTTGTCTGCCACCATGTAAGTTATGGTTGTCTTTTACCACCATGATTGTGAGGCCTTTCCAGCCATATGGAACTGTGAGTCCATTTAACCTCTTTCTGCTTATAAATTACCTGGTCCCTGGTATGTCTTTATCAGCAGTGTGAAAATGGACTAATACACCATAGATCTCTGGAATCCTAGCAGTAGGACGTCTCACAACCCCCATGGACACTTGAGTTGGCAGAGACAGCTGCTTAGAGAGTTGTTAGGGGTGTATTAGTCCATTTCAAAATATTAAAATTAATTGACTGCGACTGAGTAATTTCTAAAGATAAAAGATTTAATTGACTCACAGTTTAGTATCGATGGGGAGGCCTCAGGAAACTTACAGTTATGGCAAAAGGAGAAGGGGAATCAAGGTACCTTCTTCTCAAGGAAGCAGGAAAGAGAAGTGACAAGTGAAGGGGGAAGAGCCCCTTACAAAACATCAGATTATGTGAGAACTCACTATCATGAGGACAGCATGGGAGAAACCACCTCCATGATTCAATGACCTCCACGTGGTCTCTCCCTTGACATGTGGGGATTATGAGAATTACAATTCAAGATAAGATTTGGGTGTGGACACAAAGCCTAACCATAATATTCTTCCCCTGGCCCCTCCCAAATCTCAGTGTTTTTCACATTTCAAAAGCAATCATGCCTTCCCAACAGTTCTCCAAAGCCTTAATTGATTCCAGCATTAACCCAAATGTCTAAGTCCAAAGTCTCATCAGAGACAAGCCAAGTCCCTTCTGCATATCAGCTTGTGAAATCAAAAGCAAGTTAGTTACTTCCTAGATACAATGGGGGGTACAGGCATTGGGTAGATACACCCATACAAAATGGGAGATATTGGTCAAAATGAAGGGGCTACAGGCCCCATGCAAGTCCCAATTCCAGTGGCACAATCAAATGTTAAAGTCCTAAAGTAATCTGCTTTGATTCCATGTCTCACATCCCAGTCACACTGATGTAAGACGTGGGCTCCCACAGCCTTGGGCAGCTCCATTCCTGTGGCTCTACAGGGTATAGCCCCCACTCCCAGCTGCTTTCATGAGCTGTCATTGAATGTCTGCAGCTTTTCCAGGTGCATAGTACAAGCTGGGTACAACTTGTCAGTGGATCCAGCATTCTGTGTTTTGGAGGACTGTGCATCAGTAGGAAACCACCCCTGACTTTTCTCATGTATTTCTTTATGAGTTTATTTTGTCTTTAATGTTAAAGTTTAGAGTCAAACATAATTTTCTGAGGAAGTCAGTCTCCCCCCACCTCCCATTTAATGTGGCTATGTTATATATTTGTGATACAATTATCTTCATTCGGTCCTGGGGTATCCCAATATTTGGTTAATTTTTAAAAATTTATCTAAGTTTACATGCATCAGATTTAACTCTTTGAGATGTATAGTTCTATGGCATTTAAAAAATTTTAGTTTTTATTTTTATTTAATTTTTCTGAGAGAGGGTCTTGCTATGTTGTCCAAGCTGGACTTGAATTCCTGGGCTCAAGCAATAACACCTGCTTCAGCCTCCTGAGTAACTTGAAGTACAGGCATACACCATTATGCCTGGCAAGTTCTATGGGTTTTGAAAAATGTGCAGAGCTCCGAATTCACAACCCAGGGTCATATAGAACAGTTTGCCCATGTGTCCTTTTCATATTTAATCCCCCTACCCCATTCAACCAACCACTAGCAACTACTGATTTGTTTCCTATCTTGATTTCATTGCCTTTTTCTGAAGATCTTATTAATGGAATCATATGGTAGGTAGCCTTTTTTTGGTCTGGCTTCTTTCACTTAGCAAAATGCAGTTAACATTTATCCATGTGGTATGAAACAATAGCTCATTCCTTCTTATTGCTGAGCATTATTGCACTACTTGTTTCTCCATTCTTTTGTCAGAGGACATCTTGGTTGCTTCCACTTTAGGCAATTATGAATAAAGCTGCTATAAAAGTTCTTATATGTGAACATAAGTTTTCAAATCATCTGGAGGAATACTTAGAAATGTAATTGCCAGGCCATATGGCAAATCCATATTTAATAATAACAAAATTTAAAAAAAACACACAAAAAATGGCCATACTGCCACCCAAAGTGCATGAATCACTTTTTTTTTATAATCGATAAATATTCTATATACTTGCCTGCATTTGGTATTACGCATTATTTAGATTTTAGTTATTTTGATGGGTGTTTAGTGGCATCTCACTATTATTATTATTTTGAGACAGAGTCTCCCTCTGTTGCCCAGGCTGTAGTGCAGTGGTGCAATCTCGGCTCACTGCAACCTCCACCTTCTGGGTTCAAGTGATTCCCCTGCATCAGCTTCCCAAGTAGCTGGGAGTATAGGTGTGTGCCACCATGCCCAGCTGCATTTTGTGTTTTTAACAGGGACAGGGCTTCAACATGTTGGCCAGGCTGGTCTCGAAGTCCTGACCTCAGGTGATCTGCCTGCCCGGGCCTCCCAAAGTGCTGAGATTCAGGCGTAAGCCAGTGCTCCAGGCCTCTCATTGCTTTAATTTGTATTTCCCCAATTTCAAATGACTTTGAATATCACTCCATGTATTTTCCATCTATATGTTTTTGGAGTTCTGTTTAGATCTTTTATCAACATTTTATTGGGTTGTTTTTTCCTGGTTGAATTTTAGGAATTTTTAAATATTCTAGATCAAGTTTTTTTTATCAGATACATGTTTTGAAAATATTTTCTCCCAGTCTGTGGTTTGTCTCTTTTTTTATTTTATTTTATTTTTTTACTTTAAGTTCTTGGGTACATGTGTAAAATATGCAGATTTGTTATTTAGGTATATGTGTGCCGTGGGGGTTTGCAGCACCTATCAACCCATCATTCAGGTTTTAAGCTTCGCATGCGTAAGCTATTTGTCCTGATGCTCTCCCTCCCCTCAGCCCCAGTGTGTATTCTTCCCTTTCCTGTGTCCATGTGTTCTTACTGTTCAGCTCCCATTTATGAGTGAGAACATGTGGTATATGGTTTTCTGTTTCTGTGTTAGTTTGCTGAAGATGATGGCTTTCAGCTTCATCCATGTCCCTGCAATGAGCATGGTCTCATTTCTTTTTGTGGCTGCATAGTATTCAATGATGTAGGTATGTGGTTTGTTTTTTCATTCTCTCAACTATCTTTTGCAGATAGAAGCTTCTTTTTCACTCTAAAGGTTTTAGAGTGAGTTCTCCAATGTCCTTCCTTTTACAGAATTGTTTGGATAATAATCTAGTTAGTATCTACTAAAACGTAATGGATTTTTTAAAATTGGGATTGTGTTGACTGTATATAACACATTAGAAAGAATTAAGATGCTAACATTGTGGTCTCCAATCCATAAACCTGACATCTCTCTCAATAATATATGTAATTTCTTTAATTATTCTCATACATGTTTTATAGCTTTTTACATAAAAAAACATAATTTATTAGTTTCCCGTAAAACTGGTTCACTTGAGGATAGTTATTGTGGATTTAAACATTTTATATTCCAATTGTGAATTTCTGGTACATCAGAATACAATTGACTTTTGTAAATTGAACTTGTACCTGTCGTGGGGGTGGCGCACGGGGAAGGGGAATGTGGATTCATTGGGAAATTCTACGTAGGAAATCATGGCATCAGAAAATAAAAAAGTCTTTTATTTCTTTCCTTGTAATCTGTATGCCTGTATTTATTTTTCTTGCTTTATTGCACTAACTAGGACTTCCAATATGCTATTGAGTATGAGTGGCAAGAGAGCACACCTTCTTTTCTTGCTCCAGATCTTAAGGAAGAAGCAATCAATCTCTCACCATTAAGTATAACATTAACTGGAGACTTTTCACAGATACTCTGTACCAGGTTAAGGAGTTTACCTTCTACCACAGTTTGCTGAAAGTTTTCGTCATAAATGGATACTGCTTTTTGCCAAATTCTTTTTCTGCATCTGTTGAAATGATCATATGGTTTCTCTTAGTCTGTTACTATGATTAAGTTCACTTATCTACTTTCAATACCGAACCAGTCTTGCCTGTAGATAAAGTACTAGATCATGATGTTTTATCCTTTTTATATATTATTAGACTAAATTTGCTAATAATTTGTTAGAAATTTTTATAACATATTTTTTCATGAAATATATTAGCCTGATTTTGGTAATATGCTGGACTCATAAAAAGCTAAGAAGTGTTTCCTCTGATTCTATTTCCTGGTAGTATTTATATAGTACTGGTGGTAATTATTTTTTATCGTCTGATAGAACTTATCATTGAAATCATTTGGTCCTAGAGCTTTATTTATAAAGTTTTAATACAATTCAAAAGACATAGGACAATTTAGTTTATGTACTACTTTTGTGATAAACTTTGGGAGTCTGTATATTTTGTGGAATTGAACCATTTCACCTAAGTTATGGAATTTATGAGCATAGATTTTTAGTAGTATTTTCTTACTATCCATTTAATGTTAATGGGATCAGTACTGATATCTCCACTTGATACTGGTAAGTTATGTCTCCTCTGATTTTTCTTAGCTTAGCTAGAGCGTAAACTTGAGCTAATAAAGCAATGTAATTTGTGAGAAGTACAATGAGAAATAGAAAGTGCATGCTAAGAATAGAAAAGTTTTGATTTATATTTTTTCCTTTACATGTTAAGCAAGAGGACAAGTAAAGACACACATAGAATGTAACTGATATACATAAAATTCTACACTCTAAATCAATCGGTTAATAAATTACCTCTTTTTCAGGGTTCTGAAATAGACACAAAAATATACCATATATTGCTTCACTGAGATAACTTCCTAAAAATCCAAGCTAATAGTACTACTACATATAACTTTCTCTGACTTCATTGCATAAAAACTAAACTTTAATGACAAATATCATAATGGTGGTAAATCCTAGTAATTCTAATCTTATTAGGTAATTTGCCAAAGAAACTGGAACTTTCTGGTATGTAAAACAAGGAAAAATGAGATATAATCAATCCTTCTAAGATATATTAATTTCTCTTTGAAACATCATTAATTTTAAAAGATGACTCCACTGCATGGAATCATGTAAAATTGCTATGTGTTAGTAATGTGACAGGATCCTTTGGCTGTTGCTTGAACAACCAGAAACTTCTGTGGCTGGTGGCACCTCTGCTTCAGTTTTGCTCATGCCTGCTGGTCTCATTCCACTCACTTGGCCCAGCAGGCTGTTCTTGGCTCATGCTACTGGCCCAGGTCCCACACCTGCCAAGGGGGATCCAGGCATGGAGTGGCGAGGGGTGTGTGGGTGAGCAAGCGCAGGGTCTGGCCACTGTTTACAGCCAAGCATGGCTGCAGAGGGGCAGACAGTTCCAGGTGCTGGCACAGGTGCCAGCCCTTGCAAGGCTGCAGCTGGGCCAGAGGTACCACAAGTGACTTCTGCTGTGGGCGCCACTGTCTGGACAAAGGGAATGTAATAGCATCCAAAAGCTTAGAGATGCCAGGACAAGCAGCGCCCCAAGAAGCCTGTTACAACTGTCACAACCCTGGCTTGGGAGCACTGATGTCTTGGCTCCCAGAAGGGCTGAAGCTCTTCTCTCGTCATCACCCACAACGTTGGGAGTGGAGATGTGTTTAGGTCCTGTTTGTTACAGCTTTCAGTCCCGCCAGTCAGCATGTCCCAAGTTCTTGTCCTGTGTCCATGGAGAATGAGGTATATGGACAACTGGAGGGTAAGCAAGGTGGAGAGGAGCTTCATTGAGCTGCAGAACAGCTCTCAGGAAACCCAAAGTGGGTAGCTCCTTTCCACAGGCAGGTCATCCTGATTAGTGTCCAGCTCTCAGCAGGGAGGAGACACACAGTGGTTAGCTCCTTTCCACAGGCAGGTCATCTCAACAAGTCAAGGAGACCCAAAGTGGATAGCTCCTTCCTGCAGCTGGTAGTCCTGATGTCTGTGTTAGTCTGGCTGGTTCCAGGATTTTTATGAACTCAGAAGGGAGATGCTGATTGGTCCATGGGTGGCCATGGGCAGGCCTGGAAAAAGCACCATAGGTTTTCTCTCTGGGCCATGGATTCCACCCGGAACTAGCAGCCCAGCCCCCAGGCTTTAGGTCATCTCTGGCTTGAAGGTAGAGTTCACCAGTTACCCTCCCCTTTCCATCCAGGAGCCTGTCTGCCTACTGCTGCCATCACTATGCTGTCTGCAGTGCCCAGGCTGCTCCTGCCGAAGGGTGCCTGCAGGCCCACACTGAGCTGCCCTCAGTACCCGCTCAACTCCTTCCTGTTCTTGTTGGTTCCTAAAGTCTGGAGGAGGTCAAGGCAGCAGAAGCCTGGTGTGTCAGCATTGCTCTAACCGTGCAAACTCATAGCTGGGTCCTGACAGCTCCCAGGCTTGGCCACAACTTTGCTCCAAAATCAGAGGGGTTACTGGGAGCCAGCGAGGAGCGAGAGCAGGCATTTCTAAGCCTGCGGGGACAGGGGGTCTTCCTGGGCCCCTGAAAGCACGGGGGTACCTGAGTCTGGAGTGGAAGCTGAGCAGCTGCAGTTGTACCCAGGAGCGTGGAGCTCCTGCCACACCAATTCAGTAGGGAGTAGGGGTCCCACCTGTTCCTCACAGGACTGTGGATCGTGCAACCCCGGCCATGCATCCTGGGCTGCAGTGGGCATCTTCACAATGGCTGCTCCATACAGGCCGCCGCTGCCATCAATAATGAATAGCATAAATCCACATTTTTATTTCTACTTATAGTTTTTTAAAGTAGAAAACTAGTACAGTTCCTTTAGTTTGTAACATAAATATACATTTTCTTTATACTTTTTATAGAAATTTATATCAATATGCACATATATCAGAATGCTTCTGGTTTGTTATATAATTTTTATGAAGCTCTGAGATTATTATGGAAATATTGGGGAGAAGTAATTATACGTTCTATATTCCACAGCTTATCTAATAATGTTTTTATATTCTCTTTACTATTTTACTGGGAGAATTGGCAATTTACAATTTTTTCCTTTTTAATAACATTAATAATTAATGAAAATCCATTACTAATTTGAAGTCAAACTATTTATTTAAGTACATTTAATTCCACACACTGGTGAAGGAAAAAATTTTAATGCTATCAAACTCTTCTATAATACCTGTAATCAGAAAAGCCATTTCCCATATGTTAAGACTTTTTATTGCATGGAAGATGCTACTGAAGAAAAAGTCTATCTCGCAAGCTTGCAGCCCTCTGTATGTCTGAACACAGTTGATAATAATAGATTAATATCATGTTTCACACACTTGAGAATAAATTTTCATTCTAATTAACTGCAGTGTTTTTCAGTAAATGACTGGCTTATTTTGAAAAGTTACAAAAAGTACCTAGAATAGGCCTATATCTTTACTAAAAAATCTGTTTGAAGCAGAGATAATTAAATAATGTGTGATTATAACAAACAATTCAGATATTTACTATTATCACTATAAATGTTAAAACTGAGTGAAAAGGTAACACTCCACAAAATAGAATATTAAGGGATTCATGTCCATTTAATATACAAATTACTCAAAACGATTGCCTCGCTTAATTTTCCTTATACTTCTTTGCAACCATTTTAATCCTGCAAATTTGTCAGTTCCATTCCTTATGCAAATTTGCTAAGAATATAAAAATACATATTTGCTACATAAAATTGAACTTATTTTTCTCTGTAACTTAATTTTTCTATTATTCACTGCAAAACACATTGGTTCAACTAGCAACATAACTTGTTTTTAATGTCTCAGCTTAATTCCTGGTTAATTCATGAAGATGGCTTTTATCTCTAACACTTAATTGTAATGGTCATTAATTAAGGTCAGTTGTTTGCTGTTTTCTGCTTTACTTAATCTCATCAATACCATTAACTTAATAAATCATTGTTTGATTTTTCTTCTTGTTCTCCCACTCCTCCTTTCTCCTCTCCCTCTTTCTTGTGATTGCTCTTCCTTCTCTTCTCTTCTCCTTTTCCTTCTTCTCCGTCTTTCTCCTTCTCCTCCCCTCCTCTTCTTCCTCCCCTACCTTCCCCCCACCCACCCACCACCCTTGAGTGAGATACCATTCTTTTCTGGTACATTGCTGTTGCTGGGCATGAAATGAATTTGCAATAAAAAGTTACAATAATAATTATCCAGTCTTTAAGCAATTTATACACTGTGGCAAAAAAAAATACCCCAAAGTATGTAAAAAACAAAACAAACTTTTCATATGGCTCAAATGCCATTTCTATATTTTAGTTGAAACAATATGCCTTTCCTAAAATATATTATAAAATGAACTTTAGTGATAAATTAACCATGTTGCTTAAAGGATATAAAATGAATGGCTTCTTCTAAAATAAAAATGAATACATATAATAGAGTTGTTTGTTAATTTAAACATTTTAAAGGTAATTTTTCAAACTGATTCAGTGGACTGGAGCCAAATTTTATGCTTCAGGTGAACAAAAATCTATCCTTTCCAAATAAACACTATGGACTGGCAGTTCACTCAGAGGAAATAACTGTTTAATGTATTTTCTTTGCTATACCTATCAATAATGATATAGATAAACTATAAAATATAAAAAGAACCCTTTGTGGAGAATAAGCTTTGCTTCAACCCCCTGTTAAGATAAATGCAATTTGTACTCACAGGAAAATAAAAATTTAAACTAAAATATAGTACCAGTCACATCAGTTTTAAAAGGATTACTTATGTCTCAGCCATATGGATGAACATCAGAAAAATAATGTCAACTAGATATATTATTTCAGCAAAAGAAAAAAGTGTGTTTTTGTTTTCTGGCTTAAAATATTGCTGTTCTAAATATTTTTTCCCTCAAAGTTCATGAATATACCATATATCTAAAATAATACCAGTGAATTATGAAACTGTAAACTATTCAGTGTTTGAATACATTAATAATGAATATCAAAGTATGGAATAAATCCATATACTGTATAGCACACAATTAACTCTTCATAGGGTAATAGTTTTTGAAATTATGAAACTGGATTATTTTCCGATAAAACTTGTTTATTTATTTTATAATTGTGATAGGGAAATTAAGATCTAGTAAAAAAAATAGTCATCAAGGTTTATTGAGAATTAGTATGTAAGACCAGGAGACAGCGATTATATCTTTATAGCAGCAAATACAAAAATGCTTGGCAGTTTCAGTTGCAGTTAAGTGGAATGGATTCTAATGGCATTATTTGCCTTGGAACCTACAGGAAGGAAATGTATTATTTGAACGATGAATAGAAGAAATGAGGTCAAGGCTTTGGGCAGTGAAAGGGAGGCCTCTGAAAAGAGTTGAAAAAAGGAAAGTGTGGGCCAGATCAGAAGAACAACGCAAGCGTTATGTTGTGTTCTAAGAAAGTGTAATGTTATATCAGGGCGACTAGAGGGAACAAAGTTGGTGCACAACATGAATACTCCCAATTCAAATTAAATTTACAAGCCTGGTTTTTATATGTGGATTCTTAAAAAAAGGAGGTAAAGAAGTCAAAAACCAAACAACATAGCCCAGACTTCTGTTTGTGATCCATCTATGATTGGATCTCTATGACTCAATACCATCATCCAAAAAAATAGTTGCTTCCCCGACAAAAAACCCATATTATTTAATAGTTTCGTCTTTTTTCTTTAGCGTTCTATACAGCCAAAATACTATTGTTGAAGTTATTTTCATTTCTTGCCCTATGAAAAACGTGATATTGTTACATGGATATCTTTCCATATCAACTTTAGAGTTAGCATGTTTAGTTTCAAAATAAGTTTCTATTGTATTTCTTTTGTGTTAACTTTTAAAATTAGTAATAACTGACATCTTTATAATAGATTTTCTTACCAATCCCAACAAATACTTTTTTATGCATTTGCTTATTTTGTTGCTTAGTAGGATTTAAAAATTTTTTTTTTCAGATTTTGTTAGCTATTTAATCTTTTATTCTTTGTCACTTTTTGTTAGACATAAAAAGACTTCTAATATTGCTTATTAATTTTCTACCCACCACCTTACTGTATAACTTAATGTTTATAATATTCTCTTAGCTGATATAGTATCAAAAACAAGTAATGAATTTACCTTCTTTACAATTTCTGTAACTCACTTCTTTTTCTTTTCTTGTTGAAGTCCCTATTTAAATAGCAAAGTCACTCTTGTGCTAAGGTGTTATGATAAATTCCTTAGGTCATTTTGGAATTTTTTTTTTTATGAAAGCAGTACACTTTAAAATGCTTTGAAGTACTAATGAACAGAATGAATGAAAGCATGCCTAGGAGAGGAATGCTTGTGAGGGAGTTCTGCAGCAGAGCAGTTGACTTAGGTGGCCCTGAGTATTCCAAGAAATGATACGTTAACCTCATTTTTCTGATGAGTAATCAAGGCAGAAGCAGCATCAACCTTTTATTCTTTCCTTTGTCCTAACATTGTTTGGTTTGCTGTCTTTCCCTTAAACAGTTTCTGATGCTGATTGAGGTACTTAAACTGCTCTGGCACCAAGTTTCCCTTTTCAATGGCCTTCCTTTAGGGCTAAGTGCTAAGGGCTAAGTGTGCGCATCTTCTCAAATAGGTTATCGGTTAGACTTGGGGGTCCACTGTCCATTTGGTTCTAGTGATAACTCATGTTAATCTTGAAGTGATACTGTAAGGTTTAAATGAGGCAACTGAGGCCAATTATTGGAATAAAGAAATTTAATGGGCTCCTGGGCGAGGTTCTGCGGTCCGACAGGAGGGGCCGGAGAATTTGCGCTTGACTCCTCTCGGACACGGGGTTTTATAGGGAGTGGAGGCATTTTGATTGGTTGTGGGGAAGCAGGACGTGGACAGGGCATGTTGCCCTTGGCAGGTAAGCGGGATGCAAAATGCTATTGGGCAGGTTTTGGCGGGGTTCTTCAATGGTTGGCTAGGTGTTGAGTGCAGAGGCTAGTGTTGAGTGCAGATTTGCGTGCTGAGTGCAGAAGTGGGTGTGGGGGAGTTTAACGGCAGGCTAGGTGCTGAGTGCAGAACTTGGTGTTGAGTGCAGATTTGCGTGCTGAGTGCAGAAGTGGGTGTGGGGGAGTTTAACGGCAGGCTAGGTGCTGAGTGCAGAGCTTAGTGTTGAGTACAGATTTGCGTGCTGAGTGCAGAAGTGGGCGTGGAGTGGTGATGTGGTTTCTAGGCGTGGAGAGCGGTGGGCGTGTCTGAGCTCCTGGCGAGGTTACAGATACTAACCTCTAAACCTAGTTAGTCTCTTGGTACTATGGTTATACTATTTATTTACTGCCCCCCCCCCCACTGCCACCCTTTAATATGTGTCATGTATGGGACAGCATAGTTACAACTTAGTGCAAACTGAGAGACTTGGCTGTTGCCAACATGGAGATCAGAAAATTTCTGAATGGGATGAAAAATGTGGTCGAGAGTATAGCACAACATGCCTGCTGAGGGTTTGCTGTGGAATGAAGTAAAGAGATCTTGTAGCTGAGGCTATAGAAAGACAGGCTATATTGTGAAACAGCTATGTGCCTCATTCCCAGTGCTGGAGTTCAGCTTTTCTGGTAGGACTGAATCCCAGTCCATTATCTTATAAGCAACCACCTCAAAGGCAAAACTTTCTAATGTCCACATAACCTACTAGTTCCAAACCTTGACTACATATTAAAATTTTCTGGGAAGACATAAAAAAAAATTGCACACGACCAGCATGGTGGCTCACACCTATAATTCCAGCATTTTGGAAAGTCAAGCAGGGAAGATGGCTTGAGTTTAGGAGTTAGAGACCAGCCTGGGCAACTTGTGAGACCCTGTCTCTGCTAAAAAGAAAAAACAAGGTGGGTGTGGTGGTGCTTGCCTATAGTCCCAGCTACTTGGGAGGCTGAGATGGGAGAATTGCTTAAGCCCAGCAGGTCAAGGCTGCAGTGATCTGTGGTTATGTCACTGCACTCCAGCCTGGGCAACAGAATGAGACCCTGACTCAAAAAAAAAAAAAAAAATTACACATATCTAGGTTTTCGGTTTCAACCATAGATAACTGATTTCATTGGTAAGTTCCACAGCTGTGTAGTCAGTCTGAGAATCATTGATCTTTCTTGGCTGTAAAATACCATCTGTTTGTCTTCTTTATTTTTCTGACTGACATTCTACCACTACATGGACACTCCTGGGTACTTATAGCCCAGAATAGCCTGGGTCTGTCAGTTTCCTTTGGCCATTGTCTTTTGTATTACCTACTTGGGAGATGCTCCACTGTTACCCTGGCCCACCTGTTAGTCTGTTCAAGTCTGGAAAATTGTTTACTGAGCTATAAGAAGTAAGCATAATTCACACATAAGTCACTTATATAGGTAGGTAGTGACAAAGCCATGGCCAGAAACCAGGTACACTAACTTCTAGACATCGTTCTTTGCATTTTGCCTGAATTCTTTTAACTTATTTTGTTATTTACTTCGCTGTGTTCTAGAGTCTTCCTCTTTCCCCACATTTGGGCCTAGTATACTAGCTAAATATAGATTACTGATTTTTTTTACATATTGTTTTCTTTGTACTCATATCTCATTTTAGACAATGCTGAAAAGATCATGATTCATTATTTCACATAGTTACTAACATCTGGAGTCAGTTAAAATGAGTCTAACTCATATGCCACATGGTACAGAAGCTGGATGAAGTTTTCACTGAAGCTAGACATTGGTAATGTAATATGTAATGTATATTGACTCTATCAGATTTCATTTCTCATGTCTTTGGACTTAGGTGCTATAAGAAGGCATGACCAGATGATGAAAAATTATAATGTCTTTAATTTTTTTCAAAGAAACAACTGTTTTGCTTTCATCTAGGTCCCCAGAATTGTGCTTTAAAATGAATTACAATACACAAACTATTTTTCGTACTCCAAGACTGAAAGGATGATGAAATAAAAGCAAAAGTGTGACAAAGTGTTGCATACTGATGTTTCTCATAAGAAGTCATAGTTCTCTCTTTTTTTTGTCTCTCTTTAAACCATGAAGGAACAAGCAAGAGGCAATTTTTTTTTACATATATATGGTGGCTGATAATCAGAATTTCTATTTTAGGATTAATCTATTATCTAGGAAGGAAACAAATCAATTACATGGACAAAAAAATGATTCTTAAAAATCATGTTACTATAAATTAAGATACCATAGTAAATATGCACATGAAATTTTACAGTTTGATACTTTGATCACTAAAAACATTAAAGGGTGTCATATACTTGACCTACAACAAATAATAGCAAATGTGCTATCATTCAAGGTTGGGCTAAAATTTAAAAAAATCATAAAATATTAACCTATGTCTTAATCTTACAAAATCACATTCTAATGGCATTATGTATGAATTTCAGAGACATTCTTAGACTTTTTTTTTTTTTTTTTTTGAGTCTCACCTTGTTGCCCAGACTGGAGTACGGCAATGCAATCTCAACTTACTGAAACCTCCGCCTCCTGGGTTCAAGCGATTCTCATGCCCCTGCCTCCCAAATAGCTGGGATTACGGGCTCATGCCACCATGCCTGGCTGAGACATTCTCCAACTTTAAAACTGCAAATAGAGCCTCAGATCACAGTGTCCGTGTATAATATTACATTAAATTATTTAGTAAGAACTTCACTCATATTCTTATATAGCAGTTGTTTTAATAGTGGAGAGTAAAATTTTACCCACCACATATAATTGAGAAATAGGATAGAGATCATTAGGAAAGAGTGAGCCTAAAATAGAAGTTTCTTCTCAAGAGAATATTTTAAGTATAGGTTACTCTAATTTTAATTTAGTATTCTTTTCTTCTATAAATAAAATTTACTGTTTTTCTCCCATTTACTCCCATAACTTTGTGATAGCATCCTCAAATTTCTTTTACCTCTAAATCTATTTAGTACTGTCACACTACAGTTACACTATTTATTTATATACCCTTAATATGTGTCATGTATGTGACAGTATAGTTGCGACTTAGTACAAACAGAGAAAATTGGCTATTCCAACATGGAGAAGATCAGAACATTTCTGAATGGAATGCAAAATGTGGTTGAGATTATGGCACCAGCATGCCTGCTGAGGGCTCCCAGTGGAATTGGGCACAGGGACCCTGTAGCCGAGACTACAGAAAGACAGGCTGTGCCGGGAGACAGCTAAGTTTCAGGGTATCAGATACCTTCAAGAAGTACTAAGATGGGAAAGTGGGACCCAAATTGACACAGGGAGAATCACCAAGCTCCACTTGAGATAAAACACCACTGTACATTTCCTGTGGTTAACGTAGATAGCATCAATTATTCCGTCTGGCAGCATACTTACCGCAATGGAGGCAGTGGCCCAGTATCTTGGGCCAGGCATGGGAAACTATGAAAGCAGATGTCAGAACTTGGAGCAGACGTTACACTGCTAGATACCTCCATTTCCACCCATTTTTTAAAAAAATCAATAAGAGAAGCAAGAGAAAAGACCTAAGAGCCCAAGCTTGAAATTCTGAAGAACCTGAGTTACCTTGTATTATCTAGGTACTCATTTGCGCTACCAGACACAAACTGGGATTTATGCGTTAAATTTCAATTAGGTAGAAATATAATTGCAAAGGAGCACCCTGAAATTGTGTCCATTTTGTAACCACAACTATTTAAAGCATATTATAAATTTTGAGTGCATTGCCCTACTGTCTTCTCACATTCAAGGGTCACCCTTGATAAGTCTGAAAATTATTATAGTCAATATGTATTAACAGCTTATTAGGGCTAAGATATAGTCTAAGCACTTAAAGGTCTGAACCATAAAAGACAGAAACTATTATTATCCTTATTTTCTAGCAGAAGTAATTGAAGTATAAGTTACACAAATTTCCTGAATCACATGGTTAGTTAATTGCAGCACCTGATTCTAGAGTTCTTTATTATTACATTACACAGCTTCTCAGAACAGTCATTTTCTCATTGCTTTTTGTATAACTTGAAAAAAGTGTCTTTAGAAGCTTTGAATATCTTCATATCTCCATTGTTCTGAAGTTAAAAGGTTATATGTCTAATTATGAGTCTTTTTAAATTCAAAGTGATAGGCATGTTATGGGCTCTTTATTCTGAAATTTGTTTCTCACATCGATCTGTTTTCTCACAATCATTGTCTTTTTCCTTTCTTTCGTGGGAACCCTCAAGTAGCAAAATAATGGGAGTTTAATTCTAGGGTGCAAATGTCTACACCAAAGGTTTGGTTATCCCATTTTTTTTTCTAATTTTTTTGAGCAAGAAGATAGCCAAAGTGAGAATTGACTAGATGAGACATTGAACAAATTACAAAATTTAGTGGCTTTCAAAAGTGTAGAAACTTCTATCTTTGTTCCATGTCTTTTCACTCTGGAATGCAGGCTGATAAAGCAGCCTCTATCTCAGTGTTGCTCTCTGTGGTTGATGGAAGAAAGGTTCTCAAAGGGCATCAATTACATGATCCTGCCTGAAAAGGACTTCACATCACTTTCTCTAGCAATTCATTGGCTACAACTAGTCACATGGTCCTATACAATTATATCAATGAATTAGTTTGAGAATAAATATGGATTGCTTATGATTTGCACATTCAGTATTACTGTTAGCAAGTTGTTATCTAACAACAGTTATTCAATACATACACATTCACTGAATTTCAGCCCTATTTTCCATTTCTATGTTTTACCATACTGACTGACTGAGATTAGAGCTTCTCTCAGGTCCTCTTTTGTGCAGTGGCTCCTATTTTCTTCCTTACAGCATATATCTTCTAGCACATGGTAGGTTGTAGCTTTTCCGCTGATTTCATCCAGTGATTATTCTCAATTACCTTCTGTGTTCAACCAAAGTGTCGATCTTTCTCACTGGTCATAACACTCACTTTTTACTTTCTGTTCTCCTCATATCCTTCACTCTTCCTTGTAATACTAGTGGAATCTTACAAATAACAGGGCAAACTGTATGTATTATCTGCCATCATTAATATGAAGTCAGGTGAGAAAACTATTTTTTCAGTCTTATATTTTATTGATATATTGAGACGCATGTAAATAGATGAAGAAAAGTACTTCAGATGTTTGAGATACTTTTTCCTCATGAATCAAAAGTATAAATCTGTTCTTACTAGATTTAATAAACAAGTATATCAAAATTTTAAGCTTTGATATTACAGTGGGATTTAAAAAATAACTAGTTCTTGTCTTGAGGAAGCTCAGGATTTATCAGAGAGAGAAGATACATAAATATGAATATATAGTACTAATTTAAAAACAGTATATAAGTAGTATGGTATTACATAAGATGGAGAAATTCTTTTTAACTCATAAATGTAAGTTCATATAGGAGAATATTTAAAATGAACATTTCTTCTGTTCCTTACCCACCTCACTTCCCTTCCCAGATTCTAGATTTTTGCTCTTCCAGTTCATCCATCTAAACTAAATGCATAATACATTTAATTCCTTAATAAGAAATTTGGGAAAATTCTACTTAGTACTTAGGATTCATTTTAAGCATGACTATTACAGGCCAAATGTTTGTGCCCCCCCCAAAATTCATACGTTAAAACCCTACCCGCCACCTACCCACTACAGTGTAATGCCATTAGGAGGTAGGGCCTTCAGAAAGTAAATAGGCTTAACTGAGATTATAGTTGTGGAGCCCTCCATGAATGAGAACAGTACCCATATCAGTGACTAGAGAGAGCCTGCTTCCTTCTTTTGCCCTCCACCATGTGAAGATATAAGTCAGTAGTCTTCATTCCAAAAGAGGGTCGTCACCAGAAGCCAGCTGTGTTGGTAACTTCATCTCAGATTTCCAGCTTTCAGAACTACAACAGATAAATTTCTGCTGCTTATAAGCCACCCAATCTAATAAGTTCTATAAAAAATTTTTGATTTAATATATAAGGGTGTATATATATGTGTGTGTGTGTGTGTGTGTATTTATTACACTTAACACTTTAAGTTCTGGGGTACATGTGCAGAAGGTACAGGTTTGTCACATAGTTATATACATTCCATGGTACTTTGTTGCATCCATCACCCCATCATCTACATTAGGTATTTCTCCTGACACTCTCCTTCCCCTAACCCCTCACAGGTCTTGGTGTGTGTTGTTCCCCTCCCTGTATCCATGTGTTCTTATTGTTCAACTCCCATTTATGAGTGAAAACATACAGTGTTTAGTTTTCTGTTCTTGTGTTAGTTTTCTGAGAATAATAGTTTCCAGCTTCATCCATGTCCCTGCAAAGGACATGAATTCATCCTTTTTAATGGCTGCATAGTATTCCATGGTGTATATGCCACATTTTCTTTATCCAGTCTATCATTGATGTGCATTTGGGTTGGTTTCAAGTCTTTTCTATTGTGAACAGTGCCACAGTAAACATACATGTGCATGTGTTTTTATAATAGAATGATTTATAATCCTTTAGGTATATACCCAGTATTGCGATTGCTGGGTCAAATGGTATTTCTAGTTCTAGATTCTTGAAAAGTCGCCACACTGTCTTCCACAACGGTTGAACTAATTTATACTCCTACCAACAGTATAAAAGCATTCCTGTTTCCCCATATCCTCTCCAGCATCTGTTGTCTCCTGACTTTTTAATAATCGCCACTCTAATTTGCATGAGATAGCACCTCAGTGTGGTTTTAATTTGTATTTCTCTAATATGTTTGTTGGCCACATAAATGTCTCCTTTTGAGAAGTGTCTATTCACATCCTCCACCTACTTTTTGATGGAGTTGTTGGGTTTTTTCTTGTAAATTCGTTTAGATTCTTTGTTGATTCTGGATATTAGCCCTTTGTCAGATGTGTAGATCGCAAAAATTTTCTCCCATTCTGTAGGTTGGCTGTTCACACTAATGAGTTTCTTTTGCTGTGCAGAAGCTCTTTAGTTTAATTAGATCCCATTTGTCAATTTTGACTTTAGTTGCCATTGCTTTTGGTGTTTTAGTCATGAAGGCTTTGCCCATGCCTGTGTCCTAAATGGTATTGCCTAGGTTTACATCTAGGGTTTTTGTGGTTTTAGGTCTTATGTTTAAATCTTTAATCCATATTAATTTTTGTATAAGGTGTAAGAAAGGGATCCAGTTTCAGCTTTCTGCATATGGCTAGCCAATTTTCTCAAGACAGATTATTAAATAGGAAATTCTTTTCCCATTGCTTGTTTTTGTCAGGTTTGTCAAAGATCAGATGGGTGTAGATGTGTGGTATTGCCTCTGAGACCTCCGTTCTGTTCCATTGGTCTATATCTCTCTTTTGGTACCAGTACCATGCTGTTTTGATTACTGTAGCCTTGTAGAATAGTTTGAAATCTCGTAGCATGATGCTTCCAGCTGTTTTTTTGTTTGTTTTTTGTTTTTTGTGTTTTTTTTGCTTACGATTGTCTTGGCTATGTGGGCTCTTTTTTGGTTCCATATGAAATTTAAGGTGATTTTTTTTTTCCAATTCTGTGAAGAAAGTCAGTGGTAGCTTGACGGGTATAGCATTGAATCTATAAATTACTTTGGGCAGTATGGCCACTTGCATGATACTGATTCATCCTAACCATGAGCATGGAATGTTTTTCCATTTGTTTGTGTCCTCTCTTATTTCTTTGAGCAGTAGTTTGTAGTTCTCCTTGAAGAGGTCCTTCACATCCCTTGTTAGTTGTATTCCTAGGTATTTTATTCTCTTTGTAGCAATTGTGAATGGCAGTTCATTCTTGATTTGGCTCTCTTTAAGTCTGTTGTTGGTGTATAGGAATGCTTGTGATTTTTGCACATTGATTTTGTATCCTGAGACTTTGCTGAAGTTGTTTATCAGCTTAAGGAGATTTTGGGCTGAGATAATGGGGTCTTCTAAATATACAATCATGTCGTCTGCAAATAGAGACAATTTTCTTCTTTTCCTAATTAAATAACCTTTATTTCTTTTCTTTTCTTTTTTTTTTTTTTTTTTTTTGCCTGATTGCCCTGGCCAGAACTTTCAATACTATGCTGAATAGGAGTCGTGAGAGAGGGCATCCTTGTCTTGTTCTGGTTTTCAAAGGGAATGCTTCCAGTTTTTGCCCATTCAGTGTGATATTGGCTGTGGGTTTTTCATAAGTAACTCTGATAATTTTGAAATACATTCCATCAATACCTAGTTTATTGAGAGTTTTTAGCATAAAGAGCTGTTGAATTTTGTCTTCTCTGCATCTATTGAGGTAATCAGGTGGCTTTTGTCTTTGGTTCTGTTTATGTGATGGATTACATTTATTGATTTGCATATGTTGAACCAGCCTTGCATCCCAAGATGAAGCCGACTTGATCATGATGGATAAGCTTTTTGATGTGCTGCTGGATTCAGTTTGCCAGTATTTTATTGAGGATTTTTGCGTCAATGTTCATCAGAGATACTGGCTTGCCAGATATTTTCTTTTTTAGTTGTGTGTCTGCCAGATTTTGATATCAGGATGATGCTGGCCTCATAAAATGAGTTAGGGAGGATTCCCTCTTTGTCTGTTGTTTGGAATAGTTTCAGAAGAAATGGTAGCAGCTCCTCTTTGTACCTCTGATAGAATTTAGCTGTGAACCCAGGTAGTCCTGGACTTTTTTTGTTTGGTAGGCTATTAATTGCTGCCTCAATTTCAGACCTTGTTATTGGTCTACTCAGAGATTTGACTTCTTCCTGGTTTAGTCTTGGGAGGGCATAGGTGTCTGGGAATGTATCCATTTCTTCTAGATTTTCTGGTTTATTTGCATAGAGGTGTTTATAGTATTCTCTGATGGTAGTTTATATTTCTATGGAATCAGTGGTAATGTCCACTTTATCATTTTTTATTGCATCTATTTCATTCTTCTCTCTTTTGTTCTTTATTAGTCTGGCTAGTGGTCTATCTATTTTGTTAATCTTTTCAAAGAACCAGCTCCTGGATTCATTGATTATTTGAAGAGCTTTTTGTCTCTGTCTCCTTCAGTTCTGCTCTGTTCTTAGTTATTTCTTGTCTTCTGCTAGCTTTTAAATTTGTTTGTTCTTTTAATTGTGGTGTTAGGCTGTTGATTTTAGATCTTTCCTCCTTTCTCTTGTGAGCATTTAGTGCTATAAATTTACCTCTACACACTGCTTAATATGTGTCTAGAAATTCTGGTACATTGTGTCTTTGTTCTCAGTAGTTTCAAAGAACATCTTTATTTCTGCCTTAATTTCATTATTTACCCAGTAGTCTTTCAGGAGCAGGTTGTTTGTTTTCCATGCTCTCGTGTGGTTTTGAGTGAGTTTCTTAATCCTGAATTTTAATTTGATTGCACTGTGGTTGAGAGACTGTTACGATCTCTGTTCTTTCACATTTGCTCAGGAGTGTTTTACTTCTAATTATGTGGTCAATTTTAGAATAAGCGTCATGTCGTGCTGAGAAGAATGTATATTATGTTGATTTGGGGTGGAGTGTTCTGTAGATGTCTATTAGGTTTGCTTGGTCCAAATCTGAGTTCAAGTCCTGGATAGCCTTCTTAATTTTCTGTTTCATTGATCTGTCTGATATCAACAGGAGGGTGTTAAAGTCTCCCACTCTTATTGTGTGGGAGTCTAAGTCTCCTTGTAGGTATCTAAGAACTTGCTTTATGAATCTGGGTGCTCGTGTATTGGGTGCATATATATTTAGGATAGTTAGCTCTTCTTGTTGCATTGATCCCTTTTCCATTATGTAATGTCATTCTTTGTCTCTTCTGATCTTTGTTGTTTTAAAGTCTGTTTTATCAGAGACTAGGATTGCAACCTCTGCTTTTTTTTGTTTTCCATTTACTTGTTAAATCTTCCCTTATCCCTTTATTTTGAGCCTATATGTGTGTTTGCATGGGAGATGGGTCTCCTGAAGACAGCACACCAATGGGTCTTGACTCTTTATCTAATTAGCAGGTCTGTGTCTTTTAATTGGGGCATTTAGCCCATTTACATTTAAGGTTAATATTGTTATGTGTGAATTTGATATCATTATGATGCTAGTTGGTTAGTTTGCTCATTAGTTGATGCACTTTCTTCCTATTGTCGATGGTCTTTACAATTTGGTATGTTTTTGCAGTGGCTGGTACCAATTGTTCCTTTCCATGTTTAGTGCTTCTTTCAGGAGCTCTTATAAGGCAGGCATGGTGGTGACAAAATCTCCCAGCAGTTGCTTGTCCATAAAGGATTTTATTTCTCCTTTGCTTATGAAGCTTAGTTTGGCTAGATATAAAATTCTGGGTTGAAAATTCTTTCCTTTAAGAATGTTAAATATTGGTTCCCACTCTCTTCTGCCTTGTAGGCTTTTTGCCAAGAGATCTGCTGTGAGTCTGATGGGCTTCCCTTTATGGGTAACCTGACCTTTCTCTCTGGCTGCCCTTAGCATTTTTTATTTCACTTCAACCCTGGTGAATCTGATGATTGTGTGTCTTGGGATTGTTCTTCTTGAGGAGTATCTTTGTGGTGGTCTCTGTATTTCCTGAACTTGAATGTTGGCCTGCCTTGCTAGGTTGGGGAAGTTCTCCTGGGTAATATCTTGAAGAGTGTTTTCCAACTTGGTTTCATTCTCCCTGTCATTTTCAGGTACACCAATCAAACATAGGTTTGGTCTTTTCACATAATCCCATAGCTCCTGGAGGCTTTGCTGATTTCTTTTCACTCTTTTTTCTCTATTCTTGCCTTCTCATTTTATTTCATTGAGTTGATTTTCAATCTCTGATATCTTTTCTTCTGTTTGATCGATTCAGCTATTGAAACTTGTGTATGCTTCACAAAGTTCTCTTGCTGTGTTTTTCAGCTCCATCAAGTCATTTATGTTCTTCTCTAGGCTGGTTATTCTAGTTAGCATTTTGTCTAACCTTTTTTTAATGTTCTTAGTTTCCTTGCATTGGGTTAGAATATGCTCCTTTAGCTTGGAGAAGTTTGTTAGTACCCACCTTCTGAAGCCTATTTCTGTTAGTTCACCAAACTCATTCGCTGTCCAGTTTTGTTCCCTTGCTGGTGAGGCATGGTGATCCCTTGGAGGAGAAGACATGCTCTGGTTTTTGGAATTTTCGACCTTTTTGTGCTTGTTTCTTCTCATCTTCATAGATTTATCTACCTTTGGTCTTTGAAATTGGTGACCTTTGGATGGGGTGTCTGAGTAGTTGTCCTTTCTGTTGATGTTGAAACTATTTCTTTCTGTTAGTTTTCCTTCTAACAGTCAGATCCCTCTCCTGCAGGTCTGCTGGGTTTGCTGGACAGCCACTTCAAATCTTGCTTCCTTGGGAATCACCAGTGGGGGCTGCAGAGCAGCAAAGCTGCATGTTCCTTCCTCTGGTGGCCTCATCCAAGAAGGGTACCTGCCAGATGCCAGCCAGAGCTCTCCTGTATGAAGTGTTTTTTGGCCCCTCCCTACTGGAAGATGTCTTCCAGTCAGGATACATGGGGGTCAGGGATCCACTTGAGGCAGTCTGTCCCTTATCAGAGCTCAATTACTGTCCTGGGAGATCTGCTGCTCTCTTCAGAGTTGCCAGGCAGGGATGTTTAAGTCTGCTGAACCTGTACTCACAACTGCCCCTTTTCCCAGGTGCTCTGTCCCAGGAAGTTGGGGGCTTTATTTAAAAGTCCCTGATGGGCTGCTGCCTTTTTCAGAGATGCCCTGCCCAGGGAGGAGGGAGTCTAGTGACACAGGCTGCCTGGAAAGGCATTGCTGAGCTGCCATGGGCTCTGCCCAGTTCAAACTTCCTGGTGACTTTGTTTATACTGTGAGGTTGAAACTACCTACTTGAGCCTCAGCAATGGCAGATGCCCCTCCCCCCACCAAGCTTGAATGTCCCAGGTTGAGCTCAGACTGCTGTGCTGGTTGCAAGAATTTCAAGCCAGTGGATCTTAGCTTGCTGGTCTTCATGGGGGTGGCACCAGCTGAGCCAGATCACTTGGCTCCCTGGCTTCAGCTCCCTTTCCAGGGGAGTGAACACTTCTGTCTTGCTGGCTTTCCAGGTGCCACTGGGGTATTAAAAAAAAAAAAAAAAACTACTGTGGCTAGCTTGGTGTCTTCCCAAACAGCAGCCCAATTTTGTGCAAGAAACCCAGGGCCCTGGTGTTGCAGGCACCAGAGGGAATCTCCTGGTCTGCGTGTTGTGAAGATGGTGGGGAAAGCACAGTATCTGGGCCCGAGTGCAGGTGACAGTACCTAATGACTTCCCTTGGCTAGGAGAGGAAGTTCCCTAGCCCCTTGCACTTCCTGGGTGAAGTGGCACTCCACACTACTTCGGCTCACTCTCCTTGGGGTGCACCCACTGTCCAACCAATCCCATTAAGATGAACAAGGTACCTCAGCTGAAAATGCAGAGATCACTCGCCTTCTGCATCAATCGCACTGGGAGCTACACACCAGAGCCGTTCCTATTCTGCCATCTTGCCAGCAATCCAGTCTGATAATTTCTTATTGCAACCTGAACTAAGTCAGTGATCTAAGACCTTAGACACAGTTTATAGAACTTACCTAAGAAGCAAGCAGTTATTTATGCACACACATGGAAATTAACACCTCTTTAAAAGAAACATGTTGTGTCCTTTAAAAAAATCTATATTTATATGAAACTTGAATAAATAAGTTTGGTAATCAAAGAGGGTTGAGGGGTCCAAAGACATTAGACTAAAAATAAATTTGTTGTTCACTTTGTACTTTCATGACCTACCACATCTAAGGCTATGACTTCAAGTTTTTTTTTTTTTTTTTTTGAGACAGAGTCTCGCTTTGTCACCAGGAGCCAGGCTGGAGTGGGTGGCGTGATCTCGGCTCACTGCAACCTGTGCCTCCCAGGTTCAAGCATTTCTCTTGCCTCAGTCTCCTGAGTAGCTGAGACTACAGGCACGCACCACCATGTCCAGCTACTTTTTTTGTATTTTAGTAGAGACAGGGTTTCACTATGTTGGCCAGGATGGTCTCGATCTCTTGACCTCGTGATCCACCCTCCTCGGCCTCCCAAAGTGCTGGGATTACAAGCGTGAGCCGCTGCGCCTGGCCTCATGTCATTTTTATATCTTGATTCCAAAATCTATATTTCCTCTGAATTTTCCTGCTGAGATATAACTTTGATATCCTACTGCTGCTCTGTACCTTTTTGTCCCTGTAGACTTCTAAAACTCAATTGCCAAATGAATTCATCGTTTCTCCTCCTGAATCTAGTCCCTCTCTTAACTTCCCTTACTCAACAATGGCTCCATCACATATCTGGAATCATGGTTAATTTCTGGATCAATTTCTTTTAGTTAGGATTCTTTGGCTCCAAGGAATGGAAAGTCTGACTAAAATCTGAATAATTCATTATGCTATCTAATAGGTTATACTTTCAATTGTCTCTGTTCACCCCATTGGTGAGGGATGACTCCTTTCATCCCTAAGATTTCTGCCCTAGGGATATAGGAATCACTGAACATACACTGCCTAACCCTAGACAGATGAGATTGACAGCAAATTACGCTCACAGTCTGGGGAAGAAGGATTCTGACTCTCATTCAGGTCCACGTGGGGTTGCATTCAATGATAAAGTGAATAAATAGGGTTTGTGGGAAGCTTCGCAGTACAGTATCAAGAGGGTGCAGTTATTTCTAGTTTTCTCCTGGGCTGGCAAGAAACTGAAATCCATCGTCCTGAGATAAAGAGGAACAACGGTGCCTGGTTCATTTGATATGGAGGCGACTGGATTTCAAGAGCAGAGTGGAAAGAAGAGCTTGTGTTTGGGCCATGCATAGCTGTCCCAGTTTCAGATGTCAAGTGGAATATAATATTTGGAATTAATTTTAAGCCTTATACTATAGTTATTAAGAGTTGTTTTCTGGAGGGGATTTCTGGTGGTCTCTCCTAAGGAACAAATGTTATTTAGAGACTTGAGCCACATTCTGAGAGCTCCAAATACATGAGAGTTCCCCAAATCTTCATGTTATCAATCTTTCAGTATTAGCCTTAGGCCCTGATCACCTGGGCAAACAAACCATTAACTAGCCCAGTGTACAGCCTGTTCTCAGGCCATGACTTCCAGGTAACGTGGAAGATAAAGCACAGTGCTAATTGTCCTCCCTACAAAGGGTATTTATTTTATCTATTTTATTTCACAGCCAGTCTTAAGTGGGACTTAATACTATACCTTCTGTAAGTAATGCTAATTAATTACACAGAGCTGTCTATAGTGGTTGTTGTTATTTGTCCTCTTTGAACTGGTCATAAAAGCAATACATGAAGCCCTAATTAGGATAACTGGAGAGGGGCATGAGTAGGAATGCTGAAGACTGAGCACCCAGCTCATGTAATTGACTTGTGCCTTCAGGGTGTTCTCAGGTCTAGTCCACATACCACAATTCCACCTTAACCTTGGAATGCTATGAGGCACACTTAACCCCATAGTAAGCTGGAACAGATGGATAATTTTGGACACATGATCAATTCCTGTCCCATAGACACACATTTGACTTGCAAGATTATACATTCCATTTCCCCCATAAATGTTGTTTTGAAATCTGTGTTGGCTGTTTGTGTCTTAGTTGTCTCCCTTCACTAGGAAAGAATTTGTTTTGTGAAAATCCAATTGGGGGTTCCTACAATCTCTACAAAGAGTCTATATTGATGAAAGTATTTTGAGCTCCAATGAATATGTAGGTTTGTAAGGTTGAGTAGCAGAGGGACTTGCACTGATTTTGTAATTATCCAACGGGTTCTTTCTGCCCACTGCACAGACCAAATCAGCTTAACAGATGCAAGGCTTGCCACACAAGAGACAAAGTTATTACTCAAATCAGTCTCCCTGAAGGCTCAGAGGTTAGAGTTTTTCAAGGATAGTCTGATGGGCAGGGGACTAGGAAACAGAGAATGTTGATTGGTTGAAAATGAAATCATAGGGTATAGAAAACTGTCCTCATGCACTGAGTCAGCCACTCTGCAGGGGCCACAGGACTGGTTGAGTCACAGATCTGGGTGAAGTCAGCTGGTTGTCAGAAATGCAAAAATCTGAAAAAAAAAATCTCAAAAGACCAATGTTAGGTTCTATGATTGTGATGTTGTGTATAGGAGCAATTGGGGAAGTCACAAATCTTGTGATCTATGGCCATATGTCTCCTGAGTAGTAAAGGATTGTAGAAACTATACCTACATCTTAGAATTCAGGCTTCTCTCCTAATCCTAACCTTGTGGCTTTCATGAGTTTTATAAAGGCAGTTTAGTTTTGGGGAAGGGCTGTTACCATCCTGCTTTAAGGTTGAACTGTAAACTAAATTTTTCCCAAAGTTAGCTTGGCCTATGCCCAGAAATGACCAAAGACAACTTGGTGGTTAGAGGCAAGATGGAGTCAAATTTCTCTTACTGTCATAATTTTGCAAAGGCAGTTTCAGTTGTATCCTGGACTACATGGAAGTTTATCCTGTTGAGGGTACCATTCAAATCTGATAGTTATTAATATAAATATTTTGGAACAGCATGTCTAAAACTTTAGCCTTCAGTATCCAAAGAGGCTATTCAAGCATTTCATGTTTTTAATTTCAGAGGGTACTTTTTTTGTTTTTTAAATGTTAGAGGTTCTACCATAACTTATATTGAGAGTTAACTACTAATAGAAACTTCCTGATGTGGAAGTTCCATGTATTTTTGTGAAATATTTTGTAAACATTGTACTTTCCATAGTGTTTCTCGTTTTTTTGCAACCCAGTGGCAACAAAGGGTATGAGGGGAATTGGGAGCCGCCTTCTTGCTCAGACAAACAAATGTTCCAACATTAATCTAGTTCTTTCAACTACATTTAGAGAGGAGACTAAATTTTATTAATTTTTTTAGTACTCAGAAACACACACACACACACACACACACACACACACACACACACACACATATATATATATATAATGTAAAAATTAAAAGCTTGTTGAATGGAGTGGTGTCTCATGCCTGGAGACCCCGCATTGTGGGAGGCTGAGGCAGAGGGCAGCTTGAGCCCAGGAGTCTGAAACTAGTCTGGGCAACAGTGAGACCCTGTCTCTATGAGAAAAAAAAATTAGCTGAGTGTAGTGGTGAATGTCTGTGGTCCCAGCTAATCGGGAGGCTGAGACAGGAGGATCATTGAGCCTCAGGAGGTCAAGGCTGTGACTACACCACTGCATTCCAACCTGGGCAACAGAACAAGACCCCTATCTCAAAAAATATGAATAAATAAATAAAGTAAAAATTAATTAAAAGTAAAAAAAATTATATAGGAACAATTTAAGTATAAGTTTTTAATAAAGCAGGCATGGCTCAGTTTTATTAAAGTGTAACACATGTTTCCAATGGCTATATTTAAAAAAAACTATGACCTTAAATTTCCATATTTCTCATTATACTCTTATTGTTACAAGTAATAGAATGACTTAATAAAACGATCTCCTTATCTATGATAATGGATTTAAAATTTGTGCTTTTATACTTTATGATCCTTGTTAAACTTCACTGTCAAGTAAAATACTACACAGTAACCTAATTCATGCTTTGACTATCTATTTTATCTAGGGAAATGTTTGGCACCAGATCACATATATAAGCTTGTCTTTTGATCACCACATTTTAACCATAGAATTAGAGAAATTCAAGAAATGATTTTCCTATTTAGTTATCACAAAGAGTGGGAAGGGATGGATAAGAAGAAACAGAGTCAAATACATATTTTTGCACATCTGTGGGAATTTTTATAGACATTAACCAGGAAGCAAATTCACAGCAGTAGTACGAGGTTGTGCTGGAAACAATCAACCCACAATGTGCTCCTGGAATGCACTGATAGGCTGCACTTTGGGAGCATCTGAAATACTTATTCTTGAATTAGAGCCATTTAGATAAATTTTAAAAACTGTAGTATTTAGAAAATATACAACATTTACTTCATTATTATATGTGCATATTTAATATTTATTTTAAAATAACCTGGTTTCTGAAATTCTACCATATGGAATAATATGTTGCAATTACATGCCATGAGGTGTGTACATTATTGAATACTAGGGACAAAGCCAACCTCAAGAGAAGTCCATGTATAATTCTTCTGACTCAGTTGTATTCTTTTGCCTTTCCCTCCACAAGAGGTGACCTAATTAAATTTCAGAATATTTATAATAACTGACACTATAGCACATACTGAATGCCAAGTAGTATTTTAGCCCTTCCACGTTTATTAACAACTTAAAGCAACTCTGTAATGTTGAGTACTATTATTATATTAGAACTATTATTCTTTTGACTTCGTGGAGGCTTAGAAAGATTAAGTAAATTGTGCAGGATCACAGTTCTAATAACTGAGAGTAGTATGGGAGGAGATGATGATCACACTAGGTGAGTTTTAATGGAGGTGTAGAAAATGAGACAGATATCCAATATAATTTAGAAGTAAAATTACTTGGCTCAAAATAGGATCTCGGTAAGAGAAAAGGGTATGAAGTACAATGATTCCTATGCTCTTGGCTTGAAAATTCTGTGGATGATAGTGTGATTTACAAAGTTGGGGAATGGGGATAGAACTCTTTTAATGGAAGGGAGAGAATGTGAAGTGGTGGAGGATACATTGCAATAAGAGTTGTGTAGGGACACGTTAAATTAGAGATGCCTTTTTTTCTAGGCTGCATTTTATGGGAAACAAACTGAAATGGACACTTGATTATAGGTGGTTTATTGCAAAGAACTCTCAGGAACAATACCTGTGAAGGAAGTAAGCAGGATTGAAAAATTGGTTATGCACAGTTGAAGCAGAGGTATCAGTCAATCTCATGGGAGACTGGAGCTGGGATGACCCTCCAGAGATGGGCTGAATTAAGACATGTTATCAAACCTCTCCTTCTATCCCTTGGAAATGGGTATTACTTGGAGCAAAGCAGCTTCCTCCACCCCAAGGTAATTTCTGGGGAGAATCTTAGCAATGAGCCACGGGTAGTAAACTACCATGGAAGACGGGAGAATGAGTACCTCAGTTTTGAGGCACACTTAAGTGGAGAAATCAAATTAGCCATCTAATATATCAAATTGGATGTAAGAATCTGGACATAAGGGAAAAATCAAGGTTGGTGATATGAATGAGAGAACTCATAATAAGCATTTTCCATTCATACACCATAATGCCAAAGGAATATATATGGTGGGTTGAATTGTGTCCCCAAAAAAGAAATGTCCAAGTCCTAATCCCTGAAACCTGAGCATGTGACCTTATTTTGATAAAGGGACTTTTCAAATGTAAATAAGTTAAGGATCTAGAGATGAGATTAGCCTAGATTTAGGTTAGAACCTAAAACCAATGATACATGCCCTTATAAAAGACACAGGAGGAAAAAACACAGACAAAGGGAAAAGGTCATGTGAAGGCAGAGGCAAAAATTAGAATTAGCTGCTACAAACTGAGGAATGCTTGTAGCAATAGAAACTGGAACAGACAGGAGAAAAAATCCTCTCAGTGGCTCAGAGGGAGCGTGGCTTTGCTAACACCTTGATTTTGAATTTCTGACCTCCAAAACTCTGAGATAATATATTTCTTTTGTTTGTAAACTACCCACTTGGTGGTAATTTATGGTACCCTAGGCAACCATGATCATATGTAACAAACTCCCTATGCCTAAGAGATAAAATGATATTAAGAAACTAATTCCCTATCAGGATAATAACAAAGATTTATATACTGCTTAGGAAATCATTGGAAGAAGTTTGTTGTTATTTGTGAGATACTTAGGTTAATCTCAGTAATATTTTCTATTTCTCTTTAATTTGGAAAATAGGAAGTTCAAAGCATTAGTAAAGACTAATACTTTATGTACATATAGATCCTAGTACATGAAGGGCACACTACTAAACTTTCATAATGCATATTTAGGAATAGCCTGAAAGAGAAATACCAAAATAAATGACAACTTGAGTCACTGAGGATTTTGAAACACTAGGAATATCCCTTGGCAGGTGAGAATAGAATAGGGTTCGGAGGGTTGATGGAATTTTCTCCAGGAACAATAAATTGATTATTATTTGTAAGCAATAACAATACAAGGAGAGATTAAGGAGAGGGTTGCACCTGAGTATTCACTGGTGTAAGCACAGTGGTGTAAATACTTCAGTGTCACAGAACTGAGGCATCTATGATCTTAATATAAGCAGGACAATAGCATTGATCAAAATGCCCTTGATTCATGAGTGGTTCAGTAAGACTTCAAGCTCTCAGTATCTCATGAGACAAATACAGGAGGGTTTGAGACATGTTAGGATTGTAATCTTTCCTTTGGATTAGGGAAAGATTACATCAGACATGCTCATATCAACAGCAATCTAGCTGATGAGGCCACATCACACCCTAAGTGGTGTCCCTTGGGGTGGAGTGGCCCTGTGACATCACTATTATATAGGGTTTTCTAAGACATGCACTTGGGTGTTTAGAAACACACACTATGTTTTAAAAGCACAGTTTTTGGGTTTTTTTTGGATCAGCTTGAAGCTACGTTTTCGGGTTTAGCTTAAGCATTCTCTCGGGCTTTTTTTCCCCCATGATTTTCTTGATTCTCCATTATTGTTTCACAGCATTCTTCTATTAATGAAACAGAATAATAAAAGTGTATGCAGAAATCTTTTAATGAATTATATAGTTAATAATAATCAACTTAGGGCTATAGTTTAGCTCTTTTGGTGTTATATTTCCTTATCTGTTTGGTATATAATGTGTAATTTATAATATAAATTTGTTAAGATTGCTTTACAATTTTGCTGTTTCCTCCAATTTAATGCCATTTGGGTGCAATGACTTTTCACCACCGAAAAAAGGTTGAAGTATCAAGGCAGTAAAGGATTCAAGCTTTAAAGAAACGTTTTCCACCATAATTTTGCCTAGTTACAGGCCATGTTGTATTAGTCACCGTTGAAATGAAAACAGTTGGGCTTGAGACTTTCTTGCCCTGTCTGTATTGCTCATCCTAATTTAAAAAAAATCAAAATGTGTTGATCCTTTCCACTTACTTTCCTCTCTTTATGTAGTGATTAAATTGTCTTGTTTACCATTAGTTGTAAGCCACTTAATGTCTTTCTTGAGGCTCGGCTGACTCTAGAATTTAGGAGAATGTAAGAAGTCCATGAGTAAACTTAACAGGTCAGTATTAAGTCAAACTTTCTCTTGAATTCTGACTTTCCATCCTAGTTTTAATTTTTAAAGCATTGTAACTTTCTTATTTGAAAATTAGCCACCTGATCTTCCATTTTCTCTAACTTTGTCCTGTCCTACTTCTACTAATCCCAGAATTCTGATTCAAGAAAACAATTTAGGGACAGTTCCTTGAGCTACGGATGAGATAAGTCTGAGATGCAGGTTGACATGTCTCATTAGGTTTTCTTAACCTGACATGGGGTTGTATTAAGTGGAATGACGTTGTATTAGAAGGAAAAGTAGCAGAAGCCCTCTGGAAGATGTCACAGTGTAACCATTAGTTGAACTTCGATGGAAATTTAATTGAGAAATTAACCAAATATTTGACTACTTGAAGCATTCTTGTAATTCCGGCAATACCAGAGACAGTATGGTTATTAGGAGATTAGCCTCTTATTTAACTAAAAGCTAGTATTATTTATTTTGCTTCTATTTCGTGGCTGTCCTGTATCATTAATGATTGTTCCCAACATATTGCAAAGAAAATGCTGTGACAATTTACAGTTGCAGATTCTGATCCCCTAAGCTCACACTAGTAAAAATCAAAGCTACAGTTGAAACAAGGTTTTTTAATATTCTAAAGTCCACACTTTTTAAGTATGCCACATTTTTATAGATTGTAACAGAAATACGTTCCAAAAATCTCAGCCCAGAGGGGAGTGTCTAGTAAATATTTGGGTTTTCTTTATTTCCAAGCTCTCCCTGTTTGTTTCCTAAAAGAAAGTAATTGAATATAAATGTTACTTAAGATGATTCTGGCAAACATTCAAAATCAAATCTATGTTTAAAAAGAAGAGAAAATGGCCCAACCAGTTCAGAATGTCAGAGAATGCTCTGGAGGAGTGCTAGTGTTTACAGTGGGTATTGAAGTATAAGAAACAGTAGAAGGGAGGGCAGGAGAAGGCATCGTGGGAGTTGTGTTCAGCCGCTGAAACATGAATTAGTGTGCTATATTTGAAAAACTTTAGGTAATTTGGTAAGGTTTAAGTTAAAATTGCATTTTTTTTTTGGTGTTGGAATAGGAATGAGGGGAATATGAAGTCATAAGTAGCGAGAGCCCTGCTTCTAATTGGTATCATATGTCCTCCTAAGGCACTTACATTTTATTTTATAGGCAATGGGGAGTCACTGAATCTTTTTTAAAGGTGGAAGATGTGATCAGAGGTAAATTTTAGAAAATAATACCATGGGGGTGGATTGAAGTGGAAAGAAACCCAAAGTAGGGAAACCAGTTGGGAGCCATTTAAATGGTTGGGCAAGAGTTGACAAAAGTCTGAAGGAAGAAAGTAGCAATGGGTGTGGGAAATAGTGGGAAATCATAAGGTCTTCAAGGTGGAGGCTTGTCAGAATTTGGTCATTTAATGACACTACAGTTTCTGGCTTAGCTGGCTTGGCCTTTCTGACTAGGTCCCGAGATAGAGAAGGCAAAAGGAGAAAGACACATTGAGAAAGATATTAGTTATTTTCTAGGTATGGTAGATTAGTCATATATTTAAGACTCCTAGGTATGAGTATTCAATGACAATTGGAAATTTGGACCAAGCTGAAGATAGAAAACCATAAAATTTAATAAAATCATACTGGTAAAGAGTTTACAAACACCAGTATTGAAGGGGAAGGTGAGTGGGACTATCTTGAGAAGAGGGTGAGGGTGATTGAGAAGACAGTGAAGCACTAGAACTCAGAGGAGTATGAGTTCTAAGAGGAGGGAAATTGACAGAATATATTGATTGGAATGAGGAATTAAGAAATCATCCAGGGCCGGGCGCAGTGGCTCACGCCTGTAATCCCAGCACTTTGGGAGGCTGAGGCGGGTGGATCACGAGGTCAAGAGATCGAGACCATCCTGGTCAACATGGTGAAACCCCGTCTCTATTAAAAATACAAAAAATTAGCTGGGCATGGTGGCGCGTGCCTGTAATCCCAGCTACTCAGGAGGCTGAGGCAGGAGAATTGCCTGAACCCAGGAGGCAGAGGTTGCGGTGAGCCGAGATTGCGCCATTGCACTCCAGCCTGGGTAACAAGAGCGAAACTCCGTTTCAAAAAAAAAAAAAAGAAATCATCCAAAGTAGTTTTCGAGGAGAAGTTGAGTTGAGATGAAATTTCTGAAGACTGAAAACTAACGAAAAGGAGGACAAGTGGCAATTTAGCACAGGAAATTCAAGTTTTTTGATGAAAGGAAATGAGAAAATGGATGAGGTAATGCATTTTTGTTGAGGGAAACTTAAGTGTTGGCCCATAAGTGAGAGAAGTTTCTTCATTCATACCCCAAGCTGTTAGCCGAAGTCAAACATTCTCCCAGAGCTAACATTGCCATCTGCCTCTCCATTATTTAGTCTATATCTGCTGTGCTCCAGATGTCTAATTGTTACTGAGATTTGGATGAAGATACCCAGGGCAGTGTGAATCTTCCATCCACTTTCTTCCCAGCTCAGTCACTAAACCCAGGTCAGTTCCCGTCAGGTTCTTCCCTTCCATCTCCCATCAGTTCCTTGTTACCAAGATCTTTTGATTGCATAGTACTTTTTTAGAGTTAGTAATACATGCCTCTTTATGCAATTTTTGGACAAATACCCTCCCTATGGTCTCCTGCAACTCATGCTGTGTTTGTGTTTCTCATCATTATATTTCCAGTGCCCAGCAGAGAGAAAATTGTGAGGTCTTGGTAATATTCTTTATACCTTAGAAATCTTCTTGATGTCATGTTTCTCTAGGTACTCCTGAAATCATCAGCATCAGAATGATTAAGCTTTTGAGGTAACAAACAGAGGCCTTAATAAAATAAGTCAGAAAGGGAACAGAAACTTAGAGATGTCATACAGCATGCCCAAGTTGGGGAGCTGGGATGTGTCCCCAAGCAATCTGACTGTAGAGCTAGGAATTTCTATCATGTACCACAATCTCTCTTGCCTCAGTCAGGTTTCTTTGAGGACCTGTAAATTAAGATGAACAGGCAGCCTGAAATCAATCTGAAATAATCATCTTTTAAGTGGGATTTTAAAAGTTTTGATTAGCTTTTTATTTTGTCAAGAAATGGCCATTATTTAATTAAATGTGATATGTAAAAAAAAAAAATATTGTCAAGTTATATCATTTTCTAAATTTATTCTGTTGTTCAGTATCATTTACCATAAAAAAGCATGATTGAAAAGTTCTCTTTGATAATATTTATAGAAATCTGTGGTGCAACTATATAAGACATTGGGTATTCTTAATGTGACTAAAATAGGAATAGAATGTCTACTAAAAAGAATTATCCTAATAGTGGTCCTAAACATCAACCACAATCAACGAGAACTTTATTATCAGGTATGTGCAACTATAGAACCTAGATCCTAAGAGAAAAATGAATAGAACAGCCCTCAGAAAGAATGCAATTAAAATGGGATTATAGAATGTGCTTAAAAAATATGCTCATAAGGCCAGGCGCGGCGGCTCACGCCTGTAATCCCAGCACTTTGGGAGGCCGAGGCGGGTGGATCACGAGGTCAAGAGATCGAGACCATCCTGATCAACATGGTGAAACCCCATCACTACTAAAAATACAAAAAAAATTAGCTGGACATGGTGGCACGTGCCCATAATCCCAGCTACTAAGGAGGCTGAGGCAGGAGAATTGCCTGAACCCAGGAGGCTGAGGCAGGAGAATTGCCTGAACCCAGGAGGCGGAGGTTGCGGTGAGCCGAGATAGCGCCATTGCACTCCAGCCTGGGTAACAAGAGCGAAACTCGGTCTCAAAAAAAAAAAAAAAAAAAAGCTCATAAAATGTGTTCATGTAAAACTGAAACAAAAAAATTGCATGTAGATCGTTTATAAAGTATAATTCAGAAACATTTTGCATCTGAATCGTCACTCCTGTCACTTAACATGCCCCTGGGTAGTGTAACCCTGGCTGCAGGAAATACTCGAGATTCTGAATTAATTAGAGTGGGACCTAAGTATCAATATGTAAAACAAAACAAACCAATGAAACTTCCAAACGCATTTCTAACATGCAATCAGTGTTAAGAATGACACTGAGTATATATATTCTTGGGCAGCAGAGACATATACATCTTTGTGTTTTCTCTGCTTCACAGCCTCAACACTACACAAAGGCTCATTCACAGTATTTCCAAAGTGCAATTTTTCATTTTCTCCTCTGGATTTGTCCTGTCTACCTCACCCTTGCCTTGGGCACCCTCCTTTGTTCCCCGAACTTGGGAGATTGCACGGCTATTCACGATGTTGGACTTCGAAACCCTGAGAATAATTGTTTTCCCTTTTTTCCCCAGTATAACCAGTGAATCATAAAGTCTTCTCCTTTTTCTCTTCTAAATATTTCAAAAATCAGTCCACTTTTCTCTTTCTACCTTCCTACCAGTCAACAAAATTTCACACCTTGATGGTGGGCTCTGAAGTGCTCTCCTTATCCGTAGGTGTTCTTCTACCAATAACCCGTATTTCACCCAGAGTAGTCGTCCTAAAATGCTCTTCTCTGCCTAGAACTCTTCAGTGGCTTTCAGTTACCTAAATACCCGATGTGATTCACAGAGAATTTCAGGCCCTGGTCCTTTCTCTCTCCAGTGGCGGCATCTTCCACTTCTTCTTCAGTTGCCCACCCCTCCAGCCAGACTGCACTCTCATAGTCAGCTACTTCTAGCTCCTTGGGTGGGTCTCTCAGTTTTCAAACAATCTTCTCCATTTCTTACAGTATTGCCACCTTCTTCTTTCAGCTTAAGATCATGGCATAGTCTTGCTAGTTTACTTTTATGTCAGCTCCTGTAATAACATTTATTTCCTACAGTAGCACTTATCTCACTATTGTAAATATTTATTATATTTTCCATATTCTCATCCAGTAGTTCCTCAAGGAAAGGACACTCATCTTCCTAGTACAATCTTCACTTTGGGCTGAAGCGCTAAAGATTCCAATTATCTACATGTATCAGTCTGTTTTGTGTTATATAAAGGAATATCCGAGGCTGGGTCATTTATAAAGAAAAGATGTTTATTTCGGCTCATGGTTCTGCATACTATACGACGAGCATGGCACCAGCATCTGCTCAATCATGGCAGAAGGCAAACAGGGAGCAGGCCTGTCACATGGCAAGAGGAAGAGCAAGAAAGAGAGATGCTAGGCTCTTTTAATCAACCAGTTCTTGCATGAACTGATAGAGCAAAAATTCACTCACTACCATGAGAAGGGCACCACGCCATTTATGAAGGATCCGCCCCCATGACTGAAACACCTCCCAGTAGGCCTGACCGCCAACATTCGGGACTACAAATCAACATGACCTTTGGAGGGGACAAATCTCCAAACTACATCACGGTGCCATTAATGTGTCATATAAAAGCTTTATTTTTTTAACTTTTAGGTCTGGGGTATATGTGCAGGTTTGTTACATAGGTAAGTTGCATATTTGCATTTTAGGACGACTACTCTGGGTGAAATATGGGTTATTGGTAGAAGAACACCTACAGATAAGGAGAGCACTTCAGAGCCCACCATCAAGGTGTGAAACTTTTGTTGACTGGTAGGAAGGTAGATAGAGAAAAGTGGGCTGATTTTTGAAATATTTAGAAGAGAAAAAGGAGACTTTATGATTCACTGGTTATACTGGGGAAAAACGGGAAACGATCTCATGGTTCTGACGTTTAACATCGTGACCAGCAGTGCAGTCACTTTATCTTGTATAAAGGGTCCACATCTAACACTTCAGTTGAATAGAGAATAAATGAATGTTTCATGGAGTACACATGGGTACAAAGAACAGAACAACAGATAATGGACTCTACTTGATAGTGGAGGGTAAGAGGAGGAAAAGGATAAAAAAACTATCAGATACTATGCTTATTACCTGGGTAATGAAATAATCTGTAAGAAACCCATGTGACATGCAACTTACATATATAATAGGCCTGCACATATACTCCGGACCTAAAAGTTAAAAAAAGAATCTTTTATATGATAAATTAATGGTACAGTGATATAGTCTGGAGATTTGTCCCCTCCAAATGTCATGTTGATTTATAGGGGAAAATTATACACATCTACAAAAAGGCAAACTTTGACAAAATTTCATGAGTATACATTTTTTAACATACTAATAACTAAAATGTACAGTCCAATATTTGGGTCCAGGTTTATATTTTATGCAAAAACTACCTAAACTTTCATGTTAATAAATGCATTGATGAAGTGTTTTATTAAATGTAGCACATTTGACAACTGGCATATGCTGAGTCAGTTTGTTGATTTCTTATTGTAATAGCTGTGAATTTAATGTGCCATACTTACTAAATTGAGCAAGTTACATTGATTTTCCAATTATGATAGTAGTATTAAATTTTCTTCTTAAACACATTTTTAAACAGTACATTTATTAAGTAAATATAAAACAGCATTGTTGAGTTGTTTACCAATTTATAGGAAAGTGTGTAAGTGCTCTGGTGGGTAACTTCACTTTGAGATACAAAACATTTGGGAATTCAGAAATGTCCAAGAACTTGAATATATTAGACCTCACGCCAATAATTAAAAATTTTCAGCAGTAGTGAAAACTGGTGGTCAGAGGTAATGTGCCTTACAGATCTAAAATTCTAAGGCCTACTTGAATATAACACAAAGAGAAAAGACTACCAAATATGTTTGTGGATGTACAAATGAATAATTCTAAGTTTATAAATCTAGGAAGTAATAGAGTTAATGGGCAGGGGCAGATGTTTGATTGTTCAGTTTGTTTTAGATAGAGGTGTTCTAAATGCATTTAGGCCAGAGGGAAAGAAGCTCGCTGAGAAGGGGGATGGAATATGCTTGAGAAAGAACTGATGAAGCAAGGTCCCAAGAGAAGAGGCAGGAATGGGATCAAGATGATTGATAGAGGAAATGAAGGTCTCTGGGGAATGAGAAAATTGATTGAAGAGACAAATTGGCATAGAACGAATCCAGATGTTCAAAAAACAAATGTTATTGACCTTACACTTTTGTGTAGGTTTTTTTTTTTCTGTTAAAATGTCTTGATCAGACATGGAGGTCAGATTTTCCAGTAATCACCATCATGGGTAACCACATACTACATTCCACCCATACGTAGGTATTTTTCAAATTCTCCAGAAGAAAAAAGATGAGTAGGCTTATGTTATACTAGATTCCATACAATATCAGACTCATCACTTTGTCAGGTGAGCATAGGAAGGCAGGTGGTAGCTGGTATAAGTTTATAAGGAAACTAATAGGATTTTTTGGGAAAAATCTTTGTATTTCATTGCCTCAGCTGCTGTTCAAATGTTAGATGCATAGAAGATATGCACGTCAGATATTCTAACTTGTTTCTTTTAATATACTTTCCTAATGTCTTTAAAGAAACATGGAAACACGGCCAGGTGTGGTGGCTGATGCCTGTAATCCCAGTACTTTGGGAGGCCAAGGAGTGTGGATCACAAGGTCAGGAGTTCTAGACCTGGCCAATACAGTGAAACACCATCATCTCTACTAAAAATACAAAAGTTAGCTGGGCATGGTGGTGGGTGCCTGTAGTCCCAGCTACTCAAGAGGCCGAGGCAGGAGGATGGTTTGAACCCAGGAGGCAGAGGATGCAGTGAGCTGAGATCATTCCACTGCACTCCTACCTGGGCGACAGAGTGAGACTCCATCTCAAAGAAAAGAAAAGAAACATAGAAACATTACTTTTGCCTAGGGAATATTTTTTTTAAAATAAAAGAAGTCCAAAGTCTGATTAAGTACATTCCTAAATGCCCTGATGGAAAAGGCACATTAGAAGGTTAGACTTAAGTAAAGGTGTTGCCAGTGCATTGACAGGTGTCTGTGTATGCAGGGGATTGTTTCAAGATGCCCACATCAAAATCAATGCGTACTTAAGTCTGGAAACTGGTTCCACAGAATCTGAGTATAGAGAAAGTAGTCCCTTGGTATATGTGGGTTTCCCATCTTGCAAATACTGTATTTTCAATCTGTATTTGGTTGAAAAAAATCCATATATAAGTAGACCTATGCAGTTCAAATATATGTTGTTCAAGGATTGACTGTATTTGTGTGAGTTGAGGTTTGTAATTCTAAAAGTACTATTTAATCCCAACTTTCATTTCCACAATCCACAGTTCTCTCCATAAGAAGGCCTACCTTCTTAAAATGCATTTATGACAGAGCCATTTGCCTCTTTCAACTGGATCTTTAAAAAAGCAGAAAACCCAAACTGTGTGGTGGCTTTAAATGATAAACTTTTATTCTGAATATACTGTTTTTGCACAAGATTTAACACAACATTTTCTGGGATTATAAATATTTTATAACAGTATTATACAAATTTTTACAAAATGTTTTTCTCAGGCTAGATAATTTTCACAAAAGTGTCAAGAGAACATAATAAAGGGGAGAAAAGATAGATCTATTGTTCACAAAAGCCAGTTGGCCTTTTGCATGAATGCACACTGAGTAGTTTAATAAAAGTATTTCTAAAAGCATGATCTGACACAACAAAAAAGACAGCTTTACTAGGTCACATTATAAACTCAGTTGGCATCTACACAAGACAGTATCCCATTAGTTTCAGTGAAATTTCTTTGAGATAACTGTGCGAACTAGAAATAAGGTAGATGTAACTATTGGTAAGCGTTGTCTAATTCTTCAAAATCTGGAACTTTTCCAGCACTTGATACATTTTATTGGTTTACTCTTTACAGAAATGTACTATGAATATTAACAATATTACCATTCTGCTATGGGAAACAATACAAGTTTAGATGAAAAAATATTTAAAACTATGGGGAAGTGAAATAGTCATTCCATTCTATTCTTTAAAAAAAGTCACAACATCCATTTTATTTCACTAGGTCAGACTATACCATTAAACATTTTAATGTCTAACGTGATCAATGGAATAGATTCAGAGTTTTAAATTAAGACAAAATTTAAGCTTTGTTGGTCACAGACAAAGATTTAAATGAGATCCAAAATACAAGAGAGCATCAAATAAGCAAGTAACACTTGGGTTGCAAAGGTCACTTAAAAGGGATACTGCCTATTTGAACCCCGTAAGGCCAGTTTTGAAGTTAATAAAAGGAATATTATAGGAAAACTTACAAATGGCAGCAACACTGTTTTTTTTTTTCCAAGTTAAGCAGTAACTCCTCAAGCATTAGAAACATGAAAAAAGATCATACTAAAATCTTATAGGCCCAGGACCTAAAAATCTCTTCAATCAAACTTGCTAACTATGTCATGTTAAAAACCTGTTACAAATATGGACCACGGTTGGTGTTTGGCAGTAATGCTGGTTGTTTAAATGAGGAAAATATAAAGAAATCATTAATGCAAAATTCTTTCTTGTTACTCAACAACATTGCCAGACTTATTTGAACTTTTAGTGACTGACTACATTAAGCCATGAGTATAACAAAAATTAAATAGTAAAAGCAGTGTATACACTTTTTTATTGATCTGTTGAACTGTTCAGTTATTGATCAATATTAATAACAGGCTATAATTTAAGTTCTTGTCAACAGAACTCACAGAAAAATAAGTAAGTTTAATAATGTGATGGGATGAGTGTTACTGTCTTAAAAAAAAAAGTATGCTTAAATATTAGCATGAAGCCTAATATTAATCATGGGAACAATTTTTAGTCAGCTTGCTCTCACCCAATTTACAGTTGTACTTACAGTTGTCATAATACATAACTTTATAACAGAAAATAAAGGTTCATAGCAAAACTCATACATGTAAATATATTTTGATGGCAACAGAAATCAAATAGGATCCTGCCAAGAGATGCCAAGTTTAACCACAATTAATACAAGAACAATGTAGTTGATGAAAACATATAATCGACATTAGCCATGAAAATATATTTAATAGATTTTGAACATAATTTTAAGGTAGTTTGTTGTATGCTGGAAGCAATTCAGTTGTTGTAATGTGCATTGTTTATATACACAAACTAACAATTTTATGTTTTGATACCCCCTTTCCAACACTATCATGATTTAAAATAGTCCAGCAAAAATTGAACAAGCACTTTTAAATATTTAACAAACAACATGATTTAAACACTGTTACTAGAGTGAGAAGTTTTTTCCCACATACATTTTAAATCACTTTGGTGTTTTCTAAAATGTCAATAGCAGTTATGAATGACGATATAAAGTCACAACAATGCATTAGAAATGGCAACTGATGTCAACTCTTAGAACAATAGTTGGCAAAGTGATTCCATTTCCCCCTCCCCCCTTCTTAAATTAAAAAAAAAATCTTAAATAAAGAAATGTACACAAATGGTACCTAAGGTATCTTGGTAGTGGAAGGGAATTACAAATGTATGCAAAGCTAAAAACAAAACAAAGATTATCTTTTTAACTACACTAAATAATTGGTTATATCTTTGATATGTGGAGCATATTAAAGCATGCTGGATAATGTTAATAACTTTGACTTAAAAAGGATATGTAAGAAAATTTCCAGCATATACACATACCAGTAATTGGCATGTCCCAAAAAAAGAAAGACTGCATTTTATCATAAAAAATATCGACATACTTTCAGCCTTCAGTAAAATTATAACTCTTAGAATTACACATTCATAGTTTTTACCCTTTCTTCAAATACTGTTTGCTCCAGAAAATAATTTTTAAAAGCATAAATAATCTGCTACCATATTAATCTATAATGAAATACCTGATTTACTACACTAACCATTTTCACCAATGAGGCTGTATAAAAAACAACTTTTATTATTCACAATCAAGTATTCATGTGCATACATAGAGATTCAAGGTTTCCTATTTGTTCAGATTACTGTAATACCCTTATCAAATTGCATGGAAATTTTGGTCAAACAATTATACCATTTAAAATGGAAGGGCAAAAGCAGCAGTAGCAGGAACTTTTGGATTGTATGTGCTACTATTGAAACGAACAAAGAGGAAACCTAGGATGAATCTTCATTGCGAACATATATGTACTTTTCAAAAAATAAATGTGTCAAATCTGATTTATGTACTTAAAATATCTGTACATAGGTTATCAGGCGAAAGCACAAATCTGTATAAAATTCATTAATTCTCATTTCACCATTTATCTAACCCCAATCATTCAGCCTTTACATTGCACAGTATATTCAGAGTAGTTTAACAACATTTTAAAAGATGACTTAAGTGCATTTACACTGCAAGATTCAGATTCTTACATAACAATAATGTCACTCAGTTAACTTTTCAATGACTACACTCTACAGTAAGAGAAAAAAGAACTGAAAAGTTAAAATAGCAGCAGCATCATGCAAAATACCCTTGGTAAACCAAAGTTCATTTATCACAAGAAAAACATTTCCCCCTCCCCCCTGACAAGCTTTTCTTAGAGCATTTTTAAATATCTGGCTAGCACTGCATAACTGTACTGTGAACAAAAGGAACATTACATCAAAGCATTTACTAAGGGCTTGCTTACATTTATGAGGAAATATGTCACATATTCTAATTTCACCCTCAAGCACCTTTAGTTTAATAATTTCTTAGTTACTATTTTCAAACCATTAATTCCTTACCCCACCAAAATGTGATTGGTCATCAATTGTGTTTTATTTTTGGCAAAGAAGCCGTTCTTCATAAGGCATTTTATTCATGGCAAATTTTTCATAGAAAATTAGCCATTATTTATATTTCAACAATTTAGACCAATGTTAATTCTCTCTCTCTCTCTTTCTCTATGTATTTCAGTAATTGCTACTCAAAGTAGGAGTTATCTTTTAACAGAAGAGTAAGTGAAGGCAAAAATAATTTCTTCCCCCTTAGAAGTTTTCTTAGTAAAATTGCAGCAAGTCAAGATTTCAGGTCAATATCAATACCTTTCTTAGGATTCATAAACAATTGTATGGGGAACCCTTTCACATATAATCACCAACAATGCAACAACAAACTCCCAAATTTTCCAATAGAGCACACGTATAGGATTTTGCTTTGATGTTATACATAGATGATGCAGCATTCACACACGTTTAAGGATCTGACACCCTGACATGCAGCCAGTGGGTGCCTTAGGAGTCTGCGCCTTAGTGTTATGCCATGGTATAGGTCCAGCTAATGTTTGTCTAATTTGATAGCTGACCCTACTGTAATTGAGGGCTCATGTTTTGGCAGGGTCTGGAGTTTAATTATGCAGATTTGGTTTTAGAAGGTCATAACAGGTGGTGTCTGCTGCCAGATACCAGCCAAAGTAGCAGGAACTGGATTCCGATGATACACCACAGGGAGGGATTTAATCCAGAGACACCACCACAGTCAGTATAATCCTCCTGTTGTAAAAATAGAGAAAAATGAAAATCTTGAAAAATACTTTGGAACACATCTTTCAGAGTATTCCATCTTTAGTTCACTTCTGAGCTTACCTTATAAAACTGCTTTAATTGAAATCCAAATAAATTACATTCTCCTAGATTTTATCATTGAGGAATTTTGGGTAAAGCAATTTCCGTAGCATCATTTAACAAATGCTTCAAAGTTTTAGTTTTAGATTTTGATGATTATGAAAGAAAATAATAATACTGTTTGAATAATATACTAATTTTAAAGTAAAAACTTTCATAGTATCAAAAATCATATATATTTATAAATGCACAAAGTAAAATTTAATAGTATGTTTTATAATTCCCAAGAATTATGATTTTAGCAACTATGCTCCACATGGAGAAGTTTGGGACTGGTAAAATAAATAATTTAAGAAATAAATTTCCATTTCCCATATTTCTTATATCCAATTTCTAAGGTTCAACATAGAGTGCAATCATAGTATCTGGATCTTCATCAAGAATTAAAGTAAAATGAAAAATAATCTATGTGATCCATAAACAATGAAAGGACACTCTGAAAAGATATATCCAAAATAAAGTTAGGAAGAGGTTTGTCTTGAGACAACCAAGAAATATTAGAATGAATATACTCAGATTAACTCCCCACAGTCTAGTAGTAGTTCATTTCATTCCCTCCTAATGCAAACGTATTATTTATCTTTTATCCCTAGGTTCTATGATAACATTTTTCCACATCCTTTAATTCCTTTGAACATAGTGAATTTCATTTTTAATACCTTGTATTTATTTTGTATTTTTAAAAAATTTTATTTCAATAGTTTTTGGGGAGCAGGTGGTTTTTGGTTACATGGGTAGGATCTTTAGTGGTGATTTCTGAGATTTTGTGCACCTCCTGTCACCCGAATTGTATACAATGCACCCAATGTGCAGTCTTTTATCCCTTACCCGCCTTCCTCCTGAGTCCCCAGAGTCCATTATATTATTCTTTTGCTTCTGCATCCTCATAGCTAGCTCCCACTTATAAGTGAGAACATACAATATTTGGTTTTCCATTCCTGAGTTACTTCATTTAGAAAAATGGTCTCCAACTCCATCTAGGTTGCTGCAAATGCTGCCATTTCATTCCTTTTTATGGGTGAGTAGTATTCCATGATGTATATATTACTACATTTTCCTTATCTACTCATTGGTTGATGGACATTTAGGTTGGTTCGATATTTTTGCAATTGTGAATTGTGCTGCTATAAACGTGCATGTGCAGGTGTCTTTTTCATAAAGCAACTTCTTTTCCTCTGGTTAGTTATCCAGTAGTGGGACTGCTGGATCAAGTGGTACTTCTACTTTTCATTTTTTTAAGGAATCACCATACTGTTTACATTCCCACTAGCCGTATAAAAAGTGTTCCCTTTTCACCACATCCATGCCAACATTTATTATTTTTTGATAATGGTCATTCTTGCAGGAGTAAGGTGGTATCTCACTGTGATTTTAACATGCATTTCTCTGATAGTGATGTTGAACATTTTTTCGTGTTTGCTGGTCATTTGTATATCTTTTTTTGAGAATTGTCTATTCATGTCTTTTGCCCACTTTCTGATGGGATTATTTGAAAGACTATATATTTAACATCTTTAAAGAATCAACTAATCCAAGGTAGATGTTCCAATAATCAAAATAATAGGTTGAATAATTTTCTTTCAGAATAATTTTACAAAGATTTTAAGCTCCCAAAGATCAAGAACTTTGGCTCCTTTTGTTCATGAGGATTTAATACAGTGATGCCACATAGTAAATGAATAAAATTTATTTCTTTAATTATATTTTAAGGCAGCAGAACTCTTTTCTTAAAAAGAAAGGAAGCTGGGACAAAAGAATCCATGAAAAAATTTTGGTTTCAATCAAATCTATCTCCCAAATCTAAACAGAATCATAAAGTAATCAATTCTTAGTCTTTATCCTATTTGACCTTTCAGAAGCATTTGACAAATATATGACATTCTCTCTTTGAAGTACTTTCTCATGTATTTTTGGCTAACACACTCCTCTGGTTTTTCTTGAAACTGGTTTGTGTATCTCTCCTTGGCTTGACCTTTTCTTCATACTCTCTAAAATGTTGTTAGACTTTTCCAGGCGTTACTTTTTTCTCCTCTCTTCTTCCTTTACACTTTGTTCTAAGATGATCTAATCCAGGTCTATGGCTTTAAATTTTGTGTGTTTCCTAATAACTCATACTTTTTATGTTCAATCCTGTATTCTCCTCTGGCCTCTGTATTCATTGATCTCTACTCCCTCCTCTTGTATGTCTCACAGGGATTTCAAACTTGACTTGCCCCAAATATAATTCTTCTGAATATCAGTAAATAGCACTTTTAGAGTAGTAGATAATGCCAAAGATTATGAGTCATGTACGATTCTTCTCTTTTTCTCAAATCCAATCCTTTTTTTTTTTTTGGAGACAGGGTCTCACTCTGTTGCTCAGGAGTGCAATGGCATGATCTCGTCCTCCCTGGGCTTAGGTGATCCTCCCACCTCAGCCTCCCAAGTAGCTGGAACTGTAGGTGTCCACCACCACACATGTCTAATTTTTTTATATTATTTGCAGAGTTGGGGTTTCAGCTGGGAATCCATCCTCCTAAGTCTAGCTTCCAAATACATCACCAAACCTACTGCTTCTCATTACTGCAGGTCCAAGTCACCATTACTTCTTGCTTCCACTTTTGCAAAAGCTGCCTCATTTGCCCCATGGCTGCTACTCTGCCCTTTTAAAAACACTTCTTCAAAAGGCAGTCTTCTAAAACCATGCATTCTTCCACTTCCTGCTTGACATTTCTCATCATTCTCAGAGCACAATCTACATCCTTTATTAAGGTCTACAAAGCCTTATGAGGTCTGGAGCCTGGTTGCCTCCTCATCTTCCCACCTTCTCCTCTCCCCGCTACTCACTCTGCTTCAATAACACTGGCTTTCTCTACAACAGGCCAAGGTGTTTACTATCTTAGTGCCTTTGCATTTGTTCTTTTTGTTCAGATACCTTTCTCTCCAGGGAGGGTAACCAGATTAAAAACAGGGTACCAGTAAAAGTTGAATATCAGATTTGTTAAAAACACCAAATACTTTTTAGTGTAAATGTATTTCACACCCAGAAGAGTGGCTAGATACGCAGTTAACTATTTGATAAATGAACAGTAGGTACTCAATAAAGCAGCACACATTGACTGTTTAGAAACAAAGAAGTAATTGTCACTCAACCAGGAGTACTCCCCAGTTGTGATTGTTAATTTGAATAAAATTTACCGCACAAGACCCATTTGTGTATTAAGAATATATTTTGTCATCTTTATACTCTACAAATGTGTTATGGAAAGAAAAATATTCTCTTTGGCCCTTATTTCAGTGTTTTTATTTTTGTGTTTATTTCATTTCCTCTGTGTGATGATGAGACATGTCTGTTTCGATTTGGCAGGTTGTAGTTTAGATATTTGGGGTCCCTGTAGCCTGCATGTCGGTTCACACTGAAAAACGTGCCTTTTAAGTTTCCTGATCGTGTCTTCCCTTGCATTTTGCATGATGTAACCCCATGTAATGTATTTCATAGAATAATTTCAAAGTCTTATTACGGGATACATTCTAAATCACAAATGGACTGATGTGGGAGCAACTCAGCATTTTCTCTGTCCTATAGAAACTGAAATCCCACTGACACCATGATCAGATATAATAAATTGGTCTTTTAAATGATTATTCTAGTAGAAAACAACAGATTGGTACTTTGTTTCTTTAAAAAACAGAAAAAGAATGCAGTGCCAATATTATATATATTTATTTTAAAATATGATAAAACTAATTTTATTAGACTTCCTTATAGGGGAATCTCTCTTAAAAGACTGTGCTAATAAAGAGATCAACTGAGAATTCTTTATTCCTTTCTTTCTCATTACTCTTTTAAAAAATCTAAACCATAGTTAAATTCATACGGTTTTGCCGCAAAGTTTTCTTTATACAGCATGTGTTACCAGTGGCTAAAATCTTTAACAACGGTAAAATTCAAAACTCTTACTCTGCCTCTCTTTCCCCATTCAGAACCTAGGACAAATAACTGCACACAGTACAAGCTTAATAATTTTTAATTTATTAAATCAATTTAGAAATACATTTTTCAAAAGAAAATGTTCTGGTCATTTGGCTAATAGGTTTTTGTTCTTTTTTCTGAATTACAGCCATCATTTAATTTCCTTCAAAAGGCACATCACTGGTGAAGACATCAATCAAATCACGGACTAACTTTTGAATTCAGGTAAGTCTATACTAAAGTCACCACCAGCAACTTCAAAGAAAATCTGTATTTAAAAATGTTTAGGCAGGTAGGTACTGCATAATAATAGGAATAATGCCCCTGGCAAATAGTTTGTTCTCCTACATGGCACCTTAACACTCTTACACATTCAGCTCTTCAAATGTAGACAGATTATGTACTCAATAATATGCTTTATAAATTGGGCTTCATAAAATAATACATTTCTCAATGCACAGATTATTGGCTTGCTTCTTTGATTAATAAACGTTAGCTTTTTCATTTGCTTTTGTACTTGTGTGAGCTTGTATCAAAAGTATTGTTTGAACACTTGAGTTTTGATGAAGTCCTCATAGTATAGAGCTTCAACATTGTATACGTATAATCTGTATCCTTCTGAACTCTACGGGGTACAAGAGCCCTTTGATAGACTTTAGAAATTACACTACCATTCTACTTTACCTGTGAGCAGAACCTAATCCAACATGAATTGCTAGTTTCAGCCAGACTATATTGGAGCATTGACCATGACTTTTATTGGTCCTTAATGTGGGAAACAACTGCCAACTAACCTTTCATTGTTTTTTGTAGAGAAAATAATACTTGCTTTGATATCATTATATCAACATTCAAATAGCACTAAGTGGATTCACTGTTCTATACTGATAACTATGTTTTTAAATACTGAAACCATGTCTTGTTAATGTAAAATACCTATCAATCATCCATATTATTATGTATTCCTGTGATACAGTAATACTAAGGCGTCTCAAATGTGTTTTTTAATGTACGAAAAATTATTCCAAAAACAGGATAGATATCAGAAGGATAGATGATACATATACAGTTATGAAGCTCCATACCATGAGGACGTCATCAAAACTCAAGTGTTCAAACAAGACTTTTTGATACAAGCTTTATGAAGACTCAGGTCACACACAAGTACAAAAGATAAGCAAATGAAAAAGCTAATGTTTATTACTCAAAGAAGTAAAACAAGTCAATGGTTATCTATTGAGAAATTTACTATTTTATGCAAACCCAATTTATAAAGCATATTATTGGCATAAATATCTAGTTGAGTCCGTGGTGATAGATTTATAATTATGCTGGGAAGAAAGTTTCATAATAGGAAAATTTTATTTTGGGGGGGTCTGAGGTTAAAAAAGTTTGTGACCCAGGCTGGAGTGCCGTGGTGTGATCTTGGCTCACTGCAACTTCCGCTTCCCAGCCTTAAGCAATTCTTCTGCCTCAGCCCCCGGAGTAGCTGGGATTACAGGCACACAGCACCACCTGTGGCTAATTTTTATATTTTTAGTAGAGAAGGGGTTTTTACCATGTTGGCTAGGCTGGTCTCAAAGTCCTAGTCCTGACCGCAGGTGATCTGCCCGCCTCAGCGTCCAAAAGTGCTGGGATTATAGGCATGAGTGACTGTGCCTGGCTGTTGCTATAGGTTTTTAAGAGAAAAGTAAAAAGAGAGCTGGCCTACTCCAGAGCAATACTTACATATTTTTTAGTGTAACCGATAACCTATAAATCTTATCTAAAAGTTCTGTGATTAAGTAAACTTTGAATCAAAAGGGAAAATAAGGGAAATTATAGAAACATAATTTGATTACTCTTTTCTTGTGTAATGGTTGACTACCTCTGAACTTCTTTAAGGAATCAATAATATTTCAAATAGTTGCCTATATATCAATTTTTAAAATGTGTATGTGGAGATACTTTAGTATTTTTAATTTTTAAAGCAACTACATTTCCTTTACTTGGAGGCTTTTACCATGAAAACCATTATTTTATCATCCCAGAAGAAATGAGGTTATTTTCTGAGACTCCCTCTGCTATTCCACTCCCCACCCTCTACCACCGCCCTGCCTGTGAATTCACTCCATTCATAGTCATGGCCACATCTCCATCTAGTGGCTTCGTAATCAATGACTACCTGGAAACCAATGACAAACACAACAAAAGTGTGTGCTCTAGTAACACAATCATGATGATTCCAGAGCATGAGAAATTGCAAAATAGAAAATGAAGCACAGAACGCAAATGCAAGCCCCAAAACATCTCTTTAGTAGTATAGATTATAGAACTCAGACATTTCTTAAAAGGTTAATAATTTGGGGCTAATGTATGTAATTTTAAATAAAATGAACATAGAAACTGGAAGCACTTATTCTAAAATATTTCAATAAGAATATTGACATTTGAAAGTAAAATATAAAAAGTTATTTAAGAAGTCAGATTTATTTTAGAAAATTATAAAAATCAGAAAAGAATTGAAAGAGTTCATTAAATTTGAGATGACCATCTCTAAAAATTGTTGTTAGGTAGTTCTTGTAAGACACCATGAAACATGTAATATCTGCCTCTGCAATGACAATTTGTACATCAATATTGGAAACTGTTTCGTTTAGGATTAGAAATGTACATGTCATTTGAAATCAGATATTTACAAAACATTGGTCCTGAGATTTTAATAACCTGGTTTCAGGAAGATTAATGTTTCAGATTTAGGGATATGGTTGATTTTCTAAAATTTGAAGCCAAAAACAAAAACAAAGAAAAATTAGAGAAAGTGACTGACCATCCACACCACATGAAAACTTGCAGTAAAATGAAGATAGGAGCTGACATCATGGTACAGGCATGACTTGCTGTGCATTTAAGTTGATCCTATTAATAACGGGCAAAGTAGCAAGTACAGGAAAAGGAAAGAAAACACAGAAAAGAAGACATACAAGATGAGATTTCATGCAATTTGCTGGCAGTTAAAGTGAGCCTCCATCCAGAGCAGATTCACAGTGACCATTGCAAATAAGCATTACCAAAATACTCCACTGCTAAAGAAACACAAGATATTATTAGCACACCAAGCTACTGAGCAACAGTTGTACTTTCACACACAACCCAATATATAATTTATAGGAACTTCAATTGCTGAACATTTTTGTCTTGGTCAAATCTTTTTAATGCCTTGATCAAAAGATAGAGCCTCCAAGAATGATAATGTTTTGGGCAGTAGAGAGTTTTTTAAATCATTTTTCAAGTTCATCTGAATTTAATCTTCCTACTGTGAAAAACTAGTGACATATAGTTGATGAGTGAAGTTTTTCTAATGAGTGACATGACACTGGGCCCTTTGTAAAACATTCTTTGGGAAATAATTTTACATGGGCAAACCTCCTTAAGGTGTAGTAGACAGAATAACAGGAGTCCTCATATCTGTACTTTATATGTCTTAATGATTTAAAAAGAACCCTTAGTTGCAATGTTCAATTACTTTCCCTAGCAAGAGGAATGATCAATAGTTCCTCACAGAGATAACAGGGATTGACTGGCTAGTCCATCTTGCATTTTTAGTGTCTATCACTGAATTTATTTCTTTGCTCTTTTTAAAATTTATATTATCCAATTGTATAATATTATCTGTGAAAATGTTTTATCCTTTCTGGGACAAATGCAGCTACATATTTGAGTAGGTAAACCTATTCTAAATAAGTAACTCTTAAAAATGCACATTAATCAGTAGATGTTCTGATCTGTTTTTAGAATAAACAATTTATCAGATGATAAATTGTTTACAATTTGGATGCTCACTGGTGTGTGCGAACCACTTCATGCGGTGGCACACCTTGAAGAATCAGAATTGGGAAGTATTATATTTAAAATCAGTTAAAATGACAGATTTTTATATGGACTTCATGTTTGAAAAAAACTAATGTTTAAGAATTTTAAAAGCATAAAGCTGTTGTATTACATGCTTTGTACATAATCAATACACAGTAAGTCAGAATAGTATTTCTTAGGCAAATACTAGTATTTCTTAGGGAAAGATAGCTGGACTATAGGAAAAGTAATAAGTCATCTTTAAGTGACATATGTTAAATATGATTGTAATATTTTATCATACTAACCCTGTGTAATTGACTTGGTCTAATTTCAAACACTAGAAAAAGAAATTACTACAATTAAAGGAAATAACAAATCTAATATGTAATAGAATAAAAAACCATCCAAAAGAAACTAAAACTATATAAAAAGACAATGGCTGTATAACAAGTTTTTTAGTTTACTGAAGACTAAATATAACTAATAAAAATATAATAAAATTAACTTTTATATCTTCAGGATTGGAACATAAATGGAGGCAACAAATATCATAATTAACATTTACTATTAGTTACTTATTAATCTTGAAAATCAGATTTGTGACCTTGGATTGTTAGTAAACTGATTGGAATTGTGTTTGAAAGCACAATTTCTGTGGGAAGGGCATATAAAAGAAGCAACTGTTAAGTTTATGCTAACCATGAAAACTATGGAAATGAAAACAATCTAATGAGAAAAACTATGGTTAAGTCATTATTTGAGTTAAAACTGCAATTTGTCTCCTTGAATTCTTATGGACAGTGACCATTAATTTATAGTATTTTAATCCAGTAGAAGTGTGATCTTACCAAGACATTGTTATCAAAGCAGACATCAGGTCCTTTTCGGTATCTGGGTTGCTTAACCATGTCACAAGGATCTGGACCATCAGCTAAAGAAACTTGTTAAGGAATCTAATGATATTTTTTTTTCACATGATTAAAAATAAATACAAGGCAATGTATATATTTCCCCAAATACGTAAGAGAAAACTTATACATCATCGATCTCATCCAACACAATCAATTCAAGTACATGGGAATTTAAAGAACTAAACTGTGAATTATCCTTTTCTGGGACATGTACAGCATAATCATTCTTGACATTCAAACCAAATTTTGAGTCAGGAATCCATTCTGCCTTTGTGAGGTGATCAAAGCAGTCTAATATTTTTCTCTTTATGAACACAAACAATGTGACAAGATTCAAGATGCATTACTTTAAAATGGTTTTCTGTTCCAAGTATCTCTGATGTCAAAGGATACAAGTCTGCTCTGCTTGTATGAGCAGTCGTGTGTCACAGGGACACGTCCCTTTGCTCTCAACCATTATGAATATTAAGTTGGTGTTCATAAGCTTTTCGGCATGAAAGATTCTGCAAATTAGATATAGTATCATAGAAAATGAGTATCTTTCAGAGATTCTTACCTATGAAAAACCATTCCCATCACAATAGTACAATAGGAGTATGATTTTAGAAGAAAAATAACATTTCATTTATTAGCATGAACATATTACCTATGTCAAATCAATACTAAAAAATTGCAATAGATGCTTTATGTGTGACCTTTTTAAAGCATTAACAGATACAAAGAATTCTGATACTTATCACTGAAAAGATGCCAAAGTTGCCTTATTTCCACAGATAGGAAAACAGAGAATATAAAAATGTCTAGGCATCTTGCCCAGCCTAAGGGCAGAGTAAAGCCCAAAATAGTGCTATTAAACAAACTTTCTGTGAAGATGGAAATAATACCCACTCAAGGGTATTGGGCACTTAAAATGTGACAAGTGTGACTGAGGCACAACATTTTAATTGTAATTAATTTAACGTGAGTTGAAATTTCAATAGCCACTTGTGGGTGGTAACTACTGCACTGGACAACACAGACAAGGACAGAATCAAGGGTTTTGAATTCCATCCCGTTTTGTCCACACCTTAAGTTGCTTCTACTTTAGTAACAAAATGTAAATATATCACTAAAGTTATTTCTTTATGATTATACATTTTGCAAAGAAGTGGGATTTTATGTTTTTGCCCTGTTAAGCTTTGATTTTCATAAAGCAAATTAAAAGGAAAGTATGATTCAATGTAATGTCTTGGTTATATTGACCTTCACTTTAACTTAGCTGTTTAAGCACACATTGCTCTTGCTGGATGTCCATTAATAAAAGGCCAATTACTGTGAAACTCTGATGTATCCAATAAACATGCCACAATTCAATTTCCTGAAGTCTATAGCCTGATATGCTCATCTCTAAGCAAGATAGTCTACTTTTTTTGAGAGTTCATGCTTGACTCATCCTCCCCTTTCTTTTTCTCTTTATATACTCTACCTCCTCCTTGGACAAAGATTTTCTAAAGATAAGTCATAAAACATACTGACCACATCTACTAAAAATTCATGATAGTTTGCTTAGCCCCTCTTGAAGGAAAAAAAAGGTTTTTTGTTCAACTATTCTGGCACTTCTATAATCTCAGATTACTTCACCTCCTCGTATTTCTTCCTCTGTGGTAACATTTCTTCTAGAATAACCTTCCCTCCACCTCTACAGACAGTGTCTCAATTCTGTGCTTTGTAAGCTGTGACTCGCTGCTCTGTTCTCAGGGATCCTGTGGCATGACTTATGACTTTCCCCTCAAAATCTTCATTTTGCCTTTCTCCTCTATCCTCATTACAATGAAATTAAATTCTCCATCTCTTCCCAACATTTTAAAAGATGTTTTATGGATACTAGCATTAATCATGGTCTAAGAAAATTGTATTTATTCCCAGTTGCTTCAAATTCAAATTAGGATAACATTCAGTTCTTCAAGTCAGAGAAGATTAGATGTGAAAACAAAACAAAATAAGGCTTTTGTTTTGTAAATCTGTTTAGTTATGATATAGAAAAAGAAATCATATTTGGCTTAGAATTATTTAGAATTAGCAATATATTTAATTTTGCAAATTTGTATTTTAATATTTTTTTCTAAAAGTACCCATATTAAAAATTTCTAATATAATCAAATTTATCTGTGTTCTGCCTAAAGGGAAAGTAATTATCTTGATCACGTAATTATTATTGAAGAAATAACCACTAACTTATCAAAGTTAGAATTTTAAAAAACTATAATTTTTAAAAGCCTAAAGAGAAACTTAAGATCTCCGACATCAACTTAAAACAATTACTCATAACTCTGACTCCAACATAATTTTCAGCATTTTCTGTAATGATTATGACAATATATACAATTTCTTAATGAAATCAGACTACTCCAGAAATAAAGAAATAAATTACCTGGAACAGTTTCCACAGTCTAATACACTACTGAATGATTTACTATCGTTATCGAAGAAATACTGGGTTTGTTCAGTAATGCAGCTCTGCTTTGACAGGGAGGCTGTAAAGTCGTCATCCTCCATCTCAACTTGTGGGGGGTAAAAACAAAGAACATCATTAGGACGGGCCACTGTAGTCAGTCACCCAGAGTCTTCACTTCTCACAGAGCGAAATAAATGTATAAGACCCGGATGCCTCGACTGGCTTGTTTACTGCTGTGTAATATCATGGCAGTCCCTAGTAGATGTCTGATAAATATCAATAGAATAAATTAATTCAAATACATGATAGCTATGAGTTCAAGGCCAATGTGACCTAGGTAATTTCTAAAACATTAGGAAAGGTTTGACAAAAAAGTTTCTAGCTCTAAAATTATGAGGTTGGTGACCTGTTTTCTCTTTCTCACACATAGATTCTCTGAATTTGTTGAACTCAAGCACATCCAAAAAGAAAGTTTTTATTGTTATGACAAGCTGTGAGCATTTACGTACCTGCCTCAAGGAGTCGTGGAAAGGTCAAACTCAAGAGAAACTGCTGTAGAATAGACCTGAATTTTTCAAATAAATAAAATAATAAAAATCTAGGAAACAAACAAGTGTTTTTGCATGTACACATATGCATAAATACTATTTCCCTTGATCCTTTTGGGAAAAAAAATGAGAGGTCGAGAATTTGTTCATAGAAAGTTTAGGAGTGTTTTTAAGTACTTTTAAAATTATATAACACATTGTAACGTTTCTTTAATGTGTAAAAGAAGTCATGAAGTCAGAAGTGCTCAGATCTTGTTCAGGACCAAGTGAGAGACAATGTGTGAAGAGGCCTGACAGGCAATGTTATCAAGCAGAAGTGTCCACTCTAAGAGGCAGAAGGTCAGTGCTTCAGTGCATAGGTTTTTACATTCATTACTTCTCCTTATTTTAGATTTTAAAACCATTTGTTTTTTGGATTCCCCTCTATCCTCAACAAAGGAACAATGCAGTTTATACTATGGGTTTGAATTTAACTATTTACTTTGTAACATAGAATATATTTGTAAATATGTAATGTGACATTCATAAAACAAAATATACATATTATGTACAGAGATACAGCACATTTCAGTTTTATAGTAACTGACCACTGAGCCAAATATCTAGAACTGAATTTAGTTTTAAAAATGCAGGGGAGGGGATGTAAAGGCAAGTATTTCAGGGTCATGATGAAATTTTAAAAACCTACAGAAGTTAATATATAAAATCACATCAGAATTCTAAATGTTTTCAAAAATCTAAAATTTTTAAATCTTAAAATCTTCTTTGCTGCTTTAATGATATAATCACTTAATTTTAGCTGGATAAACCTAAATATAAAATGAATGTAGATTAATCTACATGGAATAGGGTTGAACAATACAGTACTATGATAATACAAAAAAAAAAAAAAAAAAAAAAAAAAAACCAGAAGGGAGAGGGACAAGGGAGATCATAGATCCCTGATGTAACAGCTGGTTTAATTACCTGACTGACCAGAACTAAACAATGAGAAAAGTGATCTTCCAGACTGTCCACAGTGCTACAATTAACCACTTAAATGTCTTATTTTCATAGGTTATAGGGTACATAGATGGGGGATAGGGGAGATTTGGAAGGTAGAATCAATGAAAAGAATTAGATCCATTTCAGCAACATGATGCCTCTAAAACTATGCCAGTCCTTGTATTAATAGTAAAGAGGTAGAAGGTTGTCATTATGTCATGAATTTGATGAATGTAGACATCCAACTTGGATATTAAGGACAATTAAATAGTAACTTCTTACAGAAATTAATATAACATTAAAAAAATATTTTAAAAAGTGAAAAGAATTTCAACTGATGTGTAGAAGAAAGAAAGAAAGGTTAAAAAGGTCATATCATGCTAAAATCCTTAACTATATCTTTTAATGGGACCAGTACAAAATGTAAAATGCAATAACAAACATGAAGAAAACCTTCAGACTCTAAAGGGGCTGAAGTTTACATCAGCATAACACTGTTTTCATATGAGAAACTAAATGGTAACTTCATAGTGTTCACTTAGGAAAAACTATAAACATTACCAGTAAGTGCTGTAGAGAATGAAAAAATCTTAATTCCCTTAATAAAAATTTGAGTGTCCCTTAAATCCATATTTTCATCAGATGCTTTACTATTTTACAACTTCTTTCTTTCATAACTAATAAAACTAAAATTTTGACTTACCAGGCAGCAGCTGTGGCCCACCAGCCAATTTGTAATATGTCTGCTATTGATGGCTATAAAATATAATAAAAAAGTCGTTTGGGTAGTCTACTTGATACTGAGGACACTTGAGCATCCCCTGGAGAAGAACGGATTAGACTGTGGATATTACTCACCACGTATGCTGAGCGATGTCCTGCTCCTTGCTTTGGCGCAGCACCGGGCTCACATACTGACTGATAATCATACGACTTGTTAAAAGAATAAACTGATATATTAACCAGGTGTCTCATCAAGCTGGGATCAATCTCTCCAAAAAATCTTCCAATCTGGTGAAGGAAAAAAAAAAATAAAGTAACACGTACTTAAAACGTAAGCCAAAAATGAACCCTGGAATCATCACTGCAGTGAAAAGAAATAATACAAAGAAACGCAACTACAACTGAGGAGCTTAAACACAAAAGCATGTGAGAAACGTGCATGTGACACTGTGAACAAACTAAAATGAGCGTGTTCTCATTCCTCAATCGGGCTGTGTGATATTTTATTTGCGGAAGGAATGGACACATATTACTAAGCATTAAACCACCATCAAATGCCTCCCAGATGGATAAAACAGGAGTGGAGAGTAGAAAGGTGTAAGTCAAAGGGTACAAAGCAGCAGCAGTTACGTAGGATGCGTAAGTCTAGAGATTCAAGGTGCAACAGAGGACTGTAGTTAATAATATTGTGTTGTATGCCAGCAATTTGATGAGAGTAGATTTTAGGTCCTCTTATCATACTGCTAAAAAGAGGTTAACAATCTGAGATGACAGGTATGTTAATTGGATTGACTGCAGCAATCACTTAACTATGCAAATCAAAACACTTTACTGTTCACCTTAAACATAGACAATAAAAAACAAACAAAAACTCAGATGCCGTCCTGGGGATAGAGAAGTAGTATAGATGAGAGCAGGATGGCCTAGGAAAAGAACTTGTAGGGACTGTGACGAACTGGAGCAAGTCCCATCGAGAGGAGCAATCCCAAGGTAATTGGCTCCACCCTATAAACATTGCCATCCAGAAAAACAAACAAAAAAGCCCAGTGTTGAGATTTCTTTTGCTGCCTTTTTTTTTTTTTTTTTTTTTTAAGAGAAGCTAGGAATGCAGATTCAGAAGTGAAATTACTTGGCAGCTAATATAAATCATTTATGAGCCAAATAGCCTATGCCCAGCCAGTTTGCAGATTTGAGACTAGAAATCACGTCAGTTTTAACCAGCTATATATTAAATTAGATATCATCAACTGAAAAATATTGAAGTGAAAATTTTCTAAATTTCTGAAAGGTTAAAAAGGTCATATCATGTTAAAATCCCATGTTTTGATGGGACTAGTACTAAAATGTAAAATGAAATAACAAAGAAAAACTAGACTTAGCATACATTTCTTAATGGCTTACATAATATTAAGCATTGTAAAACGGTGAAAGAGGTTTTGTAATGTTGATCCAGGAAACACACTTTGGAAATCTTAATTCTCTCTTACTTCAGGTACATACCTGATTAGTATAATCATCATGATTTGCCATCAAAAGAAACCCACCGTCATCCAGAATCACACAATCCATTACCTATCAAAATAAAATTAAAGGTTAACACATTTTTAGGAAGGTTAGGAGGTTAGATTATCATTACTCCATTATAGATACATGATTAGAGAAACAAAAATAGAAAATTTTAAATGACTCTATCTTCTCGAACATATATGTTCATAAAATTCTGATGAAATAAAGGCATGCATAGATTTATATCAAACCATCAGGCTTGATAATCCAACACCAACCATCCACTTGAGACTGTCAATTCAGTCTGAACAAATCATAAGAGCAAATTAGAAATAATCTTTTTACTACTTCTGGGTCATCTAAATGATCAAGAAAATTGGATAGAGAAAATTATTTAATAATGAATAACTGATTTAAACACATACTTAGGATTTTCCTGTTTCACAAGACTTAAAGCATGTCAGTACTATAAGACTATTTATAACTATTTCATATTTTTAGATTAAAAATATGTAGTTGGATAATTGGAGATTTAAAAGCAAAACTTAAAACACGTCAGTACTATAAGACTATTTATAACTATTTCATATTTTTAGATTAAAAATATGTAGTTGGATAATTGGAGATTTAAAAGCAAAATGCAAAACAAAAAAGTCCATGGTTAAGAAAATACTTTATTCATCCTGAAACACAGGATAAATTCCTACCCAGTTTAAATTATGTTTTAATGTATGAAAATCAATATAATAATTTGTATTCAATAAAATCACAAATAAAAACATTATTTTCAAAGTTGAGGACATAATGCATTTCATTTTCCTAATATGGAAGCAGTTTATTACTAAAATCTTTGCTCTTAAAACAGCTACTACATAGTCTATGTGAAATAGATAAGTTACAAAAAACATTAAAATTATTGGCTTATAATTTCACAGGAGGAGTGATAAAGATGATATGAACCCCTTGCTTCCCTTGGAAATATAAAGACACATATAAGAAGACTGGAAGAAAATATTGTTTCATCGTTATTCAATTTTTAGAATTATCCAGGATCATTCTTAGAGCATCTTCAACTTTTGAACAAAGTTCACATTTCCTTTTTCAATTTCTCAAATGGAAGTGAAAGTAATACAAGACAATTTAAAACTCAATCCATGTAAGTAGAACTTTATAATAAATTGTAATACTTAAGGGTTTAGTTCAAATTTTTTTCCTATAACTGTATAATACAGTGTGAACAAATTTACAGAAAGTGTGATAGGTGAGAGATAACTACATTGATACCAATAAGGTTGCTTTGGTTAGAAACTTTCTATCAAGAAATAGAGCTAAAGATAAATATGTATCAACAGAATGTAACACAACTGAGACAGAAGAGAACCATCATATTGACATGACTATTTTTTAACTTCCCGTAACATATACATATTTTTAAATATTCAAGAATTTTAAGTTCAAATCCAAAAGCATGTAAACTCAAATGAATATATTATTTCACATGTCCTTAGTTTTTAGTATTTGATTAAAAATGCCTGCATATTTTTTCATTCTAGTCCTAACAAGAGTAACACAAGAAAATATTATACTCAAAAGTTATTTTAAATTGTTTTCTTACATCACTGTTTCTTTTGCAGTCACAAATTGGACCAGCACACTGAAAGACAAAAATGCAATTAACACCTCACATTTTTTAAAAAGTTGGCTTTTAATTATATTATTACCATGTTATAATTAGACATTCTGGAATAATTTATCCAGTAGAAAAATAAGATTAAATAGCCTAGTCCATAAAAAACAAAATCATTTTATCTTTAAAATTAGAAAATGTCAATCAATATATAAACTAGCATTCCATGTTATAACCTTGAAATACTTTTTATTACATACCGACTAATTTTAAATAACCAACATTTGAAAAAATAGGAATTCAGAATTTTGCTTCAGTGTAGTGGGACTGAGAATGTATTTGCCACTGTATAAGGACCTTTTTTTTTTCTATTGAATTTTGAAAACATTAAATATAGCATAAGAACTTTTAAAAAATATCTTACCGGATCCCTGATTGAGGTTTTGGTGAAATTCTCTATCCAGGAATTTACATCAATTTTAATTCCAACAACTGAAAAATTAATTTGAATTATTTCAAAGACAGAATTAGCTGTAATACAACCTTTGCAATATGACAGTTTAGATAATTATTTCGAAAGCAAGTATCAGGTTGACTATAGTTTATTACAGATGTTTTAGTCTTGTGGTGTTCATTAAGAAATACTGCTAACAGCTCTTAAACCATTACGTAAATTGTAATTTATAATTACAAAACAGTTTATTCATTAGCCATAACCTGACCAATTAACTAATACAATAAGCTAAATAAAAACAGTAGTGCTAGGAGAGCCTCATAAACTGGAGGTCATTCAAGTGATATATTTTAAGAGGCTTCCCTAAACCCACCAGTGCTTGCAGTAGGTGCTTAATAAATCCTTGCTGAAAGAGTGAACAGATGAGTGGATGAGTTAGTTAGTAGGAGAATGGCTGAATAAATGAATGACTGAGAGAATAACTGATTTAGTAAGTAAATGAGCAATTGAGTGAATGAAGGAATAGGGGAATGAGTTAGTGAGTGAGTGATGGAGTGAATTCATGTGTAAAGCTGCCCTCAGGAGCAGGAAGGCTCTAAATACTCTGTTTTAAACCTGCAAACATGGAATCATACAATCAAAAAAACTAACAACTTTTACTTCATTATATTCACTCACTCTAGCCCACTTCCAATCCTCACTGATGCTCACTTTCACTGTTTTTTGTTTACTTGCCTATTTTCCCCAAAAGTTATTTTTCTATATATTTCATAGTAAGTTTTCAACTGTTCCCTACCTAATTCACTTTAACAGACACTTACTAGAACATAGTCTATATATGCGATCATTAATCTTTTCCCTCACTGCTGGAAACTTAACTTTTTAGGTACAAATAGGTACCTCCTTGGCCATATACCTTTATACGTATTTTAAAGTATTAAGAGAGATTTCTGGAGAATTGCTAATCCAACATTAAAAATTTTGGTTATACTAAATTGATTCCACAAATTTGTGTCAGAGAATAAACATACACATTGTCTTAAAAATTCCTCAAGTCTACATAGTATCAATCTGATTTTAACACAACTCCATAGGTAACTAGTTATATTTTATTTAATTTTTTAAAAACGTGCATGTCTTTGACTTTATTTTGTTTGAGACCTGATGACCTTCTTGGTAAACACTGCCAGTTTATAATATAAATGCCAGGTAACATTTAATTTTGGTTGTGTTTTTGTATTTAATATTTATCCTTACCTGCAGGTTTAAGAAGTTTCCCTTGAATATATATTTCTACAGCTTTGCTTACCATAATGCCCGATTCATAGGCACCAGGTCCACTTTCTAAAAAGAAAAAACAGCTATCTAGATAAATTGAATAATAATATTGATTTTCTGCCATTAGATACAGATGGATAGTATTTTGCTTAAAAATTCTAGCATCTATAACCTATAAAAATGTTTGTGCTCTCCTTCCTCTCTTCTTCCTCTGTGTATACTAGGCTTACTGGAATATCTATGAATTGGTTTGTATTAATCGATTTGGGGACATTAATTAGCTTGGTTGCCTCTGCTTTCACAACATAATGAATACATGCCAAATCACTGCTTCATTTGTTAAAATATTATGGCGGCTGCTGAAGTGCAGTGGAAAGATTGATCTTGGATGCATAAAACTGACTTTGTGTTTTATAAGATATATGTCACTGTGCAAAGCTTTGACATTCTCTAAACTTGTTTCCCCATTTATGAAAATGAAAGCAAATAGTGCCTATGTGCAAAGATGTTCAGGAATTAAATTATAAGGTTTTTGGGAAATAACTCAATAAAATGTTTTAAAAGATAAGCTATTGTTTTATAAATATTCTATTGTATAATACTGATAAAATGTAATTAATGCACTTACTCCACTTTAATTCATTAAATGTCTTTCAATACATTTTCAGTTGTAATATGAGGGATTATCTACATGTATTTCAATTTCTTATGTATGCCTGATAGATATGCTATCTCTAAATTACTGGGTGACTGTTTGCTGTATATGCATTTTGCCTCTTCAACTAAATGATGTTTCTTTTCTATTTTTCTAATGCATTACATATACTCTATTTTTAATGATGACTATTCTGAGTAGTTAACATAAATTGTAGTGATTTGGGGGAAAAGCAGATACTAGCAATAATTTATTTTTTAAAAATTGAGAAAAGCTGAATTCCAAAGCAATACTTACTGTTAAAGTAGGGAGCAGTGAAAACATAGTTATCATTATCTAGGCTTCTTTTATAGAAGCTGTCCTCATATGTCTCTGGGTTTTCTTGCCAATTTTCTCCAGCCCTAAGGAGGAAATGGCTCATCATTTGTATTCTTTACTCCACCTGATAACCTACTTTATCCTGTGTGGACTTGCTGAGCTTTACAGATGCGTCTATATCTCAGGTATGTCTAAAGAAGTTAGTGGTAATTGATAGCATAACTGATACTCATTACTGAGCAATGCATCAGCATAGCACTAAATTAAGAATCAGAAAAAGCTAACTCCTAGTTTTACTCCACTGTTTACTAGTCAGGTAACAGGACAAGTAAGTTAATAGGTCAATTAACATTAGTAAGCATGGGTGCCTACTCAGCCTGCTTCATAGACTGTTCTGAAGATGACAGAGGTAAGATGCATCAAAGAAGAGTGAAAGATAATAAAGGGCTACATAAATATTGCTGATAGGCTATAATCACTGTGTTCAATTCACTGGTTTAGCTTGTGTCTACAAAAAGCAAAATCTCTTTAAACGTCTCTTAAATTTTGTAGTCAATATATTTGGCAAGCAATAACATCATTGAAGAATTTTATAATGTTATTTTTCAGAGAAATAAAATGTTTTCATAATGTAAATGCTGTAAACAATGGCTCCAATTTAATCTAATGGCAATCAGTTTATTTGAGGAATGGCTTCCTCATGCAATAATGTACAAATCCTTGGTGCAGTCTTTGTAATATACTTGTTTTTACAGATGTTATTTGAACTTACTCTTTGGGATAAACTCTGGTAATCCCACCATCAGTCACAACAAATCGTGCTTTCACTCCCTTGCTGGAACACAAGACAAAAGAAGGAAATGTTTTGTTGAACATACTCTAAGATACAAAGTTAGATGTTGGTGATACAAAGAGAAAACAAGTTTGAAAAGTAAAGGAAGTCAAAGGAAACATATCAACAGATGCACAACTATGTTGTAATGATTTAAATATCTATGAAATTAGTATTTAAGAGAGGGATGTTAAGGAAGACATCTCATGGGAAATAGCTGAGATGCATTTTGAACGTGGAGTATGAGTTGACAGTGATGACACAGAAAGCAGGAAGATAATCACTTGTAGAGAGGAACGTATGTATAAAGGAAAGCTACCAGAGACTGCTGATATTTGGTGAAAAACAACAACAACAACAAAAACCTAAGGCAAAAGGAGAGAAACACCAGGAAGTAAAGTTTTATGTGCAAGTTTCTTAATGGTCAGCTAATGAATGATTTTGAATTCCATGCTAGAGAGCTTCACCTGTATCTTAAACTTAGAACTGCATTTTAGAAGTAGATTCTGCAAATATGAATTGTATGGAGCACTGACTAGGAGCTGCAGGTGGAGGAATGGAGAACACTAAAGGCAGAAAAATCAGCTGCTGTGTTTTCCTAGAAACAGGATCTTAGGGCCTTGATTATGAGGTAGAGAAGAAAATATTGCTAGGAGAAATATTTAGCAATTAGTGATTGAAAATGCGGTGGAGAAGGAATTATAAATAAGAATCACACTCAGATTTTCTTGACTGGATGTATGGTAGTGCTATTAGAAATCCAACTAAACACTGACTGGAAATTCTATTTTAGCACAAACAGAAACACACAATCATGCCCATTTAATCTGGTTTATTCACACTGAAGTGTCTGTACGTGAAAAGCTCAGTAATAGCAGACGTTAGTACTGAAAAACATCCACAACTGAAAATGCAAGTTGTCAACAACTGTAGTGATTTTCTTGAGAAATAATTATGAAACATTACTAATGAACTGTAAATTTATGAGACCCATACCCAATTTCCACAGGAGAAACTGAAATGCAGATTATATATATTTATTAATAAGAAAAAAATACTTACATATTTTTCTGCTTACTCCAGTAATTTTGGACAAGTTCATTTGTAAAGCCTGCATCAAGCAAGACTCTATTAATCAAATCCGTGTTACCTAACACAGAAAAGGGAGATCCTCAGTTACACTCACAGTTCTAAAATTATGCTCATAATGAAAAATCTATTTTTTATTTTCAAAAGCAATTTAGAGTATATATTTCTAAGAATTTTAAAATATATTCCATATTCATTTTCTTTGTAATTTTTATATTGTTCATCTTGCCTCACATTTCCCAGGAAATGAATGGATTTAGTAGTAGAAAAGCCACTTCTAAATGAGGCAAATTATACATGTAAACTTTATCAAACTGTGAAATAAACTATGCTAAGGAACAGGAAATAGTCTTCCTTCTGTGTTTTTATTTCTGTATGGTAGGATGGTGATTCCCAACCATCAAAATTTTATGACAATTTGATGTATACACACATACACATAAAATTTTATATATGTATATACAATTTCTGTATATAAAAACAGAACTACCTCTGAAAATGTCAAGTAAAAACATTCAATAAAAAGTTACTGTCTACTTTCACTTTCACTTGTTGTAAGAAAAGCTATTTTAATTCTTTTCTATCACAAATATCAAAACACAGGGTAACCTTGGAGTACATAAGACTGAAAAGCTCAGTGCCACATACTGAGGAGCAAGGAATGGAATGAGCATCACAGAGCAGTACAATCCCAAGAATGATTCTGAAATCTACTTGTACTGGTCAAAGAACCAATATCCAAGTAGATAATAGGTTGTCATTTCTGGAATAAGTGAAGTGCATATTAAAGCCCAAGTTTAAAGATAATTGAGGAAATAGTTTGTGAGGATCAAAGGTCAATTATTACATATTCTTCAACAAAAACCTCTGCCTTCTTCCCATTCTCCGTTCCTCTAAACCCATGAAGCTCGGAAATAACCTAAAAGGGACCCTCTGAAATTTCATATTTATGATAAAAGTTGACTTTTCTCAGATAAAGAATATATGTTCTTAACATCCTATTACTATACAAGGTGGGCGTGAGGTAGGCTGGAAACATTTTTGTCACTATTAATTATTTTAAGTTACTATATCTTACACATGAGATTCAAGGATCAATTTAATCCCTATTTTGGGGTACATTTTAATTCATTCTAGACACGCTTTTTCACTATATTATTTTAGAAACTGAATCACTTAAAAAACAATTCATTTGGAAAGTAAATGTTCTAATTGCCTCTAATCCCTTTAGGTAAAACAAAATAGACTCTGTCTAATTCATAAAGTAAGGCAAACTTGCAAGTAATTTTATAATTTTATTCTGATTTTCATTGTGCCCCAAGCCTAAAATGTGTCCAGAAATCTTTACCATTTTATATACATGTAAATATACAATATCTCATAAACAAAGAAGAGGGGGATAAGGAGAAGACAGCAACTTTATATCATAAACGTTTAGGTAATTTATTAGGTAATCATTGCAATTTCACCAATGGATTAAGTACTTTGACAAAGCAAAAATTAAACTTGACTGCCCCTCGTTTTACAAAACCTATTTAGATCACAGATTTCAGTCATTGATATCTACTTTTAAAGTTAGTTTAACATATCATTTAACAATATAAGGTAAAGACATAATTGAGAACAATCAATAATATATAATATTGTTACAGAAATCTTGTAACTAAAATTCTACAAATTCTTGATTTGTTACATGAATATACAGTAACCTCAAACAATGTCTATTGGGTTATATAGGAGACAGATAAAAGGTGACGTGTAATGAAAGAGATTAAAGAACAGACAACAATATGGATTAGGAAGAAATTATTTTGTTTAAACATATTTATATTTCCCTAGGAACCAGAAGCAGTGAACAAAAAAAAGGAATGATTCCAATTTTCATGGTGTTCTGAAAAGTTACATGTTAGGAAAAACATTTCTGATAAACTCATTTTTACAAGGAATATGAGAGTGTTTCATAATTTTGATATCCAATTAAAGGAACAGTCAACAACTTTATTACAGTTCTCTATTAGAAATGCCTAGTACTCAATAAGAGGTAATAAACAATAACAGAAAATAACATTTAGAAGGCACGGACGGCCAGGCACAGTGGCTCACGCCTGTAATCCCAGCACTTTCAGAGGCTGAGGTAGGAGGATCACCTGCTGTCAGGAGTTTGAGACCAGCCTGAGCGACATGGAGAAACCTCATCTTGACTAAAAAATACAAAATTAGCCAGGCGTGGTAGTGCATGCCTGTAATCCCAGCCACTTGGGAGGCTGAGGCAGGAGAATCGCTGGGACCCAGGAGGCAGACGTTGCGGTGAGCCAAGATTGTGCCATTGCACTCCAGCATGGGCAACAAGAGCAAAACTCCACCTCAAAAAAAAAAAAAAAAAAAAAAAAAAAAGGGCACTGGCTCAGTCTCAGTCAGCTCGCACCGAGTAGAAAGATTTGGAATCATCACATTAAGGCATGATCAATGTAGACTTCGGCTCCCATGACAAGTTTTCAGTGTGGCTCACTGAAGCCACTAACTAATTTGTGCTAAAGGGAAGGTGCTAGAACGTTATTTCTTCTCATATGCAACAAATTGAAGTTAAGAGCCACCTTTAAGAAGGGCTTTGTTTTTTTGATGACTGATAAAGTGCATTGTTTGACCTTTCCTGATAGAAAGACAAATAATTGAAAAACAACAAGAAGGGAGGAGGAGAAGGAAAAGGAGGGAGAGAGGAGAACAGAGACTCCTTTTTCAGAGAGAACAAAAGTCAATTGTGTGTACTTATTCTTTTATTCAAATTATATTTATGAAGATAAATTTTGCCATGAATTTGGTTTTCCTCTTATTTCCCATTTGTATGGCATCTGTTCTGGTAGTACTTATAAAATAAAGATTTTTAGGAGGAAAAAGGATTTAGATTTTTTTATGATTTAAAAGCCCAAAATCCAGAATTTTTTATTAAGTTTAGAGTATGAATGATGTGAATTTACCTGAGAGACAAATATAATGGTTAAAAACTAATTACTAACGTTCTGTTGTCTATTTTAACTTGATTTACCTCATAAATGAGAAATTACAGAAGCATAATTTTTTAAGACATGAAGTTAACTTGTGATCAAAATAGAATGCCAGGAAGGAAGCAAAACATTAAGTGACATATCTTTATTTATACTTTGGTTTTTATTCTACCCATATTAGAACTCATTATCTTATTTGAAGGATGTAAATAAATTTATAAAAATGTATGTTTTCCTCTATATAGCAGGCAAAATGCTATAAAAAAATTCTTCAAAAGTTCATTCAAAATTAAACTTCCAAAATTTGAGAGGCGCTAACATGAGCATGCCACATTTACGTATAACTATTTGCAAGAATCTATTACCTTGTTTTGAAAATTTGATTTAACTGACATTTCTTTAGTATGCAAAATTAAGGATCAAACTGTTACATTTTACTATTAGAAAATTATCAAGTAAATAATAAACAACCAGCAGAACATAATAAAGTAACATGATTATCATATCCTATGATATACTATAAACCAATAGAACCACACTCAAGCAGTCATTTCAAATTAATGCTTACTTACATGATGGATTGTTTGGAGTTTTTCTATCAATAAACTCATTGAAGTTTAAAAGAAATTCAGTGTTATTATCTGATATTTTCAGGTCAGTGCAGTAATCTCTGGGGAAAAAAACATTTTGTGATATTAGGTATTAAAATTGAAACTTTATAGGGTCACTAAAGTAGTGAAAACACTATTTTTTTCTTATTAGCCATAAGACTTTGCAAACTGTTGAACTTCTTCTAACTTCCATCTACTGACCTCTATAATGGACCAATACTTTTGCCAGTAAGTAATGATTACAGATGTGAATTAAACATTTGGTCTCTGGACAGGAGCTACTCAATAAATATTGGGTTTTGCTGTAGTTATTATACTATTATCATTGTATATCATAGATTTAGCAGTCTCACATAGCAATTAAAACAGAAATCTTGGGGCATGGGGGGCAAAGGGAGGGAGAGCATTAGGACAAATACCTAATACATATGGGGCTTAAAACCTAGATGACAGGTTGATAGGTGCAGCAAACCACCATGGCACACGTATACCAATGTAACAAACCTGCGCATTCTGCACATGTATCCCAGAACTTAAAGTAAAATTTAAAAAAATATGTGTATCTATATTTTCAAAAAATTTTATATATGTGTATACACACACACGTGTGTGTGTGCATATATATGTGTGTGTATATATGTTTTAAAATATATATACACACACATATATAATAGACATGTGTGTATATATACACACACACACACATATATATGTATAAAATCAAGCACATAAAGGGCTTAATATACACTGAAGTGGACATTCATTGGCTTGCCCCACCTTGAAAAGGAAGAGTATTTGTCCCACAAGCGAAATACTCTTCCTTCTCAAGTATTTTCTCCTGCCCTAAACACATAAGTGAATTCCAGTCTTTTAGTAAGCTATATTGATATACTTCAGCTATAAAAACGTGCTGATACATGCTGCAACATGGATAAACCTTGAAAACATCATGCTACGTGAAATAAGCCATATCCAAATGCCACATATTGTATTATTCTATTTATACAGTATGTCTAGAACAAGCATGTAGCCATAAGAGACAGAAAATAGATTAGTAGTTGCCTGGGTCTGGGGAGGGGTGGGGTAAGGATGGGTAGGCAACAGTGAAGGTTACAGGTTTTCTCTTTGCGGTAATGAAAATGTTCTAAAATTAACTATAGTAGTAGTTGCACATATATGTAAATATATTTTAAAACTTTTAATTGTAAAAAAACTGTGAAATGTGACACTGACTACAGAAATGGTTCATACACTAATAACTGCTGGATTAAACAAAATCCATTGCCTATGAATTATGAATGAGAATTGAGAGATGTATCCATCCTTTCTTTATGTATCTGGATTCTACCCTAGATTTCACCTCGTCTTATACTGACGCTGACAAAGCCAATATGCATAATCTACTACTTAATAACTGGGAGAGACAAGGGAAGAAACCGTAGAGAACACCACAGCTCTGATGTGGACAGTCTTGCCAACAGAGCAGGCCTAATTTCAATCTCTTCTTACATTTGTTGCTATGTTAATATTCTGTAGGACCCTGTTTTTTTTTTCCTTAATATTGAGAAAACTTTTTCTAGTTAAAGTGGGTTAAAGTTCCTCTCAGTAATTCAAAGTAACTTGAAATTGATTAAAGTTACTTGTGTCCAAAAACTACGAATAAGATTGCAGGTATTATTAGTAATATAACTTTTAAGAATATTCTTTATATATTTATAGATTCTCCAGTTCAACACCTACTGTGTGCCAGCAATGGATTCAACTTTGGGCACTGAATGCTAAGTCAAATAGACACAGTCATGGTCTGTTGGGGAAAGTAAGTAAAACGTGGCCAGTGCTCCCCAAGAGAAATACAGAACTCTATGAAGCAGGCAGCAAGGTTCCATACACCAGTGAAGAAAGGAAAGAAATCCCCACATCAGGGAACTTTTAAGTCGGGATTTAGGAGGGAGCGGGATGCATGTGTATGTGTGATATACATCTCCTTTCCAAAAGGGAAAAGAGAATTAGTGAAAGAAAGAAGGTAAGACCAAAAGCAAGCAAAAAGAGTAACAGTGCAATTAGGAACTGAAAAGTTAGTGTGGCTGGAATTTAGAGTAGGGGTAGGGAAACTTTCCCTGATAGGGCCACGTAGCAAGTGATTTAGGATTTTGTGGCCCATAAAGTCTATGCCACAACTACTCAACCCTGTCTCCGCAGAGAAAGCAGCCAAAGACGTTCCATAAACAAATAAGCATCGCTGTGCTCCAGTAAAACTTTATGTTTACAATTGATAGCTGATCTACAGGCTGCAGTTTGATGGTCCCTAGTACGGAGTGTGAGGGAAGCACACCGGTAAACCAGGACCTGGTGGAAAGCATTTGAAAGCTGTGATATACAGCACAGATGATCACGAAGACAATATAGAACCACTGGCTCGTATTTAGCAGATGAGAAAAATGATTTTTTTCACATTTTAGAAATTCTCTGGTACAGAAAAGAGACAGCATTAGGAAAAACAGGGAAAATATAAAAGTAGGGAGATCAGTTAAGAGGCAAATGTAGTCGTTTAGGTGAGAGAAGGCAGTGGCCTGGACGAGGGCAGAGGAAGCTGAGATCGACAGATACACTTGATACTCATAAGATAATTGGCAAGATGTGGTGATGAATTAGAAGTGAGATACAAGGGAGAGGAAGCAGAAAAGGATAACTAACAGGTTTCAAGACTGCTCACTGGCAATCTGGCATTTTCTTCTCTGAGGCAACATAGGTAGAATTTTCCAAAGGAAACAAATATTTATAAGATACTAAATCTGAAGCACACTGAAGAGAGATTCTTGCCTGGTTTCCATGAGATATGACTGTCTCATATTGAGATATGTAGAATTGATATAGTGTCTGGAAATAGATACAATATAGAATCAAATAATATAATGTAATATCAATGAAACACATATGTCTTTGTCTCTAGAGGTTTATGGCCATCATATAGATTTGGGAGTCATGAACCTAACCTGTAGGCAGGGAACAGATGCATGGCTTGTGGTCTGAATGTAGTCTCAGATAAAAAAATAGCCTAGATTAGCACCCTGTGCAGCCCTCTCATATACATGATCAGCAGGAGAAATGAAACTCATGAGAGAGACAGTGAATATGCAGCCAGAGAGAGAAAAAGAAAATTATAATAGTGTGTCATCAAGCAAGAGAAAGCAAGGAGTATCAAAGGAGAGAATGATCAACAGTGTCAAACACTGAAGGAAATTCAAGCAAGAGAAGCTTCTCGAGGATAGAGGCACTCACAGAGCCAAGAACATGCTTTGTTCACAGAGATTCCTCAAAAAATCCATATTCCCTGTGTTAAAGTAGAAACAGTTCAGGAATATCCTTTTACAGAAATAAAAGGGAAACTCAGAACAATTTATATGCATCTTCTTTGGGTTTTGGGGGTAATTCAAGAAAAGTGAAAAATTAATAATCCAAGCTTCCACGTCAATTGTTCCCAATAACTTTAGCCCAGATGAATAGGAATTACACTTGAAAATTGTATGTGTCTGCTATAGAGCAGGAATCAAAAACTGAGGAAAGAAAGAAAAATAACACCCTTGGATTACTGAATAGTTTCAAATAATTACAAGAAACTCAAGATAGAAGAAAAAGATGGACATATGAGATAAAGAAAGCAGATTATATGAGAGAGAAATTAAATTGGGTAGGAGGAAATGAAGTGTGTCTAAAAAACTATGTAAAGCAATGCCACTGTAAACATGTTCTCCCAAAAAGTTGCTTTAGACCATTAACAAATTCCATTATTATGTTCACTGTTCACTCTAGTCATAACTGTATAGATACACATAAATATTGGTACATATATGTGTATTTATGTATGTAAATATATTCACAGGTGCAAATACACAATTTTCTATTATTGTTGGATGCGCTGTTTGCCCTACAAGAGCAAAGCCTATGTCCATTTTATTCCCATTGTTTCCCAGAGTGTACATTGCTTAGCACATAGTAATTGCTTTTTTTTTTGAGACAGAGTCTCACTGTGTCGCCAGGCAGGACTGCACTGGTGCAATCTCAGCTCACTTCATCCTCTGCCTCCCAGGTTCAAGCGATTCTTCTGTCTCAGCCTCCCAAGTAGCTGGGACTACAGGCACATGCCACCACACCCAGCTAATTTTTGTATTTTTAGTAGAGACAAGGGTTTCACCATGTTGGCCAGGATGGTCTCAATCTCTTGACCTCATGATCTTCCCATCTTGGCCTCCCATATTTGAATGAGTAAAGAAATGAATAAATAATATTTTGTTTCAGTTTTAAAATAATTATTTCCTTTGATTCCATAATGTGATATGGAATTAACCCAGAGCAGTCTTGACCCAATTCCGAACTATTGTTGAAGCCCTAGCTACTCATACAAGATGTATCAAAAAATAAAACAAAACAAAACTCACCTTGGTGCTATGAATGTATAGCCAGATTCTTCAAAATTATCTGGCTTCAGGGTTTCTGAATCTGCAAAGATAATGTTATAGCATTAGATAGGTAATTCAGAGTATACATCCAGAGATTCTATAACAATAAGAAGGCACGAGAAAGATTACCTAATAAGAAAAATTGAAAATAGAGTACTTACGTCCTAAAACGGAAACACATCAATGAATATAAAGGTCCTCAATGCTTCCCAATATAGTAAAATTATAACATGGATTAACTTCATTACATGGATCACAACAGTTATTTCAAAGAAAATGCCATGTCTATAATTTTCTGATGTAACCCTATTATAACCAAGTATCTTTAACAAAGTGATTGATATAAATGTTATACCAGAGATATTTTATTTAAGCACCAATTATCTAAATAGCTTACCAAAATTATGATAAAGACAACAATGTTAAAAAATTCATTAATGCCTTTAGTGAGTTAATAACATTCTTCATATTAGGTGTGAATTAGTATGTGGAACAAAACTTCTTAAGTCCAAGAAAAAAACTTGAATGTGAACCAGATTGCATATAAAAACACAACATATTCTTTGTACCATTTTTTGCTGCTAAGTTTTAAGTGATCATGAAGGAAAATTTAGCAAATGAGAAGCACAGAGGATAATATCCAATGGGAAGGAAAATATCAGTGGAAATGTCAAGTGTACTAAACAGTAAGAAATTGAGCAACAAGAAAATACTTGCCCTTCATTTTGCCCTTTTTTGCTGTGAAAATCCATCAGAAAGAGAAAGCAGGGAAACAAAAAAAAAAGAGGGTAAAGCAAAGGGGGTCACAAACAATATTTTATTCAATGACTTTCTTGAATAAAAATATTGTGCATAGATCAAAGGTTCATTTATGTATAGCTGTAGTCTAGGGAAAAAAAGGCATATTTTGGAGACTGGAAAGTATGTCCTGTCCATTATTACTAGATAACCCTCTCTGTACTGTGGTTATTTCAAGGGTCTGTTTTGCGAAGTGATTAATGCAGGTGTAATACCAATAACATCAGGCTATAAACATAAGCATTTACTAATCAAAGACTCACTAGTTATCCCCTCATTTATCAACTGAAGAACTAGCTCATGCAGAATTGCTGGTTGTGAAAAGACCATCATATCTATCTATTAACTGAAAGTGGGAATATAAAGGTACTCTGTATAATGCACTATGAACACGAGGCCTGCAGAGAGCAAAAAAGAACTGACAGAGAAATGAAAGAAACTCTAGCTTACTTTAAGATCAGATGTAAAACATATATGTGTATTTTTGGTATTGTTTAGTTTTTTACTTCACGCTCACAGAAAAATTTGAGGTTGTCAGTAATAATAATCAGCAATGTGCAAAGGATATGATGGTCATTTTACTTTACAAAATCTAGTCACCCAAAACAAAATAAACAATAACTTGAAGTATGCACTAGTATTAGTAATTACTCTACATTCCAAATGAGGCTTAAAAAAAACTAATCCATTTGCATCACTGAGACATTAATTTGGATGATGAGAAAGAGTTAATTGCCAAACCAAAGCCAGAGACCAGCGCAATTTTATTTATTCAAAGTAGAAGTAGAAGATGTGAAGCACAATATTATTCTGGCCAAATGCAAAAGAAAAAAAAAAGGAAAGAAAAAAAGAAACAAAAAGAAAAGGAAAGATAAGAAAAGGAAAAGCTTTACTAGCACAGTGCCATGAGAGTAGAGAGTAAGTTGGTAAGTAGCACGTGAAACATTTTGCTCCAGCTAGCAGACCCTTAAAACGACAGCAACAGGACACAGCACTGCAATGATTCTATGAGCACATAGCAAGGCAGGGAAGGGCGGTGGGGACTGCCAGTGGGACTGGAGTACCTGCTCATATTCTATCCATGTAGAATATTTCTTGTTCCTTGCATGTTTGGAATGGGTTAGAATCATTGCTGTAGATTTGGTAATAACACCTACTAAAATATTTAATAAGCCTTGGGTATTCCAAAATCTAGACGTATTTAAACATCTGATACTAGGAGATAACAAATGGACCCTGAAGTCACTTTCACAGTACTTACATCTGGCCTGAGTTATTGTCTCTTCTATTTTGGCTTTTATATAGTAAAAACTGTAGGTTGGTAATACCAAGGCCAAACTGCAATAGAAACAAGAGAAGCATAAACACAAACAAACAAAAATGAAACATAACTTAAAAAAAGGACACGTCAAGTTCATGGGAAAATCGAAAGATCTTCCTCATGGGAAGGAAAAGACATATTACTTTGACAAGAAAATGCATTCAGCAAATACAGTACTTAATTTTGGTCTTGCCATCCAGAGTCATCTAGCTCTCTACATTGTAGGGAATCAGAAGAGACAGGTGGAAAACAAGCTCCTGAATGAACCAATAAATTGGTCGAGGAAGGAATGTCATGGCCCTCTACTATATTTCCAGAAAATTATATTAAAGTCCTTTCAGTTTTAACAAAAAATTGAAGAACATTAGGGGTATGTTCCAACAAAGTAAATACATCATACCATTTGGACACACCTCCTAATGTATTATATATAATGTCAAAGTGCTTTCTATAAACTGGACACTGTTAAAATACAAATGGAAGAGTTATTATAACTTTTTTTTTTTTGAGACAAGGTCTTACTCTATCCCCCAGGCTGGAGAGCAGTGGTGCAATCATGGCTCATCGCAACCTCAAAGCCCTGGGCTCAATTGATCCTCCCGCCTCAGCCCAAGTAGCTGGGACCACAGGCACATGCTACCATGCCATGCTAGTGTTTGTATTTTAGTAGAGACGGGGTTTACACTATGTGGCCCAGGCAATCTGCCTGCCTCAGCCTACCAAAGTGCTGGGATTATAGGCATGAGCCACAACTCCTGGTCATTATCATTACTATTGAACAATGCATAAAGTCATCTAAAATATATTCTTTTGAGAGATTAAATACCCACTATTTTAAAACTATAATCCTTAGGCAAGTTCTCTAGTGTCTACTCATAGGCAGATTCAGATTCCTTTACTGCAATAACAGAAACTGTCTGCTCAACTCATTAGTTTGTACCCAATAGTAAAACTAAGTCATAGTATTTATTTCAAGTTTATTTACTGTGACTATTCCACATTATTTGGAAGACTGTTACTAGGCGCAACAGAAAACAGATCTTCAGTTTGGTAGTTAACAAGCATGTGGCTACTCTAGTCTTATGGTAGATGTCCAAATCAGAGGACAGTTCCAGTGAAAATCTTAGGCCAAACTCAGAATGTTTTAGACACAAAGAATGTCAGACAAGCTGGTCATCAAAACTTGCCTTAATGACTGCCCAAAATAAAAAGCCGTTAGGCAGGTAATCTTACTCATTTTGATATTCCAATTAATAATAAAATAATAAAGCACATATTAGAATTGTTAAAGGATTTCAGAATTTTACGCACTTTCTAATAACACAACTATATATGTATAATTCTTCTACTCTCATGCTGGCTAATACTCAAATGTAGGACATAACTATTCCATATCCACATGTGCTATACAGCCACATGATCTTTGCTATGGTTTGAATATAGAAGAAAACTTGTGAACAGTGGGTTTATGATACCTCTAAAATACCAGATTTAACTACTTTCCAAAAGCAATGTTTAATGTAACCCACTTTGTCACCTTCGGCATTCACTTTTAATATTTAGCCCAAATTTTAGTAATGTGCAGAAAAGGGTTTTTATATTTAGGCTTTTGAGTGTTTCTAGGCATGTGTAGATCCTTGAATTTTTGATAATTTCAACTTTTAGATTTAGGGATTTGTAGATCTTTTAAATCACTTAAGCCTCATGCAGCCCGGGTTTTAAGAATGGATATCCAAACATCATTATGTATTTTTACGGATAACATAGAATAGGGAAAAACATAAAATTTCAAAATTTCATTCTTATGACTATAAATGTTAAAGTTTCACTCAATGAAAAGGGAAAAAAGCAAGGGTTTATCTGTTACAATTTAATTATACAATAAAGATAGCAAAATGAATGGATGCTTGTTACCTCCAATTCCAAAATCTATCTCCATCATTAAGTAATTCACAGACTTTTCTTATGGGAAAAGGTCAGGGAAATAAAATGGTATGTAGATGTAATGAAAATTTCTATATTCATTTTATAGGTAACTTCCCCTAAGTGGAGGCAGAGATTAAAATTAAAATAAGCAGTGCAATCACTCTGACAGCAAGATGACCTTTCATGATTCACTTGCCATTTGCAAAATGTACAGCAGAATTACTGGGCACTGAAGACTGTCTCCTACAAATTCTTCTCAAGGGAAATTAGGACATTTTTACTGCTCCATCAGCATTTATTGCTAAGAGAAACTTCTAATTAAAACCGATAACGTTCTAACATGCAACTGCTAAAGTGTCACTCTGTAAGCTTGGGTTCCATCTGATATACCATAAATATAGTGTGGAAGCCCATGAGGAAGAAAATAGAAGTTTTAAAATTGGCATATCTACTATGCATTTTGTTGGCCTGTAAGTCTTTGGTTGTTTTTAATAGCTACAATCTGTTGTATAGAAAAGCATAGCCATGTTTAATTTAATTATGTCCATCTCAAGCCAAGTTAATTTTTCAACATATAGCCAGATAAGATCTTTTATCAACATTCTTAGTCAATGGTGCTGTCGTATGCAATGTTTGCTATCTCTGTCCCTGTAAAACTGATAGACCAAGATTGCTTTATTTCCTTCTAGAGATTAAAGTTTAATAAAGCAAGTGGCCATCAGATGAATGGTATAGCCCATGCAGTGTTTCACGACTGACAGAAACACGGTTAACTGAGTTAAGTGGACTATAACACACTTTTCAACTCATTTACTCCATAACAGTAAATTATTCCCTAAAAATCAGAACACATACTATTAAAATAATTGATTACATTTCAAAATATGGTACTTGGATCAAGACCCAGGAAGAGAGAAATCATCAAATGAAAATTTTGTATCTCATTCATGCAATCAAAACATATCATGTTTTTTCCTTCAACTTAGATGCAATATTTTGTTCTGAATCGCTGTTTGTGAATCTGTACAGTGATTCAGGAAAGTATTTCTAATGGAAATAGATTTAATCTGGCCCAAAGTTGGGGACTTGGAAAGCCAACGTGTGAGGAAAACTTGCAAAAGTGGGAAAGTGGGGGCCTTGTCGGAGACTAGTGATGTGTACAGTGACGGAAGTGGCAGGAATGATATGACAGATACATCGGGCTGGAAATGAGTGAAGTGACTATCAGACTTGGAAGTTCAAATTAAACTTCAATGCAAATGGAAGAAGATGAAAGTTTTGTCAACAAAAAGTGACATGAACTTGAGAAAAGAACATTAACCTGCCCACACTGTATATTATCACTGGATACATCAGGAAAAGAGGCTGAAGGTAGAGGCCATTTGTAAGACAGATAAAACACCCCAGAAGTGTCCTCATAACTGTTGGAAAGTAAGCTATCACATTGTAGGGTCAAAAGAATCCAGTTTTTCTCAGAATTTGTTCATCTAAGCAACAAAGGCACAGAATTCATTCCCATGCAATGCTCTAACACTTTGTTTTATCATAAAATCATGTCTCGAGAGACAGGCCTCCAAGATTTCCTCTCTTTTTACACCGTTTGACAAGTTTATCCAAAATGTGAAAGGTGGCAATAGTCAAGGAAGGAGGAGGAAAAAGAGTAACTTGTGTATACACATGGAGATTGTGCATGTTTAAAGAAATGCCTAGAAATTAGACATAGGAATCAGTTGATGGAAAAAAGCAAAATAAAACAGTCATTGTGGTGTTTTGGAATAGGTTTAATGTTATGTAAAAAGAAAAAAAAACCCACAAAAGTGAAGAAAGATTGGCATGTAGTATATCATGACATTAATATTTATGCTTCCCTTCCATGTGTATTCCACATGCTATCCTATGAACACGACAGGAGGCAGGTTCCTATGATAATAACATAGGCTCCCATAAAAGGTTATGTGTATAATATTCTGGGAGTTGATTTTTATTAGGAAACAGGTGAGTCCACCACAGCCTACATATTATATGTATATTAATACATAGTTAAGGAGACTTCCATACTTAAATATTGCAATGGGAAATTGTGTATACCATTATATGAATTTGAAAGGCTGAGACAGATTGAAAATTTCTTCAATTGGAAAATTCCTCCATTTCTTCAAATTGAAATTCTTGAATTCTGTAAATATTTGTTGCTAACTATGTGCCACTGTCTTACAAGCTTGTGATTCAGAAGTACATAAAGCAGGGAATAATCCCTGCCCTCTTGGAACTTACTAGTGAGAGAACCAGTGATAATCAGTAGAAATAAGTTTCTCTATGTATGCTTCCTCTGTGTGTGTGTGTGTGATTTAAATGTTGATAAGGGTTAATGGAGAATATGAAGTGGAGGAGGGAGACAGAGTGTGGTGAAGTGCTATACATTTTAAATATGATTGTTGGAGAAGGCCTTTCTGAAGAGATGAAAAGTAAGTAAAGATGGGAAGATGAGGGAATGAGCATGCTACTCTCTGGGAAAAGTAATTCTAGGCAGAAGTAATTTCATATACAAAAATTCCGAGGCAGATGGGTGCCAGTGTTTATGACGTGTAGCAAAAAGGACATGATGTGTAGCTTAACGAGGGACTGTTCAGTGGGGAATCTGGAAGGTAAATTCAGAGCTGATGGTGACTGAGGTCGAATGGTTTAAGCTACTGATGGCCATGCCAGAGTTCGAGTGTCAGACTGAATGAGACGGCAAATTTACTGGTGGGAGCTGAGTGGAGAAATGAAACAGACTACTCAAGGGTTATGATTCTTCTTGTGATTGCGTTGAAAACAGAAATAAAGATAGAAGATGGAGATACAGATGCAAGTAGTTATGTACTCTAATAGTGGGAGTTCTCTCTGACCACTTCTATTTTTCTCTCTGAAATGGAAAGCAAATTTATCACCTGAGTGAAATGATGAGAAAGTGTTACAGATTTGGAGAGTAAAGTGATCAAGAGTCATCTATGAGCATCCTAAATTTACAAGATTATGGAGACCACCAACTACCACTAAGGCCCACTTGAGGTTAGAGGTCATGAATTTTAGGTGATACATCAGTACTGAGTATTTTACTTTAGACACTTTTAGCTGTATGGGTGCAGTGTGCTGGTGCTAATAATTTGAATTCAACCAGGACTGGTATTTTGCCAACTTGCTGTTTGCCAAACTCAATTATGATGAAAGGAGTTGATGGTGTGTGCAAGACAGTGAACGTAAGACCCAAGGAATTTCTGCTGAATAAAAAAGGGTACAAAGACAGAAGAGGGTAAGGCAGCAAGAAGGCAGAAGGGATTGATGGATTTCATGTCTTGAGTCAAAGGATTACTGCAGTTGGGCTACCAGCAGGGGAGGATGGAAAGCTAAAATGTAGTCACCTGGGAGTTGGATGAACAATTCTCAAGTAAAGACTATGAAGGCATTGAAGACTTGACACTGTAAAAGCTGCAGAATGTGACTTTGGAGTCAGTGGCTAAGGTAGGGAGATGACAAGGTCATTCGAGGAGAGGAGGCCAAGAGTAAGAGAGCCCAGGTATTAGAAACACCATCTATGTCAATGCTGCTTAGAGTGTTTTCCATGGACATAGCCTATTTGCAAATCGTCTATTACCAGCCCCTGATAGCAAAATACAGAAATGGAGAGGAAGTATTTGGAAAATTTTATAACAATCTAACAGACTAATCTTATGTCTGTGAAATCTAATAGTAAACATTTTGAGCTTATGGTTTTTTAAAAAGTTTATTTTATTAAATAATTTTTTATTTTGTTTTATACCAGTGTGGGTATGGCATTGTTTGAAAAACTGAACTATGTGGAAGTACGACAGAGTGACAATGAACCAGGAGCTGAAATCTTTATAGGAATGAGACGGACATGACTGTTAAGGAGGAGGGACAGCAGGTGCTGTGGTTTGGTGGCGTGAGATTCAAAGATGGAGATTTTAGAAAGAAAAAAAAAAGGATGAGTAATGAGGTCACACTCGTATCACCCTCAGTATTCTGAAGACCACAGAGGAAGCAGTGACCTCAGAGGGGAATCGGAGCAAGAAAGTGAAGGAAGTATTGAGCAAGTGCTGAAGAATGGAAAATTTCCAAGAGATTATTACTAGGTATTAGGTTGTCCAACTTTCCAAGGCCCAGTCAATGGGAGGAATCAGAAGAACTGATACTCAGTGGAGGCGAATAATATCAACTAAACATTTTATATCAGATACTACAATGATAAGATAAGCTTTATATTTTAGGTTAATTTGCAACCCAAATATAAGTGATGTCAACTAAACAAGAACTAAAAAAGGAAGTCAGTGGAAGTGAACCCTACAAATTATTATGGGTATTTGTCAACATTATTCATGTAAAAATAAAAAATATATAGATTTGTATCACATACATTTTCATTTCTAAATTTTATATTACTAGCTTTTTTCCATCTTTTCCATTTTAAAAATCAGTCTGTAAGTTTTGTATGTTTTCATGTTGGGAACTTTTCAATTGAAAATTACATGAAAATTAGCTTGTGAAAATGCAAAAACTTAGTATTAATCCACTGGAATACACAATACACATAAAATACAGTTAATTACCTGTAGTCTGTGCCATTAACAGGTGTCCATGTGTATGTCCTGTTTCCTTTGTCAATATATCTCTAGAAAGAAGTGTGACTTGGTTATTATCACTTATATGTCCATACTAAAGTATGTTTAAGAGTAACAGGCAACATCAGAACATGAATGCAGTTTGTCTAGATCCAAATGTATGATTAGCATATGACTGTTTTTATTAAGTCACTCTTGTAGCATTATTATGGTATCATTAGAGGCCACTCCGTATCATTGAAGGTTAGGAAAACACCTAAATCCACCAGGGAAAGGAAATACAGAGGTAAAGAAGTTCATAGCTATATCATTTATACATTCTCTCTTCCATTAGTATAGTGATGGCATATGTATAATTTTTCATATGCTTGGTTATTTTGAGCTTCATCATTCTTACCAAAAAGTAACATGTATTGAAGTATTTCTTGGTGTCAGGTACTATGCTAAGCACCTTTCAGTCATTCTCTCACTGAATCCAACCCCTGGAGTATATACATTTATATACTGCAATTTACTGATGAAGAAGTAAGTCTTAAAGAGGAGGTAAGGTGCTTAAGTTGGCCAAATGTATGACGCCAAATTCATGTTTGTAACAACTACACAATGTGGATGTGGGCATGTGTGTCTGTGTGTGAGCATGTGTAGGTTATGTGTGTGTGGCAGATGTGAGGAGGGAGAACAGGGTTGGTGAAGAGGGCTTTGAACTAGTAAAATTTTTAAAAGAATTAGAAGAAACAATGCTCATATATATGTCACTACTCATATACTCATAAAAAACAGGCAAACAAGTGTTGGTCTGGAAGTTGTAAATAAAATACAGTATCAGAAAACAGTATCAGAGCAGAGAAATAAAAATATGTTTGTTCAGTATCAGTAGGAGAAATTATAACATTGTTCAGTCTTCAGTTTGTAATGAAATAATCAAATAGACAATTTTAAACATTGTTACTAATTTTTTAGTCAAAAAAATCTATTTTTCAACAGCTTTCAAAGTTTAGAAATATTATCAGATTAGCTTCTTAAGGAAGTTATTTATTAAGTTTATCCTTACTAAATTCTACCATTTTTTAGTAAATTTTCCACATGAAATAGTACAAATGCATTGTAGTTTTAGCCCAAGCATATAGTTATAAACAAAGGACTGTTGATAGAGTATGTATAATAAATACAAACTATTTTCAGATTCCAATAAACCAGATTCCTTGGCCATAAATTAAGTGGAAAAGCTCTAATTCTATTTGAAACTTATTTCAGTAGTAACATTAAAAGTCATAAAGATACAATATCATTAAGGGTTGGCATATGTGTGTTAAACATTTGATTATTCATATAATTTCTCATTTATTCTATACACTTACAATTTTTATAGAACAGTAAGACTCATGAAAGACATGACCATGGAAAAAAATGTTTACAAATTAATTTCAGACAGGTTTTAGTAAAAAATATTCAATAAATCAGGTATAAAGAGAGGTTCTGTGGAAAACGTTTCATAGATGAGGAATTTCAAATTACTTGCAACTCTTTATGCCAAACATTGTGAAATGTGCTAACACTGGAGATTCCTAGCTCATCAATAAGGAAAATGGTACAAGAAAGGTTATATAATTCCTACAACAACAAAAATGAACTTCCAAGTCGATATCTGACCTAAGCCTGTGGAATTCAACTACTTTGGCTAAACCAAATAACACTATAATGTGAAGGTTACTATCACATCCTAAATATTAATAAACCACTATTAATATAATAGTGGCCAAACCCCATATGTAGACCACATATAGTTTTTGAAAGATACAACCTTAAAATTAGAATATGTATGCACAGTATTTTAATTGTTTTGGATGTCTATAAAATAATGAATAGTGATAAAAATCATAGTCATTAATAGAGTAAATAACTTTTCTTGAAATACCAATATACATAGAAATCTGGAGTGCAAGGCAATATAGTAATTGAAGATTAGCAGTTACATCTCTTTACAAATGTGTTCATGAGAGACATTTAAAAATTCTGAGATAGGAAAACATAGTCTTCAGGTGAATATTTGTCAAAAAAAATTGGCAGTAAATTGAAGGAGAAAAAAAACTCAATGGGAGTTAACAGAAGATTACTTTGTAAGCTGAGAAAAGAATGCAAAAGTCTAAGTAAATAGAGTTGAAGTTTCAACAAAGACTGAAATGTAAATATATCTCCCTTTGTGTTCTGTAATAGGGACTCGTAATAATATTAAAATGGGAAAAGCCATGTGCTAATGAAGGATCATATTCAGATTCCAGGTCACTTTCTACGTAGGGAAGGATCTGATGAGGAATTCTGGAGAAATGTATTACATCTAAAAAGGATGAGATTGTGAGGAAAAGGATATACGTAATGCATAAAAACTTAAATTACATTTCCAGGTTCAAAAGCTTCTGAGACCTATGTTTTTCAAATACTCAAATATATAAATGTCTGTATGTACTCCACATTTGACTGATAATAGACATAGCCTTCATATACAAAGAGCTATATAAAGCAATGTAAGTTTTTTTACACAAACCAATTATTTGTGGGGGAGCTGTGTTATCACATGGTTTAATTTCAGATTTAAGTGCTGGGAAATTTTAAAGGGTGTAACTAGTAAAAGAGGATAAATCAAGCCAGAAACAAGTAAACAAAAAGCTAAAAACACAAAATAATTAACATATGGAACTCAATAATTAGAATATCCACATAGACAAATCATATAAAACATACAGCTATTAAATATCAACTTCAATTTTACAATATTGGCATGCTGCAAAACAACATGGCAAAATTATATTGTGTGTTCCATTTCTCATAAAATATATAGATGTAAAATATAATTTCAAGAATATACTGTTAATGTATAAGAAGACATCAAGAAACCTAAAGCAACATTTTATAACAAGAAAAAGAGAGTTAAAAATATATCTTAATGAAAATATCCCTCCAGCTAATAAGTGCCTTAAAAAAGAAAGATTGTTTCTTAGAGACATCGCTATTTTGTAAGTTAACAGTGGATAAACAGAAAACAGGAAAATTACTATATCAATTATTCCTGATATAATTTTTATTTAAGAATAAGCTAGAATCCATTCTTACCTCATCTTGAGATTTAACCAGAGTTCTGAATGTTTTTTCTCCACTTTCTCCATCAATCATCTTATTTCGAATCTAAGAGTAAATGAAACAACTACTTTATTCCAGAAACAAACGTGACCTGCCAAAGTATGACTATTACAGTTTTTTAAGGTTTTTACCTTATTTAGAACAAATAGAATAAAAATAGGAAGTTAGTTTTACCAGTATCTGCACTTGTTCTCTGGGAATTTTTTTTTAAAGTTACCATATTAGAATCATTTTACAGGATTTTAAAATAATAAAACACCTTTAATGAAATACTTTCAACCCACTGGTAGTTTTTGAAACATAATTAATAAAACGAATGGTCAATTATGTTACAGCTGGCCACAATGGAGTGGAAAGTAGTCACTGAGACATAAAAATATATATGTACAGAATTACATATAACATGGAATGCTTCACATTTCTGCCTTATACAATGAGTTTTATGTGAGAAAAGATTTTTAAGAGCATTTAGACTTTTTAGTCTGTAATTCTTATATCTGGAGTATAAAAAAAAATCTAAAGGATAGAGAAAACTATAAACACCTATTTGGATTTAAAAATATATTGTTGAGTCTCCTTTAGAATACTCCAAATCCTTAAAAATGTGCCAGGTCACATTATCCACTAATATTCCAGTCTACTGGCAATTCTCACAAGTTTCCTCAACTTATTTTTTATAAGTCCACCAGTGACTTAGATTTGGCTTTTGGGAACTGCAAATCAAGTAAACAAACTTGGTGTGATAAAAGGAATAATCTGAAGAATACGAATGTGTGATGCATCTAATTTAGTTCAAATATTTGGGTCTGAATAGGAGTATATAACAGCTTCTAATGTAAGTTGAGTGTGCACTTATGAGGAGCTCAAAAATAATAAAGACTTTATCATAAACCAGGCCTTTTGCTAAGTCCTTTCTATATATTATTTCATTCAATCACTATTACTAATTGATTTAGAAGAAACTGAGGTTTGGAGAAACTAAATAAGATCGTTTTGTTCACTCAATGGAGTCCTTACCTCCATTACCTTATCCTATTTTATTATGTCCAATACTTTACAACAAACATTTTTAATCACCTAAACATCCTAATACAAGGCCACAGTGTAGGGTAATTATAATAAATCATTAAATTCTAATGTTCTATAATTAAAATGCACTGTGACAAATCACAAAAGAAATATGATGGCTTTTGCAATGGAGTTAATCCATCTGGAAAAATCCTAAAAATCTGTACTCTAGAATGCAGGAGCCAGGTTCTGCTACTTATTAGCTTAAGAACTGTAGAGAAACTATTTAAACTCTCTATACCTCAAATATATCATCAGTACAACAGATGTTATAGTTTGAAATAATAATATCTATTTCCAAGCCTCTTGAGAATCCAAGAATCCAAACCTCTAACATATATCATATACTTAATGTTATTTATTATATAATATACTGCATTTTTAATATTAATATACTGCTTTTATAATTATGGAAGGCTCTTTCAGAGAAGGAAATATGCAATTTTGGTTTTGATATAAAATAGATTGCCAAGTAAAATGTATTAAGGCAAACATGGCAGCTTCTCTCATGTTGTTCCTTATGTGTTTGGGTGGTTGGATTCCTTCTAACATTTTCTTTCAATGCTATTGCAACATCCTCCATCTCTATGAATTTTATTGACGTTTACAGGATACATTTGTATTACAATAATTTTAAAATGTCTACTTTTAGAAAGAGAAAGAAGACTAAGGTCAAACCCAACTTAAACATGTATTCCTTTTCATATAATCTTTTGGAGGGGAAAACCCAGGATCTAGAAAATTTTAGAAAAATATAAAGACAAAGAACATTCACCTTTGCATATACAGTATCTAATAAACAAGTTAACACATGGCAGCTGCTCAACACATACCAGCATCTGACCTGAGGAATTGTTTAGTATTACTGATTCCACTCACCTCCACTTTAATATCATTCTCTAACTCTGCATCAAGGAAATCCAATGTTACTGGCTCCTGAGATTTGGGGTTCTACACAGAAAACAATAATAATTAAGTACATGTAACATTATACAATGATGCTGTGTACCAAGTAATTCAATGGGTATTTATGAAATTAATTCTGCAAAACTTCCTAGGATACAATAATAATTGTATAAAGGCATTTTCTTTCATATATAAATATATATATACACAGACACACATAAATATAAAAGCTAGAGATTGAGCTTTAAGTGCAATTAATCTTAATCACCAAGTAAAGACAGTCTCAATTTGAGTGCTATATTTGATATTGCATTTATAATCACAAGCTCTTTTGGCACATTACTTTTGAGGAATCATTCACAACTTTCTTTTCATTAATTAGCATGGGAAAGGGGCAAAATAATAGCTTTTTGGATAACTTATTTGGCACTAATACAATGGCAATATGTAAGTATATTTTTAAAATTTGTAAAAAAAATTGTATATAAGAAAATGTTTCAAAAATATGTTTAGATTTGCAAAGCAAAACATTCTATTGACCTGTTCTTTCTTCTGAAAGTGTATAAAGCAAAGGTGCAAGTTTGCTTCATATATTTCAATCTAAGATATTTTATATTTTAATAATTCAAATGACATATGAATGTACAAGATAAAATTTGTGGTTGTCATAAAGATTTTAAGATTGGCTATTATAATTAAAGTCTTATTAGGATAATAACCCCTGGGTTCACTGAATACTATTTTCTGCTTTAACATTTTCTATTGCTACTTTTGGCTTGCTTATAATAAAAAATAAAGAACACTAGGGAATAAGATAGATTCTGATTTATTCATATCATTATATAAAATGATACTATTAGTCTGGCAAATTTATCTCATATGATATTATTTTAATTTCTCAATTACAAAATGCAGATTCACTGAACTATCTGATAAAACAACAAAACACAGTCAATTCCTCTATAACTTCCTAAGTAATGTAACATGTCATACTAAGATTTCAACACTCACTAGAGCAATAAAATTATAATAGGTATTATGTAATTTCATAATTGAAAAATTTTAGAAATTGAATTTTTAAAGTTTATTAAAATATTATCTTAATCTGATAACTAGATACCAGTAACAAATGCAAACTGTGCTGGATTAGTACAGAGGCACTCAAATTTTAATAATATAAGCCTCACAGGCTCTTTCAAAAGATGTTCAGATCATCACCATTTTAAGCACTGTTTTAGGAAGAAAATTCCAAAGACAATTGCAATAAGTAAAAATGTACTAAAATTAAGCATATCTTATCACGATGCTGAATGACACAGTATACGTGGCATATATTTACTAACAAAAATGCCTTCCTTCACAAAGTAATTCCACCTAAAAATGAAAATTTTTTATTCCTATGATTTTTGATAAATGAACATTCTTAAAGATGAATTTTTTAAAATAACTGTGTCTGGTACTTTAACTGAAAAAAATTTCACTGCTTAAGTAGTCTATCACTATAATCAGAAGATTCTAGAATACTAAAAATAAATATTAGATTTTTCAAAGGTGAAAATGCTGACTAGTATTGGTAAGATACTGATGACATCTTACTGCCTTAAAAGGAAATGATCATTTGAGATGTAGCATATTTTAAAGGAAGAAAATAAAAAACAATGTTGAAAATCCTTCTAATTTCTTTGTGTAAAAAAATGAAACCTAGAAAGTCCCTAACAAAAGGATACTCTAAAGTTTACAATATGATTCAGAATTGCTCATTTAATATCCCGTAAAATAAATCATCTTCACACAAACATATCAGCATTAAAAGTTTAACAAACTCACTGCAAAACAAAGTCAAAATAATGAAAATAATAAAAAGTAAACAGAAATAAGAGTATTCATCTTACATGCAATGGATAATGCATAGCATGAGCAGACCCAAACAGCATGCATGGAGGAGGCATTATCAGGAAGAATTGGCAATATGAAGATCATGTCCCAATCCAGCATACAAAGACACAGAGAAGAAAATGAAATCATAAAATAAAAATCTCAATGCATAACTTCTACTTTCAAAATGGCAATCTAGCTGACCATTTTTTAAAACATCCATCCTGGGTATAGTGACTACAAAATTCAAAAGCATAATCTTCTAATAAGAAAGCAGTAAAAGAGGCTGAAAAACTGGAATATAGTCTCTGCATACCCATTATTTTTGTTTGATATTTTAAATATCTAGTATTTCTCATTTGTAAAATTGGATTATCAATGGAAATAACTACCATACCATTTGTGGAAACCAAAGAATATAATGTTCTTAACAAATTTTAAATTGAAATAATTACTAGATAGTATTACTACAAATGCTACTTAGTTCAAAAACAAAGTTGAGGAGTCTTGTGTGGTTGCTAGTTTGCCATTTAGAGTTTTCTTAGAATGAAAATAAAAATAAAACAAACCATTTTCAGGTTGTTTATTTTTAAATTATATCATTAAGAGTTACATGCAATATCTGAGCTTGCTGCATAAACAAAAATTCACTAAAATGCACATGACTGCAAAAAGTATTACTTAATACATTAAAAGAAACATGCAAGGACAGTAACAAAACAATTTACTATATCAAGAAAGGCATAAACAATTTTAATCTTTATGGAAATTATAAAGATATGAAGACTTTCGTATGCAACAAAAAGAAATTCAGGCTGTTCTAAAATTCTAGCACTGGAAGGGAGCTAAAGTTTCTCAACTACTGCAGTGGCTGTGCACTTTAGAACTCCATAGCGTGCTTTACAAACTATTTAGAGGCTGGGTGCAGTGGCTCTCGCCTGTAATTCCAGCACTTTGGGAGGCCGAGGCAGGCAGATCATGAGGTCAAGAGATCGAGACCAGTCTGGCCAACATGGTGAAACCATGTCTCTACTAAAAAATACAAAAATTAGCCAGGCATAGTGATGGCGCCTGTAATCCCAGCTCCTCAGGAGGCTGAAGCAGGAGAATCACTTGAACCTGGGAGGTGTAGGCTGCAGTGAGCTGATATCATGCCACTGCACTCCAGCCTGGCAACACAGCAAGACTCTGTCTCAAAACAAAACAAAACAAAAAACTATTTAGAGGCCTGTGTCCCATCACTGGTCAAATTAAATCAGAATTTTCAGAGGATGAGGCAGGGGACTCACATATATACATTTAATTTCCTAGGTGAATATATTGTGTAGGATGGAAACTAATGACTAGTTCAATTCTCCTGCTCAGATGAAGAAACTGAAGCACTACAGGATTTAAGGGAGTGCTCAAGAACACGGTGTTGGCTATTAGTAGAACCAAACTAGTACTCAGTTCTACCTCTACTAATTCATAGCTTATCCATCTCTTCTTAATAACGTATTGCCTCCTCATTTTAATGTCACTAACTTTTAAATTTTATTTCTTAATAGTTTTGTGACAGAGTCTTGCTCTGTTACCCACCCTGGAGGCAGCGGTGCGATCTTGGCTTACTGCAACCTCCTCCTCCTGGGTTCAGGTGATTCTCCTGCCTCAGCCTCTCGAGTAGCTGGGACTGCAGGCAACGTGCCACCACACCTGGCTAATTTCTTTCGTATTTTTTTTTAGTAGAGACAGGGTTTCACTATGTTGGCCAAGCTAGTCTCAAACTCCTGACCTTGTGATCTGCCCTCCTTGGCCACCCAAAGTGCTAGGATTACAGGTGTGAGCCATCGTGCCCAGTCTTCATGTCACCAACTTTTTTAAAGAAAACATAGGCTTACCTATGAAATCTTAAATAATGTTGAACATCCTTTGAAATTCTGCAATTCTCTTACTAAGCTATAGGAAGTATATTTTTATGCTGATTATTAATAGTTTTACTGTACATATAGAAATACTGCATACATATGATAACTGACGTTTTGCTGCCAAAAGGAAAAGCTTTTGCAATGAGTTTGCCAGGTAATAAAAATTCAGTACTTATTTGCACTTTGGTACATTTTTAATTAGCTAAGGGAAATTTCTGTAACTTCTAACCCAAAATTACACTTTTTAGAAATTTTGGCTTAAAAGCTTATGGAAACTGTCACATAGGAATTGTATTTTATTTCCACTTAGAAGTCAATTTACAAGCAAATTGTTAGGATCACATGGATTTGACATTCATTTTACAATTCTTAGAAGCCATCTCGTTATGATTTCTCTGATTATTAACCTGATTACATAATTGTCTTTGCAATTTTTAGTTAGCCAGTACATACCCTCTACCATCATTAATAACATTTTTTGCTCCAGCTTATTAAGAAATGATGCTCATCTCCATCTCATGCTCTGGAAGCTTGATGTCAGGAAAGGCGGCTTTAATTATAAGCTTTAAGAACAGAAGCTTAATCTCAACTCGGATTTAGCAAATTTGAAAGCACTGTTAAGTCTACCTTCATTCACAGTTACCTGGACATTGGGTCTCCTTTTTCTTAAATTAATTGTTGGTATACCTACACCAATAGGCTGAAGCAACAGAAAAATGATAATTCATCATACTACATATCAACATAGGTAAGGGTTCTATCCTATAATCAATTTTCATCGTATATTTCCTTGACTGGAAACAAGTCTAAATGATATACTTAGAATTCAAAATATTTGGTAGGTATGGAGTTCGTGAGTCAATAAAAATTTTAAAATATCTTCAATGAATAAAAACTGTTAAATGAATAGTCATTTTTAAAGCAAAATGACTATTATTTTTTATTTGAAAAGTACATATTTGGGAAGTGGGAAAAATGGCTGTTTGTTCCAGATTACTTTTCCATCTATTTGACCAAAAAAAAAAAAAAAAGAAAGAAAAGAAAAATAGCAATTGTTAGAATTTACATGACCCAAATATAAGTATTTTTAATGTCCATCTCTCAATTCATATGTTGAAATCATTATCCCCAGAAAAGATGGTATCCAAAGGCCTTTGGGAGGTGATTAGGTCCTGGTGGGTGGATCCATCATGAATGGGATTGGTGCCCTTATCAAAGAGGCTCTAGAGAGAGACACCTCTCACCCCTTCTTCTCCAAGTGAAGTTATAGTGAGATTATGGCTGTCTGTAAGGAAGCAGACCCTCACAGAACACCAATCTGTCCATGCTTTCATCTTGTACTTCTCAGTCTTCAGAACTGTGAGTTACTAAATTCGGTTTACAAGACACCCAGTCTACGGTATTTTGTCATAGCAGCCTGAATGAACTAAGACAAATCATACGAAACAAACTATGGCTTTGTTTTCTGAAGTAATACCAAATGTATCTGTGGAACTAATGGAGAATGTAACCGTAACAGTGTAGATTTATTTTAAATATTAACTTCTAAAACATAGATTATGCACAATTTCCTATATACATGTTTCTTAGAATTGAACAAAATGAGATATCTAATTAAGTAGACCTAACCTGGTTATTTCAATGACACAAAATGGAAGAAAGTTAAAATGCATTTTGGAATAAAGCAGAATACATAATTCAACATATGTCAAAATGTGGTCATGCTGGTAAAAGTACATGTTGAGAAAATATGTTATGAATCCATAAAAGATTAAATATGTGAAAAGTTCATAGCTATTTTATTTAATGATATTCTGGGATTTTTAAAGAACACTCATTTTTCTACAAAAAAAAAAACCTCAGTGAAATATTTTGAATTAAGGTTACAATATCAGGAAAAAAACACAAAGCACTGATCAAGGAATACTTGCATAACATTAGACTTTCACCTTGTTAAATAATAATAGCTGCTATAGACATAGCGTTATTTTTCTTCACTTATTTTAATGAATTTCTGATAAAAATAATTAAGATTAATTTTTAATATACTGTTACCATATGTTCCTTTGTATTTGTCAATTTCTAAAACAATTATACTATATTATCCTTTTATGAGGTCTTGTATCAATAAGACTTCATATATTAGCGTGACCCCTTAACCACGAAATGGAAATCATAATATTTACCGAGTTGATGAGAATTCACAAGCATATTTAATTGACTAGCATGAATTTCAGAAATAAAGAATAAATTGATGTTCAGAATAGTTTTTTTCATGGTGTTCTGAAATATTTTTGGAAATGTCTTTGTTACATATTAATATTTGCTTTAATCAAATTCAAATATAAAGATATGAAAAGCTAATTTATAATCTGGAAGACAAATATCAATTGGACTTTAATGAAGATTTCTAAAGAATTTATATTTTCTCTGTAATTTTAGTGAATTATTTTAAATATGAGCCAAATACAGGTTAATGTCATTCAAATAGTAATATTTTCTACATAAATATTGGTTATTAGTAGGAGAATGTAGAAAAGGAAAAAACCTTCAAATTATTACTTCTCTTTTACAATGAAAACGACCTAAACTGTTACAGCCATTAGATGATAGATTTATACATATATCCATCAGACATTCATTATTCTCTTTATTCTTTTTGTCTATGATATATTTTAGTTCCTTTGGTTGAGGGTTAAGCTTTATATTGATAGAAGTAGAGATTCTTCATACATTTATCACATTACGCTTTTTTTTTTTCTTTAGACACGGAGTTGCGCTCTTATTGCCCAGGCTGCAGTGCAATGGTGTGATCTTGGCTCACTGCAACCTCTGCCTCCCAGGTTCAAGTGATTCTCCTGACTTAGCCTCCCAAGTAGCTGGGATTACAGGCACACACCACCATGCCCAGCTAATTTCTGTGTTTTTAGTAGAGATGAGGTTTCACCGTGTTGGCCAGGCCGGTCTGGAACTCCTGCCCTCAGGTGATCCGCCTGCCTTAGCTTCCGAAAGTGCTGGGATTATAGGCGTGAGCCACTGCACCCAGCCCACATTATACTTTCATTCCTTTTGAATTACTTTAGTTAGGGAGCTATAATTTAAAATACATTGGATATACAAAGCTCAAACAATAATACTGCAAAATTATAAAAAATTTTAAGATATAAAACGGTAAATTTTCAAGCTATAGCACAATCTTAGGAAGATTAGCCAAACATAAACTACTCTTTTAAGAGGAATTTAACAGGATATGCTTTTAAAGAGCTGTGATGGTTTAATAACAACATGGAAAAGTACTTATGCAACATTTATATAAAAATAACAATTTGGCCAGGCACAGTGGCTCACGCCTGTAATCCCAGCACTTTGGGAGGCCAAGGTGGGTGGATCACGAGGTCAAGAGATCGAGACCATCCTGGCTAACATGGTGAAACCCTGTCTCTACTAAAAACACAAAAAAATTAGCCAGGTGTGCTGCCACACGCCTGTAGTTCCAACTACTCGAGAAGCTGAGGCAGGAGAATTGCTTGAACCCAGGAGGTAGAGGTTGCAGTGAGCTGAGATTACACCACTGTACTCCAGCCTGGGTGACAGAGTGAAACTCTATCTCAAAAAAAAAAAAAAAAAAAAAAAAAAAAAAAAACACATTTAAGCATAACTAGGGTGATCAACAGTTACATGCACTACAAATAATTATACGATGAATTTTATATGGGAATAAGTTCTGAAGTCAGAAAAATTAAATAGACATTAGTTATAAAATGTAGTATTATTTAATGTATTAAAATATATATTACATTTAATGCATTTTTGTATTCAATATCAATAGTATTTTATTGAATTGAACAATATTTAAATGACACAAATTTGTATGTGTGTCTGTTCACATGCTTGTGGTATATTCTAATATATGACTAACATTAAATATCCATGACTTGGGAGAAAGAAGTAGTATGTCTAAATCTGCATGGTTTAAAGGATCTTCAATATTATCTTCAAAGTTAAACAATAACTAAATGGATGCTTATAAAGTTACAATTATAAGACTGATTAATTTTATTTCTAGATAAATAAATTTTGCTGTTAATTGCCCTGCAAAACAGTTCATAAAGAGTCAAATGAGATATTTATTTTCATAAAATATCTGGTACCTTGAGAAAACAGGCATAAAAATTAGGAATAATATGGTACATCTATGGCATTTTATCTCTTTCAGATTAGCTTGCTAATTAATAAACACTTCCCATTTCTAAAGCCCATGACATGAATTTTACTTATTCAATCTCTTGCATCTCTTTACAGGCCTATCCTAAAATAGAAAGAGAAACATTCTAGGAGACAGAAAGCAGAGTTAATTACCAGAAGAGAAGGGCAACAGAAAATGTGGTCTGGACAAAGTCGAACATTACTAATATTTATCAGGTTCATACCCATCCATGTCTAGAGCAGTATCTTTTATTATCTTACAGCCTTAAAATCAAAGTCAGAAGTGGGATGCATGAAATTGAGGCTCAGTAGGTGATAATGGCTGTCTTTGAGATAGAAATATTAGTGCAGCTAAATTGGGAACAGAAAATGAAAACTGCTTTCCCACTTTGATATATTATAATGTGTGGTCTTGTCATCTAAGAGAGCCACATTACACACTGTACTTTGATATTTAGTGTTATATAGCAAATTTTAAAACAACAATCCTATTAAGAACATTAATCATTAATTTTACAAAACACTAATCACTGTAAACAAATTATATACCTACCTTTGGCTGAAGATTTGGATGTAATAAAACATAACCATTAGGATCGATTGCAAAGTAATAGCCATTGGGGCACAGCTGGAAAAAATAAAAAGCTTAGTCAGACATCCCTGAGTCACAATTAGAAATCTATGCTCGTTAAAGTATATATATTAATGTATTACACATTTTATAGCATGTTAAAGGATAATATGGTATCATTTTATTTTAGAGATGCTTTTAACCATTTAGTTCCTTTGCTAAGATAACTGCCTATAGTTTTTGAGAATTACTTAAGTACTTTACGGCCAAGCTAAATTAGTACAGAGTTCTTAACTCGAAAGGGTATCAAAAGAGCAAATTTCATCTTACTGTAAAACGCGGTGTCAGTCTTTTAATATCTTCCAAAGATACATCTACTCCCATCACACCAAGAATCAGCTGGTTCTATAATAAGAGCAAAAATGGCATTTTATTTCAAAAATTTACATCTTTACATAATTATCATATTCTCATCGTTTCCTCGCATTTTGGTTATATTTGATATTAACTTAAATGTACATAATAGGGTGAAGCACTCCTGGTGTCAATTTACAAGGATTCTCAGCTTTGTTTTCCACAACTTTATCATCATCATTTAATTTAGCAAAAAAAATCTAGATGATTGAGGCTAAAATATTTAAAAGACATATAAAAATTTTTGACATTTCTTGCACCCTTTTCTTCTAATATTTATTTTCACTGCTATTGTACAGTCAGCCCTTGTTGCTGTGTGTCTATGTATGTGAGTTTTTATTGACTTTATGGTTTACTATAATTAAGAAACCACAAGACTGTCCAGCTTAAAGATTATACAATATAGAATAAGAACACATTGGATTTTTGCTGTAGATAGTTCCTGTGTATGTAACTATCCTGAAAGTATGTGACCTTATTGGTGATAAAATCCTCAAAACACTATTTCTAGTTGCTGCTAATAACTTCTATATACCAAGCAACAGGCATCATAGGTTTAGGTCCAAGTAGCAATCATCATCTTCCACAGGACATAAAGATGAAAACTGTGTTAAAATCTTGAGCTAAAAATTATTGTTTCAAATAGAATTATATAAATAATAAAATAATAAAATTGAAATGTGCTTGCAAAAAAATTATCAAATCTAGTAATTACAAAAACATTTAAACTTTGTGTAGGTACAGACAGAATAAGAAAGTTATGTCAACAACTATGCTCTTTTCCACGAATCGATCCTAGTCTGAGCAAAAACTTCCCAGCTGAAGCAATCTCTTAGTTCACAGTGAGATGTGAACATGTATGAGAAAGAGAGAATACTCCTTTTTGAGTTACGATATTTAGAACCTGCAGATAGTTAGGAATGGTAACGGGCCCCCAAAGAGAAATAACTGTTTTCTATGGCCACCTTATTAAAACAAGGAGTTCAACGGAGATATATAATAACTGATCTAACAATGCTTAAGTGCAGCAGACTTCATGAAACCATAAACTGGAAATAAACATCCATTCAAATCAGTTTCTAGTATTAAAAAATGTCTTAACCTCAAAATCTCAAATTCCTGAATCAAGCTTAACAACTGGAATGCAACCCTATTTAAAATCTAAAGCCTTTAACAAATCAACAATAAGATACATATTTTTAATTCTTTTAAATAGGCATTTTATTGCACTGACAATATAACCAGTGCTATAAAAATTAAGCATTCTATGAAATTGTTTTTCGTGTACCTAAGAATAGAAAAAATAAAGAGAAATATTAATTTAAATCAGATCCTTAAGTTACAAGATAATTTTTAAAAAGCTATTGTTTGAGAGTTGGGGAGGAATGATTTAATACATATACCAATGTACACCTGATACAAACATCACCATGCTTTTGGTCTTTGGGTTTTTCTTTCTAGACTCCATTAACATCTCAGATGGATTCTCAAAATGTGCACACAATATTACTGTCCATTTATCATATAATTACTCCCAGTCTGACTTTGTGTTCTCATCAGGTCATAGTTAAGTAGAGTTAAGCTGAATCTTGGCTCTAGGGCAACAGAGAGTTTGACCTGCATTTCCTTTTTCCCAGGTGGTTATCGCATAGGCAGCTGTTGCCTTTGACCTCTGGCCTCACAAGACAGTTACACTGCATGTATTTTCTTATGGAAATATCTTATCCATGTTGGGCTTCAACGTCACAGTTTGTCATTTATTATTATTAATTTTATCAATTAACTTTTAACCTTTAAGTTTGTCTTATTTTCAAATTGGCCGGTTATGTTGAAGACCGGAAGAGTTCCAGTAATGACAAGTCCCAGTTCCTAAAAATAGATTCAGAGAGAAAGGGCAAATTAAAATTATAATTTAAGATTTGTCAGAGTGCCTTTGATATCTGAGACTACATTTTATATTACTTTATAAAGAGCCACAAAAACTAGTAACTCATTTTGAATATCTATTAACATTTATTTTTAAAATATCAATGAAAATATCTTGGAAATGATTAGGACCTATTAGGCAGCAACTGAAGCATGCAACATTTAAAATAATACTCTAAGATAACTTTAAAAACAATCAACTTACACAAATGGTCAACAGCCTGTATGCATTTCAGTAACCCTCTGTCCTCTCCCTTTTTCATAGTGATAGTTCGCCTAATATCAGGGCCTCCATAAGCAGAGTGATAATAAAATATTATTTTAAGTGATTTATTTAGCTTCCTTTTTTGTAGCCTCATTCTTAATTTTTTGTGCCCTAAACCAAAGACTTCATGCTAAATGACAAATGTGCAGTTGAATAACATGATAAATAAAGGAAACATTCTATTGATACTGCATATCTGGGATAGTCTAAGTAAATACTATACTCTTCAGAAGAAGTAAAACTACTTCTAAGTAGCCCCCAAAATAAATAGTACTTTTGGGGGCCAGGTGCGGTGGCTCATGCCTATAATCCTAGCACTTTGGGAGGCCGAGGCGAGCGGATCACAAGGTCAGGAATAGAGACCATCCTGGCTAACACAGTGCAACCCTGTTTCTCCTAGAAATACAAAAAATTAGCTGGGCATGGTGGCACACGTCTGTAGTCCCAGCTACTCGGGAGGCTGAGGCAAGAGAATGGCTTGACCTTGAGAGGCGGAGGTTGTAGTGAGCTGAGATCGCGCCACTGTCCAGCCTGAACAACAGAGACTCTGTCTCAAAAATAAATAAATAAAAATAGTACTTTTTGACAAAGTAAAATGATGGAAAAAAGTCAACTGGAGCATTAAATATAAAAGTCTAGTTTGAAGAGTTTAAAATAAGAGAAATAATGCCATCCTATTAATCAGCATATAGATCATTGACTATATTAAATGAATCCATAGAGATTAGTTGGAATAAATTGATATTTTCAAGTCAGAGTTTGCTTTTATTACTAACATCTCTATCCATTATAATTTTAACAACTATTTCATGTCAAAACTACATTTTTAACAAAATCACTTTAAGAAATAATTTTAAGTTATTGTTTGAAATTTTGAATTTGTTTATATGAGAAAATATTATTAATCTTCTCATGAAGAATGATTCCAAATCCAAATCTCATGAACTCTGAACAGAGTTCTGGAATCAGAAGCAAGTTCATAAAGTTAGATTTGGAATAATTATTCATTACAACATTAAAAATATTTCTTAATATCAGAGAGCAAATGTCTTATGTAGGCTGTGGTTCATAATTGGGCACATAGGAGGCTCAAATTCACCAGAATGATGAGTGAATTGAGGAGGAGAGACAAGAATAGAGAAGCTTCCAGCAGACCAAAATACCAAATTATTTGCAACAAATAAAATTAAGGAAAAAACCATACATATTTTGGTGCATGTGTTCCCACCCAAGTCTCATGTTCAGTTGTAGTTCCCATAATCCCCACGTGTTGTGGGAGGGACCCAGAGGAAACTGAATCATGGGACGGTTTCCCCGCATGCTATTCTCGTGATAGTGAGTAATTTTTCACAAGATCTGATGGTTTTATAAGTGGCTTCTTCCTTCGCTGAGCACTTATTCTCTCTCCTGCCGCCCTGTGAAGAGGTGCCTTCTGCCATGATTTTAAGTTTCCTGAGGACTCCCCGGCCACATAGAACTGTGAGTCAATTAAACCTCTTTTCTTTATAAATTGCCCAGTCTTGGGTATTTTTCACAGCAGCGTGAGAATGGACTAATACAAAGATATATACATGTTGGCTTTTTATCTAAAGTCCTAACCAAGAACATTAGACAATAAAACATCCTTAAATAAATATTTCCAATGAAAACCTCCCACTTCAAGAATAGTCAAGCTATAGATTAATTCATAAAACTGGTATGCAAAAGATAATTCAGTAAAGATTTGGTGAAATGTCTCTTAGAGTTATAATCTATATACATAGTTTTAAAAAGGCTACCGTGGTTTAAGTCAAGGTAGATATGGATGTAATTGTTTCCTTTGCATTACTTTTGCATTTATACTGCATACCATAATTTGCTTCTAAAAATGGTAAAATATACCCTAAAGTGAGTTAATCTAACTCACTTTATATTATAAAGATTTATATCATAAATCTTTATATTAGATTTATGATAATTATGAATGAACTCACTGGGGCCCAAGTTGAATTTTTTCTCCAAAAAATTCAAGACCAAAAATGTGTACTCTACTTCTGAGCACTGCATATGTTTCTCGAAAATAAGACAGAAATAAAACAATATTTTTCCACTCTGGAATTAAAAAAATATTTTCTAGAGCCCAACTCCTGTCATATCTCTTTTTATAAAGAGCCTCACTTTGTCTTCTAATTAAAATGAACCCTCCATAATATTGTCTTAGTCTGTCCTTATCCCCCCTTATCACCAAAAATGGCCGAGATATCATTCTTTTGATATACTCAGTACTTCCCCGACTTTTATGCTATGCCCCCTTTCTGTGATTTCACTTTTCACTACTGATTGCAAAAACCTTACCCTAATATGATCAGCTAAAATGTCTCCATTTTCTTAAGCACAACCCACTTTGCCCCAAATATTGTCTTCTTTATTTTAAAGTCAGAATTCTTTTTCTCATTATATCCATTATATTTGGTCTTGAAATATATTTACCTTTTCCTTTTTAATATAACTATTTTTGACCAACATATATTGTTAATCCGCTATGTGGAGAGATAAATAACTAGGAATACTTGAGAGTCACTTTTTCATCTTCAAACCAGTAAAAAGAATGCTGTATGTGTCCATTGGATAGCAAAACCATGTGTCCCTTTTTTTTTTTCCAGCTTATAGCATAGCACATTTAGAACCAACACTTCCTCCTAATGTCATTTGTGCTATCAGTAAGAACGTTACCAGCAATGCAGACATGCTGGTTAATGAACTTCCAGTCAAAGGAAATACAACAGGGCATAATTATTGACTCCTCCTATCATACACTGTCCTGTGATAGATTTGGAAAGCACAACATTTTGACCATGGCTTTAGATCACTATGTGACCTTAAGTAAATATGTGATGTCTAAAAGGAACACTGGACAGTAATTTTAGCTAGGGCTTGAGGTAAGCAAGCTTCTTTTTATCTTTCTTAATGTGGAAGGCTGCTGTTAATAGTGCCTATTTTTCTTCTAACTTCCTGTAAATGTTTATTTTCTAAAAACCAAATGATAAGTAATTCTAAAAGGACTGCATTTTGCCCTACGGGTTCATCATTACATGTAGAAAAGTAGTAACAACATATCATTGAACTCCAAGTAGGGAAAAGGGTTACTGAATCAGCATTTATTTTTCAGGTCTTATTATTTTGATTCTCTCCAAATATATTATTTCAGTAAATCATGAATAAAGTCTTCTCATTAAGATTAAACAAATGAATAAAGCTTAAGTGTGATTATTATTAATAACTTTCATGTCAGGAAAGTAAAAATTACATTAAAAAATTTTTCAACTTTGGCCCTATCAACATTTTTGGAGGAATAATTCTTTGTTATGTGTGGTAGGCAGTTTTCCTGCGCATTATAGGATGTTTACAGCGTCCCTGGCCTCTATCCACTCAGGGGTGTCCAATCCTTTGGTTTCCCTGGGCCATATTGAAAGAATTTTCTTGGGCCACACATAAAATACACTAATACTAACAATAGCTGATGAGATTTTTTTAAAAAGCCAAAAAAAATCTCGTAATGTTTTAAGAAAGTGTACAAGTTTGTGTTGGGCTGCATTCAAAGTTTGTGTTGGACTGTCCTGGGCCATGGGTTGCACAAGCTTGCTTTAGATGCTAGTAGCAACCCCTCCCCTCAAGCCATGGCAATCAAAGACATCTAGAGATTTTTTCCAAATGGCCTGTGAGGGGCAAAATGACCCCTTTGTTGAAAACCACTGCTTTTAAACACAATCTTTACTAAAATGGATAATTTAACATGTGTTTGTTATTTCACACCAGATTTGAATACCTCAATGATATATGTCCATAAAAAGTCTGAGGTTGAATCTAGCACAAGAGAGTATATTAACATATGAAGAAGTTTGTGATGATTTCAGTACAGTGTAAATATTTGCTTATCTAATTGCATGTAATCCTGATTTTTAGCAGATCCAGCTATAGTTCTGGAGGCTAGACATGCTTCTACTAGCTCCTCTACTTTAAAAATACTTTCTTCAAAATTATTCTTCAAAATCTACAATAATAGATTCTAATTCACAAAGACTTTCAGCATTTTTTTAGATTAAAAATTTAAAAACTTATAGAAATGTCCATGTATTCAACATTCCAGGTTGGAAATTGTACATTTTTTTTTTCTTTAGACAGAGTTTTGCTCTGTCACCCAGGCTGGAGTGCAATGACATGATCTCGGCTTACGGTAATAAGGCGCATGCCTCTATGCCCAGCTAATTTTTTTGTATTTTTAGTAGAGACAGGGTTTCGCCATGTTGGCCAGGCTGGTCTTGAACTGCTGACCTCAGGTGATCCTCCCACAGCAGCCTCCCAAAGTGCTGGGATTACAGGATTGAGCCACTGTGCCTGGTCAGAAATTCTACATTCTTAATGAAGGGATCAAGTAGACAATAAACTAGCACTTTTCATTTGTAGTTTTCTGCTACATACAAGTCTATGTTTTTAAGTAAATTACCTAAATTCTAGGAAGTAAGCTTGTGAACGAAGAAATATTGGGGAGGGTTTAGTGAAAAGGAAAATAGAGATGTCATCTAAAAAGAAGTAGAAATCATCTGTGTGCTTTTGTTATGACAGTCTTTGAACAACTCAGCCTCTTACCAATGCATCCAGGTACACATTTGTCCATTGGACTTGCTTAGCTTTGTCTCCTGCTAAAACCATTGGTCTTCCCAAAACATCCAAATATTCCTGTTTATGAAAAAAAAAAAGTCGTGGTTAAAACTAGAAATGCTGTGAAAAAAAATTACCCAGGAAAAAATATTCTAAAGTTAAAATTAATATAGAATCAAAATCATTGAGATTGAATATACGATCAGTTAATTTCTATTTTGGGAACTCCATAAGTGGTATGTCTACATATTTTGAATCAACAATATTTGAGTTATATTATTTATACAATATATCTACCCCAGGTTTTTTTCCAGTAACAATCAGAACATTGTTTTTCCTGTGTTACAGCCAATGATAAGAGAAATACGTTCCTTGTGAATTGTTTCATGTTAATCTAAACTATTTAAGTCTCTGTGATTTACTGCGTGGAATTGCACAAATTTGAAATAATAAAGCAGCCACATACTTTCTTTCATATCACAGATTGTTTGGCTGAAATTCAAAACTACATTTAAACATATCAAAAAATAAAGGAAATACTGTGCCAAATCTAGACATCAGACTCAAATGCAGCTGCTGTTTCATTTCAACATTCAATGTATTCAGTATTCATTTCCCCAAATGCCATCTTATTTATGCTAAATTTTGACTTTGTTTATTTTGTGGATCCTTAGCTATGTTTAAAACCGAGTATCAATTTTAATAGTAATTTATGTTTATTTAAAAATAATAAATATTTAAATTAACTTAATTACTACATTATACAGAAAGTTATTTAACAGGCGTGTTTTCCATTGAATGAAGTTAGAAAAATCATCTCCCTGTTGTAACTTTATTTTAGATAGATAAACAGATCCACAAGGGTTATTTGGGAGGAATTTAAGTTCCAACTAGGTCCCTGTTCAATTTGTCCAGCATAATTAGTGTTTAATTTTATACTTGGTACCTACAATTTGAATAAATTTTTAAAAATTATTTGCAGTAGAACCAAGTTCAAATTACATGAAATTTATTGTTAGTAATTTTGATTTTATTTATTTTCTACCATGTTTTTAACATCTGACAGTAACAATATACTCATTTTTTAAACCTGAGTTTTGGGTATTTGAAAACACTTGCAATGTTAATGAAATAAAAACAATATATCACCAAGATACTCAGTATTTTAATGTAAGTGTAAGATTATAGATCTTTTCATTCTTACCAATTTTCTCCATATGGAGCATATTTAAACCAGAAGAGAAATATCTTATACTTGAAAAAATAATTTAAACAAGTTTTAAATAATCATACCTGAGTATTGATTCTTATTGCACCAATGGAAGGAATTTCATAATAATAACCTGAAATATACATATTTTCATATATAAATGTTACTTTATAATAAATGGCCACAAAATTATTTTATTTTATAAATATTTTATCTCATAGAGAGTATTTATTTTGAAATTAATATATTTCACTTCAAAACTGAGCTAATACTAAAATATCAAAATTAAGAAAATAATTAATGGATCTTCACAACAAACACAAAGGCTTTGTGAAAATTTTCACTACATTTCTTAGATACTATAAAAAAGGTATTGTTCTACAAAGGAATAGGAAACATGGTATCATTAAAAATATTTTTTCATTGGAGAAATTATTAAAGATGCATGATGGATAGATAATTATTATGTGTATGTAAAATCTTTGCTTAACTATAACTTTCAGAATAAATTTAGGTTCTTTTTGTTGCCATGGTATCACAGTTCATTTTTCAAATTAACATATTTTTTTCTCAGTAACATCATTCTTTCTCAGTAAAAAGATAATATGAGCTCATAGCACAACATGTGAATTATCCTGGAATGTAAGATATTTTTCAAAAACAATAATTTAACCACCCAGAGAAAAATATACATATGTCATATTCTCATATTTAAGCTTTACAAAATTCAGATATTGTTTCATTCCTAATTTTTCACGTAAGATTATATCTGATATATACCATTAAGTATAATTCCATTTAATACATTATTTTATGAATGTGGAAATTAATCAGATGTCTGAATTTTCATATAATGTAATGTTAATGTCAGAATTTGTATGTGTTTTCTCTATAGAAACATGTTCAGAATCTTACTCTTGCCTGAATCTTATACAAGTTAGCTACAGTCTTAGCTTATTTTAAATAATAAGTTCACTTAACAACAACTACCAAAATTCTTTTTCTTCTTATAAAATATGGTCAAGAAAACAGATTTGTTACCTTTGTTTTCACAGGCCATCCACTGAATAGGTCCTCTGTCATAATTGTGCTGGCCAACTGAAAACGTGAATACACGTACCTGGATGAATTGAAAAAGAGGTATTCCTTAGGCTGACTAAAATTTAATTGAATGGACAAACTGGCTATAATTTCTCTTGAAAAGCATGTTTTCCAATTGATTAATATGATAAGAAAAACTGAGGCCAGTAAAGACTTTAGAAAGGCACCAGAGGAAAATCACATAACCTACTCTAAACATAAACATCAGTTGCTACACTTAAATTTGTACCTGAGTCTTCTGTTCCATATTCCAGTCCTCAGGCAGGGGCATGACTAATGTTTCATTCATAGAAAATACACCTTTCATGGCTGGGCGTGGTGGCTCACACCTGTAATCCCAGCACTTTGGGAGGCCAAGACAGGCAGCTCACTTGAGGTCAGGAGTTTGAGATCAGCCTAGCTAACATGGTGAAACCCCATTTCTACTAAAAATACAAAAAATTAGCCGGGCATGGTGGCATGCGCCTGTAATCCCAGGTATTCAGGAGGCTGAGGCAGGAGAATCACTTGAACCCAGGAGGCGGAGGTTGCAGTGAGCCGAGATCATGCCATTGGGCAACAAGAGCGAAACTCCATCTCAAAAAAAAAAAAAAAAAAGAAAAACAAAAAAGAAAAGAAATCTTTCAAGTCCAACCTCACTTCACCTGTCTCACCTGGTTATAACATGTTATCTACATAGGTTGTCACTGCAAAAAAGTTTATTTTCCAATTTCATAGGTATGTGCTGATGAAAAAGTATACAGAAAGTTCATTATATTTTAAAGTTGCTTAAGGCAATTAAACTTTGTGATGGTTTTGCTATTTTCACACCATGGAAATATTTAGGATGCGCACATACGATTATATTGTTAATATATTACTTATTTTCTATAAAAGTTGGCTGACACATATAAATAAAGATTCTAAGCTTTCAGAATTTTTAAATAGAAACAGAATATTGACTGTTCCTAACATGCTATAAAGTACGCAAATATTTTAAAATCAGTTAAGAGTTTCTATAATTTAAATATTTATTGAAAGCCATTGAATTTAAATAGTGTAAAAGTACAGAAAGTTCCATGATTCAACTTATACTTAAAAAAATGATTTTTACATATATTTTTACTAATTTAGTAATCTAAGTAAACTAATATTCTCAGCTCAACATTTTAGCTATTTCTAAAAATAGACATGCAGAAAATCACTTTTCCATGAGTTCAAATTCCAAATTGAACTAAGTTAAGAGCTTTTCCCTAATTCATGTTGACTATTTGAACTGACATTTTCTAATTGTTTTATATATTTTAACTATTGCACATGATTTCAGAGCACAAATCTCAAAAGAGATTTCACATATGTTCTCTGTTCTTTCATTGGACTTGGCCACACAGATCACATTATAACAATCCCTGCCCCTGAAATGTATATAGGGAAGTTGCTGTTTCATTTGTAAGGTTTAGGTGAGCCACTCTTACGTCACCTAGATTTGCCTTAGCTGGTTATGTAAGAGGCCCCATGGTGAACATAATCTGAGTTTTAAATATCTCAAATTGTAAGAACAAATGACTGGTTCTAAGTGAATGACAGAAGTTGGTTTTTTTCTCTCTCAATCTATCTCCAGGAATTCCCAATCCAAACGCAATGGGTTCATTTTCTTTAATTCATCATTTGGCCCATTTCTGGGGTCTGTCTATAAATTTCAATGTAGGGTTACTGCTTACATAGTTGAGCTCACTTCTCAATGGAAATATTTTTATAGGCAGGTTGACCACCCTAACTGATAATTCAATTAAAATCCCATATCCTAAACAATCATCAAATGAATTCAAGTCAGGAAAAAAAGTCCGGATGCTCCAGAAAGCACCAGGGGATCTCCCTCATAACTAACATTTAAACCCATACCTCAAATTTTCAGCCAAAGCATGGCTTTGTCTAGAAGTTCCTGTTACCACAACAATGATCTAGTAAAACATTTTTCATAAAATACTTTTCAGTAAAAAAAATAAACAAGACAAAATGAATCATATCTGTATCTCAGGAAGCTAAGCATTTCTAATAACATTGAGGCTACACTTAGATCAACACATATGATTATTTGACTGATGTTATCATTCAAATAGTCCAAATAAACACTAGGCCAAAAAACAAAAAAAAAGCTTGTTGCTTTATTTTTTTTTGCTATAAAAGTTTCACTTACCTTCCATGAGTTTGCTCACAGGGAACCCTCAGAAGTTGTCAAAATTAAGGGATTTGGGATCAGGGCTGGGGGTAGTGCACATTCTGTCAGCTTTAATTATGATTTTTAAAACATGATAAACTCTTTTTTTAACCTCTCTTTGTTCTTTTTCTCAAATAGGTTCTTGGCTACTTAAATGTAAGCTGCATTAACTAACTGAATCATTCCCATATCACCAACGTATGATTTGTACCCCTTTTCTCAATTTTCATTTGCCCTGTTGTAGAGATTTTTAAAGATATTATTTTCCTGAAATTTTATTCCAAGTGTTTAACTAAAATCTTAATTATAAATGCAACCTTCTTTTTTATAATTTATACAAGTATCTTACTATTGCAATATTTATAAAATTTAATAGATTATTTTTTATCTTCGGTTTATATATATGTATGCATATATACATACATACACATACAAACACATATGCCCATATGTATTTAATGATTTTATAGATTACATAGATTATCTCAGAGCTTTCTCTAATGACCTTATAAATATATACTCAGTTGAGATAAAGTTTAATATAAGTCATCCAAAACTTAGGATCTATTGTAGTACCTGGTACACACATTCTTTATATGACAGTAAAAAATCAACATAAAAAAAATTTCATTCCCTAGTACCATGCCATTGTTGAACTTGTCTTTTCTTTGTACATTTTACCTAATTACATAAGAATTTTAACTTCACTGATTTCATAAACATTCGCACTACATATTGTATAGTGCATATACACAATGTATCGATTAAATTTAAAAGAATCTTTGTGTACATAACTTTCCACTTGGAATTGTAAATGGTTTCATTCCTCCTATTTCATACTATACTACTGCCACCATGTGGAACAGTCAATGAACTAACTAAATTCCAGTCCTGAAGTCCATAGAGATGACTGATACCCCACTTCTTCTGATGTTTCTTTTTTACTCCTTTAAACTTACAGTTCTTGTTTAGCCATAGTTTTGGAGTTATAGAAAAATAAAGTGATTATTTGAAATATGCACAATTCAAAATTTAAGGTAAATTACGTTCACGAAGATGTGTATTTGTAAAGTTCTTATAAATACATTCGCACAATCTTACATAAAACAAAATAACACACAAAATAACTCCAAATGCTTGACTGGTAGTCACACAAGCTAAATATTTCATCTTAACTCTCATTTAAGCAAATCTCTTACATTAGAGCATGTCTACATCCAGGCTAAGGCAACTTTTATAGAGAAACAATTCCTTTTCTCTTGCCTAGTAGTACTTTTATAATCACAATACTAGGTTCATATAACAAATGCACATGAAATTTTCTGTTCTAAGTAAAATGTTCCTAGAAAATTAGCTAAATGTTTCTCAGCTAACATGTATGATTTTAGATAGGCTCCTCTTTCAAAATGTTTGCTTCTGTGAAATTTTCATCATAGTCACACGAGACATATACAGTAACAGATGGTTTTGACAAATATTTTTCATAATGCTGAAGTACAGGTCTTCAACAGAAATACTGTGGGAAGCTAATATTGAATAAACTTTGGATTGGGTTTTAAAAGTTCCAAGATTATACAGTGTAGTATCTATTGTAGTGCCATACTGATAAATGAAAACAAACATTTTTGTTAAATGAAAAACAAGTGAATAGACACATGAGTGGTTTCTGCTTCTTACCAGAGGGATCTAACACAGACTTTGGTGTTATCCAACACATCAATAAGTTCATCATAGTACATGGTAAGAGCAGGACCAAAACTGGGCTATTAGTTGTCTTGCATTTTGCAATTTGGGCTGTTTCATTATACTTACATAATTGTACATTCTTAATCTTTTTATTTAATATTAAATAAGCAGACATGCTTACTGGAGTTAAACAACTTTTTAGGCAAAGTATACTTAGTACGCTTATTTATGTACTATATTATTCCTAGAAAATAAAAAAATTCTTGTAATTCTGGATTCATGTATAGTTATGTAAGTGTAAGCATAAAAGCAATAGTAATTTGGGGAGCAGACGTAATAAAATTAAACTTAAGGCCAGGTGTGGTGGCTCATGCTTGTAATCCCAGCACTTTGAGAGGCAGAAATTGGTGGATCACTTGAGCTCAGGAGTTTGAGACCAGCCTGGGCAATACAGCAAGACCCCGTGCCTACTAAAAATATACAAATTAGCTGGTCATGGTGGCTCATGCCTGTAATCCCAGCTACCCTAAGGGACTGAGGCAGGAGAATTGCCTGAATCTGGGAGATGGGAGGTTGCAGTGATCCTCGATCACACCACTGCACTCCAGCCTGGGCAACAGAGTGAGTGAGAGTCTGTCTCCGGAAATAAATAAATAAATAAATAAATAAATAAATAAATAAACTTAAACATTAAATTCCTGTGGCTTTTTAATAGTCATAAACTTACATAATTTTACTTTCAGTTGTTTCAAAACTAATTTTCCTCTGAACAGAACATTATAATTCCAATAATTCAAAGTTGGCATTACAGTCCTGGCCTGCTTGATTTGAGAAGACTTTAAAGTAACAGCAGTTTTGGCTATTTACAATGTGTTGCTGATTTGTTCCTTACACACCACTGATTTGTAACTTTATCCTGCAGTTCTGACTTCTGCTAATCCGTTTTTGTTTTGTTTTGTTTTGTTTGTTGAAGATGAAAATACTTGACTTCAATTAAGAGTTTTCCAAAGCCACAGGGTCAACCTATTTTAAAAAGCCATAGGAATTTGTTTCCCAGCAGAAACCAGTTACTGGAAACTGTCACCTCAACAATTATCAGTTACCCAGAGTTCAACTGTAATTTACAATAGACAAATCTCCAAAGAATAATGGAAATGAGTCTATTAAGAAAGCCAATAAAACTAAAATAAAAACTTCAGCCTTTGAATCATGTTAGAAAAATGAAGTCAGAAATAGGTTTTATTAATCTACTCTGTATACTAAAATATTTGGCATTAAGCCTATGAAAATACTCGATTGGACTGAATATTTTAGGGTAAAATTCTACTGTGGTTTCCATAATTCACAAATACGTCAGAATCCAGGGCATTTGACTAGCCTGTATCTCCAGTTTTATAGCATTATGTAATAAATAAAAGTGTCCAAATTCACCTTTCACACTTTATTTTATAAAGCCCAATGATCTTAAAGGTACTTGCAGCCTGCAAAGTTTTGGCGATCCATCTTAGCCTGTGAAAGCTGTGAGGAGCACGTCCCTATGGGGAAGTCTTGCTGTCTGGCTTGAAGGCAGACTCCTGGGTGGGCAAACTATGATTAGCACAGCCACAGAGCTGCCCAGAGAAAGGCACAGACAGATGGCCAGTCAGGCGCATTCTGAGGTTTTGGAATTCAGACTGTAGATTACCATCTTGACTCTGCCACTTAGTAGCCTCATGACTTTTAGCAAGTTACTTTATTTTCTGATTTTGATTTTCTTATTTCCAAAATGGGGGTGATGGTGATGATTATATTATTATTATATGATTATCCTAGTTGTAAATGAAACAGTAAATATAAAGCATTAATATATGGAAATTATAAGCTCAGTAAGTATTAGCTATGGCAATGAAGATGATGATGATGTCAATGTTGGTCTTTTACAGTCAAACTATTAGTATTCAATGAGGTAACATTTCACTAGTAGGGTTTTAGCCTTTTATGCTTCAAGAAGAACTTAAAATAACTCAAAATAACACCTTCCTAGATGAGAAAATTTAATTTGCTTTATCATATTTAGCAACAAACTCTAATAAAAAGGGGTCAATATTTTCTAAATGCCATTATGTACACGTAAGATACATTTATATGAAATTTTCTGTATTGCAAATTTACAAATATGGCCAACAGATCTGCTAGAGAGTCTGATGGAGACAAGAATTTAATCAATGTCTGTTCAATTTACTCAAGTAAATACAACAGAAAAATTGTTATAAAGGACAACAGAGTGTAGAAGTCATGTTAAGTTTTGCATACACATTCATCAAGAACCAAGTTAATATTTCTCTTATGTTCTTACACGTGGGTGCATAACATACATATATGCTATTTTTAATTCATTAACTATAACGAATCATCCTTACATCATATTATAAGGAAGTAATTTGAGGCTTCCTTTTTCTTTATATGCATTTATAGTACTAGATAAAGGAAGAATAAGCTACAGGCCCATTGAATTTCCAAACAACTTGCAGTTCTGCAAAGAGTATTATCAGCTGAGAGATCAGAATATAAGCTGTATGGTGATTTATTTCAGGTGTTTCTCTCGGGAAATGTCAAATACTTCACTGACACTGATAATGAGAATACTCATGAAAAACTATGTGTTACACTGATTAGAGTGAAGGGAAAGATACCATCATTACCGTCATTTGTTATGTACACTTAACTATTCCCTACTTATAAGATGCCATACATAAGAACATGTATATCAATTTTATTTACATTCCAATATTTAGGAAAAAATGTTTTTAATGATTTCCTTCTGAAAGAAGAATAAAGCTATTTAAGTTTTCTAACATTTATGAATTTTGTATAGATTACTTTAGGAGCATATTTATTGCATATTTACTGATATGACCAACATATCTGCTAGTAATGAGCAACTACCATGCATCAAGTACTATGTAATCCTTTAAGAATCCATTCCTATGCTTACAAATGTATACAACTACTTCATGGAGCTTATATTAGAGAAGGCAGCTCCAGATAAAGAGTGAATGAAGAATTAATTTAAAAATGGTAATCTGGGGGAAAGAAAACCAGGAAGAAAGAGGGTGCTAAAATAGAGAATGATAAAAGGGATGTCTGGGGAAAGGTACCACTCTAGAAAGGCTGAGTGGGGGAAAATTCCTATGAGAAGATACACTGTGAGCAGAGTTCTTTTTTTTTTTTTTTTTTTTTTTTATTGCATTTTAGGTTTTGGGGTACATGTGAATAACATGCAAGGTTGTTGCACAGGTGCACACCTGGCAGTATGATTTGCTGCCTCCCTCCCCTTCACCTATATCTGGCATTTCTCCCCATGCTATCCCTCCCCAACTCCCCACCTCCCCACTATCCCCCCTCCCCCCCAACAGACCCCCGTGTATAGTGCTCCCCTCCCTGTGTCCATGTGTTCTCCTTGTTCAACACCCGCCTATGAGTGAGAACATGTGGTGTTTGATTTTGTGTTCTTGTGTCAGTTTGCTGAGAATGATGTTTTCCAGGTTCATCCATGTCCCTACGAAGGATGTGAACTCCTCCTTTTTAATGGCTGCATAATATTCCATGGTGTATATGTGCCACATTTTTCCTGTCCAGTCTATCATCGATGGGCATTTGGGCTGGTTCCAGGTCTTTGCTATTGTAAACTGTGCTGCAATGAACATTCGTGTGCATGTGTCCTTATAGTAGAATGATTTATAATCCTTTGGATATATGCCCAGTAATGGGATTGCTGGGTCAAATGGAATTTCTATTTCTAGGTCCTTGATGAATCGCCACACTGTTTTCCACAGTGGTTGAACTAATTTACACTCCCACCAACAGTGTAAAAGTGTTCCTTTTTCTCCACATCCTCTCCAGCATCTGTTTTCTCCAGATTTTTTAATGATCGCCATTCTAACTGGCGTGAGATGGTATCTCAATGTAGTTTTGATTTGCATTTCTCTAATGACCAGTGACGATGAGCATTTTTTCATATGTTTGTTGGCCTCATGTATGTCTTCTTTTGTAAAGTATCTGTTCATATCCTTTGCCCATTTTTGAATGGGCTTGTTTGTTTTTTTCTTGTAAATCTTTTTTAGTTCATTGTAAATTCTGGATATCAGCCCTTTGTCAGACGGGTAGGCTGCAAAAATTTTTTCCCATTCTGTTGGTTGCCAATTCACTCTATTGACTGTTTCTTTTGCCGTGCAAAAGCTGTGGAGTTTGATTAGGTCCCATTTGTCTATTTTGGCTTTTGTTGCCAATGCTTTTGGTGTTTTGGTCATAAAGTCCTTGCCTACGCCTATGTCCTGAATGGTTTTGCCTAGGTTTCCTTCTAGTGTTTTTATGATGTTACGTCTTATGTTTAAGTCTTTAATCCATCTGGAGTCAATTTTAGTGTAAGGTGTCAGGAAGGGGTCCAGTTTCTGCTTTCTGCATATGAGCAGAGTTCTTAATCAGAGAAGAGAACCACAGAAAAAGTAACAAAAAGTGCCTTTTGGGCGTAACATTTTAACACAAACAATGGGCAATCTCAATTCTAGGTAGTAAACTTTGCTTGAAATTTCAAGTGCCCTTTCTGTGCTATGAAGTTTACGTCATGTCAGATACTCTGTGCATAAGGTAATACTTAACCTCATTTTTCATTCAGTTTGTTTTAGATATTAAATTAAGGACTTGGTAAAATGCATTAAAGTCATATTATTCAAAGCTGAAGATGTGTCTGGTAAAATATTTTTTAGTTTCGGGGATAAACTGATAACATTAACTTTACTCCATGAGGAACAAATGTAAATAAATGTTTTCAGAGACAAGAACACATATACACACGTACATAAAACTTATCTTTTAAATTGATGATCTCTCTACTGGCAAGGCATATTACATTGTAGTTATTGTTTTCAGCTTCAAAGTAACTCCAGAATAAATGCTTTGTTTTTATGAACAAAGGTATAGCCCTATTCTAAAGCTAAAAATTCAAGAAACTGTTGAAAGCATCAAAATATCTGAAATAAAAGTTTTCAGAAGCAATTCATTTGTTAAATAGAATTAAATGTTACAAGTTAAACGTTCTTCATTATCATATGTTTGAACATTTCCTCCAAAGGCTTTATTCTTGCCTGGTGAGGAAGCCAAGCAGAGACAGTAGATAATGCAACAAATTATGTCCCATGGATTATTTTCCCATCTGTTGAAAAACTGACAATGCTCGCTCTAACTACATAAAACACACCTGCATATTCAGCTCTTGGTAACTTGGTTTAGGTTTTATAAACTATTGACTATTTCTAGTTTGGATTTGAAAGCAAAATAGAGAAGACTTTCTCAATCATTTTTTAAATTGTTTAAAATAAGTTCATTAAGGATAATGCATTGTCAAAAACGGATTTATTGCCAAATGATTATAATTTTAGCTGTGTATTCTTTATTTTGAAAGTTATTTCAAATCTATATGCTTTTTTCTTATTCTCATTCAATTTACTAGTTATTTTGAAATTTTTCTTTTATTAATTTGAATTTTTTTTTTCATTTTTAAAATTAATTCTGAGAATTAAGGTAAGACTCAGAGAACTATTTCCTAACTGGCTAGGCAATCTTAAGTGTATGTATTGCTAAGCAGTCGCTTGACTATTCTATGGAAAATAAAATATTTTTAATTTTGCTAGCCCTGGGAATTATCTTTCAACTCTGTGTCTGGTTTTACTTTCCTTTATTCATTTGTTTGGACTACATGATAGAGTTCATTTCAGTTTTGGCATCATTTTTTAAGGAGGTCTCATGTACATCGGTGAGCCCTAAGGAATGGCATTGCTGCAGGTAAAGATTATAAAGCGAATGAATGTATTTTAATTTGGAACAGCTGTGTGAGGAGATTAACATGGATTCAGTTTTAAAGCTATATCTATCCATAATCAGGTAGATTAATTCCCAAGAGTAGTACATTTCTCAAAAGAACTCAAACATTTTGTTCTAATTCTCAAAACTTTGGCCTCATTAAATTATGCTATGTATCTGCTGCAACCTCATTCATTAGCTCTCCAGTTGTACCTCATCAGACCTAACTGGATTGCTCTGAATGATTTCTGATTCATGTGGATGAACTATGAATGTAAATGAAGCATTCTGCAGCCACATTAGTATTAAACAAGAGGCTTGGGGGAAAACAAAGAGTTAGGTTTCTTTCTTAAGCTCACCAAAGTTTCTTTCGAGATGTTGTAATTTTTTCGTATTTCTAAAGTTTTATTTTATTATGGTAATAACACAGCATGAGATCTACCATCCTAAAACATATTTCAATGTACAATGTACTGCTAACTCTAAGTACAATGTTTACAGCAGATCTCTGGAGCTTATTCATCTTGCTTAACTGAAACTTTATGTCCACTGATTGGTAACTCTTCATTTCTCCCTTCTTCCCACGCTGGCAACCACCATTTTCACTCTTCGCATCTATGAAATTGACTATTTTTGGTATCATATAAGTGGAATCATGCAATATTTTTTGTGATTGGTTTATTTCACTTGGTATAATATCTTCAAGGTTCATCCAGGTTTACAAATATTGAGAATTTCCTTCTTTTTTATGCTGATTAGTATTTCATTGTATGTATATACCACATTTTCTTTATCCATTCATCTGTCAATGAATATTAAGGTTGTTTCCAAATCTAGGCTATTCTGAATAGCACTGAAATGAACATGGAAGTGCTCTTCAAGATCCTAACTTCAGCTTTTTTGAATAAATATCCCAAAGTAGGATTGCTGGACACTATGGTTGTTATATTTTTAATTATTTGAGGAACCTCCATATTATTTTCTGTAGGTGCTGCATAGTTTTGCCTTCCCATGAATGGTGTGCAAAGATGCCACTTTCTTCACATTCTCCCCAACACCTGTTTTTGTTTCTTTGATAATAGCCATCCTAACAGGTAATAGGTGAAATCTTATTTTGGCTTTGATTTGTATTTCCCTGATGACCAGTAATGTACATTTTTTCATGTGGCTATTGGCTACCTGTATGTCTTTTCTCCAGAAACATCTATTCTGTTAGCCAGCAGGCAATGGATAGGAAGTTAGAATGTGTTTCTCAACTTATCCACACACATTTGAAGCCATATTTGAAGATGGTGAAAAATATATATTGTAAATATGTACACTATTTTATGTATATAAGCACTCTGTAGAGTGCTTATATGTCCACATATAACCTTAGCATAAACAATTACTATGCAAATGCTGTTGTTTTAATAAAATACAAATATACTCAAAAGTATAACTGAATTAAAGGTAGTTGTCTGCTATCATTTATACTCATTATTAGTGGATAGAGAACATGCAAATATCTGTTCTCATTTATTTGTGGAATCTAAAGACCAAATTAATTGAACTTCAGGAGATAGAGAAGAGAAGAGTGGCTATCAGAGTCTGGGAAAGGTAGTGCTGGGGGTTTGTAGAGAGGTGAAAATGATTAATGGGTACAAAAAAGTAGAATGAAAAAGATCTAGTTTTTGATAGCACAAGAGGAATAGAGTAAATAATAATGGTACATTTAAAAATAACTAAAAAGTATAATTGGGTTGTTTGTAATGCAAATGATAAATGTTTAAGGGGATGGATACCCAATATTCCATGATGTGATTGCATGCCTGTACCAAAATATCTCAAATTCCAAGATGAACATTTTATTCATTTAACAAGGTTTTCTCACACTAGAAAATGTGGGATGTCATTTAACTTGAGAGTACATATGAAATGTGGATGGCAACGTTTCTGGAAATTAATTCCTACTTGTCAAATTCAGAAACGTGTGTTCCATCTCTCTCTCAATCCCTCCTCTCTTAAAGATCTCTATCAATTATCCTTTCTCAGTTTTGTATCTATAAGCTTTCCTCGTCTGAGTATCCTCTCATTCACCTTTAGCATATAATAATATATAAGGTCTTCCATTGTAAAACAGTAAGCATATACTCATATATGTGTACAGGTATACCTCATTTTATCATGCTTCTTTATTGCATTTTTTTACAAATTTGAGGTGTGTGGCAAGCCTGTATCAAGTAAGTCCATTGGTGTCATTTTTTCCAACAGTGCTGCTCACTTCATGTCCTCTGTCACAGTTTGGTAACACTTAGAATTATTTTCAATGTTTTCATTGTTATTATATCTGTTATAGTGATCATTGTATCTGGTATAGTGAATATAGTGATATTATAGTGTTATAATCAGTGGTCCTTGAAGCTGGCAGAGGTTGGTTTGTGAGGTTTAAGGAAAAAAGGGATCTCTATAATATAAAAGTACAAGATAAAGCAGCAAGTGCTGACGTAGAAGCTGCATCAAGTTATCCAGAATATATAGCTATGATCATTGATGAAGCCAACTACAATAAACAACAGATTTTCAACGTAGATAAAACAGCCTAGTATTTGAAGAAAATGTTGTTTAGGACTTTCATAGCTAAAGAAGAGAAGTTACTGCCTGCTTCAAAGCTTCAAAGGACAGGCTTTTTTTGTTAGTAGCTAATGCACTTGGTGACTTTAAGTGGAAGGCAATGCTCTTTTACCATTCCAAAAATCTCAGCGTCCCTAAGGATTATGCTAAACCAACCAGGCATGGTGGCTCACACCTGTAATCCCAGCACTTTGGGAGACTGAGGTGAGTAGATCACCTGAGGTCAGGAGTTCGAGACCAGCCTGGCCAACATGGTGAATCCCCATCTCTACTAAAAATACAAAAATCAGCTGGGCATGGTGGCATGTGCCTGTAGTTCCAGCTACTCGGGAGGCTGAGGCAGGAGAATAGTTTGAACCTGGGAGTCCGAGATTGCAGTGAGCCAAGATCACATCACTGCACTCCAGCCTGTGTGACAAGAGCATAACTCCATCTCAAAAAAAGAAGAAAAAAAAAGAATTATGCTAAATCGACTCTTCTTGTGCTCTATAAATAAAACAAGAAAGTCTGGATGACAGGACATCTGTTTGCAGCATGTTTTACTGAACATTTTGAGCTCACTGTTGAAACTTACTGTTGGAAGAAAATATTATTGCTCACTGGCAGTGCACGTAGTTGCCCAAGAGCTCTGATGGAGATTTACAAGGAGATTAATGTGTTTTCATGTCTGCTAATACAACTTCCATTTTGCAGCACATGGATCAAGAACTAATTTTGACTTTCAAGTCTTATTTAAGAAACACATTTTCTAAGACTATAGCAGCTATAGATAGTGATTCCTCTTACTGATCTGGGAAAACTGAACTAAAAGCTTTCTTGAAATAATCCACAATTCTATATGCCAATACAAACATTCGTGATTCAAGAGAAAAGATAAAAATATCAACATTATCAGGAATTTGGAAGAAGTTGATTTCAACCCTCATGGATGGCTTTGAGGGCTTCTAGCCTTCAGTGGAGGAATTAACAGCAGATGTGGATGTGGTGGAAACAGCAAGAGAACTAGAAGTGGACCCTGAAGATGGGACTGAATTGCTACAATCTCAGGATAAAACTTGAACAAATGAGGAGTTGCTTCTTATGGACGAACCAAGAAAGTGGTTTTTTGAGATAAAATCTACTCCTGGTGAAGATGCTGTGAACGTTGTTCAAGTGACCCAAAGGAAATAGAATATTAGATGTACTTATTTGATAAAGCAGTAGCAGGATTCAAGAAAACTGACTCCAATTTTAAAAGTTCTGCATGGGTAAAATGCTCTCAAACAGCACTGCACACTACAGAGAAATTTTTTGTGAAAGGAAGAGTCAGTCAATGCAGCCAATGTCATTGTTGTCCAATTTGAAAAGTTGCCACAGCCAGCCAACCCTCAGCAACCACCACTCTGATCAGTCAGCAGCCATCAACGCCAAGGCAAGACCCTCCACCAGCAAAAATACAAGGCTTGCTGAAGGCTTAGATGATCGTTAGTGGTTTTTATGCATTTTATGAATTAAAAAAGAGTGTATTCTTTAATTAATGCATGTACATTTTTTAGACAAAGTGCTATCACACAATTAAGAGACTACAGTATATAGTAAACATAACTGTTATACACACTGGGAAACCAAATATTTGTGTCACTCACTTAATTGCAATATTTGCTTCATTGTGGTTGTGGTGATCTGAAACCAAACCCTCAACATCGCTGAGATATGCCTGTGTGTGTGAGTACACAACTTGACCCTGAGTTAATTGTCTTATTCTTCTCCTTTCTTAGCAAATTTGTCATGATTTAAAAAAAAAAAAAAAACCCAGCTTATATTTATATTCCTATTTCCTCCTTCCTCATTTACTTCTTAACTATCTGTTGGCTTCAACTCATATCAATTTATGTGAGAGAGGTCATGCCAAACTTACATACATGGTTCCTTGTTCCTGGAGATACCATCAGAGGGAATATCCATTTGAAACAGATATAAATATGTGTGGAGATATATATATATATATATATATATATACACACACACATATACTCAGGCCTTTATATATGTATTAGTGTGTGTATCACAAAACTTTGTTATAGCCTCTGAAGTTAGAAAAACAGAAACAATATACAATTCCAAGAATATCTTAATTTTTATGTTAAATAAAGATAAAATTAAATAAAACATCACCACAACTGAATGCTAACTACTTAATTTTCAAAGTTGCCTTGGCATTAATAAAGGTTGCATATTTTCAGGAAAAATGTGTGTCCTTAAAGCACAGCATCAGTATGTTAGCAAACAGCAGGACTGCTGAAGTTGAATATGACTTCATTTATTAGTTTTATTAAAGTACATGTGATATGAATCTTTTATCATGTGGTCTATCCTGTCAGGAAATGCAACCTTTGTTTAAAAAGTTGTGCTCCTGTAAAAGGTGACTAGAATGAGAAGCCATATTTCAAGATAATGATATTTGGACTGGAAATTTTTAGGATTAATACATAGAAAAGAGGCTTTGGACCAGTAAATTCTTCACTAATTCAACCAACTGAACAATTTTTGAAAATAGTGGGTAGAACACATTTGCTTTCCTTATAACATAAAACCTTGTGTGTTTAAAAAAAGAAAAAGATAAAATTAATAATATGCCTCCAAGATGCTATTGTGTTAATCCTGGATGTATACAGAGTTCTGAAAGAGAAAAAAATGTCACATTTCTGAATTTACATGAAAACAATTTGTTTTTATGTATTTATATTCTTTTACTTAAATCTTAGATCTAAAAAATGCTTGTACTCTTATAAAATCAGATATATCTTATGCACAAATATGAAAACAGAATGCAAAACTCATTGCCATATTTGAGTCAAAAACTCTTGCTTTTTGAAGAAAAGTATGTAGAGGTGAACAAGATTCCTAGTGGTTGCTTCAGACGATATCGAAATGAAAGGAAAAAATGATTTATTTATACTTATACCTATTAAAATGATATAAGTAGTGGCTTGCACTTGCATACCTCTATCACAAAATAATATACTTAAAATTATGACCAGTTATAAGGTGCTAAAAAGTTTCTTCCAATTATCAGAGTGAGATTAATTTGTAAATTTTTGAGATAGTACATTTTATATTAACAGACTTGAATTTTGCGTTAAACTTCTTTTGTTATATTTGAGTTTTTCAAAATAAGGAAATGCTAGATTATTTGAAATATGTGAAAGCAGCATATTCCTTGCCTCCAGTTCTATTTTATAACTGTGAATCTGTCCTGTAACACCACTTACGCTTCCTACTTCGGTTAGGTATTCTCAATGTATTTGTTGTGATGTATTAGGAAATATCATTGGATCTGTGCTCTGGGCTGCATGCCAAAGTTCACAGTTAAACAGGACACAGCCCCAGTATTGTAGATTTTTTTGTTTTAATCCAGAGAGGAACAGTGGAGAGATCCCAAGGGGTAGAGTATCGAGTGAGGGATATGTATCTGGCTTTGCACAGTGTGCTATGGGATCAGAGGCCAAGCATCTGAAGAAGCCTACAGCGGGAAGGAGGTTCAGAGACATCCTCCAGGTGGTGAGGATTGCCCTGAATTTTGATCAAGGAGTAAGAGTTATTAAATAAAGATATGCATATTATATATTCGATTAATGCACCTGCATCTTCCTATTAATTTCAATTCTGATGATTTCTTTGAAAAAAATTCATAGAATTGAGTTATCACTTGAATATATTCACAATCTATTAACAGCTCAGTCCAATTATCAACTTTTTCAAAGGTAGTTCCTCTATACTATTAAAAACTCAGATGCTAAACAAAAACCAAAAAAAGTACCCTTAAACCTTACCTTAAACTGTATGACACTGTAATGTATGCAGTAAGCAAAAAGTGTAATTAATTTGAAGTTATATGTATATGATTTCAGTCCTTTGATCATTTTCAAATACTCATAGGCCAAAAACTTTAGCACCTAGAGTGTCTTAAAGTGTTCCAAAAATTTTCATTAAAACTGTTCCCCATTATTCACAATATTTTGTCACCAAACCATCTGCACATATTAATTTATTTTTGTTTTTCTTTTGAACATCCAATCCTTATGTGTTCCTCAAGCACAAATAAAACAATCCATTAGAGCTAGTAATAACCACATCTTTCAAAATGGTGAAAATTCCAATCAGAAGCAGTCAACGGGCATTTTATCCTGCAGAGTTTTCTCATATATAAATGTATAATTTTTGTAGAAATTTTTGAAACACCAGAAAGAGTTTATAATTTCTCATTACTTTTTAAATGAATCATTAGCATTTTAGGAAACCAGGTTGAGAATCACAGTACTCTTACAAAATGTGGAGTGTTGGTCAGAAAATTGACATAAGCTGATGATAGGACTGCTAGAGAAGATAGTTAGAGTTTTGATTGAAGCTGATACTCCTCCACAGTATCAGGTTCACTGAGGTCCCTTTCTCCGTAATACTCTGCCCTTACAATAAAACATACATTCAAATCTATTCCAGCTACAAACACTAATCTTCACCATCTTCATTTGCTTATGAAATGCTTTCTTTTAATATATTATACCTATTAAAGGATTTGTCTTCATCTTTTCTTGAAAGGAATCAGTTTTCAAATGAGGACGTAGTTTTTGCTGTTGTAAACTGCCGTTTTGTAAAATTACAAGACAGTACTTATAGAGACTTTTTTGAGTATTCAGGAAATTTGAATATTACTTCAATCTTTAATAATTAAATAAATTTTATCCAATAAGCCTTAAATTTTGAAATTTTTCCTATTTTTCCATTCCTTTGATTCGTTTTAATAACATTTTATTTACAATTTATGCATAAGAATAAAATAGGAGCCATAGATATATTTTATTAATATATTAGATATGAATTACTTAGGAATATGATATAAATATTATATTTAATAGCTCTCTAATTCACCCATTGGTTTATAATCTATGATTCATATGGCTTTATAATTGGCACACTCAGGTTTTAACCAAAAAATTCTCCCCTACTGCCACTACCCACTATCTCTTTAAAAACCACCTGTATTAAAATTTAAATATTATAAAATTACACTCACTTTTTTATCTTTATTGTATTTGGTAAATATCTCCTGGGCTCTCTCTTCTCCTCCATCCGTGAATAGCATAATAATCTTATTGCAGTTTGCTCTGGAAACATTATACTGTTAAAAACAAAACAATATGCATATCACTCACAATAAAAGAGAAAATAAAGCTACATGGAAAGAGCATGAGAAGGTTGCAAGTAATTAATGAAACATCTACTCACAAAATATATTCTAAAATCTTGCTCCTGGATCAGTTCAGGCCCTCCCCTCCACCAGGCTTTCCCCTGACCACCCAGGTAACTACAGGTCTCACCTTCTCACTTCCTTCAGTCCTTCATCAAACGCCACTTTATCATGAGGTGATTCCTCACAAGTATGTTCTAAATTGCAGTCTCTCTCCCACAGTACTTTTCTTCATAGCATTTTACCTTCTTTTATATACATTATGTATTTTATTTTCTCATTTGTTTATTGTTAAGGTCCCCCAACAGAACGTAAGCTACCTAAGGGAAGGAAGTTTTGTCTTTTTTGCTCAAAGACGTTTTCATCCCTCCCTAGAAGACTGCCTAGCACATAATAAAATCTCAGTAGTTTATTAAAAATGAGCTTTTAATAAATGCTTGTCAGTTTTATGCCCATATAATTTTATAACATAAACAAAAAATAACATTGATTTAAAATGTGTATCTTCAATCCACTTTCAAGTAAGTCTTTTCTTCTCTTTATTCAGTCTACTTTATTCACTTTACATGTTTGAAATCGCAAACTCCTAACTGATCACCTAAAATGCAATGCTCTTCTGTTCCTTTTTCAATGCTGATACCTATTCCCAGAATATCCTCCTATAAGCTCTCAACCAGCCACACAGATTCTAATCCTGAAAGACTGAAGTCCATGGTAAATCTTAAACTTTAAGTTCTCCAAAAGAGTGAGATATGAGAGAATGATGGATTAGCACCAAAGGGCCATTAAAATGAACAATTAATTTAGAAAGCTGGACTTCTCCAAGGTCTGAAATTATTATCTTAACTTTTCTACTGTTGTGAAATGTGTTTGCTTTAAATGCTGAGAATAAAAGATCACACTAATTTATGAATGCTCAGCTTCTTTGAAAATGTCAACCCTAGGTTCAGTGCTGTCCAAAAGAAATATAACATGAGCCTAATATGGAACTTTAAATTTTCTAATAACTACTTTAATGGGAGTAATAACAAATATCTGACATTAATTCTACTAATATATTTTCTTTAACCTAGTTATCTAAAATATTATTAATCAATATGAAATCAATATTGAGATGTTATACAGCTTTTTCTTCCTTAAGTCTTCAAACTTCAGTATGCATTTTATGCTTACACAACATCAATTCAGATCAGCCATCTTTCAAGTGCTCAGCAGTCACCTGTGATTATTGTTACCACATTGCACAGCATAGCACAGCCCTGGTCTTTAAATGACTAATACTTTTAAAAATCATTAATTTTTCTTTAGTGTTGTAAGTCATTGAATGTCTAGGCTCTACCTTATTTTTTCAAGAAGATAAAACCCATTTTCTGTTATAAAAATTAATAAAGACAATATTTTTCTCTATTAATGCAAAGATCCTGTTTCAGGTCATCTCACTCCATCGACTCAGCCATTAGAACACTGGCAGTAAAAGCTTTTAATCAAGCATTGTGAAAACACAAATATAATTTGTCACTTTCAAGCATGGCTCTTATGGTTGAAGGTAACTTATCTGAAAATCTGACTGTACAAAAAGTTGTACACATTTTATCAACAAAATTCTTTGTGAAATGTGCCTGAAATCCTTAACTAAAATTGGTTTTTCTGGTGATTTGTCTTTTTTATCTCCATGTATAAAATAGGCAAAATAATATGTACCTAAAAAACTATCCTGTAAAAATGTTAAACAAAACCATAGGACATGGTTTTGTGTTTGAAGTACTGAAAGTACTATTATTGGATGCAAATATCAATGTAAATTAACACACTAGGTCTTGCTGATCATTTGTATATTTATGTAAATAAAATTATAGTAACATTTCCCAAGAGAGACAGATGTTAGGGAATATACAAAAGAAGGAATATGGGTAAAAGAAAGAAATGTTTGGCCTTCAACATGATTTTTCACAGGAGTAGCCTCTCAGGACTTGTGGTAGAGCCAAGTACATAATAGCAAATTTTCCATGCATTTGCAATTATCTAAAGAATCACACACTGACAACAATTAACTGGCTTTGAACAAATTATACAAAAAAAATGATTATTTCAATAAAACCACAATGAGTAGAGTTGGTAACTTACTTTACTGTATATCTGTGTGCCAGTATATAGCACAGCATCATATATGCACTCAATATAAATTTTTTTGAAAATGCATACATATGGTAATATTTTATGAAATGGTACCTGAAGGTTAATTCAAATCCAAATGTAAGTTTTGCTTTGGAACTGATATGTCTGGTTCTGTTTAATACTTGCTTCAGTGATCTTAAAAGTAAACATTGTAAGGACAAAAAAGAAACAAAAAAAAATTGGCATTTGAGTGATAAGATGACTGGAAGGGTTTGAAGGAAAACAAAATATGCTTCCAATTATTTTAAAATAAAGATTTTCAATATATATGGGATGTATGGAAAGCAAAACATATTAGACTTACTAAGGGAACAACTGGGAACATATTTAAAAAATCATTACAAATTTAGCAGTTATAAAGGCAGCAGGAGAGGCCTATAGGAGTTAAATCATATTTTATCAGCCACTAGTAATAAATCTGGGAGTTAACATGGCCTCTCTAGTGAAGCTGCTTCTGAAATCCTACTTTACACTTGAAACTTCTGATCATTTCACAATTGAAACCCAAACAGGAGGCGATGAAGTGAGGAAAAAAAATACTAAGAAGAGTAATTAAAATGCCAAGATCGAGGAAACTCAATTATTGACTTAAGCAAAAAATAATTTTTATCAAAAACGATAATATTCCTTTACTAGAGGAAGAATACATTTTAATCTAATGGTCAGTCACATAACAATTTTGTAGTTGAGCTTTCAAATTTTAGTGAACATGCAACATTTAACAAACATATGCATTTCACCACACATCATTTCCCTTGAAAATACCAGGGCTGCACATCTGATTTTCTGTCTTCTTACTTATTTAAGGGTGTCTATTAAACAACATGGCCTCAAATTTAACATATGTGAAACTGAGCTATTTCTACCCCCACATTTCCTCTATGCAGGTTCCTGTGTGATCATCCACCTACTAGTCCAGTTCAGAGAATGTAGTCACCCAAGCCTCTCTCACTCTGCAATCCAGCCTATACGACCTAATTAGTTCCCATGCCATGCTCCTTAATAATACCTCACTGCTATTCCCACACCAGGATCTCTACAATAGCTTCCTTAACTTAGAACACTCCAAGTCCATACTACAAAGTTTTCCTTTGCGCCTAAACACTTCATTAACTGCTATCTCATGTCCTTTCCATTTCCATCAGCTTCCTATACTGCTCATGTCCCAACTATGCCAGCCATCTGCAATTTTTTACTATGCCATGTTGTGTCACATTTCTGTGCCTTTCTACAATGTGCTCTTTTTTTCTCAAATAGTTTTCCCTTCCTCTACCTACCTAAGTTCTAATCATTCTTCAAAATCTCATGTTTACGAAATGCCACACTTTCCTGACCTCCTTTGAGTGAGCTGGGCCTATCCTCTGTGCTGTCTCAGGGAACACGCTGAATACCGTGTAATGGCACTTGCACGCTGCTCTATGGATGATTATTTAGCACGTTATGCTGGACCTTCTGAGAGCAGCTGGTCCTGTTTACTTCTATAATTCCAGCACTAGCACTATGACAGGAAACGGTGATGCACTCAATAAATATTGGCTGAATGAATAAATGAATCACCCAACTGGATATCTCAAAAACTATTTAGAATAGTCACTCAGGAACAACAAATTCATATTTGCATAAGGACCAAATGTAAGAGTTCTTTCAGTGATTCAGCAAATATTATGATCTGACTTTTTACAGACATGGGCTAGTAATTACAGCAATAATGACCATGACTCCCAACACCACCCAGCAACCTACACCTGCATGTGGTTTGTTACATGCCAGGTTCCACGGATGATCTTACGTACAATTCTCTGGTATAGTGACCTGTTATAGTGACCTCTAATGCATACATGTGGAAACCAAGACAGGTAAGGTTCCTGCTCTCAATCATGTTAATAATATTGCCCAGTAAGAAATAAAATAATTGAACTATATGGTCCCTGCTTTCAAGTAACTCAAAGTGAAAAAGAGGGCATGGCAATTTAAAAACACTAGTCCACAGTATAAGACACTCTATGAGTTGGGGCAATAGCATGCCAGTGTCTGACAGTCTAACTGTAGACACTGATTAGTGATGGTCGAGAATTCCCACTGAGAAAGAATTCCTACTCCAGGAGTTACATTTTTGTTCATCTTCAGGTCTACCATTTGGAACTTTCTATACATTTAGGAACAACATAAAGACCCAAACTAGATGTTTAAAACTAAAATGTTTTCAGCAACTATTTGACAATTGAAAGTGCAAGGTTACAGATAAATACTGTAGTGACTGAGATAAGAAAAAGTAATGATATTCTATATAGGCCAATTAAGTTTTGAGTGCTTATTCAAAATTAAATTAAACTATTTCCTAATAAATTTTTTAAAACATAGATTGAACAAATAAAGAAAAAATTAAAAACTTAAAAATCTACATTTTGGATACCTTTTGAATTTTCAATTCAAAAATAAAAACAGTTCAAACATTTCTTCTCCCTGCACACATCTGCTTTTCAAATAAGTGAAAAATAGCACTATCTAACCCCAAAAAGTAGTAACTATCAGCATATTGAAATTTAGATACTACAACTGAATAAGAAAAAAAAAGACATAACATGATACTTACATTAAGCAGCTGTTCAAAAGCAAAACTAAAGCCCTTCTTATAATCTGTAATTCCTTTGGCTGTGATATTATTCACTGCATCTTTCAACACTTTCTTATTTCTTACATTTGCCTGGACAAGGTGCTGAAAACAGCTGACATCCTGAGCGTTGCTGTTAAACTGCAAAAGATTAAAAAGTAAATACATAAATAAACATTAAAATAAACCATATAGTTTTCATAGAATTTGCGTTTGATACTCTCAAACGGTATTGCAACGTTTACTCTTTCAAATGCAAAACTGAGTAGGCTGGTAACAAAAGTGCATTAAGAAACAAATGTCAATTTTCACTGGAGCTACCAACCCATACAGGAACTTGAGACTGTTGCTTATATTCCCAAAGCCTGGTTTCTCTGCTCATAAATTTGAGAATCAAATTATATGACATCCCTTCTAGTACTTGAATTTGATAAGGATGTAGAAAAAACTAATCCAAAGCAATGAAATATATTCAGAATTCAGAAATGATATGGGATGCCTGCCCAGGTTGTGGGGACATGTTAAACACTTTCATTGCCTCTCATTAGGAAAGACTGGTTGGAAAAGTAATACACTGAATAACGTGGATCAGAGTTTAGTCATTTTGAAATTTGATGCTACGGAGGCCAACAGAAAAAAACAATGTGAATCAAAAACAACTGGTAGCCTTTTAGAAATATCACTTTAGAGGTTACTAAAGAGTGCCAAGGGAACCACGGAGGCAAGGTGATGAAGGCCTAATCAACAGAGAGGCCGTGGGAGAGAAAACATCAACTCCAATGACAGCTGCCCAAAACTGAAAACTTAAAAATGATCATCAAAGTAATTTTGCCAACCCTATAAAAAATATTCACATCATTCTCTGGGTATTTCCAAAAAGAAAAGGAGAATAGGGATATTGCAACAAAATCCAGGATGACAGGATGAGTGGAGTCATCCAATCATTTATTAACTCTGTAATTTGTGGAAATTCTTCTGGCTGTTGGCACCTAGACGGTCACATCTGCAAAATGGGAATAATAATAAAAAGCATGTTTGCCAAGAAAAGGGATGGCCAGATAAAATGTCAAAGATATTTTCAGATCAAAAACACATACTTATTTTAATGAGTGGGTCACAAGTGATTACATGTTCTTGAAAATATAACGCATCTTTATTTTTTTCTCTGAAGATCACTGAACCTAATTATAAGATGTATTGCACTTTGGGAGGCCGAGGTGGGTGGATCACGAGGTCAAGAGATTGAGACCATCCTCGTCAACATGGTGAAACCCCGTCTCTACTAAAAATACAAAAAATTAGCTGGGCATGGTGGCGCGTGCCTGTAATCCCAGCTACTCAGGAGGCTGAGGCAGGAGAATTGCCTGAACCCAGGAGGCGGAGCTTGCGGTGAGCAGAGATCGCGCCATTGCACTCCAGCCTGGGTAACAAGAGCGAAACTCCGCCTCAAAAAAAAAAAAAAAAAAAAAGATGTATTGCACAATTCATCAGTTTATTAAGAAAATATTTACTAGCAGCCTATTACATGCCAAGAATTGTGACAGGGAATAGTTTTATGCTTTCAGACATAATTATTTGCACACACACAAATATCACAAATATATAAACAGTTATCTACTGTTCTGCATGCACTACATATTCTACACATGTAAATAATTTCTTCTCTGCAAATACTCCACAAGATAAACATTATCCCCATTCTGTCTATGAAAAAACTCTTCCTGCATTACCTCTCAATAGAGTACAATAAATTATGATTCATTCTATAAAGCAATGTAATATTATGCTCTAGGAGACACTATCAGGAGAGGTGTTTCTAACTTGGACTGTGGACATTTGAAAGAAAATTCTCCTAAGAAATGGAAATGCCATTTCTTAGAAGAAGAACACAGTGAAGAACACTAATGAAGAAGATTCCAAGCAAACAGAACAACATGTGCAAAGGCCCTGACGTGGAAAGAAAAAACGCCTTTTTAAGAAAACGTAAAGAGAATGAGTTTAGCTCTGTCTGACAGGAGGACAAAAGACGTAAAATGAGTTCAGAGAGGGAGGCAAGGACTAGATCATGTGGGGTCTAATGGAAATGCTGATAACGATTTTATTTTCCGTGAAATGGAAAGTCACCGGAAGATCTTAAGCCAAACATAAAATAATTGACTCTATAATTTTAAGAGTGCATCCTAGCTGCTATGTGGAAAATGGATTTGAGATGTGTACAATACAAAGAAGGGAGAATCATTGGAAGGCTTTGCAGTAACCTAGCTGAAAATACACAGTGGCTTTGTTATTTGTGGAGATGGTTGGAAAGGGAAGGATTCAGGAGGTATTTCTGAGAAAGAATCAAATGGGACTTCGTGGTGGATTCAGTAGGAGGATGTATAATGGAGTGATATCTTAAATAACTGCTGGGTTTCTGACGTGGGCATCTGGAAGGATAGAGGACTGGAGGGATGACCTCGTCAGGGATAACTGAGCAATAGAGAAGAGAAGCACAGAGCTCAACTTAGGGTGAGATTTCAATAGATGTGAGATATGCAAGTGTGCATGTCAATAAGTAACATTTAAAGCATGAGGCTCAAAAGAAGTCTTGGCTAAGTAATTAAAAAAATAAAAAACAGAAGGCTTCAGCAAAAAAATTTGGTTTAAAGCCATATAAAAAAAAAAAAAAGTAGAGTAGAGTAGGAGTACCTGAGAAAACTAAGTAAGAGCAAGTTTCCATGGAGACAGGAGGGAAATCAGGAGATTGGACTGTTTTGGATGATGAGAGAAAAACATGTTAAAAGGAAGATATTGTGTGAAGACAGAAGATGAGGACTTAAAACTTGCCAGTGAACTCATCCACATTATGTAGGCAGCCTCTGGGGGCGGGGGGTTGAACAAAGGGACAGCAGGAGCACATCTTCTGCTACTGAATGCAGGCAAATCTTCAAAGTGCCTTGGCTGGGATGCAGAGCAGGAAAACAGGTGGCAATGCAGGGTAGACCTGGGGTCAAGAAAAGTCTGCTTTAAAGCTAGGGGTCACTAGAGCATGAGAAGACTGGTATTAAAGAGAGAAGGAAGAAAAAGATGCAGGAAATAGAAGAGAGGTAAAAAATAAAGTTCTTGGAAAGGTAGGGACAGATGGATCCAGATGACACACAGAGTAATGGCCCTTTAAGAAAATATACATCAACTTCATTATTCTAGGAAAGAGGAGTGGAGGCTGACCCAGCCAGGTGGTATGTGGACTTGGATGATGATCCTAATGTCTGTGGCATTAGTCTCCTTTAACCTTGAAGCAAGGTGATCAGGACAATGGGAGGAGAAGGAAGGTTTAGACAGAAGAAAGATAAAACAAGAGGTAAAATGTCCTCAAAGAGATAATGAGTCCTGTTTCATGTTTATTTTGAACAAGACTTTCATGTATATCACCAGTGTGAGAACAAAGTTCCAGGGTATTTACTGTTTTCTATAAATTAAAATATTGAAAACTGAGTATCTTCAGGTCCAAATGACCAGCCCTACTGTCTCTTTTATCACTCTTCTATTCTCTGGTTATCAGATGCAAACTTATTCTACATGTTCTATTTGAAAACAAACAAATGTTAGAATTCTCCTGTATTGGTAAGTAAAAATACAGTCTGTCAATATATTAATACTAAAGTGACCTTAGAGAATTATTAGAAATGGTTGCAGGAAATGTTATTAACCGACTTAAACCGTGAATCACCACAAAGATACAAGTTATGCAGAAATCGAGCACTGAATAATGCATTGCCCAGAGTCTTTCAGTTGACCTTGACCTGCTTTTAACACAGAAAAGTGAAGCATCTCATTAAGTCACTTTAACACCAACTGATTAAATGTAAATTCGATTCCTTAAACACAAATTCAGTAGTAGTATAACAGAATTACAATTGCATTCATAATAAAACTGATAAATAATGTAGAGAAAGGAATAACTTACAAAGTATAACTCCCTATATCAAATCTTATTCTCCTAGGAAGGTAATGAGAAATTTGAAAGTTTAAAATCAGATAAGACTGTATTTCACAGATATCTCAGACTCATCAGCTTATATGATATCATGTATATTTTAATAATGAGTTTATTAGGCTGGGTGTGGTGGCTCATGCCTGTAATCCCAGCACTTTGGGATTACTTTGGGAGGCCAATGCAGGCGGATCATGAGGTCAGGAGTTCGAGACCAGCCTGGCCAGCATGCTGAAACCTCATCTCTACTAAAGATACAAAAAATTAGCCGGGCATGATGGCATGTGCCTGTACTCCCAGCTACTAGGGAGGCTGAGGCAGGAGAATCGCTTGAACTGAGAAGGCAGAGGTTGCAGTGAACTGAGATTGTGCCATTGCACTCCAGCCCAGGCTGGGGCTGGAGACAGGGCAAGACTCTATCAACAACAACAAAAAAAAGGGTTCATTTTCATGGGCTGAAGTGGCAGTCTTTGATAACATGTGCCTAGATAATAATTTAAAGCCACATATTAAAAACCTCAGAGCAAAATTATAAGGTTTTGCTTATACTTCTGCAAACTAACATCATATCGATTCCTTTTCCAATCCCAGAAAATTCAAGTAAGTAGGTCCCTCATTAGAACTGCTGAGAACAATTTCTGTGAGCCTGTTTAGTTAGGAAGGCACACGTGTTAACATGGGCATCTGGGGTAAAGTCCTGGAGGACTTTGTATATCTACTCCAGCATTACAGCATTCTTTCCTTTACACTTCCACATCTCTTGTTCCTTCTGCCAAAAACACTTTTTCCCATTATATATACACTGTTCCTCTGCCTACAATACTTTTTCTCCCTTCTTCATTCAGTCCTCATGAAACTTTTCATGACCTTCCCTGACTAGATTAAATCACCCAATACTATGCTCTCCTTAATATCTATCTCTGTCTCTCTCTATTTAGACAGAGTTTCGCTCTTGTCGCCCAGACTGGAGTGCAATGGCGCCATCTCTGCTCACTGCAACCTCTGCTTCCCAGGTTCAAGTGATTCTCCTACCTCATCCTCCTGAGTAGCTGGGATTACAGACATGCACCACCACTCCTGGCTAATTTTATATTTTTAGTAGAGACAGAGTTTCTCCATGTTGGTCAGGCTGGTCTCACACTCCCAACCTTAGGTGATCCGCCTGCATCGGCCTCCCAAACTTCTGGGAGCACAGGCATGAGCCACCACACCAGGCCAATCTATCTATTTTTACAGAGCACACAGTTATAATCTCATAGTTTTCTATATCCTGGCTTAATAAATAGACCCCTCTATTGGATTATTAGCCCACATGGCCAGAGAAAATGTCCACTCCACCACTGGATCTCCTGTACTTGGCATGTAATAGACATACTATAAATATTTACCGAATAAATGGATAAATTTTAAAAGTCCTTGGAGGTGGATTTTAAGAAAATTAGAAGTCAGTGTAAAATGTTGACTGATAATCAAGCTATAGAATTATAAATAGATCCATTGCATCTTAGCTCTGCAATATGTTAAACTTGGACATTCAAAAGTACAAATATTCTGTTCAAATAGACATTAAAATAGTCAAAGATATATAGAACATCTAGCATAGAGTCTGACATACAGATGTTAAATGATAACTCTATTGTTTTAAAAATTATTTTAGTAAAAAACATTAGGTTACACAGTACTGAAATTAGAACAGATTCCTAATTCATGAGAAATATTCAGATAAACTGCATTGGCTGTGGTGAGCTTGAAATAAAGTTCACTAACAGGACAATACAAGTGTCCCTCAAACATTTAGTGTTGAAATAGTTTCTGATAAAACTATGATGAGTGCATTTCAATACTTCCAAAGAACCTTCCTATTAAATATCACAGTCAAGTACACACAGCAAATTAAAAGATGCTTTCCAGTCAAAGCAAAGTATCAATATCTCAAATGAAATAAGCCAAACTTTTGCTTTTGTAAAGGCAGTCTCTATTTTTGCTTTAATTTCCTCCGCTGAATAAGAAATCATTCCATGAAATATTTCTGTGAGGGGGACTCTGCTCGTCATCATATTGTCCCAGGACACAAACAATGAAATGTTCCTATTGCCTTAAGACACACTGTAAGTCAAAGAAGCAGAAAGTTACTGGGAAGTGCCCTTTGTCTAGAAATGGCAACTGGAACACATCTTCTTGGAGTGCCAAGTCTCCCTTTGAATGGTTTAGTGGAGTCAAGAAGTTCTGCACTAGAAACATTAAGAATTAAGGACAAAAGACATTCTTAATGTCTTATCTTCTACTTGAAACTTCAGTGAAGGGGAAGTAGCCCATTTATTCTTTGCCCAATCAGCCTGTCTTTTAAAAATGGTTTTTAGTTTTAAAAAATTATATAGGGTCTTACTATTTTGCCCAGCCTGGTTTCGAATTCCTGGCCTCAAGCCACCCCCATTTCGGCCTCCCAAACATCTGGATTAAAGGCACGAGCCACTGTACCCAGCTTTCAAAATGTCTTTTAATTTGCATCCCTTCACCTCAGAAAGACTGCTCTCCCTATGCATGGATTCTAAATGTTTAAAGGCAGCCTTTCTTTAGGGTACTTTGTACCTTATTTAGTCCTAAAGTATTTTTAATAAGCAAAAATCGGACATAAGTAATTATAGTTTTTGAAAAAAACTGTTCAATATTTAAATTATTACTTAACATGTTAATGTTTTATTTTCTCTATTTTTGGCATGTAAAAGAAATAACCATGGAAAATCGTTGGCTCAAGTCATGTAATGATCAGCAAAAATAATAATTCAAATCCAGACCTGATTGCTTTGGAAAGGGATTTTTTAAAATTAAAATAATACTAGTAAACTTATTTACACAAGTTAACTATGATGGATAATATATATAACATATTTATATTTTATAACATAGTAAATAATTTAAATAAGCAACTTAATAAAATTTTGCTTATTAGCAAATGCAAACACAAATTATGGAATCAGACACTATCCAGATTTTGGCCAGCAGATGGCGATGCAGGAAAAATAAAAGGAAAATGAGCAGAGGTTGCGCGCTCCAAAATTTTGTCTATGCCTGTTTTATGTACATATTCCTATTTTTAAAAACTTTCAAAATTTATTTTGATTTTCATATTTTTCATAGTAAATTTGGAAATCATAAGAGATTATATAAAAATGGTTATTCTAAAATCCAGATAAAATAGCTGATAACATTTATCCATACAGAGGTGTTAAGAGTTATTTCTGGAAAACAGATAAGAAGTAAGATTTATAAAGTGGCTGTTTAAAATTCAATGTCTGGGTGAAATGTTATCAAAACTGCAGTCAGGACTTTCGTTCATTTGTTCTTGCGACTTAGCTGCAGTTTTAGCTGTTTAGTATGTCTTTGAATTTCAGAAAACAATAAACGAATAGAAAAGTTCAGATGAATAGAAAAACAAATGCTTTCTAGGTTATCTGTTACCAAATTACTTTCCAAAAACTTTGTATCAATTTAAAGTATGTATGTGCTAGTCTCACTGTAGCCTCATAAACACTTCCCATTTTTTATTTGTTAAATTGTAATAAAAATTTCAGTATTTTAACTACTTGAATTTCTTTGGTAGAAAGATGAACCTTTTCTCACATATTAATTTTTGTATAGTTCTGTTTTTCCAGATTGTTGCTTACTATTTAATCTAAACCTATGAGCCTATTCCTTTATTATTTCTTAGAAGAGTTTTGTACTTAGAAAATCAACCATCTATCAGTCAGGAAATTATTCATCTGTAACCTTACTAATGTTTCATGGGTTTTGGTATGTAGTCATGCTGGCATTTATTTTCCCCAATACTATGAGGTGATAACAAAATTGGCAATTTGTTTTTACAAATAGCCAACTTTCCCTTTTATGGGAATAATCTATTCATGATCCACTCTTTATACCACATTAAGATTTTGGATATATTTCTATAATTTTTTAGTCCTTTGTCCCTCCATTATTTCATGAGCTTACTTTTTAATATGAATAATTTTAAAAAGTATTAGCTAACATATATTGAGAATTTAGCCTCTGTGTCAGGCTAAATACTTGATATCCATTAAGTTGTTTAACTTTCAACAAGCTGCAGTTTTAGTTTTGATAGGCTTCCCATTATAAAGTTGAGGAAATGAGGTTTATAATGTTAAACCAAGTGTCCGGAGTCACACAGCAACCAAGATTCAGAGCTCAACCCAAGCCCAAATCCTTGACACATTTTCTCTCCGGTCTTTAATCACTTTCGATTACAGTTTAATAACAGAAGAGAAAGCCGTCACCTCCTGTCATGTAATATTTTTCACAACTGTCTTTCTACTGCAAAAACTTGAGGATTTTTTGTCAAATTAAAATTGGCTTTATGAGTAAATCAGAAAAACTGCCATCTTCACATGGGTGTCCTTTTCATTCCAGGAAGAATTATTCATTAATTCCAAATTTCAGATCTTCTAAATATATCTCATACATTGTTTTCTCTATCTTTAATACAGGTCCTAAATATATTACTAAAAGTACTGCTAGTTAATGGATAATTTTGCTAATGTTGTGAACGTGATTTTAATTTCTGTTATGAATCCCTGTCCAGGGAAAACTAGAAGGTGTGGTCACCCTCGCACAGTCAGAGACATAAATATCTTCAGTATGACACTCGGAGTTGGCCGCTCCAGTCTTGAAGTTGATGGTGCTGTTCTCAACAGTGGCTCCTGGTTTGTGGTTTCTTCGGTTCATTGTATAAAAACAGAAGCATATTGAGAAAGAATTACCTACTCTTTAATCAATTTAGGAAAACCATGTCTAGTGCAGGCCTTGCCTCTAATAAGCATCACAGCCACAACTGATTCAATTATCTCATCTGAGCTGCAGATTGCTCCTTTCTGAAATTAAGTGTTTTCTAGATTAGGTGGAAAACTCTTCCAATTCTAAAACCATATAATTCACATCAGATAGTTTAATAATCAGGAAAAAATATATAAATAAGGAATAATAAATTCTGTATATGTCTAAAAAATGGCACCAGTAAAGAAAATGGAATATAAGTCTCTATTATAATTATAGATACAAATTGTGTTTGCCTATAAATGTAAATCATCATTCATCAAACTTTTCAATAAGTATTTTCATTTTTAAACAAATATTCCAAATACTTGAATCATGATGTAACCTGTATTTAGTCTGTTTACCTTGTTGAAATGTTGGATGGATTTCTAAACAAGACCCAATTATCATTTTTAATATATTCTGTTTATATTGTGATAGAGAAAATTGTATAATTTTCTAATTATATTCATTTAAAAACATTTGAAGCCAATGAAAGTATGCCATTCTTTTACTTGAAATGTAAACTGAATTTAGCATCGCCCTGCATCTCTACCTGACATTGCTGTTTTCTCAACCATTTTTTAATCAACCACTGTGCACTCCTGATTCCACAGCACTTTCTCAGCTGGAAAAATGGGCAGCTTTCTCTCCCACTCCATCATTCTCCAGGTACAATAATTTTATCAGTATTATTTCCATTATCCATGCTTTTTGCATAGCCCTCTAGAAATTTGAATGCCAGCTCCTGAAGACAAAACCTTAATGAAATCATGAAACAATCACATACCCTCTGATCTATTCCCCTTTACCAACACTTTGATACAGACCTGACCAATATGTACAATATTTTCATAATATCTGAAGCTGATTACTTGGAAAAGTCCCTAGTTGGAAAAAAAAAAAAAAAGAACAGTTACAGTATGGTGATGCCTCAGTTTGCTTGAGGAACACAAAAAGAATGGCATACGTAACTAAGCTGTTCACAGAAGAGAGATACTGTAATATTGATAATATGAGTGAAGATCACTGGTCATATAAAGACACAAAGTTAACTTATCACTGATTGAAACTGTTTGTAAAATTCTGACATTCATCTAGTATATTTTTTGTTCATCACTGTTCTGACTGACAAAAAGGTAGAGTCAGTTCAAGAACCACCACTGTGTGCTTTGAACTATTCTATGTACGGTAACATTAATACAAAACAGACCCTCTCTACTCAAAGAAGCATACATTCTTGGAGAGGATGGAATACAAAGATACAGAAAATAACAAACATATATAAAATATCAGGTGAAGAGAAATGACAGAAATAGAAATGAAGTGACATGAAATATTAAACAAAGTGGTTGAATAACTAAGACTGATATGCTGTCTGGCAGACAGTAGTCAACAAAGGCCTCTCTATCAGGAAGCATTTGAGCAAAGACCTAAGCTGGGGAAAGACCTGGGGGATGATCACATAGCTATCTAGACCTGGAAGCATCCAGATTGGTGTAATGGTAAGCAGAAGAAATTTCTCATCTGTACACACCTATAAGACATGCAATAGACAGAAAGGATAGATCTGCTTTTTAAGGAAGGTTATTCACATCACCAGTGAATTCTTTTAAACATGAACTTGTACCTGGGATGCAGAAACAGCTGATGACAATTATCAACTAGGGTTGAAGGAATTATGTTCAATTTAACTCAGTTCCGCTGAGACAAAATACATACATCTGAAAAACTTAGATGATGATGATTATATAAATTGATAACAAAAAAGGTAGGTTAAGAAGATACCTATAAACCTACATAGCAGAAGAGATTTCACAAGGACAGAAACATATTTTAAAATATATTTTAAACTGTGCAATAAGCAAGAATGACTGAACAAAACATTACAAAGATGAATTTGTTGTAGAAAACAGTAAATGCCAATATTTTTATTTGCAGTTTACAAGAAAACTTATAGTACAAACTGTCACTTTATGACAAAATCTCTTCATTGTCAAAAGGTAAATATATTTTCATGTCTTAGCACATTATGTTTCAAGCTATAATATATACATCAAAATTCTAAAAATGCTTTTTTTATTCCTCTAGGAATTTGATGAAATACATTTTGTTTATTCAACAATTAAGATTGCAGTGTATGCATTTTATTAATAAGTACCCATACCGTCAATTTGTATTTGAATTTCTTTTTAATTTTAAGCCTGCTAAATAATTAAGAACAAATATGATAGTTTAATCTAATTTAAAGAACTCTGAACAATTCTGCTACATCGATTGCTCAGGCCAGTCCAAGTCATTCTCTTTACCTATACTCAAAATTAAATGAAACTATAATTGAGAAAAATTCGTCTAATAAGCATTGACACGTGTCTTTTCCTAGTCCTTCAAGTCCCATCAAATAAGTCAATAACTTTTATAATTTTAAAAACAATAGTTCAGTTCAGAATAAAAGTACTTCCTCTGCCTCATCCTGAATATTACTTTGTTATTTCCCTTTTACATATACAACTAATTTCAAAGTACCAAAAACTTAGTGTACCATGTAATTAATGGAAAAAAATACTTATCATACTTGTCAACACCTTCTTATAAACTCTCTTTATATTTCTAAAGCAATTAAGCTATCTTCTGTCATCTAATAAAAAGAAAAAAAGAAAAGAAAATACGAAATAACCTTGATGGCTTTGCCCTGCTATTATAACTAAATTTATCTTTTTCTTTGATCTTTTCTTCACTGCCTGTAATTTATGTGTCTGTTAAATGAAAATATTTTTATAAAGTTCCCATCTTTACCCCCAAAAAAATGTACATAAGAGGACAGAATTTTGGTTCCCTTAACAAATTCTCCTAATTCCATTTCTTCCTAAGACCTCCCCCATCCCTAAAGAACCAAATGTCTAAAATTCTCTAAATACCAAGCTCTTAAAATCTGAATCAGTGATAAACATGATTATTTATAACAAGCCCCAGTGAACTGCCTGCTGAATTTGCTAAATGTACTTCTTTAGTATACTGATTTCCTCTTCTATAATGACATGAAGCCTGCCTGTTGTACACACAGTTAACAGCAATGTGATCAAAACCCTTGCGCAGGAATCAGTTGGGGGACTTGCCAAATGCGGATGTTCTTAGCTCTGGAGTGGAACTTGAGATGCTGCGTTTCCACCCATTGCTTAACAGAGCTCCCAGGGGAGGCTCCGGCTACGTGGCCACAGGCCCCACCTTGATGGCAAGAGAATAAACTACAATCTTCTTGTTGACATAAATGAGCTATAGATCAACATAAAGTTTTCCTGAACTCTAGACGGATGGCTTTTGATAAGACATGAAATTACTCTCTTAGATTTCATTTGTCACAAAACTGTATTGGCATGCCAAATATCTTTTATTTTACTTGACCTCTGGCAAAAAGAGGGCCTGTTTTGTAAGGAACTTTTTGTAAGCACTGGGGGATAGAAATTGCTTTTAAGTTCAAATTGTGAAACAATTGACAATTGCACTCATTTTCATATGCTGAGTAGCAAAGTTCCTTATCTAAAAAACCAACAAAACATGTCCTTGTCTAGGAATACATTAGGCATATTTTAGAAGGAAATCTGAAATTTGGAGCACATAGGAAATGGAACAATTAAAATCATCTCTCACTTGCCTACACAATGCAACTCCATATTTAAACAACCCCCTGCTTTGATATTAGCTGGTGTTAAATAATCAAGTCAAGAACTGTGAAATGTCTGAGATTTTACACCAGTTGTAAGCTAACAACTTAGCCTCCTACGGTTTCATAGATAAAAGGCAGAAAAATACAAACCCTCTGAGTCAGACAGACTTTATTCCTCATAGCAACAGCAGCAGCAGAGTAACATCTTTGTTCGCAGGAACTGGCCAAACCTCAATTCCCACAGGATGACAGGAGGACAGCCAGGGGTCACCTGCATAGGTAGTGAGATGCACTTCCAGCCAGGAGTCCCAAGACAAGGAAGTCCCTGATCTTATACTGGGCGTTCTGACAACCCACTCATCCTCTCCTCCAGAGAGACACAATATTTTAATTACTCTGCAATGAAAATCTCTTCTGGGGAAGGAGACATCTCTTTACTATCCTGGAACGCACATACATCTGAGGAAATTGGCTGTTAATGCTTAGATTTACATGCGAAAGATTCATAAAGAAATGTCTCCCAACAGTTGGTGGAAAAATGTTGGAAGATGACACTAATAACCATAATCGTCATCATAATACATGATTATAAAATATAAGCACTTTACATGTAACATTTCACTTGGTACTCAACAACATTTTTGCCAGTTAAATTATCCTGTCCATTTTCAAGATATGGAAACTGACAGAAGCCCTAGGTTACTTGTGTAAGGTCATATAACTAGTCGTTTCCAAAGTTGTACATTATCCCTATGCAATTCTATCAGTCCCTCTAAGAGGCAGGATTGCCTGTGAAGAGTGAGTCAAACCAGACGTGGCCTTACTAATACTGTTCATGCAGCTCTAATGTCTTGGCAGGATCATTCCATCCTGTTGCTCTTCACTTGATATAGACCAACATATATTGGTTCCTTGAACCACATACTGTGTAAAGCAAAGACTTTTACAATCTTTAGAACACGATATTCAGAATTATTGTTTGTTTATATAGACAAACAATAAGCACAGGCCTGTCTCACACAGAGGTCTGGACCCAGGAAATCTGCAGGCTTTTGTAGCAGTTGCATTTAGGGAAAAGCTTCCAGCTGGAATAGGGTTCACCTTCCTTTCCAGCCTCCTGTTTAGCTATGGTTCTTCACTCTTCATTTTGCACTTGCATTTACAAACTTACTTTTGAACTGTTGCGTAGCGACTACAATCTGGACAAAAAGTAGAACTAATTTTTTTAAAAAAGTTATCTCCTACAAGCAAGAGCAAAGATATTATAAGGAATTATATTTTGATTATTTTTTTTTCTGGTGAAAAATCAAAGACAGTATTTTACAATGACCATGAATTGAAAAAGCTTCCGGGAAGAAAACTGACTCAAAGATCCTTAACATAATCATAACATGTGCATCTAATTGTTTAGTAAGGAATGTGTGGTTTTATTAAAAGACACGAAGATTTTCTCTGGTTGTTAACTTTTAGCATATTGTCTACAACCCATATACATTTTCCCATCATCCTCCACTGGCTTGCCATATTTTACTCCTAAAATGTCAAACTCCCTCACATTCATAAACAAATTCAAATCCCTGTGTCAACATTTGAAATTTTGCCTGCAAATCAGAACGTGCTGTGATTGAATTGCTGCTTCTATCATCTACCACTGACTCCTATCAAAGCATATAACTGGATTAGTGGGAAAACAGCTACATTATGCTTGCATTTCAGCTTTGCTAACAGCAGGCTTCCTTTCTGCAACAAAGAGCAACCCTGGAGATAGTAGAAACACTCAGAAATGATGCAGCATTAGTCCTGACATCTTATACATGATTTAAGCATGAAAAATTACTGTTATTTTTAAAAAGAATAAAAGAAACTTAGACATATAACCCTAAAAATGAGAGGCTACTTGATTTTTCTGTCTGGTGGCTTCTGGGCAACTTTGGAAAACGGTTCATATAGATTGCACTCTAAGTCTTTGGATGACCTACATTCTCTTGGGTATGAAGATGAAGACAAATGCATGAGGTCTCTAAGGAAAAATTACTGTCAAATTAACTATAGAACCACTCCCTGCTTCCTCAGTGCCTTATTACTATGGATTCCTGAAGTTACAAAAGTTAAAAGGTACATTGTTGCTTTCCTGGACTTTCAAACAGCTTTAGAGAGAAAATAAAAACGCATGCACACATGCGCACACACACATACAATCTGACATTATAAATATATTTTGAAGGTTTTTTTCCTGAGAATTTCCATATCATTAAATTGTTAAATCTGTATTTATGAGAAGGGCCTATCTGTTAAAGACAACAATGTAATTTGACTTCTTTCTTACCAGAATGTTGCGTAAGAATCAATTCTCTTTAAAGGTATCAATTTCAGACAGTATATACTCAAAATAAAGCAGAGCGACTCATAAAACTGAAAAATTTCTTTAAAATTATGAATTTTAAAATTATGACACTAAAGATTATATATAATATAGTTGACACTAAAGATTTAAATGTAAATAAGAAGTTTGATAAGAGCAAAAGGTACATGGTAAAGAAAGTAAATAAATATCCTTGAAGATTCAGCCTCATAACTTTTTGATTAAATCTGCAATCATGAATGAAGATGGCTATGCTCCAATTCTTTCCTTTTTTTTCCAAAAAATTGCTAAGACTCTTTCTACCTGTTTCCTTATCTGCAATATTAAGAATAGTAGTATTATCTACCTCACAGAGTTGCTGTAAAGACTAAAGAAATTATCAAGAAAAACACCTAGAACAGTTTCTGCCAATGAGCATTGCTTTAAAAAATTAATAATTATGATTACATAGAAGGTTAATGCACAAATAAGAAAAATAATGAACACACGTTTACTTTGGATCTTATTTATGCTGATTTTCTGAAGAGCAAATTTATGTCTCAAGAAAATCACTTAAAATTAGTGAGTTTTCAATCACAAAAATATATTAATGATTATTTTGAAATAATAAACAAAAGTATACAGTTAACAAAACTTCAGAGTGCAGTTGACAAAAAATAATCTTTTTATACTAAATAATACCCATAAACAACTAAAGTAAGTAAGTAACCAAAACTAATTAAGCCTAAGGAAGAACTAGGAGCTGGGACCAGTAATACCAGGAGCTGAAAGCAGTCATACGTATCTCCAGAAGCAGAGTGGAAAGTCACTGTGACTGCATCTTTCAAATGTCTTCTTATTTATCTTTTAAGTTCCATGAGTTATGCATGTTTCAATATGACTCTTCTGCCCTATTTCTGAGCTATTAACTGAGATATTTTAATAACTTTTAACTGGAGGTACTGAGGTACCTACTTCCAGAGCAAATGTATTCCCAGTTCCTCCTATGAGTCATATATTCTATTTTCCCATACGCTTTTAGCTCACACATTCAAGCCATACCGAATGAGTAAACTCAAGTCAGGATTTATAAAGAGCATCAGTAAAACCAGTGAAGTCTGTATTAACCTGGTCCACAGACACCACAAGGATCTATCCTGCAATTGTGTTTCTGAAGAAATGATTTAATAATTTTCTTTAAATAAATACACATTTAGCAACATAATATTTTTAGGAAAATCAATGGCCTTTAAAATTGGCAGGGATTAAGAATCCCAATGCCCATTTTAAGTTCTTTAACTAGGAAATAAATATTAGTTGCTGACTAAATGTTTAAAGTATAAAATTCATTAAAAGCTTAATCAGAAATTATTTTAAAGCATTTTATTGATAGCTATTCAGTTTCTAATCGAGCTAGATGCTACTGATGCCCCATCCATTCTTCCATTCATGTCAGCCCAACTTTTAACTGCCTGAGATTGCAGGGAACCTTCTGCTATTGCACATGGCGGTCTAGGAATGCCAGAGAATTAACAATACTTGGGAATAGTCATCGATTTTATATACTCCAGCACATTTTCCCCTTAGAAGGGACAACTCTAATTCATCAACTCTTTACTGTTTCCCAGAGGAATACGCTCCACTCACTCACAGTGGAAACTTGTTTGAAGATGAATCATGTATTAATTCTTTTCCTTGTTTTAATTCCCACATTTCTCTATGTCTTTCCTAGAGTTACTTTACAAGTAAACCATTTAAGCTTGAATCCTTGTCTCAGTGACTATTCTGGGGAAACTCAATCTAAGTGGACACCAGCAGTGTTCTTAGTAAACAGACCCTCAGAATGGGATTCCAGAATTGAATCATTTTCTAAACATATGGCAACAAAGACCCTATTGGTACCTGGGTGTATGGTCATCACTGGAGTCAGAAAACTGACTACCTGAGGTGTCATCAAGTATCACTAATCCTCAGGTTCACATATTGCCTGATTTATCATCATGGAATACTGAATAACATCTCAAACTAAGCAACACATGTTATAGTAAAGGGAGTCCAATAATAAGCACATGACCACAGAACCCACAGGGTCTACCATATGTTGCATCACTCGAGGCTGCCAGCCTGATAACATTGGGACAATCTCCTCTAAATATACAATTAAGGCTCTAGCTTACAGATGACAATCTAATTTGGGATGTTGTCTTCACGATGCAATATGTGTTTTGAACCACGGTGCTATGTGCTGAAGCCAGCTTAAAAAAAAAGGGTTGAAAATATCAGGAAATTCAAAAGCCAGTTAACCTCACACTGGTAACTTAAAATCAGTCACAGTGGAAATATTTACATCATGAAAATTGGCAAATGCCACATATCAATTTTCTCCTCCACCCCCTGCCTTTGCCCCTAAAAGGCAGAATGTATAATTATGCAAACCAAGGGGGTGAAGCAGGAAACTCCCCTCTTACTATAATGCAAAGTGATCCGCTTGGGAAATGTGTACTGTCCTTGAGACTTCAGGCTCCACTGAAATAAATATTCTGCTTTCCAAGTATGTATGTGTTGGGGGAAAGGGACAGGTAATACATTACTCCTATCAGGGTGAAAGAATTTCACTAAACTTAAATCTATAGCTATCTGAATATGCTACACATCTCATTTCTCATGCCAGTAGACCAACAAGCAAAAAAAAAAAAAAAAATGATGCTACTGGCAGGGTTCCAGTTGACAAGGATTACCATGAGGGTTGCTGCTATATAATAGTAAGAGGGAACTTGGGATTCGTTCAAGCATGTCTGTGGTTGGAGATAACTGTGAATGGACATAGGCCCCTGGGGTAAAAGTCTGGTTCACTCTACCAGGCAAGCTACCAGCACAGGAGTTGGCCAAGGCTGCAGGGAAATCAGAAGAGGTATTAGAGGAAAGAAAAGATGAATATGAATTATGTCCTTGGTTCTAACTCTAGAATCCCACCATCCTGATGTTCCATGGGTGTTTGTTTGAAAACTGTGACCAGTCTCTAACTTTAAGAATCACTGGATAGACTGGATCTCCAGGTCGGGCTTCTAACCACCAGCACCTGCAACTTTTTGTTCCAGTACTCCCTCTTGTGGCCAGTCTGTTTTGCCCACACATGGGGAAGGCTGCTACCTAAAACCTCAGCTCCTTTGGATTTGGGGCAGGATAACTCTGAAGTGAATATTACATACGGCTTCCAGAATTCCTCAGAGAATTAAGTTCCTTTCAATTAAAGTAAGATTCTGCTGTTGCTTCCGTCCATCCCCTGCCTCACCTCTTTAAGTAATAGTGTAGTAGTGTGTCCTGTGATCACCTCCCAAATAAACTACTCATCTTTGAATCTTGAGGTTCAGCTTCTCGAAGAAGTCAGAATAAGACATTCACCACACGGAATATCTGCTGGTTTTATATAAATTTCACCTAGATATGTCAACTCTGCGCTGAATTTAAGACTTTCTCTTTTTTTAAGCCATAGATTTTTTTTAACAACCATCCCAATGGTTTGTTATTAACTATATGTTTATATACAAATAAAGCTAAATAAGTATCTTTCCTGATGACCTCATTTGAGAGATCAACTATTCCATTGTACTTGTGTGCATTCTGTTGAAATACGTGGGTGAGCTGACATACAGGGTCAGATAGATTGTAAAATCAGACTTACATGAATCGGAGACCTTATGCAGTATCAGATTTTAATAAATAATGTCAAGAATACAGACAAGCTAAAGGATTTCTGAAGGTTCAGATGAAGTAGAGAGAGGCCTCACATGGAGGAGGGCTTCCCAGTTCCTTCTTCCTGCATTGAACACATTCTTCTGGCCCAAGTGAAAGGAAATCGCAAAGAGTTTCACAGGGCTCCTTGTAAACTTAAACTACAAAATGCTTCCAGTTTATTCCCCAGAGAATTATATCACCTGTGAGCGAGTTCTGCCAGGAACCTTGCCTCGTAGGTATCGTGTTTCCTATAGCTACTCTTAGGCAGGGATATCCCACTAAAAACACTTCTGGGATACATTCTCTTCCTCTTAGTAAATATCAGTAATCTAGTTACCTGGAGTTTCAGGTGACAAGGGATTAAACAAGGTCTCCTGCCTCCTTCTTTCTAGCCCCCCATGGTGTCTTTCCAGTGAACAGAGTAAATCAATTGCAGACCAGCTGCTTTAACTTTTTCCTCCCAAGTCATTTCAGAGACAGATCCATTTTCAATACAAAATAACCTCACCTCAAATTCCTCCTCTTCACATCTCTATGAATATATCTACCTCAAATGTAAATATATCCACCAGAAAATGGCCATGAAATATTCTGCCTAAATTCAATGAATTAAAATGAGACATCATAACATTTGTTTGCATTATTTCCTTTGCCTCATAGTTCAGTACTTTCAAGCTACGAGTAGGAGGGTCTATGATGGTTCTGAGAAAATAAGACTTTAATAAGAGCACATTCAAATATCGATTGGTTTTTATGTTAACAAGAAAAACATACTATAAAAACGTAATACATTATAGATATTTGTTCAAGATGAAACGAGGATTATAATGAACAGAAAACTGCCATATAATCATACTGCCAAGTTGCTATTTTCTAGAAGTTTCAATGGTATGTGTGAGTAAAGGGGCTCATGTTACCTATTTAAGCTCCTCTGAGTAAAAGAGGATATGTGAATGCTTTTTATTTATATTCATTACTTCAATTACTTTACCCAGGAGTAAATTTTTAGAGACTCAAAAAGGACCTTGGCATGGAATTATAAGAGGATCAGTCACTAAGATAGCACTGTCAATAAGATAGTTTCATAATACATCAGAAATGTCTCAGTCTATATAAGATAAAAATATAAAAACAAGCAATGGGGAAAGGATTCCCTGTTTAATAAATGGTGTTGGAAAAACTGGCTAGCCATGTGCAGAAAGCTGAAACTGGCCCCCTTCCTTATACCTTATAGAAAAATTAACTCCAGATGGATTAAAGATTTAAACATAAGACCTAACATCATGAAAACCCTATAAGAAAACATAGGCAATACCATTCAGGACGCAGGCATAGGCAAGGACTTCACGACTAAAATAGCAAAAGCATTGGCAACAAAAGCCAAAATAGACAAATGGGATCTAATTAAGAGCTTCTGCACAGCAAAAGAAACAATCGTTAGAGTGAACTGGCAACCAACAGAATGAAAATAAAATTTTGCAATCTACCCATCTGACAAAGAGCTAATGTTCAGAATCTACAAAGAACTAAAACAAATATACAAGAAAAAAAAAAAAAGCCTCATCAAAAAGTGGGCAAAGGATATGAACAGACACTTTTCAAAAGAAGACATTTATGCAGCCAACAAACATAAATGCTCATCATCACTGGTTATTAGAGAAATGCAAATCAAAACCACATTGAGATACCATATCATGCTAGTTAGAATGGCAATCATTAAAAAATCTGGAGACAGATGCTGGAGAGGATGTGGAGAAACAGGAACACTTTTACACTGTTGGTGGGAGTGTAAATTAGTTCAACCATTGTGGAAGACAGTGTGGTGATTCCTCAAGGATCTAGAAATAGAAGTACCATTTGACCCAGCAATCCCATTACTGGGTATATACCCAAAAGATTATAAATCATTCTATTATAAAGAGACATGTACATGTATGTTTATTGCAGCACTGTTCACAATAGCAAAGACTTGGAACCAACCCAAATGCCCATCAACGATAGACTGGACAGGGAAAATGTGGCACATATACACCAAGGAATCCTATGCAGCCATAAAAAAGGATGAGTTCATGTCCTTTGCAGTGACATGGATGAATCTGGAAACGATCATGCTCAGCAAACTGATAGAAGAACAGAGAACCAAACACTGCATGTTCTCACTCATAAGTGGGTGTTGAACAATGAGAACACATGGACACAGGGAGGGAAACATCATACACTACGGTCTGTTGGGAGGTAGGGGCCTAGGGGAGGGATAACGGGGGATGGGGAGACTGGGGAGGGATAACATAGGAGAAATACCTAATGTAGGTGAAGGGGGGATGGAGGCAGCAAACCACCATGGCATGTGTATACTTATGTAACAATCCTGCAAGATCTGTACATGTACCCCAGAACTTAAAGTAAAATAAAAAAAATAATATATATATATATAAAGTACCTAAAGTCAAGAGAAGGTACAAATTGCAGACTTAATTCAGGAAAATGCAGTCGTCTTATACTTACTGAAGCTACATTCACGAAATCATCATCTGAGAGGGTTTCTAACATTTCAGAGACAGATGTTCGGATCAGTTTAAGTGTCAATCCACTAACACTTCCACTCCTATAAATAGACAAATGGGTCCATATATGTTACTCATCATTTATTTAATTAATAACATCCTAAAGAAAGATAATTTTGCACTGATCCTAGATTTTATATATTTTTAAAATAATTTTGTTCTTGAAAATCTCAGTAGACAAATGAGACTTTTTGATAGAGGTGGAAATTATAAGAAATCCTGCCTTTCTTTACTCCCAATATCAGTATGTATACATTTCTAACTGACATTATCAAAATTACAAGCGACAATTTTTAAAAAGCATGGATACTGATGGTATAGTTACTCATTCAGGAATGTCTGTTACATACCAGTTCCGTTAGCCAAGTTACAAAAGAGGAGTAGAGAGATTAATAGACATAGTCATTGCTCCAGGGAGCCCACTGTTTGACTCGATTAAACCAATAATTACAAATCTGCATAACGATTATGACAACAGATTTGCAAAGAAAATGCCTTGTTCTGCATCCTAATATCCTCTAGGATTTAGTCCTCATTTTTCTTTTCTCTACATATTCCACGATACTTGGTGACTTCACCTATGTGCAGGGCTGGCTGAACTCTAGGCAACTAATTCCCACTTCTACACTCTAGCTCCCAACACTTTCCTGGTTTTATCATTTGAGCCACCTGCTGAACCACTACGACTCAATGTCCAAAATGACAAATTACTTCCAAACATATTTTTCATTCCTATTTATTTGGTTCTTGGTACCAAACAGTCTATGTCTCAGTCATCCAATTTGTTCTCCCCTCTCAACCCTCCTATGCATTCCAGCAAACTCCCTTATTCATTCCACTTAACAGTATTCCAAGGCTGTGGTCCCCTCTCCATCCTCACTCCTCTGTGGCTCAGACTTCATCATATGAAGATGCTGAGCTAGAGTAACAGCTATTCCATCCAGCAATTCATTTCCTTCACATGCTAATAGGTGAAAATTTGGGAAACACATCCTGACCTAATACTTTTAACAGCTCATAGATACCTACTAAATATCCAGCAATCTCAATAGATTACTCAATTACTCAGTAGAACCACCCAACAGGTTCTTTCTGCCTGATGCACTAACAAAGACCATGGCATTGCAGTAAAGAGTTTAATTGATGCAGGGCCAGACACACCACACAGGAGGTGGTATTAGTGCTCAGATCAATTTCCCCAAAGGCTCTGAAGGAGGTTAGGCATTTTTCAAAGACGGTTTGGTGGGCAGGGGGTTAGGGTATGAGTGCTGCTAATTAGTTGGAGATGAAATCACAGGGGTATGGAAAATAGCCCTCTTATGCTGAGTCCACTTCTAAGTGGGAGCCACAGGACTGGTTGAGTCACAGGTCCCTGTGGGACCATCGATAGTCAGAACTGCAAAAACCTAAAAAGATATCTCAAAAGCCCCATCTGAGGTTCTAGAATAGTGATGTTATTTACAGGAATAATTGGGGAAGTGGCAAATCTTGTGATCTCCAGAATAATGGCTAGTAATTATTTAACTACATCTACATCTTAGTAGAATTCATGTTTCTCTCATCCTCCTAATTTGGTAGCCTTTCATTAGTTTTACAAGGGCAATTTAGTTTTAGGGATGCGCTATTATCATTTAAACTATAAACTAAATTTTTCCCTGAAGTTAGCTTGGCCCACACCCAGGAATGAGCCGCCAACCAGCCTGTGAGGCTAGAAACAAGATGGAGTTAGCCATGTCAGATTTCTCTCACTGTCATAATTTTGTAAAGGCAGTTTCAATCCTCCACCTCCTCCACACAGGTCCCCAGATTTATCTGTGCAGCTTCACTACTGACAATTCTTCCACCTGAAATTCCACTCTCTTTCCTCTTCCCTCCCATGCTTGCCTTTTAAAATATAAGCAATGAGGATTCAATCCCAATTTTATCTCCTTAAGGCTTTCCTGACACATTAAATCAAATTGCTATCTCTTATGGATTCCTTTAGTGCTAGGTCATACTTTGTATCTATTAATTTCTACAATTATTTTTATTTGTTAAGGTCTAGTATACCTAATATATTTGAATTATCTTTGACATCAGGTATTATGTCTTTTTTTTTCTTTCTTTTTTTTTTTTTTTTGGCGACAAAGCTTCACTCTGTTGCCCAGGCTGGAGTGCAGGGCATGAACAGGACTCACTGTAGCCCCTACACCTCCTGGCCCCAGGCGATCCTCTCACCTTAGCCTCCTAAATGTAGCTGGAACTACAGGTGTGTGCCACCATGCCCAGCTGGTTTTTCTTTTGTATTTGTTGTAGAAATGAGATTGCTTTGTTGCTCAGGCTGCTCTCAAACTCCTGGGCTTAAGCCATCCACCTGCCTCAGCCTCCCAAGTGATGGGATCACAGATGTGAGTAACCACGTCTGGTCTCAGGAACTATGTCTTAATCATCTTTGTTTCTATGTTACTACACTGTATGTAGGAATACCTCAATACATTTCTGTTGAAACAACTTTTAAAAATAGTATTTCAATCTCATATACATTTTCAATCTTGGGATATAAATTTGGCTTCCATAGATTTTGAAATGACAAATTATTTCTGGACTTTATTATACATCCAACAGGATTATAATATATTGCATTAATATATTGATTTATACCTAAGAAGATGATTAAGGATTAGCATATAAGATCCATGATAATTTAATTAAAGCAACACGAGGCTTAAATGTATCTTAACAAATAAAATAAGAATTAACATTTAAATTATATTTGTTGAATTCATTTATCTTCTCTTTCTCAGGCTGGGTTATAATGGTTTGGACAACTAAATTAAATTGGTTTACTTCAGGTCAAAATGCAGAAAATTCAAATGTTAATACTTTTGAGATTTAGCTGCCCCAAAATTACTAGATTTTGTTTCTTCCAATGAGACAAAGAATTTTTTTTTTTCCTCTCAGGGAGAAACATGAGCATTTTTTCTCTCAGAGAAAAGCATGAGCAACCTAAGCATTTACAGTTCATATTTATTTTAATTCCTTGATTATTGCTCTTTAGAAAAGTAAATATCCGTAGTAGCAGGATGTAATCTTTGCTACTACATCTTCAACCTTATTAGAAAAAGTGTACACATGCACACATATACATGTATCTTGAATTGAAGCACTACAGCAAATAAACACACTGACTAATATAAAAACTCAAGGAATTATTTTTTGCATATCACCATTTCACTTTTAAAAGTCCCAATTTCGTTTTTGTTGAGATAGTGTCTCTCTCTGTCACCCAGGCTGGAATACAGTGGCAGGAATTTGGCTCACTCCAGCCTTGATCTCCTGGGCTCAAGCAATCCTCCCACATTAGCCTCCCAAGTAGCTGGAACTACAGGTGTGATGCTACCATGCCCGACCAAGTTCCAATATTGACTTATTTAATATATTTTATATTATATAACATATAATATTAATATATTAATACCCATATAGATTCTTTTCATTTTCAATTAAATTCATTTTGTTATTGTCTTAATATGGCTTCATTGTCTGAATATAAAAGTCATCATAATTTTTCTTTGTCTCTTTAATCTATCAAATATTTCTTAGTCCCAACATACTACTGTTATCTACAATCTACAAATCCTCCCATATTCTCAGTATATAAATATGTAGTATTTAACTACTCACACATCAACCAGAATAAGCATGTCTTTAGGAGATGCAGCTCCTTGGATGTACCTGAAACAAATATCATAATAAATGCTCTTCTCTTCCAAAATATCAAACACTGGTATTTGTCGAATTGATATTTACTGATCTCTGAGATAAGGTTTGTTTTTCTTAAGCAAAGACCCACTTCTATTCTATCTAAGTAGACAATGGTCTTCTATTCATATTATTTAATGTCAGTTTGATAAAAGCAATATCCAATATAACATTAGAGACACCAGAAATACAATATTTAACATTTTTAGATATTTTTAACAAAAGATGAAGAAATATATTTTAATGTTGAGAAGAACATTTTTCCTGGAAAAACAATTATCCTAAACTCCAATTGTTGACCACAGGTTTAAAAGTCACTTTAATGAATAACAGACTGTCATATTTTTAAATGTAAAAATTAAACACAAAAGATAGGTAAGTTGTTTAGGAACATAAAAAAGCTATATCAACAAAAAGAAATATAACTGGCCAATAAAGAGACTGAAATTAGGCAATATGCGATGTTATAACCAAGAATTTCAATGGCTCTCAAACTTTATAGTGTTTAAGAATCACCTGGAGAATCAGTTCAGAATGTTAATTCCCAAATTCAACCCTGTGGAATCAGAATCTCTGCATTCTGAAGAGACTCTGGAAGAGTTTTACGCAAATGGTTCAGTGATTGTGGAGAGAGAGCAACTTGATTGTGTATGACTGACCCAAAATGCTCACTAACGTTGCCTGGGCACAGACTGGATGGGGCCTCACTTTTCCAAAAAAAAAAGAAAAAAGAAAGAAAAAAAGGGCTGTACCCAAACTCAATTTTTTACTTATCTCTGAAGTCATCACTGTAAATCTAACTTCTCAGGAGACTGCCAGTTAACTTTCCAATTAGTTTTCAGACAATATGCAGGACAATTCGTTCTCTGTGTTGAGTAAGCAGTTAGAGTTTATAACCTGCACCCTTGCTTGATAAGAAGGTACAGTGGCAGAGTTGTGGGTGTATTTTCATGGACTGCAAACCTGGCTGATGCCTAGTATCTTAATGCTGGTCCAGATATGCCACTCAACGGGAAGATGAGAAGACAGGACATGTCTGCCACTACCGATTGGCACCTAGCTTCTAAGGCGCCTTCAAAACAACCAATTCCTGAATCCAAACAAGATGATATATTAGTTTTTACCTCCACTCAACAACCCCATGGCTCCACAGGAAGAATATGTATGTTAATAGTAACTGTCACTATTAAACATGGTTGCTGTTGACATAAATTGCTACTGGGATATTTAAAAGGGCCTCTAAAAGCCTTCAAATACATGACTTTGGAATCAAACATTATGCTTCTTGGAATTTGTCTGAACCCTGGCAAAATGTTAGAAATAACCTAAATGTCCAATAACAGAGGATTTCGTAAATAAGTTACCATACAGTCTTCGTTCAAATGATGGTACGTGTCTTTTCTCATGAATATATACTTAAAAGTATGGGGTACAAAGCACTACATTGTATATAATGTGAACTCATTTCTTAAAATCCACACGTTAAATTTTTAAAAAGCAAATAAGATACAATTAAGTTTTTTTAAAAACCCAAAAATTAATAGTTGTTTTCCAGTAAATCCAATTATAGATTATTGGTATTAGGAGAATGAGTTGCTTCAGTAATGAGGAAAAAATAAAACTTCATTTTGGGAAAAAATAAAAGGTAAGCTATATGAATATAACAAGGGGCACCTTTTACCTTGGGGCCAGTTCTCATTAGTTCACTGCCAGAGGCAAATTATCTCCTACTCTATTTCATCTCTCTGTTAGAGCTCTACTGCAAGCAAACTGGGAGCCCTGCAATAGAAATCCCCACCAGCTAAGAGATATAGTACGGAGACTGAATATAAAACTTAAAGTGGTCCATTTGAAATGAATGTTATTAATGGGTTCAACTATATTAATTAGCATTACCCACTTGAACTCATCATTTTCATTTACCTTTACCTATATTTACCTATTTTTAAGAGTCAGATTACTTTCAACAAGTAGATAACAGTCATCCTAATAGTAAAAAGTTTTTTTATATTTTTAGAAAATATATATCTTCTTTGTCTATGTTATCTTTTCATAGCTAGATAAAAATTCTTACCATGGTCTTCTGCGTACATCATAAAGGTCAATCTTGTTTGGAGTTCTACTATTATCAACCCATGGTGAAGCTAAAAAAAAAAAGAGAGAGAGAGATATTAAATCAAAATATTAGGTAAAACTTAAAAAAAATCACAAAATGCAATAGATATATAATTTCACTTACATCCTTCAATGTTCAAACAGGAGATATCATTTTTAAGCCCTGATAATACATTCCTTTAACATGGAAAACAACACGGCAGTACAAAAGGAAATCAGTGACAGTCGATTCTCTTTTTACGTGTTATTTCAGAAATAAATTTACACATACAGGTTTTCTGGGTGCTAACAATAGGTTTTACTAGCTGTCCAGAGGTTGTAATTTTTTCCCTCTCTAACAGAAAACTTATGTGCCACTAATGAAAATTGTGCTTTCAGTTATTTTCTCCCTATATTTTTGTTCAATGCCATACTCTCTAGGTCTATATAAGAGAGCTGTTTTTCTTGCATTTTTATGTAATAACATAATTTTACCCAGTCCATGATAAAATTATATTAAAGGTCCACTGTAATTAAAACTCCATAAAAAGCTATTTTAAGTTTATTGTAATGATATGAAGTAATTCAAGCAGATTCAACAATAATGTATGACTTTCACAGCCCTTATCATTTTGCAATAACCAGAAAAAAAATTCATCTAGTTGTATTGATTTTTAAATGCAATTAACTTTATTCTAATTGATACATACTTTAATTAAAATAGTTTACAAAGCTTTACATGCATGCACACCTTAGACCTAATGAAAAAAAACAATGCTGATGAACTGGATGATAATTTTATGTTGAAGAAGTCCCTGTCCTTGAACATGTTTAAACATATGACTCCTGAGGAAATTCCTAATTTTTATGACTTATGTTCCACAATCAATTTTGCTATTTATTTTTTGAGAAACTATAGAAATTATGAAGAACTTTACTGAGAGTCAGGCTTATTAGCCAACTAATTTGGCCAGTTAGGATACGTCGAAAACTATATACAACTAAGCACTTCCTTGACTGTGAGATTGTTTTCTTATTAGTAGCTATATTAAACAATGATTTATCCATTTTAAATGACTAATTACATTTACATGAAATAGTTTAAATATAGCACTCTCCCAATAATCATTACTGACACAGTCAATGTAACTGAAATGGCAAATTTACTGCAATTTGTTCAGTAAATTCAGTAAATTTTTGCACTTACAGAAATTGTGGTAGTGTTAGAATTAAGTAAAAAGCATGCTGGTGGACACATCAGTTCACTTTCATTATTCCTCTGTAATATCTGAGTTTCCAAGATAGGGTCTTAGTAATACCGAAAACTATAGAAATTGTATCCTACTTTCAGTACCATGTTATGCTGATTAGACATTTATTGCCTCTCACTTCCAAATGCACCCTTCTACCTTGCTCTATGAAAATGGATCTGGGCCCTTTAAATACTTTTCCTTTATCAGATGGCACAATTTCAAGGTCTGCCTGCAAATAAAACAAGACAGACACTGAATGAGAAAAAGGATTTTGCTTCCTCATTCTGGGTTGTTTGCTCACAGGCTCTTGCAGCACATGCTGCTGCCTGGTGTCAGTCTCCTGCACTGTCTGTATATTCTCCAGATCTCAGCTCCTACAGTGCTGTAGTTTCCCCAGATTGCCCACTCCTGCAACATGGCCAGCTTCACCCGGTTCGAGCTCTAATTCTGTCACGTGTACCACGCAAGCCCCGCCCCTCCCCCAGGTATTTTTGTAGTGAAGAACTTACAAAGAAAGACCTGGAACCTCAGAGGGTAAATTTCCAGCAAATCCTATCAGTGTGGTATCACAGTGACTTCTCCACCTTGGTGGGCCATGCCCATACCCTCTACAAGGTGTGAACCACAGCCCAGGGGAACTGGGGGATTAGGAGCTCTGCTTTGGGCACTCTATTTCAACCCTGGAGGCAGTTGTTATTATATATTAGATTATATAATACTATATCTGGTATTCATATATCCTTTAGAGCTCTCTGTACTTCTAGCCAATATTAAAAAGTAAAACATTCCCTGTTCAAAATATTGTATCTTTTCTCTCTCCTGATTGGACCAAGACTGACATAAATGTATGCGGTAGATGAGGGAAGGGATTAGTCACCACTGCCAATACGACAGCAGCAATCCTGAGTTAAAAGTGGTCGGCAATGAATCTGATAAAAAACTTAATGAAACTAGAATTTGAAAGTTATGTTTCAATTGGATTTTTAAATTATTTACTGCTCACATTGATCTAGATTTTTGTTTTCACTACCATTGCTAATTGAAATTAACTGTGATATATATTACTACATTCAATAAAATGTATATCTTTCTTTAAAGAAAGAAAAAAGTGAAAAGTCTTTATAGTATGAGCCAAACTATATTTTAATATTGTTTATAATCTTAGGTAGTATATATTTTAAAATATTAATAATCTTTTCTTAGAAGTTTTCTGAGATATTTACTCTTAGGTAGTATCCCTTGATTAAATCAAATTAAGATAATGTTATAGTAAAATTTAACCCTATAATTTCTTCTGTGATATCACTAATTCCCTTGTTGTAAAATTCCATGTCATTCCTTATATAGGACCAGAATTATGGACAATCAAAGAATAAAATGGGTAATAACAATCCACTGTAATTCCCTAAAATAATCAGTTTCATAACCATGCACAGGGAAAGCTGCACGTTTAGAGAGAGAATGAAAGCTCCTAAAGTCCCTGTAAAAAGTGAAATGTTGCTCATTTTAGATGACCTTTTAGGTTCCAGAAAGATTTGGGGATGGCAGAAGAAAAAACTGAAAATGACAGCACACGATGTTGGCATCTCCTTTTTGAATGCCATCATTCAAGGTGATAATAATCATTTACAGAAACGTTTTCCCCTGATCAAAAATGAACTGTTGGTGTGTGCTTTATTAAATCTACTGGTCTACCATCTAGTTCACATGATACATAGAATGTGTTACAGCTGTTATCAAATTGTTGATTTAAGCAGGTATTTACTTGTACATTAACTCAGAATACTGATATGTGATAGGAAAATATTCTTGAGAAAGTACAGAGATTTTAGAGCCATTTTCTGTTTAATATGATCTAAAAATAATAGCAAAGTACCCGTTTTTTATTTCAGCTGCTAGGAAAGAATAAAGAAAATAATGATGCATTGAGGACTGATTCTCTTGGTAGAAACATCAGATGACAGCTAATTGCATTTCCCAACTAACAAGCTCAAATGTATTTTTCTAATTCTAAAAACTTCACAGTTTTAGTCTCATGAAAATTTTAAAAAGTAAATTTCATACACCCAACAATGCCTTTAAAAGTCACTCCTGGTCCTTTGCCTAGATCTAATTGGTGGGTCATTATTTTAGGCTTGTCTCAATCATCTCCTATAGAGTATTAGTCACGGCTCTGAAGTGCAAGCCAAGATAATCAACTGAGACGATTTCTAAGCCAAAATTACTTCACATAAATGTGTACTGCATAGCTCAAAAAGTTTCCAGAAATTTGAGTGTTGCTCAATTACTATCATCCCAGAATGGATTCTCTACAGTCCCTAATTTGCACCATGGCTCCAATAACCAAGTTCAGGGTAGATGACTGTCATTAAAAGAATGTGGATTATACCCACACCAAGGTGCCAAAAAATCTAGGAAAGCAAATAGCTAGCCTTTTCAGGTTTTGAGTTATCTGCTCCCCAGTAAAACTTTTAACCTGGGAAATACTTGAAATACAGGAAAAAGATTCTATATTAGTCATGGTGATACCGAGCCTTAATGAAAAATCTGAAATCTTTTGTATCTTAGTAAAGTACTTCTAACTCAAAGAACAGGCTAAGTTGTGCAGGGTGTGGAGAGTGGTAGTGCATGCGATAGATTCTGCTCCAGGCAGTTATGCAGAGTCTCAAAGCTGCTAGAGCTTTTGCATCCTTCAGCACTTAGCTTCTAAGGGCATCCAGGACATTGGGCTTGCAGCTGCTAGATGGAGGGAGGAAGTGTGGAGACGGCACACTCAAGTCCTAACAATCTCGGGCTGGAAGTGTCACGGAACACTTTCACTCATTTTCTGTTGGTATGAATTTGTCACATGGTTCCACACAGACAAAAAGGAGGTGTGAGAAATGTAGTCCCTGGCTAGGCAGTCTTTTTTAAAAGAAAATTTTCCAATGGAATGAGAAGAAAGAACTTTAGTGGAGAGCTAGCAACCTTGGTCACAGGTACAAATGGACAATTTAAAAATGAGTAATATCCAGTACCTATGAGAACATCAAATTTTCTGTTCTCAGCAATGTCTTCAAGTAATCCACCATGGAGATGACAGAGATGAGGATAAGCTAAATTTAGAACCTAGCAAATAAATAAAACATACCAATATTAAGAATTACTTCTTAATAAATTTTAGGACTGAGGTTGCTTGCACAAGAAATTTACTGGTAAAAAAAAAACAACTAGAAGCCATCTGGGCATTGTTGTTGATGGTTGATGTTGTTTGTGTAACTAAAGAAACCACAAACCTAGTCTGCAGAAATGTTGTAATTGAACCCTAAAGCAACTTTGGGGCTCTAAACCTGCACCAGTAAACACAAGTTATAAAAGCTGTTTAACCCCAAGCACACCCCTTCAGATGTGTCACAAACTGTTTTAGAACAGAGAGTTACTCCCCTAAAACACCACCAGAAACAACGAGAAGGGCCCACCAAGAAATGTAACTTTACACAAAAGTAGGATATCTTCGTATTTCTTGCCTGATAGAATGGGATGGGGTGAATGGGTCAGTGACTGTTCTGTATTTCTCAGTCTCATTTTACAGATGGGAGTTTTTAATCGTAATTACACAGCAGATATGACCAATGCATATTATATATTTAGGCAGCAATGGGAATAGGGTAGAAAAAATAATGGGTATCATGCTGTATTGTAGGTAGTCAAATTAGGAAACATCCTTCCTGATGGAGAGAACGGCATGTGACCCAGAGATCCTGGATTTTACTCACTTGCTGGGACGTTGAGTCACCTATGGGGATTTGCTGAGTGTGTTCTACACGTGGGGAAAAATGGTAAGCACAGATACTTCAGATGCCAGAATAATGGACTGTAACAGGGCTTCACTATGCATTTCCTCCTTCTTCCTTCTAGTAAGAGTCCTCAGGACTGCCCTGCCAGAAACTATACTTCTGTTCTCTTGCCATGATGTGGCCATGTGATCAAATTCTAGTACATAGGGTGTGAACAAAAGTGATATATGCATGACCCTTCAATCACTCTTGTTGCCTTCTAGTAATTTTCCTGTCTTCTTTGGCCTCAAAGGTTTTATGGCGGTACTGAGCCTATTTTAATCAGACAGATGAGGACAACAACCTAAGGAATGGCAGATAGCTGAAACCTCAGTTGCTGGACATTACGGACCAGGGTTACCCTAAGCACTGGTTTATCTGTTTGGTAGGATTTTACCTGAGAGTATTTTTTAAATGTTTCTTTTGTGATATTATTAAGTAATTGAATCAGTACCTTGATACAGGTCAGGACTTTTCTCAATCATGCCAACCTGGGTCAAGTATTAAAGCTATGAGAATGCACAGGAGGCAAAATCTTCATGGGGTGTTTCGAGTAACTGACGGAGTACAATTGGAATGTTCGTAACACAAAGAGCTGATGAACGTGTGAGGTGATGAATACCCCACTAACCCTGACATGATTATTACACGTTATATGCCTGTATCAAAATTATATACCTGCTACGCGTCCACGAAAATAAAGAATAAAAATAAAAACATAAAAATCTGCTTCACTGAATTGTTCTCATTGCCACATATTTTTAGAAGAGTATTATTTGGTCCCCAGGAAACTGCTTATTGCTATATAATACTTTTAGTGATTCTCAAGTAACTGGTCCCAAGTAACCAGTTACTTTTGAAAAGTAACGATCATTCCCAGATGAAATTTTCAAATGCTGAATGTCTAAAGCTTTATGGCTTAGAACCGTTAAGGAGATTCACAGGCAGAAGATAAGACTGGAAAGCAATCATTCTAGGTGAGTAAATGTTAATATGAAGACTCTATATTCTCCTGTCATTTTGACATTGTTTTCCCTGGTTGGATCTAATCTAGTGTAGAATTTAAAATCATGAATTTGAGAGCCAGTCTACCTGGATTTTTCACTGGGTGCATGAATTTGGGTAAATTATTTCACCTTTTTTCAGTAAAATGGGACTAATGATGCCACTTACTAGGATTACAGCTAAGACTTAATGAATTTTAAACATAAACACTTAGAACCACAGTTGGCACAAAATAAGCACTCCATTTATAGATACTTGAAACAGTATGACTGAGTCACTGGAACTACTTATAGATTACAGATTTTTAAAAATAGAAGATTTTTATAAGATATGCTTAGATGTTAACCACTTAAAAGCTTGTTCCTGTGACTAAGGCTTGAACTGGATACTTTTTCCCCATCTGACTCCATCTCCCTGATGCAGGCTGGTGTTACAATAAAACTTTCTAGGAATCTAAACACTGACTTCATGATACTACCCTCAGAAACCTCACGGAGAATACTGACAAAGATGAGGGGACGGGATGGGCGAGAGGGCAGACAGGGCCCTAGAAAACAGTAACTCTGTGTTCCTTAAGATTTTCCAACTGCTTGTTCTCCGTGTTTCATTTTCATTTAGAAACTGATTCTCTAAAACTCTCTTTCAGTTCTAGTACTTATGATCTTGACTTGTTTATCCAGCTTAATAAATACCTATTATCCACTATACGCAAGGAACTGTGTTAGGTGACATGAGGCATACAAATATGTAATAAACTACCTCTCACTTGCATAGGTTACAATGGTTTTTAAAAGAGCATATGCAAAATACATTCTGGAAGAAGGTAAAATTCGATATCTATTATAATATACATAAAAACAAAATTATCTGAGAGAACAAAATAAAGACAGACTGCTTTTGGGAAAGTCTTCATATGACTGTTGTTGCCCAGGCTGGAGTGCAGTGGCATGATCTCGGCTAACTGCAACCTCCACCTCCCGGGTTCAAGTGATTCTCCTGCCTCAGCCTACTGAGTAGCTGGGATTACAGGTGTCCGCCACCACACACAACTAATTTTTGTATTTTTAGTAGAGACAGCATTCACCATGTTGATCAGGCTGGTCAAACTCCTGACCTCAGGTGATCCGCCTGCCTTGGCCTCCCAAAGTGCTGGGATTATAGGCATGAGCCCCCATGCTGGACCTGCATTTTATTTTGAATGATGATTAAAATGCATATGACCAGAGATGGGCTCTAGGAACTAGGCACATAGAGGTATGAAAATAAAAAGGCAGATGTATAGAATAGAAAATAAAACAAAAAAATCAAAAGGGGGTAAAATGTAATACAGGCGTAAACAATGAAGTTTGAACTGTACATTAAGAGAGAAAACTGGAGGCACAGATTGAGTTAGAATTTTTGGATGGTCTGAGTGTCATGGTAAAAGAGCCAGATGCCATTAACTGCACAATGCCAGCTTGTGTAACTCACCAGACAGCTGAAAAATCTAACTCTACCCCACATTACTTTTACTACTTGTTTATTTTTTTCAGAAAGAGTCTTGCTCTGTTGCCCAGGCTTGAGTGCAATGGTGCGATCTCAGCTCACTGCAACCTTTTCTTCCAGGGTTCAAGCAATTCTCCTGCCTCAGCCTCTTGAATAGCTGGGATTACAGGCATCTGCCACCATGTCTGGCTAATTTTTGTACTTTTAGTAGAGATGAGGTTTCACTATATTGGCCAGGCTGGTCTCAAACTCAGAACCTCAGGCGATCCTCACGCCTTGACCTCCCAAAATGCTGGGATTACAGGCATGAGCCACCGCATCTGGCCCTCTACATCATTTTGAAATAATTTTACTAGCTCTCTGTTTGCGTTATAAATGTGTTTACAAGTTTTCCTTTTCCTTCACCTATGATTTCTCCAGAGAAAAATCTTCTCTTACTGGTATTAGAATCCTCAGGATATTTCAATTTCTTCAGAAACAGGAGTTCTGCCTTGTTCTTAGCAGTCTTTTCTCCTTTTCCCAGACTTAATTTCATTGATTTAATCAAATAATTTTGAATTATAATTTTGTTTCTGGGCAGTGAGACTCAATATTCAGGATATTCAGATGATATCATTGTATTGGAGAGTGAATTTTTGATATTTCCACTATATTTCCAAAAGTTTTCCCTAACTTCTTCTTCTTTTTTTGAGACAAAGTCTGGCTCTGTCACCAGGCTGGAGTGCAGTGGCATGATCTCAGCTCACTGCAACCTCCGACTCCCTGGTTCAAGCAATTCTCCTGCCTCAGCCTCCTGAGTAGCTGGGATTACAGGCATACAACCATGCCCAGCTAATTTTTGTATTTTTAGTAGAAATAGGGTTTCACCATGTTGGCCAGGATGGTCTCGATCTCCCGACCTCATGATCTGCCCACCTCAGCCTCCCAAAGTGCTGGGATTACAGGCTTGAGCCACCATGCCCGGCCTTCCTAAATTCTTATAGATAAACAATGGGCAGAAATCCATACACACATACATGGTATTACAACCAAGGATAAGTTACCATAATTTCAAAAATAAAAGCCCTTATTACAAAGTGCATTACTGGTAATTATAAAGATGCCAGATAAGGCACTTAAAACATTTTTACTTAAAGGGATATCTGTGTGTCAGCAGGAGTAGCAGTCAACAAGGACAAGTTGAGCAATTAACTGGAATACTCAATAAAGTAAGAGTTACACAAATATTTAATCATTTAGATATCCCTAATGTAATAATTAAGTAACTTGGAAATAAACATGAGCACAGTAAGTTCTATGAGGCAAGTGTTGGAGAGCATTTACTGGGAAATAATGTTAGATATGTGCTACCTAGAGAAAAACATGAAGTCTGACAGAGAAACATGTTTCTTATTTTTGCATGCAAATAAATTTAATTATATGACAATAATGACATTGCTAAAAACATAAAACAAACTGTTTCTACAGAAACAAGTTTCGTGGTTTTGTAAGTCTAAATCTTAGATGATGGTGATAGTGATAGAATTCTTTTAAAAGTTTATATTTAGGGTACTTGAGAAAGTGCTTAAAACATCTGACTTCTGACAGTAAATCTTTTTAATTTTTCATAATCAAGTATACTGAACATAAATGATTTACACAGCAAAGATGTTTTATGCATCTAAAAATGAATGGCATCAGTATGGAAATTCGGTAACACGTAAAGAAAAAAGAGATTGAGAGATATATCTCAGAAGTTGAAAACAGCTAAAGCATCCTATTTAATTACCTATGCTATCCTGTGAGCAATAAGTCATTTAGTCAGTTTAAGTGTGACTGAATCCATGGCTGACCATAAGGTCAACAAGTACTACAACCCTTATCTGTGAACAAAAAGACAGATTCTGGTAAGAGATAAGGTTATACAAAATGCAACAAACGTGAGGCTAGAAAATCGCCTTCATGATGAGGATAAATTGAGAATTTTAAAACAGAATGTCATCCTTTTGTGTAATGTAAGATGTTTCCCCTACACAACACAGTGGACAGTATATAGCAAAGAAAACCATATAATACAAAGCCAGCGCTTGAGCATAAACGGAGCTTTTTGTACCCTGCTGTGAACACCTCAAACCTTACTGTTCTAAGTTAAACTCATCACTTTACTCCCAAAATAAAAATAGTTTTGATTTTTAATTTTAGTAAACAGCTTTAATATTCTCATCCATTCAACTTAAAAATGATACTCAACTTATAGTCTTATGTCAGTTATTAAATTTATTTTTAAAAAACAATAAAATCTGATGTCATAATTTCAAGAATTCTTTTTTAACTCCTATTTGATCCCTTGTTCATATCTTAAACATTCCACATCTGACCATTAAAATAGCATATCCTCTGGTCAAGCTTCCCCATCTTTCTCCTTCTTAACATAATAATAAATGTTTTAATCATAGCATTACGGTGCCCAGAATGTTTGTGGTACTTTGCCTACACATTAAATCCCAAACATTCTGGCATTCAAGGCCATGGAATCTGCCATTAATAAACCTTTTGATTCAAAATTACTTTTTCTGTAGCAAGCTATTGGATTAACTGACCTCACTAGTCTCCAACAGAAGTTGTTCATTTCCTCGTATTTTTATTTTATGCCATTCTTCCCTCCAGAAACATTTTGCCTCTTCTTCTTCATTGACTTGATTTTCAATCTAAAGTTCATAAACCTCTTTTATGACTCTAAACCATAATTACCTCTTCTTTTTCAAAATTTCTATAGCAATTCTATTGCTATGGTCTAAGTGACTTGGTACTTAATTATTTAATAATTTGTATTGAAATCTAAATTTAAGATGTATTTAATTTAGATGCATAAGTTTTGACTCCCTAATTAGATGTAAATTTTCTAAAAGGCAGAAACAACTTGCTATTTTAAAACACAGATGTGCTCATAGTAACCAAAGCAGAGAAGCTTTTTGTTCCCCAATATCTGTTCTCCACTTCTTACTTAGTGCGGCCCCTGCCTTTTAGCTGGGTATGTGGACGTTTTGAAGGTAAGTAGGACCAAGAGACCGCTAAACTCTGGCCAAAAACAAATGAAAGAAAATGCTTTAAGTGATTGCCAGGAAGTTCCCTTAAAAAGGGGGCATGAAAGAATACCATTCTTTACTTCTAAGAAAGAGTACAAGTAACAGTGACAGACTCGAATGCAGAGGCCATACTCAGAGAATGACAGAGTTATGAGATCTGGGGTGCACAGGGTGCAGACCCCTTATTTGTGGAGTTTCCATACCTGCCCCAGTCTATGTTAACTCTGATTGACATGAGTAAAAAACCAAACTTCTGCAGTATTAAAAATCACAATTATTTTAAATTTTCTGTAATTGGTAGCCAGTAAGAGTCCTAACTAATATACTGGACTTTAAATTGAACTGATTATTACATTTTATGCTAATAATTATTAAAGTTTGTTTATGTAATGATTAATAAATGTGTATATTTATAGTTGAACTATATATTCATAAACAAATGTTAAAGTAAAAGAAGAAATCAGCCATTTTTAGAGATAACTGAAAGCAGTACTTCTATAAACATCATGAATGTTGAGGTGCTACTGCTATCCCGTTTTCTTCTAATTGGCTAGAAATATATCAAAAAAGCTCTGTTTATGACTAAACTTTGAAAGGTATTCTTTGGACTACCTTGTCATCTGCTATTTGATGCTTAAAATATTCTTAAATTATTGCTCAAAAAGTGGTACACAATTTAAGAACTATTGGCTACCTATATTAAAAAAAAATAAGTCAGTCTGTATACTTCGTAACAGATTCTTTTGCATTTTATTCTGCAAAATCCTAGCAGAAATAGCAACAGGAAGATGTTTCTCAGAGGTCTGTTTCACATTCACTTAACATACATTAGGTCCCTTTATTATAATCTCATAGTTTTGAAATTAACAAATGAGGTAGGGCAGAGAAAGAACAAATAATTACTAAGACATTAAGTAAATGTCATATAGAGATGAAGTAATTTTTAGTTTTCTCTCTTTCTTAATAAATACAACTAATTGTCCAAAAAAAGAATAAGTGCTGCCTACATTGGCATTTCAATGAGCCACTGATTCCTAATTACAATCCCAATTACTGCAGCAATTGGTACAATTTCAGGAGACATTAATAGGTAAAATGAGCAGTTTGTATCATGGTTTTTATGATGAGTAAGAATTCACAAAGTTGATAGCTATTGAAAGCAGTTTTTAATACCATTAAAGTTAATTTATACAAATAAATTAAGACCTCCTAAAGGAAAGAACTTGTAAGATAAACTGATTTTCCAATGAGCACATATTCAAGGAAGACATCATTAAATATAACTTCCTAATCATATCTGTTCCATAGAGCTAGCTGTATGACTAGGGCAAGTCTCTATTCATCCTGCAAAACCAAGACCGTGGATGTAGCAAATGCTACAAACAGTAGGCTATAAGCAGATATAATTAGTGCTTGCTTTAGAAATCATTTTGTTCATTCATCCCAAGTTACTTATGAAGAAATAGGTACAGAAACAGAACATGACTTAAAGTATAAAGTGATGCTGATGACAGTTTTTATATGAACCTAGAACTCCTCACAGTACAATATTCCTTTTATTATAACACACAGCCTACCTACCGTCCGAGGAAAGTAGAAAGAGGAAGAAGAGAGAGGTGGAGAAAGAGTGAAAAAAAGAGAAGAGGAGGAGAAAAAGGATAGACACCAATGATTTTCATAGCTTATTTCCATATACATCAATGAAATTATAAAGCAGGTTCCTGTTCAGTCCAAGGACAGATGTTAAGAGTTTAAATCTCCACTAATTACAAAACTACTTTTTTGAAACAGCACTGCATAGGGACCTTTATATTATGCTAGCTCTAGAGATCTCATCATGTTTCTATGTATTTTAAATAATCTGATAACTGAAAATCATGAGAGTACTCTAACTTTCCCCTACATCTGGGCAATATGCGCCAACAGATTTAGTGCTTCTAATTCTCTTAACAATTCTACAATTTAAGTATTGTTATCCTCCTTGTTTCACAACTGAGGTCAATGAGGGTTTTCCAAAGGTCAGCATCATACAAAGTGGTGGAGGTGGGGTTTATGTCCTGGCTATCTGGTTCAAGAATGTAATTACTGTCAAATCTAAAAAAGTCGATCTTGGCTGGGCATGGTGGCTCACACCTGTAATCCCTGCACATTGGGAGGCCAAGGTGGATGAATCACCTGAGGTCAGTAGTTCGAGACCAGCCTAGCCAACATGGAAAAACCCGGTCTCTACTAAAAATAGAAAAATTAGCTGGGGATAGTGGCATGCACCTATAATCCCCACTACTAGGGAGGCTGAGGCAGGAGAATCGCTTGAACTCAGGGGGCAAAGGTTGCAGTGAGCCAAGATCACGCCACAGCACTCCGACCTGGGCAACAGAGTGAGACTCCGTCTCAAAAAAAAAAGTCAATCTCATAGAATACAGAGTCAAATGGTGGTTACCAAAGACTGAGGTGGTTATAAGCGTGGAGATGCTGGCCAAAGGACAAGTAACTACAGTTGGAGAGAAGGAATAAATTTAAGAGACCTATTATATAAAATGGTGACTTTAGTTAATTTAGTATAGACCATAATAATAACTATGTTAAGTGAGGCACTTGTTAATTAGATAGATTTAGCCATTCTACAATGTATATGTGTCAAAACATGTTGTACATAGTAGTATTACCCTTCAATTAAAATTTTACATTTTTTATCATTATGGGTACATAATAGGATACATAATATTGATGGGGTAAAAAAATTATCTATCTATCTATCTATCTATCTATCTATCTATCTATCTATCTAAACTGCTCACCCACCTCATGGTATGTGGCTGTGCTCTAAGTAGCACATTAATAATCAGTAAGAATTTTTTTAGGTCCTATTGTGAATCAGAAGGTTCTAGTTCCTGCAAAACATTTTATTTTCAATAGTTCTGTGGCAAGTATTCCTTTACACAAATAAAAATAGGTAGCTTACAGAATTTAAAAAATTAAAAAATTTTATATCTGTATGAATAGACTCTGCTTGATCTTTACAATACTGTGAAGTAATGGGGAAGTTGACTTTCCCATATTACAAATGTAGAAACTGAAAGCCTGAAAAAGCAGGTTGATGAATTTAGCAAAAAGAAATACAAGACAATCAGTTAAGTTTGAATTTCAATAAAAAATAAATACTGTCTTAGTAAAAGTATATCCCAAATATTGCATGAAGCATAATTATACTAAAAAGTTCTTCATTGCTTATTTGAAATTTAAATTTAATTGGACATCCTTTATCATATCTGCTAATCCTTCAGAAAAGTGACCTAAGGCCATCGGCTAAAATCTGTGCCTTCTGACCAGTTTTGCTATGTGGTATTATTGCCTGACTTTATGACTTAGTCATGTTTAGATTCCTTCCAGAGTTGTATTTCAGTTTCTTTGTCAACTCACTTGTAAACTTCAATTATGTTCTTTAATGTCTGAGATAAAGAGAAAGCTGCATTTAGGCAAAATTATTCTAGTTGACATGTACTATTGTAGAAACACCTACTGTTTCCTATTTTCAGAGTACTTTTCATCATATTATCTCATTGATCACAATAACCCCCAGGGAATAAACTGAGAAGTTATTAGTGTTCCAATTTTTGAAACTTGATGATTAGGACTCAGAAGGCTTAAGAGATCTACCCAGGTTACCACAGGTTGTAGGGAGATACTGGCCTGACGGTCTTCTATGTGAAATTTCAATTAAGTAGAAGTAACATATATGCTGTTTCCACTTACCATTAAGATAATCAAAATACTGAAAGACTATTTTTGATCTCTGGTTTAACATAGAATAAACACGGGTGAGTTTTTCTATATTACTTTGCTTCTACCAAAATGATATAATCAGAGACGTATATATAGTCTATTAAAAAAAATTTTTTAATCGCATCATTTAAACAAAGCTTTAAACTTGGTGATCATGTTAAATGTGTTGAAAATATAGTCTTACAAAAACAGAAACACAGTCATCCACTTTAAAAATTATAACATTGTCTTAATGTCTTTACTAATGACTTGATTGTATTATATCATTATTGTCATAAGGAGCAACTCAGTAACAGATTCACTAAACTAAAATTGATTCAAGTGTATTCCACAGCAGTCAAGTGGGCTATTTTACAGACCCTCCTGTAACAGGTAAATGAATTCAACCTCACTGTCATTTAGTGAGTCAATTTGCTTGCCAAACTCTTTTTTTTTTTGAGATGGAGTTTCGCTCATTACCCAGGCTGGAGTGCAATGGCGCAATCTCAGCTCACCGCAACCTCCGCCTCCTGGGTTCAGGCAATTCTCCTGCCTCAGCCTCCCGAGTAGCTGGGATTACAGGCACGCGCCACCGTGCCCAGCTAATTTTTGTATTTTTAGTAGAGACGGGGTTTCACCTTGTTGACCAAGATGGTCTCGATCTCTTGACCTCGTGATCCACCCGCCTCGGCCTCTCAAAGTCCTGGGATTATAGGCGTGAGCCACCATGCCCAGCCGCTTGCCAAACTCTTACATAAAAACTAGATATTATGAGTGTGAACAGGGTTGCTTCCACACCTAATGTTCTGCAGAGACTGATGCAGGACTTTTCTCCGTCACTTTGCCAGCTGGAGACCTCCGGCCAGTGACGTCCCTACCCAGGCCTTACTTGGGCCTGGGTTCACCACAGGAAACACTCCATCTTCTCTGCCTGCTGGTCAGCACCCAGCCTGCACTATGGCATGTATCCCATGGCCACCGCAACTGTGCACTCAGCCCTTGATGGGAGGGAGTGTGTGAGTAAGTGAGTGCAGGCTCCAATCAGCTATTCTAAGTGCTGGCACAGAAGCAGGCTCTGTATGGGGCTTGCGGCTAGACTAGGCATGTTGCAAGTGACTCCTGTGGTGGACTCTGTCACCCTGAAAGGGGGAACATAGTGGTGCCCAGGCAGGGGTGCCCCTGACCCTGAGGCATGCATTACAGCATGCTAATTAGCTCTTTCAGTCCTGCTGTCTGTAGCCTGACAGACGATGGCACATTAACAGCTCTGTCAGTCCCTTGTTTCACTCTGGCCCATGGCTCCCAGGCTGGCTCAGCCCTGCCACTGCTTCCTGGTGTGTTGGGCAGCTGCCCTCCACCAGCGGAGGCCAGAGGGCCATAGTGTTACAACCTTCTTTGCACCCACATTCTGTGGGTCCCACGTTCTCATCACACGTCCAAGAAGAATGAGGCGATGCTGACAACTGACGAGTGGGGAGGGCAGAGAAGAATCTTATTGAGCACTGAGAAAGCTCTCAGAGGACAGGGAATGTAAGGGTCGTCCCCCACCTGATGTTACGTGGTCTCTCGCTCAGTGTGGCTGGGTCTGGGGCTTTTATGGACTCAGAATGGGGAATTCATGTTGAATGGTTTGTAAGTATACAAAAAAGACTAAAACAAAGGCACCACTCAAAGGTGGGCATGACAGTGTAAAATACCAATTAGGAAAGGGTAGGTGTATGTAAAATAGGTGAAGGGTGGGGATCAATCAGAGGAAAACATGTCAAATGGGAAGAGAGATTCTCAATCTGGTCCAAAGATTTACCCGGGAATTACAGATAGGCTTTGAACTGTCTTCGGCTTGAAGGCAGTGTTACCCCAGAAACCCTCCCCTGTCTTCATAGATTTTGTCTGTCTCCTGCCTCTATCAAGACCACATGAATTCTGCTAAATATGTTTTCCAAGATGAAATGAATACATGTCAACACATTTGAAAATATATGATTAGCATTAAAATATTAAAGTCATCATCCCTCAGCATTTGAAATTAATTACAGAATATGTTTTACCAGTAATTTTTGAAGTTAACTGCTATTTGTTCAAACAGCCACTTTTGAAAAGTGTTCATAATACAACTAATCTTTCCATCTACCTCTTGATCCCCATGTTTTCTCTCCCATGTTGCATCCATTCTTTCCTTCCTCTCCTCTCGTTTTTCTTTTGTAACCCTTGTCTCCTCCCTGGACATCATCATTCTCTCTCTGATACTGGGCTGTTGGTTGCTCATTATCATCCTAATTTTTTTTTAATAATTATTTCCTTCTTTCCCTTAGTTATTTATATATGGAATATATAATATTCTTAAAAGCTATATAATGCTGTAAGTTATTGACAAATATATTCTTATATTTGTATATTACTGGATAGGATATCAGATGTCTATTTCCTATATTTTAAATTATGTCAGGTCTTATAATTTATAAATGTTTTGTAAGACCTGATATAATTTTAAGGTTTATCACATCAGGTTTACCGTGTGCATGAGTAGTGTTCTTTTTCCTTTATATTATGTTACATACTGAAATTTTAAGTCTTCTGATAGTATTTAACATGTTAATAAAATAATAAGATTATGTTTAGCAGGGTTGTATTAAAGTGAACAACATTCCATAAAGGAAAAATTTCACTATTATAATGATAAACTATGTGATATATTCTCCGCATTAGATATTAATAAAAATATTTTATAACTCATTTTTTCAATATTTAATACAAACTTGGCCTTTCCTAGTGTGTTGGCTTATGCAGAAAAAAATTATTACTGATTTTACCATCTGGCATTTGCAACCCTGAAGAAGTTATATGGTCTTTACCTAACTTGAGTACCATCTGATCTGATGATATCCAGACACTTTCATTCATTGCTATAATATTACAATCCAAACCTATATGTTTTTAAATTTTTATTTCACTCCTATTTACTGCTTTGACTTTTTACAAGACTAACTCAATTTGTTAAATATGTTTAGGACACCCAAGCCTCAAGAAGAATTATGCTATTTAAAGTCATATAGTAGCCATTTAAAAGTCATATGGTAGCCATTTATCGAGCATGGATCCTATAACTCAGATCACGTGTTTGAGGGAGAAAATGCATTTTATGTTTGTCATCTTGCTTTAAAAAGTGGAGAAGTTAAAAACACCAACAGATATTTGACTTAAAGTTTTTTCAATAGGTTTTCAGGATGTACTAGAGATTAATTTTTCATTTTTGTATAGAAATTACTATTTCTCCTTACTCTTTTATAATAATACACATTTATAAAAAGATTTTTTATTTTAACATCTATTCACCTTCACTGAGTATATACAATCACTAAGATGCATTCAGAAGTAATGCAACCTGACACATGAGAAAAACTCTATTTTCATTGTGATTTCATTTTATTTCTTGTCCTACTCATTTTAACAAATTCACATCTACTGATTAAAGAAATGCATTAACACTTATGTTACAAATTTCAATCTCAGACTTAAAATCTGAAGATAAATATTTCAATTAATTTACAAAATTCAGCTCTCTAACATGACTCACAGCTTGGTGCATGCTGAGCGGCTGGGCCTCTGTCTCGGAGCTGTTTTAAGACTGATGGTAACTTCCTGTTCCAGGTATTCACCTAAGGATACCTGCTCACGGTCTCACAGCGGCATGGCCTGATTCCAGTTACCAGTAGCTCCAATTGCTCCTTAGGTATTTCAGTCTAAAGTGATTTTGGCCAATCTAAAGCCATGTAAAGAGGAATATTCTTTCCTTATAAACGTAGTGTGATATAATCATATTTTTCTTACAATGTCAGGGAAGATAACAGAATGTTCTCCAGAAACACTGAGCCTGGAACTTGACAATGATTGAATCACTAAGCACCTACCTGGATAATATCGAGCCAGGCCAGTGGCACTGCCAAAAACCTGCCACAACAGTGAAGGGTCTTCCTCTCGATTTTTTTTGAAAACTTCATCTAAGGCACTTGTCCAGTTGAGTTCATTTAACACAATTGTTGCTAACAAAAAAAAGAAAAAAAATAATTCAAATTTATAATTAAACACTGAATCTGTCTTCATTTATTTACAAAATAATATTAAATATGTTCATTGTTCTACCTATAAAAGCACTTTAATCGAGTCATTATCAACAAGTTTTAGACATTTTAGAGGACAGTTTGACTGGATCTAATACCAACATGCACATCGTGTTCATTGAAAAATGTTCTTAAGAGATTTACGCTCTGGAGAGAATTTCTGAAAATAAAATTTTATATGACAGTGGCCCTACTGACATTTTGGCCTGGATTATTCTTTGTCGTGGGGTCTGTCCTGTGAACTGTACAATGTTTAGCAGCAACTCTAGCCTGTACCCACGGGATACCAGTAGCTCCCCATCCCCCAGTTGTGACAAGCAAAAATGTCTCCAGAATGTCAGATGGCCCCTGGGGGACAAAATCCGTCCTGCTTGAGAACCACTGTGACACATAAAATATGAGGAGGGATGAGTGGTATTCCTTTTTATCTTCAGAAGTAATTCTGAGGAAACCTATAGGACACCTTAGGACAGAATTTTAACACCACAGTACTCAACTATTGATGACTCGAGGAGGCATAGCAGCATAAATTAGCCTGCTAACTAAGTAAAAAAAAAAAAAAGATGTTGTTGTTGAGCACAGCTTATTAACTGTGTTTACACAACGAAAATATATATATTTTAGTGATGGGAAAATTCATTCAGAGGCTTGACAATATCAGTGTTAAAAACAAACTAGCTGACACTTTATCACTACCTTCATAAATGATAGGGTTGGTTGGTTTGTTTTTGCTACTGGTTAGTTCTGTTAATTAGGGCACGGTGCCAATAAGGGCCAGATGATGATTCTGATACATATTTATAACTAGAAACTGATCTGGGATAGGTATTACAAACATGTACCATTCATTACCATGCAAGAGAAACAATTAGAATGTAGGACATAATATGGGTTAAAATAGTTAAGTTATAAAATAATTTCTAATTATTGGCCCTCATGATCATAACTTCTCAAGTCTAGCATACTAAAAATTTAATTGGCCTAATATAATTTTCCTAATACAACACAAAAAGATGACACAGATAATCTTATATGTAAAATACACATCAGAGATTAGCAGATTGGGCCACTCTGCATTTGACAATCTCTGACCACGCCTGAACAGTGGAAATGTGCTTAAGATAAAGACTGGAGATATGGCTTAACTTTTTTCTATTTTTTTCTGTGATGACAGCAAATAAAGCAAATGAATACCATAGAGGTTAAATCACACACAAGCTTTTTTAAAGGTAAAATTAAAAAGAGCTTCTGTGAAAAAAGATGCACAGCCTATGTGTTTATATTTTAAAGAGTGTATCATTTACAAAAACAAGGTGATTGTGAAACTGTTCTGGGACCAGCATGCTAATGCAGTTCCACATTATTGAAAACTAACAAGATTTTCATCTTTATGGATGCGATTACTTTCAAAAAGATCAGTTGTGTGTGTGTGAATATTCATGAGCTGCGTCAAATCCATCCTGCATATGAGATACTAGAGAATTCATATTCAAAAGCATGATCCAATGAACACTAAGTGGCTAGTTATATGAGAATTTATATTCACACAGATAACCTGAACTGATACCCATTATGCATGAATATTTATATCAATATACAAAATAGCACAGAAAGAGGGACATTGTGCTTTCTCTTAAACATTTTGACTTTTATAGTAATATTCTACTAAACAAATGTTTATTTATGATCAAGATAGACTTCATTAATGCCCAATCTATTCTATCTCTTTAATTTCCTTGACTCTTTCATTCATATTAGGCAACAATATCTAGTTATTTATAATAAAGTTTTATTTGTTTTCAAGGCTGCTAACTTTTTCTTAGTTTTGTTTGATAACAGCTACTAAGTATTGGGTACTGACACACTGATTTGTGAATTATAGTTTTATATAGTGAGGGAAAAAGTCAAGCTCTAAAACATTCCTATTATCCTGGCAATATGCTTTAAAATTTCCAGTTGATGCTTTGTAAATTTTCTTTTTCTGACAAGCCATTATTAAGGTAGATTTCAAAAAATTTTTCTCAAAATGTGTTCATCTACAAATGAGCAAATTATATAAGGAATTCCCAGACTAGGCACTAGAACTGATTTTTAAATTTGACTCAGAATGAAAGTATTGGTATTGTACACCATCACATCAGTACGGTTTATAAATTTGATAATACGCAATGTATAGTAAGATGTAAGAATACAGATACTTCCATGTACTGGTGTACAGTTACAGGGACTTCTTAATGCAACCATTATCCTATTAGTCACAATCTTTTTATGGATGTCCAGAAACCAAAATTCAAAGAAAATCTGCTATAGCAATGCAAAATTACTACAGTCTTTGTAGGGGGCAGTTTGACTGGATCTACCTACCAACATGCACAGAGTGTTCTTCAAGAGATTTATACCATGGAGAGAATATGGGTCTCCAGTTCTTAATCAGAGTATTATAGATCCAGAATCACACATTCAATTATACCATTCACATTCCTTAAAATATCAAAACTAGAAAGTAGGATTCAATTGGTTCACTAGGAAAATTTTTTTCAAATAATATTAAAAGTAGCTAAAAAATAAAGAAAATATTTGTAAAGCATCAAACACACCAGAATGAATACTATTTTAGACCTTGGGTTTTCTGCATACAGTTTTCTGATCCATATTATGAATTATATTTGACTAATAAACATTTATTATTCTGGTACTTTGAAAAGACCAGACTTTTCTTCTTCTAAATCTTAAAAAATTAAATAGCTCATCCAGAATTAATAAGATGCCCAACATTTCTCCTTCTTTATCCTATTAGCACACTCAGGATAAATAATGCTGAAATAAGAGGGTAATCTGCAGATGATGGAATAATATAACACTAAATGCATAATACTGGCTGTGCTAAGTTTATGTCATTTCCTGGATATGAATTCTGCTCTGTCATTTCCATTCTACTAACACATACATTATCTCTCTTCTCTTCCTTCATCTCTCCCTCTCCTCTGCCCCACCTTAACCCCCATCTCTGTTTCTGTCTGTCTCTCTTAACGTGTTAGTAAAGTATATTTAGGAAGATTTTTTAGACTCACCATTCTGGTTACAACCAGGTAAAAGTCAAGTGCTTTTTGAAGTTAAAAGTTGTTTTCAGAAGATCTTTTGTTTTATGTTATAAAGAGTTTATGTGGTTATGCTGGTGCCTTTCTCTATTCTCAGAAAGTAGTTTTAGTCTTTCCTGTTTTCCTGACACCATAGTTGTTAAAAAATAAAAGGTATAAAACATGATTCTTTCATAATGGGAAAAATGAAACAAGGCCAAATTCCTTGGAAAATTATTCTCAGCAAATATTACTCTAGATTATGAAACTGTATTTTTTCATTCATAAAAAACCTAATCTCAAAAAATAATGTCTAAAGTTTAATAAATTTCAACAAAATTCAACAAAAAAAATTTTAATTTGTCTTTGTATATTACAAAGACTTCAAAATGCAATGATTATTCTATAAGTCATAATATTTACTTGAATGTCCAGAGCAAACAATCAAAATTCAAAGGATTTTAATTGTGGAAAAATCAATATAAATTAGTAGCCAAATAATGTTTAATATAAAAATTCCAGAATAACTTTCACTAAATAAAAAACTTAAAATATTTTTTGAGCACAAAACTCCCTTTATTTGAAGACATATATTTAATAATATTGATAAGAGGTGAATGGTATTCTATAAATGGGTATTATTTTAAATTATATTTTATATTATCAATTATATATTCTATATCTGTTTTGGCATCAGGGACTGGTTTTGTTAAAGATAATTTTTCCACAAATGGACGTGGGAGATGGTATCATAATGAAACTGTTCCCCCTCAGATCACCAGGCATTATTAGGTTCTCATAAGGAGAATGAAACCTAGATCTCTCACATGTGCCATTCACAACAGGGTTGATGCTCCTACAAGACTCTAATGCTGCTGTTCACCTGATAGAAGGCAGAGCTCAGGAAGTAAGGCTCTCCTGCTGCATGGCCCAGTTCCTAACAGGTCAGGGACCCAGACCAGTCCATGGTCCATGGTTGGGGATTCCTGTTCTATATGATATTATATTATTTATTGGATATTATTTCCACAGTTGCTCTGTTTTTCTTCCCTATCCCTGACAAAGAGTAATGCTTTACATTCACACACACATCTAGTTTCTTGCTTGAAATGAAATTAGAAGTACATGAGTGGTCAATATTTTTTCACTATACAAGACTGCTCAATGCCAATCTAGCCTTGAACCTACTACCAGTTACTGACAAATTTGGCTAACTGTCTTATATTAGGAGTGAAATTAGTTCTCATTTTCTACCAACTTTTAAGAAATGACGATCTTTATCCCTGTTGAAAAATTCAATTTTGTAAAAATTAAGTCTTTTATAGATGTCCAAGGCCAAGCCTACAAAAAGCAGTGAATGCTTAGAAAGCAAACCTTGACTTTGAGGCCTTTATTCTGAATGGCATAACAGGATTTCGCTGATAATCGATTCAGAATGCCAAGCATACATCTCTATTCTTTGTTTATTTAGTTTTCAAAAACATGGCCTCCGTGTTCAGCAAGGCTCTCTTTTAGAGTATTCTATTGTTCAGTCTGGATTCTCAAGGGAAGAAAGAAAAATCTAATTTGTAACAGCACAAAAGAAACCCTTTACATTTGCTGCTAATTCTTCCAAAAAACAAGGCTCTTCTATCTATATCTTGTTTATGACATGGAATACAGAATATCTGACGAGCTCTGAATCCAAAGTTCTTCTGCAAACTTCAACCAATAAAATGTTGCACTACTGCTCCCTTTTAAGTTTTAATTAAGTTTGTATTAAGTTTGAATATATTTTGTTGATTTATTCAGTGTCCAAAGCCTCACCATACATTCATGCCACCATATGACTATTTGAAAAATCTTAATGTTATTTATAATGTCAACTACAGCTTTTTAAACAGATTTATTGAGATGTCATTGACATATATAAAATAGTATAAAGTATGTTTTGATATACCTGTATGTTGTAAAGTTGTCAAAATCAAGCTAATTAACTTTTCCATCACCTTTATATAACTACCATTAGGGTGGAGGCTGGGGGAATTGAATTTAAGATCTATCCTCCTAGAATATTACAAGTATACAATATTGTTAACTACCCAAGCCATGCTTTATATTAGATCCAGAAATTATCTTTTAAAACTGAATCTTTGTACCCTCACCTACAGCTTTCTAATGAAGCAGAATTATGCAAGAAAAAAAGAAAAACATTTGTTATGATTTACTTAAAATACGAAATAACTTTAATAAGTCTTTCATAAAAGATGTAGCTACTGGAGATACGTAGGAAACTATATACTAAAAAGTATTTTGTTTAATACTACTGAGTATCATACAGTTAAATAAGTAAAGCAAAAGAACAGTCAAAAAATGTTTGCTATTTCATGTAATTTATAATACTACTCGATTACAGCCTTGCATTGAGATAAAAATTAGTATATGCCATTGCTACTAACAAATATTTACTTAGTAATATTTATTAAGCACTTACTGTATGCCAAGTATTAATGATTTCCTAAGCATCATTTCATTTAACTTTTAAAATGACACTTTAAGTAGAATATTAGTATTACCTTCCTTTTTAGAAAACAAAAATAAAATCTTGTCCAGTCACAGTGGCTCACGCCTGTAATCCCAGCACTTTGGGAGGCCGAGGCAGGTAGATCATGAGGTCAGGAGTTCGAGACCAGCCTGGCCAATATGATAAAACCTCCTCTCTACTAAAAATACAAAAAATTAGCTGGGCGTGGTGGTGTGTGCCTGCAGTCCCAGCTGCTCAGGAGGCTGAGGCAGGAGAATTGCTTGAATCCGGTAGGCAGAAGTTGCAGTGAGCCAAGATCTCACCACTGTACTCCAGCCTGGGTGACAGAACAAGACTCCATCTCAAAAACAAAACAAAACAAAACAAAAATCAAAAATAAAATCTCAAAAGGTTACACAAAAATCAAACAGTGCAAGCTGTAAAGATCGCATTCAAACAAGTGTACTAGATTTCAAAATTCCTGCCTATGAGCTACTTATTTCTAGGCTTTTCAAAACTTTTTGTGTCGCTCTGATTATCTAGAATTTTAAATCGAAAAAAACAAGATGGCCTATATCTTTGTAGCACAATAGTTCCTAATTAAGACATATATTTCACCCCAGAAAATATTTGGTGATGTCTAGGACGTTTTTCATGGTCACACTAGTTGGGTGCTACTGGCATCTAGTGAGTAGAGGCCAGAGATGCTTTACAGTGCACAGGATAGACCCCACAGAATTATCAATCCTAAAAAGTCAATAGTGCCTCAGTTGAGAAATCCTGTTCAAGTAAAACTACAAATACAACTGATCAACTCTGGGGAGAAAAAAAATCAGTGTACCCAATGAATAGTGTCAATAAAAAGCCACAGGAAACTTCTACAAAATAAAAGTTTATATATTAAAAAAGTATTTCTTCGTGATAGTAAATTATGTCTGTATTTCATTCTACATTTTGGCACTCTTTGGGTTGGGCAAATTTTCGGTTTTAATTTTGGAAACTCTTACTATTCTCTTCCTAAAACAAGCAAGCAAGGGTTTCAAATCTAGTTTTTAGTGCCCTTAAATGTTACCACCTCCACACCTTTCATTTTTGGACAATCATACAATATTAGTGACTTTGTTTAGTTTTAGATTCAACACTGATTCTAAGTATGATTGTAAACAAAATATATCTTTTGTGACAAATGTTCACTTCATACCATACGAAATAAGGTAGTCATGAAAAGAGTTGCATTATCAGACGAGCTGAGCCAGATGTCACTAATTTTATTCACCAACCCTCATCTCTGAAAAGAAAGATGTTAATAAGAAGAAACCTACTGATCTAATTAAGTGCACAGGGAAAAAAAGAATCCACTTTAAGGAGTAGACAGTGTGCATAAATATTAAAATGAACGAATCTTTTCAGTGGATTTGGCTAATGGAATCTCATCTAATCTCAGTGTAAATGAAAGATTAATAAGGTACAGGGAGATGGGAAGACCAAATCTAATCTCTCTAATCATGTCTCGGGCACCAGAATCCACCTCCCACTGAGGATGGGAGAGCAGAAGGCTCTGAGGCACACAAGGACCTTGATGAGGAGATAAGCCTTATTCCTACAGTTAATTTGGTACAAATATGAAAAGGCCCTTGTCCTTGTCAGTTGTCTAGCCCCTGTATTACTGAGATTTCTGGCCTTGCCCCCTATCACTTTAGTTTCCTGCAGATTGAGCACCTGGCCAATGCCCAGAACACAGCTGTTCTGCTTTAATGAAATCTGCAAATTGTGGAGCACAGAGGAGGAGCTCAGAAGAAATCCACTTTATTATTAAAGAAAATAAGAGCAATGCAAGGGGAACAGAAGACACTAGGATCTAATATCTTGTGTCTTAATGGAAGGATTTAATGTCACTTTAAATAAAATGGTAACTGCAAGATTTGGGGAGGGAGAGGGCTATATTTTGTGTAAGAAATGTCAGAAATATAGGAGCCCCAAGGTTAAAATAGCATTTTATCCTTTGAGCACTCTAAGTTTTTCTCTTCCTAGTATTATCAAAACCAAATGAATTATTAATGACTTTGACAGCCTAGAATCACAATCACTAGTACAACATGCCACTTAAAACAAATCCCTTAACTTCTTATGCTTCTGTTCTTTTCATCTAAAAAAAAATGGATATAGCTATATGAAGGATCCTAGATAGCCTATAGGGTTGGTGTCAAGGTCAAGTAAGTTTAGGAATGAGAACGGAATTAACAAGCATATTTTTATTCCAGTTCTGTCCTCAGCCAGATTAAAATACTGTAAAGTACTCATCTTAAGTGTCTCACAGAGACAACAGCTTCTGACATGTCAGCGTATTGTTTTAGTCCGGTCAATACTTTTTTTTCCTTGAATAAAAACATGTTTTACATAGAGCAGAGTGTAATTCTGTTTATGTTGTGTAAAACAATATTCTTTCTGCTCAACCCCCTAATGCGCTCACATCATAAGATACTCTTCATTAGAATCAGCTAGTTGAAAATTTTCATTTCAAATTTAGGAACATTATCTAATTTATAAATATAAACTAGCATAATTACCTGAAGAAAATACAATATCTTCTGTTGATAGTACTTCACAGTCATGAGAAATGTTAGTATATGTAATTAAATGTGTAGATAAATTGTTAAATTTCTATTCTGTATTTTAGAGTAATATTTCAGTAAATACATAGCCTGCTAAATTCTGGATAAACAACAAGAAATGCCCGGAAGATCTTTTATTTAGACCTTGAAAAGGGAAATAAAATATGTAAGTTTAAAAAAACATCAGAAACTCAGAGCAGAGCAGCGAAGTTGGAACCCATAGAAGAATGAATATGCAATTAAGACCAAATTTAAAGAACTCCAAATTAAAGTGAGAAAGAGAGAGAGAGAGAGAGTGTGTGTGTGTGTCTGTGAGAGAGAGAGAGAGTTTTTTTCATGCGTACTATAGATTTTCTTGCTGGTGAGGCCTTTTTCTAAGTGGTATTTTTAAAAGGAGCATGTGAATGTGTGTAACATGTGCAAAGACTATTCTCACCCATTATCCACCCTCTTACAGACTGTAAGTCTTTCTGTCAGAAGTAGCCATTTGACCTTGGAAAAGTCTTTTACCCTCTCTAAACCTCCATTTCCTCACCCGCACAGTGGGGATAATAAGAACATCTGCATACAGAGCTGTTTAGGTAGATTATACATACTTCGAACACTACTTGTCATTTAGTAACTACACAATAAATGTTACCTGCTCTTATCATTAATCATTATTTTCTCTGTTTCTTAATACTCAGCATTTAAGATATATTTTCAATTTATCTTGATAGATAAATTCCAACCTAACTCCTAAAATGTGAGTTTGAGTAACTAAAACTTAGTATTTTATTTTTCCTCTGGAACCTCTCCCCTTCTTACCCCAAACCCAGTAATGTCCAACAATGCTACTTAATTTTCTTGTTATGAATCTCATGAAGAAAATTGTCTATTAACCTTTCCATTTCCATCACTGTAAGACAATGACAAACTTAAAAAATATATTTAACATACTATATAATTTGGTGAGAAAGTAATTTTTACAATGGCATATTCCTAGTGCTCCTGAAAGCAAACATTGATGAATGCAGCATTGAATATAGAATAGTCACACTAAAATTCTAGTAAAAGAAATGAAATTATGTAAGGTCTAATAGGCATACCAGGCGCCACCCACACATACACAGGCACACACACATAGAATTATGCACATACAAGCTCCTGTTAATGCTGAGAAGAAACTCCTGCTAAGAAATACAGACCAAATGAGATAAGGGAAATCTCTTGCCTTTGCTCTGAGACTGCCCAACTGCATAAGAAATTTAGTGTCTCCATATACATCTGGACTGCTGAATTCATAAAGAAGGATCAAAAGTATTGGAAGTGACTAATGAGATACGGTTGAAGAAGGATAACAAGGCTCCTGGGAACAAGAGTGATATTGTCAATGAGGCACATACTGCTTGATTCTCAAGGGTTTGTGTCAACCAGTTTCAGAACCAAGCGTTGCCTGGTGATTTTAAGATGGAAAGATCAGATCTATTGAAGTGCAGTACATAGAAGTCAGCTATAATCAAGAACAGTGACCATTGGTTTAAACATGTACTGCTTCAGAGTGAAAAGGAAAAAATATATACACATCTCAGAAACTGAACTACAGATTAATATTTACCAAATCCTACTACCTAAAGGTATGAATGAACTCAAGTACTATTTCTAAGACAACATGAGGTTAATATCCTTATATCTTTAGTTGCAAATGTAGAGATTGTCCATATACATGGACATCTATATACAAAAAGAAAAAAACAAATATATCAATATTGTCAGTATTCAGGATGCTTACAAGTGAGTCTGACTTGTTTAGATTTTAATGTGGTCATTACAGTTGCTGGCACATTAAATTTACAAGTCCTTGCTACTGTATTACTCGGCAGATATCTTAGTATAGACATTTTTTTCTCTTCTAATAAATCATGTATTTTTAATTTTCATTTATAGTTCAATATCCCACAAAATTTTAGATTTTTCAAATAGATTTAAAAAGCTCAAATTATTCTGACATGGCTTTAAAATATTAAAAATAATTCAACACCTGATCAAAACAAGTACCCATAAGACTTTTTTAAATGGCTTAAAGGTTTTCAGTCTGACAAAAGATAATAGAGGATGGTAAACAACCAGGTCGCATTGGTTCTAACACCAGTGTAGCTAACCTCGTTTCTGCTCCTAGCCATACTCTTAGGTCTTTGTGTAATCTTTAAATATTCTCCTTGCCTCTAATTTCAGCTCAATTCCATCCATTCTTCCTACTGTTGACACAATATTCTACTTGGCAAATGTCTTCCCTAATTAAAGGTCTTTGTTGGTTCTCCATAAAAGCTGATCTTTTATGATTGGCTTCCATCCATCCTTCCAGCGTCCTCTCCTACTGCTCTTTCAAACACAACAAGCTCAAGCCATTACAAGACTTTTGCCATTCTCAGAGGAGGCAAAGTTTACTGCTGCCTCAAATGTCATTCTGTATACTATCTTCTCTGACTGGACTGAGCTTTTCCCTATGCCTACTTGTTAAACTTCTCTTTTCTTTCTCATTACAGTTCAGCCTCATCTTCTCTACCGGGTGTTCTTCGACGTTCTCCACACCATCTCCCCTCACCCAGCAGGGTATAAACTCCCTCCCCACTCCTTGCAGCTTTCTCTATATTCCTCTATTAAAATACTTCCTACATTTCACTATCTTTATTTGTGTGCCTTCTACTATACTGGGTAGGGTAGGCACTATGTTATTTTTCCCTGATGCCTAGAATATAGTGAAAGAGGCAGGGATGTGACAGACCTGTGTTTAATGCACAGTTGTACAACCTTGAGCAAACTATGCAATTGTACGGATTTCTAGTTTTTCAGGAATGAGGTGAAGAAATTATGTACAATATCTAGGGTTGTAAAAATTAAAATATGCTATACTTAATGTATAACAAGCATGCCATAAACAGTAATAACTAATGTTTTTTGTATATACTAACAATACTTATTTGTTAATGAATGAGTATGTGAATATATGAACTGTACCTCCATGTTGGGTATTTTTAAGTTGGAAATGATCTTCAGTGAAAGGTAGTAATTTTCCAGTTCATTAATTACCTTTCATTCACTGGTGCCACATCATATCTGACCAAGTACAATGGTAAACATTTCCTTTTCTTTCTTTCAACCAACACTGATAGATGATTGATCAGTTTCATCTGGATTGGAGAGATTTAACCCATTCCAATGTCCATTTAATCCTCTTTTTAGTTTCATTTCAAGTCCTGCCTGTGATGAAACCACCCCTTTTAATGGAGATATTCCGAAAAGCCTGGTGTAAATACTGGCCCAATTTTTAGATAAGACCTTTAAGTCAGTGAATATGACTATGAAGCTTCTTGTTAAGTATTTTCCAATGTGTGTGCTCCATTTCCTAATCACCTCATTTCTATCATGCATTCATGCAACAAATATTTACTAAGCACCTATTATGTATCTGGCACTATTCTAAGCTCTTGAGCAGGAGAGTAGGCACACTGTTTCTTACAGAACCCATGGTAAATATTTTAGGTCTATGATCTACACATAGACCTAAAAACTCACTTTACAGCAGTAGCATAGAAGCTTCCTTAGACAACACATAAACAAGTGGGTGTGGCTGTGTTCCCAATAAACTGTATTTACAAAAACAGGCAGTGGGCCATAGTTTGCAGACTCCTTTATCCGAGTTATAGGTCCTATCAAGACAGACAGAACTTCTAACACTTCACTGTAGGAAAAAAAATAAACAAATGAATAAATAAGATCATCTTTAAATAAGAGTGCTCTTTAAAGAATTAAATCTGGAGATGCCATAGAGATTGACTAGATGGCTATGTAGATCAAGTTGTCAGGGATATCCTCCCTGAAGAACTGTATTTTAAACTGGGATTTTAAAGACAACTAGCCATAGAAATATTGATATAAAGCATTTTAATAAACAAGTAGATGCAATGATATTGACAAATAGGAAATATCTAGATATCAGTATGATGGTATTATGATCTAGTGTGATATTGGTATTGACAAACTCTCAATACCAAAATATCTTGCAATAACAAAATATCCAAACAGATACATATGGCACAAAACAGTATTGTGACAGATTACAAATGGTTTCACTTTTCTTTACTGTAGTTGATACATCCTAGAAAGAAAAAAAGTCTAACTCCAGCATCATATTTAATCATTAAAAAATCGCTTATTAATAATTCTTGACCAGGCTCTTAAAATTCCATTTCAAATAAATAGTAATCATTATTTTTGAAGTTACTTTGAGTCTAATTGAGAAGACATACAGATAAAGCATCTAAATCAAATTTTGCTTTGTATAACAGACTCTATGCATAACACCTGCCTATCAAAAACTAAGCAAAGGTTTTGAAGGGCAGGATAGAAATAGTGGTCACAAAAGATTTTCTGGAAGAGTTGATAAACAGTTTTAAAGAAAGGGTAGAGAGGTAGTGGAAGGACTGCATGCCTGATCCAGTGAACTCCCTGCACAGAGCACACAAGCAAAAATAGACATAGGGCATTCTGGAAGTTGAACATTGTTCAAAATGGCGGAATGGATGAGGAATGTGGGGCACTTGCAGGGATGTTATTAGAGACACATCATTATAATAATCTAGGAGTATTAACAACTATTCTGAGAAATACAGAGTGCCATGTAAGCTGACGTGAAATAATCATATCTGCAAAAGCCAGCCAGATGTGAATAGAGAAGAGAGACGGCAAGCACAGTTGGACTAGTGAGGAATAACGAAAGCCGTGGTGGTGGATATAGAAAGTGGAAAGACATGAAAAAGATGTTGAGAAAAAGTCTACAGGCCACAGTAACGAATGTAGGAAAGGAGAAAACAGCAAGCCTGGTTTTCTGGCCTGGGTTCTTAGATAGTGCTATTAGCAAAGATACGAACATTGGAAGAGACATATGTACATTTGGGGACAACAGTGATGCATTCAATTTTGAACATAATGTGAGGTGCCTTTGAGATATCCATTAAAGAGCATTGTTTAAAAAAGGCAATTAGAGTAGTCAATCTGTATCTTAGCCATGAAGTGTAGATGGGAGAATCAGATTTGGGAATTTCTGTTTCAGTGACAATTCAAACTACTGCTTGACTAAAATTATCACTAAAGTTACACCAATAAGGTCTATGAATCCTCAAATTAAAGAAGGAAGTAAGGCTGGGTACAGTGGCTCAAGCCTGTAATCCCAACACTTTGGGAAGCCAAGACAGGCAGATCACCTGAGGTTCTGAGTTCGAGACCAGCCTAGCCAACATGGCGAAATCCAGTCTCTACTAAAAATACAAAAATCAGCTGGGCATGGTGGTACACACTTATAGTCCCAGCTACTTGGGAGGCAGAGGCAGGAGAATTACTTGAACCCATGACGCAGCGGTTGCAGTGAGCTAAGACTGCATCACTGCTCTGCAGCCTGGGTGACAGAGTGAGACTCCATCTAAGAAATAGAAAAAGAAGAAAGTAATGCATATCAGACAGAAGTTGCTAAGAGGAAGCAATGTGGACCCAACTCCCACAAATAAAAACATAATTTTCCATTAAAAAGTAATCAGTGACTGGTCCACTTTAACATTGTTTTCATTTAACTAACATGGCAAAATGTGCCTTTTAAATAGGATTTTCAAATCTGCACTAAAATAAATGTACTGATCATAAACTCCATGCATCTATATAAAACTCAATCTATCAAGAAGAGATAATATGAAGGATGTTAAAACCAATAAAAACCCATTATTTTCTAATGCTTTTTTTTTGGATTTTGCCTTTTTCAAAATAGTTATTGACGTAAATCAAGCATCCAGGGACAGAATGTCTGCATATCTTATATGTAAAGCACTTTGACTAATGCTTGCTGTGCACTTGGAGAATAAGCAATTTCCCTGCTGCCTCCGTTAGAATGATGAGGTAATCTACTGTGCCTTTACACTTACAGCAAGCCTCAAGAGACTGAGGCTTGATGATTACATGGTCTTATAAGGCCATAAAGTTCTACCGCAGGAGTAGTATTGTATTATAAAGATACTTCAAATTGCTGAACATACTCTCTTCACTATTATTGCATGACTCTTTTGAAATTCACTTGCACCTCTGGCTTTCTAAAATGATTTAAAACTGCATCAGAACTCACCACATGCATGCCAACCATCATCATCAGAAGGCAGGTCTGACAAGATTTAATTACTTAGAAACATATCAGATTTTTAATCCTAAAAATAAAACTACAAATGACTTTTCAGTAAGATGTAATATCAAAAGGTGTCTTTCACAAAACATAAAATTAGACACGTTAAGAATAAGCTCAATTTTAAACCAGTAGTTATTCTGATATAAATGTTGTTATGCTGAAATGAATTTTGCCATTCTTCCCAAAATGCATTTACCTTCATACTAATCTTACTCATGTTTTTAAAAGAATCCTTCACTTTCTTGTCAGTTTACATTCTGTATCAAACTGATGGAAGCCAAGATCTTTCACATTATTTGTCAGTTTTACTGTCCTTTCCAAATAAATGTGTAAAAAGCCTTTTCATTTCTTTGTCTGATCCAGTTGAAAATCTTTTACATTCATTCTACTGACGCATCAGTCTTCAATTTTTCCCTTCCATTCACTATTCCTAAATGTGACACTTCCAACAATTTGCAGTTAAAATCAAAAGCCTGTGCATTTTATTATCGTTTAATATTATTTTGTATTTTATATTTTTAAAATTACATACTCTAAAACAAGGTAGCAATACCTTCTTAAACAGGAAGGTAGGAGTGCGTGTGAATCACTGTAGGAACCAGATCATATTATTCTGTTCTCTATTTAAACTTATGTGTACTTATTACATGTAAAATTAATAACATTTAAGTCATTTAAAAAGTATTTAATTTTATATGGAGACAGGGAGGGGAACACCACATATTGGGGCGTCAGGGAGTTGGGGGAGACAGAAAATTAGGAAAAATAACTAATGCATGCTGGGCTTATTACCTAGCTGATGGGTTGACAGGTACAGCAAACCACCAAGGCACACATTTACCTATGTAACAAACCTGCACATCCTGCACATGTACCCTGGAATTTAAAAACAAGAAAAAAATATTTCAAAGGAAAAAAAAATATTTAGTTCTGATACATCATCTAAACACTGCAAAAACTTCACGTAATTTTTTTTTGAGGACAGAAAAAAAGTGAGTTTTTGAATTTACTGTTTCTTTGTGTTAGTCTCAAGGGGGCTTTTCCTTAATGCAAATTTATTTTCTTGATTCCAAGAGTATGCCCTGTGATCTTTTGTACTTCTTAAAATGTTGTTTATCTCCTCATAGGGTTTTTTCTTTTAAATCAAAAATCAAATTTTTATCTAGAATTTGTATCCCTTATTAAAATATAACAAATCATTCACAGATATTATTAGCGTTTTTAGAGCATAATGAACATAAAGATATGTTTATGTTATGAATTAGTGTTTTAGAGCATTTTAATGAACATAAAGATATGTTCATTAAAATGAAAACCTTCCTGAAACCCCTGGATGTTATCTGTTATATCCATTTCTAAACAACTTCCTTCTTTCAATTTGTTCAGAATAAGTTGAAATAAATGCTATCAACATCAAACTATAGACTATCAAAGTGCATTTATTTCCTAGCTTAAGCAACTTTTATCTGCACTTTGAATCAATGCATACAGCTTGCTGGAAAGATTTCTACACATGAATGATATAAATATATGTAGTATATATACATGTGTATTTATGCCAAGTAAAATAGAGATTTACTAGAAGATTTGAAATGGTATTCTAAATACTCCAATTTTGAGAATTTTACCCACAAAAGTGTATTTTATTTTAGATCAAGATTTATTTCCTGAACTTTTGAACTTTTTTTTCCTGGCAAATGGTTTAATGCTATTTTCTAAGTAGAGCTTAGAAGTGTATAACTGTACAAATTGTTAAATGTACAAATTATAGACCATACTTTTGTGGATAAACTCTTTGAAATATAATAAAATTAGAATATTTGGCAATATTTCATGTTGGAATCTAGAACTTACTAAATATACCAAACACAAATATAGATACGGATCTGCCAAATGTGTAAATGTCATATTCCTTTATAGACTTTTATCCTGGAGGATTCTTATATAAATTAGATATTATATAAGTAGATTAAATTAGTAGTCACCATACATTAACATAAAATGAAAATCTAAAGAAGAAAACTATGCACGTGTAGCAACTGTGTATTACCAACAGAATTTCAAGTTTGGAACCAAGTAGGTATTGGTTAGAACAGACTTCTCGGAGCAGCCGACCACGGAAGAAAGGAGAGCGGCAGTGGTGGGGCTGACCGCGGAAAAAACGAGAGCGCCAGCACCTACTACTGTTCAGGGTTTCAACACCAAAATGCCATGTGAGGTGCCATTTCACTTTGCCTTCCACCATGATCGGAAGCTTCTGAAGCCTCCCCAAAAGCAGATGCTGCTGTGGATCCTGTACAGCCCACAGAACAACAAAATGCTGAGTCAGGATTTTCTCTTGGTGCCCTATAGTAAGTGAGTGATTTGAGAACAAAGTAAAAATCTACCATCCGGAGTAATTTGAAAGATGGCCGATTAGGAGGAAGTCGGGATTGCAGCTCCGAGAGAAGGTGCAGAGGGTGAGTGGACGCCGCATTTCCAGACAGATTTTTACTGCCCACAGACCAGGAGATTCACAGGAGGAGGAGCCCCACAGGTTCCCAGCGCCGCTGGTCTGACCGGTGTGGCCGCTCGGCCTACGCCCTGGGGTGGGGGGCAGCAGCTCCTTGTGCAGAGTGAGAGAGACTGAGTCCCCTCTGAGCCAGCAAGGGGAGCTGAAGCAGGAAGTCAAGCCAGGAGATTCCCGGGCAAGGGCGCACCACGAATCTCAGAGCCGCTGCGTCAGCCGAAGCAGCGGCTGACAGGGCAGCAGATTTTTACTGCCCATGGACCAGGAGATTCACAGATGGAGGAGCTCCACGGGTTGCTAGCGCCGCTGGTTGGACCGGAATGGCCGCTCGGCCAACACCTGGGGCAGGGAGCAGCGGCTCCTTGTGCAGAGTGAACAAGACTGGGCCCCCTCTGGGCCAGCAAGGGGAGCTGAGGCAGGGAGTCAAGCCAAGAGATTCCCGGGCAAAGAGGGCGCCACGGGCAGCACGGCTGAACCCGGGACAGTCCAGCTCTGTGGGGGAGGGGCGTCCCCCACCGGGAAACACCCTGCAGTTCCCAGGGCAATTTGCCGTAACCAAGACAACCCGCCACTACAGAGACTCCGTCACTACAGGGGCGGGCCAGCATAGTGGAAGCAGTTCTAACTACACCCATATAAACAGGACTGCAGGGAAGTTCACACGGAAGCTGGGCAGAGCCCACAGCAGCTCAGCGAAGCCTCTGCAGGCTGAGTGTGACTAGGCTGCCACCTTGTGGGCAGGGAAAATGGTAGCAAGACAGCGGGAAATCATAAAGCCCTAACTCCCTGGGACAGAACACCTGGGGGGAAGAAAAGGGGGTTTATGAGTTCAGCTGCTGCAGACTTAAAATTACCAAAATCAGAAAGACAGCAACTACAAAGTCGATAGGTGGATAAATCCACAAAGATGGGAAGAAACCAGCGCAAAAAGGATGAAAACACCCAAAACCAGAACACTTGCCTCCTACAAGGGAGCGCAACTCCCCACCAGCAAGGGAACAAGACTGGATGGAGAATGAGTGTGATGAAATGACAGAATCAGCTTTCAGAAAATGGATAATAAGAAACTTCCGTGAGCTAAAAGAACATGTTCTAACCCAATGCAAAGAAACCAAGAACCTTGAAAAAAGACTTGATGAAATGCTAACGAGAATGGACAACTTAGAGAGGAATATGAGTGAATTGATGGAGCTGAAAAACACAACACGAGAACTTCGCGAAGCATGCACAAGTTTCAACAGCCGAATTGACCAAGCAGAAGAAAGGATATCAGAGGTCGAAGATCAACTCAATGAAATAAAACGAGAAGGCAAGATTAGAGAAAACAGGGTAAAAAGGAATGAACAAAGTCAACAAGAAGTATGGGACTATGTGAAAAGACCTAATCTGTGTTTCATAGGTGTACCTGAATGTGACAAAGAGAATGCATCGAAGCTGGAAAATACTCTTCAGGATATTATCCAGGAAAACTTCCCCAACCTAGCAAGGCAGGCCAATATTCAAGTCCAGGAAATACAGAGAACACCACAAAGATATTCCTCTAGAAGAGCAACCCCAAGGCACATAATCATCAGATTCACCAGGGTTGAAATGAAGGAGAAAATACTAAGGGCAGCCAGAGAGAAAGGTCGGGTTACCCATAAAAGGAAGCCCATCAGACTCACAGCAGATCTCTCACCAGAAACCCTACAGGCCAGAAGAGAGTGGGGGCCGATATTCAACATCCTTAAAGAAAAGAGCTTTCAACCCAGAATTTCATATCCAGCCAAACTAAGCTTCATAAGTGAAGGAAAAATAAAATCCTTTGAGAACAAGCAAGTACTCAAGAGATTTCATCACCACCAGACCAGCTTTACAAGAGCTCCTGAATGAGGCATTACACATAGAAAAGAACAACCAGTACCAGCCACTTCAAAAACACACAAAATGGTAAAGAGCATCAACACAATGAAGAATCTGCATCAACCAATGGGCAAAACAGCCAGCTAGCATCAAAATGACAGGATCAAATTCACACTTAACAATATTAACCCTAAATGTAAATGGACTAAATGCCCCAATCAAAAGACACAGACTGGCAAATTGGATAAAAAGCCAAAACCCATCAGTGTGCTGTATCCAGGAAACCCACCTCACATGCAAGGATACACAAAGGCTCAAAATAAAGGGATGGAGGAAGATTTACCAAGCAAATGGAGAGCAAAAAAAAGCAGGAGTTGCAATTCTCATCTCTGATAAAATAGACTTTAAAGCAACAAAGATCAAAAGAGACAAAGAAGGACATTACATAATGGTAAAAGGATCAATGCAACAAGAAGAGCTAACGATCCTAAATATATATGCACCTGATACAGGAGCACCCAGATACATAAGGCAAGTTCTTAAAGACTTACAAAGAGACCTAGACTCCCACACAATAACAGTGGGAGACTTCAACACACCATTGTCAATATTAGACAGATCAACGAGACAGAAAATTAACAAGGATATCCAGGATTTGAACTCAGACCTGGAACAAGCAAGCCTAATAGACATATACAGAACTCTCCACCCCAAATCCACAGAATATACATTCTTCTCAGCAACACATCACACCTACTCTAAAATTGACCACATAATTGGAAGTAAATCACTCCTCAGCAAATGCAAAAGAACGGAAACCATAACAAACAGTCTCTCAGACCACAGTGCAATCAAGCTAGAACTCAGAATTCAGAAGCCAACCCAGAACCGCACATCCTCATGGAAAATGAACAACTTTCTCCTGAATGTTGACTGGATAAACAATGAAATGAAGGCAGAAATAAAGATGTTCTTCGAAACCAACGAGAACGAAGACACCACATACCAGAATCTCTGGGACACATTTAAAGCAATCTCTAGAGGAAAATATATAGCAATAAGTGCACACATGAGAAGAAAGGAGAGATCTAAAATTGACACCCTATCATCAAAATTGAAAGAGCTAGAGGAGCAAGATCAAAAAAACTCAAAACCTAGCAGAAGACAAGAAATAACTAAGATCAAAGCAGAATTGAAGGAGATAGAGACACGAAAAACCCTACAAAGAATCAATAAATCCAGGAGCTGGTTTTTTGAAAAGATCAACAAAATAGACAGACCACTAGCCAGACTAATAAAAAAGAAAAGAGAGAATAACCAAATAGATGCAATAAAAAATGATAAAGGGGATATCACCACAGATTACACAGAAATTCAAACCATCATCAGAGATTATTACAAACAACTCTATGCACATAAACTAGAAAACCTGGAAGAAATGGATAAATTCCTGGACAGTTGCCTCCTCCCAAGCCTAAACCAGGAAGAAGTCGAAACCCTGAATAGACCAATAACAAGGTCTGAAGTCGAGGCAGCAATTAAAAGCCTACCACCGAAAAAAAGCCCAGGTCCAGATGGGTTCACAGCCGAATTCTACCAGACATACAAAGAGGAGCTGGTACCATTCCTACTGAAACTATTCCAAATAATCCAAGAAGAGGGAATCCTTCCCAAATCATTTTATGAGACCAACAACATCCTGATACCAAAACCCGGCAGAGACTCAACAAGAAAAGAAAACTACAGGCCAATATCCATGATGAACATAGATGCAAAAATCTTCAATAAAATACTGGCAAGCCGATTGTAACAACACATCAAAAAGCTTATCCACCATGATCAAGTAGGATTCATCCCGGGGATGTAAGTCTGGTTCAATATATGCAAGTCTATAAATGTAATTCAACACATAAACAGAACCAAAGACAAAAACCACATGATTATCTCAATTGATGCAGAGAAGGCCTTCGACAAAATTCAGCAGCCCTTTATGCTAAAAACTCTCAATAAACTAGGTATCGACGGGACGTATCTCAAAATAATAAAAGCTATTTATGACAAACCGACAGCCAATATCATACTGAATGGGCAACAACTGGAAGCATTCCCTTTGAAATCTGGCACTAGACAAGGATGCCCTCTCTCACCACTCCTATTCAATATAGTACTGGAAGTTCTAGCCAGAGCAATCAGGCAAGAAAAAGAAATAAAGGGTATTCAATTAGGAAAGGAGGAAGTCAAATTGTCTCTACTTGCAGACGACATGATTGTATATCTACAAGACCCCATCATCTCAGCCCAAAATCTCCAGAAACTGATAAGCAACTTCAGCAAAGTCTCAGGATACAAAATCAATGTGCAAAAATCACAAGCATTCCTATACACTAATAACAGACTTAAAGAGAACCAAATGAAGAATGAACTGCCATTCACAATTGCTACAAAGAGAATAAAATACCTAGGAATACAACTAACAAAGAACGTAAAGGACCTCTTCAAGGAGAACTACAAACCACTGCTCAACGAAATAAGAGAGGACACAAACAGATGGAGAAACATTCCATGTTCATGGTTAGGAAGAATTAATATCATGAAAATGGCCATACTGCCCAAAGTAATTTACAGATTCAACGCTATCCCCATCAAGCTACCAATGACCTTCTTCACAGAACTGGAAAAAACCACCTTCAACTTCATATGGAACCAAAAGAGAGCCCGCATAGCCAAGTCAATTCTAAGCAAAAAGAACAAAGCGGGAGACATCACACTACCGGACATCAAACTCTACTACAAGGCTACAGTAATCAAAACAGCATGGTACTGGTACCAAAACAGAGATATAGACCAATGGAACAGAACAGAGGCGTCGGAGGCGACACAACATATCTACAACCACCCGATCTTTGACAAACCTGATAAAAACAAGCAATGGGGAAAGGATTCCCTGTTCAATAAGTGGTGTTGGGAAAACTGGCTAGTCATATGCAGAAAGCAGAAACTCGACCCCTTCCTGACACCTTACACTAAAATTGACTCCAGATGGATTAAAGACTTAAACATAAGAAGTAACACCATAAAAACACTAGAAGGAAACCTAGGCAAAACCATTCAGGACATAGGCATAGGCAAGGACTTTATGACCAAAACACCAAAAGCATTGGCAACAAAAGCCAAAATAGACAAATGGGACCTAATCAAACTCCACAGCTTCTGCACGGCAAAAGAAACAGTCAATAGAGTGAATCGGCAACCAACAGAATGGGAAAAAATTTTTGCAGCCTTCCCGTCTGACAAAGGGCTGATATCCAGAATTTACAATGAGCTAAAACAGATTTACAAGAAAAAAACAAACAAGCCCATTCAAAAATGGGCAAAGGATATGAACAGATACTTTACAAAAGAAGACATACATGAGGCCAACAAGCATATGAAAAAATGCTCATCATCACTGGTCATTAGAGAAATGAAAATCAAAACTACATTGAGATACCATCTCACGCCAGTTAGAATGGCGATCATTAAAAAATCTGGAGAAAACAGATGCTGGAGAGGATGTGGAGAAATAGGAACACTTTTACACTGTTGGTGGGAGTGTAAATTAGTTCAACCATTGTGGAAGACAGTGTGGTGATTCCTCAAGGACCTAGAAATAGAAATTCCATTTGACCCAGCAATCCCATTACTGGGCATATATCCAAAGGATTATAAATCGTTCTACTATAAGGACACATGCACACGAATGTTCATTGCAGCACAGTTTACAATAGCAAAGACCTGGAACCAACCCAAATGCCCATCGATGATAGACTGGACAGGAAAAATGTGGCACATATACACCATGGAATATTATGCAGCCATCAAAAACAATGAGTTTGCATCCTTTGTAGGGACATGGATGAACCTGGAAACCATCATTCTCAGCAAACTGACACAAGAACACAAAATCAAACACCACATGTTCTCACTCATAGGAGGGTGTTGAACAATGAGAACACATGGACACTGGGAGGGGAGCACTATACACGGGGGTCTGTTGGGGGAAGTGGGGGGGGACAGCGGGGGTGGGGAGTTGGGGAGAGATAGCATGGGGAGAAATGCCACATATAGGTGAAGGGGAGGAAGGCAGCAAATCACACTGCCACGTATGCACATATGCAACAACCTTGCATGTTTTCCACATGTACCCCAAAACCTAAAATGCAATAAAAAAAAAAAAAAAAGAACAGACTTCTCACCATTCCTGTACCAAAGTCTCCAATATTATCATTAATATTATAATACAGCAGGAGGTCTGTATTTGGCATGGCCAAAGTCTTAGGGAGGCACACAGGTGATGGGTGACAAATACCTTCTACATTGTTAACCTAGAAATTCTACAAATAAAGGCCAGTGAAATGTTACATGACAGATGGAATAAGAAAAATGAAAATCTAAATATTCCAAAATCAAATTTCCAATATATTTTAAAGTATATTGATAAATTGATAATCAGCAAGGCACATAATAATCACACTTAGTCCACTGATAACTTCCAATTTATTTTCAATTTCCATTTAGGTTTTATCCTTTGTTATATTAGTGAAAAATATTTCAATTGAGTATAGCAATGCTATAGCTGTAGTATTATAATATGACACAGTCTCCCATAATGCAAAAATGCCTTATCTTATTGACAGTGTAAATACACGTTTTCCTTTTTTCACCACAACCTACCAATTCAAGTTAAATTCAAATCTCTGAATTTGATTTTGGCCTCTAACCTATGATTATAAAGTACATGTTAGTTCAATAATTTTGTTATAAATTAAGTGGTGTAATTCTATTAGTAGACAAGGTAGTTAACATCACATACTGTGGCTCAGAAATTATTTTGAGTTCTGTACTATTGATAAATTGGAGATATTGTTTCAACATATAAGTTTTATGTATTCATGTAATACGTTGATCTGACTGTGGACATGGAAATGAACAAAAATGTAGACTTAAAACTATCAGAGCCTACCATCAATTTATCCTCCAACCTCCCAAAAGAGTAAGCTGTGGGTTTTTGTCTATATATATATATATTATAAAAGCTTTTTTTTTTGTGTGTGTATATATATATATGTGTGTGTGTGTGTGTATATATATAGTATGATATATATATACATATATATATAGTATGATATATATTTATATATATATATATATATATATATATAAAGGCTTACTTGGCAAGCTTCTAATTTTACATGTTAAAATACATATAGTATTTTATATATATCAATAAGTCAATAGTGTTCTTCATATATATATACATATATATTCAGATTTTGATAGAATACATAAAAATAGAAGTCAGTTTTAATCTTACAATATCTTTTCTGAGAAAGCTACAAACAGTATATTTAATGCCCTATGAGTAAAATATATTTAATGCCCCAAGCCAAACATGTATAGTTAATTCTACTGATCCGTAAGAACTGGCTTTATTGTAGCAAAATTATAGTTATTATATTTTAGTAAACTTAATTGAACTTTATTTAAAATATTATCATCTCAAAAATATTCCACACAGAGAGAGGATGCATATTAATAACTTGAAGACCATCAAAATGAATAATTTCATATTCAAATGTTCAGATTTAGTCTATTCATTAAAATATAACCCATCTCAAAATTGGCTACTAAAATTTATATTCACAAGCTACATAGGATACTGTAATATTTGTGCTAAAAGAACCATGAAAAGAATCTAATTAATGTAATTAAATTAATTTGCATTTGAGTAAATTTAGTTGTATAATTCATCATGCTTTCATAGTTATTCTAATACTGATTTTTAAATTTAATGAATGAATGAAAAAGAGGATGTATATGTACTCAATTCCATGTTAAGAATTTGTATTAATAGTAGATGACAGCATTCCCATTAGATAGACTAATCAAAATAATTTATACTTAAGTTTTCTTACAAAAACGAAACATACTGATATATAAAATTAGATTGATTTTGGTTTAACAGTTATCTAAGAGGGATCTAGTCACCTGATACATGTTTTCTTTTAATCCTCATTACAGTCCTTTGAGGTATTATTATAATATTCTTATGAAAGACAACTTTGTCATATTATTTCTGCTAATATGGATTGTTTATTCAAATATTCACTGAAAACCACAGTTTTCCTTTTATAAATAAAATTTATAAATAAAAATAAATTTTATAAATAAAATTTAAAAATTTTATTTCTTACCCCTTATTTTTGGAATCATTCCATTTATGTTAAAAAAAAAAAGGCTATTCAATTCATACTTTACCACTTCTTCCCCAACTTTTCTACTTTGAAAAGCCTTTGAGGAATCTTCAAAAGCAACCCACAACATCCTTTAAAAGGTATTAGACAACAAACTAATTGAGTAAACGTGAACTCCTATGTGAAAATTTGAACAGTATGATATGATTTAAAAAACGTTGTGATGGAAGTGATATGAATATTGACAGACTACAATATATCAATAGTATTCTTCATTAAAATGATTATATATAACACTTGCATGATGTTTTAAAATTATAGATGACTGTCTTTCAATTATACCATCTGGACATTAGAGGGAAGATTCTGTTTTTCAAAATATTCTTGGAAATTCTTATTTTGGATTACACTTGAAATTGATGACAAAAATTTGGACCCTTCAGGAATTATCTTATTTTTCAAACAGATATAACTTCTCTAGAATTAAATCTGATGAAAAATACTGTCTTATTCTTTTTATAATATGATAATTATTATTTTCCCTAGATTAAACAACTGATACTGAAGGTAATTTCAAAAGAGAATTGTAAAGTTAAAATACCAGAAATAACATATATGCAAAATCATTATGTCAATTTTATTGACATTTAAAAAATTAAGAGAAAACTATTTCATATAATTTAAAACCTGCTTTAACTTGACAATATACAAACTGTCAATAATGAATGACAAAATACAGAGGATAATCAATTTTATCCATTTAACTTTCTATTACAAATTAATAAAACCATTTATTTTTTGGTTTTTTTTTTAGCTTTCAGGTGGAGCTAAAAATTCACAAGAGTCACAAATTAAATTATTCTGGAATTAAGATGTTCTCCTCAAGGTCAAAAAATAATCCCTGTGACTTATGAAAGGTGAAGATTAAATAGAGGAGTCATTTTGAGTATAAATAGGATCCCCATACAAATTCTGTTTCTTTCAAATATGAAGCCTTCCACCAACTACCTGTATGACTCATCTGGGGACTTCTGATCTATATTCAAAGTGGCTTAGTCACTGCCAATGTATTTCCATATGAGGGATAATGATTATCAAGAAAGTATAGAAACAACAAATGGTCTTCAGAGATTTAGAAGTGTAGTAATGGCACACTTTTTCAAATTACATGGCAGTCTAGGTGAACACAAGATAATAAAGGGCCCAGGTATCCATTAACACCTACATGAACATCTACACATGTTCCAGTGTTACAGTCATTTAAAAGGAACAAGCAAAAACAGAACCACCTTTATGTAAGACTGAAACAATATTAGTAAGGTCTTTAGTACTATTTTATGATACTCTAACTCAGGCAGTTTTTAAAAATGACATTATGCATCCAACTAAAATTTACATATAACTTCATTTGATCTAATGACAAATATTGACTAAATCCAATCTGAATATTTGCATAGCTAATGACTCAGTATTTTTTAAATCCGATCTTTGAATTTTGAGACAAAATAATCTTGAAATCTTTATAGTCTATTTAAAATCTCTGTCATTTTAATAAAATTTTAGAAATATCTCTAAATGCCTCTCTATCTCCAGGGAGAAATCAAGTGAGATTTTATCCAAAAAGTCAAACGCTAAATAATTAAAAAATCCTCATCTCAAATTCCAGACCTCCATTTTTTTTTTTTCCAGTTGTCAATCCCTTTTTAATTTGCTGTGAACAGTACTGTCAGCCTGTTTTGGAAGCTATTTTAATTTAAGATTATCTCTCTTCTTCAACCTTTGAATGGTCTGTCATTTGTTATATCCTTCATAAAAGCTAGCCAAGTGCACTTCTGATTTCCAGCTGTTAATTTATAGAAGCAGTGAATTTTGCACACATTCTTTTTCATGCATTCCCTGTTTCCTTTTACTTTTTTTTTTAAAAAAAGAAACAGCAATCTTTTATGTGTATTCCCTACTAAACAGTAAGAAGAAATAAAGCAATAACTGGACTTTTTACAAATCCCTGAATATTCTTATTCCGTAATAGACTAAGAAAAATCACAATTTTTTTTTTTACACACCGTGCCTAGGAAAACGTGAAAACCAAATGGAAATGAAGAAAATCTAGTACTATCGTAAAATATTTGAGCTCCTCCTTAAGAAAAAGCACTGAGAAATATCAGCTCTGAGAAGTACTTGTGGAAAAAGATATGATATTATATTCCTTTTTGACTTATGTACATTCATTAGACAGAGTGCTGGGATTTCTGTGATCTACATGTGGGCATTGTTCTCCTAATTAGACAGAAAACCTGGGTTCAATACCAAGATTAACCATGTATGCTGACATAGATTTTTTAAAACTTTAAGTACACTTAATTCACGGATTATCCTCCATGAGCCTCTCCTAGGAAGTGCAGAATTTCCATTGGCTGTTTCTTTCTTTCTTCTCTTTCTTTCTGTCTTTCTCTCTCTCTCTCTCTCTCTCCTCTCTCTCTCTTTCTTTTTTTTTGAGTCAGATTCTCACACTGTCACCCAGGCTGGAGTGCAATGATGCTGCTACCTCCACTTCCCAGGTTTACCCGATTCTCCTGCCTCAGCCTCCTGAGTAGCTGGGATTACAGGCGCCTGCTACCACGCCCAACTAATTTTTTGTATTTTTAGCAGAGACAGGGTTTCACTATGTTGGCCAGGCTGATCTCGAACTCCTGACATGATCCACCTGCCTTGGCCTCCCAAAGTGCTGGGATTACAGGCATGAGCCGCCACCCCAGCCTCAGTTGTTTCTTATATATTTGGCCAAATATACAACATGAGATAAATTTGTAATAAAATATAGTACAAGTGATACACAGTATAACATTCAAAATTATTCAACATTTTATGCCCCAATTTTGGCTGACTTCGAAGTGTCTGCTAACGCTGGCATGAAGCATGTAGGATTCCATCATTCTCCTGAAGTACCCTAGGTAGTTCTGGGGAGCAAATCCAAAATGCTCCTAGGGCCATGGGAGGAATAGGCAGGAAGTTTTCACATAGAACAGAGATGTATATTGACTGGGTCAAAGGAACCAGAGAAAAAAAGAACTTCAAAACAGTCAGCATAAACTAGCTACAAGGCACGCCATCTAGCCAGCCCTGCCCGAAGTTATCCAGACAGGCAACAACCAACCATCCTTTTCCTTCCCTTCCTCTCTGCTTTTCCCTAGTGTGGGTAAAATTCAAACAGCACCTAGGAAACACCCAGCCTCCACTGAAGGCTTCCATTAGCTCTTCACTAAAGTAGGGGGGAGGAGTTAACACTAACTCAATTTTGGAAATTTTACTATTACAACGAAAGTAAACTTTTGAATTTCTTTTTTTTTTCTTTTGAGACGGGGTCTTGCTCTGCCACCCAGGCTGGAGTGTAGTGGCACAATCTCAGCTCACTGCAACCTCTACCTCCTAGGTTCAAGCGATTCTCCTGCCTCAGCCTCTCAAGTAGTTGGGATTACAGGCCCGTACCACCACACCTGGCTAAGTTTTGTATTTTTAGTAGAGGCAGGGTTTCACCATGTTGGCCAGGCTGGTCTGGAACTCCTGACCTCAGGTGATCCACCCACCTCTGCCTCCCAAAGTGCTGGGATTATAGGCCTTAGCCACCCTGCCCAGCTGGAATTTCTTAATTGAGGCATTTTTATTGAGACTGTTTCTATATCTAAAGGTAATCCAGATCATTTTGTTATTTTGAATCTCCAAGAAAGTCATCCTCATCCAGGATCACTCACTGAAAAGGTTTAATAGGCTATCAAAATAAAGTTGGATGGTCACAACCAACCACGTTTCACATTTGTACAAAGTGATTCATACAGAAAGCAAAGTGAGTTATAAGTGATATTAAATTTAGAATATGGCCAGTTATTTATACAGCTATCTGAAAGAGTGATTATGTGAATTAACTGAAACACATACCTGTGAGAGGTAAATGTTACATAGTCAAATACATATATGAAAAACATTGGATAAAACAAATTTTGTTTATTCCTAGCAGAATTTCTTTGACCTTTTAAGGACTAATGTTTACTATGAACCTTAAACTTGGACTTCCTAGTCTCCAAAGAAGTAGCTACTTATAGATATCCTCTTATCTTCGTGTACTCAAGCAAGAGGATTCCTCTTTCTTGTAGAAGGCCACCAACCCTTTCAGATTGAGGCCCACTTTTGTGACCTTATTTAATCCTAATTACTTCTAACTACCCTACCTCCAAGTATCAAATCACATTGGAGATTAGAGCTTCAGCATATAAACTGGGGATAGAGGGAACACAATTTAGTCTAAAGCAATTTACAACATCTATAAAGCTATTACTAATTGGTCCATTGTTCTGTAATCCAAAATGAATTAAAAAACAATCATCTATATGATCATAAGAATAGTGTATCTTTGGCATTTGGGTCAATAGTCAATATTCTCTTATCAGAAAGCGAATAGTATATTATTCTCTATGAAATGCATAGATTACAAAAATATTATTTTTAAAACACGGTGAAAATAAAGGCCAACTTTTCCTCAGAAGCAGAATTTTCTCTTTATGCCAAACTTATTAATTATGATCAAATTCTCCTAGCCTAAAATTTATATTCTATACCTCAGGCTTGTCCTCAATGTCTTCTTATGATGTTCTTACCATTTCCCTGCTCACTTCTAATGAGGAACAATGTTAATTATGTAAGCTAATCCCTTTATTACAATAGATAATCACTTTGTTACAGAATCAGTTGTACGTTTTAGAAAGTGCCATTTCTTAGCACTTAATCAGATTTCTGGTTGCATGATTCAGAATCAAGACTTTATAATTTAAATAACACTTTAAAAGAAAGAAAGAGAAGCTACTCTGTTAATATCAGCACCATGACAACTTTTTACTGACAGTTCTTTAAAGACATTCACTTTTTTAGTCATTTAACATACAACTCTATGTGTTATATAATGATGTGCTTTCAAGAATTAAAGAACACTTTTTTTTTTTGTAAATCATCTGGTTTAAAAAAATCAATAAACACAAAACTTAAGGATGTACTACTGATGAAAACTCTTTCATTATTCTATTATGATCCAGATTCTCATTAGTGACAAATACCAAGCACAGAAAACAATTACCCTGAAAAATACTAGCGGGTTGGAAGTGTAGTGGATTCTTCAGCTCTTCATTAGAGCACCAGGCGTGTTAGGAAATTCGCCATGGTGAGGATATTCATGTATGGCAGCTCATGTAAGTCATCTCATGTGAGATCAGCAATTTTAACAAAAAGGAGTCATCATCCTGTAAAACTTAGAACAATTGTCTGAAAGCCTGTTTTGATTTCTAATATGGTAATAATGAAACTATCAAATAAAAATATTTTTTGGAATTATTTGTTGCTCATGAAAAAAATTAGTTAAGATTTGAGGAACACTGTAATAATTTGAATTACTGAAAAAAATGTTCCATTTTATTCATCTTAACTTTGCTATTTGGGGATTTAAAAATAGGAAGATAGAAGCATTTCCTATTAGATAGATTCCTTACATTAGTTACTGCAAGCAATCGTCACTGCAACCTAATAAGGTATGTTCACCTCCTTTGATGGTAGACAAAATGAATATGTAATTCAGTGAAAAAAGGACTTGCATCCATTTCTGCTAGGTTCTATATTCTTGTCCATGACTCACAGCTGAATCTTGAGGAAATGAATGATTATGTCATTTTTTACTCCAGGACTGTACATGTTTAGAATTCTAATGTTTGGAGGCTCAGAGTTTTTCAGTATAAATGTCTGTTATTTCGGCCTACCTGTCCATCCTACCTCCTTTTCTTACCCCTTTCACGCCTATTCTCATCAACAATGTAGCCAAGGTCTACAACTTTTTCATAAAGATAAAAAAGATTATGTAATTCTTCCTCCAGAAAACATCCCACAGCTTTCCATTTATGTTATGGACTGGATGTTTGTATACTCCCCAAATTTGTATGTTTAAGCCCTAACCACCAATGTGATATCATCAGGAGACAGGGGCTTTGGGAAATAATTTACATGAGGTCATGAAGGTGGAGAATCTACAATAGGATTAGTAGCCTCATAAGGAAAACAGCTTGCTCTCTCTTTGCTAGTGAACAAGAGGTCATGTGAGGACACACTGAGAAGACCCAGGAAGAAAGTTCTTACTGGCCACCAACGTGCACCTTAAACTTGGACTTCCTAGTCTCCAAAAATTTAAGAAACAAATGTCTTATTTTAGCCTATCCGTCTGTGGTATTTTATTATGGCAGCCTGATCTAATTAAGACAATCTCAAAGTAAATATCAAAGTCTTTGTAATCATCCATAGGACTGTGGCAGACATGGTGTCTGCTGCTACCCCTGCTCCCCATTCCCTTGCTAACTTTGGCCACGCTGGTCTCCCTGCTGATTATGAGCCCACCATGCTCCTGCCTCAGATCTTTGAGCTTTCTGTTTCCATGGCCCACAACCTTCTTATCCAGGTGATTTTTATGGTGCTCGTGCTCACAAACCACAGACTCCAATTACAATATTGCCTTAGCCACAAGGCCTTGTCTAGCTACCCATTCTAAAATATCACTCCTCTCTCTTAACCCAGGAACTATCTTTAACCCCTTCTCTATTTTTATGGAGAGCATTCATTATACTATGATATATACATTATTTTAATTGTTTTACACTCCACTTCCCTCCAATAGAATGCAGGCTCCATAAGTACAGGGATTTTTGACCTTTTGGTCAGGGCTATATTCCCATTATCTGGAAAAGCGCATGACATGCTAAATATTTGCTGAATGAAGAAATGTGTTAAAGGCAAAACAAAGAGAACATTTCATATTTTTCATTCTTATGATATATATTTTAACTTTTATATATACATGTATACATGTATCTATGAAGCCAGTCTTTCTAAATTAATAAAATTTCACTTGAAGATTGACTGCTTCTGAGGTAATTATATGATAATACCATGTCTAAAAAAACTATTTTCCCAATTATGATAAACTTTTCTTAGGTTTTTTTTTTTTTTTTTTTTTTTTTAAGACAGGTTTTCATTCTGTCAGCCAGACTGGAGTACAGTGGCACGATCACAGCTCACTGAAACCTCTGCCTCCTGTGATCAAGTGAACCTCCAACCTCTGCCTTTCAAGTACCTGGGGCTATAGACACATGCCAACACCCAAGGCTATTTTTAAAATTTTTTTAGAGAGACAGAGTTTCACCATGTTGCCCAGGCTAGTCTCTAACTCCTGGGCTCAATCAATCTACCCACCTAGGTCTCCCAAAGTGCTGGGATAACAGGCATGAGCCACCACACCAGGAGGAGATTTCTATTCCAATGAAAGATAATTAATAACATTTCTTATCAAGCTATAATGCTACTATATTACAAAATATTTTTCTTAACACATATAAATATAATCCATATTATTAAAAATACAGAACTTTATTTTTTGACAAATTGTTTTTCAAACTAATCCATCAATAAATCAAAATACTTGTTAAATAAAATATGCCAAATACACATCAAAATATTGTACACTCAAGTTAACTAAAATTAATATACATCAACAATTATAATCAATATAGTTTGAAAGAATATAGTGACTATTTCAGAAAGAAAAACACAAGAAAAAATAAGTATTAACTCTATAGTTTATGCCTAATATAATTTTTTATTAACTTTTAAAAAATCTATTTTGGTTACAAACAAATTACAACATAAGTAATCTACCCTACATATATTATTCATTGTAAGTAGCATCAAATATTCATATATTTCTCATGGATTGCATTTCCTTTAAATCATCTGTTAACCAAAGAATAATTTCACTTTTTAATTTCAGTACTTTAAAGTTGCTCTCACACCTTCTCATTGTTTCAAAGCTAATTACAAAGAATAACATTATACACCAGATATAAATATTCCACCAAAACCCTGAACAAGTTTCCCCTCTCACAAAATATATTTGATGAAGCAGTATGATAAACTAATATCACTCCACTGAAATATTTTCACTGGGACTATAATTTTCTAAAAAATATGCAGATATAGACTTGAGCGCACATCTATTCCATCTGAATCAAGCCTTTTGCCCAAGAACACCAAACACCTGAAGGAAGCACCGTTTTCTTCTTTTATACAACTATGCGATCTATGGATTTAGCCTGATTTACGCTGAGCATGCCAATCAATCTGAATACTGCCTTTTTTATTCTGTAAAAGGTATACTACCCACACGGGTACTTGGAATAACAACAAAATGGGCTGTTGACAACAGTTAAATGTAAACTATTAGAAAGTGGTGGGCCTATTTTGGAACAGATTAGTTAATAAAACTTACAGGAGATTATGCAATTGTTAGCAAAGACTGCAAGCGCCTTTTTCCTCTGCAATTTTGACACTGACATCGTCTAAGATACAGTAGCTATATATTTTAAGATAACACAAATGAATATCAAGATAAGTTACAAGGATGTCAGTGATTATTAATGTACAAAAATCAAGTACTTTTAGTGAAGCATATGAGACATCAAAAGTTAATACAACTCATGAAAATTGTCTTTTATCAAAATGAAGATACCTTCATGATAAAAGTATGTTAGGTATTTTTACTTCTAAAATGTAAATAATAATTGCCTTACTTACATTATAGGACAAAGGTAAGGACAACAGTATCTGGTAACTGAAAGCTTCAAGCAAATTGGGGTTCCTTTCTATAATTTTCCCTTATTAATGTCATTCTTATAGAAATATAATTATATAAAGAAATATCAATACGATTTTCTATATAAAATGATTATAGAACATTCTGTGAAGACATCCCTACATTGAGTCTAAAGTGACTCAAATATTAATAAAGTTCTGTGACTAAACAAATTAACTCAGAATATTCGGCCCTTCTTTTTACTAAGTTATATGCTTGTCTTCTATACTCCTAAGCACATCAATTAGATCTGAAAATTAAGTATGGTTTGGGTGCCCTCTAAAAGAAAAGGAACAACCAGTGAAATACTCAAAAATGGAAATTTTGAGATGGGGCTCTAATTAAATACAGTATTCTAAAACTTTAGATATATCATTGAGCAAAAATAATCACATTTCAATTCAAGGGACTTTAAAAAGTAATCATCTTTGTGAAATTAGAACACAAGGTTTCTCATGACAGTGTAGCTACACAACTGTCTTAAAATGAAAAAGGCAGTTTCCTTCAGTTAAGCCTTCAATTAAAGTGCACTTTCATATTCATTAAACTCAGAAGCCCAGAACAATCCTCTAAATCGGGTATGTTCCCATACAGCGCATGAAGAATACTGGTAATTATAAAATTTTCCAGATCTTGTGGACATTTCTGATTTTATTCCTGGCATTTATTCATGCAGCTTATAACACTGGATATGAATTTTAAAGTAGTACAGGCCAGGCAAGGTTCGTGTCTTACTGATGAGATTTCAGCAAAGAGGAAGATGCCAATATTAAGACGAATGAGACTAAATAATCCAAAGATAAAGCTTCTTTTTCTTTTTTTTAATTATGACATATCTCAAAGAATGCCTACGGTTTCTGAAAACATATTAAATATTTTATTGATTCTCGAAATAAGTTGTATTCTCTGAGACTATTAAAATTAGCTGTAGCTATTTAAAAAGTTTATTTTAAATTGAAAAGAAAAACATACAAATTCAAAACTGAAGCATACTAAGATATATGTATGCTTATGTGATTTTTTAAAAAAATTAATGTATATTTAAATTTGTGAGTCAGATTTCGTATTTGTTCTAGCATACAATAGATGGATGTTTTAGTTATAAATGTGATTTCAACTAAGTAAAGAAACAAAAGAACAAGAGAATGAAGATTCTCATGCAAAGTGAGTATCTTACTGCCTCCTATGGACAATTCTGGCTCACAAATAAACAAACAATAATCTATAAACTTGTTCAGACAATCTGTCTTGACTACCAATACTAGATTGAGGACATTCTCTTAAAGTAAAGAGGAAGCAGCTAGTGTTCTGACCACACCACATTTATTTCAGGCACAGTGGTTTTTGCTTTAATATATTTTACACATCAGTCTTCCCTGTAAATACATATTGTAAACAAAATCTTCATATACTAAAGTTATTAGGAAATCACTGACTTAAAATATCTTGTGGACATTTATAAATTACTAAATTTATAAATAAAAAGCCTCCCAGACATCAATAAAACAAAATTATAAAAGATTTCTAATAAAATTAACAACATTCAAGTTGGCTTCAAGTTTCTTCAACACAGCAATGCAGGTTGAAAAGCAGTGATTTGAAATAAAGAGTTCAAAAGCAGAGTATGACAAAAAGTATTTTGACTCAAAACTTCTATACCCATCCGGTTTTCTTCCAATGGGAATTTAATAGAAAGATATCGAAGGAGATTGTTATTTTGTTGACATATCAAACAAACAACAGGTGATAGAAGACTTGAAACTAAATAAGGTGGAAGATATATTATTCAAAAATTGAGAAACATAATCATATAGCTTAGCACTGTCTGAATAGTTATAATAATACAATTACAAATATCAAAACTAACTATTGAAAAAATAAACAATGGTCAAAGAAAAAATATTAATATATGAATCTGAATCCCAAATGGTTCTAAAAAGGGCTTGGAATTAATAGTCTGAGTTGGATTGTAAAGAAGTTAAATTATGTTCAAGGCTCATGTAAGAAGAAACTCTCTGCATACACACACACACACACACACACACACACACACACAAACACAACATTGTTTCTATTATACATAATTATACTATAATTATGTATAACAGAATTATTTAAAATCATCAAAGAACTGAGAGGAGGAAAACAGCATGTACCTTAAAAACACTTAAAAGGAGAAACAAAATAATTTGATCAAAGATAAAAGTTGTTATAAGACTCATACATGCATTAAAAAAAATTTTTTTAAACCAATAATCTCAAAAGTGAATCCAAAAAATTGAAACTCATTTATACAGTGTGAGTCCCTTTACTTAATCTTGTGAGTCTAAATAAACTTTAACTGTAAATAATAACAACAAACACTTACTCAGCACTTACTATGAGCCTGGCACTATTATGAGAACTTAAATACATTAAACTTACTTTATCCTCAAAGGACCTTTCAGGATACTAATCTTGTCTTCATTTTACAGATGAGGAAATGCCTATTCAGAAAGTTGAAGCATTTGCCCAAGGAAATAATACTGCTAAAATTTAAATTTGAACTCAGGTAGTCTGGTTCCAGAACCCAGGCAATCTGGATAATCTGAATTCAGAATACACTCTACTGCCTCTCAATTAAGAGGAATATAAGAAACATGTTCTTCACAATCTCAAGCAGTTCTTTCCCCTTATTCTTGACTATGTGAGAAGGCAGGGAACAAGGTGCAGGTTAGGGTGGAGGGATGAGTTAAAGAATAAATAATACGGAAGACCACAGATAGGACTGAACCAATACCCTGTTTCCGGTCACAGTTCATTCTCAAAGATGATAGAGCTTTCCTTTGGAAAATTCCTAGTTAGAATTCTCAGGTTCTGCTCTGATTAATGCAGAGGGTGTCTCTAAATACAACACCTGCACAAGCTTCCTTCATTTTCTTAAACACTTTTTATTCCCATCCCTTCCTCACAGGGAAGCCTTCTCAACCAAGATTTCCAGTCACTGGTTTTCTAGTTTTTGAGGTCTCTTCCTTTTACCGCAGCAATTCTTTTTGCTGGAAGCCCAAAAAACATTGAGAGGAAGGTACTCTTTACCTATATCCTAGGGTAAGGCAGAGAAACATACACAGAGCAGGAGGGAAAAAGAGAGAGAATCTGACAGGCATGAGAAGTCGTAAGAACTGGAAATAACCTAAAACATACAACTTTTTCTCTTTACCAGTTTATGCAAGAATATTTTTGCATGTGTATGTATAACATAGCCACACAGTTTTGGCTTTTGAAGAATATGTCTATATACTCTGTTAAGTTATGGATGTCAACAGGGAAAGCAGAATTATTTACTAAACAACAGGTTAGAAGGATCACTCCATGGATGCAGGCTATCCTACAAATATTCATTTAGTGAGGCTATATTGACATAAACTGTTCATGACAATCAGACTGATTCTTTCACATAGATCAGAGTTTATCACAGACTCTTATATGACAAACAAAACAATGCCACCTTTGCTCTTTTTTCTCCCCAAACATGAGAAATGTAAGCTAGGCGAGAGCATGGTATTCCAACAGATGTTAACATTTTACTTACAGCCCTCATAGATGTCGGTGGGAATATGGACTGCTGCATGCTGATACGATATTTGTCGTCCAAAATTAGCATCTTCAATGAAGACAGGTTTTATCCTCTGGCTGCCTGGCTCACTGTCATTTTTCTCAGGCTATATAGAAAAAGAGAATAAACAGAATATAGCATTTTTTTTATAACATATTTTCACATGCACTTCACTTGCCAAATGCATATTCTTCAAAAAATAAATCTATAAGAATTGTTAAAAATATAGTACATTAATAGCATGGCATACATGAATTTCCATTCAGGTATTAGCATTCCCAGTATATCTTTATTATATTATTAATATTATAACTAACTGCTCTCCTGATTTCCTCAATGTTGGAGTCATTCGGGATCATCTTTGGGGGAGTTGGGGAGACCAGACTTCCACACATAAAGTATTTATTAAGATGTAAACTTAAAAGAATTGGATAGGCCAGGCTCTGTGCCTCACGCCCATAATCCCAGCACTTTGGGAGGAAGAAGTGGGCAGATCACTTGAGCCCAGGAGTTCTAGACCAGCCTAGGCAACGTGGCAAACCCTTGTCTCTACGAAAAAATAACAGAAAATTAGCTGGACATAGCAGTGCAGGCCTGTAGTCACAGGAGGCTTTAGATACAAAGATGGCTTGCACCTGGGAGGTTAGCTCTGCAGAGAGCTGTGATCGTATTACCACATTCTAGCCTGAGCAACAAAGTGAGACCCTATCTCAAATAAATTAATAAACAAGCAAACAAACAAATAAAATAATAAAGGAACAGGATAAGTGCCTTTAAATACAACCTAACTAATATTATCCACTTGAAATAAATTTCACAATTCATATAATGAAATTTATATTGGGCAGCTGAAGATGATTCTTCGTTTGACAAACAATGGTACATGTGACAGAAACAATATGGCAATGAAGGATTATTTTAAATGCCATCCCCTTGCTTTTTCATGTTTTCCAGGTATATCAAATTTTGTTTTAAAAAAGGAAGTACAGGAAAGAAGAGATCTATTCTAACTCTAAAAATTAAATCCTAACTTGAACCAATTTGTCTCTTTAGGTAGGAGCTAAGATCCAATCAATAATGATTCAAGAAAACCCCTCAGGAGTTTAAAGTCAAAGATTAATTTTATACCTACTGGAACTATACTTCTGATGCTGAATTACCTTGTTGCCTTGCTCTGGTAATAAACTAAGAATTTCATTCATTTATCCAAAATGTATTTATAACATTTTTTGATATCTGTGTTAAAATTTTTTTTGTTCAATTAAAATGTATTTTAACTCTTTCTTAACTGTATTTGTTTTTAAATGATATGAAGTTAAAGATGTACGAGTTAAGCAAAAATGAAAAGGGAAAAAACCTATTTGTTTTGGGAAGAAACAGAGATAGAGGGAGAAATGAACAGATGTACACATAGCAAGTGTTACCAGTATTATTCCTGGCTTTGCAGTTTTAAGAAATAATTTGTGCTTTCTGGTTTTCCCAATAATACAATGAGAATGTATTACACTTGTGATCAGAATAAAACTATTAAGGTTTAAGTCTTTTCTATTATCATGAGGTATTACATGCTTGTCTTCCTAACATAAAAATTACTTGTTTCTTCTGAATCCTCTTACATTTAAAAATTAGCAGTTTTAAATACATCTTATGGAGGCTATTGCTCTTTTAAATAATGATATAAATGTCTTTTACAAATAACTTTAAAATAATAATGTACTTCTCAACTTGTATAATCACATATCAAGACTCCTTTTTAAGGTACAATTGCTAAACACGTTTTTAAAAAGAAAAATAGTGCTATTTCCATAGTTCTTCTTTTGTAGTTTACATAAATTAAAATAATTTCATAAAAAGATGAGAATTTCTAAATTCAACTCATTTATCATCTTTAAGCTACTGGAAACTACTGTTCCTCACACCATCCTACTCCATGTCTTTAATTATCTTTATCTATCATGGCCATATAGGTTTAATTGAAATACAGTAAATATTAGACACAAAGGAACTGACTTTTATGAGAAAAACTACTTAACACAGAATGTCTAATGTAGTAATTAACTATGTCAAATAAATTCTCCCTCTGAAATGAAGAATTCCAGTTTTTCAGATTACATAAAAGAAAAAAAATCCATTCCAACATTTTTTTCAAAATATATCTTCTGAAGTCTACAGACCACCATATATACAAATGTGTACAGAGAAAATGAACAAGCAGATTCTAAAATATATTCAAATGCATTTGGTAAAACATAATTGGCACATGAAATCCATAATTCTCAGACTATTCTCAATATAATTTCAGTTATCAAATTATAGATTAGATCACTCAGAGACAGAGATACAAGCTAATGTTGGATGAGGAGGTCATTCAATTTTACAACCAGTGCATATTAGCAAATTTAATTTGGGAAGTCACAATGATAATTGATAGGTACAAAAAACTCTTGCAAATTTAACATATTTATCTCAGCCTTAGAATTAATATTTATTTAAAAAACACTGATTTTTAATATTTTGTTCACTTTTTCATGTTATTGACCTAAAAAAATCCCATTTTTAGCAAAATATTCAAAAATTAACATCTATACATTTTACCTAAATTGCAATGGAAAGTAACTTAACTACTTTGCACAATTCAGATTTGCAAACTGATAAACTTTGCTTACAATCATACTATGGTTATATTTATGTCCCCTGTTCTGTATTATTTTTGTGTGCCACAAATTTGTAAAGAATTAGCTGATATAGAATAAAATGGTTCACTAACATTCTCTATGGAAGTATCACAATTTGTATTTCTGTTTCACTAAAAAAGGTGTTAGATCAACAGTCTTGGCCAGGCCCCGTGGCTCATGCCTGTAAGCCCACCACTTTGGGAGGCCTAGGCTGGACAATCACTTGAGGCCAGGAGTTCAAGAACATCCTGGACAACACAGTGAGGCCTTCATTGCTATAAAAAATTTAAATATGAGCCTGGCATGGTGGCATGCTCCTTTATTTCCAGGTATTCAGGCGGGTAAGGCAAGAGGGGCTCAAGGCCAGGTGTTAGAAAGCTGCAGTAAGCTGTGATTACACTACTCCACTCTAGCCTGGGTGACAGACTGAGACCGTGCACACGTTCCTGTATGATGAAACAAGCCTTTCGTGCAATTCTCCAATATGCACGTACGTATGTATGTATGCATGTATGTATGTATATATTTATACTTTCAAATTTCCATCTCTAACTACATCCTGGGTTTTTAGAGTTATTTTACAGTTGTTATTTACGTTAGAGCCTGCGATTTTTATAACATAGGTATTACTGATTTTAGAATTTTTTAAAGTCTCAATTATTATTCTCAATATCAATTTTGGATATGTGATATGCCTTAAGGCATGGCATTATAGTTTAGTATAAAGCATTACCAAAGATAGGATGTGTTATATTTAAAATAGACTTTCAAACAGGCACCAAGTCTGAATATTCTGGTTTACTGGGATATTGGGATCAATATTATGGATTAAAAGTCATGTTTAAACATTGCTTTAAACATTATTTTTTTAATATATAATACTGGATTAGTCTATGACCATTAGTTCAGCATTGGAATTTAAGCATCGTGTGCTGCTCAGCTAATTAAAGATGGTTACCAGGTCTGACTCATACAGAGAAAAAGCCTTGTGATTTTGATTTTTACTTTTTTGTTTTGAATCAGGATCTTGCTCTCTTCCCCAGCCTGGAATACAGTGGCACAATCATGGCTCATTGCACTCTTGAGTTGCCATTCTCCTACCTTAGCCTCCAGAGCCACAAAAACTACAAGTCCATTCCATCATACCCAGCTAGGTTTTTTTTTTTTTAATTTCTATTGTTTAGAGGCAGTGTCTTACTATGTTGTCCAGGCTAATCTCAAACTCCTGCTCAGGTAATCCTCTTCCTCAGCCTCCTGAGTTGCTGAAATTACAGGTGTGAGCCACCACACCAAGCTTGAAAAGTTTCATTTTTGGTTAATCTCTTGGATCAATGAGAAATGAAGACTTAACGGAACTGTAGGTGACCATGCGGAATTAAATAACGAATAGAAAGAGGTGCGGAACTTTGATCTGGTCAGAACTGTTCTAAGTCAAGTTGGAAGGCCAGGTTGCATATTAAACAATGAATATAGTATGGAGACAATAAGAACATAACAGACTTCTGATTTCATTGGTTTAAGCTGCTATTTTCTCCTTGAGGATGCTATGACTTAGACAAGTACTTGGTAGATTAATAGATTCAGAAAGAAAAGGAGTTGGATGACACTGAATATGGTCTAAGGACTTACATATAATATTTGTAGTTTTGCTTTACTGAATCATGACAAAAAATAAAATTTTGAAATTATGTATTAGCAAAAAAATATGAGCTTAGCTAATATATTTGATGAAGAACAAACTATTTTAGGAATTCAGAAGATTCCTCCAATTTTTCAGGTAATACAAATGTTGGAACTCCTTAGGTTTACTCTGTGGAAAAACTGTAGCATTGATTCTTCAGAAGCAATTTATTTAATATACTCAGAAAAGAAAGTTTTAAAATTAACATGAAAACTAAATTTATAACATCAGTGGTGAAAAGAAAATTGAAGAAATAATTCTAGCTTTTAAAGATTAGATCCACTGTAAAGTCTTTATATATTCTACTAATAATTACGATGTATAAAAGGGAAAAGAAACACAGTGAGACACGCAGATTTGGGAACAAGAGGGGCCACGAAGCAGTGGAAATTGTGCAGTTAACAAAAAGAAAGTTAAAAAACACTGTAGGGAATATTAAAACAAAGAATATATAAATTTTCCAAACGACAGTCAAAGATAAATTTAAACTAAATTAAGTTAAAAGGTGATACTGATCCCTGCAATAACTTGTTTATTAAATTTAAAAGACAGAAATGACATTCTTCAAATAAAATGTATTAAAGTTGCTGCTAAGGATTATAATGAAAGCATTCAAAAGATAAAAAATATAGAACCTAAGGACATCCTTGAAATAAAAATGATGTAATTTTAGTTTGCATGATGAATAAATTTAGTTTGCATGAATGCCCCTGAATTGCTTATCACAGGACCTAGTTGGGAGTAAGGGGAGCCGTTAGCAATACAATAAAGGTGAGTATAATGGAAAAGAGTTGGGGGCTGATTTAAATTCCACATGTAGTATGAAGTTTTTAAATATCCAGCATCAGAAAGGGATGTAATACAGTGCTACAAAAGTATATCCATATCTATGCATTATATCTAAATATGTAACCTATATTTTGGGAAGACAGTGATATTTATCTTCTGCTAAAGGGTTGTAAAAGGCACTATGTGATTTTTACAGAGTCTGAAAGTTCAACATAGCACTCTCCATGGAAACCATGTAGTACCATGCATTATATTATAAGAGAAAATGTTTTAAATAAAGCCATTCTACTTCTAAGAACTTAAAACAATCTTTTTATATTATGATACACAAATATACTTTTCAAAATACTGCCAGGGCAAATGAGGTTTAAACAACCATCACCACCTTGAAAGGTACTAAGATCAATTATATTCTCTTGATATCTGAGGCAAAGATGGGCTAAAGTCATACAACTAAGATGTAATTTAACAGCTCAGACTGTAGGACTCCAGGATCCCACCATAAATGCCAGTAATCCAGAATGACTGAGAACTAATGTTTAAACTATCTTTGCAAGAGCATGTGCCCAACTGTGTAAAGCATTAAAAATGTATCAGGACAGGCTTCAAACATTTCAAAAGCAGCTCCAAAAACATAAGGCAAAATTCTTAGAAGACACTGAATCTAATCTACCTTTTTCTTGGTTTTATAGTTTCTCCCCCAAGAGTGATTCCTGAGGTGGCTACATTCCATACAGAGATGTACACATTAATTTTAAGATATTCATGGTAAACATCACTGGGAATAGTGGATCAGATCGGCAGAAACTTAGGACTCAAAGTTTAACAAGCTTTTACATCACACACATTTTATTTCGCCTACTGCAAGAACACTGTAACCTCACACCTGTCAATGATAACATTGGTTGGATCAAATATAAGCCAAATACATCAAAATCAAATATAGACAGAAATAATGGGTAGATGTAATAAAATTTTAAATCAAACCTGTCTCCAAAATTTGACCCTTAAGTCTCAATTTACAACAGCTCCTTCACAAGCCCTCTTCTTCCTCCAGGTACCCACTGCCCAGGCAGCACAGTGACACAGTTCTCCAGCTCTGGATCACACAGACTGCACTGCATTCACTTCCCTACTCTGACAAATACAAAGTGTGTGGCACTGGCCAAGTAACTCAACCTCATTAAGTTTTACTTGTTTTACCTGAAAAATAAAATATATACCATAAAGGGTTCTTGTGAACTGTAAATGATACATAGTTATAGTAATAGCTAGTATATATTACACATACTTATTATATATGAGATAGTATGCTTTAAATGCTACCACCTAGTATAGGATAAGCATATGTAAGTATATATTATACAATCAGTATATATATAAAGTATATATAATATATGCTAGCTATTACCCAATGCAAACATATCACATCAAAAAATATATAAACCATTTATTTTAGAAGCAAAAAGATCCAAAGCAATTATGAAAACAAAGCAATTAATATTCAACCTTTATGCCATCATATTCAAGGATTCCATATTGGCCAACATCAGAAATTGAAATAAAGGCTGCAAACTATAAGATAATTTTTATAATGCTAGAAAGGAAACCTATGCGGCAGGAGGATAGGGTCTATAGGCAGGGAACCTAAGGGTGATTTATGCTGACTTTCTAGAATTAAACCAAAAGGAAAACCCAACTTTCCACACCCAAGTGAAAAAAGGTTCAGAGGCTACTTCCTTTGCAACACCCTCCAACTCCTTTTGACTGCTCAGAGGAAGAATGGAAAGTACCTCTATGATTGGTCCCCTCCCACAACCAATCAGACTGGTCACAGGCCTAGTCTTCATTTGCATAGGGGTATAACTTTGTAACTTCACTTTAGCATCTAATTGGTTCCCTCCAGCAGCCAATCAGACTGATTGCAGGCTAAATCTTCCTGGGTAACTTTGTAACTTCAATTCAGCTTCTAATTGATCACCTTCTGCAACCAGTCAGACTGGTTACAGGCCACTACTTCCTTAAATGGAGTGTAAACCAAGTAAGCAATGGGAAACCTCTAGAAGGTATTTGAACTCCAGAAAATTCTGTAATCGGAGCTCTTGATCCACTTGCTCAAGCCCACTCCCTACTCTGTGGAGCATACTTTTGTTTCAATAAATATGTACTTCTCTTTCATTGCTTTGTGCATTTTATCCAGTTCTTTGTTCAAAATGCCAAGGCCCTGGACGGCCTCCACCAGTAGTACCTAGACTCTGAATCTTTCTTCAATAATTAAATTTCATCACCATTTGATACCTAAGAGTGTAAAATAAAGGATACATACTATAAGACAACTTTTTTAAATGCTAGACAAGAAATTCAGATTTTTCTTTAATAATTAGATTTCATTGCTGTTTGATACATATTCCTACTAGCTCATTCTAGAACCAGGTTTATTTATTGCTATAAAATAAAATATAATCATGAAATATTAGGCATTGAAAAAGACATTTAGATGGGACATTATGGTGGAATTAATTTTAATGTAGACAAGACTCTGCTAAGAGGAAAATAAATAGCAACATAAATATGCAAGGGAATTCAGTCGTCTGGCCAAATGTCCCAGACAGGACAAATTTTGAACATGATCAATAAAATAAAATGTAGCAAATAAATCAACTCAATTTAATGACATGGGAATTCTAGGTTGAACTTATTTCATTTGGATTTTAGTCAGATGGATCTTGGAATTAAGTTAATAAGGCTTTGTAATGATCTGCTTTCTTTTTGCTTTCTTTGGGAATTAAGACAATAGTGCAGTTTGCTGGCAAAACTCAAGTCTTCTGAGGAGTCAGCTTCACTAATCTTCAGGGAATTTAACAACTTATTGGGTCAGATGTCTTTAGAAACTAAACTAGGAATCCAAATAAATTTCAAACCTAAGGAGAACTTGAATATGGGTTTTCATAGATAACTGTTACATTGCTAGCTTTTTTTCCCCTCGATTTATTTTGGCATCTAATTTTTCCTTAAAATCTGAATAAACAGAGCCAGACATGATGGCAAATGCTCGTAGTCCCAGCTACTCAGGAGGCCAAGGTGGGAGGATATCTTAAGCCATAAGTTTGAGGCCAGATAGTAAGACCCTGTCTCTAAAATTTAAAAATAAAATTGAATATATAAAACCCACAATGATATCAAAACAATCTTCCCATTTGTGTTCCCATTTTTAAAATGTATTTTGAACATTCAACTGTCATTTGTACTTTGTGCGTATATTAAGGTTTTCATACAAATGCAAAGATTAAATTCATGACAGTAAAATGAAAAATATCTCAATCTATTCCCCTTTATTAACACATTCAGATACACAAACACATTCCATTTGATGCTAAGATCACTTCAATTTAATCTTAAATTTATTGTAATGATTATTTGTTGTAATTATTAATGATATTAGTAATTGTTTTTCAGAATTATATTCAATAACATTTCTTGACTGCCATCTAGGATCCAGGAAATGGTCTGTTTTATTTGTGTTAATTTGATCTTTATAACTCTGAGGTTGGTATTATTATCACCTCCATTTTACAGACCAAATAAGTAAAAAGTAGATAGATTATACGATCTTGCCAATACCACCCAGATAGGAAATGGTAGAGCTAAGATTTGAATCTAGCTAGCACTGCAGTATATAATCTCAACTATCACAATCTATTGCTTCTACTGTATAAAAAGGTATACAGCAATTGTACATGTATGCCTTGCTATTTAGAAGAAACAAAAATAGAATTTCATGTAGAAGTGTTTAGAAATAAAATATCTCTCTCTTAAAAAATTTAAGCAAATAATAGATGACATGACTCATTATACTATTTCTCTCTTCTTCATATTTAAAATCCTTTTTCTAATAAAAGTAATCTTATATTGAAACATTATGCTCATTTGAATGATGTAGGCTCTTTGGAAAAACTGGACTCTTTTATTATTACTATATGTAGAATAAGAAAGTGAAATTGGCCCAATTTCCTCAAAGAACTAATGTCTGCAGTGTTTTTGAATAAACACAGAAATTGACCCACCTGGTCTTAAAGCTTGAAACTTCTATTTGTCTTCTCTAAATTCCTTTCTCAGGAAACCAACCATTCAGGCCTCCCAGACAGTATCAAGAAACTGAAACTCACCAAATCACCACATCAGACAATGAGACACCACCCTTTCTAATTCCTGTTTTTCCAGCATATAGCTACATTTCTTTAATGCTATATAAATCCCCAATTTTAGTCAGTTGGATAGACAGATTTGAGGCTTATCTCCCATCTCCTCAGCTGCAGCACCCAAAAGCTTTCTTCCCTGGCAATTTTTTTGTCTCAATGACCGGCTTTCTGTGCATCAAGCAACGGGACACAGACTGAACCCCAGGTGTTTTTGTTAACAGAACTTAGTTTTGATGGAAGAATAAGCCTGAGTTCATGTTTCACAAATATTCATCTAACTTAGCTTATATCTGCCCAGACTTGGAACCAAAAATCTTGATACTTATATCACTTGTAGTAATTATAGACAATTATTCTAACTCCACTACTTATTCCCCAACTTTAATTAATTTTGTAAACAGGGGAAACTACATTGTCTGTTTTAATACTACTGTTCGTCCTGATGGCTGCCCCCAGGGGCAAAGGAGAAAGGATGAGGAAGCATTGTCCACTGCCACTCTCATCTTTTGCATCCAGTCCCCTTAGATGAAATAAAGGAAGCAAATGTCTATCTTAAAAATTAACTCAAATATCATCCATAGTAAAAGCTAGCTTTAATAGTTCCTGTCTTAATTTTGCTTCCACTAACCTTGAAGTAAAATTAACATTTTCATTTCCACCATGTTTACAATACAGCACCACTTGAAAAGGTGAATACATCATCACAAACACTATAAAAATAAAGAGTATACAAATTTGACAAGCATTATCTCAACCATTACTGTATACTAAAAAAGAGACTAAATATTATTTCTACCTCAAATTGCTAAAAATTTAGTGGAGAAGATCAAACACTGTATACACATTCTATAGTATAAGGTATGATACCATTAAAGCCAGAAATGTATTACAAATTGCTTAGAACACTCATAGGAAGGACTACCATTTGCTACCTAGAAAAAACAAGGAAGGCTTAAAGAGAAAGTTATTTAAATTGGGGTTTTAAGTAAAGCATTTGATTGGAAGAATTGTATGGTATCATGATCAGGTAATTAGCATGATTAGTCATGTTAACATTCTCTAGCGTAAGTTAACTGGACACAGGAAAGATTTCCTTAAATATCTAGTAAGGCCAAATGTGCCATACATATCCTTCCATGAGAATTATGGCTCATCCAATAATTTATCCCAGTTACACCTTCATAGTTTGTTTTGTTTTTTTGAGTTTTGTTTTTTGAGTTTGTTTTTAAGACAGGGTCTTACTGTCACCCTGGCTGGAGTGCAGTGGCACAATCTCAGCTCACTTCAGCCCCGACCTCCTGGGCTCAAGCTATCCTCCCACCTCAGCCTCCCAAGTAGCTGGGACCATAGGTGTACCCCACCATGCCTGGCTAATTTTAGTATTTTTTGTAGAGGCAAAAAATTTGAAGACCAAACCCTGTATACATATTCTATAGTATAAGGTATTATATCATTAAATCCAGAAATGTATTACAAATTGCTTAGAACACTCACAGGAAGGACTACCATTTGCTACCTAGAAAAAACAAGGAAGGCTTAAAAAAATCACCATATTGCCAAGGCTTTCTTAAACTCCTGAGCTCAAGCATTCTGCCTGCTTCAGCCTCCCAAAGTGCTGGGATTACAGGTGTGCACCACCACGCCCGGCCTACACCTGTGTTTTTAAGTTTCAAGAGGAAAATCTGTTTAAATGACTAAAGCCATAACTTTTATACTATACAATCCTAAGGAAACATTAATTCTATACTTTATTTCAGCCACTGTTTTACCTAAATCTAGCTGTCAGTATTTATTTTATAGCCACAAGGTGAATACAAACAGCACTGATCTAAGTAGAGGCATGCAGATAACTATAAAATGCCCTTGAGGAATTGTCTTATACCAGAGTCCTTGAAGAGCTTACAACTTCCCCACAAAGTGACTAATTCAGATGCAGCTAATAGAAAGCTTTCATTCTGAAGGAAGCATTGATCAACTTTAAATGCTTGTTTTACCTTTAAGGCCATGCATCATTATTATAATGAACAAAATCAATAGAGTACACTCAAACGTATCATTCTTTCTACCCAAATGTGAACCTGTTGATACACCAGCCTAATAAACACTAAAGAACAGTAGAAATCAGGGAATTCCAAATTTCGTCCTAATGCCAACATGTAAAAAACTCAGGACTTTCTATGATTTACTTCTATTATGAAAGCTGCTAATTCTTCTTCTTCATCTCTAACTACTCATATCCATACTCCCCCCTCCCCGTCCCCACGTTCCCCTAAATGTTGGTGTTCTGAGGAGTCTATCTTTACTGCCTTAAGATATATATTTTTTAATGTTGTCTAGATGTGTGAAGCAGGCTGAAAGTAAGACAACAAGGAGTAGTGGTATTACAGCAGGCTGGAGAATATGTTACATCCAAAGGTATTCAAATTCATTTTGTTTTTAACTTTGTGTAAGCATGCCAAAATTTATCTGTAGATGAATCTGGCCTTGCTATATATGTAACTTCACACTTGCTCGGGAAATTTCAGCCACTTGTTTTCAAATTCCCCTCGAAAGCTAAACATAAAACTCTATTCTAGGCCACTCTCCTAAGCAACCAAACTAAATACTTAGCTGCCTACTAGAAATCTCCTCTTGAATACCCTTGAGCAAGTTTTTGGTATAAATGTTCTTGACTTTTAAAAATCTTTGTCTGAAACACTGTAGGCCTTCCAAATCTACAATTATATACAGATTTCTTTGCAGACCTGAATGTTTTCTTCTATTAAATCCTTGATGATTATATCTGACGCATGTATTTTGACTGGATCTCTGAGAAGACAGGGACTTATAAATTCTAACCTTCACATTTATTAACTTTGTTCCCACATTTTTTACTTTGCTGGCATTCAAGGAGTATTTCTCAAACTTTTTCTGAGGATTATTGCTAAATAATTCACGTTGTCAAATTTTTTAGTTCCTCCAATGAGAATTTTGTTTCAGTGGTTTTCGTTTTGATGGTTTTAGTCTACTTTTTATAGATCATTGACTGGCTCCTTCTTTGGGGACAGTTAGCGTATATTCAGTGTTATCTGTCTTTCTGCCATACGTATCTGAAGTAATACTATCTTAGAGAAAAATTTTCCTCTATGCCTTTAATACTACTTTACTGTTAGTGAATCTTTCATAGATTTCTCCATTGACTAGTTTTTATTTTATTAGTCTTAAATGAAGAAAGGCCTATCTAGTCTGGAGACTGCGAAGTAGTCAGATGGTATAGATTTTTTTCTCCCCAAGTATTTGTCCTTGCTGCTGTCATATTTGTAACTACAGAAGTGATAATGATATAAAACACTGCTCAACAGTAGGGCAAGTGTTTTATTCAAGGTATGTATTTCATGTATTTCATTCCCAATTCTCTAGATTACAGAAACCTACACAGGTCTGGGCTAAGGTGGGGAAAGAAGGGAAAGGGTCTCTCTAAAAACAAAAGTATGGGGAACAAAAATGGGGACGTATGTGTAGAATATAATTATGACATGTTCTCAAATTATGCTTAAGAACATTCCCTTTACAGTTGTGTGAAATGTAGCTTTAATTTTAATTTAGATTTATTGATCTGTAGAGAAAGAAAGTTTAACTGAGTGAGTACAATATACTCAACAGTGTAAGAGTTATGTCAGCTGCTGTAAGTGCGTAAGAGCTGCTCTCTGGGAACTTCTACTCTAAGGAGGGACCACAATATAATAATTCACAAAGATTGGCTGTGCCTTCAAGAAGGAAAAACTTTCATTTCACTGCCAAACATTATACGTTTCTGCAGGATCTTAAACACCAAAAAAGAGTCAACAGTAAGTGACAAAGATCTTGATAACAGAAAAGAGATACATGAATATGTTTACAAATTTGTATATTAATAATGCATCATAATTAAATGTGTATTTTAAGTTTATAATTATAAAATGAGATCATTTCAATAGCTCTTAAGAACATATTTAAGAACAATGTCTAAACTTAGATGATTGTATTAGAGCAGTGAAAGAAAATGATTGACGTGAGTACTGGGAAATATAGAAAATGATCACTATTGTACTAGTCTTAGGAGTTGAAAAACAAATCATCTCCAGCAGAAGAGGTGAAAAAGTTAAAAATAATAACCACAGCCTCAGGATCTATAATCTTTTAGTTTTAGCCAGGAGGTATAACATTTAAAATAGAAACTTTATTTAGCTCTTTAAGTTAAATTTGACCTAAAGTTACCTTTGTAACCTAACTTAGTATGTAAACAAACTACTTTAAATGTGTGTGTATGTATATATATACACACACATATATATACACACACACACTCACATATACACACACATTTATTTTTGTTGTTTTTGTTGTTTGTTTGAGACAGAGTCTTGCTCCGTCACCAGGCTGGAGTACAGCGCAATCTCAGCTCACTGCAATCTCTGACTCCCTCGTTCAAGCAATTCTCCTGCCTCAGCCTCCTGAGTAGCTGGGATACAGGCGTGCACCACCACATCCAGCTAATTTTTGTATTTTTAGTAGAGATGGGTTTCACCATGTTGGCCTAGATGGTCTCAATCTCTTGACCTTGTGATCCGCCCACCTCGGCCTCCCATAGTGCTGGGATTACAGGCATGAGACACCATGCCCAGCCTAAAAGCATATTAGTGTAACTAATAACTGAGTCTCAGCTAATCACAGCAGCTGAGTTTCAGCCAATCACAGGCTGCCCACTCATCAGATTATGTCCACAAAAGGCACATGGTGCATCATGCCCAAGTAAGGTAAATGCCCTTCTATAGCCAATCAAGCTGTTTCTACACGTCACTTCCTTTGTCTGTCTATAAACACTGCCTGACCATGTTGCTGGGTGGGGGCTCTCCTAGTTTTGCATACTGCCAGACTCATGAATCACTCTTTACACAAATAAACTTGGGTAAATTTAATTTATCCATAATTTCTTTCAACAGCTCTCAGATATTAACCAGCATTGAAACATACTGAAGACAAAATTTATTAATAATGTCATCTCAGCAGTTAGTATGTCAATTAGCTCCTGTGTGTTATTAGATATTAGATGTAGATGTATGAGATGGTAAAATTACATCATATACTCTCAAGTGACAAATTTTTAATGAGGAATATGACATTGCAGAATTTGAACAATAAAGATACATAGCTAAACTAGCATGTAGAAAACTGACAGCAAAGAACAGTGATAGTAGCCAACTTCAAACAACAACGTGATGACATTATGATTTGTGAATACCTGGTATATAAAATATCAAGCAATGCACGTACAAAGCTGTAAATAAAGGAGCCAATTAAATCCACCCCCTATTGCAAAACTTTTGGTGAGGGTGAGTAAATGTCATCATCCATGAGTCTAACTTCATCAGATAGGTAACAATCTTTCTTAAAAAAAATGTAAACACTGAAAATCCTTAACTATAATATCAAAGTACAATATTTACTTATAGTTAACTTTCACTGTGTAATAGTAAATATTTCTATTGCAGAAAACAATTTCATCATTAGTTACCAAGATACAGGAGATATTAGAAAAAACTCAGCACAGTGCCTAATTTCATATTCATTTTACTATAAAAGAATTTTCTTCCACAGTTAAAGAATTTGATTGTAATTAAAAGGTACCACTCAAATGAATGAGTGGAGTGTCTGCATTAACTTTAATATGTCAAGAACAAATTCAAGAACAAATTCAAGTGCAGAGACTGCTAATTAATTATGTCTCAATTACTATCCTCTTCCTTCTCTCTTTAGTTATAGAACTCTACATGTTAGTTGGGTACATATACATGGGTCAAGGGTGGGAGGGAGAAAGTACTCCATGTCCTCATGCAACAAGGCAAGGCTGGTCACTAAGTTGTGGACAAGAGGCACAGATACTTCTGAGACATACCCCTAAAGGCAAAAGGTGAGTCTCCTATTCTCATTTGCCTCTCTCCTCTAATCTAATGCAGAAAGAATCATGGATATTGGAATATCAATCTTGGAGCACAAGATGGGAGGGTACACTGAGGAAAGCAGAGAATAGGGAAGAAGAAACTTGAGGCCTGGAAGACAGGGAGTTGCTGTATTAGCCAATGTATGCAGAATGTTCCTAGAGAGAACTCAACTGCTGTCTAGTTTTGGCCACTTTTATTTTAGGGATCTCTCTAACAGACAAACTGATACACTAATAAATACAACATAATTCATTTTGATTCAATGTTCGAGGTCTTATAAGACATTAGCATTATCATATTCTAAACCACCTTTAGCTTGTCCAATGAAAAATTTTTAGTAAAGTGTACAATACATTATCATATAGTTTTTTTACAAATTCTCAAAAAAAATGCACATGAAATATTCCAAATACAGAAAACTGAATGATGTCACAAGGATTAACTTTGTATTTCATACTCAAGTTAATTTGAAATGATAATTTGTTGGTCTTTTTACTTTTCAAAGCCTTCTATAAGTAGAGTTATACTTTCTGATGTAATTCCTCCCAAACATTTTTTCTCTTAACAAATTACATTCTTGCTTTACTTAAGCAATGACAGTCTTAAGTATGGCCAAATGCAATGAATATTTATGTAGTGCTAATATATATCAGCAACAGGTATTCAGACTTCTGTGTGTAAAATAAGTAATACTTCTTTTACCCAGTATTAAGAAGTGCATATTAATGTACAGATTTCACAGATATGTGAACAATCTCACTTCGGTTCAGCATCTTTCACAAGTCAATGAGCCTGAAAAAACATGGTTTCCCATGTTGGGGGGAATAGCCGAATACTGGAAGACACAAATAATCAAAACAGTGAAAAACTATTTGACTGTGTTAGATTATCATCTCTGCTGAGCAGCCTAGGAGGAAATAATGTCTCTGGACATTAATGATGGCAGAACTTGGTCTGGTTCTTTTTATGACATTGCACTATATATAAAAATTCATTAAAATGTCAAGGATTTCCACTTTTGGGAATCTGTCCTAAAAGTAAGTTCAAAACTTTGAAGAAAAATGTTTATGTGTAAAGATGTATTGATATTTATGTGAATACTCACAAAGGAAAATTAAACTCCAAGGTAGAAGTGAAGTTAATTGAGTCATGATATATCAACTCAAAACAATGATCCAACAACTATTTCACAAGATAAAAAATGATTTTGCCACTTAATAACTTGTGTACTTAAAGAATCATGCAAATAAGTAAGCATAGATGTTCATGAAAAAATCTTAAAAATGTAAAAAAAAACCAACATGCTTAGAGTAGGCTATGAGTAATGAATGTAATTTTCTTCCCTCCTTTTGACTATTCAATTCTATAAAGTCATATTCTTTATCCATGTAAGTATATTCTTTATGTACAAGCATATTTTCATTAGAACCTAAGAATGTCAAGAACTGAAATGAACTTTAATGGATCACCTATTCAACTGTATCATGTCTTAGATGAGAGAATAACAGTTCAAATTTTAATAGGTGTTTAAGCCCTTAGGGTGACTATAATTTCAGGGCTGGATTAGGGCATGAATTATTCCAATTCCTGTTCTAGTTCACTTTGTACCAAACAATACTCTTTATAAATTATTCTGATAATGTTATTTGTTCATAAAGAAATTGAGATTTCTCCAAATGCTGACCATCATTTTTTAAGTTTTAAATTTAAATATGGCCATTTTACTATTTATAAGGCTTTGATTTAATTTGCTAAATTTCATCTCATGGCAGAAAAGAGAGAATGAATCCTTTTCGTAAGCACTACCCACAGTAGTATTAGATACTATTTTTTTTAGATGAGAAAATGGGAAAAACAGGGAAAATTCAATAAGTTCACTTATACAATTTTTGTCTCTCCCAAAAGAGCTTGATTTAAATATTTGAATGAACATCAGTGAAGGCAATCTATGTAACAATATTAGAACAACTCAAGTATTACAAACAGTAACAAATGCGCACTTTTCCACTTGTAGCGGACATATATGCTCAAATGGGCAACTTTGAAGCATTGATTTAAACTGGGGTGACAGTTACTATAAAGTCATATTGACATTTTACAGATAATTGTTAAAATCTTGAACAAAGCAAAATGACCAATTTCACTATAAAATAAAAATAACTTTCTAAATAATGAGCAAACCTAAATAAATAAAACTGTTTGACATATAAATGTAACTTCTTTAATTAGATTAGAGAAAAAAGGTATTTTCAGTATTGGTTTCATTATCTTTATGCGATCCTTAATTAGAGGACTGCATGTCAATGGCATTCACTTTATTCTAAGTCTTTATCACACTTTTACAAATTAAATGTTTAACAAATGTTGCAATTTATGTATCACCGGGAAGGTTGATGAAGATTTTTATGTATTTTTAAATAATTTAAAAAATATCAACTGCTAATTATAATGACAAAACTAAACAACTCTTCAAAACTGGTATTTACTTTGATATCAATAAACTTAAAACATTTTTAGTTGACAGTTTGTACTTAACAAGCCTCCTACATTATTAAAATAATATATACACTCATTGTAAGAGGAAAGATGTCACTGGAATGCCACCTATGTCTAGAGGAAAAATATACTTTTCAAAACACCCTTAGCTCTTCAACTATGAATTGGGAAAAATAAAACCTTCTTCATTCACAGTATTATTGTAGGAAGTAAGTAAAATAATTTGTGTAAAGTGGTTAGTGTATGGTTTGAGATAGTGGTGGTATAACTTGTTATAATTTGGGAAACTGTGACATATCAAGCCATTACATGTTTTCTCATTTTCTGAAGACCAGATAGACTTGTTTTTTGTTTTTTTGGTTTTTTTTCATTTTCTTCTTTTAAATAGCTGGAAGAAAATTCCACATAATAATATACAAACACAATTATTTTGATTCAGATAAGAAATATGTGAAAGACATATAATACTTTTATTTGTTTGCTACATTTACTGAAATATCCCAAGCTCTTAAAATACCTATAATATAGGATGACCTTAACAAATATTTTTGTCTTAAAAAATAAGTATGTCCGGGTAGTTTTTGATGTAAGAATCAAGTATAAGAATTTTTTAAAAATTAAACGTAACCTTTATTATTTTTGAAAATGTTTTCACTGTAACTAAATAATAAAATGTGTTGTTCAATTCCTATCCAAATGTGGCAGTATTAGAAGTAACCAATTAGCATGAAAATAATCCACATTTTAAAATCATTTAAATATGCACATCAGAGCCATTTACTTAAAAAGGCATAGGAAGCAACTACTTCATTCTACAGACTGTACAAGCAGGGCCAGTTGTTGCACAGCTTCTGGGGTGTCATTCATATTGTAGCTGAAGTACATGGTTCTCCCTGGTGTGCAAAGTTCGAGTCAAAGCAGATAGGTGTTGTGACCCTGGTGACAGGAGCCAGGATGCAGAGGTAGATGGGATTTGATAGCTATTTTCAATATTGCTAATGGCATCCAGAGTATCACAGTTGGTACAATGGACTGAGGTCTGGACAGAGTGCAGTGAGAGTTCAAATCCAGAGGAAAATATGGAATTGTTACTTAGATGCCAAGAATAAGTTGTTAAGAATCACAAAAGTACTAAAGTTCTTAATTATCTTGTATCTAGCTAGTATTTTGCTCATGCAACCTAACACTGTCTTAAAAACTAAGCCTGCTAGTTCTATTTATTCTATAAGACCAATCACTTTACTGTAATTAAGTTTTTCTTAGAATTTAATGTAAAACATTCAATACTCACATCGAGATCATCCTTTGCATTGTAGTAGACAACTTCATTGCTCTACAAAAAAAAAAGAATGCTTTATTGATTTTCATAAAAAGAATACAATATCAAACACTGAATACATTTTATGCACGTTTAAAATAAACTCCTCATAATCTTTCTTTCACAATATATTCCACAATGATCCATAAGGATTAGCCACTATTTTTCTAAGAACATATTAAAACAGTTTATCAGCACTATTATATCTTGCATTGGGAAAAAGGTCTCAGTGTAAGTCTGAGACCCATTTGTCAAGTAAAAATAAAGTGAAAAATTCATAAGTAAAATATACACAAACATATATACACCCATATATTAATACACAATAAACAGGATAATTTAAGAAGCATGTAAGATATGTGTCCTAATACTTTGTTGAAGCCATGATTTTTACATACACACACACACATGGAGTCTTGAAATGATTCTTGAAGAAATGTCCATCTATACAATATAGGCAGAAATTTCCTCATGAGAGTCAGATAAGAAAGGATGAGCACGTGGGAATTCAGAGAGTAAAAAATATCAGATCATCTCACACTAATATTCTCATATTCTAGCAAAGCAGTGAATTAGCATTGGCTTTCTAGCAAAAGTAAATATATACGGATGACTCTGCTAGCCACTAGTGTTCCTGAAAAATACAATATATTGTGAAAGAAAGATTATATTTTAAATATGCACAAAACATATATTTATATGTACCAACTGTGTTACAGAGGAAAAATGGAAACGGATGAATAGAATGACTGTCAAGAATTTAAAACTCCTATTTTTTGTATCTCTGGGGCTAGTTCTATGCAATGTAAAAATAATCTACTTATACTGATTTCTCTTTCTTATCCCCAACTGATTGAAAACATAGTTCATCTTCCATATGTCTTCAAGTTGTAAACTATGTGATCACGTATTTTTCTCTTCCTGTTAAACACCCAAAAACATAGATGCTCTAAAATTTTATTAAAAGAAAACATACAATACACAATTTTTAAAAAAAGAAATTACTGGGGAAAAGTTCACTAAATTAGTGCTTCTGAAAGTATATTCCCTTCCCCCCTCCAAAAAAAAAAAATCACCACTTCAAGATGTTAATAGATGTTATGTGGCAAAAGCATTCCATGGTCATATGACTTTAGAAAACAATAAAGTTGAAATTATCTCTTTTTGGCAGAACTTCACAGAGACAATGTGTGGCTGTGCATTATAAATCTCCAAGAGGAAAATACACTGTGTTTTGTTTCTTAGTTTATTTACCACAGAGATCTGCCTGTTTTTAAGAAACATGAAACTGAAACTCCATAAAATATGTTTCTATGAAGACCAAACAAACCAAAACCAATATAAATATCAGACTATATGATTCATAATACAGGCTGAAACTCATGAGTTTGAATTCCATTTAGAATCACTAAAAGTTTTAAATTATTTAATTGATTTTTTAAAGAATTATTTAGTAGCTAAAAATTTAACATGCATAAAAGTTCTAATTCCTGAAACATTTCTTATAGCATTAATTTTGTAACAGTTAAAATAAAAAGCTGAGGTCATCACATGAACAAAGCAAGACAATCTTCTGAATCCACCTGAGACCCAAACCTAATTACTAGTTTATTGATCCTGCTTGTAACTCTGCAGTTTATACTTAGGAGACAATTTTCTATTTAAAATGTGGATTCTACCAAAAGTTAAAGCACTGAATACGTTCATCTTCATTTTAGACTTCATTTTCTGCAATGTACTGGCTTATATTAACAGAATGGCAACACGTAGACAACAAGGTGAGGCTGCACTGAATTTCAAGAAGTTCAACTTTGTCATTTTCATCAGATACTAATATGTATATGCACACAATGCTGTACCAACAAAGGCACAACACAAGTCAACGTATCTACTCCAACTCTTTAGGTAAAATAATGAATACAGATCAATTACATAAAATAACCGTTGTATGTAGGATTATACTTGATCCATGGTACTAGAATTAATGGTCAGTCAATGTATTTCCTAGTGATAAAATAATATAAATAAACAATCATTATTTATTAAGCCTAAGATTAAGAGTATCTTACCTAGCATCAGAACGGTTGCAAGTATGATTTTTTAAGTGTCGGTATTGATACAAATTAAGTATTTTGATTCAGTTAAGAAGAGCTATGCATGAAACTAACATTAAGTAAAATTAAAAATTAAAAAGATATGTTTGAGAATTTCTAATTTTTTTTCCCTTTTTGTGTACTATATTCTACAAAACCTGATACTTATCTCTTCTTTCAGATACTGAATTGTGAGGGTGCATAATATAATGATGAACTCTCTAAACTCTGAAATTCTATGTTGCTTTTAAAACTGTCATTGAAAAGGTACACTTCGAAGTTTACTTAAGTATTATGAATTTGTACAAGGCTTTCTGGATTTTGGATTGCATGTAATTCTAAATGCTGAGTTTTTAAGTAAACTGAACAAAAATATATCAGTCATAAAATTATATTGCATGTCAAACATCCATACTCATCCATACTCCTTTCTTGTAACTAAGTATTTGACATTTCCTATTTTTTTTTCTTTTTTGTTTTGAGATGGAGTCTTGCATATCACCCAGGCTGGAGTGCAGTGGCACAATCTCCGTTCACTGCAAATTCTGCCTCCCAGGTTCAAGCGATTCTCCTGCCTCAGCCTCCCTAATAGCTGGGATTACAGGTGTATTCCAACATGCCTGGCTTTTTTTTTTTTTTTTTTTTTTTTAGTAGAGATGGGGTTTCATCATGCTGGTCAGGCTGGTCTGGAACTCCTGACCTCAAGTTATCCACCCGCCTCAGCCACCCAAAGTGCTGGGATTACAGGCATGAGCCACCGGGGCTCAGTGTTAGCGTTTCCATTTTAAAAGAGTTCTTTCTCAATATAACATTCATTTACATGGTCAAAACATCAATGAAAAAAACAAAACTGTGACTTTTTATATAAAACAACAAAATGAGAAAGCACTTACTCAAATATGTGTGCTTAGACAGGTTGTCACAATTTAAGAAGAGAACATAGATCTTAGTGGAATATGCAACCAGTTACGTCCAATACCTTAAAACTAAATTTCTTCTCCACCAATAAATGGGATATTGCTTTTGGCTTAGGAGAATTTTTTGAAAACTCATATTATAAATATGCTCTTCTTTCTCAAACCCCAAACTTTTCATTGATAACATACATATTTCATTATTCCTTTATTTCATGAAACAGAAAAGCTCACTTGATCAATTTTAATAAGGATAAATTCATATAGGGCATCAGGATTTGGAGAACCTGTAACTGTGCATCTCCTCGTTTAACCAAATCCACCTCTACAGAATATGACATTAAAATAAATGCCAAACATTCAAAGAGCACTTAATTTATGTCACTATATAAAAATATTTCCTCAGTGTCAGTCATGTTTTCTTATGAAAAAATTGCAATTATTCATTTGTGATTTTTGTTTGGATGATTTCAGAATTATTTAGCTCAAAAACAATTTCAATTATAATTTTGAGAAAAAATCATATTTTTGAGAGGGAGTCATTCTCTTTCATATCAAAACCATTTAAGCTATCTCCTTGCTATTTCGAAATATATGTTAAGATATGTGCAGCTAAGTTAACTAAATCAGTCTTTCATTAGAGTGATTCAAATCACTGAGTCACCAAAATATATCCAGAACCAATCTTAACGGAATTGAGACAAAGGACAATTCTCAGGAATGAAAGATGATTCACACTAAATCAACCAAATTCTGTTCTGATGCTTTTATAGACATGAGTTTTGCTTAAAATGAATTCTGTGCTAATAGAAAATTAGGGGAGGAAATTTAAAAAAAAAAAAAAAAAAACAGTTAAATGCCTTAAGTGGGTAAAATTAAAGGAGAAAAAGACAAAGTCTCAGATGAATTCTTTTTCCCTTAACCCAGTCTCCTGTTCCCATCTCACTTAGACTTTATACAGGGAGATTTTGGGGTCTCAGCATCAACTGAGGCAGCCACATCCCACTTACTCAACAATTGTTTTGGCAACCTTTTCTGTGCTTAGTGTTAGAGAAACAAAGATGAATAACATCTACACCCTGACCACAGGGGGCAAGTGATCACCCTCCTACTTGTCTGTGGCAAGGACCTGATCTGCTGCATAGGAAAGATATATCATTATGGTTGGATGACATGACCACATAAACTAAAACTTTCTCAGTTTTCAAAACAGTTCAGAATTAAGAATTTCAGATAGTTAAGACATTGCCCCTCTGTTGATCAGTTTGAGCATGTGTGTGCATTTCTTTCCTAACCATTTCCCTGTCTTATCACTAAAAATGCCCTCAGTCCCTTCCCCAGAAAGTATAGTTATACCAGTATCATTTAATACTTTAATTAAAACTATGGCATATAAACTAATTACCACAGGCACAAATGACAGAATTGAGTAATCTTGTTTCCCTATTATCCTTCAGCCTAAATATCTTTATGCAAATTATTAAACATCATCATCTTGGAAGGTATTACACATGCAAACACAGGTTTTCAGTGGATTTCAAGGTATTATGTGCAGTATGATAGAATAAAGTCAGCAACAGCCTCAAACTAGATTCAGGGATTAGTTAAACCTTTAGAGAGCTATTTTTCATAATTTAAGTACCACCAGATGACAAGAACAAATTGTTTTGTTTCTGATTTTTAACCATGCAGTTTAGTTATTTATTATCTCCTTGAAACAAATTTGCCCAAATGGTCCATGCTAATATAATAACTGCTGCTTACTGAAATTTAAAACATCCCCTAGCAAGTTGAGAGATAAATTACTTTAGTCCCATATTGTCTATTGGGAGTCAAAAATTAAATCTGAGCAAAACAGAACTTTCCATCTTAAAAATGTATATTTTGAATGACAGTCCCTTGTATGCCACTTGCCCACAACAGTCAGCCTCTGATGAATAGTTTACGTTGAAAATCTGAAGCAGACCGGCAAAGCTTCCCGATGGAGCTAAGATGTTGCCAGGAATAAGTCTTAAATATTGCAACTGAAAATTAAGATTTTATAGTCAACAATTAAAATATATAACGCATTCAAAATTCAAATAGAGACTAACTTCCTGTCCAATTTACTAATTCTCTTTTCTTGGCTATACTTGACTCTGCACACGATTCACAGCCTGACAAATTTTGGGCAACGGTACTTTCTGCTAAAGTCACTTTTAAAAAACGTTGCAATCTTATTGTCATTTTTATCACTCCTGAGTTCCAAATATGAAGTCAATTGGTTCAACATTATAGATAACTTTTCATTAAAAATTACTTATGTTAATGATTCATGCCAGCCAAGATCTATGCTGTTTAGCTAAAATCATTAATAACTCAAATTTTCTGAAAATATATTATGTAGCAATTTGACTTAGCAACCACTGCTATTTTGTCCATATTAACTGTTGTACATGGGATGAGTTCAACCAACAGCACTCTACACTGTGTAAATAAAAGAACTTAGTAACGTGTGTTTGTGTGTGGTTGTGTGTGCGTGTGTGTCAGTCGGGAAGGGGTGTATGAATGTGACTGAATCATTTTCAAGACAGTGGTCCATGAAAAAAGTATTTTTTTTCATGTCATTATATTTGTTTGAAGTTTGGAAAACAATGAACATATTGAGAAAGTTTGTAATTTAGAAGATAAAAAGGAAAAAATAAACAGGCACAGGTGAATCTCGAGATCAGTGTTACCATGTAACTGAACTGAAGACGTGATAAACCTGCATTCATATCATGTGACAAGAGACAATAAGATAACTGATGTTAAGTGTTAAGTACAGTGCATAGCACACAATATGTGACCCATAATTGTTAACTATTTTTTACATATGAAAAATGTCAGGAATACACATCCATAGAATTTCTCTATTAACTATAGTTAATATATACCTACTTATACATGAAATAATGTAATTTTAATTTCATTTTCTTAGATCGGTTTAGTATGCGATGTGTCTATTTAAAGTACTGCCTTCACAGATTCCACACAGCAGAGTGGAGAAGAAATAAAATTACCAGTTGTTGTTTTGCTTTCTAATCTGATAAAACAAATGAGACGATTTCTAAGAAAGCCTAATACAAACGGTAATTAACTGGAGTGGAAGGGGCTTATATGCGTCCTGTCCACCAACTGTGTTGCTGTGTTCCAGACCCGTGTGATTTCACATTCTTCCGCCTCTACATCTACACCTTCGCATGCCAATTGTCATTCATTAATTATTGCCTAGAAAAACTTTCACCTTGTATTAACCTAAATGTTTGTTTATCCATTCCAACATCCAAACTGCACAATCTTGCTGGAGAAAATTACATACCAGTAAATCAGAAGGTTTTAGGTTTTAAAAACTGTAACAAACGTAGCGTTGTTTGGTAAAATGTTTTTCTGTACAGAAATCCTACAGCTTTTCAGAAAATGTTTCTTCACCCCACCTAATCATGTGATTCTGTCTGGCTAGTAAATCACATCAGTCCACTTCCCTGATGACAGAAATTAACAAGTACCTAAATATATTCAATAGTTGTATTCTGTCTATTTATTTGGGTGTAATAATAGGTCTAGGAGTAATTATGGTTGTAAAAGCTGAGCTGGTTACAGCCTGAATCCTTGAAGCTCCCTTCATCTAGGACAAATCATATTATTCTTAAGCTAGTAAGAATTTGGTTTCTAACACATAAAATTGATAGTACTGATACAAATACAATAGTTTCCACAATGTTTTCTTCTAGTCTTATTTTCTGTTACTAATAGTTAATATTGTTTGCTTGAAATTCAATTTTTATTTGTAGCGTTATGAGAATTTCAGTGTTCTAGAATTAATTCCCAAATCTGTGTCCTGGATGCTAGCCCCTGCTGATTCATTAGGAATTCCATTTCTTCATCATCCTCCTTTTCTCCCTTGTGTATCCATCTTTTATTTAATCACATTCAGGTAATTTGCAAAATGCAACTAAGAGGATTTGTGGAATAAAAACTAAGATGTGTTCTGGCATGAAATATTTTTCCCTAAAATTTAAAATTCTAGCAGAAGATTTAAAAAAATCAAAGAAGCCAAGTTCAAAGTTTTCTTAGCTCCTATATGAAGACAATGCATTTTAATGTTTTTCTAACATTTTTCTAAAGGTCAAAAATCACCTACTGCCAACTTAATATTTTATAAGTAGTATATTAGCAATCATTACCATTTTTTAAATGATGGATCAATTTTTTTTGTTTTTTTTTTTTTTGAGACAGAGTTTCGCTCTTGTTACCCAGGCTGGAGTGCAATGGCACGATCTCGGCTCACTGCAACCTCCACCTCCTGAGTTCAGGCAATTCTCCTGCCTCAGCCTCCTGAGTAGCTGGGATTACAGGCACGTGCCACCATGCCCAGCTAATTTTTTTTTTCTATTTTTAGTAGAGATGGGGTTTCACCATGTTGACCAGGATGGTCTCGATCTCTTGACCTCGTGATCCACCCGCCTCGGCCTCCCAAAGTGCTGGGATTACAGGTGTGAGCCACCGCGCCCGGCGGGATCAATTTTTTTACATCAACTCTTCACTAGCCTTTAAAATTAGCTGCATAATAAAAAATCAAATAACTATACATTTTGATTGTATGCTTGAATTTCAGAGATTTAAAACTATTAAAGTAAAATGATTTTCCCAGTGTGATTCAATGATGTATGGATTATAGTGAAAACATGTAATCTGTTCCTTGTTTGAATTCTCAGCATTCTTTCATAAGAATCAATAAGCATTGAGCTTTGTACATATGCTCAGCCTGATTTAGGTTAGAAAGCTAAACACACATGTTTTCTGAGACCCTGATTACTAAAGTTAATCCCCAGTGAGTTAAATATTCTCAATGTCAATTTTGTGTATTGAAAAGCTAAGATTAGCAACAGTTAAACTGAGTCTTCTTATCCCCAGGCAAATACATGTACCTCCTGTGTATCGGTATTATGAAAGCAGGCATGACCTCCTTCTTAGAGACAGTGAATTCCATACACACACACAGACACACAAACACATACACACACACACACACACGTACCCTCTCTAGTTTACCCAATAATAAAGAAAAGAGTAAATAATCTTTGAGAAACATTCATTCGTTTTATCCATTCTTTTAACTTGGTCTTACAATCTGCATTAAAACGTGATTAAAAATTATTATTAAATTTTAGCCTACTGGAAGAACAATGAAACTAGAAATAATTTTGGCCTTTTGTAAGCTTGCTTCTGTTATTTTTGCCACGTATCACTTCACATTTATTCATCAGGTATTTTCAAATGCATATTTATAATGTTTAGTCTGCCTACTTTTTAAGTTGCCATTATGGTGCTTGTAAGTTAAAGTATCACTTCATAAGTTGTCCAGCACATAAACCAATCTACAAGCCAAAGCCATCTAAGAGGAGTGGTCACAGCAAAAATAATAGATCCATGTGTCTTTACTATGTTTAATTACCTAACTGCAAAGATACTCATGTACTACAGCCCAGATCTGTACTAGCATGCTGGTGACACAAATGGATATATCTGCCTAGAGGAAAGAAACATTCATGACATTCACTAAAAGGAAATGCTCATTGCTTCTACATAAGTACATTTTTTTAAAAGGTAAGAAGATTAAATTACTACAATTTGAGCAGAAACAGTGTCCTACTGTGCATATACTCAATGCTAGCAGTGTCTGGAATGCTGTATGAAATGCTATTTAAAGGACTGAGAAATGAATTAAATGAATACAATAAGCCTGTGATAAACCATTAGAAATGTGGCTGGGCGACATGGCTCTAGCCTGTAGTCCCAGCACTCTGGGAGGCCAAAGGGTGAAGATTACCTGAGGTTAGGAGTTCAAGACCAGCCTGGCCAACATGGTGAAACCTTGTCTACTGAAAATACAAAAATTAGTTGGGCATGGTGGCACATGCCTATAATACCAGCTACTTGGGAGGCTGAGGCAGGAGAATCATGTGAACCCGGGAGGCAGAGGTTGCAGTGAGCCAAGATCATGCCACTGCACTCTAGCCTGGGCAACAGAGCAAGACTTCATCTCAAAAAAAAAAAAAAAAGAAACTACTAGAAATTCTAATAAAGTAACAAAACAAGTACACACACACACACACACACCCCTACACATGTATACATAATGCATCACAGTCAAAAAAATGTACACAGCTTTACAAAAGTTCAAATAAGTTAAAAGGTAGGCTACTTCCACTCTTATAGGAAATCAAGGAGAAATTCCAAGTAGACTGATTTCAAAGTTCCTTGGTTCTTGAACTTCAAAGGAGATCAATTCCTATTAAACATTAAGAGCTATATCAATTTATTTCTTCATCGGATAAACTTTAATAGAAATCTGCCTGTAAGCTATTTTGGTGTTCCAAATGGTATCAATACATATATGATTTAAACTCTATGAGAAGAGCAAAGGTAGAATATGAGAAGGTAAATATATTATTTTCCTCAGGCATCAAATCTCCCAGGAACCTCATTCCAGAACTGAACAAACACATTCATAATGCTGAGGAACTTGCTTTAATCTTCTTTAATCTGTAACTCCAATGAAGCTTTAGATATAATCATCTAAAGCATTAAAATTTAATTCTCCAAAATATTTCATTTCTTATGTTTCTTCCTATTGATTCAGACACCCCACAGATCTTCTTGAGTCATGATCAAGGTCAACAGCACTTGATCATAATATATGATGTCTTAGCAAAAGAGTTGTTAATTTGTCCAATGGTGATATTAGCACTTTATTTCCAGATTGATCATTATCAACTTCCGATTATTACCATACTACAACAAAATATGAGGATTAACATTACGGTCAATGAATAACTGAGTTTAAAATAATCTGTTCAAAATCATAGCCTCAAAGAACATTAGGTTGGTTATCACTACATCAATTTCATTCATCTTTCTTCAGGCTCATAGGGATATGTAGGATAGGAAAGGGGTAGGACAAAGGGCGTTTGTCATGTGTCTATTATGAAATAAACATCCACATATATATAGTACTCCTTGCTCATCTCCAGAAGAAACTTTCAAGACCCCCCAGTAAAGGCCTGACATTGTAGATATAGATAATATTCCTATGTATACAAACTTATGATAAAGTTTAATTTATATATTAAGCACAGTAGGAGATTAACAACAATAATCAAGTAGAGTAATTATAACTTTATGCTGGCATCACTATTCTTACGCTTTGGGGCCATTAAGTAAAATAAGGGTTGTACTGCAATCCCAAGACAGCAGATCTAATAACCAAGATGGCTTGTAAGTGACTAACTGGCAGGAACGATTACTGCTTCTTTCTGCCTCAGAATAAGCTTTCAACTTTTTCCCATCAGAGCACCTTAGAATTCTTACTGCTACATGTTTTTCCACAGTTCTTATTATTTCTGTCTCATAAGTCTCTTGCTTTTGTCAATGGCTAGATTACCATCCCCCCACCAAAGATAAACTTCTGCTAAACTAGCTCTTCTCTGTTAACTTTAATCTCCATGGTAATTAGTATTATAGGCAACTGGTATTTTAGCCATGCATATTTAGGGACCAGGAGGCCAAGTTCCCATGAGCTGACATCTCACAGAGCTTTGGGCAAGTCCTGGATGAAAATAAATTTGACCTCAGAATAGCTTCTTTCTCACGTCCTGCCCTAGAGAATGGTAGTATTTCCTTGCTTAAATAAGTTTTACCCTCTTTCTACTTTTCTAAAAGATAATTTAAATCAAATGCTCAGCTGATAGTATAAAAGAAAGGGTCAAGCAGAATTAGCATTGAAAATCTACCCCTAAATATGTGTCCAGGGTGGATTCATTGAACAAAGGGATGATTCATGTCCTGGGCAGGATGGAGTAAAGTGGTAGGAGAATTTATCATGGCACTCAGAATGGTGTGCGATTTAAAACTTATGAATTTATACCTGAACTATCCCATTTAATATTTTCAGACCTTGATTGACCACAGGTAACTGAAAACACAGAAAGCGAAATGATAAAGGAGGATTACTATATATTATTTAAGCTGTACAAAATCTATTAGACATTCAACTGGTACAATCTTTTTGAAAATATATTGATTGAAAATTTCATAAAGCTTATGTTATATTGCTCTTTGAATTCCATTCTTCCTTCTCCTCTATCCCAGCTTCATTCACAATCATGAGACAATAGGTTTCGGCAATCTATGTGAAAGTGGTAACAGCTAAAACAAATACATCACTGTTCGGCATGGATACTGCATTACGTTCCTATGAGGCAACAGTTTTAAAAGCAAGACTTGTTAAAGTAGAACAGAGATTTGTAAGTTTCAAAAATAGATGATTTTACACAGGACAAAACTAAGAAGTCTAAATGATGAAGCATAGTTAAGGAAAAAAAAAGTCAGGATATGAAACAAAGGATGTTCCGCCCTATTACAAAAAGGAATACTGAGAATTTCCTGAGTTGAGTTGAAAGAGCAAAAGAAAAGCTGAAGGAGAGAGCTACAAGTGACATATATATGGACTGGCTCCCATTATAGGTAGAAAACAGTGGAAGAGGGAAGGAGGTATGTTAGGGAGAAATCTGCCACACTTCCTACTGGGAGTCTGAAATAAAGACTTTCCATCACTCATGTGCATCCAGGAAGCTTCCTTTGCTGGAGAAAACTCCCCAGCTTCTCCACTTCACATCAAAATTGGATACCCTTCTTCTTCTTCTTCTTCTTCTTATTATTATTATTATTATTATTTTGAGATGGAGTTTCGCTCTTGTCATCCAGCTGGAGTGTAATGGCATGATCTCAGCTCACTGCAACCTCTGCCTCCCAGGTCCAAGTGATTCTCTTGCCTCAGCCTCCTGAGTAGCTGGGATTACAGGCATGTGCCACCATGTCAGCTAATTTTTGTATTTTTAGTAGAGACAAGGTTTCACCATGTTGGCCAGGCTGGTCTTGAACTCCTGACCTCAGGTGATCCACCCACCTTGGTCTCCCAAAGTGCAGGGATTACAGGTGTGAGCTCCTGCACCTGGCTGGATACCCCTCTTAATGCCTCTCATAGAACCTTCTCTTATTTCACCACTGTATAAATCAGGGAGAAGAGTCACTACACATCACTGGTTTGTTGTATTGAAGAAATGAGCAAGTATCTGAGTCAAGGATGAGCTGCACTCCCTGCCTCAAGTCTGTGCACTCATCACACATACTGTGATCACCTGCCTGAGCCCTGTGAGAGACTACACCTCAGTCAGTTTTGAGCTCAATGCCTGGCCCAAGGCCCATCACAGCTTAGGTGTCAGTGACTACTAAACAAGCCTGCCTCCCTCATAAGGTGGTTGAATCATCTGACGAATTATCTTAATACTCCACAGACAAGATGTTCTTTGACTGGTTAACACTGTCCTAGGTTTGGTTCCCCAGAAACAGACACTGAGACCAGCATTTGAATATAGGTAATTTATTCAGGAGGTGATCCCAGGAGACACCAACAGGCGAATGGAGAAGTGACACACCAAGGCAAAAGAATTCAGCACCAGGTGTGGTCAAGAGCAGGTGGACAACTGGGGCTCAGTTTCCCTAGAAGCCTTGGGGAGGCTATATAGAATTTCACTCAAAACTGTCATATCCAAAGAATGAGGCGGCTCAGGTAGTATCCATCCACACTGTCATGGACAATGTTCACTCATGCACATCCTAGCCACCAGAGAAAGCCCTCAAGGCCGAGATGTGCAGATGCTTAGAGTAGGAAGCTGTAAGATTATGTGCTTGTCTATGCCTGTGTGCAAGTGTGCGTGTGTGTGTGTGTGCACGTGGGCATGTGCACGCGCTGAGGAGATGTGGGCAGGGAACCAACAGCATCTACTATAGGCACACAGTCAGTGTTTTAAAATGCTTACTGAGCACATGGCTAAATGCTTACACGACTTTAAGCATTGACTAGTTAGCAATGTGGCTTCCCAAGGCTTTGTTTCTTCCCCTGTGAAATGATTATTCAATTGACAAATACGGTCTCTAGAATTCTTCCACCTTTAAGGTTTGGAGTTTCCACTAACTGCTTTGCTTTAGATCACATTAAAAAAACCTAATAACTGGGTTCATCTATTTCCCCCTCCACCCCACCATTAAGCCATTGATTAGTTTGCTTCTCATGTGAGCACCCAACAGAACTTAAAGAGGCATCTCTCTATTCTGAAAATAAAGCAAAGCTTAAAAAAAAAAAAAAACCTGAAACCACCGAAACGTATTTTTGTAGAAGCATGTAAAACTGTAAAAAGAACCTCGCATCGTTATTTTTCTATCTTGAAAGGTCAAGTTAAGGTATATTCATTTATTCCTGAATAGTAATAACTGTGTTCCAAGGACAGGTGTTTGCAATAGAAACATCCGCAAACTAACCTAAATTAACCCCTTTCCACTGACCAAATACAAGCCGGCAATTTCCCCATTATGACATAAATTACCTGCTATAGATCAATTGCTGCTATCTTTATTAACATAATTAGACGGCATTCATTTGTAGTTAACTAAAGTGGAAATCACTGTTTTTATAGGGCATAGATTACAGTTTAAATCTGTACTGCTTCTTTGTAAAAAATATTTTGTTAACAGTACAAAGAAAGGAAAGCTGTTGCAGAAGGAAGAAAATAAAACAGCTTCAGACATTTTAGAAGCACATTTGAATAATATATAATTGCTTGGAAACAAAAATGTCTAATAGCTTATGTTTCATTAGCCTAGCTTTAGTAACTGTATTAAGTTATATTTCAAAGAGCTTTTTTAATTCAAACGGTTTACTGATTCAGAGATAACTTCTCTCATTAAAACATGCATAATTGTTAAAATGTTAATTTCTGAAAACAACAATCCAAAAGATTCTCAACAAATTCAAAAGACTTTCAACATAGTCCTAGTTAAATTGTATACTTTATTTCATCTCTTGTCCAAATTAAAAAAAAAAAAGGAGAAGCAATAAAAGGAAGTTCTGTGGACTATGCTTCATTCCTCTGGCATATTTTCATAGGAGTTATTTTAATTTCATAATGCATAATTGTTTAGAAAATGCAATCTTTCTTTTCTTTATAGTACTAAATAAATATCTTTATACTTTTTCAAAAAAATTACAGAGAAAGTTGTAGCAAGGAAAGGCTGGATCATGGCAATACAGCTGCACTGAATGAAAAATTTAAAAATCTACATTGTTTTTCCTTGGTGCAATTCTCAGTCCGTGGCTGCAAACAAATCAATCTATCCTGAGTTGTTTTGGCTTCTCATTTATTAATTAGGCAAAGAATTCCAAAATCAGAGCAGTATAAATGAAGAAATTTAGACGGTTTTTCAAAAAGAAATTGAGGTAAAAAGATAAACTGAATAGCTAAAGGACTTAACTAAATAAAACTACTTCAATCATAAGAGGCTGGTGTCACTTAGGGGGAGAGCAAAAATACTGCAGAGAAGCTGAGCCAATTATAGAGCTGTCTACATTTTAAACTGTGATTCCAGATGTGTTGTTGAACAAAGAAACACAACAACATACTCAGCTTTTGATCATACTAACTTCTTTCTAGCACGTAAGAAACTCAGTATGAAAAATATTTTACATTTAAAGAAGCAAGCAATTTCAAAGTTAACACCCAGGTGAGAAGAATGAAGAGAATGTATTAGCACTTAATTAACCTTTAAAGACACAATTCCCTCTCTACAAAAGTAGAAGGAGATGGTTTTTCCTCCAACGTGTTGTATACTTTTGTCCACTTTCATGGACTGCTTAGTAAAAACATAGCAGATCTAGAAATAGGGAAGAACAAATGAACTGAAAGCAGATCAAGTGAAATTACATCTAAGCTTTATATTCCAAAGTTAAATGTATCAAGCTATATACTGACAGAGGACAAGATAAACCTAAAAATGATTAATCAAAGCTGATAAATATTAATATAATAATATGCTTTCCATTCACCATCATGTAAATGATACAAAAACCACAGTTATATTAATATAATTGACCCATTATCTCGAAATTGTTTAGAGATTGTTACCCCCCAAAAAAAATTAGACCTTAATAAATATACAAAGTTGAGCTCAGACTAAGAGTTTTCTTAAAACCTTGAGAAAAAGTTAATACTTGAGAAAAGGTAAAACCTTGAGAAAATCTTAATATTTGTAGGTTTATCAGGAAAAATACAGGACATCCTATTAAATTTGAATATTAAATGATGAATTCTTTCTAGTAAAAGTATGTTCCAAACTTCCACAAAAGATATTGTTGTTTGAAATTCAAATGTAACTGGGAACCCTGTGTTTTTATGCACTAAATCTGGCAACTTTCATTTATAAGATGGTATTATATCATTTATATGGATTTTACATTATTTCTGATAATTTTTAAAATTCCAATATTGTTGCAGAAATTGGGATGGGGGAGAATGCTATATATCACTAAACACTACCTTTGAAATTAAGTCAGGAACATAATCCCAAAGGAGTAACATCAAAATTGCAAACAGCCACAGCCCTTAGAAAACTTAATTACCTAGAAAGGCCAAGATGTATTTCTGTTTTTCAAAACTGGAATAAATCTTTAGTTAAATGCATTGTATGTTTCAATGGTACTTTCAATTTTACATATAGAAGAATTATTGGGCACTGTTCATTTAATTTCTCATTCTGAAACACACTAAGGCAATATCAAAATGGTTGCATTGGTAATTTAGCAATTTATTAATTTTTGAGGAAATTCATAAGAGGGAAACATGGCTATAATATCTGCCATCCCACTGACCACCTAGGCTGATTTCTGTGACCTGATCGGCCAGCCAGTTACACTCAAAGTACACTGTGCAATCCTTCTGGACTTGCACACTAGATCAAATGAAATTACTTTCAGACAGGCACTATTCTTAATGTCAAAGGTATATGAAAGGCTGAGACCTTGGCAAAACCTGCAAACTCAGCATTTTAAGTGATCCTTAAGTAATTTTTTTCCTTTTTGAATTTTTGTTGCCATCAGTTATTCTGTTGAGATGACCAGGAGCCTAGCTCTCTCAGGAATTAATGAGGAATTAAAACTGAGATTTAAAAAAAATCTAGATACTTAAATTTGGAAACTAAAGGCAAACTAGTCACATATAAACAAAACAGGAAACTTGAAAGAGCTAGGTGACAGATTATATGATTAATAAAATATTTTTAAGATCTTATTTCTAATAAGTTTAATCATTACAAACTCAAATTCCAGTTTCCATAAGTAGAAGGCAGATGCTCAATTGCACAATCTAAAGTCGTTCATTTAACCATTTTTCTCCATGATCTAAAGTGGTATCTAAAATTGACAAATTATGTAAAAGGGTATAATAGAATCTCTAAATATATAATATAAATTTGTGACAATCATCATGACTACAAATTCCAATGCCTTAAAGCTTTTAACTATAGCTTTGTATGACCACTTCTTGATGTTTAATTGACCCATCATTAATTTATAACTGGATTATGTATAGAAATATCAAGAAAATTGTATTTGAAAAGCTCTGATGAAAAGTTCTCTAAATTCCTCCCTGCATCAACCAACCCCGCTAAGCATCATTGTTCTAAGGTATACAATTCTACCCTTAGAGCAAACTATAAAAAAACTTTAAAACTATTACTGAAATATTTATTTTTAGCTGTGCTATTCAAAAAAACATTGAATAGCACAGCTAAAAATAAATATTTCAGTAATAGTTTTAAAGAAAAACACTTTGGAAGAGGAAAAAAAGATAACTGTTGCAGAGCTTGTAATCCTGTAATTAAGCATCAAATTTTGTGTTAAGCTTCTTGACAGACTGGGAGAAAAGAAAATCATGATCCCTAGCATGATTCTCTGTGTCTGATGAAAAGGATAAATGAGATTTTGCCATGAGCGATAAGCTGCTTCTTATAACTAAAGCCTGTAGGACCGCGAAAAACATAATCGGTGTAGTTCTCAACAAACAGAAAGGGATTCTTCCAATAATGTCTGTGTGTCCCACCATGCCCGATATACCTGCATATGATTTATATATATCTCACACACACACACACACACACACACGGCAAGACAATAGTCTAATATCACTTTTAATTTGTTTAAATATTTATGAGCAGAACACCAAAATGCTTCAAAAGCATGTGAGTTTTGTACAGAGAACAAAACACCCTGAGGTAACTGGCACTCGATTTTCCTTCCATTAAGAGAAAGGTATGGTGTGCGCTTCACTCCTGAGTGGGCACTGAACAATGAGAACACATGGACACAGGGAGGAGAACAACACACACCAGCGCCTGTTGTGTGGAGAAGGACAAGGGGAGGGAGCTTAGAGGACAGGTCAACAGGTGCAGCAGACCACTATGACACACGTGTACCTAGGTAACAAACCTACACGTTCTACACATGTATCCTGGAACTTAAATGAAAAGAAATATATATGATACGCCCATAAAACGCAAATACATCCTCACATACATACTGAAAAAGAGAATTGTGCTGAAATTAAAGAGGTATCAAATTTGATTCAAAAACTGAATGCCATATTCTGTTTTCTCTTCAGATTGTATAAATCTTTTGCCTTTTATAGAAAATGAATACTAGTTGGTCTTTGTAGAGTCATCTCTAGTAAAAAGGAATAAACAATAATGATAATGTCATATCTATCCATTTATTGATTATTTCCTATGAAAACCAGCTGATATGGTTTGGATCTATGACCCCACCCAAGTTTCACGTCAAACTGTAACCCCCAGTGTTGGAGGTGGGCCTGGTGAGAGGCGACTGGATGATGGGGCAGCTTCTTAAGAATGGTTCAGCACCACTTCCTTGCTGCTGCACACATGATAGCGAGTTCTCGGAAGAACTGGTTGTGTAAAGTGTGTGGCACCTCCCTCTTCCCCTTTCTGTCTTGCTCCTGCTCCCACCACAGGAGAGGCCTTGCTCCCCCACCGTTGCCTTCTGCCATAATTGTAAGTTTCCCGAGGCCTCCCTAGAAACCAGGCAGATGTCAGCATTATGGTTCCTGTACAGCCTATGGAACCATAGGCCGGTTAAACCCATTTTCTTTTTAAATTACCCAGTATCAAGTATTTCTTTACAGCAATGCAAGAATCAACTCATACACCATCTGATACAGAACTCACCACAAATATTAAAAAGATACACATTATTACAATTTGCAGATGGGAAAACTGATATTCAGATATTCAGGGAGGTAAGCCAATTTCTCAAAGTAAGTACATACCAAAAATGAAATCTGAATTCAGATCTATCTACCACAAAGGCTCAAGTTACTTCCTCTACAGCATATTTATGTTCTCATTTACTAACATTAACACTACAAATACACCACACATTTTTTGTTTGTGTAAATAAATATATTGATAAACAAGCATATTTAACTGTGAGAATAATAAATCTTAAGTCTCTCAACTTCTGTACAAAAATGTTCCCTCCTGGAACTTCCCAGATGGTATTTTTTTCTATTAGCAAACAGAAAACTGGTTCATCAAAGCTAGATTTGACTCTAAAGTGGTCTCTGCTTCCTCAAATCTCCCTATTCCTAGCCAGCCAAAGCGTAATGCTGATAACATTTTTTAAAATGTCAATCAAAGAGTGAAAAGGTAAAGAATATAAGATTTCATAAGCATGAAGAATGAGTATAAAAATTACTGTCTTAATTACTGAATATTTCACAAAGAGCAGCTGAAACAGACAATTACAAGGAAAAGCACAGTCAATAAATCATGCTAAGAAATATATTCAGCATGGTATTCAGCATATTCACTTTGGTGCTGTTAATAGTCACACATTAATAATACTAGATGAGAAGGAAGTAAAATACCTAATTCTTGTAAATTTAAATTTACTAAAAGTTAAAAAGTAGATTTAGAATTACAAGTTTTTATATCATCATAAGATTTGGTGTTAATATATATGATCCAAAGTATTTGTACAGAAAATATAATTAGATAATATAATTTTAAAAATAATTTTAAATGAAATATGTTGGTATACATGTGATTAACTTAATTTTCCATGCTTCTACTTTAATTCAGAAAACCTTGCTTTTAAATTTAGTTACAATCAGTGTCATAATGGCTATTTAAGTATTTGTTTTGTTGACTTCTCTACTCTAGGTTTCTATTTACTTTTGGTGTCAGTTATCCCAGCAGGAAGCCCTTTATAACCCAACTGTGGGCCACAAATACCACTCCAAGGGAGCCTGAAAGCAATTACAGTACTGCTATAGATCAGTCTTTTCCATGGGAGAAAGTGAAAAACAATCTTGAAGAAACTCAGAAATAGTTCTGTGTAATCAACTTTTGCTCTACATTCTCAAATAATATATTCTTTAAGAGGTGGAAATTATACATTTTTCTCATTTTATTTGACCATATATCTTTAAAAGTATATAAATAAGAACTATGATTTTTAGTTATAATAGTAAATTAAACTTATTTTCTTTTAATAAAGGAGAGATCAGTATGTATAATATCAAGTATAAACAAACTATTAATCATGTACTAATTTTTAATTTTTGTGAAGTGGGATGAACAGGTAAATTGAAATGAAAAGCTGAGATTTCTCTTTTTCTTGAGTTAAATGTGGTTGGACTTTTTCCTATCAAATCATACAACAGATGTTTTATATTCTGTGAAATAAAAATATTTTGATGTATTTACGTTGCTCAACAAGTGGCCTTGAAACTTACATCTTCTAAAGAAATGTAAAGTTGTTGGAGGATACTGCTCTGTGGCTCTCCCAGTCACAGCTATGAATTATGCTACAATTGCCTATCTTTCTAAACTCACAAAGCTTGCAACACAGCCAAGCAATGCTTTTGTAGCTAGACCTTGGCTTTTCTTCTCATTGCTGTTTTTACTGTGAGTCACAGAGCATGGCTTACGACAATTTATAATCATCAATGAAATATCCTTGACATTTTCAGAGTACTGTGAAAAGAAATAAAATCAAGTAGGCCATAATAAAGCCTCCACACCAGAGAATCCCATGATCCAAATTTCAACAACATCCTCTTCATGTTTATTCTGTGTGCAGTTTGATGAAAGTGACATATAATGTGATTTTACTGATTTGTGTATCAAAATTATCCATGTCTTCTTCCACCATTATTCATGTATTTCATCATTACCCCTTGCCACCACAAACAAAGACTTGTGAGACAGAAGAAACTTTGGGAATTAAAACCTAGGTTACTAAATTTACAAATCAGAACTTTAGAGAAAACTCTGTAAAAACAGGGATAATTCTGGGAAGCCTCAGGATTAACATCTATGATATTAAAATAACAGAAACACTGATGCTCTTTGTTAGGTCATTTCATTTCCCTCCTAGCCAAAGAAGTAGGTTTAAGTCATCTTGAATATATGATCTAGTCATTTTCACTCAGCACAGGATTATGAAAAAAGAATTTAGCAATAGGGCCAAACACACACTCTAAGTTTATTACAATTTTCATTCTGTAATCTATTCTCTCCTGAGTGTAACTAATGCTCTTTATTTTCAAAACTCAAAACTCTCAGAACATAAGTACCTCAGATTTTCAAATAAAAGTATGAAAATATAAAATTTATTAGATTTCACCAATTGTTGACTTCTAAGGTAACAAATTCCAAGATTCATACAAACACTAAGGTTGCAGAAATGATTTAGGGACATTTCTAGAGCTTAAAATAGTCATGCTGAATAAATATATGCGTTTATATACATATATTCAGCAAAGCTGAATATGTTTACATATGCAAACATGTCTTCAGCACACTGAATATATATGTAAACATATCCACTTTGATAAACTGGATATTTATCAAAATGGAGAAACTGGATATTCATTTGATAAATTATAGTCTTGCTTTGTACAAATATATGTAAATGAATCAATGTAAATATATACATATCACTCATTTGTAATATATAACATATATATGTTTACATATATTTGTATGAAGCAAGAATACAATTTATTAAAATGGATATTTTTATTCTGTACTGCCCTCCTTACTTTTCACATGTATTCATTTTGGAAAGCTTTAAAAATATGTTCCAATAGGGAATTAGCATTTTTGCTAACATGATCAGTCACAATAAAATGTATAGGTAATGTATATGTGAAATGTGTTTGATAATGACGGGTTGCTATATATATCTGACAGTTTGCAGATTCTACTACAAAGCATACAGGAGAAATGTAAACCAAGCTAAGGAAAAAAAAACTAAATTTGATTGCTAATGAAAGTTCAGTTATGTTTGTTTAGCCTACACTGGAATATCAGTTTCTAAACAACGTGACGTTATTCATTTTTCCTTTATTTAAGCTTGAGTCTAATCAAAAGCCTCTGTGAAGTCTTAGGTGAATAATTTCAATTAAGTATCAAAATAACTTGTGCTATTGGTAACAATATTACTCTTATTTTATTGATGAGGAAACTGTGGTTTACAAGTTAATTAATTAGCTGAAAGTAACACAATGGAAAAATGACTAACCTATCATCTTGACTGGAGTTCCTACTTATTAGAATATGTTACTTCTAACACAATAGTTTTGTTACTTCATGGCTCCAAGAATAAGATAGGCTTTATGTTAAGTAGCAAATATCCTACTGAATAAAGTAGAGTCAGATGCACAATATAGTCTATGTTATATACCTCTTGTGCAAATGGTAACTTTAGGGTATCTGTTTAATATCAGAGTATTTTCTGCTCTTTGTGTCACTGTACTGGTTTACATCGTATTTTCTTTTCTTCATATTTTCTAATAATTTAAGACCAAAATTTAGAATAGCTAGCAGCTATCTAGGGAGTAATTAGATGCTGCACATATTTTCAGGAATGCTTATGTTGACATCGCCTATTTTGGCTTTGAAAATGCAGCTACTACCTACCTGCGGTTTTCTACTTTTTCCTAATTCTAGCTGAAAAACATACAACAAAATAAATCCCAGTAAGAAAGTAAAAGCAGTAATCATCATACTGCAAGAAAAGCCATGACTTAGTCCTTTTTGCCCTAAGTCTTACCGATTGCTTGAATACTAAAAAGCTGACTGAATGTTTGAAGGGAAGCATACTTTGTAAGGTATTTGCGACTATTCACCAAGTCTCCAAACTACCTCAGCATCTTCTCCTTTTAACTTTCCCTCACCATCTTCCATCAAATCATTAGCTTATTCAGAGATTCAGGAATCCATCCACATTCATTTTTTTTCAAAAGGTGAAAGAAGAAAGTAAAACTAACCAAACACATAAAATCCTAAAATAAAAGGAATCATATCCATTATTCTTCTGTCTCAGATAAATTACAGATCTGTTTTTCAAAGTGGTGATGAGATGGCCCCCAAAACTGAAAGAAAAGACAAAGGGGTTCAGAGCCTGATGTTATAAAGTGAATAAGTTGACAAGGAAGCTGCGAGAATACAGAGAAAAAAATCAGATGAAAACAAGAATAAAGAAAAAAGACGCATGAAAACAGCCAAAGCACAGATGCATATGAAAAGGACATCATTAGAGACAGGCTTAGGAAATTATGCAAAATGAAATGTTAAAAGATGAAGTTTTTTTTAAAAAGACTGTAATAATGAGAAAATACCAGTTACGGAAAACAGAAAATGTAGCTCAATTAATGTGATGTTCCTGATGGAGAACACACACATATATTCAAAAATATGCAGAAAAATTTTACCTCTGAAATAAAATGAAAACTTTAAAGACACCAAGCAATCAAAAATATATTATTTCTACTTCAATCTCAAGAATGAAAAATATATTATTAGGAAACCAGTCAGAAAAAAAAATTCAACTTAGGAAGAGTCTATGAGCTGAAAACAGACTGATTTCAGAGTTCACACTGGCCACTATGAATGACAAAAGACAGTAAAACAATGTCCCAAAATTTTGAGAAAAACAATACATACTTAGCCAACGCAACCTTCAAGTCCAAAATGAAAAGGCCAGATATTCTCAATCATATAACAACTCAGATTAGACATCCTACCACTCTCCTTGGTCAACATACTTAACAAAATCCAATCAAATTATGAAATAAAAAAGAAAAAAATTAAAAAGACATAAGGTAATGGAGGAGCTATCATAAAAGTATTGCTGATAAAATTTAATTGATCCAAATACAGAATCAGTATTAAATACTGTTGGAACTATTACTATAGAACATAAGACAAATCTTAACAATGTAAAAGTAATAATTTTATAAGATTTTGGAGGTATGAGGAAATTGAGAAGAAATGCTCCGTTACCCAGGCTGGAGTGCTATAGCACACAGTCACTACTCATTCAGCTCAGCAGAAGCCATCCTCCTACCTCAGCCACCCAAGTAGCTGGGACTACAGGTGTGTGTTACCAAGCCCACCTAATTTTTTAATTTGTTGTGAAGACAAGTTCTCCTTATGTGGCCCAGGTTGATCTCGACTTCCTGGGCTAAAGCAATCCTTATGCCTTGGCCTCCCAAGTGCTGGGATTATGGGCGTGAGCCACCACACCCAGCCTTTTCTACTATCCTATAAAATTGTTTCTTACTTCCAAGAAAAAAATTTCATCATTCTCTTCTATTTAACTGACTAAAATCTTATTTGCCTATGTATACGTTGGGTCACTATTGTAGGGAAAAAAAAATCTTTTCATCCCATTTTAGGTTCATAGCTAAGATTCCTACAACGAGAGTTTAACAATAGAAAAGCACATATATTTACTTAATATAGGTTTTATGTGACACAAGAGCCTTCGTAAGGAAATGAAGACCCAAAGAAACAGAGCATCTTGTGTGCTTTTTATTCTAGGTTTGATGGGGAAGCAGATAGTTGTGGAGAAGTCTGACTGGATTTAAAAAGCTTGATCTATTTGGGAGGCCGAGGCGGGTGGATCACGAGGTCAAGAGATCGAGACCATCCTGGTCAACATGGTGAAACCCCGTCTCTACTAATACAAAAAATTAGCTGGGCACGGTGGCGCGTGCCTGTAATCCCAGCTACTCAGGAGGCTGAGGCAGGAGAATTGCCTGAACCCAGGAGGCGGAGGTTGCGGTGAGCCGAGATCGCGCCATTGCGCTCCAGCCTGGGTAACAAGAGCGAAACTCCGTCTCAAAAAAAAAAAAAAAAAAAAAAAAAAAAAAAGCTTGATCTAATGGAGGTAAGCTGGGGGAAACTCAGCAACACTTGTTTGTTGAGATTTTTCTCTGTATACCTGTATCTTCAGAGATGAGGATGTTCCTTTTCTTCCTTTCTCTGAGAGTTATACGACCTGCTTCCAGAAAGACATGAGGGAAGGTCAGAGAGACCTCTCTGCCTCTGCAGTTTTGATTCCTTCAGCTTAACATATTTTACGGTAGCATGTCCTGAACCTCATTATCAGAATTCTGTAAAACAAGTTTGCAGATTCCAAAGAATAGTAGAGTGAACTCTGATTTATAATTTGATTAATAATCTCAAGACTATTCTGCCTGCAGAATAGAAATTTTTTGGGGGAAAAATTGTATTAGTGGAGATGAACAGAAATGAATGCTTGCTTGATAAATTTTATAGTTGAAATTAACAAAATTTGCAGATAAACTACATGTGGAGTTTTAGCAGAGAGGAATTATGAATAACTCCTGAATCTGAGCTACATTCACTGGAGAGAAAGTGATATCATTTGAGATATAAAACTTAACAGAAGATTAGGATACTGATGGAGAAAAGTAAAAGAAATAATAGTTTACCTGGGAATGTTAGTATTGACATGTCGGTGAGACGGGTAAGCGAAAACAGCAAGCATGTCACTGGATAAATGAGCCTAGAGCACAGAAAAGAGGTTTGGGTGGAATTCTATGTAAATTCAACAAAATGCAGCAAGTGTCCTTGGAGGAGTATGGGCATTAAAGGTGAGAGGGCAAAGATTGTGTCCTAAATTTAGACAACATCAAAGATACAGAGGTACTGTAAAGAAAAAGGTACTAAAAAAGATTAAAAAGAAATGGGTAGTGAGGAAATAGCAAATCAGGGAAAGTGGGGTTTCCTGATAACTAAGAGAAATGTTTGAAGAAAGGAAAAATAGTAAGTGGTGCACTAAAATGATGACAAAACTCCAAGTGTGAAGATAAATAGAACATGCTCATTCGATTTGATGACATAGGTAGCTGTAGACTACGACAAAGAGCCCCATCATAGATGAAATTTAAAGTCAGACTGGAGTGGGCTGGCCATTGAGTAAAGGTGAAAATAAGACTGCATAGACCCACGTATCTTATGGAGTTTTGCAGTATAAAACAGCAAAGAAATGTGGCAGAGCTAGAAAGGGTAATACATATTTTTTTAATGTTGGAAGATACTGGAGCTAGTATGTACGTGGACGAAAAGGTGAAGTGAAAAAACTTTTTGATTAATGAAAGAGAAGACAGCATGAGAGAGAAATCCACAGATCGTCTTGTCATCTTCCAACCTTCCAAACCAGCCTATCTACAGAAGGCATGAGCTTTAAAGGAGAAGTTCATTTTGCATAGCAGGGGAGAGTCGGTCATTCCCTTCCATTCTATAGCATTTCTCTACTATGTAATCAAATCCAGTACTAACGTCCAGCTACAAATTTCTTAAGAAATTGTTGAAGAAAAATGTAAATGAATGTTCTTTAGGATTTCTTCTTTTTTAAAAAGCTTTAAGTTTACATAAGAGGCCTCTCAAAAGCATCTTCTTTCTACTTAGAGAAAACTTTTCTGAGTAAGGTTCTTGCTGCAATGTCCACTCTCTTAACCCCAATCCAGACCCTTTTCAGCACTCTGGACAGTCTCTCTCCACTGAAGCCAGTCTACTAAACCCTCAGTCCCCAGGGTCACCTCTCCTGGGTAGCTCCCAATGTCAAAATGTATTCCACTAGTGACTGAACCCCATGACTATATTAATCATCTGTGTCTCATACTTTGCTTCCTTATTTTAAAACTTCAGTTTTCACTGTAGTGTCAACCCTTTAGGAAGAAAATTCTCAGGCCAGGTCTTCAAGTCCTGGAACATTTTCTCTTTACCACGGTAATATTAGCAAAGCCATTTATATATCTATAATGACAATAAATTGGAATTATTCCAGCATCTGATGTTATTCTTCAAACAAAAATGATCTCTGGGAATACAGTTATTTCCCCCAGGTTCTGTCTCAGGGACTGATGACGAAAATATGTCTTAGTCTCCACATTCTCCAAATTCTTTGAAGAAATACATCTGAAAGGAGATAGTGCCTCTATATTAAAATTATCATTTTTCAAGACTTTCCAAAACTTTAGGCATATTTGTATAAATTATCTCATTTAATTTAAAAACAACTTTTTGGAGATATGAAAGTATACAGCAAGAGGGTCCCTTAGGCCCAACCTGAATGATGACAATATATGTTTGGAGTTGGCAAATTATCAGGAATCTCTTTTTTAATGCATTCGGTTTCTAGAGATCAACTGATGATGTTTCCTAAAGAAGGAGAAATATGTGGACAAGAAATCACAGGGACATTGAAAAGATAAGGATAAAGTAAGAAATAAAGACACACAAAGAAAGGTGTTTCTGCCTTTATAAAGAGAATGACTAAATAAATGATAAATGAGCCATTTTCTTCAGAACTTTGTGACACAGGTAGTATGGAAAGAGCTTCAGGTCTCTTATTAAAAATCTCTTGGGTTGAAAATAGGGGCATTCACCCCATTTTTGCATAGAGCACATTGAATCCAGCTCAAAGCCTTCACAGTTTGGGGTGCTGTGATGGCAAATATAGCACAACAGTAATAGGAGCTGGCAGATGCTCACTAGACCAGGCAAATATCCATAGAGAGACTGTGCCAACTTGCTTGAGAACACCTGAGATAAACCCTGGGGTTTCTAGAAATATTTTCCTTGGAAGAGAGAGAGTGCTCACAGCAGCAGAGAAAGACAATTATCAAGCATCTTACAGTAATAATTACGCTGTTGGAATTAATAAAGCCCAGAGTTTTTAGATTTAAAAAAATAATATTCAAATAGACTATTATCTTGCTAAAAGTTCACAGCAAGTTGTTAGCAGAGCTAAAATCTAAAGTAGGTTTGCATAACTCCAAGAACAAGGCTCCATAGCTATACCAAAGCTGTGTACAAATATATTCAGACATATACAAGTGCCGTTCAAACAAATTTTCATTATCTCCACAGTAATATTGACAATAATGCTTACAAGCAAAAACAGATATCCTAATACTACAAGTAATTATTTTTTAATTAAAAAATTTTAGGCCGGGCGCGGTGGCTCAAGCCTGTAATCCCAGCACTTTGGGAGGCCGAGGCGGGTGGATCACGAGGTCAAGAGATCGAGACCATCCTGGTCAACATGGTGAAACCCCGTCTCTACTAATACAAAAAATTAGCTGGGCACGGTGGCGCGTGCCTGTAATCCCAGCTACTCAGGAGGCTGAGGCAGGAGAATTGCCTGAACCCAGGAGGCGGAGGTTGCGGTGAGCCGAGATCGCGCCATTGCACTCCAGCCTGGGTATCAAGAGCAAAACTCCGTCTCAAAAAAAAAAAAAAAAAAAAAAAATTTTATACAGGCTACTCTGTCATATACTGCACCAGACTATTTTTCTTAGTAACACATTAGCCACAGTTTTATCCCCAAGAAGTTTGTATTTTAGCAGTTAAAAATGTGAAGAAAGTAAAATTATACAGTGAGGATATACCTGAATTAAATATATGTTGGGCATTGGGGAGCACATAAAACAGAAAGAGCATTGTTAGACAAGAAACCTAACATTGGCCGATCAACGTAAGGAAACTGGTGAGAGAGAAGAGATTTCTAGGCAGAGATTATCAAAAGGTCTGAAGGTAAAGAGAAGAATACTGTTCTAGGGAAATGTCTAGTAGTTTACTCTGCTTTGAGCTTAGAATTCCAGGACAGCAGTAATAGCTGCTGGAGAGATTGTGCAATACAAAATTTAGAAAAGGCTAGATGGGGCCAGATCATAAATGGCCTAGTATACCCTAAGTATATGCTATTAATAAATGGAGAGTCACTGAAGATTTTTGAACAAGGATGTGAAATGGATGAAAATATATACATGGAGTAAATCTTCTTAGATTATGTATTAAAGGAAAATTGCAGTAATTTGCAATGCTTATATATTTTTCTTAATCTTTTTATTTTGCAGTTCAGAAATATAGTACACTGCCATTTTAATGCAAATAAGCAGTATACAAACATTTTAATAAAATGCAGCTCAAGTTACAGAGAGGCTAATGAAATTGGAGTTCAAAAAACCCTCTTTTCACAGCTGCAGTTTGGTACCAGCTGGTGGCAGTAATCTACTCCAGCCTAAACGTCAATGAGGATGATACTGGGTGCTCTGCATGGCTGAAATTTTTACAACACTGGCAGCAATCCTAGGAATCTCCCAATAATTTAGCACTATTTTTTATCAACTCAGTCCCAGGATATTGAGGCAGCAGACTGGTCCTGAAAATATAGAGAACCACTTCTACCTTACCATTTCCTAAGCTGGGGATGCTTGTCCTCTTAACTTTTCCCTCCCTTCCTGAGAGGAAAGGGGAGGAAGAGAAAGAAGGAAGTTTATCCACCCCATTTGTACCTACATCTGCATTATCACAGGACATATCATCATGACATCTGACTGTAGGGGCTCCTACTGTACTATCACATAATATTGTCACTTTGGCTTTAATAGAAATACTAGAAAGTGAGGTCAGTGAAATTATTAGAAAATATTAAAAATTGTTAACTGTGAAACCGGTGTTTTTGGCTAGGTAATTAACGATTTGCTTCTTTTCAATATATAAAACAAAAGAGATGGGTTATCACCCAGTATAACTAACAACTTAAAGCCCACGGTTAATACTTTTTACGCTGTTGTTATAATACTCTTACCACAGCATCTATATGTATGCATGAACAAAAACAGTAAGTCACCACAAATAGGCCTGACTCCTTTCTATTACACTGGTTTCCCAGAATTTTGGGATAAATCAGTTTTGCATTATGGCTCCTTTTAATCTATCTCGATGATTAAGAGAAAGTCTCAAGACTCTTAAAAAGCTGTAATAAAAAATTGTTTCCCTACATAGCAGAAATGTTGCAAAAATATTAAAATATACAAGCTTTTGATTTCAAAAGGGCATTTCAACCAAAGGTGGAAACTAAGAAAGACTAAATAAAGCCAGAACCTAAAATAATTTTGGTGGTCTATTAAAATTCATTTATTTAGTCATTAAGGCAATGCTACACCCTCACTTTTTACCCCTAAAAGTCAGTTCTTTCATATCCAAGACTTCAAACCAAGTGACTGTGTGTCTTCAATAAAAAGCAAAACAAATACACTGTTTTCCTATTTCACATATTCACAACTGTTTCTGCAACAATCAATAAGAATGATGCAATTTCATGAAATGAATAAGGATAGATGAAATAATTAAATACATAATGCCAGTGCCTATTAGTTTAACTCACATAAACACAAAATTTTAAATATCAACATTTCAAAATAGGATTTGGCAGAGTGATTCTTTATATTATAAAATTAAAGCTATAACTGGAGAAGTAATTTAGCCTGATTGCCACTCGATAAGGTACAACTTCACTGGAAACAGTTTCACCTTCTAATTTAGTTTGTCTGTGAAGCTGAAGCTAAAAGAGACTCTTCAAATGTTTTATTTACTGGCCAATAGCTAGACATCTGTACTCTGCCTGCAAAGTAGCAAGCTGGTGCTAATAAGCCATACATAAAGATCCTACTTATTAAAATACAAATTAGGCACCCCTTATGTTTATACATGTGTAAGTACAATTAATATTGCAAGCTTCGTTGGAAACAAAATTGCTTTAGTTAACCAACCATTGCAATGCAATCAAATGAGATTTCAAATGCAATTGGAAAAGATCTGTTTGGTAGAAATAGCAATTATTTCATGAGGAACAATTAGCTTTCCAAGCTCTTTTTTGCTTCTCCCACCTGCCCTTAATAGAATAATTTGTCCATCATAAATGACATGAAATGTCACCTTTAACACCCATAAGTTGTACGGAGACCTGGAAGGCAGCTGGTAGACACAGCTTATTTACAAATATTAGTTTGAACTTGTAAATGCATGACCACATAAATCTTAATCCATTTAGAGTGTACACCCTTTGTTCCCTCAATTGTATATTCAGTTGGGAATTGAATGGAGCTGAGGGAGAGTGTGAATTGCATGAGCCCTTTGTTGTTGCCAGCATATTAGTGCTTTGCCTTTTGTTCTTGTTGTTCATGAGATTTCTCTACATTACACAGTAGGGAATGTTAATCAACATTTTGCCTAAGTAATATTAATGAAACTTGCCTACTTACACTTGAGGAAGAATCAGAATATTACATTTCTCTTTGAAATGTTAATGTACCTTTTAGGAAATTATGCCTGCCTTCTAAATCATCTTGGTGTTAAATTATTAAAGGGTGGCATTAAAGAAATATTGCACCAATGCACATTGTTAAATACCTTAAAAGATGAAAGAATTATAATTGAAATTATAAATCAAAGAATTATAAAAGGACCTTTTCAAAGATGGTAGCATTTAACTTCAAATTAAACATTTTTAAATGTTTGCTTAAAATACTGAGAAAATTTACAATTGTTTTGTGTGCTTTCACAAAATAAGAGATTTAATGTTAATGATTTCTAATTTCCAACCATGAATTTGAACTGTATTCTGTTCTAGTCTTGAAGGATTTATTTAACCTTGCTGTATCTGTGTACTAAAGTACCGTCCAGTTTATGAGGAACAAAAAAGGCTGAGGGGAGTGTTTTATTTTTGTACTTTTTACTTATTTGAGTCTTAACATTAGATAATCTTCATTCAGGTTCTAATCTCCAAGTACAAAAACTACAACTATCTAAACGTTCTATCATTCTATGGCATTTCAAAGGGAAGGGCTATCATAAAGACTACGTATGGCTGCCAAGGTAAGATATGGGAAATAGCAATTCTCAGTGTGCAAACTGTGACGGACGTGTGTCCTGTCACTATCATTCACAGTCCTTCAGGAAGGATGCTCAGGAAATCAGCTGACAGGTCTCTAAAGTGGTCTAACTTGTTTTTTCCCTTTAACAGTCTCTTCTGGTGTCAATCAGTATGTTGTCGGCCCTAAATCAATTGTGAGGTAACCACGGGGAAATTAGGAACAGAATTTGTTCAAGAATTCTCCCACATGGTGACCACTATTTGCTAAGAACGCCTAATACTTACTGGGCAAACAATTCCTTTTCTATTTGACCACAGAAGATTTAGTAATGGCTTTATCATTGTGGGACTGATTTGTCCTCTTGCACAATGTTCTTTAGCATAACTGCCATGTGGATATAAGCACTGAAATTGTAGATAACAGGGGTTACATTTCAAGATAATTTTTTGCACATTTTGACATCTCTAAGAATACAATATACAATTGCTGATGCATCATAATTTAAGTGGTTTTTTTGGGGGGGGCGGGTAAGGGGGTAATGGGATCTCTCTCTGTTGCCAAGGCTGCAGTGGTGCAATCTTGGCTCACTGCAACCTCCACATCCTGCTTTCAAGCGATTCTCCTGCCTCAGCCTCCCAAGTAGTTGGAATTACAGGTGCACAGCACCACACCCAGCTAATTTTTGTATTTTTAGTAGAGGGAGGGTTTTCACCATGTTGACTAGGCTGGTTTCATACTTCTGGCCTCAAATGATCCACCCACCTAGGCCTCCCAAAGTGCTGGGATTACAGGTGTGAGTCACCACACCTGGCTAATTGGCTTCTTCTTACAAATAAGCCAAATAAATAGAATGACTTTTACAGTCAATAAAATATGGTAGTAGCGAACTTAAATTAAGAGTTTTTGTGTTATGTTTGTTTTGTGGTCACCCATTACCTCGATATAGAAAATAAAATCATTGCCAAATGTTAGTGTTAATGAGCTCAATATTAAAGAGTTCACAATATATCTAGTAAAGGAAATCTTATGTCTAGAAATCAATCAATCAATAAATAAAACAACACCAGTGATATAGGCATTACTAAAAACCCACTTGCCAAGTTATTCTTTTCCACACTATTGCTTCTTAGAAAAGTGAAAAAGACGTATGACTAATAAATGACTACTTAAAATACTACCAAATGACCTTAATGCAAAGAGAAAGGGTGTTTTGAACAGCAAATATATAATCTATATATTTCAGAGGCTGATTTGGTGTGTCCTTTTTGAGTTCTCCGAATTACTAAAGATTCAAACTAAAACACTACCAAGGGTATTACAGCCATGCTAGGTAGAAAACATGATCTAGCCGTACAGCCGTTATAACTTTACACTGCCTTTACCATGCATGCTTTATGTTGTGGGAGATGAGGGAAGAGTAATTTATATTTAGTGTTGCTAATCAAACATATTTATTTAGCTAGATTTGTTTTGCTTTTTGCCTAATTGCAAAAACAAAAAAAAATTCACTTTTATCTATAAGCAACTAACTATATTGTAAGCCCCTGCATTCACTAGCTGCACTTACCATTTGCTCAATGCTCTAGGAGCTTATGTTTTTAACTTAATCACTGACTTTTTTCCTTAATAAGTCATGGATAGCAAATTGATCTTCATTAACCTATGTATGATAAAGACTGCAGACAAAGCCGATACCTACATAATATTAATACCAATCAACTTAAGTAACATGATCAGTTTAGCAGAGAATCAAACAAACTGGCAGTTGTCAATATTATTTATTTTTACTATGTTTTTCACTAATTGATGTATTTTAACATAAATTAGTTAAGATAGTAAAAATCCTTTCCACTAATTGATGTATTTTAACATAAATTAGCGAAAAAGATAGTAAAAATAAATAATATCACAAGTACCAAGAATGGAAGACTGTATTATCATATAAGTGAATTAAATATAATTTAATATATTTTCCTTTGATATTCAACATAATCATATAAACACAAAGAAGTGCTAATTCCTAATCCTTAGTTCAGTGGCTATTGAAACACAACCACACACCGTCAAATTTGAGACTTTTGCTTTGCAAAGAGTACAATTAAACCATCATTCACATTCTAAACCTATTTTAAACATGCAAAGGTAGAGGGGAGTTTGTTATATCACCAAAATGAGTTGTCTGGAAGTTTTCTGTGATCAGAAATTATAAAGATTTTCTTTCACTACAACCGTAATCATTGAAATATGTAACAGAAGTACCTTCTAATTATTAAGGAAAGATTTTTTTTACGGTGCCTCTTGGCTGTAAGAGGTTAATAGATACGCAGACCTTATCACAGGAGAATTTCTGTTATTTCTATAAACTGGTAACTCTTAGTGCACAAAACAAGTTTATATAAAAAAAAAACAAAGTACATACAACTGCTAATGTCAGCTGGCACTTCTCAACGTAGGCCAGAGTTGAAGAGAGGTTACTTCTAGCTAAAGTGAAGCTAATTAAATTTCAAAAAGTTTAATACATTCATTCTCACTTTCGTCATGTTGCCCACCATCAAGGTGACTCTAATATGCATACTGCTTCTTACAAACTCAAAGTAGTTAAAGGCAACTTTTTTCAACTTGTATATTCATAATATCGACAAAGATTAATCAGATATTACAATGTAAGGGTATTTTAATGTATTTTATAAATAATGTACCTTTAATTATGGGAGAACATTTCAAGGAATTTTTTTGGTAATATGGAACATAAGAAAGTACATTTTGGCCAACTTAATTGGCCCTGATTACCCAAAAGCAATTTCTTTCAAAAGCAACAAGTATGGTTATTTTTCAATCCCATATCATCATAAGATTTCATCGTTAAGTTCATTTTAATATGAACATAATTATCCATACACAATAATGTCAAGCTACTGTAATCAAGTAGTTAAAAGGGGTTCTTACTGCAAAATCTTCCCTCCACTGGTGAGCTGCTTGGACTTTCTCCGCTTCCAATGCCAGGCGCTGAAAAACAAACAATAAATCTTAGAATTCAAATGACCACATAATATAGAATTGTTATATAAAATGCTTGGGCTTTCTCATCAATTATGAGGACATAAAAATTAGAAGAGGATCCTTATTTATGATTCATAAATTCTAAATCATTTAGTAATCTAATCTACTAAAGTTGATGTATTATATATATTTACTCTTTAGCAATAAATATACTATTCTTGAATACCATCGAGTTTGTTTCCTCTGCCATTATCAGCTGTAGTGTCCTCAATGAGTGCTATCTTTCAATAACTAATACTTCTGTTTTTAGAAAAAAAAACGAGTATATTAATTTTGGTAGAATGGTGTTTTTAGTAAATACCTTTATAGCATTCGTTTCTCTAACAAAATGATACTGAGAGATTAATATGTGCTAAACAATATACTAGGCACCTTCTTAATCACATAATTGAGTTTTTACCAAGAGCTACAAAAGCTGAAATAACTTCCTCTTTGCTGAAGTACATCTTTAGTAGTTTTTTCAGTGATAATCTTTGATAGAGGATTTGTGCATCTGAAAATTGCTTTATTTGACCTTCAATCGTGTATGCTAAAGTAGTTAAGAATTCTAAGCCCACTTATTTTCCTATAGCATTTTTGAAATGCTATTCCGTTAGGTTCAGTTGGAGATGACATTGCTAGTATCAGCCTGCTAATCACTTTTTATAGATAAACTGCTTTTTCCCCACTCCAGTAGCTTTTAGGGTTTTCTCTTTTTGTTTTTCAACTTCATTATGATGTTCTTCATGTGATAGGCTTTCATAAGACAGTAACATTTAATGGTCAGAAAAACAGAATAGGGAACCAGATCGCCTGGATTTCAATACCAGCCCTTGCAAATTACTAGCTGTGAAATCTTGGGAAAAGTTAAGACTCATCTCCCATTCTCTCATTTGAATAATGTGAAAGCCTGTCTCAAGGCTTGTTGAAAGGAGTAAATCAATTATTATATATAAAGTGCTTAGAACAGTGCCTGGCACACAGTAAACAATATATATGTCAGTTATCAACTTCAAAGAGTAATGGTTCTGCTTTCTCCCTGGATCCCCTTGAGAAAATAGTGCAGTGTTGAGTTTATTTGCGGCTTGCCTTATTATGCAGCTAGAAGATAGTGATAGAACTGAGCAAATGGAAAAGTAAATATAACAAATGTATTAAACCCACATATTAAAGTATAGAAATTATCAGGTTAGGTTTAAAAAACTACAAATCTGAGTGGTTTATTGATTCATGATGTTAGTGATCTATGAACTATTCCTCAGAATAAGTTCTTCCTGTGGAGGTGTAGTCTACACAGGATAATGTAAACATCCTTCTAGACCAGTTTTTATATTAATAGATTGGCTTCTATCCCTGCGATTTATTATAATCTATTCATTTTTCTAAGCCATTACATAGGTTTTATCAGTGACTCTATAATATTGCCTAGTGGGAGATCTCAATTTAAGAGTCTCTAAGCTAAATTTTAGTGGAAATCTACCATAGTGTGCTAAAAGAACAATGGTTTTGGTTCTCACGACTAGGCAGAAATAAAGTATACAAGGAGCTAGTAAATGTCAGAAATTGTACCAGGTAGAGGAAACAAAAGAAGGCTGCCTCTCCCTACGAAAACAAAAACTAAACAGCAAAGCCAAAAGACAAGCGTAAACATTTCAGTAACACTGCATCATAACACTTTTGGAAACTCAAATTCAAATTCAAATGAAGCAAAAAAATAAAATGGTTACGGGAATGGAAATGGAAGCAGCTTCTTTACAGAAACACTTTAGTATGGGTAGATAAAGAGAGGACGGAATAAGAAAATGAGCATGAAGGCTTTTTCTTTCTTTGTATTGAGACAGGGTCTCTCTCACTCTGTCTCCCGAACTGGAGTACAGTGGTGTGACCATAGCTCACCGCAGCCCTGCAGCCGTGACCTCCTGGGCTCAAGTGATCACTCCACTTCAGCCTCTCAAGTAGTTGGGACTACAGATGTATGTCGAGAAGCCCAGATTTTTTTTTTTTTTTTTAAATAAATATGGGTTCTCAAACTCCTGGCCTCAAATGATCCTCCTATCTCGGCCTCCAAAAGTGCTGGTATTGTAAGCATGAGCCATCCTGGCTGGCCAAATATGTGGTCTTGACAAAATTCACAACATAAACCTTCCTCTATTTTTAAAAAGCAGTATAATAATAACTAAACATTTACAAGTATGAGACAAAAAAACAACAACTTGATTTCTGGAACTTAAAATACTGCACAAAACACTTAACTTTTTTAGATTAATTTTAGAACTCTAAAATGTCTTTGCGTCTTAGAGAAGAATATTAAAATGTTTCTTCACAATACACAGCAGGAAGATGCTATTTCAGCAAACAAAACATAGTATGCACAGTTTCCAAGGTACCAGCTCTAAGTCTACCAAGATCTTTCCTCCTTGGGAGTGCATGAGAAAGTGCAATTTGACTGATCTGTCCCAGAATCACGTGGCTTATGACATAAATATAATCCATGTTTAATAAGTTATAATGACAGTAATCATCACAGTTAACTATTTCCAGAGAAACAGAGTAACAATGGCAACAAACTATAAAACAATTCCCTAGGAGGAAAAGAGTCCAAATCAGATTTATAATATATGTATTTTGAACACTAATTTTATAAAGTAAATGCCAGGGATTGCAAGATTCCAAAAAAAATTTTAGAAACATAAAGGCATGAAGTTATGTATACCAAAGACATGTATTTGTAAAAGTTGGTCTGAAGCTTGAAAGTTGCTAAATTTCATATCCCCAGGTTTGAATTCTAGAAATACATAATCATGAAAAATCTACTCCTGTTTACTTATTTGTTCATGAAGAAATTAATAAATATTTTTACCTAGGAAATTTCATGGGAAAGCATATAATACTAAATTTTAGATACTTAGTCTATCCTGGGACTAAAGTCAACAGTCACTGGATGGTGGTATTTCTTGCAGCAAATAACCAGCTGGTCATTACTTAAAGAAAACTGACATGTTTTCTAGATATTTTAAGCCTTTAATTAACTTCTTTCTGTTATGGTCAAGTGACATTTCATTTTTAAAGCTAATGAGCTACCATTAAATGCTGCAGGTGAATTGTATTAAGTCTGATGAATGCCAGGTGCATTGCTCATGCCTGTAATCCCAACACTTAGGAAGGTGAGGCAGGAAATCTTTTTGGTGAGCCCAAAAGTTCAAGACCAGCCTGGGCAGCAAAGCGAGATCCTATCTCTAAAAAAATAACAAAATTATCCTAGCAGGGTGGCACATGCCTATGATCCCAGCTACTCAGGGGGCTGAGGCAGGAGGGTCACTTGGGTCCAGGAGTTCAAGGTTACAGTGATCTATAATGGTACCACTGCACTCCAGTCTGAGCTACAGTGCAAGACCCTGTCTCAAAAAAAAAAAAAAAAAAAATTAAAAAGACATAAAATATCCAATAAAATGTGAGTATCTGCTCAATAGAACATCCTTGTTTCTATAGTTGGCTAAATAAGTATATCCTGTAACAATAACTTACTTCAGAGAAAGAAAATTGCTAATTTATGGCACAGTATAATATAGTATCAGACCTTAAAATCAGACTGAGCACCACACAGAAACAAACAACCTGGCTTACAATGAATCCCTATGAGAAAAATTTGAAACTTAATTCTGCTAATATTAAGATATTCAGCAAGGTTCATTAAATGGCTTTATTGTAAATGAGATATCATGTGTATATATGAAAATATTTTAGATATCAAGTATTTATACAAAGTAGTACATGTGTTAAGAATGCATGGATACATTGGCTTTAAATGTCCACATGGTTTTAAATGCTCAAACCAATGCTTGAACATTTAAAATAAAAAATCACTGTAAAGATTTTAAGGACTTACAACTATAACAAAATAGACTTGACCCTAGAGTTTCAGACTCCAGAGCTTACGCTCCTTCTACAAGGCCATTCTTCAGATTCCCATAAAACCCATCAGAAGTGTTGTCACAGTATATATGAAGACAAAGTAGTATCAAAACCAAAACACAAGAATTCTATTTCAGGTTCATAAATAAATCCCCAGCAAAATGTTAGAAATTACTAAAAAATGAAAAACAAAACCAGCAACAACAAATATTTTAGTTGGGAGCCATCTTTAGAGATCTCATCCTCAAATCCTGAGAGATTATTGCTAATCAGTAAAAAACACTTTTGCGATGCAGTGGTCTGCAGGGGGAAGGATAGAGAATGGAAGAGGTTTTATCAGATCAGAGAAAGATCAGCTCCCTTGAAGGTCTATTCATTCTCAACCTTTACTTTTTGTCATATCTTTATCTTTTTCATTAGCATATGAACTTCTCATATAAGCTGAATAATTATACAGTATATGAAAACATAATTCTACCACCCTAATCAATATCCACATATATTTCTCCAAAAATAGACTATTTTCCATACCTGTAATTTGTTTTCTAGATGCAAATTTATTGCAAGTTAAAGATAAAATTTGCTTTCTGAAATTATGAGGAATTTTCTTTTGATAGCTTTAAAAAGAAACCATCAGGGATCACATAACAGTTCAGTTAGGCTCATGTTTAAATACCAAGATTTGACTTACAGACACCATTTAAACAAATATCACTACATTCCAAAACAATTTCTTCAGCTAATGCAAGTAAAGATTTTCCTTTTCAATAAAAGGGTAATAGAGATCTACAAAAGCTAATCCAAATAAAATACGCATGAGTTATGTGATTGTTCAAACAGTTAACACCCAATAAGAATTAGCAAATTTTTGTATTATACCTATGTTGACAATTCAATTATCACTCTAGGAGTTTTACCTGCCATCTTCAAAAAAAGGTTCTTAGCATATCAAAAGGATCAGGATAATCATTTGAATTTTCTAACAATACCTACTGAAAATAGGAGACTTAGATGAATGAACAGACTTCAATATTCGAAAGAAAAGCCTACAGGTACAATCAATTACTTCGGAGCTATGGTATAATGAACATGCACTTGTAAATCAGAATGATTGGTTTCCAATTCTGGTGCTGCTTTGCACTAACAATAAAATTTTAGGTAATACAGTTAACATTTTTTTGCATCTAGGACTTTTTTAACCTTACATTTTCTACTTGGCATACTATATATCTAGCATAATATAAACTCAGTAAAGTTTTGCTTCCATTTGAACCTGACAAACTTGACCCCACAGAGTAGGCTATGTCAGAACTATAATCACTGATGACCTCTTCAACACGTAAATAAGAGTGAAATGAATGAAAGAAAAAATCTTAGTGGTCCCTATGTTTTTACTGTATTTTACCCTGAAGAAAAGCTCTTGTCTGTAAAACCATATATGCAATTCAGGGAATACAACAGTTCAGTTCAGTAAAATAAGTTCAATGTTATTTTTTTTTTTGCCACGAATAGAGTAAGAAAGCAAAGAAGATCACTGTGCTCTGCCTGTGACAACTTATTTTTCCTGAAGGTCGGGGAGGGGATAGGCAAGGCATGACATTTCTTCAGCATTTCTTATGCTGACAGGAAGTCCTGAAGACCTCAACAGACATCACAGCATAATATTTCCATGAATATTTAGTATAATATTCCATCACAAAGGTAAATTGTTCTTTTTCCCATAACCTTAACCAGATAATGGGAAACAATGCAGTTTATTTAAATTCATATAAACATGTATGTCCAGCAGAATTCTACCGAAGGCTTCTAACAATTTGTTATATCCTAGTGAACAAGCATTTTACTATGAAAATTTCAGTGTACAGAGAAATTGCTCTATATCATTTTAAATCACATGTGCTGTACTTACAGATTGTTACTGTTTCTATAAAGAAACATTATTGGTACTTTGAACAGGTTCTGTTAGCTAAAGAAGCCAGACTGGAAACTGCAATTTGAGGATTAAAAGTTATAAAATGTAAACAGACTAACCAGGATGAGTTAACTTTGGCACATTTCAACATTCAATAATTGTAGTAACTAGATAAATACACACACTTACTGGGGGTGGGGGGAGTTATTTCTAGGACAGGAAGTCTAGTGTGTTTGCTTTTATTCAATAAACATTTACTAAGACTTGTTATATGCAAGTATTTACAGAATAAAAATATAAGGCATAGTTTTATAAACTATGCTTCTAAAGGGACCTTATATTCATATACCATACACATCACACACACTCACACACAATGTCCTGTGGTAAGTGTTTTACAGATGCTTTCTCAATAGTTACATTATACATGCTTTATTCATTTTACTTTATTTCCGTGACATCTGCCACATGGAAAATACATTTTTTAAAGTACTGCTTTTATCATGATGCAAACATCTCAAAGAACAGGAAGGATTCTAAAAGTAGTGTCATTAGCCAATGACAAGATTTAGCTACAGGTCTCTCTTTTTTTGAGGTGGGCTGGAGGGTACTGGGGAGGGTAAAAATACTGAAAAGCACAGAAACAAATAGTCTGGAGCCTACCACAATTCACCTTGATCTTCATATTTGCTTTATAACTACTTTATGTAACAAAAAAAAAAAAGTATTACAGATCACCTGAAGTTCACCTTACTTCTTCTGACCAATTTCCCCACACAGAGCAATCACTGTAATAAACTGATCTGTAACCTTAGGCATTGGTTGGAAGTGTATGTTTTAAAAATATGTAACTATCATCTGATACTGATACTGTTGATTCTTCTTGCTAATAGGTTACCTGCAAAGAGAAATTCCACAAGTTCCATGAGGAATGATTTATCTAAGAAGAAACCCATCACCCTTTCAAAGTTTGGATTAAACAGTGAAATTACAGTCAATGGTGTATGAGAAATTATTTGCTGAAGGTTTTAGAAAGTTAAGATAATACCTGGAGGAGGACAAAACCCCTCAGGGAAACTAAGCTGGAGCCATTTCTAAGATTTTTTAGCACCAAAATTTTATACATCAATTGTGTATTTACTAACAGAACATAGAATAGGTCTTTTTTTTTTTAACACAAACCTATCTATTCCTTCACTCCATCAAGAAACCATCTATCTTTCTTTACAAGCATTCATTATGAAAGTTGAAAGATTCTAAATCATCATTTAAGCAAGGCAACTTAACCAAAGACATGTTGATCCTCTCACTATTGTGCTATAGGTTAGCAAGCCCCCTTACAAAGATGGCTAAACCCTGCTTTTATGTTTTACTTATGCTTGCCTAAAACATTTTTGCATCCACATTACAGATAAATCTTATAGTGTACAAGGTACAATGTAAGGATAAAGATTAATTCTTTTTAATGATTGCAATTCTAACTGGCGTGAGATGGTATCTCAATGTAGTTTTGATTTGCATTTCTCTAATGACCAGTAATGATGATCATTTTTTCATAGGGAGACAACAGATGCTGGAGAGGATGTGGAGAAATAGGAACACTTTTACACTGTTGGTGGGAGTGTAAATTAGTTCAACCATTGTGGAAGACAGTGTGGCAATTCCTCAAAGACCTAGAAATAGAAATTTCATTTGACCCAGCAATCCCATGACTGGGTATATATCCAAAGGATTACAAATCGTTCTACTATAAGGACACATGCACATGAATGTTCATTGCAGCACAGTTTACAATAGCAAAGACCTGGAACCAACCCAAATGCCCATCGATGATAGACTGGACAGGGAAAATGTGGCACATATACACCATGGAGTACTATGCAGCCATCAAAAACAATGAGTTTGTGTCCTTTGTAGTGACATGGATGAACCTGGAAATCATCATTCTCAGCAAACTGACACAAGAACACAAAATCAAACACCGCATGTTCTCACTCATAGGCAGGTGTTGAACAATGAGAACATATGGACACAGGGAGCGGAGCATCACACACTGGGGTCTGTTGGGGCAAAATAGGGGAGGGACAGTGGGTGGGGAGTTGGGGAGAGATAGCATGGGGAAAAATGCCAGATATAGGTGAAGGGGAAGAAGGCAGCAAATCACACTGCCATATGTGTACCTATGCAACAATATTGCATGTTCTTCACATGTACCCAAAAACCTAAAATGCAATAAAAAAAGATTAATTCTTTTTGATAGCTACATTTTCTTACAATTGATTTCATGCCAGATTATGAGAAATAAAAATCTCATAATACAAATATGGTTTTTCTTTACAGTATAAGCTTTAAGGAAGTATAATATATGCAAAACATAGAAATAAAACTTGCTGAAATCAAGCCAGTCATCATTTATTTTTCTGTCTGTGGCCAAGTGAAGAATAAAACTTTCACATCATAGCTTCTGGAGTGTGTTGTATAGATTTCAGCCTGATCTGCGCTGTATTCATGAAATGCTTTAAAATTAACCACAAAGCTTCAAATCTAATCTTCCAAGATGTAATTAGTTCCAAATAAATTGGCAGATCCTTGAAATACAGAAGCCAGGGTAAAGGAGATATCATCTGGTGAGAACAACAAAACTCCTTTTAGCAGTATGAAAACAAATAATTCACAACTGATTATTATCATACCTTCTTTTGGATCAGCACAAAATAATAAAAGGTGGTCCAGCTGAATACAATTTGCAGCTCTACTCTACGTTTTGCCACCTGCAAAGAATTACTCGTTGAACTTGTTCAATAAACCTGGACCTCATGCAAAGCCCTCCAACCCCACCATTATCCAAAGATTCTGATTCTGTAGCTGGTGTCATTCCTGGAAATCTACATGTTTAATATGTTACACCTTCTCCTTAGATAAACCTTCAAAACACTCTTCTAGAGGGCAATATCTTAGAGCTATTAGACATATGGATTGAGTTACTTTTTGAGAAGCACTTTTCTAAATAGCAATATAATTATCCTAAGACAACAAAATAGCCCACGCCCTTCACTAGTTCTATAACATTACATTATCATGACCCATCACACTATACTCAATTCGATTTGTCTAAATCACTAAATGTGTGTTCATTCAGTGCAGGAAGCAGTTCTTTCACATCTATGCACTTCCAGTATCTTATACAATGTGCATCAGAGAGTAGGCACTCAGTAAGTGTGTACGGAAATGTGGAAACAATCATTTCCAAGAATTTTCAAGGTTGCATTAACATTTATAACTAGGTTCACTACGTCATCATCATTCATTATTATGACACTTAGACACTGTGACTTTCTGGCCACAAAAGCTGTCCTCCTACATGACAAGCACACATCACCACCTAATTCTTAAAAGTTGCTATATTTACTCAACACTATCCGATCCTCAAGTAGTAGATTTGGCTAGGAAAGTGGCAAGGATACACACTAATCCATGTAATTCCACCTGGAGTCTTAGAATTTTAGCTCCTGTCTGTTATCTTCTTCTCTAAATGTTGACTACTGCAGATTCAAAAACCCAGGAAGGAATCAATGTGGAGAAGGGAGAGAAAATGGACAGTGGAGAGGAAAGAAAGAAACAACAACTACAACAAAAAAAAACATTCCTAGTCTACAGTCCTGCTGATAATCTACTCTAAAATCCCACAAAACTAAGTCGCTACATCAAACTATTTACATTAGGAGATCATCCACTCAGATAATGCAAACGTGTCTTCAGCTTGAGAACTGCATTCTGGCGAGTATGTCACAGTAATTCCAAAGGACTTCAATTACTTTGCATACCAACCAAATTGCCTACAAATAAACACCAACCTAAGTTGCTGTACACTGGTTGTTTTATGTCCCATGTGTCCACTTTTACATATCTAGCAATTATTTTTTTTTTACTACCATGAATAACTAAGGAAGCATAATAGGGTAAAAATAGCTCTACCACTTATGACCAGTAGCATATTAAATTAATAACTTTTACCGTAATTTCTCAACTATAAAATGAGAATTTTAGTGGTGCATATATCATTTTGTATTATAACAGGTAAATATGATGTGTGCTCAAATTGCTTAGTATTCAGTAAATAGAAGCCATTCATTACGCATTAAAAACTAGGTGGAGAAGACACTCTTGTTATAAAGTTAATAAACTGAATTCTTGAAATTATCATCACCAAAAAATATAGCATACACCTAAGAGAAAAAAAGCCATCTTAAATTATTTCCATAATACAGTTATTGGAAAGGGCACACCTTTGCTCAGACTAGAAACTTCAGAATTGTTTTTACTACATTAGCCCACTGAATTAGCCCCAATTTCAATCACCATGTTGTGAGACATTTCTCCCTCGGTTCCTCATATTTCCACATTTCACACGAACAAAAGGGGCAAAGAGATACAATTTCTCAAGAATGCATAGCAAACAGCCTTGGAATATATAGTGTCTCCCTCCAGAGCGACAGCAGATTTGTCAGTTGCCCAGAAAAATAAAAGCGATCCTCTGGGGCAAAGTGCAGTGTCCTGGCAGACCCCTTTAAAGGACTGGGGATTCCCAAGCTCAGGGTTCAATAGCTGTAACACACACCACTGCATACACCAAAAGCTTTTGGGCCACTCAGCAGCACCCTCGCTAGGTTTGACAGTCCAGAGATACTGACGTGAACAAAAAGCTCATGCTGCCTACTGTGCCGCGTGTTAGAAGGTCCACAGTGTCTGATTCAGGGAGTCTCCTGCATCTATGAAATTGTGGTCAGCTAGCTTGTTAGCTTGCACGTAAAGCAAAAATCTCAGAACCTTTACATTTCTTGACACCCATGTTGTGATTTTTGTTGTTATAATTTCTTTATAATTTAGTCTTGAGATTGCTTTCTTGACAGTGTCCAGAAAGCAAGAAAGCCATTCTCTAGGAGAGCCCTGATGATGGGGTGGGTGTGAGGAGGAATTAGGCCTATGGGTCGGGTAAGGCATAATGTGGAGGTGAAACTAAAACGCATAAAACAGAAGAAATGCATTACTTACAGATCCCAGAGAGGTTGGGGGTTTCAACAGGAGGCCAACGGGAAGTCTAGAGGTGACAAGGAGCTCAACCAGCTGGTGGCAGGTGGGGGGAAGAAAGAAATAGAAACAGAGACAGGCAGAGACAGAGAGGAAGCTCTCTGGGACTATGCCTTTCTTAAGGGTCTCAGGCTTTCTCGCAGGAGTTGCGGATTGACTAGTTTAAGGAAAACGTGCCAGAAGGGCGAACTCATTTATGTAACTCTGGTGTTGACCATTAGATTTATCATGGTCAGCAGCTGTAGGGTATGTTGGATTTTTGCAGCAGTGAGATGAGAAACAAGTGTGTCGTATCAAAAACAACTACGAGTGGAGGGGAAGTTTTAACCAGGCCAAAAGTGATGGGTATTACCGGGTTGGAAACAACTTATGTCAGGCCTAGAAATGAATGCCAAAGCAGTAACTATATTAAACAAATTTATGACACACCATGTCTGGCTGAGTCAGCTTGTCAAAATGTTCACTGATCCATCTCTCTGGCTTCAAACTCTGACTATCATTTAACAGTGTCATCTTTATTTTGGCTTCAGCAGTTCTTGACTGACTCTGCATTTTGGACTTTAAGAGTCACGATGTCTTTAGAACAGTACTTCTCAACGTATACCCAGACCCACTGGGGCAGCATCACCTGCAACTTGTTATACATGCAAATCCTCAAATCTCTCCCTACTGAATGAGAAACTACTGGAGTGGGCCCTGTGAATCAATCTCCAGTTTAACAAATATCCGGGTTATTCTAATGTGCACTGAAGTTTGAGAAGCTCTGCTCTAAAAGAGAGCTTCATAGCACCGTTCAAGGATAAGTTTTAGATTAGTTTAAAAAAACAAGCTCTTATGGCTGTGGGAAATAAAACAATAACTACAACTTATGTGTTCTAAAGCTCTTTTGAGAAATAAACCATGTGGCCAGGCACGGTGGTTCATGCCTGTAATCCAGCTTTGGGAGGCCGAGGTGGGAGGATCATGAGGTCAGGAGTTTGAGACCATCCTGGCCAACATGGTGAAACCCTGTCTCTACTAAAAATGTGAAAAATTAGCCGGGCGTGGTAGCAGACACTTGTAGTCCCAGCTACTCGAGAGGCTGAGGCAGGAGAATCATTTGAACCTGGGAGGCAGAGATTGCATTGAGCCAAGACAACGCCACTGCACTCTAGTCAAGAAAAATAAACCTTGTAAATGAGACATACTGAAGATTAACAGGTTAAAAAAAAAAAAAGTCACTGGAATGATACCAATTCAGAAATTTAATCGTTAACTTATTCTTACTTTTAGTGATTATTGCAATTTGATGAACTTTGTCTCTGAGCCAATTAACTTTAATGTAAAAACAGTAAAATTAAAAGGAAAAATGATATTTGCTTTTCAGACAGAATATGTAAAGTGACAGCATAATAATATTACAATCAAATGTACATTGGAAATTAGAAATGTTATTAAATCCTCAATAAAATGTCCTAAAAATTAATTTGCATTTAAAAATTTTATAAGTCTAAAATTATCTTCCCTAATTTTTTTTCTTTGAAATGTACTGTTGTAACACACTGCTTCATATGCACAGTCTCTATAACTCTCCTTTTTCTTCCTTCTTTCCCTTCTTTCTTGGATGTAGGATACTAAGTATGCTCAAACTTGCTTGTCCTTGTGTGCCCATGACTCACAATTTGCTTCAGGGTTGCATTTGGTTTTGGTACGCTGGTTGTCAAATGCATTAAAGTTTATAAAAGGTAGAAAGAAAAAAATTGCTCTCCTCATAAGAAAATGATAAAATCTCTGTATGAATTAGGTAATGTAAAAGAATTAAACCACACAACCACTTTTAAAAGGAAATAGATATAAAAAGGCCACCTCTCACTATCAGATTGTTGCCTATAAGGCTCTGTCTTTACAAAAGTCTAGAAATGTATCAGAGTTCATGTGGGTCTCATCATTCTACCAAAATAACAAAAACACAATGTAACTGGACATGATCTAAATAGACATAATGAACAAAAACAATGTAGTATAATAGGGTAAGAGGTATCTTTGAAAATTATTTTTGGTACTTGTTCCTGCTTTTTTTAATTTTAAGAAGGAGTAAAAGGTAAATCTAAAAAACTCAACTCTCTTCAAAGACCATAGTTGGAGGTAAAAATAGAGAAATTTAATATACATATGACAAAATAACATGCTTTAATTACAAATCTTTTCATTCACATATGCATACATAACTTTGCATATGTGTATATGAAACAAGATGAATAAACAGTCATCTTCCAGGAGCCCTGGCTCACGCCTGTAATCCTAGCACTTTGGGAGGCCGAGTTGGGCAGACCAGTTGAGGTCAGGAGTTCGAGACCATAATGGCTAACATGGTGAAACCCCATCTCTACTAAAAAAATTAGCTGGGTGTGGTGGCACATGCCTGTAATCCCAGATACTTGGGAGGCTGATGCAGGAGAAATGCGTGAACCGAGGAGGCAGAAGTTGCAGTGAGCCAAGATGGCGCCACTGCACTCCAACCCAGGTGACAGTGTGAGACTCTCTCAAAAAAACAAAAAAAAAAAAAAAAAGATGTGTAGGAAGGGCAGACAAAATCAACAAAATTTATTTTGATATCTTTAGTGAAAACTAAGTTAAAAGGTTTATCTTATCAGTAAAGGACCATCATTTTCTTCATATAATTTATTTTTCAACATTTTATAATCCCTAAAGTGTTTATCATTATATTGCCCTTGTCATAATCCAAGAGTTTTAAAATGGCCTGAATGATTAACTTTCAAAATCAGCTGGCAGAGAGATATCCATTATCTTACATTGCCCCCAAAATGGGGTCTTAAATAGGTATTTGAGATGGGCAGATACTACACATAAATTTAAAGAACTAGAAAATGCAGTAATGTCCCGATAATATATGGTAACTAAAAATATCATCAAGTGTTTCCTTCAGTTATTCTAAATATAATTTTCAAATTGGTTTGTATTTTTAGTTACAATTTGGTGCAATTAAGAATTCAAGAAACCATAAAACACATATTGACTTTGAAAATACAGGGAGAGGAGAGTTTTCTAAATTTCTCTGAACTTCTGGTTCTTCTTCTGTAAAAGAGAGACAATACCTATTTCACAGAATTTTTTAGGGATGTTTATAAAAGATGACAAAAATCTGCAAAAAAGCAAATGAGATTTTTGCAAAACAGAGCAGTGACATCTTATTCAATATTAGCTATTACGAATGAAGAAGGAGGAAAGGAAGGACAAGGTTCTTTTATTTTATGGAAGGTATAATCAAATAGGTATGTATCACTGTGGTCGACGTACATTACGCTCCCAAGATTGTGTCAGATTCTATCTGCCGAGCCACCTCCAGTCCTTTTAATTTTACAGTAATGATTTGTCATCTCCAGCTCTGCTCCACCCACCACCCACACTCTGACTCTTCTTATATCAAAGGGGATTCATTTCCAGTTACCTCAGGCTACTCTTTGACTGGTGGTAAACTATTTATCATCCTTGCCTTGTTATATTAATTTCCTTTTACCTTTAAATAATTTACCTTTGAGTTTAATTAACTCACACAGGCTGCCAATTCAGTGAGTAGGATGGCTTTTTTAAAAAAAATGAAAAGTGTGATTTTAGACAGTAGGCAAATTTTCTGTTTTGCTAATGTTGCTATGGAAACATCGCTTTACTCTTTTTGTTGTTAATACATGGAGGGGGGGCGGATGTATCATATTCTGTGGCAAACTGTGTACTATATGCCCCTCTCACTTTATAACCTTTCCTCCTAGGAGTTGGAAAATAACTATGATATGTAAATCAATCAATCAAATTTATAAAATATAAATTTATTAGGTTTTTTAAATCGTAGAAACATCATCCACTACTAATCTGAGAATAACATGCCACTTCTGTTTTCCCCGTTTTCTAGAGAACATTATGTTTTAAATGCTGTAAAATATTCAGTAGCTCTTTAGTTTTTATCTTACTTGAGTAATACTATTATTATTTCTCTGGTTCTTAAGTGAGTTCTAATGATTTTGGTTAAAGCTCCAGTAACAGACATTATCAAAGATTCTTTTAATAACTCTCACACAATAAAATTATCCTACAATTTTCCACTCACATTTCTTAGATAAAAAACTTCTAAGTGGTGACAAAATTTTAAGCTCTCGGTTCTCAAGTGCAGACTTCAAGAGGGCTTCTTCTTTTCCTTTTTAATAAAAATAAAAATTATATTCATTATATGGTATACATCATCTTATTCAGAATAATGATGGTAAAATGCGTATGTTTTACAGTTTGTGAAATTTCCTTTACATATGGTATTCTCAGTTGAACATCATAATGAGAAATAAATAAAAGTAAGGGCTGATATCTTTTCAGTACTTACTCTTTGCCAAGTACTTTACAGAAATTATTTATCTTTCCTACACACTTAGTACATACACCCAGTAGTTTCATTTTACAGATAGGTAAACAGATGTTATTGAGCTTGAGCTCCCTGAAGTCACCAGCTACAATGGTAGAGCAGCTAGAATTTAAATAGAGGCTACCTATTCCAGAGCCCTTGTCTCTACCCTACCTGATGAAAGAAGTTACACAACTTGTTCTGAACATCATGTAAGTAGAAGACAAACTATGAACAGGAGTAATTTCTTCTCATTCTACATACAGTAGAGCACACCTACAGATATGTGACAAATAACCAATTAAGCATTTGAAAAAAGTCTCCCTCAGCCTTTATTTTCTATTCACTTTCTAAATTAGTAGCATCCTTTTACATGTGGAATTTTTTCCTCCCTACCCCACTGCATTCCTCCACTTGGCTGCAGCATTCACAGGCTGGAACACTGGCCAAATGGAGGGAGGGCTATGTAGCAAAAAGCTATATAAACATTACCCACCCCGATAACTCAAAAGGAGCAATGTTACTATCAATAAGAATAATAAATATCAGCAATGGAACAAAGGGTCAGATTAAAAAAGAAGACGAAGAAGAAGACCAAGAGTGCAGATTAAAAGTGGGAATTCCACCTCCGAAACTCAACTAACTGTTAGTCCTTCTGGAGAATTTCATGATATCTATGATTAAAACAGCAAGTGACGGGCAAGGACAGTGCTTAGTTTGAACATACAGACTGTATTCACTATGGGAAAGTCTGGAAGGGCAGATGAGATGTTCTTTCAAGAGATTTATTAATATTTACCCAGGGTATCTCCATGCATTCAAGAAGCTAATTTATCCTAAAGAAAGAAAATACAGGCAAACATACTTGATTTAATGAAATTGGCCAGATTTGGGGAAGGTGGACAAGGTTAATTCTGAGTGAAACCTCTTAAATATGCCCCCTGATGGTCTTTATCGCAGACCCCAAGGACTCTTGAAAGAAAACACCTAGAAGTTATTTCACTAAAATCTTTAGAAGGACTGAAATCACAAGGCAATGACACTTTCACGTATGTTACGGAGCAAAGTGAAGGTTGTAGGATATTTACTTCCTGCCATTGGCATTATGGGAGCATAAACAATCCACAGGAGGCTCAGAAATACCCTAGACCTGACCAAGGTACAAGGGCATTACCATGTATAGAGATAGTCTCAAATAAATATTTTTAGGTAAACAGCTTTTAAAAGTTTATTACACACCATTTTATCACCTGGCTAGGTAACATTGATGGAACATGTTAGGGAAAAAGAAATAGAATGGAGGATTTCTGGAAAAGCAATCTAGCAGCAATTATAACAGTGAACGTGTATAGATCTATAATATATGATAGTATGATGTGTTCAAGAAACAGGCACTGTGCATTTAGATACAGATTTGAATTCTGATTGTGGCTTTTCTGCTCATTATATATAATCTCTAAGCCATACCATCTTCTAAAAAATAATGATAATCATGTCAAATATTGTCACAAGTTTATGGTGAAGCTTTAATGTCACAACAAACATAAACCATCTGATGAACCATAAGATTCATCAGTATAAATGACTCTAGATTTATAAACTTCTCTTTTTCTTCCATAACACTTGATCCAATTTTAAGGCTGCAAATGATAATATATGATTTTTTAAGATCCATGTATCTACACTTCACAAATATCTGGCTTTTTAATAAATATCAGTAATATGAAATCTGGCATTTCAATTGGTAAATACTAAAAATAAGCAAACCCTATTTTCAACTGAATATATATGAAATCTGTGTCTCTACCTTCAGTCAATCCCAAAGGTTGAAGGTAAGTACCACAAGACTCCATATAATAAATACATTAATTATCTGCTGTACAGAAAATTATTAAATTGGAATTTCTTCAAGCAATGCAGAAGCACAAGCCTAAAAACAATCTAACCTATAGAGGAGGCATGGAAAACATATAGGCTAATTTAAATTTACCAAAAGGTTAATAACAGAAATAAGGACAATGTACGATACTATTTATTACTCCAGCAACACCTGTAGATAAGATTTGTTAGCATTTTCAATTACAAGATCACATAAGGTCAAAAGTTAATCACATACATACATGGTTAACATTGCCAAAAATGGATAACAGTCAAGATTTCTGAGGAAACAGCTGATAGCCATCAATGAATTAGAATTGATTTAATTAATTAAAATAGTCAATGCAAATTTATTGATCACCTACTTTCTATATGTAGGGCTTGATTTTAAGAGCTCTGTAGGTTACTCTGATAATTTAGAGCTAAATTTGGGCTGCTGTAACAAAAATACCATAGACTGGGTAACTTAAACAAAAGACGTTTATTTCTCATAGTTCTGGAGTCTGGCAAGTCCAAGATCAAGACACTGGCAGACGCAGTGTCTGGCGAGGGTCTGCTTTCTGGCTCGTAAGCTTACATACACATGATCGTAAGAAATATCCAAGAAAGGCCAGGCGCAGTGGCTCACGCCTGTAATCCCAGCACTTTGGGAGGCCGAGGCAGGTGGATCACGAGGCCAAGAGATCGAGACCATCCTGGTCAACATGGTGAAACCCCGTCTCTATTAATACAAAAAATTAGCTGGGCATGGTGGTGCGTGCCTGTAATCCCAGCTACTCAGGAGGCTGAGGCAGGAGAATTGCCTGAACCCAGGAGGCGGAGGTTGAGGTGAGCCGAGATCGCGCCATTGCACTCCAGCCTGGGTAACAAGAGCGAAACTCCGTCTCAAAAAAAAAAAAAAAAGAAATATCCAAGAAAAAGATGTTGTGGACTTATAGACAGATCTGAATTCTAACTGTGGCTCTTCCACTTATTATAATCTAATCTCTATACCATATTTTCTCCTTCTATAAAATAGAATCCTTACATGACAGAATTGGTGAGGGAGCTCTCTGGGGTCTCTTCATAAGAGCACTAATCACATTTATGAAGGCTCTGTCCTCATAAACTATTCACCTTCCAAATTCCCCACTTTCTACTATAATCACCTTGAGGATTAGATGTCAGCATAGGAATTTGGGGGGGACATAAACATTAAACCTCTAGCATGATTTAATCAGAGAAAAATAACACAAACAGAAATATAAAATAGGCCAAAAATATACTAAAGATTTGTAGAGAAGGTAGGAAGGAAAACAGGAATTTAGCAAGAAGGAAGAAAGTAATATCTGGTGAGACAGTTTAAGCAAAATAATATAGTAGTCATATTTAAGGCATATTTTACTTATTTGGCCTATTGAATATTGACTAAATTGATGTAGCAAGAATCTGTCTAAATAAATTGGTAATATAATATTTAAAAATATCATCATGGGAACCTGGTACAATGTTTATCTACTAAATAACCAGTGAAGAAAATTAAGTTTTAGACTTATACACTGCTGGTGGGAATGTAAATTATATCAGCCACTGTGGAAAGCAGTTTGGAGATTTCATGAAGAACTTAAAACAGAACAAAGAACTACCATTACATCCAGGAGTCTGGTTTTTGGGTATAACCCAAAGGAATATAAATCATTCTACCATAAAGACAAATGCATTTGTCTGTTCTTCACAGCACTATTCATAACAGCAAAGACATGGAATCAACTTAGATGCCCATCAACAGTAGACTGAATAAAGAAAATGTGGTACGTATATATCATGGAATACTATGCAGCTACAAAGAAGAATGAGATCATGTCCTTTGCAGAGACTTGGATGGAGCTGGAGGCCATTATCCTAAGGAAATTAACAGAAGAACAGAAAACCAAATGCCACATGTTTTCAATTACAAGTGGGAGCTAAACACTGAGTGCTCATGGACATGAAGAAGGGAACAGGAGACACTGGGGCCTACTTGATGGTAGAGAGTGGGAGGAGGGTGAGGATCAAAGAACTACCTATTGGGTGCTCTGCTTATTACTTGGGTGACAAAATAACCTGTACAGCAAACTCCTGTAACATGCAATTTACCTATATAACAAACCTGAACATGTACCCTTGAACCTAAAATAAAAGTGAAAAAAAATAGGCTTTAAAGCAGCAATGAATGTCAACACCATGATGAAAATAGTATTTGGACTGTAGTATTCCATTCTTATTCAAGGCATAAGCACAGTATAAATGAGACTAATAGGTAAGCAGTAATAGAGACTCATGGGTGGGAATCTAGAAAGACTCAGCAGGCTGCAGTTGTGCCCAGATGTTTCCCTGTTTAGCTGATAGTGCTCTAAGTTTCTCTATCCAAGATTCACTCATGTGGCTCAAATATTCATTACCTATTCCAAAATTGCTCTTAAATACAAATATCTATGGAAATAATCACCATGAGAAATTTTCTTGGCACTACATTTACCATGAATTAGTTTATTATATCTTTTATAGATTGAAGACAAGCAAGATATTAGAAAATGAAAATTTTTGGCAAAGGTTAAAAGCAAAGAAAAATAGGAGAATTATTTTAAAATAAGAGATACCAACTGAATATGGCAAGTCTGGGTAAAGATTCAGAGCAGCAAATACTATGGAGGAATAGAACAGTATAAAAGAGCTTGACTCTTACAGAAAATAATACATAGGGAGAAGAACAGGCACAAAAAAATTTGTGTAGGAAAAATTTCACTTTTCATTCATATTTACTGACTTTTTTACTAGGCTAGTGCTGGAAATAGAAAAATAAACAGTAGCTGCATTAAGATTACTCATGATTTTGCTTTAGAAAAAAATTAAACTAAGTTTAAAAATAATTAAAGGTTTACATTAGATAAATGAAATGATAGGAGCCACAAACTTTACTATGCATACATTTCAAAGGTAAGTGATTTAGAATTCATTTTTCATTTCAAATAATTAGGTAACCCTAGAGTGCCTTGAAACAATTGTGTTACAGAGTTTGCAACAGACTCCTGTAGGAATCAATCATGAGGAACTGTCATTTTTGGCCTCTTTAGTGAAGGGTTGTTAAGAGTCAGAGAAGCAAAGTTTTATAATTGAAAGTAAACAATCTTAGTCAAGAAAATGATATTGTTATTCACGGCCACAGAAAGAATCATCTCAACAGCAAGACTACATTACTCTTGTTCTATGCATGAAGAATTTAGTTTATCAATTAGTTTTTCTTTATCCTGAATGTTAGCAATGTTTAATTGCTTCATATCCATAATGGTATTAACTATGAATAAATTGTTTTAAGAAAAAAATATGTTCTGTGGCACAAAGGAGATTAATTACTAAAAGACAATAGCAATTCTTTGCTATCAATCAAAGATGCAGAATAGCATGGCTATCTAATGAGAATTCAGCTTCATTAGCTTTCTTCGAATCTCATTTGTAATATAAAACATTGCCATATATTCAATTCCCAGAAAGATAAATTTAATCAACTCAAGAGTGTGCGGATTTGTTTACACCACTGTTACCCATCATCCAACTGCAATTGCATGTTCTTTTCAAACTGTAATACTATCATATCAAAATTTTTTTGATAGAGCTTTGGGCCATTTTGAAAAAAATAATGAAATCCTCCCAGTATCCTTAAATCTACTGCCATTTCCCCTTGGCATTATGAAAAAAACAAATTCATAGAATCATATACTGTTAGAGATTAGAAAGGATCTTAGGAGTCATTGGATCTATCCCTCTCATTTACAGATTGACAACCTAGATTACTTAAAGAAACTTTCTCTTTGAGCATTGAAAAGTCAACAAGGCAGTCAAAAACACATGTTTCTTAAAAGAGAGTGTATGCTATTGAATGACACTACAAAATACAAAATATGTTCCATTATATATGTACAGGTAAATAATTCACATTTAATAAGAATATTGTTAACTGAGGCAATAATAAACATTATGCTGATAAAGAAGATAAAGGTTTTATGTACAACTCAAAAACATCTACAATCTGTAAAGATAGGCTTTTCTCTCCTTAGCCCAACAATTATTTACTAAAGATTTATAAAGGAAAATCCAAAAGGTAAGGGATCACAAAATTATTAATTTGACTCAATCATTACTGGAAAACATGTGATTACTACACATTTATTGATTGTACTTTTTTAAACTTAGGTTACATTTTTGCATCTATTCAATATAAGAATTCTAGTATGCATATTTATTTAAATATAATTTATTTCCAGTCTGGGAAATCATTTTTCAAAAGCTATTAGTTTAAAAGACTTTTGCAGTATTAGCTTTCTGATAAAAGCTTTGAGAGCCTCCCAAAGCAATCTGAATTTATCGAGCTGCTTTTCAGCAAAAAGGTGTTTAATTAGGTTGTCTCACACTTCTCTAAACCTGAAAACCTAATCGCCACCTTATAACTCAAAGAACACAGGCAAGTTGCTTTGACTATTATCCTGTGCAAAACCTTTGGTTTTCCCTTCTACTCATTTCTACCTTCTATCAGGAAAACCTTTGACTTTATAAATGTTCTGTATTTTTTTTAATCAAAGGAAAAGTTAAAGAAAAAAAAATCAAAGTCATAACATGAATAAACCCGACTAATTTCCTTCCTCTCTTGTTAAAGAGGTATATATGTGTGTATGTGTTCATTAATAAACTGCAAGAACAACCAGACATTTGAAAGCAGCAAATCAAAAAACATGAACAAAGCAAAGCAAAAAAAAAAAAAAACTGAAGTATTGTATTAATGAATATATTTCAAAGGAATAAGCTGCAACCAACAAGCTTAATCAGATAGGTTTTTCTCTCAATGAGTATTCATGTCCATCTCGGAAACACAAAAAATGATTGTTATCATCTACTATAAGCACTCTACCCACACTGTAGGAAACTTCTTATAGTTGTATTTTCACAAATTCGTGCATCTAAAAACATGTTTGATTCTTCTCTATCCCTCTTCACTTTAATCTGTACTATCAGATACATAATTTTAGGCACCAAGATACAGTTCCTGCTCTCAAGAATTTTTAAATTTAATGAAAAGAAACAGAAAAAGGGAAAAAAAATAGGATGACTTTGTGTCCAAAGTCATTTCATATTCAATAAGTTTCCAAAGAAGAAATCAAGGAGGATACGATATAAAATCACTTAGTGCTGAGTGCCAAGCATGGTAAATTAGGTAATTTCACAATAACTCTATCAATAGGTATTATTATCACCATGCTAAAGGCTTAGAAACTCATTCAGAACAGGCCCCAAGTTATCTATTTAACAAAAAACAGGATGGAGATATATATATATATATAAACATTATATATATAAACATGTAATGTGTACATGTGTATATATTATCTGAATATGTGTGTGTGTATATACACACACACACACACACACACACACACATACGCATATATATATATGAATATAAAGAGGAGGGCAAAAAGAATCAAGGGTCAATCCTTGAGAAATACCTGTTTGTAAAGTAGGAAGATCAACAGAATCAATAAAGAAAACAGAAATTAAGAATTCAAGATGCTTCAGAGCTAGTTCAAAAATGCAGGTCAGGTGCTAAAATAACAATATAAGTATTAAGTGTAAGTATTAAATGAACTCTCTTTGACTGAAACCAACTGTCTGGCAGATAATCCTACGTCTTCTCTAGGATACTCTCTCTGTTGATTCTATGCAGGTTTTCAAATGCTACTAACTTGAGCAGCGGTTCCTTTTTGTTTTTTTTTCTGAAACATGTAACTTTTTTCTGTAACTCTACACATACACACACACAAACACTACACATTTCATCTCTGTACTTTGAGACTGCATCCAGAATATATTATTTTCTTAAATAATAGCATCTACCCTGACTTGTACAGAAAATATTAAGATAGTTAATGATATTTTAGTCATTATTTCTTTAAAACAAAAACAGACATTTTATGAAGGTCATTTTGAAAGCATCAGTTAAACTGGAACTAGATCCCATTTGTTCTAATTCCCAGTCCCCTTTGTCTGATGCTTCTTCTGCTAAACTGTATTGGTAGGTGATGTATGTACTGCTCTCAAGGGGTTGTACAAGAATTACCTGAAGCTTTATAGTAAGCTTTCGAATGAGAATTGCACTTTACCTGGGCTTCAACCCCTCATAATTCAAAACTGTAAACACTGTCAAAAAGGTACAAGAAGTAATTAAATATTATGAATGTTAGACACAGTTTGAAATTTTTCTGAAGTTACTTTAAACAATACACATTTACACATTAGATAAATTTTAATTACTAAGAGCAACATCACAATAAAAAATTAATAGCTTCTATCATGTGTGTCCAAAATAGTCCCGGGCAAACTGACAAATATCTGGGATATTTTAGCAGTTTTTAGAATTAACAATAATTGCTATCATTGTAGTTTGCCAAATCTTATGAGATGCGTGGGTTTGGGGGAATATATTTAAGTCTAAAAAGATTTAGTGTGAACCAAAATGAAATGTCTCATTTTTAAGTAGATTTTAAAAGAATTAAACAAAACATTTATTACACTTGAGCACACCGTAATCTATGGAAATGCATACTACATTAAAGTGAGTACAAAAAAGTTAATGCATTGCATTTCATGGTTAGATTTTTCTGAATCACTTTCATGTTTTGGAAACCCTGCAGGTTTGCTGAAATTTATCTTCACCTCAACAACCAAAATTCAGTATTTGAAGAGTAGGAATTATTGGGAACAAATTTGTTTAATATGCTAGCCAATTATACACTTGATATGTTTTACTTTATCTTGATTAGCTGCTTTACAATCTGAAAATTCATTTTGTGGTACTGAATAAAGTCCAATAACATATTTACTTACAAATAATGGCTTTCAAAATATTCTCTTTATCTATTATGCATATTTTATCAACTTGATGTCATAAATTTTTTAAAAAGCATCATATCTGTATAATTACTTTTATGGTGCACTAGAATCCCACTATAATAATTTTCACATCAAAATTGTAAGGCTACATTGTTGTTCTGGTAACGAATCTCCTTAGTGGAAGTAGTTTGTGTTGGATTAAATTTCTAAAGCTAACCGACCTTATTTGAGTAAGATTTCAAAGTAGCTGCTAAAAGCCGTTATCTCTAACTACATGAGTTGGCACAAGCCAGCTGCAGAGTGTGAATCATTCTTCCATGAGCTGCTCGGTAGGGCTGGGTTATCAATTATCATAAACAACCTCCAGTTGGTAGTCAAGCTATGGCTCAAGAGCTCCGGTGATTGTCTTAACCCTGACCTTCAAAATAACAAACCTCAATTTGCTTTGTGCCAAAAATGACAAACAAACTCCTGCATGTTCGTACAGGGATAGCAAAATATGTCTTTATTTCTTATGCTGGAACAGCAAAAAACAAAACAAAAAATTTTCTTCTCTTAATGATTTGTGTGCATGCCAGGGTATGCAGACGTAAGTACCAACCAAGAGTCGAAGTAGTTACATAGCAGATCCCACATTCACTTTTCTTTATATCTTTATTTTTTTAATGAATAATAGCTATTAAGCTAAAGTCCAAGCTGACACATTATAAGTCTTTTTTTTTTTTTTTTTTTGAGACGGAGTTTCGCTCGTTACCCAGGCTAGAGTGCAATGGCGCGATCTCGGCTCAGCGCAACCTCCGCCTTCTGGGTTCAGGCAATTCTCCTGCCTCAGCCTCCTGAGTAGCTGGGATTACAGGCATGCGCCACCGTGCCCAGCTAATTTTTTGTATTAGTAGAGACGGGGTTTCACCATGTTGACCAGGATGGTCTCGATCTCTTGACCTCGTGATCCACCCGCCTCGGCCTCCCAAAGTGCTGGGATTACAGGCGTGAGCCACCGCGCCCGGCCCACATTATAAGTCTTAATGAGAAGAGAGGGCAAACATGTTTTCATTTGATATTTATATATATTATGACATGTTTTAATGAAAAATTAATTCTGAAAATATCTTCAGATTTTGGGAAAGGGCAGCAGTAACAGCAGTGTCTGACAAAGGTCAGATCAGGGAGAAGAGATAACCGAGTAAAATTATCTGTGAGGAAGAACTGGACCTACAAGGAGAAAGAACTCTCAAGTGAATTCTAGAATGAAGTAAGAGTCTGCAAAAATACTTGATGATGAAAGGTAAGCAGTATTGTACTTTCACATCTACCCAGCACAAGAATGGGGGGCGGGGAGATAGAGAGATTGAGATCCCAAGTAGTCATTTGACGATAATCGTAAGAGGCACAGGCAATACTTTAAATTGCACTCTTTTATCTTTTACAGAAAACGTTTTACGTGCAGTTGTTTCTATTTTTAGTTAGTGACCTATACTTAAGGTATCTTTTTAGATTTATATTTTATCTCAATTCAATGATTCCATTACCAATTAATTTTTGTTTACAAAATTATTTAACTTACATTCTGTTAAAGACAATGCAATTAGTATCAGGGATACAGATTTAAAAGAGAGTCCCTAGACTATAGCATAGTCTCATAAGGGAAATAGATGAGACCATCACTATCTGGGTTAAAGAGTGATGGGATGGAAGTGAGCAGTGTGCTGTAGACCATAAAAGGTAACACTTCATGTAAAATGGGGTGGAATATGGTATTAGGGAAGGTTTCATTGAAAAGGTGATTTTTGAATAAAGATACCTGAATAAAGATTACACTTGAGCACACCATAATCTATGGAAATGCATACTATATTAAAGTAAGTACAAAAAAGTTAATGCATTGCATTTCATGGTTGGATTTTTCTGAATCACTTTTACAATGTTTTGATTCAGGAATAAAGATTCAGGAATCACCTTTTCCATTGAAAAGGTGATGAAGGAGATTCAAAGTATTTTGATACAGCACAGATCAGAGACTGGAGGGACAGTGATGAAAAATAAGGGTAGTTAAATAGGAAACAAATATTCTATTTAAAAATCACACTTACTATTAGAATTGGATTTTGGTAATTAGGTCTGTGGGATATTGTAGGGGCAAATAAATTGCCTTTCTTGTTTGCCAGGTGAAATCTCCTGTCTTTAACCCCAACATGTTATCTCTCCCAGAGTCTATAACTTCTTAATCATTTTCAGGTATTTTTAAAAAACCCTCTGGCTTAACAAAATCTCTACCAAATTGAAACATTTCAACCCTTTCACAGGTTGGCCTGGCTCACCCTGAGAGGTTCACAGAATGATGTGCACCATAGATGGCTCTGTGACTACCATCCCACACTGGCTAAAACCCTTAATGACTGAATCAAAGGACAAAGGATAGGTAATGGCAGAAAGGGTCTTAACTCTGCTGCAGACAGTTAAACTTTCCAGCGGGTGGGTGTGGAGAAATTCTAGTGTTGACGCTGTCTCCTGGAAAGCTTTTGCAGTTCTACAGAAATTTCCTCATTGGGGTTATCTAAATGCAGTCACTGAGCAATTGTGATTCCTTCCCCAGCTACTCAGTGAGCCTGTCCATTAAATCTGCATTCTGCTAATTTACAACCAGCCTCTGTTGGCTGGAAACATCTTGATACCCCCTACCGACACCCAACCAACTATCCTCTTTGCTTTTTATTACATAGCTTCAAAGTGGAAGATTAGCTAAGGCTAGAACTAGATTTTGGAACCATTTTGCAAGTCCATATACATTGTCTAATAACTCTTTAGAGTAAGGATGTTTGGCGTTCATAACCACTAGCTTTGGGGTCTAGCCAAAATTTCCAGACAGGAAGACTGCCATGTTAACAAACTGTTTACTACACTATGAGGTTTGGGGTTCATCATAAAGACAATGCTACTGAAGAATTTTATGGGGGATGCTTGAAAAGACAGACTAGCTAGACACAGCTGAGGTGGGGATTCCTGTTGGACAGCTATTACGCTGCTGCAGTAGGGAGAAAACGACAAGATCACAGACAAAACTAGTGCCAATAGGAATGGTGCCGTGGGAAAAGATTCAAGAAATACTATGGAGGGAGAATCAAGATGATTTAGGCCTGGAGATTGTTGTTATGGTTCATTAGTTGGTCTGTCTGTAGATTTGTTTGCCTTAGAGGAAGCAGAGAGAAAACAAGAACAGTTGATGGAGGGGAGCAAAGCCATTAAATAGTTAGGGAAAAGATCGAAATAACAAGAGAGGATTGTTAGACTTGAACAAAATAGAGTCCAATTTACATTTGTCAGAAATAAGAGAGATAGATGAAGAATAGTTTGGGCAAAGAAACCGAGGTAGTTCTCACCTGGTACATTTTTTTATAAGCAAACAGAGAACGAACGGTTGCTTTAAAATGAAAGAGGATATGGTAGAGTGGAAGAAAAGTAGTACAAATCTGAAATGATACACTTCTTTGGGGAATTTAGTGAGAATAAAGGGAAGGGAATTTATCTGCAGAGAGGGAATTTATCTAAGAATAAATAAATAGATTTTGCAGTCTTCAATTTTCTGAGGAAAAGTATTGTTTCCGTATGTGATTTTTTAAAATCAAAGTACTGAATAATAAGAATCAGTGAAAAATTGTAACTAGTTTAAGCATGTTGCTATCAAATAAATGTCTTAATTATTTTAACACAGAGAAGAAAATACCTTACATTTTTGGAGATTAAAATTTATAGAGAAATTAATCTTTACTAAAGATTATTTAATTAAAAACATTAATTGTTATTGTGACGGACTATGCTATATGAGAGTATTCAAAAACAAAACCTAAGGTTTCAGGGAAATTTACGAAATGAATAGGAATAGGATATTTTAAATTTCATCCTATCAGTGGTCCTCTGAATAATATATCTGATGTTTTAAGAACTTGAGAATACATTTCTAAAACAAACTGATTTTTCTAACTCAAAATTATTAGAAATGTTTAAGATCATATATGTGCTACACCTCTGTAACCATAATCACAACACAAATGTAAGGCATTATACCACAAAGACTAGAATTGACAAGCACATAATTTTCTAATATATGGTGTTGAGAAATAAATTACGAATGATCTTTTTATTGTGTGGTAGAAATTACTTTTAATGCAGTGTGATGTGTCACAAGCATTAAAGAAACATCAAGGCTTTGAAAACCCTGGTCATTCTTCACAAATTCTGTTATGTGGCATGTGCCTTAGGCTTGACACAGACAAGTTACAAACCATTTATCAGAAGAATTAAACATTCAACTACAATTTCTTTTAACGCAATATGCATGAAAATAACATTTCTGAGAAGAAAATTAAGCTTTATATTTTCTTTTTGAATGTCTTTTTTAACTATATATACATACACATATACACACAAACACAGTACCATGTGTTTTAATTATATCTTATCTTGCTATACCATTAGTGATATTTATGGGAAATTTGCATATATATGATATCATTCATACACACACACACACACACACACACACACACACACACACACATCTACCTGGAACAAAGGCAAAAGATATGCAACACATTTTCCCCATTGAAAAAAACTTGTATTAAATGTCAGGATCTTTGCTGAATTCCAGGTACCGAGAGAGGAATCCCAGTCCCTGTCTTCAATGAGCTCATGGGCCTGTGGGAATGCCAGTCCTTTCTATACCCCCAGTATAAAACAAAAACAACAATACATAGATGTTATTTGTTGTAAACCAGGCACTGTGCTAAGCACTCTGCAGGCAGAATATCTGATCGGCACAACAATCCTATCAGTAAGTACTATTAAGGCCCACATTTTACAAATGAGGAAACTGAGGAACAGAGAATTAGAAACCTAGAGAAGCAGTAGGATGGAACGAGTAAGTCATGGGGGCACAACAGTACCATGCTCCTATTTTGGCTTGCCTATAATTATTCTGTGTTGAGTCTGGGCAAGTTCTTTCCCCTCTCTGAGTCTCAGTTTTACCACCTGCAAAATGGACTCCTGGAGCCCTGTGAGCTACAGGGCTCGAAGGCAGTGATTCCTTGGTGTTGCTGCATTTTAGAAAGATTAAGAGAGCTTCCAAATATTAATACCTTGATACCATGCTGAGATTCCACATCACTGAAATCAGGATGTCTGAGGGTGGAAGTCAGGCATCAGTTTTTATGCAGCACTTTCAATGAACCTAGGTTGCTATCTAACTTGGTGTAACAACAGGAAAACAAGCTGGTCCCTTCTATTTTACATTCAAACACAAAGAAATATCTGGGACTTACTTTTTTTTTAAGTGGATACCCTTGCTTTCTGGAATCCTCATCAAAGAAAGCAAAGGGCTTATAGAGAGGAAACCTAATAAAACCTTAATCCTCTACTCCATTAATACAAAGCTGCTCCAGTTAACGTGAGAGTTCGTGACCTTCCTTTTTATTAAAAACGAGCGAGCCACAGTTTTTGCAGGTTTGAACTACCCATACGTATATACCTCCCATCTGTTAAGATATTTTGGCTTTGTGAAGAGTTTCACTTAATGCTCCGAACTGGGATTGTAATAGTGTATTCTTATTTCTCATATTTTCAAGATAGGATGTTTGGATTCCCCTTGCCTCTGTCTTTATAGAAGAGACAAGATGCCGACACCTTTCCTCCCAGACACTTGTGATTCTAGTTTATAGCTGGAATAATCACAGGCATTGTGTCTCTTGTAATATCAACTTGTTCAAAGAGTAAAGTATTATGTACATAATTTTCACATATTTATTTTGCTTTCACTGGCCTGTATTTACACATTAGTTTATCTGCATTACTGCGTTAATTACATATTGATTATTCTATGTGTGTTCATTTATGAGCATAATCTTAATATTTGTTGTGTTACAAAGGCTCACAATAAGAGCAGAAAAAGATACATTTCAGAAATATTAATGAAAAGAAAATGCCTTGGTAGATTTCATTACAACTAATGTTAACTATTGTAGTAATTTGATCTGTTTCATCTCAAACGAATACAGATGTGAGGGCTCTAAAACATATAAAAAAAATGTTTTGAAGTAATTCACCTTAAAAGCTTTTATTCTGTAATAAACGATGCTAGATTTGTGGGAGAACTTTACATGAGTTATTTCAGTATACAGAAACAAAGATTCTAATTCCTTCCAAACACTTTAACCCTATTTACATTAGCAGAGAGAAATTAGAAATTGATTAACTTTTTTCAGCCAAAAAATATCTTCAATTGAGTTTTCTTCTTTGGCAGTTTCTTAGAAAGTTATACATATTCTCACGTTATAATCCAGCAATTCTACTCATAAATATATAACCCCTTCATTCCAGCAATGTAAAAGCATGTGTCCATAAGAAAAAACATATAGGAGAAGTTTCACTGCTATTTATAATAGCAAAAAAAAAAAAAAGAAATCAGAAACATGAATGCACATAACTAAGAGAACGGATAAACAAATTGTGGTATATTCACATAATGGACCTCCACTCATCATTTAAAAAAGAAGAAATTATTGCCACACACAACACACAAATGAATCTCAAAAGTATGTTGCTTTGTGAAAGAAGACAGATACAAAAGGAATACAGACTGCATGACTCCATTTTATGAAATACAAGAATAGGAAAAACACACCCACAGGACAGAAAGTGGAATAGCATTCACCTGGGTTGGAGATAAACTAAGACTTTCCTTTGATTTAAAAAAATCTCTAAACATATGTGTACATACATACACATACATATATATAACAAAGCCTGCAGCAAAATATGGTATAGAAATTATTGATATCTGTTAAATTGTCTTATAGATACAAGTAGAATATATTGTTTAGCAAAAAAGCAAGGTTACTCAACAGAATTTTTAGTGTAAATATGTATATAATTATATATGTGTATCACATATATAAATAACATTCATATATTTATAAATGTTTACTCATGCATCATAATATTAATTAAAATATACCTGTGATTAAGATAATGAGATCTTTTTATTTGGGGGGTTAAATCATTCTCTATTGTCTTTTCAGTAATAAGTATATAGTTTTATTTTAAAAGGATATTTGTATCTTAAAAAAGAATAAATACAGCAATTGAATTTAGCCTTATTACTTTATTCTAATGAAGAAAGAACATGAATTCTGTATATTAGTTACATGTTTTTGATTTTATACCATGGTACTCTATGTATCTTTTTTTTTTGTTTTCTGTTCCTTTATTTCTTGAATTTTTTTATAATCCTTTACTTTGATCCTTCAATATTTTACTCTTTTTCTCAAGTTGGTAGTTTGTGAACATACCCTATTTATAAGCTCTTCCATGATTTTGAACATAACTCAGGCCTAAAAAAGATTCCAAACATCAAATATGCAAAAAGGACATTCCAGGAGAAATGATATGTGTGAAAGCAGAGAGTGATTTAGAAATGTGAAGCTGTGTAACATATCCGACTGAAGCCAATTACACAAGAAAGACAAAGAGATATGCAGCTTTTGAGAGAAGCAATCTTATGACTGGAGAATGATAAGGCGTGCACATGCAGGCATGTTATGCAGGGGTAACAGAACTGTGCAGTTTACAAAAGGTTCTTACTAAAACACAGTTCTAAAAGGATCTCAAAGTGTATATGTTTATTGATTATTTGGATATATTTACTACTAGGTGACTCCATTCATTTCTAGTGCCTCTTGTTCATTTACTCAACAAATATAGAAGCGAGACCACTAGATACCAGGTATTGGAAGAGGTGCTGGTGACAGCAGCAGCTCGACAGGTCTTACTTGCACTGAGGAAGAGACATAGTAAGAGACATAGAAGAGACAAGTAAGCCTGTGTGCTGAGCACAACCAAGGAGAAGCTGAGGGTGTTAGAAAAGGAAGGTTAATGATAGGAGGAAAGAGAAGTGCTCACTAGTGATGCTGAAACCTCAGAATTGCAGTGAGGATGTATCCTATATAATCTGCTTTTGGTTCTCATGGTTCTAGTCACATTTGTTTTAATCACTAGAGAATGTATATCTAGTGTCACTTATAAAAATACTTCACACGATACGCTAGATGTCTGGATAATTTGAACAGTATCATGAACTCACAAAGACCACTTAGCAAATATACTGGATTACCAAAAATGACACTAAGTGTTGGACAGTGTTGGTGACTGCTCAATGTTGATGCTTATTCAGGTCCCCTTTACATGCCCAGGTAGACTCTTCCCCCAGATGCATTGTTAGCTGCAACAGTTTACAGCTGCCCCTTCTCTAAAGAATGACTCTCAGTTGACTAGAGGCTCCTCAGAGGTTTTTGCCACCCTTCGCTAGTCCCCACCTCTTCCTGGAGCCCACAGCCAGTGACGAATCCAAACAAGAATACAAAAGACTAACCCCTTGATGTGAGACAGATTTTGTAGTGCAGTTCATGCTAAGCATTCCTCGTGAGATCAGGCTGAAAGGATTACTCTGGCTGAAAGCGTGTCCTTGCTTAGCTCTTTCTCCTGCTTTCCACATTCCCTCACCTGTTCTTCCTGAGAGTACTGCCTAAACAAACAGGAAATTCAATTTCAGGCTCTGCTTCTAGGAGGCTTGGACTAAGACAAGGATATTGCCCTGTAAGGAAAATGGATGTGCTGTGGTCAAGAATAGGCTGAGGCAGACATCCAGTCCAGCAAGACACAGCAAGTTTGGAGCACAGGCACACAACTCCACTCATCATATAATCATGCCATGTGAGGTATATTAGGTGATCACCTACATGAGCTCATGCTGGGCTTGGAGCCACTATTGTCTGTACAAGGTATAAATACCCTGCTAACACTGTACATGCAGCTTGTACCCAGGCTTGTGCCCAGAGAAAGAGTAAAGCCATGTTGAAACTCTCTACAATTCCTCAAGTGTTCTTTCAGCTGCCCCCCACTAGTCCACTCACTCCCCTTGGTCCTCAGCTTGGGCTGGAATCTTGACACTTGGCGTAGCCAGCAGGATACTGAGAAGAGTGAGCCTTTGGTCTCCACTGATTCTGGGTTGCCCATGTGGCCAAAACATTGGTTGTGGTGCCCGGTGGCAGCTATACTGCTTGAATGGACTCCAGTGAAACCTGGGCTGCAGTAGATGGGTCCCCCACAAGCATGACAAAGGCACTGTAGTAGATGGAAGTACAGAGCACGGGGAAGGAATGAGCTTTTGCTGTGAGAGCTGGATAGGGGTTTTTGACTGCGTTATGAGAAGTACAGACCCCCCTCTCTGAGGGATGCAGCAGAGGTAAGGGCCCTCCAAGTGCAGGCAGGGTACCTGGAGGCCTGGCTACAGAGTCTGCAAAAGGTATTAAGAGGTTGCTATGAATTCAGGACTGGCTCCTTGAGACCCCCACTAGGTCTGATACCGAAGAGGCTATCAGCAGGACCAGGGGGCCAACGCCGTAAAGAAGGGGACAATGTACCACCCTCAGGCGTCCCCCAACAATGAGTGACACACAGATGTGCACAGATTTGATTTTGGCTGGGTTGGCAGAAAGAAAATCAATCAGCATCCCATTGAAGTACTCTTAACTTTGTGGAGACAGTTGTCTCTGGAGCAGCAATTCCAGAAAATGCCCAAGCAGAAGGACACTGCTGTGTAACCTGGTCCCACCCAGGTGCTTCAACTCAACAACTACATGCTACAGCCAGGCAGGGGTATAAAGCCTTTTCTGTTTGATGAGGGAACTGGCTGAGGTGCCAGGCTTAGGGGGATACCGGACAACCAGAGGCCACATGTGGAATTGACAATCCACTGGTACCCCACCAACGTACAGCAAGTGCTGGCACTAGTAGACACCAGCACAGATACATTCTGGAGGTGATATTTTACATGGCTGGGCAGCTGTGCCGTCTCTCACAGACTCGATGGACCGCTTGACAGAACTGGGACATTACCACTATGCAGTGGATTTGGCCAATGTCTTCCCTTGCAGAGAGCCAGGAGCCTTCATGGGAGGGCGACAATGGACTTTCACAGTGTTGCCTCGGGGCTACATGCACAGCCCCACCGTATGTCATGGTCTTGTTAATGATACTATGGTAATCTCTGATTCTCTTGCAGAATTAGAAGTGGCAAGGCTCCCCTTACCTATAATTATGACAATGTGCTGAGATCGCCTTCTGGGCAGCCAAACAGGCTATTCAGCAGGCACAAGCCATACGAGAAGTTGACCAGGGGTGCCCATTTGAGCTGGATGTGCATGTGACCACAGAGGGTTTTGGCTGGGACCTATAACAGCACATGGAGTGCTTGAGAATGCTAGCAGGCTTTTGGTCTCAACTATGGAAAGGAGCTGAGCTCCACTATTCATGGACAGGGAAGCAGTTAGTAACTGCATATGCTGCCCTTCAGACTCATAAAAGCATGGCAGGATGGGCTACAGTTGTTGTGTGGACAACTTACCCAATAGTGGGATGGGTGCGTTCACGGATAATGACCCCCCCAAACTGGGATGGCACAGACATCCACTTTAGCAAAGTGGGGCACCTACTTGGAGCAGCCAAGTACACTTAGTACAAGTCCCTTAGCAGCAGAGTTGCAAGACATCTTGGGACCTGTAGTCCTAATGTAAGATAAGGCCATGGGGCATAAGGCCATGGGCCTTGAGGAACCCCTAGATCCCGAGTCTTCACCATTTAAGGAAGGGCATCCCCCATTCCCTGTGGGGCATGGTACACAGATGGGTCTAGCCAAAGTTCTACTGCTGCCTGGACCGCTTTTGCATTCTTACCTAGTAATGACACCATATGTGTGGACAAAGTAGTCACAGCAGGTGTGGACAAAGTAGTCAATGGGCTGAACCTAGAGCAATGTGAATGATGATCACCAAGGAGGTGACACCTGTGATAATCTTCACTGACAGCTGGGCAGTTTATCGAGGCTTAACCTTGTGGTTAACTACCTAGAAGTTACAAATGTGACTACTTGGTCACTGGCCCATGTGGGGCCAGGCCAGGTGGCAAGACCTAGGGGAAGAAGGATGACCTTCTCTGACCAGGTATGGGGACGAACAGCAACCTGTTGTTGCCTGCCCCAACACCCTTAACAGTAGGGAAATTAAAACCTGGCTCAATGTATAAAGCAACATTGGGTTTACGTCATCACGGGGTACTTGCCTGCCATAAGCTGGAGTTGTTGCTCCCTGTATTGCTGCTGTGACCTCTGGGCCCAAGGTTCCACCCGTGGGCACGTCTCCCCACTAGAAAAACTCCCTCAGCCGAGGAAGTGGAATGTAAGGCCTATGTGTTGGATCTGTGTGTCTGGGGCCTGTGTACCCAGAGCTTATGTATAAGGTCTATGTATTGGACCTGGGTGTCCAGGGCCTGGGTGCCCACAGCCTGTGTATAATGCTTATGTGTCAAACCTGGGTGTCCAAGGCCTATGTCTCCTTGGCCTAGGGAGTGAAATGTAAGGAAAATGGATATGCTTCAGTCAAGAATAGGTCAATGCAGACATCTGGTCCATCATGACTCAGTGAGTTTGGAGCGCAGGTGCACAACTCCACTCATTATGTAACCATCCACGTGAGGTGCATTAGGTGATCACTCACATGAGCTCATGCTTGGCTCAGAGTCACTGTTACCTGTAAAAGGTATAACTACCCTGCTGACACTACATGCAGCTTGTGCCCAGGTCAGCTTATGCCCAGGCTCATGCCCAGGCTCACTCGCGCCTGGAGAAAGAGAAAAGCCATGTCGAAACTCCCTGCAATTCCTCAAGTGTTCTTTTAGCTGACTGCCACTTGTCTAACCACTCCCGTCAGTCCTTAGCTTGGGCTGGAACCTGATACTTGGTGTGGCATGCCCCAAAATTTATATAATGATTTAAAGAATACAGATTTATATATGTAATATATAATTATTAAAAATCATATATTTGCAATGTGATTTTATATATATATATGCATATATAATGAAATTTTGGAAGGCTTGAGGAATCTTTTGCTAATTAAGTCTGCTCCTATTAGAGTAGTAATGGGGGTAGTGCCTACTGAACCTTACTTTCTTCCAGCAAAGTATTATTCCCAACTAAGTTATATCTCTTTCCCTGTCTTTTAAGTCTCAACAAGTAAGACAACATATTTTGTCTTTCTATTGTTGACAGAGGACACAGATAAAATAAAGAAATCACCTTTGTTATAAAAGTAGAATACATACACACATATATGCTAAATTTTCAGGTCAAAAATGGTTACAATCCAAGTAGTCTATTAGAATATTAGAAGAATGTAGATATCATAGTCCCAATTATTTCTATAGTACAAGTCATTTCAAAGAGTAGATTTTGCTATTTACATTTTTTAATATTATACAAATATAAATTCAACTCATATAATGCATAATTGCTGACCGTTTGAAGTATTAAAAAGCTTTACCACAGAGCAATGATATACTCTGAAATATTACCCCTTAAAAAGACTGAACCAAGTTAAATTGATTTGCCCTTTTTATCTTATTATATACACTTTTCCAATCCTTTTCATTTTGATAGATGTACAACTTAAAAAAATTAAAAGGTAAAGAAAAAAACACAACAGTATGCTTTTATCTTGAGGTTTCCCATTAATGTCTAAAGGACAATTTGTTTCTGAGGTATATGGTACTTCTATTAATCATGATTTTAAAATATGTACTTAACAAAATATGACTTGAATGTACATATTTTTTCAATTTCTTGAATTAAATCCTGAACTATTGGAATCAAATTTACAAGCTCAGTATGAATCAATTAACTGCACTTAGGTCATATTTCTTAGTTGTTGGCAGATAAATATATATATTTTTTTGTTGTCGTTGTTGTTTAAAGGCTATATTTTTACATAGAAGGACTGTTTAAAAATTTACCAGTTTTTAAAATTCTCTTTCATGAATGGGAAAGGTAAGAAAGCTAAGTATATAATAACTATAAAATCTAACATTTATTTTACACTAATTGTAATAACTCAACAAGTAACGACCATGTATATTTTATTTCCTAATTCATCAAATGGTAACAATACTACCACTGCTAAAACATTCAATAAACCAAATTAGATAGATATTTGGGAAATAAAATAATTAGCTGCATTCAAATAAAATATTAAAGATATGGTATAAAAGATGCAAATTTAATTGCTAAGAAGAACAGTTTCTGTTCCATTTCTTCAGGCAATGCCTGAGGCTTATTATCTTTTTTCTAGGTCTCAAAATGGCAGTAGGTAACGAATGCTTTTGATAGTAAAATATAATAGCAGGATCCCAAATTTAAAACAGTATAAAAACTTTTTCCAATAGTGACATTACTAACGTGGAAGAATAAAAACAGGATATGTAGTGAGAGATACAGACATATTTATATGTGTATGTGTTATAACTAAAAATCAAAACAAGAATGAAAAATTATAATTGTATATTATTTTAACCATCCTATATATAATATTCTTTAAAGAATAAACATCTTTTTTAAACCATATAACATTAGCCTCATTTATAAAGACAAGCAAAAACAAGGAATATATTTATTGAATCGAATTTAAACATCCTTATAAAATTATAAAAACTTCCTTTCCTGGTAGGCCAGGTGATTGTAAATGTTCTCAAGAGAGGCATTACAGGATTTTTAGGCAGAACGAGTCCTCTTCTATGGGACTATCCCTGGGCCCACCCACTAAATGCCAGAAGATTTCACTGTGACAATCAAAATACCTCACACATTTTCAAAAACTCAGGGTGGGGAGCTGGGAGGTGTGAGAGGGTGTTGGTTGAGCACATGATCAATTAAAAGTCTCAGAATGGAGCAGGCTGAATTCAGTACATATGGTCCTACCATAGTTGCTCTGCCCTGTTAGAAAAGTTACCTCTCTGTGCCTTGGTTCATGCTTCTGTAATATGTCTTCTTCTTAGCAGTTGTTTGCTAACCTCCCAGAATCATTGTATGGGACAAATGAGCCAGTGACAACAAAATAGCTTTGAAAAGTATCAAGTGCCATCCAAAATCATAATATTTTGTTTCATTTTAACAATTATCCTATGCTGTAGTTTTCATGTTTGATTGGAGAAGATTTGAGGTTTAGAAAAAAAAAAAGTATGCATTACTGTTTAATTTGGACACAAGTATACTAATTTGGAGGCTGCAGTTTTTTCAGTTATCAGGTCAGAGGCAATTTTAATCTTTGACCCTGTGCTACAGCCTTAATGAGGCCACACAGTCACCTGCTGGTAGCTCCAGAAGTAAAGGAAAAAAAGCTGGTACTCAGTAGGAATTTAATAACCTCTTTAGGTTTTGTTCTCAAAAATCCAATCTTGTGTAAATGGAAGCAACAAAAATAGCCCATTTTAATTTAATTCTATGGATTTAGGAAATTACAGACTTTCCCATTCCATAGATTTCTTTTCAATATTTCTAAACACATATATATTCAAAAACATGCACAGTATATTGCTATATAGGGTATCCAAACCCTCTCATTTCTTCATTACTGAAGTTGAAAAACCATTTCTTTCTTGTTAAGAGGCTTACAAAGCTGTCTAACTTTCAATGGCAAATAGCAACATATCACATTCTGACTTGCTGTGAACTTGCGCCATATACCTTAAGGGTGAGAAAAAGTGGCTATCACTTTATACAAAGAATGGTGCTTCTACAATACAGTGACAGAGTTCACAGTCTAATGCATGATATTGCAAGAATTACTAAAAATGACTCAATTTTAGATTTGATCCTTAAAATCTGTTTTTACCTTTTAAATGTTTAATAAATATGCATTATATAAGTATATGTATAAATATATGTATTTATATAGTATACATGAACCACAGTACTTAGGTCCTATTTTTAACTGGAACTCTTATTTCATAGCATTAATGACTTGATATCATTAATAATTGATCAGAAAGCTATAGAAATTACATTATAAAATATTCAGGCTGATTATTAAATTTACCAAACTTGTATTTTGCTATTTCTGCATCACAGAGTCTATATTCAAAAAGCCTGAAATCAAATATAAAATTATAATTAGATTAACAACTAGACAGGTAAATTCCCAATGTAGTTTTCAATTAAAAATGCATTTTTAAATAGAAGAAAATAACTTAAGATGAGTGACCTTATTATTCATATCCTAAATCTATTATTCATATAACTCCCCTTAAATTTGCTTCTGTAACTCTTATTGTTAAGAAGTATTGAAAATGGTTTTAAAATTATCTTTATCAGATTAATAATCATTCATTATCATTATTAAATTTTATCAGTTTATATTTATCCAAGAAAAGTCCTAGGACACAACGTTTTAGTAAGGAGGAATAAGTTCAAGAGCTGTATTGTACAACATGGTGACTAGAGCTAATAATAATGTATTGTATTTTTGAAAACTGCTAATCCAGTAGATTTTGTGTTCTCACCACAAATGAATGGTATGTGAGGTAACACATAGGTTAACTGGCCATTCTACAATGTTTACATTGTAGAATATTTCAAAATAATAGGTATACAACAGATATATACAATTTTTATTTGTCAATTAAAGTTAATTGATTTTAAAAAGAAAAGTCCAGCTTATATATAAAAATAATTTCCAGTGATTGCCTTACAAATACAATTTTTCATATTCATCAACAAAGCAACTTCAGATTCATACTCATTCCAATTCACACACAGGTATACTCACAGTCTCTCACACAAACACATACACACACAGAGCTTTTAAAAGCAAACCTGCAGAGTACATTTCAACCAAATATGTCTAAGGGAAATGAAACTGGGAAATGGAGACCATTCATGGAGTCTCAGTGCAGTAGCAAGCTCTCTGCTTCTACTTTTTCATCCTGTGAAAGCTGTCATAAATCTATGTCCACTGATTCACTTGTATTTGGCATAGGGGTGGGTAGATTATTTATCGAAGGGATTTCTGTCAGATCGGGATTAAGATGTCCTAAAAATTCCCAAGTGTGCAATTCATCACAACACAATTTAGAGAGTGAAAAGAGAGCCACAATAGACCTTGGTAGCAAAGTGGAAGTGAGTGATAGGTGAACCGAAGCCCCCAGCTTGATCTAAAGAAAGCAGACAACATATACCAATGGTGTCAATCAAACTGCCTCATAAGCAGCCTCATGAATATAAAATAGGGAACAAACAGATTGGTTTTCCCTTCCTTGTTCCCAACAGTTATAAGGAGATAGATTCCAACACTAATGAGGTTGTTTTTGTATATATGCCAGGAAAGTTCTATCTCTAATTTTTTCTTATAACCAAAGAAACAAAAACATGCATTATTTCTGAAATAATGGAAGTTGGGAAATATTTTATTTTTGCCAAATTGTTCCCCTACATAGCCAGTGCCACATTTTTGCACTGTGTGAATCAAATAAATCTTGCCTCTTTGTTTCTAAAAATTAACAAACTGAAGTATATTTTTGGTACTTTCAGACCCACATTTATAACACAACCTAAAAACATCCCCAATCTAAGTGTGAAACTTAAATCATCATGTTAAACTTAGATTTAAAAAATTAAAAAGAACTGCTAACAAGAAAGCAAATGTCACTATGTACCAGAATTCTTTGTGGGGGTCAGTAGTCAAATTAGTCAAATTTTCTCAACTTAAATATAAAATCAATATTTTTCACAGAGACTAATATGGATAAAATTATGGTTCCCAACATTAGTGCCTGGCAAATGGCTTGCACTGTGCAAGTATCTGTTGAACAAATCAATGAAAGGGGTAATTAATAATAGATTCATTGTTTTATTTATTAAGATTCATTGTTTGACTTATTGTATTTATTAAGTCCAAAACAGTTTAATCTTTTTTAAAAATTAAGCTGAATTTATAATAGTTTGAAACTTTAATTCTAATCTTATTTGAAGTATGCCTCATCTACTCTATTTATTGGTCTGATATGTTATGAATATATTGGAAGATGTTACCTTAAAAGGAATAAACATCTCTGGAAAAACAGTAACAATATTGACTGTTGGGAGTTAAGACTGTCTACCATGCCAGAGAATTATAACCAGTAATTGTTAACCTTGATCCGTGATTTTAGCAGTAAGGAGTCACATGAGCTAGGACTTAGAGTTCGGATGGGTGTGTGCAGGCAGTGCAGAGGTTACTGGAAATTGTGCTGTGTCTGGGGTAAAAGGGAGACAAACAGGCTCCTTCATTTGGAACATGGATTTTTGCAGAAGTGTCTGTTAGTTCAGCATAAGTATCAAGGGATTTCCAAACATTCATGCCTTCTGAGATAGTAATTTGTCTCTGTTCCTAGGAACAACTCTAGTTAGGTAAGGGAAAATGTCTAATGCACAAAGATGTTCAACAAAAGAATTATCCCACTATTCTCCTGTTGTTTCCTTTTTCCTATTAAAATTTGAAAACAAGAAAATTATGAAATAACATGGAAATGCTCAACTCATGTTTGTTTAATGAATGGGTTAAGTGATTTACGTCAGGATTAGAACAGTAATAATATTTGCAGTAAAAAAAAAAATGACAGGTTTTCTCTGTGCTAGGCACCATTTTAAGAGCTTTAAAAGAATTTTCCCATATGATGTAATCTTCACAGAAGTGCTATAAGATAGATTCTATTTATATAAACATTATTGTGTATATGTTTTCATTTTCTATCTGCACAATATCTCTGATAATAGCACCTCACTTTTTATGGTAAGGCTCCTTCCAGAACACTCAATCCATTTGTCTTGGGACAGGGGGATTGTTTTCTTTCTTTCTTTCTTTCTTTTTTTTTTTTTTAATTATTTTTGAGATGGAGTTTCACTCTTATTGCCCAGACTGGAGTGTAATAGCACAAACTTGGCTCACTGCAACCTCCACCTCCTGGGTTCAAGTAATTCTCCTGCCTCAGCCTCAAGAGTAGCTGGGATAACAGGCATGTGTCACCACGTCTGGCTAATTTTGTATTTTTAGTAGAGATGGGCTTTATCCATGTTCATCAGGCTGGTCCCGAACTCCTGACCTCATGTGATCCGCCCACCTTGGCCTCCCAAAGTGCTGGGATTACAGGCATGGGCCACTGTGCACGGCCGGAATTTTTTTTTTAAATAAAAAATTTTCTTTTTCAAATATTATTTTAGGTTCAGGGGCATGTGTGCAGGTTTGTTACTTGGGTAAATTGCATGTTGCAGGGCTTTGGTATACAAATGATTTTGTCTATCAGGTACTGAGCATGCTACCCAATTGGTAGCTTTTCAACCCTCACCCTTCCCCCACCCTCTGCCCTTAAGTAGGCCCCTGTGTTTATTATTCCCTGCTTTGTGTCTATGTGTACACAACATTTAGCTCCCACTTATAAATGAGAACATGCAGCATTTGGTTTTCTGTTCCTACATTAAGTCATTTAGGATAATGGCTGCCAGTTGCATCTGTGCTGCTGCAAAGGACATGATGTTCTTTTACATGGCAGTGAAGTATTTCATGGTGTAGATGTACCACATTTTCTTTTTCTAATCTATTGCTGATGGGCACCTAGGTTGATTCCATGTCTTCCCTATTGTGAATAGCACCACAATAAACATAAAAGTGCCTGTGTTTTCTTGGCCAGAATGATTTTTTTTTTTTTTTTTTTTTGGTTATATACCCAATAACGAGACTGCTTGGTCGAATAGTAATTCTAAGTTCCTTGAGAAATCTCCAAACTACTTTCCACAATGGCTGAACTAATTTATATTCCCACTGGCAGTACATAAACATTACCTTTCTCTGCAACCTCACCAACATATCCATTCTGACTGGTATGAGAGGGTATCTCATGGTGGTTTTGGTTTGCATTTCTGATTATTAGTGATGTTGAGCATTTTTATATGCTTGATAACCATGTGTATATCTTCTTTAGAGAAGTGTCTGTTCAGGCCCTTTGCCCATTTTTTAATAGGCTTATTTGTTTTTGCTTTCTGCTTTAAGTCCCTTATACATTCTGAATATTAGACCAGGGCAGGAGAATTTAGCCAGAAGGCATATAGCAAGGATTAATCAACATCCCATCATTTTGATCCAAATGATAAGTATAAGAATAGTCAAGGGCCCCAATAAGAATTGCCAGGTCTAGCAATAAAAAACATGGGATACCTAATTCAATTTGAATTTCAGACATACAGTGAATCATTTCTTTAGGATAAATATATTCCATGCAATATTTAGGTCACACTTTTAAAAAATGATTCATTGTTTATCTGAAATTCAAATATAATTGATGAACTGAATTTTATCTGCCAATCCTACAAGAACCAATGATAAAACTCAATCCAAGACTTATACTCAACCATTGGACAAAACATACTTCATTTTTTCCCTGCAGTAGATAAATTTGTAGAACAAAAGCCTAGAGTTACTAGGTGCTATCTTTTGTTCAGCATGGGGAAATTCAGACTGGGAATAAATCTTTCAGAGAGAATAGCAGAGTCGAGGTTCATTTGAGCAGATATGGATGCATTTGATATCATTTGAGCAGATCTGGACATAGTCATGGCTGAAGCCATGTGGCCTTTAGACTTTGTCTGAACTGGTAAATTTCAAGTTTATATTCCAATACAGTTTTTACTGAAACATAATTTTGGTTTATGTCACATGTGACTGAAATATGCTAGTATAATATGCCATTATTATCCTCATAAATGAAGAAACAGGTTTAAGGTCTCAGAGCGAATCCGTGGTGGATTTGGGAAGACAAGAAGTCTGGGTACAATATCCTAGTTTTTTTTTTTTTTTTTTTTTTTTTTTTTTTTTTTCTGAGACAAAGTCTTACTGTCTCCCAGGCTGGAGTGCAATGGCGTGATCTTGGCTCACTGCATCCTCCGTCTCCTGGGCTCAATGAATTCTCCTGTCTCAGCCTCGAGAGTAGCTGGGATTACAGGTGCCCGCCACCATGCCTGACTATTTTTTTGTATTTAGTAGACTTTAGTTTCCCCATGTTGGCCAGGCTGGTCTCAGGCTCCTGACTTCAGGTGATCCACCTACCTCGCCCTCACAAAGTTCTGGGATTACAGGCATGAGCCACTGTGTCTGGCCCAATACCCTAGTTCTTAAGTAATATTCTGGACTGTTTTTCAAAAAGACAAATGTATAACATGATAAACTGCAAGTAAGTCTTTAAAAAATATTTACACACACAAACAGAAAGAGAGACACCATCTTGAGGAGCTAGTCTTGTTGAGGCTGGCAGAGTAGAGGATCCCTTACGTATATCCTTAAAGCTGATATATCTAAGGTCAGACAAGGTCATAACACTTCCAAGTAAAACAGGAGAAACTCAGTTCTCCTTCCTCATTGGTTTGTCCTTCTATAAAGCTGTACTTTTTTTTTTTTTTTTTGCTACAAAACACCCACTAGATTTGAAATACAAGCTCACTAAAAACCAAAAACTAAAACAAAACCTGCTCTCAGTTAAAATGATAGAAGAATACACACCTAAAATATAAATTTGATCATGCCACTCTCCTGCTTGCAGGCAAAGTATACTTTCTCTATATTGAATGTAAGAATTTTAATTTTCTGACCATTGTCTACTCTTCTGGCCTCATATTTTGTCAATCTCCGCCTGCACTTGCTGACTTATGCTGAAATTCTGGCAGCTGTGTACAGACTCATGCTTTTTTTAACCTCAAGATATCCTACACTGTTCTGTGTACCTGGAATTCTCTGCTTACCCCTTTTCCACTTATCTTCATCAACTCAGCCTACTCACAAAATACCACAAACTGGGTAGCTTTTAAGCAACAGAAATTTATTTCTCACAATTCTGGAGGTTGGGAAGTCCAAGATCAATGCACCAGGAGATTCAGTGTCTGGAGAGGGCATGCTTTCTGGTTCAGAGATGGTGACTTCCTGCCATGCTCCCACATGGTTGAAGGAACTAGCCAGCTTTCCAGGGTTTCTTTTATAAGGTTACTAATCCCAGTGGCCAGGGCTCTACCCTCATGACCTAATCTACTCCCAAAGGCCCCATCCTTTAATACCATCTCCTTGGGGATTAGGATTTCAGCATGTGAATTTATCGGGGACATAACAATTCAGTCCATTGCAACAATGGAAAAATTACTACTCACATTTGAAAAGTAAACTTACCTATCTCTTCTGAGAAAGCCTTTCTTAATCTATGACCACCCTTCCTAAATTGGTGAAATAATGCTCTTCTATTTATGATACAAGTCAATAGTTAAGATGTCTATTTAGTGCTGTATTGTACCCTCTCATTAACCAGTCATTGGGTGCAAGTTTCCTTCAGGGAAAGGGCAAGGCCTTGGGCAAGGTGGCTATTTTTTTTTTTCTTTTTTGTTTAAGACCATCAACTGTCAAAAACTGGGAGAGTAACGATCTCAGTCCTCAGAGAAGGCTCTGAGTGAGCAACACAGCACACAATATCCAACTTGGAAGTTACGGAATTCTGGAATAAAACTATATCATCAGAAATCAGAAAAAATTACTTAATGGACATAGTTGACACGTCCATTTAAAATAAAAAGCACCGTAAATGACTGCAGCCAATCCTTGTACATACAATGGATTCTGTTTACAATATATCAAAATTACTACTTGTAGCAAGTTAAATATCAAGAAAATCAACTAACTCTTTAATTTCCTGGTAACAGTCTTGTGACCTAAAATAATTTATAAACCTCAAAAAGTTGAACTATTATAAAGTAATCTAAACAACAGAATTTATCATTTCAGCTTTATCAACATTCTCTTTCTTTTGGTGAGACATTAACAAAAAGAAATAGCATTTAAGTCAGCATCTCAAAGAATAATTAATTTAAAGAAGGTTTAATAAAAGCATTTAGTCTCATGTTGAAACCAACCCAATAGTCCCACAGAGAGTTTTTGACTAAACACAGAAATTGACCCTCCTGGTCTTAAAGCTTGAAATTTACATTTGTCTTACCTGAGTTTCTTCCTCAGGAAAGGAACTTCAGGCATCTCCAAAAAAAGGATGAAAGAAATGAAACTCTCCTGATCACCACACCTAGACATGCTAGACTGCTCATTTAACATAATTGCTTACTTGGCCCTCCATTATTCCTGTTTACTTACACATCGATTCATTTGTTCCCTGCTATATAAAACCTTAGTTTTATTAGTCAAGGAGATGGATTTGAGGCTGAGCTCCCATCTCCTTGGCTGCAGCATCAGATTAAAGCCTTCTTCCCTGGTAATACTTGTCTTAAGTCATTGGCTTTCTGTGCAGTGAACAGCAAGACCTAGACCGAACACCAGGGTATTTCAGTGACAATATCAGAGCTATAATAGCAACCAAGAAATCTTGTAATTTCACTCCAAATACATCAAGAATTTGAGTCTCTACATTTGCATTTCACATTCCATGAAAATATGATTTCCTAGAAACCTGAAATATGACTTAGCAATAAATATTACCTAATATATAATATAATAAAGCTCTAATGTAATTCATGTATGAGTTCTTTTATAATTATTTTTTAAAATGTTCCTGTTACACTTTATTTATCATGTTATAATATATTAGGCATTTAAAATAATTTTAATTAACACTTCTTTAATATTCAATGCCATAGTCTTTTAATTGCCTCCTATTTCTTATTGACCATGATTTCTTCTTTTATGCCAAAATCTCCTTGACAGAAATTATTTTCTTAAATCACTAAAATTCAGAATTGGCTTCACCCAAAAAAGAATGTTTATTGAATTAGTTCTACCATATTTTTGCATCTTGTTTTTATAGTGAGATGCATTTATTCTGATATGCCACAGAAAATTCTATGCAAGAAAAACATCTACTAGAATCCAATTCGATTTGGCATAAAAAAAGACAAAAAAAAATCTTAATTGTGCCTCAGAAAATAATCTTAACTAGTCCAAAATCATTTTGCCTCTAATTGAGATCTTTCTGCTCAGTTTACTTTGTCACTTTATCACAGATTCCTTGGCCATACTGTCTAACTACAAAACCATGGCTCTTGTTTCTTTATATAGAGACTTGTAAATAGCCAAATCAATGGAAAAAATGCATCTTAAATGAAGCCTGTGGTAGAAATAATTTTTCACAGTGCTATGTCAGTTCAGGATCAATTTGAGACGTTCCCAAGCCTAAAACTATCCAAAGGAGAGGTCATAAGAAACCAGAAATAAGAGCTCACCAAAGAAAAGATCACCCAACTATTTTCTTGTATGGAAAAAAAAGGTGTGTCTTTGCAAAGCACTACTGCATTAAAATTCTGTTCTGGAAAATTTTTTTATTCACCTGACATTCACTCCTCTTTTTGTTTTCAAATATGCCTTATATTGTTTAACTTCCTCACCACACAAAGCAAATCTTTCTGGGCAGAGTAATAACAATAGAATACGAAGCAGTTTATCGAAATCAATTTGGTTTGCTACATATTCATGAGATATGTTATTGTAAATATTCCAAATTTTCCTTTTCCAAAAATCAAACTGCTGATTTATTTTTTCTGTAGCTTTCTGAAGCTTACAGCATCACAATAATGACAGTTTGCTCCTAAGAATGGTTTCATTTTGTCGCATATTTCACCTATCCAAAGACCAGACTCCTAACGAAATCAAGTAGCTAAAGCACAATGAATCCAAGAGGAAAGACAAAAAGGACAGAATGTCCTGGATAGCAAAGAAACATCCATAAACAAGAAACTTCAAAAAAATAGTAAATGTATCTGTTGAAAAACACATAGCTGCACATTCTAAACTTCTTAATCTTCAAATTGCTATAAGCCTAAATGCAAAAAAAAAAAAAAAAAAGAAAAAGAAAGAAAGAAAAGAAAGTTGGGTAATCCTCCAATAATTAGATTGTCTGCAAATACAGTGTTGAAGATATTTTTAGTTACGTTATATGACATTCTTTTTATGTCAAACCAGAGGAGAATTAATGTATAGCTGTCTTTTATAAGGTGATATTTCCTTTATTTTCATAATGGCTTTGACCAACTCCATTAATGACAGAAGCTCAGGGTCTTTTCATTAGTATCATCTTTCTGATTGACCGAGCTTGTGAGTCAACTTTTTATTTGGTCCTCTCAAGCACCTTTTTCCTGGACCCTTAAAACAATATACTTTGGCAAGACATACACACAAGGTGACAGTATCCTGAAGCTGTAAGATTTAAAACAGGAAAATCAACTAATAAACAGAAATTAAGATTTTTTACTTCATGTTATGTTGATGCCTGTTACATTCTGCCTTGTTAAAAATATATATATACACATATAAGAGGAAAACAACTGAGTATGTCTTTAGGACACAAAGAAATTTCATGGCTATGTTGGAATAGATTCAATCCATTTCCAAAGTCAACTAAAAAGTTGCAGGTTTTTTTTTTTTTTTTTTTTTAGTGAAACAGAGGTAGAAATTTTCAAGTAGAGCTATAATTTCAGTGGTTATGCAGTTGTCATTATATTGTTGCCAAAAACTGAAGATCTGTCAACATTCATGGTAAGGTTTCACAAAAAAAAAAAAAAAAAAAAAAAAAATCTTTATCATCATAATGAGCATAGGTCTAACTTATTATTTTTAAAATAAAAACCAAAAATAAATTTCAAGCTATTAAAATTCAGAATAGTTCCACAGGTAAAAGATATCACTAACACTCCATTTTGAAAACTACTTTTCAGTTATTTTTCCATCATTTTATTTACCACCATCATCATCACTGACCTACCTACATGTACTGAATTTTTTGTTTTAATGTGGTAACCACTATGTAGGGATTCACCAAAACTACATTATTTATTATTTAACCCTCAGGAAAATCCTTCCAGGTAAGCACTATTTTTGTCCTCACTTATGGTGCAGGAAAAACAGGTTCATAAGGAGGCTTGCTCTCTTATCCAAGTTCAGACAACTCGTGAACAGTGAGTAAATGAAGACAGTTTCCTTCCAGACCTAGAAGCACTAAGCCTGAAACACTGCTTCTCTTAGTAAACAGCAAAGTAATTTGCAGACTTTATTCCACATTGTTTTCTACTTGATAATATGTCCTGGTAAAAATATTAGCACCTTACTATAAAATAGAAGTGTAGTACTTGTCTACACCACACATAGATTAACTTATGAATTTATTAATTATGAGGAAGGAAGTACAGAGTCAAGATGAGTGATCTAACTTCTAATATTAACTAAAAATTTCTTTTCTCTGTAGCAGCTAAGGAATAGTCACAACGTACATTATATGTTGTGAAACTATAATAAAACTCAAGAAATAGAAGTTACTTAGAGCTTTTAAAGTTTAGTGCAATGTGGAATCTTAAACTCTATCAATAAACTTCCATCCTTTATCACATCAGAACACACTGATCTATCTACTCATGTATTAATTAAAATCTGGAAGAGTTATATATTTGGATTAATTTTAAGTATTTCTATATTACCAAATAAAAATATTAGCCGATATTTAAGAGAAATAAGCATATGTGGCTAAGTTTTGCCTAAATGCTCTTCATGGAATCCTCCATTTCAAAGGCAGCTTCTTTTCTCTATTCTGTGATGCAAATAGTAATTGGAAATTATAAAAATTTATCAAAAAGATGTTACTAAAATTAATTCACTTGTACAATGGTATAGCCTAAGGAATTTACAATTTTCTGAGGTAGCTACCTAATAAATACTTGTCTAAAAAGTATTAGAAGTATTTGGCATTGCAATGCCTTGAGACCTATACAGTCTGAATTCACACGGAAAAAAAGTAGCACATCAAATCTCTGTTATTGAGAAAGAAATAATTTTATAGTTTGTGCTAAATTGACAATCACATAACAATAGAGCATACTTCATAAAATTATTTTATGTATTTTTTAAACTTGGAAATAAGTGTAATTGATTCCACATATAATTATGTTTTTCAATTTCTGTATCACTTAAATGAAGACATCATGATCTATTCCGCACCTATATTTGTTTCCAATATTAACAAAAAATCATAAACTTAAGAATTTTTGCTGTTTATGTGTGACATTTAATATATAAGAATTAAAAGAAAGACTATCCGCTGCCTATTGTATTTATTTATAAGCAAAGAATTGTAGTAAAATTCTAGGTGACATTAAGTTATGTTTTAATCATTTTAGAAAGATTTTCAAAGGAATGTCATTTTCTTTGGATAGCAAAGACCTAGTCTCATCTTTCTGAAAAATTTAATAAACTAGAAAACTGTCAAAATAGTTAAAGTAACTTTAAATGTATACATGCTTAAACAAAAATTATAAGCTTGATTCTTAAATTCCAATTACATTTTAGTTATGAAATATCTAAGCAAATTTCTCATCTATGCCTTATGATTTAGTTTTATCTTATTTCGATGAGAACAACATTTAAATATCAATAGTTAAAGGTAACTACCAAAGAATAGCATATTCATGAAAAATATTTGAGAGGTAGAAAAACACCTACAGGTTTTCAATGAATTTTATACTTAGAATTGTTATAAAATTATTTCCCTTTTTCATGATATAAAGATTATAGATTTGCTGTTTTTTTCATTAAAAAAATAGAAAGTGTAGCTTTTGACAACAGCAGAAGTCACAGGCATTAATAAAAGCCTGCATAAAATTAGGAGTGATACTTGGTATCCGCTACAAAATAGAGGGCCCACAGCAGATCTTTAAACTTGTCAATATCTGTTAACATCTAGGAAAATTTTCAGGCACTATTGTCAATCAATACAAAGAATAATCTGAAAATAAGATACTTTTGAGAACTTAATTATGTAGGCCTGATAAAAGTCAATAGACTGACGGTAATTGTTTTTTTTTAATCCCTAAGATGCAGGGGTTATATTCAAATATCAACGTAAATCTACTTTAAGAAATTCTCTGCTTGGGTTTAGGTGGATCTTTATTGTGTTTGGTTGAAGTCAAAGCACATCTTTATATTATAGATGACAATTAATTCTCAAATGTTTTGGTCTCATGACTCTTTTACACTCTCAAAAATTACTGAAGACTCCAAAAAGCTTTTATGTATGTGACTAATATCTAGTATTACTTACTGTATTAGAAATTAAACTGGCCAGGCGCGGTGGCTCAAGCCTGTAATCCCAGCACTTTGGGAGGCCAAGGCTGGTGGATCACGAGGTCAAGAGATCGAGACCATCCTGGTCAACATGGTGAAACCCCATCTCTACTAAAAATACAAAAATTAGCTGGGCATGGTGGCACGTGCCTGTAATCCCAGCTACTCGGGAGGCTGAGGCAGGAGAATTGCCTGAACCCAGGAGGCAGAGGTTGTGGTGAGCCAAGATCGCGCCGCTGCACTCCAGCCTGGGTAACAAGAGCGAAACTCCGTCTCAAAAAAAAAAGAAATTAAACTGAGAAATTTTGAATTTACTATTTAGAATTCATTTACTAAAAATAACCACCTTATATGAGTAATAATATATTTTAATGAAAAATAACTAGATTTTTAAAATGAGACAAGTGGCAAAGAGATATAGTTTGAAAACAAGTAATTATTTTAATAGCCATTGTAGATAATGGTGGAAAATCTTTTGTGATACTACAAAAAAACTCAAGAAACAGAAAAGTTTCTTTCTTTTTTTTGAGATGAAATCTTGTTCTGTCACCCAGGCTGGAGTGCTATGGCAAGATCTCAGCTCACTTCAACCTCTGCCTCCCAGGTTCAAGTGATTCTCGTGCCTCAGCCTACCAAGTAGCTGGGACTACAGGCATGCACCACCACACCCAGCTAATATTTGTATTTTTAGTAGAGACGGGGTTTCACCATGTTGGCCAGGCTGGTCTCAAACTCCTAACCTCATGTGATCTGCCCATCTTGGCTCACAGAGTGCTGACATTACAGGCATGAAGCACTGTACCCAGCCCAGAAAAGTTTCTTACAGATTTTAAGGTTTAGTGCAATGTGGAATCTTAAACCCTATCAATAAACTTTTTCATTCTACACTTGATCTTAGCCAAAAGGCTGAGAAGTGATACTTTTTCATTCTTTGTTACATTAAAGCACATTGGTCTATCTTACATATGGAGTGTATCTTTTATACTCATGCATGATCTGCACTCTACCAATCCATTGAAAGGGTTCTAAGGACTCCTCATTGTCCTTGGACCACACTTTTGAGAACTGTGTTACAGTGTTTTAGTAGAGAAAAAATTTTAAACACTCTTGCATGACACACATATCAAATATGATGACTCAGAACTGAATATCACACATAAGACTCATTCCAAACACATTTTTTTTCCTCGCCTCTGTTACCTAAAGCATCTGAATCTCAAACACATTTTCTACAGTAGATTCTACATTAGATTTTTCCTATTGAGCTATGAGCTGGCTTTAGATGTCCAACCTCAGCCAGGCACAGTGGCTCAGCCCTATAATCCTGGCACTTTGGGAGGCCAAGATGGCTGGATCGCTTGAGGTCAGGAGTTCGAGACCAGCCTGGCCAACATGGAGAAACCCCATATCTATTTAAAGAATACAAAAAATTAGCTGGTATGGTGGCAGGCGCCTGTGATCCCAGCTACCTGAGGCTGAGGCAGGAAAATGGCTTGAACCTGGGAGATGGAGGTTGCAGTTAGCTAAGATAGCGCCACTGCACTCCAGCCTGCGCAACAGAGCAAGACTTCATCTCAAAGAAGAAAAAAAAAAAGATTTCCACCCTCAGGTTGAAGCCACTTCACCCTGTTGTTAAACTGTTGTTAAATCAGTTCACTGTTACAAAAAAAAATTAGTTTGCTACAGATTCAGATAGCACATTAAAATAGTTTCAAGACAAGTAATAAAGTATTTCCTATACTATTTCTTTTGGGGTAAATAATCACGATTTTGACATGAAGAAAAAACTCAGTCTGAAAAGCTGAGCAGTTTTGAGTGATGATTGGTCTGTCCACTTAAATAAAAATGAAAAAGAAAAAAGCTTCCTTTTAATCTATATATCAAAGGTTTTTACCAGTTTGTAAGAAACACTAGCCCCTAATTAAAAGTAGGTCACATTCTTTTAGGTGATAGCAGAACATGGTTAAAATAAATAATAAGCAAAATGGGGTTTCTGTAGGAGGCAAAGAGCAGAATATATCTGTCGCTCACAGAATCCAAATAAGCGGCCCAAACATGCAGTTCAAAGTGAAGAAAGGACCAAGGAGAGTTGCTGTGTGGCAGGGATTTAGATGATGTTCAGCCAGAAATGAGACTTCTTAGAAGGAATTTCCATGATAAAACGAACAGAAGCTGATCTGATTCTGCAATCAGTTGAGACCTGGGTGGCCAGAGAAAACTACCCAAGACTTCAGCTATATTCCATACTTACCTGTAACTGCAGTCATACAGTTTCCTATACTCTACGCTGTTAGAATACAAGGAGACTCAGGACAGACTACCTTGTCCTGTTTCTAGCTTGAGCCACAGGCAAGTCTTCTTAAGACCAAGAGTATTGAGAGCAAATGAATGAAGGCTGTTCTACTCCATGGATCAAGTGAACTTTCTAACTGTAACCAGATACCTATCACAAAAGCTTTCTCCTCTCTGAAGACTTCCCTGCCATCCTCAAGACATACAACTGCTTACTGCTTTCTAATTTCTAATAGAACACTTTCTTTTCCTTTAGCATGGGCTACTATCATTTATTATAAAACTGAGCTCTTGAGGGCAGGGATCTTTTCTTATTCATTTTTTTAGCCCAAGTATCTAATATAGTACCCACCACATACAAGGTACTAAATAATTATAATAATTGTTTCTTGAATGAATAAATAAATATTCAATTAAAATCAAAATTAGGGTTTTCTTTTTTTCATTTCATACTTTTTTTCTTTTTCTTTTTTTTTTTTTTTTTTTTTTTTTAGACTGAGCTTCACTCTGTTGCCCAGGCTGGAATACAGTGGAACAATCTTGGCTCACTGGAACCTCCGCCTCCTTGGTTCAAGGGATTCTCTTGCCTCAGCCTCTTCAGTAACTGGAATTATAAGCATGCATCACCACATCCAGCTAATTTTTTTTGTATTTTTAGTAGAAACGGGATTTCACCATGTTAGCCAGGCTGGTCTCAAACTCCTGATCACTTCCTGAGGCAAGTGATCCACCTGCCTCAGCCTCCCAAAGTATTGGGATTACAGGCATGAGCCACTGCACCCAGCCAGTACTTTACTTCTAATGTTTTATCTTAAAATGCTAAATTACTATTAATCTTGTTCTAAAAGAAGTTTTATGCTTTCAATGCACTGGATTCCAAAACATAAAAATTCCAAAACTCGCTATACAATTTTCCATTCTTAATCTGCCAGTCTTAGAATTTCTTTCCCCAAGGTATCCAGTAGGGTTGCAACTAAACATACTATATATTATTTGAAAAGTCCTAAGTTTACTTAACCTGGCAAAGCAACTGACATACAGGTAATTTTCTTTTCTCATTTACTTTTGGCTATAGAAAGCAGGAAAGACAGCATTAGGGCATCCTGCACTTCAGATGTATGACATTCAGTAAATCATACCTCAAAATGGTAATAATACATCCTGTTTCAGGCTGTTGTATGGATTAAAGTCATGTCAAGCATCCGGCTCATTTTCAGAATGCTGTCAGGCTTTTTGTGTTGTTTTTTACATTTCCTGGCTAGTCCAAGACAGCATTGTTTCTCTCGTAAACCGCTGCAATAGCTTCTAATTGGTCTTCCTGATTTCACACTTGTCACTCTAGACTCCACACAGTAGCCATAATGATGCTTCTGAAAATGTAAATCAGTTATGCCACATTCCTGCTCAAGCCCATCCAATGGCTTCCCGTGGTCCTGCCTGTTAGGGCTGACATGAAGACTCCACCCCACTCCAATTTCATCTCCTAATGTGACATTCCTAATATTACATCACCAGCCTTCTTGTGGTGCCTGAAACATTCCAAACACAATCCAGCTTGGAGCCTTGCTACCCCTAAAGATCCCTTGCCTGAAATGCGCTTTCCTTCACTTCCATCACTTTAAGCCTCTGCTCACACATTTCTTTATTCTCTCAGCTTCATTCCAGTCACTATGTTTTGCTCACTGCTATTTGCCCAAGATCTACAGCAGTGCCTGATACACTGTGAGCCTCTAAAACCTTTGCCAGATTAATAAATAGCTTATTGATAATAATTTCTTAAAATCCTAGTTAGTATGCAGGAGAACTATAAAATCATGGGAAAACATTTTTCTTTATCACAAACTTAAAAATAAGAATAGCTAATATTTATTGAATGCTTACTTGCTGTACAAACAGGAAGTACCTAATTTGGACCTCATACAAAACTTACATTATAATCATCGTGCCTGTTTGGCAGTTTAAAAAAGCTGAGATTCAGCGATGTTACGTAATTAAACCCAACACAATTAGGAAATGATAGAGTCCGGTATTGAACTCAGGCATTATGGTTCCAGATTCTGTCTGAATCAATACAATAATTTCCAAACATAACTTCACAACTAAAATACTCTAGTCTCCTCATAACATTTATTTTCTTGTAGGGTTCATAAAATCATTCTGATCTACTGTTAAAATATGTCAAATGATTTGTTATAGTTCAAAGAGTATTTTTTTCCTGTCATGTTGGGAAGGGTAAGAAATAAGACAGAACCAACCAGGCGCAGTAGCCCACGCCTGAATTCCCAGCACTTTGGGAGGTTGAGGTGAGGGGATCATGAGGTCAAGAGATCAAGACCATCTTGACCAACATGGTAAAACTCTGTCTCTACTAAAAATATAAAAATTAGCTGGGCATGGTGGCGTGCACCTGTAGTCCCAGCTACTCGGGAGGCTCAGGCAGGAGAATCCCTTGAACCCAGGAGGTGGAGGTTGCAGTGAGCAAAGTTCAGGCCACTGCACTCCAGCCTGCTGACAGAGCGAGACTCCATCTAAAAAAAAAAAAAGAGAGAGAGAGAGAGAAGAAGAAAAAGAAATATAACAGAACTTATTTCTTAGTCTGCCCACATGTGATAGTTCATCTAGGTCTGAGGAGATGTAGCTCCCTGTCTTAACAGAAACTGTGTGAACTGCTCCTGTTCATCAATCATGTAGTGGCTGCTTACTCGTCCCCAGGCCACATGTCTCTCCACATGGCATCTGGGTCTTCCCCTCAGCAAAGCTAAAATGTGCAATGACAGATGAAATGTCTGCTTTTATTTGGATGTGAAATTCAAACCTAAGTTGGAATGCCTCACTGTTGGAAAACAAACTTAAATCGTTAATGAGGCCGAAATTTTATGCCTAGTTTGTCCAATTGACCAAAAAAATAATGCATCAACTATTTAACGATCATGGCATAAAGGTAACACTTGGAATTATATAAACGATCATTCTCTTTCTCAACTTTTTCTAAGGATTTTCCCATTTGCATATTACTTTTTGTCCAAGTGATCTTACTACTTTGCTGAGAAAAAGGGTCAAATGTAGAAAATAAATTAAAATGACAGAAATAATCTGGAAAATTAAGTAACAAGAATTATGAACAGAAGCGTTCAACAAAAAAACATGGAACAGGCTTTGCCGATAATGAAATTAAGTCGCTCTGGATGCAGGAAGGAAATAAAGACAGAAATTGGTGGAGTAGAGATTAGGAACTAGGTTGATTGCTCTGACAAAGGTAGCTGAATGACTTTAATTCTCTGCATTTCAAAAGACTTTTTATAAAATTAATCTAACCATGTAGATTATCCTTCCAACTCAAGTTCATCAAATTGTGGTGCTACATCTGAAATTTTTGAACTACCTACCAGAATAGGATTCAAGAATTCAACAATCTCTAGAAAAATTCTGCAAAATTTTGTGCACACATTTAATATTCATTTTGCTGGGAAAGTTGCACATCTTACATGAATTTTTCAAGGCAATTTATGACCCAATACAGATTTAGAAAAAGGCTATTCAATATAATTGGCATGAATCATTGATATTTCTATATTTTTACACATACAAGTTTATATGGAAGACAAGTTTTGTAAGAAATAAGACCAAGACTTTTCTTTCTGGGACGAAGCCATCCTAGTACCTAGAGGAATGTCCATTCTTCCTCTATTAGTCTTCAAATTGCCAGTCTTAAAATTTCTGGTTTCAGTAATTTTTTGAAGGAAAAGAGGTATTGCTTCTGATCCCTATTCTCTTTCAAAGTAACAGAATTTCTAAAATGGGTGTCAATAACCCATTTAATTGAATATCAATGCATAGTAATCATGTCTTTCAATGCAAGTGAAAAACTTGATTAGGACTAAGGCCTGTAGAGAAACTAAAAGCTAAAAGGATTATAGCCATCTATTTATTATTCAGAATAAAACCAAACTAAAATGTAAAGTCCATGTTAGGAAACCTAACATAATTGTACTTTATTTTTTTAAAAAAATGTATCAAATAGGACATCGTTTTAAAAAATTATGTCCTAGGTAATTGTCAAGTTTGCTTATTAAGTTGTCAGCCCTCCTTGGACCTCTTTTGCAAAGCTCAGGTGAATAACCATCTTATTTATGGCAAAGTAACTCTCCTAAACCAAAGACTCATTGATTTGCATTGATTCACAAAAGTACTAAGAGCTCAAAATGTACCCCCAACACCACCATGGCCACCTCTGCTGCTCTATAGCCACCATTTACTGAGGGCTGATTCAACTCTGCTGGGCGTTTCACATCTATTTTCTCATTTGTTCTCACAGCAACCCTTCAAGAAAAAGATTGAACTGAAGCTGCATTTTAGATGAGGTAAGCAATTATGACCTAGACCTCCTTCCTAGGATGAACACTTTTCCTATTATCCATCCCTTCTAGAGAAAGGGGAGAACTGATTTAATTTTTTAGACAGGTGTGCAGGCTCTGAGACATTTTGTCATTCTGCTAGCATATTGGCTCTTCAGAGGGATCGATTAAAAAGCAATTGAGCCACAGAACCATCGGAGTAGGTTTCCTGAGTACAGAAGAGGAGGGAGCTCATTCAATCATGCATTATATTAGAAATTAGAACCAATCCACAGATGAAAAAAGCAATTCATATCCTATAGGAAGGAGAAATAAACACTATGAAATTCAGAAGAGCTTCGTCCTATAATATTAGAACTAGAAAGTATCTTAGCTGACTGCTTTTCTTGCATCCTTTAATTAAAGGCTATATTTTATATTTGTATACTTTATTAACTACTAGATATTTTCAACATTTCCTTCTAAAAGAAGAATCAGGTAAGTCAGGCACTGTGCCCAGTTTAACTTGTACTATAAAAGCTGGGGTAGGAGGACTTCCCTTTGCCTCATATAAAATACAGAAAAATATTAGAATTCTTATTTGCACAAGGACAACAAATGATTTTATATTACCTTAGTACTTATTACTTATCCAAAGTCATGTTAGTAAAGTGTGTTTTAAAATCTTGGATACAGATTAGTACAACTGAAAGGTATTATTATAGAGATCAATATAGACCCTAGAATATAAAAAGTTGAAAAAAATTAAAAAAGAATAAAACAATATCCATTCCCCACTATGTAAGTGAGATCAAATTTATCCACTGTCAATGAGTTTAGGAATTTCAGCCTGGAAGAACGTGACACAGGCTGAGGAGACTTGAAAGCAAATCAGCTGAAACTATTACTATGGTCTCAAATGATTCACAGAGAGCAGGAAAGGGGCTTTAAGAGCCGAGATACATAAGTGCAACTGATCTGAAAGAAATAGAAAATAAACTGTATAAATGACAAAGTTGAGAACTTAGTATTGATTTTGGGCAAGGCTCTACACCTGGGCCGTGAGAAGATATAACAGAATCATGTATCAGGTTAGTGATTAGTTTGGCGAGCTATTAAAATATCTTCCAACTCTGAAAATACAGACTTATCAATAATAGTTTGGATTCTCTGCATAAACATGTCCCTAGAATGTAGAAGAGAAATTCCTCAGACTAACATAGCTCAACAATTGCCTGATAGCAGCACAGCCAAATGGCTAAGAGAGTTACTCTGGACTTGATTAAACCGACTTCTGCTCTGCTATTTATTCCAGGTTCATAAACCATTGTTTAAAACCTTAAAGCCAGAGAGTTTGCAATTTGGATTTTTTTTTAACTTTAGAAAGAAACTACGGTGAATATTCCATATATTTTATTCACATTTCCAGTATCCAGTACTCAAACACATTATTTCTACAGTGACTATTCATACTAAGTGTAATAAATAAAGGCTTTATATGTCCTCACCTCAATATAGGTCAGATTGCTGGTCTCTAAAATAGTTCAAGTCTGTGGAGGGTAGAATTCTAAAACGAATCCCAAGATACCCTAGTGCACGTGTACTCCCTGCTGTGCATGTCCCATATAATAATCCCCTCCCCTAGAGTGTGCGTAGGGTCAGTGAATATGATGGATATCATTCATGTTACATTACATGGCAAAAGCAAAGGGATTTTTGCAGATGTAATTAAGGTCCCTAATCAGTTGATACTGAGTTAATAAAAAAGGAGATTATCTCCGGTGGATCTTTCCTAATCTTATGAATGCTTTAAATGAGGATCTAGTAGTCAGAGCCTATAGGGAAAAGAGGCTTTCTCCTACTGACTTTACAGAAGCAAGCCACCATGAGTTTTACAGCTGCCAAAATATTTTTTGCCAACAACCCATAAATTTGGAAGAGGATTCCAAAACTCAAATAAGATAATAAGAGGCTGACTGGTGAGACCCTGAGCTGAAGATCCTTTCCAGGTAATGCCCAATTCCTGACCTATGGAAACTGTGAGGCAATAAATGCCTATTGCTTTAAGCTGACTAGCTTGTGATACTTGGTTATGCCTCATGGAAATGCATGGAAACCCAATTCAAGGTTAGGTCAACTTTTGCTAACAATTAGTTAGGAAAACATTTTAGTTCTTAGAGATTTCTGAATTTTGAAATTGTGAATAAGGAATTGTATGCTTGTATTGTATGACTTGATAAAGTATTTAATTGTTACGAGCTTTAGTTTTCTTATCTTTAAAAGTAAGCCAGTTACCCCATAGGGTGTTGGTAAGAACTTAATAAATTGGTGTATATAAGACACTTGATATAAAACATGAAACTGCCATCCCACTGCAAGCTTATTATTATTATTGTTATCTACCCTTAGCTCTAAACCAGTGATCTCAATACTAGCTACACATTAAAATCATCAGGACAGCTTTAAGAAACAGCAGTGCCCGGCCCCACTCCACATCAATCATACTGGGATCTCTGGTTGCAGGACCAGTGCCATTGCAGATTTAAATCTTCTAAGATGACTCTAATGTTCTCTCAGACTGAGAATGACTAGTCCAAATACATTGCAGAACATCTTGGCTTTTTTAAATTTGGTAGCATTCAATGGGTATTTCTGTATAACTCACCATCAAGAAAGAGAATATTCAATTGCTAAACAAAATATGCCCTCCACTTTACATAATGAATTCTTTCCATTATATATCCCTAGTAGATTAGTTTAGTAGATATGGGTTTAGTAGGTAGGCTTCTTGTAGTATAACTACTTTTGGAGAACTGACAAATCACAGGCCTAGCCCCCAAAACAAAACACACCAAACCTTGTATCCCAAGTGCACCAAACGCAAGGCCCTTTCAGAGCACATCACTCTCCTTGTTCCCTGCATAATGACTCCACTTGATTTCTACTATTATGAGACTGAATATAGAACGCACCCTGGTCATATACGGCAGTAGAACTCTGACCCACAGTCTATGAAGCAACCAACCTGGAAATACAATCCCAATGTTTTTATGTATTTTTTATTCTTTATTTTTTTATTTTTTCGGTCCCTGCTTCCAACTCAGAACCAACCAGAAAATCTAACTATGCCCCTCAAACCAAGCACATACCCAGTTTATCTCCAGGTTCTCATGCCAACAATCCCAATCAGAGCACACCGAGATCCTTCTTTATCTGCCTTTCCTACTCCTCTGTTTTACTTATTTATTTATTTACTTTTAATATTGACAGGATCTCACTTTGTTGCCCAGGCTGCTCTCAAATTCCAGGGCTCAAGTGATCCTCCCTCCTTGGCCTCCCAAAGTGCTGGGCTTACAGATATGAGCCACTGCACCCAGGCTCCTGCTTTACTTTGGTTTTCTACCAAATGCCTGTGACAATAGCTGTTACGCAAAGCTTTGAATAAATTGCTCTGTTCTAATTTGTGTGGTTTTATTTATAATTGCCGCAAAAATGTAGGTAAAGGAGGAACATGTTCTTATAAACACAGCTCCAATTCCTGTTACACTTTTTTATCTATTCATGTAATTTACTGTGAATGTTTAAACTTTGTATTGAAGTATAGTATCCAGAAAAGTGAACCTAATTATAAAACCTGGTGAATTTTCACAAACTGAAACACCTGCATAATTAGCACCCAGGTGAAGGAACAGGATATAACTAGAGGCCTTCCTTTGTGCCCCCTTCCAGGCACCACAGCCTCCCCAAGACAGGTGACCACTATGCTGACTTCTAACATCACAGAGTAGATTGGCCTGCTTGATATTTTATTGAAATAGAATCAGAGAGTAGTATCCACATTTGGTGTCTAGTTTCTTTCACTCAATGTTATGTTTGAGTTTTGTCCTTACTTTTGCATGTTTCCCTGCTCCACAAATTTATGTTTTACATTTTATTCTTGATGGACATTTGGGTTGTTTCTAGTTTGGAGCTATTGAAAATTGTGATGCAGTGAACATTCTAGTGCTTGTCTTTTGACAATCCGCGTATTTCTGCTGGAAATGTATCTAAGACTGCCTGTGCTTCACTTTGATAAATATGAAAATTATTCTTTAATTTAAAAAAATCACAGGAATCATGTATTGGTCCTCAACTAACACTAAAGAAGGAATTTAGTAGCAAATCAGGTGCAACCTAAATCCTGTATTTTATTTCATGGTAATGCTATTTTAAAAGATCATATTAAAAATGTTTATCCTACAAAAAAAGCAACATTGCAGATATTATGCCATTTTCATTTCTTCTAGAAATATACAGACTATCTTATGTAAAAGGTAATTTACATCTACTGGAAATATATATATCTCTGAGAATACCAGTATAAGAAAAGCATCCTTGGCTTTCTTTTTGTGTAGTATAAAAAGAGAAAGAAGCTTGGATTTTAGGAAGGTTTGAATATAAGCAGGACAAACTTCTCCCTTACATAAGCTGCCTGAGGCAAGGGCCAAGTCAGATTCATCTTTATAGTCTCACATCTGTACCTCTGATACATGAAGAGTCTGGCTAAATGTTTGTGGAATAAATGAATCCTGAAAAAGCCATGTCAGCAAATGTTCCTCTTGAAATGTTCTTTTAATGAGCTGGTAGGACACTTGATAACATTCACTAAATCAGCCTCCCTAGCCCTTTCTTTTGTTGTTTGTGCTTCCGGCCTTAGAGCTCAGCACTGAGAACCTGCCCTCAGGTCCTGCCCTTCCAAGGGGAGGCTGGAAAGGGCTTGAACCAAAAGAGAAAAGAAAGCAAATGTTTACATTTTACCTGTTCTGGGAACACCAACTGCTCAGCTCCGCATTCAAATAAGTGCCCTTCAACCCCAAGGTAGGATGGAGAGAGATCTGCTGTATTATGAATGCTGCTACAATAGGGCCCAAGAAGGAGGAAGAGGAAACACAGGGGAGCCACTGAGCCTGGCAGCTTCCGGAGGCCTCAGAACGTTCACATTTGCAGCTGCATTAACTGCTTGTTTAGTGGCTGACATTCACCATTCACATTTTCGAAGAACTATTTAGATGAAATTTTAAAGGTATGTTTTGAGGGGACTGAACACATACCACCACGGTAAACCACCTCAATCTTGTAGATTTTTCATAAATTGCCATTTAAAAAAATCACATTGTATAGTAAGTAGAAATCAGACTGAGGGGAAAAATGTACTAGATCGGATGTTTTTTAAAACTGCTCTTACGTTTATTATGCACTTTCCCTCTTCACGGTGCATCCCGTAAGGAAAGAACAAAATCATAAAAATATTAAAGGAACAGTATTTAGCCCAATAAATGCTTACATTTTTTCCTAATTCTTATAAAGTCTTTGTTCAGATGCACAATTAGAAAAATAATGGTAATCGTGATATTACCATTGATTTGAAGTCATGTTATGTCATTGACTTTTCACATTTTACCTTCCCCAGGGCACACTGACCATATTGTAACCAAGTCTTCATAATATTATTTTTTAAATTACGTAATACCCTACCCACAATAAAGTATAATTCTGTTTTATTACTATGTGACATTTTGACCACAGAAAGTTTTTTACTATTCCATCTTTGTGGCTCTTTAATATTTTTCCTACTTCTAAAATTATTTTCTGAGAATAAATACTCAGCAATAGGAATACGAGCCAAAAAGTATGTGTGTATTTGTTGTTTTTAAAACAAGTTTCCTTTCCAAAATAATTTTTGCCAGTTTTACAAATTTAAATAGTCAGAATACTAAAATGTGCAACAAATAGCACCCCAATTTAGGAAATCATTCTAATTTGGCTTATACCCATGACATTGCTTACCACCATCTATAAAGATTCATCTGGATAATGCTTTCATTAAATGATGCATATTTTAAAGTAACAAATGTTCAATTTGTTGTATTACTGGCAAGTCAGAAAATCATCCATTTTCAACAGTAAACTGAGGTAAGATCTCCATAGAGAAAAAGAGTAAAAAGCTAATCTTAGTGGAAAATAGATCATATGCCAAGCTTTGTACTATTGACTTTCTCAGTGTCATCTAATTTAATGCTGCAAAGTAAATAATAATTGTCCCCATTTTTACAAATTGAGACTCAATCATATTAAGATTTGCTAAGGTCACGTAGATTTAGGGTAAAACACAGATCGGGTTGTTTCTACTACAACATTCTAAATACATAAAAAAAAAAAACTAATTACACAAATACTTCAGGATTGCCTTCATGCAGACGTGTCCAAACATTGAAAATTGGCTAGCAAATTTCTTATAACAGGGAATTAATTAACTGATTATTTGGAAAATACTATACTTTTTCTGACTTTGGGTTAATTATAAAGAAGAATCACTTCATAAAACTTATTTTAGGTGAAAGAATTAATTAAAAAGCATTATATAGTGATTTCTATATAAAACTAGAGAAATAGGTTATTTGAAATAAGAACATTATTTTATTCTTGACATATCACTATTTTCACAACATGAACATTTCTACAATGTTCCCCAAGTGTTCACAAATACTATTTTCCTTTTTGTCAGTTTATTGCTGAAAAACAGTATAATTTTTAACAAGGTAAACATATTCATATGATGCATTCGCATCAAAAAACAGAAATTACCATTATACCAGAAATATCCCTCATGCTTCTAACACCAGAGATTAGTTTTGCCTTCACAGATTTTTTTTTAATCTAGCAAAGCTCTGATAAATTCTTTGTGACCTTTATTGAAGTATTCATTTAATTTCTCCTACCTCTTCCATTTCTTCTCTGAAGATAGAAGTTTATCCCATGAGATCAAGTAGACCTGATGAAAATCGTAATATCAAATTGGCACTGGTAGGGACACCCTTTGAATACCTATCAGTTGGCACATATTATACAAGATCTTTTTTCTTTCCCACTGTTACAACCATATCAAAACTAAAAAGATTATGTTACACTAAAACAACTCACAGAGAGTAGTTATATTTGCATAACAGGATTTATTCCTGCTTAGTTCACTACCATCTGTTTTCATATTCTAAGTCAAAAGATTTATACATTTAACAATCTCATATAGCTTTTCACATGCTATTTTGGAAAGCAATTGGCCCAAATCCTGATTATTTTTTCAAGTATATAAAGTTGTTTTATAGGTAGAACACAGACCCTCAAATTCAACATTTTTTCAATATAAATAATTTAAATTCCTTTCACAACTGTGAAAAGAGCAATTACTTCTTCCATTTATGATAAATTATTAATTGAAGTATGCATTCAAATTTATACTTCCTGATATCAACTTCTTTAATCCTTATTTAGAACATAAAACACTAAACAAATCAGAAACATCTTCAATAATTTACTTATATTAATGTTTAGTTTCTCTGAAATGGTTCAAGATACTTCCCCTAACTGAGAATAAAATGAATTATATGTGGAACTAGATAATTATTGTAATGAAAATGTTAGGACTTAACTACCAAAAGCATATACATAATATATGCTGTCACATCTTCCTATATTAATCGGTTTTAAGTATTGGATTATTTATAATTAAGATTCAGAAACACAAAAAAAATTTTTTTACCACCTTACTCATACATCTGAACTAAAATGTCACAGAGGGTAAGGTAAGGAAAGTAATTAGATGTTACTCAAATAAGCCTAAACGGTTACCTATTTACATAAAAACTTGGATGTTTGACCTTATGTCGATTAAAGAATCAACTGATGTCTTTATTGGTTCTCTGACAATTTTATGATTTTGAAGCCACAGCCTTGGAATTTTCAAGATTATCATTTTAGGAAAAAAAAAAAAAAGCTATTCTCCCATATTGACAACTTTATACCATTTGACCACAAGGTGGCCATAACTATCTTCTTTGACTTGTTGAAGCATGCCAGGAAGCAGCTAACATTGAAAATAAAATCAATCCATTCTCAAACATTAAGTAAACATAAAGAAACAATTAGGAACATAAAAATCTGATTTTTGAAAGTAAAATGAATATGAAACACATAGGTTTTTCCCATACATGTTACACATTTGAAGCAAGATACTTTTCCCTACTCCCATCTCCAAAACAGGCACATCTCTGTACCTTCTGAGCACACAACAAGCTTTTACCTTAAACAGAATCAGTATTAAGGATGATCGTTTGTGATAATTGTTAATAAAGCCATTATTGTTCAAGTGCTGCAATTTATCACTTGGCAAATAATAAATGCACCTCTACTCTGTGCTAACCTGATGACCTGACGTGAAACTTGAGAATGAGTAAAATTACCAAAATATGCTCCCCTGGTTATGTGAGCACACTAAAAAAAGGAAAATAACATCTAACAATGGTATGCTTCAATTATGTTCTTTTTTATTAAAATTACAAAACAGATGGATGGTAAGCTATATACAAAGCAATAAACATTTTGCTCAAATATTCTCTCTGGTACATTCGGCAAAATAAACTCCTCTCTGTAGACAAAAATAAAACATTTGTCTTCTGAAAGAAATATTCCATACCACTGCTAGTATACAGTAGAACTAAACCAACTGTTCCACCGTGGACCTATGTTAATACTTTAGTGCCTTCAAAAATGTTATCCAGAACCCTCACCAAAGGCAAATGAACTTTCACTGATGGGAGGGACGGGCTGCTTTCAAAGCCCTGGCTACATCCTGAGTTCACGCTATATCCAATGATCCTTTTACATTTCCAGTCACTCAGACCATCCTCACGTTATCACTTTAAATTTTGTTATACCAAAGAAGCAAAATGTTGGTAACAGTAATAATAAATGCTAGAATAACAGAAATATTCATCCTTTTAATGACATTGATACAAGTTCTTAGACTCTTCTAATTTTAAAATTTCACGCCACATCTTTCATATGCATTCCCATGATTTCATAATATCCAGATTTATTTCATTTCTTTAAGATTTTCCTCAAGTGCCAAGTACCACTGTCTAACTACTCTGGTGGCTGGAGGATTTTTAGGCTTTGAGACAACATTACGACAAGCCAACTGGAAAATACAGAAGAGGATAAGAATGGTCTGGATGTACTTCTAAAATATTATTGTGTATGAGCCCCAATAATGTCTCTGTATTAAGGAAACGGATATTTCCATGACTCATTCCCCTCATCTGTCTAATGGAAATGTACTCATCTTCTGCTCTATATGCTGATGACTATGTGCCATGAACTATGGAAGAGGTACACATAAATTAAGCCTATTAACCCTACCAATATTCTTATGTGAAAAGCCAAGGAGTGAACAGAAATGAGTAGGCTACCATTTGGCAAAACTCTCAGTTATGCGGTACTTGTTTGTCAAGGGAAAGCAGTATTTGAAAAGAAAAAGCAACACAAAGGAGAGAGGAGCTTCTAGAGAGGAGTTTCCTCCCGAGAAACGCCTAACAAGTTACCAATAAATAGCGAATTAGAATGTGAACCCCAACTTCCTAGGTCAAATGTTGTTTTCTGCACAAATTTTAAGAGCCTTTGGATTCACTCTGTTTTAGGGTAGCATAGGCTCAGTCCTTTCCAATGGTAAACAGAGGTGGATTCCAGGGGCCAACCTACGTTAAAAACAGTGGTAGTCAATAGTATCATATGGTATCTGTATTCCAAACTGATAGGTACTCCAGACATGCATAACTAATGCACAACAGCATCTTTCCTGCACATTTTTCAAAAGACCTTCAACAAGTTGCACTTGACATTCACAAAAGAGTACATTCCCTGTGATAATGCTATTTCTCTCTTTAGTTTTAAATTAAATGTGGCATTCATAATTTAATCTCTTCACTCACCAACTGTATATCAGAAAAATTGACTGAGAGTAAGCATTTTCTTCCCTGATTTAAATTAGAATGAGGAATTCTACCAAAGCTATTGAAAGCTTTGTCCCTTTCTTGTTAGTAGTGTTTCTTACATTGAGCTTTTTATAAAAGGCTATAACTTGATGATATAACAAAAGTAAAAAAAAAAAAAAAAAAAAAAAACAGTATTTTTAAAAGCTCTATTTGACCGTGTTCTTAAAATTTCCTCATGGCAGATTTTCATGCCATAAAACTAATTTACCACCTACTGTAGGTGATTTTAATTCTAAATTTTAAAATTTCATGTTGAAGAGTGAAATAACATAATAAATAATCCAATTACTAAAAACTTATTCAAGAGACTCTCCTTCCTCAACCAGGGTTAAATCCATTCACCTTTCTAACTCAGTATTTTAATCCAATTATAAATAAAAAAGTCATTTAATGAGTCTACTTAAATCATAAACCAGTACGTGTAAAATTAAAAATTATCAAAGTAATTCTATAACTTGGTATTTATTTAAAGTGTCTTTTTAAAACAGCTGGGTATTTACCCAACTCTTACATATAAATTAAGTAAAAAGTACAAACCAGAAAAAATATGTTCTAAATCCAAAAATTTTACAAGTCTCCCACTCTTAATAAATTTCAAAATACTAAAACCAATGATAATCATTTTCCCCCTAACATTTTTCAATTTGAATAAAGTCAGGAAATAAAAAGAAAATTTAATAACTAACACTTCTAAAGCTAGATCAGCAAATTTTTACTGAACACAAGGCATCAGAGTGATGTGTTATTGGCAAAACATACAGATATACACACAGATATATACTTATATCTGTTTCTAGACTGCTTTTTTCCTACTTCCAATCTTCTGTGATTTTAATCTATTGGACTATACATTGGGTGTGACTAGGTTGTCTCAAACCTTATTCATTTAAGTACTTTTTATTCTACAACCAAATTATGGACAATTAATCTCACATAAACATTTTGATCTAATTGGATTATTTTCTGAATGTGAATTACAGATTGCAAACTAAAACACACATTAAATAAAGGCATTTGCAAAGATAGGACAGATATTCGTGAAAGAGCCTAATTTCAATATGCCATACCTTATAAGTATACTTACACAGTGTATTGAAATACATATCCAGTACTTTACTATGTGTTGGTCACTATGTTAGTTGCTTTGTTATATATTAAAATGAATCAGATACAAAGACATGAAACCGTAAAACACATTAGCACAAGTTACATGTGTGCAATTGGTAGCTTACCCAAAAACTAAAGATGTCAATTAAAAAATAAATATAAAATACAGTTAAATGATGTTAACATTACTGCTAATCACTGTTACTCATAGTTGCTTATAGTCACACAATAATTTTTCCACACACAATCTCATGTATATTACAATCCAGTTTCAACCTCTCAACATCTTACATGTTAAATAAAATAGATACTATCTCCTATTGTGAATGAGGAAATGAAAAGATAGAGGTCCTGAAACTTTGTCACACAAAAAAATCACACAGTAAATTCATATAAGAAGGGAATAAGATTTAAGTAGTCTATCTTCTGGTAGTGTCCCACCACTATCTAACATACAACATATCCGCACTTGCTCAAGCTATTACTAGCGAGGGGATTTATGCTAACCATTTGAATGTGTTCTTATATTTGATGCCTCAATTTGTGAACCAGTCATCTACAACATAGGAGGCAAAATTATATCACACCAGTAGACATTCCCAAATATAATGAAGCTATTAATCAGTCACATTAAATATGGTCCTATTAAAAAGTGGGTAAAGGACATGAATAGACACTTTCCAAAAGAAGACATATATACGGCCAATAATCGTATGAAAAAAAAGTCCAACATCACTGATCATTAGGGAAATGCAAATCAACACAATGAGATACCATCTCACATCAGTCAGAATGGCTGTTACTAAAAAGTCAAACAACAGCAGATGCTGACAAGGTTGCAGAAAAAAAAGAGGCACTTATACACTATTGGTAGAAGTGTAAATTGGTTCAGCCACATTCAGTAGTAACTAATCTATTTGCAAGAAGAATCTATGAGTTTTATGAGAAGAGGAATCTTGGATCTTGATTTAGACACTTTTATAACTTCAGTGTTATCTGTATATCTGTTACACAGAAGATATTCGTTAAATGTTTATCAAAATGAAAACTGTCATCACAGAACGCTACACCTAGAGTTGGCTCTGATGGATCTGTCTTTGCAGATAGACTAGATGTTGATTGAGAATAAACATGGCAATTGGATTCCTTCATTTTATTATTCTCAAATCTTATCACAATATCTGACCCAAGATAGATACGCAGCAGTCTTTATTGAATGAAAATAAAACCAGTGAGTAGATGAATGGTATGTTGGGATATGGACATTTTGAGGTAAGTAATATATTCAATTGATGAAAAGAGCAACCAGTAGAAACTCCAGTAATGACTGTGCTTATTTTTACAATATAGTTAAATTCATTTCTTCCTTTTTCTCTAGTATCTTTAAGAAAAACAAAACATTATTTTAGAAGTAATACTATTATGCCAAGAAATAAGAATATGAATGAGTATGCTTATTGGTAAATAGCTAGGTCTTATTGCTCCTAATCGCCAAAAACTTAGTCCAATAAAGCTATACACGGAACCAATATGATAAATTTGGTGTACTGTTCTAAAAAAAAAAAAAAAAATCAAGCCTCTATGAAGGCACCATAAGGAAATCAGAATTTTGACACAATCATGATTCAGCAATACTTTTTAAATACTCAGTAGACCCGATACCCCTGAAAAAAATCCCACCGCTACAGTAATGCTCCCATGTTTCTTCCAAGTTTCTCATTAGTAATGATAACAATAGTAGGTAAAAATAACTGTGCTATTTAAATGCATTTATTGCTGTAAATTTATTGTTCTCTTTAAGAAACACTTTGTGCTTCAAAGCTTTTCACTAGAAAGAGACAAGGAATAATATTGCCAATATCCATCATAAAAGTATCCAAGCCCATATCATTAAAGGTAAAGGAAGAGTTTTCTACAGAAATAATACTAAAGCCTAAATTGTCATATAGCCTAAATGTCTCTTTTTTTTTTTTCATTAGATTAGGATTCAACTGCATTTTCCTGACTAGTAAATTACTTTGTAAAAGGCTAGATGGCCCCACTGGAGGTCATTAGCCTATCTGCAGGGTCTACTGGAACTTGCCTCTGTGCCTCTGATGTGTAGACACACACACTACCACCTCAACAATGGGACTCATTTTCAGGTTTTCTACACATTTATGAGATCTTGGCTTATAAGAGTGCTCTTTCCATGGTCTATGGTAAAAAGATCAGGACATTATGTATAAAGAAGCAATAAATAATGCAGATGTTATTTGCTTAGCTAAGAATTGACATATTAGAAATGAATACAGCACCAACATGATTGTGCAAAAGAACAGTTACAAACTACAATTTTAGACACTGTTTAGGGAGTCTATGGAATAAGAAAAGGATCCTTGACTTTGGAGTCACACACACTTAGGTTTAAACCCCATCCCTGGCACTCAGGCACACCAGTTGCATCACTGGGGCAAATTAATTTACGTCTATGAGCCTTGATTTCCTCCTCAGCAAAAGTGGAATAACACCACTGACCTCATACATTTATTTTAGTTAGTGAATAAAATAATATCTCTCAAACAAAGGAATAGGCTCTCAATCTGTGTTATATCCCTTCGTCTTCTCCATCCTGCTATTATAGATAAGCTCCAGGAGAATTTGAATTTCAACCCTGCTCTAATAATCTCATCTTATATTTTGGATCTAAATATATTATCTGAGTTTAAAAAGATGATTAGCTTCTTTCATAAGGGCATGAATCATACAATAAGTTTTAAAATCTCAAAGTTTACAGGCAAATACAAGTGTACTACTGACTTGGCAGTATAATACATGGAAGAATTCTCACAAACCTTATCTTTTATTTTATGTTGCTTTATGTACCAATAATTCATCAGCTAATTTCTTTTATTAAATTCTTAAAACACACCACTTACTTTTACTTAAAAGGTAACTTTAAGGTCTGACTTTAAAGATGTCATAAGTACAGTTATGGAAATATTTTACAGTTTTAACTGAATTGAGAGTACACAAACCTAGGGATCTAAGTCCGTCCTTAAAACATCTTTGAAGTTGAATCAAATTCTCAGTGTTACAATTCTACCAGTTGTACAGTAGGACTGATATCACTCATGTGTATTAAAAATAATTTTTAAGATTTCCTCAGTAGTTATGACCCTGATTACAAATCAGACACCTTTGTAAGATTTACTAATGGTTTACATTAACAGATTATCACTTATTAAAAATAAAGCCATGTCTTCATATTTCAATATTTGACCTGAATACTTTTTACTTTTCTATATTTTATTCTCTACACCACAAGGTAGCTGCAGAGAATAGTGCTAATCTGGATATATTTTGCATTAATTCAGGGACTTCCGGAGCTACACTGAATTGCTTTTTCAGACCTGCTTAAGGTCAGACAGCTGAGGAAAAGCCAATACCCCACAAAGAAATCTCAAACATCCTGGGAATACTCACTTCAAATCTGTGGAATCAATCTGGGGATTCATGACAAAAGGAGTCCCAAGAGATCTGCTTATACCATCACCATCTCACATTTCAGATCCTAATCTCTAATTATTCTAGAGTGCTTGATGGAGAAAGGGGTGGAGGGGGGAGGAAGAGAGAGAGTATGTATATGTTTAAGGATGCATGGGAGGGAGGGAGGGGGGAACTAGGTCAGAAGGGTTAATTCTGGGCCCAGTCACCTATGTGTAATTAATTTCTGTGTTTAGTGAAAATACAACTATATCAACAGTATGAATTTAATACAATGGCAAGCTAAGAGCAGACATATATGCTACTATTTTTAATTCCTCTAGGGGTAAATTTGTGTCATTTTTCACAGTATGGTCCTATTGAAAACTTTAACACAGAGAAAATATTACTTTCTGGGCTATAAGAGCCAACTTATGATGGCACCTCTTGAAGTGTATTTAACCATTTAAATTTTAAGCTTCTAAAATTATTCTCCAACAATCTTCGTAAATTGTTTCATCTGCATAAGAAGGATAAAATCTATCCTCAAAAGAATGTTATGAGGCTTAATAAGAAAAGAAAAAGTGAAAATGCCTAATAGAGTACATGACTTAGGTTAGGGATCAGTTGACATGTAAATCTGAGTATCATTAAAGTGATAGTAAATGAATTTTATGGCCAAGAGTAAGAACAGTGTGAGACAGCATACAATACACCGTACTAAAATAATTTTTAATACAGTATATTTTAATCAGTTCTCTAGCCTATCTGAGACGTATTCAGAAGACAGTCACCTAAGATGCAAAACTAACAAAGAAATTAACACAGGGCTAACTATATGGAGCAGCCACAGCAATTCAAATGTGAGAATAAACATGTTAAAGTCTCATATTCAACTTCACTACAACTATTTTACCTTTCAGTCAAACAAATAATTTCATTTGTGAATTTTAAGTAATCTACACTCATTTACACTAGTAAGATTTTCTGGTTGCACATTTTCAAATGCAGTCCACTTCTTCTTGCTCATATGCTAACTGGCATTCAGTCTTTTACAGCAGCAGTGACTGAAAGAACATACTTCTGTCAAATGCAAGAGATCTTATTCAGCAAATCGAAAAACACAGAACACATTTTCATTATATGATGTAGAAAATTTTCTATCTCCAAATAGAGTCACTGCATTGATATTTTTTCTTGATTTGTTTGTTGTCTATTACACACATCTACACATTCCAAATCAATTTTGAGTCTGACTCATATTGAATTTACCATAGGAAAATCTAAATGCTTTGTAAGAGAAAGAAAAAAAAATATTTTGTTTACATTTTATTAAAATGAAGGGTGTTCCTTAAAATCATATTTAGTGTGATGCTTAGGAAATAATTATCGCACCATGAAAGCTCATCTTGTTTTAAAACCATAAGTCAGTCTTTCTAGAAACTTTATTCCAAAATTGTACTTTTAAGCTCTGGACAGTTTATGATACCAAAACATTTTAGCATACGTTAAACAGATATTTGTATTCTGCATATCTATTTAAATTCTGTATCAAAATATTTGAAACTGAACTGTTCTGATATTTTGTTTTATAATGAAACCAAGGCTTTAAAGATAGCATATAACACTAAACTCTTCTGTAACTTTTACCTCTTTTCTGTTTCAAGTTCTCACCATCCTGCATGCTCCGCTATTCCACCCTCCAAAACACCATTAAAAAACAATTTTTACAGCCGGGTGCGGTGGCTTATGCCTATAATTCCAATGCTTTGGAAGGCCAAGGCATGCAGATTGCCTGAGGTCAGGAGTTCAAGACCAGTCTGGCCAACATAGTGAAACCCTGTCTCTACTGAAAATACAAAAAAGTTAGCCAAGTGTGGTGGCACACTCCTGTAATCGCAGCTACTTGGGAGACTGAGGCAGGGGAATTGCTTGAACCAGGGAGGTGAAGGTTGCAGTGAGCCAAGATCATGTCACTGCACTCCAGCCTGGGTGACAGAGTGAGACTTCGTCTCAAAAAAAAAAAAAACAACAATTTTTATTTCCATACAACGTTCTAAACAGGAGAAGGATCCTGGCTGATTTTAGCTATAGATCCTTCAAAATTCAATTCTGCAATAGAGTTTATGCCTTATAAACATTTTTTTAAAGATAGTTAACATACAATTGTTTCTTATATGTTTCTACAATAAAGAAACAAAATTCTCAATTATACCTGATTTGTTATCTAAATATTTACTTGTTGTTATCAGTAATGTTATCAAATTATTATAAAAATAACCAGCAATGACTAAATACTTGTTATTTGACAAGCAAAGGTGTTTTTGTTTTGATTTTTCCACATATTATCTCATTAATCCCCACAACAAACCCATGAACAAGGTTTTGCCACGGTCCCCCTTCAGAGGTGAACAGGCTGAAGGACAGGGAGGCCATGTAGCTTACCTGCACTCCCACCATGCTACATGGCTGCAGACAAAAGAAAACACATGTAGTGGGACTCCAAATCCCAAACCTTCACTTTATTCTACATATCCTAAAATAGTGACATTACAGAACTATTTACATTTAGCTCTAATTCTGAATTTTTTAAAATGGTTAGTAGTTCTTTTACTTAAAGGTCAAAATTTCCATTTTCAAAGTAACCAGAAATCTCATACTGTCTTCATAAAGAAAACAGGGACCAAAGACTTAGAGATTTTCTGGGCTGAGCTCACTCTTTCTTTAACAGATGAATTTAGAGGTAGAAACTCTTTCAGACTTCACCTTGATTTGTAACTTTAAGTGAGAAGGGAAAGAGTTTTCATTCATTAATTAATGTGCACATTAACGAGATAATTTGTGGGTTTTATTATTTCTTCAAAGACATTAAGCTTCTCAAGGGAAAATGTTGCAAACAACATACATTCTTGTTATTAAAATTTCCATTTTAATCTCGATGGATAAATAATACTTCATATGTAGATTCATTTATTAGGATTTTAATCAGCTTTTCAGTTCAAATCCTTTATGACACTAGAGGATAAGTTATCCAAACCTACCCAGAAATCTTTTATCAAGGGTGTTTCTATAATCCTATAAGACAAAAGGAAGAAAGTGAGCATGAAAAAGCAAGAAATCTAAAATACTAATCACAATTGCATTTTAAAATGTTCTTTACAGTCTCTTTTTTATGTGCAAATTGGATGTTTAGGCTTAGTTTGGGTTTTCTACAGTAGATCAGAGCGCTAACCTGTTTAAACTGAATCAAGTAATAAGTTCTAAGCGGTATGCTGAAAAACAAGTGGAACTGAAATAATACCATGACCAGATGTCTTAACATCAGTTAACATAAAAGGAAAATGATATTAAGCAAGGGGGTAAAAAAGCAAGAAAAAAAACCAGCACAGAATGGTTATAATTACAAAAATAATCACCACACAAAAACAGGTCACATGAGGAAAAATTATTCCAATAAGAATAAGCCTCATACTTAGGAATCCATAGTACAGTGTCCTCTTTCAAATTTTCTCCATGAATAATGGAGCGCTTAAATTTTTTAAAAGTATCATCACATCCTTTATGTGATGTCACTAAGGCCATTTAAAAATCTGTTTCCAAAATCTTTCTCTAACAATCCCAGCTTTCCAACTTTAACATATTTATATATACACAACTACTAGTATTATTTTAAAATGCATAATTTTAACCATATTCCACTGCTGCAGACAATTGCAATGTGCTTTCCATCAAAATCATATGAATTATACATAGGAAAAAAATCTTTGATCATTACTACCTCTCACACTTGGGAAAAGTAGAATAAAATAGATGTAGCAACAGCTCAGAGCTGATTTTCTAACAAAGAATAAAGCTTCCTCCACCATGTCCACTAAAGCATATGGAGCAGCACTGATACCAAACAAGAAATACAATGTCTTGCCTGCACAGCAATTCCGTGGCAAACACTATGCCAGCCATGGAACATTAAGGATTCATAATGTCAGTGTCTACGGTCTTCCTCACATCACTGTCATCACAGGTGAGGCAAAATTCTCTGAATCCCCTTGGGCTTACAGCCTACTCCGCCCTTCACTGATGCATAATTTGTTTTGGTCTTGAATAAATCCCCGGATAATTCTTTATTCTTGCAGAAGTCTCTGCTACACAATTGAAATTTGCCTTTAATGGTTTCCAAGAGGACAGAAACTCTCGGTTTGGTGTTTCCAAAGATGCAAGAAAACTCTAATAATGGAATAACTAAACAGAGTATATGATAAAATTGGTGAGATTTATGTTTTATGAATAAAAAAATACAACCCCAAATTTTCCTAGAAGACTTTATTGTAAATATTCAGTAATTTAAAATGTCGCAAATCCATTGTCCACATACACAATGTCACACACACACACACACACACACACACACACACAGAATTTAGAAAACTCATTAGTTTTGTAAAATTCACTTTAAAGGTTAGGTTGTCAAGTCTCCATTTTGATCTAGGAGAAATTGGTAACATTAAATAATAAGATACATGCATGTTATGGTTTCTTATAAAAGTCCTGGTATCTTCAGCTTCTGGCATAACATCAACTATTGATTTATATTTAAAAACTCTTTCCATGATAGTTTATAGTTTATTGTAAGCATTTAACTTAAATATTCTCCATATGACCTCATAGTTATCAGTGACTTTGGTTTAATTCTGTCAGTATTATTTACATATTATTCATTCTTACCTCCCTCTCTGGCATCACCCCACAAATACACACTTAAAGAAGACACCCCATACCTAGAGTCTTCTTCCACTTTCCAGGTCCATTGCTTATCCACCAATCTCCAGCTTTGAGAATAAGGGAGCTCAAAATGTGCTGGACAGAGTCTAAGTAGAAGTTTTTGGACTGTCAGCCATATTAGCTAGCTCTCTCCTATTCTAGGTTTTTTGGGGATCTTAAAATAGAAATTTTGACTATGAGGTAGGGAAGTACATTTCAGTAACTGTTTGATAGTAAGCTTTCCAATATTCTTTTCAGTCATATTTAGATGTATGGCTCTGGAAATGAAAATAGAAAGACCCAGGTTGGGCACAGTGGCTCATGCCTATAATCCCAGCACTTTGGGAGGCCGAGGCGGGCAGATCACTTGAGGGCAGAGGTTCAAGACTAGCCTGGGCAACATGGTGAAACCCTGCCTCTACAAAAACATACAAAAATTAGCCAGGGGTGGTGGTGCACATCTGTAGTCCCAGCTATTTGGGAAGCTGAGGCGGGAAGATGGCTTAAACCCAGGGGGCTGCAGTAAGCCAACATTGCACCCTTGCATGTCAGCAACAGAGCCAGACCCTGTCTCAAAAAAAAAAAAAAAAAAGAAAGAAAATCAAAAGACCCAACCCTTCTCACAGGACCCATTGAGGTCTGCCGAAAGCAAATCCAAGCATGCACTGCTGAATCAGTTAGTGCTTTATCATGAAAACACAGGCTTGCTTTGATCTGATGATGTCAGGTTGACAAAATCATTTTTTAAATATTTCAACTATGAAGAAAGAGCCTCTATAATAACTTTTATCCAGTTTGTAAATTTTCCTTAGAATAAATTAAACTGATGATGTTTTAACATTATAAATTTCTTATTCAGTAAACCTGAAATTTGGAAAGAAAAAAATACTATACAGCAAACAAATGTAAATTATACGAAATACTGAAATATGCGGGAGTGGGGAGAGGGGTAAGGCCTTCATCCCTCCTAACATAAACTTCAATATCTGATTAGAAAAAGCCAAGTTATCCCTATTTTCGAGAAATGAAACCAGGAAATAACACAAATGCCAGGACGAAGCAATAGGCATTAAACAGCCGCTTACACTGTCACCAATCAAGGACAGAATGTCTACAGATAGTACACAGGCTCATAGAGTCCAGTGGTAACTCTACTGGAGATTCTAAGTTGCCATAGGACACAACTATGTGTATAAATAACAACAATAATAAACGTAATAAAATGATAGAAATAACATAGTACTTCATGCACAAGGTTAATGACGCCCATGCAGCAATCAGGCATTCACTTCAACTGTTGTTTCTATATTGTTGGTTGATTTCCACAGATCCATACATGCCTCTCATGGCAGTTCTTTTCCCTAGGCCCTCTTTTTGGAAGACTGATAATTGGAGACGAAAGCCCTTCTGCTGACCTGAGAAGAGAGGACAGCTCTTTAACCCACACGGAAACGAGACACAGGGGTGACCCTATTTGAATCGTGCTGTTGATTTTCCCAAGTATGCTGTTTCACAGTTATTTAAAACAGGATTTTATTAATCATAAAAATATGAAAGAGAATATTAAAATCCAAGAGTTTTCTTATTCATAAGCTAACACTTTGAATAACAAAGTGATTTTCAGATAACTGAAGGTAACCTTGCAAACCCAAGTTAGTAATATTTTTCTTGCACTTGTTGCCAATTGAAGAATAATTTTTCCATACATTGAGCACAATACAAAATGTAGCTGCATCTCAAATTCTGAAACAGAGCATTGATGCAGTAGATCAAAATTCTGCTGTAGTATCACTGGGGAAGAATAGGTGGTTCTTTGGACACAGTGATGAACAAACACCTATCCTAAATATGCTCTAATGAGAGAAAGGCCAAAAAAAAAAAATCCCCTCTTAAAATTCGACATAGATGTTTTCTCAAGGTGTCATAAGAGCGCAAAGTAGAAGCACCATACTCGGTAGATGTAACCGGGGTAAAAGACACTAGGAAATACGCCAAAAAGACAGTTACCCTGGAGTTGTCTTAAAGAATAAATGTTGGCTAGGCATTTAAGGAATATAATGTGTCAAAGGATTCTGGGTATGTGAACTTGTAGGAAAAAAAGAATTAGAAGAAAATAAAAGGCATAAAATAATCTGGGAATGGAATTCTTTGCAGGATCATTTGGCTTGGTTAAAAAGCAAACAAAATGAGGCTGAAAAGGTATGTAAGAACCAGATCATAAAAGTTCAATTTTGGGCTGGGCCTGGTGGCTCACGCCTGTAATCCCAGCACTTTGGGAGGCCAAGGCGGGCGGATCACAAGGTGAAGAGATCGAGACCATCCTGGCCGACATGGTGAAACCCTGTCTCTACTAAAAAAATACAAAAATTAGCTGGGCATGGTGGCACGCGCCTGTAGTCCCAGCTACTCGGGAGGCTGAGGCAGGAGAATTGCTTGAACCCGGGAGGCGGAGGTTGCGGTGCCAAGATCGCGCCATGGCACTCCAGCGTGGCGCGCCTGGCGACAGAGTGAAACTGTCTCAAAAAAAAAAAAAAAAAAAAAGTTCAATTTTGACTTACTAAAGAAAGAAAGGCATTTCCTTGGCTCTTACCTTCTTCGTGTGTTAACATTATCTTTAACACATCATCTTTGTCTTTGCTAACCTCATAGGTACAAAATGGCTGGATATAGAGCTGAAATCACCCTTGTCCTCCACCCAGTGGGAGAATAAGGGTCATATTCTCACAACATCAAATAATGCTGAACTCAACTATCAGACCACCCTTGATGTGCTCTCTATAATCATGCACACGTACTGGGCTGATTGGCTTGGACAGAGGTTTTTTTTTTTTTTTTTTTTTTTTTTGAGACAGAGTCTTGCTCTGTTGCCAGGCGCCAGGCCGGAGTGCAGTGGCGCGATCTCGGCTCACCGCAACCTCCGCCTCCCAGGTTCAAGCAATTCTCCGGCCTCAGCCTCCCGAGTAGCTGGGACTACAGGCACGCGCCACCACACCCAGCTAATTTTTTGTATTTTTAGTAGAGACAGGGTTTCACCATGTTGGCCAGGATGGTCCTGATGTCTTGACCTCGTGATCCGCCTGCCTCAGCCTCCCAAAGTGCTGGGATTACAGGCGTGAGCCACCGCGCCCGGCCTGGACAGATTTTATCTCCAATCCTGAACCAAGTTGGCTTAGAACAATCAGAACCTATCCCTGAAGCTGGGCCTACGATCAATCCTACACGATCCCACCTACATTTTATGACAGTTACAATATGAGAGTTTTGACAAAGGAGAAAACAGGAAAATGATTGGTGAGTAGGTGTCTTAGGCGATTTTCTGCTGCTATATATATTAGAAAACCATAGACTGGGTAATTTATAAAGAACAGAAGTTTATTTGGTGCACAGTTTTGGAGACTGTGAAGTCCCAGAGCATGGTGCCAGCACCCAGTGAGAGTCATCCCATGGTGAAAGCAGAATCACGCAAGTAAACAGAGGCACTAGGGGCAGGATTTGTTTTCTAACAACCCACTCTCATGGTAACTAACCCATTCCTGAGGCAATTACATTAATCCATTCGCGAGGGCTCCACCCTCATTGCCCAATCACCTCTTATCAGGCCCCACCTCCCAAGAAAGCCACATTAGGAATTAAGTTTCAAACATAAGAACTTTCAGGGAATACATTCAAACCACAGCAGTAAGTAATGGGCAAAACTGTCTCCACCGCTCTTCTGCAATTCTCCTGCATTTTAAGGAAGCTCTATAATACTATGTGGAGAGAGAAAAGCAAAAGGCAGTGGGGAATCTTATAAAAATGAATTCTCATAGTAGAAAAGCATTTTGTTTATTAAATAACATATAAAATCTTACATAATTTCTTGTGTATTTATCCTGAAATCTCCTGTCAACTTCATCATGTAACTAGGTACACACAGGCAGTTCTTAGGGATCCACACCTAGGGGCATTAATTACCTTTTCTCTGAGGAGAGTCACTATTCTAGCAGGAGTCTAAGTTTCTATTGTTATGGCTTAAGCAATAACTTTATGTGTTAGATCTCAAATTTTAACAAATATCAACTTCTAACTTCATAATATAGTAATTTTATTTTAATTTAATTTCTTACTTAGCATTCTGCTTTCAGCACATAGCATTCTTTCAAGAAATTAAATAATGGCCCCTTTGTCTGTTCTTTTCTTGAAAAGATTTCACAAGAGTTCTGGTTTACTGGTAATTTCAAATACCTGTCACATGAAATAATTGCTTTCCATCACTATCATTTTTCCCAGACTATCAGCAATCAAAAATCACAGTTTGCCACAAGAATATCTCAGGACTTGATTTGTATCATTTTTAATAACCTTTTCCCAGACATTTTCAAAAATTAAGAGAGTTTGTTGTACATATCTATTTATTTAAATAAATAAAGCCAAAAACTATAAAAAGCAGTCATAAGAAACATAACACATCAGCTATCTGTATCTGTATTCAAACATCTTCATTAAGCAAAGGGACATAATAATGAATGTTGTTCTAACATTCTCCTGCATCTCCCATCTCTCAATGCCACGATGTAATAAGAAGTTACTGAACAGTATTAAAGCCAGAAGTCACCTGCTTCTGCCACTTGTATAATTTCCACATATTTTTAAAGCTTGTATAATAATCAGTTCACTAGCACCTAAAATAGGTTGCTACTGTGATATGTGAAAACAGAGATTTTAAATCCTGTACTGAGAACAACCACAAAAAGAGACACAAAACAATGTTTTGGGTACTGGAAATTGTCTATTATCTTGATAGGAATTTGTTACACATTGCTGTAGGCATCTGTTGAAACTCATTGAATTTCACACTTAAGATTTGTGCATTTCATTGTACACGTATTGTACCTCAAAGGAAATATTCACATATATACATATATAAAATAATTTAAGAGTACAATATATTATCATTGTGCTGTGACAACTAGATCCTTGTGAAGCAATCACTCCATTGGTTATCTGACCAAGGACAATGTGGCTGTGAAAGGATTAAGTTGTAATATCTTTTTTCTATTGCTTTTCCATTTCCATTGTAATGTCTTTTTTCCATTCTTTTTCTAGGGCATTTAAGTGATTTGATGCTATGATGCCCTCTGTTCATTTTATTTTCAGAGCCACACATTGGAAATCTTTTTCCAGCTTTGTGTATGCCATACATTAGATTCATTAGAATAACTTTCAATTAGAAAATACCAAGTAATCCATCAGTGGTTACACAGCTTGGAAGAGGCAGGAGATAGGCTGCAAATCTGGACCTATCTGATGACACATCCTTAGCTTCCCATGGGCAACCTTTAACATTTTCTGTCCATAATCAGTTATCAGCTACAGAACTACAAGAGACATGCAAGATAAAAGCCTAGTGAAAATCACTTTATTTCTCTGTCATATATGTAATTGGCAATACCCAAATCTGTGTCTTTCAAAATACAAGATATTTCAATTCTTTATGTCACTGACTATATTTTATTTATTAGGCAGTATAACAATGACTGTTTTCAAATAACATCCTACTCTATTCTTGTTTTAAAATGGGAATGTCTTGAGTGTGTTTTGCGAGGGGCAAAATAGAAACTAAATTTCAACAAGCTTCTTCCCTTTCCAACAATAATAATAATAAACATTTATTTGAATGTTGATGATAGCCCAGGTATTTTGCAAACTGCCTAATGTAATCCTTACAGCTATGCTCTGAGGTGGCTATTCTTATGGTACTCATTTTTGCAAAGTAAAGAGAGGTGAAGTTACTTGTCTGTTAGTAATAGCTAATGAGTAGTGGAGCCAATATTTGACAACTGGCAGACCTGTCTGGCCTTATCACAACTATACCACCCGTACTCTCTCTTAATTAAACATGCATTGGCTCATTTATTAAGCATATATTTATTGAATGTCCACCATACTCATCAATGGAGACTTAGAGTTCTTGACCTCAAGGAGTTACAAAAATAGTAGGTGTTACACCACTAGAAAATGTCACTGCAGTTTGATAAGAACTAAGCTATTCAAGCAAAAGGAAGAAACACATAACCCAGACACAAATTGTGGTAGCTGGCAGGGTAGGTCGAGTGAGAGAGAAGAGAGGCTAAAATCTATGAAGGTTCTGCAGAGAAAGCCCAATTTTAAAGAACGAGAAGTTAACCAGCTGAGCAATAAAATTAAAGGTGTTCCAAGGTCAGGGCACAGAGTGAGCATTGAGGGAAACAGAAGTGTGAGTGGATTACAGAGAGGAATAGTTGGAGAAGAAGGGCTTACACTTGATTTGACTTGCAACATAATTTTGATTTTATAACAAGGAGAATGAGAAACACTTACAGAATTTGGGATAGAAAAATGGTAAGTTTTGAATCTGAAAAAGATGATTAGCAGTAGTGTGGAAAATGAATCAAATCACAGGGCTGTGAGAATCTAAAGCAAGAAGACAGTTGGAAACACAGAGAAGAAACGTTAAAGGCATGATGGGAGGCAGGCATAAGGCCATGGCAAGACTTCTACATTTTGCTGAAAAGGGGATCCATGAAGAGAGAAAGGAACTTTGTAATTAAGGTATTGTCATGCTGCATGTATCACATAATGTTCAAGAACCTTCAACAAGAGCTTGATGATAATAACTGGCTCTGGAAGATGGTTTCAAGTTGCAAGGAAATCTAAAAGATATCAATAAATATTTTAATACACAAAAGTAAGATAAACTAAAAGAATCTGAGAAGTCAAGATACTGGCATACAAAATTAATGAACATTAATGTTAATAATCTTTCATGTTAAATTCTTATATAATTTTTTGTTTAATAAATGTCATAGTCCTATATAATGTGCTTTTGTGATATTACACGATTTTTACACTAGAAATAATGTATACATAGTATTTATTATCCAGAAACTTGCAAGGTTTAGAGTAGATTCCATGAAGCTACTGAACCTTGAATTTAGTATATTCCCACATGGCTAAGAAACATGAGGTCAAAACGTTTTTTAGGTGGCAGATTTTTTTGGAAAGAAATAAACTCTTTTTGTTTCTTGACACTATTTGATGAATAGCTATACCTTCCCCTAAATTCTGTGCTTGAGGAACGTTTCTACTCCAACTTAAAACAAGACATCAAAAATTGATGCCACCAACAGATTATTCATCTAATCCCTATTCTATTTTTTTATTAAAAAATAAAAATTGTACATATTCAAGGTGTACAATGTCATGATTTAAAATACATCTATAAGCCAGGCGCGGTGGCTCATGCCTGTAATCCCAGCACTTTGGGAGGCCGAGGCGGGCGGATCACAAGGTCAAGAGATTGAGATCATCCTGGCCAACATGGTGAAACCCCATTTCTACTAAAAATACAAAAAAAAATTAGTCGGGCGTGGTGGCACGCGCCTATGGTCCCAGCTACCCGGGAGGCTGAAGCAGAAGAATCACTGGAACCCAGGAGGCAGAGGTTGCAGTGAGCCGAGATTGCACCACTGCACTCCAGCCTGGAGACAGAGCAAGACTCCGTCTCAAAAAAAATATATATGTATATTATATATATATATATATATATAAAATGTAATGATTATGACACTTTTAATTAACACATCCATCATAGCCTATGGTTACCATTAGCAGCTTTTAAGTGTCAACCTATTATTTCTCTTCCTACTTCTTCAGCGTCCTTTTGGTGGCAACTCCTAGTGGTAGGAGGAATGAAAAAAAGCATTTACATCCCTTTAGATTGTGTGGCCTCTCTTTGCCTAAATGAGCATGTCATTTTCTGAGTTAGCAATATGGTATCAGTTATATGTTTCGAAGCAATAATCATCAAAAGTATAACATTTTATGTAGCAGTGTTGACATATATAATCTTCTGCTATCATTCGTCTCTTTGGTAGGGAAAGTCTCAAGGCACAGATTGTGAAATTGGCCTCAAAAAACCTCACAGGGTACATTTCATTCCTTGTTTAATTCCCCACATTCTAGAGTCGGGCTTTCACCTTTACAGACTTAGATTCTGGTTTCATCAGTATTCTTGGAGTGGACATCTCTTAGATGGAGATATAAAATGTATTTATTTATTGTATTTAGAGAAAAAATCCAAACTCAGAGACCTGCAAGGTTCTAGTCAGTCTGATCTTTCCTAGTTATTTGGCTTCATCTTATCTTGGTGTCCTTTCAGTACTAAAATCCAAACCTGTTCTGACCATTTGGATTTCTCTGATTCAAAAACTGTTCTCCCCTCACTTGCAAAACAAAAGTTCCCAGCCTTTAGTGTCTAGCTCAAATATCACCTCCTGACCATCCACTCTAAACTGCTCCTTCCCTCTTCCATTAGTTCTCTGTGTCTTATCACTATGTTCATTTCCTCCACTGTGTTTTTCTCAATGTGACTGCATCTTATCTGTCTCACTACTCTAGAACACAGGCTTTTTCAGGAAAAGCAACTTGTCTGTCTGTTTTTTGAGGTATGTATCCCCAGAGTACATAATGAAGCTACTTCCAAAGACAAGCACTTTATAAATATTTCATCTGAAAAGGAATTAACCTAGTTCACAAGATTTTGGTGTAACAGAAACTGTCAATATTTTTTTGAGAAAGTTCATTCCCTTAATTTTCATAGACGGCACACTCTATACATTATCTGCCTGCAAGCAGAATTTCTTTAAAAGCCCAATGATAAAAAAAAATTGTTTTTGAGCCTGGAATTAGCACAAAGGGTCTTAGATTAATATAAGAATTAATGGGAACAATTAGAATTCAGTGATACATCCAGGAACCTACAAATCAAAGACCGATGGCTAAATACCTTCTCTGGAGGTAATGCTTGACTGCTCACTGGCAATCTTCTATGATGTTCCTTCTTTCTTTGCTTGAACTACTGATCAACTGCCCTACGGCTTAGTATTTTCACGCCCTAAGTAAGTTAATACATTCAGTCAAGCTACTGAAATAGTCATTCTGTGTTAATTAGAATCATGCTTCCACTTTCCAGTGTGCATATGCGCCTGTGCCTGTGCATGTATACACACTGGGTGATGGAAGTCATGAATTAAAGTTTGACTATCAGGCCAGGCAACGTGGCTCATACCTGTAATCCTATCACTTTGAGAGGCCAAGGCAGGCGGATCACTTGAGGTCAGGAGTTCGAGACCAGCCTGGCCAACATGGTGAAACCCCGGCTCTTTGAAAAAAAAAAAAAATTAGCTAGGCAGGGTGGTGGGTGCCTATAATCCCAGCTACCCGGGAGGCTGAGGTGGGAGAACTGCTTAAACCTGGGAGGCAGAGGTTGCAGTGAGCGGATATTGTACTACCCAGCCTGGGTGACAGAGCGAGACTCTGTCTCAAAAATATTAAATTAAATTAATAAAATTTGACTATCAGAGTTTGATCTTCTCTCCAAGTTCTTGCAGAATGATTCAACTCAAGCATCCAGGTACTAAGAATATATAAATGTCGAATTCATTGTGTGTATTATCTAATATTTTTTCTAAAAATCACATTAAGTTTGGTCACAGAGAAATACTAGTTATGAAGAGCATGTAATCATTGTATACCTACATGGGTATAGGAAAATACAAGCACACACAAATATTTTACAGGTATAGTGTATACAGCAAAGAGAGAATAAAAAGTAGTAATAGAGAATTATGAGAACTGCTTTTAAAGTACATTTGAATCTTTACTAATGACTTTATTGTCTTACTTAGAAAATCTTTGACTTACAAATTAAAGCTTGAGGACAAAGACCCTTGACGGAACCATCCATTAGAAGATGCTATCATATTCTGACAAAAGGAAAGCATGAAGAACTAAAATAATCTGAATCTCTAAGGCATTTACAATTTGAAGAAAAAAATTTTCACAAAAGAATGTCTGACTTAAAAATACTTGGTACTTTCTCTGATTATACTATTGCCATTGGAAATAATATATGCTATTCTGAGTTTCAAAAATGTAACTCCATTGCTTAAACGATGTATTGAGATTTCATTAGAGATGGTATCAATGGTGAGGGTGGCAGCAATAAAACTAACCTGAATTATTACAATTTGGAAGTGGCTTGTTTTGCTCCCAGTACTATCCAGGTTTTACTACACCGCCTTCATTTTTTGTATTTGTGTCAAGTTTTAATACCTTTCATCATAAAGAAAAAGTTTCTGTGACTTTCAGTCAAGAAAATAGTTCATTTTCCTCTCTTTTTATGAGACTCAATGTGGTAGCTTACATAAGGCATTTCAGCTGAGCCAACCAGCTCTAGTCAGCTCTTCTCCTCAAAGGGACTGGCACAGAATACAAGACAGGATTTTGGCCCCAAGCCCACAGCAGTCTATATTTTTACCACTAATCATATACATTACCCCTGTCTTGACACTGAAAACACACATTCAGCGCCAATCATCTATTTTCAGGGAAAAATGCATATGCATCTTGGGATAATTTCCATTTACAACTGGCAACTCAATCCACTGAATCAAATTGTACTCCTCGTTTTGATTCAAAGCCAAAGTGGTAATGCCTACAATGTGAATTACAGGCACTGGTTTGCAACAGTGAGATCACAATAAAGAAATGCAGGAGTTAATGAGAGTAAGAATTCTATACTCCAACACTATATTACACCATAAAACGTTCTCAAAATGGAATAATCATAAATGTCTTTCCTCCTTTTGTGGTGTTATCATATCCTCTCTTTTATGACACGAAGTTGTGAGATATAATTGTTAGGAATCTGGAATGGTTCTCACATTTAAAAAAAATACTGGTGTATGCAATCTGAAAATCTAGGATCTCTAATATAAGCTTGGCTACAAAGTGAAATAGAGAAGAAACATTAGCTAAAGGAGACTATAGACTTTAATAATATTGATTTTGTTTGTAGATTTACAGAGATGGGGGACATTAGAGAATTTATAAACTCATAAACTTTGAGGCAGGAGGCAGTAATGTGGAAGAGAATAGAAATAAAATAAAAGAAGTGATTGCTGGTGGAGGGAAACCCCAATGTTGAAAGAGATGGAAGGCAAATGCTTCTGAAAGCCGGTAAAGCCATTCGCTTCTACAGAAGAAATGACACTTTATCTGGGACTGGAGGCAAAGAGCTACAGGTGGATACAAATAAAATTTGAAGATACAAGAGTTCAAAGAGGAAGGAATCCAGCACTCCACTCTTATGCCTAAACTAAATCAAACACCATTCATTCCAAAGAGTATATACTCACAGTGCCTTTTATTCCTTCCCATTTCCTTTATAGATTACAGTTATCTTTTTACTTACTCCTTTCTCCTCAGACAGAAGGCAGAAAAAAAAAAAAAAGCTTTAGTAACCTCAGCAAAATAAACTGTTCCTTGGCCAGTCTGAAAACATGTAAGACTGCCCATTTCCATTGAAAAGAACTGTCCCCATTGTCCTTAAGGAGAGCTTCAATTCTTGAGTAGTCCTGGCAGGTCCACCATCTGAGTTCTCCAGCCTTACATAGAGTTTATTGAGTCAGCAAGGTTTAGAGAACTAAAGCTCCCAGTTACTACTCTGACAAACCACGAATTTCCTGGTTTAAAAGCAGGAGCATCACACTAAACAGTTGTGTGTGGCAAGATGAAATACGTCACCAAGAAAGCTCTTTTCAAAGTATTTAAATATTAATCATGCCTCTGTCTTCAAAGATGATGTCCTCCCTTTTTGGTCAATAGTCACTCATCTGACCAACCAGAAGAATACATAAGCCAATACTTTTGAAAATGCGTTTTCTGCTTACTAGAAGTTATTATTATTAGTAGTAGTAGTAGTAGTATTTGAGACGGAGTCTCACTCTGTTGCTCAGGCTGGAGTGTAGTGGCACAATGGTCCAATCTCGGCTCACTGCAACCTCTGCCTCCTAGGTTCAAGTGATTCTCCTACCTCAGCCTCCACAGAAGCTGGGGTTACAGGTGCATGATAACATGCCCAGCTAATTTTTGTATTTTTAGTAGAAACAGAGTTTTGCTGTGTTGGCCAGGCTGGTCTTGAAACACTGACCTCAAGTAATCCACCCACTTTGGCCTCTCAAAGTGCTGGGATTACAGGTGTAAGCCACCACACCTGGACAGAAAGTTGTAATTTCTTAAAAATCAAATCTGATATCTGATTGCTGAGTAAACAACGAGATAGATAGATGATAATAGTTAGATGATAGATAGATGGATGGACAGACAGACAGCTGGATAGTCAGGTAGGCCCTTTATGGATTGAGTGCCAACTTCTATCCAAGAAAGAACCATCGTACATAGTCTCAACCCAAATTGTTTAGCTTGTAATAGGGTTAAAATGTAAAATTTAGTTTTTAAATTTTATTTTAAATTATAAATATTTTAGTGTCCTTCTGTGTATATATATACAGCATTCCTGTCACATTTGTTATGTGGAATACTAATGAGCAGCCTAAAGCTTTCACGTGAATCTCTCTGAAACATTTCTATGGTAACACATTTGAGTTATTAAGGCTATAAGCCTGAATTTGAATGTGATATTAACTATATACTACTTTCAGTCCTAAATACTATAGGGTTATGAAAGAAAATAGAAAGACATCATTATAACCATCCAGGAACATAAGTAGTGGAATGATAAAGCTCTGAAATATCAGAGGTCTGGCTTGGGTCGCATGCTCACACTCACGTAGGTGGGAAGAGAGGAACTGGGGCCCTTCACTGCATCAGCTGCAGTGGTTAAGAGCTCAGAGTAGAGCACTATTGGTTAGGTTTGGTTTGACTACTAACACTTATTAGTTTTTTTTTATAACTTTGAGTAAGTGGCTTAACCCACTCTGTTTTGTTTTTGAGGATCTTTGTCTCTTAAACTGATATAATTATATGATGTATGATACATAGTTGATGTAAGAATTACATGAATTAATATAAATAAAACACTTAGGGCTGGATAGGTAGCTCACACCTATAATCCCAGCACTTTGGGAGGCCAAGGCAGGTAGATACCTGAGGCCAGGAGTTCGAGACCAGACTGGCTAACATGGTGAAACTCATCTCTACTAAAAATACAAAAATTAGCTTGGCATGGTGGCAAGTGCCTTTAATCCCAGCTTATCAGGAGGTTCAGACAGGAGAATAGCTTGAACCTGGGAGGCAGAGGTTACAGTGAGCCGAGATCACGCCATTGCACTCCAGCCTGGGTGACAAGAGTGAAACTCCCTATCAAATAAATAAATAAAACATTTACAACAGTGCCTGGACTTAGCAAGTGTCATGCATAGTCATTATTAACAATATGATCATCAACATCATTACTGATAATCTCACCCAGGATCATATGGAATACAAGTACTTTTTCCACATGAAGTGAAAAGAAATACCAAGAAAGCAAAAGCAAGTTATTTACTCTAGGGAACTGAAGATTTCCTTGAGGAGTAATGCTATTACCAGCTCATAATGAGCATATCATTCAAGCAAGACTCAATTACATATAGTTACCCCTAAGCAAACTTTTGAAATATGACTTTAAAGACATGAGCCTCTCAGGTTTAGTATCAAATGACTATATGATAAATTTTCAGTAAGAGTTTTACATATATTATGGCAGCCCATCCCTTCTTACAAATCATGTGCGTAGAAATTATGTGTACCAGTTTACAGCTGAATGGCCCTAAAAAGGTTACATAATTTGCCGAAGGTTGCTCAGTTTAATAGAAACAGATTTTGTCTTAAGTCCCTCAATAGCAAAGCCTATTTTTAACAACTACACCAAAAACTCTCTCAAGGGGAATATTAGTTCCAAAAGGTATTATAATGAACTGGACTCAACAAACTTAAATGTTTCTAAATGTAGAATTTTGCCATATTTCTTATATATCCAAGGGTTTAATGAGTCTGTGAGGAGATATATATATAATAAAATATGTCCAAAATACATTGGACCACTTTTTTTTTTTTTGAGGCTGAGTCTCGCTCTATCGCCCAGGCTGGAGTTCAGTGGTGCAATCTCTGCTCACTGCAACCTCTGCCTCCTGGGTTCGAGTGATTCTTGTGCCTCAGCCTCCTAAGTAGCTGGGATTACAGGCGCCCGCCACCGCACCTGGCTAAATGTTGTATTTTTAACAGAGACAGGGTTTCACCATGTTGGCCAGGCTGGTCTCAAACACCTGACCTCAAGTGGTCCACCCGCCTCAGCCTCCCACAGTGTTGGGATTACAGGCGTGAGCCACCACACCTGGCCTAGACCACTTTCTATTGTCTCCCGAAACACCGATGCTATAGAAGACACTTGGGCCAAGCCTTTCCTCTCCTAAGTAGCACATTCACATGGCTCTAAGTCTTATCTCCAAACTTCCCATCTTACTCTCCCGTCTTTTCTTAGAGTCAGGTGTGACTGAGGTCAATCTAATGTGTAGCCCTTTGCCATGGTATTTCCATTTTAATAAGCTTTCCTTAGTAAAGTCTGCTTTCAGGTACCGTTCAGTAAGAAGGCGCCTTGCCTTCTTAAGCATTCCTGATACCACATCATAAAGGTAGTTACTTCACATAGATATAAGGGTAGTATTCTACTTATGCATTTCTAATCCAGGATAAGCAATCATATCACAAAGATCATAACCAACATATAGGGTGAAGTGGAAATCTGAAACGTATAAAAAAATTTTCATTCTAAATGAAAAAATTTGGATAATGTTTTTATTTTTCGTGTTGGGAAAGCCTGGCATCCTACTACTACTTTACTTTGGCATTCCAAGTGTTAAAATGGGTTTATCTTTCTTTCCAGAATGACTTCTTTGGATGTAACATCAAGATCAATTGTTAATGTGGGAGCTGACAAGCCTGTCCTTTCTTTGGAAGATAGCAAAGCATGTGATGTTTCCATACTGACATATACCAGGAAGTAGTGAATGTTTATTATTGTTGTTGCTATTATTTTTTATTATTATTTTATCATGTAAGACACACTGACTTACACGTAACCTCTGGAAGTTTCACATAAAAAAATAAACACAGAAGAAAGAGAGATACATTATCCTTTTACGTATGTACAGCATCATGCTGAGAAAAATGCTTTGGTCACTGGCTCCAGATAAATAGAGAAAACTTTAGCCTAAACTTGATAATTAAACATGAATGGTGTTATTTCTAGAGCATGGCCACCAACTGAAAAAAGATTCGCTTTTGTATTTTTCCTTTAAAAAAAAAATACATGAGATTGACCCTGTTGGTGCTCAGGAAATGACATCCCAAACTATGATGCCTTGGCATGCTGAGTATTGTGAACTAATGGAAATTGGGAAGGCCTCAGTACCATGTCTTTCTGACCTTTGCCCATCCTCCAGTCTCCTACTCATCTTTCTCTCATGTAACAAGCCCAAAAAACAGGAATTCCTCTTCCCCAAGGCAGTTATTGAAACTAAAATTTTTCTCTCCCAAAGTAATCATAAAGCCTACAAGAGTCACTCTCTTTCTGTCCTCCCTTCTCCCTGTGAACACCTTCATTCCAAAGGGGTCCTGCTCCATATCCAGGAGGAAGGAATGCTATGCAAACAGGCCAAGAAGAATCTGAACAAACAGGCCTTGCTGGGTTCCCCCCTCGGTCTCTCACGCTTAGGTCATGCCTTTTTGTTCAATCTCACTTCTATATGGCTACGAATTCTTCACTGAACCTAAACATAAAAATAGACAGGGTTCCTGGGTCTTTGAGTCTTCATTGCTGAAGGCTCCCATATCACATAAAACCTTGTTTGTTTGTTTGTTTGTTTGTTTGTTTGTTTTTGAGACAGCGTCTGGCTCTGTCACCCACGCTGGAGTGTAGTGGTGCAATCTTAGCTCACTGCAACCTCTGCCTCCCAGGTTCAAGTGGTTCTCCTGCCTCAGCCTCCCAAGTAGCTGGGATTACAGGTGTGCACCACCACATCTGGCTAATTTTTTGTATTTTTAGTAGAGATGGGGTTTCGCCATATTGGCCCGGCTGGTCTCGAACTTCTGACCTTAAGTAATCTGCCTGCCTCAGCGTCCCAAAGAGCTTGGCTTACAGGCATGAGCCACCACACCTGGCTAAAACCTTTATTAAATCAATTTGTTATGCTTTTCTCTTGTTAACCTGTCTTATTATAGGAGCATGGGCTATAACCCCAATGATCAGTGATGAAAGGTAACACACCTCCTTGTTCCTGTAACACTATCCACAGAACTAACTCTGAAATTATAAATGAACGACTTTTAAAAAATGAAAAATAAGTGATTATTCCAACAGAATAGTAATGTACTCTGCTTAGAGATAACTTAAAAGACACATTAAAATGAAAATAAAGGTACCGATATACTCATTTTTTTGTTTTGGTACCATTAGAACTATTATTCATCATTATTGGCCATTTTTCATGGTAAGGAAGAAAAAGATAGCAAAAGCAATGATATGTTTGATTTTCCTCTAAATGATATGAATAAAATCTACAGGGATATGGCAAACAAAGCAAGAAAAAAGATCACCCCCATCTCTGCAAAATGAAACATGCTACAATATGTTTTTTCCTCCGAGACTGAGATAAGGCTATAAATAAACACACAATATGGGGTTTTTTTTCCCTCTGAAAATTTGGAAAATATTCTAGTTTAACATGATTGTGTAGGCTGTCACTATTTTCAAAAATTGCATTAAGCCCATAAACTCAATCTAATTGGCAGATTTTTAAAAAGGCGGTTTATGTTTACAGATCCTAATGCTTTTGAGAAAACAGATACCCATTTCCATTTCCTTTGCTTCTCAACACATCACGCTGGTGACAGATGTTTCTGAACAGTTTCAATGTCCCTGTCTAAATAGAAAATGCACACTTAATGATACCCATGTGTGTATATTTATATTTATAGTCCTATCTTTATACATCTACAAAAAGATTGTTCCCCTTGGTAATTATAGTCCTATTCAATATTAATGAATTATTGGCAGAAAGACCCTTTTTATGTATATATCTACACACAAAAGATCTGTTTTTGTATATTATGATGAGTATAGATACTCATTTATGTTTGCTTGTAAATGTAAATGGTCACAGTGTTTCATGTATTTTTCTTTTAAAAGCTTAAACTTCATATGCTTATTTTCAAGGCATATAGGCGAGGTATCATTTATTGTGAGAGAGTAAAAGAAATGCAGCTTAGTGTCAGCTCTGCTGTCTTTGACTAATCTGCAAGCCACCCACTTTAATGGCTCTTCATAAATAATTCACATTTTAATTATGCTGCCAGCCTTTGACCTGAAGAGAAATGAAGAAAGCAAAGGGAAAGAATGGGCCAGGGAAAACATATTAGTTGAATCAAATTGTGCCTCCAGTAAATGACTTTGTGTCTCACAGCTCCACTTCCCTACTTGAGACACACCTGCTTCCTCATCTGTGATTTTTAAAAATAATATCAGTGTCATCTAAGATACACCATGGATGATTAACTATTTAATTTCTCTATATCATATTTACAAATACACACTTTTAGATGAAAATGTATACCTAGATTACAATAGAGCCTCCTAACCAGACATCTCCCTGTTATCTCCCATTTCAAGCTCTGTTCTGTCTCCTAAAAAGTCACTGGAGTTCATCATATTATCAGGCATGTGCATATCACTATAATGACACATCAGGTCTCCGTTATATTAAAAAAAAAAAAAAAACACATAAGTCTTCTTCCAAACCCAGGTCTTGTAAGTTATTGTGGAGGAAAGGCTGCCAAATGAATGGCTGGCTGAATAGATTTAGGAAAATCTAACTGCATCTGTCACACAGAAAGCTGGCCAAGGTAGATCTGACAGGCGATACACGGCTGAATGATCTCTTCCCACCTAAAAACATCTTTTAATTGCATCAGGTCTCTCAATCCACAGTCGAGCATCTGCTCATTAGAACCAAAGCACTATTTCTCAAATTGAAATGCTGAATCTCACTGTATAATTTTCTTCTAAATATTACCTTACAATTTTCCTAAAGCAAGCAAACCCAGTCATATTTGATGTAAGATCTCTGGGGCCAAATCTAATCTATGCATATTAACCATTTTCCTCTCTTTTTTTTTTTTTTTTGGTGTCAGTGTAATTTTTGTCCTTCTATTTATTTAACAAAGAATACATTTGGATTTCATTCAAGAAATCCCCACATCCCATTTACAATAGGTCCTTTTGGTTTATTTGGGGGACTCACAGATATATATCCAGAAGTTGATTTAATCTGCTCTGAGTTCCCTTTTATTTCTTAATAACTACCTTCTATGGCAAGCCCTTATGAAAGATTTGGAAAATCTATTGGACTTTATCTATTATTTAGCTGTCTCAAAGATAAATTTATCTTAAAATTATATCATTCTTTAACCACTTGCCATTATTTGTAGCCCATTTTCCATTTTCTTATGCCCTAAAATTTTGACTTTTCAATCATTTCTCTTTTTTTCACCCTTATCCAGGATTTGATTCTGAGAACTGAGAGGCAATAAAGAATCTCTTAGAATCTATATTTTTGGTAACTTATTTTCCTGGTCTAATCTCAATAAAGAACCTGTATTTTTGGCAACTTATTGCTCCAACTCTGTCTATATGATGATAAAACAGTTAGACAGAAATATAATCTAGCTCATTAAACTGCCTATTTGATCTACAAGATGGCAAATTTATTTGTGTGTGTGCATCTTTATAATGTACCATTTCCTATAAAATTATGTGGAGACAGTCTTACAGGAGCCATTTAATTACCTTGAAAAAGACCACAAAAGCATTTTTATTCAATAACCCAATTTGGAAGATGAAAGAGAAACTGTCTGGCTTTTAGATAATAATTGGGTGTATCTTCTTCGTCTATGTATAATTCAGGTTTTGATTTAAGATCCACAAGTGCAGGGTGCTATTTGTTATCAGTTGACAGGCTACTTTGTAGGTCACTGCTGTTCTAATATACTTGGGTTTCTACCAATTTAGGTAAGAAAATGCTTCTCTAAATACTCTTTAGTTAGTTTGGAGAAAACTACATGAAAATGATTGTGAATTTACATGTAGAAATGTAACAGTTGTAGAAATCAACTCATAAGTATTTTATGAAACCCCAAATGCAGTAGGTCAGTGCTTCCCATCAGAAGTCTACTGGAAAGAAAGGTTTTCACCTAATTCTTTTTTTTTTTTTTTTTTTTTTCTGAGATGGAGTTTTGCTCTTGTCGCCCAATCTGGAGTGCAATGGCACAATCTTGGCTCACCACAACCTCCGCCTCCTGGGTTCAAGCAATTCTCCTGCCTCAGTCTCCACAGTATCTGGGATTACAGGTGCCCATCACCACACCTAACTCATTTCTGTATTTTTTGTAGAGATGGGGTTTCACCATGTTGGCCAGGCTGGTCTTGAATATCTGACCTCAGGTGATCCACCTGCCTCTGCCTCCCAAAGTGCTAGAATTACAGGCATGAGCCACCGCGCCCAGCCTCAACTAATTCTTAACAAAAATGTGTTTGACCTTTTTCTATACTCAGCTAAATTGCAAGAACTATATTATCTTAAAGAAGACTGAACCCAAAAAGTGTCTGATTTGTTTGACATATCCATTTCTATCACAGGACAAACTACTTCTGAAATACTTTTACCCATCAAAAAAATCTATTAAACTCTATGCAAAAGTCTCAAAGATGAATCTATCTTAAAATTATACCGTTCTTCAAACATTAGCCTAGAAGTTTCCAAAGAATGTGTACAGATATAGCCTTCTTAAAACTGGCAAGTCAATTTAGATTCAAATAGATTCAAGACAAACATCAAAATCTTAAAATGACTCTTTATAAAAATAGCATTTATTTTTCAGTGAAAAATATATTCATGAAAAAGGCTATACTAATGTTTTGATTCAAAGGATAAGCACTTTTTATATGTGCACTTGTGTGTGTGTGTGTGTGTGTGTGTATAAAATGTCTTTACTTACACTTTGCCTATTTTTCTTCAGATTGTTAATCTTTTGCGTATTGATCTGTAGGGCTGACTTTCTGATAATGAATACATCTTAGAGTTCATAAGTGTCACAATTATTTATGCCCCAGAACCAAATGAAATGAAATTCAAATTCAAAAAAAAGCTCAGAATAATTTGTTTGCTAAAAATTCATCTAAGACCTTCAATTATAGCACCTAACTGTATAACATGGTATTATTGTATAGCATTACTGGGTACTCATCTGTTTCTCCCATTAGCCTGGAAGGTCTTTGACTCCAAGTGTTCTAAATAGAATCTTTCTTTTTTGAGACAGAGTCTCTCTCTGTCGCACAGGCTGGAGTGCAATGGCATGATCTTGACTCACTACAACCTCCACCTTCCGGGTTCAAGTGATTATCCTGCCTCAGACTCCCAAGTAGTTGAGATTGCAGGCACCTACCACCACACAAGGCTAATTTTTGTATTTTTAGTAGAGACGGGGTTTTGTCATGTTGGTCAGCCTGGTCTCAAACTCCTGACCTCAGGTGATCTGCCCACCTCAGCCTCCCACAGTGCTGGGATTACAGGCGTGAGCCATCGTGCCTGGCCGGAATTCTTCTTTTAATAACCATCACGGCATACTTTTCCTCATTTACAAGAGCAAACATGATTGTCTTACTGAATTGAAGAAATTAAAGCTTTTGAAAGCCCTTAAACCTACAGACTCTCCAAGCTGCTTGTTTGGACGACAAAAGTAAATGCATTAAGAATTGTTTTGCTACTTTTGGCAAATTAAGTCACTTAAATATTTTACAGAAGAAAAAAAAAATCTATGTTTGGCATAAAGTTTTTATCTTTTTACACAAAAGTATTTGTGAAATGTAAGTGCAGTTTAGAAAGATTAAAATTGTTCAAAAAATACAGTGTTATAATTGCATCAAAGTTAAAATTTGTCTTTTTTAAAGGAAATTCCATGGTAAATGCCTATGACAATGTTTCAATATTAAATAGTAAATACTTAACTGAACATAAAATATCACAGATATGATATTAACCTTTAAAGGTTCTTTTGCAAAAATAAATAAAACAGCCAGCAAAGGTTAAATTATGGAGAGAACCTGAAACATACCGTTTAATGTTTATTTAATTACAAAAATTTATTGGGGGCAACCAAGTTATTCACTCTCCCTCCAACTATACTTAGTCCATTTTTTCTTCTCTTCTTCTTATTCAACCAAAACCAGAAATATCCACACGGAAGAGTTAATTATTGGGGTGTGTAGACCATGGTTGGGCAAAATGTTGAGAAATTATCTGAGCTATGTGGAGCAAGCTGTCCTGCATGAAAAGTTAAATTGGGCTTCAGAGAAAGTGGGAATGGAAAGAGAATTTGTGAGACACCTGACAGCAAAGGGGTGGAAAAAAAGAGGACACAATTAAAACTGGTAAACAGAATACAAAGACAAGAAGCCTTTCCAAGACAGTAAATCCAAAAAGCCTTTAAATAGCATAAGACAAGAAAAAGATAAGGAAGAAAAAAAAGGGTGGCTAGGAAGCTTTCATCCAGAGCTCCCAATGGAAAGAGAGGCTGGCAACAGGAAATTGACAAGACAGTGGTTCTGGCCAGAATAGGAGCATACGATAAAATGGCATAGAAAAATTGATAGGAACTGCAAACAGTTTTTAAAAGAAAGTTGATGCCCCTCTTGTATACTCTTTCTTGTTTATGCAAACCTGAAACCTAAATGTCTTCTTTTCTATCAATGCTCACCTTCAGTGACCCAACAAGACCTACAAATAGTCCCCTTTTTCATCTATCTCCCCTCGCCTCTATTTGCAGGAGAACGATCTCCCTTTAAGCTGCCTTTACCATCCTGAATATATGCAGTAGCCTCCTTGGTAGCTTCCTGCATCTGATTTTGAACCCCTCTGACTCATATACCCCTTATAGCTGCCAACGTAAATTTACAAACATACCAATTTTCATTCTCCTTTTTTCATACATTGTACAGACAAGCCATAGAATTCAAATCCAGATGTGTCCACCCTTAAGTATGAAGGACTATGAGAGCAGATGCTAAATAAGACTCTTCACTACTGACCTCTACCTACTTTTCCAGCCTCCTGTCTCACCATCTTCTGCATGCTTCCTAACTTTGCATTGTGTACCACCTGAAATTCTCTAGAATATTCTCTTTAAGGAATCAGAGAACTCATCTATATGTTTCCATGGGACTTGCGCATCTATAGGAATTACTTGTTTATTTAGCAGTTTTCCCCCACTAGACTGTAAGTTCCTTAAGGCAGACGCTGTCTTTCTACTCTATAGCCTTTGTAGCTAGCCTAATGTCCAGAACGTAAGAGGTACTTACTAAACATTTTCTAAGCAAATGACTGAGGCATCACCAACACCAGGAAGAAAGTGGCAGACAAGAATTAATCCCTTCATTTACATTCTCCCCTCTTCCAATGTCACAGCAATTTTTTCAAGCTCCAATTCACTTTTCTTATTATTAAAGTGCTTCAGTAGATGAACAATGTTATCAACAGTGAACACAAATTTCACTGACATATTCACAAAAAAATCACCTCTGAAATCACTCAAATGTTTTTCTATGTTGTAACAGCCATCACCATTGGAGGTTGAGGCATCTAAGACACAAAGAGCAAACAAGAAAGACTATTGCCTTATTTTGTTACACAGTTCTGTATCATTGTTCTACCCTTCTGATTTCTATACCTTGAATTCCAGCTTTATAGACCCATAACTTGGTTTTCTACCTAACTAAATTCTTCAGCTGTTACCTACTCAGTTATTTCTGACATGTCCTGTTAATGCTTTGTTTTTGTTTTACATTTTTAGTATTTATCCACATATCTTCATGCTGTTGAGTTATTAGCTATTCCCCAAACTCAAAAGGTAGCTATTGTTCTGACTTCTATTACTATAAATTAGCTTTGGCTAATTTACTTATTCTTTTACTTCATGTATATTGAATCATATAACACATAGTCTTCTCCATCTGGCTTCTTTGGCTCATCACTGTAGTTGTGAGATACTGTTGCTGCATACAGCAGTACTTTGTTCTTTTTATTGCTGTGCAGTATTCTGTGTATGTATATACCTCAGTTTATTTTCCAGTCTTTTGCTAAAGGACATTTGGGTTGTTTCCAGAAAAGGACTATTGTGAATAAAAATGTGTATCTGTTGGAGACACGTACTCATTTCTGCTGGAAATATCCTAGGAATTGTCAGATCGTAGGGTAGGTACTGCCAAACAATTTTCCAAAGTGGTTTCTGTGAAATGGATATCCACACATCTAACGTATTTAAGCTCCAATTTCTCCATGTATCAGCTCCTCTCTTCTATCCACATTTTGAAACTTTTTTTTTAAGTTGTGGTCATTCTAGTGAATTTCTACACAGACTCTTTCAAAGTCTTCATTACTAAACTCCTATTAACCACTTCTTTGGGTTTCACTCATTGTTTAACTTCATTATGGCCTCTGCCTGACTACTCTTATTTCAAACCAACTGTATTTTTTCCATAATCATCTTTCTTGAACTGTATTCCTTATTTAACTACCAACTGCTTCTTTATCCAAACTCCTTCCCTTGCTGCATCAGATGACAGATGAATGTCATAATTCCCGTGAGACTCCAGCTCTATTTCATTCTTCCACTCTATAAATACAATGTTTTAACCCCAGACTCAGGCCTCTGCTCTTGCTTTTTTCATGTCGACTGTCACCTAAATGAAAGTACATATCCACTATCATCCTCTCTCTCAGAGGTGTCAATCTTCTAATTCCATTTGCTGTTCGACAGTTATAGCGAGAGTCTGCCATCACCTCAAATTCATCATGCAGAAAAGGAAAGGACTGCTTTCTCTAGAGCCTACATCCTCTCTAGTCCAAACACCATCATGCACAGTCATTCAATCTGAAGACCTGAGTCATTTATTTTTACTCTTATTTCTCCCCTACATGCACTAAATGAATAAAGTCTCTTGATTCTTAACAAATTTTGTCTCCTTTATCATCTAAAAATATAGTTATTCATTAAAACAGAAAACTTTTAATTATACTTGTATTCAATTTCTACCATCCACAAATGAACCCATTATCACTGGTCAAATTTCATACATGCTTCCTAATTTTTAATTTATTGATTGTGGTTCTCAGACTATCTTTAATACCACCGCCATTAACAAAGCAATAACAATCATGCCACATTTCTGAACTTATGTGTAACAAATAGTACATTATTTTATTATTTCTATTTGGAAGTTGAGAAAAAAATGAGCTTCAGATGCACAGTTATCAATTAGAGCCAAGGAGATAAAGAGGCATGAAGAGTAGGGTAAATGGCTAGACCAGGAAAGCAGCTAATTACAATGGAAAACTCTAATAAGCATTTTCTTCTTTCCGGAATCTATTTCAACTTTTTCCAAATAAATACTAATTTATAATCCTAGACAGTAGATGATGGATAAATGGATAGACCAGGAAAGCAGCTAATTACAAGGGAAAACTCTAATAATCATTTTTTTCTTTCCTGAATCTATTTCAACTTTTTCAAAATAAACAATATTTATAATCCTAGACAGTAGACAATGGACCAATCCAAACAGTACTCAAAAAAAGGGAAAATAAATTTGCACAAGTCAAAACTCAATTAAGCAGAAACCCAAAATGAGTAATTTATGAGAGAAAACTTCTGACAGAATTTTTCTCTCCATATAATCTCTAAAAGACAGATATTCTATAAAACATAAATAGAATCTAAATTGTAGCATTCCAGCTTTTAGAAAGGAAAAAGTTTGACAGCAAGAGTATTCGAATGTGTGACAAAAATGTAAAATAGCCCTGATTGAGGAACGTTTGTACTAAAGGCAGTCCAGTGGTGGCATCAGTCATCCAATAGTAACAATAGTTGTGGTAATGTGGTCAACACTCTCAATATGCAAGTGAGAAGCTGGAAAAAATTACTGTAGTAGCTTTAAAATATGTTTACACATTTTTGATACATTTTCCTTCCAGTGGTCAGCTGGATATAGCAACTCACTTCTCACAAATAGCATAAAGTAGAAGGGACAGCATGCAACGTAAGAGACCAGATTGTAAAAGGCACTGTGAATCCCTCCTTGTTGGGGAAGTTGGGGAAGTTAGCTACCACAGTCAGGCCGCGTGGAAAGAAGCCCAGGTGGCAAGGAACTGAGGTCTCCTGCCGATAGCCATGGACACAACCTGAAAAGTGGATCTTCTGAAAACAAAAGAATAAAGGTCCTACCCAGAAAAAAAAATCAGCGTAATATCCCAGTACTTCTTTTGGTAAACTTACTGCTGAATGTTTCTGTTTGTTGCTATTATAAATAACATTGCTCTCTTCATTTCCAAAAAACTATGTGCACAATGACCATTTAAAAAGTAGATCTTGCAGCACCAAGCAAGCCTTCAGAGAACCACCCCCTAAGCAACTCTGAGAAAGATTCACCCAGGTAGGCCACTCCTAAATTCCTGACCCATGGAAACTATAAGATGAGAAACTTTAAGTTTGTTATTTTAAGCCACTTTATTTTGAGGTAATTCATTATATGTAGCAATAAAGAAATGCAGCAGTAAAGAACTATTATTACTATCTAATAAACAAGTTTGATATTATGTTCTAAATAAAATCACAAAATAAAATTAAATAAGATAAAAGTGAGATGCCATTTGTTATCTATCAACTTCGTCGCCTAAAAATAATATCCAGTGTTGAAGAGGTAATAGAGACACACTATCATAAACTGCTAAAAAATTCCAGATGGATAATCTGGCAAGCTCTATTCATAGTTTTTAAATAATAACAACATACCTTTTGATACAGTTCAACTTTGAGAATTTACGCTAATAAGAAATTTATATCTATATTTATATATAAAATGTTTATGGAATGATATTTGTGGTATTGAAAAACTGGAGTTCTTTTAAATTAGCCATAGGTACTGGCATATAGATATGATGCTGCCATTATGATTCTATTTTATTTAAGATTTATTATGTATTATTGTATATCTTATCTATAATGTAATATTTTCTATTTTATTTTATTATTATTTTTAGAAACAGGATCTTGCTATGTTGCCTGGGCTGTAGCTATTCACAGATGTGATCATAGCACACTGTGGCCTTCACCTCCTGGCCTCAAGTGATCCTCCTGCCTCAGCCTCCCAAGGAGCTTTGACCACAGGTTTACCCTACCATGCCTGGATTATTCTATTTTTATATTTGATGAAATAGGAAAACATTCTGAATATATTAATTGCAAATGAAGGGTATAATTCCAATTTAACAAAAGTTGTGTACATATGCATGCATAAGTCTACATATGTAATTGTGCATGCAGGTACACATGAGTATATATAAGAACAGAAAGAGGAATGAACATAAAAGCTTCTCGATGTTAATAATATTTATGGCTAGGTACAGAATTAAGAATATGCCCTATTTTCCACATTGTGACTTCTTGCACTTGTTCATTAAGCTCCAATCACAGTGATCCTCCTGATCTCAGAACACAAGCAGCTCCCTGTGTCATAGAGCCTGCGCACTAACCCCTCCTTCTTCCTAGAATGGCATCTTCAAATCTGCACATGGCTCCTCATGCCACTGTATCTTCCTCTCCAGTCACTGAGAGGATACTTTGACCACCAAATTCAAAGCAGCCTGGGCTGCCAAGACATTAAGAACTATGTTCCCCAGATTTCCAATCTTCACAGTACTTTTATACTACAAAAAATCTCTTCTTTTCTTTATTGCATGTTTACTTTAATTTGTAAGCATAAAATTACCATCCAGAAACTTGCCTGTCTTGGTTAACTGTCGTACTCCTACTTCCTAGAAATAGCAGAAATTCATGAAATGTTTTCTTAATAAATGAGTGCTACAGTGAATGCTTCATTTAAGTTGTTGACCATCAAATATCATTTACACTGTCTCCACTCTTGGGTTATAGACACTGCACACTCCAATTTTTCTTCCTATATTTCTAATCAGTACTGTTTCCTCATTCACTGAGTCAATCACTGTTAGGTTATCCTTATTTAACTGCGAAAAGGAGTACACAAAGTGGGGAGCACCGTATCTATATTGAGCAATGCACAGGGGCTCATATAAATACAATACACTTCCATACTCAAAGAATACTGTATCGCAAACTCCATGAGGGGAGGCAATTTTTTTTTGTTGGTTCTAGCTCCTAAATCAGTGCCTGACACGCATTAAGTACCCAACAAACAAATATGTGTTCAATACAGGTATTTATGAAGGAATGAATGAACAATGGTCAATACGTTTTGTTTCATGCATCCATATAAATGACATAACCTAAAGGAGTAAAATAAAACTAGCCAAATTTTATTATCTGCAAGGTCGCACAGTATGACCTGAAGCATGTAGCAACAAAAGTATACTGAGTGAAAATCACTTGCTCAAGAACCAATCTCATATGAAAGCACTAAGTAAATCTGATATGAAATATATAGACTGCTGTACAATGCACAGCTTTTTCCATCAAGCAGCCAGCTATCCAGTGATGCCAATTAAATCACAGCATACATTTATCACTTCAATTAAAGATCAAAATTTACTTAGAACTTACAGCAAGATCTTTGCCTCTCTCATGTAGTTCCCTGAAAAGAACTGGAAACAATACCACATTTGAACTGTTCTCCCAAGTAATCAGAATTTCAATACCACTCCCCTTTCTATAACTCGTTTTTAAAATTCAGATCCATCTCAGAGCATGTGCCCAGCAGTGTTTGCCCATTATTTAACACTTTCTTTTTAACTTCTCTGATCTTATTGAATAGATAGCACAGCTGTTCACCCAAGGTGAATGTGAAACCCCCTATCAGATTGCTCTCTGATTCTATCAGTCCCAAAAGCAGATCTATCATTATCTCTGGAAGGGGTCCTTCTGCAGAGAGCCCAGAGTTTGTGTATGCTTTTAGTATACTCTCCAGCATGACAAACACCATCTATCTGGCATTACACTGTCATTTCCACTGAAAACCTGTAATTACTTTCCACAAGCAACACTTCATCCTGCCAAGCTGATTAAAGGCAATACACACAGGAAGACAAAGAGTAGCAGTGCCCAGATATCAAAATGTTTATCTTGTAAGCAACACTGCAATGGCATGCACACAGTAAGTACTAAATAATTGTTTTTAGCTATTACATTGCTCTTTGACAGACAATATAGTTAATGATTTTCTCATGAAACATAATAGTCTCTTAAGGAGTGAACTGAGCAGACCAAAATGGACTTTTGAACTGCCGTTTATTTTAAATATTCCACCATAAAGGACGTAGCATTCCACAGTCTCTGCTCTCACCATCTAATTTATATCTACACCAAATAAGCAATTACCTAACAATCATCATTTCTTGACAGGCAAACCAATAGTCAGGTACTTTCCTTTATCAGATTCTTTAACTGAGTCAAGTCTACTTTGGCTGATTAGAGCAATCAGGTTTCTGCAGAAGAGTGAAGACAGCATCAAGAGATACTTAATTGCAGTTAGATAAACTTTATAGTGGACATTTGTCATGGTTTTATTTGTCATTGGACATTAAAACTTCTATGTTTGGGGAATTTCCCCAGATACAAACTATGTTGAAAGTCAATGTTCACATCCAAGTACAGAAATCAAAAGCTTATTTTCCCTGACTCTTGCACCTGGGACTTGGCCAAACAGTTTCATTGAGCCAATCAGATGGACCTGCCTTGGATTTTTAATCTTGAACTAATGACCTAGGGAAGCAAGGATAATGACAGACCCACCCTGGCCATGGCAGCAGCATCAGGACAGCAATAGCCAGTTTTCTGAGGGCAGCCTCCAGGTAGCAATGTAAACTATGATGTTTCTGTTCAGTGATGGTGGCAAGAGTGTCCTCCCCAGCCTGGCTCTTCATGTGATATTAAGTTCAGTTCTCAATTCTGTGAATTAGCCAATATAGTCTTTCAATAAATTTGTCTGCTGTTTAAGTCAGCTTGTCATCTCTATTATTTGAAACTATAGTAACTTACTGGGACAACTTTCTCTTAGTGGGTACTTTGATAGATACACTGATATCCATCTCTTCCTTTTAAACATCAGTTTCTGATTGGTCATTTAGAGCTGGTTCAGAATGCTAGCAGCTAAGACTCAATGGTTTTGTTGGACAGACTTTTCACATTTATCTGTACAGTAGTAGTGTCAGTCTCTGTATTTGAATATTTAATTGCATTTTGTCCTTTTTTATCTTATACAACAATGGTTATAGATTGGAAAAGTAAAATTGCTGGTACTTGGGATAAAAGCATAAATGTGATTGACTTAGCAGAGTTGTGACAATGATAGAAATTTGACCTAAAAAAAAAGTCTGTCTGCAACCTCAACTGTTTGTGTAAAGATACACACACATACACAAATATGTTGAGAACATATCATTGAGGATTGTGTCATGAAAAAAGCATACTTGAATTTTTTTATTTTCTTTTTCTTTTTATTTTTTAGAGATGGAGTTTTGCTCTGTTGATCAAGCTGGTGTGCAGTGGTCTGACCTCGCTCACAGCAACCTCTGCCTCCCTAGTTCAAGCGATTCTCCTGCCTCAGCCTCCCAAGCAGCTGGGACCATAGGCACACATCACCAGCTAATTTTGACCCAGCTAATTTTTGAATTTTTAGTACAGACGAGATTTCACCATGTTGGCCAGGTTGGTCTAGAACTCCCGACCTCCAGCGATCTGCCCACTTCGGCCTCCCAAAATGCTAGGATTACAGACATGAGCCACCGCACCCAGCCTATAACTGAATTTTTAATTTTTGGCTCTCTGATAGGAAGGCTCTTCCCTCCTTTAACATGTACATTAACCTTCATTTATTCACCCTTTCATATGAATTACATACAAAAACAGAAGATTGTCTATATCTATCAACTTCTTATGTTAATACAATTTATACAAAAGATGAAAGGCAATTAATTTATTTGAAACATCACTGATTACCCAATATACTGATATCAACAAACAATATTACACATCTTCCTGTCTGGGCACAGTGCTCATGCCTGTAATCCCAGCAGTTTGGGAGGCCAAGGCAAGCAGATCACCTGAGGTCAGGAGTTTGAGACCAGCCTGGCCAACATGGCAAAACCCCCTAAGTAATAAAAATACAAAAATTAGCTGTATCTCAGCTACTCAGGAGGCTGAGGCAGGAGAATCGCTTGAGCCTGGGAGGCAGAGGGTGCAGTGAGCCGAGATTACACCACTGCACTCCAATCTGAGAGACAGAGCAAGATTCTGTCTTAAAAAAAAAAAAAATTACACATCTTCCTAACAGAAAGAATCTTTCACTTGAGTTAAGTTCCAAAAATGGTTACCAAGTTTGTTATAAAACTGCACCAGGCGCAGTGACTCATACCTGTAATCCCAACACTTTGGGAGGCCAAGGCAGGCAGATCACCTGAGGTCAGGAGTTCAAGACCAGCCCTACCAATATGGTGAAACTTCGCCTCTACTAAAAATAAAAAAAATTAGCTGGGCATGGTGACACACGCCTGTAGTCCCAGTTACTTGGGAGGCTGAGACAGGAGAATTGCTTGAACCCAGGAGGTGGAGGTTGCAGTGAGCCAAGATCGTGCCACCGCACTCCAGCCTGGGTGACAGAGCAAGACTCCGTCTCAAAAAAACATCCAAAAACAAACAAACAAACAAAAAACCTCATCAACCCTCTTCTTTTATTTCTTTAGAGTAAGAAATACAACAATTCAAACAGAAATTAATAATAACCTACAAGATTACAATTGAATCCCCACATTTATAGTTCTACTAGTTTTATTCGAATAGAGGATCCAAAATTTAAATTAAATGTTAATGGCGTCAAAGCAGATACAGAGGGGTAAGACTTGAAGGGTAAGCATATGTAAGGCTCTACTGGATCAGCACAGACACTCCTGTCTAAATGTCAACAGAACACATGAGTTGGTTCTCAGTAGTTTCAAAGGCTAGTAGGAACCTAAGCAAAATCACGTGACTTCTCTTTCAGCTTCTGGCTCCCTTAAAGTTTCCAACCTTCCTCAGCCACCTATCTCAGCATTTCATCCGGGAAACTATGCAGAAAAGTCAGCGCCAAGGTTTTCTCTTCTGTGAAAATTTCACTGTATTTTGCAGGCCAACTACATGGTCAGTATTTGGAGGAAAAACAGACTTTTCTGTTCAGGTAATTCCATTATGATTAATAGGTTCAGCGGGGCAATAAACTGAAATGAATATGTTCTGGAGAAGTATGTGGATAGAGGGTTCTTTCTGCCTCTCCTCTATTTCAGGCTGCAACATACCCAATTCCAGTAGTAACATATATTACAAGTGGTATAGCCCACTTCTGAAAAGTTGGCAATTCAAATTTTAGGGAAAGATGTATTTTGTAAATTCAGAGGCCATCTATAGAATCTGATTATCAACCAGTCTGTATGTTATAATCCAAAATGATTGGCTAATAATATTTTCTCTAGGGTGTTTCTTCATCATCGACCATTAATACTTCTAAATCTCGATGGCAAAGACCTCTTCCCCAAGTTTATATTCATCTCAATGCAGATAAATCTGTATGGGACTGAAACTAAACAGATTCATTATAATACCCAGTCTCCTCTTCTAACCTAACTTTTAGTAATTGTTCTCGCCTTAGACTGAAGGATTCCCATAACCTACTGTTCCTTTAATAGTTCCTTTTATAAACTGATCTGTTGTTAACACTTGAAAAAATTAAGTCTCCCTTAATAAAATCATAATAAGTATATATACTGCTTATTATTTGTACTCTGTAGCTTTATAGTTATTTTTTTAAACTAAAATGTAATTAGACTGTGTCTTATGACAAGACTAAACTTGGTCCAGGTAATTTTCATACAATCGGTCTCGCTGTTCACAGCTTAAGTGATCAAAAATAATTGGACCTGAATATCTGTAACAATATAAAAATGATATAATTGCATGCCATTTTCTATGTCTTCTAAGTGACATGAAAAACAGGCATAGTGATTACAAAAACAAAACACTTTTTAAAAATCTGATATTGATTTATTTAAAGTAAATCTTGTGAATCAAAAAGAAGCAGCACTAAAAATACATTAATTTTTTTAATGAACAATATATTTTATTTCGAATCATAAGAGAAAATACTTTTATGATATTTTTGATTGTTAGTTTCGGCTAGTTTCCATTTCAAGACATTTAACATGTAAACTAGCATGTGTGCATGTGCATGTACATGTATATATATATTACATATGATGGAGAGAAAATCTGAGTGACAAAAGTACTGACAAATTATAATATTCAGAATTCCAGGACAAAAGAACTCAGAGGGACACAACACGAGGCTTAAGTAATTAATAAAAGAGTTCTGTGGCATTTTTTGTTTATGCTAATATATTCCCAAATGAAACTTTGATGTGTGCCATCTTAATATATCCTGAAGAGTATACAGGCCTGTCCGCCTGCTCCCAAGTTCTAGTCCAGCTCTGAAAGACGCTAATAATCATCATTACATGAAATTTACAGTTTTAAAATTTAGAAACCAATTTAGGCTCACAGGATTCTAGAATTTTAGCATTAGATGTCTTTTATGTCATCTCATCTATCCCTTATACATAGAAAGCTTACTTACTGATTATTTTAATTTAATTTTATCTTTTTAGAGACAGAGTTTTGCTCTGTTGCCCAGGCTGGAATGCAGTGATATGATCATAGCTCACTGCAGCCTTAGACTTTCGGGCTCCAGCAATCCTCCCACTTCAGCCTCCTGTGTAGCTGGGACTAAAGGCATGTGAGCCAATGCCCACCTAGAAATAATTTATTTGTCTGAAGTCAAACTGCAAGTAAATGAAGAGCTAAGACACAAATTTAGGCTCCTGATTTGGAATCCATTTTATTGTATTTCCACAGCACCAGGTATGTCATTTGGGTTTCCTTTAGCTGCAAGCAACTGAAAATCCAACTCAAATTGGTCTGATTATTAAGGAATTTACTAAACTGGAGAATGGAGAAGTCCAGATGTAAAGTGTGATTCAGTGTTAGTTGACTGACAGCTTTACATCAGCATCAACTAATCAAGTGCTCTATAATTTTTTTTTTTTTTTTTTGAGACAGAGTCTCACACTGTTACCCAGGCTGGAGTGCAGTGGTGCGATCTCGGCTCACTGCACCCTCCACCTCCTGGGTTCAAGGGATTCTCCTGCCTCAGCCTTCTCAGTAGCTGGGATTACAGGCACACGCCACCATGCCTGGCTAATTTTTGTATTTTTAGTAGAGATGGAGTTTCACTATGTTAGCAAGGCTGGTCTCAAACTCCTGACCTCATGATCCATCCGCCTCAGCTTTCCAAAGTGCTGGGATTACAGGTATGAGCCACCACACCCAGCCAAGTGCTCCATAATTTAAAGGCTTCTCTCATTCTCAGGAGAGCCTGGTTCTGGGCCAGTGGAAAAGAGAGATTTCTCTTCCTCACACCACTACTGAAGAGACTCAAGGTTTGCACTGATAAGACTACTCTCGAACCAGCTTTTCTGGACAACAGAAGACCATGTGGTAATCAACTGAATCTCAGGGTTTCATAAGAACCAGTCATTGTGTCAAGAACACAGTGCTGTGTCAGTTACTGGTCAGCGTCATCCAAACCAGATGGATACTACACAAAGGAGAGGGGGACTCAAGAAGCAGCCACAATGTCCACCACAAAAGACAATGTGGATATGACTTTTTCACCTAAATTCTTACCTACTAATTGCCATCCCTTAGAAAGTGAATATGCTCAATTATATGGAGTTTCACATAGATTAAAAAGCAACATTATGCTGAGACTTGATTATGACAGAAAAATAAAAATTTAAAAAAACAACATTATACCAAAAAGTTTTCTGTCCTCTACAATATAGACTGTTTATAAAATTCAGAATTGTGCCTTGCCTTTCATTTTAGCTGCACAAATATTTCTATTAAAAAAAAAGCAGTTCAAAAGACTATAAGTATATGGTGGGATATTATAAAGAAGCTATTTTATAGATTTTTATATCAATATGTTAAATATAAATATGAATATAAATACCAAATGTATATATGTCAGTATGAAGTTTCATTTAATAACTAAAATAATTTATAAATTTAAAATATTATATTTATTTAAAACTCTCTAATTCCATTCTAAAATTGGCAATTTCCCTTATAAAGGTAATGTTATACATCCTGAAATAACTTAGAATATTTTTCATAACAATTTCTAAAATCTTTCATAATATTGTAAATATAAAGAAAACAAAGCAAAAAAAGAAAGAAAGAAAAAAAAAACTCCATGTGCCAAAGCTAAATCTAATCTGTTGGCCAGGTGCAGTGGCTCACGCCTGTAATCCCAGCAATTTGAAAAGCCAAGACGGGCGAATCACTTGAGGTCAGTCAGGAGTTCAAGACCAGCCTGGTCAACATGGTGAAACCCCGTCTCTAGGCCAGGCACGATGGCTCATGTATGAGTTGAAAGCTCTACCATGCTATGATCGCCACTGTACTCCAGCATGGGCAACACAGCAAGAGCCCTCTCTAAAAAGAAGAAAAGAAATTATAAAGAAAAAGATTGATAAATCTACACAAATTTAAAAGTAAAAGACACAAGCAAACTGAAATAAATATGAGCATCATGTATCTCCAAGGGTGAGGCCATGCAGGCTAATGTAGAAAATAACTTAGAGGTTTAATTGATACATTAAACAGCCACTGGAGTTTGCCCAGGTATTTGCTATTTTCCTTCTTGTTGCGAGGGTTAATAAGACAACTGTAATCCATTCAGGCTGCTATAACAAAATACCCTAGACTAAGTAATTTACAAATAAAGAAATTTGTTTCTCAGTTCTGAAGGCTGGGAAGTTCAAGATCAAGGCACCAGTGGATTCAGTGTCTAATGAAGGCTTGCTCTCTGCTTCAAAGACAGCACCTAGTTGCTGAGTCCTCACGTGCCAGGAGGGGCAGAAAAGCAAGGAGGGTAAACTCTCTCCTTTAAGGCCTTCTATAAGGGCACTAATGGCATCCATGAAAGCAGAGCCCTTGTGACCTAATTACCTCTGAGAGGCCTCACCTCATAATACCATCACCTTGAGGGTTAAGTTCCAACATAGGAATTTTGAAGAAACATCAACGTTCAGGCCACAGCAACCATATATATGTGGCTTGGGTTGCCTTTGTCACATACATAAGACCCTGAGAGGTCCAGCCCTTCAGAAGTTAACAAAACTCAAATTCTTATGCATCTATTTTTTTTAAAAAAATAGCCCCAACATACAGATTGTTAGCCACGCAGAAACTGCCTCCTTTGTGTACTCCTCAAAACTCCACCCACATCTACTAGCAATAGATCAAATAAGTCCTGGGAGATGAAAATCCCAAGGCCCTGCTGCCATGCAGGGCTCTTTAGCCCACAACCACTCCTCACCCCAGTGCTGCTTAATGACTGCACATAGACATGTAAGCCTCCTCTCTCATTCCCCTCTTCCCAAGAGTTCTCTTGCCCTCCTCCTCTTCTCGATGGTAATCATGGACATAAGCTGCTGGATGGCTTCATGCTGCAAGAGTCTTCCTCTCTCTCGCAGTCCTGTTCAAGTGCTGCCCAGTAAAACCTGTTCTGTGGTAATGCCTCTCATGATCATATCCTTTTCCTCAATCAGATCCCAAGTCCTTTAAACCCCCTACACAGCCCAACCCTGTGCAATCCTGCAGTCCTAGCCAAGGTACCTTTCACAGACTGAAAAGTGTCATGATACACAGTAGGTACTCTTGAAACAGCTCTTTCCTTATTTACTTACAAATGTAAGTAACTTTGAAATTCTTCAGCTCTTGAAGTACGTAACTGTTATAAAAAAGATTAAATGCTGGGCAGGGAGTGATAAGAAGGTATCAGAGCATATTATGGTAGCTTTGGGCTGCAGCACACTGGCTGGATCCACTATGATTAGTGGACCATATAACATTTTAAAATTAAACCTTGTGAAAAGTAAACATGAGTAGCATATATGAACACATGGGAAAGGACTTTTCCTGGCAAACTGGAACATATGGTTACCCTAATTATTTTGACAATGACATACTCAAAATCTTGAGACTGGAGGCCACAGGACCCTCTATGAAAAATATAGGTTATGAAGACTCTTTCCTGTTTGGTGATGTCTTAGGTTAAAGTACGCGACACTGGCACAGCTGATAAAATACAGTTAGGGGTATGCACATGAATGAGTTGTTCTATTATTTGTAGATCAGTGATTAAAAAAAAAAAAAACCACAGAAAAAAGCTAAAAGAAAAAATTAAAAATTTTTAAAAAGCTAAAAAATAAATAAATAAATAATTTTTTAAAAGCCACAGATGGAATCCACTGAGGTATTCCTGAGAACTGAAAGCATTCTCTCAGGCCATCCAACAGCAAGATCTGTTGTTCTCCCTTCCCCTTTCTCTTCTTCTTCTGTCTCTGCTCTGCCATGCTCCCTTCTAATACACCATTGTTTCGGACTTTTTCCCCTTTCTTTCCTTCTCTCCCATATCTACTTATTTAGCGTCTGTGTGTCTGCCAGTAGCTTTTATAGATGTTACTTATTATCTAGGTGCTTTAATCACCTAGACGGCAATATAAAGTTGTTTTGGAAGAAACGGTCCCAAGCGATTGAGAAACATCCCTTCTCTGCGAAGTCTGTTTGTCCTGTCTTATCTCTGCCCCTGTGTGTGCTGGTCCTCTGCTCTCTTATCTTCATACTCAGTCTTTTTCTTGCTGAATAAGAAACAAATTTATAATCACTTACAGGAAACTTTGATTCTCAAGTATTTACTGAAACACATACATATCCTAAAACTATTACTCAAAGAATTTCAAAACTCACTGAAATAGACACAAGGTTTTATCTAGGCAAAAACAGATATACAAGTATCTTATAGCTTTTATAATCTAAGCAAAATACGATGTTGTACAATCTTTCCAAAGTGATTTTCTAAAGTCTTTGTTTCTAGCTTTGTCCATTGTCCTAAGTTTCCCTCCTTTCATATTCTGAGCCAGACGCTGATTATTGATGTAGCAAAGCCTGGTGGGAGAAGGCAGATTAGATCATGTCTCGATACCTCATCTGCTCTTAAAAAGCTTTAGTTTATTCTCACACAAAAAAGGAAGAAAGCAAAAGGAAAAATGTTTTATTTTATTTTTTTAAAGTCACCAATTGGTTTTTGCTTCTTTAGCCAAATTACATTGTCCCCATGCCTATTTAAGTGTGTGGGGATTTTTCCCCCATTTATAAAGATGAAATGGACTCCATGGGCTACTTGGAACACATTTAACTTATCTATAGGTTTCAAAAGCACAGCAGGTCCAGGGCATGGAAAAGGCAGGCAGGTGCTCTCTGCAACCTGCACCATTTAACAAGCACACGCACAGATTAAAAGAGTAATTTTTTCTTTTTTTAATCATCAGCTCATCTAATTTATGATTCATTTATTATTTATTATCACTGTCCTTACATTCTTTTTAATCATATATGTCTCCAACCAAGGGTAATGACAATTAGCACCAATGTAATTTTTTTCTCTTTTTTTTTTTTTTTTTTTGATTTCCAGAAAGTAGCTTCAAGTCTAATTGCACACTCCCTGACATACAAATCAATTAACATGTGGTAACTCTAGCCTAGACTTTTGGCTTCATCTTCTTCTTCTTTTTTTTTTTTTTTTTTTTTTGTACACCAGAGTCCCTTGTTTATTTCCAAATACAAATTCTTACTAACTAAAATTATATTTAGGCAGGCAGTTTTAGCAATAAGGTCACCGGCCTCAAGGATGAATGTTATCCTTGGCTGGGATGTTCTGGAGACCTAACCGTATTGAATTCTATTATACCTCCTCCCACATGCACCCCAATGCACAGTTGTGTTTGTTTTTCATTTTCGTTCTCATACACAACATCTGTCCTATATGCTTCACTACACTGTTTTTAGTGAAGAAAATGCAGCTGAGAAAGGAAATGAATATCAAATTCAGAGCTCCCAGGAGAGCTGACCCAAATCCTCAAATGATAGCATTATAATACACTTTCTACATTCAGATCTGGGATATCATAGTATGATTCCTTCATGATTGAAATGTCATGTATTTCGGCAAGCTCTCTCTGACAATCCTTTTAAAAATGATGCAGACAATTAAAATAATGAGAAAACAAACTATCAACCAAACCATCTAACAACAAACATCAAAGTAAAAACCTCTGAGAGTTACGAGGGCTAAGAATAGAACTTGTTTATACGCTTACTTTTAAGTTGGTGACAGACTTGCACACTGTTAGGCTTTTCTCAGCATTGTGTGTGGAGCAGAGCACTGGACATTGGATGCTATTAATGCTATTTGGCCGTGGAATGAAATCTTATGAGTGCTTGAGGCATAATATTCACAAGTTCGTTATATAAAGGTCTTGAAGTGCCATAAAGGAAACTTCCTTGCAATTGTCTTCTTAGCATCCATTCCAGTATTAAAACTTGTTTTGTTAGTCAATATTTCTTAAAAGATGTTATTATTTGTAATTCCCTTTTACCCTACCCTTATCTTCGGAAAGTTATATTACGAATGATTTTAACAAAATTAAGGGAAGAACGAATTGTTTAGGGGCTTAAGGTAACTGAAAGGAATATAGAAGGAGTACTCACATTAAAAGATAAATTCTTTTGCTTCTGTACAAACACACACACACATACACACACACACACACACACACACACACACACCCCTGAATGCTTAGCTTCTTTTAACTAAGAGTTATTGAATTGATATATTCTGTTGAGTCATTTAGGCAGGCTAAAAATTATTCCTGCTAAAATATTTGTATCTCACAAATGCATACGTGTCTCTTAAGACATCGGTTTAATATTCTATATCTGTAAGGAATCTGATGCTAATTGAGCGGGTTTTCTTCCAGTATTAATTTTAATTATTTAGAGCAGCATGAAGCTCTTCGTAATTTCCCACCTGACAACTGGGACCCAAAAGAACAGCTGCCTATGGTTTTATGCTCCTATGAGCACGCTGGGTATCAGAGTCAATAAGCTTAGGCATGAATTCTCTGTGTGTTCCATTGAGGTTGTGAAAATCAAGCCTTTTGGAGGAGTTCAGAGGAAGTCTGCAACTGAGAATGATGTCCATGCCACTGTGCAAAGTATTATGACAGTCACAGATCTCAAAGGAGCTACAGGAAGCGAGGCTCCCTGCTGTAATGAACACAACCCATAGTTAAATAATAAATAATAAATCACAGTCATGTATCTAGTCTGCAACAGCTACTACCTATCAGAAAGTCACCATGACCACACAGTGCAAATATTTAGTTCCACACAGTTATATATCTCGATAGGATCCAACTGAAGTAGTTATCTACTTGTCCTTTATAAAACAGAAAGCGAATGCTATTGTTTACGGTGAATTGAAAGTCAAAATATTATTTGTATTTATCAAATGCAAAAAAGTACAATAAAGCCTAGTTATATACCTCCACATTTAAATATACCCCCCAGCATGACTTTAAGACTCGTGTCCAACATATACAATATTTAGTACAAACATCTTTTGACACCTCACGTTTTTTTCTTTTGCAAAGGAACAAAAGGCTTCTTGTACAAACACACAGTATTGTACATGCTCTCAGATATGACAATTCACAATACAATGAATAAGATGAATTATTCATTTTTAAATTGCAATTGTTTGTGGACAGAAGTTGGCAGAAGCCTAGAATAAAAAGGTAGGTAAAAGTGGGACTAAAATTGGACACAGTAAAAAAGCACTAATCATTCCAAATAATTTAACCAACTACATAATTAATTTCTAACTTCAAGGTATGATAAAGGCCTTTGACAAAAAAATTAAATATTACTCTCACTGACTTAAGGCATAGAGGGAAAAAACACCATTTAACCTAGCAAAGCTCAAACACAGTTCATTTATCTTGAATCTCTATCAACAAACACTTGGCTCTGAAACCTCACCCATCTTTGAGAAAACTCTAATATTTACAGCCCTTTTTTTGACATGACTTAAAAGAGAGGAACTTGTCTTTTTTAATATTTATATCCCTAGTAGTTAGCAGAGTGCTTGACATATGTCAGTGATCAGTAAATACTGTTGAATGAATAACCTTATCAATTGCACCAGCTATAGGGACATGACATACTGTCCTCAAAGACAAGTATTTTTCATTGAAAAGAATGCCTCGTCTTACCCTTAATTTTTTTTTTGTTGTTCACTTAAAGTAGAACCTACATTACTGTTGTGATTTCTGAAGTTCAACCTGAAGGCACTTTACAACAAATTAAAGCAGAGAGAGACTAGAAGTTGAAATATCATTTCAGAAGTTGTTGCTATTAGGTTGGTATAATTATGGTTTTAGCCATTACTTTTTTTTTTTTTTGAGACGGAGTTTTGCTCTTGTTACCCAGGCTGGAGTGCAATGGCGCGATCTCGGCTCACCGCAACCTCCGTCTCCTGGGTTCAGGCAATTCTCCTGCCTCAGCCTCCTGAGTAGCTGGGATTACAGGCACGCGCCACCGTGCCCCCCTAATTTTTTGTATTTTTAGTAGAGACGGGATTTCACCATGTTGACCGGGATGGTCTCGATCTCTTGACCTCGTGATCCACCCGCCTCGGCCTCCCAAAGTGCTGGGATTACAGGCACGCGCCACCGTGCCCAGCTAATTTTTTGTATTTTTAGTAGAGACGGGGTTTCACCATGTTGACCAGGATGGTCTCGATCTCTTGACCCCGTGATCCACCTGCCTCGGTCTCCCAAAGTGCTGGGATTACAGGCTTGAGCCACCGCGCCTGGCTGCCATTACTTTTTTTTTTTTTTTTTTTGAGACGGAGTTTCGCTCTTGTTGCCCAGGCTGGAGTGCAATGGCGCGATCTCGGCTCATCGCAACCTCCGCCTCCTGGGTTCAGGCAATTCTCCTGCCTCAGCCTCCTGAGTAGCTGGGATTACAGGCACGCGCCACCGTGCCCAGCTAATTTTTTGTATTTTTAGTAGAGACGGGGTTTCACCATGTTGACCAGGATGGTCTCGATATCTTGACCTCGTGATCCACCCGCCTCGGCCTCCCTAAGTGCTGGGATTACAGGCGTGAGCCACCGCGCCCGGCCTGCCATTACTTTTAATAGCAAAACCACAATTACTTTTACACCAACCTAATATATTCCAGGTGAGAGTTAATGAAGTTCTGAATTAAGTGAAGGGAATACTAAAGGACAGAGGCAAGCATACATAACACAGGAAAAATCAAAAGGCTGCCTCAAATATTTTCATGCTGAGATACAGAAGGAGGGATTAATTGTTGCTATTTTAATTTTAGGTAGTGGCAAAACTAGACAGTTCAAGAAGGAAACAGATACATCTTTCAGCAGTAATATACTAAGCTAAAATAAGCACAAACCTAAAGACGTGAGAGTTCAAACTAAACTTTGGGTGTAACACATTGTTTTATGAAAGCAATATAAATGTAATACATCCATTTCCAATTGCAAATAGATTCATTTTACTTATTAAATCACATTTTCTCCATATAATACAGGCGTTCAATTTAAAAGTCAACCAGTACTCCAAGTCTTAGAAGAAAATAGAAGCCATGATTTTTGAAAATCCTGCCACCTTTCCACTCCTAATTCACTTCCAGAGCCAAGCATTTTCTACTTTCTTTTCTTTTCTTGTTCTTTTCTTTGAGACAGGGTCTGCCTCTGTTGCCCAGGATGGAGTACAGTGGTGCACTCATAGCTCACTGCAGCTTCAACCTCCACCTCAGCTCCCAAACCCCAACCCCTACTATCTAGGACTACAAGTGCAGGCCACAGGGATTTTATATGTGATATAGATTATATATCATTATATATGCTATCTATAGAATAGATAGATATAGATATAGATATATATTTGTGGAGATGTGGTCTCACTATGTTGCCCAGGCTGGTTTCAAACTCCTACGCTCTGGTGATCCTCCTACATCAACCTTCCCTAGTGCTGAGATTACAGGCGTGAGCCACTGCACCCACCTCAGAGCTAAATGTTTTCAGTCATATTAGCTATATTTGCTACATACTTCAATTTTTAAATATAACATGCTATAACTGCTATACATTTTTAAAATTTAGATAATATCCACAAAATTGTTTTCATCAAAACAAGTATTTAATTTTCTTTTGCTACTTTCCCTTCCCCACCACACACACACACACACACACACACACACACACACACTTTTTCTCCCTCACTTTTTCCAATTCAACTAGTAGCAACTTTTAGGTAGTTCGATATTCAGTGCTGACATAATTATGATAATGAAAATACTATTCATAGCTAAGCAATGTAGTGTACTGCGACACTTCCTTTATTTTACAACTTGTTGATTTCCCTGGAGTTATACAGTCTCAGGTTCTCTAAAGGAAAAGTCAATCACTTCAACAGGATCAAATATATTGGGCAATCCATCTGCTTCTTGATTTCCATGGAGACATAAATCCTGGATACTTCTATCACCCTGCACCTATTTGATGGGATTAAACTCCTTGCTTGCTGCTCTGCTGACATCCAGTAACTGCCTTGCTTCTTTTTCTTTCCAATTTCCTGTTTCTCTAAAACAATCCATGTATTCCTTTTATTGTTTGTTTCCTTGTTTTGTTGGTGTATCTCCTCCAGTAGCTTCCTGAGAAAAGGTGCATTGGTAGAGCAATTTTTTGAGAATGTACATGTTCTACCTTACACTTGATTGATAATTTGAATACACAATTCTAGTTTGGAATTATCATTTCTCAGAATTTTGAAGGTATTCCACATTGTTTTAAGCTTCCAGTGTTATTGAAAAGTCTACTGCCTTTTTGACTATTATTCCAATGTACTGTCGTTTATCTTTCTCTCTGGAGCTGTAAATATCATTTCTTCAGTGCTCTCAAACCTCTTGCCAATGTCCTGTTCTTTATTTTACTTCCTACTTGTGATGTCTTTCAATCTGGCTTCCAAGTCCTTTAGTTACAGGCAATTATATGTAGATATATAAAATTTAAATAAAGAAATTATTATATGAATATATGAGTATTAATATATATAAATATGAGAATCACAACTACATATGTATGCATATATGTATGTGTGTGTGTACATACACACATACACACACACAAATACACATTGAAAATAATTTCTTCCTCTTGATTTCTTTCTCAAAACCTTATTTTATACCTCATGGACTGATCTAATTTCCTATGACTTTGTCTTTTATTTTTTATTTCTTTGCCTTTTCTAGGAGAGTCTCCTTAACTTTACCTTTCTTCCCTTCTACTTAATGTTTCTGTTATAAATTTTTATAAATTCTCTTAATAGTCCTTTTATATAACACTCTGATCTTGTTTTACACATGAAAGATCTCTTACCTAAGGATGCTAATATCATTTTTTGACGTTTTCCGCGGTTTCCTGCATTGTCTCAGTTGCCTCTATTTTTTGCTTTTGTCTTTGTATCCTCTTTGCCATTTTGCCTTTCTCATTATGTTCAAAGCTTTCTTCAATTATATATAATCTTTGTGTATCCGTATTTAAGACTAAGACATTAACAAGTTAGTTGAAAGCCCATTCTGCATGGGCAGGTTTGCTAATAGGTAGGCTTTACCACAGGGTGATCAGTTGGTGACCTGGCCATTTTGTTTGTGAATCCCAAAATGTCAGTCTCTGAAGATATCCTCTCTTGGGCCAATAGCTCCAGAAATTAAGTTTGCAAACTTCTCTCTAATTCTGGGATTCAAAAAGGATGGAGCCTGGGTATCTCACAGGCTTCATTTAATTCTAAATGAGTTTCTTGTTCTAGAATGATGCCTCATACACCTCTTACGTCCAGCTATCTCTGAGTCCCAAGATTCTTGAGTTCAATCCAGGGCTGAGTTCAATATGAGAAGAATCTCGGAATACAATTTCTTTTAAACACTTTCAACCAATCTTTATGTATTCAGCCCTATTTTGCACCCAGAATTTTAAAGGAAGCTTGTGGCTCCCGTTCCTAAAATCTTCCGGAGATATGAGATGCAAATGTGATTATTTCCCAATACATTATGTATTTATTATATATTATCCCAGTAGAGGCCCTTACCTTTTGCTCTTTCTGCTCTTAGAAGATGATAATCATTCTTCCGGCTCTACAATTTTGTTAGCATTTCTCATCTGACATTATCTTCTCTTTTAACATCTTTATCCTCACAGATTTAAGCCTTTATTTTTCCTTTATTTTATTTCAATGGGGGATTTGAAAGAAAATAAAGATAGCTATGTTTGTTCAAGCCATCATGCTTAATCAAAACTCTAGTAAACTTACCTATTTTAACATAACATAAATTGGATTAGCTATACTTTAATATAGCTAAATATCTAGTCAAGATATTACTACTAGAAAGTATTTAAAATTGATAGTAAAAAATAACTTTGCCTTTATTATAAAAAATTCAAATATGTTTGGTTTGATGTAAAAGTCAGCTATAACACAGAAGCAGGATGGAAATTTTAACTCGATATTAGGCTCTCTTATCACAAGTCTTCTCTTGAATCTAGGAATTCAGTTATTCACACTTGCAATTTCCATATGGTGACATGACTCATCATTTATTTTTACTATAATTAAGTTTTCTGCTGCAACAGAAATATGACTTTGTGTACTCTGAGATGAGTTATTTTACTCTGGAGAGATAAATAAATTTCACAATAAAAAGCAGATTGACTAATGGTTAATGATAAGTCATGTCATTAACTATCTTCTAATGTTAAAAATATGTCACGAGTCATGAAATCTAGTATGCATAAAATAACTACAGAGGAATCCCTGTAACAAAACAGATGATAAACCAGATTTAAAGCAGTTATATATCTCAAGCCCAACCATGTAGAAGAAAATTTAAACCAACAGTGTACAAAGTATCAATCTTATTCTGAAACTTCATAAGGGAATTACACTAATAAATTTCAGTTAATTTTTTAATGTATATTTTTCTAGCTACATTTTATATGTTAAAATGTTTTACTTTTTTTAAATGATATGTCCAATTTATAAACATCTAAATGACAAAAAAAGAAAGTTAAATCAGTCCAAGACACATCAACTGCAAATAACTAACACAGGGCTTATAATTATCATTTGTCAATATTTTACTTGCTAAGTGAAAAAGGAAAAAGACAGAAGACTTGCCATCTAATTATTGGTTGCACAAAAATCTTTCAGGAAAGGAAATGAAACTTGAGACATCATTTTTGGAGAATATCTGTATTTCTAATACTTCATTTTGCCCATTTCCTCGAATATTCTATAGAGGAAAAAGAACCTTAAGCATAAAAGTTAATGTAAAAGGTTTCTTGTTGCAATAAAATAACACACACAAAAAGGCAAAAAGATTTGATCATTAAATCCCAGTAGCAATTGGGGAGATATTGATCAAAGGATACAAAATTTCAGTTAGACAGGTGGAGTAAGTTCAAGAGACACAAAGTAACTATAATTAATAACAGTTTATTGTATACCTGAAAATTTCTAAGAAAGTAGGTTGTCTCACTCTGTCGCCCAGGCTGGAGTGCAGGGGCACAATCACTGCTCACTGCAGCCTTGACCCACTATGCTCCAGCGACCCTCCTGCTTCAGTCTCCCCAGTAGCTGGGACTATAGCTGTACACCACTATACCGCACTAATTTTTCTTTTCTTTTTTTCTTTTGTAGAGATGGGGTTTCACCATGTTGTCTAGGCTGATCTCAAACTCCTGGACTCAAGCAATCCTCTCAAAATGTTGGGATTACAGATATGAGCCACCACTCCTGGCCAAGAGTAGATTTTAAGGATTCTCATCACAAATAAACGTTAAGCATGTGAAGTAATAAGTAACAGCTTAGTTTAGGCATTCTACAACATACCCGTATTTCAAAACATCATGCACACCATAAATATACACATTTTTATTTGTCAACTTAAAAATCTAAAAAATAACATTATAAGTGGAAAAAAACAAAAACTAAAAAGAGTACCTGAGCCACCTATTCCCAAACGCATCCAGAAAAAAACAAATTATTCCGCAGCTGCTCTGGCTTAAACAGTGTTCTTGGGGAGATCGTTTCAAATTTCAGCAGGACAGTTTAGTGATTTACAGTGTATAAACAAAAATGAGTCACTAGTGCTATCACACAGGGCCAGTTTGTGACAACATAAAGGAGAAAAGAATAGGGAAGAAGTGTGAGGATACTGGGTTAACATGTAGATACTGAAGAGAAAAAACCATTTCTGTAAGTGACCTCTTTAAAATGGGGTTAGCAACTCAGAGCATATCTGACATCTGAATCAGTTAGTTCAATGTGTCAAGCTAAAATTTTGTAGCTTTGGGCACCATACCTGTTACACGTAAGTGAAGCTTTATGCTACTGCAATTAATTAGCACAAAGGCACCTAATAGAAACCCTCTTAGAATAGCAGGAAGGATTTTAGAGAAATTTAGACCTAAGATACTTAATTGCACATTTAATTTTTACAAGTTGTAAATCTCCTTTTAAAGCTAGCTGTTAAACTCCTATTCACTTCAGTATGGACTGATTCATAATGTAGCTATAGCATGCCCTGACCCCATGCTATCCCACAACAAAGTAGAGTTAATCATTCTCTCCTATGCATTACCACTGCTTCTGGACATTCTTTATGATTTCATTTGTTGTATAGTATTCTGATTAATTGTATATGTATGTGAACATGAATTTTTGCCTCTCCAACCTATAGGAGCCTAGAAAATAGTTGGTGTTCAATAAATAAGAATCTATGAGATTTAAAATTAAAAGGATTTATGCATGTAGTTGGTGGCTGCCTATGCATCTAAAAAATCTTTTTAAATTTGGGAGTTTAGGATAGTATTATATCTCATTAGTAAAACTTCATATTGGCGGGGAGTGGTGGCTTATGCTTGTAATTCCAGCACTATGGGTAGCAGAGGTGGGAAGATAGCTTGAGCCCAGGAGATCGACACCAGCCAAGGAAACAAAGTGAGACTCTTGTCTCCACAAAAAAAAAAAAAAAAAAAAGAAATTTAAAAAAATTTAAAAAGTAGCCAGCTGTGGTGGCACACACCTATAGTCCCAGCTAATCAGGTGGCTGGGGCAGAAGGATACCTTAAGCCCAGGAGGCTGAGGCTGCAGTGAGCAAGGTCATGCCACTGCACTCCAGCCTGAGCAACAAAGAGAAACCCTGTCTCAAAATAAATAAATAAAAAGAAAAAACTTGCATTAAAACGATAGTGTAACAACAGTCTTAATAATTGCTCTGTAACATAAATGTTTCCTGACAGCTAATACTAAGATACCACACCTGTTAATATTTCTCTTGGAGGGAGATGCTGAATGGCAATCTATCACTTGTTTTCAATAGGTAACTTCACATAATTAGAAGTGTTTCTTCTAACATCATTAACAATGCTATTGCACAATAGGAAGAATGTATACAATTTGTAGACTAGCAGAGTCAACTTTCCTTTTCAAAAAACACTGAGTTTTTAAAACGTGTCATTGTAATTATAGAATAAAAAGATTTCTATTAAACACATCAACAAGTAAACAGATTTCTAAAATACAATGGCTACATTTACATTCCTGAGATCACCTTTAACCTTTTCAATGTAGTTGTAATCTTTGCCAATATCTGTGCCTCATAACACTGGCCAGCTCGTTCTACATAGCATGTTTTCCTAGGAATGTATTATATTTCAGATGCTGGAGGCTGGTAATAAAGGTTTTACTATAAAACAAACGAGTAATAAGCAATCTTAAAAATAATTATGTATTCATCCACCTTCATAAACAAGAACCAACTATAATTTTCCACAATTATTCTCTTGTGATATGGATATATCGGAAGCAGAATTTATTGCCAAGGGGTGGTTTTAATTAGAATCTAGTAGGGTAAAATTGAAATTTTAATAGTTTTTTTTAAAACTTTTCCTCATTAAATACATTAAAACAAAATTATTATGAAATACATCACTAACTAGAAAATGTTATTCAAAAACTCTTCAATACAAAATGTTTGCAGCTATTGTAGAATTATATATACCAATTGGAAATTATTGAGTAATATTTAGTATGAATTTTTAAAGTGCTCCAGTAGTAAATAATAACTCTAAAAATTAGTATCACGTAAATGTTTTCCACCAATAGGGAATCCCAGTGCAATGCAGACATTCCCAACTACTACCCAGTTCTTTGATTTCTGAGTGTACTAATATATATATAAGGACTATAACTGTAATTGCCTCTAAAACATAACATTACAGAGTGGCATTACGAAGTCGTCTGAGATCCCACTGTCTTCTTTCTTCTTCTATGCTTCTATATTTCAGAAACATAATCCAGTTTTTCCATCCTTTTCCATAATATTGTTAACATCTGAATGGCAGTATGTACTCCCTTAACTTAAAATCAGTGACCAGAGCTTACAAATAAGTTTCTTTTCTTTACTTTAAATTTCATATTTAGGCTGGGCGCAGTGGCTCACACTTGTAATCCCAGCACTCTGGGAGGTCGAGGTGGGCAGGTCACGAGGTCAGGAGTTTGAGACCAGCCTGGCCAACAGTGAAACCCCATCTCTAAAAAAATAAATAAATAAATAAATTTCATATTTACAGTTCAATCATATAATGAAATTTATTTAAAATAAAGAGTCCAAATGTCTTTATTTATTTATTTATTTTTTTGAAGCAATAAGGGTCTCACTATGCTGCCCATGCTGGAATCCAATAGCTACTCACAGGCACACTACGGCCTCTAACTCCTAGGCTTGAGTGTCCTGAGAAGCTGGGACTACAGGTGCATGCTACCACACCCAGCTCCAAAAGTCTAATGATGCAAGTTTAAGTACATATAATTCAATTATTAAGTAAAAATAGGCTGGGTTCAGTGGTTCACGCCTGTAATCCCAGCACTTTGGGAGGCCAAGGCAGGTGGATCACCTGAGGTCAGGAGTTCGGGACCAGCCTGGCCAATGTGGTGAAACCCCGTTTCTACTAACAATACAAACATTAGCCAGGCGTGGTGGTGGGCCCCTGTAGCCCCAGGTACCGAGGAGGCTGAGGCAAGAGAATCAATTCAACTGGGGAGGCAGAGGTTGCAGTGAGCCAAGATCATCTCACTGCATGCCAGACTGGGCAACAGAGCAAGACTCTATCTCAAAAAAAAAAAAAAAAAAAAGTTAGATGACAGTATAAATATATAATTTCAAAGTGTCTTCACTATCGCTTCTTTCAAACTTCAGTTTTATTGTAATATGAGTAGGAATCAGATAAACATAATTCATTTCCACAGCCCTAAATAGGATTATAAAATCCAAATCAGAAAATTACAGAGTTCATAAAGGGAAAAAAATCCTATATTTTAATTATTAACTAACTTATTCATTCAGTGAATATTTATTGAGTACCCAAAGGCCCAACAGATATGCAGATACCTATGAACTGAAATGGGCCCTTATGGATTTTACCTGTTAGGAGACAATGAAATAAACAAAAACTTGAATCATGACCAATCTGTGATCACTGCTCTGAAGAGAATACAGGTAGGTGTCTCTCATTCAGAATAACAATAAGGGTAGGTGTCTGATTTAAACAACACCATCAAGCAGGCTATTTTGATCAACAGACCTTCACACTGAGACCTAAGGTAAAGAAAGAAAAAGCAAATAAAACGCTAAGCTGGGAAATATTTTTTAAGTAAAGGGAACAGAATGTGCAAATAGGCTCCGGCAGGAATAAAGATAAAGAAGGCCTATGGACTGAAGCACTGTAAGGGATCAAGATGAAATAAATCAGAGAAGAAAAGACAAACCAGATCATAGAAGGACTCATAACCCTTAATAGGATTACAGATATTATTTTAAATGAATAATATTTTATATGTAAAAGAAGGAGAATTTGAAAAGCTCTTTCATGATGTAATATACAAACCATGTTGTCCACATAAAACAAAAGTAAAAGCCATGAGTAATTCATATAAAACTAAAGGTTATCAGTATACATATAAAAAGCCATAGTAATTTACTATATTTACTACCATAAGTATGCAGGAAAGATTTTTTTTTCATAATAATTATTTCTAACTTCTAAAGTTTAAACTTATCAACTTAAGGACTTTATTAAATGATAGTCAACCAAAGGAAGAAGGCTTCTTCGACCAGAATATTAGAATAGTGAGGTTACAGCAATTCAGAATACTGATAATTCATATCTAATCTACAAATCTGTCTTCTATAAGAAAAAATAAAATATAAAATTAAACTAAAATATAAATATAATCTAGACATAGAATATACTTTCTAAAATTAAAATATGCATTAAACTGATATAATCTCATTTTTCAAAACACAGTCTGAAGATTTTAATATAATGACAAATTAGGACCTGGATTACTGGTGTTAGCGACTATAATGAAGCAGTTGATAATAACTTCCAAATTTAAATTTTACAAAGAAAAATTTGTTGGATTGAGAGATAACATCCAAATGGATACATTGCCATTTAATTAACATATTACAGTTTCATTGAATTTGCATAAAAGTTGAGATGGTAAGAATGTAAATGACTAAAGAAAGGTTTGCTATCTTAAGAGAGTAACCCAATGTCTTAGGTGATCATTTTTAACTTATAAATTTGATGAATCAAAATATAAATATAAACATAGTATAAAATGCACATGTTGCCCTAATCACACATAATGAAAAAATAGAGTTGTTAAGAGTAGACTGATAATGATCCTTTTTATTCCCACCAACATAGATGGTAGAAAATTTGATATCTAATTTTCAAATATTTCAAATACTGATTATTGTTAAAATAAATTTTATTTATGTAAGAAAATTTATTTTAACTTACATAAAGGTAAAAGAGTTCATAAAAGGAAAAAAATTGAAGAGATAAGGTTTCCTTCCCTTGGCCCCTACACTTTTGATGATATGAGCAGAGTAAGCAAAAGCTCTTCTGAAGCCACAGTGTCTTACTAGTCAGATTCCCATGTGTCTGTCTGTGGAATCCAGTTGAGCCGATAGTCAAAGTCACTGCTTCTTTTTCCTTTTCCAAATTTAAGATTAATAAGAGAAAAGCATTTATACACTAGTCTTAGGTTCAGTGACTGGTATATTTTTTGGTATGAATATTCATATTGTCTGATCCTTTTCTTCCTAGAAATAGTCATATGTTTTCCTCTGTCTTTGCTTTTCTGTGTTGTCATAATGTCCCTTTTGTCTTGTTTTATGTCCCTGAGAGCTTACCTTGTCATCAAATGGAATCACCATTTTTTGGTCACAGCCATCCAGATAGCATGATTTTGGGGTCATGTCTGGTAGCCAGTGTTAAAGAAATGAGAACCCCAAGACAAGTAAGATTTTAAGAGGCACACTCTTTGTTTTGCATTTGCCAGCCACTCAAGGGAATGTGCCTTAAGAAGTTCAATCCATAAGGGCATTTTGCCTTCTCAACTTTTGCTGCATGGTTAAGTCTGAGAAAGTCCAATCCCACATGGGCCTATCCATTGTCACAGATTCATGGGTTAGTGACTGGCAGCTTCCCACAAATTTGCGAAAGACTGGAGACATCATATGCATAAATACCATCCTTAACCTGCGGCAAAGAGACTTTCGCCATCCTGTTTCCGGAAGTGAATTTTCAGGGGGATCATGAGGGCTGCATCTTCTGTACACATTTTTTAAACTTATATCCAGGGTATGCTAAACCTGGAAAGTTATCTCTGGGACTTTCCAAGTAAAAGGCTTATTAACTTGAGTCATTTATGGAATAAATAAAATTGGCTATATTTACAAGAAAACTTTTTAGAGTGTTTCTCTTCACCAACTCTCTTACTGGCATCTACAAAAAAATACAAAAAAAAAAAAAAAAATTCAGCCTTAAAACCTCTCTTGGCAAGATTAATAAAAAGGCAGACATCTGATTTAAAACAAAATTAAACTCTTTTGTGTGCTCAAACAGTCTGCTCTGGTTGCCCGGTAGAATCTGCAAAAAAAAAAGCCCTCCAGCCTGCGGTCTAGTGGCTAGGGTTCTATGCTCCCACTGATGCAGCCAAGGTTTGATTCTCATTAGTGACTCAGATAGATGTAGATGTAAATTCCTTAACTCAGGAGAAAAAAATAAACACTTATAAGAATTATATAATTCTGTCTTGGGGGGACAGGGATGGAGTCTTGCTCTGTCACCCAGACTGGAGTGCAATGGTGCCATCTCTCTCACTGCAACCTCTACCTCCTAGGTTCAAGCAATTCTCATGTCTCAGCCTACGGAGTAGCTGGGATTACAGGCACGCACCACCAGACCTGGCTAGTTTTTTCGTATTTTAAGTAGAGACAGAGTTTCACCATACTGCCCAAGTTGGTCTTGAATTCTGACCTCAAGTGATCCACCTGCCTGAGCCTCCCAAAGTGCTGGGATTACAGGAGTGAGCCACCGTGCCTGATAATTATATTATATAATTCTTATAAAGAATGATATATTATATAATTTATAAATTTGTAATTCTTATAAATTATGACTATTATTTACAAATTTATAGTTCTTATAAAAATTCTTATAAGTTTGAATTTTTGTAACTTTTGACATTTTGCAGTACCCATTTGTTATAGACCATTTTCCCCTTCATGGAGGGCTATTGCTCTCCTGTTCATCTCTAAGTCTTTTTCTTCTTCTAGCTGTCTTTGGGGGTGGCTCTGGATCTTGTTAGGACTGCTTCTTTGCATCTCTTTTGAAATACCTCTCGCATCCTTGCTTAATCATAAAAGACTTGCTTGTTCTGATTCTGGGTTACTTGGTAGATACCTTCGGTTTAAAAACAAAGAGGGATAAAAAAGATTCAAAAGCTGGAATACTGGCTGTTTGTCCCAGCAAAAATCTGACGATGAGAGATTTGAAAAGATTTTTTTAAGAGCTCTAGGGTCAACAGCTTAGTTAAAAGCTGACATTCCAACTATACATTTTTTTAAACTTCTCTGTTCTCTTTCAGATCCTGTCTCTCCCACAGGAATCTTTTTCAATGAACTGAAACACCATCTTAATTTAGTCTCTCTGTTCACTTCCTATTAGTAAGATTTTTGCTTAAAGAAAAGATGTAAAATTTCATTGGCCTTTTGGGAAGCCTAAGATGTCTCCAAACTGCCTCCTCTTGGACTCAATGCTCCCTTTGAGTTTTCCCCTCCTTTGCCATGTTCAGTCCTCCACCCAGTACCCTTTAATCATCAATTGTTCCCCTTCAAGCCCGTATTTCTTCCATTTGGTGGATCAGTAGAGCCCTAATAGTCACAAATAGGTTCATTAATGGGCTCCACCCTGAATTCAGTAATACAGTTAATTTAAGAAACAGAAACGTGTCAAGCACGGCGGCTCATGCCTGTAATCCCAGCACTTTGGGATGCCAAGGTGGACAAAGCACCTGAGGTTGGGAGTTCGAGACCAGCCTGACCAACATGGTGAAACCACATCTCTACTAAAAATACAAAATTAGCTGCACGTGATGGTGCATCCCTGTAATCCCAGCTACTCGGGAGGCTGAGGCAGGAGAATCACTTGAACCCAGGAGGCAGAGGTTGCAGTGAGCCAAGATCATGCCATTGTACTTCAGCCTGGGCAACAAGATCGAAACTCCACCTCAAAACAAAAAAAGAAAAGAAAAAGAAACTTAAAAACACACCTATTCAACTAAATGAATCTTCAAAATACAACTTTCCAGCATTTTGCTACCCATTTTTAAACTTGTTGTAAAAGAAATTTACACCTATAAGAAAACTCTCCATTCATAAGGGAATCTCCCTCTCTACACCAAAACCACTGGAAACCTAAACGAAGGGAAAGACATTCACTTAAAAGCTTCCTTACGTGGTCTTTACCTATGCCCTTCTTTGTCTTGGCGAATAATGATTTTTACATCTTGATTCACCCAGGTCATCCCTTTAGAAGTGCAAGTTTAAGGCTGTCTAGCTAACAGGTAATCTAAAGAAGGATGGTCTAAATGGGGTAGGGAAGGGCTATATGGAACCCTGCAATGAGAATTTTAATGAAAGATGTAAGATTTGATTCTGTGTCTCTTTATGTTCATATGTCTATATCTGTTACGTATATGTGATATTTCTAAGTGAATTAATATAATCTTTGGTAAACAAAGCTAGTTTTAAAATTGTTGATAAAGGCCAGGCACAGAGGCTCATGCCTGTAATACCAGCACTTTGGGAGGCCAAGGCAAATGGATCACCTGAGGTCAGGCACCTGACCATATAGTGAAACCCTGTCTCTACTAAAAATACAAAAATTAGTTAGGAGTGGTGGCAGGTGCCTGTAATTCCAGCTACTCAGGAGGCTGAGGCAGTAGAATCATTTGAACCCAGGAGGTGGAGGTTGCAGTGAGACAAGATTGTGCCATTGCACTCCAGCCTAGGTGACAAGGTGAAACTACAGTTCAAAAAAAAAAAAAATTGTTCATAAAATGGAATGTCTTTAGAACTATGTTAAATATAAGGCAGATATTTTTGCTTGGGTCTACTGGTTAACAGGTTTATGCTGTCTATGCTATAATTTTTAAAGTATGAAACTGCTGCTTCTGTAATATTTTTATGTTTACTTAATTTGTCTGTAATCTAAAGCTGTAAGTGTTGGCTGCTTGATTCTCCCAAAGCCTTGTAAATATCTTTATGTGAGCTTATGTCTTTAGTTTTGAGCCTCTGGATTCTGGAGTCTGGACAGGTGGCCATGGTAAGACCTGGAAACACATGTGTGTCCATGGCATGTGACCCACCAACCACCACGTTCAAACCTCTGTCCTGGGTTGTAGACCTGGTATATGAATCCAGGACCCAAACAGGCCATATTCTTCATACCTGTTCTGAATGCCATGTGAGTACTGAGAACCCAGGACAACTGGGGAAGACAGTCACAAGGGTACCTTTGTTATAGTTTCAAAATACTTTCCAGTAATTTAAAATCTTTAAGTCTTGTTATGTTAAATTAAGTAACAGTCATAAAAATGTCTACATCATTTTTAAGTTAAAAATACTATAACAATTATTAAATATAACTTTAAATTTATATGGTTTAACATCTTATTTTTATATGGTATAGAAAAGCTAAATATATTTAGATCTGTTAATTAAAAACTAAGAAAACGTATCTTTCTTAAAAATTATGAAATGGTTTTCATCTACAAATACTGATATAAAACAGTTCAAAATTATTTCCTAGGTTTTCACCAGAAATTAACGTTACTAAGAGTTTATATTTAAATTAATACAATTAAAACTATTAAATAATTCTATATGCAATGTGTACAAGAAAAGCAAGACACATTTTTTGGTAAGAAAAGTTACAAAAGGTATGAGGATGTATGTGCATTTACTGACAAAATAATTTTGTTTACTTTAGAGATTAAAGGTTGCTTCAAATGAAGAGAAAAAATGATGCAGATAAACCTAAATGGGTATAAAAAGTTGAGGGAAAAGGGGAATTTCAAATTTTGCATGGTTAAATGGATAAAGTTAAATACATTTACTAATATGGTTTTTAAATTGAGCCTTCATATCGAAAACACATACTAAGGTGAGGCTATAATTTGGTATTTTTCCTTTGAATAAGATTTTCACATAGTATTAATAAGAAACAATACAAGACTTTGGCTTACATTATAGGAAAACTCCAAAAAAAGGAGAAGGGAGAGAGAAACAGATTCTGTGTAACTCATGCTGTCTTTACTAGGTCTTTTAATTATTTGGAAAGCTGAGTCTCCTCTCTATTAAAGAGTAAAGGCTTTTGCTTTCTGAAATCTTTTAATTAACAATTTGGCTAAATGAATGACCATTATTTCACAATGGTCTATTTTTGATAAAGTGTTTTAAACCTTTGACATGTTTAATAGGCTTCATAGAATCAAATTGTAAATTGTAAATTAAGTTGTTCTGACCACAAATTAGCTTTGGGACGTTACAGAGGACCCCTAAAGCATCCAAAAGAGAGACAATATGGCTTATTTGATTTATTAAATTGTATGGACGACATTGTCAATTAAGAAATGATGTTTAATCTTTTTTGAGTTATATGTGTATAAATATGCTGTTAATGTGTCCAAAAGTTGATGAGATTCCTAAATATTTTATATGTTAAATTTCTACATGCCACAGAAAATAACAAAAGTCCTTGTTAGTTCCATCTTTAACTATGGTCATTTTAAGTCTTGTTGTCATAATAAATTGCTTTATTCTGATGCTTTCTGTCCATAAAAGCATTTTGCAAATCCTAAAATGGTGTCTTCAAGGAGGTTCATGGAAAAGACTACAAGTATTTTAAGTACACATTTCTGACAACTTTGAGATCATACAGATGCACTAGGTAAGAATTTCCAAAACTCCTATAAAAAAATAAATAAATAAAACTAGACTCATAAAATTGCTAACCTAATATCAAGCAGAACAAGAATAACAAGTAGCTGAACTGATGAAGTACTAAACTAAGTCTGTATCACTTTTTTGATTGAAGCATTGTTGATGCTATTTACTTTTTACAGTTTTTTTCCAGACTCAAAAAAATCTTTTTCTTTCAAGTTACTTATAGCTTATAACAATTGGGTAGAAAAAACTTTTGCGAGCACATTTTAAACATTTCCTTTCTCTCTACTGCTCCTTCCAGAATTTAGAAGCTATTTATGAATATTCATTTTTTTTTCTTTTTTTTTTTCCTTGAGATGAAGTCTTGTTCTTTCACCCAGGCTGGAGTGCAGTGGTGCAATTTCGGCTCACTGCCAGCTACACTTCCTGGGTTTAAGCAATTCTCCTGCCTCAGCCTCCTGAATAGCTGGGATTACAGGCGCACGCCACCACCCCAGCTAATTTTTTTACTTTTAGTAGAGATAGGGTTTCACCATGTTGGCCAGGCTGGTCTCAAAGTACTGACCTCATGATCCGCCTTCCTTAGCCTACCAAAGTGCTGGGATTACAGGTGTGAGTCACAGCGCCCAACCAAGTATTTTTATTTCATAGCAATATAGTTATTTGTATAAGTTCAATAAAAATCTGTTTTATTTTGTATCAGGACACTACTGAAAACACTGGTATTTTTTACCCAGGCTTTGACTAGAAAGACATGTTTTAAGATGTGACTAGAATGCTTTGAAGGACTGGGATTGACTTTATAACACCAAGGTACCTTGCCTACACAGCTCCCTTACAAAATTCCTGACCTCCTGACAGGCCCCAGGAACCTCAGCATATTTTAGGGACCTTGAGAAGAAAGAAATTTACTCAATTCATACTGGCATTACAGACACAGTCTTTGGCTTGGCTCTAAACTTCAAAAGATTTTTAAAAGTCTAATCTGAAATTTCATATGAAAAAGTTACAGCAAAGTCAACTTAAAAATAGCCTATATGACCAATCACTATCCTTGTTGAACTTTATGCAAATAATCAGGCCAAGGTTAATAAGACTTAAACTTATTTTATAAATAAACTGGTCTTACTATGACTTATCCTTGGTAGAAATGACAGACCAGAGGGTCAAAAAGAAATATAATTCAGAAGGAAACATGTAGTATATCTGTTATTAGTTTCCAGCTCACTGAAGTTTTTCTCATTTGTTTTTGAGATTTTATTATTACCTGCAATCTGGACTGACTCTTACATTTTTAGTCCCCTTCAATATCTGACTGTGATTCTGCAATCTACTGTTTCCAATTTTTCATCCACCATTCTGACTTAAAAATCACTAGAAATTAAAATTGTGCTTTTGAAGTCCTACAAACTGAAGCTACATAATCTGTCATAAACTTTGGGAGAAACCACTGTAGCCACTTACATATAAACAGTCTTCATGACTACTATAGTAGACTACTCAGAAAGTTCGCTGAAACTTTTTTTGTTTTTTTTGAGACAAAGTCTTACTCTGTCACCCAGGTTGTAGTGTGCAGTGGTGCAATCTTGGTTGGCCGCAACCTCTGCCTTCTCTTCCTGGGTCCAGAAGGGGCATGGTTTCAAAGGCAGGAGTTTCCCAGCTCCACGCCTCCATCTGGGAACCTGAGGGGTTTCAAATGTAAAGTTCTCTGTCTGGGTTTCCTATGGGCAGGCTAGGTAGAGAAAGCCAGGTGAAACTCCTTTGTCCCAAAAAACCCGTGGAAAGCTCTGGGAGGAGGGGGCTCTGTAACTCAGAGTTATGGACCAAGCAGCCAATCCAGTATCAGAGTCAAAGATCAATCACTCCAGAGGAAGTCTGAAAGGACTCCTCTCATTGGACAAGGACATGAATGGGGAGGGAATAACTCAAGGGTTAAAACTCCAGCTGCTCCTACCTATAAGGATTCCTCCTCTGGGTCCCCTCCCATGACAGTGTGGGAGCTGTCTTTCTTTCTCTCTCTAATAAATCACTTTTCCTCAAAACTCTTTGGATCCAAGATATTTATTCTAACGACAAACTCACTGCTCCTCCAGGGCCCCTTTCCCCATTCTTTGGGGTTAGTGAGGCTAAGAACTTTTTCGGAACTGGTAGCTGAGTAGCTCCCCCTGTTACACCCCCACCTCAGCCTCCAGAGTGGCTGAGATTACACGTGTGCACCACCACGCCAGGCGTTTTTTTTTTTTTTCTTTTGTATTTTTAGTAGAGATGGGGTTTTACCACATTGGCCAGGCTGGTGTCAAACTCCCGTCGAGTGATCCACCCATGTTGGCCTCCCAAAGTACTGGGATTACAGGCATGAGCCACCATGCCTGGTCTTGAAACTCTTGCTTTGAAATACAATCCAAGAAAATCTGTAGATTCCCACTATGTCCATTTAAACTGAAGATGCTTCAAATTCTAGAAAAACTAATTTACAGATGGACTCCAGATATAACCTTTGTTTTTCTTTTTTCCATAGAAATGCCTGTTATTAAAGATCTATTTAATTGCATCATATGAAGAGTTCTGGTTTTAGAGTCCATCTGCAATGCAGTGTCCTAGAAGGAAACATAACTGTTTAATTGAACTGACCTATTCTCAAGACTAACAGTCTGATTCCAGAAGACATGAGCTAGGTGTTCCAATCTACATATTTTTTCTTCTTCTTTGCCAATCTATCTCACAATCTCTAACCCAAATTTCTCCATAGCTACCAATCCTTGCATAATATGTGAAACTTTGTGAACATAAAGTTTCAAATGGGAGACTAAAGGAAACCAGAAAGATTTCACCCTCAAATATATTTCTGTGACGTATTTTGAGATGGCTACTCAGAGGGCCTGCAGACAACAACAGCGCCAAAAAGCTGCCTTTTGTTAAGATTTGCATCAGTCGAGAAAAATCAATATTGGTGAAGTAAACAACCAGGCTTTCTCAGAGGCCCTACCCCTTATCTGCAGATCTAAGAAATTAACTCAGCCACAAGCTATATTATCCATTCTTTTTCAGAGATATTATCTGTGAGGTTTCATCTGCATAACAAGACCACCTTTGTCCCATGCCTTCCTTTCTCTCTTAGAACCAGTCTTGCCATGCCCCAAGCCCCTATTCCTTCCATAACCTCAACATGGTATAAAAGCATCAACCAACTGGCCCTTTGAGTTTTCATATTCTGTATGACTTCTCTGCACATGTGTGCATCTTAATAAAATGTGTATGCCCTTTCTCCTTTCGGTGTACCTTTTGTCAGTTAATTTTCAGCATACCTTCAGAGGGCAAAGTGGAAACTTGCCCTACGTTCTTAGAATATACACCAAAAACATAAATCATGGTTATTTGTGGGTAATAGCATTTCAAGTATTTCTCATTCTCATATTTCCTACATTGAACAGGTATATTTTGTAATTTTAAAAAAATTACTTCAAAATCAGTACTAACTAAAAAATAAAATTATATTACATATCATGTCAATGATTTATATCAATCTTTTTTAATGCAAACTACTGTAGTGTACATTCTTTTTACACATGTATATCCAGTGCTGCTATGGAAGAACATATACCTTTCTAAAAGAATCACATGAATAAATAATGCTTAAGCCATTTACTTTTTCAATTGCAATAATGTTTGGGTTTCTTTTATATCTGAATCTCAAAGGATCAAAGGTTGCCAGGGTAGACAGATAAATACTTTGGTTTGCTTGATTTAATTTTTTTCTATATTTGCTATACTGGCCATCATAGCTCACTTGAAAATTGAAGGAAAAAATAAAGTTATATTTGTCTTCATTAATTTTTTATAGACACTAAAGGAACTCTACTAGTGTTCACAATGCTGAAAGCGTTTATTCTTCCAGTCAGCTGTATGTGTTGGTCATTAAGCCATGTGAGAGAGCCAGAGAATATTGTTTTCATTTAATTCTTCCAAATACCAGGATAAGGAAACTTCTGGCAAAAACAGTATTCTTATTTGTTCCTGTAGTCAGCACACCAAACAAATAAATATCAACAATATGTGGGAAAATTGCAAGAAAGTGTAACATTAATGAGTGTGCTGTTAGCAATCTGACAGCCCCTGAGAGAATTATTGCACTCAAACGTCTGCATGCCACCTTTTCTGTTTAAAAAATAATATAAAATCTTATTTAATTTACATTGTTGATATTTGAATAAAAAATATTTACCAATTTTGTGATTTTCAATAGCAGCCCTTCTCTCCAGACTAGAAAAAGACCCCGTCACCGTAGTAGCAGTAATAATGACATTTTAATATGGTACAGAAATGCCTGAGATAAACTTATCTATCATTATGCCAATGAAAATGCGATAATTCAAAGCAGATCTGACTGCTGTTAACAGTGGCTTCAGCAACCTATGTTTTACCATCCTATATCATATTCTAATGTTAAAAAAAACAGGGACAAATAGCTTTGTCTCTCCTGCTCTAAATGTTACTCTTTTTTCTTTTCTTTTTTTTTGGTGGGGGATGGAATCTTACTCTGTTGCCCAGGCTAGTGTGCAGTGGTGCAATCCTGATCACTGCAACCTTCACCTCATGGGTTCAAGTGATTCTCCTCCCTCAGTCTCTCAAGTAGCTGAGATTACAGGTGCCTGCCACCATACCCAGCTAATTTTTGTATTTTTAGTAGAGACAGAGTTTCGCTATGTTTAGCCAGGCTGGTCTTGAACTCCTGACCTCAAGTGATCCGCCCACCTCACACTCCCAAAGTGCTAGGATTCAGATGTAAGACACTGCACACAACCCAGCATATTATCTTCTTATATAACATATACACTGGTAGATAATCAATGGTGAAGGAAGAACGTCCACAAATATATTCAAACAGGAATTTGTATCTTTTTATAGGAAATTTTTTAACAGACACAGATTTGTATTTTTCCCATATTTAACTTTAAGCAATGCTTTTTCTACTGATTAATGACAAGGCTAAACAGTTTATAACTTACAACTATTTAATAAAACCTAAAATACATATTGGTAATTTAAAATCAGATAGATTTGTATTTTGCTCAAAACCATAAAAATGTTTACATTCGAAGTATTTTTCACATGGTTGGAATGAACGATAAACATGCACCATTTTGCCAATTAATGAATGGAGTTTCACTTGGTGGGAGAAGATTCTGGCAGCACGGTGACCTAAATATGTCTCCTTTGCCCTCTGCTCCTATCTCCTTGCTTCTCCTCAATCAATCACACTATTTGCTTCTGTTGAATAAATCACCTGCTGGAACTTCTGGGCATGGGTTTTACTGATATCTGTATTTGTTTGCCAAGGGCTGTCATAACAAAGTTTCATGCAGTAGGTGATTTAAACAACATAAATTTATTTTTTTTTTTCACAGTTCTGGATGCTAGAAGTCCTAGGTCCTCAGCAGGGTTCATTTCTTCTGAGGAACTCTTTCCTCCGTTTTACCCCTGTGTCTTTACGTGGTCTTCCCTGTGTGTGGGTCTGTATCATAATCTCCTCTTCTTACAAGGACATCAGCTATATTAGATGATGGCCCACCCTAATGACCTCAATTAACTAAATTGCCTTTTTAAAAACCCTATTTCCAAATACAGTTACATTCTGACGTACTGAGAGTTAGGACTCTCATATACAAATTGGGTGGAGGAGGAGAAAGAACTACAACTCAACCTGCAACAAGATCCAAGGGGGAAAATCCCTATGGGGTATATTTCCCCAAAGGGCATAACAATGTACTGGAACTGATAACGGAAACTTATGGGGACTGAGAAGTGGAAGATCCAGGAAGTGTCAGCATCTAATATCTGTTGTCCTCAACCCTACTCCAAATTGGATACAGCCCCCTGTGAGATTCATCTGACCTCAAAAAGCCAAAAAAGATGATTTCAGCAATGTCCTCAAGTGGCTCATAAAAAGAATTTGTGTGTATGTGGGAGGGGGACGGTGACAGAGGGGAAGGGTGATATTGAAGCACATGTGGTCAGATGTGAACTTGGGGAAATATGGGTGAATCAGATATGGCAGTATGTTTTAATGACTTTGCAACTTTTCCATAAGTATAAAATTATATTTTTTAATAAATGAATATGGAAAGAAAAAAGAAAAAAAGAAAAAAAAAGAAAGAACTCAGTAGGTGAGGAAGTTTTCCCTGCTCCTGAATCTCAGAATGTGCCAGGAGACAGTAAGTCAAAGAAGACTGTTTGCAAGCTTTGTTAAAACATGGGCCCAATCCTTTGCCTTTCAATCCCTGCAGTATTCCTGCACTGGGTATATTTATGTCACCAGAGTATAACTGCAGGAAGAACAGATAAAAATTACAAGTCTAGAAAATAGATCAGGTAGAATAATTAGAACATATTTCACTGAAAGAGAACATACAAAGGAGATGGAGAAATTCGTGAACAAAAACAAAATAAATGCAAGGAAAAAAATCAAATCTAATCACAGGTTTCAGAATGAATAATTAAGTAGATGAATTAAAGGGAGAGGGTAATCCTTGTGGATATCCAAATTAATGGTTGGGAAGTTCAAATGCAAAAAAATTCAAACTATAGAAAAATTAAAGAAACAGATATATTAAAGGAAAAGCTAAAAGATGTGAAAAGATTTAGAAAACCAACTTACCATTCAAATAGTGAAATATTCCAAAAGGAAACTCTAACCATATACTAGGAAAAAGAGCTTCTGAGCTGGAAAAAGCCCACGTCTGAAGATCATAGTGGCTCACAGAGTTGTAAAGTGGGTGGATGAGAACTGACCCTCGACTGGGTATATCCTGGTAAAATTCTTGAATTCTGAGAATAAAGGTCTTATAAGTTCTGAGACATAACAAATATGTTGCAATGAAAGCAAAGAACAATGATACTAGCCCTGGACATTTCATCTGAAGCCTATGGGGACCAAAGACAATGGGATATCATCAACAAAGTGCCGAGGGACAGGACTGCAGCCCAAAAGATAAAAATATAATCAGATGATAATGCAAAAAGTACTCTTGAAACAGAAGAAACACACTATCAAGGAAATTCTAATAAAAAATTATTTGTCTCTGGGTGGGTGTGGTGCCTCACACCTGTAATCCCAGCACTTTGGGAAGTCGAGGCGGTCAGATCACTTTAGGTCAGGAATTCAAGACCAGCCTGGCCAACATGGTTAAACCTTGTCTCTATCAAAAAATACAAAACATTAGCTGGGCGTGGTGGTAGACACCTGTAATTCCAGCTACTTGGGAGGCTGAGGCAAAAGAATTGCTTGAAACCTGGGAAGCAGAGGTTGCAGTGAGCTGAGACTGTGCCATTGCACTCCAGCCTGGGCAATAGAGTCTCAAAAAAAAAAAAGAAGAAGAAGAAGAAAAGAAAAGAAAGAAAGAAGAGAAAAAATATGCCTCTTAAAGTTCTGTCAATTGGATTGAGGAGGGCAAGAGAAGTAGGGAGAAAGGAGCATCAATGTAGAGATACAGTGCATCTTAACTTGCAAAATAGCTGATATCATATTTAAATAGTAGAATTATTAAAAGACTAAGGAAAGAATAGAAACCATGATGAATTCAAAAAGCACAACTTTCAAATGATTATGTACAAAGATGGAAAGAAATACTATAAGAAAAAAAAGGCAGCAATTTTGTAAAACAATAGTAAGACGGAAGAAGTAAAAACAAGGTTTTCAGTCATTAAACTAAACATCAATGGATTGAATTTTCTCATTAAGAAACAGAAATTATCATATCGCATCAAAAATTAAAAGCCATATATTGCTTAAAAGAAACACCACTAAAAGAAAGTTGAAAATGTTGCCAATAAAGGGAAAAAAGGTATGCCAGAAAAAAAAAATCAGGAAAGATAATACTAAAAGATAGATTTTTAAAACTTCACCTGCTACATTCAAATTAAAAATGTCATCCTCCACTGATAACATAAAGAAGGGGAGGAAATCAGAATTCTACAAAAATCCTGAATAATAGATAAGAAAAACACTGTGTTTCGCCACACAACTAATTCTATGCACAGTGTAAATCAACTAATGCCCCCTAACAGAAGTATTAATCAAAATGGAATGTAATACTTTTTTCCTTAAGAAATTTTAATCACTGCTTACATTTTGCAAATACCGGGTAGAAGTTAAAATTAATTCCTTAGATTAATGCCACCAGGTAGTTGGGTTTTTTTAAAATAATATTTGCTTTACATATGGGAACTCTAGTTACCAAAAAATTCAACCAAAAAAAGAATCCCTCAAAAATCAAAAATCTAATATATATTTTACTTGACAAATGATAAGTTGCTTATGTTTTAAAACCTATACACTTTAAATACGATCACTAAGAATTCCTAAGAGATACAGATAATAAATAAGGTGGTTTTAATTATTTTATATGGTAACTACTTAAGAATTTAAAGTAACTAACTGTTCTAACAATATTTAACACTGTTTTAATAACTGACAGGACAGAAGTTTTCCTAAAGTCTCTCACTGAATACTGCTTGTTTGTACTTGGGTGTATGTCCTTGATAACTCAATTATTTCCTTTCATTACTAATTGCCTTTATAAACATTAATAAAATTATTTCTTCTCTGATTGAAATTGAAAAAAATATATATCAAATATTTTTACCCTTGCTGGTTCTAACTCTAACTCTGCTTTCTCTCACCACTCCCAAATTTTCACAAAAAGAACAATTCGGTCCCTTAAAATGAGACATGCTTGTAAGTTTTTTCACTCTCTGATGAGAACCAAATATAACAGAATGATGTTCTATCTGAAAGAAAAGAAAACTAAAGCTATCGAAACAGTAGCTAACATATAAATCAAAATATCTGTGTATTAGTCTGTTCTCATGCTGCTAATAAAGACATACCCAAGACTGGGTAATTTATAAAGAAAAAATGTTCAGTGGGCTCACAGTTCCACCTGACTGGGGATGGCTCACAATCATGGTGGAAGGCACAGGAGAAGCAAAGGCATGCCTTACATGGTGACAGGCAAGAGAGCTTGTGCAGGGGAACTCTCATTTATAAAACCTTCAGATCTCGTGAGACTCATTCACTACCACAGGAACAGTATGGGGGAAACCACCCCCACAATTCAATTCAATCCACATGGCCCCACCCTTGACACATGGAGATTATAACAATTCAAGGTGAGATCTGGGCATGCATACAGCCAAACCATATCAATCTGATTCAGTAATACACTCTTAACACTACAAAGCAAATCAAAAAAAGATGTACAAATGGCATCAAGGCCATATTACGCAGACCCTAGTCTTTCATTGGTTAGTGTTAGCTGAACACTACCCAATGCGTAAACATCAACGGTACCACACACGTGATTCTGCATTTATATAAGCTACCAAGAGTACTTAGAAGTCTTTTGGGCTCACTGCTTCTTAAAGTGCATACATTATTTCCTTTTTTAAATGCTGTCACTAAATGGAGAAGTGGGAAATTACAACTGTCACAAAAACACAACAAAAATATACACTGCCAGCTTCCTCTGTAATGGATGCCTACTTATGCGGCAACTTAAAACACAGGCAGATCATAGGGATAATTCCCCTGTGTGTGTATGGCTGAGAGGAAAAGTATGGCCTGCCTTGACAGAGACTGCTTTTAAGTCTTTAAACTGTCCTCCTTCCAGTATTTATTCAGTATGCCTTCTATGCAGCTGAGAAATGTTGTTTCAAATCAGTGAGCACGACTAAAATGCTTAAGGAGGAGCAGCTGAGAATCTTTGCAGTAACTAAAACCTAGTAACTTTTCTCAGGGCAGGCATTAGGTGCCACTTGCTGCTGCTTAATATGCTGATTTAGCCCCCAACAGCGTCAGGGCAACTGGTGTGAAATGTCAGCTGAGGACTGGAGACTACCGTTTAGAAGAGAAATTTGAGCATGGCAGAACAGCAACAGCAAGCAGCCCTGATTTTCCTCGCCAGATGACGAGCGGACATTTGGCATCGTTAAAATTAAAGAAAGAGCAATCCCCAAAAGATAGCTTCATTTGCAAAATCATAAAGCTCCAATAAACAGTTATTTGGGGGAAAAGAATGACGGTGAATACATTAAACATCTGCAAATGTAATGAAGAATAAAAATCCGAAGAGAGTTTTCCCAAGCTCTTTGTACACTACTGGATCAACTCAGCTGACCTCCATGGTTTACTTTGCCCTCTCATATGATGCCTCTCTCCTATTTCCTTTAATTGAGTAAGAGGTCTTATCTTTTAACTATATATACACCCTCCATTTCTCACTAGCTGTAATTAAAAGTTGGTTAATTAAGCATGCCTTATGCGTAGAACTTCAAATGATATACTTCACTTTTCAATTGCCTACAACCTATGCTTTAGAAGCTAGCAAAAATCACTTCTTGAAATACCAACAGAGCAGCGTAATTTTTTTGAAAGGTTGCTGGTCTCATTGCTAATTTAAAAAGTGAATGTCTGCATGCTATCAAACCTCAAGTTCAGAAATAAAAACTATTCTAATTAATTTTGATCTTTATGCAACTATATATGCTATAATATCTAGACCAGAGTTTCCCCAAAACACTCCTAAAACATACCCACTTATGGGCATAAAAGCCCCAGCACAGCATGTGGCTTGTAGATACTCTAAAATTGTTTTTTTTCACATATACAAGCTTAAGTAATTACAGTGAGCTTAATAAAACTTGTGGATGTTATAATCTCTGTCTCCATTACCAAATTCCCATGCATTTCTTGTAAATATCTAATGCAAGTAAGTCTAGAGAATAAAAAGGTTAGGTCCCCTCTCCTTTGTTCTCTCCATGCCTTCTTTCTTCTCTTTCAATCCTTCTCTCCTTTTACATAAATTGTAATTCAATTAAGCTATCATTATTGCTTCTTTTATATAGCATATCTGATGTAAAATAAAACACGGTAATACATAATCTCATTTTGAAACAAAAATAACAACCTAGAACCACGTGACCTCAGATAAAATACTGAGAACTTTTCCATTCTATACTTCTTTGCCTTACCACATTATGTAATAATGAGAAGATGATGAGTAGGAAAAGCAAGAGGAAGAGGAAGGAACAGAGGAAAAGGGAGAGGAAGAAGAGAATGAGTAGGAAGAGGGGAAGTCAGAGAAGAAAGAATTAAATGGAATGATCTGTGTAAAACACCAAGCAGAGTGCCTGACATATAATAAGTAAGTGCAAGGCAGAGTGAGGAGATACGCTGCCATAAAGCTTAGGAATTAAATGGATCTGGATACAAATACTTGGGCAAAATATCTCTATAAAATTGAGACTATCAATACAAAGTATAGAAGTATGCTGTAAGGATTAAATGAGTAAATACAAAAAAGTCCTTAGTACAGTGTCTAGTATATCATAAGCACTTAAAAAATTGTTATTAAGACCTTCTACTGTAAGGTCTCTGATAAGATATTTGATATTTTTAGAATATTTCAATATTTAAACTAAAAACATAATTACTCTACTGAAAAATTGTAAAGAGTAAGTTCATTTCAATGGATACAATTTTTGAGTCAAAATACAGTTGTTAATAAAGACATCAAAAATTATATTCATTTGTTTTTATGTAAACTAAAAAAAATCCATTTGAGAAGTAGAAGTGGATGTGTGCAGTCATTTACTGAAAATGAACATTTCTGCAAGAGTCAAACTTGTTACTATCAATGACAAGCAAAAATGGCTATTTGAAAATCCACATTTTAAGGATTTTATGTTCTGAGAACATAAATATAACACTTGATGATTTACTTAATTATTTTCTTGTTGAAGAGACCACATTATGATGTTTTGCTAGAAAAAAAAAAATGGGACAGGCAGTAATATATAGGGCAATAAATTCTCTCTAAACCCTCTTGTAGAAAATGATTATCAGACCTTTAAGTTGATGGACCTAGAATTTCTCAGGAAAAAACAGTGTTAACAGTCAGGGGTGACTGGTTCACAATAGACCAACATTTATAGGAGTAGCTGTAATTGGGGAGTAATGAGTCCTGAGACTAAATGCATAAATTAACCAGAGAAGGAGTAGACGGTCTTTTGTAACTAATGTCTCGGCTGTCAAGACACAACTTGGTTTTTGCTCTTAACTGGGGCCTTGACAGTGTCAGCTGCCCTAGAATACAAGGACTGCCAACAGCAGGAGCACTCATCCACACTGCGGCCTGTTGGCATGCTGCCTGTGGCTGGATAATACATGCAAGATAGAGCATATGAGCTGTTATCTGGAATCAGTAACTGCAACTCTGAGGCTGATTTTTTTTTTTAAATAAATCTGGAAGACAGATGTTTGCCCCAACCAGCCTGTTAATTTTGAACCGATTATGTTGCCAACAACAAAGGCACTAATCTGCAGAGAAAAGTACGAGTTTTTGACATTATTATAATAATTAAAAACATACCTATCATTTAAAATTAAGTCCTACTTACAGAACCATATTTAACTTATTATACTGGGTCAAAGGTAACATGGTCACTGTTATTTAAGTCTGTTAGAAATTCTGTTATTTAAAAATAAAAAAGAGAGAAGGAATTAATGGAAGAATTAAAGATTTCAATTTTGTTAAAAGAAAACCAAATAATAAATAATGCCACATATGTGGTTTTGAGAGAGACAGGGTCTCACCCTGTCATCCAGGCTGGAGTGCAGTGGCACCATCATAGCTCACCACAGCCTTGAATTTCCAGGCTCAAGTTATCTTTCTGTCTTAGTCTCCTGAATAGCTGAGACTACAGGCACATGCCACCAAGCTTAATGATTTTTTTTTTTTTTTTTTTGTAGAGACAGTGTCTTGCTATATTGCCCAGGCTGATCTTAAATTCCTGGCCTCAAGCAATCCTCCTGCCTCAGCCTCCCAAAATGCTGAGATTACAGGAGTGAGCCACCCACCTGACCCCCATATGCTTTCAGACACAACAATTTCACTTACATGACTTAAGTATAATAAAGCAATCAAAAGTTTTCTCACATATGTGTAAAGACATGATATAAACAGTATTCATATCGCCTATATAAAAAATAAACTATCAGTAGGAGATAGCTTAAGTAAATAATATATTCACAAAATTGAATATTATAAATTTAGTAAACAGATTTTATATAAGTTAATATGCAGTCACATCAAAATCTCCATGAAGGCTGGGCGCGGTGGCTTATTCCTGTAATCCCAGTACTTTGGGAGGCCGAGGTAGGTAGATCACTAGGTCAGGAGATCGAGACCATCCTGGCTAACATGGTGAAACCCCATCTCTACTAAAAATACAAAAAATTAGCCAGGCATAGTGGCACACGCCAGTAGTCCCAGCTATTCAGGAGGCTGAGGCATGAGAATCACTTGAACTCAAGAGGCAGAGGTTGCAGTGAGCTGAGATCACGCCACTGCACTCCAGTCTGGGTGACAGCAAGACTCCGTTTAAAAAAAAAAACTCCATGAAATACTGATAAGTCACATACACACACACACACACACACACACAATTGTTCTAAAGGGTAGTCACCAAACTTTAAAAGGTAGTTTTTCTCTGGATAGTGAACACAACAAATTTCTTCTCACCTCATACAACAATTTTTGATTTGTTTGAATTATTTACAATGAAAATATACTTGTATATTTATAAACATAAGATATATCAAAATCATCTAACACATTTAGTATAATCTAATCTAGAACCCACAGAGAATAAATCAGTTTTCACTGTAACTAGATCATATGCAAATGACAAACTATTAATTTGTAGCTATACACTGCTTTAGATAATCCCTTATAAAAGCACAATCTTCGATTATGGCCTGTATGCTTTGAGAAAATTAGAGAATAAATATTTGATAATTTCGAGAACACAGCACACATGAAAAAGGAATTAAAAAATTGTCTATATAGAAAAATTAAAAAAAATCAGTGTTCATTAAGTTATAGAGCTAAAAGCATATTGTTGAAAAGCACAGACAAAAGTTAGACATACCTGAGAATAAAACCTCCTCTAACTGAGACTTAAGAGTGGGATGGGTGCTGGGTGTAGTAACTCATACCTGTAATCCCAGCACTTTGTGAGGCAAGGCAGGCAGATCAGTTAAGGTCAGGAGTTCAAGATCAGCCTGGCCAACATGGTGAAATCCCATCTCTACTAAAAATCCCATCTCTAAAAAAAAAAAATTACAAAAATTTGCCAGGCATGGTGGTGCACACCTGTAACCCCAGCTACTCGGGAGGCTAAGGTGGGAGAATAGCTTGAACCTGGGAGGCGGAGCTTGCAGTGGGCCAGTATGGCACCATTGCATTCCAGCATGGGTGACTGAGTAAGATTCTGTCTCAAAAAAAGAAATAAAATAATAAAATAAAATACAGTCTTACCAAAAAAAAAAAAGTGAGATGGCTTTTGCCTCAAAACGTAATAGAAGATTACAGATTATAAGAAGACTGTGTCTTATATTCAAACACAATAGCAAATTTTCCTCATAAGGTTATTCTGAAGATGAAATTTGATACCGTGTATAAAGCACTTCCCACAATAACTGGCAATAATCATCTCAGCAACTGAAAGCCATTAGTATGTGCCAAGAACACTAAGCTGTGATGAACTGATGATAGCTCCTACCATCCTCAACACGCCCCATACACACACACACAAAATGAGATATCCTTCTAAAAACAATGCCAATGAAATTTTAGTGTACACAGAAGAGAGAAAAGAGGCAGGTTTAAATTAGACAAGGACACTAACGTTAGGAATCATCTTAAAAACCAAGCTGGCTGAATGCGGTGACTCATGCCTGTAATCCCAGCACTTTGGGAGGCCGAAGCGGGCGGATCACGAGGTCAGGAGATCAAGACTGTCCTGGCTAACACGGTGAAATCCTGTCTCTACTAAAACTACAAAAAACTTAGCTGGACATGGTCACATGTGCCTGTAATCCCAGCCACTCGGGAGGCTGAGGCAGGAGAATCATTTGAACCCGGGAGGCGGAGGTTGCAGTGAGCCAACATCATGCCACTGTACTCCAGCCTGAGTGACAGAGAGAGACTCCATCTCAAAAAAAAAACAAAAACAAGCTAAGCAACAATAATAGGGTTTTACAATTGTGGAATCTTAATCACTAAAAGTATTTGAGAAAAGAACAGCTAACTCCCTCACTTTGGTGGCTTAGACATTCAACTGCATGAGATGAAAAGACCAGGAAACTGAAATTCTAAAATTCCATCAAGATTTATGATTTTGAGCTGGGCATGGTGGCTCACACCTATAAGCCCAGCACTTTGGCCTGGGCAACACTGGAAGATCCTGCCTCTACAAAAAAAAATTTAAAAATTAGCCAGGCATGGTAGCATGTGTCTGTAGTCCTAGCTACTCGGCCCAGGAAGACTGCTTGAGCCCAGGAGGTCAAAGTTGCAGTGAACCATAATAACACCACTGCACTCCAGCCTAGGCGACAGAGTAAGACCCTGTCTCAAAAAAATAATAAAAATGAATTTTAAAAAGATTTATGATCCATGATACTTTAATTAAAGAGACAGAGCATTTCATCATTCTAATGGTAAATTGTATCTGGAGATTTTAAAGAAATCAGAGAAAACTTATCTTGCAAATGCAGTTTTTGACTTTAGAAGCTTTAAAAAATTATGAAGAATAGATCCAAAGAATACCTGTGTATATAAAAAAAGCCAGGATGGCTTTGGGCATATCACAACAGGCTTCTGCTTTCATGTCATTCAGTAAAAGTTAGCAAAAGAGGAAGGGTTAGGGTTATTTTATTCTGTGGGGAGATAATGAGGGGTTAACAAGGAAAAAGGAAAACTAAACATCAAGAGATTAAAAATAAAGTTAACATTCAGGAATCAGAACACCACTTTTAGTTAACTCTGTAAATTGCTAAATGTTAATGTTAGCAAACATCACTTCATCAGATTGTCTTTGAATTTATGGGATACCATGAAGTTCTCTTTAAAGATTCCATTATGTGAATCAAAGTGGGTGGCCTTGGATCAGCACTGTTTCTCTATTGATTTTTATCCAAAACACTATTAACCAGTACATTCAGATCAGAGTATATCAGTATATCTGTTGAGGCAAACTTGCTATTTTGTAAAAAAAAAAAAAGTGAAATGACATATGATTTTTTTTTTTTTTTGCCTCACTTAGGAATTATCTTTCAACAATCATCAAGGATTTCACAGACTCTCAAATCCCCAAGTAAAGTTTGATGACTATCACCATAGAAAGAACATTGTACAAGTAGCTAAGAATCCCAAGTTCTGGTTCCAGCTCTACCTCTAACAACCTATGCACAGGACCAGCCAGCTTTGGTGCGTGTGAGACCTGTGTAGTCAGATGGGGCTGAAAGACTCAGTGAGGACTCCACACTCAGAAGGATCCCATGCTTGGTTTCATTCTCTGATGCTGCCATGGTGAAACTCTAATAATTTCTTAATAAAAGCCTCACATTTACATTTTATACTAGGCTTATTATGTAGTTTTTGCCTGTGTGAGTTTTGCAAGTCACTTGAACTAATTCTCATTTTGCTCAAAGTTAATTACAAACCCAGCACTCCCCCTCTCCCATGCTGTATTACCAGAACACAAATTACACTTTACATACTGCTTTCAGATCCTAAAGCCAACTCAAGATTGAGCATAAGAATCTTATTTCCAAAAGATGTCCTTTAAAAGACAGAGCCTATCACTGTTGCCCCAAACATTTCCTTGTCTGGCCCTTCCGTTAACCAATTAGGTGCCCTATACCACTAATTGTGCTTTCTATCTTAAAGGTGTATTTGACAACTACCTTTTTTAAAAAAGCATCTTTGTTCAAATAGCCATTTAGTGCTGACACATGGAATGTGGAAAGAAAACGCTCTCTCTAACACTGAGAGATTTACAACAAAAAGTGTTATTGGCTCGGCGCGGTGGCTCACGCCTGTAATTCCAGCACTTTGGGAGGCTGAGGCGGGCAGATCACCTGAGGTTAAGAGTTAGAGACCAGACCAGCCTGGCTAATATGGCGAAACCCCGTCTCTATTAAAAATACAAAAAAATAGCCGGGCGTGGTGGTGGACGCCTGTATTCCCAGTTACTCAGGAAGCTGGGGCAGGAAAAATCGCCTGAACCCGGGAGGCAGAGGTTGCAGTGAGCCAAGATGGCACCATTGCACTCCAGCCTGGACGAGAGCGAAACTCCTTCTCAAAAAAAAAAAAAGGTGTCGTTTAAAAACACTTCACTGCTAACCCTTAAGTAATATATTAATCAGAACAAAATATTATAAAAATTAAAATGCTAAGTGTGGTAGAGAGTATCAGCGCATATAGGTATATGGATCAGTCTCCTTAGTGTAACTCAAGAGGTCGTAAACACAGCACTTAGTGTTTCACCATCTCTTCTGTTTGGCCCCAAATTCCTACCATTATAATTATTTTAGACTTAGAAATCTATAAAGATGCTGCTTCAGTGTGTAATATAATAGAGGAAATGTGATGGTGTATCTGGGGCTTTCCATTTACCACATTAACAAATGATATCAAGCAGGACGGGCATCTCCCACTTAAGCAGTTATGTACTTCAGAAAATTCTAATAGTCTGTTATTTGTTAAGCAAAAAAAAAAAACACATAGTGTTTTTGTATCAACCCAAACCCCTCGCAACCAGCTTTCAACCACTGTAATCCCAGCACTTTGGGAGGCCAAGGCGGGTGGATCACGAGGTCAAGAGATCAAGACCATCCTGGTCAACAAGGTGAAACCCCGTCTCTACTAAAAATACAAAAATTAGCTGGGCGTGGTGGCGCGTGCCTGTAGTCCCAGCTACTTAGGAGGCTGAGGCAGGAGAATTGCTTGAACCCAGGAGGCAGAGGTTGCAGTGAGCCGAGATCGCACCACTGCACTCCAGCCTGGGTAACAAGAGCGAAACCCCGTCTCAAAAAAAAAAAAAAAAAAAAAAGGAAAACAATAAAATATACACTTAATGCCAAGGTGCGTGGGTAAATGTTACAAACCATATATTAGGGTGTAAAGGGCTACAAGCATCACTTCCTGCTCATACAATGAATAGGATGTTAACAGACAGCGTCTGTAGGCCCTACTTAGCCTTTCAATGTGAGCAGAAAACGTGCACATTTCCTTGGTGGAGACCCAGCCTACATTTCAAGGCATCGCCACATGATTCTGATGTTCTACTAACGGTAATGTAAATCAAGAAACTTCTTACATGTCGTTTTGTTAAAAACATTGAGATTGGAAGATGTAATGTAAATAGGTGCCTTATAAGCATCAGCAAAAAGCAAAGCAAGAAACATAAACATCTAGTGAGAGCTCAGTCTAGTCTGTGCAGATTGGATTTCAAAAATCGAGAGGCATTCCACTGGGCAACCATTCACTGGAAAGACATTCTGCAGGTTCTGTCTGAATTTTATTCGGTAGCTAAACTAGCTAAACTACACTCTAAGTAGGTGTTACAAGCTGTAGGGCAAGCAAAATAAATGACGTTGCTGACTTTAAAGGATTTAAATATGTTACTATGGGACCCCAGTAGAGCATTAATATGGCTTTCTTAGTTATAATAGCTACATGTCAACTGGACAGACTTCTTTGATTTAACTGGAAAAATGATGGACAAATAAATTTTGGCTAAGATTATTGAGATGTCATAGAGCTGAGAAACGTGATGCAGCCACCTAAAAGTTAGATAACAGAAATACAAGAATTCCAGCCCAGATCTCTCACTCTGTGTAACATTTGGTGAAGTCATTTAATCTTTCTTGGTTTCAGCTGTGCACTGTAAGGATTAGATGAGTTGATGTAAGCTTTTAAACAAATGAGAGGACACACAAGCGAACACCAAGTATTTTTGTAGACATAGCGCGTCCTCAGATAACGCCGTTCTGTATGGTATCGTTTTGTTATAACACTGATGAGCAGAAACGAAAATCAATACCCAGCTGGAGCACTGTCTGTGTTGAGTTTGCACATTCTCCCCATGTTTGGAAAGGTTTCCTCCGGGTATTCCAGTTTCCTCCCGCATCCTAAAGATATGCACATTAGGTAAACTGGCATGTCTCAATTGTCCCATGACAAGTAGGTGTGGCTATGGGCATGAGTGCACACAGTGATGTGATGATGTCCTGTCCAGGGTAGGTTCCCATCTTGTACCCTGAGCTTCTGGGAGAGGTTCTGGTGGCTCAACACTCTGAGCTGGAATAATTAGGTAAATAATATTCTGGAGGCTGAGGCAGAATCACTTGAACCTAGGAGGCAGAGGTTACAGTGAGCCAAGATCGCGCCGCTGCACTCCAGCCTGGGTGACAGAGAGACTCCATTTAAAAAAAAAAAAATTATCTTACTTGTTCATGTTAATCTTTCTTAAATGTAGGTATAGCTCATGTTTATTTCAGTGTTTAATAACAGAAGTTATCAGTGCTTATGTTCAAAGTTTAGTGATATTTTTGTGACCAGGAATATGCCACAGACACTTCACATTTGCTTATATCAATTAGTCAGTGGTAAAACTGGGTCTGTTATATGGCATGTCATTTAAAGTCGCAGTTTCTGAAAACCCATCAATGATGTCATACACAACTGGGTTTGAATTCTTTGCTAGCTGTGTAAGCTTGGGCAAATTATCAAACGTCTCCCATGTGTACAGTGAAAACAATTATATGTACTTTGCAGAACAGAAATAGTGTTAGAAATATATGGAAAGTGCCTAGAAAGGATCTGGACCATAGCAGACAGTCAATAATTGCTAATGATTCATTTCCTCCTTACTAGTAAAACTCCATAAACTTTTGCTCTTCGCCATCTAAGTAACCAGCTCATTCACTCATGCCTCTAACTTGTTTTCACCCGAACACATTTCTTAAATTTCTGTCCTTTACCACAACTTCTTGTTTGTTCACTGTTCCTTAAAAAATTATACTTTATCCACATAAAAATGTCTACTCCTTTGAACTCTTATTTCTTGACCATTATCAGAGCCTATCTAACAAAGTTCCCGGTTTCAAATACTTCAACTACTATTGACTATTCTCAAATACCCTTGATGTTTACAAAGTTTACTTTGCCGATCCTCAATCGTAGATGGATTCAACAGTCTTTTCATTCTATTAGGTTGGTGCAAAAGTAATTGTGGTTTTCTACTCCTCATATTACGCCAAGCCTTGTTAGAGAAAGCTGATTTGATTATGAATATAACTGTTACATCGAAAGGTGGGACTCCACATAAAAAATGCCAACAGAAAACAATGTTTTCTTTCCTGTCCTCTGCTTCTTTAAAATGAATTTTCTTTAGACCATCTTCTGTAAAATTCACATTAAATCTGAAAAAGTCTTGACATAGACATCAATTGGTTGGATATACATTGTAACTGAGAGTTCCCCCAATTTTGTTCAGAGAAGCAATGGCCTAGCTAAGACTGTATCCCCCACTGTAGCTAAAGGTTGTCCAGTGAGATAGACACAGAAGTAACAGAGTGGGATTTCTGAAAATCCCTTGAGCTACCTACACACGTATATCTTATCACAGGAGGAAAAATAAATCCACACTCTGTTTAAATACCTTTCTGTTGGCTTGTCTATTAATCATATTTGAACACAACACTACGCCTTACAGGCTCCCTAACTTTTCCATTCACTATTGTATGTAAAAGTGTTATTGCTAAAAATTGTCTCAGTTAATCAATTAAAATATCTAGTCTGGAATAAAAATCAAAAGTCTAAGCTTAATGCAAAATTCATTTAAATTCCCATTACCAGGTTAGTACTGCTTCAGACCGAGAAATTTCAGATGGGGAATGTGGTGGGGTCTATGTCCACTCTCTGAGTTATTCCTCCTGATTTCATCTTAACTATAATTATATATTGTTACTCTCTGGGGCTGATGGATATTCAACACTGACTTGTTCCTTTCTTGAGATATTTTCCCAGTTGTATGGGGGTACCCAGGACATCCAATTGCAAAGTCACACTTCTGACTGTCATTTACACCCCAGCCCCTCAGCTCCCATCTGACAGTATATTTCTACCCCCTTTCTGCTAAACTAGCTTTGTTCCTGGCAGGAAGTCCTGTTGGGCCTGACCAGCTCCAGGTCCAAGTCCAAGAGCAGCTCCATATCACACTGCCTTGTTTTGTGTGTAAGTCTGTGCCCACTGATACCACGTCTCATTGCCCTGTCACCAGGTAAACATGCTAAAAAGGAAGAGCCTCAGCACTTCCCTTTCAGCATCCACAGGCAGGTATCAAATCCAAATAAATAAAAGTAATCTCAATTTTACAAAACAAATAGTGGATTACCTAATCTCTTCACCACTCAGACTCCAAGGGAATTGTATTAGCTCGCTAAGTAATCTTCTCAAAGACATTTACACTAAGATTAAAAAGAAGGGTAAGCATAGTTTTCTCCTGGGAGAAAGCAAATGGCACAATATTTTATACTTTTTTCAAAGGAATTTTTCTTCTGTTCTCTTTAACCTGGATAATTTATACCCTCCAGATAGATTCTGGATTAATGGCCAAAATAAACACATCCACATAAACACACAGTTTTCAGAAAGTTCTTTCAAATTCATATGTAGCTTGGAACCTCATTTTTAGAACATGAGGGTGTTTTATATTTTCTGATTCTTCTCAGTGTTAGGAAGGCCCTAGATATTATTCCTCAGTCATTTTACTTACTCATAATCGACTCCTTTCACCTTTTCTTATTTCGCTGTCCCCAATCTTCAACAAGTCCCCATGAACTCCCACAGCCCTTCAAAGTCCCTTCTACTTGGCCAAGAGAAAAGTGGTCATCATGGTGACTTTTAATTTTCTCTACCTGCAAAATCAACTGTCTTTATTTATCTTTAATAATATTCCTTCTGTCCCAAGTGAAAGATTCCACCATCTTTTCAAAGATAAATTGCATGACCTCGATCTCTCTGTCTGCTTTTTCTGGGATCATCCTTCAACATTCAGACTATTTTTTCTTCAAATTTCATAGATTTCTTCTTTTCTAGCTATAAGCATGCTTATATGTTCTCTAGTCTCAAAAATAAACAAGAATTAAAAATAGTCTTAATAGTACTCCACATTTTCCTTCACTGTCCTACCAAACCTCATGAAAATGCAGACAAATTTCTTGCCAATGTCTCACTGTCCCCTCAGCCTTTAACACTACAGTCTTTATTCCATTCCAGTACATTCTACTGAATCTGTCCTCACAGGAATAAACCAATGGCTTCTAATAGTCAAACAATGAATTTTTTATTCTTCTTTGAGTCTCTAAAGAATTTCAGAATTCCTTAGTGGATCCCTTTCTCATTTCTTTGGATCAAATTTTTCTTGAGTTTCTATCCACATTTTTTAGTTAAAATCCCTAGAGATAAAGACTAGAAAGCTGAATTTTTATAAAATGTTATTGGCACTACTGACAAATAGAAATGATATAGAATGACTGGCCTAAATACTAGAGAAACATTAAAAAAAAAAACCTATTTGGTTAAATAACAATAATCTAGTACTTCTAGGAAAACAAAAACAAAACCTACTTTAAAAATCTCTTGAAAACATTTATCATTTTCCTCTTTTTGTTATCTAAACATAAGCTCAATATCAAGGTTGAATTAAGAGTTGGAGTATATTACAGTATTTAAAGCTTCAAAATAGATTGTTGCAGCTTTAATTAAAGTTACCAGGACAACCAGAAAGAGACAGAATATGCCATAATTGGAAAGTATCACCAGAAAAATTTGTTTATTATAACCTTGATCCTATTTCCTTTGAGCAAAATGCCTAGAGACCTTCATTTACCGAGCAGATCCCCTTGGCTGGGCTGGTTGATGAACAATGAGACCACTGATTTCATTACCTTCATCTCTCAGAAGGCAGCATTGGAGGTTGGATTGCTTTGTTGAAAAGCTTTCTCCTATAACTTGTTCATTAACACTTGCAGATATTTCAGCCTAGTTCAGCCTAGTTTATGATACAACTAATTGATACATTATGAATGCATGTTCATAATACTGTTAAATGATTATATCTTTTCTGCTTCAAAACACTGTTTGATTTGAGATTGCTTAAGAATAATCCAATGATATTAGTCAGATAATCATTGTAGGGAGCCAGTTCCTGAGACATAGATGTAACAAATGTCAGAAAAATCATCATTTAGCAGATACATCTTGGAAATAAAATGGTTCAAATTATAAATGTGGGTTTACAGGGGAAAAAAACTGGATTTTAGACAGAAGTCATAAAGTTGAATTCCACCACTACCTCATGCTGTCTATACAGTCTTGGGTAAGAACATTGGTCCTCTGAATTTCCTCATTTATAAAATAAGAATGCATAAATGTTTAATGTGTCTACTTCACAGAGATTCTGTAAGGGCCTAATACATATGAATCATCAGAAACATAACATGATTTTGTATAGTAAAAAGCTCCCCCCAAAAAAGCAAAATTGCTGTCAATGACACAGCAACTAAAATTTTTTGGTATCATTTTATCTTTCAGCTCTTCCTAGGGCTGGTAGCTGGAGCTGATCAAAAGACCAAAGCACAAAGGAGTGTAAAAGAAAGTTGAAATAAGTAGACTCAAACATATAAACAAACACAAGCTATAGCATAAGGTAATGTTAAATTTGACTTTTTAATCAACAGGCTATAAAAGATAGGATTATCAATTGAATGTTCAAATACATAAAATCTGTGTTGATGCAGGCACATTAACAATTATTGCAGATACTAAAAAAGCAATAATTTTACCAAAAAAAAAACCACTTCAGTTGTTTGTTTCCTTTTTTCAAAAGTCTGAATCTGTTAGATCATTTAGTAGGTATATAAGAAAACAAACAGTTACACTTGTTTTCTTTTAGAGTGTTTACATATATATTTCTAGAGGTATCTTATGTTGACTGAAGAATAATAAAGGTTTAAAAATTTTTCAAACTCAAATACCAATGAAAATTGTTTAAATACCATATATTTTCTTTTATTGAATCATTCTTTTGAAAATGGTTAATTGATACAGGATTCACTGAAAAATTAATTGCCTTCCAGAATATTCTTTCATCTGGAACATCCAACACTTATTCAGTATGGATGAACAACAGTTTACAAAATACTACTTAGCCATCATTTCTTCCTTGTTATGATTATATGCTTCCTTAGGTCAAAAAATATATTCGTGTAATAAGTAGAAATGCAGATCTTGAAGTCAGACACATCTGAATTTGAATCCTTTCACATTCTTGCTGCTCAAAGTATGGTCTTTGTACCAGGAGCGTAAGCATTACCTGGTAGCTTATGAGAAATCGACTATCTCTACTGAATAAAAATCTGCATCTTAACAAGAGCCCCGGGTGATCTGTATGTATATTAAAGTTTGAGAAGCACTGGCAAACATTACTTATTAGATACATTTCCTTGGGTAAGTTTCAAGAACTCTCAAAATCCCAGTTTCCTCACTGAAAAATGAGACTAATAATGGTGTCTATACCATAGTATTATTATGAGAAATAATTAGATGATGCTACTTAGTAACCACTCAATGAAGTCTAACTGGTATTAAATTTTATCATCTAACTTAGATTTGTATATTCATGATATTTTCTACTACATTTACCTATAAAATTGCATTACTGTCCCACCCGGAAGAAATAAAGCTCCTTTAATCCAGATGCCTTCCCTGAGTATAAGCCTACAACAAAAATAGAAGTAAATTAACAATGCCATTTTGCATTTACAATACAGTGTAGCATATGTTTTTCCATTAGCCTCAAAATATTTCTCTTTCAAATAATTGTTTTCTATTTTTGCAGAATCAAGGAAGTTAAGCAAAGAATTTATTTTGAAATCAAACATGAATCTGTCTCCCTGAAATCAAATTGACCTATTCTACACTTAATTAGCCATTGTGTCTTCAGTATTTTGTCATCATGTGTCTTCAGTATTTTGTCAAGATGGTCTACTGATCCCTCGAAAGACTCAAATAATGAACCAGGTGTCTTGAGCTTCCATTTCAAATGAGAAATAAGAAAGAGAGTCTCAATAGGATTATATTTTAATCCAAATAAGGCAAGATACACACCAGTTCATTCCACAGCCTTTTTTAAGGGACTATGATATCCAAATTACCTGCTTCCTACATCCAGAGGAAAAATGTAGACTGATAAAACCCATATGAATAGAATCATTTTCTACTGTCACTTGAATATTAATCACTTCAGTAGATAGCATCTTTTTATTAGGTACGTTTTTATTACAAACATTTACATAACTAAATGCTTTAAAGTGGCATTCTCGTCTCCAAAATGGAAAATACCAATGCTTTGAATTTTCTAGTAGTGAAAGTTTATCTTCCTATGAATTACTCAATTATTGTTTATTTATTTTTTTTTTGTTTTTTGAGACAGAGTCTTGCTCTCTTTCACATAGGCTGTGGCATGATCTCAGTTCACTGCAACCCCCACCTCCCAAGTTCAAGCGATTCTCCCTGCCTCAGCCTCCAGAGGAGCTGGGATTACAGGCACCTGCCCACCATGCCCAGCTAATTTTTGTATTCTTATTAGAGACGGGGTTTTGCTATGTTGGCCAGGCTGGTCTCGAACTCCTGACTTCAGGTGATCATCCTACCTCAGACTCCCAAAGTGCTGAGATTAGAGGCTTGAGCCACAGAGCCCAGCCTCAGTTATTATTTTTAATTAAATGTTTCAACTTCTAGCAACATGGCATAACAAAAATTCCAACTGACATACTTGTTACATTACAACAATATCTTGGATATTTGAAGAAGCATAATATAAATATTTAGAAGTACCTGAGAAAGCACAGAAAATTTCAGAGGGCCAAGATATATACAAAACATAGTAAACAAAAAAAATCTGAAATCTGAGTGTTAGGCAAACAGGAAATTCAGAGTTGTATTGCAACAAATATCCATAAATGTACTGAAATCTATACAGTAAGAGGAATCAGGCTGGGTGCAGTGGCTCATGTCTAATCCCAGCACTTTGGGAGGCCAAGGCAGTAGGATCACTTGAGCCTAGGAGTTAAAGGCCTGCCTGGGCAATATGGGGAGATCTTATCGCTACAAAAAATTTAAAAACTGGCCAAGTGTGGTGGTGCATGCCTGTAGTCCCAGCTACTTGGAAGGCTAGGGTGGAAGGATTGCTTGAGTTCTGCAGGTCGAGGCTGCAGTAAGCAGTGATTTTGCCACTGCTCTGCAGCCTGGGCAATGAAGTGAGACGCTGTCTCAAAAAAAAAAAAAGAAAAAAAGGAAAGAAAAAGAGGAACTAAACTGAAGCTCCAGCATTGTACCTAACAAAAGATCATAAGAAGTTTATGTAAAAAATTTTAGAAGTTTATCAAATGGTACAAAATATTGCTAAATGAGATACACTATTTATAAATAGAAAGACAAAATATAATAAAGATATCAATTCTTCTCAATTTGGTCTGAGTCCATATAATACAAATCAAAATCCTAGTAGATATTTTCCTGGATAATTATATGCTAAATCTAAAATTTAGATAAAAGATAAAAGTTTAAGAATACTCAAGATCATTCTGAAGAAGAATATAGTGAGGGACTTGGCCTACGTATTTAGTTTGTTCTCATACTGCTAGTAAAGACATACCCTAGATTGGGTATTTTATAAAGTTAAGAGTTTTAATTGACTCACAGTTTCACATGGCTGGGGAGGCCTCACAATCATAGCGGAAGGCAAAGGAGCAGCAAAGTCACATCTTACAAGGCAGCAGGCAAGAGAACATGTGTAGAGGAACTCACCTTTATAAAACCATCAGATCTCATGAGACTTACTATCATGAGAGCAGTATGGTAAAGACCCACCCCCATGATTCAATTATGTCTCACCATGTCCCTCCCACGACACATGGGAATTATGGGAGGTACAATTCAAGATGAGATTTGTGTGGGGACACAGCCAAACCACATCACCTTTGAGATATTGAGCTTGACAACTGGAGTTCACTAGAGGAATGCAAGTTATTTAATAAATGCCATGGAAAAATTTAGTGGAAAAAAAATTTGAAATGCAGCCTAAAATTATATACTCATATAACTTACAAGTAGAATAAATACATAAATGCAAAAGACAAAGTTTAGAATCATGTAGAATAAAATATATTAAATTATGTGTATAACCTCAGGGTAGGCAAGGATTTCTTAAACAAAACACTCCACAAAGCTAATAATTAAAATAGAAGTTAGCTTTGCATTAAAATTAAGAATTTATCTTGTCAAAATCACAATAACGGCAATGGACAAGGCACAAACTAGAAAATAGACGTTTACATCATCTAGAACTAAAATGAATTAGCACCAGGAATATATACCCTACAGATCAATTTTTTAAATGTGCAAAAAATTTCACTGAAGAGGAAACAAGAAAGGTGAATGAATATACAGCAAGATGTCTCCCTCATTAGTAACAAGCAGAGGTGCCATTTTATACCCATTCGACTGCCTATAAGTAAGAAGTGTAACACTTCCACTTGTCAGCCAGAATATGGATCGATGTGGGCTCATATATAGCTAGTGAAGGTCTGAATTCATACAATTATTTTGGAAAACAATTGCCATACTTTTGTAAAGCTGATTCTGTGAATACACTAAAATGTGGCAATTCTACTCTCCTGTATTAACCCTACAGATATTTGTGCACATGAGTACTAGGAGACTTGTTCAAGAAAATTCAGCAGCACTACTCATAATAGCATCCTTCTGGAAACAATCCAAACCATAATTTACCCACAGAGACTAAATGAAGAAATTGAGATACATCCTCAGAAAATAATATTTAACTGAATAAAATGAATTAAGTCTAAGTGCAAACATACACACAAATCATACAAACATGTTGGTGGAGAAAACCAAGTAGCTGAAGACTACATCGAGTGTGATATGAATTTCATAATGCTAAAAAGTAAGCAAACTAAAAAATAACTTAGTTTAGTAAAGCATTTTTGTGGGGCACAACTTTTTTTTTCTTTTTAGAAAAAAAATGACTACTTGAATGTCTAGCATTTTGCCACCTCTAGCAGAGAGGAAGGGTGATGGAATAAGAGACTATAGAATTAAAGATGATGATAATATTCTGGGTTTTATGTTGTGTAATAGACTTAAACATGTTCAATTTATTATTATGTATCATGATGTACATCTGTATAAATATACATATAAGCAATTAAACATATATTATTAAAAATAATAGTAATATAAAAATTAATAATTAGAAATAAACTGATTATTTAGGGTTCACAAAGAAACCACGATATCTCATCATTTATCAATATATCAGATGAACACAGTTACTAAGAAAAAGGAAGCATACCAAAGAAACCCCTCAACAGGGCATGAAAAACAAACAATAGATAAGTAATAAAAAATAATAAAATGAGCAGATCTGATTTAAACTCACCACCAGGGCTTTAGATCTGTTGCTTAGAAGTTTCTCAATATCCCTGGCTGCAATTTCTACCAGCTGGCGTGCATTATTTGGTTCCACAGTATACAAATCTTGATATTTCTCATAAATCTGTGTGAAAGAAAAAAAAAAAAAAACTAGTAAGAACAATAATTACTTATTTGGCTTACAGGTTCCCATTAGAATGTATTTAAAACTATAAACAACTGATTAGAAATACCACCCTGTTCTTTCTTTATCTTGATTTTTTTGGAGTTTGAGTGTGTCAGGAAAAAAGACACATAAATATAAATTTGCTGTAAGCCCATCAGATTGCCAAAATAGAGGTTATGTTAACAGGCTGTAAAACATGTTGTACCACAATGGTTTGTACGTGCAATATTGAGGCATGGGGCTGTACTCTCCAATCTCAAAACTGGGTTTTATCTGTCATCAGCATCGTAAGAGAAGGGGTAGCCATCCTAGACAACAGAAGGCAAAGTGAAGCATGGAAGGTCAAACCTGGAGAATGAGCGTGGAAGACAAAGGTAGGAGGAAGGGTTATGTGCTACGGAATGGAGAGAAAGAGAGAGAGAGAGAGAGAAGACATATAAATCCCCTGCTAATGTTCATCTAGATAAGAAGAGGAGCTTTAGAGACAGTTTACTATAAAGGAGATGAAGGCCATTAAGGTTTTGGTTAGAACTGTAATGGTGTATTTATTTTTTATTATCAAAGTAAATGTTGCTGTTGGCTGTTAATCACTGAATTAAACTACACTGAAATTAAGCTAAGTGGCAAAAGAAAAATTTGACTACCTTTCTGGCTCACCTTAGAGTCTATGGAAGGATTTCCCCAGAGTGGCATAAGCTGCACCTGTCTTACACAGCCTGTACAGTCTCAGCAAGAGAGGAAGAATTAAAGAAAGGGGGGTTAGAGGAGAAGCAGTCACAGTGTTTGTGGCTGGAGGGCTGAGCTGAGAAGGAAATCCCTTATGTGTCCAACAGATGGGGTGTACATGCATGACTAAACCATCTTTGAAAGCCAGGACCTGGCAGGTTTTTACTGTCTTATGAGAAGTGAATCCAGGCACATACAGGAACCAGTTCAACCCTGCTTTTTTCTGGCACAACTCCAGCATGATGCTTTACTACCAACAGGTTCTACAGCCTGGTCCCAGCTGAGCACTGATAACACTGGTGAATACTGGCTTCAAATGGACACAGACACATACTACCATTTATCGACCAGAGAGCATATTCATTTTACATGGACTTATATTTTTTTATTTGAAATTAAAATTAATATTTTGTAAAGATTTAAATCCATTTTTACTCCTAAAATTGACTTATTCACACTATGAGGTTTTTCAATACTCATGTGAACTTTGAATTTGTAGGTTTTCACTCAAAGTACTTAAGGCACATTAATTTCGTGACAAAATCTCCATATTTAGATTCATCCAGGAGTCCTGCATTTTAGTGGATTGCTTATGCTTTCTGCTAAGACGTAGATTATTGAGTTCTGTTTTAAACACTCATGTCATCTATGAAGAACTTCATCCAATACAAAGCTTTCTCTTTCATTTCAGACTAAGATAAGATTCAGGAATGTCAATTAATTGATTTGGGGCACAAATAGATAAACCTTAACATCACTTTAATTGATCCAGGATATGTAGTTCTTTGCAGTAAAACCAATAGAGCTAATTGGTATGAAATGTAATGTACTCTGTACCATTAATATCTTGTTCATTTCTCAATGCAGTCTAACCTCCTTCCTGCGGTATAGGGAATACAACGCTTCATAGTTGGAGATTAGTTCAGAAGTGCAATCTACGCTTCAGGTAATGTCATTTATTAAGTCTCTACATACATGTGCCAGACGTATTAATTACTTGGTGCTTTAAGGAATAAATAGATTATTAATCAGCAGAAACTATTTATTTCAAGTATATAAATATCTTCTCAAATATATAAATTATATTCTCTCAAATTTTCCTTTTAGGATAATTTTTAAATACATAAGTTAAAAACAAAATCTAACTCACAAACAAATGTAAAATAAATTAAGTCAAGAAGCTTAAGTCTAGAACCCCTAGTATAAATATCTGGCTGTATTATTTTATATATAAAACCACAATTGAAATGCTTTCTTTGGAAATAAAAATAAATTAAATTTATATAACTCTCCACCAAAAAACTAGCTCTTGCTTCTGGTTCCAAAGATTACAATCATCTTTACTGTCATGAGAGCTATTGCAAAGCTCTCCTTATATACATTTAGTAAATAATTTTCACAGAAGGCTTCATATGGATTTTTATGATCATGTAATATATTTTCATAATATGTATATATTTCTAACTCCATCACTAAAATCAAGACATATTTCTACAATATTTCATATATTAATATTTCAAACACATCTTAAAGTACCTTTTCCTCTTCTTCAGTTTACTGTTTTGTAAATAATTATCTGCTTTGCCATTTCATCCAATTTCTTTCTCAAAGGAAAAACAGCATGGTGGAAATAATATGAGTTTTTGGCACCAGAGTTACATTTCAATTATGTCAATTCTTTACATGCTGTGCAATACTGGCCTTTGTTTTTTTCTCGACTAGAAAGAACACAGCATATAGAGAGACTTCAAAACAGTATGCTTTTTCTCCTGATACACTCGTATGCTTTGGTTTTTCTACAGTTCAACTTTCGCTCCCACCCTGACATAAGTCTTGACAAAAAGCATACTTACCACCTGTGTTTTCTTCCTTTCCTACAATCTTAACCAACTGGCTTTAATGTACTTTCATTGTAACATTCAAAGACCAAGTTTCTCTGTGATGACAACATAGATTATGGTTTGTAAGACAGGCAGAAAAACCATAATCTATGTTCTAAATATCTTTGTTCTAATTAACATAACATATGCTAATTATCTGTGTTAACATAATCTATGTTCCAAGTCACTTTACTCTAATTAAGTCTACAGTTCCAGGATAATCATCACAATTATACGTTTTTAAATAACTTCAAATGTAATATCTAAAAAGTGATATTAATCATTGATACAATTGCTTAACAAAATTCCTAAAGAAACATCTTCGAAGTCATAATACAGATGCCCCAGAAATATTTACTCAAAAGTAAATATGCTTCCAAGCTTTTAGATGACCTAAGATTTTTTAAGAATTTTTATTTTTAAAAAACTTTTTTAGAGACAGGTCTCACAACATTGCCCAGGCTGGAGTGCAATGGTTATTCAAAGAGGCAATCATCCTAGCACTTCAGGCCTCTGGTGATCCTCCCACGTCAGCCTCCCAAGTAGCTGGGACTACAGGTGCATGCCACTGCACACAGCTAGAAGATTATTATTAACAATCAGTTTTAGGCAGCTATTCTACATCACTTTTAGGTGTTTCACACATATATTATTTATTCATTTTAAGAAATCTATAATATACATGTAATTAACCACTGTATTAGTGAGAGCAATGGGATGCAGGCTTTAGAGTATCTGGAGGGAGTCTGAATCATACTTCATCATAAAAGAGCAAACCAATGACAATGACCAGAGCAGCCAAAGGTGAATGGTAAGGTGGCGTATTCAGGCAAAGTGAGACTGCAATGCCACTCTATGCCCTCAATCTTCCTTGGCTTCGGCAGGATGTGGAAATTTAGGAAAGCCCTTTGAAATGAGCAAGAAAGGAACAAGGGTCAGTATGTCTGCTAGGAGACAGGCTCAGTTCAGGATCAAAGAAATTCTACTGCAGAGGCTGAGAAACGGACAGTGGGAAGCAGAGGCCCAGCTGAAGGAAGATGGTAAAGAACCACCAAAACAGGTTGAGAAGATTGGCCAAGTTCTAAGCAGCAGTCAAGTTCCATATCTATGTCAAGAGAATAAAAGCAAGCAAATACACCAGACATTGTCACATAAGTTTCTCCCTGCGCCCAGGCACTGAGAAGCAAAGTCAAGAACATTAGAGAATATTGAAAAAGAGTTACAACTTACTAAATCCTTAGTTAGCCACAAAAGGCTGGTTTGATTTGAAAGAAGTCACTTAACCTTCAAGTCATGTGATTAATTTGTCCCTGCTAGGAAGGAGAATGGCAGTTCATACGCAAGTAAAGTTCCCTAAAAAGAAACAGCCAAATTTTTGCATATTAAATCTTAGGCATGTAAATTTTGACAACCCCATCTCCCAATACTTCCATGTGTACTCTCCTTCCATGGAAATTGTCTTGGACAAGCAATAAGATTTCTGCCATAAACACAGGCATCTTCCTGAGGGAAGTTTTCCCTTTGACAGTCCCTGATGAAATAGGAGCTCACTTACACATGGCTAGAAATATTCTAATGTATGGCCTTGTCCTTGACTTCTAACCAATTTCATCAGGACTTCTATCAGATCTGGAAGCAGTTAACATCTGAGTCAATGGCATGTAAAGAGCCAGATACAAAAGACTTGTATACCTTAAAAAAAATGCACTGAGTTAATCAGATGCTCTCACCACAGGATGACAGTTGGATGAAACAGTATGGATCAAGGTTTAAGTAGAATTGGAACTGAAAAGACTAGTGAGAGAAAAGCAGTATTCAGACCTACTAAGCAATAGAAGTGGTGGTTAGGATAGATAAAATAACTGCTTCCCAAACATCCATATCCTGATCCCCAGAACCTGTTAATATGTTGTTACATAGCAAAAGGGATTTTAAGTTTGCAGTTGGAATTAAATTTACCAATCAGCTGGCCTTAGAAGAAGAAGATTATCTTAGATAGTCAGAGTTAGTCAATGGAATCACAACGGTCCTTAAAAATGGAAGAGGAAGATGTGACTAAGGAAGAGTAAACCAGAGACATGGCAGCATGAGAAGAAATCAGGTCAACACTGCTGGCTTTGAAGATCATGGTAAGGAGAAATGAGCCACAGAAAAGACTTCTCATCGCTGGAATTGTAAGATAATAAAACTGCATTGTTTTAAGCCAATAAGTTTTTAAGTCATCTGTCACCATGGCAATAGAAGACTAACATAATGAGTTAGCTGTGAGGAGCTCCCAGCAGACAGTCAACAATAACAGCTTCTGAGGCTGCCTTGCCTCTGATCTGCCCTTCCTCTGATCAGACTATTTTCTAAATACCTTGAGTATTTGCTGACAGCCAGGATCCTCCTGAGTTCACTTAAATTCACTAGGTTTTTTTTTTTTTTTAATAGAGAGGATCTCACTATGTTGTCCAGGCTGGTCTTGAACTCTTGGGCTCAAGCAATCCTCCTTCCTTGGCCTCCCAAACTGCTGGGATTACAGGAGTAAGCTGCAGCACCCAGCCTATTTTTTTTTTTAATGGGTAGGTCTACAATAAACTTACTGAGTGATTCACTGTTCCTAAAATGAAAAATTCTAACAGAACCCCATGTCTGAAGTTGCGATTAACAGTATGTATTATTATTTTGCATTTTCATTACATTCATCATTAGATTCTGATGAATATGAAAGATAAGCTCCATTGTGAGCAATGTACAATTTCCATTAGGCTTCAGGAAATACTGAAAATAGTTCAAGGATACCCATTATTACCTTGACAATTGTGTGAGGTTCTAAGAAGAAAGATGATAGAAATGCTAAAAATATCAAAATGGACATACATACACTGTATAAAACTGTAGACAAATTGGATAAATAAATATCACCCCAACTCAAAATAATAAGAAGTGGGATTAAAAGAAAATGTTGCATTATATTTCCCATCATCATTATAATTCCACTGTCTATTGGATAACAGCAGTAAATTCGATATCTTCAATACTAATGCAGGCAGGAAAAGAGATTCGTTGTCACCTCTGCTGCTTCAGATACCCACAAAATCAATTTCACTTAATTTTAGTTGAATTTTACAACGTGGGATGGTTTGTCTGTGGGTTATAGGTTTTTTTCCCTTTATTAAGTACTCCTTAGGCTTTTGAACTACTTGTTCCCTAGCAACTGAGAATGTCTTCTTTCTAAAAGGTGTATTAACACAAAAGAATGATGTAATATACTTTCTTGGTCACTTTCAAGGGTCAAAGTTCCCTTAACTAAAGAAATACTAGTGCAGTATTTATATATATATACATATAAAAGTCTCTTTTTTCTTTATTTATCGTAAGTCTCATCATCATCTAAGCTGGCTATCACATAGAAATGTTGAGAAATGTGAAGATTCTTTCATCTAACGTAAAGAGTAACTAGTGACTGTAGATCTGAACTGATGTTAGAATATACTTTAACAACAAAGACAATAAAAACAAAACCTCCTTTTCTCCTATGGAAATTAGCTGAGCTTTAACACAATGAATTTTGCCATAAAAATGATGTAATCATTTCTAATTAGTTCCTGATCTCTTCAACCTCTTCCTTCCCTTTGATTAAAATAATAAATGATGTAATCTCCTAAATAAAAGTCAAGCTTTTAAAATGTCTTAGTCTTTAGCATATTGTCAATTGTGTTTAGTGCTGCTGGGTAAAGAACTAATGCAAATACCAACTGCTAAAATATATCAATTCAACTTAGTGTGTGTGCATTTATGAAGCTATAGGTAATCATTTTACAAGATGCATAACACTGTATTAATGTCATTTTTAAAAATCACGTTTGGGCCGGGTGCGGTGGCTCATGCCTGTAATCCCAGCAATTTGGGAGGCAGAGGTGGGTGGATCACGAGGTCAGGAGTTCAAGATCAGCCTGCCCAAGATGGTGAAACCTCGTCTCTACTAAAAATACAAAAATTAGGTGGTATGGTGGTAGGCGCCTGTAATTCCAGCCACTCAGGAGGCTGACAGAAAGAACTGCTTGAACCTGGGAGCCAGAGGTTGCAGTGAGCCGAGATGGCACCACTGCACTCCAGTGTGGGTGACAGAGCAAGACTCTGTCTCAAAAAAAAAATAAAATAAAATCACATTTGATTCTCTGCATCTTCACTCTAAGTAAATTATAGCCTTATTTTTCTTTTCCCTATAACCTACCTTTTTGAATTGGGACACTGCCTTTGAAAATTTTATGACTTGATATGTCTGTTTTGCTACTTTTAAGCATATGCAAACATCAAACATATATAATTTATATAAGTGTCATGTTTATTGTGTGTTTTCTATTCCCCTTCACTAGAAGGTAAATTTCAAGAAGACAAAGATTTTTGTCTGTTTTGTTCACTAGTACATGCCCAGTGCATAGCACAGTGCCTGGCACAATCAATACTGATTGAATAAATTACTGAATGGATACTGATTGTGTATCAGTCTTTGCTGGGAATGTGGATAATGATTTATAACCACTTACTCCCTGTATTTTAAAATCAATATTTATTTTAAACCTAAAAAAATAACATGGCTAAGTAAGGTGCTATGCAGTTACAAAGCAGACTACAATACAACACCAATTCAATAATTAAACTCCAACAATAGAATAAATACACAAAATAAAGTAATGATCAATGTGAGGAAGAATGTGAGTGTTCCAATGAAGAGATACAGAAACGTATGCTATCAGAATTCAGAGGAAAGTAAGATCGCATAGGCTGCAATAGTCACATAAATGAAACTACAGCCACATCAAACATTTTGGAGGAAACATTATTCAATAAGGGATGAAAAAGATCAGAATGTGTGTGATACAAGGACTTATAGGAAAATAAAGAATGAAAGGCAAATTGAGACATGATTATGAAGAGTAATAAAAATCAGGATATTGTTTTATACCTTATTCTATAGTCTACTCCAACCTATTTTAGACGAGTAAACTACCTAGCTCAGAACTTCTAGTGACTATCACAACAGTTAGTACATAGGAAGAATCTGAATTACAAATTTGTTTACTATAAATACAATCCAAACTTACATATACACACATATACAATTATATACATACCACATACATATATACACACATATAAATACATAATTCACTCATATCCCCAAATTTATAGTACATACTTTTCTTTTTTTTTCTTTTCTTTTCTTTTTTTTTTTTTGAGACCAAGTCTCGCTCTGTTGCCTAGGCTGGAGTAGAATGGCGCAATCTCAGCTCACTGCAACCTCTGCCTCCTGGGTTAAAGCGATTCTCCTGACTCAGCCTCCTGAGTAGCTGAGATTACAAGTGCACACCACCACACCCGGCTAATTTTTGTATTTTTAGTAGAGACAGAGTGTCACCATGTTGACCAGGATGGTCTTGATCTCCTGACCTCGTGATCAACCAGCCTCTGCCTCCCAAAGTGCTGGGATTACAGGTATGAGCCACCACACCCAGCCTATAGTGCATACTTTTCCAACAATAACTATATCAAACTGGCATTGTAATACCAAACTCAAGAGTCTCCCTAGCCACTCTATTCTTTCTATTTGCTATGATACAGCTTCTTAGCTAGGACTATAACATTTCAAATGGGGCACTGTCTTTAGAAGGATATTTAAGAAGAATGAAGTCACAATTGGCGAGCCTTCCAGAGCACACACTGCTACTTGCCCTAGCTCCTATTAACAAGAAGATAATGGTGACACTTCCGAACAATATAGTAAAGATGTCAGAAGGAAAGGAACAAGTGACAATCGCCAACATGCCACTTAATTTTCTCCGTATTACACATAGGAACGGGTGATTATATTTAACTAGAAATGCAGGTTGTCCCTAGAACAGAAAAACTAAACTGTAACAAAGACTCAAGTGAGTATGAAAAACATTTACGGCAAGAATTTTTCAGTTTTTAGGATAAAAGCACTTGACACAAAAGGTAAATTTTAAGTTCATGTTTAAGAACACTTAGAGCCAAAGCAAGGAAAATATTGAGATACATAAATAACAGAAACTCTCCACCTCTACTTGTTTTTTGTTGGTTTTTAACTCCAGAGATGATTTATTAACCTAGCCTTTCTTTTTCCATATATGAAGCTATATACAAATTGTGAATTGAGCATATATTTTGACCAGAAAATTCATGTGCAATTAAAAGTGGAAAAGGTCATATTAGATTCCATTAAAACTGAAATTAAAAATAATTAACCAAAGGCTGAATGAGCTGCCTGTTTAATGTCTCTAACCCCAAACGACCTAAATTCATTTCACTGCCAATAAAAGAATTTTTAAAAAGCAGCCCAGTTTAATTTGCCCATAACTGTCATACTTTATTAACAAATGTCTTTTCTAAAGCAAAACTGATACCTACCAATGTTGATATACAATTTGACAAATTTATATTCCTTTAAAGAATTTCATACACTCAGATTCTTCTGTTCTTCTTGAGCAGTTTTTCAACCTTAGCATAATTGACATTTCACAGATAATTCTCTGTTGTGAAGAGATGTCTCATGCCTTGTAGGATGTTTAAAAGCCTCACTGGCCTCTATGCCAAGGGTATGCAAGTAGCAACCACTCCATGCCCCGAGTTATGATAATCACAAGTATTTCCATACCATCCCATGCCCCGAGTTATGATAATCACAAGTATTTTCAAGCATCGCCAAATGTATTCCAGGGCACAAAACAGCCCCTGGCTGCGAACCACTGCACTAAATATATATTTAGAGAAACAATAAATAATAACATATCCCTCAAGTACTAGCATAACTTCAGAAAATGTTAATTAAGGGCTGGAATAGAATGGTAAGGTAAAAGAAAAGACGTTTTAATATCTGTTGAGAAAATATTGAAAGTCACCCTAAAATTAGAAATCCCCTGAGTTTATTCTGTGTCTTTGAAAATGAATGTAATTAACCACTGTTTAAACTAAAATAGCTTCTTACTGAAAAATCTCCAGCACAGCAGCAAGGAGGGGGGAGGATGATGGTGAAGGGAATCCATACTCTCTGCACTCTATATAGTGCTATATTCTGCAGTCAAAATAGATTTCTTTCTCTTAGGACAAAAAGAGCAAATCCAGGAGTGTAAGATAATCTTAAATTGCCTACATCATTATGGTGCTGATATAGTTACAGCACTTAATTGTTGAGGGAAGTAAGGCAACTCTGAATAAAGGCAAAAAAAAGGGAATTAATAATAAATAGCTATATTTGTTTATTTAAAGTGAGAAAGCACATAACTCCTTTAAAACTTTATATCGTCTTTTACCCTCAAAACAATTCTGTGAGAAAGGGAGAATGTTTTTACTGTTCTCATTTGACAAGTGGGTAAAGGGAATTCTAGTGTCTGATATTCTAATATGGCTTCTTTGCCGGACTTGAAGATTTCCAATCCTTCTTGTTGCCTGTGCATCTTGCCGATTCCCTAGTCAGAATCACCAATGATTAACTGTGTTCTGTTTTTGAGTATGTCCCTTTGTACGTATATTAAACTCTCCACCACCTAGAAAATAAATATTCTATTTACATGAGATGACATGACCACAATGTCAAAGAATAAGCATTAGTTTGAATTACTAATGAAAATAAATCCTTCACTCAGAACGCTTAAATACTACCTTAATTGAGAGTGTTGAATGCTCAATATTTATACACATTTCATATTTACATCTTTGAGTAGCATATCAAAATGTTAAGGTATTGGTTTTGAAACTTACACTTAAGAAATCATAACAATAAATCAAAAGCCAGGAAGTTCTATGGTGATGCCACTGCAGAATGAGTCTACCTTCAAAAATAAGCTTCCAGGAAAACTTTAATCCACACGTTATTCTAAATATATTTGTAGATTTCTATCCTAAAATTTTAGAAATTCACATAGTTTACCTTTAGGAAGAAAGCTTCATAACTACAATGTGCCATGCATCATTTCAAATGGCAATGGTAAACATTTCATGAACTTTAAAACATTGTTTTCAGGAATATCCGGACTATTTAATTTTTTTAAAAATTTACCTATTAATAAATACGTGATGATCAGCCTTGCCATTTGCCAGTGCAGTAGCTAAAGGAGTGTGTGTGTGTGTGTGTGCGCACGCACATGCACACGTGTGTGTGTTTAGAAATAATAAAATGTATTTCAAAATATTCTATAACTCGGATTGTTAAAAATACAATGTTTTTCTAAATTTGGGAATTTTTTTCCTATTTTTCTGTTTATAATGTTTTAAATGTGTAAACACAGCTTCCATCTCTGTTAATATAGCTTTAATATATTGTTATATACTCAGATAATAATACATACGAGTGAAGACTGCCCTTGTCCTCCACTATTGGTTCTGCCCTCTTGCCTGTGAGAGAATTTCAGTGGGTCACATGGCTGCTCAGAAAAAGCCTCCACTTCTCTCACACCTTTTGAGTTAGATGTGATCATGTGACTAAGTTCTAATCACAAATGTCTTACTCTTAAATGACTGGATATGTTCTCTCCAAATCTCTTTCCCTTTACATGACAGCTGGGAAATAAAAGCCACTGGAAGAATCATCTTGGGTGCAGGAATCCACACGATAAGAATGGCAGAGTCATCTTGCCAGCCCTAGACAGCTTACCTTTCAACCGCTATGTGACAGAAAAATATAGGTTTAGCTTGTCTCTTTGTCATATTGGCCCAGCCTGTACCCCAACTAATACAATGCCATCAGGTAATACAACAAATGAATGACATTTGTTGAGCTCTCATTATATGTCAATAAATATTTTATATAGATTGTATCGTTAATCCCAACAGCTCCATGAGACTAAATATCTTGGCCAGATCCTAAAGCTGGCAATTGGACGAACCAAGGTATAATAGCCTTAAGAATTTTTTAAAGGGATATGCTATAATTTTCCATTTAAAATATTGTGTGTTTGCTTCAGTTAGAAGACCGTGAATAAAAAATCAGGGAAAATTTACTTTCTGTACCATTCTTAGCAATTATTTCAATGGATATACAAAAAAACTATTTCCGTGTATACCAACAGAAATGGGAGGTTTTAAATTATGCATGTAAATTTTTATGTTGAAATTTCCTTCTACTCTTTTAGAAAAAAAATTTAAATGGAAATATTCATGAGTAGATAACTGTTGGTGGTGGAGCTTTGGCTTCTTCTAACTTACATATTTCATAAAAAGAGCATTAGCATAACCTGATATACTCATCTTGTTTACTTTTGGGGATCTGCTTACTTTTTCAATGTACAAATAAGGATAAAAAATGCTATTAACATATATTCTAAAGCATACAAGAAGGTATTTCAAATTTCAGAGTTGCATCCAATTTAATAGTTGTGTAACCCAGAACAAAATTTTAACCTTCTCTCAATTATTTTACCCACTTTGTGGATGACTATGTGCAACTGATGGACACACGTATTCTCCAAATGGTTCAGCAATGGAATAATCCAATAAGAGGCATCTTAAAAGTCTAACGCATCAGGGACAATAGTCCTATCCAAACCTATTCACTCTTGATCTTTAACGGAAGACAAGCAGGTAACCTGGGCAAAATCTCACATTTGTAAAGTTATGTATTCAATCATATTAGTAACTTTCCATGGGCTACTATTTTAGGATGCGATAAAGCAATGATCACAAAATTGCAAAAATATATTACTTATTAATTTTAGTTTTGAAACAGGGTCTCACTGTGTAGTTCAGGCTGGAGTGCAACGGCATGATCACAAAAAACATATTACTTTATCTATGGTGCTTCATTGTGTTGGTTCTTGGCCTCCGTGTAAAAAGTTAATTGTACCCGATGAAGCCAGTAAAAATGAATGTAATTTTATAATTTGAAGAACCTTCATTTCCACAATATTAAATTTCAAACTGGGGCCCTGCTAAGCTCCTGCATTTATTCAGCTTCTGGTCCTCACTATGTATCCAACACCCCCAATCTCAGCTCAAAGTTCACTCTAAACTCTGACATCCTTCAGCAGAAGGAATGAGGCAATATGGAATTATTTGTCTGTATAAGATGACACTCTTTGTGTGTCCTATAGTACTTAAATTCTTTTTCCAATAATGAATTCGGCTCTAACACTCCTCCCACTACCCTAGTTACCTAACAACACATCATTCATTTATTTGGAATTTATCTGTCACTGTAATGAGGTATGTACCCCATAAACAGAAAATGAGAGAGATTTTCTTTCATTTTTTCCATTCTATTAATTCAGACAGAGTCATCGATTCATTCATCAATATCTATATTCTTCTTAGTAATCTATTCTTCATAAAGCATAATGAAAACCAGGTGAGACTTTTTGTTTTGGTTAATGATTCATTGCAAAAAAGCAGATTCGAAAAGAAAAGCTTCACATATTAATACCAAAAGGAACAATGCAGTCAGCCAGGCAAGTTAGTTTTTGAGGCTGGGGAAGCACTAACAGAGTAAGGGAGATGCTCCCAAAAGCAGCTTATTTTTAATCTCCATCTGTCGATAAAGAGAGAACTTCTCACCAGAACCTGTAATTTCTTTTTTTTCTCGTTATGATTAAATAAAAGCTTTGCCCTCAATCAATTTAGTAGTGTCCAAATGAAAATTAATGAAGAAGATTTGGTGGTGCCTCCATAAACTCCATCATTTTCATAGAGGCTCACTGATTACCTACACACTTTCATATTCTAATATATTTTCCCACAGTGAATCATCACAGATACCAAGCATTGGCATACGATAACTTTCAAGCTTCTTTGCACCACCAGTAATCAAGTTTTTTCTTAACAGCAGAGTGTTAGTTCTCTGGGGAGAGGAATACCATTTCTTTGTTTATCCTTGGCAGCCTGAACAGTGTCTGGGACATATTACGTGCTCAACATAATACACTGACTAGAATTAAATCTGATCATTGTTATTCACGAGGGACACCTTTCATTTCCAAACATTCCTTATCTCATAGACATGTAGATTTGTTCAACACACTCTACGGTTATTTTATAAAGAGGTTCTGGTATAATTTTTTGAAGTATGTATGTATGTGGTTTCTTTATGAATTTCTGTTAATATATAAAGAAACCACACATTCCAGTTTCTCATATATATTTACATGATAAATAGTCATATATTATACGTGAAGCTGCTTTTATACCACTTTGCCTCATTGACCCAACACATTTTTGGAAAATAAAAGGCCTCATTGCATCACTAAAAACACAAGATGAGAATACTTTAAAATGTATTATTTACATTGAAATGAAAGTAGTGAGACCCTTAAAAAGTGGCAGTTAATTTTTAATAAATCTTACAGAACCTATACATGTAAATGCTCTTACCCATGAAAAATAATCTATTTAAGATGTCATACAAATATGTATATACTGCTGTCACTCAAATTAGAGTGACTTTCATAGTCAATCCGTAAGTCACAAGAAAAATCATCTTTTATAGAGTCTCCTTATCTTACACCAAAACCATTATTACTGATCTCAGTGACTCACTCAAATCTCTAGACATGCCTGTAAACACTTTTCAAATAATTTTTAAAATAAAATCTACCCTCAAAGAATGAAGATGTGTTTCACTGAGGATATTCAAAAGATTCCATCACAGTAGTTCAAGTCACCATGGTATGAGGGATTATTCAATATATTCTGAAGAATGGAAACATTACAGGAATAAGTATATGACTCCCCTACTTGAATTTAGGGAGAGTATACAAAACATGAGACTCATCTAAGGGAGACCTGCATATCCACTGCAAAGTGTCCTGAGGAAGTTTCCTTCATTTTTAAGGATGGCACTTCTTGTTCACAGTAACTAGCAGTACCAAAGGTTTCGCTCAGAATTTCACCACCAGATCCACATGAGAAATCATATCCCATTTGAAATATAGAGCTACAGTTTCCTAGAAGATAGAACTGCATTCAAAGAAAAGATTAAGAAATCTCTTTGGTGGATTTTACTCACATCAACAAGCTGATTGACGCCACTTGCTGTTTTTGCCAGTGTGACAAGGTCTTCTTGCATCTTATCCACCCATGACTTGATACTGCAGAAATCAGAAAAGATTATGTTCTATCAGCTCTCTGGCAAATCAAAGTCACATGCTGATATTTTATATCCATGCTACAGACAATTCATTAAAATATCTTTAAATTATTTTTCTCCCTCCTAGCACCTACTATGTCCACCCTCCCTCTCCAGCTTTAAAGTGCAAAAGCATTCAATTTTTTTTTTTTTAAGACAGAGTTTTGCTCTTGTTGCCCAAGCTAGAGTGCAATGGTATAATCTCGCCTCACCACAACCTCTGCCTCCCAAGTTCAAGCAATTCTCCTGCCTCAGCATTCCGAGTACCTGGGACTACAGGCATGTGACACAACGCCCAGTTAATATTTGTTTTTTTATTAGAGACGGGGGTTATCCAAGTTGGTCAGGTTGGTCTCAAACTCCCAAGCTCAGGTGATCCGCCTGCCTCAGCCTCCCAAAGTGCTGGGCGTGAGCCACCGCGCCCAGCCAAGAGCACTGAATCTTTCAGTGCAAGTTTTCAGGATGTTGAAATGCCCCTCACATCAAAAGAGAAAAATGACATTGATGTCTTGTCTAATATGAGAATAAATATTTTGCTTATTTTGCATTAAAAGTCCATTAAATAACTATTAAACATTCTAAACTACAAACTATCTTTTAGCTTACGAGTCTTCTGAATATAATAGTAAGATTATACTAAATGCAGACCATTTGTAAAATGCAATAATAATTCCACCAGTCAGGCGGAACATTCAACAATCTGATGCATTCCCTTCTAGTCTTTTAAAATTATTTCACATAGTTGAAAGTATGTTACATAAAATTCATACATCTTTTTACTTTGTCATATGATACATACTTTCTGATGGCATTACAAATATTTTATAAACATATTATTTTTAATGGCCACTTAATATTCCATTATCTCTATATTCTAGAATATACTTGACCATCCTCCTTTTTAAAAAGAACTTTAAGATATCATCAGCTTCCAATCACTACATATTATACTACCACAAATACCTTAGAACATGAAACTTAAGTCTTATTTTATTTCCCTAGCTAGATTCTTAGATTTGGAATTACTGGATCTAATTAGATTTGGAATTACTGGATTTAGAATTATTGGATGAAAGTAATTACTGGAATTACTGGATCCAAATTTTAAAGCAATAGTTTTGATCATTAAAATTATGATTGAAGGATTTAAGTTCAAATCTTTTTCAGGTATACATTTCAGATTAATGCAATGGACATCTTAAAATATGAGATATGGATGTCAGGATATTTTAGAAGAAGCTAAATCCATGTTCTATCTCACTTTTTCCTGGCATTAGAGATATTACCAAATAGAACCACACAATCTTCCCTATTCATATTAAAATCATTTAACTTGTATTCCTCCATATATTTCACGTATTCTTCCTCAGGTTGTAGACATAAAGTGTGTATTCGTTTTTGCCCAGGCAAATATAAAGAAACATTAGTAAGCCAGTAAGGATGATAGAGAGATGATTTACCTTTGAGTTTGAACTTTTCTCTACATATCTATATATAATTTCAATCATGGAGATTTAACTGTATATGATTTCTCTTCCTTAGAGAAGAATTCCAAAGGTATATCAAGATCACCAAAATTTTTTCAGATAAATTTAAATATATCAAAATAAAAAATTAGAAGTGGAATAAAAGTATAACATGGAAAAGAGATTAAAATGACATAGAAGAGAGCATTTAAAAGAATGATGAGCTGGGTAAGAGGAAGAAAAAAATGGAAAGTCAGTTATAAAAAAGGATGAAATGCCTTAGAGGAAAACACAAAGGCTTGACTTATATATGAAACAAAATATTTACAAAATGAAATACATTAAAAGCAGGAATACTTTAGCACAAATGAAAATAAGGAAGAATACTTATTGAACTACTGTATGAATAGGATAAAGGTAAAAGAATATCAAGAAACCAAAAAAAAGGGAGTTAGATATAAAATAGAGAAAATTTGTCATAATAATATTTTAACTAGTCCTACTTATTAGCTGGTGCATATACTTGAAAAATATTATAAGTAAATATTATTAGTAAATACAGTTGTATCCTATTTTTATATTAAATACAAAAAAATCCATTAGGGTACAGGTAGGAGCATTGATACAATTTCCTAATTTAGATTCGACTCTAATTTAGAATTTAGATTCTAAGCAGTTACTGAACAAGTCCTAGATCCTAGAGAAAATGAGTCATCTCTTCAAATATAATTTCCAACACTGACAAATAGTAAGGAATGTTATACATCCCTTTAGCTCGGAAACTGAAAGGCAAAGAATATACATGTAAAGAAGTGAACTTAACTCATCCCTGAATTCTGATTTATACTAAACTGACCCAAAACATGCATTCTAACTTGACACAAGTGTTCTGTCACTACCAATGTTCATTGAGGGAACTTATTTTAGCTGAAAAGCAATTCAGAACCCATCCAGTCGTCCCTGCCCCACTGACAAGCTGTTAGGAACACTTTATAGGAGTAAGGATTATTTTTTATAAATATGAGGTGTTAACTTGGTTTTCTGGAATACTTAGGCACTCTGCCTTTCAACCTGGAACTAAAAGGTTCTAAAAAAATGAAATAAGGAAAGGTCCCATTCATCATGAAAGTAAAAAATTACACAAGGGAAAACACTCATATGAGCAAAAATGTTTAATCAATCTTTCTCTTTCTTGGTAAACCGTCAAGCACAAATATATAATCACTAAGCACTGTTTTATTAAATTTATCCAGAAGGCACTATAAAATTTGGGGGAAATTACAGAGGATACAGCTTTCTCGTGTAATAAAAAACTAAGCGCTCCACTAGCAAGAATTCATTGTTGTTTTTGCTTAATCCATTCAACAAGTACTAGTAACTGCTGGAAAAGATACTAAAAGATGGAGATGCAGGCTGGGTTTAAAACTGGGTCTGGGAGGAAGAAAGAAAACAACAAGAATATGGTAGGAAGTGCTCGAGGAAGCAGGAGAGAGCCAACGCTTAGTAAGGAGTGGTATGAGGAGGCTGATAGAAAAGGCTTTCTGGAGTAGTAGCTACTTGAAGTCATATTTGAAAGACAAGTGGAACTTGACAAAACTGAGCAGAGAGGGAAGCAACAATGAAAGCAGAGAGAATGTAAAACATGACATATTCAGTAACTTCAAGAGGTTCGAACGACTGACTGAGTCCAAGCTTGGTTCAGAAAATGGTATGGAATGAGGGCAGAAATAAAAGGGAAGAAATTCAACCAGATGGGCCAGGCCAAGGGTCTGAAATACCATTCTGAAACATTTAGATTATATTCTCAAAATAATGGAGAGATATTAGAAAATGAGAAGTCAGAGAGTAACAAGATCATGGAAATGTATATAAACATGGTTAAATAACTTCCCTGACACTGAGAGAATCGTAGCTTAGAGGGAGAACAGAAAACACAGACACACAAAATCTAGTTAAGAGGTAAGAAATGAGATGGAGTCAAACTAATTCAGTAGTGGTGAAAGGGATAAAGAGAAAAGAAGGGAAGGCAAGTAGAAGCAACTAGCTCAACAGAAATTCTGAAGGAGGGACAGTCAGATTTTATGCACTATTGGTTATAGAACGTGAATGACAGGAAGAATGTGAGATGATTCAGGGAGTTTCGCAGGTAGAGGATGATGGGAACTGTGGTATAGAAAGTAAGTATAGGAGAAATATCAGTTTAGAGGGGCATTGATAAGTTTGCTTTTATTGGTTCAATTAGAGGTGTTCTAGGGAGATTCAAGTATAGATATACACTAGGCAATTGAACGACTAGCTCTTGAAAGAGAAATCTCCATAGAATTTAAAGATCAATGTATAATTCCCAAAGGAGAGTGTAGAGAAAAAGGAAGGAAAAGAATAGTAGTTACAACTCTGGAAAGTTACATTTAAAGAACAAACAGGGGAACCTGAGTAGTAACTAGGAATCTAAGAACAATGATAGCAGAAGAACCAAAGAAGGGAGAAGTTTCCAAAGAGAAGAAAGAATCAAATAAGGTGAGAAATTTATCCACTTTGTCTTTGAGGAGAATGAGGAATCAGTGCTCTTTCTGGTTTTTAATAGAATAGATGTGAGCCTATTTCTATGCAAAAAGAGAAAGGCAAGTAGAGAAGGAAATATCAAAGATTACAGGAGAGAACACGTAATTTATTGACAATGATGGGGTACAGGAAATGCAACCCCCAAATAGGGTGCCTTGGCATTTGAGAAAATAGCAAAAGCAGGAAGGTCTTTCTGACCTTCTCCCACCAAGCAGACAATAAAACCTAGGAAGGTCACTGACCTCCCTCCATTCTCTCCTGAAGATCCCAGTGGCAAATGTCCTGCCCTATACCCAAAGAGAAGAAACATCAGACACAGACTCCAAGCCTACTAAGTTCCCCCTAGTTTATTATTAGATCATACCCTTTCATCTTCTAATTATACTTCTGCAATACTGTCCATAAAAACATAGTTTTCTGTAGAACTTTGGGTCATTTTTTGAAGCCTCCTGTGTCACATAAAAATTAATTTGTATGCTTTTCTCTTGTCTTTTATTTTTTAGGAGATTCTCAGTCATGAACCTTACAATAGGTAAGAAATCTTTTCTCCCCTACAACTGTCCTTTAAAAGGCTCTAAATATTTTTTTAGTACCTCTGTATCCCAACATGAGAATGTGGAGGTGGGGGATTAATTAAGAAATCAGGAGAAACCTAATCCATGGCTAGAAAAGAGGATACTTCTTCTCTGGAGAATGGAAAGAGAATGTAGATTTGAGGTAAATGGTAATAACAGGAATAACTAGAAAAAAAGTTGAGACAGCTTTACTTATTGCTCTCTGTTTCCTTTGTATTGAAGGAGGACCAGTTATCTGTTAAGGGACAAGAAGTAGGCATTAAGGTAGATAGTTGAAAAGATAACTGGAGGCTTAAAAAGAAGAGCTGGAGAGTGCTTAAGGACCTGGCACTATAACGGAGGTCATCAGTTTCCATTGGTACTAATCAGTATGGCTGTGTGAACTTCTTACTAGTACTAGGCTGAAGAGAGCAAGAGCAGGAAAAAAAGGCATTCAGATGAGTGTGGGACAGATACCAGCAGGTGAGAAAGACAAGGAAAGGCGTGTTGAAGGTCCTGACAATTTCAAGATGTCCACACATTCTAAATTAATAAGGACTACTGAAATATTCAAAAAATGTTATAGTACTGTATTCACAAACATTGTTTATTTCCTTAACTCTTTCTCCATGGAAACAAGAATCTTATAATATTTATAAGAAACTATCAAAATAATGTATTACTAGATTTCAAATTTTTATTTTTTGCATTTTTTACCTAACAACTTATGAATATGCTGCAGAGACTAAATGAGGAGGGCTGAGTATACATATCATACTTTAAATCACCTGACACTTTTAAAATAACAAGATCCTTACACCATTGTGAAATCAAATTGCTCTAAGAAAGTTCAATAGTTTGAAAATATTTATCTTAGAAATAAATATATAGTACAATCTTCGGCCAGGTCAAGAAAGTGCATGGCAACTCATGTATATCTGGTTGTACAGGTATAAAAGACCTTGACTAATACATACATTGTTCTTTGAGAAAGTAAATGGTATTTTTCTAATTTGCAGTGTTAAGAACACACTTAACACTGCTTGTTAGAAATGTATATTCCCTGGCTTCAAGTCTCTGGTGGTAAGAGAGTTTTCAATATTATAAAGACAGAACTTGAACATGATATCTAGTCAGAAGAGTAAGAACAATAGACAGTACTTGGGAAGAAAAACGATGAGAAGTTCCAGAGTTCTGTATGCAGTCAAGGTACATATGCAACAGAACTGCTTCTCACCCCATTCCTACCACTGCTGCATTGCCCTCTTGAAACTCATGTTTCTATGGCTCCTATGACCCTATTCCCTGGTCTCTCTTCTTTTATATTATTATCATCTGACTCCTTTTCATTTTCCCAAAGCCAAATATAGTCATTTCTCAGCATCTGTCTTTGATTTTATCTGCCATTCTCCTTCCTCAACTGTCTTTATTTCTACTCCTTCAAAATCTCCATATGTAATCCCTAAATCTGAGCTCCAATTCTACCTTAACTACCATTTGACCATTTCATCTAGATGTCCCACCATTCTTTTTCAAATATGTATAAAAGTAAACTCAGTATCTTCCCTCCCCATACTATGAACCCTCCATGTCCCTTCTCCTTGATGGAAAAATCGTCTCCCCAGTCATCCGGATCCATACCATCAATTTCTTCATCTCATCCCTCCTCCAGTCCTTTGTTTAATAATAGTATCTCGGCATTTTTCCCACACAGAGGTAATAGCTAAATGCATTGAGACCTTATTTTATACCATCTCTATACTAAAGTATTTAATATGCATTCTCTCATTCAGTCATCATAAAAATGAATGTTCATCTTTCACTGATGAGAAAAACTAAGAGATGAGGAAAAATTAGAGAAGATAAAGCAACAGAGCACACTAGGTTTTTGTTTTCAAAGACCTTTAAATTCAATCAGTTTCACACATTTCTATGCATGCTGACTGTCCTTTTCAACATTCTGCCTTTGCTCTATAACCTCTACCTGGAATTAATCTCCCATTGCCATTGTGAATGGATAAATCACACTAATATTCTAATATCATCTTTCACAACTTCCCAAACTAAAAATATTCTCATCTCTCCACTAAACTTTAAAAGTCTCTTAATTGTGCTGTGTGCTTATTTTCCTTATACTTTCCTAATTAGATGAAGACACCTTTGTTCTTATTTATCAATGCATTTCCAAAGTTTTTATGACAGTGCTGTGAATACAGCAAACATGTAAGTATTTATTGAATAGAAAAGTAAATTGAAATAAAATGCAACTGCCCTACAATTTAAAAAAAAAAATAAGTATTTTTATTTGATGTTTTAATGTATGTCTTCTCTCCATAATCTACATCAGAAAAAAAAAATGAAGTTGGACCCATGCATCTGTAAATAGCATCCACTTTTCAACAAGTAGCAGATTATCAAAATGTATACTTACTGCTTTAAGATACTATTAAATCTCTAGAATGTATGCCTTAAAATTCCAAATATTTTGTGTGTATTAATTGTCATAGAAAAAAAAGTCTTATCATCCTTCTCTGTCCCTACAATAAGTCATTACAGAGTTGACTAGCAGTAGAAGATTTCTAAATGTTTGTTGTCTGCAAATTCAATAAAATTTGAAGCAGTCACTACAACATCTCTTAAAATTGAGGCAAGTATTTTATTGAATAATTGAAAAAATATTTTATATCCTCTATTTCACTTTATTATGCAGAAACAGCCCAAATTCTAAAAGCAAGCATAAAAAATATGCAGATTTTCATCACATTTGAGAGAAAAACACTTGCCATTCAATTAATATTGCTCTTGTTGAGGTTGAATTTGTCTGCAATGGGGCTTTCCAGAGAGTAGTGCATAGTTCAGAAAACTATTTTCAAAACAAAAAAAGATGGTAATCCATATCATTTTGTGTGCATGTGTGAAACAATAAATTTAGAAAAACCCAAATTATACTTTGTGTGATCTACTGTAAAAGTATAACAGTTGAGTAAAAATGTCAAGTCTGCATAGTTATCTATTTAATTGTTTTAAAGCCTGGGCTTAAGAGAGAATTTGCCTGGTTGGAACAATGAAGCCAAAATGATAGCTAAGAATTGTTATAATAGGTTTTACTCAAGACTGTCTTTCCTTCCTATATTTCATGTGGATAAGTTCTCTGGAAAAGAGAATAATGTGTGTAAACCTACTCCTATTTGTAAAGAGAGAATATCAAAACAGACCTTTTTTCATGCCCTTCCCAATTTATTCCACTGGCAATTATCACAGAGACAAAGAGGGAATGGGAGCTATACCAATGAGAAAATGGAAAGGAAGAGGGTTTGTTACAGTAAGGGATGTATAGGAGGGGTAAGGGGAAAGTGAGATGTCTGTGCCACTTGGAGCCCTGTCCTAAGGCAATTCTCTGCTTTTGCCACTATTTTTAAGAAATCGTTTATTTTTAACCTAAGCAAATAAGAGACATAGTTATGCCCTGTGGAGCTGGGAAAAAATTTAAATATCAAAAGATCTAACAAACTGACCACTTCAATTGTGTTGATGCATAAATAGCTTATCATATATTTCAAAAGTCTAGCGTTCCACTTGCTATAAATAAATACTCTACCAATGCCAAACTGTTCCTATTTTTGTTATATAATAAACCACCCACAGTGTTCCTATAGTTGGGTAAAAATAACGTAAGTAAGCCAAAGATTTAGATAACCTAGACATGAAATTTTGCTAAATATGTATTTCTTATAACATGGACAACTATACCATTAATTTTTTTGGTATAAAGGAGGTGATTGTTATCTACATTAAATCATAGGATTGTTTGTGAGATGGGTGTCATGCCAGGAATGTTAGTTAGTTCCTGAAATTATTCTCAATTTAAACCATTTTCAATAACACTGCTGCTCTGTTTTTAGAAAGCTGTTTCAACTTGTGAAATGCTTTAGTATTCCATTTTTGACTAGAGTAATCCTGTAAGAAATACAGAAAAGGATGTGTTCATGCTAATCAGTGGAAAGGTAAGGTACTTGAGAGTAGGAAAAAAGACTATCACTAAAATCTGATTCCTAAGCTGTTCATGTTTCTCTGCCTTCATTTTGTTTTTCTTTTTCTTTTTTTTTTTTTGTTGCTGCTCATTTGTGTGTGCACTTATCTGTGTGTGTGTGTGTGTGTGTGTGTGTGTAGTTAATCCACATTACAAACTTCATACTCAGCTCTCAAAGGCCATGAGATCTACTTTTGTTCATATGATCTTCTATTCATCAGATCTAAATTTATTTTCATGAGATCTTCTTTTCCACTATCTTGGATTGACTTTGGTTTTATCCAAGTATTTTCATCTTTTCTTTATTTAGTTAATATTTTCTGCCTCAGCTGTAGCAATTTGCTTCCAGCTTCCCAGACAACAAATAACCATTACACTTTGGGGTTGATATTAACATAGTTCTAGGGATTAGCTGTAGTGGGGAGGGTTCTCATGCATGAGATTTGTTCCCTGAAGCCTTGAGGGCTTTGTTTTTTATCCTTCCACATCACAATTAGTAACAACCTCTAGCATAGTCCCAGGAAGCCTGATGCCAACTGAGGTGTCCCACATGGCCACACAATCTGCTGCTGGTGTTTCTATGAACCAAATGAGCTAAAATCCTAATTGCTCATTACAAAATCTCCATTCATTTTATTGAAGATCTTTCCTTTTATTGTTTATCTGTGATTTTTCTCAGTTATTGGTAATTGTTTACAAAATTCACTTTAGCCTAATTCAAGCATGAATTTAATTATTATTTAATTACCATGACATTATTTCATATCATGGTAAAAATTTCCTTTTCTTTTTTTCTATGAATTATTAGCTGAGCATTCAAAATATTTCTAATACCATAAAATCCTCAAATGCTTATTACATTTGGAGTCTAACCTAAATGGCAAATCCACTTCCCCATATAGATCAGAATCTCCAGTCCAGCCAGTTGAACTGCTTTACAAATACATCGGTTTTGTCATGTTCTTTAAATATGTTTTCTATTAAACTGAAATCACCTGTCTAATCATCTTCAGCTCTGAAAATCATCCAAGTTTGGGCTTCGGTTCCCTCTTCTGGTCAGTTCAAATCCTCAAACTCTCACAATTTTTCTTTTCTCTAAGTATCTAAAATATGTACAGCCCATCCTACAAAATGTTACATATGCTGACATATTATTTTATGTTAGTGTTATTTCTCCAACAATATTTAATTTCCTTGAATGGATGGGCCATAGCTTATTGTGTTCTGAGACTATGTAGCACAGTTCTGAACATACAGTGGCTACTTAAAAAAACAACAGAGCACCTACATGTCAAGAACTGTTCTAAACATGTTATGTGAACAAACCCTTTAAAATTCTCACAAAAATCTACTGAGGTAGATACTGCTATTAGTTCTACTTTACAGACAAGGAAACTGAGGCATAGAGAGGTTAAGTTACTTACCGAAGGACACAAAATTAGAAAGCGGCAGGGCAGTTTGCTCTGAGAAGCCAATAACATATAACTACGTCAATAAATGCTAATTGATGCCATGATCTGTTTCATGGTTTGGTTCTCATTGTTAAACCACCAGATAGTAGCCCTCAACTCTACTCTCATCATAATTTGTACATACCTCCTGTTTTCTAGTTTACAGACTGTCATAGCTCTAGGTTCAAAGTCTGCTTCATTGATAGAAAGAGAGAAAGTAACATTTGCAGAAGTCTTATTTTTACATGGCAAGAGAAAAGCCAGTTATAGTTAGAAAATAACGATTGAAAAACAAGAATACCTAGGTATGTTCTTCCTTAAAACATCTCAGTAGAAATTTGTACAGATTAATAATTATTTAAATGTTATAATTTTTACTCAAATTAAGTTTTTAAGTTTTCATCAGTATTTTAAAACTAAACAAGCACCATTTATTTTACTTACAACCACAAGTTGTACTACTTTCATGAACATAAGATGACATCCTCTGTGTTATGCATTAGGTCCACAGCCATTGATTCTGATATTATTTATAACATGCACACAGACTTGACATAAAGTAGCAGGTTAGGTGTAGAGTCAGCCCTGACACGTTTATAAACATAAAATATTCTGAAAGCAACATTAAGTCCTTCAATATGAATAGAAAATAAGACTATTTCAGCTGGCTTTCATTGTTTTTATGATGCAGGTTCAGATATACAAACAAATGTATGAATATAAAACCAGGGCCCAAATTGACTCATGCGGCACTTCTTTTAAATACAGTCCATAGTGTAATTTGCTGACAGCTATTCTAAGACAGTTTATTCAACAATCAAAAAGCTGTCAACACAGATATATTAACTTGCAAATTAGAAAGACAATAACGCTGTTTCTGAAAACCATCAGAAAAGAATATTGGCAGGTTAGTCCATCTCCAACATTTTTTTTTTTTAACATTAAGTACAGGATTCTAGAGAAACAGGAATGAAGCCTTCAAATATGACATATATGACATGGTAAACATCTTTCTAGCTCAGAAAATATATTGCAATTTAATTGCTTTCAACCTTTCTGTCCTCACAGAACACGGTCCTCTTTGACCCTCTGTGCCTGAGCAGCATATACAGTGCCCTTATGTTCGCCTCTGCTGGTCTGAGCACAGTGAACATTCCAAACAGAAGATTGCTTCTTGGATACGAATTAGAGCCAGCTCCCTTTCCTGACCTGCTCAATATAAATGAAATCTTAAACTTCGTTTTTTATCAAACTGTTTTTCCCCATTAATGCAGTAAAAATAAAAATGAGAATTGTGTTTAAAAAATAATGTTTATCAAATGGCAAAAAAAAATTACGATTTCTAGCGCTATCCAATGACCCCTTTCAAAAACTGCGAACCATTATTGCAAAGTTTATATAAATGTCCAAGTAATACAGAAAAAGAAATCATTTTTAATTTCTTGGCCATGCTTTCAACTATTTTTTAATTTGAATTGTTCAATGTTTCAAATTATGTAACATTTGCTAATGTTTACATAACAATATTATATATTTATGATCTTTCATGTATTACATGTTGAAAAGCAGGTCAAAATCTAGGCAATTAAATTTTTTAAAATATTAAAATGTTAGGGAGAAAAAAGCACTTTGTATAACTAAATCCAATGGAAGCTTGAATATCATACTCTCGGTAAATTACAATATGCTGTAAGACAGGATTCATGTATGTACAGCTATTGGAGAAGGCTTTTTTAAACATTATTTTTCTACTTAAATATTTAATATCATATAATTTGCTATTACTATCAACAGAAAAAAAATCACAGTGTTAGCTATATTTTTCTCTTATGGGGAAGCAACTGTCAAGATGGCTACTGGAATTTAAATTATTAACATAAATGTAAAATAAACACTTTAAAAACACAATAGCTGATCTCATAAAAATCCTCATTTGTGTTGAGTTTATATCTTTCATATTTCAAATAATTATTCTGTAATTAGAAGCAAAGACTTGAAAACTGAATCATATTCAATCATCTTAGACACAGGTAGAAAGCATTTTACAAGCCCCAGTGAAAAGAGAATGGTATTTTAGCTTGAGGTCCCTGCTGTAAGATGGCACGCCCATGTAACTCATCATCTTTATGAAATATGAAAGAATCATGAAGCAGCCAGTAACATGAATTAAACATCAACATTCCAAATGAATTGTTGCAGTCTCCTAATTTTTTTTTCATTATTAGTCATTCTGTCACTGTTCCTAGTGATCCATTTAGAGCACATCCCAATGTGGATTTCAACAAGCCGTTTTAAAATGGACCACCCCGTATTGTAACGTTAAAGTCTAAAGATTTCTGAGGCTAGATCTGTGAATCACATGTGACTCAGCAGCCTCCCACAGGCCCGACAACCCTTATATTCTCTCTTAAAATGTTCCTTCCCTAGAAGAGTGGTTGAATGGACTCACTATTCAGAAAATACAAAAGGATTTGAGCACATATAATCCATTAGAATTCACACTACCTGTTTTAGGTCACCTGCAGTAATGGAGGAAAGAAAGGCTCTTCAGTGCATCTCCTGCTGTCTGCAGAACTGTCTTTTCAACTACCCTGCATGTATTTTCCCAAAGCTCTGGTTTATCCTCTCATGTCTCTTGATCACATCAGGGAAATAGTGGCCTCATAGGCATTTATATCACCTTTGGATATCTTGTAAGTGAACCTTGAACTGAGGTTATTTCTCCAATTAATGCAAATAATAAATACTATTTTCAAATACTTCTAGAAACTGCAGAAGAAAGCATCATGGTCTTCCAGTCCAGTTCTTAATAAATGAAAGCCTCCTTTATACATTACACATGAAAAACGATCAGGGTAATTCTCCCAAATACTTCCTGTAACAGGCATTTATTACCCTACTGAAAATCTTTTTATTTAGGTGCAAAACTGCCATGAAAGTTCTGCTAGGTGCGAAATAAACTATGGTATAATTGTCTTATGAATTGTCAGGCAACCCCATAAAATAAGACCTGCTCTTTACAAATACTTCCATGTTGTTTAATTTTTCAATGATTATCTCTTTGAAATTTATAAGTTATAAAAATTTCAGAAAAGAAATTGTCCTCAGACATCCAATTTCTAATGCCTACCAAAAGAACACATGAAACAGTCTCTTTTATAAGTTATGCAGCTGACTTAGTTATATGTGGTCATCTGACTACCACAGTTTTGTTTGTCTTTATCCTTAGATTTAACCAGAAATAAAAGAGTGAACAAAAGTACATGTGTGTAAAGGGCAAAGTGGGACTTTTTATCTTGACCCTACTAAAAGAAAAGCAAATCAGCAACTAAGGGCAAAATAAGTATTAATGATTAATAAACATCCTTCCTAAGTTTTGAATAAATACTTTCTGACCAGGTGGTGGTCAGGTAGCCCTAGACATACTAAGTTCTAGGACCCAGACTTGGAGTTTATGGACAGACTGGGTCTGATTCTCCAGCTAGATTCTTCAGACTACATATCTAAGGAGGATCAATAGCCAGTGTCTAAGGCAAAGCTGAAGCCAAGAACCAAACAAGTAGCCCAAAGGAATAATGATTCAAAAAGGTCAGATGAAGGCAGGGCCCTGGGGCTCACGCCTGTAATCCCAACACTTTGGGAGGCTGAGGTGGGCAGATTTGTTGAGGCCAGGAGTTCAAGACCAGCCTGGCCAACATGGCAAAACCCTGTCTCTATGAATAAAAAAAAAAATTAGCTAAGCCTGGCCAACATGGCAAAACTCTGTCTCTATGAAAAAAAAAAAAAATTAGCTGGCTCATGCCATCTACTCAGGAGGCTGAGACATGAGAACTGCTTGAGCATAGGAGGCAGAGGCTGCAGTGAGCTGAGATCACACCATTGCACCCCAGCCTGGGTGACAGAGTGAGACCTGGGAAGGAAGAAAGGAAGGAAGGAAGGAAGGAAGGAAGGAAGGGAGGGAGGGAGGGAGGGAGGGAAGAGGAAGGGAGGGGGAAGGGGAGGGAGGGGGAGGGAGGGAGAGAGGAAGGAAGGAAGGGGAAGGAAAAGGAAAGAAAAGGAAGGAAAGAAGGAAGGAAGGAAGGGAGGGAGGGAGGGAAGGAGGGGGAAGGGGGGAGGATGGGGAAGGAGAGAGGGGGAGGGAGGGAGAGGGGAGAGGGGAGGGAGGGGGAAGAGAGAGGGTGGAGGGAGGGAGAGGGGAAGGGGGGAGGGATGGAGAGGGGAAGGAAGGAAGGGGAAGGAAAAGGAAAGAAAAGGAAGGAAGGAAGGAAAGTTGAGCAGAAAGACTGCAGAGCTCTGGCTAGGGGACTGCAACTGGAGACAATAACATAGCAAATGTCAAAATATAGAGAAAATAAATTCAGAACTGCGGATCTAGCTCAAGAAGTTCATAACATGACTAAGGGCCTATTTATACAGTCCCTGCACTGTTCTCCACCTGTGGCTATAAAGGTAAAAGCCCTGTCTAGTTAAGAGAAAGGGTCAAAAAGTTTTGTTTAAAGAACTCCATTCTGTATATAATTTCTTGCTCTGGGATACCAAACTGCACCATGCTAAATGCCACTAAAATGAAAAATGAATTTGTTTTTTCTTATTTCTGTAATAAAACTGCTATCTAAGAAGTGTATAACATATTTATTTTATGTTAATGCCAGGGCTCAAATTAGAATCTTATTCTTGACTCTCCCAGATTCTTCCTGCTAGATTTTTCAAAAAGCACATGGAAATCACCTTAGATAAATTCAAGCATAATGTATATACTTTCCAACTAAAGAAAACATTTCTGTCAGGATTGTAGTAAAGGTTTCTAATTGCCATCCAAGTTGGTCTTGTTCCCTATGTTCACTTTTCTGATGAGACAGAAGGGAAAGTTTATGGAATGAATGGGCAAACAATAGGATTAATGCGAGGGACTCTGTTGTGTGCTTCACAATGTCTTTCCTCTTCAGTAGAGACATTCGGGGAGTGCATAAGGCTAGGAAACCCAGGGGAAATAACACGTTCCTGATTGACCAATTCCCCCTCAATTTATAACACAGCCACCTGGCATTAGATAAGCCTAAAAAAGGGAAAATAAAACAAGAAACTGAAAGAGATATGAGAACCCAAAGGAAAGAAAATAGATCAAAAGAAGGCATAAGGAACGGGGCCTCTGGAAGCTGGGAGAAGTGGGGAAGACAGTAGAAAACGGAGACTAGAAATGAATGCACATTTCAGGAAAAACATGTGGGGTTTCCCTTAAAAAAGAAAAATTTACTTTTGCACATTAAAAAATTGGCTTTTCACCAAAAACTGTAAACAATGCACTATCTAATGCACTACTGTTCAAATACTCATTGCAATTTTTGTCTTCTAGGCTAAAATGACATAACCTTTAACACATGAAACATGATTACTTTGGTTTATTTTCCGTGTAATTGTGAAGACAATTCTCTTATAAGACTTTTTATTCAGAAGTAAGTATTTTTTGTTTACATTAAACTTATTCTTAGGAAAGTAACATTCATTGATTTTCATTGCTCAAGATTACATCCTTTCAGTGTAAGGGATTCAAATAACATTGATTTTGTATAAATCAATGACAGATCAATGAATGCATGGTGTTTTGTTTATAGCAGTCATTGGGTTAGCTCCATACAGAGAAATGAAGTTCTTAATTGTGCATCTCTACATTTTTAGCTACACTTTTATTTGAGCTTTACCATGAAAGACACAATATTAATTATTTCATTTCTCTAAATACTGAAGAGCTATATGTTACTTCTAAACCATAGGTAGTCGCCCTTCGCATTTTACTGGAGTGTTATAGGTGGCTAGATGGAGAGGTCTGAAGACAGGCTGAGCTTAATTTGCTCAATTTGCACAACCCTTCTAGTTATTTTCTCCTGAACACAGTTAGATGACAGACAAGAACACTGAATACTCAAGCAACTACTGGGAGGAGATCTTCATTGTTCTCTATCATTCTGACAGGGGAACTCTTTACTCCCTACTCTCTTAGCCAATGAATGGGGAAACCTTAGCACTGACAGCCTCAAAAGGGAAAAGGAACCAAATGGCAAATAACACCAGGGCCAACTCTCCTCCTGGACCACTCATTGCTACAGCACAGATATATACACCCATATACGCACTTTCACTGGGGAAGAGAAAGAAATTTTGACCTTAAACTTGTGTTCTCTGTAGTATTTGACATCATTGAAAAGCAGTTCCTTTTATTCCAATCTGATGTCAACTTTTATTCTAGATTCGGGGGGTACATATGCAGCTTTGTTATTTGTGTATATCATGTGATGCTAAAGTCTGGGGTACAAATGATCCCATCATCCAGGTAGTGAACATAGTATCCAATAGGCCGTTTTTCAGTCCATGACCCCCTCTCTCTATCCCAACTCTAGTAACCTCCTTTGTCTATTACTTCAATCTTTATAACCGTGTGCACCCAATGTTCAGCTCCCACTTACATCAATGAGAGCATGTAGTATTTAGACTTCTGTTCCTGCATGAATTCGCTTAGGATAATGGCCTCCAGTTGCATCCATGTTGCTACAAAAGACAGTATGTCATTCTTTTATAAGGCTGAGAAGTATTTCATGGTAGGTGTGTACCACCTTTCTCCATCTAATCCACTGTTGATGGGCACCTGGGTTGATTCCACGTTTTGCTATTGTGAATAGCACCACAATGAACATACAAGTGTATGTGTCTCTTTGGCAGAATGATTTATTTTCCTTTGGGTATATATCCAGTAATGGGATTGCTGGGTTGAATGATAGTTCTGTTTTAAGCTCTATGCAAAATCTCCAAGCTGCTTTTCACAGGAGCAATTAGGGAACTAACTGCCATTCCCACTAATAATGTGTAAGTGGCCCCTTTCCTCCACAGCCCTGCTGGCATCTGTTGGTTTTGAATTTTTTTTTTTTTTTTTTTTTTGACAGGGCCTTGCTGTGTCAGGCTGGAGTGCAGTGGCATTAAGAGGGCTCACTGCAGCCTCGACATCCTGGGCTCAAGCAATTCTCCTGCTCAACCTCCCAAGTAGCTGGGACTACAGATACGCTAACCATGCCTGGCTATTTTTTTTTTTTTAATTAATTTTTTGTAGTGACAGGACCACGCCATGTTGCTCAGGCTGGTCTCAAACTCCTGGGCTCAAGCAATCTTTCCACCTCAGCCTCCCAAAGTGGTAGAATTACAGGCACAGGCCACCGTGCTTGGCTGACTTTTGACTTTTTTAATATCCATTCTGACTGCTGTGAGATGGTATCTCACTGTGGCTTTGACTTACTTTTCTCTGGTGATTAGTGATGTGGGCATTTTTTGTATGCTTGGTGGCTAGAAAAGCAGCTCCTAACAGTGTCTGCTGTTTTCTCTCCCTACCATGCTTTCTCTCCATGCCTTTGTATTGTTTCTCATTCCTTTAAGCACCAGACCAAACAAATGTCACCATCTCACAGAGGCACTCCTGACCATACAAAAATTCAGCACTTTTCCCTCCCTTCTGTCCTTCACATGAGGTTCCCATTGTTTCTCACAACCATGCAATGATTATATTTGTCTGTTTACTTGTTTTCAGCCTCTTTCCTCCAGAATGTAAACAGCCCAAGAGAAACTGTTGTCCAGCTGCAGTCAAAAGCACTTATCTTTGCACTGAGATAAAACAGTTGCCCAGATAAGATGACTCTTTGAGGGAAGCAAGGAGAGTGGGCAAATTGGTACCTTACCAAGGTGTGATAAACAAGGTTTCTATTGGAAAAGCATGAACTTTTTAACCCAATAACTTTTCTTTTTATCTTAAACAGTAGAATGGAGAGGATATGGGTAAAAATAATCTTAATTGATACAGAGACCATAAAGTGGCTTTTTAAAGTCATGTGCAAAAAATTTTCTGTTTGAAATATCTGAATTTTTATATAAAATGTTCATAAAACTGTTTCATGTGGAGTGAGAAAAAATTTAAAAATCACTGTTTCCTTATAAAATTTCAAAATCCAGGGAGGCTGAAATCATCGCATTAGCAACCTCAATGTAACGGAGAGTGACGATTTCGGGGCTCTGTCCTCCTATACCAGCTTTGATCCAGCAACATACTTAAAAGAGGCACTGCCACCACTGCCAGTTTGCTCAGCTACCTACATCTTCAACTGCCACCATCTGCTTTGGTTATGGGAATGCTCCTCCTCACAAGCAGAAACTTCAACCCAAGGAATTGTAGAAGTATTTCCCTATGATATTCAAGTACTGGCAGACTAGAATAAATGTTTAGATTCTTCAGAGAAAAGCCGCCAAACAAATTGTGTGGAAATATACAGAGGATACTATTTAACATTATATGGCTTTGCCAATTGCTAAAATTACTTTTAAAAGCTCATTAAGTTCTGTGAAGCAGGAAAGTAATGACACCATAACTGATCTCTCATTCAAAGTCATAAGCAGATTCCTAAATGGAAATGAAAATAGAATTTCAGACTTTAAACAAATCCATGTACTATTTTATTTTACTTTAAATCTTTAGAGACTATTTTGCATTTTTGGACTTTAAACAAATCCATGTACTATTTTATTTTACTTTAAATCTTTAGAGATTATTAATTCCAAGAAATGTATTATTTCATATATTTTATGTGTGTTTTAATCTAGCTTCAATTTCCCAAAGTTGATAAGAGACTAAAATTCTATTATTGAACCAAAAAATAAAAGTAAATTAAAATAAATTAAGCCACAGGAACTTATTACTTATAATACCTACAGGCTATCATTTTCTCCTTTTTCAGAAATTTCACAGTAATTTACATTTCAACTATTCCATAAGGAGCCTCTATAAACTAATCCTCCTATCCAATCGTTTCTTCTATCAATATTTTTTCTCTTGCTCTACATAACAATGACTCTTGTATCATTCTCATTCCAGAATAACCTAAGTTCATCTTAAGATCATTCTGTATAAAGAAAGGTGAAATATTTTGAGTAAAGCATGTTACTAATCACATACTTTCCATTTTTCCAATTTATAGACACTTCACTTTCTATTTTTTTCTTCTGGGAATGCCTCTTCCTCAAATCCCCTTTCTAGAAAATTTCCAGTCATCTTTTAAGGTTAAATAAAATAGTTTTTTCTCTGTAAATCCCTTTAGGATGCTATAAAATTTACATACAATTATCAAAAAGAATTTTGTTTCATAGTAATTAATTTGCCAAACTCTCCATTTAACTTTAAGCTCCATGCAGACAGAGAGAGTGACTAATGCTGAATACACAGTAGGAATTCATTAAGTGTTTAATGAATTAATGTTAATTCCATTACATAAATAACTGCCTTTGCCACCCCTTTCTTCTTTCATTTCACACTGCCACTGCTTTGAGGGACTTTTTCATCTACAATATGGACTACTACAGTTTCCGGCTGACTGGTCAGTCTGACTCTAGCTTCCTCTGCCTCCAGTACTTCAACAGCTCTTTTTTCAGAATAAATATTGATGCATGATAGTTTGCAGTAGCATTAACATTACTTTTCTGAATACAAAATCAATGTGTATATTCATTACATCACAAGAAATAGTAAAAAGCTATTCTACTACTAAAACAGGCCAAGAAAAAGACAGAATATAAGCTAGTTTCGCCTATGAACATAAACAAAATCCTATATAAAATATTGATAAGTCAAATCAGACATTTTCAAAAATAGGATATCATGACCAAGGAATATTTGTTTTAGGAAGATATAAGTATTTTTTCACCTTAGAATATACCAGTTGCTCCATAAATTAAGTGTGAACATCAACAATTTAAATAACTTCTCTAAGTCTGTTTCTTTATCTTATAGGTTTGAGAAATTGAAATCAATTAAGACAAAAAGAAAACCATTCAGAGCAATGCCTGGAACATACTAAATATACAACTATGATTAATATTGTATTATTTTCAACTTGTAATGTAATCCAGTAAATTAAGAGATGATGGCAAAAATGGCCTAATGTGACACACACAAAAAAAATACTTATGGTTCAAATCTTTAAAATATTCCACTTAAATCAAAAACAAAAGGAAGAATGTTCACTCTCATTAGTCCAATAACACTGTTACAGAACTCACACTTAATCTACTAGGACAAGAGAAGAAATACAAGGTAGAAGCTTTGGGAAAGAAAAGAACAAAACTTGTATTACGTAGCCGTATGACTGTCTACATAACAATCTAAGAGAATAAACTGATGAATTACTAAATTAATCCATGGTTAAGTATGAAATTTTGGAAAATCAATATGACAACTGTAAACAAATAAGTGGAGCAGTATTCCGAAAAGTAGAAATTATCAGGAAAAAGAGGGTTAAAATTACTAATAAGAAACTCAGCCTCATTAATAGCCAATTAAACAATTAAAACACACCAAAATATTTTATTATAATACAGATAAGCAAAAATTTTAAAATATTGACAAAACTAGGAGAGATGGATGGGTGGGTGGATGGATAGAGAGACAGAGAGAGATAAACAGATGTAGATATAGAAATAGATATAAATAGATATAGTTACTCTTTAAAAGCAAATCAGGAAACATTATTCAAATATTTTCAAGTGAATAACACCTATTCTCTATTCATCTCTAGGTTTCTATCACGAGGAAATGCTCTGAGAAATACATAAAGTAGCATGTCTAAGGATGTTTACTGAAACATTATTTGTAATAGAAAATAAATAAACCGAAATACTACCATCTAAGGGAACTCCTTAAATAGTCGATGGTACATCAACTCCACAAAATATGCAGTAAAGTATTCAAATAAAAATAAAAGGTTTAAAAATAATTAATGAAAAGATCTCAAGAACTTTAGTGAAAAAGCAAGTCATAATAATAGACTTATCCAGGACGGGCATGGTGGCTCACGCCTGTAATCCAAGCACTTTGGAGGCCAAGGCGGGTGGATCACCTGAGGTCGGGAGTTCAGGACCAGCCTGACCAACATGGTGAAACCCTGTCTTTATAATAAAAAAAATTAAAAATTTATTTAATATTAAATTAAATAATAATAGACTTATCCAAATGTATATGTAAAAGAAACAAATATTTGACTCTACATGTATTCACACAAGGAGCACCGTAAGCAGTGAACACTACCGAAAAGACACATATGAACTGTTAATAATAAAATGGGTAGTGTAATGGGGAGATGGGTTATAAGGGATATCCTCTCTAGTTTATTTTGTATATGACTTATTAGCTTCTTGTAGCTTTTGCAAAATAATGCATAGTAATGTAATGAAAATACAAATGTTAAAGGGTAATTCACACCTGGACACAGAAAGAAAGGCTATACTAATTAATATGATTTGGAGTATTTCTCATTTAGTAAGGGTATGGCAAAGTGATGGGTAAAGTTCTTGTGCTCTGGGCTAGACTTGGGTTTTAACTCTGGTGTGGCTGTTTATAAGATGATGTGAGACATTTCACCATTTAAAAAATTAGGCTAGTAATGGCACTAACTCACAGAGTTTTTGTAAGGATTAAAAAAGATCTTATATAGGAAATGCTTAAAGTAATGTATGGTACATAATAAAGATTTACAAAGTTCTGTGGTTGCACTACAAAGTCTAAAATGCTAAGAATTTAAGCTTAAGGCTGACAAAAGTATTGCTAATATACAGTCTTGATTCTTCTAAGAAGTAATAATTATTTACATTAGAACAACCATGCTCTTGATATAAAACTCTACTGAAAAATCATTTATTCTAAATGAGACTTTAAAAAAACATTTCACTTTAATAAAATTCTATGAAATGTTTAATGTGCAATTTTTTTTTTTTTTTTTTTTTTTTTTTTTTTTGAGACGGAGTTTCGCTCTTGTTACCCAGGCTGGAGTGCAATGGCGCGATCTCGGCTCACCGCAACCTCTGCCTCCTGGGTTCAGGCAATTCTCCTGCCTCAGCCTCCTGAGTAGCTGGGATTACAGGCACGAGCCACCATGCCCAGCTAATTTTTTGTATTTTTAGTAGAGACGGGGTTTCACCGTTGACCAGGATGGTCTCGATCTCTTGACCTCGTGATCCACCTGCCTCGGCCTCCCAAAGTGCTGGGATTACAGGCGTGAGCCACCGCGCCCGGCAACGTGCAATTTCTTGAAAAGACTATAAGCCTGGTATGTTGTACAACTGTTTGTCATTTTCATGCTTTTAATTCCCTTCAGTATTTTTCTATATTTAATAAACATTCTATTATTAGAAAAAGAAAATGAAATTAACTAAACTTCAATTTCATATATTGAACAAATTAATACAATTTGAAGCTCAAAAACTGTAGATTACTGGATTTGGATATTGTCTTTGATATGTATTTTTGTATAACACAAAAAACATGCTCAACTACATGCTTAATTAACTTACATATAAATTTTGTTTTAAGATGACATCCCCAAAATTAAAAATATAGCAAATAAATATTAGCTCAAAAATACACTATAAACTTTAAAATATTGTGCAACTTTAATATAGCATTTCCAAAATCACCAGGTAATTTTAACATAAATATTCCTCCAAAAATCTGTTCAATACTCTGGAAATTAGTATGAGATTTCTCATAGCATTTAAGATATGAATGAATTAGTTCTTTAATAGTAACTTACAAAATTGATTAGCACAAAGAATATTTTAACATAAATATTCCTCCAAAAATCTGTTCAATACTCTGGAAATTAGTATGAGATTTCTCATAGCATTTAAGATATGAATGAATTAGTTCTTTAATAGTAACTTACAAAATTGATTAGCACAAAGAAAGGAGAAATAAATTCAATGAGGTAAAATCTCATACTGTATAAAATTTTGCAATATACTCTGTTATGAAGCAGATTTTCATTTTCTAATCTTACCTAAGACAAAAAAGAGATTTAGAATATGGGTTGCAGAGAAAAATCTTTATAATTGTTTATAAAACCTTCAATTTTTGAAATATATGATATCATCCTGTTTTCTACAGGACTTGCAAAGGATCTACAATAATGGATGATTAATATTACTACATGTAGAATCAAGAGAATGGCTTACAGTTTCCTGTAAATATTCTTATATTTTACTATCTTAAGGTTAAAATGATTACTAATATGAATAAAAACAATACTAGGCCAGGTGCAGTGGTTCACATCTGTAATCTCAGCACTTTGGGAAGCCAAGGCAGGCAGATCACTGGATGTCAGGAGTTCAAGACCAGCCTGGGCAACATAGTAAAACCCCATCTCTACTAAAAATACAAAATTAGCTGGGTGTGGTGGCATATGCCTGTAGTCCCAGCTACTCGAGAGGCTGAGGCACAAGAATCACCTGAACCCAGCAGGCAGAGGTTGCAGTGAGCCGAGCTCATGCCACTCCACTCCAGCCAGAGTGACAGAATTAGATCCCCCCAACTCAAAAAAAAAACACCAAATTGAGTATTGAACATATTTTAGAATTGCCAGGTTCTAACTAGACCGTCTTAATCCATTTAACTCTTTTAGTGTTGGAAAGAGGCTTCTAATTGAGGTTACTAAAATCAACAATTCTTTATTCTTTTTTTAATAACATATTAATATGCTTCTCTTCCTTTAAGAAAAACCACACAGTCTACAAAAACACTCCACACACTTATAGACTAGTTGATTAAACTAGATCTCATCTGTTCCTCAAGCAAGCATCACCTATCATAATTTATTTTTAAGAACTTAATTTCTGTGCTGTCAATTCCCCCTTTTTAATTGTTCCAGGATCTCATACATAATGCATAGTTGTATTAAAACACTCGTATTGCCTTGTGCCATAGCATAAGTTGATAATCTTTGACCTCAACCAACCCATTGACTTCAATAAAAAATAAAAATCATGCCTACAATCTGGCTAAAAGGGCTTTTACACTAGTAACTCCCTAGCTAACGTACGGAACACTGAGCTCCTTAGACATAATTTTCCTATTCTGTTTTCAAGGGTTGAATTTATAAATAGTTATTCACAGAATAAATCTATACATTAGTATATGTACAAATAAGTTCAGTGTGATCATAACATGTTAAAACAAAAATATGCAATTGGTGTTTCACTCGCTTCTTCTATCTAGACACGTGTACGAAAAAAGTAAATTATAGCTTTCAACTACATAGTCTCAATATAATCAGGGCAATATTTTCTACAGAAAATCATCCTGAGAATGGAAGGCTATTTAACAAAAGTTGTATCCCTCATGGGTAGGCTTCCTTCTGTTGCCAGCTAAAGGTTGACAAGGGTCAGTCTGCACGAAACCAGACGAGTGATATTCAAGGCAAACCAGTTCCAATATACCTTACTGGCCAGGGAACATACACTTCCTTTCCAAGACAGTGTAAATGTTTAAAGGTCAGAAGAACACAATGCCTGTCAAAGTTTTTCATGTATGTTAAAAAGACAGGTAATTTAGGAAGAGTCTCTGACATTTAAAAGGGAATCATGCTTTCACCATCTCCCCCTCCTCTAACTTGACACCTAATTAAGCATCAATACAAAACAATATAATTGAACAGATGTACTAGTCATTAACAGGAATCACCCATTCTCCTATCAAATCAGAATGTACAGACAGGGCTCTATTTGTAATAGGTTGACTTAATTGCCTAAGAATTCCCCAGAGAAATGTACAAATGGATCAAGACATCTCACACGTGCACACACACACACCCCACAGACAAACACATGCACTCCTCCTAAGCTTTGACCCATGCTTTTGTCACTGTTACATCCATCTTTGCAAATGAGAATTTATGGTGGCTACAATCAGTACTAGAAGATCAATTAAATAAATGGAAAAATAAATAAAGCTGAATGAAAGGTACCAGCATTCACATTTAGCAACACCTTAATAATAAAAGATTTTTATATAGCAGTACTTTGCACAATGTAGTTGCTTAAATTTTGTTAGTAAAAACAAAGCACATACCCTGATTTGAAAAGAAAAAAAATGAGCACACTAAACCAACAGAAATGCAAAAAAAAAAAAAAAAAAAACTACAGAGGAATTATTTCTCCTGGCAATTTACTGTAAAACATTTGTTTTAACACATGGATCTGATTCACAATTACTGCACTTCCATGGTTTCTTTATTAACTCAGTTTATAGCCATCATTAGGTGAAGTTCAGAAATCCTGAAATGGGCCAAACAATTCTCCTTATACCATTTTGCAGGGCAGATAATCCAGAAAGGTGACACAATGTAATGTCTTCCTGTTCCTTTAACACCCCTCTTGGACATGTAGATAGCATCAGCTGACTACGTGGCTCAGTTTCCCTTATGAAAACCTATCTCAATAAAATCATTTGGAAGGAAAAAATAAGGGATCTCTCTAAAGGATTAAATACGTAGCTTGATTTAGAATTTGGAAAACAGATTCCAGTTTTCTAATCCTCAACAAACTAAAGGCATTAATGTGAAGGAATATAAGAGATTTATTCCCAAGAATATCATATTGGGATCTGAATTTCAAATGAAAAATTGGCATTCCCTCCTGGAGACAGAAGAAAAAATGAAGAGCAGAAAAGATACAGAAACACAACTTTCAAACTGAATGTCCCACCCTCACACCCCCCACCAACATACTCACATATGCACACACATTGAAACATTTAGGTGTACCACGATTCTGTCTCACCCCATCGCCCTCAGGCCAGTGGAGAACGCAGTCACTGGTGGCTGCCTGCATTTCAGGTTCTAGGGATGACACTGTCAGGGCTTATTCCTGGGCTTTTTCAGTGCTGTAGAGATTTCCCAGTCACCTCATCAAATCTCTCCTGTTGGAACTGCACGTGCCAGATCAAATCTCCAGCCACCCAGATCACAAGGGTATGGGGGTGTAGAAATGAGGAGTGTGTACCCGGTTCTAACCTCTTCTCATACAAAACGTTCCCAGTTGGTTGCCCAGCCCCATGGAGACTCTTCCCTCCTCTTTTCTTGGAGCACATATTATCTACACCGCTCCCTGGACCAGTTAATCAGGTACTACTTTCAACACTTCTTACAATTCTGTATTATTTTTTTTTACTTATAAAGTTAACGAGCTTTCTATGTATATTTTCTCCTCCATAAAGAAGTAGATTTTTGAGAGTAAGGCATGACTGGTATTTCTTTGTATTTAGCACAGTGCTTAGTAAATGTACTCAATGCCCCCCAAATATTATTGATTTCATTGTAGACTGTCTTAATTGCCAAAAGCCCCAAACAGCATGTCTTTGAAGTCTCTGGGGTGAAAATCAGTTACTGGTGATTGCCTCGGGCTCTCCTGACTCCGGGAGGAAGCTTAATGACTGAAAACACCGGCTGTCCATCAGTAAAACAAGACCACGTGTCACTGCGCTTCTGTGTCAGCTAGAGCTGGGGGACAGAAAATAGGTGCTACAAAGGGCATCTTCAGGCCTTAAGCCCCCCACCTCTTGTGAAATATGAGAAGGCTGGGCTTTTCTCAAAAACAAACAAACAAAAAATCTGCCTGGTTTTGTCCAATTTATCAGTTTGGGAGATGGTTAAGAAATGTAGTTAGATCCCAAACATGGTGAAATTCTTTAAAACGAATTTTTAAATTACGAGGAGCTTTTAATGGATATTTATCCATCTTGCTATATGACTAAGCGGCTCAACAAATACCTGTCACTCACACACTAGAAATGAAACAAGCTTTACTGCACACAGCACTAATCATACATTTCACTCTATTGTTATCAAAAATACAAAACAGCTGGAAACCTGACAATGACAACCTAACACTTGTGATTTTAGATATTGTCCTTGCTTTACTTCTCCAATAGGAGGCTAATGTTCTCTTTAAAGAGAAACAACAAAGAGATAAAATATAACCTTTGAATATGAACTGTGTATTTTTCTCACAGGAAGTAAGCAATAGATATCACAGTAAGTAAACAATAGATATCACAGTAAGTAAACAATAGATATTCCAAAACAGCAGGCATCTTATTAATTCAGTAGGATCAGCAATGCTTAAACTCTTCTCATCTGAAAAGAATAGTCTCACACTTCTTTTCCAAACGTACATCTCTGTATATAACGTACAAGAATTCATATGGGTTGGAGGCCTGGATCTGTGTATGTAGAGAATTTCCATACAGTACTAAGGTTGATTCAGTTTTCCCTTGCTACTAGCCTTCTCAGCAACTAACAAGTAAAATATTAGGCTGTGAACAGCATTTCAGCTCACCGTTGATGAACGTGAGCTGTACTGAGCAATGTCAGCCTTATACTTTTAAGAAAATCTTTTTGGCGATGGAGGAAGACAGAAACAAAACCAACACCACTTTAGAATAAAATGCGGAACAATGAAATGGAGGGTTATTAATTCTCTGCCACTTGAAGGTTGTTTTTCACCCTTCAGCGTGCTGAGATAATTATATACACACGACACTGTATTATACGTGCTGTTTGCCTACTTCAAAACTGTTCTCTAATGCAAGGATTATTGATGGAAGCTTCTTGTGCGTCATGTTAAAGGCACAAAAAATTACCTAATTTCCACTACAGCTAATCCATTACTCAAATTTTATCAAGAAAATTCTGGATGAATTGTGTAAAACTGCCAGGTCCCATTCCTAAAAATTGATTCATTTTTATTGGAGTCATAGAGTCAGCTTTTAAAATCTAACATCTCTTCTTTTGACAAAAATCTAACATTCCAGTTATTGATTAAAGCTTCAGAGTTGCTTTGGAAGGTATTAGATTTTCTTTTCTATTTAGATCAGAATTGTTATATTGGATCAATGCAATTGTAATCATCTGTAGGATTCAGCTCTCCATGCTGGCATGCCCTGGCCTCTATTTTCTTTTCAGAGACAGTATAGCCACTATAGCTCTTAGTAAGAATGCAGGCAGAAAAATCCAATAAAAATTGTAAGAGAGGAATGATTTTGGCTTTCTCTCCCTAAATTAAAATACTTGCCTTCTTCCTTCTGGGTCAAGGCGTACTCCCTCACCTCTCCCTGCATAATGGAAGGATTTGATAATCTTACTGGTTCACACTTGAAATATTGACGGGCCCATGAATACTAATAATCAAGAGTCACTGTGGTTAAAGGTTAGGAACCCTTTCAAAGAGAGATCAGATCTTTTTTGCACTTTCTGCCCCTTGCCACGTGACCATAAGGCCTCAGACTGAAACATTCGCAATCTCTTTCTCTTTCTGGTCCAAAGAATTTGCATAGAGAAGAAAGCACAAGTCCCTTTGTGAACCCAGCTTTTTCTTTCTACGGTTGATGTTAAAAACAAAGCAAATTCCTAAATGTCATCTAACTCAAACCTTCATCCAAACGATGTAGTCTAAATATATTAAACTTTGGCTTTATCTTCTTACTTGGGAGTTCAGGTCTTCAGAGTCAGAATTGGGATTCCCATCATGTATAGCCTGTATGATCCTGGGCAGGATGCTTTATCTCCTTAAATCTGTTATTTTTTTACCTGTAAAATATAGCTACTTAGCATTACCTTTCTCTTAGGGATGCTGTAGGAAGTAAATAAAATAATGGATTAAAAGGGTTTAAGAATAGTAAGGCTGGACATGGTGGCGCATGCTTGTAATCCCAGCACTTTGGGAGGACAAGACAGGAGGATCGCTTAAGCCCAGGAGTTCAAGACCATCCTGGGCAACATTGTGAGACGTTGTCTCTACAAAAATGTTTTAAATTAGCTTGGGCGTGGTGGCACATGCCTGCAGTCCCAGCTACTAAGGAGGCTGAGGCAGGAGGATCTCTGGAGCCCAGAAAGTCCAGAATGCAGTGAGCCATGATAGTGTCACTGCACTCCAGCCTGGGTGTCAGAGCAAGACTCTTATCTCCAAAAAATAATAATAATGATAAATTTTAAAAATATTTACTATAGAAGTGCTCAATAGCAATTATTATAACTATATGAAACATTATGAGTGATTATGAGCTCAGTTTCTTATTCTGTTTTGTTGTTGTTTCTTAATGATAGAATTTCTGTTGAACCATCCTCTGCCTCCCCATAATTTTGTGTATTACAACTGTCTCTAAATTTCTGATGCTTTCATTTTCTGCCTAAGTTTGCCATGAATTCTCCAGACTTGTTAAAAACACCAAATTATTAGTTACTCTTCCTCGACTATGATTTCTTAATACATTAGCATTCTAGTCATCTCCTTAAAAAATAACCTAATTTGCCAATAAACTCATTAAATATAATGTGACTCTGAGACCTGAAGCCACCATTCAAGATGTCCTCTGGCCAGAGTGAAGTTCTGTCTCTGTTAGGATGGCAAGTTTTGTTCATATCCGATTTCACTTCCTAGGTTTTAGGTTATGGTGTTCTTGCTACTGCTGTTGCTGCTAATGTATGTGTGCAGGGGTTGACTCTGTGTGTGTGTGTGTGTGTGTGTGTGTGTGTGTGTGTGTGTGTGTTAGAGCTGCATCTACGCCAGTTCTCCTCAACTCCGTATTATAGATTTTAAATTTAATCTAAGATTATATCTGTCCCTGTTAAACTGTGTTTTTTAAACGAGTGAGTAAAGGGACTCAGAAGTGGTACCTTTTCCTGTGTGTGGTCTATAGTAGTTTTGTATTCACTTTCTCAAATGTTTCCCCAACCATTACCATTATAATTCATTTGCGCACTTTTAAAACTTACAGATTGTCTGATGCAGCCCATGTCTACTGACTGACAAATTTCTAAGCATAGGTCACAAGAATCCACGGAAACATAATTCATAGGAGTTTTTTTTTCACATAAAGTTTTTAAACACTTACTTCTCCCTAGAAAAATGTTTCAAAGACAATCTTGATAAATCATAGAAGCACCCATTTTTTACGATTTAAAATCTGAAAAGTACTTTAACAGATTCCTTCATTATCACTTGTAACAATTTATGCACTAATTTTTTTAAAAAATGATTATGCTTATCTAACTTACACTTATCTGAATTTCTCTGAAAATAACATGCAGGAAAATGTGGTTGTGTGCCTATATTTGTTGTCCTGGGACATGTCCAAAGATTATTGATGACTGAGTCAATTGTCTAAAATTTCAAAATTAATATATACCTGGAACCACTCATTAACTTTTAAAAAATAAAAAGTTCTACTGACATTTTTTTTTGTTTTGACTACGGTAAGAACTAGAAATAATTGGTTTTCACCTCTGTTTCTTGACTCTTTCACTGTATGAAGTACCAGGTGACTCCTTCTATGAAATATATGGAAATTATCTCACATGTACTACTTACTGTTCCCCTCCTCCTAAATATACCCATCCTTCTTTCTCTTCCCCTTCCTCCAATCTGTTAGTTATAATTTATCTTTAACTTTTACACTATTTTCCATTAAAAATAAGTAACATCTTAAGAATCTATTGGACTATCCATAGGCTTTAGGCGATATTTTTTACTCCCTAAGTATAAAAAGTGAAATAAATTAATGACTTGCCACATCCCTTCACCACCCCATAACCCAGCTTCTCTCCACTGTAACATTACTTTTAAATTTTCGAGTTTACTACATTTACATTCTGTTCTCTAACTATGATGTTCTCCCATCACAGTATCCATGAAGCAGAAAGTTTTGACATTAACGCATGATTCATTTAAAAATCTCAAATTTTCTCACCTCCAAAGATGATAAAATTAAAGTACGAAAATTAGTTTTGTGACCGATTGGAAAGGTATAAAACATCAATACATGTATAACAACTCAAGATTGTGCTTTCATGTAATTCATAATATCAACTTTATGTCAATACTTCCTTTACACCAGAGTCTAGACATAGAGAAAACTATCCTATGATTGATAGGTAAAAATATCCTATGATTATGTTTTATATGTTTGGAGAACTGATCATTCAATTTTTCACGTGAGTGATTCTATTATATTAACTACTGTATAATAAAAAGTCTGCTCTAACTCTAGACACTCTGCTAGAACATATTTTTATAGAGTCCGGTGGCAAATGAGAGGGGGAAGGGCATATATTCAATAAGCATTTTGATTAAGTAATTCAATTTTCACAAAATTTTATGACCTCCCAACTATTCATTTATTTAGTGAGAGAGAGAGAGTGAGTGTGTGTGTGTGTTTTGAGACAGAGTCTTGCTCTGTCGCCCACACTGGTGTGCAGTGACGTGATCTCGGCTCACTGCAATCTCCGCCTGCCAGATTCAAGCAATTTTCATGCCTCAGCCCCCAGAGTAGCTGGGACCACAGGTGCACATCACCACACCTGGCTAATGTTTGTATTTTTTAGTCGAGACGAAGTTTCGCCATGTTGGCAAGGCTGGTCTTGAACTTTTGGTGTCAAGTGATCTGCCTGCCTTGGCCTCCCAAAGTGCTGGGATTACAGGCATGAGCCACCACACCTGGACTCATTTATTATTAATGTGTATAAATATGTCCTTGACCACAACCAAACTATCTAGATTCCATGGTCCTATAGAGAATATATTCTCAAATTATTTGTGACTACCTTTATTATTAGCTTGGTGAAGAGAAACAATATTTATGAAAGACAGTTTAAAAGACATTCCTCTGTTGTCTATATATTAGATATAGATCAAACCTATGTGCTTAGACCACAGTGTCTCAAAACCCTGCAGAATTACTTTTACTAAGTTTGGCTTTCTTTTTTTACCCTTAGTTCTTACAGGAAGAAGTTTACAAAATCCAATCCTGCAGTTATTAATCCTTCAATAACTCGTGTATTGAAAATTTATCGCGAGGCTTTCTTTTTCATCTTAAGCACCAGGAAAAATACTTGAGCTCCCTTATGCAGTTAGTACACTGTTTCCATATATAAACTGTACAGCAGAGTTATTCCCTTCTTACATTGGCTGGCAGGAAACTCAAGAATAAAATTCACAGGTCAATTTTTAATAGCTATGTAACATCTATGGTCTACATATCTTACATTCAAACAACGCTGGCCTCTTATTTGCATTTGCCTTTCTCCAGTCTTTAATTGTGTATTAATTTTATTTTCTATATTATATTTGTAGAAGTGTATAAATAAATGAAAAAATATTCACAGATACTCCATATTTCCTAATAGACCTATTTAACTCATATCACATATGAGACTGTTAAGGAAAAAAAACACATCGGGAAAGGAAGTGAATCTTCATGACTTGAAGAAAGCATCCTCAACAGATATTGGAAACCCCAAAGTAAGAGAAATAAAGTTCAAACTGAAGTGGGGTTATAGACTGTACAGAGTTCCAGTGAGAAAGCATTATGAAAAATAACTGCATATAGGAATTCTTTTCCATTTAAGAAAATTTCCTGATTTTCTATTGGCCAGAGTTTTGTCCTCCACCTCTAAAATTTACTAGAACTAAAATGAGAGTGAAACTGAAGCCACTAGTCCTTCCCAAGGCTTCTCATCCTGGAGTTCTCTGTCAAGTGGGCGATTTTGACTGTTAAGCATTCTTTTGTTTTCTTTGTCTGAAGTCATCCCCAGATTAGTTTGTGACTTGCTTGAGCATGTTTCTCAGCAGTGATCTTGGGCTGTCCCATTCACTTCTGACCTGCACCTGCTCTTTTCAAGTGTTGCACCCGGAGTGGCTGAGGTCTACACAGAGGCATGCTGCCCCATTCACGGAGACTATTCAGAGAACTGCTAGGGGAGGGGCAGTGGGCGGGATGGCAGCCCTCCAGAGAAAAAAGGAAAGTGACCCCTTAAATCAGAGAATGACCTTTTATTTGTTATTAGTTGTCTAAGTAAGTGCAAGGGGACCACCTCCTCCATAATACGCTTTGTGATACGGTAAATGTTACATGGCCTAAAATGGTGCTTCTGAAAAGATTAGATGAATTATTGGTATTTAAAACTCATTAAGTGACATGTTTAGATATCTAGACAGGGCATAAAATCTATTATATAACTGGTATTCAAAAATATTTACTGTTTGTTCCAAAAACAAGAACGTGAATGCATTTGGAGACATTACTGCATGAAATATATCATAGTAACAAGGGATTTACAGAAGGCTTAATAATTTTCTCACTAAGGTTTAAGATTCAGCCATTCAATACTTCTGTTGAAACGGTACTGTGATTTCTTCTAAATCTTCAGCTCAACAGTTGTAAAGGAAGGACTCACACCTCTATTTTATCTAGTAACCTAAAAGTCAGCAGAAACTTAAAAATAAACCACTAGGTATATTGACACATTTGCCATTTACAGCACAGCCTTGAACAAGAAAATAGATCATAATTCATGTTGGGTATTTTTCTCCACTAGATAAGTTTACAAAAATTGTTCTTTGGTTTCTTTTATTGAGATTTTTGGGCCACTGATCTGTTCCAAAAGAGAAAAAAAAAACTGGCCCTGAGGCTCAACTTTTCCATCCCAAGGATGCTTGTAGGCAAGACTGCCAGCGGTACCACTGACACGCTCAACTAAAAACTACTTGCCATTCAATTATTCATATTCAGCCCTTCGAGGGGAGAGAAAGCTCTAAAGAGAAATAGAGCAGCAAATACGTAGACAGAGAAAAAAGGAGGAAGATTTTTAATAGTTACAAAGAGAATCACAGACGAATGATGTTATTTAAAATAGGTAATAGAACAGACTCAGTTCCAATAAAAATGGACAGTATCCTTGGTCTTCACATATGCAAAATGAACTAGTGGCAAATATGCCCAAAAGGTACACAGTTCAATGAAATGCTGAATTACCTGATGCTCTCAGAGTAGGAACAAGCACAGTATTTTTAATGCGTTTGGTTTATCACCTGAGCTCTGCCATGCACACACCTCCACAGGAACTTTTAGCACTTTGCCTATACTCCCCTATTGCAAATTAAGTATATTTCATAACAATGCGTATTTACTAACATATACATGCTAGGGGACTATGTTGTTCAAAGTTCTCTCCATATAAATAAAGATTTCCAATATTGACAATAGCAAATATTTATAAAGTACCTCTTCATACTAAGGCATACAGATTACCAAAATTTTACATATTTGAAAAACCAAATAATTATTGAAAATAAGCCAAAGCAGCTACTGCAAAAATATGCAAGTCTATGTGAGGTACATTTCCACCATGTACAGTCAAAGGGTGTTGAAAATATGAAATTGTGAGAGATACAGAAAAACTACCTTTTCAGTTAGAGTATATACTTAAACCTCTCATTTATCACATTTCATTTTACTAAAACCATGGGCAATTAAAGTGACAATTGAAGAAGTCACCAGGAGTATTTTGGTTTTGGTTTGAATGCTGTAGAATGCCAAAAAAAGTATATGTTGATGCCCTAAACTCCAGTATGTCCATATTTGGAGAATGGGCCTTTGGAAGGTAATTAGGGTTCGATAAGGTTATGAGTATAAGGCCCTCATAATGGGCTTAGTTGCTTTATAAGAAGAGGGAGAGAAAGATTGTTCCTTCTCTAGCATGTGAGGACACAGCATGGAGGTAGTTATCTGCAAGCCAGAAAGAGAGTTCTCACCAAAACCTGAATGCGTCAGCACCTTAATCTTGAACTTCCAGCCTCCAGAACAGCGAAAAATACGTTTTTTTTTTTTTTTTTTTGAGACGGAGTTTCGCTCTTGTTACCCAGGCTGGAGTGCAATGGCGCGATCTCGGCTCACTGCAACCTCCGCCTCCTGGGTTCAGGCAATTCTCCTGCCTCAGTCTCCTGAGTAGCTAGGATTACAGGCACGTGCCACCATGCCCAGCTAATTTTTTGTATTTTTAGTAGAGATGGGGTTTCACCATGTTGACCAGGATGGTCTCGATCTCTTGACCTCGTGATCCACCCACCTCGGCCTCCCAAAGGGTTGGGATTACAGGCGTGAGCCACCGCGCCCGGCCCAAAAAATACGTTTTCTTTATTAATTTTATTTTTAAAATAAAAGAAAACGTTTATCTTAAAAATAAATGTTTTCTTTATTTACTTTATAAATATTTCATTTAAGCCACCCAGTCTATGGTTTTTGTTAAAGCAGCCTGAACAGACTCATACAATTGGTTTGTAAAATATTTTGAAATGAAAAAAAGATCACTGGTAGTGAAGTGAAGGAGAGGGGAAAAAAAGAAAAACCTTTTGTCTTGAAAGAATTTGTTTTATAATATGAAATAAATATTTCATTAAATGCTAAGGATAAAAGAAACGTAAAGCTTGTTTGCCTTGTATATAAATGACAAAAATGTCACTTTTCATATAAGATCGGTAGATGTTAGGCTAGAAATCAACAAAAAGTATATTTCACCGCCAAAAACAGCAGAGATTGAGTTCTTTTTTACTGAATGTTGTTGCAAGACACAAGGGAAAACTTTGGGGCATGATGTAAGAATCAATTAATGCATATAAATGGAACATAAATCACATTAATGTACTGCAATGCTCTTGCACACTTTAGCCCCTACTGAAATACAGGCCCAATATAAAAGCTTTCTCCTCTGTAGGCATTAATGACCCCCTCCCCATCCTTGCTCCAACATCTTTTACGAAACTTCACCATTGCACAAGGCAATGAATCAGCCTTCCTACTGGATTGCAAGCTCCAGAAGGAGCAGGAGTGTATGTTGCTCAGCTTATGATTTGCTTGTCCTTCCTTCTGTCCCTGCTACTGGCCATCCAAAGAGGCTGGCTTCTTCCCTCCCACTGCTGGAATGAGAAAGTTCAGAATCTCAAATTAAAATGGATCATGCCTTACTATGGAAGGAATAATCAGCTATTTAGAGAAAAAGACTTTCTCATACCTACCTTTTCCCCCACATCTCCACCTCCATCCTCTTTCCCCGATGCTTACAAATGTCTTCCACTGATGCTCATGATGATAAATGAACACAAAATCTGGTGATAAAATATAGCTGAAATAGTCCATTGTAACCCTATCTGGGTTACATGGGTTAAATGAGCTTTACAAACTGGTGTGGGAACCTGTTATTTTAATGCTAACATATATTGTCTGTTTTCTAAAACATTTTTGCAAATATACTTTTGGAACACCATAGCCAGATACCACTTATTCTAGTACACTTTCAGACACTGTATGTAAGGTTGTGTGTGTTTGTTTGTTTTTGAGACAAAGTCTCTCTCTGTCGCCCAGGCTGGAATGTAGTGGTACAATCTTGGCTCACTGCAACATCCGTGTCCCAGGTTCAAATGATTCTCCTGCCTCAGCCTCTGGAATAGCTAGGTTTACAGGCACCTCCCACCATGCCCAGCTAATTTTTGTATTTTTAGTAAAGATAGGGTTTCACTATGTCGGTCAGGCAGATCTCCAACTCCTGACCTCAAGTGATCCACCTCCCTCAGCCTCCTAAAGTAGGATTACATGCATGAGCCACCACACCCATAATAAGTGCACTCAGCAAGGGGAAGAAAATACTACAGTAATGCATATCCTTCCCTTTTCATCAGCCGGATTCTCCATTCTTACTTTGGGCTGCATTCTCCTATGGACACTTTCACATCAAATACAACCAAAGGTCAAAATATACCTTGGGATACATTTGCACATGAGATTGAGGGGGAAATTAGCTCTTGTTTCAAATTACACTTTAACATACTTATCATATCCTTCTAGAGCCAAGGAAGGGCCTATTAAGAACTAATACTTAGCAATAAACACACAATGCGGATATAAATAGTCAAATAAAATACAGCCCCACACCCATTTAAAGACTCTATATGCAAACATATCACATTCCTTGTTTTATTGTAAAAATATACTATAATAATTTAGCTTTAAACAATCAAGTAAAAAAATCACATCTATCTAAGCAATGAGATTAGCACCCTCTACACATATTCTTAATGTATACAGTATAAAGTGGTGGCAAATCAAATATATTATCTATAATGTGGTTAAAGAATTGTGAAACTTTAATTATTGATTATTGTACTTAAGATAGTTCTTTGAAAAAAATTAGGTCATTTCAAATGGTCATATGTCCTTTATAAATCATTAAATGCCCTCACTATGATGGCTGGTAAATTAACACATATTGCTAGCCCTTTCCCGGGCATTCTTTAAAAATAAATAACCATAGAAAATAGTACTAACAAAGATATAAACATGTTGTGATGTATCTCTTGGAAATAAGTAAGTGTGGCTCCCTTACCCTTCAAAATTTAAAGCATTCTTAGTTGCTATTCCATTCCCCCCGCCCCTTTAAAAAACAAAAGGGATTTCTCAAATATTGTTCTTTATGTGAAAGTTAAGATCAATGCTGGATCAGAGAAGATCACGTCTGAGTCAAAAACATACATGTTTAGCGATATTGTTAGCTTCTTGTGCACTGCCAAGTTTAATGTTTCTTTAAATTCACAAATGTTTAATCACGCTGGGAAGTGCCAAGTGTGGTAATTTTTATTTATGAAGTTATAATATATTGATATGATATTCTAACAATGAACAGTGCCCTGAAAATACCCGATGTTATGATTCATTTAAAATCGTAATTCTGAGACACTCAAAATGATCAAGAACACAATAGTAATAGTTGCTTCTTTTCTTAGCTAAATGCAAATAAAAGTAGCAAAGGAAATTAAAGTACATTAGAATTTATATATATACACACACGTACATGTATGTGAAGGTAAACAAGAAAACAAGGATGGAAGTTTTTTTTAGTACCTTTTGTTTCTCAATAGACAATTTTCTTTTACAGAAAGTCATTATTTTGACTGTCATCTCTGCCACCCTGCAAACATCTTAATGCATGCTCAAGATTAACAAACTTTAAATGTTCATGTTGGTAGTATTAAACAAACACTTTGATCCCAATATTCATTTGTATATTATGCATGCTCTGATTTTTCTAAAGATGTGGTAAGTTCTCCTCCATTCTTAAATATGTATTCTGTTAACAACACAGCATTTAGAAGTACAGAATGCTAAATAGTAAGAGGCAATATCTCTACTGAGCTGATCTCCTAGTCTCCCTGCCTCTAATCAGGAAGCTGGCCCACTTAGCTGATATACAGATTCGATGCCCCATTCTTACTTGATGACCATAGAAATTCCCAGTCTCTATTTCAAACCCCCAGTCTCTGTTTCCCCATCTTTAAAACACAGTTAACTGTATTTAATTTACTGAGTTATGGGGAGAATTATACGAACCCATGTACAGATCCTTAATAAGCTTAAAATAACCAAGCAGAGTGCCTTATACACAATAAACATTCACACAAATAGATGTAACTGTTTTGAAGTTAAAATTCTGATGTGAGGCTAGGTACGGGGTTCACACCTGTAATCTCAGCACTTTTGGAGGCCAAGGCAGATGGATCATGAGGTCAGGAGTTCGAGACCAGCCTGACCAACATGGTGAAATCCAGTCTCTACTGAAAAGACAAAAATTATCTGGGTGTGGTGGTACATGCCTGGAGGCTGAAGCAGGAGAACTGCTTGAACCTGGGAGACAGAGGTTGCAGTGAGCCAAGATCAAATCACTGCACTCCAGCCTGGGTGACTGAGCAAGACTCCGTCTCAAAAAAAAAAAAAAAATTCTGATGTGTTTGTCTAAAGTCTCCATATGTTATAATTTATTGATAAGTTAAATACATCTCATCTGTTCTTTATGTTGTTACTTAAGTTTTTAAAATTGTATATGCAACAGGAGCTCAGGGGAGAAGACACTTCGAGTCTGTGGAACTTTCTCTGAGTTCTTCAGGGAATAGGACAGAAGCAGCAAAATAAAGATGAACTCATATTCCAGAAATCTGCAAAGGTTTACAGAAAGGGCAATGTAGGTGTGGCTCATTTGAATGACAATCAGTACAACACTCTACTCAGTCAGTGAAACTATCTGTAGGAATAAGATTGGAGACAGCAATTCCTTTCTAAGGTCTTAACCTTTCTCTAGCAGAAAGTGGAGTCAATAACACATACCTGTGTTCAAACCTTTGCATTTCGTTGGAGTAAAAAGAAAAACATCTGATGTCATCATTATACACTGTGTACATGTATGAAAATATCCTATGTACCAAGCAATATGTATAATTATTATGTATCAATTTCAAAATTTAAAAGGAGAGAAAAGCCTCTTGGGAAAGTTGGTGTTCTCTCTTCTCTCAGGTAATTGAGCAAACCTGGAGTTGAAATAGAGTTGAAGCTTGAGAAACTCTTTAGGGATTCCTTAAAGCAGATCTTAAGAACTAAAGCATCAACAAGAAAAGTCAATTAGCAAAGAAGCTAATGGAAAATGAGTAGCAAGAATGCAAAATGTTACTTCTAGAAAAGTGGTTTATTGAGCCATTACTGTGGATGGGTCCAGAGATCCTAGGAAGCCCAGCCCCCATACCACCTATTCAAACAACTCATGGGATGTATTTTTTCCTTTAAGTGTTTACCATTGGTTATGGGACAGCACTGCCCTCACACACATAAAAATGTACAAAGCTGTGTATCCAATATAGAAAACATTAATTACTGAAGAGACTAATGGGGTTATTAAATGAAAAACAAAGTTTTAAAAATATTTTCAAAGAAATTATATTATTTTTGAAGAATTTTTTTTTCATGATATAGTAGCTCCATTTACTAAGGATGGTTTTATTTAAGGTTCATGCTATCTTGACACTCACCTCTTTTTTTCCCCGTGAAAAACATAAAAGAGACTTGGGTTTTTTCCTCCTTCTAAGGTAGACAGTGTGGAAAGGCAGAAAAAAAGGCCAAAACTCTGCCAAAAAGCTGTACATCTAAGCAAGACAACTGGCCCATTAACAAATGTCTCCATCAATATCTTGCCATCTGCTGTTTGCACTGTACTTGTCAATATTGAGCATCACTCACAGTTCATGTGACCATATAAAATCTCAGAAAGCAGAGTACCAAGGTGGGAAAAAAAAGCAAATTCAGATGGTTTTAGAATCTGACAACGCATTCACCACATAAGTATATAATTAGATGGAAACCAGTTATGTACTTTGCATGCTTTATGTGTCAAAGGAAATTCCTCATCATTTCTAACAGTAGATTGATTCTGACTGGCAAACCATGCAGCCCAGTCTCCACTTTTCCCTCTGAGTCACCTGACTTTTTGCCCACTCATCTAATTCAGAAGCTCAGATTACCAGATTAAGCTGCTTAAATTCAAATCAGTGAATTTTAATTATTCATGTTATAAAGGGATGTTGTGGCACATTTAGATAGGATATAGCCCCAAAATGTTATACTGGTTTTATTAATAAATACCTTAAATGTTTTCAAACAATAAATTTTTTTGTCTTTCATGTTTTATTTCTTTACACAGATTCAAAGGAAGTAGAAAGCAGGAGTTGTTTGCAGAGGTACAGTTGACAGTCCCACGTGATGGAATTTATAGGGAATCGGAAAACGGATTCCTTAAGGTAGATCTTAAGAACCAAAACATCAACAAAAAAAGTCAATTAGCAAGGAAGCTAATGCAAAATGAATAGCAAGAATGTAAAATGAGTAGCAATAATGCAAAATGCCACTTCTAGAAAAGTGGTTTATTAAGCCATTACTGTGGACATGTATGGTTCCAGAGATCCTTCCCAACTCTAGTCATTCTGGGTTTTAGATATGTTCCTATTTCATTAAATGTTCCTTCATTTGAAAATACTCCTGTGAAGAATGACAATGATATGGCTGGAGACAGACAAATCCCTAAGCAGACAGGGGCAGGTCCCTGGTGAAACCAGACCTTCAAGCCAAAGATACTTTAAAGCCTAAAAGCCAAGCTACAAGTTAAATCCATGGACTGGAGAACCTCTCTTCCCATTTCGCATGCTTTCCTCTGACTGATCCTCACCCTTCACCTATTTTACGTATACCTAACCTTCCATAATTAGTTTTCACACTGTCCTGCCGACCTTTGAATGATGCCTTTGTTTTAGCCTGTTGCATACTTACAAACCAATCACCATGTGCTCCCCCATCATGAACTCATAAAAACCCCAGACCCAGCCACACTGAGAAAGACGACCCAACTACAGATGTGGGACCACCCTCACATCCTCTCTCTGCTGATAGCTGTTCTGTTGCTCAATAAAATTCTTCTCTATCACCCTCATCCGTCAATTGTCAGCGATATCTCATTTTTCTTGGACGCAGGACAAGAACTCTAGAATCGTCAAATACGGGTACGAGTTGGCGCACACAGGTGAGCTGGGACACACCCAGCCCAGCCATGGGCTGAGCTGGTATGCAAGCCAGGCATGGCCCAGTGGGCCAAGTGAGTGCAACACCTCCTGTGGCAGGCCTGGGGCCAAGCGAGACCTAGGCGGAGGCACTGCTGGCCACAGAGGCCCGGCTGGCAAAGTGGATGCAAAAAATCCTAACATCAACATGTTCAATCATTAACAGTTTAGAATGAATAAATTTATTAACATGATTGGAGGATAGTCTATGAACACCAGGTACCTTAGGGAAAAGAAAATCATTGGGTCTTCTCCCATATCAGTACAACAATTCTAATTAGAAATGTGTTACTTTGGATTTAAATGTTCGGGTGCCTCTATAAGTCACTGGGAAACAACAGAGACAAGAAATAAATTTATTAGCCCTAACCTTGAAAGATAAAGTTACCCCTTTCCTCCTTAATATTCTAATTTTGTATACAGGTTATAGGTAATCAGTCTTCTGACTCAGTCTTAAAAAAATTCAAATACATTAATAGAGAGAGAAGAAAGAAAGAAGGGAGGAAGGAAGAGAAGGAGGGAGGGAAGGAGGAAGGGAGGGAGGGAAGAAGGAAGAAAGGAACTTAATTGCCTTGAAACAGCACTTGCATATAAAAATTGTAGCAATATACAAACATGTAGGATTTTAATGAAGTAATGGAAATGAATTTCATCTGGCAATAGGGAAATGCTGACCTCTTACACAAAGACCAGCACTAAGCATGTTCTTGAATTTAATGAATGTATAATCCATGCTGAAGGCTACAGAGGTCTGTGCAAGTTACACAACAGCTCAAATACTACTACTGTATCCATGTTAACAAAAATATAAACTAAAAGAAGAGCTAATAAGATATATATTTAAATTAGAAAATGGGATTAAAAATAAAATTTAAGCCCTTGGCTGTTTTATTTCAATGTAATAGCAGATATAAAAGATGCAGTTTCTCTGCATTCTTATAAATATTTTAATGTAATGAACACTGAGAATTGAAAATACACTTCCAGCAATTAAGATCCACCTATACATATCTGTCCCTACCAGTGACAGAGCTTTCTTGGATGTAGCTACTAAATGCTGCACTGTATTTGTACTAATGCTTTCATTTGCATCTTTATGATATAAAGAAGACAGGATAAAACTTTTAAAAAATTGTAAAAAAAAAATTATTCTTGATATTCTAAAATGTAAACTCAAAAAATAAACTTGCAAAATAACTAGACATTTGAGTTACTGATATATAAGATTTGCATGCAATGTTTTATTTACAGATAAGTAGACACTTCGTAGACTTCAACCGCAGTCTCAGTGGGAAACAAACAGCAGCAACCCTTCATTGAAATAAGAATTAGGGAGCAACAGAAAGGTAGAGTGAGAATAGGCAAAAATAAATTTGCCAAAGGTCAAGGTGAGAAATAAACAAAAACGTTTTGAGACTGTGCTGAGAAGTATGCGACGCAAATAAATAGAGTATATTAAGCAGACCGACAGAGGCAAGTAAAAGGTAGAACGGGACTCAGAGGAGGGCTTTGTTAACTATGCGGTGAAAATGGAACGAGAAGGGTCAAAGAGGGCTGGCTCCAAAAGACACATTTCTGGATATGTCTACCTGCATTTTAAACCACAATCCAGTGATTTTTATGTTATTCCTCATGTACTTTGCATGCTTTATGTGTCAAAGGAAATTGTAAATTGTATTGAGCTTAGAAGAAAAGTGACAAAAAGAGAAAAAAAGAAAAAGGGAGATCTAGATGAAGGGATGGAGGAAGAGAAAGAGGGAGAAAGAAAGGAGGAAACAAAGGAAAAAACAGGAAGAAAAGAAACAAGGGAGAAAGAGAGGAAAAATAAAACTAATGTTTCTCTGTATTAAATGAAATCTATCATTATAGATGATAGCTAGCTAGACAGACAGACAGACGGAAATGAATAGATATAGATAGCCAGGTTATCAACAGCCAAGATCATTACCAGTTTGCTTCAAAGATGTTTTTTGAGAGTGGTGTACCTTGTATTTGGGACACAGAAAAAAATGAATCATTTCTGAAGCAGCATAAGCGGGTGGCTTATTTGGGGTGAGTTTTTAGGGGCTTTTTTGGTTTTGTTTGCTTGGGTGTTTTCCCAAAATGCTGTTTCATAAAGATTTCTCAAATTCAGGATGAACTCAACCATCAGAAGTAAAAGAATCAACTGATTTTCTGAGACAAAGAGAAGTGAAGTAGAAGAAACAGAGGTTCAAGGCAACTTCAAACTTTTATTAGTGAGCATATACGTAAAGCTGTAGCTCTCCCCTCGGGGTTTGACTAAAGTGAACCAACCCTTAGATACAAATGTGCTGTACCAGAGGGAGGGCCTTTCTCTAAAACACCAGCTTCGTTGTCTTTTTATACTTCTTTCACCTTCAGCCATAATAACAAAACCTAATAGCAAAAATTAGCATTTCTCATATTTGTTAGTTGTTACTATCTCCGATATTTGCTAAGAATTCTGGGAAGTGGTATACTACCGATGCATCCTGTGGGTACATAATATAGTCATTCCACTTTGCAGATCTGTTCAAAATAATATATCGAATTCCTGATACATGTAGAGCACTAACCTAAACACTAAAAACACAATATAAAGTTAAAAAGACAAAAAGCACAACTCTGATGGAACATATGATATGATGGAGTAAACTGAGCTAGAGAGAAGTAAAAGATATTTTCCTGGTATTGCACACCAAGTAAGTGACAAGGTCAGTGTCAAACAGTCTGATTCCAGGACGGCTTTCCTTACACTGTGTGCTTTGCTGCTATGGAAGCTAACGCGTACTTGCCAGGGGTTATCCGTGGCATTCTGCTTTTCAGACTTTAATTCTTCCACTTCATATTATATTAGTAGTAATTCAATATAATGTAGTTACATTTTTAAAAAACCCTCTAAGCACATGTCGCAGGGAAGCATGTAAGGTACTTCAATTACTATAATTATTTCATTTAAATTCATTGATAAAGTGTGTATTCTAAAAGTGACTGAGGAACTGAACTGAATATTATGCTGTTCATGGATATGAACAATAGCTGAGTACAATTAACAGACTATTTAGGTCCAATTTATAGTCTGAAGGAAGCTGGAATAACATGCATGCCTATCTGCATTTATAATACAATACTTCAGATCATGGTCAACGTTTAGTATTATAGCAACTATGTATTTTCTCAGCCTATGGAAGTATTTTCTAGCATAAAGAACACAGTAACTCGTCTAACTACTTTGCGTCTCAATCATTGGTGTAAAAAGATAAAATGGGCATAAGACACATTCCCAACATTTGTTTGAAAGGCTTAAGGGAGACGATATACATGAAATTCCTATGCAGATTACAGAATACAGTGTCCTTTATTATTTTCTCTTTTCAGGATTACAGAATTGTTTGTACTTTCTAATATGTTTTATCACTTTTAGTAATTACCAGTTAAAATGTTCCTATGCATAACTCGAGATAAAAATAATTTGCCCTTAAGTCCTTTAACCAACCTCAAGGTTTAGTAGCCACTTTTTCTGAGCTGAAATTACCTTTTCAACTTTCATAGAGATCCTTTATTCTCTAAGCTTTCTCTTTCCAGGCCTGGCACGGTGGTTCACACCTGTAATCCCAGCACTTTGGGAAGATGAGGCAGGAGGATTGCCTGAGCCCAGGAGTTTGAGACTAGCCTGGACAACATGGCAAGACCCCATCTCTATAAGAAATAAAAAATTTGGCCAGGCGCAGTGGCTCACACCTGTAATCCCAGAACTTGGTGGGGCCGAGGTGGGCGGATTACCAGGTCAGGAGATCCAGACCATCTTGGCCAACATGGTGAAACCCCATCTCTACTAAAATACAAAAAAAAAAATCAGCCGGGCATGGTGGCGTGCCTATAGTCCCAGCTACTCAGGAGGCTGAGGCAGGAGAATCACTTGAACCTGGGCGGCGGAGGTTGCAGTGAGCTGAGATAGTGCCACTGCACTCCAGCCTAGACGACAGAGCAAGGCTCAGTCTCAAAAAAAAAAAAAAAAGGAATAAAAAATTTAAAAATAAATAAGATTTCTCTGTTCAAATCCAGGTTTTGTGTAATTTCAAGCAATGTGGAATTCCAGATATAATCATAGTTCCATAATCGGGCACTTTAAAAATGAAGGGGAGTATTTGGATAGTCTTAAATCAGCTGAAGTTTCTCAAGGTTGATTCACTACTTTGTGGCTACACAATGTCTGCCCTGAGGGCTCCTTGCACTAGCTACTTTTTTTTTTTTTTTTTTTTTTGAGACATCTCACTCTTGTCACCCAGGCTGGAGTGTAGTGGTACGATCTTGGCTCCCGGCAGTCTCGCCTCCTGCATTCAAGCCATTCTCCTGCCTCAGCCTTCTGAGCTGAGTCTATAGGCGCGCACCACCATGCCCAGCTAATTTTTGTGTTTTCAGTAGAGACGGGATTTCACCATGTTGGCCAGAATGGTCTCAATCTCCTGACCTAGTCATCCGCCCACCTCAACCTCCCAAAGTACTGGGATTACAGGTGTGAGTCACCACGTCCAGCCAGCTATTTCTTTACATCTCAATAGCTATCACTCAATTTGTAATGCTGCCCCTCACCTCTGTTCACTGTCTGCATCCTTTTATGTGAAGCTCATTATCTTGAAGCTTGACTTTCCAGGCAGTAGTCCTGCGACTTCCTGTATCCAAACAATGAAGCAAATCCAACTATAATTTAACCAAGGCCTAAATTACAACTCAAAATATTAAAGTGTCTGGAAGCAATGTAATAGGCATAGAAGAAACAAGTATCTGTAGAAAACTAAAGTTTGCTACCTCTTCGTGGATGTTAGAAACTAAGGTTCTTTTCCATTCATAGTCCTTAACTGAAAACAAGTCCAACAGAATTCCAAGCTAGAGATTAAAGTCCAGTCACATCTTTTCAGACAATTTCCGACACTGTGAACTTAAATTCTTTTCTTTTTGAACTCATGCATTGAGTTCTTCATGTCTTTCACCTGTTTCTAGGTTTTTCATAAAAGTTGCATGGTCCTCCCCACCAGCCTCCATTCCACCCTGAGTACCAACCAAAATCATGTGGTCTTGGAACCAAAATCCAGATAGAGGAGACTTTAACCAATAACTCACTTTCCCCAAAAGGATTTTGGCTTTTGTTTATCATCACCTCTTGATCTCTTTCCAACTAACAAGCTCACTGCCCTCATATGTATTACCTGTATCACTGCATTTGTAATTAAAATAACAAAAAATGAATATTCTTTTATGAATCTAAAATTAGATTTTTATTTCAATATACCTATATTGAGTATATTTTAATCTTCTCTTAGCTCTTTATTCTTTTGACATTTTTTTTGGTCCTCAGTTTTCTTTCTTTGAATATACTTATCTAACTTATATATTTGTATTTATGGAAGTATTTTTAGATTGCAAGTGATTATTCTTAACAATATTCTTTTTGCCTAGAATTGAGCATTTTGAAATGCAGAAGTCGATGCTGACAGAGCACACAAAGGAGTGAAGAGATCCAAAGGCAAATCAGTGATTGCAATATAAAGCAATAAGGGTTTTCATGAGGTATCTGTACAAGGAGCAATATCAGTATAGAAGGTAGCAACTGATCCCTTCTGACAGCCAAACCTATTGAGCATATATTGCCATATTAAAGAATGTGCTAAGCACATACGACCTCATTTAATTATCATTATCATGCTCTGTGACAGGCACTGTTACAATGATGAGACACAGAGAGGCTAAAAAAACAACAGAGCTAACACAGTAGCAGAGTCAACATTCACATTGCTTATTAGATAAAACTCAGAAAGACTAAATGGCTTTTATTAGATGATAAAAGGGGAAAAGGGCAAACTGGGTGGTGGAACAGAATGACCAACAGCCAACAGTCATGGGTGTATTAAGAACCTGGTGAGAAATACCAGTGGGATAGGATTAGACAGATGAAGAGAGTGGCTAAGAATGAGGCTTCATAGGCAGGCTGTGTCCAACTACTTTCACCTGAACATCTAAAGATGAAGTCATTCCTTAAATGTTTGGACTGTGTAATGCCAAGGTTAAACCACAACTATTAAACAAGGAAGGGCTCAGTAGCCTTAGAGCCCCAGTGCTAACATTTAGGGGAGAGACTAAAAAGGTAAGGAAGAAAGAACACAGCTGGAAGAGAAAGATCTCTAGTTCTTCATGATTTTTATTGCAGCAAATCAGCAAATTTACTACCTATAATTTAACTGTCTTTGCCACAGTGAAGACAAACATGATTCCATTTAGAAATGTGTAGCAACAGAATTCTCAAGTCACAGAAAGAATAAGTTTGTTTGAAATTCTTAATTATGTGATGAGTAAATATATATGTGTGTCTATGTGTGTATGTGTAAACTCACACTAATATATCCACAGAATTAAAATGCTGTTGCTAGACACAAAAATAAGTATCACTTTACAGATGCTTTATTCATTTCTGAGTGAGGTCTCACTACCACTTTAGTTTCTTTTCTTCCTTTCTTTTTTCTTTCTTTTTTTTTTCAGATAGGGTCTTGCTCAGTTGTCCAGACTGAAATGCAGTGGCATGATCATAGCTTACTGCAGCCTCAAACCCCTTTGCTCAAGGGGCCTTCCCATCTCAGCCTCCTGAGTAGCTGGGACTACAGGCAGCACCACCATGCTGGCTACTTCTTTAAATTTTCTGTAGAGATGGCAGTCTGAACATGTTGCCTAGACTGGTCTCAAACTCCTGACCTCAAATGATTCTCCTGCCTTGGCCTCCCAAAGTGCTAGGATTACAGGCATGAGCCACCACACTCGGCCCTCTTCTCCCTTCTTTTTTCCTTTCTTCTACCTTTCTTTCCTTCCTTCCATCCTTCCTTTGATATTCCTTTTATTTTTCATTCTTTCTTTTAATTATAAGCTGAGGTTATTTTTATAATGGAACAAAGAACCTTCTACATTCGAATCACCAATTCAAATTAGATCAACACACTCACCAATATCTGGCTGCTTTGTGATTAGTATGAAATGAAGTAAAGTTTAAAGTCTCATAAAAATCAGAATCAGCACTAAAAGGCACTCTTGTCTCCACTCAGTTCTATTTCTGTATTGTAACTTAGCAAAAACTCTGTTTTATTGGGAAGCAGAGGTGGGCGGATCACCTGAGGTCAAGAGTTCAAAAACAGCCTGGCCAACATGGCGAAACCCCTTCTCTATAAAAAATACAAAAATTAGCTGGGCATAGTGCCTGGCACCTATAATCCCAGCTATTTGAGATGCTGAGACAGGAGAATCACTTTAACCCACGAGGCAGAGGTTGCAGTAAGCTGAGATGATGCCATTGCACTCCAGCCTGAGTAATAGAGCAAGACTCCATCTCAAAAAACAAACAAACAAAAAACTCTGTTTTAAATAGCTTGTAGAAATTGAACTATTTTCACAAGATAGTAAAATAATTTAGAAAAAAACTTCTTAACTATAATAAACACCTGTGGGTTTACATTTCCCATTTATAAATACGCAGATAGGGAGACTGGTGAATCTTTTATTCACAGTTTTTAATCACTTCCTATTTGTAAGAGAAAAATACTAACTAGGAGATTCCATCTTCCCCCCCATTCCCCCCCACACACACATACATACCTTCATTCTTTCAGTTTTGTACCTTCCATCCCAGAAAAAATACAAGCAAGTTTAAAATGGGGCACTTGGGAGCTATCACTGCAATTGACCCCTACCTTCACTATACTAAAGGCACCTAAACTGTAATAGGAAATCTTCTACATTTAAGTCACTAATTTAAATTCTTCCAGATTTCCAGGTTTGTAGCATCACTTACTTATTCACTTATTCAGCCAAATTTGATTAGCACCTACCATAGGCAAGCTACTCTGTTAGGCATTAGAAATAAAATGATAAATAAGACATTCCTTCATTCCCTCAAAACGCTGACTTCTAGGGACTGGAGATACAGCAATGAATACAAAGGTAAAAAATTCCATCCTAGTAAAACACACATTTTAATGGGGAAGATAGAAAATGTGACAAATAGGTAAACCACATAGTGTTAAATATATACATGCATAAGAGAAAAATAAAATTGGGAAATGGGACAGGAAGTGTGAGAGCAGACTTGTAATTTTAGGGAGGTAGACACTGAGTAGGGAAAGGCAATCTTTTCCTTAAAACTATCGCAATACAATGTGATAGATGCTTCTAACCAAGTGTTTGATAGCATGCAAAGATTACATAACAGAAAGCTGTGATTGTTGGAGAAATAAGAGGGAAGAAATCATCTGAATTCTGAAAGAGAAGATGACATTCACAAGGAGGCTGGGAGACAACAGGCAAAGGAACAGCATATACAAAGTCAGAGAGGCAGCATTTAGCGAATAACTGTTATTTATCAGCAGATAGTAGCAATTACCATTTAATTCAGAACACATCATGTTCCAGATATGTTCACACATCATCTTTATTAACCCTCACAATAAATCTATGGGCTTATTAATGATAGTATTACCATTTTTAAAATAAGAGCAAGACCAGAATGAAGATAAAGGAGAGTTAAAAAATAGGTTGAGGTTAAAGAGTTTGAATATTATCCTTTAAACAATGAGTCAACTGAGTTTTAAAATAAAGTCATAAAATAAGATCCGAAGTTACAGCTTTTTAAAGTTGTAGACTGCAGTGTGGAGAACAGACCACTGGGGCTGGCAGGCAGAATGATAATAATTATTTATAATAACGAAAGGCCATAATGTGGTTAAAATGTGGCCAAGGCTTGATCTGAGCCAATAACAGTGGGAAAATTAAAAGTAGGATAAGAAAAACCTGGTAGCCAAATAAATTTGGGTGGAAGGGGAAAGGAAAGGCACAAAAAGGGGGGATATTCAGCCAATTCTAAATATTCTAACTTAGAACATCTAAAGGGTGACATTATTAGCAAAGAAAAAGAAGGTAAGGGGAGAAGACTGGGAGAAGAGGATGCAGATGAAAAGGGCTCTAATTTTGAACTTCTTAAATACAACTTGGTGATACTTAAGTCAAGGTACCCAGTGGACCTCGAATGAGGACCAGACTGATTACAGAAAGATTTTGGAGTTAATATATTTCAGAATTGTTAGTAAGTATATCTTTGGATTGGTTAGAAAGACAAAAATCTCAAATTGCTTATACAAGTAACATAACTCTTTTTGGCCAGCTGTAAAATCTCTAAAAGTAAGGTGGACGTTCAATTGTAGTTTAATTAGGACTCCGGTTCTCTTTCTCTCCAATTGTTTTCAATCTGTCTTCTTCCTTGTATCATGTCATCACGGTTTCACTTAGGGTAGCAAAATCATGTAGCAATCCCCAATTTGATATCTGCATCCCACAAAATCCAAAAGAGAAATATTTTCTTTGCTACTTATTGAACAATAGTGCTAGACATCTTTCTAGAACAACTTGGGTGTCATTCCCACCGCTGGCAAGGTCGAAGACATTTCACTGATTAACATGGACTCAGCATGCCTACTCCAAACTATATGGATACTATATCATGGCAGAACACCAGAATTAATGCTTGGGGAAGCAATCCCAGTGTCCTCCTCCATCTCCTTCCAAGGCTGACAATGGCTAATTGTTCCAATACCCAGCAGGAGGAAGTTTTTATGAAGTCACATTTGAAACAAAAAAGTATTTTTCTGAGATTGACCAACTTTTTAGGACTGAGCTTCCAATATCACGCAAATCCAACTATACTTTTTTACCAGAGGTAAATGACAAAGTAAATATTCAGGCCGTATGAGAAAATATGTTTAAAATGTAAGTACTGACAGTTTTCATAAATGTCAGTGAAGAAAATCTATTGGTGTTAACTAAGAATTCACTTTCCTCTTCCTCTGTATTGCCTCTCACCCCAATCCCTACAGCGACTCAGTAGCCAAAGGACAACACCAGACTACAGAGCCGAGTTCTTGGATGTTCCTGTGTTCCTGTGTTCAAAGGAACACCGACCAAAGAGCTGAATTCTTGGATGGAGTTCTAAATAAGTTCTGGAAACTATGGCCATAAGAGAGACATGGAAATAGCCGATAACGGCCTGTCACCTGAAGAAAATTCATGGTTGCGATGAGGACACAGAGTGACATGTGCAGCCATGAGGGCACAGCAGGAAGATGGATAGCAAAGGATCTGTAGTGGGGACAAAGGTCAGAACAGATTAGCTTCATTTCAAAGAACGCTACATGAAGTCTTCCTTTCAGAAGACTAGAACTGCTTAGGCCCGCCCCAGAGCTTAACTGACACCTTTGGTTCAAATGAGTTATGGAAGAATCCTTAAAGGAGTTTAGGTTAATTGTTAACTAGCTTAGGTTTTCTGCTATGATTGTTAATAAGGGGTCAAGGTTGAAATGAAGCACAATCGTGGGGGGAAAATAATTAGTTATATTTCCTGCACACTTGCTTTTGTAATGCGTTATAGAATTTTATTTAAATCAAAACTCTAATTCTACACTTGGCACCATTTGGTAACTTTTTAAAACTAACTCATTATTTCAGACCTCAGTCAATACTACTAATTTTACAACTGCAGAAAAGAAAATCATTAAACTGCACCCTATGTCTCATGCAGTGTCATTCTGTCGTCAACAAAAAAGATATTTGCTGGATCAGTGAGTCCAGAGAGAGTGTGATTTGCCAAATACGGCCTATCAGAGTACTGAGAATTTAGGGTTAGGTTTCAGCATTTGTTGCTGTCATTCAAGTACTAAATTTATATTTACTTGGGGCAGTGAGGAGAGTTTGAATAGAAGAATCTAAAGCATGTAAGACACTTTCCTGACTTAGCCAATTTTGAGTGTTATTCTCATTGAGCTAGAATGTTTCAAATATGGTTAAATACAATTTTTTTGTTATTATAACTTTTGTTGAGATAAAATGAGTTAGCATGTAATAGTGATATTTTCTTTATCATTTTTTAAATTATCTAATTGGTCATTTAGAAGTCATTGTTTTTGGGATTTCTGGACATAAAACATGGTAAGTGGTGAAAGGCAATAAATGCTCTCAAATTACAAGTGAAGATGTATGCCTAATTAGACAACAGTAGTAACACAAAAATAATAGATGATTAACATTTTCTTTTTAAATGTATGCATCAAATGTATTAACAGCGTTAGAGTGGTCTTTTATTAATAAAATGACATAAAATTAAGGTTTTAAAATTTAGATACCTATCTAAAGTAAGACATTCATATGAGCTAAATTCATGCAAATGGAGTCATATTTAAGAATCTGGGAGAAATTACTTGATTCCTAGGTAAAGACTTTGCAACATCCCTGGGAAAATGAACATTGATCTTATAACAGGCTACTGAGTAGGAAAATAAATGACAAAGTCTGGAAGATCATACTGTGGCTGAGTGATGAATAGATATGCTATTTGTGAAAGCTAGAAGGAGATTCCAAGGAATGACACAGTATGTACTTACGCATTACAAAATGTAAATTATCATGACGGTATAATTGGAGCTACTTTTCAAGTGTGGGGATTATAGACGGAACGGTGTCTGGTGGAATACATTCTCCAACCCATCATCAAAGAGAGTCACATCCTCACTCTTTCTACCTTTGGGTTTATAGTTTAGATGCCTGTGCTATATATAAAAAGAAAAGAATGTATTTTAGAGAAGCCCTAGCTCAGAAAGCATAGCTTTGATGTTCATTGTACTGCTTTTGGCGGAGCAAGTCTTTATCTGTTTTAATCTTAGAAGCTTTTTTTGTCTCATTAATTTGTTAATTTTAGGCTTTCTATTTTCTTTTCAACTTTCTCCAGATAATTCCTCCCCAAATAATAAATAATTAATAATTATAATGAATCAATGTATGCTTTAGTAATTTCAAATGATAGGTCCACATATATAAACACCATCATAACAACTAATTACCCTATTTACTACCCCTCTACAAATATGATAAAGAGGCCTTACTGGCAGATCCATTAATAACAGAAGTTTTCTGTCCCACCAAAGAATGTGATTGACATAGACAAAGAGCTTCAGCACAGCTGAAATTAACAACTGCCTTACAGTTTCAACTCTGCTCAACTGAATTCTGTGACATCGGCTTACCAGAGAGCACACATGTAAGGTGTGTGAGCTCACTTTGCTAGACTATGAAAATGCATTTGAAATTCAAAGAGGAAATAGAAAATGAATTTGACAACCGTTTTTGAGTACCTTTCCTTGGGTTAGAGTTTTTTATATCACTAAATAATCAAAGTAAGATATGAGTACACTAAATGACTCATAATATTTCTTTACTTCTATAAAATGTAATCCTCTCTCTCTCAAATATTGAAAGATTACTACTGTTTATTATTTATTAATTGATTTTTCTTCATGATCTGTACATTAGTCACAAAAATGACTTAGGAGCAATGCTTGCTATAATTTTTGAATGAAGATTCCTTTTAACAATGATATTGATTTATGATCTTTAAAACATGCTACTGATCTTTGAAAACACCTATTTGATCTTTAAAAAGAATTTGAAGGGAAAATTTTACATTAACAAAAATGCTATTATAAATTCATGAAGATTTCCAACTACAATTTATTAGTAACACCAGCATTGACATGGTTGGAAAATTACAAAAAATACTATGAATAAGACAATTTATGTGGGAAAAACACAAATAAGACACAGCATCTGCACTATATATATTATAGTGTATTAACTAAAAGAATCCTCTAGGTAAGTGTTAATTAATACAACTCTATTCTCGGGACTAGACACTGTAGAACACAGCACATGTTCAAGAAATCATTTTTTAACGAATAATCAATTTTATTGAACTGACTGACATAGCCCACATATCCCTGACAGATTAGCCTTCTGAAATACCTAGAAGATATTCCTCCTTCAATAATATTCAATGGCTCCCCAATTCCATCAGAATAAAATATATTCTTGGCATTAAAAGGACTCCACAACCCAGCTTGTATTTTTTTTTTTTTTTTTTTGAGACAGAGTCTCATTTTGTTGCCCAGGCTGGAGAGCAGTGGCGCAATCTCAGCTCACTGCAATCTCTGCCTCCCAGGTTCAAGTGATTCTTGTGCCTCAGCCTCCTGAGTAGCTGGGATTACAAGCACTGGCCACCATGCCTGGCTAATTTTTGTGGTTTTAGTAGAGGTAGGGTTTCACCATGTTGACCAGGCTGGTCACGAGCTCCTGACCTCAAGTGGACTGCCACATTGGGCTCACAAATTACTGGGCTTACAGGTGTTAGCCACCACACCTGGCTTCTCCTTATACTTTGTCTCTTCCCATATTCCTTTACACAAGGCAGCACAGCAGAGTGAAAAGAACACTGCTTTTGAGATTAGAATGGCTGCTGGGACTGTACATAAAACCTGACTTAATAATGCATGATACTGGAAATTCTTTAAACCTCTCTTTTTACTAAATAAATGTAATTAATATCTGAGGGAAGTTGTAAACATAGTAATAATAAAGATGCATTTAGCACATACAGCACAGAACAGATTCAGGGTACGTAATTTGATACTGTTGAGATAACTTTCTCTCTTTTTTCAATCAAGTTGTATACTTTCTACTTCTGCTTAGTATTTTTTTCCTTCTAACTTCAGACTGGAAAATGCACCCTGTTGTACTAGAACCTAAATCCTATTCCATTCTGTAAGTCAAATGAAAAGCTACTGTTGCGGATAACCACCACATTCAAGTACCAGGCAGTTGTAAACATAGGGTAATCAACTAATTACAGATGGGCCAGAGAAATTTTATGTACACAGAGAAGACCATATAAGGCACTTGCAACTACCAACAAAGCTTCCAAGATACTAAAGCTTTAAGAGAAAAGACGTGATGGGGAGGGTGGCAAACCGACAACATGGTTAATTTCATAAACATCATAGACTCTGTGAAGGCTCTGTGATCTCATGAGCCCAGAGTTGTTACCCTCTTTCTGCATTCATTATTGAACTACTGTACATAGCTGTGAGATACACACAGCTTTGAAATACTAATTATTTCTTTGGCTATATCTATTAGTTCCTCAGCTTGTAATTACTTGAAACAAATGAAAGGCCAAAATCCGTAGTCTCTCCATCAGCGCCTTCTACATAGTAGGTATTCAACAAACATTTGAGTGACTATTACTTGTAGACTATCAGATAATGAAAGCCCTGTGACATTTTTTTCCAATTAATGTTAGTACATTTTAAAGTGTTGTTTTCTACAAGTCATGCAAGCCAAATATAAGTGGATGTAAATAATTCTGAATACATCTTACAGAGGTCCCCAGTTTTTTAAAGGTCTATTTCTTCTGGTAACCTCTTAATACAGGAAACTGAAATATTAAGAAGTGAGGTGTGGTACCCAAGATGATGCAAGTACTGGCAAAAGCAAAAACTAGTTACTGATTGGTTCTCTTATTCAGTGGTTCTCAACCTTAGCTATATACTAAAATCATCTGGGTAGATTCTTAAAAATACCAATGCCTGGTCAATTACCCTAATCTCTAGGGTAGGGCTGAGGCACTGGTAACTTTTTAAAATTCTCCAGGTGATTCAAATGTGTATCTGTGGTATAAAGCCTCTGTACCTCTTGTAATTCCAATGAGCAATGTGATTGCTAAGAGTTCCTGAGAAAGTCATTGCCTAAGGTTTCTTCTGTGCACTATCGTTTTCTGGGTTTTAAGTATTGAAGTATGGTCATGCATTAATTAATGATAGGGCTACATTCTGAGATATGCATTGTTAGGCGATTCTGTCATTGTGCAAACATCATAGAGTATACTTATACAAACCTAGATAGTATAGCCTACTACTGGCAAAAGCGAAAACTACACATCTAAGTTGTATGGTATAGCCTATCGCTCCTAGGCTACAAGCAACATGCTTCTGTACTCAATACTATAGGCAACTGTAACACAATGTCTATCCATCTAAACATACGTCAAAATAGAAGGCTACAGTAAAAATACAGTATTATAATCTCATGGGACCACTGCCATATATGTGGCCCATCATTGAGCAAAATGTCATTATTTGGCTCATGTATTTGAAACTATGACTCTTTACCTCTTAAATTGCTACACTTACTTTTCTTCTGAGTAGGACGCTTTAGATAAATCTCTAAATAATAGTTCCTCTCATTTCTTCAGAAACATAAAGACACATGCACAATTTTAGTAGAAAAAAAGTGCTCTGTTTTATTATAAGAAAAGGTATGTTTGTGTGATTTGGGACTTTTATGATATCTGCTCAGGTTGTGTAAGGGAGGCCCTAAAATAAACCTTTTCATCCTTTCCTTATGAATCAATCCATCATAGCAGTTTACCTAATCCATTTTTTATTAAACATTGTTTATCACTTGTACTGCTATCTATCCAACACCTTTCATTCAGATTGGCTTAGCCTTAAGAAAAAAACCAACGCGTGTTAACAGGCAGTAGAAAAATTACCTCTTTCATGAGCTCAGTGGTCTGAAGGTGCACGCTACATCAGGGGTGGCTGATGCCAGGTGGCTGGCTTGCGACACTTAGGAAGTCCCTCACACCTGTCAAGAGAGGCAGAGACTGCAAGAGAGAAGCCGAGTCTGACTGAGCAGGCGCAGAAGGGCAAACCCTGCTCCCAACTGCTGCTAGCAGAGCTCTAAAAATAAAGCGACAAAAGCACGGGGAAGGCAGAATGAATTCTTAACACTTGTACTCTTCTATTTCTGTCTGTTACGAAGCAGGTGATCTCAGTACCAAGCGATGAGTCTTTTAACTTTCTATATCCCTCACTTTCAGAAATGATCCTCATGACTGCATTCATTCCAGCTGTTTCAAATTCATAATCATAAAAAGAATCTTTTTTAATCTTTCAAGACTGCCCTCTCTCTTACAGGATTACATTCTAAAATAAGCTTCTTTGATATTCATTTGCCTATTGTACTTTGAAGTTTTTTTTCACATGTATTATTCTGGAAAACAAAATGTTTATTCCATTAATACTTTATTCTTTGAGAGAAGCAAGAGTTTTAAAAGCCATTCCTTTAACTAGAGAGATGGCAGTCTAAATGTCTTCCAGTTAACAACCACCAGTCTAGAGAAAGCGAAACTATAAACTTGTTAACAACATCTTTTAATGGCCCTCCATGTAAGGCCATATTTATCATAAATGCCAAGCAGCTCTGCATGAAAGGGGAATGTAGGAGAGAGATCCAAGATGGCTGATGATTAGCAGCTCGGGCACGTACCTCCCAGTGAAAGCGCAAAGAACGAGAGGACGCCACACTTTCAGACGAATATTAGCTGCTCACGGACCACGAGATTCCCAGTGGAGGAGCTCCACGGGTCGCCAGGGCGACTCTTGTGGCCGGCGTGGCGGTTTTGCTGGTGCCTTAGCACGCCAGTTCTTGGTGCAGAGTCCGGAGATTCCCGGGCAGAAAAGCACCATCAATCTTAAGACCGCTGTTTTGGCCGGCTCAGTGGATTGCTCAGATTTCGGCGCAGGGAATCAACAAGCTGGACGTCAGAGACCCAGTTAGAAAGTCGGTAATTATAAAGACGATAGACGGACAAATATATAATGAAGGGAAGAAACCAGCGTAAAAAGGTAGAGAATACTCAAAATCAGAATGCCTCTCCCTCTACAGGGGATTGCAATTCCTCATCAGTAACGGAACAAGGCTTAATAGATTACACCGGTATTCCAATAACAGAAGCAGGTTTCCAAACGTGGGTGATAAGAAACTTCTGTGAATTAAAAGAACTTATTCTAACCCAATGCAAAGAAACTAAGAACCTTGAAAAAAGGTTTAACGAAATGTTAATGAGAATGGACAATTTAGAGAAGAATATAAGTGAATTGATGGAGCTGAAAAACACAACACGAGAACTTCGCGAAGCATGCACAAGTTTAAACAGTCGAATTGATCAAGCGGAAGGAAGGATATCAGAAGTCGAGGACCAGCTCAGTGAAATGAAACGAGAAGACAAAAATGCAGAAAAAAGGATGAAAAGGAATGAGCAAAGTCTCCAGGAAATATGGGACTATGTGAAAAGACCTAATTTACGTTTGATAGGTGTACCTGAATGTGATGAAGAGAATGAATCCAAGTTGGAAAATACTCTTCAGGATATCATTCAGGAAAATTTTCCCAACCTGGCAAGGCAGGGTAATATTCAACTCCAGGTAATACAGAGAACACCACAAAGATATTCTTCAAGAAGACCAACCCCAAGGCACATAATTGCCAGATTTATTAGGGTTGAAATGAAGGAGAAAATACTAAGGGCAGCTAGAGAGAAAGTTCAGGTTACCCATAAAGGGAAACCTATCAGACTTACAGCAGATCTCTCAGCAGAAACCCTACAAGCCAGAAAAGAGTGGGGACCAATATTTAACATCCTTAAAGAAAAGAACTTTCAACCCAGAATTTCCTATCCAGCCAAACTAAGCTTTATGTGCGAAGGAAAAATTAAATCTTTTGCGAACAAACAAGTACTTAGAGAGTTCACCACCACCAGGCCTGCTTTACAAGAGCTTCTGAAAGAAGCACTATACATATAAAGGAACAACCAATATCAGCCTTTCCAAAAATATATCAAAAAGCAAAGAACTTTAACACAATAAAAAATTCACATCAACTAATGGGCAAAACAGCCAGCTAGCATCAAATGCTGGTATTAAACCTACATATATTTTAATTGGATAAAAAGCCAAAACCCATCGGTATGCTGCATCCGGGCCCATCTTACATGCAACAATACACAAAGACTCAGAGAGAAGGAGGAAGATTTACCAATTGAACAGAGAGTAAAAATAAACTAATAAACAAAAAGCAGCAGATGCAATTCTCACCTCTGATAAAGTAGACTTTAAAGCAACAAAGATCAAAAGAGGCGAGGAAGGACATTACATAATGGCAAAAGGATCAATGCAACAAGAAGAGCTAACGATTCTATAGATCAACGAGATAGAAAATTAACAAGGATATTCAGAACTTGAACTCAGACCCGGAACAAGTAAACTTAATAAATATTTATAGTACTCTCCACTTCAAATACACAAAACATACATTACCACCTCACACCTATTCCAAAGGTGACTATATAATTGGAAGTAAATCACTCCTCAGTAATCGCATAGCATTTCATAGGTTTAAATTAAATATTGGTTGGCTGTTTGTTTGTTATCTTCTTCCCTTACTCCTTCCTGATTACATCATTAAGTATAATTATCAGTATAAAAGAGGTTTTCAATACCCATTACTAAATTGCATTCTAGCCTGGGCAAGAAAGCAATACTCCCATTCTCTCTCCCTCTTTCTTTTCCTTCTCCCTCCTCCCCATTCTCTCTCTCTCTTTCTCTTCCTTTTTTCTCCTTCCTATTCTCTCTCTCTCTTTCTCTAAAAAAAAAAAAAAAAAAAAAAAAAAAGAAAGGGGAATGTGATGTAGTGGTTGAAAGTTTGAAATCAGATAGACATGAGTTACAACCCTGCCCCACTATATTATTGTCAGTATAGTCCAGAACCAGTGATTTAACTGCTCAACACTTCAGTGTCTTCATTTATTAAAAAAGAGAAAATAATGTCTTTCCCTGTTTTACAGAATTGAGACCAGAATTAGATAACACAAGCAAAACACTACCATACTGCTTGGTATCTAGCACTCAATAGACACCACCAATTGTTATTATTGCTAACAACAAATTTATAGCCAAATAAACACCTGATGGCTCAAGAGATAAAGAAGCAATATTATTTAAAATGTTGCTGGCATTTTTAAATAAGCACCTAATATGTACAACCAAGAATCTAAAACCTCAAAGCCTTTTCTCCATATAGGTATGTGGATACCTTGCCTCTTCCCATTCTTTCTGGCATAAGGAGCAGAAGAGCTAGAAGTGGAAAATATCTTGGGGAATTTTTCCTGAGTAGTAGTCTTCACTGGAGAAACTTCAGCATCTTATTACATTTCTCACAACAGGCTTGCACAGGACATGTCTAAATTTGCTGACAAGTAAAATAATTTTTCACAGCAATTGAGATTACCTCAAGATGTTAAACTCCTTACCTCAAGCCAAAATGAAAACTAAATCACACACTCACACCCACACACATACACACACAGACACCATTATCTGAATTTGCAGATCCCAAAAAAATCCTCTTTCATAGTTAATCATTACCTCTTTACCTCTATCTTAAACGGTTCTATTGAGCTGCCATCCACATAGATGTCACCAAACACATGACAGGTAGTTTTTAAAAGTAAACTTTGATCAAGACATCAGGCCTGTATTATATACTTCAAAACATCATGTACACACACAATAAATATATACAACATTATCTGTGCATTAAAAACACAAAAACAAAACAGGCCACATCTCACAGGTATTTGTATCTAGACACTTGATCAGTCTTCCAGAAACCCATTCAGGGCTTTAGGGCTTCACTTACATGTTTGCAACTGTGTTCAAAACCATCAGTGCCTGTAACTTTTTTTTTTTCTTTTTTTGAGACAGAGTCTTGCTCTGTCCCCCAGGCTGGAGTGCAAAGGCACAACCTCAGCTCACTGCAACCTTCGCCTCCAGGGTTCAAGCAATTCTCCTGCCTCGGCCTCCCAAGTAGCTGGGATTACACGTGTGCGCTACCAGCCTGGCTAATTTTTTATATTAGCCGGGCATGAGCCACTGTGCCCGGCCTAGTGCTTGTAACTATTTAAACCATTTTCTCTGATTTGGTTCTCAAAGAACATGGAAATCATTTGTTAGTCTCTTGGTAACTACTCAGTTTATTTTTGAAAGATGTATCAAGAATTGATGATTTTCTGTTCAGAAAACATCATGATCTGATCAGAAAATCATCAATACTTGGTTATAAATGGGGAAAACAATGCAGAAATCTGTTAAAAAGTACTTAGTATTCAAAAAGTCTATTTAGAGTGAACATTATACATCTCCCATGAGATTACCAAAACATTGTGTTAAATTCAGAATTCAGAATAACAAAATATTTCCCAAGTTATTTTTGTCAAATGACAAAAGAAGAAAGCTCTAAAATGTTTATAAGCCATTCAAAGAAGCATTAACAGTTTGTTAAAAGTGAAGAATTTAGTTTGCTAAATTTCTTAACTGTAATAATTTAACCTTAAAAATTAGAGAAGTATTATTATTTGAATTAGTCCCATATCTATATATTATTTCTATGTTTTCAAGTCAAACAGATTTTTTTTTTTTTTTTTTTTTTTTGAGATGGAGTCTTGCTCTGTTGCCAGGCTGGAGTGCAATGGATTGATCTCAGCTCACTGCAACCTCCGCCTCCCGGGCTCAAGATTCTCCTTGCCTCAGCCTCCCGAGTAACTAGGACTACAGGTGCATGCCACCACGTCCAGCTAATTTTTGTATTTTTCGTAGAGACGAGGTTTCACCATTTTGGCCAGGATAGTCTCGATCTCTTGACCTTGTGATCCACCCACCATGGTCTCCCAAAGTGCTGGGATTATGGGTGTGAGCCACTGCGCCAGGCCAAGTCAAGCAGACTTTTATAGACTACCTCAGTATTTCTTACATAACATTTCCAAGTAGTTCTTAATTGAACATTTCTTAGTCAATCACTTTTAATCTTTTATATTTTGTCTGAGGAACAATTTTTATACCTGTGCAAAAGAAACTTTGTATTAACTTATTAATTTTTCATCTCATCTAACATTTACCCAAGGAAAATGGGTCATCAGCAAGTTTATTTCTACTCATGCCCTGGTTTCTCTGCCAAAGAATTGTTGTGTCTGCAATTCAGGCCACGGCTGTGAAGTGCCTCTTCCGAGTCTTCACACCTCTGCCTGGCTGCAGAGCTTCACCCTCGTGATCCACATCTCCCTGGGGAGCCCCAGGACAATGGCTGACATTGGGTTTGGTTCTCAAGCCCCATCATTCCTTAGGAAAACAAATGACACTTGTTCTATTATTCATACTTGGCAGGAAAACATTTGTTGAGCTATTACCATTCTTTCCTAAATGACTCCACTATAAAAAACAAATCTTAATTGCAATCAAATCCTTTGTAAAGACAAAGTAATTTAGGAAAAATATAAAGCTTTTAAGGTAGTAGATATAAATACTTAATGTGTTCATTGTTGTTAAAATGAGCCTATAAATGATCTAAGAAACAATCTTGTTCTATTGGCTTTGTTTCTTCAGACACTAACGCATGGCTTGAACTACGATGGGAAATGCTTATTAAATTATTTGATCAATATATATACAGACACACATCTATATACTCACTAATACAAAACATAACATATATATATAATAAAAATATACCTTGAATTATTTTATTGATGATATAATATCCTAAATAACATTTATAACTTACTTTACATCTACCAAAACTTTAACTAATGAAGTACTATAATAATAATCTGAGATATAATAATAGTACAGTCAAAATTTTATTTGGTTGGTCAACAAGTAAACCTGGAGGCAGTTTATGGAGCAAAATCACAGCATGCAATTACTGGTGTCTGAACTAGATGATGTCCAAACTTCATTTCAGATACAAGATGAGCTTAGAATAAAGCAGTCCTCAAACAGCCCATTCACCAACCTAAAGGCAAGATTAATGGTATAAAAATCCAACATGATAGCTTAGTGCAGAAGATGAATAGCCTGATGTCACATGTAAATATTATGCTCTACAGTCTTCAAAGTATTCACATATACATTGCCTCATTTGAATGTCACAACACATGGTGCTAGTGAAGAGAGTGAATTTGAATGCATTTCACTGATGAGGAATGGAGACTCAGAGATGTTTACTGCTGTACCCAAGGACCCCTGGCTAGTATGAAATACCACGATCACATCTGACCCCACACATATATTACAGAACTGGTTAAGGAAACATGAAACAAACATGGCAGAAGAAATAAATAGTGAGAAGACCTACTAAACATCACTATGGACAATAATCTATTACATACTAATTTGTGGGAAGCAAGAGAAGCAATGAGTATTAAAAGCATGTATAAAGCATTCCATCCAGGGAGGCCAGGGTGAACACAGTGTCAAGTCCTGTAAGTGAAGACACACCATACTGATTCAGCCTACAAGTGATTCTGATCCAGAATGTTTATAGTAAAAGTGTCTTCTTCAAGTACTTGAACTTAACATTCAATAGCCAGCACTAACAGCTCAAAATGAGCCTGGGCTCTGATTCTACATGCCCATACACCATAGAAGTGTACACTTCTGTAAAACTGAGTGCTTAATGCACTGGTTATAGCTACTCATTGATATTTACAATCACATCATTATCATTCTATCGATACACATATTCGCAAATTCATACTACCTTAACATGTCCCAAGTTAGACAGTACTATTCTCACATTACCTTATTTAGAGGAAGAAGAAAAAACAACTTTCTAAATTAGCTCCCTTTTTTATTAAACAAGTCTTTAAAAGCCTAAAGTTTCTCTTCATTTCTTGGGAAATCTGTCTGGCAAGAATCATCCTATTCACCTATGACCACACATTTTCCAAACCTGGAGAAGATCCCCTGTAGTTGTACCAGAGAAGAGTACAGGAAGACACATCAGATATAAATCTCTCTGTCCATGAATGCTAGAAAAATTCCTGAGGCATGAAGTCTGCAAGTTGCATAAAAATACCTGAAACTGGCTGCTCACACCTGTAATTCCAGGATTTTGGGAGACCGAGAAGGGCAGACTGCCTGAGGTCAGCAGTTCGAGACAGTCCTGGCCAACATGATGATATCCGTCTCTACTAAAAATACAAAAATTAGCTGGGCATGGTGGCGGGCACCTGTACTCCCAGCTACTCAGGAGGTCGGGGCAGGAGAATCACTTTAACCCAGGAGGCAGAGGTTGCAGTGAGCCAAGATCATGCCATTACACTCCAGCCTGAGTGACAAGAGTGAAACTCTGTCTCAAAAAAAAAAAAAAAACAAATTTTGGTCTGTAGGACCTAATAAACGGGCAAGATTGCATATATATTCTCACTCTGGTCAGGTAGGTTATATATGACTCTTACCCACTGATAGGCTGTGTGCCACACAAGATTTTGAATTTTGTCTTTAGCTTAATGCACTACATCTTTAAAAAAAAAAAAAAATCTGGCCTACTGCTTTAGATTTAATCTTAATTAATGCATATTTTCTTATAAGAGAAAAAATGAAAAAATGCCCAGAAGAAAAGCAAGATAGATGAATCAATATGTGTAGATCAGTATGTGTACACTTAACAAGTAAAAGATCATATCTGGGAATCCAAACACAAGAAAGATTCAATACTAAATATTCTAAAGGAATTATTTTTTAGTAATATCTCAGGCCAGGTGAGGTGGCTCACACCTGTAATCTTAGCTCTTTGGGAGGCCAAGGCAGGTGGACTGCTTGAGGTCAGGAGTTCAAGACCAGCCTGACCAACATGGTGAAACCCCATTTCTACTAAAAATGCAAAAATTAGCTGGGCATGATGGTGGGCACCTGTAATCCCAGCTACTTGGGAGGGTGAGTAGGAGAATCGCTTGAACCTGGGAGGCAGAGGTTGCAGTGAGCTGAGATCGCTCCCCACTGTTCTCCAATCTGGGTAACAGAATGAGATTCCATCTCAAAAAAAAAAAAAAAAAAATTTAAATATATAAATAATTTTTAAAATCTCATTTAAAATGCAATCATTGTAATAATTGTGGTATTATGATGACAATATGACCCACCAGTCCTTACATGACTGAATAGTGATGTCATGACCATCCCAACAGAGCAGCAAAACAAAGGTAAGTGTCTGGATTAGTTTGCTCAGGCTACCATAACAAAATATTGCCAACTGCGTGGCTTAAAACAACATAAATGTATTGTCTCAGGGTTCAGGAACCAGAAGTCTGAAATGAAGGTGTCTGCAGGGCCAAGCTCCCTCAGAGAGCTCTCAGGAAAGATCTGCTCAGGTTCTCTCTCTTTGCTACTAGTAGTTCTGTGGTTTGTGGCAGCATAACTCCAATCTTCAGACGCACTCTCCATTTACTGATCTTGTGTACATGTCTGTGTCCAAATGTCTCCTTTTTATAAGGACATGCATCGTACTGGATTAAGGGCCCACCCTACTCTAATACAATCTGATCCTAACTAGTTACAAAGACCCAGTTTCAAAATAAGGTCACATTCTGAAGCACTGGGGCTAGAAATTCAACACAGGAATTCTGGGGGAACACAAGTCAACTCATGTGGGTACTCAATAGCAGTCTCATATGTAATGCCTAAATTAGGATTGTTTTTGATATTAACGGTTTGTATCACTTGGCTACTTACAGCTGTTTAAAGCTCTTAAACTGCTATTGTGGAATATAATACATAGTAATTATCCCATTTCTTAACGCATGTAAAGGAAAGAGTGATCCAGCATATGAAGAGGCAAAAAGTGTTTCTTAGTCATTGTGGCTTATTCAAATTAATATATCTACAATCTTCATACATGTATAGAAGTTGATATAGTTTCATTATATATTACATATACACATTAGTAATATAGAATCCAGAATTCCTAAAGATGACACCAGATGGCAGATGTATTAGTAAGATAGCCTCAGCATAGGACCACCATGAAATCTGTTTTCTGACCTGAACACTTTTGAGAGTGAAAGGGAATTATTAATAATTAGGCTAGACTACAGGCAAAAACCAGAGGGTCCTACTCACATCCAACATGACAGCAAACAAAGGGAAAAGCCAAATGCAAATAAAGTGATAGTAGGTGTAGAATAGTCTATAGATAGTAGGTAAAAAGGCAGTGATCCTTCTGCTCACGTATAAATACTGAGTACTTTAAAAAAGAGGAAGATCAGTGTGTGAAAAATGCACTAGATTTTGCATATAGTGAGAACGTAACATATTTACATTTTGTAAATAAAATGACATAAAAAAAGTATTATGGAGAGGACAATATTAAAAGGAGACGGTAACCACATTAATATGGGTCTTTCAGTCTTTCCTAAGACAATGTATTAGTCTGTTTTCAAGCTGCTATAAAGAACCGCCTGGGACTGAGTAATTTATAAAATAAAAAAAAAGAGAGAAAGAAAAAAAGAGGTTTAATTAACTCACAATTCCACAGGGCTGTGGAGGTCTCAGAAAACCGACAATCATGGTGGAAATGGAATAAAACACATCCTTCTTCACACGGCATCAGGAGAGAGAAATGAGTGTCCAGCAAAGGAGGAAGTCCCTTATAAAACCACCAAATCTTGCGAGAACCAACTCACTATCATGAGGACAGGATGGGAGAAACTGCCCCCTGATTCAATTATCTCCACCTGGCCCCCTCAACACCACCACATGGGGATGATGGTAATCACAATTCGAAATGAGATTTAGGTGGGGACACAGCCAAATCATATCAGACAGTAAGAGTAGAATGCATCTGAAATATTTAAGAGCCCCATCAACTAAAGAAGTGAAATACATTATTTCTTCTTTATACAAAGAAGAAAAAGAAGCAGAGCTAGTATTTTTTGATAGAATAAAACAAAAAGATTACTCCGTAATGGAGATTCAGAGTTTACATTTTCCCTCACCTAATAGCATTTCCTCCTAACCAACATAGACAGTGATTACTGGGATTTCTGCTTCTATAATACACCACTTTGTGATGTCACTCTTGTAAGTGCACTGTCCTATGAGACAACAAGCATTCTCCATTTACAGAAAAAGTAGCTGAGCAGAAACACTTGGTATTCTTTTCATACTCACAAAGATATTTTTAGTGTATCAGAGTTCAGGCCAGCCCTATAAAATTTCAGAGCCACATATAAGACTGAATATATGCCTATAAGTAAAGTGTCATAGTGTCATAAGCCTGTCTTCAAAGTGCTTTTATTGTTTTGGGGTCTCTGTAATTGTTCCTCTGTGAAAAAAGCCAAGCACTTTCAGTCGAGGGAAAAAACTATCTTCATTAGTTTGCTATACAGCTTTCCCAGGTGAAACAAATACCCTTAGCAAGAGTGTGTGTCCATGTTAATTACAGCTTGCCCACAAGCCACCCTGGCAACTGTCCAGCCTTCCTGGTATCTACAAAGCATTTTATGCAGTATGTACATGGGCAGGATATACTGTCTCATTTCCGCTCTAGACCCAGCAGGAAAGAACAGACACTAGTACCTTTCTGCTAAAGACATGTTTCACTGCAAAATTTTCCTTCAGGAAATTCACAGATGTCCAGGAACAAGGGAATTTCACCCCTGGACATTTGACTGTGACTTACATAATTACACTTCCTGCTTCACCAAGCACTAAATTTAACAGCTTAATTTAGAAAATAATTTGAACTACCCAATTTACCTGTTTTAAAAGCATACTCGTTATTGGGAATTAATGAACAAAACTCATTGATGTGACAAAACTTTAGCAAAATGCAAACACCACATCAATATTATGAGAGTTAGCCAGAATTAGACACCACTGGCAACAGGAACATGTATCATGGGTCAATTCACTATTCAGATTCAACTAGATATCTGCATTAAAGTAAAAGCCTACAGCAGTGGTTTTGCACCAGGGGTGGTTTTGCAGGAGACATCTGATGATATCTGGAGACATTTTTTATTGTCATAACTTGAGGAGGGGTTGCTTGCTGACATTTACCATGCAGAGGCCAAGGATGCTGCTAAAATCCTACAATGTACTGGACAGCACCTCCGCCCCCGACCGCTTCAAAGAACTATCTGATCCAAAATGTCAATAGTCCTGAGGTTGAGAAATTCTGCCTTAGGCTATGTGAGAAAAATAAGTGGTTTTGCATAAATTCTATGTGTCAATACTATGTCCCATAGGTGCATTTTAATAGACCTTAATAGTTATTTTCAGTCGAGTTTTCCTGATATGATTCTCCTAGCTTGTCAAAATTATAATTATGAATTGTCACCAAATACTACCCAAGGAAGTATAAACAAGTTCTATAAAATTAAAATAAAAAAGTCTAACATTCATTACGCTGTGTCTGAATTTAGGAGAGATGAAGGATTGGTCAGAAATATATATGACCAGAATTCCTGATATTTTCCTGGCATCTACAAAATGCAAAACTAAATTATATGTAATATTAATTGAAGATTCCAAAGATCTCTTAATTTCCAGTTTTCATCCATTATCAACTCATGATTTTTTCCCCTTGAAGATAAAACTTGCACTGCTTTTAATCTACCACATTACCAAGGTCAGAAACAGAACCATTCTCATTGTCAGATAAAAGCATCAGAAAAGTATTCACAAATGTACTTAACTAGACATAAGGTGGAAATCCAGTTCTGTCTCTTAAAAAATGCTGGAAATCTCTGAAATACTTATATAGGAATAATTGCTTTAAATGTTTTGAAGTCCCTGCCTCATTCTTTATAAACAACTTTGCAGAGTACTTGCCTGTGATAAATTTGTATTATGTTGTATATAGAGCAAATTTTTGACCTTCAATTAAGAATGACAAAAAATAGAAAAATCATAGCAAGCAGGAAAAAAAGTAAATAAGGCCACACTTTTCTCTAATGTTGGGTGTTATCATTTAGTTCTTTATGGATAATACTCAACTATCTTTTACGCTTCTTTAAGTCCATATCCTTCAAAACATCTTTATTCTTAACCTAATGTCCTGTCCCTCAATCTACCACGTGGGTATTCAGGTATCTATAATCTTATTAAAAAGGCTTTTGCTTTATTATTACAAAATACAACATACAGAGCAGTTTCATCCTGGCCATGCTCAGTTTATCAGAACTACTCTATTACGCACCACTGATATCTATTTAAAATGATGACTTTGTTTTAGAACAGTATCTAATGCTCTAAGGAGACAGTATCTGATGTTAGAAAGGGGGAACCCCCAGGAACCATTCTTTTTTTTATACTTTAAGTTCTGGGGTACATGTGCAGATCGTGCAGGTTTGTTACGCTGGTACACACATGCCATGGTGGTTTGCTGCATCCATCCTCCTGGATGTGGAGACATAGGAAGGCTTTTACATTGTTGGTGGGAGTGTAAATTAGAACTATTCTTTCAAAACCTGCTCCATGACTTTATGCCAAGACATTGGTAAGCAGATACCCCAGAAGCTCCTCTTCTGAAACAGTGTTTGGCAGTAGCAATCACAATCAGAACAGAACTATGAAATAATTCTCTCTTAAAAAATACAGTCTGCAGTTAAATGGCCTACACAGCAGAGATTTATCTGTGCTAATAAACTCTCTTTAAAATAACATCACTAGGAAGATTCTGCTTATCCAATGGTTTGAGACAGAAGGGTTCCTTTGAATTTTGGAGGGGCGAAAGCTCAAATCATGGGTAAAACATAAAAGTAACAATTTGAATTTTATCAATCTAGGAAGAGCATTTGTGCACTGATACCCCAAAAAAGAATAAATATCACTATAGAAGGGTAGGGAAAGTGACGCAGATGAACACAAAACTAAATTTTGTCACAGTTGATGACTGCCTCCTACACTACTAAGAATGCCTAATCTCTTTCAAAGTGCATAAATGTGCCTTAATTCACCTTTTCATTGCAAATGAGGATGGTCAGGGAAGATAAAGGAAAATACAGAGAATTTTATTTCAGGACTATCTGACATCTACAGAATGATCTTACAGATAATTTGGAATCAACAACTCTGGTCTCCTAAAATTTCCCATGATGCAGTAAATGTTGTGGTGGCTTCATCCATTTATAGTCCTTAAACATACTTTCTCTTTCTTTCATTCTATGGAACCCTGAGAAAAGGCCTAGCCATCCCCTAACTGAAGTTGTTCACAAAGAAGAGAATACTTAATTTTTAGACGTGAGGTTTGAGGCAACACCTGGCTTTAAATGCCCATTCCATATGTTTAGCCAAACTGCAAATAAATTAAAATATTCATGTTTAAGGGTCATCTTGCCAAGATACTTTAAATGATGTGCACATAAAATGTAATAACAATTAATATTTTAGTAGAATAATTAACTATAATGGTCACCAAGGTGTTGGACAATTTCTATTGGTAAGATTTCAGCAGATATCTGTTAGCATCATGGCCACTGCATTCTCTTTCTTGAAAATTTTCATCCTTGATGAATAACATCCATGATGTTATTTATAAGGAAATTTATCAATAATGTATTTGTTGTGAGCTTATCCTGAAAATCACTTAAAGGGAAAAGCTACTCTAGGAAGTTTAGCAAGAGTATGTCTAGCAGTTCATATTGATATTCTTCTCGACCTGACATTGTAACTATTATCTGGAAGATGCGGCATCTTTGTAAAAAGATCTAGTTTAATTCAACTCATTTTAAGTGACCTACTGAAAAACAGAATAAGAACCCTGAAGAATCTTAAAACATGTAACTGTGATTTTCTAGGAAACTAGTTTATCTTAACAGTCTGGAAAAAACTATAAAAGTTCTTGAGACAACTGTTCAGGAAGAAGTATATAGTGACAGATAGAATCTAGTAAGGACTGCATCGAAAGGCATTAAAAAAAACAGATAATCTTGTGTTAGTCTTTTCATATAATTTATGCCTTGGTTTCATTAGATAAAATCCTACATGCAATAGAATATCATTGGCAACAGGCTGTTAGAAAAATCTCCAGTCAAACAAATGGAAAATAAGCAAAAGAGGTTTTGTCAAAAAAAAAAAAAAAAAAAAAACATATTTTTTTCATGCATTTTAAATCCAATGTGCACAGATGCCTGGAAAGAAACTGAGGTCCACAAAATGAAAAAGCTCTGTAATTCTCACTATTTGCTAACTGAACATCTGAACTAAACTTAAATGGCACATTCCATTCCTTGAAAACTTTTAATTGCCTTTTGCAAGAATATATTGTTTAATTCTGGATGTGTTTCAATGCAGGGATAATTATTTATACTTTTACACTTTGGCAGACACTCTGAGATCTGAGTAATCAATGGAGACTTTTATATAGCGTCAGCCCCATAGGCCAAATATACTTTAAACATATATATGTATGTATACACACACACACACACACACACACACGTATACATACACACACACATACATACATACATATATATACACTTTTTTTTAAGTGTAAAGAGAACTCAACCTGCCCCAGGCATACATTAAATGTTTTTATCTTCATTCTTGGACATCAAATCTTTGAGGATTAACAATTTAGCATATATCTGCTTCTTGATTACATGGAAATAACCTCAGAAGCCATCAAAAAAGACTAGTTACCTTCAGATTAGCTGATTTACTGAAACTACGAATAAAGAGTATGCAGTCCTCCTTGTCACTGCAGTATCAAAATAGTTCATTTGCTGACAGCAAGTGTTTGAATTCATGGCAAACAGTAAATGTTCCAAAGAGAACACATTAAAAGTCAAATTTGCTTATGAACAACAAAATTCTGGCAAGGAACTACAGCTTGTAACAGTCAAATAGCAGGCTCCCTTCATAACAAAGCATTACGATTACTTTGAGAAAAAGGCCATTGCTACTCATCACTAAAATAGAAAGTCAAGTGTTAAAGTAGGGCATACCACTGTCATGTAAAATCATTTAATGTGAAAATCTTCTATTGTAGTTTTTGTAATGCCATTTTCAAACTGAAAACAGTAATTTAGTTATGTCTTAAATACTCAAATAAAGTAAACTAGAGTTATTCAAATTATTCTCAGATTATGCTACTCAGATGCTGCTAATCTGGGAACTGTGCCTACCAGTCCACAAGAAAAGTACCCAAATTGGGAGTGTTTACACACTTTTAAAACAGTTTCGAAAGAGTAATTTTATGGCTGTGGAATTTAATTAAGTAAAAGAAGGTTTATGATTCGTCTATCTTTTTAAATTTCATTTTTCTATTAATTGATTTTCATTCCATTTCACAAAAATATACCTTCGCAATAGATATAAAATTTACAAAATAAATAAATAAGCCCTATCCCTTTAGCATAGTTAGTGTGAAAAGCACTGAATTAGACAATTACTCTGGCCAGTGTTCCCTGGTGTTAGCAAATTAATTATTGCTACAGTTATAACAAGAAAAATCCTGAACAAATCAGACAACCAGCAGCACTTTGAAAATAAAACGACCTAGGATATGCACAGGCTGAGCAGGGAAGGACCTGTATGGAGTATATGTATGGAGTATATGAAGGAGCCACTTTTTAAGGAAAATTTACTAAGCAACCAGTACATAAACAGTATTGAAAAGTATGTTATCACTATTTTTTTTTTCTTTGAAAAACGTAAATCATAGCTATTCACCTAAATCTACTCACTGAAGTGAGGAAATCATTAATACTTTATAACTGGGGTGTTAGAGGACATTATCATTTCACACTGATACATATGAAAAAAAACAGATGCTGTTTAGGACTGTAGAGTATTAGCTAGTTTATGTAGGCAAATAAATACTTATTTTTCAGGACAGACCCAAGTATAAACCTTAATTGGGAAGGATCATAATCCTTTACATTTCAAAAGAATTGCATTATAAGTTTTCTACACATTTATTGACAATAATGGTATAAATTGGCTTAAACCATAGCAAAGATAATTCTTCTTTGCAGAAAGTGTTAAGTTCAGCTAACTAATTGTGACAGCACTGTTAATGACTAGTTACTGAGCTATTGGAGTTTACTTTCCTCACAGGATGGATCAGAACCAATGTGACACAACACAGTTTGCCTGAAGGCAAAAGAATGATAGGTCATCTGAATGTTTCACAGCATTTCCCAAATCTGTGAACACATAAAGTAGGAAAGAAATTAGCATTCTCATATTTTAGTTTTTGGTGTATTTATGATGGCTGCCTAATAATAACACCTGTGGTGAGCAGGATTCTGAGATGACCTTCATAATTCCCACTTCTGCAAAACCCATACTCTTTGAATATGAGTGGGACCCATAATATGAAAGGATGTCACTCCCTTAATTATGTGATGTTATGTGGCAAAAGTGACGAAATTCTGCAGATGGAATTAAGATCTAACATCACTTGATTATGAATGAATCAATAGAGAGTATAATGGATGGTCTAACTTAATCAGCTGAATGCCCTTCAAAGAGGGATTGAGTCCCCTTTCTGAATAAAGAAATTTTCCCTCTAGTCTAGAAGAAATAAACTGTCATGTCCTGAGAGGACCTTTAATAGGGCCTCAACAAACACACGATCTTGAAAGAGGAGCAGGAAGTAGCCCCATACAGGAATGAAGGCCAGGCAACATGTTACTGCAGCCTTGTGAGACTCAACAGAGGGCCACGACGATTCCTCAGCATTGAAACTGTATGTTTCTATGTGTGTTGTTTTAAACCGTTCAGTTTGTGATAGTAAGCTACACAGAATAGTAAACAACAAGCCAAAATAAATAAATAAATTTACATTACCAAATTTTAAACCTGAGATTCAATTTGTTATTTAAAGAGACAGAGTCTTGCTCTGTTGCCCAAGCTTAAGTGCAGTGACTGGATCATAGTTCACTGCAGCCCTGACCTCTGGGCTCAAGTGATCCTCTCACCTCAGTCTCCTGCATAACTGGGACTAATAGGTGCATACCACCACATCCAGACAATTTTTTAATTTGTAGTAAAGATGAGGTCTTGCTGTGTTGCCCAGGCTGGTCTCAAACTCCTGGGCTCAACTGATCCTCCCGCCTCGGCCTCCCAAAGTGCTGGGATTACAAGTGTGAGCCACCGCACGCAGCCCAGGATTCATTTTATCTTTGCATAAAATACCTTTATGAAGATTCTATTTGGGGCCTGATGTGGTGGCTCACGCCTGTAATCCCAACACTTTGGGAAGCTGAGGTGGGTGGATCACCTGAGGTCAGGAGTTTGAGACCAGACTGGTCAACATGGCAAAACCCTGTCTCTATTAAAAATACAAAAATTAGCAGTGCATGATGGCACGCACCTGTAATCCCAGCTTCTCGGGAGGCTGAGGCATAAGAATCCATTGAACCCAGGAGGAGGAGGAGGTTGCAATGAGCTGAGATTGCACCACTGCACTCCAGCCTAGGTGACAGAGCAAGACTCCATCTTAAAAAAAAAAAAAAAAAAGATTCTGTTTGGTTTGTTTAGATTCACTGAACCTCAAATTGGTCATCAGTCTTTGATATCCTCTGTATAATTGGATTCAGATCTAGCATGTATTTCTAACTCTTCTCATTTATTCATGCCTATACACTAGGAGGAAAGCTCATCAACTGAACACAGTAAAGGGCCACACATAAGCCTGCACAAGCCCCTCTTCTAAACTTCAACATGTCTTATGAGCTTGGATGTAACATCTTGAAAAATTAGAACTGATAAACAGCATAATGTAATGGATTTTTACTCTTTTCTGAAAATATTTCATAATATACATCTATTACTCAAGGTAAATGATGATGATATGTTTGTTGCTTATCTTAGAAGGAAAAAAAGCACCATTCTATATTACGAGTAGTATGGTAATGTTTGCTTATGTAGCTTTAAAGTTACCATTTTCCATTTGCAAAAATTACTAGAACTATATTGTCAAGGGAGAACATCTAGGGCCTCTTTCACAGAACCAAACTCATCAGGGACAATGGGCCACTAAAATTATTGTTCTGCACACAAGGTCAATTTTTCTGCAAGCTCAATGACTTCATTATATACTACAATATACTCCCCGACCTTTATCTGAGGTTCTGTTCTCTCACTTTCTGGGGTTTCAGTTACCCGAAGTCAACGAAAGTCCAAAAGTGTTACAGTGTTAGAGAGACCACCTCCACACAACTTTTATTACAGTATATTGTTATAACTGTTCCATTTTATTACTAGCTACTGTTTCAATCTCCTTTCTGTGCCTAATTTATAAAACAAATTTTATCATAGGCATGTATACACAGGCAAAAACATAGTATATATTTTTATTCAGTTTCCTGATTAGACTGTTATCCTGCTTCTAATCAGAGCATATTTGTTCAGTGCTTTACATGCCAGTGTTTTATACGAATATTTTTAATCCTTACAAGAAACGTATGAAGTTTTATCAATGGGAAGGTTGACTTGTTCAAGTTACCCAGCTAATTGTAGAGCTGAGCTTCGAATCTGCACTTTTAACCAATCATGCAAGTTCCATGAAGTAATTAAACACTTACGTTCAAAAGCATCAATTTTTTAATGCAATGACTTCTCCTCTATGCCATTAATATGGTACTAGTTAAGAACCATTTTGAGGAGAACTAAAGTCACTCAAATGACTATCTGTCCTCTGGTTCAAATGAGGAAACCTGATTAGAAAGGCAGCAACCCAAGACCAGATGCAAGGACTCACACCTGTAATCCCAGCTCTTTGGGAAGCTGAAGCAGGAGGATCACTTAAGGTCAGGAGTTTGAGACCAGTCTGGGCAATAAAGTGAAATAGCAAGACTCCGTCTCTCCAAAATATTGTTTTAAAACTAGCGAGGCATGGACAACAGAGCAAGACCCTGCCTAAAAAAAAAAAAAAAAAAACAGAAAGGCAGCAACCATACCATCTATGATAACTTATTAGAATTGTAATTACTTGATAGTCACATACAAGAATGAAGTTTTAATGATACTCAGCATAGATCCGACATCTAAATCCATTTAAATTACAGGAGACCTGTGTAACTTGGCAGGACTCTGTATGATCTAGTAAACAGAAAGGATATGGCACAAACTCCCATCTTCAGCTTCAGACAAAAGCCATGACATATAGCATAAGAAATCTTAAACATAAATCAGGATGACAGGCAAGGAACGATCTGGTGCCTTGTATTTATTTTTTGACTTGGTCCTCCCTTGCCCACTCCCATTCCAGAGATTTTCCCCTAGTGTTCTAATCAGATGAATGTGAAAAGCATAAGAGAAAATAGTAATCTTTACTAATCTCCACAGATTCCTCCAGGAGTAGATTACAAAATCAAGAAAAAAATGTCTAGTTCTAATGGCTCCACATTAGAATAAGAAAAGATGAAGAAACTAACACTTTTCACTCTTTGCTCAATAAATTCAATGGGATATACACAGACAAGTAATTGATGGCCTCTCATTTAAGCCTTACAATTTTCCCTAAAAGGTATGGTATATGATACTTTTACAGAATATGAAATGAAACTGAAAGAAAATTAACTTTCCAAGATCACACAGGCTAGCAGGGTTCCACCTTAGGATTCTCTGACTCAAAATCCTGAATCTTTCCAGTATACCAGACTGCCTACCTTGAGTCCTCTGAACTACCACAGCATAGACTCAAATGGTTCTAGCTTTACTTAAGTATCTATCAACTTAGCAACTTCTGGGAGTTAGTAGAGCAATACAGAATCACTGCGTGTTTGAAGACGTGAAAGAGTAGGATCGCAGGACTCAAACTGGACAAAAAACTAAAACAACAATCAGCAGTGATACATCACATCCATTTTGATGTTTCAGTTATACCTAACAAATTTATAATCTTTCCCATGGATGACTGGCATTTCTGGATATTACAAAGCATTTTCATGTTTTATAATGTTTTCTAAATGTATATATTCTGCATATATATAGCACATCTGAATCTGCATGTATATTTTCTTCATACCTTATCGTAATTTTCACTTGATATAAATCATTATAATATACATTTGATGTTTATATACTGTGGAACATTTATTATATATATATACACACACACATCATATATATGTATACATCTGTGTATGTGACTGATATAGGTGTTTCTCTGCAATTAGGGTAGACATACAGAGGCAACAGAAGGAAGAAGGAAAAAAAATCGATTCTGAGTAGCCTGCTGACCCCAGGTTTTGGCTCCCTGTGCATATTACAAGAATAGAATCCGGGAGCCAATTTACTTCACATGTGGAAAAACCCAAAAGCGGTAGGACCAAATCCAAGACTTGCAACCTTCAATGGCTCCTCCGTCACAGTCATGTACACTGGGACTCAGCTGGTTTTTAGATGCCACACAGATAGGTTGTGTCACATCTGATAATTTAAGGAGATGAATGACCTCACATAATTATCACGCGTGGTTTGGTCTCTGATGAGTTACCATTCCCTTATGTTTCTTTATTACCATCACAGAAAAGTATAAATTTTAAACAATTACTCACCACCAGACCTTGACACCCATGTATCAATCCTCTGGGAACTAAGCTACCCATGCACAGTAAAATTTTGCCTCATAAAAATTAATGTCAATTTCTCCACTTATATCGACAGGAAAATCAGGTGTTTGGACAGACAGCCAAGCAGCTAATATATTTAATTCAGAGCAATCTGCAGAACCTCTATTGTGCCCATCCTCCTGAGGCTTCATATGGCCCATTTGTTTGAGTCACCCAACATTTGTGCAGATGTAAATGTAAATTTAAGTCAATTCTAATAAAATGTCATGGCAAAGACAGGGTGGTATTTTTAAAGTGACAAACATCATAAAAATTTTACATTCTTTTCTGTGGCAAATGTCAGAATGACTGCCATAAAAAGGCCATGTTGGCTTGGTGGCTCACACCTGTAATCCTAACTCTGGGAAGCCGAGGTGAGCAGATCACCTGAGATCAGGAGTTCAAGACCAGCCTGGCCAATATGGTGAAACCCATCTCTACTAAGAATATAAAAAAATTAGCCAGGTGGGGTGGTGGGTCCCTATAAACCCAGCTACTGAGGAGGCTGAGGCAGAAGAATTGCTCGAACCAGGGAGGCGGAGATGGCAGTGAGCTGAGATCAGGCCATTGTACTCTAGCCAGGGCAACAGAGCGAGACTCCCTTTTTAAAAAAAAAAAAAAAAAAAGCCAGGTTCCTGGCATGAAAAACTTTCTGCTTCAATGGTTATCACCAAACTGTAATCATTAGTCATGGTATTAAGGTATTGGTTAATCTAAAACATCTCTTTTAGCCATAAATCAATTCCAAATTTGCACCAGAAATTTTTTCAGTGTTTGATTTCTACCAACAAGAGAACAGTGTTTATGAGAGGCTCAACTCCATATATATTGCAAAGTGAAGGGATGGAGTTAGATGAGTGTAACTAACCATCAGTCGGATGAGTCAAGTAAAAGCTGGCCTTTTTCAGTATGCTCTTGGGAGATTTTTGCCAACTTCTGTATTGGTTGAGAAAAATGCAACTGGTCTTGATTTTACCAGCCTGCACTCACTCAATTTGCAGGGTAGTCTGGAATCATTTCTATAAACATCCTGGACAGATAGCTTTATTAACTTTCATATATTCTGTTTTGAGGCTGCAAACTCACATCTTTGACAATGAGAGGATATCAGTGGTAAAGCTATGACTTTTAAAAATAGATTCACTCTCTGTGGCACAGTTCTACAACAGGTGCTGGCTGAAATGTCACAACAAAGCACATCAAATGCTTTGTGGTTCTGCTTTCTTCATGGTCTCTTTTAGGACACTGGTTTTGTCCTTAACCTAGGGATAGAACAGTTCATCCAGCCCGGTCCACTTACACTCCACTGCATCTCTTTTCATTTCCCTTTTATGATAAAAGGCTACACAAGTTTTAGGAAGAGACATTTTTAAGAACTGCTAAGCATCCCTTTTTCCATTCATTTTAAGTTTTTCTCATGGCCCAAATGGTTATATATTAGCACAGTAATCTAGCTCACTGACCCATAGTCATCAATTCATGATCTCTTAAAGGCAGAAAAATCGCACAAGGCACAAATAATGAAGCTCGGCTATTATACAGTCCTTCAGAGTTCCCCATGCATGCTTTCATTTAATCCTCACGATAAAACTGGATGCAGGAAGCAAAAATATTATCCTTGTTCTATAGATGGAGAAATAAAGGCTGAGAATTAGTTCTGCTCTAGTTTACACGACTCCTCTCCCTCAGTCTTATTGCTGGCATATGCAGCCAGGTGAGCCAATAGATGCTAAGACTTCAAAGCTCCTGCAAAGGGCAGCAAAGTTCAGCAGGTAAGTGTAGGAATCTAGCATCGAGCTGCTTGAGATCAAACTCTAACTCCTAAAGAAATTCAGAAAAGTTCTTCATAGTTTAAACTTGTTTCTTCATCTACAAAACAGAAATAATCATTCTTATCTCAGAGAACTGGGCTGAAGGTTAGATGGATTAAAAACACGAGGCTCACACCTGTAATCCCAGCACTTTGGGACGCGAAGCGGACTGATCGCTGAGGTCAGGTGTTGGAGACCAGCCTGGCCAACATGGTGAAACCTCGTCTCTACTAAAAATAACAAAATTAGCTGGGCATAGTAGAGTATGCTTGAAATCCCAGCTACTCGGGAGGCTGAGGTAGAAGAATCACTTGAACCTGGGAGGTAGAGGTTGCAGTGATCCAAAATCATACGACTGCACTCCAGCCTGGGCAACAAAGCAAGAATCTGTCTCAAAAAAGAAAAAAAAAGGAGGGGGAAGGGAGTAATTAATAGTGCCTGGCATATAGAAGGTTCTCAAAAATGTCAGAAAGCAATATTATAATAATTGAAGGATGATTGTTAGTAATTATTACCGTTCAGACACTACAGATAGAGACACCAAAATTAGCTCAAACTGTGAACATCTATGGGAGACAAAAAAGAGCAAAGTCACAAAAGGGAAATAAATAGCCCACCTAACTCCTCATCTCTTGCCACAAACCACAAGAGTGGTTTTTCCACACTGCTATCATACCAATGAGATGAAGATTGATTCTTAGATCCATTGGCATTTGCAATCCTAACCATTCATTCATTCATCTTGGAAATTCAGAGAACTGCTGTGATGGAAACTGCCAGTAATATCCAGACCTTCAGGAGACCTGCAATGCCTCCGTGAGGGTTAACCAGGATATGCTTTGCAGGGATATTCTGTCAGTTTTCAGTTTATTTGTTTGGAGACAGGCCTCCCTATGTTGCCCAGGCAAGACTTGAACTCCTGGGCTCAGGCGATCTTCCTGCCTCAGCTCCCTAATAGCTGAGCCTACGAGCAAGCCCTCACCCAACTGCCAGTGGCTTTTTATCTTCTAGAGTTTATTTTGTTTTCTTGACAAGGATCTGTTTCAACCAAAACTTCTGCCCTCTACTGAAGGCAGGAAGCACCAATAGTGTGGGGCGGTAAACCACTACTGTCTGCTCAAAATGAATGACTAAGTAATGCTCAATTGCCAAAGGAAAGAACCATTTGTGTTTTATCTGTTTATTTTCAATGATATTACTGTAAGATCCTTCTACCGCAAGCACCACACACTTTTTAAAAGCTAATGACAGCTTATAAAACTACATGGATCTTTAAGATGATAATATCTTCTAGGAAAGAAGTAAATGAAAAATAAAGACAAGTGAGTTGCTGTGTCCAGAGGTAATACAGTGGCAAACTGGAGTCTTGTTACTACCACTGAAAGAAAAACTCTAATCCATGCCTCTCAAAATTTGAATATTACTAATGTGTATGTATGACATTTCTGAATCACGTCATTCCTTCTTGAGAATGAAATATGTAATTTAAATCATTCCTCTAAAAACATCTTCAGTAAATTAAAATTGTATCTATCCTGTATTCCAACCATCTGCTTTAATTCTCAAGGCTGTTTCATATTTCAAAAGTTACTTTGTAAGACATTGTGTTCAGTCTCGATCCCTTCTTCACCTGCCTCTAACAGAACATTTATCCATCAATCATGGCATCTCATTGCTTTCATCTCTCTGCCTCTGAGGTACTGGAATCTCCCTTCTGGTAACATTTAGTTATCTGTACAGCCTTCCTCACCCTCCCCACCTTCCCCACCCTCCCCACCCTCCCCACCAGAGGCTTCTTCTGAGAATCGCCTTTTCCCCTATCCATGGTAACAGCAACTGGCCTTTTACAATGTAATACCTACTAAGGAGATTGGACCAGATATGGAGAACTAACCCAAGCTCAGGCAACCAGAATCCCTTTTCCAAATCCCATCTCCTGGTCACAATTAAATGGGCTGTTAAGTGGCCATCTGGCCCATATTCAGAGTATCATCACATCTTTTTTGGGAGGTTATCTTTTGGACTCAGATTCTAGACTCAAGCTGGTTCAAGGCTTCAAAGGAAAAAACATAATCCCTTGCAACCATTCAACACTATGAGCACTGGAGGCAGATAATGCCAATTTATAGAGAAAGAGAAGAAAGAAGCGACACAAAGAAAAGCAGAAAATGACTCGAGAGATGATCGTGACAGCAATCTCATCTTTTTCTTCAGTTGCTGGCACATCCTTGACCTGAACTCCCATGATGGGTCATCCAGCTTCACTATCATTTAAAAATATTTCTCTTTTTGGTTTAAGACAGTCCTATGGTTTTGTACAATTTACAATCCCAAATGGCCTAGTATTAGCTTATCCATTTATTATTATTTTTTCTTAATTTCTAAAGTTCAGGGGTACAAGTGGAGGTTTGTTACAAAGGTAAACTTTTGTCACAGGGGTTTGTTGTACAGATCATTTCATGAGCCAAGCATTAAGCCTAGTACCTATTAGTTGTTTTTCCTGATCCTCTCCCTCCTCCGACCCTCCACCCCCTGAAAGGCCCCAGTGTGTGTCGATCCCCTCAATGTGACCATGTATTCTCATCACGTTGCTCCTTATAAGTAAGAACATGTGGTATTTGGTTTCCTGTTCTATGTTAGTTTGCTAAGGATAACGTCTTACTCTGAATTTACTCTCTTATCTCTCACTTTCCTCATGTTACCAAATTCCTGGAAAGAACAATCTGTACTTGTCTCCATATTCCCGACTTTACCAACTCCTCAAGCCACCGAAACCATGCTTCTGTCCCTGACGCGCTACTGAGACCTCTCTTCCATCAATGGCCTGACGACTTCCTTAAAGGAGTCATCTTGCTTGACCTCTCTGCAGAATGACCTGTAAATCCAGGCCCTTGTTTTGAAACTCAGTGTCTATCTTAGTAGATGCTAGATAAGTATGATTTAAATAAATGAATAAATCATTCTTCTGCCTTCAAAGATACTGATCTCTGAATTTGCCTCCAAACTCTCTTCAGATACATATTTCTAAGGGCTAATAGACATCTGTAAGACACTGCAAACTCAAAACGTCCAACAATCAACTTACTCCCACTCTCTCCACATCGACCTGCATTCATCACGTGTTTTCTAGTCTACAAAATTTAACGACACACAATCTACATGTTAGAGATCTAAAAGTCATCTCCAACTCTTCTTCTCTTCCTGATTCCCCAAGGCTTACAACCACCAAAGCCTGAAATTGTACTCCTACTTCATCTCTGCTTCACTTTCTCACTGCCAGTATTCTTTTTGAAACCTCGGGCATCATCTCTGGTTCAGTGAATGCTGCAATGGTATACTAACTAACTACTCTCATTGCCTCTGCCTCATATGCTGGTCCTCCCTGATCCATCTTCTAAGTATTTTGATTCAAACTTGTTCTTTTTTTTTTTTTAATTTAAAAATCTCAACAGCAACACAAAATGAAGAACAAATTTGTTTTGGTACACAGAACAGGGCTATCGCAAATGTCGATGTGATATCAGCACTGCCCATCCCCTCCTTGGATCAGGATGCAAGAAATTTATAACCAGACTCGAGCCAACAGCTACCAACATCACTTCCCATCCACAAACCCTATGCCTAACAAAGAACAGACCATGTTTCTTTAGACCATGTCTCTCCAGTATGCAATGTACTTTTTCCTTGGTCATGCTGCGATGTATCCCAGTGTTTCACAGTCAGCTTGGAGTTGCTAATGTCTTCCTTAGGGACTTTCTCCCTCAATTTGTATTCTCAACATGTAGCTCAGTGCAGTACATAATTTGCACTGAATAATAATAATTGCATTAACTGTTGAATTAAATTATATTTGATGTTTAAAATACTTGAAACAAGAAATACTAAAAGAGAAAGTATAAATTAAAACTACTTCTAAAAATAAAGTGTACTATTTACTTAGAAGCCTAGTTTTAAGTATAGCACCTAGAAGGCTGCTTACCTCCAAGTTCATTTTTCTTGTAATCTAATGAAAAAAATTTACTAACAGAATTTCTGTCTTGTTGATGAGCACTTAAGCTCTTAATAAAATGCCATACCAGTGTTTCTTACCCAATAAACCATTTCCCAGAATTTCATAAAAACTAAGAATTTTTAAGTATTTCTGTTTGGAGATCTAGATAATCCTATTGTCTTTGGTCTCCAAGGCACATTTCCAAATGTGAATATTTAAGTCCCTAAAAATGATTTTTATGTTTAGGAAACAACATTTCCAATATAACCAAGCTCATACAGGAAATGAAGAAAACAGAAGAAATTAAGAAAAATAACCAACTGCTACGTTTACTATCTTTCATGTAATTTTGCACCTCGTAAATCTGAGGGCTCTCTCCGCCCCGCTTACACATGCATCATTCATTCCTCAGAGTATTTTCACCACAATGTCTGCTGATCACTTTTTGAAAACGAGATTTTTGCAGTCTGCCTGAGCCCATTTATTTTATTGCGCCATCCCTCTTACTCTCAAAATATGGCATTATTGATATTTAACTATCCCTTCACATAGTTGGACAGTATGCACCTTAGAAAAATGTTATTAGCTCTTTCCTTTCTTTTCCCTAATACTAAGGTATTGGGCAAATAGCAAAAGAAACAATTCACTAGACTTGTTTGAAAATTTGGTATGTGCTGATTGCATAATACAGGTTTATCTGTATGTCAAAATCCCTTAACAATTTCTCTTAGAGAGAAATGTCTGGTGGTAAGAGGAAATCTCCTGAAACAGTGAGTGCAGATTTAAGTGAAAAGGATCTGAAATTGAGGTCTGATCACAGGTAACTTAAGATAAAACAAATTTTAAAATTTTGTATTTGATTTGATGATATATACAAATAATAATGTTATGGTTAATAGTAATTATAGGCATGTGTGTGTATGAAAGAGAGAAAAACCAGAATGAATTATTTGAATGAAATAACAGGAATTACTTTTCATCATTTGCCAGGAGACCACTATAGGGTATTTTTAATTACTCAGAAAAAAGAACTTCAAATAGACAGTAAGATTATCCCCAAATCTGAAGCATTTAAAATGACCAACACCACTACTTTCTACTGCCACCAGTTCTAGTTTAAGTTGTTCTTCTACTTATGATATAGAATTTTAAATGTATCCTAATTTTTTAAATCCACAGAGCATATGGTTAAAAAAAAAATCAGCAGAAGCAAATGTTAAAATAACATTTAGCCAGAAATATCCCACATTCATATTCAAAGAGAACTTCAAATATTGCTTTATATATAACAGCCTAATTCTGAATTATTGAAATTAACTATAAAAAGTGTGCCGGTTTGTTGAGGCCATAGAGTCACTCTTTTCCTTGTTCATAATCTGTATAAACAAGTGGCAAAACGTAAAGGAGCAATGACCACTTTCTTTACTCATTTTTTAAAATTGCTAAGAGTAGCTGATTCTATGTACTGAATTACTACAAAAGATGCAAACCCTACGAAGAAGGGACATTCAAGAGCTCATATTTTACAAATAAAAACTTTAAACCTGTGCACATTTGCCTTCATTCCTAAAATATCACAACACCAAATACGTTTAATTCTTACAAATTTCAAAGCATATCTTATCTAAATGAAAGAAATAAAACTGCTTAGTAAGTAACAACTTTTAATAGGTACCAACATTTCAAATGGAACGGTTTCTTTCTCATACTTGTTTTGTTTAAAAGACAGCAAAACTATCTTTAGAATCACTTTTTTTAATTACTTGTCAATTATGTTAATAATTTGTCTCTACAGGACTTGAGCATTTTCAGGCTACTTGTGTATGCAGTATCTCATTTAATTGTGTCAGCAAATTATTCTTAAATGCTGGTGTTATTAAGTTGGATTTAATCCCTGAAAACAGTTGTGAATTGACAGAAGGCCTAAAGTACAAACACTTGTTAATAAACTTACCCGACTGAGGTTTTTCTATTCTATCAGTCCACTTAAAGTCTTAAAACTATGTATGGACATACACATGTATATATGTGTATTTGCATACACATAAAATATCTATTAAATAGAATATTATATAGTGACACAAACTAGGCAAATTAATGACGCAATGTTAATATTTTGGACTCTCAAGGAAAAGATAGTAACATAGTATTTTTCACAAAGTGCTGCCAGTTTTACTTAATTGACATTGAGGTCAATTGTCTTTTTCTTTCAACTCTATAAACAATATGATGCAATCGTTTACATGTTTCAGTGCACATGCAAAAAAAAAGAATCATGTGTAAGCTACATGGTTGGCCATCACAGCCCAATCCCAGTTTACTGGAAAGCAACTGTATGAAATCCTTGGGAACAGTCGTGGTACTGCTCACAGATAGTTCATGAAAAGAAAGACTGGTTGACACACTTAGTGACACAGTGCTTGATACACACTACAAGCCTTAAGTAAATGTGGAGATGACAGAACAAAGTTTGTTCCCCATGGAAAGCAGCTGACCTGCTTTTTGAAACACTACCACAGACAGCTCTTTTAATAGAAATAATGGAACACTGTTATTTTAATAACAACAAAATCTTACTTTTTTGAAATACTGAATTCTGATTTTTTTCCCCAAATGCTAGGTATGCTTATGTTAGAGATGTTTATGTCCACACATGTAACACACTAAAGGAGATCAACAAACTGCATGATTTGCCTAAAACATGTTTCATTTTACCCATTTAAATCTCTATTTAAAGTTATAAATAGCTTGAAGACATGTGCTAGGAAATTCTTGGAAACTTGCATCTATATTGAGAGATAGGGAAAACAAGAAAATGAAGAGGTGCTTTATATAATGATACTACAAAGAATATGTTATATTAAATAGTATAGCTTGTTATGAGTAATACTGTAAAAATTATTTTTAAAATTTCTAAATGCATTATTTACGAATATGTACTCCTAAATATATATTCTAAATTTGAACACAATAATAATTTCCATATGTTATGTTTTTGTCAAAACTTACTACATATAAACCTTAGACAAAAGAGTATTTTATTGTTAGTTTTATCAATATTGGAGAAATAATAGAAAGAAGTCTGCACAGTCAGGTGGCTGTGAGGAAAAAGACTGTAAAGCTTTTATCTATTTTCAAAATGAACCACCTACTTTATATTCTAATTTTATCTGTATTTATTAAATTAAATTAATGAAAGCCACGGGGAGAAAAGGTAATAAAGGCATATTTTATTTTCCTTTAATAAACTATAATATGCTTAGATTCTTATATTTTGACAGTTTTTAAAAATTATATCCATTTCAGTTGTCTTAATTTTCAAATGCCAATCCAAATAGCTACACATATAGCTATGTGTAACATTCATAAATTTAACATAATATTACTACTTACATGGAAAACTATATCTATTGTTGCATATTTTAAAACATACATCTGTGGAATAATAAATGTCATATGGTTAAGCCGATGAGAACAAAATTAAAAACCTGAGAAAAGTTTATTAATGTTCACTGCTTCAGGTTTTATTTTACATTTAATATTTTATCTCATAATTGATCATATGGCACATTTCCTTGTGTATGTAAAATGTAAACAGAAACTGCTGAGCCCAAGTGAGAATAACTATGTCACTTCTAATGCATGGATTAGATACCCATTACAATATCCTGACATACAAAATTTCTCCTTTACAGGCTTAGATACAAATTTGTCTAATAACAGAAAAAAATATATAACCTAAGTATTTAGACACAAAAGTACTATTCTTTGATGAGATTTCATGTTTATTTCCTGTGAATATCCATAATTCTTAGTTTTATATTTATACTATTGTACACTTTATGTTAAAATCTAATGGGCTCTCAGTCAATTATTGTTGACTGACTGGCATTTTGATGTGACTGAGATAAAGGTTTAATATGAACAGTTATAACTATAATTGTTTTAAATGCATTTGTAGATAGATTCTAAAATTAAGGACAAATTTAAATTAACATTATAATACTGGCTATCACACATGTAATTCTAAACTTTAAAATAGAAGTCTTTTAACATGTGCCAAGAAATTATTTCTAGAAAAAGGGAAAAGTACCCTTTTTGAAAGCTACATTTTAAAATACCAATACAACATGTGCATACTCTAGCAATAAAAATGATGTATTTTCCATTTGCGTATCAACCAATACACATTATGTGGCTGCTACCACACCACGTATTTATGTTTCACACCTTAGGGAGACAAACATTTCCAAAAGAAACTCCTAACCGAGAGAAATAACTGTATCAAAATTTCTTTGTCTAAAAATAAAAGCTCTATTTTAGTGTTAACTCTTAAAACAGGTTAACTACTACTTTAATCAAAAAAAAATTATATAGAATGTATGCTAAACCAGAGAGCAAAAAATGAAAGAAGATATTTAGACTGATATATTATTTGTTTTATCATAATAAAATTTAAGCCCTTCATACAAATGTAAACACTCTACTTTAAAAAAAAACTTTGAATTACTAATTCTAATTGAAGTCCAACTCCAATTAGTGCATAATTTTATAGTGTGTGATGGCATGCTCTTCCTCTTCAGATTTGATAAAACCTTCTTATATTACTTTTCCTCTGTAAAATAAAATTGGCAAAACAACAAAAATATTTACTAATGATACCCAGAGAAATTTATACACAGAAACATAATAATTATCTTTAGTAACACTACACTCTTCGTACTCACTTTTTATAAATTTGAAATTTTCCCCAAAGATTTGAGATTTGTCCTGATTGACCAGTACATATGAATTCTTTTCTCAAAAGAAAATCAAGTGGCACCACATCTTCATGAAAAATACTGCATTTTTTTTTAATTTCAGAAAGTTTATTCAGAAATCTAACATGAAATACAAATGTCAACTATCAGTTCTCTCCTCAGAAGGCAGTGTTACTAACTTTTCAGATAAAAAACTGAAGATGCAGAAGGCTTCCAAAAATGTTAAGATTACCTACAGGAGACTGACTTCGCTCCACAAAACCTTTTATTAAGTATTTCATTCATGAACTAATCAATGTCTTATATAAATATAATTTTAAAGCATCTTGAATTTTTATTGTTAAAAAATATTTCAGATCCTTTCAAAGAAAAGAAATTGTGGTGTCCTACTTCCCATTGATGTCCACTATTTACACTCTTTCTTGTCTCTAGTAAATTTCTGATCATGAAAATTAACTAACTTATAATTTTAGGAAAGCAGAGGTTCCTCTTACAATAAGGATTTTTATATTAATATTTCACCATAGTATGTTGAGGAATAAAAGGATGTATTTTGTTAAAGTTTTCCCCAATGCTATGATGATGTATCCCCCCATGATAAAAATATTGATAAATTGTTGGTTAAAAACAACACTGTAAAAATGAGTAATCGGAACACAGTTGGAAAGTGACTGTTTTTTAAAGAGCCACTTCTTTATTTGACACAGAATGCAAGCGACTCACTTGAGTTCTCACTTGACAGGCCACGCAACAAAAAGACTTTAAAAAATTAAATGGAAGTGTGATGCCTTAATAAGAGTAAATAATTTTGAAGCATCTTTAGAGTGATTCTTACTCTTTTTATGTTTAAAAATATCCGACTGGAACATCCTGCCAATTAAACGAAGATCTCCAGATGGCATTTACCCTTTTGCTTCATAACAAAAAGGATCTGCAATCAGTTTTATGGAAGATTATCTAAAGAGGAACATTACTGTAAATCAATGACAAAAAATAAAAAATTAGACACTCCCCTTCTCCAGGATAGAATGTGCATCCTCCAGATTCTTGCACTGACATCTAATGTAATAAATACTTAAAACTGAATCTTAAATAATAGCCGCAGGCTTTCAACCGGTAAAGATTCACTGTTACTTTCCACCAAAAACTCCAGTATTCTGCACTCAGCCAACAAAGGACAGCAAATAATTCCCAGCAGCATAAATACCGGGAAAGCTACCTTGGGCTTTGTTTTTGTTATGTAAAATGCATTAAAGTGACTCATCCACTTAAGAATACCTACCCTTAGAAGCTTTAAAGAAGCTTCAAGAACCAAAATAAATGCCTTCCCAGAATGCCGGATAGGCTATTCGGCGCATTAAAAAAATATATGTATATATTTATATGTGCCATTGAGTTAGACTCTATTTTGCTGCCTAAGAGAGGAAAGAATTATTATTTTTCATGCCCTTCCTGTTGTGTGACTATAGTTACCTATAAGCCCTCTATTTCCAGAACAGCAGCGAGCTTTTTTTCATTTAAAAGTTATTTTAGAAACGTTAAAAATAAAACAAAATTGCAGGAGACTGGAAACAGTCCCTCCTTCAAAGAATAGGCTCTATTCATTCGAAGAACAGGGACCGCGTGTCTGCCGACACTTAGATGTTTCAAATAACGGGTCGGGGAAGCTGGATCGCGTGGCCCTAGTACCTGCGAGCCCCCTGCGTGGACAGCACTCTGGACCGCGGGGAGCAAGCAGGAGTCTAACCCGAAAGGCTGTCAAGTGCATCCAGGAATGTGGGATAAAACGAGTTCGGGCAGTACAGCAATTAAAGAGCATCTTGGAAGCCTAGTGTGGGAGAAGTCCACGCTACCTCGGCCAGCCTGAAATTACCTATTCGTAAAATACTCAACCAAAACGTAACTTTTTATTGAACTGGGTTGGATGAGAGCGGGTGAATTGGCTGGCTGGAAACTTTTTTCCCCAGTACGGCTGCACTCTGAAGTCTAGAGAATCCCTTTAGAGACGGGCTGAGACGCCGCCGAGTCGTCGTCGGGCGCTTCCCGGGACAGCCGGCCCCTCGCAACCGGCCCCGCGGAGGCGCCCAAGACGCCGGTTCGGGGCGCATTCCAGCGGCGAGCCGCGCGCACCGCCCGCCCGGCCGGCCTCTCCGCATCCGAGCCTGGCTGCCCGGCCGCTCGCTCCCCACCCCCACGGGCGGAAAAGCCCCGCGACTCGGGAACCGACCCCCACCCCCGGCTCCCGCGGCAACCTCGGCCGGCGCTCCCTCCCGGTCCGGCCCCGCCGACTTACGTGACGGCCGAGGGGAACGGCTCCTCCGACGAGGGGCCGATGAGCAAAGATTGGAAAAGTGTCAGAGTCAAGGCCAGCAGGCAGCCAGCAGCCATCTTCGCGATCGAAGATCGATGCCCCCTCCCTGCCCACGCGGGGGAAGGAGCGGCGCTGGAAACCGCGGGCGGAGGAAGAGCAGCACCCGCCGCCGGGACCGCGGGCGTCTGGAGGGCCGGCTGCGCCCGGGGCCCGAGGCGCGGAGCCGCGCGGGAGGCGGCGAGGGCGGGAGCAGACGCCGGGGAAGGGGCGGTGGCGGGCGGACCCACTAACGCGCGTCGGCTGCTCCGCGCCGCGGCCGCCTTGCCTCCGCCGCCATCAAGGGCGACTTTGGAAACAGACCTCGGCGAGCCCGCCGGCGCTCGCGCGCTCACGCTCTCCCTCTCGGTTTCCTCCCTGATTTATTCCCCCGATTGCCGAGGCGAAGGCGGGGGCGGGGGCGGGGGCGGGGGCGGGGGCGGAGGAGGGGAGACGGCGCTGGAGGGCGGGGGTGGCTGCAGGAATGGGGGATCGGCAGGCAGAGAGACTTGTGGAAGCGAGAGGCTCCGTCTGGCTTCTCCGGCAAGTCAGAGGGAGGCGGCTGGGGGTGGGCAGCGGGAGGGCTGGGCGTCAGAGCAGTCGGGCGGAGACGGGCCGGGAGCAGCCCTCCATACAAGGCAGCCGGGAACTCCCAAAGTCGGCGCCGGCTCGCTCCCGCCGCCCGGCGTGCGCAGGGGGAGCGGACCAGCCCCGCGGGGCTCCCGGGGGACCGCCAGGCGCCCAGCGGGCATCCACAGGCTGCAGAGGCTCCAGCCCGGCACTTGGCTCGCGTCTTCGGGGGTTATTTTTGCACATTCAGGCAGCGTTCCCCCCAGCCCTACTCCCAGGCGCAGAATCCACTGCCTGCCTAGGAATCGTGTAGTGATTTGACAACAAATGTAGGAGGGGTTTGTATTGCATTTTAAAGCACCACTGTTGACTGTCTACCAGGTGGCACTATTTGCCCGCGTGTGCCATAGGTTAGAGCCTCTGGCGGGGCTGGGTGCCCTTTGTGCCAGCGGCCCCACGCCCAGGTACTGCTCGGCTCACCTGGCGAGGACAGAGTCTCGGGGACCGGGCTGTGGACGGACTGAGAAGTACTGACGCTGTAAAATCTTCCCAGTCCTGTGGTTCCATTGGACAGAGGGGTGGAGGGACGCATTCTGCATCTAGGGAGGACAGTAGTGAGAAAAGGGCTTTGCAGCATCCCAGTTGGGACTGCCTCCAGAAGGGTCCTTACGCCCTGCTCTGGCCACTGGCCTGACAAGGTTACCGCAGGGTGAGCTCACTTTTGTCAATGCGAAGGCATGAAAAGGGTAAGCAGCAGGAACAGGTGGCACTCTGCGAAATGCGCCTGAAATGTAGAGGAGGAATTAAGGGAGGGGGAGAGCGCTAGGGAGTAGCAATGCCGGACTGGTTTTACCTCCAGACTCAGGAGAAGCAGTGGCGGGCTTTCTCCTTGAAAAAACAGGGTCTGCGAATAGGCCTCTCCCGCCTAGCACAGGCCTCCGATCAAGAGGGCCCTAGTGGGCCAAAGGGAGAAATATATCCTTGCACACCTTAAATTCTTAAGCTCCCTCTAGTAGTGTATAAGAATACTTTTGACATGACATGCACAGAATACAATTTGTGATGACTGTCCTGCATATGCAAAAATTCTATGAGTATCATGGTGAGTGTCAGATTTTTAATTAGCCGGTTCTTATTTCTAGGAGAAGCTTCTGAAAGAAAAAAGACCCTTATTAATTCGAAATGGATTTTCCAGCTCTCTGAAGGCAATCTCCCAAAACAAAGATTGATAATAATACTACTACTATTAATAACTGGCCAAATTTTAAAAGCGGATGTGATTTTATGATGCTTAGCCTGAATTTTTTTTCATTCCCACGTATATCCTTTTTTTAATGCTTTATTTGTTTTCTTTATGTTCTCTGCATCTCTCTCTTGCTTTTTGTGTCTTTCTTTCTACTCTGAGTGGCCTCACAAAAGGCACCCCACCGTGACTTAACTTAGTTTGTTTTATGCTAGGCATGGAGACTGTGGCAGCAGGAGCTGCGCAAATGAGGGATGACGTGGGATGTAATGGGATTGAGAACTACAGCTCAGGAGGGATATTTTATGTAATTGAAGATAGCGTTCCACTCCAAAATTAGATAAGCAAATAGTCAAATCCATCATTTCTTCCATTTTTAATAATTCAAAAGCAGACTTTCTTCCCCAGCATGAGGATTAAAAAGAGCAGAATTAGATGCCCATTATTGTCTATGTGATATGTTGGTATCATAATGGCCTCACTACCTAAAAATATCATTATCATATATTCTGTCAATTATTTCAACATCGACTCCAGACTTCCCACTATGGTACCCTGTTTCCAATTTTATATCTTTAGGAGAAAGGGCTTACAGAATAAAAGAATGTAATAAGCTTGTAGAGAGGTAAGTCAGCCTTCATTATTAACTTTGTTGGCCTTTGAGCGAAATCTCAAATTTCTTTGGATCACTCTGATGAAGCACTGTGTTCTCCAATATGTGAAGCTGTTGAGGAAAGATATTGCTTCCACAATTCTTATGGAAAGAGTTGGTTATCAACTGTGAGCCTCGATCATTGTTTAATACTGTGTTGTAAGGTTTGCTATTAATTGCTTTTTACCAATCTAAACCTTTGTATTGAAGATATTCAAAATGTGGAGTTTTTTAATGTATGAAAACTGAAAGAAGACCATTTCCATAACATAGTATTATATTTCTGTAGGATTAACTATAGCCATAACAATGCATTTTTTCAGCTCAGTTCTGTTATTTTGGAAAATCCCCTTAAAATCAGATTACATCCTATTAATCTTAATAATTTTTGCTTAATCACAATAAATTTGCTATTCAACATAAAATGTTTACAAATCATAAGGATTGATGTTAAGCTGTTATATTATAGTGAATAGCATAAATGTGCAGTAAATACAGTAAATATATTACAGGTTATAAATGAGCAAGAAGTCACAAGTCAATATCTACTGTTCATTTAAGAAGAAATATTTTAATTAGAAAGTTAGTGAAGTATTACTGCAGGAGATTTTTGCATTTAATCATTTCTAGAACAAAGCTTAAAGACATTTAAGTCATGCAAATCACTGACCTTTACCTATGACAAACTTGTGATTGGCATCTTTTGGTTAAATCTCAATTGTTAATTCATATAAATGTTTTTTTATATACATTTAATTTTTTAGTAACTAAACAATAAACACCTTATTGCCATGAAATATTTATTCTTACTCCCTTTTTTAGGTGGTACTATGAATATTGGTGGCATAAAATTATGTTTTTATTGTAGTTTTATATGAGTGTGTGTGTGTACAAGCATATTTTTCTGTGATTTTTTTCAGTAAATCAAATCAAATTTCTTCAACATTTTGCCCCCCAAAAAAGAGACAAAGTAACCTAACTGACATTATTTAGTCTTTCTCTTTTTTGTTCTAATGTACAAAAAGAAAATAATTATCTTTAGCCAAAAATAATTCAAAGGAAATAATTTTCATATTTCTTACACATCTTAAGAAAACTAAGGTGAAAACCTTGACAAAGGGCCTTATTTGCTTGTATGCATATAGAAGTATAGACATACTGTTAGAATCATAATCAGAAAAACTTGTGATTTGAGATGGTACTATGCTTCCATGCGCACAAAAATGTGTGCCAGAGAAAGCGAAAATTAAAGACAAATGGACAGAAAGCTTCAACAGTCTTATCTCCTTGGGGAATACTTTCAAGCGACAGGAATAAGAAAGAAAGCAATTCAGAAGCATCAATGCCCAGGAGAATGGTTAAGGGCGTGTGTAGTGATTTTTAAGTCAGAGTTTATATTCGGCATTTTTAAAGTAAAGTGGCACATTGAAGCCTTCATTTAAAAAAAAAAAAAAAAGCATAGAAAAGAAACTATCCTAAACTAAGAAACATGGTCAAATATTTTCTATAAACAAGACAACTATTTAGAAAAAATGTTTCCTTGGCCCAAGTAATACAGCTATTGAATGATAATTTGTGATGAAAGAAATACCTTTTCTAAAGAGACACAAAGTAACATTAAACAAGTATAGATTGGAAGTTTATTATTTTCCGTCACAGTCCACATATTGGCAAACTTATGCTAGTTTAAGTATTTAGGAAAAAGTAGCTCTTATATTTTAAAATACCATCATGTCTTCAAGCAATAACTTCTATATTTATTGTTTTGAATCTCTGCTAATCATGGAATTTTTCATTCAATTCCCTTGTTTTATTTTACTCTTTCTCCCTTTTTCTCTGTTAAACAAAGAAAAAATAGAAATTTTTTTATTCAGAAAACAATCAGGGCCTACAACATGACTTCCTATTTAAACAAAACAAAACTCTATTCATCTCTCAAATCTGAATTTCATAGCAAGATCTTTCTTCACTCCATAGAGTTGGAGTCGTGGTTTTCTATTTTGTTTTGTTTTTTGACTGTGACAGCGCAAAAGTATATGGAATCCATTTAGGTAGGCCTGCGTAGACTAAGGGAAGTAGAGAATTCAGTTTTTTATTCAAATATTCACTAACAATGAAACTGCAATGGGAAGTAATTAATAAGCAGTAGATGGTAAAAACTGAAATAGGAAAAACTAATAACCATTTCCAGTTTTTTAAATTTTATGGTTGCAGCCTGCCATGAGAGGGGAAGAGAAAGATCATCTATTTATGTGATTTTTCTGATACTAGGGTTTTTTGCTTTTGTTTTTGTGTTTTTTTTTTTTAGACAGGGTCTTAATCTGTCGCCCAGGCTGGAGTGCAGTGGTGCCATCTCGACTCACTGCAGCCTCTGCCTCCCAGGTTCAAGTGATTCTCATGCCTCAGCCTCCCAAGTGGCTGGGATTACAGGTGCCCGCCACAATACCCGGCTAATTTTTTTGTATTTTTAGTAGAGTCAGGGTTTCACCATGTTGGTCAGGCTGGTCTCAAAACATCTGACCTCAAGTGATCAGCCCACTTCAGCCTCCCAAAGTGTTAGAATTACAGGCGTGAGCCACCACGCCCGGCCAATACTAAGTTTTTTATATTCTTTAAACACAGTAAAACATTTTGTAACCTAGCATTTTTCTATAAAATTTGGATATGTTTTGGATCAAATTTCAAATTCACTTCCTGAATAATATAAGTCATTATAGTAGCTACAGATAACATAGTCTATTAGATGGGTGTGCATAGAACCACACCATATAATGTTGCTAGACGTTTCTCCCTCTAAAGTAACAAGCATGGGAGAGAAAAGACAGCAGTCATTTTATTTTTTAGCCACATATTTTAAGATTGATATGATTTAAATGCCTACCATTATTACAAAGAATACGTGACTATCTGACCATACTAGTGAACTTAAAATCCTATATTCCTTTGATAGATGAATAAAATAGGGATGATGTTGTCTTCTATCACAGATGGGAGATATAAACTTTTTAAGTTTTGCATTCGGGAATATTTGATAATCAACATAGAGCAAACATTATCCAGTCATAGTATTTTCTTCAAGATGTACAAGGTAGTGGAGTATAATTCCTAAGGATTCCTGGTAATTTAGGGAAAAAAAACTGAGGAATATTGTTATATCTATCTCATGCTTTATCACATTTTTAATAATCAAATTAATAGCATTTGAACATTTCATACCATTAAAACTAAGGACAGGGATTTTAAACTATTCTGTTCTAAAGACAGCTTGTGTTGTATAGAGTTGGAATTCATCTATATTGATTTTCTTTTTCTTACCCACAATTATTTACATTTTATCCTAGGGTGATCCATTCTTTAATAATATGGTTCTCTCAGAATGTCCATAGCTATCTAGAAAAAGAGAACTGATTCAATAAATTTGCCAACTTGGGTAAAGATGGTCCAAACAAAAACAGTAAACTGAGTCTTGAGTTTCAAGTGGAGTGTTTTTATTACCTGGATGTTCCTACAAGCCTTTCTGTTACACAGAGATCTACGTTTTGCCAAAATGTTCATTTTTGTGAACATATTTTATACTATCAAGATACTGGCAGATTTATATTTAGTTAGTTTAAACCAAACAACCAAATGCATAACTTTAAGATATCACAGAACTCCAAAGAGAGGATATTTGTTTATTATATTCAATAACATTTAATCATTTAGCTGTCATTAATGATGATCTTAACTTTAATTGTGTCATTTCACATATGATTAGCAGTCATCACTTGTAATAAGAGCAAGCATGTTTTGGTTGGGTGGACTGTGTGTATATTCAGTCACCTTTGTGTTTTCTCTGTTAGTATCAGAAAATTCCTCATATTCAAGACCTAATGCTTTCCAAATGACTATTAGAGTACTTTCAGATTTTGTATGCTTTGGGTTAAATATACATTTGCTTTAAACTTCATTTCTATTTCTCAAAATATATAAAACTTTCCCCTTTCAGCAAATTTATCAAAAATGAGCTGTCACCATAAACCTAGTTACAACACCGTGTCCACATTTCAATTCAAGCATTAACATCACTGTTCAGGGACAGAACCCAGTTCTGCTGTTTCTCCTTTTCTTCCCCAAGTTAGCCAGCCAGCTCACCCGCCCCTTCTCCACCCCTTCTTTTGATCTTTTTCTTCTTCAACAGGCAATAGTTGTCTTTAACATATTACCATAGGAGAGACTTCTGGTGTTTTTTTTTTAGTAGTAAAGAGAAAAAGAAGTAGAAAAGTAGGGAAAGCAAAGAGAAATTATCTAGAGGAGAAAAAAATGTAAACATGAAGGAAGAAACAACATGAAAGAAAGGATGAGTTTGTTCCTATAACACAGACAAACACAATGCAAAAAAGAATGAGAGAAACCAGAGATGAGAAATGTCAAGGCCAAAGTTGCTTGAAAGAAGACAAGAGTAGGGCAACTCAATTTACTTCAATATTCGATCAACTGAAATTTGTGTTGCTAAACAAATGTATAATCTTCAATGTCTAATGATTTTACAAGAAATACAGTCAAGTTTTTTTTTCTAATTTAAAAGTAAAACAGATTACATGATGTTAATATTAAAAAAAAAAAAAAAACAACTGGCCTTTTTTTTTTCTTTTTCTTTTTTTGTTTTGAGACAGGGTCTCACTCTGTCTCCCAGTCTGGAGTGCAGTGGCATGTTCTAGGCTCACTGCAGCCTCGACCTCCTGCACTCAGCGATCCCCTGACCTCAACCTCTGGAGTAGCTGAGACTACAGGCACACACCACTACACCCATTTCATTTTTCTTTCTTTTTTTTTTTTTTTTTTTTTGTAGAGACGGGGTTTTGCCATGTTGGCCAGGCTAGTCTCAAACTCCTGGCTTCCAGTGATCCACCTGCCTTGGTCTCCCAATGTGCTAGGATTACAAGCGTGAGCCACCGCACTTGGCCTTTAACCACCTTTTTAAGTCAAAAAAGTAAATGATATTTAAAGCATTACATTAGAAACAACTACTAGAACATAAGTTTGCAAATTCCCTATGCCTCCAATGTTAGTTGCAAATAGTTACAAATCTAATCAGTTGACATTAGAATATTTATATGAACTAGGAAAAATATCATACTCTATTTCATATAAAATGCTGATTTGTATATACCAATTTTTTTTTAGTAAATTACTCACTTAATTAACCTACATTTTTAAAATTTTCAAACTTCAGAACCACTTTTTTCTCCCTATACCTTTTTTCAGAAAAAATTCACAAACAATAGGAAAGTGTAAATGGGATTACAGGAAAGGGCAACAGTGACTTAGCTGCTTCAGTGATTTTGTTCTCACCTGAAAAACTATTCACATTTAAAAAATGTTCAGGATCCCTGGACTATGTCATCTGTCTTGGGTTCCTTCCCATGTCTTACATCCATTTGTTCTTAATAAGAAAACTTGAACTTATTCATATCTTAAGCTTGTGTCAAATACTCAAATTACTGATCTCAGATTTAATGTTGGCTCTTAAAATTAATCATTACACAAACTCCTCCATAACTAAGGATAACTATGTTAGCATAGAGTGGTATGTTAGACACAGGCATATCTCTTAGCTATGGGATTTATCAAAGAGCAGACCTAGGATTTGAGCCCAGGCACACTCCCTTGGGTGCCCTGTGAACCTCTGTGCCATATGGTCTTTCTGCTCTGAATATTTAGTAGTTCAGAGATTTAGGCAGAGTTACTTAGCCTTCCTGAGTCTCAGTTTTTAATTTTCCAAAAATGGAAATAATGCTGTAATACAGTTTTTCCAATTTGTCTTTTTAACAAATTGATATATTGTGTGTGTGTATATATATACACACACTATATATCAAGCTTTATTGATATATATAATTAATATATTGCATATCAATTCACCCATTTAAAGTGTTCATCCTAATGCCTTTTAGTATAATACAAAGATTTTCACTCCTATTTAAAAAGATCAACCATTAAATATTTAAACTGGGATTGGATTTGATGAGACCTACATGTATTGGCTATGTAGACATGTGCTAAATAGCAGTTCGATTTTAACATTAATGTTGGACAAACTTTAATGACTTTGACCCTTAAGTCTTACTAACTCCTAATGACAGTGTTTTTCCATATATAAAACCTTAGTCTCTCTTCTTTACATTGTCCATCTTAAGCACGTAATCACTATTTAAAAACTTGTATTTAAAAATACTACTCATTTAGATCTCACATGATTCATATAAAAACAATAAAATTATAATTTAGATCGGCACTTGTACCTATGTTTTTATTTGTATAATTTATGTATATATATGGAGTTTATGTTGTCATCTTTTTACTTGTACAATGAAAATAGTATTTATGACACTGAAGTATGTGAAGCTGTAAATGGCATTTGCATTCATAAGATACATCAACTCTGCTTCTACATTTAATCACTGGCTAGAGCTATTTATTGCTTCGTGTACTGTTCTTCCATAAACAGCAGTACCTCAGTAGGACACTTTTCTCTACTGAATCTTTTTTTTTTTTTTTTTTTTTTTTTTTACTGAATCTTTTTTCTCTTTTAATGTAGATCAGAAAAACAGAAACATTTCATAGAAATAAAACATTGTCACCTTGATCAAGTAAATAAGCTTTAAAAAATTAAATACGGAAATATCTGGAAAACCAAATCAATAAAATCTATAAGTAAACACATTTCATTGTGGTATTTTCTACTAGATCCTCACATGTACAGATATGTGAAGAAATGTGCCATTTTATTTCTCAATCAGATATTAAAACAGCCACCTGATTTTTGTGCTTTCTCTTGAGCGAATTCTTTAAAATGTAAGTAAAATACGTTTTAAAAACTACAATAGTAACAGTAATCAACACAGTCAACAACTTATAATATGTTTCAAATGACTATTTTTATATCTGTGTTTTGAAACATAGGATGTATTTTCTCATATAGATTTTAATTAGGAAACTGAGCATGCATTTAAATTTCTACTTAGTTTCGATCACTGGTTCTAGAATTACCACCTGTAATCATGGTGTCTAAAGAACTTCAATGTAAATTAATAATCTTGGAAATAGCACTTGATTGAGGTGGGCTGATGGTCATTTATTTTCATTAATAGCATAAGGTGATTTACTGTATTTCATTAAGAAAAAAAAGCCAAACTCTGTTTCACACATGTAGCACATTTGTAAATGCATAGTAGAAGCCTAAAGAGCTCATCATATTGCCTGATGCAAACTAGAAATTTAGTTTGTATATCTTCTTTTCTTTCATTTCTTTTTTTTGAGACAGAATCTTGCTCTGTTGCCCAGGTTGGAGTCTGTGGCATGATCTTAGCTCACTGCAACCTTTGCCTCCCACAGGTTCAAGCAATCCTCCCACCTCAGCCTCCCGAGTAGGTGGTTTTACAAGTGTGTGCCACCACACTCAGCTAATTTTTGTATTTTTTAGTAGAAACAGCGTTTTGCCACGTTGGCCAAGCTGGTTTTGAACTCCTGGCCTCAAGTGATCTGTCCACCTTGGTCTCCCAAAGTGCTGGGATTATAGGCATGAGCCACCGTGCCTGGTCTTACTTGTATTATCTTTATTCATTCATTTATACATTTACTGTTTCAGTCAGCCACCTATTCATTTTGGATTAATTAGTCATTTGTTGCTAACTTACTACAAGCCAAATATTCTGATAGGAATCATGTGCTTCATAAAGTTACATGTATTTCTACATGCTACACACAGATTGGGTTACATGTATGTGTTTATATGTTATATGTAAATATTTATATGAGACAACTTATTTTCTAGTCTTAGGATGTGATGCCCTTTGTTATTAAAAAAAAATGTTTTAAACTTGAAACTTGTGTCCAGAATTCCAAGTCAAGAACCCTTGTAAGTTATATTGCTTGAGAGAATGTAAAATGTGATAGCTGCTTTGGGATAGCTTCAATGTAGAGTTATCATGTGACTTAGCAACTCAACTCCTATATATTTACGCAGGAGAGATAAAAACGCGGGTTTACGAAAACATATACATGAAATATTAATAACGGCAATATTAATAATAGTAGAAACAGGCCAAATGTTCATCAGTTGATGAGCGGATAAATAAAATTGGTGTATTCATTCAATGGAATATTATTTGGCAATAAAAATGAATGAATTACTGATACATGCTACAACACAAATGAACCTTCAAAACATGTCAAGTGAAAGAAGCCACTCAAGAAAGATTACATATTGTATAATTCTATTTATATGAAATATGCAAATTAGGCAAATCTATAGAGAAGAAAGTTGATGAGTGTTTGCCTAGGATGGGTGGGGAAATGTTAGGGGAAATGGGGAGTGATTGCCAACAGGTGTGGGGTTTCTTCGGGGAATAACAATACTTTCTAAGATTGATAGTGGTGATGGTTGCCTAACTTTGTAGATACACTAAAAGCCATCGAGTCACACACCTTAAATGCATAATGCAATTACTAGACTGCAACTCTAGACAATGATGCCTTTTTTCAAGTACCTAGGCCATAGTAGGCACACAATAAATGTATAATGAAAGGAAAAAAGATAATAAACAAGCCAGAAGCATTATATGCAAGAAAAATTAACCAAAATTTGGTATTGGGTCTGTTTAAAGTAAACATAACTGAAATGAATTCTCATTATCCTCCTAAGAGCCAAGATTGGTTCTGGGAGGGGTAGATTTGTAAAGATGGGTGCTTGTCTTATTCTACGCAGTTTCAAAGGACATATTCAGCACGAGAAAAGTGAGACAGAGGCTGGACTGAGTGCTGCTGGTAGAAGACGACAGGAAAAGGCTTTAGTTGTAACTTTGAAGCTACAGTGCCACTCATACATATCAGTGGTTCTCCAGCTTGAACATGTATTATAAACACCTGGAAGACGTGTGAAAACACAGATGACTAGTAGCCCTGAAGCCCTGATTTAGTAGGTTTAGGTGGGGCCCAAGAATTTACATGTCTATTAAATTTGAAAGTGATACTGATTCTGCTAGTCAGGGGACTACACTTTAAGCACAACTTGCATATATGTATGTTATTAATAAACGTGTATGAATGGGATATGATGGGAGGTGGGCTAGAAAAAAGAAAAAGATATAAAAGGAAAGAATACACTGAATACAAGTTTGTAATTCAATAAACAAACTCAGAGCAAACTTCTAACACTGCAGATCATCTTGGCACATGGTGAGAATGTTGATTCAGTGAAGTGAGCTTTAGCATCAGGTGTTACTGTTAACACTAATTTCTGAGTTAAATTCCCTGTCAGGTCTGCTGCCCACTTTCATGTATAAAAGCCACTGATACTGACATATGCCAAAAATAGCTCCAGCAACATGGGAAGCCAAGTTGGAAGTCTACTCTTCAGTGTTAGAATCAGGGTGTGTCATTCCCAAGACATGTACGCCTCAAGGCGATCTTCTTCCCCCACTTAGATTAAAACTCTATTATCAATGTTGTTATGTTGGGTTGGCCGGATTATGTTGAATATTATGTTACTCTATTATCAACATTATTCTATTGGGTGCATTCAAATGCACAAACCATCTGGGCAGAAGCATCTCTCCCATAAACATAAATATCCATTTGCCATTATCAAGAACCAGTTTATCACCTGGGAAGGAGATTTCCAGCCACTGTTAAACCAAGTTATTTTGGTTCTAGTAAGAAAATCAGTATAGACTTTATTCAGTGCAAATATTTCACTCTAAAATTGAATTATTAGGATATTTTATTTAACTTACTATGCAAATCAATTAGCAAGAAAAACAATCAGCAAGAAAATGTTATGAGTACTTTAAAAACAGTCTTGGATTGTTTCATCTACTTGATGTGATGTTAAAGGATCATTTTATCCATTTTGATGATTTCCAGTAAGATTGAGCTTCATATGGGTCACAGAATCCTTTCAGAGAAAAAAAGCAAAAAACAAGCAAAACTATTTTGGTTAAAAATAGGAAATGGTCGGGTCGGGCACGGTGGCTCACGTCTGTAATCCCAGCACTTTGGGAGGCTGAGGTGGGCGGATCAGGAGGTCAACAGATCGAGACCATGCTGGCCAACATAGTGGAACTTCGTCTCTACTAAAATACAAAAATCAGCTGGGCATGGTGGCGCACGCCTGTAGTCCCAGCTACTTGGGAGGCTGAGGCAGGAGAATTGCTTGAACCCGGGAGGCGGAGGATGCAGTGAGCCGAGATCATGCCACTGCACTCCAGCCTGGTGCCTAGCAAAAGAGTGAGACTTAAAAAAAAAAAATAGGAAATGGTCTTAGGGCCTTGAGCAGAAAAGTAATCTGGGTACTCCGAAGAAAATGTGGTATGGAAAGAAAAATAATTCAATAGAGTAAGTGTAGAATTCTAATTCAGTCTTCCTCTTCTTTTTATTTTTTACTTTTATTTTTTTGCCATAGGGTCTCGCTGTGTTGCCCACATTGGAGTGCAGTTGTGCGAATACAGATCACTGCAGCCTCGAACTCCTGGGTTCAAGGGATCCCCCAGCCTCGGGCCCTGAAGTAGCTGGGACTACAAGTGCACAGCACCACACCCAGCTAATTTTTGGATTTTTTTTTTTTGTAGAGACAGGGTTTCACCATTTTGTTCAGACTTGTCTCAAACTCCTGAGCTCAAGGGATCTACCCGCCCCACCCTCCCAAAGTGCTGGGATTACAGGCAGAAGCCACTGCGCTTAGCCCTTCTTCTAAGTCTCTAAATTTCCCAGGGAAATCTGTATTGTCTGGAGACAGATGCTTTAATTCATTATTTCTCTTATGTCAAATAATATGCATAAACAGGAGCACTAATGCAAAGACTGCCACTGGAAAATGCATGGCTTGGGTTACTGTAACATTTGTGATTTTCAATTAGAATTTTGTAAACATAATGACTTTTGAAAACCATTTCCAAAGCCTCATATATATGCAACATTTTACTTTAGAAGAAACAGTGCATCGTGTCTGTACATATTAGATAATTCTCTATTACTTTCAGAATCAGATTATGTGAACTGGCAAGCCGATTATTGGGTTTAAATTAAAGTATAATCAACATTATTAAACTACCTTGATACTTTTAAGGAAATCAAGCCTCTGAAATGGCATACCTACTTTAGTAATAATTTATAAAATGAAATAGGTTAATTATTGTCATGATATGCTCAATATTTCCAAGTGTTGTCACCCATAGAATTTGGTTCTAATTATACCACTCTTATATAAAACTGTTGCCAACAGTCATATGGTTTTACATTTTTTCTCATTAATACAAAAATAGTTCCATTCTTGGAGGTAATTTGACAAGATTAAATTCACACATGCCTTAATGTAACGAAGACCCTTAAAAATAAAAATTGATTGAGGATCATGCTAAATTATATCAAACAATGTATTTTACCTAGTACTTACCTTTAAAGGAATATTCAACAAACTTTTGAACAAAATAGGCAAATAATATTTCTGTACCTAAATAGCTACAAATTTTAGCACTGATTAATATAGTCTTAGAACTAATTATGCACTCATGCTAGGTTTATAAATTTTGATGTCTTAATAGGGGGAAAATGAACCCATTCTAAAGGATTTAAATTTTTTTTAAGTTGAGATTTTTTTCTGATTATGTAAGTAATTCTTTATTAGGTTAACATTGATTTATTTGATAAATAAACCCTTAAACATGAATGGCTTAACATAGAAAAAAAATTGGTTTTGCTTACTTAATAGTCCAATGCAGGCTTGCTTGATGGCAGGCAGATTTATTCTAGTGGTAATTCAAGGATCCAGGCTCTTTTCTTCTTCTGGCTCCTCTGTCTCTAGGGCCTTAGCATTCTTTGCATCCAAATAAAAGAAGAATGGGGCACTGGACAAGGAATATCTACTTCTTAATGGCTTGAAACATATCACTTCTACTCTGATTCTCTGGAGGTAAACCACCCAGTCATACAACCTCATCTAAAGGCAAATAGAGGTTGACAAATGAGATTCCTGCCTGGGCAGTAACTTCTCATAAATTTTGATGGCAAGTTTGTTGTCTCTGCCACAGACTATCCTCTGACCACCATATGTCAGTGTTTCTTTCTTCCCACACACAGAACATTCTTCTTCCTTCTAAGCTAAGTTCCTATCCTATTTGTATTATGTTAGTCCATTCTCACATTGCTATAAAGAACTACCTGAGACTAAAAAAAAAAAAGGTTTAATTGACTCAGAGTTCCACAAGGTATACTGGAAGCATGGCCGGGAGGACTCAGGAAACTTATAATCATGGTGGAAGGTGAAGAAGAAGCAAGCATATCTTACCGAGGATCCCCATCTTCTTACCAAAGATTCCCCATCTTCTTACCAAAGATGTGCTTACACTTTTTTAAAAAACCAGATCTCATGAGAACTCACTCACAAGACAGTAAGGGGAAAATCTGCCCCCATGATGTAATCACCTCCGACCAATCCCTGCCCCAACATTGGGAATTGTAATTCAAGATGATTTATAATTTGATTTGGGTAGGGACACAGAGCCAAATGATGTCACCATCGCTCTATCCAGCTGCCAGTCCAGGATCTCTACACACAATGCACAGTTCTCTCTACTTTATCCAAATAGGGCCCAGGACGATCCTGTGACATCTAAAGAACAACTTTCCTGCCCATCCCCTTACTACACACCTGCAGTATAAAAGCTGGACAGTGAAAAGGTTGCTGCCACAATTCTCATTTGCAAAAGAACCAATGGTATATAAATACAAAATTTACTGTTTCTCAGCAATGACAACACTTTGCTGTTCAGATGTAATGAGGAAAACTTAACTTTGCAGAAGTTCGGCAAAACCTTGACTTATCGCCCTGCCTATTACTTTCGATGGCCTCTGGTTCCAATTTATTGGAGATGTGTCTCTGTCTATTATCCTCTGTGACTGTTTCTAAAGTGGACAGTGAAGAATGTTCCCACTCTAGTGGGTAAAACAGTAGTCCCCTCACAACAGTTTACATCTGAATCCTTAGTGTGCCAACCTACCCTGTGTTAGCCAGACAGACTCCATTTTACTAAGAGCCAGACAGCCTCCATCTTAACCTCCACCTCACCCCTCCTGCCATTTCTCCCTTAAGAGCATACCTGGGTCTTGCTACTGTGCTGGGTCATGCTGTACTTAGAACTATAAAAACATATAACATTTGTAACCATATCCTGCTTGGCAAGCCCACTTGCTATTGTGAATGACCCCCCCTTAATTAATTATATAACAAGTACCGAATACCCGCCTTGGTAACCCAACAATCATGGGAACCGCTTGTGTATACCCTCCTTGGAAATCAACAATCATAAAATCCTCCTGCCTCCTAGTTACCAGCCTCCTTATGTAACTTGCTTGTTCTGCTTCTGTAAATTCTGCTTCAGCCAGGCTCCCCCTCCCCTACCTTAAGCAAGGTATAGAAAGGAGTCCAGCCCCTTCCTCAGGGCTGAGAAAATTTTAAGTGTTAGCCGTCTCTCAGTGGCTGGCTAATTAATGAAAAACTCACAATTCAAACTCAAAGCGTGGCACTGTTTCATCTAACTCACCTGGGTATAACATTAGTACCAGTGAATGTGTCATATTATATAGCAAGGGAAAATTAGGATCATAGATGGATGTAGGATTGTGGATGGATGTAGGATTGCTACCTGACCTTGAGAGGGGGATATTATTCTGGATTGTCTGGGTAGGATGGGGGGCTGATATAATCAGAAGGATCCTTTTAGGTGGAAAAGAGAGGCAGGAAAGTCAGCATAGAATGATGTAGCATGAAAAAGACTGGACCTCCATCGCTGGCTTCTAAGATGAAAAGGTCACAAGCTAAGAAATGCAATGTTGTTTAGATGCTGTGAAGGACAAGGAAACAGATTCTCTCCTAGAGCCTCCAGAAGGTATGCAGCCCTGCTGACATTTTTATTTTAGCTCATTGGACTTGTTTAAAACCATCATATTTTCAGTGATTTATAATAGCAGCACCAATAGGAAACTAATGAGTCTTTTTTTTAAGGCCAGGCTCATGTTTTGTTTAGTTCTTAACCATAGAATTACCTTAAAATTTAAAGCAGGGTTGTCCAATCTTTTGGCTTCCCTGAGCCACACTGGAAGAAGGAGAACTGTCTTCTTGGGCCACACAAAAATACACTAACACTAACAATAGCTGATGAGTTTTAAAAAATCACAAAAAAATCCCATAATGTTTTTAAAAAGTTTATGCTTTCGTGTTGGGCCACATTCGAAGCTGTCTTGGGCCACGCACAGCCCACGGGTCATGGGTTGGACAAGCTTGACTCAGAGGCTTCTGATTACTTTTGTCAGTACCAAGTTCTAAAATCATACTCAAAAGTTCTTTCCTGCACTTAATATTCAACTTGGCTTCAGGATTGTTTCTCACTATCCTCTCTCTCTTTTTGACATTAGCTGCCGTAGGGCCATCTGAAAATATAAGCCTATTTGGGAATGAAACACTTTTAAACTAATGTCTACCACAGGGCTGAGTTTTCATCCCCTTCTTACATGAGCCCTTCTCTAGTAACACTTCATTAAGTCAAACAAGAATGAAGCAACTCACAGTATCTTCATTATAGATTTTTTTTGTAATTCTTTCTTTAGACAGAGTTATGGGTTTGGTAGTGATTTAGTTAGCTTATTAAGTTCTGCTGGTGACAATTTGACCAAATGTTTTGACAATCCATAACATGCGTCTCTAACTTTCTGGTCTGTTATATCAATTTACGTGCAGACTGTCTCCTGACCATTGAACCAGTACCACATACTTTAGGTTTTTGTTTGGATAGCACTCAGTTCAAGGAATTAATTTCTGTATTAGTTTGAGAATGCAGAAATTGTTACAGACAAACTGTTACAGATAAAGCTGTGTGTTCCAATGGCTCAACAAAATGGGCATTTACTTTTCACTCTATTAATAGGACGATGGGAAGATACATCCAGATGTTTGTCATGCTAAAAGCATAGCAAAATTTTCAATAGTTTCTCCATGCTGCGGAGACAAAGGTCCATGCTGGACCTTTAATGAAAAGAGCAAAGACATACATTTAAAAGCCCTAGAGTGGCAGAGTGCAGTGGCTTACACCTGTAATCCCAACACTTTGAGAGGCTGAGGCAGGTGGATAACTTGAGGCCTGGAGTTCGAGACCAGTTTGACCAACATGGCAGAACGCTGTCTTTTCTAAAAATACAAAAATTAGCCTGGCATGATGGCATGCACCTATAGTCTCAGCTACGTGGGAGACTGAGGCATGAGAATCACATGAACCCAGGAGGTGGAGATAGCAGTGAGGTGAGATCGCACCACTGCACTCAAGCATGAACAACAGAGCAAGACTTTGTTTCAAAAAATAAAATAAAATAAAATAAAAGGCCTATAGTGTATGCCCTCAGCAAAGGAGAAATCCAGGAGCAGACAAAATAATATCAAAACCTTAACTGATTGTGGAAGTCACTGATCATGGAAGAAAGATTCCATCAATCTTGTGGCCCTAGGAAATCTCACACACACAGACACACACACACACACACACACACACACACACACACACACACATGCATACCAAGTACAATGGTCCCTATCTTCAGGGACCTTAAAATCTGGTTGAGAAAAAGGATTAAGTAAATAACCCAATTAAGTACAGAAATTGAGAGGTGCTATAAAGAAAAGTATCAGGTACTAGGAAACAGTTCAACAGCAAAACTTAATATTGATTGAAGAATTAATAAATTGTTTCTTGAATAAAGATTTCCAGAAGAGGAATAACAGTGAGGTGAAGAGTGGGGTTAAAAACATTCCAATAAAAGAAAAATCATGTGAAGCTGAGCAGATTTTTTATTATGATCAAATGAGTTAGCTTGCAGCAGACCAAAGTTTATTTTGAGAACAACCAGAAAAGTCACATAAAATATTTAAAGGCATCGAAGTTCTGCTAACTCAATGAAGGTAAAGGGTCCAGAGGTTTGGAGAAAGAACTATAAAGAAGTGAGCTAACATTCCTAAGCAAAGTTCTGAGAATATGGGTTTGCCTGGGCAAAAGGTCACTGCTAGAGGAAAGAGATATCAGGAGAGATTTCAGTTGTCTTACAAGGCTGAAATATAAGAAAAAAACAAAAGAAGGAAACCTGTGGGACAAAGATCCTGAGAGAAGAGAGGCTTGGAGAATTGTATCGGACACATGGTCAGTTTAACAGGTTAAGAAGAAAGTTTCTGAAGAGCATAGCAAAATTTTTAATAGTTTTGCCATGGTTGGGGGACAAGGATTGGAGTCCTAGACCTTTCATGAAAAGAGCTAAGACATACTTTTAAAAGCCCTAGTGTTACCAGTGGGGGGGGTCTTGACTATGAGTTGTCCAGGTTCTTGGCATTTTGAACAAAGAATTGGACAAAATGCACAAACAAAGCAATGAAAGAATGAAGCGATGAAAGCACAGATTTATTTAAACGAAAGTACACTCCATAGAGTGGGAGTGGACTCAAGCAAGTGGCTCAAGAGCACTGGTTACAACATTTTCTGGGGTTTAAATACCCTTTAGAGGTTTCCCATGAGTACTTGGTTTACACCCTATATAAATGAAGGAGTTGCCCATGACCAGTCTGATTGGTTGTGGAAGGCGACCAATCAGAGACTGAAGTGAAGTTACAAAGTTACACTGTATGCAAACATCTGATTGGTTGTGGGAGGGGACCAATCAGAGGCTGAAGTGAAGGTACAAAGTTACATCCCTATGCAAATGAAGACTAGACCCCTGACCAGACTGATTGGTTAGAGGAGGGGACCAGTCAGAGGTGCTTTCTGTTTCTCATCTGCCATGCAGAAAGGGAAGCGTTGCAAGGCAGATAGCCTCTGTTCTTTTGTTCCTTGGGCGTGGAATGTTGGGGTTTTCTTTTTGATTTACTTCTAGGAAGTAAGAATGAATCGGCGTTAGGTTCCCTGCCTCCCAATTCTATTCTTCTGACTCCCTAGAGTGTATGCCCTCAGCAAAAAAGAAATCCAGAAGTAGACTAAATATTTTCAAAATCTTAACCCAGAAGTTACTGATCATACTAAGGACATCAGCCTCAGTATATCTTCCTTGAGAAAGAAAGGGTAGGATAATATAATTTGAAACCTCTATTGATTTTGTATGTCTAATGTCTAGCAGTTATTCACACATTCTAAACATGCCAAAAACCAGAATTATACAATAAAACGTTTAGAAAACATAAGAAAACAAAATGGACTTACAGGAATATTGTGAAAATAGCAGACAAGGACATCAAAATAATTGTAATTAAGATGTTCAAGAAACGACATAAAAATATGGACCAAAAATAAAAAGGAGGAAAATTTAGCCAGGGAGTGGAAAACTATTTTTAAAAATCTAATAGAACTTTTAGGGCTAAAGAAATAGCTATATTTAACAGCAGACTGGCCTTGCAAAAGAGTAGGAAATTTGAATATATGTCTACAGAAAACATGCTATACTATACTATACTATACTGTACTATACTATACTATGGAGAGAAAAAAAAGAAAAATACAGAAAAGCATGTGATAAACCTGTTGGAAAGAATGAAAAGGTCTAACATACATGTAATTGGTGTCTTGAAAAGAGAGAGAATGGCATAGCAGTGGAGAGAATGGTTGAGAATTTCTAAAACTGATGAAAGATGCCAGGTCAGAAATTTGGGAAGTACTGTAAAATTCAGTATAAATAAAGAGTAAACCATACTTAAGCCTATTACAGTTGACTGCTAAATACCAGAAACAATGAGACAATTTTGAAGATAGTTCCAAGGAAAAAAATAGCCAGACAAGTAAGAATTTGTCAAATTCAAGAAAAATACATTTAAAAACCAGTATTATTAGACTTTAGTTAATAACAAAATAATGGCAATCATAATAATAATAAGAGGAATGATTCAAAATAAGACTGCAAAAGGAAGAAATAGGCAAAGTTATTCAGAATCTTGGAGATCATATTTAGGATTTTAGATTTTATCTTCAGGTAAGGAAAAGCTTTAGAGGACTTAAGAAAATGACATGATCAAATATGCATAATTAAAAGCTTATCTTTGCAATTCTGAGGAGAATGGATGGGGATTGGGGGAAGAAGAAGAATGGGAGACTAGGAATCTGGTCACCATAGCTAGGAGTAAAAGGTATTAAAACACAACAGAAGAACATTTGGCATAACTGTGACCCAAGTTCAGAGAACCACCACAAGCAAGGCTGATTTGATCCTCTCTACATGTTAAGTGAGATCCTTGTAAAAATATAATACCTCCAACCAGTTTTGTTGGAATACAGACAAGACTAAAATTACTGGACAAGGTCCAATGATCTGTGATCAAATCTTGAGTCTCCATTCTACTGCCCAGGCTGGAATGCAGTGACACAATTATAGCTCAGTGCAGCCCTGAACTCCTGGGCTCAAGTGATCCTCCTGCCACAGCCTCCTGAGTAGCTGGGTCTATAGGTGTGCACCACCACACTGGGCTAATTTTTTGATTGTAGAGATGAAGTCTTGCTATATTGCCTAGGCTGGTCTGGAACATAGGCCCAAGCATAGGCTCAAGTGATTCTCCCACCTTGATCTTCCAAAGTGTTGGGATTACAGCCATGAGCCACCACACTCAGCTCTCAGTGATCAAATCTGTGGGTATGTGAAGTTTGCCCAGGTGAGGACCTAGGAATTTGATAATGCTCATATACACTGAAACAATATTTTGTCCTTCGTTGTGGACAAATCCAGATAATGTTAGAGAAGTCAATGCTGCACATAGTCATAATAGGGGTAAAACATTTTAACTGCGGTCAGAAAAGAGAAGGAAACTAACAATTGTCAAGCACTTACTAGTATCAGGCACTGTATTGTATGTTTTATATATTTCATCTCATTGAATTGTCAAAACCCTCTTGTAAAGAGATCTTATTCCCTTTATACATGTAAGAAAATTGAAGCTAAATTTAAGTAAGTTGATGAGAGCCAAAGAGAAATTAAGAAACTTGTTTAAGAAAGCACAGCTACTAAACGGCAGCTGGAAATAAACCGAGGTCACTGATTTGAAGTCTGTGATGTTTCCACTATAGCCTTGCTCTGGAAAACCCTTTAGATCTTTTTACATCATCACTCAAACTTTTAGGTAAGGATTACGGTTCTACAAAACATTGAACAGGGAAGGAAGTCACCAGTACTCTCCCAGGAAGTGAGATCAAGGAGCAGAGTAATTAAAGGAAGATGACTCAGTTTCAATGATTATTCTGATCTTTTTTTTTTCCAACTTGGTGAGTCATATATAACTTTGTTTTATGATGACTTCTATTAACTAGAACAATAAAATATTAATAAGCACATACAATTCATAGAATAAGATCATCACAGTGAAATGAGAAAAAAGAGACAGTTACAATATATAATGATATTTTGGAGAAATATATAGTTTCTAAAAATTTTTCTGTTTAAGTATGTAATTGTCTCTGTGTACAAATATCTAAACTTGGCACTGCTCTCTGTCAGTTTTCAATGAAGACTGAACTAAGAAATATGGAAGATGGCATTATCCAATTTTATTCTTTAAAGAAATATTATATGATGCATGGAAAATCCTATGCACCACATAAGACTTATTGTTTCTTTGGAAAGAATATGATGGAACTGAAGAACAGTAATATGTGAAAACACATTTAATAAAAGTGACACAATACCACAGGTTCCAAGCTCAGTATTTTACAAAGGATGATTACTCCTGAGAGAAGCAGGAAACTGCAGAATTTCTTAAAAAGTAAGCTTAGAGAATCAGATGGACTTTTAATTAATTATATAACTCCTGAAACAACAGTAAAATCCCCATAAACAATGTAGTTATACTCTAGGAAAGACTGAGGGTGGTTCATGGAGGCTTTGACAGATAGGGTAGGAAAAATCAACCACTTGTTATTGGGGGATGATGCTTCTTGGACACTTTAGATAGCAAGGTGTTAAGCAATCAGCCTATCTGGAATGGAATTAATATTTCTGCTCTGCTACTTACCAAATGTGTAACATTTTCAAGTTTTTTGGAATTTTATATGCTTCAGTTTAGTAATGTACAAAATGAAAATAGTAGTGAAACCTATCCCACAAAGTTATTGTAATGTTTAGATGAGTTAATAAACTAAAAATATTATCTGGAAAATAACAACCACTCCATGATTGTTAGATACTGTGACATCACCACCCTCATCATCATCTTCATCATCATTTTAATCTTGTGGTTAATACCATTATGATCAACATTTTTCTGTTTTCTGCAACTTTCCCTTTGGGATTTCCATTTTGCTGAGACTTCTTAGCTATTTCATTCTTAGTCATTTTTTTTTTTTTATTTTTCTGTGTCTTTCCTTTCTTTCTCTCTCCCTTCCTTCCTCTCTCTTCTTTATAACTGTTTTTAAGTATAATATTTGATGCATATAAAATAATACTTGTAACAGATTATAAGGTATAATAAGTAGTCATAAATCAGGCACTCCTATATCTACCACACAGGTTAGAAAATAGAGCATTACCAGCACACCTTGGAAGCCCTGGCTTGCCTTGTCCTGGTTCCATCATCTTCTCCCTTCATTTCCCGTAAATTCACTAATATCTTGAAGTTTTCGTGATCACTATTTTTAAAATACATAAACATTTTTATCTCCTATGTCTATATTTCTAATCAATGCACATTGTTCAATGTTGCATGTTTTAAAACTTTGTGTAAGTAAAATTTTATTGTTTATAATCTTTCATCTCTTGTTTCACCCCATCTTGTGATTCCAATATGCCAATTTTGACTGTATATCATTCATTTTTATTGCTTTCTAGCATTCCAGTGTACAAATTCACCACAATTCTTTTTATTAATTTTATTGCTGATAGGTCTTTGTGTAGTCCCTAATTCTATGCTGTCATCAATAGTATTTCTGTGAATATTCTTATATCTATTTGTTGGTTCACATGTTTGGGATTTCCCTTGGGATACAATCCTAAGAATGAATTGTTGGATAGTTGGGTTCTCTCAACTTTACTAAATATTAATTATACTAGATTATTTTCTATGGTAACCGTCATGGTCTACATCCCAACTAGCAATATATAAGAATTTGGTTACTCCAGAGACTCATTTGCACTAAATAATATCTCTCTCTTTTTTTCTGCCCAGCAAAAACTTAAAATGAAATCTACTTGGAATTTAGGACATAAGGGTCTATAACATTTTACTGGTCCTGAAAATGCATTGTTTTTTTATCATAGTCAGTTAACAGTTCCTTCTTTAAATCTTCTAATCTTATAACAACTTTGGTAGATGAGAACATTGAAAGTAATAGTTTGCAAAGCGTTTCAGTAACATAATTGGGCCTTACATGCTGATGAACCTTCAAAAAAAAAAAAAAGCTCTAACACAGTGAGGTATTATAGCTAGATAATTGAAAACATATAATCTCTGTTGACCTGAGATGTTGAAGATGTTGACATGCTGAAGGAGATGAAGATGTTGACAAGCTGAAGGAGATTCTCTTCTGGAAGGTTAGAGACCAAGGATACAGAGATTAAATTCCTCCACCTTGGTATCTTGAGAATGGTATTGAGTCATACTGGCAGAGCTTGGTGTGGAGGCTGACTTGTCTCAGGCAGTTCGTGTTCTATGGCTGTGCAATTCCAATGGTAAGAGCTAAAAAAATCAGATTAAATAATTTGCATTTTCTTTTTTTTTCAACTATATGTACATACTTACATGTTTCTAATAATTAAATGCACAATGAAAAACAAATATATTTCACTATATTTAAGATCACTTTTGACAGAAATTCCCTTATTTTTCTATGTTAGAAGTATAAAGTTTGATCCCATAAGCACAATTTTGAGAGAGACTCTTTTGGTCTTTGATAATTGCAACATACAAAATTCCCAATGGAGAGGGTTAAAGTCTATCTCTCTTTTCTCTCTTTCTATATATATATATTATATATATGTACACACACACATATATATACACAAATATACACACACATATATATATACACACACACACACATATAAATATATATATATATTTATATGTGTGGGGGGGTGGATAGATGTAGATTGCTTGGGAAGCAAGAAGTCTTGCAAAAATTGTCAGGCCCACAGAAATTCCATTTGGGCTGCCAAATTTGCATTAGTCCCGCCCACAGTTTGAAATGTCACCCCACCCTCTCTTTGCCATCTGCACCACCACCTACTGATTCCTATGTCTCTAGTCTTAGAGAACAGAAGCATCTGCCTATGACAGGCACATTCAGAATTGCCCCCAAACAGATTCAAATGAAAATCCAAAAGATTTATTAAAGCAGAGTCAGTATATATATATATGTATATATATATGTATATAAATATACATATATATACATATATATTTATATATATACACATATATATACACACACATATACATATATATACATATATATGTATATATGTTTTTAGAGTCAAAGCTTTATGATGATAAGGTTTTCAGTCTAGTTTCTTTTTTCCTGATTTCTACATTATAAGCATAAAAAAAAGAGGATGCTTTTATGACAGATCTAAAATCTAAAATCACTTTGATAAATTAGTACATGCAACCTCTGCAAATTTCTTCACTTGTTGCTAATTAAATGATGCAGCTATTTTTCCACTGCTTACTTGCCATTTATTAATTTATTCATCTAGTACACATTTTTGAGGCCATAAACTGTTAGTTAGAGAATCAATACAATATGTTCGCACTACTCCTGAAGACCATTACCTACTGCAGTGCTGTCTGATAAAAATATGATGTGTGGCACATAAGAAATATTTGATTTTCTAATGTCAGGTTAAAATTAATAAGCAGAAAAAAGTAAAATAACTTTCACTCATATACAGTTAATTGTCCCTCAGTATCCATGGGAGCTTAGTTCCAGGACCTCCCACAGATACCAAAATCCACAGATGCTCAAGTTCCAAAGTATTTGCACATAACCTATGCATATCCTCCTATATACTTTTTTTTAAAATTTTTTAAACAGAGTTTTTCACTGTCACCCAGGCTGGAGTGCAGTGGTGTGATTTCAGCTCACAGCAACCTCCACTACCCGGGCTCAAGCAATTGTCCTGCCTCAGCTACCCAAGTAGCTGAGATTATAGGCATGCACCACCACGCCTGGCTAAGTTTTCTATTTTTAGTAGAGATGGGGTTTTGCCATGTTGTCCAGTCTGGTCTTGAACTCCTGGCCTCAAATGATCTGCACACTTTCACGTCTCAAAGTGCTGGGATTACAGGCCTGAGCCATTATGCCCAGCCTCTTCCTATACACTTTAAATTATATTTAGTTACTTATAAGACCTAACACAGTGTAAATGCCATGTAAATAGTTGCTATACTATGTTGTTTAAGGAACAATCTTAAGGAAAAAAAGTCTGGACGTGTTCAGTACAGATATTTTAGATCCACAGTTCACTAAATCCATGGATGCAGAACCCATGAATATGGAAGACTGATTATACTTTGTTTATCTCAATATATCCAAGATCTGATCATTTCAACATGGAATCAATATAAAAATTATTACTGTGATGCTTTATATTCTTTCTTTCTGGCAGTGTTTTGGAAATCTTGTTCATATTTTACAGTTATAGCACATCTCAGTTTGGATGTGATCCTTGCAAATGCTCATTACTCACATGTGGTTAGTGACTGCTATGTTGGACAGCACAGATCTAGCAGATAGATGATATTCATTCACTCTTTCAGAGTGAGGCAAATGGCATGCAAATAAGTACTCAATCAAAGTGTGATGAGGGGGTGTTTACAGGGACACTAGTTAATCTTAGGAGACTAGAAAAGTTTTCCAGAAGGATTTTAGGCCAAGGACTGATTGAGAAACAGGAGTTATACTTGCAAAATAGAGAAGCACCAGGAGAGAAGAAGGCAGTTTTCCAGACCAAGCAAGTAGGTGCCACTTTAAGGTGCTGAAATAAGTCCAATATAGGAAAGCATATGCAATAGGTATGGCAACCAATTATATATAATGGATTGACGTTCAAGATGCAATGGAAATATGGAGAATGAAGGATCCTGGTGTGAGAAAAGAAGGGAAAAAGTTTAACCAAGACTTGAAGAATGAACGGGAGTAATTGGTGGGTGCATCAGAGAGGTATAGAGGAATCAGATGAAGTTGGGCCTCCAAGGCCATAAGAGAGGCTTGGATATTATTGTGAATTCATTGTGAAACTATTATAAGGTTTAAGTAGCAAACAGATATGATATGATTTTTACTGTAAAAGACCAGTTAAGAAGCTATTACAGTTATCCAGGCAAGAAATGATAGTGGCTTAAAGTGGTCATAGTAGAGATGAGTGGAAACCAACCAGATTTTGAATATATTTTGAACTTAGAGATAGTCAAACTTGTTGAAATTGAGTATTAGCCTAAGAGTAAAGTCAAAGCTGATGCCAAAGAATGTGAGCTGAACAATTGGGCAAAGTGAACATTTATTGAGATAGACAAGAAAGGAGAAGGAGTAGGCTTGGAGTGAGGAATAGAGCAAGATTTCTGTTTTAGGTATGCTAACTGATGGAGTATGCGAATCTTAAGACTTCAATTTGTCATCCGAGTAGAAATATTGATCAGGCAATTGGGTATGGTTTTGAACTCAAAAGTGAGATATATGAGTGGACACTGTGGCCCATGTAATCCCAGCACTTTGGGAGTCTGAGGTGGGCAGATCACTTGAGGCCAGGAGTTCAAGACCAGCCTGACAACATGGCAATACCCCATCTCTACTAAAAATACAAAAATTAGGCAGGCATGGTGGTGTGTACCTGTAATTCTAGCTACTTGGGAGTCTGAGAGTCTGAGGCACAAGACTTGCTTTGAACTTGGGAGGCAGAGATTACAGGGAGCCAAGATCATGCCACTGCACTCCAGCCTGGCTGACAGACAGAGCAAGACTCTGTTTCAAAAAAAACGGTGAGATACATATTTTTGGCACAGTTTAGAGTATACCTCAGATTTATTTATGCACTATCCTCTGGATTATTGGGGGCTCTCATCGCCTTGCAAGTTCTCTTATCATGTTTCTAAAGAGACGGGCTTTAACCCTTTATGGCGTCATGCTGAAACCCTCTAAAGCTCTTCATTCCAGACATTTGAACTCCCATTGTGAAAGACTTCAACCTCTCTGAGTTTCACATCAACCTTCCATTGCCCCAAGGCACCTCTTTCCTTCAGTGCTGGGGGGATCACATGGAAGCCTTTCCAATAATCTTTCTTTACTTTGTTGCAGATCTGAGCACACCAGGTGGGCAGCCTGGGATCTTGGTATGCCAATGACAGTTTACAGAATTTAGAAAATTCTTTTCTTTTTCAAAACTACCTGGAGTCTAGAAAATTGTCTTGCAAGACACTAAAAAATATCCTTCTTTTGTTCTGTAGAACACTTCTGAGCAGGTACTTCTTTCTCTTTAACAACCCTAAGCCCCTACAAAGAAAATAGTTGATTGGGAGAAGACTACATGGCATAGAAAGATGAAAGAGAAAAGTATATTAACATAGTTTAAAGGATTATACCTATTGCATAAGCAAGGATGTGTGAAAAAATTAAATTCTTTTAAATACACCATAGGCTTCTTTGGACATTGATTTTGTCTCATTTATTCATTGATTTCAAAATATCTACAGGCTGGGTGAAGTGGCTCATGCATGTGATCCCAGCACTTTGGGAAGCCAAGGCAGGCGGATCGCCTGAGGTCAGGAGTTTGAGACTGGCTTGGCCAATATGGTGAAACCCCATCTCCAATAAATATATATATATAAAATTAGCTCGGTGTGGTCATCAGTGCCTGTAATACCAGCTACTCAGGAGGCTGAGGTAGGAGAATTGCTTGAACTCAGCAGGCAGAGGTTTCAGTGAAATGAGATCACGCCACTGTACTTCAGCCTGGGTAACAAGAGTAAAACTCTACCTCAAAGAAAAATAAATAAACAAATAAAAATAAAAATATCTACTGAGCACCTATTAGGCCAAGTGCTATACTCTGAGTGCTGCATAAATAGTGATGAACAAGACAGTTAAGGTCCCTGGCCTCAATGAGAAAAGTGCTAAGAAGAAAAAAAATAAGACAACGGGCTATCGAATATAGCAGTAAGGATGCTCTCTTTCTTAAGTTACAGAAAAAAAATGACAAAAATTTTACTCAATGAGGATATCAACTATTTCATACAACATAAAGTTTGGGGCTAGAAGAGTTCCAGGATAATGAATTCAAGAATTAATTTACTTTATCATTTACAGAAATTCTGCTTTGCAATTTCCAACGTGTTGGCCAGTCCTTTTTGCTTGGATAGCCTGAGGACTCCAAAACAGCGGAGTCTCAGGGGTCATTTTCAGACAATGATATCCTGGCAATAGGAAAGGCAGCATTCTTTTTAAACAGTGAGATACATTGTTCTAGAAGTGCAATGTCCTGGCCCCCACTCAAAAGTTCCTCTGTATTATATAACATGTTTATTCCTAAACCAATCAATTGTTAATAGTCTGAGGTGATGATGAATGCCTTAAAATAATCAAGTATCTTGGCCGGGCGTGGGTGGCTCATGCCTGTAATTCCAGCACTTTGGGAGGCTGAGGCAGGCGAATCACTTGAGTTTGGGAGTTGGAGACCAGCCTGGCCAACACAGTGAAACTCCATTTCTACTAAAAATATGAAAATCAGCTGGTTGTGGTGGCACTTGCTTGTAGTCCCAGCTACTCAGGAGGCTGAAGCAGAAGAATCACTTGAACCCAGGAAGTGGGGCAGGTGGCGGGGGGAGTTGCAGTGAGCTGAAATCATGCCACTGTATTCCAGCTTGGTGACAGAGCAAGACTCAGTCTAAAACAATAATAACAATAAAAACAAACAAACAAAAACCATCGAGCATCTTCATTTGGGGTTAGAAAGGGTGCAGTCTCCCTTGAAGATCTTGTTTTTCTAGGGGACGTGAATAATATCAAGGTCCTATCATCAAATAGCGGCTGTAGAATAAGCAACAAAAAGTGTCTGCTACAGTGAGTGACTGAATTGGAAGGAGTGGGAGATCTGAGAAATCTCTCTGAGATAAAATTGAACCAAAATCTAACTGATGAGAAAGACACAGCCATACAGCAATCTGGGGGAAGAATATTCCAGGCAAAGTGAAGAGCAAATGAAATGGATCCAAGATGGGGAACTGATGTGCTTGAGGAAATAAAAAAGACAGTGTGGATGAAGTTCAGAGAATATTTGGGCAAGTGGAATTAAAAAAAAAAAGGAGGGACCCAGAAGCAAGTACTAGCTAAATCTACATAGTCTTGTGAGCCACTGTAGGAAGCTGAGTTTTATTCTGTTGAAACTTAGACGTCATTGGAAAATTTTTAAGCTGGAGATCTTTTTTTTTTTTTTGAGACAGGATATCACTGCATAACAGACTGAAGTACAGTAGTGCAATCGTAGCTCACTGCAGCCTTGAACTCCTGGGCTCAAGCAATCCACCTGTTATTCAGCCTCCCAAATGGCTGGTATTACAGGCATGAGCCACCGTGCCCATCTAAGCCTAAACAAATGTTAAGCCATTTAAAAACAGTCACTTTGGTTGCCATGTAGGGATGAGCCACAGTGTGGCAAAAATAAAAACACTTAAGAAACAAATGTAATAGAACAGGCAAAAAATCATAATAGCTAGTACAAAAACACTGTATGAAAGATGGCAAGGAAATGCCAGGTATATGTTGGGGTATTGCTGACATGACCTACCAATGGATTGTCAAGGATATAAAAAAAACAGAAATAAAACATAACATCTGGGTTTGGGGCCTGAGCAATTGAGTTGATATTTGTACTGTTAACTGAAATGAAAACTTCCTGAGAAGAAACTGATTTTGCTGAGCTGAAGAAAATCAAGAATTCTGTTTTGAACATGTTGAGTTTGACATTCTGAGTACATCCTAGGAGAAACAGGAATGCAGAATTGGCCAGTGATCTGGACAGGATTTTCAGCCGCAGAGACATTCAGGTAATTATAATATGGATTAGATTTTAATTTGTGGGACTAGATGAGACCATATAGAAAAAGTAGATGGAGAAGAACTTCATCGAAGGGCAAGCTAAAATTTACAGTTTTGTCCTACAAATCGAGATTAGCAAAGTATCCTAGAAAGAAACCACCAATAAGGTAAGAGAAAAGCCAGGATACTGGAGCATCTTGGAAATCAAGAGAAGGAAGTGTTACAAGATTGAGAGGTAGTCAACTGGTCAGTGCTGCTGAGTGATGGAATGAGAAATAGACATAGGATTGACCACTGGTTTTGGCAAAATGGAAGTTGTTGAAGACTTTGATAATAGCCTTTAACTTAGTGAACTCTATGTAAATACTTGTCGAGTTAAAACACTATTCTGGTCTGTCTTGCTATTTTTTTTTTAATCTCACCACTTTCCCAAATCCCAATTATGATAAATATCTAAAATGTAAACATTTTTAGTACAGCATAATACATATTGGCTTTAATGTGACCTTGATGATTAGCCATTCTTAAAAAGACTTGATTTAACATATTGTTGAGCATAATTCTCCAAAGGTCTCTTAAATTTCTGTACACCTTGCTAGCAGAGGAACTTATAGCCTTTATTCTGAACTCTTCCTAAAAATGTTTGGATAGGGAACAATCTTGAAAGACGGAGATGGTATCTTCCTCTGGAGCAAAGACATGTTTGTTTATTATTGTGTATAAATACATATGATGTATTCTGTGTATGGGTGAAAGGCCAGTCAAGCTTATTATCCATTAGAAAGAATCTGTTTCCTAAGCTCAGAATTCCTGTCCAATAATGTAACCCGCTACATGTATGGATAGCATCTGTCCCTTTTCTAATCTGTCTGTGGGAACTAGAGTACAGGCCTAAATGATAATACTCTGGTATCAGCTAATACAATGAGTCATAAAGTTCTTTTTCTCTGACCTAGGAGTCTCATGTCTTCTGCTAGCAACCAAAAGTTGTGGCAGGCCAACTTGATAGCTTGCAAGTACAATAAAATTTCCCATTCTTGGCAGTACTTGACACAGAAATGTATCTCAGTGATCTAAGCTAAAGATAATGAAAACAATTATTTATTTTTAGTTTATAATATTGAGTCTCCATAATTATTCCATTACATAGTTTTTTTTGTTGTTGTTGTTCTATGACAACTTATAAACATCGTACACTTTCAAACCTTACCTAAATGACTTTGGCTGCTATTTCCACTAGGAAAAGGAGCTGTTTCTCACAGACATTTGGTATAAAGAGCTATCTTGAACAGACATAGAGTGAATATTATAATAATATATCTGGCTGGGCGCGGTGGCTCACGCCTGTAATCCCAGCACTTTGGGAGGCCGAGGCGGGTGGATCACGAGGTCAAGAGATCGAGACCATCCTGGTCAACATGGTGAAACCCCGTCTCTACTAAAAAAAAAATACAAAAAATTAGCTGGGCATGGTGGCGCGTGCCTGTAATCCCAGCTACTCAGGAGGCTGAGGCAGGAGAATTGCCTGAACCTAGGAGGCGGAGGTTGCGGTGAGCCGAGATCGCGCCATTGCACTCCAGCCTGGGTAACAAGAGCGAAACTCTGTCTCAAAAAAAAAAAATATATATATATATATATATATATAAAGATGTCCACAGATTCTATCAAACTTCACAGTTCACATTCTACTTTTTTGTAACTAGAAATGGAAATGGAATTATGATGTTTTGAAGTTGATACATTAGTTTCTGTGAAAAAGAAAAAATAAGTACTGCCATTGTGTTGTAACAAATATTGCTTCGATAATACATGATGGTTTAATTTATCCTTCTTCACACACTCAGAATAATAAATTACAGAGCTAGAAGAACCTCGGAGAACATGATTTCTAACACCTACTGTTACACATGAAGAAAGGAAAACTGAAGCATTAGTTGCTTAGTTAGTTATATTAGTAACTTTTGTTAGTCCTATTACCAGGATTGAATTTAGACTTCTGATAGCGAATTTTTCTTTCCACGATGTTTTATATACTTATTCCCTCTGACCTCTGTCTTATGTTAATCCCTTAGTGCCAAGAAGGAGGAATGTTCTGAAAAACAATGTATAGTGGCAAGAGGAATAACGTGGCAGGTAAATGAGACAAAAAGGGTCAAGTTTATAGCTGAGGCTCCTCAGTCACCAATGGCCAGCTATTGCCAGCAAATTCTGTTAAAAACAAATGAAAAACCCAAACTGGAATTTCTAAATCTACTCACTTAAAAAACATCTCATTGACTAGAAATTCAGAGAAATTGTTATGAGCAAGTCATCAACAAATTAGCAATGCCAGACACAGTTGCAACATCCGTTATTCTTTAAATTAATTCCCCGGGCAGGTCAACTGAAAGAATAAATCATATGAGTCTTTGTCATTAAGTAGGACAAAAGCTCAGGAATTTGATTTTATATATATAGTTTTTTCCTTTGCAACATATTTTAAGGCATCAAATAGACATAGAATAAGAATCCTGCAACTAGACATACAGCAATACTTTTTAACAGATTATAAACCAATTTTAGATTTCATCCAGTTTGTTTATGTTTAATTTTTCCTGCAGAGAAGGTATAAATTTAAAATTTATATCTTAAACACAGTAACCATCTTATTTGTTTATTTAATGGTCTAAGATTGATTATATTTCTACTTTCGAACCTATTAAAAAGTGAACAAACTCCCATTTCGTTTTTTCCTTTTATGTGTAATCTTGTTTACGACTCTATGTTCGTTGAGCCAGCTTGATTTTAAGAATGATTGATTGCTATCTCCAACCAACCTTGAGAATTTTGTTTAAGTCAACTCCAATGAGCTTCTGATTTTCCTCTTACTTAAGGGCCATAAAGCTGCACTGTCTAATCAGTAACAGGATTTATATCTAACAAGTTCTTGATATTTAGCTGGTAACTGGGAAGTTTATTCACTGCCATCTAAGCGGTGAGAATTATTTTTACCTACATCAATCATTTCTGTGGTTAAATGAGAAGCAACAGCGTGGAGAGTCTGAGCACAGCAGTTAACAGCTGTTAAGACAGAGACATTTTTTTTTGCTTTAACTTTGCCTCAGCATTATGTCCTAGTGCGGGTTAAGCCACTTCTGATGTTCTAAAGGGTTATAAGACTTTTACATGGACTTAAATTTGTGTAGTTACGAAATCATTGGCAAACAAGAAAAATCTTTTTTATTGAAACCAACATATACTTAAAATCATCTTGATTTATATAAACAGCTTATCTTTTAAAAATATGCAGAAAAATTGCCACGTTGCATATAACAGAAATGGAGTATATTAACATGCTTTTTCCTAAATATGCCCACAGATGCCAGTTATTATTTAATATGTGGGATTCAGTTTCATGGCACAGCTATATCTAAATTTAGCTGTGCCATGAAACTGAATCCCACATGTTCATGAAGAGACAAACATGCCAAAATAGACTTCTCATGAAGAGGCAGTCTATTAAAGTGAATCCCTGTAAGGTTACTGTACATTACCTTTGTATCTTAAGAGCTGTGACAAAAAGTAGAGTGTTCTGTTTTGTGACCACTGTGAGCTTAATTCAAAGGCTTGTGCACTCTATTATTGGTCTTCTAGTGTCTCCTGCTTCCATCATTGTATTTGGGTGTCTCTCTCCAAGGCAGTCGTGCCTGTATGTCATTTCTTTGTTACTGAATATAAGTGAAAATGTCGTAATATTATTCTTCTGAATTTCTTTAGGGAAATTTTGACTCACTGCTTCAGTTTTTATACCCTTCCTGCCTTCTCAGCTGCTGTGATTCACTCATGTTGGCTTTATGTCATTACAGAACCAATAAAAAGAATTGTGACAGCATTATCACTAAGTGATGTTGTGTATTTGTGTTTATATTTTTATATTTCTTGATATTACTTGCTAGTGTTACATTGAAGTTAAGTCGAGAAGGGTACTGAATTGTTAAATTATGGTTAATCATATCACTAAAATGTTAATAAATAGCTAAACATATAGCACTTAATCAAAACATTGCTATTCACTTATGGAAATTTATGTAAGTGTTTTTTCAAAATTAAATGATCCAAGGAATTCACCAAAGTGGGAGTTATAAAGTTATCTTAGCAAACCTGCTTTCAATTTAATAGATTAACTGTCCTCAACAACTTGCTTTATAAACATAGCTTAAGTTATCTGCAATAAACTAAAATATAGACAAAATCACACTTACCTATTTTTTTGAATTTACTCACCAATATGAATTTCTTTTCAAATGTAAGGCAAATTATCATTACAATCTATAATTTGCATGCAGACATTCTATTTCTATTACCTATACTGTTATAACTGGCCTCTTCAATTTTCACTTGATAGCCTGTCCTAAACATAGCTGTAAAAATAATTTCCTTAAATTTCAGGTCTGATGTCATTATTCTATTGCAAAACATTCAGTGGGCCCCAATTTTCGTTTAGACCAAGGATAAACAGGTGTTCAGAATCCTTCACATTCTGGATTCAACCTTCTTTGCAAAACTTATCCCTCTTTATATGCGTTCGTGGATTGTAACACTTAGCAGAATTAAATTGTATGATATTTATTTGGTGTTTTGGACAAAAACACATTCAACTATTTTAATTATAATTCATATTATTTAAATAATATCTTTTAAATTATTTGACTATGCTATGGACTTAAAGGTGTCACAAAGTCCTTTTTAATTTGATATATATTTTTTGATCACTGACTGAGAAATTCTGATTTCTGAGCTCAGAAAGTTGTCACTTACTTGATATCACATAAGTGGCAAAGTCGGAAATAGAATCTTCATCTTCTGATATTTAGTCCAGTGGGTGTGGTTTCCAGTGGCTTTGGTTTTTTCCATATTACCAAGCTGCTTCAATATCATGTTATCATTCAGCAACATCAATATTATTGTTATTACATAAAAAGAAAAGACAGGCGAATAATAAAACTATAATGCTCGTTATTACATAGATATTAAATATTAAATCATTAAGTAATAATGATATAATAACTATATTAATATACCTTTTACAAAATAGAAAAAGCAACTATGAAAACTGAGATAAAATACATGAGTCAATTCTTTTGGTACCTGGAACAATATTATATATACCATTTAGACATGATAAAAAATTCAAAACATTGTGATATGTTGTGATAGTTTAGGAAATAGGATATTCATACATGTCATAATGCCATATTATTAGGGAATTTAAAAATTATATAAATCTACGATAGCATCGAGAAATGAAAATAGTAACCAAAAATGGGTATAAATTGCAAGACCGCATTTTTTTTTTTTGAGACAGGGTGCTGCTTTGTCACCCAGACTACAGCATAGTGGAGTAATCACAGTTCACTGCAGCCTCTACCTCCTGGGCTCAAACAATCCTCTCACCTCAGCCTCTCAAGAAGCTGAGACTACAGGTATGTCCCCCCATACCCCACTAATTTTTGTGTCTTTTTTATAGACACGCAGTCTCATTATGTCGCCCAGGCTGGTCTCCAACTCCAGAGCACTGAGATTACAGTCTTGAGCAACCGTGCCCAGCCTCAAAATTGCATCTTAATAGATGAGAGCTTGATAACGTTAAACTATCTGTTGTTTTCAGGTAGCAGAAGAAACTACTCCTAAATAATTGAAGTAAAAAGTCTTCCAGTATAGTAGACCCTCTGTAACAGGAGTTTCCACATCCATGGATATGGAAGGCCGACTGTACTAGGCAATTTTACATGAGGAACTTGAGCATCCATGGATTTTGAACTCTGTGGGAGGTCCTGGAACCAATCCCCTGCAGATACCAAGGGGTGATGGTGTCTGTGCTGCAAGACTTGAAATCCTGGCTGCACCACTTGTTGGCATGAGATCTTGAGTAAGTTACTAAATCTTTTGGTTCCTCGGTCTCTTTATCTACAGAATCAAGATAAATAGAACTTACCTCATAGGTTTGTTTTGAGGATTGGATGATTTTATTCATACTATACATTCCAAATAGTTCTGGGCACATTTAAGGAGTTCATTTATGTTATATACTTTGAACAGTATCTGCTTCAGTAATGTTAGCCATCATCATCATCGTCATCAATACACTCATCATCAAAAACAGTAATAAAAAGCCTATGAAGTGAAGACTTGTAAAATTTAGAAAGGAAGCATATTCATGGAATAATATACATTTTCTGACAGTGGTTTCAGGTTAAAAGTAAAAGAACCAAGGGATATCTATTTGCATCAGCTTAATTAAGTCGATTTAAATAAATCTAATTAATGGCTAAAATGAAGACACCAAAGAAGTCAGTGAGCCTTTGTGACACTTAAAACAATAAACTTGGGATTTATTATAAATTATAATCAATTTAAACATTCTTCATAAGTGAATTGCCAGAAAATTAATATTGTCACCAAGTGTGTGGTTATGCTTAATTTTTTTTTTTTTTTTTTTGAGCCAGAGTCTTGCTCTGTCACTCAGGATGAGTGTAGCTGTGTGATCTCAGCTCACTGCAACCTCCTCCTCCCAGGTTCAAGCAATTCTCCCTGCCTCAGCCTCCCGAGTAGCTGGGATTACAGAGACGCGACACCACTACTGGCTAATTTTTGTTATTTGTAGTAGAGGTGGGGTTTCACCATGTTGGTCAGACTGTCTAAGTCCTGACCTCAGGTGATCTGCCCACCTTGACCTCCCAAAGTGCTCAGATTACAGGTGTGATGAGCCACTGAGCCTGGCCCTGGTTATGCTTAAATTATAGATATTATACATTTAAAATAGGTATTGTTTTGCTTTTTAAAATTAAATCTATAAGATTTATCTAAGCAATAATAAATAATCATATTAACTAAAACATTATATAGTCTTAGCTTTTGGTTTATTTTCGAATCACTCACTTTAAAAATAGCAAAATAGTTGCCATGTCAAAGATGTAGAAGAGCTGTGATTTCTGGTTAGTTGGCTGAAATCAAATAATCAACTCATCTTTGGTTATAAATCGTCTCATAAAATAAGTATGGGTATTTTTCTTAAAGTAAAATTCTGTGAAGATAAATAATGCTTTTAAATGTAATAAATGGTCATATATTGATTAAATGAAGTGTTTCACAGAAATATTTTCACATGAAATTGTGGCTATGGTTCTCATTTCACCCTCTAGTGGCCTTATGCCAATACTGCATTTTCCCTTTTCAGTCATTTCATAGCTGGTTTTACTTTCTTTGGTTTACACTTGTTTTATAGCTCAACGCTAAACGACTTAATCACATCTCTAAATTAATGCATTGTAGTTGTTTAGTTTGTGCTAAAATACTATTCTTAACGTGATAGAGAATAATGGGCTTATTTTATTGTTTTCATGATGCTAATAGACTCAAGTCACACATTCTGTCGCCTACTTAATCTTTTCTATTAAGGTACTTTTGTTAAATGTTCCATATCTCCGAAATGTGCTCTAAAGAGCCTCATGGGGGGAAAAAGTAATTGACAGTCTTTTGAATCTCATTGATTTACACTCTTTCCTCATCTGCAAACCAATTTTAAAATCACAATAAAGTGGTAAAAGATTATGGACCTGAAAAAAGGAGGATAAACTTACACATTTTACTAATCCTATCAGGAAGCTTGAAATACACATCAGGTTTCTACAAGATGGTGAAAGAGGAAAAGCATGCTATTTTTGTTTTTTAAAAAATTTTGTTCTAAAGGTCAATCATTTGTGTTAATATGATACTGCAAATTTTTCGCCCAAATGTGAGGTAAGCAAACAATAAATACTCTTACCTGAATTACATGGATCCCTGGCAACAGCAATGGATACTTAAAAGGTTTGCAAACAACTATACAAGTAACTTTTCATTAAGACCCATTAAGGAGAATATCATTCTGCAAGAAAATTTTTCATTTCGCAAGTAACACCTTTTTCCCCAATAATATATTGGGAAGTCTAAATTTAAGCATTTACTATTTGTTATTTATTTATTTTAGAGACAGGGTATTTCTCTGTCACCCAGGTTGGAGTGCAGTGGCACCATCATAGCTTACTGTAGCCTTGAACTCCTAGGTTTAAGTGAGCCTTCTGCCTCAGCCTCCAAAAGTCCTGGGATTACAGGCATGAACCACTGCACCTGGCCACATTTACTATTTGGTAGCATCATTGATAACTATAATTTTGGGTCAGTTTATCTTCTATCACGCATGCACATGTTTGTTATTTTCCCATTGAGACTAAAGTTTTCCCTGTCTTCAATTAACAGATGAGAAGTGATAGGTTTGATGTTTTCTTCGTTTTCTCGTGTGATGTGTTTGCTATTCTGACTAAAGGAAAATTAAATATTGCCTACAGATTGTACAATTACTGTACAATGATAATACTTGGAAACTACACAGATTTTTGAAGCAAATTTAATCACATAGAAGACTATATGTATTATTCCATGTTTCTTTATGTGTCATAGAATTAACATATGGCCAAGAAAAAAATATATAATTTTTGAAATTAGTGGATCTTTCATTAATTTGGATGTATATTTAATAAGAGTTTAAGCAGATAAGACCTTTGCTCCCAGTAATCTTCTTTCTATTCTTCTAAAAAGATATTAAATAAATGATAATACACATAAATACATGACTACAAATATCTGCAGTGAAGAAAAAAGAATATAATGAAGATCAGAACAGGAGTATGTGACTTAGATTTTGGCATGTAGGAAAGACTTTGCTGAGGAAATAATATTTAAGCTGAAACCTCAAAGATAATTTAGAGTCAGCCAGATGGAAAGTTGGGAACAAGCTTCCCAGGCAGCAGAACTGTATGCTTAAAAATTCTAAGGTGGAAAACAGCTAAAAAGTGAATTGCCAAGTAGCATTTACTATAATTCTATATACTACAAAACTATACTTACGTTCTTTTCCTTTGGGCATTTTTTGGTCTACAGAAAAACTTGTATTATCAAATAATTTATTCATAATAAATATCTGTGTTAATTGTGTATCTCAGTAGATGAAAATTATGATCAGCGCACATCTATGTATATATACATATACATGGAATAGGCATGGCTAATTACTCTTAGAACACTTTCAACAATTTTTTTATTCCTTAGGAAAAGAATGCTATTGACCTATTTTGCATGTAATAACATTCAAAAGGATCTCAGCAGTAGGCTTCTCTCTCTCTTTCTCTCTCTTCTTTTTTTTCTGTTTTTGAGACAGGCTTTTGCTCTGTTGTCCAGGCTGAAGTACAGTAGCCCAAACGTGGCTTACTGCTGCCTTGAACTTCCGGGCTCAACCTATCCTCTCGCCTTGGCCTCTCAAGTAGCTGGGACTAGAGGCATATGATACCATGCCTGGCTAATGTCTGTATTTTTTATAGAGATGGGTTTTTACCATGTTGCCCAGGCTGGTCTCCAACTCCTGGGCTGAAGGGATCTGTCTGCCTTGGCCTCCTAAAGTGCTGGGATTACAAGTGTGAACCGCTACGCTGGCCTTGACTATGTCTTATAGATAGTACTTTTTTTTGGACAGGGTCTCGCTCCGTCACCCAGGGTTGAATGCAATGGCACAATCATAGTTCATTGTAACCTTGAACTCTTGGGCTCAAGCAATCCTCCCACCTCAGGCTTCCCAGTAGCTATGACTCTGGGCATGTTCCACCACCCCCAGGTTAATTTTAAATTCTTAGTAGAGACGAGGTTTCATTACATTGCTCAGGCTGATCTCAAACTCTTCACTTCCAGTGTTGTTCCCACCTTGGCCTCCCAAAGCACTGGGATTACAGGGATGAGTTACCCTCCCAGCCAAGATTGTACTCTAGACTGTCTAGGGAATTAATCTGGAATTTTTTGTTTTTTGAGATGGAGTCTCACTCTGTCACCCAGGCTGGAGTGCAGTGGTGCCATCTTGGCTGACTGCAACCTCTGCCACCCAGGTTCAAGCGATTCTCCTGCCTCAGCCTCCCGAGTAGCTGGAAACACAGGTGTGTGCCACCACGCCTAGCTAATTTTGTAAATTTTTAGTAGAGATGGGGTTTTACCATGCCAGGATGGTCTCGATCTCCTGACCTCATGATCCGCCCGCCTCGGCCTCTCAAAGTGCTGGGATTACAAGCCTGAGCCACCACACCTGGCCTCAGAGCTGAGTAGGTGGGATATTGTTGTTTTTGTTGGTTTTTTGTCATTGTTTACCTTTTCCCCTCTGTTCACTATTAAAGTATAGGACATTAATGATTTAGTAAAAATGAAAAAAAATGCCTGTAACTTTATTACCTGATGTGATGGTTAACACTGAGTATCAACTTGATTGGATTAAAGGATGCAAAGTATTATTCCTGGGTGCATCTGTGAGGGTGTTACCAAAGCAGATTAACATTTGAGTCAGTGGGCTGGGAAAGGCAGACCCAACCTTAATCTGGGTGGGCACCATCTAATCTGCTGTAGGTGGGACCAGAATAAAACCAGGCAGAAGAACGTGAAAACACTAGACTGGCCTAGCCTCCCAGCCTATATCTTTCTCCCGTGCTGGATGCTTTCTGCCCTCGAACATTGGACTCCAAGTTCTTTAGCTTTGGGACTTGAACTGGCTTCCTTGCGCCTCAGCCTGTAGACAGCCTTTTGTGGGACCTGGTGATTGTATGAGCTAATACTCCTTAATGAACTCCCCTTTATATATACATCTATCCTATTAGTTTTGTCCCTCTAGAGAACCCTGACTAATACATCTGGCTAAAGTAACAACCTCAGCTATTATTTTTTAACACTTCCCTGTAAGACTTGAAGTATAAGGCTAGACAGATTCCCAAGATGGTGAACCACCAACCTGGAATCTTAGGAGTGGCATCCTCAAAATTTTTTAGAAGCAGATGATTGCTCAGTGACCAGCCCATTCCTTCTCACCTCTTAAAAAAATCAAAATATAAACCAGAGTTTGTTTATCTGATCCTTTATATAAGATACACTATAAGTAAGGGTAAAACCTATGTCCCGGTCTTGTTTTACACCTGTTGTCATAACTTAATTTTTAATGATATTCACTTTGACTTTCAAAAGTGTTCCAGTTTAAGACAATAAACTATATTGTCATTTTGCCCATAAGATCCTCAGTATAACCCATTAACAATAGCATGTCATACTGAAACCATCTAACCACTATTAGAAGCTGCCCAGTACCAGACAGTGTTTTAGTTGTAAGACATAGAAACTCTTTGTGGAAGACATAAGCAAAACTGAATTTCTTGGAGACATATAGGACAACTAGCTGTATGACGATAAAACTGAAGAACTGGTGTCCCAGTGCACTGACATGAGAATGGCACCTGCTAATAGAAACTACTGAATGGCCCCTTTAGGGTACCACAAATTGAAATACTTTGCCTCAGAGTTTCATTGTTTGTATCATTTTGCTAAGGTATCAAATTCTAAAGACAGGGGATTGACTGATCTTGGGTCAAGTGTTCCTCTCTCTTTTGAGACGGAGTCTTGCCCTGTTGCCATGGTTGGAGTGCAATGTCATGCGATCTCTGCTCACAGCAAACTCTGCCTCCGTGTTCGAACAGTTGTCCTGCCTCAGCCTCCCAAATAGCTGTGATTACAGGCATCCACCACTACGCCCAGCTAATTTTTGTATTTTTAGTAGAGACTGGGTTTCACTGTGTTAGCCAGGCTGGTCTTGAACTCCTGACCTCATGATCTGCCTGCCTCGGCCTCTTAAAGTGCTGGGATTACAGGCATGAGCCACTGCCTCTGGCCAAGTGTTCCCTCTTGATGATAGGGAAGCTCAAGTACTTTAATTGGCAGTTCTACCAAATGATACGCAATGGGAAAACTGAAACGGGATTGAAGTAGAAGGAAAGGATGCTGGGCAGGAAAACCACAAAGGTTCACCACCTACTGTCAGGGAGTATTGAGGACTCTCAGGGGAGGTTTCAACTGACCTGTATGATGCAGGACGGTTGAGAAATCCTCTTTTAGAGTTTGACTTCATTCTTAAGACACAGGAAGACTTTTATATCATCATTTAAACCAATTGTTTAAAATTTCTACATCAACTTACTTTTGCAAAATCTCTCTTCAGGTAAGAGGCATATGATGAACAACTGCTGTTTTCAGGTAAGCAAGTTCATCTACTTTCAACTCCTCCACATCTTGTTTCTGTGTGGATTTGAAGATGTACTAACCAAGGAAACACATGAGAATATTAAAACAGTGTTTCAGATCCATAATTCTCAATCTGGCAACATTTAATATTTTCCACAACTAAACCCAATCCTATTTTTCCAGCTCTGTCCCACCTACTCAGATATCCTGGGAAATACATCTACTCATCAATCCCAAACATGCACGATGTTTTCGTAATCCACCTGCCTTGGCCTCCCAAAATGCTGGGATTACAAGTGTAAGCTACCGCGCCTGGCCCCACAATGTTTTCTTGATACTTTGCCTTTGTCAAAACCACCCTTTCCTTATCATATTCAATTGTGACATATCCTTCAAAGGCCAGCTCATCTTATACTTACAGTGAACAAATTTATTTTGTTTTCGTAGGTCAGAAAGATCTATCTTATGTTGTAACTCTTCCTGGCAATTTCACTGTTCTGCATAAATTATATTTCACGTGAATATGTCTTATACGTCCTACAATAGCATACATTTCTTAAGAAGCAGAAATTATTTATCATAATTTTTTATATCCATAGCAGTGTGCCTTGAGATTTGTTAACTATGAGTCTAAGTTTTAAGTAGCAGTGACCAACTTCTACAGTTAAACCCAAATAATTGCTATGCTCTCTGCTTAAAAAAAAAGTTAAAAATAACTTTCGTACTATCTTTAATAAGTTTATTTGAGAAAGTTTCCACACCTTTAAATAGCATTGGGATCTTAGCCAGTTAGACCAATTAGGTCATATCCATTTACAGATTCAGAATGAGTGCACTCTTCTTGCATTACTCTAGTTGATATAATTAAATGTCCTTTCACGACCTGAAAACCAGAGTGATGGTAATGTAAACAATTACAAATCTTGAAAATTCATGCATTTGAATCATTCGATTAATTTCAATGTTTACATTAAACATAATACAAAATAACACATTGCTTTAGTTCCTTTATATTAGATAAACTCTGTATACTGGCTCCTAATTTTCCTACGATATAGGCTTGTTGACAAATCATCAAGCTTTTGGCTGGTTTTATATAAATCTTTGAAAGAGCTTAAAAAAAATTCAACAGCAACTTACAAGTCCTTTACTAAAAATATCTATTTCTCTCCCAAATTTACTCATATAATTACTGCCACGGTAGCCTCATGTTCTATAATTTTTGCTAAAAGATGGTATTATAGTTTTATAATTACTGATTTCTTTCTCTCACCTGCAATAGAGTTGTTTTGTGCCTGCAAAACTATTAAACACACATTGTTAAAGGATTTAACTAAGCTGACTTCAAAAATATATATATATAGGTCACCACATGTCTTTTGCTCTTAATTGGTAAGTTCAAACTTTTACAGTAGTAACTTTAAAATACTGAAAATTCTTTAAGTTTCTATCACTAGAGACTAGCGTTTGTGTATCCATGCCATTCCTATCCCTTCAATAATTTTTCAGCTGAAGTTTTGAAGTTTATAATTTTTCTGTTATAAATTAAGATCTGTAGATATTTTGAAGCTGTATGCACTTACTTCAACATCTAGTCTAACCAATCACTTCATATAAGAATAGCTCTTTGTGATTTGACATATACACAGGAAACTGTTCAAAGCCATGGCATTGTGAGGTCAGGAGTGCATCCACTTCTCTGAATTTAAGTGACAATGTAGTTATTGAAAGCATAGTGTTCATTTAGTCTCTTATAAAAGCAAACGAATATGCTTTAAAAGTCCAAGGTACCATAGTGCCCAGAAATGTGGCCAGGATCACACTATAACTACCTCAGTATTTATCAAGTGTAAATATTAATACATTGTAGAAAGTTTCTGTATCCACAAACATGTTAAAAAACATGTGCTTATTTTTTTATGGTCAATAGCCTCTCAAATATAATGTCTTGCTTCGAGGGAGAAAAGCATTATAATATAAAAAGTAAATATGATTCTGTGTTTTGGTTCATTTTGCGTTGCTATAAGAGAATACCACAAACTGGATAATTTACAAAGCAAATACATTTATGTCTCATAGTCCTGAAGGCTGGGAAGTCTGCTATCAAAGTGCTAGCATCTGGCGAGGGTCTTCTTGCTTTATCACTCTATGGTAGAGGGAGAGAAGGTCAGAGAGCACAAGAGAGATCAAGAGAAGAGGCCCTAGAACTCAGTTTTTATCAGGAACCCACTCCTGGTAGAACAAAATTGATCTATTCATGAGGCCTCTGAATGATTCTACCTCTCAATATTGTCACAGTGGCAACTATATTTCAACCTGAGTTTTGGAGGGTACGTTTAAACCACAGCACTCTCTAAACATGACAGCCTGCTTGCTAAGACACCCAAAGTTTGTCCAAGTGGCCTTTCCTCTCCTTTCATGATACCTCTCTGCACACATCTCTGTGATAGTATAATTGGTTATGGCATTACACTAATAACAGTAAATCATGGATTTGATAAGTATGTACCAGACAGTTTTCTTCAGTTCCAAACCAACAAATGCATTTGTTAATGGACTTAATCTTTATGTATAGTATTAGTTGGTAGGGCTGCAACAACAAAATGCCACAGACTGGGTGACTTAAACCGAATAAATTTATTTTCTCACAGTTCTGGAGGCTGTAAGTCCAAGATCAAGGTATTGGCAGGTTTGGATTTATCTGAGCCCTTACTTTGGCTTATAGGTGGGCACCTTCTCTCCGTACCCTCCCATGACCTTTTCTCTGTGTCTCTCTACGTCCTAACTCCTCTCCTTAAAAGGACACCAGTGATGTTAGATTGGGCTCACCTCAATGAACTCACTTAATCTTTACCTCCTTAAAGGGACTATCTCCAAATCTAGTCATATTTTGAGATACTGGGAGTGAGGGCTTCAACATATAAAAATTTGGGAGAGTAGGGGCGGGAAGGGAACAATTCAGTTCATAATACGCTGTGTCGCTAGGCAAGAACAGTGAACAAGAAAGCAAAGGCAGATCATTTTTAAATCATCACACCATATGTGAAAATTTCCACTGAACCATGGCTATTTATGATGATGCAAAGTTTATGGCATGTAAATGGCATGTAAAGGAAAATAAGTTTTCCCCATAATTGGAATTTTTCACCCACCCATACTTGCTTCATAAACTTTTTACCAGTAGATGCTTTTTACTCTTTAGCATAGGAGTGCTCCAGTAGAGGAATCACTTAGCATAGGGGTTTCCAGACTGTTTTGTAGAATGCGCTATGATTCACAAATTCTTGATGTATATTTCACCTTGAATATATTTAAACTTGCATAAATGCATTACAGTTATAAAATAAAACTAAAAACAGCTCCAGTTGGAACAACATTGAAAGCCAATCACATATATGATGGGTACTGCTGTGCTCAAGTGATCCTCCTGCCTCAGCCTCCTAAGCAGTTAGGATTATAGTCATGTGCCATCACATGTGGTGAATTAAACATTTTTTTTTTCTGTAGAGACAGGGTCCTGGTATGTTGCCCAGGCTGGTCTTGAACTCCTGGCCTCAAGCTATCCTTTTGCTTCAGCCTCCTAGAGTTGCTAGGATTACAGGTGTAAGCGATCATGCCCAGCTCCTTTGCATGGTTTTTGTTGTTTATTTATTTATTTAGAACTGGAGTTTTACTCTTGTTGACCAGGCTGGAGTGCAATGGCGCGATCTTAGCTCACTACAATCTCTGCCTCCGGGTTCAAGCAATTCTTCTGTCTCAGTCTCCCGAGTAGCTGGGACTACAGGCATGCAATTCTGTATGCCTGGCTAATTTTGTATTTTTTAGTAGAGAGGGGTTTCCTCCATGTTGGTTAGGCTGGTTTCAAACTCCTGACCTCATGTGATCCACCCACCTCAGTCTCCCAAAGTGCTGGGATTACAGGCATGAGCCCCCATGCCCGGCCGCATGGTTTTAAAAAAAATAGTTCAGATGCTGTGCACTTTTACTCATGTAAAACCACATAAAGAGGCACCATGCACACCAGGCAAGTTGTGGGTATAGTTGCCCAAGGCTTGTTCTCATGACAGTACTCCAGACAATTTGGACTGCATTTAATAAGTGAATATCTTCATGATTTGATACTTCGGTTATTTTCAGTGCTGTCATTTGAAGGAAATCTCATATGACATACATACTCATATTTTCTTCTGATTGGACAAATCTCCAATCCTTCTGCTTTCTGGGATCAGAAGTAATTTCAATACTTGCAGAATAACAGAATGAGTCGCATCTCTCATAGGACGACTAGCATCCCAGTATTTCAGGGGAGAATGGGTAGGAATTCGATTAGTTTTATTTTACACCTTAACTTTGGGCTTCACTTCACCTGCTGCACCATTTTTGGATCTCTTATCCTGCCTTACCCACTTTGCCTCAGGCTGAATACCACTCTGGTTCTTTATTTTTCCAAAGCACTGCTTAAAAGTGTTTGTTGTATATAATTTTACTAAAGTCTTGCTGATACGGATTGGCAATCAGAAGCCTGGTTGGAACACAAACACGAAAAAACAAAAACTTCAAATGCAATGCTAGACTTCATTATTTTGGGGTACTTAATCAGTTCTTGCTTGCTACGAAATTTCTTACTGGTCTTGGGCCTCTGTGTACCCACAACTTCTGCTGTGTGCCTGGGGCTTGTTTTTGTCTCATTTCTCCTTATAGCTGTGCTCCCCGACTCTATTTCAAATATCCTCGGCTGTCCACCCTCATTCCCTTGAGTTATAATTAAACAATTTCTCTTCAATTTCTCTTACTTTCTTGACAGAGGAGTAGCTCCTTCTTTACTTTGTTCATTCCTTCCTAAACATACTCTTGGTGGATCTTGGCTTTAATGGCCAAAGGGGTTCTTAACTCAAATAGGAAATAAAAATCTCCCCAATTTAAACTATACCAATATTTTTTATAAGGCAGAAATAACTTGACTATTATTTGCTATAAAGAGAGTTCTTTTTCTTTTTTCTATTCATATTTTTGCTGATGTTGAAAAATATTACCTATAAAAGCATGCTATTTATTAAGCAGAAAAATGCAGGCTGGGTGCTGTGGTTCATGCCTGTAATCCCAACACTTCAGGAAGCTGAGGAGGGTATATCATCTGAGGCCAGGAGTTCGAGATCAGTCTGGTCAACATGGTTAAACCCCATCTCTACTAAAAATACAAAAATTATCCAGACATGGTGGCGTGGGTCTGTAGTCCCAGCTACTTAGGAGGCTGAGGCAGGAGAATCGCTTAAACCCAGGAGGTGGAGTTTGCAGTGAGCCAAGATGGTGCCACTGCACTCCAGCCTGGCAGACAGAGTGACACTCTGTCTCAAAAAAAAAAAAAATGCAGAAAATGTAACAATGTGTATAGTTATATATTAATTAACCTCAAGATAAGTCATATTATACTATGTTATCTCCAATCTTCAAGTACTTGTTGAACATATTGAAAGCAATATATGAAATCTATGAAATTTATGATTTGTGATAAACAGAAAAAAAAGCATTTACACAGGTAATTCAAAAAGAAATGAAAATCGTTATAATTTGGTATGGGCATTTTCCTTTTATGTTAGAAAAATGTATGTATAATTATATATATAATATATACAAATTATATAATAAATTATAAAAATATCTTAAATGTACATAATGTTATATAAATTTATATATCATAATTGATGTCATATAAATTTATATTATATTTATAATTATATAAATTACATAGTAAATTATATAACTGTTATAATTATATATGTATATACATATAAAATATATAGAGATAGAAATACATATAGGTATAGAAATGATACACTTTTTATATTTAATTATAAAAAATATGAATAAAAGTTTTGTATGTTTCATTAAGTAGTTTAAAAACACTGGAATTATTCTTCATGTCCCTATTTATTTCACATTCCTCAGCCTACTCCTCAGTAAATTATTCACCTCTACCTACAAAATATTTCTGGACTCTGATCCTTAACATGATCTCTATTGCTACCACCTGCAGTGACTTCTGACACTAACTACAGTTAGGCCAGACTTTACAGGCACAGGGCCAAGTTCTCCACAAGACTTTCATTATTTCAGACATATCAGCCACAAGCTCAGAGGTTCCTAGGTTCACCCTCACTTCTGCCCAACTAGCAACAAATTTGAAGGTTCCTACGCTACCTTTTCAGGCTTCATAATTTACTAGAACATACTCAGGAAAGGACTATACTTCCAATTACAGTGTTATGATGGCAAAAATAATATAAATTGGACCAGCCAAAAGAAAAGACACATAGAGTGAGGTCTGGGAGAATCCCAGATTAAAGCTTCCTGTGTCTTCTCCCTGTGAGTCAGTACATGTCACCTTCCTGGCACATCAATGGGTAAAAATATGTACAGAATATTGCCAACCAGGGGAACTCACCTGAGTTTTGGCATCCAGAGTTTTTACTAGGGCTTCACAGTAGGCATGTATAATTAAATTGTTGACCACATGATTGAATTCAACCTTCGGCCCTCCCTCCATTTCCCTGAAAGTTTAATGGTAATTTAATGGTAGATCTCTAGATTAAATTAGCAAGAATGAGTCATCCCTGAAATTGGAATTAGACATCTATTATTTTCCTTAATTGACAGTATTAAATGCACTAGATTAAGAAAAAACATCAGATTAATTTTTTCACCAATTAATAAACATATAAATGGCCATGGGCCCAATTATTAACTAAAATAACACATTATTGAAAGAGTAATTTATCTTTGAGATAAAATATCTATTTCTTATTTCAATTGCTGGATTGAATTATCATAGTAGTGTCATGGGATGATAAGATGAAACATTTAAAAGGAGGTGGCAAACATTTTTTTTTTTTTTGTAAAAGAGTAGACAGTAAATACTTTCAGCTTTGTGAGCCATACTCTCTGTCACAACTATTCAACTATGTCATAGCACTGTGAAAGTCATAAGCAACATGTAAATAAACAGGTGTTTATAATACAATACAACTTTGTTTACCAAAATAAGCAGCAGGTAGGAACTGGCTTATAGGTGATAGGCCAATAAAAAAGGATATGATGGTAACTGTTATTTATGTCAAGCAGAATTTTCCCAATGCAATGCTGAAAAAACTACTAAAATAAATTGGATGCTGAAGGTTATATTGTTACCAAAACACCAGGGATTTGACCCAGGTCCTGCTGCTCACTGCACAGGAAGCCAATCACTAACACAACAAGTATTGTCAGGAAAGAAGGCTGTAATGAGATCACCTCAAATCTACCTCCCTGACCAACTAAAATTGGGAGTTCATATACCAGGGAAAAAAATGTAACTGTGTGGGAAAACCAGAGCTAGGAAGGGGTAAGGAAGAGGAGTTGGTCAACAAAAACAGGTGGTCAGTCAGGAAAGCAGTAATTACAGAAGGGTAAGAAAACAGTCATGGCTAATGAGGGGTCTAGCATCTCATTGTCTAGATGCAGCAATCTGGTGTATTTCAGTTCCTCGATACTTTCTGAGAGCCCAGAAGGTCATTTCCTGAGGAAGAAACTCACATAAGACAAATCCAAGTTTCAAGCTTTAAAACCAAAATGGTCAATTTCTACTTTATCCGAAAAAACTGTCTGTGGGATTATTGAGTTGGTTTCAGTATGAGACTTCCATCTTCTCATCAAAGAGCCTGACTGTTCTCATGGATAAAATTTATAGTAAATACAAGTTACACATTTGAACACATAAAATAAATTTGTTTTGGAACTTCTGCTTTTAGTAAAATGGAGATTCTCAAAATATATTTCTTCCACTAATTACAGCTAAAAATGCTAGACATTATATGTAAAACAAACATAATTAAGACTCTGAAAGGTAGAGAAAAGAAGGCAGACCATTTAGAGGTGCTGAAACCAGAGAAAAAACATGGTAGTAAATTCCCTGAGTTTTCTTTTGGCCTCATGTATCCCAGACAGAATGCTGGAAAAGTGACAAACTGGAAATATAAATAGGGGCAGACAAAAATAAACTGAATGAAAGCCTGTCCTCTGCAGCCAATTGATCAGGAAATGGGATGTTTAGCAAGAGGGAAACATTTTACACAATAAATAACTGTTCTAATCTGGCTAAACCTCAGAGAAATAACTGTGGCCCCAATCCTGCCCTCCATGACAGCAAAGGCTAAGTAGGGAGCTTAGAATTCCACTGTTCCTAACCACCTTCCTGGATAGTATCAAAGAAAGCCAAGTAGGGAGCAGGGATATTCTTCTCCACTGGGCAATAAGGAGTACCCATTCCCACAGTGTCAGTGGAGACCAAGTGGGCAGCGCAGTCTTCCACCACATGCAGTGATTAGGTGGCCTTTCCCCTCTTCACCTAGGGTGGGGTCAGAGGAGGATTAATGAAGAATCAGGACATTCCCTTACACTTAGAGATAATGAGGCCACTCCTGCCCTGCTGTCAGTGGTGGGCAGAACTCCTACACTGACCAGTAGTAAGAAAGCACTCCTGCTCTTCCCAGTAAGAGGAATCGTGCATCATGGTATCAGCAGAAGGGAGTCAGAATTCCACCCATACCAGCAAAGCAAAGAAATGTGTCTTCCTTCATCTCGATGAAGGCTGAGTGAGAACTTGGACTTCCACCCCTACCTGGCAGTACCAAGGTGGCACCCCTCTCTTCTTCTGATGCAGCGGTGTCAGAGAAAACCAGCTGTGAAAGATTTACATAAAATCCAGAGTCTTATAATGTGACCCACAAAATATCCAGGTTTTAATTAAAAATAATGTCATTATTATCATTCCAAGAAAAAGGAAAACCACAATTTGAATAAAATGGATAAATCAATAAATACAAACACTGAGATGACAAACATGTTAGGCATCTCTGACCAAGATTTTAAAGCAGAAATGTGAAACGTTTTAACAAGCATTACAAACATGCTTGAATCAAATGAAAATAGAAAGTCTCAGAAAAGAAATAGAATATGATGGCAACAGAACAGAAGAAAGAAAGAAAAAAAAAAACCAAAGGGAAATTCCAGAACTCAAGCATGCAATAACTGCAATACAAACTCAATGACAGATCCAACAGCAGAATGGAAACAACAGAGAATAACAGATTTTTTAAAAATTGACAAGACTCCAGGGACCTATGGGACAATAATTAAAGAGCTAGCACTCCTATCATCACTCTCCAGGAAGGAATGTACAAAGAGGGCAGGACTGTGAAACTACTCAACAGTATGATGGCTGAAACTAGTATAGGTACCTAGAATAATATGAAACTCTGAAGATCCACCAGTATAAACAAAACAAAACAATTTGAAAATGAACAAATGATAAGAAGCCTAAATTAAGGAAAACTTCAGGAAGTTTAATGCCCTATCTATTGGAAACAGAATGACCATAAGCCAGAAAGAACTCTTTCACTTATTCTGGGTAAGTTGGAGGTTTTCGAGCTTATAGAAAATTTACTCAGTGAACTGTACCTCCATGGAGCAACTAATAAAGCTGAATGAGCTCGTGATGCAAATGGCTATTTTTCTGCATAACAATTACTTCTGTTAACAACACATTTACATGGTATGTTTTCCCTGGGAATGATTTCCTTTTAGAGGAGGATTGTATTTATTGAATATAAAAGGCTGAAGACAATAGCAAAGGGAACAGTGGCTCCAACCATCATATCTTGATATGACTTAATAGGGAAAAAAAATTTACCAAGACATTTTTATTTTATACATGAATTTCCAAGATTGCATGGCACAATTCTGGTTTTATACCATTCATCCATCAATGTAAATGTACACCATTACTAACGCCTGCATGGTTGGGTAATACCTATGGGGAGCAGCTATTAGTAATGTTTTATTTAACTCTGACTTCTTCAGTTAAGTTCAGCCATATATTTATTTCTACTGGCAACTCTGTATAGCAGCCTTAATAAGAGTCTATGGGAAATAGGTATTTGATTTTCACAATATGTATATATGAAGCTAAATAATTCCTCAGTGCTTCTCTGACAACGTTCTCAAGGTTAGGTTACCACATGGTTATTTAGAATTCAGCATTTTTTAAATTTAGACAGGGTCTTACTCCGCTGCCCAGGTTGGAGTGCAGAGGTGGGCTCACAGCTCACTGCAGTCTCAACCTCCCGGGCTTAGGTGATCCTCTCATCACAGCCTCCTGGATAGCTGGGACTACAGGCACACACCACCATACCTAGCTAATTTTTGGTAGAGGCGGGGTTTCACCATGTTGCTCAGGCTGATCTCAAACTCCTGGACTCAAGTAATCTGCCTGCCTCAGCCTCCCAAAGTGCTGAGATTAGGCATGGGCCACCACATTCAGTCCTAGAATTCAGCTTTAAACAAAGATTTCGTTAATAAACATGCTGATAGTTATTCTTTATTTAAAATAAATGGCCAAAGTTGGAAATATCTATCATATGTATGACCAAAGTGCATGCTTTTTTAAAGACAATCACTATCCTTTACTTACCTCTATAGTCCCCTCAGGACTACTTATATAACTCTGTATCTACTAGACATTCAATATATTTGTCAAATGAATGAGAGAGAGAGAGAGAGAGAGAGAGAGAGAGAGAGAGAGAGAGAGATATCCCACGCTGCTGTGGGAGGGGAATCCGAAGGGGATATCCATATAGGGCATGGGCCACCTAGAATAATATGAAACTTTGAAGATCCACCAGTATAAAAGAGAGAGAGACAGCTCCCACGTTGCCATGAGAGGAGATCCGGAGAAGGAGTCCGCACAGGTAAGGGGCAGCACAGGTAAGGGGCAGCACAGGTAAGGGGCAGGGGTGTTTTAACCCTGGAGTTATTTCCGCCCCATTCATGTTCTTGTCCAATGAGAGAAGGTCTTTCAAACTTCCTCTGGAGTGACCGATTTTCGACTCTGATCCCGGATTGGTTGCTTGGGCCCACAACAAAGCCCCTCCTCCCAGGGCTTTTGGCGGGCTTTCTGAACAAAAAGAAGCTCACCTGGAATTTCTACCTAGCCCCTGCAGCTGGAAAGTTAGACAAAGAACTTTATGTTCCTGGACTGGGGGCGTGGATGGAGGTATGGCGCTGGGAAATTCCTGCCTTTGAAACAGGCAGTTTTCCTTAACACAGTCCCTCATTACTATATTTTGAGTCTTGATTAACACACACACACACACACACACACACACACACACCTGGGAAAGCAAAAAGCAACCCTTGACATCCTGAAACCAGTGTGCCACTCACCCCAAGGACTCTGTTGTCAGAGCTGACCTGGTGCTCACAGCTAAGCTGTGTTGCTGTTCTGTTGAATGTAAACATTTTCAGAATATCAACATCAGACAAGTTTACTCTGAGGCCATGATAAAGTGTGGCAAAACAAGGCCTCTTCACAATTTTATCCAAACAGACGAAAAGGTCACTGTGTTATCCACAAACTACCAAACACCTTCATTTCCCAGTAAATATAAGCCAATATAAATGACTGCTTTAAAAAAATAATCAATTACAGCTTGTTCTCATTCTAGGTGCTTTCTCTATTTCTTTAAAATTTATTGAGATACTGTTATGGGGATCTCTGGGGCGTCACTTTTCTGGCTGGAAACCTGTGGCCGGTGGCGCCTTTGCCTGAGTTTTGCTTGGGTCATCTGGGCTCATTCCGCCCCCTTGGCCTGGCAGACTGTGCTTAGCTCATGGTACTGCCCTGGATCCCTCGCCTCTAAGGTGGTAGTCAGACATGGCGCAGTGAGAAGGGTGTGTGAGCGAGTATGACGTCCAGGCATTGCGCAGTCAGACACGCTGGCTGCTGCCATGGAGTGGGCAGCTCCAGGTGCCAGCTCGGGTGCCAGCTCTCTGCAAGGCTGTGGCTGAACCAGGTGCTCTGCAAGCAGCTTCCCTGGCTGGCAGCAGGGAATGCGATGGCGCCTGTAAATTTGGAAAGGCCAAGGACTGCAGGGATCCAACGGGAGTACAGCCCTGTCTTGGGGAGCTCCCAGGTCTGGGCTCCCCAAAGGGCCATAGCTATTCTTTCCTTCTCTTCATCCACAACGTGGTGAGCAAGGGACATGTTTCAGCCCTGTTTGTGTTATAGCAGCTCTTTTAGCCTCACCATTCAATGGATCCTGAGTTCTTGTCCTGTGACCAGGAAGAAAGAGGTATGCAGACAAGTGGAGGGTGAGCAAGACAAAGAGGAGATTACTGAACAATAGAACAGCTCAGAGAAGACCCGCTGGGGGCAGCTCCTCTCCCTAGCCAGGGTGTACCAATGATTATTTAGCTCCTACCAGAAAGGGTAGCTCATCTCTGTAGGCAGGTCGTTCCAACAAGTGTTCAGCTATCAGCGGGGTGGGTAGCTCCTCTGTGCTGCTGGTCATCTTGTCTGCAGCTCTCAGCAGAGAGGAGGCACTAGAGTGGGTTTCTCCTTTCTGTAGGCAGGTCGTCAACAGCTCTCAGCAGAGAGGGTAGCCCCTCTCTGCAGCTGATAATCCCATCATCTCTCAGTCCCCTGCTCTGCTCTGGCTGACACTAGAATTTTTATGGGCCTCAGAGGGGAGGAAGTGCATGCTGATTGGTTCATGGGGTGTCATGGGTGGGCCTGGAAAAGGCATCACAAGCTCCCACTCCTGTCTGCAGGACTGGCAGCATGGCCCCCAGCCTTCAGGCCCTCCCTGGCCTGAAGGTGGGGCCTTACCTGGGACCTGCCCTCTTCCACCCAGGAGACTGTGTGCCTCCTGCAGCTATTCACAGAACCCAGGCTGCTGGCACCAAGGGGCACCTGCAGGCCAGCTCCAGAACCACCCTCAGCTTCCTCCAGGCTTCCCCTTTCATGCTCGCAAGGGTCCAATATCTGGAGAAGGCCAAGGTGATAGGGGGCTGGGGTGTCAGCATTGCCCTAAGCGTGGGCACACCTAGCTAGGCTGTGACAGCACCCAGGCTCCGCCCCAACCCTACTCTGAGATGGGAGCAGGTGCCCTACATGGGAAGAGGTGAGGCAGTGGGAGCAGACACCCCTTAGCGTGCAGAGACAGGGGTCCTTACTGGGTCCCCAAAGGTGCAGAGATGCCCGGGTCCTGTGCCTAAGAGGGTAGCTGCAGCTGCACCTGAGAAGCTCCTGCCCTGCCAACTTGGAAGGGATGGGGCTCTGTGAAGTGTGCAGTCCCGGCCTCACCTCTGAGATTGGAGTGGGTGCCAACAGCAAGAAGCAGCCAGGCAGTGAGAGCACGCACTAAGAGCGTGCAGGGGGCAGGAGGCAAGGGGGACTTCACTGGCCCCCAAGAGCACAGAGACACCAGGGTCCGGAGTCCTGGCAGAGTGGCTCCAGCAGCACCCAGGAAGGGGCTCCTGCCAGCTCCATGGAGTTGGGGGTGGGTGGCGGGGCTTCTGCTGGCTCCATGGAGTGTTACAGCCCTGGCCGCACCTCCCCGCTGCAGTCAGTATCTTGGCAGTGGCTGCTCTAGATGGGCCACTGCTGCCATCAATACACACTTAAAAGCCGATGTTTCCTGTATTGTCTGAGGACTAAAGAAGTTCAACAACATGCCTCCTTTCCTCTTTAGAAACAGTTTAAACCAACAGAAAAGTTGAAAGAATAGAATGAAAACAACCATAAACCCTCTTTCTAGATTCAACTGTTAGGATTTTGCTACGTTTGGTTGTGTGTTTAATATCTATAACACACATACATGCACACACATACATATTTAAGTTGCAGATTTACTCCTAAATCATTAAACATGCATGTCCTATGAATAAAAAGAATTTTCTAAATAACCACAGTACCTTTGTGGTTTGTCTTCTCCCTCAAAGATGTTACAGTCTAATACCCAGACTCTCCGAATAGTTACCCTATATGGTAAAAGGAACTTTGAAGATGTAACTAAATTAAGGACCTTGAGTTGGGGGGAAAAAGCAGTTGGGCAAGAAAAAAGCAACCCTTGACATACTGAAACCAGGTGGGTCCAATCTAATTACATGGTTCCTTTAAAGTAGGAGACCTCTCCCTGGTGTGGTCAGAGAGATGTGACTACGAAAGAATGATTAGAGAGATGCAACATTGCTAACTAAGAAGACACATGAAGAGAGCCCCAAAGCTGTAATGTTGGTGGCATTTGAAAGCTCAAAGAGGCAAGGAAATGAATTCTCCCTGTGAGCCCTTAGGAAGTAAGGCAGCTCTGTCAATACTTTGATTTTAGCACTGCGTGACCCATGTCAAATTTCCAACCCACAAAACTATAAAATAAATTTGTGTTGTTTTAGACCTAATTTACGATTGATAGGTATACCTGAATGTCATGAAGAGAATCAATCCAAGTTGGAAAATATTCTTCAGGATATTATTCAGGAAAACTTCCCTAATCTAGTAAGGCAGGACAATACTCAACTCCGGCTAATCCAGAGAACACCACAAAGATATTCCTCAAGTAGAGCAACTCCAAGACACATAATCGCTAGATTCACTAGGGTTGAAATAAAGGAGAAAATTCTAAGGGCAGCTAGAGAGAAAGGTCACGTTACCCATAAAGGGAAGCCTATCAGACTCACAGCAGACCTCTCACCAGAAACCCTACAAACTAGAAGAGAGTGGGGGTCAATATTCAATATCCTCAAAGAAAACAATTTTCAACTCAGAATCTCATATCCTGCCAAACTAAGCTTCATAAGCGAAGGAAAAATAAAATTTTTCGTGAACAAGCAAGCACTCAGAGATTTCATCACCACCAGGCCTGCTTTAAAAGAGCTTCTGAAAGAAGCACTACAAACAGAAAGGAACAACCAGTATCAGTCATCCCAAAAACTTACCAAAACGTAAAGAGTATCTCTATAATGAAGAATCTACATCAACTAAAGGGCAAAATAGCCAGCTAGCATTAAATGACAATATTGAACTCACAAATATTAATATCAATTCTAAATTTAAATGGATTAAATGCCCCTATCAAAGACACAGACTGGTAAATTGAATAAAAAGTCAAAACCCATCGGTACACTGTATCCAGATCTATTTCGCAAGCAACGACATACAAAGACTCAAAACAAAGGGATGGAGGAAGATTCACCAATTAAATGGAGAGCAAAACAAAACAAAAAAAACCAGGAGTTGTAATTTTTGTCTCTCACAAAATAGACTTTAATGGTAACAAAGACTAAAAGAAACAAGGACATTACATAATGGTAAAAGGATCAATGCAACAACAGGATTTAATGATTATAAATATATATGCACCCAATACAGGAGCACCCAGATACATAAGACAAGTTCTTAATGACTTATAAAGAGACCTGGACTCCCGCACAATAATAGCGGGAGATTTTGACACCACATTGTTAATATTCGACAGATCAATGACATAGAAAATTAATAGGGACATCTATGATTTGAACTTAGACCTGGAATAAGTAAACTTAGTGAATATTTATAGAATTCTCCACTCCAGGTCCACAAAACATACATTTTTCTCAGTATCACATTACACCTATTTTGAAGGTGACTACGTAATTGGAAGTAAATCAGTCTTCAGCATTTGCATAGCATTTCACAGACTAATATTGGTTGGCTGTTTGTTATTTTCTTCCCTTATTCCTTCCTGTCTCCATTGTTAAGCACAATTATCGGCATAAAAGAAGTTTTTAATACCTATTTTTAGATTGCATTCCAGCCTGGGCAATAGAGCAAGAATCCTGTTCTCTCTCCCCCTTTTTCTTTTTCTTTCTTTCTTTAAATAAATAAATAAATAAACAAACAAACAAATAAATAAATAAATAAATTTGTATTGTTTTAAACCAAGTTTGGGGTGATCTGTAATAGCACTGATAAAAAACAAATACACCTATTTTCATCTGTAAGAAAATTCTCAGTTAATTCTATATATCCATATACAGTCCATATAAAATCTCTTCTAATTGTCTCTTAAAAAAAAAGGCTTTTATAGCTTTGTCTCCCCAAGTCTAGATCCAGTGAAGTTTACACATTACATTTGTTTTTTTGTCTCTTTAGTCTCTTTTAATCTAGAACAGTAGCCTTGCCTTTGTTTGTCCTGACATTGACTGTTCTATTTAAGAGTCCAGGCTGGCTGTCTTATAGAATGTCCCTTATTCTGGATTTGTCTGAGTGCTTTTCATATGATTAGATTCAACTTAGATAATTTCTTGGCAAGGATATGTCATAGACAACAATGTGTGCTTTTTATTGCTTCAAAGCTTGAGGCTCTTATCAGGTTGTCCAACTTTTGATGAGTCTAAATTTGATCACTTCTTTTGGAAGATGACTGTGATTCTTTTCTTGTAAAAGCTATGCCTTTGTAATTGATGTCATATGTAGACTAATATTTTGAGAGTTTCAAATATCTTGTTCTCCAACAACTTTTCACCTAATGGCTTTACTATTGATTGATGATTCTTCCCTGCATTAGTTATTATATTGGAATTGCAAGATGGGTTATTTTTCTCATTCTGTGATTTCTTCTATATTTATGGAGTATTTTTTGTAAACACAGTCATTCCCATGGTATACATGGGGGATTGGTTCTAGGAGCCAATGGGAGGATGCTCAAGTCCCTTATGTAAAATGACACAGTATTTGCATATCACCTGTGCACATCATCCTTTAAATTATCGCTAGATTACTTAGAATACCTAATACATCACATCACTTCATTTGTGAATTTACTGCATAGTAAAATCAGGTTTTGCCTTTGGGAATTTTGGGAAACTTTTTTGATCTGTGGTTGGTTGAATCTACAAATGTGGAACCCACAGATATGGAGGGCCAACTGTATAAGCTTTTCTATTTCCCTGTTATTGCTTTTCTCTCTTCCTCTCTCGATCTCTGTGTCTCAATTAGATTACTTAGGACATTTTTATGACTTTTTATAACTCATAAGCCTCTTCAAGAGAAACACTGCTCTTTTGAATCTCACTAGTTTTAGAGAATTTCTTTGCTTTCAAACATAAGAGAATATCCCAGATTCACCTTGTTCTGCCCCAAACCTGGCATCAAGCACTTTTATAAGGAGAGGGATCTCTGGTTCCTTTTAATGAGAAATGGAATTTAGAAACCAAAAATCTGGGTATTAGGTACACTCACTGTTCTTGAGATGCAATGAGTTATTGATACAATTAGGTTATTGATTTTTCAGTCTTTTTTTCCTCTCTATAAATTTTCTTGTAAGTCTGGGGTTGGCTACATCCCCAAAGTTTTGATATGCAGTATTTCATTATACTCACTTTAAAATATTTTATAAATTGCTACTGTGATTTCTTCTTTGAGATGTAAGTTTTTTAAAGAAGATTACTATAGGCCAGGCATGGTGGCTCATGCCTGTTATCCCAGCACTTTGGGAGGCTGAGGTAGGTGGATCACAGGGTCAGGAGTTAGAAACCAGCCTGACCATTTTGGTAAAACCTCATCTCTACTGAAAATACAAAAATTAGCTGGGCGTGGTAGCTCGCACCTACAGTCCCAGCTACTCAGGAGGCTGAGGCATGAGAATCACTTGAACCTGGGAGGCAGAGGTTGCAATGAGTAGAGATCGCACTGCTGCACTCCAGCCTGAGTGACAGAGCAAGACTCTGTCTCGATTAAAAAAAAAGAAAGAAAGAAGATTATTACTAAATTTCCAAATCTATGGGGATTTTTTTTTCCTTCTGTTGTATTATTTTAGTACCTTGAAGAATGTTGACTTGCCTGTCCCAGCATATGTTCAACTGTGTTAAATGTTCTATGTGAGGCCAGGCACGGTGGCTCATGCCTGTAATCCCAGCACTTTGGGAGGCCGAGGCAGGTGGATCACGAGGTCAAGAGTTTGAGACCAGCCTGGCCAACATGGTGAAACCCTGTCTCTACTAAAAATACAAAAATTAGCTGGGCTTGGTGGCATGTGCCTGTAATCCCAGCTACTCGGGAGGCTGAGGCAGGAGAATCACTTGAACCTGGGAGATGGAGGTTGCAGTGAGCCAAGATCGTGCCACTGCACTCCAACCTGGTGACAGAGCAAGACTCCATCTCAAAAAAAAAAAAAAAAGTTCTACGTGAACTTGAAAAGAATGTGAATTCTATAATATAGATGTGAGTTGATTAATATGTTAATCAGATCAACTTTGTTAGTCATGTTCAAATCTATATCTTTATTGATTTTTAATCTGTTTTATTGGTTACAAAGTTGTATGTGTTAAAATCTTGAGCTATGGCTGTGAATTTGTGTTTTATGTTTTTCTTTTAGTAGCTATATAAAAGTTTAGAATTGCCATATCATTCTAGTGAATCAAAGCTTTAATTATGAAATATTCCTCTTTATTGGTAGTAACGCTTCTTGCCACTGTTAATATAAATGTATGAGCATTTTTTAAGTTAGTTTTTGCAAACTTTTTTTTTCGTCCTTTTACTTTTGGTCTTTTTTTTTGCAACTTAAGAAATATCTTTTGTAAGCAGCACAGGTTTTTTAGTTTTTTTAATCCAGTCTGAAAATTTTTGTTAGAGTTTTCAGTCTATTTACATTTACCGTAAGTACCATTATATTTGAGTTCAAATCTGCCGCATTACTCTCTGCATTCTATTTATCCACCTCTGTTGTGCTCCTTTTTTCCTTTCTTGCCTTGTCCCAGATTAATATTTTCTTATTTAAATTCTCTGTCTTGTTAGACTGATAATTATATATTATTCTTTTATTTAGTGGTTAATGATTACATTGCTGACTTATTAAAGTCTAATAAAAACTAATACTCAGCATTTCTTAGACAATGCGAACACATTGGAACACATTAACTTGATTTATACCATTCTTGCTTTTTGTGTCATTATTTACAAATACCTTTAATTACATAAAACATGGTTTATATTGTTTTATAAAGTCAATGTTTATGCAGATTTATGTTTATTTTGTAGTCTTTTCATTGTTTTTCACTTCTGCTATATTTCTGTGCTGCCTTGTTGGATCATTCTTCTATGAGCAGATCGTTATAGCTTATCTTTGAAATAATTACTGACACAATTAATGACATGAGAGAACGTGTTAAGAAATGAATATGTGCTGGGCGTGGTGGCTCATGCCTATAATCCCAGCATTTTGGGAGGCCAAGGCAGGTGGATTACCTGAGGTCAGAAGTTCAAGACCAGCCTGACTAGCATGCTAAAACTCTATTAAAAACACAAAAATTAACTGGGGTGGTGGCACACACCTGTAATCCCAGTTACTTGGGAGGCTGAGGCAGGAGAATTGCTTGAGCCCAGGAGACAGAGTTTGCAGTGAGCCAAGATCGTGCAACTGCATTCCAGCCTGGCTGACAGAGCGAGCCTCTGTCTCAAAAAAAAAAAAAAAAAAAAAGAATATGAAATATAGCAGGGATACAGAAGACAAGTGAGTTGGTAAGTGGTAAATTTGAAGAATTGGTAGGAAAGTCAAATAGGGGCCTGTTTATAAGAGAGCTTTTGATTTCTTCAGGCTGACAGACAACTGGCTTCCAGGTTTAAAACTCAAATCATCCAAGAATAAGAGTCAACTTTAAAACTTTTAGGTGAAGCTTAAAATTGGAAAGAAATTGACTTTGAACCATGAGAGGGTTGGTCCAATAACAGTCTTTGAGATTGGTGTGTTGGTTTTTTAGTATAATTATTCCATTCAAATTGCTCTCTACCCTCTACAATTTACACGTGAGCAGAGGAGGAAAAGCCTGTAATCAAAAAAAAAAAAAAAAAAGAGGCAGTACATATTTTTTAGATTCTTTTAAGTTATAGATTCTGAGACAGACAATCCTAAAGTTTGAATCTCAGCTTTTATACTTCCAAGCTATTTTGTCTGAATTAATTCTTTCTCCCTCTCTCTCTCTATGATCTTTTCATTTCCTCAGCTAGACAATGGATGTAACGAGAGTGTTTATCTTATTGGGTTCTTGCAAGAAATAAATGAGATTATCCTTAAAAGTGATAACCCCATGCCTTGCACTTAGTAAGAGTTCAATAAATGTTAGCTGCCCATACCCATACAGTCTTTCAGGGAGACTGATGACACAGGGCAGCATTTCGTTGTGGCAATTATATGAATAAAATGTTCATAGAATGTATGCATAGAAGGAGATGTTTCAACCCAGTTTGGTGTAATGCCTGTTAAGAGAAACACGTAAGTATAGTAACAGCCACTCTAAGATCAGAAAAAAGTGGTAGAAATGACCTGAGTCAGGCTGCCAAAAGGAAAACAGAAATAGCATAGGAAGAAATGTCGGACACATCAAGGTAGAAGAGAGAAGTTATGCATCCTCAGCGTGAGGTACCCTAGACCCAGGAGGGAGGGGTTGGGAACAAGTGTTATACATACTCTGCTGGTGGAGTTTAGCAAGGGAGTGTTTCTGTTGTTGTTAATGCCACTATTTCCTTTTTGTATCCTTTAGATTAGTAGAACAAGAGAGAACATTAGATTATATAGTATTATGTATAACTATGACCTTAATACATAGCAGAAGAAGGCTAGTGCAGCAGCAGAAGGCCTTTTCTCCTTTGGGATCATGTGTACAGTCTAAGAGAAAGAGGGCAACCTGAATAAGAAGACCGTAATACACAGAGAAGAACTCAAATACATAACAGTGGATGGTACTGGTGTCCTTCTCAGATCCCTTCACTGCCTAGGACACCCATGTACCAGTCTCTGTGTGCTTTAGCTGATATCAACTCACAACTCCACCTTTCTCCCAAGACTTGCAAAACTGAAGCTGCCTCACCTAGGAGGCTATTTCTCACCCACACCTGTGCTGACTGGCTGTGTCCTTTGCCCAACTTGGAACAAACTTATTTGTCCAGTTTTCACTCAGAGTCCCCCACTGTGGTCTCAGGATGAAACTAACCTCTGAAACCACCTCCCTGACCTGTTCTGCTCCTACCGCTTCCTTTTCCCTAAGAAATCACTTGGACAAGAATCCTCATCTTAGGATCAATTTCCAGGAAGCCCAACCTAGGACAAAAGGAAATACAAAAATAAATCCTAGTAGCTTTGAAGACAAATAAACATCATCAGAGAAGTTGATTTTTACAGGCTCTGGACCTAATGTTCTGTATCATTCACCACATAGAAACGTTCTAAAAACATGTTTTATGGATATTACTCCTAATCTCCAATTACTCACAGTCTTGCAGGGTATTGAAAATGTCTTTTGCTTTTTCTTATTGATGGAGATCTCTCATCCATCTTCTGCTCTGCACTTTAATTCGCTAGAGAGGCATGCTGCCCACTTTCCGACTGACGGTGATAGCATAGGTGCCTCCACAGGCTTGTCTAATAATGATAATAATAATAAGTGCCGACATTTCTTGAACGCTTTTACATCCCAATGGTTCTTGGAAGTACTTACATAGATTAACTCATTCAATCCTCAAAATGCCCCCCGATATAGGGATCATTATTGTCCCTGTTTTGAAGAAGAGGAAACTAAAGCACAGACTTTTTAAAGGCAGCTTCTCAAGGCCACACAATGTGAATAAAGGTATTAGGATTATTCCAGTTCAGACTTTCTGAATACAGAGCTCATGTTTTTAACCACTAGTCTTCTATATCTTCCCCATCCTACAACAGCTGGGCTGATATATTGGCTTCACACTCTCTCATTTCTCTGTTACTTCCCATGGAAGAAAATACATAACTTGCCCATATGATATATAGTCTTCGTCTCACCCAGAAAGATTTTCTTGTGAAAGAATGAGTGTTTATTATGGGAGATAATAAATATATTATCTTACATGACAAAAAAGAATTTGCAGATGTGATTAAGTTAAAGACCTTGAGATAAAGTGAGTATTCTGAATTATCCGGGTGGCCCACTGTAATCACAAGGATCCTGAAAAAAGGAAGTGGGGAGCCAGATGCCAAAGAAGCAGAAAAACACGAGAACTCAGTCTAATGTTGCTGGTTTTGATGATGAAAGAAGGGGTTCAAGGCCAAGGAATGCAAGTGCCCTCTAGAAGCTGGAAAAGCAAGGAGATGGATTCTCTCTCTATCCTCTAGAAGGAAACACAGCCCTGCCAGGACCTTGATTTTAGTCAATGGAATTTATTAGACTTTTAACCTTCAGAACCAATTTGTGTTTTAAGTCAGTAAGTTTGGATTAATTTGTTACAGCAGAAATAAAAAACTAATGCAGAGATTGATATAGTAAGGCACTTACCATGGTGCATAACTGGAACATAGACCTAGTCTCCAACTATGAGATATTATTATTATTGCTGTTTTTATTTATTATTAATGATATCATTTTGAATGTCCGAGAAGGCTTCAAAGAGCAGTTATAGGCTGACTTGGTCTTGAAATATTGATAAACTAAAAACAATGGGAAGTGCCTGGTAGAAGGAACAATGTTGGCAAAAATATGGTAATGGAATAACACAGGGTTTGCTGAGTAGCAGGTTTTGGAGATCCTTCAATGGCAAACTTTATGCAATTGGAAACCTTTACAGGTAATGATATGTTGGAAGTTTCATTTTCAAGAATTTAATCTGATGGGTAATTAATTGCTGGGGGTGGCAAAGATAAAAAAAAAAAAAGGCCCTGACTCTAGTACTGAGATAAGAGCATGAATTGGCTGGGCATGGTGCTCATGCCTGTAATCCCAACACTTTGGGAGGCCGAGGTGGGCAGATCACTCGAGATCTGGTGTTCAAGACCAGCGTAGCCAACATGGTAAAACCCCGTCTCTACTAAAAAATACAAAAAAAAAAATTAGCCAGATGTGGTGGTGCATGCCTGTAATTCCAGCTATTCGGGAGGCTGAGACAGGAAAATTGCTTGAACTGGGAGGTGGAGGTTTCAGTGAGTCAAGATCTTGCCACTGCACTCTAGCCTGGGTGATAGAGCAAGACTCAGTCACAAAAAAAAAGAAAAGAAAAAAGAAAAAGCATGAATTAAGGAAGTATAGTGAAAGAAGAAGAAATAATGGGATGGAGGGAGTATGAATTTCCTGAGGGGTGGGCCTCTGTATCACTCATTTTTTGGGCACACCTAAGAGAGTGTGTGACAGTATTGATTACAAAATATATACTAGTTTAACAAGGAAAGAAACCATTTAAAGAAAAGGCTAAATAAGATATGACTTATGTCTCCAAGCTCTGAAATAACATCTAGTATCTTTCTTTTAGCCTCAGTGTCTAGGAGAGTGTTTCCACTAATGCTGAAAAAAGATTTATTTTAGATGGATTTTATGCTTTTATTTCAACTCTGTAGAGAGGCAGGAATTGGAGATACTTGAATTGCCCTAATGAGATGATAACTGAATTGGTAAATTCAAGTAAACAAAACCTTAGGATACAGTCCATATGAGAAAAACTCTGGATGATCCAGTGATTACTATCATTGCCCAGAATCTGAATCTCAAATTTCTTACTCCTTGACCAGCGTGTTCATGCTATACCACAGTTGTCTAATTAGAAATACTAAGTGACTAATAATTATTAACAATATTTTTCTTTTAGGCTACAAACCAGGAAATACATCTACCTTCAACCTTGTTGTGATTATTAATCAGCAAACATTTCTAATTAATGTAAATCTTAAGGAGGCAGATACCAAAGAAGTGAAAATACTTGGAAAAATAATGTAGAAAATATTAAGATACTGTTTTTGTATCAGCAAGGATTCATATGCTTTTATTTGTTCCCAGCAAAAGAATCATGATCCCTTCCAACTCATTAAATCATTTGATTGCATACTTGGTCTTTTAAGAGTTCCCGAATGTCATGCAGTTTTAATATGATATTGTTTGTGTGTGTATTTTGGGAAAGGTGTGCTTGCTAATAAATTTAAGACAGCATGGCTGCATTTTATATGGCACCTAACCTCAGTACTGTGAAATATTGTCATGGTTACCTGCAAAGCAGCAGGATGTATGTGGGTGAAAGATGAGGTTCAAACAGTATAATAATAGGCTCTTTAACAGAAACTAGATTATGGACAAAGAAAGGAAAGTGGAGGAAGGTAGGAGAAAGTGTGAGGAGACCAATGTTCAGCTGGTTTTAAAATAATGCATGAACTAAATAAATCTTTTTCTGCAGTCATGATCTGATAATTAGTTTCAAATGGTTGCATCTCAGAGACTGTGTCCTTTATGGAAGTGGCCCACAACAAATTTGAAGAAAGTGGGAGTAAAATTATAACAAAAAATTAAGGGAATTATTTAAGGAAATGATAAGTGTGTTCATTAGGACACAGGGTGGTCCTCATACTTCAGACATTTGGAGATTATTGAAACACTTAATAATCCAGCTTGGAAGCTTTAGTACATTTACCTAGAATCTTTAACCACTTTTGTGTTTAAAGTCCTTTGTAATGATAATTTGTTGTTTATAAGTGTTTTCCTGAAAAAACAAAATTTCTTTCTATGGTTATTAAAAGTGTCAGTTATTGCTTAGATTTGTCAAAATCTAGGTTGATTCAACTTATTTGTAAAAAGTTACTCATTATTTCATTCTGTTTCCTACTTATCAGCAACTTGGTTAAAGTGTAATATTCTCTTACTATTTTTACCCTGCTCTATGAATTTAGAGGAGAGAGAAAATGGCTAAAAAGAAATAACATTTTTAAAAGGATAGATAGTTCAATAATAAATTTAACAATGATCTATCTAGCTAACCTAGGCAGTGGAGGAACAAAAACTAATAGAATATGATCTCTATCATTAGGAATCTCACAGGATGGAAAAGAAAAAATGCCACATGCACAAAACAGAAAAAAAAAACCAAATGTGATGAGCTCCATGTGAAGCTAAGGAGTGAAGTGATTTGAGACTATGAAAGACTGAGCAATTAAAAAGAGACTAAGGTATAGACAAAGATTATTAAAACCAAAACTCTGACGCAAGCTTGTTTACTATTCATATAATGAATATGAGAATCGATGCTTAAAAAGAGTTTCTGAACATTCCCTGTTAGGGATGACATAAAACTAGGGACATCCTGCAACAAATTCTTCCAGAAAAGTATAGATCCCTTGACTGGTAACTCAATCTTAATTTACCTACTTTTGTAAGTAATCTAGGATTAATATTTTATAATTGGAAATTATTGTATTTCTTTTATGACAGGCCTAAAATTACTTTAGAAATATTTAACAATAATTTAAAATTAAATTGAATGACTCAATGAAACGAAAACAAGTTTGCAAAGAAAAATACAACTTCATGAAATAGAATTCGATTTATGAAGATAGGCTTTCCATGAAGTTTAGTTAACTTTTTTCCCAATAAATATTTTAATACTATCATTTCTGCAGTTTAAATTGATGCTAAAGATGTATAGAAATGAAACTGATAAGAAAAGGGCCATGATTTTTTTTTATTCCCAGAAGAAAAGCCTCAAACTTCAGCAGGACAGTTTTTCTCCAGGGTCCAATTATAACAGAGCCAATTATGTTTTGTGATGCATTCATGACCCTTATAATTATTCTACATGAATACATAAAACTCTGCACATATGTGTCAGAATTTACTAATATGTATTCCAAATATTGCTTCATCCTTCAATAGAACTGTATGCCCCAAAAGGAAATGGAAACCAAAATGTGCTTAGTTAGCTTTTCAAATAATGTTAAATTTACAGACTTGTTAAAGAGCAGGCTGCTGACTCAGATTAAGCCAGATTCTTTGGGGTAAGAACTATATTAAATATAATAAAGATAAATATTTTCAGTTGATGATACCATTTTATTCTTTTTTTTTTTTTTTTTTTTTTTTTGAGACTGAGTCTCCCTCTGTCGCCGAGACTGGAGGGCAGTGACGCGATCTCCGCTCACTGCAACCTCCGCCTCCTGAGTTCAAGCGATTCTCCTGCCTCAGCCTCCCGAGTAGCTGGGACTACAGGTGTTCGCTGCCATGCCCGGCTAATTTTTTGTATTTTAGTAGAGACAGGGTTTCACCATGTTGCCCAGGCTGGTCTCAAACACCTGAGCTCAGGCAATCTGCCCGCCTCCCAATCAGCCTCCCAAAGTGCTGGGATTACAGACGTGAGCCACCATGCCCGGCCACCATTTTATTCTTAAAAAAAAAAAAAATTACAACTGCCTTTTTGTGTCCCTGTACTAAAAAAAAAAAAAAAAAGAAACAAAACAAAACTTTCACAAGTTGAAATCTAAGATCTCATTTGCAGTCCGTTGACCCAAAATCCATAGCATTGTTGTGAAGATACTGTGAACAAAAGCCAGTACATCACTGTATACTATATGTTCTCTGGTTCTCATAATTGGAAAAAGATTCAGGGAGCAATACGAACATTTGCAAAGGAAAGAATCTTTTCTAATGAGATTTTGGTGTGACTTGTCTTTAAAGTGAATTGAGCTGTCATTCTTTTTTTATATATAAATAAAACATTACTGTTTTAATGTCAGCTGGGTTTTTCCCTTCAGAATATAACTTATAATGGAAAAATAATTATTTTTGAAGAATACTTTTTTCCCGTTTAATAATTCTAAGCCTTCTAATTCTTGCTTTGTCATTCAAGAACATACATCAGTAAACATTCTATGATAAGCAGAAGAATATTTGTAAACATAATAATAAGTGTTTTGCAATAGATTTAGAGCCAAAATTTTCTAGGTGAAAGACATTTAGAAATCTCTCAGTTTTACTGATACGTAGTTTGAGGCCCACAAATATTCAATGGCCAAGATCTCCGGTGTGGGTCGGAAATGATAAGGAGACAGATCTTATGATGGACTTTCGTTTCCTATTGGAGGGGGAAAAACACTTCAATCAAATATTTGGTTACATGCTATTTTTAAAAGCAGCAGTAGTTCATTAGTGGTTCTGAGTCTGGAGGGTAGATAGAAAATGTAAGCTTCTCATTTCTCTCTCCCCAATAATGTTGAAAGAATTCTTAAAAGCTACTACACTCAGAAAGAGCCAAAAAGGTGTAATATCAGCAGGCGAGAGGTTTTATCAAATGTCTGGAAGACAGAAAGTGGATTGAAGAATGCCAACAGATAGAGCAGGCTGCAGGAATCCATTGTACAATTCCCACAGAGGAAATGAAGAGGAGGGAGTCCAGATTTGAACATGGAAATGTCATATGGTGTCATATGGTACTGAGCACCAGGCACTTGACTCCCCCTCCTCAAACCTCCACATGCAGAACAGCCTGCTGCCGGCATGTACCCAGTGAAACCTCCAACAGAGTACAGTTCTCTAAATGACTCAATACAGCTCTCTGGTAAGAAGTAAAGGTTGTCACCCTAGTTTAAATCTCTTTTAATTCTAGAATGTAAGGCATATCTGAAATAAAAGCCAGGTGTCTGGCTCATTACCCTTAAGAATCAGTCATATTCTGTTAATGTACAAAGAGCACTTTTTCTCTTTTCCTATTATTTATGGACCAATAACCCAAGATGTTACTCATATTATCATTATGGATTGGTAATTTAATTGTTTAAAAGTAGAAGACCAATATAAAAAATAAAAAGACTGTATCAAGAGGAAATCAAGGCAATCTGCAGAACAAAGATAACATTCAAGAAATTGTTTACTATCTTTATAGACATTCACTAAGATATTGCATCTATGAAAAATAATTACATGTTATGTAATAGTAGCCATAAAAATAGAAAAAGCTACTGAAAATGAAAACGTATAATTAACAAACAGAAATTGCATATGAACTTTGGAAGACAGAGTAAATAAAATTTCCTGGAATGCAGAACAAAAGAATATAGAATAGGCCAGGCGCAGTGGCTCACGCTTGTAATCTCAGCAGTTTGGGAAGTTGAGGCAGGTGGAACATGAGGTTGGGAGTTCGAGACAAGCCTGTCCAATATGGTGAAACTCCATTTCTACTAAAAAATACAAAAATTAGCTGGGCGTGGTGGTGCACGCCTGTAGTCCCAGCTACTTGGGAGGCTGAGGCAGGAGAATCACTTGAACCTGGGAGGCAGAGGCTGCAGTAAGATGAGATTGCAGCACTGCACTGCAGCCTGAGCAACAGAGCGAGACTCCATCTCAATTTAAAAACATTAGTAACTTTGAAGAAATAAGAAGGAAAATTAAAAGTTCAAAGTGGGCCAGGCACAGTGGCTCACGCCTGTAATCCCAACACTTTGGGAGGCCGAGGTGGATGGATCAACTGAGTTTGGGAGTTCTAGATCAGCCTCACCAACATGGAGAAGCCCCATCTCTACTAAAAATATGAAATTAGCCAGGCATGGCGTCACATACCTGTAATCCCAGCTACTCAGGAGGCTGAGGCAGGAGAATCACTTGAACCCGGGAGACGGAGGTTGCATTGAGCTGAGATCATGCCACTGCACTCCAGCCTGGGTGACAGAGTGAGACTCAGTCGCAAAAACAACAACAACAAAGAATATAGAGTAAAACAAATTGAAGGAAAATTCTCAGATATAATCTAAGGGTCCTAATATGACTCAGTGGAGTTCAAATAGAGATTAAATTGCAGAAAATGGAAGGGGCGAATATAGGAGGAATTACCAAAGAAAAAAATAGAAGAGGGACAAACAAGTGTTCAGATTGAGAACTCCCATGGAGGGCTGATGCAGGTGAACGAAAAAAGACCTAAGGATAAAGAGAAGATATTAGAAATTGAGAGTGGTATACACACATGTGAGAGCATGTCAGTGAGAGAGACTGATTTGAGGATATTCTTTGGCAAAATGATGGATTAACTAAGAATGATTAAGACATTGGATCCAGAAAAGGATGAATTTAAACCAAAATAGTAATAAAGAGAAGTTCCAACATGACAGTTCTAAAGCAGGTCTGCAGAGCAATCTGTTCGAGTTAGAGTAGAAGGATGGAAGGTTCCGGAAATCAAGTTCAAAACAAAGACGATTTGGTTCCAAAGTTGGAATAAATTGAGGATATGAAAAAGGCGATGGGAGTGATCAAGCTGAGAAATAAGCATGATAGTGGAGGACTTGAGAAAATATTGGATTGGGGTTAGATTTTGAAGTTAAAACTGGTAAGATTTGCTAGAAGATGGGATGGTTGGTGTGAACCAAAGAGCAAGGTGAAGTATAAGTCCAAGATTTTCATTTTAACCATCCGAGGGAATAAGAAAGGCCCTCAGAAACTTAAGAGTCAGTGAAATATCTGTGCAAGGATCTGTGGTTTATACAGAGGTAAGTCCAAATTAGAGCCACAAGCCTGTGGGCTTCAAGAAGAATAAAATTAAGGAATGAAACTAAGATTAAAATTAAGACTACATGGAATGATTCATATTAAAGATACTGAAGATAATGTGAGGTAAGCAAACATAGCTTTTCCACAAAATGAGAGAAAAAAAGCGATGTCATAAACTTCAGGAAAAAACAAACTAACAACCAAACTATATAAAATATTCATGATCTAACAAAATAAATAGTTTCAGTCAGATAAAACTAAAGCCTGGCATTAGTTTGAGTCATTCATTCATGTAACCATTCTTTATTCATCCATTTATACAACAATCCACTGCTACCGTGTATCAGACGTTATATGTGGAAGAAATAATAGTAAACAAAATAGATGTCTTTTATAAGCTTTCATTAAATGAAGAAAATGAATGATAAACAAATAAGAGCTATAGATAAACTGTAGGTAAAAGTACATTGCAGTAAACAAAAGTACAGTCAGAAAACAGAGAGTAGTGAAGAACACTTTTAAAAATAATGCGTAAGGCCATGCACGGTGGCTCTTGCTGTAATCTCAGCACTTTGGGAGGTAGAGGTGAAAGGAATCACTCTACCTTCAAGACCAGCTTGACCAACATGGTGAAACCCCCTCTCTACCAAAAATACGAAAATTGGCCAGGTTTGGTGGTGCATGCCTGTAATCCCAGCTACTCAGGAGGTTGAGGCAGGAGAATCTCTTGAACCCAGGTGGTGAAGGTTGCAGTAAGCCTGAGATCGCGCTACTGCACTCCAGCCTGGGTGACACAGTGAGACTCTGTCTCAAAAATAATAATAATAATAAAGTATACTAAACAAATAAAAAGACAAAAATCAGCCTGGCATGGTGGTACGCTTCTATAGTCCCAGTTACTTGGGAGGTTGAGGAGGGAGGCTCACCTGAGCCCAGTAAGTCAAGGCAGCAGTGAGCTGTGATTATGCCACTGCACTCTTGCACTCCAGCATGGGTGAGAGAGCGAGACCCTGTCTAAAAAAACAAGAAAGAAAAAAGAAAAAGAAAAAAAATGGAGAGATTGCGAAAGTGTTCCATGAGGAAATGACCTTTAAGCAGAGATATGAATTAAGTAGGGAGAGAGTCACTGAGATATGAGATACATATTTAAAAAGTTGTTCTAGAAAGTGTACATTTTCTTGAAGCAGGACTGTGCATTAGTATGAAGGAAGCAAGAGTGAGAGAGAGGCAGTGTGAAAAGAGGAGTTGGAAGAAGAGTTGCATGTCAGATTACCTGGATTTTGTACTTTATTCAAGTGGGATAAGAGGTTCACAGAGAGTTCTAGAGAGGAATGACAGGATCTCATTTACGTTTGAAAAGGTTTAACCTGTTTGTTGTGGGAAGAAGATAGTCAGGGTGGACTCAAGAGGGGAAACCAGATAAATAGGAGTTAACGGTAGTCATCCAGGTGAGAATAGATATAGTAGGATGTAATTATTGTACATTGTATGCCTCTATCAAAATATCTCATGCACTCCATAAATATATATACCTACCATGTACCCACGAACTTTAAAATAGAAAACTCCTAATATAAGGAACCTCCAGACATCAAGCACGGCATCTTCTGATTGTTTATTATAGTCTTGTGTGGTTTGTTAAAAAAAAAAAAAGACAGAGAGAGAGACACAAGAGATATGGTAGTGAAAGTGTTGAGACGATATTTGATTTGGGTTATGTTTTGAATGTACAGTCGATAGAGTTTGCTTGAGAACCAGATGTTCAATGTGAAAGAGACCAGGTTTGATCAAGTATAACTTCAAGATTGTCATCTTAACAACTGGGTAAATGGTGCCGGCATTTATTGAGATGAGGAAAAAATACGGTGGTTCTTAGCAGTGAATACCTTTGCTATCAAGATTATTTCCTCTGCTATGAGTTTCAGGAGTTTATTTGGAAAAACACAACCATAATTTGACTCCTAAGTCTAGGCTGTGTTAGTCTTTACCCTGTAGCAGAAATGTATTGCTGCTGTCTGAACTGAGGTAAGAAATGAAAACAAGCATATATTGGGGAAAGGCTACTTCTGTTACTATTTCCAAATATGATCAATGGGATATGTGTGTATAAATACATAGGCACATATGTACAAATTATATACACATTCTTGTTAAAGCCTCCATGAAGGATGTATAAACTGATTATAAAATATTATCTTAGTTTGGGATCTCTAGAAGCAGAGGATGAGGCAGAAATTTGGATACCAGTCATTTATTGAGAGAGCGCTTTTCAGAGGGATGAAACCTAGGGAAGGTAAGGGAATAAGGGCATTCGGATAGGAATGAGGAAGGGGCTGAGCCAGATCCACATAGCATGATGGGGAAGGAGGTGCTAAGAGCCTAATTGCACCTGTAATTTCTTTTACCTGAGATGAGGGGATTGGACTTTCATCTTCTCTATCAGTTAGTCATTGTGTGACTATGAGCTTCCCTAGATGGCTGCCCTCACCAATTTTTTTTTTTTTTTTTTGAGACAGAGACCCATTCACTGTTACCCAGGCTGAAGTGCAGTGGTATGATCTCAGCTTACTGCAACGTCTACCTACTGGGTTGAAGTGATTCTCCCGCCTCAGCCATTGTGAAGAGTCAGATCCAAGAAGGATGAGGAATGCATCTATATGATGCATGGGTTAGTGTGAACTAAAGGTTTCCAACAGACCAATACATAAGGCAATAAATGCAGATGCATATTGTGCTATGTGTGCATGTGTATACACACACATTTCCTAGGTCTGTTCACTATCTGGTATCAGATCAGTAACACTCCAATAACACAAGCAAACTTAGAGTTCAAAACTTGGCTTCTCAAAACCATTTCCACTAAAAGTAATCAGGGCTCCTGGGAGAAATGATATCATGTTTGAGCAAGAAAATTATGAGATGAACATGGAGTATCTTGTGCCAGAAACAAAGAAACGATCAACAAATCAAAGAATGAAGGGTACATATCAAAAGAACGTGAAAGCCAGCTTAAAATGGCTCCCATTGGTCAATAAGAAACAACATAAACAAACCAATAATCATGGTAATTGATTATAGCTTATTGAATCAAGTGGGAACCATGACTCTATACCAAAATACATTAACAAATTGAAAATATAAAAAGGAATAGGATGTTTACATGGATTTGAAATCTCTTCACACAAACTATTTACTAATTTCAAAAAAAAAAGCAGTAACTTTACTGCAGGCAATCCAAGCAGACATCATCTTAATCAAAATCAAATGGTCAGAGTGGGCCATCATTAAGGATGGAAAAAGCTGAAATGATGTGTCACCTGAAAGGATGCAAAGAGGAGGATACAGCCACTGCTGTCATTTTCCTGCCAAAGATACATCATCTAACTCTAATCATGAGGGAACATCAGACATGCTCAAACTAAGAGGCATTCTAGAAAATTATTACCAATTACAGCAATACAAAGCTCACGAAAAGCAAGGGAAGACTAAGGAACTCTTCTATACTAAAGGAGAATAAAGATAAACGAAAGTTTTTATTGTATTTATTTATTTATTTTTTGAGGCAGAGTCTCACTTTGCCACCCAGGCTGGAGTGCAGTGGCACCATCACAGCTCACTGCAGTCTCTATCTCCTGGATTCAGGTGATTTTCCTACCTTAGCTCCTCAAGGAGCCTGGACTACAGGTATGTGCCACCTCAACCAGCTAATTTTTATATTTTTTATAGAGACATGTTTTCACCATGTTGCCCGTTGGTCTCGAATACCTGGGCTCAAGTGATCCATCCACTTCAGCCTCCAAAAGTGCTGAGATTACAGCCCTTTATTCTTTACCAAAATAGAAAATATCAATCTGTATGAGCCACATACTGCTATATAAATTATATTTTATTCATGATGTTACTTGATGTAATTATAAACTGTTGGTTGATATGATTATAAATATCATTTTGTAGAAAAGAAATTTTTAAAACAAGTATCAATACTTAAATTGAATCTGAGAATAAGATGGAAAAATATATGAATGTTAATTTTCTAATTTTGATGGTTGCATTGTGGTTACATAGAAGGAAAGTCCTTGTTTATAGAAACTACAAAATAAACTTTAGCATTTGAAAGGGATAGGATATCCACTTGGCAAATTAGCTTTCAAATAATTCATTTAAAAGATCTTTCTTTTCTGTAAATTTTCGGTCATTTCAAAATAAAAAATAAAAATCCCCCAAATTTTTATTGACAAAAAAATTTCAAAATAATTCTGAAACCAGGTAGTTTGATTTTACATTTTTGAAATTAATTATTTCACATTTTATGGAAAAATATTATCTTTATAAACTGGCTTAGAATCTAGACAAAGAGGAATACCATTTAACGTAGTGTATGAAGCTACCATTCTGACACCCAAATGCCAAAATATAGCATATACGACATAGAAAGTAATCACTTCTATGACTATAATATATCCTAAATGAAATACCATCATTCCTAATTCTCTAGTAAATCATGAGCAGTTAGGGTCAAGGCCAGGAATAGATCTATTTAAAATGTAATGATTAAAAGCATGGGCTCTGAGGTAAAATACATAGGATCTTGAATCCTTGTGCTGTCGCTAGCTGGGTGAACTTAGATAAGCTCTCTGATCTCATTAAGCGTCAGCTTCTTTCTTACTAGCCTACTTCATACAAGTGGAGGAAATAATTGAAATATGCATATATGTATACGTATATATATACACAGATATATACGTATACATATATAGGTGGTAGCTAATTATTACTAAAAGTAGAAGATTTATCAGTAATTATCTATTTAATCAGAAAAATTAAAGAGTAGCCTCCTTTGATTCTAGAAGGACGCTTCATAAATTATAATATGTAATCCAGGACCAATAGGTTCATATGCCAGGACCAATAGGTTCATTGTGATAGGACCAATAGGTTCATATGCCTGCTATGCAGTAACAGACCAGTACATTGACATAGCAAGGATACAGCAGAGAAAGCATTTAATGGTCAAAGGATGCTGAGCAAGGAAATAGGAGGACACTGTCAAGTTCATCTCCTCTAAGAGTTCTGGGCTGGAGTTTTTTTTAAGGGGATTATGGAGAGTGAGGGGCTGGAAACTTGGAGTTGTTTATGGGTTGGGGTAAGGGGGATGAAATCCTCGGGACATGGAAACTGAATTCTTTGGTGAGTCAGCTTCTTGTGGGCTCCTTCAGACCAGCTGATGTCAGTAGTTTTGCTGGTATACAGGATCTGAAGGAATATCTCAAAGGGAAAACTTAGTGTTTTATGTTCATGTTATTATCTATAGAGCAGTTAAGAAGAACTATAATCTTGTATCAGGGTCTACATGATTCTAGGACAGTAGGCGCCAAACCAGGAGGAAGCAGGTCAGAGAGCAAGCTGACCTAATGATTAATGCTGAATGTGTTGCAAGCTTGGTTTAATTTCTCACCCCCTGCCCCGCTTCTTCCCTGATTAATTTTATAAAGTTTACAGGGATGGTTTCAGAATTCTCACACATGCACATACACACATAACTAGCATTAAAGAGATTTTTCTTTAACGAATTAGAGAATATCAGTCTGTATGAGTCATATATTGCCACGTAACAACTACATTATGTGTTGGTTGAGGTTGTAGTCATCTATAGGCTAGTCTGGGGCTCAAGGTTCTATTTCCAATGTTGCTAACCCTCAGGACTAGCAAGATGAATCTAGCTGTTGGGAGCAAGTTTTTCTCTATGTGAGCTTGTTAAGGGCTGTTTTGAATGTCATGGTACCTGGCTTTCCATAGAATGAGCAATCCAAGAGAGCAAGGCAGAGGCTACAGTGCCTTTTGTTACATTAGCCTAGGGTGTCATTCCATCACTTCCACAGTACTCACATAGAATAGAACTGTTTCAGCATGGAAGGGTATTACGCAAGGAGGTGAATAAGAATTACAGCCTTGGAGACTGGCTGTCACACTATTTTAAACCAATAGCCACTGACTCATTTATGCTGAAACTTGGAATGGTCAACTGCTGATTGACTACATTGCTATCCCCACACAACCCCCTTTTTAGTGACATTCACTCACCACAAACCAAATGGGTGCACCAGATACCTGCTGCTTATAGAAACTGACTCAAGGCCACGACCACATTTTTCGGTCACATGACTCAGACTAGGCCAAGCAGCCTCTCTTTCCTATAAATTTGCCTTGGGACAAGGAGTTTCCAATATCAGTCTTGCTATTTTCTTGAAAGAAAGTGCTTTAAACTCAGAATTGGCTAGTGGTCACTTTGCAGCACAAGAGAAAAAGGAGGCAATATGCAAAAAGAAATAGATGAGAACTGGAGAGAGAATGTACACAGAAGCAGTTTTTAGTTGGTTGTCCATGCGGTATCTGTTTTAGCTGTTAAAATTCCCAGCATACTGTATTTCCTTTTGGTGGTATCAGAGATGCTGATATCACTCCTGACTTGTGCAGGAAACCACATAACCAAAGCATGGCTGATGACCACATTTCTTCTTCAGGACATAGCTATGACCTGGGGCCTTGCAAGCATAGTTTGGTCTCAGAAAACCTCAGATTTTTGGAAGACATTTGCTCTTTCCTGAAAGAATGAGAATATAAGGTGGCGTTAGGGTCCGTTTGCTGCCATAGTGGGATTAGGCTTAGGATAAATCTGGCATTGAGAAAGACAGTGAAAAAAAAAAAAAAAACTTGGTCCTTGCTGATATATTGAGAAACTGTGGTTGGCTCTATATGAAGCCTCACCTGTTTCTGGACTTCTCAGTTATATGAGCCATTAAAGAGCCTTTATTTTTCTGAAAGCTAGAAGCATTTTTATTTTGCAAATACAAAAATGTAAGAATATCTTCTTTTTTTTTCAAAATGTTGCTGGGAGAAAATAACAATAATTCCCAGGTCTCTGGAAGTAGCCTAATGTGAGAATATTTTTAGTCCTGGCAATATTTTCACATTTCTTTTATTTACAAAGCTTCTTTTCTCCCTTCTTGTAGTTTAGAGGAAAAGGCCTCTAATTATCCAGGCTTTACCCACAATGGGAATAGTTTTCTCCCCATATAATCACCAACCTAACAAAAAGGCTTAGCCATGTCTTCGGCTTACAGAACACAGCTTGAATTCACGTCCATGTTACACATAAGATTGCTTTTCTGTATTTCCCCCCTTCAAATTCTAATTAAAAATTCAAATCTATAGAATGTTGAAAGAATATTGCAAAGAACACCCATAAATACTTTACCTAGATTGATTCCATTGTTAATAATATTTTGCCACATTTGCTCTCTCTTCTTACTCTCCTCTGTGTGGATACACACACAAACATAGACACAAATTTTGTTTTAGTTACCTACTGCTGGAATTTGTATACCCTCACACCTAGTGACTTAAAATGCAATTTATTATTGCCTTTCATGCTTTTCTGGGCTGATTGGGATTAGCTAGGTGGTTTTTGCTTGGGGTCCCTCCTGTGACGTATATTAAGTAGTGGCTATCACTAAGGTTGGCTATTTGTTTCAGTTAACTGAACACCTAAGATGGTCCACTCACACAGCCATCATCTGTTGGCCAGAGTGGCCTCCTGTATTAACTGTATTTTCTTGTTTTCTTTATTTTGGATGCTGTAGAATCTGGTGCTTTGCTGCCTGGGGAGATGATGGCCCTCCTAGGCTAGCCAGTTCTTAGAGATAGCAAACAACTTGGCCAGCAGGGTGCCTTGATATGCAAATTAACCAAGTCAGAGCCCATACTCTGAACTCCTTCCTCTAGCTGGCTCTTACGTCCCAGTAGGCCATATTCCTACTTCCTAATCATCTTAAAGGCAGTTACCAGGTAAGCAGTGATAACCCCTCACCCCGGAGCCTGCTGAAATTATTCAAACTAGCCAGTCCTCAGCCTGCTTATCCTGCCTTGCCTTTCTCACGAAAACCACAATAAAGTCAATTGCCGACGCTTCCCCCTCCCCACTTGTCTCTCCTGACTGACCCTGGTGCCTCCCTGTGTGGTATTATTGCATGCCTCTCCTCTTGGGATCTGTGAGTGACAAACTACTTTCAATGGTAGTCATCTCTGGATTTATCAGCCTCATCATACCTAAATAATAATAAAACCCACATTTAAAAACAATTTTCTATGTGGCTTAGGCTTCTCACAGTATGGTGAGTGTTTTTAGGAAGTAGAAGCTTCCAACCTCTTAATGATTAGGCCCAGAAACTGGCACAGCATACTTCTACCACATTCTATTGGTCAGAGCAGTCACAGAGCTTGTGCCATTAAAGGGCAGGGTGCATGAACCCCACATTTTGTTGGAATAAATGTCAAAGAGTTTGTGGCCATCCTTAGCCTGCCATAGTCTATCTTAAGTCCACAAATTATTTATATGGCTCCTATATGTGAAATTTATTCAACCTCTTCTCATTTCTAAAATCTCAATGTCTCATAACTATTACAGCATCAGTCTAGGAGTTTGTCACTGAATTTCGGTCCAGGTGCAGATAAAGTTACTTGAACGTGATTCCTTGGGTCTAGGTAGAGTGAACATCCTTGGATGTTGCTTGTTGAGTATAACTGCTTTCCATCTGAAGACCTAGCAACTAAAGAGAGAAATTACCTGCTGTTCACAGACCCAACATACAATAGTGAAGTTGAGATGGAATAACCAAAATAGATATTCCCTTGGAAGGGGAGGAGAGAATGGGAAATGTAGTCATAGTCCATTTCATAGTCACTGGTTTATGGCAATTCTGAAATCCAGCTGAGAGCCTGTCGCTATTAATTAGGGCCTATTCCTATTTACTTGGAATAGTTCTTTTAGGCTCCTGACTCTATCATCCAGACTCCTGATTCTATTGGCTGAGTCATCCTCCCTTTTGGGTAAGAAATGACCTATATGTGCGACTGAATAGATTTCTCAGCTTTCTCCCTGCCCTTAGAAGGTTGGGGGAACCGAAGGCCTATTTTTATGTTGTGCTGCCTCTGCCTCATAGTTTCCTATGAATCATATGGGGATTCTATCCATCATCTAAACACCAGACGCACATATCTCTTTAGACAGACTCTTTTCTGTCTTGAGCCCGGTGTGCAGCTTCTATGGGACAGTGCCCTAAAGATTCCTCGAAGTCTGCTTTTTAATACAGAGGGACTACAAGGAACATTCTTCAGCTCCTCAGAAAGTTTTTTGTTTAACTGAAATAGTCGATTAGATCTTTCTGTCTTACAGAAACAAAGGGTTCTACAGAAGTATCCTGGATTCATCTCTGCCCCAAATTCATGTCTTGTTTTCTTTTCAGGAAAAGCTGGAAATATGAAACAGTTTTTGTCCTTCATGGTATTTTATCAGAGAGAATGTGTTAGTTTTCAAGTGCTGCCATAACAAGCTGTCATTACAAGCTGCCACAAGCTGATTGGTTTAAAACAACAGAAATTTATTCTCGCAGAGTTTTTGAGGCCGGAAGTCCAAAATCAAGTGTTGGTAAGGCCATTCTCTATCTGGAGAGATTCTAGGGGAGAACCTCTTCTATTCTCTTAGTTTCTGGTGTTGCCAAAAATCCTTGGTGTGTTCCTTGCTTATTAGACACATCTCTTCAATTTTGCCTCTGTTGTAACATGGCATTCTTCCTCTGTCTTTCCGTGTGTTATGTCTCTTCTCTTCCTTATAAGGACACAAATCATATAGGATTATGGCCCACCTTAATGATAGAATCTTAACTTGATTACATTTGGACAGACACTTTTTTTTTCTTTTTCAAATAAGGTTAAATTTACAGGTATCTCAGGGCCAAGACTTCAAAATTATTTTTTTAGGGGACACAATTCAACATAAAACAGGCAATCTAGAAGAAGCCAGTTTCCACTTTCAAAATTCCTCCTGGATATCTTCCCAGCTAGACTGGCAAGCTTACTAGGTACCCTTTCCATTTTCTTTTTATTGCAGGTACCAGTACTGCCAAACTTTCCTTATTCTGCCACAAGAATCCCCTTCTTTCCATCTTATACTAACGTTTTCAAACCTTTACCAACTGTCTTCTCAAGGTTCTCCCAACTTCTGTCTACCGCTCAGTTTCAAAGTCAATGCCATGTCTGATGTTTTGATACAACAGTCTCTTTCCTCCCTCTCTCTGCACACATATACGTGCCCAATTATATATATATTTACGCACACACAAATACACATACACAGACATATGTATATATTTATATACATTATGGTAAGACTTATTTTTGGGCATCAGGATAATACATGATACTACATAAGAAATCATCTTTCAGTACTTTAGCAAATGTAATCTAAAAATTAGGTTGTTATTCTTCCATTTTCACAGTACAATTACTTGATTCAAAAAGTGTAACTTGTTACATCTTCAAATTTCCCATTTCCCAATTAGACTTTCTTGAAATCTGGAATCCAATTAAGAATTTCACAGTTCAAAGAGTTATGTCACTTTAGTCTACTTAATTAATAATAATTTCTCAACTTTATATTTTGTCTTTCATAATATTAACATTTTGAAAGAGTCCAGGCCAGTTGTTTTTCAGAATGTCACCTTCCTCTCTGAATTTGCCCAGACTATATAAATTGCTGATATTTGGTCACTTTTGACCTACAAAAACAAATTCTTATGATTCAACATAATAAATAGGTGATAGAGCCTATTTATACCAGCAAGGTATAGAGCCACATAATAGCAATTTCATTATTACTGGTTTTATTAAATTAGATAATTGGTTAATGGTAATATCTACTAGAGTTTTCCATTGAAAATTTGTCATCTTGCTTTATAATTAATAATCTCTGAAGTTACACTTTGAAATGTTCTAAATAAAGCATTTTCCAAAAACCTTTTGCTCAATGGTTTGATAATTCATTGAGAATCCTTTTTGTATGAATTATTGTAATAGTATTGAAAAACAGTAGTTTTTTAACTCAACCATTCCTTGAACCTTTAGTACTTGGCTTTCTTTTCTTCCCCCCAAGCCCGTTTGTTCATATTATAAACTAATTTGCTAATAGTTTCTTGACATGTCAACTAAAAGCATGGAAAATTGTACAAATACTTGCCTTGAGAATTATATTTTTTTAAAAATTAAATGATTTGGTATAGGCTGGATGGACCTTAATATGGGCCTATGCTTATTCTAGTTTGTGCTTCACCCTATAAAATCCCCTCCCCTTGAATGTGGGTGGGACATATAGTTTGCTACTAACCAATAGAATGTGGCAAACATGAAGACATTTTGTAGATATAGTTAAGGTCCTAACTCACTTGTTTTCAGTTAATCCAAAAGAAGATCATTTGGGTGGGTCTGACTTAATTAGGTGAAGACTTTTAAAAGAAGGACAAGGAACTGCCGGGTACGATGGCTCACGCCTGTAATCCCAGCAAGTTGGGAGGCTGAGGCAGGCGGATTGCCTGGGTTCAGAAGTTCAAGACCAGCCTGGCCAACATGGTGAAACCCCATCTCTACTAAAAATACAAAAAATTAGCTGGGCATGGTGGGGGTGCCTATAATCCCAGCTACTTGGGAAGCTGAGGCAGGAGAATCACTTGAACTCAGGAGGCAGAGGTTGCAGTGAGCCGAGATTACACCATTGCACTCCAGCCTGGGCTACAAGAGTGAAATTCCGTCTCAAACAAAAAAGGAGGACAAGACCCTTCCTTGCATACCTGATGAAGTGGGTGGCCATGTTGGAGCAGATCATATGGCAGGGAACTGCAGGGCAGCTTCTAGGAACTACAAGTAGCTTCTAGGAAATGCAAGTGGCCTACAGCACCTGAGGACATCCTGTACAGTCAGACAGCTGGTGAAAAAGCCATGGCCTCCAGTCTTACAGCAACAAGGAAATGAATTCTGCTAAAAGCGTGAGTAAGCTGGCAAGCATATTTTTTCCACGTCAAGCCTCCAGATGAAAATGTAGCCTGGGTGACTCACTGCAACCTTATGAGACTGAGCAGAGGACCCAGTGTTGTCATGCCTTGCCTGTTGATCCATGGAATCAATGAAATGTACGTTGTTTTAAGCTGCTAATTTTGTGATAATTTATTAAATAATAAGAGAACTAACATATTTAGTAGAATACAAACAGTAAGTAAGTGAAACTGGTTGTGCAACTTATTTTGTATAATAAAAATCTACATATAAATTATTTTTAATAAAAATTGGACATAGACGATTGATAAAAAGAAAAAAGTAATAAGTTTCACTGAGAGAGTCCCATGGTTAGCAACTTAGACCTGATGCTGTCTCAAATGGTTGAGTCTACATTATTAACTTATCTTTGATAGAGAGAGGAAAAGTTAATTCATAATCTCCTTTAAATGTCTAATATCTGGTAGTTCTATTGCCAATTTACCAGGCCAAAAGATTTCTTTGCCATATTAATTTGAGCTTAATAAACATTCTGTAATATCTGTATGTTTTTGACCCTTTGAATTAAGAGTAGAATTACATGGAAGATCAGCAGGATCAATCAGCTACTAATAATATGTAACATGAATGTATTACATTACCACTATTGCAACTACTAGTATAAAATTTTCTCCTACCTTCAAAAAACTTTAGTAAACACAAAAGTCTTATTTTAATACTATCCTAATTTTGAGTCTATCATATAAAAAATTACATATTTAGACTTTTAATTTTTTCAGAAACTAAAATCTTTAGTATTCAGGAAAGTACTATAAATTCTAACTATAAAGCAAGAGTGCATTTTAAGTTGATTTGAGAAATGGTTTCATCATATATAACAACAAGAATAAGAATTTCTAATGTCTTTACTCAGAAAAATGCCCTATTTTTAGCTTTCTTGAAATATACCTAGAGTAATTAACACTAAATATATGTGGCAGTCCATATGGTTGGGCTCTGTGTCACCATCTTGAATTGTAATCCCCACATATTGAGGGAGGGCTCTCGTGGGAGCTGATTGGATCATGGGGTTGATTTCCCCCACACTGTTCTAATGACAGCAAGTAAGTTCTCACAAGATCTGATGGTTTTATAAGGTGCTCTTTCCCCTTCTCTTGTTTGCTCTCTCTCCCCTACCACCATGTAAGACATGCCACTTCCCCTTCCGCCATGATTGTAAGTTTCCTGAAGCCTCCCCAGCCATGTGGAGCTGAGTCAATTAAACCTCTTTTCTTTATAAATTACCCAGTCTTAGGTGAGTGAGTTCTCATGAGATCTGGTTGTTTGATAAGTGTCTGCTGCTTCCCCTGCACATATACTCTCTCCTGCTGCCATGAGAAGACGTGCTTTGCTTCCCGTTTGCCTTCAGCCATGATTGTAAGCTTACCAAGGCCTCCCCAGTCATGCAGAACTGTGAGTCAATTAAACCTTTCTTTACAAATTGCCCAGTCTCAGGCATTCTTTATAGCAGTGTGAAAACAGACTAATATAGCAGTCAAAAGAGACTAGAAATAAACATGCATGTTTTTTCTGAATTTTTGCTCAATGCTAATCCATACTAATTAAATATATAGATTTGTGTTAATTGTTAAAAGGACTAAATTACTGAGTTGAATGGATTGCTTCTGTGGGTCTGTCCCACATTCACCATATTGTTATTCACTTGCCTTTTGTATGCTTTTTGTTTGTTTGTTTTTGCTATGGCTGTGATAAGAGCCATCATCTTCTAAAATGCTAGTATATAATCAAATCATAGGGAAGAAAACCTAAAATTTAAAAATATGAAGAAATTAAATAGTTAACTTGTTGATATGCAAATTTTGGTAAATTGCAAAATTTGTCTCTGTAGATTATGTGTTTTCACAGGAACAGAGCTCTAAATTGATTGCTGTTATTGAAGGATTCAGCTTCTAGGAGAATTTCTAAATAAAAAGAATGTGCCATAGGAGATATTTAAATGTTTGACTTTTTATGCATACCTAATTGGGGTATAGTATAAAGATTTTGTAATTTAAAATTATGAAAGAAAGAAGGGTACAAGTTAAGCATCCCAAATCTGAAAATCTGGAATCCAAAATGCTCCAAAATATGAAACTCTTTTGTGCACAGACATCATGCTCAAAGGAAATTTCCATTTTGAATTTTGGATTTTCAGATTGGGGATGCTTATCCAGTAAGTACAATGCAAATAATCAAAAATCTGAAAATAATGTGAAACCTGAAACTCTTCTAGTCCCCAGAATTTTGGATGAGGGATACTCAGTCTGTATCTCATGTCAATACACAATTGACAGTATTCCTTTCTTGCAGTGTTCTGAGTGAACTTGTCTTGGCTTCAGGGGCTTTACAAGTCTAGTAACTACAATGTCTAGTTATTATGTCATTTTGTTAAAAATGCTAAATAAAATGCCATTTATTATCTTTAGTTTGCTTTTTAATGTGTATTTGTCATTTCAAAACTCTAGTTTTCCATAATAATTTTAAAATGAGACTATTAATCCACATGTTGGTTCACTGCAGATTGCCTACGTACAGGAGTGCCATAGTCTGTTCGGTGCTGCTATAATAGAATATATGAGACTGGTTCATTTATAATTAATAGAAATTTATTGGCTCATGATTTTGGAGGCTGAGAAGTCCATGGTCAAGGCACTGGCATGTGGCAAGGGCCTTTCTGTTGTGTCATTTTATGGCAGAAGAGAGAGGGGAAGGAGAGAGGAAAATAAAGAAGGCGGGGGGGGGCAGGTGTGGAGGGGTGGGGGTGGCAACCTTGTCCTTTGATAAAGAACTCACTCTTGAGATAATAAGTATTATCTCTCAAGATAGTGACACCTCCATTCGTGAGGACAGGGCCCTCATGACCGAATCACCACCCCTTATTAGGCACCACCTCCCAGCAGTGTTGCATGGAAGGTTGTTTCTATTACATGCTTTTGGGGGAACACATTCAAACCATAGCAGGGAGATGAGCAAAGACGACTGTCCAGCTTTGTTTGCAGTCTTATTTCACATTATTTTCTTGTAATGAATGGATGATAAAAATAACGTTGAATTATGAACACATACTCAACTCAAAAGATATAAGGTAGGACACTTTATAAAACTTTAGCCACAATTTTCTAAAATCAACTTATATTTCATATTGAGAAAACCTGCTAAAATAAAACTAAATGTGGCAAGATAAGGCAGATAATTGGTGTGGTAACTGAAGAGGTAATATTTATTCCTCTTTTCCTTCATAATTTCATTAAACTCTCAAAGAGAATAAAGTTAATATGTCAATGAACTCAAGGTAAAAAATTTAGCATACTTATTTCTCTATATAATCACTAAAAAATTAACAGAAATCACTATGATCACTATAAAATTAACAGAAAAATCCAAGCAACAATTTCTTTATTATTATTTTTTACAGCAACTTTGAACCATAAATAGCCATGATAAAACACTATCCTTTTTGACATGGATACAGTATTTTTCATTCTTTTTTCCTTCTTAGAATTACTTTTGTTTCAGTCATTATGGAGCAAGCACTGCAAGTACAAACAAATAAATATGCATTTCTACATTATTTTGGTCCAAACTTTCATGTGCATTTCAGGAATGCTGAATTGATTAGTAACCATTTCCACACAGGAAAGGTACGTTATGTTATAATTTCAAAGCTTACTTCATTTCAAAGTTAGAGCTTGAGGTTTCATGTTAAATTGCAGAATGAATGAAAGCGTAATCTGGGGTTATATATGACACAAAAGAAAGCAGGTAATTGAAACGGAATTTGTAACATCCATATAGAAATATATTGTTGTGGCTATTTAATCATGAATCAACTGTGTTTCAAACTAAGCAGAAATAATACCACAGAGTTTTGACCATTCAAGTTTCACAGCAGTACGTCGGCATGAATTTATTTAGCAAAGCCACTTTCATTATTTTGACGCAGTAGAAAAAAAATGGTTCTGTCTAATTGGCCTTCAAACTCACACTTCCACCAGGATCCTGTGCTAATCTATTATTATTTCACATGATCTGTGCTATGTGGCACTCAGCAAACACAGCCTAGTTTCAGATCTGCTAACGAAGTTCATTGTGTCATCCATGTATTCCCTTTAATCGCATTCCTCTCCTTCTTTGGCAGTGATTATAAAAGCATACATCTTCAAAGCAAGTAAAAAAAGACATTAAATCTAAAGTAGTGTTCGCTATATAAACCCAGGTGGAATTGCACTGTTTGAACAGCTGATGCAGTTTTGAAGACTGAATTGAGAGGCAAAAGCACACCATGTCTTCATTTCATTACCTGCAAGTAGTTTAATATAGTCTATTACTGAGAATTGTCCAATCCTCATATTCTGTCAAAAGTCAGAATAAATTAAAATGATTTCATAGGAAAAATAATCTAAGAAACATGTAATCATTGTCCTATGGCCACATGACAGCTTCACTTGTACATCAAAAGATGCTTTAATTGAGCCTGTTAGAATATCCCACTGAAAAGCACTTTCTATGTTTCAAAGACTATTTCATATATTTTTTCTTTTCAAACTCCTTTCAGGCCCTGTTTCCTTAATCTCATTTTGCATTATATTTGATTTATCCAATGGGAAATAATCATTTAGGAACTCTGAATTCCTCCCTTCCTAAGTAAGAACATACTACGTCTGTACACAAGCACCCTGCCTTCTCCAGTGTTATGGATTAAGTCTCCCTGCTTTTATGAAAGGCTGACTTTAACTGCCCTCCTTGAGTTCTGGATCCCATCCCCTCTTACTACCTCAGCAACTTTGTTCCTATAATTATTCTGTTCCTGCCATCATCAGTTCCTTCCTATCCATTGTGCTGTTTCTCTAGGCATACAAACATGTTTTAGTATCACTCAAAACAAGTAAACCTCTCTGACACTCATCCTCTCCAACTGCCTCACCTTTACTCCTCTTCATAACAAAACATCTTCCTAAGGTTACTGTCTCCACATTATTTTTAAAAAATTATTTAATTAATTAATTTATTTATTTTGAGACAGGGTCTCACTCCATTGCCCAGGCTGGAGTGCAGTGGCATCATCACAGCTCACTGCAACCTCCTCCTCCAGGGCTCATGTGTTCCTCCCACCTTGGCCTCTTCAGTAGCTGGAACTACAGGTGCACACATCACCATACCCAGTTAATTTTTGTATATATATTTTTAAAGATGGGGTTTTGCTATGTTGCCCAGGCTGGTCTCCAACTCCAACTCCTGGGCTCAAGCCATCTGTCTGCCTAGGCCTTTCAAAGAGCTGGAAGTACAGGTGTGAGCCACTATGCCCAACTCCACATCATTTATCTACATTTATTATCTGCGTTTTGTTTTGCTTTTTTGCTTCTTCTAATTCTGACTCACTTTTTCTTCAGAGAAGTTTCAAAACAGACCTCAGACATCATATCTGCTTGTTCATAAGTACTTCATATGTATCTCCCCAGTAAAGCCATTTAAAAATAACTACAATATTATTACCACACCAAAATAACAGTAATCTTGAATGAACTAATATCCAATTAATTAAATATTACTTAATTGCCTTAAAAATATAGTGTTCTGATATATGTTATTTGGGCGATAGAGACCCTAAAAGCCCTGTCTTTGACACTACACAGTCTATGCATGTAAAAAAATTACACTCATACCTCTTACATTTATACAAACAAAAAAAGTACATGGTTCCATTACCCTTTTAAAATGCCACTTATTTGTTGAAGCAATTGAATCATGTCTTTCCTGGATTTTGGAGGATTATTACATCTTCCTGGTGTCATTTAATATGTCTTTCTATCCCCCATATCTCCTGAGAGCTGATAGTTAGATCTAGTGACTTAATTATATTAATATTTGACTTTATTTTGGGCTGAAATGCCAATATTGGCTTGTCAGTAACATTGCCCAAAAGCTCTATTTAAAAAAAAAAAAGTCCTCATTTTCCCCCTAGATCTCCACTTTTAAAATGTATTTTAAATTATTAATTATTTATTATCAACACTCTACCTCATGTACTTTTTCATGTTCAATAGATAATTTCTGTGCTACTTCAAAATGAGAACCCATTGACAAAATTCCTCAACATTCTACCAATAAATTAATAAATCTGCCCCCACAAACACCAGTGCCTTTGTTAAAATTGTAAATAGAGTAGTTTTTCCTAGATAAGATTCATCTTTCCCTTCTCATGGGAATTGCTTCATTGATTTCTCTCTTCTAAGTCAACCTGGTTTTTTTTCTGCTTTTACCTCATTAGCATTTTAACATGCTCTCATTTAAAAAATGATCAAAGAACTCCCTTTTAGTCCCTCAATGTTCTCCAGCTATCTCTTTCATTCTGATTCATAACAAAACACTTTGAAGAAGTTTTCTACACTCATCATGAATTCTTTCTTACCTCCCACTCACTTCTCAACCCATTGCAATCTGGCTTCTTCCCACCAACAATTCCATTGAAATTACAGTTGCCAAGGAAATCAGCAATTTCCACATCAATAAATCAAATGAGCACTTTTCAGTTTTTATCTCGGTTTATCGCCTGGAAATATTTTTTGACAGACTTACGACTCTTCTTTTCTTGTAAACTTTCTCTGTTTTTTAAAAAGATAAGATAATCTTGGCATATTTAAAACAGAAAAACAAAACCCAGCACTCTCAGCTATTTAGGAGCTACCTCAAAATGAATGATTTTACCAGTTGCCACTTCTGTTGGAGTGCCACAATCACCATATGAGGATCTCTAAATGGGTACTTCTAGAATGTAGTATAGTAAGATCCAAGACTTGTTCTGCCTCTATATTTTATAATTTCAACTTTGCTATAAATACTCAGACTAATTCCTAGTGTCCACTTTCTTCATACAGAGGGTTTTAATCAGAGAGTTAACTGCTTAGGAGGACAGTCACTGTATTTAAAAGAACTATATTCTTTTATTTTCCTCTGGGCAGACAAGATCTTAGATTTTCTGTCCTTAAAAGCCAGTTAATTGGCTAGCCATATGCAGAAAACTGAAACTGGATCTCTTCCTTACACCTTATACACAAATTAACTCAAGATGAATTAAAGACTTGTAAGACCAAAAACAATAAAAACCCTAGTAGAAAAATCTAGGCAATGCCATTCAAGACATAGGCATGGGCAAAGACTTCATGACTAAAACACCAAAAGCAATGGCAACAAAAGCCAAAATAGACAAATGGGATCTAATTAAACTAAAGAGCTTATGCACAGCAAAAGAAACTATCATCAGAGTGAACAGGCAACCTGTTCACAGAATGGTAGAATATCTTTGCAATCTATCCATCTGACAAAGGGTTAATAACTAGAATCTACAAAGAACTTAAACAAATTTACAAGAAAAAAACAACCTCATCAAAAAGTGGGTGAAGGATATGAACAGACACTTCTCAAAATAATATATTCATGCAGCCAACAAACATATGAAAAAAACCTCATTGTTCCTGGTCATTAGAGAAATGCAAGTCAAAACCACATTGACATACCATCTCACACCAGTTAGAATGGCGATCATCAAAAAGTCAGGAAACAACAGATGCTGGAGAGGATGTGCAGAAATAGGAATATTTTTATACTGTTGGTGGGAGTGTAAATTAGTTCAACTATTATGGAAGACAGTGTGGTGATTCCTCAGGGATCTAGAACTAGAAATACCATTTGACCCAGCAATCCCATTATTGGGTATATACCCAAAGGATTATAAATCATTCTACTATAAAGATACATGCACACATATGTTTATTGCAGCACTGTTTACAATACCAAAGACTTGGAACCAACCCAAATGCCTATCGATGATAGACATATACACCATGGAATACTATGCAGCCATAAAAAAGGATGAGTTCATGTCCTTTGCAGGGACATGAATGAAGCTGGAAACCATCATTCTCAGCAAACCAATACAAGAACAGAAAACCAAACACCGCATGTTCCCACCATAAGTGGGAGTTGAACATGAGAACACATGGACACAGGGAGGGGAACATCACACACTGGGGCCTGTTGGGGGTGGGGGACTAGGAGAGAGATAAATTAGGAGAAATACCTAATGTAGGTGACAGGGTGATGGGTGCAGCATATCACCACGGCACGTGTATACGTATGTAACAAACCTGCACATTCTGCACATGTACCCCAGAACTCAAGGTATAATAATTTTAAAAAGCCAGTTAATTAGGGCAGTGACTAGAATCTGGAAATAAAATTTTTGACTACCATATCTAATAAATGTTTATGCAGTTAATAAGTCAGTATTTTTTTTCTAAATACTTGAGCACCAAGGAATGAATTAAAAGTGAATTAGAAAAATGAATACCAAGGCTAGATATCTCTTGTTGGACAAGCCATTTTTATATTCAAATAATTAGCTGCATTCTCATAATTCTATTATATACATTAGAGCATCCTGATTCTCATTGCTCATTTGTAAGTAAAACATTTTGTAGCCAAAGAAAGTCATTAATTAATTAAAAATTCATATTGAGCCAAAATTTTCAATAAAAATACCTTGTGATTTCTCTGAGGCTGAGGCAGGAGGATCACTTGAGTCCAGGAGTTTGAGGCTGTACTGTACGATGATCATGCCTGTGAACAGCCAGTGCTTTCCAGCCTGAGCAATGTAATGGGAACTTGCCTCTGAAAGAAAAAGAAAAAAGCAAGGTAAAATATAAGCCACAGATTGGAAGGAAATGCGTATAGTGTATGTATCTGGTGAAAGATTGGTAATTAAAATATATAGAATACACAAAGAACTCTTGCAGTTCATTATTAAGAAGGCAAACAATCCAAAAATAATTAGACAAGAGATATAAAGACATTTCAAAAGAGAAGACACAAAAATGGCTAAATAAGCACATGGAAAGATATTTATTATCAATAGTCAGAGAAAACAAAACTATGAAGACATGCCAGTGCACACCCACAAAAGCAGCTAAAGTTAAAATGACCGAATATACTAAGAGTTGGCAAGAATAGGTAGAGACTGGAAATCTCATACATTGTTGGCTGGAATGCATCTTTCAACCACTGTTGCTGCAAATGCAAAATGGTGGCCACTTTGAAAAACAATTTAGGAATTTTTATATATGAAGCATAAATTTAGCACACAATCCAGTAATTACACTAGTCTATATTTATTCAAGAGACATGAAAACATATGTTTACACAAATATTTTTACAGAACTATTCATATCACCCTATTCATAAAAGCCTGAAACTGGAAAGAATGCAAACATCCCTCAGTACGTGAATGGATAAACTGTGGTACATCCAAGCAATTAAATACTACTTGGTAATAAAAAGGCCTAAACTACTCTTACACACAACAACATAAATGCATCTGAATACCATTATGATAATTGAAAAAAGCCAGACACAGATTATATACCATATGATCCCATTACATGAAATTACGGAAAAGAGAAAATCAACCTATGGAACAGAAAATATCACATTAGTTAGTTGGGGCCAGGTGTAAAGGATTGACTTCAAAACTGTGAAAGGAAAATTTTGGGGGTGATGAAATATCTCGTATATTGATTGTGATACTGACAACAGGAGTATGTAGAGAATCAAAAACACTTTAAAAATGGATGCCAGTTATTGTAAGCAAACTTTGCAATAAAGTTGGCATATAGCATATAACAAATGTAAAAAGGATGAAATTATAAGCCAAAATATAGAATGTATTTTCTATGCACACAATGATAAAAAATAATATTCAGAATGAATAAAATGCTTACAAATCTATAAAGAAAAATATAACCCAATAGAAAATGGGCGAAAGAAGTGGAGAAACATTTTCTAGAAGAGAAAACAAGAACTGCCAAAAACAGGTTGATTAGTGGACAAGCTCAGTAATTAGACAATGATGTATTATTTATACCAATCTAGATTGGCAAAAATGTGAAACTGATGGAAAAGTAAACTGGTGAAACAACTTTGCAAAATAATTTGGTAATATCTCAAAAATTTAACGTTTATAGTCTATAAACTTCACTCCTAAGTGTGCACCATAGAGGAACTCAGGCACATGTATAAAAATGTCCACAGAAGCATTGTTTGTAAAACAATAACCTAAAAAGAATACAAACGTTTACTGAAAAAAAAAGAAAGATTAATAAAATTGGGTCTTTTCATACTGGGAGTCTAAAACAGTGACGATGAATAAACTGTAACTATATATCTCAATATAAATGCATTTTAGATTATTTTGAATAAAAAAATCACAGAAAAACGATACATTAAAAATTTTAAAGAAATACATTCTTAGTAAATCTATAACACAAAACAAAGGAATCTTAAAAATTTTTTAAGACTGGTATCTTTTGTGGGAAAGCTGGAGCTTGACATTTGGTGATCTTGATAATACTCAAATTAGATTTTGTCTGTGTTTTCATCCATGACTGTTTTGTTTTCTTCTTATATTTTATGATGTACATCTATCACATTTATTATCTTTCAAATATTCCATTACAAAAATTAAAAAATATGAAAAGCAATCAACCCATACATTTTTCTTGATATTTTTTTCTCTGCATTTTTACTCTCCACTTCCTTAAAATATGATAATATGTCTAACACATTAGATAGTCCTTTTGTATCTTTCAACTTGGATACCATTTCCTTAGGAAAACCATTTTTGACAATTCAGATTATGGTCTCATGCTGCCTACTTCCTATAATTTTCTTTTTCATTCTCTATTACAATTGCAAATCCATTCGTAAATAGCCTACTCCATATACCTTTCTTGGGAAAAAAGAATAATTTTGTTTAGCTTTTCAATGAACTCTGTTGTTTAGGCCAGTGGCATACAATGGACATTTCTTTAATATATACTGTCCATATGATAAATACTAGCCATGTGTGGCCATTGAGCCTTTGTAATGTGGCTGGTAAGACTGAAGAAGTCAATTTTTAATTTTATTTATTTTTAATTGATTTTATTTAAATTGATGGAAATCAACTTAAATTTCAATAGCCATATTTGCTACAGTACTGACCGTGCTGGTCTAAATAATGACATCTTATATTGAATTGACTGCAACACAAAACTGTGTATATTTAAAAATGTGAAATAGATAAAATGTATACATAAAGAAATAAATTACATTTACCATGTATTTGTTTTTCAATTTTCTTATAGAATTGAGGAATTTTTTTGACAGATCAATTAGTCAGTGATTCTGGGTTCTTTTATTACATACTCACTTTGCAAAGAGGCAAAATAAATTCCTATGTTATTTCCTTTGATGGTACTTTATTCTCCCAGAATGTGTAAGAAAGCTTATTAAACTAATCATTTGAATAAATTTGAATGAATGCAAATATCAGTAGTATACTCTTAGCAGAACTTATATTGGCAGAAGTTACCCAATGTACAATAATGGTAGCTCTTTCACCTAAAACTGTGAATATTAAGTAGTTGACATATGTTCAGAGTTTGTAATAATTACATACTTTTTGCTTGAAAGTGACAGAAGTCCCAGTTAAAAATGACTAAGGAGAAAAGAAAAATTGGCTTACATGACTGAAATGTTCATAGGTAAAGCTTCACGTGGGGTTGAAGAGCTGACATTTGCCATTTGTCTTGGGTCTTGTTTCCTCTGAGTGAGCACCATTTTCAGACCCAGGGTGGCAGCCTTTGGGAGCTTCTGCTCCTTGTTATTCAAAGCCCCTGTCCTATGGACAAGAGAATGTATTTTTTTTCCCATTGTTTTATAAAGGTCCTGAATTTACTCTGATTTGATTGTGTAGGTCAGATACCAACCCGAATCAATTCCAAGGACCAGTGGAATATGAGAGTATTTGGACATTTCTTTGAGAAACATTTGGACTGAGTGTAGCGAACAGGGTGTTTCCCAGAAAAAATTAGGATATGGTTACTAAAGATGGGAAACATATAATGAGAGGCTGAAGAACCTTAAATGTTCATTTCAGAGTTGTTCTGAATCATTTGAGCTCTTCACTTGTCTTGAAACATTAGGATTTAGAAACCTCTGGCTAAGCAGGAGCTTGTTTTGCCTTTTAGTGTCATTCAGAGTAACCAAAATAAGAATATCATGATGCATCCCTCAAAGAAATTTCTGTATAATTTTTTGTGTATTCCATTAATTCTAAAATTGCTTAAGAACTGTATAGAAATTCTAAGATTACTTACTTAGAATTAATGAAATAATTCTGATATAAAAGAGATATAACTGATATATCTCTTTCAAATAATATTGATACTTCTGTTGGTTTTCAATGGTGTTAAGTTATACCCTGTGTTTTGCCAGAACATATCTGCCTCTTTATGAATAAAATTATAGCATCCAAAAACCTTAACTCTGGGATGGATTATTTAACTGATCTATTTTCTTGGTGTAGAAACTAAAACAAATATAGCCTAAATGGTTGCTTAATGCCATTTAATGGCCAAACTGGAAATAAAAATTATTCATTTCCTATAGGAGTACACTTCAAGAATCTCCAAACAAGTGGCAATTCTCATACAAAAGTTTGTTAATAATATTCATGCATCTTGAGGTGGGGGCCAGGGGAATAGATTAAAATACAAATAAAAGCAACAGGAAGTGGAAAGACAGAAAAATCCTCACGTAAATGTAACAAAAGGTCCAATGTTTGAAATTTAAAAGTGAATTATATGTCACATGAAATAGAGGGTCACATATTCAAATGACAGAGACTAGTGTACTTTCTGTCCTCATGGATAGCAGTAATGACATCTAAGTAAGTGACCCTCTGTGTTCATGTGTTGCTCTGAATTTTAAAATCAACATCCATAGCACATCACATGAAGGCTATAAAGTTGCATGTGTTCCTTTCTTACTGATTTTTATGTTAGGCACAGAATAACACATGGTGAAGGGGGAATTGTTATATTATCATTTTCTTATTTACCCTAAGGTCTCTTTATAGTACACACTTTCCTTACAAATACATTTCTCTGAGTCACTTGTATAAATATGCTTCACTACATTGTATAAAAGATGTCTTTTTCGGATTTTTCTTTGAGGTTTATTTTCTTTGAGATATGTGTTTCTTTTAGATATCAGGGGAAATTCTCAAAATCAATGCTATTCCATTGTAAGACAAAAGTGAAAAAATATTTTAGTATGATTTGAGGACCCAGTGGTTACCCGTTTAGCATGGCATAGGGCCACTTTTTATCTAGCCATATATAAATTCAGACATATTCCATCACTCATTTCTATATTTCCTGTCATCCAATTATACTGAACTACTATTACTTAGTGGTACTTTGATAAACACTGCTAGGTGCTGTGCTAAGTACTTTACACACATAATATGAAAATTCCACAACTCTATGAAAGAGATATTATTATATAATCTTCATTTTACTGCAGATAAAAGAGAAGCTTAGAAAGAAAAAGTGACGTTTTTAGAGTCATAATAGGTAGCAGAAGCAAGGAGTGCAATCTCCACATGATTCCAAGCCTGTATCCTCACACTCAGTGCCATATATACTGCCTCCTACTCACTTCTCATAAACTACGGCATTATTTAAACCTCCATGTCTTTGTGCACTCAACTTCCATTGGTAGAAACGGCCTTAACATTTTTGTCCATCAGAAAACTCCTGTATATCCTTTCACTGAAATCTCAGATCAAATATCAGCCTTTTGTGTCCCTTCAGTCCCCACTATGACAATTATTATAGGGCATTATAATTGTTTGTTTTCCAAAATAATATCTCCCAGGCTGTGAATGCCTTGAGAGTGGTGATCAGGTGTTATAAATCTTTGACCCTGCAGTCTGTCACAGAGCTTAGCTGTAGAAAAGAGGTTATGATATATACTCACAAGCCCACTCCATCATTATATATCTCTGACACTATAACCCTACTGTGTAAGAAGTAGCTGGTACACTTTATAAGGAAAGTATCTTATTGTTAACTCAATGAGCACATAATAAAAATACTGAAGAATGCAAAAAACAGGTGTTTTAAAAAATTTATTTCCTTTTTAACTTCAGGTAGAAAAAATGTAATTCAAACATTATTGAATCCAAAACTTGGGAGATTTGAGAGCAGCTTTTGCTATGATATTAAACTGATCCCTGCTGGAAAGAGGGCCTGCAAAAGGCAGAGGGTTCCATGCTCCCACTGTTTTCTCTCTTGCCTCCTCTCAAATCCCTCACCCTATAAATCTAACACTCTGCCTTCAGCTTGGGTTGGCAATAAATCAGTACTTGATTCTGTTTCCTGGGAAAATGACAAGGCAGTGGTGCCCACGGTGCTTCGGTCCCTCAGGAGGAGGCCTGAAGGAACAGAAACCCCTATGGTTGTTAAGGTTCTAGATGACATACAAGAAAATAAAATCATACTATTCACAATGGGAAGATTAATCTCCCGCTACCATGTGTTTTGTAAATTATGTGAAAAGGGTGCCATAGCTAGCCAAGGTCTTACGCAAGCCTGCCTTTTATATTAGCGCTTGTGTATGTCAGGCTCCAGCACGTGGGAGGTGGAAGTGGGAGATAAAGTAAATTTCCACACTCTTGTAAAATATTAATCCTCTACATGATCAGCCCTTCACACTTCATATCTAGGGAATAAGAAGACATTGGAAGTGCAGGCAGGCAAGTCACTTGACCAGATGTGTGTTTTAGAGACATCTGTCTAGCAACAGTACAGTCAGTGGAGATGGTCAAGACTGTGAAGAGGGAAACTGCCAGGAGACGGTTGTAATTATCTGATAATAAAGATGGACAGCAGGTGTTAATGAGGGGAGGTAACTTTTTTAAATAAATACAATCTATAGGATAAATTAAAGTGATAAAAATAATTTCCAGAAACTCTGGAATAAGTATCTAGGTGTATGGTACTAAACTTGAGGCTGACCATAAGGAGCAGGTTTGGACACAGATTTCACGTTCAGGTTTGTTATTTTAAGTTTGAAAGACTTCTAAAGCACCCAGGATAATTTGTCCAGAGGAAATATAGATTTCAGAAATATCATTAGCAGCAGAGTAATATTTCCAGACATAAAACATAACCTCCTTATTTTTTGTAGTTTCTACATTTAATAATTTTTTCTTTCCCTATTCCAAATTAACAAATAATTCCTATTATAGTTTTAAAAAAGAAATCTACCATTTTATTTTCAACACAATCCTGGCTTATAGTTAACCTGGTTGAATGTGTGACTCTGTAGTATAATTTTTAATCAAGAATTAATACCTCAAGGAATCAAGACATATGAATATAAATGTTAAATACTAGATGGAGGGGGGCAATCACAACATACAAGAGAAAGTATGATTTAACAAATGAGATAATATTTAGTTGGGCTTTGAACAATAAGTTGGTTCTGAAATGGGCATACTGAAGCAGAAAAAAAATATTAAAGCTTGGAAACGTAACATGAGAACAAAAATTTTACATGAATGCTACAGTTCTATCACTGGTCTATTCATGTTAAAAAGGAAAAAAATATCTGATCAAATATTATTTCCTTGTACTGTTAAGAATCACCAATCTGAATTCAAAGAAAACGTAACTGCTATAGATTTAAAACTACTTCTGGGCCCCCAAATTACATTCAATAGAAGATTCATTATGTGTGTGTGTTGGTTTTTAAATAATTTCAACTTGTATTTCAGATTCAGGTGTAATGCACCAGTTTGTTCCATGGGTTTATTGTATGATGCTGAGGTTTGGGGTACAATTGATCCTGTCACCTAGATACTGAGCATAGTATCCAACAGGTAGTTCTTCAACCCTTGGCCCCCTCCCTTTTTCCTCCTTCTGGTAATCCCCAGTGTCTATTGTTGCCATCTTTATGTCCATGTGTACCCAATATTGAGCTCCCACTTGTAAGTGAGAACATGTAGTATTTGGCTTTCTGTTCCTGCAGTAATTCACTAAGGATAATGGCCTCCAGCTGCATCCATGTTGCTGCAGAGGATGTGATTTTGTTTTCTTATGACTGTGTAGTAATCCATGGTATATATATACACCTCATTTTCTTTGTTCAATCCACAGTTGCTGGACACCTAGGTTGATTCCATGTCTTTACTATTGTGAATAGTGCTACAGTGAACATAAGTACATATGTCTTTTTGGTAGAACAATTTATTTTCCTTCAGATATATCACCAGTAAGGGATTGGCGGGTTGAATGGTAGCTCTCATGTAAGCTCTCTGAGAAATCTCCAAACTTCTCTCACTGGGGCTTCACTCATTTACATTCCCACCAACAGAGTATAAGCATTTGCTTTTCTCTGCAGCTTCACCAGCATCTGTTGTTTTTTGACCTTTAATAATAGTCATTTTGATTGATGTGAGATGGTATCTCATTGTAGCTTTGATTTTAATTTACCTGATAATTAGTGATGTTGAAGACTTTTTTCACATGTTTGTTGGCTGCTTATATGTCTTCTTTAGAGAAGTTTCTGTTCATGGCTTTTGACCGTTTTTAAATGGGGTTATTTGGTTTTTGCTTGTTGCGTTGCTTATTTGTAGATTCTGTATATTAGACCTTTGTCAGATGCATAGTTTGCAAATATTTTCTTCTATTCTGTAGTTTGTTTATTCTATTGGTAGTTTCTTTTGCTTTACAGAAGCTCTTTAGTTTAATTGGGCCTCACTTGTCAATTTCTAGTCAAAAATTATTTGCCAAGACTGATGTCTAGAATGGTGTTTCCTAGGTTTTCTTCTAGGATTCTTACACTTTGAAGTCTTAGATCTAAATCTTTAATTCCTCTTGAATTAATTTTTGCATATGGTGAAAGGTAGGAGTCCAATTTTATTCTAGTTTATATGGCTAGCCAGCTATCCCATTTATTGAATAGGGAGTCCTTTCTTCATTATTTTTTTTGTTCACTTTGTCAAAGATCAGATGATTGTAGGTGTGTGGCTTTATTTCTGGGTTCTTTATTTTGTTTTATTGGTCTATGTGTCTGTTTTTGTACCTGTACCATGCTGTTTTGGTTACCATAGCCTTACAATATAATTCGAAGTCAAGTAAAGTGATGCCCCCAGTGTTGTTCTTTTCGATTAGGATTGCTTTGACTATTTAGGCTCTTCTTTGGTTCCATAGAAGCTTTAGAGTAGTCTCTTTTTAATTCTGTGAAATACGACATTGATAGTTTGATAGGAATAATGCTGAAACTATAGATTTCTTTAGGCAGTATGGCCATTTTAACAATATTGATTTTTCCAGTCCACAGTCCATAGCATGGGATGCTTTTTCATTTTTTTTATGTGTGTCATCTATGATTTCTTTCAGTAGTGTTTTATAGTTCTTGTAGAGCTCTTTTACCTCCTTAGTTTGATGGCTTCCTAGGCATTTTATTTGATTATTTTACTGTGGCTATAATAAATGAGGTTGTGTTCTTGATGGGGCATTCGAATGTTATTGGTGTATAGAAATACTACTGATTTTTGTACATTGGTTTTTGTATCCAGAAACTCTACTGAAGTTGTTTATCAGTTCTAGGAGCCTTTTGGTGGCATCTTTAGGGTTTTCTAGGTATAGAATCATATTGTCCATGAAGAGATCTGATTTCTTCTTTTCTTATTTGGATGCCCTTTATTTCTTTCTATTTCCTGATTTCTCTGGCTAAGACTTTCAGTACCGTGTAGAATAGGAGTGGTGAGAATGGGCATTCTTGTCTTGTCCCTATTCTTAAATGGAATATTTTCAGCCTTTGCCTGTTCAGTATAATGATGGCTCTGGGATTTTCACAGATAGCTCTTATTTTGTTGAGGTATGTTCCTTTGATGCCTAGTTTCTTCAGGGTATCTATTATGAAAAGATACATGAGATTCTTCAAAAGCTTTTCCATATCTATTAAGATGATCATATAGTTTTTGTTTTTAATTCTGTTTATGTGGTGAATCACATTTATTGATTTGCATGTGTTGAAGCAATCTTGTATCCCAAGAATAAAGCCTATTTGTTCATGATGAATTAAGTTTTTGATGTGCTGCTGGATTTGGTATGCTAGTATTTTATTGGGGATTTTTGTGTCTATGTTCATCAGGGATATTGGCATGTGGTTTTCTTTTTCCCTTGTGCCATTACCAGGTTTTGGTATCAGGGTGATGCTGGATTTATAGAATGAGTTAGGGAGAAGATCTTTTTCCTAGAAGTTTTGGGATAGTTTCATTATAATTGGTACTCGCTCTTTGTATGTCCAGTAGAATTTGGCTGTGAATCCATTTGGCCAAGGGCCTCTTTTGGTTGGTTGTTTTTTTCTTATTCAAGTTTGGAACTTGATATTGGTCTCTTTTGGGTTTCAGTTTCTTCCTGTTATAATCTTGGTAGGTAATGTGTTTCCAGGAGTTGTCCATTTCCTCTAGATTTTCTAGTTTTTGTGCATAGAAGTAAACAACCTAGAAAAACATATGGGAAGGAATAATTCAAGAAAATTTTCCTAATTTTGCTAGAGGAGTAGACATCCAGACACAAGAAATCCAGAGAACATCTGTAAGATACTATACAAAATGAATATCACCAAGACATATAGTCACCAGACTGTCCAAGGTCAATGATAACAAAAACTCTTAAAGGCAGATACAGGAAAAAGGTTAGATCATGTACAAAGAGAACTCTCCATCAAGGTAATAGTGGATTTCTCAGTAGAAACCTTACAAACCAGGAGAGATCGGACCTGTTTTCAGCATTATTAAGGAAAAGAAAGTCTAACCACAAATTTTACATTCTGCCAATCTAAGCTTCACAAGTGAAGGAGAAATACCAACTTTTCCAGACAAGCAAGTGCTAAGGGAATTTGTTGCCACTAGACTAGCATTATAAGAGATTCTTAAGGGAGTGCTAAACATGGAAATTAAAGAATGATACCTGCTATCACAAAAACACACATAAGTACACACCCCAGAGATTCCATAAAGCAACCCCACAATAGGAACTGCAAAACAACCTGCTAGTAACTTGACAGTAAGATCAAAACCTCACATATCAATATTAATCTTGAACATGAATGATATAAATGCCCTCCCCAAAAGACACAGTGTTCAGATATGGTGGCTCATGCCTGCAAACCCAACACTTTGGGAGGCAGAGGTGGGAGGATCACTTGAGCTCAGGAGTTCAAGACCACCAGGAGGAAAATAGTGAATCCTCATCATCTTTACCAAAAATGTAAAAACAGCCAGGCATGATGGCACATAACTGTTATCACAGCTACGTGGAAGACTGAGGCAGGAGGAGTGCTTTTGCCCATGAGATTGAGACTACAGTGAGCTATGATTGTACTACTGCACTTTAGACTGGGTGACAGTGACATCCTGTCTCAAAACAACAAAAACAAAAAATAAAACAAACAAACAAAAAAAGACATGGAGTGACAAGTTGGATAAAACAAGACCCATCCTGTTGTCTTCAAGAGACCCATTTCACAGGTAACAATATCCGTAGACTCAAAGTAAAGCGTTGGAGTAAGATCTGTCACACAAATAGAAAGCAAAAATGAGCAGAGGTCACTATTCTTAAATAAGATAAAACAGACTTTAAACCAACAGTGAGAAAGGGCAAAGAAGGATATTACACAATAATAAAGGATTCAATTCACCGAGAAGACTTAACTATCATAAATATGTATACACTCAACATTGGAGCACCCAGATTAATAAAACGAGTTCTTCTAGACCTATAAAATGACTTAAACAGCCACACAATAATAGAGGGAGAATTTAACACCCCACTAATAGTGTTAGACAGATAATCTAGGCAAAAAACTAACAAAAATTCTGGACTTAAATTTGATGCGACCAATTGGACCTAGTAGACAACTACACGATATTCCACCCATCAACCACGGAATGCACTTTCTTCTCATCTGCATATGGAATATACTCTGAGATCAACAAAGCTTTGGCCATAAAGCAAGTCTAAATAAACAAAAAAAAATTGAAATCTTACCAACCATAGTCTCAGACCACAGTGGGAAAAAAAAGTAGAAATCAATACCAAGAAGATCTCTCAAAATCCACAATTACATGGAAATTAAACAATTTTCTCCTGAATGACTTTTGGGTAAATAAGAAAATTAAAGCAGAAATAAAAAGTTTTCTGAAATAAATGAAAACAGAAACATTAAAAAAAAAACAGGTGTGGCCGAGGAAAAGAAATGCTTATACACTATTTGTTGGAGTGTAAATTAGCTCAATTACTGTTGAAAACAGTGTGGAGATTCTTCAGGAAATCTAAAAACAAAACTACCATTCAACTCAGCAATCCCATTACTGGGTATACACTCAAAGGAATACAAATTGTTCTATCATACAGACACATGCACATGTAAGTTCATTGCAGCACTATTCACAATAGCAAAGACAAGGAATCAACTTTAATGGCCATCAATGGTAGACTGGATAAAGAAAATGTAGTACATAGATGCTATGGAATACTATGCAGCCACAAAAAAGAACAAGATCATGTCCTTTTCAAAAACATGGATGGAGCTAAAGACCATTATCCTTAACATACTAACACAGGAACAGAAAGCCAAATACTGCATGTTCTCACTTATAAGTGGGAGCTAAATGATGAGAACACATGGACACATAAAGAAGAAAAACACACTGAGAACTACTGGACAGTGAGAGAAGGAAGAGGATCAGGAAAAATAACTAATGGATATTAGACTTACATTAGGTGATGAAATCATCTGTACAACAAAACCCCATGACACAAGTTTACCTATATAACAAACCTGCACATGTATCCCTGAACCTAAAATAAATGTTAAAAAAAAAAAAAAAGAAAAAAGAAAAAGAAAACAGAGACAGAACATACCAAAATCTCTGAGAGACAACGCAAGTAGTGTTCAGAGGAAACTTTATAGCACTAAACATCTACCTCAAAAAGTTAGAAAGTTCTCAAATTAACGATCTATCGTAACACCTAGAGGAACTAGAAAAACAAGCACAAACTAACACCAACGTTTGAAATAGAAAAGAAATAAACTGTAAATTACTAAAATAATACACTTTTAAAATTGAAAATTTCAGCATTATCCTATAAAAATAAGTTAAAATATTATTTACTGTTTCTGAGATGATGAATATGTTAATTATTTTGATTGTGGTGATGGTTTCACCGGTGTACACATGTGTCAGAACTTATCAAATTGTACATCTTAAAAATCTATTATTGGCCGGGCACAGTGACTCGCACCTGCAATCCCAGCACTTTGGGAGGCTGATGTGGGTGGATCACCTGAGGTCAGGAGTTCAACACTAGTCTAGCCAACATAGTGAAGCCCTGTCTCTATAAAAAATTTAAAAATGAGTGTGGTGGCAGGCGCCTGTATTCCCAGTTACTCCGGAGACTGAGGCAGGAGAATCGCTTGAACCCAGGAGGCAGAGGTTGCAGTGAGGTAAGATTGAGCACCGTTGTCCTCCAGTCTGGACAATAAGAGCAAAACTCCATCTCAAAAAAAGAAAAAAGAAATAAATGAAATCAGAGCACAAGGGAACGAAATTGAGACCCCAAAGTCCGTACAAAGAATCGACAAACCAAAAGTTGGTTTTTGTAAGGATAAACAAGATGGATAGACTAGGTTAATAAAAAAATAAAAAGGAAAAGAAAAGAGAGAAGAGCCAAATAAGTACAATCAGAAATGACAAAGGCGACATTACAACGATCCCACAGAACTACCAAAGATCCTCGGAGACTGGTATGTGTTGTTTCATTATAAGGAAAAGGAATGCAGAGAAAAAAGTGAGAAATACTGTAACAAGGCATAATATAGAGGACTGTCTATAACTGGTTGATGTTACCATCCACAAAAATAGATCATTGCCTAGTATAATGATTTGTAGAAATAAATGAAGATTAAACCATATAGGTTTGTAGCAAATCTTTGAAATTTGCATTTGAAGTAGATATTGTGAAATTTCAATGCTTTATGGCAATGAGATAGCTATTAAGATTAAGCATTGTCTATAATCAATAGGTATAATATCTATCTCAGTAATGAAAATATGACTATAATATGGCCTGGGCAAACAGCGTTGTTTTTTTTTTTTCCTGAAAATAGAAGCCTGTGAGTTGTGTGAGTGAAATAAAAAATGCATTAAAGCAGGAAGAACACTGATATGCTGGCAGAATTTTTTAATCCCAATTTTAACTTTAAAACATTCTTAGTTTAAAATTATACACAAGACATGCAAACCTAATGTTAAAAAACATTTTATTATATTTTAAAAATGTGAGCTCCCCTTAATATCATGTGGTTGTTTGTATTTTATTTAGTACCATTTCTGAGAACAAGATTCTTTTGCATAGGTACTTTGATACATCATGCAAACAAAATTAATTCTAGGCTTTTAAATAATAATTTATGCCATTCTTGGTGATAAACATTTATTGACTTTAGTTGTCATAAAAATTATAAATACTTCTGTTATTGGAGTCCCACTTTAAAGTCTTTACCTCAAGATATTAAAAAGAAAAAACTGTCATGTAATCACAACTGAGAATTTTTATTTTTTTCCCCTTGAAATTCTTATTAGATCTGCTTGTTTCTAAGAGGGAAAAGAAGCTGAAATGAGCTTCAAAGGACAGAGCACTGTTGACATATATATAAGCATTGTCAAGCCTCCCCCTGTCTTTTAAAAGAAATTTCAATGACTGGTATTAATTCTTGACAGTTTTATTTCTAATATCATCTGGTTAACATAAAAGAGCCTCTGTCAGTTTTTAAAATGGGCAGAACAGAATGGAAATAGAAAACCAGTGTAATATTATGAGCTAACTTTAATGCACCTGAAGTGGTAATCCATTTTTCTTTATTAAAAGAAGGAAAAGAAAGCAACTTATACTATAAAACACTGATGTTTCAAATTCCCAATTAATAGTAAATACATATTTTAAACTTTTTTCTGTTGTACATAAACAATGCAGTGTCTCTTGTTAGAAGCTTGTTTGTTGCAGGAACTTTTTTTTTTTTGACATTTTATTACATGAAACAATGCTCCTGAGAGATTGCTTTCAGTTTCTCTGACATGCAAATAGAATCCATCTATTCTTTGTTCTTACACACTTTTTGCAAAGTCATTAAGAATAAGTCAGGGTGGTCAGAGACACCTTTGGTTTGCAATGAATAGCCAATGAAACAATATGGGTAGGTCATTTAATATAGTTGTAATCGATTGCTGCTGTTGCCTTTCCGGCCAAGCTGTTGTGCAGGAACAGATTTTTAATTAAATAAATAGCTGGGTCGGCAGGCAGGTGCGCCCGGGCAAGCAACCTGCCCCGGGATTTGGTTTGCAGCAGTTGCTTGGCAACACAACACAGACAGTCTCTGAACAACAGCTGCACCCTCTGTTAGCAGCTAGCAGATGCTCACACCTCAGAGAATGGTGTCAGAAATAATGATTTGTGAATAATAGTTTGTAGAGCTCTCTAATAAACAGAAATAAAATAGCCTGAATGATAAAGGTCAAAGATATTCCAGACTGCTATAATGAATATGAATTTGGATCCAGTGAAATTATCAGAAAAAGACAATGAAAATGAAATAGAACTGTAAATAAAAAAAGCAAAAAGCAAAGAAACTTCTATTATATATGATACAAAGTGAGAGGGGCTTTTACATACATTATTTTATTTAATTTTTCAAATAAACTTCTAAGTAAGTATTTCTATGTCTAGCAGATGAGACACTGAGTTTCAGAGAATTTAAATCATTTACAATTATAAATATAGTTTTCACTATTAATTTAGTATGCAAATTTAGGTACAACTCAAAGATGGAATGTTTAACATATCACAAGAGAGAATATGTGTAGTGTGATAACTGTTACTGCTAGCAACTGGTAGCCATGTCAGCATAAAGCTACGTTCCTTATACTGTTTCTATAGGATCATGCTTGAATTTAATATAACCAAAAGTTTCAGTGATTTGGTTTGTTGTTGCTAATTTAAAAATATCAAAAAATGCAGGACTGGAAATTCTGAATCTCTGTAGTCATAAGAACGTATAATTAAGTTGTGACAAATCAGAATCTTCTACTATTTTATTCTTAACTGATTATCCCATGCCATGAACATATGGCCCCAATTTTAATGTTCCTTTTGGTCCAAATTAAGTTGAATAAAGTCATAGAGTATTATCTATCTGTATTTTGGTAGAATAAAAAATTGCTTTAATGGTTACTTTAAAATTTATAATATTTATATTTTACAAGGAGCTTTAATGTTTTTTTAAGGCAGTGTGTATACAAGATTTTTTTCCTCCAGTTCATCATCCTATGCACACATGGGGGATGAGAACTGAAGTACAAAGGCAGACTATACAATCACACGGATTAATCCATCTCCTCTCTCACAACTGCACGTATGCACATATGTGCCCAGCTTTTCCCTAGTTTACAGTAAGTGGAAATTCAGTAATAATAAAGCAGCTCTGCTGTAAAAATACATGAAGTAGAGTTTTATCATTTTGATTACATTTTAGTAAAAAAGTATGTATTTTTTAAAACCATGTTTAAATAAAATCTTCACAAATACTGTTCAGTAGTCATAATATTTTTCTATGAATCTTTAGATGAAAAGTATTTATTCATTTTCCCTTGAAAGGCTTAAAACTTGTTACCTAAATAACATTCTATAAGTTATCACATTTTTTGAATAAATAGTTACAAGTCTTTAAGAAGATAAAAATACTTCCATCTCAACAATTGAATATATAACTTATTTTGTGATATAGCATTGAGTTAATTTAATGTTGAGTGGTGTATTAATTTTTATTGGGTCAACGAAAAGTTGCAGATATTCTAAAGTGTTTCTTTCATAATTTTTTTCAGGATGTAAATGAGTCTAACAAATGAGTCATTTATACATACGAAGAATTTAATATCCCAAAAAGTATGATTTTCAAGGAAAGAAAAGCCCCCCTTTTTTTAAGAGGGCAATGTTTATCGATTAGGCATATTACTGGATTTTGGAGAAAAAGCCTCCACTCTTATTTATCCTTAACACAGATTCAAATGCTAAATAAATTTTTGACTAATACTAAAAAACACTTTACTTCATTGACTCATCAGTGTCATGTATGTATTGAGAGCAAATGTAGAAAGTACTTCTCTGGATATTTGTTCAGGCAAATTTTTAGATAAAGCAGTCCTTGCAAAGAGGTAACATCAGAGCTCACAGCTGTAGTTTGTGCAGGCATATTTAATTTGTAAGTAAATTAACTGTCCTCAAAGTCAACTCCTCCTAGAAGGGAAGTATGCATCTTTGATTTATAAAACCAACAAAAAGAAGAGCAGTGTCATAGTTTTATTATATAAACTTAAAAAAAAAAGATGTGTACATAAATCACTAGAAAATAGTAAAGTAAAAATTTGCCTTAGTAGTATATTTTAAGGAGTTCAACTAACATACCCTGATATGATGCAGTGAGCATACTATATCTCTCTTACGATATTATTGCTAAAAATATGAAATCGCCAAAAAATGAAATCATTAAAAAATATCAGACAATCCGAAATTAAGGGATATTCTACAAAATAACTTGCAGCACTCTTCAAAAGTGTCAACATATTGAAAGAAAAGAAAGTTCTGGGAGTTTTTCTGGACAAAAGGAGACTGAAGAATATATAAGTAAACACATGTGCAATCCTTTTTGGATCCTCCATCAGGAAAAGGACATCAGTGAAACAGCAAAATTTAATCTATAGATTAGAAATTATTGTATCAATATTAGCTTTCTGGTTGCTATCATTTCACTGTGGTTATATAAAATGTTAACATTTGGGGAATGTGGTTGAAGATGGAAATAGGACTTTTTGAACTATTTTTGTAATTTTTTTGTATGTCTGAATAATTTCAAAATAAAAAATCGAATTACTAAATTAGAATTTATTTCTCAGCATCAAGCCATTGTTGAATGTAAGTCAATACCTACTAAGAGCTAAGTGCAGTGGCTCATACCTGTAATCCCAGCACTTGGGAGGCTAAGGCAGGAGGACTGCTTGAGACTAGAAGTTCGAGACCAGCCCAGGCAACATACTGAGACATTGTCTCTACAAAAAGCAAAAGCGAAGTTACCTGGACATGGTGGCTTATTCCTGTAGTCCCAGATACTTGAGAGGCTTAAGCAGAAAGATTGCTTGAGCCCAGCAGTTCAAGGTGAGTGAGCTATGATCACGCTTCTGCATTCCAGCTTGAGCAACAGAGTGATACCCTGTCTCTTAAAAACAAAAACAAAAACAAAACCTACTAAGAGTCGTATTTTAAACTCTTATTAATATCAACATCATTTTCTTTGTGATGGTGTCTGATGTCACTAAGTACAACAGGCAAAAGCGAAATATATACATATAAATCAAATCAGATTCTTTGAGAGTAAAATGTGGACTTAGAAATATTGGTACAACACAAGTAAATGGGAACTGTTCAGAGCAAACTGGGGTATAAAGTCACTGAATTTACAGACGCTATGTAGAGAAGAACTATCTGGACTTACAGAAGAACAGACTCTGTAATAACAGTGACTCATCCATCTTTGAGCTTTAACCACTTAGCACGGTGTCTTGCATATAGTAAAAAGTCAATACATGTTTATTGAACTACATAGGAGCCTGGTGAAGAGGTTAGCTTCATATGGAGACAAATGGCATAAATGGCATATTTCATCAGTTCAATGTGGAACTGAATGGCATATTTCATCAGCCCACTCACTAGATAATGTTTGGGCAGATTTCTCCTCTTATTGTTATATTTTCAAAACTATTAACATGGTTGGTATTTATAATCACATATATGATACAAATCCAAGAGCCAGAAGAGATTGCCAATTCAGGAGAAGAGGTCCCAGAAAGAAATGGATGGGCTGCTGAGATGTTCAATAGCAATGTTAGGAATTTCTGTGGTTAAAAAAAAAGGAAAATTGACTATCTTTACTTCTTTAGAGAAAGCATAAACAAAGAGTCATTACTGAATATAGAACTACTTTGTGGAGGGCAATCTAATTGTTGATTATTCCCCCAGAGGTATAAATCAGAAAATCACTGGATACCACTAGTTCACAAATTATCTTTCATCACAGGCAAACAACAAAAGCCTCAACAATCAATCAAGCAATTCATTCAGAATCTGGTGCTGTGTCAAAAAGATTGCTGAATGCTATCTGTTACACTGCATTATCTTTCAGGAAGTAATAATGTAGTTTTTCCATGTTTTTCTCTTAATCAAAACCACATATTGATATATACCTGCTGTCTTTCAGAAGTCAAAAACACCAACAAAGCTTTGGATTGCTTTTAACTATGTGGAGAAAACTCGGTTCATTCCCCTTGACAGGTTGTAAACTTTAAGCATTAATTCTATATTTATATATTGCTAATTTAATGGAGTGAATATCACTTTACCTTTACTGATTATCAAACCAGTGACAATTTCTCAAATTAGGGTATAATTAATAAAACAAGTATTCTTGGTGACTTTAAACAATGAGAATGTGGAAAGATTTTATTTTCTATGTCCTCCATTTTAATTAATAAATCAATGTTCTGCTAAGGACTGCAATGTATTTATTTAAAAGACAAAATAACTTATGGAGAGCCTGAGGAAGGCATAGGGACAGCAGGTTGTCATTAGGTTAAAGTGAGCTTCCACTTTCATAAGTATTTGTTGATTTTATTTAGCAAAAAGCTCTTATTTAAAAACATGCAATGGAAAAAAAAATACAGTAACAAAACTAAAAATAACACAATAAAATAAATGGAAACCTTTAGGCATTAGGATTATATTTATCAAAAATATGAATATAGTTACTGATCATAGATTCTTATTTTTTAACAAAATATAAATAATATTTTGGTATTTCAGGAAAGTGGCTTTTTATTTCTCCTAAGGAAAGATAAATTAGAAATCAAGCAGGATTAAGTATTTATTCTTTCAACCTTGAACATTCAAACCCTGAATTTACACTAACTGGAATAGCAACATTTAAAGACATTCTGGAAGTGGGAATGGGAGGAGCACTAGAGGGTATTAATTATGCTTACATAAGCAGTACAAAATATAAAGGAGATTTAATGCATCAGAAGCAATACAACTGGAGATTTTTAAAAACAAAATATTTTCTTTACAATGTTTAAGATGTCTTCACAACTTTACTCCTACATTTTACCCATATATTTCTCTAAAAGCATAACAAATCTATGACCCCCAAGAACTGGACAAAAGTTCAGGGATTAGACATGAGAATAAAACAGCCCGAGGCAGAATGAAAACTTAGACATAATTTCTTTCTTCATTTTGGAGTCTAGACACAAAGGAGAGAACCAGTCTTGAAACAGTTTATATTCCTTGGAGAGGAACAATATGTAAATGAATAGCATTCTACTGCTATTAAGTTTATCTGGGCCAGGTACAAGTTATATATGGAAAAGGATCCAATTTTATTCTTAGTTTAGCAAGAATAAGAAGCTAAAATTGGGTCATGTTTAGTTATTTAAATTTAAATAACTTTGCTAATGCTGCCCTCCATTTCTCACATTGTGAATATTCAGTTTTGTGCGCCATGGCGTCAACTCTAGTTTCGGCAAGTGTCATTTATAACTTAAATATGTACCAAAGTGAATTGTTTTAATAAATATTTTAAAAGTATTAATTGCTTTCTTTTGAACATTATACAGAAGCCAATGAGGCTTTTGGAGTGAGATGCTCCAGGGATGTCCAGACCTAAGAGAAGATAATTTATATAAACAGGTATTTTTTAAAATTATACTTTAAGTTCTTGGGTACATGTGCAGATCACACAGGTTTGTTACATAGGTATACACATGCCATGGTGTTTGCTGCATCCATCCCCCCATCATCTACATTAGGTATTTCTCCTAATATTATCCCTCCCTAATCTCCCATCCCCTGCTATCCCTCTTCTAGCTCCCCCATCCCCTGACAGGCCCTTGTGTGTGATGTTCTCCTCCTTGTGTTCTCATTGTTCAACACCCACTCATGAGTGAGAACATGCAGTGTTTGTTTTTCTGTTCTTGTGTCAGTTTGCTGAGAATGATGGTTTCCAGCTTCATCCATGTCCCTGCAAAGGACATGAACTCATCCTTTTTTATGGCTGCATAGTATTCCATGATGTATATGTGCCACATTTTCTTTATCCAGTCTAGTGTTGATGGACATTTGGGTTGGTTCCAAGTCTTTGCTATTGTAAACAGTACTGCAATAAACATACATGTACATGTGTCTTTATAATAGAATGATTTATAATCTTTTGGGCATATGCCCAGTAATGGGATTGCTTGGTAAAAAGATATTTCTATTTCTAGATCCTTGAGGAATCGACACACTGTCTTCCACAATGGTTGAACTAATTTTTACTCCCACCAACAGTATAAAAGTGTTCCTATTTCTCCACATCCTCTCCAACATCTGTTGACTCCTGATTTTTTATGATGGACATTCTAACTGGCATGGGACGGTATCTCAATGTGGTTTTGATTTACATTTCTCTAATGATCAGTGATGATGAGCTTTCTTTCATATATTTGTTGGCTGCATGAATGTCCTCTTTTGAGATGTATCTGTTCATATCCTTTGCCCACTTTTTGATGGGAGTTTTTCTTGTAAATTTATTTTAATTATTTGTGGATTCTGGTTATTAGCCCTTTGTCAGATGGGTAGATTGCAAAATTTTTTTCCCATTCTGTTGGTTGCCGGTTCACTCTAATGATTGTTTCTTTTGCTGTGCAGAAGCTCTTAAGTTTAATTAGATCCCACTTGTCTACTTTGGCTTTTGTTGACAATGCTTTTGGTGTTTTAGTCATAAAGTCCTTGCCTATGCCTATGTCCTGAATGGTATTGCCTAGGTTTTCTTCTAGGGTTTTTATGGTGTTAGGTCTTATATAATCAGGCATTTTTTTCAGTATGAATTACATATGGGCATCACCTATAAAGCTTTTATAAATATTGATGTCCAGGCCTCAGTCCAAATCAATTAAACATCTCCTCTAGGACTGGGACCCCAGATACAGTAATTTTCAACTCTTCAGATGCTTATTTCAAGCCAGGGTTGAGAAACACCGATGTAAATGTTTTAATAAGGATTAAACCTCTCAGTGGTAGAAACTCAGCTTCCTCCTTCCTTTTTCTCTCTGCCTTATAGTAGCTGTGTGATTTGGCCAACTTTCCTCCTCTATAAATGAGGATAAAACTAGTAACTCTCTCAGGGAATTGCTAAACTAATAAAATGAGTTAATATTTGTAGAATAATTCAAACAATAGTAATAACTGTGTAAATGTCTGTTAAATAAATGTAAAAAACAAATCAGGCCCTGGGGTAAAGGGGAAAATCATTTTAGGATGATAAAGGAGTAGCTTTAGTAGACTGAAATCCTGAGACCTCTCACAATAGTCGGAACATTATTAATGGCTTAGCTTGGGCTTGATCAAAAAGTCCAATCAAATAGAAATTGTTGCAATATTTGATGATTTATTTAGTTGTAAATGACCAAAACAAAACTGACTAGAAATTGTTGATGCACATAACTGAAAAGACCAGTGGCTCAAATGAGACCTCATGGTTTGAAGACACTTTCTCCTTTTTCTTACTCTTTTTTTTTTTTTCAAGATAGAGTCTCACTGTCACTCAGGCCGGAGTGCAGTGACAGGATCTCAGCTCACTGCAACCTCTGTCTCCTGGGTTCAAGCAATTATTTTGCCTCAGCCTCCTGAGTAGCTGGAATTACAGGTGTGTGCCACCATACTTGGCTAGTTTTTGTATTTTTAGTAGAGATGGCATTTCACCATGTTGACCAGGCTGGTCTTGAACTGCTGACCTTAAGTGATCCACCTGCCTTGACCTCCCAAAGTGCTGGGATTACAGGCATGAGCCACTGTGCCCAGTCACTTTCTCCTCTTTCTTAACTCTGCTTTTCGTTTTAGGCTTCAACCTCAGACATACTCTTCCTTTTCATAGCAAGTAGTTCCATCTTACGTGCATCCTATTCGGTAAATAAAGGAAAGAGAGACTGTTTTTCCCTCAGTAGATCCATGCAGAGTCGCAAGATTGAGTTTCCTTTTCTCTGGCTTGCCCTGTCCAGAATGGTGTTAATTGCCTTTGCTGCCCTGATATCACAGTCTTCTGGTTGGTCTACTCATGAACTCATCACTGAGTGCAGGAAAATTTGACGCTCAAATTTTAGTTAGAGTTAATTCATATGTTCATTTTGGGAAGCTGTAGTTTCCCCTTGCACAAACCATGCAGACAGAGTGGGGGATTGGTAATCTCTGAAAGAAAAAGCAGAGTGCTTGTTACCAGGAAAAAGAAAACGGATGTGGAGCAGGCTAACAACAGATGTCACCATGGTTAAAGGATAATCATTCTATGCTTCTTTGAGACTCTTTTAACTAGTAGGCGACTATGTTCAGCTGGATTTGAAATCTCTGGGGTAGCACATTCAGAGGCCCTGGAAAGATCTTCTCTCATTACTCAAAGCTGCCTGCCTGTTATTTCTGAAATTCCTTTAAAGTGGACACAACATTTATATTAAGACTTAAAATGCAAATAACTCTGGACAAGAGAACGCATTTATCTAGACTCAAATTAAGAGATAATTGGCTGACATGAGATCCTTTCTGGGGAAAAAAAATAGTTTTGATGGGATGAGAGGAAAAAGAAGCCAAGGTACAAGTAAATGGGCACAGAGAGGTAAAGCACTGGGCACTCTGGGCACACAGCCCACTGACCACAGCTGCCAAGGCCAGGCCCTTGTCAGAGCTCTGAAACACTAGCTTTTCAGCAAATCACATTCCGGTATCTTAGAGCGCTCAGTGTAGCTCCCAATTTCATAATCTGCCTAAAGTACTTTGATTCAAAATCAATTTTTGGGTTGTTATAGATGGGAAGGATTGTGGGTGCCAAAACAATCCTTCAATTCAATGAAAGACTTGATTGTTTGACATCATGGGGATTAAATATTGTGGTTATTGGCTAATTTCTTTTACATTTAAAGATGTTGCTGGGACATCATGCAGACAAGCCAGTTTTAGCTCGAGCTACTGCCAGAAATGGCACTGTGACCTTAAGCCGTGGATGCTTTTATCTTGGAAACTGAACCACTAGAAGACTCTGAAAGATTTTACTTCCTTTTCCAGATATGCTTTTTTAGGGTGCTGTGTGTGCTTCTTGCCCCCTTTCATTTACTCCTATTTAACGAATGTGTACTGAGTGTGAATAGTGTACATCAGTGCTCCGCGCACAGTGATAAAGCGTTTTTTAAAAATTAGCTTCTCTGTGACCTTTGTGGTGAATTTGTTAAATTTCTGTTGTGAAATTTGGTTTCTGTCTTTTCTATAAATGTGACCTGTCAATTTAATCCTGTTTCTTCACTCTGCTGCCCAGAATTCCATTAATGTGCCTTTGTTTCCGTGACATCGGAATCCTCTGGTTCCCCCATATCCTTTCTGCTGTCTCTTCCTCCATCTTCCTCACTCCTTCCATGTAAATGCTCTTTAGACCAAATTTCCTTATTTTTCCAGCTGGGCTAAATGTCCCTTCTATATGTCTCCATAACACCTTATTAAACAATGAGTCACCCTGCACTGTAATGAGTTGTTTGCATGTTGGTATTTTGACGAGAATTTAAATTTCTTGGGGAAAGAAACCGGATACTATTCAGTATTTTAACTCTACTATGCAGCCCAATGCGTAAAACTGAAAATAAACTCTTTACTCCTGATAGAACATATCCAAGATATTTTGCCTGAAGCAGACACATAACAGAGGATCAGGGCAATTCCAGGCCCGTGCTATCATAGAATTAGATCTAATGCTATGAAGCAGCTTTTCCCCAAAATAGAAAGCCATGGCACTTTCAGTCCGGGTATATGAAAAATCAGAATCTGTTAATCACTTATACTTAGGTGTAAACTTTTACATAACTCATATTAGAGTTGAGACAGTACCGTTTGCTGCATTTAAAAGAAAGTTAAATCTCAACACAGGTGGACTCTGACACTGACTAAAAGAATAACTGGAGACCAGAGATTTTTATGAAAGAAATCAAGAGCAATAATTGTTATTGAATCACTCAGGTAAAAACTGATTCTGTGAAACTTCTTGAGAAGTGCATGCTCATTTGTCCAATAAATTCTCTTCTAGAAATTTATATGCTGATGAGAATACTAAAATATGAAGAAAACAATGATAATGGAAGGGGGTACTGCTGAGGTGACATTCATGAATAGTAAAGAGGAAATGGGATTTCGCACACACGGATGGAACTGCCTTGGTTAACAGTACAGAGAGTTTCTTCTTGTAGGAAAGAAGCTACACTAAGGGCAGAGACCCAGGTGGGATCATGTAATTCCTCCTCTGAGTGTTTCTGTTTTCACATTGAAATTAGTAGCAGGTCATTACTGAGAATAAGGAGGTGCTTGAAATTTAGAGAGAAATATGAAAGTATGAAAAAGAAGTTTCTAATAAGAGCGGGAGAGCAGCAAATGACTTCCACATTACTAAATCCACTGGTCATTTCTCAGGAAATTCAAATGACAGAGATAGCATTTGACATAGTTCTTTATGCTCTCCTTTTTAGAATACTTCCTTCACCTATTTTGATTTTTTTCCTAATTTTTTTGACCTTCTCAACCTGTTGTGCTGGTTTTGTAGCACCTCCCCAAACTCTCAGAGTTGAAGCTTGAAACTTGAAACTCTTTCAACCCACACTCCTTAGGTGATCCCACCAATTTTTATGACTTTAAAAATCATCTATGCCTTGATGGTTCTCGAATTTATACCTCCAGCCCAGATTTCTCTATGAATTCCAGATTATAATCTGGAATTGTCCAATAAATTTCCCTCTAGTAATTTAGTATGCTGATGAGAATACTAAAATATGGGTAAAACAATTATAATGGACTGGAGTACTGCTGACATGATGTTGATGAGTAATCAAGAACAGACGGAGGGAATTGCCTTGGTTAAGAGCACAGAGAGCAGGAGGCTGAGGCAGGAGAATTGCCTGAACCGAGGAGGCGGAGGTTGCGGTGAGCCGAGATCACACCATTGCACTCCAGCCTGGGTAACAAGAGCGAAACCCCCGTCTCAAAAAAAAAAAAAAAAAAAAAAAAGAGCACAAAGAGTTTCTCCTTGGGAGAAACTCTGCCCACTTCGTGTCTCTGCTTGGAATTATACCATACATCTCAAACTTAATATGTACAAAATAGAACTCCTGATACTCCCCACTCCCTACAAATCTCACCCTCCTTTGTTCTTTCCAAATTTAGTACATGACAACGCCGATCTTCTGATTATCCATACACAGAACTTGGAGTCACCCTTGATGACTCCCTCAGCAAACCACATTTCCAGTTCACCAATGTATCTTTTGGCTATATTTTAAAAATTTATCCAGATCAAATCACATTCTCCCAATTCCGCTGCAGCTACCACTCTGAACTAAGCTACCATCACCTTTAGACTTCTAACTAGTCTAGTTACCCTTGTTTTAGTCTACTCTTTCTTTTCTCTCTCTGTCTCTCTTCTTTTTTTAGATGGAGTCTTGCTCTGTCACCCAGGCTAGAGTGAAGTGGCATGATCTTGGCTCACTGCAACCTCCACCTCCTGGGTTTAAGCAGTTGTCTGCCTTAGCCTCCCTAGTAGCTGGGATTACAGGTGTGTGCCACCACGTCTGGTTAATTTTTGTATTTTTAGTAGAGACGGGGTTTCACTGTGTTAGCCAAGATGGTCTTGAACTCCTGATCTGGTGATCCACCCATCTTGGCCTCCCAAAGTGCTGGGATTACAGGCATGATTCACTGCACCTTGTGATTTCTCAGTTTTAAAATTAATGTTTTTTGGCTGGGGGCTGTGGCTCAGTACTCCCAATACTTTGGGAGCCAGAGGCAGGCGGATCACTTGAGGTAAGGAGTTCCAGACTAGCCTGGCCAACATGGTGAAACCCTGTCTCTACTAAAAATACAAAAATCAGCCAGGTGTGGTGGTGGGCACCTGTAATCCCTGCTACTTGGGAGGCTGATGCAGGAGATTCGCTTAAACCCAGGAGGCGGAGGTTGCAGTGAGCTGTGATTGTGCCACTGCACTCCAGCCTGGGCAACAGAGCGAAACTCTGTCTCAAGAAAAATGAATAAAATAAATAAATACAATTAGTATTTTTGATTTATTTTTCTCTAAAATCACTTCCAGTGCAGCATTTAAAAAATATTTTATAAATGTTTGCTTCAAATGTATAGACACACAGTAATTTTTTTATTCCAGTTAGAATCTCAGGAATCAATTTTACAATAAAATATTAAAAATATAAAGAGGTTTTATAAACACATTTTGGATTTCCATCATGATAGCAGGGTGGTAGTGAAAACCATCACAGAGATATTTAAGTTCTAAGGTAAGATTTTTAGGTTCTAAGGTAAGCTATTTAAGTTCTAAGGTAAGATTATTTTCAACAGATATTGCTTAAACAAGAGCAGGCCATGAGGACTTTCATGGCTCCTGCTTTTCTGTTGAAATGAGATTAGAAGAGAAGAGTGATTTGCTTTTGGAAGGGTTTGTGTTATGTAGACAAAGCCCCAAGAAGTAGATTCCTAATAGCTGTAAAGGGAAGGCTGAACGTTCAGAGGTTCTTGCAATGTTAATTGAAGTCTATCATTCTTTGGAGAACTTAGAACGCAATGAACACTGGGAACATGGGTACTGCTTGGCTGATCAACATTAAGTTAAACGTAGATAGTGCTTAGCACTGTTATATTAATATACTCTGAGTTGACACATGTTCAATTCTGGGAATAAATACAAAGTTTCCCTACATTTATTTAAATTTTAAAATTGGAAAAATGAATAGAATGAGAAATAAACTTTATACAGTCTCGTGGTCAATAATGGTGTTTGAATCATGCAAGTTGAAAAGGGACTTGATATTTGGAAGCCTTAGCTGAAAAGTCAGGAAGCTTCAACCGAGCTTTAAATTTCACAGGTGCCTATTTTCTGACAAGAAAATACCTATCTGTATAGAAGCAGTGAGGAAGAGCCACTCATTCTAACTATAGAAAAACCTTGACATAACCCGAGAAGTGCGCCCTAAAAATACAATCGCATACAACAAGGGGTTTCTTTCATTCAGGTTTACATGGCCTGCTGCAGCAGCACCCGTTTCTGGCGGTTTCACTGCAGGATCTAACCCCATTCCTTTCAGTCCCTGCTGTGGTTTGGCGCCATCTGGTGGAAGTTAGGCTCTGGTTTAAAAAGCAAGCAGTTGATTCTGGTTCCTGTGTCTGGATGCCAGGATAGCGGTAACGATTTTGAAACCTTCTAGTTAGTTTACAATTGTTTTATCTCCCCGGAGAGTCTCAGCCAGGAGAATATTGGAGATGAAGGGATCCACTATTTCTCCCACTTTTTCAGATAGAGGATGGGAGTACAACAGCCAATTCTCATTTTTTTTTTTTTGAGACGGAGTTTGGCTCATGTTACCTAGGCTGGAGTGCAATGGCGCGATCTCGGCTCACCGCAACCTCTGCCTCCTGGGTTCAGGCAATTCTCCTGCCTCAGCCTCCTGAGTAGCTGGGATTACAGGCACGCGCCACCATGCCCAGCTAATTTTTTGTATTTTTAGTAGAGACGGGTTTCACCATGTTGACCGGGATGGTCTCGATCTCTTGACCTCGTGACTCGTGATCCACCCGCCTCGGTTTCCCATAGTGCTGGGATTACAGGCGTGAGCCACCGCGCCCGGCCCTCAATTCTCATTCATATTATATCCAAATTGGTGTTATGACAGCATTTTACTGAATTTATGCCCATCTATAAAGTATTGGTTGACCCTTAACCTGAATTAAGGTTGGGAGCCAATGCTGGAGTCATCTACTCTTGCAGAAGCAGATAGATTTTTTTCTTCCCTTGATTAATTTCCTAGCTGACCAGCCTTCCAGTTTCCATTGTCTCTGTCTGGGGGTTATATTTAAGGTTCTACTGGGTACTATTTTTATGGTTCATTCTTTCTTATCTGTAATGATAGCAAGTTCCTCAGCTTCGTATTGCTTCATTATACACAGCACCGTTTGCTTCAGAACTTCCAGAATCTCTTCACTGCTTTTGGCTGCTGGTGGAGTGGTGGTTTGGATTTTGTTTTATAATTTATATAGTTTGTATATTTTATAGTTTTCTACTGGTAAATTGAATTTATTTGTACATTTCTGAGATCTTTTCAAACAGATTTGGAGAAGGAAAAGAGGTAAACGCATTTGCTTATGTAGTCACCTTGATAGGGTGTTTGTTCCCTCTTTATTTTTAATAAGTGAATGCGTGCAACTCCCTTCTGTTTAAACAACCATTTAGGGCATTTATCAGTTATGAACTGAATGGGAGGAAACAGTGAGAAGACAGCCATCTACAAGGCCAGAAGCGGGCCCTCACCAGCACCTGAGCACGCTTTGAGGCCAGATGGATGCTGGCACCCTGCTCTTGGGCTTCCTACCTATATTAGTCCATTCTCACGTTGCTATGAAAAACTGCCCGAGTCTGGGCAATTTGTGAAGAAAAGAGGTTTAATTGACACAGTTCTGCATGGCAGAGAAGGGCTCAGGAAACTTACAATCATGCAAAAGGCAAAGGAGAAACAGACAACGTGTTCACAAGGTGGCAGAGAGAATGAAGGCAAGCAGGGGAAATGCTGGAGACTTATAAAACCATCAAATCTCACTCATTATCACGAGAACAGCATAGGTGAAACTGCCCCCATGATCCAATTATGTCCACCTAGTCCTGCCCTTGACACGTGAGGATTATAATTCAAGATGAGATTTTGCATGGGGACACAGCCAAACCGTGTTATCCCATTCTTGACCCCTCCCAAATCTCATGTCCTCACATTTCAAAACAGAATCATACCTTTCCAATGTCCCCCAAAGTCTTAGCTCACTCCAGCATTAACCCAAGTCCAAGTCCAAAGTCTCATGTGAGACAAGGCAGGTCCCTTCCGCCTATGAGCCTGTAAAATCAAAAGCAAGTAGATCTACTTCCTAGACACAATGGGGGTCCAATGGCATTGGGTAGATACACCCTTTCCAAATGGGAGAAATTGGCCGAAACCAAAGGACCACAGCCCCATGTAAACTCAAAACGGATTTTGCAAATTTTCCAAACTTTCATGTTCTGCTTCCCTTTTAAATGTAACTTTCAATTCCAAGCCATATCTTTGTGAATACATAAAACTGAATGCTTTTTTTTTTTTTTGTGAAACAGAGTCTTACTCTGTTGCCAGGCTGGAGTGCAGTGGTGCAAACCCAGCTCACTGCAACCTCTACCTCCTGGGTTCAAGCGAAAAACTGAATGCTTTTAAATAGCACTCGAGTCACATCTTGAATACTTTGTTGCTTAGAAATTTCTTCTACCAGATACCGTAAATCACCTCTCTCTAGTTCAAAGCTCCACAGATCTCTAGGGCAGGGACAAAATGCCACCAGTCTCTTTGCTAAAACATAGCAAGAGTCACCTTTATTCCGGTTCCCCACGTGTTCCTCATCTCTGTCTGAAACGACCTCAGCCTGGATTCACTGTCCATATCACTATCAGCATTTTGGTCAAAGCCATTCAACAAGTCTCTAGGAAAGTTTCAAACTTTCCCACATCTTCCTGTCTTTTTCTGAGTCCTCCAAACTGTTCCAACCCCTGCCTGTTACCCAGTTCCAAAGTTGCTCCCACATTTTCAAGTATCTTTACAGCAGCGCCCACTACCTAGTATTAATTTACTGTATTAGTTCGTTCTCATGCTGCCAGAACTGCCTGAGACTGGGTAATTTGTAAAGAGGTTTAATTGACTCACTGTTTCTCATGGCTGGGAAGGCCTCAGGAAACGTACAATCGTGGTTGTAGCAACTCTTCACAGGGTGTCCGGAGAGAGAATAAGTGCAAGCAGGGGAAATGCCAGGTGGTTATAAAACCATCAGATCTCGTGAGACTCACTCATTATCACAAGAACAGCTGGGGGAAACCTCCTGCAAGATCCGATGACCTCCACCTGGCCCTACCCTCAGACACCTGGAGATTACAATTCAAGATAAGATTTTGGGTGGGGACACAGCCAAACCATATCACTAGCCTTCAGACTGTTGAGAAACAAACGTTTGCTGTTCAAGCCACCTTCCATGGCATCAGCGTAGGTCACGAATATCCACTCTATGCTGTCTCAGATTTCTGAAGTGTTGGCCTACATCATATGCTCTTCATGCCTCCAACTTTTTTATTTCATCTTCAGGTAAATCCTGTTTTCAGTATTTGGAAAAGCACTTCCGACCCCCACCATTCCTTTAATAAAAAATGGTAGTTGCGACCATCCCCTTTTGACCCCCGCTCTATAAAAACGCTTCAATTCTTCTGCAAATATGTATTATCTTACAAATTGGACTAACCTTTCTAGTCAGAAAAACAGCACTTGCAATCATTATTTTTCTCTTTCTCAGTTTTTAAGAAAACTTTAAATTAATCATGAATATAGAAAGAAAGGACTGACATTTTTGTACAGCATATAGTATAGTCCGATTTAGTGTACTGGAATTTACTGATCCTAAGTGATGTTGGTTTTCGTCTATTTTCAAATTTCTTTTTATTTCACCTTTATCGGGAATCTTTGTTTCCACCTTACTGTTCTATGCTTCAGTTTTGTCATTTGTAGAATTGGAATGTTGGATTGAACACTTTATGTTCTATCCTAGAATTAACACAATAACAACAATATTATTATCACCAATAACTGATTTGTGTGACACTTTACCATTTACAAAGGATTTCCATATGTAGGCAATTAAATTCAATATTCTTGAAAGCCAAAGACTGTAATTAACCATTTTAGAAATAAGAGAAATAAGCTTTCAGTAATTTGTCCAAGTGAGAAAAATTGATTTGCGGTGGATCTAAGATTAAAACTTAAGATCTCTGATTCCACATTTCATATTCTTTCTACGATGCCACAGTGTTTTCTTCTCTGGGAAATTAAAGATACATTTATTTTTTCTCTATTAGTCTATCTCTTTAATGACTTTTTAAACGTCATACTATTCTCTTTCTAAAATAATGCAAAATGTATTATACTTGTGGTTTACCTTTTTGTTATCAGGTTTTTGTTTTTGTTTTTGTTTTTGTTTTTGTTTTGAGACAAAGTCTCCCTCTGTCATCAAGGCTGGAGCACAGGGGTGTAATCATAGCTTACTGGATCCTCAATCTCTTGGGCTCAAGTGATGCTCCTGCTTCAGCCTCTCTCTTGAGTAGCTGGGATTACAGGCTTGTGCCACTATGCCCAGCTAATTTATTTTTATTTTTAGTAGATATGGGGTCTCACTATGTTGCCCAGGCTGGTCTCCAACTCCTGACCTCAAGCAATCCTCCTACATTAGTCTCCCAAAGTACTCGGATTACAGGAGTGAGCCACCACACCCAGTCTACACATGGTTTATGTCAAGCCATTTCCAACAAAAGCCAGTTCTACTTTCAAAAAGAGACCTCCAATAAACATGTGGGAAATACCTACTGCTGTATTTAACACAGTCCTTCTTCACTGAAAATGAGGAGTTTCTAAATTAGGGAAAAGGTGCCAAGATCACCACTAAGGAGAGGGAATGGTAGGGATTCAAAGAAAGTGAGACTGAGTTGGCACTGTGGTCTGACTCCCAGACTAGCTTTCTAACTCCAGAAAAGCCCAAAGAGCTCTAGAGATTGAAGAGAGACACCAAGAGAGGCAGTTTTGTGACCAGAGTGGGCACTGGCTTTGAAACCCGATGAACCTGAGTTCACACTCTGCTCCCTCTCCTCTGACAAGCTGAGTAAATGTGCTCAACTTTGCTGACCTCTCAGAGTCTAGATTTTCTGATTTGCAAAATACCTACCACATACAGCAAGCGGGAGGTTAAAATGCCATAAATGTATAAAAAACACCTAATTCAATGTCAAGAGTGTTGATAATATCTAATAACAATTGTAGTGTGATGCTGTGATATAAGAAGTGTATTATTTGGTGTCTGCCTCCTGATCCCTTGCACAAAACTCTCATAGATAGTGGTTCTAGAAGAATCTTTTGTTCTGATATTTGCGTTTTGACCCCAGTTCCTGACAGAGTTCCTAAGATCTTTATAATTTCCTTTATGATAGGAACAATTGACATAGTTCCTAAATCCCCTGGAATTTTTTGAGTGACAGGAGCAACTTTTGTTTTAATAAAGTGACACTCAGGGGGCTTCTGGATGGCCTCTGGATGGGGTTGGCTGCCAGGGGAACCAACCATGTGATTAGAAAGTTGGGACTTTAGGTTCCATTCCCTGGCCTCCAAGGTAGGGAGAAGGACTGAAGATTAAGTTGATCACCAATGGCCAATCATTTAATCAATCATGCCTACCTAATGAGAACTCCATACAACCTCTAAAAGACTGAGCATGGGGAGCTTCAGGATAGCTGAACATATGGAGGTTCCTGGAGGACGGCGCACTCAGAGAGGGCATGGAAGCTCTGCGTCTCTTCTCTCATACCTAACCCTATGCATCTCTTCCACCAGGCTGTTCATCTGTATCCTTTGTAATATCCTCGATGATAAATGGGTACATGTTAGTGAAGCGTTTCTCTGAGTTGTATGGGCTGCTTTAGCAAACTAATTGAAACCAAGAAGGGTATCATGGGATCCCGAAATTACAGCCAGTCAGTCAGAAGTACAGGTCACAATCTGAGACTTGCAATTTGCATCTGAAGTGGGGTGCAGTGTTGTGGGATTGAGCCCTTAACCTGTGGGATTGGATGCTATCTCCAGGTAGCTAATGTCAGAATTGAATTAGAGGACACACAGCTGGTGTCTGCTGGAAAATTGCTTGGTGTGTAGGGGAAAATCCACATCTGGTGTTAGAAGTACTGTATTGAGTGACTGTGTGAGAGTTGAGGGAAAATAAAAATGTCATTCTTCTTACATCTGGTTATACATACAATTTTGTATGTATAACCAGATAGTACAACTGAAACTAGATTATGTAATCTCTGTATCCACTAACAGTTCTGCCATTTAAAAATTATTCTGGATCATGATTTTAAAAATATTTTAATGCTACCAATGTGGTGATATAAACAATGTCAAACTTAACACTTGACTTGAGAAACCTGAAAGTGCATTGAACAAATTCACCCATTGGGGGGACGATCCAAGATGGCTGGTTAGGAGAAGCTCAGGATTGCAGCTCCCAGTGAAAGCGCAGAGGGTGAGTGGATGCCACATTTCCAGATGGATTTTTATTGCCCACAGACCAGGAGATTCCCAGGCGGAGGAGCCCCACGGGTCGCCAGCGCGGCTGTTTTGGCTGGCGCGGCTGTTTTGCCTGTGCCCCGATGCAGTGGTTCCCAGTGCACAGTAAACAGAACTGGGTCCCCTCTTAGCCAACAAGGGGAGTTCTGGGGAGCTCTGGGAACCTCTGGGAAGGCAGAGTTGCTCATTCCTCTGATTAAAGGAAAAAAAGCGGGGACTGAAACAGGGAGCCAGTCCAGGAGATTCCCAGGCAAAAAAGAACCACAAATCTCAGAGCCGCTGTTTCAGCTGGTGCAGTGGGTCACCACACGGGAAATCAAACAGATCCTGGAGCCTTTCCAACAGGCACCCAGAACACCTGGGAGAGAGCCGACCATTCAACTAAAAAAAAAAAGGCTCTGAGACAGGGAGCCAGGTGATCAGGCCCGGCTGGTCCCACCCCTACAAAAATGAAAACAAAAACAAAAAAACAGCATTGGAAACGCTCTGGGTTGAGACTTTCACAGCAAGCATAGCTGAACCCGGGATGGTCCAGCTCTGCGGGGAAGGGGCATCCACCAATACCGAGGCACTCCACCACTACGGGGCAGCCTGCCATTGCTGAGGCAACCTGCCATTGCCGAGGCAACCCATCATTACAGAGAGAGTCCATCATTACAGAGGCAGGCCACCATTGCTGAGGCAGTCCTAACTACACCCATATAAACAGGACTGCAGGGAAGTTCACACAGCAGCTGGGCAGAGCCCACAGCAGCTCAGCAAAGCCCCTGCAGGCAGACAGTGACTAGACTGCCTCCTTGCTGGGCAGGGCAGCCCTGAAAAAAAAAAAAAAAAAAGGAAGCAGCACAGTGGAAACTCATAAATAAAGCCCTAACTCCCCGGGACAGAACACCTGGGGAAAAAAAAGGGGGTTTATGAGTTCTGCTGCAGCAGACTTAAACGTACCTGCCCAGCAGCTCTGGATGAACAATAGAGCTCACAGCTCAGCACTTGAGCAACTATAAAGGACAGACTGTCTCCTCAAGCAGCTCCCTGACCCCCATATATCCAAAGAGTCACCTCATAAAGGAGAGCTCAGACTGACATTAGGCAGGTATCCTTCTGGGACAAAGCAGAAGAAGAAACTGGTGACAACCTTTACTGTTCTGCAGTTGCTGTAGGTGATCCCCAGGCAAGCAGGGCCTGGAGTGGACCTCAGCAGTCCTACAGCAGAGGGGCCAGACTGTTAGAAGGAAAACTAAGAAACAGAAATAACTTCATCATCAACAAACAGGACATCCACTCAGAGACCCAATCAGAAAGTCAGCAACTACAAAGTCGACAGGTGGATAAATCCATAAAGATGGGAAGAAACCAGTGCAAAAAGGATGAAAACAGCCGAAACCAGAACACCTCTCCTCCTATAAGGGATCACAACTCCTCACCAGCAAGAGAACAAGACTGGATGGAGAATGAGTGTGATGAAATGACAGAATCAGGCTTCAGAAGGTGGGTAATAAGAAACTTCTGAGAGGTAAAAGAACATGTTCTAACCCAATGCAAAGAAACTAAGAACCTTGAAAAAAGATTTGACAAAATGCTAATGAGAATGGACAACTTAGAGAGGAATATGAATGAATTGATGGAGCTGAAAAACACAACACGAGAACTTCGTGAAGCATGCACAAGTTTCAACAGCCGAATTGACCAAGCAGAAGAAAGGATATCAGAGGTTGAAGATCAACTCAATGAAATAAAATGAGAAGGCAAGATTTGAGAAAAAAGGGTAAAAAGGAATGAACAAAGTCAACAAGAAATATGGGAGTACGTGAAAAGACCTAATCTACATTTGATAGGTGTACCTGAATGTGATGAAGAGAATGAATCCAAGCTGGAAAATACTCTTCAGGATATTATCCAGGAAAACTTCCCCAACCTAGCAAGGCAGGCCAATATTTAAGTCCAGGAAATACAGAGAACACCACAAAGATATTCCTCAAGAAGAGCAACCCCAAGGTACATAATCATCAGATTCACCAGGGTTGAAATGAAGGAGAAAATGCTAAGGGCAGCTAGAGAGAAAGGTCGGGTTACCCACAAAGGGAAGCCCATCAGACTCACAGCAGATCTCTCAGCAGAAACCCTACAAGCCAGAAGAGAGTGGGGGCCAATATTCAACATCCTTAAAGAAAAGAACTTGCAACCCAGAATTTCATATCCAGCCAAACTAAGCTTCGTAAGTGAAGGAAAAATAAAATCCTTTGCGAACAAGCAAGTACTCAGAGATTTCATCACCACCAGGCCTGCTTTACAAGAGCTCCTGAAAGAGGCACTACACATAGAAAAGAACAACTAGTACCAGCCACTCCAAAAACATACCAAATGGTAAAGAGCATCAACACAATGAAGAATCTGCATCGACTAACAGGCAAAACAGCCAGCTAACATCAAAATGACAGGATCAAATTCACACATAACAATATTAACCCTAAACATAAATGGACTAAATGCCCCAATCAAAAGACACAGACTGGTAAATTGGATAAAAAGCCAAAACCCATCAGTGTGCTGTATCCAGGAAACCCATCTCATATGCAAGGATACACAAAGCCTCAAAATAAAGGGATGGAGGAAGATTTACCAAGCAAATGGAGAGCAAAAAAAAGCAGGAGTTGCAATTCTCATCTCTGATAAAATAGACTTTAAAGCAACAAAGATCAAAAGAGACAAAGAAGGACATTACATAATGGTAAAAGGATCAATGCAACAAGAAGAGCTAACGATCCTAAATATATATGCACCTAATACAGGAGCACCCAGATACATAAGGCAAGTTCTTAAAGACTTACAAAGAGACTTAGACTCCCACACAATAATAGTGGGAGACTTTAACACCCCATGGTCAATATTAGACAGATAAATGAGACAGAAAATTAACAAGGATATCCAGGACTTGAACTCAGACATGGAACAAGCAAACCTAATAGACATTTACAGAACTCTCCACCCCAAATCCACAGAATATACATTCTTCTCAGCACCACATCACACCTACTCTAAAATTGACCACATAATTGGAAGTAAATCACTCCTCAGCAAATGCAAAAGAACAGAAATCATAACCAACAGTCTCTCAGACCACAGTGCAATCAAGTTAGAACTCAGAATTCAGAAACCAACCCAGAACCGCACAGCTTCATGGAAACTGAACAACTTTCTCTTGAATGTTGACTGGATAAACAATGAAATGAAGGCAGAAATAAAGATGTTCTTTGAAACCAATGAGAATGAAGACACCACATACCAGAATCTCTGGGACACATTTAAAGCAGTCTCTAGAGGAAAATATATAGCAATAAGTGCCCACATGAGAAGAAAGGAGAAATCTAAAATTGACACCCTATCAACAAAATTGAAAGAGCTAGAGGAGCAAGATAAAAAAAAACTCAAAACCTAGCAGAAGACAAGAAATAACTAAGATCAGAGCAGAACTGAAGGAGATAAAAACACAAAAAACCCTTCAAAAAAATCAATAAATCCAGGAGCTGGTTTTTTGAAAAGATCAACAAAATAGACAGACCACTAGCCAGATTAATAAAAAAGAAAAGAGAGAATAACCAAATAGATGCAATAAAAAAACGAGAAAGGGGATATCACCACAGATTCCACAGAAATTCAAACTACCATCAGAGATTATTACAAACAACTCTATGCATATAAACTAGAAAACCTGGAAGAAATGGATAAATTCCTGGACAGTTGCCTCCTCCCAAGCCTAAACCAGGAAGAAGTCAAAACCCTGAATAGACCAATAACAAGGTCTGAAGTCGAGGCAACAATTAAGAGCCTACCATCCAAAAAAAGCCCAGGTCCAGATGGGTTCACCGCCAAATTCTACCAGACATACAAAGAGGAGCTGGTACCATTCCTTCTGAAACTATTCCAAACAATCCAAAAAGAGGGAATCCTTCCCAAATCATTTTATGAGACCAACATCATCCTGATACCAAAACCTGGCAGAGACTCAACAAGAAAAGAAAACTTCAGACCAATATCCATGATGAACATAGATGCAAAAATCTTCAATAAAATATTGGCAAGCCGATTGCAACAGCACATCAAAAAGCTTATCCACCATGATCAAGTAGGATTCATCCTGGGGATGCAAGGCTTGTTCAACATACACAAGTCTATAAACGTAATTCACCACATAAACAGAACCAAAGACAAAAATCACATGATTATCTCAATTGATGCAGAGAAGGCCTTCGACAAAATTCAGCAGCCCTTTATGCTAAAAACTCTCAATAAACTAGGTATTGACGGAACATATCTCAAAACAATAAAAGCTATTTATGACAAACCAACAGCCAATATCATACTGAATGGGCAAAAACTGGAAGCTTTCCCTTTGAAATCTGGCACTAGACAAGGATGCCCTCTCTCACCACTCCTCTTCAATATAGTACTGGAAGTTCTAACCAGAGCAATCAGGCAAGAAAAAGAAATAAAGGGTATTCAAATAGGAAAGGAGGAAGTCAAATTGTCTCTATTTGCAGATGACATGATTGTATATCTACAAGACCCCATTGTCTCAGCCCAAAATCTCCTGAAACTGATAAGCAACTTCAGCAAAGTCTCAGGATACAAAATCAATGTGCAAAAATCACAAGCATTCCTATACACCAATAACAGACTTAAAGACAGCCAAATCAAGAATGAACTGCCATTCACAATTGCTACAAAGAGAATAAAATACCTAGAAATACAACTAACAAGGAATGTAAAGGACCTCTTCAAGGAGAACTACAAACCACTGCTCAACAAAATAAGAGAGGACACAAAGAGATGGAGAAACATTCCATATTCATGGTTAGGAAGAATCAATATCGTGAAAATGGCCATACTGCCCAAAGTAATTTACAGATTCAACGCTATCCCCATCAAGCTACCAATGACCTTCTTCACAGAACTGGAAAAAACCACCTTAAACTTCATATGAAACCAAAAGAGAGCCCACATAGCCAAGTCAACTCTAAGCAAAAAGAACAAAGTGGGAGGCATCACACTACCGGACTTCAAACTATACTATAAGGCTACAGTAATTAAAACAGCATGGTACTGGTACCAAAACAGAGATATAGACCAATGGAACAGAACAGAGGCGTCAGAGGCAACACAACATATCTACAACCATCCGATCTTTGACAAACCTGACAAAAACAAGCAATGGGGAAAGGATTCCCTGTTTAATAAGTGGTGTTGGGAAAACTGGCTAGCCATATGCAGAAAGCAGAAACTCGACCCCTTCCTGACACCTTACACTAAAATTAATTCCAGATGGATTAAAGACTTAAACATAAGACCTAACACCATAAAAACACTAGAAGAAAATCTAGGCAAAACCATTCAGGACATAGGCGTAGGCAAGGATTTCATGACCAAAACACCAAAAGCATTGGCAACAAAAGCCAAAATAGACAAATGGGACCTAATCAAACTCCACAGCTTCTGCACGGCAAAAGAAACAGTCATTAGAGTGAATTGGCAACCAACAGAATGGGAAAAAATTTTTGCAGCTTACCCATCTGACAAAGGGCTGATATCCAGAATTTACCAAGAACTAAAACAGATTTACAAGAAAAAAACAAACAAGCCCATTCAAAAGTGGGCGAAGGATATGAACAGACACTTTACAAAAGAAGACATACCTGAGGCCAACAAACATATGAAAAAATGCTCATCATCTCTGATCATTAAAGAAATGCAAATCAAAACTACATTGAGATACCACCTCACACCAGTTAGAATGGCGATCATTAAAAAATCTGGAGACAACAGATGCTGGAGAGGATGTGGAGAAATAGGAACACTTTTACACTGTTGGTGGGAGTGCAAATTAGTTCAACCATTGTGGAAGACAGCGTGGCGATTCCTCAAGGATCTAGAAATAGAAATTCCATTTGACTCAGCAATCCCATTCCTGGTTATACATCCAAAGGATTATAAATCGTTCTACTATAAAGACACATGCACACGAATGTTCATAGCAGCACAGTTTACAATAGCAAAGACCTGGAACCAACCCAAATGCCCATCAATGATAGACTGGACAGGAAAAATGTGGCATATATACACCATGGAATATTATGCAGCCATCAAGAATGATGAGTTCATGTCCTTTGTAGGGACATGGATGAACCTGGAAGCCATCATTCTCAGCAAACTGACACAGGAACACAAAATCAAACACCGCATATTCTCACTCATAGGTGGGTGTTGAACAATGGGAACACATGGACACAGGGAGGGAAGCATTACACACTGGGGTCTGTTGGGGGGAAATAGGGGAGGGACAGCGGGGGGTGGGAGGTTGGGGAGGGATAGCATGGGAAGAAATGCCAGATATAGGTGAAGGGGGGGAAGGCAGCAAATCACACTGCCATGTATGCACCTATGCAACAATCTTGCATGTTCTTCACATGTACCCCAAAACCTAAAATACAGTAAAAAAAAATCACCCATTTAATAAATATTTCCTGAACACCTACTGGAGCCCAGTGCTGAGGAGCAAGACAAGTATTTTCTCAGCCCTCGTTGAGTTTATTTTATTTACACTTCTACTTAACTATCTAAATAAATAAAGCATGAATGCATGTTTTAGAAAATCTTGCCATTGATAAGTCAAAATTTACTGTTAACTTTGGTATAAACTTCCCCTGACAACACCAACTCCCACAAGAATAACAAGGCAATGGATATGTTTGGCAGAGCAACTATTTATGTCCTGTCTTCTGCGTTGCCAGGGTGACGGTAGCAATATTGAAAACATTGGAGGTGGTTGTTATTGGCAAGGATCCCAACCTTCATTTCCAAATGGAAGGGCTGTAAAAAGCAAAATGTAGGCTGAGATGTGGGCAGTAGACTGGCTATGGCTATACAGAAACTGGATGAATGGATTATTGATGATTAACCAAATGTGTATGCTATTCTTGTTCATGTAATACTCATAGGCAATATTTCCTTAATGATATTTAAAAATTATGAAATTTTAGTGATTACATCAAATATATATATATATTTTTTAAAAGCTATAGCCCTATCATTATATGCTTTCAAAAATTGTGATTTTATGGCATTTTGCCTATTTTCTCTTCTTCTTGTTTCTTTCTATGGAAAATAATTCAAAGGCATACTGAGCTTTTGTTCCCTCCTCTAAAGAAGAATTGAAATGTTGCCACAGTATAAGTTTGGCTGCTAAAGAATTTTCTTAAACATTGGAATATATATTATAAAGGAAATAAATGATTACATACTAACCCTAAAAAGAAAAAGTCATTTGTTAGGACTGCTACACTGGAACGCACCACGTGCATTAAGACACATGAGCCAGAGGGAAATAACTGGCGGTGATTTTTTTTCCCTTGCCAACTTTATTCAGTGAATCTGTAACTCCAAACCAACTAGCACATTGTTGCTGAATTAATTAAAACAACAACAGACTCCTTGTGAAGAATGCTATTGTTTGACCCTGCCAAACTCCATGTCCTCCTCCCTATAGTGTGGTGCATGTATGTGCTACAGAGTCGAGAGAGAGGGAGAGAGAGAAAGATTCAGACACTACGTTTCTTAGATTTCTTTGTTGCTGCTGAATTTCTTGATACAAATCAGGTTTTGCCAGTGATATGCAATGCTGTAATATTTGAAAGGCATAAGTAATATGGAGACATTTTATATGTTTGAAATAACTTTGTCATTTGTGATAAAGTCATATTGATGAGAGGTTTTTCTGCAGTGGAGTTTTAGTGTCTATTTTCTAGCTTCTTTGATTTTGAAGAACATTTTTTTCTGAAACAGAGTTTTGCTCTTTATTGCCCAAGCTGGAATGCAGTGGCGCAATCTCAGCTCACTGCAACCTCCCCTTCCCAGGTTCAAGCTATTCTCCTGTCTCAGCCTCCCAAATAGCTGAGATTACAGGTGCCCACCACCACACTGGTTAATTTTTGTATTTTTAGTAAAAATGGGATTTCACTATGTTGGCCAGGCAGGTCTTGAACTCCTGACCTCAGGTGATCCGCCCGCCTCTGCCTCCCAAAGTGCTGAGATTACATGTGTGAGCCACCACACCCAGCGGAGAAGCATTTTATAGTTACTGCTCAGGCCAAGCCTGGAGCTCATTTCTCCAACTGTTGCAAAAGTTTTAAAATTTTTATTTATTTATTTTATTATTATTATACTTTAAGTTCTGGGACACATGTGCAGAATGTGCAGGTTTGTTACATAGGTATACAGATGCCATGGTGGTTTGCTGCACCCATCAACCAGTCATCTACATTAGGTATTTCTCCTAATGCTTTCCCTCCCCTTGCCAGCCACGCCCTGACAGGCCCTGGTGTGTGATGTTCCCCTCCCTGTGTGCATGTATTCTCATTGTTCAACTCTCACTTATGAGTTAGAACATGTGGTGTTTGGTTTTCTGTTCCTGTGTTTGTTAGTTTGCTGAGAATGGTGGTTTCTAGCTTCATTTATGTCCCTGCAAAGGACATTAACTCATTCTTTTTATGGCTGCATAGTATTCCATGGTGTATATGTGCCACATTTTCTTTATCCAGTTTATCATTGATGGGCATTTGAGTTGGTTCCAAGTCTTTGCTATTGTGAATAGTGCTGTGATAAACATATGTGTGCATGTGTCTTTATAGTAGAATGATTTATAATCCTTTGGGTATATACCCAATAATGGAATTGCTGGGTCAAATGGTATCTCTGGTTCTAGATCCTTGAAGAATTACCACACTGTCTTCCACAATGGTTGAAGTAATTTACACTCCCATCGACAGTGTAAAAGTGTTCCTGTTTCTCCACATCCTCTCCACATCTGTTGTCTCCAGATTTTTTAATGATCACCATTCTCACTGGCATGAGATGGTATCTCAATGTGGTTTTGATTTGAATTTCTCTAATGACCAGTGATGATGAGGGTTTTTTTCATATGTTTGTTGGCAGCATAAATATCTTCTTTTGAGAAGTGACTGTTCATATCCTTTGCCCACTTTTTGACAGGGTTTTTTTTCTTGTAAATTTGTTTAAGTTCCTTGTAGACTCTGGATATTAACCCTTTGTCAGATCGGTAGATTGCAAACATTTTCTCCCATTTTATAGATTGCCTGTTCACTCTGATAATAGTTTCTTTTGCTGCACAGAAGCTCTTTAGTTTAATTAGATCCCATTTGTCAATTTTGGCTTTTGTTGCCAATGCTTTTGGTGTTTTAGTCATGAAGTATTTGCCTATGCCTATGTCCCGAATGGTATTGCCTCAGTTTTCTTCTAGGGTTATTGTGGTTTTAGGTTTTAAATTTAAGTCTTTATCTTAATTTTTGCATAAGGTGTAAGGAAGGGGTCCAGTTTTAGTTTCCTGAATATGGCTAGCCAGTTTTCCCAGCACCATTTATTAAATAGGGAATCCTTTCCCCATTGCTTGTTTTTGTCAGGATCATATGGTGGTAGATGTGTGGTGTTATTTCTGAGGCCTCTGTTCTGTTCCATTGGTCTATATATCTATTTTGGTTCAAGTACAAAGCTGTTTTAGTTACTGTAGCCTTGTAGTATAGTTGGAAGTCAGGTAGCGTGATGCCTCCAGCTTTATTCTTTTTGCTTAGGATTGTCTTCCATATACGGGCTCTTTTTTTGGTTCCATATGAAATTTAAAGTAGTTTTTTTCTAATTCTGTGAAGAGTCAACGGTAGCTTGATGGGAATAGCATCAAATCTATATATTATCTTGGTCAGTGTGGCCATGTTCACCATGTTGATTCTTCTTACTCTTGTGCACGGAATGTTTTTCCATTTGTTTGTGTCCTCTCTTATTTCCTTGAGCTGTGGTTTGTAGTTTTTCTTGAGCTGTGGTTTGTACTTTTCCTTGAAGAGGCCCTTCACATCCCTTACAAGTTGTATTCCTAGGTATTTTAATTCCTTTGTAGCAATTTTGAATGGGGGTTCACTCATGATTTGGCTCTCTATTGTTACTGTATAGGAATGCTTGTGATTTTTGCACATTGATTGTATCCTGAGACTTGCTGAAGTTGCTTATCATCTTAAGGAGTTTTTGGGCTGAGATGATGTTTGGAATGCTTCCAGCTTTTGCCCATTCAGTCTGATATTGTCTGTGGGTTTGTCATAAATAGCTCTTATTATTTTGAGATATGTTCTGTCAATACCCAGTTTATTGAGAGTTTTTAGCATGAAGGGCTGTTGAATTTTATGAAAGGCCTTTTCTGCATCTATTGAGAGAATCATGTGGTTTTTGTCATTGGTCTGTTTATGTGATGGATTACATTTATTGATTTGCATATGTCAAACCAGCTTTGTATGCCAGGATGAAGCCAACTTGATTGTGGTGGATAAGCCTTTTAATATGCTACTGGATTTTGTTTGCCAGTATTTTATTGAGGATTTTTGCATCAATGTTCATCAGGGATATTGGCCTAAAATTTTCTTTTTTTGTGTGTGTCTTTGCCAGGTTTTGGTATCAGGATGATGCTGGCCTCATAAAATGAGTTAGGGAGGAGTCCCTCTTTTTCTACTATTTGGAATAGGTTCAGAAGGAATGGTATCATCTCCTCTTTGTAACTCTGGTAGAATTGAGATGATAATCCATCTGAACCTGGGCTATTTTTCATCAATAGGCTACTAAATACTGTCTCAATTTCAGAACTTGTTATTGTTCTATTCAGGGTTTCAACTTCTTCCTGGTTTAGTCTTGGGAGGGTGTATGTTTCCATGAATTTATCCATTTCTTCTAGATATTTTAGTTTATTTGCATAGAGGTATTTTAGTATTCTCTGATGGTAGTGTGTGTTTCTGTGGGATCGGTGGTGATATGCCCTTTATTATTTTCTATTGTGTCTATTTGATTCTCTCTCTTTTCTTCTTCATTAGTCTGGCTAGTTCTGTAGATGTCTGTTAGATCTGCTTGGTCCAGAACTGAGTTCAGTTCCTGAATATCCTTGTTAATTTTCTGTCTCGTCGATCTGTCCAATATTGGCAAAGGGGTGTTAAAGTCTCCCACTGTTATTGTGTGGGAGCCCAAGTCTCTTTGTAGGTCTCTAAGAACTTGCTTTATGAATCTGGGTGCTCCTGTATTGGGTGCATATGTATTTAGGATAGTTAGCTCTTCTTGTTGCATTGATCCCTTTACTATTATGTAATGCCCTTCTTTGTCTTTTTTGATCTTTGTTGGTTTAAAGTCTGTTTTATTAGAAACTAAGAGGGCAATCCCTGCTTCTTTTTTGCTTTCCATTTGTTTGGTAAATGTTCCTCCATCCCTTTATTTTGAGCCTATGTGTGTCTTTGCATGTGAGATGGATCCCCTGAATACAGCACACTGATGGTTCTTAACTCTTTATCCAATTTGCCAGTCTGTGTCTTTTAATTGGGGGCATTTAGCCCACTTAACCTTAAGGTTAACATTGCTATGTGTGAACTTGATCCTTCCATTATGATGCTAGCTGGTTATTTTGCCCATTAGTTGATGCAGTTTCTTCATAGCCTCGATGGTCTTTACAATTTGGTATGTTTTTGCAGTGGCTGGTACTGATTGTTCCTTTTCATGTTTACTGCTTCCTTCAGAAGCTCTTGTAAGGCAGGCCTGGTGGTGACAAAATCTCTCAGGATTTGCTTGTCTGTAAAGGATTTTATTTCTTCTTCTCTCATGAGGCTTAGTTTGTCTAGATATGAAATTCTAGGTTAAAAATTCTTTTCTTAAGAACGAAGATTGGCCCCCACTCTCTTCTGGATTGTAGGGTTTCTGCAGAAAGATCTGCTGTTAGTCTTATGGGCTTCCCTTTGTGGGTAACCCGACTTTTCTCTCTGGCTGTGCTTAACATTTTTTCCTTCTTTTCAACCTTGGTGAATGCGATGATTATGTGTCTTGGGGTTGTTCTTTTCGAGGAGTATCTTTGGTGTTCTATGTAATTCCTGAATTTGAATGTTGGCCTGTCTTGCTAGGTTGGGGAAGTTCTCCTAGATAATATCCTGAAGTGTGTATTCCAACTTGGTTCCATTCTCCCCATCACTTTCAGGTACACTAATCAATTGTGGGTGTGGTCTTTTCACATAGTCCCGTATTTCTTAAAGGCTTTGGTTGTTCCTTTTCATTCTTTTTTCTCTAATCTTGTCTTCATGCTTTATGTCATTCAGTTGATCTTCAATCTCAACTTGATTGATTTGTCTATTGATACTTGGGTACGCTTCAAGAAGTTCTCGTGCTGTGTTTTTCAGCTGTATCAGGTCATTTACATTCTTCTCTAAACTGTTTATTCTAGTAAGCAGTTCCTGTAACCTTTTGTGAAGGTTCTTAGCTTCCTTGTTGCAATCATTTTTTAATTACCTAATGTTTTAAATCACTCTCTGCTCCAAATACCTAAAGTAGTTTTAGTTTTCTGTACTAAACTTTGTCTGATGTGTATCTCATGTCCTTCTCTACTTAAAAACTTCAATCCTTACTCACTACTTGTGGAAAGTATCATAATAATTATCATGATATTAATGGATCTGTATAGTGATAAATATCTTATAATTATAGAAGTAACATTTATTTTTCCATACAATTCATTCAGCTTTCCTGAAAATTCATTTCCTCATAATCCAGTACATTTAGCAGCTTACATACATGTTCTTACATTTCTCTCCTCTATAACTTGTTTATTAAAATTTGTCTTCCTTCAAATTCTTACTCTCATTCTCCTCTCCTTATGACAAACCTCCTATGATCATCTAATCAGAATTGATCTATTTCTCAGTTAAACTAATCTAGCATTTTTGTTTCTTTAGGATCATGGGAACCTCTTCAACACTATTCAACTTCAACTGGACATTGATGACTATCCTTCCTAATTTGCATCGTTGAGTACTGAACCCAGCGATATGTCAGTACTCAAAATATATATTGAGTACTGAACCATGGGCCAATCATTGTGCTAGGCACTGGAGTGACGTATAAAAACACAATCCCTGTCTTAACGAACCTTAGATCCTAGTAGGGTTTAAGTAATCATTAAACAAATCAACCCAAATATAAAAATGTCAATTGATCAGTTTGATAAAGAGAAGCATGTGTTATGCTCCCATTACAGGAGAATTTATCTGGTTTGAGGGTTAAAGAAAGTGACCTATAAAAGTGACACTTGAGGTGATATCTAAAGGATGAGCAGATGTTAAATGTGATGGGGAGGGATACTGGTGACATGGCGTGTCAGTATGTCTGTTGCTAAACTGACAACTAGTAAGGGAATGGAGCCCCTGCTCCTTATTACAGGGAGCATTAGTAGCTGAGAGATTCACATGGAGTTTCTCCCTCACTTTCCTTAGGAGATGAAGAAAGCACCTTGGGAATACGGAATTACCCTCATCAAAGAACACACTTTCCTTTCCATAGGAGCTCACCACACCCATGCCTTTGAGTGTGCCTCTTCTACCCCCCAGTATTCTACACACACACACACACACACACACACACACACAGAAAGGATGATTGGATTAACTATGAGCAAAATAACAACAAAATATAATACATTTATTGAATACATACTAGGGCCCAGGCACATTTCTATTTATTTACACCTATGTTGGCATTTAATCTGCACAATCACCCTGTGGAGCATTTTTTTTTTAAAGATACTAAAGCACAGAAAATACCAAGATTACAAAATGCTGATATAAGCACCATTGAACATTTACCATGGATTAAATACAACTGTTATAAACACTATTTTTATAGTTGTTATTCTCATTTTACTGAGGGACAGGGAAATGAAGTGACTTGTTTATGGTTACATAGCTAGTGTGGCCAGACCAGCATTTGAACCAGGCTGATTCAACACAGCACTTGTGCTATTAACCACTCTGTTGCTTTCTAGGACCGATTCTGACCCTGCTTAGTAAATCCTGAAGGGAGGCTTCTGACCTCCATTTTGGGGGTATCTCTTTAGAAAGTGGGTGCTTAGAACCACATTGTTCACAGCTTTAAGTTCTAATCACTAATTCTGGGAAACAAAATATTTGTACTCATCATTCTATTAGGTATGAGCAATCATTCAACACATTTCTGGATTTTCGTCTTTTCCAGAGTAATATATGCTGATAAATGCAGGTTATAGAGTATTAAAAATAATTAAAATATGGTTAGGAATATGTGTTAATGAATGTTTTATTTTTGATAATTAAAGAATTACTAACTTCCATTAATTTGGATTGGTGAGAATGAACTGAACTGTAGTAAAAAGATATAGCTATATGTAAATATATATATTCATCAGGAATGAATGAGTAAATATCACCAACATCATTTTGCTGGCAAGATCAGCATAATGAACAACATTTCTGTTATAGACTTGCCTTGTAGACAAATAATCTTGCCACACTCTTACAGATTCCTTTGTCATTATGCGAAAAATGTAGAAGCAGTGTGCGTTTAAACAGATTCTGAACTGAATTCTAAGAAAGGACTTCCCTAAAGGAACATAAGGGTGTCGGTAATACCTCAAAACCCTATGAAAAATTTGTGCTAATTTGTGTACATTTGTTTTGCTGGGAGAAAGAGTTCATTCCTTTAACTAAGTTTCTGGAATGGTTTCCCCTAAAAGGTTAAGAAATGCTGATGCAACATAGCGAAATACTTATCAACACTAAACAAATCTAAAACAATACATTCATTTATAACTATAAGAAAAGCATTCATCATTCTCTATTAAATAAAAAAACCATAATGTATAAAGATAGACTAGATAGAGCATTAAAATAAGCACTGATTTACACACCTTTGTTATGAATGAAGTCAAGATAGGCCTCAGGCAGATTAATCCCGTGGAACTGATTTCCTGGCAGCAAAATTTTCCCTGTATCAGCAGCTTATTTTTGCTTTATGCTTTATTCTTATGTCTTTTTATTTGAGGTGATTTCAAGTGAGATAAGGTTCTGAGATCTAATTTTTCTTAAGGTTAAATGTTCAGTTTCAGGTTAAATATTAAATAAAAAATCCTGAAATCTGTTACATACCCCCGCAAATCTAATTTTCAGAAGCTACAATTATTGAAGTCTCATCATAGCAGAGATATTATAGTAGAATAATCTGATGGATAGTCATCTTCATAGCACAAAATTGATACTTATTCCTTAGGCAATGCTAAATATTTCATTTATAATCATATTGTTGGTTTATGAGACTATTTTGTCATCTACTAATTTGTATGCGTGAGGAAAAATAAATTTGTCTTAGAATCAAAAGCAAAAATGTAAAAGTAATATATACATATACATAAGGAATACATTATATGTATATATGTGTATACACATATACGTAAGTAATTTTAATACATGATATAATGTTAATGTGAAACTTCGAAGATGACACTCATTAATGAAATTTCAGAAAAACAGACCAATTGGACAATACACCAAAGTAGAGAGAACATATTTGTCTTATTTCTATTTCTGAATAATTCGAATAATATAATACTCAAAATGTCTTTTTGTTTTTTTCCATACAAAGTTTAGGATTTCTTTTCTGTGAAGAATGTTACTGGGATTTTGATAGGAATTGCATTGTATCTGAAGATTGCTTGGGTAGTATAGACAGTTTAACAATATTAATTCTTCTAATCCATGAGCACAGGATATCTTTCCATTTATTAATATCATCTTTAATTTCCTTTATCAATGTTTTATAGTTTTCATTGTAGAGATACTTCAGTTCTTTGGTTAAATTTATTCCTAGGTATTTTATTCTGTTGTAGCTATCGTAAATGGGATTTATTGCTTGGTTTATTTTTCAGATATTTTACTGTTGCATATAAAAATGCTACTGATTTTTGTATGTTGATTTTGTATTCTGCAACTGTATTGAAGTTGTTTATTAGTTCTAACAGTCCCTTGGTGGAGTCTGTAGGGTTTTGTACACCTAAGATCATGTCATCTGCAAACAGGAACACGTTTACTTTCTCCTTTCCAATTTGGATGCACTTTATTTCTTTCTCTTGCCTAACTGCTCTGTCTAGGAGTTCCAGTACTATCTTAAATAGAAGTGGTGAAAGTAAGCAACCTTGTCTCCTTCCCAATTTTAGAGAAAAAGCTTTTAACTTTTCCCTGTTCAGTATGATGTTAACTGCGGGTTTGCTGTATATGGCCTTTATTGTGTTGAGATATGTTCCTTCTATATATAATTTGTTAAGGATTTTTACCATGAAGTCATGTTGAATTTTATTGAATGCTTTTTCTGTGTCTGTGGAGATGATCATATAATGTTTGTATTTCATTCTATTAACGTTATGTAATGAAAATCGATGTTTATCGATTTGCATATGTTGAACCATCTTTGCATCCCCAGGATAAATCCCTCTTTAACATAATGAATGGTCTTTTTGATGTGCTGTTGAATTCACTTTGCTAGTATTGTGTTGGTGTTCATCAGGGATACTGTTTCCTGTGGTTTGCTATTTTTGTTGTGTCCTTGTCTGGTTTTGGTATCAGGGGAACATATTTTTTACATCGACAGATAAAATTATATGTATTTACCATGTACAACATGATGTTTTGCAGTATATATACATTGCGGAATACTACATTTGGCTAACTAACATATGCATTACCTCACATAGTTATCATTTTTGGATACACATATATTTGAATAATATAGATAATATATACATATTTCAAAATAAACAAAACCTAAGACGTGTTTTTTAGCAAAACATTTCTACCAAAAGCATTTCAATTAGTATCATTTAAACATTTTTCTGAGGGAAAAAAAAAAGGTCTCAAGCTTAAATGCTGAAAGCAATGAGACTATTTTATTCTATAATTTTCTTTCTTTTTAAAGACACCAGACAGATGTGTTTTATTTAAAAAAAAAAAAAAAAAACTTTAATCAGAAAGTCTGATTAAATTCAATATTAACTCAAACTCTTAAAATTTTTCTGGAAAAGTCAGCAGGGTACATCACAGAAAAGCAGGAAGCTGCTGACAATTCTTTGATGAAAAAGTAAGTTGCATACTTACCCAAGCTGCCCAAATGATTATCAAGTCAAGTTTGTTTTTCAAAAACAGGTTTTAAGATATATCAAAGAAACTATGCAATACAAAAATTTACCAATGAAGTTGAAGTATATAGAAAAAGTCAAATATCACAATACACATGAATAATGTATAAAATAAGCCTTTAAATTCTAGAAAACTAAAATGGGGAGATCTTACTGAAGGGTAACATACATAAAATAAGGCCTCATAGCAAGGAACAATTGTAAACATTTTCCCAATGACTGACTAAGCTTCAAAATGACAGCATAGCTAAATGATTAACATGTGGTTTTTCTTTCTTCCAAGCCAATTCAGTTCTACTTAGATAAATCTGGTTACCAATCAATCCATATATACATTAGAGTAATTTTTTTCAACTCAATTATTACCATTTTTAATTTTTCACCTTTTCCTTAATTTTCTCTAGCAACATTTTTCCTTTGGTTTAATCAGTTGAACTCAAAAGATTTAGTGCCTAAAATGAGTATCAACTCTTATTGGAATAGCACTTGGGAAATGCAGTTCTAGAAAAGGGAAATGTTTAACCGAGGTGCTTGACAAAGTTAAGCATCCACTCTCAATATGACAATGTTTCCCACGTTCATCAATGGGTTAATGGCTGCCCTTGGCTAGATCGCATGACCCTGCATGATACTGGAATGCTCCCTGCTGAGGTACTACAGAGCTATGTGCACAAACACCTATCCATTTAAGCTTTCAACAAATACAAAGCATCGTTTTAAACCATTTCAGTAGAATAAATTAAAAATATTGCATTTCTATTGGCCTGCTTTGCTTCTTGATCTGGCTTGGAGTTCTGCTTGTAACACAGAAGACACAATAAATTCGTGACTACTCCAAGCTCTTTAGACTTGAACACTTCTTGTTCTTCAAGCCTCAGCTCCCCTCCTTTTTTTTTTTTTTTTTTTTTTTTTGCAGCAATAAAGGTATTCTTCATAAGGAATGAGCAAAGTCTCCAAGAAATATGGGACTATGTGAAAAGACCTAATTTACGATTGATAGGTATACCTGAATGTCATGAAGAGAATGAATCCAAGCTGGAAAATATTCTACAGGATATTATTCAGGAAAACTTTCCTAATCTAGTAAGGCAGGACAATACTCAACTCCAGGTAACACAGAGAACACCACAAAGATATTCCTCGAGTAGAGCAACTCCAAGACACATAATCGCTAGATTCACTAGGGTTGAAATAAAGGAGAAAATTCTAAGGGCAGCTAGAGAGAAAGGTCAGGTTACCCATAAAGGGAAGCCTATCAAACTCACAGCAGACCTCTCACCAGAAACCCTACAAACTAGAAGACAGTGGGGGTCAATATTCAATATCCTCAAAGAAAAGAATTTTCAACTCAGAATCTCATATCCCGCCAAACTAAGCTTCATAAGCAAAGGAAAAATAAAATTTTTCATGAACAAGCAAGCACTCAGAGATTTCATCACCACCAGGCCTGCTTTACGAGAGCTTCTGAAAGAAGCACTACAAACAGAAAGGAACAACCAGTATCAGTCATCCCAAAAACTTACCAAAACGTAAAGAGGAGTATCTCTATAATGAAGAATCTACATCAACTAATGGGCAAAATAGCCAGCTAGCATTAAATGACAATATTGATGTCACAAATATTAATATTAATTCTAAATTTAAATGGATTAAATGCCCCAATCAAAGACACAGACCGGTAAATTGAATAAAAAGTCAAAACCCATCGGTAAGCTGTATCCAGATCTATTTCACAAGCAACGACATACAAAGACTCAAAACAAAGGGATGGAGGAAGATTCACCAATTAAATGGAGAGCAAAAAAACAAAACAAAACAAAACAAAACAAAACAAAAAACAAGTTGTAACTTTTGTCTCTCACAAAATAGACTTTAATAGTAACAAAGACTAAGAAACAAAGAAGGACATTACATAATGGTAAAAGGATCAATGCAACAACAGGATTTAATGATTATAAATACATATGCACCCAATACAGGAGCACCCAGATACATAAGACAAGTTCTTAATGACTTATAAAGAGATCTGGACTTCCGCACAATAATGGCGGGAGATTTTGACACCACATTGTTAATATTCGACGGATCAATGATAGGGACATCTATGATTTGAACTTAGACCTGGAATAAGTAAACTTAGTGAGTATTTATAGAATTCTCCACCCCAGGTCCACAGAACATACATTTTTCTCAGTATCATATTACACCTATTTTGAAAGTGACTACATAATTGGAAGTAAATCAGTCTTCAGCATTTGCATAGCATTTCACAGACTTAAATGAAATATTGTTTGGCTGTTTGTTATTTTCTTCCCTTATTCCTTCCTGTCTCCGTTGTTAAGCACAATTATCGGCATAAAAGAAGTTTTTAATACCTAATTTTAGATTACATTCCAGCCTGGGCAACAGAGCAAGAATCCTGTTCTCTCTCCCCCTTTTTCTTTCTCTTTCTTTCTTTCTCTCATAAAAATAAAAAATAAAATAAAATAAAAATTTCTGATGCTTATTTACATATTTAAGCTCTGAAATGCCCTAAGTTACTTAAATGTTTCCCCCTGTATTCAAGTAACCCCTATTAATATGTCAATAATTGAGTATTTCCATAAAATCCTTTAGAAAATCATGCTGATTGTTGGAGAAGAGCTATAAAGAGATTTTCCCAATGCCAAATTGTTCAAAATCAATCACTTTCAAGTTTTCCATGAGTATCAGACTCTTGCCTTTAGATACAAGAGCAAATGATTTGTAAGAGAAAATGAAAAAAAAAAGAAAAAAATACACTTATATACTTTATTAAAAAAAAAAAAAGGTATTCTTCATTAACATTGTCACTGTTATGGGGCCAACACCTCCAGGAACTGGAGTGATATAACCAGCTTTTTGTCTGACTTCCTCAAAATCCACATCTCCAACCAATTAGGTTTGACGGTTACCGGATTGTGAACTCTATTTATTCCCAGATCGATCACTGCTGCTTCTTCCTTGATGATATCTGCTGTAATCAGATTTGGAATGCTGGCAGCAGATATTACAATATCTGCAAGAATCGTATGTTTCTTCAGCTGCTCTTTGGGAGTATACTGATGAGATATTGTAACAGTGGCATCACCCTCGGGACCTTCATGGACCCGCTCTGTGTGCAATAACATTGGAATGTGCATTCCAACATTTGCTGACCTTCCAGCCACAACCACATTCTTCCCTAGGGTAGGAGTGCCAGTTCGCTTAATTATTTCCCATGGGGTAGCCCGTAACATGGAATACTGGTCCAAATATATTCGGCCTACATTAATTACCTGGAACCCGTCAACATCCTTGTCTGGAGAAACAGCATTGCAGATCATTCTGTTATTAATATGCTCTGGAAGAGGCAGTTGAACAAGGAGGCCATCTACATCATCGTTGTTATTCAGTTTATTGAGTAAACTCAACAATTCTTCCTCTGAAATTGAAGCCGGTTTCACAATTGTCTCACTGTTGATTCCCACATCTGCAGCTGCCCCGGTTTTGTTGAGGATATAGGAGTGACTTGCAGGATTCTTGCTGGCCCGGATCACGCTCAGGTGTGGTCATTTGTTACCAGAATAACGCCCACTCTATCACCTCCTGACACACTTCCTGCTTGATCTGCTGGGCCAGTTTCCTTCCAGAAATGACTACAGTGAGGTGGGAGGGGTACAGGTGGAGCCAGCAGCTACACGCAGGCTGCAGCAGGACAGCCAACGCGGGCTTGAGGAAGTGGCAGCCAGAGCATGCCCCGGTGACCCTGCCAGGAGGGCTATTCTGTAATTTTCTGTCAGACCTTCAAAGTATTTTTATTATCTTTCTCATCTTTTAGTTATGAATATTTTCTTGATCATTACTGATTATTTCCTATATTGTGGCGGAAATTTTTCTTCTTATATACGGATTTTTGCATTTTCAGGTTAAAATCTTATTCGGTGAAATCTCATTTTTTTGCCCCCAGAGTTAAGCACAAAAGGGGAAAGATCAGTCTATAATAGAACGAGGTAGTGAAACCTTAGCAGAAAAATATCTGGCAGTAGAAGCAGAGAGGTGCCTCCCTGGGAGCTAAAGGTTATGTGTTCTCTCCAAGCTGTCTATTCTCCATCACTAATGAAGTTGAAAAAGAACTTTTTAAAAATATTTGCTATGTTTTTCAAATCAAATTATGTATATCTACACTAGGGAACATAGGCACTTATGATATGCAGTTAAAGTATTTTACTTAATAGTTCCTTCCTATTGGAATATTGATTCCATGGATAATTTAAGGTGTGCAACAAGATCTTAAATAGTTCTGTCTCCCTTTTCTCAGATCAATTCTCTTATTGTGAAATTAGGAAAACAGGGCTTTCAGGACTTTCCCATCTCCATTCATCTATCTACTTAAAAATTTAAATTCAATAATATTTTTAGTATTATTTATTCATGAATTTATTTATTTAACAAATATTTCTTACTTTCTCCTGCCTGATATTATGCTTCTTTCTGGGGAGACAATAAAGAGAAACAGGGAATCCCTGCCTTCATGGAACTTAGAATCTATATAGGGAGACAGATACTGTGATTATCACCTAACAATTATAACCCGTGTTACATTGTGATTAATGGTACAAACAGAGGTGTTTGGTAGTTTGGTTGAGGAATCTGAGGTAGAATTGAGATGAATGGAGGTTAGTAAGGGAAAGAGAAAAGAAAAGCATGTAAAAAGCTGTGTGGTGGAAAGGTTGGAGGTATGAACACAGCAAGGCTGAAACAGAGCGTGAGACGTGTGGCACACAATGAGGATAAAACGGTTTGAAGACTTCAAACCAGACAGGTTTTTCATTTTGTCTAACTGTTTTCCTCTTGATCCTGTATAATAATGGAAAAACACGGAAGCACTCAGCAATGTAGAAACATTGCTTGACTTGTATCTTGAGGAGATCACCTAGCTGCATTTTTGAGAATATTGGAGAGACACCAAAGGGTTTATGGGAGAAGTTAAAAATCTGTTGCACTAGTTCGTGGGAGAGGGGATGGTATTGTGGATCAGGGTACTGTGATGGAGAAACAAAGAAATGATTGGAATCAAGAGGCTAGTATTAGTAGGGGAAAATTGACTTTGTTGGCGAATTGGAAAGGGTAGCGAGAGAAAAAAAATGGTCAAAGATAACTGCTACTGAGATGGACAGCTATGCATGTCAAAATGTGTTACACTTAAAGGGGGGATACGATTGTCATCAGGTTGGTTTTGAAAATAAAATGTACCTAAGTGTTTTCAGCAATCCAAGAGGAGATGCCAAGTTGGCAGTTGGATGTTTGAGTCTTGAATTAGAAATATAAATTTCTGAGATATGTGCATATAGAAGAAAATGAATCATCATGTATTAAATGAGATTGATTAGGGGAAAAAATATACAATGTGAAGTCCCAGGAGCTGCCCTTGATTAACTCCAATATTAAACAGCCAAATTTTAGTACAAGTCCATGTTTTATTTGGAGGAATTGGTTGGTAGCATGTACATAATGGGAGATTACACATAAAATTCCATGTTCCTAGCTTCTCTTGAAAACCAGAAGCTATGACCATATTGATGTGGTATTCTAACTGAACCACTGGTGGCCATAGTGGAGCAGCAGCTTAACCTCCCTTAGACAGATGCAGCATGCATTTTGCAGTTATTCACAATCTCCACCACTCCCTACTCTCCATCACCTCTCTGGGTGGGCTGCCATTTGTTGTCATAACTTGTGTTGGAGTTTTCCAAAAGCCTAATGCCATTACCTGTCTGGCCCCTTGCATGTATTCAAATGTGTGGACTCTATATAGACTTTAAATTCTTCTAAAGTCTAGTGGGCAATAAATACCTATAAACATATACTTATTGTATGCTGTGATAAGAACTCAAGTAGACACTTACTGAAAGTTCATGGGTAACAGAGGAGAAAGTCAATTGCTCTGCCTGGAAAAATATCCGGCCCTGAATGATGACTTTTTGTTGTTGGTTTTATTTTGCTTTATTTTAAGAGAGAAATGGGAATAAAATTCTGAGAAAATAGAATTTTATAAAGTCATAGATGTTTCCTGGGAGTCAATTAGAAATTTGACATATGGGAGAGGACAGAGCAAATTTGGGAAGAAGGTCAAGATGGTTTCTGAAAGATATTTTATGACAGAATGAAACACAAATTCCATCCTTTAAGCACTAGAGAGCCACGGGGGAAAAATAAAAGTGTGAAGTGACTCTCTTATGGGTAATCTTCGCTCTGTTATATCTGTTTACAAGATAAGAATGCATCTTATCTGTTTACAGGGCTAAGAATGTTTTTAATCATTTTATACAGCCACTCACAAACTTTGTGTTGTGTGTTAAAGACAAACTTACTTCAGTTCAGATACCAGTAATTCGTCCTGTACTTTTCATATTGATTCTTAGAAGCAGACTATTCCTCTGGAAAAGAACTTTTGTTAATCGAAAGGCCATTTAGTCATTCATACCAGTAAACTTCCTTCTCCAGTTTAACTTCCAAGTTTACAATTTTTTAGCCTCTAGAAACCAAATCTTTTCTATTCATCCAAGCCTCTACTCAAATAATTCAGAGAAATATTAAATAATAATTAATAATTATATTTAATATTTATAAAATAATAAATAATGTATTTCGGTGAGATAGTATTTCTCCCAATTAACAAATTAAAATTCTAAGTTACTCAAAAACATTAGGCCCATAAACACATATCATGACATATTTTATTGACAAACTAATTTTAGCTTCTAAAAATAAGATGTAGACATTGATAGAATTGGAAAATAAAATGTAATAGCACAAGGGCAAATGCCAGTTTTGAGTTATATATAGTGATGATTCATGGGCATAACCATAAATCTTAAATAATGGAGCACATTTATCTTGAGGGATTGTCACAAGCATATGGAACCTTCAGGTGGTGTAGTGACTAATGACTATTGGTAGGCCAAAGTGAAATCCCAGCTTAATACCTAGGTTCACGTATGTGTGTACATGATAAAAACTGTATCATTGGAGATTTTTGGTTTACTTTATTTTTGTTATTATTATTTTTTTTACCTAATTTGTGAGCTTCTGAAGAGAAAACTAGTGCTGAGTAAATCAGATATCAAGTGATCCATTTATTTAAAAGATACATTTTTTTCCCAAAAGGAAGTGACCATGTTCCAAATTACAAGCCTATGTGTATATGCCTCTGTATACGTGTGTGTGTCTGCACACATCTGTGTGTGTATAAATATACAGACAATGCACCTAGTAGTCTCTAGTGCTACTGTGGACATTCTAACCAGTTTTTTTGTGGTAGTTTATTTTTAATATACAGAGGGTTTTTTTTTTTTTCCTAAGGAATGCTTAACAAAATGAAGCTGGCTGGATAGAGAAAAGGACACGGGAAGATGTAATCTGACACAGTATCTCCAGATTTGAGCTGGATGGCTAACTGTTATTTTAGATATTAAACATAGAGGGTTAGACCTAATATAGAGATGCTATTAATGCATTTTGAGGAAGAGAACTAATTTAAATCCTTCTGTCTCTGTAGTGCTCTTACATGGCTAGCACAGAGAGCCCACATTTAAAAGCTGATGGAGTATTTTTTCTTTAGGAAGTTAGCTATAGGGTATATATTGACTGCCTGAAACAACAGTGCTCAAACCAGAGAGAAAGGAAAAAAAATCCCTGCCCAGAAGCAAGAGAGAAGCACAATGTGTGAAGATCCCTGCTGTGCTTTTCTGTTCTCTGTAAAACTGAATGATAGAAAGCCGCCTGGTTTTTGTTTCATCAGCTCCACTGGATCCCTCTTGCACAAAGCTTTCAATATCAGGACAGACTTGGGGGACCTCACTTCTAACAATTCCTTCAGGATCACTCTTCTTGCTAAACCAGTCAGGTTATTTTTAGGTCTTAAGAGCAAGGGTTCCAGGTGAGGAACAAAACAGACTGAAGGGTGAGACTGTGAGGAGGTTTCAAATTCAGCCACTGAAAGGCCCCTAAATACAGGCAATTATGTACAACCCCCTCCTATATTTAATTTATTTTAAATATAGTTTTATGCATTTTGCTTAAGAACAGAATAAATCTTCTACAGTAATTTTGTATGCAGAAAAAGAAAGGGGACAAATTTAGAAAACAATGACCCTCCCTAACAAAAAAAAAAAAGCCAAGATATTATAGTGGGTTGTAAGCCTCACATCTATCAGATTTAATTTTTTCTCCTAAGAGGAAGTCAGACAATTCTGACAGCCTAAGCCTAGATTATCTTTGGCCTTAGACCATTTTCTTCTATGTGTCTGCAATTTGATTCTTCTTGATTTCTCCCAGGGATTTTTTTCCAGATGAATAATTAATTAGAGTCCATGTCAATTTTCCATGGTCATTGAATACTGTCAAAATCTTCCTAGAATAAAACTTGTGATTTGTAAAATGTGAATTGTTAACATATTCTACTTTCCTTGCAATTTGAAGGTTGTCTACATCCATGTGAGATTTGTCATTAAAAACTCAATTAGTTGTCTAAGTATAATCCCTGATACACTTTCCTTGTTAAAATCTCCCTTTTGTCACCTCAGTACCCCAGGAAACTTTTATTGTAGCTTGAACAGTTTGGATTTTATTGTTTTACTATGATTCAGTGACCATTTAGCACCCATGATACATTAGATTGTAAAAATATGTAGCTATTGTCTGCTTTTATAAAATTTAAAATTTTTATTTGATGGATACATTCTAGGATTTTTTTTTTTACTAGAAAATAGTGATACAGTTTGGCTATATGTCTCCACCCAAATCTTATCCTGAATTGTAATCCCCAGGAGTTGAGGGAGGAACCTGATGGGAGGTGATTGGATTATGGGGGCAGTTTCCCCCATGCTATTCTTGTGATGGTTCTCACAAGATGTGATGGTTTTATCAGTGTTTGGCAAGTTCTTCCTCCACTCCTCTCTCTGTCTTTCCTGCTGCCTTGTGAAGAAGGTGTCTGCTTTCCCTTCAGCCATGATTGTGAATTTCCTGAGGCCTTTCCAGCCATGTGGTCAATTAAACCTATTTCCTATACAAATTACCCAGTCTTGGGTATTTCTGTATAGCAGTGTGAGAACAGACTAATACAAACAGCATGTAAATAAATGATTGTAAAAATAATGAAATCAAATAATTAGAAAATGGAGATACAAAACCTACTTATGATTCTTGTTCTAAAATACAAAGGATGAATCTATAACTTTCCTCAGTACTCTTAACAAATTTGTATCATTTGTACATTAAAAATAATTGTATGTACCCAAAGGATTATAAATCATTCTATTATAAGGACACATGTTCATAGTGGCACTGTTTACAATAGCAAAGACCTGGAACCAACCCAAATGCCCATCTATGATAGACTGGACAAGGAAAATGTGGCACATATACACCATGGAATACTATGCAACCATAAGAAACGATGAGTTCATGTCCTTTGTAGGGACATGGATGAATCTGGAAACCATCATTCTCAGCAAACTGACACAAGAACAGAAAATCAAACACCACATGTTCTCACTCATAGGCAGGTGTTGAACAATGAGAACACATGGACACAGGGAGTGGAGCCTCACACACTGTGGTCTGTTAAGGGGGGTTCAAAGGAAGGACAGTGGGGTGGGGGTGGGGAGGTCAGGGAGGGATAACATGGGGAGAAATGCCAGATGTGGGTGACGGGGGGATGGAGGCAGCAAACCGCATTGCCGTGTGTGCACCTATGCAACAATTCTGCATGATCTGCACATGTTCCCGAGTCTAAAGTACAATTAAAACAAAATAAAAATTAAAAAAAGTTGTATTCACAGCTAACCTATAAATTTTTCAAAAGTTTTCTTCCTCTAAAAAACTTTTAAAAATGTCTCATTTTTCCAATTATTATCTTTTATTTTGACTTGTAATGTGTTTAAGGTTTTAAATTCTTCCTTAGATAAGAAACTGAAATCAATTTCATTAAGGGTTCAATCAGTTTGAATATGAAATTTTCTATAATTCATTTCATCCTTATCTCACAATTTTTTCCACTTTCATTTCTTTGAAGAACTGTATAATATTACTGACTTGGGTTCAGTTAGCTCAACAAAATATATAAAAATTCTTATACCTTTTAATTTCTTATATATATTATATATTCTTATATTTATTATTATATTGTTTGGTTTTTCTTATATTGTTCTGTTTATTTCTCAAACGTGTTAATACAGATGACAGTCATGATACTAGATAAAATGTTGTAATATTTACTTGGAATTCACAATCCTCTATTCTCTATTCCCTTTTCCATTTTTCCTAATCTGTAACATCTATTTCTCATTTTCCCACACTAATAAACATTGGAGACAGATTTACTATGCTTTTGTCCTAAATTCTGTATATGTGCTCCTTCTTCTCCACCACTTCCTGCTCTTTTTCTTCTCACGTTTTCATCTAAGATAGGCTTTCCTTTCCTCAATGTCATCCATTAAGTTTTCCTTATGTCATCAACCTGAGGAAATAGCTCCATATCTAAAATGTCACAGCAACTATTCGGTAAGTAAGTTAATTTGATCATTCTTTGATTCAACAAGATTTTTTGAGCACCTATTTTGTGTCAGACACTTTTCTAAATACTGCAGATACAACAATGAATAAATAGAAACACATCCATGTCTTGGGCCAGTTGCAGTGGCTCATGCCCTGTAATCCCAGCACTTTGGGAGGCAGAGGGAGGTGGATCACTTGACGTCAGGAGTTCAAGACCAGCCTGGCCAACATGGTGAAACACCATCTCTACTAAAAACAGAAAAATTATCCAGGCATTATGGTGCACACCTGCTGTCCCAGCTGCTTGGGAGGCTGAGGTAGGAGAATTGCTTGGACCTGGGAGGTGGAGGTTGCAGTGAACTGAGATTGCACCACTGCACTCCAGCTTGGGTGACAGAATCAGACTCTGTCTCAAAAAAAAAAAAAAAAAAAGAAAGAAAGAAAAGAAAATGAAACATATTGTAATGAGTGAGACATATCATAAAGCAGACACATAAATATGTAATTGGAAAGTGATAACAGAAATAAAGTAGATGAAGGTAATAGAAAGTGAGCTTTAGTTCGTGGTGGGGGGAGTCGCTCCTAGTGTCTTTTTTTTTTTCCTCTTGTTTTCTGTCAAATTCTACCTTCCTAAATGCATGATTATTTTGGGTTGGATACCAGATTACATATGAAGAGTTGTATAAATAATCTGAGGCTGTGATTATAGTCCTGGTGATGGCTAGCCTGTTTTCATTCCACTATTACTGAAAGACTCGGAGAGCTTTTGGGTTCTGGAAAAAAAGTCTCAATAAGTCTTGGACTTCAATTTTTCCTCCCCAGCCTCGTGAGGCAGCCAAGATTTCTGCTCAGTGGCTCAGCCTCCAGCTACCACTTGTGGAGTTAGTTGCCATGTGATGTGAATCCTTGAAGGATTCACGCTTCTTCAGCAAAGTCTTGATCGTTGAGAGGATGGTCATTTCACCCCTGCATCATGGACTCTTTGTGGTCTGCTCAGGCTTCTTGGTTACAGGTTATATGCAGGAATTCCCACTGCATTTTGGGTTTCCCTCACTATCTGGTGTACCTGTTCCTAGTTGGAACCTATGTAAAGGGAGGTGAAAACAAACTTTCTCCTTTACCCTGGTGTTTCCTTCCTCCTCCCACAGTTTCCCAGAAGTGGAAAAGACAGACATTACTCTTCCCTGAAAGAATCTCCTCTCTAACGGAGCAGTCGGCTCTGTACCTGAGGTATTGGGAGAGGACTATGGAGGAATCCTCAGTGCTGGATCTTCTGATTTCTTTAGTAAGCCACCTTATTAAAAAGCCAGGCGGAGTACTATCTTGGAAAAGAAGATACTTTTTTTTCTTTTCCTTCATCTTTCTTTCCTTCTTCTTCTTTGTTTTGTTTTGTTTGAGACAGAGTCTTGCTCCGTCACCTAGGCTGGAATGCAGTGGCATGATCTTGGCTCACTGCAACCTCCACCTCCCGGGTTCAAGTGATTCTCCTGCCTCAGCCTCTTGAGTAGCTGAGATTACAGGCGCCTGCCACTGTACCTGGCGAATTTTTGTATATTTTGTAGAGATGAGGTTTCACCATATTGGCCAGGCCGGTCTCGAACTCCTGACCTCAAGTGATCCACCTGCCTCGGTCTCCCAATGTGCTGGGATTACAAGCATGAGGCACCGTGCCTGGCCAGAAGATACATTTTTACCCATTCCCTCCAGCCCCTTTGCTCTTGAGTGACAGTCCTTCAGGCCTGGCTTTAGAGATGGGAGACCACAAATAGAACCTTTCTGAATGAAGGAAATTAAAACACATCAGTTTATCCTTTACATAATATTAATCCTGACAAACTAGAGAAATGTTCCTGCTGAATAATATCCTCTTAAATGTGACTCCTTAGGCTTGATCCAATTGTGACATTTCTACTAAGGAAATTGTTTCACCACTTAAATCCCAATAACCTATATGAGAATCTTGTTTCGGCGCCACCAAAGGTCAGTCAGAATGCAATAGTTTAAAATGAGTCATCATCTATTAAGTATTCTAGAGAAAAATGCTTATTATAACATTTGCTTTTTTAAAAACTTTGATCCAAAATATTTTGTCAACCCCAGCAAGTATACCTCGCCACATGGGGAACAGGTGTCTTTTACTGACTGGTTTTGTTTCTTAGAGTTGCACAAACCCTAGTACTAGGTAACTGGGCAGAGTATTGATGTAGAAAGTAGACTCACCGCATATTTTCGGCAGATTTTAATTACAACAACGTTTATCCACTCTAGTGCAATATTAATCCCTCCATCATCAAGTATTTATTGAATTTAAACTCACGTAACTGTAAATGAGGGTCTAATAAAGCATACGCAGACATGGGCATGGAACAGACTACCAGTAAAGGCACATTTGGGAAACTGGGCAGTGAGACTTGGGGGCTAATTGTGCTGGGTAATAAGAATCATAAGGTTCAATGACTTCTGGGAAAGAGGCACTCTTCCATGTTACATTAAGTACATGGGCTTTGGAGAGAGACTGCTGGGCTCAAATGCCATCTCTGTCATTTACGGCTTATGTGACTTTGGGCATCACAAAAGATCCACTGTTACACGGGAGATGCTGTCAGAGTGGATAATGTCCTTGTAAATGTGACTCCTTAGGCTTGATCTGATTATGCATCTGCACTCAGGAGATTTTTCTCACCAATTAAATCTTAATAACTTCTGTGAAAATCTAGCTCCAGTGCAGACTTTTATTTCTTTAATTTCTCTGCATCCTCCAGCTCTCTAACTTATAAAATGGAGATAATGATAATGCTTTCCTTATTGGGTTGTTAGAAAGATGAAATGAATCAATGTTTGCAAAGCACGTAGAACAGTGCCTGAAACATATTACATACTATATAAATACAAATCAATGCATTCCCAGGAGCTGCTATTTTTCTATTAAAACCCCAGTGTTGTATAAAACACTTCTTAATTCCATAGTGGACAAAGCACAAGTGTTTGCAGAGCTAAAAAACAATGTACAGAATACATACAATTTCCTTGATAATAAACAGCTATAGAAAGTGTATGGTCCATATTGAAGGAATGCAAGCTTACTTAAATTCTGGCAGTGCAGATATGCATAGCTACATATAGAACAGACAAAAATTCTGTATAAACAGTCCAGACTGCAAGCAATTGTCTCTCCAACTGACAGTAAATGCCATGGCATAAAAAGCAAGTATTCTTATATAGACAGAGCAGGATATGATCCTTCTGGGACTAAGAAGAGGCCAGTAGGTGATGCAGAGCTAAAAGATGAAAGAAGATTGAAATCTGAGTAGGAATATCATGAAGGGCTATGTGTTTTCACTGAATCCTCAGTACAAACCTTTCACAAATTAATACTATATCCATACTATGATGTATTTCTGGTTTGCTTCATGTGTATAGACACACACACATAATACACACACACACACACACACACACAATGTTTATATTAACTGCTTAAATGATTAAGTGTTTTTCATCTTATAGAGACTTTTAGTCACTTTAACAAATTCCTTTTGGATAACTAACATTCAAGAGCAACTTCATATACATAATGTTATAGATAGGGGCCTGAATTAGGAGAACCCTAAAATATGCTCCACATACACTTTATGAAATGATGCCTTAATGACAATGTTCCTCATAACACTACAAATGTTCATAGACATTTTAATGAATTGTGAGGAGTTTATAAAGAGGGGTATACAGTGTTATTTGTACGTTTTTAATACTAAATTTATTGCTCTGAAATAAAATTGCAAAAAGGATTTTTTTCTTGAACATCTAAACACTTATTTTAAATTTGATTATATTTATTAAATGATTATAAGTTGCTATGATTAAATCTTCAAACCCCTTAACAGTAGATACACAAAAATGACTGTAAAACTCATTATTAAGTATATGTATATACCCCTGTTTTAAAAACCAGCACAATGGGCTTATTATGTTTCTTACTTTTTCCAGTACTGTTTTTTTTTTTTATTTTTCTGGTATCATTGCCACTCTTATTTTGAAAACCTCTTAGGGATTCAGTGATATAATCTTGATTTCCTCTGATGATTTCAGTAATGCATACAGAGTCCCATCACACAAATAATACTTTCTCAGACCCTCTGAGGTTGCAGAGACTTAGTACAAGATCAAAAGATTCTTTTTGGAATGACAAGAATTAGTTTCTCATGATGATTGCACAATTTTGTGAACATACTGAAAACCAATTGAAATGGTTTACTTTAAAGTGTATTCTTTAAATTGGTGAATTATATCTTAATAGACCTATGAAAAAAGAACCAATCAATTTTTGGTTGCATCTCCCAAGGGGATTCAAAATCTAGGCACTAATCATCACGTAACTTCCTTTTACTAGCCAGATTTTGTCTAGTTCGGTCAATATGGAATGTTAAGTCCACACTTTTCATATATTTTATAATTTTGAGCCTCAAAAATCACGAGTATGATTTTTTGAAAGTTTTATTTGGCCAGTGTATGGCAGGTAGTTATAACTCCTTAGGGGATTTTAATTCATAGGATCATCAAAGGTTTGACTTTCTGGGATATCAGGAAGGAATCTGAGTAGATAGGCTCTAAGGAGTACCTGTAGAACAGGGTCCCCAACCCCCAAGCTATGAACTTGTACCGGTTTGTGGCCTGGTAGGAATTTTACAAACTCTCCCCAGTACGTTAAAATTTCTATGAACATTTGCAGTTGCATGAGGAACAGTGTCGTCAGGGCATCAATTCATAAAGTGTATGTGGAGCATGTTTTAGGGTTCTCCTAATTCATATTCAGTAATGCACAGCAGAAGGTGAGCAGTGGCTGAGCAAGTGAAGCTTCATCTGTATTTACAGCCGCTCCTCATGGCTGGCATTACCGCCTGAGCTCCGCCTCCCATCAGATCAGCAGCAGCATCAGATTCTTATAGCAGCACAAACCCTACTGTGAACTGTGCATTCGAGGGATCTAGGTAGTGCACCCCTTATGAGAATCTAATGCGTAATGATCTGTCATTGTCTCCCATCACCTCCAGATGGGACTGTCAAGTTGCAGGAAAACAAGCTCAGGGCTTCCACTGATTCTACATTATGGTGAGTTGTATAATTATTTCATTGTATATTATATTGTAATAAAAATACAAATAAAGTACACAATAAATGCAATGCACTTGAATCATCCTGAAACTATCCTCCACCCCAACCCCACTCCATGAAAAAATTATCTTCCCAGGAAACTAGTTCCTGGTGCCAAAAATGTTGGGGACCGCTGCTGTAGAATGTTTGGTAGCATAGTGGTCAAGTGCGCTGTCCCTAAAGCCAAACTACCTAGAGTTAAATCCCAGCTGTGCATCCTGTTAATTGTGTGATCTTGAGCACATTATACAACCTCTGTGTCTCAGTTTTCACCTGTGAAATGAGGATAATAATATCTAACTTACGTAGTTATTAGAAGGATTGAATGCATTAGCATGCATAAAGCATGAGGACATAGTAATCTGCTACTACTATGGTATTAGTAAGAACTTTATTATGACTAATGATCATTATTTATTCATATACAATACATTTCTACCCATCATCACTTTCTTGACTCTCCTTATAGTTGGTTATTTTTTGTGACCATGGGTATTAGTTCTTCCTGTTTTTGATGTAGTGACTATTTCCCCTGCACTATTTGATTTATTCATATTTCTTTATATTTAGGCTTGTATTAAACAGATTGAAACATATATATATATATATATATTTCTAAAACTGACATATAGGCTGAGTGCTGTGGCTCATGCCAGTAATCCCAGCACCTTGGGATGCCGAGGCAGGTGGATCATGAGGTCAGGAGATCGAGACCAACCTGGCCAACATGGTGAAACCCCATCTTTACTAAAATACAAAAAATTAGCTGGGCATGGCGGCACGTGCCTGTAGTCCCAGCTACTCGGTAGGCTGATGCAGAGGAATCGCTTGAACCTGGGTGGCAGAGGTTACAGTGAGCCGAGATTGCGCCACTGCACTCCAGCTTGATGCCAAAGACAAAGCAAGACTCTGTCTAAAAAAAAACAAAAAACAAAAGCAAACAAAAAGCCCCTGAAATATAAAAGCACTATACCCATAAATATGAATGGTCTGCTAAACTACATATTATAATGAATGAAAAAACTAGTCATATCCTAATATATTTACCTTAATTTTGTTTGACCATTCTGTTTCCACAAACTTTATAACTTCTCTTTTGAATATTGTGTGTCCATATCTTTTGTAGACTCAATGTGTACCAGTTGTCATCTTCATCATTATGATCAACATTATCATTAGTATTATTTTATTGCTCTGATGATCAAATTTGATTATTAGGTGCTAGTTTAATTGAATACTGATTTCTTTTAGCATTGCCCCTGAGATTTTTAAAGTGCCTTCAAGATAATGATTAGTGCCATTCTGACTGTTTCTGCCCTGGTACATCAAATCAGTCATCTTTCAAGAAGCACTGATTGTTTATAGTGGTGAGAAGAAAATTAGAGCCATAGTGGGCACTAGAAGTGCACAGGTGGATTTGGGTTAGAAGGATATAAAAGAGAATGATACAGCTCTTTTGTCACTTCTAGTCATAACACAACTGAGACTTCAGTTCCATGAGGTCGTAACTTATCTGTATGGCTACATTCATAGTGTTCATATTGCTCATAACACAACTGAGACTTAAGTTCCATGAGGTCGTAACTTATCTGTATGGCTACATTCATAGTGTTCATATTGCTCATTCCATGTATTTCCAACTTAATATGTTACAGTGCTATCCCATGCTTTATTACATAATTGTATCTACCATCAAAACATTTCTCTGCTTTGATAACAAAATCACATTTTGAATTATATTTTTAAAAATGAGATCCCTTAGGATAGTTACCACCTAAGAAGCAGAAGTTACATGTTTGACCATTAGCTTACTAGTGATATGAATTTTATCATTGATCTAGTTTCAGTTTTAGGAATTTAAGAAGTATAAAGTACAGAAAAATTTTTTTCTAACTAATGAATGTCTTATTAATATAAAAAACAGTAAATCTGTGTCAGATTTTTTACCCCTTTTTTTCACAAGCTCAAAAGTCTCATGATTTCAAACACCTATTATCCCTTATTAAAGCAGTCAATAAATATTTGTTGATAAATAAACAGTGTAAGATACTATGCATTGATGTGTACAGATACTAATACATTTAATCTCACTGACTTAAATTATTAAACAGCCCAGCAATGCAGACCATTGGAAAAGAGGGTCCCAGTCAATTGGTTTGAAACTTTTTTCAACTCTTAGTAAGCTTCTCATCTTTATAGGTATCTATAAACAAACCAACATTACAAATTGATAGATTTTGATATTAACTACAAGTTTTGAAATGATAGCTACAGCTCAGGCTCTGTGAAGAATAATCCACATCAATGTTGCATTTTGGCTGGGTATAGTAGTTCACGCCTGTAATCCCAGCACTTTGGGAAGCCAAGGTCAGGGGATGGCTTGAGGCCAGAAGTTGAAAACCAGCTAGGGTAATGTGGCAAGACCCTGTCTCTACAAAAAATAAAATAAAACATTAGCTGGCCATGGTGCCATGTGCCTATGGTCCCAGCTACTTGGGAAACTAAGACAGAAGGATTTCTTGAGCCCGAGAGTTTGAAGCTACAGTAACCTACGATAACCCCACTGAACTTAAGCCTGGGCAACAGAATAAGAGGCGATATTGTTAAACGATAGCATCTAATTGTTGTTATCATTTTAAAGAAATCACATAAATGCAGAGTAAATCTAACTTTTAAAATGTTTCCTCTGCAGAAATGTGCTTTTATACTATTTCTAAAGAAAAATTGATTTGGTAAGATTATTATCACTAAATATAGACATAAATATAGAGAAATCTTTCTTAGTATACCAGTTTGGCAACAAATAATGTGTGAATTACAAATCAGAAGTAGAAACCTGGGATCAAACAGGTTTTAATTAAAATTCTGGCTCCATCACCTACTGGCTTTATTACTCAGGGCAAGTTTACCTAATCTTTGTAAACTTTTATTTCTTTCCTATCAAAACAGAAATACTAACATCTGTCTCTTAGATTTATTGTGAGGATTACATGGAAAACATTTAAAATGACAGTGAACAAGGCTAGCACTTGCAATCTATGGAAGTACCGAAGTTACTATTAAATGTTTTTTGTTTATGAATGTATTATATGATTCCATAAAGTCTTTCTTCCCTGCTAAGAGTAACAGTATCATTATATGTAAATTTTTTCCCTCGAGTGTAGTGAACTGTGACAGTCCCCAAGATCTGGCATTTTTGGAAGTTTATTATGGGGAATACAAGTCGTAGCAGTGGAAGAGGGTTATGAGAGCTCCATGTAGATCTCAGGTGATAGCTACTCTTTCTCTTACAGAAAATCTCTTGATGAGAATTTTGTTTTGTTTTGTTTTGAGACGGAGTTTCATTCTTGTTGCCCAAGTGGATTGCAGTGGTGCAATCTCGGCTCACTGCAACCTCCGCCTTCCGGGTTCAAGCGATTCTCCTGCCTCAGCCTCCCGAGGAGTTGGGATTACAGGTACCCATCACCATGTCCAGCTAATTTTTGTATTTTTAGTAGAGACAGGGTTCCACCATGTTGGCCAGGCTGGCCTCGAACTCCTGACCTCAGGTGATCTGCCTGCCTCTGCCTCCCAAAGTTCTGGGATTTCAGGTGTGAGCCACCACGCCTGGTCTCTTGATGTGAATTTGAACCAGACTTTTTATTTATAGAAATATTAAACAGAGTGGAAAAGACACATGGGATTATTTGGTCTAATATATATGCCTTTATATGTTCAACTTAAAGCCTTGAACATATAAGAATAATAAAATATTTTCATTATCTCATTTAATCTTTTCAAAATTTAGATGAAGAATTTCTTGTCTAAATTTATTGACAATAAGATGTTGCTATGTGAGTTAATTTATGTAAAGTACTTTAATGATATTAAAGAAGACATTAATTTCTTTTGTATGGTTCAGCTGGGCCCTCAAGAACTGTTATGATTGTTGGTTTGGGGAAAATATTTACTAAACAATAATGGCTCCCATCTCGTGTCACAATGAAGGGTACTTGAAGTTTGAGAATTTCATCCTAGCTAAAAATGTGGTGTTAAACATTAGGTCCTGGCGCCCCCTAGTGTACACATGGATCATTACAGCTACATTGATACCTGTGTGTGAATAAACCTCCGGAGATTTGTGAGAAAAGATGCTAATATAGAAATCCCCAAAATATATATGATAAAAATAACCTCTACACCACCACCTCCTTTGTGATGGTTTTAATAACCCTTATGCTATTTCCATATTGTTAGATATCTCCTATTCAGTGACCTCAATAGATTCAATTTGGGTCTTGACGCCAGTTTTTCAGGTTACTGTTGTGCAGTGTGGGTAAACTATGATAAAACAGGTTGTCCCTGGTGTTCTAATCTAGCCTAGATTGCCTTCGGTAAGGCCATTATTATTTTACATTGGTTTCCTATTCAAAATAGGCACTGTCCTGCAGTAGGATGAGAATATTCTCTTGTGCTTTTCTTACTAAAAAAAACCCTGGAGTTTAATTCACCATGAACAGCAGTGAATAAACTAGATTAAGGAGAAAAATGTAGAAATTTGTCATTGCTCCTATATTTTGTAGTTAACAGTTTATTGGAAACTTATTTAGCTGAGGAAATGTTTTCGTCAGTTTTTTATTCATCTCAAATTCAATGCTAAGTTCTTGTTATTCTGATTTTTTCTTGCATTCTTCATATTGCTCCTTATGGTTTTTATTAATGCTGTTCACCAAGTATTTCCAATTCTCTTCCTAAGCACGTGATAGAATTGTACTGTGTGACGGTGAATTACATGGTGACTATGCAGCTCGTTTTAGCCAATGAAATGTGAGTGGAATTATGCATTTACATTGGGGGTAAAATTTAGAAGCCAATAATTTGCCTCTGTTTTTCTCCCTCGTCCATGATGACAAGGATACTCCAGATGGAGGCTGCTCTGTGTCCTAGAAGGAAAATAATGCAGTGTAGAGACCCCAGAAGCAGCTGAAATGGAGCATGAATGTGAACTTAAACCTTTGCAGTGTTCAGCCATAGAGATCTGAGGTGATTCTTTACTGTAGCATAACCTAGCCTATCAGAACAGATGATATACCCCCTTTTTAGATGTATCTATTTTTTAAAACTTCCTCCATTATTAAAATTAATAGGAATTATTTATAACTTTTGTAAAGTTTCTTAAAAAAAGATAATCCATATATTTATAATCATGATTTGATTAATAATTCACCACCAGTATTATAAACTGAGTTGTTTTTTCTATTAGTAGTAATAGGTTATAATTGGTTGTTAAAATGTTTCCTTGGCCAGGAGCGGTGGCTCATGCCTGTAATCCCAGCACTTTGGGAGGCAGAAGTGGGTGGATTATGAGGTCAAGAGATCGAGACCATCCTGACCAACATGGTGAAACCCCATCTCTACTAAAAATACATTAGCTGGATATGGAGGCGCATGCCTGTAGTTCCAGCTACTTGGGAGGCTGAGGCAAGAGAATCACTTGAACCCAGGAGGTGGAGGTTGCAGTGAGCCATGATGCACCAGTGCACTCCAGCCTGGCAACAGAGTGAGACTCTGTCTTAAAAAAAAAAAAAAGTTTCTTGAATACGATGAACTAAATTTTGAGATGGTCTAAAAAGCAAAAATGACAAAGGTCAGTTTGACCTTGCCCAGAATGTCCTGAAGGACAAATTACCTTTTTTATTTCCCTAGTATTCATCTAAATAGAAGTATACATTTTATGTCCATAAAAAGCTTATTAAATATAAAATTCTAATAATCCTTGCTAAACTAATATTAATATGATCAACCATTATACTGCTAACTTTTTAAGCAATCTGTCTTAACTTTGAACTGCCCTGGATTAAATCTGATATATCTAGAATCAAGAGAATCTGCTATGTTAAGAGTAAGAGCATAAATATTCAGAAAATTACCACAGTCATACGACTGTATAATCAATATTTTTTTTTCCTTGTGGACAAATACGTAACTTGAAGATGTTTTTATTTAGTTGCTTTTGGTTTTGGCACTTGCAGATACATAATTATCTTATTTTCCTTTTGTATTTTATCCTTGTTTATTACTTTTTTTTTTTTTTTTTTTTTTTTTGAGACAGAGTTTCGCTCTTTTTACCCAGGCTGGAGTGCAATGGCGCGATCTCGGCTCACCGCAACCTCCACCTCCTGGGTTCAGGCAATTCTCCTGCCTCAGCCTCCTGAGTAGCTGGGATTACAGGCACGCGCCACCGTGCCCAGCTAATTTTTTGTATTAGTAGAGACGGGGTTTCACCATGTTGACCAGGATGGTCTCCATCTCTTGACCTCGTGATCCACCCGCCTCGGCCTCCCAAAGTGCTGGGATTACAGGCGTGAGCCACCGCGCCCGGCCTACTTTTGAACAATACTTAATTCATTCAGCCAGCATGGTGGCTCATGTAATCCCAGCACTTTGGGAGGCTTAGACGGGCAGATCACTTAAGGTCAGGAGTTTGAGACTAGCCTGGCCAATATGATGAAACACCGTCTCTACTAAAAATACAAAATTTAGCTGGCATGGTGTCATATGCCTGTAATCTCAGCTACTTGAGAGGCTGAGGCAGGAGAATTGCTTGAATCCAGGAGGCAGAGTTTGCAGTGAGCCGAGATCGCACCATTGCACTCCAGCCTGGGCGATAAGAGCAAGACTCCATGTCGAAAACCAAAAAACAACAACTTCATTCATTCCACAAATAATCACTAAAAGCTTACCATATACCATATACCGGTCAATATTATGATTATTTAATTATTACTACAGCTTTCTGTGAAACAGCTCCAAGATCAAAATGGCATTTTATAGCTCTGAAATCTAGATATGGCCCTTTCTGAAGTAGGTAAAATTTATTAATAATTTTAATATTGTAGATTTTGAGTATGCTGTTTAATGAGTATTGAGAAATGTGTACATTTATAAAACTACCACCCCAGTGAAGTAATAGTGGAATAAATTTTACCTCCATGAGAATAGCTAAAACCACAAAGACTGATAAGACCAAGACTCGATAAGAATGTATAATGATTGACACTCTCATACATTGCTGGTAGAAATGTCAAATAGCACAATCACTTTGGAAAACTATCACTTTCTTTCTTTTCTTTTAGAGACAGGATCTCACTCTGTTGCGCAGGCTGGAATACAGTGGCACTTTAATAGCTCACTGCAGGCTCCAATTTCTGGGCCCGAGCAGCCTTCCTGCCTCAGCCTCCCAAGTATCTGGGACTATAGGAGAGTGCCACCATGCCCGGCTAATTTTTGTATTTTTTTTTTTTTTTAGAGAAAAGGTCTGGCTATTTCGCCTAGGCTGGTCTGAAACTCCTGGTCTCAAGCCTCCCAAAGTGTTGGGATTACAAATGTGAGCCATCACATCTGTAGTTTCTTACACATTTCAGCATATATCGACCCTAAATTTTAGCAGTTCTACGGCAGCTATTTACCCAACAGAAATGGCAACACATGTTAAAAACAAACAAACAAACAAACAAAATACACAAGAATTTTCATAGCAGTTTGAGTTATAATTGTTCCAAGTCTCAAAATGTCTATCAACAGGTAAACTGATGAATAATTTGTGGTATAGTCACAGAAAGGAATACTGCTCAGCAATAAAAATAAAAGTAAACTCTGCTAACACATGGAATATGAATTCTGGCAAAATGGAAAAGTTAATTAATTAGAAGAACTAGAGAATGGCCAAACACAGGCACACATTAAAAAAAAGAAATGATACTGGGTAGGTTCCCTTTTATTAATGGCTCTTTGCCTAGTCCAACCTTTATCTGAAATGTGAATGCAAAGCTCCAGTCTTACCGGCATAAAGAATGTACATGGAGGCTGGGCACGGTGGCTCACGCCTGTAATCCCAGCACTTTGGGAGGCCGAGGTGGGTGGATCACGAGGTCAAGAGATCGAGACCATCCTGGTCAACATGGTGAAACCCCGTCTCTGCTAAAAATACAAAAAATTAGCTGGGCATGGTGGCGTGTGCCTGTAATCCCAGCTACTCGGGAGGCTGAGGCAGGAGAATTGCCTGAACCCAGGAGGCGGAGGTTGCGGTGAGCTGAGATCGTGCCATTGCACTCCAGCCTGGGTAACAAGAGCGAAACTCCGTCTCAAAAAAAAAAAAAAGAATGTACATGGAGTTTGTAGCCATAGCAGCTAGAAGATGATGAAGAAAATCTTGGAAGAAGAGAGCCTGAAATCTTTTACATAAAATTTTGTCCATAAAATCTACACCCAAACTGCACTGACCTGTGAAAAATATATGAATATATGTCTGGCATAAACTATAAAAATCTAGCTAGGTATGGAAGAATTAGAGTGAGAATTCAATTTCATAGAAGATAGTTTGGGGTTTTTGTCCCATCAAATTGACTACATGCTAAACAACAGATCAATATTTTATTGAGAAACATGGCAGAATCATATATTATTTACAGTGTTGAGGATATGATTTAAAGTTACTAGCCATATAAGAAAATGTAAAACAGAAAATATGATCCATATGCAAGAGAAAAGGTAATCAATGGAAACCAACCATAATTTGACACAGATGTTAGATGTTAGGAAAAGGATTTTAATGTAGCTATCATGAGTATGCTCAAGAACAAACATGCACTAATAACAAATGAATACATCTGAGCAGAGAAATAGAAACTATAGAAACTACAAATTAAACCAAAAATTCTAGCACTAATATATTTGCTAATAATATTTAAATTGTCTCTTAAATTTTCATTTTTTATATGTATGGTTTTTTTTTTTTTTTTTTTTTTTTTGAGACAGAATCTCACTCTGTCACCCAGACTGGAGTGCAGTGATGTGATCTTGGTTCACTGTAACCTCCACCTTCTGTGTTCAAGTGATTCTCGTGCCTCAGCCTCCCAAGTAGCTGGGACTACAGGTATGCACCACTATGCCTGGCTAATTTTTTTTTGTATTTTTAGTAGAGATGGGGTTTTACCATATTGACCAGGCTGGTCTTGAACTCTTGATATCAGGTGATCTGCCTGCCTCAGCCTCTCAAAGTGTTAGGATTACAGATGTGAGACTCTGCATGGGGCCTCATTATTTATATTTATAATAGTGATATAGTAAATAAAATTTCCTTAAAACAAATAAAAATAAATTCTAGTATTGAAAACACAGTATCTGAAACTTAAAACTCACCAGAAGTTAATGACAGACTGGAGATTTCCAAAGTAAAGGATCAGTCAACTTGAAGACAGATCAATAGAAATCAAGAATAGCCAAGGAAAACATATTTTAAAAGAACAGAACTTCAATGACCTGTGGAACAATACTTGGGACAGGAGTCCCAGAAGACAAGGGAAAGAAGATGAAATAGAAAAAAACTGAGAAAATAATGACCAACATTTCCTCCCATTTCATAAAATATATAAATTTGCAGAGTCGACAAATCTTAAGCTTCAAGCATTGTCTATAGGCAGAAGATAAATGGTCTCATTCCATAAAAGGTTTTGGAATGAAGAAGAAATTAAAAAAAAAAAGGTACAGGAAATATGCTGGTGATTTGAACACATGGACGGTATACAATAATAAGATAAGATCCTAATGAATTAAAAGAAGATAAAATAAAATTATATGATGACAATAATGTAAGTTTAAAAGGAGTGAGTGTGGCTAAAGTGCCATATGGAAAGGGAAAAACAATGTGATTATCCTCAAATGGTCAGCGAGGTCTGTGAGTGACCACTGAAATAATGGCTATACAGTGTAAAACATAGTGGGAGAGGGGATAAGCAGGATGACAGGAAATAATCAGCCTAGAATTCTATATCCAGACAATTGTTCATAAAGGTATTTTCTAATATTTGACCCACCTCAAATATTCTTTAATTCCTCTTTTTCAGAAAACATCTGGAGAATATGCTCTGCCAAAAAAACAGTGAAGCGGGGAGGCGGGGAGGCGGGGAGGCGGGGAGGCGGGGAGGCGGGGAGGTCAGGAGGCGGGGAGGCAGGGAGGCGGGGAGGTCAGGAGGCGGGGAGGCGGGGAGGCGGGGAGGCGGGGAGGCGGGGAGGTCAGGAGGCGGGGAGGCGGGGAGGCGGGGAGGCGGGGAGGCGGGGAGGCGGGGAGGCGGGGAGGTCGGGAGGCGGGGAGGCGGGGAGGCAGGGAGGTCGGGAGGCGGGGAGGCGGGGAGGCGGGGAGGTGGGGAGGCGGGGAGGCGGGGAGGTCAGGAGGCGGGGAGGCGGGGAGGCAGGGAAGTCAGGAGGCGGGGAGGCGGGGAGGCGGGGAGGTGGGGAGGCGGGGAGGCGGGGAGGTGGGGAGGCGGGGAGGCGGGGAGGTCAGGAGGCAGGGAGGCGGGGAGGCGGGGAGGTGGGGAGGCGGGGAGGCGGGGAGGTCAGGAGGCGGGGAGGCGGGGAGGCGGGGAGGCGGGGAGGCGGGGAGGCGGGGAGGCGGGGAGGCGGGGAGGCGGGGAGGTCAGGAGGCAGGGAGGCGGGGAGGCAGGGAGGCCAGGAGGTGGGGAGGCAAGAACGATAAATGGAGTTGTGTTCACTTTCTAGGGCTGCCCTGACAATATGCAGCAGACTGGGTGGCTTAAACAACAGGAAAATATTTTCTCTTCTTTTTTTTTTTTTTAAACTTTACAAATTTGTCTTTATTCTTTTAAGAGAAAAGTTTTAAATTTTTTAAATTTTATTTTAAGTTCTGGGATACATGTGCAGGACATGAAGGTTTGTTACATAGGTAAATGTATGCCATGGTAGTTTGCTGCACCCATCAACCCATCACCTAGGTATTAAGTCACGCTGCCTTAACTACATATCCTGATGCTTCCCCCCGCTACTCCTCCCACAATATGCTCCAGTGTGTCTATGTGTTCCCCGCCCCGTGTCCATGTGTTCTCATCGTTCAGCTTCCATTTATAAGTGAGATAATACCGTGTTTGGTTTTCTGTTCCTGTGTTAGTTTGCTGAAGATAATGGCTTTGAGCTCCATCCACGTCCCCGCAAAGGACATGATCTCATTCCCTTTCATGGTTGTATAGTATTCCACGGTGTAGATGTACCACTTTTTCTTTATCCAGTCTAACGTTGATGGACATTTGGGTTGATTCCATATCTTTACTATTGTGAACAGTGCTGCAATGAATATACACATGCATATATCTTTATAATAGAATGATTTGTAAGGAATATAGTTTTTTTATAGTGCTAGAGTCTAGAATGTGGGGGAGAATTGGTTTCTTCTGAGGCCTTGTTCCTGGGGTTATGGATGACTGTGCACTTGCTATCTCTTCATAAGGTGACCCTTCTCTGCACATTGCTCCTGATGTCTCTCTGTGTGTCTTAATCTCCTCTTCTTAGAAGGATCCTAGTCAGGTTGGATTTTGGGCATACCTTATTGACTTCATTTTAATTTAATTACCTCTTTAAAGGAACTTTCTTTAAATTTTGTTACATTCTGAGGTACTGGCAATTAGGGTTTCAAAATATGAATTTTTGGGGAGCACAAGTAAGTCCATGACAGGGGTATAAGAAAAAGGGGTGTTAAAGAAGTATAATTCCCAGAAATAAAGCTTTAGTGAAATTCCCAGGATGACAACTGCAGCAGGCCAGAGAGCAACCAGTCCAAGTTGAAGCAGGAAGACGGAGGATTCCCACAGTGATAGCAACAAGGAAAACAGAAACTTTCAGGTTTACTTGAATTGTAAAAATGTTGAGGAAATATTTACTCCGCCAGCAGATAGCTGAGGAGGAATTAGAGATAGATATATAGGAAACTTAGCAAACTAAAAATTTGGCAGTAATTTACTCCATAGAGAACAGAGTTGTAAAAGAAAGGAAATACAAGCATGGCTATGATATGGCTCATCTGTAAATAATATTTACATAGTTATAATTGTAACAACACTGGTTATTTTTCCAATTAAAATCGTGATGTAACTCTATTTAGAAGAAAGTCTGGGAAAATGTGGAAGAGGTCAACCTCACCTTCTATAATAAGAAGTCTATAATAAAACCTAAAGCTGGAGAAAGCAAAAAAAATGGTAATAGTGTGCTCCTAAGAATATGGTCATGAGTAAGAGAAGAATCTACAGAGTTAGATGAATTTATTTCTGAGAATGAAATCAAGGGGACAGGTAGAGGTGAGAGAGGGCACTACTGTTTTGCATAAAAATTTAAACTTTTTAAACTAAGAACCTATGTTTATAGCAAATGTTTGAAAAAAAGCAAATTTAAAAAATACTGAAAAGTAGAATTTTGTATTAGTCTGTCTTACATTGCTATAAAGAGACTGGGTGATTTATAAAGAAAATTACCTGAGAGTGGATGATTTATAAAGAAAAGAGGTTTAATTGGCTCACAGTTTCACAGGCTGTAGAGGAAGCATGGCTGGTGGGGGACCCTCTGGAAACTTACAATCATGGCGAAAGGTAAAGGGGAAGCCGGCGGGTCCTTCATTGCTGGAGCATGAGGAAAAGAGAGTAAAGAGGGAAGTGTCACACACCTTTAAACCACCAGATCTCATGAGAACTCACTCACTAACAAGAGAGGGGGAAGTCCATCCCCATGAGCCAGTCACCTCCCACCGGGCCCCTCCTTCAACCCTGAGGATCACAACTGGAGATGAGATTTGGATGGTGACACGCAGCCAACCATATCATTTCACCCCTGGTCCCTCCCAAATCTCATTTCCTTCTCAAATTTCAAAACACAACTATGCTTTCCCAACAGTCCCTCAAAGTCTTAACTCACTGCAGCATTAACTCAAAATTCCAAGTCCAAAGTCCCATCATAGACAAGGCAAATCCCTTCCACCTATGAGCCTGTAAAATCAAAAACAAGTTAGTTACTTCCAAGAAAGAATGGCAGTATAGGCATTGGCCAAATACTCCCATTCCAAAAGGGATAAATCTGCTAAAACAAAGGGACTTCAGGCCCCATGCAAGTCTGAAACCCGGCAGGGCTGTCACTAAATTTTAAATCTCCTAAATAATCTCTTTTGATTCTATGTCTCACACCCAGGCCACATGGATGCAAGGGGTAGGTTCCCAAGGACTTGGGCAGCGCTGCCCCTGTGGCTCTGCAGGGTCCAGCCTGGATAGCTGCTTTCAAAGTCTGGTCGTTGAGTGCCTGTGGCTTTTCCAGACACACAGTGCAAGCTGTCAGTGGATCTACCATTCTGGGGTCTGGAGGTTGGTGGCCCTCTTCTCACAGCTCCACTACGCAGTATGCCGGTGGGGACTCGGTGTCAGGGCTGTATTTAAGAACTCCATGCTAGTAAATCCCAAACTAAAATTTCAGTCCAAATACCCATGCTTACTGCTTTTTAAAAAATATCTCCATTCAGTATCTCATAGATAGTTATTCAGTATCTCACGGCTAGTTCTCAGTTCCTTATTCCCCAGGCAGGCCTGTTTTGTCCTTCTCCTGAACCTCCACCTACTGCTTTTCCAGGCATGGAAGAGCACCATTATTCAGCCAGTCGCCCAAGTCAGAAGGCTAAACATCATGGTGTCTGATTCACTGCCAACACATAATCGCCGAATCCTATCGGTTCTACCTCTTCACAGTCAGCTTCCTTTTCTCCATCTCTGCTGATTGTCACTTATTTCTGGCATTACCAAACTTTTTATAGTTATTTACACAGGTACCAATTACTTTCTTGCTTTTGATTTAATCACATGCTAGTTCTTCTGTTTGAACCAATTTTTGTCTTCTCTTTTAGAGATCAGCAAAAACAATGGATCTTTCAGAAAGTTCTCCCTCACATATTCATCTCATTACTCATTTTGGCTTGGATGTGATATTCGTGCCTATTATAATGATTGACACACAGAAGATGAATAATTTTCTTTCAAGAATAAATAAATAAATGGATTGAGTGAATATTGATAAATTCCAAGAGAATGGGTTTGATTCTTCCATCACTGAGTAGGAGTCATTTCTAGCTTATTGAGGTTTAGGTAAAAAATTATATATCTGTTCTACCTAAACTCTATGCTGGATAGAATATTTTAAAACTGTTTTTATTGAAAAGTACAAATGTTCTAGCCATCATCTGCAAATTCAGATACCATGGCTTTTAAATAAAATAGAAAAATGCCTGTCAGTTTAGGTATTTTCTTTAACACATAGATATAGTGAAAGCAAGCCCCTCCTACTATAGGAAGTGTCTTCTCTTGAAGAGGTTAAACTCAGTGGGAGAACACTGTCTGCTTAAAAGACATCAATCAGAGATTCAGCTACTCCTTTACCCCTTCCCATCCTTAGTTGAGCAACTGTCAGTTTGCCAGAAAAGACCTCAACCCTTGCTCTGCCAGGATATCAGGGAGATGCATATTCATCGAAGTCTGCTTGGGACAGGCTGAACTTGGATGGCTGCATTTCACTGTGTCTATTCTTAGAGAAAATTTATTTTAAGATAAAAAATTCCTCCCTTATATTAGGATATAATCTTGACAGCTCAGGGGGTAAACAGTCACAAGAGGTTGCTGAGTGGAAAGATTTCAGTAACGCTAAGTTCAAGAAGAATTTAAAATGAAAGGACTGTGTACAAGCAATGTAATTACCTTTGTCATCTCCTTCAACTTTTCAGTGCTGGAACTTTCCGGTAGCTAAACACACAACTAGAAATGAATCTATTTTCATATTTCTTCATACACATTTATAAATAGGAGGTGGTAAAATACAGATGACGTTGTTACCTATTTTCCCCATTTCGTTTTTCTGTGTGTGACTGATAGAGAAAAAGTGCATTGGGAAATAGACTTCATATGTGACATCCCGGTTCATCTCTTGCTTTATGACCTTGAATAATTATTTCATCAACTTAATGAAGTTCAGTTTCATTTTCTACAAGATAGAGATAATGTATGTTTTGCTAAATATAAAGCTTTTAAAACATACCAAATTAATTTATATGGAAGAGTACTATAGTTGTAAAAGTGTGTACAAATGCAAAATATTTATTCTTACATAATACACATATCACATTTTTTGTTGAAGTTTCTAAAAATAACTACAAGTTAATTAGAGACATATATTACACTCAACATAGGTATATTATTTACATGGTTTTTTCCTAGCCCAAATTCAGCAGGGCATTTTGTCAAAGCAGGAACAATTCTCTCGAGCAGGTTTAGGTTATACAGTGGAAGAATTTGATGCTGTGCTTAGAAGTTAGGACATGATTTTTTCAGCAAACAGAAGTGAGATAGTTTTAACTCATTCTTAGTCATTCTTATATATTCGTTTTGTAATATATTTGAGCTACTACTAAATAACAAGCTTTGTCCTAGGTGTTGAGGATAAAAAGATGAGCATCACTCAGCCTGTAGCATTTAGCTATGTACCATCTAGTAGGGATTCAGAAAGTTAAAATCTGTAGTAAAACACTGCACATTCTATCAAGTGTTATGAAAGTGCAAAAGAAGAGATAATTAGCTTTATATGGAGAAGGGACAGGCAGGTCCAGAAATGCTCCATGGAGAACATCTAGATGTAAAGAATAATGACAGAAGGAGATATATAGGAATTCTAAGTTAAAAAGCACAGTAGCAAAAGGTAACATAACTAAATTCATGTATAAAGGACAGGCTACCTAAAGATTAGAATATGTGGCAAGGAAAAGGTAACAATTATAGGAGGAAGGAAGGCAGATCATGGAGAGCTTGTTACCATGCTAAGAAATCTAAACTTTATTCTGCAGATACTGAGCTGTATTAAAGAGTTTTAAATAGATAAGTGTCAAGTGTCCTAAGTCAGATTATGTGTATGTTTGTGTGTGTGTGTGTGTGTTTATCCTGAAATTGGTATGGAGAAGAAATTCCAGTGTAAAGAGGCCAAAATTAGGGTGATAAGAGGCTATTGCAACAGATTTTAAAGATGTTGAAGCTGTAAATAAGATGATTTTCATAAGCATAAAGATTTGGGATGATTAGGAAAAATAGTTTAGAAGTACAAGGATTGAATGAAGATGAAATATGATGGAGAAGTCAGTATCTAAATTGATGACAGGATTCAGATTTGGGTACCTGATGCGATGGTCGTTGCTATGGCTTGAATGTCCCCTCTAAAACTCATATTGAAGTTTAATTGCCATTGTAACAATATTAAGAGGTGAGAGTTTTCGAAGGTGATTAGATCATGAGGGCTTTTCCAATGCTGTTATCTCAGGAGTGGATAAATTATCGCCTGAGTGGGTTGTTATGAAAGTTAGCACTCTCTCACAGGAATTCTCTTGCCCTTCTGCCATGGAATGATGCAGCAAGAAGGGCCTTGCCAGATGCTGGTACCATGCTCTTGGGCTTCCCATCCCCAAAGAATCACAAACCAAATAAGCCCCTATTAAAAAAAATACAATATCTAATCTCAGATATTCCATTACAGCAACATAAAACCAACTAAGAAAAATCAAACCAAGAAATGTGATGGGTACTATAACAATGATCAGAAAACATGAAAATGGCTCCAAAACTAGATAATGGGTGGAGGCTGCAAGAACTTTGAGGAGCAGGCGAGAGAAAGGATAGCTTGCCATAAACAGAGCATTAAGGGACATTCTGGTGAAAGCTCGTAAGAGAAGAGCTGTAAGGCAGGTCTGGAACTTCATAGTTATTATCTAAAAGGAAGTGACCAGAATGCTGGTGGAAATACTGGCAGTAAAGGCTATTCTGATGAGGTCTCAGAATTGAAGAAAAAGAAACTAAAAACTGGAGTAAAGATTATCCTTGTTAAATTGTGGCAAAGAACTTGATTTAATTGTGTCCATGCCCAGGGGCTTAAAAGAAGGTAGAATTTAAGGGTGATGAACGAGGATATCTGGCAGAAGATTTTCAGAATGAAATACTGAGGGACCCATGTGGCTACTTTTGGTTATTTACAGTAAGATCAGAGAATAAAGGAATGATTTAAAGATAAAAAATTATAATTGAAAGGGAAGCAGAACAAAAATATTTTTAAAAATTGCATTCTGGTCATGTAAAGAGTGAAAAGGCATCTTCAGGAGAAATTAGTACCCAAAGAAGGGAGCCAGATGCTCTTTATCAGGACAATGGGGGAAACTCTACAATTTGAGATCTTCATGGATGCCCCTCCCATCACAAGCCCAGAGCTCTAGGAGGGCAGAATGGTTTCTGGGGAAGGACCTGCAGCACCTTCCAAAAGCTTGCTGCCTGGACTCTGTTCCCTGCATTCTGGTGCAGTGCTCCTCAACCACCCCAGCTATGGCTCAACCTGGCCCAGCAGTAGCTTGGGACCACTGCTACAGAAGGCAAAAGCCTTAAGCTTGACAGCAGGCACATGTTGCTAATTCTGCAGGCTTATAGAAAGCAAGCATTCTGGAGGCATGGTAGTCTCCACCTAGATTTCAAAGAATGTGTCGGACAGCCTGGGGATCCAGACAGAGGTGGGTCCCCTCTGTTGCAGGGGTTGAGTCACTGCAGTGAGTCCCCACTAGGGTAGTGCATGGGAATTGTGACAGTGACTGAGATATGGCACAGGAAGTGGGACCAAGATTGAGACCCCAGAACTGTAGATCTACCAGCGTAGGAAAGTTACAGGCACCCAGTCCCACCCATGGGAGCAGCCACATGACCTGCACCCTGCAAAGCCATATAGGGATGGGGCTGCCTGAGGCCTTGGGAGTCCAATCCCCATACCAGTCCAATCCCCATCCTCACCCAGGATGTGAGACATGGAGTCAAAGGAGGTTATTCTAGCATTTTGAGACTTACTGTTGTTTTCCCTGTTGAATTTTGGACTTACCTGGGAAAAGTAACCCTTTAATTGTTACCCATTTTTCCTTTTTGGAATAGTAATGTCTACCCTGTATCTGTCCCACCATTGTATTTTGGAGGTAGATAACTTGAGTTCATAGACTCACAGTTGGAGTGAGTTTGCATCAGGATGAATTGTGCCTTGAGTCTCGCCCATGTCTGATTCAGATGAGACACTGGACTTTGAACTTTTGAGTTGATGCTGGAATAAATTAAGATTTTGGGGGCCATTGGAATAGAATGAATGTGTTTTGTGTGTGAGAAGGACATGAGTTTTAGGGGCCAGGGATGGAATGCTTTGGTTTCAATGTCCCCTCTAAAACTCTTGTTGAATTTTAACTTCAATTGTGATGCTGTGAACAAGTGGGACTTTTGAGAGGTGATAGATCATGAGGGCTCTGACTTCATTAATATATTAATGCTGTTATTGCAGGATAGGATTAATTTTTGTGAGAATGGGTTAGCTTTTGCCAGGGTGGTTTGTTATAAAAGCAAGCTGTCTTTCACACAAGCTTTCTTGCCTTTCTGCCATGGAGTAAATCAGCACGAAGGCCATTGACAGATGTCAATAACATGCTTTCAGACTTCTCAGCCTCCAGAATCATGTGCCAAATAAATCTCTTTCTTTAAAAATTACTCCAGTCTCAGGTAGTCTTTTATAGCAGCAGAAAACAGCCAAAGTCAGTGGTTATAGCTACAAGCAGATAAACAGGTTTAGGGTACAGGTATTAGGGGTGGAAAAATGGGTTTCATTTAGAATATGTTTAGTTTTACCTTTAAAGAATTCAAAAAGATGTTTTTATTAAAAAGGCATATATACATGTTTGACCTCTGTAGAGAATTGACAGGGATGATTGAGGGAGAAATATCATTATCAACCCTTTATAATACTGACAGTTGAATTTTTGGATATGGATTAAAAAGCTTAAAAGGACTGTGAAATACGAAGGAAAAAGCTTAGGAAGGAGAACTCCATGTCTGTGTTTCGGTCAGCTGTTACCAGGTCATGATCCAGTAGCAATACTGAAATAAATCTCTTATGACATTAAAATATTATTCTCTATTGAAATGAGATTAATGTTATTGACTCGCTAATTAATCATACCAGCATAGAAAAATTATGTGAAGATACACATCAGAATAAAAATTTAATATGAAAATTTCTAAGTATAACATAAGTATCTTTCTACTGGGTGTGGTGGCAGATGCCTGTAATCCCAGCTACTCAGGAGGCTGAGACAGGAGAATTGCTTGAACCCGGGAGGTGGAGGTTGTGGTGAGCCAAGATAGCACCATTGCACTCCAGCCTGGGAAACAAAAGTAAAACTCCATCTCAAAAAATAAAAAAAAAAAAAAGAATTTTTCTTTATCAGAGCAAGACCAAATTACAATAGAGGCAACCTGGGAAAAATTATTGCTTCTTATATCTTAGGTTCTTCAACTTTAAAATGAGGAATGGTGATGAATACCTTCTAGTCCTATGAATTCAAGCAGGGCTGAATTAGAATCTAGGTTTTGCCACTTTTTGGCAGTGAGCCTCCATCACTGGCTTTAAACTTCTTAATGCATTTAACCATCTTATTCTTGCAGTTTCTTAGACCAGGCAGGGGAATGAAATATCATCAACATAACTAGGCAAAATAATATAAAGTAGGTGACATTTGTCTATCTTGGCATCTTTGTTTACAATTTTAATTTTTAAGGACATCAAATTGTATTTATATATTCCCATCTTAATAGTTTACTTTCAATGTGCAATGAGCATATAGTCACTTTTTTAAAAGTAAAAAAATAACAGGGCACAGTCCTATTATTTGATATATAATTTTGTAATTCTAGCTCAAAGATAGGTCATGGTTTTGCTTTCGTCTTGCCTTTGAGAAGAGTGGGTAATGTTTGAATTATATTTTAATTACTAGAGTTGGTTTTAGTTGTTGGGTTCTCAGTATGATTATCTTCATGTCACTCAATATTTTTCTTCATGTCACTACTTTTTTTAGAAATAACAGCATAGATACATAGTATTTAATAACAAAAGACAAGAAGCATTACTTTTTTCATCTTTAATTCTTGGCAATATACCTTCTTTAATAATTTTCATCTAGTGGTTATTCTGTAACATTTTATATGTCTTTATTTCTATTAATGGATTAGTGTGTCTATTAGTGGATAAATTAAAAACTTAAAAAAATTATGCATCTTATCTTGACAAAAAGCTTTTCTTTTCTACACAACTTATTGCTTTTATTTCTTTTTATTCTTTTGAGAGCAATTAGAAATTTTTTTCTTTTTAAGTATAACTTTTCATTATTTTAATGTGATATATTTAATCTTCCCACTCTATACTCCTTATGCATTATCTCATTTTTAATCATTTCATATTATTTAAAATTCTACAAATATATTTAATATAGTATCCAGAATTCACTTTATTTTGCTGAGTATTCTCATGTTAATTTATTTTAGATTTTGACATAAATTTTTTTTTTTTCATCAATGTAGATGTCTTTCTACTTACTTAGTGGGACAGAATCCATCAAATTCAAGTCCTTTATCATTTATATTCTTACACATGTATAGAAATATTCATTAATCAAATTTGCCATATATACCAAATACTGTTTTAAAGACATAAAATAAATTGCTCTGTATCTAAATATGTAATGAGCAGAAGATAAACTTTCTTTGATGATTTATAACAGAGGTGGTTAAATTTTTCTGTAAATCCAGGTAACAACTGTTTCAGGCTTTATGGACAAAAGGAAAAATTGGGGATATTGTATAGATTTTCATATAGTGAGAGAAAGCATTTTCATTTTTTATTGACAAAATTAAAAATATAATATTTGAGTATGATTTTTTGTAATATTAGTCAACTAATAAAGAGACTTAAATTCTTTTTTTGGAGGCATGATATTTCCCATAAATAATGTTCAAAGTTAGTGTTCCCTATCATTAAATTGGTTGCAAATGTTCATTCATATAAAGCATTTTTTATTTAAAAAAAAGCTTGAGAGTCATACAAACTGAGACAGTAAACCAGATGTGATCTATGGGCTATAGTTTGCCACTGCCTGAGTTAAAGGATGGTTCAACAAAATGTGAACATTTTAAAAATAGTTGAGGATGTTGAAAAATTTTAGTTTTTGTTATGCAACTTAATGAAATATAACAGTAATGAAACCCAATACTATGGCTATAGACACATCTACAGAATTGTGCTCTAAATGTTGTACTTTTTATAAACTTCATGCTTGATTACCTCTGCAGTAAGTCAGAAGTGATTGCAGGCAAATGAAAGGGGACTGGTCTGCAGATGAATTATGTTGATATACTACCTAGTTTTCCCTCAGGATTAAGAGCTGTTCTGCCAGTTCTCTGATTCCTTTTCATGATTCTAAACACTTCTAAAACAACTACACAGAGAGGAAATTATTTGTAAACATTTCATCCCATTTTTCTAGAGAAATAAGAAAAATAATATAGAGAGACTTCTCATGATGTGGATCACCTATGTCGCCCATCAATGTAATGAGGTGCAAGGAGCCCTGACCACAAAACTTTCTATCTGCTTAGCTGGGAATATGACTACTACACAAAACTTCAGCTCTGGCCACATGATGAAAATCAAGTCTCTCTCTTTCCCAGTAATTTATAGAGTATTACTAATCTTTAAGAGAAACCAAGGCGATGCAGGGTTAAGCTTCTCTTTTATTCCTCGTTTTATGCCAGTCTATTAGCCAGGATATGTCCTTATTACTAAGACTTTTTACTTTTGACCTACAGATTTGGCTTCAATATATTGTCCTTCAAATCTGAGGCTGACCTCAGTAACCTGGCCAGCTCCTATTTTCTCTAAGGCCAGTGTGCTTCTCTCAGGATCGGAGGCTATCTATGAGCCTCAGGCTTGAAACCAAGGCACTGCTGACTACTTTGGACCTTGGACACTGCATTCTGGCCTGTCTTCTTGAACCTCCACAGTCTGGCCAACATCAGAATCTCGCTACTGCAGCACCTTCCTAGTGCTCCAAAATGATGCCCCTCAAATGCCTATCTATCCTCTGGGACCAGTAAATGAGCAAGTTTTCTCTAATAAAACAATTCAGAAAACTATAGTAAAAAACACATTGTTACACACACATATATATATACACACACATATATATGTATAAACATTTACATATATACATATATACTATATATGTAACTATTTTACATATATACATATATACTATATATGTAACTATGTTATATATAAAGCATTTATATATATATAACATAGTTATATAAAGCATTTATATATATAACATAGTTATACATATAGTATATATGTATATAGTAAAGTATATATGTATATAGTAAAATTAAAGGGCATTTCAACCTCAAAAATGGAAAGGACATCACAACACACACACAGACACACACACACACACATCTATGTTATATATATAAATATATATATTTAAAATATAAAATATAATATAAAATATAAAAAAATATATATATAACATAGATGTGTGTGTGTGTGTTTATATATATAACATAGATGTGTGTGTGTGTGTGTGTGTTGTGATGTCCTTTCCATTTTTGAGGTTGATATGCCCTTTAATTTGTGAAATAATGTTGGTATTAGGTGTTTAATATTTAAGTCTTTAGTTGAAAAAGTAAGTTGGAAATCATGTTTGCCTAAAGTTTTACGATTTTACTAGAGCATAAAATCCCAAAGTCATAGAAAGGGGGAAGGACAGTTCTGGATAATTACAGTTAGCTCATTATAGTTCTCACAGACACTGATGGCTGGTCCACTTCCACTTGTTGCCAATTATTCTGCTATTTGAGTCCCAAGTCCATTTGTAAGACTGCACTTTGTCCCATAGCCTGAAGAGTGCACCATTTCCAAGGATGGCTGTTTGATAAGGAGTTACTTTCCATATTTTACCAATCTAGTTACTGATGACTCAAGACTTAAGTGACTTGCTTCAAGTGACAGGACTACATGGTCAATCAATGCCAAAGTGGGGGCTAACATGAATGGTAGCAATTCAGCAAGTGCCTACAAATCAGAGTGGCCGAATCTATTTATCACATCCAATTCTGTTACAGGAAATAGGCTTGATGAAATACAATAACTTAATCCACCCAGAAACAACTTACCCTATCCATCCATCAAGCAAGATGTCACCTTCACATTTTTTATTTCAAAATAACTTCCTTGTAGAAACTTTTTGTATTTGCCTAAACATCTTTTCATGTTTTACTTTCCTATAAACTTGTGGTGGTCCTCATGTAGTCAAGTAGAAACAATATTAGGATTCCATTAGCCAAGTATTAACATGATATATAGGTTAATATGCATTTACATGTATTTTTATTCATTACACATTTTTATTAATTATTAGCACAATAAGTATAATATTTACCCTTGCAATTATGTTTTATTGTTATGTAGGTAACTGAAAACAATTTTTACTGGCTGCATTTTAGAACAGCCTTTCTGCTACATTTTCCCACAGATGCAAATGCCTTTAGATAAGCCTCATCTTAGACGTATATTATGCAGTGGGGTCACTATTCAAGAGCTGAAAATACCTCATAGATGAATATAAATTTTAGATTAAAAATGGTTTAGGAAGTGCCAACACTTTCAATTCCCCAAATGCTTCAGATTAATCATGATCAAGTCCATAGTGGGAGACTGAAGGACAATTGCAAGAATGTTGTTTAGCTACTTGGAGAGGATTCATTACCTCAGACATTATTTGACATAAAAACAGATGTACCTCTGTCATTGTTTTGACCTCTCCAACAAGATGAACAACTAGGCTGATACACTTATTGATTAGAGCAAAACTCATTCCGTCAGAAATGGACAATACATGCACACCAGTGTAAATGAAGAATTAACTTCCAAGTCGATTGGCTATGAATCTGGAGTCCGAAACAACACAACTAGCTGACTGGCAGTGCTACCTTTTTATTGTAGGTACACAGATAAAATGACTGCCTGCATTCCACAGCAGGCAATATTTTATTAGTATGGGTAGTTTTATATGAAGCCTGTAAATCAAATATGCCAAACTTGGTCTGCATTCTAAGGATGTTGAATATTGAAAGTGTTCATCATTTTGCAATTAGCTTGCCTCTGCTTTTTTCTCTAAACGTAACATGAAGTATTTGTGAGTGTTAGTGTGCTTATTGAACAGTTGATTTAGATGTTCTTTCACATTTATTGATATTTATCATATTTATATAATATCACCTTACAAAAAGGGTTCCATTAGTAAAATGTTAAAATAAAGGGAGAATAGGGGGAGGTGAGGGTGAAATAATTACCTAATGGTTATAATGTACACTATTTGGGTGACGTTTGCACTAAAACACAGACTTCATCACTTGATAATATACCCATGTAACCAAACTGGGCTTGTATATCCCAAATCTATAGTATGTATTAATTAAATGTAATTATAATTTTATATATATTTAATCTATTACATACATATTAAAAACTTGTTTAAGGTAGCTGGGAACAATTTTTAAAACTCACTAGTTCTAAACTCTTTTCAAACCCTTCTGTGAATTCTATTTTTCATCATTTCTAAGGACTGGAAAAAATAAAGCAACTGACAAATATTTAATACAAGTTGGTTATATATGACTGGGTGAAGGGGAGGAGAAATATTTTCCTTACCTCTCCTAGGTTCATGGCTGAAGGCCTAATAACAAAAGGGCAGATTAACAAGAGAAAAGCGTACACATTTATTTAATGTAAGTTGTACTTCACATGGGAGCCTTGACAAGGAAAGGAAGACCTAAAAAAGCAGTTAAACTTGTGTATGTTTGATAATAGGTTTGATGAAGAATAAATAGTCACGGAGAAACATGGTTGGAGGGCAAAAGTTATGATCTACTGATAATAAATTGGGGGAAACATAGCAAGGCCCATTTGTTCAGATTCTTTTTGTATCCCTATGTCTTCAGAAACAAGGACATCCCATTCCTCTGGCTATAGGGTGGGCACCTCTCACATGAGGGTCTTTTGACTTGCTTCAGGGGAAAATTTTAAAATTCTTCTTAGGTTTTATGACATGCTCCCAGGGAGAAAGGCAAGGAGAAGTTGATAGTGAACTTCCTGCCTCTGCTGTTTTCCCAAATGCCGTTTTGGGGTAACATATCCTGAACTCCATCACTAGGTAAGGACCAGGAATCATTCAGTAACTTCTCTGAATAAACGAAATTAAGGTAAATGCATCTGTATGTATGTATGTATGTGTGTGTGTGTGTGTGTATGTATGTGTGCATTTGTGTGTGTGTGTCTTGGGAAAAGGACAGTGGGAAAGCAGGACAGAATGGTGGAGTCTGGATGTTTCCATATATTTTCATTTCTTCTAAAATACCCTTTCTCTAATCAAGTAGAAACAACATTAGTTGCATGAATATACATATGTACACACACACATATAAACAAACATATGACTAGACTTCTAGTCTTCTTCCCATCTAAAAGTTATAAAGGGGAAGAATGATGTGTGTTTTTTCTGGAGTGAAAAATTTATATCAGAGATACACGAATCAATCAGTAGATTTTTCAAAATGACTTCATAAGAACAATTTTTGTGCTAACTCATACGCTATAAATATTAGATGTGCCATACTGAAATTGCTTTTTTTCCATAGAGATTTGCTGATAAATGCAAATTCCTCAGCATGCTAAATGCAGACTTTCTGCAGTGGTAAATGTCATTAACCATTGCTCTGCCACTTAGTGATTTCCTCAGTCTATGTAGGAGCTATGCCCTTTTAGTAGATATCACAAAAAGAAGAAAGTTCTCAACTTGTCTTTCCTGAAAGGCTCAATTTTCTTCCATATAATAAAAGTAAAAGTTGTTTAATTAGAAACGCCACTTAATAGCAATGATTATTAATTTATTTTAAATGAAAAAATTATAAATAATAAAGATGCTCTCAAGACACAAGAGACCATTCATGAAATTTGGAAATACTTTTGAAAATTAAGAATAATTTTTAGACAATTTCTCCATCAGCATCCAATTATTCCACCTTCTTTAACAGCATTCAACATAAAAGTATAAAATTTATCGTATAATCAGGATCACAGTTGTAAAAATGAACCACGTGTAGATATTTTTTCCCTATGTGAGTTAAACTTGTTTGCAGCACAGCTAATTTATATATGCCATTCTTCTCAACTGTTGAAATTCTTCCTACAGTTGCTTTAACTACAGGGTTTGTTAAGAATTTTAGAGGTGGCAGAAGAAATTTTGTAGAAACAATGCTGAAATATTCTTTGGCCGTTTCTTTCAGATGAAGACATTTTGATCATAAGTGAGATATGGTGTCCTGATGTTATCAGTAGTACTACTTCTCATGATTTATATATCTACATCACTTTTTTTTTTTTTTTTTTTGAGACGGAGTTTCGCTCTTGTTACCCAGGCTGGAGTGCAATGGCGCGATCTCGGCTCACGACAACCTCCGCCTCCTGGGTTCAGGCAATTCTCCTGCCTCAGCCTCCCAAGTAGCTGGGATTACAGGCACGCGCCACCGTGCCCAGCTAATTTTTTGTATTTTTAGCAGAGACGGGGTTTCACCATGTTGACCAGGATGGTCTCGATCTCTTGACCTCGTGATCCACCCGCCTCGGCCTCCCAAAGTGCTGGGATTACAGACGTGAGCCACCGCGCCCGGCCCTCTACATCACTTTAATGTAGAAAATGTTTCCATTTATATTTCTCATTTGATCTTTACAATAAACTAATGACATAGAGGGATAGGTAAGTAAAGAGAATATTTATTATCATTGACAAACAAGTAAGGAATTGAAACAGATAATTTTAGAGCTTTATCCAGGGTCTTATTTTGAGAAACAGTAGAGCAGAAACTGACTCATGGACTAGTCTTTCGCTTCTCACTCTAGTGTCTTCCATCATACTAAGCTGTCAACTTCCAAGCTTATTAAAGGGCACTTAGGCACTGCTGTTGATTCATTAGGGTTTTCATTTTAATCACATTGCACCAGTTTTAAATGAAAGAAACATATGAGATAATCTAAGACATTTGTGGTGATGAAGAGAAGAAAGGTGGAGGCTAGAAAATATTCCGACGGTGTAGTATTACAAGTCTGGATCATGTACCAGAAGACCACAAAGAAGTTAAAGTATTTGGAATTTATATATTTTCATAATTTTATGGAAACCTAAATTACTCTCTTTTAAAAAATTTCTCCTCTTACCTTTCTCTCACTAATTTTTTGGAAAAACTGTTTATTAAGTCCTCTTCTGATTTTTCTTTCACCTTCACAGATAAAAGACTTTAACTCTATTATTTCACGGCTTTCATCACTGCAGCCTGATTAATGAGAGAATGCATAATCTGGAAAGGCTAGAAGGGTTGCAGATATAGGTTGATTTGTCTCTCTTAAGAGATATCTTAAAATATATATTTATTATCATTGATAAATAAGGAATTGAAAGAGAATTTAAGAGATTTGTCTCTCTCTGTCTATATAGGTCTTAAAACGTATATTTATCATTGACAAGGAATTGAAACAGAATTTAAGAGATTTGTCTCGCTATATATATCTTAAAATATATCTTATCATTGATAAATAAGGAATAGAAAAGAATGTAACAGATTTGTCTCTATAATCTTAAAATATATATTTATTATTGATAAGGAACTGAAACAGAATTTAAGAGATTTCTCTCTCTCTCTCTCTCTATATATATACACACACACATATCTTTAAATATGTTTATTATCATTGATAAACAAATAAGGAATTGAAACAAAGAATTTAAGAGATTTACCCAGGGTCACATTCTGAGAAGCAGTAGAGCAAAGACTCATTGACTAGTCTTTTGGTTCTATCTCTGGTGTCTTCCATAATGTTAAGCTGCTAATACAGTCAATTTCCAAGTGGAGAGTAAAAACAGAGAGCACCTTGCTTTTTGAAAAGATCACATTTTTTCCTTAAGATCGATTCCCAGAAGAAATTAGGGTAGAAAGATATAGTTTTTAGTGATAAAAGTTTTTATCAAATCTGGTTCAATTTAATTTTCATAAGCGGTGTTTGAATATGCCAATTTCTCTGAGCCTTTGGTATCATCTGTATTATGCTAATGTGCTAGAAGAATACATTAATTCATTGAATTAGTTGGCTTTTCCTTTATATTTGTGAGTCTAAACTATTTATTAATCAATAATCAATATTTTCTCTTTTATAATTTCTTTCATGTATTGATTTATTCAACAATACTTACTGAATGCTTATTCTTTGCCAGATACTGCTTGAAACTAAGAATTTAAAGTTGAGAAGAAAGTCGTTACTTTCAAACAGTTTACAATCTGCTGGGTATAGGAAAGCAAAGGGAGGCAAAAATAATTTGCTTGTATTCATCTTTCTCCTGCTATAAATAAATTGTTACTAAGTAGTTCCCATTATCTGACAAAATATAATCCAAGAACTTTCTTTTAGGCATTATTGCAAAGCAAATAAAGCACATACTGTTAAAATGAGCTGAAAGGATTAAATGAGCATAAAGGTGCTGAAATATAAAGCATTAGATTTTAATGGACAATGTCAAATGAGCAAAATGATTATATACAATCAAAAAATGCAAATGATTAATAATCTCTTCTCTTTTATAAAACTGTCAAGTCTTCTTTTGTGATATTAGATTCAACGATTTTTTTTTTCTGCACAATTTTCTTTCTTTCCGAAATGCTTCACTACTATCACATCTATTTAAAATAACTACCATCAGCATTCTATTCATTATATTCAATAATCACTTTTTGGACACTGCAATTTGAAGAGCTAGAATAATTATGTAACATTTAAGTCTATAGATCTCTCTTGGAACACACTGGAGCTAATACTTAACATTTGTATTATTGTTTATGATTTACTAAACACATTCAGTATAAAAATGTCTTGGACTCTGCAGCAAGACATGAGAGGGAGAGATGATGAATCAGTCCTCATTCAGACACATGGTCATGGAAAGAGAGCCAAAAGTCTCTAGTGAGACACAGTCTCCAAAAATCTCTTTGTAAACTTCCTTTCTGCCTATCTTCAGCTTTTTCTCCCTAAATATCTCTGTGCCTCACCATTGCTATTTCCTGTTCAATTAGCATCTTTCCTATGATTGACTAGAACATTTCTACCAATTTCCAAGTTCCATATCTATATCTTTCCAAAATTTTTCTTGTCTCCATCTTTCTTCATATTTTGGGCAAATTAATTTATTTCTGTATGTTCTCAAAGCATTTTCTAACTCCTCTTAGCCATCTACAAGTGGTAATACTGCAGTATGTTTTCTGTTCCTCTCTCCCTGTTGCCAGGAATTCAGCACCTGGGGGAACATTTGCTGACTGTTAACAGCAGATGTGAATAATTGAACTAATTACACAGGTTTGGAGTAGTGAATGTTAAGGTAGAGGTGACAGTTCCTTTGGACATATCTGTAGTGCTGAGTGTACACGTCCTGGGGAAGACAGAAAAAGAACATAACAGAGGGTCAACAATAAGCCTGTTTCAGATCCCATTCACAAAAGTTTATTTGTTGGAAAATACTAAGGATCTTATAATGATAAAATCCTTTTTATTTTCATAAGGAAATGCCATTGTAACAAGCTGAGCTCCAGGGCTTTTTAACACCATTTTTCATAATCTGAAAACTGTGTATGAAGATAAAAATAGAAAATATTTTAATTCCCTACGAGAAAATTTAGTTCATTTTAATTTTTGATAAAAATATTTATAAAAATTTGATAAAAATTAAAATATTGGAAACATTTGCCTTAAAATTGGCAACAAGAGATGAATGTGTAATATCTCTTATTTAATATTTTTATGGCTATACTTGCTGGTGCAATCTGAAAAGATGAAACAAGTAAAATTAGAAAGGAAGAGTCTACTTTTGACTAAAAGGAGGTAATAAAGACCAGATTTACTCCGTTGTCTTGTGATGGACACACCCTAGGTTTACACCCAATAAATCATATAATTTTCCTCCCCTTGAGTCCATACTGGACCTGTGATCTGCTTCAAGTGAATAGAACATGGGAAAGATAAAGGGATTTTACAGATACAGTTAAGGTTCCAAATCAGTTGGGTCTGAGTGAATCAAAAAGGAGATTGTCATGGCTGGACTTGACTTTATAAAGTTGCCCAATAAGTAATGTTGTAAGAGAAACGCATAGCAAGGAACTGCAGGTGATTTCTAGGAGCTGAGAGCAGCCCTTGGATGAGAGATGGAAGAAAACAGGGATCTCAGCCTCCAGCTGCAAGGAATTGAATTCTATCAATGACCACATGAGCTTGGAAGAAGACATCCAGGTCCAGAAGAGAACTCAGTCCTGCCAACATCTTGACTTTAAGCATGTGAGACCTTGACCAGAGAACACTATTATACCATACCTAGATTTTTGGCCCATGGAAACTGTGAGATAATACATATATGTGTTGTTTTAAGCTACTAACTTTGTGGTAATTTATTGTACAGCAATAGAAATTAATACACACTTCAAATAACTAGAAATCTGACAAAATGTATGAAATAATTTAGTTGCCTGGAGAATAAGCGATACACAGCAATGTGATTCCCAGGGAAGAAAAAATTTAAACAGGTGCCTGCAGTCTCCCTGAATTAAGGAGACAGGTCAGAGTTCAGGGATGCTAATACAGCTGGATTTTACAGGGTACAGTACTGAGGGACAATTATTGCATGAAGAGAGAAAGAGCTCTGGATATTTGCAGAGGTCTTTCTGAATATTTAGCTAAATACTAATCTGCTCACACAGACATCGGCATAGTTTGTGCTCCACGGTAGAAAGACCTTCTAATACATGAGCATTGGGTGGAATCTTCAGCAGGGCATCGCGTCAGTAATGGGGCCAAATTAACCCTAGGATAATGGCTGCTCTGGACCTGCCCTGCCAAGGTTTAAAGTGAGCCTTGAAAGATTTTTTACCTATTTTAATTAAATGCCTACCAAAACAAAACCCAATACTATCTTAAGAAATACAACAAAATCCAGCAACTAACCAAGTAAAAATAACAATATCTGGCATCTAGTAAAAAATTACCAGGTAGCAAAGAAGCAAGAAAATATATTCCATAATTAGGAGAAAAATTATTAATAGAAAGCAGCCATGAAATGACAGAGATAGTGGAAGAGACAAACAGATTAGCAGACATTTAAACAGCTGTTCCACATTATGTAGCTATTCTGTGTTTAAGAAAGTAGAAGAAAACATAGGCCCTTTTCGGCCTCAGCCCACCTGCACCCACGTGAATAAACAGCCATGTTGCTCACACAAAGCCTGTCTAGGGAGTCTCTTCATTCAAAGTGCGTGTTTTAACATTTGGTGCTGGAAATCTGGGACAGGGGAACTCCTAGGGGAGACCAAACCCCCGTCCCTGTTCTTGCGCTCCCTCCGTGAGGAGATCTACCTACTGAACTGGGGTCATCGGACAAGCCCACAGACGCACACCACCGGCTATTTGGAAAGTCAACTGTCCGACTCATGTTGCTGTTCCCAGGGCTCCTAAAGCTCCAATCCTGAGCTTGGCGGCTGAAGACTAACACAGCCCGAGCATCTCGGAAGCCCCCTGGACCATCACGGACGCCGAACTTTGGGTGACTCATGGTGGAGGGTAAGTCCATTCCCTTCTTAATCAACACAGAGGCCACTCACCCCATGCTGCCTTCTTTTCAAGGACCTGTCTCCTTGGCCTCCATAACTGTTGTGGGAATTAACGGCAAGGCCTCCAGGCCTCTCAAAACTCCACAAGTCTGGCGTCAATTAGGCCAGCACTCCTTTCCACATTCTTTCCCAATCATCCTCACTTGTCCAGTTCCCCTGTTAGGCCGAGATATCCTAGCAAAATTGTCTACCTCCTTGACCATTCCTGGGCTACAGCCACACCACATTGCCACCCCCCTCCCTGAACCAGAACCTCCTTCAATAGCTCCCCTTATGTCCCCCTCCCTTTACCCTAGGGTGTAAAACACCACCTTCTCATCCATTGCTACAAGTCACTCACCCCTCATCATCCCCTTAAAACCTAACCACCCTTACCCTGCCCAGTGCCAGCACCTCATCCCACAACAGGCTTTAAAAGGCATAAAGCCTGTTATCATCCGTCTATTACAACATGCCCTTTTAATTCACCCTCCTGCTTCTTCAGCATCTATACTCAAAGAGGTATCGAGTATCCCCTTCCAAAGCCCAAATTTCTTCCCCTATCCTAGCTATCCAAAAAGCCAATCAAATTCTACAAACTAGTCCAAGAACTCTGCCTCATCAATCAGATTGTACTTCCCATCCACCTAGTTGTATCAAACCCCTATACCCTCCTATCTTCCATACGCCGTTCCACAACTCACTATTCTGTTTTTAACCTCAAAAATGCTTTTTCTAAATCCCAAATTTCTTTCCCATCTGTTACAATCTTTCGCCAGCATACGCGTGCTCTGCCAACCGTATCCAGTTAATTTCCCAAAGCCCAACCCCATCCACTAAACAACAGCTTCTCTCCTTCCTAGGCATTGTAGAATACTTTTGTGTCTGAATACCAGGTTTTTGCCCCATAACCAAACAACTTTATAAACCTACAAAAGGAAACTTAGCTGATCCCATAAACCAAAAATTTTTCCCCCATTCTTCCTTTAGGTCGCTAAAGAAAGCCTTAGAGGCAGCCCCTACACTAGCGCTCCCCAACTCCTCTCAACCCTTCTCTGTCTACACAGCAGGAATAAAAGGCTGTGCCACTGGAATTCTTACACAGGAGCCAGGGTCACAGCCTGTAGCCTTTTTATCCAGACAACTTAACCTCACAGTTCTGGACTGGCCCTCATGACTACGAGCGGCAACAGCTGCCGCCCTAATACTCCTAGAATCCCTCAAAATCACAGGCTGTGCCCCACTTACCCTCTATAGCTCTCACAACCTCCAAAGTTTTCTCTTTACACCTCACACACTTACTTTCAGCCCCTCACCTTCTCCAGCTTTATGCAGTCGCCCCTACTACTTAAACCAGCCCTCAAAAAGTCTCTGTTTCTATAATTTTCTGTCTGACTGTAATCGAATTCACCGTACTCATTTACTGTTACATGCCCTGCTTTTAAGTTGTCAGTTTACACTTTTGCTCCAGGCAATAACAGCTAATATTTCACTCTTAATCTGGCTCCTGTCCTCTGCTCATACCCAATCTTGTTAATAAAAGTGAGTGGTTGCTTACACAAACCACACACTTCCTCATACACCATAAAAACACAAGCTCTCCCTCCACACAGTTGCCCCACCAAGCCCCGCTACAACCTTTAACAGCCGCAGCCCTTGCTGGTTCCCTTGGCATTCGGGTCCAAAGCCCAGGCCCCCTCAGAATGCTTTGTCAGCTGTTCACTTTATACTTCCAGTTCTGTCTGAGCCAAGAACTTCTGTTTCCTCTGTGGTTCTTCTTCTCACATCTGCCTTCCTACCAACTGGACGGGCACTTGTACCCTAGTTTTCCCTAGTACCAATTCAGTTTGCCAGCGGGGATGAAACCTCCCTGTTCCCCTTGTGGTCCTGACACAACACAAGTGGGTCATTCCATTAATCCCCTTACTTGTATGGTTGGGATTACTAATGTACTCAGCACAGGCCTTACCACTTCAATCGGCACCTTCCGTAGCCTCTCTCATAATTTCTCTGCTGGCATTGGAGAATTAACTCCATCATTATCCCTCCTTCAAGCTCAAGTAAATTCCCTAGCTGCAGTTGTCCTCAAAAATTGCAGAGGTCTTAATTTACTGACTGCTGAAAAAGGTATTTGCCTATTCCTAAATGAAAAATGTTGTTTTTATGTAAACCAGCCTGACCTCGTATATAATGCCATCGATACATTAAAAGACAAACCTCAAAGGCTCACTAATCAGGCATACGGTTATTCCGGACCTGGCTGGACGGCTGGACACTCTCTAACTGGGAGTCATGCCTTCTTCCAATCCCTAGTCCTCTAATACTATCTTTCTCCTTCTATTATTTGAACCCTGTGTTTTTCCAATTAATCTCTCAATTCAAAATCGTATACAAGCAATAACCAATCAGTCAATATGACAAATCCTCCTTCTAACAACCCCACAATATCACCCCTTTCCCTGAAATCTCCCAGCAGTCTAAATTATTTCCCATTTTTAGGTTTCTGCACCACCCCCAATCACTCATGGAGTAGCCTTGAGAAACTTTGCCCCCACCACCCAAAACCTGTTTATCACCCCCTCTTCTGTAATTCTTTCTCTCTATATAAAAAGACAGGTATGTCAGGCCTCCATGTGCAAGCGGGGACCCAGAAAGCCTGAAGTCCTGCCTGTCTCGGCTAATCACCCCTCACCACCTGCTTTTGCCATTATCCCTGATAGCCCAGGGGAGCTTCCCCAACCCTGCAATCTTAACTTACTATGATAATGTGAATACTCTCCGCCCCACCCTACCATCTTAACTACTCACCCCACCCACCATTGTAACTGAACTTATGGTAATGTATACTGCTTGCCCCTACTCCCACCACTGTAATTGATCTTACTGTGTAACTTTTCACTGCCCACCCCAAACCTATAAAGCCAACTCCTATTCCACTGCCCTTTGCTGATGCCCTTTTCAGCCTCAGCCCACCTGCACCCAGGTGAATAAACAGTCATGTTGCATGCGCCCGCGCACACACACACACACACACACACACACACACACTAGAAGAAAACATAAATATAGTGAGAGAAATGGAAGATATTATTAAAAAGACTCAAGTAGAATTTCTAGAGATAAAGAAATTATCTGAAATGGAAAATACACTGGATTAGAGACCGCAGAAAAAAATATCTGTAAACTTGAAGAAATAGAACTGTCAAAATGAAGCACTTAAGTGTGGCTCTTGGTTTACAGTCCTCTGTGTGATTTTTCAGGCCATAGGCTCTTACAAAGGCTTTACCTGACAGGACTGTAGAAGAGGTGAAGGCAGGGGAGCTGCCTCCCCATGCTAGACTCCGGGACGAGCCAGTGTGCTGAAGTCTCTAAGGGGATTTGCAGTCAAGGACTCGAGGCTCCCTTGCAGGCATCTTCATGCCTAGGTCTCTGTTTGAGGCTTCAGGCAGGAAACGTCTTTAAGTACCTCTGCTCAGGCCTCCTTACTGGGGAAAGGGCCTCAGCAGAGAAGGAAGGAGAAATCCTGAATACGCTTTTCCTCCACTCTAAATCAGCACCCAGAACTTTCCTTTCTACTCCTGGCCCTGTTCCCCACCTTCCCTTAAGCCACCCAGAGTCCACAGAAGTACCCCAGCCTTTTGTTCGTGGCTCTCTCAATGGTGAGATGACCCCGCCTACATGCCGACCCAGCAGACCCTCTAGGTTCCTGGGGGAAAATGGAAGGAGGCACGGAAGTGGGTGGTGCGCTCTCTAGTTTTGGCCCCTTGCTTATTCCACTGCAATAAGTGATTAAAATCTAATTTTTATTTTGTTTTTGGCTTGTTGCTTTACTCGCCTACTATAGCACTTGGTAGCTTAGCTCTCTTTCTTTCAGCTCAGCTGAGCTCCTGAGAGCACAGAAACAAAAAAGACTGAAAAATAATGAAGAACACCTATGACCTGTGACAAAATATCAGGCAGTTTAACATCATACAATTGGGTACTAGGAAAAGAGGGAGGGGACAGTATGCAGAAAAAAGGAACGGAAAAATAATTGCCACATGTTCTGATTTTGAAAACAATTTTAAATCTATAGATCCAAGAAGTTTAATACATCCTAAGAATAAAAAAAAATTTACAGGAAGATATACATTATCATTTATAGATACTATGATTGTATATTCCAGAAGAATCAAAGATTTAACTGTAAAAAATATAAAACCTTAAACATGTTTTTAAAAAATTAACTTAAAAAAAATTGTGAGTACAAAGGTCTTTCTAGGTATTATTCCAAACTTTGAAAATATTACAGAATGATTAAAAATTTGACCACTTAAGGTTTTTAATGTCTGCATGTAATGTATACTGTAAACAAAGGACACGTCTATCATATGTTTTACAAAAAGCATTATAGTTAACAAAAAAGATGGAGTTTTATAACATATTAAAAGCTCTTAAAAATCAATAACACTACCAGCAAACAATGTAAAATAAAGTATGAACGGTCAATTCACTGCAAAAGCCTATGAAAAGATGCTCAACCTCACTCATAATTAAGGAAATGTAAATCAAAGGAATAATCATGTGGGGACATTTTCCTCCTGCACGACTGACAGGGATGATACTTGAAACCAGTATAGCAGGAGTGTGTGACTTTGACATTCTTGCTTTGTTCAACAGGGAAGGATATGGGAAACTCTTTGGAAGGAAATTTGCTAATAATTAGCAGTAATAAAAATGTACCCATTCTGTGACACTGCAACTCAATTTTTAGAAAGTTATATTAAAATTACTCTCAGTCAGGTGTAATAACTGAACGAGTCACAGAGTAATGTCACACTCTGAGTTCTAATTCAGGAGTCCTTTATTAATTAGCCATCAACTGAGAGATGGCTAACGCTCAAAATTCTCTCAGCCCTGAGGAAGGGTCTTGATTATCTTTTATACCTTGCTTTAGGTAGGGGAGGGGGAGCCTAGCTGAAATGGAATTTTACAGAAGCAGAACAAGGAAGCTGGTAACCAGGGGGCAGCAGGTTCCCAGGATTGTTGGTTGCTAAGGGTATTTTCATATAATCATCAAGGGGGGGTTCAAAGAGAGTTATTCACAATAGCGGGTGTGCTTGCCAAGCAGGATGTAGTTACATTAGTTATATGGTAGGATAAGCACAGAGTCAGCATGATGTAAGCACAGCATCAGTGTGGCCCAGTTATGCACCTGAGGGAGACATGGCAGGGAGGGAGAAGCAAAAAATGGATTTTACAGCTAAGATGGAGTCAGTTAGGATAGCACACAAGTGCATTGTAATAACTGAATAAAAATACCCATTACTGCATTTTTATATTAATGAAAGACTAGAGAAACCAATACCTAATGACATATGGACTGGTGTAAAAAATTATGTGACAATACAATGGAACACAGTGCAGCTGATGAAAAGAATAAAATACGATGTAACAAGAAGAGCTAACGATTCTATAGATCAACGAGACAGAAAATTAACAAGGACATCCAGGACTTGAACTCAGACCCGGCACAAGTAAACTTAATAAACATTTATAGAACTCTCCACTTCAAATACACAAAACATACATTACCACCTCACACCTATTCCATAAGTGACTACATAATCGGAAGTAAATCACTCCTCAGTAATCGCATAGCATTTCATAGGTTTAAATGAAATATTGGTTGGCTGCCTGTTCGTCATTTTCTTCCCTTATTCCTTCCTGTTTACATCAAGTATAATTATTGGTATAAAAGAGGTTTTCAACACCCATTACTAAACTGCATTCTAGCCTGGGCAAGAAAGCAATACTCCCATTCTCTCTCTCTCTTTCTCTTCCTTTTTCTTCCTCTTCTTCATTCTTTTTTTTCTTTCTTTCTTTCTCCGGAAAAAAAAAAAAAAAAGAAAAAAAGAAAATGGAGATGTAAACCTTATTAAAAAACCAAAAACCCTAGGGAAAAAGGCATTAAGTGGCCTTCCTGGAACAGGCAGCTGTCAGCCAGAGTTTAAAAAAAAAAAAAAAAAAAGAATAAAATACGAATATAAAATCATTTTCAATATATATATATTTTAAATCTAAAAAAGAATAAGATACAGAAGAGGATGTATGTATCAAAACTATAGAAGCTAGAAGCAGATCTTAAGATGAGGGAAAAAGAAACAACTAGAGAGGGTATGTGTGCACACATGTAATACATCCATACTCATATATAAGCTGGTATTGAAATAGACCATGTCTGAGATAACTTTAGTTGCATTTGGTCAGGGAAATTCAGAGGCTACAAAAAGAAAGATACTTACATATCACAATCTACCTTTAAAATAGTTTAACTTTGCAAGTTAAAAAGTTTTAAGTTAGCAAAACTATTCAACATTAGCTAACACAAGGGATTTTTTTTTTTTCTTAAATAAAATAGGTTTTCCTGTTTTGGGGCATACATGTTGAGAGTAGTCTTTCTTGTAATCTATTTTAAAATGACAGTAGATATTTGATATTCAAAAATTGAATATAGTTTCAAGTATATGAGTTATCTGGAAAACTCACTGCATACAGTAATTTTTAATCTTGCTGAAATTTGATTTAGAATCAATTAACTTATTATATTGAGGTTAGTCAACTGCACATTTATAATTTTGATTTTGATGTGTTGGTTTCTAATTCATCAAGTTTACCTAGTAATCCTTATAATGAGATACAAATGTTGTGTGTGTGTGCAAGCCATTGCCAGAGATAGAAAACAAGAACTCTAAGAAGCCGCAACTGAGTAAATCAAAGTTTTGCACAAATTACAGAGAAGAATGCCAGCTCTAACATTTCCTCAGATTCATGCTTTGAACAAAGTTTGTAAAACTCATAAAAGGAAGTAAAGAAAAAAGTATATATGAAAGAATGAAACTACCCATTCCTTTTCTTCTGGACATGAGGCTTTGATTAAGAACGTTTTCAAGCATTTATGTTATTTGTGCTGTATATTCATAAATCTGGAAGACTCACAAAAGTTTCTAATATGGCCTTAAAACAGTTAATTTTTTGTCTGTCCTGTATTGGTCATTTGTCATATTCCTCACTTTTCCAAAGAAGCCAAAACTAAACCCATGGGCATCTTTATCTGACTGCCTGTGGAGTGAATGCTTGCAAGCACCATGCTTTTCATTACAAAATTGGGGTATTATTTGATGAAAATAATAAAATATCTTCCTGATGAATTATATACAAGTTCCTGATGAATTATATTGATGATATAATACTTGCAGTAAAGATCACTAAACTAGCATATAGGGAATAAAAGGTTTGCAACCTTAAAGCCCTACTTTATACATAGCAATTTAGCAAGAACAAGCTCAAAATGATAATCCCCCAATGCTGCCACAATTACAGCACAGTAAGCACAGTGTATGCCAACCACTCAATAGTTATGGCAGTTCACTGAATTACGATGTAACTGAGTTGACTTCAATCCTTTTAATAAGTAACATATAACCGTGCAAATTAATTTTTTTGCCATTTGAAAATTGCATTCCCAAATATGTGTTAAGTAAAAATAAAAATACACAAATCCAAGTTTATGAATAAAGGTGCTTGAAATAATTTAAGGAGATGGTTCCATACTTCTGGTACCTTAATATGATGCAACATATGTGTGGTCCCTCAGTAAGTACCACATCTAAAATACGGATATATTTATTATAAAATAGTTAAAAAGCAAAAGCATACATTATGGTATCAGTCAAAACGTATATAAAAATTTACACATTTCTGGGGCTGAAACTTGGGCCTTGCTTTAGTTTCAGAGCTTACCTTCTTCAATATATACAGCTTCTCAAAAGAGTCAGTGTATTAATCAAAACTTGCTATGAAGAAAAATGTCTTACAAAATGGACACAGATTAGACAATTTATTTTGTCTTCAGTTCATTGCTATAATTTAGTGTTCTGGAGAGGTATTGCTGAGAGGTCTGCCCTGGGAATAAAATACACTTCATTTATTTTCCAAGTGTTAGCAGCTATCAGACTAGATGGATAAGAAAGTGGTCATGTCATAAAAATACTACATTTGCCTCAATATCAATTTAAATGGACTAACTGGTCAAAATAGTCTCTAGATATCACTTGAAGTAGCCTTAGTGCTGGATATGAAAATCTACATTTCTATTCAGATAAATGAGGATCCAAGTATATCCTTCACAAAATAATTGACTTTTCACAAGCAGTTCCCATAGTTCTTTCTCTCTCTCTCTTTCTCTCTCTCTTTCTTTCTTTGTTTTTTTCTTTCTTTCTCTCTTTCTTTCTTTCTCTCTCTCTCTTTTTTTTTTTTGAGACAGTCTTGCTCTGCTGCCAGGCACCAGGCTGGAGTGCAGTGGCACGATCTTGGCTCACTGCAATCTCTGCTTCCTGGATTCAAGCAATTCTCCTGCCACAGCCTCCCAAGTGGCTGGGACTACAGGCATGCACAACCACGCCCAGCTGATTTTTATATTTTTTAGTAGAGATAGGGTTTCACCATGTTGGCCAGGATGGTCTGGATCTCTTGACCTCGTCATCAGTCCACCTTGGCCTCCCAAAGTGCTGGGATTACAGGTGTGAGCCACCTGTAATCCAAGCCCATAGTTATTTCTTAAAGAGCAAATTCAATTAATGTATTTAATATTAATTGTTTAAAAATGTGATTGAAATAATTGTTTAAATTGAGCCTTTGTTGCCTGTGTTAAGATATACTTGAGCCAAGAAGCAGTTTTTGAGTTAATCAACATCATTCCATAGGTCATTTTTCCATTCAATTTCATCAAATTTGTTAGTGATTTCTCTATAATTCTGTTTATTCTTAGGAACACATAATGACAAAATAAGAATTCTATGCTAGTCCTCAAAGAGATAACCTCAGTACTTCATTTGTGATTTTGCATTTCAGTGTTCATTCTCTAACCTCTCTTAAGTTAGTAACTTCTCCTCAGAAAACTGATTCTCCCTGTTGTTGGTAGGCCAACATCTCATAAAATCATACATTACAGGAAATGCGTGAACAACCAATAGTCTGGCCCAAGACCAACTTAGACTTATCTACAAGCTTCTCTTTCACCATCCTCCATCATCAGAGCAGAGTTGCCAGGGCTGCCATAGACTCACATAGGAAATGAGACAGTGGAGGAATCCAGATTGGACTTCGCAGCCGAAAAATATGTGGCTTAGCCTCTTAGCTGCTTAGTTACAGAGGCACAGATGCCTCCCTGAAAGCTTAACAGAAGGTGGGAAAGTTTATTTTAAAACTTCATCTGTGCAGGAAAAAAAATGAAAGCATGCCCCTTTAGTTTATGAAGTTTGTTTATTAAATTAATTGTAGCACAAAAGGGCTGAGTAAATCCTAATGGAAGTTTGCATTTTAGTTATCTTATTTATAGGTAATTCATTAAATGAAATGAATTAATAGGATCATAGATTTAGGAAAGATAGTCTCCAATTAACCTATTAGGTCTAAATTACTCACGTGTTGTATAATGTTTTTATTACCTATGCTCTAATAGAACAAATTGAATTTGTTGTCATTTCATTTAATCACACATAAGATAGCTCAAATATTGAACTATAGTCAAAAGGTATGAATATTGAAATACTTTTTCACTGCTCATTTAAAAGCTAATTACTAAATGCATCCTAAGAAAAATGCATCATATTTATTTTTGATATAAAGTGATATAGAGGTATGTTCCAATGAGTGATTATATTTAATTTTAATATAAACATACATACTATTCTGCTCATATCAGTTTTTCTATTGAATTCAAGTTCTGAGAATGATGTATATGAAATAAGTAACAGGGTAAAAGAGGACATCTGCTTAGCCAGATGAATAGGCTAAATGAATTTTAGCAATAAAAAAATAGAATAAAAGAAGTCACAACTGGGTCATCTCCACTTTAAAGCAGATGTAAGTTTTCTAGAGTAATAACTTACAGGCTGGCATTTATTTATTCCATATATTTTACTGAGCATCTACTCTATGACAGACACTGAATAAGATATCGAGATTCAAAAAGATACCAAGATTTTAAAAGACAGTGTTCCTTTCCCTAAATAGCTCACAGCCTAGTTGGCCTAGGAAGGTCTGCCAATTAATCATTGAAATACAATGTCATTTGCAGTATAAGTGGGAATCACCCAAAACTTCTGCATTTTAGAAATATTTTCTTTCTTAATTATATCTTTATAATTACATCTCAGAAACATTGCATATTAATGTTAACTTTAACAATGTCTTATTTTTTCAGCTCTCTCCTTTTATACGTCTTATGTGTACTGTCTAAATGCATTAATTAAACTATGTACAAGATAAACTGGTGCTCAGAGGAAAGAGATTATTCTGCCTATTAAAGTTAGGCTTTGGGCTGGCAAGATGGCCACATAGGAATACCTCTGGTCTGCAGCTCCCAAAGACATCAACACAGAAGGTGGGTGATTTCTCCATTTCCAATGGAGGTACCCAGCTCATCTCATTGGGACTGATTAGACAGTGAGTACAGCCCACAGAGGGCGAGCTGAAGCAGGTTGGGGCATTGCCTCACCCAGGAAGTGCAAGGGGTTGGGGAACTCCATCCCCTAGTGAAGGGAAGCTGTAAGGGACTGTGCCAGGCGGGACGGAGCTATCTGGCCCAGAGCGTATGCTTTTCCCACAATCTTCGAACCCACAGATCAGGAGATTCCCTCAGGTGCCTATGCCACCAGGGTCCTGGGTTTCAAGCACAAAACTGGGCAGCCATTTGGGCAGACACCAAACTAACTGCAGGAGTTTTTTCTTTTTATACCCCAGTAGCACCTGGAACACCAGTGAGACAGAACCATTAACTCCACTGGAAAGGGGGCTGAAACCAGGAAGCCAAATGGTGTTGCTCAGTGGATCCCACTCCCTTGTAGCCCAGCAAGCTAAGATCCACTGGCTGGAAATACTCACTGCCAGCACAGCAGTCTGAAATTGACCTGGGACGTTCAAACTTGATGCAGGGAGGGGAGTCTGCCATTACTGAGGCTTGAGTAGACCCCAGGAAGTGCGAACTGGGATCTCACCAAAGCTTCACAAAGCTGCTGCAGCCAGACTATCTCTCTAGATTCCTCCACTCTGGGCAGGGCATCTGTGAAAGTAAGGCAGCAGCCCTAGTCAGGGGCTAATAGATAAAACTCCCATCTTCCTGGGAGAGAGATCTGGGGGAAGGAGTGGCTGTGGGTACAGTTTCAGCAGACTTAAATGTTCCTGCCTGCCAGCTCTGAAGAGAGCAGTGGATCTCCAGCACAGTGCTCGAGCTCTGCTAAGGGACAGACTGCCTCCTCAAGTGGGTCCCTGATCCCTATGCCTTCTGATGGGGAGATAGCTCCCAGCAGGGGTCAACAGACACCTCATACGGGAGAGCTCCAGTTGGAATCTGGCAGGTGCCCCTCAAGATGAAGCTTCCAGAGGTATGAGCAGGCAGCAATCTTTGCTGTTCTGCAGCCTCTGCTGGTGATACCCAGGCAAGCAGGGTCTGGAGTGGACCTCCAGCAAACTCCAGCAGACCTGCAGCAGAGGGGCCTGACTGTTAGAAGGAAAACTAACAAACGGAAAGGAATAGCATCAACATCAACAAAAAGGACATCCACACAGAAACCCCATTGAAGATTACCTACATCAAAGATAAAAGGTAGATAAATCCATGAAGATGAGGAGAAAACAGTGCAAAAAGGCTGAAAATTCCAAAAACCAGAATGCCTCTTCTCCTCCAAAGGAACACAGTTTCTCAGCAGCAAGGGAAGGAAACTACAAGGAGAATGAGTTTGACAAATTGACAGAAGTAGGCTTCAGAAGGTGGGTAATAACAAATTCCTCTGAGCTAAAAGAGCATGTTCTAAACCAATGCAAGGAAACCAAGAACGTGGAGAAAAGGTCAGATGAATTGCTAACTAGAAGAACCCATTTAGAAAAAAACATAAATGACCTGATAGAGCTGAAAAACACAGCATGAGAACTTCATGAAGCATACACAAGTATCAACAGCTGAATTGGTCAAGCAGAAGAAAGGATCTCAGAGACTGAAGATCAACTTAATGAAATAAAGCTTGAAGAGTAGAGAAAAAAGAATGAAAAGGAACAAACAAAGCCTCCAAGAAATATGGGACTATGTGAAATGACCAAATCTACGTTTGATTGGTATACCTGAAAGTGATAGGGAGGATAGAACCAAGTTGGAAAACACTCTTCAGGGTATCATCCAAGAGAACTTCCCCAACCTAGCAACACAGGCCAATATTCAAATTTAGGAAATACAGAGAACATCACACAGATACTCTTTGAAAAGAGCAAGCTCAAGACACATAATTGTTAGATTCATGAAGGTTGAAATGAAGGAAAAAGTGTTAAGGACAGCCAGAGGGAAAGGTCAGGTTACCCATAAAGGGAAGCTCATCTGAATAACAGCAGATCTCTCTGCAGAAACCCTACAGGCCAGAAGAGAGTGGGGTGCCAATATACAATGTTCTTAAAAAAAGAATTTTCAACTCAGAATTTCATATCCAGCCAAACTAAGCTTCCTAAGAGAAGGAGAAATAAAATCCTTTACAGATAAGGAAATGGTGAGGGATTTTTTTCACCACCAGACCTACCTTACAAGAGCTCCTGAAGGAAGCACTAAATCTGAAAAGGAAAAACTGGTACCAGCTACTGCAAAAACATACCAAAATATAAAGAACAATGACACTATGAAGAAACTGCATCAACTAATGTGTAACATAACCAGCTAGCATGATGACAGGATCAAATTCACACATAACAATATTAACTTTAAATGTAAGCACGCTAAATGCCCCTAATTAAAAGACAAGGACTGGAAAATTGGATACAGAGTCAAGACCCACTGATGTGCTGTATTCAGGAGACCCATCTCACGTGCAAAGACATACATAGGTTCAAAATAAAGGGATGGAGGAATATTTACCAAGCAAATGGAAGGAAAAAAAAAAGAGAGATTGCAATCCTAATCTCTGATAAAACAGATGTTAAACCAACAAAGATCAAAAAAGACACAGAAGGGCATTACATAATGGTAAAGGGATGCAACAAGAAGAACTAACTGTCCTAAATATGTATGCACTCAGTACAGGACACCAAGATTCATAAAGCAAGTTCTTAGAGACATACAAAGATACACTGGCTCCCACACAATAATAGTGGGAGACTTTAACATACCACTGTCAATATTAGACAGATCAATGAAATGGAAAATTAACAAGGATATTCAGGACTTGAACTCAACTCTGGACCAAGTGGACTTAATAGATGTCTCTCCACCCCAAATCAACAGAATAGACATTCTTCTCAGTGCCACATCACACTTATTCTAAAATTGACCACATAATTGGAGGTAAAACACACTTCAGCGAATGCAAAAGAATGGAAATCATAACAAACATTCTCTTGGACCACAGTGCAATCAAGTTAGAACTCAGTATTAAGAAACTCACTCAAAACTGCACAACTACCTGGAAACTGAATAACCTGCTCCTGAATGACTACCGGGTAAATAATGAAATTAAGGCAGAAGTAAATAAGTTCTTTGAAACCAATGAGAACAAAGACACAATGTACCAGAATCTCTGGAACACGGCTAAAGCAGTGTTGAAAGGGAAATTTATAGCACTAAATGGCCACAGGAGAAAGTAGGAAAGATCTAAATTTGACACCCTAACATCACAATTAAAAGAACTGGAGAAACAAGAGCAAACAAATTCAAAAGCTAGCAGAAGACAAGAAATAACTTAAGATCAGAGTAGCACTGAAGAGATAGAACACAAAAACTCTTTTAAAAAAATGAATCCAGGAGCCAGTTTTTTTTAAAGATTAACAAAATAGATAGATGGTGAGCCAGACTAATAAAGAAGAAAAGAGAGAAGAATCAAATAGACACAAAAAAATGATAAAGGGGATATCACCACTGATCCCACAGAAATACAAACTACCACCAGAGAATACTATAAACATGGACACATATACCCTCCCAAGCCTAAACCAGGAAGAACTCGGGATATAGGAATAGCCTAAACCTATTCAGAACCCTGAATAGACCAATAAAGCTATTTATCTATTCCCATCAAGCTACCAATGACCTTCTTCACAGAACTGGAAAAAACCACCTTAAACTTCATATGGAACCAAAAGAGAGCCCGCATAGCCAAGACAATCCTAAGCAAAAAGAACAAAGCTGGAGGCATCACACTACCTGACTTCAAACTACACTACAAGCCTACAGTAATGAAAACAGCATGGTACTGGTACCAAAACAGAGATATAGACCAATGGAACAGATCAGAGGCTTTGGAGGAAAGGCCACACATCTACAACCATCTGATCTTTGACAAACCTGACAAAAACAAGCAATGGGGAAAGGATTCTCCGTTTAATAAATGGTGCTGGGAAAACTGGCTAGCAGTGTTCAGAAAGCAGAAACTGGACCCCTTCCTGACACCTTACACTAAAATTAACTCCAGATGGATTAAAGCCTTCAATATAAGCCCTAACACCATAAAAACCCTAGAAGAAAATGTAGACAAAACCATCCAGGACATAGACATAGGCAAGGATTTCATGACTAAAACACCAAAATCATTGGCAATAAAAGCCAAAATAGACAAACGGGACGTAATTAAACTCCAGAGCTTCTGTAGAGCAAAATAAACAATCATTAGAGTGAACTGGCAACCAACAGAATGGGAAAAGATTTCTACAATCTACCCATCTGACAAAGGGCTAATATCCAGAATCTACAAAGAACTAAAACAGATTTACAAGAAAAAAACAAACAAACCCATTCAAAAGTAGGCAAAGGATATGAACAGACACTTTTCAAAAGAAGACATATATGCGGCCAACAGACATGAAAAAATGCTCATCGTCAGTGGTCATTAGAGAAATGCAAATCAAAACTACATTGAGATACCATCTCATGGTTAGTTAGACTGGTGATCATTAAAAAAATCTGGAGAAAACAGATTCTAGAGAGGATGTGGAGAACTGTTGGTGGGAGTGTAAATTAGTTCAACCATTGCGGAAGACAGTGTGATGATTCCTCAAGGACCTAGAAATAGAAATTCCATTTGACCCAGCAATCCCATTACTGGGTATATACCCAAAGGATTATAAATCATTCTATTATAAAGACGCATGCACACGTATGTTCATTGCAGCACTGTTTAGAATAGCAAAGACCTGGAACCAACCCAAATGTCCATTGATGATAGACTAGACAAGGAAAATGTGGCACATATACACCATGGAATACTATGCAGTCATAAAAAACAATGATTTCGTGTCCTTTGTAGGGACATGGATGAATCTGGAAACCATCATTCTCAGCAAACTGACACAAGAACAGAAAATCAACCACCACATGTTCTCACTCATAGGCAGGTGTTGAACAGTGAGAACACATGGACACAGGGAGGGAGCATCACACACTGGGGTCTGTTGCGGGGGCTGGGGGAGGGACAGCAGGAGGTGAGGAGGTGGGAAGCGATAACATGGGGAGAAATGCCAGATATAGATGACAGGAGGATGGAGGCAGCAAACCACATTGCCATGTATGTACCTATGCAACAATCCTGCATGATCTGCACATGTACTCCAGAAGCTAAACTACAATTTAAAAAAAGAAAAAAAAAAAAAGACACTAATCCTGTTGTATTGCAGCCCCACCTTTGTAACTTCATTTAGCCTTAATTCCTTACTCCAAATACAGCCACACTGGCAGTAGTGATTCAGCATATGAATCTGGGCATTGCCAAGAAGGGAAGGGGCTGTAGGCAGACACAAACATTCAGCCCAGAACATCTGTCTACAACCAAGGTGTTAATATAGTGAAGCCAATTATTCCACAAAAGTGATCAGTCACTGTATTAGTTTGTTCTTGTGTTGCTATGAAGAAATACCCAATATTGGGTAATTTATAAAAGAAAAAGAGGTTTAATTGACTCACAGTTCCTCATTGCTAGGGGGGCCTCCTATTCACAGGGTGGCAGGATAGAGAATGAATGCCAGCAGGAGAAATACCAGGTGCTTATAAAACCATCAGATCTTGTCAGAACTCACTCACTATCATGAGAATAGCATGGGGGAAACTGCCGCTATGATCTAAACACATCCCACCACGTCCCTCCCATGACACATGGGGATTATGAGAACTACAATTCAAGGTGAGATTTGGGTGGGGGCACAACCAAATCATACCAGTCACTTAATTAGATACATTAGCCAATTCAGTCAAATGCTAAGCCTTACTCTCTGTTTGTAGCTCAATACTAAATGAAAAGTATACTTGGTACTGTTTATAACCAAGTTTGTAGCATTGGTTTTTCACATTTTATTTCTTACATTCTTTGCATAGTCAGTTGAGTTCTGAATGCTTATTTTTTTCTTTAAAAAGTTTTTCTTAGCAGATGTCCACGACAGATTGTCTAAAATGAGACCATTGATAGGTGGATGCTATTGAACAGAGGAGTACTGCTCTCCCTAAAAAATGGCCAGACCAGTATAGCAGCTAAACCAGTCCATTATGAACAATTTAACAACTCTAGCGGCCTCAGAGTTTATAGCGTACCTCTCACTAATAGCTAACGTTCCTTAAAAATGCCAGAATCGCTTTCATCTCTATCTTGGTACCGGAATCTTCATTTAACTCCAAAGCAGACTAGGAGCATCACAATTGCATTCTTCCCTTCATCTCATAAACTTAACTAGGGAATGCTGTGTGCCATGTATATTGTGTTTATTTCTCATTATAAATTCACACAATTTGCCTGAAATGAATGAAACTTCTGTCTTGTCTACTATAATCTGGTCATTGCGCCTTGCAAGCCAAGCAGAGCATTTTAATGTCAAGTGCAGGGCTGTGATTGGAGCCCAGTGTAGCTTCACTGTCAGCTCTCTAGTTCATCCAGATGGTGCTGGTTTTGCCCAATGTGTCATTTTTACTTTAAATGAACAATTTCACCCTTAAGTGCCAAAGAAAAATGAATCTTTTTTATTCTTTGTGAATGAACTTAAGCTCTCTTTGAAGCATTAAAAAAAGTTTTTAAAATGTGTAGCTTCAAGATCAAGATAACCATACGTGGAAATACCTATTCTAACACATCCATGTGGCATGTTGAATTTCCTTATATTTTATTTACTTTTTCCCTTGTTTTTGTCATCTATTACAGTAATCTCTCTATTTTCTTTTGTTGTGTATGTGGAGATAGGGTCTCATTATGTTGCCCAAGTTGGTCTCAAACTCCTGGCCTCAAGTGATCTTCCCACCTTGGCTTCCCAAAGTGCTGAGTTTATAGGCCTCAGCCACCACACCAAGCCCTACAGTAACTTCTCCAAAATTGACCATCAACATTGATTTCTTTCTTTAGCCAAATTAGAATAACTAAGGACAATTTCTTCTTCTCTAAACAATAAATCTTCCGTGTTAATATATTCTCTGGGCTAAGGGAAGGGCGAAGATCTCGGACTTACAAAGTGCAAACTAGTGATCCTAGAAAAAGTCCTTCTAATTGCTATTAATAAGCCCCTCGTGTTTCTATCTGAGTACCTTAATCGCTGCATGCCGTCTTCTCTTTACACCTGTCATCACCATTAAATAGAGCTCCTCAGAGCAGGACTACATCTGATACAGCTTTACATTCCTGGAACCTAGCACATTGCTGGGTACATAGTGAAGAGAAAAGGTGTTTAATTTCAAGAAGTAGTATTTTGGAGTACTTAAGAACATGATTTTCCAAGTCATACAGATTTCACTGTGAGGTCTCACTCGGCCACTGATATCTGGGTGACCTTTAAACAATTATAGTAAATATTTGTTTTTGTTCTCACAATTTTTTCTCTTGTCATATTTCTGTTGTAGAATCCTGATTTTTTTCACTTCCTCTTGAGAGAAGAGGATGTGGACAGGGTGGTCTGACCCCTCTCCGGTTGGAGAGATGATCATAAGATCTAGGCTGAATAATATACACATTGAGTCACTGATGACAGTGACTGGCTCAAAGACAGGCACATCACCCAAGTCAGACTCTTTTGAGTGAGCCTGTGGTTGTCAAAATTCAGGGAAAGAGAGAGCCTCCTTCCAGCTAGAAGTTAGCAGAGGGCATGAAGTGAAGCCAGAATATGTAGGTTACCCTCTCATTAAACACTGGGAGTTTTTTGTTTGTTTTTTTTTTTAATCATGTGACACCAAAGCTGCAATTCTTGTCTCGAAAAAAATCCTCTAATGAAGAAAATCTTCATCCTCTGCCTTAACAGCTCTTTGTCTTACACAGTGACTCTCCATGAGAGTAGGGAAGGAAGGAAGAAGACATATTAGCTTAGAATACACATATATTACCAGTTATATTATTCACAGATTGGTTAAAAATAAATTTCAAAATCATACTCTCATTTCTTTGTGGTCTAAGAAGTATCTCATAAGTAACAGACAATAGTTTCTAAATGAAGAGAAGGGAAAAGAGAATATCCATTCGATTATTTCTCAAATGGGTTTTTTTTTTTTTGGTATATGCGCAAATCAGAGTTGAGTTTTAGTATATCAGAGATTTTCTTGAACTGTTTCTCAATTTCATGTGTTTAGTGACACTATATTTCAAATCATGTCTATGCGGTAACATGAGATGAATTAGTATGTTTCCCAGTTATTTTTAGAAGGCCCATAAGATGCTTAATAATTTTTCACGAACACAAGCTGCAAGATTCAGCTACATTATAGGCCAGTTTTTTCATTCCTCGTTTAAAACACTGTCTACTGCAAAATATTATCCCCCTCCAAAACTATGAAAAACTATAGTTATCAACTTAAGTACTATTTTTAACTTTTTGAAAATTAATATATTGTTTTAATAAACTCTACTACTGAATGCCATGATAAAGAATCATTTGCCAGTGTTCACATGTTCAAGAGAATGTATTAACATTTATTACCCCAAATGTCCTCATTAATATTTTATAAAATGGCTGGCCTAGAAGGTGGCATTAATCTCTGAAAAAACTGCTGTCTTATTTATTCATGCTTTTACTTAAATTTTGTCGTAGCAGTAGAGAATCAAAATTTGTAGGTGATTTCAATGAATTTTAGACAAATTTTGAGTAATGTCACTATTTTTCAATGAATTCACCATTATCTTTTCCATTCTAAATACAAAATTATGTTAATCAATGAGGAGTTAAAGTTTTTGGGCTACCAAAAAATACATAAGTAACCTTTCAAAAGAACCCTTGAACATGGAGTTCATTCTTTTAAAATATTCAGCCTCTTCCCTGCGTTAGACACTGCGAAGGCACCATGGAGATTTGGGAGAACTTCCTTCCTGTGCGTCTTTATTGTAGAGCAGCACTTCCCAGCAGAATGTTCTATGACGATGGAAATGTCCCTTGTCTGCTACACTGTCCCATATGATAGCCACTAGGCACATGTAGCTTTGAGCACTTGAAATGTGCCTATTGAAATCAAGAGACTAAACATTAATTTGCTTTAATTTTAATCAATTTACATTTACATATAAAAAGTCACATGTAGCTCATGGCTACAAAAATGGACAAAGTGGCTACAGAGGTCATAAATATAAAAACTTGTTTTCTCAGTATCCTTTTGCAGTTGAGAGTGATCATGTTTCACAATTATGACTGATGAGACTCTTATCTGTCAGAGTGTGGTCACTGAATCAGAACCACGTGAGAAAGAATAGAAAGACTTAATAAGAATAAATATTGGCTACACACTTGTCTTGTTGGAAGGGCTGAGTGTCATAATTTATCAGTTAGGAGTGTGTTCTGCAGCAAGAAACAGCTTTCAGGAAATCCATAAAGGATGGCAGGGAAGCTGCCACCTATGTATCCACCTGCCTGCATACCATGCTGGATACATCTCAGATTGCAGAAGCCAAGAAAGTGCTTGCTAAAGATCCCACTGGCTCCCTGCAGTGGGTTGATTCTCAAGTGAACTCCCAGAGTCAAGGGAAATTATCTCCGATTATCTCAGCTGCTACCTACAGCTACCATCAGAAAATAAGTGCTACTCCGCCTCGGCTCTTCACATTGCTAGGTTGCGGTGTCCTTCAGTGGCAGAATCTAAGCCAGAATCCTGCTGGAGAGATTCTGAGAGATACAGCTGTGGGCTTCTCCACTATGATGCAGAGGAGAATGTATGAGGAGTCAGGGAATACCACTGAGTCGGCAAGAGGCATCCTGACACAGAGATGTAAGAGGGAGTTTGCTGTTATCAGTTTATCTTCTTGTTACCTCACATGTGGATAGGATAGCAGGAGAACTTGTGAATAGGAGACAACAGACATACAGATGGCAGCAGATGGTGGGGTGGAAAGAGCCTCAGGGCTAGACGACATTGCCGAGTTACTGCACCAGCCCTGGATTGCCTATATCTGTTATTGTTAAGTTAGAGAAATAAAGTCACCATAGTTGATTTCTTTTTTTTTTAATGTAGTAGAAGATATTCCTAAATGATACAGGAAAACTACAGAATCATACAAGACTTTATCTCTCCCTAAGAAAGAGTTTATATTTAACAATTTTATTGGATCATCATTTACAGTTGTGGCAATCGTTTTGGGTTTGTTACTTCCTTTTTATTTTTTATTTTTTTTATTTTTCCTCTCCTCTCCCTCTACCTCTCTTTCTCCTACCCCTTCAACTTATCTTTCCTTAAGTAGTTGTTTATTCTTCTTACTTTACTCACTAAATAGTTTATAAGACCCTACCATGGACCATGTAGTAGGTACTGGCAAAATCAAAATGCCCATGCTTCTTAAAAGGTTTTTAAATCACAGTTGACAAGTGTTACTTTTATTTATTTTTTATTTTTAGTTTTTGAGATGGAGTCTTACTCTGTCATCTAGGCTGGAGTGCAGGGGCGTTGATCTCGGCTCACTGAAACTTCCACCTCCTAGGCTCAAGCAATTCCTATGCCTCAGCCTCCCAAGTAGCTGGGACTACAGGCATGTGCCACCATGCCCAGCTAATTTTTGTATGTTTAGTAGAGATGGGTTTTCCCCATATTGGCTAGGCTGGTCTTGAACTCCTGGCCACAGGTGATCCACCCTCCTCAGCCTCCCAAAGTGCTGGGTTACTGACATGAGCCACTGCAACAGGCCTAATGTTATTTTTGAGCCTTATCTTTTTTTTAAAAAAAGCATATTATAGTTGGTCTTCAATTTATAATTTCCTGACTTTCCCAAGAAACACTACATTTCCTCCAGACCTCTAGAGTACTCAGTGTGGGAATTGAAGACCAGCAGGATCAGTATCATCTGGAAGCTTGCAAGAGTCCTTCTTGGGACTTTTGCTTTATTACAAATTTTTTCAAGGGTGTAGGAAAGAGCTGCACATATAATCTGATTTCAGAAATGCAAGAATGTAAAAAAATGTGTGGTTTGGCATGGAAGAAATAAAATGTATACAGTATATATAAAGTTATGTTTACTCAGTCAGGGCTGCCAAGGGATTCCAAAGCTGATTCACAAAGCTCACAATACACTTGAGGGGGAGGAGAAGATACAGAAAAGTTGGTACGAAGTTATAGTTAGATAGGAGGAATAAGTTCTGGCGTTCTGTTGCACAGTAAAATAATGTACCATATATTTTCCAATAGCCAGAAGAAAAGATTCTGAACGTTTCACCACAGAGAAATGATAAATGTTTGAGGTTACAGATTGGCTAATTAATATGATCGTTATACAATGATACATATATCAAAACATCACATTGTACCACATAAATAGGTACAATTATTATGTGTCAATTGAAAAGAAAATAAATTACAAATGTCAAAAAAGAGAGAAATATCTGATGGTTTTCCTTTGGCTAAAGAGATAAACCTTGCATTCTAGAACATGGATACAATGGGCTTCACCATGAATCCTAAACTGTTCATGGCATCTCCTTTATAAAATATTACAAAATATTCCACAAAAAAACTATGAAAAAAATCACATTGTTTTGAATTTTTGGCATGCATGCATTTCTATATCCTCTTTTTTTTTTTTTTTTTTTTTTTTTTGAGATGGAGCCTCGCTCTGTTGCCCAGGCTGGAGTGCTGTGGCACAGTCTTGGCTCACTGCAACCTCCGCCTGCCGGTTCAAGCGATTCTCCCGCCTCAGCCCCCCGAGTAGCTAGGATTACAGACACCTGCCACCACGCCCGGCTGATTTTTTTTTTGTATTTTTAGTAGAGATGGGGTTTCACCATGTTGGCCAGGCTAGTCTCAAACTCCTGACCTCATGATCTGCCCACCTCAGCCTCCCAAAGCACTGGGATTACAGGCATGAGCCACCGTGTCCGGCCACATTTTTATATTCTCTGCTAGTAATTGAGCACTTTCAGGATAGAAGCTTATCTTTCTCTTACTCTTGCCCTAATACTTGGTACTTATAATATTCATTCAGTAGATAAAAAAATTGGAGAACCAAGAAATAGTCTATCAGTCAATCAAGCTATACTTTTTAAGGGAGATGCTTGATAATACATAATAAAAGCTAATATTTATTCAGTGCTTACAATGTGACATTCCCCGTCCCAAGCTCTTTACCTCTCATTATGTCTTCCTAACGACCCTGTGATATGGGGAAACATAGTTAAATCAAGTAACATACTCAAGTATTCAGCTAACATGCAGTGAAGCTGACACCGGAAGTCAGGAAGTTGACTACACAGCTGAGTGAGTAACCTGATGTCATTTTTTCATTTTGCTGGTAATAAATATAAAAGTCATTCATGGATACATAGCAAACATCTACATAAGATCACAAGTATATACTTATATATCTAAAGCTTTGTGAATTATTTTCTATTTTGTGCTTTCTATTTATCCCTAGTATTATTTCCCTTAGAAAGAGGCTTGTTTTGATGTACTAATAAAACACTGACTAGTCTCAGTGTAATATTACATTTTACTAATGTACAATGACTGATAGCTTGTGATATCAAATTTACTTTTCTATTTAGATACTCATTTTTTTCCAAAGGCCCGACTTCAAGATCCATGCTTTCAAAGAACAATGATGAGGCCTTCCCTGACATTCACCTTCTTACCTCTATGCCATTCATTCACTCAGTCATTTATTCATTCATTTAATATGACTGATTAAAATACTAATTAGGTTTTTAAACAGTGATCTAAACATTAAAAACTCAGAAATCATTGACCAAAGTTCATTTTTTTTTTGCAAAAATCTACATATGTAGTTAAAAATAAACATTTATTCCTGAAGTAATATAATATGAATGTATTCTATGGAAGTCTATTGTGAAGAAGTGATGTTTTCCTCTTAATAGATTCTAACCTAGACTTGGCATCTGGTCTAATGAACTGACATGGACTCAAAATGTTAGTTAAGTTTGCATGTAAATTTTATATATTTGGCAATATTTACAGTTCAGAAGGATCCATGCAACTCTTGATTCCTGTCTTCTCTTTTAAAAATCAGATCTGCCACACTGGGCTTATCTGTCTGCAAGGTACCAATTCATTCCTTCTGAGTCATGCCAGCCCCTTTAGACCATGAATATAATCTCGTTTTTCTCCGTCCTCCCCAACTCATTTTGTCCATATGAGATTTTGTGCCTATATAAGACTTTGTTTTATATAGGCACTACTAAATATAGTTTACAACTCATCATTTATAATTATTAACCATAACTGTCATTATTCAAAACTCTTTCTTTGCTTTTCATTTCCTAAGCTTTAAAATAAGTGGCACAGAAGAGGCCAAAAGAGCTAAGCTGTTTTGAGAAGCACTGGAATATCTTTGGATTTTCATACCCAGGTCATAGTGCTTAATGAAAGTGACTAGTCATCCTTCACATGCTAAGAACCGCAGAGAAATGCAAAGACGAAAATTACATGGCCTTCAGTTTGACAGCATCAATGTATCTTAACGTTATAACTTTATAAGTTCGATTTCTATTTTCAAGTGAAACAAAGAACATAAAATCATGCATGAAAACTTTTAGGGCAAAACAATAGTAGTCTTCTTGATCAAAGGAAATTTGGAAATGAGATACAACTATTAAAGAAAAATGTGGTCTTGGAAAATAATTTCTATTATTAAAAGATATTTTTAGCATACTGCATTGAAGTCACATTCTCATTAATATTTTAAGCATTATGTTAAATAACTCCTAGAGGAAAAGATATTATGAAGTTATCTTTGTATAGCACATACCACTTGCCTGTGAATGCATTTAGTTTATAAATATTGACTATCTACTATGTTTACTACTGCAGGAATATTGTGCTCAGGTAGTTGACAGTCAAATAGAAGAAATGGACACGTGAACCAAAAAAAAAAAGTGATGAAAAGTAACAAGTATTATTAGAAGGAAATTATATTGGTAGAGATCCAGTTGCAGATAATCTGTTACGCTAAAATCAAATCTCTATCTGTTTTACATTAATAGGTTAATTTGGAAAGCTGAAGATGCAGGCTTTAACTTGAACTTTTAGAAAGAATTCCCAAAGCTACAACACAAAAGCAAGCCACTAAGGGAGCAAGTGTCTCCGCTGTTGAACAGGGATGCTGCCACCATAGCAGCCAGCTCCAGCACCATGATACGACAGCCAGGACGGAGAGGAATGAAATGATATTTTAAAGAGCAATCCTCGAAAGAACTGGGTAGGCATCTAAATATAACAAGCAAGGAAAAGAGAGAAGAAGTAGTTTTGGAAAAGAAATGGTTAATTTTAAGGAGATTTGGAGAGAGAATGTTTATTTTTGAAGCAGACTTGGAGAGTCAGATTTGTTCAGTTTGATTGTGTGAATTTTCAGGAATCTGTGAGGCCTCTGTACTGGACTGAATATTAATACGTTGAATATGGTGAAATCTCACTCCCCAATATCATGGTATTAGGAGATGGGACCTTTGGGAGGACATTAGGATTAGATGAGGTTACAAGAATGGAGCCTTCATAAATGGATCACTGCCCTCATAAGAGTCCCCAGCTTCCTCTCTCTGCTCCCTGGCATGAGAGAATACAAGAAGTCAGCAGTCTGCAACCCAGAACAGCCTTCACAAGGACTCAGCCATGATGGTCGATCTCAGATTTCCAGCCTCCGAAAACTGTAAGAAATAAATTTCTGATGTTTATAAGCGACCAAGTCTACAGCATTTTGTTATAGCGAAGTACTAAGGCAGCATCTAATAAGAACGAACTGACAAGACAGAATCTAACAAGAATGTCACTGAGGTAGTTGAATATATGAGCTCCAGAAATGAGAGAAGTTAGATTTCGAGATAGAGGTTGGAGAGTTGTGAGCTTAAAGGTGGTAGCAGAAGTTGTGAACCTAGTTAAGTATGTTTAAGGAGAAATGAAACAAAGAGAAAGGAGAAGAGAGCTCTAGCAAATTCTACATTAATATAGTGAGTAGTGATGGAAAAATCCAGTAAGAAATGAAACTGGGTGCAGCAGGAGACTTAGCAACACAGGAAAAAGAAAACACTTTTTTGAAGTTAGGAAATATGAGAAAGGGGCAACAGTTTTTACCACTACAGAGAAGTCAATTAAAGCGTGAAAGAAGATTGTCAGCTGTTTTTTAATGTTGGCGAGTCAAGAGCGCTTTGACTTGAGTGGTCTCTTGAGTATGAGATAAAGGCAGAAAATAGATCGCAGTGGACTGAAAAGACGGTGGTAGGTAATGAGTCAGTCAGGAAGCAAAAATACACTCATTCAAAATGTTTACCCTATAACGTAAGGAGTAATGTACTCTGATAGCCAGAAGAAAAGAAGATCAATGCAAGAGACTTTCCTTTTCTTTTTAAAACTTCCTTTAAAAGAGGAAAAAATGAATAGAAGCAGAAAAGAGAAGGATTGAGAAAAACGAGAAAAGTTGAAGAAAGAGGAGAATCATGGAATGCTTGATAAAACAATTAATTCCTTCGATATATTTATGAGTGGTAAGCCTTAGAAGGAAGCCTTCCCCATAAAACCAGGAAAAAGAGTAAATGTCAGGTCAAGGTATATTGTTATAGGGAAAGAAGGCTGAGGAAATTCACATGTAAAAGCCTCAGATCTTTTAGAAGGAGAATACTGAGAATCACTGAATGGCTTTGGCTTGCAGTCATCAAGGGGAAACTCAGCAAAGGCTGGACCAGCCTACAGAATCTCGGTCTCACCACTCCCAAGGTGTATATCAGCAATTTGGAGCGGAGAGTGCTGTTTATCGCACTGCCCTGAACATGGGAGGTCAATTTCACAAAAAAAGCTTAAATGGTTCAAATCTCTCTTCATCTTGTAATATCTTTCGAGATTTCTTTCATTTACTTCCTCTCCCATCTCTGTAAGAACCAGCATTTAAAGATAAGAGCTCTGGGCCAAGGTCAGGAGAATCTAAATAAGTAAGCTATTTGTTTTTAATGTCAGGAACTCATCTGGTTATGCTAATTTAATCTTTGAACCCTTTATACGTTTAAATACCACTAGAAACAACCCATCGAAACTGGTCTTCTTCTGCAAAATCCTTACAATAAACTGTCATTAAGAAACAGAATTGTACTTTATGAAATTTAATATCCATGGGTGCAAAATAAGCCAACACTAACTTGTAAAAGCCTATATATACAACTATTGTACATTTTTAAAATCCTAACTTTATTCCTTTATAGAAAAAAGACACTAAAACTTACAGAGATAAACGGAATATAGGATGTTATTAGGTGATATGGTGAAGCATATCTGAGACATTCAATGTGAGATCCGGAGGTAAATCATCATATAGACTTCATCTAACTCTCCCCACCCCATCCCAGCTTTAAATTCCCTTGATGGAAACTTGCTCATATTTCAGGGAAAAAAAAAGGGAGAGTGCAAATATACAGGTTTTGAGAAGCATAAAGGCCATTTAGGAAAGCTGATATGGGAAATGAGAATAGAAGGTGACTCAAGATAGGTATAATAGCCAAGGTGCAGTACCGAGGAAAGGTCTGAGGAAACGTGCAGCTCTCCGATAATTTTCTCCAGCATCTTACAACATCACTACCACCTATACAATTAGCCTTTTAAAATATTTGAAGGCAATGATGATTACATATATTAAATGGAATTAGATTTACAACGTACTATGAAGAATTACGTTTTGAGACTCTATTTTCAGAGTATCAGCCAGGTTTTGAGTTAGCCAATAATCCATTTATTGTCTTGAAAATATTCGTTATTGGGACTGTGCACATTAACAAACAGGTCGTGGTTACCTTTATAATTAATGTGTTGACCATGTATACATTCAAAAAGCGTGCAGATCTAGTGATTCCTCAAGAACACACATTTATAGGTTCATACATATTTTAAGAAATAGTGGATGAGAACAGAAAACCTGACAGAAACCAAGAAACCAAGGTATATTTATCCACAAGCTGTTAGATGATCATTTCCTTAGTTTTTAGTGTTTTGTTATCTCCATAGCTACCTTATGTTTAACACAATTTGGTACAAACCACACGCTCTCACTTCAAACAATTCTTGGAAATGGTTTTATCTTTAAAAACATACATGTATTGGTGTGTGTGTATTTATATTTAAAATATTGATTTTTTTCTCAAAATAAAGAATAATATATAAAATAGCCCCCAATCTTACCCATCTCTGCAAGAACCAGTCAAGCAGGTATACGTGACTACTGTGACAATTACTAACAATAATGTAAAACATGATGTTAAAAAAGTATATAATCTAAGATATTATAAAATGCTCATCACCTGTTCCTTTCCATCTGTATATTAACCACTGTGTTAAAGCACCCACTCTTAAGTTTCTTCTGATTCCTTTCCATCACCAGAATGTACACTGAGCCACAAATACGTAGCTAGTTTTACATTTATTTTCTCAAGAGATCTTAACATATTATCCTAATTTTTTTCATTAGATTTGAGACCTCATTATATTAGTATATATATCAATATTTCATTATTATTATGGTAGAGTACACCATCATATTCATACACCGCAATATATTAATCTGTTCTCTTGGTGAACAACATTTTGGTTGTTTTCAGCATTTGTTCTTACAAAAATTTTTATAATAAATACTCTTGTACATAAGTTTTGACAAACTTTTTATAAGTACATTAATAAGTTAAATTTTTAGTAGTGGGCAAAGGATAAACATATTTTAAATTTTGATAGATATTGGTAAATTGTCCTACAGAAAGGATGTAGCAATTTATGCTCTCAACAACAATGTATGAGACAGATCATTTACTCACATCCTGGACAACACTGGGAAAATCAAACTATTCTAATTTTTTGACAGTTGAATAGGAGAAAATCCAATTTTTTTCTGTAATTTGCATTATTTTCAGTTGTTACTGAGATTGAACCTCATTTCTTGCAATTTATTTTCATTCCTAGTTTTTGGAGAATGCCTTCTTGCTCTTTGAAAAGACTGGTTAGTTCATCTTTTTATTGATTTACATAAGCTTTTTGTAAATTAAAAATTACCATTTTGATATATGCATAAAGTTTTTTTTCAAACTGTTAAGAAATTTTCAAAGTTGTTTCTGGCATTTATTCATTGTCATCCAGAAGTTTTGTTGTTGATTTTATAGGTCAAAATTTTCAAACGTTTCATTAATTAATGGCTAATTTAAAAGTCTTTCCATGTTCTAATATTATAAGTATATTCACTTGCACTTTCCTTGGTTTTATTTATGGCCTTGTTTTTTAATGTTTTATACCACTGAGATATTTGGAACTTTTTTTTGTTTTTTTCAATCAGTAGCAGTTTCCACATCATTTATTGAATATTACTTTTTTAACCCCCAAATTTGATATGCCACAGTTATTATCAATCTAATTCACCTATGTGCTTAGGTCTACATAAAAATCTTGTTTTCTGGACCTTGTGGGGTGGCTTGCACCTGTAATCCCAGCTACTTAGGAGGCACAGGAGGGAGGATCGCTGGAGCCAGGAGTTTCAGACCAGCCTAGGTTACATAGGAAGACCCCATCTCTAAAAAATATGTGCTTTTTTGTTTGTTTGTTTGTTTTTTATTAGCTGGGCATGGTGGTTGTATTAGGGTTTTCCAGAGCGATGGAACTAATAGAATATATGTATATACGTAAAGAAGTTTATTAAGGAGAATTCACTCACATGATCACAAGTGAAGTCCCAGGACAGGTTGTCTGCAAGCTGAGGAAAAATTAAGCCAGTAGCTGCTCAGTCGGAGTCTCAAAATCTCCGAAGTAGAGAAACTGACAGTGCAGCCTTCAGTCTGCAGAAGGCCCGACATCCCCGGCAAAGCACTGGTGTAAGCTGAGCCAGAAAGGCTCAGCTTTTAAAGAGCCCAAAGGCCGAGGAACTAGAAACCGATGTTCAAGGGCAGGAAGCATCAAGCAAAGGAGAAAGATTAAAGCCAGAAGACTCAGCAAGTCAGCTCATTCCACCTTCTTCTGCCTGCTTTGTGCTAGCCAGGCCAGCAGCCAATTGGATGGTGCCCACCCACATCGAGGGTGAGTCTTCCTCTCCCAGTCCACTGACTCCAGTGTTGATCTCCTCTGGCAACGCCCTCACAGACACACTCAGAAACAATACTTTACCAGCTATTTAGACATTCTTCAATCCAATTAAGGTAATACATACTATTAACCATCACAGTGGTGCACACCTATAGTCCTAGCTACTCTGGAGGCTGAGGCAGAAGGATTGCTTGAGCCTCGGAGTTTGAGGCTTTGGTGAGCTATGATTGTGCCACTGTACTCCAGCCTGGGTGACAAGGGAGACTCCATCTCTAACAAATGAAAAAAAGAAAGGAGGAAAAAGGGAGAAAGAGAAAGAAACAGAGAGAAAGAGAGAAAGAAGGAAAGAAAGAAAAGAAGGAAAGAGAGGGAGGGAGGGAGAGAAAGGAAGAAAGGAAGAAAAAACAAAAATCGTTTTTCTGTTTCATTGCCCCGACTCTTTTGTTTCTATATTTTATTGCCTTAAGTGTTCTCAATAAAAATAGGAACATTTTACTGGGTGACTTTGACTCGAAACACTTCGTTTATGTTTTTATCTATTTGGTTCATTTTATAACTCCCTAAATTTGAGAAAAGTTGGGGAATACCTGACATTCACTGAAGCACCTGCATATGCAATCTCACCAAATTAATTTATTCCTAATTATAATGCTTCTATGTAGGTGTTCATTAGCTAATATTGCACACAAAATAATAAACTTCAAAGAGGTCAAGTATCTTGTGCAAAGTCATGTAACTAACAAATGGCAGCACTGAGATTCAAACCATTATACGTCTGACCCGAAAGCACATGCTTTTCCCACAACCCTGCAGTTTCACCATCCTGTGTTAGATACAGGAAGCTACTTGACCCGAGTAAAAGACAAACCATGACAATGTCATTCTCTAGCATTAAGCGGCACACAACTGAGCTGAAATTTAAAGGAGAATGCTACGTATTATAAGGGTGACAGAGATAACAGCCAGGGAATTCCTAGGTCTCTCCTAGAGGACAGAGAATGGCTTATTTAGGTTTGTGTAGGAGGTACATAAAGGAATGTAGGAGGGAAAAAATGCTGAGAATGGGGTCTGGGTCAGATGGCAGGGAGTTTTGATAACCAGCTGGAGAGTTTGTGGAGTACTTAGTTCTCATTAGAGGAAAAGTTTTTTTCTTCTGTGCAATTGTGATTGCTCTTTTAATTTGATTAAGGTTAGGGTCAGCCAAGTACATACTTCCTGCAGGGCAAGTTCAACCAGGCACTTTTTTGTGTGCAAATAAATTTCATGGGAACACAGCCACCCCTGTTTGTTCACATATGTCTGTGGCTGTTTTTGTGCTACCATCACAGAGTTGAGTCGTTGCATATGGTCCTTAAAGACTAAAAACATGTCCTTTACAGGAAAAGCTTGACAACCTTTGTGCTAGAGTATTTTCTCAAAACCTCACCGTATTTTGCCTGCATAAATTGATAAATTTTGTTTATAGAAACAAAATATCAGGCAAGGATTGCCAACACTGATTCAACATTGATTATTTGATTGTTCAAACTATGTCACCATCTAAAACTGCCAGAGGTATGTTTATGTTAAAATTTGTACTTAATTTTGTTGATATGAGATGATACCACTTAAATAATTTAATATGATTCAAAAGAGAAAATAAAACAGAGATCGCAACATAAACTGATCAGTGAAGTTGGCCAAAATAGGTCATAAATTTTCTCTTAAATTTTTCGGTGAAATGAGACATTTTAGAAATAATCAAAGGGATATATCAAGGGAAAAAGTGTCTAATACAATAAAGAAATAATACTGCCTATACTATGCAAATTAAGCTAGTCTTGTTCAATAAGAAGAGACAGAATGGCCATTAATGGTACTGATTATTCACTTGAATTTTCGTTATTAAAACACTAGAGTCATTAGCTAATTAATATAAAGTGCATTTGCGGAGATGTGGGAGAGGAAAATGTTGCTAGAGTGCATCAGAAAGTGATTTGGTTCCAAGAGCCAGCCGAGCTCTCAGCAGCTTCCGCCTCTTCTGCTCCTTGACTGGCGACCACATCCTGGGGTGCTCAAAGCCTCTCCTCCAAATGTCACCTTCCTGCTGAATGACATCATCCTTCTAAATATGAATGAAGCTTGAATTGTGTGTAAATAAATAGTGGATAATTTTTAGGAACAGAGAAACATCAAAAGTTTGGGGGTGTTTTAAATTGATATGAAGTAAAAATTAATAAGGTTCTAATTGTGGTAGAAAAACGTCTTTCTATAATTATTCACTTTAAGAATAAAGTCTCATACTTAAAGGTGACATAAATATTTTATCCATTCTCTACTTCGGGGTTTTTCAACCTTGACGCTATTGATGTTTTGGGCTAGATAATTTTTGGTGGTGGGGGCTGTTCTGAGAACCCTAGGATGCTTTGCAGCATACCTGGCCTCTACCTGCTAGATGGCAGTAACAAACAACCTCCCACCACCACCCGTAAGTAATAACAACCAGAAACATCTCTATACATTGCCAAATGTCTGTTGCAGGGCAAAATTGGCCCTAATTGAAAACAATAGCCTTACACAAAGATTTGTGACAGATTGTGAGAGCATGTGCACTTTATCGTCTAGTTAGTAACCAAAACCATGGCTTAGGCAGTCTGCTGCTATTAGTTCTGCTCTTTTTCTAGGGAATTTTATTTATTTAGTAAATCTTTTATGGCAAAGCAGTATGAAAATCCAAATGTTTAATCTTCAAATTAAACTGTCTCTATCACTAAGCTCTGGCATTTACTAGCTGTATGACTTGATAAATTACTGTCCTTTAGCAGTCTTGAGTCCCTTGTAATGACAATAATTCCTGTGAAGTACTTAGCACTATGCCTGTTACATAATAAGTGATTAATGAGTTTCGGGTTATTATGGATAATTATATTAAGTTGTATTGTGATTTAGAATATCTGCCATCCTTCCCTATAAAAATATTTTATATTTCTTTTAATCTTCTATGATTCACTTTGGCCAATAAATTGTAAGTAAAATCAGCCACTTTCAAAAAGCAGCTTTGAAAACCTTTTTGTGGTTTGACTACATCTCCCCTTGCTCTCTTTTGAAATAAGCAGTGTCTCATACGGGGACTGTTTCTTCTGCCTGGAACTTGGAATGATGATGACATCTGACCTGCGATAGGCATGTACCTTGACCTTGATAGGCATGTACCTTGTACTCATTATTTTTTGTAACTTGAGCTAGAAATAAGCCTTGGTTGTTGAGGACCCCTGAGTGTTAACTTTGGTTTTTGTTTTTGTTTCAACTGCAGACTAACTTGGTGTCACCTAACTGTTGAAATAATTTATTAAACATTTCTTGAGCATGTATCATATCAGACATTACATTATTGATAACAAGATCAGCAAAACCCTCCATGCTGATTTGGAATATAGATTCTGGTGATAGCAAAGGAAAAAACATAACTGAACATAATACAATGTGATGGAGGCCATCAATAAGTAGGAAAAGGATGTGCCTCTTTGAGTTATAACCTGAAGCATTATTACTAGTTTGCTAGTATAGAAGGGCAGAAGAAGAATCAGGTTGAGTATAGCAGGGAAGTTTGAGAGCAGGGGGCGTCTTCCTTGAATGGTGAAGAGTTAGGAGGGGGAAGGGCATATATATATATATATATATATATATATATATATATATATATTTACAAAGTATTACGAAATATATGTGGACCTGGAAAGGTTAAAGAAAGTTTGACATAGAGGTGTTATTTAGGCTGAGCAAATGCTATAGGACAAGCAGAAGTTTTTCAGATAAAGGAAAGAATTAAGTGAAAAAGGCAACAGCACCAATTATGTGACAAAAATACTGTTTTCTCTGAAGAGCATATTTGCTGTAAGAAATGGGAAGTAGTTTTGACTCAGTAAGGTGTAGGAAGTTGAGAGGCCTGGGTTATCCCAGATTAATAATATGTTTTATCACAAAATACATAAGAAAATGGATTCTACAGTCAGTGAGATACCAAAACAAGTGCTAAATATAATAAAATATTAGTAAGTGAAAGTAAATACCAGAAACAATCAAGTCAATGGAGCTTCACACTCTAGGCTCCACTTTCTTCCCTCCCCAAAATACACAGTATGATGTTCACATTATTACTCTTTCTAATTACTTCAGCCTTTTCTTCTGTAGCAACTTCCTCAAAAATTAGCAGTCTTGGTAGAAGCTGAACGTTCTTGCTTGGGGTTAATGCTTAAGATGTGGGGCCGGGTGCGGTGGCTCACGCCTGTAATCCCAGCACTTTGGGAGGCCTAGGCGGGTGGATCACGAGGTCAAGAGATCGAGACCATCCTGGTCAACATGGTGAAACCCCGTCTTTACTAAAAATACAAAAAATTAGCTGGGCATGGTGGCGCGTGTCTGTAATCCCAGCTACTCAGGAGGCTGAGGCAGGAGAATTGCCTGAACCCAGGAGGCGGAGGTTGCAGTGAGCCGAGATCGTGCCATTGCACTCCAGCCTGGGTAACAAGAGCGAAACTCCGTCTCAAAAAAAAAAAAAAAAAAAAAAAAGTACTCACTGGCCCCTCATCATTTCCGTTCAAAAACAGAATAAGCTTCTGTTGTTGCTATCTGTAGTCAAGTCTTACTACTCCAAGGACACTTAGAAAAGTGCATTACACATAGCGATTACTAAAATGAACATATATAAATTAGACTAATAGGACTTCTTTTGAACCATAATTTGCACAGATGGACGTTTTATCTTATGTTACGTGGATAAAACTTGCTATCTAGCTTTCTATGAGAATTTCTGCTTTTTAATTGATGTTATTGTCCCAAATACTACCAGCTCACATATGGAAATTCAAAAAGGAACTAACAAGTCCGCTTCTTACTTCACATTGGGGAAAGCTATTTGGACGATTCTGTAGATATGAAGAGAATCCTAAAAGGTTGTGTGAATTGCATTTATTTCAATCCATTATGTTTATCTTTACTTATCAGAATTTTCCCTATCAAATATAAACTAAAGGGAAATACGTCTGAGATGTTCTGTGAACACCCAAGGACTGCTATCAGAATAAGATGAGCTAATCATTCTGTCAAAGGCAATTTGTGTGGATTAGCAGCAAATGTTGAATTGTGTATCTGCCAAAATAATTCAGTTTGCTTTGTATATCCTTTTAGGGATTATTGTTTTTTTTTTCTTGGATAAAAATCTACTTTTCCTGAAACTGAAATTGCTGAGTACAACCTATAATATAAAGCTTTATAAAAATATTCCATTCAGATTTCTCAAAAGATTTAGCTGAAATTTTACCTATGATGACAGATGGGATAAGAAAGACGGGGCAACATTCTTAACTGCCTATATTCTGGACAGACAAGATTTATGTTCCTGTTTTCTACAAAGGACAGAGGATACTAGGGATCTCTCATAAATCTGTTTACATTTTCCTTAGAATGGCTATCACAATGTCTCAGTGCATTAATTTGGGGTTCAAAAGAGTCATTTTCATTCAAAATGGGAATAACAGGAGATGATGGAAGAATGATTTTAGTGGTATGCTGGTAAACATTTAAAAACTTGCCGTTTAGAAAAAAATTTTTTTTAAAAGCCTGGATTTGTGGCATTTTCTGATTTCCTTATTGTAAGTACTTTCACCATTTCCTTTTTTCAAGTCACCAACATGATGTCAACTGGCTCACAAATTCCTAAACTGCTTTGCAAAAGTCATTATGAGTTGACTTAGCACACCAGAGAATAGAACGTGATATTTATTTTTTAGCCGTCAATCAATTTCAAGCTCATTAATGACATGATCAAAAGAATTACGGTTCATTTTTAAGCGAGAGTGGAAAATGTTGCCATATTATTCCTTTAATATAGAAAAATGTATAAGTAGCTTTTGGGAAAACAGTACAAAATATCTCTATTCATATTGTGGGGTTGTTTTGGGTGTGGTCTTCCCGCAAGCACCTTTTTGCTTTGAAATTTATTAGAAAAATAAATCATGGAAATTAGAAAATGAATGGAAACAGTCGTTCCCCATTTAATTTCATTACAGTGGTACATAACAGTCTCCTGGATTAACATCATAGGGGTTTGTCAATTGATCAGAATAATTTTTTTTTTTTTTTTTTGAGACAGAGTTTCGCTCTTGTTACCCAGGCTGGAGTGCAATGGCGCGATCTCGGCTCACCGCAACCTCCGCTTCCTGGGTTCAGGCAATTCTCCTGCTTCAGCCTCCTGAGTAGCTGGGATTACAGGCGCGCGCCACCGTGCCCAGCTAATTTTTTGTATTAGTAGAGACGGGGTTTCACCATGTTGACCAGGATGGTCTCGATCTCTTGACCTCGTGATCCACCCGCCTCAGCCTCCCAAAGTGCTGGGATTACAGGCGTGAGCCACCGCGCCCGGCCCAGAATAATTCTTATCTATAGACAAGGCCAGAAGTATCAAAAAGCTAGTGTATAAAATATGTTTCCCCAAATATGTGTAATGCCTGTAAAAATTACTATTCATAACATATTTTAATACTCTTTCGAATCAAAGGAAAAACAGAGCATCTGTTAGAGAGAAAACAGCCAATTATATAAACAGAAAACTCCCATGAAGTAAACTCTATTATTATCATTTTATCCTATAATTTTAAATTTTATTTTTAATTTTTGTGGGTATGTAGCAGGTATATATATTTATGGGATACATTAGATGTTTTGATACCAGCATGCAATATGAAATAAGCACATCACAGAAAATGGAATATCCATCCCCTCAAGTATTTATCCTTTATATTACAAACAATCCAATTATATTCCTTTAGTTATTTTTAAATGTACAATTAATGATTGACTAGAGCCATCTTGTTGTGCAATCAAATACTAGGTCTTATTCATACTGTTTTTTATACCCATTAACCATCCTCACTTCCCCTTTCTACTTCCCACTACCTTCCCAGCCTCTGCTAACCATTCTTCTACTTCTTATCTCTATGAGTTCTATTATTTTGATTTTTAGATCCCACAAGTAAGTGTGAACATGCAATGTGTGTCTTTCTGTGCCCTGCTTAATTCACTTAACATAATGAAATTCCTCCAGTTCCATCTATGTTGTTGCAAATGACTGAATCTCATTCTTTTTTATGGCTGAATAGTACTCCATTTTGTGTATGTACCACATTTCTTTATTCATTCATCTGTTGATGGATATTTATGTTGCTTCCAAAAGAGCTGCAACAAACATGGGAGTGCAGATATCTCTTTGATATGCTGATTTCCTTTCTTTTGGATATATGCCCAGCAGTGGGATTGCCAGATCATATGGTAGCTCAATTTTTAGTTGTTTGAAGAAACTCCAAACTGTTCTCCGTAGTGGTTGTACTAAATTGCATTCCCACCAACAGCATCCAAGGGTTTCCTTTTCTCTACATCCTTGCCAGCATTTGTTATTGCCTGTCTTTTGGATATAAGCTCTTTTCACTGGGATGAGATGATATCTCATTGTACTTTTGATTTGAATTTTTCTGATGATTGATGATGTTGAGCACCTTTTTATAGGTCTGTTTGCCATTTGTATGTCTCCTACTGAAAATGTCTATTTAAGTCTTTTGCCCAGTTTTTAATTGGATTGGATTTTTTTCCTCATTAGCATCATTTTACACATAAGAAAACCGAAATACAGAGAGGTTAAGTAGTCTGCCCAAGGTCACACAGCTGGTTAGTACAGAGCCAGGACTCAAGGTCCTTTTAATACCTACATAATATCCCTTTAATATTTATAGTTTAGATTTATTTGTGCATTGGATGGGCTCTTTTGATTGTTACTTGGAGAGACTTGCTCAGGTTTCCTAAACTAGATAAGAAAACTGCATGAGAAAACAGGAATTATATTATGCAGCCAGGTCTCACTGAGTCCCAGAAAAAGTCTCACATGCAACATTCAGTGAAGAGACAAGAATTGCTAAAACCATACTGCATAGGGTACTGCAACACCATTCTAAATTCAATGCAACTCTGGCTCTCACATGATCTTATTTCCCCCTCTACAGAAAATGTTCATTGATGCTGTTGGGGTTCAAAAAAATGATATATCAAAGTATAGTGCTTTTGCATACTGAGTACTTAGAACTAGAGAACACTGGAAGGCTTAAGTATCAGTCTCAGAACCAAGGTCTCTCTGTCCTCCTCCTGCCCTCCTATCTCACACCTCTCATTCTCTCCTAAAGTGAATCATGAAAACCAGAATTCCTCTTCCCCAAAGTGGGTCATAGAAACTAGGACCCCTTTGCCCCATAGCAAGCCATAAAACCTAGAAATACTGCTCTAAACATCCCCCCCACCCCCACCGCCCTTTTTCTCTAGGAGCTGACTATAAAGAAAGTATCTGACCTACCTCTCTTTAACAGTAGCTCATAAGACCCTCATTCCAGATGGGCCATACCAAGAAGGAAGAAATGATACAACAGAGAGCCCAAGAGGAATCTGGACAGGCTTTGCTGAGTTTCCCACTCAGTCTATTATCTTTAGGTCTTCACCTTTGGCCCAGTCACATTGGTATACAGGTCTTCATTCTTCACCAAACCTAAGCATAAAAATGGACAGTTTTCCCTGCGTCTTTGAGTCTTCCTTTCTGAAGGCTTCAGTGTCACACGAAATTTTGAGTACATAAATTGGTGTGCTTTTTTTCTTGTTAACCTGTCTTTTTGACTCAGGATTTTTCTCAGTCACTTTGCCAGCTGGGAACCTCTGGCTGGTGACGCCCCTGCCTGGGCTTGCTTGGCCATGCTACCAGCTGCAGGAGGTGGCCCGCCCACTCAGCCCACCCAGGCTGCATCTGGCTTGCACACTGGCTCAGCCCATAGCTGGGCCAGGCATGCCCCAGCCCACCTGTGTTATAGCTCATACACGTGTTTGGTGGGTCCCGAGTTCTTATCTTATGTCCAAGAAGAATGAGGATATGCTGACAATTGAAGGGTGAGGAGGGTGGAGAAGAATTTTATTGAGTGATGGAATAGCTCTCAGCAGAGAGGGAAAAGGGGTGGTTCCCCACCCAAAGTCAGGTGGTTTCTCCCCCAGTGTGGATGAGTCTTGGGTTTTTACAAGTGCAGGATGGGGAGGGGTGGGATGTAGGTAGCATCAGAAAAGTTAACATTTGGCTAGTTTAAAAGCATTATTCAGAAAGAACCAACTGGGAAAGAGCAGGCAAACAGGAATAGAAGTTCTCACTCCAGGTTGTGGGTTTCCGGCTGTTTTTGGCTTGAAGGTGGGGTTTCACCGGGGACCTGCCCCTGTCTGGCTAGGCATCTGTCTACCTCCTGCAGCTCTCATTTTGTTACGAGTGTTGGCCATGCCCCTCATGATGGAGAGGAAAGGTATCAATCTCTACTATTTCTGACCCTACAATGTCTACTATTGTGTGTTCTGGAATTAATTTTCCTCCACTACTTTTTCTATTCTTCTAAATTTTTTGGTTAAGCTGTGGAAAAAGAAATTTTGATTAACTCAGCAAATTAGTGCTGCACCTGTGTAAGCAGAGCTTCATGCCAAGCCATCTTTATGAAAGATACTAGATTATTCCTAGACAAGGAGAGAGAGGGAGTAGGAAAAAGCAAAACTTCAAGTTTGGGCAACTAGGTAGACGTCATTGTCATTCATCACAATAGAAAATACAGGAGAATGAAGGGATAATGATTTCAATATTGGCTGACTTTAGTCTTAGGTACCGCAACATACACAACAAGGTATTCATTATATTAATACTATTCATTAGCAAGAAAAACTGAGTGGTCTGCAGGTCAGGAAAACCCATTAGTGAACCATCGGTGTACTTGTCCTGTTTAAATCAGAGTAACTCTTAGCCATGCCATAACTTAGTCTCATATTCTTTCTAATTTTCATTTAAAAACTGTGTCAATTAAATATTTAAAGTAAATCCCAATGCATTTTGAGTGTGAAGTTTTAATTAAAAGTCAGTACACTATGGTTTTCTCATGTAAATTTGTTGCTTGAAGGCTGCCTGGCAAATAAAAAACGGATAAAACAGAAAATGTCTTTGAGGTGAACTCAGGAAAATCCTAGATGCAGTTCCACTGAGTACTGCTGCATTGAAAATCTCTTCAGAGATAGGGAAAAAATAATTCCTGTCTGCAATACTGCACATTCCCTGAACTACGCTCTTTTGAAGCAGTCATTACCAGCAGCATCCTCAGTGTATAGTGTTTTATGGTCTCACTGTGTGTGACAACATTAAGCATCATTAAAAAGCGTAATTAGAATAAAAATGCAAAGTTCCATACATCTTTTGAAATACATCAGATATAGTTTGTCCTTGAAACAAAAAAGGGCATGATAATAAAGTTAACTAACCTTTTAAAATACGTGAATAGAATAAGGAAATCTTTAGATTGCTTTAAGAGACACAATAACTCTAAAACAAAGTGCTAAAAACAAAATTACAGTGCTTGAGCAAGCGAAATAATATTGTTAAGAACTGACCTAGTAATATAGTAGGAAGTAAAGAAAAACAAAACATATAAATGTCTCTTTGAAGAAACCATAGGGTCAAGCAGAAAAATAGAAAGATTATTATAACTATCTAATCTAAATACAAAACATCCATGTAATGACATACTATATAAACATTATCAGATATGCTTTCCAAGTGTAGTTACAAAGACAGTCACATTGTCACAGTAAAACGGAAAGATTCAAGATACCCAAGTCTATAGAGAGAATGAGTTAAAATCATAAGATCAAATGTTTAGTCTCACTATACATCATCCAGAACTGTTAACTGAAAAACAAATAGTAATTTTAAAAAATGTTTAAGCTGAGTACAGTGGCTCATGCTTGTAATCTCAGCACTTTGGGAAACCAAGGCTTGAGCCCAGGGCTTGAGACCAGCCTGGGCAACAATATGAGACCCCCTCTCTACAAAAAATTGAAAACTAGCTGGGTATGATGGTACACACCTATACTCCCAGCTACTCTAGAGGCTGAGGTGCGAGGATAGCTTGAGCCCTAGAGGTTGAGGCTACAGTGAGTCTTAATCACACCACTGCACTCTAGCCTGGGTGACAGAGTGAGACCCTGTCTCAAAAAAATTTTTTTAAACTATTTACAAAGATGAGTCCTTTTTTACATGGTTTCTAGCAGATTTTTCCCTGAAATAAGGCCAATGCTGAGCAGTCTTAAGAGTTCTACAAGAATGCTGGGTGTGAAATGCAAATTTGGGGGGAAAGATCGTCATTTGTGACTCAGGAAAAGATGATAAAGTAAACGATAATGTGAACCCTCTCCTCCAGCATAGGGAAATAGAAATTGAATTAAAAAGGTAACTCTTGTTTTGTTCAGGAATAATGTACGCTTTAGCTTTGGGTCTAGGGTAAACTGAACTGTTGAGTGTATTTTTCCTTATTATTCTTAGGTTTGATTTCAATCATACTTTCTGAAGAACCCCCATTGAAAATTATAGTTAAATGGATGCACTAATTTTTAAAGAGCTTTTTATAAAATATATCAGAAAGATGAAAACAAAAACAAGTTTTAAACATTAAAAATTCTATGTTAAACATTAAAAATGAAATATGTTTCTTAGTTATTAAGATAAACCAAATAACTTATTCCTTAGTTATAGGTTGGTCATTATGAGAAATACTCCCTCAGTTGGTTTAAATATTGACATGCCAGAGATGTTTATTTATGAATTCACAAGGTACTTCGAGATTGAAAGCCATGATTTCCACTAGGTATGAATTTCCATCTGCTTCAGGGGAACAAGATGTCTTTCACTGCTTAATCATTCTGTTAAGCACTTTGTTAGTCACAACTTTAGCCTGGAACCTCTATGGAGATTAGGGGAGCACACAGGAAAAGACTGACAAAGCTAAATTGAAAAGACTCACAAAGTCTCGACTTAATATACAGGAACTTCCGTTTCTTCGCCAAATTCAAATTTCTAACTAGGATCATATTTTTACATAAAAACTGCTTTGAGCACTAAAGGATAAAAACAATTCACATTTTAATATACATATGGGGAAAAACCTTCAACATGCTTCCTTGATACTCGCTAGTACTAGAAATCTTGGTCTCACTGAGGAAAATTTGCGAAGATCTTTACAAAAGGATTTCTTACGTAAATCCCGATAGAGCCAGGCCATTTAGTCAATGACCAGGGGTTATGATTTCTGCCACTTACTTTTTGCTGCTGAACATCGTGGTCTTCAGGGTGAATCTCTTGCAGACATTCCTCGGAGCCGTTGCTAGGAAAAGTGTGGACCAAGGACCAAAGTTAGCTTTATCTGGGAGCTAGTTTGAACTACAAAGTCTCAGGTGATACTCAAGAGCTTGCAGATGACAATCTGCTCTTTAACAAGATCTCCAGGTGGATCATATGCACCTTAAACTGAGAAGCACTCTTCTAAACTTGTCAGGGTCTCACAGGTGAGAGTCTTACCTTCCTTAAAGATACAGTCTCTTTGACGTTCAAGTCACAGGATTCTTTAAGTACCATTTAACCCTCTCACTAAAATCAGTAAGTCCTAGGTTCTATCCTGTGATTTAAAAAATTCTCCTTCTAAGTTGGAGTGAGCTAAGTTTCTGTCATTGAGAAGTAAGATGAATGCTGTTGAGATACGTGGAAAGAGAGACGAATGACTCGGTTTCGCACACTTTCACGTTACTATTACTTCTGTTGTTCAAGTATTTAAAATGTAGACATATCTTAGACTTATAGAATTATTTTCCAGACGAAGCCCTTGTTGTCCCTGAGCGAGTCAAGGAATGTGCCACACTCTGAGATTGAATTATGAGTCCTTTATTATGCCAGTGACCGAGAGGTGGCTAACGCCCAAAATTCTGTCCGCCCCTAAGAAAAATTTAGGTGGTCTTTTATGCTCTAGTTTTGAAGGGGAAGGGGAACCTAGCTGAAGCAAATTTTTCACAAAAGCAGAGTAAGCGCAAAAAAGTTAAAAGATAAACTGGTATGAGAAATAAAACAGTGCCAGGTGCAAGGGGTAAAGTTGTCATGAAAGACATACAACTTATAGATAATGGGGGCTCTGGGTGCTTGACAGCACCTGCATTCCCAGGCTCTGCTGGTGCCACTTAACTCAGCCTCTTATCAACAAATGCATTCCTGCAGGTGCCCAGTGTCAGCTTGCCCCAGCTACATACTATAGTTACATACTTAATGGTGGGAAAATAACTAAAATGAAGAAGCTAAGATGGAGTTTGTCTGGCTCAAGAAGCTAACATAAAGCCTGAACAGCTTTTAGTCTGAGAAAGAGAGAGTTAGTTTTAGCTGGCAAAAAGCAGGTTATCACATTCTCAACTGGCACACATGAACTACGAGATTCCTATTTCATGTCTAACATAATTTAGATGTTATTCTACTAAGAATCCCCTACTAGGCTCTACTCCAAAATATACATTTTGGAAGGATCATTTATTTACATGATGAGTTTCTTCTAATGTTTCCTTTTCTTAAAGGAAGTTTCTCCCAGTTTCATCACAATAAAATGTGTGGAAAGGCCTTTACAATAAAATAATGTGTTACTATATAAACAAACTGAGTTTTAATGACAGTGTTGTCAGAGGCATTTGAACCAGAGTGACTCCATCTTGAATAGCAGTTGGGTAAGGTAAGGCTGAGACTTACTGGGCTGCATTCCCAGAAGGTTAAGGCATTCTTAGTCACAAGAAGAGGTAGGAGGTCCATACAAGGTACAGGTAACAAAGACCTTGCTGATAAACAGTTTGCAGTAAAGAATCCAGCCAAAACCCACCAAGATGGTGACAAAGTGGCCTCTGGTTGTCCTCACTGTTCATTATACACTCATTATAATGCATTGGCGTGCTAAAAGACACTTCTGCCATTGCCATGACAGTTTACAAATGCCATGGCAACTTCATGGAAGTTACCCTATATGGTCTAAAAATGGGAGGAACTTTCAATTCCCCAGGAATTGCCCGCCCCTTTCCTAGAAAACTCATGAATTATCCACACCTTATTGTATATAACCAAGAAATAACCGTAAAAATGGTCAACCAGCAGCTCAGGTTGCTGCTCTGCATATGGAGTAGCCATTCTTCATTCTTTCACTTTCCTAATAAACTTGCTTTCACTTTCGTTACTGGAAAGAGGTCTCAATCTAGACCCCAAGAGACGGTTCTTGGACTTCTTACAAGAAAGAATTTGGGGCAAATCCATAAAGAGAGAAGATTAAGAAAGTAAAGGAATACAAAAATTGCTACTCCATAGGCAGAGCAGCAGCATGGGCTGCTCTTAGGCTATATTTATGGTTTTTTCTTGATTATATGGTAAACAAGGGGTGGATTATTCATAAGTTTTCCAGGAAAGGGGTTGGCAATTCCTGGAACTGAGGGTCCCCCCTTTTTTAGACCATAGAGGGTAACTTCCTGAAGTTATGCCATGGCATCTGTAAACTGTCATGGTGCTGATGGGAGTGTCTTTTATCAGGGTAATCCATTATAATGAACATATAATGAGCAGTGAGGACGACCAGAGGTCACTTTTGTCACCATCTTGGTTTTGGTGGGGTTTTGCCAGCTTCTTTACCATCCTTTTATCAGCGAGTTCTTTCTGACTTATACCTTGTGCCAACCTCCTGTCTCGCTCATGCTGTGACTTAGGATGCCTAACCTCCTGGGAATGCAGCCCAGTAGGTCTCAGCCTTATCTTGCTCATTCCCTATTCAAGATGAAGTTGTTCTGGTTTGGACGCTTCTGACAGATTCGCCTCAAATTCTTTCTTGTGTGAAATCCAAGAACCCTCTCTTGTGTCTGGATTGGGACCCCTTTTCTGATAACAGTGTGTGCCACAAGGAGTGCCTCAAAGAAGAACACTGCACTGACAATTTCTAAACAGCAGCTTATTAGGGGGAGTTAGGGCAAATGTATTGCTTATGCATTGGCTCTGGAGTTCTTAGGGCAAGATATCAGAAGCAAAATGCATCTTTGGATTGGTGGAGTTCTTAAAAGGAGGATGGTTGGAAGTGAGATCAGATTGTGAGTGAAGAGAAAAAGTGTTGAGAGTCATCACACATTATGAGGTTGTAATCACAAAGCTAATGATGATGGTTCTTCCATTTTTCAGGACGATGGAGGAGAAAGGCCAATTAAACTGGAATGTTATACTTTTCCAAAACTAAAATCTCCATTTTTATAATTATTCACCGCATGAAATATACTTTAACAAAACTTCAAATGTACAAGAGGAAATATCTGATTAAATACCATCTTGCCTTCAACAGCTAAAAGCTATGTGAAATCAATTCTATCTCTATGTTTCTGTATACACATTGTTTTATAAAACTGATATAGTTCAAGAAAGGAAGACAGTTATCTAAAGCGATCAGTTACTGGGTGTTGAAACTGAGATATAAAGTTTGTATTGACTGTTCTAAATTCATTTATTCATTCTTTCCTTCTTATGACTACTAGTTGCATAGTTATAAGTTAGCACCCAGAATGCCCAGCTCCAAGGTTATGCTGGTGTGCAGCAAAAGTGGACTTACTCAGTGTCTTCTGTAACATAATATACATACAATGAAATATGCAATCTTAAAAGTAACATCACCCTAGAAAGTTCTCTGATGCCTCTTTCTAATCGATCTCTACCCTATCCTTTGTGAGTTAAAGAACATTGTGATTTTTTTTCTGCTATAATTTAGTTTTGCCTGTTCTAGAACTTCACATAAATGGAATCATTCACGTATTCTTTATACACATAGAATTATTTGTGGCTTTTGTGTGAATCTGAGTATAATGTTTTTGAGGTTCATTCATGCTGGATATTAATCATTTATTGCTGTGTAATATTCAATTGTGGATATAGCAAAATTTGTTTATTCATTCTAATAATGGACACTTGGGCTGTGTCCAGTTTTTTGCTATGATGAAAAAAATTCCATGAATATTCCTGTACAAAGTTTTTTGTAGGACTGGCATGATGGCTTGCATTAGAAATTCCAGCTACCCGGGAGGTTAAGATGAGAAGATTGCTTGAAGCCAGGAGCTCCAGGCTGCAGTGAGCTAGATCACACTACTGCACTCCAACCTAGACAATAGACTGAGACCCCATATGTAAAAGAAAAAAAAACCTTTTTATAAATATAAGTTTTCATTCTTGGGGTATAAGGCGTATATAAATTAATTTTATACAGAAAAAAAAAGCCAGATCATTTTTCAAAGAAATTGTGCCATTTAACTCTCCCACCAATAATGTGTGTTTATATTGTTCTACAACCTCATCAACATGTAATATTGTCACTCTTCTTAAAATTTTAGCCCTTATTGGGGATTCCACCCATAGGTAATTTAAAGAAAAACTATACAAATTTATTTTCTCATCTCCAATTTAACGTTCCCATTAATTATATACTCCCATTATATTTCTAACTTTTTTCAAACATTCTTGTAATAGGTTTGGAAATATCATCCTGTATTAATATCTGGGTAAAATGTACCTTCTTATTTGCATAAAAATGATTGACACTTTATAAATTAGGGAAAATCACCTTCTGTTATTTGAGGTTTGACTTGGTGAATCCAGGTTTCTTTCATCATCTTGGAAAGGAAGTTAGGAATCCTTCCTCCATAAAGGATTCCACATGAATCCTTTTAAAGCAACACTTGACAAATGGCCATCTGTATTCTGCTTGGCCACTACCAGTAACGAGTGGTCTGCTTTACATGACATCCCAATCCATGTTTTAATATTTATAGTCTGTTGTTGCTGAATAACTCTAATTTAATCTCAGGTTTTTTATAGAATATGTATGATTATGACAATGTGATATATCATTCATTTATTAATGCATGTGTACTCATTTATAACAAAGATTGTCACATATTCCAGACAGTTTCTGGGCAAGGTAATCAAGATCCAGTAGTGAACAGCAATGTCCCTACCTTCATGAATTTTTTGTCTAGAAATTAATCATTCTCTAGCGTTGTTACTTACCTGGTCTTCCCTAATGTCTTTTTCAAAATACAAAGTAGCACTTACAGGTGAAAACTCTACTCATTATGGAGATGTATTCATAGCAACACCGGAAAGGTATTTGTTTTCTTAAAAGATGGGGTCTGCAGCCTCAAACTCCTGGCCTCAAGTCTCTCATCCAGTTTCCTATAATTATCTGAAATAAGAATATTGTTTTCTAGTATTCTTTTTTATTTAATATGTCTATTAAATATTAAGTTAAAAATCTCCTAAAATGTCAATGCTTTGTTAATAAACTGTGCTTTTCTGTAATAGAAAAAATATTAAAATACATTTATATGACTCACCCTGTATTCTGTGAACGTATTTACAAAAAAATGGTTTAAGGTTATCTAGAAAGTCCAATGCCCAGGGCTTCCTCAGAGACAGTATCTATTGGCTGCTTTTTCCTGGTTTATAGGCCGTACTTTCCTGATTCTTTGCATGTCTCTTAATTATCTTGTTAAAAACTAGAAAGTTAAATAATATAATGTGCCACTTGTAGAAATTAGATCTTTCTTCAGTGCTGTTTCTTGTTGTGGTGGATTTCCTGAACTAATTCTTTAAAATCTGTATCCTTTATTGTGTGTGGTCACTGAGGTCTCTGCTCTGTTAGCTTTGTGGTCAGGCAATGGTTGAACAGAGATTCCCTGGAATGTTTTGAATAAATAAGTCTCTTAGTTCTTGCCAAGGGCTGGCCGTGTGTGTGTGTGTGTGTGTGTGTGTGTGTGTGTGTGTGTGTGTGTGTGTGTTGGGGTATTGTCAGAGGCATTTTAACCAGATCAACTCCATCTTGAATAGGGGCTGGGAAAAATAAGGCTGAGACCTGATGGGCTGCGTTCCTAGTAGGTTAGGGATTCTTAGTCACAGGATGAGATAGGAGGTTGGCACAACATATAAGTGAAAAAGACCTTGCTGATAAAACAGTTTACAGTAAAGAAACTGGCTAAAAGTCACCAACACCAAGATGGTGACGAGAGTGACCTCTGGTCATCCTTGCTGCTCATTAGACACTAGTTACAATGCATTAGCATGCTAAAAGACTCCCACCAGATGCCATGGTAATGTTAGGAAGTTACCCTATATGGTCTGAAGCAGGAAAGAGCCCCCAGTTTTGGGAATTACCTACCCCCTTCTGGGAAAACTCATGAATAATTCACCCCTTGTTTAGCATAGAATCAAGAAATAACCAGCAGCTCAAGCTGCTGCTCTGCCTATGGAGTAGCCATTCTTTTATTCCTTTACTTTCTTAATAAACTTGCTTTTACTTTATGGACTGGCCCTGAATTCTTTTTTGTGCAAGATCCGAGAATCCTCTCTTGGGATCAGCATGGGGACCCCTTTCCAGTAACAGTATGTTTTCAATGTTCCTGAAGGCAATTTACAACTCCTTCTCAGTCTTCGCTTCCAACTTGCACAGAACCTCAAGGTCAACAAGAGGCAAGAGATTTTGGCTATCCTCTCTCTTTCCTGGTCATAGGCACAGCACTGAGTGTGCATGTGGACTTCTAAATTTCCAGGAACGTCTGAGCTTTTCATAGCCCTCTAGGGACCTTCAATTCCCGTTTTTCCAAACAATTATCACTTGGTATTTTGTACTAACGTCCTGAAAAGAGGGCTGTTCATGCAGAGGGATCTCTGATTCAGGCCAAAGAAAAAGAAGCCCTGAGGATGGAGCTTTTTCTTGGCCAAATAGTGACAGGCTTTTGATGGTGGGACTTGGGGACACTCCAAACCAGTTGGCCTCTCCTAGGGCTTGCTAGGCTGCTGGTTTTCACTGCTATTGTAGTTGTAAGACTTTTGGTTTTCAAGGCTACTACACAGCAGGGGAATGGGGCACATAAAAGACCCATTAAATGCCATTAACTTCACTGTTCATGCCAAGATTCAATTGTTTTTCTTGAGTAAATGCTCCTCAGATTGTTACATGACTTCGGTTAATTTCCAGAATTCTGTCAAAATTTCATTTTGCCAGTGTTATTATTGCTTTTACGCAAGAGTGAATTTTCAGAAGTCTTTGCTTTTCCAGAGTTAGCCCTCTATCTTGCAAATTTTATTATTACAAATGGGAATTATTATACCACCATTTCATGAGACTAACAAGTCATATTGCATTTTTTCTAAATGCCCTTCTAGTCTCCATTCATATAAATATATTTCATATAGTACAATAAGAACAAGATTCATAGTCTGATTATTTTTCTTGATATTGTATGACAAATATTTTCTGTTTCTACATTTCTAATTCTGTGTTCCATATTACTGACATCTTACAATTTATTGCTTCTTTACTTAGACTACTTGTCTTTAATTGTTTGAGATTATAAAAAATGCTGTGATGTCTAATTTCATGAATATAACATGTTTCTTCCTTTGGATATTTTTCTTACAAAAAAATTCTAGGAAGCAGAATTAGCAGATCAAATGATTCTTATATAACTTTAAGAAAGTACAATACACTCTCCAAGACAGGACTCTATTTATAGTTATTTATCATTTCTCCCATCTCTTTTCTTTTGTACACATGCCTGCCTCGTGAACATCTTTTTATTTTATGAGGTTAAGGGACCCACCAATAACAATTTCCTTGGTATACATTTTGTAAGCATTTGTACATCTTATCTCTCTATTTGTACTTTTTAACAGTTAGTAAAATGACCAGTAGGGTTAAGCAAATTGAAATGTTTTATGCTGTTTAAACCAAGATAATATTTATTAATATAATATCTATATTACAAGCTTCACTAGGTAATACTGAATTCCCTTAGGCAAGTGCTTCTAAAATTTTATTTTGGGCATCACTCAACTGGGAATTCTTGTTAAAGGTCACATTCTGAATCAGTAGATCTGGGGCAGAGCCCAAAAATATGCATTTCTACTAAGTTCCATGAGCCATGCACCATAATATGAATAGTGAGACCTTGTGACATTCTTCTGTATTTGTAATACTGCCCAGACCGTGAAAAGGATAAATTTAATAGTGAGTATCCTGGTTCCAGTCAAATCTTGTTTTGAAATATTCACCTTCTTTAAAGAAATACATTGAGATTAGGACTCTAATGGGAATAGACAGATTTAACAATGCTTCCTGGTGCATCCTCATGGAGCAGACACACTCACTGATTAGTTACCATCCTTCTAAAGACATTCCCTTTTTCCCGTCTATCCACTTTCTAGGAGCCAATTTTAGAAGGCATCACCTAACATTCCAAGCTTGATAAAACACGTTGTGACTTTTCACTGGTTGTTAAATTGTATCAAGGATATAAATTATTTAAAAGAACAATATATTTAGTATCAATACTAAACTTTTCTTTCTGATTTTTAAACTTATAATTGAAAGTAGGATCACAGCAACTGCCGGGAGGTATTTGCCTCAGACAGTAGGCAATATATCCAGTTCCAGTGCTTTTGTGATATGCCTGTCATCTTCTATTCTTAAAAATAAATGGAAATGCAGGCAGATGGCTATTTAGATTTTATAAATGGATTTAAAAACTAAACTACATTTGCCAGGATGTGCATCGTCAGTAGGATTTAGGATATTAGTGTATTTATTATTCAAGTTTTAAAGTATTACAGTAGAATTCTCTTCTTTAATGGAACTGTATATTATTTGAATTAAACAAAAATAGTTATGTCTTTAGTTTTTTAAAAACTAACTGTTTTATATAAATGTAATGTAAAGTAAGTATTTAATATTAAGGAGATCACTTAAAGTTGTACCTAAATAAATCGCAAGTAACTCAGGACAACCATAATGGATTGTGCAGACTCAAGAGAAGAAATTCTTATAAATACGGTACCTTAAAAATTACAACAAACCAGGCATAAAACAGATAACACAAAGTTACAGTCTGGTTAAAAAATGTCTCTGGCCTAGAAAATGAGCGGCCTTAGTTGGAGGTAGTTCTAAACTGATCATAACCTCACATACATGGCAGAAGCAAATGAGGGAAGTATCTCATTCACAATATTGTAGGCTTCAAATGATTTCTTTAAAATTTTTTTTTTTTTTTTTTTTTTTTGAGATGGAGTTTCGCTCTTGTTACCCAGGCTGGAGTGCAATGGCACGATCTCGTCTCACCGCAACCTCTGCCTCCTGGGTTCAGGCAATTCTCCTGCCTCAGCCTCCTGAGTAGCTGGGATTACAGGCATGCGCCACCATGCCCAGCTAATTTTTTGTATTAGTAGAGACGGGGTTTCACCATGTTGACCAGGATGGTCTCGATCTCTTGACCTCGTGATCCACCCGCCTCGGCCTCCCAAAGTGCTGGGATTACAGGCTTGAGCCACCGCGCCCGGCCTCTTGAAAATTTTTTAAAGTACAAAACCAGAAGAATGGCCCCCAATGCAGGTAGATCTTAGAAGTGAGAAACGTCCGAGATCTCAGCAAGCACCATAAAAGCACCAGCAGCAGAAACAGCTCTTCACATGCTGAAGAAATTAGAATAATCAGATTCAAGCTATCAAATGATCATGCCAACTATGTTTAAAGAAGCAATACACAGGCTTAAAGATATCTGCTGGAAACAGTAAAATAAAGTGACATGGAATTATTAAGAAGGAACCAAAAAACTAATAAGGAACAAAAAACTTATAAGGATAATAAATGACAATTTTAATTCAGTACATATACTGAGGAACAGAAAAGTGAAATAGAGGATATAATGAAAAAGTATAACCTAAATTCAATCAGGATCCTGGAAGGAGAGTGGATAGACTGGAATGGGGCAATATTCAAAGTGATAGTCGCTGAGAGTTTTCTAGAACTGATGAAAAGCTTTAATTCACGAATTCAAGCAGCTGCAAAAAACAAAAACAATAATGCTAATCCAAATTAATAAGAAATTCTACACCTAGACATCACAATTAAACTGTAGGGAAAAAGACAAATAGAAAATCCTAAAAGCAGTCCTTCTAAAAAAGAGAGACTACTTTCAGAGAAGTAGCGGTCAGATTGAAAGAAAAAAAGGAAGTTATTACAGTGAAAAAGAAATGAGCTCCTGAACACTTATGGAGCAATTGATCTTTGAATGAAATAACACGTGCTCTGTCGTTACAGGAAAATGTTTATAGATTCGTGAGAGAAATGAGGGTGTTCCCATCAATGAAATGTGAGACAAGATTATCACTTAAAGGTAGAGGAAAGAAAGAGGATATGAAAAGCTATGTATTCAAGAATGAAAAACTAGAAAAATACATAATAGGATTGTAGGCAGTCATGACTAATATTACATGAGAATTGTGGAAAAGTGATAGGAGAGGCAGCTATAGCTTGACAAAGCAGGTCCTGGATGACAGGAGATTGTGCTGCAGAGCGATCAAGTGACTGCGGAAAGGAGGCTGGCTGATCTGGCAAATGACAGCCAGAATGCATTTTGAAACATATTTCATCTTCTCAGTGACTTTCACAAATGCTTAGGGAGGAGAACATGGTAAAATATCATTAGCTATCTTTAATAAAACAGTTTTAGGGCTTTCCAGGTAAATATTAAATTGATCTGTGATTTCGCATACTGGTTGAATCACAGATCTGTAGTTTTCATATGCAATTAAATATTTATGCCAGAATGCATGCTGCATTCTCTGCCACATTCAGTGATTCCTGACTCTTCTTTAGCTATGAAGCAAAATTTCCCAAGAAATTAAAGTCTAAAGGCAAAAATTAAAGTCTAGAACAATCATTTAATATAGCTAGAGAAGAGGTATAGGTACAGAATAGCTAGAGAAGAGGTATAGGTACAGAATAATATAGCTAGAGAAGAGGTATAGGTACAGAATAATATAGCTAGAGAAGAGGTATAGGTACAGAACTGGCCCATTTCATTATCTTGCCCATCTCTGCAAGAAGACAGAAGTCCCATCACATTTCTTTTCAGGGTCATCTTTAATCTAAAGATGTGAAGAACTCAAAGGCTGTGGAAAAAGCTCAGAGGCCATTTCCTAGGCATTATTTTATCTGCTCCCATCTGTAAGATGACAATAGTTTAAGCACATCAGAGTATTTGAATCAGACTATTGAAACAATCACTAGTTTAGTTTGAAAAATTAAGTAAGTAATTTATGAGCCCACATTCTAGTTACAGCTTATAAAATATTTGAACAGCTGGGCAAACATTTCTTAACTAAATAAAAAGGAATTAAAGGACAATTAATCACTGCAGTAATGGTATATAAATGGGTCCAATAAAAGCAATAGTGGGGATCATTGCACCCTAAATACTTAACTGCAGTTAACTGGCCATGAGTTGTTGAGGAAGAAAAGCCTTTGTGAAGTGTGGGTAGCTTAAAACAAGGACTAAATTGAGTGGTTACAAATCCAACATTCCTCATGGTAAATAAGCATTTAACAATTCTATAACCTATTTTCCCCCAACAATAACAGACTGTTTTTCATTACTGTACTATTTAAATTGTTGCTGAACATTCAGCTTATATATGCATTTGGAATTGTTCAGAAGTCCCTGCCATCTTCCTACCGGTTGTGACATAAGTTTGGTAGTCTACACAGGGTAGCATTCAATAACTGAATACCAGTTTCAGGACTGAGTAGAGTTATTGTTTCAAAGTTTTATTTGCCATTGTATTTCTAGCATTTAGGTCAGTACCAGTCCATTTAGGTATATAATACACTTATTGTATTAACTTATTATACTTAGTGTAGTCATATCAAAATGCTCAAGGTCAAAGTTTGAAACATAGTTAAGCTCTTGGTAAGATCTTTACCTAAAATTGGAGTAAAGATCACTGCTCTTCTCTATATTATTATGTGTAGCTATGTAATTTTATTCTCTCTACATTCTCCATATATAATTTAGGATGTCACTTAGGGAAGCCTTGTTTGTCACTAAGTCCAGGACTTGTCTTCAGGTCGTACAGACTTCAAAACACATTTGCCAAGTGGGTAGGCTTAGAGATTGACTCATGGTTACCAAACTCAGAAGTCTTTCTCTCTCTCTCTCTCTCTCTCTCTCTCTGTGGGTCTCTCTCTCTGTATGTTTATTTGATGTGTTATTTATTAGAATAAAAAATATAACTGCTAAGTGAAGCATTGCAATTTTTGTAGGGGATATAACATTATTTTCACATTGCTTTTCACCTGATGAGTATTGACTTCAAACTAGGACTTTATTTTCATATTTTAATGGATAATTGTACCAAACTAAGGTATCCTGATTAATCATTTCCCTTTAAAGTAATGGCAACATTTATACTTCAGAACTTCCTCCCAGAACAGCCAGCAAGAACACCATGTGTGGTCTTAGCCAGCTCTGTTTTTGCAGGTTTTCCTGTGGACCAAGCTGTATTCACCTCTTTTTCTCTTGGTTTGACTTTTACTTTAACAATTTATTTAACTTAGATAAGTTCATAGAACCAGAATGAAGTCACATCCAGATTTTTTGTTTGAAATGTTGCTGCTCCTAGAACTTCATAGACATTCATTTGACCCCAGTGCAGGCTCTTTGTTTCAAATATGGTCTTCTGCACCCTAATCACTGGTGACAAAATGAGGCATAATTTCCTAAGAAACAGAGGGAAAATTAAAGTCTAGAACAATCATTTAATATCTTTGCTTGTAATTCCAGTTGCACAATAAATGGAATAAAGTTTAGTGAAATCAGGTTGATTATAACACCTTACATTTGCCTGAAATGCTATATTTCGCAAAGCTTTTTTGAAACATTACCTTATTTCAAAGTCCAACACTTCTTGACTGAGATTAGCCTAATAGTATATGTGTGTGTCATCAACATTCAGAGAAGTTGGGTAATACCTACTAAATAGAATATGTGGAGAAGTCCAAGAGTTGTTGGTAATAATGTTCTTTAGATTAGGATAAATGCTGGTAGGAAGTGACCAAGTTGAAAGACAATGTCTGTCACATGGAAGTAGAATATACAGATAAGTAAATGTTTAGAGGATTGCTGGAAGCTGGTGGTTCAGAGAGTACCTTAAAATGGTATAAAACAACACTGTGATGGGAATATAACGTAGGTAGGAACTGATTAAATCACTTTAAGAAACGTTGTTATTTTCAAAGATCATTCAAAATGATCTTTGAAGTACTACAGTAAGCTTATACACAAAATGTTTCAAGAGCCATGCCATACATATTTGTTCTTTGACCCTCAGAATGTTCTTTATTTATTCAAATGAACCTAGATATTCATTGAGACTGTAGCTGAAGTAATGGGCATTCAAATTTTGTTACCTTCTTTGTGATTTTTCTTGCTTATATTCTAAACATAATTTTCTTTTGACCTTTTGTTTATGAAACAAACCGCTAGCATGAACTTTGGAAAATGAGTTTGGGTTCAATACATATTTATCAAATATATCATATTTCTGTTGAAACTATATTCTTTGTAACTCTCACAGATTTGTGAGGAAACAGTGTCATAGACGATTGTTCAAGACACTGACAAGTCAATGAAAGTACTATAAAAATATCCAAGAGCATTTTATAGCTAAATATTGTTGTTGTTATTCACATTTAATTGTTCTAAATTCTCCATGAAAACAATAATCATTACCTAATTCTTTAAACATATTAATAATCCTTATTATAGGACATTAATGTATATGATAATTGTATACATCAATCCTGATGAAAATTTTGCCTCTCAAAAAAATAATTCTTGAACAGCTTTCCAATATGAAAAAAAAGTTTTGTCTCTCTAATAATCCCTTGAATAGAAAGCTAATAAAAGGATATGCATACAAGAGAAAATTGCTGAATATTTTTTATTTCCCTTGATTTCAACTTTTATTTCTTTTCTTTTTTTTTTTTTTTTTTTTTTTTTTTTTTTTTGAGACGGAGTTTCTCTCTTGTTACCCAGGCTGGAGTGCAATGGCGCGATCTCGGCTCACCGCAACCTCCGCCTCCTGGGTTCAGGTAATTCTCCTGCCTCAGCCTCCTGAGTAGCTGGGATTACAGGCACGCGCCACCGTGCCCAGCTAATTTTTTGTATTTTTAGTAGAGACGGGGTTTCACCATGTTGACCAGGATGGTCTCGATCTCCTGACCTCGTGATCCACCCGCCTCGGCCTCCCAAAGTGCTGGGATTACAGGCTTGAGCCACCGCGCCCGGCCTCAACTTTTATTTCTATAATAAATACTATGAATTACTTAAAGGGTTTGATTTTTTTTACTAGTATTTTGCACACATCTACATGTGGAAATTCAGTCAGGGTGGTGGCAAAAATATTAAGGGAAAAACAGTTGAGACAGTTATAGAATATAGCCTCAAACCCGTTTGGAAGGCCTAAGGGATTTTTCTATAGTTCTTAGCTGAAGGCAGCCAGAGTCTCTTTGCAGGAGCCTGAGGATTAGGGTGCAAATATAAACAAACTAGCTAGCTTGTTTACTCATGTGGTCCTAAAACTAACCTTTGAGCCGGATGGCCCTCTTGGGGGGAGATCGACCAGGGACATTACCCACTAATGGTGTTTGCTCTGGGCATCAGAACCCAGCCTTTAATTGTTCTCTACAAGTGTGTTGACTTAGAGCCTCTGTTATTAAATCTATACTGAATAAATGGGTAGAGGGTGAACTAGGCAGTGTCGTGTAGCTGCGATCTCCCTCTGTAAGTGGCTCACGACCCCTTAGTCCATTCCTTCACTGGAAACTTGTGTCTGAGTGCATTTATTCATCTGTTGTACAGCTGGGGTCTGTGGGATGAACCCCAGCATCTATGTGTGTGTGTGTGTGTGTGTGTGTGTATACATACACATTACATATATATATAAAACATAATTTATCCAAGTTTTAACAGTTACTTAGTTACCAAAATTCTATCAGTACAGTATAGTTTTAATTTCCTATCATAAATTGATACAGGAATAACTAATACAGAATTTTCCAAAAGACGACTGAAAATAGACTGATGAGCCTTGGCCACCGACTCTTTTGGTTTTAATCCTGGCTTCATATCATCATTACTTATTAGTTAATATAATCTTGGAAAGAATTCAGCTCCCATAACAAAAAAATTATATACGGATATAGGTATAATTATATATGGATCTAGACACATGAATTTATATAACCATATAGATATATGGATCAGAACACTCTATCTCATAAGTTTGTTAGGAAGATTGAAAAGAGAATATGATTAAAGGAACCAGAACATTCTGTCCAATCAATAATTTGTCTTAAAATAGCAATGATAAAAGCTAACTTTTATTGAATACTTAATATGTGCCAGTCCTAAAGAAAGAATGATGAATAAAAATAGTCAAGATAGTTCAACTCAAGAAGTTTATATCCAGTAAGGAGTAGAGAGATAGTAACTAAGTCACACAATAAATAAAGAGGATTAAATAAATTATCTGGGTGATGCTATAGAAGGCATCTTGTAGAACAAATGCTTTACACAGAGTGAGAACTGAAAGCTTTTACAAGAAGATACCACCTGACCAGAGGCCAAAAGAATGAACAGCTGGCAACAAAAGCCAAAATAGACAAATGGGACCTAATCAAACTCCACAGCTTCTGCACGGCGAAAGAAATAGTCAATAGAGTGAATCGGCAACCAACAGAATGGGAAAAAATTTTTGTAGCCTACCCATCTGACAAAGGGCTGATATCCAGATTTACAATGAACTAAAACAGATTTACAAGAGAAAAACAAAAAAGCTCATTCAAAAATGGGCGAAGGATACGAACAGATACTTTACAAAAGAAGACATACATGAGGCCAACAAACATATGAAAAAATGCTCATCATCACTGGTCATTAGAGAAATGCAAATCAAAACTACATTGAGATACCATCTCACGCCAGTTAGAATGGCGATCATTAAAAAATCTGGAGACAACAGATGCTGGAGAGGATGTGGAGACATAGGAACACTTTTACACTGTTGGTGGGAGTGTAAATTAGTTCAACCACTGTGGAAGACAGTGTGGCGATTCCTCAAGAACCTAGAAATAGAAATTCCATTTGACCCAGCAATCCCATTACTGGGTATATATTCAAAGGATTATAAATCATTCTACTATAAGGACACATGCACACGAATGTTCATTGCGGCACAGTTTACGATAGCAAAGACCTGGAACCAACCCAAATGCCCATCGATGATAGACTGGACAGGAAAAATGTGGCACATATACACCATGGAATATTATGCAGCCATTAAAAACGAGGAGTTCACGTCCTTTGTAGGGACATGGATGAACCTGGAAACCATCATTCTCAGCAAACTGACACAAGAACACAAAATCAAACATCGCATGTTCTCACTCATAGATGGGTGTTGAACAATGGGAATACATGGACACAGGGAGGGGAGCACTACACACTGGGGTCTGTTGTGGGGGAGTTGGGGGGACAGCGGGGGGTGGGGAGTTGGGGAGAGATAGCATGGGGAGAAATGCCAGATATAGGTGAAGGGGAGGAAGGCAGCAAATCACACTGCCACGTATGCACCTATGCAACAATCTTGCATGTTTTTCACATGTACCCCAAAACCTAAAATGCAATAAAAAAAAAGAATGAACAGCAGATTATATAGAGTTTGAGGGAAGACCAAAAAGCATTGAGCAAGTTTGAGGCACCAAAAGGAAGACAGTGAGACTCGAAGTTTTCTGAATTAGGAATGGTTTTATAAGATCTGAGGGGAAAGCAGGAGCCAGATCATACACACTGTAGACCATGATAAGAAAGTTGGATTTTATTGTAGAGCATTCAGAAGCTACTGACGGTTTCTAAGTAGGAGAGACGTCATCATGAGAATTTAATAGTCTAGTCTGGGTGCTGTGTGGAGAAAGAGTTGTAAGGATGAAAGAGTGAAAAAGGGAGATCAGTCCAAAATTATTTAAAACGATCTGGTAAGCATATGATGGTTTTTTAATCTGCCAAGTAGTGAAGTGGTTCCCAAGCAGCAGTGCCTGTTCAGCTGGCCACACTTCTGTATATTTGTCTGATAGGAAGTCAGCAAGCCCAAATGGGTTTGGATCATTTATTGCTCACTGAAGAGCAGGCAGCATAAATGTCATATTTCCACTGGTTCCCTTTGGTCTGAAATCCCGTGGGGGTAACACAGAGGCGGGCCTAGGTGAACACTGCACATGTAGTAGATCTGTGTCATGACTGAAATTAAGAAATTAAGAGATCCTGAAATTAAGAGATTAAGAGATACAATGGAAATTTTAAAGGAAGGTGTGACTAAGGCATAAAATAATCCAGTGTAGGATATCTCCATTTACTTCCATTTAAAAACCTCTTGCATGTCTTTTGCTTTTTAAAAACCGTTTTCCAGTTCCAAATGAAAACAAATAAAAATGTTGACAAAATCTCTCGAATTAATAAAAAGAATGCTATTGCATTTCATTTTTATTGGCTATACAATAATTTTATTTTTCTAATGTTTTAGTCATTTTCTATGAGAATCTAAAAAGCAAAAGTTGCAAGGACCCAGGTGCTTTTACTCTCACTAGATTTAGAAAAACTTTGGATTCCTATAGCAATCTATGGGAACAATGATAAGCATCCCACACTGGGGTGTCTTTTAGGCTCTTGGAGCAAATTCAAGTTTGAAACTCATTTTCTATTGTAACACTGTTTGGGTCTGTTACCAATTAGAAAATAAACAGATCTGTCCTAGGCCTGGGACAAACATTATACTGTTATTTTACAATTAGATTTGTTCTATAGAAGGAAATTGGGAGGAGGTCTCTTATGTACAGGCTTTTACATCTTCTTCCTGGCTCATGTTACTTCCAGGCACCAGGAAGCCATGCCTAAGGGAGCCCCTCCTAGATGCTTCCCCTAGAAGGCCTATACCCTCTCTAGAGCCTCCCCAGTCCCCCAATTCTGATGGGGGGCCTGTCAGTTCTCTAATAAAGGATTTCACCCCAAGGTCATCAGGTACCAGCCTATCTAACTATCCCCAGCCTATACCCACTCTTCTCAAGAAAGTAAGCTCAACAGGTAAAACCAGGAATCAGCCCCTAAAATCAAACGTGTGTCCATGGCAGGCAGTAGCTGATGGAAATAAAGGAACACTTAGGGTGTATCATTTTCTATGTGTGATTTGGCTTATACAATGAAAAATTTGGCCAGTTTTCAGAGAATTCAGAAAAGTTTATAAAGGAGTTTGTTGACTATGTTCTTTAATTTAACTTGTCATGACTCACAAGCATTGCTGTCTGCTTGCGGTATGATGGAGAAAAAGAGGGGGAAAGAGGGTGCGGTTCAGCCAGTCAGTTAAGACAAAGGTAGAGAAACAACTCAGGGGAAAAATAAAAAATTCCACTCTGTTTCAGGGTGGTTTGGTTGAAATACTCAAGAAATGTGCTAAGACAGATCCGGACTCTTCTGAAAGGCAAGCTCTCCTGGGTGTGTGTTTTATTTCTTAATCTGCCCATGACAGGAGAAAGCTTCAAAAAGCAGCCATGGGACTCTTGGTTTTCCTTGATGTTTCAAAACTTTCAGTGTAACTGGAAAAGTTTTCATGTTATTTTGCTATACTCATAACCTTAAACACACTTTTCCAATGTCTGATCAAATCATTCTTTTTCTCTTCATCAAATTTAACGTTAGGTTATTTAAGTGGGTTTTCCATAGGAGAGGTAATCGGACTGCAGGCGGTGTTACCACTTTAGATAAACAAGGAACTGTTGCTTACAACAACCTGTGGTTCCATACTGATCAAATATTTTGGGCCTTTTAACACCTTTGACAAAACATCCTCAGAATCAAATCCTAGTTTAAATCTCTGGGTTGTTGCTGGGATTTATCAAAGCTATAAAAAGTAATCACCACAAGGTTATAAATTCATTTTTCAGCTTCTAGACAGGTTGTGATATCCAGGATCACCACCTCCAGACCTTTGACGAGTTCGTTATCAGGTAATCAAATTAAGTAACTTACCAGGTAATCTTATTAGGTAACTAATCCATGTGCTGTTAAGTTACAAGGCTTTGACTCCTGGGTACATATAGCTCGTCTAGAGAAAGCACTGATTCCTTCCAGCATCTAACACCAAACTCAAGTTAACTGAAACCTTGTCTTTAAACCTGGGCAAAGGGGAAAATCAAAGTAAAGTGCTTTCATGAGACACAGAGACAAGCTTGTATCCATTTAATAATTTTGCCTGTAACTGAATTAGTATAACTTATTCTATGCCTTGATAATGAATAGCTTAAATGTTTAGCTACCTGTCAGCTTCCTTCCCTGTCATTTTCAAAACTAGGCAAGGCTTATGAACTTTTTGTTTGAAACATTGCTGATTTCTTATGTTTTGTTTTACCTCCAGAATTTAAAACAATTCAATCCCTCCAGGCCCGGGAACATCTCCGAAGAGGTGGGCATGTGAGATTGGAAAGGCTGGGTTTTGAGGGAAACAATTAATCCAGATCCTCCAAATCAAGGACATGCACACAGATGCCTAAACAAAGTGCTTACGTCTTATATAGCTAATTGCTACAAGCCAAGATTACATCAGCTCAATGCACAGAATTTATAGTTAGGTCAATTGTATAATCTTATTTTTAGTTTTCATTTTTTGACCCTTACATTGCTTAAAATGGTTTTAAAGGCTAATGAGTTCCTACCTGCCTCCATTCTTGTCTGGTCTGGAACATTTAAGTGACTATAAGTCTTTTAACTCTAAGTCTTTTGACTCTCAAAGGAAATCTTCCCCAAAATCTTTTAAAAAATGAATTCAGGCCAAGATAGAGACAAGGGGTTGGACATATCTCACCACGCCCCCTTTAAAATTTAGGCTAGGTTCACAAGGTCCTTCAAGAATATGAACCTAAAGTATTACCTCTGACCAGAATGCTTAGTCTTACCAATAACTTTAAAATTAAGGATCCTCCAAGAATCAATTATAACCAAAATAAAAGAGCCCTTATCAGACATGTATTTAGAGAGGGAAAAGGTTGGTCTTTGTATCTTATTTTGTGGTAGTGTAACATGTCAATAAAATTTTGTGATTATAATGGCATGTATGTTTATTTAAGAAATTCTAAACAATCTTAAAAAAAATCACTTTCCTGAAACTCATAATAACTCTAAGCTTCTTTTAAAAAAGCATTTCTTTGTCTCTCTTTACATAACCAAAAGGTATTATTTCGGCCAGATTTTTAGATTTATTTTCTGAAAAATAATGTAAGTTTATGCCAGATTGTGTAATGTTCTCTTTTGTTCTACAAATGCACATTTTGAAGCTGTGATATAAATATTATGACTCATAAACATTAAAAAAATGTGGCACTGTTTTGAGCTGCTGTGTTTCTTTTTCTAAAAATAACATATTTATTACATTTTCTTATTGAAATTTTAATATCTGGGTACTACAGTAATAAAACTGTTCAATAAATATGTAATGAGTGATATTGTTATGTTAACTACCTACTTTACATTACAGTTATACATAACTTTTGACATCCATAAAGGTGATTGCGTATTATAATAAAGTCTAAAGCAGTTATAGTATTTTTCAGTTTTATTTCAGGTAACAGAATATCTTGTTCCCAGCATGTGGTAACCATAGTATTTGAATATCCAGTCCTATATATGGTGTTCAAGCTGTCATGTTCCATTACTAATGTCCTTCGACTAGAAATTTAAAAACGTAAGTTTTCAATCCAGTTTCACTGTTACAGCAACAGCCATTTGAATTTAAGCAAGGTCTTATCCTAAATCCAGTTTCTTTTTCTGTAATATTCAGTACAAACACTCAATAAACATTTCCTGAGTCCTTGTTATATTCTAAACATTGTAAGCATAGGGCTGAAAGGCACAGACCTGAAGAGATTAGTGGTGTCACAGTATAATTTTCAAAAAGTTTGCCTGGACAACATGGTGAAACCCTGTCTCTACCAAAAATACAAAAAATTAGCCAGGCGTGGTGGTGCACACCTGTGGTTCCAGCTACTCAGGAGGCTGAGATGGGAGGATTGCATTAGCCAGGGAGGCAGAGGTGGCAGGGGGCCATGATGGTACCACTGCACTCCAGCGTAGACAACAGAGGAAGACCCTGTCTCAAAAATAAATAAATAAATAAAAAAGTTAAATAGTAACTGTCACATGATCATGAAGTGAACACATGTCACATATTTAATTCTCTCCATAGTGACAGAATCTGTAAGATGGTAAGAGTGGTTCAAAGAAAGGAGGAAGTATTTAGAGTAGCTGAAAGAAGGAACGCTTGAATAAGGAAGGCGATTAGAATATGCCAACCCAGTATAGTCTCTTTGGCGTATGGGTTGTTTTGAGCTAAAGACAATTGGGAACCAGCAGATGGAGAAAAAATTCTCTTTACCAAACTGCCTAAAAATAGAGAATAAATTTTCCCTTTTGTAAAGAAAATCGTTTCCATGTATAAAGAAAATTTACATTTGTAATTGTGTCTCATACCAGAGATAACTCTTATCACCTGAACAACTCTTATCTGCGTAAGACAACCCTTATTTACCATACATTTCTCCCCATTCTTACCTTCCCATCACACTCCTCCCTTGTGCAGAAGCCACAGACCTCTTTTCCTTTGTTTAGCCTAAAATGGTTTATAAGCCTCAATCACCTGCCTGCCTGCTTCAGTCTCATTTATTTGTGAGACTTCATTACATATGTAGGTAGCTAAAATATGTTTTTCTCTTGTTAATCATCTTTTAACAGTTTGATTTGTGGGCCTCAGTCACTAGGAGAGTGGGAGGAAACTCTCCTAGGTTCAGTGACTGAGGCCCACAAGCTTGCTAATTTTATAAGCCTAGTTAATATCTTACGAAAGTTGTGGCAACAAAACCACATTGCTATAAAAAAAGGATCATTTGAATCTACTGGCTGGTTATTATCTTTACAGAGCTGTAACTTATCTAAATCAGTAGTAAATTAGTGTAGGGGCAGAAAGCTGTGATACATTTCCTGAACCCTTCTTAAGGGAAATAGCAGAGACTGTTATAGCAAAAGACAGGTTAACCTAAGAAAAGCATAAATTTATTTAATCAAAGTTTTATGTGACATGGGAACCTTCAGAAATAAAGACCCAAAGGCTCAGAGAAGACCTGTTTCATGCTTAGGATCTATGAAGAATGCCCATCCAGGTAGAAACGTGATTGGACAATGATGGTATGACCTAATGATAATAGACTGAGGAGGGAAACCCAGCACGGTTTTTCTCTCTGTGTAGCATTCCCTCCTCCTGGATATAGGGCAGTACCCCTCTGAAATGAGGGTCTGTTTGACAGCCATAACTGAAGTACACCCTGAGAATGATCGTATGGTCTAAGAAAGGTGTTGGTTCAGAGTTCTGGGCTAAGAAATCCGGAAACAGCCAACGTGGAGATTCACTCCTTATCTATGAAGGACATTTGAACCCTTGGCCCATCCCTCAGAATGCAGGGCATACAGGGGATTGAGGCCTTTTGTTTTGGGTTAAACGGAAGTTGCTAGGCAGAGGGTCCTAAGTGGAAATGCCGCATAAACTACATGCTTTTGGCAAACAGTAGTCGCACTGGACTGCCCTGTACGTAAGTCCTCAAGAAACCCTATTAGCAGTCTCTGGCTCTCTTCTGTGACCTCTTGCATACAGTGCTATCCTTATTGGAGCCAATAAGGGTTTGGCACAACAGGGTCTCCAAGGGAGAAGGGAGATGGGAGAGCACAACCTTTCTTAGTTTTCTGGCTCACTTTGTGGGAGAGAAGTTCTATTTTCTATTATTGTATTTGTTTTCATTCTGCTCATAAAGACTTACCTTAAACTGGGAACAAAAAGAGGTTTAATTGGACTTACAGTTCCACATGGCTGGGGAGGCCTCAGAATCATGGTGGAAGGTGAAAGGCACTTCTTACATGGTGGTGGCAAGAGAAAATGAGGAAGAAGCAAAAGCGGAAGCCCCTGATAAACCCATCAGATCTCGTGAGACTTATTCACTATCACGAGAATGGCACAGGAAAGACGAGCCCCCATGATTCAGTTACCTCCCCCGGGTCCCTCCCACAACACATGGGAATTCTGGGAAATACAATTCAAGTTGAAATTTGGGTGGGGATACAGTTAAACCATATCATTCCACCACTGACTTCTCCAAATCTCATATCCTCACCTTTCAAAATCAATTATGCCTTCCAACACTCCTCCAAAGTCTTAACTCATTTTTAGCATTAACCCAAAAGTCTACAGTCCAAAGTCTCATCTGAGACAAGGCAAGTCCCTTCTGCCTATGAGCCTGTAAAATCTAAAGCAAGCTAGTTACTTCCTAGATACGATGGGAGTACAGGTATTGGGTAAATACAGTTGTTCCAAATGGAAGAAATCGGCCAAAACAAAGGGCCATGCAAGGGGTTACAGGGCTGACATAAGTCCAAAATCTAGTGGGGGAGTCAAATTTTAAAGTTCCAAAATGATCGTTTTTGACTCCAGGTCTTACATCCAGATCATACTGCTGCAAAAGGTGGGTTCCCATGGTCTTGGGCAGCTCTGCCCCTGTGGCTTTGCAGGGCACAGCCTCCCTCCTGGCTGCTCTCATGGGCTGGCATTGAGTGTCTGCAAGCTGCTCGTGGATCTGCCATTCTGGGGTCTGGAGGATGGTGGTCCTCTTCTCACAGCTCCACTACCCAGTGCCCCAGTAGGGACTCTGTGTAGGGGTTCTGACCCCACATTTCCCTTCCACACTAAGCTAGCAGAGGTTCTTCAGGAGGGCCTCACCCCTGAGGGTATCCAGGAATTTCCATACATCTTCTGAAACCTAAGTAGAGGTTTCCAAACCCTAATTCTTGACTTCTGTGCAGCTGCAGACTCAGCACCATGTGGAAGCTGCCAAGGCTTGAGGCTTCCACCCTCTGAAGCCACAGCCTAAGCTGTACGTTGGCCCCTTTCAGTCATGGCTGGGCCTGAAAATCTTCAACAAAAGCACTGAAAGCAAACATTGCAATCTCTTTTGCTTGTTTATAAGTTCTGGATACTTTTCTTAGAAAAAGGAAAGAGAGATCGATAAAATATGACAAGTGCTTTGATGTAAGCAGGAGCAGGGTACTATAAAACTAGAAGAGTGCCCACTTTTCCATGGTTTTGCTTTCTGCAGATTCAGTTGTCTGAGGTCAACCATGGTCTGAAAATATGAAAAGTAAAGTTCCAGAAATAAACAATTCATAAGCATGCCATTTTGAGTAGCATGATGAACTCTCACACCATCCTGTTTCACCCTACCCAGGACATGAAACATTCCTCTGCCCAACAAATCCACACTATGATACCTGCTTATCAGACAGAAAAAAGGAAACATAGCGTATACAGGGTTTGGTAGTATCTGCAGTTTCAGGCATTCACTGGAAGTCTTGGAATGTATTCCCCATAGATTAGAAGGAACTACTGTGCAGCAAAGCAGTACTTATTGGGGACTGTGGCATGAGCAGGGTGTTTTCAAGGATGATATGAAAATGGTAGGAACATTTCTTCTATAGAACAGGTAATCAGACGACAGCAAAGAAGGAAAACAGAATATAAAGGGAGAACTCTGCCTTTGACTCCTCATGGGGCTATTGTATGAATGATAGGAGATAAAAACTCCAAAAACAGTAGATAGAAAAAAAAACTCTGATTAATAAACAAATGCAAGAGTGGGAAGCAAAGTTTTTTTCTCTGTAGAAGAATTAATCTGACTCAGAAAGCGTGGAACAAATTAAGTAGTCAAGGACTCAAGGACACAGCTTTGGTATCAGCAGGAACGCTTCAAATAGCTTGAAAAAGACAACCTACTGGGAAATAATTCTTGACACTGTGACTATGGGTTGCCTGGAAATACTACTGGTGCTATTTATTATTATATTCTCTTGTCAAGGTTTCTCTATAGGAGCAGTGATTATAGTTTGATATCAGGATTGTAGATTCCACAGGGACTCTTTTTAATGTATATAATTACGGTCAGTGACAAAAAAACAAAATTTCAGCATCTGACTACTGTACATTGGAGGAAGAGGCTTAACACAAAAATGTTAACCTAATCACGAATCACTTTCCATGACAACTCTTTTATACTTTCTGGTTAAATCGACAACTCTGGCAACATCATTGGCATCATGACATCATTCATTCGATTATATCCGAATTATCACATCTTCAATTTCTCTGCAAATTCATATGCAAACATTTTTTCTAAACATATTTTTCTGAGATAACAAAGGCTTGTTGAACTTTCTATGATACCAGTTTTGGGCAACAGAAACCTTAGTTTAGTAAGAATGTCAGGTTCTTTTGTGCCAAATATCTTTCATTACTTTTTAACTTAGAACTTTTGAAAACCAAATAAAAAATAATTTAAAAGGATGTATACTCTCAGATCATTGCATAAAACAATATTCGTGAATAACTGCAGCTTTTATAAATTTATGCATGATAATCTCTCAATTATACATGAGAGTCCTGAGAGCATTTTCAAATTCATTTCAGCTAAAGGATTGACTGTAATAATTAGTCTTGCTTGTCCAGAACGTTATGGTCTGATTTTTCTTTCTCCTTTGTTTTTTTTATTCTTCTACTATATACTCTCACTTATTTATTATGAGAAAGAGGATAGCAGCCCCTGACAGCTAAAAACTGTTCTTTGAACTGTCACTTAGCCCTTGCTCTCGCTGGCTGTTGACCTTGCGTCTGCTCTTCTGTTGAACACAGTTTTATGACTACAACATCAGACAACGCCATAGATGCCACCAACATCTGTGACTGTAATGGATAAAGAGTAAAACAAGATGACTCTATCATTATGTCTAATAACAGACAAGAACGTGCATATTGTCAAAACCCAAAAATGACCAAACTCCTCCCATCCTGGCTAATACATACATGATGCTTCTCTGCCAGTCACAGCTTTAGCTGTGTTCTCTTTTTCCCCAACTCTAGAGGAGATTCATGAAGATACTGCAGCAGATCAACTCCAGGGTGACCCAAATCATTCCTACCTCCTAGTCGTCACACCTATGTGTAATCCCCTTCCCTTGAATATAGGCAGGGTTTCTGACTTGCTTTTAACTAGAATAATACGGCAAAGATGATGTGATTTTACTGTGCGACTATGCTGTGTAAGACTGTTAACTCCCGACTTGCCCGCAGACTCTGTTGACTAGTACTGACTCTCCCACTCTGCCTTGCTGCCTTTGATCAAGTAAGCTGCCGTATGCAGAGGCCCACATGGCAGGGAACTGACGGCAGCCCTCAGCTGACAGCCAGCAAGGACCTGAGGCTCTCAGTATGACAGCTCATAAAGAACTGAATTCTGCTAACAATCACCCGAGCATGGAAGTTGAGCCTTCCCTAGTAGAGCCCTGAGATGAGACTACAGTCGCAGTTGACACGTTGCTTGCAGACCTGTGGAAAATCCCAGAAGCAGACGAAGCAGTTAGGCTGTGTCTAGAGTCCCGAATCACAGATACAGCAAGATAAATGTGCAGTTGTAATCCGCTAAATTTGTGGTAATTTGTTATGCAATAATAGATAGCAAATACGATGGGCAGTCGTAGAATTAACTCTAATTCCTGAAAACAATCAATATATAACAAAGCACCCCTTCCTTCAAGCTGTCCCCAAACCACCTAACAAAAGTCAGAATTCCGTAATGCGTTCTTAACAGCCTTTTTACTGAAACACACCCACAATTCCCACTGGTATGCATTTTCCTTTGTTGTAATGAGTAACCTCCTCAACTTGGCTCAATTATAGCTGTATTTGTGGTGAGTTTAGGCTGTTGGATGGTGACACTTTGTCTTTCAACACTGAGTGAGTTCTATCTGTTGACCACTGACCTTCCAACCTCTCCTCCCGCTAAAAAAACAAAAACAAAAACAAAAAAACCCCGTTATCAAGCAAAACTAAGTTTATTCCCTCTACTATAGAACTCCAGCTTCCCAGAATCTTAGTGGTATCTTACAATGTAGAATTTAGGGGGGGATATTTATGAGGCTTTAGATCCTTGGTAAGTGATTTAAAGTGTGTCTTGCAAGGTGAGGAACTGGTTGGGAATGGGCAGCCTTAATTTGGGATATGTGAGTACAACTAGGTGGAGATCCTGAAATGAGTTTTGATGAACAAATACTTTTGTCTTGATAAAGGTAAAATCACACATTTGAGAGGGAGTTTTACTCTTGTTGCCCAGGCTGGAACGCAATGGTGCGATCTCAGCTCACTGCAACCTCTGCCTCCCAGGTTCAAGCAAATCTCTTGCCTCAGCCTCCCAAGTAGCTGGGATGACAGGCATGCGCCACCACGCCCGGCTAATTTTTTTCTATAGTAGAGATGGGTTTTCACCATGTTGCCCAGGCGGTTTTGAACTCCTGACCTCAGATGATCCACCTGCCTTGGCCTCTCAAAGTGCTGGGATTGCAGGCGTGAGCCACTGTGCCTGGCCAACTACCAGGATATGTTATGAGAAATAATGCATCGTTAGGTGGTTTCGTCACTGTGTGAACATCAGAGTGAACTTACACACACCTAGGTGGTATAGACTACACATACCTAGGCTAAATGGTATTGACTATTGCTCCTATGCTACAGACCTGTACGGCATGTTACTGCGCTAAATACTGTAGGCAAATTGTCACACAGATGGTCAGCATTTGTGTTTCTCAACATAGAAAAGGTGCAGGAAGAATACGGTATCACAATTTTACGAGACTATAGTTGTATATGTGATCTGTCCTTGAGTGAAACATCATTATATGGTCCATGCCTTTATTTTAATTTGTTCAGTGTTATTTCCTAGGAGCAAATCTTTCCTGGGTCAGGTAGGTAGGTTATTCTTACTTGCCCCCAGTATTAACACTGTGACATAAAACTATGTTTTGTCTCAGTATTGTTTAGCATAAGGGCAGGGACTAAGGTTGGTTTCAATTTTCATATTATTGTATCATGGCCCTCGTTGCTATTTGTAGGGATGACCTGCTTAACGGCATAGTTCAATTTCTCTTCAAATGCAGATGCTATTTGCTCTGCTGTTAAGGATGATTGGCCTAACCCTAATTACCCCACATTTAATGTCCATTTACAGCTCCTTCCACCTTCTCTCATTCTCTATTTTTGTCATAAGATCCTATTAGAACATTTCAAGTGGAAATGCAAAGAAGTTCTTACTGCAGTCCTTTTGGCTGGATCTCAGCCTGAGGCCCGAGTGATGAATACAGTGATGAATACAGGCCTAGTGTGTGCCTCCTGGCTCTTTCGAGCGATATTCTTAAAATCCTTCTGGGATATAACAGTATTTAACGGCCTCACACTCTCTATCTTGTGGTTGTATCTATACCTACAATTTTCCCAATACTGAAATAGTCTATTTGAAAATGTGGAAACATTCCTACCAATTAAAATCTCCTTTTTAAAAATCCTAGACAGGAATAAAAATCTTTGGAAATGCCTTGCCTTGTGGTGATGTCGAAGTTCTGTCTTCTCACTGGCAAGCCAACGTGGTAGGGACTCATCTTTCTATTTTTACAGCTTTCAGCTCTAACCAGCTCCTGCGCTGCTTCTCCTTTGGAATCTTTCTTTTCCCATTGCTGGGTAAACACAGAAAGGCAATTTCTTCCCTCTCTAGCCTTATCAGACAATAAGTGCAGGTAGATAAAGTGAAAACTATATATGTATTATGGTTATGGGGCCAATGCAAAGGATCATATAACTGGAGGTTTTTATTCACCATTAATTTAGGGCACATCAAATGCCAAGAACAGATATGTAACTCAAGTCACAAACTTGAAGCAATTAACTCTGCTGTAGTTCACTGGGAGAAATAACCTCTTTTTTCCCTCTCTGTATCAGATCTAGACATATCATAGTAGGCACACAATATATACTTGACTGATTTCAAGTCAAATAAATTCAACAGATATGATTACATGTCTATTACACACCAGTCTCTTTTCAAGGTGCTTGTGATCTGTCTGTAAAGAAAAGATTCCTGCTGCTGAAGCTTACGTTCTAATAAGTGGAGCCAGACCATAAATATTGGTTAGAATAAATAATTAAAGTAGGTGATACATTAGGAAGTGATAGGTACTATGTAAAAGGGAAATGGTGGGGAATGTGAGAGGAATGAGGGTGGTGGAGGGGATGGTGGGGAAGACATTAGTGTTTCAGAACAGCTGGACCTTGACGAGAAGGCGGAGTTTGCCATAACATCTCAAAGGGGAGACTTTCACTCAGAAGAACAGCCACAACAAAGGCTCAAGGCTAGCGTCTCTAGCATGTTAGAAAACATGCAGGAAAGCCAGCGTGGTCAGAGCAGAGTGAGCAGCGGAAGTCACAGAATGGTTTCTTCAGGTGTTTGCTTCCAGAATTCACGACTTCTTTGATCAAATTTCTCTTTTCAAAAATCACTTCCATGAATAGAAACGGCCAAACGAATATGGGAAATATTTTGATATTTCTTATTATGCATAATAATGGTCATAAAAATGCACCTGTGTTATTAAATATATGATGATAAACAGATCTCATTTGGAATTATAAGAAGTACATGAAAAAATTAATTTTAAAAATTCAGTTGTGCATTAAACTTTCAATAAATACACTACCAAACTCTAGAAGTAAAGGGTAATTGAAACTCGTATACAAACAGCAGAACTTCAGCCTTATCACGGCGTTTCTCACATTACAGTCTCCACTCACGCTGGCTACTTCCCAGTTTAGGTTTTTCTAGTGATTCAAGAGTTTAGTCACTTAGTGCCATCTAGTGGCAGTTCTTGGTATAGCAAATAAAAGAGTTTTAAAATATTTGTCAAAGTGATATAAATGGAGCAGAAATAATGGATAGCCTTAGAAGTACCGTGATATTAACCAGTGAAAGAACTTAAAGACTTGGGAGGCCGAGGCGGGTGGATCACGAGTTCAAGAGATCGAGACCATCCTGGTCAACATGGTGAAACCCCGTCTCTACTAAGACAAAAAATTAGCTGGGCATGGTGGCGCGTGCCTGTAATCCCAGCTACTCAGGAGGCTGAGGCAGGAGAATTGCCTGAACCCAGGAGGCGGAGGTTGCAGTGAGCCGAGATCGCGCCATTGCACTCCAGCCTGGGTAACAAGAGCGAAACTCCGTCTCAAAAAAAAAAAAAAAAAAAAAAAAAAAAAAAAAAAAAAAGAACTTAAAGGCTATTAAAATAATGACATGGGAAACAACCAAGCATAAACAATAAGGGAGTGATGGCCTTCACATGGATAACCTGACCGGCCCCAACAAGGCATCCGAAGGCCGACTTTTAGAATTAGGGCTTTGCCTTCTTTTGTTGGTGTCATCTATTATAGAGTAATTTTCCAATACAGAGATGACACAATTGTTGGTGTCATCTGTCTATTGGAAAATTACTTTATAATAAATCTTCTCAGGCCAGTGTGAAGTTTATTTTCAAATGTATTTTCTTGTTCACTGATTGATTGAACCACAAAGGGTCAATTCTGCCCGTCATCATTTGGGTAAGTGAAGGATATTTCTGATGGAGCATTTCTCAGGGAGTCAGGAGCCCTGCCTTCAGACCCAAATCTGTCCCATTGTGAACTTAGGTCAACACTGTGAGTCTATGTTTCAATGTCTTCACCTTAAAAAGAAGACAAAAATGTGTTGCTTTAAAAATATGTTTCTATAATAGCCTATTGGGCAACTGCATTGTAATAAGTACATTTTATTACAATGCTACATTATATTTTTAATATTATTTTATACTCTATCATGTACTTGAATCCTAACAGTTACAGAGGTAATGAAATATCTTTCTCCAGGAAATTATAATATAGTTAGAGTCTCTTGAGATGATGATGGAGACAGGAATCTAAGTTAGAAGATAATTTTTATTCTAAAAAGAAGAAAAAAAATATTAACACACATTATCTAAGAGGAAAGGGATCTAAATGCAAATGGCACTATAAATATTTTAGACCTAAAGGAAAATGTTCTACTAGCTGTTGTCACTTGATTTTGATACTTTGTTCATCTTTTTCTTCAGGGTTACAAAATCAGTGAGTCAAGCTATTACATGCTTTATACAAGGGTCATTATTTTAGAAGAGATTTTATTAAATCACTATTACTGTATGACATGTGAACTGTTAATAGTTTATATATACCATTAAAATACCCATTAGATATTTTAAACACATTAAATTGATAAAGCTTTTGGGTCTGATTTCACGCTATTGCGTAGTATAAATTTTACTGGGACATTTTTATGATAGAGCATAAAATACACAGACATATCACCCTTTCTACAACACATTACTCACTCGGATCCTTAAAATTTGGGACACCACAAAGTATTGGAGAACCTGAGTTCACATTATTTTGTTTTGTGATCTTGATTTTTAAATCTTGAATTTAAAAGTACATTCTGGAAATAGGTGATAAGTAGGTCAGTTAACCTAAATCAGTAGTTTTTAAGCTTGTTTGTTGTTAGGGATCTCAAGGGGCATTTGCTCAAAATACAGTTTGCTGGCCATGTTCCGGACCAGCTGAATTCGAATCTTCAGAGAAGGAGTCCAAAAATGCTGTTTTTATAAAATGTACCCTCTGGAGATTATTGTCATATTAATTAATAAAGCACAACTCTAATTAAAATAGAAAACACAGCATAAGACACAATCTTAAAAGGTAAGATAAATAAGAAACCCTTTTCTAATAATTCCAACTTTGAATAAATACCTTCACTAATTTAAGTTTTGGTTTTCTCATTTGTCAAAAAACAACGATTGTACCTAAGTAAAGATAGGGTGGTGAACATTGAGTCAATGCTTGTAAAACACCTAGTATGTGGCTCGTACAACACCTATATCTGGCACAAAATAAGGGCTTAGATAATATGAGTGTTATTATCACTATGTCAACATCGCCGTTCTTACAGAATGAATTCAATTCTTATGATTTATAGTCACTTAAGAAATATTTATTCACAGTGGAAAATTTTGAAAGTTATCAAAGCTGTAGAGAAGTTGGATTGTGAAATAAGAGTATGGCGTATTCATGTTTTGTGTTTGTTTTCATAAATCTTGAAATAAACTTTCTGGAAGCTTTTTGCTTTCAAAGAGTTATACTGCCACCTCGTGGCAAAGGGCTGTAGAGCAAAGACAACAGTACCTGACTCCCTTGGGGATCATGGGATCAAAAATTAGTTATAAAAGTGAAGAAATGAAAACAGCTTTACAAATATTGGCCAACAAATGTAAATGAATGAATAAATAAAAAAGTAAATTTTTAAACAGATAAGTAAAATTTAGAAATAAAATACTAACTTGAGAATTGCAAATCTTTCACAGGCAGGATGCCACCAAGGTCCTGATTTGCCAGGTGCATTCGTTGCTCCCGAGACCTCAGAGAGCTGAGTAGACAAAAATTGAGCTTTGAAAAGTCAGCATGATCAGGGCACTAAGAGTTTGGGTTAGAGGCAACTCCCACTGTGTCTCAGACACTCAGGTAGAATATCGAACATATGTTAGCCAGTTGGAGTTCACCATAACTTTATTTGCAGATTTGAACTTTACACATAGAATTCAAATTCCTAAAATCAATTTGTGTATATTTTAAAAATCCACTTAGAAAAATATTTAAGACTAATTTTATGTGAACTCTTGTCTTTCTATGTCCCCTTCCTATCATAAACATTGTCTCTCCTTGACAGTTTTCAAAATGATGGAATTATTGATTTAGAACTAAAGCACACATTGCATGAAGATTTTACTTTATTTCAATTTCATTGTTCAAAATGAATATTCAAAAATCAGGCATTTATCCATGTGATACATATTGATGTGAACGGTCAATGGTGCACTGAATTGTTTCTTATCAAATTTCATCAGTTCAAATGTAGATTTTGCTACATATCAACTTATTTTTATAACAAGCTAGCAGCAGTGGCCAGCTAAAATTAACTTTAAAAAGCTATTTGGTATAAAATAATTAATTGCTATCAAGCTTTTCAGCATTTTTAAATTTTGTGTTTAATGAAACTCCTCTGAGCATGTCGAAGCATTCCCTATTCAATTCTCACTCACAGGTATTCAATTATCACTCTGTTAACATATACACCAATAACAGCTTCCTTAGTCTACTTCACCATGCTAGCAATTAGAAGGCAATTACTCCTGAATAACATGGAAAAAGGGAACATTTCTTAATAGGTAGTTCTTTAAACTTAGTGAATTATGATAGTACTTTAATATAATTTGTAACAATTTTCCTATTTTTTAAAAAATGTGTCTTTAAAAAATAGAATGTTGGGCTGGGCACGGTGGCTCACACTCGTAATCTCAGCACATTGGGAGGCTGAGGTGGGTGGATCACCTGAGGTCAGGAGTTCGAGACCAGCCTGGCCAACATGGTGAAACACCAACTCTACTTAAAATAGGAAAACTAGCCAGGTGTGGTGATGGTTGCCTGTAATCCCATCTGCTCGGGAGGCTGAGGCAGGAAAATCACTTGAACCTGGGAGGTGGAGGTTTCACTAAGCCAAGATTGTGCCACTGTACTCCAGCCAGGGCAACAGAGCAAGACTCTGTCTCAATCAATCAATCAATCAATCAATGTTTCAGCCAGTCATGACAGCATGCACCTATAGTCCCAGCTACTCAAAAAAAAAAAAAAAAAATCTTTGGCTATTGTGTTTGGTAATGTTACTACACAAGACTTCAATAATATTTATTAATCAATGATTATTTAAAATTTTTAGATTATAATACAAGGCATCTGTACAGTACATATTAATCAATTGTACACTAGAGATATGGTTCTCAATGGGCTTATAGAATAATAAGACAAAAACAAGTATTGGAATAACTATAATACATAATAGAAACTGTTAATGAGATTTCAGAGATGAGAGAGGTTACTTCTAAGAATGGTAAGTATCATAGCCAGTAATAGGAACTGTTCTCCCATCAGTATTTTCAAGTTTCTAACTCATTATCCTTCGTGTAACCTATCTACTAAGGGCTACCAATAAATTATTCCCCAAATCTACCTTCTCAGCTTGTAAACATAATTGAATATTAAAACACAAACAGTATCTCAAAATAATAAAAGCTATTTATGACAAACCAACAGCCAATATCATACTGAATGGGCAAAAACTGGAACCATTCCCTTTGAAATCTGGCACTAGACAAGGATGCCCTCTCTCACCACTCCTATTCAATATAGTACTGGAAGTTCTAGCCAGAGCAATCAGGAAAGAAAAAGAAATAAAGGGTATTCAATTAGGAAAGGAGGAAGTCAAATTGTCTCTATTTGCAGACGACATGATTGTACATCTAGAAGACCCCATCATCTCAGCTGAAAATCTCCTGAAACTGATAAGCAACTTCAGCAGTCTCAGGATACAAAATCAACGTGCAAAAATCACAAGCATTCCTATACACCAATAACAGACTTAAAGAGAGCCAAATCAAGAACAAACTGCCATTCACAATTGCTACAAAGAGAATAAAATACCTAGGAATACGACTAACAAGGAACGTAAAGGACCTCTTCAAGGAGAACTAAAAACCACTGCTCAACGAAATAAGAGAGGACACAAATAGATGGAGAAACATTCCATGTTCATGGTTAGGAAGAATCAATATCGTGAAAATGGCCATACTGCCCAAAGTATTTACAGATTCAATGCTATCCCCATCAAGCTACCAATGACCTTCTTCACAGAATTGGAAAAAAACCACCTTAAACTTCATATGGAACCAAAAGAGAGCCCGCATAACCAAGTCAATTCTAAGCAAAAAGAACAAAGCAGGAGGCATCACACTACCAGACATCAAACTATACTACAAGACTACAGTAATCAAAACAGCATGGTACTGGTACCAGTACCAAAACAGAGATATAGACCAATGGAACAGAACAGAGGCGTCGGAGACAACACAACATATCTACAACCACCCGATCTTTGACAAACCCGACAAAAACAAGCAATGGGGAAAGGAATCCCTGTTCAATAAGTGGTGTTGGGAAAACTGGCTAGCCATATGCAGAAAGCAGAAACTCGACCCCTTCCTGATATCTTACACTAAAATAGACTCCAGATGGATTAAAGAGTTAAACATAAGACCTAACACCATAAAAACCCTAGAAGAAAATCTAGGCAAAACCATTCAACACATAGGCATAGGCAAGGACTTTATGACCAAAACACCAAAAGCATTGCCAACAAAAGCCAAAATAGACAAATGGGACCTAATCAAACTCCACAGCTTCTGCATGGTGAAAGAAACAGTCAATAGAGTGAATCGGCAACCAACAGAATGGGAAAAAATTTTTGCAGCCTACCCATCTGACAAAGGGCTGATATCCAGAATTCACAATGAGTTAAAACAGATTTACAAGAAAAAAACAAACAAGTCCATTCAAAAATGGGTGAAGGATATGAACAGATACTTTACAAAAGAAGACATACATGAGGCCAACAAGCATATGAAAAAATGCTCATCATCACTGGTCATTAGAGAAATGCAAATCAAAACTACATTGAGATACCATCTCACGCCAGTTAGAATGGCGATCATTAAAAAATCTGGAGAAAACAGAGATGCTGGAGAGGATGTGGAGAAATAGGAACACTTTTACGCTGTTGGTGGGAGTGTAAATTAGTTCAACCACTGTGGAAAACAGTGTGGTGATTCCTCAAGGACCTAGATATAGAAATTCCATTTGACCCAGCAATCCCATTACTGGGCATATATCCAAAGGATTATAAATCGTTCTACTATAAGGACACATGCACACAAATGTTCATTGCAGCACAGTTTACAATAGCAAAGACCTGGAACCAACCCAAATGCCCATCGATGATAGACTGGACAGGAAAAATGTGGCACATATACACCATGGAATATTATGCAGCCATTAAAAACGAGGAGTTCACGTCCTTTGTAGGGACATGGATGAACCTGGAAACCATCATTCTCAGCAAACTGACACAAGAACACAAAATCAAACACCACATGTTCTCACTCATAGGTGGGTGTTGAACAATGAGAACACATGGACACAGGGAGGGGAGCACTATACACTGGGGTCTGTTGTGGGGGAGTGGGGGGGACAGAGGAGGGGTGGGGAGTTGGGGAGGGATAGCATGGGGAGAAATGCCAGATATAGGTGAAGGGGAGGAAGGCAGCAAATCACACTGCCACGTATGCACTTATGCAACAACCTTGCACGTTTTTCACATGTACCCCAAAACCTAAAATGCGATAAATAAAATAAAATAAAATAAAATAAAATACAAACAGAAAAAAAATTAGAAAACAAATGTCAAATGATGCCACCAAAAGTTCATAGTTTTTATGAACTGAACTGAATGAATAAAATAGTAAATTTTATTGAATGAATGAATAAATAAAAAAGTAAATGTCATTGTTTTAATAAACTTTTGGTGACATAACTGGGACCCAGAATCACTAGTCAATTTTTATTTGGCTTCGCTCAATTCTTTCATTCATTCTTTTTGGCAGTTGTTTTATTTTATTTTTTGTAGAAAGAGGATCTAGCTATGTTGATCAGGCTAGTCTTGACGTCTTGGCCCTGAGGGAATCCTCACACCTTGGCCTCCTAATGTGTTGGGATTATGGGTGTGAATCATCGTTTTTGGCAATTGCTTTAGAAGGACACCACTCTGTTCATATCCCTGTTCCTGTCTCCTACAGAAATCTCTACTACTCTCCATCTCTCTCTGGTCTTTTATTTCCTTGAGAAACTTGAAGTCATCAAACATGTAGTTCTATAATTGTTTATACCACCCCTCACCTACAAGTATATATGTATTATATCTTCTGCCATCTACAGTAAAGGGTTTATTTATTTAGTTATTTTAGAGACAGGGTCTCACTCTGTTGCCCACGCTGGACTGCAATGGTGCAGTCATAGTACACTAACTTCAGACTTCTAGGCTCAAGCAGTCCTCCCAGCTCAGCCTCCCAGGTAGCTGGGACCACAGGCATGTGCCACCATTCCTGGCTAATTTTTTTTTTTTTTTTTTTTTGAGACAGAGTCTTGCTCTGTTGTCCTGGCTAATTTTTAAAAAAACGTTTGTAGAGACGGGTCTCACAATGTTGCCCAAACTGGTCTTGAACTCCTGGCCTCAAGTGATTCTCCCTCCTCGGCCTCCCAAAGTGTCTGCACTACAGGTGTAAGCCATCACGTCAGGCACGCAAAGAGGTTAGAGCAAGGCCTTGTCTCCTCCTAACTTTGTTTCTCTCCATTTCTTCCTCAACCTTGCTTCACCATTTTTAGTCACTTATGTATTTTCAGTCTCTCCTCTGCTACTGATGCTCTTTGATAATTACTACCCGTCAGAGTTTAACTTCTTTCATCTTCTAGAAACTACTCCTCTCTTGGTTTTCTTAAATTTTTTTTAAAATTTTTAATTCTTATGGGTACATAGCAGTACCTGTACTTATGGGATACATGAGATATTTTGATACAGGCCATGTATAATAATCACATCAGAGTAAATGGGGTATCCATCACTTTAAGCATTCATGATTTCTTTGTGCTATGAACATTTCAATTGTACTCTCACAATTATTCTAAAATGCACAGCGAATTATTGCTAACTGTAGTTACCCTTTCCTGCTATCAAACACTAGATCTTATTCATTCTATCTAAATATATTTTTGTATCCACTAACCATCCCCACCACCTGCTCCATTCCCCAATACCTTTCCCAGTTTTTGATAACCATTCTTCTACTCACTTCTCTTCAGTAGTTCAATTGCTTTAATTTTTAGCTCCCACAAGTGAGTGAGAAATGCCAAGTTTGGCCTCTGTGCCTGGCTTATTTAACATAACATAATGTTCTCCAGTTCCATCCGTGTTGTTGCAAATGATAGGATCTTATTATTCTTGTGACTGAATTGTACTCCATTGTGTTGTATGTACTGTGTTTTCTTTATTCATTCATTTGTTGATGGACATCTCTAAATCTTAGCTATTTTGAATAGAGCTGCAGTAAACATGAGAGTGAAGATATCTCTTCAATATATTGATTTGCTTTCTTTTGGGTATGTGCCTAGCAGTGGGATTGCTGGATCATATTGTAATTCTACTCTCAGGGATTTTTTTTTTTTTTTTTTTGGAACCATTAAACTGTTCTCCTTAGTGGTTGTACGAGAGCTTCTCCACATCCTCATCGGCATTTGTTATTGCCTGTCTTTTGGGTAAAAGCCATTTTTACTGAGGAGGACATGATACCTCATTGTAGTCTTGATTTGCGTTTCTCTGGTGATCAGTGATATTGAGCAACTTCTCATATACCTGTTTGCCATTTGTATGTCTTCTCTTGAGAAATATCTATTCATATCTTTTGCCCATTGTAAATTGGGTTATTAGAATTGTTTGAACTCCTTATATATTCTGTTATGAATCCCTTGTCAGATAGGTAGTTAGCAAATATCTTCTCCCATTCTGTGGATTGTCTTTTTGTTGAGTGTTTCTTTGTGGCAGAGAAGCTTTTTAACTTTATGTGATCCCATTTGTCTACTTTTGCTTTGGTTGCCTGTGCTTTTGGGGTTTTGCTCAACAAATCTTTGCCCAGATCTATGTCCTGGAGAGTTTCCCCAAAGTTTTAGTTGTTTTATAGTTTGAGATCTTAGATTGAAGTCTTTAATCCATTTTGACTTTATTTTTGCATTTGGTGAGATATATTGGTCTAGTTTTATTCTTCTGCATATGGATATCCAGTTTTCCTGGCACAATTTATTGAAGAGACTGTCCTTTCTCCAATGTATATTCTTGTCACCTTTGTCAAAAATGAGTTCACTGTAGGTGTGCGGATTTGTTTCTGCATTTTCTATTCTGTTCCATTGGTCTATGTGTCTGTTTTCATGCCAGTACCATAATGTTTTGGTTACTTTAGCTCTGTAGTATAATTTAAAGACAAGTAATATGATTCTTCCAGTTTTGTTCTTTTTGCTCAGGATGGCTTTGGCTATTCTGTATCTTTTGTGGTTCCATATAAATTTTAGGATAATTTTTTATGTCCTTGTGAAGAATGTCATTGATATTTTCACAGAGATTTCTTTGAATCCATAGATTGCTTTGGGTAATGTGGACATGTAAACAATATTGATTCTTCCAATCCATAAGCATGGACTATCATTCCATTTTTTGGTATCTTTTTCAATGTCTTGCATAAATATTTTGTAGTTTCTTTGTATAGATCTTTCACTTCTTTAATTAATTCCTAAGTATTTTATTTTATCTGTAGGCTATAAATGGGATTACTTTCTTGATCTGCTGTTGGCATATAGAAATGCTACTGACTTTTATATGTTGATTTTGTATCTTGCAACTTTACTGAATTTGTTTATCAGTTCTGAGTTTTCTTGTGGAGTCCTTAGTGTTTTCTAAACATAAGATCATATCATCGCAAACAAGGATAATTTGACTTCTTTTAAATTTGGATGCCTTTCCTTTCTCTTGTCTGATTGCTATTGCTAGGACTTTCAGTGCTATGTTGAACAACAGTGGTGATAGTGGGTAACTTTGCTATGTTCCAGAATCTTAGAAAAAAAGCTTTCAGTTTTTCTCCATTCAGTGTGGTGCTAGCTATGGGTCAGTCATATATGGCCCAGTGTGTGTCGAGAAATGTCATCTGGGACCTAGGGTCTGGAATGAGGGCCTCAGAACTCTGCCTGGTGTTCTACTGTGGCCGAGCTGGTATCCAAGTCTCAAGACAAAGTTCTCATTACTTTTCCCTCTCCTTCCTTCAAGCTGAAGGAGTCTCTGCCCATGGCCACCACTGCCCAGACCTATGGTTACTGCAACCTGGCTACCACTGATATTTGTTCAAGGCCCAAGGGCTTTTTAATAAGCAAGTGGTGAGTCCCTCCAGGTCTGGGTCTCTCTCTTCCAGGTAGTGAGTTCACTTTGGCCCAGGATGAATCCAGAAATGTCCTCCAGGAGCTAAGGTCGGAATCTGACACTTCAGATGCTTTATTTTACTATGGCTGAGCTTGTACCTAAGTTGTAAGACAAAATCCTTTTTACTTCTCTCTCTCCTTTCCTAAAATAGAAAAAGAAGCTTCCTTTCCCTGAGGCCACTGTAGCTGGGAATGTGCTGGTCACAACTGAAGCTGGCATGATACTGGATCTTGCCCAAGGCCCATGACAACAGCTGCCTGGCTGCTATTGATGTTTATTCAAGGCTCAAAGGCTCTATAATCTACAGTAGATGATGAATCCTGACCGGATTGGGTTCTTTCCTTCAGGGCAGTGGATGCTCTCCTGACCCAGGATAGGTCTAGAGATGTCATTCAGGAGCAATGTCCTGGAGTGGGGGCCTCAGGACTCTGCTTGGTGCTTTATTTTACTGTGGCTGAGCTGGTAACCAAGTTTCAAGACAAAGTCCTCTTTCCTGTTTCCTCGCCTCCTGGAGCTGTGAGCAGTGACGTCTGTGGTTAGGGGAGGTGTGATATAAGCACTTACTTGGCTCTCCCAGCTGGTGTCTCAGTAGGTCACATATACCCCAAGTTCATGGCTCCAAGTCCAGCACAGCACTAGGACTTGCCTGGGAATTGCAGTCTTTGAGACCCAGACTGCCTATCAAGTTTATTTAAAATCCCAGAGCACTTTAGCCCATGACGGTGGGGCAAGCCAGAACTCAGGTTCCAACTTGCTGAGATGGATGATTCCCCAGGCTAGGCTGGTCTAAATGCTCCCTCCCTGTGTGCTGCCTAACGTCCACCCTGTGCTGGTTTCTGCTGTGACAGGGCAGCACTGAGTTCCAATGCAAAGTTCCTCAGTCACTGTGCTCTCCCTGCCCGAGTGCACAGATTCTCTCTCTGCACCAAGCTCTGCTGCTGGTGATAGTCAAGGAGGGTGCTGTCCATTCAAGACTGTTTTTTTCTAGTTCTTCAGTGCCTCTTTCCTTAATACGAGGTTAAAACCAGGTACCATGATCATTCGCCTGACTTTTGTTCTTATGAAGGTGTGTGTGTGTACGTGTGTGCGTGTGTGTGTGTGTGTGTGTTTAGCTAGTTGTTCAGTTTGATGTTCCTGCCTGGGAGACAATCAGCAGGGGGTCCTATTCAGCCATGTTGCTTCTGGCCACCTTGGTTTCTATTGATACCTTGTTATCTGGATACTACATCACCGATTAGTTTTGTTACTGTTTCTTTTTCCTCAGCCAGAGCCTAAAATGTTAGTATTAGGCTCTTTTCTTGGTGTACCATGTACACAACTCCCTACGTAATCTTTTCAGTTCTAACTTTAACTACAAGAATAATTATATTCTTACCTTCAAAATCGTCCTCTCCCCAAATTTAAGGTCCACTTAGGAAACTCCTCCCTTGCTTACAAACTGATATTTCCCTTTATTATTGACCACATTGAGGTCTCATCCACTGGGCTAACCAGCTAGGAATTATAAAAATCTTATGAATTATTTACCCTCTATTAATTAGCCTGTCCTCTCAACGTTACTTTGAAATTATTCCTCAATGCTATGCTTTTCTCTCTATCTCTTTTCCGAGGACTACTTTGGATTTTCTAATTTTTTAGTCTTCTTCCCTCTTTTTTTTTCCTCTGCTAACTCCTTCATACTGCAACCATCATCTGTCAGTTTCTTAAAACCACTTAGTGGTTCTTGTATTAGTTTTCCAGGGTATTTTGCCATAACAAAGTACCACAGATTGGATGGCTTAAACAACAGACATTTATTTTGTCACAATTCTAGAGGCCTGAAGTTCAATATTGAGCTGTCAGCAGGGTTGGTTCCTTTATAAATAAAGCCCTGAACTTGCTAGGACAGAGCACCTGGGAAAAGGAGTGGTTGTGGGTTCTGCTTCAGCAGACTTAAACATCCCTGCCAAGCAGCTCTGAAGGGAGCAAGGGATCCCCCAGCACAGCGCTTGAGCTCTGATAAGGGACAGACTGCTTCCTCCAGTGGTCTCTGACCCCCATGTATCCTGACTGGGAGACACCTCATACAGAAGAGCTCTGGCTGACATCTGGCAGGTATCCTTCTGGGACGAAGCTACCAGAGGAAGGAACAGGCAGCAATCCCTGCTGTTCTGCAGTTCCCACCATGGGTGATTCCCAAGCAAGCACAGTCTGGAGCGGACCTCTAGCAAACTCCAGCAGACCTGCAGCAGAGGGGTATGAAAACCACAAACCACTGCTCAAGGAAATAAGAGAGGACACAAAGGAAAAACATTTCATGCTCATAGATAGGAAGAATCAATATCATGAAAATGGCCATACTGCCCAAAGTAATTTATAGATTCCATGCTATCCCCATGAAGCTACCATTGACTTTCTTCACAGAATTGGAAAAAAACACCTTAAACTTCATATGGAACCAAAAGAGAGCCTGCATAGCCAAGACAATTCAAAGCAAAAACAAACAAACAAACAAAACAAACAAAACAAAGCTGGAGGTATCATGCTACCTGACTTTAAACTATACTACAAGGCTACATTAATCAAAACAGCATGACGCTCATACCAAAACAGAGATATAGACCAATGGAACAGAACAGAGACCTCAGAAATAATGCCATACATCTACAACCATCGGATATTTGACAAACCTGTCAAAAACAAGCAATGGAGAAAGGATTCCCTATTTAACAAATGGTGTTGGAAAAACTGGCTAGCCATATGTAGAAAGCTGAAACCAGACCCCTTCCTGACACCTTACACTAAAATTAACTCCAGATGGATTAAAGACTTCAACATAAGACCTAACACCATAAAAATCCTAGAAGAAAACATAGACAATACCATTTAGAACAAAGGCATGGATAAGGACTTCAAGACTAAAACACCAGAAGCAATGGCAACAAAAGCCAAAATAGACAAATGGGATCTAATTAAACTTAAGAGCTTCTGCACAGCAAAAGAAACAATCATTAGAGTGAAACAGCAACCAACAGAATGGGAAAAAATTTTGGCAATCTACCCATATGACAAAAGGCTAATATCCAGGATCTACAAAGAACTAAAACAAATTTATAAGAAAAAGACAATCCCATCAAAAAGTAGGCAAAGGATATGAACAGATACTTTTCAAAAGAAGACATTCATGCAGCCAACAAACATATGAAAAAAAGCTCATCATCACTGGTCATTAGAGAAATGCAAATCAAAACCATATTGAGATACCATCCCATGCCAGTTAGAATGGCGATTACTGAAAAATCAGGAGACAGGCCGGGAGTGGTGGCTCAAGCCTGTAATCCCAGCATTTTGGGAGGCCCAGGTGGGTGGATCACGAGGTCAAGAGATCGAGACCATCCTGGTCACCATGGTGAAACCCCGTCTCTACTAAAAATACAAAAAATTAGCTGGGCACGGTGGCGCATGCCTGTAATCCCAGCTACTTGGGAGGCTGAGGCAGGAGAATTGCCTGAACCCAGGAGGCAGAGGTTGCGGTGAGCTGAGATCGCACCATTGCACTCCAGCCTGGGTAACAAGAGCGAAACTCCGTCTCAAAAAAAAAAAAACAACCAGGAGACAACAGATGCTGGAGAGGATGTGGAGAAAAACTACAAACCACTGCTGGAGAGGATGTGGAGAAAAACTACAAACACTTTTACACTGTTGGTGGGAGTGTAAATTAGTTCAACCACTGTGGAAGACTGTGGTGATTCCTCAAGGATCTAGAACTAGAAATACCATTTGACTCAGCAATCCCATTACTGGTATACACCCAAAGAATTATAAATCATTCTATTATAAAGACACATGCACATGTATGTTTATCGTGGCACTGTTTACAATAGCAAAGACTTGGAACCAACCCAAATGCCCATCAGTGATAGACTGGGTAAAGAAAATGTGGCACATATATACCATGGAATACTATGCAGCCATAAAAAGGATGAGTTCATGTCCTTTGCAGGGACATGGATGAAGCCGAAAACCATCATTCTCTGCAGCTTGAGCCATATAATCCAGCAGATTAAATGGTTCTTGAAGTGTCAATGGCACATAGGCATGACATGTGAATTTCAATACAGAACCTTAGGATTTTGAAGAAAAGCCCTGCCATCTTCCATAGAAAATTATTATTATTATTATTTTTTTTTGGTAACACAGCTCTTGGCTTGCTCTTGGGTCTTAGTAAAGACTGAATGCTAAATCATGGACCACCAAGTTACCATGGGACCTGAGCTGCTCATTATGATGAGCATTGCTTCTGGTGCAGCTGGTTTGATAGAATGGCAGAATGGCCCTTTGAAGGGCCATCTATGTAGCACCATCTATGTAGCAACATCTTGCAAGAGTGAGGCAAAGTTCTCTGTAAAACTATATATGTCTGAATTGTCTTCCAGTGGGGGTTATCTGACTGCCAAGCCACAAAGTTGGGTGTGCACAGCATCACTTCATCATCAAATGGAAGTGATATGCATTTTGACAGGCCTGAGCAGGCCCTGAAGGCACAAGTAAGTTACACGAGGAAGTGGCTCAATTGTCCGTGGTCTGTACTTCAGCTACAGGGGCGTGGCTTTCTCAGTCTGTGCCTATGGCCTCATAGGGAGTTCCCTAGGGCCAGCTGAGGGAGGAAGGGGACATTCGGGTCTGTTTTACAGATGGTTCTGCACGATATACAGGCAGCACCTGAAAGTGGAGGCCGCAGCACTACAGCCCCTTTCTGGGACATCCCTGAGGGACCGTGGTGAAGAGAAATCCTCTCAGCGGGAAACACTTTGAAAAGTGCACCTGGTTGTTTACTCTGCTTGGAAGGAGAAATAGCAATAGGATTATGTACCAATTCACGGCCTGTGGTAAATGGGTTAGCCAAATGCTCAGGGACTTAGAGGGAACATGTTTAGAAAATTGGTGACAAGAAAATCTTGCCAAGAGGCATCAAAGTGTGAAAATATTTATGCCACCTGTGAATTCTCACCAAAGGGTGACATCAGCAGAGGAGAGTTATAATAATAAATGGAATGTCCTCTTCTGTGGATACCAGTTAGCCTTTCTCCCATCAGTGCTCAATGGTCTTATGAACAAAGTGGCCATGGTGGCAGGGATGGAGGTTATTCATCAGCTTAGTAACATGAACTTTCATCCACCAAGGCTGACCTGATTGTGGCCATTGCTGAGTGCCTAATCTGTTAGCAGCAGAGACCAACAGAATCCACCATTCACTGCTGGTGATCAGCCAGCTACCTGGTGGTAGGTTGATTACATAGGAACACTTCTGCCCTGGAGGGAACATCATTTTGTTCTTACTGAGATAGACAGTCTAGAAACGAATTTGCCTTTTCTGCATCCAATGAGTCTTCCATAACTACCATCCATAGATTTCTAGAATGCCTTATCCAGCAGTATGGTATTAAACAGAGCATTGCTTCTGATGCAGCCGGTTTGACAGAATAGTGAAATGGCCTTTTGAAGACAGCTACAGCACCAGCTCTGTAGCAATACCTTGCAAATCTCAGGCAAATTTCTCCGTAAAACTATATGTCTGAATTATCTTCCAGTATATTGTGCTGCTTCTCCCATAGCTAGGATTTTGTTCTTACTGAAATAGTCTAGATATGAATTTGCCTTCTCTGCATACAATGAATCTGCAAAAACTACCATCCATAGATTTCTAGAATGCCTTATCCAGCATCATGGTATGAGACACAGCATTGCTTCGATGCAGCTGGTTTGTTAGAACGGTGCAATGGCCTTTCGAAGACTCAGCTACAGCACCAGCTATGTAGCAATACCTTGCAAGGGTGAGGCAAAGTTCTCCATAAAACTGTGTATGTCTGAATTATCTTCCAGTATATTGTGCTGCTTCTCCCATAGCCAGGATTTATGGGTCCAGGAATCAAGGAATGGAAATGAGAGTGGAACCACTCACTATTACTCCTAGTGACCCCACTAGCAAAATTCTCGCTTCTTGTTCCTACCACCTTATGCTTTGCTGACCTAGAGGTCTTAGTTCCAAAGGGAGGAATGCTTCCATTAGGAGACACACATGATTCCATTGAACTGGAAGCGGAGACTACTACCCAGCAACTTTGGACTCTTCATGTCTCTGAATCAACAGGAAAATAAGGGATTTACTGTGCTGGCAGGGGTGATTCATCCTGACCACCAAGTGGAGATTGAACTGCTACTCCATAATGGAGGTAAGGAAATGTATGTCTGGAATACAGGAGAACCCTGAGGGTGATAAGATCAATGGAAAATGACCACAACTCAATCCAGACAGGACTGCTAATGTCATTAAGGAATAAAGGTTTGGTCACTTACCAGATAAAGAAACATACCCAGCTGAGGCATTTGCCGAAGGCCAAGGAAATACAGGGAGACTATGACCATGTGACCAGTTATGGAAATTAGGACTATTTCCTCCTTATCTTGTTCTGAATATGCCTCTGTGTGTGTGTGTGTGTGTGTGTGTTGATAGATAGATTTACCATGAGGAATTGGCTCAAGCAAGTATGGAAGCTGAGAAGTCGACGATCTGCTGCCAACAAGCTATATGTCTCTTTGTTTTCTTTCCTTTCCTGTTGCTTAACATGTATTGACTTTATATCATAGTATTTATTTATTTATTTTGAGACGGAGTTTCACTCTTGTTACCCAGGCTGGAGTGCAATGGTGTCATCTCGGCTCACTTCAACCTCCATCTCCTGGGTTGAAGTGATTCTCCTGCTTCAGCCTCCCAAGTAACTGGGATTACAGGCATGTATCACCACATTCAGCTAATTTTGTGTTTTTAATAGAGATGGGGTTTCATCACGTTGGCCAGGCTGGTCTCGAACTCCTGACCTCAAGCGATCTGACCACCTCAGCCTCCCAAAGTGCTGGGATTACAGGTGTGAGCCACTGTGCCCAGCTGTATCATAGTATTTAAGTACTGTTAATTTTACATCTTAGTATTTAAGTTATAGGATATCAAAGATAAGAGTAAACACCCCTCAAGGACTTTGCCTTCTCTTCTGGGGAAGGGATTAGTGCATTTGTGCATTTACAGTTCTATTGAGGGTAGTTTTATCATGTTAGATGGAATTAATGAATTTGTTATTTTCTTTATTTGGAGATAAAATATGTTGCAGAAGATGCATATGAGTGTCAAACTGGCAAGGAGGAGGCTTGTGATGGTTACACTTATGTATCAACTTAACTGGGCCAATGGGCACCCAGAAAATTATAATTTCTAGATGTGTCTATGATGGTGTTTCTAGATGAAATTAACATTTGAATTAGTAGACTGAGGAAAGCAGATTGCCCTTCCCAATGTGGTTGGGCTTCATCCGAATCTGCTGAAAGGCCTGAGTAGAATAAAAGGCTCAGTAAGAAAGAATTCTTTCTCTCTGTCTCTGAATGGGGACATTGGTCTATTTCTGTTTTTGGACTTAGACTCAGACTGAAACTTATGCCATCAGCTTTCTTGGCCCTCAGGCCTTTACAGTCAGACAGGAACTTACGTCATCTGCTCACCTGGTTCTCAGGCCTTCGGACTCGACCTGGAACTATACCATCAGCTCTCCAGAGTCTCCAGCTTGCTGACTGCAGATTTTGGACTTCTCAGCCTTCATAATTATGGGAGCCAACTCCTTATGGTAAATGTATCTATCTGTCTGTCTGTCTATCTATCCACTTACCTATCTGTCTATTTACTGTCTATCTATCAATCAATTACCTACCTACCTTCCTATCTCCTATTGATTCTATATCTCTAGAGGACCCAGACTAATACAGATTTGAAAGGAAAAAAAAAAAAGGATCTTAGTGTATCCAGATTTTCTAAAACATGATTCTTTATATTGATACAAATTGTGTGGTTTTTTTTTTGACACATAATGCAGAGGAATAATAGTATTGGGATGTTTTTTAAAAACTGCAAACAGACTAATTTCTGTTTCCTACAGGAACTACACTGTAGATCACTTTAGAACAGCCTGAGTGAGCTATTGCAGGTGTTGAAAGGTAGAAAATATTGATTTAGGTCGATATCAAATATATTTTCTTTAACCAGAGGGACCTTTCCTTCCATCCTGCTACATTACTACACTCTGCATAAAGTCACCTTTCATGGAAACAGAGGTCTCTGCAAAATGTTTCTAGGGAAGAGATAAGACGCGTATGTTTGTATTGGATATACATCTTCTACCTACATTTCTGTACAGGTCAAAGAAAAAAGTAAAGTACTTTAAATATAGATTTTGCCATTATGGACAGGAAATGATGAATGCACAAACTGAGGACCCAAAGCTGTCAGAAAAATCTAACTTAGCCTCATTAGATATTTAAGAAATAAAACATAAATAGATCACAGAAGAAAGGCTCTCATCTCTGAGGGACTGCTGGGCACAGATTTTGTGCATCTTCTCTATTAACTGGGTCATCATTGATTAAAGAATTCTTCTAGTGCACTTGGCATGCTCATTCAGTATTAAACTGAACTCGATTCGACGGAATTCATGGGGCTCCAGCAGAGGGCGCGATTCACAAATACTGGAGCCGGGAATGCTTTAGCAGTATAGTCTCAAAAAGCAAAGATGGATCTGGAATTTCCAGCCAATTTCAACCTTTTCCTTTTGCGGCGTGCTATATTCAGGTAATCGGTAATTCAAGCTGATATGAAAGGACAATGAGAAGCAGTAAGCTGAATTTTTGGAGAGATATTAATTATTGAATAAAATATTTTAAAATATTTACTGGAAAGGGGTTTTAAAAATAAATTGCATTTTTCTGTAAAATGCATGGAATATGTCTTCTTTTATCAACATTAGTTGCCTTATTGATATTGAGTCAAGAAGCTGAGGGAAGAAAAAATAAATCATTTTTTTTTTAAATGTCAAGTTAACAGCATTATCTTAGGGAAGAAAAGTGATTGTAGTGAGGAAGTACTTACGGCTTGATAAGAGTTTTTAATAATAAATTCTAAACGTCAGTAAATAAAACACCAATGAATGATAATGAATTTTGCTCCTTAGGCAAGTGTCTTATTATATATATACAGATAGATAGATAGAACTTAAAAAATCCAGATGTCAAAAATATTCAGGGACTATGGGGAAACTGATTGAGACGTTTAGGAATCAACCCCCATCATCAAGACTGCTTGGCCCCTTCTGATCTCAGAACAGCTTCCATATAAATATTCTACTGTGCATGGGTGTCAGGGGTCTTCATGTCCAAGATAGGCTGAACTTCATGATGACTGGAATAAAATACTTCCCATAAGCTCTTCCTCTCTCCCATCTCCTGTCTCAAGACCCCAACATATATTTGGCCTTCAGCCCTGACTCTCCGCATAGGAAGGAAATGAAAAACATTCAGCTCATATTGAGCGATAATGCTTAACATATTAAAGGCAAAGTGATACTTTTAATGGTGATTTTCGATATTATTATTGATGGTAGTAATGATGATGAAGGACAACACTAACAAATAGAAAAAAAAAAGAAAAAAAAAGAGGAGAGCATAAAAATATCCGATAGAATGCTCAATAGGCTAGACATGTTTCAACTGAGACCCTAGACCTCAGTGAAAACAGAATAGTTTCAACCTCAATTACATCTATCAATGTATCTAGGTCCTGGGAATTTTTTTCTTCCCTGTGAGCAGACACACTTTCAAATTCTACTTTATGAGAGTACTAAACAATTGTAGAGGCAGCAGCTCTGAGCATTCCTTTGAAGTATGTTCTAAAGAGGCATTTCAAACACTGCTAAGAGCATGCTATACCATCATTAAAAGCCAACATTAAAATTCAGAAATCAAAAGCATGTTTATACCAGGCTAAACCATTTTTTTCTTACACTCTAAAAGAACATCAAGCTATCCAAAATGATTTAGTGAAAAAGGTCTATTTTTCTTGTTTACTCACCAACTATGAAGGCACTGGGCCAATGTTATTCTAATTATCTCGGCATTTTTAGCATTCTCTTTGCATAAATTTTGTAAAAGGGCAAACTTCCCATATACAATATCATATTCAGTATAAGAAATAGAATATTTGAGGAAACCAAAATTATATTTAAAACATACTAAGGGCCAGATGCGGTGGCTCACGTCTGTAATCCTAGCACTTTGGGAGGCTGAGGCAGGCGGATCACAAAGTCAGGAGTTCGAGACCAGCCTGGCCAACATGGTGAACCCTCGTCTCTACTAGAAATACAAAAAATTAGCTGGGTATGGTGGTGCACGCCTGTAATCCCAGCTACTCAGGAGGCTGAGGAAGAAGAATTGCTTGAAGCCGGGAGGTGGAGGTTGCAGTGAGCTGAGATCATGCCACTGCCCTCCAGCCTGGGTGATGGAGCAAGACTTTGTTTCAAAAAAGCAAAAGCAAAAACAAAAACGTACTAGGAAGAAAATAGTGGTTTTACTCTTCAAGATGGAACAGAATATGAGGTGCACTGATTTCTAATTCCAAACTTAATTCCATTTTTTCCCTATGGCCTTAATTGCCATTAGATTTCTCTATCCTACTTTTTCTTATTTTATAATGAATTATTGCAAATGACGTACTGTGGTGGCTGTGGAAATGCCCTGCTCAGATCTTCATGAAAACCTTCTGTGGGAGAGTAGTTGACCAACAATTTCTAGCTGCTTCTCTCCTGAGCACTGAGGCCACACATCCCATAAGCTGCTCTCACACAATGGCCAAGCACAGCAGCACAGAGCCAGGTCCATGCCTGCCTAAAGTGATGCTTCCTCTAATAAAGAAATTTTCCTTGAAGCCCCCTCTTAGTGTGCCCAATATTTTTTCAGAACTGTTCACAGTCTGAAGGAGTCCCTCCTTCCCAGTCTTTTCTTTTCTTTTCATCCTTCACAGCCATCATGTTTGCATCTCAGTCTGAAGGTTCTTCCTTCAAAGGCAATACACCAGCAAATCCCTGGCACATCCGATCCTGTTCTGGTGTCTACTCAGAGGACCCAAAATGATACAGAGGGTGGTCTGGGAAAACAGGTGACAAGAAGGGAGTTGTGGGGACTGGATCATTCACTCTCTAGTTGGCAAATAAGGTATCATACTGGACTTAGCTAGATATCTGCTTTTGAACAGAAATCTTCATAGCACCAATGACGAGAGAGAATTAAGAATACAGGTGATGCTGAGAAAGGCAAGAAGATTTTTGTTCAGAAGTGTGCCCAGTCTAAGTGCGTTGAAAACCTTCTGGAAAGAATTCACTACTCTAGATGCCATGAAGACCATTCATAATTCATGGGAGGAGATTAAAATATCCATCTTAACAGGAGTTTGGAAGAAGTTGATTCCAACCCTCATGAATGACTTTGAGGGATTCAAGACTTCAGTGGAGGAAGTCACTGCAGATATCGTGGAAATAGCAAGAAAATGTGAATTAGAAGTCTACAGTAATCAAAACAGCATGGTACTGGTACCAAAACAGAGATATAGACCAATGGAACAGAACAGAGGTGTCGGAGGCGACACAACATATCTACAACCACCCGATCTTTGACAAACCTGAAAAAAACAAGCAATGGGGAAAGGATTCCCTGTTCAATAAGTGGTGTTGGGAAAACTGGCTAGCCATATGCAGAAAGCAGAAACTTGACCCCTTCCTGACACCTTACACTAAAATAGACTCCAGATGGATTAAAGACTTAAACATAAGACATAACACCATAAAAACGCTAGAAGGAAACCTAGGCAAAACCATTCAGGACATAGGCGTAGGCAAGGACTTTATGACCAAAACACCAAAAGCATTGGCAACAAAAGCCAAAATAGACAAATGGGACCTGATCAAACTCCACAGCTTCTGCACGGCAAAAGAAACAGTCAATAGAGTGAATCGGCAACCAACAGAATGGGAAAAAATTTTTGCAGCCTACCTGTCTGACAAAGGGCTGATATCCAGAATTTACAACGAGCTAAAAAAGATTTACAAGAAAAAAACAAACAAGCCCGTTCAAAAATGGGCGAAGGATATGAACAGATACTTTACAAAAGAAGACATACATGAGGCCAACAAACATATGAAAAAATGCTCATCATCACTGGTCATTAGAGAAATGCAAATCAAAACTACATTGAGATACCATCTCACGCCAGTTAGAATGGTGATCATTAAAAAATCTGGAGAAAACAGATGCTGGAGAGGATGTGGAGAAATAGGAACACTTTTACACTGTTGGTGGGAGTGTAAATTAGTTCAACCATTGTGGAAGACAGTGTGGTGATTCCTTAAGGACCTAGAAATAGAAATTCCATTTGACCCAGCAATCCCATTACTGGGCATATATCCAAAGGATTATAAATCGTTCTACTATAAGGACACATGCACACGAATGTTCATTGCAGCACAGTTTACAATAGCAAAGACCTGGAACCAGCCCAAATGCCCATCGATGATAGACTGGACAGGAAAAATGTGGCACATATACACCATGGAATATTATGCAGCCATTAAAAATGAGGAGTTCACGTCCTTTGTAGGGACATGGATGAACCTGGAAAACATCATTCTGAGCAAACTGACACAAGAACACAAAATCAAACACCGCATGTTCTCACTCATAGGTGGGTGTTGAACAAGGAGGACACATGGACACAGGGAGGGGAGCACTATACACGGGGGTCTGTTGGGGGGGAGGGGGGACAGCGGGGGTTGGGGAGTTGGGGAGGGATAGCATGGGGAGAAATGCCAGATATAGGTGAAGGGGAGGGAGGCAGCAAATCATACTGCCACATATGCACCTATGCAACAACCTTGCATGTTTTTCACATGTACCCCAAAACCTAAAATGCAATAAAAAAAAAAAAGAAAAGAAATGGAGCCTGAAGATGTGACCGAATTGCTGCAATCTCATGATAAATCTTCAATGGATTAGGAACTGCTTCTTATGGATAAGCAAAGAAGTGACTTTTTGAGATGGAATCTACTCCTGGTAAAGATGCTGTCAAAGATGTCAAAATAGGCCGGGCATGGTGGCTCATGCCTTGTACTTCTAGCACTTTGGGAGGCTGAGGCAGGCAGATCACATGAGGCCAGGATTTTAAGACCCACCTGGCCAACCTGGTAAAACCCTGTCTCTACTAAAAATACAAAAATTAGCTGGGTGTGGTGGGGCGCATCTGTAATCCCAGTTACTCAGGAGGCAGAGGCACAAGAATTGCTTGAAGACAGGAGGCGGAGATTGCAGTGAGCTAAGATCTAGCCACTGCTCTCCTGTGTCAGAGTGAGACTCTGTCTCAAAAAAAAAAAAAAAAAAAAAAAAAGTCAAAATAATAGCAAAGGATTTAGAATATTACATAAACTTAGTTGATAAAGCAGTGGGAGGGTTTAAGGAGATTAACTCAAATTTTGAGAAGAAGTTCTATTGTGAGTAAACGGCTATTAAATAACATTGCAGGTTATAGAGAAATCTTTCATGAAATGAAGAGTCAATCTATGTGACACACTTGGCTGTTGACCTATTTTCTGAAACTGCCACAGCTACTCCAACCTCCAGCAACCATGATCAATAGCCATCATCATCAACAAAAAGATATTTTAAAGTAAGGTTGTCTATTTTATTATTGAATTGTTAGGAATTTTTGAAAATAGATTTTCTTCACACAATTTCTTTGTCAGATAAATATGAATATTTGCTCCCAGTCTGTGGGTTAAATACTAAGTTTCTTAATAATGTCTTAATGTCTTTTGAGAAGCAGAAGTTTTAAACTATTTTTTTTTTTTTTTTTTTTTTGAGACAGATTCTCACTCTGTTGCCCAGTCTAGAGTGCAACGGCACGATCTCAGCTCACTGCAGCCTCCACTTCCCAGGTTCAAGTAATTTTCCTGCCTCAGCCTCCAGAGTAGCTGGGATTACAGTTGTGTGCCACCATGCCTGCCTAATTTTTGCATTTTTTGTAGAAACGGGGTTTCACCATGTTGGCCAGGCTGGTCTCAAATTCCTGACCTCAAGTGATCTACCCACTTCAGCCTCCCAAAGTGCTGGGATTACAGGTGTGAGCTACCTAGCCTGACCTGGTATCTAGTTTATAACTTTTTAGATACCATTTTTTCAAATAATTTTATGGCTAGTGATTTCTGGTGCTTTCCTAACAAATTTATGTTCACCTCCAAAGTCATAAAGACATTTACTTAGGTTTTCTTGTAGACACTTTATAGTTTGATTTTCTATGATGAGACCTGTAATTCATGTTGGAATAATTTTTGTGTATGACATGAGATGGGAATGGAGGTTTGTTCTCCCAATACAGATGTTTAGTTATTTCCCCATTATGTTTTTAAAGAAAATTTTGTGTTGAGGCCGGGCGCCGTGGCTCAAGCCTGTAATCCCAGCACTTTGGGAGGCTGAGGTGGGTGGATCACGAGGTCAAGAGATGGAGACCATCCTGGTCAAGATGGTGAAACCTTGTCTCTACTAAAAATACAAAAATTAGCTGGGCATGGTGGCGCGTGCCTGTAATCCCAGCTACTCAGGAGGCTGAGGCAGGAGAATTGCTTGAACCCAGGAGGCGGAGGTTGCGGTGAGCCGAGATCGCGCCATTGCACTCCAGCCTGGTTAACAAGAGCGAAACTCCGTCTCAAAGAAAGAGAAAATTTTGTGTTGAATTGCCTTGAGGTATTCATTGAAAAAAATCATTTGGCCATATATGTGTGCGAATATTTCTGGATCCTCTTTTGTTCCACTTTGATCTGCTTTAATTCTTCCCCAGTACAGTACTGTCTTGATTACTGCAGGTTTATATTCAATCTTGAAATTATGTAATATAAGTTCTACAAGTGCAACTGCAACCGACCAATGTGGTTCAGCTTTTATGTAACAAAGTTGTGAGTCGTTCTTCAGTTACCATGGCCCCGAGGTTGAAGGTCACATAACCAGAGAATGCACAGATGAAACAAGCATGCAACCACAGGTGGAACCTAAATGCTCAGACCAAAAAATGGCACTGAATTAAGAAGCAGATGGTTCATGGCAGGATCCAGGATCCAATCAGATTGAGTCCTGGTATCACCCCATAGCAGGATCCAGTGAGATCACGCCTCTGGTATCCCCTCATTGCAGGGTCCAATCAGATCACAGCCTCGTTACTCTGTGCATATAAAACCCGACCCCCACCCCAGCTCAGGGAGACAGATTTGAGCATTTCTTCCTTTCTCCTTGTCACTTGACTTGAAAGAAAGCTTTTCTTTTCTCAAAAGCTGGGACCATTGTATTGGCCTCCACGTGCATCAAACAGCGAGCCCATTGCTTGCTCAGCAGCACAACTTTTTTTTTTTCCATTTTCACCATCTTTTTGACTATTGTATGTTCCCTGAATTTCCATATACATTTGAGAACCAAGTAGTCAATTTTTACTTTTAATAACCTGCTGTGATTTGGAATGAAATTGCATTGCATTTACAGCTAAATTTGGCGAGAACTGACAACGTTATAATAGATTGTCTTTCAATCCACAGGCATTCTATGTATTTCCATTTATTTAAGCTTTGTTTCTCTCAGTAACCTTTTAGTGGTCATTATAGAATTCTTTCACACCTTTTGTTACATTTACCCCTAAGTATTTCACGTTTTGGATGCTATTTTAAAGGACTTTAAAGTCATTTTTTTATCTTCAAATGCTACATAACTTGTGTGTATTTGCATGTGCGTATGTGTGCATGTATGCAGACTCTCCATGGCTTGGAATTGGATAGGTTGTATCTCTTAGTACTGCATCATTGGTCTCTGCCTGGCAGATATATTGCATATCTACCTGTGTATATTTTCAGCAATATAATAAGCATGCTCTAAACTTCTTCCCCAAACAAAAGATTTCCTGATAGTAACCCATAGCTAATCTTCTGGTCCTTTCCCCTCTAATTCTTATCTCCTCTTTTCCCCAAAGTCGAGTCCCTATTATGCTGACTCAATCTCTAAATTAATTGACAATTTCTCCTGAATTTGAAATTTTCGTCATATTTCCAGGTTTTTTCTGATTACAATATTTTTGTGCAATTGAAAAAAAAGAAGTGTCCTCAGTGCCACACCATGGAAAGGGAGGCAAACACAAGACTGGGCCAAATATCCATAGTCTTTTGGGGTGGACAACAGGTTAGCCCACTGGATTTTCTTAGACAGATGTCAATAAGAACAAAGGCATCACCTGGGGAGAGGATACACTGAAGAATCCCAAGAAGTACATCCCTGGATCAAAAATTATCTTCATCGGCATTAATAAAGAAGGAAAGACAGATTTGATAGCTTATCTCAGAAAAGCTACTAATGAGTAATGATTGGCCACTGCCTTTTTATTACAAAGCAAAAATGTCTAGAGACTTTTTTTATGTGTACCACGATGTAATAGATCTCATACATCAGAATTCTGATCAGGAATGACTGACAGAATATTTTTCTTGGGCAGTCCTGACTTAACTAAGACTGGCTTGTGGTTAAATAAATGTTTGTTTTTCTGAATGTTCAGTAAATGCTATCACTGTTTTCGTCTTCTAAAGGCATGAATGGATTTTATTAGTGATGTTCAACTTTCCACAAAGATGGTGCATGCCATCTTAAAGCCTATTAAAGATTTGTTATATATTTAGATGAATATAACTGGCTATGTGACTAAATTTAAATACTGGGGAAATACCCGCTCTGTTTCAGAACCAAGCAAGACTCATCTGTGTTTTGTGTTATTTGCTTCTTAAAGGCAAATACTGGAGATAAGGTAGCAAAATCTACTTTATATTTTTGGTCTTAACTATGCCAACATAATTAGAATTTCCTGTATCTAAAATGGTTCCTTAGCCAGGCGTGGTGGCTCATGCCTGTAATCCTAGCACTTTGGGAGGCCGAGGTGGGTAGATCACTTGATGTCAGGCGTTCGAGACCAGCCTGGCCAATGTGGTAAAACCCCATTTCTACTAAAAATATAAAAATTAGCCTGGCATGTTGTCAGGCGCCTGTAATCCCAGCAACTCAGCAGGCTGAGGCAGGAGAATCGCTTGAACCCAGCAGGTGGAGGTTTCGGTGAACCAAGATCGTGTGCCATTGCATTCCAGCCTGGGCAACAGAGCGAGACTCTGTCTGAAAAAAAAAAAAAAAAAAAACTTTCCTTGTATTTATTGAAAGGCATTTTAGTGTGGTGTATGTGTAATATCAAATAAAGAATATTTAACACTTAAAAAAGAAAGACATCATCTGAAGTGCGAAGCATACATAGTTTCTGAATAAGGTGGCAGCCCTTATTACTTAGGAAGAGTCCCCAGGGAAAGGGATGTCCTTGGTGTGAGGATTAAGGCGTTTGAAAGACACAGATCCGGACCCTGCGGCTGAAGATCCTGGCAAAGGCAGCGGCTGAGGGGGTCCCGGTGCATGAGGCCCGGAACCAGCGGCGCATGTACCTGACCATGGCGGTGGCGGCGGCACAGCCTCTGCTCCTGTACTGGCTCACCTTCCACCTGGAGCGGCGAGCGCGCCCGCTGAGCCTCCCGCTGCTGCTGCTGCTGCTGGGGCCACTGTGGCCGCAGGACTCATCTCCCGCCTGCGGGCCCCAGGGTCCACCCTATTTGGACACAGGAGCCGCCCCCATCCCAAGTCCCGCCGAGCCCCGCCCCCAACCCAAGGGGCTGCGAGGTCTCCGGCTGCACAGGCCACCGCTCCAGGGCGTGGCCGCTGTTACTGAAACAATAAACCCTGATGGTCAAAAAACAAAACAAAATAAAACAAAACAAAACAAAAAAAACAGATTGAACAATGCCTGAAGGACAGCAGAACTCCTAAGTTGAATTGATGCTTCAGAGAGGTATAATGATAAATTGAGGCCAGCTGACAAATCCGTAAAGTTAGGTGTGATAGCCAGAGGCCCTTTACGGTAGTTTAAGAAGAAGCCCTTACTCTTCCTGCAATGGAAGAGCTGATAGTTGTAGAGAAACAGACCCAGGATTTCATAGTGAGAATTGCAGACTTCCAGAGACATTTGAATGTTCAGCAAAGACAGTACAGGTTTCTGGTAAGGTTAGGGCTGTGGTTAGGATCCCTGGAACCCTACCAGGTAAAATTGGAACACCTGAGTAAACGCTGACCGAGATGGCCTTAAACCCCTGAGCTCCTCTCAATAGAGCATTTACTTTAGAAAACCTGTAATTGTAAATTTTTTCTCTGCACCTTTGAGATGTAAATCCTTTTAAAAGCCTCTTGCTAATTTTATAATCTAGGAAAGTCTTTCTCAAGTGCTTAGAAGCCATTCTTTTGACATGTAATTTTAAGGAAAGATAGTGCACCTAAATTTCAGTTTCTGTGTGAGAATGGGAGTCTAACTTTTATAGGCACCAATTAGCAAGCAAGGATGGCCTAATAATTGAGAAAAAACATTTGCAAACTCAGGATTAGCACAGTTCACTCATCAACTGCTCAACCCCCACCCCATGTCCCCAGCATTTTTCCAGTAGCTTACCCCAGCTCTGAAAATTCCTCCTTCCCTTTGTTTCAATGGAGTTGAGCTCAGACGACCTCTCTCCTGTTTTAGCAGCTTTGAATAGTCTTCTTTGCCTTCCAGTGCAATTTTTACTTTGAAATATCCCTGAGAATTGTGGCTTTTCAGACCTCTCTGACCCTCAGAATTTGCAAAAGGCCGTCTCTCCCCATTAAGAGCTAGCACTGCTACCCAGAAGGAAATAGCTGCAGGGCAGCCTCACCTTTGCAAGATCACAGGTGCCCTTCACAAGAGTTGCCCCTCCTGCCTATCCTGATTATACAGCTGAAACTATGACTGAATCCTAGCACAATCTAACTGGAGACATGCTGGGCTGATAAGGGAGAAATGAGTTTATAAACTGAAGGAGCTTCAAGAATATGCTACAATGGACAAACAGTAGCCACGGGATTACCCCTGGGGTTAGGTTTGAGGGTGCTTGATCAAGGAGGCCAGAGTGAAAGACTGAATAAGAACAGTGGACTTGGCAGCACTTTTTTGAGACATTTGATTTTACACCCCGGTAAGGACCCCAGAATACAGAACAAACTTTCTGCTAGGAGTGGATCTTAGAAACTAGGAATAAGTGATAGCCCTGGCTGAGCAAAGTGGATATGCCTGGGTTGCCTGGCAGAAGCAACAGGCTCAGGAATGTGGGCCTGCTGGAATGTTTCACATGTAGGGCTAGAAGCCCCATTACATGATATGCTTAATGGAAGGTCACAGGGAGTCCTTCAGCCAACAGGAATCAATTGGTGACGGCAGCAGCATCCCTAAGTTCAGCAACAGCTCATCTCAGGAATGCTTTTGGAGAAAGAATAGACAGGCTTGCAGACGCAAACGCTGCCTCAAGTCAGTTTTACAGACCAAGATGATCTTTCTCAAGGACGATGGAGCTGTCCCTTTAAAATGCAGTCATCAAGGAAAATAGTGCCCCATCTCCTAGTCTTTTGCTGGTTGTACCAATTTATGCTTATATCAGTTTATATTTACATGAGAATTATTAATATATTGCCAACATTTGACTTCCTGGAATATATTTTTTACCTATGTAATGTGCATATGATGTCTCATTGTAGTTTAAACTAGAATTAACCTGAAACTAATGAGGTTGGGCATCCACGCATGTTTATTAACCATTTAAATTTCTTTGTCCTCTGATTTATTTATGTATTCTTGATAGTAGTCCTTTTAAAATTGTTTTAGATATCAAAAATCTTTCTGAATTTTGTGTCTTCTCTTATCAATCTTTTTATAATATATGAGAAACAGAAGTCTTTATTTTTATGTAGTTGCATTTATCAGATTTGCTTTTTGATTAGTATTTTTTGTCTTAAGAATTTTTATAAACCAAGTTTATAAAGCTTTTTCTATATTATCCTCTAAATGTTTTGTAAATTTGACTTTCACAATGAAGTTTTATAATTAAATGCATTTATTTTTGCTAATTGTGTGAGATAAGATCCAGTTTTATTTTTTTCAAGTAGTTAATTGACCCACATCATTTATTAAAAGTTCATGATTTTTTGCAAATCTATTTTACTTTCTCTGTATGTTAGTTTGCTGGTCTCACTATTGTGTTCTGTTGTTCAGTTTACCTATCCTGTGTCGGTAGTATGCTCTTTTAACTTCGGTACTTAAAAAAAATTTTTTTAGGACTGTCTAGAGTGTAACTTGTGTCCTTTTATGAGTCTTGATAATTACTAGAAAATAGTTTTCAATCTTGTTCTTTCTCTTCAAGTATGCTTTGACTTTCTTGGCATTTTGGGCATCTACGTAAATTTGTAATCTTCTTGTGAAATTCCACATATATTTTAAAATGTGGTTGCATTGACAATCTGCATTTGTGATTTGGGAAGAGTTGAGTATCACTATAGTATTCAGTTTTTTCAAGCAATGAACATGGTATTTAGGTCTTATTTATGTATTATCTTAACAATATTCTTTGTAGAGGTCTTGAACTTCTTTGTTAACTTATTCCTAAGCATCTGATACATTTGATGCTTATAAAAATGATGTTCTAAAAATTTCATTTATATCTCGTAGAATTGACAAATCCTCTTGTATATTCTAAAGAAAATTGTTGAGTGTTTGGATTTTCTATGCATAAATACATATAATCTACAATAATTATAACTTTCTTTTCTTTCTACTTCTTGCTCATTTATTTGTGTTTTTTTCTTGCCTTGACACATGACAGAGATCTTTAATACAATATTAAATAGAAATGATACAATATTAAATAGAAATGATGGCATACTTGTTTTATTTCTGGTCTCAAAATAAAAGCCATTAACAACAAGTGTTTTACATAGATAAAATTAATTAGATTTAAAGAATACTATTCCATTCCAAGTGTGCTATAAAGTTTTTATTATGAATAAATTTTGAATTTCATCAAATATATCTCAGTATCTTATGATTCTTATACTTTAGTATATTAATGTGGTAGACTTCATTAATTCATTTCCCAATATTAAAATATTCTTATTTAAATAGTATAATTTAACTTGATCATGATTTTTTTTTTTTTTTTTTTTTTTTTTTTTTTTTTGAGACGGAGTCTTGCTCTTGTTACCCAGGCTGGAGTGCAATGGCGCGATCTCGGCTCACCGCAACCTCCGCCTCCTGGGTTCAGGCAATTCTCCTGCCTCAGCCTCCTGAGTAGCTGGGATTACAGGCACGCGCCACCATGCCCAGCTAATTTTTTTGTATTAGTAGAGACGAGGTTTCACAATGTTGACCAGGATGGTCTCGATCTCTTGACCTCGTGATCCACCCGCCTCGGCCTCCCAAAGTGCTGGGATTACAGATTGTTATTTTTATTCATTGCTGGACTGATTTTGTTCATTTTTTTGTAGATATCTTGACATTTGTGAAAATTTCTCATATCTAATTAGGGTAACTTGGTTTTCTCTTTTAATTGGCATGGATTTGTTCATTGTATTAATCTTACAATTAAATTTTGGAAGGTTATTTTCTCATAAAAAAATCCATGAAACTCATTTCTCATTTCATAAATAAAATAAAAAATAATATGAAAAGTAAAAATATCAAAATTAAAAACTGAAGTTTGTTTGGAATTGTTAGGTATACAGGAAGGAAAGATTTCAACATTTTTGCAATTATAATTTTATCACTATCTTTAATAGATAACTATTTTGTCTCAATCTTCAAGCTCTTTAGACTGTAGGCTTGAGGCATTTTCAGCTTTTAATACCTAGAAAATAAATAGTCAAAAAGTCAAACTCATTAATCATTCATCTATTTGTAACTCTTGAGATCTGGCATCATCTTAAAAAAAACACTCCAAGATATACTTCACTTAACAATGCCCTTAAAAGTTTATCAGAAGTATATTAGATAAAATTTGATCAGTGTCAATACATTCCTAAATTAATTATTGTAGAGAGATGAATAGATCAAAAAATAAAAATTTAAATCAACTAGTTTTTTACACTGTTTTAAGGTTAAAGAATGATAGATAACTTACTTGATACAGCAAGAGAGTATCAAAGAATATAGTAAACATGGAAGCTCACTCAGACATGCTCCAACTGGCCAAAAAAGATAAATCCGAGCATTAATATAAATAATAGCTTCAAAGAATTAAAACATATTAAATATGTTTCAATCTTTGGTTTTATAATGACACTAAAAATAAAAACAAAAAGGAATTGGTTATTTTTGGAGGATGGTAGGGAACCATCCATTATTTTGAAATATGGTAAACAGATAAAGGGAAATCGTTCAGTTTTCTCTGCCTTTATCCTAGCTTTCTTGTACAGACTATACCACGGGGTTGCCAAATATTGATTAAAAAGAAGTTTATCTTTTTCTAACTATTTCAAGGAGAAATAATGATTGTAACGTAGTATCATTTTGAAGCATTTAATTAATTAATAAATCTATTCTAGGGATTGAGCATCAGTGACCACAAACAGGACAAAGTAAGAGACCACCAGACATTATGTGCCTCCCAGTCCAAGAATACAAGATCAACTTGTGACAAAGAGATTGAACATGAATTGGATCAAGCATATAGAGAAAAATACCAATGTACAAGTAACACAAAGGCAGAGAAACGTGTTAACTACACTATAGCAGGCAGTGAGCAAAACCCAGTTTTTGAGGAATCCTACAAGTACAAAGACCAAGGTTTTTTTTTTTGTTTGTTTTTTTGTTTGTTTGTTTTTAAAGGAGATTCACTGAAAAAGAAGTGAGGGGGAGGAGGACATGCACATTAAAAGAAGCTTGGAAAAATATGAAAAATAGAACAGGACATCTACACTAATGTTTTGTGGGCAGTGTGAGTAATAAATCAATAAATGATTATCATTAAATCAGGATAGTTTACATTAAGAGTGGGAGCATTGTGATAGAGATGAGTTATATGGAAGACTTATGAGATAGCTGGCAAAGTTCAATTTTTTGACCTGGTTGGTGGTTATAAGAATGTCTGACATACAGTCCTTTATGAAGCTATTCATTTGTTTAATTCTGTTTTTTGTATCTCTGCTACATTTAAAATACAATTTTAAACCTGGATGAGTGAATATATTTATGATACAATTTTCAGAGAAGATGTTCTGAAAAGTTTTATTTTATATTAAGTATTAATTTATCAAGTTGATAAATAGAAGAAATCAAAATTGATATTTTCAATATTTATTAGTAAGGCTGAGGCAACAGCCTTTATACGGCACAATTTACATAAGTTATCAAGATACATCTTGTATACAATCACAAAACCAAGACGTATTTTTACATAGAGTAAAACTCAAGACAGATTTACAAGCATTTTTTAAATACAATTCTCATGTATTTTCAGGTCAATTTCTACAATCCTTAGTCCAAGAATTTGCACTTGTTCATTAGATTTTCCAAAGGGATTTGGGTAAAACAAAAAAGAACACATTAGCAAATCACCAACATGGCATGCAACATATAGTCAGAAACAAGACATATCTTCAAGTACTTTAGTTTTTATTTCAAAATCAGTTTTATTAAGGTTTTTAGTTTTTCAGACAAGAAAATTTTTTCTTAAACCTCATATGTGTTGTTAGGTTATTAGCACACACATTAATCAGTAGTGGGAGCACCTGAGCACATCACTGAACAAATATACAGACACGATCAAACAATAATCATATTCACATGCTGAATGCCAAATGAAATTAATAATTCAACTTTGTCTACTTTACCAAATGTATACTTATGTACAAGGTGATGAATTAAGAAAATGATCTCAATCTACCTATCAGATAAAGAATTCGATTAAATGATTTTGGTTTTATGGATACCTTTAATAATAGAACATGAAACACACAGAAAACATCATTGTGTCATATTTAATGAGAATATTTGTTTCACTCATTCATTATTGTATTACACCCAAGGCAAGTGATTATTCAATAAATAGCTCATAATTATTCATTGAGTTTTCTTTCACTTTCATTTCAAGCTCAAAAAGAGGGAAGGAAGATCACTTCTGTCACACATATAGTTATAAACACATATATAGCTGTAGTTGGCTGATTTTGGAATATTTGACATTGTAGCAATGAAAATAAGTTTTTAAAAATATTGTTAGTTATGATTTAAATAATAAAGTAAAAAAATACTATAAACATCTTTATGATATTTTAAGGAAATGAAGCATTGATCAAATAATTTCTAATAAATTGGGCACAATATAATATAATTTTATTTTACTTCACATCACCACCACCACTAATATCACTACTGCTACCACCACTATCATTACAGTCGTTCCTATAATAAGAATCAATATCAGCTGGTTACCAGCTATAATATTCCCACGATATGACTATTTAAATGTGTGTGATCCACAAAATTAATTCCACTGGTATGATGAAAATATGCATTTAATTAGTGTAATTTATTAAAATATGGGCAATATTAAGGAGTAAAGACAATTGATGCCCCTTAGTCTTGGTATTGTTCTTTTAAACTGAAATATAAATAAAAAGTTCATAGTCACCAAAAATCTCCTTAATCTTAAGTAAAAACAGGGAAAACACCAACTTCTTGCTACTAGGGTTATTTGTGTCTGTGATGACTATTCTATATTCCCCGTCTTTTGTAAAAATTCACTCTGTGCTTTTGTTTCCACAGCTGAAAGTTTCTTTAGGACCAAATTTTAAATTAAAAAGCAACATTAGTCTCTGATGACTCAATGAAACTGTGGAAAAAACTGAGATGCTCTTCAAGGTAAAAATGTTATAATCGGACTAATCGCGTATTCTATAGAGATTACAAACTCTGTCAGTATTAGAATAAAAAAAAGTCAATTCCAATAAAATGAAATAAATGAAAGAATGGAAAACCATGTACTGTGATATGTACAAAAAAGTAAAAAACACCAAGAGCCCTATTTGCAATAAAAAAGAAACTGTTTTGTTTTAAGAAGGGAAGTCAACATCATTCACAAGAAATGCATTCATATAAGAATCAGTGTTGCATAGAATAATTCCAGTACAATCTAGAAGTTTGGTCAGCTGCAAACTTGGCACACTGGCAGGATCTTATGCTCTCTGAAGGGGAATGCTGGTGCACAAAAAGAAGCCCTGTTGTCAACTCTGCTGATTGACCTAGCCCCATCACTAGTTCCTTGGAACGGAGGGGCTTCTATAATGGAGAGACTCCTACTCTTTCAGGTTAAATAGCTACCAAAGAGATAATCTTTGTTTTGGTGATCCCTCCATTTATATTATTCTAAAAACAATTGCAACTGGAATGAAGAAAGCTAACTGGTCATACAAACTCTCATGCACACCTCTGGATATGAGTGGCTACAAAAGAGGATCAGAGATGAGTCAGGGTTTTCTTTTAAGGGCAAATATCAGAACCTTGTTATGTCAGAAGGAGATCTTCTTGGACCTTTTCTTCCCCAATTATGAGTGATGATTATAGGCTTCTTCAAGTGCTAGCTTCTGCTGGAAATATCCATGGCAACCATCGGCAGATCTAGTAATCTCTAAAAATAAAATCTTAGCAATATAATATCTTTCATGATTCCTCTCTCCCATGCTCATTTTAGAGCAATGTCAATGGTAAATGACATTGCATTTTCAGTGGAGGGGGATTAAAAAACAGAGGAAAGAAAAGTTATGGTTATCTTTCTCAGTTTGGGGAAGAGTGAATTTGTATTCTGAAGTCATATATATATATGAAGTTACATATCTATATGTGACATATATATGTGGCCTGGGATATATTAGAAATTCTCTTATTTTTATTGCTTTACATTCCTCTCAAATTTAAAGCATTTTTCTTTAAAATGAGAAAATTCAATATCCAACCAATATCTAGAGATGGTTTTCTCTAATCCCGTTAACACTTCGCCCTTGAATAAAGCAACAGGTTTTAAGCTCAGAATGCTCTGAGAAGCAATTTGATTTATTTCGGGTAGAATATAAGAATAGGGTGAGACCGATATTATTCATTTAATTTAGGATAACAAAATTTGCAAATCATTTTCACGTAATTCTTCACCTTTTTTCAGGTTAAAGTTTGTATTTTAAATAAAAAATAAGCTTTGTTGCTAATTTACTGTTTTTGTCCATGTCAATCCTTGTCATTGGTTTAGATGATATTTTTCACATATAAAATTTGAGAATTAAAAAGCTATGTAATAATTATTCCTTACTTCTGTGTATAAAACTATATTTGGAAATGTGCTTTCATCTTTCATAGATCATTGATTTATCATCCCAACATCTCATTTGGAAGGTTAAGAATATATAATTATTTTTATCCTACAGATGAGAAAACTGGGGTAAAGCGAGTTTAAGTGACATGTGCAAGGTGACACAGTCAGTGGCAGAACTAAGACCAGAAGCCAGGCTTTTACTCCCTGCTGAGTGTGTTTTCCACAACTTCACATTACTTTCTTGATGAATAGTGCTGATAGAGAAGAGGGTGCTTCATTTTAAGACTTGGACATTAGTTGTTTTATTCATTATTATTAAAATAGTTCAAAGTATATTTTAACCTCAGGTAAATGTTGACTTATCACATATTTTCTCAACATTGATGAACTCGATCACTGTGATATTGTCAATAAAGTAGGAAAATAGAGCACTAGAGAGAACTGGAGTTTGGTGTCAGGTTTTCATGATACAGTCAGTAAATGAATTAACTCATTAAGAAAAAAAGGATAAAATATTAGGAAATGAGGAAATGATACCCATTTAATTAATCAATGTCACAAGATTAATATGGTTGGTTTGCCAGAGAAAGAATTTTCTTTCTCTGTCAATGTATCTCAAGAGAAAAGAAATGTGCAGGATAATACATTTATTTGCAGTTTCACAAAGAATACATTATCATGCTTCCTAGAACATATCAGTTTACTTCAGGTCCTTTGGTACATAGATTGAAGATGTCTTGGGTTAATGGCAAATTATGAAGATTTTGATGGTTTCAATCAAATTCCAATATTGTATGGGGCAACATTCTTCTTCATTAGCCAGTCATAGTTTTATTTCCAAATAAATTCAATTTTATTTCTACCTAGTATTATCTTCACTCTACATTATTTCAAATTATACTGAAACAAATGTGTTTTTACCACATGGATTCAAAGTCAGTGTTGTATACCCTTGTAACATTTATACAGAGAAAACCGGAAAAATGTGGCCTAAAAGCCACAATTTCTACATCTCCTATTCCATTTTCCCTAAGAACACAGCCACCTCACTTCCGGTCCTGAACACATTTTGTAGGTGTATCTTATGTCAGAATCTGAAAGCAGCCAGTTGTCTCAATAGAAGATGATGAAGGAAGATTTTTGAAGTTTTGAAAACAGATTTGTTATATCAGTTCTTTCCTTTCAACCAAGACTTCTTTGCATAAAGAATTACCTTTGTGCTGTACTGGAAACCACATTAATCTTTGAGCCTCTGTCTTAAGCTATAGCTCAACTCTGCTCAAAGATTTCTGCCTTAAGTAATCAAAATTTCTTTCACAGTTTCTTTTCACAGCTATGGGAAATCCAAGGTCTCAGAACTCCATTCCTTTTTGTTTCCAATATGTGAACTTTTTCAACTGAATGTCTTTGTATGGTCCACAACAATAAATGTACAAGGTTTTAATCATGACTTTGCCAGTTGGTCCCACTCTTATGTTGCCTCTCAAAACTTGGCTTAGTACAATTGTATCCAACTATAGTCTTGATGTGAGGCTATTTAGAGCAGTTTCTATACCCTGAGAAGACATGTTTCTTCAATGTGTTTGAGTAGGACTGACCAAAAGTTTGTGCCAGTTGACTATTCTTTTTCTGAGATCCACTTTGTCAAGCCAGATACAGGCTTCACCAATCAAGGTCTTTTTCATAAACTTTCCTCCATTGGAGAAAAGTAAAATCTAGAAAAAATAGTCAAAATTAAATATATTTAATTTATACACATATGTGTGTATAGTTTTCAACCTTTTTAAAGGACATATAATCATCAAAGAAATAGCACAAAAGAGGGTGATGGTGAGTAGAAGTAACAGGAATACTTGTAGGAAAACTAATAGTCAAGATATTCTCAAAAGATTTGCATGTAATATAAATTAATTCACATGAACATTTGTATTATTCTGCAAAGGAAAAGACACATTCTGAAGAATGTGAGAATATTAGGTAAAATGTGTAACCTGCTAAGTCTAACTAAGTTTATGCTTAAAACTGATGGAGAGTTTCACAAAATAACTTTGCCAAATAATTTTTTACTGGTTTACAAAAAGCTAAATCAAATACAAGATTAACTGAATTCTGAATAAATAAATAGAAGTTCACAGAGCATTATTTTTATTTAGTGTTAAATTTTCTGGTGATTTTACTATACTATGTACTTCCAAACTGTTTTCTGAAGTCATATGCAAAACTTATCACACAGGATCTCAAACTAGATAATTTTGTTTTTCCTTTTAGAAATGAGTTGAAGGAAAGGTAGAGAGCATTCAGTGGAGCTAAGCATTAATCCTTGATAATTTTATTATCTTTTTCTCTTCAGAATCTCCTTCGGTTATACAATTCACCCTTATTCCTGGCTACAACTTAACTTTTTTGTTTCTGACTTCAAAATTTGTACTTCCAGATATGAATATCTCTTCTAGTGTCTGGTTTGGGGATTTCAAATGACATTGTATATTTTTACTTGAATCTCTGCCTTCTTATGAAATTCATTTCAGACAAACTCTTGATCTTTCTCTACTCCAAATGCCCTGACTACATAATCTCTGTGAAATAATACGTTTGTTGACACAGACTTCAGAGTGTCATTTTATTTTTTTATTCCTTTCCAGTCTAATATCAGTTAATCTTCTCAATACATTTTTGCTTTGGAATATCTTTTGTCTTTGTTTCTAATTCAAACCTTGAATTTCCTGTACCATGGTCTCTTCCTATATTTTTTTCTCTTTTCTCTTTCCCCCATTTCTACTTTCATTCCTTGTCTCTCGATCTACTGAAGACATACTATGTGCAAAGCATTGTGCCAGGCTGTAGGCAATGAATATTAGGCCTTGCCCTAGAGAAACTGATAGCATAGAAGCAGTGACAGGTAAGTACAGAAATTGTTGTCACAAGACAAACTGGGAGGTGATAGCCTAATAATAGAAGCAAAATGTTTTGTGAATAAGGTGTGATGAATTATACCCAGGGTCATCAGTCAGGGGATGAAAGATGTGGAGTACTGTGATAGATGAAGAGGGTTGGAAAAGGGAGCTTTGAAGGGGAAGAAAAATAGGAACAAAGGATTGGAGGCTTTACATGACTTGAAAAGAGTCTATTGTGACTGGATTATTGAGTGGAAAAGTATCAGAGGAGCTGAGACTAAGTCAATACAATTAAAACTCACTTTGGAGGAATCTGAATGATTCAAGATAATGGTGAGTAATTGAAGAGCTTTAATGTAAACTAACTAGGGTTTTAAAAGATAACTCTGGCAAGTACTGTGATGACATGAACTAAAGGGATAAGACATAAATAACAAGTTAGCCAGGTAAACAGATGAAATGGTTTGAATAACAAAGAGGCGGGCCCAAAGAGGTTTAGTGGCAGTGAACATGGGCGTAAGAGAAATCTATGTAAAATAAACTCTGCAGACAGAGTAGAGAAGCCATAGCAGCTGATGGGATGGGGTGAGTGGGATATGGAATTCTAAAAGACTTTGGGGAAATACTGCTAAAAATTAATTAACTTATCAAATTTCATATAGCGTATGATCAGTATGTAAATATTGAATAATTGAATAAAAATAAATACAATATGAATGAGGTTTTTTATTATGTAGTTAAATATTAACTACATAATACAGAGTTACCTGAAGAGAATGTCCTGCAGGACTTAGACTGAATCGAAAAGTTTCATTGAATGAAGGCTCTCGATCATGTCTGCATACTCTTGTTTTTTTCTTGATCACCTTTTTTTGGGTAGAAATATTCATCACATATATTTTCACGTATAAATCTGAAAATAAAAATTCAGCCCATTAAATTCCATCAATCATATAAATTTCTATTGAAGGAATTTTAACTGTATACTCAAAGTTCTTTCTACATTTTACACAAAGCCAACAGATTTGTATACAATTTGTTTCAGACAACATAAAATGATTACAAGATATGTCTATTTTCTTTTTCTTTCTTTCTTTTTTTTTTTTTTTGAGACAGGGTCTTACTCTGTCACCAGACTGGGATGCAGTAGCCAGATAACTCAACCTCAAACTCCTGGGCTCAGGTGATCTTTCTGCTTCAGACTTCTACACAGTGGGGACTGTAGGCAGGAGCTACCACACTAGTTGATCTATCTATTTTGTTAACAATTTAAATTTGTTTTCCTGTTGTCTAATAAATATAACACTGTAATTTGTGTGTTAAAATATCTAGCTAAAAGCTGAAAGAAAACAACTTGTTGCATATGTTAATCAGTTCTTTTTTTCTGACATGTTTGGTGTACAGTTCAAATTTTAGTTAACATTTCCTGGAACATTTAAAACACATCCCTAATAAATTCTAGTTATATTTATATTGATGAGTATAATAAGATTAGATACCTGGTAGATGATCAGGAGACTTAAATTTGTATGTAATATTTCTGCATTGGAGAATTTCAACTATTAGTTGTTCACCATCTGTCTTCATTTCCTTCTTCAATGCAATCTTGATTTCTCCCATTACCTGAGTTTTAGCTGAGAGAATTTAATAAAAATATAAAGAAGCATGTAATGCCATATATGAAATGTTTAGTTCAATAATTCATTCATTTACTGTTTATCAAGTGCTAAATATCTTATGATATCCTAAGTGCTAAATATCTTATGACCATATTTTATTCATCTGTTGTATTCATTCACAAATGAATAAAATACACAAAATTTATCACAGATTCATTTACTCACAGATGAATAAAATATAGTCCAAGCTGTTAATGCCCATAAAGAGTGAACAATCTTATGGGTAGACTAATAAATACAGAGATGCTTACACCAAAGCATGTTAAATGTAATGATAGCTTAGTAACAAGGGAGGTATGGAGAAATGCATGTAGCTAAATGTTATTCAACTATAGATTTTTAGGGCAAAAGCAGTAATAGATATGAATGTATCAATTAATATAGATATGTCTCTATCAATAGATATGACTCTATATCAATTCATGTACTAATCCACTTACTCATTCTCTAACAAATATTTTATTTCCCACTCTACTCTGTGCTAAGCCCTCTGCTAGGAAGAGTGAATATAATGATAAGCCAAAACATGCATGCTTATTGGTTTCATGTTTTTTCATCTATTGGGAAGAAAAACATTGATCACATGTATTCATCAATAAATATATAATTATAAAAAGAGAAAAAGATTTGAAATACAGAAGCATGGTTTCAATGGAGGCTAAAACAGATAGGCAGATGCCTGCCTAGGGAGGTGTTACTTAAGCTGAAAACAGAAGGATGAGAGTTAATTAGGTGAGACAGATGAGGAAGGACATTCCAGAGAGAAGGAACAGTGAGTTCTCAAAAGCAAACATGACATGAAAAATAAATGCCCTTGTGGTTGTAACATATTGTAAATTGAAGCCATGTTAACAATTTGGTTTTTCCCTTTAAAATTATAGGAATCCATTGAAGGCCTTTAAACATGGCATAGATAATTTATTCTCAAATAATTTGATCTCAGGATTCTTTACCCTCAATAAAATTGAGGGTCTTCAAAGAATCTTTGTTTATGTGGATAACTACCAGTATTAGAAATACAAAATTTCAGATTTTAAATTAAAACTCAAAAGTAGATATTTAAAAGTATTTGTTAATTAAATTCAATGACAGTAACTGCTTTAATGAAAATGTTTTAATGAACATAACTGTGCTTTCCAAAACAAAAAAAATAGATGTACTGTTTTATATATTTTTAAATTTCATTAGTGCATGGCTTAATAGAGGACAGCTGCACTCTCTTTCTTTCTCTCTCTCCTTTCTTTCTTTCTCTTCTTTCTCCTTCCTTCCTTCTGTAGAGATGGAGTCTTACTGTGTTGCCTAGGCTGTTCTCAATCTTCTGGCCTTAAGCAATCCTCCTGCCTTGTCCTTTCAAAGTGCTGAGATTACAGGCATGAGCCACACTACACCTCACCTCTCTCTTTCCTTTTAGAGAAAAGGTCTCACTCCGTCACTCAGGATGAAGTATAGTAGCCCAATCATGGCTCACTGCAGCCTCAGACTCCTTAAGTCAACCATTATATTTTGGTATGTGGCAGAAGTGCTTTAAGAATATTTCCTGTTTAATCACACAAATATTACAAAGGCATGCACTGAACTGATTCATCGAGGATACCCTTAAGTGAAACTGGCATTTTTTTTTCTTAGTAAGCACATGTTGGTAAATAAGAAAAGTGTCTACTAGCATAGTTTCTTGCCTCTGCCTTGATTGAAAATAAGTTCCTAGCACTTTTATCTACTGTTACTTCGCACTGCCAATATAAATGCCAACCCAGTGAAAAAGGTAAATAATTTCAGTGTATTTTGAAAATAAATTTAACTTTATGGACTTAGGAACAGTCTTGGGGAACCATGGAGGTCTGTGAACCATATTTTGAGAACCACTGTTATATAGTTTTTAGGAACAGTCTTGGGGAACCATGGAGGTCTGTGAACCACATTTTGAGAACCACTGTTATATAGTTTTTAGGAACAGTCTTGGGGAACCATGGAGGTCTGTGAACCACATTTTGAGAACCACTGTTATATAGTTTTTAGGAACAGTCTTGGGGAACCATGGAGGTCTGTGAACCACATTTTGAGAACCACTGTTATATAGTTTTCAGGAACAGTCTTGGGGAACCATGGAGGTCTGTGAACCACATTTTGAGAACCACTGTTATATAGTTGAGGAATTTTTGAAAGAAAATGAAATAACAAAACACTATGAGTAAAGTTGTCAAAATATTAGGCCACAGTTATTTGATCATTTTGATTTAATTTTGTCACATTTTTGGGATATAATTGATAGATGTATTCTTTTCTGGATCAAGCAACTGTTTGATTAAATTAACTTAAATTTTGTTAGTCCAGATATATCCTGACATGGAAAATTATCTATTAATATCTCTCTCCTTGCTCTCTTCCTTTGTCAAAAAACTATTACTGTGGTCCAAAAATTGGCAAAATTATCTTCTATATGTTTTATAAATTAAAACACAAATCTTTTAGATAAAGTTAAATTATAATTTGTGAGCCAATGATTAGAGGTAGTTAGTCCATAGTAGAGAGATGTTAACTTTCAAGAAACTCTAAGTCAAAGATTTTATATCCAGCTAAACTGTCTTTCAAGTATCAAGTCTATAATTTGATGCATGAAAGAACTAGAGAATACTTTACAAAAATTGACTTGCTGAGAAATATATAAGATACATTTCATCAAATCAAAGAGACAGCTAGAGAAACTTCAGCAAAAGGATTGATGCTCATTATTCAATATAACTAATTGTAGAACTAAGGTTGAGCAGTACATTGGTGGAAGAATAGCATGGAAATGTTACATTTCTGAAAAAGTATAAAGTATGAAACTAAAAATTAATGAATGAAGAAGAAAGAGAGAAAGAGAAAGCAGAATGAGATTATTGATTTTTATATAGGTAATAGATAACAAATGATACCACTTAAAACTAACAAACCAGGTAGTAAATGGTCATGTAAAAGGAACAGGAACTAGGGCATTATAAAAACTATAAATAAGAATAAAATCTTTAGAACAATTATACAAAGCTTTCTTAATTCCAAAAGAAAATTTAAAAACTCAGAGACCAAGTGGAGAAATATCATAATATGACATAATATACATAATAATTATAAAATGCAGAGTTGAGATCAAGCATATCTATTATATCAATAAACATGAGTAGATTTTAGCTAGCACATTTTAATTTTTTTTCAGATTGGCTCATAAAGCAAAGCCTAGTTCTATACTATGTACAAGAAACACAACTAAAATCTAGTTTTGTTCCAAATTGTGAAAAATACAGAGATTGGCAAGTATGTCAGGCATACAGAATCCATAAGAGTGCAGAGGTTGAGATCTCATTATCAGATAAAATAGAATTCAGGCCAAAATGTAGCAAACAAGACGAAGAAAGACACTGTATGACACTAGAAATCCATAAATCATAATGAAGACACAGCAATTATCAATATCCATGTACCACTGATGTAAAGTTGAAACTACAAAGTAAGATGTAAGGATGTAGAGGATTTAAGGAGGAGTAAAGATGATAATAATATAAGACAAGGCAAGTGAACTAAAAACTAGACAAAATGTTGAGACACTATAATTGATAAAGTATATCTCACAGATATATACGTCAAACACTATACTCTGATAATAACGAATATACCTTTTTCTCAATCATCTATGAAACATATTCAAAAATTGATCATATATTGAGTTACAAAGAAGACATTAGTGAGTTCTATAAAATGAAGCGATCATAGTGGCTTTCAACTAACCAACTTTTGGCTGAATGGAAAAATACTATGAAAAAATAAAGAAGTTCTGAAAAATAATGACAATAAAACACTATATATCAGAATGTATAAGAGTTAAAGCAATGATCAGATGAAAATCAATAGCTTTAAACTCCTATATCATTTCAAGTAATGATTAGAAAATACACATATTCTTCTATCTGCTATCATTAAAAAATACAATTGGTTTAAATTCCAACCCAAAGTCTAGAAAGGAACAACAAAGTAAAACAAAAGTACAAGGAAGGAAATAATAAAGACACCCACTAAAATTAATAGAGAACAGAAAAAAAGTAGATTAAACTAATAAATCAAATCAAAATTCTGGTACTTTGAAAAAAACCCATCAACAAAATAAAAATCTAATACTGAATTTAGTGAATGTCATGTGACCTCTTAACACTACAATTTAGAAATGACATGTGATCTCTTAACTGCAACACTACTCTCCTCTCAGTGATTTGGTATGAAACGTCTGGTGCCATGAATATACCCTAATACTAATTGGTTCTCATTTTGTTTATACATTCTTGACAGATGGGAAACTATAAATCTCACCTTATATGTTACTTTGAATTTGCAAGGGTGAATTCAGTTCTGGTTACTTAACTATTTTAAATAATCATTAAGCCAATCAAAATCTCTCTCTTTTAAAAGGACCTTTACAGGAAAATAAAGATCTCTAAAATAAAAATGAGAAAATGAGACAGATCTTAGGATCTGCCTTCTTCAATATCTAGAAGTTCGGTGGGGGCGGGGAGGAATGTAAAATATAGGAAAGTGTTAATCAATACCAACAAAGCAAGAAATAGGCTCAGTCTCTGGCCAGAAAACACAAAGAATTGATGTCTAGGAATGAAGAGGCAGTTTCTGGTAAGGTAGAAGTTAGCAGCATTCTTGAGTACAACAGGTATCACAAAATCTTGCCAGGAAAAGAGAAATGAATTGATAAAACTCTCAGAATTATTACTAAATCTCCCATCATAGGGAATTAGATGAACAATGAGAGTAGCCAGTCCTGGGAAAAAATCAAAATAAACCTTTGAGAGTGGCAGTCTTGGCTTATTACAATGAAGATTTAAGAGTCTCAGAAGAATCAGGAAAAACAGCCATGCCTCCCCATTACTGGAGCTCCAAGTAAAAGCAGGAGAAATATGTAAAGCTTAGTATATCTTTTCAGAGGAGTAGCACACACCTCAGCTTGGTGGAGTGAATGCTGATAGAAAACATTTAATCAAATATCAAAAGAGGGAGCAAAAAACCTAGTTAGGGTGGCAAACCTATCTATAAGGCACTTCTCACTCTTTCCTCTAAAGCCATAGAAAAGTAGATAGCTAGCCCTCAATCTCTCAAACCATACCTAAGAGGGAAGGAAAAGCAAGATTCTAACATGAAAGGGAGGGAGCCAAGGAAAATTCTCTCCTGATATTTGCAGTCAATAGTAGTTGTGAATAGAACTGATCACACTAATGATCATGATGAAATAGAATAGCAGGACAAATTCTATCTGGGAGAAAATCACTTTCATAGGTCCTAGTCTTCTGTTATAGGTCTAAAACCTCAACACACCACATATGTGAAATTTGTTGTTGTTTTTCACTTTCTCACCTGGGGAGAAAGGTGGAATTAAAAACTTGCTAATTAAAGTTCTCAGGTCATCACATTGCTTGCTTTTTTCTTGGAAGTTTAACTTCACAGGCTTCACAGTGTGATACTTGTGAATTTTTTTTTTTAAATAAGTTTCCCTCTGTTCAAAGATTGAACCAGCTTGCTCTTTGCTACTAAAAGAAAAAAGGATGTGCTTACTGAGGTTGTCTCAAAGGGGGTGGTTGCATTAATTGTGTGTCATTACTGTCTCTTGTATCTGACCTTTTATAGGTTCAGAATGCTTTTGTCTTCTGAAGCAGATGCATGGATGGAGACAAAAAGCTCCGTGTTTGCAGCATGGGCAGCAGCTCCAGATTTGCTTGAACCTTTGAACCAAAACAAACAAACAAACAAACAAAAAAACCTAAAAGCAAAAAACAAAAATCCATCACACACAGAGGACATGTGATGTTTTGTAATTTGGTTTCGATTATAGAGTGAAATGTCAGTAGAAAATGCTTTGATCAGCCTTCAGGTCTTCTGGTGTCCTGAAACTTATGTGTCTTTGGTTGTATTAAAAGAATAAAAATTAATCCAACTCTAGCGAAGATATCTTGTAATATGGCACAAATCTACAACTTAAGAACAAAGAGAAGGAGAAGAGGAAAGGATGGATGGAGGATGTAGAAGACATGGTTAAAAAGTTATGGTTAAAAGTGAGATGACAAAATAATATAAAATGGAGATGCTGGATCTAAAGACACTAATAATCTCATTTGAAAAGTATTAATGAAGTAGAAGCAGCATGGAACAAAGTAAGATGAGATAGAAATTAAGATTATTGACATAGAGGAAAGAAAGAAGCAATGTAGCGAAGAATATAGAGAATAAAGGTAGAGAAGAAGGATTGAGGTATAGAGCAGAAAACTATGATACAGTATAATGGTTTCTTAGAAAAAGTAAATTCATCAGAATAGAAAATAACATCTATTTAAAAATATCAAAATATTTCTCCAAAATAACAGAAGACTAAATCTGTGGACCAAAAGAACATCCTATATTCCTGGAAATATTGATGAGTTGATACATTGATATATTCCATTTAATATTATACTTCAAGAATATAGAAATCATTCTTAAAAGGATTCAGGAGAAAAAGAAATAAGCTCTCTGAAAGATATATTGATGTAAAAAATAAAGTCATTCTGAAATATACAAGACTATAGCAGAGGATATGGCAATGATTGAGTGAAAGAAAGAAGAAAGAAGGAAAGAAAGGAAAAAAGGAGGGAGGGAGGGAATGGAGGAAGAGAGAGGGAGGGAAGAAGGATGTGAAGATGAAATCTAGGCAACTAATAAAATAATGGTAAAGATAACTGATTTACTTATATTTTTAAATAGAAACTCAAATTGATAAAATTTTAAATTAAAATATAGCATTAGGCTGGGCACGTGGCTCATGCCTATAATCCCAGCACTTTGGGAGGCACAGGTGAATGGATCACTTGAGGCCAAGAGTTCGAGACCAGCCTGGCCAACATGGCAAAAACCTGTCTCTACTAAAAATACAAAAATTAGCCAGGCATGGTGATACGTGCCTGTAATCTCAGCTCCTTGGGAGGCTAAGGTACGAGAATCACTTGAACCTGGGAGGCAGAGGTTGTAGTGAGCTGGGATTGTGCCACTGCACTCCAGCCTGGGTGACAGAGTGAGATTCTGTTTCAAAAAATACAAAGTATTAACATATATATTCAACCTCAATATTAAATTTTGTCTCTTAAACTTAGTGAAAATTTTAAATAAACTAAAATGGCTAAAATATTTATTGAAATTAATGCATTTGTTCTTTCCTTAATATATTTGTCATTAAATTAAAAATATAATCTTTTTCTGATGATGAACATGAATAATTTAATTACATTTAAACAAAATTGATTCCTGCTTTCTCTTCAGCTAAAGTGCTTCTACTAATGCAATTGTCAAATTGGCTTATTTTATCTTCCACAGAATTTCTTAAAACACTTTCTGGTGCCTTATTCTCAATTAATATATACAATGGCCTTCTCACTTTTTAATTTTCTCAGATAAAAATTTATATATATTATATCTTTGAAAAATATGTGTATGTGATATCTATAAGCACACATTTGTACACATACCTCTATCTCTAGCTATCTAATTTGCATTTATAGAGAAATATATTTTAGGACAACATTATGATTAACAGAATACAACTATCATTTCATAGGAAGAAATAAGGTTGGTATAATTTCCATTTTACAGATAAGAAAAAAGTGGTTTGGCTATTTCAAGTAACTTGCCAAGTCATTAAATGGCTCAGGCTGAAATTTAATATAGATTTTCTGAGGCTCTCAGGCTCCATTATCTCATGGACACCTTATATTTTCTATGAATAAGATTGTGTTACTGACTTCATGCGCATATTTGCTTTAAAACATTTTTGTAACACAATATCAGGATAAAAGAGTTTACAGAGGCTACTTAGCTTTTTTATTTTAGCCACATACTTTAGAAAGAGGAGAAGGCATAGTAAAGCAACTCTTTAAGTTTAAACAACGTGAGATGTCTTCCAGAAGTTACTGTCTACTTATGCACATTAGGTCAATTATGAAAATTGTTTAGATCGAACAATAAAAACAGCAATAATTTTTAAAAAATAATCATCATCATGTGAGATCCTATGTGAAATTGCTAAAACATGAAAAGTGACTATTAACTGAGAAGATATTTCTTTTTGGGTACATTATTGGTATCTGTAACACTTAACTGCACATAATAGAAAGTGGGTTTACTATCTCTCAGAATTCTAAGCATTGAGTTGCAACCTCAGCCTTTTTTTGCCAATGTAAGACCATTTTAGGCAAAAGTTTCTCTAGAGGCAAGTTTTTAGTAACTGGAAATGAATCAGTTGTGGAACAGAAAAGAAGGAAAGAATGGTACCTCGTAAAAGGCAAGTCTGTGTAAGGAAAAAAGCAAAGAGCGAATACAATTCTCATCCCCATTACGCTGCATTTGCAAACTTTCACTAACAAATACCACATAGCAATGAGGTAGGTGACTGGTGCTAGCTAATGAAGTCTGAACTGGTGTTAGATAAGATGCATATTTAGCCATGACAGTCTATCACCTCATAATTTGTTACCTAGCTCTCATCACTTATTTCAAATCTAAAAAAAGTCTAATGAAGGATTAAGATCAATTTTAAAAACCAGGAATTCTGGCTTCTATCCCTGTGAGATGGCAAGCAAGTTATTAAGTCTTTGGCGCTAAACAATTGTGTTGGTTTAGTTAGAGTTTTCAAACATAGTCATTATGGAAAGTTTTATTAATGCCCTAATACCTGTCAATAGCCAAAGTAGTGATGTATATTCCCTCATGTGTAATTTTATTTTCCTTCCTTTTATTGTTTCTATTCTACCAGTTTCAAGCCTAGGTGATAAAAGTGATGATCTTTTTCAAATGCTCAAATTACAAAGATAAACTGTTAGTACTATCCCTGAAATGACACTCAATAAATTCTTTTTATTTCTCCATATTCCTTTGTTCTTTTTTTTAAATTTTATTTTTAATTGACAAATAATTCTAGATCTTTATGAAGTACAATGTGATGTTTGACATGTGTTTACAATGTGGAATGTTTGATTAGGCTAAGAAACAAACCCATCATCTCACACAATTATCTTTTTTCTTCCAAAATTTTTGATGCAATGGAAGATCAGTTCTAGAAGTACTTGAAAATTTATGCCTAGAAAATATTAGGTTAATTGCTCAGTTCATTCAGAGTAAACAAAAAACAAACAAGATCTTGTATTCAAATATTTGGTAGATTTTAATAAAAATTTCTAAAAAAAAAAGGACATTTTTCACTTTGCTGAACCTGTTAGAGAAAGTCAGCTCTCTATAATTTTCACCAATCATTTGCTATAATTTCCAACCAGGTATATTAACATTACCCTGAAGTCTATAATAATTTTACTTAACACACTGAAGTTGTATCTCTCCTCTAAAGTTCAAAGGCCTTCTGACTCTGGTACTCAACAATTATCTACAATTAGTGATTTTCTTTTCTCAATACTATATCCTTGAGTAGCAAAGCAAGCCACCCGATCAAAAAAAAAAAAAAAAAAAAGCCAATTCTGATAATCTTATTTGCTTTGAATTTTATTTTCTGGTATATTGTTGTTTTACAAAAGCTATCTTAAAGCCAATGATATGTTTTAAACTTACTTCCAAGAAATGTGTTTTCTGAACAAAGTTTCTTACCTCCACAGAACAGATTATGTGTAGGACAACATAGAAGGAATGAAGAACTATATTTTTAAAAGGTTTATCCTAGTTACCATGTGTTTGAAAGAGGGAAGCAGAATGTAACTAATTTATTTCATTCTGCAGTGTGTTAGATTTTATTATAGAATAAAAATACCTTGATCATAAGATCTCGTAACTTCAGCCTGGTTAAATTCGCCTGCTTATGCAATGAAAATAGTGTGAAAATGGAGCCACTAGCTAGCTCCCTTATTCAGCTCCCTTTTTTCCTATGTATCTAACAGATGATTTTAAATATTTGAGTCCAGTTTTTACTAACACCTGCTATGATTAAAGAGTTATAAAGAGAATTCCTAAGACAGAGTTTGTAAGTGCTTTAGGTTCAAATATAAATTATCCATTTAGAGTGCAATTCACTGGATTTGGTTTTCAAGAAAAAAGAATCTTCACCCCCCAAATTTTTCAAGAAATATAATTTTCCACTTTATCATTGTATAAACTCATCTGTAATCAAGTAGATAATATCATACTATTGTCAATGATAAACACCAATTGAATCACTTGAAAACTAACATGTAAACTTATGTCATACTATCTTATTTTTCATCAACCATTTGAAATACAGTATATATTACTACCCTAACTTTAAAAGAAGGAGACTGACTAATTGGCAAAGGTCACGCAACTGGATTAAATGTTTCCATCAAGAGAGCCCAGGATTATTGGCAAAGTTGTGGTAATCTATTTATTATGTGATAATAATTTTGGGCCAAATTCATGTGTGTACTCCTAGGCATAGGCATGTATGTGTTGGGGAGACAGGACTGGTAATTTATGGGGAGATCAGCATTAGCGTATGTATGAAGTGGGGAGTTGGCGACTCAGGATTTGTGGGAGTATATTCTGGAAAGATCAGGTACAATTAAGACAGGGAATAACTTCTTACCATTTGCTTTCCAAAACAGTTTATGAAAGCATACTTCTTTTTTTTTTGGTTTTATGTAGGGATTACAACTGACTCAAATGGTAACAACAATGTCTTCCATTTATTGAACAATGCTTGTTCTTCAGACATTTTTGGTATCATGTACAGCCTTTAAAAGACTGTCCCTTATTTATCTTTGTCTGTTTAGCCAATAGAAAAATCAACTCGTCTATATTAGATTTTTAATGAACAAATTTGTATTATTTCTCTAATCTTCCCAGAAAACCTACAAAATAGATATCATCTCCACCTCTTTTGGAAGAAAGTAATTTATCAGCTCTAACTCAAAAACCCATGCTTGCCCCACTCCACTAAGCTGATGCCATTGATGAGAGATATTTTGGATTTTCTTTCCAAATCTATGGTTTCACCCAAAATAAATGATTGTTTGTCAATCTATTAATTTCATTTTTACTAATATGCATATCAGAGCCGCTATTACTCAAATCTATGGGGTGGCATCCTAGCACATTCTCATGTTTTAGGGCTATGTGGGGGCTGAGGCAAGAGGCATTTTTAAATGTTTCATTAACTATTTTTTTCCCTAGGGGAGAATAATTCTGTAAGTTTCATTAAGACCTTTATTTAAAATAACCCAGATTCAAGGAGATATTTTATACAATAAGGCAGGCATCCTGGCCTAATAAGATTTAAAAGTTCTGTAAAAGTAGGACAAGCCTGTACATGCTCTCTGTATTCTGTTACATAAACAAATCCTTTCTTTCTGAGATAAAGCCAGAAAGAACATAATTTTAAGCAGAAAAAAAAGCTTTTTCTGATTGATCTCCTTCAGTGTTTTTTGACATTTTTGTCTTTTTGGTATGTGCTTCTTAGCATTTATTTTACTGTGTCTGAAAATAACCAGACCTCTTTAAAATGTTTTTTAAAGAAAGTCTCCTATTATTTCATATGAGACAACAACAACAGAAATGGTTCACTATTACAGAAGAAAAACTGAAATTTTAAATGGACATTACATTTGAAACACTTAAGAGTTTTGAAATATTTCTAAAACCTCAAGACAACAAAGCCCTGGAATGAGGCAGGAGAGCTGGTGTGATAAACCAACATGCCAGTAAAGTCTCCTTCCAGAAAGCAGTCAAGCTTAACAAAACAAGGTAGCTTCCTGAGAAGGCCTTGGCTAGAACTCCTATGCATTTGTATTGACTTTTGATGTAAAAGCAGAGTACCCACCCAGGAGAAGTAGTGGGTCTATATATATTCTTTAAACTCAGAATAACATTGGCATCGTCATATAAGACATTTAGAAAATAAAACCAGGAGAAAGTGTCATGTTAGAAAAACTGGAAGCTCCTGTGAGGAAAAATAATCTGTATCTGTAAGAGAGAAGCTACCAACAGCTATAGAACAACCTCCAGCTTCTTCCAGGAGTGGATGGCGACCCTGCAGTCAGATAACCTCTGAGTGAGCCTGTGAAGACCTTCTGAATGAACGTAACTAGTGTGGCAGTCAAATGTTTCCATTGGTCCAATAGGTTACTTACATCATTTCTCCCTCTTTGTCCCTAGATTAATCTTATCACTCTTAAAATGCAATAAATTTATTTTATTTATTATTAATCTTATCACTCTTAAAATGCAATAAATTCATTTTATTTATTATTAATCTTATCACTCTTAAAATGCAATAAATTTAATCCTCCTTGCAGTTTTAACTGACTGGTTTTATGCTTTCTACTAGATGCAACATACAGGGATATTTGACTCTTCCATTCTATAAAACCCTTTCTCAACCCTATTTTTCCAGCTAACACTTTATCTCCGTTCCTTATCTGTCATGCTAGATAAAAGAGCAAACACTAATTCCACCCCAATTGTTTGTTCTTAATCCACTTGTGCTTTTTTTTTTTTTTTTTTTTCCTCTTCAGTTCCTGTCTTCATTAGCATCTTGCCTTCTTTTGCCCCAGGAGGAAGAACACTATGAACTTCATCACCTGTTCCTTACCTTCTGACTTCAGTGGGATTTTAGTAATGATTACCAGCAAGAAATCTGAGGATAAGAGGAGACAGCCGAAGGTAGCTATGTCCTTCTCTCACCCAATCCTGTCTGTTGGGGCATTGTTTTGCAGTGGCTATGACTTCCTGTAAAGGCTACAGCTCTTATCCGGGATCCCCTCCTACATGACGATAGCGATTCTGGCAACAGCCTCCCTCCTCATGATTCATTAGACCAAAGCGTAGTAATGACTTTTGTTGGGGTTAGTTCCTGTGTGCTTCATTTTTCCCTAGTTGGTTCCTTTCACCTTCCTCACTTTGTAAGTGCTCATTTAATTCTTTTTAACCCCTCTTGAACATGTCAACTGATTCTTGCTAGGACCTTACGTAAGAGCCACTATTGCATGTGAAGTTAGGTAAGAATCCAGAAGTTTTTCTCTTTATAGGGAGGTATTCTCCCAATTCCATCTATTAGACAGTTCCATTTGATTTGTGATGCCACTTTTGGTTCTCACGTATTCCTGGATCTATCTCTGTGCTTTGTACAGTATGCCATTGCTCCTTTCATTTTGCGCAAGTAACAGACCCTTTTTCATCATTATATCTTGATAGCTTACAGGATAACTTTATCCTTGTATAAGTCAGGATGGACTAGATTCCACTGCAGCAAAAAAGTTGCTTTTGTTTTCCTGTAGGTATCTTAGTTATTTTATACGTTTATTCCAAAATACTTGAATAATTTTTTAAAAGATGGGTTTTAGAGCAGCAAAATTGAGAGGAAGGTACTAGAGACCTTCTGTATACACCCTGCTTTCACACATACATAGCCTCTCCCATAAGAAACACTTTCCACCAGGGTAGTACATTTGTTACAGCTGATACACCTACAATGACACATCATGATACCTCATTCTCACCCAAAGTCCAATATATAAATTAAGGCTCATTCTTGTTGTACATTCCATAGGCTTGGAAAAATATATGACATGTGTCCACCATTATAGTATCATAGAGTATTTCACTACCCTCCAAGTCCTCTGTGCTCTGCATATTCATTCCTCGTCCCCCCAAACCCCTGGCAGCCACTGATTTTTTACTGTTTCCATAGTTTTACTTTTTCATAATGTCATATAGTTGAAATGGAGTAGATATAGACTTTTTAGATTTTTTCTTTCATTTGGTATGCATTTAAGTTTCTTCCATTCTTTCATAGTCTTATAGTTCATTCTTTTCAGTACTGAACAATAGTCCATTGTCTGAACAATAAACCACAGTGGATTTATCCATTCATCTACTGAAGGACTTCTTGGTTGCTTCCAAGATTTGGCAATTATGATTTAAGCTGCTATAAACATCCATGTGCAGATTTTTGCGTGGTCATGAGTTTTTAATTCCTTTGGGCAAATATTAAATAACATGATTGCAGAATCATGTGGTAAGAACATATTTAATTTTGTACAAAATCGCCAAACTGTTTTCCAAAGTGGCTGTACCATGTTGCATTCCCCCCAGCAATGAATGAGCATTCCTGCTGCTCCACATCCTCTCCAGCATTTGCTGGTGTCAGTGTTCTGGATTTTGGTTATTCTAATAGGTGTGAAGGGGCATATCACCATTATATAATTTGCATTTCCTTGATGGCATATGATGTGGAAATCTTTTCATATGCTTATTTGCCATTTATACATCTTTGGTAAGGTGTCTGTTAAGGTCTTTGGCTCATTTTTTAATTTGTTGTTTGTATTCCTTAAGAGTTCTTTTTACAGTTTGGATAACAGACCTTTATAAGTCTTTGCAAATTTTTCCCCCAGATTGTGGGGCTTATAGTTTTATTCTTTTGACAATATCTTTCTCAGAGCAGAAATATTATAATTTTAATAAAGTCCAATTTATTAAATTTTTCTTTCAGGCTGGGCATGGTGGCTCAAGCCTGTAATTCCAGCACTTTGGGAGGCCATGGCGAGTGGATCTTGAAGTCAAGCGATTGAGATCATCCTGGCCAACATGGTGAAACCCCATCTCTACTAAAAGTACAAAAAGTTATCTGGGCACCGTGGCACACGCCTGTAGTCCCAGTTACTCAGGAGGCTGAGGCAGGAGAATCACTTGAACCCGAGAGGCGAAGGTTGCAGTGAGCCGAGATCATACCACTGCACTCCAGCCTGGGCAACACAGCAAGACTCCATCTCAAAAAATTTTTTTTTCTTTCATAGACTGTGCCTTTGGTGTAATCCCCCAAATTGTCTAGATTTTCTCCTACATTATCTTCTATGAGTTTTATAGATTTGCCTTTTGCATTAAAGTCTCTAATTCATTTTATGTTAATTTTGTAAAGTGTAAGGTCTGTGTCTAGGTTAACTTTTTGCATGTGGATGTCCGTTGTTCCAGCACCATTTATGAATAAAATACTTTTTAGTTTTGATATTATGAAGAATATTATTGTTGTTGCTACTGTTATTATGTATTTATGGTTACTTACTGGTGATATGAATGAATTCTTATTAGTTTAACACTTATCTCTTGATTTAGTCAGTTTTTCTATATAGGTGTTCATATTGTTAACAAATAATTGGTTTTATTTTTTCCCTTTCAATCTTTATGCATCTTTGCATCTAATTTCATTTTCTTTTCAGGTACATTAACCAAAAAAAAAAAAATACTACATTAAATATTAGTAGAAGTAGTGGACATTGTTGAGCCAACGGCATGAGCCAAAATCTATCCAATACCTAAAAAAAGTTTTAATCAAATGTAAAATCTAGGCTGGGCATGGTGGCTCATGCCTGTAATCCCACTTTGGGAGGCCAAGGCCAGCGGATCATTTGAGGTCAGGAGTTCTAGACCAGGCTGGCCAACATGGTGAAACCCTGTCTCTACTAAAAATACAAAAATTAGCTGGGTGTGGTGGTGTGTGCCTGTAATCTCTGCAACTTGGGAGGCTGAGGCAGGAGAATCACTTGAACCCAGGAGGTAGAGGTCGCAATGAGCCAAGATCATGCCACTGCCCTCCAGCCTGGGAAACAGAGCAAGACTCCATCTCAAAAAAATAAATACACACACACACACTCACACTCACACACACATATAACCTTACTTCTCCAGTTCTTTTAGTTGTGACATTAGGTTGTTAATCTGAGATCTTCCTAACTTTTTCATGTTGATGTTTAGTGCTATAAATTTCCCCTTAACACCACCTTAGATGTGTCCCAGAGATTCTGGTATGTTGTAACTTTGTTCTCATTAGTTTCAAAGAACTTCTTGATTTCTTCCTTAATTTCATTCACAATTGCCACAAAATAAATAAATAAATAAAATACCTAGGAATACAGCTAACCAAGGAGGTAAAATATCTGCAATGAGAAATACTAAACACTGCTCAAAGAAATCAGAGATGACATAAACATAGGGAAAAACATCTCATGTTCATGGATAGGAAGAATCAATATCATTAAAATGACCATATTGGCCAAAGTAATTTACAGATTCAATGCCATTCCTATCAAAATACCAACGACATTCTTCAGAGAACTAGAAAAAACTATTTTAAAGTTTATATGGAACCAAAAAAGAGCCTGAATAGCCAAGGCAATCCTAAGCAAAAAGAACAAAGCAGGAGGCATTATGTTCCTCTACTTCAAACTATACTACAGGGCTATAGTAACCAAAACAGCATGGCAGTGGTACAAAAACAAACACATAGAGCAATGGAACTGAATAGAGAGCCCATAAATAAGGTGCTACAACTGCAACCATCTGATCTTTGACAATCCTGACAAAAGATCTTGCTGAGGTTGGCTATGCCAGTTGGCTAGCCATATGCAGAAGATTGAAAGAGGACCCTTTCCTCCTGGGATAGTTAATTGGCAAAAAAAAAAAGAAAGATTTCACAAAGAAAGAAAGAAAGAAGAAAGAAAGAAAGAAAGAAATTGGACCTTTTCCTTACACTATATGCAAAAATAAACTCAAGATGGATTAAAGACTTAAATGTAAAACCAAAAAGTATAAAAACCCTGGAAGATTTACCTAGGTAGGTAATACATAGGTCCCTCTGGACATAGGAATGGGCAAAGAGTTTATGATGAAAATGCCAAAAGCAATTGCAATCAAAGCAAAATTGACAAATGGGATCTAAGAAAACTAAAGAGCTACTGCACAGAAAAAGAAGCTATCAACAGAGGAAACAGACAAACCACAGAATGGGAGAAAATTTTGGCAAACTACGCATCTGACAAAGGTCTAATTTCAAGCATCTATAAGGAATTTAAACAAATTTACAAGCAAAAGCAAACAACTCCATTAAAAAGTGGGAAAAGGACATGAACAGACACATTTCAAAAAAAGACATTCATGGAGCCAACAAGCATATGAAAAAAGTTCAATATCACTGATCATAGAGAAATGCAAATCAAAACCACAATGAGATACCATGTCGTACCACTCATAATGGCTCTTATTAAAAAGTCAAAAAATAACAGATGCTGGCAAGGTTGTGGAGAAAAGAGAACACTTATATGCTGTTAGTGGGAGTGTAAATTAGTTCAACCATTGTGGAAAGCAGTGGGTTGATTTCTCAAAGACCTTAAAACAGAACTATCATTCGACCCAGCAGTCCTATTATTGATATATACTCAAACGTATATAAATCATTCTATTATAAAGACACATGCATGCATATGTTCATTGCATATTGTTTTATTTTGTTTATGGCTTTATTTGCTGAACAAAACTTTTAATTGTTAGTCTTTTACATTATGGTTTTGTGTTTTAAAAATTATTATTCTGCCATCAGATAGATATTTATTTTCTTCTGAAAATTTTAAAGTATTACTTTTTATTTTGGATACTTAAACTATTCACAATGATTTTTTGTTGCTATTTACAATGTGAAGTAGTAGTAATTTTTTTCCATGTAGGCAACCGATTTTCCCTGAGTCATTTATTTATCTGCCATGCCTTTCAATTATTGTTATACATAAAGTTTCCTGAACTTTGAGGATTTTTTCCTGGCCATCTGTTCAGTTTCATTGGTCTACTAGATTACACCTGTGCTGTACTAAAATATTTTACATAACATTATACTTGATAACTGGAAACAGCCCCATTTTATCATTTTTCTTCAAAAATATTTAGGTCCTTTGGTCTTTTATGTAAATTTTAGGATCAGCTCTCAAAATTCAACAACAAACTTTATTTGTGTTATTTAATTGAACTTTCATGACATTTATATATTAACTTGGGAACAACAGCAATCTTGATGATGTTCATCTTTATGACATACACTGTTCATGTCTTCTTTTGTGAACATCAACGATATTTTTTCCTTCTCATACAGATATTGTGAGTATTTTGTTAGACATATTTCCTGGAATCTTAGACTTTCTGCTGCTATTGTTAAAAAGTTCTTTTTTAAACAGTGTTTTGAAGTGGTCATTGCAGGTGACATAGGAAATATATTGCTTCTTGCCTTGATTTTTTCTCTTTATTTTGTCTGGCTTTCATATTATTTTTTACCAGCTTTATTTTGAATAATAACTGAATAATATGCATCTCTTCATCCCCTTTTTCAACCTTTCTGTGGGATGCTACTTTAGTTGCATTTTCTGTAGACAACATGTTAGATATATTTATTCTACTTTGATTAACTTTGTCTTTTATTTGATGATTTAAGCAAATCAACATGAGTTAGTGGTGATTTGGAATTAATCCTATGTTTTTTTTTAATTTCTTTTTCGTTGTACTTTTTCTACTGTTTCCTTCTCCATCCTTAATGAATGCGTTTAGCTAGCAGTAACAGAAAATCTTACTTAGAATGAAGAAACAGGAAATTATTTTTCTAATGTAACAAGAAATCTAGAGGTAGGCATAGGTTTGCCACCACAATAATGGTTTTCGGAACCGGGTTTGTTCTTTATTTTTGTTCTGTAATTTCTTTTATTTTTAGATGGAGTCTTGCTCTGTTGCCCATGCTGGAGTGCAATGGCTATAATTTTTATTGCTTTCATCATTTTTGTCTCATGGTAGCAAGATGCATGCTACATATCCAGGGATCACTTTGCCTTCCAGACAATAGCATCTGTAAAGGACATAAGGGCTTATGTCACAGGGTTCTTGCAAAGATGAAATGAACTAACAGAGTGCTCAGCATATTTTAAGCTCTCAATAGGTGTTAGTTGTGAACAGTCCTTCTGTAATAGGAATGATTCCTTTCCATCCAGTTATCGTAAACCTGTTTCTGACTCAAAGTTCAGCTAATAAACTGTACAACATTTGGTTGGCGGGAGCACCACACTGATAACTCCAGAGGGCACTGTTCACGAACGGGTTTGCATGAATAGTGCCTCCTGAAACTGGCCGTTTACATCCTACTTGTCCATATATGGGCAGTACCAGCCTCAGGCTTCTTATTAAATGAGATGTTCAAGATTACTACTGTTCTTGATAAATTCAAAATACAATTTCCATTAAAGTTAAAACTATTAAGTAGAGAATTTAGTAATCTGTCTTAAGGAACAAATAGAACATTTGTTTTGGGAACTGATTGCTTTAGTTCCCCAGCTCCTTTGAAAACCTATTACCAATTTCCAGTCTTCTGTACTGACTGAAGTTAACCACCACTCTCTCCCAAGATGCCTTCTTAATCGAAAATACCTATCGTCTTCCCAAGTGCTTGAACAGCAAAATAAGCCTCTTTTATGTACTTATACTCGGTTTATATAGTAATACTACAAATAAGTGGTTACTAATAATATTAGAATTCTTTTAGGCCTATTTTATATATCTGACATTTTCCTCAAATGGTAATGATAGTATCTGATAGAAAAATTTATTTTTTGAGACAGTCTCAAAATATGAATAAATAAATAAATAAATAAAATAAGCTTGAAATTGTAAAAACTGGGTGAATCATAATCTTCAGATTGGCTGATGTATGTTGGTATTGCAAGGATCGGGCTATAACTTTAGCTCATATAATTTAATCCTTGTGAACAGACTCAAATAAAAGTCCTTCCTCATAGTGGATTTGTATGAGTTTTCTGAGAAAGAAGAAAGAAGAGTAAACTATTTTTAAATAATCGAAACACTAATAAATATTCAATAAATAAAGAAATAAATAAGCATTAATTTTGAAAAGAAATAAAGGCAATCAATAATAGATTTTTAAAAATTTTTAGCCAGGCTCAGTGGCTCACGCCTATAAGCCCAGGACTTTGGGAGGTTGAGGGGGCGGATCATTAAGTCAGGAGATCAAGACCATCCTGGCCAACATGGTGAAACCCCATCTCTACCAAAAATACAAAAATTAGCTGGGTGTGGTAGCGTGTGTCTGTAATCCCAGCCACTCAGGAGGCTGAGGTAGGGGAAATGCTTGAACCAGGGAGGTGGAGGTTGCAGTGAGTCGAGATCGCATCACTGCACTCTAGCCTGGCAACAGAACAAGACTCCATCTCAAAAAAAAAAAAAAAAAATCATTTACCCACATTAATTTATAAAAATTCTTCATTTCAGGTAAGGTAAAGATCATGCTCCTGACAATGTTTAACATAAATTTAATTGAATATCTTTATTATATTATGATTTATAGTCTTGTTTTAATGCAAATAAACTGCCATTTTGTTTTGTTTCCTTATTTCTTCTAAAAATAAAAACCCCAGTAAAACCCCACAAAAAACCCAAAACAGGATACATGTACAGAACGTGCAGATTTGTTACATAGGTATACCTGTGCCATGGTGGTTTGCTGCACCTGTTTGCCCGTCCTCTAAGTTTCCTTCCTTCACCCCCCACCCCCCAACAGGCCCCGATGTGTGTTGTACCCCTCTGTGTCCATGTGTTCTCAATAAGTAACTGACATTTCTACTAATGCATGTAATTACATTTGGGTTGTTATATATTGGTTTTCATCCAGGGTTCCTGGTTTACAACTCCCACAGCCCTTATGACAGTCTTTTGTTCTAATGTTGGGTGTGTGAGGCCTCAGGGGCAGGCTTCAGGATACAGAATCTCTCTCGTGCCCTCCTTTCAGCTGCTCCAAGGCAGAACTCGAATCTTCTCCCACCTTTCTGATGTGGGTCTTCAGACCCTGCCCAGAGAAGGTCCCGCCCAATACTCTGTGGGAGGAAATGCTGACATTGTGAAGCTTCCATAAAAACCCAAGAGGACTGGGTTTGAGGAGCTTCTGGATAGCTGAACACATGGAGGTTCCTGGAGGGTGGTGTGCCCAGGGTGGGCATGGAAGCTTCTCGCTCCTTCCCCCATACTTTGCCCTGCACGTCTCTTCATCTGTGTCCTTTATAGTAAACCTGTAATCATAAGGTTTCCCTGAGTTCTGTGAACTGTTTCAGCAAATTATTCACACCCAAAGAGGGGATCACAGGAAATCCAATTCAAAGCCAGTCGGTCAGAAGTTTTTAAGGCCCAGACTTGTGACTGGTGTGTGTGTCGGGAGGCAGTCTTGGGGACTGAGCCCTCAACGTGTGGGATCTGACACTAGCTCCAGGTAGACAGTGTTGGAATTGAACTGGAGGACACCCTGTTGGTGTCTGTCATTTGGTGTTTGGGGAAAACACAAAGCTAACCCCTGACATTTAGTCACAGATATCTTCTCTGTTGCTTGTTGTGGTGTGAGAATTGTGGAAAAACATGATTTAATGAGAGTTTTTAATTAAATAACATTTCCCCGTTTTTCCAGAAAAAATCTTCTATACGTAAATGCTCAGTTACAGCATGCAAACTACTAATAATCTGTTTCATTATTTTCATTTATTTTGCTTAAATCACAGGGACTGGCTATGTCTGTTTTAGAGGACTGATTGTACACTGCCTCCAATATTGTAAATCCACTGTGGCAATATATGATTAGCCAGAAGAAGTCAAAAGAAAAGAGAGAAGAATGCTGAATTTCTGGAAAGAGTTCTCACGTGCCATATAAAAATGATATACTAAATGACTAAATGAATTATGTATAAATTCTAAATGAGCTCTGAGACTTTTTTACATTAGTATCAAATAGTATAGAATATCAAAATCCATTTCAGAAATTTACCACAGTTCGCTGTTATGTTTTTCATTTCAAGTAAAACTCTTCTAAAGTTTCCATAATTAAATGTATTTCAAAGTGTCTTATATGTAAGTACATACAAAGATGCCCTAACACAATGTCTTATTTTATCTGTCTAGTACCTTTTTTCCTCTCTCACCACTATCTCGAGAACATCTGCTCCCAAATGCATATGGTTCTCTTAAGCTGGAAACCACCATACTCAATTTTCTTTGTCATGATGATTGTTCCAGATATGGGAATCTGACCCACATGGGAAAAATCAGAATGCTTCACTGAAGATGTTAAACATATTTTCTCCTTTAGGTCGAGAGTGTAAAACTGAGCCTCAAAGCAGCCAGCAATTTCATCCTTTGCATCATAGAATGGCATGAGGAAAGGTCAACTTTCAGAGAAAAGCTGAGAAAAGACGTGAGAACTAAACAGGACAGAGGCTGGCATTTCCTCAGGCAATATCTCCATTTGAATTTCTCAGTATAGCAATCAGTAAACACTGTTTGGTTTTGAGTTTGTTTGTATAGTTTTCCATCTCTTACCAGTGAAAAATACTGCCTTATTTTAGACAGAGTTAAAGAAATATCACCTTAAATAATTGCACCCTAGATGTAATGAAAAATGAATGTTAAAATTATTTAATATTGTTTTTAAATTAATTAAAAATAATTTAGGCATAAGGGAACATAAAGACTAAATCACAATAACTCATGTAATGACTGGTCAGCTTAAGAAATAAAACAAATTCAGATGAAGCCAATAAGGTAATCCTTCCCCAATTGCTTCCCTCTCTCTCACCCCTGAAGTAATCATTATTAATTTGATTATTGTAATTACCTTGTATTTTAATTATATATAATTATATAAGTATAATTATATGTATTATATGCATATATATACACACACATATATATATCTATATATATATGTATGTATGCATACATACATGAATCCTGAAGCAGCAGGCAAAGTCTTAGCTCTTCTCACTATATTAAATTATAAACCTGATACAAGATGTCATCATTTCTTGCCTGAATATTGCAACAAGTATTTCGAGGTCTTTCTTATTTGACCCTTGTTTCCCTTCAGAATATTCTCAAAAGAGTAATTGGGATCATCCTTTTAAAACTTGAGCCAGATTGTTTCATTCCTCAGCTCAAAACCCTCCAACACTGTCCCAAACCACGTTATGAGTGAGAGCTCTTGCAGTGTTCAACAAGCCTTCTATTGTCTCTCTCTATTGCTCACTTCACTGGGGTCATACTCTTGCTGAAGGTGCTGGGCAGGCAGGGAATGTTGTTTGTAGGATTCACACAGCTCTATTCCTCATTGTTTTCAGTGTTTACCAAATGTTATCTTCTTGTGAGGCCTTTCCAGATAACATTATTTCCAACATTTTTTTAAACTGCAGATGCTCAGAATTGAATTACTCATATTAATCAATTCACAGCACACAGCCACCCAATTAACTCTGTCTCTGCATGAACCTGTACTTGTTTGGTACTTTGTTTAGTTTATATTTAGTTTATGCTTAGTTTTTCCCTTTCATCTTACTAACTTCATCATCTTCATTACCCTCCCAACCAAAGGCAGCCACTATTGGATATTTCATGTATTTCCTTTCAATCCAACTTCTATATATTTATTTATATGAATGTTTACAAAAAGGAATATTTGTGAGAATATCTAGTTTGGCTTTCTATGTTTTATTCTTAACTAAAATAATATGCTATGAATCTCACTATTTTTACTAATTTATTTCCCACTCAAATCTATGTTTTTGAAACATATTAATTTCATTATATGTAGATCTAGATTTTTTTTCTGACAGTTGCATAGTATTCCATTATCTGCATATAATATATTTTATGTATCTGTTCTTCTAGTTATGGAGAAATAAACATATTGCCTCTAGCTTTTTATGACCACAAAAAACTGGAAAGTATTTTTTTCCAAATTCCTTTGTAAATGTTTACTTACCAAATAATTTAAGTTTCTTCAGTATTATTTTATATTTCATTTTTGCCTTTAACATCACAAAACAATTATTCTTTATTGTCCTAGAACAGTGGTCCCCAACCTTTTTGGTACTAGAGACTGGTTTTGTGGAAGACAATTTTTCCACGGATTGAGGGCGGGTCGGGGGGAAGGTTTCAGGATGAAACTGTTCCATCTCAGATAATTAGGCATTAGATTCTCATAAGGAGGATGCAGCCTAGATCCCTCACATGTGGAGTTCACCATAGGGTTTGCATCCCTAAGAGAACCTAATGCCACTGCTGATCTGACAGGAGGCAGAGCTCAGGAGGCGATGCTCGCTTGCCTGCCACTCACCTCCTGCTGTGTGGCCTGGTACCTAATAGGCCATGGACCAATATAGGTCTGTGGCCCCAGGGTTGGGGACCCCTGTCCTATAAGAAATAAAGCTTTCAAAGTTATAAACTAAGAAATTATTTCATATCTCTCTATACCTCACTATCTTCCCATCTCTGAATCATTTCAGCTCATAGTTTGACAAAAGAGATAGAACTTAAAAAGATCATTACAATTACAGCATGATGGGCGCAGTGACAGAGGCCCTGAGAGGAACAAGAGCCAACTTCCTTAACAGAGCCAGCTGGAGAGGGCCCACAGCTAGGTTCTTGAAAAGGTAAGCTGAGGGGTGGGTTTCAAAGGATGAACAGGTGTTTTCCAGGATCAAGCATTTTGGGAAGGGGTGATCACATTAAGCAAGGAAAACAGCAGGAGCAAATGTAACAAGAGAAACTGCAGAGCCTGTGTGGAAGACTCCACACAATTTTGATATAGCCAGATGTAAAGTGGGAGCAAGGACGTGTCAGAAGACAAACTGGAGAAGTAGAAAAGGGGCTGATTGTGTTAAACCTAGCTAGATTAATGTGGTTGATGGGGTCCATAGAAATATTTTATGCTAAACAATGACAAAGTCAGATTAGACAGGGGCTGTAAAAGAGATTTGAAGATGACGATAATTCATCTTCAAAAACTTTCAAAGGTATATTAGGAGATCAGTGTGGACACTAGGCATTTCTGTCGGTGAGATGTGATGAAAGCCTAAACTTAGGCAGCAGTTAGGATGAAAAAAAGGGAAGAGATTTAAGAAATACTGAAGAGGTTAAATCTGCAAGGATTTGGCAATTGTCTAACTGTGGAAATGAGACAGTGATTAGAAGAATAATGTAAACGAAACCTAACCTGAGATATAAAATACGGGAGGAGAAAAAATTTACAAGTTAAGAGCCATAGTATTTTCTGCTGGGTGTGGTGGGTCACACCTGTAATCCCAACACTTTGGGAGACCGAGGTGGGTGGATCACAAGGTCAGGAGTTTGAGACCAGAATGGCCAAGATGGTGAAATCCCGTCTCTACTAAAAATATAAAAAAAAAAAAAAAAAAAGAAAAAAAAACTAGCTGATCGCGGTGGCAGGCATCTATAATCCTAGCTACTTGGGAGGCTGGGGCAGGAGAATCACTTGAACCTGGGAGGTGGAGGTTGCAGTGAGCTGAGATCCTGCCAGTGCACTACAGCCTGGTGATAGAGCGAGACTCCATCCCCCACCCCTGCCAAAAAAAAGAAAAAAAACCAGTCATAGTATTTTCTTCTATTCCCTAGCAAAACAAATAAACAAAATTAAAATTTGATATATTTTTCTTTACCAATAAATTTGTATATTTAGAGTTTTAAATGTTCTTAAAAGTTTATATTTAAATCATTAACAAACTATTCTTAAACAACTGTGTTTAACATAAAACTGTATATTTTTATAACATGTCTCCATGTTATCATGTTTGCCATTACAACAATTCAACCTAGATTGATTCTAGATCATATTTTTGCAAAATGAATAATTAGTGACTCATTAATTAAAAAAGACACAACATTTAAAAGCAAGTTTTTAAATAACTCAATAATTTCACTTTGTTCTATTGTTTTAATCCATGCCACAATTATTTCCAGGAAAGTTTTAGTAGAATATTTTATTTAAAATATATTTAAATACTTTATTAAGAAAACTATGAACAAGAAAATGATTAATTTTGGTTCTACAAAAGTTTAAAATATCACATGATATGCAAGACGAATCTCAATCTGAGACTGCTAATCCATGTTCTTGAAGTTACAAAAAAATGACATTCTGAAAATAGATCATATTCAGAGCTCTGAAATACTCATAAACCAATGAGCAACAGCTTATATTAACTTTACTCACATAAACTCATGGCTGACTATAAAAAATACTGTAAATTGGCTGAGAAATATCATAGCAGTCTCAACATCAAACTAAATTGCACAATTGACCTAAATTTTGACCCAGCCAAGTCATCATTAATTAAAAGGAAATGAACTCAAAACTATCAGACTATCAAAAGTAATAAACACTTGAAGAAAAAGCTGTCTTGAAAATAAACTGTTGAGAAATAGTTCCTGTTCATTTGGACTCTTGCAGTAACTGAAATCATTATAAACTACCTTTTCCACCAATTAAAATAGAAGTGAAATAGAACATGCCTCTAGTTCACTAAACACAGAACCGTAGAATGTGAAATGCACTCAGGCACTTCAGCACCAAAAGGTGGCTTCAACCAATAAGCCCATTTCTCTGATATAATGTAGCATTAATGAATGAAAGAAATATTTTTTAAAAAGCAAAATAATCACTCAGTTAACTTCTTCACTCTAGAAGATGAAGTATTTTGATAAATTACATTTCTTCTTGTTCAAGAAATTCCTTAATGTTCTCGGTGAACTTTGTGAAATGCATATAGCAACATTTAAGTCTTCCCAAATATAGAATTGTAATTTCTTTTGATTAAGCCTGCTTTTCATACCTTATGGTAGCATTCTGAATTTTTGATCTGTTTGTATATCACAAAATAAAAAGTATTAAACTAATTCTTCCAGTTTCCAGGATATACCCTAAACGTTTCAATTAAAAACATCAAATCCTTCTTCTAGACTTGTTTGCCAGTGATTTTCTGCCTTTACTGAGAGTGCTCTGTACACACACTCATATACTAATCAGAATATGAGAGAATCTAATTGAATCAATTCTTTAAGTAACATAAAACTGTGTATTTTCATAACATGTCTCCATGTTATCATGTTTGCCACTATAACAATTCAATCTAGATTCATTCTAGATAATATTCTTGCAAAATAAATAGTGACTTGTTAATTAATAAAGACAACTTTTGGGCCAGGCGCGGTGGCTCAAGCCTGTAATCCCAGCACTTTGGGAGGCCGAGGCGGGTGGATCACGAGGTCAAGAGATCGAGACCATCCTGGTCAACATGGTGAAACCCCGTCTCTACTAAAGATACAAAAAATTAGCTGGGCATGGTGGCGCGTGCCTGTAATCCCAGCTACTCAGGAGGCTGAGGCAGGAGAATTGCCTGAACCCAGGAGGCGGAGGTTGTGGTGAGCCGATCGCGCCATTGCACTCCAGCCTGGGTAAGGAGCGAAACTCCGTCTCAAAATAAATAAATAAATAAATAAATAAATAAATAAATAAATAAATAAAAATAAAGACAATTTTTAAAAGCAGGTTTTAAAATAACTCAATCATTCTATCTCATTCTATTCTTTTAATCTGTATCACAATTATTTTCAGGAGCATTTTAGTAGAATATTTTATTTAAAATGTATCTAGATACTTTATTAAGAAAACTATGAATAAAAAATGATTAGTTGTATAAAAGTTTAAAATAGCTCTTGAAATGCTAGACAAATCTCAATCTGAGACTGTTGATCTGTGTTTCTAAAGTCAAAATCCTAAAATCACAAGAAAACCACATTCCGAAAATACATCATATTCAGAGTTCTAAAACACCTATGAATCAATGAGCAACAGCTCATATTAATTTTACTCAGATAAACTCCTGGCTAGTTATAAAAAATAGTTGAATCCATTAGATTGATAGATTTAGATTCTTTGATTCTTTTTTTTTTTTTTTTTTTTTTTTTTTTTTGAGACGGAGTTTCGCTCTTGTTACCCAGGCTGGAGTGCAATGGCGCGATCTCGGCTCACCACAACCTCCGCCTCCTGGGTTCAGGCAATTCTCCTGTCTCAGCCTCCTGAATAGCTGGGATTACAGGCACGTGCCACCATGCCCAGCTAATTTTTTTTGTATTTTTAGTAGAGACGGGGTTTCACCATGTTGACCAGGATGGTCTCGATCTCTTGACCTCGTGATCCACCCGCCTCGGCCTCCCAAAGTGCTGGGATTATAGGCGTGAGTCACCGCGCCCGGCTAGAATTAGATTCTTAAATTGAAGAAGGATCAATTAGAAGAAGCTAATTGAATTAGATTCTTCCATATTTGAAACAATAGGTCAATGCCATCATATTTATAAAGTTAAGAGAGCAAAATGTGGCCAGGTACAGTGGCTCACGCTAATTCCAGCACTTTGAGACAGAGGTGAGTGGATCACCTGAGGTCAGGAGTTCGAGACCAGCCTGGCCAACATGGTGAAACCCCATCTCTGCTAAAAATACCCCAAAATACAAAACTTAGCTAGGCGTGGTGACAGGCGCCTGTAATCTCAGATACTGAGGAGACTGAGGCAGGAGAATCACTTGAAACTGGAAGGCGGAGGTTGCAGTGAGCCAAGACCGCACCACTGCATTCCAGCCTGGGCAACAGAGAGAGTTTCTGTCTCAGGGGGAAAAAAAAAAAAAAAAAAAAAGAGTAAACAAAGAGCAAAATGAAAATATTCTACTTAATTCAAACTCCAAATTACTCTTTTAACTCATCTTTAAGACTATATTGTCTTATAAAGCATAGTCAATTTCCTTCTTCAAAATCCTGTGAAGGTTTCTTTTTCATCATGTTCCAACAGTTTCCCTGAGTTTTAAAAATCACTTTTACATTGCTCTCTGCTGTTAACATTTTTTCTGTTTAATCTTTCTAAATCAAACTTGTGTTTAACTAGTGATCATTTACATGATGACCATTATCACATCTTTTCGTCTTTATGATGCTGGTGCCTGAAGCTGTTTTATTTGCATTTTGATTCGGAATCATTTTTCAGAATCAAAGAACCTCATTTGTCTTCCTAGATGACTCTCAGAGCTCTGTGTCCTGCATCTCCTACCTCTGCCTCTGCCTGCATTCCAGTCCTTATCTATTGAATTGCTTCCAAATGAGTCCCCCAACTTCAGATATGATCCTCTACAATCCTTCACAGGCCCAAATTTGTGTAATTTTCCTTCCTAAAATCAGTCTGTATCTTCCAATTACCTATTACAGTGTGGAGTTTAAGTTCCTCCTCACAGCTTCAGATATTTCATAATTTATCTGAACCATGACTACTTTCCAATCCTATCTTCCACTGCTCCCTCCAGTGCAGAACTATGCTATAACCAGGCAGAAGTATCCACAGGTTCACCAATATCACATATTTCTCATGTTGCAAAGGCTTTGACAATGTTTCCTCATATTGGAACTCTTGCCAGTCTTCCTCCAACTACGAATACATATTACTTTTATTTTAAGAAATATTTTTAAAAAATATTCCTGCCAGGAAGGTTTTCCTTATCCATCCTAAAGCAGAGTATCTTAATATTCAACATACATTCACAACTGTCAGAACTCTTATGCCAATTGTTCTTGTCTGTCCTACTAAATGGGTTCTTTCTGGCAGAGATACTGCATTAATAATCGTCTGTAGATCCAGTTGTACTTGCGAAAAAAGAAGCACAGTCAATATAAATTCAGAGTTACTATACTTTTAAGTAAATTATGTAGTTTCTTTTTTGTCTTTTTGTTTTTTGAAATAGACTTTCACTCTTGTTGCCCAGGCTGGAGTACAATGGCACGATCTCAGCTCACCGCAACCTCCACCTCCCAGGTTCAAGTGATTCTCTTGCCTCAGCCTCCAGAGGGAGGCTGGGATTACAGGCATGCACCACCATGCCCAGCTAATTTTGTATTTTTAGTAGAGACGGGGTTTCTCCATGTTGGTCAGGCTGGTCTTGAACTCCCGACCTCAGGTGATCCCCCACCTTGGCCTCCCAAAGTGCTGGAGTGACAGGCATGAGCCATCATGCCCAGCCCTAGTTTTTAATTGAAGTAATAATCTCTCTGAGTTTAGTTTTTTAAAAAAGATGAATCATCAATTAGAATATATATATATATATGCACACATATATAATCATTCAATATGACGATATCATAATAAAATGTGTAAGGTAAAGCCCTGCTACTGCTACTTAGCATTCCATAACATCAACAATACTTGTCTGGGCTTCAAAGTGCAATATAAATTAGAGATATCACAATAGTGTGCTATTTCATGGATAAGTAAACATCTGCTTTGGATGATAATAGCCTAAAATTGCATCTGCTTAGTGCAGGACAAAAGATGACTTGAGTAGATAGCAATTCTTTTTCCAAAGTAAAAGATTTAAACAGAATAATCCACCCCCACAGTTTTTAGTGGTGCAAAGCAAATAATAGAATACATTGATTATTTTAGAGACTAGCAGCCCACATCTAATAAACAAGCAGTGGTGTACTTTCCTCAGTCTGTTATCTCATGTCCATACTACTTTCTTATCTCTAAAACTGCTTCCTTAAGGGAAAGTAATACGCGGGTGAGCAGATGCTTCTTTTGTGAAATGTGCTGATCTTTTCTTTTTCCAGTTTTACTTTTTTACTCACCTATAAAATATTTTCTTATACAGAAAATTATGTAAATTTCCAGCATTTTCTAGATATAATAAATTTAAAAATTACCATTAGAGGAAGAAATAAACTAAAAGGTGGGAAAGTGAATTATCTTCAATAAATTTTGTCATTTTTAAAAATTCTGATTTTTTTCTTCCTGAACATTTATAAATATATTTTAAAAATCTCAGTGAATCAGGAAAAGAAGTTAAAAGTTAAAAAGTTTGAATTTCATAGACTTCTTTTTCCCTAGAGATTATGTACTTTACATCATCAAAGTTAGGGTTTTTTTTTTAAAAGGGAAAAAACTTTCTCTATACAACAATGGTGCTATCAAAAGTCTTTAATGAGTATGTCAGATAAAAAGAGTACCTAATTGTAATACCGACCACTGAAGAGTTTTAAGATAATGGATATTTATAATAATTTAGGGGAGTAGCAGAAAATTATTTACCTACTTCAAATAATACTAATTTTTTCTTTTGCTTTTTTTTTGAAACAGAATCTCCCTTTGTCGCCCAGGCTGGAGTGTAGTGGCACAATTTCAGCTCACTCCAGCCTCCACCTCCCAGTTCAAGTGAGTCTCCTGCCTCAGCCTCCCGAGTAGCTGGGATTATAGGCACACACCACCATGCCCAGGTAATTTTTGTATTTTTAGTAGAGATGGGGTTTCACCATGTTGGCCAGGATGGTCTTGATCTCCTGACCTCATGATCCACCGGCCTCAGCCTCCCAAAGCGCTAGGATTACAGGCGTGAGCCACTGCACCAGCTAATATTTCTTATTACTATGCAGTTTGATTCCTATCACGAGTTTTTCATTTCTTCATATATCAAAAGGTTAAATAATTTTATGGCTTTTTTTTTTTTTTTTGACAAGGTCTCACTCTGTCGTCCAGGCTGGAGTGCAGTGGTATGGCCTTGGCTCACTGTAACCTCTCCTTCCTGAACTCAAGCAATCCTCCCACCTCAGCATCTGAAGTAGCTGGGACCACAGGTGTGTGCCACCACACCCAGCTAATTTTTGTATTTTTTGGGGGAAAGATGGGGTTCTGCCATGTTTCCCAGGCTGGTCTTGAACTCCTGAACTCAAGCAATCTGCCTGCTTCAGCCTCCCAAGGTGCTGGGATTACAGGCATGAGCCACCCTATCCCATCACCATTTTATATGTTTTATGATTTATTTATTTTTTTTAATAAAATCTCACATATCACTTATCTCAACCCTTTATTTTACCTAACCCATAGTCAAATTGCTAAGAGAAACCCCCTGTCAACTATTTCTTAAAAATCTGTTTCTTGAGTTTTTTTAACATTCATATTTCTTAAAATAATTTTGTATTGCTTTTATAATATATTGGCTTTTAAAATTTTGATAGATGAAGATTTAGCCTTTCTCATCCTTGTCATATATTACAATCTTGATTAAACTAACATTTCAAATTTATATTAACTTGACTATTTAATATTATTCAGTTCTGAGAAAGTTTGGTTATTACATGGCAAGCTTTACTTAATTTTTATTTTTTCCTTAAGTTATTAATTGCTTTGTTTCACAATTTGCTTAGCTTTCTACATACCTATCTCTAATTGTTCTCAACAAAAGAGCAGTAAATCCCCTTTCAATACTATTTCTCACTTGGCCAGACACATCATGACTTTTGTCAATTCTCTTCTCTCCTGCAAGAGCACCCCACCCACTGCCCACGTGCAGCCTAGAACTCTCCATATATTTTTGTTTTTGAAATTTGTGTTGTGGTGGAGATGTCAAAGAGAGGGAAGATTCACATTCTTTGCCAGCGCTATCTGTAATGATCCCTGGCTTTGACCTTTCCACCTAGGTTTGTAAAGGGAGCACCTAGGTGTATGGTCGATGCTCAGGTAAAGATGCAAAGTAGGATTAGCTCTGGTTTTGAGTTCCAGCCAAGTAGATGGGCACTCTGCAGCAGCTGCCCCATGTGTTGAGAACACAAAACCACAGGCTGTCTCTTCTGCTAGTGCTTGGTCACAGTGTGTACCTGTTCACCTCTCTGGACCATTCTAAATTGGGTCTTCAGGGACCTGGATGTATGAATGAATTTCTAAGCTTCTCTAGTTTCTCTGGAGGGCTGAGTTTTTTTAAAATTGGGCTACTAGAAATGTCTGAACCCCCAAAATACATTGGAATCAAATACAGATCTTTAATAACTGCTAATGAACTCTTCATATTTGATATTTGATCTCCACATTTGATATTTGATCGCCCTATCTCGATATTTGATTATATTTTCTCAGGTGTTCTTTATGCCTGCTGCAAGGCTATTATCTTTAGATTCTCCTTATCTCATCATGGAAGTCCTCTCTTCTTTGTGTCTCTTGATTCACAAAGTATTGAGTGTGGGGGTCAGGGTGTGCTTATATGTAATTAATTCTTTATTCTGGTGGAGCATATGTTCAAGAAGCTTCCTGAGATAGGTAGCATGGAAAGTCAAATTTTTGTACTTAGCCTTCTAAAAAATCATTTCATTTTACTTTTATACTTGAGGGATAGTTTATGTATAGATTTTTAGTTTACAATCCTTTCCAGTTAAAATTTCAAAGGCATTAATTATTATCCCCTTTCCTTTTAAGCCTCTATTATTGCTGCTGAGATATTGTTTGAATTCTTATCTTTTCTTCTTTATAGTTAATGTATATTAATTAATTATCTTGAGAAACATTTAGCAACCTCCCTGCGTCTCTTGTTTTCTGAATTCCTATGATGTTGTCTCATGGTGCAAATCTCTTTTCATTTCTTGTCTTTCTAATGTGGAGATTTGTTTTCTTCAGTTTAAAGAAATGTGTTATATTTTGAATAACATTTCTTTTTATCTCTCTCTCTCTTTGCTGTGGAATTACTACTAGATAGAATTTGAACCTGATAGGTTAATCACTTAATTGCTTTTTAACAATTATAAGTTTGTTTGTTTGCTAATTTCCCTTCAGTGAAAAGTCATTTTCACTGGCATGCTAGTTCATTTCTGTTTTTGTTTGTGTGTGTGTGTTTTTTTTTTTTGAGACGGAGTCTCACTTTGTCACCCAGGCTAGAGTGCAGTGGCAGGACCTCAGCTCCCTGTAACCTCTGCCTCCAGGCCTCAAGCAATTCCCCTCTCTTAGCCTCCTGAGTAGCTGGGACCGCAGACATGCACTCCCACATCCAGCTAATTTTTGTATTTTTTGTAGAGATGGGGTTTACGCCATGTTGCCCAGGTTGGTCTTAAACTCCTGAGCTGAAGTGATCTGTCCTCCTTGGTATTCCAAAGTGCTGGGACAAGAGACATGAGCCACTGCGCCTGGCTCTTCAGTTCACAATTTTTGACCATGTTTGCTCTTGTTCGTTTGTCCTTTTTTTGAGCAAAATGTGGGAGATCTTTATTTAAGATAGTGATCATTTAGTAATCATATAAGTTACAATATTTTAATCTTATTTATAGTTTGCTCATTGCCTTTGTTTTTGGTTTATTTTACTATATAAATGTTATTATTATTTGTAGACAAAAATGTCTATTATTTCTTTGATGGTTTATGGCTTCTTATCTTGCTTAGGACATTGCCCCCAATACTCCACCAAGCTTGTACAAATCTTGTTTGGATTTCCTTCAAACATTTTTATTATTTCCTTTTTAAACTTCACCTTCTTAATAGAACTTAAAATTATTTGGCATATGTTAATGACTAGAAATATAATTTTCTTTTCTTACTGAGAAAATCATGGGAGAACTATTTGATAAACAACCAACTTTTTCTATGGAATGAAATCTCTGTTCCATTGGAATTTATAATAACCATTTACATTAAAACTATATTTGGACTGGTTAAGTTATCCATTTGTCCATTTATCTATTTGTCTATTTTGTGTTAATTTAATGTTATCTTGAATACAGAAATTTTACAGAAATTTTTAATATCTGATAAAACAAGATATCAAATATTTTTTGGCAAGCTGCATAGCACCTGTAATGTAAATGGTGCTATTAGTTGATTGGCTATAATCATTAAGTGTTGAATGTTTTCCTTCCCAAACCATTTAAGATAGTCTTATAAATTTAAAATGATTTTTTTCATGAAATAGCTCTATAACTATCAATATCAAAGTAAAAGTGTTGATAAGTACAATGGCAGGAGTCAGGTGATGTTAGATTAGCTATCTGTAGATTCTATTTAATAAATTGACTATAAAACTCTACTTGAATGGTTTTATGGTTCTAGGTCTTTGTTTCCTTGACTATATAAAGTGGAAATTATTATTTCAATTATTCCATATCTATATCTCCTACTGTCTTGTGACAAATGAACCAGATAATGTGAAGGCATTTAGAACAAAATAAACATTATGTATTTGTGATATTTACACATCTTTTGTTAATTTTTTACATCTATACTAAGAAAATATTCTTGGCCTTTATTCGTTCAGTGTTATTTGCTAAGTTTTAGTATTCTTATCTTGATTCAAAAGCCTCTCTCTCATAAGTAAATCAGAGCAACAACTCCCAGTGCAACCATTTCAGGGACTTCTAGGTAAAGAAGACATTTAGAAAAATGTTGAAAACTGCTATTTCAGATGTTAATCTCTGGAAGTCTAAAATATTCTGGGCTTTACATCAAGCGATTGACAATTCTTTGATGTGTGCTCAGACTAAGAAATACCCAAGATCACTTCTAGAAATTTAATTCATTTATCTTTTTAATGGTCAATCAATACCCTCCAGAGATGAATCTGGCTTAGATTTAAGACAGATTTTAAAAAATATTTCAATAACAGGGTATTTTGCAGTAGATGCCATTAATTTTAAATTCCCAGTGAGTAATCCAGGACTAGAAATAAGTGACACTAAATTTTAGATTCAGGTAATTTAGGAAAATGTGATAAGGTGATAAGGTCCAGAGAAACCACCTCCAAATAGGGGGAGGCTTTCCCCTTGCACCCTTCGCTCTAGTTTCACTGAATAACTTTCTTCCTATATACCCCCAATCTTTTCTTTCATCTGTGTTATTCCTCATGTTGTTCTTCAGTCTGAACTTGGCCTCATTCATTACCACATGTCTAGACCTTGTTCAACTTTCAAAGCAGTCACTGCTTGTAACCTCTTTCACAAAACCATGCTCCGCACCATCACTGCTACTGATGCAGCCATGCTGTTTAATGCTGAAATTCCAAAGCATGTGATTTTCCCTCTGGCTTATACATTTTTATCATAATTATTCTTTGCATCATGGTTATTAAAGGCCCTTCTCAGGATGACTGTTAACATATGCAATAGGCATGGTACAGTCACCAACCAATCTGAACGGACACTAGCTATACACACCTGGTTCGGCAAGCATGCCTACTGGCTGCTGATCAGCATATGTATTGAACTGATCTCTGTAAAATCCAAAGTTTTAATATGGTGTCTTGCATATAATAGACACACTCATATATGGCACTAATAAACTTTGGAAACATAAGAAAGGTAGCATATGTGATGGGAAAAATAAGGCAGCAAGGTCACTTATTTGTGGAGTGAATTATTGGATGCCATGATAATAGCTGTTATTATACTCTAATTAATTGAGGATCTTCCATAATGGTTTCATAGCTTTTCGTTGAGAGTAGAGCCTAGCAAATTTCTAGAATGTTTGAGGTTTATTTGTTCTGGAAACTGAATTTCCATTCTTACTGAAACTAGATTGAATTTTACAAAGATACTTAAGAAAATAAATAATTTATTAGGGTTATTTGTTCTTTAAATGCATACAGCAAAGAAAATTAAACTTCATGGGAAGTTGTGATTGTAATACTTGTTAAAGATGATGAACACCTGGTTTAGGGGACTTAATGGAGCAAGCCAGCTACTACATGGATGCTCACTGGCAAAAATAACAGTATTAAATACATCCATCCGAACTAATGGAAGGGCCAGGTAGCTTATCTTGAAAGATGTAATTAGATGTTTTTAGTGTAAATTGGGAAAACACTCATCTGTACAATTTGAAAGTCTAATTGGTTTGATTTAATCTTAAAGAAAAGTGGTCTTGTATAGCTCTCATTGTCAACAAATGCACAGTATTTTATCAATCCTGAATAATAATCACTTCTTTGGATGGGATCCAAATGACTCTGTCTCATATATACTTTCAATTTAATAATAGCTACAACTTAAAGGATGTTAACTGTATGCCAAACACAACACTTATTTGCACTTTACATTATGCACTTAATTAAATTGTGGAAATTCAACGATTGATTAGTGGAGATAACCCAAAAAAGTATTACTGTTTTTCACTACAACTTAGGTGGGATCCCCAGAACCTTTCATAGATCTGACATTCTGACCCATTGAACTAATCTCAAGCTGGGATGAAAATGTATGAGCAACTTCTATAAATAAGGTAAAACAGTGTTAGAGAAAATGTCTAAGTGGAAATTTTTTTTTTTAAATCAGAAGCAGAATAAATAGACTTGCTTAATAATAAGAAGAAGGACATGGTTATTTAACAGTAAAAATACTCAATAACATTCTCAACAGAAAATTGCAACCCCATAAAACATTACTTTTTTACATTCTGAGCCCTATAAAGCAAAAACAAATAAAAATTTTATGTGAACAAGCTATCTAAAAGTGAGTACTTAAAATCTATTATATACTCTAGATTAAAATATGCTATCCTAAAGCAAATCTTTGTAGATGAGTATTTCTTAGAGTGGACTAAGATGTTCATAAAACGAAGTGCTGAAATGAATAAAATAAGTACTTAAGATGAAGTGGAACATTTCAAGGACCTGTAATTTCAAGAAAACTGTGCTTATCTACAGAGTCACAGTTTTTCTGATGTCCTGGTGAAGGATTGAATGGAGGAATAACACAATCAGGAAACTATATATTTTGTCTAAAAACAAACTGAATTGACTCTTGTTTGTTTTTTTCCCCATTAAATTGGCTGTTTATGTTCACTGGCAATAAAAGGAAGTAAAGGTAATTCTTTGGATCACTCAAAACAAACGAAATACAGATTTTACATATATCTCAAGTACAACACAAAGTTAATGCTATATTTCTATGTGGACACAACAAAATCTTGCACTTTAAATAGATGTCTTCTACACACGTGGATACAGGGAAGGAACTATCACACACCAGGGCCTGTGGAGGGGTGGTGGAATAGGAGAGGGAGAGCATTAGAAGAAATACCTAATGTAGATGACGGGCTGATGGGTGCAGCAAACCACCATGGCACGTGTATACCTATGTAACGAACCTGCACGATCTGCACACGAACCCCAGAACTTAAAGTGTAATAAATATAAAAATAAAAGATGCTAAAATAAAAAAATTGATGTGTTCTCCTATCTGCAGAGAGCAAATAAATTCTTCATCATTTTCTCCCCACTCTGTTTTTATATTCTCATTTAAAATTGTTTCTGAAAGTTTAATATTATTGCAGTTTCCTTCTCCATATTAACTATCTTTTATATTTATCTTATAGAGTGATTTTTGCCCAATTCATATAGATATGTAGATTATAAATTTATTGTCAAATATTAATGGTAACTCAGTCAAAAACAACTTATCGAAAACATTGCTACCAAAAGGGCACTTGACTATAAATGACTCACATTATAGTACATATTCCATCTTGTTCCCATCCTCAACCCCCGGCCCTCTGCTCAATAACTAATCTGAGATCAACTGTTGATCAGGGTCAGTTCATTAAAGGGGAAACATATTGACTCACAAGTTTAAATAAAACTAAAGTAGCCTCTGATTGGCTCTTTCTTGGAAAACAAGCATGTTTTGTGTGGGACTGACATGAAAGAAGAAAGCAGTATTAGGATGAACAATTTCTGTTCATTGACAGCTGTTAACATTTATATCAAAACAATTTTATTTATAAACTTCAGGATTAAAGAAAGGTAAAATTAAGTAGCTAAAACTATGCATGAATTGCTTTTCTCTATATTTAAATTCTAGAGTAATATGAAAATCCACAGCTGCCAATTGTATAGGTAATCATATTTGTTATTCATTTACTCAACAAACATTCTCTAAGTAACTCTTTGGGCAAGACTGTCTGCTAAGTGCTGGGATACCAAGATGAGTAAGCCCTATCTCTGATCTGAGAATTGTTCAGTCTTATGGGGAAGACAAAAATAGAAATAGGTAATTTAAATCAAGGAACAATGATAAAATACGCAAATTTTGTGAACTGCGTGTGTTAAGAATATAGCAGGAAAAGGAGGCAAAACGGGGAAGAGGGTGAATTAAGTGCAGGGCATACATAGTTTGACGTATCCATGTAAAATACTGTGCTGGCCTTATATTTATGTGCTCTCAGGTGCATTCTTCAGTGTTTTCCTTGCTTACTTCTCAGAGTAGCTGCCCTGTACACTGTTCCCAGACTTCTCTGTCAACTGGCTTCCAGCTGGATTTGATCAGGCACTGGCAGAGATTGGAGAATGGGAGGAAGAGAGAACCAGGATATTTCTCCCCATCCTTGTCTGTCTCAGGATATATTTCTGGCATTGACTCGATCTCTTTCAAGTTTCTTGCTCCCAGCAAGCAGGCTTGTCCTGATTTTGGCTCTCACTGTCCTCTAGCCTATGGTGACAGTAGCTTTTTCTGCTGCTTCACTATCCCCTATTTAGTTTCTCTGCTTCTTTTATGAGTATATAATCAATTGCTAGTCATTTGTTTCCTCTATTTTATATATCCGGAACAGTTTCTATTTTCCTGGACACAAATGCCTGACAGACTGAGTCTAAATTCCAGGAGTTTGGGACTAATCAATATATAAGACAGAGTTCATGAGCATATACAGAGATAGGGCAGGTAAAAGGATTGGTAGGCTGAGGGTGGAACTCTGAGGTACACAGCAACAGATAAAGAAGCATAGGCTTTGAAGGAGTTCAAAGATTAATTTACAATTTTGAGTAGAACAAGAAAAATGTGGCATTCACTTAAGCCCCTGAGAAAACCTAGGTATCACTTAGACCCAGCATTTCTCAGACGAGGTTTCTGAAGACAGAGAAATGAGGTCACATATCTAATAAAGACCAGAACTGAAACCTAAACCTGTTTCCCTGTGCAGTGTTCTTGTGATAACACACCCATAATCACCCTAATAGTGTGACATTTCATGTCATTTTCACCTGTTCTGACCTTGTTCTATGTGTGCACTTCAGTTTCCTTTTATATAAAGCTAATATATGTTATTATTTACCTCATAGGTAATTAGAATAAACTACTTAGAATAGTTAAATGTATTGAGAGAGGTTGGAACAATGCATGAAGGGCAATAGAGCTACTAGATTTTTTATTTTTTTGAGATGGAGTCTTGCTCTGTTGCCCAGGCTGGAGTGCAGTGGCACGATCTTGGCTCACTGCAACCTCCGCCTCCAGGGTTGAAGCGATTCTCCTGCCTCAGCCTCCTGAGTAGCTAGGATTACAGGCATGTGCCACACATCCAGCTAATTTTCGTATTTTTAGTAAAGACGGGGTTTTACCATATGGGCAGGCTGATCTCAAACTCCTGACCTCATAACCTGCCCACCTTGGCCTCCCAAAGTGTTGGGATTTCAGGTGTGGGCCACCATGCCCGGCCAGGGCTACTAGATTTTATCATAGTATTATGAAAAGTAAGCTAGTCATTGTACAGCTTATAGATATTCTTTTTATATGTTTGTTGAAGGTAAGGATTTTTTGCATTTGGTAGTAATTTACTATTTGTTTAATAAAACCAAATTTGAAATTAGTATTTTGAGAAGTTAGCTTAGTAATTATTTTTTCTGTAGAAGGATTTTTGCACCATTAGTTTCTTCTCAGCTTCATGTATTTAAGAATTTCCATGGACTTAAATGAGGTTCCATGATTGATTTTCTATTTGCATGATATTTTAAATAAAATACGTATTTTTAATTTCAAGAAGATTTCCCTCCCACCTGGGGAAAGTCTTCTGACTCTTTTTGTGTCATCTTCTCATTCTTTCTCTTTTAATTTTTCAGTACCCCAAGGTACTTCAAAATTAAACACAAATGAGAAAATTGGAAAATTGTTAAATGAATACAAAGTCATTCTCATTTAATAGATGATGACGTCTTACTGCCTATTGCTTTTACCATTAGTTTGTAACATTTAGATTCATGTTAAAAGAAAAACAGCTACTCAACACTTACACTGTAGAATGTACATTCAGCTAAAATCCAATATTGCAAATTTGTACTTACCTTCTGTGTCTGCTAGTCCTACTCCTACCCCTGGCTGTTTTACAGGCTCTTGTCCGTTCTGTCCCATCTTCCCTCTGTTTAAAAATAAAACAAAATGACATATTCAGTTATGATCTCATGAATTCAAAGGAGGATAAGTTTGCATAAATAATATTACATTGAAAGTAATGGCAAAAACCGCAATTGTTTTGTACCAAGCTAGTATTTTCGGACTTGCAATAATTATTTGAATGGCGCATATACACATAGTTAATTGCTCCATATCACCATTTTAAAATGTGAACTTGTTTATTATTCCTATTCGGGCCAAACAATATTCCTCAAAATTCAGTAATTTTTATTTGTAGGCTCATTTATCAAAAAATAAGACCATCATGACATTTCCAAATTTTGTTTTAGAATTTTTTATTGATTTCTAACTCAAAAATGATAAAGGGCTTTATATTTTTATACGTTGTATTGATGAGTTATTCTAGGTTTTTTCGGTGAGAAGAGCAATATTGAATTAAATAATATATAAAATTGATACTCTAATAGAAGATTTCTTATTTCATGTATTTTATTTTATTTTATTTTATTTCAGTTCTTTCCTGTGTTTTCTGCTGTGTTGCACAAACTGGCTTTTGTAGTCAGCCAGATTGCTTGGTCTCCACTCCTGGCCTTGCTATTTCTTGCTGTGTGTAATCTAAGGCAAAGTATCTGGTCAAGACTGTTTCTCCTTTTGTGATATAAAGATAATATTAGCTACATTTTGTTTATGAAAAAAATTTCATTAAAAATGCATTAAAAAGGTTTAACAGAGTGTCTGAGAAATAATAAGCCTTCAATAAATATAGCATATTAGTAGGTAGTACGCTTATAGTAGCCTTAGAATTCAGCCAAAATCTGCTAATCACTTTTAGTTTTCAGCTTCAAATTTTTTGTAGTCAACTAGATGAAGAATTCATGATACTTTGAGCATTGTAAGTTAAGAATGTTAATAATTTAACAGCTAAAGAACTATAGGACATTTTTTATTTCTTCAGCTAGAGAAAAAGCTACAAGGCACGTGAAAAAGTTTGGAATTTGTCTTTATATATACTTAGATAAGGTGTTTTAAAAAGATGGAATAAAAACTTAAGTGTTACAGAAGGATGCTTGAACAGAAGAGCATCTTGATGCTGTACTTTGTAGACAACACTTCTAGCATAACCGGATTTACGAACAATTAATTCTATCATTCATAGGAAGTATTTGGTATGCTGGATCTGCTGAAAAGATAACTGTATTTATTTCTTAAAAATCCAATTACATCTTAGTTGAAAACTGCTCTAAAGGTCCTCTTATTCTACTTCAGAGAAGGTGCTGAAATGTTTCTGCACATAAGAGGAACATGTAAATTCAGAAATTATTTTATCTCAAAGGCCATTACATTGTTCCATTATGATAATTCTAGGTGAAAGGTTTAAGCACAAATTTTTATTAAGTATTTATGTGAGGGACCAAGTTCATGCAAATTAAGGAATTTCCAACATTTCTGTTTTACCGTATGTATGTTAAAGCATGATCTGCATGTTTAAACAACGCACAAAACTTTAGCTTATGTAATTGCTTCATCAAGATTCAAGACAAGTAATTAAGTAAAAAATAAAAATAAAAAAGAACTCTGCTCCATCTGTTAGCATTAGAGAGGAAAAAAGTTTAATAGCAACAATCTTACTTTTATCAGTATGCTGCCACGCTGGTAGAGAGAGCCAAAACATAGCTTGTTACTGAGCCATACTCAATTGAAAGTGAAGGTCTTTTTAGTATTTCTGATCTAGTAGATTAGAATACTAAAAAATTAATACTCTTAACGCTATCCCAGGCTTTTTAAAAGTAGTTACTGTAAGTCTTAGTAATTGTAGTAAAACTACATTTTGATAATTTTTGGCTTCGTTCTGGACTCTCAGGCTTCATATGTTAATGGTGATGTCCAGCTAGTCTTCGCTTTCAATCAAAACTGTTTTTAACATAGATACTTAGCCAATATGTGTAGCAAGTACATTTTGAAGATTATACAAAAAGCTTTTGCAGTATTGGGAAGTTAAATTAAGTGCGAAGGAAATGTAACGGTGGGTCATGTGAAGAATGTGGTTTCTCTGAATTCTCAATGACTACTCTTCAGCTCAGAAGATTTTGGCTATACATTTTATAATTTATATTTTTAAACAACCACTAAATATTTATTAAACACTTTTCCTAGCTCGAGCAATAATTATATTAAATATAATGTGGCATATAAAAGAACTACCAAATACTACTTCTCACACATATTCTATAAAGGTTTCCAAAGTAAATGTTGGTTGTGCTCATATGGCAAAGCAAGAATCTCCTAGACAGTTGTGAGAAGCTTTGATTTACAAGAGAAAAAGGAAAATGGGAAAAAACAAAATTAGAATGTGGTATATATATAGAAAATACACAACCTACTTATCCTTCAGACATTGACAAATTAACATAGTTTACTCTTTGGAAGTTATAACTTTATCATCAGTGTTAAATTACATATTTTAAAAGGTGCAGAAAAATTGGAAGGGTAACAAATTATGTGCGGTTCAAAACCTTTATAAATTCACATGACATTCACAGCTTAGTGAGAAATGTAATAAATTTGTAGAAATTCTTTTCTGTCAAATTAAATTATCAGAAGTCAAAGACCAATGGGATTAGATTCCTTTTAGAAAGAATTTCCAATAAAATAGAACTGATTAATTACAAATAACTCTATTGAATCCATAGACTAAGTCTCATGAAAGAAAAGAAAGCTAAGTTGGACAGGTGCTACAATAATAATTTGCTTAATTTAAATTAAAAAATGGAGTTTGAAACAACAAAATGCACACATTTTTTCACTGTAAAAATCCATTTTCCCTATTGCTTTGCTTTTATAAACTGAAACATTATCAAAATATTACAACTATTGTGGACATAAAAAAGATTTATAAAAACCTTTATTGTAAAACAAAAAGAAATGGAAAATCCACCCCCTGAAGTCTTCACTTAGCATTGGAGAAAAACGAAAAAGACCCTTTCGCAACCCAGATCAGGGTTGGCAAGCTCTGCAAAGTGCCACTTAGTAAATATTTTAGATGGGCTCTGTTCTAAGGACTTAATTCTGCTCTGTAGCACAAAAGCTGCATCAGGCAACGCAGAGGTAACAGGTACAGTTGTGTTTCAATACAACTTAGTTTACGGTCACTGAAATTTCCTATAATTTTCATGTGTCACAAAGTATGACACTTGTTTTGTTTTTTTCATACACATTAAAAAATGGAAAAACCATTTTTAGCTCACAGGCCTTAGAAAACCAGATGGTATGCTGGATTTGCCCTGGCCTAAATACTGGGACCCGGGTGGTCCTGTGGTATTTTCAAAATCCAGAATAGTTAACGGGGAGGAGAAGGAAAGGTCAGGAAGTTTTGATTTTGATATTGGAACAGACATAACCTACATATTTATCTTGAATGCCACCAATATGACCAAAGTGATTCTAACACATTTAGTCTGCTTAAGTATCGCGTTTGATTTGCAAAATGACTTTTTTTGAGGTTTAACATTATGAATGAGTCTTATTCCAAGAGTACCTACTCAAGGACCTATCCATACTTGGTATTTGTTCTAGAAAGTATGGAAACACTTCAAAACCTTCAATGTTAATTTTAGAGGGATTTTTAGTTGAAAAGTCTATATGATTATTCACTATGTCATCTATCTCAAATATGAGATATGGATTCTTTGACTATGTTTAAATCTCTCCTGATTCAATGTATACATGTTTGTCTCAAATACCAGTAATGTTTGTATTTGGTCATTATGTATTAAAACATTACTGTACTCCTGCAGAACTTTATCCTGGCATGGCTAAGTTATTGTTTTAGCAGTTTTTACATTAAATACAGATTATATTGATTAAGTAGTTCTGGTAGTGACTAACATTTATCCTTAGAATTAACTGGATTAATCCAATCTTTCTTGAACAATCTATCTCTATGTAGGTATTAACAGTTCAAGTGTCTCAGGGACAATGACTCAGAATTGGATAATCATCTAGTTATTTCCTGTTAACTGTTGAGAATGCCTTACTCATGGTGCTGAGTAAGCTTTGTAGTAACAAAAAGAGACCCACTTACATCCTCGGAATAGGAAATAGATTAGTCTCCCCTGCAGTGCTGCTGCTTCCTTCACTGTCCACGCTATACCCACTGCCAAAGCTGCTGCCTGAGGAGCCGGTGGACACAGAGCTTTCTGCAGGCCGGTGATTGGGAGGCTTTGCTGCATGGTGTGGGAAGATTCAACACCACAGTCAATAAATGAAGCTGACATTGATCTCCAAATGCATACTTATACATCTTCTTAATTTACATGTAGAAAGAAACAGCTACTGAAGAACTCTACATTTTCAACCTGCCTTTTCGTTTCCTTTACTGATAATGCACAGTGGTAACAATAAATCATTTTACTGTTTTTACTGGACGTCAAGGAAAAACAATCACCTTAGGAAAAGAATATCTAATTTTTAGACGGAGTTAAATAGTATGTAACTATTTTACTATTATTATTTTTGTGGTTTCTTTGTACAGTACTGCAATAGTGATAAAGTAAATAAATAAAATTTTGGCCATTTCATGGAGAAAAGAGTTTAGAAAGACTACAAATGGCAGGATAAAGAAAATTGCTTAATATTTTTCATATTACTAGGTAATAATCTGTTTTTCTCCTTAGAAACAAAGATGCAAAATAGAATTTTAAGAAGTTATTGAAAATTCTGTGTTTGAATGTGCCTCTGTCTACTATCTCCAGAAAGTTTTAAAAATTTAAAGATATCAGTTTCCCTTCAGGCATTTCCTAGTTTATCATTGAGACTTGTTTCAAAAATTTCCTAAGTTTGATATTTGAATATAAAAAACCATATTACCATAGAGATGTTACAAATTTATACAATAAATTATGCAGTAGGGGAATAGTACTAATATTGTTGGCAGATTTGAGAAGAAATTTTGATGCAAACAAAAGGAAGATAAGGCAAGTGTTTCCCTTATTTTGCTGGGGAGAATTTTCTCTATTAAGTTTTTGAAATTGTTGATATTTGTCTTCTGCCAGAGAGAGTGAACTTTTTGGCCACACTGATCTGGTTTTGAATTACAATCTACTCTTCGGCAACTCTAAGTTGCTTTTCTCATTTGAAAACAATGGAGTCAGTAATGCCTACCTTGTAAAATTGTGATTATGAGGAGTGGGATACACAGGAGTCAGTAACTTACTTTTCTTCCTCCTGTAATATTATCTGCCACATCCCCACTCTTCTCAAGGGCTTTGCTGTCAATGGCTGTTTCTTATTGTCTTTGAACTTAAATAGTCTTTGACAATGAATTTACCTCTACTCTCTTGTAAATCTAGATGTGTTCTAACCTACAAATCTACTTAGAGTCTTTTTTCTTCATAAATGCATCCCTATTCCATCAGGAGTTATTAGCCATTTGGATAAATTTGTACTACTGGGTGAATAGTTGATAATCATTTTATGATCCTAAGATATCTACATATTTCTTAAGGATATGTATAAACACACAACAATTCTTAATCTGGTTGAATTTTAACAATATAATAACCAAATGAAGTGAAACACATAAACGTTGTGTGGGAAACCATTTGAGGACAGGAAATTCACCATCAGGGTAGCTAGGATCAAGTCTTGCAAAGGATTTAACTTTTTCCCCCATTTCTTCACTTTCCATTTCAGCAATAGCAGATCCTCTAAAGCCATAAGGAAGTTTTATATCTATTCCAGTGGCAGTATGATCCCTTCCCCAGAATAGGAAAATAAGAAATAACATTTTAATAATAAGTCAATTGTGTATCAGATGTGTTTTAGTTAGAAATGGCTATTTAGAAAAAGGTGTTCCTAACTGATAGACATCTGATATACAATTGACTAACTGAATTGAACGCTCTCAAACAGCCAGTCACCAATGAATTGCTAGTCGCTCATAGGACTACATTTGTGGAAACAGAATAGTTATGTTTCTTGAATATTTTCTTTAACTTATGTAGAAGAAACCCAGATGATGTATTTAGTGTTAAAGAAGACTTCTTAAAAGAATAATTTAAAAAATGTAAAGGTAATATTAGTAGGATATAAAATTATGGACATTTATAAAGTAGATTAAAATGCATAATCTACATAATGAGTCAGATCAGTCAATTAATTATAAACAAAAGAAAGATGTCATACTTTTTGACTGGCATTATATAATCGAATTCATAGTTGTTAGTATGACATTGAATGGATGATATTAATTCCATCAATTGGAAAATCACAATCTACTATTTTCAAAAATAAACCTTAATTAATAAACACTAATATTTAATCAATTAATATTTAGTAAATTAATTTTCATTTAAGAGCAACCTCACAATGAACAAAAATAGCTATACTATAAAAAGTCTTATTATTTACATTTGAAAATGGTCCATCCTTTCTTTTGTCAACTTTCGTTTTACCTGATGCAATTTTTAGTTCTATTCCTCTTCTGGAAAAGTTGTGAAATGTGCACAGAATATAAAATAGCGTAATAAGAAGAAAGAAACAAAACTAGAAGTAAATTTAAGAAAGGACAGTTTTTTTTCCATCTTGACTGTCTCTTTGAATAGAAATCTTATTTGGAAAGCCCGTGTAAGTGTCGTCATTATTTTAAATGCAAACAAATAACATTTTATAAGAAATACTATAAAAGAAAAACAAATCCAGGGAACATATACCTATAATAGAACCAGTCTAATACCTGTGCAAAACAAGATTACATCTAAGGTTCTGTCTATGACAATTTTAGGCATTTAGAAGTTAGGCGAATAATTCAAATGGATCTAGATTGTTGGAGTTATCAAAACAAAACATCTGGTGCTGGGTTAAATTCTGTATTCTTAATCTGGTATCTAAGTGTAGTCCAGAGATATATAGCCTGACATTTGATTAGTTTATGAAAAATGAATTAAATTAAAACACACAACAGATCTTTTCTTCTTACTGGGCTATATCTACATATCATAAAATGTGATAAAATAAAATAGACAGAAGTTTTGATAAGCTGGTTCTAAGAATCCATATTTTAATAGATCTTTTCCAGATATTTGAAACATGTATTTTACTCATTTCTTGCTCTTGAAACAGACTTCAAAAAAGAAAGCATCAATTCTTTTAAATTGAGCTAAATCTGCATAAAAGCAAACTTTTTAACAAATGAAGTGTTTTTAGGACTTTATTATCTGAGGCTGGAGCTTAGGTAATCTTGAGATATCTAATAATTTCAACCAAATTCTTTAGTTTGCCTCTTAAAAGAGTTTTTTATTGGTCTGCTCCTTTCCAAATATATCTTGCATGATTCTCCTTCAAACACTTCACATGCAGGCCCTCTCAGACCATTCACTCTGGCTCCCTTTGGTTTGGCTTTTTCTTTCCAACTTTATTAAGGCCTCCTTTAACCCATCACTTTCATGTATCTAAATTAAAGTTATCTGTAAAGGCCTAGCTCAGAAATCACCTGCTTCATGCATTTTCCCCATTCTCCCATTCAGAAGTGACCTCTCCTAAATCTGGACTCTTGTAGCACATAATCTGTCATTATTGGAAACAGAGCCTATGTTTTCACCTTGGTAACCTCCTTAAAAACTTGTCCTGGAACTTGTTTGAATAATATTTAATGAATAAATAATAATAGTAAATTAATAATTCTTTCCTTTAACCAAACAATCAAAACATCTGAATGATTTAATAGATAATTTCACTTTTTAAAATCAAGTTTTGTGTTTTATACAAATAATAAATTTCTCACCCAGAAGGCCACTTGATGTGGAAGGCTTTTTTTTTTCCCCCATTTTCTTTGTCAAAGAAACTTTAGGGAGTAATATGTATATATATATATATATATATTATAAATATATATATCATAAATATATATATAGACTTTTAAAACCAGAGATAACATTAATCTGTAATGAAAAATGGCAATCATTCATACTGTAGAGAAAAAGGTGATTTTTTTAAACCCCAATCTCCCAAAACACTGGTTTAATTGAAGAAAATATTTAATGACAATACACTAAACGGAGATTATAGACTTGTGAATTTCAAAAAGTTCATAATAGATCACAAATATTACATATATATTTAAAATGAAAACAACAAGAGAAAATAATAGGTATAGTGACGTTCCATGGGAGCCAGCACTATTACAGACTCCAGAACTTGTCCTGATCACACATGTTGGTATGTAGACAGTCAGAGAGCTCTGGGTTATATTTAAGTATAATATCTCTCTGTTTGTCTATGTTGTTGAAGGAAATAATATTTTAAAACACTGAAACAAAGTATAATCTTCCATAATTTTATAATTTCAAAATCAACAATTTAGAAATATTCTACTTCTGCTTAATTCTTGCAACTCTTTTAATTAGGGTTTCAGAAATCATGGACCTACTATGTATGAATGTATTATGCACCTGTGTATTACACATGAAAAAGTTTATATAAACATTGAGAGGCTTTTCTTAATAAAAAGATACATCTTTGGAGTCTTTTTTTATGAATTATGTTTTTGTGTCTAGTTTCTTTTTGAAATCCTAAGTGTATTATCAAGTACCAACTACAGAAAGAGGGGGATGCTATAAATATATGGTAGAATCAGCTCATTCATAGAAAGGGTCCTGTGCCCTAAAAGAATAAATCTTAGAATGTTGAATCATTTTCGTAACTCAATTATTGAGGGGGCATTTCAGGAAAACAAATGCTACCTTCTGTGACACAAATCAAACTGTTTTAAATTATTCTTTGACCTCTTCACTTTCTTTGGCAGTTAATGGTTAGACATCATCGTGTTTTATTACTCCACTGTGGCTAACCTTAATTAAATCGGTATTGTCTCTTTGGCTGCACATCTGTCTTCAATTAGTTTGCTCTGTCGACTTTTCCTTCCTCTACTATACAGTATTTAAATATGCAAAGTTATCACTGTACCTACCACATGGTGGCAGCACTTTGCTCTGAGAGCACGGATCAAATTATAGACTCGACTTTAATTGCTTTTATATCACATCCAGTTGTCTGAAATTTAAAAGTCAAGGTCTTTGCCTCTCTCACTAAATTCCAAAAATTACTCCAAAAATGCTTGGAATGTATATAGGTTGCTGTCTATGATGTTCTATTATTGGTTTTATATTTTTGGTCCAGCACAGAACTATCTCCAAACATTCTTATGTATTATATAGGTAGCTTGTACTTTCCCAAATTACTTGGTTAATACAGTAGTAAGTAACTTCAAAGATACAGTCTTTAAAATTTTAAGATTAACTGAATCAATCAATAATTTTGTTTATTCCAATTGTTTAATCATGGAACAGAAATAATTACCTGTTTTGGAAATCATGTATTTAGGGAATTTTTACTCCCTTTAGCTAGTTTTAATTTAGCTAGTATTTACCTCAGGGACCTTTCTCCTCTCTCTCTTTCTTTTTTCTCTGTCCATCCCTCTTTCCTTTCCTTCCTTCTCACCTCCTCTCTCTGTTATCTACCTGTTGTTATTGCTGTTATTGTTTTTGTTTAGTTTTACTAAAGGGATTTTGCTTTTTTTTTTTTTTTTTTTTTTTTTTGAGACGGAGTTTCACTCTTGTTACCCAGGCTGGAGTGCAATGGCGCGATCTCGGCTCACCGCAACCTCTGCCTCCTGGGTTCAGGCAATTCTCCTGCCTCAGCCTCCTGAGTAGCTGGGATTACAGGCACGCACCACCATGCCCAGCTAATTTTTTTTGTATTTTTAGTAGAGACGGGGTTTCACCATGTTGACCAGATGGTCTCCATCTCTTGATCTCGTGATCCACCCGCCTCAGCCTCCCAAAGTGCTGGGATTACAGGCGTGAGCCACCGCGCCCGGCTGCAGTTTTATCTGAATAAAAAAAATTTTTTTTTGAATGTGGGTCTTAAAATTTCAGGTTTTAAGTGCCATCGTGACCAGCTATTATTTGGTATGTTTTCCCTTGAACTATATACAATCACACTTTCTGTATGTTTTTATTACAGTTCAGGGATTCTAATTTAAGAAGAGATATTGCATATTAAAAGTAATTTAGAAGTTTATTTTTTTTTCTAAATCTCCTTCAGTATAATTATTATCTATTTGAGAAAATCTAAAGCAAGCTGGACACTAGAAAAATGGCCTAGGTAGTCACAATATAGCTATTGGTAGGAGTTTTCACACACCACCAAATTACAAGCTTTAGGAAATACAGGTATTGAAACTGATATCTGTATCAGTCATTTGTAAGTTGTTAAGTATGGAAGTTGAAGGAAGGATGTCATTGAAAATTTCATTTTCAAACGACAAATTATTAAATGACTATATAGTCATTACAGGTATATTTTATATTTATAGGTAAATAATATACCTACTTAAAGGTATCACAAATCATGAGCAATGGAATGTTGCAGTATTTTTCCTTATAAAAATAAAAATACTTCCCTTAAGATGTTTCATATTCGTAAGTAGCTTCTTTTAGAGAAGATGGAGACATGTCGCCTCCATTTGTTGTGTTCAAGAAAGATGGTAAAGCTTTTATGTTCACAGTTTTCTCTCTCCATACACACTGGCCTTGTGACTGAATTCTTAAAGACATTTTAATTAACAATTTAATTTGTTTGTAATGATTCATTATCTGACTTTATAGATAATAAGATCAGATAATAAGATCATTGATCATTTCAGGAAACAGAAGTAATAGTACAAAGCAATGTAACAAATGAAAGTGAAGTTAGCTTAACTAATAACATGGTATAGAGGAATTTTTTTCTTACAAAAAAATACATATTGGTTCAGTATACTATAACCCTTGCATTTAAAAGGCAATGATAATGTTGCCTTTTAAGTAGGTCTTCCTTTTTTTTTTTGAGATGTTTTTAGTTCACAAGTGATTTTGGAAAAAGCCACTTAAAATACAGTTTAAGTGAGAATCAAAATTTTGTACTAAATAATGAAAGTTTGACTAAGACATTATCATTTATGAAAATTAAGAAAGTAAATTCATTTTGTCTTAGATAAGTTTAGGCTGTAATTCCAACTATGTTCAAATAGATAGAATGAACAAAGAATGTATCCAGTGCCAAATTCTGGTTTGATGCTAAAAAATGCAAATACAATAATGATCTTTATCTTTCAACGATTAATAGCATGGGAGATCATATGTGAAAGAAAAAACATTCAATTGAAACAGAAGCATTTTCTCTCTTGCTGTTTGCTTGCACTACACTTGCATTAGGCTGTCAGACAGGTATTTCCAGCTGACAAATGGAGAATTAAAAAGCCAAGCAGGGATAAAGACTACTGTAAAACATGCAGGTTTGTTTGAGTAAAAAGTCATTCTAAAAATAGTCATTTTGAAAAACGTTCTTACATAATCCTGAAACTGTGAGAACTTACATCACGACTGCTTAGATAACAGGAATGCTGTCCTTAAATGGAATCCGAACATTTTGAAAATTCATTAAATTCTGCCCAAATGCAAAAGGTTGAGCACATGTCAGTTTGTTTTCATATTATTCCAATTTGGTCAATGGCCATGAAGTAAAGAGGAATTTGGACAATTATTTGATAAATGCATGTCTGGTCCCACGAGACCCAACCTCTCTAGTTAATGTCATTAATCTTTCTCCAAATAGATCACATTAATTATCTATTAATCTATAACAATCATTTCATTAATCTTTCTCCAAATAGATCCTTAAAAAATACTTTCGGTTTACCTATAGATGGTTACATTGCAGTGGATTGTACAGATTATGAGAGAACCAGAGGCAGAACAAATAAATTATAATTAATTCTATTTTCCAGATATTTTTAAACATGATGATGTTTGGTTGCACATAAATGTAAATCGATGACTGATTGCATTTTTTTTTCTAGACAGAGTCTTGCTCTGTTGCCAGGCTGGCGTGAAGTGGCGGATCTCGGTTCACTGTAATCTCTGCCTCTCGGGTTCAAGTGATTCTCCTGCCTCAGCCTCCTGAGTGGCTGGGATTACAGGCACGCACCAACACGCCCAGCTAATTTTTGTATTTTTAGTAGAGACGGGGTTTCACCATGTTGGACAGGATGATCTCAATCTCTTGACCTCGTGATCCACCCGCCTCGGCCTCCCAAAGTGCTGGGATCACAGGCGTGAGCCACCGCGCCCGGCCGATTGCATTTTTCTATTTCCATCTCAGTTGAAGATAGACATAACTCACACTTTTCTTACTCTTTATAATTTTTTCCATATAAATTCAATAAATATTACTAGCATGAGAGATTCATGAGGACAGTAATTTTTGTCTGTTTGCTGTAGCATCACCAACACCTTGAAGAAGTTCTGTGATACAATTTGCACTAAATATCAGCAAATGTATATAAAAATGATGACCTAATAAAAGTGATTCAGATACTTTTCATAAATGATAAACACATATTTGCAAATATCCTTCTAGCATTAAATATTTTGAAACTCACCAAATTATGTATTTGAAATTAAGGATCAAGTATTCAGTAAGAAACTTTCCATTTTTCCTCAAATTTGAATCTTCAGTTTTTCTATTGCTATGTAAATACAATTAATTTCCGCTATATAGGATCAGTAATGTAGATAATGGAAGAAAAATCAATTGATAATTTATAAACAAATGTTTTTCTATAAATGTTACCTTCCCGATAAGGACAGAAAGTTTTATTCTACCTTTATAACACTCCTGTCACTCTAGTTTAGCTTGGAAACAGCTTGATTAAAGCTGACAGGCAACTTACCAGACAAATTTCAAAAGGAAAAAGTAATAATTACGGACTTATAAATGTAATTTAATCTATATCATTCCCAATAAAACAAAAAAATGGCTATATAAATTTAAAATGTCATTTGTCAATCTTAATAATTATAAATTAAAATCAAATGAGAAAAGAAAGAAGGGGTTCTGAAATAGGAGGACATAAAAGATATAGAAAATTTAGAGACAAATATGATAAACATGTTTTGGAAGAAGCCCTTAGTTATTCAGTCTTTGAGTATTGGAAAAATTATGATTGTGTATAAGTCTAAGTCAGTGGCTCTTAAATATTTTTAAGCTTAAATATATTTAAATAATTTAATTTAAAAGTTATAAATTATAATCTAATATACTTAAATATTTAAGCTGGACAACCAGCTTAAATATTTTGGTCTTATTTTAGAACTTATTTAATAATCCAAAGAACTTTGTTTTATGAAGGTTGTATCTACTGGTATTTATCATATTCAAAATAAATAAAACATTAAAACAAAAAATCAACAAGCACATATTCCATTAGTCATCAAAGCAATGATATCATGACACCTTATGTAGCTGCTGGGAAACTCCACTTCACACTTGAGAAAAAAAATGAGAGTGAAAAGGCAAATAACATGTTAATCGTAAGAATATTTTGACCTTGCAGAACCCTAAAAGGGTTTCTGGGACACACCCCGTCCCCCATCAGCAATCAGTGGACACACTCTGAGAATTACTGGTCAAGACCCACAGTAACGGAAATGAAGTACTGTGAAAAATGAGAAGAAACTGATCAGCATCAGTTTCTTTGACAGTCATTTTAAACAATTACATATGTCAATACCATTTTATTATGCTATTTAAATTTTGTGTTCTGTCTGTACTGAAAAATATCAAGTTGCCAGCTTTTTTGAACAGATTTGTTATTGATATTGGTATTCATATTACTGGTCTCTAAACTTCTTAAAAACTTGTTTCATTCAGAACTTCACAACTCTAGAAATATATGGCATGAATTAAAAATATATTGTTACCATAAAAACTTGCTTGTCTTTTCTATCTTTGTTAAAACAAAAGAAGAAAATACTATTTTATGGTGCACAGAAACTTAGAGTAAATAATGATAATTGGCAGGCATAAAATAACGCAAATTCTTCCCTAAAGAGGTTTTCTGTACACAAAGTCTCTTCAATATTTTTGTACATTAGTAGTTGGAAGGAAGCAAAATGGTGATTCAATAATTATTGACTTTATTAAATGTCATTGGCAATAAGTGCTTTAAAACAAAAACTAGATGATAGATCTATATAGAAAGACATTTGAATTGGGTAGTTGTAAAAATATGTTTTCTTTTCTTTTCTTTTTTTTTTTTGAGATGGAGTTTCACTCTTGTTACCAGGCTGGAGTGCAATGGCACGATCTCAGCTCACTGCAACCTCCGCCTCCTGGGTTCAGGCAATTCTCCTGCCTCAGCCTCCTGAGTAGCTGGGATTACAGGCACGCGCCACCATGCCCAGCTAATTTTTTTTTTTTGTATTAGTAGAGACGGGGTTTCACCGTGTTGACCAGGATGGTCTTGAACTCTTGACCTCGTAATCCACCTGCCTCGGCCTCCCAAAGTGCTGGGATTACAGGCTTGAGCCACCGCACCCGGCCCAAAATATGTTTTCTATATTTCTCTATATTCCAAGTTCTTTTTATAAAAAGAATCAGATAAAAATACAGTGTGATCTATAGAACTTGAAATACACGGTTTTGAATTTGAAATATTTTAGTAAAGAGAAGTGAATTTTGCTATGTTCTTTTTAAGAACAATATGGTAGAAATTGTATTTCACTATCTTATACATTTAAAAATAGAAACCTAAGATCCTAACTTTTACCAAACATTTCTTCTGAAAAATTTATCTGCCTTGATTTGTGATATGGGGTTGATGCAAAAGTGATTGGGGGTTTTGCTATTACTTTCAATGATATAAACCACAATTACTTTTTGCACCAACTTAATATTATTTTGATTAATCTGTTCAAATTATAAATTAATTGTATTTTTCAGTATCTAAAACACATTAAAATATTAAATGATGGCTATATCATTCCTATTCACACATCTACCAAACTCAACACCCCAATCAAAATTTTATATTTCTAATATAATTTGGTTTCATTGAGAATTCACGCATTGTCTTTTTAGTGATTCATTACACATTAACATGTACAGCACAGTAATAAAAATAAAAAAGAATATTTTCATAGTCTCCTTCAGTATACATGGAGATTCCTTAATCTTACCCCATACCCACATTTCCCCCAGATCATCTTACACAATGGAGAATGAGTGAAATATTATGGCTTACATAATGTATGTAATACATGTGGATGAAAAGTGGAAAAATAATCAAGCATTTCATGGATAGATATCAGGATTTGGGGATTATTATTAAGCAGTCAAATAGTGTCTTTGGCATCCCTCCACCTCTCCTTGGGCAATAGTTCCCTGGTTCCATGATCCTCTCCAAGTGAGAAGCTTGCCTGCCCCATGCTCTTACTGCACCCTGACTGCCCCCCACTGTGTTTCCATCAGCATTCTCATTTCCCTCCCCCATCAGCATTTACTTGCCTGTCTTATTTCCACAGGTCCTGCTCCCTGGTGGTAATTTGATAAACTAACTTTTTGAAAATAATTTGCATTATAAAAACTAGGCTTCATGGATATGATTGTTAAAAACACGTAATAAAGAATATTTAACAAACCTTGGTATGTTAAAATTTAGGCCTTTCTCTTAGATCATGTATTAATAGTCCCATCCTCATTATTTAGGCCCATAGCTAGATCGTATGACTAAGGCACAACAATGTTGAAGCCAAGTTGCCAGTTGGTCTTACTAGTCATGTCAAATGAAATGAACATATAAATTCCCCTTGTGGACCAGACCAAAGTATGTGGATGGCTCGGTGCAGATCCATGGCTACTACTGGAAAAGAACAGAAGTACCCATTGATGGTAGGTCATAAATTCATCTTCAGGAATGAAGGTCCATAAACAAGAGATAGTGTGATATGGTCAGAGTTCCACATTTACTGTCTGATTCTGTACGTATAGCAGAGGTATTTCTAGCAATAAATTTAAATGACTATAGAAATATCTGAAAATACATAGTCAATCATCCCAAGAAAATGTGGAATCTCTCAAAACCAAAACTTTGGAAAAGCATTTTGATTTTCACAGGCAACAAAATGAAATCCTCATCACCAGGGAAATAGGTATCGAATTCTGAAAGCTGAAATTGTCCAAATTGATTATCTTAGATTTTGTTGGATGTTTAGTTTGAATTTTCTTTTTAAACTGCTCAATGTTTTTAAAAAATTTTTTGCACAAACACATGGAAATGAGGAAGGTAAAATTTGTTTTTATTAATGTTGTACATACATTGTTAAAGAAGACGTTACCTCCAAATGAAATTATGGTTTCTCTTACACTTTTTCCCTTTATTTTTCTTATGGGCCTGTCCTTTACAGAAACAGGGAAGGCTAAAGTCCTTCTGACCGGAAGTGATCATCGGCTTCTGGTCAAAAGAAAATGGGATGCTGATTATCTACTATTATTTGTAACCAACAATTCCCTCCACTCCCAGTGCCCACCCGCTTCCAAACCCATCCACCCACTACCACTTGCCCAGGGCAGCAGCTCCCACAGAGTGATGGCTTAGTAAGAGTTCGCCAAGGTAACACATGGATATGAAGCTCTTCTTTGACAGGTGCCGCAAATGAGCTTTATTGAATGTGGAGTTTCCAGCAGTGGTCTGTGGAAGTAGCTTCAGGCTTTTCTCCTACAATTCGGTCACATCAAGGAACTCGGAATCATATTTCCTTGCATGACTTATCTAATGACTTATCTTCTCACCTAATCTCTCCAACCTGTCCCAATAGCTCTTGTTTTATTCACCAGGGTAGAGGGATGTTTCTATTCATCCTGTCTTACCAATTTCTAAACTCATACTCAAACACTTAGTATCGAACAAAAATAGCTCAGGATTTTCAAACTGTACTTAAATTTAATATATTGGATTTCAACTAAATAAATCTTCAAGGTTTTAGGAATGCTTCAATTTGTTTTTGTTTTGATACAATTTTCAAACAACCAAACAAACAAATAAAAAACATTCTGAAATGGCAAGATTTGCATTCAACTAAACTAACCGGCATGGGAAAAACAATGACGACGACAACCAAGACATCTCCAGAGGCTTTTAACTACGGGGAGCTGTTTAGGCATCAGGATGGTTTGGCACAATCTGTCTAATCTTTCCCATCAGGTTTCTTAGCATGCAACTAAACCCCAGAGGGAAAGAAAAAAATTCCTTTTGGCTAACTCCATAATTCTTGTTTGACCCATATTTTATGCTAGTTCAAGCAGAAATCTGCTGAGAAGCTTACAAAAAAAATCTTTGAAAAGCTCTTTAGGGACAACTTTGTCCCTCTTGATAGAAATGCCTACAGATGGAGGCACAGCCTTTTCTAAGGGAGCCACAAACACTGCCTAATGCCTCACTGGGCTTGCACAGTGGGAAGATTTTCCTTTGTTGGGTTAAATCAACAACCTTTAGAAAGGAGGACCGTGAAGGTAGAGAGTATAAATTGTATTCTGCCATCATTTCTAGCTACCTCTACTCATTTGTAAGAACTTGAGAGAGAAGTCATAAATAAGTAAATGACTGTGCTTTTTAAAATTATGAGAGTTAGATTTTAAAGGAGACAATGCAAATTCAAAAATTATAACTCTCAAAGTCACAAGACAATGTTACATTTGTCAGTTCTGAACATTTCTAGCTGTGTGTTCTTAGATCAGCTGGCCTACCCCTCTGACTCTCTGATTGCTCACCCATAAAAAAACAGGGATAAGAATATTGAAATGACTACCTTACCCACTTAATGTGATAAAATGAGAAACAAATGACAGAACACGTTGTACAACATGAAGAACTATTCAAATGCGGAGTATTATTTTAAGAATGCAGATGGGATTATAGGAACTCCATTGTGAGGTTTGAAATGGGACACTTTTATCCAACTTACAATTATTACTAATACTTCTGCAGTTAGTGAACAGGAACATGCAGCTTCTTTTTATATGTTTGTATCTCCACCTAGTTTTTCTTACCACACTTTAAACCAATTACATTGCATTTTATATAAATTTAACACTATATTATGTTTCCTATGAAATGTCTGGAAATATACATGGATCAATTATCTTGGTACACTTATAGTAGCAGAAAAATTATAGAAAACAAGGCTTTTTATTTGTCACCTATTAGAACAAAATTAAACATGAAAGCATGCTATGTTATCTAGTTTTCCTTTCAATTATGATTTTAATGAAGAGTGACTTCTAATTCAATCACAAGACTAAATGTTTGAGAATATCTATTAGAACGCTACTTTAAAAAAGGGATTAAAAATAATTTAATATAATTTTTAAGGACTACATGTAGGAAGAAAATCATATAAAATGTTACATAGAAACAGTTAAGTCACAATAATTTTATAAAGGTATAAAATAAGGTAAGTGTTTAATTACTGTGACATTTATAAGAGAGTATTTCAAGTAAGAACCTGAATAACATGAAGAAATCAACTGAACTTATTTGATGAAAGAAAAGGTGAGAAGTGGAATTTTAAAAATAAAAGTTGTTAGGCTAACAAGAAATAAGAAATCGTGCTTTGGTGATAATCTATAAACTGGGCTGTGTAAACACATATTCAAAATTATCCTAATATTTAAGCTGATTGTTTTCTTAATTACCTAATTTAACAAACACTTCAGTGGTTTATCTCTGTATTGCCACATGTCTTACATTGCCACCACATATATAATTAATTGGGAGAAGGACATATGAAATATTAATTTTATGAGAATAAAAAGAATGCAATAGGAAAGTATAAGGCTTGATTTTAATTTTGTGGCAAATATAGAATCATAAAATCAAATATTTTAGGGCTGAGAGGTACTTAAGGAGGCAAATACTACTATCCCGTTTTTTAAAAAACATTATTTTTGTAAGTGTTTTTGCATTACATTTGAAGATAATTTTATAATCACTTCTAGTTTCATTTCTTGTCACTGGCAGTGGCACTCTTTCTTGGGGGAAAATTCTACCAATGTTAGGGTCAGGTTACAGATGGATGTAAATTTGCTTTCCTTTCTGAACACAGCTATGAGATCAAGGTTATCTACTTTTCCAAAGCAAGAGCTCATGGAATTTACCTCCCTCTAACCAGGAACCTGAGGAGATTACAAAGTAGATCAGACGTGGGAGAAATAGAAGTGTTGCCTATGGTAGTCCAATCCCATTATTTATTTACATTTTAATGTAATCTCTGATGATTTTATTTTGTAATAATTTTCCATCTATCTTATAGTGTTTCCAAGATGGAACTTTGTCTTGCTCTCAAATGTCCAACCATTACATCTGTCACTAGCAATGGAACAGTAACTAGAATCTACTGTAAGGAAATCAAATGAGAAAACAAAACTGACACATTCATTTTAAGCTGCATCATATAACAATGGCTCAGAACCCAGTAGTTTATGAATGAAATAAAGATACTTTATTTATTACACAGGCACTTGGAGATTCACATGCCCAACACATCTGATACACTTAACAACTATGGAAACACGAGTGGAAAATGTCTGTTTGTAGGATCAAGAGAGAACTTTCACCATGTAAAGGTAAATGAGTGCATTAACAATTTTTCCTTTACTTTCCTCTAAGAATTTCAAAATCCACTAAATTTTTAAAAGTTACACTTGAAATAATATGCAACAAAAACTGATCCACATTCCAACTGGTAGGCTAACTTGAACTGTGAGCAATTTAAACTTCTATCACAATGAAACATATTTATACTCATGCTTGAACAGATTAGGTTAGTAGCATGCATTCCATTCTGCAATATGAATATTGTTAATCTATTTCCCAACAAAAGTCAAAAGATGCCCAGTGCATAGAAAAATACAAATATCACTGTAGTCAATATATTACGGGACTGATCTTGGGACTTACATGGTGATGATGAAGTCCTGAAATGCCATGCCCACAAAAGCACATTAAAAAGTAGATAAACATATTTTATCAGACAACTTCTAAAAATTAAAGATGAGAGCTTTAAATTTGGGGAATGTTCTTGCTGTGTGCTTTGAACAGGGCCTTTCTGCTCACCTCCTTCTGGCTTGACTGGTCCATCAGACATCACCTTCCTGAGGGCTAGCTGGCTTTGGTCTTGGTTGCCATTGGCTGGTGGAGGCAGATTATCAGACTGAGTTCTTTGAATGGGGAGGACTCCTGCTATGCTGTGTCTGTGCTGCTTCCTGGCATGATTAGACTGACCGCTTTTATGTGCTGCTGTGGCAGTGTGGGTGAAATGGAAACCCAGAGTATGTATCCTCAGATGGAACCAGCTTAAATGTTATTCATGCAAACAGAAGTGCGCTTTTGCTCTATTTAAGTAAGTTGTGTTTTCAAATGCCAAAATGACACCACATGCACAGCACTAAGGGGGTTAAAACTGGCTGTTTCTTTGGAAATGATGGCTAGGGAAATGGAGAGAACAGCGATCTGTCTCCATTGCCTGGCTAATGCCTTTTAGAAGTAACAGGGCACCTACATTTGTGAAATATTTGCACTTATTAAGCTTTTATATAGCTATATCAATTGACTAAATTTTCACAAATGAAATAAAAATACAGCAGTTAAGATAGGTGAATTGTTACACTTTGATTGACTTATAGCTACCAGACATAGAATATCTTGATTTCCAATGGTTAGAAAAAAAAATCTGTAAAATCTGTCATCACATACAAAGTGTGCTCCAACAGAATGGACCCAATTGTGCTCCTCAGTGAGGCTGCATTGCCTCATCACATATGCTTATATATATATATTTAGACTGTAGTTTTTTGAGAATACAAGAAATATGATTTTCTTTACAGATTTTTCAGAAGACTACAAATTTCTGCACATGGAAAATGCCCACATTTCACAAGTATAATTTATTAGGGTTTTAAAGCACTGTCTTGAAATGGCTTTTCCCCCAAGGTTCTAGAAGCTGACTGTTGACTGCATTACCTTCTGCTAGACTTTTTGAGTGTTTTCAGATACAAGAATCTAATTGCGAATCTGTTCTAAATACTTGTGTGTGCGCACTTTTTTTTTTTTTTTTTTTGGTATAAGGCCTGGAAAATTGGCAGCCACTTGTGCTTATAATTTCTGTATTCTAAAGGATATTTAAGCCAAATGAAAAGGACACAACATTGCCTTGCCTCCAAACATCACAGACACTGTACCAAATACTATGAGCCAGGTTGGATGGATGGTGGAAACAAAGGAGAAACAGCCAGTTTTATTTCAGTCTATGTAAACAAAAAAAATCTAAATAAGAAAGAGCATATTTATGTATTGATATTGTTCTTACACAGACAAAGGGACAGAGAACAGAGTGAGCAGAGGATGTCGTAAACTGAAAGCAAACAGGAAAGGACAGCAGGAAAGAAAGGCAACAGATGAACATTAAGCTGCCATGCTGAGGAATTTATTTGCGTCTTTTACTTGGTTGAATGCGGAGTTGTTGCACGGCGGCTTCCGCAGCAGCTATGGCAGCCCCTGCATCTTCCAGGTGGGTCTGAGTGACGCTGGTTTTGCTTTGACTGCGAGAGGGTCCGTGAGAACGGAGATGGCCTTCTGATGATGATTTTGAGCTACCAGGACTACTATGGGATTTCTCAATGGTGGGAACCTGCATGTCTGGTCACAAAAGGGTAAAACATGAGTTAAAGTTGTTCCAGCATTCCTCCTGTCAAGCTTGGTCTACACATAATCTGAAACTGTCTAAAATTTATGTTAATTTTGTGTCTTATATGGCTCATTTATGCAAGTGGTCACCATACAGAACTATGATTAAACATCTGGGAAACAATTTGGGGAGGAAAGGCAAAAGCCTGATAGTAATGAGAAGAGGTAACTTTGAAAAGAGAAATACGTTCTAACTAGCTTCTAGTAATATATATTAACTTCTAGTTACACCAAGGACCTCTGCTAATTCCAGTGGAGGTCAGGTAGGAGACAGTAGGCTTATACTGCCACAGGAGGAGTTTTAAGCAAAATCGGAGTGAAGGATGTGAGTCACTAGGACATATTAAATGTGGAGATTATAGAATAATGCCTCAAACCATTGTAGAGATCACATATTTCCTAAGGCAGTCATAGAGACAGATCTTTATATTAATGATCTTGCAGAATGTTAAGCAACACAGAGTTGAGATGGCTAAGTGGAATCCATAAATGATCTATAAAACTCATTCATAAATAACCTACAGCACTCAAGGCAGCGGTTTATGATATCAACTCAGTGGCCTACTGGACATGGACTCACTTTCTCATCTAGAACACTTGCATTTATGATTCGGAGAATCTCATGTACAAAGAACCACTTTTCAATTTGATGTACTTTCCTAGAAAAGGTGACAAGGAAGTAATACTCAAGTCCAATATAAAACTTATATTTAATACTTATAAATAGTTAAGTATATCTAGGTAAGGTACCACATGTTTATCCCACAGAGGCAGTAACTCAGTTTATGATGAGGATTAATGTTGTGTTGTAGGACAGTTGGTAATGAGCCTCTCAGAGGAGAAGCTCATTTGAATGAGAGTGCTGTACATACTTGTATAATTGCCATACCCAATGTATGGCGCTGTTAGAAAATAATAACAATTGTTAAAAAATTAGCTAGAGTCCAACATTTAGGAAAGACTTAAGTAAATTTCAGCACGCCAATTGTTTTGATGACAGGGGAAAATATTTTTTGTAGGATGAATAATAAGTAGCATACAAAATTATATTTATGGGGTAAAACAATATTTATGGACAACCAGAGATTCAAACTATTAGGATTATACCTTAATGACAATAATAATTATGGCTAGTTAATGAACTGGTAGGAATTTTTATATTATCTTTATGAAATACCCAAATGCATTTTCTGAAATCATGTTATTATAGATTTTGAGGTGGAATAAACCAAATAGCTCATATAGTCCAACCTCTTTCATTTTATATGTTGAAAAATGAACAGTTAGAGAAGTGACGATTATAAAATCATACACCTAAGCATGCATGATGATCTGAGACTAAAGCCCACTTCTCCTGATTCCATATCCATCACTCTTTGCATGACATTATAGTTATATTACTTTCCAGTACTAATTTGTTAATATATGTTAAATATACAAACATTCACACTAAGAAGATATAGACACAAAACTTTTTCTACTTAAAAAATATTTCCTACCCTTTGATGGGTCAGGGAAGATACCATGGCTTCTGCTTTTTATAACAGATGGCTTTGGAGACTGCTGGCTGCTCTGACTGGAATGAGACTTGCCATGATCAATACTTTCAGTCTGTTCTTTGAGAGGATACCACCTTGGAGTGTTATCGAGGTGAGATGTGCTAGATAAATCAATCAATACCTGAAAAAAGTATAATAAATAAATGAAATTTAGGGACTAAAGTATAATTGATTCATTACTTTTTATATGTTCTAAGATTTATTCAAGATTATAAACCAAAAAATACAGTATAACTTTTGAGGATGATGATTCTGCTTTCCTCATTTTTCCTCACCAATGAAACTGGAAACAATGTCTTGTGCATACAAGATGTTTAATAAATGTTTGCCTGAACAGAAGTGTATAACATTTTTGACTATTAAATTATTTGGATATGATGTGAAAAGGTAGGGTCACAAGTCAATCTGTTCATAACACAAAACTTCTTTTTGTTGTAAGAATTCATTCTAATCTTAAACTGGATCAGCAACCTTGAAAAATGTTTGATTTTAGTCAAAACAAAATGAAAAAGAATAAGTTGCAATTAGGAATGTATTTCTTCTATTTTAAAACACACTTTAGTTCGCATTTGAAATAGGGATATGACTAACACATTTTTGTCATGGTTTAATTGGCAACATTTTTTTTCTTAGTACATTGGAGCATTTTACAGTTGCTGACATCTTAGATTTGATGAGCTAAAAAGAAATGAAAACCAGACCAATGGATATATATTTTTAGGCTCATGTAAACATAAGATCATAAATTAGAAGGACTTAAATAAATCACTTTTTTGAAGTGAGACATAAAGTCAGATACTAATCTAGAGTACTCCTGCCTAAGATCAGAATTAGTCCAAATGGCTAATCCTGGATGGAGCTGGAAGGCAAGGAGCAAGTGCTCTGGTTTTGGTGAAAAAGAGAGGTGCAAAGTATTAAGAACCAAACAAGGCCTCATTACCACCTTGATTACATGACTGTTTTATATCGTCTCTATCAAAAGGATATCATATTTTGTAGGTTTTGGATTTTTTAGAGATTATTTTTAACATTCATTCCTAACTTCTGCCCTAAGCAGAGCACTAAACAATGTGTATGTGTATATATATTATATATACTATTTACACTATATATAGTATACATATACATCTTATATACAATATATATATACATTGTATATGTACTGTATACATACAATTGTATAGAATACATAACATGTATATGTACATTATATATAGTATACATTATGCATTGCATATATACCCATATACATTGTATATACGCAATGTGTAATATATATGTATATATACAATGCATAATATATGATGTATATATACAGTGTGTACATATGTATTATATATAATGTTCCTATATATAAACAATATGTGTATATATATCTCTATTATGTTCCTATGTATAAACAACATGTGTGTATATACAATGCATAATATATAATGTATATATACACGATGTGTACATATGTATTATATATGTTCCTGTATATAAACATATGTGTATATATATATCTCTATTATGTTCCTATGTATAAACAATGTGTGTGTATATATGTATCTATAAAGAATGTATATATATAAAATAGATTAAAAATTCACAAGATCCGTTCACTCTAACAATTTCATTAGGTTATTTATTTTTAAATTTTTACAGGTACATAGTAAACATATATTTATGGGGCATATGAGATATTTTGATACAGGCGTACAACTAGGTTATTTTGATTTCTTGATGTTAATGTAAAAGTTATTTTTATTGTTTTCTCCTACTTGTAGTTTTGCTTCTTAAAATGTTTTCAGTGGTTTTCCTCAGGATACTTAATTATAACTAACAATGTGATATGTCACATCAAATCAATTAAGGCACCTGAAAACACATTTTTAAAAGTCCAGGTCATTTTATAATACAATAAATTTGTTACTTCAAATCTCATTTGGACTCACAGTATGATTACATATTTTCCTATTGAAAAAATATTTCATCTTAGAAATTAATTATAAAGTACTTCAAGTGATAGAGTGAAAATCATTTTTGAGTTGCTATTAATCTACTCAAAAAATAAATCAGGAAATAAATTCGATCTGCCCAAAGATTTTATTCAAAATGGCTGTCTATAAACTTCAGAAACATGCTTTGCATCATGCTTTATTGGTGGTTTACCATAGAAGCAAATAAGGGAAAGGAAGTCAGAGGCTTACCTCCCCAAGAAAGTCGTTGGATGAAAATCTATCATAATCCCAAACTGTCACCTCCAGTGTTTTCTTCTTGAGCTATATAGTTCAAATAAAAATCTAATTAACCCCATCTTTCCATCATACATTTTCATTACACACATACAGTAAACATATTTATTTTTACTTCCTTAAACTCCTTCTATTTATGTGAAAATACTTAAAATTTTACCAAAAACTATGTAGTTTAAATATATTAAATATTATGTAAAATTTGAATGATTTTGCAGTCTAAACTAGTGTTTGATCACATGGAACATTATTATTTGTGAACAAAATGTTAATTCTAACTTTTTTATTCTATCCCCACCTCATTTTAAAAAAGCAGAATTTTTAAATACTCTAAATATAAGAAATTCATAGATTATAAAAATGTCTAAGATTATTTAGATGAAGTATTTGGATTAGATGTTGTTTCAGCAATTTCTAAAAAACACAGTAGCACTGTCTTATTTCTGCAGGTGAGTTTATTTTAAATTCATGAGCCCAGATTATAATTTATATCCAGCTTCAACTTTGTAATCAAATTAATCTACTAGAAGACAAATAAAGAACCTCATTTTAAAAGACAGTTCACTTGTAAATTGGTTTATATGGAACTGCCTTTGTAGTATTCTCTCTGAATTCAACCTTATAAATTTCAGTTATTGTCTGTTAAGCAAAGTTATAAAAATGTAGATTTGCAGAAGCACATTAATGTAATTTTGCCCATAGTCACTTATCTGTGGTGAAAATCCTTTATGCTAGTCATCATTTTGCCTACTTCTGTAGAGGTTAGTACCACAATGCCAGATTCTCAGGAGGCCTCAATTTAGCAAACAGATGGGTTCCTGAAATATTTTCTGGTTGAGTAACACAGTTCTATGCATTGAAACTTATTTTTTCTGTGTATTGTTTTTGAAAGTCAAAATATAGCCAGTTGGAAAATATATTTCCCTCTTAAATTTGATAAATGTGGCTTAGAATATTAAAAATTTTAAATTCCGAAATAATTAATGGAAACTATTCCACTAGTTTTCTTATTTTATTTGTTTATGTTTTGGTTGTTTTGTCAAAATGTGCTGCACATTTACTTTCACTTTATGTGCAAATGTCACTCATTTTTTTTCCATTGGCTACATTTCTTACGTGTATTTTATTTAACTCTTTGTTTGATTGGCAAAATGTATATAGATCCCAATCTTTGAATAATTGTGTTGTCACTGTACTTATATTAGCCTAATTTTGTCACCTAGAAATAATCTTTACATACCTGTTCCATGGAAATACTTTTATAAATTACTGTTTGATTCCACTCAGGATTAAGACTTTTCTGAACATATTTAGTCCTTCTCTTGTACTCAGCACTGAATTTGGAGAAAAGAGAGAGTTATCTTGATTATTCACCTTAATTGATGACTTCACGGTTAAACTAAAGGACATGCAGACTATTCAACATATTTTATTTTGAATCACTATATAATTATCTCATCATCCTCATGTCTTAAACCTTAGTTTAAATCGAATGCACAGTGATAATTTAAAAATATACTGGATGCTTGTAGTTTCCTTTGCCCTAATGCTTACTTTTTTAAAGAAATGTTTGTAGGTGTTCTAATTATACTATAATTTCAGAAATCGTACTCTTTCCTGAATGTAGGAGATAATTATATGAACTAAATGGTAACATCAATGTTATTGGCCATAAACAATAATTTGGTGTTTAACTTTCCTACAGTTTTGTACCTACAGAAAAGCAAAAGGAAAACATTGTAATGATTGTACTGACTGAGAAAAGGATGAGGAGTGGCTGTTGCTGTGGCTGACATTCCATAAACACTTGTGATCTAATATTTAAATTCTATTCCAACACTCTTGGTACAGTATATTTAATGTAGCTATAAAGCAATTTTAATTACATATAAATTCTTGGTTTATGTCCATATGTTATTTTACAATTGATGAACCAAATAAAAATCTTTCCTCATTTATTATAACTTGGGACATTTGCATTAATCCTTGACTTTCCATTTCCTCTGAGCACCAGTTAGAAGCTTATATGCTACACATTTAAAAACAACTTATTTTCAAAGCCTATCCTAATTAAGTCTGGCAGAACATCTATAGCTGGCACCAAACCAGCTGATGGGGTTGAAATTAGATGACTGTTATCTGCTATTACCAAATGGTGCCCACACAGACAAGGCCTTTCTCTAACTCTCATTGCTTTTTTCTGAATTTTCTGCCTAAGCTTATGTCTCATGTTTTAAATAATACTTCATCTCTAGTGGGCACTAGAGTCCTGCAAACCAACTTCTTTGTCTGGGGGTCTTGACACGTGTCTGGGGGTCTTGACATGTGTCTGGACTTCACAAGTTGCCTTTCCTTAAAAAGGGCTGGATCCTGACCCTTGTAATCTGTAGTTCTATTCCAAACTATAGCCAGACTAACTCTTGCTACAGTCCTGCTCTGAAGTATTGCCATACCCTGGATGCCTAGAATTTTTCCCCTGCCACTAATTTACCTATACATTCTAGAGGAAGCTGTTGAGAATTAAACTCCAGCTCACCGAGCTCACTTTTAAAGATGGGCCTATAGGAAAGTACTTTCCTTGTCTCACTGATTGTATTTTCTTACCAGTCAGATACAAAGGAAGTAATTCTCAACATTGCATAATGGGATCACCTGAGTTCTGGTGGTGGGAGGTGGGTCAGTCAACCCTCCACCCACATCCTTCTTACCCCTGCTTACACCCCAAATAAAAGTATGATTTAATTAGTCTGAGATGAGGCTTGAATATCAGGATTTTTGAAAGCTCCCAGGTAAATCTAATGTGTAGCCAAGATTAAGAAGCACTGAGTTGGTGTTTCACAACACTTCACAAGTCAGCCATTGTGAACTGAATCCAATTGAAGAAATACAGCAGCATTCCTCCCACTTCAACCTATTTGAATGTACACAATTAAGAGCAGAATTTGACAGCTGTCACTCAAGATAAATTAGAAACATTTTTAGGGAAATGTACAATGATTTAAAGAGAGAGGAACTCTTATAGACTGTGGATAGCAAGTTTATATAAGTTTCTACATACACTTTTTAGATAAATTTGTCAATAACTATTGAAATTTATGTTTATATCTCCAAACATCCACATATGCCATTTTTACTAATTCCACTTCTACCATAGAGAAATTCTCCTACTTGTGCACAAGAAATTTGTTCAAGAACATTAATTGCAACATTATTTCAATAGTAAGCCAATAGAAGATGAATAAATACATTGTGATATATTCATTTCAATAAAATAGTGACACTGAAAATGAAGTAAATGAATTTTTAAAACCTCCATATATCAAGACAGCTATATCTTGAAAAAAGTTTTGATTAAAAACTTAATATAGTAAGGAATGATGGTATCAAGATAAAATCATGTGAAATATTATATATTATGTATACATGTATATATGACATACATATATATTAATATAAAATAAAACTTGTTAATTATGAACACTAAATTCAATTTAGTGAGTTTTTTTTGATGGACAGGGAAGCTATTTCAGAGGGCTTCAGAATATGATCTTTTATTTTAAAACATCTAAAACAAATATAGCAAAATGTTAACATTTGATAAAACCACATAGCAAGTGTGCTTGCTATACAGGGTATTTTCTATAATTTTTAGTAAGCAATATTTTATAATAAAAAATTAAAAATTTTTTAGTAAGATGTTGCTTTAAATTTAGTTTTGGATTCTTTTTTTTTGATATTGACATGGAATGGACTTAATTTGATGGTGACATAAAGAATGTGTCTACAAAAAAGTATCTACACAGAATTAATACATAGAAAGAGTTAATAACTTTAACTTGATAGTGACATAGAAAGAATTAGTGACTACTTTTAAATTAATAATAAACTTGGATTGCTTCTTTAGCATCATGGCTATTCTAATAGCTGAATATACGCAGGAAACAAACACGTGGTAATATGAGTTTTAATCTCTGTTTGTTTTGAACTTATTTATGAAGGTAGTGAGGTTATGGGAACTATATTAAGATTTATAATATATTTAACAGTAGTAAAATTATGTTTTTTAAGTTCTAAAAAATATATAATTTGTTTAACAAGATGGGAATTAATACCAAAAGCAAACCCATGTACTTTCACTTAAATTCTGGGTCTGCAAATATATAATAGTGTGCAGTAGTATTGAAATATCTTCAAAGGGATTTAACAGTTACTATCTTTTCTTCATACATATGAATAACTGATATTCAAATTTCTCATATTCACATCTAGTCTTTTTTTTCCACTTATATACGTAGCAAAAATTATTCAGTGCCAACTCTGCATCAGGAATTGTACATCTCTATCAACTAAAAATCCCTAATTGTATTGATATATGATTATATATTTGATTCATACATGAAAAGCATTGTTAAAAGTAAGTGCATTAAAAGCATAACTAATGTTTATTAAATGCCTAATTTTTTCTCTGGTAGAGTTCCAAGTGCTTTTCATGTGTTAACTCATGTAATCCTCATATTAACCCCATTATACAGTTATTACTTATTATTCCATTTTATAGGTGAGAAAACTTGAAGCTCAGAAGAATTAAGGCATGTTGTCAAAGTTGCATAGTTATTAACTGGTAGGACTAGAATTCAAACACAGGGAATTTGATTTCTTGCTCTTAAATGTTATTTGAACTCAATTGATCAGGCCCATCATAAAATGTGACATGCATCTATTTTCTTAATTGCAGGCTTCACTACCTGAAGTATCTAGTCTGTCTTCTTTATAAGCTAAAATTCTCCACTTCAATTTAAATATATATATATATTGTATACCTATAATATAAATTATGTATAATGTGTGTACATCACAAGCAAGTTAGGCCATCTTTAGAGTTGCCTAGGGAAATTCTGAATGGTACATCCTTAGTGAATATTGTGGAACAATTAGGCCTACTCATTATAAATACTGATTTTTGACCAGATACATTTAGAAATAAACTAAACTGATTGGACAAAAGTTGAAATATTCATTTTGATAGAGTATCTTAATCATATTAATGAGTTTAATTCTCTAATTCTCTCCAGACCTAAAACATCCAATGCCTTTAGAATTAATGAAACTAAAAACAGCTTGCTCCTAAACACCAATAAAAGCCTTTGCAGTATTTTTTGCCCTTCCATTTCCTGATAAGCAGAGCTAGTTACACAAAGCCATTCTTCAATAACACGTTTTATAACTACCATGTTCTGATCATCTCATACATGATTTCAGTGAGCTGCGTTGCCACTTAACACAATTTAAAACTCTATACAAAACAGTCATATCAAAATCTGTGGATTTATAAGTTGAAGGTAGGCAGGTAAAGGGGGATTCTTGAATGTGAGCATAAATTCAGGCTGAGAAATAAGTGGAGTTCATTCTCCTTTTCCTTTCTTGTCTGGTGAGCACACTATATTCCCTTGTGGGACAATTAGATTAATGATTTAACATTAAGACAATTAGGCTATATCTAATAATTAAAGAAGTTTCTTCATAAGGGAAAATGAAAAGGTCAATACATAAAGATGGAACATGGTGCTTATCAGAAAATATCTAAAACTTCACCCCTTTGAAGTTTTGACTGGTTCATTTTTATTAATTTGTTTTTATTGGCCATTTTGTCATGCATAGGTATATATACTTTTAAGGCTGTCTGAAAAATATTTGAAATTCAATTATTCTACTCAAAACCAGCAGGAAAACAGTTTTCCATATATATTTTTTTAATTTCAAAAGAAAAACTGAGAAAAGATAATGAAATTTGAAGACTTCTTTGGTGTTATCTACTTTTATAAAATTATCTAAAACATTGAAGATATTCATTTGCAGTGTTTTATCTGGTTTTCCTTTACTAAACTGACCACACACACACACACACACACATACACACACGTTTTTCAAAATTACTCTTCTGAGGTCGTTTCTATTAATTTAGAAAGACGCACAACCCGTATCCCATTTCGTAAGCTCTGTTTAATGGTGTAATGGTGTGCTTATTGTCTATCATTTTATTTTCCTCTTTGCTCTCTGATGGCAGAGACTATGGCTACATTGTCAATTGTAACCCCTGAACCCAGCATGGTGTCTGGTACATAGACTGTGCTAAGTAAATGTTTGTTCAGTGGTCCTAAAAACATACTTGTATTTTGTTTTCCTTTAAAGTCTATTGAAGTGAAATAAATTCTGGAAATCACACTGTAAATACACACACCTGTACCTGCCTTCCATAGGTCCCAGAGGAAATAGTTTGATAGACTACCAATGCTGTTTAGAAAAAGGTCCAGCCAGGAATTGGGCTTCCAGGTATAATGACAGCTAAAAATAATTACGTTCACAACAAAATCTCATTAATGAGAACATATTTTCACTTTGCTGAACAGTGTGATGAGAGAAAACCAGAGCAAGGCCCTTCATATACGCTCATTCCCATTTCTTAATCGTCAAAGGGCAAGTATAGGGTTCGTGCACTACTCAGACCTCTTCCTTGTCATCCTCTCACCTTATCTTGCCTGACATTTGGCCCTTCAGAGCTTGAATATATTGATTGAGGGTGAGAAGAAGAAATTAAAGGAGACAAGAAAACCAGATCAGTGTAATTTTTAGTTAACAGGACTTTTAAAAAATTTAACAATAAAAGATGTATTACATTATTAAAGAAAAGTTGTATAATTTTCTATATAGTGTTGTTAACTAATTTAGTATAATTCAGTAGCTCAAGCATTCTGAATTATTTGTTGGAGAGATAACTAACCATTGGTTACATAAAATGTATGATACACATTGCTAGCAATAACAATTACCATTATAAAAGCATATTATGTGCCAGACGTTATGCGTATCATTTCTGATGTATTTATTTCATGTATTTCACAGAAATAAGCCTGGGAAGGGAGCTGTTATTATTCCTATTTTGCAGCAGGGGAAAGAGTTTTGGAGAAATCTTACAGCTTCTAAGTGACAGGGCTAAAATTCAAACCCAAGTTCTTAAGGACCTCACTCACTGGCTTCCATAGTCTAACTTACAATGTCAGTACCTAGTCAATGTAATTCCCTCTTATGTTGACAATCCTCAAAGATATGGTGAAAGTGATTTCTAGATGAAAATATAAGAAAGTAGCTTCTAGATCTTTTAAATAGTTATCTAAGACATGCCATTATTGACATTGATAAAATATTCTCTTTTCTAAATTAAATACAATCTCTCTTTCTGAAAATTTACCTCCACTTTCTATACGTAAAGGGAGATTCTGAATAATGTAGTTAATAATATCTGTTATAAAATATTTTATAATATTTTCAAAGATCTGTGTCTTCGAAACAAATCTAATTTTGCATATCAGCCTGAGAGACCTGGATTGTGTTCTGTGATGCGAGAACCAGCCATAATAAGGAATCCATCACCGTGTCGATTACATTGTTGGCCATAATTATGTGGCTGTAAGGAAACAAAAAGTTTCTGGGCAATAGCAAGGCAGTGGTAACTAATACTATTGTTTGCAATATTTACGTTATTTATGGTTTTAAAAATCAGAAACAGCCTCTTTTGGGCAACAGCTCATTAGTAGTAAAGATGTCAAATTTTAATCTCACAGGCAAAAACGAATGTTGTACCATTAATAATCTGGGTGGGATTAAAATCCTCATCACCCTATTGCTATGGATTGCACATGATTTGCCTTTCCAACTAAATGACACATTTAATTTATAATGCAATGAGAGATGTGCAAAATAATGCTTTTGGCTATATACTAAAAAATTGCCTTAGTTGACAGTGTAATGATGCAACTTGTTGTGAGCTATATTAGAGAACACTATAGGGAACAAAGGAATTTTCTCTTGTTGCCAATACACTATAACAAGCCAATTATGGCATCCTACATTGCATAGCAGAAATTGTGGGGCCGAAGCTATAAAGGCATGAAAATGTTTCAACATTAGGTTCAAGTGAGGGACCAAGTTCAAACCCCTATTATCTTTAAGATGAGAGACACACCAGGCACTGGACATCCAGAACACCCTTTACTTTTGAAAAGTGACTATAGATATTCTTATTTGTAATAGAAGACTCAAGAGAATTTAATTCATGATTATCATGTGAGAAGCTAAATGAGTTCTAGTGGACAGATTATAAATGAGACTTTAGTTATATCTAATTCCATAGTAATAATATTTCTTTATTCATATTTTCTATGTTTTTAATATTTTCTACTTTTCTGTGTTCTATTGCACACATCTGCTAAAGCTATTTAGAAATATGCTCAGAACAATTTGTTATAGACCTGATTCAATAGATACAAACACGTAGAAAAATATAGGTTACAGCCCATGTCAAAGTGCAAGTGAATGTACATAAAAATGCAAAAAGTATAACTCAAGACATAATAGCACAGCTTGACACTGAAAGAGAAACAACTCTACCTTGCATTCTGGACAACCATGACTTGACTGCATTGATTCCAAGAGCGAAAGTGAAGGATAAAACAGAAAAGTAGAAAAGATAGGAAGAAAATTGTTAGGAACAGAAATAAGAAAGAAAATATGAAAATAATAACTAGAGGAGCTATCCCATAACATATAAATAACATGAGGCAGAAAATAACGCTAGAACTACAGTGAAAATATCTTGCAAGTGTAATACATTTGAAGGCCTTTGCTTGTCTAATAATTAGAAGTAATTGAAAGAAAGACCTAGGAATTGAATAAGAGCAGCTTATTAGCTGCCTTTGAGCCAAATCTCACCAAGTAGGGATGTTTTGTTTGACAATTGGCATGAGGATAGCTTTAGGTGGGGTATTTGCTCTCCATTTCACCAGAACCGTTCCTTGTTACTCATCCCAGAATGGACTGACAGATTCTTGTTACCTGCCTGTCCTTTCTGGTTCTTTAAGTCTGTATATTCTAATTGACACATATCCTGTAATAAATAAAATATAGGTGCTCCCATATTGTGTAAAAGATGATATTCCAGGATATCATTAGAGAATACAGAATATCAACAACAGTGCTTTATTTTCATTCTTTCATTTGCAAATGCTAGTTACAGACAAATCCTTGGCAGTGATTTCCCCTTGTATCATAATATTGTCATTAAATAACACTGAATGTCTAATGACCCAAATCAAAGGCAAAATGAAGTTATCAGTTTGTTGTTGGTAGACTCTAAAAGATGTTGCCAAATTATAGTTACAACTACTATATATAGATATAAATGAATTAACATAAAACCAAAACTACCGTTTCCTATACTATGTGACTATTGGTAAACTCTACGTCAAAGTATTAGGTTTTCAAAATGTTCAATAAATTAAAATTAGAGCAACCATACCAACAATTCCAAGGTTTTAAGATAAAATTATTAAGAAGGATGAAATTAAAAGCTGTGAACTACATTTGATATAGTACCTGGCAATTTAAAAGTTATTTTATGAGGATTATCTAATTTGGTTCCCCTGACAAGCTAAAAATGATGATTCTGTCTACCTTGGCTCTCAGTGTTGACAAGAAAACTGAATCTCAAAGAAATTGGCGACCTGCCTTTGGTGATATAAATACTAGGCAGCAGATTCAAGTGTAGCGTATAGCTCTAATTGGGATCCCATTTAAACAAACCAGCTACAGTCAATTAATACACTTCATATAATTAAAATGCTTTTAAATTTGCCACAGATTATTTTATGACTTAGAAAATAGTCTATTTTGTTGAATGCTCCATGTGTACTTGAAAGGAATATATAATTTGCTATTGAGGGTAGCATATTCTATAAATATCAATTAGATAATCAAATCAACTAGGAAAATATGATGAAGCAACTGAAGAATTATTTGAAAAATTTGAAATTGTGGTTATACAAGGTATCAAGGTTATTTTAAAATAAGTTTTATTTTTCAGAAATACATACTAAAATATTTGCAGAAATAATTATAATAGCTGGGATTTACTTCAAAATAATATGAATGAAGGGAGTATAAGAGGAAAAATGAAACATAATTGGTCACTAAGTGATAACTCCTGAGGCTGAGTGATGGGTACATGGTGGGTCAAATTATTCCTTCTACTTGTGTGCAACGATGGAAAATTTCCAAGTTAAAAGAAAAATTTAAATGTCAATCCCTAAATTAAAAGGAAAATGAATAAAAAATAAAACCAGTTTCTTTAAATTACCAAATCAAAGTTCTTTTTATTTCACCTCCATTTGTTGATCTTGTTTCCATCTTGCTAATGTGGCTGATATGAATTGTTCAAATGAAGGATAATAATTCGTAGGGTTCAAATCAGGGTTTTGAAACCGTCCTTGTGTACTGACTTATATACCAGAACACAGCAATTTGCATTCATTATGTGAAAGTTAAATATCTCCAATGAATACTTGCTTATATCAATAATTTATACATCACAGAAGAGAGTCAAAGAGATTTTTTTAAATTTATTTACCAAAGTCAATACTTCAAATACTACTTTGTGTTAGTTTATAATTTTTAAATCAGTGATTTGGAAATATGCATATAAATAAGGATACATCAGGAAGCCATTAAATAAACAACCAATATATTGGAAAATACATGTCCTATAAAAATAAACAGTAACTTGTGAGTCCTTGAATATCAATTTCTCAGATAAATTTTGAAAGGTAAGCCAATTCTTTAACTTTGACACAAATAATTCCTTAAATTATTTTATAGTCAATCCGATAGGTCATCATAGGAGTGGCTTCCTGAAATGAAAGGCTGATTTGCTCTCTTGGAAGCTATTTTATTATGATCACTCACTGTTTTTCTAGAACCCCTTAAGGCTTAATTACAAGTTTTAAATTCTACCTTATCCACTAATTGGAAATCAATAAATATGACATGTGGAGAAAACCAAGGAAAAGATAATAAACTCAATTAAAATGAGGCACTGAAATTACAGATTAGAAAACACTATACTATTTTTTAAAAACATGTGATGAAATACGTCTTCACTTTACTTACCCTCTCCCTGGAAGAAGGTATACTTTCACAAAAGGGTCAGAATAACCATTGTTGTCTCGAGGAACGAGATTTCTTGCTTGGAGAATATGTATTATGAGATTTCCAAGATCATAGTTAATTTGAAGCTTTAGGAGACAGAAAAATATTCCATAAGTATTTAAAAGCATGCTATACATTATCATTCAATAATTACCAGTGGTTTAAAAAAATTCTCATAAGCAGCATCAACTTTCATTTTCATTTTATTTGAAACAAAACAGACCAGTTAATGTCTAATTTAATTGAGAGCTCCTAGGCATATTTTAATTCCTAGCAAACATGCTGCTCATTCTCTCCACAGTGAAAAGACCTGGCCTGTTTAAAGTTTCTTTAGAAGGAAGATCATATGGTAGAATGCTGGTTATATTTTTAAATTAAATTGCTACTCTTAGGAAAATAGTAAGTGTTGTTAATGTTTATTAACAACAATTCCCAGAATTTTGAAAAGAAATTAACTAATTGGTAAATTATTATGAAATGTCATTTGCATTTTGCCACGTAATTAGCAGCAGGTAGAACTGTTATTTAAAGATAAAGCTGTTGGTACTGAAATGTAAGAATATTTAAGAATACACAGATTATTACCTCATTTTACGTTACATTATCTGATATTAAACCTGTACATTCCTTTTGGCACTTGCTTTCCTAATAGAGTGAGATATTAGAATAATAATTTTTTTAAATTTTAGAAGCTGAAAAAAGAAGAGACATTGCTTTATAGATGCTTACTGGCTGTTGCACAATTGTGGCTGAATACAAAAGATATATAATTCAAACAAATATTTGAGAAAACTGCATAATTTAAAATAATTAAGTAATTTTTTTCTTTTACAATTGAAAAACTTTTGGCATCATTTAGAATAAACCTTAATTCTGTTTGATGTTATTTTTGTTTATTAAATAATAGAGAGGAAGGGATCCACATTTCAAAGGGTAAATCCATATAGAAAAAGACTAACTTTTAAAATAATCCATACAAAACAGATATGCTGCATTTATATGTAAAACAGAATAACTCAGATGAATCATACTTTCATGTAAAACTTCATAATGAAAATAAATCCTCATTTTAGCATAATTTTGATCTTATTATGTTTCCTGGCAGAAAATACATCTTCAATTGCTTATCTCAATCCAGAAAAGCCTAGAGTTCCTGACCATAATAAAAGCACAGTGGAAAAGAAAGCAAAGTACCATTAAAGAGGAGGAGAAAGGGGAAGTTGAGAGTTGTATGCCATCATGCAGTAACTGTATGCTATAATCTGGTACTGAAATACAGAATATAAAATAACCTATAATTAATAACACTGAAATTTCAAACAGCTTCCAGATCTTTAGTTAAGGAGAAATAACTTCTCCATTCTCTCCTTTCTCTGCCAGCCTTAGAGTCTACTTTTAACTGATGAAGGACCCAAATCATTTTTTATTGAAATGAAAACTTGCAGGCTACCCGAAAAGAGTGCTTTTCAAAATTTGCTGTGTATGACCTTAGGGAACATCTACAGTTGCTCCGGGTCAGCTCTGAGAGAGAATGGGATGCCCCAGCAATCTGCAACCACAGGGACTCCAGTGCTGACAGATTCATGGTTTGGGTTTCTACATAAGGTTTCATTTGAAATAGGCCTTTGCTAAAAGAAAATAATAATAATAATAATTGAAATCACTGCCTTAAGAAAATATTCCCCAAATTACGAAGGAATAATAGTAGGGTAAATTTCAACTATAGAATTACATTGTACTCCTTAAATGAAAGCAAAATAAAATTAGAAAAAACAACAACAATCAAAAAAACACGGTCCAAAAGAAATACTAGTCAAGGACAGAAGTTTAAAAGAAGTTAGAAAGAGAAAGAAGGCTATTAAGAATCAGAAATTCTAGCATTTTCTTTGCTGCTTGTGAAATGAAGAAAGATCAGGTCTGGTGAAAAACTGGCTTTTTGGAAGTTGGAAATAGCAGAGAAACAGCCAGATCAGGAGTATGGAGGTGATCAGGGTAGTACTATCAGTTTGTTTTTAGTAATATGCCAACATTATGCACTTTTTCTCCATTTCCACACTCACACTCCACTTTTGCTTTGTAGTGGGTTCCTGGATAATCACTTAATTGATTTCTATGCCTTGATGTCCTCCCCTTTATAATATTTCTTGTAGGTCACTGCCATATTAATTTTTATTACACGTTCTTTTCAAATAGCCTCTCTCACACTTCAAAAATAGAGACCATGCTATATTATGTAGTGGCTAACATCCCCAGGATTGTGTTCAATGTTATTTTAAATTTTGTCTGAACCTATTTCTCAAAGCTGATTCTTCAACCATTGCTCTCTGACAATACCCTTCACTGTACTATTTCTACTCCTAGGAACATAATCTCCCTTTTTTTACGCTTATCTTCAAATTAATTCAAGTTTCTGTTGTCCTTTGTGAAGTCTTTTGTGAAAATCTCCTCTAGAATATCTTGGAGAGAGATGTAGCTAAGACTCTCTTTCATCTGAAACATAACTATTTTCAATTAGTCTCTATTTTATAGTGTTAATTCTTTCTATATGCTGTTTTTTATCTACTCTAAATTACTTTTCAGTATCATGTAAGGTGCAGGTTTTTAAAGTTTTTTTCCCTATAATCCATACTTAGAAATATATGAATCTCAAAACACACAGAGAGAATTAAAAAAGATGATGATCTATACCATGTTTATTCTATTTTCCTGATGAAAATTATTAAATTAATTTTATAAATTACAAAGCAGTTATGACCCATGGTATGAAAAATACTTCTCTACAAGAACTATTCAGCAATTTCTAAAGCAATTTTTGATTAAAAGAAGGAAAAACCCAGTGGACCCATTTGGAAACTTCAAATTTCCAGGAGAATCTGTCATGTTTAAAATATATTCAACAAATGTAAAGCAACTGAGGCAAAAAACATGCTGACATTGCTAAGGTATCAGGCAGATTTCAAAGCATAAAAATCCATAGCTCTGATTCAACTTCATAAGACATATATTTGTATTATATAAAATTGCATTTTCCTTTACAGTTCTGTCTGTATTATAGAATAAGAAATATCCTAACAGTGTGTTTACAATTTCAATAAACTTTGTTTGGTAAAACAACCAAAAAAGATTATATAATGGTGATGTTTTAAAAACTTTCATACCTGAATTTCTCCTGTAATTGGATGAGAGACCACCTTTGTTGCATCAGTAGGCTGTAATATTAAAGAACATGTATTACATTCATAAACTTTTCACAGAACGTATCATTTTGGCTTCCTTCTGAAATTAATTTCCATTTGGACAGAGCAACTGCTTGGAAAATGTGTTTTATCCATTTGGCTGCTTCAGAATAATGGTGTCTACTTATAGTTCTCAATACATGTTTAATTTTATAGATGCATACATCTATTTTTCATTTTGGTAAGCCTGCTTTGAAGCTGTAATTTTATACCAGCAGTGTTTTCAATGACTTAAGAAAATGAACACTTTAGGTTTAAAGCACTTAAAGTATTTACGGGTTTTAAAGATCTATACAGTAATGTTTAAAATACATTCAACAAGTAAAAGATACTGTTTTATACAAGAACTGCCGAGGAGGACAGAAGGTATAAAAGTCCTTTTTTAACTTCTTTGCTGAATGCTCAGCACCTCCCTGCCCACTTCCAAAGTGAAGCACCCACACAATCACTTTCTATTAGTGCACACTCGTTTAGTGTAGTTCTGTCCCTTCCCCTAGGAAGTTCTCATTTCCTTAACGAGTTCTTTATGCCAGTGAAGCCTTAAAAGACAGTTAAGTAAGTGATCTGGTAAAGTAATTCATATATTGTTGAATAAATGAGTGATTGCTGACTTGTTAAATTTCCATGAAATATTTGTACAAAAAGAGAGATAACGTCCATGGCCTCAAATCCATAAAAGAATTTTAGGCAATGTGGCATCAGTGTGGAGAGAAGATTTACTAAAATGGCAGCCACCTTGCCATCCTACAAATAAAGCCTTGTCTCCCTACACATATGTAATACTAATTAAATAGAAAAAAGAAAGATTCAAGATTCATATTTATTTTGATATATGTATCTTTTCCCTTATATTTTTATTCTAGAAATGAGAGCAGTCAAAAGAAGACAGCTTTATGCCAAGTCTTGTTCTGTAAAACAACTATGGAATAAAATTAACATAATCATTGGTGGAATTATGGAGAAAGTATTAAATTTTCTAGGCTACATATCCTTAATTAGTTCAGCTCATTTATTTAAAAAGAGTCCTTTATTATTAAAACTGTGTTCTGGCTTCAAAGGATAAACTGTTTGCTAGTTATTGAACAATTACAGTTATTTAATAATAATCTTACTATTTATACTTCAAGAAAACCAAACTAAATCTAGAGTAGTAAGTAGCATACAAGTTACTGGAACTATTTATATATATAATTTTCTTTTCCAGCTTTATTGAGGTATAATGGATATATACAGGAAACTTAATATAATTAATATATAAAATTTGAAGAGCTTTGACTTATGAATACATTCATGTTACCATCAATACAATTAAGGTAATAAATATATCACCTCCCACAGTTCCCTTACGTCTCTTTGCTTTTTCCCTTTTTTAATTGAAAGATAAAATTGTATGTATTTATTGTGTACATGTTTTGAAGTATATACACATTATGGAATGCTTCTTATTTCTATCTTAATTCAAGATTAGGAGCTTCCTCAAATCAGATATTTTTGCATCTTAAGGCATGACTTATGAATCCAATTTTAGTTGTCCTGGGGTGCTGAATACAGTGAGATGTTTTAAATTATGAGGGTAAAAGAGCATGTCTGTTGAACACTGTGCTAACTACCAGTTCAATTTAGTTACATTTCAAGATTAGAGCCAACTACTTTCTTCTGAATTATGTTTTATCTTTGTGAGGCTGCTTTTGGTTGATTACTGTGATTCAAAAAAATGTGCTGCAAGAAAACTAGTGAGATTAGTGATGAGGAACAGGTAATGTGAATGTTAGTATCTAATTTGATTCATGGTTTGAGAAGTTGGGCAGCACTGACAATGCATGCATATCGTATTGATATGATATGCTATTGTAGTTGTTAACAATGAAATGAAAGAATGTATTTTATTTAATTTTATGTGTATTATTTTTCAAATAATATTAGTAAGTTTTGATGTTAGGATATAAATACTTATTCAGTTGTTTGAACATAATTACTTAACAGAATTGTCTTAGGTGTTTTTTTGTTCCTAAGGGTACCATGAAAAAATTACTGGACAATAAGGGTGTTATGGTCACCAACCTTTGGGAAACTAACGATCTATTTCATCAGAACTAGCAAAACTAATAAGTATTTTAAGTAAATTATTTATCCCATAACTTGGAAGAAATTATTAAGACTTTAAAGATAGAATGAAGAAAAATTGATCAAAATATTAGATAGAAAACTTCTTCAGGCAGAAAACTAATAATTTTGAAGACAAAAATTTATTAATTAGTTTAAAACAATTAATATGGTAAATAAGTAAAAACTAAATTAATAAATTAATTAGTTTAAACAAATTCATTATTTGAAATAGTTATATTTTTATATATGTATTTTATCATGAAGTCAAGGTAATTAAACATTCTGTTAATTCAATATCTTACACATATTCAGCAAAAAATATAATTTATTTAATGTATACTCATATTTTATCTACATTTACTCAGAAGTAATCATTTAAATTAGAATATTATCAATGAATTAATTACTAATGAATAATATGTAAAATGTTTAACAGTTGTGTTCTAAACATCTAAATGTATAATTATGTTAATTTTAATTTAAATATTTTAGATTTCGTATATCATTTACATTAATAAATGTTATAATTAAATATTGTTAATCTCATATCTAATGAAACACAAAGTTAAAACTATAATTCTTTAAATTATCTGAAGAATGTATGATATATTTGGACATATGTTACCTGATTCTTGGATATGTAAGCTTCAGATGATCACTAAATGTTTTTAATAATCTCTCAATAAAAATTTTTTAACATTGTAGGATTTGGAGAAAAATTTTAAAAAGTTTTGACTTTTATGCATACTAAAAGTTGATGAGTCAAGAAATATCATTAAATTCATTCATTTATTCAGCAAAAATGTTTCAAGAAGTAACTGCACTTGCTAAATGTTGAAGATAAACCAAATATACATGTACATATACACACACAAACGTGTGTGTGTATATGTATATTTATATATGTGTGTGTGTGTATATATATGTGTATGTGTGTGTGCGTGTGTGTGTGTGTGTATATATACAAAGTTGAATAGGTAATACCCTGTCCTCAGGAGTGTTACCATCAACTGACTATAATTTTTCAATTAAAAGTGTAGATATGTTATCTATACATAATCTAAAAAATCATATTTGATTAGTGTTAGTACCAATAGAGTTAAATAACTGTATAGCAGTTATTTGTCACATCTTAAGAACTTCCAGGTGAAGCTATTAAGAAAACAATTGGAAATATTAGTCTATAACTCAGGAGTTAAAAATAAAATTGGAAATAAAAAGCATATAAATTATGTTGTAAGGCACCCAATGACGAAGATTGACCAAAAAGAGGGTTTAAGAGTAAAATAAAACACAAGATCTATGTCTTATAGCTAATATGATAAAAATCTCTGAAGTCCAAAATCTTTTAGTTTTATATTTGAGGTTAAGACTCTTGGGTTTATCTTGTGTCCCACCCCTTACCACAGTACCTAGCAAGTAGTGCTTAAACAACTACTAAATGCATGAAACATCTGAGAACATGAAAAATGTATGCATCTACTCAACATAGTACTATGAATCCTAGCCAGAGCAATTAGGCAAGAGAAAGAAATAAAAAGCATCCAAATTGGAAAGAAAAATAGGTAAAATTATGCTTGTTTGCAGATGAAATGATCTTATATACAAAAAACCCTGAAGACTCATCAAAATACTGTAAAGCTAATAAACAAATTCAGTAAAGTTTCAAGATACAAAATAAATATAAAAAATCTGTAGTATTTTTATAGACTAACAGCAAATGATCTGAAAATGAAATGAAGAAGATATCATTTAAAGTAGCTATAGAAAGTAAAATACTTAATAAATTTAAACAAGAAGGCAAATATCTTTGCACTAAAAACTCTCAAACACTGATAAAATAAATTGAAGAAGACAAATAAATGTAAAGCTATTCCATGTTTATGGATGGAAATAATAATGTTCTTAAAACGTCGATACTACCCCATGTGATATGCAGATTCAATGCACTCTCTATAAAAATTTCTTTGGAATCTTTGAACTAATAAATCAATCCTAAAATTCATTTAGAACCACAAAAGATCCTAATAGCCAAAGCAATCTTGAGCTAAAAAAACAAAGCCAGAGGAATTATGCTATTTGATTTCAAAATCTACTACAAAGCTACAGTAATCAAAGCAGCATGGTATGGTCTAAAAACAGACAGACATATAGAATGGAACACAATAGATAAACCCCAAATAAATACATTCATTTGCAGTTGATTGATTTTCAACAAAGATGTTAAGAACACATAATGGTCAAAGGATAGTTTCCTCAATACGTGGTACTGGGAGAACTGGACATCCACATGCAAAGGAATAAAATTAGACCTTTATTTCACATCATATACAAGAATCATCTCAAAATAGATTAAAGATTAAATTATTAGAGAGAAACGAGGGAAAAGCTTTATGACATTGGTTTGAGCAAAGATTATTTGAAGATGACACCAAAAGCACAGGCAACAAAAGCAAAATTAAAAAAAAACAGAAGTACAAGAAACTAAAAAGCTGCATACCCAATCAGCTTCTGCTGATTGTTTCAATCAACAGAGTGACGAGACAATGTATAGAATGTGAGAAAATATTTGCAAACCATACATCTGACAGGGTGTTAATATCCAAAATATATAAGAAAGTCAAACAATTCAATAGCAGAAAAATAACATGAATTAAAAATGGGCTGAGAATTGTAATAGACGTTTCTCAAAAGAAGTCACAAATGACCAAGAGGTAAATAAAACATCAATATCATTAATCATCAGAAAAATGGGCCGGGTGCGGTGGCTCACGCCTGTAATCCCAGCACTTTGGGAGGCTGAGGTGGGTGGATCACGAGGTCAAGAGCTCGAGACCATCCTGGTCAACATGGTGAAACCCCGTCTCTACTCAAAATACAAAAAATTAGCTGGGCATGGTGGCACGTGCCTGTAATCCCAGCTACTCAGGAGGCTGAGGCAGGAGAATTGCCTGAACCCAGGAGGCGGAGGTTGTGATGAGCCGAGATCGCGCTGTTGCACTCCAGCCTGGGTAACAAGAGCAAAACTCCATCTCAAAAAAAAAAAAAAAAAAATCATCAGAAAAATACAAATTAAAACCACAATGAGATATCAACTCATTTCAGCCAAAATGGCTGTTATCCTAAAGAAAAAAGATAGTGCGTGCTGATGAGAATGTGGAGAAAGGGAACACTTGCACACTGTTGGTGGGAATGTAAATTGATATATCCATTATGGAAAACAGTATGGAAGTTCCTCAAAAAAAATTAAAAATAGAGCTACCATATAATCCAGTGATCTTACTGCTGAGCACATATCCAAAGGAAATGAGATCAGTATGTCAGAGATACCAACACTCTGAGGTTCATTGCAGTATTATTCGCAATAGCCAAGAGAGAGTATCAACCTAGTGTCTAACAGTAGATGATTAGGTAAAGAAAATGTGTGGAAACCTAGGCAAAACCATTCAGGACACAGGCGTAGGCAAGGACTTCATGACCAAAACACCAAAAGCATTGGCAACAAAAGCCAAAATAGACAAATGGGACCTAATCAAACTCCACAGCTTCTGCACAGCAAAAGAAACAGTCAATAGAGTGAATCGGCAACCAACACAATGGGAAAAAATTTTTGCAGCCTACCCATCTGACAAAGGGCTGATATCCAGAATTTACAACGAGCTAAAAAAGATTTACAAGAAAAAAACAAACAAGCCCATTCAAAAGTGGGCGAAGGATATGAACAGATACTTTACAAAAGAAGACATACATGAGGCCAACAAGCATATGAAAAAATGCTCATCATCACTGGCCATTAGAGAAATGCAAATCAAAACTACATTGAGATACCATCTCACGCCAGTTAGAATGGCGATCATTAAAAAATCTGGAGACAACAGATGCTGGAGAGGATGTGGAGAAATAGGAACACTTTTACACTGTTGGTGGGAGTGTAAATTAGTTCAACCATTGTGGAAAACAGTGTGGCGATTCCTCAAGGACCTAGAAATAGAAATTCCATTTGACCCAGCAATCCCATTACTGGGCATATATCCAAAGGATTATAAATCGTTCTACTATAAGGACACATGCACACGAATGTTCATAGCAGCACAGTTTACAATAGCAAAGACCTGGAACCAACCCAAATGCCCATCGATGATAGACTGGACAGGAAAAATGTGGCACATATACACCATGGAATATTATGCAGCCATTAAAAACGAGGAGTTCGCGTCCTTTGTAGGGACATGGATGAACCTGGAAACCGTCATTCTCAGCAAACTGACACAAGAACACAAAATCAAACACCACATGTTCTCACTCATAGGTGGGTGTTGAACAAGGAGAACACATGGACACAGGGAGGGGAGCACTATACACGGGGGTCTGTTGTGGGGGAGTGGGGAGGACAGCGGGGGGGTGGGGAGTTGGGGAGAGATAGCATGGGGAGAAATGCCAGATATGGGTGAAGGGGAGGAAGGCAGCAAATCACACTGCCACGTATGCACCTATGCAACAACCTTGCATGTTTTTCACATGTACCCCAAAACCTAAAATGCAATAAAAAAAAAAAAAAAAAAAAGAAAATGTGTTACATATACACAACAGAATACTATTTAGTCTTAAAAGACAAGGACGTCCTGTCATTTGTAATAACATGGATAAATATGAAGGACATTATGTTAAGTGGAATAATTCATGCACAGAGAGATAAACGCCACATTATCTCACTCCTATGTAGAATCTAACAAAGTTGAACTTACAGAAGCATAGAGAAGAATGGTAGTTACCAGGGGCTAAGAGAAAAGGAAGGATGGAATAATGGTCAAAGGGTACAAAACTTCTCTTAGGAGGAAGTTCAAAAGATCTGTTGTGCAACATGGTGACTACAGCTACTAGTAAATGTATTATATTCTTGAAAATTGTGAAATGAGTAGATTTAAAAAAAATTTTTAAGCCAAATACTTCTGAGGAATGAAGAGTAGATTTCAAATGTTTTCACCACAAAAAACAAGTGAGGTAATCCATGTTAATTAGCTCAATTTAGCCATTCCACAATGTATTCATTTTTTTTTAAATTAATAATTCTTAGAATATTTGTGTGTGTTAGTTTGCTTTTTTTTTTTTTTTTTGGAGATAGAGTTTCATTCTGTCACCTAGACTAGAGTGAGTACAGTGGTGTGATCTCTGCTCACTGTAACCTCTGCCTCCCATGTTCAAGTGATGCTCCCACCTCAGCCTCCTGAGTAGCTGGGACTACAGGCGCATGCTACCATGCCTGGCTAATTTTTGTATTTTTTGGTAGAGATGGGGTTTCACTGTGTTGGTTAGGGTGGTCTCAAACTCCTGGCTTCAAGTGCTCTGCCTGCTTTGTAATCCCAGAATGCTTGGATTACAGGCATAAGCCATCACCTCCAGCCACAGGGACATGGATGAATCTGGAAACCATTATTCTCAGCAAACTGACACAAGAACAGAAAACCAAACACCACACGTTCTCACTCATAAGTCGGTGTCGAACAATGAGAACACATGGATATAGGGAGGGGAACATCACACACTGGGGTCTGTTGGGGGGTGGGGGAGCTAGGGGAGGGATAGTGGGGGGAATGGGGAGGGATAACATTAAGAGAAATACCTAATGTAGATGACGGAGGGATAGATGCAGCAAACCACCGTGGCATGTGTATACCTATGTAACAATCCTGCACGATCTGCACAGGTACCCCAGAACTTAAAGTATAATAATAAAAAAAAACTAATAAAAAAATCATGCTGTACAGTATAAACATATATGTTTTATTTGCTAATTAAAAATAATTTAAAATTTAAAAATATAAGCAATATTGCATGAGAAGGTTAATTGCTTAATATAAAAAGAAGTTGTCTTCAAATATGTTCAAATTACGTTTTTATAACATAGAAACATCTATGTAACAGAATTTAGTATTAATTATGTTAGTATTTTAGTTGGCTAGTTTATGAATTATTTTTAAATGATTATCAAAATAGAGGCTCTCTATGGTAATTATACAAAATTAGCACATAATTGCTTATGGTAAAATGTAGTTGTGTTAAAACTTACTTTAAAATTTAGTCTAACAGCCCTTGAAATTACTTTGTTTATGAAGCTTTTCTATATTTAGGTGCAAACAAATCATTTTATGATGCAATGATTAGGTCAACCTACTTTGTTGTTTGCTTCTGAATAAAAGGATTCTTTCTTTCTTTCTCTTTTTTTTTGTTACATCTGCTGTATTTTTATAGCTAAAAAACAAACTTTATTTTTTGATGTCTGGTCATTTGACCTAAGCATATATAGCCTGTTCTTCCCATATATCTCCCCACATAAAGATAAATCTTTATTCATGTTTTAAAAAAGGACACTTTTTTTCCCCATGGAAGTATCAACCACAGGGATAGTTGTTAATTAAGAATCAAGTCTATGAGGAAAATTATAAATTGTCTACATTTCTTCTGCCTTTTACAAGGTTAAAAAATAATTTTATGTTCTTTTAAAATTCCCCAGCACTTTGAAACAACAGTATTGGAAGAATTTGTTTTGAATCAAGACTTGTGTCAATAAAAAAATTCTTAATATGGAATTGAGGATAAAGTTCAAAGTGGTGATAACATGTTACTGGTTTTCCTTGTTTGTTATTGTCTTAAGTTTTCTTTATTGTTGTGCCCTTTTTACTTTTTGCTTAAATTATAAAATCTAATGTAATATATATCTTCTGTTTCCAAAAAGATGCAAAGCTAATATTCTATATACAAAGCTCAGATTCATGCAACAACAAAGAGAATCAGAAAATATGAAGTATCAGACACATTTTTCAAGTTCCTCGTAACTACTGAAATATTTTAAGAGATGTAGAAATACATCATCTTTTTTTTTTTTTTTTTTTTGAGACAGAGTTTCGCTCTTGTTACCCAGGCTGGAGTGCAATGGCCCGATCTCGGCTCACCGCAACCTCCGCCTCCTGGGTTCAGGCAATTCTCCTGCCTCAGTCTCCTGAGTAGCTGGGATTACAGGCACGCGCCACCATGCCCAGCTAATTTTTTGTATTTTGAGTAGAGACGGGGTTTCACCATGTTGACCAGGATGGTCTCGATCTCTTGACCTCATGATCCACCCGCCTCTGCCTCCCAAAGTGCTGGGATTACAGGCGTGAGCCACCGCGCCCGGCCCAGAAATACATCATCTTGATACATCTGGATCAGTTTTGTACTCAGAAGAGAAAAAAAGTTTCTTAATTTGATAGATCATCTGGAAATGAGAAATCATAGGAAAAATACTTTGGAAAATGGTATTTTACTTTCTATCTATGGTCTGAAGAAAGAACTAGAAAGTGTGTCAGAGGTCACATACAACACTCCTCACCTTGCTGCTGCTGTGCTTCTTTTTGCTCACTGAGGGGGACCCTGGTTGCCCAGGGCTGGGAACAGAACTGGATCCTGCTGATGTAGGACCTGAATGAACATGAGATCCTTTTTCAACAACCGATGACAGGACCAGTGGTGACTGCTGTAGTGAAACCTTCTGGAGTTCCGCTGCCAGCTGCTTAGGATCAACCCCTGGGGATTTCGCCTTATCCACTACAAGAAAATGAAATAGATTTATGTGCTTCTCCATTTCATAGGTACTTAATACCATGGAACTCTGTGCGCTCCAGGTGACAAAGGTGAAACATTACCTATAAAATAAAACTTTAAAAATGAAATTAACTTAATTGCACTTTTATGTATCAATTGCTAAGGAAGTCTACAAGGCTCTGGGAAGAGTGACATAATACTGAATTACAGAGGAAGAGTGAAGTTTCTGTTGCATTTTCAGAAAAATGTTTTTAATATTTTACATAGAGAACTGTGTGAATGATGCAATATCCTATTTTATCCATTGGAACTTAAGTTGTTTGATTAGCTGTTTTTCCTTCCCTAAATTTTACACAGCTCTTTTTCTAAGTGGAAAATTTTCTAAGGGGAAAATTTCAATGGGTATATTTACATTTACAAATGTATTAAAATTCCTCTAGCACTTGGTTTATTCTGTTTAGTGCAGCAACCCAGATTACTAGAATTGGGGCTGCCAGAGTAGGAAGTGTTCAACAAAAATTTATTAAACATAGGAAAAAGTTTTTTTTTTTTTTTTGAGATGGAGTCTCACTCTGTCTCCAGGCTGGAGTGCAGTGGTACAATCTCACGTCACTGTAACCTCTGCCTCCCAGGTTCAGGTGATTCTCCTGCCTCATCCTGCCAAGTAGCTGGGATTACAGGCATCCACCACCACACCCAGCTAATTTTTGTATTTTTAGTAGAGACGGGGCTTTCACCATGTTGGCCAGGATGGTCTTGATCTCTTGATCTCGTGATCTGCCTGCCTCAGCCTCCCAAAGTGCTGGGATTACAGGCGTGAGCCACCATGCCTGGTCAAAAGTGATGTTTTAAATCTTACAATGAATCTAACAAATTTGTAGATTATATTTGTCATTCAAGAAAGATGTTAAATCTCTCTCATCATGTACTTATGAAATTACATGTTGATTTTTGTGTTTTTTTTTTGAGACGGAGTTTCGCTCTTGTTACCCAGGCTGGAGTGCAATGGCGCGATCTTGGCTCACTGCAACCTCCGCCTCCTGGGTTCAGGCAATTCTCCTGCCTCAGCCTCCTGAGTAGCTGGGATTACAGGCACGTGCCACCATGCCCAGCTAATTTTTTTGTATTAGTAGAGACGGGGTTTCACCATGTTGACCAGGATGGTCTCGATCTCTTGACCTCGTGATCCACCCGCCTCGGCCTCCCAAAGTGCTGGGATTACAGGCTTGAGCCACCGCACCCGGCCGATTTTTGTATTTTATAAAAAGGCAATGAGAAGGTTCAGGATAAGTTTTTTTTTAAACCCAGTTATTCTAAAAAGAATCAAGTATGCTCTAAAAATTATGTAAAACTGAAAAGAAATGGCTCCAGGCATTACTTTCACAGGATGAATTCATATTTAAAGAATTAAAACAGTGAACTCATGCAGCAAGGATTTTATGTGAACTTGTTTAAGGGGTCTAACACCCAAATACGTATTTTCCCAGAATGTTAAAACTGTAGCTACAATGCCCTAGATTTTGTCTATAATTATATAAATATGTAAAAAAACTATAACTTTGTCTATATCTATGTTTATTTCTATATCTTCATCTACAACCGCATCTGCCTCTGCAACAACTTCTATGTCTATGTCTTTATTCACAATTGAAACTAGATTTCGTTTACCTACCAGCTTTTGGTGGCTCATGAAGTTCCAGATGCTGGGGATTTTCAGAATCTGATAGCATATTGAGGTCCCTAAAAGTTAGAACAAAACATTAAGAAAGATATTGAGGAAATCTGAGACAAAGAGCCCTTTTTTTCCAACTACCGTTAATTGTTTTCAGTAGGTAAATGAGAAGTGGTTAATGATATAAAGCAACTCCAAAGCATGCTTACCCTCCTAACCCAATATATATTTGCAATGCTGTTAAAAGTCAGAGCTGATAAAAATGATTATTTAAGGTGAAATCTTTATGAATTACATGTAAGTTCATTTTTAAATACACACCCTTGAAATCTAAATGGGTTCAGGCTTTCATTTAAATGAAGTATGTTTCAATAAAAGCATGAAAGGGAAGAGGCTGTTGACACAATCAGAAACTAAGTTAGCTGAATTCTTTCTATGCTTTAGGCTTTGATCTCAAACACGAGAAATCTATAAAACGTATATTCACTTTATTTTATAATTACAGAAAATCTTGCTAACTGGCAAAGGTTCCACCTTAACAATTTTAAATTAAAAGAGTCATGGATAGCCAAAAAATGGAAACAAAAAGATGGGGAAAAACTCACAGTCTTACACATATTTCTGCTTCCCCACTTTGCTGATTAATGATACTCTGAACTTCTTCATATGTTTTAGAAGTTAAGGGAATTCCATTCCATTCCAATACTTGCATCCCTAAAAAGACAAATTTGAATATAAAATCATATGTGTGCTATTTCTAGTCTGGGTGCATAGGGCATCAAAGACATTTATTTGCATTTAGAAGTCAACTCAGCACACCATTTCAGAAAGCATCAGTTCAGAGTTCTCTGCAACATTAATACCAAAACCATTATGCAGTTTGATCTCATTAACTTACCTGAATGCATAAAATATATTTAATACAACATGCAAAATTTTGCTTTTGAAAATCTATTTAATATTATCAAACGCATGCATTCTGTTCACACTGCCATAAAATAAATTATTGAATGTATATTGCTTAAACCAATTTTGTATAGGAAAAAAACCAAACAATTACAACCACCAATATAGTTTTCCTGTGGGGAGCAAGCTACTGGAATAATGTATTTGGTATTTTATCATGAAATCGGAGTAGTAGAAAAAAGTCTTTTGGATTTCCTTGTGAAGCTCCATTTCAGAAACGTTGTAGCTTCTATATTGTCCAGATGAAACAGAATGCCACTTCCTGTCTTTTTCTTCACTGCATTCCAGACATTCCTGAATCAAGGAATAGCAGGAATGTTACAGGAAGGGCAGCTGCTTGGGTCTGTGACCTGTGCACTAGCACAAGACCCTGAGCTCAGAAAGGCCTGTGCTTGGTTTAATGCTCTGCTGTTGTCATCTTGAAATTCTTAATAACGTTTGAACAAAGAACGCACGTTTAAATTTTGCAATGGGTTTTGCAAATTATGTAGCTGGCCTGGTTTGGCCTGGTCAGGTCATTTCTTTTTTTCTATCTAGAAAGATAATTTCATAGAAGAAAAGAAAAGTGTAACATAATTAATATTACAACACTTTACATGTGGCTTCTTTGGTCCATTTGATATGAGCTGTTGAAATCATTGAAGGGTGTGTGTATGGCATGATTCACACTGTCCTGATGCATGGCTATGTGAATTGGGTATATAGTAGATTAAACCATCCAAGGTAGTGCTCAAATAAGTGTGAGCACTATCAGCTTTATTTGAGAAAAAATGTCTGTATACCAAAATTATGCTGTTGAACCATTATTATTATTATTATTATTGAGACAGAATCTCACTCTGTCACCCCGATTGGAGCGCAGTGGCTCGATCTCGGCTCTTCGCAACCTCTGCCTCCCAGGCTCAAGGTTCTCCTGCCTCTGCTTCTCAAGTTGCTGGGATTACAGGTGCACGCCACCACGTTCAGCTAATTTTTGTATTTTTACTAGAGATAGGTTTTCACCATGTTGGCCAGGCTGGTCTTGAACTCCTGACCTCAGGTGATCTGTCTGCCTTAGCCTCCCAAAGTGCTGGGATTACAGGCGTGAGCCACCGTGCCCAGCCTGAACCATTAGGTTTTTAATGAGCTTCACAGATGCCTATGTGAAATTACCTATTGATCATCATTGGCTTCATGGGAAATTCTAAACATGGCATGATTGTGTCTTTAAAAGTTTTAATGACTATGACATATGTTAGAAAGCATATTACCAGTTGCAATAAGTAAGGGAAAAGCTTTTACACTATAGTCAAATGGTAAAAGAAGTCCATAAAAAGGCTCACATAACACAAACAAGAATGACTTTTCTATAACTTACTCCAAGGAAACTTTATCTTCAGATGGGCCTTAGGTTTATTTCAACAATCCCAGGCTGTTGTACACACAAAATGAGAAAATTATGTAAAAGACAGTGATAACACCATGAAAGAAAAATATAGCATGCTGAAAGAGGAAAATAAAGCACTTTGTTTTAATAAGGAGGAAGAGCACATTAATAAACAGATGATTTTGAATTCAATAAAATTAAAGTTGTTATAATTCAGAAATTGCATTGTCACCTTTCTGCAGGAGCGAATATTATAAAAAGGAATAGTCACATATTTTCATGCTTTTTCTATTGAATTTACCTGTTCATTCTTTACATCCCAAAATAACAGGGCAAATTTACAGAACATAATTATCCCATAAAATAAAAATGCTTCTAAAAAACTAGTATGGTTAATAAAATTTCTGAAAAAAATAAACCAATAATTAGGGTTTTGCCTGGATATACACCTGACACCATAACCTACATGATCTGCTCCATGCCACAATACATTAATGGAAATTCTTTCCCCCACCTCAGTTTCCTACCCTAGTTGTTTCAGTGCTGCAGTTCAAAAGATTGGGTCAATTCTTTTATCCTGGCTCGGTGCCTGCAGTGAGACGGCATAGGGAAGATGTCCACTGAACATAGTCATTTAATAGTCATTCCCCTTTCTATTGTCTAATGTCCTACAAATTCTATGAGTCATATTAAAATAATGAATGATATATAGATATAACAAATCACTCCTTATTTATCTCAAAAGAGGTTCTAGTAGTTGTGAAAATTAAATATGGCATTTCAAATATATATGAAAATTATTTGTTAATCGTAAAATTCTATAAACTATTTAAAAATCCATGCAAAAATTTGTTGAAAATTATGCTCTGTGGAAGTCCAATAATGTATTTTATCATTTAATAGGTTTGAATGTTAGAATTTTTAATCTCAAGACAGCTTTTTACACTGTGTTTTAGAAAGATTTTCCTGGAAAATAGTACACATATGAATTTATGATATTTATTATACAGTACTATGAGTAAACATTTATATTTTCTTTACATTTAAATTATTACAAATTTCAGGTATGAAAGTGCACAGATGAGACTTCAATTATGTTCCTTTAAAGTAGCTATTTTAATAGCTTTTTATTTATTATTATTATTTTTGACACAGGGTCTCACTCTTTCACCCAAGGTAGAGTGCAGTGGCATGATCTCAGCTCACTGCAACCTCAATCTACCAGGTTCAAGTGATTCTCCTTCCTCAGCCTCCTGAGTAGCTGGGATTACAGGCACCTGCCACCACACCTGACTACTTTTTATATTTTCAGTAGAGACAGGATTTCACCCTGTTGGCCAGCCTGGTCTTGAACCCCTGACCTCAAGTGATCCACTGCCCCTGGCCTCCCAAAGTGCTGGGATTATAGGTGTGAGCCACCACACCTGGCCTTTAATAGCTTTTAATAGGAAATTAAGACAGTCTGGATTTTTGCTGAATATGTAGCAGTGATGAAAGGATTTGTTGCAAAGTCTCTTGCTTAATAGGCTACTAAACACAGAAAAGACAGTAATAAGATAATTCTAGAACTTTAAAAATATTAACATAAAGCATTCTCAAACTGCTTTTGTAACTTCTAGGATTACTTAATTTTGCATGTTCCTTAAATGGGCAAAGGCTACTCCTCTCTCCTTAATACAAAATTTCATGTTATGTTCTTTCTTGATCTATATTTATTATTTACCATCACATTGAAAACATCTTAATGACTAAAATTATTCAGTTCGTTAAAAATCTTACAGATTACTCTATCTCCAAACATATGCCACACAAAAGCTCATGACATTTATCCATTTTACTCACTCTGTATGTATTTTTCTACCGCTTCATATGTAGTAGGCACTACATAATTCATCACCTTTGTTTATGTCTAACACTTTATGACGTTATAAAAATTAATAAAAAAGATAGTCTACTAGAAAACAATTGGAAACATCTAAGCAATTAGTAAAATAAAGATGATTCACAAAGGAGGAAGTTCCAAAACTTTGCAAGTATATGAAGAAAGCCCAGATTCATTAGTGATTAGAAAGTGCAAATTGAAGCCAGAATATATTACCTAACTGTCATCATATTGGGACAAGTTTGAAAACAATAAAATGCCATGTGTTGATTGGGCTGTAGGATTGGTGACCTTGATTTCATCAAGGAGATATTCTTGCTTGATGGTTGTTCTGGTTTATTTTCTCTATAATGTGAGACTATCACAACTATAAATATATAAAACAACCTCTTATTTACAATTTATAAACATGTAATTATTTTAATGAGAATGCACTTAAGATAGAGCCTCAATATCCAAAATGTATAAAAATGAACCTTCTTTTTATCAAAGCAGGCTCAATCTGCCTTCTAGCCCCCTCACCATTCTCCAGGTCCTATTCAATAGGTAACCTTAGACACACCCTGTCTCCTTGATTTACATGAGTTGTGAGTTTAAAATTATATCACAACCTGAATAAAGGCATAAGAACAATTGCTGTTAACTAGGACATTGCTTCTTGAGATGTACTGGAATGAAGGTACTCTGAATTTCATTTTATTGAAAATGAAATCTTAATTGGTTTAAAAAATATATTTTTTACCCACCAACTATAGGAATAATGCTTTCAAATAGAGCTCTGTGTAATATTTAAAATTAAAAAATTAACATTTGCCTCTCTCTCAATAAACAGAATATACACCATTTTTATATAGACAAATATTTTCTGTATCAGAAATGTGTTTTATGAGCCATCTTGCCATTGGTAGCTGACTGTTGATATTTTCTTTTCACCCTTATCAAATTGTGTTCACATGCAGTTTGGTTATTTACTAGTTGTTTTGCCCTTGAGCAAGTTGGTTAATCCTCCATCCTTGACTCCTTCAAGGAGATTGTACTTGTTGGATGACTGCTCTAGTTTTATTTCCATCCTATGACGGCGAATACTATGACTATGATAGAATGGGAAACACGAAACAACTGCTTGTTTACAACTTGTAAATATGCATTTTTTAGCTGAAGTTTTATATAAGAAATTTAAAAAAAACTTTAGGATCCTAAAATTTCCATTTTATTCTTAATTATTTTCCTTATCTATAGCTGTACTTTACATATACAGTAAAACTTTCCCAAGCGTAGAAATCATGTCATCTAAGTTTTCATTTTTGCACTTCCTACATCTCCTCTCATGGCCCTCTCTGTGGAAGTTGTCCAGGTTCTCTGGATTGGTCTTGGCTCCCCAGGGCTCCAATGGTGTCCCCATTACCTAGTTTATTTTCTCTCAGCATTGTTACATTTGTTACATTGACTACATTTGGGTTGGTTAACTCAGCTTGGGACATCCAGTCTGCAGTCTGAATCTAAATTTGGTTTAAATCTACATGCCAAGCAAATAAAATATTTATCACTAATGCCATTAAACCCAAAGTTGATTGAAAAACAAAATACCAAAATTTTACCCCATTAAAGTATACACTTAAAAAACGTAATACATCATAATCTTATCTCTCAATATGAAGATAATAGGATTTTAAACTGATTAAAAATTTTAATGCAAATTTTATAAATGAATATTCTTCCAAATTTCAGTAGCATTAAAATACATATATGGGAGATTTGCAGGAACATTCTACTCTTTTGCCTTAAGTCACTGTATTTTTATATTGAATATAAAATGAATGTAACAGATTGTTATGCAAACTTATATGCTATGATAATATACTCTGTTTCCATCTTTGGGCAGGACTGTTGACAAGAATTCTTTAGAGAAATGTTATACAGCATGGATATCTTTTTAAATAGGTTAGAATTAGAGAAGGTAAATTCTATATTTGAAACTGTCATTGATTTGGGATGTGATCTTGGACAATTTACTTTCCACGAACCTCCTTTCAATCTCAAATTTTGTGAAGAACAAGCAATTAAAATTAGCAAAGTATGGCTTGCATATATAAACTCCAAAATGAAATAAATTTACATATTTAAAAAAAAATTTTCATCACATTTTGAATAAAAGAAATTTAAGAAATACCAAAGACTACAGTTGAATGGTCTGAGCTGACTGGTATTTCTTTTCTAAGTCTGAGCACATTGAAAGTATTTAGAATCAATGACTTCTTTACTCACGTATCTAAAATAGATTTAGCTCCAATTGCAAAAAAGTGTAATTGTAAAATAAACAGATTCTTATATATATATATTACAGTATTAATGGTTAACAATAAAAATATTGTTCAAAAGGATTTCATGAATCAAATGTGTTGTAAAAGCATAAATCACAATCATTTTATAGACTAATGTCATATAGCAAGCAAGATCCTTATAAGTGCTCTAGTTTTAATCTGTTGTACTATACATTAAAAAAGTGACATCTAAGAGATGACATAACTTTTCTAATATCCCACAGTTAAGCATAGTCAGAAATATGAACCCCAACCATCTCCCAGCCCAATGCATATATGAGTGAACAGGAAAACTCATTCAACTTATGCCAACTAAACCTACATGCTAGCCCACCTGAAGGCAAACTATGTTCAAACATGTGAAACCTCACACAAATAACAAATATTATTTGTAATGTCATTTAAATTACAACAAAACATAATTTAGAAATTGTATTAATTATCTATATGCTGATATTATTTGGAGACTTGTACATGCAAAAACTGAAGACATTATTGAAGGAAGAGAAAGTTGCTTATGATGAGTAAACAGTGACAGAAATAAATGAAATTTGACTGGGTGTCTTATCACTTTTCCCCATCTCACTCCCAGAAGAGAAGCCAGTACCATATTTCTCCAAGCACATTGATGGAAAATTATGCTGAACCTTAGTGGGAAGGAAAATAATGTAAGAAGGATGAAAAGAATAGGAGGTGTAAAGTCAGTGCTAGGGAGGAGATGGTAGCTGGAGGTTCTAAAGAAAGTAGGGACCAGCATCCTGCTTGCTTATATTGTCTACAGAAGATGTCTAGCATATTTTTTCAAATAAAAATTAACAAGAGGTGACTTTAGAAAGTCGTACACTAGATTCTGTGACTCTCAATATAGGCAAAACTATTCTTGTGAAAATCTGGGCACAATTAAGGGAGCCACTCATTATCAGGGAAGTGTACTGGCTTTGATATGACACTCTTAGTGACATGGATTGATGTACAGAGACCAAAACTCCAGTGTTCTAGAATATGTAATACCCTCACAGGGAAGTTGCTCAAAGCATGCAGGCAGGAAACACCAAATGATGAATGTAATTCAATTTCCCACCAACAGATGAAAGAAAGATTAGAATTGATTATATTTGATTTACATAAAAAGTAATACTTCTTGCACTCAAATATGACTGCTGCAAGTAAATGCTTTTTAAACATACTTAATGTGAATAAGGGAATATAATTAACCATGATTTGTGGACCAACCTGTAAGAGGATTATCATGATAGGATTCAGTTTCTATTCACTATGACCACTACAACAATCCAGTCCAGTATTTCCTTGAAAGACTGGCAAAGATGCTAGAAGTCACTTAATAGCTACAGTTCATTGCGTTTTGCTTTCTATGTGTTATTTGAAACAGATGGAATCAGAAAGTGGCTGAATGAGGCAGAATAAGGGACATGAGTATATTAGTATAATTCGATTGACCCCTAGAAAATAATGGTACATGTCATCATCTGATTCTTCTTAGTTTAATATCACAATTTATTTGTTAGAATGCCCAGAATGGATGCTTTTTACTAACTTTCTAATAAAATGATATTAACATATTAATACTATTCTATGGTTTGAATGCCTCCTCAAAAACTCATGTTGAAATTTAATTGCCATTTTTATGGTTAGGGCCTTTAAGAGATGATGAGGTGGAGCCCTAATGGATGGATTAATGCCATTATTTCAGGAGTAAGTTGAATCAATGCTTACATATCCCAAAAGTGGGTTCCAGATACAAAGGATGAGTTAAACCTGATACCTTACTCTGTCTGTCCTATATGCTTACTTGAAAGAGCATGCCTTTTTATTATTTTATGACACAGCAAGAAGGTCCTTCCAAGATGCCGGCACTGTGATCTTAGACTTACCAGCCTGAAGAACTTTGGGAAATAAATGACTTTTCTTTATAAATTATTCAGTCTCTGGTATTCTGTCATAGCAGCAGAAAACAGACTAAAATACTATCAAATCTTATAAATACCATAACCAGTTAACACTAACTAAACCAATACTATGTGGATTGCATAGAAATGCATAATTAATTCAATGAACTTAGGAATCTAGGGTAGTTGATGCACTTAGGAATGAGAAATGCTTGCCTTAACTATTTCCTCCTCTGCTTTAAGTATCCTTACAGAATTATTAATAATTAACTTCAGTTCTGTTTATAATCTTTATGATATTCACATATTCTGTACTGTTCCTTTTAAATTGTTACTTAAATGTATCTTACTACTCAGGCAATATATTTCAACATAAAATATCATCACTTTATACTAAGAAAGTATTTCCTGACAAATATAAATGCCATCTGACCTAGTGGCAAAATCATAATCATTGCCACCATCATCTCCACTGAGCATAGATACAAGGACAATAAATTCCATTTCATAACATCATTTGACAGATAAAATTCCCAGAAGTTTGCTCAGGTTACTGAGGTATAACTTTAAATCATGTGTAAAATAAGACAAAAAGGAAATTATATTTCTTCAAAAGAAAGTTACAAGAAAAAAAATCTCTCAATCAAAATTTAAGAGTAAAAGGAAAAGTCAAATATATTCATCCTATAGTCTAAGAAAATAAAATGTTTCTTTTGACAAAGAAGCAGAGAGTTTTTATCATAACCCAAATATTAAAAGTATGCTTCACAAGAAATAATACAACATGGTCGGTTGCTGTGTAGAAAAATGTTAACTAAAGATTAATATTTTAATTGAAGGGGAAGGAACACTTCCAAACTCATTGTATAAGACAACATTATTACCTGATACCAAGGCCAGACAAGGATGCTTCAAAGGAAAATTACAGGCCAATATCCCTGATGAACATAGATACAAAACTCCTTAATAAAATACTAGCATACTGAATTCAACAGCACATTAAAATGATCAAGTGGGATTTATCACTGGATGCAACAAAGTTTCAACATACATAAATCAATACATGTGCTACACATAAAATGAAGAACAAAAAATGGTGATCATTTCAATAAACGTAGAAAAACATGTGACAAAATTCAACATTTTCTCATGTTAAAAACACTCTCAACAAATTGTGTATAAAAGGAATACACCTCAAAATATTAAAGGCCATGTCTGACAAATCTGCAACTTATATCATACTCAATGATGAAAAGTTGAAAGTTTTCCTCTAAGACATGGGTATTCATTCTCACTAATTGCATCTATATAGTACTGGAAGTCCTACCCAGAGTATTAGGAAAGAAAAAGAAATAAAATACATCCATATTGGAGAGGAAAAAGTAAAATTGTCTATTTACAGATGATATGATCTTATATATGGAAAACAGTGAAGATGCCAGCAAAATAATTAATAAACAAATTCAGTAAAGTTACAGGATATAAAATCAACATACAAAAATCAGCTTATACTATACACAGCCTATACTACACACTTCTATATACTGACAAACGATCTGAAAAATAAATTTTAAAATCTTATATATGATAGCTACAAAAAGAAGCTATTTGGGAATACATTTAACCAAGAAGGTAAAAGATCTATGCACTGAATATGATAATACTGATGAAAGAAACTAAAAAAATACACCAATAAAAAAATATTCTGTGCCTATGGATCAGAAGAATTGATATCATTAAAATGTCCATGCTAACCAAAGTCATCTGTAGATTAAATGCAACCCTTACCAAAATTCCAATGTCATTTTTCACAGAAATAGAAAATAATCTTGAAATTCATGTGGAACCACAGAGATATGATGTTATGTCTATGGGGTGAAGCTTTACTCCCCTGCCTTTGGAAAAGGCAAGGAAGAGTGGGAAGGATTGCATCTTGTTGTTTGAATGCCAGCTTAGCTGCAGTACAATAGAACACCAGGTAGACTTCTATGATTTTTGACTCCTGACTCCTGGATGGCACTGCTGGACTCACCTGGGGTCTGGTGGACCTCACAATGCTGAAGGGAAAGACGCAGGCCTGGCTGGCTTTGCCACCTGCTAACTGTAGAGTTCCAGGGCCGTGAGTGAACAGGCAGTAGTAGCCAGGAAGTGGTTACAGCAGGCCTTAGGAAAGATCCAGTGCTGTACTGTCTTCGGGTCTGACCCAGTGTAGTCATAGTGATGTTTCCCATAGGGGTAGTTGTGTCACTCGATCCCCAAATTTAAGTGGCTCAGAACAGAGAGAGAGACTTTTTGTTTGGGAGAAAGTAAGGGAAGAGAACAAGAGTCTCTGCCTGGTAATCCAGAGAATTCTCCCAGATCTTGTGCTAGACCATCAAGGTGGTACTTCCACAAGTCTGCAAGAACCACAGCATTACTGGGCTTCGGGTGCCCCCTAAAGCAGATACAGCTTATACCATAACACCAAGTCATTTGAAATATCTGGAAAGACTTCCCAAAAGGACAGCTATGAAAGAGCCCAGAGAGTAAAGACTACATTAAATATCTAACTCTTCAATGCCCAGACAGGAAAACATGACCTCACCTAATGAACTAAATAAGGCACCAGGAACCAATCCTGGAGAAACAGAGATGTATGACCTTTTAGACAAAGAATTAAAAATGTCTGTGTTGAGGAAATGCAAAGTAACTCAAGAACACAGAGAAGAAATTCAGAATTCTCTTAGATAAATTTAATAGAGTATGAAATAACCAAAGGAATCAAGCAGAAATTCTGGAGCTGAAAAATGCAATAGATATAAGTGAATAAGGCATCAGAGGTCTTTAAAAGCAGACTTAAGCAAAAGAAAGGGTTAGTGAGCTTCAAGGCAAGCTATTTTAACATACACACAGAAGACCAAAAAAAAAAAAAAAAGGGAGAATTTAAAAAATAAAGCATATCTACAGGATCTAGAAAATGCCTCCAAAGGGCAAATCTAAGAGTTATTGACCTTAAAGTGGAAGCAGAGGAAGAGATTGGGGCAAAAAGTTTATTCAAAGTGATAATGACAGAGAACATCCCAAACCTAGAGAAAGATATCAATATCCCAGAACAAGAAGGTTATAGAACACCAAGCAGATTTAACTCAAAGAAGACTACCTAAAGGCATTTAATAATCAAACTCCCGAAGGTCAAGGATAAAGCAGCAAGAGAAAAGAAGCAAATAACATACAATAGAGCTCCAATACATCTGGTAACAGATTTTTCAGTGGAAATCTTACAGTTCAGGAGAGAGTGATATGACATATTTAAAGTGCTGAAGGATAAAAACTTTTACCCTAGAATAGCATATCTCGTTAAAATATCCTTCAAACACAAAGGAGAAATAAATACTTATACAGACAAACAAAAGCTGCCGGATTTGAATACCAGACCTTTCCTACAAGAAATGCTAACGGGGTACACTTCAATCAGAAAAAAAAAGGACATTAATGAGTAATAAATAATCACCTGATGGTATAAAATTCATTGGTAATAGCATGTACGCAGAAAAACACACTTTAATATAACACTGTAACTGTAGTGTGTAAACTACTCTTATCCTAGATAGAAGATTAAATGATGAACCAATCAAAAATAGTAACTACAACAACTTTTCAAGACATAGTATAAGATATAAATAGAAACAAACAAAAGTTAAAAAGTGGGGGGATGAAATTAAGGCATAGAGTTTTTATTAGTTTTCATTTTGCTTGTTTGTTTATACAAATAGTGTAATTATCAGGTTAAAATAATTGGTTATGAGATAGTATTTGCAAGTCTCATAGTAACCTCAAACCAAAAAACATAACATATATACAAAAAAGATAAAAAGCAAGAAACTAAATCATATCACCAGAGAAAATCACCTTCACTAGAGGAAAACAGGAAGGAAAGAAAGAAGAGAAGCCCATAAAACAACCAGAAAACAAACAACAAAATGGCAGGAGTAAGTTTTTACTTATCAGTAATAACATTGAATGTAAATGGACTAAACACTTTAATCAAAAGATATAGAAACCGATGAATAAACAAGACCCATTGTTCTATTGCCTACAAGAAACACACTTAACCTGTAAAGACATATATAGATTGAAAATAAAGGGATGGAGAAAGATATTTCATGCCAGTGGAAACCAAAAATAAAAACCTAGAAAGTAATAACAAGAAAAATTTTGGAAACTATTCAAATACATGGTGTCACTATACTTAGACAAAGTAGATTTTAAGACAAAAGTTATAAGAAGAGACAAAGAAGGTCACTGTATAATGATAAAGAGGTCAATTCAGCAAGATAATATAACAATTGTAAATATATATGCACCCAACATTGGATCACCCAGATATGTAAAGGAAATATTGTTAGAGCTAAAAAGAGAGATAGGATCCATTACAATAATAGCTGAGACTTCAAAATACCATTTTCAGCAGAAAATCAGACAAAGCAACATCAGACTTAATCTACACTTTAGACCAAATGGATGTAATAGATATTTACAAAACATTTCATCCAAGAGCTGCAGAATAAGCATTCTTTTCCTCAGCACATAAATCATTCTCAAGGATAGACCATATGTTAGGTCACAAAACAAGTTTTAAAACATTAAAATAATGAAAAATCATCAAGTATTTTCTCCTACCACAATGGAATAAATCTAGAAGTTAATAAGAAGAATGTTGGAATTTATTCAAATACATGGAAGTTAAACAATATGCTCCTGAATGACCAGTGGATCAATGAAGAAATTTAGAAGGAAATTGTAAAATTTCTTGAAACAAATGATAGTAGAAAAACATACTAAAATCCATGCAAAAGCAGCACTAACAGGGAATTTTATAGCTATAAGTGCCTACATCAAAAAGAGAAAACTCTTGAAATGAAAAATCTAATGATGCATCTTAAAGAACTAGAAAAGCAAGAGCAACCCAAACCTCAAATTAGAAGAAAACAAATAATAAAGGTCAGAGCAGAAATAAATGGAATCAAAACGATAAAAATACAAAAGATCAGCAAAACAAAAAATTGGTGTTTTGAAACAGATATATGAAAACGTGCTTAAGATCACTGATCATAAAATAAATGAAAATCAAAACTACAATGAGATATAATTTTACCCCAGTTAAAATGGCTTATGCCCAAAAGACAGGCAATAACATATGCTGATGAGGATGTGGAGAAAAGAGAACACTTGTCCACTGTCGGTGGGAATATAAAGTGGTACAATCAATATGGAGAACAGTTTGGAGGTTCCTCAAAAAATAAAAAACTTATTTACCACATGAGCCAGCAATCCTGCTGCTGGGCATATATTCGAAAGAAAGGAAATCAGTTTATTGAGGAGATATCTGTATTCCTATGTTTGTTGCTACATTGTTTACAACAGCTAAGAACTGTAAGCAACTTAACTTTCCAACAACAGATGAATGAATAAAGGAAATATGGTACATATACACAATGAAGTACTATTCAGCCATAAAAAAGAAAAGAGAGCCAGTCATTTGCAACGACATGGATGGAATTGGAGATCATCATGTTACGTGAAATAAGCCAGGCACAAAAGATAAACATCACACGTTCTCACTTATTTGTGGGATCTAAAATCAAAACTATTGAACTCATGGATGCAGAGAGTAGAAGGATGGTTACTAGAGGTTGGAAATGGTAGTAGGGGGTTAGAAGGGAGGTGGGGATGGTAAAGGGTACAAAAAATAAAATAAATAAGACCTACTATTCAATGGCACAATAGTGTGACTATAGTCGATAATAATTTAATTGTATATTTCAAAATAACCTAATGAGTATAACTGTATTGTTTGTAACTCAAAGGATAAGTGCTTGAGGCCATGGATACCTTATTCTCCATGATGTGCTTGTTGCTCTTTGCATGCCTGTAGCAAAACATGTCATTTACCTCATAAATATATATACCTACTATTTATTCACAAAAATAAAAAATTTGAAAAGTTGTACTTTGCTTATTTTGGAGCCAATTATGCTATATGATTATTATGAATGATATAATCAAAATTAAAAGGATAAAGTTGATGCATAATTTCTTTCATAATTAGAAGTGTCAAGAGAAGCCAGTTCAAACAATAAAAAAATTAGTAACTGTTTTATCATCCTGAGAGAATCTTCAAAAAAGTAAAATTATGTGTCAAGTTTCATAAAAAGTGCCAATATTCCGTTCTTTATATCACAACAAAGAATTGGCAAATAATTCACTTTGACTTGGTAGATGTTTAATAAATAACAAATGTCATTTGATTGCTGAATTCCATTTATAAAGTTATCAATTTCTTTAATAAATAGAGTTCAATTTCAAATGCTATCAATCAACATTAGAGTGTATACAACATCCTGCAATAATTGATTTTCCATTGAAAAATAAGAATTGGCTAAGAAGAAAACAGTATAACAGCAATATCTGCCAGCTGGATAGAATAAAACTTAGCTACTTTCCTCCAGTTTTCTAATATTCATGTAGAGAAATTATTTCTATAATTGCAAATAGGATTATAACTGTAAACGTAATGGCAATATAGTTTTAAATAAATTATAGAGGGTTTTCATATGCATACCATCCGATTGGTGGTCATTTCAGTTAAAAGGAGTAAAATTTAACCCATTTTACTTGTGTTAATACATCTGGTATTAATAAAGAGCACCAGTACAGGACTCACACACACACAAGTTATTTTGCCCATTTTTTTTCTCATTTTATCTTCACAGCAATTAAGTAAAATAGGGTAAGTAAATCCCCATTTTTACAATATAAACCCTCCACAGTTTTAGAAACCACATTTGGTGGCAGTTTAAAAAGCCATCATCTAAGTTAAGTAATTCTGGTATCATAAAGGTTTTTTTAATGTTTAAGTTATACAGAATATCTAATTATAAACTTCTGGCTATTTTATAGCTAATATCTTAGGTGTAAGTGCATAATCAGTATAAATAAATATATTGAGTAATAAAAAAAATCACATCAAGTCTACAAATATTTATTCAGTATGCACCAAAGAGGGTACTAAATTCTGGGTCACTTGTATCAATTGGTTATAATTTCTGAAATGATTACTCCTACTATAAAGTAGGAAGATCATGAACAAACGCTTACAGAAGGCAAATAAAATCATGGCTCTGGGATCAGAGTGGGGCTGGTGGGTGTGGAGATGGGAAGTGGGAATGGATAGAGATGAGTTTGTATAGCAGGCATATGTTGTGGAAGGCTTATAGCTACCATTGTATTTTGACTTAATTCATTTGATAATATTAAGACATAGAAGGAAAGGTTTATAATAATTAGATCATTATTTTAATAACATTTTGCCATTTGGAGAGAATGTATGCATTTCTCCTCCAACTTCAGCAGATTAGTGTCAGTTTCTTTTCTGTTTCTATGTTTCTTGTACATGCTTCTATTGTTACCCTCAAGATATTATATTTAAATTTATTCATTTATGTAATTGTCTCTATTGTGACAGTGGAGACATTAATGAATGACAATTTGCTGAATGAAAGAATGGATGAAATCAAAGACAGACTGGAAGCCCAGAGGATGGTTAAGATTTTTTAAAAAAAGAAGATAAAAATTCAAAATAGCAATTGATTATGAATTCTCACATTAAATTAAATTTTCAGAAAATACTGTCACAATGAAAAAAATAGGACTGCTGCGAATCAGTTCTTGGAATCAATATAGTATTTAAATTCATTTTTTCCACAGTTTATTAATGCAAACTGTTTAATCACTCTAAAATACTGAGAGATTTTATTCACTTTTGTTCTCATAAATACTTAAAGTAATATTGACACAGACATAATTTTCATAAATACAGAAGTATTACAGAATGATTTTCCATCATAAACACTAAAATTGTGGCTTTTAGCTGTCCTTTATCCTACTGAGATGCAAATTACAAATGATAGAAATAAAAAATATTGAACTGCCACCCGTAGAAACACACAAATGCTGGCACAGTGTAATCCCAGCACTTGTAATCCCAGCCACCTGTAATCCCAGCACTTTGGCAGGCCAAGGCGGGCGGATCACCTGAGGTCAGGAGTTGAAGACCAGCCTGGCCAGCATGGTGAAACCCACCTCTACTAAAAATACAAAAATTAGCCAGGCATGGTGGTGGGCACCTGTAATCCCAGCTACTCGGGAGGCTGAGGCAGGAGAATTGCTTGAGCCTGGAAGGCGGAGGTTGCAGTGAGCCAAGATCACGCCATTGCACTCCAGCCTGGGCGACAGAGTGAGACTCTGTCTCAAAACAAAAAAAGGAACCACACAAATGTACATTTAAATGGTATAATTTCTACCAAAATGTATGTATTTATTGTGTTAATTTAAAATAAGATGTAAGACTTAGACGCAAAATACTCCATTGGCTTGCTGTATTATGTAGGGATTTAAGTTTTTAAAAAATGGTGAAGGAATTTTGTTTTATAAATGTGAATACCTAACAAATGAATGAACATGTTGAGATCATTTTCATTAACTAAATTAAATATACATATTGTTCACACACCAGGCATGCTCTTGCTTTGGACATTTGTGTCTTTTTCACTTCATTGCCTATAATGCAAGATAACTCCTGGATCATTCCTTCCCCTCCTTGGTGTCTTGGCTGAATTTTTGCCTTCTTGCCAAAGCTTCCTCTTACCACCTCATCTCAAATTGCAACCACATCTTCCTACATGTTATACCCACCCTCCTTGCTATATTTTTTTCCTTAGCATTTATTAGCACCTAATATATATTTAATATTTTATATATGAAATATATTTAACATTTATATATGATTTTAATATTTGTTATTATTTGTCTTAGCTATTGGAATGTAAGACCCATGCTTTCTTCACTGAAACCCTCACATGTCCAAGAAGAGAAATTGCTTTATATAATATGTACTAAAAAAAAATCTATTGAAGAAATGAATGACTCAATGATAGCATTCAGCAAACTCAAGTGCTGTGGCTGACAGTGACTAGGATTTGGGGAATGAGTAGAATGTAAAAGGAAACAAAAGTAGCTTAAGAGAAAACAAAGAAATCTTATTTTCTTTCACTACTCTCAGTGAAATTTTACATACACACACACACACACACACACACACACACACACACACCCCCCTTTAATATGAATTTCTTGAGTGCTGAAGTAAAAACTTGCATTCTTGCAGGCTGTTGTTTCGACTTCAGCACTTATAATTGTAACTAGAATAGTACTCCATAACTATGCTGAACTATTAAAATTTAATTCATGTAAATGAAAACCTTAAAAGATATGTATAGTTCTGTGTAGTGTCTTGCCCTCAGGAGCTTATACTCTGCTCTTAGAAACTACCTGAAAGTTACCTGGAATTCTTTAGGGTGGGGGAAAAATCTGTAAGCTCCATTTAGTCATGGTATTTGTTCCAATGCATACAGAGTCAACCAACGTATTCTGCATTTCTTTATTTCTGTATTTTCTTTCAGTGAAACTAAAAGGATACATATATCAAACTTAAAAGGAAGACAAACATCATTAATTTAAAAAAAGAGTTTTGGGCCATGTGTGGTGGCTCAAGCCTGTAATCCCAGAAGTTTGGGAGGCTGACACAGGAGGATCGTTTGGCCCAGGAGGTCAGGGCTAGCTGGGCAACACCCCTGTCTCTACAAAAAAATTAAAAAAAGAATAGCACATGTGGTAGTGCATGCCTGTGATCCCAGCTACTTGGGAAGCTGAGGTAGAAGGATCACTTGAGACCAGGAGATTGAGGCTACAGTGAGTAGTGATTGTGCCACTGCACTCCAACCTGAGTGACAGAGTGAGACCCTGTCTCAAAAAAAAAGAATTTACTTCCATTAAAACTATCTTTGTCCTAGTTCTTCATATTTATTTTATATTTTTATAAAATATTTAAGACTCTGATCCAACTCTCCCCTTACAATGGCTATCTTGCATTACTGCATTTCTGGGCTGTAGGTATCTTGAAAGCAAGGAAAAACCATATCATTCTACATCATTTTAGGATATACTTGTACAGGGTGGTTACTAAATAAATGTTTTGTTCTATTTGCATTCTGCATTATTTCCAGTATTTCTAAAATTTTCACTTCTACTCCTTTGCAACAACCATCTCTCTGAACTTGGTGTTTGTCACCTCCATCCACCTTTTCAGTATATTACTACTTCACATCAGTCCTCCACCAATAAGACAACATCTCATGCAGGGATGAATCCAGGTTTTTTAAGGCCTAAAACTTACACAATTTTAAGAAGAAGTGTAAGAGTATAAGTACAAAATTAGATACAAGTGAATATTTGTAAAAAGGAGAGAAGAAATAACAAAAAAAAACTGTTAAAAAGCTGACAAATGTCACGAACACCATGTATTTCTAAACCCTTCTTAAAGCCTTGTAATTGGCTTATAGGCAAGGGAGGTGCCCTAAGACCTAATTCTTTTCTGCTATGATTTATCCACTTTTGGTCTCACTTCTTTTTTCATTTACTGTGATTAGTGTCACATCCTTGATTCTAATTCTTGGATTTCCATCTCATATAACATACCCAGCTTATCACTGCTTATATAATGCTGCCTCATCTCCCATTTCCAAGCCTTAAGAAACTATGAGTTTCTTAATGTTCAATCTCTCCCTCACATCTCTTCAAAAGGTAAAATATCTCTAAGTCTCTTATGTTTAATGCTAAAGACCCAGTGAGTTTCTGTGATTTGACAAAGGTCACACGAGCGGTTGGTAACAAGATGTGTTTTCACTGACCAACATACCAAAAAAGTTATATACACAAACATCCATTGTACATATGGCCATAGATTTTAATCAGAACACAAGGTTTACTGATTAACCTATTGTTGATAAGAAGAAAAATTTAGATAGATAGCCTTTTAAAAGGTTAGCTAAAATTAGGGTTTTCCAATTAAGAGATGCTCTATTTATATGAGAAATGGCTTAATCACTTTAGGCATTATAATTTCTTTTATTTATGTAGGCTTAGTATTTAAAATGATATCTATCATTGTATCAGATATGTCTAGCAGTTAAATGTTCCCTTACATGAAGTCTAAGCTTTGTAAGATTAATATTAGTCATGAAAATAATTTTACCTATCCTTAACAAAATAGCTTCTATAGCTAGTCTATTGCTTTACAGTTATAAAAGATATTGGATCCTTTCAACCTCATTGTAATACTGTGAGTTAGATCTTGAAATCTAATTGTACAGATGAGATATGTGGAAATATAGAAAACACAAGTAAGTTGCCTGAAGTCATGAAGACAGCATTAATTGAGAGTCTTCTGACTCCAAGTCTGATGCTGTATTCATCAGAAGTGAATCTACTGTAATTCAGAGTTCAGACCTGATCATGGTCAATGATTTAAGCATGCACAAATATGGAAGACAGAATTCAAACTTAATCCAGCAAATATTCTTCATACCATCAAAGACCTTCAAAGTTGAAAGTAAACAGTTTTTTTCTTACTACTTACAATGCTCCAAGCATGACATTATGTTTCCTATATTTAATAAAAATTTTGCCAATGATTATCCCAGTTTTCCAACTAAGAACACCTGTGTCTAAAAGTTAAAAAAACTCCAGGCAATAAGTACCAGATCTGAATTTAAATCCTGATCTAACTCTAAAACCATGGCTCTCTATAAATCACTGGAGGTGCTAAAGCATTGGCTGGTTGAAGATCTGGTATGGATATTAAAAAGAGAGGTTATCATCCTTGCTTCCAAGGTAACCACTCCAAGCTTACAAAAAAGTCCAGCCTATTCCATGAAATATTGGTTAGACAAATCCAGAAATTTAACTACAGGAACAATTGTTCATCATGAAGCAATATCACTGAACACACAAATATTTTAAGGTATGTCACCCTTGATGAAGGCAATCAGGTTAGGATTTGGGGCATTGTACTGTGTTAAACAGGACATTATTTAGTTTATTTCATGTCCCTATCACAAAAATTATAATGTAAGCATAATTCTCCTCTGAAAAATTTCAAAATAAATGAATAAAGAATAGGAATACAATTTTTGTACTGGTAATGTATTTAATCACTAGTATCTGATGTGGTGTGATATTACTACATCTTAAAAATAATATATTACAACCTATCAGCCCAGGGACCAACGATTTTTATTATTCTTCACAGAAGATAGTTTCCTATTATTTATTAGAAAATGTTTGTATCAACATGAAATGTGGTCTGTGTCATGTGTACCTAACACACCAGCTTTAGGGAATTTTGAGAAATCTCATGCTAATGACCAATCCGTACCTGGTAATCCCCCTGGAACAAGAACAAGGAAGCTCACTCATCTGTGTGCTGTGTTTCTTGATCTCCAACCTTGATCACTGCCATGCCATCTGTAACATATGCCAAAAAAGCATAAGCAGAAATAGAGACTTTCTTGCCTAGGAACATTCTTCCTTATGTTATGCTGGAGTGTGTCCTCTGTCCTCTAATAATGCTACTGGAATTAGCTCTTCTACCAAAGAATCCTTCATGACAAGGAATTCCAGAGGTCAACTCCTAAAATCAAAACCACGACTCTGAAAACAGCTAATTTCACCCTTACTTCAATCCCTGATTCTCAACAATAAATCCAACAGCATTTTCTTGCCAGAAACCCTGTCAGTTCATCTTTAAGAAAAAGAGCAAGCTAACTGGACCAATTTCAATTACCTACTCTGAAACAACTAAAAACTAAGAATTAAAAAATATCCACAAATTACAATTCTTATCACAGATGCATTTCCTCACAGAATACCTATGGACAAACAATGAAGTTTCTTTGATTTCATTACAAGTCTTATGGCCTGGGATGTGCTTACTTGCCATGTAGCTCTGGCTAAATCTATAAGCAAACATTGGACATCATTGGTTTTAGCTTTGTGTTCTTCCATGCTGTGTTACCACTGATTCATTAAGAATGCTTGAAGATACATTCAGGTTTTAATGTTATGTTACTATCTTAGCTCCAAAGAGCTTTCCAAAATTTTCTAAATTTATCAATTATAATAATATAGATACAAATCTATATTTGAAGTTATCTTCAAAAGATTTTATTAACTTAAAGTTGAACTTATCAATATAAACAATTGTTTTAGGTTCATTGGATATGTGATATTTAGTTCTTATGGATTCATTGTTCTCTTACAAAAATTGCTGAAGTTTTAAAAGTATCACGATGGTAACCTATTTTACAATTATGCTATAACACAGACAACTAGGACCAAAATTAATTTGGAGAACTCGTTCAAAAAATTCAGTGATTAAATAAAGCTTAGAACCAATGATATGTATATAAAGGTTTAGATTTAGCCCATGATATTGCCCAAGTAAAATTGAATTTATCTATATCGTCTACTCTAGCTTTTCTGTAGATATAATATTGGTATAAATTGATAAAATCATATAATATTAATAAGTTTAACAATTGCTATGGATAACTGTTTTAATGTCCTAACTCACTTTATTGTATTAATTCAGAACACAAGGACTAAGTTTCTAAGTAGAGCAAAAACCTGCCTTGTGAACTTATTGAAGACTCAACTGGACATGACTATATGTCTAAATTTTTTTCCAAATCAATCAGTCTCTTCAATGAAATCACTATCAAATCTCAATAGAGATTGTCATTAAAATTAAAAAACAGATTCTAGAATTTATGTGCAAAACCAAAGGGTCAAGAATTGTTTCAAGAGCATTTTGATGAACAGCTCTAGGATGGATCCACGTACCAAACATGAGGATTTAACATAAAGATGTTACAATTAAAACAGTGTGATACTTGTGTAGAGATAGACAAATAGGCCAGTAGGACAGAAAAACAGATCAGAACAGAGAGCTCAGAAAAGACCTATGCATGCATTTAAAAAAATTAATATATGACAGAGGGACTGGTAGATCACTGCGAGTAATAATACACTATTTAAAAATGGTGCACAGTAGTACAAAGAAAAATCAATCAAGAAAACAGTCCTATTTAAAACAGCTGCAGTATAATAAAATACCTAAGAATAAATTTAATTAAATCAATGAAATATCAATCCTTACAATGGAAACTATAAAACATGAGATATCTTTTCATTTTTTATGTGTCCTCTTTAATTTTTTCAATGGATAAAAAAATTGAAAGAGCACATAAAAAATGGAAAGATATTTCATGTTCATGGATTGAAAAAATTAATATTGTTAAAATGTCCATACTATGCAAAATGATCTACAGATTCAATACAATCTTTATCAAAATACCAAAGTCATTCTTCATAGAAATAGGAAAAAAATTTCTAAAAGTTGTGTGGAACCACAAAAGGCCTTGAATAGACAAAGCAATCTTAAGTAAAAAGAACAAAGCTGGAGTCTTCACACTACCTGGCTTCAAAATATACTACAAAAGTAAAGTAACCAAAAGGGGATGGCATGGCATGAAACAGAATACAGAACCCAGAAGTAAGTATGTGCATTTACAGGCAACACAGTTTCAACAAAGGCATCAAGAATATACATGGAGAAAAGGATAGTCTTTTCAAGAAATGATGCTGAGAAAACTGGATATTCACATGCAGAAGATTAAAATTATACCACTATCACTTATCAACTCTAAGAGAAATAAAGACTTAAATTTAAGACCTGAACTTATGAAACTACTAGAAGAAAACATTAAGAGAATACTCCAGGACATTGGTATGGGCAAAAATGTTTCGAATAAGACCTCAAAAGCACAAGAAACAAAAGCAAAATTTGACAAATGGGATTACATCAACCTAAAAACTTCTGCATAGCAAAGGAAACATTCAACAAAATGAAGAGACAACAGACAGAATGGGAGAAAATATTTGCAACAATTCATCTGACAAGAGATGAATAGCTAGACTGTATAAGAACTCAAACAACTTAATAGCAAAAAAAAAAAAAAACCCTCAAATAATTTGATTTAAAAAATGAGCAAAAGATCTGAATAGACATTCTCAACAGAAGATATACAAATGGCCAAACAGATACATTAAAATGCTCAATATCATTAATCATTAGGGAAATTAAAATTAAAACCACAATGAGATTTCACCTCATCCCATTAAAAATGCCTATTATCAAAACAGAGATGCTGGCAAGGAAATGAGAAGAGCAGATGGTGGTGAAGATTTGAAGAAAAATGCTTGTACGCTGTTTGCGGCAATGTAAATTAGTCCAGCCACTATAAAAAACAGTATGGAGATTCCTCAAAAAAACAAAAATAGAACTACTGTAAACTCATCAATCCCACTTCTAGGTATATATCCAAAAGCAAGGAAGTAAGTATATAGAAGAGATATCTGCACTCTCATGTCATTACAGCACTATTCAAAATAGCAGAGAGATGAAATCAAACTGTGTTCATTAAGAGATGAATGAGTAAAAACTGTGGTATAAATACATAGAATATTATTTATTCATAAAAGAATGTAATCATATTATTTGCAGCAACATAGATGAAACTGGAGGACATCATATTAAATTAATAAGCCTGGCACAGAAAGACAAATATTGCACATTCTCATTCATATGTGGGAACTGAATAAATTGAGCTCATGAATGTAGTACATAAAATAGCTGCTACCAGCAAGTGGTGCAAAGGGGAGAAAGGAGAGGGACTGTTCAATGAGTACTAACATACAGTTAGATAAGAATAACTTCTAGACTTTGCTAGCACAAAGGGTGACTATAGCTAGTAATAATTTATTGTATATTTCCGAGTAGCAAGAAGGAAAGATTTGAATGTTTCCAACACAAATAAATGATAAATGTTTGAGGTGATGGATATCCCAATTATCCAGATTTCATCATTACACATTGTATGCATGTATGAAAATATCACATGTACTCTACAAATACATACAACTATTATGTACCAATAAAAAAAAATGACCCAGAAGCATATAGCCCTTCAGGAGCTGAGCCACTCTAGAGATGGCTTGGGGATCCTTGTTGAAAAAACAAGACAAAAGCACTGTTAAAGTTACTGAAATATAAAGCTTTAAAAAATGGTACATAGGAAACTGATTACACATATTGAGTAGGAAAACAAAACTAAAATATGAACTTTCTACTTCGAGCCACAGATAGATTAAAAACAACTTAATTCTGTGAGCATAAGAACATTTCTGGAATGTAAGATTTTACAGTTTTTAGAAGAAAATAAAGAATAATATATTTAAGACTTCAGGGCATGGAGAATTTCCTAAACAATACAACACATTTACAAAACTTAATTGAAACAAAATGACAAATTTGACTATATTAAAACTTCAAATTTTGTTTTACAAAAAATAAAAACACAGAAACTAAAAATATAAGCCATATACTGTGGGAAAGTACTTATATCCAACATATTTGACAAAGGATTATATCCAGAATATATAAAGATGCCGTAAAAATGATTAAAAATACACAAACGATCCAATTAAAGAAGAGGTAAAAAGATGAGTCAAATCACAGACGAGAAATATCCACGAGCTAACAAGATTAACAAAATATGATCATACTCAGTACTACTGAAACAAAAGCAACAATGGAAAACCACTGCACAGCAGATTTGATAAAAGGAAAGGTAAAGAGGAACAAGTATGCATAGAAATGAGAACACTAATTTGATACTGACAAATGTAAAAAGAATATGAAACAGTTGGGAGAGAAATGTGGAAAAAAATCAACTAGTTGAAGAAGCCACACACATTCTCCTACATTATTTGACAAGATTGATAGTCATTATAACCCAGAAATTTAAGTTGTATTGTAGAATAAACTCCTATACATAGGCACAAGGAGACTACACAAAAAACTAATCATAGTATTGTTTAAAACAGCACAAATAAAGCAAAGAAAAATTACAATGTCCTAAATAACCAGAAAATGTTTAAATTAAACTGTAGTAGAGACATCTATAACAGAATTCTATCCAGTAGTAAAAATAAATGAGCTAGAGTTACATAGATCTTTTGATTAATCTCCAAAACATCATGTGACTTAAAAGTGGCATAAAGACATGTATGGTAAGATATTATTTTAAATAAAAATTTTCAAATAAGCTAAATGAATCTTATATAGTTGTGGATACATACATAACACTGTAAAGAAACGTAAGCAAAAGTATAACCCGAATTAAGTCTGATATTTTATCTTGGTATAGTAACAGAGGTTTGTGAGTTGAGGGGTGACTATAGGAAGCTTTAACTGATTTATAGGGCCTATATCTTTTAAAAACATGAAAGAAACATGGTAAAATTTTAAAATAAACCAGTATGATAGGTACCTGGCTGTTTGCTATATTATCCTGTAAAGTTTTTTTTTTTTCACATTGGAATCTTTTCAATGAAAATTGCAGGTCATAGCCTGATGAAGTGTTAAATTGCATACATCAGACAATGAGAATGCTGAGACTCTCCATCCCCCATACACACTCCTGCCATCCTCTCCCACTCTCATTGGAATCAAAGAAATCACAGATGTAAGGTGTTGTGCTGGGCATCTTAATAAATGAAATGAGAAAAACTTAGGAGTAAGCTACGTGAGTGTTATACGAAAATTTTGCTGACTGGGGAAGAGGCTCAGACTAAAAGGAAGGAACATCACGTCCAGTTTTATGCAGTTTAAACATCAAAACTCGTGCCTACTCTGTAATGGAGAAATTCAACTATTGAGTTGTTTCAATAAAAATTTACAAGATTGAGAGCAAAACACATTCACTATTAAGTGCAAATGAATCACAAACAGATGTGTCAGGCAGAAAACACTTCCACATAATACTTGCTATTTTGAGTTCAGATTTTAACTTCTAATCTAAAACTCCTCTCTTTTGTGTCCCCACCCTTGCTCAACCACAGAGTAAAGACAGTATTTTGGATCTTCTGGACTAAAGAAGAACTGGCAAAGAAAAATCTCCTTCTCATACTCAAGTCATTGCACAGGAAGACGGTTCTGCAGTTCCAGATTGGAGGGGTTCTTCGGTCAGTAACCACCCTGTCCTCCCATCCCAGAGATCTGAATTTAAATTCAAAGCAAAGTAACACTGAGGAAAAAAATAAACCTAGCATAAATTTATGTAAATATATGAGCAGTTAAGTTCAAGGTTGTGAGAACATGTGCCCTGAGGAAACTTGCCATTTTGCATATTATTTTAAAAAGATAATCAAAAGGTTTTGAAATATTGGTGCTGTCTTAAATGCTTAAACATACATGATTAATTACAAACAGTAGTGTATAAACCACACGTATCATTTTATTTGCTTCACACAACCCTGTGAGGAGTGGCATCTTAATAAGTATCCTACTTTTGAAAACAAAAGGTTTTTTTCTTAAAAAAAGATCACTTATTTCTTTATATATTGCTTGGATCTTTGCTACTGTCATTATGCTGGACACTGAGTATGCAGGAAAAAAAAAAAAAAAAACCTGACAAGGTTAAAGTACCCAATAGTCTGTCTATTGGGTACCCAATAGACATCTGTCTGCACAGAGTGGTAAGGAACACAGTGCAGGGGTGCAGTCTCGGTTCACTGCAAGCTCCGCCTCCTGGGCTCAAGTGATCTGCTCACCTTGACTCCCAACACGCTGAGATTACAGGAGTGAGCCACCAGGACTGGCCTGAAACTGATATTTATCGGAGTAAAAAAGAAGTTTCTATTTATCATAAGGTATTGACAATTGTATTATGAATTTCCCAAATTTGGAGAGGACTAGAACACTGATCTTAGATGAATATATGAAAATAGTTATTTTTAAAGAATAAGCATGTAATAAATTCAAAACTTCCTACAATTGTATTGAGTAGGTTTCACCTAGTAAAACAGTCAAGAGAATATACAGTTATTTACAGAGAAGACATCTAATTTTTTAAGCCTATTAGTTGAGATGCTGATTATATTGAACTTAAATATAAAAATGATTCATAATCATTAATCTAGGAAAAAAGATTTAAAATGAAAGTTGTAAATATATATTCAAAGTCCATATATTCTAGTACACTTTTAGATGGTCAAATTAGTTCAACAAGAAACACTGATGACAAAGACCAAAATGAGAGACAACATTATGTACCATTTAACACCCCAACATGGCTGGACATTTCACAGCCCCAATACTGTTAGTCAAAAAATTGCTCAAATTTTAACCCTAAATCTAATAGCAATAAATAGCACATCAGAAACTTAATTAGATTTATAAATTCCCCAGATGTTTGCCTTCATCTTTTTTATAGAACAAAGACTAATTTATGCAACTAAAACAAAGAATAATAGGCTGCAAAAAATTATTCTCTGTCCAGCATTTGTGTAGGAATGTCTACTAAGTGTTACTGGGAAATAAATTTTAAGATTTTGGGATATTATAATCCTTCAAGTACTTGATTCTCTGAGTTCTTTCAGAAAATCATTATAGATTGGTTGAAAACTAAAAAATTGGTTCAGGAAATTTTTAATAATAAAGTTTTTGAACTGCATTTATTATTTTAGGAGATGGCACACATACTATTATTAGGAGTGTTTTAAAACCAGTTTCTTGAGTATAATCTAATGATTTTGCAATGATAATTATTGCTAATTCTCTAAAACGTAACATTCTCCTATATTACATAATAAGATAGACTACCTTGTTTACAAAGATTTTTCAAAAAAAGATTGAATAAAATCTTTTTTTTTCAATGAAATAACCAGAGCAGTCATTCAGTACTTTCAGAATAGCACTTGGTTTATGAGCACCAGAAAACCTATATGATTGGTCAATATATTTTAAATGAATACATTGAAAGAACAAAAGCTAGAGGAAATATGAAAATACTCTTGTTTTCCCAAAGTCAACATAGTCAGTGTCTGTGTCACTGAGTCCTGCAAAAGTGTTAAAATGTTAGAATCTGATGTCTTAAAAACCTGTTATATGCTAGTTAGCCTGATTTGATCATTCCGCAATGTACATATGTATTGAAGCATCATATTGTAATTCATAAATATATACAGGTATTATTGTCAATTAAAAATAAAAATGAAACTCTAAAAATAAAAGCTATACCAAAATATTTTTAGAATCTGTGATAAGAGAAATGAACAAACTGAGGAAAAGCGGGAGACCTAGTCAAACTTTTCCGAACAACAGCTTTACAAACTGAGATAGAAAAGAGTAAACTCTAAGAATCCTACTGCCAACCAAGGTGTTTTGTGTTTTAAATGAACTGGAAGATGATATTGAATCTGTAAGGGTGCAATCTATATAATTCTGTATTCAGAAATGCACAAAACAAAGATATATGTGAAAGAGATGATCAATCTCTGTGTCTGCCTGGAAGTCATTAAACCAGTAGAAAAATCCAGTTATATAAACATACCATCTATCTATTTATTTACATATGTATAATTTTTCCTTAGGAAAGAATTAACTTTAAACTATGAAATGTGATCACCTTTATTGCCTTCAATAAATAAATTTCTAGAAATCAATAATGTTGAATATTTTTTAATTGGGAAAAAAACACACCCAACCTCCAGTGATACACAATTGGCATTACTATAATACCTCACATCAGCCATAAAAATCAGGGCTGTATCTCAACCAATCTACTGCTTTAGAAATTCAGGATAATCTATAAGGGGTTGAGACTGAAGGATATAATGTAAAAATTAAACACAAAACTATAGGCAAAAACAAGTGTGCGCGCGCGCACACACACACACACACACACACACACGTACCAGTAAATGTACTGCTCTAAACAAGGTGAATGCTTGTGGTTACCCATTTGGACTGGTGAACTTCTAGCTAGTTAATCTTTAGACATAAAAGGAATAAACCTTTATCATTGTCACCCGGGAGCATAGAACACAGAATACAGGTATAACCTTCATGAAGGGGAGAAAAGATATGATGTCCCATATGTTAACATTATTCTCCAAAATATTTAATGTTCAAAAACAGTATTTAAATATTGACAATCAAGACAGCATCATGAATCTAATAGAAATATTAACAAGTAGTTCATTAAAGAGCTATGTTGTAAGAGTGAATAAAACAAAGCTGGAAATCATAAATAACAAATTATGGGTTTGGATTATATACGAACTGGACTTCAGTCAGAGGATCTATACTGATAGAAAGGCCTGTCTTAACACCTTGGCAAAACTTACAGAGAATGAGATAATTAATTAAATAATTCTGTCACTATGGCCAATTCAAGCTATCATCATGATGTTACTGAATTTGAAGTTGGGAAGAGATTTGTACAGAATATCTTATTGATGTGGAGCAACCTGGCTCCAGCATAACGTTGTCATGAATAAATACTGTTTCCAAAAGTGAAAATAAAAAGATTGCATTTACTTTATCACAATGTTCATTATTAAAAAATCACCAAAAGTTTGCAAACTATATTTATGTAGAGAATCTGGAGAATGCAAATGACCATACTATCTGACTGACAATTTAAAATTATCATTATGTATTTTGAGAATCTAGGTGCAATATTTTAGGTGAATGAAAATGATTAAGTACATATTTTACGGCCCATTAGCTCCAACTCTAATGATCATTACTTTAAAATACTTTTGATGTAATGAGGTGTTTAGTATCTAAAAATAGACCACACCTAGTACAGGGATTGGCAAATGTTTTCTGTAAAGGGCCGAGAGTAAATATTTTAGATGCTGCCGACAATACACTCTCTGTTATGAATGCAGTTCTGCTATTGTTTTGGGAAAGCACCAGGCTCAATATGTAAATAAATGATCATGACTGTGTTCCAATAAAACAGCATTTACATAAGCAGGCAGCAGATGGATAAAGCCTGTGGCCATCCACAGTTTGTTAACCCAAACTTAGTATGTACTGAATCAATCGGAATTATTTTGTAGCTCTAATTTCAGTATAATTTTTCTTGGTGTTTGTGAAACATTTTCATAGATAACTAAAGTTATTTTAACAAAATTGCCCCAGTAAAAAAAGTTTTGACTAGTGTTTCTTAAACAAGATACTTCTGTAGCTAACTGCCAAAAGGACAATGCAATTGAAAATAAAATGAATATATTTGTGGACATATATTCTTTTACATTACTATACCAAAATTTCACAACTAACCGTAAGGAGAGAGGTTTACCTACATAGAGAAGGATGGGAACATTTGCATATTAAATTAAAATGTATTTAATATGAGTGCATTCACTTTATTTTACTTTAAAATTCCTTATTCTTACCTTCCACAAGTTTCCCTGTCTGTTCCGCACTTCCCCCAGGAAGAATCTTGGCAATATAGGCTCCAATTTCTCCACTATGTCCAGGGATTTCTTTACCACCCACAATTCTAATTCCTAATCCATTACCTGTATTAAACAATTAGCAAATTATTAGTACTAATTTAAGAAGGAACTATAGTTATCACAAGTTACAGAGTGCACAAAAAGTAGTTCTGGTACACGGAAACTAAATATAACGTAACTATTGGAAACGGACACCAAAGACAAAGTATGTCATTCTGATTTCAATAATATAAAATAGGATTTTCGGAGATCTTGGTAGACTCTGCAATTATTGACCTGATATTAACAAGTAATTTTTTGAATTAGCCATAGTCAGTCATATACTCAGGCCTTGCCAATTTTTGACCAGGTATTTTGTAAAAAGTTTATGAGAGGATGTTCCCAGAGCATATAATTCACTTATAAAATTAAGAAACATTTTACTTATAGAAATGCAGTAATGACTATTCAAAATTGAGAATATACAATCTAATCATACAAATGATTATAAATGATAAAGTGAAAACATGATCATAACTTAATACATTATTCATTTTCAGCCTTAATCAGCTAATATTGTTTGTGTATTAACCTGACACTTACTACAAGACATGATAAAATTATTCTTGACTGATGAACAACTTAGTAAACTGTTTCTTACGTTGCAGTGCAAGTTCTTTTGGAATTAGTGACATGAAAAGACCAGGGCGAATAATTATTATGAGAAACCTAATTGAGATAGATATAAAGTGTTGATATTTTTAGTTTGTGTGTTTTAAAAAAAATAGCTAAAAATTAGCGAGTATATAGAGCACCAAACATAACTAAACATAGAAAGAATACAGTGAAAGTACTATACTGTGATCTTATGGGACACTGTTGCATATATGTTTCAACACTGACCCAAACATTATGTGGCACATGAGGATACTTTAATGCATAGCAGTTTTAACACCTTGGCTTCGATTATTTTGAAAGGCAAGAAACAAACACATATTAATTATAACAAATAATGGAATATTTGAATAGCTTTATTGTTTTCATTTTTTGTAGAGACAGGGTCTCACTATGTTGTCCAAGCTGGTCTCACACTCCCGGCCTGAAGCAATCCTCCTGCCTCAGCCTCCAACAGTGCTAGAATTATAGGCATGAACTCTTGTTTTAAAGCAGTGGCTCTCAACTGGGTGTGGAATTTTCATCCTAGGGCATATTGGTCCATGTCTAAAAACATTTTGGTTGTCACCATGGAATGACGCTACTAGCATTGAGTAGGTAGAGGCCAGGGATGCTGCTAAACATTGCACAATGCACAGTGCCAAGGCTGAAAACCCATTTTAATGAGAGCAGTGCATGTTATTTTATTTCATTTTTTGAGACAGAGTCTGGCTCTATTGCCCAGGCTGGAATGCAGTGGCATGATCTCGACTCACTGCAACCTCGGCCTCCCAGGTTCAAGTAATTCTCCTACCTCAACCTAAAAGTGTAGTTGCAGCCTGGATGTGGTGGCTTACACCTGTAATTCCAGCACTTTGGGAGGCTGAGGCAGGAGGATCACTTGAGGCCAGGAGTTCAAGACCAGCCTTGCCAATATAGGAGATAACAAAAAAAAATCAAAAAACAAAAAGTATAGTTGCAGAACTTCAAAATCTATTCATTAGCATCAAGGACTTAAAAAATTTGGTTATAGTTTCATTCTGCAAATGACAATGTCCTGAAGGTGAAGTAGTTGGGTCCTTAGAGTAATTTTTTTAGGGGTTTCATTATTTACTTATTTTAAAAAGTATTGTTATTATTAAGTTCTGGGGTACATGTGCAGATCTTGCAGGATTGTTACATAGGTATACACATACCATGGTGGTTTGCTCCCTTCATCCCCCCGTCACCTACTTTAGGTATTTCTCCTAATGTTATCCCTCCCCAATCCCTTTCCCCTGGCTATCCATCCCCTAGTTCCCCACTCCCTAACAGACCCCAGTGTGTGACATTCCCCTCCCTGTGTCCATGTGTTCTCATTGTTCAACACCCACTTATGAATGACAACATGTGGTGTTTGGTTTTCTGTTCTTGTATCAGTTTGCTGAGAATGATGGTTTCCAGATTCATCCATGTCCCTGTAAAGGACATGAACTCATCCTTTTTTATGGCTGCATAGTACTCTATGGTGTATATGTGCCACATTTTCTTTATCCAGTCTAACTTTGTTGGGCATTTTAGTTGGTTCCAAGTTTTTGTTCTTGTAAATAGTCACAATGAACATACGTGTGCATGTATCTTTATAATAGATCAATATATAATCCTTTGGGTATACACCCAGTAATGGGATTGCTGGGTCAAATGATATTTCTATTTCTAGATCCTTAAGGAATTGCCACACTGTGTTCCACAGTGGTTGAACTAATTTACACTCCCACCAACAGTGTAAAAGCATTCCTATTTCTCTGCATCCTCTCCAGCATCTGTTGTCTCCAGATTTTTTAATGATTGCCATTCTAACTGGCACGAGACGGTATCTGAATGTGGTTTTGATTTGCATTTCTCTAATGGCCAGTGATGATGAGCATTAAAACCCTATGGTAAAGGATTAGTGGTGATAAACTATAATTACAATAATCTCAATAAAGTAGCACAGACACAATAATTAATTTTGTAATGTATAGTCTCACACTAGTGAATTCAAATACTCAAAATGCTTTTGAAGTATACTCGATAAGCCTCAGTGTCTTTGGTAAATAGAGTAATACACAGTCATGATGATCCTGTGAGACTACATACATAGAAACAATTTCAGGCATATAGTTAATTTTCAACAATTACTGCTCCTCTTCTTGATGTTGCTGCTATTGTTTTTTTTTTTTTTTTTTTTTTTTTTTTAATTTTGAGACAGTCTCACTCTCTTGCCCATGCTGGAGTACAATGGTGTGCTCATAGCTCATTGCAGCCTCAAACTCATAGATGCAGGGATCCTCCCACCTCAGCCTCCTGAGTAGCTGGGACTATACGTGCCACCATGCCCAGTTAAGTTCTTATTTTTAGTAGACACCAAGTCTGGCTACACTGCCTAGGATGGTCTCAACCTCCTGGGTCAAGTGGCCCTTTTGCCTCAGCCTCCCAAAAGTTCTGGGATTACAGATATGAGCCACTGTACCCAGCTGCTGTTATTGTTTTTCGTGTAGACAATTAAGTTGCATAGGAAGATTAAAAAATATTTGAAGAATAGCATGTTAGAAAATAAACAGACCCAGGAAGAATAACATTTTTTTGTATATTTTATAGTAGCTGCTTCTGCCCTAATTTGAATGTCATAAAAAGAAATCGAATTTATATAATTTTAAATAGTTAAATCTGGATATATTTATTTCACATTTCCATAGTTGTACTGTAACATTTTATATTTCAAATACAGATAAAATGAACAAAAATATTTATATAAAAATCTAACACCCCTCCTCAAATCTAGTAAGCCGAATACCAATAGAAATTTTTGTAAACTTAAGAAGCAACATTAATTTTGAACTGAAATGCTTAGAAGTAAATGACCCTTGATAAGTGATGTGTATAGTACTATTGTTTTTCAACTTTTGATAAATTTTTATCAACATAATCTCATCTCTCTGCTTTTGTTTCATCTCAAAACACTGATGAAGTGCTTCCTCAGATGCCATGAAAATGGTCTTGTTCTTGTGTTCACAGTCTGACGGTATAGAGAGACGTATAAAACAGTAGTTACTCCAGGTAACATAAGTGTTTTACTAAAAAATAAAGTCCTAAATTATGGTAATTTCACAATATATAAGCGTATCTGTGGTTAAGAAAATCTTATAGAGAAGTTTAAAATTTAGAAAACCTTCAAAGTATGTTGGGATATTTATAGAAAAGAGAAATTCAATGATAATAGTAGCAAAACCATTAAGAAAATGCATTACCTCTGCTAACCTTAGAATTACAATTTAAATGCTTTGGTTTTAAGTCTCTATCTACATTATAAGTGTTTGAAAAATATGCTACTTTGGAGTCACTTTAAAAATAAGCTACACGCGTTGAACAAGGAGAACACATGGACACAGGGAGGGGAGCACTATACACGGGGGTCTGTTGTGGGGGAGGGGGGATAGCGGGGGGGTGGGGAGTTGGGGAGGGATAGCATGGGGAGAAATGCCAGATATAGGAGAGAGATCCAAGATGGCTGATGATTAGCAGCTCGGGCACGTACCTCCCAGTGAAAGCGCAAAGAACGAGAGGACGCCACACTTTCAGACGAATATTTGTTGCTCACGGACCAGGAGATTCCCAGTGGAGGAGCCCCACGGGTCGCCAGGGCGACTCTTGTGGCCGGCGTGGTGGTTTTGCTGGTGCCTTAGCACGCCAGTTCTTGGTGCAGAGTCCGGAGATTCCCGGACAGAAAAGCACCATCAGTCTTAACACCGCTGTTTTGGCCGGCTCAGTGGATTGCTCAGATCTCGGCGCAGGGAATCAACAAGTTGGACGTCAGAGACCCAGTTAGAAAGCCGGTAATTATAAAGACGACAGACGGACAAATATATAATGAAGGGAAGAAACCAGCGTAAAAAGGCAGAGAATACTCAAAATCAGAATGCCTCTCCCTCTACAGGGGATTGCAATTCCTCATCAGTAACGGAACAAGGCTTAATAGATTACACGTGTGCTCCAATAACAGAAGCAGGTTTCAAAACGTGGGTGATAAGAAACTTCTGTGAATTAAAAGAACTTGTTCTAACCCAATGCAAAGAAACTAAGAACCTTGAAAAAAGGTTTGACGAACTGTTAACGAGAATGGACAATTTAGAGAAGAATATAAGTGAATTGATGGAGCTGAAAAACACAACACGAGAACTTCGCGAAGCATGCACAAGTTTAAACAGTCGAATTGATCAAGCAGAAGGAAGGATATCAGAAGTCAAGGACCAGCTCAGTGAAATGAAACGAGAAGACAAGAATGCAGAAAAAAGGATGAAAAGGAATGAGCAAAGTCTCCAGGAAATATGGGACTATGTGAAAAGACCTAATTTACGTTTGATAGGTGTACCTGAATGTGATGAAGAGAATGAATCCAAGTTGGAAAATACTCTTCAGGATATCATTCAGGAAAATTTTCCCAACCTGGCAAGGCAGGGTAATATTCAACTCCAGGTAATACAGAGAACACCACAAAGATATTCTTCAAGAAGACCAACCCCAAGGCACATAATCGCCAGATTTATTAGGGTTGAAATGAAGGAGAAAATACTAAGGGCAGCCAGAGAGAAAGGTCAGGTTACCCATAAAGGGAAACCTATCAGACTTACAGCAGATCTCTCAGCAGAAACCCTACAAGCCAGAAAAGAGTGGGGACCAATATTTAACATCCTTAAAGAAAAGAACTTTCAACCCAGAATTTCCTATCCAGCCAAACTAAACTTTATGAGCGAAGGAAAAATTAAATCTTTTGCGAACAAACAAGTACTTAGAGAGTTCACCACCACCAGGCCTGCTTTACAAGAGCTTCTGAAAGAAGCACTATACATATAAAGGAACAACCAATATCAGCCTTTCCAAAAATATATCAAAAAGCAAAGAACTTTAACACAATAAAAAATTTACATCAACTAATGGGCAAAACAGCCAGCTAGAATCAAACGCCGGTATTAAACCTATATATATTTTAATTGGATAAAAAGCCAAAACCCATCGGTATGCTGCATCCGGGCCCATCTTACATGCAACAATACACAAAGACTCAGAGAGAAGGAGGAAGATTTACCAATCAAACAGAGAGTAAAAATAAACTAATAAACAAAAAACAGGAGATGCAATTCTCGCCTCTGATAAAGTAGACTTTAAAGCAACAAAGATCAAAAGAGGCGAGGAATGACATTACATAATGGCAAAAGGATCAATGTAACAAGAAGAGCTAACGATTCTATAGATCAACGAGATAGAAAATTAACAAGGATATTCAGAACTTGAACTCAGACCCGGAACAAGTAAACTTAATAAACATTTATAGAACTCTCCACTTCAAATACACAAAACATACATTACCACCTCATACCTATTCCAAAGGTGACTATATAATTGGAAGTAAATCACTCCTCAGTAATCGCATAGCATTTCATAGGTTTAAATGAAATATTGGTTGGCTGTTTGTTTGTTATCTTCTTCCCTTATTCCTTCCTGACTACATCATTAAGTATAATTATCAGTATAAAAGAGCTTTTCAATACCCATTACTAAATTGCATTCCAGCCTGGGCAAGAAAGTAATACTCCCATTCTCTCTCCCTCTTTCTTTTCCTTCTCCCTCCTCCCCATTCTCTCTCTCTCTTTCTCTTCCTTTTTCCTCCTTCCTATTCTCTCTCAAAAAAAAAAAAAAAAAGAAAAAAAAAGAAAAAAAAAAAAAGAAATGCCAGATATAGGTGAAGGGGAGGGAGGCAGCAAATCATACTGCCACGTATGCACCTATGCAACAACCTTGCATGTTTTTCACATGTACCCCAAAACCTAAAATGCAATAAAAAAAAAAAATTAAATTAAAAAAAATAAAAAAAATAAGCTACACGCAAAACAAACATGAGCATACTAAGGAAAAATCTTTATATTTGCATTTAAATTTACAGTTTAAATCTAATTTAATGTGTTTATTAATCTGTTATATTAAAAGCTCTGGTATTTTAAAGTATCACAAAAATGTTTTTATTTTCAATATTAAAATAACATTTTAATATTATAAGGTTGTAATTAGAACATTGTATTTGAACAAAATTAAAATACTTGTTTTATTTCAATACTTCATGTGCTATATCTAAGCATCGAGGGAAAGCAAAATTAGTATTAGTGAACATACTGTATCTTATGAATAGTTTAAATCATTTGTGTTGATTTTTTATAATAAAGTTATCCCAGAATAAAAAATATATTGCGTAGCTCAGTCATGTCATTAGTTGAGCTAAAGAAGAAGACAGATTATCTATACAAATAATGCCTATAAAGTACCAAGAATAATAGAAAAGTCCCCAAAGGGATAGTTCAATTAAATTTATTTTATGTAGTTTACACATAACTTACACTTGTAAGGCTGTGAGAATTTAATTTCATATTTTTTCACTTACTTTGCTGTTTTTTTTTTTTTTTTTTTTTTTCCTGAGACGGAGTTTCGCTCTTGTTACCCAGGCTGGAGTGCAATGGCGCGATCTCGGCTCACAGCAACCTCTGCCTCCTGGGTTCAAGCAATTCTCCTGCCTCAGCCTCCTGAGTAACTGGGACTACAGGCATGCGCCACCATGCCCAGCTAATTTTTTGTATTTTTAGTAGAGACGGGGGTTTCACCATGTTGTCCAGGATAGTCTCGATCTTTTGACCTTGTGATCCACCCGCCTTGGCCTCCCAAAGTGCTGGGATTACAGGCGTGAGTACTTTGCTCTGTTATAAATTATACATAAAAGAGTTTAAAAAGTAAACAGAATTATATTAAAAACTCATAGTGATTTATATTAAAATTATATTATAATTTAAATATAAAAATCACTCATAGTGATTTATATTAAAATTATATTAAAAACTTATAGTGATTTCCCTTTTTGTCTTATCAAATGTAACAGTTTGTTCATTAATTCTCAAACATGAAGACCTAAAGAATTTTCACTATTTATCTTATTATTGGACATTATTTTTAAAACATTCCTATAAACACAACACAACAATGTACATCAATCACCTTAATAACAATCCATATCTCATGGTTTTCAGCAACATCAAGATGAAAACAACACACTCATGCCAAGTTTAATCCAACTTTAATCCTGAGTATTCAAATTATAAATTCACTTACTCCTATTAGCTTTTTCTTATCCAGCCAATTGCCCAGGTATGAAAACTGCTGTTCAGTCCACTTTTGTTTCCAGTTTTATTTTTATTTTTAAATTTTATTTTGAGATGGAATCTTGATCTGTCCCCCAGGCTAGAGTACAGTGGTGTTTTCTTGGCCCGCTGCAACCTCTACCTACAGGTTCAAGTAATTCTCCGCCTCAGCCTCCCTAGTAGCTGGGATTATAAGCTGCTGCCACCACGCTCATCTAATTTTTTGTATTTTTGGTAGAGAGGGGGTTTTGCCATATTGGCCAGGCTGATCTCAAACTCCTGACCTTAAGTGATCTGTCCACCTTGGCCTCTGAAAGTGCTGAGATTACAGGCATTAGTCACCATGCCTGGCCTATTTCTAGTTTTAAATGTATATCCTTTATGTACATGAACAATTTGAAGAAAACAATTTATCTCACATTTCCATTCACAACTCTTTTCCAACATAATGTAAATAATATTAATATTAAAATGTTATGTACAGTTCAAAGAATGTACAAAAGCCTGTCCATATTCACACTATACTACATGAGATGAGTCCAAGATGGCCTGCTATATGACTGAAATGCCCCTTGGCATGGGAAATAAGGAAGACAAGTGAAAAACACACAACAAACGACACTGGTATTCTGGCTTTGTGGAACACTCTTTTCAAATGACAGATGATGCATGTGCTATTAAAGTTATTTTATTCAAAGCACAAAGGATTTTCTCCTCCTTATATACTTGGAATAATTCCTACCAAGAAAATTTGTCAGGACTGCCACATTCACAAATGCATTCTTCATTCATGTAATGACTCTTTTTTTCTTCATTTTAGCTTATATAAGACAACTACAAAATTGGAAGCTTAAAGACTAAATCTGAAGGGTTTGCTGGATACTCCTATAAAAGGCAATGAAAAGGAAATTTATTTCACTTAGCAGTACTTAGGGTCCAAAACAAAATGATTGTTTGATATGAAACTGGATGTCACAAAATTGGAAAATAGGGTTACTTTATAGGTTTGGACTTGATACTAAATTGATGGTAGGCCAGGACGTGGGGTGAGGTCATTCACTATGTGTGCTAATGAATTTTTTTCTTTTTTGAGACACTTATGAAACTCTACAATGATGCTGGAAATAAAATGGTGTAAACATATATAAGTGTAAAGCTATGATGCATTTGACAAAATAAATGTCATTTTTCCTTATATAAAATGTAAGTAGGAAGAAAAATACTATTCTAATTCAAAATTAAATATAGTGTCTTTTTTGGATTTCTTGACTTAATATGGGATTGTGGCAGAAATACTCTATCATGATTTCCAATGAGCCACTTCCTGGTATAATCCCTTCCCTTTGAATGAAGGCAGAACTTGTGACTTGCTTCTAATCAGTAAGATCTGGCAAAGGTGACAGATAGCCACTACCATAATTATTTTATATTAGATTCAATCTTAACAGGCTAGAGTGAGAAATTTCCTCCTGGCCTTCAAGAAGCAAGCTGTCACGTGTTAGAGGACCTCATGGCAACAAATTGAGAGAGACCATTTGAGGCTCACTGGGCCCTGGCTGACAGCACAAGTATGGGGAATTCAGTCCCATATCTTACAAGAAACTGGATTCTACCAACAACCACATGAGTTTGGAAGAGGTCTCCCAAGCTCCAGAAAGGAATACAGCACAACTAACATAGATTATAGCTTTTAAGTTCATGACCAGGGAACCCAGGTAAGTCACACCTAGATTACTGACCCATCAAAATGATAAGACAGTGAATATGAGTTGTTTTAACTCACTAAATTTGTTATGCAGTGATAGAAAATACAAGGATGAAAATCATATTCAGAAATATGTCGTGCACACAACATTATTTTGGTAGCAAAACATGCAAGACATTTGTGTTTATAGTAGTTATAACAATGATTGAGAAGTGATAGAGGGCAGGAATGAAGGGAAAATAGGCTGTGTAAAATAATATACGCATATTGTGTTCTATACTTAGAAAATGCCTTGAAAATTACATTATGTCATTGGATTTTAAAATAAAGGAGCAAACTGGCGGGGGGCAGGGAACCCTGAAAGCCCTGTATTTTGCATGAGGAAAATGAAGCTTAGAGGTTAAGCACTACAGGCAACACAGTATAAGGGAAAGCTAGGGTGAAACCCACAGTCTTTCTCCAAACAAGTGACTTGGCAGTGAGTGTCCTGTCTACTTCATGAAAGCTCACCTGGTTTGGAATCAGAAGGTATAGGTTTGAGAGCAGCACACTCCAGTCCCTCCTTTCCCCATTCAGTTTTAAAGAAGAGTGATGGGAGAAGTTGCAAGCAAATAATAAAAGAGAAACTACTAAGGTATGAAAAAAGGTGTTGGAAGCCAGCATTTATCAGTCAAGATGAAGGAGAGGAGATGCTTTTGGCTTAGGTAGCTCACAAGTTACACTGCATGGTTTAGTTAGAAAACACCATATTTGTTTTGTCAGTGTAATTTCCATTTTTCTATTACTGCATACACTTTAATGTAAGTTTAAATCTATCTTTTTCACACATTATAAGGATGAGATTATTCCATCTTTTAATATTACAGCTTTAGCATTATAATCTAAATATGAATTGCATATATACCTGTTAAATTAATAAGTAATTGGATTAATATTTATAAATATTGGTATGCATATCTATATAGAACAAAGTACCATATATGCCTGATTATGTAATAATTATTATACTAACCGCTAGTTTGGAGGGAGTTGAAAACTGATTTAGAGAGAAAAGTTCTAAATTTGCTGAGTCATTTTAGGTATACAAATAAAATCCAGATGTCCAGATTATTTTTACACTATAGGCGGAACCTATTTTCATCAAAATCAATTTGCTTTTGGTGAAGGAGGTATTCCATATAATTTCCATACAATTTAACAGCCTCTACTTTCCTATATATATCAGGAGCTATTTTTTCATTAAAGAGTTATTTAGCACAGTTATTTTTGGTTATTTTCAATACTCTATTAAAAATAATTATTACTATCTGGAATGGACAAAAATATATTTCATGGTGTTAATACTGGGCTAAGAATATTCAAACAACCCACTGAAATTACGCTTTACGCAAAAAGTGAGCTGCTTTTATTTTCCTTTAATTTTCTATTATGTAGGATTTATTGATCTTTTGTCAAAACATCTCCAAACACACGACTTTGCACAGATGGATTTTATTTGATTTTTGTTGTTTGTGCCAATATTATTTTATGTTTAATATATTTGATTTTCTCAGTCTCTTCAGTGTCATCTCCAGGGATGGAAGGAAAGATAAAGTAACACTTGCAAAGTTTCTCCTATGTGTCTGACAGTATCCTGTTGCTTTTTGCATTGCCTTTTTTTAACCACCTCCACAACATTTTGAGTTAGGTACTATTCATACCATTTTTAGGATAAAGCAGCTGAGACTGCTGCTTTTCAAGGAAGGTTAGAAACTTGCCATAGGTTTTCCAGCATACAAAAAAGCTCAGATGAGAACTCACGGTTTTTCTCTTGACGTTCATATCCTTGTTCTTTCTACCTTTGCTCATCACTCTAATTGTCATGAAAATATTCTAGAAAATCAATATAAATCCTTACTCCTTTATTGAATCCCATTTCTCCTTGCTTATTTTTCTACTGCCAGTTCACATGCATTTTACATTTATATGGCTATGTTTCACATTAATATTACCATCAACCCTCCTATTCTTGAATACTGTGAATATCTTCACTCTCATGGAATCAATTATTCATTCTTTTAATTTTATTTTATTGAGGACATAAGAAAATATGCTAAGCTACTTCCAGCTGGAAGCAAGCCTATAATGTCACTTCCTTAGCAGGAACACAAGATACAAGCTAATAATGTTTCTGTGGAACTCACCCTGAAAATAAAATCTTCCTTTGTTACTGAGTAAATAAATCCACATTTTCACCAGAACTTACCAGGAAGAAACTGTAATTTCAGAAGAGATTAAATCTGAACTTTATTTCCATAATCTGATGCTCAATATATTCCCAAATAAGCCTTACAATGAAAAAGTGAACACTTCAGGAGGCCGAAGCAGGTTAATCACAAGATCAGTTCAAGACCAGCCTGGCCAAGATGATAAAACCTCCTCTCTACTAAAAACTACAAAAATTAGCTGGGTATAGTGGCAGGCACCTGTAGTCCCAGCTACTTGGGAGGCTGAGGCAGGAGAATTGCTTGAACCTGGGTGGCAGAGGTTGCAGTGAGCTGAGATCATGCCACTGCACTCCAGCCTGGGTGACAGAGTAAGACTCTGTCTCAAAAAAAAAAAAAAAAAAAAGTGAATACTGTGTAACTGCACTGTTAAAATAATAAAATAGAAACAGTCATCTTATATGAGAAAGGAGAAACTTCAGAGTTAAGGCACATTTTGTAGGATCTGTTTAAGTCCACGGATGTTCCAGCAGTTAGGATGGAACACACTTGTCCTGAAGGTGACAGTTTTACTTTCTTTTGGTATTCAACAAGAAGCAGAAGAGATAGCGTAATTGTTTTAACTCTTTCTAAGAATTGGCTGGTCTAAAAAAATTAATTTTCTCATAAAATGTTCATATAATTGACATTGGAGAAATATTAAGTGACTATTAGCCATAACTTATCTAAATCACATGGAGTAGCTCACCGTATTTTGTCTCAATATCTCTTTATTTAACATACCACATTTGAGAACAGCAGTATACTCTCAAGCAAAGGTGATCCAACCTATTTATTCAAACTTTTGTGTATTTCATTCATTCATTATGATTAAGCTTCCTTCAGAATTAAACTTTGAAGCAAACAATTTTTTTTTTAAAAAGACCTCATAAAAGAAGCTATGTTTTTAGTGATTTCAAGAGGCCAACCTTCTCTATCAACTTAAACTTAGGCTCTTTAATTGTCTACTGGGCCCAACATATTATGGCCCTAGCTTTTTATATACCCTGGTCCCTTTTTATATACTTGGTGTTGCAGCAAAATAGATAAATGAATGAATAAAAATAGTAACAATAATCTATTGTACTCCAATATTAAGTAGGTAAGTCACTGAAAGGAAAGAAACAGCACTAACTGTGATCTAAAGCTTAGAATTAAGACTCAATATTACATGATGCCTAATTTTCTGGTAAAATCAGAAAGGCCAAATCACAAGTTTCCCTCCTCACTCTGCTCTGATGGATCAGGTCCCCTCACCAAACAATCCTCTATATCAAGGGGGTCAGGGGTTCCTATTTCCTGCCAGCCTGAGGAACTATTCAGTGGAGCAAACCATGTCTTCCTGTAGGACCCAGGGGCACTCCAACCTTTTGATACTAAAAACACAGCCTTGCACAGCCTCTGGTTGTTCCTGGTTCCCCAGTACAACCTCCTGTGTCCTGTGTCATGTGTGGGGTCCTGTTCCCCCAAACTTTGAGCATATGTGACCAATAAGCCACAGTTGATGTCATCTGTCCAGTGTCAGGTGCCCTGTGCTCAGCCCTCACCACTACTTCAGGACATGCAGGAATCTCTCCCTCACCACCAGGATGACTAGGAGGCAATTAAATTATAATTAATCAAAGAAATAATACTTAGAGCAACATGATATAAAATTTGTCTTCTGAACTAAGTTACAATATCATTTCCTGAAAATTATATCACTTAAAATTTCCACAATAAAAAAATGAATGAAAAACAGTTTCTTAGTTTGGGAATGCAAAGTAGCGGAACTTTACTGATAAGAAATTTGAGAAGACTTTTAAGGAACATTCAAAATATTCTTTTCCTTTTACTCACTAATTTTACTTCTGTAAATACATTCCAAGGGAATAATAAACATTAAGGCAGCATTTTTTCATTGCAGCATTGTTTATAATAATGAAAAGGGGGAGATGACATAAATGCCAATCAATTAGAAAATGGTTGAAGCAAATAATTAAACATCTATACAATGTAATAAAAAAACAGTCATTATATTTAAATTTGTGAAGAGCTTTTGATGTAACAAGAAAATGTCTTTACTGGGTAATTTATACCATATTAAAGATATGCATGTGAACTATGCTACATTGTACTTTCAACTTTTAGTGTGTGTGCACATATGTATAAAAAAGACAAGAAGTAAACAATATAAATTGTAATATTATGGCTTCTATTTTTAGCTTTATGATTTTTACCACTACCATATTTTACAGGAAATACTTTACAGATTATAATATCTTATTATATATACACGCATGGAAACACATACATTTATATGTAAACATACAAGAAGAAGGTTGAGAATAATACATGCATTTATCCCTCTGGCTATCATAAGCTGAAAGCTAGATGGGCATTTGCCTTTGAGATCTCTAGCTAAAGGAAAGCATAATAACAAAAACATTCATGAGAAAATGGGGAAAGATGTGTTCTCTATACTCCATTGGTAAAATTATTTGAACAAAGAGAAGCAGTGCAAAAAATTGCACATGTAAATATGTGTACACATAGTTTGTGACACATTTTAACTTTCAATTTATAGTTGTTTAATGTACGTTAGTTCCACTTCAAGTATTTTGTAAGTTTACCAGATTTTTTCTATACCTACCTCATATCTAGCACAAGGCTGAGTCCATATTCAATATTAATATCTACTTGTTTATAGTGGGAGATAGTCCTTTATTGTGACTCTTCTTTCTGTGAGTTCACATTATTTAAAATAGACTTAACAGTTACAGAAGGTGGAAAATTGTGTTTTTAGTATTTTTAATTTTTATTAAGGTAGAAAAATGAGAATTTTGTTGTAGTTGCTTTTTTTAAAAACTAATCTGCTGATCACAATATTATATCTTTGATAGCTATCACAGGATATATAGAACTATTCTTACCACATTCCATCTAGAGTCTGGATATAAATCTCTGAATAATGTCTATTTTAGGTTTGTGGATTTTCATTATAAACACTTATAAATAAGGAAAAAGAGAATACTTGTATTTAGAGTTATACTTTCAAGTTATTTCAGAAGAAAATAGAAAATCTGTAAGTACAAAGAAAACAATATATTTATTTTTATATTTTATGTCCCCTAAATATTTATGATTATCACTATTTTATTTGGATTTTTTGCATATAGAATTTATTTGGTTGCATAGTGGAACTAATAAATTTATGCAAATAACACCATTATTATAAATGCAATAAATTCAATTCAAAAAATATTCTCCTATATACGACAGAGGACTTATTGCTGTGTTTATATTCATGTATGCATGTATGTACCTCCCCTGCAAAATGAATATATAATCAACTCAATGTTTTCACATATTTTCAGTGTTGGAAATTCCATTGATGAAGAAAAGAAAATAGAATGTCTGACTAGCTATTTTTTTAAAGCTGTTCTTACTCACTTCTGCTCAGATTTTTAAAATTTAAGGTAGAAAAACTTTACCACTGAGTAACAGTGAAGGCAAGGAGAGGTAAGAATTCTATAACAGGATTAGGACACAGTCTGTGAGTTTAGTCATGGCTAATCATCAACTTTCTTTAGGATTCTAAGAATGTCACAATCTTCCTCAGAAATGTAATGTTTCTTATTTATGAAATATTGACAAAATATCTCATTTATGAAATACTGATAAAATGTTGACAAAATGTTGATAAAATTGACAAATATTGATAAAATGTTACTCATTTATGAAATATTGATAAAATATCTGAGCTATTTTCCTCAGATTTCTGAGATCTCTCAGAATATGTTGTTTCTTTCAGTCTGATTCAATTACCTACACTTGTTATTATGTTGTCAGATGAGTAATTCTGGCTGGCATATTAGAAAGAGGTATAATAGGCCTGCAGCTTTCTTTTTCATGTACATAAAATCAATACTACAATGGATTATTTAGAAGCCATCATTTATAGGAATCTTATGCCAAAACAAATTTCATTCATTACTTGTGTTTTATATGTAACACTTTAAATATTTAAGTATAAAAAGATTGTACAATCAAAACAATTTTGAGAATGACTAAATCATTTCATAGAAATATGGTACTTTTATTACTATCTCAAGAAATACATTATAAAAAGCTGCCAAAGCAAACCACCTTGCCATGTATGTACCTATGCAACAATCCTGCAGGATCTGCACATGTACCTCAGAATCTAAAGTACAATTTAAAAAGGCTGCCAAAATTATAATGAAATAGAAAGATTACAAAATAAAAAGAAAATCTTCTAACAAATGAATTGTATAGCTGGATAAAACTTTGAAAAACAACCAACGATTTCAGTATTCTGGAAATTAAACAAAAGTTTACAACAAACTGAGCAGTATTTGTTCATGAGAAGCTACTGATCTTTAAGCAAGAACACTGGTGTATTAGTTTGTTTTCACACTGCTGATAAAGATATACCCACGACTGGGCAATTTACAAAAGAACAAGGTTTATAATGGACTTATAGTTTTATGTGGCTGGGGAAGTCTCACAATCATGGTGGATGGCAAAGAGGAGCAAGTCACATCTTATATGGATGGCGGAAGGCAAAGAGAGAGCTTGTGCAGGGAAATTCCTCCTTATAAAATCATCTGATCTCATGAGACTTATTCACCATGAGAACAGTATGAGAAAAACTCGTGCCCATGACTCAATTACCTCCCACCAGGTGCCTCCTATAACACATGGGAATTCAAGATGGGATTTGGGTGGGGACACAGCCCAATCTTATCAAGTGGGAATCTTGGTTGTGCTTGGCTGGGACTTTCCAGTTCAGTTGTCATGATAGTTCTATTGGACAGGGCAGGGTATGAAAACCAGACGCTTTACTGCTGGAGGGGATGAAACAAGTGGCAGACTTACAAATTATTTGGGGATTAAACTGGGAGACTGGGAACTGGGACATCCATAAATAGATTTAATAAGCTCTTAATATATCCCTGGGTTGGAGGCTGAGTGCATGTTTGGCAGAAACCAGGGAGAGCCCAAAGTAGTCACACAAATCTAGCCAAAAGAAGGTTACACAGATGTGCAGCACAGATGAGAGAAGTTTCAGTGGAAAGTAAAATCACAGTCATACTTGGAAACTAGCAGACTCAAAAATTGCTTGTGCTTTGAATCTCTCTCCATTTTATATACAAATCTATCAACAAAGCTTTGCAAATCTTAATGAAGTCGAAATAATTGAATCATACCAAATAGGTTTTCCAACTACAATGAAACTAAAGAATAAGAACAGAAAGAGATCGGAGAAATCCCCAAACATTAGGGAACATAAAAAACATATTTCTAAATAAACAAAAAGAAATTACAAGGGAATTAAGAAATCTTTTGAACCGAATAAAAATGAAAAAAAAAAAATGCATGAACTGCAATAATGCAGTCCTTAAAGGAAAATACATAGTTTTAAATGTCTATGTCAGAAAACAAGAAAGCTCTCTAACTAATAGCCTAAATTTTCACCTTAAGAATCTAGGAGAAAAAAGAGAACTAACTATGAAATAGATGAAGGAAAATAAATAGACAATATTTAGATCAGAAATCAATAAAATAGAACACAGAAAAATAATAGAGAAAAATTAATAACAGCAAAAGTTGGGTCGTTGGAAAGAATGGCAAAATTGACAAATCTTCAACTAGCTTTACTAAGAAAAAATTGAAGACACAATAATAAATATTAGGAATAAAAAAGGGCTTCATTGTGACCTACATGAAAAGGATAAAGTATTATGAATACGTTCCTGACAATAATTATAAAACATAGGTGAAATAAATCTGTTTTAGAAAGATCCAAATTACCAAAATTGATTCAAGAATAATACATTTAAATAGTCTTATAACAAATAAAGGCATTGAATTAGTAACTTGATGTCTTACTACAAAAGAAAGCTCAGGTGAGATGACTTCATTGGTGGATTCTAGCAAATATTCAAAAAATAAATAATACTAGTACTAATTCTTCACAAACTCTTATAGAAAAATAGAGCCAGGAACACTTCCCGACACATTCTATGTGGTCAGTATTATGAGGTTACTCAGATATTACAAGAAAAAAAATTTACAGAATGATATCCCTCATGAATATCAACAAACAATTACTTAATAAAGCAAACTAAATCAGGAAACATTGCTGGCAAGAAAGCAAAATGACACATTCACCTTGACTATTTGGCAGTTTCTTAAATAGTTAGACAGAAACTTACTTACCATACAATCCAGAAATTTTATTTCTAGTAAACTACCCAACAAAAATTACATATTGTACATCTATACTAAAATGGTATGCAAATTTTTTTTAAATATGGAGAAAATCTCACAGAAAAACAAAATACTGACTTTTTTTTTAAACAATGGAACATATTTAGCAATAAAAAGGAGAAAACCACTGGCACATGCTACAACATAGACTAACCTAAAAAACTAGTAAATGAAAGAAACCAGACACCGAAACTGAATATTGAATGATTCAATTTATATGAAATGCTTAGAAAAGGCAAACTTACAGTGACAAAAAGTAAATCAGTAGTTATTTGTTGGATGAGGGATGTTATAAGCAGAGATTCCTAGCATCCTCAAAGGAATTTTTTTGTAAAGATGGAAATTTCTAAAACAAGATTGTGGTGATGGTTGCACAACTCCATAAATGCATTACAATCATTTATTTGTACACTAACAATAGGTATTTATGGTATGTAAGTTATATCCAAGAAAACTGTGAAAATAATAATAATAATAATAAAGAGCTATCCACGTGTGGTACTGTTGCCAACTAGGATCCAATAAGATCTGTTATAATTTGTCTGTTTCTAAAAACTCATAAAGATGGTGACTACTAATGCAGAACAGAAAATGAGTCACTATTTCCTAAGAAGACAATGCTATCTTTTCAAACTTAAGAACATTTTTAGTGTTCTTCACTATCATAATTGCTAATTAGTCTTTCTAGCCTTGCAGATGTAGTCAGTCCATTATGGAACTGTACATAGCAAATGCCTTTTTTTTTTTAAATAAAAAGATTTCTTTGGCTTGTTTCAAACAGCTGTGTTTCTAGAGCCACAAGATGGAGTTTTAAATAAGAAAAAAAGGAGACTAATTTTTTGAGAATCACATTGTTCTTTTTTTCTCTGTTCATTTCTCTTTAAGAGAAGAGGAAATAACATTTGGTGAGCATACAGTAAGTACAAGACTTTATGATAGGTTCACTAACAATTATGAGACATATGGAGTTCATTTTATTTACAGATGAACAAACTTATTCTCAAAATTTACATATGTTAGAGCTGAATTTCAACACAGGTATTTATAATTTCAAAACTTATTCCCTCTTCTCTCCACTCTGTTGCCTTGTGTTTGCTGAGTACTTTCTTTTTTTTTTTTTTTTTTTTCTTTTAACTCATCTGTATTTGTTACAACTTTAAGCAGAATGTGACTCGAGCACTACATTTCTATCCACAAGACTGGCTCCGAGTTATTTCTCAACAGCTTATGATATGCTTAGGTAGGCTGATAACTGCTCCTCCAAACAAGACTTTTCTTTGGAAAACGAGCCCTGTGGAGAGTTCCATCAAGCGGCTTCAGTTTAACCTATTTCTAGAGGACTAGTACATGCAGAATTGGCAACTAGAGGGGATGAAAAGTTCAGAAAGTAGATCCTACAAGATATAACAAATACTTTTCTTCTAAACATCAAGATATAGCTTGGGAACACTTCAATAACAAGATTTGGTCTACTAAGGAATCCGGCTTGAGTACTTTCAAAACCATTGTACAGTTGCTGATAAACGCCTGTATCTTTGAAGTTTACAGGTTAAAAGTTAAAGGATATATTTTCTAAAATTATGAACCATTTAATAGAAGACTATATGCCTGTCTTTCTCTCTGTATACATTACAAAATTATAAATCATGGTGTACCTGTTAGAGCTAGCTGTGTGTGTATACACATACGTACATAGGTATGGGTATGAACAATAAATTCCTTAACTGTTGTCTCAGTAATAATTACTTACATTTCAGGTCCTCCTACTAAATTATGAGTACATTAAAAATCTGGGTCTTTGTTGTGTTCACTCTATTAATCTAGCACCTAACAAAATGTAAGTCATACCATGGATGATAAATGAATGAGCATCAATGAGTAAACATTTAAAAATCTATAACTATACTGTTTTTCTCCTTATTAAAAAATGCTGTATACATTTTTTTAATAAGGAGAAAAACAGTATATTTACTTTAGAATAAAAAAAATTCACTGCAGGTATCTTTATTATTTTGAGACTAAGTCTCGCTCTGTCACCAGCCTGGAGTGCAGTGGCGCCATCTCGGCTCACTGGAACCTCCGCTTCCTGGGTTCAAGTGATTCTTGTGCCTCAGCCTTCCAAGTATCTGGGATTATAGGCATGCATCACTACACCCAGCAAATTTTTTTTTTTTTTGAGACGGAGTCTTGCTCTGTTGCCAGGCTGGAGTGCAGTGGCGCAGTCTCGGCTCACTGCAACCTCCACCTCCTGGGTTCCAGCGATTCTTCTGCCTCAGCCTCCCGAGTAGCTGGGACCACAGGCGTGTGCCACCACGCCCGGCTAATTTTTGTATTTTTAGTAGAGACAGGGTTTCACCATGTTGGTCAGGATGGTCTCAATTTCCTGACCTCGTGATCTGCCCACCTTGGCCTCCCAAAGTGCTGGGATTACAGGCGTGAGCCACTGCGCCCGGCCCCAGGCTTGTTTTATATAACTTTTATAGACTATTTATAAAGCTAGAACTGTCCATTAAAATATTACAAAAGGTTCGTAGTAGTTTTACTATCAATGGTTTATGTAACCAAAATTAAAATTCACTAATGGCCATTTTCCATTAGTATATTCCAAAGAACAGGTACACTACATTTTATTCTTCACTACTCCCTTGCTTAAATCTTTGTCTTATCTCACACAGACAGCTAAATTATTAGTTTTGCTAGATTTTTCACTATTGATGAAGATTTTGGATACTGCTGTTTTACTGTGAACATGAAAAACAAAGAGTAATTATATAGTTTTATTATGGAAAATTTATATATATGAAAATGTAATACAATACTATAATAAAATCCAATACAGTTAATCTCTGAGCTCTAACAATTGACAAATTATGTTCGATTTTATTTCATCTACATCTTCACCATTCTCTACACTTAGCTAATTTTGAAGCAAATTTCAGACATGATATCACTCAATCTGTAAATATTTTAGTGTGTATTTCCAAAAGATACACTCAATGGTGACTATAGTTAATAATATATTGTATTTTAGAAGAATGCTAAGAAAGTTGTTGTAATAACTCTAGCTAATTAACATAAGCATTACTTTATGTAGTTATCACTATCACTAAAAATGAAATGCTAAGAAAGCTGTTGTAATAACACTCATTAATTAACATAAGCATTATCTCATGTAGTTATCACTGTTTCATGAAACATATATACTTGTATATATATTTCAAAACATCATGATGTCTATGATAAATATATACCATTTTATCTGTCAATTTAAAAAATACTCAATTAAATCATTAACATATAGATAAAAGTATAGCTATCAATAAATCCTTAATATTACCAAATATTGAGTCAATCAAACTGGCTTTTGATTGAGTAGAAAATGAGATAGGAACTAGCCAGGGGTGCAAATGTTCTCTGTCATTGTTTCCCTGGCACTGGCTTAAAATTTTTAGACACTATCAAAGATTGTAAGTTCTGGTCTTAGCTCATATGTAGATGTATTTACAACAATTTAAAGTAGAAGTAGAATATACAAGGCAGATTGTTTTAAAACACTTAATTTAGTATGGGATTATTTTTCCTAAGGACACATGGAAAATATATTCAGTAGTGATCAATACAGGGTAACAATAACAAGAAAACCATTTTTAGTATTATTTTAGGTAGATATCAAAAGAAAAAGGGGCATTCAGAGAAAAGACGTAGTACATTGCTAGAAAATTTATTGTCCAAAACAACAGCCTTCTTTTTGTGAAATCTACATACAAAAGAAATTAAATTTACTTTGGAGACTAGAATATTTACTAAAGAGATAACATTTATTATTGTAATTCTTATGTTTTAAAACTTGTTTCTAGTTAAAGAATAAAGAGTTAGAAAGATAAATAATAAGGTTGAAGGGATAATTCTTAATACAGCATAAAATAATATAGCTAGAAAATAGGCACATTGGCATAGGTTCTGATAATTTAGAAAAAAATGATTTGAAGATTTCCATTGTACGTCATGAAAAAATAATGTTGGCATTGTTAGAGAATATGGTGGTGTTTTGCTTTATGAGCTAGAGGAAATTGAAATCGTTTTTAGCAAGTAATTACTTCTACAAAAGAGCCCTTGGATTTTAAGATTCACCCTGGAATTTTCTTCAGTACTTAAAATACAGTTTGAACAGCAATAGAACTATGAAAGGTTGAATTATCTGTCTCTGGCAGAAGAAAAATGACCTACTCTTAAAAGGAAAACAACATTAGACTCCCAATAAATTCATTTTCTATGAAAATAAACAAGAAAATTGCTCAAAACAAAACCTGTTCCATGTCCACATGATCCATTGTCTAAAATCAGCAAGGATCAATAGCAATTACACTAAAGAAATACCCTGTTTGTGAATCAGTGCTTTAAAAACAAAAACAGTAAATATACCATGTTAGATGTACTGCCTATACACATATAATACATAAATTTGTATATATATATTTATCTGAATATTTTCTCCTGATGTACATTGTCCATGAAATTCAAAGAACATACTTGAGCAAAAATATAGGTAATATTCATTTTTTGAAATTTCATTAACTTGGAAAAATTTATATTTCATCTCACTGATTTAAATATGGACTATTTAACTGTAATATAAAAATTACATTTATCTTTCAAAGAGCTTCCAGGTTACGAAAGGCAAAGGAAGACTGAACACCTATCAGATTGGAAGAGATGCAGGAGTCAAACAATTAATGTGGGATCCTGAACCAGAAAAAAAAAAAGGTGGATTAGTGAAGAAACTCAAAATTTGTGTAAGGCTTATAATATGTTTTAATAGTATCATATCAATGTTAGTTTTCTGGGTTTGATCACTTTATTGGGATTAGAAGTTAACATTAATAATGGTGGGCAAAGAATGGGCAAAAGAAATGTCTATTATTTTCTGAAAATCCAGAAAATAATTTAATTATTTCAAATTAAAAAGTCCACCATTACCTTTGGCTTATAAAGGAACACAAACAAACGAAACACCAGCATAAATTGACAGTGTTCAAGCTGAGGAGGAATAGGGGAATTTATTCCTTGGAAGAATTCAAGACAGATTTTTAATTTCCTGTGTAGGAATGTCTTATATTCCTACAACCAGTGACCATATTTCTTCATATAGCAATAACCGTGTAGCACTGTAATACCATGTGCATTAAAACATACAGTAAATAAAAAGAATGATGCAAATATGTACCATTTAGTACTTCCTCATATTAATGATCATGTCATCAATGTCTTTTATGTTCAAATATATATCCTGCTTATTTTTTACATTTCTCAACACACAATTTTTGACATAAAAAGTGGTATTTTCCAAAATTTTATGAGTCATAAAAACTGAAATCCAAATGTCAGTACATATGTCAATGTGACAGAATAAAAAAGATTTGTGATTTGCTTTACCTGAAACTGTGTGATCCTTTGAGTCTCTTGTTATTTTTATCCTTGCATGAGGAAAGATGTAGTGCATAGTTTTCCCGTTCATCTGTATAATCTAAGACATACATATGATAAGGTAAAAAACCAAAATTAAAGACATTTAAAGTGCAATATATATAATTAGAATCATTCAATTCAAAGCACATTGATTAAATCAATGGAAACAGTAGGAGATTCTCACATGATGGCAATTTAAGCATCTTACGCTAACACTACATAATGGTATTATTGGTTCTGAGTTCTTATGGTTGTTGCAATTATAACCAATTGCTCTTGCAAACTGATTTGTTGTATTGGAAAATTAATAAGTGCATGCAATAGGTTCTGAAGAACGTTTGTTACTACAGTAGTATGCAGTCAATATTGATGTCCTTGGATAGAGAATGTACATGGAAAATTGCCAGCTGCTGATTTTGCTTTAGACAGCCTAGAAATGGAAAAACATTTTTAATTTTCAGCAATTAAGTGGTGCCAAGGGAGAAAAAACAGAGAAGATCACCCTACTTTGACATCTCTGCCACCATAATCGGGACTGCTTTATGTTTATGTTGCTTGATTATTGTGGCACTGTACTTCTGCTAAGCACATGTAGTAGAAGTTTCACTGTATACTAGATGCAGAAACTAATTCTATAAAAACAAATAAAGCCTTTGTTCATTTTAATACTTTTTAACTTTCAAAGCTTGCATTATTGATGGTGTTATGTCATATAGACATCCCTTAGGGTAGAAGAAGTAACACGCAAAGCTACTGTTGCAAATCTGTGATTTCAGTTCTCATTATTGAGACTTGAATATGAGAATATTATAAACTACATTATCTGTGTTTCCACCTGGTGAAATGAAGTTTCTGAAACAAAAGTAAATTAGCAAATGCAAACTTGTGCTTTATGTTTTATGAAACTTTGCTTTCAAAAGAGATTTATAAAATAATGAAAGACAGACATAGTAAAACATTTAGTCTTATCTACATTAACAGAATTTTATTTGTATGGAATTTTGTATGTAGTATAATAGGAAAATTTTTGGCTTAAATTACAACCATAATAAAGTTTAATATAGGTAAAGATTTCATATTACCTATTTTAGAATATGTTTAAGAAGTGCATCCCCAAAAGATGAAACAGAATTTAGAAGTGAAGAGGCGTATATTTTGTGAAGAAAGATTCCTTAGAAAACTCTTGTGACCTTAATGTGTCCTAGTACTTCCAGCTGTAAAATTGTTAGAATTCTGGATACTAAAAATAAAATAGGTATTAAAAAAACTAAAGCTAAAATTTTAGCTTTTAGCTTTTGTTCTCTTTAGGAAAGAATAAGCGTAAGCAGGCCTTAGATGAACATAAAATACTCCCTAAACAACAGTGGAATCCTGTCAAGTCCAGGAATATCATGTGACTCCTGCAGAGAAAATCAAAAATACTGTGTACTAAATCGTAAAAATATTAGTAATTATAAGTCAATTCAGATAATTCATACTACTGCTAACTTTGTAAACCACTGAAAACCTTATTCATATTTGTAAATAAGTGCTTATTTTTCTTCTTTTTCCCTCTCTTGCCTGCTGTTCACTCTTCTCCCTCCTGTCTCTCTCAGTCTGCCTCTCACTCTTTCATTTGTTACTTTGCCCTCCCCTCAACTTTTTCTCCTACTTTCCTTATTTTCCTCTTTCCTTTTCCCAGTCTGCATTTAAAAATCTTTATTTTTTACTAAAAATAAAATTGTGTGCATTGAAAATTTTGCAACTATTAGGTGTAACTGAACTTTGTTTTGGTACTACAGATAATTCAGTAAAATTGGTGGATGTTACTTCATTTTATTTCACTCTTTCCTAATCTCAGGCATTAATAGTAATTCCAAAAAGTTATTTATACCACTCGTCAAAAATAAACTAAGAAAACACAATTTTGCCTTAGTATTCTTTCCAGTTTCCAGACTGGAGAGACGTTGATGTAATCTCATAGTGCATGTATCACACAGTTTAGAAGAGTCATCATCAGGCTTCCTAATTTTTTCATTAGTTTTATCAGATAGCCACTATTACCTTTAAATTTATAGTAGAAGGAATGTCAAACATCTTAATTTTCTTGAATATTGCTTTCAGAGCATCTCATACAATCTCCTATAGTTTCAGAGACTGTCTACACTGTCTGCAAGCAGGATCATAAATCCATTTAATAAACCAGGAACACGAAACTGTCATAATTATGATCAATATGAGCAAAAATCTGTCTTCTATGCAGGAATTAGATGTATGACCTAGATTAATCTCAGCTTTTTAATAACTATAGAGAGTGAATGTCGAGAGAGTCCTGTAGCAGATGGAGATATGGGTAGGTGTTGCTACTTCCAAATTAGAGTAGGCACAAAGCCAAGGGGCAGAACTGATGTCGAGTGGTGCTCCATTCCTCTCCCAAGGGGGCTGGTCTCTGTTGTCCTTGTCTTTTGGTGATTCCTGAATGATAGAATTATTGCCTACAGGCTTCCCAGAAAGAGGATTGTTCTTCCCTAACCTCAAATATTTCAAAAGGAGTTATTTTCACAAATTAAGCCTGCATATAAAAACATTATATTAAACAAAAAGGAATGAATTGAGCCCTGTATTTCATTCACAGAAGACAGATACTTTCATGCCCTTTTTGTTAACATATTGTGTATTCATACAGACATTCATCCATATTTATGTATGAATACACAATGTTATTCATTTCCACATTCTAGATACAGGATACAGAGTGCCCTGCTGGAATCCTAGCACTGTATACATATATAACATGGTGGATGGACTAGAGAGCTTCTGTTCTCAATAAGCTCACCACACAAGACAGAATACATGGGTACTACTGGAGCACAAAGGAAGAACACTTACCCCAGATTTCTGGGGCGGTGGGGCTGGTAGTGTCAGGAGAGTCTTCTTGCATGATGGGGCATGTATGTGGAAACCTGGGTGACAATTATGGTTTGCCAAGGGATGAGTGGAGGAAAAGTGTCCAAGGAGAGGAAACAAAACATACAAATTCCCAGAATCAAGAGAAAGAGTGGCTCTTTTATGGGAGCTTAATGCACCTCAATGCGGCAGTTATGTAGAAATTGCAGATGATGTGAACATAAGTGCAGAAAGTGAAGGGATTTTATAATAGTCAAGAAGTGTTGACCTTTACAACCACCCTGTGAAAGGTGGTTGTAAATAAATCTTATTTATAGATTAAGTGACTAAAAAATTTTTAAAAACAAGAGATTAGGTTATTTGTTCAATTCACAAAGCAGAGCCAAATTTCTATTGAAGAATGTATATATATGCTTAACCTCTTATATACATATATAAGTATACATATATATTTGAAATGAAACAAGAATTTTCAGATTTGGTTTATTTTTATAATTACTATGATTATGTGTCTAATAAAAACCTTTTAGAAATATTCTTCTATCCCTCTAATGTATGTTTATGTAAATTATTTTTAAAAGCAGATAAATTAGTGTTTGCATTAGTCATATTGGTTTTATTACTTTTGCCTCCAAAGCCTTTTATGAATATGAGTTCTTGTTATGCATACATTTTCAAATAAAAGCATCTGAATTTATTGATACCAAGAGCTCAATATTAGCTTTTATGATTAGAGATGCAAAGAAGTTAATACGAGAATGCCATTTTGTCATTCTCCATGCCAAAATATAGATATGATGAGTTAAAGAGGAAGACAGTATTTGAAGATAAATATTAATGCAAAAAGCACAAATTTTGAACTTTATATAATTTAACTTTTGAACTTCATGTAATTAAAATGTGTTTTATCTTTGAGTCTATTTAGAAAAAAACGACAAAGAGAAACAAATCATTGTCACAAAAGCCAGCACATTTGTTATTTACCTGGGCAAGGGAGTGGTTATGATCTGGAAGGGACATACAGGGGTTTCGGGGGCAGGCAATATTCCTTTTCTTGGCCTGTATGGCAGTTTTATGGTTGTTCACTTTTAACTAGCTTATTTTGCATAGCTGCAGGTTCAATAGTATAGATACAGTTTTTTGTTGGTATGTTAGAAGTAAAAACATAAAAAAAAAACAAATGTAAAAAATTACTTTTAGCAAGTATATATACATTATTATATTCACCTAACATGAATTCTTATGTTTCTACTTAAGAGACATAGCAAAAATTTTATTAAATGATTCTCAAATATACTTTTCTCTGCTTAATTTTGATATTACATTGGTCTATAATTATATACTATTTAAACCATTATTACTATGTACTCAGTAGACCAAAACCACAAATCTGTATATCTTAGTAATGTAAAATTAGAAACAAGAATGTCCTTTGAGATATGAATATTTCATTTACATATTTTTGGGCTGGACACATTACTTCAAACGTATCCTCAAAGAATATTAGTTTGATAAATTAGATGGAAAAGACTATTCTGAGTACCCACGAAAATAGTAGTGCTGAATAATAAATATTCCTGTTTGTTAATAACTAAACAAGCTGTCCTGTTTATATAGTTCATCTTACTGTGATTTTGTTAAAGTATCTGTGTTTTCTTTAACTTGATCTAGGTTTATGGGAAACACTAAACTCCAGAGAAACAAATGAGATGGGTAAGATATAACAAATATGCCATTGTAGAGAGATTCATATAATAAACACATGTAAGAAGGTTATTTTTAACTGAAAAATTTATTACTTTAGCAATTGTAGATAAAAGGAGATAAATTTATTTTAAATGTGCAGAATAATTTTATTAATTTTCTTACTTTCTAGCCATATCTATTTGATGACAGTTTAAACACAACTACAAATACAGTAACAAGACAAGCTAATGAAAGTATAATTCAATACAGACTGATGTATTTATATGAAGTAAAAAAATGGAATTATGTTGACATTTTTATGGAGGTAAATATAAACCTAAACCAAAAGTGAATTAAAGATATCAAAACTAAAGATGGAAATTTATAGTAGAGAGGAATTTTAAGAATTCTAGAAAATATGATAGCATATGGAAAAAGAACAAAATTATAAGAAGAAATCTGTTTAATAGGTAGAAATTTGTCTATGAAAATTTAAATTTCTTAGAAAGAAATCAAAATTAAGAGTATAGACAATGTATTTTAGACAGTACTTATAAATGTCAAAGAGTTGTTTTCTTTTATATCTCAATATGACAAACACTGAGTTAAATTAATAGTGAGTTCTACTTGATCGTGGTGGATAAGCTTTTTGATGTGCTGTTGCAATTGGCTTGCCAGTATTTTATTGAAGATTTTTGTATCTATGTTCATCATGGATATTGGCCTATAGTTTTCTTTTCTTTTTGAGTCTCTGCCGGGTTTTGGTATCAGGATGATGTTGGTCTCATAAAATGATTTGGGAAGGATTTCCTCTCTTTGGATTATTTGGAATAGTTTCAGAAGGAATGGTACCAGTTCCTCTTTGTATATCGAGTAGGATTCATCCCGGGGATGCAAGGCTGGTTCAACATACATAAGTCTATAAATGTAATTCACCACATAAACAGAACCAAAGACAAAAACCACATGATTATCTCAATCGATGCAGAGAAGGCCTTCCACAAAATTCAACAGCCCTTTATGCTAAAAACCCTCAATAAACTAGGTATTGACGGAACGTATCTCAAAATAATAAAAGCTATTTACGACAAACGGACAGCCAATATCATACTGAACGGGCAAAAACTGGAAGCATTCCCTTTGAAATCGGGCACTAGACAAGGATGCCCTCTCTCACTACTCCTATTCAATATAGTACTGGAAGTTCTAGCCAGAGCAATCAGGCAAGAAAAAGAAATAAAGGGTATTCAATTAGGAAAGGAGGAAGTCAAACTGTCTCTATTTGCAGACAACATGATTGTATATCTAGGAGACCCCATCATCTCAGCCCAAAATCTCCTGAAACTGATAAGCAACTTCAGCAAAGTCTCAGGATACAAAATCAATGTGCAAAAATCACAAGCATTCCTATACACCAATAACAGACTTAAAGAGAGCCAAATCAAGAATGAACTGCCATTCACAATTGTTACAAAGAGAATAAAATACCTAGGAATACAACTAACAAGGAATGTAAAGGACCTCTTCAAGGAGAACTACAAACCACTGCTCAGCGAAATAAGAGAGGACACAAACAGATGGAGAAACATTCCATGTTCATGGTTAGGAAGAATTAATATTGTGAAAATGGCCATACTGCCCAAAGTAATTTACAGATTCAACGCTATCCCCATCAAGCTACCAATGACCTTCTTCACAGAACTGGAAAAAACCACCTTAAACTTCATATGGAACCAAAAGAGAGCCTGCATAGCCAAGTCAATTCTAAGCAAAAAGAACAAAGTGGGAGGCATCACACTACCGGATATTAAACTATACTACAAGGCCACAGTAATCAAAACAGCATGGTACTGGTACCAAAACAGAGATATAGACCAATGGAACAGAACAGAGGCCGTGGCACAATTTAATAATTATAAGGTAAACACCTCTGTAACCACCAACTAATTCAATAAATGTAACATTTCCAGCATTCTAGAAGATTTTTGCATGTGGCTGTCTGATCACAATCTTTCTTTCCCCTCCTGGAGGTTCTCATAAACAATCCTGACTGGTGAAAAATCATTTTCTTGCCTAAAAAAAAAAAAATGATTTCACTACTTAGGACTTAAATATTCAACTGTAAGCTATTTAATTTTGTCCATGTTTACCCAAAATATTGTACCGTACTATATGCATTATTTTGTGTCATGTTTCCTTTGCTCACCATTATGTGGTTAAGATTCACCCATGCATTGCATTTAGCTGTAATAAGTTCCTTTCCTTTGCTACAGACTACTTATTTGGCACTTCCATGAACAAGTACTATTATGAACAATTTTATATGTGTATTTTGGTGCAAATGTGCAAGATTTGCTCCAGAATAAGTACCTAGGAGTAGAATTGCTGGCTGCAGTCTACTCATGTCTTAAACTTTATATAACCAAACTTTTTTCCAAAATGTGTATACTAATCCACACTCCCAACCAGCAATACATGAGAATTCTCTTGCTCTACACTTCTCACCACTTAATATCGTGAGAACTTTACTTTTCTTGGTATGGTAGTTTTGAAACAGTAAGTCAGTGTGATTTCAATTTGGAGTTTTCTGATAATTAATGAAGTTGACCATATATTCCTGTTTTTTGGCCATTTATATTTCCTCATTTGTGAAGTGTATGTGCAATTCTTCTGCAACTATTTTCAATGGAGAGATATGGTTTTCTCATTGATTTAGAGGAATTTTATATTCATCTAGACATTAGTCGCTTTTCTGTATAATTTAAAATAATAAATCATCATAATTTTAATAAAAAAATTAATAGTGAGTTTATATGGATCTTCTCAGTTGTTCAAAATATGGTTGTTTTCTATATCAATAAATCATGAAACAGACAGGATGACTTAGGAGCTAATGTAAATGAAGTCAACTATGTCTTTTGGCTATTTTAATAATCATAATGAGTACACAGTCTGCAAATATATGATCTGCTAAGACAATTGATTTAAGGCCACTTGACTTATCTGAAAACTGTCCTTCAATTCACTAGACTCTTAATCTCCTAGGTGTATTTCAAAATTCAATTCAAACATCACCTCATTTGCTCAAAAATAAGTAAGATCACGAATTTTGGTATCATACTTATTTAACTGTGAAATTTACCTCTAAGTTTCAATTTCTTCATTCATAAGAATACATTGATTAGTAATATCCACTTTTTGTGAGTTGTTCTATATATAAAATTCAAAAATACATAACAAAACAACAATATTTCCATATAATAGATCCATTAAAATATCAGCGACCTTTCTCCCCCAAATTAAGCCTTCTTTCTATCCAGCTCACTTGGTTTGGCCATCCTCTCACTTGCTCTTAGCATCTGAACATGTTATTGGAAAGCACTGAAAATTACCCGAATCTATTTCACCCAATATCCTGTAAGCTCTCAGAGCTCCATGTATTCTTTTTGTTGTATAGCTGTGCTGGATATGTTACAGAAACTTAGTAATGATCTGTTGGAAGAATGAATCGCTTAAATTGGTAGAAGCATCACAGCTATTCTCCAATTTCAATCAGTCATAGCCTATGAAGTGAGCTGTGTTACTCCTTTAAGTTACTGGCAAAAAACATCTGTGAAATTAATAGACAAATATCTCATTCCTTTTAGGACAATTAAGATCATTTTAGGGTAGAATTGAATCCTTTTATTTTCATAAATCTAAACAAAATTGCTAAATATAGCACTTACTTGCTCTTGATGTTGACTGAGTGGTCTAGAGTGGACCAATCTTTCTGGCAGTTTTCGGTCCAGACCATGTCCATTTTCCAAACGAGACTCCCTGGGTTTATCAAACCAATCTGTTTCCTCACGACGCAGATGATAGGCTTTGGACACCAAGGAAACATCATACATTGCAATGGCAAGTAATATAGATGACTGAGGGAAGCAGATGTTCTGTAGTACTAGCATGCACTAGGCTTGTTAACCATACATGCATTTCAAACACATCTCTCATTGGGACTAGAAAAATTATTTTTGTTACTATGTTAAAAATTATGTCAAAAATTTTAAACCATAGAATAATCTAGAAAAAAAATGATGCACACAGATGTTCACAATCTCAGAGCAAAACAAAACAAACAAAATCAAACAAAATCAAATTTTCAATAAGGAGGAAAAGGATATTTAGGTAGTGATAAAATAAGGGAACAAGTCCTCAGAAGTGTCATTCTATTTAACTTCACCGCATCGGTTTCTACAACCACACATTACCATCCTCCTCCCACAGACCACTACCAATTTTTTTTTTTTTAAATATTCCTTGTATACGGAAGTTTCTGTCACTTTCCCACCATTACATAAACCCAGCGATAATAGGTTGCTGCTGGCTTTCACATTAGTTTTTGAAAATATGACATTTCTATGACATTCACAAGGAACAGAAACATTTATTTCTAAGAGAATTCTGGTGTTATTGCTAGGAACATATGTACCATGATTACTTAGTAGCCTAATATTAAAAATATCTCTATTCTAATTTTTAAATAAAAATAAAATCATGTTTTTGAAGAGAGGCACTGATTTAGAAAATAGATTGAAGAGTTGATTGCCTGCTTTTTGTACTTACACTGTGACAAAACTTGACAGCTTACTTTTTTGAAAATGTAACTATATTTAAGGTACACAATTATTTTAAATTAAATTTCATTAATTAGTATTTCTCAGGTCTTTTAAAGATATTCTATAATGATTGAACATCTTATTTTCCCTAATATAGAGAATTTGCCTTTTATACATTGTTTTATTCTTTGTAAAAGGATCTGTAATTAACAGTCTCTGGAAATACTTTGTTGCTTCCTCTACAGTAGAAGAAACAACCCTTCTCAAGTGCTCTTTAAGATTTGCTGATCATGCTGTCAACCTCCGTTTTCTTGAAACTCCAGCTTCTAGAACGCCATAAAATATAGTTTTCTTTTTCTATCTACACTCCTATTTTCTCTTCCAAAACCTCCTCCCAACCTTTTCCCCTAGGTCATTTCCATCATATGGTTGCTGGTGGGGATGGCAAACCCACAGCATATGTACCACTACTCACCTCTATACCTCCTGTGATCTTGGTCAACACTGATACTTAATCACAGCATTTTCCTCCAAGAACACAAAATGAGTGATGATGTGTTATGGGTTAATCAGTCTTAGATTTGAGAAAATACATTAATACATATCTGTTTTGTGACTGCATATGTACTTGACTGATCTCACCTATTCTAAGCTGCTTAAAGTCAAGGCTCATATCATCTTTGTTTTATTTTCCCCCTCCCTCAATACTAAAATCAATGCCCTATACAGGGTATAACATCTAATAAATATTTGTGGAATGAATGAAGCATAGAACAATTAGTCATCAACTATAAAAAGTAGTTAAATATCCTAATTATGATAAACACATTTTTTTCTTTTTGAGTTTTACATTCAAAGTCAGCAAATAAACACATTTAAAAATAAAGATTAATTTGTCCCTTGAACTTCATTAATGCAGATTTTTTTTTCACAATCTACTCAATAATTGTGGGTTTCCATAGTCTTATATGAAACCAAGTTACTGAACTTACCAAGAAATTTAGTGTAATAGACATTTGACAAGTAAATACAAAACGAATTCATTATTTAATCATTAGTCTCTTAAAATTTATTATTCCCAATGACACTGATACTACTTTTGTCTTATTTCTTATAGGATTTATATTTCTCATGAAAATAGAATAATAATCTATACTGAGTTTAATAAATTAATAACCTTTATAATATAGTACATTATTTCATTTGAATGTAAAGCTTTCTTAATTGCATTTGAAATACAATTCTTTAAAATGTGTGCTTTGTTTAGCTGTATCTATAGAAATAAAGAGGTTCAACCTCATCTAAATTCTGTCAATTTATCACCAATAATTGATTATGTATTTTGATTTTCTGTTATTTTTTATAACCTTATGTGTAACTGAATAAGGATGGCTATCATCCTTTGCACGGGAATTTATAATCAACCAAGAGCAAGCAGATTAAATGAATCTGCTTTTGTACTGAATTTTGTTTTCATTATTTAGAACCAGGTGTACATAAATATTAATTGTTTATAACTGCCTTATGTTTCATGGTAAAATCTCAGTGAAAAAGTAAATTTTATAACAAAAAAATTTCTGAATTACTTCAAATCATTTGAAGGATATTAACAGTATCTTTTTTTTAAACAATATCTTTCTTAAAACAATATTTTCTTGAATTCCTAAATGTAAAATACAAATAAGTTACTTCTGAATCTAGTTTTGTCCACATACTTTAGTTATATGAATATTAATTCTTCTTAGTATCAAATATTGGTCAAATACATGTTTTTAAAAAGACTGTATATATAGATACTGTTTTATAGATCAGATTAAGTACATTTTGAAAGCATGTTTTCAACAAAAAGTGGTAGCAAATATAACTATAACTTGACTGTTTCCAGCTTGCTTCAAGCTAGAAATATTAATAAATATTAAGCAACATAAACTATGTATAGATTTTTCCTCAAGTAAGATATTTCAAAATCAGTGAATCTTGTAGATTATCTAAAGACTCTCTTATATTCCATATCATGGAGAGTTTAATTGAATTTGAAAAAGCATAAAAAGCAATTAAATTTGCATTGTTCACATGATACTAAATAACCTGCAGAATGTTACACTGTTTAAAATTATCTTAGTACACTCAAATATAGAGATAACATATATTTGCTAAACATCATTTAAAAATTCCTAATATTTCATAAGTTAATACATGTCAGGAATTATTGATTAAAAATAGTTTCTACTATTTTTTTTAATTTTCAAGATTTCAAAAGAAAAGCAGACCATTACTCATTAGAAGAAAAATAGTGTGTTTATGTGATACATAAACAAAGAAAATATATAACATTTTACTATATACATCTTTTAGAAGTAATCACTACAACTCACACACACCATTACATATATAATTCATATATAATTGTTATAGTTGTCCTGTCCAAATTTATATCAGCATAATCTTTATGAATAATTAACTTGTCTGCTTAATTTTAAAATATATTTTAGTTTAATTTCATTTAAATTTTAATTGTTTTACTTTAGTATCATCTTTACACACTTCATAATTTTGTATGCCGCATGATGTTTCATCCTCTATGTTATCAAAACAATTTTTATACAGTCTTTGATTATTATGACTTACATATCATTCAAACATATAAATGAGAAATAGAATATATTGTTATTTTTACATGGCTGTACACATAAGTAAATGCCACATATTGGAATATATAGAAACATCTAAATATCTGGCAGTATGTTGACAAAATATCTATGATGATAAATCAATTTGTCAAACTCTCTTTAGAGACATGCTCATCATTTACACACAGTCTTTAGGCATTCAGTTATGCCATAGACGCTCGAGAATTTTTGCTTTATCTTGTTATGTTATAGACAGGACTATTGAAGAACCTCTTTACTCTTCTGCAATTGTCATTTTCTATGGATAAAATGTTTATAAAATGTGGGTTGTAAAAAGTAAGAAAAATATTAAAGACTGTTTCCACATATCATAATTCTTTCTAACTATGTTCATTTGTTCAAATAATCATCTAAGTAAAAAACACACAAATTAAGTATTTTATTCTATTAACTAATTGTCAATAAAAATGGTCAATCCAAAAGCCTGTAGAGACAAAAAAAAAAAAAAGTCACGAACAAAAGCAGTTTGTCCTTCTTAAGATATAGTGATTATTTTAGTTCTATAAGCAATCTATTAAAATCTAGATCTGAATTTCTAAAATCATATTCATCCAGATAAAGATGTAAGAAAAAACACCTTTTCACAAAAATATATATTTTCCTGTGAGTCCTCAAGAAAGATTTTAGGTTTGAAAGGGGAGATGTTCATGCTAGCTTAATTCTTTGGAGTCTCTAAAGGCAGGAAATAATGTTTTAATTTGATCAGAAATATTTTATTTCCAGAACTCCAATCACATCTACATTCAAATGTAAACCAAGGAGGTGAAAAACAACAAAAAAAGAACCAAGAGTCAAGAGCTGTGAATCCTCTTGGTATGGGCAAGGCTCCACACCTCTGTATCGTTTCTCCCTCACATTCAACATTAGACTTGGACTAGATACTTTTCAAAAATGTTTATGGTTTTAAATGATTAAACACAAAACTACTTTAAATCAGTTTTAGTTAAGTATTTACTTGTATTTAAGCATTTGTTCAACATGGAAAACTAGCAAGTCAATTTAGGGCAAAAACATGGGACGATACAAAAAACGAACCCAAGAAACCAAAGGGAAAGGCTAAATGGGCAAACCAGGAAGGCTTGAACTCCAAATAACTAAAATCACAAGAGAAGTTTACAAAGTTTCAATTTTAAAGAATACGTCATACATACTAATACAATTATTTATTTCCATGTCTTATTTAGTACTAAACTTTCGAGCCAGTAATGCAAAATTATGAATTTGTAAATAATAGTATTCATAATGAGAAAGATAAAACAGAAATCTTTTATCTAAGGAAAATAACAAAATTCTACATTATACTAACATCAAGAACTTATCCAAAAGTTCTCAAAAATAGAACATTTTCTGAACTAATGAACACTGATCCCATAAAGATGCCATAAATGATTCTCTATTACAAATTCTATCAGAATAGTATTTCATGGCTCTAAACTTTAATAATTTCAGAAAGAGAAAGAAACTGACCAATAGCTTTTAAAATATATTTTTTTAAAAAATGAAAGAAACATACAACAAAAAACTTTTCAACTATGGATTTACAGGATGACCATATTTTATTGACAGAATTACTTGATAATGGTTTTAGAAAAGCAGACGCCAAACAAATCAAGCAAACAATCAAGAAACAGAACCATAAAGGAATAAATTAAAGCTAAATAAAGAAAAGCATGCTACAAAATCTATACACAAGATAAAATTTCCATTTACAAGAAATAAAATAGAAGTAAACATGCAAAAGACACACCAAGAAAAGTAAGATACATCTCTGGAGAAGGGAAATTAAACATGCAGAAAAATAAGAGTTTGAGTTTTGAGAGCAACGGGGTAGTTTGAGGCCCAATTTACCTTCGCTGTCTGACATGGCATGTTGGAAGTCATCCATGATGAAGGCTATGTCACGGTCATAGCCTCGAGTCCGTGATTCTTCCCTCATGTGTTGCTGAACTTCAGGCAATGAGTGGCTCGATCCAAACTGATCCCTAGTGTCTGCAGATATTGGTGGCAGGGGTCCAGCTGCAGCCCTGGCCATTCCCATTGGCTGGCCAACAGGACTGAGTGGGCTTTCTTCTTCAGAATTCTGGGCCACAATTGGTATTCTTCCTCTACTTTGACTGATTGGCAAACTGGTCGGCTTAGTTCTGGCAGAGGATGATGCATGACTAAAGGAAACATCTAGAGCTTCAGCCTCTTGAGCTTTCAGTCTTAGGGAAGAGCTAGAAGAATCTCTTTTAATTGATAAATCAAGCCCATAGACAGAAGAGGGTCTGGAGGAAGGTCTGGACCTGCTGCCACTACCGTATGGCTTATCTGCTTCATCCTGCAGAGCTGACCGTATGGTATTTCCTAATGTCCCCAGTCCTGAGCCAAGAGAGGATCCCATAAATTTTTGTTGGTCTGTAATATTTTTTCTGAGGCCAAAAGTGATGTCATCTTGAAGAAGCCGTGCCCTGGAGGAAATGCCACCAATAGATGAAGTGCTAGAAGTCATATAGCTTGAATAATCAGGTTCGAGGTCTCTACTTTCTTGAATAGGTGAAAATTTTGACATTTTAGGGTCAATTAGTGATTTCTTATGTTTTGACTGCTTTTGATAAAGTATGGCTGCTGGCAGTTGTTTTGCTGCTTGTTTTTCAAGCGTGAGTCTACTGATGCTATACTTCTCGGATTTCGGAAAATGTCGATAGCCAGTATCAGCATGGTAATAATGAGAAAGACCAGCAAGGTGATCTAAGCTCTCTGTCCCTCTACGAAATTCCTGTTTAATCTGATGTTTCAGAAGCTTTAACTCATAAGGATCCTCCATTGGGTCTTCTTCTGCCTTCACATAACTATGCAATCTAGAGGAAGTCTGTAAAGGTGCTAGGAAATCTGTCACTTCTTGAGACCGGCGTGTTTCAGTAGTTCGAAGGAGACGGTCTGTTTTTGACAGATCCTTCTCATGAAGGCTAAATGCGGTGCTTAATGCTGCTGTTCCTTTGGTGATCTCTCCAATGTCATCAATTAGGACATAATTTCGTGGAGTATGGTGATCAATATCTGCATAGAAAGAATCTGCAGATATGCTTGATATTGGACTGCTTGCCATGCTACTTCTTTCCTCCAAACCTATTCTCAAGTCTAAACTATTGTACTTACTACCAAGATGAGAAACAGCATATGTATTATCAGTAGAAACAGGTGCTATCATAAGGGGTTGGTTGCGAATTACTTCATAGTTCGAGGTTATCTTGGGCTCCAAATATAATGTAGTTTGCCGTGGCTTCTGTTGTATCACCATCATCTGTGAAGGTAACTGATAAGAAGGCTGTGGGGTTGGTGTAGGTTGAGCTTGAGGTGTGAAGGACATTGTTGCCACAGCTTGGAATGTTGGCTGAGTCTGATAAGGTGAAACTTGCTGATGGTACAAAGTTTGTTGCTGGAAATGAGACTGCTGGGTGTATGAGGTGGGTGCTTGGGTAGGAAGAGCAGGGGAAGAGTATTGGTATTGTGTGTAAGGACTTGTTGGAGGAACTAGTTGAGATTCTGTTTGGGTTTGTGGTGGTATAAACTGGCTGAATTCAGTTTGAGGAGCAGTTCTTGGTCGCTCAATGCCATGCTGACTTTCTATTCGGGTTGGTCTTGTGCTGCTCACTTCACTGTCAGACATGTAATCACGATCCTCAGCTACCCCCTGGAGGTAGGCTCGTTCTCTCTTTTCTCTCTCCTTTAATAATGCCTCTTTCCTCCTGTTAATTCCCATTTCCAGGTATCGTAGCTTGGCATCAATCTCCTTTTCTTCTTCATCAAGCTCTGCTTGTTTCTTTCTGAGCTTTGCAGATTCCCTTTCTACAAGATCAAGCTCTCGGTCTATGTCCTGGAGAATCTTGGCTCTTGCCATTGTGTTAGTTCTGCAGATCCGTCTCCTGGAAACCGTGCCCATTGTGCTGAATGTGGATTGAGTTCCTGTGGAAATCTCCTCGGGAGGCGGATTTGGCAGAGTTCTTTTAACTTTTTTCTGGGATCCAGAGGGTGTCATGGTTTGAGAACCTTTAGTCTATAATCAAGTAAACAAAATATAGTACTTTATTATAAAGGAAAAAAAAACCAAATCAACCTCCATGATTTACATTTAATAAAAATGTTTTCATGTATGATTTTGCTATCACAGCATGATAAAATATATACATAAAATTTCAAGTATTGGTTACAAATATAATTAACTGAGAAATAAATTTTTAATAAATTGATTATAACTCCTATAACATTAGCAGCTATAAAAACCCATTTTTTCATCTAAATTAATATACATAAGATTATTTACTGAATCTATTCCCAGAGTGTTTCTGTTAACCATCAAAAATTTAAATTACTCTTGCTGAAGATGTTCACTTACCATGTTAAATCTTATATTGCACCTATCTTCTCATTCCTACTTTTACCCCCGGCAGCTGTCATTCCTATTTTTAAAATTACATCCTCAATTATCTAATGTCTTTTTTTTTTCCTAAAAAAGGGATAATCTTGACTAATTTTCTATTTAATATTTCAAGATTTTCATGACTATTTGGATCTAATGTTTCTTTGACTTTATTATCTTTCAGTATATTTAGTTTCTTTTTAATCCTATAGCTACTTCCATGTTAAGCAAAAAGAACTGACCAATAAAAATCCATTGGAACCTTTTTAAAACTCAAATAAAAGTATAAAGTTGGTGAGTTTTCAGATATTTTCCATTTCATTTGGTTAATTTGTCATAAACTTGCTTTCTAAGAATTACAGGTTTTGAGAATCATACAATTTTAGAATATCAAAAGACAGACTATTTTGAGAACTTATAGTCAAAATAAACTGATGTACTCAAAGTTACCTAAGTATTCAGTGGCACATTTACAACTAGATCTCAGGTCTTCTGCTTTCTAGTTGCATATTCTTTATGAGATACTTTCTTTTTATTGTAATACAAATACAGTAATTCTCCAACTTTCCCCCAGTCACCAAATATTGAGGACAGAAAAGTAATAGAAAAAATAAGAGTCTACAAATGTTGGGCCTGAAAATTGTGCCTTACTAATTAGATAACATTTTTCCAAGATTCTATACTTTCATTGCCTTTTTATTATTTTCAAATTCATTTCCCTGATAGTTTTCGTCTGTTTTCCGTTATCATATTTCTGTTCCCTTCATGTAACTCCACTAGTTGTTTCCTTAATAGACATCATAATATGAAACAAAATCCTAAAGGTTTATTAAAGTTTATTTGTTTCTAAAATTTAAAATATTTGGATGGAAATGAATAAATGTTATGAATCTTTGAAATAAGGTATAGTGATTTTGGTGCTGTAGTTTGTTTTAACTCATAGAGAAATACCAAGTCTAGAATAGAATAAAATATAGGATATGACCTATATAGAATATGACCTATATTTCATTCTAATTTATAGGATATGATCTATATAGAATATGACCTGTAATTTATTCTATATTAATATTATATTTATTCTATATATATTATATATTAATGTTTTCTAAACATTAGAATAAAATATAGGTCATATGCTATATAGATCATATTCTATAAATTATAATAAAATATAGGGCATATTCTATATAGGTCATATTCTATATTTTATTTTAATGTTTGATCGCTACCAGAAATTTTAAATATAACCACTGATAACATTTTCATAGTCCAAAGAATTTAATAATGGTGAAAAATTCAAGTCCCAAAGAAGCCCAGTTTAGAGGCTATATTTGAACTTGGAAGTCACTTCTTTTCAAAATGCACATTACAAATAGTTATATATTGTACATATATGTAAAGTAGGCTCATACTTCTTGGGTTTATGTGAGAAAAAAGTGAACAAATACCGACCAATCACTATACTTGTCATATGCCCTTATGTGTTGATGGCTACAGACCACCACCATGAAACATGTATACCTAAGTAACAAATCTGCATGTTCAAACCAGAACTTAAAGTATAATTTTTAAAAAGAGAGAAAAAAAATAGGTCATCTCAGGGAAGTTCTAATGGGAATGAAAATGGAGGATTACTTGACTATTACAGAGGCCATAACCCAAAAGCCTGCAGGGGTCAGAAGGTAATGGAGTGGATGTGCTGACTTGAGAATTTAAGTTCCATCTGTCAAGACTGGCTCCAGAATATTGCTGCCATGAAGAAATAGAGACCCAGTGTGGTGTAATCTCTTTCACTCAACAGAAGTAGAAAGTCCATATGTTAAAATTTTGGTGTCTATTTTAAATGGCTTTAAAACATTGTTCAGCCCAAAGAAACCAAGGCTTTTAGTTGCATTGACAGTTTGAAATAAATCTCTCTTCTAAAGAAGACTGGATGCCCACTGAGAAACCATTAGAGAGTCAAACAGCATTAATGGCTAGTTGAGAGAAAGCCATAGGTTTTAAACAATGAAGGAGGATGTGGGAAGAATACGAGAGCCCTAAAGAAAAACTTCAGTCCTTTATTAGAGTTTTCTGTCATTTGGTTAAATCTTAAATACGCCGGGCGCGGTGGCTCACGCCTGTAATCCCAGCACTTTGGGAGGCCGAGGCGGGAGGATCACGAGGTCAAGAGATCGAGACCATCCTGGTCAACATGGTGAAACCCCGTCTCTACTAAAAATACAAAAAAAAAATTAGCTGGGCATGGTGGCGTGTGCCTGTAATCCCAGCTACTCAGGAGGTTGAGGCAGGAGAATTGCCTGAACCCAGGAGGCGGAGGTTGCGGTGAGCCGAGATCGCGCCATTGCACTCCAGCCTGGGTAACAAGACCGAAACTCCGTCTCAAAAAAAAAAAAAAAAAAAAAAAAAAAAATCTTAAATACGATCATTCATGAATTTTCCTCCACAGCATAAATATTCTTTTATATTGTCCCTAAAATACATAAATATCCAATTCACTTAGATATTTATTAAGTGTCTCCTCTCTTCAAAGCACTTTGCTAGGCACACTTAGACAAAGAGGATCCAAACTATAGAACCATTAAATCCCCACAGATTTAAATTTAAGCATGTGTATGTGGAGGGCATGTACTATGTTTTAGGACTGATTAGTATCACATAAGAGGGTAGATAGAAATATAATAGAGAATTTGAAGTAATGTCTTACCAACTTAGAATTCAAAAAGAACTGACTTTGACAATGACAATAAAAACTTCTCAACTAAGTATTTAATTCTAATTTAAAAACTTCTCAACTAGGCATTTAATTCTAATTAAATCAACATAACAAAAGAGTTCAGAACTCCAAATAGAGATAAAAGCAATTCAATATAATTTATTTTAAAATATTAAAAATTGCATAAAGCTTATTATAATTAAAGATGATGTAGCTGGAAGCCATGATTAAAGATGACAAGACAGTCTAGAAAAAAATATTGTTTTTTACTATAGTTTCTCTGTTGACCAGCTCTTAAAAGTTGTTTTCAGGTAGACCTGTGCCTTTAATCTGGAAAAAAAATTGTACTAAATATACTGGATATATAAATTTGACATATTTAAAATAGCTGTGAAAATAGACAAAGAGAAGGGAAAAAAAGTACTAAAATAGAATGAGGTTTAAGAATGACTGGAAAAAATCACTAAATATAGATTGCAACACCAAGGAGGTAATCAGGATAACAAGCAAATAACCTTCAGGATAAGGTTTGCTGTCCAAAGTAATTTTAAAGAACATTTTCCTTAGGAAACTTAATTTGCATAATACAACTTATGCCATTTATATTTGGCAAAGGAAAGGAACTTTTGCTTGTTTTGAAGTGTCAGGAATATTAATGAAAACAATAAGTAAAGTACATAGACACATTATTCTAAGTGATTTAAATATATGTATGTGCCTTTATCTCATTGTCAGAATTCTCCGAGCTTAACATGAGGATGAGAAAAGAAGGATCCATTTTTTTTAAATATTGAAAAAGCTAAAAATATATGTGGGCTATTGTTTAAAGTCCTAGATGCTAGACCAAAATTATTCATGCATTATTACATATCATCAATACAGAAACATCCAATTTATTAATGTATTCAAATGGTTAAGTATAATTCTGAAATGCATTGCTGTAGATGCTAAAGGCATAGATACAAGAGACACTAGATGGAAGAAATCTACACTTTGCCCACAAATATTTATGAATATTTTTGGGAAATTATTATGAATATTTTTTGGGAAATTTTTGTTTCCAATTGAAGAAACTACCTCACCATACTTCCCAAAGCAATGTATAGATTCAATGCTATTTCTATTAAACTACCAACAACATTTTCCACAGAATTAGAAAAAACTATTCTAAAATTCATATGGAACCAAAATATAGCCCAAAATAGCTAAAGAAATCCTAAGGAAAAAGAAAAAAAAAAGTTAGAGGCATCATACTAAACAACTTCAAACTATACTACAAGGCTATAACATACAAGGCTATAGTAAACCAAACAGCATGGAACTGGTACAAAAACAGACACATATCCCAATGGAACAGAATATAGAACCCAGAAATAAAGTTGCACACCTACAACCATCTGATCTTCAACAAAGCTGACAACAACTAGCAAAGGATAAATGATTCCCCACTTAATAAATGGTGATAGGATAATTGGATAGCCATATGTAGAAGACCGAAACTAGACCCTTTACTTACACCATATACAGAAATCAACTCAAGATGGATTGAAAACTTAAATGTAAAACCTAAAACTATAAAAACCCTGGAAGAAAATTTAGAAAATACCATTCTGAACATAGGACTTGGCAAAGATTTCATGATGAAGAATGAAAGCAACTGCAGAAAGAACAAAAGTAGACAAGTGGGACCCAATTAAAGCTTTCTGCACAGCAAAAGAAACTACCAACAGAGTGATAGCAAACCTATAAAACTGGAGAAAATATCTGCATGCTATACATCTGACAAACGTCTATTATCCAGAACCTATAAGGTACTTAACAAAAAACCAAACAATCTTATTAAAAAATGGGCAAAGGTCATGACTAAACATTTCTCAAAAGAAGACATAAATATGGCTAACAAGCATATGAAAAAATGCTTAATATCACCAATCATTAGGGGAATACAGATCAAAACCATAATGAGATACCATCTTATACCAGTCAGAATAGCTACTATTAAAAAGTAAACAATCCTGGTGGAAGTGTACATTAGTTCAGCCACTATGGAAACTAGTTTAGAGATTTCTCGAAGAACTTAAAGCTACCATTTGACCCATCAATCACATTGCTGGGTATATACTCAAAAGAGTATACATCATTTTACAATAAAGACACACCCATGTGTATATTCATCACAGCACTATTCATGACAGCAAAGATATAGAATCAAGCTAGATGTTTGTCAACGGTGGACGAGAAATATATATATATATACACACACACCATGAAATACTATTCAGCTATAAAAATGAATAACATTACATCCTTTGTAGCAACATGAATGGAGCTGAAGCCCATTATTCTAAGTGAATTAATGCAGGAACAGAAAATCAAACACTATGTGTTGTCACCTATATGTGAGATCTAAACATTACAGATACAAAAAAGGGAACAATAGACACTGGGGTCTACTTGAGGGTGGAGAGTGGGAGAAGAGTAATGATTGAAAAACTAGCTATCAGGTACTATGCTTGTTACTTGGGTGATGAAATAATCTGTACTCCACACCCCTGTGACATGCAATTTACCTATGTAATAAACCTGCACATGTACCCTCCGAACCAAAAATAAAAGTTGGAAAGAAAAAAGGAACTACTTCAGTCTTTTGCTAAATAGTTCTCAGTGTCAACATCAAAGATATACTTCTAAACCATTCTAAAACCATTGTACTGCTAGAGCAATATACGTTTCATTTCATAAGGCTAGGAAGCCATATCTGCTGTCAGAAATAAATGCTCATCATGATAATATCTTAGATTTTTAGATTTGTTCTCTCAACTAAGCAGAAGATATTTGTATGCAGGCAGAGATGTGGATACTTTTTCAAACAGCATAATTTCACACAAAGTTTTCAATAAACAAGATATTTTGAAACATAACTCCCTAACAAGTTTTCCATATAAAACGGCATAAGGTGAGTTAGAAGAGTACATAATTATGTATATGTGATGGGACCTGGATAAGAGGGAATGATGGATTGAAACATAACAGGAAGCCTGGTTCTTAAAGAACAATGATATTTAAACAGGAGAATGTATTCTAAGTGGAGGGAAAATAAGAAACATAAACGTTTGAAAAATATAAAGGATAATCTGGTTTCATTTAGGGCTAGTGATGCCTTAATTTCTGTGACATTGAAACACATCCACAGAATGCTGTATGCCAACAGAGAGAGGAAAAATAGAAAAGCAAATAAAATATACAGAAACAAAACAAAACAAAACAAAGGGTCGAAAGCTAACTCTACATTAAAATCTTTATTCATTTTCTTCTTTTACTGATGAAACAAGAAGTACTAGTTATTACATACCAGTCAAATTAAGTCCAGTACCATGTGAAATAGCAGGGCAAACCATCAAACTGTAAATATGCATTCATTGATAATGATTTCTAATGCAGTGTGCTAGGTAGCAATCAATGTGGCTGTGTCAAAGAGAAAATTATGACAGCTCAATTTAATTTTCTTTAATTATAATATGGAACTCCATTGCTTCTAACCAATAGATATAATCTTGAGCAGAACATTTAATATTTTCCCATGACAGCCATCAACATAGTTTTGGCCATAAGGATGGGAAGTAGTAATATAATTTGTCAGGGACTCACATATCAATCATAGATGTTTGTGGTCCAGCATCAATATAGGTAATAAACCTTTTTCGCCCTTGACAGTAATGACATTTTGGACCAGACAATTCTATATTGTTAGATGTTTAGTTGCATCTCTGGCCTCTACCCACTAGATATCATCGGTATACCATGTCAATCAAAAACGTCACTGTGCATTGGCAAATGTCTCCTGGAAGGAAAAATAGTCCCTTGTTGAAAGACACTAATGCATGGGATATACTAGATAATGTCCTCAGGCAGATAATCCTGATTGTTAATTAATATATTTATTGATGGTGAGAATCCTACTATTTGTTTATCATAGCGCCTTACTCTGAATGGGAAAAGGCAGATTTCCTAGCCTAACTAGAAATTAGTGCCTTGAAAAGAGAACTGGATGGAATAATGGGTAAACAAAAAAGATAAATTCTAGGTTATGGTAATGACTGGAGAAAATTAATAAGGATATGAATGTACCTGATCATTTTGCCTTGTTATAAATTTTTAGGAAACTAAAATTAATCCCTTTATTGTATAGAAAAATTCTTAACTATTAAATTAACATGAACTAATATTCAATAAATTTCAACTAGCTATTTTAATAATATAGTTTTATTAGAACACAGGAAGAAAAAAACAGGTGCCTACAATTACAACAATGAGCATAATCAGTGAAGAAGATGAACCCGTCTAACCTAACTCCATAAAAATCTTGAAAAATTGTCCACAACTGCAGTAACTGTGGAAACGTTTGAGTGTAAGGAATTGCCAGTCTGACTGAAAAATTATGTAAGTCCTAGTAGGCTGTTTAAAATTGTCTGTTATTCTAAGTTTATAAGAGGGATCAATTATGTAATTAAAAAGAGATTAAAATGTTACAAAAAAGTAATTATTTAGTTTGAGAAATTAAATACCAGAATCCGTAAAGGGGATTAGGTGGATAGCTAAGCTTAATTTTAAAACTGAAGAAACTCCTGCTCTCTTAAAAATAACTTAAGAGAAAAAGGAATTAGAGCAAAAAAAAAAAATCTGATACCTCAGAAAAAGTGAAAAAATAGATGGAAACATTTTTAATGAACAAGTGACATTTACATACCGTTCACTGTACTAAATACGGAGATTAAAATCATGAATAAGATACAGACTCCTCCCTCTAATTGTACCATAAATTATAAAGAACCTGAAAACAGAAATTGCTCTCAGTGTCATTTGTCCCATTTTATTTGAACTCTCCTCATCCAGGAACGGCATTAACTTTGAATACAAGAATAAGCCTTTTCTTTACCTTGATAAGAAGAATACTACTTATACATACTATAATCTTCTCTGACTTTATTTTCTTCTGCTCTTCTCCTGGCCATTCATTCTTTTTAGAGTGTAAAAATCATCTAAAAAGAGCTATCTATGCCTTTTAAGCATAGGAAGGGAATTGCAATATACAGGGTATTTTTTTTTCCTCTCCAAACAAGAGAGGTCTTTAAAATATATATATACATTTTAAAGTTTATTAAATATTTAAAGTTTATTATATATATTTTAAAGTTTATTAAATATTAATAAAATATGTTTATTCCTTTACTTAACTCTCTCTCTATATAGAGAGAGAATAAAGGAGAAAACATATTCCTTTGACTTTAGGAATTTAGGCTGGGAGAGGATGATGAAGCTGTAAGGCAGGTATATGGCCACAAATTAAGAAATATCCCTTTACACATCCTTCCTTTTAAATAGACTGGAGGCAGAGTTTCACTCTGTGAAATGTCAATGAAAACAGAAATACACCTTCTGGGGGGTCTCCATCTGCACCCCAACAGCAGAAGCTTCCTGTTTTTAGATAAAATAACAGTTAAATATAGAAATATTCAGCAGTCTATCTTATGCACAATACCATTAGTAATGTGTTAAGAAAATAGACCCATTATTAATCACCATCTCTCTATTCTCTGCTTCTACCCTCTTTGGAGATAAAACATACATATGTAGTGCAAAAGCTCAAGAATTTTGTGGCTTTAAAAAATTATTTATTTATGTATTTATTTTATTATACTTTTAAGTTCTCGGGTACATGTGCAGATCATGCAGCTTTGTTACAAAGGTATACACATGCCATGGTGGTGGTTTGCAAGGTCTTGCTCTGTTGCCCAGGCTGAAGTGCAGTGGTGTGATCATGGCTCACCACAGCCTTGACCCAAACTCAAGCGATCCTCCAACCTCAGCCTCTAAGGTAGCTGGGACTCGAGGTGTGGACCACCATGCCTAGCTAATTTTTATTTTTATTTTTGTAGAGACAGGGTCTCACTATGTTGCCCTGGCTGGTCTTAAACTCCTAGGATCAAGAGATCTTCCCACCTTGGCCTTCCAAATTGCTGGGATTACAGGTGTGAGCCACTACGCCTGGCGTATTGCTTCAAGACATAGAAAAATAGGAAAGATAACAGAGGAGTGACCTGTGAATAAGGAAATTCTAAATGATACCATTCATGAAGAAGTACTTTCAACATGAATAAAATGTTTAAAATCCATTAGCATTGCAGTAGGGCACAGTGTCTTGTATATAGAAAACAAAGCCATCAAATTTCTTCAACTAGAGTATTGTGAAATAATTTCATAATTGTTTCTATGAATTGAAGCAATAGATAAGTAGTAGTATCATCACCATGGGACTATGTTTGAGTTACTAAAAAATTGTAGACACCTTTACTCATAAACAGTCTTGAATCTTTACTGCCATGAAACAGAATTTACTATTTGTGAATACAATTGAAATTTTCTTTAAAAAAGTAGTTTTTCTCTTAATTGTAGAACTGTAGTGGCAAAAAATGTGAGAGACTAACTTACAGGACCCTATTAATAATAAAATAAAAGCAAAAGTAATAGAACATATTTAAAAGTTGTACATATATATAATTTATCAAAATCTAGTAAAATAGACAAAATATTTTTAAATTAATCTTGTGAAAACAACACTCAGTGTTTCATCAGACACCTGTAAGTTTTTCCTTAATGCACCTCTCATCCCAGTTTGTTTTGTTTTCTTGCTTAAAGTCATTGCTCTTGGGCTGAGCAGTCAAGCAGAAAACAAGTTTCTACCTCAGTGGACAGAAGCATTAGAGATGCCAGTCTGTGTGACATTTATTGCATTGTATTTCCTGGAACATCACAAAGAGATTAATTTCTTTTCTTTCCTAAAATCTGTGCAAAATATTTTGGAAGACCCTTTCAAAAGTTTTTTAAGGTGAGCGTTTTTTGATATATCCATGTATGTGTACGGTTTTCTCCTTCCCTTCCTTTTGCTTCCTTCCTTCCTATTAAATTGGACAGCTATACTACAACAAAGGGAACAAAAAATATTCTGTTCATATGGTTCCTGAATGTAGTTCTGCTTAACAGACAAAATATTTAGGTTTCTTTTTTTCCTTTCTTTTCTCCTGACTGGAAACTTCCTTATTCAGCTATCACACACACACAGAGTTCAAGAGGAGCATTCACACTCAGTAACAATAGAGTGCTTTAGTAAAAGATGAATTCTTTCAGATACTCAATTTTGTCAAATGGCAGATCCAGTATCATAAGAAAATTAGGACCAATTGTACACTGCCTTTTGGGTTTTTATCTATAACTTTTAATATTTATAGAATTAGCATAGGCTTAAAGTAGTTATCACATATATGATCCTTGGTTAATTCTTTCGCTTTCATGATATAACTACTATTTTTAAAATTCATCTGTTAATTATTGTTTTATGTATGAATCAGAGGTTCTTGCTCTTTCCTGGAACAATCCATTTATGCATTCATGCTTTTGAATTTTCAGTCTGGAGCTTTGTAATTTCATAACTGAAAATGAAAATAGCTTTCTAGAGAGTGCCCTTACTCTTGGCCATCTCTGAGAGACCACAATCAGCATATCAATCCTTTTACTTTTTCTCCAAGTTTTTCTACTGATGATGATATGGCATCCAAATGGTTTTGCCAGAATTTCAAGAATCTAGTAAAACCTCACCAACTCATCTTGTTTATTCTTTCTTCTCATGATGGTCTTTTAAATCTCACTTCAGTAAAATTGTTTGTAATCTCACTGCTTATTCATTCTTGCACTGTAACTATACACACCAATTAATATTTTTTTACTAGGTACTTATACTGCATTCCCTATATAAATATATATTTTTCAATATATTCAGTTGTAAGTAGTTTACACTTGCTTTCAAGTGCTACTATAATTTTAGCTAGGATATATAGACTAACGTTCAAAGCAACGCCATAGTTCATTTGCTTTTAGCTTTAAAAAAATGGGAGGGGTGATCTGAATTTACTTTTCAATCCTAAAAATCATTAATGAAACTTGAGTCTAATTTAACTAAAATTTATTTATTCATTTATCTATGTGAGTGAAAACAGTCCTCATATGCATGGGCTAGTTATTTCAGTTAGCGTAACACCATTTCTTTGTGGGTGAGTAGAGGAAAGCCATGCTAACTAATTTAAGAATGTATATAATTGATAATTTAGAATAGCATTATTGAATCATATATATATAGGTTTCCAATTTTTCTTTTAATTGATGTCCCACAGTATTGTGATTAGCATAGACTAGGCATTCAAGGGCTTGCTATATGTACTTAAAGTAAATGTTTATACAAAAGAATAATATCCTCGCATCTAAAGTCACTAACAAATGGAAACACATTTCTAAAGGGTTAATGTAACAAATGAAATGAATTATATTTTTGTCAGTAATTTAGGTCAATTTATAGATAATCTTTTATTTATTTATATAACAGTGTCCATTCACTTCAGGTTTATGAAGTACTAGCAACACTATACAGGTCTGCTAAGAAACTGCATAGAGAAAGAAAAAACCAATAAAAATAAATGAAAATAGTTAAAATGATGCAATAAAAATAACTGACACATAAAAGAGATTTTTTTTTTTGAATCAGAGTCTTGCTCTGTCACCCAGACTGGAGTGCAGTGGCGCAACCTCCACTTCCCAGGTTCAAGCAATTCTCCTGCCTCAGCTTCCCGAGTAGCTGGGATTACAAGTGCTTGCCACCACACTTGGTTAATTTTTTTGTGTGTTTAGTAGAAATGTGGTTTCACCATTTTGACCAGGCTGGTCTCAAACTCCTGACCTTAGGTAATCCACCCACCTCAGCCTCGCAAAGTGCTGGGATTACAGGTATGAGCCATCGTGTCTGGCCTGAAAGAGAAACATTTTAAACATGGGTATAGAAACAAAGTAAGATAATTCTGAAATGGAGCAATCGAGAAGCTCTGGGAAGCATAGGCAGTAGAATAAAGATGTAATTGCTCATCCATGCCACATACTATACAGGTGTCATAAAAGAGGCAGATTTAGACACAGCCTTTGGCTTATCATTTAGAAAGCCACGGGTAATCCTGAGTAAAGTGGTTCCTGCAGAAAAATTATACTAGGGTAAAGAATAAATGATAAGAGAGAAAGTAAAACCAGAGAGGATGAATTCTTTACAGCTTCCTAACTGAGATACAAGGTAGTTGCCTGAAGGTGAGACTTCTGAAAAAGAGTAGTTTTTAGGGAAAAGGGGCATAATAAGATACAGTCTCAGGGTCAAGAGCAAGAAAGAGAAGTAACTGAGGACATGAAAGAGAGAAGAGAAAGGTGATAAGGCCTTTATATAATGATATTATTTAACCAGGGATAATACATTATTTCAACAGTAATAACTAAAAGATTAAGATTTAAAATATATCAAAGCTTACCATGCAGTGATCATAAGAGCTTCATAAATAATATCTTATCAATCTCCAATGCAATGTTATTAGAGAGGAACTATTATTAATTCCACGTTTCAGATACTGATAACCTTAGTGACGGTATATAACTTAGCTAAGCTTGCATCACTCTCAAGTGGCAGAGCTGGGACTTAATCCATGTTTGCCTAATGCTATTGCTCAAATTTAAGTACAATGTGATTTATTTAAAGCTCAAATTAAAAAAAAATCTACAGTGCAAATATCTACATTAGCATACATGATAATGAACATGTGTTGAGAAAATGCATTCTTACCTGATACATAAAGTCAATGCTACATTTAAAGGCTTGGAGGAAGTAGCCATAATTATGAGAAAAAAGTAAACAAACTTATCAATATAAAACTTATTTTTAACTTCCTCGATACACTCCTATGATATTTTTCAAGCCATCAATCCTTGTTTTCTAAATATATATTTCCTAAATTTCTAAAAAATATGTTCAAAAACTACTATTACTTTATAAAATGAGCTGGAATTATTGTGTAGCCTAATATTAAAAAATTTAGGATTAGCAAATTCTAATTCACTACTTCAACTGTTTAGGATTAGTGAATTCTAACTGTCTTTCTGTCCATCCATCTAACAAATATTTACTAATTCTCTATTTGGTACCATGTTCTGGGCTAGACCATTGTGACATAAAGATGAATGACCTTGGTATTGCTTCTAACTTCATGTAGATTTCAGAGCTTAGAAAAAATAATAGAGATGTTTTGCTAGGAACTTTAATTTAACATAGTAAATGTTATAATAAAAGCTTCTATCTGGATCTTAGAGAATGCAGAAGGACTGTGAATCTCAGGTTGAGCTGAAGCATATAAGGCATCCAAGAGACAACTTGCATGGTAGCTCTAAAGACTAAAAGGGAAACCACACGGCTATAGGGAAGGGATTTCCTGGTGGCAGGACACATGGGCAAAGCAATGGAAACACAAATACACATATGTCTCAGGACCTACCATGTCTACTGCACAGTGTAGAAGCATGTATGGAGGGAGAAACAGCAGCAGGAGGTGAAAATAGAGAGTGACTTATCAGACCTTGTAGGGCCTTGAATGTCATGCAAATTTTAGACTTTATCAAATAAGCAAGAGGTTACTGCAGATTTGAAGTTTAGAAATGATAATATAATATGTGTTTATTAGAAGACATATTTGGCAGAATTTTACTATTACTAATGGTACAAAATTTACTAAAAATTTTGAATAATGCCAAATTACCCAGGAGGTAAATGTTAGCATAACACAAAAGCACTCAATTCATTTCTACAAAAGTAGAAACTAATGTTCAAAGAGTTTATAATGAATACATAAACTCTGATTTCTTTGGTAGACAATTTCTTACCTGAAAAATTAGAACCCTGGTCTCTGACTCCCTATGTAATTTGTTTTTCAAATACACCCAGATAATACCTTTTTGAAACTATAGTTACTAGGTTATGTGCTCTTTATCTCATGATACTTAAAAGTCAAAGAATGTTTCATTAATCTTTTCACTCCTCTGGGATACCACTAATGGTATGTGATGGGTCTAGAAAGGTAGGAAGGTCCCTGCAAGCCATATTGTTAACTTAGAGATTCAACATAATTTCTATGGGAAGCCATTGAACAAGAATGAATGGGCCAATAAATTTACATATGAAAAGTTATATCTGGCTGAACTACAAAATGCACAGGATGGGTACAGAAATAAAAGAAATCAAATTAAGAGTCTTTTAATGGTCCAGGAGAAAAAGGCTGATGCACTTTTGAAAACAGAGTAGGATCAGGGGAATTACAGCTAAGACATACAAAAGACTAAAAAGTGCAGGATTTGTTCTCATCATTTTACTCACATTAACTCATTTTAAAATACAGTAACCATAAAAAGCCAGTACTATTGTTACCCCCAATTTGTAAATGAGGAAATTTAGGAAGAGCAAAATTAAGTAACTTCAAGTTTGCACTGCATGGCATATAAGATTTGAATGGAGGAAATAAAGAGATTTGAAGAGAAGCATTTCTGTAACCATGCTCTTCAGTAGAGCATTTTAGGTGATAGATTGTGTAATTATCAAATACATGCTACGTTGCAACAAATCACCTCAAAATTTAGTGGCTTTAAACAACAATATTTGCATTTTCTGTGGGTCAGTAATCCAGCAATGGCTTAGCTGTGTCCTCTTGCTCATGGTTTCTCACAAGCTTGCAAGCAAGTTGCCATTGAAGGTGTCATCTAAAGTCTTCACTGGGGAAGACTCTACTTCTAAGCTTACTCACTTGGTTGTTGGCAGGATTTGAATGCTGGAGGGCTGTTGGACTGGAGCCTTCAGTTCCTTATTAGCCTCCCTTACTTCCTATGTGGGCCTCTGCAGTGCAACGCAGAACATGGGGGCTTGCTTATTAAAGCATGCAAGTAACATGGCCAGAAAGACAGTGCAAGCAACATGGGAGCAATAGTCTTTCATAACCTAATTTGGAATTGACATCCCATCATTTCTTTCATATTCTACTCATTAGAACCAAGTCATTAAGTCCAGCCCTGCCTCAAAGAAAGGGGACTCCATGAGGGCATAAATAACAGGGTATAAGGTTGATTAAGAACCATATAGAAGCTGTCTACAATGTAAAATGAATCGATTTTATGATTGATTACATGTGAAGTCTGTGGTAGAGGGCAGAATCAAAGAGGACTTCTTAAAATGATGTACAATGATGACATATTCAGTGGCTAAAATTCGATAAAGTTTATGTCTTCACTGTGATGTAAGAAGTATATTTATCCACTGTGATCAAGGCAGCAATTATCAGGGATTTGAGCAGAGCAGACAATGAGAAAAGAAACCGCGTAGTTAAACCTTGTAGGAGGAGGGTTTAACAGGTGGATGGTCTGACTGAGTACACGGCTCTCTGAACTTTCAGTTAATATTTCCACTTGCGAGTCTTCTTATTTAAATCCAGGAGAGATGTAGATAAGAAATAAGTAGCTATTTGGATTCATTCAGGGTGAAATTTTTGCCAGGGTTGTGAGATACATTAGAGTAATAGCAAAAGGTTTGTTGTGGTAAATCTGAACCTTGGGTCATCAAAGTGGCAGATATAGGATGGTTGACAAACACAGACAAAGCAGAGCTTTCAATGGAATAGAATAAGAATGAACTTGAAAATCAAATATAAGGGAGTTACTTTAGTAAGCAAGGTCTGAAATAGAAGGTTTACATGTTAGTGCCATCTATGATTTATAAGTTAAATAATTTTCAGGTAATTTCAGAGGGCAATTATGAGAATGGATGAACAACATGAAGGAGAAATAATGATTATGGTAGATAAACTTTAAGGCGAAGAAACAGAAAAACTGGGTGTGAGATCATCATCCTCACAGATGCTGAAGTCACAGATCTGGCAAGACTTCTGATGACTTCTATTACACAAAGGTGTAATATGACAAGTATGCCTGTAGATGAAACACGCTAGCTTGCACTGTTAATGCAAATATATTCTTGGAGAGAAAAAACAAACATCTTGGGTTCTTTATGCTTTCTTTTATATTTCATTTTTTAAAAACAAGTTTCTGGGGTAACTTGTTACACAGTAATAGAAAGCTAAAATGCTCATTGGCCTTTTCTATCTTATTGAACTTCTATATATATCTCTGTTTGTCTTGAATATCATTTGATCTTGTATTTTTTTGACAGACAGTCCATTTATTCTGACTAGTTATCCCTGAAGAGACAGTTAATTCGTCCATTCTCCACTATTTTGTCTCATCTTACTTTTCTAGGTTATTTTCTGTTGCAAAGTCCTGATTCAAGACCCAGAAATGACTCACTTTAGAGTCAGCAGGACCCTCTCTGAATTACTGCCTCAGTCTTCTTTCCTGGCTGACAGTTCCTAACACGTTAGATTGGACTAGTTCTTGAGCTGTTTCCAAGAAATGAGAATAGTTTATTAGGTTGTTAATTAAACAGCAAAGAAACACTTCCTTTTTGCAATAGTACTACAGGATTTTAGTTGAAACCTTAGCACTTTTGCCTTTTGAAGTATACCCTGAGGTTTTCCATTTTCTGGAAGTTCAGGTTTTTTTAAGTGAAAATTATTTTAAGTGTTCTTTATACTGGCTACTTTCAGAGAGAAGAGGAATTGGAGAAAACAGCTCGCTGTGGAAAAAATGTAATTTTTAGGTCTTCCTATTTCCTGAATAGTCTTCAGCCCTCACAGCTTCACCCTTAAATACATGGCTAAATCAACAAATGCAGGGCTCACTGGCATTAAGTGGTCCAATCCAGATTCATTTTTTGGGATATTCTGATATATAAGAAATGAAGAAATGCTCCAGATAAGGCTACAAAACTGTGATATATTTTCAATGCTGACATTTAAAATTTATGCTTTTAAACACACACAAATACAAATACAAATACATTATGACCTACACTTGGAGATAACATAAGAAGAATAAATTTTGAGGCCTTGTGTCAAAATAAGACCAATGCCAAATGGTCTCCCTTGATCTTTCTGTGATTTTTCTCTCTGTACAAGTGAATTTTCCCTCATAAAGGCTGAAAATCAGATCCCTCTCAAGAATATGTAAATTTTAATAGAGTGCCTTAAGATTACTCAAAGAAATCAATCTCTAATACAGAATGTCATATGATGGGATGAATATTTGATGGGCTTGGTCTAGTACCCCTCTGAAATCATTACATATGTTCACCTCACTTGCCAATTAATGGCATGACATTTAATTTTTAGAAGTTAGCTATTACTTTGAGTTGTCTTTGCATATGATATAATATTAAAATATAACTTTTATAAACTACCACTATTAAAGATTTTTATGGACAAAATTATTCAGAATATTCTTATACAGAGGTGACCAGCTTATGATAGAGATGTAAAGCCATCAAGCCATTCCCTGTGACTCTCATAGGTAGCTAATGATTACCATTTCTTTAGTTGTGGCTGTGTTTCTTGAAATCCTGGGAAAAGGATCAAGGCAAATGATTCACATTCAGCATGGTAGTATTCTAAATGAAACTAATTTTTATTTTATACCTAAGTTTCATTTTATAACTCCAATAATCTAAATATTTATTTGTGTAGATCAGCAGTCAAAATGTCATGGTGACAATTGTAACATAAATTTTGTTAAGGGGTAATATATAACTTTAGTCTAACAATGTTTATTTTCACTTATCTTAAGATGAAAACATATAATAATTTCTTTCTTAAATTTATAACTACTTAACAGGTATGTGTTCTAATATGAAACTGCAGTGTTGAGATTTCACCTAGCTTTATAATTCTACAGTATGGTGGTGTAAAAACTTCAGAAAATTTCAGAGTATATCTAGGAAAAAAAAGTATATAGTATGTTACCAACAAAGTCAAGATCTCTAGATTTATATTTATCTACGTCCACCAATAGTTGCTCTAAGAGAAATAGAAGATATAGATATATTTCTAAACATAAACAATTATTTTCAATTGGTAAAATATATGTTTATATAATAGCACTTAACATAAAAACACTACTAGTTTGTAGTAAGCACACAATAAATGGTAGATATTATGATAAATAGCTAATTGCTATTATAATCCACATTTCTTAATAACAAAAGTGATAATTCTCTAATAGTATCACTCAAAATTCCTTTTGATTAGAAAGTCTGTAACATTTTAACATGCATATTATGTTACCAAATATGCTTATGAGAAGTCAATGGAAATTATAATTTTTTCATGTAAGGGTTCAGAAATTCATAAGCTAAATGCCTTTCATAAAATAACAATCCTTGGACTCCACCATCTAATAATAACTTTTTATTAAAAATGTAGATAAGATCATACATAAAATGAACAGGAAACAAGCAACTTGGTATACTAAAAAAATTTAGAATTTGCACTCACACAGATAAATTTAATTATGTCTTTGCAATTTACTTGTTCACGATAGCCTTCAACAACCTAATATTCTTTATTCTCAGTTCTTGACTTTGTAATTTTTTTTTTTTTTGAGACAGAGTCTTGCTCTGTGGCCAGGCGCCAGGCTGGAGTGCAGTGGCGCAATCTGAGCTCACTGCAGTCTCCACCTCCTGGGTTCAAGCAGTTCTACTGCCTCAGCCTCCCGAGTAGCTGGGACTACAGATGTGCGCCACCACGCCCAGCTAATTTTTGTATTTTTTAGTAGAGACAGGGTTTCACCATGTTGGCCACGATGGTCTCGATCTCTTGACCTTGTGATCCGCCCACCTCCGCCTCCCAAAGTGCTGGGATTACAGGCGTGAGCCACCACGCCCGGCGACTTTGTAAATTAAAGACCAAATACCTATACTTCATTGATTTGCTGCAAAGATAAAATGAGTTGAGCTCTTTCAAGTATCTAGTAGTTTGCTTGGATATAGGAAACACACATAAAAAACCTGTTATTGTAATTCCTATTAAGAATCAAATTATGTTATATATGTTGCTTTTCACACAGCAAAATCAACAAAAAACCTCTACAACATACAGTTCACACTTTTGTTTAATATTAAAGAAAAATTTATGTCTACACAAAGATAAGTTTAATAAACTTAACTATATTTTCTCATGAAGCTAAAAGTGAAATGGGTAAGCTATCAATTATTACATTTAGGCCAAAAGAAAAACTTCATTTCAATGAAGACAGAGCAAATTATAAATTAAGATCCTATGCCACGATTGGAATAAGATCATAGAAATGGCAGAGTTGGAAACTTCAAGAATTGATCCCTCCATTAAAGCAAAAATTAAGCTAGCAAAAACTGACAGAATCAACTTTTCTGGAACTCTGGAATCCAATAAAAAAATGAAAACAGAAGAGTGCTTAATGAAGAAAGAAGGTTCTAATGTTCAGTAAGAAAGCACTGTGATGTTTTGTTCATTCTCCTATAATCCCCCATTCTCTAGCCTGGATACAACACCTAAATGAAGATCCACTAGGAAATACAGAACCTGAAAAATACTGTAAACAGCAGACTTCATAGACACATATAGAACTCTCCACCAAACAGCAGAGTACACATTCCTCTCAGATGCACTCTGAAGAGTCTGTAGGTAGACCATATGTTAGGCCACAAAACAAGTCTCTATATATTTTAAAAGGCTGAAATCACATGAAGTGCCTTCTTTGACCACAATAGAATGAAGCTAGAAATTAATAAATTAAGGAATGAAGCTAGAAATAAATAAATTAAGGAAAACTAGACAATACTCAAATATGTGAAAATTATACAACAAAACGAAAAACAATACAATTAAAAAGTGAGCCAAAGACTTAAATAGTCACTTCACATAAGAAATATGAATGGTAAGAAGCACAACTGATTCCTGAATGTCGACTGGATAAATGACGAAATGAAGGCAGAAATAAAGATGTTTTCTGAAACCAATGAGAAGGAAGACACAATGTACCAGAATCTCTGGGACACATATAAAGCAGTGTCTAGAGGGAAACTTATAGTAATAAATGCCCACATGAGAAGTGAGGAAAGATCTAAAATCAACACCCTATCCTCAAAATTGAAAGAGCTAGAGGAGCAAAATCAAAAAAACTCAAAAGCTAGCAGAAGGCAAGAAATAACTAAGATCAGAGCAGAACTGAAGGAGATAGAGACACACACAAAAAAACCCTCCAAAAATAAATAAATCCAGGAGCTGGTTTCTTGAAAAGATCAACAAAATAGACCACTAGGCAGATCAATAAAAAAGAAAAGAAGAATCAAACAGGTGCAATAAAAAATGATAAAGGTGATATCACCACTGATTCCACAGAAATACAAACTACCATCAGGGATTACTACAAACAACTCTATGCACATAAACCAATAAATCTGGAAGAAATGGATAAATTCCTGGACACTTGTACCCTCCCAACCCTAAACCAGGAAGAAGTTGAAACCCTGAATAGACCAAAAACAAGGGCTGAAGTTGAGGCAGCAATTATTAGCCTACCAACCAAAAAAAGTCCAGGTCAAGACACGTTCACAGCTGAATTCTACCAGATGTACAAAGAGGAGCTGGTACCATTCCCTCTGAAGCTATTCCAAACAATACAAAAGGAGGGAATCCTTCCCAAATCATTTTATGAGACCAAAGACATCCTGATACCAAAACCCGGCAGAGACTCAACAAACAAAGAAAACATCAGGCCGATAATCATGATGAATATAGATGCAAAAATCTTCAATAAAATCTGGCAAACCAATTGCAACAGCACATCAAAAAACTTATCCATAATGATCAAGTAGGCTTCACTCCGGGGATGCAAGGCTAGTTCAACATACGCAAGTCTATAAACGTAATCCACCACATAAACAGAAGCAAAGATAAAAACTACAGGATTATCCCAATAGATATAGAGAAGGCCTTTGATAAAATTCAACAGCCCTTTATGCTAAAAACTCTCAATAAACTAGGTATCAATGGAACGTATCTCAAAATAATAAAAGCTATTTATGACAAACCCACAGCCAATATCATACTGAATGGGCAAAAACTGGAAACATTCCCTTTGAAATCTGGCACTAGACAAGGATGCCCTCTCTCACCACTCCTATTAAATATAGTATTGGAAGATCCCACCAGAGCAATCAGTCAAGAAAAAGAAATAAAGGGTATTCAATTAGGAAAGGAGGCAGTCAAATTGTCTCTATTTGCAGAAGTCATGATTGTAGAAGACCCTATGGTCTCAGCCCAAAATCTCCTGAAACTGATAAGCAACTTCAGCAAAGTCACGGGATACAAAATCAATGTGCAGAAATCACAACTATTCCTATACACCAATAACAGACAAACAGAGAGCCAAATCAAGAACAAACTGCTGTTCACAATTGCCACAAAGAGAATAAAATACCTAGGAGTACAACTAATAAAGGATGTAAAGGACCTCTTCAATGAGAACTACAAACCACTGCTCAAGGAAATAAGAGAGGACACAAACAGATGGCTAAACATTCCAAGCTCATGATTAGGAAGAATCAATACCGTGAAAATGGCCATACTGCCCAAAGTAATTTATAGATTCAATGCTATCCCCATCAATCTACCAATGACCTTCTTCACAGAACAGGAAAAAAAAAAAACACCTTAAACTTCATATGGAATCAAAAGAAAGCCCGCATAGCCAAGACAATCCTAAGCAAAAAGAAGAAAGCTGGAGGCATCATGCTACCTGACTTCAAACTATACTACAAGGCTACAGTAATCAAAACAGCATGGTACTGGTACGAAAACAAGAGATCTAGATCACTGGAACAGAACAGAGGCCTCAGAAGCAACACCACCACATCTACAAACAACTGATCTTGGACAAACCTGACAAAAACAAGCAATGGGGGAAAGGATTCCCTGTTTAATAAATGGTATTGGGAAAACTGGCTAGCCACGTGCAAAAAGCTGAAACTAGACCCCTTCCTGATATCTTAGACTAAAATTAACTCCATATGGATTAAAGGCATAAACATAAGACCTAAAACCATAAAAACCCTAGAAGAAAACCTAGGCAGAACAATTCAGGACATAGGCATAGGCAAGGACTTCATGACTAAAACACCAAAAGCACTGGCAACAAAAGCCAAAATAGACAAATGGGATCTAATTAAACTTCAGAGCTTCTGTACAGTAAAAAAAAAAAAAAAAAAAAAAAATGATTAGAGCAAACTGGCAACCAACAGAATGGGAAAAATTGTTTGCAACCTACCCATTTGACAAAGGGCTAATATCCAGAATCTGCAAAAACTAAAACAGATTTACAAGAAACAAACAAACCCATTCAAAAGTGGGTGAAGGATATGACAGACACTTTTCAAAAGAAGATATAAATGCAGCCAAAAAACATATGAAAAAATGCTCATTATCACTGGTCATTAGAGAAATGCAAATCAAAACCACATTGAGATACCACCTCATGCCAGTTAGTATGACAATCATTAAAAAATCTGGAGACAACAGATTCTGGAGAGGATGTGGAGAAATAGGACCAGTTCTACACTGTTGGTGGGAATGTAAATTAGTTCAACCATTGTGGAAGACAGTGTGACGATTCCTCAAGGATCTAGAAAAATAAATTCCATTTGACCCAGCAATCCCATTACTGGGTATATAACCAAAGGATTATAAATCATTCCATTATAAAGACACATGTAAATGTATGTTCATTGCGGCACTGTTTACAATAGAAAGACCTGGAACCAACTCAAATTCCCATCAATGATAGACTGGTCAAGGAAAATGTGGCACATGTACACCATGGAATGCTATGCAGCCATAAAAAAACAATGAGTTTGTGTCCTTTGTAGGGACATGGATGAATATGGAAACCATTATTCTCAGCAAACTGACACAAGAACAGAAGATCAAACACTGCATGTTCTCACTCATAGGCGGTTGTTGAACAATGAGAACACATGAATACAGGGAGGGGAGTATCACACACTGGGGTCTGTTGGGGGGGCAGAGGAGGAACAACAGGGGGTGGGGAGGGATAATGGGGAAAAATGACAGATATAGGTGACGGGGGATGGAGGCAGCAAACCACCTTGCCATGTATGTACCTATGCAATAATCCTGTATGATCTGCACATGTACCCCAGAACCTAAAGTAAAATTAAAAAAAAAAGATGCTCAACATCATCTGTCATTAGAAGAATGAAAACCACAATCACAATGAGATACTAATTAATACCCACTAGGATGGTTATAATAATATTTGTTTTAAAAGGAAAGTAAGTATTGGAAAGGATGCAGAGAAATTACAACCCTTGTATATTGCCGTGGGAATGTAAAATGGGTCAACTGCTGTGGCAGAGTTTGACAGTTCTTCAAAAAGTTAAATATGGAATTACTATAGTACTCACCAGTTAGCTATTCCTAGGCATATAACCCCAAAATTTTAAACAGATATACAAAAGAATACTTGCATATTAACATTTATAGAACCATTATTCTCAAAAGCCAATATATTCATCATTAGATGAATGAGTAAAGAAACTGGCATATAGAATAAAATGGAATTCAACTATTCAAAGGAATAAAGTACAGAACACGCAACAAAGTAGACGAATCTAGAAAGCATTATTTGAAGTGAGAGAAGCCAGATGACAAAAGGCCACATACTGTATAAATCCATTTGTATTTATCTAGAATAGGTAAATCCACACAGAAAAAAACACATTGGTAGTTGTCAGAGGCTAAGCTGGTAAGAGGATGAAAAGGAACGGCTGAATGGCTATAGGGTTTTATTCTGGCATGATAAAATGTTTTGGAACTAGACAGAGGTAGTGGTGATTGCACAACATTAAAATGTACTGAATTTGTCACTGAATAGTTCATTTTTAAATGGTTAATTTTATGTTACGTTGAATTTTGTCTCAATTAAAAATAACAGTCCTTTAAAAGGTATCATTACTGTTTAAATTCGGAGATATAAACAAAATCTATTCACATTTTAAAATGATTTTACTTGTGAAAGCTTTGTTTCTGTGAAAATTGTGTTTTAATGTCACATTTCATAGCAATGCCTATTACCATCTATACTACAGTTTTCTGCATTTGGCAAACAATGTTGTGCCTCACTTTGTGTAAAATAATAAACTCTACCAGAAGTATTATTTAAAATTTGATGAATTATTTTAGTGGTAGAAAATAAAAATCCTCAAATTTCTAAACTGTATAATTTCCTTGAACCATTCAAAATCTTTGTTATAGGGCTAACTAAAATATTATAAACTGTACTTCTCATCTGAGTAACTATGATCTGATGTGTTTTTGGAAACTTTATCTAATTTTAGCAATAATAACCCATTGCTTATTTTAAATGCTCAATGCTAGGTAAATATGAAAAAGAAATCAATAACTTTTCCCTTTGTATAATATTTACAAAGTTAGCCACCAGCAGGTTCTATTTTAGTCATTGTGTTATTAAAGGGGAGAAAAGACTCAATTGCAAGCAATTAACCAATACCACCCAAATTTTACTTTCATGTTTCATTAATACAGAATTACATATTTTGCAAGTGTGATTAAATAATTTACCACAAAAATCAGTTGTGTTTTTTTCTTCTTGCTATAAGAGATTAAGATAACGAGAAGTGTTCTCCCTTTTTAATCACATGAAGGTATCTCCACATTAGATTCCAAAAAATCTGAGAACTTGATAATGGGTATTTTGAGTTACAGAGCGCACCCAAAAAAGTAATGTTCTACTTCTTGTAGACACATACCTAAGGTCTATTTGGATGACAAAGTCAATGACAGGACATTTAAGAGTCCTGACTTTGAAAAAAACATGAAGCATCACAGGCCATGCTAGACATTGAAATGCAAGAGCCATTCTTTTCAAAGAACTAGGAAGACTTGGAATAAAACAACATCAGTAGGAAATACAGAAATGATTCATTTTTTTAAAGGTTATATTACATTTTGACATTTTAGTGTTGTAAAGTGCAATATTTATAAATTACAAGGGTATAATATTTAAAGCACAGTTAACGTTAATGTCTTAGAAGCAAGATACTGTATTTCTAAACTTTTACATATTTGTTAGAAAGACAAACTGCTATACATGTATTTTTTAACTGGTTTGTTGCTTCATTCAGCATTATATTTTCTTGGTTATTTTTCTAGTAGAAAAGAAAATGCTTAAAGGTACAGGTGCCCTCCTTTTTCTCTTCCTTTTAATCTCCTAATGTCAAGCTATTACTAAAATTTAAAACCATTCTATTGTATTTCCTACTTCAAAAACTTATTGGAGCAGCTTTTGCCTATATGCTCCTAGCTAAATTGAAGGCAGGCCTGATAACCAGTGAGCATAAGAAGAAACAATGAAGAAATTTAAAAACATTTACTTAAAGACTATTACTAAAACATGTTAACATAAGGATGTAAATAACAGATCAGATCACTGGAAAATAAATATACATAGCTCTTATTTTCTCATTTTATACCATTTAACTTTTATATGGTGCTGTTGGACCAAGATATTAAATGTTATGTATGACTACCTAATGTTTCCTTTTTCAAAGGGCAAAATCATTTATAGTTCTAATGTGCTATAATGAGATAATGACTATACTTCTTTATCAGAAAATGTGTCAAATAGCTGAGGTGGGCAGTCTGAAGTAGAATAATAGGTTAATAATAATTTCCAAGAATTAACATGAAAACTTGTCTTAAAACATAAATGTAAATTAAAAACAGTAAAATGCATATTCCCCTTTTTCTCTTCAGCAGTCATTCCTTTGTACTCTAGATGCTAAATGTTGCAACACTGTCTGCCAGTGAAACATTCCATTCTTACAGCAAATCATTGGTCCATAAAGAGAGACTGTAGTGATTTTTATGCTTCTATAAAATATTTACTTATTGGCACTCTCATCAGAACAAAATTAACTTTATTTTACATGCTGCAACAATGTAAATCTCTAATTATTTTGCATTTCTGGACATGGGGTATTAGAATTATGATTGCTATATGATGTATATTCTTTCTTTCTTTTTTTTTGGCAGCATAGAGTAATTTATTGCAAAAGAAAAGGAATATTCTGAAAGTTAGGTGCAGAATAGATAGTACACTCTGAGAGAAAGAATTCAGGGTGGGCTGCTTGTAAGGATGAGCCAACAAAGACCAGCTCTAGGGATACTCCCTTTATGGGAGTCTTACATGATTATTCACAAGGAGATGGAAACAGGTGTAACTAGTAAGCATGTTCTGGGTGGTGCACAGTAGCTGTACATATTTTTTCATATGTCGCATGTGTCATTAGAATCTTAAATCCCCACCCAAGGTGTGATCAAAATGCTCATGCTCTCTAGAAGGGAAAGTCTCTTCTGAAGATAGCTTTGCTTGAATGAGCTCAATTACAATGTGAATGATGAGGCTTATTGTATTGACTGTATGGTCAACATGGTTGCTGTGTCCTGAGGACAAGGTTACTTCCTTGACTGCCTATCCTGCCTCAAAATCAGCTAGAGACAAAAAAAATATGCTTCAAATTTTGATCACAGGAGTATTTACTCAATTGTAAAAAACTGTAAGTTACTCAAAAAAAGCTTTCTTGACTCTGAAAAACAAACAAACAAACAAACAAACAAAACAAACAAAAAAACCCTGTTTTTAAGACAGGGTCTCATTCTATCACCCAGGCTGGAGTGCAGTGGCACGATCTCAGCTGGCTCACGACAACCTCTGCCTCCCGGGTTCAAACAATTCTCATGCCTCAGACTCCCAAGTAGCTGGAACTATAGGCGCATGTCACCAAGTCCAGCTAATTTTTTGTATTTTTAGTAGAGAGGGGGTTTCGTCACGTTGGCCAGACTGGTCTCAAACTCCTGACATCAGGTCTTGCCCTCTCAAAGTGCTAAGATTACTGATGTGAGCCAAGAACCAGCAACATTTTAAGAAAAAAGTTACAAAAAGATTATTTCTGTCTTCTATTAGTACAGATCATGCAATTAATTCCTGTTCTACTAGATATTGGGACAGTAATCTTTATGGATGCCTCATCTCTCTGTGAGAGTCCTGTAAATTTTTCCTCTATTCTAATGACACAATTTCAAAAGATACCGGGAACTTGCATTCACGTGCATCCTTCCTCCTCCCATAATCTTGTGACCTGTCATTAGTATACGATGTATTTTCTAAAGCAGCAGATAATTAGCAATTTGAAGAATGATTAAATAATTACCTATCACAAGCCATGGTAAATATGACAAGTTTAATACTGACACAAAGCCTTCACCAAATTATGTTGAGATAAATATATTTTATGTTTACAGTCTTGAAATCCCTAAGCTCAAAATTACAGTAATCGCTATTGTTTTTTGTTTCTTGTTCATTGATTGATTATCCCTTAGCTTAGAACACAACCTTGGAATATGACATTTAAATAGTTGAGGGATGTGTGTGTGTGTGTTTAGATGTATACATATATATTCTACTGGAAATATATATATATGCTTTCTACTAGAAATATATATATTCTATGGGAAATATGTATTATATATATATTATATATGTATATATGTTATATATATATTTTTCCACTGGAAATATATATATATATTTTTTCCACTAGAAAATATTTCCAGTGAATGAAATATTTCTTCTTCATAAACCTAAACCACATGAAATAGCTCCCTTAAAATTAAAATAAAAAACAAAGATTTTTTGGAAAGTACCTGAACATGGCCCTTATTTCATATAAACTGCAGAAACATTTAGTTCTTTAGATGACAATACTATGCACTATTGATTAAAAGATGGAAAATTAAGTTAAATCTGTGAAAAGAAATATTTTATCCAGTCCTCTGGAAGTTAAAGCCTATGGACTTATACTAAAATAAAAACATTTTTAATAAATGTTATTTTAAGAGGTTTATTCTTTCAGTTCTCAATTCTATATATCCAGTGCTGTGAGAATGGATATATTAATAAATGGCTGATTAGATGATTTTCCAAATGGATAATCAATGCAATCTGAGCTTGTTGTTGGTATGCAGTTGAATGAGCATTTATATGTTCGACTCCTGACATAAGTGAGCTGACTGAAATGACCAGTAGAGGATTTTCTGAATACAATACCATTGTTGTTTTCATTAGATGATTTCTATCATTTTAATATGTGTCACAATGAATAAATTTATGGACATTTATTCATGTCGAAAGGAAAAATTAATGTTTTTATGTCAACTCCTTGATATAGAATTTCAAAACTCTTTACAATGAGCATTAATTAGTACTTTAAGCAATGGTTTCAGCTTACAGTTTAAGGAAGCCAATGAGTAAACCATACAAGTAGCCCCTATACCTGGAGATAGCTCTTTGATTAGGACTGAATTTTGCCAGAAAAAACAATGGAGATTTGCCTTGCTCCTGTCATGTTAAAAAATAATAACTTAATTGTACATTTTTTAAATATTATAAATAAAAGATTATAACTGGATGGTTTGTAACACAAAAGATAAATGCTTGATGGAATGGATCTCCCATTTCTCTTGATGTGATTATTACATATTGTATGCTTGTATCAAAATATCCTATATATCCCATAAATATATACATCATGTACGCACAAAAATATAAAAAATATAAAAAATACTACCTAATGGATCAGAAATTTAAATTTGATCCAAACTACTGAGTTATTCATGCAGTTAAAATGATTTATTAGAGAGCTAAAACAATATTTGTATTTTTGTATACATTTATATTAAATCATTTGATTGGAAAGAAAGGAAGAGGGAATGGCAAGGATAATTATTTTTAGCTTCAAATCTATTTTTACTGAACTTTTATTCTCTCAAGAGTTATTTATCATTATTCATAGGCTAAGCTTTTATTTGCCATTTTATAAAATTAGAAGTACTCCTTATTTTTTTAGCCAAAAATATACTGAAAAAACAGTTCTACAATCCACGTTAATGATTATTATTGTCTATAGTCAACTACTATGTACCCACAAAACTTTTTTTAAATAACTTAAAAAATTTAGAAAAAGACTCATCTTACCACACCACACTTGTTCAAGTTCTCTCTTAATTAAAACTCTACACATAATTCACAATGCATAACAGTACCGGGAGAATAAAAGGCAATATTGGGGCCTTATTTAGTGCAAATAAAATTGATGTTGGGTAGGTACAGGTGTGTGAAGGACATTGACCTTGGCTTCAAATTCCTCATCTTTAAAATAAGAAATAAAAGAAACAGAATGCCTAAAGAAAAATGAGTGGTTTGGATGACAACCAAGCAACTGCATGTGAAAATATTTTATTAGTTATATGAGACTATAAAAGTATTGCTTAAATGTATATTATGTATATACATATATGCCTGCCAATAATGTATATTCTAATATTAACTATGTTAAAAAGGTGTCAAACAAGTGTTAGAATAAATTGTGATGTCACATATCTTCTATGTCAAAATATAGCTCAAATTTTCCAAATGTTTATATTATAATCACTTTAGTTGCTTATTCATTTTTCCTGGTAAGAGCTAATTTAGCATAATATAGAATCCGAAATAATTAGTAATGTGTAGAAATGTAAACAGATATACAAAATTGTGGCTGGGTACAGTGGCTCACACCTGTAATCCCAACACTTTGGGAGGCCAAGGTTGGAGGACCTCTTGAGGTCAGGAGTTCAAGATTAGCCTTGCCAACATGGTGAAACCCCATTTCGGCTAAAAACACAAAAATCAACTGGGCATGGCAGCAGGCGCCTGTAATCCCAGCTATCCGGGAGACTGAGGTAGGAGAATTACTTAAACCTAGGAGGCAGAGGTTGCAGTCAGCTGAAATTACACCATGTCAATTATAAAGTACACAACTGTTCAAAATAGAAAGGGCAGTGAATTGTTAAGAAATTAATATGAGGAAATATAGGAAACTAATTACTGTTAAATAGTGATCTGGTTTTAAACTGTTTCAGTAATAATGCTCTATTAAGTCAGAACTTTCCCATGTTAAACTGGCATATAGGAATATTTAGTGTTACGTTTTTGGCAGAGGTCTTTCAATGAACAGTAAGAATATAATTTCTTATAATCATATTAATTTGCATATTTTAAAATGTAGATTCCGGAAGGATAACACAAATGATTTGAGTTTTTTCTGAAAATCTTTTACTTCTGCATAAAAAGTTTTGTTCTGAAATTAATCCTTAGATATTTATTATAGTGAATGGCAATGTTAACTACTGAATACTAAATTGCTGAGTTTAACTTAAAAACTTTCTGGTTTTTACTTACTGACATTTGTATACCTGTGTACATTTGTTTTAATTGATTTTTAAAATCATATCTTCCCAATTACTAATGACTATAAATTATTTTACTGCCATTTATTTTGAAAAATATTTCAAAATAACACTTTGTATTTTAATTTTAAAACAGTTGGATTTTAAAATGCAATATTTTAATCAAGAAGAAATATGAGAAAAACATATTAGTAATGAAGAAGGTGGCTTCTATTATTTACAAAGCCAAACTTAATATGTGACTATTTTTTTCTGACATACATAAATGCCACCATTATAAAAGTTTTAAAGTTAGTTTTAACAGAATGCTTTCTTAAATTGCTTTTCAAAGAGAATAATGAAAAATAACCGCTAATAAATATTATTATTCAAATCACATTTGGCCACCAGAGCCATTATTTCATAAATCATTATACTCTGGAAGAATTGACAGAAATACAATTTCTCAATTTAGGTTATGGAAATTACTTTCAGAAATAGACATTAAAGGGTTCCAAAAATTTTAAAAATAGCTATCAAAACAGCAATCAGTGAAGCAAAGCATATTCTTGTAAAAATCAGCTCATGAATGCCATCTGCTTTGCAATAGGATGCTGGCTTAAATACTAGAACAAAAAGATTTTAATAAGGAGTTTGCCTATTACTAAAAACTTTCTAAAATTGTTAAACAAGTCTAAGGAGATGAAACAGCAACAATTAATAGCCTATGTAATTTTAAAACCATATAGAGGTGATAACATTTTACTTGCAGCTATTTTTTTAGCATAAAATGTAGTACTATTATTGCCAAAATGTGATATTTCTGAAATATACAAACTATTTTTTGATTTTAAAAAAATCACTAAGAAAAATTTTATACTTTAAGAGAGGTAAATCTTGAAATGAATTAGGTACCTTCGAGCTCTAAACAAATTCTTAGAATTTTCATTGCTTTGCAATAAATAGTGTCACTTTTCTCTTTGACTTTGTAGAAAGCATGCTACATAACCTTCCTGATTGAAGTTATTGATCATCTGGGGGAGGATGTAAATCAGTCTCATTGTGCAGAAGAAAGAGAAAGGGCATGAGGAAGGCATTTTGGAGCTCTGGTTTATGTAATCCTCATAGACATGGTGCCAGGGATAATCCATAGACACACACAAAAATACTATATGGAAATAAATTGAGAGAGTATAGTGTGGTTTATGTAGGAAATGGAAGAAGAACACAGAGGAGATAACAGAAGTAAAAACTGTAAAAGAATAGTGGGAAGATGAATAAGCTTTTGTTCGCTTTTGCTTTGTTTTTATTTTTTGTTTCATGTGGGAATGAGGGATTTATGAATAACGCAAAATTGAAAACAATTTGATGGAAAAAGAGGTCCATTCACTCATTAATTAATCAAGTTAAATTATTATTACAGAGAATCTATTATGAATCAAGTATCTTTCTGCACACTGGGTATATAGCAGTAAGGATATTAAACAAAAATCCTTACCCATAAATTTTGGTGAGAGAGGAAGGAAAATAAATAAAATAACAACAACAAAAAACAGATATAGTAGGCCGGGCGCGGTGGCTCACGCCTATAATCCCAGCACTTTGGGAGGCCGAGGTGGGTGGATCACGAGGTCAAGAGATCGAGACCATCCTGGTCAATATGGTGAAACCCCGTCTCTACTAAAAATACAAAAAATTAGCTGGGCATGGTGGCGCATGCCTGTAATCCCAGCTACTCAGGAGGCTGAGGCAGGAGAATTGCCTGAACCCAGGAGGCGGAGGTTGCGGTGAGCCGAGATTGCGCCATTGCACTCCAGCCTGGGTAACAAGAGCGAAACTCCGTCTCCCCACCCCCCCCAAAAAAAAAACAGATATAGTATCTTACATGATGATATGTAATATGAAGAATAATAAAGAAGGCCATAGAGATAGAGTACTAATTTAAAACTGGTCAGTCAAGGAAGGCCTCATGACTCAGAAAAATAAATTCAAAAATGGCTACCAAGACTAGGAACTGGACATTTTCAGTGATGCAACATTACATACTCCAAAATGAAAGGTACAGTTACCAAAACATTTGAGAATTATTTCTACCTACCCATAAAGTAAAGCTCTTTAATGATAGCTGGTGACATTTTACTGAGGAAATACAGATATTTGCCAAATGTCAGTCTTAGAGAATCTGCATTACTGGATATCTACAATTGCCAGACTTGCTGATGAGAAGGTTATAAATGTTACTTCATTTAATCATTACAAATAAACCTTTGATCATTCTGATTCTACCCATTTTTAACTCTCCGCCTTACATAAAATATTCTAATTGAAGAAGAGTTCTACTGGTAAATTAATAAAATCCCTGTCCATATGCTACCTTTCATTAAAATTTACATTCCTTCCTGTGATTTTGCTAACATGATGAAAATACAGTATCACTAAGTCATACCTAGGTACCAAGCTTAAACCCAGAAGAAATGAATTCTGACTGTGTTTGTATCTCTTGGGATTTTTTTTTTTTTTTCCTGTGGAGTAAAGTTAAAGACTTAAGGAAATAGGTGGTAATTTTTTTCCATCTTTACTCAGAGTTAAACAATTAAATCTGTAAGAGGAAGTAGGTTACAAGATAAAACTGTCTAGTTACATAAATGTCAACAAATAAAGTTTTATACCAGACTGTTAGGGTCTTGAAAAATATCCCAAACAAACAAAATATCGTCTATATTTGCCTTTGAGCAAACAAAAAGTACAAAATAGGGCTTTGATATATTTTATGGATCGAATTTTATCTCCTCAAAAACATTGATACATTGGAGTCTTAACCCTTGATAACTCACAATCTGAACCTATTTGAACATAGGGTTGTTACAGAGGTAATCAAGTCAAAATGAGGTCATTAGTGTAGGCCTTAATCAATATGGTGGTATCCTTACAAAAGGGAAATTTGGGAACAGAGATAGACATATATAGAAGGAATAAATTTCTGTTCTTTAAGCACCCAGTTTGTGGTACTGTGTTATGAGAGGGCTAGCAAACTGATATAATACATGGGCAAGAAGAACAAAATGATCCTAGTGGTAGGAAGTCAAGCATGAACCCTGCCTCTCTTACTCATCTATATCTTTACAGTTTATCACCATGTCTGGAAAAGAGCAATGAATAAGGTAATGAGTGAAAACAAGCAAGAATTGAATTTTAAAAAAATGAATAAACCTAATTGATGGATATTTAAACTGGAATTTTAAAAATAGCAGAGGACAGGCCAAGATTAAAAAAAAAATCAAGCCATGGCACTGAATTAGGAAGAAATAATTAGGAAACATTTAATAAGTCTCAGAAGAAACTAATAAAAGGATAAGAACTACAAAGTGTGGAGTCAGGGCCCTGGTACAATAAGGAGCCATCATAAAATCACTAGACTACTCTGGGACTTGTTCTCGTATCCGTAAGGTGGCTGGACTCGCTAATAGCTAAACACCATTCAACTTGTATTTAGTGTTTCAGATGCCTATATAAAAATAAAGAAAATGAAAGTGATACTTTAAACAAAGGACATATTAACTTAGATTATCCACAAGACTTGCTAGGATTTCATTGTCCAAGTATGGCAATGAAAAGATAAGCAGCCAGAGTATTTTCAATATAAATCTTATCCCATAGCTTCCATGATTATAATCTTCCCTTTCATAAATTTATTCAATAAATGTTGAGCAACTACTTCATGCCAGGCACTATTCAGGCATTTAGGACTATAGCAGCAAGAAAAACAAAATTCCAGCTCTTGTAGAGCTTACATTCTACTGGAGAAGACAGATAATATTTGGCAGGGCACAGTGGCTCACGTCTGTAATCCCAGCACTTTGGGAGGCTGAGGCAGGTGGATCACGAGGTCAGGAGTTTGAGGCCAGCCTGGCCAACATGGTGAAACCCTGTCTCTACTAAAAATACAAAAGATTAGCTGCGCTTGGTGGCGCGTGCCTATAATCCCAGCTACTCGGGAGGCTGAGACAGGAGAATTGCTTGAATCCAGGAGGCGGAGGTTGCAGTGAGCCGAGATCATGGCACTGCACTCCAGCCTGGGCAACAGGGCAAGACTGCATCTCAAAAAAAAAAAAAAAAAAAAGAGATAATATTTAATTAAATACATAATGTAATATATTAAATAATATATGCAAATTTAGAAGCAGAAATAGAGATTTGTAGTAAGAAGTAGACTTCTTTAGAGAACAAAATAAGAAGAGTCTCTCTGTGGAGGTAAAATTTTAGCAGAAATCTGTACATAGGAGTGAGCATACACATATCTGGGGAGAAAGAGCTCCAGACGTGTGCCCTGGGTGGTGGTGGTGGGGAGGCACGCGTTTGGCACATCCAAAGAACAGCTTGGCCTGTGGTCGGAGCAGAGTGAGGAGGGGAGAAAGTTTGGAAAGTGACCAATGAGGTCATGAAACAATCAGAGATCACACCATATGCAGCTTTGTTAAGAAATTTCTAATATACTTTGAATTGGATGAGCTCCTAATAGCGTTTAAACTGTGTTTCAAGTAACATAATCTGATGTACATTAGAAAATCACTCTAGTTGCTGTTTAGAGAACTGATGGTAGTAAAGGCAAGTGTAGAAGGAGCCCAAGGGCTACAAACATTGTAAATAAAAGATGATGGTGGCTCTGGTCTGTGATCCTCATAGCCACAGGAAGTAAGTCCACAATTTGTGATGCAGCAGATTAGATCCCTAGTGACCTGGCCCTCACTCACCTGTCTGGTTGTATTTACAGTAAACCCCTTTCTCCTCCTCTTTGCTTTATGTCTGTTTATAAATCTGAAACTTTGCCCATTTATTCCCTCTAGTTAGAATGACCTCCATTTTTCTCTTCATGGTCCAGCAGAGGTCTCAATCTTCATGACTCAGACCTCTTCTTTGCAACCTCTCCTGACACTTTCAGGACAAAGATTGATTCAGAATCTGATAGAGTATAAAACTCATCTTTTACACTATATTATATGTGTCACTGTGTTGTTTCAGTGACTACCGAGTGGTGTAAGTTTTTTCAGTCTTACTGGTGTGTGAAAATTAATAACCTCTAAATTACTGAGCTAGCCTTCTTAAATCCACATCGCTATGAATATCCCTAAGAAAATTATTTTTTTCAATATAGTTAATACTTAGTAACTCACACTTATAATTAAGAAATTAATTTATTTAGTTTAAAATAGATTCAAAGTATGTTTAGATATTTGCCTAGAAATTATAAAATTTACATCTTAGTCTCATAGTCTCTAGAGTGTTAAAAACATTGCCCGTGTATAAAATGGTCTCCCTGTGCATGTAATAAGACAATACTTTTGAGTTTGTATACGATTCTATATTAAAGTGTTCATTTAACTTGACCAAATGGAAAAAGGAACCACTGAATTGTGTTTTGAGGCTCAAAACACCTAGGATTTTTCAGATTCTGGGTATTGTCTGTTAATTCTACTCAACTTCCTTTATGATTAGCTTATCAATATTGTTGATGTCATCAGTAATACAACCTATACAACCCATTGTATCAAATTCCGAATGGATACATTTCCAAATCCAAAGTGAATACTTTATGAAGAAAAAATATTGATAACTTGAGACTCTCTGTTAACTGAGTTCATTTGAATTAAGGGTACAGGGATATATATTATGTAAATAGTCAATATTCCACCTAGAAAGCATATTCTTTCTAATGACAGAAGCCTTCCCTATTACTTTGAAAATACTTCCAAAAATCGTATTTCAAAGTTGTTCACATAACTCTTTAAGTGAATTTCTAGGCAAAAACTATAAAAATAAATATCTATATATTATAACTAACTTAAAAATCACTTTTCAACAATATAAATAGATTAAATTCTAGGAACACTATGCTTAAAATAATTCTCTGTAAACTGGATGAAATCTCAATGCACCAGAGGTTTCCTGATTCTATAGTAATTATCTCTCTCCTTGACATGAAGTTTTATTTTTAGGTTATACTACTTGAGAAAAAAACATAATAATGCAATTCTACTAGAAAATATAAATACATTTATAATTTATTAATATGACTATTGATGTCTATATACCTACAAGTAGACTTACAGTCATATGTTATGACATATTTTTCAGCCCACAGCCAGTGTTTAACACTTACGAGTCAGTGGAAATGTAACACTATCTTAAAAAAAACCTACTTAGAAGCTTCAGGGTTCAAAACCTAGAGCTCAGGTAATCATGCATTAGGGGAACTTCTAATTTGAACAGAAGTCTTGTTCTAAATTGAGCTGTTGTATCTATCAATCACTTTCTGAACTGTTATGTATATTAGATTTTTCTTAAATAGGCTATATCTGCTTTTATAGCTAATTATCAACATTTCTTATTCTCAGTTATACAGATCCTCACAGATACATCTGTATACGTTCCTTTCCCTTTGACGCATACAAACATATTTGAAAATAATTTATATTATTCATACAAACATGAAAAATTACTTTTGCTTCTGTAAGCACTAGGATTAAGGGTTACCTGAGTTTAGATTAATAAAGTTGCCAGAAACAAAATAAGCATGCATGAACTATGATGATTATATTACGTTTTATCTGCTTGCCTCAGAAATGTTCTCTTTTGACCAGTAAATATTCCAAGCATTTTAATGAAAACATTCTGCTTAAGGAAGAGGAGACTGACCAGATGATCTCTAAGAACCTTCCCACTAAATACCCATGGTCTAAATTTATAGTCACCTTTTGCATTATCTGTTTAAGATTTCCTATCATGATTGAAAATGAATATTAATTATGTTTACTTAAATCACAGCTACAATTGATATTTGGGAGATTTTGACATAAGAATAAGACTTTCAATTTCATTGTCTTAATATAATAAACTCATTTTTTTCACATAATATGTTTTCTTTCTTTCTTTGGTATTTTTAAGTGAATGTATAGTTTTCTACACACATACATACACACACACACACACACACACACACAGTGCAAATTTCTAAGGCAATAACCTTCACTCTAATTTAGCATTAGGTTTCTAAGGTACCAGGAGCTTGATTGCCTCCTAAATGTCTGAAAACACATGAGTCACAACTCATCCATTGCCTTCCAACTGAAAAGAATCACTCTTACCGTATAGCCCTCGGTATACTGAAAAGGAGCCCTGGAACTTTCGTCTGCTGTTGGACTCAGAGGCTTGGGGTCAGACATAGAACGCTGCATCATCTTGGCTGCCTTAGGACTTGCTGGGGGAACTTTAGCCATATCTGGATGCAGTACTTTCTGTGGACTTATATCATCAGGGAGGGGTTTTTCATAAGGTACAAAGGCTGATTCTAAGGCTTTGCCTGGTGAAAGTGGTGAGATGGGTGAATAAAGGACTTTGGGGGATTTGGGTGGGGAAGGAGCCAGCTGTACTGTGGAATCTGCTCGGAGGTGAGATGAATAACCAATCTCTAAAGGTGTTGGGCGTTTCTTGTCTTTGGGTGGAGATGTGGCACTCAGATATTGAGGACTTTGTGTGTCTGAATCTGCTTCTGTTTGACATCCTAAACTGCCCCCTTTGTAAGTCTTTTCAGGTGCTGAAATGTGTTTAATTATTTCTACCTTGGCATCCACTCGTGCCCGTATGGAGGGTGTTCTTATGGTTCCAACTGGTTCAGTTTGCACAGATATCTCTGCTACCGTTTGAACTGCTATGCTGGAGACTTTGGAAAGGGGTTTGGTCTTGTCAGCCTCTGCCATGCTGTCACCATATTTCCCTACACGAGCTTTCCTCCTTGATCTAGTAGGCATATCCCACTCATCCTGATCTTCATCATCAGTTTGGACGCTTGTATCCACACTCTTTTTAGTTCTCCTTCTCCTACTCACATAGCTCCGATCTGTGGCATCTTCGTCGTCCGTTTGTACACCACTGTCCACTATCTTTTTGAAACTTCGGGGATCATCTGCCATATTTTCTCCCATCTCATCATATGGTCCTCGGAGTTTCGCTCCAGAACTTCTCTTTTTGGGTTGTTTTTCCTCTTTCACAACAACATCTGTTAGAGGTATTTCTGAAACAGTGCTCAGGATACCAGGTGGAGCAATGTACTGGGTGACACCATCAGACTGAACGGTGTACCATCCTTGGCTCTGTGGTATTTCAATTGCCACAACAGCTGAGGCTGTGGTGGTTGCATCTTCAGTTGCCCAAAATTGACTGCCTTCTGGGGCAGCATACTGACCTTCCAAAATTGCCTGCTCTGTAGTGGTTTGTGGAGAAGCAGTTCCAGCAGGGTCATAGTTATACTGGTAGATTTGGCGAATCTTTTGCTCCTCCAGCTGCTGGTGAAGCTGTTGTTGCAGCTGTTGGATCTGCTCAAGCTGTAACTGTTGCTGAGCTAACGTCTCCTGCCTCATCATGAACTGGGCTTGCCGCTCTTCTTCTTGCTGATAGAGAAGGTGTTGCTTCATGGACTGCAGCTCCTCCAGCTTTTTCTGAACCATGATCTTCTCTTGTTCTCGGAATCTTTGAATTTCCTGACGTTCCCACTCCAATTCCTCAGCAAAGCGCTGTTGCTTAATTTTCTCCAGTTCCAGGAGCTCACGCTCCAAGTCTAGCTGCTGCTGTTGTTTATCTTCTTCAGGGACAATTAAAAGAGCGCTTTCATCTCCCACCACTTCAGGAAACACTTCGGATGCTGTGGTTAAAGTGGGAACAGAGTCGATTGTCTCAGCAGTAAGAGATTCCATAGTAATAGTTTGCAAACTGGCACTGATATCAATACTAGTTACTGCAATGTCCGTTTCTGATGCACCTGTTGTTATAAAATACGATCTAGGCATTGGCTGGCTATGGTGAAGGGCAGATAATGAAGTCACGGCATCAGTTGTATGAATACCAGACAAATCCCTCACTGTGGTGCTGAAAATGGAGCCAGGTTGTGTGGTTATAGCAAATGTAGAAGGTGTCGGAGTTGCTACTGAAGAATAGACAACACCATTAGATGACCTCAAAACACTCCCCACACAATACTGGGGTCCTGGCGGTGGTGTCATCCTTGCTGTGGAATACTGTGGGGTACTAATCCCAACTCCTGAAATGACTTGTCGTGTTTCTGGATATGGACCTGTAGTCTTGCTTGAATAATCCATTACCTCACCTGAAATACAGGGCAGAGTTATAGTCCAGTTCCCAGAATGAATGATGCTTTTTGAGTCTGAAAGCCCTCTCATCTTGATGAACATAATGAATGAGACTGCATGCAAATCCACAGGTTAACCTAATTAAACGCAGAATAAAAGCAATGTTGGACATGCAGGCACATGCAGGTGATTTTGAGCAGAACAAATTTTTAAAAAATGAAGGAACAAAAGCGCACATGTACTCCAAAATATGCTGCTAAAACATCCAAAGAAAGAGAAAAAGTAACAAAACTGGAAAAGGAGCCACATTTTTATCCTGAAATGAGATGAGGAACACCATAATGATATTTCAAGGAAAGGTCTGCTGCCGCATCATACTGACCTGTAGTAATTCTCCCTGAAGTCAGATCTACTGCTGTATCAGTTCCTTCAGTATAATCAAAAGCATTCTTACTTTTATAGAAAAAATGTCCAGCTTCTGCTAAATTTGTGTCAGACATGGAAGGCTTCATTCCCCCAATCCCTCTATAACCATATGGCCCTGATCGATCATACTGATAGTGGTCATCCCTGTAACCAAAACGATCCTCAGGAAGAGTAGTTGCAGGCTGCTGTGCTGTGCAGCTCCTTCCAAATGGTAATTTATAAACCACATCACAGCACACAGCTCTTCTTCCTGCAGTCAAATCAACAGGTTTTTCGTCATCTTCGATTATTTTGGTCAGCACACTTGAAGTAGATTCATCCACTGTTACAACTGTTCTATGAGACTTGGTTGTGCTGAGATCCACTACTTCCCCATCAGTGATCCCCTGGGATATGGTGCTATCAGTCCATCCATTTGTGACACCAACAGGAGGCACAGTGACAGGTTTTGTAATAGCCGATGTCATTGCATGTGCTGGAGTACCTAGAGATAAGTTTATTGGCGCTTCTTCCCTGGCTGTAGGAAAGACCTGGTCACTTGGTATCCTATATGGGGGCTCAGCATGCTTTGATGTTGTAAGTTGGAGTGGTGTTGCCATTACATGTTCTACACCCACTAGGCTTTCTGTGCCTGGAGCGTAACTTGCACTAGTTGTGCATGTGACAAAGGTCACTGTCTCAGTGGCCAGAGATATAGGAGTCACTATTGATGATGTTGCACTAAGATTTATAATAGAGGGTTGGACAGCACTAATTTGTTTCCCATAAACTTCATTTGTTGTAATCTGTCTTTTCACATCCATTGCAGAAGCAGAAAGGTCTATACATTTTTCAGTTGTTTTAACTTCTACTTTTGGTACTGTACGCAAATCAATTACATCACCAACAAGTTGCAGTTTTCCATCTTCTTTATACTGAGGCTTCTCTAAATGTAGGTTATCTAGAGCAAGAGGCTCTGGAGGAATTGTTATGGAAATGCTGCTGAGATCAACACTAGGAGCTGTACTTCTGGTTGCTGAAACCTCAGTCTTGGAAACTTCAGTTGTGAGAAACTGTGCAACTGACATGGGGGCTACTTGAAATGAAGAAGGTGCCGTGACAGGGGTAGCAGAAAATGTCTGCAAAGCTCCAGAGATGTACAAGGTCTGTTCTGAAGAACTTGGAATTTCTACAGCTGTCATAGGAGGAACTACAGAAAACACCGGTTCAACAGAAACCAGATCTTTGGAGGGTGATCCCAAGGGCCAACTGGTAATTACTTGACTAGCTGAAGAATCTGTTGGAGTCCCAGGTTCGGATGGCAATGTAATAACCACATACGTTTCCGTGAGGGATTTGGAAAATCTTGGTGAGGACTTGTTGGAGTGTGGGGAAAGTGGGGAGGTAGGGGAAGGCAATTTATAATCCGCTGAAGTCACTAAATTTAAGGTCATACTTGAAGTTAAGGATAGACCTGTTGGTTTGGGATGTGTATCTGTCGGTTTTTGTGTAGTTGTTGGAAGCTGAGGAATCACTGGCTTGGGGGCGATTGGAGGTTTGCTTGGCTCAGGCCTATGGGTAAATACAAGTCCAGATGGAATTGAAGATGGCTTAGGAGGAACAGGAGGAGGTGCAGTGGTACCTATTCTTGTTACAGGTAATCCATCACTTCTCAGAATAGCTGTGGTCTCTATAGTAGTAACAGCATCAAACAGAGGTGTAGCTGTAGTCACTGGAGCTGTAACTGTTAACTTTTTTTTAGGATGAATAGTTGGTTTAGGTGAAGTTGGTGGAGGAAGTGGTGGGGGAGGAGGGGGTGGTGGTGGAGGAGGAGGAGGAGGTGGAGGGGGAGGAGGTGGAGGAGGTTGAGCTGATACGTCCAAAGAAGAACTTCTCAGGAATGGGCGAGGTTTAGTTGGAAGAGAGGGAACAGAAGGACTTCCAGATGGTAACTGAGATGCAGGTTTTTCCTGACCAAAGGCTTCTCCAGATGTAAAGTATGTAGTTGAAAGCTGCTCTTTCATTGGAAGGGCTATTACAGAGGAAGGTGGTTGATCAAATACAGTTTTGGATAAGCTAGTTTTTGTTAGTTCAGCCTCCAACTCCTTTTTATCTCTGTAAGCTTCCAAAACTTCCAGAATGATTCCATTATCAGTTTCCTTCTTGGCTTTCTTCATTGGGTCCTTTTCAGATATAGGTAAGTCAGTAGAAATAGTGTCAGCAACTGGCCCCTCAGGTTTAGGTCCTACAGATTCTATGATAGAAGGTACCATATCAGATAAAGAAATAACAACATGATCAGCACCAGCTCTACCTTCTGGTGTGGTAGTCCGATCTAAAGACACACTTATTTCTTCTGGATAGTCTATAATGCTGCCTGGAAAATAAGTTGATGAAGAAATTTCCTCAGAATCTTCAAATTTAGTTATTATGTCCACTGGTTCTGTATAAACTGTGGTTATGCTCTCCAGGGTAGTAATAGGTGAGGAGCTATCAGTGGTACAGACGGAAGAAACAGATGATGTGAGAGAAGGTGTGTCAGAGGGTGGGACAGATGTAGCACTTTCTGAAGGCTCTGAATAGGTCAAAATCAGTGATTCATGGGCAATTATCTCTTGAATTTCCCTTGTATAATTGGTTACATATTCATCCTCAATTTCTTCTGTTGAAAAATGTTGGGTTATTTTTACATCTGGGATAGAGAGTGTTGCACTGCTGGTTGAATCTGTAAGAGACGCTCCTGAGAGAACACTTGATGTCAAAGACGCGTCGGGCATTCTATCAAAGTCCAAGGCGGACTCTGTCATATCCTCACCGATGAGGGGTTGGGTTGGGCTGGATCCAGGTGTTAACTGCATCTGTTGCCTCTTCATAAGTTCTTCATAGGCAGCATCAGCATCTAGTAGTTTTTTTTCTTCTCCTGTAGAAGTTACCATAGTACCCAGATCCACTATCTCATGGCTTTCTGGGATGATAAAAGAGCTGGAAACAATATCTTCTTGAGGCACAACGGAATGTAAGCTTTCTAACTCATAAAACTCTTTTTGGAGGTCTGTAATTTTCTGCATCGGATCTTCATAAAGCTGTTCTGAAAGTCTCATCTTTTGCTCTCTTCCTCTCTGCTGCATAAATCCATTTTCTTCTTCTTGCCTTGTTAGCAGACTGCCATCTACTGATCCATTGTACGTGTCTTCTACTAAAGATTCATAAATATAATCCTCTATTAGCATCCCGCCGTACAAAGGCTCTTTTTCAAACACTTCATCTCGTTCATTCGCAGCTGGAAAAGCTTTATATTTGTGTGTTTTATGCATCATTTCTTCATATATCTCCTCAGCACTTTTTAACGCCTTTTGGCTACCTTCTTTCTGCATAATAGATTGCTCATCTGTTGGTGAGTATAATGACACAGCTGTGGGCAATTTATAAACTTTTTGTACTTCTATTATTTTTTCTGGGCTTATTTCAAAACCTTCTGGGTCTGATTCTATGCTAGGTGAATATTCAGAACAAGAAGATCTATGGAGCTCCTCCATTTCTGCGGCCTGACGTAACTCTTCTGTTGGAGATGCATCTTCAATAGGAGAGAGATTACTAGGTGGTGTCTTTGGTCTTTCCCTTCTTCTCTGAGCTCGAAGTTCATCTTTGTCTTTCTTTGATTTTTTACTGGAACTCTTTCTTTGTTGCTGCTCTATTTCCCTCTGCTTTTCTTGCTCCTTTAATAATTCTTCTTCCTCTCTCAATTCTTCTTCCTCTGAAGAATCTTCAATAGTAGGCAAAAGAGGGCCGTGTGATCTGTGCCGAGCTTTGCGTTGCTGTTTGCTCTCTCCCTTTTTGTGACTCGGGCTACTGTCACTGTCCTCATCAAGTGATGATACTGATGTAGGGGATGTACCAGGAGTAAAGCTGGATGCATGAAGACTAGAAGATCCCTCTCCCCTTGACCTATCTTCAGGTGAGTCTGTCAGGCTTTCCATTTCTAATTCTGGCTCTTCATCAAAAAACAAAGCTGTTTTTTTCTGTGATGACTCTGTAGAATATTTATCTGCTATTGTACTATTAAGCTCAATTGTTTTAAATCGGCGTAGCCCTCCTCCTCCAGCAACTACAAGTTCTTCACTTTCCTGACTTTTAGTTTCTCTGTATTTAAGTTCAGGACTTTCATCATATGCTTCATCATCTTCATCATGCCACGAGTGACGTCTTCCTGCATCATCATCAATGCTTGTGCTACTTTTTCGAGTCAGTCGTCTGTGTTTCCCTGCTGCTATTTTGCCTTTTCCCTTTGTTTCTTCCTTCTTCTGGCTCTCAGTACTACTACTAATCTCTTTGAGCTGGTTCCTGATGAACTCATCATCTTCAGAACCTGAAGCATCTTCATCAGCACTCATTTCTATGATTTGTTTTCGAATGAAATCCTCCTCTTCCCCTGATCCTTGGCTGTCTTCCTGTTTATACTCATCACTGCTTGATGAGCCAACACTAGTTCTTCGTTTTCTTTGTGGAACAGGTGAGTTTTCACTTTCACTACTGTCTTCAACAGAATCATATGGCTCTCTTCTAGTAGTTACATCATCAACAAACTCAGACTTTTCTTTACGGTCCTTGCTGGAAGGAATACCTTGTTGGCTATCTTTCTTAAATGTGTCTTTCCTTTCTTCTTGACTCTCTTTGATCCCCTCTTCTGTAATAGTAATTTCCAAGGTTTCAGATAAAATCTGTGTTTTCTGATGGTCTTTAGGCTGTTCTGAAGAAACCTCATGGGGTTGTGTTTTCTTTTCTGACTTTTCATCAACAAGTGTACTTGCTTGAGCTTCCAAAATGGATAGGACTGTACTTTCTAACTTAGCCAAATCTGAGGGGCTGGAAGGGCTGCTTTCTTGTGAAAAAGAGTCCTTTTTGAGTCCCTTGAGAATATCCTTTTCATCAGTTGGAATAAGACTTGGAATTTCACCAAGTGAGCTTGATATTCCATCAGAAGAATATCCTGTGTCACTCAGACCTTGGGGGCTTTTAGGCTGCTGAGAACTCGAGGTGTCTGATTTGTCATCTTCCTTTTCCTAAGCAGGGAGATAAAGACACAGGAAAACTTAACATGGTTAAACTAAAAACATGGCCTCTCCATTACTCCCAAATAACTATCAGGAACTAAAACATAATTTTGGGTTTTTTTTTCAACCATATGTCAGTATTTTTAAAAAATTTGCATGAGAAAAAAATTATTGATATGTGTTGATTAAGGTTAGTTTCCATTTGAACTAAATTTCATTAAATGCCAATTCTGAATGACATTTGATCTTCTTACATAAATACTCTACCCTTTCACATTTCAATGTCATTTTCCCTCAAAAATATGATTATTTTTCTCAGTAAATATGCTTTAGGATAAAGTTTATAAATTGTGATGAAGATGGTTAATGCTAAATTTTATATTAATGTAATTTATACTTTTGGATTATGGGTCTGGGAAAGTTCAAGAAAGTATCAGACAATGAGCTTTGTGCTTGGCTAAAAGTTGTATGGGATGTTGGAGAATTTACTGAACAAAAAAAAGCAAGTAACATGCCATAATAACATATGTGCTATGTACCATAAATAATTTTATCATTCTTGTCAAATGATTCAAACAAGGCACAGCTTTTAAAAGACATTTTGAAAGTTATGAACCACTAGATACACTTGCTATTGTTGTTAATATTATTACTCTATATCATTTGGAATGAATGTTTAGAAATTATGTACTTTGAAAACGTTATGCAATAATTGGTCTGACTCATCAGTTCAATTAAAGAGAACTATCCAGCTATTATTTTTGTAGAGTTGTTCATCACATTTATCTTCAGCGTCCCAACTCAAAAGTGTTTCACTAATATCACTTACAAATATCTTCTGACTTTGAAATCTTGTTTTATCTTCAAAAGCAGCTTCCTTAAACAATACATAGCTTTTGTGAATGGGAGCATGGGCTTTCCAGAGATCTAGGACCCTTAGAGACTTGCCACAGCCTTGAACTTGTCACCTTTCTTGGGCTATGATGATGCCATGACTACAATTTAAGTTCAAAAATCAGAGATGCCTTAAATAAAAACTAAACATAGAGACTTGTTGCATAAAGACTTTTTTGTTCATTAAAAATATATATGAACAGAATGAAACTGATTTAGTTAGTTGCCCTGTTTGAAGGAGAGTGTCACAATAGTCTCACAGCCTACAGAAAGGAGGGGTTAGGAAAACAGCTGCCAAAAAATTATAGTTTTATATAATGGATTCTGAAGGTTCTACTAATATTTTCCAGAAAAGATTGGGACCAGACATATAAAATGTAACAAAGGAAATTAAATGATATTAGACAGAAAATTAATACACATAAATATCAAAATACCAGCCCTGCAATCTCCCTTATGTGCCTTCTCCTTGTGTTCATGCTTTTCTTCTTCACTAAGTACTATGTCCTACCCACTCATTCCTCCTCCCACTCACTGCCTGGTCTCCTCCCTCCACACTCCTCACAGGATTCCATCATTATTTACCAGTGGTGGTAATGCTGCAATGATTTTTCTTCCCCGAATGATTCTTGCATATTTTGAAGTGGCAAATCTGCAAAGTGTTTACTCTCCAGTCTTTTTTTTCCCTTTTCCTTCCAATAACCCCCTGCCATTTATTGAGCTGCAGACCAGTCAGTGAGAGGCAGTGCGGAACGGAGCCCCATTTGGATCTCTTCTCATAGTGGTATATACTGAGGCCTTCACTAGTAGTGGAGAATGTGCCAAGACATATCTACACTGGCAAATTTGGTTTTGCTCTTTTCAAAAATGCCTTCTGTACTGAAGGCAAACAAAATTTTTTGAATACTATTGAAGGTAAGAACTGAATTCTAGATGACATATAAAACTGTGCAAAGGCAAACTCCCATTCACAGTTGCTACCAAGAGAATAAAATATCTAGGAATACAACTAAGAAGGAATGTGAAGGACCTCTTCAAGGAGAACTACAAACCACTGCTCAACAAAATAAGAGAGGACACAAAAGAGATGGAAAAACATTCCATGCTCGTGGTTAGAAAGAATCAGTATCGTGAAAATGGTCATACTGCCCAAAGTAATTTATAGATTCAATGCTATCCCCATCAAGCTACCATTGATCTTATTCACAGAACTGGAAAAAAATCACCTTAAACTTCATATGGAACCAAAAAAGAGCCTGCATAGCCAAGACAATCCTAAGCAAAACAACAACAACAACAACAAAAAAAAAACAAAGCTGGAGGCATCAAGCTACCCGACTTCAAACTATACTACAAGGCTATAGTAATCAAAATAGCATGGTACTGGTACCAAAACAGAGATAAAGTTCAATGGAATAGAACAGAGGCCTAGGAGGCAATGCCACACATCTACAACCTTCTGATCTTTGACAAAACTGACAAAAGCAATGGGGAAAGGATTCCCTGTTTAAGAAATGGCATTGAGAAAACTGGCTAGTCATGTGCAGAAAGCTGAAACTGGACTCCTTCTTTACACCTTATATAAAAATTAACTCCAGATGGATTAAAGACTTAAACATAAGACCTAAAACCATAAAAACCCCAGAAGAAAACCTAGGCAATATCATTCAGGACATAGGCATAGGCAAGGACTTCATGACTAAAACACCAAAAGCAATGGCAACAAAAGCCAAAATAGACAAATGGGATCTAATTAAACTTAAGCACTTCTGCACAGCAAAAGAAACAATCATTAATGTGAACTGGCAACCAACAGAATGGGAAAAAATTTTTGCAAGCTACCTATCTGACAAAGGGCTAATATCCAGAATTTACAAAGAACTGAAACAAATTTACAAGAAAAAAACAACCCCATCAAGGAGTGGGTGAAGGATATGAACAGACACTTTTCAAAAGAAGACATTCATCCAGCCAACAAACATATGAAAAAATGCTCATCATCACTGGTCATTAGAGAAATGCAAATCAAAATCACATTGAGATAATATCTTATGCCAGTTAGAATGACGATCATTAAAAAATCTTGTGACAACAGATGCTGGAGAGGATGTGGAGAAATAGGAACACTTTTACACTGTTGGTGGGAGTGTAAATTATTGCAACCATTGTGGAAGACAGAGTGGTGATTCCTCAAGGATCTAGAACTAGATCCATTTGACCCAGCAATTCCATTACTGGGTATATACCCAAAGGATTATAAATCATTCTATTATAAAGACACATGCACACATATGTTCACTGTAGCACTGTATTTGCATTTACAATAGGGAAGACTTGGAACCAACCCAAATGCCCTCAAGGATAGACTGGATAAAGAAAATGCGGCACATATACACCATGGAATACCATGCAGCTGTTAAAAAGGATGAGTTCATGTCCTTTGCAGGGACATAAATGAAGCTGGAAACCATCATTCTCAGCAAACTGACCTAAGAACAGAAAACCAAACACTGCATGTTCTCACTCGTAAGTAGGTGTTGAATAATGAGAAAACATGGACACAGGGAGGGAAACATCACACACTGGGGCCTGCTGGGGGGCAGGGGGCCTAAGGAAGGGATAGCAGAGAGTGGAGGGATTGGGGAAGGATAACATTAGGATAAATACCTAATATAGGGAAGGGGGGATGGATGCAGCAAACCACCATGGCACATGTATACCTATGTAACAGTCCTGCACAACCCGCACATGTACCCCAGAACTTAAAGTATAATAAAAATAAAAAATACTTTTCAGGAAAAAAAATACTGTGGAAAGAAAAGATGCAGTGTTAATTTTTTGTTTAATTTTCCCAAAGCCATTTATTTTGATGGGCTAAAATTAAACAATGAATGTAAATCTTCAGTAATTTATATAAAGTTTACATTAATGCAGATTACTGATCTGAGTGTTTGAAACACTCCAAACAAAATTAAGCCAATAAAATTAAGTGGACCTGGAGTGAAAGATCGGGTGCTGTCACCTAAGCACTATAATATGGGAATCCTTCTCACTACAGAAACCTGATTATTTTTTATCCTTTCTGATTATGCAGCAATATATTGGCCATATGTAACTTGAATACTAACCCTCAGATCATTTTAACCAGAAATAAAAGTACCTGCTAAAGAATGTCCCAAGTTTGGTTTCTATAGGGAGTGTATTTTAGTATATTATATCAAATAAAGATTTAAACAGTATTCTGTTTATGTATATAAGTAAAAATAAAATTCTATAGCAATATGACTTTTAAAATATTAAACTACAAATTTAAAAATGTTTATGTAAATTTCAAATTGTTATATTTCAGGATTAATTTTAATGCTATTCAACAAGCACATTTTGAAAGACAGGACTGAGGCTGGGCATGATGGCTCACACCTGTAATCCCAGCACTTTGGGAGGCCAAGGCTGGTGGATCACGAGGTCAAGAGATCGAGACCATTCTGGCCACAGTAGTAAAACCCTGTCTCTACTAAAAATACAAAAATTAGCAGGGTGTGGTGGCACATGCCTGTAGTCCCAACTACTCGGGAGGCTGAGGCAGGAGAATCACTTGAACCCAGGAGGTGGAGGTTGTAGTGAGCCGAGATTGCGCCACTGCACTCCAGCCTGGCGACAGAGTGAGACTTTGTCTCAAAGAAACAAAAAGAAAGATAGGAATGAATGAAGTGACAAAATGATGCGGCAACAAAGAAATGAATGACACAAATGACAACTAAATTAATGAATAAATAATACACATATATAGAGTAAAATATTATACCAAGTGTTTGATATAGCAGTAAGAGTTGCTAAGAGAGATGGATAATTACAATAATGAAAAGCCAGTATGCTAAAAGTGTCATAGGAAAAAATATCTTCTGCAGTGGGTGACAGCAGTCTTTATAATCAGAGCTGGACTATAATTCTAGTTCTTCTGCCTTCCAGCTATGTGACCTTGGGCATGGAAATTCAGTTTCCCCATCTTTACTAAAGCTATCATAATATTAGCCTTATTAATAGTTGTATAAATAAGAAAGTTCTTAACACAGCAGCCAGAATATAGTAAGAGGTAAATTAAGACTATTATTTTGGTTGTATATTAAAAAGCTAATTAAGAAACTAATCATTGCAGTGAATTCTGCATCAGGAAAACTGACTACTGCTAGGGAACAGCAGGGCAGACTTACGAAGATGTGCTAGCAAAGTGGTCCAGAGGTTCAGGTGGGATTTTTCTGACAGAGTTGATATGAAGGTGCAGCATCAATGCACATAGAAAAACTGAGAACAGGTTCAGAAAGGAGAAAGCATAAGCCATGTTCAGGAATCACACAAAAGCGTATTTCTCTGTTTTTCTTTAATTTCTCCCCACGGGGAATGTTAGAGGTTGCTTGAAAGTTGTGTTGGAGCCAGATTCCAGAAGGCTGAGAAAGCCAACTAAACCATTTAGACAGGAATCTCCGCTGTGGGGTGCAGGTACCCTGGTAGCTACGCAAGGTGCTTCAACGGAATACACTGAGAAGACACTAGGATTGTAGTTGTATTTTAACATCCAAAATAGAGGATAAATTACATTGCACTAATATTTAACCAATAGATTGACAACACTATTATCTCATTTGTCATGCCAGTTGGTCACACCATCTATGAGGAATCCTAGGAGAAAGCAGGAAGTTATAAAGAGGCAACTAACTATAAAGAGAAGGTTCAGTGAGGCAACCACTTCAATTGCTCACCTTTATATTGAAGCTTATTGTTCAGTTATGCAGATCTATGGTTTATACTTACAATAAATTGGCTAGTTTTAACTAAATCAACTTTCCTATAATAGCTAAGTGGTAGAAAAAATTGCTGCAAAAAATAACGTGTATAAGATGAAACTAGTAATGTAAGAAATACACACATGCACTCATAAGAAAGCTGACACTTTTCATATTGTTGCAAGCTTTTTATCAGTTTTCATAACAAGGTAAGAACAATGATCATCAAATTAAATCAGATCTGACTTGAAGTTTGTAAAAAATGCTTGCCATTATCAAGAAAGCTGTTTGAAATCTGTTTCTGCATATATTATTGCTAATAACAAACCTTACCCTAAACACAGAACATGCCTTGGAGTCAAGCCAGTGGTATTATGACACCATCACAAACCGCTGCAATTTTCAGCAAATACATTTTCCAGCACTTCACACGTTTTCACTACCTTGAATAATAATCATCTGGAATCTTCTTTTGAATTTTCTTGCTTAGCAAGAAAAATCACATAACATATGGGAAAATGTTGTTTTTTTTTTTGCTATGAAAAAAATGACTAAAGTAATATGTGGAATCAATATAGTGACAAACCACATTCGTTTGTCAGAAAATATTGTTGCAAAAAACAAAGAAATAATTGTGGAAGGTTTTGGGGGAAAATTACTAGAACAAATTAAGTAGCAAAAGATCTAATACTAATAGAATCCAATTATGGAGATTTCTTTACATACTCAGTTTACAATATTCCCCGTTTCTCTGTAAGTAATAATAAAATACTTAGAGAATTACCATTGTGAACTCTCGAGGAAAAATGTACCATTGAAGACATACGGTTATAGTGGAGGGACATTTGGAGTGGAGTGATTTAATTCAAAATGTATATATTTTAATAAAAAATATTAAAAATTGAGAAGTGATTTTTTTTCTGATTGGAATTATATTTTTAAAGAATAAAGTTAGGGAGATGGCAGTATATATGAAAAACATTTATTCACTACGAGTAAGCCAGAATTGGACAGAGTACCTCCAGATATTACTGATGTAGTAAACTGTATGCTAATGAGGCTTTTATATTTTGAAGAACATTTATTTCGTCCTGAGACAGAGAATAACTATGACATTATTTTTGACTATGATGCAGATATTTACTGATTATTTAGTGGAAAATTCATTAAAAAACTGCAGAATGTGAAGATTTGCTCCTTTTTAATGAAAACAGAGGCTAATAAGTGCTTTTATGTAATACAATACTTATTAGATATTAAGAAAGTAAACACCAGTTGTCAGCAGTATGCTGGGTATTAGATATTTAGAGAAAAATAAACAGTATCTATTTCTTTGAGAAAATTATAATGTGGAAACAGCTCTTTGAAAGTAAATATTTGGAAATCATCATATGATTATGCTATATAAAATAACATATGTCACTTTTAAAAGTTATCATATCTGCTCATTTAACAAACTTTAAAACAGAATATTTTAACCTGTTTAAAAATCTTCCAAAGAAATCCAATGGGTTTTAAAACCATTTGTTGAAGAAGTATTTTAAAAGCCCTACATTTTCTGATAGTTAACAAACACAAATGATTGGTATTAAGGAAGATTAACATTTATTTGTGTAATTGCCAATTATTTTTTTTCATAATTGGTTTCCAAATCCATACTTTAAAAAAAGGTAGCAATATTTAGTGAGAACAATCTGTGATCTATTTCTTCCATTTCTAGCATATCCTTTTTAATTATCTTTTTTTCTGTTCTGGATAGCCATTAAAACTGAGCATCAAAGGATCAAAATAAGCTTAACTTTGAAGCTGAATTTCAAATAACTATGTTATAAAATTTTACACCAAAATACTAAAAAATATTAAAGCATAATCAGTGCTCTCTCTAAAATAACATTATTAATCACTTTTTAAGGTGATCCAATGTATCTGTATTTAAAACCTGCATTTAAATGAATATAATAAAAATGGTAATTTCAGTTTATTTCACTGAATTATTCTCTATTCTTTGTGAATTTTTTTATTTTATTATTTTTATAGGTAAATAATATATTAGTAAAAAAGTACATACATAAAATGTATAAATACATATACACATATTGAGGTTATATAATAAAAGAAAAAGTAATAAAAATAAAGTGATATAGGTATAAAATAAATAAAAAGGAGTGGATTCATAAAATATTTGAAGACTTCTTGTTTGGAACATATTTAAAACACAAGAGGGAATCGTTAGGAGTATCTGAGTAGTGAAATTAAATTATCTGAACCCTAGAAAACACTTACTTGACGGCTACAGACTGGAGAAGGGAGAAAAGGAAGGCACCCTAACCAGTACTTAGATTGCTCAAATAATTGGCAAAAGGTCATGAAAGCAGTAAGTAAGGTGGTGCCCTGAGGAACAAGAGTTAACAGACAGAAATGTGATAACTCGAACGTGGAGAACAAAGAGCAGATAAGAAGACACCTTAAAACACCCAGAAGATTAGTAACTGGGAGACAGGAGACAGGCGCATGATGGTGAAATAGAAAATTACAAGCAGAAACTGTTTCCATAGAGAAGTAAATAAGAGTCAGACACATTGAGTTTGCCTTTACAGAGTGGTTTTGAAGTGGAACTATCTACTAGGTACTTGAAAATGCAGGTCTGACACTCAAAAGAGGGACAAGAGGTACATAAGTAGCTTCCAAAGTTGTTCACGTAGCTCCCACAGGAGGAATGAGGCCAGAACTCAAAGAAAAACAAGGAAAATCATCATTTGGAATTGGCGAAGAGAAATCATAGAGATAGTCAAAGTAGATTTCATAAAGTAAGATCCGAAAAACAAAACAAGAAGGAAAGTAGAGGGTCATGAAAGCCATAGATAGTTTCACAAAGGGACAAACAGTACCAAGCATCAAGCTCGGCAAAGGTTAGCTAGGAGAAGCAATTTGTGGCAGTGGTGGCTAGATTCAGTCATTAGAATGGAGAATACATATAGGCATCTCTTTGACTGCTAAAACTCATTTAAGGAAGAGACCAGGATTTACTTTGATAACATGTGATGCATCAGACAGCAGAGATGGGTTAGTAAGCATGGGTTAAAGCTATAAACAAAACACAACTGAATCATAGTCAAACAAACTATAGTTTCTAGTTGGAATTTTAATACTATTAAATTATTTAATTTCCTGGTAAATCATTGCTGTCCTCTGCGAATTAAATTTATTCAATTAGGTATTATGTAAGATCTCTTACAGCACCAAAAAATAACAGAGTTCCTCTGAAAATGATATAATTGCTTGTGAAAATATTGGCTAAAATGGGTTAAATGAAAATTTTATTAAATATTTTTCCAAATTATGCTGATTATGAATAACCTTTCAATATTAAATACATTGAATAAAACTGATTTTATATTAAAAATCCTGTAAATATTAAACTGCTTCGTGAAATTTTACAATGACTTTTGCTTTGGATTTTAGTTTTTTTTTTTCTTTTTTTGCAATCACTTATGACTGACCACACCTTAAAATGATTTCAACTGGGAAAAAGCTTATTGACGCTTATGTAAACACATGGTTAAGTAAAGAGAAACATACATAAAAACACATTATTTTATGTTAAAGGAGGATACTAATTTTTATGTCTATGGTAAAGGAAAAAACAACTTAACACTAGATAATCTCTTTATCACTTTATATGATTTTGATAGATTATTTGACAGGCATAAGAAACAGTGAAATAAATGTTGCATTTATGCTTTATGTAAACTTCATAAAGTTGTAAAAAAACAAAAGCTTTTCAATATTGTAAACAATTGTCATACTTCCTTAAGAATGTCATTTATTGTTTGAAGAATTTCACTTATATAATTACCATTGAGCAACTTGTATACTCTAGGTTAAAAATTAGTAATTTCCCAATGAGACTGTGAGAAGTTAGTAAAATACAACTTACTGTTTTTTCTTTCCCCGGTTCCATCTGATCAGGCTTTGCTGAGCATGGTGGCTGTGGCTGTTCTTTTATTGTTTTGATTGTCTTATCATCTTCTTTAGGTAAACTCTGAGGTGTGCCAGAGGGTAAATCTTCCATCTTGGTCTGTGGTTGTTTCTCTTCTTGCACTGTCTTTGGAGCCACTCCGCCTTCCAGCTTTTCTTCAGCAATTTGTACTTGGGATTTAAGTAAGTCATGTTTTTGTTCTTCTGGAGCTGATGTTTTTGTCTCTGGGGGTAGCTTTTTGTCTTCAGGGGTTGGTTTTTTTTCTTCTAAGAGTGGCTTTTTTTCTCCAGGACATATCTTTTCTTCTTTCAGGATTAGTTTTTTTTCTTCAGGGAGGGGCTTTTTTTCTTGAAGAGCTGAAGCTCTGTCTTTCTCTAGCTTACTGTCTTCTTGTTTTTCATCTGTGGTTACCATAGGGGGAATGTTTTCCATTGATATTGTTTCCTTTACTTTTTCTAGAATGACTTTTTCAACTTCTGTTTTTACTTCTTGTTCCTCCTTTTCCGCCAATTTTACTTGGGGAGGCACTGCTGTTTTCTGAGGTGGTAGTTCTGTAGAAATAGGCATGGGAGATGCTTTCGGTCCTGACGGTGCAGGTGGCATTTTGCCCATGTCTCCAAGCTGTCCTGATACTGCTCTCTGGGTTTGGCAATTTAAACAAAGCCATTCTTGAATCTGCAAAAATAAATAAATAAATAAATAAATAATAATAAAATAAAAACAATAAACAGATTAAATGTATTTCGATGTATCTTTTCCTGTGATTTTACCAAAGTAAAAATTTGGTAAATCCCAGCTGCTGTTTTTGTATATGGAGAAGGTGGGTCACTGTTTTCCAAATCAATGACATAGTAATTTTTTTAAAATTACAAAAAAGCTATTTGAAATCTAAAATTGTATAGAATTTCTAGAGACTAGCAATTTACTATCTTCATTAAATGAGAAAAACAAAAAAGAAAAATATTGCATTAAACATGAACCCAGAGAAATATTCATTTTCAAGAAGACAAAAAATCTGCATTTGTTCCAAATAAAATTATTTTAAAGCCTGATTCCTTCAAAGTTAGTATTTGCATCCAAAATTTATTCAAAGACTATTGCATTTCATAATGATTATCTTTGTAATAACCAATTAATCAAAAGTTCTTTTAGGATCTAGCCTATTATCTCCTATCTCTTGGCTTGGGCCAAATATAGTTCTACCTTTCAGAGTAGAGCTTTACAGGTACAGATAGTTCTCAAGAACCACTTGTGCATATTTCTCTATCTGCTACCAGATTATGAACATAATTTCATTCTTAATACTAATCACATTTCCTCATGCAGTTGAACAAGAAGCACTCCAAGGCTCAATTGTTCGTTATCTTTTTCCCTGAGTATTCTGATTTGCTGACTAAAGCATTTTCTGATATCTCTGCTCTTCAGTGTCTAAACTGTGGTCACCTGCCCTAAATCAACTGATAGGGTCCTTTGACATACAAATACCTAGGAACTACACCAAAACGATTTTAGCAGAATCCTGAGAGAAGAAAAAGGAGGACCTGCCTTTTTGATAAACTGGTTGAGAATTTTTACAAACTAAAGACTAAAAATTACTCTCTGACAAGAATACATGATAAATAATCACACAGGAGACAGATTATGTTAGAATAATACTATTAAAGATTCCCTTCTGAATGATGTGTGTTGTGTTTTTTTCTTACATTGTATCTATTCTAATATTTAAAAAGTAAACACTGTGTGTCATTCTAATTGTTATGATTTAATGTGTACCCATTCTGTAAGGCATAGGGTTAGAGTGTCATAAAAATAATATTGCTTTCATGTATTGCATTGTACTCTGAGAAGTTCAATTTCAAATCACTTTTCATGCTGGCTCACTCTTCCCAGTTACTTATCTTAAATTGTTTAGAGACAAAACTCACTTATTGCTCTAGAATACTATCAGAGATCTAAGTTTCATTTCTTACTTCAGATTCCAATACTTTAGCAACATTAACAATATTGCCTAATAACTATGATTATTTTGCAATCTGTAAGCCATTATAATTCTTGTTTGCTGATCTAAAAGAGTAAAGACAAAAGTCAATTCTGTAACTGTGGTAAAATGCTGCCAATAAAATATTAGGATACATATGGACTCACTTGCTTTTTGTGTATATAATCACTCAATATCAATTCTCTTGTTAATTTCATGTCTAAGGAGCTCTGAAGTGAATTGTATGCCTTTTTTAATTAATGTCTTTTTATAAAAGTCATAGGAAGGAAAGATCTGATTCATTATGTCAAGTACTAAAAGTTCTAGCTGTTATGTTGAACCGTCCCTGAAGGAAGAACTTCCATAATACCTACCAAAAAATCAATCTTAATCTAAAACGTGGTTTTAAAAACAATTACTTGGTTAGCCACATCTTCAGATATTTTCTCTCAGAGCCTGACTTTTTAAAAAACAAAAACAGATACGAATAGCTGCATTACTGTGCTGTTTTGCCACATGAATTCTAAAAACCAAATACAGGTGTATATTAAGCATCCTCATAAGCCATGTTCTACTGTAAATAAATTAGGAAATTTTAATATACCAGAAATACAGGTTTCATTCCATTGGAAATTTTTGTCATTTAAAAAAGTGTGACTATTTTATCTGAGTTTTTGGGACAAAGACAAATTATTCTTACAAAACTGCCATCTCTTGCTACTTTACAGCATATGATGCCACAATAGTACATGGCTTTTGGCACAAGAAAAAATGTGTTGAGAAAATAAAACATAGTGATAATTTCAAGGTAGTATACTCACTATTTTCCTACCATTCTAAATTTAGGTGTGAGGATAAAAGGTACCATCTATGAAATTTACTTTGTCACATAAAATATTTCATTGTCCCAATTTAAAGTAATGTTTGGTAAACCTGTAAAGTGGTAATAACTACTAAACTACTAAGGTTTGTATTGGAAACAGAAGGCAATAGTGTAAACCTGAGAGATTAAAGATCTTATTCTGAGAGCCTCATTGGCTATTTCAAATTCATGTTTTGCTTAAATTGCCATCCACGTTCAGTTAAACCTAGCATTTTAAATAATTGCTATTTTGCAATTATTTTTAACATGATGTTGCTATACTAAGTCTCTTGGATGCATGGCTAATATTCATTGTGAATAAAAGAAGGCAGCCAGCCTAATTCTTTGGACCTTACACTTTGACTAATTGTCCCTAAAATTAAATTGGAAACTAATATTTCTATTACATCAAATAATGCCAAGACAATTCATTCATATATCTATCTATTCCATATATATCTATTCTGTTTATATCTATTGGTTAAGAAGTGTATATGCAAAGGTTATTTCATCAAGGAACTTACATTCAAGTAGAAGAAACGAAGCATGGGTGAAAATAAGTAAAATATGCAGTAAAAACAATTAAGGAGATGAAAACATTGTGTTGCAATGCAGAAGAGGGAGATACCACTTCTAGTTAGATATTTTCCAAGAAGATTTGGCTTTAAAATAGATAGGTTAATAAATTGTGAATGTGAAATAAATCAATTTTCCCAAAAATATGTCTTGTCACTATTTGACATAATTGAAATATGAAATGCAAAAATCTATTCATATTTGATAGCAATCAGTCAAAATGTAAATACAACATCAGGCTAAGACCTTATTATTTTATTCACATTGAAATTCAATCATTAAGAGATGAGGCACAGCAAAAATCATATAACACATGCCTGCAAAAAGCCAATGATTAAAAACACTAGATGTGACCAAATCTAGAGCAAATTAAACAATAAACTTATTGTTTAGCTGTAAGAAGGTAATGGAAGATAAGGTTGAAGAGGCAGGTTGAGATTCTCTCTTAGGTGGCACTTACTGCCACAAGTAGACATTTTGTGGAAGAAATTGGAATCCGGTGAAGGTTTCTGAAAGGAGTAAAATCTGCTTTGTTATGATCAGTCTGGTAAAATTTGGTTACCTGCCTATGTTGGTAAACACTAAATCTAGAGGCAGAAAGAAACTATTAGAGAAAATGGAAAGGATGGAATGAATATAACAGGATTTTCTGATGAATTTAGTTTGAAACCTAAGAATTTGATAAATTATAAGCCACAAAAGAATACATTTTTCAACAATTAGAAATGATGAACTAGTTCTCATGTGAGTCTCTTCTCTTTTCTGTAACCCTAGAACCAAAAATAAAATGTTAACAAATTCAGCAAGCAGAGGAAGTTATAATGTCAATAAAGAGTTGAAAGGGAACAAATTTCTAAAGTAACACCAAATATTTTATATTTCTTTAAATATATGAATTCAAATTTTGTTTACTAAGGGGGAGCATAGGAGTATCATTGGAGGAAAAGGCAGAGGCTAGGTAAAATACAAAGTGGAAATGAGACAGGAAAGATTGATCAGGATTTTCATAGTAAGTAAAAAAGAATAGCAGTAAATTTCCAAGAAAGTTTATTTTGGACAATATGAGTCATCATCATTATCATATCATCATTAATTATAAACTGACCAGAAAAATTTACTTCTACCAAAATTTTGGAAATACTCTATAACTACATAAGATATAAACATCTATAGGTCACAATTTTTTTTAATCTTTAACAAAAATAATCCAAAGATGTTTGTATCACTGTATTCAGGAATTTGATTAAGAAATATTGTATTTATAGGTCCAAATATGTTATCTATATTTTGAGCTCCTAAATAGCCACACCGTTACATTTTCATACTGTTTCTAGTCCAGTAGCAACCTGGAAATCAATTAAACAAAATTATTTCACTTATGTAACAACTCAATGAATAATATATCAATGCCATATATGACTTTTGCTAGCTGAAAAGATTCAGCCAGACATAGCATTAACTCTTCCCATAACAGTTAGAATTGTGATACACATGATTATTCATATTTTGCCTTAAGTTTAAGTATCAAATGAGTTATAGTTTTAGCTTTGAAATGTCTTCTTATAAATATAGTAAGACAACCAGCAATTTTATGTGTACGTCTATATATACACATATATATATACACACATAAAATATATGTATATACATATATATGTGTGTATATATATATACACATAAAACTGCTGGTTGTCTATTATGTCAAATAGACATATGTATAAAATAAAATTTTATATATTTATATGTGTATAGATATATTTATACACAAATAGATATATATAAAATTTCACTTTAAGGTATTGCTTGCAAGATTTCTCCAGTACAATTTTCTTCCTTACTAAAAACCACACAATTACTTTTGCCCCAACCATATATGTGTGTGTGTGTGTGTGTGCGCGCGCACACTGAGAACATCTCTATTATATTACTGAGTTTACTACATAGCAAAATAAAAAATATAGATGCTTAAGGATGCTTTTTAGACAACATACTAATCATCCTTATGGATGATCTTTAGACAACATACTAATCATCCTTATGGATGATCTAAGACTGTTACCATTTGTTTTCCTGTGATTTTTAAATGTATTTTGAATATGCTATTATGAATATGCTCTAATGGTATAAAACAATAAAAGTTTATAGTTCATCTATGTTATTATTAAATATAAACAAACTCAGAGGCCTCCAAACTCTGAAACAATCACTATTTATTCAGTACTTTACCATTAATAATCAGGATATCAAAATTCACCTTCAAGTAGGGAAAGTTCTGACAAGTAGCATATGTAAATAACACCACACTGATCAGAAAATACTCAAATTTATTCAATTGTCAGCTAGTACATATTAATAAAATACATTTATTTTAACATCGATTCAACAGAGTTTGTTCAAAACAAAACAATGCTCAAAAAATCCATTAATCTTAAGAAGGAAAGTAGGAAATGAAGGCAATAAAAACCCAGAGAAGGGATGCTACCGTGCTACTCAGCATTTTTCCATCATAAAGCGATTTGTTTTATATAACATTTCAGCTGTAACTATAACAACAATACCATTAAGGAAAATCTCAGAACTTCAGGGCTGCCTATTTATTTTTCTAAGGATCTTTTCTGAAGCATAGTAATAAGACCTGCAGCAGACTGAAAGTTTGCTTGTAGACTTAAAATGGCAAGGAAATGATGGTCACAAAACCTACATGAGCATTCATATTTGTACTGGAGAAATCTTGTAAACACTACCTTAAAATTAAACTTCATTAAAGATCGGGTGAGCTAATTCGGAAGCTTATATTGTTTCTATCCATGGAAATATTTAGTCAAAGACTAGGTCGGTCACTTTTCAAAAATTTGTAAAGGAATCCAAGCAATCAAGGAGACTGGTACTATATAACATCAAGTTCCCTGCCCACTATGAAGCTTTTGACTCAACAAAAATTTTACACGTTTTTATCTATTTATTTTCTTATCATTCAGAATATCACTTAAGCAGAGAAATAATTACACTAATAAACTGCTTAGAATTCACCCTTATACTCATGGACAAATATACCAATTGGGGAGCAATGTTACCTGTAACTTGTCATTTTTATCAATGTTATTTATAATCTCTGCAATATGGTGTTCTATTCAACTCAGATCCATGATTCTTATAATTCAATGTGACGTTCTGATAATTGAGTTTTTTAGTCATAAATTCATTCCCTTTATGTCATCTATAAAAGGGAGAAGGATTGAATTCACAATTGACACATTCTTTTTCCAGACTACACAATCAATTGTTCAGATTACAAGATCAGGACATTAGAAATCTATGATCATTCCCGAGACTGCATTTGTAAGTGTACATAGTGATGTATTTGTGATCATTCTATGCTTGTAAAAATAAATATGTTTCAAGTCCTTTTATCATTACCTTCTTTTACCTAGAATGTGTAGCTTCAGTCATATTTTGTTTCTTTTACAACCACTGATACCAGAATAATTCATGTTCAAAATACATAATTGAATGATTAAGGTTCTTCCTCATATATAGACATAAGATTATATCAAACTGTATTTAGAACATAAATATGTATATGAATACAGTTTTGAAAAATAAAAATAGCCAACATAAATATTAATTTCCAGGAGAATTACTCAATGTGAAGAATATAAATTAATAATACAATCTAATAGGATACAGGATACTGTTAGAAACTTGTAGCGGAGTTATCATTCCTCGGTCTAAGTTGATTAGTGGTCATGTTCCTTCCCATCCCATATCTACATGTTTATTTCTGCAGGACCTCACGTTCCCATAGACCAAATGAAGTCTCTTTGTTTTCCTCATTAGAAATTTGCATTCAGCAGAAGGCAGATTAAAAAAAAAACTTGCAATATAGGTTTCTATGTAATGTAAAATACATTAACAGATATTTTCATAAATAGCAACATGCCAACTAAAATCATGTATATTACAACCAGACATTAAAACTATGTTTAGAATATGATTTCATCCTCTTGATTGATACTTTTTTGTGTCAGCTTTGACTAAACTAGAATCATGTTTCTGGTTGCTTTCTCATCATAATTTATATATATATATTTTTCTGAAACTAACAATTTCTGAATTTTTGATGTTTTAAATACTATTACATCAATAACATATAAATGAAAATGTATTAATTTAAATACCTGTGAATTATTACATTAATACAATTTTGACAGAACTATCTGAAGAAAATCATATGCTTAGTTTTCTCATATGCTTAGTTTTCTTTTAAAAAGATATATATGGCTGGGTGCAGTGGCTCACATCTGTAATCCCAGTACTTTGGGAGACAGAAGTGGGTAGATCACTTGAGGTCAGAAGTTCAAGACAAGCCTGGCCAACATGGTGAAAACCTATTTCTACTAAAGGTACAAAATTATTCGGGTGTGGTGATGGGCACCTGTAATTTCAGCTACTTGGGAGGTCGAGGTAGGAGAATCACTTGAACCCAGAAGGTGAAGATCCCAATGAGATCATGCCACTACACTTCAGCCTGGGTGACAGAGCGAGACACTATCTCAAAAAAAAAAAAAAAAAGAAATTCATATCTTATAAATACACATGTTACACATATACATAAAGATATATATGTCTTATAAATATATATATGTATCAAGTATATATATAGTCCTAGTCCTCTCAGGCTGCTATGACAAAATCATTAACTGGGTAGCTTATAAACAACAGAAATTTATTTCTCATAGTTTCAGAGGTTAGGAAGTCCAAGATCAAGGTGTTGACTTGGTATCTGCTGAAGGCCTACTTCTGGTTCATAGATGTTATGTTCTAGCTGTGTCTTCAAATAGTGGTAAAGTTGAGTGAACTTCCTCAGGCCTCTTGTATAAAGGCATTAATCATATTCATGAGGACTCTACCCTCATGACCTAATCACCTCCCAAAAGGTTCCACCCCCTAATACTTCACCATGGGGATTAGGATTTCATTATATGATTTTGGGGGACACAGACATTCAAACCATTATGTATATTTATGGATCTATCTATCTATATCTAGTTATATATAATGTTCTGAATGTATCTGAATTTTCTGAATATGCAAACACATGTTTATACATCTTTATTTCTATAGATAATTAAATAGTATTCATTTCCCCTGTAATGTTTTCCTTTCTGTCAATCTGTCTTTCTATCTAGATAGAGGCCAGTAGGAAGAGAAAGGGTAAGCTCATTAAAATTCTTCAACCCAGTAGTCTATCTGGTTTGAGTTTAATCAGATTCATTAGATTAATCACCTACCAGTGCATATAAAGGACAATTCCAAGGGCACAGCTGATTTCTCACTGGTAACCAATGATACACTAAATTTAAGGGAAATCATACAACTTACTGCATTGATTTTAGCTAACTGTACTAAAGCAAAAATATAAGACTTAGAAGAAAGGCTTATCTCTGGATTCATGGCATTTTTTTGCAATTAATTTTTCTAATGCATCAACCTAAGTTTTAGGTTGATAGCTATTTATGTATGATAAGTGTGGTATAAAAATAATGAACAGTTTTAAAAATAATTATTTATGTTGTATGTGTGTCAAGTTAATTTTTAAAATGTAATCATTTCTCATTCCTCTGCTTTTATAGAGGCGTATTTTGGTATATCTTTATTATAAGATCTTTATATTGATTTTGCATGTGTAAATAATTACATCAAAGCAAAAAGCAATTCTAAGTCACTAGTCAGCACTACAAGCAATAAATAATTGAATTTAAAAATAAAATTTATTTAAAAGATCTAATACACTTCATCATAGGGAAATGTCATATTTGTTAAGATTACAAATCAATATGCATTTGGAAGACAGATCAGTTAGAACATACTGCAACGAAATGAAATTTGTAAAACATATTACAAGATAAAAATCAATTCCCTCACTTATAAATTTAAGCATCACTGTGGATATAATATTTAAAGACAGAATAATTTCACAGAATAGGGAGTCTGAAATGCATAGGAGGGTGGGTTGCACCAGACTGGCTGGATAGTGCAGAATGGATCTAGGTGCAGGAGAGATTGGTGAGGTGTTAAGCCCTCCTGTGATGTGGTAGAACACATGCAATACTGAAGTTCTTCTTGCAGGGAAGAATCAGTATGTTGACTTTGCAAGGTGTAAACTTGTCTAGGTTGAACTATGCTTCCCATTACAGTGTATAATATTGTTTGGCTCTGTGTCCCCACCCAAATCTCATTTCAAAATGTAATTCCCAAGTGTGGAGGGAGGGACTTGGTGGGAAGTGATTGGATCAAGGGGGCAGTTTCCCCCATGCTGTTCTTGTGCTAGTGAGGAAGTTCTCATGAGATCTGATGGTTTAAAGGTGGCAGTTTCCCCTACACTTTCTCTCTCCTGCCACCTTGTGAAGAAGGTGCTTAATTCTCCTTTGCCTTTTGCCATGATTTTAAGTTTCCTGAGGCCTTCCCAGCCAGGCAGAACTGTGAATCAATTAAACTTCTTTTCTTTATAAATTACAAAGCCTCAGACAGTTCTTTACAGCAGTGTGAAACTGTCTAATACAGCGTATCACAGGAAATATTTTGTATAAGATTTGGCAGGTAGTAAAAGCAAAGCAGTAGCCATATTTGGTTTTGTATACACAAAATATTTGAGCAGGGTCACTAGGTGCTGTTATAAGTTGCCCATGTTGTCACTTACTGTTTGGCTTGGGATAGGAAACAGGAATGCAGCTGATCTATTTTCCTCTAGATCCTCCTTCAGTTTGTCCATAGGTATGAATGCTTGGAGGCAGTGAGAAGGGATAGGCATTCTGACCTGTCCTCATGATTTCCAGCTTGTCTTTCCTCTCCCCCACTTTAATTCTTCTTTCTTTCCTCTGCCTGGCCTTCAGACTTAACCTCCAGCAGTCTTTCAGCAATCACTTAACCAGTTTTCACAACTATGTATGAAGAAATTCCTAGAGCAAATCTCTTATTACATATATTTTAAACTTCCTAGTGTTTCGGCTTTTCTGATTAATATCTAAGTGATACAGTCAGGCTGAGTCAAATTGTTATTCAAGGGAAAATTTTTTACCCTTTTGTCCACGATTGTTGGTGTGTGTGCAAAGTAATTCTAACAAACTATTTTGGATATTAAGTTATGTGCGATGAGAAATGAGAGTTCATGACTCATCTAAGTCATTTTTTTAATATTAGAGAGACCCCTCCCAAAAAAAAAAACTCTGTGTGAAACTCAGGTTATGAGCCACCAATGTATACTCTCTTCACCAGGTAAGTTTTAAATTAAAAAAATATATACTAAAGATCCTACAATCTGGGCAATTACAGATCGCTCACTTAATATGAGGCTGATCATTAAAAAGAGAATATGATTGTTAAATATTCAAACAGGAAGAATTTTTAAAAATTTGGATAGTTCATTTTTAAAAAGCCTCCTCTTTTGTTTGACATCCAATGCCTAGTAAGTATTAAGAAATCTTTATGAGACTTTCAAGTTGTTTAAATCCATTCATAAGATAATTATTACATAATTTCTATGATACTACTATTGTTCTAAGTGCTATATATATAATCGTCGCTCTTAGAAGAATCAAAGTAATTATATAGGAATCAGCAAAAATACAATGAATATATATTCATTTATATTATATGCATGAATATATAACATAAACATATATATTCATGTATACATTCTCATTTAGTCAAACAATGCAATTAAGGTAAGAATGATCAAATCAGAATCAGGAATAGGCAACTAATCGGCCAAAGTCACCAGGGAAAGCTTAATGGAGTGAAATTTGTTATGAGCCATGGCAGAACAGCTGGATTTGGAAAGCAAAGAAAAATAAACCAAAGATCCAGGAATAAGACACACACACACACACACACACACACACACACACACACACAAATGAGTATCTTTCTTGGTCTAAGATAATAGAAACAAGTAAAAAGCTAGGTGGAGAATGAAAACAATGTATAATTCATATACAGAAGATAAAGATCAGTTATAGAATTTAGGCTGAAATTCTGAAATTGGCAGGGATAGAAAAAAGTCCAATTTTAAAGCAATATTTAAGAAGGACTTAGCTCCTCAGTTAAGGCATGATTGTTAGCATATGCTTTAAAGCTAGTCATTTATTGAAGTTATTCCTTTTCCTGTAACTGTTTATAGACTTTAGAATTGCAAGTCTCACATATTGAACCTGAAATTGATTTGCATTTCTTCAAAAACATATAAATAAATAAATAAATAACTTAGAAGTACCGCCCATTCATGGTAAAATCTGAAAAATTTGAAACTATCATTGAAAATTATATTCAATTTTCTGATGCCATTAAATATTTTTGAGAACATGATTTCTATTGATGATACAATAACCAATCATATGGATGCTTTAAAGATTCTTCAATTAGAAGAATATTGTAAATACAGCTGTACAAACATACATCAAAATGTAAATTCAGAGAAGCAGCAAGAGGTTTAAAGTAGTTTGTTTAATTACATAGATAAAATACTTATTATTTATTTGCTTTGCTATCTGGTACCTAACAGTGTGCCAATAATGTCTACTATATATTCTGAACATTCAGAATCCAATCTTTTGCTCAGCATATTTGCAGGCATTATGTTTCTCTCAGCAAATAGGTAGATGCAGTCATGTAAAGCTGAGGACTCATTAGCCACTGAAGGAATCTGAGAAAGTATAGATATTTCTTTTTTTTTTAATTATGATTTTTTTTTTCAAATTTCTTTTATTGCATTTTGGGTTCTGGGGTACATGTGAAGACCATGCAAGATTGTTGCATAGGTACACACATGGCAGTGTGATGTGCTGCCTTCCTCCCTCCCCATCACCTATATCTGGCATTTCTCCCCATGCTATCCCTCCCCAACTCCCCACCCCCTGCTGTCCCTCCCCTGTTTTCCCCCTACAGACCCCAGTGTGTGATGCTCCCCTCCCTGTGTCCATGTGTTCTCACTGTTCAACACCTGCCTATGAGTGAGAACATGTGGTGTTTGATTTTCTGTTCTTGTGTCAGTTTGCTGAGAATGATGGTTTCCAGGTTCATCCATGTCCCTACAAAGGACACGAACTCATCGTTTTTTATGGCTGCATAGTATTCCATGGTGTATATGTGCCACATTTTCCCTGTCCAGTCTATCATCGATGGGCATTTGGGTTGGTTCCAGGTCTTTGCTATTGTAAACTGTGCTGCAGTGAACATTTGTGCGCATGTGTCCTTATAGTAGAATGAGTTATAATCCTTTGGATATATACCCAGTAATGGGATTTCTGGGTCAAATGTATAGATATTTTAAATAGATTTAACTTTCAGGTGTGTTTTTTGTCTCTGGTCTTAGCCAGTAAGGATGGGAAGCAGTGATTTGGAACTGAGAAAGGGAGACTGGATCATCTGGAAAGTCATGTTGGCAAAGATACTGTGTCTTAGGCAACAAACATATTACCATTAGTAATTCTAGAACAACAGTATAGTTTAATGGATACATAACTGAAAGTGAATACTAGTTCATTAAAACCCAAATTTGAATAAAGGGCCTAAGTTCGATTAAAAACTGTCCTAATTTCTTTAAATGCTAAAGAACAAGAGATATTTACTGATGGAACAACAAAGTCCCAGGCCTCACATCCTTACAGCTATCATTCACTAGAAAGACCACTGGGACTAACCCTAGAACACAGTTCATTTTGTTTGCCTCAGTCACCTCAAGATACCGGAGAAATCCCAATCGACTCTTGTTACCTAGACTCTCACTCCCGCCATGTCCTCACACCTGCTCAGTGTTTCCTGAAAAGTAAGGATGTGAGGCCTGGAATGAGTCAAGGGAGAAGAGGAGGAGCCAAGAGAGAGAAAGAGGAAAGTCTTGCCAGAAACATGTGGAATGCTTTATTTTCACACCTGCCCATATTGCTGTCAGCACCACTGCAGGAATGGTGTCACCGGGAATAAATAGTGCTCTGAAGCTCCTGGAACACATGAGATAAAATTGCTCCATGGGGGAAGTCAGCTGGAATCTCACTGCCTGAAATGTTCAGCTGAGTCAAATAAAGATTTTTGAGTTCAAAAGTGGCATGATTGAACCTGTCACCTTGAAAAGAATATGATAAAGAAATGTATCCTAAAAAAAATTGACAGTGCTTTCCAAGCCTTTGATTATGCTCAGTGGGCTTAGCTGAAAAATAGAACTATAAAGTAGAATTCCCATTTTTAACACATAGCTGGTTTCCATTTAGCATGGAACTTCCTCCCTAGGCTACTAGCATTTGAAGAGGACAAGTTTACCCTGAAGGAATGACAGATGCACTGCAGAGGTTACAAGCTTGTATAGATGACTATGGCAGCAGCAGCAGAACTGAATGAGGAAACTGACATTGCCAAGAAAAAAAGCGTCCTAATTTATAGAGAACATGATGATTTAAAAATAGAGGAGGAATAGGTTCTGCGGGAAGGCTAGAATATGTTGAGCTTCAGGACCCTGTAAATATGCTTATCGTATTGAATCCTCATACCAATCTTAGGAGTTTCTATAATTACGTTCATTACACAGATGAAGAAACTCAAACATAGAAACTAAAAAGTAATATCCTGCTTAATAGCCAAAGTTAGTAAGCAGATCTCAGAGATGAGTCTCTACCTATAGATTCAGATCTTAAAGAACACAGAAGGTACTTAGACCAGAGTTAGAGGTAGAATTTCCCAGAGATGATATGCAAAAGAAGAGAACAAGCAGGCAGATCTTGAAGAATAGCTTCATTCAACAAGAAATTAGCAAAGCATATTAAACAGGATCATTCAAAAAGTGTAAGGAAAACCAGCAGTTTTTAGTAAACCTGAGTGAAGAAAGATGAGAATTTCAAGAGAGTGATAGGCAATATCACCAAATATAGTAATGAGACTAAGTGACATATACATCAAAAAGGTTGGCAGATGTCTTTCTATAATGGAACTGAGTACTCTGCATATTAATATGTCCGTCTTAACTCTTCATTTTATTTCTGTCATCTTTGAAATAATTGTTTTTTCTCAGGTAGCCTGCATAATTGACTATAAACAATTGTTTTACTCGTAATTTAGGTATGTGCCTGTATCTAAAAAAGTCAGTTATGATGGATATTACATTGCTTCATCTTTATGTAATAAGGATAAGCATCTAAACATGTAAATGAAAAGAAGTCCTAGATTTAAACTCAAGCTTCATATTAGAATATTGCCTTGAACATCATTGGATTTTGAAGTAGAAATTTATTTGTAGGTGCTATTTTTTTCTTATAGAATATTAAATAATCACACTATACAGAGTAGTTATTGTAGAACGAGGCTTAATACTTATTCCTATCTTTCTTCCCCAGTTTTTCAAAGGGAAACATTGGTTAAAAGTAAGCAAGCAATGAGAATGTTCTGTATGCTCTGTATATTAATGCATATTTAGAAACTACTGTAGGGATCTTTATTCCTGAAGAAGCTACTGAAATATCACACTGTATAATTCATTCAATTAATTTATTATTCCACATATTTTCACCAGACACTGTATCAGGTTATGTTAATAAAGAGAGTAAAAGCATGGTTGCTTATCACAGCAACCCCAAGGCCTAGCAGAGAAAAAGAAAACATAAATTGTCTCACTATATTTATAATAAAAGTTAGCAGCAAATGCTCTGGAAACTCAAGGAAGATGCAACTCGTAGAGCGGGGGAGGCGACTCAGGGAAGGCTTTTCAGAAGGAAGTGACAACTGAGCTGATCCGCGAAGAATTAGTGTTAACCAGTCAAAGCAGAGCATGCTAAACGGAAGTCTGACAGGGCATTTATTATAACCACAGGAAAATGTGCACAGAAGGGGAGTTGTGACTGAAACATTAGAGGATGCTCAATAAGTAAGCCTTTGCTTTCCCTCATCTCCTAGAATACTCCCTTTATTTTGTGAGTCAAGATCAAAAACAGACCTTTAGATATTAAAACTTTACTGATTTTTTTTAAAAAAGCAATCACAAATTTTACATTTAGATTTAAACGTCAAATATAAATGTATATTGAGTAAGTATTAAGGTAAACTGGCTATTTACCACTGAGATGTACACTACTTTTATAGTAAAAGTAATTCCAATATATGAATTAGGACATGCAACATTTTGGTCATATTTTAAATTACCGATATTCTGGTACAATTTATGAAATTCAGAGTATTTGTTGTCTGCATTGTTATGGGGTTAGAATCTACAATTAATCTTTATGATCCCATAGTGAGGTGCTCGGATATAAAATGTTAAGGAAATAATACAATTTTAAATGTAATTCTATTATATATGAAGTGTTTATCTATATTTTAATTTTCTCATCTGTGAAACTGGGAAAATTAAATTAATATCTACTGTAATTCACTAATTTATTATTAAAAATAATGAGGTAAAAGTTACTTAGTAAACTGTAAAGCAGTCTATAAATTTAAAGTATTTTAAAATTGTTTTCAATGATATTTTTAAAACATAATCTTAAATGGAGCTACAATTACTCTTTATTCACATTAAGTACAAAGAATTACCTTTTATAAATTTGTAATTTGTTAATCATAATATCATTTTATATTCATTTTGTATTACGTTTTAAGGCAATCAATTCTAAATTCCTTTTATTTTTTTCAGTTTATTCTATACTTACAATTAGCACTCTATCCGGTTTAGAAAAATTATCTTTCTATGACAATTAATAAATGTGTAGAGTTTAAAAAATATCTCTATATGTTTCCTCTGGCTTTATTGAATAAAATATACTTCATATAAGCAATATTATAGCTAGTATTTAGTTTATTATACTATTTATTGTACATTCAATTTGATTTAAGAATTAGAAATTTGGGAAAAGGAATGTTATGTATGTTAACATTTTATTATAATATACAAATGGCCTTAGCATAAATATTACAGATCTAGCTAAAATTACATTTTATGATTAGCCAAAATTGTAAGTTTCTACACTGATTTATATTTACATATGTATATATTATATAATTATTTAAAAAACACTAAAGTTTATAAAATGTCTCATCACGTTAGCAGGTGGGAATGAAGTCTTGGATAAGACAGAAAAATGAAAGAAGAAAACAGCATTTCTAAGGACATAATCAATGCTTATTTCAAAAGAATCATTTTTTCCAAATATATTTGAGTTGTATGTTCTTTTATATTCTGTGTGAAAGTCAGGATAATCTCAGCAATTTTAAGAACAAGTCAGCAATTCTAAGAACAAGTGAAGATGTTATCATCCTAGACTGAATAGTGCTACCTTAAAACATGAATGTATTCTGGCAGCTAGTAGAAAAATAAATTAGAAAAACTGACACCTTGAGAAAGAGCTGGATTCAGCTTCATTTGGCATTCTGTTGGGATTTAACTATATTTTTAAAATGTTGCTAGATTCAAATCCTAGCTAGGAGAAAAACAGAAAAAGAAACGTTGCTTTTTAGAATAATTTTCCATCTACAATCACAGTATCTAACTATGGTTATAACAAATATATACAATTTAGTTATGTGAAGAAATTAATCTCAATGCTTACACTAATCAAGTCATTTCAAAGGTTGACATTTAATGTGAAAAAGTTTCTTTCTCTTTCCAAGAGTTACTTACTTTTATGGTACCCTTCTCAAATAGTAAGATTCCAAGGAACATATTTGTTTAAATTATTCAATCATTACCTTCATTGACAATTATCTTGAATTATTACAAAACAGACTTTAATTCTCTTGTGGTATTGTCAAAAAACTGTCTATTCACCTAAGCTTATTTCAAATGTGGCGTGTTGTGTGTGTGTGTGTGTGTGTATATATGTGTTATAGAAGGCAGAAAATTCATTTAAAAAGGAGGAAAAATGCTTTCTCCTTTGCTTGGCTAAAGAAGGGAGTTCCCCGACCCCTTGTGCTTCTTGGGTGAGGCAACGCCCCACCCTGCTTCTGTTCGCCCTCCGTGGGTTGCACTCACTGTCTAACCATTCTGCACATGTATCCCAGAACTTAAAGAATTTTATATATTTATTATACACATATAAATATATAGATGTCTATATATATAGACATGTCTATATATATATATTTACTAATTATAAATATATGTACATTTATAATTAGCATATATATAAATATATGCATATATATAAAATATATACACATAAATACATAGATGTCTATATACAGAGAGGTATCTATATATTTATGTGTATATATTTTATATATATTCTACTTACAAATGTACATATATTTATAATTAGTAAAACACCAGAGATACTGTCATTATTGTTCCAAACTTGAGGAACAAAAGTGCATCATTCACCACATGACAAGGTCCAGTACTATGACCTTAAAATTGCCTGTTTTGTTATTTTGTTCATTTGTTTTTCACAGCTTTCTGCCACATCCTTTGCTCACTTAGCTAACATTTAGGCCAGTTTTTCTCTTAATTTGGGCGTAACAGTGGTTCCTCTCTCCGTGGGAAAACTTATCTTTAATTAAGGCCTGTGCCTACTTCTTTCTACTTCTGCAGTTGAGCTAGGAACCTAGTTATTTACAGGAGTATTATTTTACATGATTTTGATCTGAAAACTCTCCTTGAGTAGGCAATGTATGTCAAATTAGAAGTATTTTTAGAATGCTACATAAAATCAAGAATGAAACTTAAAATCGTTTTTACTGATGAAGTTGAAAAAATATTACAATTACTATTTCCATTTTATCCCCTAATCATTCCTAAACTGGATTTTTTTCTTCTAATAACTGACTGAAACTATTTAGTCAAACTAATGTTGGTATGAAACTAGAAATAGATCCTCAGAAAGAGCACCTACTGACCTGATATATGGCCACGTTTCCGAAAATGTCCTCAATAAAGGATAATGGTATAGTGCCAAAGCTCAATCCATGAAAAGCAATTACAATGGCACAGAGGTAGGGCAGACAAGATAATAGTATACAGGCTCTCTGATGTTCTGTTTTAGTCCCAGAGTACATTTAAGAGGATCAAAAGAATGAATGAACTCAACATCCTTCAAGCAAACTGCCATGGTATTTATTTTGGCCAAGCTTTAGAAAAATTTGACCTGAGGCTGATTCAGGATAGTTCTGTGACAGGCACCTGGAGTGCAGTTATTCCATGCAGCCAATTAACTGGGGAGCCATATGTTTTAATATTTAGCCCAACTGGGGTTAGGACTGATATTTTTGATATTATCTAGTGAATGGTGATTAGCTGAACAAGAGTATATGCTGAACAGAAAAGGCCGTGTCTTTTTCTACTTGCTTTCTGTGATGTCTACCATAGATTCATAAAGCATTTGAAGTACATAAAGAATCAAAATTGTCAATGCATGTAGCATTAAATTGGCATGAATCTGAAGCTGCACATATTCCTAAGGAGTAAAACTATTATAGGTCAAATAGGAAAAATTAAAAAAAAAATCTTTTAAGAATGTGTAAAGATAGAAAGTTGAGACTTTTTATTTATTAAAAATATCTCACAGTATGTCCACAACATGTAATTAGAAATCATTCTACATTTCAATCAGGTAATTAAAAACTAGAGATAATAATATTGTCTATTCTCATGCATACTTTTTAAATTTTTGTATATCTAAATAAATCTATTAATTTTAGAAACAAATATTCATTTTAGTGTTAACTTTAAAAGATAAAATATATAAATGTTGAATCAAATGTTTTCTTATTTCTCACATGCCTTTTTATATCATGATTACTAATACCTTATAATTTAGGGTAAGGCATTTGATGAGATTTTTCTTATAGTTACTTAGAAAAGTCATGAATGAGGTTATGATTACATTCAGGAAGGATGAAAGAGAAAAAAATATAAGAATTATCCAATAATTGTGAAAGGATCATTGGAAACAGAAAAATAAGAGATTTTTCTTATAGTTACTTAGAAAAGTCATGAATGAGGTTATGATTACATTCAGGAAGGATGAAAGAGAAAAAAATATAAGAATTATCCAATAATTGTGAAAGGATCATTGGAATCAGAAAATAGGTTATAGGTTGCTTTTGCTTTTAAACCTGTTTTAGTAAGTTATGACCATTAAATGCATCTTTTTGCAGGTGTCCTCATTCATACATGATTTGTAACAGCTTTCTTCCCAAATAGATTTTTTAAATATGCACCAAAACAAATTATAAATATGCTCTCTTTATTTTTTATTGCATTTTAGGTTTTGGGGTACATGTGAAGAACATGCAAGATTGTTGCATAGGTTCATACGTGGCAGTGTGATTTGCTGCCTTCCTCCCCTTCACCTATATGTGGCATTTCTCCCCATGCTCTCTTTTAATTAACAAAATACAATTTTTTATAAGTCCAAATATGCTTGCTCTAAAATAGAAAACCAATTTATACTTCTTAAAGACTGAACTATATTTGAGTATGAAGGGCTTCACTGATACACAGAAGAGGGATTCTCTTAACTCTCTTATATTTCAATCACTCATTTAAGATAACTGCATTTTTAAATGTACCTGTTTTTCACTTTGTATTATTAGTATTAAGAGCAGATCTAATTCTGGCATTGTTCATTTATACAAATGCACAAGATGCTGAAGAAATTCATTCAAATGATTTAAATATAAACGTTTTACAAATAAAATTTAAAGTACATTTAATTAAAAGTTGAGTGTCTTTATATCTAAAATGGAAACAGGTTGATGAAGGAATATTCATAATTTTCAAATTCAAAATGAATAATTCTTTACAAACAATTTAGGAAATGATATGGGATATTATATCAAATTACTGCAATAAAATTATTGATGACCCAGGGATTTTATTAGATCTAGAAATGAGTCTCATTCCATTAAATGAGCCTGTGATATTTCATAGAGGCAAATGAAAATTTGCAAGGACAGAGCAAGACTTTGATAGTAAAATAATCATTCTTACAATCTTTATTAAACATGTATTTTTCATACCAAAACAGGTAAACATATTTATAAAGGAAAGCATACCCCATTTCTTCAGATTAAATATATTTTACACCTAAATATCACGGTAGATGGTAGAAACATATAATGGATATAATTTGTGGACCCGTTTAAACTACCAATCAATTTTAACAGATGGAAATCCGAGGATACCAACATTTTAGCTGGATTTTACAAATAGCATTATGACAAAGTAGTTAATACTGTGGCATAGATAAGACATAAAATAAAATCTTCATATTTCTTGATTCTAGTTATTTGATTTTTAGAAAATCAGTCTTCTCAGTTTCTAAAATGGAGATGACAGACTTAAAGCATGAGTTTGGGGGGCTTAAATGAAGTAATATAAACATAATGTTTACCAAAACAATTGTCAATAATATGCCAGATACAAATGGGTAATACTGTGTGCATGGAGAAAAAAATAATGAATAATTTAGGGTTGATCTATTTGATTTATATTATAAAGTCTACTGTATGCCAAGAATAAGTATGTGAAGATACAACTGCATTTATTGAACAGAATTCTGGTTAATCTGGTAATAGTTTGCCATCAGGCAGCAGACTCCTAAAGCGCAATTTTAAATAGTACTAAGTTGTGCAGCCAAACATACAGATAAAACTTGATCTAAAGGCTTAATAATGTACTAGAACTTCACAGAAAAAAAATCCTAATTCAAAGAACTTTGCGTAAATATGTTTTGCTTTTAGTCAATATAAATCAGTTCCAACCAACCATCAGTATTGATTTATGCTTAGATATGAAATTAAATGTAGAAAATATGAACTATCTTATTTTTCCCCATGTTCTTAGTTCTTCCCCATTCACAAACATTGTCGTTCTTAGTTAGCACAGAATAAGAGTTAAAAGGGGAAAAATAAAGAAAATAAAGGCAAAATCAGTAACATCTTATTTGTTAATGGCAGCTAACACTGTGAACAGTGTTTAAACCCTAAGTTAAACCGATTAGATTATTATAACTAAACAAAATGAATAGGCATGAATACATCATTTATATACTTCTTTCTATATTATCAAGTGGTTTATATAACATTTAGGTTATTCTGGTCTCTTATTCCAGTGATCTTCCCATCTCAGCTTCCAGAGTAGACAGGACTACAGGCATGTGCCACCATGCCCAGCTAATTTTTCTTTATTTTATTTGTTAAAATTTTAGTAGATATGAGGTCTCACTGTATTTTCCAGACTGGTCTTAAACTCCTGACTCAAGCCATTCTTTCACCTTGGCCTCCAAAGTGCTGGGATTACAGGCATGAGACCCCATGCCTGGCCCCAGCTGATGTTTTAAAGGTAGAAAATAATTATTGAAAACTTAGGTAATACAAGAAAGAAGAAAAAGTAATCAGATATAAACATCATTTTTTACATATTATTCTAATCTTTTTTCTATAAATATTTTAATAGAGTTGAGATCGTATAATACTCATTCATTCTATCAATCATCTATGCATGGGGAATTATATGTTCACTTAGAACTGATATAATTTTTTCTGCTATTTTCATTTAACCTTATAACATATTCACAATCAATATTATTTTTAAAAATACCTTTACTTTTATCATTGAATATAGTAGTATCATATTACAACATAAAAAAATTTAACCATTCTTCAATTATTACATACATAAGGTATTTCCTGTTTTCACTACCACAGCTCTTAAATTACATTTCTAGAGCCATCACAAATCTACTTCTAACACTTATTTGATTGAGTCAGGGGTTTCTTTTCAGAACATTTACTTCTCAAGGAGCAGATTTCTAAACCACATGTAGATCTCTCTAAAGGAAAAAATATATAAAAATTGAGATTATTGTTAACTGCTATCTGGTGAAAGGCAGTAATCATTTATTCTTCTTTACAGAAAAGGCAAAACCTTTTAGGGCGAAAGCAATCCAATGACGTACTAGAACTAAAAAAGAAAACACTTGAATTTATTGATGAATTACTTCCAGTTAAGAAAGGTTCTACCACTTTGTTAACTCTTCGGAGGCAGGAAAAAAATGCTATAACCAAATCAATTTCAAAATACTTTAGAGAACTTGAAAATTATAATAATCATATGAATCCTTCTAATTCCTTAAAAGTATATGATTAATTCAAATGAATATATTTGAACATGTTCATTTGAATATAATTTATTCAAATACAAATAAGGCATTCTCAAAAGAAAAACAATTTTACATTGAGATATTTATTTTTCATATGTAATTTTAAATAAGTAAAAATTAAATGTATTTAGTCTCATAATATGTTCTTACATCTACTAATACCACAAGTTATTTTAGGTAAAACATTTATAAAGTTATAAGATATATAATCTCTGTAGACAGTGAGATGCTATTTTTGAAATATCAATTGACATATTTCTCTTGTGAAATTTCCCTTCTCCTTTCTTTTTATTTCTGTCAGACAGCTTATTTTGTGTTGAATGTCATGAGGAAGAGTTATGCTATGTAGTAATCTTTGTAGTAGTCTCTCAAATTCTTCTTTCCCCAAACCTCAAACTGTTAAGGAGATTATGTTTTGATTTTCTGCAGCATCACATAGGGAGTACCTCAGATGGGAAAACATTAAAACCTAAGAGTAATAATTTCCTCTTTACTAGAAAAAGATTTCCTAGGATTGAATGATGAGAGAGACTGAAAGAAGTTTATGGGAGAACAGTGAAATTAAGGGGGAAAGGGATCCTAAGTTAGACTTTCTAGGAAAATGCCTCAATAGGTAGGCATGAAGAAACCCTCCCCAGAGAGGTTGTAGGAGTTGAGGGCAAGACCCAGAGAGTCAAAGACTTCACAGTGTAGGTATACAGGGCCATTGAGGATCTAGTGCAGTTTTACATACCCAAGAATGACACCAAAGCAACAGAAACATTTCTGTGCCCCCTTTATGGCCTTCGAAACTAACTAAAGCATAGAAGCAGGAAAAGGGATGGCTTACTATAATGTGTGGACTAAGACCAAGGATAAGATGGATTTTTCAATATTTATCTTACAGACATAATTTAATTACTAGACAGGTAATTAATTAGCACCCTGTACTCACCTTTTATATACCCGCTGGATCTTGTACATAGTGGGACCTATCTTAGAAGGATTCTAAATTGATTCAGATCAAGTTTTTTGCTAAGTTAATGAATGGGACTCAACACAGAACTTGAGTTTGGTTATAGACAAATAAATAATTAAATAGAACTTGTCATTTGCACATCTAAGATCGTTGACAAAAATCCATAGCAACTACAAATAGAAAAAAATTTGTCCTCTACCATGTCTTTAACAAAGACTTTATTTTGTATAATAATGTATGATCTGTTTGCACAGTTGGTGTTGTTATTGATTAGATATGCTATCTCCTCAGAGATATTTACATGTGACTATGTTCTCTGAGAAAAATCATGAAGCATTGATATAATTAATCATAGCATATAAACTGGGAAAACATTATTAGAAAATCATCATGGCAAGATAGGCAAATAAAATCAACTCCAATGTCATACATATCCATAACAATAAAGAAAATTATCAAAGCATGAGTTGTTTCTAAGTTTCTCAAAATTGATATTCATTTATTTATTGCTTACTAATTTTAGAATGAGCTAATAGACCAGAAGTAATATTTCCCTAAGGTCGGTAAAAAGTAGTCACTTTTTGTTCTATTTAATTACTCAATAAATGTTGATGAACAAGAATGTTATTCATAAAAATAATTACAAACAATAATGTTCTAAAAATTATTTCTAATGGGGATAAAATGTGAATTAGCCATGGCCTTTTTTTCCCCAGCTAACTATATATCTCTGTATCTTTATGTGTCTATCTATTTACAGTATCTATCTGTCTATCTATGTGTATTGTTACCACATCATTGAATTGATATGCCTTTTATATTGATTTTATATATGTTTATCATATGAAGTTAATATCTTGTTACACTACTGCACTCCAGTCTAGGCAACAGAGGGAAACTCCATCTCAAAAATAAACTAATTAACTAAAAAAAAATGTCGTGAAACATTTATAAGTGGTCATTTGAAATTTAATACCATGAATACTTACTGACTGGCAATTTATTCACATCTTGGGGCCACTATTCCTTTTTACTGTCATGAACCCTATAAATGAAAGTCTTTGTTCATCATTACCTTATTGCTGAGATAACAATATATTTAAATAAAATTTGTATTGGAACTTTTTGAAGAGCTTTCAAAGGTATTCACTAGAATATGAGGTATATGTAAATTCTAAACACTGTGGGATCATAAAGTGATTTTAATTAAACTTTTATAGTATAATTTGGCCATATTCAAAGGATATACTGCTCATTATGAAAACAAATGATCAATAAACTGCATGGCTTCATAATCATGTTGCCATGGAATAACTTCTAGCCTCCTTTCCCAGGGGCAGTACTTCATAATGAAAATATAAAATATTCTCAGGACCAATATCTGCTTAAATTACTTTCACAGAGCAATTATGTCAGGCTTCTTATATAGTCCTATAGGTACTTTAAACTATTTTATGACATTATCCTGTAAACTTTTGAAAACTGCATATTACATGACAATCTATTAGAGGCTCAAGAGACATAGCACTGTAAGTTTTAGGAACTCAGATATCTTCTTTTGCCTATGTCAGAAAAACATATTTTAAGAAAGATTTTGCATCTTCATCTCAATACGATCATTGCATGAATGCCTTTTCATAAACAGAATGATAATTATTACTTAAAAAAATGTCTTGTTTCCATTTTCCTGAGTTACTAACAATGGTAAACTGATTGACTAATTACCTTGGTCCCACACCATCAGAACCGTGTGTCCTAGTATCTGTGGCCTTTGTTCTACATACGATCATTGCATGAATGCCTTTTCATAAACAGAATGATAATTATTACTTAAAAAAATGTCTTGTTTCCATTTTCCTGAGTTACTAACAATGGTAAACTGATTGACTAATTACCTTGGTCCCACACCATCAGAACCGTGTGTCCTAGTATCTGTGGCCTTTGTTCTACATACTACTACAAAGAAAGATGTAGTCTCATCCTCCTTGTCTACCTCAAAGATCAGCAAGACTCATCTAAGGAGAGGGAGGAAGACAAATGACTACTCTCTGTGTGCCTGCTGCTCTCCACAATTAGTGTCAAATAAAACAGTCATTATTTAAGATGAGCTGATGACCAAAAGTTGTTCAAAGGATTTATTATAGTGTGTTGTAATAATGGAACATCTATCTATCCTGGATTTTATGGTCATCAGACTAGATAGATAAGCCTGGATACATTATAAGACTTCATTAAAAATTGATGCCTCATAGTTCAACTCCCACTTATGAGTGAGAACATGCGGAGAACATCACACCCCGGGGCCTGTTGCGGGGTGTGGGGCAAGGTGAGGGATAACATTAGGACAAATACCTAATGCATGCGGGGCTTAAAACCTAGCTGATGGGTTGATAGTTACAGCAAACCACTACGGCACATGTATACCTATATAACAAACCTGCATGTTCTGCACATGTATCCCAGAACTTAAAGTAAAAGAAAAGAAAATTGATACTTTATGTTTTGTGAATTCCTACAGATTACTGACATTTGTATTTGCTACTTTTTAAAAGTACATTCACCAAGGAATTGTTTTAAAGTACTTTCAAATGTTTCCTGAAATAGGATAAGAATCATCTGGTAATCAATCCATCTATCTTATATATGTTTGAGGGCCACTTAAATGACTAAAGATATCTAAACTTAACAACACATTTGGTAATCAATATGGGCTCAGTATTGTCTCTATACATGTGTGGCACAGTCAGAGCCACATTTAGAGTCACTGAACGTGGTATTTGATCTTCTCACCCAAGATGCAACTCTAATCACATATTATTGAAAGTATGTAGCTTCTCCTCTTAACACTAGATTGTACCTTTATAATTCTAAATATTACAAGCCATTTAATATCTCAATATAGAATTTCCTATATTGGCTAAATTCATTCATAGTCTTACTCAAAAACAAAAATTACATAGAGATATAATAAATGCAATATATTTCTATAGAATGTAAAAATGTGAAAGATCTGCCCTTGTCTACAAGGACGTTTTTAATTACAGGATTTTCATTGCTATGAGTCTACAACACAAAGAACTAGGCTGACATGTTTTGTTTCATAATCAGTAGTAGATGTGGAATACAGTAGGGCTTTGGCCTTTTTTCTTTTTTTTTTTTTTTCAACAAAGCACTGAATATGAATTCTGGTTCTGCCACTTATTAGTAGTTTTATCTGTATGTATTATTTAATTAGCCTAACTTTCACTGTAGGAAAAATGGTGGAAATAATTAACAAGCAGTAAAATGAGACCATTTTTAAGTAATAAAGTCTTTTTAAAATAAGGCATGGATATTGTATTTTTTTAGTCATCATAATGTTACTGCAAACTTAATAGACTATAGCGTAGTTTAAAAATTACTTTTATATGCACTAGGAAACCAAAAATTGATGTGACTCACTGTTTTGGAATATTCACTTTATTATGGTGTTGAGGAACTAAACCCACAATATCTGTAAGATATGCCTGTATTCAAAAGTATTTTTCAATAAATGAATGATACATATTCATGTATCTCATGTATCCATTCATTCACTCATCTTTTCAGTATTTAAGGACATGGATGAAGCTGGAAGCCATCATTCTCAGAAAACTAAAATGAGACTTTAAACACTATTTCAGAATGATAATAGACTAGGTCTTGTCATGATAAGAGAAAACTATCAGGGAGAAATAAAGTAGATAAATAATTAGGAAAGGTGGGTGATACAATAACGTATCACTAACTTGGGAGACAGAGCTTGAAGTTAGGGCATTTAAAATATTGATATAAATTAAATGTTAAAATTTTTGAATGAAAGTTTGTCTTACTACATGAAGTTAAACAATAATTTTAGACTCAATATAGGATATAACACAAATATAAAAAGTATCAAAATACAGCAATATATTTGAAAATATTAATCATTCAATAAATACATTGGTTACCTAATGTGCTAGGCAATACAATAGTGAACAAACAGACACAGTTTAAGTAAGATAATGGTAAGTAGACAATAACAACACTAGTAATTCATTAAAGTTTTAAATAATATTAGGAAAGAGTTCTCTGTGTTCTGGAAAGGGAGGTGCAACTTACTTATTCAGGAAAGGAAAGTCTTCTCAAGGAAGTGACATAACAGCTGAGAACTAAATAAAGAAAAGTGTCAGGTGGCTAAACTGTGAGGCTGAGGCTCTTGGGCAAAGGGCCTTATAAGCTACATGATTTTAAGCATAATACTAAAGCAGTTAAGAGACTATCAGTTTCTGGCCAGAAAATGACTTGATCAGACAATTATTTTATTTTTTACATATTTTTTTATTTTAGGGGTTTCATAGTAAGTATATATATCTATGGGGTATATGAGATGTGTTGATACAGGCATGCGATACATAATAACCACATCATGGAAAATGGAATATCCAACCCCTCACAGATAACCATTTTCAAAATATCACTTTAGGTGAAAAATGGATTAAAGTGAGAAACCAAAGTTCAATAGAGCAGGTAAGAAACTGAAGATAGTGGGAAAAAAAAACAATGAGAATAAAAAAGTTATTTGAGAAAGGAAGTACAACCAATAGAATTTAATGTTTGGCTGAATGTGGGCAGTGAGAAAAAGGGAAATGTAAAGATTACTCTGCAATCACTGGCTTGGATCTGGGTAGATTACTGAGTTATTTAATAAGATAGCAAACATATGGAGAAAAAAAAATTTGAACCTCCAGCATTTCAAAGGCAATGGTTAAGATATCAAGTGATGATGCTGAGGTAATTGAATATATGGGTCTGAAGCTAAGAAAAGAGATATGATACAAATATGCATATTTAGGAGTTACAGTGAATATATGACTTATTTTTTTTGAGACAGTCTCACTCTGTTACCAGGCTGGAGTGCAGTGGCATGATCTTGACTCACTGCAACCTCTGCCTCCCAGGTTCAGTCGATTCTCCTGCCTCAGCCTCCAAGTAGCTGGGACTACAGGTGTGTGCTGCCACACCAAGCTAATTTTTGTATTTTAGTAGAAATGGGGTTTCACCATGTTGGCCAGGCTGGTCTTAATCTCTTGACCTTGTGATCCGCCCACCTCAGACTCCCAAATTGCTGGGATTACGGGCGTGAGACACTGCACCCAGCCTGTATGACGCTTTAAGCCATGGAAATTGATGAACTCCTTGGGGAAAGATGTATAGTGAGAAGAAATGAAGATCTATGACTGAAGCTGTGTAACCTTTAGAATCTAGGTTGAAGATAATGGTCCAGTATTGGATGCTGAGGGGTAGGCAAAGCCAGAGGTGGAACACAGGAAGAAAGCTGCACCATGGAAACCAAGAGAAGAGAGTAAAGGAGACACAGACTTTTGCCAGGGTTGGTTAAAAGCACAAATAAATTGGGACCCAAGGTATCTGCTGGATTGAAATTCATTACACTGTAACAAGAACCAATGGTTCTGGTAAACTGGTGTAAGAAAGTGCTGGATTGTGGTGTCTCATGAAGTGGCTGGGATAATAGAAAATGCAATCATAAAACATAAGTAACTCTTCTGAGAAATCTGGCATGAAGGGGTGGGTGGAAATAATAGCAACTACTTGATGTGAACATGACATCAAGGGAAAAGCAGTATGTTTGTGACACTTTTCAAGGCCACAAAATCTGAAAGCAGATGGTCTTTGATTGGATCCAAAGTCTGCTACTTCCGAATTGTGTGGTCTTCACTAAGTAACCTATTTTTTTCTGTGCCTCATTTCCTTCATACTAAAACTGGTAATAATAATGGTACTAATCTCATTTGGTTTTGTGAAAAAAATGTTATTGACATATATAAAGTACTTAGATTCATGCATGGTATATGGTAAACACTACATGAGTGTTTCTTAATGTTTTGTTAAACATGTAAATATGTTTACTATGTATAAATGTTCATTGGAAAAATCCAATAGAGGAGAATGAAAGTTAAATATATATTTATCTTTATATTTAAGAAGAGGGGCACTGGATAATTATTATCCTTTTTGCTTAAGAATAGGTTCTATTTTTTATAAATAACATTTTATAACTTTTATAATAAAAAATACTAAATATTATTTTAGAAAAATATGCATTTCATTAAAATTGTGTAAAATATTTGGAGAAACAAATGTCAAAGATAGAACAAATATAAATATAATCTGATTTTGCTAAAAATTATGAAAAATACTAAAATAAGATTTATCAAAATATTAATAGTAGCTAATTATAAATGGTAAGGTTATTGTTTCAATTTTATTTTCAGTACTCTTGGATATTTTTTAAATTTTCTATAATTGGCATTAATCACTTTTTATAAGAGGAAAACATTTATTTTAAAAATCAAAGATATTTTATTGGGAGCTTGAAAGTCCAAATATTAGGACTCAATTGAAGTCCAAAAGTAATTAATATAGAAGTACTGAACCCATCAGTCTTAGTTCACTGTGTCAGCACCAGGCTTTCTATCTAAATCCTTGATGCTTGGCAACAATCTTGTTAGCTCCACATTGCTATCCAAACATTCTTGATAAAATGTAAACTTCTGTATGGCAAACTCCCATACGGACCTTCCTTCCTTAGGAAAAAAACATGGCCCATTTGTAAGCCCTGCCACATACATTCAATACATACTCTCTCTTGTTGGTTTGATTTTCACATGGTTTCTTTGCCCAGAATCCCTTCTTTTCCTTTCTTACATCAAAATTCGATGCATCCTTCAAATAACAGGTTTCTTAATTCTTCCGAAAGATACTCCAGTGACTTTCTCTTTGTGTAAGTCTCCCTTAGACTCTTAGCCACTTTCAAGGAAGGACGTGTGTGTGCCCATGTACACACGATTCCTATGTCTAAGCATCTAGCTGAAAACATTTTGCTAAATAAGTTGTGTTTTATCTGGTGTTTAGTGGACCTAAAAATTCTAAAGCCCCTGTGAAAAATTTTTAACAAGTTTTAAACTTTCAATGATACTGTTTAAAAAGAACAGTACTCCACTTCTGTCATTTATGTCGAAGGCAGAACCTAGAATTAATTTTAAATCAAAGGATTTAAGCAAGAAACACTAGACTTGAGAATATAAGTTAGAGTCATAGATCCAACACGTTTGGGTCATCAATACACTTCAGTGGATAATAACACCTAGGACTTCAATGAACAGAGTCTTATCCCTGAAGACTAGATCAGGGAATCAGAGTGCACCAGCTGAACCCTGTAATGGTACCGTTAAATAGGATATCAACAGTTTCTTAAAGAGGAAAAGTGCTTACAGGCTATCTCAGAAAAGCACAAGGTCAGATACTGTTGAATCCATTCCAGACTAAGCCTAAAGCCATTAGCTACTAGTTTGCCTGCTTATATGAGATCGTTTTCTTACTAAAACAGAGTTAGCTATTACCATTACACTCTTTCTGCTATGTTTAGGGAAAGAATGGGAAAAAAAATTCTCTTTGTCTTTCTTTTAATAGTTGCCATTTGTCAAATCTTAAATAATTCTTTCAACAGGTTATACTAATTGATCAGTGACAACTACAAATCTGAAAAGCAATCTCTCTACAATTTATAAATTACTTATAACTAAGTAGAGTTGTGTAAACAAAAATGTTCATGGTATAAACACATGTCCCAAAGACAAGTTTACAAAGATCACTTATAAGTAAACCAGATGCCTCACTCTCATATCAGTCACATACATGAGATTTCTCCTCAATTCTGGCAGAATGAGTTAAGAGACCTGGCAGGATACTGCCATTACTGAATGAAGAATCAATTTAAATTTATTCTATTCTGTTATTTAAATAGCAAATACATATAGAGTGTTGGATTTATGTATATTTTTCTATTTCTGTTATATCCAAAAGAGACTTCTTATACCAAACAGTTAAAGCACAATGTGATTTAAAACAAATGACTTATGACTTTTGGTTCATCTCCCTGTAAGGAGATCGAAAGTCACTACTTCATCCTAACAACAACCAAAAAGCAGAACAAACTGAAAAACCAACAACTCTTCTTAGGTCTGTGAGAGAAGTGAAGTCACAGGATACACAAATGCCCTCAGAATTGGAGAGACAGACAGGTAGATAGAGAGAAGCACAACTTACCAGAGCAGAAACTCAGGAGTAAAAACTTCTATGAAAACCAGTACTGGGGCAGGAAAACCTGAACTTTAATTGACAAATTGCTGGAGTCTTGGTGTGGACAATCCTGAGAGTTTAAAATTCCAGGAAGACCAAGTCACTATCGGGAGTCATGCTTCTATTTGTTTTATCAACAAGAGACCTACTAGGTTTTCACAGTAAATACTGGGGGAAAAAATCCTCTCATGCTTCAGGCAGTGGGAGAGAAAAAGAAGCCATACTGTACTCTGCTTTTCTTAACAAGGTCTGTCCAAAAAAAGGAAAAAAAAAAGGAATAAGAAAAAAACTATTAATCTAGTGCCTAACCTCCTGGGTTTTACACTAGAGTCTAATTGACTGGGGTTGGGGGTTGAGCGTGAGTGGGGAAGGAAATAGCCAACTCCAGCCATCTCTAGCCTTTTACATGGGAAAAGAAAAATGCCTAACTCCATGCCACTCTAGATATCCTGTCCCATATAAAGGAGAGAATGGGACTGACAAACACTTGTGAAATTTACAGTCCAGAGGCACATGTTCACTAAAGACTGAGACCTAATCAGAGGACTGGAGAATGGTTTCTCTGCTCCACACCTTACCACCACATTACTGAAGGGCTATTTACAGCACTTTCTTTTACCCAACACATCATGTCCAGCTACCAAGAAAAAAATTACAAGGCACACTTTAAGGCAAAAACAACAACAAAAACAGTTTGAAAAGATAGAGCAAGCACAAGAGTCAGGCATGGCAGGCATGTTGCAATGATCAGACTGGGGATTTAAAACAACTATAATTAATATGATAATTGTTCCAATAGATGAAGTATATAACATGTAAGAAAAGATGGACAGTGTGAGCAGAGAAATGAAAATCTTAAGAAAGAATAAAAAATGTTAGAGATACAAACACTGTAACAGAAATTAAGGATGTCTTTGATAGGCTTATTAGTAGTATATGAAATGTGGCAAATTAAAGAATCTCTGAGCTTAAGAATGTATCAATAGAAACTCCAATACCAAAAAGCAGAGAACAAAGACTAAAAACAAAACAGAATCGAATATCCTAGAATTCTGGGATACATATTAAAGATGTAACATATATATCTTCCACAACATCTATTAAAGATGCAACATGAATATCTTCCATGTATTACCATTATATGGAAGAGCTTTGTTTACTCTATAACTGAAAAAAACAAAAGAAAAAGTTGGTGGCTTAATCAGATATGTGTTCCTGACTTTCAAACTTAGTGGCTGAGAACAAAATCATGTGTATTTCACGTATATATGTGTATGTGCATATACATATACACATATGTGTGTATACATATATGTGTGTATATACATATATATATACACATATATAACGGAAATACAAGAAAAAGAATAGAGAAAGAAACAGAAGAAATATTTGAAACAATAGTGACTGAGAATTCCTCCAAAATTAATGTCAGACACCAAACCACAGATCCAGGAAGCTCAGAGAACACCAATCAGAGTAAATGCTAAACGAACAAACAAACAAAAGACCCAAAACCACACCAACAAAACCACTAACTAAGCATATCATATTCAAACTACAGAGGATCAAAGATAAAGAAAAATATCCTGAGAAAAGCCAATGTGGTCGGGGGGGTGCGAAACACCTTATTTTACAGAGGAGCAAAGATAGTAATTACATCTCACTTTTCCTCAGAAACCATGTAAGCAAGAAAAAAGTAGAGTAAAATATTGAAAGTGTTGAGAGAGAGAAAAAAGAAACCAAAAAATACAAACCTAGAATTCTATCTGAAATTATTCCTACCAAGTGAAGGAGAAATAAAGACCTTCCCAGACAAAAATTGAGAAAATTTGTTGCCAGTAGACCTGCCTTGCAAGAAATGTTAAAAGAAGTCCTTTAAACCAGATGGCCTCAACCTTTTTGGCACCAGGGACCAGTTTCATGCAAGACAATTTTTCCATGGATGTGGGGAATGTGGGTGATGGTTTCAGGATGCAACTGTTCCACCTCAGATCATCAGGTATTAGAGTCTCATAAGGAGTGTGCAATCTGGATCCCTGGCATGCACAGTTCACAATAGCGTTCACGCTCCTATGAGAGTCTAATGCCACTTGTTCGCTGGCCCGCTGCTCACATCCTGCTGTGTGGCCAGGTTCCTAACAGGCCAGTCTGTTGCCTGGTGGTGGGGGACCCCTGCTTTAGACAAAAGGAAACTCATAGGTATAAACTTGGATCTACATAATGTAAGTAAGAGTATCAAAAACGAGTAAGTGAAGTCAAATAAAAACTGTTTTTGTTCTTAATTAATTTAACTGATAAGTTTGTTCAAAACAATAACAGTAACAATGTATATTCAATATATGGGTTACTGTCAATTCGTTTTTTTTTAACCAGTCTCTAGCATAATGAGAAAGAAATTAGTTTTTCATGAAGCCAGACATTTTTAAATTAAAGGATACTTTCTTTTGAGATTTTGTCCTTCCAACATTTTTACTGTTAAAAATATCTGTATCTTTTCAAAATAATGTAGTAGAGTTTTGTTTCATTTCTTTCTATGACTTAAAATAAAAATTTGACAGACTTAATTCAGACACATTATTTTCCCTCTAATTTTAATGTTTTGTGACTTTTAAAAGTCTAGAAACCATGGTCCTATGGTATGTCTGTGGAATAGTAGGTAAAAAAAAATCTAAGATGTATAGATGTAGAAAGAGAAATTAGCTAAAACCCAAATATTCCTGCGATGGATAAGAAGTAATGCCAATTATCTGAGGGAATATTTAATGTATGTTAGAGTGAAAAAAAAATTTCTTCCATAAATAGAAAAATCTTCATGATTAATTCACATTCCATATTACATAACTGAATATATTAGCAGGTATGTCTAATTAAAAAAAAATCAAGCCTGTGCTGAAGAGCTTTGCTCACTCTGTAACTGAAAAAGAAAAAGAAAAAGTTGGTGACTTAATCAGATATGTATTCCTGACCTTCAAACTTAGTGGCTGCGAACAAAACCATTTGTATTTCCCATGATCCTGTATATTAGCCGGGGTTTCTCATGAAGCTATACTCAGCTGGTGAGTGGACTAGGCTGGGCAGAACAAAATGGCCTCATGTGCATGTCTGCCTCATAGTGTTGATTTATAGCTGGGCCCATCTTTTCACCACATTTTCATTCTGCATGTCATGGTAGTTTCAGGGAATCATTCCAAAGGGACAGGCTCCGATGCACATACTTACTCAGCCTCTGCCTGCATCATGTTTGCTGATGTTCAATTCATAAAAGTTTGTCACAGGACTAACTGACTACACAAAAGCTTGGGATTCTGAGAGGTGTGACTCATAGGAGCATGTTACTATAATATCTACCACAGGGACTCTGTGCCCAGGTTCTATCACGCTTCTTTGGTATCATTATGATGAGTGTAGCTGTAGATGTCTTTTTAATTCTCTTTCCTGGGATACTTAATTCCTCCAGGTTCTGTGACTCCACTTCTCCTCCTAGTTTTCAGCTATTTTATCTTTAAATACTGCCTTTCTCCTTTCTTTCTATTACTCCTTTCCAGATCTCTAATTGGACAAATGCTAGATCTAAATTCTTAAAAAAAAAGAATTTAAACAATGACAGTATTATTTTTATTCGACATGCTGAGTATACTTCTCCTTTTCATTTCAATTAAGTGCTCCTAAGAATAATGTTATATACTGTAATTTCATAACTTGGAAATTGCATGGATCATACTTTATAGATGGAAATATCTAAGAGTTAGGAAAAGTCTTTATAATATTTATTAAACCCTAAAACTTGTTCCCCATCTCCTTGTTTTTATTACACAAAATCACCTTAAGTCTTTGCTCAAATATTTACTCCTCAATGATGACCACATATTTGAAATGGAAATTCTCCCTGGTTCCTTAGCCTACACAATCTCCCTTACGCTAGTATGCATTTGACTTTTTCCTCATCATTTGCCACATTACAACATGTTATACTTTAGGTATTTATTATATTAATTTACTTATTGTCTACCTACTGCCACTAGAATATAAACATCACAAGGACAGGGAATTTTTGCTTGCTTTGTTTATAGGTGTATCCCAAGGTCCTTGACCATTGCCTGTAAATTAGTAGGGCCTCAATAAATAGTTATTGGAATATTTATATGGACACAAATTAGTAATTTTTCTTCTCCTTAGAAACTTAAAAATTCTCCAACAGAAAAACAGTCAAGGCATATGAACACAAAATTCTTAAGGAAGAAAAGTACAGAAACACAACTTCACAAGTAATCTAAGAAATGTGGCACATATTAACTATAGAATACCATGCAGCCATGAAAAACAATGAGTTCGTGTCTTTTGTAGGGACATAGGTCAATCTGAAAACCATCATTCTCAGCAAAGTGACACAAGAGCAGAAAATCAAACACCGCATGTTCTCACTCATACGTGGCTGTAGAAAAATGAGAACACATGGACACAGGGAGGGGAGGAACAGTGGGGGTGGGGAGCTTGGAAGAGATAACATAAGGGAGAAATGCCAGATATAGGTGATGGGGGGATGGAGGCAGCAAACCACCTTGCCATGTAAATACCTATGTAACAATCCTGCATGATCTGCACAGGTATCCCAGAACCTAAAGTCCAAAAAAATAATGTAAAATAAAGTGTTGAGAGAGCACTTGAAAAATTATAAAATAAGGTAAAACATGGTAGGCAATGAGTTAGGGAACCAGGTGAATACACTGTTGTGTAAAGTGGTATAATATTTATTGGCTGTTTGGTTAATATAGAGGGCATATTAAAGTCATACTTAGAAAAATAATGGAAAAATGGAAGGTACTTATATATTTATATATATATATAAATAAGTACCTCCATTTTATATATATATATATACACACACACAGACATATATATATATACACAAATATATATATATAAGGTTCTGTGACTCCACTTCTCCTCCTAGTTTTCAGCTATTTTATCTTTAAATCTTTATATATTAGCAATTTGTCCTCAATGGAATTAACTATTTTTAATGTTTTCAATTTAAGAATCTAAATATCTTTTTTAAGGTCAAAACAGAAATTAAAATATAGAATGACCCTATTTGTTAAAAACCAGTTAATATAAAACCGACAAGAAAGTCTGGTCTGAAAGCTTTAATAAGCTATTTACATATATATATATATATATATATATATACACACACACACACACACACACACATATATATAAAATAGCTATGGAAAAATGATATCAACTTAAATTTCCAACAATAGGGGATTACTCTGGCAACTTATTTCTGTATAAGGAATATTATGTAGCAATTTTAAAAAATTATAATAACCAGATATCCATTTCTTAATAACCAGTGGGAAAAATAGGTAAGAAAATATATGTATCATCAAATATTCATTAGGGGAGGGCATTTAGGGTAGAATGTAAGAGTGTGGGTTTGTAGAGTCAGACAGCCTGAGTTTGGTTTTTTTCCATCACCTACAGTTATGAAACAATGGCAAGGTAGTTCACCTAGTAGAACCTCTCTAAACCTTAGTCTACATATCTATAGGATGAGGGCAAAATGTTATCTGCTTCAGAGAATTGCTATTAGGATTATGTGATAAAATCTATGTAGTGCACTTAACAGTGTCTGGGACATGGACATGCTTAGTAAATATTACCTGCTGCTATTGTTACATGCTTTATTCGGATGTCTTATGTGTGAAGAAAACTACAGTATGATATATAATAAAAACTGTAATTATTATTTAAATATTGGTTAATATGTCATTTTATTTCTTTGCAAAACCTACCCTATATTCCAAGTAATACTTGTTATTTGCATAATAAATACACACACATACACACAAGAGGCATAAGAAATATGTAAAACACATGACTAAACTATGTTTATTATAGGATTCTACTCTCTTCCTTGCTGTGAAAAATAAAGACTATATATTAGCAATTTGTCCTCAAAGGAATTAACCATTTTTCATGTTTTAAATTTAAGAGTCTAATTATCTTCTTTTAAGGTCAAAACAGTCATTAAAATATAGAATGATGCTATTTGTTAAAAACTAGTTAATATAAAACCAACAAGAAAGTCTGGTCTGAAAGTTTTAATAGGCTATAAGTTGTGGCAGTAGGAATTTAATCTTTTTTTAATGCTTCCTGTACATGAGACATTTATGTATTTTGTAATTTAATATAAACCTAATCCTATGAGGTGGATATTATCCCAATTTTACAAGTAAATTCATCAAGTCCTAAGGTTGCTGTTAGTAAAATGAGAAACTAGAGCCAATTCAGGTTGACTGGACTGCAAAATTCATAGTCTTTCTGCCATTCAGTGCCAATATCTAGTGTTTGTTTTCATGGATTCTTAAAAAGGCTAAGAATGTGTAGCCACGAGAAGAAAAAAGAATGGTTTGCAGGGTTAGGTAGGAAAGAATAAAAACGTATAACAGGTTGACTCAGATAATACAGCTAGTATTAACAAGGTCAGGAATATTTCAACAAATGTATCTAAATATATCAATTACCATATTGGTATACATAGACAAAATGACTAATTAAAATGAATATATGATATCCATTATGTATGTACAATGCATACTTATAAACATATATGTTTAGATAACATACACACTCAAAATGGCATAGAAATCTAAAGTTAAAGCGATGGAAAAAAGATATATTAAGCAAATATAAAAAAATCAGTTTCCTGAGACTTTACATAAAAGCTAAGAAAAAAAGTTAATCTCTCCAGCAACTCTATACCCATAAATATCACATACTGAAAAATTACCTATATCATAATTCATTTTAACTTATTTAAAAATAGCCTTTTTAGTGGGTACTAGGAAAGATATTTTAAAATGTCTAAATATAATATGTCTACTGGTTCCTTCTTGTCTTCATGCTTAGCTCCCTGACCAGCAAGCAATGGGTCAACCATGGACTTAGAATATTATGTAATATTTGAACAATTTTAGAGATAAATAATTCCACTAGTACCAAATGAACTCACTGGCATAATGTTTAATATAAATATAGAAAATAATTATTTGAACAAGTCATATTGGTACTGCGAAATTAACACTAGAGAAGGACGACAGCCTGAAGTCAGTGTGTTTTCTTTGTGATTTGTGAGCAAGTTATTTAGCCTATCTGTGCCAAAGATTTCCAATTTCTATTTAATTATTAATTCTACCAACTTTAAATAAATGGTTGAAATATAATGAGAAAGAGATAATAGTTTGCTTTAAAGAGCATTTTTCATTCTGTGGCCTGAAAGTACATAATGAAATCCTTTTCCAATTTCTGTATTAAGAGATTAGTTAAAATACATTTGGTAATAGAGAACACAAACTTATATTAAATTGAATGACTTCTTGGTATAAGCTATTGCCTGGAATATAAATAATATAAATTTTAAATAAATACTTATTTCTCCCTAACCTCCCCCACAAGCCCTAGAGGGCTAAAGCACTAACTCTAGCAGGTTATGCAGCCAGTGCCTCAGTCTGAGCTGAACCCTGACTGATCCAGCTCCTTGGAGGAAAGGTGCAACACACCATTAAAGAGGCTGGACTAGGCTTAATGTTTTAACAAAAAACACAGGAAGCCTATGTAGCAACAGGACGGTGTTCTTGACCACCCAGCAGCGCCTCCAGGTCAGTGGAAGAGGCAGGCCTAACCTCCCAGTGTAAACAAAAAAGACACAGGAAGCCTACCTAGTAACCTGAAGGAGTCCCTGTAAACCCAGTAGTGCCTCGACAGGCAGACGAGCAACCTCATCAAGCAGTTCCCTGAGATCAGAGCCAGGTAAATCCACAAAGATGAGAAAAAACCAGTGCAAAAAAGATGAAACTATCAAAGACCAGAACTCCTCTTCTCCTTCAAGGGATCACAACTCCTCATCAAGACAGGCACACAACATGACCAAGAAAGAGTGTGACGAATTGACAGAAACAGGCTTCAGAAGGTGGGTAATAAGAAACTTTTCTGAGCTAAAGGAACACGTTCTAACCCAATGCAAAGAAACTAAAAACCTAGGAAAAAGGTTAGACAAAATGCTAACTAGAATAACCAGCTTAGAGAAGAACATAAATGACTTGATAGAGTTGAAAAACACAGTACAAGAACTAAGTGAAGCAAACACAAGTTTTGACAGCTGAATCGATCAAGCAGAAGAAAGGATACCAGAGACTGAAGATCAACCCAATGAAATAAAAAAATAAGGCAAGACAAGAGGAAAAACGAGTGAAAAGAAATGAACAAAGCCTCCAAGAAATATGGGATTATGTGAAAAGACCTAATCTACGCTTGATTGGTGTACCTGAATATGATGGGGAGAATGAATCCAAGTTGGAAAACACGCTCCAGCATATTATTCAGGAGAACTTCCCCAGCCTAGCAAGGCAGTCCAACATTCAAATCCAAGATATACAGAGAACTCCACAAAAATATTCCTAAAGAAGAGCAACCCCAAGGCACATAATCGTCAGATTCACCAGGGTTGAAATGATGGAAAAAATGCTAAGAGAAACCAGAGAGAAAGGACAGGTCACCCACAGAGGGAAGCCAATCAGAATCACAGCGGATCTCTCCGCAGAAACCCTACAAGCCAGAAGAGAGTGGAGGCCGATATTCAACATCCATAAAGAAAAGAGCTTTCAACCCAGGATCTCATATCCAGCCAAACTAAGCTTCATAAGTGAAGGAGAAATAAAATCCTTTACGGACAAGCAGTTACCAACCAGACCTGCCATACAAGAGCTCCTGAAAAAAACACTAAACACGGGAAGGAACAAGTACCAGCCACTGCAAAAGCACACCAAATGGCAAAAACCAAAAATGCAATGAAGAAACTGAGTCAACTAAAGGGCAAGAAAACCAGCCAGTAACAAAATGGCAGGATCAAATTCGCACATAACAATTATTAACATTGAATGTAATGTTAATAATTAACCCCCAATCAAAAGACACAGACTGGCAAACTGGATAAAAAGTCAAGACCCATCTTTGTGCTGTATTCAGGAAACCCATCTCACATACAAAGACATACATAGACTCAAAATAAAGGGATGGAAGAAGACTTACAAAGCAAATAGAGAACAAAAAAAAGCAGGGGTTGCAATCCTAGTCTCTGATAAAACGGACTTCAAACCAACAAAGATCAAAAGAAACAAAGAAGGGCATTACATAATGGTAAAAGGATCAATCCAAAAAGAAGAACTAACTATCCTAAATACGTATGCACCCAACACAGGAGCACCCAGATACATAAAGCAAGTTCTTAACCTAAAAGGAGATTTAGACTCCCACACAATAATAGTGGGAGACTTCAACACTCCACTGTCAACATTAGACAGATCAATGAGACAGAAAATTAACAAGGACGTCCAGGACTTGAATGCAGAGGTGAACCAAGCAGACCTAATAGACATATACAGAAAGCTCCACCCCAAATCCATAGAATACACATTCTTCTCAGCACCACATCAAACTTATCCTAAAATTGACCACATCATTGGAAGCAAATCACTCCTCAGCAAATGCAAAAGAATGGAAATCAACAGTCTATCAGACCACAGCACAATCAGATTAGAACTCAGGATTAGGAAACTCATTCAAATCCAAAAAACTACTTGGAAACTGAACAACCTGCTTCTGAGTGTCAACGGAATAAACAATGAAATGAAGGAAGATATAAAGATGTTCTTCAAAACCAATCAGAATAAAGACAAAACTTACCAGAATCTCTGGGACACCTTTAAAGCAGTGTCCACAGGGAAATTTACAGCAATAAATGCCCACATGAGAAACAAGGAAAGATCTAAAATTGACAACCTATCATCAAAATTCAAAGAGCTAGACAAGCAAGAAAAAAAAAAAAACTCAAAAATTAGCAGAAGACGAGAAATAACTAAGATCAGAGCAGAACTGAAAGAGATAGGGACACAAAAATCCCTTCAAAAAATCAATAAATCCAGGAGCTAGTTTTTTGAAAAGATCAACAAAATAGACAGACTGCTAGCCAGACTAATAAAAACGAAAAGAGAGAAGAATCAAATAGATGCAATAAAATATGATAAAGGGGATATCACCACTGATTCCACAGAAATACACACTACCATCAGAAATACACAGAGATTACTACAAACAGCTCTATGCATATAAACCAGTAAACCTGGAAGAAATGGATAAATTCCTGGACACTTGCACTCTACCAAGACTAAACTAGGAAGAAGTTGAAACCCTAAAAAGACCAATAACAAGGGCTGAAGTGGAGGCAGCAATCAATAGCCTACCAACCAAAAGAAGTCCAGGTCCAGACGGGTTCACAGCTGAATTCTACCAGATGTACAAAGAGGAGCTGGTTCCATTCCTTCTGAAACTATACCAAACAATACAAAAAGGAGATAATCCTTCACAAATCATTTTATGAGACCAACATCATCCTGATACCAAAACCAAGCAGAGACTCAACTAAAAAAGAAAACTTCAGGCCAATATCCATGATGAACAAAGATGCAAAAATCTTCAATAAAATACTGGCAAACTGAATGCAACAGCACATTGAAAAGTTTATTCATCACAATCAAGTAGTCTTCATTCCAGGGATGCAAGGTTGGTTCAACATACCCAAGTCCATAAACGTAATCCATCACATAAACAGAACCAAAGACAAAAATCACATGATTATCTCAATAGATGCAGAGAAGGCCTTCAACAAAATTCAACAGACTTCATGCTAAAAACTCTCAATAAACTAGTTATCAACAGAAAGTATTATAAAATAATAAAAGTTATTTATAACAAACCTACAGCCAATATCATACTGAATGGGCAAAAACTGGAAGCATTCCCTTTGAAATCTGGCACTAGACAAGGATGCCCTCTCTCTCCACTCCTATTCAATACAGTATTGGAAGTTCTAGCCAGAGCAATCAGGCAAGAAAAAGAAATAAAGGGTATTCAATTAGGAAAGAAGGAAGTCCAATTGTCTCTATTTGCAGACGACATGATTGTATATTTAGAAGACCCCACTGTCTCAGCCCAAAATCTCCTGAAACTGATAAGCAACTTCAGCAAAGTATCAGGATACAAATCAATGTGCAAAAATCTCAAGCATTCCTTTACACCAATAATAGACTTAAAGAGAGCCAAATCAAGAACGAACTGCCATTCTCAATTGCTACAAAGGGAATAAAATACCTAGGAATACAACTAACAAGGAACGTAAAGGACCTCTTCAAAGAGAACTACAAACCACTGCTCAAGGAAATAAGAGAGGACACAAACAGATGGAAAAACATTCCATCCTCATGGTTAGGAAGAATCAATGTCGTGAAAACAGCCATACTACCCAAAGTAATTTATAGATTCAATGCTATCCCCATCAAGCTACCAATGACCTTCTTCACAGAACTTGAAAAAACCACTTTAAGCTTCATATGGAACCACAAGAGAGCCTGCACAGCCAAGACAATTCTAAGCAAAAAAAAAAAAAACAAAGCTGGAGGCATCACATTGCCAGATTTCGAACTATACTACAAGGCAACAGTAATGAAAACAGCATGGTACTGGTACCAAAACAGAGACATAGACCAATGGAACAGAACAGAGGCCTCGGAAGCAACACCACACATCTACAACCATCTGATCTTGGACAAACCTGACAAAAACAAGCAATGGGGAAAGGACTTCATGTTTAATAAATGGTGTTGGGAAAACGGGGTAGCAATGTTCAGAAAGCAGAAACTGGACCCCTTTCTGCCACCTTACACTCAGATGGATTAAAGATTTAAACATAAAACCTAACACCATAAAAACTCTAGAAGAAAATGTAGGCAAAACCATGCAGGACGTAGGCATAGGCAAGGACTTCGTGACCAAAACACCAAAAGCAATGATAACAAAAGCCAAGATAGACAAAGGGGATCTAATTAAACTTCAGAACTCCTGTACAGCAAAAGAAACCATCATTAGAGTGAACTGAAAACCAACAAAATGGGAAAAAAATTTTGCCATCTACCCATCTGACAAAGGGCTAATATTCAGAATCTACAAAGAACTAAAACAGGTATACAAGAAAAAAACAAACCATTCAAAAGTGGGCAAAGGATATGAACAGACACCTTTCCAAAGAAGACACATATGAGGCCAAGAAACATGAAAAAACGTTCATCATCACTGGTCATTAGAGAAATGCAAATCAAAACCATATTGAGATATCATCTCACGCCAGTTAGAATGGCAATCATTAAAAATCTGGAGAAAACAGATGCTGGAGAGGATGTGGAGTAATAGGAACATTCTTACACTGTTGGTGGGAGTGTAAATTAGTTCATCCATTGTGGAAGACAGTGTGGTGATTTCTCAAGGAACTAGAAATAGAAATTCCATTTGACTCAGAAATCTCATTACTGGGTATATGCCCAAAGGACTATAAATCATTCTATTATAAAGACACATGCACACGTATGATCATTGCAGCCGTATGTACAATAGCAAAGACCTGGAACCAACCTAAATACCCATCAATGATAGACTGGACAAAGAAAATATGGCATATATACACCATGGAATACTACACAGCCATAAAAAAGGATGAGTTTGTGTCCTTTATAGGGACTTGGATGAATCTGGAAACCATCATTCTCAGCAAACTGACACAAGAAGAGAAAACCAAACACCACATGTTCTCACTCATAGGTGGGTGTTGAACAATGAGAACACGTGGACTCAGGGAGAGGAGCATCACGCACTGGATGCAGTGGGGTGGGGGGGCTAGGGGAAGGACAGCGGGGGGTGGGGAGGGATAACATGGGGAGAAATTCCAGATATAGATGAAGGAGGAATAGAGGCAGTAAACCATCTGGTTATATATGCACCTATGTAATAATCCTGCATGACCTGCACATGTAGCCCAGAATTAATAAAAGAAAAAAAAGGAAAATTAAAAAAAAAATGAAAAATAAAATAAAATAAATACTTCTTAGGTAAAGTTTTAAATTAGAGTCGAAAAATTTATGTAAGAGTTTCTTTATTCCAGAAAAAGACAAATATTGGGTTCCATACTCATTATCTACATATTACCTATGCATGATGTTTAAAAGTATTCTCTAAATGTTAGAATCACAAAGTCTTAAGGTTAGAATCTAATTTAATAATCATTTACTAAAGATTCTCAAAATAGTTAAGATATTATTTTTGAAATTATATTAATTTGTAATATGACAAGTGGTGAGTATCACTCTCTATTTTTCTGTGGATATCACAGTGAGAAGTAGTATCCACATTTGTGGATATTGAATATCGGTGCTATTCAATACATTTGGTTTTGGAGATACACAGGAGTAGATTGGAAGGGTTTTGTTGAGAATGAAGAGTAGATTAATAATGAATTTAGTTTGGGGCATGACAAGTTGAGATACCTAAAAAATATTCAGCTGGGGACGTCATAAGAAGTTGTATATATGAATATGGAGCCAAAGCTATTTGTTGACAATGGAGAAGGATGTGCTGCTTAAAGTAGTTCCAGAATGGAGTACTAGCAAACACTGATATTTAACACCATGGAGAAATAACGCTTATAAGAAATAGACATTGTGTGACAGTTACCCCTTTAATCCTCATGACAATTCTATGTGATAGGTACAGATATCATCCACAGTGTAACATGCAGTTTGTTGAGGCACCAAGAGGCCAGGTAACTTGTTCAACAGTGAGAACTGGTATCCACAAATGTGGATAGAACAGCTTAGTGACCAGTACAGCACAGCTCAAGAAAACACTCCTGTTTACTGATTCTGGCCTGTAGGCTACCAGATCAAAACCTCTAGATTAAACTCTAGTGTTAGATAATAAAACAGGCCAGGTGTTTTAGTTATAGATTTGTTTTAAAAGCTCAATGAAAATGAGTTACATAACTTATGAGATACTAATGGAGTTCAACCAACGCAAAGAAGGAAAGTCACATCTTCCCTACGCTGCCACATTGGAAAGAAGGTGATGAGTTTCAAGTTTGCTATATGAGTTCAGTACTCATCCTACATTGCATACCTCCTTGCTCTCAGTACATGCCTTGCTGGTCCGCTTTCTAATTCCTAAGATCATATACATATATACGTATATTTTTCAGCTAGGGATATGAATAAAAATGAATATGACATAGTAAAAAAAGTTGGTAACGTGAGATATTCTGTAATGATAAAAAAGTATATTTCTGAAAGAGTCTGATATAAACTAAGAACTTAATACAGCATTAATAACATAAGTTTTACCTTTTAGTTTGGCAAAATGTATGTAAAGTATTTCAGAATTTAACAGGAAATTCTCCTTGGTATACTGCACGGCATTATCACATGATGCCTTATGAATTCAATATGCCTTCTGATATATTCTAATTTTGAAGCAAATTTTAGAAACTGTTTCTTTATCCTCTTTGACAATGTTTACTTAGCTGCCTTCTCTCTTTATAATGAATCAATGTGGAAATAAATATCTCTCGTATCATCTACAATATTGTCATATATATAAAATTTACATGAAAATACACATACAATGGAGTGAAAGAACTTTGGTACCATTTAAGGCTTCACTGCATTATTCATAGACTCATAACTTAACAGACTAATTAGTTGTAAATCACCAAAAGATGTAAAGTTCAATATATTGTTGGGTAAGATTATTGACTTGATATATATGTCTAATGTTAGATTCTAAGATTAAGAGATTACTATATCGTTGGACACCTAAAAGTGAATGAAGGCTAAAAAAAAAAAATGCAGCAGAAAAAGATAGTCTTAAGAGATACATTTCTAAGTAAAAGGCACAAATATAATTCTTATACAGATATTAAATAAACATGTCAGAAATGTTAATTAATAAAGGAATTAATAGATGTTACAACTGGTTTGAAAGAGAATGCAACTAACCATATATTTATTTACATATAAAAATACTGAATGAATTTACGAATTGACACAAAGCTGGTAATCATTATCTACAGTTTGATAATCAACTACAGTCCACAGGAAACAATTACTACCAATTTTCTACCACTTAATTTCTATCTCTATAAAGTTGCAAAATAGCCTAGTTAAAGGAAAGCAAAGAGAGAGATAGCTCAGAGGAATGAACTAGCCCAGATATCTACTAAATTCCAGTTTTTCATGATTTTTCCTTGTGATAATTAAGAATATTTGCTTATTTCAGAATTAGGCCAAAAATTAACCCCAAACTTTCAATCCCTAATATTACCTTAAATATAGTCTTATATCACTAGAGACTAGCTCTAGAAATAATAGCTTTATTACATTAAATTCTTGATTTAATTCAGTGAAAGTTCAAGATCTTACAATTTAAAAGAAATTTCTAATCAGAAGAAACAGAATCAATCATCACTGTTTAACCTTCTCTAATTAATATGGATATTTAATGCTTTCAAATAGATGTAGTTAGAAGTGAATAAATCAGATATCTGAAAATATGATAATAGTAGACAATAAAACTGTCAAAGATAAACTTCATCTATTTGAGGTTAAAGCATAAATGACAAAAACACTTGGGTTAGAATGTTTGCTTTGGCATATACTCTCTCTATGTTCATGGGCATGTCAGTCTTTTAACCTCTATATGCCTGAGTTTCTTGATTCAAAGTAGTGATCATACCATTTTTTTCAGGGTTGCTGTTAGGACAAAATTGAAAGCATGTATAGAAATGCCTTGCACAGGGTCTACAAGAAGGTGCACCTATCTACTTTTGGGTAAATGAACTTACTGGATACTTCCCAGAGCTGGAGCTGAATGCTTGATGCCAGAGATGCCAATCTAAATAAGGCACATCCCTGACCAGGAAGATTTCACAGTAGGGGAGCCCTGATATTTTAGTTGGGTCCTAACCAATCCAGAAAAAAAGCTTTCCAAACTTTCTTCTGAAGGAGACAATAGATAGAAATGCAACTTCTGAGATTGCTCTATTAGAGTCTTATAATGGATTTAAAATGTAATGTTTGCATAAATAAACAAAAATTGCAAGTCACTTAGTGTTTTTTGGAAATAGCACAATAATCATTACAGAAAAATTATAAAAATAACATCAGATATTCATATTATGTGAAATATTCTTTGTTATTAAACAAAATATAGCTTTTGGGTTCTGTCATTATTGTTGTTCCTATATCCATTGTATAGCAATTCTTTAAAAAATCTTGGTGTGCCATTTTATACGACTAGCACCTGCAAAACAAGAGGAAACAAGGAACTGATGGTTTCATATGGAGAGCAACCAAGTATTTATTGAACATCCATTCTGGGTCTAGCCTTATACTTGTCACTATGAGGAAAGGCATTCATATTAAAAAGCCCCTTCCCTTAAGAAATGTACATCTTCCTAGGAAGGCAAGAGATACACTTTAGATAGATCACTAAACAAGTCAGTAAATAAACAAATGCCAAAATCAGTGATATAAATAAGAGGTAAAGCCATGCCACAAAAGGTCTTCAAATAAATATCTATCCTGTTCTACTGTCAAACAGCAGAAATATTTGTCAGTTGCCAGGAATTTACAAGAATTATTAATTATGCATGTATATATGTAATGAATAAAGCACGTGAGAGGATAAAAATAAATTCCCCTCACGAATGCTGAGATAAGTAAGTCTGCCTGAAGAGGTTTAACTATAAAATCAATACATAATGGATCAAAGAATATACTTCTCTGAAACTCCTAGTCCACAGCAAAATTTCCTGAAAGTAATACACCTAAAAAAAGAATGTGCAAGTCACAAGGGAGTGGAGAGGGATGGTTGTTCAACATTGCAAAATAGAAAGAAAAAAAGAATCACAAAGTCACAAAATCAGTAGGGCTCATCTAAGCACCAAGCAGGGAGAGTCTTCGTTCCCAGACATTGACTATTCAGTCCCCTGAAGCAAGGCTGCACCATTTGGGAAGGTGGCTATATCAAGCTACCTCTTCCTAAAGGCATCAGACAGTTAAATTATGTAACTAACACCTTTGTCCTAATTTCCTGCTAAAAAGACAAAATTTTGGATTGGCACAGAGCTTCCCAAGAAGAAGGAAAATACTAGAAAAAGGATGGGAATATGTACTGCCTCTTTTTAGTTGCATTTCTCACAATACAAGTAATTATAGTAGGGAACACTTTTTAAGCAATTACTATGTGCCAGGTGCTAAGTGCTTTACCTGAAATAACCCCTTAAACTAACACAATAATCCTATCAGCTATGCACAGTTACTGTCCCCATTTTTCAAATGAGGAAACTGAGGCACAGAGAGGTAACAAGATTATTCAAGATTACACAGTCAGTAGACACTGCAATAAGATTTGGACCTAGGTAGCCTGACTCCAAAGTCCTTGATCATTTAAAAATATGACACTACACTGCTTCACACAGTAACATATTACTTGACATTTATAATTTATACAAAATAATTATGCAAGCCTGATGGACATAAATCAATACCTTTAATTGTTCCAACAGTTCTGGACCCTTTGAAAATCAAATTTCTGGGCTTTTAACGTTAGGACTAGGTTTTTTGTTTGTTTGTTTTTTGGTTTTTTCAAATCACATTTTGTAGTGGCCAGTTAGCCTCCTATAGTGGGAGGGAATCTGATACATGAGGTTTCTACTCTTTACTGTGCTCATATGCTTTCCCAAGTTCCCTATATTATCATCTATTTCTGTATGATATAGATAAAATATAATACTTTGTATCTCTGAAATAAGATAGCATTTGTTTCAAATTAACACATATTTTGGTAATAAAAAATTATCAATGAGTTGTATAAAAAAGATACTGCTTCCTGATATAAATGGATGGTATAAGCAATAATCTATAACAAATTATCATTAAAATATTTTATTGTGAAAACAAGGCCAAATAAATGTGTTACCCTTAAATAAACTATTTTGAAGTAGCTAAATGATACATAGCCATTATCTTTCAGTTTCCTTAGCTGTGTAATAGACTAATATTTTACTACAATATAAATTTATTTCTTTTTTAAAGTTTGTTTTCTTCCTACAACATTACACATTCTTAGAAAAGGTCCTAGAATGTTATAGTTTAATTCTATCCTAAAGAACATATGTTTTTGCATTGTCAAAAGCCAAGAATTAAAATCTTGTCCTCGACACAATTCTTCAAAGAATTTTTTTAATTTTGAAATATCACAGATTCTTATGTCTATTTCCTGAAAAAAAAAATGCAAAAATTGGCAGCACTCAAGCACCAGATCCTGATTTGTTTTCATGAAAGTACACAACCTGGATAGAAAAGCAAACATCAGAAAGCAAGTGATACTCTTCCCACTAGCTCACTGAGTTTCTCATGTAAAAAAGTACATGGCAAGGGTTGGACACCCACTATCAGAGGCTCAACAACAGATGGACTGACTAAGAATTAGCAGTGATGCCAAAATCAGGAAATGTCAAAATAAAATTGAATAATACACATAGGTAGAATAGAATGGGGAAAAAATGTGTGAAAATAGTAACATGAAATCAGAATCAATGCTGAAGGAAGCAAGATGTAAAATGTGCTTTCAATTACTATAAGAAGAACTCAGTTCAACTGTTAGGATTATGACAAAGAATAAAAAGGGTTGCTTATATTTTGAGAGTGCTAAATGATCGTCATAGTTTCCTCATGTTGATTTAGGTATCAATGCTAAGAAACAAACAGAAGTCTCAGTCATTAAACAATGTGTTCTTTGACCTTGACTTCAAAGGAAGGTTATTGTTTAGACAATTTGTGGGGTTCAAAGAGAGATCTACTCTAGAGATTAGAGATGACATTTGAGAAATAGGTCTACTATGGAGGGCCTTGTATGCTAGGCTCATGAGTATAAAAGTCACTCTTAAGCAAGAGAGAAGTCACTGGAGTATTCTGAGTATAAAAGTACCATGTGTAACATGGGAGGAGTAAATATTAGGAAAATTATTCTGAGTTATATGAGATAGATTAAAAGAGGAAGAATGGATGCTGGGTACTGGGTTTTGCTGAAAAGTATGCTAGATATTGGGAGGTTGACAAAAACTTTACATATCAACTGTCCCTTTAGGCTGTGCAAAAAACTAGCACCCCCTAGGACAGAGAGCAGAGCCAATGGCAATTCAAATGCCTTAGGTAGTGGCTTAAACCATGTCAGGAATGATTAGCCTTCATTTAAGAATGGCTTAAAGAGGGGAAATGCACTCTATTCTCTTTGTGAATAAATTATGGTTCTATTCAGACTGAAAGAAGAAAGCTAAAAATCTTTCCGAAGACTTGGAAGAAAAATAGACCTCAAAAAATGATTTACTAAAGAATCGGAAGAAAGAATTTGAAGAAGATTCAGCATTTTTAACAATGTTGAAAAAATGCTTTGGATGAATTAGCAGTAGGATGACCTGGAAATGAAAATATATTTTCTAGGAGGTAATGGAGATGGATGAGAAAAGAATAAAATGGAAGACAAATTCATAATACATTCATAGAATTAAACTTTATATTGATATTAGAAAAGAACAGCTAAATATTAAAGAAATTTTTTTGAAAACTTTACCAGGGTTTAATTGAATGGGACAAAGAAAGAAAAATGAAGATGGACAACTAAAGCACATATGATGAAAGAACTGTAATTTATTCTTGAGAACAAAGCCAGAGTAATTAGAACAGTAGTGATAATAAGGGACACATGTGCCAATATCTTTCCTAACTGGAAAAAGAACCAGATCATGCAGATCACATAGGTTCACTGAACTCCAAAAGAAATCAATGCAAAGAGACAAACCTAGACTTATTATTTTAAAGTTATTATTTTAGAATCCTTTTCCTAAGATATATTAAAATGTATCTTACATATAAACCTAAAAAATCAGATTACTCTTTTGTATCCTGAATAATAAAAAATTTGTTTACCCATTTTCAGAGAAAAGAGACATTTAAAAAAACTATAAACCACTCAGTTGAAGTTCCTTTGTAATGACAGTGAAATATACAACATAAAAAGACTTATGATGGAACATTAACTATAAAATTTTGATGGGAAAAATTATTTAACACACTTTAAATGGCTAAGAAAGAAGTTAAAATAAAATACTCTGTGATTATGGCCATACCATCATGAATTCACCTGATCTGATCTTGGAACCTAAGCAGGGCTGGGCCTGGTTAGTACTAGGATGAGGGACTACCTGGGACTGCTGGGTGCTGTAGGTGTGAAACAAAGAAAGAAAGAAAGAATGGGAAGTTGTACTAATAAATCAATTACATCTATTCTCCATTTGAAAGAATGTTTTCCCAAAATACAAACAATTCCTTATCAAGTATTATTTAAAAAACCTAAATTGGAACGAAACTACGTGTTCCACAATAAACTGTCAGACATTGACATAAAATTTAGGTACTAAAATGTTTACAAAGTTATTTTAATGCCACAAAAAGCATTTATCACACAATCCTGTTAAGTGAAAAAGAGAAAATATACACATGTATAAAGAATGTTAAATACATACAGAATGTCAGAATAAATATGAGGAATAAAATAAGTTCTACTAAGAGTAGTTTTATCTTCAGGGAATCAATTATGATACAGTTCCTGCTTTTGTTTTGTTTTGTTAAATAACTTTCTACACTTTCTATATTTTCTATAATGAGCACTATTATAACCAAAAATATAAAGAGCTAACATAATATCAAATTTTGGTATTCTGTTGAAAGAATTGTGTATTTTTATATTTAGGCTAGAATACATCTGACTAAATTATATAGTTTTATAATGCTCCTAATGGTTATATTAAAATAATTACAAACCCCATTTCAATTAAAGATACACAAATCCCTCAAATACGTACATATTAAATATCATTAATGTTTTAGGCATAATGCTAACTTCCCTTTAATGGCCAGAAGGAGTTATACTGTAGTCTGAGTTGGTGGTTGATTGCTTGCTTTGATTTTATACAAACACTTTTGAAACTCCAATTGGAAGCTTATAAACAAGGAGATAATGGGCATGCACTTAGTAAAGGATTCCACAGCACCAAAGAATTAAAAGGAAGTTTAAAGTATTCTATGTTTTAAATATTACCTTCTTTAGGATTTTGTTAGACTACATATTAGAGGAAACCTGCTTTTTTAAAACACTGAGTTATGAAGAAAATACCTCTTTGGAAGATAAAATAAAGGAGGCTATAATGAAAGATATATGCTGGCATACAGAAAGGTATATAAGAACTTTCTGTTTACTTACATCCTACAAAGAAACTATAATTTATTATAGTTTCCATAAATATTCCTGAAATCAAGGCATTTGTACATGAATGAATGAATGAGTGAATGAATAAGTGAATGAAAATGTCAATGTAAATTTTGTGAATTGCTAAAAATGCTAAAGAATTTTTAGTTCCCTCAATATGTGTGTTTTGCTTTGCTTGTAAATAGTGTAGCTATTTTAGCTTAAGTGGACCAAATGTATTTTAAATCTTTTGCGGGGTAGAGTAAGGCAGGAAGAAGAACAGAAATAAGAACTTCTTTTGTTTTAATTTTAAACCTATCTAGGCAAAAACTACGTAAAGCTTATATTTTATAATCTAGTATATTGCATTTATTTTATTATAACCTGTGGTCTCCCAATCATAAGTGTTTAACAAAATGTATTTGTAAGGAAATAATATAAGTAATGTAAATTTATACAAAAAGTATCCTAGTGGTCATACTTTCAAAAGTCAGATTTATTATCCCCAGAAATGTTCATATGATGGGCAAGAGTTCCAGGTCAGGCTTGGAGGTCAACAGAGGTACTCTCAGCTAACATCAGCCATATAAAATCTTGATGAATTATATGAAGACACAAAGCTACTATTTAGGAGAACCGATGTCTGATTTTTATTATGTAAACATCATTTTTATGCATGACACATCAAGTGGGCTTTATTACTCTTTATCTCTAGGAAGCACTGTGTTGTTTTCCTACATCCCAAATCACTATTTCTATAGAATAAATTATGACTAGAGAATCAGTCAGACTCGGGGGCAAAGACTGCAGCAGCAGCAAAGGAAATTTAAAAACCAGAAAGGTTCAATGTCTTATTTCAAAAGAGGTGGAGGAAGGAAGCACCTGAGAATGACTTTTCAAACATTTCAAAGTCACTCTCTTAGTTAAATACGCTTAGGAGATATGTAGCTCTCCGAAGTAAGAGTCTAAACGAGGAAGAAGAATATAATAGTCTTGATTTCAAGTCTTCTTTGTGGTTACGTGAATTCAAACTTTTTATTAGACCACTGAACTTAATTTAAATGGAAAGCATTAGCACGGCCCTTCACACAAAAGTTAATAAATAAATGGCACACATCTAAAGTAGACCTTTCATTACTTGGATCTAGATTGAGCCCTAAGTGTTTATATTATGAATTGCCCTGAGAGAAGCGTAGGAAACAAAAACAAGTTTTGTGTGTTGATGCATGCTGTTACATTCCATCTTTCATGAAGGTGCAGAATTTGCTGACACTTGATGAAGCTGAACTAATGTTATGGTGACCGCTATGCTTTGAATGTGACCCCTCCCAAATTTAAGTGTGAAAACTTAATCCCTATTGTGGTAGTAGTAAGAGGTGGGGCCTTTGAGGAAGTTATTAAACCGTGCAGGATCTATCCTTATGAACGGATTAGTGCCTTATAATAGAGCTGGAAGGAACTAGCTAACACCACTTGTACTCTCCCACTTTCTGCCGTGTGAGGGCATAGCGTTTTGTCTCTTTTGGCCTCCTGCTCTGCCACATGAGAACACAGCAAGAAGGTTTTACCAGACAAATAATGCTAGTGCCTTGATCTTGGACTTTCAATACTCCTGACCTGTAAGAATAAACTTCTGTTGTTTACAAATTACTCAGTCTATGGTATTTTGTTATAGCAGCATTAATAAATTAAGACGATAACCATGACATTGAAAAGAGCTATCAGTGAAGTGGTCCCTATATATTTTGTAAAATTAATCAGGGAAGAAGGGAGGGGTAGAAATGAGAATAAACCAAGCCTTTGGTACATTTTACATTAATTAGTTCAGCTTACTCTCTGGCCTGCTTTCTCATAGCTGTTTGTCACCTACTGCCTCAGAATCATGCAGCTCCTACATGATGGTTTACCTTAACTGCTCTATAGATAACAACTTGAGCACTGTGAAATGTTAAATTTTCCTTTTGAGATATTCTTTCAGGGCCTACACAGCAGTGAAACTACCGATTTCAGCTCTTTTGAAGAACCCCAAGAGAGGATGAATCACCAAAATCATTTGATAAAATCAAATGATTTTATCATCCTTACTGTGACCAAACAATGATCTCAACTTTACAGCCCCTCACACTCTATAATCTTCTTAAAAACCTCAGCTCGGCCGGGAGCGGTGGCTCACGCCTGTAATCCCAGCACTTTGGGAGGCTGAGGCAGGTGGATCACGAGGTCAAGAGATTGAGACCATCCTAGTCAACATGGTGAAACCCCGTCTCTACTAAAAATACAAAAAATTAGCTGGGCATGGTGGCGCGTGCCTGTAACCCCAGCTATTCAGGAGGCTGAGGCAGGAGAATTACCTGAACCCAGGAGGCGGAGGTTGCGGTGAGCCGAGATAGCGCCATTGCACTCCAGCCTGGGTAACAAGAGCGAAACTCCGTCTCAAAAAAACTTCCTCTTCCTGAGGAAGACAGATTTGAGGGTATCTCCCAGTTTATTATTTGGCTGCCTTGTAATCATTAAACACTTTCTCTGCTGTAAACCCTCTTGTCTTGGCGTATTGGTCTGTTATTATGCAGCAGGCATATGAACCTAGTGGTCCTACAATATCAGAGTGTGAAACCACTGGCCAGAGAGTTCTGGATATAAATTCTGATTTTCCCATTTATTAGCAATGTGATCTTGGACACATTATGTAAAGTTTATGGTCCTCAGTTTCTTATCTATATAATGGAGATAAAACTATTTTTTAAATCTATGTTTAGAATGAAATGAGCAAACATAATGAAAAACCAAGTACACTGTTGTAATATAAATCAATAGACATTGTCTCTCTCCTTTCTTCTTCCTTTCTTCCCTTCTTCTCTCATTTGCATTTCCTGATGTAATTACCAGATTACAGAAATAAAAATACATTTTAGTAAATTTGGAGAAAGGCCAATATTTATTAAAACAAGGTAAAATAATATTGTCATTAAGAATAAGAATAAAGTGTCTAATTCTGGGGATGGTTCCTTGTGTTTTATATTTTATTTAATCTTCCCATAAGGAGTTCATATACGAAAGCTAAGATTACAATCTCTATTACAAGATAAGAAAGAGGCAAGAAAATAGAATATTTTATAAGCATTTCTTAAAGACTGCTAAAGAATTGTTGTGTGTATAGTACGGAGTTGTTTATATTGGCCTGAAAGCAGGCATTCTAGCAAGATAAAATTATATAAACAAATTGAAAACATTGAAAAATATTCTTTTTGGTATATGTTATGGTCTGAATGTATGTGTCCCTACAAAAATTATATGCCAGAATCTAACCCACAATGTGTTGGTGTTAAGAGCTGAGGCCTTTTTTGAAGTAATGAAGTGATGGGAGGAGCCCCCATGAACTGGATTAGTGCCCATATGCAAGAGACCTGAAGGAGCTTGTTAGTCTCCTCCCCTATGGAAGGACACATAGAAGGTGCCATCTATGAGGAACGAATAGACACACCTGACACCAAATCTGCTGGTATCTCAATCTTAGACTTCCCAACCTTCAAACTGAAAGCAATAAATTTCTGTTGTTTATAAATTACCCAGTCCAAGGTATTTTATTAGAGCAGCCTGAACGAACTAAAACAGTATATAAAATAATTATTTGTAAATTGTATTTGAAAGTATTTATTTCAAAAGCATAGTGACTTAACAAAATGCAGCTGAAAAATGATGGTGATATTTTAAAGGATCAAAAAATACTAGGATCCTATTCTTCAGGACCAGCTAGAAGTCTTCACTTGAAGACCATAGGATCGTTTTAAGAATCACCACTTAATATTGTTGGCAAATCCTAGCTTAGATAAATATGAAAACAACATATAGGAGGTAAATACTAAACATGGATTGGATGAAACAAATAATTTACAAGATTTCATATTTTCTTTCAAAATAGACATGCCCATCTTGTAGATTTATAAAGTAGAAACTATTTTAGCTGTAGGTCTTTTTTTAAGCCTGCAATGAATGAATTCTTTACATTGGAAAAGGTTATAGCACGTTTCTTTGCCTTGTGTAATAAACATACAATAGCTCCTAAGTGCCTCTGGCATAAAAAAAAACTATCTGAAAGCCTGAATATATAGGATAAAGTTTCTTCTTTTTTTTGAGACAGGGTCTTGTTCTGTTGCCAGGTGCCAGGCTGGAGTACAATGGCACAATCTCAGCTCACTGCAACATCCGCCTCCTGGGTTCAAGCAATTCTCTTGCCTCAGCCTCCTGAGTAGCTGGGACTACAGGCACACGCCACCACACCCAGCTAACTTTTGTATTTTTAGTAGAGACGGGGTTTCACCATGCTGGCCAGGATGGTCTGGATCTGTTGACCTTGTGATCCTCCCACCTCAGCCTCCCAGGATAAAGTTTTAACTTACTTCTTCCCCAAGAACTTTATGGAAAAAAGGTGAAACATAAAAAGTTAATTTGAGATCTTGCAAATTATCCTGTTTTTAATTGTTTGGTGTGAGATAAATGTTATCTGTAAATGCATAAATCAAATCTGTACATGTATAATCTTATCTAAGAACCGTTTTTCTTCAAAAAGTGTCACCACTATCTATTACGGCCTGCAAAATTTGTCAAAAAACATGTCAATTGTAAAATATAAGGTATTGACAGCATTTAAAAAGTTGAGAGTATATAGAAAAATAAGTTTATGACTTCCAAATCGACTCATTGATTGGTTTTGCAGATCATAATGTAAAAGTTGTAGCTACATGTAAACATACAAAAAATGACTACTCTTAAAAGTCAAATATTACAGAACTACAGACAATATTATGACTTTGATAATATGACAACCCAGAAACAATTTGAAATGAATACTCAGTAGAGCTGGTTAAGACTCATTTAGAATTCAATAATGTATTGTAACAGCTTGCCCAGTTTATCCACATACTCTCCCATCTGAAAGCTGATATACATTGCCAAGAGTATGACGTTTTGGTTGAGAATTAGAGAACCATCAGATAGGACATATCTGAATTTGAACACTGGTATTTATATAAAAAATTCAAAACAGCTGTAAGTATATGTCCCTAAATGCTTTAGTATAAAAGACTGTGCCACTCAGTATCAAAGCAAATGATTACCTTTTCAGCAATAGTATTTTCACTTCCCCCCGCAAATTGAACATGTCTTGTATGGGTGCCATGATTATGGAAAGCTTAAGATGCTTTCAGAGAAAATTTAATAGTTTTGTTTAAAAAATTAAGTAAGCACGTCTTGTGCCAAGCAGAGTACAGATGAGGAGCTAAACTAGTAACTCTCTAACTTATTAATGTCATTGATAGTAGAGACAGTGATGTTTGGCAAATCTTACTGTTTCTCAGTAAGTCTTGAAATTCCAATAGCCATTCCTAGAAACTTTATTTTTCTGTAATGCATACCAAAAAAAAAATTAGATAGAAATGCTGCCTGTTGAGTAACTCCCAAGAACTGACTCATCTTAACCATTCTTTCACTCAGTGATCATTTATTGCTTACTGGCTTTGGGCCAGTTGCCATGTTAGGTGCTAATGATACATACTCAGATAGAAAAGGCTCAGCTAAGCTTTAAGAGCCTCACAATGGATGGCGACAGAGAGACATTTAAAACTCCAGTAAATTTGATAAGCCCAACAGTTGGGACTTGCACAGCATGCTGTGTATAGAGCAGAGAGCTACAAATAATTAATTGTATCTCAATATAAAAAAAAAATACTATAAAAGGGGACATCCCTTCGACCTGGAACTTGAATAAATGCTAGGATTTCACCAAAATGAGAGGAAAGTAGATATATTAGGCATATATAACAGCATGAGGAACGGCGTGGTCAAGTTAGAACATCTTGAATGGTCTGTGAAATGTTGGCTTTTAAAAACAATAGTAAATGCCTCTACCCTTAATCTTTTCAACTTGTATCTCTGTAGCCCTTTTATGTCTGTTCAATTTACACTGCAGTGTAGCCTGAGAAAGGACCATGCAGCAGGGCTGGAATTACAGTGATGAAAAAGAAGAACACATCACAGAAGGAAATTTTAAGGTGGCAAGGAAAAGCTGAGAAGCCATGTAATATTTTTTTAAATCAAAATTAATGCAAAAAATCTATGATGAATAAAATATAAAAATAGTGAATAAAGACATACATATTAAACTGGCAGTGTTGCAGAATTGGAAGAGTCCTTTCAATTAGCCCAAAGGTTTCTAGCCTGCACAGCCTCTTCAGGTACCCTTCAGTCCTTACAATGGCTGGGTTTTTAGAAACTGACAATGGCATACAAATTGAGAGGAAAGGCCTTTATGCAAACAATCACTTTTTATTGTAAAACTTTTATTAATTTTTTTTACATGGTTCACAAAAAACAGGAGGACATTTTGATAAGTATCTATACTGGACAAATGATTTCTTTTTCCTCAGGCTATGATACAGTGTCAGAAGGCAGGCACTGCACTGCAAGATTCCTTGTCTACCTCTGTTTCCAACTTACTCTAGGATCGGGGAGGAGTCACTTAGCTCCCCTGAGCAGCACTGTTCATACTTATTAGTAAATTAGGGATAACAGCAACTACTCTAACAGCAGAGTTATTGGGAGCAAAGTATTCTGAAAGAGCTTTATAAATTTAACTTACAGCTCATACTATATCAATTTAACAATTCCTGATCAGTTCAAACTCAGAGACATTATATGCATGTTCTAAACAGCTTCTTCCAAATACCACACTATCAGAAATAGGAAACGGTATTTTTCCTCCAGTAGCCTGGGGTTCTGAGCATGGAAATGTATGTTTTACTACAAGACTGAAATGATCTGGTGTCCCTAAAAATTAGATCAAATATCTTGAAATGTTTTATATTCAGAGCAAAAGCTATCATTTAACATTTTACTCCAGGTATGCCCCCTTGTTAGTTTCTATGTCCTTGATGTAATATGGGTACAATTTCAGCTCCTCATTGATAAAATACCATATTACACAAAAAAGGGAAATGGTAAAATTAAGATTGAGTCTCCAAACAAATGCAAAGACATTCTGAACAGTCTTCAGAATCAGATTCTAAGTGCACCTATCATCATTGAGAACACTCAATCCTATTCATCTTTTCATCTGGCTTCTATTTTCACTGTACAAGTCTTATTAGACTTTGAAGTCACCTTAAGTATCTCAACTGACAAATTCATTACCCTTTGAGTACTGTACACTTTACTAGTACTCTTTCTTAAAACTTTATCCTGCTTCATCATCTAATGCAAAAGCACAAGGCTCCCTCTTCATCCTGGATACGTTTTCATTCTCCATTCCCTCCCTCTTCCTTTCCTCTCCTTTCTCCTCTCCTCTCCTTTCCTCTCCCCTCCTTTCCTATTCTATTCTAACACTGGTATTCTCTATGATTGTATTCTCTTGTTAGCCTTTTCCTCTCTGCACTAAGCTCAGATATCTCCTGAATTCCAGCTAGAATGTTTTTATTTGATATAATTTCCTGAAGATCTACTAGTAATTTTTGATTACTATGCCCACAATGAAACTTTTTCATTTATGATATCAGCACTTTCAAAATCACACAGCCATAAAATACTGGCATCATTTTTGACTACTCTTCTTTCTTTATACCCCATATCCAAAAATCTAGAGTCGTGAAGTTTTAAGATCTGGAACTGTAATCCCCACATGTGGAGGGAAGGGACCTAGTAAGAGGTGACTGGATCATGGGGGTGATTTCCCCCATGCTGTTCTTGTTATAGTGAGGGAGTTCTGTTGAGATCTGGTTGTTTGATAAGTGTCTGGCATTTTCCCCTATTCACTCGCTCTCTCTCCTACCACCATGTAAGAAGGTTCATGCCTCCCCTTCACCTTCTGCCATGATCATAAGTTTCCTGAGGTCTCCCCAGACATGAGGAACTGTGAGTCAATTAAATCTCTTTTGTTTATAAATTACCCATTCTCAGGCTGTATCTTCATAGCAGTGTAAAAATGGACTAATATAAGGGTTAAAGCCGATCAGGCTGATTTGATTAAGAATATCAATCTAACTTCTCTTTGAAATTAGCAATTTACTTTCTTATCTAAAAATGATAGTTATGATACTATCTAATAATAATTACATTAAACACAATAAGATAATATTTAGAAAGCTGAACACATGGTATCTGTTATTAGTATGGCATTTCTCTATATGTAACCTACAAGTAGGACCACCTAAATGGTCTTGTCAATTTACATATATAGCTGCTTTTTCTTTAGCCTAGAATATCATTCCATCCCACACCATTTAGATCCTACCCATCATTCAATATCCATCTTAAATATTTCCTCCTCCATGAAGCCTTTGTTGATAAACTACCTTTCTATATTACTGCAATCTTTCGTCCTTTCATCGCATATATTACTTTATACTTCTCCTTCTTCCTTTCATCACATACACTGCAATCTTTCTTCCTTTCATCACAATATTACTTTCTTAGACATATATTACTTTGTACTTCTCTTTAGCCACTTTATCGCCTATATTTTTAAATATTTTTAAATTTGGTATACATGTCTCTCACCACCATATTTCCCAGGACTTGACTGCTACAATGAGATTGCTCACCCAGACTACTGTTAATTTTACCATATTCTTTCTCCCTTTATTTGAAGTCATTTAATTCATTCCCAGATAAAATGGTAACTTCCTTGGAAAACAGTATCACATTTATCCTTTTCTTGTCTTCACTGCATAATACTTAAGCCTTATTCAAGTAAATGCTCAATATATCTTTGTTAAATAAGTTTAATTTGAAGAATTATAAATTGATAATGAGTCTAATATTGTTAAAAAAATCAAAAGCATCTCTTACTATAATTGCTTATTCCATTCCATGGCAGAAAATCAGAAAACACATAGAATATAATAACTCAATTTAACTTTTTTTCCCCCCGAGACCCATGCTGTTTCCTTTTCTCTTTTTCTTCCTTCCTTCCTTCCTTTCTCTTTCGTTTTCTTTCTTTTTTTTTTAATTTTTTTGAGACAGGCTGGATTGCAGTGGCATGATCTCAGCTTACTGTAACCTCTGCTCCCAGGTTCAAGCAATACTTGTGCCTCAGCCTCTAAGTAGCTGAGAATACGGGTGTGCACAATCACAACTGGCTAATTTTTGTATTTTTAGTAAAGATGGGGTTTTGCCATATTGACCAAGCTGGTGTTGAACTCCTGGCCTCAAGTGATCTGCCTGCCTCAGCCTCCCAAAGTGCCGGGATTATAGGCGAGAGCCATCATGCCCGGTCCCATGCTGTTTTCTATAAAATAAATTTGAGGAAAAAAAGAGTCAAATGTAACTTTCCAATGAGGCAGAATTTTTTAGAAAAGCAAATTACCATTCATCTCCTTAATCAAGGACTGCGTCTTCTAGTCTCTCACATATTAGATGTATCAATCTAATCTTGTGCACATGCTGTATTGAAATAATTGTTCAACATTGACCATATCTGTGATTTAACGATATAAATTTTCTATTGTGCTTACTCAGGCAGTAGCTAAAAAAAATTTTCTAGTTAATATGCGACAAGAATTTAAAGCTGAGGCAAACTTGTTAACTGATTCCATTTGCAATAGAGAAAAATGCACTGGATGTTCTATCATGAGTGACTCCTAAATAAGACCTTGACTATCTTGTACTCTTGGTGATAGTTTTACCTCGAATAAATAAGTGTTTCTTACTGCTGAGCGTAATGCACCAACTAGTCTCTGTCAGTCAATTATAATACAAAATGTTTTTCAAGTTTATGTGTGTATTTCTGTTTCTTCATAATATATAACTCTTTAGCTGATATAATATCCCTTTGAATGCTCTGGCAGCAAGTCTTTTTAATTCTTAGAGTCCCATTAGTGCTTCCTGCAAGTCCCTAATCCTCCAGCATTCACAAGCACTAGCCATGTCACCTTTGCTTCTGGTACTGCTTCATTCCTATAAATTGGTTCCAATAACTTGGCTTTTGCACTGTTGTTTATGAAACATCCATCAAGAAAAATTATCCCAAAACTGGAGACAGGCAAAATCAATTGCTGCGTGTTCTTTCAGAGTAGTTCAAATATGTATCTTTGATTAACTTTCTATTGACTAGGCTATTTTACAATTTTGTAGGACTAGAGGTTATCTTGTAGAAACCTGTTATAAATTCAAATTTTATAACTGATAGTAATGAAAATAATCCCTATCTCTACTAATGTAAATAAATGTCCACAAGAAATGCAATTGGTTTTAACCTGATAAAAAAAGGTAAATCCTAACATTACAGTGTATTGCTGTGTAGGATATTAACTGGTTTTATGTCCATTAGAAACTCATTTTCGCATTCTGGACAGATTATATTAATCTCTGTCCTCCCATATCTTTTTTTGAACCCAGTCTTAATCTTACTAGTTACTTTATTAATCAATAAATTAAAAACATCGAGACATTTATTTTATATTGTATGAGTCATATTTTTAATCTTCTGAAAATTATAATTTGGAAATACCAATCCTTAAAAAATATCATGTGAGTTAACATCTATTCTGTCCTTACTCTGTGATAGTCTTATTCTGAGTATTCTCTCTAATTCATTTGCTTTTTGCAGTAACTCTACAAGGTTAGCTCCATTTTTATTACAGTAATTTGGAGAGTGAAAATTTGAGGCACAGGCAGTCTAGCTTGCTGAAGGTTATAAGGCTCTATTTGAACCCAAAATATTTTTATTTGAGTTTATACAATACCTTTCATAAATACTGTATATCTTTATGTTTCCAAGCCGAAGCCTTCCTATAAAATATGTTAGTATCTTTGGGATTGAGGTTCTGTCCTGATCCCTTTCCTTCTAAGACTCATTAACTGTTAAATCTTGCTGCTTCCTAAGCAATGCCTAATGTCCAATCTGTGAGATTACCCTCAAATCTTACAAAACACCTTCTAAGCACAGTGGTTCTCAAACTTTACTGTGCATCAGAATCACCTAGAAGGCTTGATAAAATACAGATTGTTGAGTTCTATTCCCCAGAGTTTCTGATTCAGTCAGTAGGAAACAGAATTTGGAATTCTAAGAAGTTCCCAAGTGACACTGATACCTCTACTCTGTAGATCGCACTTTGAAAACCACTGTCTTAGTACATATTGCTAAATTTCCTGCAGGTTGTTCGCTAATTAATCTAGATTAGGCTATTATCTATTTCTTGATCATAATACTTGTATTGCCCACCTGATTTCCCTGGATGAGTCTAACCTTTCTTCTGCCTCCTTTTGTTATTGTAGAAGCAGTTTTCCTCATATACATTGTTACTAATATAACTACAGATGCAAATATCCCTAAATGTATTAGTGGGTGGCCTCAATATAGTAACTGATCCTGCTAAAGGCTCTAGTACACAACCCTATTTCTCACATCTGCTATAGTCTGAAAATAGGACAGTAAACATTTTGGGGTATAGGGTGAGAAGTTCTTTGGAATATCAAGTTTTTATTGTTACAATATCTGCAAATTATTACCCTTGACTACCTTACTAATTACATTGCTCCTACGGCCACTATTACTGTAATTGCTTCCATATGATCCCCTACTGATTCCTAGCTCCAAGGCTGCTTGCTTCTTCATGGCCAAATAGCTTTACGGACATTGTGTCCTTTTTTCAAAGTTATTTCCTGGTCTATTATTAATGATTTATGGGGTCAATGTAATAATGGTTAAACGGTGATAAGAAATAAAGAAATTAACTGATTTGACATTCAGCTCTCTAATGCTAATTCACTAGTGTTGAACAAAGGTACCAGAAAAACAGCTATTCCTTTTGGGGAAAAAAAGAGTAGAAACATAAAAGATGAAGAAGTACTGCTTATTATTTCTTACAAAACAAACCTGTTTTAGCAGTTAAACCAGTTTGTGATCATACTACAGCAGGTTCCTAGGCTACTTTATACCTAATGCACCAATATTGACAGAGGTATGGTTTGCAAAAATGCTTTATAACAGCTTTCTATAGGAGAATCAGCAGAGCTAAAGAAAAATAAAATAAATAATAATAAAACAGCTTTCTGCCATATCATTTTCTTATTAGGAGATTGTCCAATAGCTACCCAGCCTATTACCACATCATAAAACCAAAGTATAGGATGCTCTAAGTGTTAATATATTTAGAATAGCAGTTGGTTTTAAAGGTTTGTTAGATTTGTACCAGAGCTTGCGAGTTAGCAGGCTGTTAGAATCTGTTTCAAGAACATCAGAAAGTGTACTCTATTTGTTTTGGATGGCTAGCTAGAAGAAATTAACACTGAGCTTTGGTCAGGAATAGACTAAAAGGAAGGAAGGAGTTATTTTTCAAATAATACCTCTTACTCAGACCTTTCATAAATAGAATGCCAATTCTGACTTTTTTATAGTAAAGAAAGAAGAAAAGGCATATCCTGGGGCTCGTTTCCTCTGGCTTCTCTCATATTACCCTAAAAAAATCTTCCAGAAAAACTCAAAATTGAGTGACAATTATGAAAATGATGTCACACTGTTTAGTTCCATTTTTAAATTCTCCAACTTATAATTCACAAGTTATAAATCTTTTAATATCTACATCTAATGACGTTTTCACTGGGACCATTGAGGGATAAAGTGTATATTAATTGCTGCCAAATAATGTTGGTTCTCTCTACAATTTGTTAACTTGTGAATTAAATTTTGAGTAAGTTTCCTATGCTAGTTGTGTGTAGGAGTAAGGAGGAGCTTGAATATACATACATACACACACATGTGCATGCACACATATATATAACAGTGTTATTAATATATAATTCACATACCATAAATTCACACATTTAAAATGTACAATCTAATGGTTTTTAGTATATTCACAGATACATGCAACCGTCACCACTGTCAACTTTAGAATACTTTTATAACTTCAAAAATAAGCTCCATAACCTTTAGTTATCACCCTCACCCATTTTACATATTCCCCATCCTCTTCCATCCCTAATCAACCACTAATCTGCTTTCCATCTCTATGAATTTGATAATGCTGGACATTTTATATGAATTGAATCGATAACATGCAGTCTTTTTGTTAGTCACTTCATTTGTGCAGCGTAGTGTTTTTAAGGTTCACCCATGCTTTTGCATGTGTAAGGATTTCATTGATTTTTAAGGCTGACTAATATTTCATTATATGAACAGATCACATTTTGTTCATCCATTTATCCATTGATGAATATTTGGGTTGTTTCCACCTTTCGAGTATCATGAATTATGCTACTAAAAACATTTATTTGCAAGATTTGTGTGAACATGTGATTTTATTTCTCTTGGGTATCTGTGTAGGAGTAAAATTCCTAGGTCATATGGTAACTCTATGTTTAGTCACTTGAAGAACTGCTAGATGGTTTTTCAAAGTGGCTGCATCAATTTATATTCACACCAGCAGTATATTAGGGATTGGTTTGATTTCCCTAGATCCTCACTAATACTCGTTCTAAGTTTTTTATTCTAGCAATTCTAGTGGTTCTGAAGTAGTATCTTACTGTGGTTTTGATTCGTATTTCCCTGCTGACTAAAGATGTCAAGCATGCATTTATTGGCCATTTGTTTATTTTCTCTGGAGAAATGTCTATTTAGATCCTTTGTTCATTTCTGAGTGGGTTATTTGTCTTATTATTACTTTAAAGAGTTTTCTAGTTAATATACAAATCCCTTATCAGGTCTATGATTTGTAAACATGTCCCCCCATTTTGTGGGTTGTCTTTTTTACTTTCTTGGTTTTATGATGTGAATCATTTAAGTTTTTAATGTCGATGAAGTCTAATTCATTTTTTCTTGTGTTGCTCACATTTTTGGTGCCAGATCTATGAATCCACTGTGAAATCTTACTTTACACAGACTTACACCTATGTTTCCTCATATAATTTTTATAGTTTTAGCTCTTATATTTAAGTTTTAGATCCATTTTGAGTTAATTTTTGTGTATAGTATAAAGCTCCAATTTCATTATTTTGCATATGAATATCAAATTGTCCCAGTACAATTTGTTGAAAAGACTACTGTTTCCCTATTGAATATTCTTGGCACTCTTGTCAAATATCCCTTTTAGGTACATGGGTTTATTTTTGGACTTTAAAATTAAGATCTATGTCTATCCTATGTAGTACCACAATATCTTCTTTACTGCTGCTTTGTAGTAGGTTTTGAAATGGAAATGTGAGCCTTCCAATTTTGTTCTTTGTCAAGATCATTTTGGATATTCTCAGTCCCTTGCAATTCCATATAAATTTTAAAATTACCTTGTGCACTTCTACAAAATAACCAGCTTAAATTTTGAGATAGATTACACAAAATCTGTAGATGAATTTGGAGAGTATTGTCATCTTAACATTAGAAATCTTCCATCTATTAACATGGGATGTTGTTCCATTCATCTTCTTTAATGTCTTTTGACAATGTTTTGAGGTTTTCAGAGTATAAGTTTGTCATTTCTTCTGTTAAATTTATTTGTAAGTATTTTGTACTTTGTGATGCAATTATAAGTAGAATTGTTTTAATTTCTTTTGTATTGTTCATTACAAATATAGAGAAATTAAGTTGATTTTTAAAATATTGTTATCCTGCAACATTGCTGAACATGCTTATTAATTCTAATCATTATTAGGGGATTTCTTAGGATTTTTCTACATGTAAGATCATGTTGTCTGAGAATATAGGTCAAGTTTTCATTTTTTTTTTTGCATGTCATAGTTTTTTGTTACAAATTGAAGATTTTAGTAAATCTGAGTAATGATCATTCTTTAGCTACTTATTTACTTGGCTACTTGTTAAGGGGCTGGTTACATTACTTTAGTGAAGTCTATTCTCCCACCCTGTCCACAATGTGAAGCCTCAGATGTTGCCCATCACAGGGCACAGACTTGGTAGGCTGACAATCACCATGGGATTAAGGGGTTTGGGCAGGCTCTCTTTGATTTTCTCTTTCAACGGATTACTCTAGTTGTTAAACTCTACTAACTGCTGCTGATTTTTCTATTGTTTTCAACAATGTCCTGTGGCATAAATTGCTTTGCAGGCTAATCTATTCAATTTGGGCTTCTTTGCAGGGATGGTTCCCAAGGTCAATGTTTACATTTTGTTCTGACCTCTTAAGGGGTCCTTCCAGCTGTCTCTTCCCCAGTTAATTTTTTTCCAGAAGACTAGCTGACCTACATACAGCTCAGCCTATATCTCTAATAAATCTAGCAATCATCTCCCAGTTGTCTTTCACTACAACTTCCTCGTTTTTGAGAGTGTCCTTAGGCTAGAACTTCTCCACACTCTATAACAAATGATGTCAGTTTCTTTGGAGAGGAATTTAGAGCTCTCCTTTCTAAGATCTGTTTCTCCCCCACAGGCAAAATCTCTGAGCTAGGGACCAGTTCTGGGCCTAAGAACAACGGTTACCTGATTTAATAATTCCACATCATAAACATATATCAAAACATCATATTGTACTCCATAAATATATGTAATTATTTTTTGTCAATTAAAATAAATAAAATATTTAAAAGGATAATTGTAAGTGATTTTTAGACTGAGAATACTATTTGATTAGGAAATTTAACTTATGTGAAACATCATAGCTTTTATGACAAAACAATAATTATTTTCTCTTTTAAGAATTATAATTGTGGACTTTATCACTGTTTCTTTTAGAACTATATTGAAACCACAAGCATCATGCTGATGATTTTCAATATACATTAAACATAAAAGTAAAAAATAAAGTGTATCCTTTAAACACATGAAATGACCTAGGTGGCTATGAGGCAATATGAATTATATTTAAAAAGAAATAAAGATTCAGACATATGAAACAAGAAGTGTATATTGTACAGAAAATAAGCCTGCAGTTTCTGGCTTCAAAGAAACAGTTAAAACCTGCTGTTTCACCTCCTGTCAATATCCCAGAGGCTGTTAAATTCTATATTTTAAAACAGCTTACATTTTCATAACAGTATAGCCTATTTCTTAGTTCTGTCAAAACTGTCCCATGTTAATGCAACAGTAAAACCTGCTGTTTCACCTCCTGTCAATATCCCAGAGGCTGTTAAAGTCTATATTTTAAAACAGACTTACATTTTCATAACAGTATAGCCTATTTCTTAGTTCTGTCAAAACTGTCCCATGTTAATGCAACAGTAAAACCTGCTGTTTCACCTCCTGTCAATATCCCAGAGGCTGTTAAAGTCTATATTTTAAAACAGACTTACATTTTCATAACAGTATAGCCTATTTCTTAGTTCTGTCACAACTGTCCCATGTTAATGCAACAGTTTAACTTCCAATTATTTGCTCTAATAGGGTTAATGAAATCCAAAATTTATAACCAAATTATATTTCATAGCCATTAGTGATGAATTTTTACATTTCAAACATTTAAGGAAATCTAGCAATAGCATCATTTTGATTTTTAGTATTTTCAAGCAATTTTTAACCTATAATATAAAGTCTGTCTAGAAGTTCAGAGCATAAAAACGGGGAAGCCAAGAGCATGATGTTCCAACATAGCATTTAATCAACTGTCCATTCTAATATGCAAGAATGTTACGACAATATCAAATTCTTTTTGATAATGGTTTAATTCACATAATTACATTTCCTAAAAAAAACAAAAATAGTATAGAACTTGGCCTACATTTTCTCATTACATATGACTAAATTTAATCAGAATGTATTTTTGAATAATATTAATATATGAGCATCACCTAGGGCTTTCAAAGACATATGTTTGTTCAACAGGAACAGAAAAGACTAAAGGAGGTAATACAAATTTCTGGTGGAACTCAGACTTTTAATTATTATTTATTTATTTTTTAACTGAGATGGAGTTTTGCTCTTGTTGCCCAGGCAGGAGTGCAATGGCAGGATCTTGGCTCACTGCAACCTCCACCTCCCAGATTCAAGCAATTCTTCTATCTCAGCCTCCTGAGTAGCTGGGATTACAGGCATGTGCCACCATGCCTGGCTAATTTTTTTGTATTTTTAGTAGAGACAGGGTTTCTCCATGTTGTTCAGGCTAGTCTCGAGCTCCCAACCTCAGGTGATCCATCCACCTTGGCCTCCCAAAGTGCTGGGATTACAGGCATGAGCCACCGTGCCCAGTCCAGACTTTTAATTATTAAATCCAAATTCATTTTGAAGCATGAACATTGATATATTCTGTGGTGCTATAGCTGAACTTGAATTTACATGGGAGTTGATTAAAAACATTTGTTTTGAAAATGCACCACTTTCTTCTGATTGAGGAGTATTAGACAAGGTTGACAATACTATTTTTAAAATTAATGTATCATACTACTCTAGTTATTTTACATATAAAGAAGGAATACTAAATTCTATATTTTCAAGTATCTTTCAATTCTTGCATAGTAATGAAAAACAAAACATGGATCTCATTGGTATCTCTGCATTATTAAATATATATTGTTTGTTTCTTGAAAGCTATAACCTTAAAATGACAATAAAATGGATAACTTAATGAAACAATCTCTTGAAATAATCCTGCATATCTTTTCTCCTCAAAAAAATGAGAAAACTATAAATTTGGCAAGATTTATAGACTTTGGGCTCTTGACAGATGATCTAGTCAGACTCTTAACTTCATAAACAAGAAAATTAGATAAAGGTAGGGAAATAACTTGTTTAAGATGATGACGGGGGACTGGGCACAGTTGGCTCATGCCCATAGTCTCAGGAATTTGGGAACCTGAGGAGGGTGGATCACCTGAGGTCGAGTTCAACACCAGCCTGGTCAACATGATGAAACCCCATCTCTACTAAAAATAGAAAAAATTAGCTGGGCGTGGTGGTGGGCACCTATAATCCTAATTATTCGGGAGGCTGAGGCAGGAGAATTGCTTGAAACTGGGAGGCAGAGGTTGCAGTGAACCGAGACCTGGGCGAGAGTCAGACTCTGTCTCAAAAAAAAAAAAACAAAACAAAAACAAAAAACAAAGATGATGACATGGCAGTCAAAGCAGAATAGATGACACAACCAGGAACAACTGCCTCTCAATTTTGTATTCTGTCCACTAAGTTATTTCTTTGGGTTTCTCGAACTCAGCACTATTGACATTTTGGGTTGAATAATTTGTTGCAGAGGGACTGTCCTGTGCATTGTCAGATGTTTAGCGGTGTCCCTAGAAGCACCCCTTCCCTTCTCTGGTTGTGGCAATGAAAAATGCTTCCTGACATTGTCAAATATCCTCTAGAAGGTAAAATCTCCCCCAGTTGATAACCACTGCTTTAGCATTAATGAAGCTGAAATTGTGGAGAAAGGCTTAAGATAGTAATAGAGGTCAAGAAAAAAAAAGTGAATTTGATTGCCTGCCATCTGTTTCCTTTGACCTTTCAATATATATAAACTCCCTGAATACAGAGAGGGTTATGACTAGTTGATTTGCATTTCTTCATAGCCCTAACATATTGAAGAAATACACACAGTAAATAAGCTGGTTTCAAATGACATTATTTCAAAACAACATCATTTTCAGAGAGGAAAATGTATTGGATATTTGATTATGTATATCCTCTTACATTCCAACAAGGCATGAAAATTGCCAAAAGATTACATTTGAAACTCATATGGCAACTTCTTATGTAAGTGTGGAAGTGGCAAATTAACAGAGAACTGAAGTGGCGTTAGTTTTCTCTTTCATGCACCATTTGAATTGCCCTCAATTTTCATTTGCATCCCACACACCAGACTTCCTGCATTTATGCAGCTCTCAAAGCATCTGACAGCAACTTAAAAGATTAAGGCTGTGGTTGGGGTGGACATGAGTCTGCCATAAGCAAAAATGGCTTGGTATGCTCACTGCATACCAAGCCATTTTTAATTAATAGTTTACTTTCCAATTATAGAAGAGAAATCATAACCTTGCTTTCTTCACAAGAAGCTAAAAAGAGGCTTGGTGTGGTGGCTCACATCTGTAACCTTAGCACTTTAGGAGGCTGAGGCGGGCAGATCACTTGAGGTTAGGAGTTAGAGACCAGCCTGGCCAGCATGGTGAAACCCGGTCTCTACTAAAAATACAAAAAAAAAAAAAAATTAGCCAGACCTGGTGGCACATCCCTGTAGTCCCATTGTATTAGTTCATTCTCACACTGCTATAAAACACTACATGAAACTGGGTAATTTATTTTAAAAAGAGAGGTTTAATTGACTCACAGTTCCTTATGGACCACAGAAGCCTCAGGAAACTTACAATCATGGCAGAAAGTGAAGAGGAAGCAGCGCACACCTTACATGGTGGCAGGAGAGACAGAGTAGGGAAACTGCCACTTTTAAAACCATTATATCTTGTGAGAATTCCCTCACTATCACAAGAACAACATGGGGGAAACCGCCCCCATGATATAATCACCTCCTTCCAGGTCCCTCCCTCCATAGGTGGGAATTACAATTGGAGATGAGATTTGGGTCAAGACACAGAGCCAAACCATATCATCCGTAAAGTGTGCAAGTGTAATAATTTGTCAGGAAAATAACACAATTGTTTCAATTTGGTAACTATTGAACAGAAATCTGAGTAGTTAAATAGCTAGCACTTTCCACATAGCAGATACTCTCATAAAATATTAACTGATTGTTTGAATGGTTAAAAGGTAACAAGAATTAAGTAAAATTAAATTATACATGTGTCTTTTACCATCAAGATTATAACATCCTAAGTAATTTTTTTGCTTGTTTGTTTGTTTTTGTACAAAGTACTACATGAACCTGCTATACCTAACAAAATTTGTTGAGGGTTACATAATGAAGCAAACAAAAATCATTCTCTAAAATAGAGAAGAAAGTAAATACTATATTGATTGGTAATTTGGAACACTAATTTGCAAAATTTGGAACACTAAATTGCATGCATAACGTACAAAAATAAGTGATCAAATATATATTGATTTGATATCTAAAATAATCTCCTCAATATTATGTGAACTATAATTTCTTACCTACATGGGGGTATAGTGGGTTGAGAGAATGTTATTTGACTTATTGAAAGTCAAAGTTTCAGAGGAAATATTTCTTTTGCCATTTAACATGGCTGTATATGAAAGCAATAACGATAGAATAAAGTCAATCTTCCTAACCACAGAGTATGGCAAAAATATTTGTAAAACCACCATATATGCTTCGAACATTCAGTGTTCCTTACAAACTAATGGTGGCTTTAAAATCTAACTGAAGAGCAGACCTGTCATCTGAGTAGGGCCTGATTTTTCTCAAGCACTGGTATATCTGATGCAATTCAATTTTAATGACATCATTTAGCTACTGCTAATATGACAATCTAAGTCTTAGGTGGTAAATTGTTAGTGTCTACTTTCTTTCTTTCTTTTTTTTTTTTTTGAGACGGAGTTTCGCTCTTGTTACCCAGGCTGGAGTGCAGTGGCACGATCTCGGCTCACCACAACCTCCGCCTCCTGGGTTCAGGCAATTCTCCTGCCTCAGCCTCCCGAGTAGCTGGGATTACAGGCACGCGCCACCATGACTGGCTAATTTTTTGTATTTTTAGTAGAGACAGGGTTTCACCATGTTGACCAGTATGGTTTCGATCTCTTGACCTCGTGATCCACCCGCCTCGGCCTCCCAAAGTGCTGGGATTACAGGCGTGAGCCACCGCGCCCGGCCCTCTACTTTCTTTTTAAGTCCAACCCATGTCCTTTTGTAGAGAAAAGAGCAGTACTCCAGAAAAGGAAAAGAGAAAAGGGATTATATAATTATATTGTGGGTGGAGAGAAAAGAGAGATTAGTTTTTCCATGAATGCACTTTCCTTATGCAATGCTATTGCTTGAAATGTCCTTTACTCTTAAAAATCCTCCATCAAAAGTTCTACTCATTCTTTGTGACCCAGCTAAAATGCCTTCTGCTCCAAGACTTCTTCCTTAATCTACCTCCTGGAACAGATATTACTTTTTATTTTCTCCTGAGATATTTGCATATATGCATGAACCTTCCTTATGGCAATAGGCATGTTCTGAATCATGACACTATTTGCATTTAGAGCTTATCTTCCCTATTAGTTTGTAAGTTCTTTAGTTATGTCAATGACCATATCTCTCAATCTTCAGATTGTCTAATATAGAAATATTCCATTATTGTTTATTTAATAATTTTTCCTCCTCCTTAGCCCATAGGCAAATGAATTTCCTAGAAGTATAGAAAAATGAGGATGATCTAGAAGATATATTCTTTGACTCATTCACCAAAATGATGGTTGTTTAATATTGCAGGAGAGGTAGACCTCCCTCAGTAGGAATATCACCAATGGGGATTCTAAGGGCCAAGATAATAATCTTATAATACTTAGATTCTTGCCAGTATAAGTTTTCTAGGGTGCTATAACAAAATGCCACAGACTGTGTGGCTTTAACAACTGAAATTTATTTTCTCATAGTTACGGAGGTTAGAAGTCCAAGACCAAGATATTGGCAGGTTTGGTTTCTTCTGAGGCCTCTCTTCTTGGCTTGTAGACAGTCTGCCTTCTTACTGTGGCTTCACGTAGTCACTTATCAATCTGTGTTGCTTGTGCCCTAGTCTCCTCTTGTTGTAAGAACACTAGTCATATTGGATTAGGGACCAACCTAATGACCCCATTTCAACGTAATAACCTCTTTGAAGACCCTAGCTCCAGATACAGTCACATTCTAAGGTACTGAGGGTCAGAGGTAACATATAAGAATTTTGGGAAACACAATTCAGCCTTTCACATTGCCTATTTGAATTTCTAAATGCCCAATTAGACCATTTTTCTTCCTAATATTTCACCATGGAAAGTCCTAAAATGAATACAGATATACATCTTCTGTTTGTTCTCTCTTGTATATATTTATCATGTTGCTTCAGATTATATACCTATGTTAAAGAAATGCTAATTTTTAAATAAGAAATAACATCTCTCAGGGAATGGTAAGAATTCTAGTTCCCCAAAACTTTTTCAGAAAGAATCTGAAAGTATTTCATAAACACTGTTTACCTAAGAGACTGCCTAAAATACCAGAATGAGGTTTTCCTGTGCTTTTGGATCTTAGTACTATTTTTTTTTTCAAATTTGTATTATAAATCACAGAATGTGAATACATACATATCTTGTAAATTCTTATTTAGTACCTGTTTGTTCTGACCCCAAAATATTCCTTTTCTAAAGGAATAAGACTTTGTTTATATCCAAGGCCCCAAACATAACCGGATGCATATAATTTAGGGATTTGATTCCATGGCTGAAGAATCAATTTTTTTAAAAAAGGGCTTGGGGTACTTTTGGCATTTCTCACACTCTGCTTTAACTTGTTCAAAAATATGGAGCATTAAAAGCATACTTGGGTTTTGCCCAGGAGCAAGAATTTTAAAAATAAGAAGAAAAATCAATATGAGACAACAAACTTATTCAAGTAGCACTAAAAAACAAAAATGGCTAGTTATTTTTAAATGCACCAGCTAGGTATAGTATCTTAATCTGTTCTTTCTTATCTTGAGAGCTACTTACCCTCTACTAGGAATATAAAGCAAAAGCCAAAAAAGGAAACAGGTCAAGTACTAAATACAGATAAGCAAGGCAAAGAATGTTTCTTATTACATAAATCAAATTTGTTTACACTTTTTGCCAGATAACACTGTCACTCCTTTAGGAAGAGTGACACTGAGTAATTTGCCTTGATTGATCTTATTTTTAACATCAAAGTGCTTGTGAAAGAATTGCTTATCATCTAACTACAAATAAAGATAACTTTATATGTATAGGCATGACATTTGTTAACATCAAAAAAGATGTTTGATTAATTTTTAGGGAGTATCATTTATAGTTTACACCTTAAACCAAATATAATACATTATTACAAAATATTAAAAAAGGACTCCTTCATCTCTTACATTGTCCTGTAAATAGTAATTGATTTTGAAGATACTGCATATATTTTTACATTATCATAGTCAATGTGATTTGCATATTGAGTTCAAAATCCACTTCTTTTGCTTGTCATATTATCAATAATGGAAAGAAGACTGTTATAAAGAACTCACAATATGTATATATAAATCTTTATATCTTGACCTTTTTAGCACAAGCAGTAACAACTCTCACTTATTGAGGGTTTACAATTTTCCAGGTACTTTATTAAGTGCATAAACATGATCACATCAATCCACAAAAGTCCTTTGAAGAAATATTTCACTCCTTATAGATATGAAAATAATGGGAGTTGAAGAATTTAATTATTCTCAAAATCACATATGAAGAACTGAGAGATCCATGATATAAACCGAGAAGATAATAATACACTTACTATCTTCCTTCAATGAACTTTGCTGAGATTTATAATCTAAACAACATGTTTTAGTGCTAGGCTGCATATTGCCTTGTGATTATTTTGCTGCTTTATATTCCTCTGTCTTGTGTTCCCACATTTATTTAGAATTTAAATTTCAGGTTGTTATAGGATTATGGAATTGCTATATCTAGTATTGTTATATCTTTATGTTATGTGTACACAGTTTTTATACAAGAGTACCATACCTGTTCTTTAATAAACATGTTGCTAACTTGCATAGCTGTTGATCCATAGTAAAGACAGTACTTTAAAGGCTAGATCAATTCAGATGCCCTAGACTAAATCATCTTGCCACCTAGAAGATGAAATCACAATTGAATCAGATCATATTTCAGGATCTTTTTCAGTGACGTAAAGCCAACTGAGCTCTTGGTTAGCTGTGGTTTCATCCATACCCCGGTTCACCCAGAAATCAAAACATCCTTGGAGAGATCAGGCAATTATAATGTTTTATTCTTTTCCCCCCATTCCACACTAACACTGCAGGTAACTGCAAATTAACTTGACATTCTTGAAAAAAAAAAAAAAAAAAAAAGCAGTATTCCCTGAAGAAAATAGCTAAAGTAGCTGATTGGCAGAATGTCTGTAAAGGTATGATTATAAGCTTGTGAAACATGTGTGACTCAATCCTTTCCTTTATTTATGGCAGCTTTAACATGCTCTAGACTCTCCATTCTCAGCTACCGATGGTTTAAAGAGCACCCTATTACAAAGCTCACATATTCCTTTATGCTCTTTCAAATTGAAGCTTAAAAAACTATTCTGAGCCCACTATAATACACTTACTTATTTAACATGTACTTGACCTATATTTTTATGATAATGCATTTCTTATTGTATACTTTCACACAATTGCGAAAGTTAAGTAACCTACACATAGAAGTTATTGGAACAGATTGCTTAGTCATGGTTGAATATGCTCTCAAACAACAATAATGTACCCTTTTGTATTTTGTTCAAGCTGACTTAGCCACCTGCTGCTGATTTTTCACTATGCTAATTTCTCCTATAGTCACCAAGTTCATCTCTTAAGGAACAGAAAGAAAAATAAGAAACTTCTAGCCTGCTCTGTCAGTCTCTGACATAATATTTTGATGAAATATGGCAGTGATTACCTGAAAGATACGAGTGGCAATATATGAAAAATAAATCCACTGACCAACAAAGCATGATACAAAAGCATTTTGTGGTCTGATAACATGATGCAAAATGTGTTGTATCCTATTAAAACTGCAGTCAAGTCCAAGTTTCTGCAGTTCAGTGCACAACAGCTGATAACGAGAAACAAGACACTGGGGAAAGGGAGGTGACATTATTTCCAAGAGGCAGCAGACTGAGAGGACTGCAGACTAACATCCTAAAGAACCATCTTAAGTTAACATGAATTCCAGGCTCCTTTTATTTTAGCGGAAGATGGAAGAGTGTTAAGAAGCTGAGGTCAAGAGGTTAATGACGATCACAGACATCTGTGTGACAGAAAGGGTCTAGGGTCTAGGGCCTTTGTGAAGCTTCTTTGCGTTGGTCAGGTCACAATGCTTCTATAAATCTATAACACAAATTGTTACTTGTATGTATACCCTCCTTATCTCCATGGTGGTTAATTTTGGGAAGGGACTATTGTCTCCTTGCCTTAAACTGTGAACTAAATTCCTCCCATGGTTAGCTGGGCCTACTGCAAAGATAAGCAAAAGCAGTTAAACTAAAAGATACCATTACTGGGCATATATCCAAAGGATTATAAATCGTTCTACTATAAGGACACATGCACACGAATGTTCATTGCAGCACAGTTTACAATAGCAAAGACCTGGAACCAACCCAAATGCCCATCGATGATAGGCTGGACAGGAAAAATGTGGCACATATACACCATGGAATATTATGCAGCCATTAAAAATGAGGAGTTCACGTCCTTTGTAGGGACATGGATGAACCTGGAAACCATCATTCTCAGCAAACTGACACAAGAACACAAAACCAAACACCACATGTTCTCACTCATAGGAGGGTGTTGAACAAGGAGAACACATGGACACAGGGAGGGGAGCACTGTACACGGGGGTCTGTTGCGGGGGAGTGGGGGGGACAGCGGGGGGGGGGGAGTTGGGGAGGGATAGCATGGGGAGAAATGCCAGATATGGGTGAGGGGGAGGGAGGCAGCAAATCACACTGCCATGAATGCACCTATGCAACAACTTTGCATGTTTTTCACATGTACCCCAAAACCTAAAATGCAATAAATAAAAAAAAAAAAAAAAAAAAAACTAAAAGATATCACCGTGGTGGGGAGTGAGTGGTTGGGAGCAAAATGGAGTTAGTCATGCTAGGCCTCCTTTTCACTGCTACAATTTAACAAAATAAGATAATTTGAGATTTCCTCAGCTTATTGTGAATAAACGGTACAAAAATTCTAGTCCCCATTCTCTCTCCTACCTTTCCTCCAAATTTCTTATTTCTTCATATAATCTTCTGCTTCCTGACCCATATGTACTATTCTTTTCCTAAGTACTAGTTCCAGTCCTCTGTTCTCAGTGTACCAAAGGGGATTCCAAGCATTAATATTGTGTGGTGGTTGAAGGCTTGAGTCCTTAAGTGTGGCAATCTGGGTCTGAGAGTCAGTTCTAGGGTACATTCTTTAGCTTATTTATACTTGAACTTTTCCTCATCTGTAAAACTGCAAAAAACAATGAAAAATGAGAAGTGCTTTCTTTTAAAAAGAGTAAATACTTTCTAAACCAATTAGAATACTGTCTGGCATAAAACACTCAATAATGTAAGCTATTAGTGGTATGAGTAATACTATTAATCTGTATACTATTATTTCTTGGCTTCCAACACCACATTTTACTTTTTATTCCTTGACATTAACTATCATTTATATACTATATACTTCTAACTATACTTCTAAATTGAAATTTCTTTCCTAGGCATCTATAAGAAAATGATTTTAAAATACGGGCTCTCAACAAAATATTAGCAATCAAATCTAAAAAAGTATACAAATTATATACAATAACCCATTGTTGGATTTATTCTAGGTATGCAAAGCTGGGTTAACATTTAAAAATTAATGTAATTCCTCTTTGGGAGGCTGAGGAGGGTAGATCACCTGAGGTCAGTTCGAGACCAGCCTGGACAACATGTTAAAAAATCTGTCTCTACTAAAAATACAACAACAAAAAAAAATCCAGGTGTGGTGGTGCACGCCTGTAATCCCAGCTACCTGAGAGGTTGAAGCAGGAGAATTGTTTGAACCTGGGAGGCAGAGGTTACAGTGAGCCAAGATTACACCACTGCACTCCAGTCTGGGAAACAAGAGCTAAACTCTCTCTCTCTCTCAAAAAAATTAATGTAATCCATCATATCAACAGGCTAAACTAGAAAAATTATAGGATTATGTGAATAGATGCAGAAAAATCATTTGACAACACCAATCCATGGTAAAAACTCTCAGGAAGTTAGGAATTTTCTCAACTTGATAAAAAACTTCTACAAAACATCAGCAGCTAACACCACACCTAATGGTGAGAAACTAAGACACTATTTTCATAGGATTGGGAATAAGGCAAGAATGCTACCTCTCATCACACCTGTTCAACAGTGTACTAAAATTCATAACTAATGCAATAAGAAAAAAGAAAAAGATATATAGCTTCAGAAGAAAGAAATAAAACTGATTGTTCACAGATGACATGATGTTCTATGTATAAAATCCCAGAGTCAATGAAAGAAACCTCCTGGACCTAATAAGTGATTATAGCAAGGTTGCAGAATACAAGGTTAATATATAAAAGTCAATGTCTTTCTATATACCAGCATGAACATTTCAAGTTTGAAATAAAGAACTTAATATCATTTATATTAGTAGCAGAAAAAGTAAAATACTTAGGTATAAATCCAACAAATATGTAAGCAATCTATTAGAGGAAAACTATACAGCTTTGATTAAGAAATTTTTTGAAAGATCTGAATAAAGAAATATTTCAAATTCATGGAAAGGAAGACATTATTGTTAAGATGTCAACCTTTCTAATCTGATTTATAGATTCAATGCAATCCCAGTCAAAATCTCAGCAAGTTATTTTGTAGATATCACCAAACTAATTCTAAAGTTTGTGTGGAAAAGCAAATGACCCAGAATACCCATCAGAATGCTGAAGAAGAAGAAGAAAGTTGAAGGGCTGTCGCGACACACTTTCAATACTTACTACAAAGTTACAAGAAAAAAGATAGCATGGTATTGGCAGAAAGACAGACTGATAGATCAGTGGAACAAAATAGCCCAGAAATAGACTCACACATAGTCAAAGGAGCAATGGCAATTCCATGGAGAAAGGGTAGTTTTTTAACAAAGGATGCTAGAACAGAGATATATCCACATGCAAAAAAAATGAATCTAGACTTAGATCTTACACCTTTCACAAAAAAAACTCAAAAATAGATCAAAGACCTAAAAGTAAAATGTGAAATGATAAAACTCCTAGGAGATTACATAGGAGAAAATCTAGATACTTGGTTTGGAGATGACATTTTAAATGTAACACCCAAAGTAAGATTCATGAAAGAAAAAAGTTCATCAATATTGGCCCATCAATTATATGTAACAAATGTACCACACTAATGTATTAATAGAGGAAATAAGGGCAGGGGGAGAGGGAGATAGAGAGATAAGTACAAAATAATCTTTGTACTTTCTGATCAATATTTTTGTAAATATAAAACTGCTTTAAAATAAAATTTATTAATTAAAAAACAAAACAAAAACCACAGGCTCTAGAGCTAGAATTATTTGGAACCCAATACTATTTCTACTTTCTAGCTATTTGAGCTCAGGTGTTACTTAGCTTCCATAAGTCTACAGTTACACTAGTAAAAGGAAACACTGATAGTCCTATACTCAAATGATACTGACATTTAAATGAGATAATGCTTACCGTGTGTTGAGCATAGTGTCTCAAATGATTTTATTCCAAACATACTTGTAAACTACTTACTGGATGTTCTACAGGAAGCAAAAATCAGCAAGCCCCCAAAGTAAATTATCTCTACTCCTCTGCTTTCACACCTGCTCTGTCTCCTGTGCCTCTACCTCACTGGTTGTTGTAGTATCTAGAGACAAACATAATCTAGAAACAAAGATAATCTTGATGACTTTCCCTCTACTTCACATATGTAAATGGTCAAAAAATCTTTTTAATACTATCATGTAATTAGTTTTATAATCCAACCTCCTCTCCCTTCATATTTCTGTATTAATCATCTTAACTTAATCTACTATATAATCCTCCAAATTTAAGTCTCAGACTTCATTGTAACCTTTGTACTTCTAACTCATCCTCTACACTGTTGTCTGAATAACTTTATAAAAGGCAAATAATATCATACTTATAATTCTCAAAATGAGTTCACATTTCCCTCTTGGCAAAGTTCTTTCCTGGTAGGATGCACAATCTGTCTTTCTTACCTCTTTGACATTACAAAGTTATGTACAGTATTGAGTCCTCTTAGCCCACTTGAAATTTACTATACATTCTCTATGCCCTCATGTATTCCCTTTTCCTGAGGCACATGCCATCTCATTTTTTCTTCTACACAATTCTTACTTATCTTTTGATACCCAGAGTAGGCATCACTAAATCACTTCCCTTTCTACCCTGCTCTTACAAATAATATGTCTTTCCTTCTGTACCACTCCAGCTAACCATTACACACTGAAAAGGTTTGCTTTCCTATCCTTGCAAACTAAATGTAAGCAACCTGGCATCAACAATTACACCGAATTCAAACCTATATCCCAACAATTAGCCAAGTCATTAGAACATAAAATGTGCCCATTAAATATCTGTGAATCTTGAAAGAAATGAATTAGGGGAGGAATGATGGAGGGAAGTATGGAGAAAAAGATGGTAGTAAAGTGTGACGGAAGAAGAAAAGAATGGAAGAAAAATTAAGACAAAGACTACTTCAGTGAGCTCATTTAAACAAAGAAAAAATAAAACATTTAGTGAGTTTCACAGGGACCAGGGAATTGAGCCATGTTTTAGAGCTATCTAAATATCCATACTGGTCTGAAAATTAATTCTAAATCCATCTAGACATTCTGAGTTTTCAATAACTCTCTTGTTTTCAATCTAGATAAGTACTTCCTAAGCTGAAGTAATATTGTAATATTTTATTTGAGAATAAATAGTGTCCATTTTAAGATGATAACATTTTATATACCCCAGAGGAAAAAGAAAGTCAAACTCTAACAGAACTATCAGACATATCTTCACTTCAGAGATGTCAAAATGTGGAAAAAATACATTGTAGAATCTATGAAATATAGGCATATATAAAGTGACACAAATTCTTGTAGACCATTAATTACGTACCACAAAAGAATAGAGAAACTTGTAGCCATTGCTTGTACACAAGAAAAGCACCAAATAGCCAGAAAAACCACAATGATCTGAACTTTGGTTCAGAAATTTTCAATAGTCACTGCCAAGAAAGAAACATGATAGTTTACATGATTCAGAAAGTCTATAGTGTTTACAAGTTCAGTTAAAACCAGTTATTCTAGAAACAAAAGATGAAAGAACAAAGTTCCACCTTTTCTATCAATTTTTAGGAGCTCTCTTATGCAAAAGGAAATGTTCCAAAACCAACACTTAGATGTGCTTTTATGCAATACATGGATACAAAATGATCCTAATGCAATATTCCTTAATATTGCAAATCCAACCAGCCCTGAAAGATAATAGTTCTTTAAATTTTCCCTTATGTTTCCCTTTTCAAGAACTGGCAAAATAAATGCCTACTATATTTAATTTTTCACAGTCTTTTTTTCCCCAATATTATAGCACTGTTTGAATATTTGCTTAATTAATAAATTAGAGGGTGGGCCGGACGCGGTGGCTCAAGCCTGTAATCCCAGCACTTTGGGAGGCCGAGGCGGGTGGATCACGAGGTCAAGAGATCGAGACCATCCTGGTCAACATGGTGAAACCCCGTCTCTACTAATACAAAAAATTAGCTGGGCATGGTGGTGCATGCCTGTAATCCCAGCTATTCAGGAGGCTGAGGCAGGAGAATTGCCTGAACCCAGGAGACGGAGGTTGCGGTGAGCCGAGATCGCGCCATTGCACTCCAGCCTGGGTAACAAGAGCGAAACTCCGTCTCAAAAAAAAATTAGAGGGTGAAGTCATTTTTTTTAGCCACAAGAGGGAGAAGTATTATTTTAAAAAGAAACAAAAATTATAAAGATATTAATTTTACGGTAGGAATAAAAAAAATCAATTCAGGCATTAAGCCAGACACACAAGCATTAAGTGGCTGAACAAAAATTCTCCCTTCTGGGCAGGATGCATCATCAAGGTCGAAATTTACATAAAAGATCGTCAGCACAAAATCAAAGGTCAATTGGCTTAAAAATGAGTACAATTTTAATACAAATAGTTGGCAAGGCAAGTGTTCGTTAAGGCAGAAGCATTGCCAATGAGGAGGAATTTCCTCCTTGGGAATTTAATTTTGTTGAATTAGTTGAGCAACTTCACAGGTAGATATATTAGTTCAAATGGAATTTAAATATTCCAACCACAGCACAATGAAGTAACTATAATTTTGCAAATCCAAAAAATTATTAACTTTTTCTCCATTCCACAATTAATTTTAAACATCAGGTATCCTATATATTTTTATTTGCTGAAACGACTAAATTAGAGCCATCCTAACTCAATCTCCTCACACCTGAAAATCTCCTGAAGGGTTTGTATATTACTGCACTGCTATCAGAACTTCATCGCTATAGGAAACAGCATGTTTCTGCTAACAAAAACTTTGACTTTTTTCAACACTATTTCCCACAATATTGCAAATAATCCCAAAATAAATTCAAACCCTAAAGGGCCACATAAACTGTGGAATAAATGAGACACCTTCTCACCCATTGGGCAGTAAGAGAGGGTGGAGAGGAAAGTGCCTAGAGAAGAATTTTAGAATGAGATTCCTAATGGTCTGTGACATTCCGTCACAATTACTTATTGATTTTATTTGAAGAGACTCACCACAGGCTTTAGGAAAAGCAAAATAAAAAGTGATGACCTTTTCTTATTTGGGAACTAAGGAAGCCTTATGAAGACTCTATTTTAACCTTTAAGTCAGCATAAAATTATTTAGTTGATGTATAACCCCAACATTGCATTTCCAGTGTGCATGTGGACTTTTCCTGAATGTCTCTATCAGTTAGACACTGTTTGAATCTATTTTTGAAAGGCAGGCAATTGCAAAGCTGTCAAAGTCAATTATTTGCAGAGATGAAGTGTAAAAGAGGTGGTCATTAGGTGTAAGTGATTTTGTAAATTTATGAATTTCCTAAAAAACAAGAAATGTATTGCTGAATATATTTAAAAAAAAACATGTGGGAGTTAAGAACTCAAGAATATTGTATTTTTTCCTACTTTTGATTCTGTACAGTAAGGAAAAGGTATTAGGTAAACAAAAGAAAGATAATCCAAGTAATTAAATATTTATTTCAAATGTAAATTCAGGTCAAATATAAAAATGCTACTATTCTTTAGAAATCTAGTAACAATAATGCTTCAAGGCATCCAGCTTCTCTCTTGGGTGGGTGCTGCTGCAATTTGCACAGGTACTGACGTTTTAGTACATAGCTTATAGGCAGTGAATACGGAATCAGGGCACAACCTAATTTTTTTCTATGTATTATTGATACATATTAAGTGTACATTTTTATGTGGTACATCATCTCAGCAATTTAGCTGCATCGTTCAAAAAAGTATACGAGCTTCTAAATCAGAATCACTTGGAGTGTTTATTTAAAATGTAGGTTTCTGGGCCTCATACCTCAGACTGAATCTCAGAAGCACTTTGGAGTAAATATTTGATATTAATAAGTATGTTAAGCTTAGATTTCTATAGCTCTATTTTGAGATCCTTATGCACTATAAAACTGGAGATCCACTGCATTAAAACAAATATATATTTGCATGTTCTTAGGTTTACTCTATATTTCACTGCGAGATACTTCTGGATTGAATGACAGACAATAAAATCAGACTTCTAAAATCTTAGAGTTTAAACTAAGTTGTATTCAAACGGTTTAGAAAAATGTGTTTATATATATAATTGCCCTCGATTAAATGTTAACAGAAATAATACAAATTAGTCAATTGAATGAGGATAATAAATGCTCACGTCTTTACATAGTTATTCAGTCCTGATTGGTTGGAACTGTCACTTGTAATTTAACCAGAGAAAATATTCAGCTCTTACTCTCATTTATATGTATATTCTGAGGTTATTTCAAATAGCCTTAAAAGATTATTTTAATCTCCAAATTACATAAATCCAAACTAATGAAGATGAAGACTTTAGAACCACAGAGATTAAGACTGAAAAGGAACTGAGGGGTCATTTAGTCCAGCAACTTCGTTTTACAAAGCTGAAATCATAGATGTTAAGGTGAGCGAAAGCCAGAACTCTTTGATGTTTAATCCATTACTCTTTATCACTGTCTAGACTACAGGACTTTCTTCTATTGCTGTCTTAAACATTTCTTAAGTAATAAAAATTCTCTTTTGACAGCTTTTAATTGTTTATTTGGGCTACAGCAAACAGTATGGCTAATATTTTATATTTATCTAATATATGCTCTAAATTGTATATTCCATCAATTAAATATAGTACAGAGATATTACATGCAGCAATATCTACTAATATTTGTTATTAAGACATACAACTACTTTAAAAATGCTTATTCTTTAATCATATTTATTTATTTATTTTGAGATGGAGTCTCACTCCGTTACCCAGGCTGGAGCGCAGTGGCGCCATCTCAGCTCACTGCAACCCCTGCCTCCTGAATTCAAAAGATTCCTGTGCCTCAGCCTCCTGCGTAGCTGAGACTATAGACATGTACCACCACACCTGGCTAATTTTTGTATTTTTAGTTGAAACTGGGTCTCACCATGTTGGCCAAGCTGGTCTTGAACTCCTGACCTCAAATGATCCATCTGAAGGAAAATAATCATTATAATTTTTTAAAAATCTTTTTCTCAGGATCTTATACCTACATCACAATCAATCTATATACTTTACTTGAAACATAAAATTAGACATAGAACTTATTAAAAATTTTAATGGAAAGAAAACAGAAATCTTACATTTTATGTATTTGGTGCTTTCTTATAATTAAACTCAAAGTATGACACACAGATCTCTAAAGCAGTTAAGACTTAGAGTGTTTTGTAGTCGCTTTTAAAAATGATTATTATGCTGAAAAGAATACAGATAGTATTACTCTAAATCATTTGGATAAAATGCAATCAGCTAATTTGGTTCCTAACAAGAGATATCAGAAAACTTGATCCTTAATTTACTGCAATAGCCAAATAGGACAGACAATATGTATGATTGTCTTCACGGAATAGAATATGGGCAGTTTGGAGCTTCTGAAGCTTAACTAGAGAAGTTTGCTTTGAAGAAGAGAAGCTGGGTGGGGTCTTTAAAAAGCTTTCACTTATATTTAAGGCTCAGGCCTATTTTATGTGGTTGCAGAATTTATAACTATAGGTGGAAGCTGTAAAAATACATATTTCAGTTCATTATTTGGAATAATATTCTCACAGAGTAGTTTGAAATCAGGACAGTTTGCCACAGATGCTCTATTGAGGACTTACTTAGGCATTTAATAGGGAGTTGAGAATCATTTGCTGTAACTAACCTCAAAGGAAACAGCATCCTCTGCAATTTTTCTCCTGTTAAAAGTCAAAGTGCAGTATATTTTGAACCACTTTAAAGGTACAGAGGGCTGACAATTTCTCAAAAAGTATTACATCCTTTTAGAAGACAAAAACCATAAAAGAATCTGAGGCACTTCTCTAACACACAGTCTGACATCAATATAACATTAAACTATCGACAACAGTAAAACTCTATAAACTGTTAGGCAGTATAACTACCATATATCAATATAGAGCAATTGAATATATATATATGCCCCAATAATAGTTGCTAATATTTATCAAACACTTAATCTTTCAGGTACTGTTCTAAGAATATTGCCTAAAATAACTCATTTAATCTTTCTCACAGCTACTCTATTATTTCTCATTTTATAGGTAAAGAATCTGAAAGATGGGGGAAGAGGATTTATATTACATGCCCAAGTTCATAATGTCAGCATGTAATGGAACCAAGATTTGAACCTGGGCAATCGACTCCACAGCTCACTCTGTTAACAATTATGCAATGTTACCTCCAAGCAGGCAGCCAGGGACTTACCCGGATATTACACAACAAGAATAATGACAAGTGAGCATGTACAAAAGCAGTATTCAACATTAGCAATGACAATACTCATCTGAGCAAAATTACCATTCCTTCCTTAATAAATGGCAGCCCTCTCCCCAATCCTTAAAAGGAATGCAAACTATAAATGATCTCAGATTAGAAGGAACTAAAATTCCTTCTTAGATTTATTCTTGTTTGACGTACAATTACCAATAGTTTTATAAGCTACAGCATCTTTAAAATTGAGAAAATAATTCTTTCAATTTTACTCAAGCAGTCACTTCCCATAGGTACATAAAAATCATTTACATATATATTTCCTAATACATATATGTATATGATAAATAAAAATAAGACAGGATCAACCAAAAAAGGAAAGGTTTGGCTAACACACATTTATCACTATAGAATTCCTGGCTTTAAAAGATAAAAATATGTAGATCATAAAAATAAAAATCATGGAAACTTTCATCCTAATACAGACAAGAGTGACTGCAAATTATTTTTAATTAAAAAATAAGAGAAAGCCTAAAATACAGCCATGACAGAAATTTATTTAACCAATCTCTAGGCATTATTGACAAAGAACTTGAAAGAAGCCACAAATCTAAATGGCAAATCATAGGATCCATTCAGCTTGGTGGTGAAGAGGTGAAGAGCTATGCTATCTGAAAGAAGTATCAAAATAGAAACCTCGCAGAGAGGTCAGGCAGAAGTCAGTGAAGAAGAGAGCAATCAAGCTTCCCCAATTAGATGGAAAGTAGAAAAGACAGCAGAATGGAAAGACATACCGAAAACTATGTAACAACATGAAAGGAATTAACAAACTTTTAAGTCCTTTAGAAGTGTGCTGAGTCTGAAGTAGTTTGTGATGCAAGGTTAAGATGATGGTAGCATTTTTTGAGTGGAATAAACTGAGGAGAAACAAAAACAGTCTAATGATTTCCGTGGTTTCTAGAGAGTTGCAACATTCATTTTCTGCAACTTAAATTATGTTTCCCATGGCAAGAAAAGAGCTGCACAGATAAACTTCTCTGGCAAAGTTATTTTTGAACTAGCAAAACCCAGTAATTCCAGACTGCAGAGACAGCAGGTACCAAACGTCACCTTAAAAATCCAAACCCAAGGCCAGGTGCAGTGGCTCACACCTGTAATCCCAGCACTTTGGGAGGCCAAGGTGGGTGGATCACAGGGTCAGGAGATCGAGACCATCCTGGCCAATATGGTAAAACCCCGTCTCTACTAAAAATACAAAAAAAAAAAAAAAAAAAAAAAAGGCTGGGTGTGGTGGCACACACCTGTAGTTCCAGCTGCTGGGGAGGCTGAGGCAGGGGAATCACTTGAACCCAGAAGGCAGAGGTTGCAGTTAGCAGAGATCACACCACTGCACTCCAGCCTGGTGACAGAGCAAGACTCCATCTCAAAAAAAAAGAAATATAAATTCAGATTGGATAGTCTGTGAGCCCCCATTGGTGAAATGATCAGACCTCAGCTTCTTTTTAAATAACACTCCCAATACGCTCTCTATTAGGTATCCTATATGCTTCCTGGAATCAAATCAGGAATGTTACTCCTGCTTGGCTCTGCCGTGGTGCTGAGGCTGCTGTTTTTTGACTGCCGTGTAGCTCCAAGTAATTGCCAGTTGCTCTGCCAAAAATGCCACCTGACCTTGCTGCTCATTATTGATTACTGTCTGCTGCAGCTGTCACCAGACAAGGGCTAGAGACCTGCCCCAGACTGCTGCTCATACAGCTGTCCCTCTGCTTCCAGCTGCTGCTCAGCACTTCCTTCAGTTTGATGACTTCACCACTCTACCTTTGACCATTACATTCTCTCTTCTCTGATGTCAGTAGGGAACTTACTAAATCCTCTACGTTTAACTTTCTTAGCACTTTTGGAACATAAGGTGCACTAAGGGTCAATTCTTTCCGTTTTACTCAAGAACTCACTTCTCTTAGGTGTATAAAAGTCACTGGTGTTGGTGGTCCATAGAGTGGGGTGGGTACAGTTTCAAGAAATAGCACACTGAGGCACTGCTCTCATTTCCCTGTTAGCTACAGTTGCGGAATCCAGCTCCACAACGTTGATATCATTTTATTTCCTTAAGGGTGATGTAATACATCCTGATAATTTGCTTTCCATCACTGTTATCAGTCACAAACTACTCATGCATAAAGTTTGGTGGATATCCCAGAATATGCCTAAACATCAACATTGGAAGGTTTTAATTAATTTCCCAGAAGTCTTTTCTGCCTCCATATAAATTATTGGGCACAACAGATATATGGGTTGTGTATTAGTTTCTACTGCTGTGTAAAAAATTATCAAACATTTAGTGGCTTGAAACAACAAATATTTTTCATCCTGTTTCTGGTGGTCAAAAGTTTAGGAATGACATAACTGAGTTCTCTGCTCTAGGTCTCACAGGTTGAACTCGAGGTGTTGGCTGAGCTCTGTTCTCATTTACAGCTTGGGGTCCTCTTCCAAGCTCATTCAGCTTGTTGGCAGAATTCAGTTTTTTATTAAAGGCCTCATGCTATTCCCTGCCATGTGGGTCTCTCTGCATCAGTGTGATATTGGCTCACTGCAACCTCCACCTCCCGGGTTCAAGCGATTCTCCTGCTTCAGCCTCCTGAGTTGCTAGGATTACAACAGGCATGCACCACCACACCCAACTAATTTTTGGATTTTAGTAGAGGCAGGGTTTCACCATGTTGGCCAGGCTGGTCTTGAATACCTGACTTCATGGTCTGCCCACCTTGGCCAGGGATTTGCTTTTTAAAGGCCAGCTTATGAATAGTTTCTTGCTCACTGCTCCTGTTCTTTGTCTTTTTTAAAGGTCTACCTGATTAGGTCTGGATAATCTTTAAAGTCCACTAACTAGGGGATTTATTACATCTGCCAAACTTCTTTTGCCATATAACACAACATCAAAAGAGCGATAACACATCTTATTCGCAAGTCCAGCTTGCCTTCAAAGGGAAAGGATTATAAAAGGCATGTGCATGGGGGAGAGAATCTTAGGGACCATCTTAAAAATTCTTTCTACCATAGTGAATTATTTAACTACTTTTGCTAACCATACATGTAATTTTCAACTTTCTTTCTAGTATAGGTAGGTTTATTTCTTTGCTGAAAATAGGATCCTTTCTGCCTTTACAGTTAAGCAGTGAATTGTATTACCCTATATGACTCCTCAACTAGACACAGTCATAAGCCATTAGCTTTAAAGCTAAGTATAGCTCTGAATCAACTCAGGATCCACTCTCTAACCATTTGGGTTGACCCTGGCTTTCAGGGGACTTTGAATACATAAGAAATGACTTAGCTCAATCCTATTCCTGAGAACCTGAGGCTATTCTGGCATCAAGGTCATGTATTTCAAACATTTTCAGATTTTTAATTTGACAGCAAAGAAAAGGAAGAAGACTTTCCATTGCCTTACTGAGGTTATCAGAATGTATATGACATTGGTGACTAAGAACCAATTGGCATAAGGTTAATAGTTAGCAAAGAAAAATGTGCACTAGGCTTTAAGAAGTATGTTTGGATATGTCAAATATGGATTTTGTTTCATGCAGTTCATCACAGGTCCTCCTGGAATGCTGTCTTAATGAAAACCTTATAAAATACAAATAATTGTTATCTACAATTGGATCTGAACTCAAAGTTCTCCGCTAACTGGGGTCCTTATAGGATTATGAAGACTCAATGCTCCTGCTAAGAAGTAACATTTGCTTTCACCAATATGCTAAATCATAGGTAAAATTAAAATATCCTGAACGGTAACAGTCAACATTTCTCTAGACAAAAGACAAATCATATCTAAGCCCATAATAAAAGGGAAGGAACTAATCATTTGAATCTGAACAAGAATTCTGCATTGAAGATGATAAAAGTCTGTGTTTATATGCATTTTCGTCATTTTCTTTCATAGTGATATTACTAAATTAGGTAAAAATAGTATCTAAGTAGAATAAGTACTTAAATAAAAGTAAAAATAGCTCTGCTACTCTGCCAATACCTAGCGTAAGACCCCACTTGTTCTGGTCATCAATAGCAGACATTCATTGAGTGACTCCTATGGGTGAGACATAAACTAGATTCAATGCCACCCTATTCAGCATCAACTGTCTTAAATTCAACTTCTCTGTTTAAACCTGTGGTATTATCATGTTTTCTGTTGTTCAAATTCAAAACTTTGTTATTTCTTTGGCACTTCCTATCTCCTCCATTCACCATAACTAATCCAGTTGGTAGTTTTATTGTGATAGCCATCACACAATTCCTTTTATTTTTATTTTGCCAGCACTCTTGTTAAGAACTATGTACCATAATTCTATATGATTGCAATGACTTTCTAATACTCAACTAGATTTTGGGCCTAAAATTACTACTATTTCCAAATTTTCACATATATAACTGTTATATTAATATATCTAAATTCCTAATAAATGCTAATATTTTCTTTATATTATATTTCAGAATAATTTGCCAGATTCTGCTCTAACTACTTTATATGGATTTTGTCATCTAAGCCTTGCAACAATCTAGGTAAACTTTTATTATTTCCATTTTTGAGAGGAAGAAACTAAATAAAATAATTACCAAGGACGCATCTTTGGTATAAATTCCTTGGAAGAAATTGGATAAAATAAATACTAAGTTAGATCCAGGTATCTGATGCCAAAGCTTCTTCTTATAATCATTACTGTACTATCTCCCCATATAAATTAAGAACCTGGAATAGTGTCCACTACCTATGAAGCTAAATCCAAGTTCTTCACATTGGAGCTCAAATCTGCTCTTTTGTTAATCCCTGAAAATATAGATGGTCCCTGATTTATGATGTCTAACTTGTAATTTTTGACTTTACAATGGTGCCATAGGCATTCATTAGAAGCCGTATTTCAAATACTCATACAACCCTTCAGCTTTTTACTTTCAGTAGAGTATTAAATAAATTATACGTGATATTCAACACTTTTTAATAAAATTAGTTTTGTGTTAGACGATTTTGCCTAATTCTAGGCTTGTGTAAGTGTCTCTGAGTGTTTAGGCAAGGAAGGCTAGGCTAAGCGATGATGTTTAGCAGTTTAGGTGAGTTAAAGACATTTTTGACTTAGGATACTTTCAATTTATGATGGACTTATCAGGATGTAACCCCATTTTTCCTGATATTTGGAATGCCACCATTCTATATGTATTCTAATTTGATTTATCTTTTAGGCTAACCTCAAGTTATATCCCTACCTTGAGGCTGTCTCAGGCCCCAGATTGTGATGGCCCCCTCATTTAAAGTTCTTCAACATCTACCTCAATTTGGCACTAATAAATATCCTCTTAAACTGTGGATATTTGGTTTTTATTATACTGTGTAACATTTGCTTATAGAGAAAATATAAAGTATTTGAAGACATGAACTTTGCATTATAGTTTCGTGTTCTTCACAAAATACAGGATAATGCTTTCCATTAGTACAGTGTTTTAAAGGCAGTAGGCTCTAATTCAACGCAAACCTATTAAGGCTCTTCCATGGGCAAGCTCCTACAATGAGAATGGTAAGGTGAATTCACCTTTATATAAAAGTGAATGTGTGCTCTCTGAGTTTCTTTTCTGTGAAACAATTAAGGGGTTATGATATAAAGACACAAATTATGAGACAAAGGTACAATAACCACAGGAAAATAAATACTTACATATACCATAAGAGAGACTCATAAAAAGTTTAGTAAAGTAATTATTTTGGGGGGATGATGTACAATATCATGGGAACAAAAAGAAATATGAGTATGGAAACAGGTCATATAGTGTAGAAAGAATGAATAGACTAGTCTGACAAAAATATAACACAGGAAACAAAAGGGTAGAAATTAATAAAACAACAGATAGAACAAAGTAGGGAACACTTCAAAGGGTAGGCTATGGATTTTGGTTCCTCTTTGAGGATGCAGCATGGTGTATTAGCTCATAATGAACACAGCATCTCACCACATATAGTTGCTGTTAGGATTAAAGAAAACAGTGTCCATAAAACACTAGCATGGGGCCTGTAAAATAACAGATGTTCATCAAAGAGTATCTTGTTATTACTCATCCATCATAGTTTTGCTTTATAAACATAAAACTGCCAAGATTCCACAGGATGGGAATAGAGGAAGAAATAAAGGCAGAACACCAGTTAATGTGCCTCTAAAAGGACAGAGAGATTCTCAGGGCACTCAAACTCAATAAATACCAGTGGGTGCAATAAGAAAATCATGAGTTCATCGGTCTTTCTCAGAAAATCATGGACATTCATGCTTTCTCAGAGAGATGTGAAAATAAGTGGAAAAGAGTAAGAACGATAATTTCTAAATAATACTCCCTTTAATAATCGCATTTTTCTCCAAAGTGAACAATAACTTCTGACGGTGGGAGATGGATTCTGTTGTAAACAGAATAATATTGCCTTACCCTTTCCAACATCTCAGACATTTCATTCCCTTCACTGGAATCATTTTGTGTACGTTACCTCAGGCTAACCATCTTTGCAAAGCTTGGGTTCCAAGAAAGAGACTAACTGGAAAGGAACAATTTCTAGCCTTTCAGTTTTCGATTTCCAGAGGCATATACTTCATCAAGTGTTTAAAAACGTGTTGATGGCTCTCTCCTTCCATGGGGAGTAGGCTTCCTGTAGCTACAGTCAGCTCAGTATGTTCTTCCGTATTTGCTCATTTAAAAATCTTCCGCATAATTTCTAAAAGCTGTTTTCTACCTAATTTCCTTGCTATAGTTATTCTTCCACTTTATTTTAATGGCTTTTTTCCTAAATGATTTTTTTCTTAAGTAATTGTTTTAAATATTTAAATAGTCACTTGAATAAAAACTCTTGAAATTCCCAATATTCTAAGAAAACTAAGCACACAATCTTGTGGAGGAGTTTTAAACTTTATTTTCCTCAAAAGATAACAAATAACTAAAGCTTTTAATCTGTAAAACTCTGGCTGTTGAAGAAGTTCATTTCCATTTGGTTTGAACATTCTCAAGAGAACACTTTCCTAAAATACAGCTCAAAATTCCCTTCACTGGAATCATTTTGTGTACATTACCTCAGGCTAACCATCTTTGCAAAGCTTGGGTTCCAAGAAAGAGACTAAGTGGAAAGGAACAATTTTTAGCCTTCAGTCTTTCAATTTCCAGGGGCATATACTTCATCAAGTGTTTAAAAACTTGTCAATGGCTCTCTCCTTCCATGTGGAGTAGGCTTCTTGTAGCCACAGACAATAAGTTCAGCTCAAAATATATATATATATATGGCAACCACTCCCCAGGCTTTTAACTATCTAAAACTATCTGTTGACAATTTCAAAAAGAAAACTAAACTTCTCTCCTGTATCATATAAATTCTTTTCCTAATAAACATTGCTTTAAGGCATAATACATTATTTTAGATAAACATGCAGATACAGTGAAGAAACAGAGATAAATTTAGCCAGAAGTAAAAAACAATTCCAATTATTTCTATTATACAAAAGAAAAAAAAACAGTAAAAACAGGAAAGCTTTCATTTGTCTTTCCTGTGCCCCAGCTAAATGAACAAATACACGAAAATCAGAACAGCTGTAGTTATAATTGAATTGTGTCAAAAACAGGTTAGTAGTTATGATGAAATCTGGTCATGAGACTTCAACCATGGTGAACAAATGTTAAGTTGATAATCTATATTCATCGATATTAATTCAGTTGGTTGCTTGAGAGACTACTCAAAATAAATTTCAAAGCAGGGAGTTTTATTTTTTCTTTTTACCAAGAATTTTTTTCTTGTTGTGTCTATAGGTATACCTTTTGAAGGAGTATTGTAATAAAGACAAAGAGCAGAGTAGCAAGAGGGTTCTTCATCACTGAATCCTCTGGCCAAAGCCACACTGAATACCATCAGTACAGGGGCTCACTCCACCGTAGCTGAATACATTTGGTCATGCCAACTGGCCTGGCTCCCACAGTTCTTCTCTGTTCAGCCACCAACATAGTTTGGGTCAGTTATTAAAGATCCATATCTTTCCTTGTTTAACATGACTTGTTTTGTTAATTTTCATTTCTTTTTTATTTTTATTTTTATTTTTTTATAGCATTTTAGGTTTTGGGGTACATGTGAAAATCATGCAAGGTTGTTGCATAGGTGCATATATGGCAGTGTGATTTGCTGCCTTCCTCCCCTTCACCTATATCTGGCATTTCTCCCCATGCTATCCCTCCCCAACTCCCCACCCCCCCCATCCCGCCCACTCCCCCCCAACAGACCCCAGTGTATAGTGCTCCCCTCCCTGTGTCCATGTGTTCTCATTGTTCAACACACACCTATGAGTGAGAACATGTGGTGTTTGATTTTGTGTTCTTGTGTCAGTTTGCTGAGAATGATGGTTTCCAGGTTCATCCATGTCCCTACAAAGGACGCGAATTCATCGTTTTTGATGGCTGCATAATATACCATGGTGTATATGTGCCACATTTTTCCTGTCCAGTCTATCATTGATGGGCATTTGGGTTGGTTCCAAGTCTTTGCTATTGTAAACTGTGCTGCAATGAACATTCGTGTGCATGTGTCCTTATAGTAGAACGATTTATAATCCTTTGGCTATATACCCAGTAATGGGATTGCTGGGTCAAATGGAATTTCTATTTCTAGGTCCTTGAGGAATTGCCACACTGTTTTCCACAATGGTTGAACTAGTTTACACTCCCACCAACAGTGTAAAAGTGTTCCTATTTCTCCACATCCTCTCCAGCATCTGTTGTCTCCAGATTTTTTAATGATCGCCATTCTAACTGGCGTGAGATGGTATCTCAATGTAGTTTTGATTTGCATTTCCCTAATGACCAGTGATGATGAGCATTTTTTCATATGTTTGTTGGCCTCATGTATGTCTTCTTTTGTAAAGTACCTGTTCATATCCTTCGCCCATTTTTGAATGGGCTTGTTTGTTTTTTTCTTGTAAATCTGTTTTAGCTCGTTGTAAATTCTGGATATCAGCCCTTTGTCAGACGGGTAGGCTGCAAAAATTTTTTCCCATTCTGTTGGTTGCCAATTCACTCTATTGACTGTTTCTTTCGCCATGCAGAAGCTGTGGAGTTTGATGAGGTCCCATTTGTCTATTTTGGCTTTTGTTGCCAATGCTTTTGGTGTTTTGGTCATAAAGTCCTTGCCTACGCCTATGTCCTGAATGGTTTTCCCTAGGTTTCCTTCTAGTGTTTTTATGGTGTTAGGTCTTATGTTTAAGTCTTTAATCCATCTGGAGTCAATTTTAGTGTAAGGTGTCAGGAAGGGGTCCAGTTTCTGCTTTCTGCATATGGCTAGCCAGTTTTCCCAACACCACTTATTGAACAGGGATTCCTTTCCCCATTGCTTGTTTTTGTCGGGTTTGTCAAAGATCGGGTGGTTGTAGATACGTTGTGTCGCCTCCAACGCCTCTGTTCTGTTCCATTGGTCTATATCTCTGTTTTGGTACCAGTACCATGCTGTTTTGATTACTGTAGCCTTGTAGTAGAGTTTGATGTCCGGTAGTGTGATGCCTCCTGCTTTGTTCGTTTTGCTTAGGATTGACTTGGCTATGCGGGCTCTCTTTTGGTTCCATATGAAGTTTAAGGTGGTTTTTTCCAGTTCTGTGAAGAAGGTCACTGGTAGCTTGATGGGGATAGCGTTGAATCTGTAAATTACTTTGGGCAGTATGGCCATTTTCATGATATTGGTTCTTCCTAACCAAGAAGATGGAATGTTTCTCCATCTGTTTGTGTCCTCTCTTATTTCGTTGAGCAGTGGTTTGTAGTTCTCCTTGAACAGGTCCTTTACATTCCTTGTTAGTTGTATTCCTAGGTATTTTATTCTCTTTGTAGCAATTGTGAATGGCAGTTCGTTCTTGATTTGGCTCTCTTTAAGTCTGTTATTGGTGTATAGAAATGCTTGTGATTTTTGCACATTGATTTTGTATCCTGAGACTTTGCTGAAGTTGCTTATCAGTTTCAGGAGATTTTGGGCTGAGGTGATAGGGTCTTCTAGATATACAATCATGTCATCTGCAAATAGAGACAATTTGACTTCCTCCTTTTCTAATTGAATACCCTTTATTTCTTTTTCTTGCCTGATTGCTCTGGCTAGAACTTCCAGTACTATATTGAATAGGAGTGGTGAGAGAGGGCATCCTTGTCTAGTGCCAGATTTCAAAGGGAATGCTTCCAGTTTTTGCCCATTCAGTATGATATTGGCTGTCGGTTTGTCGTAAATAGCTTTTATTATTTTGAGATACGTTCCGTCGATACCTAGTTTATCAAGAGTTTTTAGCATAAAGGGCTGTTGAATTTTGTCGAAGGCCTTCTCTGCATCGATTGAGATAATCATGTGGTTTTTGTCTTTGGTTCTGTTTATGTGGTGAATTACATTTATAGACTTGCGTATATTGAACCAGCCTTGCATCCCCGGGATGAATCCTACTTGATCATGGTGGATAAGCTTTTTGATGTGCTGTTGCAATCGGCTTGCCAGTATTTTATTGAAGATTTTTGCATCTATGTTCATCATGGATATTGGCCTGTAGTTTTCTTTTCTTGTTGAGTCTCTGCCAGGTTTTGGTATTAGGATGATGTTGGTCTCATAAAATGATTTGGGAAGGATTCCCTCTTTTTGGATTATTTGGAATAGTTTCAGTAGGAATGGTACCAGTTCCTCTTTGTATGTCTGGTAGAATTCGGCTGTGAACCCATCTGGACCTGGGCTTTTTTTGGGTGGTAGGCTCTTAATTGCTGCCTTGACTTCAGACCTTGTTATTGGTCTATTCAGGGTTTCGACTTCTTCCTGGTTTAGGCTTGGGAGGAGGCAACTGTCCAGGAATTTATCCATTTCTTCCCGGTTTTCTAGTTTATGTGCATAGAGTTGTTTGTAATAATCTCTGATGATGGTTTGAATTTCTGTGGCATCTGTGGTGATATCCCCTTTATCATTTTTTATTGCATCTATTTGGTTATTCTCTCTTTTCTTTTTTATTAGTCTGGCTAGTGGTCTGTCTATTTTGTTGATCTTTTCAAAAAAACAGCTCCTGGATTTATTGATTTTTTGTAGGGTTTTTCGTGTCTCTATCTCCTTCAATTCTGCTTTGATCTTAGTTATTTCTTGTCTTCTGCTAGGTTTTGAGTTTTTTTGATCTTGCTCCTCTAGCTCTTTCAATTTTGACAATAGGGTGTCAATTTTAGATATCTCCTTTCTTCTCATGTGGGCACTTATTGCTATATATTTTCCTCTAGAGACTGCTTTAAATGTGTCCCAGAGATTCTGGTATGTGGTGTCTTCGTTCTCGTTGGTTTCGAAGAACATCTTTATTTCTGCCTTCATTTCAGTGTTTATCCAGTCTACATTCAGGAGAAAGTTGTTCATTTTCCATGAAGCTGTGCGATTCTGGGTTGGTTTCTGAATTCTGAGTTCTAACTTGATTGCACTGTGGTCTGAGAGACTGTTTGTTATGGTTTCCGTTCTTTTGCATTTGCAGAGGAGTGATTTACTTCCAATTATGTGGTCAATTTTAGAGTAGGTGTGATGTGTTGCTGAGAAGAATGTATATTCTGTGGATTTGGGGTGGAGCGTTCTGTAAATGTCTATTAGGTTTGCTTGTTCCAGGTCCGAATTCAAGTCCTGGATATCCTTGTTAATTTTCTGTCTCGTTGATCTGTCTAATATTGACAATGGGGTATTGAAGTCTCCCACTATTATTGTGTGGGAGTCTAGGTCTCTTTGTAATTCTTTAAGAACTTTCCTTATGTATTTGGGTGCTCCTGTATTAGGTGCATATATATTTACGATCGTTAGCTTTTCTTGTTGCATTGATCCCTTTACCATTATGTAATGTCCTTCTTTGTCTCTTTTGATCTTTGTTGCTTTAAAGTCTATTTTATCAGAGATGAGAATTGCAACTCCTGCTTTTTTTTTTGCTCTCCATTTGCTTGGTAAATCTTCCTCCATCCCTTTATTTTGAGCCTTTGTGTATCCTTGCATGTGAGGTGGGTTTCCTGGATACAGCACACTGATGGGTTTTGGCTTTTTATCCAATTTGCCAGTCTGTGTCTTTTGATTGGGGCATTTAGTCCATTTACATTTAGGGTTAATATTGTTATGTGTGAATTTGATCCTGTCATTTTGATGCTAGCTGGCTGTTTTGCCCATTGGTTGATGCAGATTCTTCATTGTGTTGATGCTCTTTACCATTTCGTGTGTTTTTGGAGTGGCTGGTTCTGGTTGTTTTTTTCTATGTGTAGTGCCTCCTTCAGGAGCTCTTGTAAAGCTGGTCTGGTGGTGATGAAATCTCTGAGTTCTTGCTTGTTCACAAAGGATTTTATTTTTCCTTCACTTATGAAGCTTAGTTTGGCTGGATATGAAATTCTGGGTTGAAAGTTCTTTTCTTTAAGGATGTTGAATATCGGCCTCCACTCTCTTCTGGCCTGTAGGGTTTCTGCTGAGAGATCTGCTGTGAGTCTGATGGGCTTCCCTTTGTGGGTAACCCGACCTTTCTCTCTGGCTGCCCTTAGTATTTTCTCCTTCATTTCAACCCTGGTGAATCTGATGATTATGTGCCTCGGTGTTGCTCTTCTAGAGGAATATCTTTGTGGTGTTCTCTGTATTTCCTGGACTTGAATATTGGCCTGCCTTGCTAGGTTGGGGAAGTTTTCCTGGATAATATCCTGGAGAGTATTTTCCAGCTTGGATGCATTCTCTTCATCACATTCAGGTACCCCTATCAAACGTAGATTAGGTCTTTTCACATAGTCCCATATTTCTTGTTGGCTTTGTTCATTCCTTTTTACCCTGTTTTCTCTAATCCTGCCTTCTCGTTTTATTTCATTGAGTTGATCTTCTACCTCTGATATCCTTTCTTCTGCTTGGTCAATTCGGCTATTGAAACTAGTGCATGCTTCGCGAAGTTCTCGTGTTGTGTTTTTCAGCTCCATCAATTCACTCATATTCCTCTCTAAGTTGTCCATTCTTGTTAGCATTTCATCAAGTCTTTTTTCAAGGTTCTTAGTTTCTTTGCATTGAGTTAGAACATGTTCTTTTAGCTCACGAAAGTTTCTTATTATCCACTTTCTGAAAGCTGATTCTGTCATTTCATCACACTCATTCTCCATCCAGTCTTGTTCCCTTGATGGTGGGGAGTTGTGCTCCCTTGTAGGAGGAGAAGTGTTCTGATTTTGGGTGTTTTCATCCTTTTTGCACTGGTTTCTTCCCATCTTTGTGGATTTATCCGCCTATCGACTTTGTAGTTGCTGTCTTTCTGATTTTGGTAATTTTAAGTCTGCAGCAGCAGAACTCATAAACCCCCTTTTTCTTCCCTCCCGGTGTTCTGTCCCAGAGAGTTAGGGCTTTATGATTTTCCGCTGTCTTGTTGTTGCTTTCCCTGCCCACAAGGTGGCAGCCTAGTCACACTCAGCCTGCAGAGGCTTCGCTGAGCCGCTGTGGGCTCCACCCAGCTTCCTTGTGAACTTCCCTGCAGTCCTGTTTATATGGGTGTAGTTAGAACTGCTTCTGCTATGTTGGCCCGCCCCTGTAATGACGGAGTCTCTGTAGTGGTGGGTTTCCTTGGTTACGGCAAATTGCCCTGGGAACTGCAGGGTGTGTCCTAATGGAGGACGCCCCTCCCCCACAGAGCTGGACCGACCCGGGTTCAGTTGTGTTTCCTGTGGCGCTTTCTTTGCCCTGGAATCTCCTGGCTTGACTCCCTGTTTCAACTCCCCTTGCTGGCTTACCAGGGACTTGGTCTCACTCACTCTGCAGGAGGAGCCACTGCCCCTGACTCAGGGCGCAGGCCGAGCGGCTGCGCCATTCAAACCAGCTGCGCTGGCGACCCGTGGGGCTCTTCCACCTGTGAATCTCCTGGTCTGTGGGCAGTAAAACTCCGCTGCCCTGTGAGCCGTTGCGTCAGCTGAAGCGGCGGCTCTGAGATTCGTGGCGCGTTTTTGCCCGGAGAATCTCCTGGCTTTACTCCCTGTTTCAGCTCCCCTTGCCGGCTTACAGGGGACTCAGTCGCACTCACTCTGCAGAAGGAGCTGCTGCTCCCTGCCTCAGGGTGCAGGCCTAGCGGCCACGCCGCTCAAACCAGCAGCGCTGGCGACCTGTGGTGCTCTTCCCCCTGTGAATCTCCTGGTCTGTGGGCAGTAAAAATCCGTCTGGAAATGCGGCATCCACTCACCCTCTGTGCTTTCTCTCGGAGCTGCAATCACGAGTTCCTCCTATTTGGCCATCTTGGATCTCCAGCCTCCTGTTAATTTTCATTTCTAAGAAAGATGCATCATCTTTGTACCTTTCTTTCTGCTCTAAGGCAATTTAATAGGAAGTTGGTGTATCACACTTATATTAAAGATTGATACAACAAATCCCTCCTGTGTAAAGAAAGGTTAGAGAAATCAACATGTAAAATTTATAAAAATGCTTATGGGGTACAGCTTACAAACTTTCTGTGCATATCTTCAAACAAAGTGTGCTTCCCTTCTATGTTTTAATGAGATTACTTTCTGTTTACCTTTTGCTAAGTTTTTGTTGTTGCTGTTGTTGTTTTAAGCAGCTAATATAAGAAGAAGGAGTATTTTTAAGAGATAGGTATACATAAGAATTTTCCTTTTAACAATGTTGGGTAATACATAAAGTCAAAATTTTATATCAAAACTGAAATTTAGTCATTTCTAGGTATGATATACACTAAGCCAAAGTAAAAATTTCTTCCTATTAGGTCTTTGTAGGTTAATAAATTAGCCTGAAACATAAAGAGTTCTAAGATTACAAGGTAATAAGAAAAGGAAGATATTAATGAGAGTCTGCAATATATTGAAAGTATCATAGTTAGATCATAGTAAAAGGTAAGTGGAGAAAAGCACTAATTCTTAATAAAATGTGTATTCTTTAACAATTACAAGCTTACTTGTAAACCATATATTTGATAAGTGATTAATATCCAAAATATATAAGGAACTCACAAAGCAAAATAACAAAAACAAACAAACAAAAAAACCCAGATAATCCAATTTAAAAAATCTACTCAGCAAAGGACCTGAGTAGATATTCTTCCACAGAAGACATACAAATGACCAACAGGTATGTGAAAAGATTCTTAACATCACCAGTCATTGGGAAAATGCAAATCAAAATTACAAATAAGATATCACTTCATACTTGTTAGAATACTATTATAACAAGACAAGAAATATGTTTTGGTGAGGGCATGAAGAAAAGAGAACCCTTGTACACTGTTTGTAGGAATGTAAATTAGCACAGCTATTGTGGAGAACAGTATAGAGCTTCCTCAAAATATTAAAAATAGAACTACTACATAATACAGCAATCCCACTTCTGGGTATACATCCAAAGGAAATAAAATCTGTATTTTGAAGAGATTTCTATACTCCCATGTTCATTGCAGCATTATTTACAATAGCCAAGACATGAAAACAACCAAAGTGGTTACTGATGAATCAATGGATAAAGAAATTGTGACTATATATATAATACACATACACACAGTGAAATATGATTCAGTGCAAAGAAAGACACGTACTGTATGATCTCACTTACATGTGGAATTTAAAAGTTAAACTCACAGAAACAGAGAATAGAATGGTGGTTACCAGGGGTTAGGAGCTGTGGGAAATGGAGAGATTTTGATCAAGTGGTGCGAACTTTCAATTGTAAGAGAAACAAGTTCTGGAGAACTAATGTATATCATGGGTGGTAATACATGTGTTAATTACAGTTGTCCCTGAACATACAAAGGAGATGAGTTCCCACATCCTTCACTCTCATACAAAAAAAGTCCACTCCTACTCAAGTCCACAATTGGACCTGAAGAACTGGTGTATTATATGCAGGTTTTGCATCCTGTGAATACTGTATCATTGATTCCTTTGGTTGAAAAAAATCCATTCATAAGTGAACCTATGGGTTCAAACCTGTGTTGTTCTAGAGTCAACTGTAATTTGATTGTGGTAATAATTACACAATGTATACATATATCAAATAAATCATCACATTGTATACCTTGAATATATTCAATCTGAATTGACAAGTGCTTTAAAACTTATAAATTTTTAAAAAGAATTACAAGTTTGAAATTTCATATAAATTTTAACTTTTAAGGTCAAGTTATGCATGCACCTTTCCATACACACATATATTCTAAAACAGGAATATTAACATTTATTTTACTTTACAATGATTGTTGTGCAGAGTAAGATAATGAATGAAGTACCTAGTTCAGTGCCTGGGATACAGTATGCTTTAAATAAACATCTCAATTTATAAATACACATTATCATCAATGTCACTCTTTATGTTCTTGGCTCTTCACCACATACTCTGAAGATTCTCGCCCACACCCCGCAAAAAAAAAAAAAAAGACTGATGATATAAAACAATAATGGAAATAGAAAGGACCCATGAGGGAGGAGGGAAAAGTACACTTTCAAGCCCTGTAATGGTTTTATGCCTTCTTGAGTGTGGGCTGAACTTTATGACTCACTTCTAAGAACTGGTTACAACAGATAAAATGGGATATCGCTTTTGAGATTAGCTTATAAAAAGGCTGTGGCTTCCATCTTGGGTTCACACTCTCTCGTGCAGGCACTCTCTCACTTCAGTCACTCTCTCTGGGGAAAGCCATATTAGGAAAAACTCTATGGAGAATGTCACGTGGTGAGGAATGAAGCCTTGTGCCAACAGTAATGTCAATGAGCCTGGAAGTGGAACCTCTAGCCTCAATTAACTTTTGGAGACCACAGCGAAGACCAGCAGCTTGACTGCAACCTCATGAGAGACCTAGAACAAGAACAACCTTGTTCTTACATACTTGATCCTCAATAGCTTCAGAAAGTAATAAATGCTTGCTCTTCTATGTTTTGTGGTATTTTTTACACAGTAATCGTTACACAGCAGTTTGTTACACAGAAATGGACAACTAAGACACACTCTAAACAGTGACAAAAGAAACCGATCCAAATAAATGGTGACAGAACCAGGCCAGAAAACAGGATTCTGGAGTTGCTGCAGACTCAGCCTTTTCAACATGGTGCACCAGCTTTCTGTCTCCTTCCTTATAAACTGTCAAACTCAGCTTCTCTAATAAAGTCTAATATTATTTATCACCATTCTACTCATCTCTTAAATGACTTGAGTGGACAAATGTAAGTATCACTAATGCTGAAATTTATGTTTTGATTTAACTTTCAATGAAGCTATTTAACTGTTTTAAAGTATTTCTTAAATGTGACAATAGTTATATCTTCTTATGGGCAGTACTATTTTCTTTCCATGCAATGGTTGTTAGACTGAGAGACTTTTTGAACATTAAAATAAATGTACTCATTGCACTTGAAATCATCTATCAGTTTGGAATGAGATTTGGTAACTGGCTCTAAGTGGCTCATTCTTTAAGTAATAAAACGATGCCATGTTTCTCAACACCTATTCATTTCTTAATCTCAATATCTCTGTTCTTCTCCTTCTCCCTCTCTTTCTTTGTTATTCCATCTTCAGACAGATGGGAGCACAAGGCTTTTTAATTAGACAATAATCAAATGCTGTCACTAATAGTACCTCATGAATCTTACCACTTTTCTACTAACGAAAAGCAGCTTTCCGTGGGTGAGAGTGGGGAAGTACAAAAGTTGGATTTTTTTTCTCCTTTTGAATGAAATTTCAAATAAATACATAAAGGATATACTGATCTCTTTTTGGTCATGTTGTTGGAAGATAAATCTACAAACACTCTACAAAGAACCTCTATAATAATTACATATATCTGACTTCAGAGTACAATTCTGCTTAAGATCTATCTGAAATGTAAGAGGAGAGCTATTAAACTTTGAATAGTTTCTACATGGAGGATAATTCACTTATTCTCTGCTGAATCTGTCATTCAAATAGATTATGTTCTTCAAATGTCTTTTAATTTAGTTTTTTTTTATTATAACAAAATAATAGCTTAAGGCAAGGTGAAGACAAATGTTCTAAAAAACAATTACTTATCATGGCTCCCTAGATTCTTATAATAACTACATGATAAAGATTTTGTTGTGATTTTGTTGTTATGATTTCTAGCAACAATGCTTCATCAGAAATATGTATGAGAAAAATGTATCAGATGTATGTGAATTTCAACACGAGAACCACTTAAATATTGTATAAAGAACACATATTTTAGAATAAAAGCTTGACTACTAAAGATAACACTTTTTACAACTGCCAAAACCCAAAAAAATTGGAAAAGAGTCCTTACATTTTTTATTTTAAAAATATTATTATTCAACATTTCTCATGTTATTTTTCTTCCTTTTGCATCTAAAATAGGATGAATTAGTCCTCTGGCCCCTTCTTTTACTGCACTCTTCACCAAAAGTATTGTATTTACATTCCTATGCCTTCAATTATATGTAAGAAATTGGGAGAAAAAAAAATTGAGAAAAGAGATAATGATTCCAATCTTGACTTTGCCATTATCTCTGAGACCTTGGCCATATTATCTCATTTTTTTCTGGGAGTCACTTTATTTAGACATCAAATTAAGCTTTGGACCAGTTTTGTTCAGCTACAGTATTTATAAGTCTCAGATATGATATCCAGATCTTATATCTCCTGGATGCAAAGCTTCCAGTATTCCTCTGTATCTATAGGTTTCCACTTGCTGATGCCTCGAAGTCAAATTTATTCAAACTAATGAATTAGCTCTTATCTATGTAACCATTCTCTGCTTTCCCTGATCAAGACATTATAATTCTCCGTTATCCAGACTGGGGAATCCATAATTTCTTGATTCATTCCTTCCTTTTATCTTCAATATCAAATCACTTATAAAATGGTTTGTTTCCCTTTGTCTGTCTCTCTTTCTCTCTCTCCCTTCCCTCTGTTTTATTAGTCTATTACCTTTAAAATTTCATTTCCATCATGCTATTTCTTATCTTTATTGTTACTCACTTGGACAATTGCTAAGTTTCCAATCTTAGGTCCCTGCCAACAGCCTCCCTGCCATCTAGTGATAGCCTGGAAATATCACCAGAATGCAGGGATAATGCCGTTCTCACTTGTAGTATATAAGACAATACACAATATTCAAAAATTAGAGATGTCAATTTGCCCAAACTTTTGAATATCTCATAAAGTAGTTAAAATTACGGCCCATTAAAATTATGGTTAAACTGCCGGGTGTGGTGGCTCACGCCTGTAATCCCAGCACTTTGGGAGGCCGAGGCGGGTGGATCACAAGGTCAAGAGATCGAGACCATCCTGGTCAATATGGTGAAACCCCATCTCTACTAAAAATACAAAAAATTAGCTGGGTATGGTGGCACATGCCTGTAATACCAGCTACTCAGGAGGCTGAGGCAGGAGAATTGCCTGAAACCAGGAGGCAGAGGTTGCGGTGAGCCGAGATCGCGCCATTGCACTCCAGCCTGGGTAACAAGAGCGAAACTCCATCTCAAAAAAAATAAAATTATGGTTAAACTAAGCCATCATAACACAATGTGGAGCAAATATTTTCCTAGATGATGAATTATTCTAAGAAAACTTCACTGAGTATATTCAATGTACCGAATACTGTGCTAGACGTTAAGAAAAGACAGGTAATATTTTCTGCCCTTAAGAGTATGCTGCCTTGTAGAGAATATAGAAATGTAAACAAAGACAAATGACAATACAAACAGAACAAAATCCTGCATTGGAGGAGAAACATACATTATGCCTATATTTAGCTTTTCCCACATTTAATTACCAAGGAAGAACATTTTAATGCAAACAAAGCTGCTACCCTCTATTTATCCTGTTACTTTGTTGTAAGAATTTAGTGAAACATATTAATTCTAAATTGCTTAGGAAGTACCTAGTATTATTGGAATGCAACTACAGATGCTGTGATTATAACTTTGAGGCTGAAATTGAGTATTATTTTTAATTTTTAATAAAACTGAAGCTATTAAAATAATTTTAAACATTTTTTTAAAAATTTAATATTAAAATATTTAAGTTTAATAAAAATGACACTGAAATCATGATCATGAAATCAAACTACATGTGGAGATTACAGATAAAAAGAACTTCGGAATAATTAAAACAAGTCCCATTTAGATACTTGTTTCTAAACCTTCTGCAATTAAATCTCAATACTATTCAGGGGGTATTACATATGGAAAATTAACTCAGCATATTATTAAATACAAATTGAACATATCACAATTCTGGATAAGAATCTTAACTTTCTAGTATATGTCTAGGCTAGCACTTTATAATTGCAAGGAAACCATAAGGAATTTCAAGACAACTCATGAATAAAATAATTTTCTTATGATATTCACGTAAAATTTCTAGTATCTAATGTGTGCAATACATTTACTATTTTTTATTATAAGGTTCATTCAGTCCAGGAAAGAGTGGGAGAGAGGGAGAGACAGAAGCTGAGAGAGACAGAGACCCCTAATAGATATCTGGATAACCAGATTTCTGTTGTAGGTAAAAACTGATCCTCTGGATATACAAAAGTTAGTACATCCTAGAACCATTTATACAAAGGAATTTTGTTAACTAAGAAGTGATTCTTGGCCGGGCGCGGTGGCTCAAGCCTGTAATCCCAGCACCTTGGGAGGCCGAGGCGGGTGGATCACAAGGTCAAGAGATCGAGACCATCCTGGTCAACATGGTGAAACCCCGTCTCTACTAATACAAAAAAAAAAAAAAATTAGCTGGGCATGGTGGCGCGTGCCTGTAATCCCAGCTACTCAGGAGGCTGAGGCAGGAGAATTGCCTGAACCCAGGAGGCGGAGGTTGCGGTGAGCCGAGATCGCGCCATTGCACTCCAGCCTGGGTAACGAGCGAAACTCCGTCTCAAAAAAAAAAAAAAAAAAAAAAAAAAAAAGAAGTGATTCTTAACCTGTCGGAGGAACAATATGACATAAATTACCTTTGATAAAAATCTAGTAAGGCCCAATTACATAAAAGTATACCCATAAAAAATGCCCAGATAGGCTGGATGGACACCTCTGAGACACAGAATGAGTGTCAAAGAACAGAGTGTCTACTGATCTGATCCACACCGGCCATTAAAATCTTTTAAAGGAACTTTTCTCATGGAGAAACTTAATGGAGCAATGATTTATCAATTTGTTTTTATTTTACATTTTCAGTGGTATAGGCCAATGTGGGAAAATTAGATGAATTGTCACTAGATATTTGAAAATCATAAAATAAGTAACAAAATGTGATACTTCAAAAACAAACAGCAAAATCCATCTGGTTGGGAAAAGAGAATATTCTAGATTCAAATGCTGCATGAAGCACATACGTCACACTCTGGCCTTTGCCATTTGTGTATTCACGGGGAAAAAAAGGGGAAATGCACCATTAATGAAAGAATAATTTCTTTAGGTTTATTAAACAATAACGAAATATCTATGAGTTACTTTAATAAGGTGGTAACCATAAAATATGACCTAAAGAAATGTAAGGAAAAACACAAATCTAAGTGCTCTCTAGCTGAAGAATAAAATCAATCCAACAAACAGTTGAATAATATATGTCTGAAACTACTCATTGATTGTGTCACCAAGTTAGTATTTTGAGTCCATTAGAGACCCTTGATGAAATCCTATTGTATTTAACAAAATGTGCTTGCTTGGAAAAGAGGTTCATTTGTTACTATAGAACCTAAAAAAGACACATAAAAATTGAGAGATATCACAAAGTATAAATGCTAAGTAGTATCAAGTCACTTTATGGAATAGAAGCCAGAGTTTTTAAGGGCTAAATTTTTTTATCTATGATAACTTTTAACTTGATAAATTTGGATGAGGAGTCAATCAGGCTATAGTGTAGTTGATCCATTTCTGAGAACCTCAGTGAGATTAGACTTTGCTCAATTATAACAGGTCCCATTTAGATGAGCTGGTCTTTTGTTTTGCACTTTCACTCCAAAGAAGCCTGAATTCTAAACTGAATTCTAAATATTTTAAATATATAATAAAATGACTGCAGTAAAGATAGTGAACAGCAAATATCCATGAGTTCTAAAGCATGACAAGTGTTGTTTCAGTCCAAAATAAATTAAATGACACTAAGGACTGATAGATCAAAGTAGAATATTATTTTGAAATAGTCCCTAGACTTTTAATGCATTTTTAAACCCTGTGCATCAAAATAGTAAGTCACGGTGATGTTCTCTGTGTTACAAGATAAAATTTTGAGAAATTATTCATGTGTATATACACACACACACACATATATAATTTTAAATGTCCTAATCCTATTAAATCAAGGTGTGTATATACATATATATATAAAAGGTATATCTATATATGGTATATATATATGTATATACACCTTATATATATATACCTTATATATATATACACCTTTTATATATATATACACATATATATACCTTTTATATATATATACACATATATATACCTTTTATATATATGTATATACACCTTGATTTAATAGGATTAGGACATTAATAAACATATAATTATATATTTATATATAAATATATATATAAATATGCATAAATATGTATATATAAAAAAATATATATATATATACACCTTGATTTAATAGGATTAGGACATTTAAAATTATTATAAATATTAGCACAATAAAGCCTCATTAATATAAGTCTTCTAAGTGAACACATGCAGTATGTCCAAGTGATTTTTTTTTTTGATATATCTTTTATAGTTTGCCAGGAAATAGGAGGTAGAAGGGAAAGACAATAATGTGTGTAAGAAAAGAGTGTTAAAGAATTTTACATAGGAAAACTGTTTTACACTAGCAGATCATTTGAAATGCCCTAAAACCATAATTTTACTATAAATATTGAGAATTAATTAAAAATTGATGGCTAGTAATGCTTTGCATTTAATGACTAACACTGTATTATCAGTATGCCTCTGCAAACCATTCCTATATACGAGTTTCTTGGATTTTTTTAAACAACTCATACCTTTCACAAGTCTCCTATACCAGTTGATACTGAAACATCTATAAATCATTATATTCTCGAAATTTATTCTTCCTATGCAATTACTCAACAACAACAAAAAAAAATTCAAAGGGTAAATGCTTGAGAATAGTCGAGAAATTCATTTCTTTTTTTTTTTCCTTTCAGATAGGCTTTCGCTCTGTTGCCCAGGCTGGAGTGCAATGGCGCGATCTTGGCTCAATGCAACCTCTGCCTCCTGGGTTCAAGTGACTCTCCTGCCTCAGCCTCCCGAGTAGCTGGGATTATGGGCACCTGCCACCACATCCAAATAATTTTTGTATTTTTAGTAGAGACAGGGTTTCACCATGTTGGGCAAGCTGATGTTGAATTCCTGACCTCAGGTGGTCTGCCCACCTCAGCATCCCAGAATGTTGGGATTGCAGGGTGAGCCACCGTGCCCAGCAGAGTAATTCACTTCTGAAATCCGCATGCAAAACATTTGTTTTCTGTTTAATGTTACTTTCCTTTAGTCAAATCCAAACAAAAAAGCAAATAAACAAATTTCTCTAATCTTTCTAATCCTATATTCAGCTATGAATGATAATTTTCTGGGGAACATGTGACCTTCTTACTTTTAAGGAGCTATTCAATAATCAGCTCACAATTCTGTGTCTATTCTAGATATAATAAGGTATACATGTGGAATAGTAAACAGTATAAACCTAACATGGTTACTCTCAATATTTTTGGAGCACTGCTCCTATATTTAGAGCATAGCATCCTGCTTTAAAAAATTAAAAGTATAATAATTTTACATTTTAAAATGAATTGATATATATACATATTGTACAGATAGCATTTGTACACAAAACTGCTGAGTTTCAGATATTCCTAATATTCTTTCTTTTTGACTAAATATGACTATATTCTATATATAGGAAGCCCTTTTCATAGAAGCTAGCATATAGAGTATAGCAAAGAGGTGGTATTTGCTACCTTATTAAAGAGTCCTGCTACCTTTTAATAATTGTCTCCACTTCTTTGGTTTGTACCGCTCTATTGTTACCTCTTCTCTTTTCTAGCTTGTGTGACAAATAGGTCAAGAGAAGGCAAAGGGGCTCATCCTTAGTCATTAATAACAGGTTTCAATTGCAAAGTGGTCATCATAAACTCATGAATGCTCATAACTTTTCTCATCTATCACCTTCCCTGGTCTCATCCTGACTTGCTTTCTGTTGTTGTTTTTGTTACTGTTAGGCTTTTTGAGTGGTTTCACCATCAAAAAAGTAAGTGTGGAAGCTAGAACCAGTTCTGGCAGACTTCATGCCAAGTTTAAAAAATGAAAACAGGGAGGCTGAGGTGGGCAGATCATGAGGTCAGGAGTTTGAGACCAGCCTGACCAACATGGTGAAACTCCATCTCTACTAAAAATACAAAAATTAGCCGGGTGTGGTGATGTGTGCAGATAATCCCAGCTACTCAGGAGGCTGAGGCAGGAGAATTGCTTGAACCCAGGACGGGGAGGTTGCAGTGAGCCCAGATAACGCCATCACACTCCAGTCTGGGCCAAAGAGTAAGACTGCATCTCAAAAAAAAAAAAAAAAAAGAAAAAAAGAAAGAAAACAATGAATAACTACAAATAAAAATGCTTAAGAAATAGATGCATTATTTTAGTTAAAAGGTAATCAGGTCTAGATGAGGTTCAGTCTAATGAGAAGTAAAGGTATTTGTTAATGCCAAGAGAAGTTCTCCCTCTTGTATTCTGATTTGAGTAGGTTCCAACTTTCATGGAATATAATCACACCTGAATTAATCATTTCCACAAATGGATTATTGTTTTCTATAAAAGTGAGCAAAGTCAATATATAAAAAGAAGATTTATTTCAAGGAGGTAATGAGTAGAAAGTCATGAGATACATCAGAAACAAATGTTCAAGTTAGAACAGGTAAGTCTACAAATGCAAGAGCTTAATGGGAAAGATCCAAATCCTCTCGGCAAATGGTGGACAAGAGTAAGACAGAAAAAGGCAGATAGAGGGCAATTCAAGGTCGGTGATTGCATTGTAAAGCAGTCCATGCAGAACCATTTCCAGCACGGAAAGTACAGGAACAGCTCTGCCCTCCCTTCTGAGCTCTTGAGTCCCTCAGATAGCTCCTAATAATGGCTATAAAGAGAAATTAATCATTAATTTCTCAAATATAGATAAATGGAAACTGTACCTATCCCTGTCATCCTATACTCAACAAACATACATTATTAAAACATCAAAATGAAGGCATTTAGCAAAGAGATTTGCTAGATACCAAAAGCACTCAAGCCTCACTTTCAAGGAGTTATTTTCAAATAGAATTTTGGTCTGGTAGCTCTGCACTAGCTTTTTTTTATAGTCCCAAAATAGCCTAAGTCAACCTTAACTGCCCTGTATTTTGAAAAGAAATTGTGAAGGTGCATCCAAAACAGAACTCTATTTTATGACACATGGAAGTATACTTTTCCATGCAGTTTGTGTAGAATGACCCTATCTGACCAAATAATTATGGTTCAAACTATACTCAGTATGTTGCTAGCATTAACTATTAATACAAATCGATTTTTGCAGAATTTGGCAGTTATAAAATAGTACCAGCAAATTAAAAATATGAAGTTGAATGAATACAATTAACTTAAATATTGTTAAAACTATACTGAGGCAATGCTTAGAGAAAGGAAGTTACTGAAACAGTCTCATCAGGATTCTTTAAATCCAAGCAAGATAGCAGAGATCAGGTTAATATACAAATTTAAAGTAAATAACATTCCAAGCATCATTATTTTGCACTACCATTTGACGTAATTTTGCTATCAGAGTCATACATATTGAGGGATGGCATTAAAATTTGGAATACATTAAAAAATTAATTTCTGTATTTCAATGTAGTAGCATCACAAGAATACCAGTGCATGCTACAGCAATATATTCAACACAGTTGCTAACCACTAAGCCAGTGCTCACTTAAAACAACATAAAAACTACAGTATGGCCTATAAAAGTAAGCCAGAAATTATTTTTATTCTTATTTCTAAACCGGGTCAACTGAAATAAAAACAGAAGTGGTGATGAATAATCAGCTTTCATTTTGCCTTCCTGTTATTCAAGGGGCAGAAATAACTCTGCTTTTGAGGAGGAGGAGGAGAAGGAAGAAGAAGAACAAGAAGAAAGAAGAAAGAAGAAATAAGAAACAAGAAGAAGAAGAGAAACACTCTTCTTTCAGCACTTCCTTCCAATTTCCAGTTTTTGACTTTTTACAAATATGGTTTTGTTTGAATATCAAATAGTTAACTGGTCTCTGGAGGCCTCACCCTGAGAAATTAATTCTAAAGTCCATGTTCATACACATTTTTTGTTGGTGGCTGTGACTGTTTCTCAGCAGGAATATAACATCTTGTTCAGTGTATACCCAGGCTAAATAAGATTACGTAATAAAGAGAAGATTTTTAAATTAATTTTTATTTTAAGTTCTGGGGTACATGTACAGGATGTGCAGGTTTGTTACACAGGTAAACATGTGCCACTGTGGTATGTTACATCTATCAACCTATTACCTAGGTATTAAACCTAGCATGCATTAGCTATTTTTCCTATTTCCAACCCACCCCGCCCCCACTCATAGGACCCAATGCTGTTGTTCCCCTCCCTGTGTCCCTGTGTTCCTATGGTTCGGCTCCCACTTATAAGTGAGAACATGTGGTGTTTGGTTTTCAGTTCCTGAGTTAGTTTGCTGAGGATAATGGTTTTCAGCTCCATCTATGTCCCTGCAAAGGACATGATCTTGGTCCTTTTCATGGCTGCATAGTATTCCATGATGTATATGTACCACATTTTCTTTATTCATTCTATCATTGATGGGCATTTAGGGTGATTCCTTGTCTTTGAAATTATGAATAGTGCTGCAATGAACATACACATGCATGTATCCTTGTAATAGAATGATTTATATTTCTTTAGGTATATATCCAGTAATGGGATTGCTGGGTCAAATGGTATTTTTGGCTCTAGATCTCTGAGGAATCACCATAATGTCTTCCATAATAGTTGAGCTAATTTATACTCCCACTAACAGTGTAAAAGCATTCCTCTTTCTCCACAACCTCACCAGCATCTGTTGTGTCTTGAATCTTTAATAATTGCCATTCTGACTGTCATGCGATGGTATCTCACTGTGGTTTCAATTTGCATTTGAGAGGATTTTTTAAATACTTGATAAGCAAAGCAATGCTTATTTTCCCTCAAAATATGTTGATATACAGATGAACTCAAATCTGCCTATCATAAAGGCTTATTTTAAAGTCCATTTTCCTGTCATTTGAATTATCTCCCTAATGTTGTGACCTCTAGCTTCTTCCTCAATTCATAATTCTTACTTTTATGCCAGTTTTATCTTTAATAAAGATAAATATTATCAAATATTAGTCAACATATTTTGAATGTTTTCCTGGATATCCTTAGAAATATATCCTAATTTAAAATGCCAAATTACAGTAGTCCCCCTTACCTGTTTCAAGACTCCCAATAGATGCCTGAAACCTTGGATAGTGCTAAATCCTATATGTACTATCTTTTTTCCCATAATACATACCTATGATAAAGTTTAATTTATCAATTATGCACAGTAAGAGATTAGCAACAATAATAAAATAAAAATAATCGTAATAATATACTGTAATAAAAGTTATATAAATATGGTCTGTCTCTCAAAAAATCGTATTGTACTGTACTCACCTATTTTCAAACTGCAGTTGACTGCAAGCAACTGAAATGTAGAAAGTAAAACCCTAGATAAGGGGTGGACTACTGTATTTCACTATATTGATTTCTGCTTTCAGGTTTTAAAGTGATAATTTGACAAAGTAGAAAAATAACTGATATATTTCCAACATTTTGCAATTTTGTGTTCTTTTGTTTGAACTAAAACAACATACATACGCACAAACATACAAATAAGCTTGGTACTATATGCCCAGAACCTCACAACATATCACTGTTTTCAAGTTACTCTAATGGACAAATACAGATTTTATAAATAGTGTGAAGAATATCAATGTACATGTATTCCATACAGAAATTTAACAATGTATTTGAAAACATAAAACTGAACTTAATGAATGAATCATTTCAGACAGTCTACCCATGGTTAGACTCCAAATAGCCTCAGCATCATATCACCATGGTGCCAGATAATCTGAATGAAAACGGAAAATACCCAGACTACATTTAAATATTTGAAAATGAGGAAAAAAATAGCTGAAAAATTTAAACCTGATATCTTTTTTTTAACTTTTTAAAAAATTTATTATACTTTAAATTCTGGGGTACATGGGCAGATCATGTAGGTTTGTTACACAGGGATACACGTGCCATGGAAGGGGTTTGCTGCATCCATCGCCCCGACATCTACATTAGGTATTTCTCCTAATGCTATCCCTCCCCAATCCCCCTACTCCCTGCTATTCCACCCCTAGCCCCCATCCCCCATGCCCCAGTGGTATCTTAAAGCTCAGGAATTATTCAAAATTCTTGTTAAATAGATCCAACTGTATACATTAAACTATATTTTTTAAAATATTGAGGTTAACTTAGATTATTATTTTTCCTATGATATTGTATCTGTCATGTAATCATAGGAATTTAGAGCTACAATAGACTGTGTATAGATATTTGAGCCCACAGTTTGGTTAAAATATTAATTTTTTGTTTCATTTACTGCTTCCTAACACCTATGCTAATTATCACTAATCTATTCTTTACATTGCATAATTGCTTCTATCAACTAGATTCGAAGCTTGTGAAAAAGATGTTATTTTTGATACCATATAATACCTAGAATAATATTCCTATTAAATATTTGCTGATTGTAAATGAGTAAAAAATAAATATTTTAACAAAATGACTGTCAAAATTATTAATGTATATATTTTACCATTAACCGGAACAAGAAATTGCAGTTTATATCTATATATGAAAAAGACCAAAGACATTAGATGAAATGATACTGATTGTTTTAAGGTAGTAATTTATTAAGAAATTCAACCCCATTTATCTTATACGTTTCCTACACTGTACCTACACACATGCGCACGCGCGCACACACACACACACGCATATATAAAATCTTCAACAATAAAAATGTTGATATAAGGGCAATGATTAGTTAAAATAGCAATAGAAAACAACACTACTCTCAATAACAATAAATGATTTATTTTTGACATATATATTTTATAGATGTTTTATATATAGAACATGCATAAAAATTTTTGCTTTATATTAAAGGAAAAGCTAAATGGATAGCCCTAGATGAGAAGCCACAGTAATATAAAAATTTTCATGTTTTGAAATTAATTTATAGATTTAAGTCAACTATAATAACAATATTACATGATTGGAACTTGGAAAAGAAAAATATCTGAGATAGAGAGTAGAATTATGGTTACATGAGGCTAGGAAGCAAAGTGCAGAGGTGGGTATGAAGAAGGGATTATTAATGGGTAGAAAATACAGTTAGAAATAATATCTGATGTTGGTGGTAGCAAAATAGGGTGACTATGGTTAACATTAACTTAGTATGTATTTCAAAATAGCTAAAAGAGTAAAATTGGAAAGTTCCTCACACAAAAAAATGATTAAGACTTGAAGTAATAGATAGCTTAATTACTCTGATTTGATAATTACACATTATATGCTTGTATCAAAATATAGCATGTACCCCATAAATATGTATAACTATTATGCATCCATAATTAAGAAAAACAGTATCTGAAAAAGTAAGCAGGAAAACTAGATATGAAAAATTTATAAAGAATTATGTGGTGAGGCTGGTTCTTTGAGCTATAAAGTATATAAAACTACAATTTTAAAAACTGTTATGTAAAATAGTCGAACTCACTAAAAGAACAAATTATCTAGAAATAATGTCAAAAAGATTTTATGTGTGATAAAGGAGTCTCATAAATCGGTGGGGACAAAAACTTATTTAATAATGAACACTGATATATTCGACTTTTTTTAAAATTACTTTGGAATTACAGCTAAATGTTAAAGTATTATATAATCACTATAATTCTTAAATGTTTTATTATGGATAATTGCATGTTTGAAAAGCAATTTACAAAATCAAATATGATCTCAACTTTATTAAACAATATATGGAAAAAGTGAGCAATACAACAAAATTATTAATTATCTGTGGATGTGAAATTTTAGCTTTTTTATTTTTGCAGGTTTCCTTTTACATTGAGCAAAAAATTAAATACAGTAAGTTGAGGTCTTTCATACTGCAGAGTATGTACAAAATTAACCTAGACAATCTGTTTTCCCTCTCTCTTTGTTAACTTTTACTTCTGGGTCCTCCCTGATTACTCCCAAGTTGATAAGGAAACACTCCATATTTTCATGGATAAATTATAGTCACCTTTGTAACAGCTGGATCCCACATTTTAAGCAGATGGTAAATGAGTCTATTGGTTTTCTATCAGTGAATAAGTTTTAAAAATGGTAAAAGTATATGCTTAAGTCTACATGTAGAAAAAGCAGAAATTCAGGTCGCTGTCATGATATCAGACATTACCAGTGATGCCCACTCAAACAAATTCACAACTACTGGAACAGATTCTTGAAATTCCTCCAGTGGTGATATATTTTCCTGATATATCTTTTAAAGGAGCTAATAAATTTAAGTTTCATTTGGCATTTGTAAAAATAAGAATAGAGTGAATATAATTTTTAAAACTTTTCCTGAGAACAAATTGTGAAGAGTAGGACTAGGTTAACAAGAGAGCATCCTCTATGTGGGAAACTCATCAGAGCAGCCCTGTTTAGAGGAAAGATGAAGATGAAGCCTAGATGAAGAAGTGGGAATAATGAAGAGGAACTCTTTCAAATGTCCAACTTGGTCAACTACAGATCCTGACAACACACAATTCTGGACCATCTATCAATGAAAGAAATTCATACATGAAGATGTTCTTAGTTTTGTGAGTTGATACTATAGTAACTTATATAAACTCTGCTACATACATACTTATGAATTTTGGAATGAACTTGGAGGTAGTATAAAAACACCCTATTAAAAAAAAACAGAATATAATATTTTGAAATGACCATTTTAAGGCTCAAGGGTAAAAAAAAAAATTCTTTGAAGCCCTGGAGCAGGAGATTGGGAGAATTTATCCAAATACAAATATTTGGATTCATTAAAATTCACAGTTGTCTTTACATTTAATATTAATTGAAATGTCATCTTAAAAGCACCATGTCTCATTCTGTCTATATAATAGTTAAGGCATGCTGATATTCAATATTAAATAATAATTAAACACTAGATTCTATAGGTAGCCAGAATTAAACTGTATTTTTTCATTAACTATAAATGCTATTATATTGTTAACTGTGGGAAAAATACTTCTGTAAGTATGGTAAGTTCAATGTACCTCATAAGTTGTAGTTACATTTGCCTTCGTTCTTACTTTACAGAATATATTTTTCCTGCCTGTCTCTCAAACACACACTTTAAAAAACAACGAGATTTTAAGAGATTGGTACATATCTTCTTGATCCATTTTGCACATATTCAAACACTTTCAATTAGCACCGGGAACAAAGTCCTGACTGCTTTCAAGCCTCCAACTGTAATTCTACTTGGATTGACAACACAGAGATTTACCTCTTTATCTATCAAATTCACACTTAGAGTTGCAAAGCATACTAAAATGGGATTTGAGAGACCAAAGTAGAAATCTCTCTTTGAATATGACTCATTATAATTTCTTTGTAAGATACATGTGAAACAAAATCAATCTAGAATAAATTGGTCTGAGAAGAGAAAAGAAAATCAACTTCTCTTCCCTGTGTGCTTATCATGGTTGGCTCAAAGATCACAAAAACATACACTACTAATGATGCACAATTCATGTATCACCCAGCTCAACTTTACATGAGCCAAGTTATACATTAGTCTCTTTATAGTCCTGCAACAGGTCCAGAAATATGTGCCATTTCAGGAGAAAAGCAACTTGTGGAAAGAAACAAGTTGTGTAATTTTAGTCTATTTCTGATCTAAGTAGTAGATAACATTTATCTAGTATTTAGTATGCACCAACTGTTGTGCTAAAACCATTAACTGCTGTTATCTCATGATTTACAAACCTACTGTGAAGTTAATTTTACTGTTGAGAAAATTGAGGCACATTGGAGGAGGTTAAGTATGTGGCCCAATGGCACACAACTGGTAAAAACCTGTCAGGTTTCACAACCAGACAGTCTGCCACCAGAGCCCACACGCTTACCACATGCCTCAGAGTGAGCTCAGTCTCCCTCATTTCCATGATTTTGTGTTCATATTTTGAAGTGCCAAAAAGAGGCACTTGCGGATGAAATACTTGTTGGATGAATTTCCACTAACATGAGTGTTATCATGCCGTTGGGTCTACTGTTTGAAAAATTCAGTTTCCTTTAAAAAAAAATGAATCAAAGAGAGCCAATCTTCTCATTAAACTGAGAATACTTTTTTAAAAAACACTTTAATCCAAGTTTCTTTTATATTATATGCTAATGTAAATAATAAATATATACTTAATTTTATATTTTTTTTTTGCAGGACTGTGGCCCAGTCAAAATTTCCATTTGTACTATTATAGTATTAATATACCATTAGCAATATTTTAGTATTAATACCACTATCGGTATTAGTGGTATTAATGCTACAATGAATTGTATTAATACTATAATGAATTTTGACATAAATACATTTGCCAAATGTGACGTGATGGGCAAATGATTTAGAAGGTAAAACAATATAATTTCAAGTAATAATGGGATAATTGGTGTCAAGACACACTAAATCTGACAATTGCTATCTGAGCAAAAAAAAAAAAAAAAAAATGCTTTTTTTTGAGATGGAGTCTCACTCTGCTGCCAAGGCTGGAGTGCAATGGCGCAATCTCGGCTCACCACAACCTGTGCCTCCCGAGCTCAAATGGTTCTCCTACCTCAGCCTCCCAAGTAGCTGGGATTATGGGCACGTGCCACCATACCCAGCTAAGTTTTGTATTTCTAGTAGAGACAGGGTTCACCATGTTGCCCAGGCTGGTCTTGAACTCCTGAGGTGATTCACCTGCCTCAGCCTCCCAAAGTGCTGGGATTCCAGGCATGAGCCATTACGCCCAGACTATAATTTATTTAAATACTAAAAAAGGGAGTGAAAAAATTCCTTACTGATAATGACAGGTACGACCATGCCAAGTTGGAAAAAAACAAGACATTTTCTAAGATAGAGGTCTACATTAATACCTGATTATTTTTTATTTAAATGGCAAACAACTCACTTTTCTTATGATTTAGGAGAACAATTATCATAAGTACAGAATTAATCTGGCCTAGAGAAAATATTCCAGAGTATTTTGGATCCTGGCACAACCTTGACAGTTTGACAACATGCATCAACACATATTTTCAAATTCTTTGATTGAATAATTCTGCATATAGGAAATCAATAGAGATACTTAGTAGCTACATGTTCTAGATTACTCATCAATATCTTGTTTATAATAGTAATAATTTGTGAAAGATAAAAATGCCCAATATTGCCAGATATTTATTACTATTACTACTATTATTACTATTGCCAGATACTCAGGCAAGGTTAAATAAAACTCTGTGCATCTATAAAATGAATTCTTCAACTATTTAAATTTATGTCCCTAAAGAATACTTAGTAGACTTGGGAAATTAGATATATGGAATTTATATATGAAAAGCAAAATCTACTTTTGTATACGTTTTCATAGTGGGTGAATTTTATCATTTTTCTTTATATCTTTTGTATATTTTTAAAATATTCTGTTTTAAATATAAAATTCCTTTTCAATAAAAAGAGTAAATGTTATTAAACCTAAGATCTAATAAACATGTGAGAAATCAAAATGAGTTATATCAGGCAAAGACTGATTCTATTAAATTATGTATTATGCTCAAAAAATATATTTGCTTAATACAGTTTTGATGTAATTCATGGCTATTGTAGTTTTTAAAAATCATGTAATGTCACCATAACTTCACAAAAAATTTTCATAGACACTAGGATATTTTGTGTTTAATTGTATTATAAATTGCTGAACTGATTTAGCATTTCATTCTGAAGGCCTACTGTAAATATTATGCTAAAATATAATTGATAAAATGTAATGGGATTATTTTATTTAAACAAAATATGATTTTACAAATAGCTCCTTTTAAATGTAGACAAGGAGCAATCTTGCAATTTTCCTATCATGAACTATCTCAGGAGTCACTTCATTCTCAAATTGCCAGTTTTGAAAATTTATCTTTAGTGAAATGTCAACTTATGTTTTTTCATTAGTCACAGCTATGGCACTTACCAAGTCCATCTCAACAAAAGCAGGGTTTAGGGAGATGAAAAGCTGAGGAAAAAGATGAAGGATGAAGAAAGAGCCTACACTAGACAAGAGATAAGAAGGCTCTGCATCCCTGGGGAACACAGGGGCAGCACTGTGTGCACCTGGAACCCAAGGACTGGGTCTGCAAAGAAAGAAAACAAATCACTGCTCAAATTCTTCTTAATGTCCCTGAAATCCCAGTAAGGAACAGGGAGAAATGATCCTCTTCACTTTTAACCCTATATCTCATCCACTTCATTGCTTCAATCGACGTTGCCAGATCAAGGAACGTATCAGACCAGGTAGCGGACTGGTACATACAAGGGCTGGTGGGTTAACTCCACTAGCATACTGCACAAGCAACATCACTCTGCAAGCCCCTCACTGATTCATCATCTTTCTTCCACACTGAATTCAGACCTCCCTGATGTTCCCCCCTCTCTCTTACCAGCAGTCTTTCATTGGCCAGTACGTTCTGCAGCCCCTGCCTCATGAATACCTCTCAGGTCCTTTTTCTCATTTTCATCTTCACTGACACTGTCTGAGTTGCGATGTCCCTACCACAGAGAAAGTACAGTGTTGCCTCCTTCCTGAGGCCTCTCCTTACCTCATCTCGGTCTTTTCTGGGCTATTCTCCACAATGCTGATGAGATAATCTTTTGAAAAATTTAAAGTGATCATTAAAATCCCTAGTAAAAAATCCTTCAATATCACTCCAATTCCTTCTGTATAAACCCTCAAATCCATATTATGATTTATAAATCCCTTAAACAGAATTACATTACACAATGGGAGACACAGTATATGAAAGAAAATGAGTCAACTTTAAGTAACTTCTCTAAAATTCTACAACCAAAATTTGGAAAGAAGGTATTCTCATTTAGTGTGTATGTGTGTATACATATATATACACACACATACACGTACACATATATGTTTTAATTAAAGGTTAGTATTATTTTTGATTTTGTATTACATATTCAGGGTAAAAAAAAAAAAATAGAATTGCTTAAGCCTTCTGAATGGAATGAATTCCGCTGTGCTCTTCCTGAGGCAACTTGTTCTATTTCACCAGATTTATCTCTCTCCGTTTTAACACCCTGGCAATTCTTCTCCAGTTTTTCTTATTCTAGAACATACAGTGCTCCGTCATGCCTATATAACTCTGTCCTTTTTCCCCCTTGAATAAAATGCTCATTTCTGCCTTCTTCTGAAGAAATACCCATGAATTCAATACAGTAGGTTGAGCTACACCTCTCCAGAATGGCTCCCTTGGCTCAGGCAGACAACCACACACTACTGTAGGTAATGTTCCCTACTTATTTCCTGCCACACAATCTCTGCTGACCACAATAACCCAGTGCTCATCAAACTTCCCACTTGACATATATGTGCTTCCACTTACTTGAAAGAAGATTTGATATGGCTCACTGCAAAACCTAGTGCAGTAACCACTGGCCAGAGCAGGGGGAAAGAGGCAAGGCAGGCAGCTTCTGCACTAGTGCCCTGAGATCACTGAGGCAAAACATGGGGTGCCAGGGTACCACAGCATGTCTGTCATCTGCCCTGGTCTGTCCCCAAGTCCCCCTCGCCTTCTGAATCACCTCCCTTACGTCTGTCAAGATTACAGAATAAGGAGATTTCACTCTAAATTAAGCACTTTCAGTTCATGAATATCCAGTAGTTTCTGTCAATATAAAATTTGCAACAAATTTTCCTAAATTAACATAGGATGTCAGCAGAAGTCAGCAATTTCACCTCTTACTAATAAAGCCATAGGCATTTACTACCTATGTAAACTAATGTGATTTATTGGCTGACATGTACTGAAGACATAGATTTCAAAATACAGTATATATAGCCTGAAATCCAAGAAAAGAAAGTAAACAAAAGGTGACATTTGTTTCTCTAAAAATTTAAGTCCTCTCAAATAATTCATCGATTAGAAAGTTAATAGAATGCTGCATTCCAAAAAGTCTTCAACCAACAATAAACACTCTTCATCTGCATAAAGCATAATATACTCCAAATCAGGAGTCCCAAATAATCTGACTCCTTAAACATCACACTTAAACTCTGTGAGTCTTAGCTTCCTCACCACTAAATTAATTTGCCTTTCATTTAGGTCCTTGTCCATATCTAAAATCTCATGATTCAAATACACACAAATCTGTGATAGTTATAAAGGGAAAATAGGTTTCCAAAGGAACCAAGAGAACCTACAAATTAACTATTATTCCCCTTTTTAAGACTAAAATATTCTAAACATTATTTTTAAGTTAGTATATTTTTCTGATATACTTGGAAATGAAACACTATATTTTCAGTAAAATTCCATTTTACAATTAAATATAATTGTCTTAATCATGACTAAATGCAAAATATTTTACCTTCCTATCATTGCCTCCCTTCCTTCTTTTTTTTTTTTTTTTTTTTGAGATAGAGCCTTGCTCTGTCATCTAGGCTGGAGTGCAGTGTTGTGATCTTGACTCACTGCAACCTTTGCCTCCCGGGTTCAAGCAATTCTCTGCCTCAGCCTCCCAAGTAGCTGGGATTACAGGCATCCACCACCGCTCCTGGCTAATTTTTGTATTTTTTGAAGAGACTGGGTTTCACCATCTTGGCCAGGCTGATCTTGAACTCCTGACCTCATGATCCACCCACCTCAGCTTCCCAAAGTGCTGGGATTACAGGTGTGAGCCACCGTGCCTGGCCCCAAATGACGTTTTAATGAGCACTGAAGTATGCTGATCCAAACAACCTATTTTAGTTTCCTAGAAAATAATCAGCTTTTTAAAAAATATAGAACCGGCCGGGTGCGGTGGCTCAAGCCTGTAATCCCAGCACTTTGGGAGGCCGAGGTGGGTGGATCACGAGGTCAAGAGATCGAGACCATCCTGGTCAACATGGTGAAACCCCGTCTCTACTAATACAAAAAATTAGCTGGGCATGGTGGCGCGTGCCTGTGATCCCAGCTACTCAGGAGGCTGAGGCAGGAGAATTGCCTGAACCCAGGAGGCGGAGGTTGCAGTGAGCCGAGATCGTACCATTGCACTCCAGCCTGGGTAACAAGAGCGAAACTCCGTCTCGAAAAAAAATATATATATATAGAACCTTGTCTCACCTCCACTCACCTAAAAAGAATTCAAGTATGTGTGTGCATACATGTAGTCTTTACCATTAAGTGAGGATTTGTAGAAAGAAGGGATTAAAAAAAAGAATAAAATCTTTATCTCTTTAATGTTAATCTATGTCTGAAAGCTAGAAAATAACTTGCCAACTGAATAACAGAATGGTAAACCACATTCATTTCGAAGTATATCAAAGGATATCAAACAACACTCATTTGTCTCAAAGTATATCACTGATGAGACAAAAACAGCTATGGAAAATAGAATCATATTCTCTCCAGGCAATTGAAGAAAATGTCAGTACTCTGCCACTTCTGTGAGGACTTAGGATAAATAAAGTTTTTTTCCCCAGTACTTTGCCACTTCTATCAGGGCTTAGCAGAAATAAAGCCCTGATTTTGAGAATTACTCAAAATAAAAATTGTGTAATCTCACAAGTAAGAACCAAAATGACTGTGAGAACTAAAACCGCTAATCAACTGCCTATCTGTGTGAGTTTTGCTAAACACTTTTGGGAAGGAGTTACTTCATAATTTCTTCTCTTCATCTTTTTCCCCACATACTAATGTCAATTTTGTACATTTGCTTGTAATAAATGTTAAATTGATTTTGCATTTTGAAAAAGAAGGCCAGAGTTTGCAAGAAAAATGTGTTTAAATCATGTAGGAAATAATCTCTTATCCATACTAGTAAACTAATCTATTCATTACCAAGCCATTTAAAAACATTTTACCATGTAGCTTTTAACTATGTGCCGTATGAAACAAATACCTTTAGTTTAGTGAATAAATCTCAAAAAAAATCTACTTATTATAAGACTTGTTACATGCTACAACCAAAAATCACTCTGAACTTACCACTTGAAATAAAGTAGTAGGGAAGTTTCACTTCCATTTTTTTTCTCACTGGTTCATTAAAAATGTACCTGTTCCATACCTGAATTTAACATAACTATTGAATTTTACATTTTAAAAGAGGGAGAGAGGATAGAGAATTAATTTTTAAAATTCAACTTAGGAAACTCCAATGCAGTACAAGGAACTCACTAAGTCAGGAATAACTTAGGATGCCCTAAAGTTGGCAGCTGCCCGTATAGTATGATTTGTAAGTCACCCTGCAGAACCCTCCTGAATAAAATATCCTCTTCATCTGAACTACTGCCATTAGAGACCTGATAGCATTTCAGTCCTGAAAGATTCTCTATGAAACCTGATTCCCCTGGAAAATAAAACAACTTTATTCATTATCCCTTATACATGTATAGCCCACATCTGGCAAGTACTTGCGAGTGAAGACCCACCCATGGAGCTGGGCACAAATAGACAATGGGAATAAGGACAAACAGAAGCCTAGATAAAAGCATCAAACAGAATTTACTTTCTTTGCTACCTAGCTGGGGGCCAGCCTAAGAAGTATACTCCCAAATTTGCTATCATAATCACAACTAAACCTAGGTCATCTTCTCAGATCTTTTTCTAATGTTCTGGATGCTCTGTTACAAACCCAGTCAAATGTGGAAGTGTAGTGATCCCTACCTACCATTTGATACAATTAGGACACATCCTAAACATAATAAAAACACGAAGCAGGCTGGGCAGGATGGCTCACGCCTGTAATCCCAACACTTTGGAAGTCGAAGGGGGCAGATCACAAAATCAGGAGTTTGAGACCAGCCTCACCAACATGGTGAAACCCACCTCTGCTAAAAATACAAATATTGGCCTGGTGTGGAGGTTCATGCCTGTAGTCCCAGATACTCGGGAGGCTGAGGCAGGAGAATCGCTTGAACCTGGGAAGTGGAGGTTGCAGTGAGCCAAAGATTGTGCCACTGCACTCCAGCCTGGGCAATAGAGCAAGACTCAGTCTCAAAAAAACAAATGAAATAAAAATAAAACATGAAACAGATTTCAATGGATATCAAATGATATTATTGAAATAAAAGAAAATAAAGATCATGTCCACTGTATTCATGACTATTGCTAGGCTCAGAAATTAGAATATTCACTCTCTAGAAAACACTAAATTCCATAAATCCAGAATTCTGTGTCTCCTTTAAATCTTCAATTGCAATTGAAATACAGAAAAGTATTATTTCACATTTTAACAAAAATTCAAATTATCAGTATGAAACGAAAGAGAACAAAATGTTTCCATATTCAAAACCAATAGTAAATACTGTCTTAATGTATATAAATCTTCTCATTTTAAATATGTATTATATCATTTATCTAACAAAGCAGTCATCATTATATACTTCAAATTTTTCAAGGTAAAAATAATTACAAAAAGTATTCTATAAAAATAGACAAAGCTTAGATCAATTAATGAAATACTACATTTTGAATCTATCATGTATACCTTAATTCTAAGGTATTGTACCATTTTATCAACTACCACAAATAATTTTTTAAACAAATTCTTAGGTCATTTACTGAATTTTTTTTTATTTTGAGAAAATTATAAATTAAAATGTTATTGCAAGAAACATAACAAAAAGATCCCATGCATCTTTTACCCATTTCTTCCCAATGATATCTTACAAAACCACAGTACAACCAGATTTTTTCTTTTTTTGAGACAGATTCTCATTCTGTTGCCCAGGTTGGAGTGCAGTGGCACAATCTTTGCCCTGGATTCAAGTGATTCTTCTGCCTCAGCCTCCTGAGTAGCTGGCACTACAGGTGTACACCACCAGCCCAGCTAATTTTTGTATTTCCCTCATATTGGTCAAGCTGGTCTTGAACTCCTGACCTCATGATCCACCCGTCTTAGACTCCCAAAGTTTTGGGCTTACAGGTGTGAGCCACTGCACCCAGCCGAGCAGATTTTTTATATTGTTTCAATTAAGATACAGAACATTTTCATCACCACAAGGATCTGTGTGCTGTGTTATAGCCATGCTCACTTCCCTCTGCCCCCACTCCTTCCTTAACCTTTGTGCACCACCAATTTGTTTTCTATTTCTATAATTTGTTATTTCAATAATGTTATATAGATTAGAATTGTAAAGTACGTGACCTTTTGGGACTGACTTTCTTCACTCAGCATAGTTCTCTGGAGAGTTATTCAGATTGTTGTATCAATAGTTCAAGTTCTTGTTTTGAGTATTCCATGGTATGGATGTACCACAGTTTAATGATTTATCCACTGAAGGACATTTCTAGTTTTTGGTCTATTACGAGAGAAAAAAGCTGCTATAAATGTTTGTGTACAAGTGTTCATATGAACACAAGTCTTCATTTTTCTGGGATAAGTGCTCAAGAGTGCAACTGCCAGGTTATATGGTACTTGCATGTTTAGATTTTTAAGAAACCATCAAACTGTTTTCTAGAGAGTATAATCCTTTTTCTACATTGCTGAATTCTATTTGATAATACTTCAAAAAGATTTTTATATCTGTACGGATGAGGAAGACTGGTCTGTAATTTTATTTGTACTGTCTTTGTTTTGTTTTAGTATCAAGATAATGGTAACTTCACAAAATGAAATTGGGAAGTACACCCTTGTTTTTTGTTTTCTGGAAGAGGCTGTATAGGATTGGTGTTAATGCTTCAAATGTTTACTAGTAATTTCCAATTAAATAACACAGATATGGAATTTTTTTGTGTGTCGGCGTTTTAAAAGTTTAAATTATATTTCTGTAATAATTGCAGAGCTATTCAAATAAACTATTTCATGTGATGTAAATTATGACAGTTTGTGTTTTTTGAGGAATTGTTCTTTTCTACCTTGCCAAATATATGTGTGTATAGTTGTTTGTAGAATTTTCTTCTCTCTTTTTTTTAAATTTCAACAGGGTATGTACTGATGTGCCTTGTTTTATTACTGATATTGGTAATTTAGATCATTTCTATTCTTGTCTTGCTACAAATTTGCTAATGTTGAAAGTTCCTGGTCTCATTGACTTTTCTCTACTTTTTTCTATTTTCAATTTCATTGATTCCTGCTCTTTATTATTATTTTTTCCCTTCTGCTTGCCTTTGTTTTGCTCTTACTTTTTAAGGTTCTGGAGGTAGGAGCTTAGATTGTTAATCTAAGACGTTTTCTCTTTTATAATGTAGGTATTTAGTGCTATAAATTTTCCTGCCAGCTTTGCTTTAGGTGAGCTCTGCAAATTTTCATATATATTATTTTCATCTTTATTTAATTCGTATTTTTAAGTTTCCCTGAGGGCTTTTTCTTTAACTCATGGATTCTTTTAAAGTATGCAGTTTAGTTTCCAAGTGTTTGGAGGTTTTCCTGTTATCTTTCTGTTACTAATTTCTAATGTGTTTCCATGTGGCTAAAGAACTCCTTCTATATGATTTAAGTTCTTTAAAATGTGCTGAAGTTTGTTTTATGATTTGTGATATGTATTCAAATATATTCCCTTGCCGTTTGAAAAATACGTAGACTCTTGTGTTGTTGAATGAGTGTTTTACAAATGTGCATTAGATCCTGGTTATAAAACTTACAAATTTTTTTTTCTCTCCATAAAGCACATTCTTTCATTAAATCAGGGACTTTATATCACTTTCTTCATATATATTTATTTTTGAAAATAAATTTAATGTTATCTAACACCTCAAAATAAACTTCCTAACCCTATCCTCTGAGATTTTATACAATATTAATACTATATATGAAAGATTATGACTCACACTTCATAAGTTTTAGAGTGATTTCCTATGTAGCAATTAACGTGTTCTTCACACTACTGCTTCTAAACATTTGCTTATCATTCTATTTCTGCTGATGATTAAACTAGTACAGAGAGAGAGAAGCCACAAGACCTTGCAAAAGAGACTTGACCTATGATTTAAACTCCAGGTTTACATTCTTTCCACATCTGCACTTCAGAAATTTAGTTATCTGAATTAATATAGCAAAGTATTTGGATTTAAGCCTAGGCTCTGAAAATTACTAGTTAATTACTTGTACAAATTATTTAACAGTCTTCTAACTCAGTCTTCTACCTTTACCTTTGAAACTGGAATTATGATACTAAACACCTCGAAGGGTTGTGTAAGAATTAAAATATTTAATCCAAGCGAAGAACTGAGAGATCAGTGACTGGCACAGCAGACACACACTATGTATGTCAGCTATGATTGCGTATCACCAAGGATGCAATTAGGTAAGACTGTCATCAAAATTCAGCACATCGAATTTTTCTTATAGTCTCTAATTTGTCTCATTTTCTCAATATTTTTAAACATAATAAAGTAAACCAACAAGGTAAATAAACCTAAATAGAAATGTCCAAACTTTTTTATTATATACAAATATTTATTTGTATTCGGTTAAACGGCTCACTTCTCTGGTTTTTTACTTATCATGCTTTATAAACTGTGACCCAGAATACACATTGTTAAATTTAGTCTATTAAAAACTGGTTTGGCAAACAAAAATTTTTGATCTTCAACACTTTTTAATATTATAACCCTCTTAAATTGTTTTAGAAAATTGTGAAATAGAGCTCTTGTTATTGTACTGGAACACAAAACATGCTTAGACCTCAATAAACCACAAAAGTCCATGAGCATGATCACCTTTTAAAAACTTGTTAGCTGAAGAGGAAAAGGTGAACATCTTCACTATACACACTATACTCTAAGACATGGAAAAGATTCCTCTTTCTTTAACAAAAAAAGTTAATCTCAAAAGTGTTTTATGATTATATTTTCCATTAATATCTATATTATAATAAATGATACTTGGATTATATTATTTGCTGATAAAATAATATAAAAATATAAAATAAACATTGAAATGCCTCATATTTCTACACTGTTATTAAGAAAACAAATTGAGAATAAGTTAGATAGTTTATTCTTGACGAAACGTAAGATAAATATTTCTCTATGTACCTCACATGGATGTCAAAATCCTCACTGTAATCTTAGGGGAGTCAGGACTTTGAAGTGCTGAAAGGATCATAGCTTCTTCTGTTTACTAGTACTATAATTAAGATAATCAGAACAAAGATCACTAATACTAACATAATTATAGAAGAAATGTTGTACTTATGGTAAGTATTGCAGAGTAAGCATAGAAGGTACTCTTTGTCTTTCAGATGCACTACATACCATCATACCTATTAGTGTATTGTTAATGACCAAGTAACTGAAATAGAAATGCATTAATCATCTGCTACACATAAAGACTTGTGATAGACACAAAGGAAAGCAAAATTCTTGCTTTGATGGAGCTTACAGTCTTGCTACCATGACAACTGTAGGTCCTAATAGTGAATCTTAAACTTTCTATGTCTGTGGAACACTTCTGAATGGTAGAATTTTGGATGGCATATATAAAGGGAATACATGACCCAACATAACACCAGTTATATTAAGTCCCAAACTATTTCACCTCTGTTCTTTCTTATCATATGTTCATTTAAAAATTGCATATCTAACTCTCTGCTCTCTATGATCATTCTTTAGCACTCTCTTACTGAGAAGAGTTACCTTCCCTGACCAACTACTTTTTTATACTCAAGGAGAAACCTCTCATGTTAAAGAAAACACATAATCTTCCTTTGTTGCTGACTTGGTGTTATACTATGTCTCTTGACTCACAGAGACGGAGTTAGTGTAGAAGAAAGGCTATAATGAGCTAGACAGTTGGCAACTATTTCACACAAGAAGAGGTATTCAAATCAGTTCTGAAGAATAAATAGAATTTGGATAGGAAAGAAGGGATTTACAACAGCAAGAGGAGTGTGAACAAAGTTTCTTAAGACCAATGAAGTACATTTGTAGGGTTAGGGTGGCCAATTTGATAACTCAAATAGCTTATAAAAATGCTAAGCATATAAATTAAATATAAGTTTAATAGGCTAAAAGCATCAGGCAAAGGAATTTCAAATCTCTTTGTAGACAAAGGAAAGTAATTGAATGCGTACTAGCAATGCTTTGGTTTAGTGGCAGCTTGATGAAGGAGGTGGGAGGGAGAGTGGAGGCATCCAGATCAATGAGACACTAACGGCAAGGACACTAGGCTGGAGATGACAGGATCCAAAGAAGGATTATGAAAGAAAAAAAATGGAGAAAAAAAGATTTAAAGAAACAAATAATGTTTTAGCATATGGATTTTTTAAAGTATCTTTTTAAATGTATGATAGACTTGAAATCTTCTAATATTACATAAATTTTTAGATAAAATACATATCTACATCTAGAACATGATACGCCATAAAACGCCTCTAATCATACTTCCTTCTGCTGCTATTGTCATTAAATCCATAAATTTTAAAGAAAATCCTGGAATTGTTAATATGCTGAAGCCATTTTGAGGAGGTTTATAAGAAAGCATACTATTTTTTTCAAGCTACTCATATAACAGAAACTACACTATAATTTACTATACCTATTATATTAAATAATGTTGTTTGCTTAATTACTAAAAGAAACTCTGATATTCTGGAGATACACACACACATATACATTTATGTCCATCTATCTAAATCTCTCTAACTAAAAATTGTGTCAACAATGTTGCTCAATTAAAAAATAATATAATTGGCATAAAGATTGTTATTTTCAGATGCTGGCCAGGTTGTGAAGAAAAAGGAACACTTATACACTGTTGATGGGAGTGTAAATTAGTTCAGCCATTGTGGAAGACAGTGTGGTGATTCCTCAAAAACCTAAGGACAGAAATACCATTCAATCTAGCAACGTCATTACTGGATATATACCCCCCAAAATATAAATCATTCTATTATAAAGACACATGCCTGTGTGTATTGCAGCACTATTCATAACAGCAAGACATGGAACCAGCCTAAATGTCCATCAATGATAGACTAGATAAAGAAAATGTGGTACATATACACCACAGAATACTATGCAAACATAAAAAGAATGAGATCATGTCCTTTGCAGGGACATGGGTGGAGCTAGAGGCCATTATCCTTAGCAAACTAACATAGAAACAGAAAACCAAATATTCTCATTTGTAAGTGGGAGCTAAATGATGAGAACACATGGTCACATAGAGAGAAACAACACACAGTGGGCCTTTTTCAAGGGGAGAGGGTGGGAGAAACAACAGGATCATAAACAATAACTAATGATGCTAGGTTTAATATCTGGCCGATAAAATAATCTGTATAATAAATCCCCACAGCACAAGTTTACCTATGTAACAAACCTGCACTTGTACTCCTAAACTTAAAAATTAAAAAACTGTCATATATGAAAAATGTATATATTCTGAATATTAGAATTATTCTAAAACAAGAAATCATATGCACATATACATACAAACACATAAATTTTACTCATTTTTATAGTAGTTTTGAATCCCTTTTACTAAAAGTATAAAACATTAATATTTGAATAATTTTGAACATAAAATATTTTGCCATTGCTAGAAACATGAACATGGAATTTTTGCATTTATTTATAGTTACCTTTCAAGATCCTTTACTAAACTGAGTAATAATCGATTTTTCCAGTTATTAAAATTAATTAGCATAATAGCTCTTCTTATTCCATTGTTAAATATAAGCATTATTTCTATACCACAAAAAAAGAACATAATCAATTTCAAATCACTTTTCCTTTTTATATATCCTATGAAAGACAGTCATGATAGGTTAGAGCATATTAAACACCAAAAAATAATTTTACAGTAAAAATATACACAAAACAGGAAAGCTAACATGTTAATGTTCTAGTAAATATTTTACTTAGGAATGGCTATAAATCCATTTTAAATATATCTACAAAGAAAATACCACCATAGCTAAATAAATCTGCATTGTCAGTGATTTACCTAGTAATTCTAATTAGTTGGATATTCACCAATAATGGAAAAGAATTTCAAGTGACAAAAAGAATAAAAATGAATAGAAAAATATGATCATAGGAAATAAACTAAGTATTTTTACTCTCCAAACTGACAAGAATAGGTATGGTATAGTGTAAATTACACCCACTGACAGTTGATGAGTGTTAGTTAGCTAATTTATGCAGAAGTGAAGAATAATTTGAATGGTATGTGTTTTACTTTTGGCACAAGAAACTGTGACATTTCAGCACTGCAGTGGCTGAAATCTGTTGCTTCTAAGAATAAATCTTCCAAAATTAACTTTGCCAATCACGAGGCAATCCTATCACGCACTCCAAAAAATTCCAAATATGTTTATTTCAGAATCATCCTCTCCAGAGATATTCTGAAGTCTAACATTTCTCAGTAGACTTCTAAATGCTGCAGTGCTAAAAGCTTAAACTTGAATAAACCCACATTTTTTTTTCTGAGGAGATAATGTCACTACTTCATTTTGTGACTCAGAGTCAAAAGAACAACATGATTTTAATCAAGGAAAAAAGTAGATCTAAAACAATTCAAATAACTGTATTTTCAAACTGGGGTAAATGTTTTTATTAGAGTTGAAAAGTTGTTATATGCCTTGTAAGGTTCAACCATTTTCAGCATGGGCAAAAATAAATGTGATGATAATAAGTAAATGGAATAAAGTAAAGAAACACATTCATTTAGTAAATGAAACTAATGTGCCTGTGAATAATCAAGCTGTAAGTATGATACCTGTAGATTCTAAAATAGGATCAGAATAATCAACTCCTGGAATTATTTATGTATCTCATGACCTCAAACCTTGAACAAAAAAGGTCAAAATATTTGTCTATGTGATTGAAAAATCATAATTTTTGAAAAATTTTGATAATTTTCCAAACCATCCACCTACCAACCCAATGCAGATTATATAAACAATTTAACTCAGAATTAAGTGCTGCTTATTTGAATGGTTATTATATTTTCATATCTTTTATATAAGTTTCCCTCACCACCCCAGCCACAACACATAAATATAGAGAATACTAGGTTGGGGAAAAAAATACAGACTTGGCAATTTGAAAGTTCTGAGTTTGAATTCTAAGCTTCTGCCATTTTGTGATATCAGGCAAGTTATTTAAAATCTGACATTCAGCTATTTCAATTGTAAAATTGAAATGGCAATATTCACTTTATATTATAATAATAATTTAAATTATCTCCTAAAGTAATTTTCACAGTGTAATCACACAATCCTATTGGATACATTTCTTATTGAAAAAATAAAATTCTTGATTTTTTGTATCTAGTTAAAATATTATTTTTGCTTTCTTAAATAAAAAAGGATCAACCTTGTAAATTCAACTTTGACATAGTTCACAATTTTTCTAATCACTCAGATTAGAAACAAATAATTAATTACTTCTGATTGCACATTGTATAGCTGCTTTCATAAGTCATCCAAGTGATGAGTGGTATTTATTGCACAAGAAAACATGCTATCTACTTTTTCCATAAATCTTGGACATTTATTAATTTGTATCTCAAAATGTTTGTTTATTTTTCTTCCTGAGGAATTTGGAACCTTTATTATAGTGATATTTTACAAAGCTGATGACTAGAATATTGATTGGCTATTTGAGAAGAACATATTGACAAGTAAATATCATAGATGAAGCTTTAATGTAATAATTTTGGGAAAGTATTTACACTATAAATCTTGCCAGATCTATAACCACTTTTTTTTTGCCATTGTTAAAAAAGCAACTATTATTTTTGAGAAGATGCACTAACTGTAATCTATTCCAATCTATTTTTAACTTAGCTTACAACAACTACAGAACTGGTAGAAACTCTTGTTTTTAAAAACTGGTAATTTTGCTCCTGTTGTTACTACTTTATTTTTCCATGAGCTTCGTAGAGCTAGTAATCGGGGTAAGGTGCTTAGAACAGTGCTCAGAATATGGAAAGCATGATATAAAATTTTGATCAATAAGACCTTCAGGAAACATCTCCTTAGTTATCTCCTCTAGCAAGTAGCCAACCTCATTCTCTTCTATTACAGGAAGAAAAGTTATATTCAAAAATTACTATGTATTCCACTATTTAGGTTATACACTATTATGAGTCTGACAATTGTCTTAATCTATATATACTTAAAATCAGAATCTCAACTAAACAAAAGTCAATTTCTAACACTGCCAAACCATAATAAATAATTCATTTCAGTATTCTGTTCTGCTTACCAAATTGTCACAGAAGAAAATAATGATCACTAAAGTTTCAAAATAATTGCATATGCTTTAATATAAATATTAAGACTACATGCAGTGTTTGGTTTTCTGTTCTTGTGTCAGTTTGCTGAGAATGATGGTTTCCATCTTCATTCATGTCCCTGAAAAGGACATGAACTCATTCTTTTTTATGGCTGCATAGTATTCCAGTGTATATGTGCCAAAAACAGGGAAGGGAACATCACACAGTAGGGCCTGTCGGTGGGTAGGGGAGCTAGGGGACGGATAGCAGTGGGCAGGGGGATAGGAGAGGGAGAGCATTAGGAGAAATACCTAATGTAGATGACAGGGTGATGGATGCAGCAAACCACCATGGCACGTGTACACCTATGTAACAAACCTGCACATTCTGTACATGTACCCCAGAACTTAAAGTATAATAAAAAAAAGAAAAAAGATTAAGACTAAATCACAATAAACTAAACAACAACAAATGCAGAAAATACCTTCCTCACAATCATTATTTATTATCTAGTTAAAACCAATGTATTGTACTAAGCTGTCTCATGGGTTTCCTCAAAAATAAACGTCATTTTCCCCAAATAAAGATATTTACCTGTACTTAGTAAACATAAAATTACAATTTCAGAAATATCAATGCATTTAATCAATGATTGAGTGCCAAGACTCATCTAAGGGATTGTGACCCAAGGATTACTTTTTAAAGTTGAAAATGGTTGCCTTCATTAAGTGATACATTTAGAACCTCTTGATATTAAAGCCTTTTGTGTTCTAAAACATATATTCTAAAGAAGCATAGTAACAGTGCAGGAAATCTAAAAAGGAGAACAACGTTTTCTCATTTTATCTGTAAATAGCTTAAGAAAGTGTTAGTTTTAGAAAAATAAAAGACATTAAATAAAAATTGTTTGATTATATTTGTATATGCACCATAAAAATGTGAGTTTACATTTGGCCACACAAGTAAATTCAAAAGTCTTATTTGGTCTTAAATCATGCATGGTTATGCTTTAAAGAAAAATATCTTCTTTAGAAGGAATAAGCAAAGTAAGCAAATTTTTCAGTACATCTTTCTTTAGCCATTTAATAATATACACATATAGTTCACCTTTACTTTTCTTTTACATAAATCCACGAACCAGATTCTTTAGTTTTCAGTAATACACAAACTCCTTCTGAGATTTACTTAACATAACTTTTATTTGCACTCATAACAATATTAATGAGGCACCCAAACAAAATCATACCACGGCTAAAAAAAAATTGTATCACTTGGCTATAGTAGCTACCTAACACTTGAAATTAGTATTTTCATAAGCAATCAAAATAGGCTAATTTTAATTATCTTAAAATATATCTGTATTTTTTCTGAATTCAAAATTAAAGGTTTTAAAGTTTACAGTATAATTGTGGAACTTCTGTGACTTCTGATTATTCAGCACTTCCTTAATGTTTTATTAAATTTCACTTTTTCTATTGACTTGAGATCAAAGAAAGAAGTGAAACAACTATGCCACAGATCAAAACAAGTATCTGAAAAAAGTCTTCTAAGCCTTGGGCACTGCTCTCAACCTTCTCAGTAACATGAAAATATTTGAGAGGTACTCAATAAATACCTGTCAGTTGAATATGTGAATAAAGAATGAGCAAATGAATCATCAAAAGGCAAAATTCAAGAAGATAAGAATTTTCATTAGCAAGATCCTAAATATTCCCACTATAGCACAAATCTTATCAGTGGAAAACATTACTTTTACACATCAATTTTCAACATGGATATAAGTTTAAATTAAACAAACATACACTGAATACAAAATATAGGACACTATATAGTATTAGCTATGATACAGATGACAAATGATCCTTACATTTAAATAATCCATGGTCTAGAATTATAGGAAAGCAATACAACACTTACAAAAATTTTATTGATTCTCATGGAATGTACAAACTCCTCATCCTGACAGTTATATCTCTGCACATTCTTAAATCAGAATATCTTCCATTTTCATGGCATTAGCCACATAAATACACTTACCCCAGAGGCAAAGTCTAATTGCTACAGTAGGTGAAGTTTAGGAAAAGAAAGATTTGGGATCATATCCTCGCATATTAGCTATTTATACATCCTTAATTCAATTACTTACGTGTGAATGTTAACTCTTACATGTGTCTCATCAGAATATTGTAAGTGTGTATTGAGAAACCTGAGTTAAAAGAACAACAACAAGAAACAAACAAAAAAAACCCAGTAAAATATCAAGTATCTTTCAGGGCTGTGGTTACGAAACAGAGTGCCAAAGAACCCTGGAGAGTTATAGTGACTTGGGGGGGCACTATATATATTTTAAATTTTCAAGAGAATCACACAACAGCCACTGGATACTGTGCAAAGTGCTATTTTGTTGTTTGAATTGAAGCACTAAATAAGATGAACTGCTACATATTCCATTTTGTCTAGGAGCACTATGAAAAAATTACTGAGAACTAAGGGTGCCATGAACCAAGAAAGATTATAAATCCCTGGGGTTTTCTCTCTGTTTCAACAAAGATGCCCTATATAAGTAAGTTCTTCTTTGTCTTTTGACAATTTATTTTAAAGCTAAACTAGAGGGGTCCTTGCTTCTAAGTAACAAAAACTTAATTCTGACAAATAGGTAAGAAAGAGATTTCTTTCTTTCTTTCTTTCAAGAATACAGAATAGTTCTCAAAATTAGAAGGAAGTTAGAGAAATATGTTGAAACACAGAGAGGAAACAAGTAGACTCGGCCATAGGACCCACAGTAAAGAGATAAGATGAAGAAGCAGCCCTGCAAGAATGTGGTGCTGGGGACAATAGCCATTACATCTCTCCTCACTGCTGTGGCTTAATTCCATTACCAAGGGCAAGTGTGAATCCTACATTGTCACATCTAAGCATCATTTGAGGTGCTAAGCCTCATGGGAGAGTCTCACTAAACAAGCCTCACTCGAATGGGGTGAGGAGAAGGAACAGCTGCCCTTCTTATGTGTAGTGCAAGGCAAAGCAGTGTCTCCCACTAAAGTTACCTATGGAGCGTTATCTGAAGCTGAAAAGATGTCAAGATTCTGGAAAATCCAAACAGTGCAGCACGTGTCCATCACAAAAGCCTAGCCTACCTTCAATGATAGTTCAAATTCCACTCTGGCAAAGCAAATACTTTGATTTGTTCCTCAAACCCCTACTTTTGTATATTTGTATGATGACTTTTTGAAATATTTCTATTATACAAAAAAAAACCAGCTAGTATCAAAATGGCAGGATCAAATTCACACATAACAATATTAACTTTAAATGGAAACGGGCTAAATGCCCAATCAAAAGACACAACTGGCAAATTGGATAAAAAGTCAAGACCCATCGATGTGCTGTATTCAAGAGAACCATCTCACATCCAAAAACACACATAGACTCAAAATAAAGGTATGGAAGAAGATTTACTAAGCAAATAGAGAGAGAGAGAGAAAAAAAAGCAGGGGTGCAATCATAGTCTCTGATAAAACGGATTTTAAACCAACAAAGATCAAAAGAGACAAAGAAGGGCATTACATAATGGTAAAAGGATCAATGCAACAAGAAGAGCTAACTATCCTAAATATATATGCACCCAATACAGGAACACTCAGATACATAAAGCAAGTTCTTAATGACCTACAAAGAGACTTAGACTCCCACACAATAATAGTGGGAGACTTTAACACTCTACTGTCAATATTAGACAAATCAATGAGACAGAAAATTAACAAGTATATCCAGGACTTGAACTCAGATCTGGACAAAGCAGACCTAATAGACATCTACAGAACTCTCCACCCCAAATCCACAGAATATACATTCTTCTCAGCACCACACTGTACTTACTCTAAAATTGACCATATAATTGGAAGTAAATCACTCCTCAGCAAATGCAAAAGAATGGAAATCATAACAAACAGTCTCTCAGACCATAGTGCAATCAAATTCGAACAGAGGATTAAGAAACTCACTCAAAACCACACAACTACATGGAAACTGAACAACCTGCTCCTGAATGACTACTGGATAAATAATGAAATGAAGGCAGAAATAAAGATGTTCTTTGAAACCAATGAGAACAAAGATACAACATACCAGAATCTCTGGGACACATTTAAAGCAGTGTCTAGAGGGAAATTTATAGCACTAAATGACTGCATAAGAAGTGAATCATCAGTGATTCCATAGAAATACAAACTATCATCAGAGATTACTACAAATACATCTATGCACATAAACCAGTAAATCTAGAAGAAATGGATAAATTCCTGGACACTTTCACACTCCCAAGACTAAACTAGGAAGAAGTTGGATCCATGAACAGACCAGTAATCAGGTCTGAAGTTGAGGCAGCAATTAATAGCCTACCAACCAAAAGAAGTCCAGGTCCAGATGGTGTCACAGCCAAATTCTACCAAACATACAAAGAGGAGCTGGTACTATTCCTTCTGAAACTATTCCAAACAATATAAAAAAGAGAATCCTCCCTAATTCATTTTATAAGACCAATATCATCCTGATACCAAAACCTGGCAGACACAACTAAAAAAAAATTCAGACCAATATCCATGATAAACATTGACACAAAAATCTTCAATAAAATACTGGCACATTTACTGATGCAACAGCACATTAAAAAGCTTATCCATCATGATCAAATAGGCTTCAACCCGGGGATACAAGTCTGGTTCAACATACACAAATCTATAAACGTAATCCATCACGTAAACTGAACTAAAGACAAAAACCACATGATTATCTCAATAGATTCAGAGAGGGCCTAAGACAACATTCAAGAGCCCTTTATGCTAAAAATTCTCAATAAACTAGGTATTGATGGAACATGTCTCAAAATAATAAAAGCTATTTATGACAAACCCGCAGCCAACATAATACTGAATGGGCAAAAACTGGAAGCATTCCCTTTGAAAACTGGCACTAGGCAAGGGTACCCTCTTTCACCATTCCTATTCAACATAGTATTGAAAGTTCTATCCAGAGCAAACAGGCAAGAAAAATAAAGGGTATTCAATTAGGAAAGGAGGAAATCAAATTGTCTCTATTTGCAGACGACATGATTGCATATTTTGAAGACCCCATCACCTCAGACCAAAATCTCCTGAAACTGATAAGCAACTTCAGCAATGTCTTGGGATACAAAATCAATGTGCAAAGATCACAAGCATTCCTATGCACCAATAACAGACAAACAGAGAGCCAAATCATGAATGAACTCCCATTCACAATTGCTACAAAGAGAATAAAATACCTAGGAATACAACTAACAAAGATTGTGAAGGATCTCTTTAGGAGAACTACAAACTGCTGCTCAAGAAAATGAGAGGACACAAACAGATGGAAAAACATTCCATGCTCATGATTAGGAAGAATCAATATTGTGAAAATGGCCATACTGCTCAAAGTAATTTATAGATTCAATGCTATCCCCATCAAGCTACCATTGACCTTTTTCACAGAACTGGAAAAAAACCTCCTTAAACTTCACATGGAACCAAAAGAGAGCATGCATAGCCAAGACAATCCTAAGCAAAAACAACAAAGCCAGAGGCATCACGTTACATGACTTCAAACTATACTACAAGGCTACAGTAATCAAAACAGTATGGTAGTGGCACGAAAACAGAGATATAGACCAATAGAACAGAACAGAGGCCTTGGAAACAACACCACACATCCACCACTATCTGATCTTTGACAAACCTGACAAAAAAAAGCAATGGGGAAAGGATTCCCTATTTAATAAACGGTGTTGGGAAAACTGGCTAGCCATGTGCAGAAAGCTGACAGTGGACCGCTTCCTGACACATTATACAAAAACTAACTAGAGATGGAATAAAGATTTAAACATAAGACCTAACACCATAAAAACCCTAGAAGGAAACCTAGGCAATACCATTCAGGACATAGGCATAGGCAAGGACTTCACGACCAAAACACCAAAAGCATGGGCAACAAAAGCCAAAATAGACAAATGGGATCAAATTAAACTTCAGAGCTTCTGTGTAGCAAAAGGAACAATCATTAGAGTGAACCAGCAGCCAACAGAATGGGAAAAATTTTTTGCAATCTACCCATCTGACATAGGGCTAATATCCAGAATCTACAAAGAACTAATACAAATTTACAAGAAAAAAACAACCCCATCAAAAAGTGGGTGAAGGATATGAACAGGCACTTTCCAAAAGAAGACATATATGAGGCCAACAAACATGAAAAAATGCTCATCATCACTGGTCATTAGAGAAATGCAAATCAAAACCACATTGAAATACCATCTCATGCCAGTTAGAATGGTGATCATTAAAAAATCTGGAGACAACAGATGCTGGAGAGGTTGTGGAGAAATAGAAATGCTTCTACACTTTTGGCGGGAGTGTAAATTAGTTCAACCATTGTGGAAGACAGTGTGTGATTCCTCAAGGATTTAGAAATAGAAATACCATTTGACCCAGCAATCCCATTACTGGGTATATAACCAAAGGATTATAAATCATTCTATCATAAAGACACATGCACATGTATGTTCACTGTGACACTGTTTACAATAGCAAAGACTTGGAACCAACCCAAATGCCCATCAAGCATAGACTAGATAAAGAAAATGTGGCACATACACACCATGGAATACTATGCAGCCATAAAAAGGAATGAGTTAATGTCCTCTGTAGGGACATGGATAAATCTGGAAACCATCATTCTCAGCAAACTGGCACAAGAACAAAACCAAATACCGCATGTTCTCACTCATAAGTGGGTGTTGAACAATGAGAATACATGGACACCAGGAGGGGAATATCACACATTGGGGTCTGTTGTAGGGTGGGGAGCTAGGGCAGGGATAGCAGGGGGTGGGGATATTGGGGAGGGATAACATTAGGAGAAATACCTAATGTAGGTAACAGTGGGGGATGGAGGCAGCAAACCACTATGGCATGGTATACCTATGTAACAATTCTGCAAGATCTGCACATGTACCCTAGAACTTAAAGTATAACAAAAAAAAAGAAGAAGAAAGGGACCACACACACAAAAAGAAGTATCATTACTATAACAATAACTATTCTCTGACTTTCATTAGCCATTTTTATGTGTTTTCCTATTTCGCTGGATTGAGTTTTGTGAGAGCAGATGTCATGCCAGTCTTTTACAAAAGATCTTGCACAGCATTTAAAATTTTAATCAAAATTTTATATGAAACAATAAAATATCTACTTAGAAAAGAAAATATAAGTATGTTTTATTTCCTGTAACTTTTCAGTTTAATAGACTATAATAAATTTACTAAGTCAACATTCCCAGAAGTATGTCTCAAGTAACACAAATCTTTGAGCATATTTATGAAAATAAGAATTAGTATAAGGTATAAACACCCTTTATTGAAGATTCCTCAATATATGCATTAGTGATATTCAAAATTGAGTCATCTCTCTAGTAAGAAAAAACATTTAATTTTGTTTAATCAATGTGATCTAATATATAAAATATATGTACTCATTAATAGTGTGATTTATTACTTTTACTCAGTCTTATAGAACACTTAAAGCCATCTATTAGCCTATAGATTTTTACCAGTCTCTCTCAAATTCTTTTTTTAACTTTTATTTTAGATTCAGAGGTGCATGTGCATGTCTGTTATACAGGTAAATTGCATGTCACAGGGGGTTGGTGTACAAATTATTTCATCATCAAGATGATAACCATGGCACCCAATAGGTAGTTTTTCAGTCCTCATCCTCCAAAATAAATTTATTATATCCTATTAAACTGAATAATTATAGAAAACAAAATGTACATATATTTGCCTTTCCTATTAGAATATCCATCCCACTGAAGTTAAGTGTTGTAAGGAATAAAAATTAATATAGAATCAAAACTAACAAGAATTTACTTCATTTAAGTCTATTCCTCCATCATTTGTCAAATGTACAAACTACAATAACATTTTCTTTTTTAGGCCTTAGCTGAGATTTAAATATGACTTAAGTTATAAATTAACCATTATGAAAATATCTATTAAAAGTCAATTCTTAATCACCTGCAAAATTAATTAATTTTGAGTTGATATTTTGAATTATATATATTTAGATATAGATATACTCAGTTGCATTTATTCAAAAAACTTTTTTTTGGAAAAATATTTAACTCACAAAACCAGTTATTAATAATAATAGTAATAACTAATAATTATATATTAGTTTGTGCATATATAAAGAATATAAGAAAATAATATAAAAAGAAAGAACTCTAAAGTTTCAAATTATAATAGTTTTAAAATATTCTTTGTCAATAGTTATGGCCATTGATAGGTGACCACAGATAAAGTACTATAATTAATATAAAGTCAAAGAAACTGTGTGTGTGTGCATGCATGTAAGTGAGAGAAAAAAACTCTAAGAATATAGTGACTTGAGAAGAAGCACAAATCATAATTAATGAGGCAAGTAATGTGTTTTCCTTTCCTTTGTTGTTATCGGTATGAGATTCTAAGTCCTTATTTATTTAGTCAGTCACTTTTCACATTACAATAACTATTATCTCAGCAGATAACATCTGTCTATCTACTTATCTATCTACCTATTTATTTATCTATCTATAATAATTAAGACATAAGACAGAGAAATAGAAATACTTTCACAAGACAAGCTTAACTAGAAATTGCCATTTTAGAAGTTCAATTTCCCACTGTATGGGCTGTCAAAATTTAAATAAAATTTTATATACAAATTTTATCTTTTAAATGTAATGTCCAAATGAGATATAAAATATTTTCTTTTTCTTTTTTTTTGAGACGGAGTTTCGCTCTTGTTACCCAGGCTGGAGTGCAATGGCGCAATCTCGGCTCACTGCAACCTCCGCCTCCTGGGTTCAGGCAATTCTCCTGCCTCAGCCTCCCGAGCAGCTGGGATCACAGGCACACGCCACCATGCCCAGCTAATTTCTTGTATTTTTAGTAGAGACGGTCTAAATAGTCAATGCAAGGACACAATCCTGAAACAGACTGAACTCCATCCTTAGTTTTTAATCATTAAAGTCACAAAGAGATGAATGTTCAGTATTTTTCATGAGTTATGTTGATTGTATTTCTTTGTAAAATACATTCCACCTCCCCATTTTTTTTTACCTGAATCAGGATTAATCAATATACATCACCATTATATAATGTAATTACATATTAGCAATTAATGAAAGAGATTACATTAACATTCTAATGGTAATAGTCATATAATCTCTTCGATTAATTTTCAACTTAATCACAGTAATGTATACAAAATGAGCCAGAGTTAGAAATGTCTGTGGCTGCCGAAAGTGGCTCTAAAATAACTATAGGTTGGTGCAAAAGTAATTGTGGTTTTGACACTGAAAGTAATGGCAAAAACTGCAATTACTTTTGTACCAACCTAATACTTGGAAAGTTTGGACTCTTCTTACCTAATGCTCTCTGTTACCTGTTCACTTTCTATCCCCTTTTTCCCTTTTGGCCTCCTCCTCACTTTGTTGTGCCTGTAAGCAATAATCACAGATGGAAGCACTGGTCCCAGCACTCAAATTCACAGACCCATATCTATATCCAAACCTTACTCCTGTACCTTGCCAGATTGACTAGAAAAAACACTGGCAATTTTATTTGACTTTCCACGTGTACCAAGCAAACCTTGTTTTCATTCTACAACCTGTCCCTCTCGTGTTCTTAATTGACTGTTTTTCTCTAATTTTACTTTTTTCTTAGACTGATTTCCAAAAAATATCTGTCTGGGTACATGATGGAGTTAGGTAAGTGGTATGTTCCCCACTCCTCATTGCCACTTTCCAACCACTCTTTATTCCTGACAAACTATTCTCCTCTTTTGTAATCTCTACTATTATCTTGTCATTGTATGAATCTCATTTCCATAGAACTTTAGCATCTTTTAAATAGCTTTTATCACATATATATATATAATTGCACTTTAGATTCTGGGGTACATGTGAAGAACATGCAGGATTGTTGCATAGGTACACACATGGCAATGTGGTTTGCTGCCTCCATCCCCATCACCTATATCTGGCATTATTCCCCATGTTATCCCTCCCCAATTCCCCACCTGCTGCTGTCCCTCCCCTAGTCCCCTCCAGAGACTTCAGTGTGTGATGCTCCCCTCTATATGTCCATGTGTTCTCATTGTTCAACACCTGCCTATGAGTAAGAACATGCAGTGTTTGATTTTCTGTTCTTGTGTCAGTTTGCTGAGATTGATGGTTACCAGGTTCATCCAGGTCCCTACAAAGGACACGAACTCATCGTTTTTTTTATGGCTGCATAGTATTCCATGGTGTATATATGCCACATTTTCCCTGTCCAGTCTATCATTGATGGGCATTTGGGTTAGTTCCAAGTCTTTTCTATTGTAAACAGTGCTGCAATGAACATACGTGTGCATATGTCTTTATAATAGAACAATTTATAATGCTTTGGATATATACCCAGTAATGGGATTGCTGAGTCAAATGGAATTTCTATTTCTAGGTCCTTGAGGAATCGACACACTGTCTTCTACAATGGTTGAAATAATTTACACTCCCACCAACAGTGTAAAAGTGTTCCTATTTCTCCATATCCTCTCCAGCATCTGTTGTCTCCAGATTTTTTAATGATTGCCATTCTAACTGGCATGAGACGGTATCTCAATGTAGTTTTGATTTGCATTTCTCTAATGATCAGTTATGATAAGCATTTTATCATATGTTTGTTGGCCTCATATATGTCTTCTTTTGAAAAGTGTATGTTCATATCCTTCGCCCACTTTTGAATGGGTTTTTTTCTTATAAATCTGTTTTAGTTCTTTGTAGATTCTGGATATAAGTCCTTTGTCAGATGGGTAGATTGCAAAAATTTTTTCTCATTCTGTTGCTAGTTCACCCTAATGATTGTTTCTTTTGCTGTGCAGAAGAAGTTCTGGAGTTTGATTAGGTCCCATTTGTCTATTTTGGCTTTTGTTGCCAATGCTTTTGGTGTTTTAGTCATGAAGTCCTTGCCTACGCCTATGTCCTGAATGGTTTTGCCTAGGTTTTATTGTAGGGTTTTTATGGTGTTAGGTCTTCTGTTTAAGTCTTTAATCTATCTGGAGTTAATTTTAGTGTAAGGTGTCAGGAAGGGGTCCAGTTTCTGCTTTTTGCACATGCACTCACTGAATAGCTTTCATCTTAACTTGCAGCCCCTTGTCCATCTTATCTTCTCTGACTTTGATATTAATGTACTTGATCTTTCCAGCTGTCTGGCTTCATGACAAATAAAATGTATCAGCTCTAATGACAGTTTTTTGAATTATGTTTTAGCTACCTATCCATATGCTACTCTTCTGATGTTAACATTATACTGTTCACATTCTAGCTGATGACTCCTTGGCATGATGCTATTGACAGCCTCTCATTTTCATATATTTTTAAAGACTAAAGACAAAAAGCAAAGAACAAAATGAATATAAATCCATCATTCTAATCAATTTGTTTTTCACCTAAGAAATGTCTTTCTAGACCTTATCAATTAGTACACTAATAGCAAAAACACATTTTATTTATTATAAGTATATAATTTCTCCAAATAATACTGTTATTATTTTAATGGTTTTATAACATTACATCAAATTTTTGAAAGGCAGTTTTGTAGATAAATTTCAAAATTTGGAGCCAGACTGTCAGCTTCAGCATTTTTATTCTGAAACGTGTATTACATTGGGAGCTTGGCCACATCTCTGTACTCAGTTTCCTCATCTGTAAGGTGGGGACAATAAAAATACAGGGTTTTGGATATTTTGTGCTTGGAACCTGGCACCCCAAGCAGGTGCTTAGTACAGAGTAGATTATATAGATTACAATGTACCACGATTTTTTATATAATCATGTCTGCTTCCGGCAATGTAGGTCTTGATAGTCTTTCAAATTCTTGGTACTAAAGAAAATACTGCAATAAGCACGGAACTTTCATCTTCAGAAATCATTTGTCTATTTAAATTTTCAAGGATGATATTAACAAGATCCAAGAACACAGATGCTCTTTATATGCCTTTTTAAAAATAAAAAGATTTGTAACAATTTATAATACAGCTATTAAGATATCAAATTTATCACCATATTGTTGACACTTAATCACTTATTTTCCTCAAATTTGTCTCTTTTCTTCTCTTTCAAAATGCCCTCTCCTAGTTTTCCTTTTTGTCTAATTGCTCAGCATGCCCTGCTTTGCCTTGTTCTTCTTTTCTGACAAAATTTGTCCTTTCCTAGCTCTCAGGTCCTATGTTTCTTTTCTATCCCCTTGTCTATGTTATCACAATCCAATTTCATAACTTTGACATCATTTCTATTCTGAAAACATCCAAAACAAAAGGCTGTCCCTGAAATATCTTCTGAGAATTAGATTTGAGCAATCTTACTTCCCTGTGAACACCAAAATTCCATTATACATGAACATTACTCTTTTTTTTTTTTGAGACGGAGTTTCGCTCTTGTTACCCATGCTGGAGTGCAATGGTGCGATCTCGGCTCACCACAACCTCCACCTCCCAGGTTCAAGCAATTCTCCTGCCTCAGCCTCCGGAGTAGCTGGTACTACAGGTGTGTGCCACCACGCCCAGCTAATTTTTGTATTTTTAGTAGAGATGGGGTTTCACCATGTTGACCGGGATGGTCTCTACCTCCTCACCTCATGATCCGCCCACCTTGGCCTCCCAAAGTGCTGGGATTACAGGCATGAGCCACCACACCCGTTCCATGAACATTACTCTTACTTGATTTTAGAATTGCTGCTTCAATATCTCAGGGTAAACAGTATAGAGTTATATTTATCTGTCTACTTCCACACATGCAGTCAGTTGCTAAACCTGTCAAACCCATCTCCTCCACTAGAGAATATTATATAAGCTAATTTCCAATATAGTCTGGTTCATTTAGTAATGATAAAATTAAAAAATAAGATCAAGCACCGAACTGTAAATTTATATGACTTTTTATTACTATCCCAAATAAAGAAAATGATGCATTAATATTTTAGTGTGGAAGACCTTAAAGGAGAGATGATATCATAAAGAGAACTTCTGATACTGCTTTAATTCACTCTCCTCCCTTCCATGTAATTTGAGATTAATTTATTGATTTAAATCCATGTGTCAATGAATTATCACTATATACTTATGTATGCATGCCCTGTGACAAAATCAATTAAATAGACATTCCCTCCTTTACAAAATTTTCTCTCATTAAATTCAATCACTCAGTTACTGTACTAGGCAGAATTCTAAGACATCTTTTGACCCACAAGATTTCTGCCTTCTGGAATACACACCTTGTTTAATTTCCTCCTGGTGAGTGCGGGTGGAAACTGTAAAAATCATGAGATATTACTCCACAATTGGGTTACTCATCAGTTGAAGTTTGAGTTAAACAAAAAGATATTACCCAATTAGGCTAAATCTAATCAGGTGAGCGACTCAAAGGACCTGAGCCCTTTCTCCAGTCAGAGATTTAGTGTGGAAAAAGATCTTCTGGTACAGAAATTCTCATGACTGGCTTTGAAGATGGGGAACCACAAGAAAAGGAATGTCAGCAGCCTCCAAGAACTAAGCGGCTCCCAGCTGACAGCCCACAAAGAAACTAGACCTCATTCCTACATCCACAGTAACTAATTCTGCCAACAACCTAAGTAATTCCAGATAGGAACTAGACCTTGAGTGCAATATAAAATTAACATTGTTTCAGAAAAAATAGTTTTTACTTTGTAATTTAATGTCTGCTTTTAAACGGATTCTTATTTAGATTAAGTTTAAACGTTAACTTTTTAAAGACAGAGCAAATCACATCATTTTAAAAAGTACAAATTATATGATAGCTTATTTTGTGTAAGTTAAATGACATTTATCTGTCAAAAAGTATATTTACAATTTCACTAAGAGTGACAGAGTGCTTTAATTAGGAAAGGTTGCTTGTTTTTTTAAGAACTGGAATAAACTATAATAGTTTGGCTATTGGATATCATTTAGGACAATAGTAATGATGACAATAAAGCCTTTTCTTAATCCATTTTTTAGACATACAAAAGTATAAGCAACTTATGTAAATGTCAAGAAAGAAAAGAAATCTCAGACCACAGTTGACAAATGAAGGCATTTAGCCATAAATTTCAGAGAATATTTCTCAGAGAATATATTCTTATTGGTAACCCTTTCTCAGCAGTTTTCGAAGGCTTTCCAAAGTATAGTCATTTTAAGTCAATTTATGATAAAAACTTCTCTCCATAAAGCTCTTTTCAAAATCTTAGAGATATTTTTCTTCCTTTCATACATAAAGAAACCATTCATATTAATATGCCATGAGAGGAAAAGCTCATTAAATAAGTAAAAATTAGAAGCAGTGTTGACATCACAAATGAAAGAACACAGCAATGCATGTGTTTTCATTTTAGCCAAGGACCACTACTTTTTACCACACTATAGAAAATAATCTGAAATAACCTTTCAAGTCAGAAGTAAAGACCTCTATTTGCCCTCTAATATCAAAACTCATTTCATTAAGCAGCTTAACTTTTAGAAGGGCAAGTTCAGTCAAAAAGGATAATTTTTATCTTCTCTATTTAGTAATAAGTATATCTTCATACCACACTCCTAGATACAGCAGCAGTAACTATCAAAGCTAGCATTTACTGAGCTTTATCAAGAGCCATGAACTGTTCTGAAAGTTTTACATGTATTTATTTCCTAATCCTTACAGCAGCCCCATGCAGAAGGTCCTCTTACCATCATGCCATCTTACAGATGAAGAAAGCCATAAGAGGTTAAACAATTTGTTCTAGCAAGATGGCTAGGAAGCTAGTGAATGATTTTGAAGCCCTAATGATCAGGCACCATAGTTACCATCTGGACAACTCTTGCTATGCTCCCTTTACAGGGATCACCATGCCTGTTTTCTCTTTTCCTTGAAGGTTAATTGCATCCATTTATCCCCCGGCCTTAGTAGAAGATTCTACCTTATAGACCTGATTTTATAATGAGAATTTATTTGGAGAAAATTTTTCAATATATGTGGTATGGTGCTGCTTCTCTTTACCATTTGAAATGGGCATAGTAAGAAAAAGTGAGGTAGGAAGGTAGTTAAAATATTTACAGCTAACCAGATATGAAGCTGAATAATATTCCAGTTCACTTTATTCAGCTACCATATCTGTATTGACATATAGCATTAATTCACTCACGCTACAAAGATTTTGACAACATCTATTGTATGCTAAGCACCCAAAATAATACCTGGCACTCATAGAACTTGCAATCTAGTGAGGTAGAGAGATAATTTTGTAAAAGCACAACAAACGATTGAATGAATAATTATGTTAAAGGATATTATGTGTACAGACAAAAGAAAAAAAGGAGGTAAGAAAATGCTGCATTATGGAAAGCTGAAGACAGGCTATAGTATTAAATAAGGTGGTCAGAGTAGACCTCATTGAAATCATATTTAGTCAAATAAAAAAAGTTTCTTAATTTTTCATATACAAAAATTCATTTTCTTTCTAATCCTCTATACCTTAAAAGAAATATACAAAAGAATACATATTTGTACTTAAGACTTTTTATGAGAGCTTACAAAATCCTGGCAGCCAATATAGAACCAAATAACTAAATCCCAATTGTAGTTTTAACTACAATTATAACTCTATTAACAGAAAGCCTGCATTTCACTCTACATGCCATTTACCTAAATGCTATTTTTCCTTCACTGAATAAACATCTATTGATTACCTACCATGCACAGGCATTTTGATAGTTCTGAGGAGATTAATTCCCTGTGCCCTGGAGGTTCGTATTCTGCTGAGATTACAAATAAACAGATAATTGCCATGTTATATAGGAGGACTGACTGGAGTATTAGGGAACACAATGTAGGGGTCAAGGGGAAGTGACATTTAAAATAAATCTCAAAGAAATAATGAAAGATAAAGATGTAAGGTAGTGAAGAGCATTTGGTGAATGTGCAGAGGATGGAGGATTAAAAGTATATACTTTGCTCCTGGAACTGTGTATAGTTCTACATGAGGAAAGATTAAAAGATTCAATAGAACACGATAAATAGAGAGACTGCACAAATCATCAGACATCTATCAGACAACAAATTTTAAAGAATCTTTTGCAAAGTTTCTTGATCAAGAAATATGTTTTTAGTGTAACATCTTATGCGACAACATTTTAATAAAATAAAATGTTGGGGAAAAACTATCCTAGATTATAAAAGTAAAATTACTTTTTATTATTCATCCAGATGTATTATCAGATTGCATTGGGACCATTAGTTTGTGTGTCTTTAAATGGCATTACAATGCCATGAGAAAACTGCTAGGTAGCTCAGTATCCTGATAAGTTAGCAAGGTTATAAGGATGTTTTGTTTTATAAAAGTCATGAAACATATTCAATCTTTTGTTTCATATGGCTCAGCTGACACTACTCACCTCTATTTATTTGAATCTTTCAAGTCTATTATTAAGGGTTTTGTATAGTACTTAGATAATACCTACATAATTACTTCTGCATAAATGTGATTTTTTTTGAAGTCGAGAATGGTTATCCTTCTAATTGATACTCATGTTATTGCAATATGTTGATGAATTAAACAAGAATGAGACAATAAATCTGGGATATGTAATGGATATCAGAACTCCACAGAGTTTCATGAACGCTATGTAAATAGAAAAAAAAATTAACAGACATCCTTGCAGACAGTTTACTCAATGAAGAAGTATATTGTTTACTGAGTGTTCTAATTGGCTTCCCTTTGGAAGTATAGTTTGGGTAGAGTACTTCTATTTTTACCAGGTACAAAAGAAGACTGCTTGTGAAGTACTTTGAGATAATGAGAGTAGTGGCAATATGTTGAAAAAAAAATTATTCCACTTACAAAGTTTTAAAATAGTGAGGTAAACTAAAACTGGGTGAAAATGTATAATTGTTATGCTGAAATGGTTAAAAGATAATCTAAATAATATAAATCTAATTTTAGGATTTAAAAGATAAATGCCACAATCTTCATTGAATGATCTATGACTTTTATAAGCTGCTAAAACCTTATAAAAGCATTTTTAAAAGCAAAAATGAAAATGCTTTAAATGAACATCTCTTTCTGTGGCTTTCCAAATTGATATTTTAAGATGATGTCTTTTCATACCTGTTTATAAACATGTTTTTTATAATTAAAAAAATACAACAGAGAAGCAAAATATATTTAAGTCCAACTTTAGGCATTCCACACATACAGATCAGAAGTTATTTTTATCCCCAAGGTTAATTCCATGTATGAGCCATTTTCAAATACTACTCCTGCTTCTTATATTTCCCCTTGCCACTACACCTTACTTTTCAAAGTTGACAAGGCAGATGTAATTCAGTCCTATACATTAATACATGACACTGTCATATCATCCACTCAAATTAAACCTTGTAGTGTTTTCAGTCCTAAACTCTTCCCGAGAAAATTTTGTTTTAACATCTTATATATAATTAACACACACACGCACACACACACATACTCACATACACACACATATATATGCACACATATACATATATGTATATCATTTTCCTCCACATTAACATTAAAGAAAAATGTATTATTTCAATTAAATAATACATTTTTTTAATATCTAGTATTATCCTTTTTTCTCCAATAGTAAGATAGAACTACATTAAGTAACATGAAACCACCATGTAAATTTCATCATCAGTAGTACAGACTGTCATATTTAGATCAGGAATACTGTTTTTCCATCTGATTAGGCAGATTTCTAAAATTCAAGAGATAATCTCAGAGTCATGTCCAAAAATCTGGCTGACTAGTAGAAATGCTAATGAATTTATTTTAAAAGTCATGCTAACATTTTAATAACATGTGGGCTTATGTCACATATAATGGAGCAAGAAAACGTTAGTATATATTAAAATGTTAGTATACATTAAATTATAGAACATGTGTTTTCTACTAGAGATGTTCTTATTTGAATATAAGATTGAGTTATTTCACACGTTTTCCTATTGTTTCCTTTCTTCAGGAAAGTAAAAAACTTTTTTAAAAAGTTTTTCTACTGAATTTTTAAGAAGTAACAAGTTGTATGTATTTACCATGCACAACATAATGTTCTGAAGTATGCGTACATTGTGAGAAGACTGCATCTACATAATTAACATATGTTTTATCTTACATAGTAATCATTTTTGTGGTGAGAACACTTTATCTACTCTTTTAGCATTTTTTCAAGAATATAACATATTATTAACTATAGTCACCATGTTACAGAATAAAACACTTGAGCTTATTCCTTCTAACTGAAATTTTGTATCCTTAACTAACATCTCCTCGACTCCCACGCCAAACATGTCAGGTCCTGGTAACCACCATCCTACTCTCCACTTCTGTGATATCAACTTTCTAAAATTACACAAGGGACGTAATGTGGTATTTACATGTCCATGTTTATTGTAGCATTAGCCACAATATCCAATATATGGAATCAACCTGTATCCATCAATGGATGAATGGATAAAGAAAATGTGGTATGTATAGACCATGGACTATTTTTCAGCTATAAAAAAAAGATTTTAAAATGCTGTTACTTGTGATGACATGGATACATTAAGAGGACATTGTGTTAAAGTTGAAATTTTTAAAAGGAGTTACTGAAAAGAAACTTGGTGAAAAGGGTATTTTTATTTAGTACTGTAGCAATCACTACCGGCCTCAACCTTAGGCACAGTATTCATTTTCCTGAACCCAATTTTCTTCATCTTTAATGTGGAAGGCCTGATAAGTAGTCCTTCTTCATAAGAGTCTCTTGGGGTTGGATTAGAGATAGGCCCAAGAGTTAGAGAGGTTGCCAAATGGGCAGCTTCCAGCTCTCGGTCAACTGGCTAAAATTTGCCTCGGTGGGTGCACTTTCAATTTTTACTTGTTTTCTACACAAGCTCTATATATTTAGCATCATTTAAAGAAACAGTTCATAATATAATATTCTCCCACACATCTTGCTGCTTATGTCAACAATGCAAGGCCTTGGCCACTCTTCATCCTGGCCATTTCTCAAGCTTGTGTTTGCAACAGGCAGCCTCAAGGGCTGACATATTATCTCCCTCTAGGGCAAAACGGAGTTTGCTTACTGCTGCTATAAAAGAGGTGGACCTACAAGCTCAGTATTCCTCACCTGTGACTCAGATTCACTATGTGTACAGCATAAATCTAAGCCCATGTTGCATCATCCCCATGGGAGTCAGGGACAAAAGGAAGTGGATGCAAATATGTTGATTCTCAGGCTGCTTCATGTGCTGTGAGTAATAAACATCTTTTCCTTTGACCCAGGAGTCTCATGTCTACTGTTAGATTCTATGAGATAGTAACAGGTTAACTTATTAGTTAAGTTGGGTAAAGTCAAATCCCAGGACAGATAATAACCTATTACTAGGCTTTTATTGCCAAGGTTTACATGGATATTTAATATTTAATATTAGAACTAGTCTAATAAAAATAGTAAGGTTCTGACACTGTGAACAACAGATACCTAAAGGTACAAACTAAAGAATCTAGGAAAGTAAACTGTGTTTTAGTAGAAATTTATTACATGATAAAGGTGGCTCTACAAATCAGAGTACAAAGGATAAATTACTTGGTAAATAATTTGGGGCAAGCAGCTATGCATTTTGAATACATAAAATTAGACCTTTCAGCTTGCACTATACCAGAAGATTTAGAAAGTTTTAATTTGAAAAAAATAAAACTACAGAAGCTTAGGGGAAAATGTGGAAGGTTATTTTTATACCATAAATGTGAAAAAGGCCTTATTTATCAAACAGGTAATCACAGGAAGGCAGAGCAAGATGGCCAAAAAGAACCCTTCAGTGTTCATCTCTATGCAGGGACACCAGGTAAAACTACGGTCCATACAAGAAAGCACCTTCATAAGAGCCAAAAGTCAAGTGAGCAATAATAGTACCTGATTTTAATATCATATTAAGGCAAGAGGCACAGAAGAGGTTAGAAAGGACAGTCTTGAATTGCTGACAACACCCCTCCCCCATTCCCCAGCAGTGAGCACAGACAGAGAATTTGTACACGTAGAGGAGGGAGAGCAAAGTGATTGCAGGACTTTGCGTTGGAACTCAGTGCTTCCCTGTCACATCAGAACACAACAGAGGGCAGAATTTGGCTGGCATGCAAGGAGGAAGCATTTTGAGCAGACCCAGCCACAGGGGAATCCTCCACTCCAGCAGTATGAACTTGAGTTCTTACTAACCTCATTTCTAGTGGACTAAAGTGGCCTAGGAACTTGAATAAATTTGAAAGGCAGTCTAAGGCACAAGGATTGAAGCTGGGCTCCAGTACTACAAGGACAGGCGGTGTGCTAGGCTCAGAATAGTGGAGCTGGGGTGCATTCAAGCCAGAGACACCATCTGGGGCAACTATGGGAATGTTTATATCACCTCTTCCCTAACTCTAAGCAGTATAGTTCAGGGAGCAACTCCTTCCCCTTGCAAAAAGGAGAGGGAGATATAAAAAGGACTTTGTCTTGCAACTTGAGTACCAGCTCAGACACAGTAAAATAAAGCACTAAGTAGAGCCCTGATTCCACTAATTCCAGGTCCTAACTCCTGGATGACATTTCTCGTGCCATCCTGGGTCAAAAGGGAATCTTCTCCCTACTGGCAGGATTCACCACTTGCCGAAAAAAGAGCTCCTAAGCCTTGAATAAACATTAGTGGCAGCAAGGCGGTAGTAGCCATATTCCTGGTGGGAAATCAAGTTCCGTGCTGGCTTCAGATGTGACCTAGTGCAATCCTAGCTGTGATGGTCATGGGGAGAGCTTGTGTCACTCCTCCCTCAACTCCAGGAAGCCCAGCACAGAGAGAGGATCCTTTTGTTTGGGTGAAAGTGAGGGAAGAGAACAAGAGACTCTTCCTGGTATTCTAGGGAATTCTCGTGGATATTACTGAAGTCCACCAAGGCAGTACCTCTTACATGCTCCAAGAGTCACAGTATTGCTGGACTTGAGGTGTTTCTAGTGCAGAAATAAATGCAGTGACCAAAGACTTAAATCAAATCCAAATGCATTTCCTTTTTGAATACCTGGAAAGTGTTCTTAAGAAGGAAAGGTACAAATAAGCCTAGACAGCAAAGATTAGAATAAATTCTTAACTCTTCAATGCCCAGACATCAATGAACATTCACAAACATAAAGAACATCCAGGAAAAAATGACCTCACTAACTGAACTAAATATGGCAACAGTGACTAATCCTGAAGCAACAGAGATGTGCAACCTTTCAGATAGAGAATTCAAAATAGCTGTTTTGAGGAAGCTTAACAAACTTCAAGATAACATAGAGAAGAAATTCCGAATCCTATCAGAAAAAAAAATGCAAATATTGAAGTAATTTTAAAATCAAACAGAAATTCTGTAATTGAAAAATTCAATTGACAAACTGAAAAATGCAACAGAGTCTCAACAGCAGAAATGATCAAGCAGAAGAAAGATTTAGTAAGCATGAGGACAGGCTATATGAAAATAGTCACGGGAGAAAAAAATTCTAATAAAGCATGCCTACAAGATCTAGAAAATAGTCTCAAAAGGGCAAATCTAAGAGTTATTGACTTTAAAGAGGAGATAGAGGGAGATATCAGAGTGAAAGTTTATTCGAGGAGGCTAGGCATGGTGGCTTATGCCTGTAATCCCAGTGCTTTGGGAGGCTAAGGTGGCAAATTTCTTGAGGTCAGAAGTTCAAGACCAGCCTGGCCAACATGGCAAAACCTCATCTCTACTAAAAATACAAAAATTAGCTGGGTGTGGCGGTGCACAACTGCAATTCCTGCCACTCGGGAGGCTGAGGCACAAGAATTGCTTGAACCTGGGAGACAGAGATTGCAGTGAGCCAAGACTGTCACTGCACTCCAGCTTGGGTGATGGAGTGACACTCTGCCTCAAAAAGAAAAAAAGTTTATTCAAGGAAATGATAGAGAATATTTCAAATCTAGAGAAAGTTACCAATATTCAAGTACAAGAAGGTCACAGAGCATCAGCAGATTTAACCCAAATAAGACTAACTCAAGACATTTAAAACTCAAACTTTCAAAATTAAAAGATATAGAGAAGATCGAAAAACGGAAAGAAAAAAGAAACAAATAACATAATCAAGAACTCCAATACATCTGGCAGCAGACTTTTTAGTGGAAACCTTAAAGGGCAGGAGAGAGTGGCATGACATATTTAAAGTACTGAGAAAACTTTTATTGTGGAATATTATATCCAGCAAAAATACCCTTCAAAAATGAAGGAGAAATGAAGACTTTCCCAGACAAGCAAAAGCTGAGGGATTTCATCCATACCGGAGCTGCCTTACAAGAAATCCTAAAGGGAGTTCATGAATCTGAAAGAAAAGATTGTTAACAAGCAATAAGAAATCATCTGAAGATACAAAACTTGCTAGTAACAATAATAAGAAAAATATATACAGAATATTCTAACACTGTGATTGTGGTGTGTAACCTACTTATACCCTGAGTAGAAAACTAAACTTATCAAAAATAGCTATAAAAACTTTTGTAAAGATACATAGTTTGAAAAGATATAAATAGAAACAATAAGTTAAAAACTCGGAGGGTAGAAGAAGTTGAGGTACTGAGTTTTTATTAGTTTTCTTTTTGCTTGTTTTTTGTTGCAACTGCAATCAGAGTTGTCAACAATTTAAAATAATTTTGATAAAATAATTTTGATCATAAAAGGTTATTTGTAAGTCTCATGGTAACCTCAAATCAAACATCAGTAACAGATAATCAAAAAATAAAAAGCAAGAAATTAAAAAATACCACCAGAAAAAATCACTTTTATACCTAAGAAGACAGAAAAGGAAGAAAGAGAAACCCACAAAACAATTAGAAAACAAATTTTAAAATAACAGTAATAAATCCTACTTATAAATAATAACATTGAATGTAAGTGGACTGAACTGTCCAATCAAAGACAGAGTGGCTGAGTTAACTAAAAAGCAAGATCCAACAAAATTCTGCCTATAAGAAACTCAATTCACCTATAAAGTCATACATATACTGAATATAAAGGGATGGAAAAAGATATTTCATGCAAATGAAAACAAAAAAAGCATGAATTGCTATACTTAGACAAATGTTATAGATTTCAAGAAGAAAAATAAGAAAAGAATCAAAGAAGGTAATAATGATAAAGGAGTCAATTAAGCAAGAGGCTATAACCCTGACACCAAAACCAGTCAGATACAACAACAAAAAACTACAGTCTAGTATCTCTGCTAAACATTGATGTAAAAATCCCCAACAAAATACTAGCAAACCAAATTCCAACAACACATTAAAAAATTCATCCTTCATGACCAAGTGAGATTTATTCCAAGAATGCAACCTCCGTCTCCCAGGTTCAAGTGATTCTCCTGCCTCAGCCTCCCAAGTAGCTGGGATTACAGGTGCCTGTTACCACGCCCAGCTAATTTGTGTATATTTAGTAGAGATGGTGTTTCACCATGTTAGCTAGGTTGGTCTCGAACTCTTGACTTCAGGTGATCCACCCATCCGGGCCTCCCAAAGTGCTGTTATTACAGGCATGAGTCACTGTACCCGGCCTAGGATGCCCACTTTCACCACTGTTATTCAACATAGTACTGGAAGTCCTTGCTAGAGCAAATAGACAAGAGAAAGAAAGAAACGGCATACACATTGGAAGAAAAGAAGTCGAATTATCCATGCCTTTAAATAATGTAATCTTATATTTTGAAAAACTTAAAGATTCCACCAGAAAAATGATTAGAATTGACAAACAATGTGAGTAAGTTTGCAAGACGCGAAGTCAAAATACAAAAATCAGTAGCATTTCTATATGCCAACAGCAAACAACCTCACAAAATAAGAAAGTAACTCCTTTTACAATTGCTACAAATTAAACACTTAGACATAAACTGAACCAAGGAAGTGAAAGTTCTCTAAATGAAAACTGTAAAACATTGATGCAAGAAATTGGAAAGGACACAAAAAAGGAAAGATAATCCATGTTTATGGATTAGAAGAATTACTATTGTTAAAATGCCCATACTACCCAAAGCAATCTACAGATTCAATGCAAGCTCTGTCAAAATACTAATAACATTTTTCACATAAATAGAAAAAAAATCTTAAAATTTATATGGAACCACAAAAGACCAAGAATAAACAAAGCATCCTGAGCAAAAAGAACAAAACTGGAAGAATCACATTACCTGACTTCAAATTATACTACAGTGCTATAATAACCAAAACAGCATGGCAATGGCACAAAAACAGACACATGGACCAATGGAACAGAATAAAGAACTCAGAAATCAGTTCATAGATCTAGAGTGAACTCATTTTAAACAAAGATGCCAAGAAATATACATTGGAGAAAGTGTAGTCTCTTCAAGAAATGGTCCTGGGAAAACTGCATATCCAAATGCAGAAGAATGAAACTAGACTCCTGTTTCTCGCCTTATACAAAAATGAGATAAAATTGATTAATTCTTTAATCAATTTTATCTAAGATCTGAAACTAAAAATCTACTAAAAGAAAACATTAGGAAAACTCTCCAGGACATTGATCTGGGCAAAGATTTCTTGAGCAATACCTCAAAAGCACAGGCAACAAAAGCAAAAATGGAAAATTGGGATCACATAAAGTTAAAAACCTTCTTCACAGCAAAGGAAACAACAAAGTGAAGAGACAATCCATATAATGGGAGAAAATGTTTGCAAACTATTCATCTGACAAGGGATTAATTTTCAGAATATACAAGGAACTCAAACAACTCCATAGAAAAACATCTAAAAATCTGTTTAAGAAATAGGCAAAAGGGCTGGGTGCAGCGGCTCACCCCTGTATTCCCAGCACTTTGGGAGGCCGAGGTGGGTGAATCACCTGAGGTCAGCAGTTCAAGATCAGTTTGGCTAACATGGTGTCTCTACTAAAAATAGAAGAGCGAAACTCCGTCTCAAAAAAAAAAAAAAAGAAAAGAAAAGAAACAGGCAAAAGATATGAATAGGCATTTCTCAAAAAAAAAAAAATATACAGATGTCCAATAGGCATATGAAAAACTGCTCAACATCATTAATCATCAGAAAAACGCAAGTCAAAACTATAATACATTCTCTCATTCCTCTTAGAATGGCTTTTATCTAAAAGAAGGCAATAACAAACGTTGTTGAGGATCTGGAGAAAGGAGGATCCTCACACATTGTTGATTGGAATGTTAAGTTAGTACAGCCACTATGGAGAACAGTATGGAAGTTCCTTAAAAAGCTAAGTATGGAACTACTATATAATCCAGCAATACCACTGCTAGGTATATATCCAAAAGAAAGGGAATAAGCATATAAAAGAGATATCTGCACTCCCATGTTTACAGCAGCATTATTCACAAAAGCCAAGATTTGGAATCAACCTAAGTTGATCAACAGATGAATGGATAAAGAAAATATGGTGCATATATACCATGGAATATTATCCAGCTATAAAAAAGAATGAAATCTTGTCATTTGCAAAAACATGGATAGAACTGGAAGACATTAAGCAAAATAAGCCAGTCATAGAAAGGCAAATTTCACATATTCTCACTCATATGTGGGAACTAAAAATTAAAACAATCAAACTCACGGTGATAGACACTAGAATGATGGTAGCTACAGGCTGGGAAAGGTAGTGGGTGCAGAGGGAGAGTGGGGATAGTTAATGAGTACAAAAATATAGATAAAATGGATAAGACCTAGTATTTGATAGCACAACAGGGTGACTACAGTCAACAATAATTTATTGTATATTTAAAAATAACTAAAAGAGGGACACTGGAATATTCTTAACACAAATAAATGAGAAATGCTTGAGCTGACAGATAACCCAACTATCCTAATGTGATTATTATACATTGTATGCCTATATTAAAATATCACATGTACCCCATAAATACATACACATACTATATACCCATAAAATTAAAAATTTAAAAATAAGTAATCATAAAGAAAAATTAAAATATTTGCATAAAAACTCATATATGAATGAATTTCATAAAGAAATTTAAAAATAAGTGATAGGTAAGGGAAGATCGTTTCCAGATAGATAAATAATTGAATTATCTAAAACATAATATACAGACACTCCCTCCCCGAAAATCACCAACAGCTATAAAGGGAAAATTTTTTTCCTTTTTTTTTTTTTTTTTTTTTTTTTTTTTAATTATACTTTAAGTTCTGGGGTACATGTGCAGGTTGTGCAGGATTGTTACAAAGGTATACACATTAAGAGGAGAAATATAACTTGCTAATGAAGTCTTGATGTTGATAAAAACTTTTACTGTCAAAATAGGCAGGGAAAGTTAAATTTATGCAACAATGCAATATAGTTTTTGGCTCATGAAATTGATAAATATTATATACTAGTCAATGTAGGAAAAAAGAGATACGTATACATTGTTGGCAGGACTATAATTACTATAAATATTTAACAAAGTAATATGGAAGTTTCCATAAAATTTTAAAACCCATTTGCCTTAACCTTATACATCCATTTCATAGGTATAGACATTTTACTACAGCTTTGTTTATAAAGTCACAAGAGCTAGAAACACTCCCAATTTCTTGGTTTTCAAGAGGAAAATGTCTATCAGTACTGTGAGATATTGTACATCTATTCACCTTATAAATATGATGATACCTTATAAATATGAGGTAAGTCGGTGAGTGTTCACTTGAGAATGACTAATGTATAATGCTTAGTGAGAAAAATCAATGAAAATATGTATGAGTTCACATATTTGTTTCAAAAGAAATGATTTTCAAAAACATAACTAACCCATAACATTTTTAACAATGTCAAATCCTTCCACATGTTACTCTGTGTACATAACCATTATAAAAACAAGCAAAAAGGATTACAATATATGTTTAAATAGATGTCACTTTCGGGGGTGTAGAGGGAAGAGGAGACCATTCATTTTCCTTCAGATATTTCACCACTCTGGATTGTAATAAGGAAAAATACTACTTTGGAAATTAAAATTATCAAAATAGAAGAATACTACTTTTGGAGTAAATTAAAATTATTGAAATAGAATTTTTAAAGTAAAATGAATGACCATCGTAAACAAAAGGAAGAAAATACTAGACATGGTAATATTTTCAATTTCTAATCTTCTGTATTACTGAGTCTTCTGGTAGCAATTAATTCAACAGCTGAACATATCACCGGAAGCCACAAAGTTAGTATAACAGATCCAGAAGTTCTTAAAAGAACAGAAGAATCATTTGGAACCAGAGGAGTCAATAGAAAATATAGGATGTTCTGACCTAAAGTTTGGTATAGCTACAGTACACTAGTAGGTAATGTGGATATTGCTTACTGATGATTAGCAGGACCTAAGAACTTTGATCCTCAGGCCATACCAGGCATCAGTAGTGTATCTCTTGACAATGAGAGTCTTATCTTCTCTGTAGACCATACAAAAATAACCACACAAATATACTATAGCACATGCATATGCAATGTCAAAGTTAAAAGATAAAATGGCAATAGTAACAACAATATTTAAGGAACAAAAGCCTTACATAATATTAATTGGACTTGATGAATTCAGAAGGAGCCAGAGGAAGCCTTACATCTTTTATACATTTTAGAAATATCAATTACTATCCAAAAAGACAATGATCAAACCATTGAGACAAGGATAAAGCCCAAGACTGAGGAAGTAAAAAGAAATGGCTTGTGGAAAAGATAAGGTGGGAGCCTGTAACCAGAAAAAATGAGTAAGTCATAACATAAGAATAATATAAACCCAATATTCTAAAATATCATTTCTATATATAATCAACACAAAAGTACTTTTGAGATATTTAACTTTTTTATACTAAATTTTTGAAATCCGATTTGTATTTTACACTTCAAGCATGTTGTAATTTGAGTTAGCCACAACATTCATCAGCACATGTGACCAGTGACTATTATTTCAGACCATTTCCAGAAAAACAGTAGCATACATGCAAGTTTCGTTAGAATATTAATTGATACAACCACTGTGGAAAACAAAGTTAGAAGGTGCATAATCTCTGGCCCAATAATTTCATTTCTGGGAGTGTAACAAAAGAAGACTATACAAAAAAAGATAGAAGCAAAGACTTGACCACACCACCAATGAAACACTGAGACATTTATCATTTTCATGGAGTAAAGTCTTTGCATGCACTGGAAAGAATACTTGCATAGCGATGCCAGCCTCTATGCTTCTCTGAACCTCTGAATCTGCACCATTCTTCTAAATTCAACCATGTAACACGGACATCACTATTCCAAGGTCCCCAAATGTTACCTGGATCTTATGCACATGTTTACAAATTTGTTGGTATTAAAATCCTAGCAATTGCCAGCCAATGAAACTTTAAGAGAGCACTGAACAAGTGGCATTGTTACCTAGTGCCTTAGGTTTCCTAAACAGTATAGTAAGGAGACCACTGGTTTAGCCTCTGAACTACACCTTTGTGGCTTGATAGCTACACCTCTCAGATACTCATTCTCCTAATCTCTAAAGTATGCGTAAAACCTATCCCACAGGGTTGTGGTGAGAACAGTGCTTAGCACAATGGCCTCGCACAGGCTGAGTCAAAATAGCTGCCTTCTTAGAATTTTTTTAAAGCAGTATGGCTGATATCAATTTATCTTTTCAAGCATTGCACAGTTTTTTTTTCTGGATCATAATTAGAATCATCTATTTACATCTAATATCTAAAATAAAAATGTCTGGTAATCAAAAATGTAAGGCAAAGGAACAATATTACAGCACCTGTCAACTTCCAAGTTAAATATTATTTTAGATAATATTCAAGTTTGGAGAGGCTATAGTGAGAAAGAAATCACATATACTAGTGGTGACAATGTTGACTGCTATCACATCTCCAAAGAGAATTTGTTATTCTAAGGCCCTTATTCATTGATTTAGTAACCCTAATACAATTCCTTGGGAAATAGTTAAAAATACTAATATTTTTGTCTAAAAAGTTCATTAAAAACATGACAACCTAAATCCTGAACATGAGAAAAATGTGTATAACAAAACACACATCCATAAAATTAGGTAATAACTATTTAAAATGATACTTAAGGTATATAATTATATGGAGAAATGTTATATGTTTACAGAGATACAGAATGACCATACAGAGTAGAACATTAACTATGTAAAAATGCATAGAAAAATGGGAATTACAAAAGAAACTGCTTTTGGTTTAAATTAATTTAAACAAAAATACAGCTTTATTTTGAATTTATCATTTAATATTTTAACTAATATTGCTCAATAAAAAGTAACATCAAATTTGTCTTAAAAATTAATGACCTAAATTAATTTCCTAAAAAAATTTTTCTGCTGGCCAGCTTATAAACTTTCTTGTATTGATTTTTAAAGTGCTATTAGGTATCTTTCTTTGCCATGGATGCCAGAAATTTTTAATTAATGTAGATCTGCATTATGTTGATGTTGTTGTTTCTATTATTACTATTTGAGACAAAGTCTTTCTCTGTTGTCCAGGCTGGAGTGCAGTGGGGTGATCTTAGTTCACCGCAACCACTGTCTCCCAGATTTGAGCAATTCTCCTTCCTCAGCTTCCTGAGTAGCTGGGACTTTGGACACAAACCACCATGCTGGCTTTTTCATATTTCTAGTAGAAACAGGGTTTCATCATGTTGGCCAGGCTGGTCTCAAACTCCTGACCTCAAGTGATCCACCCCTTCGGCCTTCCAAAGTGCTGGCATTACAGTCATGAGCCACCGTGCTGATCAGTCTCTATTATGTAATTCTTTTGAAACTAATTATTGGTAGAATTCCTTTTTCCTTATTGATTTCTCCTTATTGATAATAAGCCTTTAATTTTGTGTGTGTGTGTGTGTGTGTTTGTGTACATAAATGCTTTTGAGTACTGAATATATGCTTTTGAATGTATTAAGTAATGGCCATTAAAGTAGAGGGAAGATAGGTGTTTGCAAACTAAGAAATGCAGGACATCCCCACTAGGCCATTTTTGAGTATTTAATGGAAAATGTGGAAGCCACCCAGGTAGAGTAAAGATCTCAAAAAAAATCTCAAGTTACATCACTGGGTCTTAGCTTAAAAGACTCATTTGTTGCATAGTGACAAAAATCTCCTAGCAATCCCTACATTATTTAGGCCATGAGTAATCATCTTGCTAAGGAAGCAAAATTATGACTCCAGGACTTCCTCAAACATGAAGAAATATGTTTACTTTTAAATCTTATTTTCACAGTAAAAAGTTGGCTTAGAAAAGGGTGGTAACAACAATAAAATAAATATCCATTATGAGTAATTTTGACTCATTTTGAATTTGATTACCAGATTGACAAAATTCACTAGGTAAATTGTTTGCCAACTAAGCTGTTTTTCTCAACATGTTCTCAAATTCTATAAGTCTCGCTTTTTAAGAAAGCTCTACTGCCATTTTAAAAACTCCTTCCAAGACAAGGTATTTCCTGACTTGGCAGAGATTAAAGCCTAAAGAATGGTCTCTTGCTGTCAGAGGATAAGGAAATATAGTACCATTTATACAAACAGGGCATCAATCAGTTAAACAGTAAAGCTTAGGCTGAGATCTGGCTGCACCCCAGGGCCTGCAGGCAGCCGTTGGCACTCCTTGGGTGCAGTCGTGGGTGTTGTGTAGGAAACAGGAAACAACCTTAGCGACAGGTGTGTTTGATTAATGAGGGGGAAAGAGGGAAACCATCTACAGCTCCATAACCAATGACAAAATATGATGAGCTCTTCCTACAACCAGAGAAACAGAACAGCCAAAGGGAGAAGAGGTCAGGGTGGCACCAACAGGAAAAATGTTGTGTCTCCCAGAGACCAGTATAGGAGAAGCAGAGGCTTGTGTTAGAGAGTTGGACATACTTTATTAGAAAATAAATGAAATCACTGAATTCTTTCTTGAGGGAATACCACTTATTTACACTTCAGACATAAAGTCTGGGTATTTTCAGAATGTTCTCTCTGGAACTGGCATGGAAGTATAGTACTAACCAGCCAGGCAGAAAATATTAGATCACAAGAAACATATTAGAAGCAGAATAAAGAAAACATAGACACAAAACAAAAATCTAGGAGGAGATGCTTTCCTAACTCCTGAGAGAAATGAAAGATTTTTAGCAGGAACACTGCAATTGCACCATGAATTACACCTGTTAATAGTATTTTCAGTTTGCTGGATACATATACATCTATACATAAAGGTATATGTATATATGTTTATATATATATGTGTGTGTACAAATGTATATACACGCATGTACACACAGATATGCAAACACATTGTGCCACTCTTTTCAACCAACTTCTTTTGCCATTCCTCCAAAGTCCTAGGTAGTAATGACAGAGACTACCTGAACATGTAATAACTCAGCTAAGCTTCATTCATTCCCTTGATGCCCGGTGAACTTTACCTAGAAACCAGAGGTCACCAGGACCTTATACTAACTGAAAACTTCATGTACATTAGCATAGTCAAGGTGAGCCAGGAATACTAGTTGCTTTTGCTAGATTTTCTTCCCTTCTGAAACATAATCTTCCAAATTCAAAGAAGTTGCCACAGAGCAAAAAAATTTGAACAATGACTGACTAATATGTTCACTCACCATATTTGAAGTATGACCTCATCTAACCTATCAAAATACTTGAGACAATTTAGATTTCAAACTTTTCAAAGTACTGAAATTTCACACATGTCCTTGGTAATTCTGTGCTTCATTCAATAAATCTTCTTTCCAAATTACCACTTTCAAAATATAATTTGCCAGCACACAGAAAATCAAAGATTTCCCTGGAAGGTTTATTGTCTTTCTACCCAAGAAACTGTCATTACAGACTTCCAAATATTGACAAAATTCTAATAATTACTATAATCTAAATGTATATATATGTATGCATATCCATATACATATATGTAAAATTTAAATTACAGTGCTCAACCTGCACTTTTCACTATGTAAAAATATACTTTAAATGCAAAAAGTATAGATTTGTTTTAAGAAATGAAGTTTCCTTTTTTAACTGCATTGTGTTGATACCATAAGAATCCTCATTAAAGAGTACAATTTTTTAGTATATAAAATAAATACAATTGTATTGGGGAAAATTTTTCCCTCATAAATTCACAACCAAAAACTGCTCTTCTAAAAGTATTTTTTTTTAATTTAAGGTTTGTTTTGTTTCGCTTTAACATTGAATCCAAAACACTGTAAGTAATAATGGTAGTTGTTGCCGCTCATGAATTGCTGAAAGAAACTAAAATTTATGTCCCTTTAAAATGAATCTTAGTTAAAATTATTCATCACAGCTAAAAAGAAAAAAAATCTACTTAAACTTGTAGCAACAACATTTTCACATAGTGTTAATTAGATCAAAGCGGACAAATGTCTTTTTAAAGTAAAACAAATTTTTCTATATTTTTTTAAAAAAATATTTAACTCAAGAACATCGCCAGAAACAGACAAACTCTAAGGCTTATTTTATGTAGATGCTAAAATCTGTTCAATTTTTCCATCATAATGAATAACAAAATCAAGGACAGTGGAGTGAAATTATTCCTAAGTATTTTTGATTTATATAAAAGCTTGGAACAATTATTTAGATTAAATCCAGACTGTTTATTAAAACATTGTTGTTACTTATCTAAGACAGCAGTAATTATTTAACCCCCTAATCTCTCAAGATGCAAATATTGTAATAGCCCTAACATGCTATTAAAGTGAATAGATTCATTCTTTTATAACTGTATTAGAAATTCACCATCTGCTTTTTAGTCATTTACACTGCAGAGAAAGTATTCTTATCATCCCATAAAAAATACTTCACATTAGTTATAAAAATCCATGTATCTTTTTTCTTTCCACAGTTCCTAGTACAGTGTCATCTCATATGGATGCCAGATAATATTCCAAACAGAATTAGAAAAAGCCTAGATATAATATATTTGAACCACTATTTTCTACTAGGCAAAATTATTAACTTACACAAAGTTCTTAACAGTTTTTAACTGTTCTTAACATAATAGATTTTATGGTGTTTATGCATATTCAACCAAATAAACTTCTTTTATTAATGTGTTGCAGAGACTGGAAGGATTAGAGATGGTAATAATACATTAAAACCTTATTTGGAGTTTACATGTGAAAACCAACTCAAAGCTATGGGTCTTTATTTCATGAATGATTGAATCATTGTTATATTAATTTAATAATTAAGATATTCATTTAACTTAGCTTACTTCATCTTCTTACTTATGGCACATTAACCCAGGAAAGTACACATAACATGAACTCTTAGTAAGATGGTAAGCTGGTATTAGGTAATTAAAACTTCTAAGATATCAATTTAGTTTCTTCACTAGAAATGTACTTTTTGCTCAGATATTTGGTACCCAAACATTTCAAAATAAACACATAGACTCACATCCATATGTAATACATGCATTGCTTACCTCAGTCAAATGTGGTGTAGGGTTAAATCCACACAGATTACACACTTGATTCCTGCATTCAGTGCAAGTACTGAAGTTAGGAGGATCCGTAGAACCTATGTTGAGTTCAGTTTTGCAGAGAGGACAGGTTGATTCTGGTTTGGGAGATATCTCCAGTTTTGTGGGAAGGACAGCCTTTTGAGACTCTGCTGTTAAAGATTTGCCATCCTTAACAGGTGACGGCTTTTTTTCTGTTTCTGTTCGTTTTACTGATGCAGCTTGTTCAGCTTTGGGGTCTAATTTTTCAGCTGCTGGGGCTTTTGTTTCCTTTTTCACAGGTATATTCTTTGCAGGCGCTGGTGGTGCTTGACCTGTGGATTTGGGTGGCCCTTGTGAAGTAGTTGGCTGTGAAGGGACAGGGCCTTGTTTCATTGGGGCCCCCGGCCCACTTTGTGAATGAGGTCCAGGTTGGCCTGCAGTGGAAATTAAATTTGATGCCTGGCTGAAGATTGATGCTCCAAACCCAAAGAGTTTCCCAGTCACGGTCTCTTGAGGAGTTGTAGGCTGTGATTTGGGGGCATCAGTAATACTTCCCAGATTCAGACTGAAACGTCTTGACTGCTCCTGAGGCTTTGGGGGCTGTTGAGGTGTGGGGACAGTTTGGCCAGCGGTAGGTCGTGGGCCAGGGGGTGTTGGTGACCCTTTTGGCATTGGCTTGGCATCTGGTTTAGGAGTTATTTTGGTTTGTGCTTTTTTGGGTTCTTCCTTCTTTTGAACTGGGTCAACTTGTTTTTGACCTTTGCTCTCTGAACTAGGCGCAGGATGTGAAATAATTTTTGAATCTGATGCAGGTCGAGGTATGGCTTTAGAGTCAACTGGGGTGACTTTTTCTCCTGTTGGTGGAAAACTTTGTGAGGGTTTGGCAGCGTCTGTTTTTAGAGGAGGGGTTGTTTTCTCTTCAGCTTGTGACTGTACTTTGGAGCTTGGAATATCAGGTTGTGTTGTTGCTGATGATGAAGATACAAGGTCTGTGGGTGGCTTTACTGTCTTGGGCAGCTTTGGTTTATCATCAGCAACAGGGGCCTTGTCCTGCTCAGATGGGACAGAAGGTTCTTTGGGAGGGGCTGGCTTAGATGAAGAATCTGCCTCAGGAGGCTGCTTGGCCTTGGCTGAAGGAGAGCCATGAAGGGTTGGTTGTTTCACTAGTGGTGGTGGCTTTTTAGGCTCAGGTGCCTTGGAGACGTCCTGTTTTGGGGAAGCATCCTTCTTTGGGGAAGTCTGCTGTGACTGTGGGGATGATTTGCTCACTGCTGATGTCGGGGTAACAGGTGCAGTCTTCGGTTTGGGATGTGGTGATGATGGAACTGGAGCCAGATCCCCGCCTAGAGCTCTTTTCATCTGACAGTTCAAACAGAGCCACTCTTTTATCTAGAAATAATATAAAACAATGGTCACCAAGACAATAATACTGTAAAAGCACAAAAATGTTTTCAAAACATGTATGCTGCCATTTGAAACTGTCTCTCATCATTCAAAGCAGAAAATATAGAGAAAATTAATCAATTGATATTAAAATATATTTTAATGATATTAAAATATAATAAATGAACTTCAGGGACTAAAGTACCCTATGTTTTAAATAAAATATAAAGCTATATTTTCCAAATCAAAATATAGCTTTTGGTTTCTGCTAATGGTAATTGGTATTCTTTGCCTTTGATTTAAATTTTGATTATTCCAAGAAATAGAAAACCACGTATAATTTAAGAAAAAGCAAGTTTTATATTTTTTCTAACAAGCTTTCATAAAACTTGCTTTTTCTTAGATTATACATGGTTTTCTATCTCTGGGAATAAAACATGTTAGATACCATAAACCAGTTATGAGAGTTATTTTCTCTATTGATGGCTCATAATCAATTTTTAGATGATATACAGCTCAGAGTAGGATTGCTAAATTATGAATACATTGCTAATTTTTAAAATACAAATTGTTAACCATGCTGAGTTAGAAAGAGGACATTATCAGGAAAGTAAATAAAAAATAATAGCACTCTTCAAATGATCACAAATAGCATGATTTAACAGAGGAAACATGGTTTCCTTAGAAATTTTATGAAGATACTTGAAAAGGCAATATGAGTAAGTAATGTACATATTTGATTGGTGATATATATGTGTAAAGTGTATGCATGTGAATGAGAGGTGTGTATATGAGATACACATATATATATGCACACATAATTGCAAATGCTTTTTGTATTGCATCAATTGTGAAATGACATGTTTGATACCATACTTTAGAAGATAAGTGAAAAATATTTATGTTTAACATTTACCCTTTTTATTATTTCAAAACAATGTTTCCTTATAATAATTTTAAATATTAACCAAAATAATTCAGAATGTATAATTCTACCATAATCCAACCTTCTCCACCCAATGTAACCAATGTTAACAATTTGGCACTGAAATTCTTTGTACAGAATGCTGCACAATTTAAAAAATATATAAATATATGGAGGATAGGCACCAGACAAATTTCCCACAGTACAAAACTGCAAAGTGTTCAGCTGGCAAACAGTACATTTTCTATTCTCAAACAATTTCTTTTTGAAAAAAAATTGAACTATTCACTCATAAACATTTTAAAGCTTCTTTGAAATTATTTAAACTCATGTGCCAGTATCACAAGGCTTATTTTGCACTCTCATGGAAAGTAAACTTATGTTTGGAGAAGGTTAAGAGATTTTCAATTTAAACTGAAATGTTATATTTCTGATTTAAAAACTGAATCAAAAAGCAAAATTATCAGATGGCTTAATATGGGTGGTAGGTACTTGGATATTCATTATATTTGTTTTCAATATGGGTGTTGTACACCTGTGTACTCACTACATTGTCTTAACCTTTCTATATGTTTAAAGCATTTCATAAAATAAATAACTCTTTATACATATAAATATTTGAAGTCCTAAAACAATCAAACAATTGCTACTTCTCCAAGTACCATGACAAAAGGCAGGCAAAAATGTAAGAAAATCTTCACTCAATTTTCCTTAATGGAAGGAAATATGCCTATAAATATGCATCTACCCACTCACCCATATCCCCTATTATCAATGTCAACTCTGCTGTTCTACTATCTGTTTTCTCTCATTAATTTCTTCCCTAGCCTCACAGGATCACCTCATAATCATGCAGACAGATGAGATAAAAGAAGAAAAATATAATTAAGGGCTTAATTCTTAAATGTATAGTCACTGACTTTTTTCTATAAAATACCTATTACATGCAAGATCTATATCAACTAGTTTAAACTAAAAATTTCTAGTATTAGTAATTTTCATTACCATTAATTGCTTTTATTCTTTCTAACAAGTGTCATAACTAAAGGAGTTTCAAAATAAACAATACTTATTCTTTTATTCAAATATTTATTGAGCTCCTTCTACAAGGCAAATACCACTGAATAAAAGAAGCAAAAATCAGGCTGGGTGCTGTGGCTCATGCTTGTAATCCCAGCACTTTGGAAGGCCGAGGTGGGCGGATATCCTAAGGTCAGGAGTTCAAGACCAGTCTGGCCAACATGGTGAAACTCTGTTTTTACTAAAAGTATAAAAATTAGCCAGGCAAGGTGCCACATGCCTGTAATTCCAGCCATTTGGGAGGCTGAAGCAGGAGAATCGCTTAAACCCGGGAGGCAGAGGTTGCACTGAGCCGAGATTGCACCACTGCACTCTAGCTTGGGCAACAGAGGGAGACTGTCTCGAAAAAGAAAAGAAAAGAAGCAAAAAATCTCTGTCCTGATGGAGGCTATATTAAAGTGGAAGAGTCATATAACACTCAAACAAGTGAATGCATAAGACAATTTCAAGGTTATGGTAGATATAAGTGGGAGTTGAACAATGAGAACACATGGACATGGGAAGGGGAACATCGCACACTGGGGCCTGTTGGGAGATAGGAGGCTAGAGGACAGATAGCATTAGGAGAAATACCTAATGTAGATGAAGGGTTGATGGGCACAGCAAACCACCATGGCACGTGTATACCTATGTAGCAAACCTGCAGGTTCTGCACATGTGTCCCAGAACTTAAAGTATAATACAAGAAAAGAGATTAAGTAAAATTATGACATAAAATCCCAATTCAAATTGTTTTAAAAAGAGAAAGCAATTATCTTTAGATAACAGCGGGCAATATAGATGGCAGAAGTAATAACTCATCATATTTTCTAATAGAATTTTCTGATAAACTTGATTAAATAAAAATTTTAAATATCACTAACCATATAGAATAAATTTAAAACGTCACAAAAAAAGTACAATAAATGAAGATAAGATGTACTTGAAAAAACTGAGTAAACATTCTACATATATGAAAAAGTCAGATGATACTGCGGCGATTCTGTTCTCCCCTGCGAGTTTCTCTTTTTGTTCTCTGAAAAAATGTCTTTGGATGTATTTGGTTTCATTAATAAAATTCTAAGTTTCTTTGCAATCTGAACATTGGAGCTTCATACATAGCCAGTAGGCTCTAACATTATTTTTGGACAACTGTAAAATTAGAACACTACAGACATATCTAATGTATGATGTATATCAACACTGGGACACATTTTATACTATCTTTATTCCAAAATCAAATGATTCACTGTGGTTTATACATGTATATGGATATACCTATACCTAAGCAGAGAGTTAGGCTGGTGAGTAAAAGGGAGGTAGAAAATAGGAGTCACTTTCCCTTCAACAGGGAGAGAATTCTGCTTTTCTCCTAATATACCCTTTGTTTGAACACTCCTCATCTTTTGTGCTTTTAATGACCACATTTATTTTAACTTTGATAAACAACACAGAAAAGATATTTGATTCATCAATGTCCCCTCTCAGTGCTAGAATACAGGTTGAAATCATTATCTATAGCTAGCACAATATAAAAAACTTTGATCCTCTTAGGATTTTTAAGAATGTGCTTCCTTTTTATTTAATTCTACTGGCTAAATCTGTTGAAGGTAGAAGTGATTTGTATTTCAGCACTTAACAGTCTTGTACTGAAAAACAGCAGCATTTGCAAGTCCCTGATTCAAATGACAAAAAAGAAAAAACAGATAGAAAAAATATTTCCTATATATTGAGCAAATGAAAAAGGCCATAACCAGCCCTAGCATTAACATCGTGAACCACCTTTGCTGTCAGTCAGGTCTTTCACAGTGCAGTCAGGGTGAACAACAAATAGTAATACTCCACTGCTGTCTCAGTTACACAAGTTCAAAATCCTGTAATATTTTTATCACATTCTCATTTATTCTGAAGTGGACTGCTCATGAAAGTTGATTCCCAATTCATTTTCTCACATTTCCAAAGCCACTGTCTCTCATTTGTACATTATTATTTCTCAAACACTTCATATTTTCACCAAAAGTAACCTGCTTAATACAACCACTCCCCTTCAAACCTCAACGTCTCAATGCCTTTATCTATGAAATTAAGATTTTGTACAATGTTCTTATGCTAGTACTTAATGCCATTCTGCTAATTGCAAGCCTGCATCTCCCAAAAAACTCAAAACAACAAACTGTCAAGACTTACTCATAGTAGTCTATTAATCTCCAGTGTATAAATGACCCTTTAAGCATCAGTTATGTTCATAAATATTTTTGAACTGGTTTGAATAAATTTAAAATGTTTAACTGTGCTCTGTGTTTACTGTGAATCTCCCACTGTTTAGCCAATCTGTACAGCATTCTCAAGATGCATGCCATTCTCCACAGAACCCTACTTTGTACCTTAGGCCACTGAAAATCTATTCTCATTTTGATGCAAAATGAAGAGTCTCTCATAATTACAACATCTGCTAGCCATAAATATTTTTCCTGCCTGGAGATAATCATTGTCTTGTTTCACTTCCAAAATTAAACCTTTATCTCCAATACTGAGTAGAGGCATACCTGCTGCCAGTCACACATAGTACCTATAATGTACTTGGTCCATTCATTCTACATGATTGGGTTTTCATCTACTATAGCCATAAACTAAAATCTTAGAAGATTTTAGTCCTTATCGCCTCCCCATGCCTGCCTGATTCATAGAAGATAGAAAAGTTAGACAGTATCTGCAGCTGTGCCTGATTCATAGAAGATGACTCTCACAAAGATTTCCTAAACAATTTCCCAAGTGCCCTGTCAAAAGCAGCAACACTATACTACAATCCAAATTCATTTGATAAATGGTGGGAGAAATGAAATAAACTATACCAGGAGAGACTACAACCATAACAATGTATCCTGAAAGGACTCTTATTTTAATGTGCAAACATTTAAAGGGAAAAATCCAACTTTCTTAGATAGATATGTCAAGCCTGAACTTTTCCTAAATTCTGGATTTTATATGACAAATAAGGAAAAATAGCCATTTTGTTTCCCTACCTATAGCCTTACATACAGAAGATATATAAATGAAATTCAAGGTCTGAAGACACAACTGTTTTATGAGCTACTTAAACTCAATTATCTCTATGGAAAGGAACAAAAGAAAGGCATAAAAGTATTTATTCCTTTAGTTTTCTGTTTAATGTACAATATAAATGGGGGTAAGAAGATGATCAGACAGGATTTCTGCTCATTCTGAGGCCACTGTGTATTCTAATGTGGGTCTGCATATAATTCCAACACACCTGTCTGCTTAATTCAATCCCTGCAGTTTTATTTTGTTAAACCTTTGTTATGCATAAGAGGTGTCAAATATAGTAATACAACTTCATTGGCTAAAGCCTTTCATAGATAATCATAAGAGTCCTATTTAGATTTTCAAGAAGTACTACTTGAAGGTTTAATTGTGAACTTCACATGAAGAGTATCAATTAATGGCGCCACTTTAAAAAAAGTATCAAATCTATTGATTACCAAAAAATTATATTCTGATTTTTAAGAATGTATCTTCAATAATGACTCAAAATAATCAACTTGATACATCTAAGCAAAGAAGTGAATTGGTAAATTCGGGGGTTTCAGAATTAAAGCATATTCCTGCTCAGATTATTAATTTATTAAGATTCAAAACAGAATGGAAGCCGCTCCCCCACACACAAAATTCCAGAAAGCATAATGACTAACATCGTCTCTTCTATGTAACTCTAACTGGAAAATTTAAACACATCTACATAATATTTATAATATGATCTCTGCTCAATTATATAGCAGTAGGACTTGGAATAGTGAAACATCAAAAGAACAAACACAATGTTAGGAATTTATATTTCCTCCTTTTCATACTGTTCACATCAGCTGTTTAATAAATTTTCTTCAATCGTGTTCTTTTCCTGTCTTTGTAGAATATAACCTATTTGGCTTTTACTTTTAAACTCATGACAACTAAACTTTTCTGCAAACCCTAACATCTAAATGAACTATTTATTCCATCAAAGCAGTATCCTCATTCTCTTACCTGAGTCCTGATTCCCATTCAACTCTGGGCTCCTCTCAGGTTTACCTAAATGCTATCCATCTTTTACAAACCACATTGAATTTCCTCCTTTATGTATTATTCTATCACCAATTAATGCCTGCTGTTTCTCAATGATTACAGTACCATTATACCCTGAACCACAGCATTTAAATTCAAATATGTAGTGGCTTACAGTATTTTCCAATTGTTTCCTCTTGTCTTCTCATATAGACTTTTAAAAGGAGCAAACACTGCAGGGTGCAGTGGCTCAAGTCTCTAATCCCAGCACTTTGGGAGGCCCAGGCAGGTGGATGACCTGAGGTCAGGAGTTCGAAACCATCCTGGCCAACGTGGTGAAACCCTGTCTCTACTAAAAATACAAAAATTAGCCTGGTGTGCTGGCATGCACCTGTAATCCCAGCTACTAGGGAGGCTGAGGCTGCAGAATTGCTTGAACTTGGGAGGTAGAGGTTGCAGTGAGCTGAGATCACTGCAATCCAGCTTGGGAGAGCAAGACTCTCTCTCAAAGAAGAAAAGGAAAGGAAAAAGGAAAAAGGAAAGGAAGAGAGAGAGAGAAAGAAAGCAAGAGTAAGAAAGAGCAAACACTTATGCTTACTCTTACCTCTGTGTTGAATATCAGGTAATTTTTAGATATTATTTAATGGTAAACTATTCAAAAGGTTTTTCTCCCACTTCTCATCACATTGTTTAAAAATATTTATTGAAAACCTTCTATTATTTTGAATAACAACAAAATACATAATGTAACCAGACTAAGGTTTGATAACAGATTATGTTGGACTGCTTAAACAACATGAGCTCCCCCAAAGATCAGTTCAGTTACTCCCCAACAGCAGCTTGGATTCAGATGACTCACTCACTGTAATTGACATCTTTAGCTATTCATATTCATGCATAATTTATTTTGGTTAAAAACTAGACACTAGCATTCCTCAGGACTGTGATGACATACTCAGCAACTTAATAAAACAACTTTCTTTAAAATAATACATCAAGAAATTTAATGGATATCTCCTCTCTAAAATTTGCATGGATTACAATTTCTCCTATGTAATTCATTAGCCATAAACATACCTTGTAAATCATAAACTAAATATGCACTCTTTTCACCATAATAATGCTCACTGAATGCTACCAATAATATTTCTAAATCATTACAAATAGGATCAAGTGATAAAAGCATATTTCAATATGTTTTTCAGGATTGCCCAAAACAAAACAAAAACCTAATACTTTCACCAAAGTATAACTTATAAAATAATTACAGTACATGAACATGAAAGTGTATCCGTACTGTATCACAATTACACAAAGAGAGGAGGCTCTCAAATCAGTAAATTGAACTTACATACATTATGCATTAACACTTCTAAACTGCCTCTCATATGGTGAATTCAAACTTTTACACCTCAGTTGATTAACACACACCTAGGTCTACCATACAATATTGCAGCCTGTGATCCAATGGTTCCAAAGATAGTGTTTGTGTAATTATTTGAATAGTTTATTGCATTGTCCTCTTATTATTTCATTTAGAAATAACAAAAGATTACATTTGTGAAAAAAAATCAAAGGTCTGAATATGAACTCATTCTATATGCTGAAAGCAGCATATCTTTAAATTATACCAGAGGCTCATTAGAATTAAGCCAATTATCTGCATTTTGACTTGAGAAAAAAATAAATATATTTTTAAAAATATATGAAATGGCCAGGCGCAGTGGCTCACACTTGTAATCTCCACACTTTGGGAGGCTGAGGTGGGCAGATCACCAAGGGTCAAGAGTTCGAGATCAGCCTGACCAAAATAGTAAAACCCTATATCTACTAAAAATACAAAACTAGCCAGGTGTGGTAGCACATGCCTGTAATCCCAGCTACTTGGGAGGCTGAGGCAGGAGAATCGCTTAAATCTGGGAGGTAGAGGTTGCAGTGAGCAGAGATCATGAGCCTGGACAACAAGAGCAAAATTCCGTCTCAAAAAAAAAAAAAAAGATAAAAATATATAAACTCTTTAAATATATTAAGGCTTCTATAAAAAAAAGAATGTTCATAAGGAACTTTTAGCCTAATTTAGCTCTCTGTGAATAGACAACTTTCACTTATTAAAATTTTACAACTAGCATATGTTATGACCATTTAATAGTATATTTAGGAAAAATCTCTTTTTAAAATTATGATTAAGCTACATTACATTATTTTAAGAAAAGTTTTACAACATTTTTTGTTATAATTTATTTCCTTCTATTTCTTTAACCCATTTAAAGGATATGTTAACTATCCTGTCAATACATTTAAAACTTTAAATAAATTTAGAAGGTTTACATATTAATTTTTTTTCCCAAAAATACAGTTACGGAACCCCAATCACATGTTCACATAGTAAAGCCTGCTACTTGATTTCTTTAAATAGTGTTACATAAGTAGAAATCTGTTCCTAAGAGTTGTTTTAAGTATTCAACTGGTAATGCTTACTTTACTGAAAAAACAGAAGTATCATGTTTTTATAAATTTTTTGCAAGTGATAATTTTTTATTAGAGAGAAAAAAATAGGAAAGGTACTTTACTACCTTATATTGAAGTGAGAACTGATCTAATCTATATGTACTTTATCATATTCTCTTTTACAAACAAGATTCCATCTTAAATTGCTAAGCTTTTGGCTCTCTTTTTAGACTCTGAGTTCTATTTCTGACAGTGGCCAGTTAAAGGCATGACCTTCATCATCTCCAGTCTCAATTTTGAACAGAGTGGAGTTCACAGCTTTCTTACAGAACAAAGAAGTATCAATTAATATAAGACTCTGGTTTGGACAGCAGTATATAGAAAGGCAAAACAAGTGCTCTTAAACCTCGGTTTTTAAAAAATAAATATTCCAGAAATATCCCTGCCAAGAACATTAATTTCTTTTTAACTTTAAGGACATGTAAAATGTACACAAATACATACACTTGCCATAACCTAGAAAAATTCAGAAAATGGTATGGTGAATCAAGTAATCCAATTAAGGACAATGTGATCTCCTATAAAAAAAATGCTAAATTTTGGGTCAGCAAATCTCACTTCTTGTATGAGATCCATTGCCAAGTAATTCTGTGACCTTGCAAAAGTCATTTAAATTCTTAACTCCAGTTTTCTTATTTACCTATGGAGTCAAAAATGATGGTGCTATCCCTATAAGCCCATTAGAATGTTATAAAGATTCTTAGTAGTAGTTATAATAGTAATAACAATGAATGTTTACCTATAAGTTTAATTTCAGTGCCTTTCTACTTATATTGCCAAATGTGATCTTTAACTTACAAATAGTCTCACATTACAAATAACAAAACTAAACACTTAAAAAAAATAAAGACACCTGACCAAATCACACAACAAGTAAGTAGCTGAGCTAGGTAGGATTCATACCCAAGTTGCCCAAGTTTAAAATCTCATATTTTCCAGAGCGCTATCTCATAATTAATTTATCAAGAAGCATGGCAGATTTCAAAATACTTTATAACATGAACTCTGATTTTCTTAAACTCTTTACTCTTTAAAATGTGGATACCACCTCATTAAAAGAGCATCAAATGTCAAAATGCATAAAATGTGCCTGGTGCACAGTTTGAAATGCATGATGTTCAAACTATGATCTCTCTTTCCTGTGATGAGAGACCTTTATTATTGAAGTAAGATAAAGACAAGAAACATTGTGATGAAAATTTTGCTTCTTATCAAAGGTAACAAGAAGTACTTATCAGTGGATTCATAGTCATGTCAGTAAGAATGGACATATGTGAGAGGCCGAGCTAGGACCAGAACCCATATTGTTTGACACCTCACTGATGCACTTCATACTATTATTACTTTAAGGGCAACTAGCATAACCTTCTAATAGATTATTTACATCTTTATCTTCAATGTAATATCTTTGAAATATTTATATAAAAGCTCATATTTAAACTAAGATTAAGATACCAAGAGAACTATTAGAAACTGTTAGATATGTGTGCTTTCTCAAGGAATATAAACAATATAAACAATGAACCCATTACTGTGTTTAGCTTGCTGATCCAATAAATAATCTTTTTTTGGTGGGGGGACGCTGAGTTTTGCTCTTGTGGCCCAGGCTGGAGTGCAGTGGCATGTCCTCAGCTCACTGCAACCTCCACCTCCCTGGTTCAAGTGATTCTCCTGCCTCAGCCTTGAGAGTAGCTGGGATTACAGGCACCTGCCACCATACCCAGCTAATTTTTTTCATATATTTAGTAGAAACAGGGTTTCACCATATTGGCCAAGCTGGTCTCAAACTCCTGACCTCAATTGATCCACCCGCCTAAGTCTCCCAAAGTGCTGGGATTACAGGCGTAAGCCACTGCACCCAGCCCCAGTAAATGATGTTAATGGTGGGTATCTGCCTTCACAGCAGAACATCTGTTCCTACCAAGCTATATAGATCATTCTATCTGTTGTAATAATATATAACAACAGGCTTACTAGATATTATTAAAGCTGGCTCTCCAGAAAGATACCTGAAACATCTAGTGATTTAAAAGCTAAAATTAAAAAAAAAAAAAAAAAAAAAAAGACTTTGGTGCTAATGATTAAACTTATGTATGTATATAATATTAATATTGCATATAATGTATATGCCTGACTATATATTAACATATAAATCCAGGGAATATCCAAATCATAAGAAAACAGTGCAAATGGGATCACATCAAAGATGAGAGCTAAACAAATATAGTGTTTGTAAATACAATTAAATAAGATATATTTTTAAATGATTGAATTATATTCCTTTAATTTCATTAGAAAACTATTTTAAAGATAAATTCATTTTGTTATAATTAGGATATTCTCATTTTAAATAGTACGAACGATACCATAGGGATTATCAGAGAATTGCAAAAATACCAATATCCTTTGTTTTCCAAAATCCTTATCCTTAGAATCTAGGTACTTCATTTTTCTCTATTGGTTTCATATAAACATTAGGATCAGTTAAAGCACACATGGCGGTGACAAGCAAAGAATGAACAAAGAAACTGACCAAACTTGGCATCACAGGCTTAAAACATTTCAAATCTTCAGTGTTATTTACAATGAAAAATTCTTGACATTTTACCAAGAAGAATATCAAGGCTGAAGATGTAAAAATGAAGAATCAAGTCCTTTAACCCTTTATATCATATACTTGTTTAAACATTTGATGATTTAGAGTTTTTAAATTACTCCAGTGTTAATTTTAGTTATAACATGAATGTACAAGATTTAAAAAATCGTGCATAAATGCATGACATAAAAAGTTAAAGTCTCCCTCACTACCACTAAGCCTTACTTTCTGGAATCAATCGTTATTAACTTTTGCTTTTAGTTTTTTTTGTGTGTGTGTGTGGTTGCTATTAGAATATCAAATAGTAGGTGTTGATTTTATTTTTTATGTATAAATTAAAAATATAATGTATTTTTACCTCGTTATCAAAGGTGAATTTTTTCCTAAGACAACATTATACTATTAGCTGTTTTTAGGAATAGAAATAGCTCTTGATGCAGTGGACTTCATAAAATGCCCATTCCTCTTCATCCACATTACAACAAGCAGGAGTGAAGAAAACATCTTAGAGTTATACACACTCCTAGGTATATTCACACCCTTTCCTTCCTTACCACTCTCACCCTTGATCCACAGCCTCAGTTAGGACTACAGTCACTGATTAGAATTTTAGGCACCATTAAAAATTATTGATTGCCAAGTAACTCATCAATTTCAGACTGCCATCTCCCAATGTGAGTGAGGGAACCCTGCAACCCAACCCCATCCCTCTCTTGGTACATACAACAACCCTCCCCTACTTCAACTTTCTTCATAACACATTTTCATCTGTCTCATCATGTTTCATTTATTTGTAACTCTTACTAGAACGCATGTTCCATAAAGGAAGGATTTTGTCAACTTTGTTCACTCTTAAATTCCCAGAGACTAGAACACACCTGAAGTATGGTAGATACTAAATAATTAAATAATTTTTTCTTTTGTTTTTAAACTCCATGTAATCTGGGAAAACTTTAGGTCTTTATTTTTCAGACCATTAACTGAGCTCCTTTTATTATTATTATACTTTAAGTTCTGGGGTACCTGTGCAGAATGTGTAGGTTTGTTACATAGGTATACACGTGCCTAGGTATAATGTCATCTACATTAGGTATTTCTCCTAATGTTATCCCTCCCCAATCGCCCCACCACCTGCTATCCCTCTCCTAACCCCCAGGCTGTGGTGCAATGGCACAATCTCGGCTCACTGCAACGTTTGCCTCCCGGGTTCAAGTGATTCTCCTGCCTCAGCCTCCTGAGCAGCTGGGATTACAGATGCATGCCACCACACCCGGCTAATTTCTTATATCTTTGGTAGAGACGGGGTTTTACCATGTTAGCCAGGCTGGTCTCAAACTCGTGACCTCGTGATCCACCTGCCTTGGCCTTCCAAAATGCTGGGATTACAGATGTGAGCCATCGCGCTCAGCCCTGAGTTCCTGTTTTTACCCTCAACCAGCCCATTGAAATTTGTGTATGTTAATTACAGAGGAAATGTTAATTACAGAGGAAATATCTTCTTACATATCTCTCAGGAATAGTAAGAATTTTCATACATTTTTTTGAGGAATGACCTTTTTCCTATGAGGTTGTTTTTGTTGTTGTTGTTTCTATCAGTTAACATATATCATTCATGTAGTATCATTGCTAAAATGTCTACTTAGGCCCTTAATCCACTCATAAGTAATCAACAGGTTTTCATCTATTTGTAGACAACTCTGCTTCCCCATTTGTTCTCTACTTTGAATGAGAGAAAACAGGATGGCAGGGGGTCAGTGTCCAAGTAAGGACAGTTTTACTCTGATGGTAATAGTTTAGTGCATTTGACTCATAGATGAGTAATGTTCTATTTGTTTTCTTTTTTGCAATGCCCCATTGTAGGAGAGGAGCATCACCTCTGCTTCTATTTTTCTTTTTGAAGGTCCTCATTTTCTCATGGGGGCCCTTCCTCAGACAGGTCACCTTTTTATTTGTGGATTAATCTTTGGCTTTAGCCTGAAAGGGTTTCTCCTATAACTTGTCTTCCAAGTGAAGATTAAGAAAGAAGACAATTGTCCATTTGTTCCTACTGTAGTTCTGTAATTTATTCTTTGATTACTACCCACATCCCACTACTGCTTTTTATATTCATTGATTCCAAGTTAGGGCTTCTGTGAGATCTCCTGAGTAGCCACATGGACAGTGGTTTTCTCAGCTCTTTGTCCTTTCCATTTTCTTTCTACCTTCAAGGAATTCTTCAACACACCAACTTACGTTTTTGGAGCTCTTTCACATTTCCTGGAATGACTATACTTTAAATCTTTTAAAAAGTGAGACTTTAAGATAGAGGAGATGAGCATTTGTGTGCTCAGTCCTTCTTTTTAAAAGAAACTGTGTGGCAGTTTTTGCTTAGAATTTAAGGTAAAAAAAAAAAAAAAAGTATGCTAAAAACGGCAAGCAACTAAAAAAAGAACATCCTCTTTTCTAAAAGTTCTTTCAGTTACTTCACCATCAGGAATGTCTTACAGGCTTTCTCTCTCCACAGATTCCAGCCTCCCGACATTTGGCATAACTCCACTATTTTCTACCAGCTCTTCTGAACAACTTCTCCCCATTTATCTCACCAGAAGAAAAAGATGAAGGATTATCCACAAAAAGGTCATGGCCAGTTAAGCCGTTTTACCCAACTGAAGAATTTCAGTCATTTTTTGTTTTGACTTTTAGTAACTGGAGAAGGTTTATATGCAAGATTATTTATGCAAGTCTATTTATGCAAGTCAAGGACTTCTTTGTTTTAGTTCATTAAAGTGGCTCTGGTTTTGTTAGACAAAATATCTGGCTTCTGCCAAAAGACTGATTAATATATGTGTCATAATGACTAAAAAATTGATAAGAAAACTTCACTTAAATCCTTTTTAATCCCTAACATTTGGCTCACTTTCAACATTCTGAAAAGTGACAAGTCATTTTCATTTATTACAATTTAATAAGAGTTGGGAAAATTACCAAACTTTAGGGACAGGCCTTTAAACCTCTGTTCCTAAATCTATCTTGAGTGAGGCTACATACCAAAAGATATAAAGTAAATCAACAAAAACAACGATGAACACACTTCGGCCTCCAATTAGAAAGCAATGTTCAGGTTATGTGTCAAAATGCTAGCCCAAAGACAGGACGAATATTAGAGAGATTTATTCAATTAATGGGCTGCTAAGAAGAGATACAGCAATACACTCCTCTGGTCAAGGTCTGAGCATCAAAGGTCTAGGCTTGGAGCCAGTGGATTCTTAAGGATTGTTCAAAACAGCACACAACTTGACAGCCTCCAGAGAGGACTGCTAATTTAAAGGGGATCCTCCTCACATAGATGTTTGGGTTGCCTGAAGTGCTCATGTGTGTCAGGGGCAGGTCGGAAGGTGATGATTGGTGAATTTGTAACTAAGAAAGTAAATAAGTCTGCCTCCTTCAAGCTTGAGGCTAAGTGTAGCTAATTATCCAGTCCTTCCTTCCTTCCCAGACCTGGTAGTCGTTAGAGAGCCATGATGGTCACAAACAAATACAGTCATAATTCTAATAGATGGGTAACAAAAAATGTTAGAGAAATTCTTCCTAAGTTTTTCAAGGAATAGTAAATGTATCTATTTTACCCATACAATACACATGTAAAGCGTTACTTGCATATAAACATCAAGCTGGAAAATAATAAATTTCATGTAATTGTACCAAAGGATGCCCGGCTTCTGTCCCTATCTTACATAGAAAAACTGTTTACTCAATCTGAATATTTGAGGGCAACTTGACCCAGAATGTTACATCCTCTTTGAAAGATGCAGATATACTTTTTCATGGATACATACGAGAGTTATGGTGGCTACACCACAACTGTGACAGAAGTGGTGGTTTTCCCCAAAATTTCATCCACTTTATCTCCTGCAACAGAAGCTTACAGCCTCTCTCCAGAGCTCTAACTTCTCAACTCTGACCTCCATATAATTTAGGAGTTTGAGGAACTCGCCATTTGGTAGGTAGTATTAGAAAAGATGGCTTTCTAGAGTTCAGAATTAGAACTTTTTATCGCATTTTTTCTTATAGGAAAAAATCAATGAAAATTAAATGAAATGATATTACTAATACTATTGATCCAATGTCTTTAGGTGGCTAACTCAGAATCCAAGTATTTATGATATTGTCATCTATGTAAAAAAGAATGTACAATAAATTTTAAAGGACAAATTTGTTTCAAATATTATCTGTGTTGCAATGTATTACAACTTCAAAAGTAATTCACATATGTAAAAATACTTTCTCATACAAATTTTCAGTTAATCTTCCAGTGTGTCTGGCAGAGAGCATATTATTATGTCAAATGGTGCCATTGTAACAGAAAGTGTAAATGGCTTGTCTAAGTTTCTTCAGTCAATAAGGAAATGCCTTCCTTTACACAGCTAGTGAGCCTCACTACCTGCCCTTATATTCCCAACTCCTTCCATGCTTATTTATGTGTGTCCAAATTCTTATTATCTTTCATATTCTTAGCTCACATACTTCAGCTTTCATGAAGATAGCTCCAATATCCCCCACTGATGGTGATGGCTCCTTTTTTTTTTTTTTTAACCTATAATACTTCATCTCTCTTCCTACCATAAGTAAACTGATTTGGAATCAGAATGATTGGCTTCTCTTTGTGAATATACTATCTAGGTGATCCTCACAACTAAACTAACTATAGTAACTACTCGAATGCCAGTTTCCTCATTGATATAATAGAGAAGATATATGTATGTCCATAAAATTATTGGAAGTTTAATTTTAATATAACAAAGAAGTCTGTGAACTGTAAAGCCCTATACAAAGTTACTTTTTATAGAAATAAATATATAGATTTTCTTTTTTATGTGCAACTTTTACTTCCCCTATTTATGGTTGAGGGAAGACTCCACATTTAACAAATATTTGATTCTGCCATAGCATTCAATAATGCTTTGTAACTAGGCATTTGATACAAATAAGTACAATGAACCATCAAATGTATACCATATTGCATTCTGTGAAATAACTTAATGCTATTATTAATTGAGGTACCATTCAAAAAGTAGAAAGCTCATCACTACCTGCCAAATGAGTAAGGCTAAAATCCAACTTCAATACCTGTCTCCAACCTCACTGCCCATTTCTTTTCCATCACCCTAGCTAACCTACATTTATTCTTTACTCCCTAAAATAAACTCTGTATTTTTGTAGCTCCAAGTTTTGGCCCAAATCATTACACTCTTTCATGTCCTATATCTATTGAAATAGTGTCCATCCTTATATGCCCAGCTCAAATGGCTTTTCCCCATGAAGTTTCCCTTAATCTCATCCCCTGGAAATGAGCACTTTCTACTCTGAAGTCCATACTATTTATTAATCTCTCTCACATCTTTTATCATCTGGCCACATATTATGTTTTCTTGTGCATGTATTACCTTATCTAGTAATTTTTAATCTGTTAAGATCAACATTCATGTTTTAGTTATCTTTATATCCCACCAAACATATAACAGAATATCAACCACAAAGTAGGTATTCACATAATATCCATCTTTCTTATACTGGATATAGAAATAACACATACAGCTCAAATTTCCAGCTGCATATTTCTGCCTTGTAAATTGCCACCAAACCATGACAAATCCAAACACTATAAAATGACCATCTATCACTTGAAGTCATTATTACTTCACATTCCTACCAAGAGAGTATAATATGGGGAGAAACATATTTTTACCAAGACATAAAAAGGTACATATATAAACAAACTACTTATAATCTATATTCCTCCGTAAGTCAAGTGCAGCATATTCTTATTAAGTGTAGTTTTATAAATGATTTTTTATTTGAAAAGTTAAATTACTCAATACTGCTTTTGTTTTTTAAAAAAGTTACTTTAGAAAACAACCAAAAGTTGATGTATTTTAAATCTGCATCATTTTTCATCATATGTATCCATATCAACATAAATTACCAATGATCACCATTACTGTTATTATCATAACATAGATTTCATTTATAATCAATTACACAGGCTTCACCTCTCAGGGATATTTAAATCACATAACCCTTCATTGCCTGCTGTCAGTTACTTCCTGGGCTGTTTGCAGATATAATGCAAAAACAGCCCACTAACAGTTGTCCTCCAGACAGGCTAAATGATTTCTCTGGCTTCTCATTAAGCAGACGATATTAAATCTCTTAAAAAAAATGAATCTCTCATATTCTCTTAGAGCCTAAACCTCCTCTCTATTTATATGCTTATCACTATCTACTAAATGTGGAAAGCCAAAGTCTGACTCTAACCTCTCCAAGCTCACTGCCCATTTCTTTATACCATCTTCACTGTTTTATTTATTAATGCCAGAGAATTTCTGAGTTTTTAAAAATGTTTTGTGCTTTCTTATCCCTTCCCCCCCAAAAAAAATCCCTGAATCTCTACCTATTAAAATGCTACGTTATTCCAGGATTTCTCATGCTGAACTAATATTAGGAAAGTCAGTTGACTTGCTAAGAACTACTCTTCTATTCTCAATCTGTGTAAACAAACTTGTATTCAACTATTTCACAATTAACCCTTTTATAATTTGATGAGTAAGAAAGTACTACCCAGCTATACACCTTGGAAACATAAGGCTGCCCAGATTCAAGCCTAGGAGATATAAATTGTAATCTGAGAAGACACTCATACATTCTGAACCTGCTCTAACAACTTCTTCATTTTGTGAAATGACTTAATCCTATTATTAAGGACTCTCAATGTGCCCTCATTTGATACATCAGAATTACTGGCAGGAAAAGGGGATGTGCAGATTAAAAAATTATATTCAATTTTAAGTTAAAATTGTATTCAGAATATGAAAACATCGTCTACTTTTTTTCTGAAACAAATACAAATCCCAGTTATGAGTACCAAAATTTTAACAGGTAAGAGCACTAATGTAAAAGTTAAAGCAATATCATTGTACGCTAAATAATGTGTAGGTCTTACGCATAGAGTGAAATGAGTAGTTGCTCAGCATCTTTCAATCAATTTATATTTGTCTTACATGCCAAATTTTCAGAAATCAGGGCAATATTTGAGGCTTCTAATCAGAGAAATGTTAAAAAAAAAAAAATTACAACTGGCAGAGAACAAAAAAAAGGAAGGGGGGAGAATCCAGAGAAAGACAATATCATCAAGTCATACAAGTGATTAGTTAAGCACCATTTGTGTAAGATGATATGGCTGAAGAGCATGGACTCAGTGAATAAATGCACTTACCTCCGTTAAATGAGGATTGGGATTAAATCCACAGAGGCTACAGACAGTAGTTTGACACTCAGTGCATTTGTTAAAATTGGCCTTTTCTGGAACATGCAACAGAAGTTCAGTGGTATTGCAAAGAGGACAGATGGTTTTAGGGAGGCCTTGTGATGGAGGCTGTTTTGCAGATGGAGACATTGTTGGTGGCTGCAGAGGTTTTGCAGATCCTGTTTGGCTTACTGGTTTTGTAGATTGCTGAGCCGAGGGCTTTGCTGGGCTCGGTTGTTGAGCTGAGGGCTTTGCTGAGCCAGGCTGTTGAGATGGGAGTTTTGCTGAGCCAGGTGGTTGAGGTGGGGGCTTTGCTGAGCCAGACTGTTGAGGCAGGGGCTTTGCTGAGCCAGGCTGTTGAAGTGGGGGCTTTGCTGGGCCAGGAAGTTGTGAAGGAGGCTTTGTTGGGCCAGTCTGCTGGGCAGAAGGCTTTGCTGGTCCTGCCTGTTGAGCTGGAGTCTTTCCTGGCCCAGGCTGCTGAACTGGAGTCTTTGTAGGCCCAGGTGCCTTAGCTGGAGACTGTAGCCCAGGTTGTTGAGCAACAGGTTTTGGTGTCCCCACCTGCTGGGTTGGAGGTTTTGCTGTCCCTGGATGCTGAGCTGGAGTCTTTCCAACTCCAGGAGGCTGAGCTAGAGCCTTTGGCCCAGGTTGCTCCAATGAAGGCTTCTCTGATCCAGTCTGCTGAGCTGGAGGCTTAGCAGGACCAAGAGGCTGAGCTGGAGGCTTTGTTGTTCCTGGTGTCTGGACTGGGGGTTTCACTGTCCCTGGTTGTTGAGCCAGTAGCTTTGTTAGCCCTGGAGGCTGAGCTGGAGGCTTTGCAGGCCCAGGCTGTGATTTTTCAGGTCCAGGCTGCTGTGCTGGAGGTTTTCTGGGACTTGGTTGCTGAATAGGTGGTTTGGATGGGCTTTGCAGTGAGGGTTTAACTGATTCTCCCCTTACTATGTCTGCCTCTTTAGTCTGAGGCCTGGATGCATCTCGTTGAAGTGACAATTTTGCCTGGTCTGTCTGAGGAGTCTGGACAGGACCCTGAATTGGCTTTCCTGTACCTTGAGGTTGTGATTTAATTTTTTCTGGTTGCTGAGAAGACACTGATTCGGGAGGGCCATCCTGCTGAAGTGGATCCTTACCAGGTCCTTGCTGCTTAGGAACTGGCTTGGGTGACTGTTGTTGTGAAGGAGGTTTTGTGATTCCCTCAGGTTTTCCTTGCTCCTTCTGAACTACTTTTTGTTTCTTGGTGGTTTCTTCTTGGGATGCCTCAGAGTCTGATATCAAATCAAAAGGGTTGAATTTATTTACAACAGAGGAGACAGCACTTAAAGGGTTAACCTCTGAGAGGAAGCCAGGCATCATACTAGACTTGTGCTCTTCCTTAAAATCAGTTCTGGACTTTGATTCTTTCAAGCTAATGGTGGAAGGACTCCTCCCAGGCAATTTCTGCTCTGACCTGAAAGTATCTGTAGTTCTACTTTTACTGAGACCAGGCTGAGCTGGACGTCCAGGGTCTGGGGGTCTTCCTGATTGCTTTGGAGGATGACTACTATCCAACTCTTGTTTCCTAGAAGAGTAAAAATAAAGAAGTGAAAATAATGGTAATTGTTTCAAATCAAAGTAATATGAAAACATTGCTTTCTTATATCCTCAAAATTATGAATGTATAAATATAACTAGAACCCATTTTGCAGCATCTTTTAAGTGATCATAAAACTTTTAATGCTTTTGTTTCTTTCTTTAAATGGGTAGGGATTTTCAACAAGGAGGTGAAGATTAAAAAAAAATAATTGCTGTTATGACTGATAAAAATTAAAATATATTATTAGAAAACACAATAAAAGCAATTTACCTTTGCACTTAATATAATCTGGCCTTAAAACCTAACTAAATATAGGTTTAAATTAAAACCTCAATAAATCAATGCAATGTCGTATTATAAGACATACATGTTCACAAAGTGTATTTATTTTTCTTTTTATCAAAAGTTATGGTCAAAGAAAGTCTTCCAAATACTAGCAGCATTGAGAAATAAAAATATTCATTTTTAAGTGTAGGAGTCTGCTGAGACGTTTTAAAAACTTCATTTTGAGAATTTACATGAACTAAATAAGGAATACAATGTGAAATATGGGGAGTTTCTGATAATGGAGTTTACATGATGCTTTCCCAGGAATGCTAAAAAGTGTATAATTTATTTGATTTTACTTGGGCTTCTCGGGATCCAATTCACTGGCCAGGAGACACTGGAACACAGATGTAGGCACCTAAAATCCTGAGAGTCCTAGAGAGTGACTGGGGATCATCCCCATGCCTCCATCTAGAAAGGCACTATTCATCAAATATTATTCTTACGCAACTTTACAAAATAAGAATTTCTACATTCATTATTTAGACATTCCTGAGGAACAACCCCATCTTTATTATAGAAGATCACTGTTATCTTTTTTAAAAAGTAGGTAATTTTTAACATGAAATTTTTATGGGAAGTAATTAATAATAGATGCTTAAATCATCTTGAGATATATCTTGGTATCTAAATATCTCTTTACTCAATGTTTGCTACATCATCTCTTAATGCCATTGACTGATTATTAGTAATCTATCATTGACATTGAGATTAAATGCAGCAAGTGGCTAATTTTCAAGATTTATCTTAATTCACAAATATACAAGATGTATTTTTTAAAACAGCATTGGAAACATGATCTATTCTAAATGACTATGGTTAAATAATTAAAATAGGTGTTTCCTATTTTTTATATATCTACTGTTTTAGCCAAAAGTCATATTAAATATAGGAACTTTTAAAATAATTTATACTTTATTCATAAAGTTACAGCTAAAAGGATATTCTGAATTAGAATTATGGAGAAAATCAGATTATAAGTATTTTGCTTGATATATGTAGCTTTTAATATTTTGAAAAATGTATTTTCATTAAAGAAAACAAGAATAAACAAGTAACTTAGTAGCACCTAAAATATAATATGAGAAAAATAAAGTTTTATAGGTTCTAATTTGGTTTATCAAAATTTACTTGATAATTTGGCTAATGAGATGGACTACAGATATTTTATTTCATATTCAATACTTCTTATGAATTAACTTTTTCCAAATTTCCTACATAGAAATTTGAGTACAGGTCAAGAGGAACAGATAGCAGGAAGAAGCAGAGAAGCATTATTTCTAGGTAGCAAAGACTTAGAAGGAAAGAAAATAATCTATAAACGGCAATGTATCAAGTGATTTTCTGGTAAAAGACGGATAAGTAGATTCAGAAATTTTGCAATTTCATTTAAGGAAAAGTTTACTATATATATATATATATATATATATATAAAATATATATTCTACCATGTCTCTGAAGTATTACCCTAGTTAATTCCAATAGTTCCAAGCTAGCTCTTAAAATACACTGCTACATATTTCCATTTAGAGAAAATCATTTTGAATATTTCTTTACAGGTACCCTATCCAGACCCTGACATATAGGAACTTTTAAAATAACTTGACATTATTCTATAAATTTTCTAAATATACTTAATATAATGTAGCATTCCCTTGAAGAGCACATGCTTAGGGTTGATTATAGGTATGACAATCCAATAAGCAATTATTAGGCATTTTTTTGGAAATAACTTCCCTATACAGAGTCCTATAAATCTAATTTTAAGCAGAGTACAAAAAGTATCTATCCTTAATTATACTAAATTTTTCTCTTGAAACTACGAAACTTATTTTAATCATAGTTTTAGTATTTCACTTAATCCATCATATTTGCAAAACAACAAAAAATAAACTTCATGAATGCCAAATATTTGTCATAATCAAAAATAGCAGAATTGAAAGCAACCTGCTTGCACTAGGAATTATAATTGCATGTACTTCCTACAAATATAAGTTGTACTTTCCTATAGAATTCCCATCAGAAAACAGGCATTCAACCCTAAAGACTGTCCTATAATTTAAACTTAGTTTTAGTTGCTACAATTATGTAAATAAAACTAAAGCACAGAGATTTTGAATGGGAAATGAAAAGAAAATCAAGAGAAAAACTGTCAATACCAAACAAAAATGTAAAGGTACTGTTGTCTTTTGGTGAAATTTTGTTTGGCATAACAGTTTTACTGCTAAAAATAAAAGTGATTAAAATGCAATCTCTGCCTTTTATACTAGACTGTAAACTCCTAGAGAGAGAAGATGTATTTCACTTATCTTTGCATCACTAGAACCAAGCCTGGCAACTAGAGCATTAACATTTGATGAATTAATGATTAAGTAGATGATTAACAATGAGTGAATCGGGAATAAATATATCATGTATTTAACTTGACATTATCCTATAAATTTTTTAAATTTACTTAATATAATGTAGCATTCCCTTGAAGAGCACATGTTTAGTGCTGATTATTTTACTTTAATGTTTCTTGAATTGCTTTCACTTAAATTCTTCTACAGGCCTTCTGAGATATAAATAGATAAATTCTATATTCTTTTTAGAACCTGGATTTGGCCTGCACCTTTAGGAAGAAAAACAGTTGTAGAGGTATCTGCCCAGTAGGGGAGGCTGAAAGGAGTAAAGAAAATAATCAGTTCAGTGAGAATTCGTATTAAATATTGTACTAATCAGAGAAGTTTTTCAATAAAGCCCTTCTCATATATCTGTAACTGTAAATAGAATGAGTAGAAAAAATAATGAAATTGCACTTCTCTGGGTCTACAACGAATAAAAAATCCATGAGCATTTCATTTGTAACCTATCTTGTACTTCTAGCTTGTAACTACATATATTTAGCACTACCTCCCTTTTCACTTTGCTATTATAATCCCTAGACTGGAATTTTTCTTTGAAATATTAGCAGGAAAATAATGTTTCCCCTAAGATGAGGAAAACATATGCAAATGTAGGAATGTAAAAGCATCTGGGATAATAAAATCTTTTATAAATGGAAAACAATGAGCAATGACACTTGACAGTGCTGAGTCACATAAAATTTTATAATATTAGAAATATAAGCAATCTTGGGACTATTAATGTTTATATATTACATATATATACACACACACACACACACACACACACACACACACACACACACATATAAAGATCTATGCATTTACCCTCTAAGTCCCAGGATATAGGGACTAAGGGAATTTAAGTGACTAATTCAAGGTCATAAAACTAGTTAGTCACAGAAATCTGGTATCCTCACTCCTGGTTTGTGGGAGGAAGAGGTGATTTATACTCCACTGAACTGATTTTTCCACATGTAAAAGAACATTGACACATCAAAATAACTCAAAACAATGTTCAATTCAACAGACAATTTGTAGCCATCAGTGACAGTGTCATTCATTGCTGATATTAATGTTACCACTCTTTATACTTGTAGGGTTCCTGTAAATTAAAAGTCAAACAAAAACATCCATGTCAATTTTGAATTGATCCTCAACAGACTCTTTAAGAGAGGTAAGATAGATATTATTAGCCTTATTTAAAGGCAAGAAACATGAGACACATTGATTGAGAAGTATTTGTAATTTGCTATGAGTTGGTTAAAATCAATAGGATAAAAACCCAGGCTTTCTACCTCTATTATAAAAATTCTATGTTCAATTCACACCATGTAAATGCTTAAAACTTCAAATAATTTATATATGCCTTCCTATATTAATTGAATTTACATAACTCTATAACTTTAAAGTCTAAATGATAAACCAAGTATTTCTTTAGTTATCATATACAGGGAAAATAACTTTACAAAAGTTATGTACCTTTTATAGAAATCTTCAGTAAAATATAAGCAAGTTGCAAAAGTCAGAAAGTTATTACTTATTTTTTAGTATTCTGATGAAGTTTTCACCAATAACGGTTTAGGCCACATACTGCCTATTGATAAGATTTCCACCAAAACAAAATTATCAATAGAGAGCCTTAAAAGTACACTATCCTATATAAATATTGCATAAAGCAACAGTTTTAAAGGTGGAAATAATGTTTCTCAGCCACCCTTTAAACAGAAGAAAAGTTAGAAATCTAGAAATCAAAGATCTCACTGGAATTGGTATTGGTAACAAGCATGATAGACCTGTTGCTTGTGCCTCTCAGGAAAAATTATAAAAGGTCTGGCATACAGCTCTAAAACGCTAATAAAAATATTGTACCTTGTTATCCTATGAAAATCTAATGAGCACTAAATTTTTTTCCTAGCCAAGTTTTCATCAGGTAGAGGAAAACAGTACATATCATAAACTGGATAAGAGAACAAGAAAGACTTTTTACCAAAAGAATAGCCCAATAGATTACTAGTTTAAAAACACAGAGAAACGTATTTAACATAAAGGAGCTAGTCATCACTAGTACTAGTGGTTTCCTTTCAAAATAAATAGGGTTTTTTTCCCTGATAGATTTTAAGCATTTAAGACTTTATGTGAAATTATTGTCACTATCCATAAAACATTTTACATTTCTCCTATAATTATGATTACGTGATAGTGATTAAGTTAATTTTATTTCATTTTATAAAGTAGAGGACAAAAATCTACACCTATATCCAGATCTTTCGTGCTTACAATATATCAAAAGAAAATTGTAGCTTTTCCTTCAGTTGTCATAAAAGAGGACTGGTTTCAGGACCACGGACAGAGAACTATTCTCTACTACAGAGTGCAAAGTTAAAGGGTTTGTTTACAATAATAAAGGCAAGGCAGGCACAATGATTATACCCTCTTAGTACTCTAATTAGAAAACAACTAATCTATTCGGATGAAGGAAAATGGAGAGTTACAGACAGAAATGAATACGTTCATATTACTGGTTAGCTCTTGCCTATGCAAGTTGCCATTTATTTAATTTGTTTTTAAAAGTATGTATTGAAAATTATTTTTCAGGTAATGCATTCACATGTTCTTCCCTAAACTGAAGGCTACTTTTGCATAAAAAAAGAGCAGTGGCTTAAAAACAGCATATGCTAATTCAGAAATATATGAACGACACCTGCTCTGCTGTGACCAAACCATCTGTTTAATGCCACACATATTTTAGGGTTCCTCACAGAATACAAAAGGTATATTAATTCTATTCCTTCTACCTAAACAGCTTCTGCTTTCCTCTGGGGGTGGGGTGGCAAGAGAGGACAAATCACCTACAAGGGGATTAAAGTATTGTTACAGAAATATTTAGACATCATTCACAGAGAAAAAGACCCCGCAATGCCCAAGAAGGTTTAAACAGAGACAGGTAAACACCCAGCTCTACCCATTTCCCAACACGTCCGTGTTGTATTAATGGAAGACTTCCAGATTAGTAAAACACTGGAGGGCGTCTCTCCACGCCATCCTAGAGGGAAAGGGCTCCAAAAGGCCAAAAAATCACAACCTAAAATCACAGTTCCTAGAATGTAACCCTTGACTATCCCACCAGAAACTCTACAATGCATTATTTTTATTCCGCCCATCAAAAGGCTTAGAATCTCTTTAACCACCCCATTGGGGAGAATAAAACGAACGGAGGCGACATATATGTACCGCCGTGCTGGCACATACGGGCTGGCACATATGTGCACGAGAAGCTGTACATATATGCCTGGACATATACAACATGCTGTGCGTGCCTGTGCATGGAAGGCGACTCCGCAGCGGCCGGGGGGACGCTTCCCTTGGGCAGCCCCTGCGCCCTTGACATGACAGCGGCGATCTGTCTCCTCTCCTCTTCGCTCAGCTGGCTCAAATCCGCCTCCATGCCGGCCGGGATCACGGTGTGCGAGGGGCTCCCCGCCCCGCTAGCCCCTCCTCCGGCCGCTGCGGCCGCCGCCAGCCCTTCGGGGAGCCCTTCCCCTTCCAAGCTCGCCTCGTTGCCCATGGCTCTGGGAGACTAGGGGCCGCCGCGCTCCCTCCTCGCGCCGCGTCCCAGTCGGGAAGCCCGCGGCCAGCGGAGGAGTCAGAGCCGGGGTCCGCCTCAGGGCGTGCGGGCGGCCGCGTCCCTGGGCTCCGGACCGGGCACTGCCGCCCGGAACGACAAGCGGATGGTTAGTCCCGCTCGCAGGTGACGCCCGCTGCCGGTGCCTCCTCCATGTTTGACAGCGCCAGGCAACCTTTGCAGAAGACGCCTCCCGGACGCCGCCTTGGCGCCCCGAGCCGGGGAGAAGCAGATCTGAGCGGTGCCAGCCGGGCGCCGTCCGCCCCTCCCACAGCGCACCGCCTCCTCGCCGGCGCCCTCACAGTGCGCAGGCGCCTCTCGGAACAGGTGATGCCCGTGGTCCACGCCCACCCCGTGCTGCGTCGCTCGGGATTCTTCCTTGGTCTCAGCACAGATTTAAAGGAGCCCAGTGAACGCTCGGCTAAAAACCGGGAAGAAACGGTCGACGTTTCTTTCAGGCATATTTCAGGATACCTCAACTTGAGTTTTAGCTTACTCGACTCCTAGATTCAACGGGGGCGGGAGGAGCAGGAGAGGAAATGTCTGTTTTCAGCTTTGGCTCTTGGGATTTGTAGTTTCATTTATTTTCTTTAAAGGAAGGTTTTACAACATTCTAGGAAAGGATTCAAGTAACTGAAGATTAGCAGGAGAGACCCTGATACCTTTGAGGCACATTTCCCAAGGGAGTTAAGAATGTCCCTTTTCATTTAGAACTTTCACAGAACAATTAGATTTTGTTAATTAGATTATTTGAAAAATGATACAATATTAGTAAGCAGCTAAGGTTTTGAGTGCTTATAACCTGTGCTGTTCTCTAAAGGGAGGGACTACACAATAATAAAGGATTATGAGAAGTTGTGGACCTGGGGTTCTGCCGTAATATCCAGATTGTAAAATACTAAAATATTTTAATATGACATTTCGAAAACGTGATTTTATTCCCCCATCCCCTTTTTAACAAACGTGCACAGAAGAATTCCTAAAAGTTAATTTAATGTGTGGCTATTAAGTTACAGTCACATCATTGGTTAGGAGCACATTATCATAATAACCACTTACTCAAACCCACTCCCCACTATCTCTCCTACACTTTTCTTGCTATTACATTTCTTAGAAGGGACTGTCCAGCACTGAATCTGAAGCCTCAATGTTGTTACCTACCTTTCCTCAGAATGTGGACGTAGTGTCTCAACTGTTGAGGTTAGCTAACAATCGAGAATGAATAAATCAAACAAATGAATTAAGTTGCTCAGAAAGTCCAAGTTTTTGCTATAATGATTACATAGTTAGATCTTTTACCTTCCAAAGTTAATTTGTAGATTTATGGTATAAAAGCACCAATGATTATAACTGATTTTTAAAAAATAACAAAAATGATGCAGTCTCTTATGGTAGGGAAACAAATGCCAACCAACATCGTTTGTAACAAATGCCTCCTTACATTTAAGAAGCAGAAAAAAATGACGTAGTGTATATTAACACCATATTTTGTATGTGTTGAGTGATACTATTCAAGCTCTTCTCATTCTTTGTATGTTTAAAAGTCCATGCATTTTAGTGTATGTATAAATGTCTATATTTCTGCTTGTGTAACTATAGACAATATGGCTTGTAATTTTGATATGGGTGCATATGAAGATCTTTTATTCATATTCCTTCTCTACAGAAGGTGAGAGAGGATTGTGCTCATTGACTAGAGCAAGAATTACAGTGGTTTAAGGTCCAACACTTCATATTTTTATGGCTGAATTGCTTCTGAATTGCTGCTCTCAGCCATTTTTGTTAGCTCTACTTTAAAGTGGGATTTACAGCTAGAGTGGAGGAAATTCAAGTAAGATTACAACTGATTATAAACTGGCTTCTCAATTTTGAGAGAAAAATCATGAGAAATGTTTTAGTGAAGAGTTTGATAAATTTAGTTTTGAATTCTTAATATCTGAAACATCAGGCAATTTTTTTCTTTTATACTTAGCCTAAAGTGTATCTGTCATTTAAATAAAAGTCACTTGTATTTAGAATGTGTTCCTATAGACATAAAATGTGTAAAATATTAAGTACTAAAATTAGTTTTGTCACTTCACAATACTTGTAAGTTGAAAAATATTAATGTCATGAAGTTATAACCTAGATGATCAGCATTATTTATTCAACTATTTTATAAATGGTCTTTACAATTTAGAACCTACTCTTGGAGAATGGGCACATGTGTGCATGTCTTATTCTTCAGGATTTTTCTGTTGATACCTAGTTTTAAATCCTAGCTCTGCATTCTTATAGCTATTTAGATTGGTAAGTCATTGACTTTTCAGATGTTGAGGTTCCTCAACTGCAAGAACAGAGAGACTACTACTACTAACATTACTACCTGTCGGGTTTGTTGTGACAATTAAATTAGAAAAAGATGTGAATGCACTTGTAAACTAGAACTATATCATCAGAATGTGGTAGATGGTTACAATACTGGTCCCCAATGAATCACACCTCCCATGTCCACTGCCTTTTACAATGGTACTGCCACACTTTCCACCCTTGACTAGAACTAAACCCTTGCCTTAATTTTACCAAAAGAATGTGTTGGGAATATCATGTGATTTCCCAGGCTAGCCTTCCAGTTTAGCCCTCTTTGTATCCTAACACTTCCATTCTCTGAAGAAGCCAAGGAGGTCAGAAAGAGAAGCCTAGCTACCCCTGCTTCATCCATCTCAGCTGAGGCTTTAGTGAGGCCCCTTAGCACAAGCTGTGCCAGCTGAGCTACCTGCTGGCCAAAATCCACATCAATGAACTCAGAGAGACCAGCAGAAGAACTGCACAATCAACCAAAAGAATCAGGTAAGTAATAATACTAATGATAATAAGTTGCTATTTTAAGTTATTAAGTTTTTTTGAGGGGGTTACTTAAGCTATACAACGGATATTCCAGTTTTTGCATATTATGATCATGCATAATCCTTCAAAGTTTTCTTTTCACTCTTTTAGTGACTTTTCTCATTTACCGTCCAGCTGCACTTGAGTTGTTTCTTCAAAATTTCCAAATACCACCCTTCTAACTCTAAAGTGGAAAAGAACACAATTATCTTGAATACTTACATGCTGTTTCATGAAATGTTCAAACAAGAAAATATATGTCAAGACGATCTTTAAATTATGTAACGTTACTCAGATGTCAAGTTATATAAGAAATGGAAGATTTATTCATAAGAATTTTCTGAGAAACACCAATGTATATATTTGAGAAATTGTTTGGAGTCAGGTGACACTCTCAAGGTCTACTCAAGAGGATTAGAATATAGGTTTACATCCCTGGGTAAAATGCTTCGGGTCAGAAGTTCAAAATTATTTATGGAATTTTACAAAGTTAATATGATATACTGTACATTTTATAATATTACTTTTAATATCTATCCAGGAAAACCTGTTAATAGTCACATTAACCTCTAAAGGAGCTGAGATCAAATCAACTGGAAGACACTCGGTTTTTCTGAGCCTGGTGATGAATTGGAGTTTAGATTTTTTTTTTTTTTTTTGATACAGAATTTTATTCTTGTTACCCAGGCTGGAGTGCAATGGTGCAATCTCAGCTCACCACAACCTCCGCCTCCTGGGTTCAAGCGATTCTCCTGCCTAAGCCTCCAGAGTAGCTGGGATTACAGGCATGTGCTGCCAGGAGCAGCTAATTTTGTATTTTTAGTAGAGACGGCTTTCTCCATATTGGTCAGGCTGGTCTCAAACTCCCAACCTCAGGTGATACCCCCACCTCGGCCTCCCAAAGTGCTGGGATTACAGGCTTGAGCCACCACACCCGGCCCGGAGTTCAGACATTTTTATAACAGCCTGGGTTTATTTAAGGTTCTGCAGAATAAAGAGAAAACAACTTGAATTGGTAGAGTGGAATGAATTGGAGGACAAAAGTAGAGAAATCTATAAGAGAAGGAGGGGCTTGATGCCACTTACCTTTTTTTTTTTTTTAATTTTTTTTTTTTTTTTTTTTTTTTTTGAGACGGAGTTTCGCTCTTGTTACCCAGGCTGGAGTGCAATGGCGCGATCTCGGCTCACCGCAACCTCCGCCTCCTGGGTTCAGGCAATTCTCCTGCCTCAGCCTCCTGAGTAGCTGGGATTACAGGCACGCACCACCATGCCCAGCTAATTTTTTGTATTAGTAGAGACGGGGTTTCACCATGTTGACCAGGATGGTCTCCATCTCTTGACCTCGTGATCCACCCGCCTCGGCCTCCCAAAGTGCTGGGATTACAGGCTTGAGCCACCGCGCCCGGCCGATGCCACTTACTTTAGAAAGGGGAAAGAAATGTTCCCACTGCTAGCTCCATTGGTAATATGGCCTACAGGACGTTGCAGGACCAATGTGTCAGTGAGGCTGCAAGATGTTTTCTGTGGACTTTGCAGTAAAACCCTGCCTCATCTCTCTCATGCAGAGACAAGTATGTCTGTATTGCTAAATTGTTTGTACATTGTGATGGTTAATTTTATGTGTCAGTTTAACTGGGTTATGGAATGCGAGATATTTGGCTGAACATTGTTTTTGGGTGTGTCTGTGAGAATCATTCCAAATGAAATTAGCATTTGAATCTGTGGATTTAGCAGATTGTCCTTCCCAGTGTGAGTGAGCATCATCCAACCTACAGAGGGTATGAATAGAAGAAAAAGCAGAGGGAGGGAGAATTTATTCCTTTCTGCCTGACTGCTTGAGCTGAACATCAGTCTTCTGCCTTTAGACTTGGATTTACATCATTGACCACCCAACCCCGGGTTCTGAGGCCTTCATACTCAATTGAATGATATAACCAGCTTTCCTGGATCTCCAGCTTGCAGATGGCAGATCATGACTTCAGCCATCCATAATTATGTAAGCCATTTTCTTATTTTATAACATATGCGTGTGTACATATATGTGTGTGTATATATAACAGAGATAAGAGATAGATCTACATACATACATACCCAAATATCTAGACAGATAGATAGATAGATAGATAATAGGTAGATATAGGTATATATCTTTCCATCCTATTGGTTCTGTTTCCCTGGAGAATTTTGACTAATGATACATACATGGGTTCCTTGAGAAAGGATGGGGTGCATGTTAAAGGCACAAAAAGAGTGAAGAGCTTTATATCCATGTAAATACATGTTGGAAATATTTGCAATGTAGATATCATGTACAGACACAGGAACTGAGAGAAAACATCCAATGAATATGTTTTAATCATTATCATCTGTACTAAAATGGAAGGTTTACTATGGTTTTCAGAAAGCCCCGCAATTTTCTCATGTGTTAATTTCAACCTTATAATAGGAGAAAACTTTCACAGTTTTGCTCTTTCATAGGTCTGTATGCAAGCAGCAAAAGAATGGATGAATTTCAATAAGGATGTATAAAGTGCAATTGGTAAAAAGACAAATTACTCTTACAGCGATGGTTAAAACTTTGACAGGATATTATATTTATCAGTAGATATTTTGAAAAATGTCAAAACCTAGGCTTTGCCTCAGACAAATTGAATTATAATTTGGAGAAAATGGGGCAGCATTAGTAATTTTTAAAGATCCCCAGGTAATTATAATATACATCTTGGGTTGAAGACCACTGCTTTGAAAGAATAGTGAGTTTTAATGTAAGAATTACAAGATCAAAGACAAGGAAAAGGCACTTGAGAGTTACTGTAGACTTTTCTTTGAAGCTGCAGGTCTCAGCAACATAGTTGCCATCATCAAAAATTATTTTTGAAGAAGAAGGATTTACCTTTTTCAAAATAGTAGTGCTTCTGCATCTGGAATATGGTATACAATTCTGATGATTACATTTTGCAAAATCTGTAATAGATCTAGAGAGGCACAGCAAATTAAAGGAGAGAGTATCAATTCATTCTAGAAGATTGAAGAGGGGAATTTAGAAAGATTAGTGCCTCTTACTGAGGAATATGAATATGAAAGTTCACTCAAATCTGACAAACTAAAACTAAGGAGTTTTTCTGGTACATGTAAAAGTCATGGTTAATAAAAACAAAAACAAAGCAAAAGAAAGGATCTAGTGCATTCATTTATATGTTTATGTCCCACATTGGGATGAAAGATGCTAACTCTTCATCAACATGTTTTCTCCCTTTTAAGCAAGTAACTTGACTACAGTTGCCAGCTTTTCTTTCAGTTATGTGTGGCCTTGTGACCAAGCTCCACCTAATGAAAATGCACTGCTGCCAGACCTGGCACAGAGGCACTCTGGCACGCATATGCCTGAGGCTAACAGAGACGGAAATAACTGGTCCATTCTAGAGGTTCCGTGGGCTAAAGATGGCAGAACTATTGGGATGGTTGCATCAGGAGGATGATCGTGTGTGGAATTTTGCCTTACACTAAGGTCACCTTCCTTGGTCAGTTTTATAAATGAGAAGGAAAATATCTATTATGTTTGAGACATAGTATATTTTTGGCTTCTTGGCCTTTTTGTTAAAGTAATCAGTATTATCTCACCTAATAAAAGGCAGCAGAAAGTACTTCCTTATAGAGAAACTAACATTAATAGAACACATCATCTCCTTATCCATTCCACTTTAGTAATCCTAGTTCCATTTTTCTTTTGTAGAAATATCGATAAATCTAGGTGCTTCATTGATATGAGACTGTGTCCCCACCCAAATCTCATCTTGAATTGTAGCTCCCATAATTCTCACATATTGTGAGAGGGATCCAGTGGAAGATAATTGAATCACAAGGATGGTTTTCCCCCATACTGTTCTCATGGTAGTGAATAAGTCCCACGAGATCTGATGATTTTATAAGGGGTTTCCTCATTTGCTTGGCTCTCATTTTCTCTTGTCTGCCACCATGTAAGACATGCCTTTTACCTTCCTCCGTGGTTGTGAGGTCTCCCCAGTCAGATGGAACTGTGAGTCCATTGAGACTCTTGTTATATTTTTAATAAATTACCCAGTCTCAGGTATGTTTTTATCAACAGCATGAAAATGGACTAATACACTCATTGACCTCCAAACATACCATGTTACCCTCTAATTGAGTTCTGCTCTTCACCAACCTGGCAGCATTGTCCCCTTTCCTCTATCCATGCATGCATTTTTCAAGGCCAGGCTTAAGACCCACTCACCACAGTTAGACTTTTCCTATTCTGAAGCCACTATTATTTTCAATTATTTTTTCAGAATATTATTATTTATTTGATATTTATTTACATATCATCTTGCTTTATTTGCTTAATTCTTTTCAGTACTGATTTCTTAAAATGATGCAAAATATTGTTATTTCTTTTGCAATGCCATCAGTACCGTGCACATAGTGAATGCTCAAATCAACAGACATTAAATGCATTGCTTAGTGAGAAGTCTTCAGGTTAAAAATGTAAATAATGCAAAAAATGTGTAGGTTATTTTGTAGAGGACATCTGTAAAGAGAAAATAAGGAAATTATTTTTTGTGATTAAGGAATCATCTTTTATAATGAAACAATTTTAACCTATAAATATTGTATGACATTTAATATATTACAAGACCCTCTGTTAAGTATTCTATCAATTTCACCTCTATTCTTCTGACAAGATTATCATGTAACTATTGTTTTGTCCATTTAAAAAATTCAAAAGTTGAGATTCAGAAAATTTATTTAAATTTCTGTAGTTCATTTAACAAGTAAACGACAAGAAAGAACTCAAACTTAGCATAACAAGAATCTAAAACATACTCCTTTGTCCCTTCTATACACCAATAATAGACAAACAGAGAGCCAAATCATGAGTGAACTTTCATTCACAATTGCTACAAAGAGAAGAAAATACCTAGGAATACAACTTACAGGGGATGTGAAGGCCCTCTTCAAGGAGAACTACAAACCACTGCTCAAGGGAATAAAAGCAGACACAAACAAATGGAAAAACATTCCATTCATGGATAGGAAGAATCAATATGGTGAAAATGGTCATACTGCTCAAAGTAATTTATAGACTCAATGCTATCTCCATCAAGCTACCATTGACTTTCTATTAGGAAAAACTGTTTTGAATTTCCCAAAAAAGAGCCCATATAGCCAAGACTATCCTAAACAAAAAGAACTAATCTGGAGGCATCACGCTACCTGACGTCAAACTATTCTTCAAGGCTACAGTAACAAAAACCGCATGGTACTGGTATCAAAACAGACATATAGACCAATGGAACAGAACAGAGGCCTCAGAAATTTTGCCACACCTCTACAACCATCTGATCTTTGACAAACCTGACAAAAAAAAAAGCAATAGGGAAAGGATTCCCTATTTAATAAATGGTGTTGGGAAAACTGGCTAGCCATATGCAGAAAACTGAAACTGGACCCCTTCCTTATGCCTAATACAAAAATTAACTCAAGATGGATTAAATACTTAAACGTAAGACCTGAAACCATAAAAACCCTAGAAGAAAACCTAGGCAATACCATTCAGGACATAGGAATGGGCAAAGACTTCATGACTAAAACACCAAAAGAAATGGCAACAAAAGCCAGAATTGGCAAATCAGATCTAATTAAACTAAAAAGCTTCTGCACAGAAAAAGAAACTGTCATCAGAGTGAACAGGCAACCTACAGAATGGGAGAAAATTTTTGCAATCTATCCATCTGACAAAGGGCTAATATCCAGAATCTACAAGGAACTTAAACAAATATACAAGAAAAAAACAAACCTTCGTCAAAAAGTGGGCAAAGGATATGAACAGACATTTCTCAAAAGAAGACATTTATGTGGCCAACAAACATATGAAAAAAATCTCACCATCCCTGGTCATTAGAGAAATGCAAATCAAAACCACAATGAGATACCATCTCATGCCAGTTAGAATTTCAGTCACTAAAAAGGTCAGAAAACAACAGATGCTAAAGAGGATGTGGAGAAATAGGAATGCTTTTACTGTTGGTGAGAGTGTAAATTAGCTTAACCATTGTGGAAGACAGTGTGGTGATTCCTCAGGGATCTACAACCAGAAATACAATTTGACCCAGCAATCCCATTACTGGGTATATATCCAAAGAATTATAAATCATCCTACCATGAAGACACATACACACATATGTTTCTTGCAGCACTATTAACAATAGCAAAGACTTGGAACCAATCCAAATGTGCATCAATGATAGACTGGCTAAAGAAAATGTGGCATATATACACCTTGGAATACTATGCAGCCTTAAAAAAGGATGCATTCATGTGCAAGGACATGGATGAAACTTGGAAGCATCATTCTCAGCAAACTAACACAGGAACAGAAAACCAAACACTGCATATTCTCACTCATAAGTAGAAGCTGAACAATTAGAACACATGGACACAGGGAGGGGAACATCACAGACCGGGGCCTGTTGGGAGGTGGGGGGCTGGGGAGGGATAGCATTAGGAGAAATATTTAATGTAGATGACGGATTGTTGGTGCAGCAAACCACCATGACATGTGTAACAAACATACCTATGTATGTAACAAACCTGCACATTCTGCACATGTATCCCAGAACTTAAAGCATAATAAAAAATAAATAAAATGAAAAAATGCCTCTAATTTCTGGTAGAAAAAGATAGTCCTGCTAAAAAATGGGGAGACCCATGGGATGGTACCTCTTGTGGCCACTTTTAGGGCTTAATAATGCGTTAAGTATATTGGAAATGTGTATACATTTTTAACAAGCTAACTAAAAAGTATAATAATAATTAGAAAACAACAAATAGTTCTTTATTTAAGAAATATTCCATATTCCATACAGCCAAGAAGAAGAATAAAAAATAAGGATATTAATATGGTTTTGCTGTGTCTCTACCCAAATCTCATCTTGAACTGTAGTTCCCATAATCCTTACATGTCAGGAGAGGGACCTGGTAGGAGGTAATTGAATCCTGGGGACTATTACCTCCATGCTGTTCTCATTATAGTAAGTGAGTTTTCACAAGATCTGATGGTTTTATAAGGGGTTTTTCCCTTCTTTGCCCTTCTCTTCTTCTTGCTGCTACCCTGTAAAGAAGGACATGTTTGCTTTTCCTTCTACCATGACTGTAACTTTCTTGAAGCCTCCACACCCCTGTAGAACCGTGAGTAAATTAAACCTCTTTCTTTTATAAATTACCCAGTCTTGGTTATGTCCATACAGTGGCATAAGAATGGGCTAACACAGATATTGAAAAAAACGCAATAAACTTCTCACTATTCTAATTACATATTATTTACTACAATGTATTATTATCAATTTATGTTTTATTTGCACTTAGAATTAGCTATCTTTTCTTCAAATAATGGGCAATAATTTTATCATTCACCATTGAGGAGCCGTTTGGGGAATGTTTAATTTTATTCCAACCAAGTTCTAGATTTGCCAGGTTAATTTTGATGAGTAAGCCAAGGATGGAAGATATTTTACATAATTCTGCCTGAAGCTGCCCATGTCTTTCCCCATTCAACTTACTGCTCACATAGAAAGATCAGTGTCAGCCGTTGGCAAGATGATCCATAACCTGTCTGTAGTAATACTTCATGTTTTCTAATGGCCTTCATTGCAGGGGTCTCAAATTTTGAAAACTGATAGCCATGTAATATTGCAGTAACCATGGTTGATTTTACAAATTTTTAAGCTGTAGAAGTGAAGCAATGATCCATTCTCCAGCATGACTTTTGAGTCATTTACACCTGCCACTAGAGAAGTTAATTTTTCACACATTTTATCTCATCGTTCATCTTATAAGGCCAAAGGCATACCAATCACAGATTCAAAAGGTGGGCCCTTCAAAGAAAAAAAGTAATTGTATCAATCTAATAAATGACACTCCGAGATAGATCATCATGGTCTTATTGATTTTCTTGCAATTCTTGGCAGCAAGTGGTGGCTCTTTTTAATCATTGATAGTATAAGTCTCAAAAAGAAGCTGTTCTAGAGCTTTTCCACAGAAGAAAGGCTCTTTCTGAAGTGATGAATATAGTTTCTTTTTAGGCATTTGTATTTTCACTCCATTCTCAAAGACATCCTGAGGAAAGATGGGCCATCTACTGCCAGAAACATGGCTGTACCTTGAAGCTCGCCAGTTGGGTTTAGGTGGCCAAGTAGGAAGACTTGGAACTCTGTCTCTTGGCTGCTTGTCCATCTCCCTTGTCAGTTAGTGATGATCTCCTAGTTTTGTTTAGCGGGGTAGAGTTCCTTCATTCAGGAACTATTTTAACCACCTACTATGTGCTGATGCTGAGACATAGTGGTATAAAATTGAGACCTGGTTGCTGTGCTTAGAATTTACGTTCTAGTGAGGGAGACAGGGTTTTTAAAAAATATTCCATCTTTCTGGGAATCATAGGGTTTTTTGGCCTTCCACATAAGCATCTAAGAGTTTGTAGGAAAACACTCTCAAACCTGATCCCAGAACTACTGCCTCAGATCTGCATTTTAACAATACCCCCTGGTGATTCATGTTCACCTTACAGTTTTAAACCATGAATGAGAAGAACGAAGCCTAAACTAGATCAGTGAGAATGGATAAGGAGAGGGATTGATGGAAGAATAGATATTGTATATTCTGATTTTAGAACCCTCGGACTGGATAAACAGACTGCAATTTCTGACTTAAGTACCTGGGAAGTGGTGCTTCAACATGCTTTTTCAATCCCATGGCATACACAAAGCTGATTAGGGAACAGAAACAATGTTATGTAACTCTTTTTCCCCTGGATGCTAATGGCTTAGTGAATGTGGGCATTTAGACTGGGCATACCTTTGGTTATAGTGGAGTTGTAACTAGAATTCAGTATTTGAGTCTGGAACTGATCCTTATTCTGCTGAGCATGTTATAAGATAGAGTCTTTTTGAGGTGTCATGAGCAAGGGTAAATATAGAAAGGAATTTAACAATGTTTTAAAAACTAGAAATTTTTATGCTACTCTGATAAATGTCAATGTCACTTTAAGCATGAAGATATGCTATTAAAATATTTCACAACTTCTTTTTACCATCTATTATATCCCTGACAATACTGTACTGTAATTTGTTCCCAAAACATTATCACATGCAGAACCAATATTAAAACAAAATTAAATTCAAATGTAAAACAAACAAAAACAGGAAGGGAACAAATCTTTGAGTTAAACAAAAGGAGAGTAATTCACCTTGAGAATTGGGCTTTCCCAAGCAAACATGCTTGGAAGTTTTAGAAATCCTTATTCAGGTATAGGTCAGGATAATATGGTGATCACATGTCCATTTCCTCCTCAGAAGTGAATAGAGTTAAGAAGCCAACTGCCAGGGGACTTACTGTGATCCACAGATGTGTTCTGTCTTCCCCACACAGTAATTTTGTGTGTGCTGTGGCCTGTCTTCTGTAATCATTATGTATTTGACCATTCTATAATCTCCACTTCTCACCAAGAGAGGATCCAGTCTTTCTACCAGTTAGAAATATCTAGCTAGGGCTTACGAATTTCATAATTGATTTTAGATCTGTCTGCTGAACTACATTTTTAAGATAGAGGGCAAGATGCACAATATATTATAGACTTCAGCCACATTTTCTTCTTTGCATCTCCACTAATTCCTATTATTGATTTTCCTTTGAGCATATTGGTTTGTGTGCCTGAATTATAAGTAGTGACAGGTTGAACTTCCTCTGCTCCTGCATGTGTCAGCGTTGCAATTAACAATCATGTAGGTAGGATAATAGTGATGACAATATAAAGGAAAAAAAAAAAACTTCCTCCTAACTTATGTCTGGAGGTTTTCTGTAGTGAATATTTTCCTTTACCTACAAAGAATAATTGCTTTCAAAATAATTTCTAATACATGTCATATGTCAGCTCACTTTCCATGTAACTATTTCTAGTTCTAGAAATCTGTTTGAGGTCAAAAAATACACTAGTTTCTCTTCTTTTATAAGCCCTTGTCAATGGAGTTCATAAATTCTCCAGGTTTTACTAACTTTCAGAAGAAGTTAGCAGTATTTTGAAATCCATTATGGATAATCTGAAAGATTAATATGCCTTATATCTGACCAAAAGTTTGATACTAATATGAAATTCTATTTAACCTTTCAGGTCCACAATACATTTTTAACTTGTTTCAGAAAAAATTCTGGCCCAGACCAGAAGTTTGTGATTCACTTGAGATACCTTCCTTTACCAACAGTTTTTAAGTTACATACCCTACAATCTCTAGCACAAATACGCTCTTCCTAATTATTTTCCCCCTGCCCCTCACATAAACCTCCTTTTCCCTTCCAAGATATGTCTTCTATTACCTCTTTGTGAGTTCAGACATTCCATAGCATTTGTATTCTCACCCCATTCCAGTATATTCAAATCCTACCCAAGTTTCATGAACCTCCTCAAATGCACATCCTCCATAAAATAATTCCTGCTCACTCTACCTCTCTGATTCAGTCATTTGGCAAATATCATGTGCTAGATTGAAATATTATTTATCTTATCAGGTAATTATGTTTTAATACCTTTAGCAATGTGCTTACAAAAATGTCCCATATTCCATGTGTTTTTTGAATCCAATAAATTACTTTTCATAATAAAAACTCATAAATATTCATCAATGGCTAACCTAGTTCTGATATCTAATAGCTTAAATCAAAGATCCTACATCATCAAATTTTCTCTGTCTAGAGTATCTTTCCCATCAACAGACAAGCATGTTTCTAGTCCCAGTATGTTTTTTTAAAAAACTTCTCTTGACCTTATTTCTCCCTCCAGCTACAGCCCATTTCTCTGTTCTTTTTAGCTGAATTGATGATCTTATTCAGATTTAAATGTCCAGCCCATATATTTTACACTCATAGAAACATTAACATATCAAAACTCAGTACTGATTTCCACTCCTGCCCCCAAACCTGCTATTTCATTTCCACATATCATTTAATAGTAATTCCATCCCTCTCATTGTTAAAGCTAGATATAAATATATTGGGATCATTTTAACATGTCTTTCTTTTATACAAAATAGCTAATTCAGTGGCAAATCCTATTATCTCCAACTTCAAAATTTACCTGGAATCCAAATATGTCTCCTCTCTGACACTGCTATTTGACTATTTAATCCTACTTGAATAATTTCAATAGCTTCCATCTGTTCTGCCAGCTTCCACTCTTGCTCAACTTTAGTGTATCTAGTCTCTACAGAGTAAGTAACCAGAGTGATTCCATCAGATCATGTCAGTTCCTCTGCTTCAAACTAATCCAGTGGCTTCCCATCTCAATCAAAGGAAAAGCCAAAGATTTTGCAAATCCTACAAAGTTCCATGTGAACTTAAACCCACCCACTTTTATTTCTAGTGCTCTCTTCCTTGCTCACATTCTTCCAGCCACATTGGCCAGCATATTCTTCAAACATACCATCTATGCTTATGCCTCAGGGCCTTTGCACATTCCATTCCCTCTGTCTGGAATACTTTTCCTTCCTATATGCAAGGATTCCAATTTTAAATCGAAGGTAAGACTGCACTGAGAAGAAGGCGTTTAGGCAAAGATTTGAAAGATGTGTGTGGGCAAGCCATGCATTATAATTGGAGACATATCATTCAGACCAAAGAAAGCAAATTCAAAAGGCCTGAGTTGGTAGGCTGCCTTGTTGATACAGAGGAACACAGAAGCCAGCGTGGCTAGGACAGACAAAGCAAGTGGTAGAAGCCACTTGAGATGACGTGAGGACAGTAAGGAGCTACAGACTCATGGGAGATGCAAATTATAAAGACTTTCCCCTGGGTGAGATGGAAATCTACTGGAGAGTTTGAGCAAAGAAGTGTTATGGTTTGACTTAAATTTGTACACGATCATTCTGGCTGCTGTACATAGATTCTAGTGAGCAAAAATGGAAGTAGGAAGATGAGTTAGAAGCTACTCCACAAACTTAGGTGAAATATTATACTGTAATGGACAAGTCTGGTAGTGGCTGAATTCAAACCCTGCTTTGCATAGGATAACATGCCTTCCCCCATCTTCGAAACAGCTGTATTCTCATCTCCAGAAAGTTTTTCCAAAGATACATCTTCTCTTATGTTATCCTGTTCAGCAATTACAACACTCCAATAGGGCTTGTGTGTCTACCATTGTGGTAGCTATGCTGTGGACAGTATAAAAGGATAACTACAAGAGAAGGGTTTAACATATTTTTTTAGTATGAAATAACTTTTTCAACAAAATCCTCTATCTACTCCCCTTCCCTATACCCATAAGAATGTTCTACTTTTATTATTGCTCGATGTGGCCCTATCATGATAACTCATGTCTCACAAACAATGGCATTTGGATTCACAGATTCTTTACAGATGTGTAAATAGGAGTATGCAGTCCCATTGAGTATAAGGGGTTTGGGTGCAAAGCCTGAATTTATAAAAGAATATTCAACAGTTTCTTCCAAGTTTTTCATAGAAATGGGCATCTCAGGGGTGAAAGTAGCAGTAAAGTATTTGGAGAAAGTCTTTTCTCTAGTGGAGCTTATATTCTTAGAACAAGAATTGTTAACCACATGTAAATACACAATTAACAGGAAACTTATAGACCTCATCAAGTGCCAGGAAGTAAACAAAGAGGAAAATGAGATGGAGTGACTAGAGGAAACAATGTCTGATGGAACAGCATTGCAAGGTGTCTTCAAAGAGGTGATATTTGAGCTGAGACCCAAAAGATAAATATATGAAGACTTCAGGAAAAAGTATTCAATGGACAAAAAACATCCAAGTCTAAAAATCATTAAATAGCAAAGCACTTAGTTAGTTTAAGGAAGAGGAAAAAGACAAGTTTCTATAGCTGGAAAGGAAGCAGGGCAGTCATTAAAGCTTAAACCTCCAAAATAATCTCCTTTGATTCCATGTCACACATCCAGGCTACAATGATGCAAGGGGTATGTCCCAAGGCCTTGGGTATCTCAACCCCTGTGGCTCTGAAGGGCACAGCACCCCTCAGCTGCTTTTGTGGGCTGGTGTTGAGTGTGTGCAGCTTTTCCAGGTGTGTGGTGCAAGCTGTCAGTGGATCTAGCATTCATCTGGAAGACCGTGGCCCTCTTCTCACAGCTCTACTAGGCAGTGCCCCAATGGGGACTCTGCATGAGGACTCCAACTCCACATTTCCTTTCTGCATTGCCCTAGTAGAGATTCTCCATGAGGGCTATGCCCTGCAGCTAACGTCAGCCTGGACAGTCAGGCATTTCCATACCTGCTTTGAAATCTAGGCAGAGGCTGCCAAGCATTAACTCTTGCTCTCTGTGTACCTGCAAGGTTAACACTACATGGAAGCTGCCAAAACCTACAGCTTACATCCTCTGGAGCAGTGGCCTGAGATATATCTGGGACTCTTTTAGCCGTGGTTGGAGCTGGAGTAGCTGGGATACAGGGAGCAGAATCCCAAGGTTGCACAGGACAGTGGGGTGCTGGGTCTGGGCCACAAAATCATTCTTTCCTCCTGGGCCTCAAGGCCTGTGATGGGAGGGGCTGCCATGAAGGTCTTTGAAATGCTTTGGAAATATTTTCCTCATTATCTTAGCTTTCAACATTCAGTTCCCCTTTACTTATGCAAACTTCTACTGCTGGCTTGAATTCCATCCCAGAAAATTGGTTTTCTTTTCTACCACATGATCAGTGTGCAAATTTTCCAAACTTTTATGCTCTGCTTCACTTCTAAACATAAGTTTCAGTTTCACATCATTTCTTTGCTCATGCACATGAGCATACACTGTTAGAAGCAGCAAGTCATGTCTTGAATGCTTTGCTGCTTAGAAATATCTTCCTCTGGGTACCTTAAATCATCACTCTGAAGTTCAAAGTTCTTAATAAGTTCCTCATTTCCATCTGAGACTTCACCATTCTGGTCATCTCTGTTCATATCACTATCAGCGTTTTGTTCAAAACCATTTAAAAAATCTCTAGGAAGTTCCAAACCTTCCCACATCTTCCTGTCTTCTTCTGATCCCTCCAAACGGTTGCAACCTCTGCCTGTTATCCAGTTCCAAAACTCCTTCCACAGTTTCAGATATCTTTATAGCAATGCCCTACTCCTGGTACTAGTTTTCTGTATTAGTTCATTCTCATGTTGCTATAAAGTACTACTGGAGACTGAGTAATTTTAAATATATATATATATATAAAGAGGTTCAATTTATTCTGAAACTCTGTGGAGGACAATTTTTAAAGTATCAGTAATATAAGGGTTTTATTTATCTTTTTATTGCCAGTTTCTTATAGTATATTGACCAGAGAATGAGTTCCAATGACTTCAGGTTGCAAGAGCTATTACATTTGTGAGTTTACAGGCAAGCAAGGGGAGAAGGCTATAATGATCCATGTGATAATGTACTAGAATTGAAGGCATCAGTTTAAACCCTTGTTTAACTTGGTATAGACACAAATATATACATACAGAATTATTTATAGATATTTATATACACGAGTTAGCATACACACAGATATTTTCTTGCTGTGTCTGAAGAGAGAACTTAGAATAAATATCTGGCCATGCCTGTACTCCCAGCACTTTGGGAGGCTGAAGTGGGTGGATCACCTGAGCTCAGAAGTTTGAAACCAGCCTGCCCAACATGGTGAAACCCTGTCTGTATTAAAAATACAAAAAAATTATCCAGGCTTGGTGGCAGGAGCCTGCAATCCCAGCTACTCAGTAGGCTGAGGCAGGAGAATTGCTTGAACCTGGGAGGTGGAGGTTATAGTGAGTCAAGACCATGCCATTGTACTCCAGCCTGAGCAACAAGAGTGAAACTCAGGCTCAGAGAAAAAAAAAACAAAAACAATATTTCAGTAACAACAAGAACACCTAGTACCCAGTTTTTGGTTTCTCACATCATTCCTTAAGAAGAAGGACCAGGACTCCTTGGAAAAATGATTAATTTCAGGGCTGAGGCATGGAGTATATAAGAAACGTCTTGGGCATCTTGTAGTGTCTAAAAGTAAGAAAGTCCTAAAAAAGAAAACCCACAATGATAGAGTATGTTAAAAGATCACAGGAGCCAACTGAAAGAGCTCTCAATGGCCACAGATGGAACAATATGAACAACAAAAATGAGCAAGGTAATATTTGATTATAACTCAAAATATAAAGTCACTATCCATGAGTTCATACTAATGTAACTGAATGAAAGAATGAATAAATACATTGGGGGGATGGGCAGTGAGACAAATCTATCATGCAGAAGAATTCCAAACAATTTATATTGTCATTCTACCTCAAGGAGATGGATATAACTCTTCACTTCTTAAATATGGATTGCAAAAAGTAACTTTATTCCAAAGAGTACAGTATGGAAACTGGGTGAAAAATTCATCAGTGGAGAAACCCAACAAACAGTATCTCAGTCAGGTGTTCATAGTCAACATTAACAGTAATAAGTCATGTTGATAGTGTGTAGACCTGACATGACGTGATGAAAAAGACACTTTATTTCTGTTGTCTTTTTCCCAAAAACCTATAACCTTAGTATAATCATAAGGAAAATATCAGACAAATCCTAATTGAGTGACATTGTTGACAAAATACCTGACCTATAAGCTGCCAAGGTCATAAAAGAAAAAAGTGTGTGTGGGGGAAATGTGAGAAACTAGCACAGCCAAGAGATCTGAGAAGATGCAGTGAATAAATGTTAATTGGTGTCCTGCATGGAATCCTGAAATAGGAAAAGGGCATTAAAAAAACAAAACAGCCGGGCGCGGTGGCTCACGCCTGTAATCCCAGCACTTTGGGAGGCCGAGGCGGGTGGATCACAAGGTCAACAGATCGAGACCATCCTGGTCAACATGGTGAAACCCCGTCTCTACTAAAAATACAAAAAATTAGCTGGGCATGGTAGTGCGTGCCTGTAATCCCAGCTACTCAGGAGGCTGAGGCAGGAGAATTGCCTGAACCCAGGAGGCGGAGGTTGCGGTGAGCCAAGATCGCGCCATTGCACTCCAGTCTGGGTAAAAAGAGCGAAACTCCGTCTCAAAAAACAACAACAACAACAAAAAAACCTAAATAAAGTATGGAGTTTAGTTAATAATAAGATATCATTATCTATTCTTTGTCACAAATGTGCGCTAATGTAAGATATTAATATTAGTGGAAATTGAATGTGTATATACAAGTTCTTTGTACTATCTTGGCAAATTTTTAGTAAATCTAAAGCTATTCTAAGACAAAAGGTTGATTCAGAAAATAATTATACTAGCAAGATGTACTATCACCTAGGTGGACTGGGTTTTGCCAGATAGACACAACCTATCTTGAAAGGATTCCAGTAAGATTAGGCTAGCTTTTCAGGGAGGAAGGCTGGAGTTAAAGTTACCAGCTGAGGGACTTGGTTGGAGTAGCTGACCTATCACCTTGATCTTGGAGATCTGCTCTATAATCTATAGCTTCAGTCAATAAGGAACCAGGAGCAGCTCTGGGCTCAGCAAACTTTTATGTGATCATGTTCACTGTGTCTCCAGCATCTACAGCAGTACCTGGCACATAGTAAACACTCAGTAAATCCCTGGTGAATCCTTGAGTATGAGAAGCAGAATAGCATAATGGTTATGCCTGTATACTTTGGAGTCACATACCTGGATTGGCTCTTTACTTTCCACTTCATAATTGTATCATCATTTGTCAAGTCTTCTCCTTTGGCTTAAGCAATATAACACCTCTGTTTCAATTCAGTTTTCTTATCTCTTTGACAAAATTTTAGTGATCCATCTAATTACTATAAAATTAAGCATGATAGGTATGTAAAGCAATTAATACAATATCTGGAGCAAATAATGAAAAATTTTATTATTTTAAAATTTAACCAATTAAAAAATCAATTTTCTTAGGATTTGTATCCTCTCTTCCATTTCTGTCTCCTATTATTAAGACAGAGAAATGCTATATATAAAAAGAGATTGAAAATTCCAGATTATCTTCCAGAATACCTGATAAGAGAGCAAATATGAAGCCTTCCTGCTCCAATACCATGGGATTCCAAACTAGGAGCTCACTGAGCAGAAAGATGGCCAACCATGTAGATTGTGGGGCTCTTCAGTGGAGAGCAAAAGAGAATAAAAGGACTGCAAGGTGTGGCAGAGGAAAACTTCTCACTACCGTTAGACTCTGGTTTTCATTACTTTGAGACCACAAAGCAATAGGTTTCTGAGGAAAAGATGGTACAGTAGATTGGAGACATTGCTTGAGAATTCTTACCTATCCCAGTAGATTCTGCAACAAGAATTGGGGCTGTGAAATTGGAATCAGAAATAAAGAATTGTTTTCTGGGTTTTGTGTGTATCTAATAACAGTTTAAAGACTGTTTAAAGCACAAATTATAGGATGGCATCGCCCTCACCTTTCCTTCCTTCTGCCTTCTCTAAAGAAGCTACAAGACTCAGATTTTGGAACACATTAGAAAATCAATCCATTGCATGAGAATGAAGCAGGAGGAATAAGGATATAAGAAGTCACTGAGTGATCTTATTATGTAATATAAATCAATAATTCAGTGACTTTAATTTTAACAGGAAAATGTATGCTGCCATTTATTAAGACTATGTATGAGTGAATGCATCAATATATTCTGCTTCACTGAGCTTTACTTGTGACAAAGTTATTGCCCTAAGTTATTTATTTGGAAAATTCCCTAATTTTCAACTCAGTTGATAAAGCATAGCTTTAAACGAATGATTTGAAGATTAGTACACTTTGCCCTGAGAATTTAGAGTTACTTTCTTTCCAAAACTATAGTCTAGACACCAAATAATAATTGTCTAGGTGAGTCTGGAAGCTGTGCTATCCAGCGAAAACAACCTTTTGAGAGATTTAGAATTTCGATTTCTTTACCTGAGAATTCTTTTAGAATTTAAACATTAAAGAAGAGCTAATAAAATGTTACAACCAATCCTGCTCCTTTATGTTCTGTTGTGTTTTGTTCATATATCATAGGAAGGTGTTTTATTTTATTTTTAATGTAAACTCACAAGTAGTTCTAGAAGTTAACAGAAAAGAAGGGGGTGGCTTATGCAGGTACAGTTTCAAGGACATTATCCAAAGCATGTCTTCTTACTGCTGAACTTTGTGTTCCACAATTCACCTTTTTGGTGTCATTTTAATGATACTGTCTTTCGTTGTGAATTTCTACTGAATTAAAACTGGCTACATCTTGACTGAGATGGAGAAGTACATTCACACTGTAGCAGTTACTAATATACATACTTATTAACCCACTTAAAAGAGTTAAACTGAAGTCCAGATTTTAAAAAAGGCAGAAAATCTTTCTGATGTGCTGTTGGACTCAGTTTGCCAGTGTCTTACTGAGGATTTCACATCAATGTTCATCGTGGATATTGGCCTGCAACTTTTTCTTTTGGTTGTGTCTCTGGTTTTGATATCAGGATGATGTTGGTCTTATAAAATGAGTTAGGGAGGATTCACTCTTTTTGTACTGTTTGGAATAGTTTGAGAAGGAATGGTACCAGCTCCTCTTTGTACCACTGGTAGAATTTGGTTGTGAACCCATCTGGTCCTGGACTTTTTTTGATTGGTAAGCTATTAATTGCTGCCTAAATTTCAGACCTTGTTATTGGTCTATTCAGGGATTCAGCTTCTTCTTGGTTAAGTGTTGGGAGCTTATGCATCAAGAATAAGTAGGCTTCATCCCTGGGATGCAAGGTTGGTTCAACATATGCAATCTATAAACGTAATTAATCACATAAACAGAACCAAAGACAAAAACCACATGATTATCTCAATAGATGCAGAGAAGGCCTTTGACAAAATTCAACAGCTCTTTACACTAAAAACCATCAATAAATTAGGTATCGATTGACTGTATCTCAAAATAATAAGAGCTATTTATCACAAACCCACAGCCAATATCATACTGAATGGGCAAAAACTGGAAGCATTCCCTTTGAAAACTGGCACAAGTCAACGATGCCCCCTATTACGACTCCTATTCAACATTTTATTGGAAGTTTTGGCTAGGGCAATCAGGCAAGAAAAATAAGTAAAGAATATTCAAATAGGAAGAGAGGGAAAAAATAAAAAATAATAAAAAATAAAGGAAGAGAGGAAATCAAATTGTCTCTATTTGCAGATGACATGATTGCATATTTAGAAAACCCCATCATCTCTGCCCAAAATCTCCTTAAGCTGATAAGCAACTTCAGCAAAGTCTCAGGATACAAAATCAATGTGCAAAAATCACAAGAATTCCTAAACACCAATAACAGAGAGCTAAATGATGAGTGAACTCCCATTCACAATTGCTACAAAGAGAATAAAATACCTAAAAATACAACTTACAAGAGATGTGAAGGACCTCTTCAAGGAGAACTACAAACCACTGCTCGAGGAAATAAGAGAGGACACAAACAGATGGAAAAACATTCCATGCTTATGGTTTGAAAGAATCAATATCGTGAAAATGGCCATACAGCCCAAAGTAATTTATAGATTCAATGCTATCCTCATCAAGCTACCTTTGACCCTCTTCGCAGAACTGAAAAAAACCACCTTAAACTTCATATGAAACCAAAAAAGAGCCCACATAGCCAAGACAATCCTAAGGAAGAAAAAAAAAAAGTTGGAGGCATCATGCTACCTGACTTCAAACTATACTACAAATCTACAGTAATCAAAACAGCATGATACTGGTACCAAAACAGAGATATAGACCAATTGAACAGAACAGAGGCCTCGAAAGTAATGCCACATTATCTACAGCCATCTGATCTTTGACAGACCAGACAAAAACAAGTAATGGGGAAAGGATTCCCTGTTTAATAAACTGTGATGGGAAAACTGGCTAGCCATATGCAGAAAGCTGAAACTGGACCCCTTCCTTACACCTTATACAAAAATTAACTCCAGACGGATTAAAGATTTAAACATAAAACCTAACACCATAAAAACCCTAGAAGATTTTATTTCAAGTTATCATCTCCAGTGCCAATACCTTTAACCACAAATCTACATCCCCTTTAAGTTTGAGTTTACAACCATACAAAGTGAGGTCATGAATGAGTATAACTGTATGCTCTGCTTACTGTCATAATTAATTTAGTTATGGCTAAATTGGTGTTGAAAACCTCTCATTTAATAAGTTTTAGGTGAGTATAGACAATTGTAAAGCTAGAAGCAGAGTAGATACAATGCCTGGAATCATAAATTGGAGTTTTAGAGATTATCTTGTTCCATTAAATTTGGATTTCCAAATCAGATAAATCAAATCTAATCTTGAAAGGTAATGGGACTTCTCGAAACCACTGACTATGCTTATCAAATAAACATTTTGAAATATGAACTTCATTTGGTATTACATAAAATGTTGACTTTTGAGAAAGACTTAAGGAATATTTCATGTGCAACAAAGGATTTAAAAAATAGTTTCCCAAATTGGCAAATTCAGGAATCTATATTGACAGTGACATAATAGAACAATAAATTCCAGCACACAATTTATTTGACTGATGGCCTGGAAGTGTCCCAGTAATGTTAAACCCATAGCATTTCCACTCATATACAATATTCGTTGTCGTATAAATGTCAGACACCATAGGATTTGATCCTAGGGGCCAGCTTGGTGAACTGAAGAGGGCGGTGGCCTGGGAGGCCATATCCTGTAGACACAGTTTGCATAACTCTAAGCAGATCACTGATCTTTGTTGAACCTCTGTATTAAGAGCATAAGGTATTTTATTTAAAGAAAGAAATTCATGAACACTTTGATATGCCAGGAACTATTCAAGATCGCCTTAATTCATGTCCCGAATGTGTGTAGAGAAATTTATAATTTAATGAATTGAAGAGCTGACTCTATTTTGGTGACTATGCATTGTGGTTGGAGGTAGAAGAAGGAAGGAGCAATAATAAATCAGATGCAAATGAACTAGCTGTATGTCTAAAAAGAGTGATTGTATGCACAATGTTTTATTTTTAAGTCTATAGAAGATGTTTGGTCATGTAAGATTCAGAAGCTAGTACCGAATGATCTTCTCAGCTAGAAGCTGAACTGAATGATCATAAATTAAAATATTTCCATCAGTTTCAGTTTTGTCAGCTCAGAGAACTCTTGTGTTTCCTCAACACTTTCATACATAAGTCTTTCTTTGTGTGTAATACTGCAGTTATTAATTTTTAGCTTTCTTTGCATAATATCCATAGAGGGCAACTAAATCTAACACTGACTCTAAAACAAAACAAAACACTGTATTAGCCAAAGAGGCAATATAGCTTTCAGAAGTTTTATTAATGTCTGCCTTTCAGGAGCTGCTTTAAAAAATACATGAGAATGTCATGAAGTAAATCGCTTATAACGTTCAGATATGCTACATATAATTTCCTTGAACTTGATTAAAATTATTACTAGTTAAGGGAATGGTATTTCATACAGTGCTTTCTACTCTTTGTTACTTTTTAGCAAGAACTTTGGAGGTAATTCATAGGGAGGAAAGCAAAGAAGCAAAGACCTTATAAGCAAAATCCAAATAGGATAATATTGCAAGTGAAAAAAAAAAAAAAAACTGTGTGTTTAAGAAAGATTTCAATGGTTTAAAAAATACATATTTGCCTCCAAGTTTGGGTAATTAAGAAAATTGTCTGTTATAAATAATTTTCTTTTAGACAGTTTCCAGATTATTGCCCTATCATTTGACAGTTCCCCCGACCCCGTACTACCACCACACTTATGTTGTTCCATCGAATAGGGGGATCCAGCTGTTGCTTGGGTTGTGGCACCATAACAGTCTTTAATAAACAGAAGCATATCCTAGGTAAACATAAACATTGTTTTTAATTTGTGGAAATATCACTTTCAAGTAAAATGAGCAGCTTTGGTTGTCAACAAACAAAAACAAATAGGCTAAATTTTAAAGATATATTATTGAACATAACTAGGTTACTGAACTGGGTGTCTCAGGTGTGTTTGTCTACTAATAATAGAACATTCACATGCCTTGAATAATTTACTATTAAATCTTTCATCTGTTAAACCAACCATAAAATTGTTCCTCTACTTACTATCAGGTGACAACATTGATTTATAGTGACATATGAGTTCACTGGAGGAGGTGAATACTCTTAGCAGTATATTTTGGCCTAGATAAGCAAAATAAAACTTCGAATTTAAAATACTATGACAAATATTTCAGTTTTGCCATATGTATTTTTACTGTGTACTCTTATTTAGCTACTAAAAATGTTTCACATATAACTGTTTCAAAATTTGTTGGAAAATGATTTTGTTGAAAAAGGACAGATGAGAATACATACCTACTTATATAAATTTCAGCCTTATTCTTACCTTTCCATTTTTGGTAAAATTCATATAAAAATTTATGCAATTTTGGCAAATAGCTCAGATGCAAGCTGATTTCATGAGCATGTAGCATGCACAGTCAGAGAATGCTCTGGACTTAGAAGGATCCTGCTCTCGGTTTAATCCTCCATTGTCACCATATTGAATTCTTAATATTTTAACAAGGGCCCCACATTCTAATTTTGTACTGGACCGTAGATTGTACTTCTCAGATGCTCACTACATCTGTGATTACAATATTGCTTATATTAGTAAAAGAAGTGTAATCAATTTAGACATGTAAATAAACCATCTATTAGGTAGATTGGTAGCCCTTTCACTGAGGCAACTGCTCACTGAAGACTGGGTTCTAAAAATTTCATTGCTGCTTTGAGACTCTCACCAAAGCTGATTAGTACCACCTTTCCCAGATTTGACCATTTTAGCTCTTCATTGGGTATGCCAGGAACCATTAAATCAATTCTTTTTTAGCTTAGCAAAGCCTGTACAGATTTCAGTTGAATTGAAACAAATATGATTTAAGTTATACATATGCACATCATAAATAGGAATTTTATTAAAATAAATAATAGAAACACAACTAAATGTAATGCAATATTTAGAATAATGAGATGGAAGTATAAATATGTCCAGAACACAACACAAAGTATGAAAAAGGCACATGACAATATAGAGGGCAGTCCTTTATGTTGTTTTGTTTTAGAAATACATTCAAAATTAAACAGATTTTGAAGAGATACCTATTCAAACTTAACAAAGATGGTTAGAGGAGGTGGCTTTAAATGTAGGATATGGGATATATATCTTATATGGGATATATGTAAAGTTTTACATATATGACATACATATATATACCTGGCTTTATATATAAGGGTTGTTATAAGATAATTTATATTTCTACAGTACAAACAAATATATAAAATTTTGTTTTATTTAAAAAATTTTATAAAAAATGTTTCCTTTTTAGCTAGAGGAAATTTAATATTGGTATTTCTAACAAACAAATGTCTAATATGACTTCCTTTGTTAAATATATTCTTTCACATTTTCGAAAATATTTGTTCATTCCATAAATACTTTAAATTATTGTGAGTTTAAAACTGTAATTGGTAAAGTTAAAAAGTGAACTGTTGCAACCATCTATATAAATGTTTCCCCCAGTCCATGTTAGTTACTCAACTATTTCAAATTTATGAAAATGAATTCATATGTTTGACATTGTGCATACACAGACTCTTTAAGCTTTAAATATAGCTTGTAGCCAAGAAAAATCAGTTAAGGAATCTCATAGAATGATTAGATATAAAAATGCAGCCCTTATCCTCAAAAAAATCAGTTAAGTGAACCAGACAGCTAGTGATAAGGACAACATATATTTAAATTTATATTTTAAAATAGATGAGCAGCCTATTGGGAAATATTATAATACGTTAAATGGTAGAGCCAACTCCCTGTTTTGTTCTCTTCCTGGCCATAAATGAAAATTTCTTCAGAGTTTCATAAAAGTGATTAACTAAGAAGCAAGATAAAGAAAGAATTCTGTTAGGATATATTTGGAGAAATTAATCTGTTAATGTCAAAGTGGTCCAAATATAATGATGACCCAACAAAGAAGATCAATGAACAATGCCATACTAGATAATCTTATAGTGTACAATAAATTATATGTACCTTAAAAATCACAGCTAGTGGTAAATTTAACTGGCTATATCAGGATGCTCTTTTTGAAATGATGCTAACATTTTGATCAGTTTGTCCATAAAACAGGCAACTGTTAAATGTTTTAGAGTATTCTTATTGTTTTCAGGCCCTCTTTGCAATATACTTCTCCCAAATCCAATATTATAATTGAAAGTTAACTATCTATATTCTCCAAACTCAAGTATATGAGTTGTTGTTAATGGAGAGTAAATGCTTCTGATTGATGCTTCAGTTAAACATATTTAGAAATAATTTGATATTGGGTTGTTTCAAAAACATATCATTTTACCAGATGTCCCCCATAATATCCTTTGTTAAGTGACTGCCCTTTATGATAATTTCATGAAATCAGAGAATCATCAATAGAAACTCTTGCTAATAAGGTCAACATTGCCCAAACCTTGTCTAAATGTTTGCATGGAAAATGGCATTGAAATTATGACACTAAAGTTCAAAAACATAAGAAATATCAAATGACAAGAAAATTATGTAGTTATTATGACTAATAGTAATAAAGACTAAGCCCTGCCAAAGTTTTTCAGATTTGAACAATTACGTAAAATTAAAATAATTTCAAAAACTCAGTTTTTACTTCTTATATCAAACCTTATATAGTTGAGTAAACTGGTAATTCTATAAGGAATTTACATAAACACACACATACACACACATACTATACATCACAGAAAAATATAATTATGTAATTGTAAAAATATTTCTATAATTAAACTGGATTCTTATTTCCAAATATAAAGACATTTTCAAATTTGATAAGCCTTGTTTTGATGAATTTTTCCCCCAAAATTCATATATTAAAGTTACAGTATCTCAGAATGTATATAGAGCTTTTAAAGATAATTTTAAGGTAAAATGAGGTCATACGGGTGAGTTCTATTCCAATATGATTGGTATCCTTATAGAAAAAGATAAGGACACAGACATACATAAAGGGAAGACCAATGGAAGACAATAGAAGAAGACATCCATATACATGCCAAGAAGAGAGGGCCTTAGAAGAAATCAACCCTGCCAACACCTTGATCTTAGAGAAATCTTCCCGAATTGTGGAAAAGCAAAGCAAATTTCTGTTGTTTAAAATACTCATTCTCTGGTATGTTTTTATGGTGGCCCTAGCAAATGAATACAAGCCTTAACATGGACTATTGAAAAATACAATGCTTTGAACTTATATTTTCGTATCATTTGCATTCAGAAGCACAAGTAGATTCTCAAGACAAGCTAAATAATTTAATTCAAGTGATTACTTCAGAGAGAGATTTTGAAGGCCAGCTATCAAGTTCTCAATACTAAAAACTAAATGTGAAGCGTTAAACATTTTAAAGTTATCAAATAAGTAGGATGGCGAATATCCAGGATATAGTGGCTATTAAATCTAACACACACATATTTGTTGACATTTTAGAAAACTAGTGGATGAATTAACTATTCAGAACTTTGACCAGAAACCAAAAGGGCACAAATGTGCAATGACCCGAACTTTGAGCTGATGGATGCTGTTATAGAATTGAAATGGAGGATAATCATAATAGATCAGTTAGCTATTCTGTAAAATAATACACCTCATAATTGGTATTGTAAAAAACAAATGAAAACATATGGGGAAGTATATGACATAGTTCCTGAAGCAGAATTGATACTCATTAAAAGAATAAAGAAAGTCAATGAAAACAAATCAAATAGTTTGGAACTGAAGGGAAAATGTTTGACTTTAAACAAACCTAATGATAGAGGCCACTCAGAAGGAACTACTTAAAATTCTTTTGAGTTCAATGAACAATCTCAGTGTGAATTGAAGAATTAACAGCTGAGCATATAACTTGTGTCCTGAGATTATATCACACATCAATATTTAGTTGGGTTCATCTACATTGTGCAGGAGTGGCACATGAGAAATAAAGAAAGACTGGAATTCAGGGTTAATCTTTAGCAGGAAAAAGTCTTTCTTTCAAAGATCAATGATGGCATCTAGACTGCATCTTATATGGGAAACAAGACGGGGCTCAAGGTTATGTTAACTTTATTCCATTTTCTATTTCTACATGGAAAAAATTGCTCAGGTTTTCCTTCCTTTGTATTAAAATAACATCATTTATCTCAAAGTTAATTCTTTAAATTGAGACAATGTAATGATAAGCAATGAAATTCCCAGCTTTCAAAATGAGGGAATAGATTATACAATCTTGAAAACAGTGATTAGTACACATGAATGATGGTAGTTGACTTACAATTTTCACAAATGGCTTTTGGCCTATATAAGACCTGGAGGGTCATAGGTTTGGAAACTACAAATGTTAGACACATATATTTTTAGTTAACTATACTACAGGGCTACAGTAACCAAAACAGCATGATACTGATATAAAAACAGACACATAGACCAATGAAACAGAATAGAGAACTCAGAAATAAGGCTGCACACCTACAACTATCTAATCTTTGACAAAGTAGACAAAAACAAGCAATGGGAAAAGGACTCCCTATTAAATAAATGGTTCTGGTATATGCAGAAGATCAAAAATGAACCCCTTCATTATACAATATACAAAAATTAACACAAGACAGATTAAAGATGTAAATGTGAAATCCAAAACCATAAAATCCTGGGAGACAACCTAGGCATACAATTTGGGACATAGGAATGGGCAAAGATTTCATGACAGGCCAAAAGCAAGTGCAACAAAAGCAAAAATTGACATATGGGATCTAATTAAATGTAACAGCTCTGCACAGCAAAAGGAGCTATCAACAGAGTAAACAGACAACTTGCAGAATGGGAGAAATATTTTGCAAAATATATATCTGACAAAGGTCTAATATCTAGCATTTATAAGGAACTTAAATAAGTTAACAAGAAAAAAAAACCCCGTTAAAAAGTGGGCAACAGACGTGAACAGATGCATTTCAAAAGAAGACGTGTGTGATCAACAGCATGTGAGAAAAAGCTTAACATCACTGTTAGAGAAATGGAAGTGGTCAAGAACACAATGAGACACCATCTCACACCAGTCAGAATGTCTACTATTAAAAGTAAAAAAATAACAGGGGTGGAAAGGTATCAGAGAAAAAGGAATGCTTATACACTGTTAGTGCAAGTGTAAATTAGTTTAATCTTTGTATCAAACAGTGTGGCAATTCCTCAAAGACCTAAAAAACAGAAATACAATTCAACCCAGCAATTCCATTACTGGCTATATACTCAAAGGAACATAAAATGTTCTATCATAAAGACACATGCATGCCTATGTTTATTACAGCACTATATCACAATAGCAAAGACATGGAATCAACTCAAATGCCCATCAATGGGGGACTGGATAAAGAAAATGTAGTACATACACACTATGGAATACTATGCAGCCATAAAAAAGAATAAAATCATATTCTTTGCAGGAACATGGATGGAACTGGAGGCCATTATCCTTAGAAAACTAACATGGAAACAGAAAACCAAATTCTGCATGTTCCCACTTGTAAGTAGGAGTTAAATGATGAGAACACATGGACACAAAAAGGGATACAATAGATACTGAGGCCTACAAAAAGGTGCATGTTGGGAGGAAGGAGAGGATTAGAAACAAATAACTAATGGATACTAGGTTTAATACATGGGTAATTAAATAATATGTACAACAAACCCCTGTGACACAAGTTTACCTAAATAATAAACCTGCACATGTACCAGAACTTAAAAAAATGTAAACCTTGAAGCTAAAAATAAAGCCAATCAGGGCCATTAAAAAATATTGAAATCTTGAAAGCATAATGTTTCCATTTGTGAGAATGAGTACAAATTTCTTATTTCCAAATTTTGGATGGTTGTGGACTTTGTGTATTAATACTGACAGGTGCAGATAAGATGCTAATGGAACACTTTATTATGATTTCAGTGGAAGAAGGAGGGGCGAGATTTGAATCATCTCAGTTCTGAAGATTTTCCTGAGAGGTAGAGAACACTTCCTGGTTGATGACCACCTATGGGTAGTTATAGAACTTACAGTAGATCTTTCCAAGTCTTGACATTTTTATTGTAATACATTCATTTGTTGAATCTCCATTGGTGAGTACTCCAATAACTTCCTTTGACTGGACTAGAAAAAGGGTAAGTAAATTTATGAGATTTAAGGCTTTTATGGGCTTTGGAAATATAGGAAGGCTTTTTTTTTCTTTCTGATGAGAAAACTGAGTCTCAGAGGGTCTAGGTTGTTCAGATAAGATCATTGAATTAGTAAATGTCAGAAACAAAACTAGTCAGATACCTCCTAATAAAAGGTTAATGTATTTTCTAGTATAACACAGTAGGCATTTATGGTTTTACCTATCCAAGCTCCTAAGTTTTGTGAAGTTATGCTTTTCCTTAACATCTTCTATCACATTTTTACAGTGGGAAAAACTGTAAAAATGCAGCAAAACTCTGCTCCTCCTGGCTACAGTTGATCGTCTAGGGCCACATAGCTGACTTAAGTCCTGGATATACTTCCTCCACCAAGAATTTGGAATTGAGACCAAAACAATCTAATTTTAATGTTTACTTTTAATGTTGCTGGTCTCCTGAATGGAGAAGATGAAAACCTGAGAACTCTGGACAGTTTCATTCTGCCATGTTGGCAAATAATCAAAAAAGCTGCACGTGTACCAAGAGAAGAAAGAAGCCACATCATAGAAAGGGGAACAGGCAAGACTGGGTTATGCTGACATTCAGATTCCTGGTTCCAGTTCACTCCTGCAGTCTGACTGCATCCCTGCCCTCAGGTTCACTTGAATATAATCCCCTGTGGATTCTTGAAGTGTATTTATCTTTTCTGCCTAAGTCGTTTTACTTATAGTAAAAAAAGACCAAATAAATACTTTACGTGCTCTTGCACTGATCAAAATGACATATTTAGTCTCTTATAATGATAAAGAAATAAAAAATGACAGGAAAATCTACATAGAGATCTACGAAACTACACACATTTATGTCATATATCTTTCAACAATACAATCAATTCAAACATTTATTTGATTACTTTCTTGTGCTTTATTTTTTAAGTATCTACTACTGATTCTAGTGGTAGTATAAAACATACCACCATTTCATGGCAGAGGCCATGTTAATGTGCCAACATGGTCTCTGAATTATGGGCTATGCCTCTGTGGATATTGTACTTACGAAGACATACATATTTTATGTATGAACATGCTTTTCTTGAAATATTTACACCATTTGCCAACTAGATGCTAGTGATTTCCTCTGTGACTCTGTCCTTTTGAATATGCATAGCACATATCTCTGAATCATCCGTCCAGCAATGATCATATTCCTACTCTCATCTGCTATGTCTAACAACTGTAAAACTCCAGAGACATGCACATTATGTTTTTGTTTCAACATTTTTGTGGAGTTTTACTCAAATCTCAGTGCTAACCTCTTTGACAGCTACAAATTGTATTTTATTCTTTTTCTCCGGTTGAAAATCAAATCACCCCAAATTATTTAAATGGGTATTTTAACCTTCATAGACTTCTCCATTAAGGTCTAGCAAGATTTTTCATTGTTCTTGGTCAATAACTCTGATGTAATAAATTCTTTTTTAATGCATTTTTCCTTTTACATGAAATTGAAGTCTCCACAACAACCTGCAGCTATTCACCAAATCAACATTCTTTTACAGTTCTTCATGAAGTCGGCCTTGTCAGCTATATAGCTCACTACAGTCTTTGGTCATACTATATCATGTGGTCACCAAGTTAGAGAATTTTAACTTAATGAAGGTAAAATGATTTCAACGTTGTGGATGAGATTCTCTGTAATTATAAAACTAAGGGCATTTCAACTATAGTTAGTCTCTATTTGCTTCCCACAGGTGCGTGGTAACAAATATACACATTAGGATTCTGCCGAGGCATTAAGAAGCAAAGGTTTAAAAACTGTGAATCAGTCACATTCCTCTAATAGCCTTAAACTAGCCACCAAATTGACAGAGTTAAATGAGCAAGAAGTCCGAAGTATTACTTCCATGATACACCACTTTTTGGCTGGGGGGCCTATTATGTTATAAAAGAAATCGACACTGGACCAAAGAGGGTGGATGTTATAAATATTCAGAAAGATAGAAACAGGAAAACAATATTTCTTATTCACTGGTGCTGCCACAACATAAAAGAGAGAAAAATAAGAGAAAATGGAAGAATTGCTAAAAGAAGATGTGGGGCTTTGAAGTTGCACTGCTCAGAACTCCCTTCAAGAGAGCCTGCTGTAAGGAGCTTGGCTGGCTAACAGCCTCCACTGGCTACATCTTCACCTTCTGCGGAGTACTCAAGACCACAGTGCTGAGGCCACACTTCAACCGGGTAGCTCTTGGCCATTGGCTGTGCAAAGCAGCAGTAGTAGAGCTGGCTCATTTCTGTCTGTACCTAGGACTCCTCTATAGGGCAACCTTTGCTCAAAACCTCACCAAGACTTTCTAAGAACTGCATTGCAATATGAAGTTCTTCCTATTCAACTGTCCTTTTTTTCTCTCTGTCTCCTGGTGCCTAGTGTTAGGCATTATGCACACATCTATCTGAAGGCTATCTAAGCCTTCCTTTATCCTTTACAGGCATTTCCCTCCGTACATGGGATTTGCATGACAAATCCAAACTTGGTATCAACTTCTCAGAGGTCCCAAGCTGACCCTGAAACTAAGCTCAAAGAAATAAAAGAAATAAATTTTCCTTTATGAAATATAAATTTTACATCCTGTTTTGGCTTTTTGTCAATTAAAGGTGAGAAAAATCTATAATTTGAAGAAATGTTGACATCAATGGAAAAATAGATTAAAGAACAAAAAATGTTTTTGTATATCTCTTTCTTTCACTCTTCCTCCCTCTTTCTTTTCCTTCCTCCTTCCCTCTCTCTTTTCCTCCCCTCTCTCTTTTCCTCCCTCCCTCTCTTTATTTTTTTTAAAATCAAAACTGAAATTTGGCAAGTCATTTTATTTAAAAATTTTATCCTTTCTATTGTAGATCTAAAAACTTGCAAACAATTTTTTGTAGTGTTCTTTGTAGTGCCGCTCATAGTGGTAATTGTGGTAGTCTTTGATAGCTATTCTTGTTTTTTTGTGGACACACACAGATTTAAGAAGAAAGATTGCATACTTACCTGGCAGGGGAGATACCATGATCATGAAGGTGGTTTTCCCAGAGCGAGGTTTATCCATTGCACTCTGGATGTGCTGACCTCTGTGATTTCTCCAAATGTGGGAAACTCAATTGCATAATTTGTGGTAGTGAGGGATTACCTTCGTGCTTTCTCCTGATTGTTCTTTAAAAAATAGAAAAAAAATAAGAAGAAAGATTGCTATTACCAATGTAATTTAAGCAAACTCATTGCATAATTACTAGCTTGCATACATTACTAAAGACATCTTTAGGAAGATTTCACTGGTGATTTTTTTGGGATAATAGTTTAAGGAAACAAAAATCTACTCAATTTAGTATGTTATGATTATGTTAATATGTTAAGAATACGCTATACACATATGCTTCATATAGATAAGATCAAATCTGGAGTAGCAAACGCCTGCTAAAGTGCATTGTTAAAACTCTCTCTTTTAAATTCACATATATTACTTTATGTTTTCATTAATGTTTAGAGACAACATACACTAATCATTATTAGAATGCCCACAATAAGCTTTAACAATATTTGACTTATGACACGTAGGTAAAGAAAGTTTTATTCTTCACTATCTCACTCTTATGATTAGTTTATGGACTATAACCAGAGCACCACAAAGACAAAATAATTACATGTAAGAACAAATCCATGGAATACAGAAGCAAAATATTTATTAGTGTAATTGTAGTTGTATTCTCACAGAAAAAAGCATTAGTTAAGATGCAGAAATAATATAAAAGAAGAACAGTTGGTAAAACTTTGAGACTGCTTTTAACTTTGATTTTACCTTGTTTTGCTATAGTAAAAAAGGTATTAAATGTTAATAACCAACATCTTATTTTGTTCACTTTAATTGCAATATAGAGATCACTGTATTCCTATCAATATTTTCATTCTGATCTTTCACTGTTTTCCAACAGTGATTCAAGTGTGACTGATCCATTTGCCACTCCCTAAAACCACTTTTTCTTTCCTATCTCTATACTTTGTTTACAGCTCATCTTCCATCGAGAGACCTGTGACACCTGTTGAAATCCACCCAGCTACCTTTCCTGTCCAGAGCTACCCAAGATGCTTCGGATCCTCACAGATAAAATATATCACCCTTCACAGCTAATATTAACTCTTTTGTTCAGGAAATGTGTGTCCTCCTAAATTTAAAACTCTTTGGACGTAACTGTAATTTCCTTTAATAACCGCTATCTCTTTTTTAATGATTCCTTCTTATCTATCATGTCTTTCCAGTTCTTGAACTTATTTTGTTCCTATTTTGTAGTACCGACTTGAGCAAATCTTTCACAGAAGGCCTGAACATAGCACAGTACCAGCATCCTTAAACATCTAAAAATGTATTTATTTTTCCCTATATTTAAAGGAAAATTTGCTGGAATAATGAACTCTGAGGTCTTCTTTTACCTTTCTTTTGAGATTTTGAAAACATACTTCATTTTCTTCTTGTAGCTACTATTAAAGATAAGATGTCTGAAGATCACCCATGTTTTTAACATCTTTATAGATAAGTTGTAGAAGATTTTAAGGGTTGCAGTACTTTTCCAGGGTCTGTATAAGTGCTGGTGTTTTTTTAGTTATTTCGCTCAATCCAAAGAGTTCCTTTCAGTCTGAAGAAGCATCCTTTTATTCAAGTCAGGGAGAGCTTCTTCTTTATTTGATTTTTCCTCTCTCTTATTTTTTTATTGATTTCCACCGATATCTCTTTGTAGGAAGATATGGCAAGTCCTTTCATTTCCTAAAAATTTTGGAGCATCTTCCTGACTCACCTTTGGGTTATTCGTTTGGCCTATCATTATTTAAATCTAATATCTAGCCCTTTTGTTGATTAAAAATCCCTTTTGATCTATTTTGAATAGTTCTCAAACTTTTTGTTGTTTTCTGATTGCTCCTTTTTATAGAAGCTTGATGTTGTTTTCAGATGCAGCATCCTCTATAATCCTTCTGAGGACATCCATCAGAATTTTTTTTTCTTTTGTTCCCTAAATTATCTGTTCTCTTCCTTGTCATTTGTTCTGATTAAGCCTTCTATTTCATGCTGTTAATTTTCCTAAATTGTGCTGATCTTTGATTTCCCAGACATACATTTAGGTGGCCAGCAAAGATTTTCTCAGCAGTTGTGTCATCTGTCTCTCACAAAAGCATCCTTCTTAGTGGGAGGGCTGATAAAGCTGAATTATTTTTTATCTCCGGAGCTTCATCTTTCTGCGTCAAAAATCCTGTCAAACTTTGCCTGGGCACTTCCCAGGATGGGTCTAACTAGTCCCTGTATGACCCCATCTCTAAGTGCATGTATTTTGTCTCTTTTCAAAATCTTATGCAAAAACTCTTAGCTACTCAATACACTCCCACTGTGTTTTTTTCTTTCCTTTTTGTTCTCATAAGAATATAAACACAATAATTTTCCCCTTCCTAATTTTCTCTATTTCTTTCCAAGGCCTTGGTGACCTTACTTATTTCATTGAATTCATTGCCTTTCTACATTACATTTCTCTGAAGTAACCCATTTTCTTCTCCTTTTGAATAATTAAATTTCATCTGGAACTTCTAATCAATTCTGATCACTCTACATTCTTTGTAACTTGCTCTCTTGTCTTTCTGCTGCTCACCATGTGGATGACTCAAATATCTGTCAGTGGTCAAAGATCTGGGAGGAGATCTGGGAGGTACAGTTCAATGGTGTTCTTTGTCTAGATAACCCATTTACCTGAAATGGGAGACTCACTGAGCAGTGTACCTGCTGGGCTATTTCATTGACTAGAGAAGAATGTGTTCTCATTGCTTTTCTCTGCCTCAAATCTTTTCTCCATGTCTTCAACAACTACTTCTCTTTTTCCAGGCTGCGTCCATTACCATCCGTTTCTCTTTGAGATCTTTGGGTCTCCAAATGGGAGTCGTCTGCCTTTTTCTGCTGCTGTGTAAAGGGAGGCAGCAGAAATATGTAAGAGAGGAGAAAGTAAGTCAGGGTAGGCAGGAGAGACTTTGTGACTCTGGATGAGAGAGACAATATTTTGCAAATATTAAATCTTTGATTCTGTTTTGCCCTCAAAACATGTTCTTTTGCAGCCTTCTGAATTCAAGTCCTAATTCCATAGTGTATTATGCAGGAAGAAATAGAAAGGTAAATCCTAGAAAAAAGAAGCCACTTGTTAGGACTTCCTGAGTCCTGAGGCACAATTTCTTCACATCTTTAGCATGACAATGATTATCCATGCTAGAAATACTTATAAAGAACTATGTTTTAAATTACTTTAGATGCTATCATATTGATATTTGAGATCTCTCTTACTCTAACCAGAACAGACATCTCAGGAGGTTCAGATAATTTCAGTGTTAATTCAATGACCTTCTCAATCTCTCTTTTATCACATGGTTACATAAACTCCTACTCCACATGCATTGATACCCTCTAGGGAGGAGCATGAGAGCACCATACCTGGGATACATATGAGCACATCCCTGAGACATTCAAGCAGAGGATGAACAACCTGAAAAGACTATTTGAATTACGATATATACAATTATTTATTTATACATTTAATTATCTATATTTATTATTGGTAAATATTCTTTATATATATTTTTATTTACTGAAAACCTACTATGTACTCAGTAAATATATTAGAAATAGAGTGACAAAACAGAATAATGAATCCCCATTCTTATGGAGCTTTTATTCTACGGAAATGATTAGATCACACTAAGTTCACCTAGATTGGACCAAACATATATTTCTGAACACTGTGACTTTTTTTTCTATTGTAAGGTCTTTGGTAGTCCTCTGGCCCTTTTAGCACCTTTGCATTTTCTTTGTAGAGCACAGGAGGAATTTAGAATCCTTTATATGTGAGCTAACACAAAGGATCATATTGTCAAATCCAACTGACACAAGTCAGATATATTACCCAGTGTCTAACTTTCCTAAACAATGTCAAAAATACAAGTAATCTCAGGGCCAGATGAAGAAGGGAAATGTCTGGACACACCAGGTCCCAGGTTCCAGGTGTTTCCTCCACACATCAGTCATGCTCTATGACCAAGAAAAATACATGAGATCTTTAATAAAGTGCACAAGGCTGCCTCACAAACAGGGATCACAGTTATTTAATATTCTCATTTCTACTTGCATAGTTGCATAGCTCACATGACACATTTGGAGTTATGCTTCATGAATCCATAGATTCCATACTTGTTTACCATAAGCAACCCAAAACCAGGAATATCCTGTTAACAGAATTCCGTAGGTAGAATTCTCTTCCTAGTAAATTATGGTTTATTTTCCAGGATTTGTTATTAGTATTTTTATCAGAAGATTAGACCAGATTGCCTGCTTTTTCCTCCCCAGGAGTATCCTGGCCTCCCTTTCTGTAGGATTAACAGGGATTACAGGGCAGTTGTTTAATGCCATGCTTTCCAAAATGGAACAAGTTCTGAAGAACCAAGACAACAGCCTTAGGCTCATCTGTTTATCCATTTTTCTCTGCCATGTTCATGTACATACTAATAGGGCATTTTGATATGGCAGAACTGAAGTGGGAGTATTTCCTAAGGACCTGCAGCTTTCTGACTGTGCTCCCTGGATAAATTTGGAGGCCTCTATGGCACCCAACCTGAGCTGTGGACCAGGTGGGAGAATGAGGGAAGATGGGAACTCTGACTCTGATATCCTTGCTCCTCCTTACTCTCCCATTTAATTCTCGATAATCTACCAGAACACGAATGACTGGATTTTCTCTGTTTCTCCTCATCCTTTATATAAAAGTTGATGTTCTAGTATGTTCTTAATACCTTAGAAGTAGAGCCAAAGGGATTTAGAATTTTAAAAAGTTTCATGACAAAATACAATTTTCATGTCTTCTTTAAAGGAATCAAGAAAGCTAGTCCTAAACTGAAAGTTAACATGAGGTCCCTTTGTTTTAAGCAAAGGTATTTATTTTCCATGTATACCGGAAAGTCTAGAAATTGATGACTGTTGAAGCTGGTTCAGTATCTCAAGGATGTCAGGGCTAGTGTTTCTGATCTTTAGCCCTGTCCTCCTTTCTTTCTCCTCATTGTCTATTGAATGATACTTCACCTCCAGGCAGCACATCTGTCCTCAAAGCAGAAAGAAAGAAAGAGAAGTGGCAATCTCATTTTTCCACTAATTGCAAAGAGAAACCCTCTCAGGACTTCCAGTAGGATACTATTTCTATTTCACAGACCTGAAATATATTATATGCTATTATTTAGCACTAGAGAGGCTAGGCAAATGAATATTTTTCAACGAATAGGAAATAATGTTGCTCTAAACAAAATTATATTTTGGTTAGTAAAAAAAGAAGGGAGAAATTTAAGATTTAGCTTATAATTAATTTTGTCAGTCACAGACTTATATGCTTGTTTCTACTGTATTACATGTGCACACATATGCTCACTCACTTACATAGTGTATTATCATCAGTGAGTTAAATCCTTTCCATTTAGGTAATCTAGACTTAAGTATCATTATATTATTTTATGGAAGATAGGGATGTCTCATAAATATTTTTTGCAGTTTGAATTCTCCAAGAAGCAGATTTTGAGAAAGAATTTTTCGTCAACATCTGTAAAGTAGAAGGGAAGGAAAGGGTTGGGTAGCTACAGCCTAAGTTGAACCCACAGGAAAGATTTGGAAGAAGAATGGTCCTCCACTGTGGTATTGAGTTCAGAAGAAATAATTAGTCCTTTGTAGCCCCATGTCCATCAATCACTGAATGTGAGCCATGTAGCCTTGGACCAGGAGGCTGGGTTAACACAATTTCAGAGAGGCTGGCAGTGAAAGGGTGGCAGCAGACACACAACAGTAAGAACGAGATGTTTATTGTTTCACCGAAGGAAAATCTAAATGGTGCATCACTAGTTAACAAGATAATTATTTACCACAAATAAAATGGTACAATTGTATTAGCTTGATCCTTAGTGCTTGACGTATTTTATTATATACTTGCTACTTTATTCAAGTTAGAGATCCATAGCCTTAAACTTGATAAACATATATATTTAATTCTAGAGGAAAAATGCAATTACATGTAATAGCAATGACTTGGCTAAGAGCTAAGTAGCTAATTAGAGTTGAGGTTTATCCTTTTAAAGAAACTGTGGATAGAACTTCTGTTTATATGGCACTGTGAAACATTTATTATCATCATCTATTCTAAAGATGAAGAAACCGAGGTTAGGTTACTTGCCCAAGTAACTTTTTATTTATGGAAAATATTCCTCTTTAGAATTACCATATTTATTGCAATTTAGAAGATAAATTATACCTAGAAACACTGTTAAATAAAGTAATATATGTGAAAAAGTTTTATTAACTGCCAAGTTCTATACAGACATCTATTAATTTTATTATTCCAGGGTAGTTAAGTGGTGACATTTTAGTGACAATTTAATCTACCTTATTATTTTATATGTGAGGAAAGCCATTCAAAACAGTCTCAGAATCTTTGTAATTTTTAAAATTTATGATTATGTAGTCATTGTGTTAATAGCTAGCTCTGAGGTTCAACTCTTCAGATTTTAAGCTCTGCTTTTTCCTTTACCCATATCTCATTCTAAAGAGTTTTCCTCCAGGTCATTGCAGAGCTGATAATTTAAAACATAAAGAGTGAAAAAAATACTTCCATTATGCTATTATTTAAAACACAAATGTGAAAAACTATTTTCATGCTGTTGTTAAAGTATCATGAAGTAGGATAGATGTTATGTATGGATACTTTTTTTAAGTGAAGAGTGAAAACCGGACCTAAAGAACAAAAATATGTCATATTTTTCTGCCTACATCGGGACAGAGTGGTAATATTCCAAAAAAAAGTCTCAGTTTTTAAGCAGATAAATTCTGGGAATGGAGAAGAACAATTCATTGGACTATGTTGTCCTGATGATAGTACATAAAACACTTTAAGTTTGCTTTTATCAAGTACTTTAACTTTGATTTGTTTATCAATAATACATTCAACAACAAGATGCCCCATGGAAATATGAATTGTGGTATTTGGGCCAGGTATAAAATTATAAGTGACAAGAGAACAACACATATAAATCACTCCATTAAGGTGACTTTAATAATGAGTCATAAGCATTTTATGGGATAGACTGTCTTAAGAAAAGTGAATCTGAACCTGAAAAGATGGACTTCCAGATGTCATGTGACTGCATGAAATGGCTATCAAAACTTACCTTATATTTCATATGTTTTGTGCTTTTCTCATAGAAGTTTTCTCATAAACACTAGGCAAATACTTGAATTAAAAGAGTATATACTTTATTCACAAAAATATATACATTAAAACATGTAAATTAGATACACTAGAGTTTTTTACATTACAAAAATTCTCAATACATTAAAATATTCACCAAATTTTAAAGATGTATATTTGAAACACAAATATTCTATAAAGATTCATTTGATTCACCCTATAAAAAATGGATAAAGTTTTCCTTTTTCAACACTTAGAAAAAAGATTATAACTTGTGATAGTTTATTTTATTATTCAAAGTCACTGTGCTGGTAACCAAAAGAAGTATATATATATATATATATATATATATATATATATATATATAGACGATGTGTTACTCTGTCACCCAGGCTGGTGTGCAGCAGTGTGATTATGGCTCAGTGTGCTACAGCCTGAAACTCCAGGGCTCAAGTGATCCTCCAACCTCAGCTTCCCAAGTAGCTGGGGCCTACAGGCGTACACCACTATGCCCGGCAATTTTTTATTTTTTGTAGAGATGGGATCTCACTATGTTGCTCTGGCTGGTTTCAAAGTCCTGAACTCAAACAATACCTCCACTCCACCATACCAAAGTGCCGGATTATAGGCATGATCCACCACACCCAGCCGAGAAGTAGGAATTTTAATATGTCACACACTCCCTGAATATAAACACTAACAAGGTATATTAATGTATTTGAGTAGTTAAAATCTTCATAAGTGCACATATTTAAGAATCACTCTGAGGAAGGGGATAGTGGCACATATGTGTAGCCTCAGCTACTCAGAAGGCTGAGGCAGGAAGATCACTTGAGCCCAGGAGTTTAGAGCCAGCCAGGGCAACATAAAAAGAACTCATCTTTAACAAACAAACACATGAACAAAGCCCCTGAAAACAATCATTTTACTATTGAAATCTGAAGAATATGAAAATTCGTATAATAGGCAAGTATGTCTGCTTTAAATTCTGAAGCTATGACTGAGCCTACATACTCAAAAGCTCAATCTTGTGCCTTCAAACAGGTATCTATATTTTTCTGTATTAATAAATGTGGTCATAAAATGGTATCAGGAATTGCATTTTTAAAGTATAATAATTCTGATTTCTCACAGTTAATTATGATCAAGAAATAAGATTAGAATAAATTATATTCACTTTTGTGGTATCTTTTATATAGACTACCCTTGCTAGCTTATGACTTATTGACAATGACAGAAAATTAGTGACAGAAAATTGATATATGGAAAGAAGAGCTTTGCTTTTTTTTTTAATGTGTGGCAGGGTCTCAGTTTGTCACCCAGGCTGAAGTGCAGTGGCGTGATCTTGGCTCACTGCCACTTCCACCTCCTGGGCTCACTCAATCGTCTCAGCCCAGCCTCCAGAGTAGATGAGACTATAGGCTCATGCCACGACACCCAGATACATATTTTTAAATTTTATTTTCAATAGAGACAGGGTTTCACCACATTGCCATGGCTAGTCTTAAACTCCTGGGCTCAAGCGATCTCTGCCTGGGCCTCCCAAACGGTTGAGATTACAGGTGTGAGCCACCATATGCACAGCCAAGAGCATTTCTTTATGAAGTAGTTATTTTTCTTTTTGGTTGCTACTATTACTGTATCGCTTATTCCTACATGAAGTCTTAAATAATGTACTAAGTTTTAAAAATATTTTTTAGAAGACTCTACTAATCTGTATATTTTGCTTGCTGAATTATTTTAGATAGCTCTGCATATTTAGAAAAGCAAAATCACGTTTTATTACCTAGAGCATTATAAAAGCTTTCTTGTTTTTAATGACACCTTTATTAATTCATTTTTATATTTTAATTGCAAACAAAAGGTAAGATGGTCATTCTGCTTTAGGAAACAGCAATCATTGAAATATTAGAAGAAAGTCAAAGTTGTATAATTAATATTTAAAAATTACAGATAAGAACTGAGAAAGATAAACATTTGAGTGTTTACAGGTTGAGAGTGGCCCTCTTCTGAAGTAAATGTTGACATCTTGACGGGCAGCAGTGAAAACTGATGAATAGCTCCCATAAATTACAACTAAAAATTAATGATAAAGAAAATGATGCTTCACTTCTTTTCAAAGCATATAAAAATAAATTCTAAATAAAAGGAAGAAGCTAAAAGTTTCTTAGTTTTAAAATTAAGACAGAAAAGTGGTAAATAATGCTTAATATACTAAACCATAGTTGATGCTGATGCTGAATTACAAATATTTTTGAAGAAGAAATAAATTGTAACACAAGTAAATAGTAAGTGAAGAGTACATGACTGGGAAATTCTTGTTTCCAAAATCCCATCTCCAAGAAAGAGGAAATTGCTCTGCTTAAGTCCTTAGCATCTCATCACAGAAGCATCCTTTCCATTTCTGTATTGTTTAGAAATGATTAGCCTGCAATGGCATTAATTGATTTTATTTTGAATGTGTATTGAGCTCATGTGGTGAGTTAAGTGGAAGAGACAGGGAGAAAGAGAGAGAGAGAAAAAAAATTTAGCATAGAGCTAGTAATTTAGGGAGGCATGACCTCACACTTACAAGCAATTTTATCATAAAAAAAATTCTTTTAAAAATCCTTTCTAATGATACACATTCATACATTATGGAGGTTTCCACATATACCTGCAAGTAAAATGTTAAAAACAAAACCAAAAAACAAACTATTCTAAAGTTATGTGAATGAGCAATTGGGCTTGTACAAAATTTCAAATGATATTCAAAACGTGCCGTATCTGAACAATTTAGTCAGTCAGAAATAAAGACAACAAATTCTGAAACTTTGTTATATGAGTCCAAAAGTGCCTCTAGTATCAATAAAGGTACAATGTCAAAGTTATGTGTGAAGACTTTGAATAAAATAGTGTCATAAAATGTGGGAATAAAAATAATGTTTTCAAAAATGTTTTATATATGATATATTTGTATATTTACAGAACTAAATTTAAAAACAAAAGAACAGAATTTTATCTAAATCCATAAGAATACATATAACAACATTTGGGGGTTATTCTAATTAGGAAGATGTGGAATTAACCTAAATTTGGCATCACCTAATAAATGAACATATATATTATTTAAAATTAAATTAACATAATTGAGAAGCAAGTCATTTAAAAATTCTTATTAATTCTAAATTTCAGCTACATTTTTTCTAGGGGTAAAACAGCACTGCAAAATATAGCCATATTTCTATGTGAAAAAAAATTACATAGAATTGGTAAATTACCTTTTAATGATTATAAAATTTAGGCAAATTACTCCATTCTTCAGTGCAAGAATTAAATTATATAATAAAATATACTTCAAATGATTTAATTAAAAACTAGTATTTTAAAAATAGATGAAGAAAAGTAAAATTTTGTGATCATAATAGAACTTATGTCTTTAATTAAGACATTCATATCTTTTGATCTCAGTCCTTTGTTGATTCTCTTAAGTCATAACATCTTGGTGGACTTCTACAAAAGATGCTTGCAATTTAAGGATTTTCTTAAATGTTAATTATTAAATGAGATATCATATGACTCCACTATTATTGATCTTAAAAAGTCAGAGAATTCAAAATACACAGCACAAACTGCTGAATCATATGTTATCTATTTTAAACCAGTTCTTAGAAAATAGCCTGTCAGTGTGGAGCATTTCTGGGAATGCAATCAGAGAGCACTTACCTGGCAGAAATTCTGAACATTTTTGACAGATAAATTTGAGCCTAAAGAGTTATTTTTGTATTTGCCTCTCTTTAGTCAGAGTTTTGATTAATATGCCCAAGGATATATTATTGTATATAAGGTATCCTGATTGTCAACAAGAAGATACTTGCTTTCATTATCTCATCATGTAATGTATGCGGAGAGTCAGAAAACACTTGACTCTTGGGTTCCATCCCAGACCAGATACTAGGGGCAAATATATACTTTTTTTTTTAAAGGTCTTGGGTTTATTCTTATGTATTCTGAGGCATGAGTTCCATCTATTCAAAGAATAACATAGTGACCTAATTTATATTAGTCTTTAATAGATATAATTAGGCATATCCCTGTAGAGGGGAGTATGAAATATGTCATTGTAGAGGAAGAAATCTATATAGATATACTGTTTGTCCATTTATTTTGAAGTTACTTTTTAAAAAATGAAAGATGTGTTGAGAATCCTGAAAGATAACACTGGCTGCTTACATCCCTTTCTGACAGTCCAAAAAGCCTTATGTAAACATTGTAAATTAGTATAGCAAATAAAATTCCTGATGGCTCAGACCTCTAGCTCAAATAGGAGTCTACACACCCCAATCTATGTGTTTTTGAGAAAATACAAAAGATTATCAAGAGACCAGGAGAGATGGCTTCAGAGTCCAGAACAAGTGAGGTGGGAAAGGAAAAGGTCACAGGCTCTAGCAGCAGCAGAACACAGATAACATCATTAGGTTTTCATTCCAGAAAACAAAGGACTATTAGTAGAAACTACTGAAATAACTTCTAGGACAAGGTAGATGATAACCCTGGATGCTGAGCACCTGAAGGGAAGGCTCCTGGAAAATGTGCGGGGTCTAATGTGGCAGTTTCAGGAAGGCACCAATGCTGAGAGAGAAAGTGGCATCTTGGAAGGCACCAGACTTTTTTGAAAATTTTATTAGTGAAGGAAAAAAATGAGGTTAAAAAATAGTTCTCAAAAAATCAGAAGAGGACAGACATAACAAAAGGTACAATTTATTATTAATATAAGGAGACCACCCTTTAACAATGGAAGAAAGAAGCAAATGGACTGAAAAACTAAAGGAGTTGTGTAGTTTCTCCCAACCACTTGCCGATAAGATCACCAGATGTTGCTGATCCAGAAAAATATAACACAATTAAAATAAAATAAACAGCAGCAATTTTAATGTCATTTAAAGTTACTATAAACACTTTAGGAGGCTGGGGTGGGAGGATTGCTTGACTACAGGAGCACAAGACTAGCCTGGGCAACATAGCAAGGCCCTATATCTACAAAAAAATTTTAAAAATTAGCCAAACATGGTGGTGTGTACCTGTAGTCCCAGCTATTCTGGAGGCTAAGGCAGGAGAATCCCTGGAGGCCAGGAATTCAAGGCTATAGTGAGCTATGATCATACCATCATACTACAGCCTGAGCAACAGAGCGAGACCTTGTCTCTAAACATAAATAAATCAAGTTATTATAAGATATATGTAATATGTAACATTTATATTATATTTAAGTTATATAATTACATAATTATGTTATTTAATATAATATTTATATTATTTATAAATGTTAAGAAAAACAAAGTTAGAGAAATTATGGTACCTGCGATGAAGGCTTATACACAGAACAGTATGCCAGAGGAGAAACAGATCAATAGAGCAGAATGGGGGCTTCAGAAGAAGATGTACACGTATGCTGTCTCCTGATTTACAACAACATTGCTATTGCAAATAACTGGAGAAAATGGGACATATTCAGTAAAATAAACTGGCACAATTGGACATCTGAATAAAAAACAAAATACAGAGTCCTACCTTAACAGCATAACAAAAGGGAAAAAAAAGAATCATATAACTTAAAGTGAAGGGTAAAACTATTTGTCATTTAAAAAGAAAAAATTGAGAATATCTGCCTGAAAAAGATGTCTTAAATAGGGCACAGAAAGTATTAACCATAAAAGAGAAGATCACCAGGCACAGTGGTTCATGCCTATAATCCCAACAATTTGGATTGCTCAGGTGGGAAGATCATCTGAGCCTAGGAGTTCAAGACCAGCCTTGGAACATAGTGAGACCCTGTGTCTAAAACAAAACAAAAAAACAAACAAACAAAAAAATTGCCAGTCATGGTGGTGCACTATTTTAGTCCCAGCTACTTGAGTGGCTGAGGAGAGAAAATTGCTTGACCCCAAGTGGTCAAAGCTGCAGTGAGCCATGATTGTGCCACTATACTCCAACTTGGGTAAAAGAGTGGCACCCTTTCTAAAAAAATAAAAACATAAAAAGAAAATAAAAAAACAATAACACTGGATTTTATAAACATTAAGAACTTTTCTTAACCAGAAACATTAAGAGAGTGAAAATAGTGTGTCGATTTTAGACCTTTCCTTGCTCCTCATGTGGGCATTTATTGCTATGAATTTCCCACTAGACACTGCTTTAAATGTATCCCAGAGATTCTGGTATGTTGTGTCTATGTTTTCACTGGTTTCGAAGAACATCTTTATTACTGACTTCATTTTATTATTTATCCAGTCTACATTTAGGAGCAAGTTGTTCATTTTCCATGAAGTTGTGTGGTTTTGAGTTAGTTTCTTAATCCTGAGTTCTAATTTGATTGCGTTGTGGTCTAAGAGACAGTTTGTTATGATTTCCATTCTTTTGCATTTGCTGAGGAGTGATTTACTTCCAATTACGTGGTCGATTTAGAGTAGTTTACATACCCTATCATCAAAATTGAAAGAGTTAGAGGAGCAAGATCAAAAAAACTGAAAACCTAGCAGAAGACAAGAAATAACTAAGATCAGAGCAGAATTGAAGGAGATAGAAACATAAAAAACCCTTCAAAAAATCAACAAATCCAGGAGCTGGTTTTTCGTGACAATGGCCATACTGCCCAAAGTAACTTATAGATTCAATGCTATCCCTATCAAGCTGCCAATGACCTTCTTCACAGAACTGGAAAAAACCACTTCAAACTTCATATGGACCCAAAAGAGAGCCTACATATCCAAAACAATCCTAAGCAAAAGGAACAAAGCTGGAAGCATCATGCTGCCTGACTTCAAACTATACTACAAGGCCACAGTAATCAAAACAACGTGGTACTGGTACCAAAACAGAGATATAGACCAATGGAACAGAACAGAGGCCCTGGAGGCAAAGCCACACATCTATAACCATCTGATCTTTGACAAACCTGACAAAAACAAGCAATGGGGAAAGGATTCCCTGTTTAATAAATGGTGTTGGGAAAACTGGCTAGCAGTGTGCAGAAAGCAGAAACTGGACCCCTTCCTGACACCTTACACTAAAATTAACTCCAGATGGATTAAAGATCTAAACATAAGACCCAACACCATAAAAAACCTAAAAGAAAACCTAGGCAAAACTATTCAGGACATAGGCATAGGCAAGGACTTTGTGGCTAAAACACCAAAAAGCAATGGCAACAAAAGCCATAATAGACAAATGGGATCTAATTAAACTCCAGAGCTTCTGTACAGCAAAGGAAACAATCATTAGAGCAAACTGGCAACCGACAAAATGGGAAAAAATTTTTGCAATCTACCCATCTGACAAAGGGCTAATATCCACAATCTACAAAGAACTAAAACAGATTCACAAGAAAAAAAAAAACAAAAAACAAACTCATTCAAAAGTGGGCGAAGGATATGAATAAACACTTTACAAAAGAGGATATCAATGAAGCCAACAAACATATGAAAAAATGCTCATCATCACTGGTCATTAGAGAAAGCAAATTAAAACCACATTGAAATAACATCTGACACCAGTTAGAATGGCGATCATTAAAAATTCTGGAGACAATAGATGCTAGAGAGGATGTGGAGAAATAGGAACACTTTTACACTGTTGGTGAGAGTGTAAATTAGTTCAACCATTATGGAAGACAGTGTGGTGATTCCTCAAGGACCTAGAAATAGAAATACCATTTGACCCAGCAATCCTATTACTGAATATATACCCAAAGAATTATAAATTGTTCTGTTATAAAGACACATGCACATGTATGTTCATTGTGGCACTGTTTACAATAGCAAAGACCTGAAACCAACCTAAATGTCCATCATTGATAGACTTGATAAAGAAAATGTTGCACATATACACCATGGAATACTACACAGCCATAAAAAACAATGAGTTCATGTCCTTCATAGGGACATAGATGAATCCAGAAACCATCTTTCTCAGCAAACTGACACAAGAACAGAAAACCAAACATTGCATATTATCATTCATAGGTGGGTGTTGAACAATTAGAACATGTGGACACAGGGAGGGGAGCATCATACACTGTGGTCAGTAGGGGGAGGCTAGGGGAGAGACAGTGGGGGGTGGGAGTGTGGGGAGGGATAATGAGGAAAGAAATACCAGATATAGGTGATGGGGGGATGAAGGCAGCAAACCACTTTCCTATATATGTACCTATGCAACAATCCTGCATGATCTGCACATGTACCCTAGAAACTAAAGTACAATAAAAAGAGAGAGAGAGAGAGTGAAAATATTCCAAATATTTATACCTGACAAGACTTATATACAGAATATTTTTAAAAATACAAATGAAAAAGAAAACATAACAACCTAATAAAAAATGAAAACAGGCAAAAGACGTGGACAGTCACTTCAGAAAAGATACTATTGAAGTGACCAAAAGGCACATCAAGTTCTCACTACAAAAATGTAAATTAAAGCCACAATGTTGTACCACCAATTATCAAATAGAATGGCTGAAATAAAAATAAGGTAGAAATTTATGCAAATGTATAGAAGCACTCTTTATTATTGTAAAAAATATTTTTTAAAAATGAGTTCTTCTTCAGGAGGAGACTGGAAAACTGTAGTTTGTTCATCAATAGATTATTATAAGGTAGTTGAAGTGACCAAACTAGACCTGATGTATCAACATTTATGCATCATATTTAATGGTGATGGATGATCACCAACTGCAAAATTATATATACCATCTGAAATCATATATCTACTATTTCATAGTTATAGGATATAATAGAGTATACAATTCATATTGAATACATACATACATAAACTCATATTGAAATTTTAAAAAAGTTCGGGGAATGGAGAGGAAAAACTGGACGGGTATAGGGACTTAGACTGCATCTATATTATTCTTTAAAAAATGAAAGAAAAGTTGAAAGAAAACATTTTTAAAATGTTAATATCAGCTTAATTTTAGAGATCAGCACATCAATACATAGGTTACATTGTTTTAGGTACACATCTCTGTGTTTAAATTTTTCATAATATTTAAATGTAAAACCAAGAAATCAGAAGACAATCATAAAAGAAACTATCTTTTCAGAAATATTAGCAATCTGCCTTTAGACAACTATGTGAAATAAGATATTGGCTGAAGTAAATAATGGTGAAAAATATGGTTAATTACGGTGAAGAGCCACACACTCAGTAAATACCTGAGATAAATAGATTTTGTAAGAAGCTAATGTTCTACTGAGAATAAAACACTAGCTGGAAGTGAACTGTATGTGCTGAGTAAGACAATGAGCTATCACAAAAAGACAAACCTCAAGAAACTACACCAACATTCCTCATACGAGCAGGGTGGTTATGGTTGAAAATGGTCATATTCTTGAAGCTATTTGGGAAATGTTCACAGAAAGCCAAAATCTAGTGTTATTTTTGAGATTTTACTATTATGAAGTTTTTAAAAACCAAAGGCATTTTAAGAGAAAATTAAACTCCTAATTTCAATACTCCTCAATTATATCTGCAAGGGGCACTATTCCCATTGTATTATATAGAAACATTATGTGTGTTATATGTACATGTGGCAGCCTTGGAATTCTGCTATCAGCTTATTTCACTGGGTAGTCATATTTCTTGAGATGTTCTCCACTCTGGAATTAATCTTTGAAAATAGCTGACAAAGCTTTGGTTCTCAACTCGACCGCATGTTTGGACTTGGGAGTTTTGAAAACACCCAGTGCCCAAGACACATGCCTAAATAGTTAATCAGTCTATGGTTGTGGATCCCAGGTATCAATATCTTTGAAAGCTCGCTACATTTGTGCAATGTACAGGCAGATTTAAGAGACTGACCTGAGAATTGGCTCAGTTCTTTTTTAAAAACTTTTAAGTTCAGGGATACAAATGCAGGTTTGTTATATGGGTAAACTGCATCATAGGGGTTTGTTGTACAGATTATTTCACCACCTAGATATGAAGCCTAGTACCAATTAGTTATTTTTCTTGATCCTCTTCCTCCTCCCACCCTCTACCCTTTTAAAGGCTCTAGCGTGTGTGGTTCCCCTCTATGTGTCCATGTACTCTCATCATTCAGCTCCCTCTTGTAAGCGAGAAAGTGCACTATTTGATTTTCTGTTTCTGTGTTAGTTTGCTAAGGACAATGGCCTCCAGCTCCAACCATGTCCCTGCAAAGGACATGATATCATTCTTTTTTATGTCAGCATAGTATTCCATGGTGTATATGTACCACCTTTTCTTTATTTTATTTTTCTTTCTGTATCACTGAGGGGCATTTGGGTTGATTCCATGTCTTTGTTGTTGTGAATAGTGCTACAATGAACATACACATGCGTTGTGTCTTTATGCAGAATGATTTCTATTCCTTTGGGTATTGACATGATACAGTTGTGTCCCCACTCAACTAGATCTGATGTATGGACAGATATATCAGATGTAGCTGGGAGGGACCCAGGAGGAGGTAATTGAATCGTGGGGGCCAGTCTTTTCATTGCTATTCTCCTGATAGTGAATAAGTCTCATGAGATCTGATGGGTTTATCGGGGGCTTCTGCTTTTGCTTCATCCTCATTTTCTCTTGCCACTGCCATGTAAGAAGCACCTTTCACCTCCCACCATGATTCTGAGGCCTACTCAGCCATGTGGCACTGTAAGTCCAATTAAACCTACTTTTCTTCCCAGTCTTGAGTATGTCTTTATCAGCAGCATGAAAAAGGACTAATACAGGAAATTGGTACCAAGAGAGTGGGACGTTGCTGGAAAGATACTCAAAATGTAGAAGCGACTTTGGAAATGGGTAACAGGAAGAGGTTGGAACAGTTTGGAGGGCTCAGAAGAAGGTAGGAGAAATGTGGGAAAGTTTGGAACCTCCTAGAGACTTGTTGAAAGGATTTGATGAAAATGCTGTAGTGATATGAACAATAAGGTCTAGGCTGAGGTGGTTTCAGATGGAGATGAGGAACTTGTTGGGAACTGGAGCAAAGGTGACTCTTGTTATGTCTTAGCAAAGAGACTGGTGGCATTTTGCCCCCGCCCTAGAGATTTGTGGAACTTTGAAAGAGATGATTTACAGCATCTGGCAGAAGAAATTTCTAAGCAGCAAAGCATTTAAAATGTGACTTAGGTGCTTTAAAAGCATTCCATTTTAAAACAGAAACAGAGCAAAAAGTGCAGAAAATTTATAGCCCGATGATAAAATAGAAAAGACAAACCCATTTTCTGAGGAGAAATTGAAGCTGGCTGCAGAAATTTGTGTAGGTAGCAAGACGCCTAATGTTAATCCCCAAGACCATGGGGAAACTGTCTCCAGGCCATGTTAGAGACCTTCACAGGCTCCTCCCATCTCAGGCCCGGAGGCCCGGGAGGAAAAAGTAGTTTCATGGGCCTGGTCCAGGGATCCCATGCTGTGTGTAACCTAGGGACTTGGTGCCCTGTGTTCTAGTCTCTCTAGCTGTGGGTGAAAGCGGCTCAACTATGGAGTAGAGCTCGGGCTGTAGTTTTAGAAGGTAGAAGCCCCAAGCCTTGGCAGCTTCCATGTGATGTTGAGCCTGTCCTAGATTTCAGAAGATGTACAGAAATGTCTGGATGTCCAGGCAAAAGTTTGCTGCAGCGTCAGGGTCCTCATGGAGAACCTCTGCTAGGGCAGTGCAGAAGAGAAATGTGGGGTTGGAGCCTCCACAGAGAGTCCCTACAGGGGCACTTCCTAGTGCAGCTGTTAGAAAAGGGCCACCATCTTCCAGACCCCAGAATGGTAGATCCATTGACAGCTTGCACCATGTACCTGGAAAAGCCACAGACACTCAGTGCAAGCCTGTGAAAGCAGACGAGAGGGAGGATGTACCCTGCAAAGCCACAGAGATGGAGCTGCCCAAGACCATGGGAACTCACCTCTTGCAGCAGCATGTCCTGGATATGAGACCTGGAGTTAAAGGAGATCATTTTGGAGCTTTAAAATTTGACTGCCCCACTGGATTTTGAACTTGCATAGGGCCTATAACCCCTTTGTTGTGTCCAATTTCTCCCATTTGGAACAACTATATTTACCTAATACCTGTACCCCAATTGTATCTAGGAAGTAACTAGCTTGCTTTTGATTTTACAGGCTCATAGATGGAAGGGACTTGCCTTGTCTCAGATGAGACTTTGGATTGTGGACTTTTGGGTTAATGGTGAAATGAGTTACGACTTTGGGGGACTGCTGGGAAGGCATGATTGGTTTTGAAATGTGAGGATATGAGATTTGGAAAGGCCAAGGGTGGAATGATATGGTTTGGCTGTGTCCCCACCCAAATCTCAACTTGCATTGTATTGCCAAGAATTCCCATGTGTTATGGGAGTGACCCAAGGGGAGGTAATTGAATCATGGGGGCCAGTCTTTGCCATGCTATTCTCATGATACCAAATAAGTCTCACAAGATCTGATGAGTTTATCAGGGGCTTCTGCTTTTGCTTCTTCCCCATTTTCTCTTGCTGCCACCATGTAAGAAATACCTTTCACCTCCCACCATGATTCTGAGTCCTCCCCAGCTGTGTGGAACTGTAAGACCAATTAAACCTCTTTTTATTCCCAGTCTTGGATATGTCTTTATTAGCAGCATGAAAATGAACAAATACAGGTGTATATCCAGAGACTCACTTCTATTACTGAGTTTATACCTAGCTAACATAACCTCATGCATTTGTCTTTCTTATTCTGATAGTAACTGTTTCAAATAAATAATAAACAAATGATAAATGAATAGCTATGTTCTTCTATTTGGGAAGGTTATTATATTATTTTACATAATTTTATTTTTCCCCATTTTCTGGACTTGCTTGAATAAATGTCTGATCTTTTGGGAGATGCTCCACACCTACATGAAGTTTGTTCATATGCTTTATGAGTCCCATTTGCTCTGGAGCTATTTTTATGTATAGTGTTCCTGGCACTGTACAGTAATTATGTGCTTTTCTATTTTCTCTATTAGATCAAAAAAATTTAAGAAAAAGAAATACTTTTTATTCATCTAGCACATAGTAAATAATCAGTCAATAAATATTTGTTGAGAATGAATAATCAAATTAAAAGTTAATATTATAATTACAGTTTTGTAAATTCAGTGTATTCTTCATTGCAGATATCATGTCTTCAGTAAAATGATGCTGAATTTATGTATTTGTTTGGCTTTTTATTTTGAAATAGTGTAATTTCTCTCTGTTGCCTCCTAGTACTATGTATCTGGACACTTTTTCTGGGATGAGCACTTACAACAGCTATAGGAACACTATTGATCAAACATGACCAACTGTCTCTACTTATTTATTTTCTCTTTCTGTTGAGGTACTCATCAAAATTATGGTCAATTTTTTTCCAATATTTTCCATCTCTGTTTTTATGGTTGGGTCTACATTTTATGTTACTTAATTTTCTAAAACGTTTAGTGAACTTTGGCTGCTTCCTCATAATTGAGACTTGGGCTTTAGAATGCTGATTGGAAGTTTTGTGTGCATGGGCAGATTTGTCAAATATGGCTTTGTTTTAGACCAAAATGACTAGACTGTATTTTGGAATACCATCAGTATCAATATTTGTAAATATTTTCTTTTAGATTTCCTGGAGAATAATTGTCACATTTCTTGCTTAGAGAGGTGTAAGCATAATTTCCAAGATTCTAGGAGCCAAGAGGTGAACAGAGTTGGGAGATTAATCACCAGGAAAAAGCAAATTAAAAGTACAATGTGATATAATATTTATCAGACAATAAAAAGCATATGTTAGTGAGGATGAGAAGCAACTGAAACTCCCACACAGTGATGACTGAAGTACAAATTGGTACAACCACATTAGAGAGTGGTTTTGCAAAATCTACTAAAACTAAACATATCCATACCTTGTGATTCAGCAATCCCACTACTTAGTATATACCCAACAGTAATTGTATGCATATTCCTATATATTTCATCTTAGATTAAATAATGAAAGAATCTTACAAACATGTTTAGCAAAAGACTGTAGAACAAGAAATATTATATACTGTATAATTATTCTTAGATAATGTAGAAAAACAGGCAAAACTAATCTATGTTGTTAGAAATCAGAATACTGGCTAATTGCAGAGGGGATAGGAACTGGATGACCGCACAAAGTGGGGCTTCTGAAGAGCTGATGATGCTCTGATTTTGTGAGTTTGTTTTTCAGCACTTTTTACATAGATATATTCAGTGACAAAAAGCAGTTCTCATGCTGGTGGGCAAAGACTGATTCTTTTTTATTTGTGATACTGAGAAGTCATCAGAACCAGTTGTTAGACTTGTTCCATTGATCAAAAACTCACATCAGTGAATGTGCTTTTACAATCAGTGACAGTCCTTTACTTTTGAAATTTAGTCCATCAGGAGTAAATTGTCTGCAATAAAGCACATCTCTGAGTGACAGCTACTCAACTGAAAAATCACACTCAGCTGATTACTACAGATGACGTTAACCTCTACAAAATGACTTAACCTCTACAAGGATGTCAATACTTGAACTCCACACTTTCCCCAAAACTTCATATTAGGACCATCAGTCTGCTCTGCTCAGAGACACTATGGGTGACTAGTATAATTCTCCTTCATAAAAATAAGCAATATATTCCACTCTTTTTAAAACTCTGTATTGAGTAGTGATCTTATCCTTTTATTACAGACTGAGAAAATTTATCCTACTGCCTACTTATGATAGGGGCAGGTTTTTAATGGATATCAATTACAATGCAATGCTTTTTTAGAAATTCAGGAGGATATCTAGTTTTGACCAATTTGCTAGAATGAGACCAGATTTACCCTATTGCCTTAAATAACCAAAAAGCAGAAAAAATATATAAATCATGAGCTTTAAGACATTGGATATTAGTCAATGAAGAGGACAGAACCGTGAGAAAATGTCAACAAACTGATCCTGAGGGTTGCCCCAGTATACCACCTTGAGAGAATTTCCAGGTGATGGCAAAGGAAGGAGGAACCCAGGTAGAGCCTGATGGACTCCCTGGGTTGAAGAAACAGAGCTAAGTATCTAATTTTTAAAAAGCACTCAGAAAATTCTGATGTATGTGACCTGTGAACACAATTTGAGGAGGTGAGAAGCTGTTGTGTAAACAGTCATATTGTATTTAGCCTTTTCCTAGTAACTTGTTGATTTATTACTTCTGTTCTTGTTGGCAAGTCACTTCAATTTCTCTTGTGTAAAAATGAAAATAATAATAGCAACTACCTCATGGAGTTAAGAGTAGATGAATTGTAGATCTAAAACTCATAGACTAAGCTCAGTGTATGGAAGTAGAAACCAGAGTTAGTCATGGTGCATTTAATTGCTGTCTAGGCTCTTCACAATGTACTGTGAGAAGCTTCAAGGTTATTTGATGGACATCAGGTAATTCAGATGTCTAACTAAGATATTTCTACTTCAATGATGATATGACTAAGTTACTAAATTTGTTTACTGAAAAATGAGATTATCTGTGATTTACTTTCAAAATTCTTCATGGAAATAATATAAATAATGATGTGCTAAGCATAAGTCTTTTCTGACATGACATCTAAAATATTTGTTCAGTCATTTTTTTCTTGGAGTGTCACATACACTCAATATGCAAATTATATTTAAAAGACAAATTACTTGTGTTTTTTAAAAGGTTTTAAAAAATGACAATGGATGCAAGTTCCTTTTCTGCTCTTTTTTTAATAGCGACAAAAGAATTGAACAAAATGTTGTGAGAATAACTTAGCTATGTTATATAACCATATTGACATATGCTTCTGTCTAGAAACCTTGGAACCTTTTGAAATTTCTTCTGAAAGCTTGGCTGGACAGAATGGATTAGTTGGCAGAGAAAAGCCACATGTTGTACTTGCATTTACGTGAATTACAAATGTTTGCTAGGTACTCTAATAAATTTCAAACTGTACAAGGAAATTAATGCTTTAGACAGGAAATGTTTACTATACGATTTGTTGGGAATCATGGCAGTGTATGTATTAATTGAAAGAGCAGAACCAAATGTGATAAAGATACCTTGTAATGTTTACCTCTTCCCTAGAGATAGCCAGATGGCTGTGTAATGCTTTAATCTGGCACAACTACCACTTATCAATTGTTTAGGCTTTCAATTTTGAGCTGGATATTAATCCTTTGTGTCAACATAAGGGATTCTCTTTTATATCTATACTCATATATAATCTTCAACTCTATGTCTAAAGGTTACTTAAAGATCCTCTAGAAATTACTTTTGTCAATGCAAGGAATTTCTAAGAGTATAATACAATAATTACAGAAAAATTTAAATATGTATTTATTTTTAGAGGTAGTATCATGTTTCCAATTAATACATTTTAAATATAGATTTTTGTTTGCTGGAGCCATTTTTAATGCCCAAGAGTGTAACCCATTACAATTGTGTTTTGCTGATTTAATGGATTCAATTACTGAAAAAAATCAAGACCAGATATAATCCCAGAAGTACACATCTAAAGCCATAGTAATATATTTAAAGAAAATGCTGGTTTATTGGTTACTTGTTTCTTTAAATTCATTTGTATTTTGGAGTCTCAGAGGGAAAGAGTAAAGTCATTGACAGTAGGCATGGTTAGAGAAGCAAAATCAAAGATATAGGAAGAGTGGGGAATTGTTTTATTCATATTAATTAGACAGTTTCCCCTGTGAAAATAAATGGAGTGATATATACTTGTTTTCATTTTTTTTCCTCACTCACCTCTTCTAACCATGAAGCTGGTTTCTGCCTCAGTTACTGTAATGAAATTTTTGTCTCACAGCTACAGAGGGATGGCCTCCCTATTGCAAAATTAAATATATTCTGTTTATAAGTTTTTCAGCATTCTGTGTGCCATATGAAATCCAATTCTTTGGAATGTGTCTCCTTTGGAATGCAAAACTTTCCACTACCTTAACAAATGCTATTCTGTTAATTATTATGATCTCATTAAAAAGTCTTTGCTGCTTCTTAGATCCTTTTTCTACCTACATGTATCATGCAATTCTGTCTCAGAAGTTCCTTAATTCTAACAGTGTCTAATAAAGTGAATTCTGATGTGGCACCCCAATTCTCTTCCTCATATTTCAAATACTGGACATTCAAATCCAATCCTACTTCCTAGTATTAAAAAAGCTTCCCTTTAATTTTTTTTACCACTTTCATCACATATCTTTAAGGTAGATACTTTAACTCATCTTTCCCATTTACCCTAATATTTATTCAATCACGAAGTCCTATCAAGTTTTATATAAAATATGGTTTATATCCATTTTACTCTTTATAGTTTCAGTGGGATGACCTGAATCTGGATCATTTCCTAGAACCTAAAATGGTAAGCATCTTCGTAGCTAGATTCCTAATGTCAGTCTTCCTTACAAGCAGTCTTTATTCAGAAAATAATTCTCTATTAATATTTTTACATTTTTGCAAGTCTGGGCTTTCTGAGCAGAGTGCTGACAACCTGGGTAAAGGATGACTGAACTGCCTTGGAAGGTAAGATAACGAACTGCCCTGGAAAAAACTGAAGACATTTTCTGCCATCATCTGATTGTTTGTACCACCCCTTCCCTCAAATTCATATATTGAAACGTACTCCCTAATGCAACAGTATTAAGAGGTGGAGTGTTTAGGAGGTAATTAGGTCATGAACACAGAGCTCATGAATGAGATTAGTGACCTTACAGAAGAGGACCAAGGACCTTGCTTGTTCTTTCCACAGTGTGAGGATTTTTTTTCAGGTCAAATTTGGGAAGATTTCACTTTTTACTTTTTAAATCTTTTTTTTTTCTCTTTCTTCCCCAGTCAATAGTTTTCTCTGTCAGTGACTTCAATTGCCTATACGTTAGAAACTTCTGATATTATTTCACAGATCCCTGAAGCTTATATTTTCTTTAATATTTTCAGATTGAATAGTTTCTAGTGCTTTGAGTTTGCATTTTCTAATTTTTTATTTACAATCATCTGTTAAACTCATTCAGTGAAAATTCCATTTCAGTCATTTTATTACTTATTTCTAAAATTTTATTTATTTTATAGATTCCATTTCTCTGTTGAAATTTCCTATAATATTAAGGAATTAATAATTAATATACTTTAATAATTTGAGTACATTTTTCATTAAATCTTTCAATATATTTGTAATATTCACTTGAAATATTTGGCTGCTAAGTTAAACATCTGTGCCATCTTGGATTTTGTTTTAATGTATTGTTTTTCAGTTCCTTTATATATTTATTGATTCTCTATTGAAAACATTGGATATTTGGATTACACATTGTAAATATTCTGATTCAATATTTTACTTAAAAATGGACCACCTTGTACTTGCAAAGACTTGGTTTTATGATTTGTGAAACTGAATTTGTGAAAAGGTCAAGGTCTTTCTCAAGTCTCTCTAACTTAGTGGAACTTAACTTTCAAATTATGTCTGTCTTGTTAATCTTATTAAGCCTTTTTAAAGACTTTGTTTTGGCGTGTCTAAAGTAGGCACAGGCCTTTGGTGCTTACGGTTCAGAAACAAATCCATTAAAATGTAATGTGTCCAAGCATGAGCACAGTCTCCCACAGCGCATGCACGTGCTATTCTCTACCTTCTTCCTTCAAGCATGAGCGCGGTCTCCCACAGCGCATGCACGTGCTATTCTCTACCTTCTTCCTTCAAGCATGAGCGCGGTCTCCCACAGTGCATGCACGTGCTATTCTCTACCTTCTTCCTTCAAACATGAGCGCGGTCTCCCACAGTGCATGCACGTGCTATTCTCTACCTTCTTCCTTCAAGCATGAGCACGGTCTCCCACAGTGCATGCACGTGCTATTCTTTACCTTCTTCCTTCTCTGGTTTAGCACGTTCTTGTCACTCTTACTTCCCATTATATTCTTTATTTTCTTCCTGCTCAGTTATGTTTTTTTAAAAGATTATTTTAATATTTTACCTGGCATTTACATATGTTCTGTACCAGAAATTTATCTCCAAACATCTAGTTTGTTCTATTTTCAGAGAAGAAATTTTTATAATAGTCTTTATGTTCCCTAAAAATGGTGATTCTTGAAAGTGGGTAGAACCTTAGGCAGATACAGAACTTTAACTGAATAATGGATATTCAGAAGAGAGAGAATTGGAATACATAAGTGAAGCTGGAATTCAGTATTCTTTAGCTAAGTAAATTAGCAGACAGAAATGACACAAAACAAAATACTGTATGAAAGTCTAGAAGGAGCTGGAGTCAGGTTCAAGTATTTCTCATAAGAACATGTGCCCAAAATAACTAGAAATGTTAGTAAAAAAAGATCAAAAAGAGAAGGAGCCAAGAACCTGGGAAAATTGTGGCCAATTTGTCTGCTAATTATTTGTAATACATATTCTTATATTAAACTACAAAGGCAATCTGGAGTTTTATTTATTTTCCTCCCTTTTTATGGTTTCCTGAATTATCCTTTCAACAGTTACTTCCTTTTCAGACAGCTCAAATATATTTTCTATACATGCCTATGATTTACAAATAGCTGTAACTTTTTTCTGATCTGAGGGAAGTTAAACTCTTTGAACTTTGTTTTTCTCACCTATAAAATAGAAACAATAACTTTCTTGGAGAACTATTAAGGAGATTAATAAGAATTATTACCAATAAGAATTAATAATGTATGCAAAAAAATACCACAGCCAATATTTATTTTGTAAATACTCTGTAAAAATAATAGACACCTCTATTATTATTTCCTTAGTAAAATCAAATTTTATTACATAGTATATTCTTCTAAATAGCAGGTCTTGACTTGGAGAAAAATAGTAGACACTATGGAACACTTAAAACAGCTATAACTTAGCATTCCTTGGAGTTGCCCTGGAGTTAATTTTTATTAAAAATTCTCCTTAATTTACAGTTTTAAGCTTGATATGTTTTAGGTAACTTATTACCTACCATGATTGGAGAAAATGATTCTAGACCCAAGGAGACAGAAATCATGTAGTCCAGCACATCTATTTCATAATTAAACTGATACAGAGCAAGAGGTTATGACCTGCTGAGTGGTTCCTACTTAATGAAATACACAAAACTAAAACCATTTCTCCTGACTCCTTTTTCAATGAGTTTTCCATTCCACAGGGCAGTCTCTACTTACTGAATCCTAGCATTCATCCCATGCAATGTGTTTTGATGTTAGAAGGTTTTATCTGTGATGGTGAGAGGTCCTAAAAATTACTGAGGGTTTTGAAGATTTTAGCGTAAATTACTATCACCTCTATGAATATTCTCAGTGGAGTTTGTTTGAGTGGTGAAAGAACAGCCAGCCAAGTAACTTAGAGACCTATGTAAATACTAAGAGGTGACAAGATACCAGCAATGGCTTGTACACAAACTTTACCATTATTCTCTGACAGTAATAGCTTACATTCCTACACTAAGAGTGGTAAACAGTGTTTGACCATTAAAGGAGACACACCCAAAATGAAATGCTTACAAATCTACAGTTTGCTGTATTATTGTTGAAGTAGGATACGCCTCTCAACAAGGGCACAGGTGCAAGCTTCAATTATTTTCCTTCTATAATGGTGTGCTGGATATACTCTTGGATCAGAAACCACTGGTGTGTGTACAGAGCATCTCAGAAACAGGGACTTCAAATGCAGTCTCACTTGGGGTATCCGAAAAACTGGAGTATTTTTACCGATTATATAAAAATGTTCCTGCTACATAACCAACCCCCAAAACACAATCTTGCTACATAACCAATCCCCAAAACACAACCTCGCCACATAACCATTCCCAAAGCACAACCTCAAAAGCACTTCACTGAGGCTAGGTATAATTCACCAATCTCTCTGTTATCAATAAATAGTGCTAAGAAACAGTATAAACTTCCCTGAAACTCCTTGGATCACGAGTACGATTAACTCTACTAATCTTGTTTTCATATTTCTTATTTTAATTAAACAGATCAGGCTCATTTCTGACTTGCTGGAATTAAGCGTCACAGCAGCACCATCCACGTCTCTTATCTGTGCTCAAAGCCTTGATATGACAAAACAATAACTCTAGTTTGACAGCAGTTATTTGCCATATTGTATAACTAGAGTATAAACAAAATCACATACGTATTCCAAACATTTGTAATAGCCACTGAGGAGTTACATGGATATAAACAGCAAATAGAATCAGAACCATACAATAATACCAGCACAAATTTTCTCATAGTTTTCTATTAACATTAGTTTCTTGATTCCTCCTTGATCTATATATATCTGCATTTTAGGGTTCACATCTGATGAATGACTAAGAATTGTAATACATTTATCATTGATAAGGCTTAAATTTTTTTCAGGCTACTTCTCTTTCAAAGGGATGACACCCTGAAAGAGTTTTAATTCACTCTCTCAATACAATTGGTCTTCAAAATTAATGTTAAAAGTTTGACCAGGTTCCACAGTACTAAATGAACATGTGATCTCTATTATTCTGTATAAGAGCATCATGCCATACTCTGAATACACAGTTGTGACATAAACAAAATATTATTGCAATGTAATTATTTTGTTTCTTCCAATAAAATTTACCTCTTCCCATACAGCATATATTATTTCTGATAGTAGGTTAAAGACCATGCGTTATGGGCTAAATTCCCCCCCACCAAATTAATGTGTTGAAGCCCCAGTACCAAGAATGTGACTGTATTTGGAGATAGGGCCTTTAAAGAGGCGATTAAGCTAAAATGAGGCTGTGGGATGAGCACTAATCCAATTTGACTGTTGTCCTATAAGAAGAGGAAATGTAGGTACACAGAGAGATACCAGGGGTACTTATGCACCAGGGAAAGACCGTGTAGAGGACACAGCAAGAAAGCAGCCATACTAACTAACATGTGAGCTCATTTCACTTGCTGATTTGGGACATGCCATCTTAATGTTTGCTTTAATTGCAAGGTCCATTATTGTCAGTGTTATATCCTTCTAGTTGGTTTGTCACCTTTTGGAAGAAGATCATGCCGTATTTGATCCTCACAGATCTTCCCTAATTAAAAGCAAACTTCACCAGGCAATTATTCCTATTCTTATTTCTAATTATTTAAAGGTCGTTTTACTTTTTAACTGGCCAGTGCCATTTGATCCATCAAAACTGATGTTGCCATTAGGTATTAATACTTTAGAATGCATAGGAAATATATATAGAAACAAAATTGTTGAATCTGCAACAATAAGGTCACATTAATAGTACTCATCATTATCCACACTTTATGTTACTATCCACATCAAATCTCTGCCTTCTCATTTTCAGTAATGCAGGCTCACTGAGGTATGCCAGATTATTTTCCTTTGTCAATGCTTCACAACTCATTTTTTTTCTCCACCTACCTGTTTCCACATACAATAAGGCAAATTGCTAGTTTCTCACATAATGTTATGACAGATGAGACTTGCTGCTGTCATTAAACCATAATCACAATTAATGGCCACATCATGTTCTTTTAGATTGTGAATTAACACACAGTGTTCTCCAGATTATCAACTGGGTACACACATTCCCACACTGGCTTCGAGACACAGGTCCTTGATAATAGTTGTACTTTGGAAATGAGAAATAAAAGAAATAGCCATGTTTGTATTGCTCCATATAGCCATATGCAGAGTAAGACTACAGATTGTTTCCAAAAACATGTTCATTAGGTTGGCCTTTGCTTAGCTCATTTCCTGGTTCTTTAAAAGAAGAGGTTTTGACAAAGTACTTTACCCTGAGGCACTTTTCAACCAAAGGTGAGAAAGCCTATTCTCTTGCTCTACCCCTTTATCTGGCTTATATGTTAGAATCCCTTTGGCTCAGTTTCTTTCAGAAACAGTGACAACTTTCTATTGATCATTAATTGTAATTCAAACTTTTACTCCTGAAGTAGGTCCTTCTGGTTTATCCTCTGGTGTATTTCATATTACTCACATCAAGATGTACTATGCTAGGGCTTCCACTTTATTCTCAATAGTAGGAAGTAAGAATGGATGAGTACAAAGAAATAACAGTCACTTCCAACTTGACGTGCAGGTAAGAGATAAAACACATCATAAATCTTTTTGGATTCTTGCAGTTGTGTTCAACTTGATAGATACTGAAATTTGTTTTGCATTATTACCAGCCATCCTAATAGTAGTGTCAGTGCAAGGACTATTGAGTCTTTTTCATTGAAAAAGAAAGCTATGCTGAAGTACAAAATATTTTTATGTCAGTTGCTGTATCGTTGTCCTGCCCTTCTTTCCTATTTCAGTTCCAAATGCATAATAATTTATCATTTGAGACTCATGTTTAGTTTCATCAGTTTATAATAGGTGGTAATCAGAATTCTCTGCTTGGAGACTAGGTCTTCAATCCTTTGGCAACCCCTATATTTTTAAGAAGGGGTTATATTTGCCCATTCCAATTTTCTATTAGCCCATTACTTTGAGTGGCATCAAAAATAAAAGTTTATTGAAAGTGATATTTCTTCATGCATAAGTGCTTCATGTGGGCAATTAAATTAACATATTGATCTGATGAAGTCTAAATAGAATGGCCAAACTATTTACAATATTTTTGTTCCACTTATTTGATAGTATTAGCAAATTGAGCTCAGTCACTGCTTATGTTAAACCAAATTCAGAGTATAGTATTAAGAAGTGTTGCTAATATTCATTTATATCCCTCAAAGAAGTGGAGAAAAAGCCAATGAAATCTACTTGACACCTGTTGCTAGACTTTTCTTGGAATTAATTCCTAGGGTGAACTGCAAATTCTGTCTTTCTGATTAGCATACAGGGCAATTTTTATTAACAGTTTGGGCATTTTCAGTGGTAACTGATATATATTGTTTGTTTCATCTCTTCATGACCTGATTTCCCTCATGTGTACTCATTTCATGGAAATAGGTTGCCATTTTAAGACACAGATTGAATCATTTTGATTCAATCATCGTCAGCTTTTTGTATAAGATTTCTTTGGTAAACAGCATGTTCTATTTAATTTGCCCTCAAATTTTCCATAAGGATTTACATGTAGCAATATCCTACATGAGAGTCTTTTATCATGCAGTTAGCTGTGGACCAGTTTCCAGACTAAGTTGCAATTCTTTTGACAACATGCCATAAGTTATCCTATACATAACTAAATTTTGTGTGTGTGTGTGTGTGTGTGTGTGTGTGTGTGTGTCTGTGCGTATGTGTGTCTGTATGCAGTTCTTTATCGTTGCTGGAAACAGAACCTGTAATTCAGGCCACTAGGCTAACCAATTATGAACTTTCTCTATAAGGAGTTTATTATTTGCTAAGCAGAGATCAGTGGTAGCTTTCCATGATGAGCCATGGCCCCTGATTCTGGAACTTCTGTCCGAATTAAGCCAACTGCCTGGAAACCTTGGTCAATTGGTCTAAAGGAAGGATCCATTTACCAGCAGCAGTAGGTAACTCCTTAGGAAAAATCTAAATTAGGTATTGTTATTAGAGGTAAATTGGTTACTTGTTCATGAATATAATGATATCTGTTATGGACTGAACAGTTTTGTCTCTTCCAAAGATATATGTTAATCCCTAATCCCCAATGTCTTAGTTTGTGCTGTTCTAAAAATACCTGAGATTGAGTGATTTATAAAGAAAATAAATTCATTTTCTCATATTTCTGTAGGCTGAGAAGTTCAACATGAAAACACAGGCAGATTCAGTGTCGGCCGAAGGCTTCTGTCTACTTCCAAGATGGTACCTTCTTGATACTTCCTCACTTGGTGGAAAGGAGCAAAAAGGGATGAACACTGTGCTCTCATATGACAGAAGAGATAGATCACTTTCTGAAGCCATAATTTATAATTTTATAAGGGCATTAATTTCATCCATGAGGACAGAGTTCAGATTGTCTAATCACCTCCCAAAGTCCCCATCTCTTAATGCCATCAGCTTGGTGTTTAAATTCCAACATATGAATTTTGGAGGGACACATACATTCAAACCATACCACCCAATGTCATGGTATTTAAAGATGGGGACTTGGGAGGTAATTGGGATAAGATTAGGTCATAACAGTACGGCCTTCATGGTGGGATTAGTGGCTGTCTAAGAAAAGGAAGAGATAGAGAATGTGCTCTCTCTCTCTCTCTCCATTATGTAAGGACACAGTAAGAAGGCAATTGTCTGCAAGACAAGAAAAGGGTTCTCACCAGAACTTGACCACTCCGACACCATGATTTTGGATTTTCAGACTCCTTGAGTGTGCAAAAATAAATTTTAGTTGTTCAATACAACTCTATAGTATTTTGCTATGGCAGCCTGAGCTAGCCAGTGAAACTTTCTATGATTCATCCCATCATTTCCTACTCCTGTGTGTATCTTCATACTGTGATGAAACATCTTTGATTGCCTTCCTTATTAGAATGCTTTTCTGGTATCACTCATGATTGTGAGTGTTTCAGGTCTTAATGTAATATCACATACTTCAGTTATTGGGGCTGTCTCAGTTAGTTCACAATAATCACTTCTAGGATGTTCTGTTTCTTCAGCTTCAACATGCCCAATTTGAACTCCTGTTCTTTTTCTTTCCTTCTTTCAAAGAGGATGTACTTGATAGCTGTATACAATAATTTTCCAGTCCAGAAGCTGCTGAGCAGTGATTATGAGCTTTTTGCCAGAGATTCTAAATAGCATGAATCTGTGGCAGACACTTTTAACATAATTCTAGCATTATGATCATAGAGCCTTAATAGAATTGCTTGGGCTGCAGCTTCCTGCAGTTTAAGAAAGCTCTGGCTTTTGGGTGCCCAATCGAACTTTGTAGTTGGGGGCTAGCAGAATGCTTAATAAGATGTATGATTTCAACAAAAAGGCAAATAGATTAAGCATTGAGCCTTCCTTTTAGTCTGAGGGGTGAGGAGCAATAACAATTTATGCCATGGTTATATGGTATGTCATCTATTGCTCTAGCCTGTATAATCATCCAAAACTCCATACGCTGAGCAGTGTCTTGAGTTTTAGTAGGAATTAAGAATGATCCCTAGTCAGTCACATGATTTATGACTTTAGTACGCTAACTGTTAGTTTGATTCTCAGTTTCAGAAATAATTATATTATCATCAACTTATTATAGTAGAACACAGTCAATTTGTATTATATCTAAGCTCTGCCTCACCAGATTGTCATACTTTACAGGAAAGTTCAAATGCCCTTGAGGTAATGAGTAAAATAAATGCATATTGACAACTGTTTAACATGATTGCAAATGTTGTTGGCTCTCTCTGCTGACACATTAAGAGTAACCCGTCAGTCAAATTCAACCACAGAATACTAGTTACCTTTATCCTGTGTTAGTGAAATAGCACCATATCAAGGACTACTAAGGCTACTGAGTACATTGTTCTTTTAATCTTCCATAATGTAGTGTCATTCTCTATCATACACCAACCTGCTTCACTGTCTGTGCTGGTTTATTGTATAGCAAGCTTGTAGACATTAACACACTTGAATTCCACACTGCCTTAATTAGCCTGGCAATTTATTGTTGCCTTCCACGTATTCAAAATTGCTTCAAATATACAACGCGTATTGCGTAGGAACTCTAAAGGCACTCATGATGCATGTCCAACTAATGCTGGATAGAGAGAAAATCTACAAGTTATTTTTTTATTCCCACATTATATCTACACCTTTTCTTATTATATCCAATTATTTATTAACATAAAAAAGATGCTACCACAGTATACTTTTTAAAATCATAATTTCAACCTTTATTTAGATTTTACTTTTTTGCTCTTTATAGAGTAGTAAACCAAAAAGAATTTTTTCTCTCTCCACAGAAATTTCACCCAAGCTTTGTAAAAGGCCTCAAGTGTCCCAACAGGGACTGAGTCCAGAGACTGCCTTTCATGTCAATCTTCTTCCTATATCGCCATATTAATGTTTAAACATAGTATTTTTACATCTAATGCTTGAGGTTCACCTGAACCTTTCCTTTGAACTTCTTCTGAGCTCAGATAAATCAATCATCTAGGTACCCTGGAATCTTCACATCCTGGAAAGTTTATAGAGAGGCAGTTGGAGGCCCCTTCAGCTTCTATAAAATTCTGTCAAGACTTTGCTGGGTACTCCATCAATTTCTCTCTTTTAAATGCCATTTGAACGAGCCATTCCCAAACTTCTACACTGTTTGCCTGAATTCTTGTCCCCATTCTTTTATTATTATTATTATTATTATTATTATTATTATTATTTTGAGTCAGAGTCTTGCTCTGTCGTCTGGCTGGAATACAGTGGTACGATCTCTGCTCACTGCAACCTCAACCTCCCAGGTTCAAGTGATTCTCCTGCCTCAGCCTCCTGAGTAGCTGGGATTACAGGTGTGTACCATCATGCCCCACTAATTTTTGTATTTTTAGTGGAGACAGGGTTTCACCATGTTGACCAGGATTGTCTCCATCTCTTAACCTCATGATCCACCCACCTCGGCCTCCTGTCCCCATTATTATTTTTATTTTTTTCTGTTTATAATGTCCTAACATTCAGGGGTGTATTAATCTATTTTCATGCTGCTGATAAAGACATACTTGAGACTGGACAATTTATAAAAGAAAAAGGTTTATTGTACTTACAATTCCATATTGCTGGGAGGCCTCACAATCATGGCAGGAGGTGAAAGGCATGTCTCACATGACAGCAGACAAGAGTAGAGAGCTTGTGCAGGGAAACTCCCCTTTTTAAAACCATCAGATCTCATGAGACTTATGGTCCTGCCATAAAGACCTGCCCCATGATTCAATTATTTCCCACTGAGCCCCTCACACAACAGGTGGAAATTCAAGATGAGATTTGGGTGGGGATACAGCCAAACCATACCAAGGTTTTATGTGAGATAGCTGGGATAAAAGTTCTGAAACTATCTCTTTATATACTCGGGAGGCTTCAACAGCAAAGTCACATAGACTACCCATGCTGGTGGGTTCAGCAGTTATTACCTAGGTGAGAGGATATCATTAGGGAGCTTGCTTTTGTTGTCATACAGGCACTCCAATATTGTTTGTATCCAAGCCATCACCACAAAGAGAGCAGCCACTTGGGTATCCATGTGAGCCCAAACATTCTCCTCTAATCAGAATTGTTCAATGCCATAGACAAAGCTCTTTGTCTAAAGTTTTCAAAAGTCATTTCAATAAGGGCTCATCAGAGAATTTCTTCTAATGATCTGTAGTTACTTGATTTCTTCAGCATACTACTTTTTACTTTCATGATTTTTTTTCCCTTTTGTCATCAATTTGCCCAGTTTTAATGACTATTTTAATTGTAGCTGGTCTCATAGGTATAGCCAATTTATCAGTTGTAGTTGCCCAAGTTCCTATGGTTGGAGCTCCTCTTGCCTGAGGGCAAAGGTCAACTGAAAGATTTTTTTTTCTTTGGCTAGTGCTGAAAGCAGTACCAGCTGAACTAAAATTTTAGCCAATTTGCTATCAGCTTGAGGTTCCTCTTAATCCATTTCCATAGCTCCTGATGTTCAGATTCTACCATTTTTACATTCCATGGAAAGTTTCATTATCAGTACAGATTCCAAACTTGTATTAGGCAGCTATGCAACATCAATGGTTCATTTTAACACCTTTAAAGAACCGTCATTTTTTATTTCTGAATAATAGTTTAGTCATGTTATTGGTTAAGAGTGAGTAAATGACCTTTTAATATAACCCATTTTGACACCAACTTTACTAACTAGACAGTATTCAATTACTAAATAAGACTCACAATACTTAACATGACAATGCATGCTTACAAAATTATAATTTACTACTGGAAAAGCATACAATTCAGCAGCATCATTAAAGCAAGGACATGGATTACAACCAATGGCTGCCTCACAGCAGTTAATCTAGGAAGGCCAAGTTCCAATCTACAGTTGCAAACTCCACCTGACTTCCATTTGTAAATGTCATGCTAGATGAACTTTCTCACCTAAATCAGGAACCACTGGCAAATATACAGAAACCTCAGAATCAGGGAGTCTAAATGGAGCTTCAACCAGGGTTACACGTTCCCTGATAATCTGGCTGGCATATTCTTGCTTTGCGATCAGCCCCAATGACAGAGCCCTTAAAAGGTCTCACTGAGACAAGTTGCAAGTCTTTAATCAATAAACAATCCTAACAAGCTGATATAGACTATCCCCAAACTTCTCAGACCCATGATTACAAAGCAACACTCATGATCAGTATGATTTATGATCAGAGTTCAGTGCTTGGTATATTCTTATTTCAGTAAAACATATCAGGCTAATTGCAATCCTGCTAGAATCAACCCTCACAGTCCAACTCGTATTATCTTCTTTCAATATCTTAATCTAATAATCATACTTCTAATATATTGTATTTCCCTGAAAACTTTTTTGGCATAGTATAGGGATGAGCTCAATTAACAAAAATCTATTTTTAATAATAATAATAATTTAGGTATTGATATATGTACATATATGTATATATGTATAATTATTTTTAAATGCTCTTTTCACCATATGATGCTTATTTCAAATTGTGTGGGTATTTATCATCTCACTTATCATGAATTAAGATATGGAGTCTTCCCATTAGCACCTCATCATCAATAGAGCATAACCCATCCTGCTTTAAACTGGTTGGATGCTTTCTTGTTGGGAACTCTTTCTGTCTATTTTCTGTTTTCTGGGATCCATGGCTACTTGGCATTTGCTATCTATCCTCATCTTTCATGTGTCTCTGAAAGATTTTCTGAACAACTTTAATACACATACAAAACAGTAATTTGCTAAGAAGATATTCACTCCTTTGAATGTCCCCTGTTCTGATGCCTTCTTTTATTCAGAAGCAATATAGTTACTTCTTTCCTTTTATCTCTCGTCTTCCACCGATATTCAGCCCATGACAACCATTTCACTTGTTAAGCATTGCTGTTTATCTTCAGGTTACAAAGGCACACTTTAAAAATGTTTAGAACATTTTGAAAACTGAACAAATTAAACAGTTCCCATCACAGTCTCACCTTTAATATTTCAGTAGTCCATTTCAGTTTCCCTTTTTGTGAATTTCTTTGTTATGATCTGCATTATGTACCAATCCCTGAACCAGCAACTGTGGCAACCAAGGCCAGGCAATTCCATTATGTGACTACTCTATGTCTATCACATGCAAATTTCAGGAAATGGTTGTCCACCATTTCCAAATGTACGTTTTGTTACCATAAAAAGTAAAAAGAAGAGTCTGCTGGGGAGCAAAACTCATAGATACCATGACTCCCTACATGTAGCAAGATTGTAGTAAAGAGAAATGTAGTAGCAGGAAGCTAGACATGTTCACAGCAGGAAGCTGCTCAAATAAGTGAGTATTGGGGGTTTTGTTTATTTATTTGTTTGTTTTTAATCCCCTAAATACTAGCCTGAAACAGTAATTTTCTAGGTTTGACTTAATCTTTTTCTGAATTCAATTCCAAAAGAATAATATCTTTTAAGCTTATTACCCAAGAAATAAAAAAAATCTAAAATAAAAATTCAGCATGTTTTAAAAACTAAAAGAATGATACAGGTTATACCTTGGATTATAGATACGATTGCCTTCATAGCCATCTTTAACTCCTTACTACATAAGGGAAACAAAGCAGAAGCTTAATGGAAAAAGATTCCAAATTGGGAATGAGAGTGTGGGGGTGGTGAGAGGAGAAAAATAGAATATCTTATTTAATTATCTGAAATGCATGTTCATTGTCTTTCACTAACTTTTCTCATGACTCACTGAGGGATATAACATGAATTTAAACACGATAAACCCATTATAATACAGTCTACATTAAATGTCATTATTTAAGAAAGTGAATAGTTAAATACAGCCATTAGGACTTACAAAAAAGAGAGGAAGCAAGAAAAAATGCAGACGTTTTAAAGCAAGATTTACAATCTCCTGAAAGCTTATATAGACAGGTATATATTTTATAGGAGCTTTACTAATTTTTTTGTTTTTTATTTTTTTTAGTTGTGGAAAAATACATACATAAAATTTACCATCTTAAGATTTTTAAGGTTATGGATTAGTGATAGTAGTAAATACATTCATAATATTTTGCAGTCATCATCACCATCCATCTCTATATCTGTTCATCTTGTATAACTGAAACTCTTACCCATTAAGCAATAAATCATCATCTCTTCTTCCTCTAGACCCTGGCAACCAGCATTAATTTTCTGTCTCTGTGATTTTGACTGTACTACCTATCTCATAGATGGAATCATGCGGCATTTTTGGGGTGTGTGTGACTAGCTCATTTTACCTAGCATAATGTCCTTAAGATTCATCTACGTTGCAGAATATGTCAGAATTTTTTCCCTTTTAAGGCCAAATAATATTCCATTGGAGGTGTATAACACATTTTGTCTATCCATTTACACCAAAGGATACTTTGGTTCCACATTTTAGCTATTGTGAATGATGCTGCTATGAACAAGGGTGTATAAATATCTCTTCAAGGCCCTATTTTCAAATTCCTTTGGGTATAAATCCAGAAGTGAATAACTGGATTATATGGTAATGTTATTTTTAATGTTTTGACGAACTTCCATACTACTTTTTACAATGGCTCTACTATTTTACATTTTACAGAAGTATTCTAAAATCTCCACTTCCTCTGGAAAACTTGTTATTGTCTTTTTTTAGTTATCATCCTAATGGGTGTGAGGTGCTGTTTTATTGTCATTTTTGTTTGAACTTCCCTAATGATTAGTGATGCTGAGGGTATTTCCATGTGCTTATTTTCCATTTGTATGGCTTGTTTGGAGGAGAAATTTCTATTCAACTTTTTTGTCCATTTTGAATCAGATTTGATGTTGTTGCTGAGTTTACGTTTTCTGTCTATATATTCAGGATAGCAATCTCTTAGCAGATATATGATTTATAAATGTTATATCATGTTCTGTGGATTGTCTTTTTACTCTGTTGCTATTGTCTTTGTAAGAAAGTAAATCTTATTGTATATCCTTAAGATGTACAGATTTGTCTTGCACACTGTAATTTTTTAATAAAATCCAGTTTGTCATATTTTTCTTTGGTTGTCTGTGCCTTTGATGTCAGATGATCCAGTATACGACTGCCAAATCTAATGTTATAAAGGTTTGGCCTTATGTTATTTTCTAAGAGTTTTATGGTTTTAAGTCTTACATTTAGATCTTTGATGTATTTTGAGTTAGTTTTTGCATATGGTGTTAGGTAAGGGTTCAACATTTGTCTTTGCATGTGCATAATCAATTTTACCAGTACTATTTGTTGAAAAGACTGACTCGTCTTTCCCACAGAACGGTCTTGACACCCTTGTCAAAATCATTTGACCACAGATGTGAGGGTTTCTTTCTGGGCTCTCTATTGTATTCCAGTGGTATATATGTCTATCTTTATGCTCGTATCACACTGTTTGATTACTGTAACTTTGTAGTAGGTTCTAAAAATCAAGACGTGTGCATTCTCCAGCCTGTTCTTTTTCAAGATTATTTCAGCTCTTTGGGCTTGAGATTCCACATAAATTTTAAGATAGATTTTTTTTATAACTGCAAGCATATTTAGAATTTGATGTTTTAAATAAGGATGCATTGAATGTATAGATTTCTTTGAGTAGTATTTCATTGTAACAATATTAAGTCTTTTAATCCATGAACATGAGATGTGCTTCTATTTATTTATATCTTCTTTAATATCTTTCAGCAATGTTCTGTAGTTTTCAATTGATAAATCTTTCACCCCTTTGGTTAAATCCAAAGTATTTTATTCTTTTTAATGCTAGTATAAATAGAATTATTTTTATAATTTCTTTTTCAAATTGGTCATTGTTAATGTGTAGAAATACAACTGATTTTCCTGTGTTGATTCTGCATCCTACCAATTTGCTGATTTCATTTATTAGTTCCAATAATTTTTTTGTACAATCTTTAGAGTATTCTACATATAAGAATAGGGATAATTTTTCCTTTTTCTCTCCTATATGTCTTTTATTTCTTTTTCTTGCCTAGTTCCTCTGGCTGGAACTTCGAGTACTCTATTGAAAGTAAGAGATGAAAGCGTGCACCGTTGCTTTGGTCCTAATACAGTAGAAAAGCTTCCAGTCTTTCACTATTAACTTTTGCTGTGGGTTGCTTATATATAGCTTTTATTATGTTAAAGTAATTTCCATTTATTTCTAGGTTACTTAGTGTGTTTATTATGAAAAAGTGTTGAATTTTGACAGATGTTTTTCTGCGTCAACTGACATGACCATGTGGGATTTTTCTCTTCTTTCTCTTAATGTGGTGTATTACATTAACTGATTTTTATGTGTTAGAGCATCCTTGCATTCCATGAATTAATCCCACTTGGTCATGGTATATAATCCTTTTAGTATACTACCGAATCCAGTTCATTAATACTTTGTTGAGGATTTCTGCATCAAAGTTCATTAGACACACTGGCCCGGAGTTTTCCTTTTTTGCATCTTTTACTATGGCATCAAGATAATGCTGGCCCCGTAAAATGAACTAGGATGAATTCTTTCTTCTCCAAGGTTTTGGGAAAAGTTTGAGAAGAATTGGTATTAATTCTTCTATAAATGTTTGGTAGAATTCACCAGTGAAGCCATCAGGTCTAGATCTTTGGTTGTTTATGTCACAAAATTACATTTTTATACATTGTATACCCAAACCATAAACCAATAATTATTTAAACGTATTAATCTTAAATCATATAAAAAAACAAAATGTGAAGTTATGAGCCAAGCTGAAATACTTGCTTTTAGATAAGTAATAATTGTTTTATTTTTTAAATGCACATCTCCAAAATCATGTAGAAAACAAAAAGAGCAGTTACCAACCATTGTTGCAATCACACTGGCTATTGTAGTTGCCCACATATTTATCTTTATTGATATTTTATTTCTTCATGCAGCTTTCAGTTACCATCTAAAGTTGTTGATTTCACCCTGCAGGACTCCCTTGACTATTTCTTGCTGAACAGGTAGGTCCATGATAATGAACTCCCTCAGCTTTTCTTTATCTGAGAAAGTCTTAATTTGTTCCTTGTTTCTGCAGGATAGTCTTTCTGGATATAGTATGAATTTACAGTTTTTTTTTTCTTTTAGCACTTTGAATATATTTGCCCTTATAGGTTTCTGATGAGAAATCTGCTAATAATCTTATGGAGTGTCTCTTGTGTGTGATGAGGCACTTATCACTTGCTGCTTTCAACATTTTGTCTTTGACTATCAAAAGATTTACAATAATGAGTCTCAGAGAGGGTCTCTTTGAGTTAATCCTATTTAGAGTTCCTTAAGCTTCTGGAAGGTTTATATTCATAAATGTCGTCAAATTCAGCAAATTTTCACTCATTTCTTTAAATGTTCTCTCTGCTTCTTGATCTTTCTTCTCACTCTGTTATTGATTCACTCGATAGTGTCCCAAAGGTCCTGTAAGTTCTATATACATTTCTTTATTCTTTTTTCATTCTGTTCCTCAGACTTAATAATTTCCATTGTTCTATCCTCAAGTCTGATTAATTTTTTTTTCTGCTTTCTTAAATCTGCCTTTAAAGCCCACTTTTTTATATTTTTAGAGATAGAGTCTCACTCTGTCACCCAGGCTGGAGTGCAGTGGTGTGATCTCAGCTCACTGAAGCCTTTGTCTCCCAGGTTCAAGCGATTCTCATGCCTCAGTCTCCCGAGTAGCTGGGATTACAGACACCCACCACCACACCCAGCTGATTTTTTGTATTTTTAGTAGAGACAGGGTTTCACCATGTTGGCCAGGCTGGTCTTGAACTCCCAACCTCAGGGGATCCAACTGCTTCAGCCTCCCATAGTGCTTGGATTACAGGTATGGGCCACCATGCCTGGCCTAAAGCCCTCTTGTACATTTTTCATTTCATCTGTTATTGTATTTTTAAGCTCCAGAATTTTTTTTAGGTTTTCTCTTTATTAATATTTTATTTTGTTCATACATAATTTTCTTGACTTTCTCTACAACTTATTTTAGTTCTTTCAGTATCTTTAAGATAGTTGTATTAAAGTTTTTGTCTAGTTGATCTACCAACTTTTTTTTTTTTTCAAAAATAGTTTTGAATGATTCCTTTTCCCCCTTTGAATGGAGCATACTTCCCTGTTTTTGATGTTGTTTTTTTTTGTATGCTTTATGGGTTTTGTTGTTGTTGAAAACAATGCTCGAATCTAGTAATGTGATACATTTGAAAATCAGATTCTCCCTCTTCCCCTGGTTTTCTTGAGTTGTGTTATTTTTGTTTGTTTCTGGCTGTCTTTGTGGCAAAGATCAACCAGAGGTACAAACTTAAGGTCTTCATAGTTCTTTTCTGCACCTGTGCATTTCCTGGGTATGAGACATCACTTTCTATATTTCTCTGTGTATACAATTTTTTTTTTGAAAGAAAGGAAGAAAGAAAGAAAGAAAAAGAATAAAGAAGAGGAAGAAAAAGGAAGAGAAAGAGAGAGAGAGAATGGGAATATTGCTTTCTTGACCAGGCTAGAATGCAGTTTAGTAATGGGTATTGAAAACCTCTTTTATACCAATAATTATACTTGATGTAAACAGGAAGGAATAAGGGAAGAAAATAACAAACGAGCAGCCAGCCAATATTTCATTTAAACCTATGAAATGCTATGCGATTACCGAGGAGTGATTTACTTCCAATTATGTAGTCACTTATGGAATAGGTGTGAGGTGGTAATGTATGTTTTATGTATTTGAAGTGGAGAGTTCTATAAATGTTTATTAAGTTTACTTGTTCCAGGTCTGAGTTCAAGTCCTGGATGTCCTTGTTAATTTTCTGTCTCATTGATCTATAAAATCGTTAGCTCTTCTTGTTACATTGATCCTTTTGCCATTATGTAATGTCCTTCTTTGCCTCTTTTGCTCTTTGTTGCTTTAAAATCTACTTTATCAGAGGCGAGAATTGCATCTCTTGCTTTTTATTTATTTGTTTATTTTTACTCTCTGATTGGTTGATAAATCTTCCTCCTTCTCTTTGTTTTGAGTCTTTGTGTATCATTGCATGTGAGATGGGTCTGGATGCAGCACACTGATGGGTTTTGGCTTTTTATCCAATTAGAATATATATAAAGTCCAGATTTCCCTTTGAAAGTTGCAAGTCTTTAATAGACTCCAGAATTCACACACACACACACACACTCACAAAAAAAAAAGATACATCCGCTAGACTCTGACAGTGCAATTGCTATTTGGATGATGAGACAGATTCTTGGTACTTTATAGTCTGCTACCTTCCCAGAATTCTCTGCTCCATTAATATTTCTATTTGATTTGTATCCACAATACTGATTTCAGAAGTCACAAAGAATGTTATCTGACTTGCATCCAAATTAATATTCCCAAACTGTTTCTGGCCAGTTTTGACTAAAAGATGTTTGAATATAATCGTCTGTAGTTTTTTTGTTTGTTTGTTTTGTTTTTTTGAGACAGATTCTTACTCTGTCACCCAGGCTGGAATGCAGTGGTGCAATCTCGGTTCACTGCAACCTCTGTTTCCTGGGTTCAAGGGAGTCTCCTGCCTCAGCCTCCCAAGTAGCTAGGGCTACCAGCACCCACCACCATGCCCGGCTATTTTTTTTTTTTGTATTTTTAGTAGAGATGAGATTTCACAATGTTGGTCAGGCTAGTCTTGAACTCCTGACCTCGTGATCGGCCTGCTTCAGACTCCCAAAGTTCTGGGATTACAGGCATGACCCACCTCACCAGGCTATAACAGTCTTTTAGTAGCCTTTTAGAGAAGATTAAATAGGTACTTAAGTATATCTGTACTACAATCAGCATAATAGTACTAATTCAATCTTTTTTTTTTCATTTCCTATTAAATATTTCCCAAATCAAGCTAAAGAAACATGAGAGGTTGTGGTTTCAGTCTCTTCAAATCCTTTGGTCTCTTAATGAGAACACATATTTTACAACATTAACAATACATATATAATGCAAACCTATTCATTATTTATCTAAGAATTCAAACTATTCAAGTTAATATTCACTTAAAATGGTCAACATATGTAGACAATCAAATATGTAAGTTTATGTGTGATTCTAAGGGACACATATACTTAACTATATGTACATAAAAACATATAAGATACATATATTACACATGCATATGATAATTTATAAGTCTATTCTTGCAAAAATCTTAGCTATAGCTAATGGATTTAAAGGATATTTATTGCATTTTTTTTCTAATTATTAAATTGTACCGTATGTAGCCTTCTCAGACTGGCTTCTCTTGCTTAGAAATATACATTTAAGTTGCCTCTGTGTTTTTTCATGGCTTAACAGCTCATTTCATTTTAGTGCTGGATAATATTCCATTGTCTGGATGTGCCACAGTTTACTAATATAATCACATAGAGAAGGACATCTTGGTTGCAAGTTCTGGCAATTATAAATAAAGTTGCTATAAATATCTATGTGCAAGTTTTTTTGTGCATACAGATTTTTTATTCACTTAAGTACACTCCTTTGCTCATGTCTTGTCCCATGAGAATAGTGTTGGTGTAAAACAGAAAATTAATAATTATTTGTTAATTAAAATCTACAGCAAACTAAGAAAGTACCTACAGAAGCTATCTAGACAGTATAAATGTGATGGCTGGTGAAAGGGCACTAAGTTCAAAAGCTTATATAGATACCCATGTTTTTATCACTATCAAGATACATATACTTATATATGTTTGTATACATGTATAATATGCCTATTACCTATTGCAAACATCTTTCTATCAAAACACATACATACATACACATATATATGGATGGATAGATGAATACATAACACATATATCTAGCCATCCATACATATGTATATGTATGTATCTTGATAGTGAGAAAGACATGTAATATATATAGATAGAAAATGAGAAAGATGTGAAATAGGTAAATTGACAATTGAAATACTTAGATATTGGGATATAAAAATGTTGTTAACTCACTTCTTTCACCAACTAAAACTGTCACACAATTTAGGATGTACACACAGAAAACACCAAGTAACCACTGGTTATATGCAGCATTGTATTTTTAATTTAAAAAGTAGTGAAATGTGGGCTGAGCATGGTGGCTCACACCTGTAATCCCAGTGTTTTGGAAGGCTGAGGAGGGTGGATCACGAGGTCTGGAGGTTGAGACCAGCCTGGCCAACATGGTGAAACCCCATCTTTACTAAAAATACAAAAAAATAGCTGGGCATGGTGGCACGTATCTTTAATCCCAGCTACTCAGGACGCTGAGGCAGGAAAATTGCTTGAACTTAGGAGAGGGAGGTTGCAATGAGCAGAGATTGCATCATTGCACTCCAGCTTGGGTGACAGAGTAAGACTCCATCTCTAAATAAATAAATAAATAAATGTGAGATGTACATTTGCAAATCCATTTTTTATAAATAGATTTAAAATTTTTTCATATTTAAGTTTTTTCATCACAATACCTTTCTATTAATGTCACAAAAGAAAAATAGAGGCTAAAGAATACTGCCAAAAAGTCTAATACCGTTTTGCTAATACGTTATGGGATTTTTGTTACTGCTTTTGCTTTTGTTGGGTTTTTGTCTTTTTTTGCCCCCAGAGAATCTAGCAGTCAACTTGACCTCTACTTCATGGTTAATGACTCATCTGTTGTTAAATTTCAGAAATAAATGCACAGCCCCACTGCCTTTTTTAAAAGTTTATAAATGGTTTCTCAAAAAAATTAAAAAAAACCTTTAATACATCAAAATAATGAGATTGTAGACATGAAACTACACTATTTGCAGCTTTTCAAAAACAGAGTCCTGAGGGAAAATAGACTACGAATGCCTCAAGAAATTATACTCCTCTGGGTGTGTGCGTGAAATATACTTCATGGAAAGAATTTATTGGAAGCTCTCTTATGAAAGAAATAATATGATCGAAAATAAATCCTCCAAGAAGTAACTACTTTTCATCATTTCTGAATAAAATTGATCCTTAAAAACAAAAGTCTTCAAAAAAAATTTATCAATTGTTTACCTCCTCTTATTCTGAATCTTCAATTTTGTGGCAATTTATTAGGTAAATTCTGTTTAATCAGAAAACCAAGTGATTCCTATATGTATTTAAGTATTCCCTTCCAGATATATGTGAGCCATCTTGCAGCCTTTGATGAAGTTTACTGCTGGCCTGTAATAATAATAATGAGATTCTATATGGCTATATATTTCCCAAGTCAAATATCAAGGTAAAAAAACAGTATTACTCTGAGCAACTGACCTGTTCATGCACATCAATTCTTAAAATGAAAATTAAAGAAACATTGTTATTTCTGTAAAGCTTTGCTGGAATATCAAATCTAAAAAGTGTTCTTTATTATATTTTAGTTCACAAATCATTAGTAATTAAATGGAATAAAGGAATGTATTGACACAGGAAAAGCTATGGCTCTGTATGTTTTAGGCAATTTCTAAATTTACCCATGAGACAAAACACTACTTATCTATGTATTGAAAGCAGTTACATTTTTTTCTTGCACCAACAGTGGTTGTATCTGGAGATGAAATAAAATGTGCAATGTCATATTTTATCCTGTTTTCTTTCACTATTGTAAATATTTTGAAGACATTTTCCTTATTACTGTTTTTATTTTTTCCTCTGTTCCAGGAAGTAGCCAGATTTTGTATGTGTGTGGAGTTGAAAAATGAAGCTTTTGAAGACAACTTTCTCATAAAAATCTATCTTTCATAAAAGTTTAAACTCACTGAGAAGTTTAGATTTGCTGAAAACATATCTGGAGACTCCTGGGGAACCACGAGACCATTGCAGGGGTCTACAAGGTCATACGGTTTCTTTTTAATAATTACAAATTTTATCATCGTGTTCAATAAACAGAAAGTGTGCTTGCATACTTTTGCACTCTAAAAGTTTCTCTTTCATTTCTAATATGATAAATAACTCTTGCATAAACAAGAGTTCTTCGATAACATTTAGGAAAGTAATTCTTAAAAAAGGTTTACAGGCCGGGCGTGGTGGCTCAAGCCTGTAATCTCAGCACTTTGGGAGACCGAGGCGGGTGGATCACGAGGTCAAGAGATCGAGACCATCCTGGTCAACATGGTGAAACCCTGTCTCTACTGAAAATACAAAAATTAGCTGGGCATGGTGGCGCGTGCCTGTAATCCCAGCTACTCAGGAGGCTGAGGCAGGAGAATTGCCTGAACCCAGGAAGCGGAGGTTGCGGTGAGCCGAGATCGCGCCGTTGCACTCCAGCCTGGGTAACGAGAGCGAAATTCCGTCTCAAAAAAAAAAAAAAAAAAAAAAAAAAGGTTTACAACTGCAGCTTTAAGTAATCTAGAAGGGGAGGGATGAAATTGGAGTGCATCTGTGAGGCTGAGCAGGGTCATGTTGAGAAAGAGGAAGTAAATTTCCCACCATTGGAAAGTAACAGATCAGTTTCACCCAATTTCCCGGCAATTCTTTTTCCTCTGGGAGGTACTAAGATCAAAGGAGGCTGAACACTAAGCCCTAAGTACTCTAGCTCTGCTTAGATTGCTTAGTAACTCCAAGTTGGTAAGGCACTGCAACATGGGAATGACGTAGCTGAATTGCCTGCCTTCATGGAAATAGGTGGACTAGAGCAATTAGGATATGCAGCTATGTATACCAGTGGCACTCATGATGTACTAAAGCATAGAATGCTCTCTTTTACAGTTAACTTATGTAATCATTTGTTTGTCAAATCTCCCTTTGGGGAAATCTTTCTTCTGAGTTGTCTAATCTTGGCATGAAGAAGATTCCAGGTGCCTGGTCCTCATTATAGAAGCAAGATACCTTTCCTTTTCATACCTTGGCATAACCAGGAGGCTGGCATGAAACTAGAATATAACAACCAGATGCTCTCTCCTGGGATAGTAGATTTTGAGCCAGTAACACCAGGATGGAAAGAAAGTTTGGAGAATATTTATCATAGTGATTCTGATGGCAGTAGCAGTGATAGCAGATGTCCTGGCTGCTGTTTCTTTCCTCTTTTCTTTCAGGACTCCTTTAATTCCTGTCCATCTATAGCCTGCTACCTCAACACCACCCTTGCCAAACCAATATTCTTCCACCAAATCCCCCTATGCTTAAGTCAGTCATAACTTTCCCATCACACACACATACACACATCCCTAAGGAGATAAAGACCATCTCCACTATAATAGGTCAACAAACACAAACTCTGAAACCACTGAGATTGTATATCTCTCATGCTCATCGAGATGAGAACAGGAATCTAGACTAAATTTGATTTTTTAAATAATGTAGAAAATAGTACAATTCATATTAAAAAGAAAGAAATTCACCAATTTTATATAATTTCATATTTACTGTCAATAATTAGTCACCTATATAATTATTGTTTCTGTCTTAAATTCCATTTATTTAGCAACCCTTGTCTGAAGTTCAATTAAGATTATTGAATATAGAATTAGGGATATATAGCAGGATTCCTGAAAAGTAGGATTTTTAACATGCAAAAAAAGGTGTCACTTAAAATTTGGCAGATTTTTTTTTTAAATTCTGAGTGAAGAGAGCAAAGTATACCTAAGAAGAGCTTTCATACTCTGCAAAAAAAAAAAAAAAAAAAAAAAAAAAAAGACTTCGGTTGTCCTCATTATATAAATGAAATACCTACAGAGGAACTTTTTTTTTTGTTTATCTATTGATAAAGCATCCCTTTTCAATATCCTTTGTATGCTGAGTAGAATTTTAGATAGAACATAGGCAAGTGTGAAGTGGCAAAGTATTGTAGTAATTGAGAGCTCAAGCTCTGGAGTCAGACTGTTAATGGATTTGATGCTAACACACATACACATATGCACACACACAAACACACACACATATGTAGTTGACCCTTGAACAACATAGTGGTTAAGGCTATGAACTCCCTACACGGTCCAAAAACTTAACAGCTTACTGTTTTCTGAAAGCCTTACCCATAACATAAACAGTTGATTAACACATACTTTGTAACACATATTACAATTATTATATATTATATTCTTACAATAAAATAAGCTTGAGAAAAGAAAATGTTACTAAGAAAATCACAAGGAAGAGAAGTATATTACTAAGTAGAAATGGGTCATCATAAAGGTCTTAAACTTCATTGTCTTCACATTGAGTAGGCTAAGGAGGAAGATGAAGAGAAGGGGTTGGTCTTGCTCATGGGTAGGAGAGGCAAAAATGGTGGAGGTGGTGGAAGGGGAGGAAGGAGAGGAGACACACTTAGTGTTAAGTTTTATTGAAAATAATCTGCATATATGTAGACCTGCACAGTTCAAACCCATGTTGTTTGAGGCTAAACTGTTTATTTATTACTTTGGAAAATTTTCTTAATTGATCAGCCCTCAGGTTCTTTATCTGTAATATAAAACTATTTATAATATAACATAGTATTTGTGATATAATAGGAACTATAGGGTTATTGCAAAGATTAAAAGAAAGTATACATAGCTAAATACATTTTAACTATATTTATTAGGAATTAAAAAAGCTCTTGGCAGGAGCCTATTCAAGATTTCTAAATATCCCCTTTGCAGTTCAACCATTTTTAGGGCCTTTTGAATTATGTGTGATGGTCTTGACGGAGGTTGACTGATAGAGAAAGGGGACTCATATCTCTAAATGTGAATTCAAAGAAAGTAAAGGGGAGTCTATCGGGTGACACAGAATAGAGAAATCATTAATTTGGTTAAAGAAAATTTCATAAGCTATTAAATTAAAATGAGATTTCTTTAGCTCCTATTTTTGTAGATTATCTGAAAGAGATCTTAGTAAATACGTATGAAAATTAAGATCATTATTCAATAAGAAAGATGATTGAGCAAGAAATAGTTTGCATTGAAACTGGTAAAATTTTCTTGAAATTTTGTAAGGAATAAAAATCAGCATCTCTTTGGTAAGGTTGAGACACTCTTTTTAAAAACAATTTTCTGCCATTTTATGTATGGGATGAATTTGAATGACTCATAAAGAAGGAATTTAAAATAAAAAACAAAAGGGAGAAAAAAGAAATATCTTTACTGAACTGAATAAAGTAGTCAATTTTGAAAGTGAATGCAGGAAAAAATAATGGTCCCTAAAATAGAGGAAAATGTGCAGATTTGTGAATACTAGAGATAGAGACATTTTAAATTTAGTAGCTTCTTAAAATAAAATCAGCATAAAAGGTAAATGTTTATGAAATAATAAAAAATAAACTATAGTCAATTAAGGACTAACATATATTATGTTCATTAATGTTTTATCTTTGCACTGCCTTAATAATTTTCTATTTAGTAAGAAGAAACAAACAGTCAAAATATACCACTAAGAAATGGTACAATATGTGATAAGATTTGGATGTATGTCCCCTCCAAATATTCTTTGAAAGGTAATTTCCAATGTTAAAAGGTAATCCCCAAAGGTAAACCCTGGTGTGTGTCTATGTGGTGGGTGTGGTTGTTTAGGTCATGGGGGTAGATCCCTCATGAGTGGCTTGCTGCCCTCCTCACAGTAATAAAATAGTGAGTTATCACTCTGAGTTCACAGGAGATCTAGTTGTTTAAAAGAGTGCAGCACCTTTTCCCCTCTCTTGCTCCCTCTCTCACTGGCTCCCCTTCAACTTCCCTTATGATTGTAAACTTCCTGAGGCCTCAACAGAAGCCAAGCACATGCTGGTGCCATGCTTTTATAGCCTGCCGAACTATGACCCAAATAAACTTACTGTCGTTATAAATTACCCGGTATCAGGTATTCCTCTATAGCAATGCTAATGAACTCATAGATAGATAGATAGTTCTGTGAAGAGAGATATATATATATATCTCCATAAAAATATATATACCTATAAAGATATATATAGCTATCTCCATAAAGATATAGAGATATCTTCATAAAGATATATATATATCGCCATAAGATATGTATATATATATTTCCACAAAGATATATATATATCTCTCCACAAAGATATATATATACATATGTATATACTTCTTTAAAGTTAAATGGAATTTTATAAAATGAAGAACCTATCCTAAGATTTTCACTATTGTTCAATTTATTTTCAAGAATGGAATTAATGCAGTAATATATACATACTCTAAAGGCAATCCCTGGAGAGTTCTTCTTGCAGGTGAGATAGACATAATCTGAATAGAACATGACTCCAGCCATAACAGCCAACAGTGTATGTATATGTACGTATATATATTTGTGCACACACACACACACACACTCATGTGTTTACTAAAAGCACCATAGAGGAAAAACACAAGAAAAAGGAAATAAATTCCGGAAAACAGATAAGTAGTCTCTGTGTTAGTAGAGCTTTTGTCAACTGTTTGACTGGTCCAGACCCAGGTGAATGAGCACTGGGCTTGTCATAGGCAGAGGAATTCTCCCAGATTAAAGAGAAACTAGAAGGGCTTTTAATGTCTGTGTGGCCAGTGTTGGTAACTGAAATAAATACGAGGCCTAGCTGAAGAGCCAGATCTCTTTATTCACCTTCTAATGCTCCTGTCTGGGATTTTTGCGGAATTTGGAGAATTGTAAGTGCAACAGAGTTTGAGGGTTTGGCTAGCAAGAAGAAACAGAAACAGATTTCTCCAATTCTTTAGTTTTGTTGGAAATAGGGGCCTGTAATAATGACAAACAAATCATCTTCATGGGCTTTCTAATGAGGAAGTAAAGTGAAACTGACTATAGCAGTAACCCAGATCTGATCCAGCTTAACTATTGATTGGGTTGGATCAAATGAGTCAGCCACTCATACTATCTGACTGGAAGAAGGAAAAGCATCCTGGGTGGAAATAATATTACTCCAGGGTGTATAACTCTTTTAAATACAAATGCCAGAAAAAATTAAATATTATGAGATATAAGAAGCAGAAAGTGTGACCAATAATCAAGAGAAAAAAATAAAACAGTAGGCAAGTTTCAAAAAGAGTACAGAATTTGGAATTAACAGGCAAAGTTTTTTTATTGTAAATATTTTAAAGAAATTATAGCAAAAATTAGACAAAATGGGGGACAACGTAGAGAAACTCAAGAGAAATATGATCTCTTAATAATAATAACTGGATATGCAGCATTTAAAAATTAGAATTTATTGGATATACATAACAGAAAATATAACAGGAAAAAAAATTCGACTACTGAAATACAAAAGTAAAGAAATTACCAAAATTTAAGCATAAAGAGATAATAATAATGATGATGCCAGATGAGCAGTCGTAATGAAATAAACATGAGAGATATGTGAAATAATATTAAATAATTCTAACATACTTATAATTTCAGGAAGAGGCAGGAGGAATTCTAGAATTAATAGCCAAGAATTTCTCACTATTGATGGAACAAATTCACATAGTCAAGAAGATAAGTATACCTTATTTACAAAAGACACAAAGAAAACTACACATAGGAAAGTCATAGTCAAATTGGAAAAAGGCAAAGGTAAAAATAAAATCTAAATGCAGTTAAGAGAAAACATGAATGGAAGCGATGATGAGAATGACACTTGACTACCCAACAAACAGTGGAATTCAGTAGACAATGAAATCACAATTTTAAGTAGTGGGGAAAAATGCTAGCCTAAAACCCTATATACTGAGAACGTATAAAATAAAGCTAAATAGTAAATAAAGATAAATTCAGATTATCGCCAATAAGAGTAGAATACATATTCTTCTCAAGCACATGTGGAACATTCTCTAGGATAGAACAAATGTTAAGCCATCCAAAATGTCTCAATAAATTTTGAAAACATTGAAATCAGAAAAAGTATCTTCTCTGACCACAATGAAGTGAAATTAGAAATCAGTAACAGAAGAAAATCTGGAAAATTTACAAATATGTGGAAATTCAGTAATACATTCACTCAATAGATTTAAAAAATCATGAAAAAATTAGAAAATATTTTGAGATGAATAGAAACAAAAACATAGCATAACAAAATTTTGGGATCCCACTTCTCAATTTTTGGTTTTGTTATAATTGCTTTTGAAGATTTAGCCATAAATTCTTCACCAAGCCTGATGTTGAGTAGGGTATTTCTCAGCTTCTACACAGTAAGGTAAACTACCAATAGAAAACCGACAACCTATAGAATAGAATGGGATAAAATATTTGCAGACTATGCATTTGACAAAGGTCTAATATCCAAATCTAGAAGGAACTTAAACAGATGAAGCAAAAACCAAATAACTCCATTAAAAAGTGGACAAAGGATATAAACAGACATTTCTCAAAAGAAGACCTTCAAGTGACTAACATTTAAAAAATGTCATCATCACTAATCGTTAGAGAAATGTAAATCAAAACCACAATGAAATACCATCTCATACCAGTCAGAATGGCTTTTGTTAAAAGAGTAAAACAAACTAAAGATGTTGGTAGGGCTGAAGAAAAATAGGAATGTTTATACACTGGAATATAGGAATATAAACTAGTTCAGCCACTATGGAGAGAAATTTGGGGATCTCTTAAAGAACTAAGAGTTGAGCTACCATTTGGCCCAGCAATACCAATACTGAGAATATACCCAAAGGAAAATAGATCATTCTATTACAAAGATACATCCACCCACACATTCACTGCAGCACTATCTATAATAGCTAAGACATGGAATCAACCAAGGTACCAATCAATGTGAATTGGATTAAAAAATGTGGTACATATACACTGTGGAATGCCATGTAGCCCCTCCAAAAAACAAAATTACTGAATTCATGTCCTTTGCAGCAACATGGATGTAGCTGGAAACCATTAGCATGAACAAACTACAATAGAAACAGAAAAACAAATATCACATATTCTCACATATAAATGGGAGCTAAACATTGAGTACACATGGACATAAAGATGGGAATGACAGACAGTGGGGAATACAAGAAGAGGGAGAGGAAGAGGGGAGAAAGGGTTGAAAGACTACCTATCGGGTACTATGCCCACTTTAATCATACTCCAAATCTCAGCATCACACAACACACCTTTGTGACAAACCTGCACGTGTCCCTGGAATCGAAAGTAAAAGTTGAAAAAAAAACGGAATAATATAAATTTTAAAACAAATGATGCAGTAAAACCTAAATATTGGATGCAGCAAAATTAGTGTCAGAGGAAAATTTATAGCAGTAAAGGCTTACAATAAAAAGAAGAAAGGTTTGAAACCAATAACCTAAACTTCAGCCTTCAAAAAACTAGAAAAAAAAATAGAAAATCAAAGTTAAAGGAAGCAGAGGAAGGAAATAATGAAAATTAGATGGAGATTAAAACTTTGGCAGCTTTGCCACTACTAATAGTGGCCCAAGAGCATCACAAAATGTCATGCTTTTCTCAAGACTGATCCTTAGTTATACTCCCAACCCATAGATTTTAATCTATAATACTGAATCTATAATATTAGTATAATTAATGTAAAATCTATTTATGTAGTCTCTATATATACGAACATAAACAGATACATACGCACACACAGCTATATATGATATATGATGTAATATAATATCAAATAGAACACACACGCACACACACACACAAACAAACAAACAGAAAAGCAATAAAAAAAATCAGGACTTTTCAAGGATAGTTGATTATCAAAACTAAAAAAAAAAAATCAGCCTAGGTTGGAATAGCTTTTTCTTTTTTTTATTATTATACCTTATGTTCTAGGGTACATGTACAAATCATGCAGGTTTGTTACATACGTATACACATGTCATGGTGGTTTGCTGCATCCATACCCCATCATCTACATTAGGTATTTCTCCTAATGTTATCCCTCCCCAATCCTCTCACCCCCTGCTATCCCTCCCCTAGCTCTCCCATTCCCCAATAGGCCCCAGTGTGTGATGTTCCCCTCCCTGTGTCCATGTGTTCTCATTGTTCAGCACCCACTTATGAGTGAGAACATGCGGTGTTTGGTTTTCTGTTCTTGTGTCAGTTTAATGACAATAAAGTTTTCCACCTTCATCCATGTCCCTGCGAAGGACATGAACTCATCCTTTTTATGTCTGCGTAGTATTCCATGGTGTATCTGTACCATATTTTCTTTATCAAATCTATCATTGATAGGCATTTGGGCATTGATGGGCATTGATTACAAGTCTTTGCTACAAGTGCCACAATGAACATATGTGTTCGTGTGTCTTTATAACAAAACAATTTATAATCCTTTGGGCATACACCCAGTAATGGGATTGCTGGGTCAAATGGTATTCCTATTTCTAGATCCTTGAGGAATCACCACACTGTTTTTGACAATAACTGAATTAATTTACACTCCCACCAACAGTGTAGAAGCATTCCTATTTCTCCACATCCTCTCCAGCATCTGTTGTCTCCAGAATTTTTAGTGATCGCCATTCTAACTGGCATGAGATGGTATCTTAATATGGTTTTGATTTGCCTTTCTCTAATGACCAGTGAGGATGAGCATTTTTTCATATGCTTGCTGGCCACATAAATGTCTGCTTTTGAAAAGTGTCTGTGCATATTCTTCACCCACTCTTTGATGGGGTTGTTTTTTTCTTGTAAATTTGAGTAAGTTCTTCGTAGATTCTGGATTTTAGCCCTTTGTCAGATAGGTAGATTGCAAAAATTTTTCCCATTTTGTAGGCTGTCTGTTCACTCTGATGATAGTTTGTATTTCTGTGGAATCGGTGGTCACATCCCCTTTATCATTTTTTATTGCATCTATTCAATTGTTCTCTCTTTTCTTATTAGTCTGGCTAGCGGTCTGTCTATTTTGGTGATCTTTTCAAAAACCAGCTCCTGGATTTGTTGTTTTTTTAAAGGATTTTTTGTGTCTCTACCTCCTTCAGTTCTGCTCTGATTTTAGTTATTTTTTTGTCTTCTGCTAGCTTTTGAGTTTTTTTATTCTTGCTCCTCTAGTTCTTTTAATTGTGACATTAGGGTGTCAATTTCAGATCTTTCCTCGCTCTTTATGCTGTCATTTAGTGCTATAAATTTCCCTCCAGACGCTGCTTTAAATGTGTCCCAGAGATTCTGGTAGATGCATCTTCGTTCTCATTGGTTTCGAAGAACAACTTTATTTCTGCCTTCATTTCATTATTTATCTAGTAGACTTTCAGAAGCAGGTTGTTCAGTTTCCATGTAGTTGTGTGGTTTTGAGTGAGTTTCTTAATTCTCAGTTCTAATTTGATTGCACTGTGGTCTGAGAGACTGTTTGTTATGATTTCCATTCTTTTGCATTTGCTGAGGAGTGATTTACTTCCAATTATGTGGTCAGTTTTAGAGTAAGTACAATGTGGTGCTGAGAAGAATGTATATTCTGTGGATTTGGGATGGAGAGTTCTGTAGATGTCTATTAGGTCTGCTTTGTCCAGATTTGAGTTCAAGTCCTGGATATCCTTGTTAATTTTCTGTCTCATTGATCTGTCTAATATTGACAGCAGAGTATTAAAGTCTTCCACTATTATTGTGTGGGAGTCTCTTTGTAGGTCATTGAGAACTTGCTTTATGTATCTGAGTGCTCCTGTATTGGGTGCATATATATTTTGGATAATTAGGTCTTCTTGTTGCATTGATCCCTTTACCATTATGTAATGCCCTTCTTTGTCTCTTTTGATCTTTGTTGGTTTGAAGTCTGTTTTAGCAGAGACTAGGATGGCAAAAGTGTCTTTGAGATTATCTGGGCTAATGAAAGAGGACAAAGGGGCTAACTGAAATTGACTATTACCCACACTGTAAGTACATATGTTTTTAAAAACAAGAGCAAAAATTTGAATTTTTGTGGCGGCAACAAATAGTGCGCACACACACACAACCTGAAATGCCAATCTACTGGAGCATAAAGAAATGATCATTTTTGTTTTTAGTAATGAATTCAATCTGAGAATGCGGCATTGGTGTAAGCTCAACATGTTAGTCAATCCTCTATCTAAATTAGATAATGCTCCCTAACCCAGCTGGTTAAAGCCTGCCTTTGTATGTTTACAACAACGTATTCTGCCTTCTGAGTGGCTATAATACACAGAGAGGTTCAGAAAGGCTGAAGCCACTATGATTTGTTCTTCCCCACAGGCCTAACGGAATCAGAATCTGTTTTTAAGTAGGATCACAGGTGACTCATCTACTTATCAAATTTTGAGAAGCACTTTAAGTTGAATATTCTACTAATTTCTATATGACTTTATCAAGCCTGACCCTATTGCTATTTTGAGGGTTATAATTCCCTGTTTGAGGGAACTTTCCTGTACATTGTATGGTGTTTGGCAGCATCCTCAGGCTCTAGGTACAAGAACCAATAGTTTTCTTTCCTAGCTGTAAAAACAAAAATGCCTTCAGACATTGTCAAATATCTCCTGTAAGTCAAATGGCCCCTGTTTGAAAATCCCTGCTTTAGATATTCTTATTGTACTGAGATATTGTATAACAGAGACAGGTGTATGCTTCCAGTTATAATTACTGTACAACAAGCCAAAATATAATGACTCAACAATGGTTTAATTACCATAAGTGATAAAAAAACAAAATTTATATGACAATTCAGAGTAAACACATGTTTAAAAAATCAAAAATGTTTTTAAACATTGAACATAATTTAAAGTAGAAACTTAACCTAAATATAAGGGCTCAGAATAAAAGAATCAAGTTCTATAGTCAATTCACTTTCAAGTAGTAGATAACCCAGATCCTGAATCCCAAGTATTGTTTTTCTTTGAGTAAAACCATTTCCACCCTGAAAATGTAACCACATAGGTGTAGTTTTAAATCTAAAAATGAGCAAAAAGTAAGAACAATAAAGAAAAAATAAAAATGTTTGAGTTGATGTTTTAAAAGGGTTTGAACATCAATCTATTAATAAATTTTTAATAGTTATATTTATAAATATTTTATCTGCTGTTTAACATGTTTGAAGTATTTACAAGAGCCAACCAAACTAAATGCTATCAGAGTTTAAATGTTTAAAGGAATTTAAGTTTTAATCATTGTTAAATATTTTTAAATGCTTTTTAAAGTTTTACTTATTAGATAAAAGTTTACTTGGTTGTTAGCAGTAAATGTGCCAACAGTTCTATCCCTTCTCACATGCCAAGAGCCCTCAGACAATGAGAAACCTATCAATATTTCAGAGTGCACAAGAGAGCTTCAAGGGTGCTTTGTACCCTTCTTGTAAAGAAACCTGTTTAACTCACCATTTCTTATATATACATATATATAGCTTTCAAATTCTATTAATTGTTTCTAAAACTTAATAACCACAGAACACACTTTTGAGATACTGGAGCCTGTTCTCCCAACCCTGGTTTCTGATTCCCTGGCCTAGCATCATTCTTCACATTCTTCTACAACTGTAACATTAATCCCACCATCACCATTGCTCAAAGAACATGAACATCACTGTAAAAATCTGACATGTTTTGATTTTTAAATATTGTGTCATTTTTCATGACAAAGAGAAATCAATAAAAATAGGTTTATGTGAGCTCTGAAGTACATGGAAAACTTCATTATACATCGAATATAAATCTTTAAATGACATAAACTTAATATTGAGAAAATAAAATTACGTGAACCAGCATAAAACCTCTAACTGCATGAAAAGTAAATATATAATGAAAAGGTAGTCTCTTTGCTATCACAGTACTTCAGTGAATCTCCCTAGAAAAAGCTATTGTGTTAATATTCTTGAATATTCTTCCAAAAATATTCAATGTCCATTTAAGAGAGAGAGAGAGAGTGTGTGTGTGTGTGTGTGTGTGTGTATAAAATCTACATATACATCTGTGTATATATAAATATTAATAGATAACATAAAGATAATACTATCTCTATATACGCAGATGCGTACGTAGATAATATATATGTATACAAAAATGGAAGAAGACTATACTTAATATTTTTCACTTGGAATTTTTTATTTCATAATGAATGTTGGGGATATTTTCATATTAGTACATGTAAATCTACCTTATTATTTTGGTAGTTGCTAAGTATTCCAATGGGTGAATATTTTATACTCATTTTAGTTAGTGACATTGATGGTCGTTTTGATTGTTAACAATCATTCATGATTATAATCAAAGCTGAAAAATTTATTTTGTCCTGTAGAATCTTTATGTATAATGTACACATACTACTTTCCTCAAAATTCTTAACGTGATTTTGTATCATTAAATATTTCATCTTTGGCAATTCACTGCTCAAAAATATTTCATAGGCAATTTAATTTGCTTTGCTTTATGAATTACAGTGAATGGTTCTTCATATGTTTAAAATTAACTTTTTAAATTAACTCTGTATCCACACCCTCTATCCATTTTATTGTTGGCTTTTTAAAAATCCATGGTCCAATATTTAAATAAGCCTACATATTTCTACATTGAGGCTGCCTGCACCATGCAAGATGACTGAGGAGTTTGCAGTATACTCAGGCTCTCAAGGAAAAGGCTCAAAGCAGTTAGCAGTAGCTTAGACATTTTTTCCGCAAGTCATCACTAAAATTAATATAACAATTTAGGCAAGGTCAAATGACTTTTCTCTGGCATCATTTATATGTATAAGGGGAAGTTCTGTGATATACTGAGGAAAAAATGTTGGTATATTTGAAATGGATTGTCAAGAATATTTTATACAAATAAAGTTAACATTGCTATTTAATATACCATGGTATCTTAACTATCTATGTTGTCAGCACCAATCCTTGTGGCTTGAGATTAAGTACATGCTGTTACTGCCAATTGCAGACATGCATTGCTTCTAAGTTTTCCAGCCAATAATCAAGAAGATTATCTTCATCAATGTGATTATGGAGATATTCATGACTTATTATGACTTTTCAGGGAGCCTATAAAATACTTGGAATACCACTTTTAGGATCCTGAAATGATAAATGGGCAACCACTAATAGAAGATTGCTATTACAAGATGCTCTTTGTTTACATGAGAACATTAAGTTCATCAGATAGCGTCATACATTTTCAAGAAACAAAAGCATATTGTGAGAGCCTATATTCTATGTTTTCAGTATGTGGAATGATCAGAATATCGGGAACACCGATGTTTCAAAGACATATTTTTATAGTCCCCTCTGTATCGCAATCTTATACAATGTTCCATAATCTATCACTTCAGTTCAGTTACTACTCGAACATAAGGAATTATTTTTGGAGGATAATCTGTCAATTATTTAGAAAATTATCCTATGGAAATGTATAAAGATTGCCCAACTTTTAGATGTTATCTTTCCTAATTCACTATTGTAGGCGTTTCCTCAATATAAGCCACAATAATTGTTCATAAACGTAATGAGTCAAGCAAAATACTTATTATGTAAGTAACTAATAAGAAAACCTTAAAAATCACACAGCAAATTTCCTAAAGTTATGATTGGCTTATTATCTTTGTGGAATCAGTATTTTATTCAAAAGTATCCTTATTCTTGTAAGAAATACTTATGGCTTAGTTATCAGCACTAATTTGTGTGCTAGGATACAGCAATGAACAAAATGGAGAAACACCCTACCTCATGTATTTTCAGTCAAGACCAAGTTTCACCATGTTGGCCAGGCTGGTCTTGAACGGCTCACCTCAGGTAATCTGGCTGCTTCGTCCTCCCAAAGTGCTGGTGTGAGCCACCACACCTGGCCTTATTATATATCACGTTTCTGAATCTATATCACTATTTGTATCTATATCTTTATCTGTATATCTATGTCTATTGTTACATGGCTGATCTTCTTTCCTAGTTTTCTTTCAATGCTGGTGTCCCTATGGCTTCAATTCTTTATCTTATTTTCCTAATATATCTGTATAATAATGAAGATACCTTTATAAGCTTTCTTTAATTTATTCCCTATCAAGACTATGTTACTTTTCTATTAAGTTTGATGGGAAATTTTCAGCTTCGAAGCACTATTTGAAAGCATGCAGTTTCTTTTAACATGGAAACAAAGAACCAAACACCAAGTGTTCTTACTCATAAAAAGGAATGAGATCATGTCCTTTGCAGGGACATGGGTGAAGCTGGAAGCCACCATTCTCAGCAAACTAACACAGAAACAGAACGTCAAATGCCACGTTTTCACTCATAGGTGGAAGTTGAACACTGAGAACGCATGGACACAGAGAGTGAAACAACACACACCAGGGCCTGTTGGTGGGGGGCGGTGTGGGTGAGGCGAGGGAACTTAGGGGACAGGTGACTAGGTGCAGCAAACCACCATGGCCATTGAGAAAAAGAGCCTCAGAACTTGAAACTGAAAACCATTGACATAAGTTATTGAGCATTATGGCAGAAAAGTTGCTTTATAACTAACTGAGCCCTCAGATATGTATAAATAAATATTATCACTGTGCACTTCACCAAGAGATAAACAGAAAGAGTCTTGTCAGCTATATTCTACAACATTTATTACTAAGAGGTTACATTCTACATTGGTCAACAAGGGCATATAGAAAGTGTTATGCTTTGGTGATAGTAACCTTTTCAGATAAGGAGTAGGACAAACATATGTCACAGTTTATTTGGTACTGTTCCTGGATAAACTTCTGTGTCTGTGTAATTAATTATTAGTAGTTTCCCTTTTACTTTTAAATATTTCCTGGTTTGTTGGACAATTTATATGGTCACCTTGTTTAGAGGGGCTAGTAACCATGTATATATGAGAAAGGCTAGTTAGAAGAAAACATTAATTATATACATTATTAATTACATATATACACTGAAATAATTGTCACCTTGTTATCAGAACATCTGCAAACAGATTAGGAAATTGAGTTTATTGACAATTGAAAGTGTTCAGCCCTTTAATGTTCCTTCCAGAAAATTATTTCTTAATTCTTATTATTTTCTATCTTAATACATGTTAAAGTACAAATTTTCTGGTTTAAAATAAACAACCAATTCTTAATCATGCCAATAGTACAAATAGAGCCATCCCTGTAATCAGGTTTGGAGGAAGTGGGGAGGGAGAAGAGGAGGGAGGGAGGAAAGAAGAGAGAGAAAAAAGCTGAGTAACATCAGCATAAAATCCACTACATTTTATTTTACTAAACAACTCTTCTATTATGATGAATAATATAATGAGCAGTCAAGAGATAACCTAAAAGTTAGAAGATATCCTCGATATGTTTATTCATTCAACAAATACTTACACTCACTTGCAAAGAGGCTAGAAATTTTACCTTGCTTTATTTAATTTTCCCTGCATTATTAAGTCTAATATGCAGCATGTGGAATATTCTTTCCAAACTCATGACTCAGATACTGTTGTTGGTATTCCCAAATGTAATCCTGAAGTCCTCGGTCAGAATTTGTGCAGGCCACATGTGAAGTGAGGAGGGATGTGTTTTCTCCTCTGGAAACCGTATTACAGCTTTGTATCTTTATGTGTAACCAGGAACAACATTCACTTACACAAACTGAAATTTTATGAGTAACACATTGTACTATGGGTCATGAATTTTATGTGATTTATAGCTTTGGATCTTAAGCTGAAGGTTTTACAATGTTTTATTTGTTAAACATATTTTTCTGTTAATCTATCGTATGGAGTGTATCCTCATAAATAGAGCTGCTATGATATTCTTCCCATTCTATTTCCCCTCATTTGCTTGTACATATAAACAAAAAGGAAGATAGAGAACTATGAAATGGCAGGGCTGCTTGGATGCCTGAGTGACTGTGAAATACTAGACTTAAGGATGCTGCTAGGAAGCTGCCGCAGCTCTCTCACTGTTAATTAGCCACTCATTACAGCCAATCAGATAAACAGCCTTGCGTGGGATGGCTGAGGGGTTTTCAGCTCTTTACGTTATTCGCTGAAGATCGCTTTCCTAGTCACATTTCCTTCGATTTGATTAAAAAGCATATATTTCTCTTGCCATCTTATCTTGTCATGCAGTTTAACATGCGTTGCTAAGAAATCATCACATAGAATCAGAGAAAGGATGATTTTATGATGGAGGAAAATTCATCCCATATTTTCTTCATTTCTTTTAGCCTTTTCTTAGAATTTTTTTTTTCAGTCTCCATAACCAAGAAGTATTTCTTTGTATCTCTCACCCAGGAAAGGTGTCTTTAGTTGATTCAAAATTATTCCAACACAAACATATAGGTGTTGGTGTTGCTCCCAATGTGAAGTTGATGGGTCAGTGGAGCTACCCTCTCTCTCTCAATTCTCTAATCTTAGCAATGGTGATGATGGTATTTACTGCATACTCCACCTCAACAGCTCATTCTCAGAGTCAAGTAAAATATCACAGGAAAAGGGATTTTGAACAATATGTAGTGCTACAAAAATGAAAGATACCATGATTATTTTTTGTTTTGTTTCAGTGAACCCTCTAAGCTATGATACTGTTCAACAGAATTTTCTGCAGCGATCAAAGAAATACTTGAAAATGTGGCTATGAGCATGTTAAATGTGGTGGATGTGACTAAGGAACTACATATTTAAGTTTATTTAATTTTAACTAATTTAAATTTAAATGGAAACATATAACTAGAGGCTATCATATCAGACAACACAGCTATAAGGCATTAAATTGTTTTATTAGTTATTACAAACTAAGACTGTTTTTAAACACTTGAAAATAATCAACCACTAACCAATAATTCAGCTAAGTGTAGAAGAGTTAAGAATTAATGAGACTTAGATTTCTAGACTTCTTTGGGGTAGACTATCTTAAATACATGTATATACTCACACATACACCGTATCTTAAAAACCTCTCAGATTAAGGACCAGGCATGGTGGCTCACAACTGTAATCTCAGCATTTTGGGAGGCCGAGGTGAGCAGATCATGAGATCAGGAGATCAAGACCATCCTGGCTAACATGGTGAAACCCTGTCTCTACAAATTAGCTGGGGATGGTGGCATGTGCCAGTAAACCCAGCTGCTTGGGAAGCTGAGGCAGGAGAATCGCTTGAACCTAGGAGACTGAGGTTGCAGTGAGCCAAGATTGAGCCACTGCACTTCAGCCTGGACGACAGTGCGAGACTCCATCTCAAAATAAAAAAAAACAAAAAACCTCTTAGATTAGAAAGTAATTTGTTAATGACTATATTTTCAGTAAGTATATTTATAACTATATTGTTAATAAAACAACTCTTTATACTTGGCTCACATTATGACAATACATATACATACATAAAGTCTATTTATTTATATAGTATATTGTAACAGATTCAGTGATTTTACTGTGGAATAGCTCATTACGGAATCAAAAACTTAGATATAAGTTCTTACCCAGAATGCTTTTTTATATGACCTTGGTCGATTTACTCTTTGGCCAAAACACCTTCAATGATTTCCTGTCAGTGATAAAATAAAATCTTGACTTTTCAGCATGGCCTTCACAATCTACCTTCTTCTCATTTTTTCATCTTCTATCACTCCATAACCCACAGTAGGCAACTCGTGTATTTTTCAGCTTTTTCATATCTTCAATGAATTATCAAGAACCTACTATATACAAGATATTTTGCTGGATACTAAGGATAGGCCAATGAACAAAATACCATGTCTGCCACTCATGGAAAATAGTAGAAAATATTGATAAAAATTACATAATATTATGCATGATATTAGATTAGAATTATGGCATAAAAGTAAAATTTGCGACTGGAAATTACAGCTGGGGCACTGGTTTGTTTTGAGGGTGCCAGAAAGTCTTCTCTTAGAGAGTGACAGTCCTAAAGGTTAAAAGCATTTAGCCAAGATGGAGCCTTTAGGTGAGAAACGCAGCAGGACTGTCTTATGGTGCTACCTCTGCCTTTAGCCCTCCTCTTCCCATGGTGAAATCCTGTTTGTCTCATCAAACTCTCATATTGCTACCTTTGAAAAACAATCCAAGAACCTTCATCACTGCTAACCTCTCTCTGTCATAGCATCACAGTCTGACATATTATAATTGCTCATATTTATGGCAATCTCCTCTAGACTTTGAGTCCCTTTAAAGAAACATTCTTTGTATTTATATCCTCCAGCATTTATTTATTGTGGGGCCCTGAATAAATGTGAGGAATAAAAAATAAATAACATAAACTCCCTTCCCTTTTAGAGCTCAAATTAAAAAGGGGCAACAGCTTTGAAATAAATTTTGTTACTCTGCTTGATCCATGCAATGAGAGACCTGCCAAGCTGCAACAGAATAGTGAATAACAGCTTTTGGGAATAGCAGTGGTGAGAAAAATAAGAAGCAGGTATTCAAATGAATATTTTCTATAGTCTCATAAAATCTAGTCCATGATTATTTTAAAAAGATCTACTAGAATAAAGATTGGTAAAAACAGCTCAAATATAGTAAGGCAAATGTAACAAAAAGTAAAGATGAATGGAATCAGTCTCTGTGGAAATATATCTGTCAATATTATTGTGTCCATCAAAGACAGCCCTTAATTATTGCTAACTAAATTTAGAGCATGGGCAATCACTAACCTGAACCTGTTTACTCTTCTATAAAATGCAGAGTTTGGAAGGATATGAACAGTGTTTTCTAAAGAGTATTCCATTTGGCTTCCTAGAATGTTCATACCAAAAAAAAAAAAAAGTGTTGGAAGCTCTGTATTCAACAAATTTAATTAGGTTTCTTTAGAATAGGACTTCCCAAAATCTATCATAGGCTAATAAACAATGTGGCTCACTTGAGGCACCCAGCATACACCTTTCAAATATTTTTGAAATATGAAACCTGTGAATCATTTATGTATATAGGTACAATTTACAATAATAGAAATACAAGGAAAAGAATACAGTGCTATAAAAGAGAATAACCCACTTTAGTTTGGGTGGCCTGAGTACACCTCTCTGAGACCTGAAGTGTTAGATGAAGGATGAAAAGAAATCACAGAGAGGAAGGAGCAAGCATTTCAGAAATAGGAAGCAGTACGTGCATATCCCCTGATTATAAAAATTAACTTGGTTCATTCATTTTAGGTGCTGAAAACCCACAGCGGGTTGAGCATCTGAAGCTCTGGGTCAGACAAAGCAATGTGGCAGAGGTAGACGTAAGCATGGAGCACACTGAGACAGTGCTGCAGTGCTCAGAGTTAATCAATGCACGACTTCATTGAGAAAGTCTTGATAAGAAAGAAAAAGGTCAGCTGAATTAAACAGTGTGCTTACTGACATGATTGATTTTTCCATGTGTAATCAGTACATTCTGTCATGGCAAATCTTTAACAGCAGTTCATATTCTGGTACTTTAAGCAAAACCCCAGAACCTAGACTTAATTCTGAGGGCAATTTAAAGCCACTGAGTATCTTTAAGTAGAAAAGAGATATTCATCCTGCAAAAAAAAAAAATCACTGTGAAGGTGATAAAAACAAGAGATGGATGTGTCTGCCCTCACATTGCTTATGTCTGTATATATACAATGTAGTGTTACCCATTCTGTTGATGAATCTGACTGTATTTGTTTCCAGTGAGAAAGCAGAAGGGAGTGAGATTCTCCTTTTCACAGTGTAATGTCCCCTACACATTTTAAATCAGTATCCTGGGCTTAATATCACCATTTTAAAACTCTAATTTTTCATCCTTCTCTTTCATTTTTGGTCATACTATTTTTATTCTTCCCCAAAGTGAAATGAATAGAAGACTTATTTCGGCAGAATCTGTTAGAGTATATTTCTTCTCTCTCTTAACTGTTCTACATTCAAATTATTCTAAATAATGTATTTCAATTCATATATTCCTTACAACACAAACTTTGAGGTTGGAAAGCTATTTTTTCTCCTTATTATTCAATATACTTTCTCATCCCCTAGAAGCCAAATATGAAATGTTCAAAGACTGTGCTCCTTTCTCTTGACTGCTGTGATGTTTCTTTCCTAAGAGTAGCCCATGTAGAACTGTATGCAGCACCATCTTGTGACAAATGAAGTAACTGCTTTTAGTAAAGAGCATCTGCACATTACTCTCTGATGTTCTGCATAATTCAACCCCCAATTTAGAGGTTTTTATAAAGTCAGTGAGCAGTGAGGAACAGATATGATATCTTGGCATTTCATGTTATTTTTCCATCAGAATTTGAAGTAAAAAGTAGAAAACAATAACCTTTGAATTATTCAATGTTAAAAATATTCTCTGGAAAGCTATATCCTGCTTTTACTAAAAAATATTTTATATTAATGAAAACGTAAACTAGAGGTTAATGATGCACTTAAATATTTAGCATCTCCTAGGCTAAAGTTTCTAGATATGGAATCATAATTACCTTATGCTGGTGACATCGAAGGTGATGACCCTTTCCCAGGAGCCATCCTCTACAAGCAAGATAAGTACTTACCCTGGTGGCCAGATGTGGTGGTTCACACCTGTAGTCCTAGAAATTGGCAAGGCACAGACTGGCAGATTGTTTGAGCCCTGAAGGGCAAGGCTGCAATAAGCTGTGATAGTGTCACTTGGCGACAGAGCAAGATCCTGTCCCCAAGTTACTCTATTTTCAGTATACAATTTATACTCAGCACACAGTTATTTTCAACTAAATATTACACATTGCTTTACGGAATAAAGGAATTTTTTGTGTACATGCTTGTGAACACAAAGTCCTGATTTAAAAAAACAAAAAAACAAAAAAACAAACAAACAAAAAAAAAAAACAAAGTCCTGATTTAATTGTTACCATGGCTCTTACTCTCCTCTGTCTGGAAAACACATTCATAAAAGATAGAAACTTTCCAATTCTATAGAAGGGAAATATTTTCTTTATAAAATAATGGAAAAACATTTTCAGCTAAGTGTTATTGAATGATATGCACTATGTGAAATAGTGTTCTTTTGTAGATGTTGCTCTTTTAGTCATAAAGTTCTCAAATGCTGATTTAAGAATCCCACTTGTTTTGACCTCACACAGAGAATTGAATAAAATAGGTTAGCACTCCCACCTTAGTAAGTCTTTTATTAGTGAGTATGCTCAAGAAGGAAGAGAGACTTCAGATTATGCAAAATGTTGACCATAGAAGCAAGGAAGAATCACAGCATTTCTCCATTGTATCCCTTTTCTAGCAAAGTAGAATAAATCCCTGATTAAATAAATTCAACTACCGACATACACACTTAAATGTTACAATTTTTAAAAATTTTAATAGTTTTTGGGGTACAAGTGGTTTTTGGTTCCATGAATGAATAATTCCATCAATGAATTCTGAGATTTTAATGCACCTGTCACCCAAGTAGTGTATGTTTTACCCAATACATAGTTTTTTTGTTCCACACCTCCTTCCCACCCTGTCCCTTCTGTGTCTCCAAATTCCATTATGTCACTCTGTATGCATTTGCATACTCATAGCTTAGCTCCCACTTATAAGTGAGAACATACAGTATTTGGTTTTCCATTCCTGAGTTACTTCACCAAAAATAATAGCCTCAGTTTCATCCACGTTGCTGCAAAAGACATTATTTCATTCCTTTTATGGCTGAATGATATTTCATGATGTATATACACCACATTTTCTTTATCTACTCTTTGGCTAATGGGCACTTAGGCTGGTCCTATTTCAATTTCAGAACTAGTTATTGTTCTATTCAGGGATTTGACTTCTTCCTGGTTGAGTCTTGGGAGGATGTAGGTGTCTAGGAATTTATTCATTTCTTCTAGATTTTCTAATTTATTTGTGTAGAGGTGTTTATAGTATTCTCTGATAGCAGTTTGTATTTCTGTGGGATCAGAGGTGATATCCCCTTTAATATTTTTTATTGTGTCTATTTGATTCTTCTCTCTTTTCTTCTTCATTAGTCTTGTAGTGGTCTACCTATTTTGTTAATTTTTTCAACAAACCAACTCCTGGATTTATTGATTTTTGGGGAAGGGTTTTTCACTTCTCTATCTCCTTCAGTTCTGCTCTGATCTTAGTGATTCTTGTTTTCTGCTACCTTTTGATTTGTTCCCCCTTGCTTCTCTAGTTCTGTTAACTGTGATGTCAGGGTGTCAGTGTTAGATCTTTTCCACTTTCTCCTGTGGGCATTTAGTGCTATAAATTTCCCTCTAAATACCGCTTTATCTGGGTCCCAGATATTCTGGTCCATTTTGCCTTTGTTTTCATTGGTTTCAAACAACTTATTTATTTCTGCCTTATTTTCATTATTTACCCAGAAGTCATTCAGGAGCAGGTTGTTCAGTTTGCATGTAGATAAGTGGTTTGGAGTGAGTTTTTTAATCCTGAGTTCTAATTTGATTGTATTGTGATCTGAGAGACTGTTTGTTATGATTTCTATTCTTTTGCATTTACTGAGGAGTGTTTTACTTCCAATTACGTGGTCAATTTTAGAATAAGTGCAATGTGGTGCTGAGAAGAATGCATATTCTGTTGATTTGGGGTGGAGAGTTCTGTAGATATCTATTAGGTCTGCTTGGTTCAGAGCTGAGTTCAACTCCTGAATATTCCTGTTAATTTTCGGTCTCATTGATCTGTCTAATATTGAAAGTGGGTGTTAAAGTCTGCCACTATTATTGTGTGGGGGTCTAAGTCTTTTTGTAGGTCTCTAAAAATTTGCTTTATGAATCTTGGTGCTCCTGTATTGAGTGCATATATATTTGTGATAGTTAGCTCTTCTTGTTGCATTAATCCCTTTACCATTATGTAATACCCTTCTTTGTCTTTATGATCTTTGTTTGTTTAAAGTCTGTTTTATCAGAGACTAGGATTGCAACCCCGCTTTTGTTTTTTTTTTCTTTCCAATTGGTTGGTAAATATTCCTCCATTCCATTATTTTGAGCCCATGTGTGTCTTTGAACATGAGATGCGTTTCCTGAATACAACACACTGATAGGTCTTGACTCTATCCAATTTTCTAGTCTGTGTCTTTTAATTGCGCCATTTAGCCTGATTATATTTAAAGCTAATATTGTTATGTGTGAATTATGATGATTCTGTCATTACGACGCTAGCTGGTTATTTTGCCTATTAGTTGATGCAGTTTTCTCATAGTGTTAATGGTCTTCATAATTTGGTATGTTTTGCAGTGGCTGATACTGTTTTTTCCTTTCCATATTTAGTGCTTCCCTCAGGAGTTTTCATAAGACAGGCTCAGGGGTGACAACATCTCTCAGCATTTGCTTGTCTCTAAAGGATTTTATTTCTCCTTCACTTGTGAAGCTTAGTTTGGCTGGATATGAAATTCTGGGTTGAAAATTACTTTCTTTGAGGATATTTAATATTTTCCCCCACTCTATTCTGGCTTGTAGGGTTCCTGCAGAGAGATCCACTATTATTCTGATGGGCTTTCCCAATTTGTGAAACTCATTCTTCATCCAGTTTTGTACTCTTGCTGGTGAGGAGTTGCAATCTTTTATAGGAGAATAGGCTTTCTGGCTTTTGGAATTTTCAGCTTTTTGTGCTAATTTTTCCTCATCTTTGTGGATTTATCTACTTTTTCTCTTTCAAGTTGGTAACCTTTGAATGGGTTTTTTTCTGTTTGTTAGTTTTCCTTCTAACAGGTTCTTCTACTGCAGGTCTGCTGGAGTTTGTGGGAGGTCCACTCAGACCCTGTTTGCCTGGGTATCACCAGTGGAGGCTAAAGAATAGTAAAGATTGCTGCCTGTTCCTTTCTCTGAAAAGTTCATCCCAGAGGGACACCTGCCAGATGCCAGCTGGAGCTCTCCTGTATGAGATGTCTGTCAATCCTTGATTGGAGGTGTCTCCCAATGAGGAGGCGTGGTCGTCAGAGACCCACTTGAGGAGGCACTCTAGTCTGTCCCTTAGCAGAGCTCATTCACTGTGCTGTGACATTGCTGCTCTCTTCTGAGCCAATAGGCAGGAACATTTAAGTCTGCTGAAGCTGCGCCCACAGCTGCTCCTTCCTTCCGGTTCTCTGTCCCAAGGAGATAGGAGTTTTATCTATAAGCCTGTAACTGGGGCTGCTGCCTTCCTTTCAGAGATGCCCTGCCCAGAGAGGAGGAATCTAGAGAGGCAGTCTGGCTACAGCGGCTCTGCGGAGGGGCAGTGGGCTCTGCCCAGTTCGAACTTCCAGGTGGCTTTGTTTACATTGTGAGGGGAAAACCGCCTACTCCAGCCTCAGGGCAGACACCACCGCCCCCTCCCCCCACCAAGCTCAAGAGTCCCAGGTTGACTTCAGACTGCTGTGCTGGCAACCAGAATTTCAAGCCAGTGGATCTTAGCTTGCTGGGCTCTGTAGGGGTGGGATCCTTTGAGCTAGACCATTTGGCTCCCTGGCTTCAGCCCCCTTTCTAGGGGATCTGTTTTGCTGGTGTTCCAGGTACCTCTGGGGTATGAAAAAAACACACAAACAAACAAACAAAACTCCTACAGCTAGCTTGGTGTCTGCCCTAACAGCTGACCAGCTTTGTGCTTCCAACCCAGTGCCCTGGTGGTGTAGGCACTTGAGGGGATCTCCTGGTCAGCGGATTGTGAAGACTGTGAAAGGTGTAGTATCTGGGTTAGAATGCACCCTTCCTTATGACACAGTCCCTCGTGGCTTCCCTTGCCTAGGGGAGAGAGTTCCCCAACCCCTTGCACTTTCTGGGTGAGGTGATGCCCCATCCTGCCTCTGCTAGCCCTCTGTGCACTACACTCCACTTTCTAACTAGTCTCAATGAGATAAGCCAGATACCTCAGTTGGAAATGCAACACCTTCTGCATTGATCTTGCTGGGAGCTGCAGACTGGAGCTGTTCCTATCTTGCCCAGGTCTGCCCTCCCAGAAGTTTTGATAAGTTGTGTCACTATTATTATTCATATCAAATAATTAATTTCTATCTTGATTCCATTGTTAATCCAAAAATCATTCAGAAGCAGATCAATTTTGATGTATTTCTATAGCTTGAGGGTTCCTTTTAGGGCTGATTTATAGTTTTATTCCACTGTGGTCTGAGAAGATACTTGATATGAGTTTGATTTTTTTTTTTTAATTCATTGAAATTTGTTTTGTGGCCTATCACATGGTGTATCTCAGAGAATTTTCCATGTGCTAGTGAGAAGAATGCATATTCTACAGTTCTTTAGTAGAATGTTCCATAAATATCCGATAGGTCTATTTTTTTAGAGTGTAGTTTAAGTCCATTGTTTCTTTGTTGACTTTACATATTGATGATCTGTCTAATGCTGTTAGTGTAGTGGGAGCTCTGGTGTTAGGCACATATAAATAGAGGATTATAGTATCTTCTTGTTTGATTAATCCTTTTATCGTTATATAATGATCTCATTTGTCTTTTTTTTTTTAACTGTTGTTACTTTACAGTCTGTCTTATCTGATATAAGAATAGCTACTCCTACTCACTTTTGGTTTCCATTTGTGTGGAATATCTTTTTCTACCTGTTTACCTTGAATTTACATAAATCCTTGCAGTGTTAGGTGCATCCCTTGAACAGAGCAAATATTTGGTTTGTGATTTTTTTAATCCATTCTGCCAACCTGTATCTTCCAATCTATCTAAATTTACATTCACCATTAATATTAAGATGTGAGGTATTATTCCATTCATAATGTTAGTTGTTACCTAGATAATTTGATTTTTTGTTATGTTATTGTTTTATAGGCCTTGTGAGTTTTATACTTTCAGGAGGTTCTATTTTGCTACATACTGAGTGTCTGTTTCAAGATTTAGAACACCATTTAGCATGTCTTGTAGTGATGGTCTGATAGTAGCAGATCTCTCAGCATTTGTTTATCTGAAAATGACTTTATTTCTCCTTCATTTATGAAACTTAGTTTTGCTGGATACAAAACTCTTGGCTGACACTTATTCTGTTTATGGGGGTTAAAGATAGGACTCTAATCCCTTCTGGCCTGTAAGGTTTTTGTTGCGTAGTCTGCTGTTACTCTGATAGGTTTTTCTTTATAGATTACCTGATGCTTTTGTCTCACTGTTCTTAGAACTCTTTCATTCATGTTGGCTTTAGATAGCCTGAGGACTATAATCCTTGTCAATGAGCTTTTTCTTGTTTTTTTTTTTTTTTTTTTGCAATGACTCTTGCAGGAGTTCTTTGAACTTCTTGTACTTGAGTATCTAAATTTCTAGCAAGGTCAGGGAAGTTTTCCTCAATTATTATGTCAAATAAGTTTTTCAAACTTCCTGCTTTCTCTTCTACCTCAGAAATATCAATTATTGTAAGGTTTGGCTGTTTTACATAATCAGGGTTTTATTTTTAATTTTTTTTATTTTTGCCTGATTCAGTCAATTAAAAAGCCTTGTTTCCAAGCTCTGAAATTCCTTCCTCTATTTGTTTTAGTCTATTGTTGAAACTTTCCACTGCATTTTATAATTCTAAGTGTGCCTTTGATTTCCAGAAGCTCTGAATGGATTTTCTTTAAGATATCTATTTAAAAAATTTTTCATTCATAACCTGAATTGTTTTTTAAATTTTATTATATTGTTTTTCACTTTTCTCTGCTATCTCCTTGAGTAGCTTAATAATCAACCTTTTGAATTATTTATCTGGTATTTCAAATATTTCATCTTGGTTTGGATCCACTGCTGGGTGGCTAGTGTGATCTTTTGGGGTTATTGCAGAACCCTGTTTTGTCATATTACTAGAATCATTTTACTGGTTCCTTCTCATTTGGGTAGACTCTTTCTTCTAATTATTCTTCAATTTATTTTGTATTTGACTGTGTGATTTTTCTTAATTTTGTTTTCCCCCCTTAAGTATGTAACTTTAGTGTCTATAGTTTATTGTACCCTAAATCAACACTTGTTCTATAGGGGTGAAGAAACCAGAGTTCTTGGTTACAGATAGTCTTTTTATGATGGCTTTCTCAGATGCTGGTTGCAATAGCAATGTACTCTGTGTGCGAGCACCTTCACTGTCTCTTACAGGGTTGGAATGGCAGAGATATTTTGAAGCTCCCATAGTGTGCACTTTTGTATTTATTTATTTTTCCCCATTATTTTATTTACTGGATTGGATAGTTCAGGTTTCAGGCCAATAGGAGAGGTGTCCATGGGTAAAAACTGCCTTGGCTAAAGCAGGTGGTTAAACGCAATGCCCAATGGTGGGTAGAGGCCCCAGCCTTGTTAGAGGTGGCTGGGGAAGCTCTCAGTGAAACACACTGAGGTCTTATCAGAGGAAAAGACTGGAATCACCTCACCTCCCCTGCCAGGCCAGCAGGAAAGCTATCTACCTCCCAGATACACTTCTGACCCAATTTTCTGGCTATTCAGATAAGACGGGCACCTTTTTCAATCTGCAGGAATGTTGATGTTCCAAGTAAAAAGGAACTGTGACTCTACTTCTCATGAAAACCTGAACCTGGAAGGTGCGCCTCCTGTGGGGATGCAGTCACCCTGAAGTGTTCCAGAAAAGCTGTCTATAGGTGCACTCATGCCAAAATCTCATGGGGAAAGCTCCAGCTGTGTCTTCAGTGGCGGATGAGAAGGAAAAGAAGTCCCCTACTCCAAGATCCTTTATGAGCACAAGGGCTGTCTGACTGTTGCCTGTAGAATTTTCCTGGTGAGTCCAGGACTTCAACTGTGCCGCTGTGGAAAGAAACTTCTGGCAATGGAAAGATCTGGGACTCAATGCCTGCTGTCTATGTTCTTTTGTCCCATGGGGTGTTCCCTTGATGTGGTGCACTCCTCCTCCTCCTAGGAGTAGAAGTCCCTGGGAGCCAGACTACTGTGAATGTTGTTGCTCCTCTGAATCAAGTCACTCAGTGGAGCTGACACACTCCAGAGTAGTGCTGAGGAGTGAATGCAAGGAATCCGGTGATGTGCCCTGTCCTCAACTCTCCCAGCAGCAGGTACCAGCACCAGCTCTGATGGGGGTGTAGATGAGTGACGTTGACTGTGTGAGATTTCTTGGTTATAGATAGGCTTAGTTTGTTGGCTTTCTCAAATACTGGTTGTAGTAGTAATGAACTGGTCACATGAATAGACTCAAGACCTCCTGGTTAGCCAGAGTGGTGCAGACCATGGAGATAGCTGGGGTCATGCACAAGCTTTCTCCTTTCTGGGCACAGTGTTATTCTACCTTGAGATTCTGTAACGGACTATGTCAGTTGACCTCTGGTCAGGAAGTGGTGCTTGCAAAACAGCAGCAGCTGCAGTAGTATCGATGGGATTTGTGCTTGCCTTAAGTTACCCATGGTAGATACTCTAGTTTCTCAGGTTCTGGGTGAACCACAAAGCTCCTGAAAGTTTCTGTCCTTTATGATTTGCCACCAGGGCAGGTGGAGGAGCAAAGCCAGATGGGGGCAGGGTCAGGCAGTTCATCACTCTGCCTCTTCATGTAGGGGGCAAGCAGTGGCCCCTGTGGGAGTCAGGGGTAATGTTCCAGAAAGAAGTGTAGCTGTCTCTGCTGCACAGAAGAGTTTGTGTAGGGAATGGGGAGTAGCCAGCTCAGTAAGTCTCACCTTGCTCCCATGCACTTGGCAAGGTAGATCTTACACCTGCAGTGTTTCACTAACAGCAGCAAGCTGAGTTCCATGCTGTCTGTGCTCGGAACTCAAAACTGTCCCAGGCCATTATAAGACTTCCCCACAGAGACAGCAACTATGGTTTCAGGCCACCGCCCCCCATCCACCCTACGAAGCCAGGGCACCCAGCTCCCGTGCTTGTGGCTACAGCACACTTCTTACTAGTCCCCGGTTCTGGCCAAGCCCCACTGGAGCTTATATTGTGAAATTCAGTTGGGATCTTCTTTCAACCTGTGACCATTGCATGAATTAAGTAGCTGACTTCTGCGAGATCACCCATAAGGTAGAATAAAGAATGATTTCCCTCAGTCCATACTGGAGACTGGAAGTGCAGCTCCATCTTCTGCTCCCACTTTTGTATTCTTCACCAATCCCCAAGTCAGTTCCAGGACTGTGTAAGGTTAAGGTCTTCCACCGTGGCCTGGATTTCCAGGTTTCCCAGTGGGTATGTACATCCTGGAGGCAGTCTCTCTTCCTCTTACACTCTGGGAACTTATATTTTTCACTGTTGTATGCTGCTTCATTCAAAAGGTCTGTCGATTTCAGTTTTTTTTTTTTTTTGCTAAGTTCCTGCATTGCTTATTGGAAAAAAAGTTTACATGTGACTTTCTACACTATTCTTTGTCTTTCCAAGTGGGAGAAGCATGCAAATACTGCCTCTAATCCACCATCTTGGGAGAAAAATAAAACTTAAATGTTACAATTTTAAGATATACTTTTATTGAAGAGTGTGTTAATAGTTTAAAACTCTGAAGGAGACAGCAGAGAAAACTTCAGGAATACCATGGACTTTTAAAATGGAATTTAGATGTTATTATGAAGAAAGATATATAATTTTTTTTCCTGCCATGCTTCTGAAGATGTCAGGTGTGATTCACTGCTAGAAATTTATTCATTTAGTTGGAAAATATTCATGGGTGGCTTGCTTGGTCCTATACGTTGTTCTAGGAGTTGCGTATGGAACATGATGTAACACAGTCTCCATATTCAAAGAGTATGCTTATTCTCATTAAGAAAAATATGTATATTAATGTAAACCTATTACAATAATTTCCACAACTCCCTAGGACACTGGTTATTTCTTGTAGACGCCGAAGAAAAAAGTGATACATGTATTTAAAAGTTCCTTAATTTCTACTCTTACTCTATTTGTGAAACGGAATTTTCCTATACAAATAAATGTGGACTCTGCTGCACGAATTGAACAAAAGGGCTCATTTTCCTAAAGAACTGCTTACTTATGAAGTCTTGTGATAATTCAGACATCTGGACAGCTGTGTTTAATCTGTACTTAGTTTAACTCTATTTGCATTCAAATTTTATTTTCTATAAAAATTCAAAATGTAAAGCATGCATATTCAGTTTCATCCTTAAAAAATTTAATATTTTAATGAATCAGCCAATTTAGACATGCAAGCATGTGACCTAAGCTTAACTTCCTGGATTGCTGTATGCATTATCCTAGTTCCTGGGAGGGAAGAAACATTAAGATGGCATCTATAATTTTAACCAGGCTACTAAAATTTAGTGCTCTGGCTGAGAGTTACTTCAAGTGAGACTAGAAATATCAAGCTTATAGAGGTTTGGGACAGAAAGATCTTTCTGTACTAATGATTCTACATAATTTTTAAAGAACAACAAAGGATGAATCCAAGACATCTTTGCTAAAAAGAAACTTTGTTAAAGATTCATTAATTGAGGCAAACAAAATCTCTTGAAAAAGAGCAGATGTAATTAAAATTAGCACATTGAACTGAATGAATCATTCAACCACTCAATAAATTTCTGTAAAGTTGTGTTCTCCTGTTATAAGAGTGTCTGCTTGTAGGAAGCACTTTGAAACATCCTATCTGGGGTGTTATGAAGCAGGGTCAAGCATCTCTGGGCTTGAGAGGAACAATAAAGAGCACTGGGGCAATCAGAAAGCATGTGGGATAGGGTGACAAAACCAGAAATTAGACCACGTTTCTAACCAGCACCTCTGAAGTCCACAGCCTCAATTTGAATCCTTTAGTCTATTATAGACTAGGCAGAGCCTCCATAAGAAATCCAACTGTTTTATACAAACAAATGAACGAACAAAAACCAAAAGGAAAACAAAATAAAACATTCTGACATTTTATCTTTAACTATAGCAAATGTTATAAATATTCTGAATGAATTCAGGATATTGTGGGAGTTGAACACAAAGATAAACTTAGCATTTTCTCTAAAGTTGTCATGCTTTCCTTTCACCTACGAGCCTTTCTCCAGATCTGTCCTCTGCAACACTTTCCAAAGCCCCACATCTCCTTTGGCTGGTCAATGTCAACACTGTTTTAGACTGCACATCAATATATACTCCAAGTAACTCCCTTAACCCACCTCCAAAGCCGTCCCCCAAAGAGAAAAGAGCTTTGGTACCCATTTTACACACCTCCTAAATATTATATACTCACTTCATAAAAATATCTATCACAGGTTTTCCATTACACTATGAAAGGCAAAGACTACCTTTTTTAACGCTTCAGTAGCAGTTCCTAGGACAATACTGAATAAATAAATCCTAAAACAGTCAATCTTACCTAATAATCTAGGGCCCCATCTAAAAACTAAATGTTTATCTATGAAATTATTGATTCAGTTATCTATCAACTGAATTGAGCTGTTATGCCAGCTGTTATTCCAAAACTGACATGATTGGAATACTTGCACAATAGTGTACTTTCATTTATAAAGGTATTCTTCTCTTCACAAATATTTACTGAGTTCTCATGTGCCAGGCACTATATTAACTGCTGGACATATTATATAGAAAAAAACAGGCATGGTCCCTTGTTCTTGAAAAAAGTGAATGGGGGGGGTGATCCAAGATGGCCGATTAGGAGGAACTCGTGATTGCAGCTCCGAGAGAAAGCCCAGAGGGTGAGTGGATGCCACATTTCCAGACGGATATTTACTGCCCACAGACCAGGAGATTCACAGGGGGAAGAGCACCACAGGTCGCCAGTGCTGCTGGCTTGAGTGGCGCAGTCGCCGCTAGGCCTGCACCCTGAGGCGGGGAGCAGCGGCTCCTTCTGCAGAGTGAGTGCGACTGAGTCCCCTGTAAGCCAGCAAGGGGAGCTGAAACAGGGAGTCGAGGCAGGAGATTCACCAGGCAAAAACGCGCCACGAATCTCAGAGCCGCCGCTTCAGCTGACACAAGGGCTTACTGGGCAGTGGATTTTTACTGCCCACAGACCAGGAGATACACAGGCGGAAGAGCCCCACGGGTCACCAGCGCAGCTGGTTTGACTGGCGCAACCACTCGGCCTGTGCCCTGAGGCAGGGGCAGTGGCTCCTCCTGCAGAGTGAGTGAGATCGAGTTCCTGGTAAGCCAGCAAGGGGAGCTGAAACAGGGAGTCAAGCCAGGAGACTCCTGGGCAAAGAAAGTGCCACAGGAAACACAACTGAACCCGGGTCGGTCCAGTTCTGTGGGGGAGGGGCGTCCTCCATTAGGACACACCCTGCAGTTCCCAGGGCAATTTGCCATAACCAAGGTAACCCGCCACTACAGAGACTCCATCACTACAGGGGCGGGCCATCATAGCGGAAGCAGTTCTAACTACACCCATATAAACAGGACTGCAGGGAAGTTCACAAGGAAGCTGGGTGGAGCCCAAAGCAGCTCAGCGAAGCCTCTGCAGGCTGAGTGCGACTAGGCTGCCACCTAGTGGGCAGGGAAAGCAACAACAAGACAGCGGAAAATCATAAAACCCTAAATCCCTGGGACAGAACACCGGGAGGGAAGAAAAAGGGGGTTTATGAGTTCTGCTGCTGCAGACTTAAAATTACCAAAATCAGAAAGACAGTAACTACAAAGTCGATAGGTGGATAAATCCACAAAGATGGGAAGAAACCAGTGCAAAAAAGGATGAAAACACCCAAAATCAGAACACATCTCCTCCTACAAGGCAGCACAACTCCCCACCAGCAAGGCAACAAGACTGGATGGAGAATGAGTGTGATGAAATGACAGAATCAGCTTTCAGAAAGTGGATAATAAGAAAATTTCGTGAGCTAAAAGAACATGTTCTAACCCAATGCAAAGAAACTAAGAACCTTGAAAAAAGACTTGACGAAATGCTAACGAGAATGGACAACTTAGAGAGGAATATGAGTGAATTGATGGAGCTGAAAAACACAACACGAGAACTTCACGAAGCATGCACAAGTTTCAACAGCCGAATTGACCAAGCAGAAGAAAGGATATCAGAGGTAGAAGATCAACTCAATGAAATAAAACGAGAAGGCAAGATTAGAGAAAACAGGGTAAAAAGGAATGAACAAAGCCAACAAGAAATATGGGACTATGTGAAAAGACCTAATCTACGTTTGATAGGGGTACCTGAATGTGACGAAGAGAATGCATCCAAGCTGGAAAATACTCTCCAGGATATTATCGAGGAAAACTTCCCCAACCTAGCAAGGCAGGCCAATATTCACGTCCAGGAAATACAGAGAATACCACAAAGATATTCCTCAAGAAGAGCAACACTGAGGCACATAATCATCAGATTCACCAGGGTTGAAATGAAGGAGAAAATACTAAGGGCAGCCAGAGAGAAAGGTCGGGTTACCCACAAAGGGAAGCCCATCAGACTCACTGCAGATCTCTCAGCAGAAACCCTACAGGCCAGAAGAGAGTGGGGGCTGATATTCAACATCCTTAAAGAAACGAACTTTCAACCCAGACTTTATTCATATCCAGCCAAACTAAGCTTCATAAGTGAAGGAAAAATAAAATCCTTTGTGAACAAGCAAGAACTCAGAGATTTCATCACCACCAGACCAGCTTTACAAGAGCTCCTGAAGGAGGCACTACACATAGAAAAGAACAACCAGAACCAGCCACTCCAAAAACACACGAAATGGTAAAGAGCATCAACACAATGAAGAATCTGCATCAACCAATGGGCAAAACAGCCAGCTAGCATCAAAATGACAGGAGCAAATTCACACATAACAATATTAACCCTAAATGTAAATGGATTAAATGCCCCAATCAAAAGACACAGACTGGCAAATTGGATAAAAAGCCAAAACCCATCAGTGTGCTGTATCTAGGAAACCCACCTCACATGCAAGGATACACAAAGACTCAAAATAAAGGGATGGAGGAAGATTTACCAAGCAAATGGAGAGCAAAAAAAGGCAGGAGTTGCAATTCTCATCTCTGATAAAATAGACTTTAAAGCAACAAAGATCAAAAGAGACAAAGAAGGACATTACATAATGGTAAAGGGATCAATGCAACAAGAAAAGCTAACGATCCTAAATATATATGCACCTAATACAGGAGCACTCAAATACATAAGGAGAGTTCTTAAAGAATTACAAAGAGACCTAGTCTCCCACACAATAATAGTGGGAGACTTCAACACCCCATTGTCAATATTAGACAGATCAACGAGACAGAAAATTAACAAGGATATCCAGGACTTGAACTCGGACATGGTACAAGCAAACCTAATAGACATTTACAGAACTCTCCACCCCAAATCCACAGAATATACATTCTTCTCAGCACCACATCACACCTACTCTAAAATTGACCACATAATTGGAAGTAAATCACTCCTCAGCAAATGCAAAACAACGGAAACCATAACAAACAGTCTCTCAGACCACAGTGCAATCAAGTTAGAACTCAGAATTCAGAAACCAACCCAGAACCGCACAGCTTCATGGAAAATGAACAACTTTCTCCTGAATGTTGACTGGATAAACACTGAAATGAAGGCAGAAATAAAGATGTTCTTCGAAACCAACGAGAATGAAGACACCACATGCCAGAATCTCTGGGACACATTTAAAGCAGTCTCTAGAGGAAAATATATAGCAATAAGTGCCCACATGAGAAGAAAGGAGAGATCTAAAATTGACACCCTAACATCAAAATTGAAAGAGCTAGAGGAGCAAGATCAAAAAAACTCAAAACCTAGCAGAAGACAAGAAATAACTAAGATCAAAGCAGAATTGAAGGAGATAGAGACACGAAAAACCCTACAAAAAAATCAATAAATCCAGGAGCTGGTTTTTTGAAAAGATCAACAAAATAGACAGACCACTAGCCAGACTAATAAAAAAGAAAAGAGAGAATAACCAAATAGATGCAATAAAAAATGATAAAGGGGATATCACCACAGATGCCACAGAAATTCAAACCATCATCAGAGATTATTACAAGCAACTCCATGCACATAAACTAGAAAACCGGGAAGAAATGGATAAATTCCTGGACAGTTGCCTCCTCCCAAGCCTAAACCAGGAAGAAGTCGAAACCCTGAATAGACCAATAACAAGGGCTGAAGTCGAGGCAGCAATTAAGAGCCTATCACCCAAAAAAAGCCCAGGTCCAGATGGGTTCACAGCCGAATTCTACCAGACATACAAAGAGGAACTGGTACCATTCCTACTGAAACTATTCCAAATAATCCAAAAAGAGGGAATCCTTCCCAAATCATTTTATGAGACCAACATCATCCTAATACCAAAACCCGGCAGAGACTCAACAAGAAAAGAAAACTACAGGCCAATATCCATGATGAACATAGATGCAAAAATCTTCAATAAAATACAGGCAAGCCGATTGCAACAGCACATCAAAAAGCTTATCCACCATGATCAAGTAGGATTCATCCCGGGGATGCAAGGATGATTCAATATACGCAAGTCTATAAATGTAATTCACCACATAAACAGAACCAAAAACAAAAACCACATGATTATCTCAATCGATGCAGAGAAGGCCTTCGACAAAATTCAACAGCCCTTTATGCTAAAAACTCTCAATAAACTAGGTATCGATGGAACGTATCTCAAAATAATAAAAGCTATTTATGACAAACCAACAGCCAATATCATACTGAATGGGCAAAAACTGGAAGCATTCCCTTTGAAATCTGGCACTAGACAAGGATGCCCTCTCTCACCACTCCTATTCAATATAGTACTGGAAGTTCTAGCCAGAGCAATCAGGCAAGAAAAGGAAATAAAGGGTATTCAAAATTCAATAAAGGGTATTCAATTAGGAAAGGAGGAAGTCAAATTGTCTCTATTTGCAGACGACATGATTGTATATCTAGAAGACCCCGTCGTCTCAGCCCAAAATCTCCTGAAACTAATAAGCAACTTCAGCAAAGTCTCAGGATACAAAATCAATGTGCAAAAATCACAAGCATTCCTATATACCAATAACAGACTTAAAGAGAGCCAAATCAAGAATGAACTGCCATTCACAATTGCTACAAAGAGAATAAAATACCTAGGAATACAACTAACAAGGAATGTAAAGGACCTCTTCAAGGAGAACTACAAACCACTGCTCAACGAAATAAGAGAGGACACAAACAGATGGAGAAACATTCCATGTTCTTGGTTAGGAAGAACCAATATCATGAAAATGGCCATACTGCCCAACGTAATTTACAGATTCAACGCTATCCCCATCAAGCTACCAATGACCTTCACAGAACTGGAAAAAACCACCTTAAACTTCATATGGAACCAAAAGAGAGCCCGCATAGCCAAGTCAATTCTAAGCAAAAAGAACAAAGCGGGAGGCATCACACTACCGGACATCAAACTCTACTACAAGGCTACAGTAATCAAAACAGCATGGTACTGGTACCAAAACAGAGATATAGACCAATGGAACAGAACAGAGGCATTGGAGGCGACACAACATATCTACAACCACCCGATCTTTGACAAACCTGACAAAAACAAGCAATGGGGAAAGGAATCCCTGTTCAATAAGTGGTGTTGGGAAAACTGGCTAGCCATATACAGAAAGCAGAAACTCGACCCCTTCCTGACACCTTACACTAAAATTGACTCCAGATGGATTAAAGACTTAAACATAAGACCTAACACCATAAAAACCCTAGAAGAAAACCTAGGCAAAACCATTCAGGACATAGGCGTAGGCAAGGACTTTATGATCAAAACACCAAAAGCATTGGCAACAAAAGTCAAAATAGACAAATGGGACCTAATCAAACTCCACAGCTTCTGCACGGCGAAAGAAACAGTCAATAGAGTGAATCGGCAACCAACAGAATGGGAAAAAATTTTTGCAGCCTACCCGTCTGACAAAGGGCTGATATCCAGAATTTACAACAAGCTAAAACAGATTTACAAGAAAAAAACAAACAAGCCCATTCAAAAATGGGCAAAGGATATGAACAGGTACTTTACAAAAGAAGACATACATGAGGCCAACAAGCATATGAAAAAATGCTCATCATCACTCGTCATTAGGGAAATGCAAATCAAAACTACGTTGAGATACCATCTCACGCCAGTTAGAATGGCGATCATTAAAAAATCTGGAGACAACAGATACTGGAGAGGATGTGGAGAAATAGGAACATTTTTACACCGTTGGTGGGAGTGTAAATTAGTTCAACCATTGTGGAAAACAGTGTGGTGATTCCTCAAGGACCTAGAAATAGAAATTCCATTTGACCCAGCAATCCCATTACTGGGTATATATCCAAAGGATTATAAATCGTTCTACTATAAGGACACATGCACACGAATGTTCATTGCAGCACAGTTTACAATAGCAAAGACCTGGAACCAACCCAAATGCCCATCAATGATAGACTGGACAGGAAAAATGTGGCACATATACACCATGGAATATTATGCAGCCATCAAAAACGATGAGTTAGCGTCCTTTGTAGGGACATGGATGAACCTGGAAACCATCATTCTCAGCAAACTGACACAAGAACAGAAAATCAAACACCACATGTTCTCACTCATAGGTGGGTGTTGAACAATGAGAACACATGGACACAGGGAGGGGAGCACTATACACTGGGGTCTGTTGGGGGGGAGTGGGGGGGATGGTGGGGGTGGGGAGTTGGGGAGGGATAGCATGGGGAGAAATGCCAGATATAGGTGAAGGGGAGGAAGGCAGCAAATCACACTGCCACGTATGCACCTATGCAACAACCTTGCATGATTTTCACATGTACCCCAAAACCTAAAATGCAATAATAAAAAAAAAAAAGAAAAAAGAAAAAAGTGAATGGACCATTTTGTTATTGTGTATTCACTTGACCTGAGCTTGACTCTTGAAAAAGATAGATGCTATCCAGAAGTAGAATAACCAAACATGCTAATCTTTCAATTTAATAGGCCTATACATACTGCTGATGGAATAAGAAAGAATAATGTCCTTGTAGATTTGATATGTCTGACCTATCAAATTTGGTTTATTTTAATATGATTCTGAATTTACACAACGTATCAGTGGGGCAACTCACCAGTGAAAATGTGTGCGTGTGTGTGTGTGTGTATATATATACATAATGTATATATACACTTATATCTGTATTACTATGTGTGTGTATATATATACATAATGTATATATACACTTATATCTGTATTACTATGTGTGTGTATATATATATATTATATACTCACTTCATAAAAATATCTATCACAGGTTTTCCATTACACTATGAATATATATATACACACACACACACACACATATATGTATGTGTGTATGTGTGTGTTTATGTGCTTTTAACCTGACATTGGGTTAAAAGTGAAAAAGGGGATAGAGCTAGGAAATTTCAGGAAGCAAACTGGCATGTTTTTAATACTATGTGAAAAAGAAAAGGGAAATACTGTGAGGTTAGAAAAGCTATCTTGAGCCACATCTGCTTCTAAAAGTTTAGGAAAACTAACAATAACATATCAGATCTAATCCTATACGTAGTTAGAATAAGAAAAATAGAATTATTAATAAGAATAACATAACATTTCTACAGATAATGACAACACACCGGAAGACATGCCCATGAATAGAACAAAAGAAGCTAAAATATATAGGGAAAATGATACCAGACACGAGAAAAAAATTTAAATAAGAATTATTTTTTAAAAAATAGAAATGACTTAGAAACACAGAAACTTTTAAAACTTGGAAACACTTAGAAACTTTTAAAAATCCTTAAAACTAAAACTGGAAAAATATAAAAATGAACAAACAATAAATAATGCCTTCAGAACAATATGAAGATTGAAATATTTTAAAGAAGATGAAAGAGATTAAAAAATTAAAAAGGTATAGTCTACGTGTGTGTCCGTATGTGTGTGTATGTAGTGTATTGTGTGTCTTTGCATATGTGTGTATATGCCTGTATATATAAAGAGAGAGTTGAAAAATTCCTATCACCTAGTGACATAATAGTGGTCATACTCACACATTTATAGTAATGGTCTTGCAAACAAACCTAGTGCATCGTTTTCACAGGAGATGACAGCTCCGTGCTTATTACTGCCCCTGAAGACCCTCCAGTGGGACAAGATGTGGAAGTGGAAGATAGTGATATTGATGATTCTGACCCTCTGTGGGCATACGATAATGTGTGTGTTTGTGTCTTATTCTTCTTTAACAAAAGCAATTAAAAAGTAAAGTAAATGTACTAAAAATAGAAAAAGATATAGAATAAGGATACAAACAAAATATATTTTTGTTGAGCTATAAAGTATTTTTGTTTTAATCTAAATGCTATAAAAGAGTAAGAAAGTTTAAAAATTTAGAAGTTTATGAAAGAAAAAAGCTACACAAGCTCAGGTTAATTTATTATTGAAGAAAACTTTTATAAATTTACTGTAGCCCAAGTGTACAAAGTTTATAAAGTCTAAAGTAGTATACAGTAATGTACTAGGCCTTTACATTTAGTCACCAGTCACTCACTCACCCAGAGCAACTTCTAGCCCTGCAAGCAGCATTCATGGTAAGTACCTTATATGAATGTATCACTTTTTTATTTCTATGCTATATTTTTACTGTACTTATTAGTTCAAACTGCACCATTTTGTAAGCTTCCTGCTATTTTGCAGACCTTGGTGAAAATGAAATATTTCATGGGGGTTTGGGCCATGAGAAACATCCTGCCTAACCCCTGACCAGGAGGCAGACAAAGGCCCAATTCAAGGCAAAGAAACATCCCCATCATATTCTGCTGGGAGAAAGTGCAAGGAACACCACATTCTGCTGGAACAAGGTCCAGAACTGCCTCATTTTTGGAACATCTTATCAATATCCTTCCAGGATAGCAGGTCATTCACCCCACAAACCCCTCCTGCCCAGGTCTATAACTTTCCCCAGCCTGTAAGCAGCAGTGGGTTCTGGCACTAAGCTGGTCCCCCACTTTCGCAGGTGTCTGCAATATACCCATGATGCTGTTTGAGCCATCTCCTCTCTGTGTGTCTTTCTTTAACCCTAGCCTTTCTTCAAAACCTAACAGCACCTTATCCATGTTTAGATATGTTTAGATACACAAATACCTACTATTGTGTTCCAATTGCCTGTGGTTTTCAGTATAGTAACATGTTGTACAGTTTTTTAGCCTAGGAACAATAGATTATACCATTTTGCCTAGGTGTATTATGGGCTGTACCATCTAGGTTTGTATAAGTACCCTCTACAGTGTTCACACGATGACAAAATTGTCTAATGATACATTTCTCAGAATGTATCTTCTTTGTTAAATGACACATGACTGTTTATATACATACATATGTGTATATACATACAAATATATATTAGTGGGGAAGGTATATCCCACTTAGGATAAAAGAAATCCCTGAAGATAAAAACAAAAGCAAATAAACCAAACTAATTTTGAAAGCTATAATTTAAGATAACGATTCTGAATTTTAAAGAATGATCTGTAACTGCTTAATGAAAAAATACACTACAAACTTGAGAATATTACTTAAAGTGAATAAAACCAAGACAGGCAGTTGATAAAATTACTGGATAATTTATAAAAATAGAAATAAATAGAAAATTCTTTTAGGTATCAAAGGAGCTCTTTGCTTTTGCAAAAAGCTCAAGTGACTCATAAGGGAAATAAAATTAGCTTGTCATCAGACTTTTCAACAGCAATTTTTCTGTGCCAGACTAAATTAGAATAATATATTTAAGATACGAATTATGGACAAACAAAGATGGATAAATAATTCATATCTAGCAAAACTGACTTTCAATTATAATGGACACAGATAAGCTTTTATCATCATGCAAGAACTCAAGGACTATTTTTCTCAAGAATACTGAGGCATTTCCTAAGAAAGAAACTTCAGACAATCAAAACAAGTACAGTCACCTATATAAGAACTTGTGGTACATGTTAAACAAACATACAGTCACTCACAGAACAAAGACAAAATGAGTTTTAAAAAGGAAGGAGTGTAATAATGGCTATATGATCCAAAAATATAGGTTTAGTTCAACCATTTTAATGGTTAGAGAATATACAAGATATGTTATTCAATTTTATAAGTAATTTTTTTCAGTAAGCTTATCAGTGATTGTAGTATCAGTACTGTCATTCTGAAATACTTCTGTGTGAAATATTTTATAAAGCAAGTCGTTAGTTATAGAAAATTCAAGTTCCTTTCATCATATGTTCAAAGTTAAGTGAAAGATGTGATAGTCCTGAATTTAATTTGGAAATATCAGTTTAAATGCATGAGGTTTGTTATTCTTAATATTACATATAATATATAATTACATTATATAATTGTATATTACATATATCATATATTATATATATAATATTGTGTATTACATATGTATGTACGTGCATGCATGTACCCCAAAATTCCCATCTTTACTAATTAAACACTAATCTCAATACTGTTATGAATAGATTTGAAGATATAATTAACATCCTCCAAATATGGAATGTATCCTGGTTAGCTGGATGAATCACAGGGGCACTTTAAGAGCAGAGAATTTTCCTCTGTGGGTTGTAAAAGAGATTGGAATTCAAAGTTCAAGGGAGATTTGGCATACAGTGGCTGCTTGAAGATGGAGAGGGTGCATATACAAAGAACTAGAACAAGTTCTCCAGGATCCGAGAGTGACCACCAGTCAAAAGCCAGCAAGGAAATGAGGACATCGGTCTGATAGCCTCAAAGAACTGAATCTGTCAACAACCTGAATAATCTTGAAAGGAAATTCTTATCTAGAACATCCAGATAAGAATGCAATTCATCTAATACTTTAATTTCAGTCTTATAAGGCCCTAAGAGAACCCAGTCATGCAATGCTGAACGTCTGCACTACAGAACTGTGAGAGAATTAGTGCATGTTATTCTAAGTCCTGACATTTCTGATATTTGTTATGTCACGATCAAAAACCAATACAATCTTGAAATATTTTTGTTATACTAGATAGCAAGGAAGTCATCAGAATACTAGAGTCATATTGAAAAGACTCAAGATTCCATTTGAATGCCAATTTGTCCTGGCCAAAGACAGGACCACTCTAGCTTTAATAAAAATGTTTGAAGTAGATAAATCCAGAAAATATGTTTAATCTCATATCGTTGTCATCATAATATTAAATAATTGTTCACATATGAAGGAAGACAGGAAAACTGATTTTCAAATGTAGTAAGTAAAAGAGGAAAATCTATTATGTGTCTCTTCTCTCTATTTGAACTCTAAATAAGGAGTAGATGAGGAAAAAAATGTCCCTTTATAGAGGTTTTCAGTCTAATAGATTGTAAGAAATGATGGCATTAGAATATCACCATTTTGCTGCTGCTTAATGGATCCATGCATTGAGCATCAACACCTACTAATATCATGAACAAAGAGACACCCAGAAATAATGTTCTTGATAAAAGAACATAATAGCATCTACAGTCTTGTAAAATATATTTTTAGTCCAGTCAAGGCTAAAAGGCAGCAAATAAGTGACGACTCTAAAAAACAGGTCAGTGGTTTCTTTTACGGGAATGGAAGTGGTTGTGATTGTGTTGGGCCACAAGGACAGGCTTGCTGTCAAAAGTTTGTTTTGATCTGCTTGCTAATTACAAGGATGTTTGCTTTATAATAATGCATTCAACTATGTATTCACTTATTTCATTGGTTGTGTTTTTATATATGTGTTATTTTATAACAAAATGAATTTAAAAGACAGAGAGAATCTACCCAGCATCTCTTTCATTTGCACATGGGTAAATGTGTCTTCATTATCATTATGGGTATTGCTGCATTGGGGTTGTGCCACAAGCCTTTGAATTACATTAGTAATTAAGAAAATACTCAATATTTTCTGTATGTATCCAGCTATGCAATAGTGTTAATAACCTCAATTTTAGATTTCTCACTGATGCCGATATGATTATAACTCACCTATCTTTTCCGTATTAACTTACATATACTAAATATGGATATTTTCATGACTGTGAGTTTTATTAAGCAGAATGGCATCTTATACTATCCGTTTTCCTCCAAATTTCTCTGAGAAAAGCAACCAGGACAACTTGGGACTTCTCCAAACGCACGGCTTTAATCTATAATTAAGCCAATTTTCTCAAGTCCTTTCCAAGTCAATAACCAAATCCCCAGGCCTGGCTCAAGAGCAGACTACAGACTTCAGCTTGAGGAGTGGGACATTCCGAGATTCTTCTGCAATATGAGCAACTCATTTCATCCAGCCTAGTAGTGGCTTCTTTGAACAAAGTTCAATGCAATGATTCTCAGGGCTGGCAGTTCATTAAAGCCAACTGGAGGCACTTTTAGAAAATATCCACTGATCCTTCCCCAGATCAATTAAAATAATAATATCTGTGGGTTCTAATTTGTATTTTTTTCCAAAGATCCTCAAGGGGTTTAATGTGCAGTATGACTGTGAACTATAAGACAAATGAGTTGTAAGAAACTTTTATTAATATGTCTACTTCTTCTGTGATGTTAATAATAAATGAATGAATAAAAGGAACAAACTATTCTATAATTTATCTGTGTTAATGTTTTGTTTGTTAGTTATTCTTAAAGGAAGACATCTATTAATATGCCAATGTATGTTAAGATTAAAGAGGAGAATAAGAAAATGAGAAAGAAGCATTAATTGTTTTGTGGTTAGGATTAAGTTTGAATTACTGCCTGGACAGAAAAGCCTCTGGAATACTTGCAGATTTTATAGCAACACAATTCAATTTATGTATTTCCTGCTACTATGAGGGTTTAAAAAGTTCTTATTTTCTATTGTGTTACTCATTTGTGGTCATGGTAACAGATTAGTAATGCAAAACAGGAGTCACGTGGTAAGTCTATAGAGATTTTTGTTTGTTTTTATTGTTTGTTGTTTCAAGAAGTTGCATTAAAGAAAAGAAAGATTTGATTCAGAATGCTGACCAAGAAATTTACATTTCTCTATGGTAAGCTGAAGTAAATAAACGGAACAAAATTCAGATCATCTAAGATGATTTCATTTGAAAATAATACATTTCTGATTAAAAGTGGCTTAAACAATGAAAGTCTAATATATGACATAACAATAAATCCAGAATAGGTTGTTGTAGTCATGATTCAGTGATGTCAGTCTTATTGGCCTGACTTCTCTTAATACTCAAAGCCTATATTTATCAAAGCACCAAGCACTATAACCTACTACACAACAGCAACAACAACAACAAAAACATACAAAGCAAGAAAGGAAGAGATTTTCTCCTTATTTACGTCTTTGTATCACAGAAGAGATATTCCAGAAAAATTTTGAATTTCCCTTTCCATATTGGGCTTGAAGGTAGAGAAAAATGAATCTCTGCATTTTCAGCCTCATTACTTCCTTCTAGCATCAAGGAAATGATATGGTTGGAAATAGTGTTTAGTAGGTGACTAGGGGAATCTAGGACAATAGTTTTTTGTCTACAATACATATCTTTTGTTGCCAAGCAGCATAAATAAACAATTTTCTGCAAGATATAAAAATAAAAGAAGCAAAATCTCAAGTGAAGCATGCAATGTGATGAGCCTCTCTGCCTGTATTCACCAGTGTTTCTCAAACCTCAATGTTGAAAAACTTTGTTTCTCAAACAAAATATACATGGGCATTTGTTAATTGACCCAGCCTAAAAAATAGTAGGTGGAGCTTAGTATATATCCTTAACCTCAGTTAAGGACAAGAATCAGATGGTTCACACTTTGAGAAACATTCTACCCTAAATATTAATGATCCTAATATAATTTTCTTGAAGCCTTACCTATTTATTAAGCTGATGAAAATCCCAAAAACCAAGTTTATTCTAGCCCACTTGCATTTGTTAGATAGCCCCTGAAGTGGTTTTTCCTTGCTGTTGGACCTTGCCCATAATTAGTTAATGTGCCTCATCATGGACACTCAGCCATCCTTGCTCAGCAAAATCTCTGAAGATTGGCCACAGGCCCCTGGATGCTTCTGATCTAATGCCCTCCCATTATAAACAAAATGTCCACTGCCTCACTCTCTCACTAGTTTTAATTAATTAAAAACTCCCCAGTCATCAGGAAGTCATATGCTTGGCATGCCACAGTGACAGGACAGCTTATCAAATTACTCTCTTCCTTAGGAGAGTTAATTCACCCTATTACTAAATTGTTTCCTGCCTTTGTTTCAAATGCCAAAATTTTTTCCCCCTATTTTGCCTGACTTAGGATAAGTAAAGTATCTCAAATCTTTTTTATTTAATAGCAGAATCCATGAAACAAAGCCAATTACTTTTGAAATTTTAAAGAAACACAATTTTCTTATAATAACCAAATAAAATTATATCACTGGTTTACCACATGATTTGGCAGAGATGCTGTAAATAAATCCAATCCATTTCTGGAGGCACAGATCTTACCATTATGGCCCATAAACACTATTTCCATTATTTTGATTTCAATGTCAGCTGTTTTTACCTTTGTGTCTGTTACCCCAAATCCTGATCATAGGCTGCATATGCTATTCATCCATTATTCAAATGGCAGTAAATGTAAATAAAAGTAAGTAATTTCGTGCCTCACACTCGCTTTTTAAAAGAAAGATCAGAAAGAAAATTCAATATAATTTTTTAAACCCACAAAGGGTAATATTTTATGGATTCTATACATTGTGTTCTATAATATTTTATGTGATCTGTGGTGCCACACTGCCTTATGCTAATAGCCATCATATTACTTACAATACTATATTATCCTTTGTGGTTTTCTCTCTCCTGTGATTGGAACTAATAAAAATGAAAGCAGCAACTGGCATCATTCACCTCTGTACCTCAATGCATAGCACATTGTCCGCCACCTGAAGTCATTTTCTCAGCTAGTCATCTCCTTCCATCTATTTTTTCACAATGCAGATATAGCATAGAACATAATGTTACAAATATTACTGACTCACCTGTTTTACTTCCATTCTGACTCATACAAAGAAATAGATAATTACTTCACAGAAATAATCCATTATTAAGAAGGAAAAAAGTTCAATTTTGTCTGATTTATTTTATTTGTTGCCGAATTAGGCAAGTTGATTTACTGTTTAGAAACCAGTTCCTTAAGATTAGCTCAGTAATAAATCCGAACACCATCCAATTCAGGTAAGCTGCTTCTAGTTTTGAGGAGTCTTGAATTTGTCAGCATAGGAGTTTCTTAAATTATATATTCATAATTACGTTTAGTATTACCCTTTGGCTGATGACCAAGAAATTGAAGCAATATGCAGCTATGAGAATGCTGTCATTCTCTGTCAGTAGTTTTCAAATTGTGTTTCATAGGCCATTCACAGAATGTTTACCAGTGGGAAATATAAGGTTAAATTATCAAATATGTGAAGTATGTGTTGGTTAAGTAAAAATTAAACACTTAAAAAAATAACTGCAGGACTTCTTAGCTAAAAATTTGTGAATGTGCATTTTAAAATGCTAATGTAGGTGTGAGTATGTGGGTGTGTAGGGGTAATATTCTAGCATCAAAAACATCCAGATAATTTTGATCAGGAACTGTATTTTGTTCTATTTTGCTTCAAAAAATCATTTTTTGTTGTTCTGCTAATAATAGAAAAATGTTCTTTGCTACTAAAATGTGGTCTGAGAAGAGAATAGCCTTAAGGCTAGGGTGCAGGCAAGTTCTTCTCAGCTGTGAGTGCACAGTGCATGTGGATACACAGGATGGATAGCTGCAAACTTCCTGTTCATAATTCTGTGGTATCTGGTTATGAGCAGGATCAGAGCTGGGTCACATCAAGAAAGACGGGCTCTTTTGATCTACACAGGGACACAAAATGAGAGAGAAATTTGGAAAATTCCAGGATTCCAATAGCATTGTTAGGAGCGGGGAGGCTAATAAAGAGTATATATCTGCATTTAATACACAGAATTCCAATGAGATGAGGTTTTCGCAACTTAGAGGAAAACACCTGAAGCCATGCAGTCTGTATGAGATTTCCTACTGGGTCTTGGAGGCAACTACTGAGGATGAAAGGCATTAGAGAGTGGTTATCAAGTTTTTTCAAGTTAACTGAAATATTTGAAACTGTAGATCTTTTACTTACCTCTTCTGTGTGCACATAATTTGTAATTGAGATTCCTTTAAACCAGAATTTATTAAAGGTATAAATTCTTTTATACCTGAATTTATCAAATTATTTATCACTGAAATAATTGTTTAAATGCTTATCTCTCACCTACAACTGTAAAATTAAAAGCTCTAAGAGGAGGCTAGAAAATATACTTTAAACAGCAAACACTGCATGTGACTTTATGCCTATTAAAGTCTTTTAAGAGCCATTTTATATTAAGAAATTTAAAATTCCTTAAGGTGGCTTAATGCATGTACCAATTTGTAATGTGTGTATGTGGGGGTGAGAGGGTTTGCATGGAGCTTAGAGAAGTGCTAAAGTAAGAAAGAACCAGATTTTCTGGGAAGTGGTTTGAAAATAATCACAATGTTTCTTTTTCCCAAGTTTGGAGCATGTGGTAAGGAGACAGGGCAATGAAGAAAAGATACACGACCAAGTAGTGGTGACTTTGAGATGTCATATGTTTACAGGCACTTGACGGCCATAGTTCTCCACATATGACCCTCTGTTTTTCCCCCAGAATTGTCTTGTTATCGTGATAGTTTTTAAAAGCCATTACGAAAAATAAACTAGATAGACTGAAACATATAATATAAAACATGTATTTAAATTTGACCAATTTTCAATAGATTAAAATTGGTGTCTTTAGAGTGTGGTATCTTTTTAGAGGTGCAAATATCTCGTGACTCACTACTTTGGATAATTTCTATCACAACCAATTACTCTCAAACATATATATAAGTTTAACTCAACAAACTCTACCCATCAGGTTAAGCAATTTGAGTAATCTTACAGTTTACCTAGTTGTTTATCTTTAGTGCAAATTATTCTTGGAACATCTTTCTTGGAACTATAAAAGGCAGAAAATACATAGGAAAGTCTTTCTACTCCATTAAAATTTGCCACCAATTTTAAGTGTATCTATTAAAAAGAATATTAAATAAATGTGATTTTTTGGATAGGAGATCACTTTTGACACATCCCTGATTTCACAGAGCCTAATAATATATTTCTGTTTAAACATTAAAGTTTTAATTAAGGGCTAACCAGACCATTAAAAATAATGGGTATTACTATCTAGGTTATATTACTCATTATATTTAATCTCAGGAGATTTTTTACAACCAGAAGAAAAAAAACATATTTTTAAATACAGCCACATAAACAGCAAGTGCTTATGTATTAATATTATTAATATGTGCTGTTTCTGCAAAATTTTACATTCAAGTAAGGATCTTTATGTGTGCTTATTCTCTTAAATGAATCATTAATAATCAGGAGGTAGAAAATGGAAGAATGAAAATATTCATCTCATTTCTCATTATTCAGTTCCTCTTCCTGAAGAAAACAACATGTTTTTAAATCTTTCCAGAAAAACTTTTATATGTTTTAATTTTCTAGAAAATGTATATATAAATTAAATACAAATACATATGTATTTTCCCCTTTATCAAATAAATTATATATACTGTTCTGAATGTTATATCATTCTGAAATCCAATCTTTCTTCAGCTAATTTTAAGTAATGTTTAGACAAATTTAACCAACACAATTTAACTCCAGAGCCAGTATATAAGATTTATAAATAAAAACTAATGCATAGAGAAATATCATGCCATAAAATTAATTTCATTGATATTTTAAAATTACTTATATGGTAATAACAACTCCTCCTAACTTACTCTGACTCGTTGACAATTTTTAAGAGAAGTGCTCAAACTTATGAAAACTCTTTCCCTATGTGAGTTTAAAAGTAAAATTCTGAATAACATTTTATTTCTATGTTAAAAATCTTGTCTCCACTTCCTGTTGATCAGTCTTCTCTCGAAGCTAATAATTTCAGAATATGTCAATTGGCCTGAACCATTTTACGGTTGAAAAGAGAAGCCATCTTGTGCTAGTGAAACAGGCCCAACCTATTCCTAGATAGCATACAACAAATTTAAGATTTCTACCAGACTAGTAACCTAAGGTTTCTTTTCTTTGTCTTTAATACACAGTAAATTATCCAAAAAATAATCAGTTGAATTTTTACATTGTGGCAAGACGTACTAACCTAAAAAAGACATGAGACTGTTTTATGAAAAAAAAAATCTTGCTGCTACTCAAATATCATTGTAACTCATTGTCACATATATTTGTATCTGTTTACTTTCTCTTAGCTCACAATGGGAGCTTGATGCTTCATAGCAGTAATCCCCCTATTTCTTTCATTATGTCTACACACCTACTTGATCCTATATGGGTATTCTATTACAACCATAAAATTATTCTCACTCTATAAAATGTGAATCTCTCCAGATGCCTCTGGGTCTCTTCCAATTAAACCTCTCTGCTCCTCTGTCATTGCCTCTATCTTGTGGCATTAGACTCTCCTTGTCCACTGAGTTAGCCTATCAACATACTTTCATCTTTTAAAGAGTGCAAAACAAACCATCATCAGAGATTATTACAAACAACTCTATGCACATAAACTAGAAAACCTGGAAGAAAAAAAAAAAAAGAGTGCAAAAAACCACTCCCAAAACACCCCAACCAAAATACTATAGACTCCACATTGACCACATACCTCAATCCTGCAATTTCCCAATTCTTCTTACATACTTTATAGTAAAACTTGGTACTTGGCTTCCTTTTCTGATCTCGTCTACTTTCACTCTTTCCCCGGGAGACCATACCTGTTTCCTTTCTGTTGTTAAGTTCACACTTTCTCTCCCATAGAATCTTGCCCTCCCTAGAATATTGTTTCTTCAGCTGTTCACAAAGTCTCATCTTTAAGATCTTTCCTCAGAGATCATCCTTCCTTAAATACCCTATTTAAATGACTTGCATCACCCACTTCCTGTTAACGTATATTCTTACCCTGACAACTGCCAACTCTCAAATTTATGTGTTTTCTTACTTGTTTATATCTTCCCTTCCCCAAAATCCATGTTGTTAACAAATTACAGGATTTCAATCTTTTTTATGACTGAATAGTATTCCATTGTGTATGTGTATATATATATATATGACTATGTCATCAGCAAATAAAGGCAATTTAATTTCCTCCTTTCCAATTTGGACGCCTTTTATTCCCTTCTACAATGTAAACTCTATGAGAGTAAGTTCCATTACTTACACAGTACCTAGGACACAGTAGTCATTCCCAATAAATATTTGATAAATGAATAGATTGCTTGTCTAGGTCCAGGTGCTGTGTACGGATATTGGGGGGAAACTTTGTTTTTTTCTATACTCAGAAAAATATATATTTACTGTTTTTATAAATTTACATACATCATATACATATGATACCTGGACAACGTGAAGGAGATGAACTTACAATCAAATGGAGAAATTTATATAACTATAGTTTCTATTCCAAGTGTTGTTCTGTGAACTCAATATAACTTTTGTAAGTACAGAAGTCCAGAAATAAACAGGACTGGAGTTCATTTTTTGTTTGTTTTGTTTGGTGTTTGTTTGCTTCCTGTTTCTAAGTCTTGGAAAATATCTAGGCAAGAATGGTCAGAAGCTAGCAGAAAAAGTTTGTGAGAAGTATTTTAAGGCCCTGGAGACAAAAGCATAGTTATATTTAGGGAAGAAAAACTCTGAAACCTTGAGGTCTGTAATACAAAATCTGTTATCAGTCATGGGTAGGGAACAGCTGGAAATATCCAATGGCTCTGCACCCTGAAGCAGTAAACACGCAAGAGCCAGAATAGACAAGGAAAAAAATGAGGTGAATATTGCAGAGTAATTGCAATTGACAGACTAGTTCCAAACATACATGAGAAACTCTGCAAGCAACTCATGGAAACATGGACTGACACTTTGAGTGAAACTAATTTCCCACAGTCAAACTAGTAAGGATTAAAGTTGCCATAATTTATTCATTGAAAATGAAATATGAATATATTTATATGTATATACAGTATGATCTAATAGTCTCAAAATGAAAAGTCTATGACATCTGGGGTATACTGGTTAGGATCATTGCCTCTCTGCTACGTTTGACACAAATCTCTATAGAAGCATTTTCTCACATTAAATTTTTCAAATATCCAGAAGATAATAACAGATAGAAAATAATTAGAATCTATATAGAGCTTCCAAAATTTGATTTTATATTTCCAATTACATCAATAGTGAATTGCCTTTATTACATTTTAATATGCTCTCAATAAATTGCATCACAATGAATGTTTTTCTTTCTTTTCAAAAATCAACAAATAATGTATGTTTTTCATGTATAAATAATATGACATTTTGAAGTACATATACATTGTTAAATGGTTAATCTAGCTGATTAACAAATGTGTAACCTCACACAGTTATTGCTTTTGTGATAAGAGCACATAATATTTACTCTCTTTACATTTTTGAAGAATTCAATGTATTATCATTAACTAAAGTCATCTTGCTGTACAATAGATCTCTTGAAATTTATTCCTTTTATCTAACTGATATTATCTATCCTTTGACCAACAGATATCCAACTCTCCACCCCTTAACCACTCCAGCCTCCAATAAGCACCACTCCACTCTCTACTTCTATGTGTTTAACATTTATAAATTTCACATCAATGAGATAATGCAGTATTTGTTCTTCTGTTCCTGGCTTATTTCACTCAACATAATGTCAACCAGGTTCATCCATGTTGTTACAAACGACAGGATTTCAATCTTTTTTATAACTGAATAGTATTCCACTGTGTGTGTGTATATATATGATATAAGATTATGTCATCAGCAAACAGAGATAATTTAATTTCCTCCTTTCCAATTTGGATGCCTTTTATTTCATTTTCTTGATTGCTCTGGCAAGGATTTCCAGTAATATGCAACTAGGCATCCTTTTCCTGTTAGAGATCTTAGAGGAAATACTTACAACTCTTCTCCATTCAGTATAATGTTAGTTGTAGGTTTGTCACATACAGCCTTTATTGTGTTGAGGTACATCTTTATACACCTCATTTGTTGAGAATTTTCATCATTTAAAAAATATAGAATGTGTTGAAATTTTTTCTGCATCTATTCAAAGGATCATACGATGTCTGCCCTTCATTCTGTTAATTTCATGTATCATGCTGTTTTGATTTGCATATACTGAACCATTCTTACTTCTTGGTATGAATACCACCTAATCATGGTGAAAGATCTTTTATAATGTGTTGTTGAATTGGTTTGCTAGTATTTTGTTAAAAATTTTTGAGATCGATCCAAGATGGCCACTTAAGAGGAAGTCGGGATTGCAGCTCCGAGAGAAGGTGCAGAGGGTGAGTGGATGCCGCATTTCCAGACGGACTTTTACTGCCCACAGACCAGGAGATTCACAGGAGGAAAAGCCCCACGGGTCTCCAGCGCCGCTGGTTTGAGCGGAGCGGCCGCTCAGCCTACGCCCTGGAGCGGGGGGCAGTGGCTTCTTGCGCAGAGCGAGAGAGACAGAGTTCCCTCTGAGCCAGAAAGGGGAGCTGAAGCAGGGAGCCAAGCCAGGAGACCCCCGGGCAAGGGAGTGCCACGAATCTCAGAGCCGCTGCTTCGGCTGACGCAGCGGCACACAGGGCAGCGGATTTTAATTGCGCGGAGAAGCTCCCCGCATTCCCAGCGCCGCTGGTTGGACCGGAGCAGCCGCTCGGCCTGCACGGGGGGCGGGGAGCAGCGGCTCCTTGAACAAAGTGAACGAGACTGTGTCCCCTCTGGGCCAGCAAGGGGAACTGTGGCAAGGAGGCAAGCCAAGAGATTACAGGACAAAGAGGGCCCCTCTAGAAACACGGCTGAACCCGGGACGGTTCAGCTCTGTGGGGGAGGGGCGTCCTCCATCGGGAAACACCCTGCAGTTCCCGGGGCAATTTTCCGTAACCAAGACAACCCGCCACTACAGAGACTCCGTCACTACAGGGGCGGGCCAGCATAGCGGAAGCAGTTCTAACTACACCCACAGGACTGCTGGGAAGCTCACATGGAAGCTGGGCGGAGCCCACAGCAGCTCAGCGAAGCCTCTGCAGGCTGAGTGTGACTAGACTGCCACCTTGTGGGCAGGGAAAACGGTAGCAACACAGCTGAAAAACATAAAGTGCTAAACCCCTGGGCCAGAACACCTGGGGAGAAGAAAAGGGGGTTTATGAGTTCAGCTGCTGCAGACTTAAAATTACCAAAATCAGAAAGACAGCAACTACAAAGTCAATAGGCGGATAAATCCACAAAGATGGGAAGAAACCAGCGCAAAAAGGATGAAAACACCCAAAACCAGAACACCTCTCCCCCTACAAGGCAGCATAACTCCTCACCAGCACGGGAACAAGACTGGACGGAGAATGAGTGTGATGAAATGACAGAATCAGCTTTCAGAAAATGGATAATAAGAAACTTCTGTGAGCTAAAAGAACATGTTCTAACCCAATGCAAAGAAACTAAGAACCTTGAAAAAAGACTTGACGAAATGCTAACGAGAATGGACAACTTAGAGAGGAATATGAATGAATTGATGGAGCTGAAAAACACAACACGAGAACTTCGCGAAGCATGTACAAGTTTCAACAGCAGAATTGACCAAGCAGAAGAAAGGATATCAGAAGTTGAAGATCAACTCAATGAAATAAAACGAGAAGGGAAGATTAGAGAAAACAAGGTAAAAAGGAATGAACAGAGTCAACAAGAAATATGGGACTACGTGAAAAGACCTAATCTACGTTTGATAGGTGTACCTGAATGTGACGAAGAGAATGCATCCAAGCTGGAAAATACTCTTCAGGATATTATCCAGGAAAACTTCCCCAACCTAGCAAGGCAGGCCAAGATTCAAGTCCAAGAAATACAGAGAACACCACAAAGATATTCCTCTAGAAGAGCAACCCCAAGGCACATAATCATCAGATTCACCAGGGTTGAAATGAAGGAGAAAATACTAAGGGCAGCCAGAGAGAAAGGTCGGGTTACCCACAAAGGGAAACCCATCAGACTCACAGCAGATCTCTCAGCAGAAACCCTACAGGCCAGAAGAGAGTGGGGGCTGATATTCAACATCCTTAAAGAAAAGAACTTTCAACCCAGAATTTCATATCCAGCCAAACTAAGCTTCATAAGTGAAGGAAAAATAAAATCCTTTGTGAACAAGCAAGTACTCACAGATTTCATCACCACCAGACCAGCTTTACAAGAGCTCCTGAAGGAGGCACTACACATAGAAAAGAACAACCAGCACCAGCCACTCCAAAAACGCACGAAATGGTAAAGAGCAGCAACACAATGAAGAATCTCCATCAACCAATGGGCAAAACAGCCAGCTAGCATCAAAATGACAGGACCAAACTCACACATAACAATATTAACCCTAAATGTAAATGGACTAAATGCCCCAATCAAAAGACACAGACTGGCAAATTGGATAAAAAGCCAAAACCCATCAGTGTGCTGTATCCAGGAAACCCACCTCACATGCAAGGATACACAAAGGCTCAAAATAAAGGGATGGAGGAAGATTTACCAAGCAAATGGAGAGCAAAAAAAAGCAGGAGTTGCAATTCTCATCTCTGATAAAATAGACTTTAAAGCAACAAAGATCAAAAGAGACAAAGAAGGACATTACATAATGGTAAAAGGATCAATACAACAAGAAGAGATAACGATCCTAAATATATATGCACCTAATACAGGAGCACCCAGATACATAAGGCAAGTTCTTAAAGACTTACAAAGAGACATAGACTCCCACACATTAATACCGGGAGACTTCAACACACCGTTGTCAATATTAGACAGATCAACGAGACAGAAAATTAATAAGGATATCCAGGACTTGAACTCAGACCTGGAACAAGCAAACCTAATAGATATTTACAGAACTCTCCAGCCCAAATCCAGAGAATATACATTCTTCTCAGCACCACATCACACCTACTCTAAAATTGACCACATAATTGGAAGTAAATCACTCCTCAGCAAATGCAAAAGAACAGAAACCATAACAAACAGTCTCTCAGACCACAGTGCAATCAAGTTAGAACTCAGAATTCAGAAGTCCACCCAGAACCGCACATCCTCATGGAAATTGAACAACTTTCTCCTGAATGTTGACTGGATAAACACTGAAATGAAGGCAGAAATAAAGATGTTCTTTGAAACCAACGAGAACGAAGACACCACATACCAGAATCTCTGGGACACATTTAAAGCAGTCTCTAGAGGAAAATATATAGCAATAAGTGCCCACATGAGAAGAAAGGAGAGAACTAAAATTGACACCCTATCATCAAAATTGAAAGAGCTAGAGGAGCAAGATCAAAAAAACTCAAAACCTAGCAGAAGACAAGAAATAACTAAGATCAAAGCAGAAATGAAGGAGATAGAGACACGAAAAACCCTACAAAAAATCAATAAATCCAGGAGCTGGTTTTTTGAAAAGATCAACAAAATAGACAGACCACTAGCCAAACTAATAAAAAAGAAAAGAGAGAATAACCAAATAGATGCAATAAAAAATGATAAAGGGGATATCACCACAGATGCCACAGAAATTCAAATCATCATCAGAGATTATTACAAACAACTCTATGCACATAAATTAGAAAACCTGGAAGAAATGGATAAATTCCTGGACAGTAGTCTCCTCCCATGCCTAAACCAGGAAGAAGTCGAAACCCTGAATAGACCAATAACAAGGTCTGAAGTCGAGGCAGCAATTAAGAGCCTACCACCCAAAAAAAGCCCAGGCCCAGATGGTCTCACAGCCGAATTCTACCAGACATACAAAGAGGAACTGGTACCATTCCTACTGAAACTATTCCAAATAATCCAAAAAGAGGGAATCCTTCCCAAATCATTTTATGAGACCAACATCATCCTAATACCAAAACCCGGCAGAGACTCAACAAGGAAAGAAAACTACAGGCCAATATCCATGATGAACATAGATGCAAAAATCTTCAATAAAATACTGGCAAGCCGATACAACAGCACATCAAAAAGCTTATCCACCATGATCAAGTAGGATTCATCCCGGGGATGCAAGGCTGGTTCAATATACGCAAGTCTATAAATGTAATTCACCACATAAACAGAACCAAAGACAAAAACCACATGATTATCTCAATTGATGCAGAGAAGGCCTTTGACAAAATTCAACAGCCCTTTATGCTAAAAACCCTCAATAAACTAGGTATCGATGGAACGTATCTCAAAATAATAAAAGCTATTTATGAAAAACCGACAGCCAATATCATACTGAATGGGCAAAAACTGGAAGCATTCCCTTTGAAATCCGGCACTAGACAAGGATGCCCGCTCTCACCACTCCTATTCAATATAGTACTGGAAGTTCTAGCCAGAGCAATCAGGCAAGAAAAAGAAATAAAGGGTATTCAAATAGGAAAGGAGGAAGTCAAATTGTCTCTATTTGCAGATGACATGATTGTATATCTACAAGACCCTATCACCTCAGCCCAAAATCTCCTGAAACTGATAAGCAACTTCAGCAAAGTCTCAGGATACAAAATCAATGTGCAAAAATCACAAGCATTCCTATACACCAATAACAGACTTAAAGAGAGCCAAATCAAGAACGAACTGCCATTCACAATTGCTACAAAGAGAATAAAATACCTAGGAATACAACTAACAAGGAACGTAAAGGACCTCTTCAAGGAGAACTACAAATCACTGCTCAACGAAATAAGAGAGGACACAAACAGATGGAGAAACATTCCATGTTCATGGTTAGGAAGAATTAATATCGTGAAAATGGCCATACTGCCCAAAGTAATTTACAGATTCAACGCTATCCCCATCAAGCTACCAATGACCTTCCTCACAGAACTGGAAAAAATCACCTTAAACTTCATATGGAACCAAAAGAGAGCCCGCATAGCCAAGTCAATTCTAAGCAAAAAGAACAAAGCAGGAGGCATCACACTACCAGACATCAAACTCTACTACAAGGCTACAGTAATCAAAACAGCATGGTACTGGTACCAAAACAGAGATATAGACCAATGGAACAGAACAGAGACGTCGGAGGCGACACAACATACCTACAACCACCTGATCTTTGACAAACCTGAAAAAAACAATCAATGGGGAAAGGATTCCATGTGCAATAAGTGGTGTTGGGAAAACTGGCTAGCCATATGCAGAAAGCAGAAACTGGACCCCTTCCTGACACCTTACACTAAAATTGACTCCAGATGGATTAAAGACTTAAACATAAGACGTAACACCATAAAAACACTAGAAGGAAACCTAGGCAAAACCATTCAGGACATAGGCATAGGCAAGGACTTTATGACCAAAACACCAAAAGCATTGGCAACAAAAGCCAAAAGAGACAAATGGGACCTAATCAAACTCCACAGCTTTTGCACGGCAAAAGAAACAGTCAATAGAGTGAATCGGCAACCAACAGAATGGGAAAAAAATTTTGCAGCCTACCCGTCTGACAAAGGGCTGATATCCAGAATTTACAATGAACTAAAAAAGATTTACAAGAAAAAAACAAACAAGCCCATTCAAAAATGGGCGAAGGATATGAACAGATACTTTACAAAAGAAGACATACATGAGGCCAACAAACATATGAAAAAATGCTCATCATCACTGGTCATTAGAGAAATGCAAATCAAAACTACATTGAGATACCATCTCACGCCAGTTAGAATGGCGATCATTAAAAAATCTGGAGACAACAGATGCTGGAGAGGATGTGGAGAAATAGGAACACTTTTACACTGTTGGTGGGAGTGTAAATTAGTTCAACCACTGTGGAAAACAGTGTGGCGATTCCTCAAGGACCTAGAAATAGAAATTCCATTTGACCCAGCAATCCCATTACTGGGCATATATCCAAAGGATTATAAATCGTTCTACTATAAGGACACATGCACACGAATGTTCATTGCAGCACAGTTTACAATAGCAAAGACCTGGAACCAGCCCAAATGCCCATCGATGATAGACTGGACAGGAAAAATGTGGCACATATACACCATGGAATATTATGCAGCCATTAAAAAGGAGGAGTTCACATCCTTCGTAGGGACATGGATGAACCTGGAAAACATCATTCTCAGCAAACTGACACAAGAACACAAAATCAAACACCACATGTTCTCACTCATAGGCGGGTGTTGAACAAGGAGAACACATGGACACAGGGAGGGGAGCACTATACACTGGGGTCTGTTGGGGGGAGGGGGGATAGTGGGGGGGTGGGGAGTTGGGGAGGGATAGCATGGGGAGAAATGCCAGATATAGGTGAAGGGGAGGGAGGCAGCAAATCATACTGCCAGGTGTGCACCTGTGCAACAACCTTGCATGTTCTTCACATGTACCCCAAAACCTAAAATGCAATAAAAAAAAAAAAAAAAAAATTTTTGCATCTATGTTCATCAAACCTGTAGTTTTATTTTTTTGTTGTTAACAAAAATAGTTTTTCTGGGAGTAAGGAATAGTCTGGCATGATAAAAAAATGAAAAAACAGATATGTATGAATATAAATTACATATTCCTTGAAAAAATTGGAATAATTATGGTTTGAACTATATAAACCTCACAATATTTAACAAAAGCACAGTACATAGAACAAAGTAAACATCATATACTTTCAGTATATAATTTTGATCAAAAATAGCTTTCTAATGGAGCACAGAGAATGAAACTAATTTATGCCCAGCAATTTTATATTCACAATTCAAGAACAGTGCATTCATTTGAATAATAAAGTAGAAAAAGGACTGATCAGCTTCTTTAACTGCACAAGAAACAAAAACTACGAAAAAGTACTCACAGGTAAGATTTTTAATTCCACTGGTTTGTAAAGGTCTGCCATAGTCTAAGACTAACTGGCCCTTTACTTAAAATAATATGATTCTCAAAGGAAGACAATTTTGGTGGTTTCAGTAAGATTTTTTGAAAAAGTCTTGAGAAGAAGAATAAAAGATATATTAACAGCCATGGTGAGTTAAGAACAAAACCAGTGGTTCTCCTACCTCTCCTCATTTAAATTTTTGTCTGGGAAACATGACATCTATTTTCAGTAGTATGATTAAGAAAATATCTTTTAAAAAGTCTAAAATAAATGGATAAAACAAAGAGACCCAAAGGGAGTGTCAGTGGTAATGGTATGTACTATTTCTTACACTGAGTAATTGGGTTGGGGGGTATATATTTTACCATTATTCTTCATTTCAAATAAATAATGTTTATTTGTATATGTGTATATCTTTCTTTCAGTCTTTATTTATAATAATTATTTTATAATAAAGAAAAACTCAGAAGCAATATTGCACTTATACATCATAAACAGAACTATTTATGCACAGCAGTAAGAATCTTGTACATTAAAAATTAAAAAAAAAAACCTGCAGAGGAAAATACGAACATGTAGCAGTGACTGACTTTCAGTTGTAGAAATTTAGATAATTGCTTTTCCTTTAAAATTTTTCTATAGCTTCAAATGTTTCATAGTGAATCACTTTTCATAAGACTTTGACTTATTTTATTAGAAATAATAAAAGGAAAACTGAAAAATAACATACACATAAAAATAAAAATGAAACCTGTGTCTACACAAAATTCTTTATGTACTCATTCATAGCTGCTTTATTTGTAATAGCAAAAAACCTGGAAAGAGTCTGGATGCCCTTTGGTGGGTGAATGGTTGAATAAACTGTGTTATATCCATGCAGTGAAATACTACTCAGAAATGAAAATATGTAAATAACGATATGAATACATCTCAAGATTATCATGATGACTGAAAATGCCAATCCCAAAATGTTACATACTGTATGATTCCACTTACATAACATTTTCAAAAACAGTGATAAAATTAGGAAGCTCATTAGTGGCTGCCATAGTGCATGAATGTCAACGCAGAGGAGGGTGAGTGTGATTATCAGGGTTAGCATGAGGAAAACCATTGTGGTGTTTGGCTAGTTCTGTATCTTTTGTGGTGGTGGTCAAATGAATTTATACATTTGATGGCGTGATATATGGCTTTACACATAGTGTACCGAGGTCATTTACTGAGTTTGATGTTTTACTATGGTTATGTAAGATGTGAACACTGAAGAAAATTGGGGGAAGGGCACACAACACCTCTTTTACTATATTTGCAATTGCTGTAAATCTATAATTATTTCAAAGTTTTAAAAGTTTAAAGCTTTTTCTGTAGATTAAAATTTGTTATAGTAAGCAATTCTTTCATAACAAATAAGATTTTATTTATTTTGCTATCTAAAAAAAGAAATAGCACGTAGAAACATGTGACAGACATTGCTGTTCTTCCTTACTTCTTCCTCTGGTGTGACTGAACACATATGAAACAAAAGTTAATTTCAAAAACCCATCATGTATCATCAAAATGATATATAATGCCATGGTCGAAACTAAAATTTTGTTGAAACCCTAGGCAAAGACAAAATAAATGTGCTTTTGGGCAGGCATAGTGCTAAATGCAAGAGTTACAATGCTGACTATTTGAGATTTGGTTCCTGATCTTAGAAAGCTTACAGTATAATGGGTATACAGAAAATAAAAAGCAAAATTGAAATCAAATTAATGTGTGAAGGAAAGAGAATTGAGAAAAAAGTAACAGTTCAATTCTAATTTAGGAAGAGTGGCCAGAGGAACCATCTCTGGAGAGATGATATTCAAGCTGAGACTTGAAGTAGTCAGGTACACTTGGATTAAGAGGCTCTCTAGGACATTAAAATTATTTCTGCCTTTGTAGAATATGACTTCGCCACAAGGCAGGAGCAGATGTACATTTGACACATGTTTCTACAGAGAATTGCTCTAACCCCCACAACTAGAAGAGTTTCTGGCACACAGTACACACTTGGGTGTTGAATAAATTCCCAAATATTAACTCCATTTGTAAGCACATCACAACCAGGTCCTTTGAGACTGAGAAAGATAATGAATTTGAAAAAAAAAAAAAAAGAGAGAGAGAATTTAGATAGGACCTGCATTTTACTCTGAAAACTGAAATCTAAAATTTAATAATATTTGATGTAAAGATCTCATAGAAATGCTTTAATTTATGTTTTTAAATTCTTTGCCCTGTCCTACCTTTACTATGCTTTAAATAGAATTTTATTTTTCCATCTTTTAGTCTCACACTTCAAATATTCACCCACAAAGGAAGATATAATGCTTACTAATGATGTGCCATTTTTTGTGTGAATTTTAGTGTGCCTAATCAGAAATATTAAGGATTTTTTTTTATTTTTAATACTATCAGGAGACATTGTCTAAAACCTGAAATACAGCCCAGTAATACTAGTAAAATTAGTTTTATACTGTGTATGCTCTGAGAAAAATTAGATGCTAGGTCTGCTAGGTTTCAACATCACCCCCCTGACTCCAGCCACCCTTTGTGACCACTTCTGAGTCATCTGGTCCTGGTACTAGAATCTAGACTGATGATAAATCACTGAGGTTCAAATATGTTACTCACTCAGCTTCCTATTTAAAGTGATGAGGTTCTTTCAGGCTCAGCTTTAATGCTAACATTTAACAATAATGAGTCCTTATTCTTCCTGTTGCTAATGGATATTTTTCTCAGGTTTACAGTATTTCTCAGTGAAATGACAGTCCTATTGTGTAGTTCAGTTTAGCATGTGGAAATATAGAACCAGATTAAAATTCAATAAACTTTAAGTAAGTCGTGCCTCTACCTCAAGTTAATAACCCGATCACCCTCTGTAATAGAATTACAACACTTATCATCTCTGAGGGCTCATCTAATGGAGGTATTAACATGTTTTATTTTCAGTTTCATTTCATAGTGGAGCCTGCCACCCAAATGCCACCACTATTCCTTATCTCCCTGGTCATCAAATAAAGTAAGAAATTCCAATTAAAAAAAAATAAAAAACTTTAAACTGAGGAGATGGAGAGTGTTTAAGAAAAGTGGTGGGTTAGGGCGATTTGTTTCCATTTTGAATTCTTCAATATGTCATGACCAAAAAAAATTTCTCTACTCTTGAACTTTTATAGACCAATATATTATTTTCACTAAGTAATAAAGATGTTGGAGAGCTAACCCCATGGATTATTCTGAAATCATCCACACTTTGAGAAAATTTCTGATAAAATTTACAAGCAAAACCAAACTAGAAACACAAGGCAAAAATATTAAAAAAAAAAAATAGAGTGGAATAACCTCTAAATTCTACCCTTACTAATATACGTTATTTAGACTATACAGCAATGCCTGTTTGAGTTTTTTTAGTGTACTAAGTTTTGCTTGCTAGTAGTACATCACTGTTGTCAAGCAGAAACACAAAAGAAAGAGAAGGAGGGGTGGATTTGACAGCATCCTCCTGAATATGACAGACTACAGATTCTAAAATTCACTAACTTCACAAAATATGAATTTATACACTGCTAAATAATATTATGTACTCCAATGGTCTTTTAAAAAATAATTCAGTATTTGCTAATTTTAAAATCTCAGTTTAATATCAGCATGTATTGATGGATTACTGTTTGAACAGTGATTTTTAAAAATCTAGAACAAAACTATTTTTTAAAAAATGAAATCATGTCCTTTGCAGCAACATGGATGGAGCTGGAAGCCATAATTAACACAGGGACAGAAAACCAAATACTGCATGTTCTTACTTACAAGTGAGAGTTAAACGCTAAGCATACACTGATATAAACGGGCACAAAAGACACCACTATTAATAGAGGTGGGAGAGAGGAGGGCATGAGTTCAATAGCTACCTATTGTGTATTATGCTCATTACCTGAGTGCAATATACCAATTTAACAAACATACATGCACATGCACTTTAGCTAAAAAAAAGTTGAAGTGTTAAGTGTTTTTTAGTTTTAAAAATTATTGTATTAAAATTTTCAATTTTTAATTTTTGGGTACAAGATAGGTATATATATTTATGGGGTATATGGAAAATTTTGATGCAGGCATACCATGTGTAACAATCACATCAGGGTAAACAGGTTATCCATCCCTTCAACCATTTCTCCTTTCTTTGTGTTACAAACAATGCAGTTATACTCTTTCAGTTATTTTTAAATGTATAATAAATTGTTGCTGACTATAACTACCCTGTTGAGTTATCAAGTAATAAGTCCTATTCATTCTATCTAATTTTTCTGTAGCCATTAACTATACCCACTCCCTGTCTCCAGCCACTACTCTTCCCAGCCTCTGGTAACAATCATTCCACTCAGTATCTCCATGAGTTTAATTGTTTCAATTTTTTAGCTCTCACAAATAAATGAAAACATACGGAGTTTGTCTTTCCGTGCCTTGCTTATTTCACTTAACATAATAAGCTCCAGTTCCATCCACGTTGCTGAAATGACAGGATCTCTCTCTCTCTCTCTTTTTTTTTTTGAGATGGAGTCTTGGTCTGTCACCCAGGCTGGAGTGCAGTGGTGTGATCTCCACTCACTGCAACCTCCATGTCCTGGGTTCAAGCAATTCTCCTGCCTCAGCCTCCCAAGTAGCTGGGATTACAGGTGCCCTCCACCACACCAAGCTAATTTTTTTATTTTTAGTAGAGATGGGGTTTCACCATTTTGACCAGGCTGGTCTTGAACTCCTGACCTCCAGTGATCTGCCCACCTCGGCCTCCCAAAGTGCTGGGATTACAGGCCAGATCTCATTGTTTTTAAATGGTTGAATACTGCTCCATTACGTATATGTATGCTAATCTCACAGTTGACATACGCTACTAAAGTGAGCAGAGTAAAGTATCAATCTATCTAAGACATTTAACAGAACACACTTTTTAAGACAAACTATTGGTCTACTAAACTCATATTAGTTCAAATAACATATGGTCTTTCCTAACTTTCTTACTCCTAATTAATGACTAGTTCTGGTCAATTACAGACTACAATGTAGAAGTGCAAATACACGAAAAGATTAAATGGCCTGTGCCAACAATGTGCAATTCTGCTTTATTGCTTTCTATATTATTTGAGCTAAAGAACAATTTAAAGCCCACTGACCACAGATCACATGAAATATGTCTTTTAAAAACAAGAGTTTTGATTGCAACATGAGACAACACTCAGAGGAATTGAATACTAGGATATTTCTTACAAGGTTTTGGCTTGTGCTCGGTAATTCTAAGGTGAGATAAGGAAAGTGAAAGCTGATTTAAAAGTATTCTGTTAAGAATTGGGGGAAATTTGTTATCTTAGAAATTTATGTTTATGAGGTGGGAAAAGAAAAAGAAACTGAGGATATCATTGGGAAGATGGCAGCAATTACTCAGAAGAAAAAAAGGTTAGTCATTTTGTACCTGGAATATGGACTTGGGTATGTGCTTTAAACACATTGTGTTCCCTTGCCCTTGCCCCTGTTCTTTTGGAGCCATGGTTGATATTTTCTTGGGAATATTATAATTTTAACAATTCCCATATTACATAACAACTCCTTTTAATCAGAGCTCTTGTCCACATCACTCATGAGTCACAAGATTGGGACACAAAAATACTGGCAATTACAGGTTACATAAATGGTTCTCAGAAAGAGGAGCTAAGTAAAACTTTTCTTAATAATAAAGTCAATCCTCTCAATGCATCACTTGTAACAAGCTATGTGAAAGAGTGAACACACATTTTTCTAACTCTATTGTCCTGATCTGAAAAAAATCATTTGCTTTTCTAAGATTCAAAGTTCTATTTTAGAAAATTAGAATAATTATACCACCCTTAGTCATACTTCACAAGTTTAAAGAACCAAAGACATATATTAAAGATGAATATATTAATTATGTGTTATTGAACTAATAGAAATTTATAGTGTTCTAAATACTTTTACATATATTAATCTATTTAATACTCACATGCAACTTTTTTTTTTCTGATGAAAGGCTAAGTAACCTGCCATAACTAAGTGATAGACACACTATTTTGTTCAAAGATGCCTGTCTCGAGTCCCTGTTTGTAGAGTTTATGAATAAGTGAAGTTCACTTTATAAAAAGCCTCAAAGGTAATTGCTTCTCATATCTATGGGCCTCTGTCTTTTTTATTCATTTCTAGTGATGGGTATAGTGCTGGAATATAAATTCTGCCTTAGAGACTTCTCTACACTTGAAAAACTAACTATTTGGTCAGACTTGTCTACCACAAAACATACTTAAGTCTATGAATTAAATCATAGTTCCTTCCACATATTAAGTCAGAGTTGGAATTTTGTTGAGACTCTTCAGGAACTTGGAGGTATAGTATGCAAATAGTGTAGAGTAGTGGATTTGTGTTTCTCTAACACTTTCTCTTTACAATCTTTTCTATGAGCCAATTCTATTTCATTCTTTGATTAGAATTTCATAGATTTTTGTTATAATTACAATGCATTTCCTTTACTTAAAAAGTAGAATTCCAGTTAATATGACAACTTATAATAAGTGCAGGAGGCAATTAATTATTTTCATCCTCATCAAATAATCCAAGATAGAAATAAAGAAAATTGAAATAAAAGGGTGCTATTCCATAATAATTGTTTATTGGGCACCTAATATGTGTTCTAGTTTCAGAAGAGATACCAAGGTACAATCAAACCTCAGATTCTCATGGGTAAAAGAGGATTACATGGGGTTTGGTGGGGGGGTAGGATCCAAGATGGCCAAACAGGAACAGCAAGAGTGCAGTTCCCAGCAAGAACAATGCAGAGGGTGAGTGTCCACCGCATTTCCAAACAAATTTTCACTGCCCACAGACCAGGAGATTCCTGGGCCCAAAAGTGCTACCAATTTTCAGCATGGTGGTTACAGCCAGTGCCAGGTTGGCAGACAGAAACTCACACAAATCTGGGCAGATGTTTCAACTGGCTCCTGGAACACCTGGGAGACAGAGCCGGCTATTCAACTGAAAGGGAGGGAACAGAGACAGGGAGCCAGGTGATCTGGCTCAGTGGGTACCACCCTCACAAAACAAGCAATCTGAAATGCTCTGGATTGAGAGTTTTGCAGCAAGCGCAGCTGGATCCAGGATAGTCCAGCTCAGTGGGGGGAAGGGCAACCACCACTACAGAGGCAGTCTGCCACTACCGAGGCAGTTCACACAGCAGCTGGGCAGAGCCTGCAGCAGCTCAGTAACGCCTCTGCTGGCAGTGACTAGACTACTCCGTGCATGACAGGGCACCTATGAAAAAAGGCAGCAGCATAACAGGAACTTATAAATAAAGCTGACCTTCCTAGGACAGAGCACCTGGGAAAAGAGGTGGTTATGAGTTCCACCACAGCAGACTTAAAGGTACCTGCCCAGCAGCTCTGCATGAAACAATGGAGCTCCCAGCACAGCACTTGAGCTCCTATAAGGGATAGACTGTCTCCTCAAGCAGCTCCCCAACCCCCATATACCCAAAGAGACACCTTATAAAGGAGAGCTCAGTCCAACATCTGGCAGGTACCCTTCTGGCATGAAAATAACAGAAGAAGAAACTGGCAGCAACCCTTACTGTTCTGCAGCCCCTATGGGTGATCCCCAGGCAAGCAGGGTCTGGAGTGGACCTCCAGCAGTCCTGCAGGAGAGGGGCCTGTTAGAAGGAAAACTAAGAAACAGAAAGAAATAACTTCATCATCAACAAAAAGGACGTCCACTCAGAGACCCCATCTGAAAGTCACCAACTACAAAAACCACAGGTAGATAAAGCCACTAAGATGGGAAGAAACTAGTGCAAAAAGGATGAAAACACCAAAAACCAGAATGCCTCTCCTCCAAAGGATCACAATTCCTCACTAACTAGGGATCAAAGCTGGATGGAGAATTAATCTGATGAATTGACAGAAACAGGCTTCAGAAGGTAGGTAATAACAAACATCTCAGAGCTAAAAGAATATGTGCTAACCCAATGCAAAGAAACTAAGAACCTAGAAAAAAGGTTAGATGAGATGTTAACTAGAATAAACAGCTTAGAGAAGAATATAAATGACTTGATGGAGCTGAAAAACACAGCACGAGAACTTTGCGAAGCATACACAAGTTTCAATAGCCGAATCCACCAAGTAGAAGAAAGGATATCAGAGATTGAATATCAACTCGGTGAAATAAAACAAGAAGGCAAGACAAGAGAAAAAGGAGCGAAAAGAAATGAACAAAGCCTCCAAGAAATATGGGATTATGTGAAAAGATCTAATCTACGTTTGATAGGTGTACCTGAATGTGACAGAGAGAATGAATCCAAGCTGGAAAACACTCTTCAGGATATTATCCAGGAGAACTTCCCCAACCTAGCAAGCCAGGCCACCATCAAGTCCAGGAAATACAGAGAACACCACAAAGATATTCCTCAAGAATAGCAACCCCAAGGCACATAATTGTCAGATTCACCAGGGTTGAAATGAAGGAAAAAATGCTAAGGGTAGTCAAAGAGAAAGGTCAGGTTACCCACAAAGGGAAGCCCATCAGACTCACAACAGATCTCTCCACAGAAACCCTACAAGCCAGAGGGTTGGGGGGCAATATTCAACATCTTTAAATAAAAGAACTTTCAACCTGGAATTTTATGTCCAGCCAAACTAAGCTTCATAAGTGAAGGAGAAAGAAAATCCTTTATGGCCAAGCAATTGCTGAGAGATTTCGTCACCACCAGGCATGCCTTACAAGAGCTCCTGAAAGAAGCACTAAAGAAGGAAAGGAACAACCAGTACCAGTCACTCCAAAAAGTACCAAATGGCAAAGACCATCAACACAATGAAGAAAATGATCAACTAATGGGCAAAAAATTCAGCTAGCATCACAATGGCAGGATCAAATTCACACATAACAATATTAATCTTAAATGTAAATGGGCTAAATGCCCCATCAAAAGACACAGACTGGTAAATTGGATAATAAGTCAAGACCCATCGGTGTGCTGTATTCAGGAAGTGCATCTCACATGCAAGGACACACATGGGCTCAAACAAAAGGATGGAGGAAGGTTTATCAAGCAAATGGAGAGAAAAAAAAAAAAGAAAAAACCAGGAGTTGCAATCCTAGTCTCTGATAAAATAGACTTTAAACAAAAAAGATCAAAAGACACAGAGAAGGACATTACATAATGGTAAAAGGATCAATGAATCAAAAAGAAATAACAATTCTAAATACATACGCACCCAATACAGGAGCACCGAGGTACATAAAGCAAGTTCTTAATGACCTACAAAGAGACTTAGACTCCCACACAATAATAGTGGGAGACTTTAACACTCCACTGTCAATATTAGAGAAATCAACAAGACAGAAAATTAACAAGGATATCCAGGACTTGAAATCAGATCTGGACCAAGCAGACAAAATAGACATCTACAGAAAACTCCACCCCAAATACACAGAATATACATTCTTCTCAGCACCACATTGCATCTACTCTAAAATTGACCACATAATTGGAAGTAAATCACTCCTCAGCAAATGCAAAAGAACAGAAATCATAACAAAGTCTCCCAGACCACAGGGCAATCAAACTAGAACTCAGAATTAAGAAACTAACTCAGAACTTCACAGCTTCATGGAAACTGAACAACTGGCTCCTGAATGTTGACTGGATAAACAATGAAATGAAGGCAGAAATAAAGATGTTCTTCAAAACCAATGAGAACAAAGACACAATGTACCAGAAGCTCTGGAACACATTTAAAGCAGTGTCTAGAGGGAAATTTATAGCAATAAATGCCCACATGAGAAGCGAGAAAAGATTTAAAATCTACACCCTATCATCAAAATTAAAAGAGCTAGAGGAGCAAGATCAAAAAAACTCAAGATCTAGCAGAAGAAAAGAAATAACTAAGATCAGAGCAGAACTGAAGGAGATAGACACACAAAAAACGCTTCAAAAAATCAATAAATCTAGGAGCTGGTTTTTTTTTGAAAAGATCAACAAAATAGACCACTAGGCAGATGAATAAAAAAGAAAAGGGAGAAAAATCAAATAGATGCAATAAAAACCATAAAGGGGATATCACCACTGATTCCACAGAAATACAGACTACAATCAGATTACTACAAACAACTCTATGCACATAAACCAGTGAACCTGGAAGAAATGGATAAATTCCTGGACACTTGCACCCTCCCAAGCCTAAATCAAGAAGAAGTTGGAACCTTGAATAGACCAATAACAAGGGCTGAAGTTGAGGTAGCAATCAATAGCCTACCAACCAAAAAAAGTCGAGGTCCTGATGGATTCATAGCTGAATTCTACCAGATGTACAAAGAGGAGCTGGTACCATTCCTTCTGAAACTATTCCAAACAATACAAAAAGAGGGAATCCTTCCCAAATCGTTTTATGAGACCAACATCATCCTGATACCAAAACCCAGCAGAGACTCAACAAAAAAAGACAACTTCAGGCCAATATCCATGATGAACATAGATGCAAAAATCTTCAATAAAATACTGGCAAGCCGATTACAACAGCACATCAAAAAGCTTATCCATCACAATCAAGTAGGCTTCATTCCAGGGATGCAAGTCTGGTTCAACATACGCAAGTCTATAAACATAATCTGCCACATAAACAGAACCAAAGACAAAAACCACATGATTATCTCAATAGATGCAGAGAAGGCCTTCAACAAAATTTAACAGCGCTTTATGTTAAAAACTCTCAATAAACTGGGCATCGAAGGAACATATCTCAAAACAATAAAAGCTATTTACAACAAACCTACAGCCAATATCATATTTAATGGGCAAAAACTGGAAGCATTCCCTTTGAAATCAGGCACTAGACAAGGATGCCCTCTCTCACCACTCCTATTCAATATAGTATTGGAAGTTCTAGCCAGGACAATCAGGCAAGAAAAAGAAATAAAGCATATTCAATTAGGAAAAGAGGAAGTCAAATCGTCTCTATTTGCAGATGACATGATTGTATATTTAGAAGACCCTATCATCTCAGCCCCAAATCTCCTTAAACTGATAAGCAACTTCAGCAAAGTCTCAGGATACAAAATCAATGTACAGAAATCACAAGCATTTCTATACACCAGTAACAGACTAACAGAGAGCCAAATCATGAACAAACTCCCATTCACAATTGCTGCAAAGAGAATAAAATACCTAGGAATACAACTAACAAAGGATGTAAAGGACCTCTTCAACGAGAACTACAAACCACTGCTCAAGGAAATAAGAGAGGAGACCTCTTCAAGGAGAACTACAAACCACTGCTCAAGGAAATAAGAGAGGACACAAACAGATGGAGAAACATTCCATGCTCATGGTTAGGAAGAATCAGTATTGTGAAAATGGCTATACTGCCCAAAATAATTTATAGATTCAATGGTATCCCCATCAAGCTACCAATGACCTTCTTCACAGAACTGGAAAAAAACACCTTAAACTTCATATGAAACCAAAAGACAGCCACATAGCCAAGACAATCCTAAGCAAAAAGAACAAAGCCAGAGGCATCATGCTACCTGATTTCAAGCTATACTACAAGGCTACAGTAATCAAAACAGCATGGTACTGGTACCAAAACAGAGATATAGACCAATGGAACAGAACAGAGGCCCTGGAGGCAAAGCCACATCTATAACCATCTGATCTTTGACAAACTTGACAAAAACAAGCAATGGGGAAAGGATTCCCTGTTTAATAAATGGTGTTGGGAAAACTGGCTAAGAGTGTACAGAAAGCAGAAACTGGCCCCCTTCCTGACACCTTACACTAAAATTAACTCCAGATAGACTAAAGACTTAAAACATAAGACCTAATACCATAAAAACCCTAGAAGAAAACCTAGGCAAAACCATTGAGGACATAGGCATAGGCAAGGACTTCATGACTAAAACACCAAAAGTATTAGCAACAAAAGCCAAAATAGACAAATGGGACCTAATTAAACTCCAGAGCTTTTGCACAGCAAAAGAAACAATCATTAGAGTGAACTGGCAACCAAGAAAATGGGAAAAATCTTTTGCAATCTACCCATCTGACAAAGGGCTAATATCCAGAATTTACAAAGAACTAAAACAGATTTACAAGACATAAACAAACAAACCCATCCAAAAGTGGGAGAAGGATATGAACAGACACTTTTCAAAGGAAGACATATATGAGGCTGACAAACATATGAAAAAATGCTCATCATCACTGATTATTAGAGAAATGCAAATCAAAACCACATTGAGATACCACCTCACACCAGTTAGAATGGCTATCATTAAAAAATCTGGAGACAACAGATGCTGGAAAGGATATGGAGAAATAGGAACACTTTTACACTGTTGGTGGGAGTGTAAATTAGTTCAGCCATTGTGGAAGACAGTGTGGCAAGTCCTCAAGGACCCAGAAATAGAAATTCCATTGGACCCAGCAATCCCAATACTGGGTATATACCCAAAGGATTATAAATCCTTCTATTATAAAGACACATGCACATGTATGTTCATAGCAGCACTGTTTACAATAGCAAAGACCTGGCACCAACCCAAATGCCCATCGATGATAGACTGGACAAGGAAAATGTGACACATATACACCATGGAATACTATGCAGCCATAAAAAATGATGAGTTTGTGTCCTTTGTAGGGACATGGATGAATCTGGAAACCATTATTCTCAGCAAACTGACACAAGAACAGAAAATCAAACACTGCATGTTGTCACTCATAGGACAGTGTTGAACAATGAGAACACATGGACACAGGGAGGGGAGCATCACACACTGGGGTCTGTTGTGGGGAAATAGGGGAGGGACAGCGGGGGGTGGGAAGTTGGAGAGGGATAACATGTGGAGAATTGCCAGATGTAGGTGACGGGGGGATGGAGGCAGCAAACCACATTGCCATGGGTGCACTTATGCAATAATCCTGCATGATCTGCACATGTACCCCAGAACCTAAAGTACAATAAAAAAAGATTACACAAATAACAATAATAAATGAATACTATATAGAAAAGATGTGAATAACTGTCTTAATCTGTTCAGGTTGCTAGAACAAAATACTTCAGACTGGGTAACTTATAAACAAAATATATTTATTTCTCACAGTTTTAGAGGCTGTGAAGTTCAAAATCAAGGCGCCAGCAGTGACTCATGAAAGCTGTATATTTGTCATGCTTCTCCTGAGGGTCAGAATTGATAGGGCATATGTATGTATGAAAAAGAGTTTATTAAGAAGAATTGGCTCACATAATCACAAGGCAAAGTCCCACAGTAAGTCTTCTGCAAGCTGAGGAACAGGGAAGCCAGTAGTGGCTCTGTCTGAGTCCCAAAGCCTCAAAAGTAGGGAAGCTAACAGTGAAGCCCTCAGTTAGTCTGTGGCCAAAGGCCCAAGAGCCCCTAGCAAACCACTGGTATAAATCCATGAGTCCAAAGGTCAAGGAACCTGGAGTCTGATGTCCAAGGGCAGGAGGAATGGATGGAAGCATGCAGCACAGGAGAAAGTTGAAAGCTGCAAGCCTCAGCAAGTCAACTCATCCCACCTTCTTCCACCTGCTTTGTTGTAGCCATGCTGGCAGCCAATTGAATAGTGCCCACCCACACTGAGGATGGATCTTTCTTTCCTAGTCCACTGACTCAAATGTTAATCCCCTATGGCAACACCCATACAGACACATTCAGCAACAGTGCTTTATCAGCTACGTAGGCATACTTGAATCCAATCAAGCTGAGACCTAATACTAACCAGCACAGGCCAATTCTTTATAGACAGTGCCTTCTTGCTGTGGTTCTATATTCCATGATAAAGAGGCAAAGCAACATTTTGTAGCCTCTTTTATAAAGGTACTATCCATATTCTGGAGACCTCATGACCTAACTGTCTCGCAAAGGTCCCACCTTTGAATACCGTCATCTTGGTAATTGGGATTCAACATACAAGTTTTGGGGGAACACAAACATTCAGACCATAGCAATAACTAAAATAAGACAATGAGATGGAGTGTTATATTCAAAGAAAGAAACAAGAGGTAGGCAAGAAGATTCTCAAGTGGAGGTGGCATTTGAGCTAAGACTTGATGAACAAGAAAAAATGTTACACAAGATCAAGAGGCCAGGAGTGGTGGCTCACACCTGTAATCACAGCACTTTGGGAGGTGGCATTTGAGCTAAGACTTGATGAACAAGAAAAAAAGTTACACAAGATCAAGAGGCCAGGAGTGGTGGCTCATGCCTGTAATCACAGCACTTTGGGAGGCCGAGGTGGATCACAAGGTCAGGAGTTCGAGACCAGCCTGGCCAATATGGCAAAACACCATCTTTACTAAAAATACAAAAAAAAAAAAAAAAAAAAAAAAATTAGCCGGCCATGGGAGCATGCGCCTATAGTCCCAGCTACTCGGGAGGCTGAGGCAGAAGAATTGCTTAACCCAGGAGGTGGAGGTTGCAGTGAGCCAAGATTGTGCCACTGTACTCCAGTCTGGGCAACAGAGTGAGATTTTTGTCTAAAACAAAAACAAAAATCAAGATAAATTGCCTTCTAGAAAACAGACCAAATTTGCAGCCCTGAATGATGGAATCATCATGCCATGTTGAACACATCAGAAGATGGCCAGCAAAGGACTGGAAGACCACAGGAGATGAGGCTGGAGAAGTAGGTAGGGACTAGATCATGTGGGACACTGCAACCAATGCCATACACAGACACTGCCTAGGGTGTAAGGACTATCTGAACTGCAGGTAGAAGCAATGGAGGATAATACATAATCAACTAGAAAATTATTTTCATTTGAAAGAATGAATATAAAGTATTCTTGAAGAGCAAAGTAACCTTTTCCAGTAATGCTGAGTGTGATAATAATGTTTTGTTTATCTTAAAGTTTGGATTCATTGTCCAGTAAGTTTATATTCACAGCAGTTACAATTGGCAATTGAGAAACATTTCACATTAAAAATTCATATGGTACTCAGTTTTAAAAATATACTTCTAAATGTAATACATATGTAGAGTGATTCTTATTTTTGCACTGCTATTTGAATTGTATCTTATTCTTGCACTGCTTGAACTTGTAAGATACATAAAATATTTTGTTATATATTTACAATAACAATAATTTATTACACTAAGATGGTTAAATGTGAGTAGTAAAATCCAGGTATTTTAAAACTAAACAATTAACATGAAAATTTTAATGATTTTTATTTGGAATGATATACAGCACGAAATGAAGCTAATAAAATATATTTAAGAGACTATTTGTGACTTGAAAAATGTTGAAGTATTGTCAATAGAACATAAGTTATGTTAAAAGGTATTACAACAGTGATTTTTTTTTTAAATAAAGAGCACAAATTTTGTGGGTTAAATATAAAATAAACTATCAATTATATATTTTAAATCTTATCACTTATACGAATACCACATTTGAGCCATAAACAGAACAATTAGACATGTGGAATAACACCAATCAAATTCAGTTGTTACTGATATTTTGCTTTCAATTGTATTTTTTTAACAGATCATTGAGCATATTTTTATATTTTTTTGTTGTTAATGTACATTTACCCAAGAAAAATAATATATCTTAATAGGTGACTGATTTATAACCTTAAAATATTTTACATATGGCATATGGACCTTTATGTTCATTCTTCTGTTAGCCCCACAAATATTAAGGGTTGGCCTCACAAGGCCATTTATTATTTCGATGACTAAATTTGAACACCTTTGAAAGTGAAAGCAAGCACTATTAATAATTATATCAGAATGACAGACGTAAATTGAGACTATCCCAAGCAAACCTGAACAGTTCTATGCAAATTGGAACATGTAGTCACCTGAGTTATAAGCCTGATAAGTGAATAGGGATGAGTATTGGTAAGTCCCAGTACATTACTGCAGTTTCTATATTTTGCCAAGTTGCTTCAACCACATTACTATTTTTACAGAGATACTTTTATTAATTGAAATTTTATTCTTACAAATTAGCATTATTTTCACCTTAGTACATCTGAAAATGATTCTATATATTATGAATAATCTAAAGTTGACATGTATATTTTATCTGAAGTTTAACTTTCTTTTTGGTTCCTAGTATACACTGGGTGCAAAGTATATATTTGAGAAAAGAAGGATGGAAGACATGGAGGAGCAGAATGGTATTACTAGTATATATGACACTGATAGATGGAGCAGATCATTTTTAACCTACTTATGACAGGTTCTCTTCAGTATCGATCATGAAATAAAATTAATAAAATATCAATGATCTATGTGCAAACTAAAAATAAATTAATAAAGTGATGTCTAGAAAAAAAGGAACTTAAAATTCTTTTATTGAAATACATATATACTGTATATAATTAAGATTAATTCCATTATTTTTCTTTCATTCCCTCCCTCCATAGACATTTATAACTATTTTAATTACAATAAATATAATTATAATTATAATTAAAATGAAAACAAAAATTAAAAATCAGTCAAAAAGGAAAATAAATTATATGATTATTAAATCTTGATTACACTAATGCATTTATATGAAGTGAGAAAAACATCCCTGTATGTTGATCTATTTCAGTGATAAACAATAACTTTACAGTTAAATAATGAAGAAAAAAAATTTTTAATTAAACTTCAATGTAAAACATATTATTCAAATCCCATAAAATATTTCATTGCTGAACTAAAATTTGCACTTATTGAAGAAAAATATTAAAATTTGCATTTCATACTCTGTTTTACTTTGAAAATTATATACAAAAAATAATTCCAGGTGGTCACATAGAATGACAGAATTGAAATAACTCAAGGTCTTCGCTTCATCTTTACAGTAACTCTGTAGTCACTATTTATTTTGAGTCCAGTGTTTAAACACAGAACTATGTAATGTCAACTGGAGGTGGGGCAGGTATTATAACAAAAGTAACCTTAAATGATAATCATTATAAGTTTACTCTCCAATGAGAACACATAGTTGAGTTCACATATGTACAACAGGGAGTTCTCCAAGTCAGCTCCCACATAAAATAAAATGTTTTTAAAAGATGAGTAAAAAAAACTGTGTTAATTTGAAGTATACATTTATAGTATTAAAACTGAGCAGTACACACCATTGTTTAGAACTTAGATCAATAAAAAGTTTTATCAGAATAGAATAATTTATTATTTTTATAGAATTTATCAATTTTTAGAATTGTTGGTGCATTATAATAAAAAAGAAACTGTCTTTTGGTTGGTTTTATTCCTAATTTTATATTGTCATACAAATCCTTCTTGCTTGCACCTAGGCAGGCTGCTCTTTTAATCTTTGGTAAGTCCACTGGAGGGAGGGAGGGAAAGTTAAAATATATAATAAAATAATTTTAATTAGTTTACTCTGATAGGTTAAAATCGCAGAACAAAAAAGATGCTGTAATATAAAATCTAAGAGGAGGGCAATATTTTTCTCTATATCAAGGTGAGCAAGTATGTAAATAACTATTGAAATCTATCGAGTACCATTTTAAATGAATGCAAATGTACCATAAAGCTAGTTTCCTAACGATATGCGTCTCTATATTGGTTTATTCCACTGTGGAGAAGAATTAGCTTAACAAGAAGTTTCTATGAGTTTAACATACAGGCTAACACATATAGAATTATTCACAGACATAACAGATTTTTTAACATTCTGCTCATTTTAACTTCCTACCAACAGAAATAGTAATTATGTTAATACTAGGAAGAGGTAGTAACTGTTCTGATCCAAAGTTTCTTGTAGGATGTGTTCTTGTCAAATAAATTGTTTGCATATCAAATATGGATACAATATATAGAGTTTAACATTTTTCATATAATGTTTCCTAAGCTTCTCTTTATGCCTGGAGGAATTATTTTTATTTATGAAGAGAATTGATTAAATTAAATATTACTCACATACATTCCTGTAATCTAATTTTATGCATTTTTGAGGGAGTAGGCATTATATAAAAGTAAATAAAATTTATTTGGAATACAACAAAGCTAATAGAAATTGACAATTGCTGAAATAGTAATGAATTAACCTAAGCATCTGTGATAGATTAAAAGTCATAAGTATAATAGTAATAATCTGAGATGCCACAAATTGCAATAATTACTATGTTCAAATTAGAAAATTACATGTTAATCCATTAATGAGTAGCTGCTCTGAAATAATTTGAAAGTATGTTGATGTTTTATGGAAAATTATTACAAAAATTTTAATTAGGCATTTTGTGAACATTATTCCATACATAACCACTCAAATATCAGCTCTTCTAAGAAAAAAAAATTAATTAACAAAACGTCTTGGACCTACAGGGTATAAGACACCAAACATACCAAGCTTGTAAAACCCTCCAGATGACTGGAATGATAAAAGATTGACATGAACATGTGTGCATGACAACAATTACCTCTAGGTATCTAGTTATTCCTTACTTCTGTCTGCCAAAGAGTCTAATTTCTGTCTAAATCTGTCTTTAATCCCTACATGCTCACATCAATAGACCCAAACCCCAAGGAAAGGGACATTTGAAAGGTTTTAATAACCCTTAATAATTTATATAATAATATGAATGTAATTTATATGTTTATATAATAATGTGTCAGGTGTTAATTTATCAGGTGTTAATAATTAATTCAGTCATCAGGTGTTAATCAGGTGATAATTAATTTATCAGGTGTCCAAGGCTGCCTTAAGACTTGCAAACCGGGAGAACGCAGCCATTTTAGGATTATTTTACCAAACTGTCTCAGGACACAGAGGACCTCGTAGATCTGTCTTTGAGAAAGACCCTGAATTTTCTCTGGCCCACAGGCCTCTTCCAGCTAAAGAAATAAGCTACTAACTGCTTAAAACATCCTTCCTTCAGCCTCCAGATTTCAAGCAACCCCAAAGCTTTCCTTTTGAGGCAGTTTTGTTGACTCTATCTTTTCTACCAGATCTGTGAATGTTGGAACATCCCAGTTTTCTCTCCTCAAATTCATTTTTTTTTTTTTTTTTTTTTTACTTTTTTATCTTCTTAAGTGATTCATCTGGTTCTGGTTCTATGGCTTTAAATGGAAGCAGGCCAATCCAAATTGGATCTGACAGATATCTGAGTTTTTTAAAATAATTTAAATTAGTTTATATTTGAGAGAAATTAAAATTCTAAATTGAAATTTAAAAAACATCTAAGTTGGGAATTTAAATTTAATTTAAAATCTTACAGTCAGTTAGGTTTAAGTTATTTAAATTTAAATTTAATTAAAATTCAGAAGCATATGAAATGAATCATATTTAGACAAAACATTCACCTCGTATATGAAGTACTGAAATTTTGATTTCTAACGAGTTGCAATCAGGATCTCCTGACTTGGTAGCAGTTTGCAGAAGGGTTTGACATGAAAAGTTAAAACAGCCCAAAACAGCATAGCAGAAGTAAAGCTTCCAATTCAGTACTTCCAATTCAGTAAAGCTGTCCAACAGGACTTATTATCCTGGGTCATATGATTGATGCTTCAAATCAGATTTGAAGTATGAAATCATGAAATTGTGGAAGACTCATAAAATAATGTAAGTTAAGATACATTTCTTTTGAAGTGATAAACATCTGGCTACTCTTGCTAATACATTTTTTTTTCTTTACTATGTCTCCATCAGTTAGGCTGCCCCTTTGCTGGCTGCGTCTTGCCTACTTCTGGAGTAAGCATCCACCAGTTGCTAAATGCTCCCAGTAAAACTCCTCTAAGCCTGTGCAGAATATCTGTCTCACCGCCAGAAACTTCCTGAGAGAAGAGCTCCACACGGAAGCTTCAATTAGAACCTACCACTCATTAGTTTCTAAGAGTTCATCAAGAAAATCCAGCTAGCCCCACATCGTTATTTAGGTCAAGCAGTACCAGAAAGCCAAGCCTCCCAGTCCTCCTCACCCCAGCTCTCATCCCTATGTATCTATATTGCCTCTATTAAGGCCACCAAAGCCAGAATTTCTCAAACCTTTGGTTAGCCCCTCTGAAATTATGATCTGTCATAACATACAAAATCCTCAAAATAGTCAACAACTTTCAATTCAGGGATCCCTTTTGCTCTAAGGGGTTAGAAATATTTGGAGGACTGTCTGCCACAGGGGTCAGGAGCTCTCCTGGCATTTAGTAGACAGGAGTCAGGAATGCTTAACGGCCCTGATGCTTCAATGATCCCATAGATTTGTTCTGGCTAAAATGCCAGGAGTCCATATCGAAGAACACTGTGGGGCTTCACAGTCAGTAAATGAATGTTTTCTCAGCCTTCTTCTCATCTGGTTATTGTCTTATTATTGTTTGTTTTATACTCAGTACCATTAAGTCTACTGAAGGGATTTTGTTTCATTCTCGCTCTTCATTGCTACTTCCTGATAATTATTCCTCTCTTCTATCTCAGAAAAACAAAACCAAACGGGAGAAAAACAACAAAAAAAATTATTTTGATCATACTAACACTAGATTATGCCACATTTCAGGTCTTTTTACCCACCACTGCATCTACATAACAAAGCTGCCTGCTTTCAGTACCCATGTAGAACATCCAGTCCCTTGATCTCAAAGCCAACGAAGTTACTTCCAATTCACTTCTGCCTGCCATTTACATAATCACGCTCTAGACTTTGCTACAATTTTTGTGCCACCTCCAAATCTCGACTTCAAGATTCCCACACTCTGACCACCCAGTTCTATCCTTCCAATTTACCCCTCCTGGTACCTTCACCCAGTTTTTTAAAACTAACTTTGAAAATGAGATCTGCTTTGAAGATTTCTTTTTTCTACAGACCCTTTCACAATTGCCTTTATGAAAGAATGGCATGCTTTTATACCTTTTATAAAAAATGGTCTACTTTTTGCCCACTCTAAATCTTACTATTGTCTATTGACCTAAAACAAAAAACCTTGGTATACCATACAAAGGGAAAACTACAGTATTGTTATAATCTAGGCATCATAAATATTTCTTTCAATTTATCTCTTTAAGTGATGTAGTTCCAAAAAATTTAGTTTTCACATTTAAAAATTGTCAAGTTATCAATTCTTTAGTTCTGTACTAAGAATAGATAAAACAATAAATTGTTAGATAATATACATTAACAATTAGCATCTTAGAATTAAAGAAAGCATAGCATTTTAATTATGTGTGTTTTTGTTACAGAATACTGAGTTAATTATTAACAAAAGATATTTTTAGAGACATAAGTTCATATAATATTAGAGGACACTTCTGCGAAGGGAAAGGTATATATAGACAAGTTTGAGTTGGAAAAAAAAATTCTGTAAAATTACTGATGTAAAGACCTTGTCCATATATCGTTGTAACTTTAAAATTCCACTGATATAGTTAAAAGGATGATATAACTGTAATTATTTTTGAAGTGTATATATTTACAGTATGCTAAAAGTGACAACCTTTGCAACTATTTAAACATATAATAAAATTTTATACTTCAACTCTAAAATGTATGAAGAACTAATGATTTTTTTTAAGTATGGGTCCACAGACAAAGGATTTGAAGACCACTAATATTCTTCAATTTCTCATCATGAGAATCTCATCTATGAATGTTCCTGACTAGTGGACATCAGATTTGCTTGTAAGAGAGTAGAAAAATAAGGGAATTGATTAATATTTATTAAATACTTATTATGTGTTTAAAGTCCTGAACTAAATTTTATATAGAATTTCCAAATAAGTGATGCAATAATTAGAATGAGATTATTATTCCTCCTTTCAGGGAAAAAAAAAAAAAGCAAGGTCATATAAATAAACTTCTCCAATATGTTAATCTGAGAAGGAGAAATGAGAATCTGGGTTAGGGAACAAGTTTGTCTAAATTCAAGGCCCAAATCAGTTCTACTAATAAATAGTGGGATTGAGAATTCTAATAAAGGATGTGTTCCATCCTGGAGATTAACACAAGTAAGATAAGACAGGAGAATAAAGAAGATAGCAGTTATATTTCATGTTTACTATTGATTAAAGCTAACAGAAAGGAAATCTTTTAAGTATGTGGTAGTAGTACAGACTTCAAGACTGGACTCCAAGAAGAGTGAGTCAGCCACCTAGCTGCTGGAAGATCTGAACAAACACGGGCGTCACTCTGAAAGCCCAGTACCTGTTTCTGCAACATTTGGAGAGAAAAGCAGGGAAGAATAAATATTTTCTGCAGGAAATCAGATCCTTAGGAGAATGGGAAGGAAGTTGTCAATGCTGAGGTAAATGCAACCAGCTCTTGATCCCAATTTTACCAATCAGTTAATTCACTTCTTAAGCAGAGATTTATTGACCAGGCTTGATCTTCCTAGAGTAAAGCTATGATAAGACAATAAACTTACTGTATGCAGGTTGCTTGCTCCAAGTTTATCGCTTTTTCAAAAATGTCTTGTTTCTGATCAGTTTGCAGGGCCCCCAGGTTTTTTAAAATATGGTTTGTACAGAGTTCTTAATTGCAGATTGTTTTGTTAGAATCTCATGCCTCTATTCCGCTGCACTTAGACCTTATGCTCACCTAGAAGTGATTTTCCCTATGTTATCAGAAAGTGATCTATTTGTTTCTAACGTTTAAATACTTAATTTTCCTAAATATTTTCTACTAGCTAAAAAATTTGTCTTTTTATAAATTCATATTATGTATATGTGATAGTGCATGTGTGTATATATACATATATTTATATGTATACTTATATATATAGTATGTCATACATAATGCTTCTTAACAAACTAGTCCATTACATTAATTCCTTTATTTCTGTATTTCCAACATGCGCTTTATTGTATGTATTAGCAAGATTCAACTCATTCTCTCTTCGTATGTTTCTTTCTAGACTTTGAATCAAATATGTTACTAGTTATAACACTTAAAATAGTTTTTCACAGAACACAGGTATTTCTAGATAACTAAACCTATCAAACACTGACAAAACTTATTTTCAAAAACATACAGATCATTCTTCTTTCTTGAGTAATGGAATTAATAATACTGTTTAATTGTAGCAAATATAGTAGCTTCTTGGTTTTGTTCACAACTTTAAAGGGTATTATTCTAATTAGTGTTGCGTTGATGGTGCTTTTTAAGATAGTTTTAGGATTTTTTGGACAGTTTTTAGATATTATATTTTATATTTGTTAAAAGCCTTGTATAAGAAATGAATGCTAAATGAGGCCAATTTAACAATGCTTTAATACAGTAGATTAGAATTAATAGATTTCCAATTGTTTATTATTAATTCATTAGAACATTATCCTTTCATTATTCTGTGATAAAGTCTAATCTGTCATTAAGTTTTATTTTTTAATAACCTGTTGTATTTGGTTTACTATTATTTTACATGGGATGTATGCAGCTTAATTTATGTCTTTGATTTCTCCCCACTCAAGCTGCAGTGTAGATGAAAGATCAAGGAAATAAGTCAGAGATTTAACATGATGAATCTGATCGCCCTTTTGACCGACCGTACTTAACTCTAATGCTACTACTATCTCTGTGGCAAGGAGAGCTGCCCAGTCCATGCACATGAGGTCTTCCATCTGCCCGATATTTTCTCTGACTCAGAATCCACTTCCTAAATTGTCCTGAAGGATTTGAAAAAGAAAGCGCAAGTGTAATAAGCAAGACTTCCAGAGGTGAGGAAAAATTTTATTCTAACTTCATGCTCACTTTTTTCTATTTTTTTTTTTTTCACTCTGTTGTACTTTTTCTATTCCCTCGTGCTGAGCACAGGCAACTCCACAGAATCGAGGACTCTGAGGAAGACAGCACCCTTAGATTAAGCTTAGTGCCCTTGTTCTATGATTAAGTAACATGTTTTCTCTCCCTGCTCTCTTGTCACTCAGGGAAAGAATTTGTGTCCTGGAGACTACATAGTGATTTTTGAACTTTTGTTTAAGAAAATAATGAGGTTGCTTGGAGGTAGAGAAGGGGCAGGATTTATTTTTTAAAGTGGCTGCAGTTTGAAAGGTTACTTAAGAGGGCAGTAAGCAATACTCCTGGAAAGAGAATATCTCTGTTGCTGTCCCTGTCTTTATTATTTTATTTTATTTTATGTGAGGACAGTGCCATTTGCGGATAGCCAAGGGGAAAAAAATTAAGAGTAGTAAAATTGTTCTGTAAAATAAAATAACGGAAGTTGTAAGCAAGTAGACTGCGACAAAGGATTTGATGAGAACTAGTGTGGTGAAAGGAGTTTTCTTGAAAAGAGAATATTCTGAATAAGGAGTTGCAGAGACTATGAATCCCCAGGGAAGGTGCAGGTGTCATGGAGAATAACAGAGATTATAGAAAATACAATAAGGACGGATCAGACAAAGAGGGGTTTTGGAGGAATGCCAAAATGACTTTTAGGGGGTTGAGTTCTAGGGTTTTAGAGGGCTAGGCATTTACCAGTATTTCATTACCCAATGTAAAGGGTAAGAATATGCTTAGAGCAACCTACCAAAAACTTGTACTCAATTTAATATTTGTAATTTTTCAAAATCTTCATGGATAGATCATCTCTGGAAAAAATATGCAACAAAAAGATAATGAAGTTTGCTTCTAGGAAACCAGATTATAGTTGTCTGGGAAATGAAATGGCAGGAGAATTACTGTTCAAGTATAACCCTATGCTTATATTATCTATTCCAGAACAAAATAATTTAAAATAAAAATAGTTATATAAAAAACCAGCGCTTTGTTAGACTTCATTTAATCATTTAATTTTTTTCTCCTGTTTTAAAAATGCCTAGTGGAGAAGAGCAGTATAGAATTTTTAGTGTTTTGAACACTGAATTATCTTTAATCCCTCAGAAAAAGAGGATGTAATATACAACAGCTTTGCATTAATGGTGCTTTGCAGAATTAAAGGGAAAGAGCAGTGGCCTGGAAAGAGACAAAACGTTATGGAAATAGGACAAGAGCCTCACAAAACAGAACCAGAAATGGAAACTTATAATTCAGGGAAAAAAAGCAGAAATGTGGAGTGACAGTTAACTCGGCAGACAAAAAGCCCCCCCAGGAAAATTCCAAAGTCTCACTCCCTGAAATTGAAGCTTGAATGAATCTGTTTATTATATCACACATGATACCACAGGCTGAATGACTTGGAGACGCTCAGTTTCTGTTGCTTTTCAGTTACTTTAAAATCCTGCTTTATTCTTTTCTTAATGCACATCATTTGTCAATACCTCCGATCTGTGGCTCCTGGAATTAACAGTAAGGTACAACAAATATGTTCTGACTAGTACAGAGCGTAATGGAAAATTTACAGCCCTTGAGCTAAACACTGCATTTGAAATGTTCCTGCTAAATACTCTAACCCTGCATAGCACATATAGTTAGCTTTCTTTTTGGTTTAAAAATGATCTCATGCTAATAGTTTATGTTAAATATTTGGTCTATTATCATTACCATGTCTTTTTCACCTGAATTTCTAGTATTAAGATGACTACAATCATATTTGTGTGGAATTACATTTCTACATAAGTGGAAATATATCTAATGCCTTTATATATCGTCTTGTTCATTATTTGTCTCTGGAAGTCATTTAAAAAATCTTTAATACTTGCCTGCCTCAAAAGGTTGCTAGGAATATTGGATGAAATAACAAATATAAAGCAGTCAAATCAATGTATAGCATTTAATAAAGGTTCAACATATAACTGATACTCTTACTCCCTACTCCATTTTCTGAGAGAAACATTTTAAGGCAGACTACACGTTTGTCAGATAATTTGTTTTCAACAGCAGAACATTTCTAACTCATGTCTGTGTGGTTGAAGTCTGCTAATTTGACTGGAGCTTGCTCCTTTGATAGTTACATAATCAGAGGCATTTTATTAGGACTCTTCTTATCCCACAGTTCAGCACATTGACAGCGCCTAGGAGCTTGCTAAAAGGCAAAGTTTCAGACATCACTTCAGAACTACTGAGTCAGAATCTTCACTTGAAAAACAACAAAACTCTAGATAATTCAAATGCATGTTAAAATTTGAGATGCGTAAGAAGCACTGCTCTAGAAATTTTACTCACCACATTTTGCAAATGTGAGTTCTTTCAGCTTGTACTATTTTACCTTGCTATTGAAATTGTTTGACTCATTCTCCTTTCAAGTACAGGTGCCTTTTGTTTGGAACTTCATCTACTGAATCACCCATATTTCTTATGACTTGTTTACTTCCTTCAGAAACTGTGTAATGTAAACAGTATGTGAGAGTGCATCATGAATTTGTTTCTTACCTTCAGGCACAGACGTAGAGCTGTATTATTGTACAGTGTTTATTCTTTAAATCATCACAAAAGTTGAAGTTATTGTAAATGGAAGATGTTTTAAAAATATTTGATGCATTATTACCTGGAAATATATTTAATCACCATAATGTTCATAAAAATTTAGTATGAAACTGGGTGTGGTGGCTCACACCTGTAACCCCAACACTTTGGGAGGCTGAGGTGGGCAGATCACCTGAGGTTAGATCACCTGGCCAGCATGGTAAGACCCCCTCTCTCTACTAAAAATACAAAAATCAGCCAGGCATGCACACACATCTGTAATCACAGCTATCCTGGAGGCTGAGGCAGGAGAATCGCTTGAACCTGGGTGGCGGATGTTGCAGTGAGCTGAGATTGCACTTCACTCCAGCCTAGGCAATAAAGTGAGACTGTGTCTCAAAAAAAGAAATAGTATGGGACTCTTTTACTACACAAGAAAATAGTAAAAATGCATAATCTTTTGTGTGGACATAAGAATCTCTTTGCCTTTTGATTTTTCATATTTTTGTGTGTTTCTGTTGAATACTTACCTGGATTGTCCGATGAAAATACTGTGCCCAAGGGGCTACAAAATTTACCATTTGAAATTTTGAAATTTTCTGTAAGATTGATGTATAACTAGATAGCTCAACACTCTTGCTAACTCTTATTTAGTATAGATTTATTAGGCCATTCCATAATGGTTTTACCTATTCTCCCTACCATCAATGCCAAAACCCATACCTAGGCTCATACGGCCTTTCTCTTTACTGCCATGCTCTTGCCTCTGAGATCCTCTCATTTCTCCAGCACTAGATAATAGTAGAGTGGAGATATCTACACTTCTTCATCTCTCTACCAGGTCATGCAAATTTGTATTCTTCTTAGTCCTTGGGGAATATTCAATGGCTACTCTAATTTTTCCCCCAATTTCCTTAAGCACAAAGTTTTATTTTCCCTTTCTACAATAATAGACCTTGATGGTTCTCTAAAAGCTGAAGATGAAAATGTTAATGGCTCACACAGACACACAGGACCTAGAAGCACCAAAGCCATTTCCTGAAGTAAGTTAATACTTGGACTTTAAGAATGGAAAGACCTGACAACCTTTGGGCTGGGGAGTTGGGGAAAATACTTTTTATTATTGCCTGAGGAGTTTATAATAGTAAAAAACTAGAGTTCAAGGCAATTTCTTAATTATCTCTTTATTAAATTCTTGGTAAACCACCCAGCAATAATAATTTAGCATTTTCTTGTTATGGGCAACGTGATTCCATATTTTTATGTTTATTTTTCTTTCTTAGAAAAAAATTCCTCACATATTACACAATAATATGGTATTTCATATGGTGCTTGGATTATAGAGGTGGATAAATTTGAATATTTTCACAGAATATTATAAAAAGGATTAAGAAATCCATCAAAAATACTTCCTCATTATTATGTACAAATGAATTAACCAACATTTTAAAATTTTGGCAGTAAAAACGTATGACAAAAAATGATGGTGTTGGACAAGGTAGTTTCCAAAGTGCCTTGAAAATTTGTAAAGGGTGAAATAAAGGTGTACAGTTGTCCCATGGTAAACATGGAGGATTGATTCTAGGGCCTCGGAGGATACTAAAATCCATGGATACTCAAGTCCCTTACATAAATTCTGATATAATTCTGCATATAACCAATGCAATCTTCCATATACCTTATATTATCTCTAGATTATTTATGATACCTAATACAATGTGTACACATCTCATTCGCCTGGATTCAGGGCAGTACATGGCACAGAGCATATTCAAATTTTGCTTTTTGGAATGTTGTGAAGGATTTTTTTTTTCCTGAATAATTTTGATCCACATTTAGTTGAATCCACAGATGTGGAACCCTTGCATATAAACAGTCAACTGTATATATATTTTTCTTGTTATATAAATGATATATATAAAGTTTCACAAAATGAACTTCTGAGGGTGAAGGGTGACAAATCTAAAAGTGTCAGGTTTTTTTTTTCCTGAAACTAAGATTAAAATGTATGGAAATAAAATACAATTCTTTTCATTACCTTGGATAGCGTTATTTTTATCATATGTTGAAGTTCATACTATTTAAATTCATGTGCATTTCACACTAGTGTTTAACCTTTCAGGCTGTTCCAAACAGTGAGCCTAGCTAATGCTTCTCCAAGCCTTCAGTCACACCTAGAGTATTCTTCACCCCTACACCTACATCACCACAGTGTAAATTGCAATAATATTTCTATTCCTATTCAAATATTTTCCATGTAGATTTCTGTGATTCTAAAACAGTAATTTCTGCCTTATCTACATACTCAAAATTATCTGTCAAATAATTAACTTATGTATTTTATGATTACTTCGTGTATAACAACGTCTTATTTCTATTTTATATTTCAGTTCATTGAAGATGTGTTATATATGTGATTCTAAGTTATAAGCACAGGGTACCTGAAATAGTCCCTTATTCTATTAATTAGGGTCAAGCGGGAAAAATACCAGATGGAACACTCGAAAAAATTTAACTAAAGAGAATTAATTTTCAAGGTTATCTATAGAAATGTGGAAAGAGTTCTGAGAACTAACAAGGGGTAAAATTCCAAGGACTATTGACAGGGGAAAGCTGGAGGAGCTGTAATCATTTTTAGTCTTGAAATGGCAAATGGAAGCTATAGTGTTTTAAGAGACCAGTGAGAAGTGAAATCAGGAACTAGGGCCAACCTGATTTAATCTGTCCCCACAGAACAGTACAGCTACCAACAAAATATCAGTGAGGCAACAAAAGAAAGGGGAGAATTAAGGTACCAAACTCATTCGCTTCTCCTGCCCTTAGTTGTCTGACTGATGTCTTCTTTGTCTCCAAAAGAAAAATGTTGAAAGTCATCAAACGTAATAGCAATTGGTTCCAGTCCCAAGTATTCTTTATATGCAGCACCATATATTTGCTGCTATTAATAGTTTAACTATTAATATATCCTATATATCAATAACCCAATCTCACAAGATGTTTTCCCATGGCTAAGGCCATTAATGAGTCCAGTAGACAGTTCCAGTGTCCTGTTGACTCAGATGTTTCCAGGTAATGGAGTACTTAGTAAAATGAGAGATTCCATAAGCTTGACCTCATTGGTGCACTTCTTTTAAGGTAAACTAAGATTCTTGTTTGGAGGATATGTTTAGAGGATTCTATGGTGATGATTAAATCATTCCTGAAATCCTCAAATGACGGTGCTGGAAGAATTTCAGTCAGGAAAAGCAAATTGGTATAAAAAAATGCACATATATTTCCAATAACCTTAAACTCCTGCCTTCTCTTTGATGGAAACAGCCCAATGTAATCAACCAGATACCAGATAGCTGTGGGTCACCTGGCAAATGGTGTTATATCAGTGGCCCAGCAAAACCTTTACTAAAATGAAATTGAACATCCAGTAGTAGTAGGCAGATGAGCCTTGATGAAGGGGTTAATTGTTTAGACCAAGTATAGTCTTTGACTTTGACTATTGGCTATTATTCTCATTTTACCAGTGTACAGAGGACAGACAACCCAGAGCTTTTCTGGATGCTAGGGTTCCACTCACTATACGAGTTCTAAATGCCTCGAAGAGGGTTCCTTGAGTCCCCCTGGTGGACATGGTTAGTGAGCAGCTGAATAAGCTGAACGGAATGGATCCACTTCAGTCCTATCGCCCCAAATGTTAGTCTCCTTTTCCCAGTATACTGGGGTTGTTCTATAATCTTAATTTTATTGATTATAGCCACTGCTATGTACAAGCTTCAAACATCTAACACAACAAATGTTTAAGCCCACTCCTAAGCATCCTAGCTAACACTTTAATTCTTAAATTCTGGATGAACATATCCATATTAAGGCATTTAGCCTGATTCCACTTATATTTTATTCTTCTTGGTTTTATATCCTCAGACTATATTCCTGTACATGCTTTCCAGTCCTCTGTAATGATGCTGCTTAGCAAGATGCTGAATCTTTCATGTAACCACTTTCTCTTCCTGAAGGAAACTTTGTTTTTTCTCACCTATGCTAGAATCTAACCTTTGGAATATGCCTCAAGGAAATGTGAGTATACATGTCTGAGAAAAAGCTGTTATTGAGAATAGTTATTCTATTGAGATAACTTCTTTAGGTGTAGTCAACAGACGTTTTTCTATTGGAATGCTAGTTTCCTGAGATACTGGGTGAGGAATGGATTCTACTAGCAAGTAAGTTTTAAGGAAGTTTGAGCCTTTCAATTCTCAGCAGCATCTAAACCTGTCCAAATGGCCTCATCACATGTCTCACATCACTCCTTATCAACTAGTGCCCTCGTGTTAGCACAATAATTCTCAAACTCCTTGTCTCAGGGTCCCTTTACCTTTTTAAAAGCTATTGATAACCTCAAAGATCTTTTGTTAATGTAGAATACATATTTAATATTTCAAATTTAAATAAGAAAATTTTCATATGTAAGAATGTACCAACACACATCCCATTAGTTATTAGAACAATGACTTTATTTCATCTATGTAGCTTACTGTTTTTGTTTTATTTTTAAAATGGTTTTGACTTCAGGGACCCTATGAAATGTCTTGGGAACTTCCAGTTCCTAAGGAACACCCAGAGCATACCCTGAGATGTGCTGCCTTAGCACAAGAGGTGTGGTGGGGTTGCATATTTAGCTGGTATTACAATAAGGCAGCCTACACAATCAGGTTTGGGGATAGAATCTTCAAACTTATCTGTTCTGAGTCATGCAAATTACAAAACTCTTGAACATCAGAGAGTTTGTCTGGTTTTCTACTTGTGGTTTGAATTGAGAGGCCAAGGTCCTAACCTTAGTTTTCTTTTTGTAACATTCCCAGTGTAATAAGAAGTTGTTATCCAACCTTCTTTGCAATCACCAGCTTTGCCCTGGCAACAAAGTGCTACAACGTCTTCATTTTGTACACCTTGCTGTTAGAAAGAAGCACTCCATTCCTTCATAAATTAAGTAGTTGTGATGCCCACTGACTACTATGAATTATCAGTGTTCCATCTTTCCTGGGAAGATGGTTATTCATATGTCCATTAAATATATGATCAACTCAGTACCAGAATTCCGATCACAGAGCTTATAAGTTTCCTGGTGATATTTCTGATTCTGTATTCAGCAGTATCCTGGTTAGAAGAGAGAAGGAACACTTAAAGCTATTCTATAGGAGGACATTCAATTAATGAACTATTTTCAGAGGCATGTGAAGGGTTAAGGAAATTATAAGCAGGGAGCGAGACTAGAAGCCATCACTATTCTTCAGCCTGAAATGTCAAGAGAAGAGTTATCAGAGCTTGCTGAGAGCTGGAGCTGTGGAAGAGGCACCACATGGCTAGACCTGTGGCTGATGAGGAACTTTCAGAATCACAGCAAGTACAAGAAGCAGAATGGCTATCCTGAACCTCACATTTCCTCTCCTCTGATCTCCTTTTGTTGCCTATCATCATCTGAACCCAACTGGAACACAGACAGGGCAAAGAAACCTCAGTGTTCGTCTGTAGAGAACAAGTAGGACATAGGGAAGAAAGAAAGAAAAAGTTGACACAGCTTAAATCTTCTATTAATTGATCTATGAAAAATATATTGCATGATAGATTCAAATACTGACATCCTAACATGCTTTTTAAAGATCCATGGATAATGTAAAAAAATCTTCATAATTCTAAATATAAAATGAGCAAGATACTTTAAGTATGATTTTCATTTTCCAATAATATTTCTATAGATGGCATAACTATAGAAATAACCAACATTAACAACAGGAAAAATACCTTAAGAACTCAAACTACCTTAATAAAATTTAGTGCCTTATACCAAACATAGCAGAGATAATACCTTCTGTGATTCCGTGGCTTGTGGTAGACGACAACAAATAGTTCATTATGATCTCTTTGTTAATGGGAATGATAAAGGTTTTTAGAATAAAAACGTCAAATACACATTTAAGTCTAAAAGTGTTTCAATACATTTAAATCTACCAAGTAACAGATTTCTTAATCACATATTTTATCAATAAATTTTCTTATTCAGAAAGAAAATTTTCTACATTCCATTCAATAACTATGGCTGATTATCTATGTATAGAGCATGATTCCTCTAATTTCTTTCTCTTTGCTGTAGCCTATAATCTACAACATTTTGGGAGTGACAAGACATGAGAGGTATAAATCTGCAAAAGGAATCTATGTATTATAAAATTATTGGAAGGGGCTGGGAATCCAGCAAACAGAAAAGCTGTTGTACCTGTTATAATACCAGATTTTCAACATCAGAGCTGCTGCTTGAGCTAGAAATAGCTCTCTCATCAGGCATCCACCTAACCATTTTGCTTTCCTCATGTGATGAGTGCAGATTAAATCAATCAGTCAGTGGTAGGAAAGAGGCGTGTTTTACTTTCTCAGGTTGAACAACTTTGTCAGCATGACTCTGAGTTTTTGCTGATGTAAAAATGTATTTTTAAATACTTCTCAGAAATAGGTATCTGCTAAAAATGAAATATGGGATCACAGTTTGTCAAGACCAAATATGTTGAGTTCTTGGAGAAAGAGTATGTGCATGTTTGCTTTATAGGTACACAGCGGCACTAACAACAACAATCAAAGGCAGATTACAAAATGAGGAAATCAGGTAAATGTTATTGAGCAGGTGGGCAGGGGAGATGTTGAGAAAATGCTGGGCAGTCACTGCTGAAAGGCAAGGGAATCTTAAAAAGGATTCCAAGAAGTGATTTCTGACTAACGTGTACATCATAAAGGGTCTAAATTTACTACAGAGGAGAGATCATTGAACCATCTGTATCTTCCTTAAATAAAATGCAAAACAGAATTTTGAAGACTCAGAATTAGCTATGAATATTTTTCTCTCTCTGGGTCATATAGTGGAGCTTTATATACCTCCTTCCCCAGGGTCATATTTGACTGTCCGCACTGGAAAAGTCAAACTATATCTCACACCCCCAGACACTTGCTGGGAAAACTTCACCTGTAAAAGGCATCGGAACTGGCTTAGATGGATTTTTTCTACTGGTGAAACCGACAGAGATCCCCAGTTGCTATAGCATTATCTTGTTTCTTTTACAATAGTTTCCTCGGGAATAGCACACTGGTTAGGTGGAAACACCAACAAAAAACACAATAGTTTCCTCAGGAAATGTCCTTAGAATAGTCAGATTCTTAGTTTTTAGCATTCTGCTGTATTCTGAGGTCTTCCTTGCCTTTGTTTTGGACTTTAGTGGCAGCTATTGTCTGTAGAATGTGGCATTTTGCCACCTGGCTCCAGGTGACTTTTTCAATTTCAACTCCTGCTTTTTGTTGTTGTTCAGTTTTTACAACTGCATGCTGCATTCTAGCCACAGCAAACAGCATACACACTTTAATAGAATCTAAACTTCAGTTCGTTATTCTTTTATTTTGGCATAGCTTTCTTCCCATATTTTCTGACACACTTTTACTGATCATCACATTATTATTCAGATGTCATCACCATAGATTTCCCAGAAAGAAATTATATAAATGACACGGCATATATGTGATATGCATGTAAACAGGCATGTGTATTCTAGGCATGTTGCAAATATAATTACTTGTCTATATCCAGGACAGACTGTAGCATCTAGGGGCAATAACTACCTTATTTCACAAAGTACTTTCTAAAGTTCCTGGCACGTTTTAGATGCTCCCCAAAAATATGTTTATAGTTTTTTTCTCAAATTCTGCTAGCTTCTTTAAACATATGGGATCTAATTAAACTTAAGAGCTTCTGCACAGCAAAAGAAACAATCATTAGAGTGAACTGGCAACCAACAGAATGGGAAAAATTTTTGCAATCTATCCATCTGACGAAGGGTTAACATCCAGAATCTACAAAGAACTAAAGTAGATTTACAAGAAAAAAACAAAACTATTCGAAAGTGGGCAAAGGATATGAACAGACGCTTTTCAAAAAAAAGACATATATGCAGCCAACAAACACATGAAAAAATGCTCATCATCATTGGTCATTAGAGAAATGCAAATCAAAACTACATTGAGATACCATCTCACGCCAGTTAGAATGGCAATCATTAAAAAATCTGGAGACAACAGATGCTGGAGGGGATATAGAGAAAAACGAACACATTTACACTGTTGGTGGGGGTGTAAATTAGTTCAACCATTATGGAAGACAGTGTGACCATTCCTCAAGGATCTAAAAATAGAAATTCCATTTGACCCAGCAATCCCATTACTGGGTATATACCCAAAGGATTACAAATCGTTCTATTATAAAGATACATAAACATGTATGTTCGTTGTGGCACTGTTTACAAGAGCAAAGACCTGGAACCAACCCAAATGCACTTCAATGATAGACTAGACAAAGAAAATGTGGCACATGTACACCGTGTAATACTCTGCAGCCATAAAAAATAACGAGTTTGTGTCCTTTGTAGAGACATCGATGAATCTAGAAACCATCATTCTCAGCAAACTGACACAAGAACAGAAAACCAAATACCACATGTTTTCACTCATAGGTGGGTGATGAACACTTGGGCACAGGGAAGAGAACAACATTCACTGGACTAGGTGGGTGGGTGGAGAGGAGGGGAGGGACAGGAGGGTGGTGTGGAGGATGGGGAAGGATAACACCAGGAGAAATGCCTGATGTAGGTGACGGGGGTGGGGGGCCGGAGACAGCAAACCACCATGTCATGTATATACCTATGCAACAATCCTGCAGGATGCAGGATGTGCACATGTACCCCAGAGCCCAAAGTACAATTTAAAAAAAAAAGAATCACAAAAAAATGCATTGTATGTGTGAATTAATGTAATGGTTACTAATAATGCACATGGCATTATCCAAATTACTAAAATGTACTAAAGCTTGTTAGGCTAGAAAGTTATAAAAGTAACATCTAATCCTCACTGGGAGGAGCAAGTATCTAAATCCCAGAATCACTGAATATTTAGCTTCAGAAAACTCCAGGTGCTTACATCATGCATTCTTACAAATTTCCACCCAATTCCCTACTGATAAGATAAAGAAAAAGAGGTAATAAAAGATGTATTTTACAGTTAACAGGTAGAAGAAGAAATATAGTACATTTTTATGACAATCATGTGAAGCTCAAACCACCGCAGGGATTCCGCTGTAAAATTACACCACATGGAGGAAAAGGGAGTACTTCAACACGGTGCTCCAAGCCAGAGGTGAGACCTACAGAATTTGGTTCCTTCTGCCACAAAGTGGCCACAGCGGCTAAAGAATAAAGTAAATATTTGGTCCACCTGAGTTTAAAGGGCATCCTAACTCATTTTATTGCCCTCACCAGCCTTTGGAGGACACGAGCCTGCCAGTGTCAAGGCAGCAGGTAGAAGAGGGTTTGTTCCGGTGAGAATGGCGGCAGCAGCGATGGCATCCACAGCTACACAACATCACATGGGCGTGGAAAGTGACTTAGCAAATTAGATCTCTCAATTTTTTTTTCTGGTTTGCAAAAGGATATAAAGATGACAAAAAGAAATAAAATGGCCTAACAGTCTAATCCCCGGCTTTGCATAAATTATATCCAAAATCTCTAAGGGGGGCATAGTTAAAAACCAATTCAGCGATGGATTCAGTTCTGTATGTAAAAAGAAGTCTCTTTTATTTTATGAATAGATCAGTTAATAGACGTTTTATATTCTTAGGTGTCGTCCTGTTTACTTAGGGAAAAAATACACTTTATATACAAAATAAGAACCCCTAAAGACCATTTCAGGTTGGGTAAAAAGGTTGGGAGTAGATGGACAGAAATCAGTATTTAGATATAATTTACATCACTGGGAGCCCAAAAGTGAAAGTAAATTTTAACTTCACACACATTGAATTTGGCAGTCGTGATAATATTCCACTCAGGCCTCCCCATGCAGAAGACTGGTATTACTATATTGGACTGATAGGCCGAGCTGTTGGGCTCTGATCTTTCCACAACCCTGTTTTCTCTATCCTCTCACTTCCTGTGTGCTGATCTCAGCCAATAACTAAAGAAGACCTTGAAGTGTATAATTTCTCTGATGGACAATTTTGGCTCAAGGACTCCCCATGAAACCGGACCAAAGCTTTTTAGAAGTACTTGCAATCTGAGATGGCCTATCCAATTAACCTTCCTTCTCTATTTCTTCACAGGAATCAGAACTGTATTACAGATAGTCTGAGGACTCTCCTCACCTTTTCCGACTGCCTCTTCTTGTCCTTCATGTCTAATTCCATCTTGGCTTCCTCTTTTTCAGCAGACCTAAGTGACTTACCCCTGCCTTCTATTAATCATATTTCTTCCAGTACAGAAAATATGTTTAAGTACTTAGTTTGGGGACTTAAAACTGAACATAAAGAGATCTTTTTTAAAATACACAAAAATTATTTAAACCTTGTGTAGTGGGTTCAATGGTGGCCCCCTGCTATGGTCTGAATGTTTATTTTCCCCTACCCTGCACTCAGTTCATACGTTGAAGCCTGATACCCAATGTAACCCTATTAAATGGTGGGTTATTTAGAAGGGAATAGGTCCTAAGGGCTTTACCCTCATGAATACGGTTAGTACCATTCAAAAGAGGCCTGAAAGAGTTGCTCTCCCTTCTGCCAAATGAGGACATGGCTAGAAGCTGCCCTCTATGAGGAAGAGATCCCTTACCAGACACCAAATCGACTGGCATCTTGAATGTGGACTTCTCAGCCTTGAGAACTGTGAGCAATAAATTTCTGTTGTTTATGAATTACCCTAGCTATGTTATTTTGTTATAGCTGCCTGAGTGGACTAAGACACTTCCCCCAAAACATGTCTTCATATCCTAATCTCCACAACTTTTGAATGTAATTTTATTCAGAAGAAAACGTACTTTCAGATATAATTACATTAAGGATTTTTGAGATGAAATCATCCTAGATTATCTGGGTGCAACCTCAATCCATTAACAGGTATCCTTATGAGATACAGAAGAGAAGATACAGACACAGAAAAGGCCACATGAAAGTGGAAGCAGAGATGGAAATTATGCAGCTGCAAGGTAAGGAATGCCTAGAGCCACCAAAACCTGGAAGGGGCAGGGAAAGACTCTCCTCTAGAGGTTGCAGAGGGAATGGAACGCTGCTGATCCTTGATATCAGACTTCTAGCCTTCAGACTGTGAGAATACATTTCTGTTATTTTAGGCCACCAAGTTTAAGTTTGTGGTGGCTTATTTTTTTCACAACAGCCATAGGAGACAGATACACTCACCTAAAACAAAACAGTGAAATGATCAGTTTTCCATATCTTTGGGTGACTGAAGAGGTAGCAGGAAAGTAAAACAAAGCATAAATCTTGGAGCAAAACTTAGTAAGGGCAAGAAACAGTTTTTTTGTTGTTGTTGTTTGTTTTTTGTTTTGAGACGGAGTTTCGCTCTTGTTACCCAGGCTGGAGTGCAATGGCGCGATCTCGGCTCACCGCAACCTCCGCCTCCTGGGTTCAGGCAATTCTCCTGCCTCAGCCTCCTGAGTAGCTGGGATTACAGGCACGCGCCACCATGCCCAGCTAATTTTTTTGTATTTTTAGTAGAGACGGGGTTTCACCATGTTGATCAGGATGGTCTCGATCTCTTGATCTCGTGATCCACCCGCCTCGGCCTCCCAAAGTGCTGGGATTACAGGCGTGAGCCACCGCGCCCGGCAAGAAAAAGTTTTTTAAAAAAATTACAAATCATTTCTCACTCAGGAAAAAATCTGCAGCAACGTGTTTACAAAGCAATATGCCGAAGAATAGTACATCATCAGAAAGTAGTGATTGCTGATGATTATATCATCAGTAGTGTCATTTGAGTTCAACATTTGAAAATAAATCATACTTTGCTGATGAGTGTGTACAATGGTGCAGCCACTTTTGAAAACATTTGACTCAAATACATGGAGAAATATACCCCGTGTATGGATTTAAAGACTCAATATTATTAAAATGCTAGTTCGCTTCAATTTGATCTATAGATTTAACAATACCAGCAAACTTTATGGAGAATTTGAGTGACTGATTCTAAAATGCATGTCAATGATATGGAATTGTCATAAGGACAAATCAATGTATACATTGAAAAGAAAATAGATTGTCCATGACTAAACCCTAATACATATGCACATACATAATATATATATAACTGTTACAGTACATATTTTATATGATATATATATAGATAAAACAGTTGTTTAACAAAGGTACTAATGCTACCTAATGAAGAGATCATCTTTCAAAAAGTCATGTTGGAATAATTATATATCTGTAGAGAACATTTTAAAATTGAGTCCTATCTCACACTTAACACAAACCTTAGCTCATTATAGAACACATATATAAATGTTCAAATTAAAACCGTAAAGCTTCTGGAACAAAATGTGGAGGCATATCTCTGAAAACATGGAGTACGCAAAGATTTCTTTGACAGGACAACACAAGCACTAAGAATAAAAGAAAAACTTGGCAAAATTGACTTCAGCAAAATTAGTGTCTTCTGCCCTTCAACTGACGTTACTGGAAAAGGAAGACTCAAGCCACAAACTAAATATTCACAAGACACATATCTGAAGAAAGACTTGCATTCAAAACATATTAAAGGAAAAATTCCTGTAACTAAATAATATAAAATCAAACAAGTGAATAAAGATAGAAATTTAACTTAGAAAAAAACTTTACTGAGGAGTATATACCAATGGCCAAATGCATGAAAATGTTCTCAGTAACCTTAAATCAGGGAAATGCGAACTTAAACCACAATGAGTTACTGCCATTTACTGTTAGAACAGCCAAAATGTTAGTAAGACTGAAAAGTTTCAACTCTTGGCAATGTTATTGATCAAGTGGAATTTTCATACTTTGCTGATGACAGTGTGAAATGGCGCTCCCACTTCAGAAAAGCAGTTTCTAAAATGTTAAAGATAAAGCTGCTGTTACCCAACAATAATCTATCTAGGATTTTCCCAAGGGAAATCAAACATATGTCCATAACGGTCTTACACAAAAATGTTCAGAAAGACTTACTCATAACAGCCCAAACTGGAAACAACACAAGTGTCTGTCATCAGGTAAATGATAAATACATTTTAATGGATGCTTCAAGATGGATCAGTATTATATTTGGTGATAGCAAGTTATGAACTAATAATATAGATCCAGCAACATGAGTAAATTTTAAAAATATTTTCTTCAGTAAACCAGTTACAAAAAAGTATATATTACATTATTCCATTATTCAAAGTTCTAGAACAGGTTAAATTAATTATAGGGACTTGGATCATTTGTTGCTATAATCAAAGGATAGATGGGGGAGAAATGACTAGAAAGCAACATTAGACAACTTTCTAGGTTTTTTCTGGATTTGGATGGTCATTACACTGTATGTAATTTATCAATATTTATCAAATCGATATTTAAAATCTGTGTACATTATGAAATATAATTTTACCTCACTTAAAAAAGATCAAAGTAGGTAAGCAAAATTTGTCGAACATGAGTATACAAAGTAGAAATTAATACTAAAAGAAAGAAAACTAAATCAAGATAGATTACATTTTTAAAGAGTATTAAGGTAAATTTCAAAAATACATGTATAATACAAAATTATATAGACTCATTAAAGTTAAACCACAATTTTGGCTCTTAAGCTTTCTTAGGAGAAGTGGAAATTGGGAAACTTGATCAGTTAATTCAATGATTTTTAATGTTCGATCATAGACAATTTTCTGGGGAGCTTCATGAAAAACACAATTTTTTAGGACCTATATCCTCCATATTCTGATCCAGTAGGTCTGAGGAAAGGCCTGAAATTTTACATTTTGAAAGTTTCCCTTGGTGATTGTGACATCTGGTTTGAAACTTTCTGAGTTACCCAGTTTGTAGAATTTGTAAGATAAATGAATTATTTACAAAAAGCTCAGTAATTCATGATACTAAAGATTAAAATTAATTTCTTCTGACAATTCCCACAAGGAAGACACTGTAACAAAACATATCCTCAATAATAGACTTACAGTCAATTCAGGAAGAAGTTTTATAAAGGCACTTCATAATACAGATTCTTAATACAGGGCCTCAATACAAGTCAAGTGTAGGATGGCAACTGTAATTCAGTAAGTGTAATTATAAAGAGTGGGGTGGCCAGGTGTGGTGGCTCACACCTGTAACCCCAGCACTTTGGGAGGCCAAAGCAGGTGGATCACGAGGTCAGGAGATTGACACCATCCTGGCTAACACAGTGAAATCCCATCTCTACTAAAAATACAAAAAATTAGCTGGGTGAGGTGGCAGGTGCCTGTAGTCCCAGCTACTTGGGAGGCTGAGGCAGGAGAATTGCTTGAACCTGGGAGACAGAGGTTGCAGTGAGCCAAGATCGTGCCATTGCACTCCAGCCTGGGTAACAGAGCAAGACTCTGTCTCAAAAAAAAAAAAAAAAAAAAAGAGTAGGATTAGTGAGGTTACTGGATAAACTTCTACTATGTAACTCACGCTGCTTTAGAATAACATAGGAGCAGATTTTAGGACATCCAGAAAAACACAGAAACTGAAAGGCAATCCTCCCTAAAGTTATTATTATTGCTTAATTCCTCATGAACTTTTGTAGACTACTACTGGGTCAAAATGAATTTAAGACTTTTTTTTATTGCATTTTAGGTTTTGGGATACATGTGAAGAACATGCAAGATTGTTGCATAGGTGCATACGTGGCAGTGTGATTTGCTGCCAATTTAAGACTTTTTAGCAATTACTTGAATCATAACTAATCTAAATTGCTGCTTAAATACCATACCAATCAATATAATTTAAGTCTGTTAATAATAATTGGCATGTTCTAGTGACAATTAACGAATGTAAACTAAATTTAAGGTTGGCTGTTGTGAATTTTAATCAGGAATCAGACATAAATAGTCAACTTATATTTAGTACTTGTAACATTCCCCACAAAAAAGGCAGTTGTTCCCTTCAGGAACAGGCTTCTGCCTTTCTATACTCATTTTTCAAAGCTTTTCAGCTTGATAGCCTCTAACATTTGAGTGCAGTAGTCATGATGATGGCAGTTTCACTAAAACCTTTATAAAATACTTTAAAAGAGTAGCAAGCAACCAAACCCATTCGAAGTAGCAACAGTGGGGGTAGGGGACAGAGATTTTGATATATCAATGAGCAGATTCTATGGTCATATTCATAAATTCTGTTATTTTGGTGTGTAAAAGAAAAAAAAGAAAAACCAATGGATTTACTAACCAAGCATTCAGAAGTTCCAAAGAGGCAAAGAGAAGTTTCTAAAACTTATTAAAGTGATTATCTGCCTCCTCATTCTCCTTTGTGACTACCATTAACTTTTTTACTTGACCCCAATGTATCATCTATAAAAAGAGAAATTTAACTAAATAAAAAGCAAACGCATTTATTATTAGAAACTGCCTTTAGAGCATAATCATGACAAATAAGACTAACAGCATGATCATATGTTCATCTCTACAGGGAACACCAGAAAACCACAGAAAAGGAGGACATGAATGAGGGGCAAGGGGTGGCCATGGTCATAGACAGTCTTTTAGGTTTCGATATTTACTGGTAGGTCATGATCTACTTTTGTAGTCCCTTAGATTAGATATTTAAATTTAATGCTGTATTAAAAATCTGTAAATTGATTTTGTCTTCATTAAATACTACCATAAAGAAATAAAACAATTTAATGTATGTAACTATTTCTTGATAGCTCTCCTAATTACACCGTTCAAGAAACAAACTAATAGATCATCTATTCAATAGTAATAAAATAGCAAGGAAATCAAAAGCTTTGGGTGACAAAAGCAACAAAAACAACTGAAATTCTGTGAAAGCTATATTAAGGCCTATAGTCTATATGTTAAACAAAAATATTTTTTTCTCTCAAACTTAAAGCATCTAACTCTGGATCTAGAGATAGGTAAACTTTCAAAAATCTCTTGTTGGCTAAGCAATAAAATGAGGTAAGAGGCTTCCAAAGATAAATATCCTAATGGGGCTAGTCAGCTATCACACTGTGAAGCATCAGCAACTATGGGTAGGTTTCAGTGCCCCTTCTCATTCTACCAAATCGATTCCCAATTGTCTAACAGTTATGTCCTCACACCACCTAGATTTCTTGCGTTTTTCCTGATTGATCCTGCATTTAGATAAATTGTCCTCTGTCCTAGAATTACTCTCTTTCAAGTAAAATATTATAAAGAAGACTTACAAGTGATGCTTCACACAAGAAAATTATCTTCTCAAAGATATCAAAAGGCAGCCTGTCCACTAACTTTATGTTAAGTACTGTAAAGCCAAACTATCACTGGCAGATTATAAGCAGGTCTAAAATTAGTTCCACAAGATTAAAACAGTATCCAAATAAATAAAGATTTTCATATTAAAGCACCTTAAGTAAAATAAAATACACTAAATTCTTACACCACTAAAGCTAAGTTCCTAAAAAAATAGCAACAAAAACAGTGCTGAAATAGGATTACTTTTAACATCTAGCACTATGAGAAAAAAATAGGAATTTTTACATCATTATATATGCCTCCATGCTTTCTTCATATTAAAAAATTCAGGTGTTTTGTATAATATATTTACATTAGACTGCTTTCCCTACCATAGCCAAATCTGCTTTTCCTATCTATCTCTGTTCTTGGGATTAAGTGTGTTACCATCTACCCATTTTCCCCAATGGGAAACTTCAGAGGCATATTTGATTCTAGCTGTCCATCATGCTGAGCTTCAATCAGCCACTTAATCCTGTTGATTTGGCTTGGATCCCACTGCTACAAACTCATTTCAGGCCCTAATCGTCTGTCTTTCATTACTGCATGAAACTCCTTTTCCATCTCTTTACTTAATTCAAACCACCGGGTTCTTTCTTAAAACATTAATCCTGCTGTCTCTTTATTTCTGATAACATAAAGTACAATATCCTTGGCACCATGTTTAAAATCCTTCTTTCTTCTTGTGTCTTATCAACTACCGTTCTTGTGTCCCTCCTAGTACTTCTGCACGGGTCCTCATGCCCCAGACATAATGAGTTTCACTACTACTAGAACTAGCTTAGATTTCAAAAATATTCAATGCCTCGATTTCTGCACTTAGATTATTTGTTTAGTTTTGTACCTGTTTATCCCACTAGAACCTGAGTCCTTCAAGTTCTGAGCATTTTTGCTCATATTTTTATGATACAGTTAGTGCAATTCCTTGTCCATAATGGGTTCAAAGTACTCATGTTTCAAAAGCAACAAAAACTTTGATTTGGGGCAATTAGTACTATGTTCTCCTTATCCTGTTTTATAACAAGCTTCTTAATGACTGTTCTTTTTATAATGGTTTGTTTTACTTTGGCAATAAAAGTAAGTTAGCAGTGAGAGGAGTAGTAACTAAAAGTCTGTAGCTGTGGGTGATGCTTTGGGGACAGGGTAGGGTTTATACAGTTTGATTGTGGGCTCTAGAGTCCAGCTCCCGACTTTGAATTTCAACTCTATAATTTCCCATTACTTGACTTGAGAAAGTTATTTGGACAATCAATACCTCATTTAAATAAATAGGAACCATTCAGCACCTTAGAAACACCTCTTAGATACTGAGCTCTAAGCGTTGTGTGCAAACAGATACATTCCATGCCCTTCAACACTTTATGTTCTAGTAATCATCTCAAATATTTGTTGTTAGAATTAAGTGATATAATAGATATAAAACACTTGTCCAAGTGCCAGAGACAACAAATACAGAGTAAATGTTATCCATTGTTACCACTCTCATTAATTAGTGATAGCAGCATCATCATTATTTTTAAATGGATAGGTATGGAGACTGTATTAGTCCCTTCTCATGCTGCTAATAAAGACCTACCCGAGACAGCGTGATTTATAAAGGAAAGAAGTTTACTTGACTCACAGTTCAGCATGGCTGGAGAGGCCTCAGGAAACTTACAATCATGGCAGAAGGGGAAAGAAATACGTCCCTCTTCCCATGGCAGCAGCAAGGAGAAAAATGAGTGCCCAGAGAACAGGGAAGCCCCTTAAAAAACCATCAGATCTTGCGAGAACTTGCTATCACAACAGGATGGGGGAAACTGCCCCCATGATTCAATTATCTCCACCTGGTCCCTCCCACAACACGTAGGGATTATGGGAACTAAAATTAAAGATGAGATTTGGCTGGGGACACAGCCAAACTATATCAGAGATTATAAAGCCAACGTATCCACCGCTTCTTCTAGGCTAACCCTCACAAGTCCTATTCTGTATCATTTTCTGCAGATAGTTCAGCCCACTATATTTTCCCTGAAACCTAGGACTCATTAGCTTTGATATTAAAATTATGGAAAGCTTTCAGCAGAGACAAGGAGTATCACCCAGACCAAGCTTCCTTGATGCTGAATCCATGCACCTGTTTTATCTGCTTTGCTTTTCTTGGTGCTTCTGTGAAACTCGGTTTCTGTATGCAATTCCTTCTGAATTCAGCATTTCGCCTTGCCCTTCACTTTATGTCTTTATGTGTCCCATTTCTCATTGTGCCTGCTGGCTCACCTGGTTTCACTCTCACAGCTGGCCCTGGCCTCCAGTATCTGTGGTGCTTAAGTTTTGTCACTGCCTGGATTTTAAAACACTACCTGCTCCTGCAGTTTGTTATTTTGTGTTCAGCCCATTGAATAACAACCCAGTCAATGATCATCAAACCAGCCTAATTAAACATTATCCTGGATCTCATGATACCAGGTGTCTACTTTAACCATGCTCTTTCACCTCAATAGTAACACTAATTGAGGGTTTACTAACTTCTGTGCATATAACAACACAAGTAATCATTACAGCATCCCTTTGAGGTAGGTGCTATGACTAGTTCCCTTTTACAGATAAAGAAACTGAAGTATAAAAAAGTTAGACTATTTGCCAAAGTTTTATAGTTACTAAGCTGCAGAGCTTGGATTTTATTCCATTCAGTCTGGCTCTAGAGTTGGTGTTCTAAGTCATCACGAACTACTGTTTCTCACCTGACAGGATGACAAAACGGAATTTCACAGCCTAGATTTTACATATAGTTTAAGTGAGTTCCATTTCTGTCAAATGACTGTTTAAAAATACTGTGTGGTAGATATTTGTCATTTGGGACCATCCAGTATCTCTTTCTACTTCCCACTAGAACCCCAAGATTTTCTTAAAGTTTATCTTCCCCGTGGTGAATAGTCTTGGAAGGAAAATGACTTAGGAGGCTTTGACCTCCCCTTCAGGAGCTGTGAGGGTAGGATGCATGTCTTTCTTTTATGGTCTTTTATTTTACTTCATTGATACAAATGAGGTATGTCCAACTGACCTAAGCTCCTCCAATGAGATTTGTTCTGAGGACTTTGAAATTTGAGTAAAATGTCAAATGAGAAAAGGAAAAGCAGGAAAAACACCCACCTCTGGACACTGATTTATTCAGTCCAGCAATGTGCCTGAGTGAGCAAGAGCTTGCCTTGGAGACCTTCTCTACATGCAAAGTTCCTTTCCTTTCAAGCCTGGTTTTGCAGCACTCCCTTCAGTCCTGTGAGTGTCTTCATATCCTTCTAATCAATTCTCTTTCTACTTTAATTACACAGTGCTGGTTTCTGTTGCTCTTCAACTATCATATTTTATAAGTATAGAATAATTAGCATTTTTCATTAGGTAGTATTTTTATTTGCTTATATTTCTGTCCTCCCTTGATTGGATTGCTGATATTGGCTGCCTCAAAGCCCCACGTGATCATTTTGAAAAACTGATACAGGTCAAAAAATAATGCCAGATGAGAGGAAAAAATTAATGTGAAAAATAATCAGTATATCAACCAATATTTGGGAAAACAACAATCTTGTTTCAGGCAGTATCAAATAGGAAATTTGGCAGAATTTTACTAAGATAGCAGGTCACAGACTCAGATCTATATATGTGTTGAAGAGTGGGTGTTAAAATGGCTTTCATTTCTGAAATGTGAACTCCAAATTCCACACTTGGAAGCAAATTAGAAATCTTCTGCCTGTAATTAGAAAATCTCTTTTCACAGAATTCATCATGATGAAGCCTCAGTGATCAGACAGACAAGCCTCCCTCAAAACTGCTAACTCTGTTGGGCATTCGTTATACTAGTCAAACGCTGAGTGGCCATAATCACCTGCTTAGTAGATGGTGCACTTGCTGCCCATTCAAACACATTAGGCTTGCCACAGGCTTTGGGAGCAGTAGAGGATGCTTTGCCCCGTTATTTATAAATGGTGATGTTTCCAAGTTTAGTAGATAGCTGTTTTAAACAGCTTTGAAGAGGAGGCAGTAATAGTGAGCTAACACTAATTAATATTAATATTTCTCCATGAATTATTTTACCTTTATATTTTTGTTCTCTTAAAGTCTCCCTTGAGTAAAAGCAGTATTTGGTTTCTAAAGTATTTCTCTCACTAAGATATAGGCTTAGAAATAAGAAAAAAATTGAGCATCGTGATACAATTTAAGACTTAAAATAGGGCACACAAGTTTACACAATTATACAAGTGCAAGAGTATACAATTACTTAGAGGGTGAGCTATAATAATAGATATAATGACTTTCTTTCACCAAATAAATTAGAGGTTTAATTATTAGAGCATGATTCATTACATAACTTAAAAGTATAAATGACAGAAATAGAGAAAATGCAGATGTTATTGGTCTGTTTTTCATAAATTCATTTGGAGGATACAGAGTGTCACCTACGTGTATATCTGCACGGTCAGTGTCTCTTCTATTTTGGGCAGGTAGGAAATGCTTGTTAAATAGATGAGTAAATATTATATCTTTTATAATGCAATAAAAATATTTCAACATTTACACAACCTACTAAGCAAAAGTAAAATAACCCTTACGATCACAACTTGCATCAAGGTAGATATATTTTTATAAGGTTCCCAGTATATAAATAAATCTAGGTGGCAACTAGTACCTTCTCATACTCTGGAACATAGACCAAGACATACAATTTCTTTGGAAAAGTAGAATCTATGTGTTTAGACTCTATAATATTCAGAGGTATATCTAGGGACCTATGCTCCAAAGTTCATACCACAGAAATATAATATCAGACTTTAAATATAATATATAGGTCATATTATGTTATGTTCATTAAGGGAACATAACATTACATTATGAGTATGCTGATTTGTGGAAACTTTAAATTGAACCATAGATATGGTTCTCTTATAGATCATAAATGGTCAAATATAAACAATTTTATTAAAAGTTAGCCATCTTTAACCAAGAAGTGAAAGAATAACACAAGACAACTAAAGGGAAAATTCCTCAGAATACATTTAAAAAAGAAATCATTTCCCCTCATTATTTAATAGGTATACAGTATTTACATCCATATACAAAACGCTGATCTATGGGATATACAAACATAAATGTGACACGAGACACTTTGAGAAATTTATGTCAATAAAGAACATATCAATTATTGACATCTGTATAAAACAAGTATATTCTGAGGCACATTCTGGCACAATATGGTTAGTCTCATGAAGAAAGCACAACAAAATTCTTACAGTTGAGAGGAAAGAAATCACACTGGGCTGGCGGCCACATGCAAAGCCAACGTTATCTCACAGAAATCTACAGGACCATAAATTGTGCTAAGCCAAGGGTCATAAAAAATGAGGACTTCAACCCATTCTTATCTACATCAGCTATGGACACTTCTTCAACATAAGATGGTTCAGTTCTCAGAGTTGTCTTTCTCCACTAATAGACCTTAACATATTTCTCATTCTGTCACTTAGTCTTTATCTCAGAGAAGGATGCTGGTGAATTTCACAGAGCTGAGTCACAGGCGCATTCTGCAAAGCAGCTCCTCTGACAGTCACGAGGTGCTTACTCAAAACCAGTTTCTGGTTCATACCCTTTCTATTATGATAACTGGGGGAATAAGCAGCTCATTACAGAGACCACTCACTTGAAAAATGCACAGCCAGACCTACTTATTAAATCAGAGCCAAAGGAGGGCTGTTCTTATGCCTGTGCCCAGGTCACGCTAGGCTAAATTTATATTTCAAATTCAATCAATCTCTAAATGAAAGAAAAAGTGGTATATTTAAAAGTCTATGAAATATCTCTTTTTAAACTTTAAAAGAGTAAATTTTATTTTCTTTTTCTTTTTCTTTTTTTAACACAGAGTTTTGCTCTTGTTGCCCAGGCTGGAGTGCAATGGCGAGATCTCGGCTCACTGCAACCTCACCTCCCAGGTACAGTGATTCTCCTGTCTCAGCCTCCCAAGTAGCTTGGATTACAGGCATGCATTAGCATGCCTGGCTAATTTTTTATTTTTTAATTAGTAGAGACGGGGTTTCATCATGTTAGTCAGGCTGGTTGTGAACTCCTGACTTCAAGTGATCCACCCTCCTTGGACTCCCAAAGTGCTGGGATTGCACTTTGGGTGCAATTTATATTTTATAATGCAGTAAAAATATTTTAATATTTATGCAACCTACTAAGCAAAAGTAAAACAAGCCCTACGATCTTTTAGGCCACCATGCCTGGCCTAAAAGGGTAAATTTTTAAAGGACATGATCCTAAAACTGCCTTTTGCATGATTTTTTATTATGAACATGGAACTGGTTTATAACCAACTAAAGGAATGATAGTTTAGGCTCAGATGTTTTCAGAAGCTGCACATACCTTTTATCCTGGAAACGTGTATCCAACACTGATTGTACTATACATATATTTTTCTTCTCACCATTGCCTTTCCAGGGATGGGGCTAGTAGCATTCTGAAGAAAATGGCATTATTGCTCTGCCCTGTAAAGTCAACTGCTTACAGTTAAGTGATTTATACCCAGTGGTTTTAAAACTTAGTCCCTGAGACACCAAGAAGTAAGATTAAGTTTGACTCAGATCCTCATGTGAGCCATGAGATGTTAAGGGAGTTTAGTATGTAGGTTAACCTGGGGCTATGAAGTCAATTTTACTGGGTTTGAACCCCAGGTCTGCCACTTACTTCCTCTGCAGTCTTTAGCAAGTCCCTGAACTTTGCTAAACCAATGTCCTTAATTGTAAAAGGGGTGGTAAAAGTCCTCCCACTTAGGGTTGGAGGGAACATTAAATGAGATATTGCATGTATGGGGCTTTGTCCATTGTTATTGCTAGCCATTGACAAAGAGCTTCTGAGAGCGCTCTTCACACAACCCCCTTTGCTGGGAAAAAGGTTTTATCTACCAAATTTCCCAGGAAAATTGAATTGCTTTGTGTCTACTTTTCTGATATTTTCTAAGTAACAACTCCTAATAAAATAATTTACCGGAGTAAATGGGTACTATGAATAAAATTTTTCTCTATTCTAGGGGTCACATGAACATTAGCAATATTTTAACTGGAATGCCTGGGAGAAGGACTAAGTTACTCTGGTAAGAATATAAAAGAGGTGTGTTGTGGCAGGATGAATATCACATTGCAAACATGGCTGTCTGCTTATTTTACTACTGATGGCTGGCACTAAAAGGCAATATTACTGTTCTAAAGTCAATTAGTTTTCTTAAAAATACCATCAATCAAGCTCAGATAAAGAGGAAGAGATGTTTCTGCTGGATGTGTTTATGTTAACATGATATTGGCCAGAGAAAGCACTGTTTCAGAGAAAATGCAAAGCTCAGTCCGGTATCAGTGTCACAGTTTGAACATAATAGCCTCCACTTGATTAATGGTATTATTTTTGGCATAGCAGTCTTGAGCATCTCACTCATGATATGCTCAGAAGTCGTCCAAAGCTCTTTATTAATGAAGCACATGACTTAACTTGTGTAAAAATGGAACCCCAAAACACAGAGGCTTAAAGATGGCAAAATTTTATTTCTTTCTCAGATAAAAGTTTAAAAGTGAAGAGTCCAGGATGAATGGGGTACTCTTGATACCCTCAGCATGAATTCCAGACGGGGTCCAAGGCAGCAGATCTGATGCTTACAACTTCTGCAAGAAGCCAAAGGAAAGAGGAGAAACAAACAACTTCTGTTGTAGGAAATATTTGTCCTGTTTTGAACATATATTTTTGCTTATGTTTTAATTAGCCTGAGAGAAACCAAATCTCTCTACCTAGCTGCAAAGGAGTCTAGCTTATTGGCTATGTGTCCAGCTGTAAATGAAATGATTCCATTATTACAAAGAAGAAAGAGAAAATGAAAACTGGGGATGATCATCAACTTCTAGTACACATTTCACACCGTCAACAATTTAGTTTTTATTGCATTCATATTTGCTTTGCTCAATAAACTTTTTCTATGAACCATTCTAGCTACAATTGTCACCACCATGGGAAATTCCATTTCCTGTACTCGTTTTGCCTTTTATGTTTTTGCTATTGGTATTACCTTTCCCTGTACTGTATTTATCTCTCAAAATACTATCCTTTGTTAAGACTCTGAAGGCTTATGTCTAGCTATGCAATAATCCAGAACCTTGCCTTAAAGGAAAACAATATAGAAGTAAAGTAAGCCAAATGGGACATGTTTACCAGGGCAAAGAGCCAGAAGTCACCACAGTCAGGGCAGTCAGACAACCCAATGAACTAAACAAATATGAGGATCTTCTCTACTAGTAGAGCATAACTGTAGGTGAGCTCAACATTGTGACTTTGTCTAGTTTAAAAATGACACAAAATGTGAGAATAGATTTTTCCCTTAGAAAATGAGCCCAAGCAAATATTTAGAGGGAGTGGGTAGAAGGTGTAACACTGTGATTTCGTTAGTTTCTGGGTCAGCCAAGAAAGCAAACTGCTTGGAACGGAACTCCCTTTAGACTGCAGTAGTTGAGTCAGCTTACGGCCTCTCTTATGCCTTTCCCAGGGCAACAATGTGATTGGATGTGGTGAGAATACTTGATCCTGGCCATTTCTCTTTTTTTTTTCTCCCAGCTTTATAGAGATATAATTGGTATACTAAAAACTGCACGTAATTAATGTATACGATTTATGAGTTTGGACATAGGTATGCATTCGTGTTACCATTACCACAATCAATGCAAGAAACAAATCCATCACTTCCAAAGGTGTTTTAAATCTCCCTGGTTTTCTTTTTTTGGTGGTAGAAATATTTGACATGAGATTGAGATTGACCATTTTAACAAATTTCTAAGTGCACAATATTTGTTCTTAATTATAGGCATTATGTTGTACAGCAGATCTCTGGCAGTACTTATATTGTACAGTATAACTGTAACTTCATACCCATAGAACAGCATCTTCCCATATCCCCCTCTTCTCAACTCCACCATTCTATTGTCTACTTCTATATGTTTGACTATTTTAGATGCCTCAAACAAGAGGAATCATGTAGCATATATCCTGTACATGTGGTTTATTTCACTTAGCATAATGTCCTCCAGGCTTATATTGCCACGTATAGCAAGTTTTCCTTGTTTTTCAAGGTTGAATAATATTTCATTGTATACATATATACCACGTTTTCTTCATTGTTCCATCTATTGATGGGCATTCAGGTTATTTCCATATCTTGGCTATGTGGCTAAGGAAACAATGAACATGGGAGTGCAGATATCCTTTCAGGATTTTGATTCCAATTCTGTTGGAAATATATCTAGAAAGGGAGTATAGGCTGGATCATATGGTTGTTCTATTCTTAATTTTCTGAGGAACTTCCATACTGCTTTTTGTCATGACTGTACCATTTTATATTCCCACTATCGGCAGACAAGGGCTCCAACTTCTCCACGGCCTTGCCAACACTTGTTATCTTTTGTTTTGTTTTTTCATAATAGCCATGCCAATAGGTGTAAGATGATATCTCATTGTGGTTTTGATTTACATTTCCATGATAATTAGTGATGTTGAGCAAATTTTTATGTACCTGTTGCCCTCTGTATATCTCTTTTGGAGAAATGTCTATTCAAGTCCTTTGCCCATTGTCTTTTGACTCAGGTTGGTTTGTTGCTGTTGTTGCTGTTGTTGTTTATTTTAGGAGTTCCTTATATATTTTGGAGATTATTTATCATATACACACTTTATAAATTTTCTACCAGTCTATAGATTGCCTTTTCACTCTGTTGATTGTTTCCTTTGCTATGCAAAATATTTTAAGTTTGATGTAGTACCACCTATCTATTTTTGCTTTTGTTACCTGTGTTTTGGGTGTCATATCCAAGAAATTACTGTTAAGACCCAGGTCAAGATGATTTTTCCCTATTTTTTTTCTAGGAGCTTTACTGCTTCAGATCTTATGTTAAAATCTTTAATTCATTTAATTTTTGTGTATGGTATAAAATAAGGATCTAATTTTGTTCTTTTGGATGTAGACATACAGTTTTCCAAAATCATTTATTGAAGAAACTAACGTCCTTTCCCCATTGTGCATTCATGGCATCCTTGTTGAAAATCAGTTGACCATACATGAGTGAATTTATTTCTGGACCCTCTATTCTGTTCCATTGGTCTGTATAGCTGTTTTATGCCAGTAGCATACTGTTTTAATTATTGTAGCTTTATAATATATTTTGAAGTCTGGAAGTGTGACTTTATTCTAGCTCAAAATTGCTTTGGCTATTCTGAGTCTTTAGTGTTTTCATATGAATTTTAGGATTATTTTTGCTTATTTCCATTAAAAAATGTTTTTGGGATTTTGACAGGGCTTGTGCTAAATCTGATAATTACTCTGACTAATATAGATAGTTTAACAGTATTAATTCTTCCAAGCTATGAGCATGTGATGTCTTTCCTTTTATTTGTGTCTACTTCAATTTCCTTTATCAGTGCTTTATAGTTTTCAGCATACCAGCCTCCCATCTTCTTGCTTATGTGTAATCCTATGTATGTTTTTCTTGTTTTCCAACTTTATTGAAGTATAAATGACAATTAAAATTGTATATATTTAAAGTGTACAATTTAATGATTTAATATATGTATACATTGTAAAATACTCACCACAATCAGGCTTATTAACATGTTCATCAACTCATGTAGTTACCTTTGTGTATGTGTGTGTACTGAGAACACTTATGATCTACTCTTTGCAAATTTTAAATATAAAATAAACATTTTTAACTATAGTAACATCATTATATGTTAGGCTTACCAAATTTACTCATCTTGCATAAGCAAAACTTTGTACTTTTTGCACTATTTTATTATATTCTTTTTGATGCTATTGTAACTGGGATTGTCTTATTAATTTTTCATATAGCTTTTTGTTCGTGTATAGAAACACACCTGACTTATGTGTGTTGATTTTATTTCCTACAACTTTACTGAATTTATTACTTCTAATAATTTATTTTCTGTGGATTTTTGCATATTTCTATATATGAGATCATGTCATCTGCAAGCAGAGATAATTTTTCTTCTTCCTTTTTGATTTGTATGACTTTTATTTCTTTTTCTTGCCTACTTGTTCTACCTAGGATTTCCAGTATAACATTGAATAGAAGTGGTGAGAGTGGGCATTCTTGCCTTGCTCCAGATCTTAGAGGAAAATGTTTGAGTGTTTCACTGTTGAGTTTTTCACTGTTGAGTATGATGTTAGCTGTGGACTTTGTGTATATGGCCATTATTGTATTGAGACAAGTCCCTTCTGCACATAATTTGTCATGAGAGGGTATGCTAAAGTCTCCACTAGCTACTTGAGACTTTATTTGAGATACATCACAGTCAGTCAGAGACCCTTCTTCCCAAACATTCTTTGACACCTCTGTTCCTCTCATAAGTGTTAGAACAGTATCACGCTCTTAAAATATTTATCTGGACATTCTGGCCTCCTCTCCTCACTCTTCCTTTTGTATTTTATAAGCATTCCTTTCTATCATACTTTTGCAATTATAATTCCATCCTGGTGTCTGCTTCCTGAAGGACATGCACTGACTCCATTCCTGTTGAAGTTTTCAAGAACTAGGTATGGAAAGATGTCTGAGGACCTATACTCTTATCTGATACAAAGTCTTAGTATAAGGAATCCCTGAGAAAGAAGGATAATATTGTATCGAATAAGGAAGGAAAATATAATTTTTTATGGCCTAGGGAATTGTGGACAGATCATAGATGTAGGAGAGGCAAAGTGTCAGGAGCATACATGAACATTGTGTTGGGAGAGTCAATCCATTATGGGACATGAATGTCCCTGCATGTTCTTGCTGGATGTGGCAAGAATGCAAAGACTAATATATATTTACTTGGGCCACTTCTCAGGGTTATATTGGCAGCAAGAAATCTTGAAAGATTATATAAACTGTTTCTACAGAAGAAAGACAAAGCTTAATATAAAAGCAGCATATTCCCCGAGATCAATATTTATCAGCTGTGAATCCAATCCATTTTGTATTCAGTAGTTACCTGGGCCAATTTTTTTTCACCTCCATAGAACTTGGGTGACAAGAGAAACCAGTTCCAGCATGATACACCTGCTGCTTGTTGTGTTATTGTTCCTTTGTGTCTGGTCCAAGAATCTTGTGTCTCTGACAGTACCTGTATCAGTGATGTAACAGGCTAGCTTATTAACTTGTTAATAGTGTAAAATCCCAGGTGTTGATACATTCTCCCTCTCCATTGCTTTAAGACCCAAGCCATAAAAATGAGTAATTAGAAGAGGTTCCTTCAGGTAGAAGAACCCATGTTCCATATGAAAGAAATGGAGAAGGCTGCCTTATAAATGATCCATACACTGACTTGGGACTAGGTCTCATTAAAGAAACCTAGTGGCACAGTGGGAGGTTAAGTGGATAGAGGTCTGGACATTAACTCATACAATGCACACAATTCTCCACAAATTGAAGAAAATTAATAGAAGTTCTTGTACCCCCGGTGGAAAAAAGTAAAAGGAAGCCAAGGATGCGGGCAGTTAACTCATCAGAAGAGGCACTGTAGAACTACAAGTAAACTCTCTGGGCTGAATATTGAGTGAGGGGCATAGACAGATCTTAGAGTAACTTAGTGCCAGAGATTTTGGGGGTTGAGTCATCAGGATCTTGAGAGAAACTGTTTGGCATTGTAATTCAGCTGAAGACTCTGGGATCCCAAGGGCACTCTAAGGCGTGACTTGGACAGGAACACACAGTCATTCACAATGACAAATGATCACATAAGTCTTCCTTCCCAAATATCCCTGGATACTCCTGAGAAAACTTGGGTTGAGACAGCATTTGGCCATCTGAGACTGAGCATTAGTGTGCAAAAGGGATTGAGGCCACAGTGAAAGGACTGACAAAGTTGTGTCATCATCCTAAATTGTAATCAAAAGTGCTAAAATGTGTTTTTCCTCATTTCTAGGTTCTAGAAGCTTGATACAAAGACCCAGGCTTTGACATACACAGTAAATAAATCACACTTTCTCTGCCTGTCTGCACTGCAGTGTGAGTGGATTTGTGTCTCTATTTTATACAACGCCAGAAGATGAGGAAAACAAGGTAAAATAGTAAAATCAGCTAAATTTAATCAGTGAGTTTTCTCAGTTGGTTTATAGCATAGAACACATAAGGGCAGGAGCCTTGAATGTCATGCAAAGAAGTTTTTGTTGCATTCTGTACAAAAAACAGAACTTTTGGAGGGTTATTTTTAGAATAATTAGTGATAGAATTTGAAGAAGTTTCTTCAATTAAAAACATATCTATACTTTCATATACCAAAAGGATTAGAAGGAGAATGACATGAGGCAGGAGATTGCTATTCAAAACCTGCATTGAGGCAGTCCTTTGGTGCAGAAATAATTGTTTACATAATACAAACAGAGCCTTGTACTGTAAGAAATATAATATCTACCACATGCCTCAAATTTAGATAATGAAGAAACATATGTAGCATAACAAATAGTGATCTCCTCAACAAAATGTGTTTATTTCTCATTTATGGATTCTCTGAAAACATTCTGTAGTATTCTTCTGCTATATTGGGCTATATCATAAAATGTGGCAAAATGCATGCAGTTTTAAAGTTTCCTGTTTAGAAATTCTTTGACTGCTTGTCTACTATAGAATGTGACAAACTGAAATAAATTCACAGTGTTCCAATGTGTGTATTCTATAAATGGAATAATTAATTGAAGAAATGAGACATTCTCACATTTTAAAATAAACTCTAAGCTAATTTTCAGTTTGCTACCAAGAATATATCTGCAATAACTCTCCTGATAGAGTAAAAATGATAGAATAAACTTCCATTGATGTATAACTTTTAGAAATGAGTTTACATTTGACATATTATTTTCATTATTATAATACACAGGTTAATCAAGCACTTACTACCATATAAGCATTTCAAATTGTAGAAGATGACATTGCAGTAAAATATATTAGCAATAAGTTTATTTTGCTTATAATTAAATCACTGAGAATTTAGATGACATTTTATGATGATATAACATAGGAAAGCCTTCATACCCATGCCCACAGGAGCAAGTTGCATTCCTTTGCAAAATAGCTTAACTCAAAAAGTACTACCTCTAAGAAAATAATGTTATAAACAGCTATTGGATTACTTTGAGAGCCCATAAGAATCTTTTTAGCTGATATGTCCCTGAAATACTTCGTCTGTATTAACTAGCTCTCTGAAAGTGGAGGCCTCGAATGCAGAATGAATAAAGAAGGAGGCACTGGCATGACAGAACTCAGAAAGTGGACAATAGGAGACATAAAGAGGTTGTGGAGAACACTTTTAAATTGTATCCCTTTTCCTGAATAAAGGACAAAACAAACATAAGGAACATTGTATAATCTCCTCTTATTAACGCCTAGCTTCTTTTTCCTTACTCCTAGGAGCACGTTTCTCCTTTGTTACTCTCAATGTCTCAACCTAGGTCTGAGTTTTCCTTTAAAATGTTCTATTCCAAAAAGCCAAACACCTATTTAAAATTTTCCTCTACTTGTCACCTCTGCCACAACCCCCAATCAAAAATGTCCTTTTAGCAGTTCAGGTGAGCCCAGCTGTTAGCTTGATCTAACTGATACTGCCTGTGTGAATTCCAGCCCACTCAATTCTTAAGTCATTCGCATTTTAAATAAGTGTGCATGATAAATCAAAAGCATCATTATTTGACAGAATTTTAAAGACTAGAGCAAAAGGCTTTCATATTTTCAAAATGTTTCACATTTTGGGACAGGGATATACCATCCAGTGTGGAAGTTTAGCCTGGTTCAGCCAACCTAACTTGCGTGTGTGTGTATGTGTGTGTGTGTGTGTGTGTGTCTGTGTGTATATAGTTGATTACCTTCATCAAAAAGTGCCAAGGAAATATCAATAGAATTATTTTTCAACAAATAGTTGGATAGCCATATGAAAAGAAATAAATCTTGACACTTACTCCCAGCATATACAAAATTATAGATCTAAATGTCTGAGCTAATACTAGAAAATTTTTAGAATAAAATATTGTGGAAATCTTAGTAATATTGTGGATAGCAAAAATTTCTTAAAATCATGAAAAAAAGCTTGAAATGTCAGTAAATTAGATTTATTAAAAATATTTCTATTCATAAGACACTGTTACCAAAGTGAGTGAAGCATCCATAGACTGAAAGGTTTACCAACCTATATCTGACAAAAGCTTTGCATCTGAAATGTATTAAGAGCTCTTACAACTTAATAAAAAGAAGATAAACAATTCAGTAAAAATAGGCAAAACATTTGAACAGTCATGGCCTCAAAGAAGGCATGAAAATATGTTCAGCATCATTCGTCATTTGGAAAATGCAAATTAAAAGTCACCATGAGGGCCAGGCACAGTGGCTCATGCCTATAATCCTAGTACTTTGGGAGACCAAGGCGGGTGGATCACTTGAGATCAGGAGTTCGAGACCAGACTGGTCAACATGGCGAAACCCCATTTCTACTAAAAACACAAAAAATTAGCCAGGTGTGGTAGTACATCCTGTAATCTCAGCTACTTGGAAGGCTGAGGCAAGAGAATCACTTGAACCCAGCCTGAGCAACAGAGACTCTGTCTCAAAAAGAAAAAAAAAAGTCACCATGAGATGTTACATACTTAATAGAATGGCTAAAATTAAAAAGACAATATATCAAGCTTTGGTGGGGATACACAAGACATGGAACTTTCATACACTGCTGGTGAAAATATAAATTGTATAATCCCTTTGGAAGACTATTTGGTAGCTTCTTTGAAGGTTAAATAGCCATGAGCTACACAATTTGGAAATTCTCTTCCTAAGTATCTACCCAAGAGAAATAAATGCATACATCCACGTAATGACTTTCACATGTTCAAAGTAGCTTTCTTTGTAATAGACAAAAGCTGGAAATAACTAAAATGTTATTTTTAATACCATGAAAATTTAAAAACCATGAATATTTAAAAACATTTAAAAACCATGAAAATATTCTATATCCATTATAGTAGAACACTGCTCAGTAATCAAAAGGAGTAAACTATTGGGAAACTAAAAAATGTGGAGGAATTTGGAAAGAATGAGGTTGAGTTAAAGAAGCTAGGCAAATAAAGGACAAGCTGTATGTTTCTCCATATAAGATTATATAAAATGCAAACTAATCAATAGTCAGAAAATAGTGAGTGGTTTCCTAGACAGTGGATGAGAAAGTGGAGAGAGAAACTAATTTAAAAGGGCACAAGAAGCTTTGGGGGATAATACACATATTCATTATTTTGACAGTGGTGGCTCATGGATGTATAGATATGTCAAAATTTACCAAACTGTATACTTTAAATATGTGCAGTTTATTTCACATCAAGTGTACATCAAGAAACATGTAAAAAAAAAATTAAAGAAAAGGTAATTTGGTCTCCATACTAAAGTGTTTGATTTTTCTGCAGAAGATATTTGAATATGGTCTTTTCATTGAAATCCCATTTTAAAGGATGAAACAATGTTATAAATGGTAAGTGTTTCAAAATCATCTGGTCCAACCACCTCATTTTACATATTTGGAAGATGAAATATATTTTACATGTTTGGAAGCAGAGAAATGAAGAGGTTTTTCTAGTTCTGTCAAAATGAGAACCAGAGCTCTGATCTTCTGGCTCAGGCCAGGGCTCCTTTTACACATTCTAGAGATTTTGCTTTGTAGTCCATGAGACTAAATTTCCTAACAGTGTCAGGAACAGATGTTCTAAGAGTGCTCCTGAAGTGTCCCCACTTCTGCCATCTGTTCTTCAAAGATTGCATGACCAAAAAATAAAAAGTGCTGTCTTTTTATGTCTTGTAACATGTAACTGAATATTCTTTGTGGTCTCCATGTTTTTCCTGTTTTGCTGTAATTATTTATAATCAATCTATCCATGATTTAACCTATCTTCAGAAAGCACATGGAAATATCACTGTCTCATAAACTATTGTAGGAGGATTTCAAACATGTAGAATTTGCCAAAAAAAAAAAAAAAAAAAGACTGATATTTTTAACACTGAGTATAGTATTTTGTCAAAACTTGGATTCTTAAGTTGGGAGTTAATTCTCTAAATTTTCCATTCAGGAAGTAGGAAAAACCTATCCCACACCAGTGTTACTTATTTTAATTTAAATTTTGGTTCTCCATCTACTTTTTGTTACCTCAACAGATGATGTCTGCAGCTGATCTTGCCATTTTTGTAACAAACAGCTGTCTCTCCTGTTCTTTTTCTTACAGATATATTTGTCTTCTATTATAAGATTAGAAATGAGCTTTTCCAGATTTCCTGACATGGGTATTTATCCAATCCTAGTGTGAAGTCTTATGGGGCTTTCGTGTGGTTGAGATAGAGGATGTGCAGGTAATCTTGTCTTAAGTGCTACCTTTTGTACCCATTTGGGTGTAAAAAGTAGATACCTATGGCACCTGCTTGAGAACAAAGCCAATTCACAGGACAGCAGAGAGGAAATAAGAAAATTACCTGACCTTCGGAAAATGTTGCTCTGATCACAGAATTAACTAGCCCCGAGATTGCCTTCCTTTGGATTTCTAGTTACGTTAGTGAATAAATATCCTCTTCATTTAAATAACTTATTGGCATTTTGTTACTTGAGTCTAAATGATGTTATCCTCTAACTGAATTTTTCGTTCATTCATCATCCACTCATTCATCTATTCTTTTATTCAGCTAAAGCAATGAAATTTATGTTTTCATCTTGGGCTTGAGGAGCAATGAACCAAGAGATCTATAGATTGCTACAATGAATGCAAATTTTCATTCTTATTGTAGTCACACTCTGAGGCTCTGCCGGGACCTATACAATATTTCATGTTAACTTTCATCTTACATGAGTACAGCGTGTTCTTTATAAGAAGGCACAACATTTGATGAACAGAATCATTTGCTCTTCTCATTCTGCATCTTCTTTTTACCTTGAAAAAGTCATTTAACACCATTGGTCATATGTCTCAATTTATAATGTGATGGATTTTACTAATACAGCTGTTCCTGACCTTTGGGTCAATTATCCTTTTAACAATTAATAAAAGCTATGGACCTTCAGAACAAAATTTGGATATAATTTCAGGAAATTAATGAATCACTTCAGGGTAATTGTGACCTGAGAGATTGAATTATTCATGGCATAACTATTCATTTAGTGTACATGACCAGTTAATATATGAGTATTGGATTCCAGGGACAAGGGTAAATAGGGTGTAATTTCTATCTACAAGATACTTTCACAAAGTAAACCAATAATCACAATACAGTGCTAAATGTGCTACAAAAAAATACTAAATACGGAAAACGATGAGGCCCATTACTAATTTTTAAAAGATTAGGAAGGTTTGAGAGTACTAAGAGCATCTTAGGAAATTCTAGACTAAGGAAAATAGAAGTAAGTATGGTAAGCTAAGTAAAGAGGATAGGAGGCCATGACGATTGGCATGATTCGAACGAAGTTATGTCAGGAGAGAATGTCAAGCCACATTAAGGAGTTTGAGCTTCTTATCCATACAAAAGCCATTGAATGGCTTCTAGTAGAGTTATAAAAAAGATCAGATTTGTGGTAAAAAGATGACTTTGGCTGCTGGGTAGAGATGGATGAGAAGAAGACAAATATCAGGGCAGAGAGACCAGTGAGGGCAGATATGAAAGAAATTCAGGAGAAAAAAAGTGGAGGCCCAAATTAAAAGAAATCAAAAAGTTGAAGAGATAATCATTTACATGTCACCATATAAAGCAGCCCTCACTCATCATCAGGTGGTCCCACAGGTTCACTGCTTTTTGGCTTCTGTGAGAATGTCACTGTTTAACGTTTCACCTTAATCTGGGATCTACAAATTACTTCTGTTTCCTCATCCATAAATAAAGCTACCTACCTCAAAGAGGTTTTGTTTTGTATTTTTGATGTTAAGTGAGGTAATGCTTAGAAAATATTTACTACTTGGTATAAGTGGTGTTCATGAATATGAAATATTTATTATCTCATTATTTATATTATTACATTATTATTTCCCCTAAAATATTACCTTGACTCCACCTGCCCATGAGCCTTTTTGGAAATACAATTGTGTGCTTGAATTTTAATTTATTAAACGAGTAGAATGTTATATCAGATTAACTCATTCAATGTCGTCTATTAATGACATATCCCGGTTTTAACAGGAAAAATGATTTTACAAAATTGGAAGTTAAGATAATTATCTGTGCACTTCATAATAATTTTTCTAAGAAAATCTATGCCTTTGGCTCTGTTGCATTTCAGAATGCCATTTAGGAGTCAGAGGCTTTGATGGATCGCCTACAGGGTAACATAGCGATGTACAGGGCAAAGCCAAGGGCCACGGAATAATATTTCTAGGCCTTGAGAGTTAATAGAGGTTACACAGCTGGTTTTTGAAACTGCTTTGACTATTGACTCCATTTTTTATGCCTCTTTCTCCCTGTTTAAACCACAATATCTGTAAACTATTACTTCATGCCTCTCCCATCATTGCCTGTTGGAACAGGTAACTTATTCCTACAATTACACAGGTGCACAGATGAATGGGAATTGTGCCCCTGAAGTGTAGTTGACAGATTATACATAAAGCTTCCTCTGCACCTGATTTACAACATTTAGATGGTATGATTTGGAACTTTTGAGCTGATTTTATAATAGGATAAGACTTTTGGGGACCTTGAAATGGGGTAAATGTGTTTTGCATTTGGGAAGGACATGAATCTTTGGGGGGCAGAAAATGGACTGTGGTTGGTTGGGCAGAATAATGCCCAGATATGACCACAAAATAATCCCCCAAGCCTGTGAATACATTATGTTACATGGCAAAACAAATATTTTTCAGATAGTACTAACATTGAAAACTTTTAAATAGGGAGATATTATCCTGGAACATCATCATGTGCACCATCTAATCAGATGAGCTTTAAAAGTAAGGACATTTCTTTAGATGGAGGCAGAGAAACGTGGCGTAAGAGGAATTCAGAGAAATTCCAAGCTTCAGAAGGACTCACTACTCCGCTGCTGACATTGAAGTTGGATGGGGGGAAGCGAATGCAGCCCTAGAACTACAAGGAGCAGAACTCTGCCAATAACCTGAATGAGTTGAAAGTGGATTCTTCCTCAGAGCCAGCTACTTAACACACTGATCTTAGCCTTTGAGATTCTAAGCATAGAATCCAGATGAAATGTATTGCTGGACTTCTAACCTATAGACACCATGGGAGAATAAGTTTGTATTAAATTTCTTTAAAAAAATAAAGAAACTCTCCAATAATTATTTCAAAATTAACTCTAGGGAACAATCCTCAAGATACTGTCTTGTCGTTAGCTTTTTTTCTTTTTTTTGCTGGTGGTGGTATGAGGTGAAAATTGAGTCTATAATTGCATTTTCCCCTTTCTCTGAAACCTATTCTGAGTCACAGAGGAGAATTAATTTTTGCTTTTTAAGCTCTTCCCAAATGCCCTATTCCTGAATGATAGACGCCAACAGTCATCATACCGGAGACTACTTTTCATCACTTTTTCCAGATATCATTATTTTCTTAACTTTAGTTATCTGAGTTATCTTGAGATGTTTTGAAATATTTTGTTTGCCAGTTCATTTTGGGTATATCTGTTTTTCCTTAATCTCTCTACCTTTCTCTGCTTTCTTGTGTGTATCAGTCTGCTTAGGCTGCTATAACAAAATGACATAGAATAAGTGCCTTAAACAACAGACACATCTCTCACAGTTCTGGAGGCTGGGAAGTCCAAGATCAAGGTATCAGCAGATTTGGTTCCTGGTGAGGACCCTCTTCCTGGTTTGCAGACAGTGCCCTTCCAGGCTTCTTGCGCTCCCTCCCTGCCACCCCACCACTGTCTCTCTTCCTCTTCTTATAAAGCTACTAATCCCATCATGAGGCCCCCATCCTCATGAGCTCATCTAACCATAATTACCTTCCCAAAACCCCATCTCCAAGACACGTGACAGAATTCAGTCTACAGTACCTTGCCTGTAGGTTTAACTTTTGCTTCCACCTCCTTATCCCCACCTCAGGGCTACCAAACCAGAAAAGGTTCTTTGGCTATTCTAGGCTCCAGTACTGTGATGACTTGGGAGTCTCATATTCCAGGGATCCCAGGTCATGAATAGATGTGAAGATAAATAAGGGGCTAAGTCAGCCCTGGGACCTGAAACGAGTCTGTGCCCTAGCCTTAGATGGCTTTACATGCAGCTCCTATATGACAAAACCCCAGGCAATGGTAGGGACCCAGATTTCTGGTTTCTGTATCTTCCCAAAGCAGAGAGAAGTCCTAACATTTCACTTGGCATCTATCATGTGTATTCCTCTCATCATGCAGGATCTGGGCTTCCTGCTACCACTATCTTCTGCTGAAAGCATGTCTAGATCTATGGCTTCAGGCCCAATCACTGCCTTGTATTTCTGTTCCATTGCTGGTTCATAAAGATGTTATGCTTCTCTGTTGGTCTCTTTCTTTTTCATTAAATTATTTCTCTTTTTCTATACCATTTATCATTGCTGTATTATCGCAACTCCCCTGAATCAAAGCCTAGCTTCTCAATGCCATCCGGACCAGGAGTCTTAATATTCATAATTGAAGTCTAGTTGATTCTTGAACAATGCTGATCCAATTGCAAAAGCCCATCTATATGTGAATCGTTTTCAACCAAATGCAGATGGAAAATAAAGTGTTTATAAGACATGAAACCCACATACACAGAGAGGGGGACTTTTCCTGTATTTGAATTTACAGAGCTGACCACAAGACTTGAACATTCATGAATTTTGGTATACGTGGTGTCCTGGACCCATTCCCTGTGTATACCAACACTACTTCTGAAAGCATTAATACTTGTATTAAACTGCACTGTTGTTCCATTTAATGTACTATAGAATACAATGAAGATTTTGGGATTTTTTTCCAATATACACTGCAAACATAGTCTCAAAAAAATGTAATTGTTATCTACCTATGTAATAATGGGATTATTAGTATTTCTACACTTTATGCAGTGCCTAGTTCAGTGCCTGGTATATAGTTTTTGAATAAAAAGATGGTTGCATACTTTTGTTTCATTTGAATAGTAAGCAACAGATTTCTAGTTACCATAACTGCTTCTCTTCTTCCTTTGACTAAAGACTGAAAATGTATCTGAAGAACAGCCTCAATTAGTTATCAAATACTATACAAAAAGTAGGCCTATATTATAAATGAATGCAAGGTTGAAATACAATAAACAGCTACTGTTAATATCATTGTCACACCATAAAGCTGCCAGAGACATGTTCCATGAGCTGCCACCAAATTTTTCTTTTAAAACATTATAACTAATTGCTTATCAATACAATAAAATCTGCCTCAGAAACAAAATTTTTCTTAACAGATTGTGAATATTGAATATTCGTAAGCAATGAATGTTTATGAATTATTTATGAATGTTCATAAACAAATTATGACTATTGAGACTCCTGGTCAGGACCACATTGAGAAGCTAGGCTTTGATTCAGAGCAGTTGCAATAATGTAGCAATGATAAATGGTAACAAAAGTTGACTTAACACTACACTTCATTTAAATGGCCTTCCCAAGGTCTTATAAAAATAACAGAGAAAATAGCAATTCAGATACATTAAGCTAGAACTTGAGGCTTGCAAAAATCGTAAACATTCAACTAGTTACCATTCCAAAAACTTTCATTTTTCATACATCTTATCTGGATGATGAAGTTTTGGAAGAAATTTCTGGCTGTTGGTCCTAGCAACACGGTATTGCATAAATAAACCCAACTGCTGCAAGGTAATGAGGTTAACAGAACTTTTCCTCTGTAGTATAAAGTTAGCTTATAAATATCACAAGAAAGAAAACTGAATTCTTTTCTAGCTTCTTAAAAAAACAAAACAAAACACTGGTAGTCTGGCATTGCATGTTTACATTTAGGCTTAATATAAAAAACCTGAGTTCAATTGGCAAAAACTTAGAAAATGCTCCCCAAACGACACTTGAGAGTTTAGCAAAGATTTATTTCTTTTTCATCTAAGTTGAACCAAATAGAGATTGTACATAGTGGTACAGACAAATTACGCAGTGCATAGTGGCAGATCCAAGTTATAGTCAGAGACACGCTGTTAATGGTCCCTGCAGCTTGCCACTAGATGATAATAAGTCTCATGGCTTATAATCAGTGAAAAGAAAGACTATGGCACACACTATTATGAACCCAGCCAAGCAAATGAAAGGATACCATACAGAAAAGAACACCCCAATACAGTGCTCTAGCTTATAACTAAGCCATTTAAACACAAGCAGAACACAGTCAATTTATAATAAAAGCCAAATTATAAAGCTATCCAAGAAAATAAAATAAAATAAACATACCAGCTTAAATAACACTGCTACAATCAACTGAGTGTTTGTGGAAAATCTATGATTTGTATCTGGTTCAAATGCAACAGTTGTTGGCCTGAAAAATGAGTCCTTCTTTAAAATGGAACTCACTGTGATGCTCTGCTGTAAGAAAAAGAACATGAACTTCTTATTATAAGTGTAGCATTTTCTCCTGGGATCTCAAATATCTATACAATACTAACTACTTTTCTTAATATATTTATTAGGCTACAGATGTCACAGGTCAATTCATTTTTAAGGACAACAGCTGCTGTGTTTGTTTCATGCTTAACACCAACATTCAAAATGATTTATTGTATTTTACAAATTTTACAAATGTTCATAATTACTACAAAGATTTACAAAACCCTAAACCCTATAGCAAATACACTCATTACAAACATTCTAAGTATTTAACTAATTTTAGAAGGAAAAACACTCTAAAATATATATGGAATTGCCACTTACTAAACAGGCAAAGACTTTGTTCCCTTTTCTCTAGAGCTCTTATTAGTGTTTATCTTTTATCCCTGTTTCTCCAAGTTGATAGCTTTGCACTGAAATATTCAGTAATCCACACAAAAGAAAAAAAAATCAGCAACGTAGAATTAGAGACATAGAAGAGACTTTACAAATCACGAAGCAAAATCTTTCTTGTTAACAAATCTGGATCTCTTGCTCAGTGGGTGGCATTGTGATGAAGGAGGAGGTGAATGGGCATTGTTTTATGTCAAAATTCATTCTATCCACAGGTCCTCTCCCATAACAAAGAATAACATAGAAGAGGCCTAAGGAAGCAGTAGACTGACCCTAGATGGAGGTGCCCCTTAGAAATTAGGATGAGTGGTTATGATTTTGCTCAGTGTTGCTAGAAAGCATGGTTTCGCTCCTTCTGCAAGAAAAAGACAAAGGGGGAAATTTTGGTGAGATCAAGAGCGAACTCTTAATTCCTCCAAGTCTTGTAGATGTCTAAGTATGTACCATCCCTGGGTTCAGAGAAGATTCATCCATTTGTAATTTTCCAAGCCTGGGCATTTCTCAAAAGAGATTCTGAATTTGAATTCTCACCTCAAACAGAACAAAATGCTGGGGATATATTTCTGTGGTATGTTTTAAATTCTCAAGCAGGACAGAACAGCATGGCTTGATTTATTTTATAGTATGTGAGGTGCGTTTTGTGTGTGTGTGTGTGTGCGTGCGTGCGTGCGTGCACATGTGTTGGGAGAGAGGGGAAGAGACTGAAAAATGATGAGACATGAAACATATCCTTGGGAACTGCTCTCTCTCTCTCCCTCCCTCTACTTTCCCAGTTCTCTTCAGTACTGCCATAAACAGGCAGGAAGCAAGATTTGTACATATATGTCCATATGTGTATGTGGGTAAAATTACGTATAAAATTTAGTGGTCACCCTAAAATGCACACCTGGGCCCTCAAAATTTTCTTATCAGTTTTCTTTCAAACTAGCATTTTATAAACTTTATTTGGGTTTGATTGATTTTCCTAGAATCAATTTTAGCATTTTATGTAAAATGTTTCTTTTCTGGTTAATAGTTACTTTATTTTAATCAAATGGCTGTTCTGAGTGTGTACTTCTTATGACTTGTGTCATAGAAAAACTATTTTCCTCTGCCTATTGCTTCGGTTACCAAATATTTAGTTTACAAGTTACACCACAATTATTATTAACTACTTGTCTGTGTTATCTCGATTAAAATGATAACCACTTATGTCTTATCTGCCTTAATTTTTTAATTTAAAATTCAGATACAGGAGAAAAATCCTGCTTTATTTCTTGTGTGTTAGTGGAAGACTATTGTCAATAAAGTGTACTTAATTGACTTATTTGTTCAGACATAAACTCTGTAAGGGCCCTGCGATCTGTGTTTATGGTTCTATTTCTCCAAATTGAGCAGGCTTTTACTGAATATGGTTTTTTAAAAAATACATTTCAATACATACCCTTTTCAGTTAATATTTATGGGCAATAATGACCTCCAGTGGATTCTTAGGTAAATAGCAAGTGGAATTTTCGGAGCATGTCAATTTTCAGTATATTTGCATTTCTTAGATCTTTTGAAGCTTGGTGACTTATCTGAATAAACTTAAATTTTTCTTAAAGTATTTATGTATTTGTTAATTTTACAATAAAATTGCAAGTGATTATGAGTTATCAGCACTTTAACTTAAATGTATAACCTAAAAGCTAACTTTGACAACTGAAATAAACATTAAGATTAATATCTAAATAAATGTTCACAATGGTTTTCCTGTGTAATACTCTTACTTTCAATTTTTATTTAGATGAAAACATCTTATAAAAATTTATATTTTAGAAAAGCAATTGCTAAATATTTAATAGGAGAAGGAAAGACTTTGATAGACATTCTCAAAAATACAATTGTTTTTATAATATTTAGGAGAGGTAAAATGCTATGAATATCTCAGTAGTTAAGTGAACTCATGAAACAATTTCCTGTCTCTTAATATAGAGAAGAAAATTTGATATCTAAGAGCAAATCACTTTAATACCTGTTTCACAAATAAAACATGGCTGTTATAATATCTTTTAGATTTCAGGGAAGATTACTTTTTATATTTTGAGCTTTAACAGATCTTGAGTGCTACAAAATCTTCATTTTTGACTTGTGGCATAATAAATTATCTATAAACAATACTTTCACATTAAAGTTTGATATAAGGATTAACTTTTTTTTTATTTCATTCGTTGTTTCTGCAAATGGACTCAATGTATCTACTGATAATATGCTTTCAAATCTTTCCTAAACGGATAACCTGTAAAGAAAAAAGAAATGTGTGAGAATATACCTTTTCTACCACAAGAGGGCAGCAAAAATATTTTGCAGTAGATAGAATTCTAACGATAACTTCATCTAATTTGACATTCTTTGATATCTTTCTGAGAAGTTACCTTAAGTTTTCTTTCCACAGTGAGTGAAATTTAAAGATTGTGTTATAAAACAAAAATATTGTGAATGTGGTTTAATGAATGTTTTGTGAAGGGAACAAGCAGCGGAATGACCACATTTTTTCTTTCAGAGGTTATAGCAGTCACAACACACCTGCTGTTTAACACTCATGGCTTCGAAAACACTAATAAAATAGTCCCTAAAAAGTACAGAAAGTTCACATGAGAATGCCAAAGTATCTTGTACTCTGCATGTTTTACATTGTGGTGGAAAAGAAAAATTCAGAAATATTAAGACACATTTAGTTTTATATTTACCATGATTATGAAATTCTCTACTTTTCTTCAATATTCTAATAATCCTAAGTCTTCCAAGGGTAAAATAATAATTACCACAGAAAAGCAGCCAAGTACTGAAAATGACAGCTATAGTTGTTTTTTGACAAACATAATGAGAAACCATTAAGCAATGCATTTAGTTAAAAAATCAGCTAATTTTATGTGAAGTTTATCCAGTCAAATGTGTATGTAGAGTAATTTATAACACCTTTATAGTTATTTCTGTATTACAGAAATCTCTTTTAAGTAATGCAAAGAAGTTGGATGATTTCTTTTCTTTTTGTTTTTTTTTGTTTTTTTTTTTTTTACGTTCCAAATATAAATGCTTCAAAAGACAGTAAATGGTCTCACCCCATCAAGAGTCCAGCGTGTGCCTGGGCACGCGGTAGCGCTCGGGTTTAGAACGGAGCTTCTTTTCCTGCGGGTTGGCATACTTCCACTTGGAGGGTGACATTTTCAGCTTTTTCCTCTTCCTATCTGTGCACCATACTTTCTCACAATATTCTTCCACTCTCTGGAAGTTGCTATAACCGATCAGCTGCAAGAATTCTTTGTACCACGGTTTTGCTCCCTGCGAGGCGCTACTCTGGACAGGACAAGGCATCCTGCGAGGCCTGTCCTCATCGTCCTTGTGAAACATGTCCTCGACTTTCTCCTCTTCCACTACCTCTAAGGTGATTTTACGGGCAGTATGGACGAAGCTATGCTCTACTGTCTGGCAAAAATAGGTTCCAGCATCTGATTTTTGTAACCTTAGGAAGAGTAAGCCAAGGTCCATCTTAATCACTCTGTCATCGGTCTTCACCTGCAAGAACACAGAAGTAAACAGCACTGAAGTACACAGGAGAGAAAACAACAACCTATCACCCTTTCCACTACCAGTCTTGAGTGTTTTCATTTTCACTATCACATAATGAAACCCTGAGAGTCATACATACACAAAGACGCTAAATAATTACATCCGTGTGTATGTCTGTGTGTGTGTATTCTGAAGATATTTACATTGGATGCCATTTCATATCAATGACCTTCAGATCATTTTATATCAATATTGTAAAGTAAGAGAGCTTTCTCCCTAATGATTCAATTAATCATTAGAAAAAATACATTTCAGTATAGCACTCACAGAATGATAGGAAAATTTCTAAAATTTATTTTTTGACATTTGTTATTCATGGACAGAACAAATACCATTTCCCACATTCTTTCAGGGATTATTATGCCTTCCAGATTATAGGGACCAATGTTTCCACAAGGACATCTGTTTCCAGAACTGGGCTACTTTCATTTTGTCTTCTTACAAAAAAAAAAAAAAAATCATCAATTAATCAATTCAGTGAACATCCCTCACATTTTCACTGGCTGTCCTTCACTGGAGATTAAAAAACAAACAAGTCAAATCCAGTTCCTGCACTAAAGGATCAGACATTCTAGCAAATATTTTTTATATAACTTCAGTGCTCAAATATCTTTTGTCATGTTTTTGATATAATTACTCACATTTTTCTATAAATAAATAATTATAATTCAAAGTAAGAAAAGCAAAATAAGACTTTCAATGACTAGCTCATATTTTATCAGAAATTGCTGGACTAGTAAGTACATGATTTGACATTAGGCAGAGCTAGAGTCAAATATTGGCACCACTATTTATTGTGCGATTTAGGGGATTCACGTATCCTTCTTGCCTTAGTTTTCTTCTTAAAATGGAGATGACTTAACTTGAAAAATTGTTGTGAAGAATACATAAAATAGAATAGGCGAGGGGTTTTCACACAGTGCTATCGATAGCTACCTCTACCTTTTTACTATACATTCATCCAATTAAAAACAACCATGTTTTCCTGTGGCCCAGGATCTTACGATGATGGTATAAAGGTGATTCACAGTATGCAGACAGATTTCACCTTTCAGAAAACAAAAATGAAAGCAATATTCACCTTGGTCAATACAAAAGAAGTGCAGAAGCAATAATTACAAACACTTTGGCAATAAAGGCTATTAATGATAGGCATGTTTTTGTCCCTGTGATAGGTCCCGGCCAGGATGGCCAGACTCAGCTCTTCCCTGCCTTGATTAGACCTGGCATGGACAAAGTTTCAATGTGATTACTCAGGTGTGGAAACTGGCATCCACAAACCACAATGGAACAGATGGCAAAATGAAGCAGTATAGTATGGTAAGAAATTGGGATGTTATTTTTAAGTTATATGGCATCCCAAAGGCATTTTTTTTCAGTCATGCAAAGTAAATTAATTACTCAGAAGCTTCAGAGTGACCCAGTTGGGCTAATAAAAGAGACCCCATAAGTCTTTTGTAGGCGCTTCCCTTGACTTGGCAGGAACATGTCCTGGTAGGCAGAATGCTATAGCCATTAACTGGAGAGCGAACTCCTCCAGGGAGGAACCAAGAAGACTCTCAGAGCAAAACCATTTTCACTACATAGAACAATCTGTTTTATTGATCGGTTTTTCTTAGAGTATCCTTAGCACGGGTCACAGCCAACGAACTCTTAAAGGACTTTGTGTACCCCTGATTATTTACTCTTGCCTCCAGGCCAGGCATCTGAGGAAACTTATTTTCCACCACTGGCTTTCTCCATAGCTTTACCAACTACTGCAACCTGTGACCACCTTGTGCCTCACAAGATACTGACTCTGAAGTGCAGCCTCCATTGTTTTAAAATTTATTGTTGCATTTGCTATAGATAAAACCTGCCTCCTCAAACATCTTCCACTTATCTGTGGTACGTGCCATTAGACTGCCCTTATTTTCTTTACTCTTTCTTGGTTTCTTCTGCAGATTTCTCCTTGCCTTTATGGTGCAATCCTCCTTCCTTCACTGCTCTCAAGTTTTATTTCCATCCATTTGATGGCACTTTTATTTCTTTGTTTCAGCCAGCTTCCCTAAAATGGTACATCTTACACACAGATAATCCATTGTTTTGTGTTTTCTATTGTTAAAAACAATGGATTTGGTGTTTTTAACTAAAAGAAACATACATAAGCCTTTAATACACACAATTCAGTGTCTTTCCACTCTAACTGCCCTCCATTTACTAACTTTCCTATTTCTGACCATGACATCATTATTCTAGTCTCGCTATCCTCAATTGTTGATGGTTTATACTTCTCTCTCATTATATGCTATCGCAAATTCCTATCTACATTTCTTGAGTGGTGACCCTTAAACACATCCCTTCCTCATCACCATTTTTGCTGCACTGATAAATTTTCATACCTTACAACTGTTGATCTTATCTCATGGCAAACTCCCCAAATCTTTCATTTATTTCTCTTTTTTCTTTCATACCCAGCTTGATTCTGTTTTAGGATCTCTGTGTATATCTCTGCCTCGAGACACTTCTTTAAGGCTGGTTACTTCTCATCTTGCATAACTGAATTACACATCGTTTTCCCAAACTAGCCTCTCTCACACCCCTGTAAAAGTGTCCTCCCTCCTTTATTACCATCATTTCACCTGTTAACCTTTATACACGAGTATGCAACATTACATGCAAACATCTAACAATAGTCCTTCAATTAATTTTCTTGTGGCATCTTTTCCCACTTATTTAAACAAATGGGTACTAATTTACTCTTCTTTAAAGCTCACTTTCTTTTGTCAACATCCTAATTTAGAACTTATTCAGACCTCAATTTCTTGCCTGAGCAGTAAGAATTGCTCCATTAACCAGATGCTGCCTTTCTAAATCTAGATCTCAAAATTGCTCTATGTAGTGTTTCTCAAACTAGGGTTCGTGGAAGAGGTACATTTCTGGAGATCTGGAGAGCAACTGTTTTTAAGAATTATTAAAATTATTGTGTTAATTGGTACCATAATACAAATTAATAAGCTATATTTGGAATCATGTGAAAAATCAATCTCAGTGTTATTACGGATGTTTATCATACATTCTGAACAACTTTCAAAGCCTTGTTTCCAAATGATAAAAGGAACAAAGATGGGTATAATATGTTAATGATAAATTCCAGCCAAATGAAAACCAAACAACATTCCCATGTAGTAATACACATAAAAAGTTTCAAGGTCATTTGAATAAAGTGCTGGTAGGATTGAGTCACCACATGGTACAGCTACAGGCAGAAAGTGTTACATACACAGATGTGGCAATCTGTGTCTCATCTTACAGTCATAGATATACGTATTTCAGTAAAAACAAAATACACAGTAAATAAACATTTTAACGATGCATTAGTTTGTTTATTATGTACCTTTAATTTTGGTTCCATAATCAAAGCAACAAGCATAAGGAATGTGTGTTGTTTTATTGTTGTGAATATTTAATGAACATTTTAATATAAATCATGCTAGCAGCCCAGGAAGATGTTTCACTTTTAGGGGCAGGTGGTGGGGGCAACCTGTACATTACTAGAATCAACCCCCCCTTTTCATAACTCTGCGGCCATTCCCCTGTATGGCCACCCTGCTTTCCACTCCCAGCTTTTATTCTGAACTTACTCTTTTTCCCTCAAGTAAACTCCTTTCTACTGACTACCAATTCATTTGTTTTTTCATTTTCTCCCAAGCTTAACTAAACTTTCCCTTCCTTTACAAGTACTTTCTTTATAGCCCCTGAAGGTATTTTGCTTCTTTTTGTAACACAATAGCATTTACATTTGTAGAACAAAAGCTGTTATTTATATTCCTCTTCAAATTATTTTTCCATGGAAGTTTCATCTCTTCAAACATGGAAGTTTTTAAAGGGCAAAGACCTAGTTCTTTATTATTCTGAATTATTCCATAATGAATAAAGAATGCAGAAGACAGTGTAAAATGAGAACATACTAATTAATTTATAGAGGACAAACATGTATGGCAATGCGGTATACCCATACAGATACTAACAACTTCCAGTTAATCCAATAACAATCTGAATAAAAAGGAACAAACATGGTTTCAGGAGCACTTAGTAACTGATAAAAGAGGGCTACATCACAGATATGTCTGAGGATATTGCCTTTACCTGAAAAAAAATACACACAAACGTCCTCATTGAATATGACCCTTTGTTATCTCTATTTTATCTCCTGTGAGAGCAAATAATACAAGAGAAAATAAGAAAATCATCTAGCACTTAATTAAAGTATTTTAAAAGAAAACGAAAAGCAAAACTAAAAATAAATACAAATTCTTGACCACTCGAATTACGGTTGTTTGTTGCTTAAGTTTGGTATTTCAAAAAAGCAGGGCTTTAAAAAAATATTCAGAAATCTAAGTTTCAGAAACACTGCATTATGTACATATAAAGTCAGACAGTTAAGACATGAAATTATGAAAATTACCAGAGAAATTGTCCTACATTATTTATTTGCATGTTAGAAATAGTGCCTCTCAGAATTCTGATCTATATTCTTGATTAAGACAAATCCACATTACAATGTTAGGAATAAAAGCTGTTTTAATGCTGGGTCTGCATGGTCATACATTATGTAGGTCAAATCACCTAGAAAGTTAAATGTATCTTACATGGACTATAAATACTTAAAATATATAAAATGACTTAGAAATTTGTATTTGACGTTCTTCCACAATTTAGTCTTTCCATGTTAGTTTACCTGGGTACCTCTAACATCAAATTTTGATTACAGAATTGTTTTCATCCATCTGCGTTTTTTTTTTATGTCTGCAGACCAGATTTTCTCTGTCAAGAAGATAGTGCGTAATACATCATTTCTATCAAATATTCTTATAGACAATCTAGATAAATACAAAATTTTTTCTGAAAATGGTTTTATTATTCTTAGCTATAAAGATTGATTCAGCATGTTTTATAATTTCTAGTAAAAAAAAAAGTAACTGAACAAAGAACTCTGCACATCTGGTAGCTGGTCAGGAAGAAGCAGTTATTTCCATGTTTATCAACCATATGGTTCCATACTTTCACAGGAATGGGACCAACACAGGCCTTGAATTGGTTTACTCGAGAATACATTTAATAATAAAATCAGTTTTAGTTAAAAAATAAAAAATAAAAAATTATATATTTATCTGGTCTGCCTTTGACCAATTTTACACACACAACACACACACACGTGTGTGTGTATGTATATATCTATTTAACTTACAGAAAATATACCTAAAATGACAGCATAAAAATACAAATCTATTTTATTAAAAACACTTTTTAAAATTTTTTTGAGACGGAGTTTTGCTCTTGTTACCCAGGCTGGAGTGCAATGGCGTGATCTCGGCTCACTGCAACCTCCGCCTCCTGAGTTCAGGCAATTCTCCTGCCTCAGCCTCCCAAGTAGCTGGGATTACAGGCACGCGCCACCATGCCCAGCTAATTTTTTGTATTTTTAGTAGAGACGGGGTTTCACCATGTTGACCAGGATGGTCTCGATCTCTTGACCTCGTGATCCACCCACCTCGGCCTCCCAAAGTGCTGGGATTACAGGCGTGAGCATAAACCTGATATATGATATTGATGGTTACCTAGTAGAGACAGGGTGAATTGTTTAAAAGTTCATTTAGGGAAACCTATCACACTATATGGAGGAGAACACATGGGAATACAACTCTTAATTTAATACAAGATTATGCCAAAAAGAAAGTCATTGTAAATAAGAACTCAAAACCATAACATGAAAAACGTGATATTAAAAAAATAAGGGATATCAAAGAAGAAATTTAGGGCATTTATTTTCAAGAATGAATTAATATCTATAAGTGGCAAAAGTTTTTCAAGTCAACAAAAAGAGAAATAAAAGAGAAAAAATGGAAAAAACATATATATGGGCACTTTGGAGAAGGAGAAACCCAAATGTTTAGTAAGAATGCAAGTTCACATTCAACCTTACTAGTAAAGTTAGAAATTCAAATTTAGGCTGGGTGCAGTGGCTCACACCTGTAATCCCAGCACTTTGGGAGGCCGGGTGGATTACCTGAGGTCAGGAGTTCAATACCAGCCTGACCAACACAGAGAAATCTCGTCTCTACTAAAAATACAAAATTAGCCGGGTATTGTGGTACATGCCTGTAATCCCAGCTACTCAGGAGGCTGAGGTAGGAGAATCGCTTGGGACCAGGAGGTGGAGGTTGCAGTAAGCTGAGAATATGCCTTTGAAATGCAGCCTGAGCAATAAGAATGAAACTCTGTCTCAAAAAAAAAAAAAACGAAAGAAAGAAGGAAGGAAGGAAATTCAAATTTAAACAAGACAATATCCTACAGCCAGAAGAAAGACAAAACTTAGAAAACAAGATAATAGCATATATTGATGAGGATGTGGGGAAACAGGAAGCTGCAAGAACTGCTTTGGGAGTCCAGACGGTGCAGAAATCCTGAGAGTAAATTGGCAATAATTACAGAGATGAAGGATGTTGACAAATAATAACACAGAAACCTGTACTCACATCTATAAGGAGTTATCTGCAGAGACGACCATTCAAGAGGAAACAGCAGAATTTAATTACATCCTGGATGTCCACATTTATAGGAATTAAGGATGAACTAAGAGCAATGTATGCATGCTATGGTATGTTAAGTAACGGTCAAGCAATGAAATAGAGACAAACAGCAACTGGGATAAACTATAAAAACATAGTGTTACGTTTACAAAGTTAGAAGCGGAATAAAATCTCTAACATAATACGTTTACTTTTACAGTTCCCGCATACTCAAAATATTATATATCTGTTCAATTTGCAAACGTAGTATTGGACTTAGTCCAGTTATTTTAATAGATGCATATGGGGAAACAAGGATGAAAGTAGAAAAAGGAGGCCCAGGAAAAATAAAGTCAAACAAGAGAAATTTGTATAAACCAATCATCACAATGCGTCATTAAATGAAGTTGTATGATTAACTAAATTATGTCTCTGAAGGGAAAAAAAACAAGAGCCGAAACAAGGAAGCAAAAAAAAAAAAAAAAAAAGAATCCAGTTGTTTGTAATGATTAATGTGGTTTGACAACCAATAAACAAAGTTTGTTTATGAGACTTGTTCAAGGTCTAGTATACCATAATCGCAGGATTTTAGAAATATTGCTCAAAATCAAATAAACCGAAGTTTGTGATTAATGGTTCATTTAAAATTTCCATAGATAAGAATCCCAGAATGAGGAGAAATTAAGTTTCAAAAGGATGAAGGTAAAGACAATGTTTGAAAACAAAATTGCACAACACAAGGAACTGTACAACAACTATAATTTAAGTAGAAATTCAATACTAAATTTCCTAGAAACCTAAGGACAGAAGAAAGTATGATAAACCCTAAGATTTAAAATGTCTTTAACATATATTTTTAAAATTACTCCTTATGACAAGTACATCTTTCCTGGCACTGAGAGTTGAGAAAAATCTCTTCTGCATGTTCTTATAAAAAGAGAGGGAGGTTTCCAACAGCAGCACTATAATAAATACATTTCCTTTGGGCAACATCTCAGTGTAGGGTGAAGATAAGATGCCTGAGAATAGTTCGATATTATAGCTATTCTGTGGAATAAAAACAATGTAGTCTAGATATACAGTTCTATGGTGGGATATCTTCATACACATGCATATTTTTATGATCTGGAAGACCATATGAACTAGAACTGATACTAGAACAAGAGGAACTTGCAGTGAAGTGAACTGGTAATTTGGAATATCTACTGTACACGTGTGCACTGGGCTTTCTGCATTACTGTGTTATCCAGCTTAATCAGATGCACAAAGCTAGAATGACTTCAATGGCATGAGATTTAGATCCATATCTAATCCCATAGATCTAAGAGAAGAATGTTTAATTTTGAAATATTTTCAATATTCTCTTGGAAAATTAACAGAACAGAGTTCAGTTAAAAACTCTAGATTCATTCCTCTTCTTAATGACCACAAATTGCTTTATATTCTCTATTTATACAATAGGAACTCTGTCTCTGCCATTGTAAAAGGAAGAAACGTGAAGTTAATGGTCTAGCCTCCTAATTGTACCATTAAAACAATGAAATATATGATATTATACAAATATGTTTGTCAAGGCTAAAAAAGTAAATTCTGAATATTTACCTGTTATAAAGAGTTGTTAGTTTGGAAAAGGTGAGCACATTTTCTAAACAGACTGAAAAAGAACGTCAAAACTACTAAACAGATGGTTCATATGAGACAAGAGTTCATGCACTTTGTGTTACGAAAACAAGAAACACAAATAATATTAATGTGGAACAAAACCTGATGCTTTCTGTGTATGTGCATAAAGATAAAAATGTAAACTTATGGCTGGATTGGATCCCTTGGACTTACTACCATGGATAGCATTGGTAAAGGTAAGGAAAATATGAGTCATCTAACAAACAAGATGGTAAAATAAAAAGGAGATTTTGCTTCATAATTCTCCTAGCTTCGATGACATAACAGCAATATTAAAAGTTATAATTTGTGCACTCCATTTTTCACTGTTTCATTTTTGTAGAAGAAGCTGTTTCCATAATGCATTGAATTATTGATAAAATTATGTTTTATTTTAGACTCTAAAAACTTAACACAGAGGCAATAAACTCTTAAGTTATGTGGAATGAGCCGCTGATTGATAAGCTAACCATGGTTACTAGATTTCCCAACAGTGTTTAATTGACTTTGGTGAATTTATTCTACCTTGTAGGTGGTCTGAAGGCAGAGTTGAAAAAATGACAATTTTGGTATTGAGTAAAACAAAAAATTGAGAGCTAAGCGCAATTAAAGTTTAAGAGTTTTGATGTCCATGTACATTCTTTCTGGAATTTCCTACAATAAACATGCATATTTGTGTATTATGTAAGCACTTTATATAACACATACAATTAACTATTTTAAAGTGATACACTTTATTTTTAAGACACACAAACACATATTTCCTCTTAAATAGAGAATCTACAATAAAAAGATCAATAATGATCAAGGGAAAATTAATTGTTTCATGCCTACCAAAGAGATCTACAAATTATAATGCTGGTCACATGGGCCGGCAGTTTGCTTGTCTGCCTTACACCACCCCGACATTGGCATGGATAATAGTTTATGTGTCTTGAGATCGCCTCCAAATTCTCCTACAGGATATTTGTGTTAATTTATTTAACTCACTCCTAGAACTCAATCTCATCTATAGTGTCTTTGGGATATGCTTCGATTTTGTCAGTAAATGACTAAACTCCAGAAGAATGTATTTCAAGAGATTATTCACATTGCTTGACTTTATTGAAAATACATTACAATTAAATTTTAGTGCTCAGAACAAAGTGATAGCTAACTTTTGCACAAAAAGACTTTTTTTCCCAAAAAATACAGAGTTATTTTTCACAATAATATTCATTTTATGGGGCTTTACTTGTACATGCATTTTCATTTGAGCCTTTAAATCAGGGATCAAAACTTTTTCTGTAAAGAGCTATATAGTAAATAATTTTGACTTTGCAAGTCCTGTGGTCTCTGCTGTAGCTACTCAACTTTGCAGTTGTAGCCTAAAAGCAGCTATAGACATTAGGTAAACAAATGGCTGTGGCAGTTTTCATATAAAATTTTATTTACAATAGTGGCAGAGGGCCAGATTTGACCCCCCAAAGCTTTGGTTTTTCAACTTCTGCTTTAAGTAATTCTCAGGTTCAAGGGAACCTACTTTTATAATAAAATATGGATCAAAAATAACATATTCCAAAATCAGAACATTTAAAATGTGTATGAAATTTAAGTGAGGAATTATGTACTAATCTTCTGAGTAGTTTGAAGAAACAATGGTTTTCATTATTATGAACACTGAAATTACACACAATCACTAATAAATATTTAAATCTAAGTAAATAATGCATATTTAAATTTTCCCTCATTTACTCAACTTTAAAATGTAGTGCTTAAAGCAAAAGAAATTCATACAGAAATACTTCAACTATATGACCTTAATTATGTCTTAACAAGAATGGATTTCTTTACTTAGGGGTGTTACTCAGCATTACAATTTTTGCAATTAATATGGAAGTTTATAAATTCAAGTATGTGGAAATGCAGAAATTGAGACTTCATAAACCTTGATATAGTGGTGATTTGGCTATAATTTTAACAGTTTTGTCCTCTGCTGTTACAGAAAAAAAAAAATAATTTATATACCCTTCATAGAAGGAAGATTTGGGCTTATATTTCAGATTAAAACTACATGTGGAAATATATATAGCCACTGAATTTAAAGATAGAAGATCTTTGGAATACCTAAACTTAAGTTCTGTGGATGAAATCATATTATCCACATAAATGAACTATTTTATTTTCTCCCAATTCAGAGAATGAAGGGTCGCTGTCTTCCAAGAATTTACCCTCTAACTTTTGTCTGTAATTATGTTCTCTCTCACATGTTCTTTATTTTGCTTCATCAACTAGTTACACATTTCTTCTTCCTTTCAGCCTGTAAACCTGGCCAAGTCACCTTTTTGCTAAAGAAGAAAACAAAACAACATTTCTCTTTACTCTTATCTACCTTTGTGGATCTCTCTCTCTGTCATTCAGATCTTTTGGTGGGGCACACTAAACCAGCAGTCTCTGGTTCAGCACAGCACCATTCATCAATAAGTCTCTTATTAGATGAATTCTGCCTTAACATTCCACTTAACAATTATTCCTGGAAACTGAGTCCTCATTTTATGCAAACTAGGCGGTTTATAAATTCGAAGAATATTGTTTAATATTTCTTAATGGGTTTTATTACACCACAATCTCCTAACTTCACTGTTTTTATTTATTTAAGCCATACCTTTCTAGAGGTACAAACTAGTTTGTATGTTGTACCATTTACTTAATGTTAGTAAATTAGCACAGCCTTTATGGAAAACAATATACAGATTTCTCAAAGAACTAAAAATAGGATTACCATTCAATCTAGCAATCCCACTACTAGGAATGTACCCAAAGAAAAAGAACTCATTATATCAAAAAGATACTTGCATTTATATGTTTATCACAGCACTATTCACAGCAGTAAAGATATGGAATCAACCTGAGTGTCCATCAATGGATGATCTGATAAAGAAAATGTGGCATATATATATGCTATGGAATACGACTCAGCCATTAAAAAAAATAATGTCTTTCATAGCAACATGGATGGAATTGGAGGGCATTATCATAAGTGAAATAAACAGAAAATCAAATACTGCATGTTCTCACTTATAAATGGAAGCTAAACAGTGGGAACACATGGACATACAGAGTGGAATACTAGATGCTGGAGGCTCCTAAACGTGGGAGGGTGAGAGGTAGATGAGGACTGAAAAATTACCTGTTGGGTATAATGCTCATTATTTGGGTGATAGGTACACTAAAAGGCCAGATTACATCTCTATGCAATATATGCATGTAATAACTCTGCACCTGTATGCCCCAAATTTATAAAAGTAATTTAAAAACCACTAACTACCTCAGAGAAATTTTGTTGGTTTTAAATAAGTTACTATATATAAAGCACTTAGAATAGCATGGCACATAGTAAGCACTAAATGAATGCTAACTATAATTACAACTCGTTTTCTTTTTTTACTTTCTCTTTTTGAGTTTGTCTTCTAACTTTTCCTTAAATATGTGTTTTCCCCTTGCTTTTGGAATTAGTACACTTTGCTTTTTATTTCACCACTCTCTAAGGTAAACTATACTGAGGGAGGCATCACTGCATTGTGTCTAAGGGTCCAAATTAAAACAGACTGTCTGTGCTCAAATGCAAACTGACTTCACAAGCTGTGTAATCTTATGCAAGTAACTCAATCTTTCTGTGCTTCATTTTTTTTTAATCTATAAAGTAGAAACAATAAAAATATCTCCTTTATAGGACTGTTGCAAGGATTAACAATATTCATGCTTGGCTCACAGTAAGTGATATTTAAGTACTGATTGTTGCTATATTGTTTTTACTTCTATTAATTCCCAGAATTTGATTACTACATTCTTGCTGATGTCTCTCCAACATCTCTTGCCATGCCAAATCTTTCCATTGGGTTTTATATTCCTGAACATGGATACACAGCAGGACAGCTCCACCTGAATGATTGACAAGAGCTTCCAATTAAACACAGCCAAAAGTTAACTAAACAACTTTCTCCCAAACGCGCTTCTTCCCCTGTATTACTGAAATCATGTTACTGTGCCATTTACCACACACTCAACAATAAACATATGAATATTTTGTGATTGCTGCTCTTTTATCTCAAATATGAAATCCACTTAATATCATCTCATAAAAATCGAAATCTATCTTCTCCCTTTCTACTAATACTGTTTAGTTCATGTGGTACAACATTTTTTCATTGACTATTGAAATATCATCCTAAATATTCTTGACATTCTATTTATCTCCTAAGTCTATGTGCCAGTTTCTAGAATAGTTTGCATATACAGTCAAGCTAAGTTGTTCACATTGGCTTAGAGACAAATCAAAATGGATTCCTTGATCTGTCTACTCATTTTTGCATGCTCATTTCCTATCATGATTTAGATATGCCATATTGTTTTTCATCTTCGTAGCATGAGCTAACATTATTCTCTCTACTAATTACCTCCTCTCATCCTTTAAGATGTGGCTCAAATGTCATCTCTGCCATGAATCTTTCCCAATTGGTTATTATGCCACTTCCCTACCCAATCTCTAGGTTGAGACAATTGTCTTTTTCCTTGGTTTCAACAGAACTTTTAAGGAACACATATCTGTTTGCACTCTTGTCTTCATTATAAGACTAAACTTCACAAGAGCTAAGACCATGATTTATTCACTGCCTACTACAGTAGACTCCGAGTGGATATTTATTGAGTTCAAACACCAATTCCAGACAGTTAAACAGAGAGAAGAGAACAGAGAGTCCAAAGAGTATTCCATTTGAGATGTTAAACAGCCTTCACATTTCTTAATAGTGAAAAATATAGCAAAGCATATTGCTACAATGTGTATGAGGCAGTCACTTGCAAATCTTCTGGTCTTGAAGGCATACGGCACGTAAAGAGTCTTTAATCATGAAGATTTATACTTTAATACTGTGTGTTCCTATTACCTCAATGACTACCTGCTTCCACCCTTATCCCCATGCCAACATACTATCATCTTAATAACCAAAGTAATCTTTATAAATACGAATGTTAATGATGCCACAGCTCAGCTGAAAATACTCAGTGGCTTCCTTTTCAATTCAGAACAAGCACCAAAACCCTATGAAATGGCCATAGGTCCCTGCACGAGCTTTCCCCTGACCTCGCCTCTCTGACTCATAGTCTATTAGTCTCCCTACTGCTCACTAACCTCCAGCCCCACTGCTCTTCACTCGGCTATTCTTTGAGTATATCACATGCACTCCTATCTCAAGGGTCTTAGCATGTGCTAAGACCCAGATGCCCAGAAAGTTTTTATCTTGTATTGTCACATGACCTATGCCCCTTCAGATCTTTTTTCAAGTGTCACTTTTATGATGATCTTAGCGAGGTCATCATAAAAATGGCCACCCTTTTAAAATTCCAACTTCTCCCTATAATTTAACCTCCCTTGCATTTTTAAATCATTATCTGACATATTTAATATTATTAGTTATTTATTATTATTATTGTCTTCCTATGTTCTCCCAAATATAAGTTCTATAAAGTATGACATAGTAAGTGCTTAATAAATAAATTCAAACAAATGAATAAAACATTTCTTTTAGTGAAAAAAAATCCAATAAAATAAGAAAGATACTCTGAATTTTATATCTACATAGGCTCAAAGTATGGGTCACATTTTCTTCGATATAGAAGTCATATTGTACCAATAGGCATATAGTAGAAGCTTGAAAAGGCAATTTAAGAATGGAAACACATTGATGTCTATACTGTGTGTGTTATATATAACAATTGTTCATGTCATCAGTGCTTAGAGTGGGGATGGTTCAAATTATGGGCAGGTTCTCTGACATCTGACCATGAGGAATAGTGCCTTTGCCATCAAGGCTGCAGCAGCACGCTTCATTCAACTCGGACAAAGAAAACTCTATATAAGGATCAATCTGACATCAGGAGCATTTTTTAGAAATTGAATCCCAGAACTTCTGCCATAAAGTTTTCCATTTGTTCTATGTCCCAAAGCATCTGAAGCTGTATTTAGAATTTTTATTTCAGAAGATTTTGTGGTTTAGTAGAAATTACAGACACCTGGATTTGAACCTACTTTACTGGCTGTAAGTAACCAGGGGAGTTATTAAACATTCTGTGCCTCAATTACCTCATCTATAAACCAATTCTTTATAATAAAATGGTAAATTCCATAAAATGCATATAGAACAGTCCTTGGTACTTCAACAATGAATGTGAAACAGCACAGCTTTAGAGTTAGGAATACCTGAGTTCAAAGGTCAGGTCTGTCACTGACTTTGTGTATGAGCCATAACTCTGTGAGTTTTAGTTTCTGCATGTGTAAGATGAAGAAAATTATATCAAACTTGCAGTTATGAGATCTAGGAATATCCTGGTACCTACTCACTTCCTGCTTGCAATAGGTACATATAAACAACAGCCTCAGTTATCAATTCTGTTTTATTAAGTCTCTTTTCTCTCAATATATCACAATAATTAAAGATATATATTTAATTTACATTTATAATTCATGGCAGCTTATTATGATATTAAAATTAATCAGATCTTCAAGCCAAAGGAAAATACTCCCTACGAAGTATCTAGAAAAGTAGGCTTTCAATAAATACTTATAGAATTAATAAAATGTATAGAGATTATATTCCATTTGCTTTATTTAAGAAAGCAGAATCGATAAAATGCATATTTGAGAGAATTACTATAATCCAGTGTTTAGAAAGTAGATAATTGATTTCCTTTCAGTTCTTTCTAACAATTCAGGTATGTTTCTAAAGATTAATTCAATTTCTAAAGATTAATTTGGGCAAAAATATTATCCACATGAATATGTTGCTTCTGGATAACTCCAGAGGACTGAGTTTGAATCTGAACAAGCAGATATTAGAGAATCAAAAATTTCAGTTAAATAAAGGGAAAATGTATATACTCTGTGGTCTGATAAATTAATGACTTTTCACAGTTTGTAGCATCAGAGATGAACCTTGATAAGCATTGTCAGGGGTACAAATAAAGATTTAATAAGAAAGTAATTATGTTTCACAAAAATGAGACATATAGATGTCAATAACGCAAAAAATGTTATTAAATAAAATTAAGAACTCACATGCAAAGTTTTTCTGCTTTGTGTTTACATCATGTATATTCAGCCTTTAATAAGGTCAGCAATTTTGTGTTTTGTCCATTTTATATTGTGAATAAATCAATCCATATATTGCTAGACCCATAAAAGCCAAGTATTAACATTACCTGATTATGACTAGATGCAGAGAGTAAATCTGAAGTCCAAATATCAGCAAATATATTAGTTAGGGAAATTTGAATGTAGTTGAAAACAGGTACTAAAAATTATAGGAATGGAGAAGTAGATTATATCAACAATATGAGAAAGAACCTTATAATTGAACATTGATGGATACAGCATGTCAACTGATTTGGTAAAGTTTTCCAAATGAGGCAGATTATGGTAAGTTCCAAATTAGAAACAGAACATACTGAGTGAGGAAAACCACTGATAAAAGAATTACTTCTTTGTCTTCTGAAGCCATTCTGCTCGGAGAAACTATGGAATATTACCAGGTCCTTTTCTGCCAAGGAGTTATGAGGAATTTAAAAAGCCATTTCACCTCAGATTTGTGAAGTGGAAAATACTTTAATACTAAATCAACAATTTAATTCAGTGCAATATGCTATAACATTTGGACATGTGTTTATTTTTATGACATCATGAAGAGAATTTTCCTTTCCTGATTGCATTTCTATATTATTTCTAATGGCCTTTGTTAAGTTGAAGTGACTTTCTTTCTAAAACCTATCCAAAGAACCCAAGGATTTACAAATTTAATTATTTCCCAGAATGTACTGTATGATTCTGAACCAAATATGTTGGGTTTTTAGTTTCACCATAGGCTAGGAAAAAAGGAATAAAAAGTCAAAGTACTCCGCATTTGGAATCACTAATTTTGTGTTCCATTGACAAATGTTTAGTCTCCGGTGCCAAAACAAGGCGAAGCCTTCCACTGATTCACTGATTCACTCTCTATCCAAAATGCACCTATTACCTCTTCTCTGTGACCAAAGGCAGGTCTCTAGAACTTATTTTCATTATTTAACTTGCAACCTTTTCTTTACCAAGGATCATTTTTTCAATATTCACCAAGTTCTTTTTCCCTCTAAAATATCCATTTCTACTTGCTATCTTTATAATTCCACTTTTGCAAAACTGAATTCAAAGACCTCATCACCATGATCTGCCTTACCTAACTGCTTTATGTCCTGGACTCCTTTATGCCCTGGACTCTTTCTATAGACAGCACTTGACTCCCATTCTTTTATCCAGTAACTGCCTCCTATTTTACATAAATGCTTTAAAGCTGCCTATCCTTCCATCTCTAAAAGCAGCCAAGTCATTCCTCTCCTATCATTTAGATGATTACAGAAATACAATCTCCACCACTGCAACTGCTAAAAAGGATGAAAGAGCTGGGGCCTTTCCTTTGTTCCCAGTGGTCAAGAACCCTTGTCTCATATATGACTGAAAAGCTTTCTTACATGACAGGCTTAATGTTGCAGCTGTGTTGTTATTCTAATTCTATTATTATTCATATGCCTAAGACATATGTGTTAATGATAGTTAAGTTTGCTATTTCTCTACAACATTGCCTTGAGTGTCACAATTTAAGACTATCATTTTGACAACACGACCATAATGAGTTATAAGTACTTCTGTTAAAAATTCCTATTTCTAAGATCCAAATTAATGATTTCTGTATATGTGTATAGCATATATATATTTATATAGTATATGCATATAAAATCTATATGTATATGTATTTACATTTTTATATGTATATAAATCACATAATAAAGCTAACTTTTAAAATAAGAAATACACAGTAAAACAGCTAGCTTCATTTTTCAGCATCCAAATAAATCATCTATTTACTGATCACATACTATATGTAAAACACTACGGTGTGACTGTGAATTACCTCCTCTTTTCCGGTCTGATGTCCTTTCTGTACAAACCAGATAACTTTTGCTTGTAAAGATCGTGGGGTACATTCCAGCAAAGAACTGTTGTTCTCTATACCATAAGCCAGATGTTCTTCAGTCTTATCCAAAGCATCCCCTATAATAGGAACATTAATGCCATCTTTGAGACTTAGATTTTACAAGTAAATAAATTTTTTAAACATTATTTAGATCCCTGCAGCAACATGATTAGCTCATTACTTATTGCTCATTTCTGTAAAGGGCAATTTAAAGGAATTATTTAGAAAGAGAGGCATACCAAAATCTAGGCATGAAACAAGCAAGCAGGCTAAGGTGTGGGACAGAGCAGACCACTGAGAGTCTGATTCCAAAGGATGAGACGGGATAGTCAAGGCAGTAAGAAGTGTCAGTGTTAAACTCATGGAAAGTCTACTGCAACCTCTACTGAGGGAAGAGAAAAGGAGCACCAAAGCACAGAATGAAATTCATGGTTACAAACAAAAGCAGAAACCAGAAATGCAGGCAAAATGCCACTACATAAACACAAATGTGAATGATATCTTGACAAGGGATTGAATTTATCTGGCTGTTGGGCTCCTGCAGTGAGAAGAGAATATGAAACTGAACTAGGGACTTGGTGAAATAGAGCTTGATTATAATCTATGTCTTGGACCAGAAAGGCTCTCACTGGACTTGAACTCAAATTTCCATACAGGCAAGTATACTTAGCTGCAGTAGGGAATAAAAGAAAGCAGGATTACTCTTTCTCTTTTTTAACCAAGACAAATTCAATAACTGGACCCCTGGACTTAGTTTTCCTATGCCTGAACCCTACTCACCTTCAGAACCAGCCCCTAAACTTGCCTAAGATGAAGGTCCTGCTTTTCTCTTGCCAGTGTTCCCAGAGGCTTGAGTCCTCCACTGAATCCTGGTCAGCCTGGGGTCCAGCAAAGTGATGCTGGAGCACAGTCTCTGACTCTGTCTATAACCACTTCTGGTTTCTCATTTATGGTATCCCTTCTTCCTGTTACTTCCTAGTGAGCTCAGTGACACTAAATACAGCCTATTCAACAATCACCACCATAACAGAAAGACTCAGGAGAGTGTTAATAGAGAAATTCTGTCTTAACTTCCTTACTTTTGCCTGAAGATGAAATTTCCTCCTTTCCTTGCCAATCAGAGATCACCACCCTATCACCTTTTTTGAACCACCAACCCCAGCCCTATGCTTAGTCAACTTAGGTAAAAGAGTGAAAGCTTTTTCACTTTATCTATCTCAAAGCTTAGGAGATGACTTGATACAAGTAATATCGGTTGATAAAATCCCCAGAAGCTACATAACATGGTGAAGATATTCCCCAGTATAAGATAAAGCGGTAAGTCATATGAGTCACTGTGACATCTACCACCTAAAGTATGCAGCATTCTTGTTCCAGGGTTTCTGTCTTAATAATTAGCTTAATAATAAAGCTTGGTGGTGGTACACAAAACTTATTTTCCTAATCATGTAAAATTAGATGTCAAGTTTACAAAAATTTAACTACATGTGAGAGAAAAAGAATACTTCTCATTATATTGTCCTAGTATACATAAATCACAAAGAAAATAAAACTCTTTTAAGAAGTTTGCAGTTTATCGTCAGTGTATTCTCCGAGTAACCCAGAACAATTGATTTTCTATAGATTACCAACAAACTGTTGTCCAAAGCACTGCTGAGCTGCATTTCCATGCCGAACATCTTGTCTGCGGAAACGCCTGAAAGAAAGTAATTGCATTTAGATGTTCATATTTCAATTTCCCAGGCTTTAAAGTACAGCCAAATGCATTAAATATACAAGTAGTATTCTGCTACTGAAAAAAATGATCATTCATATAAAATAAGGATAAAATCCAAGTTTCATAGTTTTTCATATTTCCATTATATGTTCTTTAGTAGTTAAGATCTATGTTACCCTGTTTTTTATTTACATAATGTTGAATTCTGGAAACTCAAACAACAATTGAATATATTTCTCTTTAGTTTTTGTTAAAAATTTAGTCCAACAAAAAATCTTCTAGTTTGAGAATGTCTTGAATGGTAAAGTATTTGGGCAAATAAAGACAATGAGATTTGAAGTACAGTATTTAGTGAGTACAAAACAGTTATTTGGAGTATAAAACTCCCATATACAATAAAGTGCAAATGAAAAAGGTGTTAAAATCCAAAATATTTTGCTCTATAGCCATCATAAATTAGTACAAACAGAATTTCTAAAAATAAGACATAAACTAATAATATACTGTACTCAGCTTACTATTACTATTCAGATATAACATTGAGAAAGTATATGGCTCTATTCGATGTGATGGTGTGTTATTCACGTTTAGCAGTATGTTGTGCATCTAGTGGGACTCAAGAAATATTAATATTTTCCCCCTCAATCTGCCTAGTATAATCAGAGACATTTCAAGGTTATTTTTAATTTCATAGATTGTTTAGATATGTAACTGAAAAAAATACAATATTCTGTATCTGTGGAGAAATTCTGAACAATATATATTTATATATATAAAGCATTTTATATATATATAATTCCAGAATATATAATATATACAATGTTTTGAATATATATGACATCATAAATATATAATTCTAGCATATATATGTTTTGACTATATATAAAAACATAAATAATCCTTTATATAACATTTTATATACATACATATAAAATGGTATAATTTGTAAGCATTTTTCTGAGGGATTAAACAATGGGAATTATCATCAGTATTAATAGCATTGAAATTCTAAATCAAGATCTCTGAGATACTTAATTTAGTTTAGGGATTAAAATAGAAGTATTACATAAAGGTGGAAAATACCACTTGCTTCTCTAATTCATGGCATTTCTTCAAGACTGAGGGAAAAACAGAAGGCAAAGCAGAAGTTTTCCCCTGGAGGGTGATAGCATAGCTTCCAAAGTGACAATGAGATGCTTTAACCATATGCAATGATGAAATTTGGAAAAGGGAACCAGATTCAATTCCCACTACCACCACTAATATTCTGTATGATCTTATGCACATTTCTTCCCTTTCCTGGCTCTTTGGGTCCTCCCTTGTAAAATAAAGGTGGCAAAATGACACCTAAAATCTATTTCAGTCTCTCTTTTTTTCATTCTCGGGTACACTGTTTATACATAACAATAATAGACTGCTATTTCAAGAGATCAAGTGCTTTCTCACACAGGAGTTCAGATCTTATTTAACAAATAAATAGATACTGAAAACTAGGGCAGATGAATATCTCCAATCAATTTTTGGGATTATGACCTGTGTACAAAAGTATGTTTTAGCTTCTGTATTAAACTAGCATATACAGCTATGATACAACTAATAGCAGATCTAGATGAGAATTAAAATGCTGTTGTTAATTCCTCACTTTGTTGAGTATTGCTTCTATATTGAGAACCTAAAACCTCAACATATGAATATTACATATTCATATATGAATATATATTCATATGAATATTATATGAATATATTCATATTATATATTCATAATATATGAGCAATAATGAATAACGGATAAGAATAAAATTAGTGAAATGAGAAATGGCTTCCACTTTGCAGAGATGATGTTGTATAAAGATTATTATATAAGTGATGTGAGGATAAGGAGGCTATTATCAAATAATTCTAGATAAGCAACATCAAGAACTGAGTGCAAAAATACTGCTAAAAGTTATTGGAAACATATATGTAAAAAGAAAGATATCACATTTTCCAGCAAGGTTTCACTTCATTTTATATTATCCCAGTATAGTTGTCCTTTATTCCTTTTCTTCAGTACCTGTGTGTGTGTGTGTGTGTGTGTGTGTATGTGTGTGTGTGTGTGTGTGTATGGAGGAGTTTCAGAAAGGTTGAGCAAAGTTGCTTTCATTCTCAAAGTCGCATATTAATCTTATATCTCTAGCCTCTCCTATAAATTTTTAAAGAGAATACCAGAAATAGAATACATGAGCAAGGGGAAGAAAAAGACCTAGCATTATAAACCACAATGTATTTTGGAAGATCATTTTAAACAAGTGGTTTGGATTGTGAATTCATGTTTTTCCCCCGTTGACTCATTTTCACTCTGTGAACAGAAAAGTATTTATTTTAATGACCAGTTTTCAATTTCTGCTTCTATTCAGGTCTGAAGCAAAAACGATCTGCTATAAAAGCAAGCCATTTTACCTTCATGTGTTGGAACTTATCCAAAAAGTTCTCCTCCAAGGGTAAGCGATGGTTCAAAAGAATTTGACACCACTGAAAGATCTCCATTACATGTCACTGAACTGAAGTAATTCATTTATGAGCACAGCTTCTGACTCCTGCATTTCATGCCTTCCTGTCTACTACTTTTCTCATTCACTTGACTTTTTCTAAGTAACTCTTTTTGTCCACCACATCTACTACGTTATCAAGCTTAGGGCTGTACACTGTTAAAAGATGCATCATATACTAAAAAAAAAAAACTATGGAAGCTGCTAAATTAAAATTCATGATCACTACTGCATGCCTAACACAAAACCTTGTCATTCATAAGCATTTGGTGCAAAGCTTATAAATATTTGTATTGTTGCTAATAAAATAAAATAAAAATAAAATAATGTTATTATTTGTGGTAAAATTCACATTCTACCCTCGTATTCTTCTATTACTTCACTCCTGACCCATGGTATTGCATGCTTTTCCCTAAGCATTCTATTTATTTGTACAGACAATTAATTCCCTTTGACTGGAATCATCTTATATATCTACCTTCCAGATTAAGTTCAAAAGTCATATTATTTTGAGAATCAAATAAAGTTTTTTATGCATTGCTCTTAATCCAGTACCTCATCCATAGTAAGTGCTCAATACTATCATTATTTACAATTCCATTCTTCACTTTAGTTTCCAATTTCCTTTAGACAAGAGGTTATGATTGTTTATTCATAACCCTTGCACATAGTACAGTAATTGGCTTAATAGGCAAATACACTAATAGTTAATATTTTCAAATAATTATATGACTATAGTCTTCGAGAATTGTTTTCAAACATCAACAAGCATTCTGCAAAATCAATTAATTTGCTCAATTCTGTAACACGGTTGGTAAATTTAGTTCGGACATGTCCTCTCGAAGCATAATTTTACTATCTGCTTATTGCATCATTTCTTAAAATACTCACTGGAGTGTTAATTTGGCTCAAGTAAAATTAACAAAAGTTTTGAAAGAGTGAAGTTTTAATGAGATTCTACTACATATTTGAACACATAAAACAAGAACTACACTAAATTGGGTTAAATTATATTCTGAAAAGGGTTTACAGAAATGCAACCCAAAGTTAAATAATAAAAATAACTGAAATTAATACAAACTGTTTTTCAGTAGGAAAATTGTCTATACTTCTATTTGTCTTTTATTTTGTCTTTGGTCATCTATTACAAGAAAGAAACTGCTTATTCTGTAAGAAATAAAAATACATTTTTCCTGAGGTATTTCCACAAAGAATGCACAGCTTCATATGGCTTGAGTGAAGAGATATCCTTATTCTTCAAAATACTTAACTGCATCTCAAGATCTCTGCTTAAAGAATCCTGGGATTTACCTTCTGTAGGAAATGGCAATGACCTCACAGAATTGTAGACACTGGAGTTTGGAGGTCTTTAAGTACCTTTCATTTGTGTTGAATTAAATCACACATTTCATTAATTATACAGGTCACGCATTTGCCTAGGAGTTAAAATATTCACTTTCAAAATGAAATAAATGAAGACCAGCTGGTAGAAAGGACATGGGGCAAACGCAGGATGTATTTTAGAATTTCTTTATTTATTTTCTTTTTAAGTCTTTGAATCTCTCATGTGTGGTGGCTCACCATTTCCACATTTTCTCCACTTTATCTAAACTCGTTTCATGTCTTGCAGCAAAAGTTTCAAAAGAGGGAAGAACTGACTCAAACCTGGGTGAAAAAATAAAAGGTCAACAGCATGTTCAGCTCCAGTCTCTATAAACAATAATTAATACACGTATTTTCTGGAAAACTTCAAGCTTTCAAACTTTCTATTATGAACAAAATATAACTATGATGATTTATTTAAATAAAAATAGCTTGGTTATTTTCCATGGAATGTACGAAAAAAAGAAAAAAACAACACCAGCACTAGGGTTATTAGGGTTTTCCTGAGCAAGGGAAATAGTTCATCAGGTATCATGTCTCACCTTTTTGCATGTGTACTTGTTGGGTAATACCGGGAGCAGGATATGCCATCCCAGGCACAGTAAGGATCTCGAGCCAGGCAGCAGTCAGCGCAAGCACTTCCATACATGTCACAGTGATGGAATCTGACTTGAGCCACGGCAGAAGCAGATCCAATATATAGCTGTTGCTATAGAAATCAAAAAGGGGTCACTAGCAGAAATGGACATAACTTTCACTGAGCTATTACACCTAGTTTTCACATTTGCACACAATCACCTCAGTAAAAATTCACTTAAATTATAGCAGTTTCAGGAGTTTGCCATCAGGCTGCCCAATGTGGTGAAACCCCATCTCTACTAAAGACACAAAAAATTAGCCAGGCGTGGCTGTGGGCACCTGTAATCACAGCTACTTAGGAGGCTAAGGCAGGAGAATTGCTTGAACCTCGGAGGTGGAGGTTGCAGTGAGCCGAGATCGTGCCACTGCACTCCAGCCTGGCAGACAGCAGTTAAACTCCATCAGAAAAAAAAAAAAAAAAATTATAGCAGTTGTTCAATATAGATAATAGAATATTTATATTTTCATTTCTCTAAAATTTGAGATACGTTCATAGACATAAATGCAGGAGTATCAACATTGCTAGACTGAACTTGACAAGAACTCAAAATGCTGTGTTCATTGTCTTGCATTATCTAACATTGCAGATCTTTCTTTAAAGAACTATAGAAACAGCTGAGTGCAGTGGCTTATGCCTGTAATCCCAGCACTTTGGGAGGCTAAGGCAGGTGAATTGCTTGAGCCCAGGAGTTTGAGACCAACCTGGGCAGCATGGCAAAACTCTGTCTCTAGAAAAAATACAAAAATTAGTTGGGCATGATAGCACACGCCTGTGGTCCCAGCTATTCGGTAGGCTGAGGTGGGATGGTGACCTGAGCCTGGGAAGTCGAGGCTGCAGTGAGCTGTAATTGCACCACTGGAACTCCAGCCTGGGTGACACAGTGAGACCCTATCTCAAAACAGAAAACAAATCTATAGGAACAATTAATAAGAGATTTGGAAAGTAAATGGCCTCTTAAATATTGACATATAACATTTAGAAGAATGATGTGTCTATCTATCTATCTATCTACAGAACAAGTAGCTGAACTTTTAGTATCGTATCTTTCCTTTTGCCTGAACATGAAGAATTATTTATAAATAAATTTGGGGCAGTACGTACAATGAGTGTTAAACTGATTTCAGTGAAGTAGAAAAGAGGTGTGTTTCATTGCACACTCTTGGATTATCATAGTTACCATTGTTTTTGAAAAATAACCAGGGAAAAAAGTGCTATCATGATTATAGAAGTAAAACTACTCTCATCTCCCTTTCCATAGAGATAGCAAATGAAGACATGTATTAAATGTAAATCACGATATACTTTTGTCAGAACCAGTCAATGGACATAAAGTTTCAGTCAAACAACATTAATAAGGTTTAAAGGTCTGTAGTACAACACTTTACCTATAGTCATTAAACATGTATTGTACACTTAATATTTTGTTAGCAGGGTAGATCACATGTTCTTACTACAATAAAATAAAGTAATAAAAGAAAAATAAAACTGTAGTAAGTTCAGATATAAGCACATATCCTTTGACCTTAGCTTACATATAGAACACACACAGCTGCACACACATACACATACACACACACACACATACACACAGACAACTTACTCGCTTTGAAGAAATCTCCATAGAAATAATAGGAACTGGATCCTGAAATTTTAAAAAAAGGTTTCATTTTTTAGAAAATAATATAAAAACATTTACCTTAATATGCTGGTCAATTCCTGAAATTATGTTAGCTACGTAAGTGGTTCGGTGTTAAGCACTCTATAGCTTTCATTTTAATAAATCAATATGCAAATACAATTAAAATATTATCTTTATAAACTTTTTTTTTCTAATGAGGTGAGCAGATTTGCAGATGAGAAGAGCAGTAGGTGATATAACCAGCTCACTGTTTGTCTCTTGAATATGGTTTTTGTATTTGCATTTGAATATTACTTGTGCTTTGGAAACTCAAGTATCTTTAAATAAAGTAATAAAGTCAGAATGTTCTTTCTATCAACGTAATTGAACCATTAAAATGAAACCAGTGTGTCTTTCAGCAGGTGTCATTGCTAATAAACCAGGTGATCTTTAATCATTTAAACCCAAACCTAAACAAAATATTTTTCTGTTGGAGTGATCATGGTGAATCACAATTAACTCAGGATCCTTCGAACAAGATGAATAACCTGATTTTCTTAGAACTGCACCAGAGGAAGGACAATTTATACCATAGCTTTGAGAATCAATATGTTGTTTTAGGATTGTGAAGGCTAGTCCACCCCTAAGAAAAACAATAAACTCAGGTCATCTATGCAAGTGGAAAACCACAGGCAGGTGAAATACACTCTGGGGATGATTATCCTTTGAAGAACTATTTTCTAAAAGGGAACATTTGATCCTCTATGTCAGTGTTTTTTTTTAATTTTAAGCTACAGAATCTTTATGCTTTTACACATTTATTCATTCAGGCAACAATGTTCTTAAAAGTTTACATGAACAAAACACTGTGGTGAGTAAATATTAAACACATTTCATTTCATAACATGAAATGAAATCTTATATAGAGTCCCAGAGTGCAAAATAAAAGCATAGCTGCTCTGGTTGATATAGGATGGTGGTTAGCTTTGGGTGTGACTCTAGGGAATCTGCATTCTCGTACAGCAAAGGCAAAATGTACTGCTTTTCATTTATAAAATGTTTTCACATATACCCATTATAAACATATATAGCCAATCCTTGTTATTCACAGATTCTGTACTTGCAAATTAACCTACTTGCTAGAATTTATTGTATCCCCAATATCAAGACATTGTGTATTTTTCACTCATGGACACCTGCACTCCCAGAACAGCAAAAAAATGAGTCACAGGACATGCACATTCCCAGCTGAGATGAAACAAGGTGTCACTCTGCCATCTTGTTTCAGCTTTCTTAGTGTAAATAAGTATCTTTTTCATGGCTTATGTAGTGCCAAAGTTGTCGCATGTCTGTGCTTTTTGTTGGTATTTTGTTTTTTTAAATGGTCCCTGAGCATGGTGCTGAAGTTCTGTTTAACGTTTCTAAACTCAAAAAAGCTTCACTGTGCCTTAACATTGAAAATTCTTTCCTTAGATAAGCTTCATTCAGGCGTGGATTATAGCGCTGTTGGCTGTGAGTTCATGTTAATCCATCAGCAATATGTATTAAATAAGGTGTCTTTAAACACAAACACACATAAAAGAAGGTTACAAATTGATCTGTTGACAAGTTTGTTATAATTAGAAATCTGCTGGAACATAACCCCTTGTTTCCCACAGGAGCAGTGGTCAATATTCAATAGCTCAGTGTTATAACCACTTTCAAAACCAAAACGGCTGCAAATGATATGACTTGATGTGTGTGTGTGTGTTGGGGGGGTTGTATACGTGCACGTGTGGTGTATATATATGCATGCACACACATATATAACACATGCACCTATGTATATGTGTATCTTCATATGTAATTGTTTTTTCATGTCTAATCCTTTCATTATCATTTCTATTGTTTTTCTTTTTTAGTAAATTCTTTGTATAATTGATGCATTTAATAAAAAGCAGTATGCTTATCTTGCCACAATGTTCACAATATGAAAATGTATTATTTTTTCTCAGCATTAATAGCACATTTGTACGAGATGTGATTGGAATACTGGCTTTGAAAATCATATGTAGTATAAATGTTATTTCTTTATGGTCACAGTTTATTCACTGAAATTCTTTCCATGCTAAGTAAATATTGACCTCTCAGTTGAAAAGTCTGTAAAAATCAAATAGATGTATTAAAATTTGAAATAATTATTCACTTATATTAGCTCTGAATCCACAACACACCTGTTGGTAAAAAAATGGGCATAATATCTTTCCTATTTACATCTCACTTATATTTGTAATGCATAAATTTGGTCTGTATTTTTTACTTTAAATACCTTAAATATCTGAAGTTCTTCTAGAATTACTTCTTCCATTGATTCCATTTCCTGGTTGTAAATTGTGATTACTTTCAGCACAATTCCATTATCTACAAGAAAACAAAACAAGAAATAAACTAGAAGCTATGTCACAGTCTGGTTTTCAAATAATTAAAATCCATGTAGCTGGCTGGGTGAGATGGCTTATGCCTATAATCTCATCACATTGGGAAGCTGGGGCAGGGTGTATCTCTTGAGGTCAGAAGTTCGAGACTAGGCTGGCCAACACAGCAAAAACCTGTCACTACTAAAAAGTCAAAAAAGAAAAATTAGCCAGGCGTGGTGGTGAGTGTCTGTAATCGCAGCTACTCGGGCGGCTGAGTCAGGAGAATTGCTTGAACGTGGGAGGCAGAGGTTGCAGTGAGCCGAGATCATGCCACTGCACTACAGCCTGGGTGACAGAGAAGGCTTCATCTCAAAAAAAAAAAAAAAAAAGAAAAGAAAAGAAAAAAGTAGTGACTATAAATTCAAATAGGATTTGAAATCCAGAAGCATGAAACATTTTAATCACTGGCAGTTTAAAACAATATGATGACTTATAAACTCATATTTTTAATAGCAAAATTAATTTTATATGCCTGGCCAGAAAAGAAGAAGAAATAATGATTATTTCAAATAGCTGGATCCAAAAATCCAATCGTAGATTTAAAAATCAAAATATCTTTCAGAATGAATAAAACATAAGAAAGATGCCAAATTATTCTAGCTACTTTTTCTGTGATGCATAATGCAAGAAAATTTTTTACTGAAAGCTACTTTAAACATGGTGTATATGGCAGTACAAATAGATGTTTGTTACTTCTGGAATTCTCTGGAATGACTTTGATCAATATAACAAGCAAGTATTTCTAAAAACCTTCTTGGACTGGTATATATGGTTTCGCCTTTCCAGGGCATTTACAAATAACAAATTAGGTTAGTACAAAAGTTATCATGGCTTTTGTCATTAAAGTAACAGCAAAAAACAATTACTTTTGCACCAAACTAATACTTTAATTACTTTTATCAAATATTATTATTGATTATGAAACTTTTAAACATTTTGTTGGTAGTCACTATGAGTGAATTTATGACCAAGTAATTTCAAGTTTGTTAAAGAAATCTGAAGACATGTTAATCTTGAACTCACAGTGCAGAGCACATTATTAATATTAACTTCCTAAAATGAATGAATAAAATACAGCTCGTACCAGAGATCAATTTCTAAGAATAAGATAGATGTTTTCTTGCTTAAATCTTTGCTTTTAAAAACAACAAATGGCTGGGTGCAGTGGCTTACACTTGTAATCCCAGCACTTTGGGAGGCCAAGGCGGGTGGATCACCTTAGGTCAGAAGTTTGAGACCAGCCAGACCAACATGGAGAAACCCCATCTCTACTAAAAATACAAAATTAGCCAGGTGTGGTGGCACATGCCTATAATCCCAGCTACTCTGGAGGCAGAGGCAGGAGAATCACTTGAACCCGGGAGGCGGAGGTTGCGGTGAGCTGAGATCACGCCATTGCACTCCAGTATGGGCAACAAAAGCAAAACTCCATCTCAAAGAAAAAAAAAAGGAGTATTGGAGAAGCCCAAGCACCAATATTAATATCAATATTACATCCTGTTTCCTGATCTGGGCTTATTCCAATATCTCTTCGGAATTATATATCTATGATTAAAGTCATGTATGTTAGAATGCTCACTTCTCTAAAGACTAACTACTCTAGCAATTACTATGCTAAATAAAAAGAATCATTTTAAACATTTTAAAAATGATTATAGGATTTTAAAACACTTCAAAGGATTTGCTACATACTACTCCGGAGGCTGAAAGATTTCAAGTTCTCTTCTACAAGTTAGAGCTAATGTATGGGTTAGTTGAAATTACACATTTATTTGAAAATGTCACTTTTAGCATATTTATCATACTTTATTAATACAGGCTATTATGGGTAACACTTGGCCTGCTTGGTACAAATGGTTGACCTTGACATGGACTCATAAGGATTCATATGTTTATAGATTTAGGTGAAGTCATTGTCCCAAGTTCCAAGTTGTTTACAAAATCTCCAGGACTCACTGAGCAAAGGCAGTAATAAAGGTGGGAAACTGACAGAAGCATTCTTGCTATGACACTCCTTCCACTATGAGAACTTCTATTTGGGACCAGCTTTGTTCATTAACATCTATTATTCATTTCTTCACTTATTCATTTATTGATGCATATGAAGTACTAATTATGTATAATGAATTATGTGCTATGCAAGCCCCAAATCCTCTCTTTGGTAGCTTTAATATTTTTCATATCTGAAACAAACCACATATTTTTTTGGTCAAACCATGACACTCCTGACAATAAAAGTGACAATATTCCCAGACAATTGGCATAAACTCTTACTATTGCAGTCACATGAGGCCTCTATTTCATTCTTTTTCATTTGGATTAGCAGTGTGAAATGGGTTAACAATGAACAGATTTGTTGATCGGTGCTTTTAGAAATATTATTAAAATTACTTAATTTAAAGGTCAATTTAAATGTCTCTGAGTACTTTCTCATCTCTGTACCTGTCCCAATAAACAAGACATCATATTGGCCATCTTCAGCTTCCACTCGATCCACTGCTATTTGTTTCAGGTTATATTTTCCATCTGTTTTTACCAAGATTGGCTTTTTATGGGCAGGTTTTATGGCCTGGTACATTAGTGGATGATTTCTTGCAAATCGGATGGTATCATCAGGATAGTCCCTGGTGGTTCTGTATCCCCCTCCATTTACTGTGCTGGCACACTGAAAAGCAAGTGGATTCGATCATTCTTTTTGCCTTACACATAAAGAGAAAATGCATAATCAATTATGAGAAGAATCAGAAAAACTGAAGATGTCAAATTGTCAATTGTGCATTTAGAAATAAGTAACCACATGTTTTTCTTTTTTTTAACTTTTATTTTAGGTTCAGAAGTACATGCAGCACTAGATAAACAGAAAAACTAGAAAAATTTTGGAAAAGGGAAGTATAGTTAATATCAAGACAGTTTGGGGGTGGTAAAATTTTTAACATCAATACATATTCACATTACTTTTTCTGATTTTGAATTCTGGTTTTTGTGATATAAGTTAAATTTTGAAGGAAAATAATCGATTATTCTACAAAAGAAATCTCTTTGTTGTGCTGAAACTTCTGTCTAACTAAGGATCACAGCTGTACAAAATAGCTTTACCATTACTAAGTCTATGATAATATGATCAATGATGGTTCTGTTTGGCTCACTGACTATAGAATTTTAGTGCTGTTATATGAAAACCTATTCAGATGTTATCACTGCTAATTATCAATGGCATAAAAACACTCTCTATTTACTATAATCTGTATGAATTTGTATTTGTTAAGGGATTTGACAAAATAAACTAGGAAAACAAGAAATATGTACTATACCATGCCAATTTTTAAACCACTAACTATAAAATTAAATATTCAACAGCAGCTTAAGTTACTCATTGGAAAACCTTTAAATGTGTTGATTCATGCTTTTTAGTAAGGGCTCCCTCATTTCACATACTTTCCTCCAGAACTAGCAGCAACTTCAATGATGGTCTTGATAAAAATTTTCCACTTTATAGTATAAATACAGTAGTTTAGTAATCTGATTCCACAAAGAGCACATTGATAATGGTGTGGTTTTTAAAATCAGAACTTATTTCCTAATGTGGCATGGATTTTTCACTTGAGTGTACTTTCACGATATATAATTGGAAACATTTTGGACTAGCTTGGAAGCAGTTCCATAACCAGTCACTTCCTCCAAATCTCCTTTAAGACCGTGTGGTTTCAGGAAGCATTTCCAGCAAAACCACAGGAATAGGTTTCCTCCATTTAAAATTGTAATTTCAATCAATAGAATGAAATAAAATATACTCTATGTCTCTCTGGAAGTCATAATTTTAAGCTAGTGAGAGAATGTGATCAAAATGGTAAAGCCTTAACACTTGTTAACGGAGGTAAGGTTTGTTTCCACTTTGGGTTTTGGCTCTACAAAAACAGTTTCTATTGACTTGCAAGTAATTGTGGAATCAGTATAGTGATGGGATTTCACCAGCTGCTTGTAGGAGTACAGATGTTGACTTGTGTGACAAGTTAAATGTTTGCTCTTCAAGCTTACAGAGCACATACAATGATCTGAAGTTTTTCCAACCTAGCTGCACACAGGATGAGTGATACAAAATCATCATCTCATCATCACCATCACTATCATCACCACTTTTAGCCATGTGTGCTAAAAGCGCAAAAGTCTGCATGCCTAGCTAAGAAGAGTCTTAGTAGTATAGTTCAGAGGCAAGTGGTAGAACTTTCGTACACTAGCAATACTTTTGTATTGGCATTTCTTTCCTAAGGGGCCAGCAAAGATGGTAAATGAGATGCTATGTATTCTGAGGAGGTAGAGAAAAAAACTTTTTTTTAGATTTCCTACAATAAGAAGGAGACAGTTTGGCCTAAGAAATTTAGAGCCGATTTTAACATTAGGATATAAAAATTTGGGGGCATTCTCCTGCTTGAAATTCTATGTGGTGCTAACTCCTCTGAAGAGGCTGAGAGAAATATGATGCTCATGTTACTGGATGTTTCTGTGTTCACAAGTACTTTTTTCAATTGCATTTTAGGTTTTGGGGTACATGTGAAGAACATGAGAGATTGTTGCATAGGTACACACATGGCAGTGTGATTTGCTGCCTTCCTCCCCATTACCAATATCCGGCATTTCTCCCCATGCTCTCTCTCCCCAACTCCCCACCCCCTGCTGTCCCTCCCCTATTTGCCCCCGACAGACCCCAGTATGTGATGCTCCCCTCCCTGTGTCCATGCCTTCTCATTGTTCAACACCCACCTATGAGTGAGAACATGAGGTGTTTGATTTTCTGTTCTTGTGTCAGTTTGCTGAGAATGATGGTTTCCAGGTTAGGACACAAACTCACCGTTTTTATGATTTTGCATAGTACTCCATGGTGTATATGTGCCACATTTTCCCTGTCCAGTCTATCATCGATGGGCGTTTGGGTTGGTTCCAGGTCTTTGCTATTGTAAACAGTGCTGCAATGAACATTCGTGTGCATGTGTCCTTATAGTAGAACGATTTATAATCCTTTGGATATATACCCAGTAATGGGATTTCTGGGTCAAATGGAATTTCTATTTCTAGGTCCTTGAGGAATCGCCACACTGTCTTCCACAATGGTTGAACTAATTTACACTCCCACCAACAGTGTACAAGTGTTCCTATTTTTCCATATTCTTTCCAGCATATGTTGTCTCCAGATTTTTTAATGATCGCCTTTCTAATTGGCGTGAGATGGTATCTCAATGTAGTTTTGAGTTGCATTTCTCTAATGACCGGTGATGATGAGCATTTTTTCACATGTTTGTTGGCCTCACGTACAAGTACTTTTAAAAATCAAATTTTAACTGGTGTTACTTAGCCAAAATATCGATAATAAATATATTTTGTAATGCTACTGTGTCCATTATATATTCTTTTTATTAAATATCAAGCATAAAACTTGAGATCTGAAATATTTCTTTACTACATGCACTTTTCACCAAGCATACTTTTAGGTTTAGAATTCTTTAACTGTTTAATTACAAAGTCTTGTAAAGCACATGAAACAGTGAACAAAATATTACCAAAAGAGTCCTTAAAATAAGAATTATTTGTTACATAAGTAAACTTACAGAACCAGGCCTTGGATAAGGGACTTTTCCTTCATAGACTGACCAGTGGTATTCAGGTCCTTCCTTATGTGCATAGGGTCCGTTGAAGACTGCCCGAATGCTAGACATATGATAGACACATACAGCATGCCCTCGAAAAACATTACTGAAATACAAAAAAGATAATTATTATTCTGGAACTAACTAGCAGGTCACTTAGCCAAACACTCCAGCCTACAAAGATAAGAGTCAAGTCTTCTGGGTAAAGTAGCTGTAATTTCTTTAAGCAAAAAACATTCTAGATATGTTAACTATTGCACTATTTCAAATTTTGAAACTCTAAAACTTACCATTTTCTTAATTGCCTACTTAATACAACTGAAAATGGCATTGTTAGAATGACAAAAGTAATGTCACTTCACTTATTTTTAAACCTGGTATTGTGTTTCATATTTTTTTATTAAGGGAGATCTGGCCTTCATATTAACAAAGACGTATTCCCAAGTTGAATTACTCATTTAGGTATTATCTCCTTTTATGTTGTTCTATCTTCAAAGTAGACAGTGTTTTCTCACTCACTATGCTGTTACTATTGCTACAAATTCTATTAAGATATATTAAATGTATTAATGTATGTGACTTCAAGAACAATTTAAAGTCTTACAGAAATGTAAGGCTTTTTTCCCCCATTTTTTATCTGGGTTCATGTAGACATTAATATGCCTGTATATTTCTTCCTCCAGTCACCGAAAAGTATCTATAGTAAAAAGATGACTGGACTGCATATGTTAAGCATGAGAAAATTCTGTTATATAAAACTTAGGTCTCTCATCTCCAGAACTAACAGCAAGCAAGATAATTTTCTTGATTAAAATTTCTACTTGACAGGATAAAGGCAGTAGTGGACTAAATATGGCAAGCTTCATTGAAGGCATTTGTAATCAGAGTCTACAAAAGAACATTTTTAAAGATTATCTTTGAAAACAATCTGGCCATATTTCTTAATTTAGCATGAACTGAATTAATTTTAACATTATCAGATTCTCTGTATTGTAAGAATCCAAATAACTAACGTTTGTGAAAGTGTTTTGCAAAATTCAAAGTTCTATATAAATAAAGTTTCCTACATCCTGAGACACCTGTAAAACAGAAGTTATGTTACTGTCCTACAGCACCAATTTACAGATTTTATAACACACCTTGAAGCAATTGGAAATGCCTAGGATACAGGGAACACTTGAGATAGTCTCCTAACCAAAGTAGTAGCACACCCACCTTTGATCACCATTCTACAAATATCAATCCTTATGTCAGGTAACAGCTGGGAAGCTTTTGTTCTCAGATTTATATCAATTAAACAGTCAAAACAGAAATTATAGTAGAAAATCATGTCTTATGTTTGATTTCTCAGAAAGAGCCCTTATGCTATCATTTAGGAAAACAGCTTTTAATCTGATCTTATTAACCATAGAAAAACTATACCGATTATTCCATGGCTCAATTTGTCATATAAATCCATTGAATTATCAGGCAATGTATGAATTATTCACAGCATAAGAAAGGAGTTGAAGTTAAAAAACTTAAGTATTCTCCATGTACTGTGATAACTACCAACTTACAGTAACTATTTTTCTTTGCATCAAAGAATAATTGATAGACAAATTGTTTCCATGTTTCTCTGTTGAAGGAAAGGTCTCTTTGCAACAGCAGGATTCTTGTCTAAAGAGATGTATTATATTCTTGTCTAAAATGAGCATTAAAAACCACCTGCTGAAAAATAAAAAACTAAAGCTGTATGGAAAGACCCCACGTAAGCACAGTGTACATAATTATGTGACAGTTTATGGCTTATACAAAGTAAAAGAGAAATTCAGTAATATTATTCTAGCCCTGTCAAGATAACTGACGTATATTCTTCTTTATTTTTTATCCTAATCATTTCACCTACACTATGCCTTATCTAGAAAGATACTCAGGAAATTGTGTATATAACCTTTTAACAAAAACTGATTCTAATATTTTTATTTGTGTATCAAAATACATGAAATAATATTGTATCCATTTTTATAGCACTTTACCATGGGTAAAAAATACAAAAACATAAAAGGGAAAACAAAAGATTATATCTCTTAAACTTGAGCAGCAAATTTAAAAGATAGAGAGCAAATGATGAACATGTGTTCACTGTGAATCAACATAAGAACAGGAAAAGCAGAATAGAGGACTGAGAAGAGTGCTCTGGGATTAAGAAATCAAGGAACTTTTCTTGGATATGGCAATTGATAAGTATTGGAGAACTGATTTAAATCAGTATTGGAGGAGAAAGTCATTTCAAGCAAGGTAAGTGAATCAATAAAAACATAGTAATGGAAACTAGCAAAGCAGACACCGACCGGCACCCGTCAAGGCATTGTCTTCTCAAAACCAGACCATTCGTGAGCTCAGAGGGAAAACGTCCAGAGGTGAGTGAGTAACCGCTGATATAGAAGCCTGAAAGCCTGGCTTGGGAAATTTTATATGATGAATAAAGAAATTATCCTAGACTTTTACAATAATAACACATTGTAAGGACTGATAGCTTATGAACTCTATGTGGGTAAAAAATCACTGTGTTCTAGATTAGAGAGTGAAGAGATTAGGATACTGAGCACAGGAGGATTCTGGGTACTACACTAAAACAGGATTTGGATTGAGATTGAGCTTTGGAAAATGAAAGTACATTTGTAAACATTGGAGAATAAAGATCAACTGGTGACTTATAAAGAGTAGAAAATGAGAACAGCAACGGGGTTAATCGTCTTTCAAGTTACATACACCAAGAAGGGAGAGTCCAGTGAGGTATCTCTTGATTTCTATTGTTTTACTGACTGTATAAATTTCTCACCTGGTAGTGTTAAAGAGTCCAAATATCACTGGATTCTTATGATCTCTGGTAGGTAGCAAGAAAATGTCCTCTGAAAAATTAAAGACCATTCCATCACTTAGTATTGTTAGCTCTCTTTACATGCAAAGAAAATGTGTTGACATAAATTTGTTTAGAACCCAATATAGATTTTAAGATGTATATTTTCATATACAATCGTACAACCATGACCAAGTCTTAACAGAGCCAATCCTTCAGCTGCTCTGGGTGGCCTTGAGCTGAACAACAGGAAGGAACCAGACACTGACTCTAAGCTAACAAGATGAGCCTGTTTTTGTTCTTGCAATTTCTTTTCCCCCAGCATGTGGGCCTGGCCAAAATGAAAAGAACAGAGACTTGCTCTATGTTAGATAGAGGTCAAATGCACAGAAAACAAGTTTTCTATTTGTCCTAGAGATAAAGTTACAAAGCAGCATATACACAAAAGAGCAAATTAATTCACCTAAAAACATTTACCTAATTCATCAAAATATGTGTCAATTCTATTCGTTCCTGGTACTGAGCAAACAAGTCTCGCTTTTAGGAAAGTGCTCCACTTATTCACCAGTATTCTCTGCCCTCCTATATCATTCTGTGAAAAACAAAAGGAGGTAAATAGGTGCCCTAAAGAATTTTGACCAATCACAGATTTTGTATTATTAAACATGCAGATGCTAAGCGTTATGACTTTAATGTCAAACATGCATTTCCCCACAATTTTTCTTTTGTTTCTTCATTCTGCCTTGTCAGTGTGCTTTCATCCTGATATATTAAATATATTTTGAAGATATTAAACAATATTAATACAGAAATCTCTCCCAAATAGAATAGTGGAGAGATACAGTAATTATGATTACTACTTTATTTGTAAACAATCTGCCTCTCTCAGAAATATAGAAGAGTCCCTTTCTTTTCTTCCTTTAACAAAGGAAGAAAGCTTCTCAAGAAAGTTTGAAATACACACACACACACACACACACACACACACAATGTCTATACAATACATGTATATACATATAGACATACACCACACACATAATATACATATATGCATATATTTATATATGTGTAAATTTATTCTTAAACATCTTCTTAAATGCCAAGGTAACTTTACATTTGTAATTTTATTAGATCAACTCAATATATGTTGCTACTGCTACTGGTTTTAAATGTTCCCAAACAACCTCTCTAAATATTCAATAAACTACAGATGGCTTTTTAAAATAACCCTAACCAACCAAATTATTCAAACATAGCTATGTATATTATTTGTACTGTGTACTAAAGGAATAAAAAAGATTTTGATTAAATTTAAGAAAAATAAAGTTCAAACTTCTGCATGAGAAGAAGGACGGTCTAATTATAGACTATTTCTTCTTGGTATGGCTTCAAAAATGGGGAAAATCATACAAAATACAAGGTTCTTTTAAGATACATATTTTACTAGATATGAAATGTAGAGGTTGGTATAGTAAATATCCATGGTAGGCAGTCTATAGAATTCTATAGAGTACTAGAAAATATTTAAAAGTAGAAACTTACTGTAAACTTAGTAAAGGCCTGACCATAAATTGTGAGATAAGCAAGCATAATGAGAGAGAAAGCCTCACCACGCAGAGTCGCCCCACCCTGGCGTAAATCGTGTGGGCATTGTCTTCTGCCTCCAGTGCCTTTTCAGTAAAAAAGAAATAGACTTTATTGTCATCTCTGTCTTCATTGTCAGGAATCATGTACGAACCTACAAATTTTGGTTCTATAGGAACAAAATGTAGGAGAGAAAGTGAAACAGATATTATAGCAAAATGCTAACAAGTTATTCCAATAAATTATGTATCATCTGAATCCTTCAGTTTAACTTTCATTATTTCATAAAAGAAATATTTTTATTGAATTTTTTTTACCAAACTTTAAACACGATGAAGAGATCTCTACTTTATTTGCATATTAACAGCCATTTTAGAAATATTACAAGAATATTTAATTGGAAAATAAAAGAATCCGGGAGAGAAGAACAATTTCAAACAACATGCAATGCGAACTTAAAATGCATTCAGGAACAGATTGTGAGCACGGTGAAGACAATCTATAAACTTCCTCCCATTGTAGGTAAAAATGAAATCTAAGTATAAGTAACATATTAAATAAATAAAGTCACAATAAATAAATCTATTATTATTTATTTTTAATTCAAAAATTGTCTACCAGTAGAGCACACAGATCATTTTAATTTCAAAGTAGAAAATTTATATTACATTTTTGAGACTGTAGTCCAAGAAATTTGAATAAATGATCTTTGATATGGTATGTAAAATATGTAAAAGGTATCATCAGTAATGACTATGCATTTTAAAGCTTAATAAAAATGTGGAAAGTGATTAAAATGCTCACCATAAAACAATATTCTAGCACCTACATATACCTGTGTGCCAAAATAGAAAACTTACTTCTTACAAAGAATTCTGTATCAATGAATGTCTAGTGACTCTCCTAGAGTTTTGTCTCTAAAGTGCAATGCAATCCTATTAAAACAAGCAAAGTAGGGCAAACAATTCATCGAAAATTATAACAATTGATAAAAGTAGACAAAAAAGCTTATTGGATATGGACTTTTCACTTTTCATACATTTGTTTTATTTTCCTTATTTAAATACTGATTTCTAAGCATTGCTCAAAAGGCATACTAATTTTATAATTAAGTCAATCAATTTTGATAGAAAATTATATACACATATCATATACAACATTTTAGTTAAAGAATATTGCTAGTAAAGCATCCTGAAATTTGCAAAGGAATTGTATTTGTATTCTCATTATTATCAAAATGGCAACATTTTCCATAGGTTTTAAAGTTGGTTTCAATCCTAATTCACATTCTCTTCTCCTCATCCTTACCGTTCAATAGACGCTCGTCGTCATGCTCAGTGCGGATATGGGACAGTCGTCCCATGCTGCGGAAGATCGAAGCATCTCTGATCCAGTAGTCACTGTAGAGTCCAGTAAACAATTCAGTACCTACATGGGAGCATCAGTAAAAGAGAAGTCAGTATTTGTTTCCGGATTTGAAGACAAGGTATAAGTCACAATTATATTAAACACATCCATATCTATAATATGTATTTTATGATATTAATACTATAGTTGTTAGGCGCATGGATGGTACAGTAAGACTCCCAGGATTTGAGTCCAGAGTCTGTCACTTACTAAGTGTGAACTTGGGCAAGTTGTTAAGTTCCCTGTGCCTCAGTTTCCTCATTTACAAATGAGAAAAGGAATTGCATTCAGTAAGGTAGTTAAGAGTAAAGCACTTGGAAGAATAGCTGGTAAATATTAAGACCTATATGAGGTTTTGGTAAATACCCTGGCTTCATTTATTTTCCTAGACTTCTTTTAACCTTCATATCATCAGGGTTTTATCATTATTATTGTTATTGTGATGATTACAGGTTTTATATGTCAGTCAGCTGATTGAAATTGTTCTTGTAACAAGATATTCCTATCATTAATATGATTTTAGTGTGGGAACAACAAAGTCTAACAAAGGTGATATAATCCAATCAGTTATCATTCAATTTGTAAATTTGTGGCTCAGTCAGATAGGAAGAATATAAAAAGCACTCAGAATTTAATCAGTCAACATGATTGAATGAAGTTAGCTGCAACGTGTGGTGGCAGTCACAGACTTAAAATCAGACTGAGAAATTACACAATGTATGCAGGGTCTCAGGAAATAACCATCGGTCTTTTGAGTCAGAAAAAAGACATTAAAATAAGTTAAAGGAAAGTATAACTTGAACCCCAGAACCATCAAGAGCTCTGAAGCAGAGGAACTTAGAATCTTTTCCCAAAATTCACTTTTTTTTGTTTGTTTATAGGAGAGCTTTATTTGAAGAAATATTACAACATATAAAAACTACATAAAGTCTTAATTTCCACTCATACAGTGGTAGATTTGATATAATGCATAATAAAAAACTTTTAAAATCCAGAATGCACAAAGTACTGCACAATTTGATCACTAAATCATTAGTTGGTAAGCGAACCTCACACAACAGCTTCATGTCAGCCAAGGCCACAAACACCATGTACCACACATGTGAACGGACAGATCGACGTGTTAAAAATACGACATCAGTGCACGTTGGGGATTCCTGGTGCCAGAAACATGGGTGACGGGAGGGCAGAACTAGTCCTTAGCAGCTTCCTCCTCCTTTATTTTAGCTGAGGCACTCTCTCGGGCTTTGGCCAACACACAGAGCTCGATCTCCAAGCCTTTGGCCAACACACAGAGCTCGATCTCCAGGCCGCTGGCTTTGGCCAGTGGGGGCGGCACGGCATCGCCCACCTGCCGGTGCTTGTTCAGGATGTTGCCAAAGAGCCGGTAGGTGTCGAGAAGCCCTGGGAGCGGGCACACTCCCGCACACTCACCGCACGGTGTTGCTCGGGGTGGAGCACGTGGCCCTGCTTGCCCACGGGCTCGGGGCTGGTGACGGTCGTGCCGAAGAAGCCGCCCCACTCGAGCCTTCCGTAGAGGGCAGCCCAGGGGTTGTGCGGTTCCCAGTGTGGGGCAGGCACCAGGGGATGAGGGTGTTGAACTGCCTAGCTGCAGGGTCGCGGGCTTTGCCGGCTTCCACACAGGAGCAGACCCCACGGAGGGCCCGGAGCTGCTGCGACCGTTCTTCCTGCCGTGGTGGGTGTACCGCAGCTTCCGGGCCATTGTGCCGTCCGAGAGCCGCACTTCGATGTTGGGGGGCCAAGGGGATGTGCCGCACGCGGGCGGCCACCAATGCACTCAGGTCCTTACAGATGTGGTCCCTGAGGATGGGCTGGTACTGTGTGCCCCGGATGAGGAAGCTTATTTTCAATTTGCATTAATTTTTTTAAGGTAAAGATGATTGCATTTGTTATACCAAATTTAGAATAATAAGATATAAATTAAACTCAAAGATTAAAAAAATAAGCTTTGGAAGTACTACTGTAATAGTCTTTTTTATTTTCAAAAGATTAATTCTAATTAGTTTTTCTCTGTTCACAAAATCCTCTGTGCATGCTTAAAACACTCTATCAGATACGAATAAATACAATCTATGGTTTCCAAAAAAGAATTCATTTTAAACTACGTATTCTATATGAGAAAGGGAGGAAAAAGTAAATATGGCAGAGTGCTAACAATTGTGAATCGAGGCAAATGGTATACAGGTGTTAATTTTACTTTTCTTTCAACTTTTCTTTGTATTTGAAAATTTTTCAGATAACAGAGTTTTTAAAAAGATATATTTGTTGAGCTCATCTGGTACATTCAACTTACGCTAAGTGAAATGTATGATGTAAGGAAAATAACAAGACTAAAAAATAATTATTTAAATCTGGACTTAACAACATATAATTTGGCAGAGAAAAGTTATGTCAGAACTCTTACTTAAGCATATCATGTTATCTGATAATAGAAAGGGAAAACACTAACATAATTTATATCAAAGTCAGTTAATTAGTGCTGTCTTCCCTAGAAATTTTATGTCTATGTTTGAAGAAGTACTATTTTGAGACCAAATGGACTCAATGGTTAGGAAAATGACCTGTTACCTGGAATTCAGTCTGAACTATTTGAACATGGATAAAAGAGAGTCATTAAAAGGACTTTGGAATCATCAAGTCTATGGCATAAATAACCAAGTTGACCCTTAAAAAAATTAATTGACTATTAACACATGAGTGTGGATTTCTCTGAACTATCTTTGTTTTTAATTATTATAATTGAATTATGTTCCCCAAACCAAATATAAAGGCCATTTTCTTAAATGGTTGTAAATATAATTTATTTTGCTAATGTGGGCCGTGCTGAATCTTTAATGTATAATTGGTATAAAGATTAGATTTCTTTAAAAGCATGAGTTTTCTATTCCTTAAGTTTTTAATATTTGATTTTTATTTCTTAAAGTGTTTTAGACTTTGATAACTGAAAATATTGTTATGGGAAAATAATATTTTTATTAGTACACATCAATTTTAATGTATTTATTCTGATTTGGAACATGGTTTCAAAATTACGTTTTAACCAATGCCACAAAATTAACAAACAAGTATTCATTGGAGCCGCTAGATGGCAGCACTATGATACTAGATAATACCATATCCAGGAAGAATTATCTGCAAAGAGAAAAAATAAGATATTCCCAATTTTACCCAATTTCCCATTTTGCAGTCAGGACAAAGATAATTGTGAGCAATTCCCATAACACAATATGAACTGTTTGACAAATTTCAAAGACACTATAGAGGTGCTAAAAACTATAAGCAACGTAAATAGAAACAAATATGTTTCTGTTGGAAATGTTAGATTTTCCTCAGAAGGGAGAGATTTTCCTTTCATATCCCCATATCAAAGTAAATTTTTAAAAAATTCATAGTAATAGATAATAATTATGTTTGACAAAATACTTTCATAGGAAAATTAGAAAAGAATGACAACATATTAGTGAAAAACAATAATAATAATAATAAAGCTTTAGGTAAAATAATGCCTAATAGTAATTAAATAGCTTGCCAGATTACCACTGCAGAGCTATTTCTACTCTTCTTTTTCCTCTATATAGAGACTATTGTTGAGTGTGACAAGAAGCTAAACTCGCTCATTTCCATAGACATGGAAAACTAAATCCTTGGGTGGTTTGGCAGTTATCATTGAAACCCTAAAACATATTTTAGTCTTCTTATAAAATGTTTTTCTATTTTAATACATGAAAATATGATTTATCTAGATGTTATTTTTGCATCCTGTAAAACGATCAATGTATTGATTCACAAATTTTCTGATACCAAATAGTTAAATAAATGTAATTAGAGACTATGTATTTACTATAAATTGTATTAAAAATTATAATAATAATCCCCAGTATTTTTGCCCCCAAGAATTTTAGCCCAAAGGACATTATATTGTGATTAAAAGACTGTGTCAACACTAAATTGCTTATGTGAAAGAAAATAAGACAATCATTTGACTTTTAGAAAAAAACAAATTCTTTATAGTAATTCTAAAACATGTAATTAACATACTTTTCCATATAACTCCTTTTTTACAACGTAAACCCTACTTGAAGTTTTAATTAAATGCATTGCATTGCCTTAATATTTTATGGAATGTATCAAGGGTTTCATTCATGGACTATATATTATCTGAGTTTTTATTAACTGTGTTGGATTTTAATTGTATAACAAGAAAAATTCACAGTAGTGTTTCATGACCTTCTTTTCTTGTTAAGTTTTACTCAAGCATTTCTTCTGTTTATATTATAAATGTATGTTGTGCAAATCTAAATAATGTGAAACATATTTGCCTCATGGAACAGCATATGGCTAAAGACTGATTTAGCTACCTTACTTTATAACTGAACTTTTTAATTTTATTAGAAAATTATTCTACTGTGGATGGATGGTCTTGCTGAATCACTATGACATGCATAGCTACAGAGAGAAAATGTAGCTGGGTCCAGTGGCGCACGCCTGTAATGCCAGCACTTTGGGAGGCTGAGGCAGGAGGATCAATGAGGTCAAGAGATCAAGATCATTCCAGCCAACATGGTGAAACCCTGTCTCTACTAAAAATATAAAAGTTAGCTGGGCATATTGGCGTGTGCCTGTAGTCCTAGCTACTCGGGAGGCTGACACAGAACAATCACTTGAACCTGGGAGGCAAAGGTTGCAGTGAGCCGAGATCGCTCCATTGCACTCCAACCTGGCGACAGAGGGAGACTCCATCTAAAAAAAAAAAAAAAAAAAAAAATGCACTTGGGAGGATGAGGATGGTTGAAAATGAATGACTCACATATTTCAACATTGCAGTTCACACTCGCATTCTGCTTAGGATGCTTAAAGACACCAGGAAGAATGTGTGATTTTATCAGGCCTTTAGCTGTTGTTTCGGCTTTTGGTTTGTTTTGGTTTGGGCAGATGATTAGCACCAGCTATCAATGTTAAGAAGGTGGTTTTGAGGCATGAAGGAAAAAGAAAACCATCTTTTGAATCTGTTCATTTGTATGTGCCAGGACCCATGGCTGTACTCTTGAGTTTTCTTGGTAGCAAACCAATGATATTGATACCATCATGGTTAAACCAGATTCTCAAAGGAGAGAATATAAGCAGGGAATTGAAGAGTGGGGCTTTTTTCTTCTTCTTTTACCTCTTTTGATTTTCTTTTCATTGTGAAGGAACCATAAGCAAAGTATTCAGATAGCTCCTTAGAGACTAGCAGTCATGGCCAGAAGCTACAGTAAGCATGTGGATAATGGGCATTCTGCCAAGTGTGAGAGCGTGAGCAGAAGCCTTGGATAAGAAATTATAGATATTCTTTAGGGACAGGAAAGTGGTAAGGGAATAACCTGAGGTTTCTATATAGTTAGGGTGAATTCAAAAACCCAGGCAGTACATTTACTTATGTTTGTAGAACTTACCATTATAAAGACATATATTCTAACTTCATTTAGAATTTTTTCATTGATTTTTCTAATAAATGATCTTACTTTGTGCCAGATATATTCCCTGAATGTAATTATTGTTAACTAAAAATAAACAATTATTTATTTAAAATGCTTTATTATTAAGAATTTGAAACAATAACTTAAATTTTCTCTGCATGCATTCAAATCCCTTTCATTCAATTGACTTGACCTTTGATTTACAAAATTAATAATGAGGATATATATTCACAAAGGTATTGTTATGGATAAAAGTTCAGTCAGGAAGAGGATTTCAGTGGTTGTAAACTTTGTAATTTTTTTGTGCTGAAAAAAGTAATAGGAAAAAAGTGTAGAAAATCATGTACAATAAAATGTCTTATTAGTAATTATTTGCTGAAATAAAATTTAGTGAACATTTACTCTGAAAGCCATCCCTAAAAATACCCCAACAACAAAGTTAATACTTTCAAAGTAAAGCCTCAAAAGGTACATGACAAATCAGGGTGTTTGTTTGTCCCAAACACTAGCAACACGTGCCCTATCATACCTTAGACACTTCAGGCATGGTAAGATTATACCTGGAACTGGTAATACAAGTGTGGGTCAGAACAAAATTTTTTTTAAAAAATGGCAATAGAATTTAAAGGAGAAACTATGGTAGATTGTAATGTTACTGAAGATACTATCCACTTAATTAGAATATTGCAGTATTCTATGAGACATAATTGATAAAAAGAGTCAGCAAAAATATCTTCTTCTTGTCCAAAATGACATATGACATAAAGAACACTATTTCCTGGATTTTTATCTGGCCAATCACCGAACTTAACAATTTAGTAGCAAGATAATTACTAACTATATTTGGATGATTTGAAAGCCATGGATAAGCAATGCAGCAATTCATTTTACCGAAAAATTTATTGTTTCAACAAGCTGCTTTTAAAATTAAGTTATAATGCCTTGTCTTCTTCAGACAGTTACTTAAAACCACTTCAAATACAGTAGGACCAATCACAGTGCAGGAAAACTTGGCTAAAATGCAGAAATATTGCACCTGAGGTACGAGTTGATATGCTACCAAAATTGATTGTGTTACTACAAAGAGCCATTGGAAGCTCAAGTCCACTTAATATTATGATTTCATTTCGATTAGTTTCTGAACATATACAACATAGTGCAGTAAAAATCTTGCTTTTACTCCTTAAATCCTTTGTCACATAGGATTATTACAAGCTATCAAAGTTTCACTTCTAAATTACATTAGAAATTCAATTAAAATGTGCTTTATAACTTGTCTTCTATCAAATAAGCTTCAATATTTATTCTATTTTTTATTAACTCCTTCTCCATATGCTCTTAAGTCAACTGAATTTAAGTTAACTGAATTAAAATTGCATCTGAAACTAGGGAGTCACATAGAAAATTCTCTCATTTGCAAGCACCTTTTTTTTGAGGTCAAGTAGCTTTATGAGTATGCTACCAGTTTCAGTGTTTTATCATTAAATTTGTCTTCATGTGAACAAACATTAAACATTGTGCGACATAAAATTAACCGTGAAACTGACAAGCAGCAATAGTCTAACAATAGTCATCTTTTGCTGGGGTCTTGTCTTGACCCATCAGCAGAGAACACGTGTGGTCACAAAATGCCACATTAATGCATTCTTTCTCAGTCAGAATAAGCTGTACCAAGCTTGCCAAATTCCAACTCAGGTAGCTCCATTTTTCCAGCCTACATTCCTGCTGCTTTTTCAATTGAGTGAATTATTTTTACTTCCCCTCTTTTAAAGAGTTTCTGGCTCACATAGGTTATCAGGTTTCCATCCAGCGGCTGCTGCATTTCCACAGTGAGTGAATGATCTCTCCAAGGTACTTTGGGATGAAAGTGAATGGATAAATGTGAAGAATTATATTTTTATTTCTTCTCTTTGGAGGGATTATTCTATAACTTTTGTGTTTAACTTGGAGGACTCTTTTGATTTTATTTCTCTTCTGAATAAGCGAAACAGCCACCCAGATGGCAAGCACTTCAGATTTCAGCATAGTGTAATTTGATTTGGAAGTTCAATGAAACTCACTTGGAAATGTCCCTCCAGTAATATTTCTCCTCTTAAAAATTCCACTTCTAAATTCTTGACTTCATGCAGAAACAAGCTCTAGGGAGTCTGAGTAGTGAGTGGCAAGGTGGTCATAGAAATTATTTTTAACTATTTAAATGAAATGTTAAAAAATAATTTTTCTTCTAATATTCTCAGGATTTCACTATAGAAGCAGTATATACTGTGTAATTTTTACTTTCCAATTCCCTTCATATGATTCTTATGAAAACAACATACCAAAATTAATTTTGTATTTGTTTAGGAACCTCAGTGAGTATTACATTTAGTATTTACAGAAGACCCAGTCTTTGCAAGAGGCTACATGGCACAAGAAAGAAAAGAAAGTCTCTGTTTTTCAAACATATTAAAATATTTATGAAAAAAAAATGACTAACAACTTTAGAAAAAGATGTACAAGCCTCTCAGATATATACATTTTAATTTATATTCTTTCAATCGCATTGGAGTTTCCAGCATTTATGGATCTGGCATCCCCCAAAAGTGTTATTTCTAAGGTTGTGACTTCTACTAAGCCTAACTTGACTTAGGCAACCATATTCCCATATCTAAAATCTTCCTTTTTTTAATACTCTGTTTACACACACACACACACACACACACACACACACACACAATTGGTAGGGAAACTCAAAATAATATTTTTCTTTAATATTTATTTTTTAAATATTGTACCTATTTATTCAAGCCACTGAAGAACTTAATTACTATATAATTCTCATATTATACCCTTGTCAAATTAAGAAGCTAAAGTAAGTCAAACTTTTCCCATTACTTAGAGTTAACATGAGGTGTTTGCTATATAAATACATATGTTTTTAAAAGCTTTATTTTTTTATACCTGATAACCAGATGTGGGATAGGGGAGTGTAAGGAGTAGAGTGCAAGAACCGTCAAAATAAACTGTCTTGAATAAGTTCAGGGAACACAGATTCTAAAGAACACACAGCAGCAGCTATATCAACCCTAAATCAATTATAACGGTTCAATCATCAGGGGAGGGTTTTGAGTTTTAATGGTTTATTTAGAATATGAAGTCTGTACATCTTATTTTGTACTATCTCATTTTCTACAAAGAAGATGACCTAATATTAGCATATAACTCTAAACATGACAAATGTAACAATAGAACCTTGCACATCTGCACTAAACATGCATCAGAACTTCTCAACACTGAGGAAAAAAATCATGACCATCAGTACCTATGTTAGGTGTTGGGGATTGCTCTTTTCATTTCATGCGTAGGAACTCATTCATCAGTCTTTACTGTCACAGTGCTGAAACAGTTTGCCAAGTTTGCAATTTTTAACCCCAAGCAGTAGGAAAATATTACTTAGTTGTGTCTTAAGTGAGATTGTTGGTACTTTGTCTAATTAAATTGAACTGAATTGAACTCCAGATCCAACTTTATCAACTCATGGCATTATTTCAACATGTACATTTAGTGATAGTTTGAGCAGGTCAATCTCTAGTTTACACTCTAGATTAACAGAAATTTACATAAATAAATTTCTTAAAAGAGACGACTTTCTGCCAAATTCTACTAATAACAGAGAAATGTACCATAAAGAATATTAAAATTCTCTGAGGTCGCAAAGTAATTGAAACATGAAGAATTAACATATATATAAAAATAGTTTCATTTTGGCAAAATTTTTATAAAGCCTTCAAATAATTGCATTTTTCAGCATCAAATGACACCAAATACATGAGATATTAAATGACAATTTTTCTGAGTGAGAAACATATACTTTATAGCATCTGCACTTATTTTAGAGTCAAATTGCTCAAGTTAACATGGCTTGAAATTTAATATCTTTGCTTTGAGCACCAGAAAATAGATACGACAAGGCGAGTATATAAAGAAATGCTGAAAGAATGTAACTGAAGTTGAAAAGTATGTTTTAAAATTATTATGACTATCACCTGATGTCAGTGGCAACGATAATTACCAATTAAAGTGGAGACGAAGGAGGAGCTGGAGTCATAAGGACATTTGCCTCTTCCTCTCTCAGATATGGTTGATTCCAGGTGAAACAGAGGATCCTTCAAAGAAAACCAGAAAAGTCATTATGAACATGCCACCTCTAATAATCATTTAATTACTGTAAAATATTTATTAACAAATGCCAGATTATGCACACTATATCAATTTTAATATAAGGTTTCTCACAGATAAGATAATGAAATTCAGTATTTTCATGAAAAACTACTTATTGGTCTATTTCTTCTTTTTCTTTTTTTTTTTTCTTTTTGAAATGAAGTCTCCCTCTGTCACTAAGCTAAAATAATACAGTGACTCAATCTCGTCTCCCGAGTTCAAGCGATTCTCCTGCCTCAGCCCCCCAAGGAGCTGGGATTATAGCCATGCACCACCATACCCAGCTAATTTTTGTATTTTTAGTAGAGACGGGTTTTACCATGTTGGCCAGGATGGTCTTGATCTCAACCTTGTGATCCGTCTGCCTCAGCCTCTAAAAGTGCTGGGATTACAGGCATGAGTCACAGGCCTGGCCTATTGGCTTCTATTTCAAGCACATAACCATAGAACTTATCTCTTAATGGTTCCAGGTTTCAAAATTCTTATTAAAGGTGGTTTTGTATAACTAAATTCCATTAAGTGTACTATAAGTGGTTTGGGTAAAAAAAGTAGTTTAGAAAAGTGAAAATAAAAATTAACATTGAAAAATTTGTAGAAAAACCTAATTTGCAATAGAACATCATGATGTTGCCCAATTTGGCAGCTGTGTACAACCTGCTCATCTGTGAACCACGAACCTATAAACAATCTTAAAGTCCTGAGTAACCTCTGAGAGTTGAGGGCACTTCTCTCAAACTTGATCTTAACTATGCTAGTCACCTGATTTACCCATATTATCTGTTCTTTGTCTTGCCATTCTTATTTAGCACTATTTTCTCTTTCTCTCTATGATACCCTAAAATCACATCCTGATCTTGCCATTTCCAAACCTCTTCAGTAAATGCTGTGTTCATCCAACCACTATTACCATCCAGTCTTATCCCTGGATTTAAAACATAGCCTATAGAACAAATGCGGCCTCTTGACCCAGAGGTATGGCTAAACTTATATCTTAAGCCAAAAATGTTTTGCCTATGTAGATTCTATACACCAATTTGAAGAAAGCATGAATGACAGCAAATAGAAAAACATTTTGTGTTTACTTCCTGCAGATGGCAGTTTGCAATGACATGAGAATAAGTTTGTCCAAATGAGAAAAAATTATAGCTCTGCCCAGCTAATACTTTTGCTGAAGAAGTTACATCAAATTTTGCAAAACAGACCCACAGCATTACCTGGAGGAGGAAACAACCAAGTATATGAATACAATACTTGTTTGCCCCTTTATAAAATATAGATAGATCAGGGATATACACACTATGTTTGTTCTGCTATAGTCAAACATAAAGGTCATGGAAAGCTGACAGATACTGGGCTGCTTTCAAAAATCAACATTTTCTATAGCTTAATTCAACTTTTGATCTCTAATGACTGATGAGGTCATTTTACCTAATGGATATAATTAGACACCTCATATACTAAAATTGAAATGGCAAGAACAATACATGTACATTGCTTACTTATTCAAATAATTTTAATACATTTGTTTAAACTGTAAAATGGGTGAAGCAAATAGAAAATGAAAACTGAATGAACTTTTAGATCAAGAGAATCCCAGAGTCTGTAAAACTGCAGGCATAGATGAATAAGATGCACTCACTATTTCTTAGAAAAGTTACAGGTTTTCATAAGTAGAAATTATAATATAGGTTCCTGAGGCTATATTTAACTAAATTTCAGCATGTGACTGTGGTACTAAATATCTGACATACCAGTGTGTTCAACTTTCAAAAAAAGTTGATTGAGTCAACAAGAAACTATATACACCAAGAAACCTGCAATGCTAACATTTTGAAAACAATTGAATAACTCCAGGAATCATCCTGAAATTTTTAGTTACGTAGGAGACACAGATCTGGGCAATACGTAAATCTACCTTTGTCTGTGAAAGGATATACTCTCTTATAAAAATCCTAAGTTTGACACTGAGAATACTTGAGCTTTGAATATTGAATATGCATGCATTCTCAGAAATGTATGTCTCAGATAAAAACTCAAATGTACCTTGACTAAACCCTCCCTTCTTACTTTTCTCCAGAAGACTTCAAATACCTATCTCACATTTATTTGATTAATGGCTAAAACTAAGTCAAAAGTAATCATTTTAAAATAATAAACAAGCAGGTTAATTAAACTCTTCTGGTTTGCTTTCTGCATCACTATGAGGCATGTACATTTTCAATACCTTAAAGGATAGACATAGCTATCATTTTGATTTTTAAAATAGGGTACAGTGTATATATACTGCTGCTGCTAGGGCGATGGGTGCACCCAAATCTCACAAATCGCCACTAAAGAACTTACTCATGTAACCAAATACCACCTGTACCCCAATAACCTGTGGAAAAATAAAAATATAAAAAATAAAATGCATGTTTTCTGCAGATTATACTTTATTAGCCCATTAATGCTTTTTTAAAAAATGTAAGCTATTGGAACATCCCTACAGCAGAAAAGTACCATTCTGTTTATATAGAAAGAGAAGAAAGGTCCAAATCTACTGGGGATATATTCATTTTATCAGTGCATTACAACAGATGGTTAATAATGCTCCAGGAGTCTAATAACACAAAAGGCTAGGCAACGTCAGATTAGATTGTAGATTGGGATACTTCTCAAATTTAAAGAATATTGTAATGTGTTCTTTGAAGACTATATTTGTAACAAAATAATGAAGATGTGCTTTGAACACATGAAAGTACTGTAATTCCTCTGTCTAATCACTTTGCACAGGTAATCTTTGACCCTGTCCTAAAACTTGATTTTTGGATTAACATTTACATTACTACAGTATGATGTTACATAGCACAGAGAGCTCCATTTGGAAAGGTCATCTTAATTAGAGACAATATGAATACTAAAACCACATTTCTGGCCTAATTTTATGGCTCCTCACAATCCTTTCTACCACATCTTCTAAAATCCTTCTTTCTTGGTCATTAAATCTCCATCACCACACTCAATTTGCAAGAAGCTTCCAAAATCTCTTTACCTTAATTGAGTAATTCCTTCCATAATAGGCAAAATAATGGAGCCTCAAAGATGTCATTGTTATAATTCCTGGAACCTGTGAGTATGTTAGCTTACGTGGCAAAAGGGACTTTACACATCTGATCAAGTGAAATACCTTGAGGTAGGAAGACTACCTGACTTATCCAGGTAGACCCATATAATCACATGAGTCCTTAAAAGGTAAGATATGACGATAAAAGCAGAGAGCCAACCGGGATGATGCAGTGTGAGAAAAACAAAATCTAGAAATGCTTGCTTTGAAGATGGAGGGATGGGGCCATGACCTACAGAGATGCCTACTCGGGAGGTGCTGTCAGCCTCTACCATGTGTGGGAGGGTGGCTGGATATCAGTCTCCAGTGACAATGTAGCTGATCTCATAACAAGTATAGTGGATCTATCCCCTGAAGGAGGGTGGATGTGGCTGCTTGCATTTTGGGAAGTAACTGCCATTGGTAATATGAATCAGTTCTCCATCCATGTATAATGGAGGGGTCTTCCACTGTATCGATACTTTTTTAAAATTCTGGAACTTTGACCTCTATGTGTTACCAGTTATTAATGAGCTGCTGCAGACGTGACTATCTGTTTTACTTTCTTGGATGTTAACATTATACTACTCAATACTTGAAAAAAAAAATGTATTCTGTATGCCAGAAACTAAGCCTGGAACTAGAAACATAGCAATAAACGAATCCCCAAACTAGCTCTATTTTCTTCATAAAATTATCCAAAATATACTTTTCTCTCCTATTTTTACAGCTCCTTTCTTCAATATTTGACACTGTTACCTGCTTTCTGGCACTTATTTATTTTGCTCCTTTACTACTTATCACCTTGATTTTAACACCAGCCTCCTGAACAGTCTCTGAGTCCCAGCCATCAAGTCTGTATTCTGATGCAAAGAGTTCTGAAATGTGGATTTTTTTCTTATCATTCCTCTGGTTAAAAAATCATTCATTGACGACCCATAGTCTCCAGAATAAAGTATTAAGCCTCTATAATTTTATATAAGGGACTTTATATGTACTTAGGTAATTATGAACATTTTTATCTCTAAAATGCTGCCTTTATAGTCTGTGCACCAGTCATTCTGAACTTTTCTAGCTTGGATATCATTCTGAATATCCCTTGCTGGTATCATCAATGTGTTTAGGATAAAAATGCTCATATAATATCAAAAATTGAGCACATCCTTTATCATCCCCAGAACTGCTGATCTGATCCCTTACCTTGCCTTTGTATTCTTCATTTTCCCTTTTTGTATCCTCCTACAGTGTTCAATTAATTCATGTTATATCGCGTTTACCACCCTGCATTATAATTGTATGTTTATTTGTCTCTCTTCTCTACTACTTTGTGGGATTTCCTTGAGTAAACTGTCCATGTGACATTTATCTTTGAATCTACTGTATCTAATAAAATATCTGGCACAGAATGAGCACTCAATAAACTACTTTTCTGTCTGAATAATTAATACCTTTCCAGAAACAAATTGTGTTATTTCCTTTCTTGCGTGACCCTTCTTTATTACAGATACAAACTGACTGACATACGAAAACCATTAATGTTTTTTCAAGTGGTGATTGGTATAATGTTAACATCCAAGAAAGCAAAACAAGTATAATTCTATATCTAGACAACCCTAAAGACTCTGCTAAGAGGCTCCTTGAACAGATAAACAACTTCAATAAGTTCAGGACACAAAACCAATGTACAAGAATCAGTAGCATTTCTGTACATCAATAATATTCAACTTGTAAGCCAATTCAAGAATCCAATCTCATTTATAATACCCACAAAAACAGAAAATACCTAGAAATACACCAAAGCAAGAAGGTGAAAGTTGTGTATATGGAAAACTAAAAAACACTGCTGAAAGAAGTCATAGATGACACAAACAAAGGAAAAAACATTTCATGCTCATGGATAAAAAGAACCAATACTATTAATATGATCACACTGCCCAAAGCAGTCTACAGATTCAATGCTATCCCTCTCAATCTACCAACATCATTTTTCATAAAATTAGAAAAAACAAACTATTCTAAAAATTCATGTGGAATGAAAAAAAAAAAAGAGCCCTAATAGCTAAAGAAATCCTAAGTAAAAAGAACAAAGCCAGGGGCATTACACTACTGGACTTCCAACTATACTACAAGGCTACAGTAACTAAAACAGCAAGATACTGGTACAAAAATATAAACACATATGAATGCAACAGAATAGAGAACTCAGAAATAAAGCCACACATCTACGGCCGTCCAATCTTTGTCAAAGTTAACAAAAAATAAGTAATGAGGAAAGGATTCCCTGTTCAATAAGGTGCTGAGATTGTTGGCTAGCCATATGCAAAAGAATAAAACTGGGCCCTTACCCCTCATCATATATACAAAAATTAACTCAAAATAGATTAAATATTTAAATGTAAGACTCAAACTGGAGGAATCCTAGGAGAAGAACCTAGGTAACTGCGTTCTTCACATCAGCCTTGGCAAAGAATTTATGACTAAGCCCTCAAAACTAATTGCAACAAAAACAAAAATTAACAAGTAGGATCTAAATAAACCAAAGAGATTCTACACAACAAGAGCAACTATCAACAGAGTACAGACAACCTGCAGAATGGGAGAAAATATTCATAATCTATGCATCCAACAAGGGTTTAATATCCAGGATCTATAAGGAACTTAATTCAAAAGCAAAAAACAACCCCACTAAAAACTAGGCAAAAGACACGAACACCTCGCAAAAGAAGACATACAAATAGCCAATAAACACAAGAAAAAATATTCCACATCACTAATCATCAGAGAAATGCAAATCAAAACCACAATGAGATACCATCCCACCCAGTCAGAATGGCTATTATTAAAAAGTCGGTAAATAATAGTTGCTGGTGAGGTTGGTTCAGCCACTGTAGAAATCAGTTTAGAGATTTCTCAAAGAACTTAAAACAGAACTACCATTCAACGCAGCAATCCCATTACTGGGTATATGCCCAAAGGAAAATAAATCATTCTACCAATAAGACACATGCATTTTAAGTTCATTGCAGCATTATTCACCATAGCAAAGACATGGAATCAACACAGGTGCCCATCAGGAGTGGATTGGATAAAGAAAATCTGGTACATAGAAACCATGGAGTACCATGCAGTCATAAATAGAATAAAATAATTCCTTTGAGGCAACATGAATGTAGCTGGAGGCCATTATTCTAAGCAAGTTAATGTAGGAACAGAAAACCAAATATCACATGTTCTCACTTACAGAACATACTCAACAATATAGACACTGAGAATCACTACAAGGAGCAAGGGAGTCAAGGGTTGAAAAACTAACCCTTGGGGATTACTCTTAATACCTGAGCAATGAGATTAATCAGATCCAAAACCTCAGTACATATTCACACATAACAAACCTGCACATGGACTCTTGACTCTAAAATAAAAGCTCAAATTATTAAAAACTTACAAAAACATTGTTGTGGATAGGTATGTTTACATTAGAGCATATGTAAAAGTTATTATGCTATGTTGTACATGCTTCCTTGGGACTGCCTAGATAGAAAAATCATACTTCTATTTTTTTCTATATTTTGATTGCCATTGGCTTTAGTAAAACTTATTAGATTGGTAGAACAACTAAAGGAAGAATAGACACATTCTTAATTTCCCCAGATACCCAATAAAGATAATATACTATTATATTAATATATACTTTTACAATTTATGATGGACTCTTGCAAGGATTAATATATTAAAGTTTCTGTTGAACATAACATAGCATGATGTGGCACTTATTAAAAAAAATCAAATATTGAAATATAAAAATGATTTATTATTTTATCCCCAAAGACCTTGTTAGTGACAGCATGTAATTTGAAGGTAATGTGGAGATGAAACAAGGAGGTAAAATCAATTGCTAATTAATGTTTCCCTTTTGCCCACATGACTTTTTCTTTCTTTCTTTTTTTCTTTTTCTTTTTTTTAATTGATGAGTTAAAGGTATTCTTTCGATGTTGTGGTGTTCGATCATTAAACTTCAATACTGAATTGAAAGTAAGACCTGTGTTTTCCCTTTTTTTCAAATAACTGGCTTGACAGTAGTTTTTGATAATTTCATTGATCCACGGTTGGTTTTAGTACTGAAGCTTGCTTTCCCTTGTGAAGTTACACATGACAGAAAGATACATTGATCCAATTTATCTGAGTTCCTCAGGTCTCAGTCCAATATTTTTGCAACTTGATACAACTGAGATGTGGACATTTTTTTAAAGTAGAATAAAGGAAGAAAATTTACTATAAACTGGATACTATTAATAGTACAATGGAAAGCAGGCAGCTTTCAAACCTTTATCGATTTGTTTTGCATAGATCAAGCTAACTTCAATATTAGCTATATATTCCAGAAGGAAGTTTCTCATATTATTTTCAGAATTCATTGTGGTCTTAAATGTAGTGTTTCATGTAGTGCAGAATTCAATAAAGTACTAAAAAGCCAGTGATAAAATTCTCCCATAAAGTAGACTTCAGCAACCAAACCAACCAGAAAACTTGAGCCATGATGACATTGTCAGTGACCCCAAAGCAATCGCCTTTATGGTTCAAGCAATGTGTAATGTTGGTGTTTAACCCTATTGAGAATGTTGGTCACGACTTAAACTGGCTTTCTATTATCTCTGTTTTAACAGCTGGAATTTCTGCCTGAGTAGTATGTTTTAAATTTACAAGGCATTCCCAGTATTAACATGTGGGCTGCATTTTCTGTTTCAGTGTGATATGGAGAAAGTTTTCAATGGCTTCTCTTGTGCTTGAAAGTAACCACTAATGTGGGCAGATACATGTGTTTGTCAGAAAAAGTGTCTCTGAAGTATAAATGGTAGACCTTTCCTAGGGAGCTTTCCTTTTTAGGCCTTGAGGGATGCCCTCAGAACCCAATGCCTGCTGTAAGCTCTTTTCAATAGGTGTGCGTCATTGCACAGCAGGTGTCAAATATAATGCCAACTCAATAAAATGAAAGATTCCCATTCGCAAATCAGCTTCATGAACTAATACTCTTTTGCTTGTCCTCAGTGCCACTGATACTCTGAAATACCTTAGAAATCAACTAGAATATTATAAGCACTACAGGACAAAACAAATAATCATTTATTTTATTAGCTATTTCTAATGTTAGAGAAAAATAGTAAAACATACAATGTTCATTGCATATATTTCTGTCAATAATGGAAACAGGCAAAAATGCAGAATGTTACACAATGTCACAAACATAAAATGCAGTTTAATTCTTTAAATAATAGCTACATGATAACGTGTATCACAAATTAATTTTGAATGTGACTCACTCTGCTATTTCTTTTTTCCTTTCTCCTGCCAAGCAATAAAAATATGTATTCAAGGATATTTGAAACCTTTCCCAAAGACTAAATAAACAAGCAGAAGAAAAATGCAAAACAGGAGTAAAACAGCAAGTAAATATTTTGATTTTAAGGCTAGTAGTTTTCTATTTTAATTGCTTCTTAACATTTTTTCGCTAAAAAAGTAATATAGTTGTATCATACTTTAAAATTTAGGAAATAATTTTGCATGTATTTATCTTGTTTCATCCTCAAAGTAAACCTGTGAAGTAAAGAGGGTCAATAATATTTTCCACAAATATTATTTTCTTTTTATAGGTGAGGATTCAGAGGCAGGGTGAGGCTTAGCAAGTCTCAGAGTCTTCTGACTTACAGTTGCATATTCATTCACAGTTTTACGGGTGTATGTATGTTGTTAGGTGTGGTTGAGCATCATTTTAAAGGTACTTAATGCATAATCAAGGCCCCAAAATATATATTAAGATTTTTTCCAAAATAATAATTTTACAATTTATTAAATTTCATTTTCAAATGTTTGTAAGTCCTTTCATATCATTGGAATAGCTAACAGATGTTACTAGCATTTTTAAACAATTTGGCACATAAATATAATACATATAACTAATCTCAATTGTCTTATTCCTAAAACTTTTAATAAATATTTGCTTAAAGCTATATTTGAAGGCAAAATAATGTTTTTCTTTCCTTTGTGTATCTCTAGTCATTATGTCAGAATTCCTTTCTCTTCATAACCCTAAGTGACCTCACTTCATGCCAGTATTACAACTCCCACACTCACCTGCTCAAACTCTTAAATTCCACATTGACAGCTCTGCCTGCTGGCTATGTATGCCAGGGTATCCTAGAGTATTTTAAGCAAATATCCTTCAAATCTGATAATGTTTTTCTGAAGCCTGCTTCTACTGGAGAAACATCATCCTTTGCTGCCTATGTCATCCTCACCAACTTTTCAAATATAACCATGCCAGTCTCTTTTTGAAAAACCTTGCAGTGCTTCTGTTTTTGAAGGAAGTCTAACCTCAAGAATGGGCAGTTCAGGCCCTTCACAGTTTGCCCGCAAGCTTTTTCTCTCATAGTCCCCCCTCCCTGTCTCCCTCATCCAATCCACAGTCCAGTCACTCAAGTGACTTTCTATAAAGCTCCATACATGATAGTCCCCACAGCTATTAGATTATTGGGGAAGGGGCATTCCATTAGGTTGTTTATTCATTTGTTTTCCTATGACACTAACTCCTACTTATTCAAAAATAAATGCTGTTTAAAAACGACTTTACTGAGGAAAAAATGACCTCACTGATATTATCTGAGCCATCTCCAATCAAAATTTCTCCCATGGATGATGCTGTATATCTCTTATAGCATTATTTACATTGCATTGTGATTACGTACTTATGGATAATTTAACAAACCTTTAAGAAGCTTACTATGTTTCAGGTATTCAATCAGTATTGAATATAGAAAGTATGATGTGTGCTAGTCTTTTTTTAAACTCCATAAAAATTAAGGAAATAGACTCTTCACTTGTCAATTTAACATAGAAAAGCCAAAATGGTCTGGGCATAGTGGCTCACACCTGTAATCCCAGCACTTCGGGAGGTCGAGGAGGTTGGATCACTTGAGGCCAGGAGTTCAGGACCAGCTTGGCCAACATGGTGAAAACCTGTCTCTACTAAAAATACAAAAATTAGCTGGGCATAGTGGTGCATGCCTGTAGTCCCAGCTACCTGGGAGGCTGAGGCAGGAGAATGGCTTAAATCTGGGAGACAGAGGTTGCAGTGAGCTGAAATTGCACCACTGCACTCCAGCCTGTGTGATACTTAAAAAAAAAAAAAAAAAAAAAAGCCCAAATGAATACCATGGAATATATGCAGCCGTAAAAAAGAATGGGTTCATGTCCTTTGCAGGGACATGGATGAAGCTGGAAACCACCATCCTCAGCAAACTAACACAGGAACAGAAAACTAAACATCTCATGGTCTCCCACATAAGCAGGAGTTCAACAATGAGAACACATGGACACAGGGACGGCAACATCACACACTGGGCCCTATCGAGGAGTGAGAGGAAAGGGGAGGGAGAGCGTTAGGACAAATGCATGTGGGGCTTAAAACCTAGATGACGGGTTGATGGGTGCAGCAAACCACCTCAACACATGTATACCTGTGTAACAAACCTGCAGGTTCAGCACATGTATTCCAGAACTTCAAGTAAAATAAAAATGAAAAAAAAAAGAGCGAAAAATTGATGTGAAATCTTTGAAAATTAAAATGTTATATAAAACCAAAAGTTGTTATAACCAAGGAATACATTTCAAAGACAAATGGGCAAAGTTCATTACACAAAATAACTGAGTTGAACAAAATAGAAAATGAAGTGGCCACATAGTCACTGCATGAAAACTCTGATTATTAATGGTGGCCTCTTGGAACTCTGAAATAAAATTTTGTTGTATTGCTAAAAGAAAAGAAAGAAAAAGAAAAGCCCAAATGAGTAGGTTTCTGCAATTAATATATAATATAGTAGGATATTTTTCCTTTAATGTATTAACTACATTTTAATAGCTAATAAGATTTTAATGGTTGAACTATATTTGGTAAATAATTTCAATGGCAAGAAATAAAATAAAGTAGGGGTCGGGCGCGGTGGCTCACGCCTGTAATCCCAGCACTTTGGGAGGCCGAGGCGGGTGGATCACGAGGTCAAGAGATCGAGACCATCCCGGTCAACATGGTGAAACCCCGTCTCTACTAAAAATACAAAAAATTAGCTGGGCATGGTGGCACGTGCCTGTAATCCCAGCTAGTCAGGAGGCTGAGGCAGGAGAATTGCCTGAACCCAGGAGGTGGAGGTTGCGGTGAGCCGAGATCGCGCCATTGCACTCCAGCCTGGGTAACAAGAGCGAAACTCCGTCTCAAAAAAAAAAAAAAATAAAGCCTTTAGAAGGAATGTCTCTCAACATATGAAATTTAAAAATTAATTACTATAGGGTTAAAGTTCCTTGGAAAGTTGCATTTTTATTAGAAAAAAATTAATATTGCTTAATTTGAGTTGGAAACACTAATAAGTACATTAAAAAATTAATACAATATGATTAAGGGTTATCATATTTGTTCTAGAAAGGTGGCACAATCTCAGCTCACTACAACCTCCCCCTCCAGAGTTCAAGCCATTCTCCTGCCTCAGTCTCTCAAGTAGCTGGGATTATACAAAGGTGCCACCATGCCTAGCTAATTGTAATTTTAGTAGAGACAGGATTTTGCCATGTTGGCCAGGCTGGTCTTGAACTCCTGACCTCAAGTGATCCTCCTGCCTCAGCCTCCCAAAATGCTGGGATTACAAGCATGAGTCACTGTACCCAGCCCAAGCAAGTGGTATTAATGGGTAATTTCCAAAAGACATTCTTGACAATTGGTGTTAATAAGTAATAAGTTAATAAAGGACATATAGGTGGCAAATTTGGGAGAAAATATTCTAGCTCAATAACATAAAAGAAATTAATGTGGCTGATTGTATTTTCCAGCAATAGCTGTAACGAGGTCTATTATCCAATGTGCTTTTCTGTGCAGGTAATGCCCATTCACTCTCCAATTAATTGATTTTTTTGTTTTTCCAGAATGCTCCCTCTTGGAATCCAGCTACCACGGACGTGGATGAAACTGGAAACCATCATTCTCAGCAAACTGACACAAGAGCAGAAAACCAAACACTGCATATTCTCACTCATAAGTGGGTGATAAACAATGAGAACACATGGACACAGGGAGGGAAACATCACACACCGGGGCCTGGGGGTGGGGATGGACTAGGGGAGGAATAGCAGGCGGTGAGGGAATTGGGGATGGACAGCATTAGGAGAAACACCTAATGTAGATGACGGGGCAATGGATGCAGCAAACCACCACCATGGCAAGTGTATACCTATGTAACAAACCTGCATGATTTGAACATGTACCCCAGAACTTAAAGTATAATAAATAAATTATTTTTCAAAAAAGTCCAGACTACTTGGAGGGGCCATGTGTAAATTTTCTAATTCAAAGTCCGTCCCAGTACAGCGCGCAGCCTTTGAATCATCACAGCACAATTACCAGACATATGAATGAAGAAGTCTCCAGACAAGTCCAGTCTGCAGCCATTTGAATATTCTCAGCCGAACCCCTAACAACTGTGGATGAGAAACAAGCCACCTCCACCAGGCCCTTAATAAATCCCTGACCCACAGAATCCATTACTATTTAAAAATGGTTTTACACAATTGCCTTTGAGTGGTTTTTGTTGCATGACAATAGAGCATGAATTAAATAGAAGAAATATTACTTAGAGTTAGTTATTACTGTTAATACAATTAGTAATAAGTCAAATGAAACATTTATTGACTATCAAAATAAAAGAAATAAAAAGTTATAATAACATCTGGGAGTGAAAGAATGTTGAAAGAGATGTTCTCACACTTTGCTAATAAAAGTATGAAATGGTATAACCTGTGGAAAACAATTTAGCAATAATTGTCAAAGGACTTAAAAGCATTATCACCTAAATGAAACAATGTATTGTCATTTTACTGGTAAGAGTAATTGAAAAAAAATACATATACATAGATATATAGGTAGATAGATACACAAAATTGACATAGATTAGGCAATCATAGATGCATTTCAGAGCATAAATTAGTGTCATGATTTTGAAAATTAATTTAGGGATGCCTATTAATTTCAAAGAGAGCTTGATCATTTTATCAAGAAATTCTCCTGATTAGAATTTATTCTAAACCAAGATAAATGCACAAGTCTTTCTCTGCCACATGTAATAGGAAAAAAAGATATCCACCATGCTGATCAACACAGATAAAAAAATTTATAGTACAATTACACATTGAATGCATAAATCTTATTTTAATTTTTCAAATCACTCAAGAAAGTAATAATATATTTGGGCAGGGTTTGGTGCTAGGGTTCAGGACAGTAGCTTCTGAAAACTTTTGCTAGGCATTTTATATCTTTCTGAGTATTCGGACTTTTGCAATTTTTGCATTGTACATATATTGAATTTTTCAAGAAGTAATTTTAAGTACATTAATGTTTTTCACTTGTTATTTCTTATAAAAAAAGATTTGATGTGAAAAATGGTCAATGAACACTATTTATAATTGCACATACATAAAAAAGAAAAATAATTCATATATTTAAAAAAAGAAGTGGATATTTAAACATAACTGGGTCCAAATTCTCATTTGCATAGAAAGACACCTCTGAAAAGGGGCATTGAACTAGTACTAAAGTCACACATTTGTTGCAGAGATTATATGAATTGATCTGGGTTAAAAATGTCTTGTTCAAAGTAAGCAATTAAAAAACAAAATGATTATCATTTTTGGAAAAGAAAGAACATTAAAATGTAAAAGTAATATGTATTTTGGGAGGTTGCTTCCAACTAATACACTTACAAAGGGAACTGAGTGTCTTATGATGGTTTACATTTCACAGCATGTTTCCAGTGAATCACCTATAAAAGTCACTCCCGGACTGACTATTTACAACATTGACTCTTTCTCATATCCCAGATTTACTAACTGAACTTCTTGTGATCTTTATTTATGACAAGCTCCTAACTAAAGTTTCTGCATCAAGTTGAAGTACTACAGTCTTAGCAATGTTTCCCAATTAGTTTAGAAGCATCTTTTAAATTAATAGAGAAGCTTTCACATTCTAAACACTCACAAAAATATCTATTCCATTAAAATTCATTCTGAACACTCACAAAAATATCTATTCCATAAAAATACATCTCAAAATACTTACTGAATTATTAGTACTTTCTGTGTTCTATAAGATAGCTTTCAGATTTAAAAAATCTAAAATTTTGGGGACTTTCACCAAGATGGCCAAATAGGAACAGTTCTAGAGCCTGATTCCCAGCGAGAGCAATTCAGAAGGCAAGCAATCTCTGTATTTCCAACCAAGGTACCAAGCTCATCTCAATGGGACTGACTGGTTGGACAGTGAGTGTAGCCCAAGGAGGGTAAAACAATGCGCAGGGTGGGGCACTGCCTCACCAGGGAAGTACAACAGCCGATCAAGTAGGTTTCATCCCAGGGATGCAAGGCTGGTTCAACATACGCAAATCTATAAATGTAATCCATCATATAAACAGAACCAAAGACAAAAACCACATGATTATCTCAATAGATGCAGAGAAGGCCTTTGACAAACTTCAACAGCGCTTTATCCTAAAAACTCCCAATAAACTAGGTATTGATGGAACACATCTCAAAATAATAAAAGCTATTTATGACAAACCCACAGCCAATATCATGCTGAATGGGCAAAAACTGGAAGCATTCCCTTTGAAAACTGGCACTAGACAAGGATGCCCTCTCTCACCATTACTATTCAACATAGTACTGGAAGTTCTAGCCAGAGCAATCAGGCAAGAAAAAGAAATAAATGTCATTCGATTAGGAAAAGAGGAAGTCAAATTGTCTCTATTTGCAGATGACATCATGTATATTTAGAAGACCCCATCGTCTCAGTTTAAAATCTTCTTAAGCTGATAAGCAACTTCAGCAAAGTCTCAGGATACAAAATCAATGTGCAAAAATCACAAGCATTCCTATACACCAACAACAGACAATCAGAGAGCCAAATCAAGAGCAAACTCCCATTCATAATTGCTACAAAGAGAATAAAATACTAGGAATACAGCTAACAAGCCATGTGAAGGACCTCTTCAAGGAGAACTACAAACCACTGCTCAAGGATGTAACACAGGAAACAAACAGATGGAAAAACATTCCATGCTCATGGTTAGGAAGAATGAATATCGTAAAATTGGCCATACTGCCCAAAGTAATTTACAGATTCAATGCTATCCCCATCAAGCTACCATTGACCTTCTTCACAGAACTGGAAAAAAACCACCTTAAAGTTCACCTGGAACCAAAAAAGAGTCTGCATATCCAAGACAGTCCTAAGCAAACAAACAAAAAAACAACAAAGCTGAAGGCATCAAAGTACCTGACTTCAAACTATACTACAAAGCTACAGTAATCAAAACAGCATGGTACTGGAACCAAAATAGAGATATAGACCAATGGAACAAAATAGAGGCCTTGGAAGCAGTGCCGCACATCTACAACCATCTGATCTTTGACAAACCTGACAAAAACAAGCAATGGGGAAAGGATTCCCTGTTTAATAAATAGTATTGGGAAAAGTGGAGAGTCATATGCAGAAAGCTGAAACTGGACTTCTTCCTTACACCTTATACAAAAATTAACTCCAGATGAATTAAAGATTTAAACGTAAGATCTAACACCATAAAAACCCTAGAAGAAAATTGAGGCAATACCATTTCAGGATATAAACATAGGCAAGAACTTCGTGACTAAAACATCAAAAGCAACAGCAACAAAAGTCAAAATAGACAAATGGGATCTAATTAAACTTAAGAGCTTCTGCACAGCAAAAGAAACAATCATTAGAGTGAACCGGCAACCAACAGAATGGGGAAAAATTTTTGCAACCTACCCATCTTACAAAGGACTAATATTCAGAATCTACAAAGGACTTAAACAAATTTACAAGAAAAAAACAACCCCATCCAAAAGTAGGCAAAGGATATGAACAGGTACTTTTCAAAGAAGACATTTATGTGGCCAAGAAACATATGAAAAAATGCTCATCATCAATGGTCATTAGAGAAATGCGAATCAAAACCACATTGAAATACTATCTTACACCAGTTAGAATGGTGATCACTAAAAAATCTGGAGGCAACAGATGCTGGAGAGTATGTGGAGAAATAGGAACGCTTTTACACTGTTGATGGGAGTGTAAATTAGCACAACCATTGTGGAAGACAGTGGGGCGAATCCTCAAGGATCTAGAACTAGAAATACCATTTGACCCAGCAATCCCATTACTGGGTACATACCCAAAGGATTATAAATCATTCTATTATAAAGACACATGCACACAAGTTTATTGTGGCACTGTTTACAATAGCAAAGACTTGGAACCAACCCAAATGCCCATCAAGGATAGACTGGATAAAGACAATATGGCACATATACACAATGGAATACTATGCAGCCATTAAAAAGGATGAGTTCATGTCCTTTGCAGGGACATGGATGAATCTGGAAACCATTATTCTCAGCAAATTGACACAAGAACAGAAAACCAAACACCACATGTTCTCACTCATAAGTGGGAGTTGAACAATGAGAACACATGGACACAGGGAGGTGAACATCACACACTGGGGTCAGTTGGGGGATGTGGAGGCTAGGGGAAAGATAGCAGGGGGTGTGGAGATTGGGGAGGGATAACATTAGGAGAAATGTCTAATGTAGGTGACAGTGGGGATGGAGGCAGCAAACCACCATGGCGTGTGTATTATCTATGTAATATTCCTGCAAGATCTGCACATGTACCCTAAAACTTAAAGTATAATAATTTTAAAAAAGAGAAAGAAATCTAAAATTTTGAAGTATTGATTTACACAATTTTTAGAGGTGTTAAATGTGAAGAGTTAATTGTAAATGAGGGTACAAGACAAAGACAATACAACATGGAGCAAATAAGGATTTTATTTGTGGGTGTAGTGCAAATGTTTTTATAGATCTATAGCTTATTAAAGCTAGACATAAGAACAGTTAGAACACATTTCACTGTTAATTATGATCTCAGTTAAACCTCATTATTTTGGGAAAAATATAATTTAAGAACATTTCATAGATTTTAAAATCTATACTTAATATTTTTATTTATAATAACAATTTTTTATATTTTAAGTTCTGCAGCACATGTGCAGATTGTGCACATTTGTTACACAGGTATACACGTGCCATGGTGGTGGTTTGCTGCTTCCATCTCCTCGCCATCTACATTAGGTATTTCTCCTAGTGCTATGCCGCCCCAGTTCTCCCACCCCCTGCTATTCTTCCCCAGCCCCCACCCTCAAGGCCCCAGTGTGTGATGTTCTCCTCAGTGTGTCCATGTGTTCTCATTGTTCAACTCCCACTTATGAGTGAGAACGTGCGATGTTTGGTTTTCTGTTCTTGTCAGTTTGCTGAGAATGATGGTTGCAGTTTCATCTATGTCCCTGCAAAGGACATGAACTCACCATTTTTTATGGCTGCATAGTATTCCGTGGTGTATATGTGCCATGTTGTCTTTATCCAGTCCATCCTTGATGGGCATTTGGGTTGGTTCCAAGTCTTTGCAATTGTGAACAGTGCTGCAATAAACATAGGTGTGGATGTGTCTTTATAATAGAATAATTTATAATCATTTGAGTATATACTGAGTAACAGGATTGCTGGGTGGTTTCCTAATTTATTTTCCAAATTACTAAATAAATGTTTTTCTTTCCCTCTTTATATGTAATATGTCATTTTCTGTGTATATTACAAAGTCAATATTCAACTTATAAGTAGCAACAAGTTGAGCTCATGCTGGAGCTTTTCTTTGTATAGACTACATTGATGTTAAATTATTTCATGATGTGTTTATATAACACAATTTGTTTATGTGAGGATCATAATATCAATACTATATTTGACAATCTGAAACTTTTAGCTGAAATACTTTTTCTTATGATATATGTTACTATTCAAAAGTTAGGTTTTATATTTTATGGTAGTTCTCTAACATATGTGAGTGTGTGAGTGTGTTTGTACATACATACACACACACACACACACATATATATATATAAAACATGTGGCCGGGCGCGGTGGCTCACGCCTATAATCCCAGCACTTTGGGAGGCCGAGACAGGTGGATCACAAGGTCAAGAGATCGAGACCATCCTGGTCAACATGGTGAAACCCCGTCTCCACTAAAAATACAAAAATTAGCTGCGCATGGTGGTGCGTGCCTGTAATCCCAGCTACTCGGGAGGCTGAGGCAGGAGAATTGCTTGAACCCAGGAGACGGAGGTTGTGGTGAGCCGAGATCGCGCCATTGCACTCCAGCCTGGGTAACAAGAGCGAAACTCCGTCTCAAAAAAAAAACAAAAAACAACATGTATGTTATTTTTGGTATGCCAGGCTGGGTGTGGTAGCACGCATGTAATCCTAGCAACTCAGGAGGCTAAGGCAGGAAAAGTGCTTGAACCCAGGAGGCGGAGGTTGCAGTGAGCCGAGATTGTGCCACCACACACCAGCTTGGCAACAGAGCAAGACTCCGTCTCAAAAAAAAAAAAAAAAAAAAAAAAAAGGTATGTTAAAGATATACAATACAAATAAATCTAAATAAATCTAAAAGGTCAGGCGTAATAAGAAAATTAAAATCTCATCTGATAAACTAGTAAGAAGAAAAAGTGAGGGAGGAAGAATAGGAAGAGAAGAATAGAAATAAAAATAAAAATGAGACTAAGAATCAAGATGTTTTATAGAGTTAACTCAAGTTGCAGATAAGAAAGATGAAGTTTCTGGTTTGATTTCATAACTTCTTTCAACTTCAATTTCATTACTTGTTAAAAAATATATATATATAATATATATATATGCACACACACATACACATATATATACACACATATACATATATATGTATTTATATTTCTGTTACTGCTATCTTCTATGACTACTATGAGAATCAGAGGAAGGAATGCATGTAGAAGTCCACAGAGAAACTTTAAGAAGTAGAAAATTTGAAAACATGATATAAGCATGTATACAAAGAAAACTGATGTCTTACAAATCCAAAGGTTTGCAAGCAGATATTTTATATCAAACCAAATGGTGCATAATGCTGATTTTACTCAGCATTATTTTCTTTTCGTTGTTGTTCTACAGTGAATTTGAAAACCTTTTCAATATTGTAAGAAGCTAAATGGTGTAAGAATGTACAGTAGTTTTACTAGTTCATTTCCATGCTGCTGATAAAAACACACACAAGATTTACAAAATAAAGGGGTTTAATTGGACTTCCATGTGGCTGAGGAAGCCTCACAGTTATAGCAGAAGGCAAGGAGGAGCAAGTTATATCTTACACGGATGGCAGTAAGCAAAGAGAGCTGTGCAGAAAAACTCCCCCTTAAAATAACCATCAGATCTTATGAGACTCTTACTATCATGAGAACAGCATGGGAAAGACTGGCCCCCATGATTCAATTACTTTGCACTGGGTCCTTGCGGAACTAAAGATGAGATCTGGGTGGGGACACAGCCAGACCATATCAGTAGTATTTCAAAGCACGATGGACAAATGATAGATTCTTCCATAAATGTTGTTTGGATAACTGGATTGTCATCCAGAAAAAAACTAAAGTTTGATTACAGTCTTGTAGTCAAATTTCAGATTGATCAACAATTTAAACATAAGATACAGGACTATTAAAATAATTAAGAAACATTAAAAGTTTGTATATAACTTTTGTGGGAAATACCATTTATAATAAAATAAGATACAAAATTCAGAAGATATTAAAAAATTGATAAATTCTGTGACTTAAAATTTTAAAGAAAAAAATCCTACATAAATAACATAAACATTCTTTTCAGTAACAAAAAAAAAACCTTTTTTTTCTTATTTTAAACATAAATATTAATGAAATTCAAATTTTAAAATGAACAAAGGAAAAGAACAGTCCAGAGAGAAGGAAACTCAAATGAGTCTTTTAATGTAAAAAGATACTCAATCTCAACCTTAATATGTGAATGTAAATTAAAACAAACTAAGAAGCAATAGCACTCTTAGTCTTCTGATTGTAGTCTTAACATTTTCCATTAAAATGAACGAGTGCTACTTGGAGAGTTGGATGACCTCTGACCTTGGTCCATAAATATTTAAGATGGGCTTAGAACCGTTTCATTCTAGAAAGCAAGGAAACTATGAAAACTATTAAGATTATATCACAGACCTAGGTAACAACTGGAAGAGATACCTATCAGGCAAAGATAGGACAACTTGTTCATAATAAGGATAAAAGCTGCAACAGATTGAAATAAGCCTAAACAAGCCTAAGAATATAAAAATTCAATGTTGGCAATATGTGCTGGAAATATTCTGTAAGGCCACACAGAAAATGTCATATTATAATTAAATATCAAGTTCTGGGATTAAGAAAATAAATTCAGTATTTTAATTCTTTGGAAAAAAAAAACAGCACAGGCAGTCTTTTTATGAATATAACAATAGCTTTGGTATTGATTTTGATTCATTCACTTTAAAATCATCTGTGTTTTATTTTTTTAAGTCAAACTTAATGTGATAGAAAATTCATCACATATGTCTAGTCAATCCCTACCTGAATCACCAAATTAACCTGACCTTAAAGTTATAATTCATGTAGAAAATGATACAGCCTTCTACAATAAGTTACTTAAGTAGCTTACCTGAAATCTCTTTATGTAAGCAAAGAACACACTATTCAAAGCAGGCCCATACTTAAAAAGCAGAAGAAAATAAAGTTCTGTAGTAACTGACATCACGGTCTAGATATCATAATTTCAATCATCTAATAAAATGTCAAGAACCTTAATAAATTTAATTATAATTGGCTATTTGTACCAGTTATAGACATGCCTTCACTATTATAGACATTTTAGGACAAATTTTATAGAAAACAATGGTAGTATTAAGCATTTATTCTGTGTAAACAGAAAATTAACTTATGATATTTACTATGCACTGCATGATAAGGCATAGTATATCCAGTTGGCATTTGGGTTAAACTGTAACTGTCTCCTAGAAAAAAATATGATATACATATTATAATTTATATATGGCTTAACAATTATATATAATAAAAGTAGGTATTTATTTTAATATGTAAGATCATACAGAAAAATGTTAGCAATAAAATAAGTAAACATTTATGTATACATTCAAAAAGTTAACTGAAGAATGGAGGTAATTATTTAGACATTTAGACATGTCTTGACTCCAAATTAGCTTTAAGATCTGGATTTTCTCTTCTGTGTCTTTTCTGTCTACCTTCTCTGGGTTTGATTGCTCTGCTGTTATTCTGACCACACAGAATGGAACAGGAATCAAAATTCCTTTTTTAGAACAAAGATGCTTTTTGTAAAACCATGAATATCTACTTTTCATGGGAAGGAAGTCATAGTCCCATTTTAGTATGCAGATAGCCTTCAGAACAATTCCTCACTTCTAAATCCCTTGTTCCCTTTTACTGGGACACATTTGAAAACTCAATCCTATGAGTGTTCCTATTGCTGACTGAGTCATACATGATCACAAAGGATCAGAGTCCTGTGTGGAGAAGAAAGAAAGGAACTGCTAGTAAAAGAAAACATAAATCCACCATCTGTACAGTAAGAACTGGACAGCTGCACGGGAAAGGACGCTTTCTCTAGCAGCCCATTTGTCATTCAGCCCTGGCTGGAACCATACAGCTCTTGGCGTTAAAAGTCTCAACAAAGGAAATTTTGGAAAATTAAGGTTAATGGGCAAAGTCTTTATGATCATCAGAGGAGTCTAGGCTAAGGGCTTTTGGGCTGTTTCTCACAGAGAGGGTAAAATGTACCTACATTGTAGTGTACTAGTCTTAGACAATTAAAGAAGAATTATATTCCAAAATTATTTTCAAAGCTGATAATAATTAAATAATTCTTTCTGATTTTATGATTCCTAGACCACAGTCTAACCTGTTCTAATCTGCTAGATACTTGAAATGGGAAACCCTGCTCCACGAAACAGTCTCAAGTGTGAGAGCATATTTTGCATCTTTCTTCTTGCTTCTGATTCTTTTATCAAAGCACATGAATTAGCTTAAACCACAGAAGCAAAAGAGACATGATAATAACCTTAACATATTTTCTTTACTTGAATGATTATTATGGTGGTTTATGCCTCTCTACAGATAACAGAATAGAAATATGTAAAACTCAGACATAAGCAACCAGCATGTGATTCGGTTTCACTAGAACCACATAATCGGTGGTAAAAGAATGTAGAATAAACACAGTATCTAACACCAGCTTCTTAATTCAATGTTCATGTCACTACTCTGTACATAGCACATGTTAATTCTTGCAGGTCCTGAAAACAATTTCTGCAGAGCACTTTACAAGATATGCATTTTTTTGTAAATATTTTCCTTTATTACTTTATCACAAATATTTAATAGAAGTGTGTAAATTCATGGTAATTCTCCAAAGAACATCATAGGGTGGAACCTGTGTTTTCTGGGCTCAACATAGGGAAGTACAATTAGTATAATGAGCACCTCAATGTAAAAATAAATTTCTGTAATGAGGTATATAGTGTTATGAGAACAAGAGAATGTAGGAGCCTATTTCTTGTCCTGGAGGTGTTAGGGTGGTCTGGTTTGGAAGAGGGAGTGGTAATATTCTGGGATGCTTTTCTTAAATAAGAAAAGAAAATATCAGTTGACTAAGAGTTAAGATTAGGGACATTTCTATCTGTGGAGTATTTTGATAAGCACATTTCTTACTTGTTTATTGCTTTGCTTCTACATCCTCATGAGACGGATAATTTAATCCTGATTTTACAAATAAAGTTTCTTAGATTCAGAGATATTAAGAAACTTACGCAAATTTGCAACCTACTAACAAGCAGACCTTATTCTAGAATTTTTAAACCATTCCCCTATAATGAGAAGACACTCTAGGCGAACAAAGCTTCTCATTCAAGACTTAGATAAAAATGAGCTGGGCATAGTGGTGCATGTCTGTAATCTCAGCTACTCAGGAGGCTGAGGCAGGGAGATTTGCTTGAACCCAGGAGGCAGAGGTTGCAGTGAGCTGAGATTGTGCCACTGCACTCCAGCCTGGGCAACAGAGCAAGACTCTATTTCCAAAAAAAAAAGACTTAGATAAAAGAGTCAGTAGGACAGCAGTGAGTAGCCCAGACTGACTGTAAGCAAACACATATAAGGGAAGTTCAATAAGCAAGAGGGAGAGAAGAGACTGAGAAGTTATGTTAGATCCAGACCGTGCAGGGCATCAGCTATCTGAGATACAGCATTTGAACTCTTCACTCACTGTGCAATGGCAAACATGGTTGTTTTGAAGAGACTTATTGGATGGCAACATTAATTTGACAGCAGAGACATAATGAAATTGAAAAGCATGTAAAAACAGCAAGGAAGCTAGTGATAGCAGTCAAAGAAAATGATGATTCTGGCAGGAGGAATAGAAAAAGAAATGGACTAGAAAAAGAGTTTATGGATATAGCCAAAAGGATTTTGCTACTGATTCAACTTGGGGAAAAGTTAGGTTGCAACTGAGGTGTTAAGCATGGGTGAAAAGGAAAAATTAGAAGCATAATAGAAATGAATGAAAGGACGGGTTTTTACGAAAACATGATACATTTCATATGAAGAATGTGCTTTGCTAATTTGGCTGTTTTTTAAATAATGGCAGAAAATAATAAAAATATCAAAAGGTATGCTGGCACTAAGATTCAGATTTGTGAACCTACATGCAATGGCAATAGTTGATGCCACTGAAGAATTTAGAAAATAAGTACAAAAATGAAAGATATTTCGCTTCTTGGCCTTTTGGCTAAGATCAAGTGCAGTAAAAGAAAAGAGATGATGATGATGACGCTGCAGCTGGGTCTGCTGCTGATGTGACAATGATAGCTGATAGTCACACAACATTATTTGCCAAGTAGTATTCTAGGTGCTTTACTGACATTAATTTAATCATCACAGCAAACCTATATGTGAGGCAGGCTCCATTTTATAGAGGAGGACACTGAGCCACAATCACAAAGAGTAACCTGCGCCATGTTATACAGCCAGGAGGAAATTGAGATTTTCAAGCCTACAGATGTGGATACACACACATATGTACATGTGTGCATATATACAATTATTAACGCCACTGTCATCAGTTTGGATTGCATCCTTCCAGAGAGGAAAAAGACTAAGAGATTGGGGTAATGTTCAATAAATGCTTTTCAATTTGTCTGTGTTCTTTGAATTCTTTACAAAGAAGGCAATAACTTGCATAAATATAAATGAATGAAGCAGCCGTAGAATGTAAATAGGTAAACCTGTAATTAATGCTTTTTTTCATGATTCAAATATTTGGAGATAACTACTATTGAAGATGTGTTTAGTTCCCCTCCAGCCTTTACAGCATCTTTCATCTTATTCCAAAAATCTCACATTCTATATGAGTTTTACTTAGAATCAAATAAGTCAAACAAATAATATTGTCTTCTATTTCCATTTCTTTAATAGTTTTCAATGTCTTTTCAATATCCTGTGCTACGACATTCTGGATGCTGATCCTTTCCTTAGCCTCAAGGTTTGCTGATTTTTTTTATTTTAGCCATCACTGGAATGAAGAGATGTTTACCAGGATCGGTTTTGTTTGGAAACAGGGCAAGCAACGCTCTATTTAACTACTGACTGTCCACTTGGCTCCTTTACTTTCATACTCTCACATATTTAGCCAATGAAAATTTCTATTATCTCAACAGTAATTTAGCCACGTAAAAGATGGGAATCCTATAAAAAGTCCCCAAAGAAAAAACAGAGTTTACTTGCTCGTTATTTTTCTCTTTTCTTCTTTCTGTGTTTTCTAAAGCTGCTATACTGGGGGTCAGGTTTTTGTTTGTGTGTGTTGTTTTGTTTTACAGCCTTTTCCCCTACAACTTTCTGTTTAGATCGCCCTCTACATTATGTAGAGTTACGTGTTTTTACTTAGTCCCCTTCCTGATGTTCCCGGCAAGGAACTCCCCTGAGAGTTTACCAGAACTTCTGTGCTCCCGGCGAGGAAGCACTGCTCTGTCAAGTAGAAGTATTTGATCTTTACCACTTTCCTCTGTCTGATTCGGCAGCATAGCTAATAAAAGGTCCTTGGAATTTCTAGTACATTGTAGCAACTCTCCTTCTTAGTAGCTTGTGCTGATGCAAGTAGAGTTGTGAGGGGGTAGATGTGAAGGACTGGGGAAACCACGAGGGGAATACAGAGAGAAGACGCTGTCAGAACAGAGCCCCAGGGCCTGAGCCCTTGTGTGATGGTAAAGCCAGAGCAAGTAAGATAAGACACAACCAGTACAGTAAGACTGACACAGCAAAGAGACATCCAGTTACTGCCCATAGTAACCATCAATTCAGGAAGAGACAGGGTAGTGGAATACCTTTGGGCAGGACCTTTCTGACATGGTGACAGGGTATTGGATTGAGGAGCTGGACCCCAAGGGTTGGATTAGAGTTCCTGGACAAAAATCTAAACCCTTGGAACATGAAAGAGCCCACTAGGTATCCACTTCTGACAGAAAAAGAGTATAAAGTAGAAGTGTCATCACAATAACAAAGCATCCGTTATATGAACCGGCATAGGTCACAGCAGAATCTTAGCAAGACAGACTAGATACTGCCTCCCCTGATGTATTCAACCAAGGCTTTGTTAATTTTAGTTAAGCAAAGGTTTATTTGTACAGCCTGATAGATAGCCTATGCTCGATTCCAAATCAGCGTACAGGAAGATTATTGGGGTTTAAATAAAAGTAATTCACTAAAGACATTATATAAAGGAAAAAATTCAAATGATGATTTATAAATGATTAGTATGGAGGAGAAAACAGTCAAAGAGTAATTAGCCCAGGCAGCTGGAAAGATTGTCATATATACATTTATACCTTTTTATTTATACATATATATATACACTTGCATATATGTGATCCTGAATTTTCAATATTGATTTAAAAATTCAAGAAATATTGAAAGAGTATTTAAATGTTTGAACATACCAGTCTGAAATTTAAAAGTCAACACAATATCAATTCTATTCAGAAGCATCTTTTGTTGATTCAACAACTATTCAAAAGTCTAGCAATTAATAGTTTATAAATAACTAGATTAAGTAAAATAATGACCTGATATATAATCAGGTCAACTTCCATTTATTCTATATATCATATATCATTATCGAGTAAAGATAGCAAGTACAGACTCTTCATTCAAGACATTTTAGATGTGTAAATGTAATAGACATTTTGTATGTTTATTACATGTGTAATATGTAACACATGTAGCACACTTGTTATTACATGTTTTCAGTGAATGATTTCAATGACTACTCCCAGGATTATGTTGAAGCATGAAGACATAGAGATAGAAATGACAGTCTCTTTTCTAGAAATACTCTGGCATTCACAAAGAAATAATTCAAAATTAAGGTTTGTCTTAAGTACAATTAAAATCCAAAGGAAAAGTAATTGACTTTATCTGATAGAGGTTGAGATAAGCTTAATAGAAGAGATAATGTATAATCTGAGTCTTGATGAATGAGTTAGGATGTTCCAAACATAGAATAAGGATAAGAGTTTTCTAAGTAAAGGAATCAGCATAGTGAGTACATGGACAAATTGGAGAATATACTGTCCTTGAAACATGGCACAAAATCTTGTGATTGTCTCATTGGTCTCTTTTTTGGAGAAGGAGAGTCATGAAGGAAGTGTAGGATCTGTCTCTCTCTCTTGTCATGAGGTCCTCCCTCCTTTGTCAACCCGAATGTGCAGAGTTTTATATATTAAAAGAATGGTTATCTTACATTGTCTCTAGGAAATTACTTTATGGATAGATATCCAGTAAGCATAGAAAATGTGAATATTTATTTCTAGATAAAGATCCATTATTGGAATATGATTTCAGAGTCAGCCAAGAGAGGGTAGATGCAGCTATGTAAAGAAATAAGAATACGAGGAAAGCATGCAGTGTTGGAAAACACAGACCAAGAGCTAAATTCCTGCAATCATCAACATTTAAAAGGTTGAGGAGGCAGAATATTCAGCTTTTTTTATTTTTCGAGGTGGAGCCTTGCTCTGTCGCCCAGGCTGGAGTGCATTGGCGCAATCTCAGCTCACTGCAACATCAGCCCCTCAGGCTCAAGCGATTCTCTTGCCTCAGACCCCCAAGCAGCTGGGATTACAGGCATGCAACACCATGCCTGGCTAATTTTTGTATTTTTAGTAGAGACAGGATTTTGCCATGTTGGCCATGCCAGTCTCAAATTCTTGACCTCAGGTGATCCTCTCGTTTTGGACTCCCAAAGTGCTGGGATTACAAGCATGAGCCACTGTGTCCAGCCTCAGCATTTCAAAACTATGGGAAAAATATCCTCCTAAAAATGAAAAAAAAAGGAATCTTCTATTTGAAAATTACAAATACTGTCAAATGCAGTAAGGAAGTAGTTAAGGAAAATGATTTAAGGAAGACACTTAGCAACTAGAAGGCTGTGGGTAACAATAACCAGTTCATTTCAACAAAGTGATATATGCACCTTGAGTCGAGGAGTAAATGGAAATTGAGGAAACAAAGATAGCAAGCACAGAGTATTCGTTCAAGACAGTTTAGAAAATGCTGGAGTCAATAAATCAGCTTGTAGGTTAAGTAAGGTTGAGGCAAATTTTTTGTTTATAATTTTTATTTCAGAATAGAGAACTCTAAAATATTTTTATATGCTGGAAGGTAGAAGTGGAAAGAAAAGAAAAGGATATTTGGTGGATTAAGGTAATGAATAAACAAAGAGATGTGATCAAGACTATAGGTGGAATAAATAATCTGAGAAAGAAGAATGAGGGCTTCATTTGAGAAAAGGAGAAAGGTAGCATCATGTATTTAAACTTAGATGTGAAATAGGGGATGTTTTGGACTTTTACCTTATGGCCTCCATTTGCTTTTTTAAATAGGAAGATATTTCAAATACTTTGAGTTAAAAAACTATGAAGGCAGCACTGGAGGCTTCACATGAAAAAAAGGAGCATCTTGTGTACACTTGCTACATTCCAGTCCTTAGGGCAGCTGCTTTCTAATCTCTATCAGAAAATCTATGCAACTTTGACAAGTTATTCATTAAAATGGAGTCTTAAGTTTATGGATAAGGAAACTGAAGTTCAACGTGGTTAAGAATTGACTCAAGGTTATACGACTAGTGAGTATTCTTTCCACTACCTTAATCTACTCCCATCCACCCTCCAGAATAGTAGTGACTTGAACAATGCCAACAGTTAAGGGCTAAAAAAGATTGACCACATGTATATAGGCTCATCTGATTAATAGTGAAGGCATCCTACAATTGTCTTTAATGATATTTTCAAAACAGCAGTGGAGAAAACAAAAGGTTCAACTGAACCAAGTTTAATGAATTATAAAGGTGAATACACAGATACACAAAGAACCAAGTAGTTTGTGGTGGTGTTTTGTGAATATCACTGCAGTGAGGGCTCCACTGTGTCAGAAGAAAGCAAAATCTGGGGGTATTGAAAGACTGAAAATGAGATGTCTACTGACAGCTGAGGACAAAGATCAAATTGAAAGAAAGAGTGGAAAAGCAGTAGAAGGTGTAAATTCACACGACAAATGTTGCTTAGACACAATTGTTACTAAAATTAAATTCTCTATGTGACCCTTCATAGCTTTACAAAATGCATTAATATAGTATGTAGTTTGGGAAAGCAATATGGTGTAACAAAAATAACTTGGCCTTGGATCATGAAGCGCAAGTTTTTCCAGTACTTCATAGCATTAAGAAGTTACTTAACGGTGGTTCACGCCTGTAATCCCAGCACTTTGGGAGGCCAAGGCGAGTGGATCACGAGGTCAAGAGATCGAGACCATCCTGGTCAACTCGGTGAAACCCTGTCTCTACTAAAAATACAAAAAATTAGCTGGGCATGGTGGCGCGTGCCTGTAATCCCAGCTAGTCAGGAGGCTGAGGCAGGAGAATTGCCTGAACCCAGGAGGCGGAGGTTGTGGTGAGCCGAGATCACGCCATTGCACTCCAGCCTGGGTAACAAGAGCAAAACTCCGTCTCAAAAAAAAAAAAAAAAAAAAAAAAGTTACTTAATTTTTTACTTTCTTCAACTGTTAAATGAGAATAACAACTTCTCCCTTGTTAGGTGTTATGAGTATCAAAATAAATGAACAAAAATATCTGGCACATGGTATGTACTTAATACATGGTAGCTTTATTTATTAATATTCTTATTGGAATAATTTGATTCTTACAATAAGATTGTGAACTAGACAATATTACTTCACTTATATGCTATTTTGGATTTAGTTGATGCCGTCTTATCTAATTTTGCAAATGAGAAAATGAAGGATTGGAGAGAAAACAAACTGTCCTGAGGAGATTGGACTAGAATGAGAGAACAGCTTGTTAATTTTGCTCCAGAATTTTATTCTGTAAATAAAACTGAATCTATATATTGACCAATTAATGAATATAGACTACAAAGTCTGCCAAATGGTTCAAATATGAGAATATGGGTGGACATATAAAACTCTACGCAACATTTTTCATCTTAGAAGAAGAAAGGTCATCACTGGAGAAAAAGGAAACATGAAAAAGGAAGCTTATTTATTTACTCCAAATGCAAAATAACAAGGATATTAGGAAGAGAGATAGAAACATTGAGGACATAGCTTTCCAGTGACATTAAAGATGCAGTCAGTATGGAAAATGCTGAAGAAGACAGTGAGGCCAGTGAACGAAGGCAGAGTGGCCAAAGTGGTAAGTGCCATGCCAAATGCTATTTTTCCAACAGCAGGATAATAAAAAGATTTCTTTCTGTTTGAGGCTCTTATATTGCTTTTTCAATTTCTCATAGGAAAATAATGTTGATAATACAATGAGTCCTCTTTTTCTACTGACCTCATCAACTTTTCTTTTTTGTCCAGCTGTTTCATCCACACAGACACTCAAAGTTGCTGGGCAAAATACATATAACAATGTGAACATTTGAAAGTTAACACAGTAAATGAGTAAAATTAGAGTTGACTTATATTTAAAATACTTTGATTTCCATTTGGAAAGTAAAACCTGACAAGATTCAGCTTGCCAGCCTGGAAAAAGCAAGTCATTTTAATCAAGCCAATATTTTAATTAGCCCACCAAATTTAACTCTAGGTACATCTGCTCCATATCATGTCCATGAATTAGCAATATAGTGTGTGACTGAATTTATAACGAATTCAACTTGACTACACTAATAAAATTCAAGTTACTGTTAAAAAGTCATTGTATTACTTAATCGCCTAATATTTTCCAAATGTCTTACTAAACATATTCTTAAAAACAAGAAAATCCTGGCTGACTGTGGTGGCTCATGTCTATAAGCCCAGCACTTTGGGAGGCTGAAGTGGGAGGATCCCTTGACGCTAGGAGTCCAGGGCTGCAGTGAACTATGATCATACCACTGCATTCCAGCCCGGCAACAGAGCAAAACCCTATTCTAAAACAAAAACAAAAGAAAACAAAAACCAAGGAAGTCCTATCAGTCTAGCATATTTTCTCCTTAGAGTCATTGTTTCAACAAATATCAAATATATCTTTAGAGTTATACAATTTTAAGGTCTTCAGGTATATTTTTTTAAATGTCTCCAGATCCTTTAAAGAAAATTTGAAAACTGAATCTGTTTGACATAATTTCCAACCTAAAGGTGACTAATGTAGCTGCTACAAAACATCCACTATTACTCAACAGTCACATAAGGAAAAGAAATCATCTGGTTGCCACAGTATCATAAATGTCAACAGTGATGAACTAGGAAAATATTAAGTTTTTGGTATGAGACACAAAAGTTCATACATAAAAAGCCTCTTATTTTTCTTTGTAATTGACTTATTATGGACACTGCCCCGTGTATCGAGAATTATGTTACAATTATGTCTCAAAGCTCAAAGATAGAAAAGTTAATAAAAATAGCTACTTTATATTAAGTACTTAATTTACTACTGGCCAAGTACAAACATAGAACTTACATTTTAGATTTTTATCCAGTTGAATTTTTATATAATTAAATTTTAAGTTTTAGTTTTTAAATTTTATTTATTTATTTATTTATTTATTTATTTTTGAGACAGGTTCTGGCTCTGTTGCCCAGGCTGGAGTGCAATGGTGCAATCTCGACTCACTGCAACCTTCACCTCCTGGGCTCAAGCAATCTTCCTACCTCAGCCTCCTGAATAGCTGGGACTACAGACATGCACCACCATGCCTGGCTAACTTTTGTATTTTTGGTAGAAACAGGATTTCACCATGTTGCTCAGGCTGGTCTCTAACTCCTGGGCCGAAGCAATCCTCCCACCTCAGCCTCCCAAACCGCTAGGATTATAGGCAGGAGTCACCACGACTGGCCTAAATTTATTTTGAATTTTAAAATATTTTATGCTTAAAATATTTTCTATTCATTTTTCATATTTAATTAATTTCATATACATATATAAATTTAATTTTCACTACTGACTTTATGAAGACAATATTATTAAAAACCTTATAACAGATCTAGTTAAATTACAGGGACAAAATAAAAACCCAGGTATTTTTTAATCAAAAGTTTATGCCATTAATCTCTACTCCCTTACACACTAATGAGAAGTATACAACACATCTTTTTTTGTGGACTTACCTTGATTGTCAAGAAGTTCAGTATCATAATCAGAAAATGTTGGTTTTGTTCTCTCTCCTTGTTTCTCTTTTCCCACCCACTTCTTATATATACATATAAATCAACTGCTCTCTTCTACTGTTTCCTCTCCATTTTATTTTGGCCCTTGTTTTAAATTTTCTGTTTTAAACTGCACAAAAGGGACTCATAATAGGAATTATCTTTCACTAATTATTTTCTCTATGCTGAATATTGAATTGGATATTTTATACTTGCTCCCTCATAAAATCCTCCAACAAACCCATTTGACAAATGTCAAACAGCCCTTAAGTGGCAAACTGAAAACTTCAGCTCAAGTGACTCAAAGCTTCAACACTCATATAAAAGACTTCAGCTCAAGAGTGACTCAAAGCTTCAATAAGCATATAAAAGCAAACATTTTTCTTGAGAATCAGAAAAACAGAAATTAAGACGACAATGTGATACCAGTACGCTCCATTAAAATGCTAGGAAAAAGACAATACTTACTCTGGTGAAACTGGAAAACTTATATTCCACCATAAAATAGGCAGAACACAGGTACAATGACTGGAAAACAGTTTAGTGGTATTTACTAAAGTTGAACACATGTGTCCTCTATGGCACAGCAATTCCACTATTAAAACATACTAATCAAAAACACATGCATAAGTTCACCAAAAGATATGGATGAGAACGCTCAGAGCAACATAATTACAGCACAATTGCTATAAACAACTAGAATAATCAGAAAAAGAGTGGGAAAGTAAGTTGTGTCATATCCATGTTAAAAAGGGGTTTCTAATGTTGGGAAGAATCCACACCGAGACAATGGATCACTCAGCAAGACTAGTTTACTTTCTGCAGAAAGGGTGCAACTTGCTGGTAGTCCTGCCATGACAGCAAACCTGAACAAAGGAGACAGGGGCATTTATAATTTTCATAACCTGACGCAATCACCCTACTGCTGTGTTCAGTTTCCATTGGCCAGAATGGGACCCCACATTCTATGCTTGACCTGATTGGCTAACATGAAAATTTCCTGAATAGATAAGGGGGAAAGAAGACAAGGAAGAAGAGGAAGCTATTCAGGAGAAGATCAGGAGGGTTTCCAAATAAGGAATGGCAGGCACCAGAATCTGGAACCTGCCCAGTTCTGTTAAGATATGCTGGAGCAAGCCAAGGTAGCTGAATTAAGATGTAGGTGATTTAGAGAATATATATACATGGGTATATGTTTATGCTAATAATGGATAATGGCCATAGAGCAAGAGATTGTAATTCCTTAAAATGTTGTCTAAGACATAAACTTTGAATAACTTTCCCATTTCTCACATCCATATAAGGAAATAAAATACAGTAATGAGAACACATGACCTAAACTACACACAACATAGGTGAATCTCAGTATGATTGTCGAGCAAAATAAGCTAACCACACAAAAAAATACATGGTGTATGATACTATTACATAAAACTCTAAATGAGGCAATATCAATTCATGATGATAGAAATCAGAATAGTGTTTATTTGTGGGGTAGTTACTGAAAGGGGACAACAGATTCTGGGGCACTGGTGTTCTATTTATTATTTATTGATCTAAATGCTGCCTATACTGATGCGTTCAATTTTTGAAAACAATCTTCGGTTACAATTCTTTGTCTGTACAGTTTTCTTAATTCATTTTATAAGTTAACAAAACAAGTGTACTTAATGAATATTTCTGCTGTTTATGTTATGCTTAATTTATGTTTTAAGGACCAGAAAAGTAAAAACAAATACATATGATCATGTTACCACCAAGCCTTTGCAAGAGTTGGCAGAATCTATATAATTAAAAGAAAAAAGTTGTCAGGAGAAAAGATAATACACTTTGGTTGTATTCCCCACCCAAATCTCATCTTGAATTATAATTCCCATAATCCCCATGAGTCACAGGAGGAAACAGGTGGAGATGATTGAATCATGGGGGCAGTTTCCCCCATCCTGTTCTCAAGACAGTGAGTAAGTTCTCACAATATCTGTTGATTTTATAAGGGACTTTTCCCGCTTTCCTCAGCACATCTCCTTCCTACCATCATGTGAAGAAGCACATGTTTGCTTCCACTTCTGCCATGATTGTAAGTTACCTGAGGCTTCCTCAGCCATATGGAACTGTGAGTCAATTAAACCTCTTTCCTTTATAAATTACCCAGTTTCAGGCAGTTCTTTATAGCAGCATGAGAACAGACTAATACAGGGGACTTGTGAATTCTTTTTATAAACACTTTAACCAATTTAACCAAAAAAAGGTTGTAAAAAAAATTCACCAAATTTAACTAAATCTTTTACATATTATAATTAAGTCCTGAATTTTGTAATTTAACTTAGAATCTTGGAGTTTTACATCAAGGCATAAATGTAACAAACCCATTCATTTATTCATATATTCATTCATTCCATGGTTACTTACCACTAGATTCTAAACACTCAAGGGTTTTGAGGAGGTGCATAATCCTTCTAGTACTTGAGTAGCAAATGCAAATATCTCTTAGTGCCAGGTGGAGATGGCAAACTGGCAAAGAGCCTGGGTGCAAGTGTGCATTGTGTGCTTGATGGAAACTGTGGAATATTGTTAAGCACATGTCCCATGTGGAAAGCGAGGCTGCAACTACTTAGCACCAACTGGTTCTTTTCATGTGGGTCCATTGGAAATCACAATTTACTATGTGAAACCAACCGGTTTTTAAATGTATGCTCTTTGCAAGAAAACAAACAAGAAACACTGTCTGTGACAAACAAAGCACATCTGTGAGCTGAACTGGGCATATGTCTGCCAGTTTCTAATGTCTGATCAAACTAAAGACACATGAATGCTTGCTGGGTCACAACCATGAGAAGCTCATTTGCCATTTTGGTGCTAAACCACACAAAGCACCACACTTATTTTCCTTCTTCTGGTTTGCTATAGCCTCAGAATTAACAGTTTAAAAATATATCGCTTAATTAAATACATTACAGATTATTCTTACCATGAAATACCAGGCAGGCATTTGAATGAATGAGATAGAATTATATCCATATGTGTGTGTGTGTATGTATGTATGTATATGTGTGTGTGTGTGTGTGTGTGTGTATGAATGCCCATGAAATCTTTTGAGCGAAAATCACCAAAATCAGAATTAGGAGTGCCATGGAAAAGGTAGGCAAACATTGGCTTTGGATCATTTCACTTTTCCTTATTTTATTATTATTATTATTATTTCTTGAGGCGGAGTCTTGCTCTGTGGCCCAGGCTGTAGTGCAGTGGTACGAGCTTGGCTCACTGCAACCTCCGCCTCCCGGGTTCAAGCAATTCTCCTGCCTCCGCCTCTGAGTAGCTGAGATTACAGGCACATACCACCACACCTGGCTAATTTTTCTATTTTTACTAGAGACAGGGTTTCACCATGTTGGCCAGGATGGTCTCAATCTCCTGACATGATCCCCTCACCTTGGCCTCCCAAAGTTCTGAGATTACAGGCATGAGCCACCATGCCTGGCCTCACTTTTCCTTATTTTGACTTCGTTCATGTATTTATATTTGTTCAAGTGGGGAAAAAATACAAGTTCTCATAGCAGCACTCACTGCTCCCTCTGGATTAAGCCTCCTCCTGGTTCTTGATATGCCTCTCTGGCTCCCTCATTCCCTAGTGGCCACCAGGAACGCTGCTTAGCAACACAAGCATCACTCTGTTTCTCTCTGGGTCTTCTCTTTGTTCACAGGCACATGGTGCTAGAGAGTGAGGTTTCTTATTAACTACCTCACACACAGGGAGGATGCAAAGGAGTGATCCATAAGTGACGTTTGTCAAGAAGTCTACCTTTCCAACGGCTTTCATAAAATCATTTTCAGACAAAAACTAGCACAAGGAATCCTCTTTTCCTTCCCGTCAGAAAATCATTTAACTAGCTTTCGCTAATAAGACTGACAAGAAAGGAAGGCTGGAAGGAACAATCCCTCTGTGTTGGAACATTTTTAAATAACTGTGGGGGTTTTAAAATCACAAAAAATAATAGACTGAAGGCTTCTGGAGAAAGTATCAGGCTCACCTTTTAATGCCCCGAGGAACATAACATTGCCTTTTCCATTAGCTGCACTGAAAAGTATCTTTTGATTTCAAGTAAAGAACACAGAAGAGTGGCCGGGCTCGGTGTCTCACGCCTGTAATCCCAGCACTTTGGGAGGCCGAGGCAAGTGGAACACGAGGTCTAGAGATCGAGACCATCCTGGTCAACATGGTGAAACCCCGTCTCTACTAAAAATACAAAAAATTAGCTGGGTATGGTGGTGCGTGCCTGTAATCCCAGCAACTCAGGAGGCTGAGGCAGGAGAATTGCCTGAACCCAGGAGGCGGAGGTTGCGGTGAGCCGAGATCGCGCCATTGCACTCCAGCCTGGGTAACAAGAGCGAAACTTCATCTCAAAAAAAAAAAAAAAAAAAGAACACAGAAGAAACAATGTAGAAAATGGTATACTCCAATGGATATAACGCATAATTCCTTTTAAAATATTGATTTCTATTGAATTCTTCTAATGCATACATATACACACACACACGCACACACATACATATATGTGTATATATATTTGAGATGGAGTCTCATCTCACTCTGTAGCCCAGGCTGGAGTGCAGTGGCATGATCTCTGCTCACTATAACCTCTACCTCCCAGATTCAAGCAATTCTCCTTCATCAGCCTCTGGAGCAGCTGGAATTACAGGTGCCTACCATTATGCCCAGCTAATTTTTTGTATTTCTAGTAAAGATGAGGTTTCACCACATTGTCCAGGCCGGTCTCAAACTCCTGATCTCAGGTGATCTGCCCACCTCTACCTCCCAAAGTGCTGGGATTACAGGCGTGAGCTGGATATTTATTGGATAGCTATAATGTTTGTATAAATAGTTTCTCTTTCTCATTTAACTTTCAGTATCAATTGTAATGCATAAAATACTCCCATTCTCTCTACTGAAAAAAAAAACAGTACTATTGTCAGGTAATCTCCATTTTTATCGCCCTTAATGTCCATTACATTTCTAGCAAAAAACAAAACAAACAAACAAAACAATATGTAGTAATAAGTCTGCAGAATGAAAAACTCATAGACTGAGACTAAAACAAAATATATCCTGACTTCATAGGGTGATACTCACTACCTTCTAATCAATTACCTGAATTTAGAATACCAAAAATGACCATAATTTTTAAATCAATAAAACATTTCTATATATTATTTTCACATAAATGGATCAGGAAATTACAGACTGGAGTCATCCTTCACATCATGTGATCAATAAGGTTTATAAAAATATCTTGGTACAAATTATATTCTGGACATCTTTGTTAACTAAAGTCTAGTTTAGTATATAAAAATTACCTGAAAGTATAAATGTAATGTAAATTTTCATATATTTATTCTATTCAATTGTGTATTACCCACTCTAGATTTTTGTAAATTATTTAAAAATGATTACCTTTAATATTTTGACCTACTATTAAGATAATTTTGATAAACGAGTAGAAATAAACAGATACAACAGAAACTCATTAAAATAACAAATTTGGAAAGCTTCAGAATGTCCAGGTTAGAATTAAGTGCAGAAAGAGTTGATTAAAAAAATATGGTTTGTGAAATTAAGATTTCTTTGTAAAAGGACAAAGAATATTAAGTGCATGGCTATAATGATCTCAGTTGTGAACGAGAAAAGACAAATTTCAGTCACATAATGGGTAACTTTTTGAACTTCAAAAACTTACAAGTTTTGTTGACTATCCCAATGAATTTTTTACTTTGTACTATAAGCAAAACCAAAACAAAATGTTGAGAAACAAACATTAATTAAATACTTTTGCAGGAAACATCTGATTTTGAAATTCATGTATTTGTAGCATGTATGTTTTAATTTATTTGGATAATAATCATTGCTTATAAATATTTTTTCAATATTTACTTAAAATATGGAGTTCACACTCTCAGGGACCAATGAGATAACCTGTTACACATACGACTTTAAAAGGCAAGAACATTGTTATGTCTAAATAGTAATCTCTTGCTGTCACATTACAAAATATTTAACTATAGAATACAAGCAAATGGAAAAAGACATCATTTTCAGTCTATACATTTAACTGTGGACTACCTTGTAAAAACATTATTTGAGTAAACCATCTAACGTATTTTCAGAGTGATTTGTGCTCTCAGATGTATATGTATAACCCTCATGATTTTGAATCCAGTGATGTCCAAATAGCTATGCTGCTACTTTCTGCAGTAGGGGAAACTTTTATCAAAGCCATATGCTGAAAATCACAGAGTACATTGTTAATTATCTTTGATGCAAAATATATTTGCTAGACTAATTTAGTCTGCATATGTAAAAATTGATATAAATATGCTCTAAATAAAAATAGACTGAGAAAATATACTATATCTGTTAAAATATGGCAGCAGTCTATTTTCAAATGCTTATGCTCTCAAGGACAATCAAATTTTCACAGGTTTGGGCAGAAAAATTCTGGAAATGGCCCATACATTCATCCCTTATTCTTTATGATTCTTGCAAAGAGAAATGCTGTTTTAAGAGGAGCACTACGAAGTTCAAAAAAAGAACAGCTTCATTTCTCATCCTTTGTTCTGGGCTTATGCCCTTCCCTCCCAGAAACATTTCTAAAAACACCTGTATTCATGCAGCCTTTCTTTCACATGTAAGATATGTAAAGAATACTGTGGTGGGTAGAATGCTTATGGTGTTGAGGAATCCCACTCCCAAGTATAGCTGTCCTATGCTTCTGTATCTAGGCCCACTTGTGAATATGGTAAGAAATTACTCCTTATACTACTTTATATGGCAAACATGATGGGATAGTCATTCTCATGATTAGGCTGTGTTGTAAGATCCCCTCTTAGTAAACTGAACAGAAAGATTTGCCTGCTGGCCTAGCAGTATGCAGCCATATTATGACAGGACGCATGGCAAGGAACTGCATGTGGTCCCTAGGAGCTGACAGCAGCTCCTGGCTGACAGCCATCTAGAAAATGAGGACATTGGTCTTACAACTGCAAGGAAATGAATTCTGCCAATAACCACATGAACTTGGAATATGATCCTGAGCTCCAGAAAGATTGCAACACCTTGATTTTAGCCTTGGGAGACCTTTAGCAGCGTAGTCAACTAAACAGTGCCTGGACTCACTCGTCCCACAGAAACTGAGATGATAACTATGTGAAGCTGAGTTTTAATCAGCTACATTTTTGGTAATCTGTTTGCAAGAAAGAAAACTAATACAAATAGTAACATGCTAATATTCTTGTGCTAAAGTCGTCTCATGCTTAAGAGAAATGTTGGTTGTTAAGTAATGAAAGCCATTTTAATTTTGCAGGAGTTCAAGGTCTTTGCCAACTCTCTAGAAATATGTTTTATAACTAAAAATCTGTTTCTTATCGTCTGAGCATCTATATTCAACACATAATTTCCATTTTCTTTGAGATGCAAGATCAGAGGTAGCCATAAACCTGTAGCAGTTTATAGTTGTATCTCATGTTACTATTTAAAAACTACTCTGAGACTTTTGAGAGAATAGGAACAGAAGCATTCATTTTATTCTCCATGAAATCCCCCAATAAAAACAAAGTGATCAAGTAGGATGCAAAATCAAAAGCTCATTGACAATGCCTACAGCAAAAAATAAATAATTTAGGTTTTCTCTATCTGCTATTCTAAGAAAACTCTTCTTTCAGCACTCATACACATTGTATGTCCTTCCCCATATTTACTTTCTTTAATGACTCTATTTCTTTCTTTCTTTTTTTTTTTTTTTTGACACAGAGTCTTGCTCTTGTTGACCAGGCTGGAGTGCAATGCCGAGATCTTGGCTCACTGCAACCATCACCCCTTAGCGTATTCTCCTGCCTCAGCCTCCCAAATAGCCAGGATTACAGGTGCCTGCTACCACAACTGACTAATTTTTGTATTTTTAGTAGAGACAGGGTTTCACCATGTTGGCCAGGCTGGTCTCTAACTCCTGACCTCAGGTGATCTGCCTGTCTCGGCCCCCCAAAGTGCTGGAATTACAGGTGTGAGCCACCATGCCCAGCCACGACTCTATTTCTTGATTAAATTGATGATATTAATGTATTTATTGTGTCACTATTCAATAATCTCCTTTCTAATTACTTATCCCTTTACTAAAACTGTACCATTGATAATATTAACTATCATTTAAAAAATTTTCTTAATGTAATTCTGATTTTGCACTAACTTGATTTTCCTTATATCTAATCTTTCTCTGACTGCTCATTCTCTGTTTATATTGATACTCCCTAGACATTCTACCAGCACCTTAATAATGGCACTTTTCAAGTTATTTTGGGAAAGTGAGAGTGAGAGAAGAAAAGAGAGAAGAATGAGAAAGAGAGAGAGAAGAAAGACTTTTTCAGAGGAGACTATTAACTGCTCCCCAGGGTCTAATAATCCAATCTAGTCTGGTAACACCCTCTCCTACCTCCAGACTCAATCATTGAAATAACCGTAAGTGAAAATGAAAAAATTAAAACAGAAATACTGGATATCTGTTAGGTTCTTACAAAAACATACCCACTTCCATAGCTCTCTCTTGCTGTTAAGAACTTTGCATTTCTTCCCAATCAGCAAGAAATAAAATTAGAATTGCTTTTTAATTCCCTTTAATCTTCGACATCAGATAAAATGCTGAGTTATGGAAACTCTCCTGCTGAGCAGCTTCTTACTTGACTTCAACACTTCCTTTTCTTTGCTATTGCAACAAGTGTTAAATACCTTTATGGTCTCTCATAAAGATCATGTAATAGCATCCTTAAATTTCTCTCTACTTTTCATCCCTCCCTGCTTGAATCCATCTTAAATATTATGAATGTCTTGTCAATCAAATACTCTGTTCAAAAGTCCTTCACGGTCTCTATGCTATCTTTAGAATAACACAGAAGGACAATGTCTAGTATTAAAATCTTCCACCAACATGTCCCAGCTTGATCTCCTGCTGTTCTCTAAGGAACATAAATGTCGGCAAACTGATTCCATACATCCCTGCTCTTAGCTGCTTAATCAAAGTATTCTCCTTGCCTAAATGATTTGTAACTTTTCATTCCCTCATGTAAAATCGCATTAAGCCTTTAGTTGGTGTTTTGGGGATAAATCTCATACTGCTTTTATTATGGGATGGTCACCAGTTCCTCTTGTGACATATAAATATATATTTTTTCAAAATATATCATATCTGATGTTTGGATAATTATTTCAATCATATAAACATTCAAGTATTAGAATTTGATTGAAATAATATTCAGTCGTAAAGATTCTAATGTGACTCGAATATTTCAATCATAATTATTATTTAGATAATTATGTCAAATAAAATTATTGAATATCATGTGTATGATGTTGAAGTACACCAAGTTCCAGTTCTGCTAATGATAATGTATCTTATATTGGACAAATCTTTCAAAGAAAATAATGATAAACTATATATATGTGTATCTGTATATTTATTTATTTTTTAAAAAAACTGCTTGAAAGAACTGGAGATCAATTAAGAATAGACAAAGACTAGACAGATTTTCACTTGAGGAAACCCCTTACTTCATGTGGAAAAGAATGGCTAGAACCAAGCAGAAAAGTGAGGGGTGATATCTGGAAGGTATGGTATGTACCCTTACAAATTATCTTCAAAATCCCTGTCCGACACCTGAACTGTATGTGCAAGCAAATAAAAGGCAGTGACTGGAAAGGTGAAAAAGGTGGCTACTGCCCATTGTAAGTTTACATGGGCTAATACACCTTTCAAGTAAATGGTGTTCTGTATGGGACAGCCAATGGGGTGAGCTTAATAGCACATTGGAGATGTCAGGAGAAAGAGTACATTAATTTGAATATAAATCAATTGAATTTTTCCGATCTGAAAAGTAGAGAAAAAAAAGTTGAATAAAAATGCACTGTATGTCTTAGGTCAATGCCTGGAAGTATAACAAATATATATATATTTATTATATATATACAATTATATGTATGCATATATATTTTTATATATATACCATATGTAATATATATATTTTGAAATCTCTGAAGGAGAGGCATGGGTAAATGGAGAGATATTATTTCAAGAAATAATGGCCAAAATTTGCCAAATTAGATGGAAAAAATAACATTATGTATCCAAGAATTTCAGTATCCTAAGAAATATAGATACTGAACCCTCCTACTCCTACACACCTGAAGTCACACTACAGAAACTGTTGAAAAGCAATGGTAAAGACAAAATCCTAAAAGATAAAGCTATTTTAAAAAGAAAATATCAGTAGGAATAAAGCTTTACTTTATATTAGAAAGAGATTAGAAGACAAAGCAGTTTTGAGATGCTGAAAGAAAAAACCAAAACAAAACAAAACAACTATTAACCCAGAATTCTATAAAACATAAGCATCTTCAAATAAATGAAACTGATTTTGTGCTAGCAGATTTGCACCACAAGAGGTATATATTCTGACTGTGTATACATACACACATGTATATACATATGTATACTTTGTATGTTTGCATACATGTATATATTCTGACCTTGTAGTGGCCTGATTTACCTTCTACCTCTGTCTAAAGTTCTTCTATTATATCATCTACATTGTTTCTTTAAAATAATTCAATAAATACTTTATGATGTATTCGTGCATGTTACTTAATTTAATCTACAACTAGGGGTGGTTAATTAACATTTAAAATATGCTAATCATAAACTCTCCCTACATAGATAGTTAACAGCTGAAGTAGTTAAATCACAGGCAATCTCCAGGAGCAGCTATTAAGAACTTCAAATACTTTGAATTATATTTGCACCTGAGTGTTAACTAGTATAAGGAATATCAGAAATAATATTTTAGTAGTGAAATGGTGTTTTTTATGTGGTGGCTTGAAATATTAATATTTTATGGCCACTGCTGGTCTTTGATAAGTGGAATATAAGAATCATGAGTCTAGCTGCTTAACAACAACAGAGTATCTAGACCTCTATTTTATCTGTGCCTTGTCGTAATGTAGGACTCTGCCTTCCAATGTAGATGAAAAATAATAGATTGTATATGAGCATATCGTTTCATATGCTTCGAGGTCAAATGGTGATATAGAGTGCTTCAAAATGTACCTAAAATTAATGAGAGTTGGGATTCGCTCAGCTTACAGGAATGGGTTATATGACTTATCTTTGAGCCTGCTTGCTGGTAAATATTACATGTGTGGCAGGATTCAGTTGGGATTTGCTTTTATTATGCAGTATCACCTAGTGGCAAAATCTTAGCGGAAGAGATGTATAATGGTACCAAGTAATATTTATCTTAACTCTGTTTGAAATCTTCCCTTCTCCTGTATTCCCTACCTCACCTGACTATGAGAAAGTAATTACAGAATCGAAAACTCTTTGCATGTTCCTTGTAAAATATTATATTTATATAAATTATATATATATACACACCTACACACACACATACATATATATATTTTCCAGGGTGGCAGTTAAACTAATGAAAATATTAATATAATAAAGAACACAGTTTGATATTAAGAGATGTTCTTAAGTGGGCAAATTAAGCAAATAAAATTGTTCAGTGAATGAGTACATAGAGAATTAATTGGTTCACAGATTTTGTACCCGACAGTAATTTTAAAGACCCAGAAAGATTATTTCTCTGTCTCAAGCAAACTGATTCAGTACATCACAAATGCTTTTATCTTTCTTGGGAAGAAATGCTACAGTCTTTCTCTGAGAACAAGGCTGTCTTAAGCATTATTTTTATTGATAGCAATGAATAAAACATCTTACCTCCAAATGATATCCGACTCTGATAAAGGCACAAAGTGGCTCAAAACCGCCAGTACTACAGGTCAGAAGGTGTGTCTTATTATAGTGATGCAAAACCCGAACATAATTTGCACATTCACCCTAAAGCAGGAAGAAAAAGAAAACAATCTATGGGTATAATAAACATGCTTAGCCTTTGTGATTTTTGTTTTTCCTAGCCCTAGAAATCTCATGTTTCACCACACATTTCTGTTGAGTGAAGGAGGCAAGAGGTGTAGATAAAAAGAGGACAAGAACTTGGAAAAGGAACTGGGGTGACTGAAACATATTTAAGCTAGCAGTGATGAATAAATTACATTTTATAATTAGAGTGCATTATTTTTCATGTATTCTAGTTTGCAATTGAGGAATAAAAAAGCACTATTCAGAAATGTTTTCACATGTAAAAATTTGCATGGCAATATGTTCCACCAACTAACTTATTCCCAATGCTGTTTTTTAAGTACAGTATAAACAATGAATCAGCATAAAGTCATTAAAACTAATAATTAGAAAAAGCATAGTTATTCATATACAAACATGCAGTCTTCCCCCCGCCCCCAAACCATAGGGTCTCACTCAGTTGCCCAGGCTGGAATGTAGTTGTGTGACCTCGGCTCACTGTGGCCTTGCCTTCCAGGGATCAAGTAATCCTCCTACCTCAGTCTCTGGAGTAGTTGGAACTACAGGCATGTGCCACCATGCCCAGCTGATCTTTTTGTATCTTTTGTTGAGATGGGGTTGTTCAATGTTGCTCAGGCTAGTCTCAAACTCTTGGGCTCAAGCCATCTGCCTGTCTCAGCCTCCCAAAACATGAAGTCTTTAGAGCAAACAAAATGTTAATGTTTTGGAAAGTAAGTCTTATATTCTCATACTCACAAATTCACATAAAGCACTTTCAGAGAGAATTTTTAAACAATAAAAATAACATTTTAAGATTATGATAAGATTACTATATTTGTTGTAAGACTATAAGACTATGATAAAATTACTGTATTACTATATATTATATATATTACATACTGTTGTGACTGACACAATAGTATGTATATTTATTTCTTCAAGGTATATTTATTTCTTCACAGGTATATTTATTTCTTCAAGTTTGCATTCACATGTTATGTTATTTTTTGGGCGATCCATATATTTGGTAGAATCTCATCATTCAGGCATGGTGAAAATATCTGTAGTTTATTTCTATAAGCACCTGCTTTTCCTTCCTTGACTCACCGTCACATCTGAGAGTGAGCCTATGAGTCCATATTTTGGCTCAGCTGAACTTAGATTGACATGGCCTAAGAGTATGTTGAATTAGTCAGCATGATGCCATGGGCTAAGGCAACAGGAACGTGCTGACTCACTCCTTGGCTGTGACCCAGCTGCTACAGAGAATGAGGAGTTGGTATAATGTGTGTTAGTCATTTATAGAGTATTCTTTTTTCTTACTAAAAAAAAAAAAAGATAATTTCACTTTCACAGGCAGATGTCCAGGCCTTCCTCCAGGATGCATTTGTGTCAGGAGATCAGCTAGCCACTCCCTGCAAGTGAAAGTCCTATCAGGGACGTCTTAGTGTGTTAGGGACTGTGTCGGGGATGCTGATGCACATTTTGCCACTCACACACAGCAGGGAGACTACAGAAAGAGAGAATATTGCTTCTTAAAATAGAAGAGATCCTGAAAACATTTAGGAATAGATAAAATGCGTTTTTTGCCTCTCAAACTTTTCGTTCTTTTTTTGTTTCTTCATTCATTTCTAATTTGCTAAACAACATAAGGTGAAATCTCACAAAGAATGTGCTTAACTGTTCCCAGAAAAAATGACCTGCAATTATTTTTCTGCCAGATACGTGGGAAATCAGCATTAGCGTAAGGAATTTATAAACACAGGTTGATTAAGATATTAAAAAACAAAATAAAAGCCAAAATCTCAATGGCATTTCTGCTTTCTTTAACTCTGCATTGAAATTAATTTTACATAATTGTGTGTTTTATATGCATATATATACTTTCTTCATGAACCAAATTGCATACATGCTTTTTTTTATAAGAGCAAATAAAAATTCAGTGATTCAGTTCTTTGTGGTTGACTAGTGATATAATTGATGATTTGTTTAATTTACAATGAATAATACTTACCACATCTTTTCCTTTCATCATGCATTCTTCTATTTTTAGAGCTGTATTAGGCCAGTGTATCTAAAACAAAAGATAAAGTACTATTATGGCCACTGCATATAAAAATAAACCACACTGAAAACCATTTCACTTTCTTTTACAGTTCAAAACATTTCCATTTTGTTCTATTTTCTGGGGCTTTATTTTATTCGTGTTATCTCAGGGCTTTTACTCTATGATAAATCTTTTAAAAAAAAAAAAAAAAAGTCTTTTTGAAGGCTCACCTCAAGTCTTGACCCTTCAGAGATCAGCCATGACTTAACCAACCCTTTCCCATGTTAAACCTGACTGCTCCTCCAAATTCAGGGACTTCCTGCAGTTTCTTGTGTTTTTACTACTTACCACAATGTATCACCCAGTAATACACCACACTGTGTCTTTTTTTTTTTTTTTTTTTGAGACAGAGTCTCACTCTGTCACCCAGGCTGGAGTGCAGTGGCAGGATCTTAGCTCACTGAAACCCCCGCCTCCCAGGTTCAAGCAATTCTCCTGCCTCAACCTCCTAAGTAGCTGGGATTACAGGCACATGCCACCGTGCCTGGCTAATTTTTGTATTTTTAGTAGAGATGGGGGTTTCACCATGTTGATAGGCCCGGCGCCGTGGCTCATGCCTGTAATCCTAGCACTTTGGGAGGCTGAGGCCGGCGGATCACAAGGTCTTTGATTATTTTTTTAAAAACACCGTTTAACTCTACCAGGTTCCAGCGGGATTTCAGAAAGTTTGCATTGTATTTTAAGTTTGTTGGTTTATTCTCTAATAAGAAGAATACGTCAAATCTTTCTTTTTCACCTCTAATAGTATCTAGCACTTTGCTGAGACCATAGGCAGAAATCAATTAAATTTGTTAACTGGTTCCACACTTTTCTAATTGCAAAACTTAATTTATTTTTTTGAAACAAATTGTTTTCTTTATCACTTTTTCCTTATCTTTTCTCAGACTCCTTTTGGCCCTCTTTTTGCTTACTCTATAAAATTGTACTATGTGTCAAGCATTGTTAAGAACTTTATTTTTTCCCTCTTTTGCTTTATCAACTTATGTGCAGAGGTTTGGGTTTGTTATACTACTAAATTCATGATTCGTTTTCATCACACTCTTAAAAGGTCCCTCTTTTATTTTGGTCAATTATTTATTTCCTTTTCCCCACTCCATGTCTTACTTCCATCTCCCCAGGAGGCAACTATTGTATCCTCTTACCAGGTATCTTATTTGTTTGTATGTATTCTTATAAAGCGTATATTTTTTTTGTGCATATATTTCTAATTTGTGTAAATAGTATTGAATTTAAATCTCATCTCTTTCCTACCTTTTTGACTAAGAACTGGGGTTTTGAGGTCCCTCGGTAGTCCTATGCACACAAATAGCCTGCTGTTTCTGAATGTTTTGTAATGTTAAGGTGTGGAAACCCCACATTTTCTTATCAACTCTCCCAGTGATGGATGCCCAGATTGCTTCCAAGTCTCTATCACATCAAATTGTTACCTTATTGTACATGCCCTTTTCAGATCTGTGTAGGAATATCGTTGGTATGTGTACCCAAGAGAAGAATCACTGGATCTTAGGGCAAGTAAGTATTGCATCTGTGAGTGTAGTACCAGATTTCTCTCCAAAATGACTACAGGTCTATACCAGCAATCCATACCCCCATACCCTCACTTGGCATTATCAGCTTTTCCAATTTTTGTGCCAAGTGCTTTAAATACAATATGTAATTTAATCCTTACCATAACTTTATCAAAGAGATGCTTTTAGGGAGATTCTTTTAAAAATTCATATTTATCTGTGCAAACCCACATCGCAATAAATCTATGGGTTTATTGCAGATAAAACAAAGGAATATGATCCATTTGAGTAACTGCAGCAATTGCTCAGTTCCCAAAACTATTTTGTGCCTCAAGAGCTTAAATCTCCTAATTAATATTGTTTATCCCCACATCTGCTGGATCAATCACTTTTACTCACCAAAATGAAGAAGCTTAGTCCACCTCCTTTTTTTTTTTTTTTTTTTTTTTTTTGAGACGGAGTTTTACTCTTGTTACCCAGGCTGGAGTGCAATGGCGCGATCTCGGATCACCACAACCTCCACGTCCTGGGTTCAGGCAATTCTCCTGCCTCAGCCTCCTGAGTAGCTGGGATTACAGGCACGCGCCACCATGCCCAGCTAATTTTTATATTTTTAGTAGAGACGGGGTTTCACCATGTTGACCGGGATGGTCTCGATCTCTTGACCTCGTGATCCACCCGCCTCGGCCTCCCAAAGTGCTGGGATTACAGGCTTGAGCCACCGCGCCCGGCCAGTCCACCTCCTTTTTTAAGTTTTCCCAGAATTCCAGGGGAGCAGCATCTCATGCTACTGTATCAATTTCATGGGCTCGCCTGGTCAGATGATGATGGATTTTATCTTTGAGGGATGTTGGTTCTCACCAAAACACTATACAGTTTGTACTTAATTGCCTCCATTGAAGCCACGTGATATGATTAGTCTATGTGTCCCCAGCCAAATCTCATCTTGAATTTTATCCCCATAATTCCCATTTATCAAGAGAGAAACCAGGTGGAGGTAACTGAATCATGGAAGCAGTTTCCCCATGCCATTCTCGTGTGAGTGAGCGAGTTCTCACAAGATCTGATGGTTTCCCAAGCGGCTCTTCCCCTTGGCTCAGCACTTCTCCTTCCTGCTACCTTGTGCAGAAGGTGCCCAGCTTCCCCTTCACCTTCCACCACGAGTGTATGTTTTCTGAGGCCTCCCTGCTCATACTGAACTATGAGTCAATTAAACATCTCTCCGTTATAAATTATCCAATATCAGTAGTTCTTTATAGCAGTATGAAAATGGACTAATACACCAGGCTACCTAAGAATTTTTCTGATTCCCTTCTCTTTTGTAGGAAATCACTTTTCATTGTCAAGTTAACATTTTGGTGAAGGAGTTAAAATAGCACAGACAAGTAGCATGGGCCTCTCAAGATATTAACATCTTTACAAACCACATCTTTCTCCTCAGGATGCTTAAGAGTCTTCAGAGGCCTTGGTTGAGACGGATTCAGGTACAGCCTTTTCCAGTCCAGCGTCAATGTTTACTGTTGTTAGACTGTATTGCTAGGCCTAAGACAGTAAGACAGACTCCTCCTGTATATAGCAGTTTGTTTGTTCCCTTAAAGTCTCTATTATCTTAAGCCTCCCCTTCCTCTATCCATCACCATCCCAGCTTATGCTCTGTCAGCCTGGAAAGACATTCTGATTATAGAACAAAATATTAGATGTTTCTGATGGGTGGTATTTTTTTATTTAGTGTCAAATTATAATTAAAGTTAGGACCCAATGTTTAAAAATTTAAAAATCTTGCCTACAAATTCACATTTCTGATTTCCCTAGAAAAATATAAAGAAATGCAACACTAGGCATGCATTCCTGTGTGGCAACATTCCTCTGGAGTTGAAATGGGACAGATATTCTGATTTGCTTCAGACTTTTGTTTTACATGATTCCTATAGGCATTTTAGTTTCTAAAATCTGACATTTATGTTTGAATCCTAAATATGTTTAAGACTTAAGCTTTTTTTTAGGACAGGTGTAGTGGCTTATGCCTGTAATCTCAGCTCTTTGGGAGGCCAAGGAGGGTGGATTATCTGAGGTCAGGAGTTCAAGACCAGCCTGACCAACATGGTGAAACCCTGTATCTACTAAAAATACAAAAACTAGCCAGGCATGGTGCTGTGCACCCTTAGTCCCAGCTCTCTGGGAGGCTGAGGCAAAAGAATTGCTTGAGCCCAGAAAACAGAGGTTGCAGTGAGCCAAGATCCCACCACTGCACTCCAGCCTGGGTGACAGAGTGAGACTCTTTCTCAGTTAAAAAAAAAAAAAAAAGACAAGCTTTTTTTTTTTAAAGTCATGCCCCATAAAATATCAGGTAAGGCATTTATATCCCAGAATTTGAAGAGCCTTGTCACTTAACTTATATATTATATAGCCAAATTCAATTTCTGATAACGAGTAATACTTATAAAAGTGGTGACAATAGCATTTTATAATGATTAATGCTATATGATTTAATTTATGATCTTAGAAATAAGCACTCTATGGTTTGAATTATAGGTATAAAATATTACATTGATATTCTTATTCATTGGTGCAATGAGCCCCAAACGGTTTTTACCAACAATATTTAACATCAGGTATTCTTTAACTTCCACAGTGCAGTGTATAAACTTTTAAAGGAAAACACAGTTTTGGCATATAAACTTTAAGTGAAAACACAGTTTTGGTTTTGATGTTGCAACACAAGAAAAGATAAACAGAAAAAAAGGTGATATGAAAGAAAACCAACCCTAAAGCAGAAAGCACACACACAAAATCCTAGAATAGATGTTGATGTTAGCAATGACTCCATCTGTGGGCCATGTATGATTTGGGAAAGATACTGGTCAGTGTCAGGTTACAGTGCAGCCTTGCATGAGTCTGAGGAGAGTTGCTGACCCCACAATAGGGCGAATCCTAGAAGTGAAGCTACAGAGTTTATAAACTTTACCTGATCTATTATTTTGAAAAACCATTCTTGCAGTGAACACTGAGGGATAGATTCTAAGAAATAATTTCTAAGATCCATTCTAATTTGAGATTTAATTTGATTGGGAATTATTAGTTTACTGTGGATGTATAAATTATTCAAATGGACATGGTAGAACATTTGCATGTACATACAGACTATATATACAAATACATATATTTTATTTATATAATAAAATACAAGTTCATTTTAGGATCATCTATCAGGAAAGATTTTCATTACTAATTCCCTTCTCAATATGATGAGATTAGATAATACCTCTTCCATAATTCAGAATAATGCATTATGTTCATAACATAACTCACGACATACAGGGCTCTGCTTCTTTTTACAATATTAGCATCCCTTCTTATTCATTTTTCATTATTATGTAAAATGAAGACTTCTTTAAACTTAGTTTTACAACATATTAATCTGTAGTCCCTTAAATAATAGCCTCATGATAATCATTTCCAGTTAGACACACTGTGTAGGGGTTAATTCTCTATAGCATTTCTATACATCTTTTGACAGCTTTTGTTCCAGATTATCTTTTCAAATAATCTGAAAAGAAGGAGATAGAATCTCCCTCCAGGGCAAATGGAAAATTTATTTCCTGACCAGTATAGTAAAGATTATATCTTTCTCTAGACAAAGTTTAGACAGTTTTGCTAACAGCCCCCCTATAGGATTGGGAGTTTCCTAAGCTTGGGGTCCCTCGGATGTGACACATATCCACTGAGTTCAGTGTCTACCTAGGCTGCCAGGCATCACCCCCTGCAGGACTGGACGGACAAGGACACTGATGGAAACATGAAGCTCTTGCTGCCTGCTGTGCCATGAGTAATAGAGTCTTTTGTCTCTGACCCAAGCATCTAACGTTTTCTGACAGCATCTATGAAACTGTGACAGCCTAACTGTGACAGTCTTGAGAATGAGATAAAATCTCAGACCCTTCACAGTTTTTGTCACAAAGATAAGATATTATGTGATGGTGAAGACAATAATGCCTTTTCTAGGATTGCCAGAACGTGCATTGTTCATAGCAACAAAACTAATAATGGCAATTGCTGAAAGAATAACAAAACTATTCTTGCAGGCACATTTCCCAAAGAGTTTCACAACAAAATCTTTGCTTACATTTTTTCAACAGATAGTATTTCTGATTCCTTTGATCTCTCATAGTGTTCTTAGTTTCTCTATCTAGAACAACAAAGATTTGTGTACTTAATTTTAGCTCTCTTACTAGGCTATAAATTATAGAGGGCAAGGCAGTGACTTACTTCTGTCTCCCTACCAGTGCCTATCTGAAATAATGCCTTAAGCACAGTCTCTGCTTTTCAATTTCTGTTGATTGGCTTGTATCAGTCAATATGCCTTTTATTACATTCTTAGTAAAGTCAATGCGTCAAAGGAGATTACAGCAAAGTTTGAGAGATCAGGTTCGTTGACATGAAAATGCTGTAACGTGCTAAATGAATAAAACAAGTAAAATTTTCCAGTTTAATCAGGAAGAAAATATTGTAGGATGTTAGCAATAATCAAAGCTCTGAAAGACTTGTAGGATTTCTGAGGAAAGATAAACAGACGTTGAACAGATCACTCTGAGTAGATGGAAGAGAGACAGAAGAGAAATATGAACACTCTCCACAGTAAAGTTCAACACATCGGGACCCTCCAAAGGAACAATAGAAATGTAGGATTACAAAAGTTTTGTTGTTGTTTTGGTTTATTTGGTATTTTAAAACAGTTTAATAGGCTCAGGACTGCATCCAGACATTAATTCAGGTGACAATATCTGGCCAAGAAAGACCCCACTGGAAATGGAAAGTTATTTTTTAAAGCCATCATGTAAAAATGTTCTGCCAAGCTAGTAAGGGAAATAATTTTCTTCATTTGCTTTGGCAGTCAGGACGCCTTTTGGTTCTGCTCCAGAGTTTAGCATCAACAAAAACCCATAAAATTAAGCTATTTGTTCTGCACAAAACACTTTTAAAGGCAGTTAAACAACAGGGTGTAATGTGATTTCCAAAATCTCTGTACCGAAAAGGACACAAAAAGCAAAAGGTTAAATACACATCATTTCATCACAATACCCCTACAATATAATTTAATCATTCCACTGCAAATTAACAAGCCATTTACTGTTCCTGCATATCTCAACAGAGAAAAATAAAATAAAGTATAAATTAAATTACAAAGTAATTTTTTTCTGGACTCCCTATTGAGTCACATAATTATACCAGAATTAAGGATTTAACAGCTGATTATTAAAAGATGTTATGACATTCAGATTTCAGAGAGCTCAAACAAACTAATGAATAAGAAATAATTTTTAACTGTCTAAAAATTAGATTATCTTTTTATTTTAAAAGAATAAATAAAACAACCCAGTTAATATGTCTGTCTTCATAGGATACATTTAAGTGACTAAGACTCTATGATTTTATCTTATACTCTCTTCCTATTATTCTAATGAAAAATGTTTGCCTGTATTTGGGGTTTTCTTTCTATATTTACATCTATGTATGGCACCAGTGTCCATCAATGTACATCTTAATTATAGATCCTATGAATATTATTAAAAACATGAAAGTATATTTTGAATATAACACATTAAAATCTTAATGGGTTTATAAATGATAATCTTTCACCTGACACACATTATCTGTCACAGTGTTTACGCCTTTATACTTAATTATGATGACTGTCATTATTCAAGTAGTTTATATGCTAGAATTATAATCTTTTGAACTATAGACAAAATTTGTACTTTAAAAGCTTATTCTCCTAAGCATTTGAATTAGAAAAATATGATAACTACACACAAACATTTGTAGCCTGATGCATGGCCTTTTGCATAAATAAAATTTACTCATTTGATATCATTAATGTGAAATACCATCTGACATTTATATTGAAATTGTACACGAATGCCTTTCTTCTCAATAAAAAATTGAATTCTAAAATACAAGAACTTTTTTCACTTTTGATACAATAAAATTGAATAAATGAGAAAAACATAAATATTTTTATAATCAGAATTATCTAACAGAACTGTAATATCTATAGATATTCAAAATAGGATATGTAATTTTAGCTTTAAATTACAGTAATGATAATAATTTTAGAAAAACAAGCTGAAATTTAGAAAGAGAAAAACTATAGATCAAAGTTTCTAAAACTGAAAGTTTACTAAATATGAAATATTCTATGAGTTGCCTAAAATATGGCTTATATATATAAACATATTCATTTTTATCTTTTCATGAAATAGAAAAAAAGAAAATAAAATTTTATACATTAAACAAGTATTCATATCTTCCAAAGAATAATTTTGATTTATTTTTTAGGAAGTCTTAGTAATTATCAAATGTGTACAGATTGCAAGGGGCTATTCAGACAGAACATAGACAGGCTGATCTGTTACCTGTGATTGAATACTGGAGTCTCCTGGAGCTCTCAACCCTTACTATAATAAGTAAACAAAGGGTGTACAGTTACATCTAATATCAGTCAGTGGTTCTTCTCTATTACTGTCACCAGCAACTAATTGTTCTACTAGTCCTTAACCATTACTAAGGTAAAGTGTAACCATGCAAAGGGAGTAAGAGCCAAGGGGAAAGAAACACCTCATAACAAAAGGCGGAACTAGCAAAACTAATGGCACACTGAAGACTAATTTGGGAGACAGGAAGTTGATCTCAAAGCAGTGACCTGGTTCTCACTAATGGCTTCTAATACAGATGTACCCTGTTTTAAATTCTAACTGCTACTTACTGGCTTCATGGCTCTGTTCTCATTTTGCATCCATTTATTCATCATGCTGCTGCTAAAGTAATCACTAAACTACAATTCTAATTATTTTATGCCCATATTCAGGATCCTCCAGTGACTCCTGCATTGCCTAGAAGGTTCCTTTCAACAGCATTGCAATCAATATTCTTCATGAACTAGTCTGAGCCACATTTCCATTCTTACCTCTTACTGTGTACCCAGTTCCCACTAACATGCTCCCAACCCATCTATTTACTTCATCCAAAAATATTAGTCCTTATTCTGTACTGCTTGAAAATTTCTGTCCTTCCTACCACTACTCTCTCTGTTCCCACTGCCAGTCAAAATTCTATTACTCGAAGTCCAATTTAAATTATATCTTCTCCAGGAACCAGTACTCCAATACTTTCTTAGCATTTTATTTGAACCTTTATTGTCTATTCAAATTGTGTCACCTATGGTGCATGTATATCTACATATCTTCCCTATTATGTTATAAATATTTTAGCGTAGGCACTGTTTTACTCATTTTTTCATACTTCATCTCTCCATATTTGTTTCTGGAACATAGTTAAATAACCCCTAAAAATATGTAATACTTCTATCCCTCACTTTCCATGGTCGCACATTAGAATCATCTAGTTTCAATAATAACAATGATGATAGTAAATATTAAGGTGGTGCTTACTATGTTCCAGGCACTATTCTAGTCACTTAATAACTCACTTTATCTTCTCGCAAAAGCTACGAGAAACATACTATGGTTATCTGTTCTTACAGTTAAGAGAACTGAGAAATAGAACTGTGAACTAATTTACCCAGAATCACTCATCTAATAAGAGGTAGTGTTCAGATGAGAGCCCTAAAAATCTGGCTCTAGAATCCTTGTTCTTTGCTGTTACACTCTGGTCTCTGCTCTCTTCAAAAAGTCCTCTAATATAAATAAATTAAAATAAGTTAAAATAATTTATTTTAAAAAACTAAAATTAACATGTTGGCTTTGTCAAACTTAAAAAATATACAACTGTTGGTCAACTGTACTTTATTCTAGGAATGAAATATTGATCAGAAAGAATGAAGACAAACTTTCAAACAATAAAGAAATACAAACAAATATACTGGATCTAGTGCTTCTTTTTGGTAAACATAAATAAATATGAGGAATATGAATAAGTAAATAAGTTTTGCTCATAGAAAAGAGAAAATGGCAGAAAAATGCTTTCAACATTTTTAGGTGCAATGTGGAAAACCTTACCATGCATAATATTCAGAGGAATTTTATTTTTGGTTAATACTAATTTTAGCTCACTAAATAATATTATCACAATCACTATTTTAAAATGCTATTACAGGCCAGGCGCAGTGGCTCACACCCGTAATCATAGCACTTTGGGAGGCCGAAGTGGGTAGATCACCTGATGTCTGGAGTTTGAGACCAGCTTGGCCAATATAGTGAAGCTCTATCTCCACTTAAAAAAAAAAAAGTAGCTGAGCATGGTGGTGCATGCTTGTAATCCCAGCTACTTGGGAGGCTAAGGCAGGAGAATCACTTGAACCTGGGAGGCAGAAGTCGCAGTAAGCCAAGATCGTACCACTGCACTCTACCCTAGATGGCAGAGTGAGACTCAGTCTAAAAAAAAGAAAAAAAATTAAAAAAAAGAAAAAAGAAAATGCTATCACACAGTATTAGAATGTTTTAAAGTCACAGGGAATGTTTTCTTATACTTTTTTTTTAAGAATTGTTTGAATTACAGAATAGTTGTGTAAATAGTGAGTTGGCTCTAACAAAATACCAAGATATTTTGTAGTTACTACTCTTGTTTTTGGATTTCCTTAAATATATTTTTGATATAGTGAACATATTCAGTTTTCCATGAATTTATTTTTTAGCTATTTAAAAACTTAATTTTACATAAATCTATTTAAAAATCTTCTTAGATTTAAGTTCAATTAAATTATACCAGCAACTGAAGTTTAAGTAACTATGCACTATGAGGAAATAAAATTTAACTCTGTTGAGTGAAAGCTCCTAACCAGAAAATCTAGTAATAACATAATAAAATGTCATTATCTCTTCTGGTTGCATCTTTAAATTGTAAGAATTATAAATAAATTGTGGGCAGAGGGTGTGAGAAGAAACATATACATTTATTTTCAAATTATCTATTAATAGATTGGATGTTCTTCCTCAATACAGAACTATAATTTAATAATTGATTAGTAAGTGAAAGAAAACTTAATGAGGACTCTTTTAATACAAGAAAAAGGAATAGCAATTTAAACATGAATAGCCATGAATGCCAATGGTTAAAGCCCTATCCCAATCGAAAGACTCTAAAGTTTATAAACACATTTTTTTTAAGAGACAAATGCAGATTTGGGTTGAGTCTATGGTCAATCAAGTGAAAACTGTCTACCAGGATGTTTTGTTTTTCCCTTTCTGAGTATTCTATCCATACAATGCCCTGACATTGTCACATTATGACCAGAAAGTCTCAGATGCTTTAAGTTTTCGCTTAGATAATAGTTTTCCTTAGTTTGGCAAAAGCTCTTTTTGCACTGAAGGGCACTAGAGAAAGCAAAAAGCAATAACATTAGAATACCCACACTTTTTATTTTTTTCAATTTCTTAGAATATTAAATCAGAATTTGATTGAAGTCAGAATTCTAATCTAAGAAGTCTTACATTATCTGGGGATTTTGGAGACTTTTAGATAGAGTAAAATGCAAAAACTATTATTCTCTTTGAGGAGGTGGTTGGTTCTCACATTAGCTAAAGCAAATGGAGTTACTAAGTTGGAAGTTTTAGAGTGAAGAGTATGCTTTAGCATCGGCACAGAGTTTTGCATTTTATAGTGAGTGTTTAGGGTCTTTCATGAATGTTGCAAAGGTACAACAGATCAGAAGTTCATTGGGAAAGAATATTATCACATGGTCTGGCAAATGCAGTGAGTTAAATAATTTATTAAGCAAAACCATTATCAAAAAAAGACTAATACAGTACAATAAGTTTATTAAAGTATAGATTCTTATCTATTTCAAAATTGTATGGGAAAAATTATAAGTGTGATTACTCATATAAGTTCTGATTATTATTTAGAAAACACTTATTTAGTGCCACATATAGGACCAGTATTTCCAGGACCAGCAAGGATACTTAATACCCCAGCATTTCACAACTTTCATGCACATTACAATCACCTGGGAGAGTTTCAAAAAGTACCACTACTTAGTGCTGACATCAGTTTAGAGGTAGAGCCAAGACACAGATATTATTTACACAATCCTCAGGTGTTTACTAATGTGCAGCCAAGGTTACAATTACTGCCACACTGAAACAGGATTCTTACCCTGTTTGCCAGAGGAGAAGTGGGTAGGTGGTGAATAAGTGGTTTGGGATATAAGGGTAAGTAAAAGCCAGACAAAATTAACCTAATTGAAATTAAACAATAAGTAGTTTGAAAGTGATTGTGATAATAAATACAATAAGATTTGCAAGAAAGCAGACAGTGAAGAGATTTATTGGTGGAAGGTGTTCGGATTAGCAATAGACACTTTCATTCTTTCATTACATCTTCAAAGATGAACATAACACAGTGCCTGCTCTTAAGGAGCCATCTTATAAGTAAACTGGCAGCTAAACAACCAATTTTAATACAATATGGGAATCAAAATCAGACCTTGGAATAAGGAAGGGCAAAGAAAACCTCCTCCAAATCTAGGTTAAAGAGAAAGAAAATCGATTTTTAAAAATTGGATATGTTTGAAGGTTATTCCAGGGAAACAGAGTGTGTAAAGATACAGTTACATAAAACAGCAAATAGAAATGGTGTGACTAGAAATGTGTTAGTGTGGACAAGTGGAGATTAGGCTAAGAAGGTAGGTAAGAGTAAATGATGAACTATATTTGCTCAGTTGAGAAATTTATATTTATTTTTAACTCAAAAAATTTAGAATGCTTTCTGGAGCAGGAGGTGTTAGCTGGGGCCTGAAAAAAAAATTCAGGGAATACACCAGCTCAGAAATCAGAAAAAAAAAATTAATTATTGCATTAATCATTAACTTCTAACTGAAATTTAGCATTTCTATCAGATAATATCATATAAATGTAGAAAGCAAACTATAGTAGTAGTAGTAGTATCTGCAGTTTCATTACCAAGAGAAAATATATTTCAATGTTACTTTAGAGTTGTTGCAATTATCTCAAAATATTACAAATACTCATTAATTGGAAATGCAGGTGCTTATGAGTGAGACCTGTTCCTAGGTTTTATTACTTAATATGTTAATAAAGAAGGTACATGTCATCATATCATAAATTGCTATTTTAATATCATAATAGCTATATTTTAAAATATTTATAGTTAAAACCTTATTTTAATATTTTACTTTATAATTCTACATATTTACTTTATGCATTTAAGGGTCTCTTGGTTTTGCCAGACTGCCAAATGAATCCATGACTCACAAGGAAATTAAGCACCCCTACATTTGTTGTTGATTTTGTAGAGAGAAAAAGAAGAAATAATAATGTAGAAAAGATAGAAAACAACGAACCCTTTAGAAGGGACAACAAGCTGGGACCCTGAGCATGGGTTTAAAAAGTGACATTTCATAAAAGACGGGAGTACCGCCAATATAACAAGGAAAGAGGTGGAAAACATCATGCAGAAACAGCAGACTTGGCGATGGAAGACTGAGGAGCAACATGGTCGATGGCTTCTCTTTTCTAAGTGAAGTTAAAATTTAAGGTTATTTATCTTCCCTCAAGAGATCGTCAGCACTAATCCATCATGACATACCCCTGTTGACCACAGTCACCATGGGAAGTCAACAATGAATACTTGGACTCATACATCAGATGGCTCTCTGTACCACACCGAAACCGACCTCACCTTTCCAACACCTCAAACCCTTCTGTAAAATCCTTTGGAATGTCATTAACAAAATCCCTGCAACTTTGATCTTTCTCTCCTCCCCTCAAGTTCCTTTACCTTCTTGGTCTGGTTAAAACCATGTTGTCCCCTGAGAACACTGTTTCTCTGCCAGATATGGCGGTGACTTTTTCTCTAAACCCACATGTGAGGAAAATATTTTCACTGACCACTCTCGTCTCCTCCTCACTAATTTTCCCTCTGTAAACTCACCTACTAAATAAAGATTTAAAATAAAATAATAAAACCCTAGCTGCTTTAAAGTTCATCTGGTCACAACCATACCAACCGTGACCTTCCTCCTTGTAGTCATCTACCATCATCCATTGCTACGTCCTCCTCATTAATTGAATATTTTTTCATCTAGCTTACTGTCCTATTCACAAAGATGATTCATCAACCATCATACTGGCAAGTCAATGCCTGTCCATCTGTTTCAATGACCTGGTCCTCCAAATCAGCCTGAGGCACACACTCTGAGGTTACTTCTGCAGTTCTGCAGTGTAACTTGTCAGAACTGGTCACTGAGCCTTGAAAAATGGGTAGTGGTCATTTTATTTTGCTATCTTCTTAAATATCACCTCCCTAGACAATATTTTCCTGACCACCCTACATTCCTCACCAACCTCTACTGTCTTACCTCTACTAAGTTGTTTTATTTTCCTATAGTATATATTATATCTGGCATTATATTATAATATTTTATTTTACCACTGTATTTTCTAATTTTTATACTCAATGTGTTCTGAAATAATTCTAGGGTTATTAAACTTATGATCAAACAAAGCTAAAATAATTAAAAATAGTATAGCTGCTAAGATAGCAAGGTATTGGTGCAGAGATACATAAATGAATCAAGGGAAGAGTGTTGAGGAATGTGGGAATCTAGCTGAAGAGCAGAATATGTGTAAAAGAGTCTAAGTTCATTGGGAATTCATGCACTGATGGAAGAAGTGGAACTTTGTATAACCACATTGGAAAGCTATTTGGCATTATCTTGACATTAACATATTCTACCACTGGCAACTCTACTCCTGAATATATACACCCTGGATGCTATCCCACATGCATATATCAGAAGAAGTTTACTAGAATGATCGTAGCAACATTGATAAAATGAAAAACTGGAAACCACCCAAATGTCCTTTGACATGGAATGGATAAATAAATTGTGCTATATTCATATGATGGAGCCTATTACACAGAATACATAGTAAATAATAAGAGCTTCTACATACTGCTGTGTGCCAAGCACTGCTTTTGGTACTTTACATAAATTAATTCATTTTTAAGAGAGAAAGAATATTTATCCTTTACAAATAAAGAAATAGAGGCAGGCAGGTGCAGTGGCTTAGCCTGTAATCCCAGCACTTTGAGAGGCCAAGGCAGGTGGATCATGAGGTCAGGAGATGGAGACCATCCTGGCCAACATGGTGAAACCATCTCTACTAAAAATACAAAGAAAACTCGCTGTGTGTGGTGGTGTGTGCCTGTAATCCCAGCTACTCGAGAGGCTGAGGCAGCAGAATTGCTTAAACCCGGGAGGTGAAAGTTGCAGTGAACTGAGAGCATGCCACTGCACTCCAGCCTGACAAGAGAGCAAGACTCTGTCTCAAAAAAAGGAAAAGAAATAGGGGCACAAAGTGATTTAGGAACTTGCCCAATATTATACATGCATAGCCAGGATTTAGACACCAAAATCTGGGTTGTGCTCCCAATTCACTATTCTGCTTCTCAGCTAATAAGGAATGAGTATAGGTAACATAATTAAATATAAGAAATAATATTAATAAAAGAAAATAAAACAAAGGGCAATCCTGGAAGAATGCAACACATTATTGTACATGATTTTTATATAGCTCAAAAGCAGCGACACTAATATACTGTGTAGGGAAACATGTATAGGGAATATATACTGTATAGGAAAATATATAATAAAATCATTTTTTAAAATGAAAACAAGAAAGGGTAGTAATTGCTCCTGGGCAGCAGGATGCATATGGAAGGAAACAGAGAGAAGACGAAGGTAGCTGCCCCTGCAATGGGATTGGTGATATTCTCATTCAGAAGTTGGGTGCTGGGTTCACAAGTATTTATTTTATTATACTTTCTAATATATTTATGTTATGTATATCCTTTTCTCTATGAAATATTATGTTTTAAAAGATATTAAAACAAAGAAATAAATAGAAAGTGAGAAAGTGAAAAAATTAAAGGCTTTGGCTACATTTTCAAGGTGTTTGAAGGAAAGACGTGGCAATCACCAGGTAGATCCTTGGTTAAGGGTATGTGTTTGTGTTTGTGTGTTTGTGTGTGTGTCTCTCTCTGTCTCTCTTTTTTTTTTAGAGAGTGTCTCAGCCGGGCGCAGTGGTTTACACCTGTAATCCCAGCACTTTGGGAGACCAAGGCTGGAGGATCACCTAAGATCGGGAGTTCGAGACCAGCCTGACCAACATGGAGAAAACTCATCCCTACTAAAAATACAAAATTAACCAGGCATGGTGGGGCATGCCTGTAATTTCAGCTATTCAGGAGGTTGAGGAAGGATAATCCCTTGAACCCAGAAGGCGAGGGTTGAGGTGAGCCAAGATCTTAACATTATACTCCAGCCTGAGCTACAAGAGCGAAACTCTGTCTCAAAAAAATGAAATAAAATAAAAAAATTAGTGTCTCACTATGTGGCTCAAGTAATCCTTCTGCCTCAGCCTTCAGAGTAGCTGGGACTATAGGCATGCATCGTATATGTGTCTTCAATAGGAGGGTCTGAATCTTGTTTATAGATAGGTAAGCTAAATTTAAGTGTGGAAAGTTTTCCTTATTATCATGACTGTGGGGAGGGTGCTACTGGCATCTTGTAGGTACAAGCCAGGAATGCAGTTAAACATCCTACGATAAACATAACACTCCCATCCCCAACTATGAATTATCCAAGATGCTAGCAGTACCAAGGTTGAGAAGCTCAGAGACAAAAGCAAAGCAGGAGAGATTTAAAAAAAAAAAAAAATCACAGCAAGAAAACAATTGAGAGAGTAGAATTCAGACGAGACAGGAGAGGTGGGCCCCAAAGCGGACACATTCCATCTTCGGAGCCTGGTGAGCACTGAAGAACTGAACCTTTTCTTAGCTCACTCTTTTAAGCAGAATGTCACAAAGTTGACTGTACTCCTACTCTGCTGCTACTAAAAACAGCCTCCGAGGGCATATTGAGAATTTTATTGGCGATCATTCTAAAGAAAGAGGAAGAACAAGTACAAAATAAGAAATGTAGATGGGGCTGAAGTTACGTCAGCGCTAATGAAGCATCATAAGCCTCCGGACTCCTTCCTGGCCCCTGCCCTTAACTGCAGACCTGAGAGGAGCCTCTGCCATTTTGAAATTTATAAGTTTGAGTTAATTATATTACTTAAAAGTCCCCCCAGTTGTACACATTTTGAGCTCCACAAAATAAGGATTTACCCTGGAGTATAGGGCACTCAATTAAATAGGTTTTATAGCTACTTTCCTTGACATCCTGGCTAGATGGCACCCTGAAGCTCAATAGCCGCATACCACTCTATTTAGTTCCCCAAGATGCAGTTCATAAAGCCTCATCACCCTCCAGGTCTCCTACCCTTATATAGTTTTCACAGGTCATTTCCTCCATGAAAGCCCAGCGTCCTAGTATTAAAGTCCTGAAGGTATAATTAGTCCAAAATAATACATGAGAATGAGTAGGCGATTCAATTTCCCCTGCTCTGAAGAGGAAATCACATTACAATGAGAAGCTGCTCTCTCTTGTTCTTATGGTCCACATAGGAAACAACAGTTCAGGAAAATTGTTATGAAATTTTGTGTACACGAGTCACCTATTTGTAATAAATGTAGCTTCCAGGGAACCACTCCATGAGAGTCATACAATATTTTGGTCCAAGGATGATAATTTAAGAACTACTTCCTCAATGCACAGGTTGTTAATTTTCTGAAATGACAGATCTTTTGTAGATTCTTCTAATATTCACATATTAATTTTAATATGGGGATCGATCTATGATAGCCTTATTTGTGATTCCTAGGTTAGACACTTCACAGGTTAGATGATATGAGAGAGACAGAGAGAAGAAAAAGAAAGAGATAGTGGGAGAGCTAGTTAGGGTTGAAGTAGGAAAGAGATCAACCAAGAAGTGAAAGTAAAACCCATTACATTTGACTGGCAGGAGGTCGTGTGTGTGTGTGTGCGCACGTGTGTGTGTGCATGCGTGTGTGTGCATCTATATTTATATTTTATATATACATGGAGAGAGAGAGAGAAAGAGTGAAAGAGAGCAATTAGTGTACATATGTTTGAAGTCAAAAGAGAACTACAGAGAAAATAAAGACATTAGAAAGAAAGGAAAGATAGGGTGAAAGGCAATATTTGCTTCTGCTTTAACCTGTAACCACTAAAATGACAGAAAAAGACATAATCCAAATAAGCCAAATAAAACTGTAGTGTAGATGCCAAAGAAATATCAGCAACATTTTAAAAACTCTAAAACATATGGGCAAGTGTTGGCACTTTGCACACGAGGAAAAGCGGAAATCTAACTGTGTGCAAGGTGATAGGAGCCAATATGCAAGCTGATTCATAAAAAAAGACTCCAGAAGTTCTCAGAAAATAGAAGCCTAGAGAGTGAGAAGAGGGTTGGGTGTGGATGAAATCAGGAGAAGTGTTTCAAAGTGTGCATAATAAGCAGTAATGCCAAACAATAAGTGGGGAACAATCTGACTTAGAGGAGTCCCAAGAGGACAAGAGGAATCTTGACTTAGAAGAAAGTCAAGAGAAGAATGAAGAGAAGAAAAGTTATAACAGAAATAATGAGTATTCTCTAGAGCTAAAGTCCATGGGGTCCGTGGTAGAAAGGTCCATTGTGTCTCAGTGCAATGGGTGTAAAAGGAGAGATGCTAAGAGACATATGAGAAGGTTTTAAAACACAGATTAAAGAGGTGATTCTAAACACAGGGGTGGTGAAAGACGGGTAACATCCAAAACTTTGAAATTAGAATAGGATTTCTCAGCAGCTATACTAGAAGTTTGGAAACAATGGAGCGATATCCTCAAACGTCTGAAGCAAACTGGTTTTCAACCAAGAATTTTATATCCATCTACCAATAATGTGTGTAGCTGGAATAATAAAATTTGCAAACATACAAGACTCCATACTGGACTCTGTATCCTTCTTCCAGAAGCTAGGAGAGTATAGGCTTCCACAACATGGTAGACTATAGATGGGAAGGTGGGGGGGCCTGAGAAACTGAAGTTATATACAAATCAGGGGCTGAGAAGATGCTCCAGGTGATGGTGAAGCTAGCTCTAGCAGGACAAGTGGAGCATGGAGGATACCTTCAATTAAAAAACCCAAACAATGTGAACCGATGAAAACGGGTATGTTTCATTACTTAGAGAGGAGTGTAAACACTCCTGTAGAGAGGTTGGCAAAAAATGAGTGAAACTAACATAAAAATATTATCAAATGGAAAAAATGGGATAACATTTAATTTCAAGAGAAGAAAACTGCAGAAAGAAGTAAAGGAAAGAGGGAAGGAAATAAGGGCAGAAGAAAGGGAGGGAAAAGTGTATAAACCTACAACACGTGGCTCAGTGGTGAACACTATCTTCCTAATCATAAGGTAAAGACACTACTGTTTAGCCAAACATTGTGGTATAATTATTTTGGGAAGATAGAGGGAGGGTTGCTGATGAAGTGTGGCACATGGATATTTTAACTGTGGTATTGCAAGAGAAGAATGCTAAAATCCTCATCTTCTTTAAAGTTAATAGATACTGTCTAACATGAAAGATAGCAATAAAGAACAGTAGGCAAATGTTATTGTGAAATATGTAGGGAAGAACCAGAAGAAACAACAAAAGTTTTGAAAGTATTACCTCTAGGTATAGGGAACTGGTAGAAACCAAGGAATGATGCTTTGTCATAACTTTTTTTTTTTTAATGACTTTAGAAAATATGGACATGGCTCATAAAATTAAAATAAATCAATTATGTGGAAAGTATATTACATAATACATGCACTTATGCCAAAAATACTATGTTCTAAATATTTATATATGTTTTGTGTAAGATTTATAGGAGTCTAAGAAAATTTAGCTCAATTATTTGTAGAATTATAGGCTATAATTACAGATTGTTTTTCTCTTTTTCCAAAAGACGTTGGTATTTGCTTGTTTTACATTTATAAGTTACTCCACCAGGTTAAAAGAGCATCCACCTGAATTAGTGATATTACCAACAGAACTATATGAGGTAGTTACATTGAGGCCACATATTCACATTTCTTCAAGTTTGTGCTTTGGGATAGTCAAGTCCAGAGGAACTGGTGGTGATTTATCATCCTCCAAACCCAGGTTTCAGGACAGTGGGTGTGGTGACAAGGGATGCCAGAGGAATGTCAAATGCACCAGGCAAGAGTGTCTGGAAACCCAGGAATCAGGGTCATACTAGAAAAGTTCATATAACATGATTTAGACATTACTTCCTCAAAATGATTTCAGTTTTAACTAACATTTCATTTAAATAGAGTAATCCCTCAAATTTTTAAAGTGGTCAATACAATTTTAAAAAGACAAGTAACATTCTTGACATTCTTGAAATTTCCCCCTTTGCTTTCTCTACTGAAATGCAGTTTGATATTTCTGTACCTCTTTATAGCCGTCACTGATTCTCTCCAAGCTGAGGGAATACACAAGGTCCTTGCCTCCCACGAAGAGCCGCTCTTGATATTCATCCAGCAGCATTGTATGGAGATCAAGAAATCCAAAAGGGCTATGAAATATTGCTGTTCTGTTCAGATTCAAGAGCTCTGAAATACAAAGTGATATGCACACTAAACACACGAGAAAATGCAAATACCTTTATAACACTTTTCTCAAAGCTCTATTTTCAATCCTATTGGAACCAAATTGTTAACATTCATTTTATCATAAATACACTGGCAATAAATTTTAAGGTGTACAAGTTAAAATATTTTATAAATTTATGAATCTAAAAAGTCATCAGTTTAATATGTAAGAAAAATATTCTGCATTTTTAAATACAAAAAAAAAGTCATCCTTCACAATCTTTAACATAAAGAACTAGGTAGAAGTCATTTTACAACTCCTCTGATGTATAATGGTTCCAAATCTACATTAAACCCACCAGAGTGTGTTTATCAAATTCAGATAAACACCCCTCAGAAAAATAATGTTTCTACTTGAAATTGGTTTTGAAAGTCACATCTAAAATCAAATTTTCCAAGTCTGAAAACTATCAGTGTCATTAATACAATGAGACATTAATGTAACAGTTACAGTAGGGATCACTGATAAAACTGGTGGGGATATATATTCAATCACTGCAATTTTTGCTTATATTCTTGCACTCGTGCCTATGTCAGAAATTCTGAGCTATATGTTTTACCTATATACATTTAATTGTAAGAAGTCAGAATCTGGCAAACGTCTCATCTGCGTGCATTTGTTTGTTGAAGGTATTTAATTACATATTTAATTGCATATGGCAGTTTAGTACTTAAGGTTGGTAAAATGATATATGAGAGCCTTGGGTGATGAGAGAATATAAACCCCAAGCCTAGACTCTGCACTCTGAAGAATTCCTGAAGGGTCTACTCGCAAATATTGACAAGTTAGAAGATAACTTTTTCTCAAAGGTCAATGCCTAATGCATCTAACAGAGAATGTAGATTCTTGGTGATTAGGACACTAAAATCTGAATAAGTGATAATATAAAGTAGGAAAAATCTACAGCATGATACCCACTCTTACACTTCTGTTTCTGAGAAAAAAAGAGATGAAGTTTCTTTTCCTCTCTATTAATAATATGTTCCCTATCTATATCTCTACCCTCAAACTGTTGATGACCAAAACTTTATGAAGTAGCGTTAACTTTAAATCTTTAGTTTAAAATGAACAATATTGCTAAAATCAATATATTCTTTATAAAGGTAAAACTTTGTCTTATTGAGTTACCTTTGAGATACTGAGTCTTTTGTCTAGTCACTTAAATAAATAATCTGAGAATAAGTTTTGAGGGTGGGAAAAAAGGAATAATAGGTATAACACATAAGAGGTTTGCCAGATTCTGACAGTTTAAAATTAAATGTGTATAGGTAAAACACATAGCTTGAAACTTGTGCCATAGGCACAAACGCAAGAGTATTAGCAAAAATTGCAATGGTAGAAAACCCATCCCCAATTATTCCTTCTTTCCCTACCCTCAAAACTTACTTGGGAAGGAAAAGAAAATAGGAGTTTGAGAAATTAGAGGTTCTTGAATCCTGGGATACATTTTTTTTTCATTTAATAATTTTGTCAAAGTAGAATCCTACTGCTCTAAGCACATGTTGAGATCTACTAGCATAGCAAAAATATAGCTCAAAGCTGTCTGCAATCATTACACTTTGTCTTTACATATAAGCATTTATGTTTGTATCAGGGCTGCTAAGTGGATTCTTCTCTCAGAAAAAGTTTTCCCAATTATTCCAATAGTTTTTAAAATTTCTCAGTTTTAATGCACAGTGAAATAATTATCTGAATGGGTACACCTGATCAAAGGATGGTTGCGCATTAGCTGGAATAGGTTCCTAGACTACAGAGCTACCCAAAACTCTAAGACGTAGAGCTTAGGAGACTAAGTTGGGAAATATGAGAAAGTCATGAAAGGATTCAATTATGCGTGATTTTAGTAAGGGGCACCCAACCAGTAAAGGTGGCACTCTGTGAGTGATCCCATCTACGGATGACCTTGCCTGCTTCCCATTTAGGTGATTAGCAACTTATTACCCCCGCACGCACATGGCAAGATAGACACCAACTTCTACTTGTTTTTACAACTTACCAATTTCCCTACTTGCTAAGTATATAGCAATTCTAATAGTCTAAAGGTGGTAGTTTCTATTTCTTTGTAAATAATAATAGAAACTAATTATTGAATCATCAATCTTAGTTTATTCTGATGTATTACCTTCTCTCGGAACCTATCCTTCCTCTCTATGGCCAAGTATATCCTACGAGATCACAAAGATGTACATATTTCTGTGGGTACGTGGTTTGGAGAAAGCAAAGGGAAAGAGCCAAAGTATGCATTCAATAAATGCAAATTTTGTGACTCTTCATTTTTAATGATCTTTACATTTATATATAAATATATACTTTACAAAACAGTAAATAACCACTGTGTAACAGTTTAAATTACCAATGTATTTTATTTTACTGGAGAAACCAGAAATTTAATGACTATCTTAAGGTCATACACTATTATAATAAAAATCACTCAATTTACCTCTAAAAACATAAGAATTAAAGTATAACAGATGTGTATATTATAACAAGAGGTCTTTGTAGATGGAGAATCTGGAAGGCAGGTTTTAGTCTTGGATTTGACAATAACTGCCTAGGTAAACTTGAACAACCTCTTAACCTCTTCGGATTGGATTATTCACCTGTTAATCACCCTTCCACCTTTTAAAATTCTTAATGCTTTGACTAAATTGCATTTCTAAAACAGAGCTGATAAAACAGTGCAAAAAAAGAAAGAAGCAAATCGACATTTAGATGTTTTATGGAGTCTTTTAAAGTACAGTGCTGAGCTTATATTTTTGTTTTTTTATATTTTTGGAAGCTTATCAAAGGGAGGGAGTGGTGAATGAGCAAATATAACTATCACATGTCCCATGTTTAAGCTTGCCTAAAGGGAAGTAGCTAGAAAATTCATTTACAACTTTTTCTGATGCTAAATGATTATAGGGTCAGTGAAAAAAAAATGTAATAAGGAATTTTGGAGATGACTTCTGATTCATCCATATTGCCTCAGAGGAAATTGTTGCCAAAATATGTTTGGATACATAAAACTGAATATCATTACATATCACATGTAATAAATTAAGAAATGCCATTTTATTTATGAAGATACTTCTTAGAATAATTTCTAAGGCCATTTCATAAACTCATAAGAGCTAATAAACAGGCTGTAGTTTTCATTAAACATTTCTTAACTAAGAAAAGAAAAATGCATTGAATGCTTCAGCTACTCTCTACCCTAACCAATACCATACAAAAAACAATGACAGCAATTTAATTCCTAAGACATTAAGACTTTCCAGTAGCTAGATATTATTTTAAAATTATAGCACAAACTAAAGTTTATGAATCCCACAGTTTATATTTTTCTTGTCCAATTTCACAGGCATAAATCGTATCTTGATCCTTAATTTTCTTTAAGACTTAGAATGCTTTTCCTAACTGGTTACAATTTTGTAACATACTTTAAGTCAAGAAAGGTCAGAAGTATCCATTATAGGTAAATGTTTGTGCTTTAGACACATATCTGCAATAAAGTACACAGAGCCATTCTATAATAAAACTATTTTTGAAAAGAATGTGAATGTTTATTACATATTTACTATTATTTATTCAATATTAACTCAATTTTTCGACTTTTATGTAATTGATTATTTAATTTGCCTCTTTCCAAAAAGGATCTGAGATGACTTATACAAATATAACCAATCAAATAAACAAATATATTTCTAGGGGAGTGAAGGTAAGAGAAAAACAGAGTGGGTTATAATAAATTTAACTGGAAGTCATCCTCTAATATCTGATACATTATGAAAATGAATCCCGAATTTGAACTCCGGCTTCCCAAAATCCAAAGTAGAAGAAGTCATTGTATACAAGAAAAAAAAGGACTGTATCAGTTGCTTAGGAGCATTATCTAGTATTAAGAACTAAGAGAAATTTCTTCTAAGGTCTTAATAGGTATGCTGAAAAATACTACAATGGACATTCAACATCACTAAGAATTAAGGTGTCAAGTTCCATACCTGTGCTTATAGTTATGTCCCTTAATAAAAGACAACTAAACTAACATCAAAATTCACTGCACCACGAGTCACTTTATGGCCTTGATTAGCCATGTTATTTGTGATATTAATAATTACAACAAACATAGATTAAATTAAGGTAATGTAAATGCAAGGACAGAAATCCTGGCGTCCTGGTAATCGGAAAACAAACAGAAGCCAAGGTAATTTATCTCTCAGGAGATACTGCGTCTTTGCTTCTTGCTTCTCTTAATGCCACTGCTTCACTATATTGATTCTAAAGGGCTTATTTATTAGTTTGTTCATGGACAAATATTTGTTAGCTCCCAGCTATATATAACCTTCCAGCTCCCACATCACCATGGTGTGACAATAGTTCCTGCACTTCGCAATTCAAATTCTCAGGGAAAATCATGTAATTGTGTCAACCAGTGTTCACAATTCATAGGTTGCTGGCTTCCTCTAGATTGGATGTGTTGTGAACAATTATCCATCTGTGGTTAAAATGTGGAAGCCACATGGTAAAAAGTGTGGTTTCTATAATTAATGTGTATGGGGTCAAAGCAGTCATCATGAAGCATGTTTCAATTCCATAGCAAACTTACCCAGTCTGTCTTTACTCATGAACAAATTTATAGTACCATAAATTTCTTGAAATCTGTATTTCTGCTAGACTAAATAAGTTGGTCTGCTGTTGGTAGCTTTTCAAGGTTATATAATCATGTTTAGATGTTCAAACACATATAGATGCTTACAATTACATAATTACATTGCATTTTGGAGAGTATCTGTCAAATATGAAAATTTGGGTTTTCATTAATTGATCTTAAGTCATTTTTTCCAATAATAACTGGCTTGTCAAAGTCACTCTCACAACTGAAGAATAAATTTCATATCTGCATAGAGAAGAGTGCTTCTATTTCCAATCCATTTAAGGATAAGGAGAACTTCATCTATCTTATCAATATGAAATTCATAGAAATTGAAGTATGCTTTATTTGCAAAAAAAAGCATTATAAACATAAAGAATTAATGACATAAAAGGAGTAAAGTTTGATAAATTATGGAATTCCAAAGTTTAAAAAAGCAGAAACATAATTATTAGGGGAAATCTGGAAGAAAAAACACATACATGTAGCACATATGAAAAGAAATTATTTTAATATGTTCTTTTAATATGTTAAAAAAAACTAGTTGAAAGAAGAAAAAACATCAATTCTGTTCTGTTAATAGCACATCATCAAAGAGGACACAAAAAGTGAATTCACATAAAAAGAATTAAACTTCATTAAATATCCAAAGGAATGAATATGAAAATATCATTTTAAGTGGTATTTTTAAAAATTACAATAACTAGTGAAAATGAGATTCAGGCTCTTCTACAGACCTATGTAAAATTTCTATATTACACAAATTTTCTCCTATGAACATGTATTACTTTATTAAAAATGAAATTATATAAGTTGGGGGAAGACATAGGAGATATCTCCTTTTTTATGCAAACAAATTTCCTCCTTATCTGGGTACTGTTCCTCCCTTCCCTAACTCTCAAGGTGATAATAACAGTTAATAAATATTTATTGAGCAGTTGCATGGCATGTACTATCTAAGGTCTAGACATTTTTATGTCATGTAATCATCATGACACCTCCTCAGAAATACTATTATCCCCATTTTCTGCATGCAAAAAGAGAATTTTTTAGAGATTCAGTACAGAGCTAAGGTTATTTGGTCAGTGTTGGTGACAAAATTTGAAAAACAGAAGTTGACTAGAGAGCTTTGTTATAATGCACATGAGTTTTCTAAATCTATTATTTTAAAAATACTGTAGCAATGAAAAGTCTAGTCTGTTAAGGGATTATAATGTGTCAGAAATGAATGCATTTGTGCAGAGCCTGACATAAATAATAAGATGGAATGGAAGGTTTTCTCAAAATATGTAATAGGTTGTATCAATATAATTCAAAATAATTTAATAGCAACAACATAAATAGAAAAATTCAGGTTAATATCAATTTAATTTTAATCACCTTTATTGTGTATTTTATAAACTGTCTCAAATAATTACAGAAATTTTGTTGCTTTGACTTACTGATTCATGACATTTTTAGTTTTACATATCTTACTTTTAAGAAAATTAAAGTAGTTTTACCTAATTTGCCATGGAGTTTCAAAATGTATGGGAAATGTTTTGCATATGCTAAAGGCAATAAAGGGCAAGCAAGGCTTTCTTCCCTCCTTAAGAATTTTTCCTTTCTTACTTTTAGACTCACTCCTTTAAGTTCTATTAATCATCTGAACTCCAAATCATGGTCCATGGACTTGGCATAATTACTAAGCAATGGCTGACTTCTTTATCCCCTCACACTGCTTCAAGCTGCCTGGATGAAAGAAACAGAAAATACACAGGAAGATAGGGACAGAAGAAACTCTAATCTCAGGTAATCTCCAGAAAACACAGTGCAAATAATGAGTAGTGCTGACTCAGTAAAAAGAAGCAAGCTCATCTTGAGTTCTTCCTACTCTAAAAATAACATGAATTGCTTGGAGAGGGAATGGACAAAGAAATAATATGAAACTGAAAGGCACCAACTCAGAGTTCATCCGGAAATTTTCTAAAGAGGGAACTAATTATTATTGCTAAGCTGCATGCTAATTATCAGCTGTCAATGAAGATATACTCTGAGGATTTAGTCATTTCCTCTCGTGGCCTTTCCTTTTAACCTGCAAGAGAAACAGTTTTAAAACTCACTGATGTCACTATATTACAGACATTTCTCTACACTTTGTCAAAATATATTTAAATGCTATACTTCCTTGTGTAAGATGGGGGAGGGGAGAGCACACATTTTTCAGCTCTCAAATGAAAATCGATTTCCAGGGGAGAGGTGTTTCCTTCTTGAATGCACATTTCTTGTTCCACTGTCACCTGCCAAGTAAAAACTTCTGAGACTCAAGGCTTTAACTAAACTTGTCATGGTTTTCTGAGTTAATTACCTTATTCAATATTGTCCTAAGGTTAATTCAACAACAACAAAAAATTGAATTTCAGACAGTAAGCATTGTTAATGAAAATGAAATATGGAAATAGCCATTAGAAATTTTCTTTAACTTTGTAATGGTTCAAAAAGAAAAGGTTTCTCACAACATGCTTTGAGGATTTTGACAGATTTGACTGATGATCACTAGTGGCTTATAATGTTGAAACAGATTGGTAAAGAAATAAGCAATTAACTTTTTAAAAAGTATAAACAGGGACTAGCTCATTGATTTGCTAATTGCTCTTTTTAGCAACGGACAAGCGGCTTGTCTTTCATGCATTCTTTGAACTTTTAGGTTCTATTATTTTCACGAGTGAAAGGTATACAATAGGCAGTGTCCAACATACTCCAAGTTGCTCAGTCATAAACCACTTTAAGAAAGCAGGAGTTCAAATATACATAGGAATAGTCTAGACATTAAATAGCCTTTTATTTCTTTAGTTAAAGAAAACAAAATAATGTAATTTTAATTTTCAGATTCTTATGTTCTTATATGTAAATTATTTAATATATACAAAAGTAAAAACAGAAATTATAATGTATTTCGTGACTAAGATGAAGACATTCATAATAAGCTACTTCTACTTAATAAGTATATTTTTTCTTATGGCTTTCTGAATAACCTTTTCTTTAGCTTACTTTATTGTAACAATACAGTATATAATATATATAACATAAAAATATTTGTTACTCAACTGTTTATGTTATCAGTAAGGCTTCTGGTCAACAGTAGGCTATTAGTAAAGTTTTGGGGGATTCAAAAGTTATACTCTAGCTTTAGACTGCACTGGAGGTTAGCATCCCCAACCTCCAAGTTGCTAAAGCATAAACTGTATATTGAACATCCACTGTGTTAGGAACTACATCTGGAGTTTCAGAGGAATACTGAAGATTAATATAATTCTATAAACATAATACAAATCAGATGTTAGTATCCATCATTTTATTTCTGAAAATTAATTTTACAGATAAGATTTTTTCAAACTTATGTACTTGATAAAATCTGGCACATTTACTTTTTTTTTTTTTTTTTTTTTTTTTTTGAGATGGAGTCTTACTCTGTCGCCCAGGCTGGAGTGCAGTGGCATGATCTTGGCTCACTGCAGTCTCCACTTCTGGGTTCAAGCGATTCTCCTGCTTCGGCCTCCTGAGTAGCTGAGGTTAAAGGTGAGTGCCACCATGCCCAGCTAATTTTTGTATTTTTAGTAGAGACAGGGGTCTCACCATATTGGCCAGGCTGGTTTTGAACACCTGACCTCAAATGATCTGCTCGCTCTGGCCTCCCAAAGTGCTGGGATTACAGGCGTGATCCACTGTTTCTGGCCCTTTATAAGATAATACATTTTATGGTTCAAAACCCAAAAGAATATAAAGGTTTATAGTGATAAATATAAACTTTCTCCCATCTGGACTTTCCTCTTGTCAGTTCTCACACCTTTGCCCTCAATGGATTTATCCTGTCTAAAATTTTGGGCACTCCTTCAAGTTTTTTATGCCTATACAAAAAATTAGATTTATAAATCTTTATTAATTCCCAACTTTTTAGTCAAAGGGAATCATAATATAAATCTTTTTCTTTACCTTGTTTTTCATCACTTAAAATATTTAAGATATTTCTGTATCAAAACTTAGAGAGGTTATAATTACATATAACATTTTGTTGTATGGATCACCTAAGGCAGGCATTTGAATTCTTTTAAATTTTTACTACGAATACAGCACTACAATATATGTATGTGAATATATGTCCATTCACACATGTGCAAATATATTGGTAAGATAAATTTTAAAGTAGAATTACTGGGTCAAAAGCATTTGCAATTTTAATAAATACTGCCAACTTTGCCTCTGTAGGAATTATATCAGTTTAAAATCCCCTCACTATATGCAAGAGTGCCTGTCTCCCTATAACATTATAAACCATGCATAATGGAAGTTTAGAGTGTTTTGCTAATTTGATTAAGAAAATACAATTTGAATTTCTCTTATTATAGGCGAAGTTCAGAATCTTTTCACATATCTTAGGGTACTTTATCTCTACTTTTTGTGATTGTTCTCATTACATTCATGTCTATTTTTCTATTGGATTAAAATTGCTTGTTCACATTTAAATTTAAGAGATTTTCAAACTGTTAAGTTTTATGTTATGAAGGTCATGGCTTCATAACATAAAGATGAAGGAAATTGGACCCTTAAATGTAGAAATGTGTATCACTTATGTTAGAAACATATCTTAAAGGTGTTATATTTCCACATGTTCTTACTCATAAGTGGGTGTTGAACAATGAGAACACATGGACATCCGGAGGGGAACATCACACACTGGGGTCTGTTGGGGGGTGGGAGACTAGGGGAGGGATAGCAGGGGGTGGGGAGGTTGGGGAGGGATAACAGGAGAAATACCTAATGTAGGTGACAGGGGGATGCAGGCAGCAAACCACCATGGCATGTGTATAATTATATAACAGTCCTGCAAGATCTGCACATGTATCCCAGAACTTAAAGTATAATTTTAAAAAAAGAAGAAAAAGGTGTTATATTTAAATAAATAGAGTTAATTCCCTTATTTGATCTTATTCAATCTACTCTTTCATAAAGTTAATTCTTGATCATCTGGAGTAATTAACCAATTTAACAATTAACAGCTTATATAAAATGCTTATAATTTTAATTGCACATATGCACACGTGCACACATGCGTGCACACACACACACAATGTTATTCATCAGAAGTGGGCAAGGGACATTCTCATTCTTTCAGAGGCTGATTGGACATCAACAAAGTCCTAGGCACTCCTCTTCAGCTGGAGAATTATGTGGGAATAAGAAATGTGTGGTTTTACCCAAAATAGAGCACTTGTTTGTGAGAATTCCAGAATTCTGACTAACAAATATTTTATAATAAGATGATATGGATATTCAGCCAAAGCAGAAGTTAAGGAAGCCAAGAATATATATGAACTACTGTAACATTTTTTGCAACATTAGCCACTTAAAACTTAACTTAAAGGAAAGGAGAGAAAGAAAACAGATTTCTAGAAGTCCTATAAAACGCTTTCAGTAATACAATAGTCAGTATTTTATAGGTTTGGTCATCATCTAAACATCTACCTTCCTTTTTTTTTTTTTTTTTTTTTTTTGAGATGGAGTTTCATTCTTTTTGCCCAGGCTAGAATGCAATGGCCAATCTCAGCTCACTACAACCTCTGCCTCCCAGGTTCAAGTGATTCTTCTGCCTCAGCCTCCCAAGTAGCTATAAGATTACAGGCACCCGCCACCACATTTGGCTGATTTTTTGTATTTGGTAGTGATACAGTTCACCATGTTGGTCAGGCTGGTCTCAAACTCCTGACCTCAAGTGATCCACTTGCCTTGGCCTCCCAAAGTTCTGGAATTACAGGGCAGCCATTATAATACAGTGTGTAATACAGCCACCACGCCTGGCCTCTTCCTTTCAAAATACTTTCATGTATTCTATGAAATTGTCTGTGATAACAAAGCTTTGATTTTATTTATTTACTTATTTTTTAATGTTAAGCATGTTTAGAAAGGATTCATTTTACAGCAATATTTTAAAAGCTTTTCTGGATTATGCCATTTTACAGAGAATTAGCTCTTATACAATATTTAAAACTTAATAAGATACCATTATTTTAAAAATTTACATCACATTCTTTCTTAGGATGAGGTCTAAAATAAATGGATGATATCTGGTTACTTCATCATTAATTCACATTAAAATACATATTTAATAATTTTTTATTTCATTCGCTCAATCTGTACCACCAGAAAAGAAAATATATTTTGCCAGATGCCTTCTGATTTATGAACAAAGTTGGCTAATGCATACATAATTGTAATTATTATAATTACGTAATATTTAAATCATAAATACATTTCCGTTGTATCTGAACTAAAAAATATCCTGTTATAGAACTAATGTATTCACTACAATCTGTATTTTTAACTGAATTTAAGTCATGCTAAGAAGTTGAATAAGTCTATCATCTACTTCTTTTTATTTTATTTTTTTCTTTTTGATACAGCATCTTTCTCTGTCACCCAGGCTGTAGTGCAGTGGCAGGATCTTGGCTTACTACAACCTCCACCTCCTGGGTTCAAGCAATTTTTGTGCCTCAGCCTCCCAAGTAGCTGGGATTACAGGCGTGTGCCACCATACCCAGCTAATTTTTGTATTTTTAGTAGAAATAGGGTATTATTGCCAGGCTGGTCTATTATCTACCTCTTCATTTGGTCATTTTAATGACTGGTGTAATATAACTTGTAAAAACATATATAAGTTTTAATGATTTTGTTGAAACTGTGTACTTTTCTCCAGCAAAAACTTTGTTGACGTTTGGTCTATAACATGTTTTCTCTAGTAACCACAAAGAAGCAAATTAACTAAAACTGGAATCACAATTTTTTCATCATATACTGGATTGAATATTTGATAATTCAAGTTTTTCAAATACGACTCTCAAATTTTTGTCTCCCATCTTGACCCCCAAATCCATACTGTTAAGTCAAGTCCTGATAGCTATCTTCTCTTAGAGTCTAAAAGTCTTCCGAAATTTAGCAAATGAACAATAAGGTCTTGATTCCCAGAGACAAACCAACTCCTTTCCCAGGCTTCCACTCAGTAAATGGTTCTTTGGCTCTTGGCAAAAGCCCAGGATTTGTTCTGATTCTTCTTTCTTGAGTGTCACGCTCTCTGTCCTTAGCATCGCCTCTACCACCACTCATCTGGACCACTGAAAGGTCTTCCTATTTTTCTATCTTCTACGCTCCATGTCTCCCTCAACCACCACCAATCACTTCACCTCACAGTAGCCAGAGTGATCATTTATTTCTTTAAAAATATAAATTGGGTCGTGATGTTCCTCCCACTGTTTCCCAACTCCCTTAGATTAAACCCTGGCTCAGAGTCTGTGATTATCTCTTGGCTGCCTACCCCAGCCCCAGTGTTGCTCCACTTTCTCCTTTTCTCACAGAGCTCTAGGGCTTCTTTCTGGCAGGCACCTCCCTCGGACGTCCACACAGTTGCCTCCTCCTCTCGTTTGGATCTTCCCTCCATGAAGCCCTCCCACTCTTAAGAAATCTAAAGATTCCAACCAGGCATTCTAAGTCACACCATTATCTTTTCATATCCAATACTGCATGAATGCTATTAGGCTTTTTTTTTTATTTGTTTGGTTTATTTTTCTTTACTCATATATGTTCTCTCTCTTCAGACAAGAAAAGAATTCCATAAGAAGTTGTAAACCTTTCCATCTTGGTCACTGTGATACCCCCAGGGCCTACACCAGTGCCCATAGTTTATTTAATAGGCACTAGACAAAGATGTGTTAAATGAATGAACTTTTCTGTGTCTCACTGTCCTCATCGTGAAATGGTGATAATAATAACTAAGTGGTAGGATTGTTGTAAGAATCAAATGATTCATGGTACCTAATGGGCACCAAATATATATGAGTTTCTTTCTCTTTCTTTGATGTCTATAAATTCTGGGTCAAGGGCAGTGAAAGCAAATTTCCCCTGTTGAAATAGGGCTTTCTTAATTATAATCTGTCAAGTGGACATAGTTATTCTCAGGGCTCATCATGTAGGCTTAAAGTGAAATAGGGAATTTCACAAGTGCATGATTACTGTAATCAGTGTAAAAAGCTAGTATATATTTGAAGTTAAAACCTCAATTTCCTACTAACAGTAATTTGAGTCAATTATATATTTCTTCTTTTTATCTATACCCATCTCAGCTTGCAATAGAAAATTTGTCTTTATTTCCTAGGAAATTTATTTATTTATTTATTAATTTATAAGCTCAACCTGAAATAAATTATACAAAGCATCTCTACTCTACCCTTGAAATTTGAATTCTAAGTGCCAGACTGGCAGGGAAAAATTATTTGAACATTTCATTTTTACTATTACTATTAAACTTTAAATTTTTATGAGTTTTCCAGTAGAGTCATTTGTCACTAAATGATGAGAATACATTCTGAGTTAATACATAATTAAGCAATTTCATTTTTGTGCAAACATCATGGAGTACACTTACATCAACCTAGGTGGTATAGTCTACTACACTGCTAGGCTATATATGACCCATTGATCCTAGCTGCAGACCTGTTCAGCATGTTACTGTGATGAATAATATAAGCAATTGTAATATGATTGTAAATATTTGTGTATTTGAACATATCTAAACACAGAAAAGGTAAAATGAAAATACTGCATTATAATCTTATGAGACCACCCTCACATAAGCAATCTGCCACTGACCTAAATGTTGTTATGTGACACAAAACTGTACTTAATTTAGTGGCTGTTTTGTAAGGACAAAAACAGTTGTCAATTTTCCTACAGAAGTATGGTTTGAAGCGATGTTATAGCATTATAGCAAAACAGCCTCTACGCTTTCCCTGCTTGATCTCCAATAAAGCTCTTCGGTCTTATCTTTATAAAAATAAAGGCTTCCCTCAACCCATATTATTTAATTCTATAAAACATTCTTTCTAAAAACACATGGTTTCCAGATATACCAGGAGTTTGCAATCTGACATCCAAAACAGTTGAACTTTTAAAAATCTGTAGTTTTCAGACTGACATATTACCAAAGCAATGACTATTGTATAATTTGAATACTTTCTCTATCAACATCACATTTTTTCTCAGAATTACAAAAATGATAGAATTAATAACTGAATTTCAAATCCAGGCAGAATAAAGTACAACTTTACAATCTTTTATATCGTGTTAATTTAATAAAAATTGAACCTACTCACCTACATTATAATAACAAAGAAAATAATACTGTTGGTAGATATATATGTGGATATAGAGACGAGGTTGTGTGTTATTCACCATTGCTTCATAGGTTTGAAATGCCAGACAATCACCAAAAGCTTACTTGCTGTTAAATTACATGCCTCAATTACTGTAGTGGCTACCACGTGAGCCCGACGCTTCTTACTAGGTAATAGGCCCCCTGGGTAGGTGGGTTCTCTTCAGATGTGGCTAAGGGAAACATGAAGAGAGAAGACAAACCAATGCTGTGTGTACAATTCACTGATGACTTTCTTTCACAAAAAGTTGCCTTAGTGACTAAGCTGCTACCAAATTCTTCCTCTGTTTTCCTTTTCTGGCAATCCTCAGTTAGTATTGATTTACTATCCAGAGTTCCCTGTTGTTTATAACCTGTTGTGAGGCAAACAGTACCTAAGCAGACCACCCGTGTTTTCTCTGGAAACTCTAAAGGGAGGGCAACTCACATTCACAGAAAGGCTCTGATGTGTTACTGCATGAAATATTCAATATACATAATTTCGCTTACCCGTCACTCCACCAATAGATGCATAATGGCTTCTATTTTACAAATTAGAAAAACAGAAGCTCACTGAGGAAGTTAAGACCTTCCTATGGTCCCCTATCATTTGAATATTGATATTTCTGATCTTATTCATTTTGCTTATTATAAGTTACAATAACAAAATAAGTTGTATAAATTATATAGTGGTTTCTTTGTGGACTAAGATTAGTCATAAGTTTTCAGTAATGGGAATTATAAATATTTCCCATATTTTATGCACTTATCAAATGATATTTACTCCTAATAAAGGTCATAGATACCTTGAGAGGTACACATTTAAAACTGTATTCCAGTCTTTTCTCATAAAATCTGACTTTCAGCCTCACTCATCCTAAAGTCTATCTCATTGCAGTATATGTTACAAAACCCAATCAAAACAAACAAAAATGAACAGAGGCTCAGACAATATAAATATCAGAAGCAAATAAAATTAATTTAGAAACCTATATCTATATACTTCAAATAAAAAGTAATTAAAAAATAAGTAAAGACACCTGTTTTGTTCCCAGTATTACCACTGAACATACCATTTACAGGAAAAGTTTTTACTTTTTACTTACTTTTTAGATATTAACTTCCCCATTTGTAGAAGTATGGAAGTGAATGGGATCAGCAGTAAGGTTTTGTGGTTTCATAAACTGTTATCATCTCTAGTTGGGAAAAGAATAAACTGAAATTGTCCAGAGGGTGTTCTCTAGAAATTTTTATTTGTTAATTTTTGGAAACCTTAAGAATTACAGAATTAGTTCTATCAATATGGAAAGATAAGAATTTATTCTGAAGATACAATAGTATATTTTCTCAGTTCTTGTGAAGCTGTCAGAAAAAGTGTATTGCTTTGGATACCAAAAAAAGTAACCAATGTATTCTTCTTGATCTGTTTTCCTATAACTTTTTATAGGCTTCAAACATAAAGAGCAAGCACTATTCACAATAGCTAAGATTTGGAAGCACCCTAAGTTTCCATCAACAGATGCATGGATGAGGAAAATGTAGTTCGTATACACAATAGAGTCTTATTCAGCCTTAAAAAAGAATAAGATCCAGTCATTTGCAATAACATGGATGGAGCTAGAGACCGTTAGGTTAAATGAAATCAGCCAGGCACAGGAAGGCAAATATCACATGTTCTTACTTATTTGTGGGATCTAAATATCAAAATAATTGAATTGATGGACATAGAGAGTAGAAGGATGATTCCCAGAGGCTGGGAAAGGGAATCGGGGGCTTACGGGGGAGAGGTGAGGATGGTTAACAGATAAGAAAAAGGTCCCAGCGCGGTGGCTCACAACTGTAATTCCAGCACTTTGGGAGGCCGAGGTGGGTGGATCACAAGGTCAGGAGTTTGAGATCAGCCTGACCAACATGGTGAAACCTCGTCTCTACTAAAAATACAAAAATTAGCTGGGTGTGGTGGCACACACCTGTAATCCCAGGTACTCAGGAGGCTGAGGCAGGAGAATTGCCTGAACCTGGGAGGCAGAGGTTGCAGTGAGCCAAGATCGTGCCACTGCACTCCAGTCTGGGCAACAGAGACTTCGTCTCAAAAAAAAAAAAAAAAAAAAAGAAAAGAAAAAGTAGAATGAATAAGATCTACTATTTGATAGCACAGCATGGTTAAAAAGAACATAAGGAGCAAACAATAAAATATATTTCATAATTTTATACCTGTATCCATGCTTTTTCAAAAAATGGGAAAATATAACTTAGATCATGCTAAAATTAGAAGAACTGAAAGATTTACAAAACCCATATAAATCACAATGTAATCTCCTAAGCCAAAACACTATTATTCAGGAAACAAGTAAGTTGGCAAATGTGAACACATTTAGACACACACTGAGAACAAGAGAATGGATGATAAATTTTTTAACGTATGGAAAACTTGGAAGACACTTTTATACAATAAGTTAAAATATCTATTATAAAACTCATTGGATAAACTTCAAAGCATAAAATTAATTCTAGACAAGCAATTTATTAGTACAGCAAGTTTTAAAAAGGACACTGAAGTTGTGTCACAAAATTCAAGATCAGGTTCTTACATTGTGTATTTTATTTTAGGACTGCCAATCATCTCCTTTGAGAATCAACTAAATTTCTGAAAATATCATTTCTGCCAGCTGGAGGCAAAGCAAAATTCATTACCATGGAGCTGCCCTATCCCCAGTCCCCAACTTTATCAGAACAGATGCTTGTGCCCAGGTAACTGGCCATCCATCATCTAGTCAAATATGATCTTAAAAATATTTGGATCCTTCTGGCAAGGTCACTACCCCTATCTGGAAAGAAAAATTCCATGTAAAATTGGGAACAGAAGGTCAATTTTCTTTTTCTGCCATGATCAAGAAGAGGGAGCCTCAGCCACTGGAAGAGAGCAAATGCATTAACCTCCCTGACTGGCAGCTACCCATTAAAGTGATGATACAATTCTTCACAGTGCTTGCAGTGAATGACTGCTGGGATTTATCACCTCAAAATAGAACTCTGTGTATGTGTGCAGGTGTGTGTGTGTGTGAGCAAGAGAGAGAAAAAAGAGACAGAGACAGAACGATACAAAGAGACAGAAACAAATAAAGAACCTGAATGTTGGAGATGCAGCAAGCAGAGACAAGCAGTTGGTAGAAAAACTTTTACTTCAACAATAATTATTTCACTTCGCAATAGGCAAAAAGAAAAAAACATGACAGTTAAAACTGATGCAGGCCAGGTCACAGTGGCTCATGCGTGTAATCCCAGCATTTTGGAAGGTCAAGGTGGGAAGATATTTTGAGCCCAGGAGTTCCCGACCAGCTTGAGAAACATAGTGAGACCTCATCTCTACCAAAAAATTAAAAATTAAAACTTGCCAGGCATGATGGTGTGCACCTGTGATCCAAGCTACTTGGGAGGCTGAGGTGGGAGAATAGCTTGAACCTGCGAGGTTGAGGCTGCAGTGAGCATGGCTGCACCACTGCACTCCAGTCTGGGTGACAAAGCCAGACTCTGTCTCAAAAAAACAAATGAAAAACTGATGCAAATAATATCAAAAAATGAGTAAATCATTTATAGTTCATAGTACTAAAAACAATATAAATTAACAGATATGATATCGAGGCATTTAAAGCTAGCAAGTCTCAGCCTGTTTTTGTAAAACTTGTCAATTACAGCCCTCAGAGAGCCTCTTTATTATTTTCCTTGTAAAGATTAAAATAATATTATTATACCTAAATTGTTAAATGCCTTCAAACTGCTGAAATATTTTTAGTAAGAACATTCCTGAACATAAAAATATTAACTAAATCATTGATTGATGACATTATTTTATTTTTCAAAGGCAAGATTACTGACAGAATAAAATCAATTATAATATTCACAATATGTATATTTCACATCTTTAATATTCAATGACACAGCATAATATATCTGACACTTTAAAGGATATTTTATTATAAATTATCCACGGAGAATTGAGCTTGTAAGATGACAAATATTTAGCACATTTCTCTTAGTAAATAAAGATAAATTTAATGTGCACAGTGGCAAATTGCCATGGGTAAAAGAATAATTAATTTCCAATGTAATTGGCCACCCTACTATATGACCAAAAAGACACCATATGTCCACCAAAAGGACAAAAACATATTTTTTGATCTGATAATAGCAAATTCATTAAATGCATTATAAATAGAAGCTTAATGTTTTCAGGAGGGTTTAATATAATGGGCAAGTTTGCACACCTGGTGTGCAAACAGAAGGGGGAAAATGTAAAGAGCCCCTTGAGCCCAATTATTTAATCCTCTCCTAGCTATTTCTGTCATTAAAGTTTTACAACTTTTATATTTTTGACTTTCAAGAGACTCTATTAAAATGTTGGGACCTCCAGGAGGTATTACACTGAAATCTTTATTAACTAATGACTTTGCTTTGTCTAAACACTTCAACTAGATCTAGCATAACTGTAACACTAGATGAACCTAGGGGAGGGGTGACTTTTTTTTTTTTCTCAGGCAGTCTGCCCACCTGGGCCTCCCAAAGTACTAGGATTACAGGCATGAGCCACTGTGCCCTGTGTGTTGTCTTATAGAATGTCTCAGCATTTGGATTTATCTGATTGTTTTTTACATGTATAGATTGAGTTTAGATATTTGTGGCAAGAATGCGATGTAAGTGCAGATCTCCTCCTCAGCACGTCTCATCAGGAGATTCACCACCAATTTGTTCCATTTTTGATAAGTTTGATCACTTGGTAAAGGTGATGTGCTAGAATTATCCCTGTAAATGTACCTTCCACCTTTTAAAGTAGTATTTATCTGTGAGGTGATTCTTTGAGATTATCCTATTGCCCAACAACCTTTTACCCAATGGTTTTAGGATCTATTGATGGTTTTTGCCTGAATCAGTCACACTGGTGCTTGCAAATGGTGACTTTTCTACTTCTCTTATTTCTTTTTTTTTTTTTTTTTGAAAGAAAGAAAGAAAAAAAAATGAAGAGGAAGAAAAAAGAAGAGAAAGAGAGAGAGAGAATGGGAGTATTGCTTTCTTGCCCAGGCTAGAATACAGTTTAGTAATGAGTATTGAAAACCTCTTTAATACCAATAATTATACTTGATGTAGACAGGAAGGAATAAGGGAAGAAAATAACAAACAAGCAGCCAACCAATATTTCATTTAAACCTATGAAATGCTTTGCGATTACTGAGGAGTGATTTACTTCCAATTATGTAGTCACTTTTGGAATAGGTGTGAGGTGGTAATGTATGTTTTGTGTATTTGAAGTGGAGAGTTCTATAAATGTTTCTTAAGTTTACTTGTTCCAGGTCTGAGTTCAAGTCCTGGATGTCCTTGTTAATTTTCTGTCTCATTGATCTATAAAATCGTTAGCTCTTCTTGTTACATTGATCCTTTTGCCATTATATAATGTCCTTCTTTGCCTCTTTTGCTCTTTGTTGCTTTAAAGTCTACTTTATCAGAGGTGAGAATTGCATCTCCTGCTTTTTGTTTATTTGTTTATTTTTACTCTCTGATTGGTTGATAAATCTTCCTCCTCTTTGTTTTGAGTCTTTGTGTATCGTTGCATGTGAGATGGGTCTGGATGCAGCATACCGATGGGTTTTGGCTTTTTATCCAATTAGAATATATATAAGTTTAATACTGGCATTTGATGCTAGCTGGCTGCTTTGCCCATTAGTTAGTGTAAATTTTTCATTGTGTTAATGCTCTTTTCTTTTTGATATATTTTTGGAAAGGCTGATATTGGTTGTTCCTTTATATGTATAGTGCTTCTTTCAGAAGCTCTTGTAAAGCAGGCCTGGTGGTGGTGAACTCTCTAAGTACTTGTTTGTTCGCAAAAGATTTAATTTTTCCTTCAACTATAAAGCTTAGTTTGGCTGGATAGGAAATTCTGGGTTGAAAGTTCTTTTCTTTAAGGATATTAAATATTGGTCCCCACTCTTTTCTGGCTTGTAGGGTTTCTGCTGAGAGAGCTGCTGTAAGTCTGATAGGTTTCCCTTTATGGGTAACCTGACCTTTCTCTCTGGCTGCCCTTAGTATTTTCTCCTTCATTTCAACCCTAATAAATCTGGCAATTATGTGCCTTGGGGTTGGTCTTCTTGAGGAATATCTTTGTGGTGTTCTCTGTATTACCTGGAGTTGAATATTACCCTGCCTTGCCAGGTTGGGAAAGTTTTCCTGAATGATATCCTGAAGAGTATTTTCCAACTTGGATTCCTTCTCTTCGTCACATTCAGGTACACCTATCAAACGTAAATTAGGTCTTTTCACATAGTCCCATATTTCCTGGAGACTTTGCTCATTCCTTTTCATCCTTTTTTCTCCAATCTTGTCTTCTCATTTCATTTCACTGAGCTGGTTCTTGACTTCTGATATCCTTTCTTCTACTTGATCAATTCGATGGTTTAAACTTATGCATGCTTCGCGAAGTTCTCGTGTTGTGTTTTTCAGCTCCATCAATTCACTTATATTCTTCTCTAAATTGTCCATTCTCGTTAACATTTCGTCAAACCTTTTTTCAAGGTTCTTAGTTTCTTTGCATTGGGTTAGAACAAGTTCTTTTAATTCACAGAAGTTTCTTATCACCCACGTTTTGAAACATGCTTCTGTTATTGGAACACACTTGTAATCTATTAAGCCTTGTTCCATTACTGATGAGGAATTGCGATCCCCTGTAGAGGGAGAGGCATTCTGATTTTGAGTATTCTCTGCCTTTTTACGCTGGTTTCTTCCCTTCATTATATATTTATCCGTCTGTCGTCTTTGTAATTACTGACTTTCTAACTAGGTCTCTGATCTGACGTCCAACTTGTTGATTCCCAGCGCCAACAAGGGTGCAATCTGAGCAATCCACTGCACCGGCCAAAATAGCAGTGTTAAGATTGATGGTGCTTTTCTGCCCGGGAATCTCCTGACTCTGCACCAAGAACTGGCGCGCTAAGGCACCAGCAAAACTGCCGTGCCGGCCACAAGAGTCACCCTGGCGACCCATGGGGCTCCTCTGCTGGGAATCTCCTAGTCCGTGAGCAACCAATATTCGTCTGAAAGTGTGGCATTCTCTGCGCTTTCACTGGGAACTATGAGCCCGAGCTGCTAGTGATCAGCCATCTTGGATCTGTCTCCCTCGACTTTCAAGATAAAACAATGGGGATAATATTAGGCTAGGGCTACGTGTTGGGGGTAGGGGACAACATGAAGGTTGATCCAAATGCAATTTTCATAGTGTTGTCCTGATGGGCCCTGGCACACAGCTTTGCTATTTTGCCACAATAAGGAGGCCAGAGCCAATTACATTGTTTGCTTCTGTCTCAGTTTCCTGGAGGCAGTGAGACACATTCTGTGACATATGAGGGTATGTCATAAAAGTCTAGGTAATTTAGTCAAAAATTTACTTTATCTCTTCACCCTGGTAGAAAAAGAAAAACTTGTATCTATTGTAAATTCAGTGTTCAGTGTAGGGGATTTTTTTCATTGCCAATTTTGACTCTGCTTCCATTTATTCTAGATTCTTTACCTGGGTTGCACATTGGACTCTCCTGGAAGCTCTAAAAATGTTGATCCCTGGGTCTCTTGCCAAGAGAATGTGGCCTATTAGATCTGTCACTGGAATTTTAAAAAATCTCCCTGGGTAATTCTAATGTGACAGAGACTGAGAACTTCTGCTGTAGAATGATTCTGCTAATGCTCAGCTATTAGATAAGGTACATACTTAGTATTTACATAGTCACCGGGTTCACAATCTTGTAGATCAGTTACAAACAATGGCCAAGATACCAAACTTGCCAGAATGTTCCAGCCATTACTTAATCCCAAGTCAATAACAGTAGAAAAATAAAACTAATCACTGTTTGACATTATAGACAAGATCAAGAAGGCGAGAAAAAAATCTTGCTTGAATATTATATTGACATATTAATAATGGATGCAAAAAAAGTTGATACTCACATTCCTGAATATTATTGTCTGTGTTTTGGAATGGCCATCAAACTATCTAATAAAAATACAAATTGATCATTCATGAGATTTAATCCTGTCGAATCCACTCCATTTTTAATTAAGCAAGTGCTTATTTTAGAGACATTAGAAAATATTCATAGACCCTTTTTATGGGTATTATGGATAATAAAATATTTTCTTCAATTTGTACAGGAATAAAAATTCAGCTTTGACTAGAATATGTGATATCTACCTGCACTGTAAGCTTCTCATATTTCTAGAGGTTTTACACATTTATATGATTTGAACACATCATCTTTACAATAAGAGGCAGAATAATACAGTATTGCATATCCCAGTAGATAGATATTGACTAACTTAGTATACTTGTGTGCTTCCAAACTTTTTCCTTCAAACATTGAACACTAAAGAAATGCCACAGATTTCTAATGTTATCAAAACTTTCCTCTTCTAGTAGAGAAAATGTATCTCTTTCCTCTCCACAGAGAAAAAGGATTTTTTTTGATAGAATATTGCTTATCAATTGTTTCAGTTTTTACCTGGCAAAGTAGAGATAGAAACTCACTCTATTTATTAAAACCACAAATTCTGGTAGTCATCAAAAACTGCCCTGAAAACTACAAAGCAAATGTGGTTTCTCCTAGGTGTTTATGTATGTATTCCATGAAGTGGCTAGGTGACACTTCATGAAATGTCCCTCTTCTGGCCAATAAGATATGTCTCATGTGATTAATCTATTTTGTACAATGCTCAAGAAAATAATTACATGTATGATATCACACTTTTGTATAATGGCTAATCTTGAATATTTCATTGGCAGAAAGTTATTTTTGAAAGATGGTGTTTCATCACTCAGATTTCTTATAATTAAAAGGGGACTAATCTTTTTTAAAAAAAAAAAGTCTGTGTTGAGATCTACAAGTTTGATTTTAGCAGCTGTCAACTTTCCAAATTTTTTGATAAACTTTTTGTGGCTCCTACAGACCGTAAGATTTTTAAGACCCTAAGGTAAGAATTCTAGCTATCTAAAAGACTTCAAGCCATATTTAACTCACATAGTTATAAATGGTGGCAGGACAACTGTACGAAATGCTTGCCAATGTTAGAAATGAATCCCTTCTTTGTGTTTGTCTTAAATATGTTTATTTTTTTCAATGAGAAAACAGACATTTTAGGATGCAAAGATTCAACGAAATGTCAAATAATTCTAACTCTTCATTTTCTACTAAAACCAGTATTAAACAGCATTCATAGTTGCCCCAAAGATTACAGTTCTCTACTCAGTAGATGAGCATTTTCAGAAAGTCTGAGCTGATCTACTCCCTAGCTACCTGCAGCTAAACACTTCTAAGTGGGTAGGGGTCTAGAGCAGTCAAATTTCCATTCAGACTTTGAGGTTGGAGTCAAAGTGAAGGTTCCCCTCTATTCACAACAGCAACATTAAATAAAAGTGGAGGCCAGGTGCAGTGGCTAATGCCTGTTATCCCAGCACTTTGGGAGGCCAAGGCAGATGGATCACCTGAGGTCAGGTGTTCGAAACCAGTCTGGCCAACATTGTAAAACCCTGTCTCTACTAAAATTACAAACAAACAAACAAAAAATTGGCCAGATATGAAGGTGGGTGCCTGTAATCCCAGCTACTTGAGAGGCTGAGGGAGGAGAATCTCTTGAACATGGGAGGCAGGGGTAGCAGTGAGCCGAGAACACACCATTGCACTCCAGCCTGGCAACAAGAGTGAAACTGTCTCTAAATAAATAAATAAAAAAGAAGAGACCATTGTATGTTCCAATTGTTGCAACATATAAAAAGTATTTTCTAAGAAAGAAGCATACAATGTCAGTGTTATCTCAGTACAATAGATTAAAAGTTACGGTTCACTAATTTTATTTTTTTACCCCAAAGAAATGAAAAGAAAACAATTATCATTGCATGAAGGCGAAAAATGGTTTTAGGCCCATGAAGGCAAATTTGTCCAAAAATGGTTTTATTTCACTGAAAAGATAATCCAGGTAGCTGACTGCCTCCACCCTCTCAATTGATCTTCATCTAGGAAGTGTGCTTGCTTGTTAAATAAACAGTAACCTCTTGAAATTTTATGCATGGAAGAAGCAAGCACACTTCTTAGACAAAGAAGAGTCTTTGTATATATAGTTAGCAGCTCTCTCAGGCTAGCAACCCTACAGAAGCTTTATGTACACTCTTAAATTACTTAGAGCTGAAAGTTTTGATGAGTCTATCTAGAGGGACTCAAAAACTGGAGAATTCTTGAAATACAGGCTGTGGATTAGCTACATTTGTCTTACTGTGTACATAGATGCTGAATAAGATAAGGCAAAGAGATGGGTATTGCACTCAAAAAAGATACATTTTGTTCTGATACTCTAACTTCTATAAAAAGGAAGAAACTAAAGGAAGAAACTAAAAAGAAATCAGATAATTATATTTCAGAGATAGTTGTGTTTAACATTTATTTGCACTTAACAAGAAAGCCTAACATACGTCAAATTTCTTTAAAACTTCAGGTAATTATACTAAATCAGGTAAATAAGATGTTTTAAATATCACAACACAGTTATTTCTGTACTTTCAATATGATGATACGACATACATTGTGCCTGTCTTAATTTGATGTATTACCACAATAAAAATAATATGATGTGTTAATACTATCAATGTAATTTTAAAACTTTCTTTAATATAAAAATCCAAATACTGAATTCAAAGCTTTTCCACCATTAATGGAAAGCATTTTACTCAGTTTTTTACATAAAGGCTAAAGTAATGACATACATTACTAAAATCTCAACTAATGACATCTATTCTTTGAAACAGAGATAGTAAAGAATTTATATTTTTGCAACATAAAAGAGTGAGTGTTACATCCATTATAATATGAAAGTTTCTATTTATCACAGTGTTGATTTTAATGAATTGCCATTCATATTCGGTTGTTCCAGTTCTTTGTTTTTGGAGTCGTTAAGAACCATGCTCACTCATTTCCAATTAGTTAGATGTGTCTTCCCAAGTAATAGGTGGCTACCAGCTTTCTAGTTTTCAGACTCAATTAAAACAGTGGTAGTCAGTTTAGGCTCAAAATCAAGGCTGTGGCCTCTGCAGCCATCACATCTACTTTAATCTCCTACAGTGCTATTCCTGGACAAATTCCCTGGACAGCGTAATTACCCCCTTCCATCAAATGCTCCACACAGAGTTCCCAGGGAATCAGCTAGCAGTGCCGTAAATGTTTTAAGTCAGAAACAACAAAAAGTACACATTTCTAAAAGCAGAATATTAATAAATACAATTAGTGCCCAATGTTGGTTGCACAAACATATTTTAAAATATTGTATATTAATTACATCCTTTATAAGTGAAGGTGAACTTGCCACAAAATTAAAGTATGAGAGACTACATTTAGGTTATCTTTTAGCATTAAAGGCAACGTTATCACTGGGTCTTCTTGAAAAATACACACATAGAAACACATATACATGCACATTCTCATACAAGAGAAATGATTTTGCTGGGTAATTTCAGTATGTAATTTTAGACAATGATTTTATCACATGTCCAGAATATACAAAATCAGGTTTTCAAACATCTTTAATAAATTATATATGCTTCAAAAAATGCCATACTGTATTGATCAAGCTGGTGAAATCTCTTCAAGCTTCTTAATATAAATATACCATTGTCAGAGGCTTGTGAACCAGAGCAACTCCATCTTAAATAGGAGCTGCGTAAAATGAGGCTGAAACCTACTGGGCTGCATTCCCAGATGTTAAGGCATTCTAAGCACAGGATAAGATAGGAAGTCAGCACAAAATACAAGTCATAAAGACCTTGATGATAAAACAGTTTGCAGCAAAGAAGCCAGCGAAATCCTACCAAAACCAAGATGGCCACAAGAGTGACTGGTCATCCTCACTGCTACACTCCCATCAGCACCATGACAGTTTACAAATGCCATAGCAACATCAGGAAGTTACCCTATATGGTCTAATAAGGGGAGGCATGACTAATCCACCCCTTGTTTAGCATATCATCATGAAATAATCATAAAAATGAGCAACCAGCAGCCCTTGGGGCTGCTCTGTCTATGGAGTAGCCATTCTTTATTCGTTTGCTTTCTTAATAAATTTGCTTTCACTTTGCACTGTGGACTTGCCCTGAATTCTTTCTTGCATCAGATCCAAGTTCAAAGGGATCCACTCCTCTCTTGGGGTCTGGATCAGGACCCCTTTTCTGTAACATATTTCTCTGTCCTATAACATTGTGAGTTCAAATTCAGAGTCATTTAAAAAAAGCTTTCAATACTGTTGTAAGTTTTTAAAAATAGCTTGGTTTTTTCTTAAAAAGAAGAGAAATAAAAAGTTATTTGTTGTTTAGTGTAACTGCATGCCAAACATTAAATATATTGTATACATTTTATTAGCTGGTAGAATATTATAATTAATGCATAGTCCAGGTTCCATTCCCTTTTTAATTGGAAAGTATCCAAATTGCAGAAGGAGAAAAACATCCCTATTCTTATTCTAAAGGGGAAAAAAAGTGAATGAAGTTAGAGGTACATGGCCATTATTAACTAGACATTCTGTAACAAAGTATAATTAAATGAAAATACACAGCTTTCACCTCCATCCATCAGGATTTTTTTTTTCTTTTTAAGAATCAGGAGAGCTAGGAATGGTAAAAATGTGAATTCTACTTTGGATAATAATTTGATATCATATTTACTTATATATTTTACCTGCATATAGGTGTGTACTTTTTCTTATATGCATATATACAGAAAATTAAAAAACGAAGAAAAACTATTTGTTTCCACATATTATTTTCTCCTCACCCTTGAAATAACAACTACTATTGCCAGTAGAAGTTTTACTACTGAAATATTTATTTTCCTCATCTGGGCAAATAAGAGATTAAACTAAGCAACAGCATTTAGAGTGAGGAGAGAGGAAATTCAGCTCACACCCAGCTACCCTGGCACAGCAGTCTTCCACCCCCACTTCCTGCCCCTTCTTTTCCTTCTCACTGCTCCAGGCACGGGAGCAGAGGCCTTTCAGGAAAGTTCCTGCACTGCAGGTGCTTTACGTTGTGTAGCACTTTTTAAAGTCAGTAAATGATCTTTCTTATGAAAAGAAGAAATGTCCTAGATTCTGAGTGAATGTTGTTACAAATTACCTGAGTTAAGATGAGTTGTTCTCCTTTGGTTTTAAAGATTATCCAAAATATTAGTGCAAATTATTAGGAAAATTAGCAGACAATGATACTGGTTTTCTTAACCTATTGCCTTCTCATCCATTCTTACTGTGCTGCTTAGAGGAGTGTGAGAGTATGAGATATTCCTGACATGCACCATCTTCCCATTACAGGATACTTCCAGAAGTCCACAAATAGCCTGCACCATAACTGTTAATTCACTAGCCTAATCCTTAGAGTTTACCACAGAAATAATTATTATCAGGACTCTTTCAGACAGACTGCTTACCTCGGCAATGGGGACGATCCCTAGACTATGAAAAAATTGTATGTAATGTATTTCTTTCTCCCGAATAGTGAGTCTATATAAAACAACTAGTTGTTGGCCACACTCCTGTAATCCCAGCATTTTGGGAGGCTGAAGTGGATGGATCACCTGAGGTCAGGAGTTTGAGACCAGCCTGGTCAACATGATGAAAACCCGTCTTTACTAAAAATGAAAAATTAGCTGGATGTGGTGGCATGCACCTGTAGTCCAAGCTACTCAGGAGGCTGAGGCAGGAGAATCACTTGAACCCGGGAGGTGGAGGTTTCAGTGAACCAAGGTAGTGCCACTGCACTCCAGTCTGGGCGACAGAGTGAAACTTCATCTCAAAAAAATAAAAATAAACAAAATAAACAAAACTGGTGGTCAGTGATTCTCTCAGGTCATTAAATTGACATTTATATAACATCATAAACAACCATAAAGTAATTCTTTTCTACTTAGTTGTATTCATTAATTTAATTTGTATTTTTATATACTACACTAATTTCTGGGCCCACTAATACATACAATAGTTATGGACTCTGGCTTCACAGTTTCCCTCCTGTACAGTGAAACATGTATTTCTTTCTAAACAGGCATTTAGACAATCACATAAGTTTAAAATATCATTTGACAAAAGTACAAAGACAATGTAAAAATATTTTCCTCTACTTTTTCAACTTACTGATTTTACTTAGAGGATAATTTATGGTAAAGGTAAAGTATTTAAGAAAAAAAAACATATTTCCATTGCAAAAACACAATGAAAATATAAAATCTTCCAGAATGTAAATAATACTTAGCAAATCTTAACACAAGGAGGAGTTTCTATTATTTGATTTTGACATTGTTGAGGGATACTATTTGGTTAAATAACTGAAGAAACGTCAATATTATGTAGACTCTTAATTACAAGTCATCTAAATTGCTTAGAACAGAAAGAATACATTAACTATAATCATTGAAGCCAATGTATTCTGATATTTTCAGCACATGTTAATATTCAACATTAGTGGAGACAAAATAGTGTGTTGAAGTAGTAGTAGAAAATTAATATTTTCTTCTTCCCCTGCTATATTATGTTTTTAACTGTATTGTAAAAGTCAAAAATGCTTGAGAGCGTTTGCTTTTAGCAGTACCTTCCAGGGAAACTACAATAATAACTTTTAGTGATAACAGTAATGATGTACACTCACAAACACATACATGCATGTATTGAGTGTATATATAACATATATATATATATAGTATATAAAAAGGGAATTTGCTACTATGAGAGAAAGGCATGCATTCCATAGAGTGTTTTACTTCCTGGATACAATTTATCCTTGTGACTACCAAAGTGAAGAAACACCATGCATCTTTAGTATTCCTATAGCAAGTCGACCTTACTCCTTTCAGGGTCTACAAGCACATGCATTTAAATTGAACATCTGCATTAATGGGAAAGTCTTCAGCAATAGCCTTGATGCTCCAAATCATGTGTTTTTGCAGCTGCTTTATGCTAGACAGAGCATGAAAGACTTTGCTCTATGGCCTTTACACACTCCATTCTCCAAATAACAAATTGGCTTTGCAGACGCAGAGGAAGAGTAAGCAATGAAGTACTGTCACTTGGAGTGATTTGTACTGAAATCATCAACAATGTTGAAAGCTTTACACAAAAACTTAGGAAAAGAAAAAGTATTCACATTTTGGGATTTAATTGCAATTACACTCTAGGAAATGCTGCTTTTGCTACTCCTCCAACTTTTGACAGGGATAAAAGAAAAAGATTAATCACTAAGTAAAGCATTTGCAATGCACTAGCTACTAGATTCCATTGTTACCACTCCACCCACTTCTGTAGAGACAGAATAATTTTCTTGCTCAGCTATTCCCTTACCTTCATTATATAGTGAGTGCAGTGAGAATTAGTAAGAGAGACAGCAGAAGCCTAGGGCTGCAACACTGCTGTAAATAGAAGAAAGGAAAAAGAAAAGTAGGAAATGAAGAAAAGAGAATCAGCGTGTATGCAAAAATACCTTCAGAGATCAAACTTTAGGCATTAGTCATAACGGGTACCCCATACACTGTTACGCAATGGAAAACAAAATTTCCAGGTTTGTAAACACCGTCTATGGGGATCTGAGCAAGAGTAATCTGAAAGACAAGAGAGATCTAAGGCAAATGATAATGTGTCTACACAGGGGTAGCAAATGAGGACCATGGTGGAGAAGAATGGTTTGGAGCCTCTGGGTGAGAAAAGTAATTAACAGAGTTAATTCCATTGGGGGCTTAGAAATCCCATAGCTCTTATTTCCATCAGAGACAGGTAAATGTGTCTGTGTGTGGAGGGTGTAAAAATAGCACAGAAATACGAACAAATGCACGTGAAGTCCCTGCTTTTCTTCATAAAAGGAGAAAAGTACAGCAGCTGAGAGTTGGGATTTATTTGCAGCTAGTACATAAGGACCATAGTCTCAATTTGAGAGGTATTTATGGGGAACAGGTCATAGAATGGACAAGGTGCACACAGAAAATTGGGGAACACTAAGAATTCCACTGAGGTTGCAGAACATGAATTAACAATGTGTTCATTTTCCAAATGTGTTCATTAGCTCAGAAAAAAGAGATAGCAGATGAATGAGTACTTATAAATCATAGGTGAAGACAGGAAAAAAAATTACAAGGAAATTTATAGGTTGGAGCAAGGTGACAGGACATACAACCAGGAAAGAGGCTGATAGATTGGAAAACTTGTATAGAAATGGACTTTCGTTTTAATCTGAAGTGGGTTCGTATCTAATCTTATCTTCTTACTAATTATTTGATCTTAGGCAAATCACTGAAATTTATTTCAGTTTCCTCATTCATGCAATGAAGATGATCGTATTTGCCTGATAGGATTTTTGTGAGGATTAAATTAAGTGATGATAGTTGACTATTACTTTCATTATTAAAAAGAGAGGTAAAGATACAAGAGATCTCAGAATGTTAATAGAAGCCTCTTCTCTGTCCTGTTGCACTCCTTTTTTTTCTTTGCGATGTCCAAAGAACCTACTCTCAGGCAAGCTCCCTACTTCCGTTTTCTACTATTTCACAGCTCTGAAATTCAACTGTTGTTTCCACTGGGTTGTCTGTTTCCCTGCTTCATAGCATAATGAAATTCTTCACTGCAGTTCTTTTTTTCTTAAGAATTTCTAAATTGTTGTGGAATTATCAACTCAAATACATCTTCCTCACTACACCTAGAACCATCTTACCAGAATCTGACTCATCTAAACTTCTACAGAAAAGTTTACATTGTTTTAGCATGACTCAACCCTATAGCCCAGCTTCATGCTCCAGCATACTCCCAGAGTCTTTTCTAACAGTAGATATACTAAATTTTCTAACATTCCTAGAAATCACCATGTTTCTCATATCTCTGTGTCTTTCCTAGAGTCCCTGTCTTCTTCTTGTCTCCCTGGTAAAGTCTTCAAGACTCAGACCAAACTCTAAAACCATCATTCTTTCTTCAGACTGAGTAACTGCTGCTATGAGTATCATAGCTCTGGGATGTCTCTCCTATTATAGCACTTATCATACTGAGTTTTAATCATTGATTGTCTTATCTTTAGCCCCTACAAAACCATAAAATTCTTCGAGATTTTGTCTTATTTCTGTATTCACAGAACCTAGCATAAACAATGGCACAATAAACCTGCATAACAGTCACATGGGATATGTATCTTTCTTATCATTGCTATATTACAGTAGAGGAAATCATGAGATGAAGAGTTTAAGTTACTTGTCCAGGGACACAGACTTTTAAGGTGTAGAACTAAGACATGACCAGATTACCTGATCTGTCCAGTCCTCCCCAAAACTTGACTAGCTTCTCAATCTAAAGCTTGCCACATCATAGGTGCTCTATAAATACGTGAACAATTAAAGCATGTATACATTACAAAATAAAGCTTACAATAAAGTCGCCCCTGATACTCATCTGTCATTGGCCCTGCTAGGATACTATCTTCTTTCAGGTAATTTTCTGATCTGATCTCTCTGTTCTCTGTAAACTTTAAAACAATTCTGCACCACAGAGCTTGCATTCATTCACTTAAATATTTGTTACTCAATGAATTTACATCTCTTCTTTCAAGTAATGCCTCAGAGAGTGCAGTTTAAAAATTCCATTCATTAGGAGATTGGAGAATCTCAAGAATGGGCCTGGCTAGACAGCTGCTCCTGTCTCAGTTACCGAGCTCCTTCCAAGGACCAAGGAAAGCACCTTGGAGAGAAAGACTTGGCAACAGAATCAGCATTCATTTTCTCCCTTTCTCCATTCCTTTCTCCTTATAAACTAGCGCAAAAGTTAACCCAATTTTCTCAACACCCCCTGCCTCTACTACCACTTCTACTCCACCACTGGAAAATGGAACGAAAAGAGAAGTGCCGGTAGAGATGAGCAAAAGCCTGGGTGGAATCATTAAGAACAAGCTCAAGACTGGGTCTGCAGCAGTAGGTCAAAACATGCTTAAAACACAGATCTGACCTCTATCATCAGTTACTAGCATGCCAACCTACACCATATTTAAGATATTTAATAGGTGCAAGTTTAGCATTTCCAATACAGAAACTCTTCACAGGAATAGATAAGACAGAAGTTATTTTGAATCCATTTAAAAACACAGCCAGCCATTCACAAACAATTTTAAGTCATACTTAAGGCTATATTGTTGATCACAGTGAATGGGCAAGTTAAATATTTTGTAACTGGTCAGTTAAAGATACCTGCCCTAGAGAATAAGCTGGAATATTGCTAGCATGGCTGGCTGGCTCCCAGTAGCAATCTGCACTGGCTCTGTTTTCGGTTCTACACGTACGGGGCATTAGGTTGCGGGGTGTATGAGATGTCAGCCACATGGCTAACTCCCTTTGCTGCAATGTGCCTCTAAATAGATTGTTTTCATTGCAGTTAATGGATACTCTGGTCCCTGTTCTGAGAAGGACCTGAACATTTAAGATTTCTTTGCACAAAATGTTGGTAGAGGTTTTCTTTACAAATCATAGTCTTTCCTGTAGGGTCTTAGAGACCAAACTCTGCCAGGATGCAAGGAAATCATGGAAAGAACACTTTTACCAAGACAAATAGGCAACATTAAGGTTCAACCTGGAAAAGTATGACCGCAAATTAGGATAGAAGTCTATTCCAATCTTCTATACACAATTTATAATGATAAGAGAAAATTACATATAGGATGACTCAGAAATTGTATTATAGTTCATTAGCTTATAATACCATATAGGATGATTCGGTATTAAGCCACATGATATCTAAAGTCATGATGCCAAGATGGTACTCAGGGGAGAGATAAAAATTTGACAGATATGTTCTATTATAGAGATTATGCTCTATATTATAAAGATACTTATACAGAAGCATTATAAAGATGTGCTACTTAGAAGTATCATATAGATGTATCATAATAGTTTGTATTACAAGATTATGAGGGCATAGTTGATATTGCAAGGAAAAACAGTCTTTCTGGAATTTTAAGTTTCATTTTTTTCCCGAAGAATATAAACCAGGTTTAAATGCGAATATAGGCATATAGCACTAGTTTAGTCTGCTTAGGCAGCTATAATAAAATACCATAAACTGGGTGGCTAAAACAACAGAAATGTATTGTTTGCAGTTGAGGAGGCTGGGAAGTGCAAGATCAAGGTGCCTGGTGTGGGTTTTCTTCCTGGCTTGAAAATGGCTGCCTTCTGGTGTTATCGTCACAGGGAACAGAGAAAGAGTCCGATGTTATTTTCACAGGGAATAGAGAAAGAAGGAACACCCTCCTGTCTCTTCATATAAAGACACTAATCCTATGAGGACCCCATCTTATGAGTTTAATTATCTTCTTATTCCAAATATAGTGGTTTCAGGGGTTTAGGGCTTTCATATATGAATTTTAAGAAGACTCAACTCAGTTCACTGTAGGTACTTTTACAAAAATTAAGCCACATGTTATCTAAAGTTATGATGCCAAGATGGCACTCAGGGCAGAGAAAAAAATTTGACAGATATGTTCTATTACAGAGATTTTGTTTTATATCTATTATAAAGATATTTATACAGTAGATATTTATACAGAAGCATTATAAAGATTTGCTACTTAGAAATGTCATACAGGTGTATCATAAGTTGTCTCATGGTTGATTCTTTTAAATTATCAGTTTTCTCCTAAATTTAAATGCTACCTTAATAATTTTATACAATGGTACTCCACCTACAGATCACTTTTTTCTTTTCCTTTGTTTGTTTCTATGTTTCATTCTAACTTGGTGGGCTTTAGCTCTTTAGATTTTTATTTGTGGTTATCTTCAGATTACTGTCCTCAGCTAATGGAGCCATGTCATCAACACAACAGAGGACTAGACGTGCCTGATAACTTATTTCATCAGATAACCATTGACCAATATTTGACAGGTACAAGGATATAAAAACTCAGGTTACTCAACTCAATCAGAGTACATCTAGGGGTAAGTTTATAATCTAAAGTTTTCTGTAGGATCAGGACGAAGTTACTCGTTAGGGTACTTTGCCTGAGATTGCATCCTTATTTGTCTTTTCCCCTCTTTCCTTGTCCTGATGCCTCCAACTTTACCAGTGTTTCCTGAGATCAATTCCTCAATAAATCATTTGCACACCAATAATCATTTTAGGGTCTTTTGGGGAATACAACTTAAGATAGCATGTGAGATAACATCTATGACATTATTAAGAAGATACGGCCAGGCGCGGTGGCTCACGCCTGTAATCCCAGCACTTTGGGAGGCCGAGGCAGGCGGATCATGAGGTCAAGAGATCGAGACCATCCTGGTCAACATGGCGAAACCCCGTCTCTACTAAAAATACAAAAAATTAGCTGGGCATGGTGGCGCGCACCTGTAGTCGCAGCTACTCAGGAGGCTGAGGCAGGAGAATTGCCTGAACCCAGGAGGCGGAGGTTGCAGTGAGCCGAGATCGCGCCATTGCACTCCAGCCTGGGTAACAAGAGCGAAACTCCGTCTCAAAAAAAAAAAAAAAAAAAAAAAGAAGATACAATGGAGAACAATAGAATATGTTAAATGATAACATCTTTTAGTACGATATTCTTCTAACCTTTCTGTTCCTGCGTCAATAATGAGTCTCTCCTTATTTGGTTCATGTCTCATCCAAGACTTTTTTATCCCACTTTGCTCAGTCTGCCTGAGAGGCTTAGTCTCACTTGAGTTCCCACTGTTTTCTACCAGTCCTGTTACTCTTGTAAGCCCCTACGTGCAATTCTCAGGATTGATGGAAATACATTAGGAAGGTGGGGAAGTATAAAGCTGTAGCATTTAACCAACTATGCACAGAGACTTCAACAGGCTAATGGCAAAACCAGCACAAAGAAAGGGTGAATCCAAGAAAATAGAAAGTTGGCAGATGGCAGTGGCAAAAAGAGCTAGAGGGAGTATACGAGAGCAAATAATCATCAGAGATTCCTGTTCAGTGCGGGCACACACTGCACTCAGCGGTGATTCTGCCTCTTCTTTATTACAATTATGATATTAAGGACTGAGAGGTTTGCCTTCCATCTTCCTCAGCTTGATTTTTGTTAGTTGGAGACTGAACAGTTTTCATTTGTGTTTGTCACAGATAAGAGAGTGATCTCAAGAGAGTACCAGCTTTTAGTTGTGTTAAAAGGAGAAAGTATTCAGGAAAGAGGTCAGGGGATGCAGAGGGAGGGAGTCAGAGGGCATGTTTTAAAAAATGTAACAAATTTTATTTTTAATGGATAAAATCCTGTTTTAAAAGGAGAAAGTATTCAGGAAGGAGGTCAGGAGATGCAGAGGGAGGGAGTCAGAGGGCATGTTTTTAAAAATGTAACAAATTTTATTTTTAATGGATAAAATCCTGCTTTTCAGTCTCGCCAATCCATAGTAGTTGCATCCAGGAAGGTAATCAAACAACTCTGTGCTGTCAAATTGCCTGCTAACTCTCCTGTCATTATCACTTTTCTCTCTCAGCGCCATGTGTTCCTCTTAGCTGTTCTGCCATCTTAAACTCTGTCTGCTTTGGATTTCCTGACACTTTCTTGCGTGTTCTCCATCTCTGGCCAATCACCCTGTCTCCTTGGTGGATTTCTCTTCCTCCATTTTTCTGAAACCAATAATATCGCTAAGGCCTTTCCCATTCTATGCATTTTCCTTTGGTGTCCATACATTTTATCTATGATTTCCAATGCCTTTTATAAAATTGCAGTAAATAATATTCATGTATTTTTCTTTTTTAAGATTAAATGCTGCCTTATTAGGGCAATGATATCTTTTGTCTTTGCATTCACATTGCCTAGGACATAGAAAATCTGGTAACAGGTATTTTTAATAAATAAATATTTAATAAAATAGTTCACATTTCTTTTGAGAAAAATCCTTCAAAAATCACATTTTAAAATATCACAAAAGAGAAACATTATATTTGCTTAATCAATTGTTTGCATACTAATTTAAATATTTTATCTAATACTTCATAAACAATATAAACCAACAAGATTACCTTAGTAAAAATAGAATACAGCTTTGAGCAAAAATTACATTTTGATTTATACTTAGCTAAGCTTGCCTTATAAAACTTGAAAGAATAGTTTTCTTTCTCCCTTAATAAAGAAGTCATATCAGTAGAAAAGTTTATAAACCACTAATGTGCTAATATTCTACGAGTCTACCTGAGGCATCTTAGAGGAAAGAATATTCTCAAATCTTCTTCAGCACATAAATAAAACAAATGCTTTTATAAATAAAAAGGTCAAACCTGTCTTTACAAGCCTTGGATGAAAAATTTTGAAATCTGAGACATTTCTTATATCCATTTGAGCATTTAGTCAAAGGGAAAAGAAATTCCAAATTGTTTCATTACTCACTAAGTTAGCAATTCTAGGAATTCAGAGAGCACATTTGTGCAGGGGCCACACAACATTCCTAAAAGCAGGTGGTGTGTTTTACAAATTTAATGTGTCATTCATTGTACGTACTATAGAATCGTGAGCTCTCAAGCTATTAAAATCTTGTGACATTTCAAGAGCTTATCCCTGAAAAAAAGTTATACATGATATAAAATGGCTTTTTTTCTCCTCTATCTACTTTTAACTCTGAGATTTAATATTCTCTTTCTGTCTCTCTTTTTAAAATCTGCTTAGTTTTCTACGTTTAAATTATGAATTCAACCCCCAACGCTCTACTGGTTGTCTAAATACCTCTTAATCCTTTAGGGTGCATCAGGTAGCCCGTCAGTTTCAACATCTTAAAGAAATCTCTCCTGGGGCCTCTGCTTGGCAGCACAGTGGACTAGCCAGCCACCCTCTGTTGGTGCAGCTCTCATCCTGAGACCTCACATCACTCTTACCCTGGGGATTCCTTTTACTTCTTCCAGACCTGAATCCTTTCTTTCTGGATTGGCTACTCTTTCTTGGCTAACTATTCTGTTTTGCTGAGGTACATCATCTAAGAGTTTTCTAAGAAATGCTGCATCAAGCTTAACTTTTTGAGAACTTGCATGTCTGAACCATGTTTATTCAATGCCCTAAGTTAACTGATACTTTGTCTGAATATAGAATTCTATATTGGAAATATTTTCCTCTGAAAGTAGATGGCATTTTCTGTTGCCTCCTGGATTCTAGGATTAAAGTTATGAAAAACAAAGCAATGTTAATCCCCGAAAATTATGTAACCTGTTTTTATTTAATTTTTTTTTTCCTGGAACCTCACAGAGCCTTCTATTTTTCTCCAGTGTTCTAAAACATTATGATGACCTGCTTTGGTATGAGTTTGTTTTCATCCACATTGTATTGAAATCTCTCAATCTAAAAATAAATTTCTTTAATTACTAAAAAAAATTATTCAATTACTTTATTGATGACTTCTCTCACATATGCCCTGTTTTCTCTTTCTGCAGTACTTATTTTTACTTCTGGGGTGGCCTCAGATTTTCTTGTTTGCTCATGATTTTTTTTCATCATTTCCCTTACTTCTGGGATATTTCCTCAACTTTCATTTTTAAAACTTTCTCTAAGATTTTTATTCCTTTTCTCACACTTTTAAATTCAAAGAGTGCTTTATTTTCTGCTCATTTAAAAAGTAGCAATTTGATATCGTTTCATGGATGCAATATTTTCTCTAATCTTTATGAAGATCTTTACTGTCTACCAGAATAGTTTGTTTCTTCCAAATTCCTTCATTTTTGTTTGTTTGGGTTTTTTTTTTTTTTGTCTCTATATTTCATTTTAGATTATTTCCTTAGCTATCCAATGATCTTGGGTTGTATGTTTGTGTTTAAAAGCAGCTCAAGAATGGAATCTTTAAGCCCATGGGTAGAGCTTGTCAACTGTAAGCTTTGCTATAGAAAGGGTTGGTAGATTATTATTATTTTTTTTTTTTGAGCAAGTCCAGGATCAATATATTTCTTTAGACTGGTCAGATTCCTCTGAGAAGAATATTTCAACTGTGTGTCTGGAGAGCTGCCAGCATTAGCATTCTGAAGCCTTAGGAAAAGAAGGCTAGGTGGCTCTCAATCAGTGGACCTGGCATGAATTCAATTACAATGACAGACTGTACGTATTTCTTCCCAAGTTGACATTCAAGGATATCATGATGATTGCTAGAATTTGGGTGTGGTGGTACTGTTTACACCATGGAGGTCAGAAAATACTACAAATCAAGTCTCTTTCTTCCCAGAGAGATGGTGGTGAAACATGTATCAGCGCAGTGTCTGTCTCAATATTTAATATTTCTTGTTTCACTTATTCCCCTGATTTCAGTCCAGTCTTTCAGTGCAAAGATACTCTGTTCTACTACCTACTTCAAAGAAAAAAAAATCCTTTCATTATTTTCTGGGATACTGGAGAGAAAGTAGCAACGTTATATTGGATAAGGTAGAAGATCTGAGATTCCAATTGCTTATTAAACAGACTTTAACCAAAGTTCTGAATCCAAACTCTGCCCTCACTGATATTGGTGGTTGGCACTTTCGATTCCTGAAGGTTTGGAGGGGATTTCATGGAATAAATAAAGTTGTTTCTTGATTTATACCTTTGTGGGATTAAGATTTGGCCACCTCGGTTCTGCCAAATCAATTCCATTCATCCATGTGCTATCCACTTGTCAAAATTAAGTTGCTATTGTTTTCTATCCCCTTCTTATAGTTTAGTGGTTTACGCTTTTAAAATTATTTTTGTTTTAGAAGAATAGAAGACTATTAAAAGAAATGTGCATATGTTGACATCTATCTTTATTCAACTGAATTTTTAATCAACCAGTTAAACTGTGGGAGGGTCCCAAGTAGCCTCATATCATGGCTGCAAGTGGATCAGCACTGACTATCTCCATGTCCCTGTTGGAGATTAACTGTGACTCCATAATGATATGTTCAATCCCCAACCCCCAGCATTGTGAGTGTGACCTTCTTAGAAAATAGGGTCTTATAAGGTTATATGAGGTCATACTGGAATAGGTCTTAACCAATCACTAGTGGGCTTGCAAGGGAAGGGGAATTTGGATATAGAGGAATGGGGAAGACTATGCGACAGTGGTGGCGAAGGATGGAGCAATGCAGCTGCAAGCCACAGAATGCTAAGGACTGGCAGCAATGGCCATAAACTAGGAAGTGGTGGCAAAAAAAAAAAAAAAAGGTTTTTTCTTTAGATCCTTCTAAGGGAACATGGCTCTATGAACACATTAATTTTGGACTTCCAGCCTCAAGGACTGTGAGAAAATTAATTCCTGTTGCTTAAGGCAATTCCATCTGTGGTACTTTGTTATGGCAGCCCTAGGAAACTAATAAAACCACCAGTGACCTACTCCCAAGGCTTTGCTTTTTCCTGGGAGTAGGTGGACAAATAAGGAGAAAGGAAGTCTAGGCCATCAGCACCACTATGACCCTTTACGCGTTAAGTCCTGCTCCTACGGAGGATAGGACAGTTAGGTCTCTGCTTGGGCCAACTCCTGTTCAATTATTTTAGCTGTTCAAGTATTCAGGTTACAACTACACTCCATTTGAAAGGCCTCAGATATATTTATATATTCAAAGATATTCATAAACATTGGAAGCTATAAGTGCTGATCAGCTTTGGGATTTCAATCACCCTTGAAATTGACAGTTATCAATCATAATTGGTAGAAAAGACTTCTTGAGTTAAGATAGAATTTTCATAAAGTATTTTTTCAGAATCATATATATTGTCAATAATTATGGGGAATTTTTGTGAGTTTTCCTTTTCTTTTCTTTTTTGCCTGCAGTCATTAGTGATATTTTGGGAGACAAATTATATCATTTGTGGCAATTAACATAAAAACATTTACACAGTGATTTTATCTAAAACCTGTTTTCTGCCTAAAGGTTAAGAAAACTAAGAAAAAGAGTAAGTTAGTAATAATTAGGCATATGACCTTTTAAACAAAAATGTTATAACCCATGTCTATACATATAATGAAGATGATTCTCTAATTTACACTAAATTACTGAACCTATATATTCTTACATATAATTTTTGTCAGAATTCTTGCCATAATGCCCTTTTTGGCAGGATAAAAGTAACTGTTATCTAAGTTAGCATACTGACAACACTGAATATAAATAAAATTTAAAGTCTCTACATAACATATATTATAAAAACTAATCTTTAGCATATGTGCTATGAAGCATTTCTAACTTGAGAAACTCAAGTAAGCAAAAATAAATCTTGAAAAAATAATTTAAAACTTTCAATATCAAAAATCACAAGTGTAACATCCAATATTTTCATCAATTTTTAAGTTAGAATAGAAATACAATATTATCAGGGATTGAACAGGAGCTTTGTTGGATCTGATGACAAGGACTGTTTAGAACTAGCTGGAATTTATGAGAGCTTAGACCATGAAAATGGTTCAAGTAGCAAATTATAAATTATAAAGCGCTGTTAACAAGAGCACTAAGCTTGGCAGAGATAAATAACATTCCCAAAATTTCTTTATAACTTCAATTTACTATTGATTTTAATAATAAATATTCATTCAATTATCTATACAGGCAAGAAAAGACTGAAGAAGTAACGTTCAAATCTTCATTATAAAAGCTATTCTTATCCAAATCTTTATTTTTTTTCAACATTTTAAGTTACTAATTCCATTTGCAAACTGTGACCAATAAAATAAATTATAATTCAGTTAACATAATTAGGGTCTCAAGTTTTTTCATAAATCTTTGAAACAAATACATTTTCAGAAAAAGAGTATTATTGAACAAAAAGGATGCAATAAAATTTAAATAAAAAATGATTTATTAGTTTTCTCTGTCTTCAGATAGTCTTTCAGATTTTTTAATGAACTAGACTGTAAAGGGTTTAAATATGTGAAAAATATGCTCAAGTGGAGAGGTAAATACTTTTTGTATAATGAAAGTGTCATATTTCTACAAAAATCTTCCAGACAAGGTCTGAGATTAAAAGAGTATTCAAGTTGCCCATTTACCCCCATTATAAGTTATCATTCTGGTAGAGTATTTGAAATCATTCACATAGTAATCACTGGAATGCAACATAAGTGTTTAAAATAGTAATTAAAGAATTATAACTACCAGGAGAAGCAGCTCTTCAGATGACTAGAAAATTACATGCTTGATAAAAGGGATGAAAGGTCATTTCTACCATGGAGCACTCCAACTTGGCGTGCAAATTATGAATAGCATCATGGTCTAAAACTGTACTTTAGTGATTGTGTTAACATATTTGTTCTAGTTTGCCCATGACCTTGCTTTCTTTCAAAGAGTGACAGATTCATAAAGATATTAACCAAGGTATAGAGGACTTAATAGCTGTTTCTGTATACTCTTGGTAATTATGGAAATTTGAGCTGCCTGTCAAAAACTAGCAAATATGTTATATAAAATACACATAAAAGCATGTGATAAGGAGAATCAAGTCCTTATGAATATTAGGTCCTGACTTCAAAAAAATTTACAAACATTTTGTGAACCCAGGTAATCTATCCATACAAAGAGATTTTAATCTTAAAATAGGCAAGAGTTAGGTTGGTTCCAGCTGACCAGAGCATTCATACTAGACTTTAGTTAGTCTATCCAGGATAGACTGTAATCTGGAAAGATGTCAGGATAAGGCTGAGCAGAGTGACAGACACCCTAACCAAGTGCCTGGAATCCATGGAACTTAAATGCTAGGTAGGGACCCTAAGCAAAAATCAAGTATTAGTATATTCTCAATGATGCAAACTCAACTCTAATTGGATCAAACATTTAGAAAAGGAAAATTTGGGCATTCATATGCCTTAATTTCTCTCTTTACTTTGATCTCTCCTTCTCTCCCCTTCCCTAATCTTTATATCTGATTATACTTTCTTCTCTCCATCTGTAAGGCCCACTTAATATTCATTTATAATCTAAAAATTATTGCATAAGTTATTGAATAGATGCATTTTTCTGTATGTATAAACAAATCAGATTTGCATTCAAGTTTTACTTAATCATATTTTCTATGTGCTGCCAACTTTTCTAGGCCGTAGGCATAATGCAGTGATCAAAAGAGAATTATTGATGAGAATGAAACTTACATTAAGTGGGCACAGATCTAGATTTAGTGTTGATTGCTTGCTATAAGATTCCTGCCACTACTCTAAGGCCTTTAACCTTGCTTATTAATCATTACAATATCCCTGTGAGTAGGTTATATGATTTTCTCCATTTTATAGATTAGAAAACTGAAGAACAGAAAGATTAATTTTTAAAACATATTAAATAACCAGTAGCAGAATATAAATCAGGTATTCTGTCTCAAAATATGTATTCAGAACCACTTTGTAATACTGCCTTTCACTATAAACAAATATCAGAAATAACTTTTATTAATGTTATCATAAAAAATCTTGAGTCCTAAAGTTGATCCTACATATATAGGTACTGGTTAAACAAATCATTGAAGAATTTTACAATGGAACCCTATATAGCTGTTAAAAAGCAGGAGTAAATTTTATTTATTCTACATGAAACAATTTCCAAGATATATTTTTTTTAAAAAAATTCAAGGTTGGACCAGGTACAGTGGCTTACATCTGTAATCCCAGCACTTTGGAAGGTCGAGGCAGGTGGATCACCTGAGGTCAGAAGTTTGAGACCAGCCTGACCAACATGATGAAACCCCGTCTCTACTAAAAATCCAAAAAAATTAGCCGGGCCTGGTAGTGGGTGCCTGTAATCCCATCTACTAGAGAAGCTGAGGCAG